>NC_089693.1:5260000-15260000 GCF_031753505.1 Anomalospiza imberbis | reverse complement strand
TTTCTTTAGAAATAAAGGAAAACAAAGATTGTGTTTTCTCTTTTCACCATTCACCATCTGTGCTTCACACTGTTTGATTGGTTCATGCAATAAAAAACCCATATATTACTGTATGGATGTCTGCAATCAGTAAATAAGTTTTTCTTGGCATAACAATTACTGCCAAGGAAGTTAATGTGCATAAATCGTCATTTAGTTGTTTTATGAACTTTGTGGATATGCAGGCAATGCAAGAAGAGAACCTGAAAGCCACTTGCCTGATACATATTTCATATTGTAATGCAGTTGTGACATTTTCACTTTTAGCGTTTTTAAAGTTTTTTTTTCCTAGGCTTTCTCCATAGAAGGACATCTTGAAGAGACACGAACAAGCAGCAATTAACCTTTTCACTTACTTTACAAATAAGGTTTTCCTGTGCAGAAGCACTTACAAAATCAGCAGCAAACACGCTCCACGTAAGTCTTGCTTCTGTACACAGTTGTTAGCATTAAAGACCATGCCAGTATGCTGATGTCACAGGCTGCAGGCAGTTTTGTTAACTTATTTATGAACAGACTTCACTTTATTGGTGTATATTACCCAAGCAGTCTTTTCCTGAGACTTTTTTATAGGTTTGTTTTGACATTTCAGCTGCAGAAATAGAAGACTTGCTATTTCTTGAGTTTTCTCAAGCCTTAAAAAGTCATACTTTCCTAGCTTAACTACAGTCTGAATTTTAAGTTCTCCTACATCTCTGCATATGCAGTAAGAACCTTCAGCTTGATACAAAGATCATCTTAGTCTGGGCAACTTTTTACTTAATGGAATTACTTGTAATGTGTGTCACATTTGCAGCAACAAAATACAAATGTAATGTTGACCTGAGATTTAAACATGTTTTTAAAGACATTGACATTCCCTCATGAATTTTACTTCTGGAAAAAATCTCTACAAAGCCATGTTTTTTTTCTTTTTAACAAGATAGCTTTGTACCCAAAATAAATACTCCTTCTTTCATATTTTAAGGAAAATGCAGCCTTCCACAGGATTCCTACATTTCATCAAATCGCTGTTTAGAGGGTAGTTTGTGATCTAAATTCTAAACTGTTTAAATTTAGAAATCCTAAGGCTTATGAAGGAAATGCAGAATGATTTAATATTCCTGAGATATGATTTGGCCATTCTAGGAGATATTCTTTGAGCTAAGCTGGTCTTGTCTTTTCTTTCTGTCAAAGACAAGAAGGCACCTTTTCTGCAAAACCAGCATAGAAATGCCAACACTAAAAACTTCACTGGTTATGATAATTGAATAGAAGTCTTTAAACCAAATAACCTTAATTTGGTGCAACAGAAACAGTCCTCCCATGGCTCATTCTCCATCTCTTTGTCCTGTCTGAAGGAGATGGACTTGTGTGTATGAAATCTTGTCAACATAACAGAGTAGGCAGGTTGAGGTAGTGTCACAGCATATGTCAGAGTTGAGACAGCCACAACACACAGAATATCCCCATATAATTTTAGAAGGCTTTAAGCATTCACCCATACAGGATAACACCATGTCACTGCAGAAGGCTGCAAGCATCTGCCCCTCCTGTTCTCCAGCCCAACCTTTCATACCCCTCACGCTGATGCACTGCACCTGTGTGCCCTCTGTTCCCTTTGGTGGTTGCTCAGTGCCCCTGGGCACTCCATGGCTCATTGCTGTCAGTGCTGCTCACCTGCTTCTCACAGCTGTGCCCACTGGGGATGAGGCTGGGCTGCAGCCCCACTCCCAATCACCACAAACTGTGTGCCTATAAGGTAGCACTAGAGAACAGAGATTTTTAAGTAAACACTTGCTCCACCTGATGATTGTGCTCCCTATCTTAGGAGAAAGAGGCTTGCATTACTTTTTAGCTAGTAACCAGCAGTTTTCCTGACTGAGTGACATGGGGTTGCCCAGCTCTAAGTCAGCTGATGCATTTTGTTCCTTGTATCTAAGTCGTGCTCCTATCTCACAGTTCATACCTTTTTTCTGACTATTCCTAAGGCGGAAGTCAAGAAAACTCCAACACACACACACAGACCCCCAGCCCTGCAAAAGAGAGTTTAGGTCTGCAAATTAGTCAGTACACAAAACTAGATCATGTTCTCACAAGCTCTTAAAATTTGATGGGATCAGACCCCCTTACTTGTCTGGGTGCGTGCTACAGGACAGGAGAATTTCCCCTTCTGGAGCTGTAGACTTAGAGAATAGCCAAGGGAGCTACAGCTACATCTGATCTGAAGACAGCTACAACTGAGAGAGGTTTCCTGTTCATAAACTTAACTCCCTTAGACTTCAGTGGGAACAGAATCAGCCCCTATCAACTGTGTAGTCCTTCACCTTAAAGCAGGCAGCCTTCACAAGTTGTTGTTTTGACTTACCAAGGGGTTGGGACAGGGCTTACGTACATGGGCCTTACTCTTTGTCACTACCATGATTATAAGAGGGGAATAACACCTAGAAAAACAGTGGAAATTCAGGGATGGAAACTGGGGAACGAGAGAGCTGTGATTTGCTCCTTTCAGTGGAGGGACATTTAACAATACACCCCTGTAGCACCATTCTAAAACTTCTGGGAAGAACAGCAGTGATTCAAGTAACTGGAGCCTGATTGTCTTGGAAGGGAAATAGGCTTTGACAGTATTTCATCTTTTTTGGTTTTTGTCTGTTTGGTGGATTTTTTAAAACAGCAAAACCTTCTTCTCTGATAATGTCATGCTTCTCAGAAGATGGAGTGTTAGTATTTTGCCAGTAAATTTTCTCACACTTGTGCCATTTGTCAAGTGCAAGTTCCCTGTTCCAATCTCTCCATGTGCCTCCTTTCCCCTCTGAGCTGAAGCCTGTTCCCATTTTATGCTGCCTAAGGCAGACAAGACACATTTTTCTGGACTCCATCAACATTACTCAGGCAGCTAAACAGCTCATAATTAAATGATGCAAAGTATCTTCTTTTACTTCCTCTCTGCAATCCTCAAGTCACTCCTAGGTGGGAGGAGGTGAACAGGCTGCAGAATGAATCCCATTCCTTATGATGAGACAAACCTAGAAGCAAACTTCAAATGCTGAGAACTAACTGCATGCTTTCTAAAAGCCAACCTTACAGTTTTGCAATTCTGCAAAAACTCCGTTCCTGTCATGCTTATTCTGCAATTAATGCACCCGAATTTCACTCTGAATTCTGTTGCTTTCCTTATTACCATATCCAGCTGAAGTCTCATAGAAAGACCATGAATCATGGAGATGTTTACATTATCAGGTTGAGGTACTTCCAGTAGGAGTGTATGGACAGTGATATCCTTGACACTTCATTTAATTCTGTCCTTACAAGGAATTCTTCCTGTAGTGATGTGACATGGGTTTGTTGGACATAAGAACCCTTAACTAAGAGAAAAACTCAGAATTAATTGTTTCAATATCAGTTCTTTTACCAAAGCAGTTATCATGTTGGCCAAATTGAGGCTGTCAAACAGAATAAGTTCATCAAGTTCAACTAGTCAATTAATGTGAAAATGGGAACTAACAACAATGTATAAATTAATCAACCTAGGGCTGACATTTTGCAATGGAAGACCTCAAGCACTTAGGAATGCAAGATCTGTCACCTTTGACAAGCATTTTCAAAGCACTTTGAACAAATTATGAAATAAATATTTATCTTATTGTGAAGGAGGGATATTTATATCCTGTATAATCCTTAAATATCTATAATTATGTTAACTCTCCATTTTAATGTTCATTTGCACTGTCTGGTATAATGTCAAAAAGCATTGCTAACTGCAACGTTCATAGCATAGATTCACAAATGAGGAAGACTTCTCTGATACATTTTAAAGTAATGATACATTTTGAAGCATTTAATGGCTTTTATAGATCTAAAGTGGCCTTTCAACTCTTACTGCTAAAACAAAAATAGTAAATAGGTATTAAAATCTTCTATGAAGTAGATCTTTAATGAAAAACTTTACTTATTTTTAACATTGCATTTTTCTCAGTAATAAAGACAGGTTCAAAACATAATTTTAAGATCTGAAGTAATTTGCAACTGCAGGTACCCTGAAAGCATATGTGGTGATGCACAGTTTGCATTAAATAAGGGGAATATCCAACTCTGCACCCTTGGCTGGCGTTTATGGAAATGATTATTTCCAGAAATTGAAGAGTAAGAGAGTTATGTTCATGGACTGGTATCATGCACCGTATTTTTACCTTCCATTTTGGTACATAATTTTCTATAGTAACCATCTGTCTGAATCACTGTCTCCAAAATGTTGTGGAGGGAGAATGTTTGTTAGAAACTTAAATTTTAAAAAGTTAAAAAAATATATCCCACTCCCTTTGGGACCTCTGAAGTCTTTGAGAGGTCCGTTGTGGTACAATACTTGCAGCTGTAGTAACTTCATAAAGAAAACATCTGCCCTATTGGGCTGGAAATACTGGTTTTGGTATTTTGATAAAGTGAGACTTTATTATGTATATGAGGCTGTTTCATCAAGTCAACAATTTTGAGAATTAATAATTTGAATTAAAAGATCATTTGCCAAATGTTTAAACAACCTGTCTGCAGATTATATATGTAGATACACTGCAGTTCTTTGTAAAACATACATGCATTACAGTTTGGGTAATGTTTTGAGTTTTCAGTATCTTCAAAAGAAAACCAAAGTCTGTCCAGTAATTGGGATGTAGAAAGGGACAGATGGGAAAAGTCACCATAGAAAACCATGCCAGAAAATAGCCTCTTAGCAGCAAATGGAGAGTCTTAACAAAAATATTAACAACTAAACTAAAAACTAAAACCCCCCCCCACAAAAAGGTGTTTCCTTGAAGGACCTTTGCGTGTACATGGAATGTGCCTTGATGCTAACACCAGGGCAAAATGAACACACACCACACTGAGCACACAGCTATTACAGTAAACACTGATACCTAGCTGATTGCAGCGCAGTATCATTACATTAGGACAGCTTTTTACTTTTGCTATAGCGAGAAAGATTAGCTGCTATCTCAAATGTGCGTAATTATTGGCAAAGCCTGTCAGAATTGCTCTAAGATACGTGTTTCTTCATATACAAAATAGTCACTATCACCTAGCTGCCCTAAAAATATCTAGAGGTTTCTAATAAAAGGCCTGAGGAACCAACTGTGTTTATCATCTACCATAAGAAATGTTCTTGGAGAAACCCTCTTCAGTGAGCTTTTAAATAGTACACATTGAGTCCTACAGTATTAAACTTTAGGGGTGGATCTATGTATTATTTGCACAAGGCACAAAAATCATGATTTGTTCTCATAAATCTGGCCGTATGATGGAACGTGACTGAGTCCAGTGCTGTCCCTTGCTGTAATGTTCAGACTTTTGGTGTTTGGGGTTTTGTTGCACTGGAGCACCTCGAGCAACAGGGAAAGGTGAGGTGATCACCTAGCAGGATGACATGGCATTCAGGAATGTAATTCCGGAGAGATGCTGTGGAGACTCCCAGAAAACACCCTCAGCTCCAGCCCAGCGCCAAACCAGGTCCCTGGGGATACAGTGGTCTCGCCGAGCGCCACAGTGGGATGCGGGCGTCCCGCGAGCATCGCTGTGGCAGCTGCTGCTCCAGGGGCTCGGGACGGGAGCTGGGCCGGGGCCGCGGCCTGCGCTCCTCAGTGCCCGCGTGTGGACACAAGCACTGAGTCACAGGACTGTCCGCGCTGCGAGGCACGGTCACCTGGAGCCGGTGACACGGGAACGCGTCCAGGTGGCTTCGCAGTGTCTTCAGCGAGGGAGACGCCACACCCTCCCCGGGCAGCTCTTCAGTACCGTGCCACCCTCGGTGTGAAGAAGTTCTCCCTCGGGCTGAGGTGAAACTTGTGCTTCAGTTTATGGCCATTGCTCCTCGTCCTGTCGCCGGACACCGCTGAGGAGCGCGGCGCAGGCGGAGCTGGCACAGTGCCCGGCCGCCGGTCTGGGGGTGGATGGCGGACAGGTCAGTGCGTCCCGCCGAGCCCCCGGGGCTGCGCGGGGCCGGGGCCGCCCCCCGCTCCCGCCGGGGCCGTGAGGCGGCGCGGGCGCTATGCGCCATGCAGGTTCCCGGGCGCTGGCGCAGGCAGGTTCCCGGGCGGGCCCGCCGCGGTGTGCGGCGCTCGGCAGCCACACAAAAGAGCGGCTGCGGCTGCGGCTGCCCCGCTGCTCGGGACCGGCCCCGCCGCTGCACCGCGGTAAGGACCGGGGACGCAGGGCGGGGGGCTGACCGACCGACCGACCTACCGACCGCCGGCCGGGGTCGTCGCGGGCACCGGCGGCTCCGTCGGGGGTGGGGCGGCAGCATCCCGCGGGTCCCCTCAGCGGAGCGGGGAGCCCCCGGGCACGCCCCCGCCCCGCGCCAGCACGGCCGGGGCTCCCCTCGAATCGGGGCTGGGGGCTGCTCTCCCCGCCAGCGGCTACTCCCGTCCCATCCCATCCTCATCTTCATCCCCGTCCCCTGGCAACCGAGCTGCCCGCAAGCGGACGGGAAGCCGGGGAGAAGGGGAGCCCCTGCGGCATGGCGGAGCGGCCGGCGCTGTCGCGATCGGCGGCGCGGGGCTCCGGCACAGGGGGCTGCCGCACTCCCGCTTGTCCCCGCTGAGCCCGGGGAGGCGCCGCCACCGCCCCCCGCCAGGCGAGGGAGAACCGGCGGCGATCCCCCGGGCCGGGCTGCGGCTCCGCTCGGCTCCCCCGGGGCTGGGCTGCGGCTCCGCTCGGCTCCCCCGGGACGGTGCGAGCTCCGAGCCCGGCCCGGCCGCCTCAGCCCCGCCGTGCCGGGACGGCGGCTCCGGGTAACGCGGGGACCGGCCGTGCAGCATCCGCATCGTGTCAGCGTTTTGTGGGAGGGCGGGAGGCTTAAGTCCGTTTGTCTTAATAAGAGTGAAAAGAAAAGCGAGAGGAGCCCTCCTGTAATGCAGCACCGCTCGGAGTTTGTATTTGGTTCTGATTTCATGTCTCCACCGTAGCAAAGGGATCAGAGCCTTTGATCTGCTCTTTCCCCGTTCCCTTCATCATGAGATCTGGAGGGAAAAGGGTGCTTAATTAAGAATACCAGATTTTTGATGGGATAAACAGCATGAGATAGTATAGCATGGTCCGTTTGCCTCTTATTGAACAGTTTTTTTGAATATGTGTGTGAGGTGCCTTGTATTGCCATTACAAAAGGGATGGGGGTGGGGGAAAGGAAGGGAATACTGCATTTAGAGCTGCATCTTGGAAAGTCAAAGACTGCCTTATTTTGCCTTAACTGGGAATCTGTGCTTTCAGATTTACATACTTTGCATCCTCAGTGTTGTTTTGGTGGTTGTTGCATGCTAGTGAGAACATACAAGAAAATAAATTTAAATAGATAAGAGATCATACATCATGTATAGTAGAGAGATAATGTGCATTGCAGTGATGTTTAAGAAAAGTCTGAAATTACTGTGACCAGTTGGAAAAATGCAAGTAGTGTTTTCAGTTGCATTACTTGGCCCTATAATCTCCCAGGAGGGGCTGGGAAATCTGTTTGCAGAAAAGGTATTTATCTATTATGCCTGCTACCCAAGAATCCCTGGTTAATTAATAAGTAGAACTGAAGAAAAGAAACAATTACTGTCATAGTTTTTTGTGGTTCTGTGTAAGCCACAGTTTTTCAAATATAACGTAGTTTTAAAGGAGAGGAATTCTAGTTTAAGTCCTTATTGCCACTTAAGATAAAATACAGTATGTGCAGGTTATGTATTTGAGAAGCAAAAGATTGACATTTATGCCAAGCATAAGATGACATTTTATCATCCTGGTTCTTCTCCATATGGGACAGACAAGAGGAAAGAGCTTTTCTTTCATAAGAGCTTTTCTTTCATATGTTGTTCTGCGAGAGCTAAACTGCTGAAGTTGAAGCCACTGTCCTTAGTCCATTTGGGGCTCATAGGATTTCATGCTGCAGAACTGTCCTTGTAAACCCTGGCTGTCAGAGTTTCTAAATTCTCTGACAGTTTAGCCCGTATCTGCACTTGGAAATATCTGAAGCTATTTTTAAAAATGCATCAGCAGCTACGTTATTGCTCCCTCTTGATCCTCTGATAGTAAAGGAAAAGTGCTCTTGCAAAAGCCATAGATGCTTAGCTCTTTTGGTCAAAGTATTACAGTTCTAAGGAGGAATCTCAAAAAGCATGTTTTGTGTAGTTACTTGATTAGTGCTGGTTCAGGCTGAGGACTGGACATGAATTTAAACAAGCTAGGTCTTTAAAAAGTGACCTTTGCTTAAGGCTGTGAACATGAGAAACCACTTCAAGAAGCATAATTTTACCATCTCTCAAGCCATTCTGATAAGAATATTTGCTAAGAAGTAATTTGTGAAAATACCATGGTTTAACCATCTTTCAGTTAATATTCCTGTGCTGAGGGATGAGAAATTAGAGAAAGTGACCTGTTCCAAGCTACCAGCTGACAGAGAGACATATGGAGGATTCTGGTTTTGTTCAGAACAAATCTTGGTTGTAGCCTTTGAACACATCAGGGTTCAGGTGCTTCTGCAGACTTTTAAAATCCATTTCCCTTGTAAGCTGTGTTTAAATAAACAAGGCAATTTTTTCATGCTTTAAGCACTGCAGTGGTAGAGGCCAAGGAGCAGCCCTGTCAAAAAGACCCAGAGGTCCTGGTGGACAGAAAACTGGACATGAACCAGCCACAACCCCTGACAATAAAGATAGCCAGGAGCATCCTGGTCTGTATGAACAATAGTGCAGCCAGGACATCGAGGGAAGTGATTATTCCCTTCTGCTCAGCACCCAGTAGGTGACATTTATAACCCTGGGTCTAGTTTTGGTCCTTCCAGTACAAGGAAGTTATTGAAGACCTGGGGTTCTGCAGAGGCCACTGAAGTGGCTGGGGCTGGAGGCCGAGCTCTGAGCAGAGGGTGAGGGAGTGGGGCCTGATCAGCCTGCAGAAAGGGAGGCTATGGGGTCACCTAACAGCAACCTTCCAGTCCTTGAAGAGTTCCTCAGGGAACTGGAGCCAGACTACACAGTGGCATGTGCCAAAGAATGAGAGACAAAAGGCATATGTTGAAATAAAGGTTCAGACTGGATACAAGCAGAATACTTTGCCCCACAAGGACAATCATACATGGAGACAGGTAGCCCAGAGAGGTTGTATGGTCTCTGCAAAGACCAGACTGGATAATTCCCTCAGCAAACTGATCAGGGCTCACTGATGACCCTGGTTTGAGCAGAATGTTGGACTAGAGATCTCTGACATTCTTAACAACCTGAAGTGTTATGATCCTGTTTGTGCCTATCTGTATGTGATACAAGAAGCAGATGTGTTTCCAGAAGTCAGATTTTTAAAGAAGGTTTAGAATTTCAATACTAGGACTAATCTGGGCATCTCAGCAAAGATGGAATACATTATCAGTATGATATATTAACTTCTATTATGTGTGAAACAGTACATTACATTAATACAAACTAATACCTTACTATAAGCCTCCCAAGAAAGAGATATTTGCTTGAAATAAACAGAAAGAAGGGCATACTACTTGCAAGCAATAGCTTTTACTAGGAGGTATCTTTTGACAGTACTATGAGGCAATTAAAGCCTTGCAACATTTGTGCAAGAGATGTAATGGCAGTTGTTACATCTAGAGAAAATAAAGCACTGATGCCGTCACATGAGCTTCACAAGTTAAGAGGAAGAACTGAAAGCAGAATCAGAATTCGCTGGTTTTTAGACTTCAAAAAACTTGCTGTCGCTGAGTCAAATGCTCTTTATAAGTACTTGCAAATGCTTTCAGTCTACTGGGAAGAGTATTACATGTATGATTTATTTTTTCCTGAGGACCCATGAGAGCTGCATGAAAAGCAGCTCAAGACAGCACCACATGATTGGTGAAGTGTGTAGCGCTTTAGGCTTCTGCTGTCTGCAGAAGCTAAACATGCAACACAAGCTTTGTCATGGCATCCATGAGAAAAGAACTTCCATTTGAATTCTCAGTTTTGTCTGAACTTAGGTCTTCTCATGGCTAACAATAGTGTTTTTTTGGAAGGAAAGCCTTGCACAGCTGGTAAATAACGTAGGGATTGAACAGTTTGTTTCTGACGTTTGTAGGTAAATGCAGTGTCACTTGAGTACATGACATTCCTTTCCTTTTTTGTTGCAGTACTTACTGTCTTCATTCACATGCTGCAGCAGAGGAAGGTGATTTGCCCTTCAAGAGGAGTAAGTTAGAGCTGAGCAAAGACTGGTATGGAAAACTCTGGGATTAATAGGTGCTTCCACCTAAGCTAAAGAGGAAGAACTAGAAGCCCTGTAGGTAGGGATGACAGGGAAAAATTGTCATTGTTCTCAGATAATGTGAAATACTGCTGGAGATGCATACTCTGAAGTATACTCATGCATGAAGAGATCATTTTCTTTTGAAACAGAAGGAAATGAAGAGGAAAGTTGGCAAAAAGGTATACAAAATATGTCAGTTATAACCAGTGTGAGGTTTGCAGTCTAGATCAGGATTTTCAAATAGTAATACTTCTGCAATGCAGACATCTACTGATACCAACCCAGGCTTCCAGTGGGAGCTGCATGAGGAGTGTCTTGGAGTAGTTGTCTTTGAATTGGTTGGTTTAAATTAGTAAGATGGAGTTTCCTTCAGGAAATAGCCCTCCTAATAATGAAGATTCAGCCACACAGAAATTGATACTGCTTTATTACTTAAAAGGCTGATTGAATATTTCCATTTTATTAATTGGAGTTTTTGAATTTTGTTTTGTGCATTGATATTAGGAATATTTGTGAGCATATCACCAATTTGCATTATTTCCAGATTGCTTTTGTTCCCTTTACTGAGGTATTCTCTTCAGAGATGCACTTCTCAGCTACAACCTTTGCGTAAGTTCCTCTTCCCAAGTCAATTGTACAGTAACCCTGATAACTTTTGAGGAGTGAAATCCTTTTTATTTCTGAAATATTCTCCAAGAGAGACCTGATCTTGCAAGTTTTTCTTGTGTATGTATTTTGCCTTTGTGTTAAGGGTTCACAGGGATCTGAACCTTGAAGATTTAGTGCAAGATTTATTTTATTTATTAATTTAATGAAGATTAAGTGTAAGACAGAAAGATTTAGAAGTCTTTCACCTGAGTACAGAGGTTAGATTTAGCTATGAATTCATAATGTGGTCATAGCAGGCACATTTACTTCTATCTATCTTAAATATACAAAACCAGCAACAAGCAGCTCACGACCCAAATAACAGTTCTGTAACACTGACCATGAGTGAGGGTGTAGGCCTGGATTTGACCACTGGAGTCCAAAATGCCAAGGGATGTTATATAACATGGGAATGTGTGGTGAGAAGTTCCATAGGGACAGCACTGATCTAAGCAGTGTTGTAAAAACCTCCCAGAAGGAGTAGCTGTGTTTGGCATCCGCTGTTCAGGTTCAGTGAAGTACCTGATCTGGATGTGAAGAATAATAAAGAAAAAAATATTCCCACAATGCCATCCACATCTTTACTGCCTTTGTCCACTACCCAGAAACAAAGGTGCTTGGGTGAACTCTTGGTCACCCAGTGTGCCCTTCAAGAACTGAAGATCAGAAGTGTTAGTTAACTTTGCCTTTTCCTGCTCCAGCAACATGGTAAAATATGCCTGAGGTACTGGATTAACTGAAGAGGATGAGGGTGGCACAGACCACATTCTGTTCTAGAATAACACAGGATTTTACTTTTTTTTCCCAATCGCCAAGAGTGAAATGGTACCAATAATTTGATGTTACTCTCAAGAATCACTGATACGAGCTACCACAAAAATTATTTCAGTGCAAGGGTAAGTGCACCTTTTTTGTTTAGTCAAATTTTAAAATAGGTCTCAAAACTCATACTCTGAAGGCTGAGAGATGCCTTTTCAACACACCTGGGGGAGTTTATATGGGGATGGCATTGCCTGTTTCTCGTGCAGAAGCAAGACTGCTTCAGAGCTGCTATGCTCCTCAAATCCACACCAAACTGGTCTCCTGGGAATGAAATCTTGTATTAAACACTGTTACTAAACATATCCTTTTAAATTTTTTTTTGTTCTTCTTCTAATCTGCAGCTTTTGTGTCTGTTAAGGATAGCCATTCTGCATTCTGACTGGTATCAGGTTTCACAGGGTTGCTATGCTGTCTTGAGTTTTGAAGACCACTACAGCTACTAATAGATAAATAATCATCAAGGCAGTTACAAAGAACATAAATTTATTTCTGCTCTTATAAAATGATCCAGTATGGGAAAGAAGCAGGCTTGCATGGTTCCAAATTCTTACTATGCAGCATAGCACATTGTTGCCATGCTACCAGATTGCTTGCCTTGATATTTAAATTTGCCCTTAGATTTGTATTTGAAAAGAATGAACTGTTAACAGTACATTAAAATATAAAATAACCTGACAAGACATAAGCCTCATCACCAATTTGTTCATGTTTTTTTGGCCTCTACAGATTTTAATTTTCTTTTCTGAAATAAACCACACCATCACAACAAATCTAAGATATGCACAAAGCAATGAAATATGGAAAGATTCTCTTTGGGAGTGCAATAAAGGTTTTTATCAAAGGAGGAATATTGATTATAGTTTCCATACTTAAAAAAATAAGCATTTTGCCTGCCTTACTAAGTGCCTCTTGCCATATTTTGTCCAATTTAACACGACAAAGGGAAATCAGAGTATGATGATATATTCTTGTTATTGATGTATTCTGGAGGAGAAAGGAACATTATTTCTATATATGCGTGTGTGTAGATATATATAAAATGTCCTTTAGGCACAAAATCTGGTGTTACTAGAAGACAACTCTTGATTACAGATAAGGCAGCTTTAAAAAGAAATTTATCCCAGTGATATTCTTAGCCAGTCAATCAGTATGGCTTTAATTATGTAGAAGTATTTGACATGTTATGGCCCAGGAGATAAGAGCTGTTGCATACTGGATGAATGAAAGGGAAGGAATTCTGTTGGTGACTAGAAATTCCGTGCTCAGTGCTGCATTAGAGACATAAAATGAGCCCTGCAAGGGAACGCTTCCTAGTAAATTGTGATTTGCATTGTATTGCTGATTCCAGCATTATGAAGGTTGTTGGTGGCAGAATTCTTCATTTCTGGTTAATGATTGCTGGCTTTATTGATGGAAGAGTTCCATGAAAATACCTGTGTAGTACCAGGAATATACCTTTAAGTCAGTTGTATTGGTAGGAATTTCTTAGTTTGCTTGCTTTTTGGTTTAGTTGATTTGGCATTTGTGTGGTGTTTTTTTTTTTTTTTTAATAATTAAAGGGTTTTCATTATATTTTCAGTGGTAGGTGGAAGTTTCAGTTTTCACCAAGTAAAAGGTATCTGTTATGATACTGGTTGTTTTCAATACCTGGAAAGAGACCACCTTAAGGTTTTTCTACATCTATTCCACACCTACCTGCAGTGATAATAAATCATCTGTACAGCATGTGTTTAATTAGGTATTTGTCCTCCATTTATTATTCAATTGCATGCATTATAACTGACCCACCAACTAACAGATCATGATTTGGAGGAAAAATAGGGGAGAATTATATATTACAGCACTACTATACCTTTGCAACACTATTATTTTCCTTCCTGTGCATATATCTATATTTGTTTTTAAAGTTTTTTGTCACAATTCAGTAAAATACCTGTCTTATTGTTGAGCCAACATTGATTTAACTTAGATCTGTTGACATTTTTTAGTGTTGGGACTCTTACAATATTTCATGGTTTAGTTTAGGCTCCAGCTTCTGGTGTGTGAGAATCACAGCTTTGATCTTAGACAGGCTCCAGGAATGAAGAAACTATGAGTTTGTATTTTAAACGTTTGTGGACAATATGATACCTTTAATTCTGAAGTTCTCGTGATTTGCAGTGCTACAGCACTTGTAGTAGAAATAAGTTCCTTAATATTAACCAGCATCTGTTTGAATGTACTAAGCTCGAATTATCAGTTTTCTTTCTGATGGTACTTAACATTGTTATAACCATTCCTGATAAATATAAACAAGCCAAATGTCATCCAGAGTCTCTGAACCAGCTGTATTATCAGTGAACAGCCCATGGTGTTACACACTTTCCTCTATTCAATGATATTCCTATTTAAAGTAGTAATTAAGTAATGTAGTAACCTGCTACAGTATTGGTAAATCCCACTGGAAGGTTAGGAAACAAAAGCTGTTTATTACTGCTCTAAGTTTCCCACTCTCCCAGTGCCTTGGCACAATGAGTCTTCATTCTTGACAGGATGAAATCCATATTGTCTTAAAGATATTATCTCTGTCCTCATCAGATAAGCTTGTGACTAACTGTGGCTGCCAGCTGAGGCTGGCCCTCACTGACTAGTTGACAGCTTGCACATGTTGGTCACACTGACACATGGGCTGGGGCTCCTCGGGCTGACCCTGTGGCAGTCCTGGCCCCTCCTCCCTCCAGCCTCGGAGGCTCCGCAGGGTGGATCCTGTGCCCGAGCTGCATGCCAGGCTCCTTGTCACAGGATCATCCAATTGGGGGAAATTCAAACACAAATTCCTAAATAGTAAAGTCTGAAGTTTACCGTACATGGGGGACTTAACTAAACACCATATTAGCATCCTGAGTGAAATGGAGGTGATTGGAAAAAGAAGAGAGATTTACATACTATCTGTGCAGTGGAGCCTATGAGCCAACCAAATGTCTTGGACCCCTTGGTGGAAGGCATTTAGAAGGCAGCAGTAGACTGTCTTTGCTCAAAAGACTGACCTGTCTAAATAGACTTCGCAGTTTGGTATCTTCTGTTTAAATTAATCTGACAGAGGAAACGAATAGTGTAAAAGAGTGGTACCAGGCCAATATAACCTCGTATTATGGTAGCAAAAGATTGTGAAACACTGGATTTAATCAGTAACACACAGACCAAACCTTTACTAAAACCTGAATTATAGATATGTCTGTAGTTATCGGAGAATAGAACTTAAGTGTACCTAACTAGAAAATCTTAATTTGGTTCTCCTATTTAGTTGCATTTTGCTGTTAACCTTCTTGCTGGGCTAAACTACAAGATAAAAATAATTACCTTTGTAGATTAACATATTAAATATTTTACCTATGTAAATATGAATAGCATGTAAGTAAAAAGTTCTCTGCTTTGGAGACTATAAAAGGATGACTTTGCAGTTATTACAGGATTTTTATTGTTGTTTTCTTTACTAGTACTGTGTCACTGAGGTGGGAGTGAGGGTGTGTTTAATTTTTAAGCAAACTCCCCAAAGTCTGCTTTATTCATTTTTCAGCTGTAGACTTATAGATTTTTCAGCTCTTTGTGGCAGGAATGTCTGCAGAATACTTAACCTGATGAAATCTTGGTTAATGGATTTTTCCACAACACACATAATTTAGGATTTATTTGCCCCCAGCTGAAAGTTGTTACCACAGCAAATACAAGATGAAGAATTAAATGGAAAGGGATATATAATGTGGCTGTTCAGGGTTTGCATCTGGTAAAGGGGCTGATATTAGGAGGCACAGAAGTTGATTAAACCCTTGCAATGCTAGGCCACATAGGATGGTACAAAGTTGGATCCTGCAGGGAAGCCTTCTAGGAGCTTGTCAATCCATTGGGAGAGCCCAGGAGAGGTGCACACAGTGTTAGGTAGTTGTTACTTTACAGCATGGACAATTTCTATTATTAAGGGACTGTGATCTATCTTTCAGTGGCTGGAAGATTTGAACTGGGTGCAGCTCAAGCATCTTTGAAGACTTCAGTTTTGCTATGAGCTGCAGCTTTCCCTGCAGTGCTCCTGCCCCCGGGAATGTCCCACAGCCCCAGCAGGACTATGGCTGCCTGCTGCTGCAACACAGGAACTTCTGGTTACCACCAGGAGACTGCCATGGGCTAGTTGTTCAGTTAATTCAGTTGTTGTTGATAATGGTTAAGCTTAGAAAGGTGGAACAGAGTTGAACTAGTGATAGAAAAATAGAAATTGTTCATCTTTTTAGAGGAATTAGTCTATGTTTGACTTTTCCAATGAGCACAACAGTTATATAATTAGTAGTCTCTAAGGATCATATTCTGCCAGCCATAATACTTTGTGTCATATATCCATATATTTATGCAACTGTAGACATTACTTACTTTAAATCAGATATCAAAATTTATATACCTATTGTCTTGAGCATCAGTTGAAGACAAACCAGTCTATTTATGAACAAATAATGAAATTACTGAATAAATCAGCTAGACTCATACTGCCATTTACATTCGTGCCTCAGTAACTACTTATGGCATGTTTAGTGATGAGAGATGCAGAGTTATGATTTGGAAAATTTATAGATAACTATAAAAGAAATTGACCCATAATGTACCAATGTGATGCTTCAGTGATTTTTCAACTATTTCATCTTTAAAGGAAAAATGCTAATTCTTGAAAGTGTTAGCCAAGTGCGTAGGTACATTTACTGAGAGCCTAGGAAATGCATGCTTATTTTAATACATTTTGTAAAACTTTATCTTACAACAAATGAAATAAAATGCTGGGGAATTCTTGTTTTCACACTAGCTTTTTTATGTATCTATTTCTAAAGATGTTAGAATATTAGAGAATGTTATTGCATTAATGTTCCCCTTGTTCTTTGCTAGTCAATTGAATGTTATTTCATTAATATTCTCCTAGTCCTTTGCTAGTCAATGAGGCTTCTTGTGTGTAGGTGTCTTCCATACTGCTGCCCAGCTATAACCTTGGGGTACAGCAACCTTGCACTGCAGGATTAGTGCCTTTTCTCCAACAGATCTGCTCCATAGAGTTGTTTTTTTGGTTTTTTTTTTCTGTGCAATGCCAATATTTTACATGCTGCAGTTAAGCCAGCTGCAGTCAAAACCTAATCTCTTGTTTAGGCCAACTGTAAATCTAATTAACCCTGCTGACCCTGCATCTTATTCAATCACAGATTACACTTCCTCCAAGAGAATGGCTGAAGCTGCATTAATACTTTTTAGAATATTGTCTAGCAGTGAGTTTTCAGTGTTCTTCCTGTTCTGTGCTGCACTGTTGCCTGCTTAGCCTGTCTGTTACTGATAGGGAAAGTCTATGTACCTCTGTGTGAAGAAAAGGAAAAAAACATCAGCTCCAAATGCAGCCTAAACTCTCCACATAGTTAGGATTTTGACAGATCTCTAGAACTCTCAATGTTGCCATCTCTGGCAGAGCACAGGATGGCAGAGAAGACAAAGAAGAGATAGCCAGCTATCATCTCCTGTGCTCATGAAGCTAATGAGCATGGAGGAGTGACATGCACAGAGTCCAAGATTATTCAAGAGACTAAAAAATACAAATAGCATAGTATGAGCTGCCAAAGGCTCATGCCAATCTGTCCTACCATTTCTGCTGGAATATTTCTGTTTACTGTTATTTTCATAATGACAATATTTCAGCTTTATCAGACACCTGTAGAGAGTAGGATCTACAGTCTCATTTAGAACAGTTGCTCTACCCTGTAATAACTTGGCAAAAATGAGCTGAACATTTAGTTATCATCATGAAGGTCCAAAGGAAAATGGATGCTTCCTAAAACTTTCAGTAGGCTGATGTGTAAGGGGAACTATGCTCACAAGTGATTAATTTATGGGATATCATCTCACAGCATCAGGCTTGAGAATCCTACAGATTTTGTTGTGTTGTTACAGAAATCACCTAAAATCAAGATGCTTTTTTCCAAAGATGGTCAGAAACTTTAAGAAATGTTCAGTCCCTTGACTTTCTTACCAGAGCCACTCAAGACAGGGAATAAACTTCAGGGGTAAACAAAGGGATTGTTCCCCTGCTTTGTCAATTCTTCACTTTTCAACAACTTCTCCAACTAGACAAGATCCACATGCCTCTTTTCTCCTTTAAAAGCCATTAGAATCTTATCCCAAAAGCCACTGGGATAAGAGTTGTGCATCATAGCCTAGACAGCTAATGATGCCTCACTTCCTAGCTGTAAAAGGAACAATTTAAACAACATAGTTAATACCTACAGTTCCAGCACAGAAAAGGCTGTTAAATCAAGAATTTCACTTGAACTTTGCCTGAAGATTTCTTGAAAAGGGTTTTTCCACCTTTTCTGAAAAACTTTTTCAAATTAGAGAGTAGACAGTTGAGATAGCCAAAGCCAAATCCTTTCTTAAAGAATCCTTTAACTGTGAGCTAATTGCATATTTTATTTCATCCACAATGAATGTTATTTGTACTTTATGTAACATCAAAAAAGAAATGAAACTTTGAAATCTTCTGCTTAGGCAATGAAGATATTGAGGGGAAAAAGAAGGGAAAAAATCAGCTCAGTTCTCCAAAATAAAAGAACCCTGTCTTTGGTATTGCAATTTCACAGATAGAAATCTGCATAGACTAGTCTGTTTATCTCCTCAAAGCTCTTTACATAACTGGCACTTTGTCATCTTCTGTCTATAAATTATAGGCAGTCATTGCTGGAGTGTCTGAGTAACCAAGCATAGGGTGTGCTGCTTTGCATATAAATGGAGCTACAGTCCTGGATCTATGTGAACAGAAATATGGACATGAAGGCATTCTTGCTCTTCAACTCGATACCAGAAAACCCCTACCCTTAATGCCATACATTTGTGGATGCTGGTATAAATATGAAGCAGATAACCTCTTTGGTTCCTTTAAAATGGAATTATGGAAATTGATTTGGAAGAAAGATGTGAGTGCATAAATCACATCAAACCAAACACAGGTTGTTACATGAAATAGGCAAATTAGGTAACAAATTTTATGTCAAGTGTTTCTCCCTGACTTGGTGAAGAGAAGGCTTTCTTCAGATGTTACTCTTTGCATTGATAATACAATAGTAGAGACAGTTTACATCTCAGTCAGAGAAAACTCAGTCTGGAACAACCTAATTTACATCTTTCCTAGTGTGACACTACAGTAACATCAGGAAATAGATCCTTAAATAGAACAGGAAATAGGCTTTATCTAAATATTCACCTTATTATTAACTCTTCCTGATAGAGTAATAAGATCCTAGTCTTTCAGTATACACAGCATGTTACAGCTGGCAGATTTAAACATCTGTGTAAGTGCTTGGTACTTTTTTTTTGGAAATCAAAAGGTCTGTCTATACAACCAAAAACCAAGCTGCAGAGACCCAGACTTCAAAGGAGCTACAACATCCTCAGTGTAAAACTCCACCTACCCCAAATGAGGATAAACGATGATATCATTACTTAAATTATACTGGTTACTATGGATGATCCATCCATAGCTTATTGCTTCTTTTTAATGGCATTAAATAATGTGCTGAAATTTGCATTGCAAATTGTAGGATGGTAGGCTTTTTTTTTCAACCAAATCAGGTCAATTCCACCTAGGTCCTCTATATCCAACAATCCAATAGTGAAGAGCATTTTGGCTACCCTATTTTTCATCTTTTGTTTGCTTAAATTATTTTCTGTTGACCATAAAGGACAGATATTTTTTTAAGTTCACTGTTGGGTTTCACAGATGTAGGTTTAAGGAGATTATTTATGCTTTAGGATTTAACATCTACCAACATGCTGTTCATTTTGCCTGATATCACGGGGGACTAGTTCTCTCATTTGCAATTTATAAATCCTCATCTTCAGAGTTTGGTTTTCAGATAGCTGGATGTTTGAAACATCCAGCAGTTATTAATTTAATGAATTTTATCTCAGATGAACTAAGTGTTTATTCAACCATCATGATATATGATAAGTCCAGGGTTTTGTTTTGTTTTTAAATTTAAATAGAATAGGTAATGCTAACCTGGTAGATTGTTGAGGAGTCACCTTGGGAGCCCTCCCTTAGTTTGATGCATGTTTGATGAAAAATGCTGTTTTCATGTGTCCTTTACTGATAAATCTGGTGATTAACGTTCCAAAAGGACAACAGCAGAAGCTCAAAAGCCCATATCCAATACTTTTTCCTTCCAAAACCCTTGCATCTGGAATGAAGTCAAACTTGTGCTCTGTGTGCTTAATAAGACCCTAAGTGTTTGCGAAGGTGGTAAACAAAGACGTGGCTGAGTCTCATGTCAAGTTTGTCTCATGATACCTCAGACAAATGCCTGTAAATGTGTCTGCTGTGGCTCATACAGAGTCTTACACTCCATACAGACCAATTTTTCATATTCCTGCAGGAGCAGCTCCATACACTATGCATGATAAATAAATCCTTTATTCCCTGTAGAAGTCTAGATCTTGAGATGATCCCAGTTTCTGATCCCATTGTACATGGGACAGAGCTGCCAGCTCCAGGGAGAACAGGAGCTCTCCAACATTTGCTGTGCAATAAATGATAGCCTGCTCATAAAGCAGGATGCCTGAAAAATTAAAATGCAAGAACAGAAGGTGACATCAAAATATGAGCCTTGCTTGAAATGCCTGAGTTAGCTAAATCTCTATGCTGCTTTCAAATATGTTGCCAATTCTTTTATAATTAAAGCTTGAAATTATTTTATATATGGTACAGTGATTGACTTCAGAATGGAGAATTTTAAAAATCCCTATGAGAGACAGCTTCATAATAATTAATACTGTTATGCTAGAAATTTGAAAATAACCCTGCTTCTTTCTCAGTGGTTTTCATTCTATTCTTGGCAAACATTTTCCTATGCTGTGTTTCTTGTGCTATGAGAGCCATTCTGGATTGCTGATAGGCTCAAAACTCAAGCAGTTTGATTTGAAAATTCTGAGTTAGGGTGCCATGGGTTTTCAAAATGCAGTCTAGCATTTTACAGGGGGCTGCAGGCCACTATAGTCTTACCAAGAGCCCATCCTGTATTCAGTTTTCTTTGGACTGTGAAAAACCAACACAGGACAGAATTTCCCCATTGAAGTTTCATTATGTTTTCAGAGCTACTAATTAAAATATGTATATCCTGTTATACTGTAATTTTGTAATATAATGCATCTTAAGCATGTTTTGGTACTAGATTATACAGATTATACTAGATTATACAGAATACAGATTATTAGTATTTTATAGAACTTCCTTCCACCATTTAAAAATTAATACTTCATCATCTCTGATATTCAAAGACTAGAAAAAATGCAGATAAACCAGAAAGAAGACTGTGGAAGATGCAAACAGTTGTGTATCCATTCTGCACCTGTACTAAGGTCATTTTCACGCACTAGAAAGCTGAAAAACCCTGCAAGATAAAGCCTGCAGCATGTAAGGAATGCTGAAACAGGCACGGCCAGAGGCAGAACCTCTGGATCCATCTGCTGTCCTCATGCGTGTAATGGGAAACTTGAGCACATGACGCAGAGCACCTGGGGAAAAAATCACTTCACTTCCAGAACTGGCACATCTCCCCATTACACAACACATGTACAGTGTTATACACTGACAACATAATTTGACCTTGAAAAAGTCCAAGTGTTCTTCACAAACCTCCAGAAATGTATTCTTTGCATGGAAGGGTACTTGGTTTTTGCATTTAAAAGAATTCATTATTCCATGCAAAGTTCGTGTTTAATTTTTTATATCTCAGTGATATTTACTGCAATTGCTGATACAGATCTCTACTGTTTTCATATAGTTCAGCTGATCCTGACTAGATTTACTCTTTTTTTATTTCAAAGTTCTACTAAAGCTTTCAATGATATCTGTTCATGAGGAGTCTTGTACTACAGAGAAGTACCCCAGGGTATTGTATAAATTAATATTCCATCCATGAATGTAGCTAATCATTTGGCAGTGAGAAACAAGAGACTAGATTACTGATTAACTGTAATGAAGCTGAACAGGATGCTCACATGTATGCTGAAACAGACTATTATTGTATTAGTGATGTCCTTTGCAATAGGCAAGCTGTTTTGGAAGTGTTAAGTCTAGCAGCTCAAGAAATATATAAGAACAGTGGTAAATAGTACCAATATTTTTAGTTTAGCTAATTAAAATTTTATGACTGCTAGAGAGGATTTGAGTTTATGGCATATTCAGATTTGGCATGGGGAAATAAGAGAATTCTCAGGAGTTGACTTCTGCTATAACCTGTCATATCTTATTATGCTGTTTCCAACTCTGCCTGATTTAAAACAAAACAGACTTATAATTTATTCCTCACTAAAAAGAAGAGGAAAGAGAGCCCAGTAAATGCAGCCAGGAAGTACATCTGAAATATTATCATGATAGCTGTGAGTGACTGTTAGGAGCAATTGCTTCCAATGATCATCCTAAGAATAATTGTGTCTTGCCTCCTAGGAATAAGATTCAGAAAAATACCATAAGGAAATATTTGTGGATTTCAATAATTACCTGATCTGTAATGACCAAATGCAGTCTAGATAAACACAAGAATGTGCCCTCCTAAACACACAGACAAAAAATGAATGAGCAAATCTCTTCTATTGGGGAGTGTGTGCATATGTTCCACAGAAAGGGATGTTCTTGAGCCTTTTCACCTGGGCTTCAAACATCTCTGCCCCAGGAATATCTCCAGTTATGTTTATGAAAACATGGCTGCTCTGCATTAAAACTCCTTTTAAGTTTTGGATTTTATTTTAAACCAATCATAATTTAAAAAATGTAAGACTTTCCTTCCTAATGAATTCTTGTGCAGTGTCACAGGGCCATATATACCCTGATGTAAATGTGTCATCCTTAATTGATGTCTGCAGCAAAGACATACAGTTGTATGAAGGACAGTGTGGCTTAGGATTGGCTCTTAGCTTTGGGATGAGGCATGGACACAGCCAGTAGTTAATTCTGTAAACCTCTGTCAGACATTGTGGAGCTAATAGAGATGATAGCAGAAAAAATTGACAGTCCTTTAATCCAATTTCATTGCCACCATCTTTAGACAAGACTATTCTTGGTGTTTTCTATTTGTGGGAGAAATATGATGAAGAATAGTGATAAAAATAGTGTATTAAATGATTTAGGAATTCAGTGATTTAGGAATACTAAACTATAACTTTGCCCAGGTGATCAATGCTTGTGAAAGAAGGCAGCTCTGGGCAGGCCCCATGTAATCTCAGAAGGGATAAAATGCCACAGTTGATTCACAAAGCTCTGTGAAGATTTGGCCTGTGTTTTGTCATTGCTCCACCAGTTAGGATTTACTGTGTTGATCAGTGGATTCAGACAAGGTAATTCTGCAGCATTTAGTATTGTTACTGCAGAAGCAACTTTACATTTAAATTGAAAGAGTCCTTTAAATCTTCTCAGAGAGACAAGAGGAGACCGGACTCTCCTGCATGACTTTGCATCTCCTCTTAAATGAACAGCTTAAATATCTTTGGAACAGGAACATTATCCTTGAAGGAGTAACCATATGTCACTTCCTGCTCTTCTGAATAGCTTTTATTTACTGTAGTTTCATAGAAGTCACTATTAATTACAGATTTCCTTAATGTACACTTTGATTTTATAGTAAGAATAGGAGTTAGGTACCTGCAGTATGTGCTCCTGCTTTGGAGCAATCTTTTCAATTTGGTTTGCACATTGGTACTTTGTACTGCTCTCTTTATAATTTTCTATAATTTTCTAGTCAGTCATGCTCCTATATTAGTTTCCTAATTCCACAAAAAAAAACATTCATTCCTTAATCGATCCTTTGCAAATAGGTTTTAAAGACACAGCTGCTTGTGTTGCTTTTTCCTGACACTCTGCTTTATACATATCCTCCATTCCTGCCTCTCTTTACTCAATTGCTCTAAGCTTCCTTCCTTAACTTCACCCAGACCTCAGCACTCCTGACAGATGTAAAATACAGCAGTCATGTTGAGAAGAGCCTTCACTGGCTTATTCAGTAATTCCTCTGCATCATGTCATCATTTCAGTGCTAAAGAATTTTGAGGAAAAGGCTTAAGTTCACCTGAGCTTAAATGAAAGGTGAAAAAGCAGAGAAAACAAAATCTCAGATCAGGCCAGTCCTGAACAAACAAAATATGCTGCCTCAGGGCTGCAGGAGTGCAGTGGTAGTCTGTCAGGCTGGCTGAAATTGGAAATAGCATTCTCATTTGTCATGCACTATAATCAAATTGGATGCAGATTTGCAGACCTGGACAACAATTGGATGTCATTAGTTATTTTTACACTGCAGAGAGTGTAAACAGTAGTGGTTTGGGGTATCACGTAGTGGATTTTTGCCAGTGTTTCCTTTATTATCTGTAACTGGTGACATGCAGTGATTTTCTATGCAGAGCAGCAGCTGGTTTATTTTCTTCTAACTGCCATACCTGTTTTCTTTGTGGATGCAAAGAAAATCTTTCTCAAGATAACAACTAACAATTCAAGAATAGAAAACACTGGGTTTGATAGTTTAAGACCTACCTAGGTGCTAATCATCAGCCATTTGACCAATTTTAGAGCCTTCAAGTTTCACTGCTCAGGTAGTAAAGGTGACACTATGGTACAATTAAGGGCTTTTTTATTACTGAAGCACTAGCATTTATTTTTAATAAGGTGCTCTAGTCCTTTTTTGCAGACCTATGAACTGTTTGTTCCCCAGACTCCTGTTTCACAGTTTATGGTGATGTATTTGGGCTGCAGCTGGAGCTGAATAGGAAAATGAAAATAAATAAGAATAGATAGCTTGTCACTATGGTTTGAAGTTGAACTGATGAAAATGAATTATCTTTGTCTAGCTTTCTAAAATTTACACTGACCACAGTAATATGTATCAGAGGCAAATCAGAACACTTTGGAAGGGATTTTGAGAGATATCGCATCATAATCCTAATAGGCTAAAAAGAACTGATGATATATGAGATTTACAGGTATTTGAGATTCTCCAGTTTAATATCTGTTCTTCCACCTAATGTACACAGCCATCATTTAGTTACTAATACTTGTATGGTGTATAGGAAGGTTTATTTCTTTTTTCAGGTTATTTCTAAGATCCCTCTGTGTTCATACCCATCCCTTTCTCTTGAGCTACACTTTGAATCCATACACCCAGCATCATTGATTATATAATTGATTTCTGGAAAATGTTAAGAAGACTAATTAATTTATCTTAAAATTTATTCTAAGTTAAATTATATGTTGACTTTAAGTATCCTTTTCTGTCTAACTCTGTGTATGTTTTCAGCAATTCTGTTCTAAAACTGATGATAAAGGAATAGATGGATGAATTGCCCCAGGAAAAATGAATCGGGAGATCTCTGGTACAGACAAGGCTTTGTCCACCAGACTACTGCACTAACTCTGGGGAAGTGGAGTGCATGATTTTGAAAGAAAAATACTTAAAAGAAAGTAGAATGAAGCTGGCAGTTAGTGTGACTAGCTGGCTAAATGTGATACCTAAAGAAGTAGAAGAATACTCTTAAGTTCCAACGATGTCACTTTTAACTTCAAGGTATTTTGATTCTAAAATTAGAGATGTTCAAGTAAGAAAAGAGTTAATGGCAAAATACATACTTCCTCAACTGTTTTTATGCTACTGGTATTTTTAGGAATCTTTGTAGTTAATATAATAGTTATGTTATTATAAAAGCATGATATTCTTGACAGCCTCCAGAGATTGTCGTAATGTTTTGTGTAGTGGAAAATAGCAGCTCTGTTGAGGAAATAGAACTCACTACTAGATGTGCTCTCCAGCAGGGTAACAAATATTCAAGTGTAGCAATCAGAGAAAATAAGAGATTGATCAGGATTTGTGTCCAGTTAAAAATTTACATTAATTTACTACTTAGAATGGACTAAGTCAAATCACGCATTGATTTTCCTAACAATAGGCAAAATACTTATTAGATGTTAGAAAAAAGATTATTATCACCAGTATATAATCTAGGAGCTATAATTCATAAGGTTTTTAAAGTTTACTTTGTTTTTGTGCTCCATCTTTCATGTCCAGGGGAGTAACTGACAGAAATGAAATGTCTGCTCTTCCTATAGAATAACTAGGCAGTGAGTTATCTCTTCCTCAAGCCCTCTGCTCCCCAAATTAATCATGACAATAAACCCCTAATTTATTACCCATAATCAACTTGAGATATACCTGCACATGTATGAGTTCCAGGTTACTCAGGGCTGCTGTATAACCTCTGAAGGTGCTGGAGGCTTTCTAAAGAACAAGTACCACATCCTCATTATCATTATTATCCAGTAGGCAAAGGTTTTTTGAGTCTTTTTGAGGAGTATGGCCTTTTTACATCATCTCAGCATGGAAGGTTCTGTTTGCCCACTATTAATCTCTTGTTTGCAAGAGCATTAGTCCTCTATTTTTGTGGTTCCTTTGTAACTTCAGGCCTCAACATGAGGATGAACAGTTCTGCCAAAACAGTCTATGGCACAGGCCCTTCTTATTCCAAAAAGGAAGTCACTCCCTCCTTGACCTTTAAAACACATACTTGCTAAAGCTTTACTTGAGTGAAATGTGTGGGATTGTTCCTCAGATCAGACTTGCTAGGAAACTTGAAGTATTTCTGTAAATGCTTGCGTTGGAATGCTGCTTATTGATTCAGAGTGCATACATGGGTTTGTGGGTTAGCCCAGGAGAATTGCTGCAGTGTGGTGCAGTGGTACAGCAGCTCACTGCCACCTCTTGGCATTGCTCCCAAGGGTTGAATCTTATCACAGCCAAGCTTTGCAGTACTTTTAAGCCCTACTGTGTAAAGGACTTAAGAAAATTAGCTGATCTCTAACTGTAGAGCTCAAGGACATTATAATAAAATAATGTAGTAATATAAAAATGTACAGTGAAGTATAAATGGCAGTTTGTATAATAGTATTGTACAGGAAGTGCATCTCAATAGGCAGAGAGAATGTGTTTGGAATGCTATGGAACCAAGTCATCACAACAAGATCAATTAGAGGTGATTGAACTCAGAGGCCTATTTAAATTACTTTAGCAGGAAGCATTAATATCTTGAGTACAGCTTCTAGGAAATGTGCTGTATTAGCTGTAACTTTCTTTCACAGACTTCTAATAACTGAACAGATAATTTACTGAGTGTGTTATAAAAGACTGCATATCTTAAAGCAAAATAATTAAATAGAATATTAACCATTGAAAAATTCAGTTTTTAACACAGCACTAGAAATTCTTTCATGTCCAACCCAGGCCACTTCTTAAATTTTTAGAAGACTTTAATTTCTTATTTTAGTTGCTTAAAAACTCTATTTGCATGACTGTGGCAGCAATTGTAGAAGAACAGTAGAGAGGCCAATACTGCAGAACTTGCAGATAGAAAAAACACTTACTGAAATACAAAGAACTTTCTTTTCCTTACTTTCTGCTGCAATAATTTCAGCTATTTTTGTTATAGAAAGTTCAGAGTTAACATCAAGTTGCTTGTAGTGTGTGATAAGAGAGAGAAGTATTGTGCTGTACATGTAGATGTCCTACATAGCACCTTTGTAGCCCAGTTTCACCATTTTTTCAGGAGTTCTATCTCTTTGCAAGACTAGCAAGGGAAGAAAAATAAAAAAAGAAAAAGCTTTTTTTTTCCCTGAAGAGATGAAGGGTTCAAAAGAGCTACAAAACAAGTTGGAAAATTTTCTAGTCCTTTGTGGAAATTTCTATCTCAGCCATGTAGGCTTGGGGCAAGTCATGTTCAAACACACCTGCAGGTCCTGAAAAGATGCTGTGAGTACACCCTGGCACTGCTCAGTCCCTTCTAGTCAGGCAAGACAGCACCCAAACACTGAAACAGCTTCAGCTCAGCATCCTTCAGGGCTGGGAGGAAGCCCAGCAGGAAGTTCTGGAAGCACTCAGGTCCCTGTGCCTCTGTCACTGCTGTGCCTCCAGTATTGGAGGTGCAGGAGGCCTGGCCAAACTGGGAGCAGAGAACCCCCTGGGATTCTGAGAACCCTTGGTGTCACGGTGGAGAGCTCTACACTGGGAGCTCATTAAACAGTGGCGTGGTAGTAGCTGCATGATTATTCACAAAGCACTTAGAATATTAATGATGTCTCTTACTGTAGGTGAAATTTCTTCATGATCACATCCAGCTTGTGCAGAAACATTGCCTGTGTTCCCTGGAACTGCGCTGCTTCCACCACCCTTCAGCAGAGATATTCTAGGATCTGGACTAAATCCTAAAAAAGAGGGGGAAAATATCCAAATTGTGACATAATTCCTGATACAAGATATTAAGCTGCTAACCAAAAAGGAAACTATGCGTGGAAAACTTAGATTAAAAGTAGCATTGCAAATAAAAGTACCTAATTTAATCTGCCAAAATACTTTATCACATCAGTTTATTTTTCGTATCATGGGGTTTTGAGCAGCCTGTTCTAGTGGAAGGTGTCCTTGTCAATGGCAGTAGGGCTGGAACAAGATGATCTTTAAGGTCCCTTCCAACCCTGATCTATTCCTGTCTTTGAGCTATGAGACCAAAATGCAGTCTTTCAGATGACACTGCTTTAGAACTGCTTTTTGATTTGAGACTTTTCATTCTGGTGGTCCAAGATCAAAACCATTGCTCTGTTCTCTAGGGTCTTTGACACTGCCAGCATGATTTTCTTCTTGAAATTGTGCTCTCTGCTGTCAGTCTTTCATGGCTGTATTGTTTTCTGTGTCCTGAATATTTTTCAAGATGCCTACCCGAGGAGACTTTCTTTTCCTGTAGAACAGTGTCATTGTTCTATCTTATTTCCCCCCATACCCTTCAGTAATCTCATATTTAGTTATGGATGATTTATACTTGCACCTCTATTCCAGACATTGCCTTTGTTCAGGATTTTAGATGTTCTCTCAGTATTCCTAAAACAGAAATATATGACCTCTAAACCAGAAGTCTTTATACCCTCTTTATACCCTGTTACTTCCTTTCACAGCCACTATAGAAAAGAACACTTTTTTGCCTGTCCTTCAGGCCTGCAATTAGCATTTACGTTTTCATATGCCTTCTTAAATGTAACATACTTTTCTGTATGATATCTAAGGAAGTAATCTTCTTTTACAATTCTAATTAAGTTGTGTCTAATTTCTGTAAGGTTTTCTCTGACCTTAGTGAATGCAATTTCTCTTTTCTTATAGCCACTCAGGCTACCACTACAAAGATCATATTCTTACTCCTCTGGTGTGAGACTATTGCATCATCAAAGCACTGCATCCTTTTCCATTAACAGTAGTAGTAGTAATAATAATAATAATAATTTTTAAAATCTGTTTTTTAAAGTGAAAGCCTTAAAAGTTCTTAGTCTCCTATTTTATTTATTATCCAGCAACCAACTAGAGATACAGGACTTTGATCATCCATTTATTATATCTAGTAAGCAGGTTATGCCTCTTCCT
Source organism: Anomalospiza imberbis (assembly GCF_031753505.1). Taxonomy (NCBI): domain Eukaryota; kingdom Metazoa; phylum Chordata; class Aves; order Passeriformes; family Viduidae; genus Anomalospiza; species Anomalospiza imberbis. The sequence continues at coordinate 15,230,784 of NC_089693.1, read as the reverse complement.
GTGCTGGCTCTTGCATGTAGGAAAAGGTTTTAGGAAACACTTGAAAAGATTTATCTATATCCTGCATATAAATTAAGAAAATTGTACTTTCTCCTACTACTGACCCACCCCCTGCCCCCACAAAGGAAAAAAGAAAATAAAAGGCAACTGAAGTGCTAATGCTGCTGCTCATTATGATTGACCTTGTATCAGTGTCTTCCTGTTCTCCTGTGCAAGAGAGCTGTTGGCTTTTCCTTTGGAGCTGAAGCAGGAACTTGCTTGGCCGTGGAAAACCTGACTGTTCTGTGTTTGACAATCCGCTGCAGCTATTCTGTCTTGTACTTTGTAATATGAATAGTAAACTGTGCTAGACTCAACTAATTTTCTCTGACTTGGCAAACTACCAGTACAGGGAGGTGGAATGCATAGATTCCCCATCCTTCTCGTGAGATACAAGAGGAAGAAGTATAATACAGCTCTTCAAATCTGCTTCAGTTCAATTTTCTTATTATACTAATAATTTTTTTGTCCACTGCAATGTCATTAAAACTAAATTTCTATCTTTCTCCAATAGGAATTAGTAAAAAATATTTATGGAGTATAGGAAATGATCCCACTTTCTCTAGAAGCAGCACAAATTAATTACTTTTAGATAATACCATAGATAGGCTATACAATAATAAAATATATTAAAACCAGATTCTACTCAGATTTTCAGCTTCTGTATGCACATCCATTGCCTTAAATTATTTAAACTACTTTGGAGGTGTGACTGTAAGGTCTCTAGAGAGATGAATGAGAACTTCAGGAGTTAGTTAAGGCTTTTATTAGAAACGTGGAGATGAAGTGAGTTGGGCATAGAGAGTGCCTGTGTTTCCTGGTGCAGGATACCCTACTTATTTGAAGTTTTAACACCACTAGAGAACAGGTGAGGTAACATGAAACTATTCCAAACTCCCAAGTAGTTTTACTACCTTCTTTCCTCTTTTTTCATTTTTCCTGCTTTTAGAGTTCAAATTTCCCCTCCATATATATTACTCCAAAATTATTTATTACATTTCCATCTACCTTGCTTATAGGCCTGAGTGATTTTTTGCCATTGTCCAGAAAAGGTAAGTTTCTGCTTCTATAGGACTTCAATATAAGGACCAGTGACACAGCTATGTCAAAAGTGAGCAATTTAATATAAAATTAAAAGAATTTTGTATTGTCTGTACTTGAACAGATGGTACCCTTACTCATTTTGTGAGCATGAATTACTACAAAGCTTAAAATAATTTATTCACTCTTAGAACTGCAGCCAATAACTTATTATCTAGCTACTAGAGTTTTCACATCTATCAGCTTAACCAGTGATCCAGCTCTTGGAACATTATGTTCCTTTTGTGATTCTCCTGGGAAGACTTAAGGCCTCAGAACCAATGGATGAACACACATTTCTTTCATTTGTGAAATAATACTATGGAGAATCATCTTAGAAAAACTCCAGGAATGATTCAATATATTAAAATGGAGCTATGTTGTAGAAAAGCAGTGTAATAGAAATTACTTATGGCCCCTTCCAATTTCAAATTATGTATTCCTAGTTTATAGTTTTTGGTGATTTTGAAGTTCCTGTAAAGCTTTGAAGACATTTGAAGGAAATTACTGTGTACTTGGGGTTTTCCTGTTCTTGGGTACATTTTGTGCTCAGCTGTTTGGGCAAATTTCAGCTGAAGTGTGAAAACAAAGTTGAAGAATGAGAAAATGCTGTTGAAGAATGGCTGTAAAATAATACTAAAGCCTTTAAAATATTACAGGTAGGGATTTGATAAGCATACAGTAAGAGAGGTGCCCTGAGGCAAATACATAGACAAGAGAACCAGGAAAAGTCAGCAGCTACTAATTCTACAAACCCTGTGAAGGAAGCAGGATGCTGATATCCTCTTGCACCCTATGCCTTGCCTGTGCCAGCTTATCCCAATACACCCATTTTCTTTAGGATAAGGCTGAAGCTGATGCACAGGACATACAGGTGACAGAGCATATTTACCACTTTTCAGATACTGTAGATTCTCAGAGGCCTGCAATTCAAAAGTTATCATGTTTTCTGAAGTAGATTTCACTGCCCCAGACAAAGCAATAGAAGCTTAAGCACTGTACTGACTGTTTTTTGAGACATAGGACTTAAAAACTGAACTTGATTCAAAATGCCTGCTTGGTTTTCATTTATTGGTTGTATTCACGTTAAAATTGGATTTTTTTGGTTGTTTGGTTATTTTGATTTGGTGTTTTTAAAGAGAGAAATAAGTATTTCACCTTAGAGGACTTGTTAGTAACATTTCACTTTTGTTGAAATTAAAAGACAGGGAAAGCCGTATCACACATATCTATAACTCTTCTGAATGGTTCAGGTCCTGCTTAGGCAGGCACACAGAGAGGGATCTGAGAACATTTTCTTGTCTCATTTTCTGCCTGCCTGCAGTGCATCTTCCCAAAGCACATATCCTGTTGCATTTATCTGAAACATAATGACCACAGAATGCAAGCAGTTAGAGATACTCTTTTGTTAATAGGTTGATGGAGAAGGGGAGGGGTATTCTTAATAAATACTGCTTTATGAAATATGCTGAGATTAAAATTTACCAACACTAATTGGCTTGCTTTGTGAACTCATGTTTTTCTCTAATTAAGCATTGGCTTCCCAGCTGCAGTGGCTGCTTGGGGATACCAAACTGATGTGAATGACGCTGTCTTTGCAGTGAAACGTAATACTGACAGAAATTTGCCTGCATTGTATGATAATGCAGCCTAGAACCAAAGCTAAAGCAGCATGAATACTATGATCTGCAGCTGTGAGATTCATTCAAATTTAATCATGCAGAAATTTTTACTGAAGTAAAACTTTGAATAAGTGTCTTTACCTCTGAGTGATCCTACTGAAGGACCTGAAGTTGTTTATAAGTGTGGGATAATGTATAATACAAATATAGTTCTGGCTTCCCACTACTTATTTTTCCTCCCACTTCTATGAAAAGAGTTCAATTTGTTGTACTTCTGCCTTGATTTCTCTGCTACAGTTTTCCAGTTAGCAGTAGCATAAAAATTAATGGGCCTATCAAAGAGATAATAAAAACTTTATCAAGATCCAATGTCCTGTGCTATTTCACATACATTTGTAGAAAATTACTTGCTCTTTTTTTGAAAAGCTCTCTCTGTATCTCTGTATCTCTGTATATCTGAAGGTTATTAATAGACACAAGATTTGGTCAAGTATGTAAAGGAAGTCTCAGGTGGAGATGAAAACTGAGTCCCTTTCAGCTTGGTGTCTAAGATAGGGCCCTTAATTACTAAAATGTTCCTGCTCTTTACAGTAACACCAGAAGATGCCCAGACTCTCATCATGTGCAGGGCTAATGGACTGCATCTCCTCTCCCCACTCTTACGGATAATGTGCTCTCATTTCCCCATTTCCCCATTACTGTCACTTCATCTGCCAGAGTCAACAGTAGTTTAAATTTTCAAATTCCAACCTCCTAGTAAAAGTCACTGTCTACCTGTTGTCGCCTTATTGAAGAATTGGCTTTGAATGAAAATTTTAATTAGGTTTGGTAAAGGGTTTTGAAAGATGTTGCAGTTTCTAATTAGTTGATTTTTTGCCTGCTAACAGAGAAATTTCTTTAGAGTTCATTCTGCAGTGATGGAACTATGAGGAAAATTCTATGGAGATTCTAGTACAAAAAAGAGTTGTTGGTCATAGCAATCAAATATCTGCTTTTGAGGATTTTATTCCAGTGCTTCTGATGGCAAAGTCTTTCAAAATGCAGCCAGTTTTTTTTTTTTTAATTTGGAATTGTTTATTTACTCTTTTTATGTTATATCTTGCTATGGTATTTCAGTTTTGAATATGTAATATAGTTTAGTGAAGTTTAGTTTATTTTTTAAAATGTATCTTAAAATATAATATTCATATGATATCTATAGAGGCATTTTCCCTAGTTGATTTTTCTGGGAAAGGTTATTTTAGAATGTAGTTAGCAGTGATGGTTTCTATTAATGCAAGCAGTGAACTAATCTGCACTTCACAAAGCAGAATCTTTTATCAGGCACAACATAGGCGTGCAAAGAGATAAGAGGAGCAGCAGGTCTCCAGGCAGTGGAAAGAAGGCACAGATGGGAAAGACTGAAGGAAGGTTTTTAAAGGTAGAAATGGCAGTTGACACATCTAATATCATCTGTGCATTTAAAGTGAACCCCATGTTCTCTAAATCTCAGACATGCCTGCTGTTTATATTCCACGTAACAGAAACCCACCAAAAATAAAATTACAGATTTTTTTTCAAAGATATGGGGGTCAGCCCAAAGAATGGTGTTAATGATCCTGTGGTGAAGCTGGGCTGATTTGTGACTTTCACACTTTTACTCTCCTTTTAGAAGTTTGTCCTAGTTTGTGACTGTCCACATTTCTTCCCTAAACAGTTCTTTTGAAAATCAAGAATAAATCAAACATAGTAGCAATGTCTCTTTCCTCAAGTCACCTCTCCTTCCCCTGTCTGGTGCAGGGGCAGCAGAACAGGAGGCATTGCAACTTGCCTGTCCCTGGATCACACTGCTCAGGGGAGTCATGAGCTTGGCAATTAAGTGGCTTTCCAGCTGCCAGGCACTCACTGGCTCAGGTTTCAAAGGCATTTTCACTCTCTACTGGTTTCTTACTTGCAAAATATTTTATTGCATGTCCTAAAAGTGCTCTAAACTCTTAAAAGTGATTTCCAGATAGAGAAAGGATTTAGTTTCAACCTCATATTCTGATATTGCTCTCATTTTGTTTCATAATATTACCTAAAAATACTCTAAATCATATGGCATGTGCTTATTTCATAGAACCCCTTGTTGGTTCTTAATGAATAAGTAAATATATTTCAGATCTTGCAATTACTGGCCTAGACAATACATGTGCTGTTCTTCAGAGATGCAACTCTGCAATACATAAAACAGACCTTGGGTTTCACTGATCATTTAAAGAAGGAAAACAAAGAAACATGCATTGTTTCCAAGCCTTTGACATGCTGAAAGTGAGGGTAAGGAGAATACAACTAGGCCTTCTTTTAGTGAAGAACAGGATTGTAAGGCAGGGAGGAGAAAATTAAATCAGAGTTCTTCCATCTAAAACTGTTGTTAGTCTTAGAATTCCCCATCAAATTTCTATTTTTTTCCCTTTCTGCTGCAGTTACAATACAAAATACTCTCCAGCATATGCACAGGAACCATTCCAAGGAGAACAAAAAATACCAATCTGAAGTAGCCAACCCAATCAAAGTTTTGTAGACTAAGGAAACACTGGCAACATAATTTATTTTAATGGACATATTAAGCTTTCACCATCTGTTCTGCCCCCAATTATGAATGCCAAAAGAACATATTTCGCAGTTAAATCAGTAAGATGTTATTCATGCACTTATATGTTACTTCTACACTAACACTTCTGCAGTGTTCTCGTGCTGCCTACGCAATTCAGAGCAAGCTGCTCACATCTGAAATTGAACTTCTTGGTAAAAAGTATTTTTCAATAACTGTTTCAGTGGGAGAGTACTTAGTGTAAAACATATTTTTAAAGAATAATTGGGAAAATGAAATCCTCTTGTTTTTGTCATAACTTCCTAAAATCAAGACTGTGGACAAGTATGTTTTTTCTCCGCTTTCTTGCATTTTATTCCCCTTGTCTGTCTTGATGCTGTGCGTGCTGTGTGTGTACGGTACCTGCTGCAACTGTTGTTCCAAGCAGTGTATCCTCACTGGAGAAGGTAAAAGGGAGCAGCTATTTTTAAGAAAGAAAAATTGAGTAATTTATAATGCTCACACTATCAAGTCAAAGATCACCTAAAACAACAAAAAATGCTACAAGTGACACTTATTAGTGTTTATGTGGGAGAGGCAAAGGATGTCTTGAGTGTATAGTACAACAAAAACCCTGAATTCTTCTCCCTGCATGAGGCATCTCTGTTCCTTCCTTGGTCAGCTGCAAGGCTGTGCCAGCTGGAGCTGTGTCCAACACAGGAGATGAGTGTTAGCATTAACTGCTATGGTACCACCTGACATTTAGTGGAGCAGTCTGTACCATCCTTTATCCTGCACTTCAGGAAAATAAAATAGATAAATACTCTCTTTTACTCTTCATACACTATGTCTTATTTTGGATTAGCAATTTAGCCCTTCATATTTGCTTGGACTTCAAAGTGTGGTAGTTGTCCGATGCAGAAGAATCTTAGTGCGAAAGAGGGGAATCAGCAGAGTGTTATATTTGTGTCCAAGGAGCACAGCTATCATCCAAGTAGTCTGGAAAGTACAGGGTATCTTTAGCAATACAGTACAGAAAATAGTAAAATGGAGTGGAAAAAATGTAATCGGTATTATATGGTTTGCTGAGGCTGAACAACAAGGAACAAACTCAGCAGAGCACTGGAGTCTTACGAAGGATCTGAATTTTCTGCTGGAATACAGTTTATGTTCCTGTAAAGGGTGGAAGGGATGACCATTTTCACTTGGTTCTTTTGCAAGAAGTCAACTGGATACAGACTTTTTGAAATAAAACCGTGTAGCAATGGTACACGGTAATAAACTGTACTAGCAACCACTAATTTTTTGTAACTGTATAAAATTTATAGGACAAACAAATCAAGATATGTAGATTATGAAGTGCTGCCTAGAGACAGGGGGAATCAAAGGGATTGCCAGCATTCTAGAGAATTTTCTAAATTAAAGAAGGCAGGAGATGCCAGGAAGTAATTTGTTTTTATGGAATCAGAAAGGGAACAGAAATCCTTTGTTATTCTAACCTGGGGGAGAATTCTTCCTTTATCCACACAGGTATAAAACCAAAATTCCCCAATATCCTGTAGAAGCATCAGCTTGACAGAAAATATCAGGAAATATCCTTAAAAATAATTATGATTTGAAATAAATGCAACCTACTTGTCTCTGCAAATGACTAGACATTAGTTCTGCTACAATCTGACATGACACCCTAACATGCTGAAGTTTAGAAGGACTTTCATTCTAGAATTTCATTTTGCAGATTGTATTTTTTTATATTGTGGTCTTTGCGCTGGTTAAGTGTAATTTTTTTATACTTATGTTGAATCCTGAACCATTCAGAAGTTAAAACTTCATGTCCTGTAGCTGTCGACAATGCTCACTATCTAAAAAGAAAGGATAATGCATTCATTTTTCTCTTTCATTTATGCTTATACATGAATATATGTGTAGGGGACTTTGTCTCCGTGGCCATACAGGAAACTATCCAAAAGGGCTCCTATGTATGTGAGGACATCTGACAGTAAAAAGTATGATGGCAAAGGAATCCAATTGTGTCAATTGAAGGCATTTTCTTATAGCACCATTTAAAATACCCTGGTTTCAAAAGAAAAAGTTTCATTTTTTCCTTAGAGTAACTAGGTATTAATTACATGAAATTCTATCCATGTCTTATTTTAAAAAGGGGAAAAGAGATTGGCAGATGAAAAGTTGAATAAGAAATTTAAAAGGTAAATTTTGTGCGTAGACTGAAGTTTTTAAATTGACTGTGTTTGTTCATTTATGTGAGTAATGTGGAAATAGGTCCTTGAGCCATTGATACAAAATTACAAGAATGCTGAGGAAAGGAATTGTATTCACTTTTCTAAAGTATCTTACAGTTTATACACTGGCAGTTAGGAAACTGCATGAGACCTGTAATATAAATGCTCAGAGAAAATACATATTTAAGTATATCCAGTACAACTATGAAGCAAAATCTCTTCTAATATGAGACAATACTTAGAGCATCTTTAATTTCCAGCTTTTAATTTACCTCAGTGATCTGGAGCTCCTTAATACTCTTGGAGTCCCTGTGCAACATCCTTTCTGGTACAGACTCCTTTAATTACAGCAGCCAGCAGAAGTAAAGCACTGCTGGTGTTTTGTGTTAGTAGGTCAGCCTGGCAGGCACCTGATACTAAACTGAGGCTTGCTCACACATAACCTGATCCACGTGGTGTGCTTGTGTCCCTGCTTCAGCTCATAACATGGAAGCTGTGTGATGCAGATTGTTAGAGATAAAAATGTTATTATGAGAAGGAGGCCTTTTGTGCTTTCATTATCTTGGAATAACCACTGAGGGTGGGTTCTTCCTTGGAATGTTTTTATGATGCTTGTCTGAAGTCAATGGTAGTACATTCTGTCGTGCTCCTAAAGACACGGCAGAGGTTTGCAGGCAGCAGGTGATGTGGAGATGCTCTGTTTGCTGTTCCCCGAGTTATTCAGGAGAGCTTGTTACTGACAGCATATCTGCAGGCTTTCAAAGCCTGCATTGCTTGGGTTTGTCTGAGACACAGACAGCATTGATTACTGTAGCATGTTGTCAGCTTTGCTGTGTCAGCAGGAAAAAAATCTTTTGATGTGGAGAAATAGAAATAGAAGGCATTCAGTGTGTGCTTAGCTCCATTTATGTGTGCAACATTAAAGTTATACCATGCCATCCCACAAATGCAGAAAATATTTTTCCCTTTTCTCCTCCAAAGAATATTTCCTCAGTAGGAATATACAACATTTATGGATTACTGCATTAAATGAAATTACAAAACCAACTTCAGGTTTTTTTAATACAAAGATTCTCTTTCAACAAAAGATCAATTGTCAGTATGCGTTTCTAGAGTTCATATTAACCAGCCTCACAAATGCAACTTCATGAGCTAGATGAGAACGAGTCCTTTCTACTACCTCCTACAGTGGGAACATACATCTCCAATTCTTCTTGCATAGGTTCTTTTCAAGAAGCCCTTGCAAATAACTAAAATTTTAAAAATGAAAACACTGCTCCTCTCAGAAATAATTGTGGCTGCTAGCCAACATGTGCAAGACCAAGGGTCATGACTACAGGTGGTTAAGACTGGCCAGGGAGAATGTCAGAATTTTCTATTAGAACACATATGGATTAGTAAAGTGCCTCCTTCCTACTTGTCAGTGTTGTCTCTTGGTTGGCATTGCAGAATTAAGACTCAATTAAGCCACTTACTAACTGCGAGTACTACCAAAGCTTTCAAAGATCTAATGCATGATCTTAAAAAAAATAAAACATCTGTGCTGTGAATATGGATAAATTAGAGGAGATAAAAGATAAATGCAGATTGCCCATTTAAAATTAACATTATTAGCTGCTGCCAGTCCTTTGACTGTCCTGCAGGTCACCCAAGCAAGGAGGGACCAGAGTGGCTTGGCACAGCTGGCACACCCTGTGCCCTGTGCTGCTGCCACCGCACAGCCCTTCTGCCTGAGCTGCTCCTGAAAACTCACCCTGGGTGTCTCCAGCTGCTGTTCATGGAGACCACAGCTGGGAAAATGGGACAAGCAGGATTTGCACCATGCAAATTGAGAAACAACATTAAACTGCAAGTGCGTTTTTCTTTTCACCAGCCCTTTCAGTGATAATTCAAGGAGGGTCACAGTAGTAGTCTGTGCTTATGGATATCTTGTATATCCAAAGACATGGAAATTTGCTTCTGTGGCAAAAATTTTAAAATGGAAATTTGGTTGAATTATAACTAAATATTTCCAATTTTGTATGCATTTCTAATTTCTTTTTAGTCCACTTTTTTAGATGTATATGTGAATTCCATTCAGCAGTACCTGCTCTGACAGTATTTCCATGCATTGTGTTTAGCTAGTGAAATTTTAGTATTTCCTCAGCAGACGTTTAAGGTAGTGTTTGAGAGAGCAGGACTGACATTCTGAACAGGGTTACTACTGAAAGTAGATTTAGAAAATTTTGGATACCTGTTTGAAAAATATTAAAAAAAAAAACAATGAAAGGAAAAAGCTTGATAGATAATTAAAAAAAATTAAAATTACCTGAAAGCTACCAAGTTGATTGTTACTTTCCTCTGCCAAACTCATAGTTTTGAACACGTAGCTGCCTTCCTACCACCTCCATTGATACTTTCCTCTTAGCAGGTCTAGGAAAGGCCAAGCAGGAATTGCATATACTTTGGAAATAATGAAATTTAATAGACCCGAGGCTGCAAAGATAAACCAAACACACTGAAGGAATAATTTTTGTCAATCCTTTTTGGTTGCAATATTCTTACAGGGTGGCACTTGTAATAGCCACAGATTTGGGGGGGTTTTATTTAATTGAAATCCTTCTAACTAACACGATAAAAATAAAGACAGCTCTTTGGTAAAAGGTGAATTGTAATATCTCTTTCAGTCATCCCTATCTCTCAGCAGCAGGCAGCATACCCTGAACACATTACCTGCTTTGCTACTTAATATACATGAATTACTAAACACATTTTTACATGAGTCAGGGAGAAGTTTTATCCATTGGCACAACATTGCCAAATTTATAGATGCATTCTAGATTAATGGTTTTGATCCCTAAGTTAAATATCCAGGCACAAAATTGTCAAGATATGCAATGGCTATGATTTACTTTGAGCCAGAAAATCTTATTATCTTTATGTTTCCAAATGTTAAATCACTGCCTTGAGGCCTGTTTTGAATAGCTTAATCATGTGGAAAGGAAAAATAAAAAAAAAAGATTGTCCTTACTTTGGAGAATTACATTTGGAGACAGAGATATAACTTGAAACAACTGCTGAAATAATAAAAAAACAGAAATAGAGAAAAGGAAAATGTGCTAGAATAAGATGTGAAAGTCTAAAATCTGAAAGTGAAAAACATCTAGTCCATAACTTAGATTATTAGGAGGTACTGTCATGCAAGAAAAGTATGATACAATATTCATAATGCAAACATTCACAATCCAAACATTCAGAGTTCAGTTATTTTGCAGGAAGACCCACTTACATGGCACCATAATGAATTGGACATTGAGAGGAATGGAATGTAGGATGGGAGAAGATTCAAATATGCTAGTAAAAAAAAAAAAAACCAAAAACAAAAACAACAAACCAACACAGATGCAGCACTCATTTTTCATCTTTAAAATATGAAATCAAAATACTCCCTTTTTCAGTCACTAATTCAGAGTATAAATTGCAAATATGAGAAAGGATTTGCACTGAGCTCGTTTAATTAGGGTATCATCTACTGATGGAATGGAATTGCAGAGTTTTTGGAAGGCTCCTGGTGCAGTAGCTGGAGACTGAAATACTCAGACATCCACAACAGATTTAGCACAAGGACTTGAAATAAGCCTTTGTCTTTTAGACAGCTGTCTTCATACACAGAGATAATTGTTTTAAGGTGCAAGACAAGTGTATGGTCATTATGTGGTAATCTAACAGCCTCTAGGTTTTCTTCAGAAACTTTCTCCAAAGGTTTCCTAACCACTCCTACATACCAATGAAATGACTGCAGATATGAAATTAGGTCTCTGTAAGCTGGGAAATGGTACTTCTGAGAAACTCTCGAAAAGTCAGTTTGGTTTCTAAAAAAATTAAATCTGCTTACTTTTCTGCTTATATAGTTAATCACAGTTAGAAAGGAAAGGATGTTTTAGCTGTAACTAGGGTAGTAGATGCAGGTCTTCTCCCTGAGAAGCATTTAATTTGTCTTGGTAAATGTTTATTGGAGAAAAAGCATGTTAATAAAATACCTCTTGTGAAAAAGGACATGAGATCCCAAATCAGTACTAAGATCTCTCCTGTGCTGTGCTTTATGGAGCAATAGCAAAGAGTTGCTGTAGCTGACATGAACTTCTGCAGGGCTGTAATATTTGGGAACCAAAATCCACAGTACTCTGCAATTGGAGTGCAACACTGTATTCAGTGGTTTTCCTGAGGTACTAATGGAGAGAGCACATTAACCTGTTTTAAAAAAATAAATTGCATTTCAGAAAGATTGCTTTCAGCAGCTTGACTCTCTAAACACCTGTTACATATCTCTTTAGAGATATCAGAATTTTGTGGAACACTTCTTTGCCCAGAAGTGCCTCAGGTTAAGAATTTTGTCTTTGATTACTAATTTTCATCCCAATAATTTGACCTCCTAATAAATGAGGTGATTTTGTGCAGTGAGTTTGTCTGGTATGCCCTAATGACAGCAGTGAAAGTTTTTAAATTTGCCTTTTTAAAATTTTAACAAATATTTTGAGTGATAATTAACTATCCTCTGTGGGCAAAATTCTCTTTAGTTTAAATTGCCTGTCCCTGCAGATAAGAGAATAGATTGTCTGTAGTGTTGATAAAAAGGGTGACTTTTGACCTAAATATTTAGAAAACTGGTACACATGAACTTCAATTTTATATCAATTAAAATTCAAATTTATAGTAATTATTAATAAAAAATAGTCCTATTGATAATTCCTGCATTTTTGTGAATAAAAATAGAGTGCTAGAATTAATACCTGCCTCCACATGTATTAACTTACCTGAAAGGGTAGGAACTATCTTAGAGGTATTCACTGGCAGAATTTGAGTTAGATGACATGCTGTGCTGGCTTAGAGGAAAAACAGTCATCAGGCCCAGTATCCCATCTTCCAGCATGGCCAAAAGCTCATGTTTTGGGAAGATAAGAACAGAGTAATAGCTAATGAGACTTCCCCAGAAGTGTCTACCTGTTTCTATGAGGTCAGGAGTCTTTTTGAATGTGTTTTGCCTAGGACTTTTTCTTTTCCCTGAGGAAAGAAGCACTGCTATCAAATTCTTCACTTTTAAAAGACTTTAAGTGAGCCTCAGAAGTAAATGAGGCTTCTTCTTGTACAGAAGAAAGATGCAAGTTTATTCTGTTTTACCCAAGAGACATTTGAAGCCAGGTGCTGCTCACCAAGTACACTCTGCCTCCCTTAGGGTCAAGTCTGGTCTGCATTTGTAGATGTTATTTACTAACCTAAAAGAAAGAAGATGTTTGTTGCTAAAGCGCTGGTTTGGGAACCAGTTAAAAAAGCAGCAGTTCACATAGTTCAGGTACTTTAGTCTGGGTCCTCAGTGGGTGGTAAATAAGCATTTATGAAATCAGACATGTGGCTCCATATTACAGGGATATGGGTTTTATACACTGGTGAGCTGCTCCCATGCTCAAAGCTAAAAGATTCTGCACCTTCTTTGCTGTCCAGCATCTGAAACAGCCTTTCAGGTCAGCTGTGCCCTACAGATACAAGGCTTAGTTCTGCCAGCCCCACCAGTGTGCCTGTGCATGCTGCTTCTTGGGCAGGCTTGAAAGCAATGAGTTTGGGATTTGATTTAATATTGGCCTTATAGGTGGCCCTGCTGGACCTGTAGTGACTTAGTGAAAATCAATTCAAGTACAGATGCCAAAGCATCGTTTGTTTTCCCCTTATGCAGCATGTCCTAGTCCCCATAGCCATGGGGAAGAGCAGACAACAGGAAGGACCATTTGTATGTGTATATAATCCATTTGTCAGTGCCCATTTAAATTGCAGACTTAGTTCAGAGCACATCCTCCACTGCTCACATGGCATCGAGCACAGCGTTCTCCTGTCAGGTCACTGTGTGTCTCTAATACCGAATAAGAGTTTAAGGCATTGTGCTCAGTGCTTTGTTTTCACTGACTATTTACATGCAAACCTGCTAAGCTGTAACTGTGTCATTCAGAGCACAGATAAATAACTTTGCATTCAAAATACTTATTTAAAAGGAAAAGTCTCATTTCCATAAGGTGTATATATACAAATCAAAGCTGGTGGGTGTAAGGTTTCAAGCCATCCTGAGGATCTGCTGCTGTGATTGACAGAGTCTTTATCTTCTACCCAGTTTTTATAAATCAGAGAGGATTTTACTGATGTGCAATTTGTGCCTTAGAAACTGAGAGGAAAAATCTTTCTAATCTTGCTTTTCAAATGAGGTGATCATCTACTAAGGAGCAGTGTGCCTGAAACACAACCAGCTGCAAGCTACAGATATTTTTTCAAAGGTGGAAAATGCAAGATCCTACAATATAATTCACAGTTAAAGTCTCTGATTATCTTAATTATCTACTACTCTTGTTAAATCTTTATTTTGTGAAAGGTCTGGTGAACAAAGGTAGACTGTTTTATCTTGAAAAGAACTAGTACAATAGTCTTTGCCCTTGTTTTATTCTTTCAAAAGATTTTTAACTTATTTACTAAACCTGTCAGCATGCAACTATTTGTACGAGTTTAAAAACCACAATGTTCTATTAAGGAGAAAAATGCAACCTAATCCTCTTATACTAATTAAATAGGAAGAGTGTTAATGAGGAATGTGTCACTTGTCAATGCCTGAAAAATCTAATTTTGGGAGAGATTTGACTCATTAAAATAATGCCGTCAGTCCTTTTCCTGTAACATTTTAAAGAAAAATTATTTTTTTCCCTTTGGTTATGTTAAGTGAGACCATGTAACCATTCACAGGACTTCAAGGTCAATAGTGATAAAGAGGAACCTTTTTGAGGAGTTATTACACACTCAGAATCAAGAAGCTGTAAAAATTGAGTGTAAATGTTTGGGTGTGAACCTCTAACCCAGCACGTAAACCCTGACTTATGGGAAAGTTAAGCATCTCCATTTTCTTCGACAAACGAGGCCTTTCCAGTGATCTCCCTCCACAGCTCTTCTACATTGCCAGTCTCAGTATTCCACCCCCCCTCCTCCAGCCTTCTTACATCCACTGAATGGATGCTCTTGGAGTAGGGTTGAAAATGTTTGCCTTAAATGGTACAGTTTGAAATGTTTTGTTGAATCTCCAGGCTTTATTTAAGGTGATCTATTCTTCATTATTCCCTTCTGCATTACTATTCAAATGGTATGTATGATTTACCTCTACCTAACCTGCAATTAGTATTTATTGAAGGAAAGACATCTTTTTTATTTTTTCCTCACAAGGCTGGAGAAGCACATATATGAAATCATTTCACAATGATTAATTAATTGCCTGTGGTAAGCATTTCCAATTTTGTTGTGTTAAAAATTTGAACAGATGCATAATTAAAATAAATCAAAGGCTCTTTTCTTGGTAAAGGGTAAACTGAAGTATAAAATACTGATAAGTAACTTTTGAAACGTACTTGTACACCATGTATTTTTTAAGTAAGTATCAAGTTTAAGAATTTCTCCTCCTTTTGAATGGAAATATGAAAAAAAAATAAGTAATGGCATTCTAAAATGTCCCTTTTTTTCCAGTTTATGTTTTTTTCCAGCTATTATGTTTTACTTTGCTATAACATCACCTCTTTGCACGAAGGGATACTCTAAAATATGGACTTTGCTGAGGACATTTATTTCAATGAAGAAAGTTGAGTGCAGTAAAAACAAAACAGTTAAAAACGTATTAAAGGCATATTTCTATAGTATTAAAATAATAAAGCAGCCTCTCTGTAAATTAAATTGAGCCAGGATGAGAGTTGGCCGTATTTCTGTGAAACCACAACAAAGAATAAAGGGAGTGGAATACAGCTATATTGGTGAGAGCAATGTTATGTGGAGTTCAGGTGCACCAAGTCTGTGTGGTTTCCTTGTGGTCTGGAAATACATCTGCAACAAGTGACAGATCTTAAAAGCCATGTGCCTGGCTTTTAAAAGATAAAAAGATGATAAAAAGAGTTGACACAAATGCTTTTGGGATATTTGCATCCACCCTGAAGAGCTAATTCTTAAACAGCCATAGCTTTTTGAAAACTGTCAAGAAAAAACTGATTTCAAAGACACAAATAACAGGAATATATGTGGTTGCTGTATTTCAGGTGGAACTGGATGTGACCAAAATGCAGCATTTTCATTATGTCTATTTAATGGTGATGTTAAATGAAATAACTCTGCCTTATAGTAATCTGATATTGTTAATGGATAAATTTATCCTATTAGATAAATCCGCAAACTACTTAAATGATGATGTTTAAATGGCAAGATCACATTTTTTGAAGTACTATCCCAACCCATATGATTGTCTTGGCATTCTTCAAATATTCTTTGATAAGCTAACTCATCTTTCCAAATTATTTTAATCTTAGAATAGCCCCCTAACTTTTCTACAAAGATTCCTAGTTTTTTTTTTCTAGTGGGAGAAGGAACTGAAGCAGATTATGTTATAGATTTACTAATTATATCTATGTAGATATTAATATATCTCTTATGTAAATGTCTATAAAAGATATATACTTGCTTGTGTATTTGTTGTGTAACATGCATGACCTGGTAGAGAAGCCTTACTTCTCTCTGCAGCAAGTAGGAGTGTGTGTGTCTGACACACAGTTCCAAAAATTAAAGGTTTCAAATTCGTGATGAGCTAAAATTATTCTTGCATGTGTGAAAACCTATTTAGCCAACACCCATTGGGTTCTTTTATAGCTGTGTGATAGCGACAGAGTGCAAAGCTTGCTCAAACAGCTTAAATGTAACCAATTTCCTTTCCCTTCTAACTGCATGTCAGGTTCAATAAATACTGCTGTAGCCAGCAGTAATCTCAGGTGCAGCTGAGTGTGTGCAGGAGGCTGGGACTGGGTGCCAGGGCTGTGTCAGATTGCCAGGCTCAGCAGTCAGTGTGGCTGCACCACAGCCACAGGGACTCTTGTGCTAAAGGGAAATGGTCACATTTACGGCTTAGACTTGTATTCTTGTGGAAGAGTATCTCAAGGAACCAAGAGATGTTCTGTTTCTTCTTCCTGTCAGGACCTATTCATTGCAGTTTCACTTTTTCCTCTAATAGCATTGGAATTTGGAATTCACACATCTTGTCAAAAGTACTGATCCCTTACCTTGGAGGAAGTCCCCAAATCCTGCCTCACCTTTCACCTATAACCCCAAGTCACCCATCACTGTATAGATTTGGTGGCTTAAAAGGCTCTTCTGGGAATTTGCCATGGCAGACTAGTATTTTTTTCCATATTCTAGAAAAAGTAGATTTTTTCTGACTCTTATACAACATTTCTGACTACACAATACAGTCATTGTTCAATCCATTTTAAGACACTGAATTATTGTAGAAAAAAAAATAATAATTCCTTATATTGACATTTTAGGTGGAATCAGTTTTATTCCTAAATTAGTATTTAAATTGACATTAGGGGCCAAATGCATAAGCTTTTCTTTAGTGGTTTTCCAGTGAATAATCCTTTCCAAAGTATACCAGTAAATAGAGATAAGAAGGAAATTTATTTCAGTTGGCTGGTTTTTATGAACATTTTGACCAGAAAAATGCTGTGTTAGACTTGGAGAACTCGCAGTAGGTGATGGTTTTGCATGTCAGTTGTGCAAGGCCAGGTTCTGCTAATATGGATATGTACAATTGTCACCTCAGGAGGTTTCACACAGCTGCCCCCAGCTTCAGTGTCTGCTCCACTCTGAATTCCAGCCACATGGCTCCCCATTGTTACAGCACCACTGCCTCATGTTATGCTTAGAGGGATCTGTTATCATCTAGTGCAAGTCAGTATAAAAACCAGCCTTGTTATTGAGATAAAAGTCTTACCCAGGAAATTGCAAGGTGATAAGAAGCATACAAATTAGCAAGAGAGAGAAAGATTACCAGACTTCAGAGTAGCCTCCACAGTCAGCAGAAACTTACTCTGCAAAGATTGGAAAACTTTGTATAATCCATTCTAAGACAGACTGAAAATTCTACCAGAGCTCTGGATGGATTGCAGATTGCCTCAGAGTGGCTGAATGTGATTTAATTGAATGGCATATATTCTTTATGCATGATAATGTTAAAATAGAATATACTTTTTCCTTACTCCTGAATCTCTTTCCCTTGTTCCTATACATCCTATACTTTTCTCTTATTCTCAGTAAATTAGGAGATAAAATAATCATAAGAAGATACTAAAATTTGTATTTATTATGGAATAAAATTCAAAGTTGATGCCTCTGCATAGCTATCACTGAAACTTTGTGTGCTTGAGGGGTACTTTTTCATTATTTGAAACTGATCTCTTGGAGCAGAGCAGTCACAAGAATAAGCCATAAAATTTCATTGCCTTAATTTTGGAGTCTCATCTTATTCTGTTGAATACAAATATTCTGCTTCTGTGCTTCCCTCTGTTTAAAGGGCCTTAAAATAAGTTTCTGGTTTTGGTGGCTTTTTCTCTATAGCAGGCTTAGCACTACAAAACCGATACTTGTCCTAACTCTCACATCTGTATGGATGCAGCACCACAGGTTTAGTATCACTCTTTGAGCTGGGAAATTAAACCCTAAAGGATGATTAAGCCACATCAACAATACATGATAATTAAATATGTGATTACACATTTTTATTTCTGCTGCAGGAAATAGCTAATCTTTTTAACTATAAAAGCTATACTCAGCTGGAATATATGCTCAAGAATACAATCTTTGCAGTGCTCTAGTGCCACTGTCTTTAGCATTTCTTTGTCTGTTCTACTTTTAATTTCTATTGGTGGGTGCCAGTTATAGAGCATTTTTAGAATGGCTTTTACAAAGTAATTATTGAATTTTAAGAGTTTATTAGATTCGACCAAACAGAAAAAAAACCCTATATACCATGAAAAGATATGCAAGAACATAATTCAGAATGTAAAGTCTTTAAAATATAGGGAAAATAGTTAAATCATCTCAAAAAACCCTCGATATCACCTAGTGACTGGCACAAAAAAGATTTTCAAGCCCAAAGAAAAGTAATAGCAAAGATCTCACTCTCAGGTGAGGTAATCAAACAACTCAAATGTACTTGTTCATGTCGATGTGGTTTCACAGATATTCCATTGCACATCATCTCTTGTTTGTTGGTGCTTTCAGGGTGAGGAGAGGTGCATTCGGTATGGCTGCCTAGATGCTGTTCATGTCTTCAGTGCATTCACAGTTCACATCTACGGAGAATGCAGCCTGCACACTGACAACATTTTGTTACAGCTCACTAGTAGCTGAGGACAGGCTGCTCCATTTTGAAAGCATTGCCTGTGGATACAGGGATGTGGATTTGCAGTATCTAATTCACTGCAGCCATTGTAGCTTTAGGCAGAATTTCTGCAAAACTGCAAATGAAGCAATCCTGATATACAGAAATGAGCATTTGTTATTTCACAATTTTTATTTCTCAGTCTGCTGTCAGTTGTTAAACTAATAACATCAGCATAATGATGATGAATAATGGACATAAAATATTCTTTGTTTGCCTATTCAGTGATTTTTTTTTTTTTGTGACTACCTCAGATTCACAGTAGACACATTAGAGGAAAAAGAGAATGATATAAGAATTTTTTTTGGTCTTAGCTACACAGGAAGATCCTCGTGGCTACTCTTGAGATAACTGCAAAGGCATGTATTTTAATGCCATGTATTTTAATGCCATCTATTTTTAGATGCCACTCATTTTCACTTCCCCCACATGTTTCCCTCACTTCTTTAAGAATCATTCTTGCTCTGCTTCCCATGCAAATCTCTTGCTGTTTTCTAAGTCTCTATTTCAATTATGTTAAGCATATTAAAATAATATTTAGATGATTAATTGAAGCTCTGAAACACTGAGTAGCACCAAATCTAGAGTTGTCTTCAGCTGTTTTTCCTCCTGGCTTACACCAACCGTGCCTTTAAAAAAATCAGAGGCAGATGGCATTGATGCCTAAAGAGGCTACCTGAACAGGGGCTAGACAGTGTTAGAGGAATAAAGTAGGTATGTGTTATAAGGTCTTTAAAGGATGCACCTTGGGCTGTACAAGAGCCCGGCTGTGGCTCTACCCAAGATGGACTCTGAGTCACGAGTTTGCACACTTTTATGGGTTTTGGTCCATTTCCATATTGGGGTTGATTGTCCAATTACAGCTTCAGGTTATGAAGTCCCATCCTCTCAGTTTGCCCTCCTCAATTCCTTGTTGTTTACAGTTCTTGGGCCTGAAGCTGCAACGCTGTCCCTGGTTCTCAGGCTGGAAAAGGATTGTTTTGTCTGACTAAACTGTGAAGAGAACTTGCTAACACTTTATATGAAGTTCAGAGTTACATACTAATGCAGTACGGAACCTGGAAAATGTGAAAGCTAAAACTTAAGGCATCAGTATAAAATAATGTATAATCATAAAATTATAACACAGATGTACACTGTGTGAGCATGGGGAAGTTAGGTTAAAAGGAAGATCTTGAATCTGGACTTAACTGTGTTGTTGCTATAATTAACAAATCTAAGTAACTTTTGTTGATATTTTAAATTTGTAAATTCCGGCTTTATTTTTGCCCTTACTGAAAGCAAGGGGCTGTGTACAGCCAGACACAGGGCCAGCATTAGATGAACCCCAGCTGCTCTCAGGCTCTGCAGGTGAGCTACAAAACTCACAGCACCTACCGTGTGAGCCAGAGGCACTGGGGAAACACTGACCATCCCTTCCTTCCCCAGATCACAGAAGGCATGTTTGGTGGTTTTCTGGTTAGTCTGTTTAGAGTGTTAAAGTGCTTCGTTTTCTTTTGACCTGAGGCAGCCCCAGCCTGACATCAGCCCAGCAGGGAGATGGAAAACTGGGTCTTGATAGAAGAGACTAAGAAAATAAAGAAATATTGAAAGACATCTAACTACAGTGTCGATTTTAAAAAGTTTTTTTTTTAACTAATTATCATCATTTTCTCTTTTCCATCTCATGGAAAAGAGAAAGTCAGATTAAAACAGGCTAATTTTAAATGGAATTTCACAGGACAAAAAAAAGCCACATTTCTGAATTCCAAGAGGTTTCTGTCTGGTGCAGACAACAGTGTTTTAAAATGTGTTTCCTTACTTGTATTTGGTTGAATTTGAATGAAGGAAATGTGAAGGAAAAATGAAGGATGAATATGAAAGTTCTAGATAGCAAGTTGCTGTTAATTCTATCCATATTTTATGTTTGCTACTCTTATTTTTATAACACTATCTAGAAGAGGTCAAGCATGTGAGAGTAGAAAGACCTTAAAATAAATAGCAAAAAAATCTCATTTAAGACTTGTCTTCTCTCAATCCTCAAATTGTTGTTGTAGGTTGAGAAGAAAATTCTCTTGGATGAAAGAAGAAATGAAAGGACTATTTAGGTCATTTTGCAAGAACCAAGAGTAACTGGAAGTTAAGTTTTAAACTCACTGGATATGTCCTGAGTTGTCAACAACATGGACAAAACACTTCAAGTTTATTTTATACATAATATCTATTTGTCAATTTGTAAATTTGTCAATTTGTCTATTGGTCAAAGCTAATTTTCTAAATGGCTTCTGACTATTTTCAGTCACTTCCTGCAAAAATTAAATGTAGCGATTTAAAAATTCTTCATCAAATGTATTGCTGATGCACAAAAACCCATAGAAAGGAACATACTCCCCATAAATTTAGTGTCCTCTCTAATTCTCTTTGAGTTTGCCTGTTTGGTTTTTTTCGAGTGTCAGTAGCACCATTGAAGTGTCATATATGTGCGAAGATGCTTTAGTGTGGCTCACCTAAATACTTGTTGTATTCATGAAGGTTTTAGTAAAGCATGCAGAAGCTTTCTGAGCAAAGATAACATACACTGTAAAAGGCAGAAGTGGCATTCCCAAGACCAACTCCACTGCTGTCTGTACTCATACTGGAGTTCTATATACAAGGAAAATCTAGAGCTCAGCCCAGTTTTCAGTCTCAAGTTTCACAGTAAAAAAAATCAGATGTCAGCTGCTAAAAAATAATAGTTTTTCTATGCAGACACTTACTTCAAAGTATTTTTATGGTATATTTTCATAAATAGGTGAAAAAAGACATTTTACCATTTTATAAATATCAAACCATCTCCAAGTGAGGCATCAAATCACAAAGACTGGAGTTTAGCACTGCCATCATCTAGATTTCTCAGGTGTCTTTGCCAATTTTTTGTCCTTGCTCCCTAAAGGTTTTTTGGAGGGAACTGAGGAAATTGGCCATCCCTGAGACATGCAGGTCCAAGCAGCACCCCTGAATTGTAGATGGCCATGAAAATCCTAAAGAAACAGGTGTTTTGAGCTGTGCTGGACCTGCTGAGCTTGCATTGAGGAAGAGGTATGCGTGCATATGACTGTGTTTGTGGGTATTTACTGCCATGCAGATCTAACATCCTAGACATAAAAAGACCTGGTTTGATTATGTCCTAATAATGTAAGTTTCTGTCCTAGGCCTTTCCCCTCCCTGAAACAATGTGTTGGTGTTTTATAGAGTGTTTTTGTTTTAAATGCAAAAGCCTCAGAGAGAAGGATTAGACATTATTAACAAGCCTGGCTAGTAAGTCCTATGGCAGGCTGTGCCAGCCTGAGTGAGACACCTTCAGTAACACTGAGATGGCACTGAGAGTGTCATGACATGACCCTAATTTAATCATGTTGTGGTAGTCCTCATTGCTGGAGACCCTTTCCATCCCTAGCACTAGAAGGTCAGTGTTACCCAGGCTCACTCTGTGCAAGGGGGACCAGCACACCCCTCCTCCTGTGCTGTGTCCCCTCCTCCCTTCCCTTTGTTAGAGACTGTGCTCCTTCCAAAATCCCATGTCATGTGCTCAGTCTGCTGTCACTGACACTGCCGGATTAGGGCTCCTGTGAGAGTTGGGATCCCAGTTCCACCTGCTTTTAGAGGAGCTGGCAGTCACCCTGCACTCTGCTTCTGGAGCTCTGCATAGTCAATTCTCATGGTCTGGAGAGTCAGCACCACTGAAAAATGAAGTTAATGCAGTTTGGCCTTGGGGGAATCAAACAACTACAGAATATGACACAGTCACACCAGGCTCATATTCTGTTATCAGCTTATTAAAAATTCCAGTTCCCAGTCTAGGATCAGTCATAATTCCTCTGGACCAATTTAGCAGATGGGAGCCTATTAAGTCTTCTGTAATGAAAGCCTACTGAGAAATACTATTAGTTTAATATTAAAAATTGTTTTGAATGAATTGAAGTTAGATTCTTTTCCACTTTAACTTGTCTCTTTATTGGAGAAGAGACTGGTATAATTAGCATAAAGCTCTGCAATCATGAATTTTTTGATGCAGTTCTGTTGAAAAATACTGTTGTCTCAGTTACAGATGTAGTGAGTAAGTAGATGAATGTAGCAGATCTAAACATATGTCCGTGTTAAGAGGGTTGGGTGTTGTTTTTTCTTTTTTGCAGCATTTCTGGATTATGAATGTATAGGGCTAACATATGGAATAACTCCAGTCAGCAGTGCATCCATGGCACAGCTCAGCAGAGAGAAGCAGGGCTGTGGGCTGTATGTGCTGTGATCTCTCCTGGCAGTAAATTGTGTGGCAATGCTTATAACTTGCATCTAAAGATGACTTACAAAGAGTAGAACCAGTTTAATAGCAGTGAGATTGCAGAGGATATCTGCAGAAAATAGGAGGTATTGAACAATTCCAGGGAAGCAAAATTAGAGTGTCAATTTTGTCAAAACTGACAAAGGTTGCAGATATCTGAAATGTGGGAGAAAGACTGAGGAGTGGATGGAAAAACAAACCTGAGGAGGAGAAGGCACACAAAAGAGGCCTTGCAAAATAAAGTGAATATATCAAATTCAGGCCAGTAAAATTCTTAGGTTCACCCGTAAGTTGGAACAGCACAGCTCAAAAATCATTTGGCTGTAGGTAAGCATGCAAAAGTATAATTGTTGCCAAAAGAACCTCAGATCACTGTGCATGTTAAATGCAAATAACTTGTTTGGTTCCCACTAAAATGCTATTCAGTTTGTGAATCAAGTATAGATGCAATGCAGTTCCTTAACCACCACCAGCAGTATGATACTAGGTATTTCACCATGTGTATAATTGTGTACCACTTCCCATTTTTAATGCTAATTTAATTGGTCTTTTTTTACTAGGAAGACAGTAAAGAGATCTTTCTACACAGGTGAAAAGATGTAGAAGTGTTAAGGTTGATAAACCCCTCACTACAGCTGTCTGGGATTAGGTGCAGCAAACTCAGGAGAAAGCTAATGAGTATAATGAGCACTGATTAGAATAAATTCCAGCTGTAAGCCAGTAGTCTTGTTTCTGGGAGCAGAAGAAATTGGTTCCCCTATGCATACTCCTTTTTACTCTCACATGGAAATGCAGCATGTGTTTCCTGGTGATTGATTTTCCTTTCAACATTGAGCTGAGCCAGGAAAAATTAAGAAAAATAAAGTAAAACTATTATTGAAAGAAAAGCATTTTTACTGAGAACCCTGTGTAACTGGTCCCTTATTCACTGATCCTGAAAACACTGATGGAAATTTAGTGATGCAATGTACAATTGAAGTCAGGGTTTGATTGTCTCAGCAAGATAAAATTACTGAATCTCAAGGAAAGTAAACAGGAATCCAGCACTGATCCATGTTCCCAGGAAAATTTCATCCCAACTGCAGCCAGAAATGGAGAAATGTGCTTGGAGTGATGCAGAAATTTGACCTAACTCCCTGCTATCAAGGAGAGAGCTGAGATACAAGAAGTAGGAGGGAGTCTTACACCAAGCAGAGGAAATAATCTATAGGCTCAATTGGAGCCTTTATTGATAAAGTGCCTCTGGATCCAGCAAATCGTTACTCCTCTCCAGAACACTGAGTAATATAAGGTAGAAATCCAGTATTTTCTCCAATTTCTAATTTTTTCAAGATACCTATGATGTTAGAAGGTTACATTAACTGATGTGAATATTAGCTAAAATACTAATCCATGCAGTCACAGACTCAGAAGACTTTGTGCAGTAGTCTGAGTAGCAGAACACATGGTAAAAATTTGGTACCTGTTGCATTTCTAAAAAAAAAATCAAAATTCTGGTTTTGTACTTTTTAAACCTGGAATATTAATGTCTATGTAGGTGAGAAGACAGAAGAGTTCAGAGCTGTGGTCCTCAGGAACATTGCTGTTTGACATGAAACAGCTTAAAATATTCAGGTTATGCTAGACCTAATCTGTGACTAAAGCATTTTGCTAGGAAGCTTGAGAGATATTTTGATACGAGGGAAGAAAACTAGGCTGCCCTGGCTGTTCTAATATTTGAGTTAAAATACAGCTGTGTGTTTCCTTGACAGCAATGTATGTGCAGCTCCATAAAGAGCAGTTCTCAGACTGGTGTTTGAAAACTCAGCTCAGTAATTCTGATGTGTTGGTACAATTGGAGAAGTTACATTTTGTACTTGAAGATGCTGTAATCAGTGCACATTCAGTCTGCAAATCATGGGCTGAAAATAATAAATTCTGCCTTTTTATTTCAGTACTTAGTTACCTTAAGAGTAGTGCCTGAGAAGATTGCAAAGGAGGGCAACTAGAATTGTAATTGTTGTGCAGAGATTGCTTTGTAACTTCAGTTTCCATAGCATTAAGATCAGCCTTGCCTCTCACCAAAAATCCAGCTTATTTTGCCTCAGTTCCAGCATACAGGGGTAAAGCACTGTCCTCAATCATCGCTCAGGCTGAATTAACTGAAAACCCATTTCCCATGTCCCAGTATATCAGTGCTAGACATGCTTGAGAGGAATTATTTTCTCTATTTCTTACCAGTGCTAGACATGCTTGAGAGGAATTATTTTCTCTATTTCTTACCACCTATAGTCTAAAAAATTTCCAGTCTGCCACAATTTTATAAAGTTCTTCCCACCACAGTGCAGATGCTGCACATTACCAGGCCCCTGGTGGAGCAGGACTGCAGGGCCCAGCTGAAAACCCTCATGCTGGTGGTTCCCCGTAGCTGATGGACTCCACTCATCAGCCACCTCTCCTTCCCCAGGCTCCTGCCCTGCCTCTTGGCTCTCAGATCACATTCAGGTGGCTTCCTGCAATGTGTTCTAGAATATCTACAATGCACTGGATTTTCCTGCAGCTAAGTAACATCTTTGAGCATTTACCACTGGAATTTATTAAAGGGCTATCACTGCAGAGATACCTCTTATGGCAGTTTTAGGGCCTGGATACCAAATGAAGAGCCTTAGATGTGGGTGGAAAAACTCCATTATACTGGCTAAAAAAAGGGTTCTCATCTCCATATGCTTTAGCAAAATCTGAGTCATGGATTTCAAACTGTGGTTGTTACAGGCTCTGTGTTTCTGCATCTTCAGCTACACTGTTGTGACTTATGTGCAGGGTCAACTGCACTGTAAATATTTAAGTATTATTTAATATGGATAATATTTCCACTAGAAGATTGAGGCCACTGCAGGTGAGAACTTTTCTTTCAAGAAGAGGCACTGAATTTGTTCTGTTCTTGACAAAAAAAAAAAAAAATTGGTTAAACCAGATGAGGTCCCTGTAGTTTTCTTGCAGTGCCATTCAAAATTCTTATAGCACTCCAGCCTGACTCATTTTAGACATGCTTGTGTAGTGTACTCATGCCTGAAATGGTCATACAAGCAATTTGTCTTGCTTGTGGGCAGTTTTTTGCAGCCTGTGCAGAGCATTGCAGTGTTGTGACTTAGATTACTATTTTAGTCCAATGTAAAATAAATTTTGTTTATACTGCAGTCACAGTATAGAAACATCCTTAGTTTGCTGTAAGAGCTAACTAAATCAGACTCTGACTAACCCTAGTGGATGGATGGCTTGATATTCTGAATTTCTTATAACTGACTCCAAAGTAAAAAAGCATTGTTATTATTAAAGGGATAGAGGGCATACAGATTGCATTGACGAAATCTTGCAAGTCTGCTAGTCCTTCCAATAGTGAGGAGGGGCAAGTAATCACTGAGAGTTTTGCCTTCACTGATCTTCTCCTTTAAAACTCTTCAGATACACTATTTACTTTAAAGCTTTATTCTGTCAGGACTAATTCTGCAAGGTAACAATAGCTAAAAAGGGCTCCATATGCTGGGTTCCTTTATACCTCCTCCTGTGATTAACATCATCTGTACTTTGTATTTCAGAATCTAAAACCCATGTTTCAGCGATAGATTTGCCATGTGACATCTTTGCAATAATCCATAGATACATCAGATCCCTGGATTTGTCACAAACTAAGGATTGGGATTTTTCTTGTGGTATCAGAAGTTCTACAGGGATATCTATAAGGTTCTAGGTTACAGTGACAGGATTTATTTTCTAAATTCATAACGCCTAAGAAATTACTCCCTATATAGTTCCTCTAATCCTCTAGCTCCATGTTAGTTTTATTGCTCAAGCCTTGGAAAACTGGTTAAATCAAAATGTTCTTGCAGTTGTGTGGTGCAGGTGAGGAGCCTGACCTCATTTCATGCCAGTGAAGTAACTGCACAGGTCAAGTTTATCATAAGGATGCAACAGTGAAATACAGAGAAACACAAATACTAAAAGTAGATTATTTCCCCCTTCCAAATCATACAGCAGACCACACTTGTCAAGCCTGTCTAGAATTAGCTATTTTCTTTAAGTATTTTTTATATAGGTCATATAACCCCTGCTTATTTCAAATTCAGTATTTAGACAAAAAATGTAATTTAAAGTAGCACAAGTGTTTACCAAGAAGAATTAGTGAGCATTTACTGTAAACGTGTATTTTACCTGGAATATAGATTAGACACTGAAAAAACAGAGGGATCTGGATAGATTGGAGCATGGGGCCATGATTAATTTAACAAGTCTAAATGCCAGGTTCTGCTCTGGCGTGCTGGTTGACAGCAGTTCAGGACTCAGCAACGTGCTCTGGCAGCCCAGAGAGCAAAGCACGTCCTGGGCTCTGTCAAACATTGTGACCAGCTGGTCAGAAAAGAGGATTGTCCTGCTGCACAGGACTGTCCTGAGCACTGATGTAGCCTCACCTGGGTGCTGTGTGCACTTCTGGACCCCATCATTTAAGAAAGATGTGAAGGTCCTTGTATGTGTGCACAGAAAGGCAGCAGAGCTGGTGAAAGGGCTGGAAGGAGGTGTCCTTTGAGGCATGGCAAAAGGACTTTGGGCTTGTCTGGTTTGTGGAAAGGAGGCTGAAGTGACCTCATTGCCCTCTACAGCTTCCTCCAGAGGGGAAGTGGGCGGGGAGGTGCTGAACTTCTCTCCAGAGAAGGTATCCAGTGATAAGATGCTTGGGAATGGTTCAAAGCTGTATCACAACAGGTTCAGACTGGACATTAGGAAGCATTTCTTTACCAAGAGCATGGTCAGATGCTGGAACAGGCTTCCAGTGGCACTCAATGCCCAAGCCTGTCAGTGTTTTAAGAGGCATTTGGACGAGGGCCTTAAAGCATGCATTAACTTGGTCAGCACTGGGTGATTGTGGTAGGTCCCTTCCAACTGAAATAATCTATTCTAAAAGCAATATCTGATTTACAACTGGAGATACTTCATGGCATCCAGCTAGAAAGGGCTAATAAACCAGCAAGTGCTTTTTTAAAAATAACTTTTAATACCAATACATTATCTTTTAGTGCACTATGTGACTGCCAAGTTAGTAGAATTTTCCTTTCGTTTTGGTAAGAGCAGGTCAGATTCTAAATGTTTGCTTTCAGTACACATTAAAGAAATGCCTAAGCTGAACATTGAAAAGAGGTCCCGTTTACTGCGTAGAGATCAAAGCATGACCCCTTACTGGCAAGAAAGAGAAATTGAAAACTAATTTCAAGGTTCAGGATTAATTCTCTGTCAAAGTGAAAGAAGAGAGCCTACACTAGAATACATTTAGCACAAATGTAGAACCTTCTCTTTATCTGTTCCTTTCAGAGTACAACTTATTACTTTGATTTCATGGTTCCATAGCATAAGCATTTTAAAAGTTAGCTGTCTGAATTTGGTCAAATATCTACAAACACAGGCATTTTACCAAATGAATCTATCAATTTACTTCCTATTAACATCACTGTTCTCTGCTGATGACCTTTTCCTGAATGTGTGTTTTTCCATCTTCCCTGCAGTAATTGCTGGAAATGATTGTCATGTAAGGAGCTGGCTATGGCAAACAGGAAACATCAAAGCACTACAGCCAGCATGCTGGATCACAGAGCCAGAGCTTGCCCGACTTCATCTCACAACAGGGAGCCTGAAAATGAAGAAAGTGACCTTCCCATTGAAGATTATGCAGCAAAGGAGGCAGAACTAGCCACTGTCAGAGCAGGTAGTCCTACCCCTGTGGAACATGAGTGCAATGACCATAGTGGAGATGGCGACTCCAGCTCTGACTATGTAAACAACACTTCAGAGGAGGAGGACTATGATGAAGGCTTGCCAGAAGAAGAGGAGGGGATCACATACTACATCAGATACTGTCCAGAGGATGACAGTTACCTGGAAGGAATGGACTGCAATGGGGAGGAGTATGCTCCCCATGAGGAACACCATGTTGAAACAGATGAATGTCAGGAAGCTGTAGAAGAATGGGCTGAAGGCAAAATTCAGCACCAAGATGAAAACGAGGTGATGGACAGGCAAGAGTGGCAGGAAGGTCAAGATAATGGCATTCAGATTTTGGAGGATGAAGCATCATCTTTGGAGATCCAGGACCAAGAAGAAAACATCCAGTACTGTCAAAGTGAAGGTGACTATCCGGACTATTACCCAGCAGAGGCTAATGGAAATTCACAGGGAATATCACCATACCATTCTAGAAAAGAGGATGCAGAGCTGGAAGAGCAGGAAGAGGACATTGACCAGATTGTAGCAGAAATCAAAATGAGTATGAGCATGAGCAGTATTAACAGTACAACAGAAATGAGTCCAGAGCACACTGGGACTGAAAACATGGCACATGACTACAAAGAGACTTGTTCAAAGGGAGAAGCTGTTCACAGTGCTAACAGGCACGAGGGGAGGCCAAAATCACTGAA
This sequence comes from Anomalospiza imberbis, assembly GCF_031753505.1. Taxonomy (NCBI): domain Eukaryota; kingdom Metazoa; phylum Chordata; class Aves; order Passeriformes; family Viduidae; genus Anomalospiza; species Anomalospiza imberbis. The sequence continues at coordinate 15,201,258 of NC_089693.1, read as the reverse complement.
TATCCCATCTGCCTCTAAGCACAGTGGAGATGTGCATCGAGGTTTTAAAGCAAAGTCAAGATCCCCCGAGGACAGACAGAAGTGGCCACAGGAGCAGGTATGAGGTGCTTTTTATAACCAGACTGTCAGAGGCATTATGCAAGAGTTACATTAGTTATTCCAAACAAAAATAGCAATATTTTTATATCTATTAATATGTAAATGTATTAGCAGTATTTTAAATTTTACTGTAACTGCATTCACATAATCAGATTGTGTATTTAGAAAGAGGTGCTAAATATAATCAGCACACATAGAGATCTAGCAAAGAGATTTTGCACAGAGAAGAGACAATTCAAACAAAGGTATTCCAGATGCATGGGGCAAAACCAGTTTCTTTACATTATTTTCATTCTGCAATGACAGTCTGGAGAAACTTCAAACTGGGGTCAGCATTGAAATAGTTGAATTTTTTTTCCATGAATGGCTCCTGTACCATTGCCTTCCTGGTTGATAATTTTCTGTTTTTGATAGAATGTATGTCAAATCTAGATACTATATATGTTTAAAAAACCTTCAAGAAATGTCTGCATATTGCTGTGGGTTTTTTTACTAGCTGGACATATCTTGACCTTGACAAAGAGGCAGAAATAAGAGCTTTACTCTTAGCAAAAATGCTGTTAAGCAGTTTTATCACAAGAATGATGTAGAAGTTAATTTAAACTGTGCATGATCTTTTCTTGTTCTAATGTTGAGTGCCAGAAAAAGAGTCTAAGAATGAAGCTCAAGCTTTTCTAAAGGAAAGGAGGTATGACTTTTCCCCTGAAGTTTCAAACAGAATGTGGTTACTTAGAGAGAAAAACCTCATTCTCTAATGTCATTTTAAAGCCTTGATTTTGCATCTCTAAAATTATATGCAGTTGAATATTACTTATCTTCTGCAATGAACAGATCTACCTAAAAGAGGTAAAACATAACATATGCTTGATAAATGAACTAGTAAGGATAAATGAATTATTTTGCCCTATCTTTAATTAAAATGCTTTATTAAACTTCACATGCATAAATTTCCTGTTTCAACTTTATCAACTCTGTAAATAGGATTTTCTATCATTAAGTGCCCCACAGTTAAACAATTTAGTCTAGGTGATTCCATTAAAATACATTAATTCCTCCGAAAAACAGTAAAAGGAAATCAAATGCTTAAGTATATGCTGATGAAACAGGTCGACCTTCATTCTAGTCGTGAACAAAAAAAGTCTTAGGGGGATATTTTCAGATTTCCCATATCTGCAGCAAGTTTTTAATATTCATTACTACATTCTATTTCCAGAAGTATAATTATAACCAAATTGTGCAACTTACTATATTCAGTGCCCTACTGCCAGCATAAAAATTTCTTAGTGAATAAGCTTGCTGATGTTGAATGGTTTGAACAACTACTAGGTGTTGGCTGGGAGCACAGAGGTTGAGGTAGCATGTTTTATACTTAGTGATGGCCTTTCTCCCAGCAGCTACTACTTGGGAGTGTTGTTCCTTGCAAGTTCTCAAAATATTTGCAGAACAAAAGACCAGTTCCTGAATAAGAAAGAATTCCTCAGTGCTTGACTAAGTAATTGTTGGGGTTTTCCCCCCATATTTTGAATATTCAAGACAATATTCAAAACAGATTTTCATTTTGACAACTTTTTATTGTTTTGAAGTTTACTTATCAGAAGCTGAGCTGAACTGCATTGTACCTTTATCATTCTCAATAGACTCCTAACAGCTGAGGGTTGTGTAACACCTGGGGTACTGATAGAACTGCCCCAGTGTGAAAAAACTCAAAAGTACCTAAATATTTGCCTGTCTGAGCTTTGATTGTTATTTCCTGTCAGTGTTGGACCAACACCTTCATCTTATTTAATATCGAGGGAAGCATTGCTGTGATAGGTAACCCCAGGCTGGACGAAGCTTATAGCATCACTTTTCATAGCAACCACAAACTCCTGTCTGAATGGATAGAGAGCACTGGACAGTACACCGTGTTTCATTCCTTCAAACATGGAGACAGGAAACTAGAGATACGGCAGTACAGGTATCTACTCCAGATCGGGCTAAACAAACTGGTTGACGAGGCATGAATTTCATGTATAAGAAAGGCAACAAGGCACAGCTGCTCTGGGCCCTTCACTGCAGACAGGAGCACAAGCCTCCAAGGCAAAAAGTTGTGAAGTGGTATTTCTTACAGAGATACGGAGGCTCACAATTGGAGACCTGTGGTAATTGTCCCTCTACCCACCCCAAGCCTTCAGGGAGGTAAAAGAAAGAATAAAAACCAAGTTCAATAACCTTTGGCAAGCACTACTTGAATGTGTGTGTCATGACAAGACTGGTCTTATCTTGCTGTGTTCTCACCTACTGCAGTAATCATTCTCAGCTTTACCCACAAATCAGGCTCATGGTGAGGCCATTAGAGTAAGAGTTGAGTACCCATTTCTGCCCAAATTAGTTTTTTTTCTTAATAGCTCTGTGGTATGATCCTTGGAGATAGATCCACACACGGGGACGCTAATTGGGGACGCCAATTGCTGCCGCAGGTCCTCAGCTGGGTAATAATTAGCATTGACTCCATGGTTCAGAAGGCTAGATCAACTGCTTTATTGTATCATCTTATAGTATATTATATTATATTTCTATATTACAGTAGCAAGAGTTCTTACTAACAACTACTACCTAACTAACAAACAAGAAAAAGTTGTGACTGTCTCCTGAGAGACCTGACACAGTTGTGCCTCTGATTGGCCATTGAATCTGAACACCATCACCAGAATCCAACCAAGCAATCACTTTGGGTAAACAATCTCCAAAATACATTCCACATGAGAACAACAAGGAGCAGAGATAATAAGTGTTTTCATTCTCTTCTCTGCTTTTCTCAGGAAAGAAAATCCTGAGAAAGGCTGTGCCTGCTCTCTATGGCCAGAGAGCTGCTGCCACATAGCTCCTTAAAAGTCCTTAGCACAAGGTGTGGTTGGATGTTTACATTAATACTGGACCTCAAATAATTTAGATAAAGTGCAGAGAATTTTGTTTTCCTTCTGGGGAATTAAATTCATTTAGTATTTACTATGAAATGTCAAAGGGATGGATGGAATTGCAGTACTGCCTAAATGTGTCTCATTTGTGAAACCAAGATAGCCATAATTTTAACTACAATATTTAAACCCACTACAATAATTCAATTTCTTCCATAGTGAAAGGAAAAAAAAACCAAGGCTATGGTCAGTACATTTGCATGCTTAACTTACTGTTTGCAGAGAAGCTGCTTAGAAGAGCCTTGGTTTTGTCACCTTGCTAAAACATCTATTATTATAAGCATGCATCTCACAATATAAAGTATCATGCTGAAAGGGATGATACAGGCACACATATTGCATATAAAGCACCTTTTTTGCCTCAGTTATCTTTAAAAAAATGTAGATTTGAATGCTTCTAGGTTAAATCAAGATACACTACCTGTATGTCCATTTTTGTAAACAATGAGCAAGCAGGAAGGTGCATTTGTTGTTTTATGCACACAGTATGCCATCCTTAGCCTTTTCATGTTTCTGCTCCTCTTCTTTCCTGCCTCACATCGGTAGAATTGCTGCTTATTATAACATTTACATTCCTTTAAAATACACAGCTATTAATTCTTAGCTTATGATAGGTGCTAACATTCTGTTTGCAAGACATTTGCTAAATACCAAGTAAAAAAAAGTGATTTTAAAGGTTCCTGTTGCTAGGTTTGCCCCAGAAAACAGTCACTTTTTAAGAAAGACCCAACAATTTACAGAGAAGGAAAAACAAAGTTAGCATCTTGTTTGACTTTCAGTGTGGGCCAGTCTCCTGTCTTAAATACACATGTTCAGGCTTGAAAACTTCAGGGATATATGAGCGTGGCTTGATTAGCCTTTATTTGTAAGTAAAGGGAAGCACTGAAGGGGATGATTAGCACTAGACAAGTCTGAAAGAAACCTAAAATACATTTAGAGTGTATATTTGCTCTAACTCACTGCTTAGCACAACTCTTATTCCTTGCAGGTCTTCCATGCCTATGATATTTAAGAAAGGCATCACATCCATGAAGTTAAACTGACTATTTTGGGTATTTTATAACAATGCAAATTTAACAACTCCCTCAAGCTAGACATTTCCCACACACCCATTGGACATCTTGGTCATCTCTCAGCTATTTGTTGTATTATCACATGAAGAAATTTTCTTTTTCCGTTTCTAATTTCGTTTCATATGTTTTACCTGTAGCAGAGAAACTGAGTATGGTCAGACATACTGCTGATGTAATTCTCCTCAATTACCACGGTTTTTAATGTAACAAACATGAATTAACTGACTGGTATATCTTGGGATGGAAGAAGATGAACTGAATGACTCCTTCAACTGACAGTAGCATACAGTACAATCAGAAATTTTTAATGGACGTGGTATTCCTGTGCAAAAGTAGTTGCTTTTTGGAATGCTGTTAGATTTGCTTCAATACAAATATTACTACAATAGTAGTAGTTAGCTACAATACTGTGGATATGGCACACTATCAGTATTCAACACAGGAATGGCTTTACCAGGTGAAAAATGAGAGTAATCTCGTGTTGCAAATATGTGCTTGTACTGCACAAAATATGAGCAATGGCCTGGTCCATAAACCAAAGCTGAAACCACAAAAAAAGCTTCTCCCCTGTTCCCTGCACCATACCCTGTCCTGCTTCCTTCCCCCACAGCAGAATGGCACGGGGCAGTTCCAGCCCCATTCTGCCCCCCGACTGCATTTGGGACTTCAGTTTCTCCTGTTGCACGTGCAGAATTAGCATCATTAAAGAACTGTAGCGAAACACTGGACAGCAGCTGCAATAATAAACAATGGAAGATGTCTTTTGCACTAGTCAACTCCATTAAGTTACTGCTCCTCTGGAACCTCCCGTGTGGCAGAGTTTACTCTGTTCATCCCAGCTAGGATCCTGTCCCTGAAACACTGGCACTGGCATGGCTGAGCTGTTTCTGCTGGGTAGGGGCTGAAGATGACTCTGGGACTCAGTGCTTGAGCCCTGACAGTTTAATCAGCCCTCATTCCTAATGTCTACTCTCCTACCTTACTCAAGCAAATCCTATTTACCAACAATAAAAGAAAATGTTTTTTACAGCACCAACACCTACCACACCTCTAACCTTTTGAAGAAACAGGAATATGCCATGAAACTTGCCTCCTTTTCAAAGGAGGACCTCAGAGGAAAGTCTGCTTTTTAATGATGCTGAATCCTACTGCTTCTCATTTCTCAATCATTCTTTCATAACATTGGCATACCTCTGAGAACTAACCAAATATGCTTACACAAACTGCCCTAGTAGGGACACCACAAGCTCCTGCAGTGTCAGTCTGCTTGCACAACTTTCATATAGGCTGTGCCCTTCTATTTCTTCAACATGGAAATCCAGAGAAAGACTAGAGATCCCTACAAAAAATCTGTGAAAGAAATTTAACGAAGCCATTGTATTTTGTCTCTTTCCTCCCCTCCAAAAGCTTTGCACACATCAATGCTGCTGCTGTGTTTCCGTTGCCTGTGCTGGTAGAGCTCAGTATTGACACAAATAATTCTTTCCTTCTCTCAGCACAGGGACAGTGCTCTGCCCCTGCAGGGTCCAAATCCAGGAGTCTTTTGTCTGTAAAAGATTTCACCTTTAGAACACTGTGAAGAAACTAAAATGATAGGCAGTTTAGAAAATGTGTTTCTTAGGACTTGCTGGAAGCCAGTCTGTGTATTATGGGATGCATTTGAGAGCAGTTTGTAGAAAACACAAATGGGTGTAAATGAAGAGGATCAAAGAAGGTTTCTGCATTTTCCTGTGTGTTCTAGGCAGCTGTGGGGCAGAACTAATAAAGAGCTGTTACCAAGCAACAGTTCCCAAACTTACCAAGTACTTACTGAAAATGCTAAACAGTCCAAACAGTCTCAAACACAGTTTCTCTGTGCTAATGGGCCAAGTCACAGAGTTTTAGCAAAATCGATGTCTGCTGCCTAAAGATGCATAAGTGACAAAGTCTTCTCAGGAAGTTTAAATCAGAAGCAGCATGTGCTCCTAATTACATCTCCCTAAGAATTCAGCAGAGCTTTTTCTCTGAAACTCATCATGGCTGGTTCTCAATTTTAAATATATGCAAGGACAAAAGGAAAAAAAAAGATGGTTCTTTGAGGTGGTAAAAATAAATTGGAAATTATTTTAATGTCTACTGAAATTTGATAGAGTATTGAAATAATTCTGTAGAATGCTTAGGTCTCTCAACTTACTCTGACTCCTCTTTTCCCAAACTTGACTTGTTTACTTGGAATTACTCATCAGAAATTTTTTTCTCTTCACTCCTGATGTTGTACTAGCACCACCACTAAACTAACACATAAGTAATGGAATCTTTGTGAGAGAAGAGTGTGAAGTCTGACCTTTTTTCCTATGATCAGATAGTTGTTTCTTTCTTGAAGTCCTGCTTACTACTTGGGTGAATCTTTTTTGTGAATGTTGTCTTACCTGAAAATTGCCATTACTAAGCTCTAATGTGCCTACTTCCTTAGCATATTTTGTTCTGCTGACTAAATATTAGTCATAGGGAATAATTTGTCTAGAGGTGAACATAAAGACTTGTTTTGCCTACAGCTACATACTGCATTTGAAGGTCAGAAGCCAAGGAGTTCCATTCCCACTTAACATTCAGGCTGACCCTTTCAAATAATCCTTGGTGGTTTCCATTTGCACAATTGTTGATACAAGTTTTTATTTCTGAAGCTTTACAATGGAAGTGGCATTTTGGTCCTTTTTTTATACATTATAGGGAAACCAAGAAAAAAGGCAAAATTAAATATCCTAAACCATAAAATTTTTTTCCAGAAATCACCTTGGTTTTCCAGATTTGTAACACTGAAAATCTGAGCCATGAAAATTCATTTTCTTGGTACTTACTGGACATGGGCACCCTCCATGCTGGGTGCTGGTATTGTGTGACTTGGGTCAGGTCTGGAAAATAAATTCTTCCCCTGAGACTACTGGAACAGGAAAAAAAGGAGAGTTCTGTAGTTTAAAATACTTAGTGTTTTCTTTGTGTATGATTTTATATTTTCTCTTTCACATTTCTTCTGAAGCCTGAGGTTGTACTGCCAGCATCCTATAGATTTGCTTGGCCCACAAGGAAGGAAATGCCACGAAGTATCTCCTACAAACATAGGATCCTACATTCAATGCTAGAATTCTGCTTTTCAGATCAGAGACAGCCATTAGGGCTGTTTTGATTTTGTACAATACTGAGAATAAACACATTTAAAAATTCTGACTTTGCTTTCTGATTTATTTGGACATGATAGCATTTGACTTAATTTCATATGAAAAATTTGCATTGACATAAAATAATTTATATTTAAATCAGTACTGTAACTGCTACTTAATGATAATTGAAATGCCCTATTATTTACATCAAAGTAGATACTTTATTCTAATTAAACAGCTTAACATTTTTATGTGAAACTGATATTTGCTAAATTACAGTAGGAAATGCCAACTGCTATATCACATTATAATATTTTGGTACCAGTAATGAATATTGATTGTACATAAATAACTTCAGATAAGTAATGGATGTGAAATCCTTTATTTTTTCCTGCAGATGTGCAATGGTGTAGAGCAGCCCAGGAAGCAGCAGCGTTCAGACCTCAATGGCCCAGTTGACAATAACAATCCCCCTGAGGTAGGTACCTGGGGCTGCCAGTTGTGCTGCCTGGCTTCCTGCAGCCAGGCTTCCAGCAGGGAAAGCAGCCTCACACTGTCAGCCTTCTCCCTCTCACACACACAAACCTAAGCTCCCTTTCTTTTCCTGAACTGACAACAAATACCATATCTGCCTACTCTGAAAAGGCTTTGAACTATACCCATGAATTTTTCCTGCCTCATTCATTTTACGTAACTGTCTATGGCATGAACTCAAGCCTAAAATTTTCTGATGACATGCAGAGTAGGGAGAACACTTCAGAAGTTCTCTTTTTGTGCTATTGGAGTGCAAAAGTGGCATCCAAAAGAAATCGTGTTCTGCTTCCATTCCTCCCCCGCCCCTCCCAGTGTCAGTCCTGGCTTAGTCAGCTGTGAAGAGACACAGTGATAGACAGACCTGCTCTTGTCACTGAAGAATGGAGCATGGAAGACATCTGAGAATGCAGAATGAGTTATGCTTGGGGCTAGACACAATGAAATGAAACTGAAACTTAAAAGCAGAAGTCTCTTATCTCAAAACCATAACATATTTAGCCTGTGGCCTGTTATATTAATGAAGAGGCACGTTTCTAAAGCCTTTTCCCATAATGGAGAAATCAGCCTCTTTCCTGGAAATGGGAACAACTGAGGAGGCTGGCAAAAGACAAAGAATGGAAGGCCTGTATCTGTTCTAGGGACAGTAGCCTAAGAAGAGCAGTGTTATGGTCCCTGCTAAGATTAAGTGTAATTCTATATACTGAGCAGTCAGGGACAGTTCTTTACATTCACTGGCCCAGAATCTTGCTTTGTGAAACATTGTTAAAAGTTCTTTATTGGAAATTTGGGATATCTCTAATAGGCAGTGTGATCTAGTAGGCAACTGATTGTATTGGGAATTGCTGGTTTGTATTGTTCATTTGACATCTGACTTCCTAGGCCATTTTCATGGTCTTCCCCCTGCCTCTCTTATTTTTTGTCTGGTGGGACCTTAAAATACTTTGAGACTCTTAAGTACAGAGCACTGTGTAACAGTTAAGTTGGGTTAATGACTGTGATGTAATGTGTTCAGTGTGCTAAACAGTGCCTATGTGACAGTGTTCAGCTGTTTAAATATAATAGCAACTCACTTCATTGTATGAAAGTTATTTTGTTACAGCTATTCCATTTTTATTTCTCAACAGACAAAGAAAGTGTCTTCCTTTCCAAGTTTTGTTGATGGTAAGTTTGACGTCATCCATAATTAAAGTAGGATGAAGTGGAAGCAAATACTTTAATACATATAAAAGATCACAGTTCTAAAAACCAGTCAAACCCAAGAGAACACAGCTGAGAAGTTTAAGTATGGAAGTATTTAACATTTTCACCCTCCTTATGGCAATGGGAGCCTAGTAATGATAAAAAAGGAGGAGCAGGTAGAGCTCCCAGAAAGATTTAGGTGAAAATTAAGAATGCCTGCAAATCTGGAAGATGGTAAAAAGGGTGTACAGTGGGCTTCAGCAGGATGCTTATGAATGTGTAAGAGCACTGTGTTCTTCAGGGCCCATTATTGAACTCAGGGAACCTGAGCTGTCAGCACAAATGGAGAGGTTGTCCCAAACTGACCAAACAATGGTAGTCCAGCCTGTGTTCAGGAGACCAGAGCTTTCACATGTTTATTCAGTCTCTTCTGCAGTGCTATTACATATATTCTGTTTGAAGAAAAATAAGTCAATTTATTAGCACAAGCAGGTGGACAGAAATAAAAGAGGATTGTACTGAAAAACATTACCATTCTCTGATTCACAGACAGCTGAAGAACCTTTCACAGGGAAAACGCACACAGATCTTCCTGCAAAGAAAATGACTACACTGTAAAGTGAGAAAAGACAGTAGGACATTTTCAAGAATCTGATCCCTCAGATCTGCCATGAACACACACAATAGAAGCCTTAAAAGAATGTGAAGAACTTAATCTCTAATGCCATTCTCAACTCAGGGAAAGCTTAATACAATTTAGAATAATATTAGTATATCCAACACATTTTTCTTTTATTCCCTGGTCTCACCATCTTGACAAGCATTTTCTGTTTCAGTAATGTACTTAAAGAACTAGAACAAATGGAAAGTTCAAAGATTGTTCCTTCAGGTTGACATCTGAGGGATATGACATGGAACACTTGGCATGTACTGGCTAACAGGCCCTACACAGAGGTACATTTAAACACATTCCCCAAGAGTGGCAGAGACAAGAAAGCAAGCTGATGCTTTGTAATAAGCATCTGCTGATTGCACAGTGGACAGGCATAAAGCAAGGCCAGCATGCACAGAACTTTAAAGCAGGCGAGACAATTCCCCTCACAGCGCTGCAGATACAACTGCACATTTTCATTTTACTGGGACAAAAAGGTTATGTCTTTTTCTTTACATACCAGTCAGCTCACTACTCTGCTGGAAAGGGGTCAGGATACCCTTTACATAATATAATACAATACCTTTTTTTAGTTCAATCATTTTGCTTGCTCGGATTTTTTCTGTAGTGGCACAGTATGTGAGGATAAGCTGTCTATTAGGCTTTTTCTATTGCAGGTATTATATAGCATTGTCTAATACAAATAAATACATGGCTCACTAGGAGCTTATGATAGCTTACATGACTGCTCTCTGAACTCAGAGAAAAAACACAGTTTTTATTATTAATTTCTATGTAGAGTCCCAAAAAGTACAGGACCCTTCTGCACATAAGGAAGACTCTGCCAGCTAACACTGCTCTTGTTCCCTGAGCTTTGACAGCAATACCACAACCATATTCTGGTTATATTCCTTTTCAGTTTTAAAGCATTTTCAGCATGACTCCTTAACTACAGTAGCTATATCTATATTTCTATTGAGACATAATATTTTTCATATGCCATGTGAACATAAAAAAACCTTTTTAATCTGTCATATCTAAATGTCTTTTACTGTTAGAATTATTTTAGTATAGTACCACTATATGCTCGTAGGAGTAATTAGTTATGTGTTCAGTGGTTCTGGCTTTTCTGCACTCTGTCCTGTCACCATAAATCTTATTCCCTTACACAGTAACAAGCATGAGGAAGTAAAGAAGTCAGTCAGAATATGGAAGTAGTAGGTAGACAATCTGGAAGGTGACTTATCCCCTGTGTCCATTTACTCCTTATGAAAAATCTGTGGCAGTGCCACACATCCCTAGGTCTCAGTGACTTCTGATAGTTCAGCAGGAAACTGAACTTCCGTGCTCAGAATGCAGTCTCTAAATGCTGTCTGAATCCTTGACTTGCATGATGTTAGGCAGATGTAAAAATGCATTCTTAACAGATTAATGAATTCAGTTATGCTAATGATAGATTTTTGTGTTGATTTTTCCTTTTTTCTTATTTTATGAATACAAACATTAATTTAGAAATGTTTGGACATAGTCTATTTAGTCTAGAAATGTCTTTATACTTACTTAAAACCAAGTAATCTCTACTGCCTTGACAAGTGCAGAAATTTGCAGTGAATTTTTGCAGAAATAGTTATCTAATGTTTAAGCACCAATATTCAACATAAATTTCCAATCTTTGCTCACATCAAACTAACCTTCACGTTTGAAACCTGTTCCTTCTTCCCCTCCTCATCAGTAAGCCTTTGCACACGCTTGCAGTCAAGGGCATGCTAAGTGCTCTGATGAGCTGGGACTTCAGCCAAGTCTGCATTTTTGTATTATTTAAAGCAGACAGAGATAAGGGAAGAAAACACCCAGGTGGCCCAATTTGACCCTGGCAATTTTCAGCACCATTCCATCCTTCCAAGAGATGTCTTGTTTTACCCAACCGTTGCTTACACTGCCTTCATGATGGGAAATGTATGTTGGAAATGTTTTCTGCCCAACATGTCTTTTTTTTTCTCTATTATCTCCTGCTGTAAGCATTTCCTGCATGCTGCTGATTTATACATGATGTAGCTGACTGTTCCTACTATAATGATTCTGCAAAACATCCTTTTTTAAAGCTATGAAAAGACAATCAATGACATCCAACCAAAAAAGCCCTAGTCTTTAAGAAATCCAAATAAATAACATTATGATTACAAAATTGCTTAACATCCTAGATTATTTCCATGCTCAAGATTTTTTTCATACAAATTAGTTAAAAACACCTATTGCTGTCACAAACAGCCAAGACATGAGAATAAGTGGTTGTTTTCTTTGTAGCATCCATAGGTTGCACAAACCCCAAAAATACCCTGGGCATTTTGCTCGATGTAGTAATGATTGTATGAGAATTTGCACAAGGAATTGCAGTTTTACTTGTCTTCAGGCACAAACATTTCAAGAAAATTAATCTAAATTACCTACTAAGGGAGTTTAGTTAAACTGATTTACACACGTGGGTAAGCCTATTTCAGAGTTAAAGCAATCTTGATTCAATTCAGCCTCATTTACTTAGCCCAAAGTGAATGAAAGAAAACAAAATTAAAGCTACTTTAATTTTGAGTGAGTGTGTTGATGCAGGTATCTAATGAAGTTTCCTACCTTAACATTAAATTCACGTCATTAATTAATTTCCCTCTCTGCTGCCCTTGAAACAAGATGTCAATATCATGCAACATGAGTATTTTGTTGCATGCTGGAAGAAGTACAGATGTACGAGACTAAGTTTTAGACCTGAAAAGACAAATGAGTAACACCATCAGAAGAGGCACCATACAAAATACATCATCCATCTGCTGAAAAACATAATGGTACAGAGATGTAAGCAAAGAGAAGCAGTGATAGAGGAACAGAGTTCTTGTAGAATTTTCATTTCCTTTGATTTCTTTTAGTGAATTAAGGCTGCAAGAACAAGGATTTTTTTTGAGATATTGAAAGACTTGGCCTTTACAAAGAGTTTCAGTGACTTCTAAATTACTGCCTTCTCAAGGATTTCTTTGAGGGTTTTCATACTTTTAGTGGAGATTGTCAAGATATTTTTTATGCTTTCCCAATACTTCAACAATTTTAAATTCCACAGAATTTAAGATTTAAACCATTACTGGATTTGTACAGATGTGAGCTAAATCAAATGTGTTTTGTGGTACATAATGAAGATTAAAACTATGGTGTTTGATAGCAAACCAAATGCCTCCAATTTGTATGAGCATTGTTGGTTAATGTCAGGTCTCTGAAGAGTACAGGACTGGTATAAATATTTATCTACATGTTTATATACCTTGAGTCCTGAATTACAAAAACTGTGGGTTTTTGCTGGAGGTTGAGATTTCTGGCAGGTGGATTTGAGAAATGCAGGGATGAATAAGTGTCAGCAACACTACCTAAAGAGGAAGTCACTCCTTTTAATCATGTTTATATTATGTTGGAAGACTTTTCCTAAATTAGAATGGAAATACGAAGGACAGGAAAGCTCACTAAAAAGCTCACCACTATTTCAGTACATTTAATCAGCATAGCATACCACATAGTGTTTCATAATAATCTTCCACATTGACTTGATTATAAATAAATTGAACACTGAACAACAAACCTTTTTTTGAAATTAACATTCCCTTCAGTGTCATTTTTGTCCTCACACAAGATTTTTATACTTAAAAAACAATGCATTAGAAGGTCATCAAGTGGATCTAGCTCAAAGCACATTTATTTTATAAAACTGTTGAGGAATAAAAAATGTTCAGTATCAAGAGATTTCAGCCAAACTCTGGAATGACTGTTCTTTACTGTCAATCTAATCAAGCTGGATTTAAAGCTTAACAGCTGAATAAAGAGGATGGTGAGCATAGTCCCAGTATTAGAAAGGTTGTTCAAGCCTCAATATCCTTTATTCAATTTCTCACCTCCCCACTCCTTAGAAAGGCAGTAACTATAAATGCCTCCTGTCAGTTCCAGGACCTTGTGAACCTGAGGACCTCATTGATGGAATCATCTTTGCAGCCAATTACCTGGGCTCCACCCAGCTGCTGTCTGAGCGCAACCCTTCCAAAAACATCCGCATGATGCAGGCCCAGGAGGCAGTGAGCCGTGTCAAGGTAGGCAATCTTTCTGGGCTGTAGAATACTCTCTGGTCCTTTAACAGCTGACTCTGAATGCTGCAGGATCTGCAGCCTCAAACCTCTCCTGAGGTGCAGTTAGGTAAGTATAGATCAGTATTGTAAATGCCATTAGTTTACAGTGCTTGCTGTAAAAATGCATACAGCAAAATAGAAATTATTCCAGAGCCTATTCAAAATTCTTTGGAAGCTGTTTAACAAATTCAAGTACGAGAGACAAATTGCAGATTGCAACTAGAAAATATTCCAGTGGCAAAACACTGGGTTATTTGTTTGACTGTAGTCTTTCTCTTCTGTTATTACTTCCTTTAACGTACTACAAATTGAGAAAATTAATCTCAATATTATTACTTATATTATGACTTTTTTAGGACAAGAATATTCATTGCTATTGTGTTTGGATTTGGTGTTATTTACAGTGAACAATTTCTTTGTAAATAATGTATCATAGATTGCTTCATACAGCTGTGTAAAGAAAATAGTATTTTGGTTAAGAATCTAAGTAGTAGATTTTTATTTTAGAAGTTATTTTACCTCAGATGTAAATACCTCATCTGAATAAAGACACTGTTAGAGGCACATTTAAGTGCTGGGAGAAAAAGTATGTGCATAGTCAGTGAAGTACTTAATTGCTAAAATTTGCATGGTTTTGAAGGAAACAAGTTTGGAAAGGCCACTTACAAGAGATTGTCATGACTGATGATTGATTTAGCATTTAGAAAGAAGTGGAATGCAAGAAAGGTCCAGTTCTTTACACTTTCCAAACCTTTCTATTTAGCATATTATGATATCTCAAGCTACAGTAAGTAATTGTTGATTGCAATTAACTCCCTAAAAACTGTTGTATGTATTAATACCAACTCAAATCTGTCAGGGGTACCTGAGTATTCTAGACAGTCATGGCAGGGGGCTTGAGCTGTGTTTGGTTCAACAGTTACATGTAGATGTGTGATGAACATGGAGACAAAACCTTGGGTTGAAGATGCATGTGCTGCCATTTTTGACTGCTGGAAATTTGGCAGAATAAGTGTTGGGAGCAGCTGATAACAGACAACACTTTGGTACCAATTCTTTTGTAATCAATTGTGAATATGCACAATGCCATGAAATCCAGTTATGCTTGAGAACTGCATAAAGTATAAACAAATCTTTCTCTTGCACATCATTCCCCCACTGCTCCCAGTTTTTTAATTTTCAGCAGTCTGGATTCACAGTCAAAGTTTCCCTGACTTCCCACACTGTGTTTTCTCTTTCCCTTTGTGTACATCTGTCTGCATTCTTTTTTTATGCTACTCCTCAGAGGATGCAAAAGGCGGCTAAAATCAAGAAAAAAGCGGTGTGTAAACTGTTTTTCTTGAATGCTAATGTTTACTTACATTTTTGTTGTCCTTGTTTTCCATGGAGTGTCATGTCTTTCATTACAGATCCTCATAAAGTTGTCATTTTGGTTTCTTCTTTGGTCCGCAGTGTAAAATAGTGAATGGAGTAAAATGAACTCATTTTCTTCATTGTTCATTTGCTGGAGTGCCTGCCCTTCTCCTGTTGAATACCTGTGATTTGTTTACTCCAGATGTACAGCCATTGTTATCTGGGAGATGTTTTTGAATGTAATGCTTATTTTGATTTTACTAGCCAAAGTAGTAAGACATACTTCCTGTGCCTGTGACTTACTGTATATTTATTAAGTTATTGTTGATATTTAAAACCAAAATAAATTCACCACATAGTAGCTGGAACAATTCATACAGGAAACATTGCACTCAGTTAAAAACAATACTTCAGATAACTAAATACAAATGACAAAAATATCACCGTAAGGATGGAAGCAATACAAGTATTGTCTGCCAAAGTATGTGCTTGCTTTGTGTGCTGTTGGAAGCTAATTTGGATAAAATTAATCTAAATGAATTATAGGCATAGCTAAGCCTTTATAACTCCAAAAAGGATTAGCAAGTACATCATTCTCCTTCTGAGCCAGTGTCTGACCTGGAGACTGGTGCCTGCCTCTAGCCCAGGCCGAGACAATCTGTGCCCATTTTATTCTGAGGCTGCTGCCACGGGTGCTGCTCAGTACCAGCTGCAGTGGTGCCCTGTGCCCAAGCAGCCTGGAGGAATCCATACGGTCCTGCTGGACTAGAGAATTAGGGAAGCTCTTGGACAATGCTTCAGTGAGAGGTAGCAGTTGCTTTGCCACCTCTTCTTCTGTTTTCTCAAGCGGACAGAGCCAGGACTCACACTGGAGCGTGGCATTGCATTGTAATCCCTCTTGCCCTGTGACCATGCCCTCTGATGGGGTATGGAAGTGTTTCCCTAGTGAGCAGTGCTCAGAAGAAGCTGTGGTCTAAAAGTCCCCTGATAGCCTTCTGTGGTATGAGAGAAACATCAGTTCAGTGCTTGGGTCTTTATTTTCCAGGAAAAACCAAAAAGCTAAAAAAAAAAATTCCTAAACCCCACCACAGTACTGAGCATCAGTTTGCACTTTTTCTGGTCAGCTCACTGAAGGTGGCAGGGCTAAACAGCTGATGGGAACTAAGTCACCTTCTCAGTGCTCCTACTTTCTCAAGTCTGGTGCCTCAAGTACTGAAGTGCATCAGTGAGGAAGTGAGGGAAAAGCAGCCATATTTTTTTGCCTGTTTTGGCTATAAATAGAGAATTTTAATACTTGAGCTGTCAATCCCACAGGCTCCAAAAATTCCCTCTTACCCAGAAGATCAGAGTAGGCTTCACTCTGTCTATGCAATAAATGTACTCTTTGCATGTCTTTAGAAACACCTTTGAATAGCCAGCTCTGTAATGGTTTAAAGTGCAGTTGTCTTACATCACATTATGCTCGAAGCAGTCAGTGAATTTGTCATTCTGAAAATTACAAATTCCTTTGTAAAACATCATCTGTCTTTTAGACCTCAGAGGGAGATTCCCAGGCCTTGACTGAAGTGGATCTGTTCATCTCCACACAGAGAATCAAAGTTTTAAATGCAGACACACAGGTAAGTTGGATTTAAACTCTTGGAGAATAATGTTGCGTTAGACCGTGCTCTTATACAATTAGTGAGACTCCTTATTGAACCTGGATAAATTCAAGTATGAGTATTCAGAAAGAGCTCCTATTGTTCTAACACTTGCCAATATAGTAAGACTGACACTTGTTTTGCTTATTTGATGTATTGGAAGATATCTGGATGTTGCTATAATTGAGCTATAATTCAACTCAATTCAAAAAAAGATTCAGAAGCCTTTCAGAAAGCATGTACACCACTCCTCTGGGACAGCTTCAGAACCCAGATTTACAGTCCAACAGGGAAGTCATTTGCTGCTTTGACTAAGCCATGCATATCCTGCCATTTGTAAGATTTAACCTCAGGTTTTTTTCCATAAATCACATCTGAGCCACCACCCTCTTGCCTAAGGTAAATTATTAATCGTTCATATAAAAGCAGGATTTGGATATCACAGCAATGACCAGCCTCATCTTCTAGGAATGCTTGTATATTCAACAAGAGGTGATCTTCATAAAAAGGAGTTTTTGAGGAATTTACAATGAAATACAGATAATTTATACATGAATCCCAATATTTAGTAATCTCAAAAGAACTCATAAACTTGATCATACTTACATGAAGTCTTCAAATTTTCATTCTTGTGAGAGGCATTGAAAAGGTAATTTTAGCAATGTTTTATCAGAAGTAAATCATGCCCAGTCAATAGTTTCCTTTTGTTCAGGGGATATATTTGTCCATGGCACAGAAGCAGCACATGTCATCTCTTTACCTAAATAAGGCTTTAGTATAATATAACATTTTCAAGATTATATAATCTAGATATATATCTAGAGATAAAAGCAGGCTTATAAAAATTTCAGAGTGTAGTTATGTCTGATATATTGCCATCTATGTGGCAATGTAAAGAGAAAAAGGGCAGAGTGAGACTCATTAGCATGTTCCTCTAATGTAGTACTGTCCAGTATTTTCATAAACAACTTGGAAAATAGAAAGAGAAAATGGTTATTGAACTTGTAACTTGGTGTATCCGATGAGAATTCAGAAATATGGCTAAATGAAGAAATGAGCTGAAACTATAGGAGACACTTGAACAAAGATAAATGTAGCACTCTAAATTTAGGGGTTTGGTTTTACTTATAATTTGTTTTCTAACAATGGAAACTATGAAGCACCTTCTTCTTCCTGAAATTTAGGAGCATTACTATCCTTTAATGTGAGGGTAATGGTAGTATCTCCAGGAAATTGATTATTTTTCTTTTAATATAAACAAATGTCCTTAACATGCCACTAGAGCTGCCATGAGATGAGCCAGATGAGTGGAATAGCCCATCTAACATGGGCAGCAATATTTACAACCTGCCACCCATAAATCATCCTGAAACTGCTCTTTCTCCACCATAAACAATACCACTATCAGTTGTGGCTCAGCCTTTTCTTCACCTCATGGTAAACATGCATCACCCAGAGATTATATTATCAAAGCTGATAACTGCTTTCTGCATTAGCAGAAAATAACATGCTCATAATTATCAGTGCAAAGATGACCACAGATAGTTATTGAAAAATGAACAGCTACAGTTTATAGCTGGAGTGTATGGCAGTTAACACATACAGTGTCCTTGCTGAGTAAGGATTAGTCTTAGTGGAAGTCACTCTTCTTACTTCTTTAAATAGTTCAGCATTTCAGCTGAACACCAATGTTTTTAAAAATAAAAAGCAAAGGTTCTTTGAAGTAGCCCACAAACACTGTCAAAGGCACTGGCATCTTACTCTTCTGATCCCCTGAGATTTGTAGTGATACAAAATGCAATGCTCCATCAGTATCTGAGCTGTTCAACCAGATGAAAACAGTAAGAGTGGAAATTGTTCTAATTCCAAGCTCTCCAGTGTTTGCCCTGGGGTTTTGGTTGTGTTTTTTGTTTGTTGGTTTGGTTTTGTTTGGGGGTTCAGAGAGCTATTACAGAATTATTCCCATGACTTTTAGCATTTTTGGCTTGATAACACTTTTCAATGCTAGTGAAGGTTCCTGGCTGGTATAATTACCATGGGTCTATTTCAGCTGGGATGGCAGCTGGCAGAGACAATCTGTACTTTCATGGCTTTATCAATTACATAAACCCTGTTTCTGCAGTATGCCATGTGTTTTAATCCATCTGTAGTGTTGTATAGCTCACGTGAGGCAACAGCTGAATGAAAATGTAACATTTCCATTCAGAAAATGACATGCAGCAAGGTTCCAAATGCTGAGCAGCACCAGTCAGGTGCATTCCCAGGCTGGAAGAGAGCCAGCAGTGGTGATTCTGTTGCCCTGAACAGCACTAGGAAATGGCACCCCTGCACCTCCTGGTTGCTTATGCACTTAGCTGCTGAATACATTCAGCCATCGAGCACCTGCTTAGTAGGGATGAAGTAGGAGCAGCCTTATGTTTGACCACGTGCCTTGTTGATAGGACAGGAATTCTTCCCTGTGCACAGCTTTGTGGGGTTGCACTCAGTGCCCCAAAGCAGCAGAAGCCAAAGCAGCTTCTCCCAGCTTCTTGCTCAGTCAGTGAAGAGACGCTGGGAGTGAAGCAGGTGGGGAAATGAAGAAAGAAAAATAAAGATATACAGAGCTCACAAATGTGTATGTGCAGAGCCTCTGGTGCATGATCAGCTCCACAAAATCCTCTGACTCATTAGGCTGTCTTCACACTCCCACAGGACTACAGCACTTCAAAGCTTGGAGGAATGCTTAGGTTTTTTCCTTCAGCTGTCCTTTGGGTTTCAAGAGAAGCAACAAATAAGATTCTTAAAGAATTCCATGGGAAAGAAGGGAGAATCTGAGAAAGGGCAATCTAGACAGGAGAACAATGGCTTCAGAAAAGCCTGAGAGAGGCTGAATTTCTAAGGACAAATATAAGGACAACAAGGATTAAATGGATGGGACTCAGAAAGGGATAAGGGAAAGGATAAAGAGGCAAATGGGCAGAGATGGAGGGATTTATGGGAAAGTAATAAAGGAGAGGGGTGAAAAAGAAACATTGGTAATGGTAATTTGAGTACAATGGAATATGGAGAAAGGAAAAAGTCAAGTCACAAGTAAGTCAAAAGTAAACTCATGTTTACAGTCACTAGATAGTATTTGCCTTATTCTTAACAGGAAAAATGTGGGAGGGATGGAGGAATGATTGCTTTCACCCCTACAAGGGAAAAAAAAAACCCTCAAAGTATTTAGGTAGCCTCTCTGTGATGATATGGGCAGAAAGCCTTTCTTGGCAGGTGAGATGAAATGCCTTCATTTTCCCAATGCACTCACTCTTGTGCACACTGCATGTCTGATTACACCCTTACACAATACTTGGTGCACACTGCTGAAAAGCAATTATCTTTTATCTCTGCAGAGCTTCCAACATCCTGCTGAGACATGTCCATTATAAAACGTTTCTCCATTCTAACAGAAGTGCTGTAAATCCTCCTGAGGCCCCGCAGCCCTTAGAGACACTTCCCAAACCACCTCTTAACCATCATTACTTTTCATAGGTTAGGGATAAGCATTATTTCAAGCCTGAGAAGAATCATTACAATAATTTTATGGGTAGTGATTATCTTCAGCAAGACAAGTGGTTCTGAGAAACAATGATAATTTGTAGTTTTGTCTGTCAAGTCAAATTGTACTGAAATTCTTAAAACAATTACTTTTGTTGACTTGAAGAACAATCCATCTTCCTTAGGCCTTAGAAAATTGTTCAACTAATGCTAAACTAGTGCCAAGCTGTTTACATAAAGAGCGTGGCTGCCTATATAAATTATTAAAATTGTGAATTGTCTTGTACCACATTATTTTGTTCCAATTAAGATGGAATTTGGTGGATGCTTTTAGCTGTTCAGAGTGAGGGTCAGGGACAGTCAGGATACATCCTCAACTAGTTTGGTTAGTACAACTATTACGTTTCTGGTTGTTTCTAGTTTGAGCAATTGATAAAACCTGGAAAAAGTCTCCAAACTGACCAGTGACCCCAGCCAGAAGCAGATTTCAGGTGTGCCCTTTCTATTTCTTTAAGAACAGTTCATCCCAACAACAGCAAAATACGTAAAGAAATAACATAATTTTCCAACAGCGTGAAAAGAAATGTAAAACAGTAGCATAGCTCTTCATTCTTGTTTTACAGTAGCAACCCTGCTGTATTTGCTCAGGCAACGCTTCCATTGAAGCAAGTGTCTTGAACAGCTACTCTGCTTCCCTTCGACTGCGGAGGGCATATCCGGTCTGGGCCCATAGGAAGTGCTTCTGTAGCTCTTGTCTTTCTCAAGCTGTCAAGGAGAGGGCAGATGCAGTATTTGCAGGAGAGCAGCAGGCATGGAGAACTGCTTTGTTTGTCCTTGCTCTGTGCAGGAAACAATGATGGACCACGCACTGCGCACCATCTCCTACATCGCCGACATCGGGAACATCGTGGTGCTGATGGCGCGGCGCCGCATGCCCAGATCCGCCTCCCAGGACTGCATTGAAACCACTCCTGGGGCCCAGGAGGGCAAGAAGCAGTACAAAATGATCTGCCACGTCTTTGAATCAGAGGATGTAAGTAAATGGAATCTATTTATTTAAACAACATAGGTCATGGAGAGAGCTCTGAAGTCAGTGGCCATTCATGGGCAAAATTAACCTGTAGGATATCAAATTGATCAGTCCTTCTGGATTATATCCTTTAGTCCAGTGGGTTGGCACAAAATGACACATACGTGCCTCCAGGCATTTGGAATGAGGTGGAACCATTCTAGACCTCTTCTTAACTGAAGCCAAGTCGCTTCTACTGCCGTGGCAGGGCTGTACAAGGCTGCCTTCTACCCAGTCCTGCTTCCCTGAGGGTACTGACCTGTACTTGTATATACTCTCAAACATGCCCCTTGATCCTTTGTGTTTAGGACCACATTCAGCTGTTTATTTTTCAGTTCTTTTTTCTCATCCCTAGCAAAGATTACGAATTAGAATTTTTATATAGAACCACAGAGTTCTGTCCATCTCTGCTGTACATCCTGTTTCACTGTTGTGAAAAGTGCTGATGTGCTATCCATACCTCTTGTGACAAAAGAAGATAACCTTGCTTTACTGCTGTTGTATATCCAGGTTTGGGATTGTAGTGAATTAGGTACTTCTGTCTGAAGTGGCAGAGAAAGTACCTCAACCTAAAAAATTTATGGAAAAATATACCAAGCCAGTTAAACAGAAAAAGCAAAATTTGTTGTCAGTTTCTAATTTGACAGTAAGAGGCAGTACTAAGTATGTGTCATCATTGTTATTATAGGAATGGTTATAGATATAATTTCTAGGTATATATATTTAGATATAATACCAATTAAAAAATAATGGAGTTCTTTGGGTCAGACAGTCATAACTCAGAGGTTGCATATAATTTGAACTAAGCAATCCATTTTCATTATTTTAAAGCAACTAAGCCTGTGAAGGAGAAATGGCACTGTCTAAAGGTTAGACTGCTAGACTAGGGTTGTTCTGAGACCCAGTTAGCTCAGCTCTGTCACAGTTTTGCTTGGGTGACCTTTTCAAGTAACTTAATTACATTATCTCTAAGTTGTGTATAATGCTTTCACAGACATTCATAAGACCTCAGAGATTGAGATGAAATTAAGATGTAACAACTGGCTGTTACTGGCAGCAATAGAATAGAGCATGACACCTGGAGATGTTTGCTTTGGGAATGTAGAATGAAGGCAAAAGCACAGGATGAACTACAGAGAAAGCAGGAGCAATGAAGATCAGAAGGACTCAGCAATGAGTGATGGACTTTAACAATGGAATGATATGAAAATGTCCTGAGTGACTTCTGTACTACCATACTGCCCAGGGCAGTGGTCACAGCACCAAGCCTGACCCAGCTCAAGAAGCGTTTGGACAATGCTCTCAGGCACACAGGGTGGAATTCTGGGGATGTCCTGTGCAGGGCCAGGAGTTGGACTTGATGATCCTGATGAGTCCCTTCCAACTCAGCATATTTTGTGTTTCTGTACAAACCTCTTGCTATAGAGCGAAGACTTGAAAATACGCTTTAAAATATGAAGAAACAATTTGTGACTGATACCCTTGATTTTCTAAAGCCATTTCCAGTCAAGCAGATTGGTGCTTTTGTGCACAGCAGCACAAATGAAATAAGGAAACAACCTCTTCGCATCAAAGAAAACACTTGATCAGTAGATTGTAAGAAGATAGATTTATAATGTCCAGAAAACCTCATGCATTTGAAATGCATTTAAAATGTACTGACTGTCAAAGAAGCTATGTTGCATTTCCAGAATACAGCTTTGATTAGTAATATTTTTAGTATTACTTTGATTAGTAATATTTTTAAGGCAATTTTTAAGGTGCAATTAATGTCTCCTATCATCAGGAGTTACTCATATGCCCCAATGACCCCACAAGTGATGACCCATGAATATACAGAACTCAACATGGCATTCTCCTATGAGCTGCAGTAAGGTCAGAGTAGAGAAAAACACAATTCAAATGTAGGAAAAATGACTACACATTCCTTTTACCGATCTCTGTTTCTCTGTGTTCCCTTGCCATCTAGTGGAATGTGCACATAAGTGCTCAAAAATTTAAGAAAGACAGGGGCTTTTGAATGGGTGTTCCCAACATTAGCAAGCTTTAATGGTGGCTCTGGCTGCATTCCTGAAACGATCCCTGACACTGCTAGTCAAGGTGTTAATGGGAAGAGCTGTCCTAGATGTCCTGTTCCTGGTTTGCTGGGAACGTGGGACAGGCATCGTGGCAGTAATAGGGGAGCAGGTGGCTCTGCTGAAGCAGTGTTTTCAGTCCTGGAAAACCAGGGTGGGGGAGCAGCAGGTGACACCACAACCAGAATCATCAGGGCACACATGTCTGAGCAGGCATGTGCCAGCAGAGCATCCCTCCTCTCCTCCCCCCTGCAGACAGCCTGTGTTCAGAGGCAGGGCTCGTGGCACTCTTCACCAGCTCTGCTCCATGCTGGGCTGGAGCCAGGACTCCCAGTGCTCACTGGAACAGGTACATGAGCAGCATATGGCTGCTTGCTACTGCAACGTACTGAGGAGGGGAGAGCAGCAGGGGATTTCAATGGAGTTTGCAATTTGATTTTGGATGTAATGGGCTCTTTTTGTACAACAGACCTTAAAGTGGCTTTATATCCACGCTAATGCAGAAACTTTGCAGGATCCTTATTTTGATTCTGTCTTAAAATCTAATCTCTTTCCTGGTTTCTTGTGGTTTCATTGGTAAACTGTTAATCTGTCCTTTCCCTGAGCTGCTTTTTTCTACATTTTAGGCACAGCTCATAGCTCAGTCAATTGGTCAGGCTTTCAGTGTGGCTTACCAAGAGTTTTTAAGAGCCAATGGAATTAACCCAGAGGATCTCAGTCAGAAAGAATACAGTGACATCATCAATACCCAAGAGATGTACAATGATGATCTCATACACTTCTCCAATTCAGAAAACTGCAAAGAGGTAAACTAGTTTTGGATTTTCATTTCAGATTGATCCGTTTTTTTCAGAGTAATGTAGTTCTCAGAAATACTTTTTGGCATTTATAAGGATGATGTTACAATTTCAACATGTGTCCTTTGTCGGTCCTGTGTACTAAAACCAGCTTTATGGGTTATTAGGATTTCTTGTTTTCATGTTCAGGGTCTTTCTGTTTCCATTGATCAGAACAGTAATAAAGTACATCTACATCTGAGCTAGATAAGCGCTGTGCTATTCACAGTACACAGTGTAAGGTGATTTTATGTTTCACCTAGGTACTGACGCAGAAAGAGCTGACAGAGTTGTGGTTTTCTGCAATAGATAACCTCAGCAGAAGTCAGCTGGCCATCAGCATTCTCTGTCCTTCCACATTTGAGAGAAAGTAATTCCCTGTATTTGTTTCAAGAGCGTGTTCTCTACTTAAACTTTTGCTCCACTTCATAGGTGTTAGCTGTGCTGTGGTTTCTGCCAGTTCAGGAGAAGGGATCATTTATGTTACATCAGGGATCTTACATGAACATGCTAGGCACGAGTATATTCAGTAATTAACAATATTAATAATAATAATAATAATGTTAATAATAGTGAAGAGATCCTTGCCTGAAAAGAAGGACAGACAAGCCCTGAGATCAAGAGACAAGCTGAGCAGCACTGGCAGGAGTTGAGCTGAACAAAGCCTGGGTTGCAGGCACTGCCTTAGCCACAAAATGTTAGAGCCTCCCCCTCTGGTTGTCAGGTTCCATGGACAGAAAGTTCCTCAGCGTTCATTCCCTTGGCATCCAGTTCCACCACTTCCTACAGAGTTAACCATGTGTTAGTGTTTTGCTTATTAAACCCCTATGACCTTCAAGAAACACGTGGAGGATGCCCCTGAAAACAAGCAGCTGTGTTCCAGTTAACATTCAAAGTCATGCTACCACCTAATGGCAAAGAGCAGAATTTGGTTCTGGATTTATAGATGTTATTTGGGAACAAGTGAGATACTCATGCTCCAAGTCAGAAAAATCAAAGCAAAAAAAAAAATGTTTTTCCTTTTTAATTGCAGCTCCAGCTAGAAAAACAGAAGGGAGAAATTCTTGGAGTAGTGATTGTGGAATCTGGATGGGGATCCATTCTACCCACCGTTATCCTGGCCAACATGATGAATGGAGGCCCTGCAGCACGTTCAGGAAAACTGAGCATTGGAGACCAAATTATGTCCATTAATGGTACCAGTTTAGTTGGTCTACCTCTAGCAACATGCCAAGGGATCATAAAGGTACCCAAACTTACAAGTCTGTGCTGTAGATTGTAGGCCAACAGAGGTGTAATCTTCTGACGAGTGATCCTGTAGATTTCCAGCAGATACAATTTTTCATATCACTGCAAAAAAAAAAAAACCCAACCCAGTAATCTGTCATTAACAAAAAGCAGAATTAGAGATTCAGGAATGATAATGCACAGAAATTTAGTGCTGGAGAACATGACTGCAGTTTTGTTACTGGGCTGTAACAAATGAGGCCAGGTCTGTAAAACTTGCCTAAATTAAGTTACTCAGTTTTCAAAGTTTTAAGCTTCCTCATGGCCTCCAGCATAAAATATGAAGATTAAAATCTCCTAATCATTTTTGGGTTCCATGCAGATAAAATGGATGCAGGCTGGAAGACTTCAGGACAGATCAAGTGAGCAAATGAAGAATCTGCAGACACGATGGAATCCCAGAATGCATTGTCTTTAGTCATTGAGACTAAATCTGATGCCTGTGCAGATTTACCAAGAGCAGCAGAAGCAGGAGATTAATGAGCCAGATGCTGGGAAAGAGCAAGCAGTAGTCAGTTTTGGTTTCTATTGGAAGATTTGTTTAAATTTCTGTAGTAATTAAAAGCAAAATTTTAATGTTTTGTTGAGCCAAATATCTTGGGAAATAAATAAGAGGAATGTATCTCTAAGTTAACAATCAATTTCTGTTAACTCTCACTGGTCTTTCTCAGATCAGCTGCTTAACACTCTCGTAATTAGGAAATCACAGATGAGGGCACAGCAAGATTCATTTCAGAAATACTGACTTATGGAATATCTTACAGGGACTCAAGAATCAGACACAAGTCAAACTGAACATTGTCAGCTGTCCTCCTGTTACTACTGTCCTCATAAAACGGCCAGACTTAAAATACCAGCTGGGCTTCAGTGTACAGAATGGAATTGTAAGTTTCCGTGTCCATTGATTGTTTTGGGGTTTTTCCCTTTACTTTTTGTTTTTTCTTTTTCAAACACATATGGAAGTCCTGAAAGAATCTTGCATGACCTCACTTCTTCACACTTCTTCTTCTGTTTATTAAAACCTTACAGTCTCTGAGTAATATAATGCAAATGGATGACACTGGGAGAAATTCTTGAAGGATTTTCCTACATAATAGAGCAACAAGATTTACAGCCCTGTTTATTTGGTGCAATAGCCTCATCATGTAAAAGTGTCAGTGCCAGAGTTGCAAGGAAAAGTTATGTTGAAAAAGGTTTTTACAATTATAGCACTTTAATCTTAGATCTGATTCTGTTTCTCTTTTTAAAATTTCATTACACACTCACTAAGACTTTTCATTTTTCTTCTGCTGTGCATCATTTATGTGGATCACATGGTAGTAGGCATGGGAATATAACTGTGACCTCCTGTTATTAAAACTGAACTCTTAAAAAAGCTAACCTCTCGTTACAAATTGTATAGGTTGTGGCCTAGGTACCCCTTCTCTTTGTGCTGCAGCTTTCCTGTAATAGCGGCAGCAAAGAGGAGAACAAATGTGGCAGTGAACACTTACCCCAGGCAGCTCAGGGTCCTCCTCTCTCAGTTCTTTCCCAAGCCATTCTCTGACACCTTTCCAAAGCAAGCTCCCCACACAACTAACTCAGGTAGTCACTGGCCCTTCTGGGGGCTGACACTAGCATTAGAGATTGGCCATAGTGCAGGACCATCACCAGTTCCTCTTCCTCCAGTCTAGGAAAAAAATAATCAGGCTGCTCACAGAGAAAACCACATCACAAAGGCTGTGGGCTCTGCCCCTGTTCTGTGAAATGCATCGATTGAAGTTGCCAGATCTCTGTTTACCAGCCTTTGAGAGCTGGGAGAGTAGCGAGTAACGGTAAGATGTGGTTCAAGAGCCTTCTTGCACTTCAGCAAACAGATGGCTCAGGAGTGGGTTTGCAGCTCTCCTGGCTGTCTCCCAGTTACTACTCCACCCAAGTTTAAAATGTTCCCACCGAAGATGACATATAAAGGACACTGCTGCACACCCTGGTCCAGCTGGATGTGCTCTAAAGTGGTTCCTACCCCCCGATCTGGTTTCACCTGATCTCACAGAGGGTGCCCTCTTTGAGGCACTGATCTCATTCCTGATTGCTTGCCTTTGTAAATTTTCTATGTTCCACTGGTGCTATGACCAAACAAGGGAATACATTTAAGGACCTGTAAGCATCACTGTAGTGTGATTATCAAGTTTTCAGGAGCCCATTCATAGCTTTGGTGGAGGTGGGATCAGGGCTGGGCAAAAGTATCAGGACAGGGAGTCTGTGTGACAATCTATTCAACTTGTCCCTGCTAATCTCTTACAATGACTGGAGCCTCAGTTTAGTAAATTCTGCAGGCTCTGCTTGTTTTCTGTTACAGTGTGCTCCCTCCATCTTCTGGCCATTTGTCACCACACTGGCAGATCATCATTCCTTCCAGTTAAATGAACAACATTCAAATGACATCAAATGTAAAGTTCACTAAATTCAGCAAAAAAATCCTTTTCATATAGGAAAAAAAAAAGTCCTGCAGTGCATTTCATTTATGAAAAGTCTGTTTGAATATGAAAGCCAGTGAACAAAAAGATGAGAGTAACATCTTTTCTTAGGCTTCTATGGAGACAAACCTCTGGGCCTGTAAAATCCTTTCCTCTGAAAAACGCTTTCAACATTTGAAAATATAACTGCAAAATATTTCTCTCTGGTAGTTTGACACTGTACTCTTTAAAAGCAGTTTTGTAATTGCCAGCAATTGTTACAAATTATGATCAGAACCAGAAGTAATGTTGTTATTCTTTGTTGGCTCAGCATTAGCACGGCAAAGAAATAAATGGCTTGTCAGAACAGATAGAATTAAATGCCTCTTTCTGGTAGGCCATTACCTCATTATCCATGCAGCTGGGACTTATTTCTGTGCCTCCTCTGACAGCAGCTTTGCAGTGGCTCCTTTTCACCCTGCCTATCTCATCTGTGCAGGATGCAGAGCCATTCTAGTGGGAATAGCCCATAAACACACAGAACAGCTTCTGGCCACAGAAGCCCCACGTGAGCTGGCCTTGCCCGCGCAGGGTGTCAGGCAGATGCAGACACTGCACTGCTGCAGCTGAAAAAAGCATGTTGTGCACACACACGTAACAACTATGAGTGTTGTGTGATGGGGAGGTGAGCACTAGATGACCTATCAGCCACCTTCTGAGTCATTATACTGCAGTTCTTTTAAAATGATGTTATTTAAATACAAGTGGTCTTTATGTATCACACTATTGTTTTCTAGATTTGGTCCTTGTATATCACATTTCTTTTTCTTGATTGTGAAAAGAATCTGTGTATTACCAGTTACATTTTCACTGCTGATAAAACACCACTTCTCAGTCTAGGTCTCACTTTCTCTGAGAACTCTATCTACTCTGTCCCTAGCCTAGCACAAGCGATCTAAAAATACAGTAAACCTTTACAGAACATTTTATTCTCTCTTCCCTGCCTTTGTTTACTGCCATTTAAACTGGCAAAAATGTACAGGGTTTCAACAGTGTAATGTAAAGGTGAGATGAGGAGAAATCTGGTTTTAATAGGTTATGATTAAGGCACTTACACAGAATAAAGTTTGGCACTATTTTATCCTTAATGCTTTGCTTCTCTATGGACAGTTGCAATAAGACTGATTGTGAAGCTACTGAAGTTTCATATCTGATATGCTGCAGCTTGTCTAAGGCATTGCCAACCTGTCACAGCTGAGTGGATTGAATCAGTGTGGTTTACACCTTTTTTCTTCTTTTTTTCCCCTTCAGTTTACAGAGTCAATAGAATATAGACTCTTGCTTACAAGAAGCAGATGTGTCTTGCTTTATCTAATATTATAGCTGTTGCCATGTTCAACAAATACAACATGTTAAAGAGTTCTGGCTG
Organism: Anomalospiza imberbis; assembly: GCF_031753505.1. NCBI lineage: Eukaryota > Metazoa > Chordata > Aves > Passeriformes > Viduidae > Anomalospiza > Anomalospiza imberbis. Next base: position 15,171,836 of record NC_089693.1, on the reverse strand, counting down.
TATAAAACCATATTTACTGAGAGGTACTGCTCAGTTTAAACTCGCCAGCTTCAGCTGTCATTGCTCCACTGGCTGGAGACAAAACTCTTAGGGCTGCTTTGAGTCAACCTTTGCAAATACAAGAGTCACTAAATGGCTGCTGTAAATGCAGAATATTCTTTTCTCTGTGTGCTCTGTCGCTGGCTTAGCAGGGTCTGGGAGCCTGGGCAGAGCCACTCTGTGTCTGCTTCTCTTTCTACCTCATTAAAACACTTAATGCTCACAAAAGGAAGCTGCCTGCCTCCCCTGGAGAGGGATTCCTGAATGAAGAGACCACTTTCTATGTCTGGGGCTGTTAGAAAGAAAAAACTCGCTGATGGTATTAAAAGTGCTAAAAGTGCTTTGAGAGCCACGCAGTGAAAAGGGCTCTGGATAGATGTGCAAGCCATTATCTTTGCCTTTATGCCAGTGGGGTGATGGATCATATTTCCATTTGCTCCAAAAGCTTTTATTTCAGCTGTACTGTCTATTTTCTTTTACACCACAGAAAATATATTTACAGGGTTTCTTTTGGAACAAGCTGCTTTTTGTCCTTTCTGATTACTGCTCCCCAACAGCAAGGAGCAAACTTACTCTAACAGTGAGTTGAATTGAGAAGCTTTCTGTAAAAGAGATCAGTGTAGTACAGCTTATCTTGTGAGCTGTGTGATTAGAAGGTAACTACCTGCAAAACAATTCATTGTACGTGACTGAAATTCAAGACACAATTCTGTGAAGTGATAGTGCTTCTTTCCATTGAAGCCCACCAGAAATACTTTAAGGACTACAGGAGGTAACTCAGCCACTGGAGAGAGCATGGTGGAAGATAAATCTCACTGCAGGAGGAATGTGTTGGGGTTTTTGTTTTTTTTTTTTTTTTTCCTGAAGGCTGAGAAAGGCCTTTTATAAGCAAAGAATAACACTATATTCTCACTCCTCATATAAAACAGCCTGAACTTCAAGTGAGAAGGGATTTCTTTTCTTTATAGCATTGTTATTTTTGGAGAGGAGTTTAAAGAAAGCTGCTAGTGCCACTAGTGCCATACAGGAAAATATTCCAGTCAACCATAAACAATGTTTTACCTTCAACAGGTTCCAGACTGGCCATCTCCCCACATACTGTGCTTGTGAATTAGATAACAAACTCACTGGGGCACAAGCCACATCTTATCATACTTGTATTCAGCTCTGAACAAATGATCAGATTGCAGCAAATAACGATTCTTGGCATATCATTCTAACCATTGACATTAACTGCAGAAACAGGCATTAGCTGATGCTCCAGCACTCATTTGTTTTCCTCCAAGAATTGGTTTTCCTCAGTAAACAAAAGGTAAATCCCAATGCTGCTTAGTTCCAGTGATTTGAGCAGTACATTATCTGCCTTGTGTGATTCATGGATTTAGTAATTTGAAATAATTTACCAGCAATTTCTATCTAATGCACAGCAGTCTAGTCTGCCAGGGAGGCTCCCCTTGCAGCATAGATACTGTTGCTAAGGAGGAAACATTCACAACCCCACACCGGATTGAGATTTCTCTTTCAGCCTGGACTCTATGCGTGTTGCAACCTCAGAACGCTTTAGATAGCAATGTCTGCTGGGACTGTGTCTGCTGACTGCAGTTCTTGTAGAATTATTACCCTATTGTAGGGGTCGTAACATTCAGAACTCGAGCCTAGTTCTCTACTGGAACCTCAGCTGCCAGTTAAAGAAGAATGGCCTAACTTGCCTCCTTCATCCTGAGCTCCCCGTGGCCAGCAGCACTGAGCAATGTGGAGGGAAGCTGTGAGCCTGGAGAGCAGAGCTCCCTCCTCTCCTGCAGGGGCACAGGAGGTTGTGTCCCAACAGTGGATAAATAAATCTCTTTCCCCTGTCCCCACTTCTGCCTTGCTACTACTTGTATCACTGGGAAGGGTATTTTTATGTTCCCAGTCGGAGCCTGAAAATGAAAATTATAATAGGCAGAAATCTCAGAAAAAAACTCCCTCTAACAAACCACTAAATGAGCATTTAAAAACTTGTTGATTAATACTTTCAAAAAGCATCTTCTGGAATCCTTACAGTGTCACCACTCATTATTATGCATTAAATCCTAGCGAGTGCTGCATTGTGGTATTTCTAAACTTCACTAAACATTGCTTTCTCTTGGCAGATTTGCAGCTTGATGCGAGGCGGAATAGCAGAGAGGGGAGGGGTAAGAGTGGGACATCGGATTATCGAGATCAACGGGCAGAGCGTCGTGGCTACTGCTCATGAGAAGATAGTACAAGCATTGTCTAATTCAGTGGGAGAGGTAAGGGAACAAAGTCTTTATCAAGGAAGTAAAATAGTTGAAAAAAATGTATGTTTCAGCTGAAAAGAGTACCAACACAGCATTAAAATCACCAAATCAGTAAACTGAGTTTGGCACTAATAAGAAACAATTAACAGGATTTTTTTAACAACTAATGATGCACATTCACTGCATTTTTCCATTCATTTTTAAGAGTTCCTGGCATAATTCTGTACCTTCAACCTACTGTCTGAATTAAATCAAGTGATTAAAGGAAGAAATCACTCAGGGGTGTTGGCTGTGAAGATGTCATGGCTCATCACAACAGCATCTGCCATAGAAATGAATTGCTGTGTCTGAGAGAGGCAAACTGATATACATTTTAATAATTTAATTTCCAACTTACCTTGGAAATAAGACACCTCTCTCCAGTACTTCTAGAGAGATCAGCAATGAATAAGCAAGATTGTCCAATTTTTCAAAATCCCTCGTGAATTTAATGGTAGTCTAAATACAGAACCCTGGCCAGATCGCCCTCGAGAGTTCCTGACAAAAATTAAAGACAACTGGTTTCCTTCTGGAAAATTAGATCTGACAAACCATAACAGAGTATGTGCACTTTGTCAGGAGCAAAGCTGTAGATTCCAACAGCCCCTCCGTGCCTCTATGGTCCCCATTTACCGTGTAACTTCTCACTTAACGCAGGAATACAGCATGAAGTTTTTATTCTTCACAGCACGAAGAGAAGATATCAAGGCAGCTGGTGAGGGTCTGTATTATCAGTTAGTAAAGTTTCCCTTCCTTCCTCTTGTGTTGTCCAATAAGTACTTAGAGCTGTAAGCACAGTTCTGGTGGAGACCTGATTACCTGAGCCTTGGACTCCATTATTCAGTGAAATCCCTCTGGCACTGGGGACTGGAGTCCCAGGACTCCTTGAGGAAGGAATTCAAGTACATTAGCCATAGGAGAAACTGTTCCACCAACTCTTGATTGGCATTTAAACATCAGGTGGCGAAGTCCAAGTTTTGTGTTCTGAGGATCATACTGTAATTAGGTGAAAATATTAAATGACATTCCCACAGAGAAGGAAGACAGAATACAAATCTAAGCTCCATTAATACCAGAACACCAGAATGATTTTTTGGGGAGATCTGTTCTACTTCTTATTTAAGGTCTGAAAATTTTACTCTAATTGGAGTAGGTTGTATCAACAAAAAGTGTTTAGGAGGCTTTTAAAACTATATGATGTCACATCACGTAATTGTCATTAATAAATAATTAAAAACCAAAACCAAACAAAAACCCCAAACCACATGGAAAAAAAAAAAAAAAAAAAAAAAAAAAGCAAAGACAGCAAACCAGCATCCTAAAACCAGAGAACTTTGAACTAGAAACTCTAGTAAAAAATCTATAGAAGCCAGGACAAAAAATGCACTTTGACCACAGGGAGAGACAGATGGGGCCTTCTGGATTATTTGAAACTAGTACCAGCTCTATTAATGTCTGTGCAATCACTTGACAGATTCACATGAAGACTATGCCAGCTGCCATGTTCAGACTTCTAACAGGTCAAGAGACCCCCCTGTACATCTAACATCTTCCATCCAAGCTGAAGCTGTCTTAGCTGAAGAGAATTTTGTATTTTGTATGAATGAAAGGCTTGGAAGCTGACCTGAGGACTCCAGAACAAGGAACAGACAGGTGTCTCTGCCTTTTCTCTCCTTCCTTTCTATTTCTTTGACAAAAAGTGTTGAGAAGGATGGTCAAGGACAAAAATCACTGACAAAAATCTTTGTAAACATTTAAGTATTTTGAACATCTTCTAAACTCTTTTCTCATAGAACTTAAAACATATTTATTTGTAACCTTTATGTGGAGTGATGTATGTCTGTCTTGTTTGATAACACAGTGAATGTGAATATTTGATGAATGAGACTGCAGGAGATGGCAAAGAGAAGCAATTAGAGAAAGTTCTGGCTGCCTCAAGTTAAAAAAAATCCCAGTCCCATAAAGTGGTCCAATACTGATGACTTTGCATAATTTTAAAACTGGTGCTGAATCGATGGTATTTCAGTGGAAAGGAATGTGTGCAGTTCAAACTTTTAGACTCTACTGTAAAGAAAACCACTGTAGTACTTGATATTGTTATGACAAGTGTAACCTGTTTGGCAAGGTGTGAACATAAACATGTAACAAGTGTTTCATATGCTAAATAAAGAATAATTGCCACAAGATTAAAATCAAAATATTTATTTAGATACATATTTATTTTTAATGCTTGTGATTTTTATGATTTAACAGAGTTATTTCATGGATAACTTATTGCACAGGTTGTGTAATGTATGTGTTGGGCTGGGGTTTTTTTTCCTTTAATTTTTGCATATTACCTTTTTGTTCATATTAGCTCAAAATGGGAAAGCCATGCTTACCTGTTTCTGTCTTTTATAAAGCATTCTTATTCCTAAGGCAATGTGTTCTGAATGTAAATTGTTTTGACAAATAACCTAGCACCATCAGCAGTATTAGAATGTGTGTAGATAAAAAAACCTAGTAGTAAAGTTGTATTCCTTATGAGATAAATGTTAATTGGTGTAACTTTGTCTATTTTTTTTCTTTTGGCCAAGGCCTTGAAGAAAATACACTGTGACTTAAGAAGCCTTACCATGCAGTAACTAAAGAGCTTTAGATGACTGTACTTCAAGGAGTAGTGTGTTGCATGCAACTGACCTTAGGAAAGAATTAACCTATCACTAATAAATCTGAAATAAGAAAGGAAGCTTGCTTATTCTGTTTGTTGTGTAACTTTACATAGTAAAAAATTCCAAGTAGAAGATCATTTAATTCTTCATCTAAGTGCAGTTGCAAAGGTCACAGATTTTTTTAAAGGAAATATTCTCTTGAATTAGGAATTTGTGTATCATTATGATCTTGAGAGTAGAAGCTTTCAATTAGCATACCTTGTTGCCACTGGATGTCACTGTAACTTCACATCAATACAGAAGCATGCTCTAATTAAAATACATTAAAATGGATGAATCTGTAAAACTTAAACTACCCATCTTCAGCTACGTTCCTTTGTGACCTTTTCACAGGATGTCTGCCCAGCTCAGAGTGACACAAATGAAACCAGTATATGATTAAACCTCAAATGGAAACTAAGGCTACTGACAAGCACTGCTGCAAAAAACCCCTAAAATCCTGAAACATCAACCTGTGGTAGGTTCTTTATGAGAACCTTCTGTTTAAGGCTTTTCCAATTTCCTCTGAAAGAGCCAGGATGAAGCTTGCACTGGAAGACGTTGCTGGCAGACCTGTGTTTATGCTGGTAATGAAATCAGTGTCAGTATTTCCTTTTTGATATTTTTTTAAAGATCAATGTTAAATAAATCATAAACGCAGCAGAACCACAATAACATGTTTTAGTAATAAAATTGTCAAAACTATGAATTGGAGTAACAATTCTTTTTGAAAATACTCAAGGCTCTGCTAGATAAAAATTCCCCTAACTTCCTACCAGTTGGTGTTGGTAAAAAGTTTGTGAAAGATGCTTTTTGGAAATGCAGAATTTCAGTCTTCTTCCCTAATGCATCTTTTGGTCACATTGCAGAGGATTTAACATCAGTTCTTGGTGGCTCATGCTACTGCAGGACTGAACTGGTGAACATTCAGAACAGAGCAGGAATAAAACACATTGCAGCAAGTACTGGAGTTTAAAAGGGCAGCCCTGGAGGGGGGAGCGGTTTTAATTGGACAGATCAGTCAGTCTGGAATGAAAGACACTGGAAGAATGGATTAGAAACAGCACTGTATGTGTGTATAAATCACCTTTATGTTTGTATCCAAATCACTTGTTGAAAAGGCAAAGTCCAGAAATACTTTTTTATTAAAACACTGACGATAGTTAAAACACTTTGAGGTACATTAAATAAATACAACTTTTAAGTTGTACAGCCAGTCTCTGGTGGGTTTGCAATGGTTTTCAAGAAATGCTGGGCAGCATCAGTAGCATTTCTGTAAGTACAGTGAAATAAATGCATTTCTGGTTGGGAAAACACTTGTTATGACTTCACTAATAAATCAGTTAAAAGTTTGCAAAAATCAAGGCTGAAATTTACATTCAGAAAAACAGCTGTTCTCATCCTGCTGTGGGGAAAAAAGTGGAATTCCAAAGGAAGACACTTTTTCCTTTTAAAGTCATCCGCTAGTTGTATTTGTCCCAGTCCTGGTTTCTTCCACACCTCTCTGCTGCAATGACATACCTGTGGATACTCAAAGGATGGTTTCCCGGCACACTCCGATTAAACTGTGCGGCCGCTCCCGCTCCAGGGCGCGGCGGAGCCGGGGCCGGCGCGCCAGGGCCGCGGGGGAGCTCAGGGCGCCGCAGCTCTGCAGGTGCAGATCCTCCTGCAGCCGCTTCCTGCAGCTGCCCACGTTCTGCTGGGAACTCATAATCACCTGCGGAAAAAGGCAGGAGCGGAGAAGGAAAGAATGGGGACAAGAGGGTAAGAAAAGTTCTCATCTAAAAGGTTCAGTCTCTGAATAATACTTCATTTAAGCTGTCTAACACTGCAACTCTTCCAAAGGAGGTTCAGCCCTCCTGAACGCCTCCTACTTCTGTCCTTGCAGCTGGTCAGGGCTCAGGACTGGGCACCGGGAAAGCTCAGCCAGCCTGTCTGAACTGCAGTGTAAAATGCATTGCTGCCCATCAAATACAAATGATTTCTTACTAATGCCATGTAACTATAAAAGAGCTTCCGTAGGAATTGTCTGAAGAACTTAAACTGTAAAAACATTTAAATAAGGTATTTGTCTATGGAAACTGGACATCTTTAGAACATCAGTGGCCTACCTGGTCTATGATATTGGCACTGAAGATGGCTTCTTCCATGTGTCTCTCATCAGATTTAATGACTGACCGTATGCTGTTCACTACGTGACGCACTTCTGGAGGGAGATTACAGTTTGAATGTTCCAAAAATTTTGCCACTAAAATTTTTGTGTCTTTATAGGCCTTAAGGTCCACTAAGGAGTGTGGCCGCTCTTTTGAGACCATGTGAAAAGCCTTTGGCTTTAGGTGCAGATCAATTTTCCTCGTATCCCTCTGTTTTCCAGTTGGTAGAAAATTGCTCAAAGAATGCTGGCAAGCAGAGGCAGCCATATGAGAACCAGAGACAGGAACTAAAAAAGGGGGGGAAGAATATCTTTAAAGTAATAGTTTAAAAAAAGAAAAAGAGAAAAGAAAAAAAAAAGGCAAAACAAATATTGTCACAAAGTTTCTACTTTGTCATAAAATGTCTGTTTTGTTTGAAGAGTAGCAAAAACATGCAGTCAAGGAAACACTACAAAATGGGTAATTTTAACCAGGAGTAACTAGGAGTATCAGGAGTAAGACCTTCCCATGGCCAAGGAGGACTGCCCTGAGAATGAGTGGGTGGGTAACTGAAGTACTGCACAAACCAGACATTTTTGTTACCTCCACCTTCAAGGACTTCAGCTGACATTAATGAAAAGGAAACTCACCAGCTACTCTGTGTTACATGTAACTCAAAGTTTTAGGCCCAGCCCCTCACCCCAACTTTAAGACTAAAGTTCTGCCTATTTCTAGGTCTTGGAAATTATATGCAAGACAGATTAGTGAGAAATACAGAGAAAGCAAAAATGCTGATCTAAACAAGGGGACCTAATTCACAGCATTTATTTTCATTCAAGGCAGGTTCCATCAGCATTGTACACCATACATGTATGCTGTTAACTGGCTTTTCTACCCCAGATTTTTTAAAGCTCATTTCTCTCTCAGAAGCTTTTCATTATTTTTAATAGAAAATAAGGAAACCCATCTTCTGCTTTAGAAAACCAATTCTCACCTGTTTCTCCTGTAGCCGGAGATAATCCTGCATCTTGGCACTGCCTGCACACAGAAGTCCAGGCACAATTATCACCTTTAACCAAAGGCAGACAGAAAGAGCAAAGTCAACCCCTGCTGTCCTCTGCCCAAAGCAAGGAAAAATACACTGGAACCTTTTATTATCTCCTTTACAGAATGAAACTACTCAGAAGAATTACTGCTTGCAAGATGTCCATTCATGAAGAGAAGCTACTACACCCACAAATGCCTTATGAGTTGTTACACAAACAGGAAGACAGAGCTCATGTTTTATGGTTTCCTCTGTAATCCTAAATATTTCAGGCCTAAGTGCTGAAACTATGGCAAGCTCCCTATAGAGGCAGACCTCAGACCTTTTCTGTATTTCCTGGGTGGACAGAGTTTATATGGGAAAATGGGAAAATTAAGAAAAATTATTCCCTCTCATTTCTACAAAAGCAGCATTTTATTCAACATTTCTCCTCCTTTTAAAAATATGCTATCATCATTTTCAGTACAAATGTAATACACCATTGTTTAAATTAATGGGTAGGTGAGCAGGATGGTACCTGATGAGCCAATCAATAACAAGTGGTCATGAAGCATCTACAAACAGCTTTGGATGGCATCTAATGACAGTTTCTGGGATTCCAGCACAAGGATCAATGATGGTGAGATCACACTGTACAGTAACTACCACCGGCAGTCATTTCATTTGTCACAAGATGGAATAAACCCTCACATTTGGTTGTTAATCTGTTTCCAAAATTGAAAATGGTTCTGAACTTCTAGGTAGCGTAGGAAAGGTTTTCTTCCATATCTCCAGGGACAGTTTATAATGAAAAGCTGGCATAATCCTCTCTGGCAGAGTGAATAATTAAATGAAGGAAACAAATGTAAGATGCTAAAAACATAGCAAATCTGTAAGAAATTAAGAGAGACAGCTTCTATTCTGTCTTTAATTTGTTCTATTACGCTTAAGTACTGCAGCACATGAATCATGGCATGGTTATTAAGAGGAGACACTTCAGAGGTTCTGTCTTCCCATGCATTACTAAACAGCTTAATGTACTTGCAGCAAGTCAAAACTACACCACTGGACATGACCCTGAATTATCTGGAACACAAACACTACAATAATCACTCAGGCACTTAACTAATACAGCCACATAGTCTATCACAGCTGATTATGAATGAAGTTTATTGTAATAAATATCTTTGCTAGGAGTTGATTTTTTCTGCCTTTGCCATGACAAACTTTACAGGGAAAAGGCAGAAAAAACATGCAAACTGTTAACTTTTAAGTATTTTTTTTAAGGAGGGAACCATGTCTGACAGTGGTATGTGAACCCACCATTCTTATGTTGTTCAGGGAGTACACAGAGAGCACAAAGGCACCTATTAAACCAAACCTTCATTTATAATTTCTCCACTAGGAATGACAGGTATTAAAAAAAAAAAACAAGTTTACTTAAAAAGGTTTAATGGGAGAATTATTTGACTATACCATATAGACCCTATCGGGTCAAGATGTGCTTGAAGCAAATGAATTGCATTTTATTGGCCTAAAAGACTGGTTTGATTAGATCTCATTGCTGTTGTGTCACTGTCCTATTGCACATATGCACAACCCTAATTTCTGTTCCAAACTCTGGGCACTGCAATCACAATGCAATTCAAAATCCATTTCACAAAAATCTACACAGTCCATGTCAAGGTTGTGCTTCTAAACCTCTTCACACTGGCTTGGAGGTGAGGCAAAAGATAAATTAGTAATTTTTTCCTATAGTAGAAAGGCAGTGTCTTCAGAAAAACCCAAGCCCCAGGTACAATCTGATCACTATATTTTTATTTTTGAGAACATAGCTAAAGCTCCTCCAGCCTCAGTTCTCCAAAATCCACAGTTATTAACAATGTGTACTACTAACACGTGTAGTTACAGCTCTGTCTTTCATAAAGTCAAGTCCACTTGATCAGTTCTTTTACTCCAAGACAATTTTTAAAAGTAGGTGTATGTTACTGAAAAAAACCCAAAGCACTTTTTCTTGTGTGTTGGTTGAGGGAGCTCAGTTGGTTCCCTTTATCTTTGCCTATTATTCAATCCAGTAGGTATATTTGAAAATTCTGCAGTAAATATCATCAGTCAGTCATGAAAAATCCAGATCAAATGCCTTTTGAAACTTACGAAGACTGTAAAAAACTTCAGCTGTTTGTCACAGTTTAGGAAAAATACGCTTCAGGGCTGCTACAAACAGCCAGAATGTGTTACTAGAATTGGGCTCCTTCTAAACTATGTTTGATTTTCAAATCAGGTTCAATAAAAAGTAGAGGAAGGGGATGCAATGTAAACCTTCACAGAGCAAAATACTGCAAACCAGTTTGCCAAACATATGTATGAAGAAATACATCTAGGCTTAACTAGAGACTCAAGTCAATCCTTCCCTTAAGGATTTCGTTAGGAAGCGTCTCCTGTAGGCAGCAAGGTAGGTCAGCACCCAGCCCCTCTGAGTCACTGCTCTTGCTCCCCCTCCCCTGTGTGTCAGTATCTCTAGAACTTTCTCTTCCTCTTTACTCCAGTCTCTGCTAAGCCCAGTTACATCTCAGTAATGTCCAACTCATGTCCCTCCATGCCACTTTTCCAGAGGAGATGATGAATGTATTTAGGACAGAAGAAAAAAGAAGACAGGGTTCCAGCAGGTGTCCAGAGCCACTGGAACACGTGGGCTCGGCTGCCCACAGCAAACGCTGCTCAAGGAGCATATGGAGCACAGCTCTGGGAACCTGCAGAGCCTGATCCAGAAGAGAAAGGGTTGTTCTTCTTGACTTTCACACAGCAGAAAGGATTCAGAAATTCCTACTTACTGTCCGCTTACTGACAGCCTCATTGCACATATGTCCTAGCAGAGTAAATGTCATAAAAGAAATGCAGACTTCTAGATTAAAGATTCACTCTTCCTGGCTCAAATGCAGAGGCTACATTTCTAAAGGTAAAAGACATTCAATTATTGAGCTAAACATGAAGTCTCTGAAATTACATTATAAAGATGCAAGAAGTGCAATAGAACCAAAACATCATCTTAAATGAAACCAGTTATTTCAATATTTTGTCTCCTTTTGCTCTGAGTTAGTCACATGATTCTTCCTCTAGATCCCTTAGAAAGCCTGGTGAACAGATCTTGTAGCAGCACAACCCATGACATCTTAAAAAGCTTTTCATCTTTACTTTCAAGCCACTTCTCCAGGTTACCCTTCTGAATCTCTCTAAACGGCTTAGATCCCTTTCAAATGGTAGACAGTTCTACATTACTGCAATTATTCTATTAGTAGAACTAAATCAACCCTTTCTTTTTCACTAACGAGCATATTTTTATGAAGCTCCACTGTTCAGCTAACATCTCCTCTTCCCTACTTTTCTAAAAGGAGATTCACAGCAGAAGACACATCCACGAGAGCCAAAAGCTTTCCTTTTCTTTATCATCCTGTCATGTGCCTCATGTTCATTTCTTTGTCCTTCAAAATGTATCACCATATACCTCAAGTTGCCACTAGTCACAGTGACTGCCTCTGACATGCCCCAATACTGCCAATGTCAGTGTCACCTTGAAGAAACACATCCTGCTGTACAACAAGCGTGACAGCTCCAGTAATAGTTTCCTAAATAAGCCCCATTACACTTCTTAGTTTAGCCTCTCAGTAGAACAGTAATAGAGAGGTGGAAAAAGCTACTCAACACATGGTTTTCTGAGCAGTGCAGAAAGAACTTTAGCTTTTTAGAAAAGCTGAAATTAATTTCACTCTGTCAATTTTTCCATTTCCATTCTTAAAAATTTTCAAATTTACAAAATATGCATGGAGCTAAAGCCTTCACACCTAAGAAACCCTCTTTGGAATGCTGCATATAATTCCCAGCAGCACCAACTGCTGCACTAATCAATCCTAGTACTTTGCTCCACGTTTGCTGCCCTGTGGTCCCACACCTACCTTCAGTGGCAGACGAGCAGGACACAGGGGCACTGCTGGAGCGGACGATGTTTGAGACTGGGTGCTTTGGGAGGTGCTGCTGCTGGACAGCAGCCTCGGGGCCACTTGCACGTGGTGAAGTATTTGCAGGCCCAAAACAGGGAGAGGTCTGGAAAGTGGCAGGAGGCTGGTGAAAGTCCACACAGCAGGTTTTCTTCTGCTTCAAAGGTGGTGTGGCACTGCTCTCTTGAGCAGAACTCTGCAGTTCTCGTTCTGAGGGGCTGTAATTCCCTGAGGAACAGTCCAAGGACCTGCTGTGGGCACAGTTCTTTTCCTGTCCTTGAGACCTGTCTGTAGAGGCTCGGCTGTGGGAACTGTCACCCTCATCAGGAAAGCCCTCTGAGCGAGTTCTGTGACACCTGCAGTGAGTGTGGCAATCCAGGGTACTGCAGCTCTGGTCTGCAGCCCCCTTGGGGGTTATGCAGTAGGGAGAAAGATCTGCAGACTGGAGAGATCCTTGAACTTCCAGCGAACAAAGATCTTCATAGGAGTAGCTACGGTCTGGAATATCAACAGCCTCAGAGACCATCAAAGAGGTGCTCTCAACAGAAACTGCCAAACAAGAGATTCAGAAAAAAATAAAACCTTCTTGTCTGCCCTCCCAACCACCTCCCTCCCCATGTTCTGCAGACTGACTTAAATTGAGCAATCTGCAAGTTCTTTTATCAATAAGAACTCAAAAGCTCTCAGATGAAGAATGCCAAGGCAAGAACCTCTGAAGTAATTTACTTCTTTCCAGTGTCCTTCAGTAAAGACATTTTTGTGCTGTTCTTGATACGGAACTTTTCAACTTTAAATAAACAGGCCCTGTAGTGCTCCTCATCTGCTTGCATCCCCATCATCTTTGCTTCAGGCAGCAAGCTTCCTATTAAGGCTCCTGGAAGCCATGGAGAAAACTACTCTTTGGAGAAGGAGTGTGAGGGTCAGGAAGACACCCATGGTTGCTGACAATGAGACACAAGCTGCAAGGAATGTGCAGGACTCTTAGAAATGACAGCTGCCAGATCCACCTCAAAGGACTTAACTAGAGCTTGCTTTGTCCAGCAAAACTCCCCTCTGCACTTCCACCCCCAGCCTCTGACTGTGAAAAGGTCCTTCTTGCCATGAATAATCTGAAAGCAAATGATTCTTTCACCATTAGGAAGAGCAGAAGAGAAGAGAAAGTCTGCTCAAAACTCCCACTTCCATCTCTAAGGAGACAAATGCAAAGCCATGATCACCTTGTGTGCTGAAGTCCGGGGTGGTGTTCCTCTCCCCCAGGCTCGATTCAGACACTTGCTGAGCAGCACCAGTGACCTAAATGAACATTTGGAATGAAAGAGCTCATTAACCTGCAACTCACCAAACAAAGTGTAGTGCTCAGGATCTGAAGGACACACCTGACAATGCTGAGTCACTTTCATACGAGCTGCTATTCAGACTGACAGCTATTTAAAGTATTTTACATCTTTGGGTCAGAAGCAAATGCAGGCAAAGGCACATTCTCAATGCAATTTTACATTTTTCCAGAATCTACAAGGTAAATTCATCTTGAATTCACAGGCACTTGGGGCTGCAGGCTCACACTACTAAACTTAATATCTGAGTTCAGTAAAAGCAATCTCTCTTTCTACAGTCTGTGTTTCTCATATTGTGCTAGACTTTTTGTTCACCACATCATATCACCCTAAAATAGGAGAGAGAAAACCAGAAACCACAAAAACAAGCACAAGAGCAGTATTTTCCTTCAGTTATTTGTGAGGATGTTAAATGTTAATGTGTTTTGAAGCCCTAGAACATCATTGCCAGTCAAGTGCTCTCCTGCCTGGTGGAGACTGCTGAATGGAGATAGTATTACCACTCACCTTTTTTCTGAAGGGGTTGATCTAAGAGGGCAAATTCCTTTCACTTTTGAGAATCATGTGAACAAAATATAGAATCATTCCTGCTGGAAAGACTGGATCCATAAATACCTGAAATTTAGGAAATTTTCTTTCTACTTTTGATTAGATTTTGGATTGGACCTTGTTGCCAATATTGATAGATTTTTAGCAGTTCTTCAGGAATGTGATTATCAAAAAAAAATTATTCCAATAAATAGTTGGTAACAAAAAATGAGAAAAAATACAAAAAAGGTTGAAAGGAATGAAACTGATACCCTCTTGAGCAGAAAGTATCATATCTATTTCTGTCTGTAGGGCCACAATTAACTAGTAGAGCTTATTATGGTTGGTGACAGTCTAGAAATCAGCATCAGTCACCTCTGACAAACCTTTGTGTCAAGCACTTAATCTGTGTCTGGCATAAAAAAATTGGATGTGACACAATTGGTCTCAAGCTATAAGGGCAAGAGCTTCCATTTCACATGCCAGTGTAGATTAAAGCACATATATGTGTGCATAACTTACTATGCTCACTGTTTTATTTTTATCTATTTATCACTATGATCCAGTGACCAGAAAACTTCTTTTGATACAAATTTTGTTTTTAAAAATTATTTGAAGGATTAGCAAATACAACTCCAAGGAAAGAACAGCAGCAGAAATACTTTAACTCAGCAAGAGATGGATAGAGGACTGGGAAGCAAAAATGAAATCGCTCATATTTTTAAACAATTCCCTTGGAAATTTCTTAACAGATCCTTCTTGACTGTAGCAGAGTATCACATCCATGGTAAAAAGTAAAATATGATGTCACCTGAAGTCACAGATTGTTCCTGGGATCTAACTGGAAGTTCTGGGAACTAACTAGAAGAGTAGAAATGCTCACAAATGCTCTTTGTTGTTGTAGAAAGCTCAGACTGACTACCTTTTCAAAGAAATGGTATAACGTTTTAAAGGTGTTTGTTTCTTTCTAAAAATCTAGGGATTCTAGGGGCTTTCATAAATTCTTAATCTAGGCACTTTTATAATCACTGACTTAATTTCTTAATCACTGACTGGAAAACATGTGTGGAAAATTTGTGCTGAAACATTTATTGACACTCTACATTGTCTCTGAATAATTGCTGAATATATTTTATATGCATTTGGAATTGATTAACCCTCTTGCCTGGGGGAAGGAGAACCAGGGTTTTAATTGCAGCAGGTAACACTGACAATTTTGAAGCCAGGTCAGAGTTTTGGTTCACACAGGAACCAAACACAGCACATGGTTTCATGCAGGTTGCTGCACAGCCAAGGGTAACAAAACCTTATTGAATTCCACATCCTCAGACAGTCACAAAGCCATCAATAGAAAAAAGGAAGAAAACCTGTGCTTTTAACAAGTCTGCAGAGCCTACAGGTTAGGAAACCTTATAAAACACTGTCATTGATTTAGTTCACCAGAATCCTGATCTGTTTGTTCTTATCTTTTCTATATCCCAGTCAATACTTTGCATGGAAAACACTAAAACCACTTTTTTTATAGTCATGAAATGGGAATTCCTAATCAGTACAGATGACAACAGCAATTTATACATGGATGCAGCCACTTAAATTAGCACTGACATTTGTTGCCCATAAAATGCATGAAACACCGAGTCTAATTTGGTACAATTTAATAAAATTCTAAGGACCTCAATCCATTCAAAAACAAATAAAACCTATTGCTTGATGCTCAGTAAAAGGTTTTACAATTATGACATTATTACATAATGGTTCCCTGAAGCACTTTTGTAGCTAAATCCCTGACATGATTTCCATTGCCAAGCCCGCCTTTGAGGGATTTATAAATCTCATTATTTCAGTTCCTACTGTACTGTGCTCTATGGGAGCATTTGCAGCATGTAAGGACTCAGGTCTCCATTTTGTTCTTCTTGTAGACCCAAAACTGTCTTAGACAGCTCAGCTGGGACACTAATTGCAAAAAAATACATGAAGGCTTTTGTTGTCAAGAAAAATCTGTGGCTGTAGGCTTTGGTTATTGCTGCCAGTGAGCTTCAGCGCTGAGACACAGAGCCTGTCACAAGCTCTCTGAACAGCAACTACCAAGTTCATATAAACTCACTCCTGGTAGGAAACGATATAATTATCACTATTAGCAATGAAGTCACCACTCATCTTCACTGGTGATTAGAACAAACACCTCTGGAGCTCAGGTGGCCAGAAGTGAACAGGCAAGGTGCTGAAACTGACTGCAGATGCCAAAAATTAGCAGTGAATACATCTACTCATTAAAGCCATGCTCTTCTTGCAAGAGCATGACTTTGCAGCTTTATTCACATCTTGTTCAATGGTATTTTGGTTACATGCTGGTGCTAGTGTGCTGCTGCATGTTGATGCTCACACCAAGAGTGGTACCAGTCACCAGAGTACTCAAAATGATTTTGTGCTTTACTAAAAAATAGACACTTAACTAATCCTTACTTAGTACCACATATGAATTCTTGTCACAGATAGGAGCCTTTTCTTTCCCCCCAAACCATGCATGATTCATATCACTTTTGTCCATGCTTTTTATCACTGAATATTGACTTCTCCAAGGCTTGCAGGTTCATCTGAGTTACTGCCAAGGAAAAAGGATGGAACTTGGATAAAAAATATTCTAGAAGGAGATGGCCTTGAAAACTCCAATTTTGCTGTTCAGCAAGGAACTTCACTCACAAGCAGTTCATACAGATTCATTTTATTATAGCCAAACAAATCTAAAGTAATGCAATGTTTGGCCAGTTGTGTTGGGTGGAGGATACAGTAGATCTGTCAGAAGTTGCTTTGTCAGTCACAGAAGCTACAAAGATAGGCATATCTTGGGGAGATTTAATTACATTTTTGTTGCAGGGTTTGCATTTCAATGTTTTTTTTTTTTTTCTCAGACACTTGTCTTATTAATTATCTTAATAACCTTGTGCATAATAGTGAAAATTTGTATAATTTCTTTAGGTTTGTGATTTCAATTCTGGTTTCCCCCAACATGGAAATAAGTCACTAGGAAATATTTCAGTGTTTTATTTTGGGGAAAGGCAAAGTAGTCCCCTCTGTAATGTGGGTGCAATTTGGCAACCTCAACACAGGTATTTCCTCTGTGTTCTATTAACAACTGATAAAGAATACGTAAAACGTTTGACTCCATGAGTTTTTACTGGAGCCTGAAAGAAATTAGAGCTTCTAACAGCAAAGGTAAGTATTTTCCCTTTGTGACAGCTGATTTAATTACCAAAAATCCCTTCAAGGAAAGGCTGGAATCAGCTCTGGCTGTGCATGCAGACACATAATAATTCCAGTTTCAGCTCAGTCAATGCTGTACAGTACAGAATAAAGCAAAAAGTCTAAGGTAAATATTTGTCTCAAGCACACTGGATCCTTTCTGTAAGTCCAGGGTAAAGTGTTCTGCACTCTCAGGAGCAGCAGTTTCTTGCCACATAACAGCAGAAGCTGCTTAATAAAAACTGTAACAATCAGAAGGTTAAGAAATAGAGAACTACTTACTGCTGTTGCACAGGAAGTAAAATGTGTTAGCTAAACCCTTATAAAGAAAATGGTCTGGAAAATGTTTTTAAAGAATAAAAGTATTTTCTAATGATTGTTCTTTAAAGTTTATCTACAATTATTTTGCACCATGAAAATTTGAAGACCACATAAAGAATTTCCTTTGGTTTTCCTCACCTGGCTGGCAGGCATCTCTCCAAACACTGCCTCATAAGGAGGGGGCAGCTCACTTGGATACAGCATTCCTGGGCTATTAATGGTTACTTCATATAAAGCACCGAATGGGGAATGAGGGAAGTCCAAATGGAGATTTCTACATAAAAACAGAAACAAGCAAACAATTAAGAAATGGCATTGATTTATTACCTATACCACAGTGATGTAAAGATTTCTCTGAATTCAAAGCCAATATGCTACTAAAAATTACATTCAAGAAACTTATCAGACATCCAAAATGAAGCCCTGGTTCACAGGGTAGCTTTAACAACTGGTTTTTATTTAGGATGCCAGCCATCTTTACCAGCCTGTTTTGCCATCATTAACGTCCTCCACTAGTCCAGATTAATACACATTAATTGCAATACTTTCTTTAAAAAATTAAATCTCATACTCAACTTCAAATGTATAACGTTAAGTGTGAAAGGATCACTTACAAAGGGATCTTTGCTCAAAGCTCAGACACTGTCATCCTTGTCTTAGTTAAGTTCAATCATTTCTCTATTGCAGCAGTGCTTTAACACAAATATTTCCAGATGTAGCTTAAAAAGCTTGCAAAAAAACATATGTAATCTCTCTGGAAAAGAAGAGCCTAATATAAGTGAAGGACATGATCTGGCTTTGTATTCTTTGAAAGAGCTCCCTAGCCCACAGCTCAGAACCACTGCTGAGTGCCACAGCAGGGAAAGAGAATCACCTCTGTGCCTCCCCCACGGGCGTGCAGGTGTATTCCGGTGGGTAGTAGGGAGGGGGGGGGATTGGTGGGATGAACTCATCAAAATCCAGGGTTTGGTGCAGGACAGTTCCATGTGGAGTCATGCAGTCAGGATTGGCAGAATGTGGCCTCTGTGGCAGAAACTGAAAATGAACAGGTAAAGCTCCTTCAGATGGTAGAATCAGCATCACCAATATTAACAATTTTAATGAAAGGTCAATATTAGCGACCCTGACCAATACCAAATTCATTAATACCCAAGCTGATATGAAGAAGGCACTTCTGGGAGCATAAGAATACTTGTGATCAGTGAGGAGGGTGAGTCACATTGCCAAAATACAGCACAAGGTTTTACTAAAGACAGAGAGGCCATGGGTCTCCAAGTCAGTCAGCCTTAGGATGCAGGACACAGACATTTACAATTTAATGGCTTTCCAAGAAATATTTCTGCATTGTATATTGCATTATTGTAGCCCCACATAATCATTTGTATTTTAATAACTAAAGGAAAATAGATATAACTACTAAAATAAATATTTTCATGTTTTTGTTTCCAATCAGAACTGCCTTGCACTTACAGAGAAAAAAAACCCCAACACCAACCCCAAATAAAACCACCTAAAAACAGGCTACTATGTAGACATTATATTTTGAATAAAACTGGAAATATCCCACCCATTTTTCACTTCCAATTAAGGGACCGTTTATAGCTATTCTTTATTATTCTTGTAAAATGAAATATTCTTAATAGCTGTTTGTGATTTGGTGATACAGACACTGCACACTTAAATGTGGTATAAAGGTTATAAGCACTGGTATGAAAGAAAGAAAAACATTTATTCCATATACACATCTCAAAACCCAAAAGAAAATAACTACACTGCACAATAAAAAGTAATAATAATGAGAACCACATCAACATTTGTGACAGAAACCTCATCAGCTTCCAGCAGAGCAGGGATTTAAAGAAGTCATTCCAATATCACTGATATCAGGAACACTCAAAAGTGTTCTGGGAAAGGCCTGAACTAATCCAAGATCAAATACGGACCACCCTGAAGATCCCACAACCCACACCTGATTCTATTTTGTCCCCATGGATCAAAGGAGGACTAAAAGACAATCCAAAACCAGAGAATTTCTTCTTTTCCAGGCAAGCTTCTGCTCTCATATAACTTTTCTTGGATCAGAAGATAACTTGATCTTTAGCTCCTGCCTTCTAAAACAAGCCTGCTAAGAAACTTTGCTGAAGGCACATTTCTTTTTTAGACTGGAACAAGACAATTTATGCTTTTGTACTGTAGGCTCATTACATTATTGTTTGTTTAAATCCATGATAAACATTCAGGAAGCAGTAAAATAAAAGGGAAAATGTTTATGCTTAGGAGATCCAGCAAAATAAATTACCTTCATTTTTAATATCACAGTTCTATATTTATCACTTTTTAAAATTTAACTTGGTGTAGTTCTGCTTAATTTACATTACCACAGAAATGATACTGGTCTTTTGTGTTTTAAAGCTCGAGTTACAACTCAGTTCTATTAAACTCCCTCTATGTATGTTGTTTCAAAGGTCAGCGCTGTAATAATACAGCACAGCAGAGGGTCAGGAGGACCAGTATCAACTGTTTGTGAAAATGAAGTATTAGCTGCTCGCTGATCAGCTCTCCAGAGATATTTCCACACATAACTATTAATAAAGAACCTCCTCTGCAGAATGAGTTATTTCCTTACATCCTAGAGCCAAAGACTTTCAGCCATTGTGTTCTGCTCATGGCACAGCACAGAAACAAAGACATGGCATCAGTTTGATTTACTCTTTGTTATGTGAAATGTCTGATGCTCTTTTGTCCTCCATGTGAGGTGGGATGCTGTTATCCCAGGTACTGTCAGACATTTCTCTATTTGGCTTACAGAAAAAAACCAAAACTTTCTTGCAGTCATTTGGTCTAAACTCATCTGATCTTTGAACAGCCATTTCCCAAAGTGTAATACAACATTAATACCAACCATTAAACTCCAAACTTCTGCCCTAAGCAATCATCAGTGTGTTACCATCTCAAATACATGGAAGAATCTTTTAGGAAAACAGGAAGCAAGACAAACTTCAATATAATTACCTAAAACTGTAAACATTTATCATAATGAAGACAAATATCTGAGTATGCTGGGTCACATTTTGTACACTATTTGACTCCACCAAACTCAGGATGGCCCTCATTTTCCTAAGAGAGTTGATAATTTGGGCCATTTTTACAGTCTGGAGAAAAAAACAATTTTAATTTGCAACTTCCTTGACCTTCTCCCAGACTGTTTCCATACTGCCATGGACCCCAAGCTTTGGTTTGCACCAGAGAACTTGTAGCTCTGTTCCCTCAGTCCTGGAGTTCCCTGGAGCTGGATCCATTCAGCCTCATAGTGGGAGTGATACCCTTACCACTGTCAGAACAGGGCAATTAAACACAGGGCACTTTCACAGCAGGTGAACCATCAGCACACACTTTGTGGGACATGACAGAAGGGAGAGGTTTTACACAGGGCAGAGGGGGCTGTGGTTCCAGGAGGAAAAGATCTATTGCTTGGATGCAGCTCAGTTGAACAGCAGAATTATCTGCATCCCTTTCAAGATCCAGCAATACAAACCATGGCAACGAACTGTGACCAACACTTGACAACGAGCAGGAGCATGGACATGGAAATACACATGTTTGGGGGTGTTTATAAACAACAGTTTACCTGTGTGATATCATCCTGCTGGAAGGCACAGAAATTAAAGTGAAAAAGGCTGTAAGAGGGAAACTAGCAGGAAATGAAACAATAGCAAATATAAGGGATTACCACAAAGAACAGACATCCTTGAGAAAACAATTGAAAGCTAGTAAATGGGAATTCAGTCATATTTTATTCCATACTACGTTGTCTACTGATCTCTGCTAGCCTGCAAAAGCTTATTCTTTCTACAGGAAAATATCTTCAAGAGTTAGTCTCAAATAGTGAAGTCTGGCAGGGTTTCAGCAAAGGCTTAATACAAATTTCATAGGTTAAAAAAAGACAGTAATAAAATGCAAAGAGCTGAGAAAGCTAAAGAAACACTGACAAATACTTTCACACAGAAACACACATTTCTGGGATTAGAAGACAGCTGTTATCAAATAATCAGTCTCAAGATACTGACGGCAAATGGGACAGGCAACAACAAGAACTGCCAAGCAGAAAATGAGGGTGGCCTGTTCAGTCACCAGGATAAACAGGATCAAGTTGTACTCAATATCATGTCAAAAACTACAGCTCACACCATGGAACAACTCACACAGTGGGCTTCCCAGCCAGCCTTGGGATTAAACTAATGGCCACTGCAGAAGCAAGGCATAGAAAATGGTTGCAGACAAAGATAAACAGCATACAGCATCTCTGGTAAATGCTAAACACCCAACTGCATGAAATTTAACAAAAATTTATAGCTATCAAAAGATACTTCAAACATATTTACTAGAAAGAAAGAGAAAGCCCAGGGCTGTGGAAATCCAGAAAACTCAACCACTTCTGTTACCCTCCTGGAGCTGCTGGATGCTGGAAGCTTTCAGAAATCTGACAGGCAATGAAATACAGATCTGGAATTCATGGTCTTTTAAGAAACAGCTGACCTTATGCTTGAAGCTTGGCATTCAGACTATTACACAGTCAGGTATTCTCTCATCCTTGGCCTTACTTTAGTGTGTGAAACATGTCTGATACTGGATGGGCACTACACACCCTGGGGAATGTGCTAAAGGGATGTGGAACCCAGAGCGCACACTGACCACAGAACTCGGTGTGTTTTCATTGGGCACGTCTGACTTGACAGAGTGGAACAGCCTGATTTAAACAGCCCTCATAGTGAGGACTACTTCTTTTTTAAATTTTGTCTGCAGTTATGAGGGAAGAGTAAAACATGCTCTCTGTCTGGTTGCAGCAGGGTAAACAAGAAAGCTGTAAAACACTGTAAACCCACTGCTTGGACCTGCATTCAATACAGAAGTTTGCCAAGGCAGCAGCAGGATGTTGTTAGGAATTAGAAGCACAAATTCTAGAAGTACCCCACTTCCAAAAGACGTAAAAGTTTTTGAAAATGCAGTTATGCTCAAGGGTCCATTGCCACAGTACTGAGAATTCCACACAGCCAACAATGGGGCTGGACACAAGCGACCTCTGCCAGCTCACAGCCTGCAGCCAGACACATCAGCTATCCCTGCCCAGGGAAGAATAATGCATCTCCTCTCTCAGGGTTTAACTCTTCCAGGTGAAAAAAAACCCATTACATACATATGTGTAAAATTGTACAACTCATTCTTTTTTTGTCCGACTGAATTTCCAGCTCTTCACTGAAAGGTTGTCTTTAAGTTGGTCACTGAAGTGATCAGAAGGTATTAGTCATGTTCTGAATATTTTGAGTACACTGAGGTAAAAGCTGATGGAAGAGACCCAGTTAAGGAACTGAAGAAACAGCAGGTAAGACCTGTCAATATAATTCTCTATTGAAACAGCTCCTCATGTGATTCCATGTAGTCCATCCTTCTGCCCAAGGCATGTGAGACTAACAGCTCTGCACCAGGATTCCCAGCTGTGGGACCTCCCCACTAAACATCAGCAAAGACATTTTGTGCTCTGTACATCCTGCAGCTGCTCCGCACCACTGACCCCATGTAAATGCCACTGCAGAGCCACTGCTCAGCAATTACAGCTTATCTAAACCACAAGTGCCATATATCAGTATGTGCCTGCTGCTCTAAGAGAAACTTATCTGGAGATTTTCTGTATCTGCATGTAATTACCTCTGTCTTCCATATCACATTTATTACATGCATGTATAACTCTGAAATCAGTCCTTTGGACACTCCAGAGTTCATTATTCTCATTTCAGTCATTTATAAAAATCTGCTGATTTTTGGGAATGGGAAATAGAAATTTCTAATTGCATATAATTAAATACTGGCATGTTATCCTGAGTAAAAGCTCTGTGCAATACACTTGGGTCTATAATTCTGTCTTCAATTAACTGTCCCCCTGGACAGGTTGCTGTTTCCTTTTCTAAAACATTGGAATCAGTATCTGCTGAAGGGAAATGTAGACTCTAATTGTCTAGAAGAACAGAAGGACCACGGTTGACTCTTCTAATTTGTCCCAGATCTTAAAGGGAAATTATGAGACAGAAGATATTTTGATAAGGAAAACACATTCAGATTTTCCTGCTCAGTTGTTCCCAGTTGCTATTCCTACAACCATCACAAGCCATTAGCTCTGTGGCCTCATGGGCATTGCTCTGTGATACCTGTTTTGAAGTACTTACCATATTTTAGTCTTAAATGTTAAATATTCTTATTCTACCAATAAAGTGTTTGATGAAAAGTGCTACATTTGTTAAAAATGTCAAAAGATTTCCTGACCTAAGGTATGCATTTATGATAGGTGTGAGGGAAGTATTTATGCAACCATATTTGCATTTAGGATTTTTCTACGGATGCACATCAGTCCCAATGCATCTTTCTAAAGGGACTGCCATTTGGGTTTCAGAGTACCTGTAAGTGAACTTTCTGCCCCAAAAAGGATTCTTTACATTTTGATGTCATTAGATCAAAAATGGTATGTAATAACGTAAGATCAATTCTCACTTAAGCTTGACTCTGCAGGGTTTTTTAATTACTATTTCACCAGAATATGGGGGTTAAACAATGCCAGCAAGATATTACCCTCATACAGAGATGCTTTCTGTGAGGTGTTTGAGTAGAAATATTAACTACAGCCCATTAAGATAATGACATGCTGAATTATCACTAGGACTGATGAAAACAGTAATTAAACATTACAGCTTGCATGTGTCATCATTACCTTATTTTCTTTACAAAATAACAGATGGTTTTAGGTATCACACAACATGAACAGCTACTAACAGTGATGGTGATAAAATCACAACACACTCAATGATATCAGTGCCAGCACTTCTAGGATAAGAAGTGTACAAACATATCTGGAGTGGAAGGAGGACTGGAATAGGTGTAATTCATGCTTTAGCTCAGCCACAGTGGGTGTAATATCTTGTAATTCTTACTTTAATCCAGGCAGCTACTTTTTGAAGAATACAGGGTACATTTTCACAGTAGCCATTCATCAGACAAGATGCAAACTGAAACTGCCTCAGGCAACAAATGAAATACCACGGAAGTGACAGTTTGGTTATTAAGAGAAGTTTCTTCACATTACAGAGCCTTGATATGATCTGATTTGATTCACATTTATTTCCTGGAGGGGTGTGTACATAGAAAGAACAATTCTGAGAAGCCCTGTAATGGACTGCAGCCTCAAAGTCTCTAGTGAAACACAACAAATGCCTTTTCAATCTTTAGCTATGATATCACTTTCTCTTGCAGCTTTCATACAATTTGGTAGGGTTTCTTTGCCTGAGAAAATGCATATACTTAACACAGTGAGAAAGGTTAAAGTGAAATGAAAATTATGAAGTACTTTCTAGAACAGTCAACTCAAACAAGGAACAATCCAGAAAATTATAAAATAAAATATAAAGCAATAAAACCACTTTGAAGTATTTTGCTGTATTTTTTTTCCCTTAGCACTTGAAATAAAATATTCGTTAGGTAGGACTGGCAAAAAACTCCTCTTCAAATTCACTGGAAAATTTAAACTGTGCTTACTACTGGACAGCTACAAACACAGTGTTTGTGTTTTCCTAATGGCTGGGATGTCAGAAGACAGCAGTTTCCAGTAAAATATATCAGTTTGCCTGTATGAATCAAGACACTTGCTGTATGCAGAAGTCATCAACAAAGCACAAAATCACAGAATCATTGCTGCAGATTTTCTTGAGACTGTTACACCTGCTTTATGTTGCTAAGCAATAAATTGGAATTCTTTGAATTTGCAAAAATTACCATTCCAATGGATTAATTTCTGAGACAAGAACACTGCACAGGAACCACAGAACTGATTGCTCTAATGATAACCTAATGACATCCAAGGAGGGTGTTCCCTTATTGCCTCTTGTTGTTACAGGAGAGCCTACAGAGCTCTTGAATACTGTAGAACAGAGTAAAACCATCAGCACAATAACTAAAACCTTTTCAGCTATGAGGAGTGGTATCTCTTGCTGCTGCTGTCAAACTTCCAACATGGTACAACCCAGCTAAGAGAAGATGCATGCATCAGTGAAAAGTAAAAAGAAAAAGCACAAATCCAGCATAACAAGCAAGAGAAAAGGAAGTTAATCAGATTTCTGGATGTAGTAGAGCAAAGAGGAACTGCAGATCATGGGACAATAGGCTGAAAGCAGTGAAAGAAAAAGAAATCCTCAGGTGAGAGTTCAGCTGGTCTAAGTCAGCGTAGCCCCAGGGAAGTTACGCTCACTTAGGCCCGGTAGGAATCTGGCTCAGCAACCTGAAAAAAGAAAGGGAAAAACTGATAAACAAGAAAAGACTAGATTGAGCAGAAATATAGATATATAGGTTTCCCTTCTTCCGGGGAGAAGGAAGAAAATTCTTGTCGATGGAGCTGAAAGGGTGGGAGAACGGACAACTTAGCAAGAAGACAAAGCTGGAAACAGAAAGCATAGGAAGCAAAAAGAAATAAACCTTGAAACCAAGAAATGGCAGCATTGCCAGGTGGGAAAGAAAGAATCTTAAAGATATCTAGAATGAGGTGGCAGAGAGAAAAATTATGTGCTTTTAGGAATTTGACTTCCTATTGAGGCTACTGCTTCTTGCATATGCCCATCAGAAGCACTTTAATATTGGTCTTGGTTCATTGTTACCTATTTGTTTTTATTCCTCTGACACTGCTAAATACCATTAAGTGTAGATCAAGATTCCTGGAATATACACTTCTGGATCACTGCTACCATTTTTCCACTAGACAGACAGATTTTTCGAGGTATGATATCTCTTCATCTCCCCATCATCACTGCAAGGTGAAAAAATCCTTCAGTGAATGAGTATTCTTGTAGTAAATATGGAGGGGGAGAGTGTATGAAAAGAAAGAATACCCAGAATATGATAAAAACCCTTTAACATTTAAAACAGAAGTGTCATCAGCTGAAGTTATTATTTCTGTTAATTGTTTCCCATCCATACTAGTGTTATTAAATAAGCACTGTTTACAAGCCTCTACAAGCCTGCACAATATGCATACACAGAGCCCTACAGCAAAAATGCATTTTTGTACTATTTGCAGTAATTACCTAAACATATGAGCCTATCTTATTAGACCCATTACTATGTGGAGCAAACATCAGATCCCAGACTGAAGATATTCTTTAACTGGGTTTGAAACCCAGTGATTGGAACACTTGTCTAGAAAGGACAGCCTTTCCTCCATAATTTATGCGTTTAAATCAATACCCATGGCACTGAGTGTGCTTCTAGTTATTTATTTATTCTTAAAACAACTGTGCCTGCATGGGCAGGATATACAACATTTCTGTGTTGTTTAAATGGTTTGCAGCTAACTTGCTGGGCCAGTCTTCCATCTATACAAACTTTTCCAATACAAGATGTACAAATGGCTAGTGTTAGGTTTGCGTGTTTGCCCTCCCTTATTAAACAGGACATTTCCTAAATTCATCAGCAACAGAGCAAGGTTACAAGCAGTGGAGCTGGCCTGAAAAATACAAAGCTTTTAAAATTTTGGTTTTCTTTTTTTTTACATTGAAATCTTGTGAATCCCAACACTCATTTGGAATAGGAAAGCTACCCTTGTCCAACCAAAACAAGACAGCATCCTGTGATGCAGCTGACTACGCAGAAGATTAATGATCCTTTTTGCTCTTGTTTTAAACAGAAATGCTACTCTGAGGCTGAACATGTTTTCCTTATGAAAACACAATTATTGGTGCAGGGCTGTGAAAGGTTCCAGTTTTGAGCTTGTACTTCTCATACTCTGTAGCTCTCATACCAATCTAGTAATGAAAATTGGGGTCTTAAAGCTAAGTAATTGCTCTGGGGAGTGTGGAAACTGGAGATAATATACAAGCGATGACAGCAAATGTAACGTGCATCTGTAACTGAACCTCGTTAATAAACTCATTAACAAAAAGAACAACTCCCAATTGCAAAATCCTGATCATACCACTCGACTATAATACATAAACATTAAAACACAGCAGCTCCTCATGCTGCATACATCTATATGCTATGTTTATATAGATGTACGCAGATAAAAAAATACGCCCATGTACACACACATTCTAACACCACACAGAGAGAGACACACAAATAGACTTAAGTTTATAAGCAAAGAGAAGGTGCAAATGAGTATCCACAGAGAGGACACTGTGTTATGCTGGACAAACCCTGTGTTGCCACTGAAACGTACTCACCATTTGCAGAAGATCAGAAGAAACCATCTGCATGCAACACATTGCTGTTGCCAAAGCACAGACAATGGTGGAGATGATATTGAGAGCGCACACACTGAACAACAGGTCCTGCGAAGAGACATCAGCAGAATATCATCTCTTATCTCAGGGACACAAAGGACAGGAAATGCTTGAGGAATTTGATAACAAACACTCTCAACTGCTATCGATTAATATGGTCCCAAGTAACTGGGTAGAACACATTTAGCTTGTAATCTTTTTCAGGCAG
Organism: Anomalospiza imberbis; assembly: GCF_031753505.1. NCBI lineage: Eukaryota > Metazoa > Chordata > Aves > Passeriformes > Viduidae > Anomalospiza > Anomalospiza imberbis. The sequence goes on along the minus strand of NC_089693.1, from coordinate 15,143,715 downwards.
CAATCCACAAAGGCAGCAATTACAGAAACAAACATCTTCCCTTTCCCAGTTCTCACAACACATTTTCCATTAGATTATTTCCTCAGAAATATTGATATTCAAATTTTCTTTTTCCCCAAAAAGACAAATTAGTCTTTCACAGTCGACTCCAAGCTGCAGCTATCACAAGAAAGATCCTATGAAAGACACCTCTGATTAAAAACAACATGCAGAAATATTATTGCTTTCAGCAGTTGAAATCTACAACATAAGGTTGTGTGTTAAAAAAATTCTAGCATGAAATAGAGACTTATCCTATGTCAGAAACTTGATGCATCTGAAATAGTTTTTATGAGAGAAAAGCAGTGATTACACACCCAGATATTTCACCTTCTACTGATGAATTGAGTACCCAAGGTCATATTGTTGGCTTGCATTTTTAAAGAAAAAGAAGCTTAAAATAGAACACAGAATATTGGTTTAACAAGTAGAATAAAGGAAAATAAACATTTGAATTAAATTGGAACATTTTTATAATGGTATCACTAAAAATAAAGCACCTATCTCTCTCCCAATCACTGGATTGGCATTTACTGTCTCCACAGCCAGTGAAAAGACATGAAAAGAATTTAGTGTGCTGGCAACATTTCAAAACTACTACAATCCTTGTACAGAAACTGCATGGCTGCTATGGCTGTTGTGTGGCTCAGTTCTCTGAATAGCCAGTAAGAGCATTTGAGAAAAAGCAGTGAGGACAAATGAAAAGCTAATTTAAAACTGCTACAATACCATGAGTAAAAAGCACTCACTGTGTAGAGAACATTCCATAGGATCTAATTTTAAAATAGTACTTCATTCACTGCCATCGCATGAAATAACTTCTATGCTATAAATTGCTTTGTTTTCCCCAACAATTCTGAAACAAATGATAGAAAGATGCAGATTTACTCCTGCCACTGTAATTGCTTGCTCCTCAAGTGACCTTCATTTGAAGATGGAAATGCCAGCCATGGGAACCAGGCAGACAATAAATGGGCCAACAAGTTTTAGTCATTTAATAACTTATACTGAGCCAGATTTGCTCTTGCTGATCTGGTTAGTAGTTTTCTGTCTTCTTGGCCAGCCCCTCAGCCAGGGGAATAATGAATCATCAGCATTAACAGCAAAATACTGGAAGGGCCAATCACTAAGTCACTTGCAGAAGGTGATACAGAGAACTCACTCAAAGTCACACACACCCACTTAGAGCATTCAAATGGAGGTAAACAGGCAAAGTGATCCCTGGAGACCCAATTAGTTAACAGTGGCAAAAAAAGGAGATTGAGATCCTTCATGTTCTGCTTTTCACATGCAAACCTAGGTAAAGAACACCGAGGCAGAGACAAGATCTAGGGTAGAAAATAGGACAATTTCCTAGTAGGAAGAAACATCATCCATTGCCTACTACAGCTATTTAAATACAAAAAATGTAGCCAATCTGAGTTCACAACTTAATACCATTTCTACTAAATAATAAAATCAAAGTTCCAAATTAGGATGCAAAGTGTCTCCAAGACCCTCATACAACTTTATACGTCCCAGGACAGACTTAACTGTGCCTCTAAGTCTCATGACAGATGTTTCTCTCATCTGTTCCTAAAGACCCCACAGCTTCATCCCACTATTCCAGTGTTTATTTTTGCCATCAGTGCCCTGGTTATGTACATCCATCCCACAGATGAAACTCATGGCTTCTTTTCTTCCATAGCTCTTGAGAACAGGCTGTTACACAGCAGACTTTTATACCTTTGAACTCTATTACCACTCCTGAAGCCTTTTCCACCTTTACTGCATGACACATTAACACCATTTTCTCCAATTCTCGACTGAAATCAACTTTCTAGGCCTCTGATCCTTTTCATTAATCTGTTTCACCTCACCTGGGCCTACCTTTTTCCTTAAATACAGAATCCTAAACTAGGCACAGCTGAAGGCCTTGCAAACACTGACTCTAGCGTGAGGATTATTTCTTGTGCCTTGCAGGCTACACTCATCCCTACCCACCCCGAGACATTCCTTGGCACACTGGGACAGCTGTGCTCTGTTTGTTACTCAGCATCATGCTTTTGATGTAGGGCAGGGATTACTGCCCACAGGAACAGCAGCCTCTTTCCACACACTCCTTCCCAGGCTAAGCACACAATTCCCTTTCCTGCTACAATCTCTTTGAAGGTGAAGGTACAACTAGAAAATTCCAAATGCAGGGATGAAGAGTTTTTATGTATTCCATAAAGATCAATAAGGAGCAGACATGTAAAACATTGTAAGTCTAAAGTATTAACAGAGACAGTAATAACTGAGAAATGACTGTGGAGGCCTCACCACCACTAGATATTTCTTAAAGCAAGACTGCTTCTTTATTTGTTTTGGCTTTTTTATCCTAAAGTCTGTTTCAACTCAAACAAGAATCAAGCCACAACCCACCCTTCTCCTCTGCTCCCCACTCCCCCTACCCTCCCCAAACATTAATCAGCCTCAGGCAATTTACCATTTTCAGGAAATTCACTCTCTTGTGCCCTGTAGAAAAAAAAAATTAGGTAATCCATGACACTCATTTATTCAGCTATAGATAAAAAGTGAGCAGGAACTAAAGCCCTCCACAGCCAAGCACACTGCCAGAAGGACAGGGTAGGTGCTTACAGACTGCAGCTGGAACAAACAATGACAATTAAGACGTCCTTTAGGAAATGTCTGTGAAAAAGCAGTAACCACAACAGGGGCAATCGTAACTCCCCACAGCCCCAGCCCCAGCCAGCTACATTTATAGGTGCCTAAAGGAGCAGGAAATCTGTATTAAATACAAAATCAGGGAGCTTTAGTAACAGATCTTTAGCTGACATCTACCAGAACACACAGCATGTGAATCTCTAATGGTACAAAATACAATTCTCCGTTCCTCAGAAATGGCTGGAACAATTTTCTCTTAGATACTGTCTTTGTCTTTAAGACAAAACGCTGATTCTTCAGCATGTTTATATGATAATTAATGCTCTGATAAGTATAATGTACTAGGGAGAATTATTCTTCCACAGGTTATGTATACAGTTTTCTTCATACACCTTAGCTCACTAGCTGCAGAGGACACAAATCCCCTTCCGAGTGGAATCAGCTGTCAGAATTGCCTGCAACCATGCCTAGATCAGTCCAAAGATACATGCACAGCAGTCAGACAGCATTGTGAGCTGTTTCTCTGTGGCCACTTATTTTCCCAAGTAGGTCCCTCACTAAATCTTAAAAGCAGTACTAAAATTTAGTACTGACAGTGAAAAAAGCAAGGTTTCATGGTTGCAATATTCCATTTATACTACAACTTGAACAATTACCAAATTAATGGTGCCAGTACCTGCATCTGTTTATCACGCTTTTCCTCCATAATAACAGACACCTTTGACTCGTGCTGTGTTCCCAAAGGATACCTGTGCATTCCCAAATCTTCTTCATACTATCATTTCCCATACATCTAACGTAGGGACAGAACAGGTGTTTTTTATTTTTCCTAATTCAAGCTGTTTTCACTATTATTCTTTTGACACTGTTTTTGTGCTACTGCACCTCAGTTCTTCCTTTACTAGCACAATTAAAATAATACATAAATGTATAAAAAAGCATGTTCTATAAACGTGTAGTCCAAAATCCTACAGAACAGATTAAAATAGGAGATGTATTACAAAACCTGAGTATTATTTAAAATCTGAATGTTTAATTGCAATGTTTTAATATTCTGTATTCAAAAAATGTAATTTTAAGTTATAATTAATTGAGAATGTAGTATAAAAAACTTATACTGCAATATGCTCAAAAAGCAATTTGTCCTAAAAACTGATTTTCTTTGTTTTCCATCAAACTGCTGGGTGATAAAGCAGTCAGATGGTATCAAACTGGAATAAGTAAAAAATTGGTGATTGCCACATCGATAACTCAACTGTAGAAACAATCATTTAACAAAGCAATTTAGAACAGCTGTTAGCACATGCAATTACCTGACAGAAGCAAAGAGATGAGATAGAATCTAAAATGAAAAATGACAATGGCACGAATCCCATCAGCCAGTGATGGGTGCACTGGCAGAGCTGGTCCTTTACAACCAATGAACACTCACTGCACGTGTGTTCACCCTCCTGAAATTCTGTCCTTCAGAACACCATTTGTACCTCCTATCACAGCAAATACAAAGCAAAACTGGAATAGTATCACTTCACTCTAATGGTGGGCCACACCCATAGAGTTCTTTCTGCTTAGAGACCAATTCATAACTGCATTTGTCTCTAATATCAGTTATATTTCAAAACCATCAAGCCAGGCTAAACCAGGAATATCTGGACATCTTCAAAACTCAACTCAAGTGCAGACTTTGGTAAATATTTAGTCACTTTCTTGCTTCTCCCTATCATAGCAATAAACTGTACTGTAAGTTAAGTTACACGCAAGAACATCAAAGCACAGAATTTGTCACTCAGTACAGACCACACCACACAGATAAAGCACGATTACCTCAAAATATTCACTCTGCCAAGTACTGTACAGAAAATTAATCGGCTGTGCTGCTTACACAGAATTGAGAAACTGTATTTAAACCTGTTTTGCTCTAGAAAGACACAAAGTATATCCATTTCATTTTATGAGTTCCAGTCTGCTCAACAGTATTGAGCTGACAGCTCTCTGTACAACACATTCACATTTTGCTGGCTGAATGGATTATTTTCCTGTGGAAATAAAAGATTTGTAGTCTTTGAGGTTATGACACTTTTGAGACCTTAGCCAATATATGAGGAAAGAAGCAAAATCAGCTTGCTGATGTGTAAAAGGAACACTCTGTGAGCAGCAGCCCTGAGCACACGGATCTCAGCATCCCCAGTGATCAATGGCTAAAAGCGGCTCCACGGCTGCAATGCTGTGGAGATGATTTCTTTTCTCCTTGATTGACTTCAATTATAGTGCTTCATTTCTTATACTACTGTATCCTGAAAAGAGATAATGAGCAGCAAAGCTTTTTCACCCATGAAATTAGTGTCAATGTACTTCTTTTATTCAAGAATTCAAGGACAACAATCCTTTTAACTCAAAATATAACTTTAGTTGTTCTCACTGGATACGTCTAGAAAAACACTGGGGAAAATATCTGCTCTAATACAAGGAAAGCTCAAGAATTAATTCTGAGTCAAATGGGTCTCAACCACACATTGCATTGTAAATTGAGAGATAATCAACACTTCATAGAATAGATTTAAGGTTTGAGAGTACAGTATAATTCACCATTTTATCACATGTTTAAGAAGCAGTCTGCAGTGCACTGCTACTTAAAAATAAACTGAAAAAGGTCTTCTCTGCTTGCACTCAAGTTTGCATACCTTCCAACTCCGGTGCTGCATTAAATTTAGTACTGGGGATATGATAGTTAGAGACTCCTGAAAGGCTAAGGTTTCATAACATAACTGGACAAGGATGAAATAAACAGATTCCAGTCATTCAAACAGGCACCTTTTCAGCTGTGAGAGAAGTTTACAACCATATTCACTCATTGTCCAAGCTATTAACAGAAAGAAGTATGAGGAAGGAAAAGTAGCTCAGCTATTCAGACTACAAAGCCCACCCTGATCTGCCCTATTTTTGATAGTCTTGGTGTGGTAAATACACTCTGAATGTAGGGAATCTTTTCAGCTGCCTGTAAAGGAAGGTGAAACAAATCCAGCATTTAAAAATATGATCTGGAATTACTTATTCTGTGCTGAGCTTTATCCAATTTTAAGTAGCTTATGAAGCCTTTCAGGTTAGTCATTCAGTAAAATTAATAATATTGCATTTGGTCTTACAGTAAACCCGAGAAAAGACTGTTCTCATAACTCTAAAGAATGTGCTAGGAGCCATCCTCCTCTGTTTTGCAGGTGGAAGCACCTTCTTCTGAATGAAAAAAAATTAAATATATGAGTAGACTTGGTCATCAGGAAAACTCAGTAACAATAAATTCAGATTCAAAGGAGAGGAAAGGAAGGAAAGTATTCACACAGAAGAATTCAAGAGCCCTGAGCTACATAAATCTTTAATAGAGACGCCTAACTAATGAATGCAATCAGAAACCTGAAAGAGCCATTTACTATTTATATTGTACTTGAACTTTAGCAGCTCCAAACCAAATATTTATGCTGAAGACAGAGGAGGGAATCAGCTTCTCTCCTTGCCCGATAGTCACAAAAGCATTCTACAGATGCACCTTAAGTAAAGTAGGAAGCAATTATGTAAATAGCAAATCTATAAATTCACATACATGTCTGCAGGTATCCTGGACTGTGTAAGCTGTTAAAAGTAATTAAAAATACTCAACTGGATCATTACAAACCAAACAGTATAACATTTCCCTCTTGCATGTCAGTATCAGACAGCAATAATACTTTACAAAATAATTCAAACTTCTAAATACCTAACTTCATCCTCTGAAAATGTTGCATGTATATCTTAAGTTCAGAATATTCTGAGTTTAGAAAGAAGACAAAATTTTCACAGATGAAAGATGTCAGGAAAATTCAGCCATTTTACTTTAATTAAGATGACAATAAAAACTCAGATCCTTAAAATTTCATCTACTTCCTGCAGAAAAACAGATTAAGTTAGTGTCATTGAAACTGCATCCTAAATCCATCCCATCTGTGGCCAGCATCTTATTTTTGGACACCTGATTCTTAATAATCCTTTTAAACTCTTTGAACTAATTTTGTAAATAGGTAGGATTTGCTTGTGCCTTCATTTGGCTTTAATTAAACCAAGTAACTTCCTAATATAGGATAAAGCTGTTCTAGAAGTATGGTTGCTGTAAAAAAAAAATATCAAGATACTAGGACACTGACATCCTTTAGAAGCACAGATTATTGACCCTGAGTATCCAGAGGAAAGCAAAGAACCTTATTTTCAGGGGCAGTTTAGGAACTACTAATGCAGGAAACTGTAAAAAACCCCATGTCTCCTAGTGAAATACAGAAACCAGGAAGTCTCTCCACTGTAAAACAGGGTAGATGGATCACACTTGGGTGCCTGCAGATCTTAATGGCAGTCCATCACATCATACAACTGTGCTATTTTTACTGAGGTGTGCAGACAAGACTACAAGTATGGTATCATAAATATAATTCTAACCCTACCAATTCAACACCCTTGAGTGGGCTGAGACCCCATTACAACAGTGAAATGGCACAGTATTTTTATCCATTTTGCTGTAACATATAATTTTGTGCTGAAATCCCACTATTCAACTAATCTCAGAAACCAGCACTTATAGATCAGCCAGCATTTGCAATCACTACTTGTATCTATACATGTGCATATGTGGGACCATACATACTGCAGTGGTAGCTCCTCTGTCCCCATTAAAAGGTTTGAGTAATTTATTCAGGGCTTGAAATGAAGAAAGAAGGAGAACTGATTTACAAAAAAGCACACAGAGATAGTTCATTGCAAAAACAACAACAAATTTAGGGATTTTTCAAAGCAATTATAAACCCCCCACTCAGTATCATGCAAGGCTCAGTTAACATACACAGGACCAGGAGCCACTGCTGGTTTTCCTTGTCCTGCTTGACTGCCTGGGAACAAGATCAGACAGGTGCTATGTGCTGGACTGTTCTGTTCACAGTGGAGCTCCACAGCTGCAATCACCAAAACCCCACAGGTGACTTAGTGAAACATGACATTTTTACCCCTCCTGCAATAAAGAGGAACATGGAACCTACATGATGTTATACATGAAATGTATAACCTTAACTCGGGTTCTCTACATTTTCTCTCCCTCTGGCTCCTCAAACAATTAATACAATTGAGCTTTTGGTACTAAAACATGCTTCTTTAAAATCACATTGTAGTTGTTTATAGTAATTAAAGAGAGTGAGCCTTATCACTGTCAGCTGTTACCTAATGAGCTGTAACTTTTTTCCTTATGGGCTTAGTAGTGCACTGTTCTTAAATTTACAGCCAGGAATCAGAGCTAAGCCAAACAGAAAGCAAATGTAGAATTAAAACTGAAAAAGATGTAAAAAACTTTCTGAAAAAGTTATTTTCCTAACTACCCTTTCTTAGATGAAAAGTTCTGAACACAATTAAAATTGCACTCAGATGATACTCATGGGAACTCTTGTTTAAACCCATTTTCTTGTAGTGTAAATTGATATGTCAATTCCCTTTATAAATGATTGAGTTATATAGTAGAATAAATTACATTTTCTGCTTGTATTCTGATTGCTGTATTGGTTAGAATCCTTGTCTTTATTTTCAGTATATGTCACTTCTACTCACTCCATATGCTGATAAGGTCCTCCAAAGATAAACAGTTGTTTTCCCTCTCATTAAAGTTTACCTTGCTGACATATTTACAGGAAGCAAACATATGCACCCTCAATCTTTATTTTCATGGGATTAACAAGTCAGCTTTTCCTGAATGACAAGTTCATGTTTCTGCATCTGTCATATTTTGAGGAATGTCCTTCTCATAAGTTACCTTCTTGTAATACATTTCACTGAAGATTGTTTTGTTTTGACCAACAATGTCAAGTTATGCTTCTTTTCCACTTATTAAACTCCTGCTACCCAGTAGGCTTTTGCTCTGTTACATTTGTCATGCTGATTAAAACCTGAGGTAGAGTTCTTACTTAATTTTGGGGCCATATAACAATATTTTAACTTCTACCTCCTCCATATTACTTGGTGGTAGCTTTTTTTTTTTTTTTTGCTTTTTCTTAACAAGGCTGAAGAACATTTAGGTATTTACTACACACTTTACATATAATTTCTACCTATTCTGAATTTTAAAATATATCTTCAAATATCAATAAAACTTTTATAGCTGTCTCAGGACCCACCTGAGAAAATCTACCTCCCTAAGATCCTTCTCACAATTAATTTCTCTACTTAACTCCATTATTTTCTATTAGTTTTATTAAAGTACATATTTTGAAATTGAGAGTGACAGATACAGAGTTCTGCTGATCATGCAACTAAACCTAGAATGAATCAGTATCTGCCTCTCAGCCTAGGGTTCCTTTTTCTGAGCAGTTCTCTCATCAATTCCTTATTATTTTTCAAAACATAGCATCGATGCCTTCCCATTTGGTGATAATGAAGTGAAGCAATGATGGCAGCAATTACACTGAGCTCTAACTCACTTATACAATATTCTTAGTATTTGCTCTCAATTTCTCATCTGGGTAGCTGTAACACAAAATGCGACAAGATTTAAACTTCTTACAATGTTGCAGGGCAGTTTATAAGCAGGTTTCCAGCATCACCCAGAAAGAACACTCACTCTTCTCTCCCGCAGTAACATCACTGCCTTCCCGGCAGCAACACATCAGGAAATACCTCATCATTCTGCAACGCTTTGTGTTTCTTTGCAGTTCACCAGAACATCAACAAACGCCACCTCGGAACAGCAAAGTGACAGACACCTGTTCTTGCACCTTCTAGCATAAACCACAGCCAGTCTGAACTTCTGTTTCTTGAGTAATCTTTAACCAAACAGTTACCCACAACATGCTGATATTGAGATGTTTTTTGCACACAAGGGTGGCCGAAGACAGAGAACAGCAGCTGCTGCTCCTTTCACCACACACTTTGGCTAAGTTAAAACTGCAATAAACAGTTAATTCTCTCCTAACACACCTTGAGGGTCAGCCTCACTGCATTGCACTCCTGCAGAGGGTTCAGTTTCAGTGTTTCTCCCAGGTTACTGCAGCCTGATGTCTGATGCTGCATTTCACAGCAAACACAGACACCATCACTGTCGAATTTAATCTGTGGAGAAAAGAAAAGGTCAGAAAAAGTATAAATCAACAGAAACACACTTCCCAAAAATAGTATTTACAGTTACAGTGATGACTACTAAATGCAAAATGAAAATGTCTGTGCAGAACCTTAGGAGTAGAATGTTTTCCAATGGTTAATATAAGCTATAAAAACAGGTAAAATACAGAAAGAGGACTAAATGTCGACAGTGTTACCTTTTATGCCTCTTTTTGAAAAAAATTTGCTTTGCAGGGGCAGGTAAAACCAGACTAAATCAACTGAACAAACGTAAAATCATACCCAATGTGGGAAAACCAAAAATAACAGAAAGAGGTCAGAAAACATGTGAAGGACTCATGATCACAATTCAGTCCTTTATTCCCCAAAGTAAAGATGGAAGCACAGTGGCTGGGCGGTGAGATCTGAATCACCCTGTTACTTACTCTTTTGCATTAAAAAACCCCCAAAATTTCCAGACACAAATCCACAAAAAACAATTCCTAATGCAAATACACATTTCCTATTTTTAAATCAAATTCTCCCTAGTATGTTGCCAATTTCCTGAACAAAAACAGGTACCAGCATTCCTTGTGGAATTACCTTGCACAGCCTTATACATAAAATCACTTCAACAGAATATTTACTTACTTCTTAGACCTCAAAGAACGTTTAAACTGCTCATATGATCTTAAAAGTTATATTTTTTTTTATACATGCATTTTTTTAGTGCTACCTCTATCAGGCTTATGTAGCACTCTCTCCTTACATGCTGGTGACCAGGACAGCAGATGGAAGAGCAAAAATAAGAGTCAATTAAAAGAACATAATAAACTTCTCCAGATGAGGTACAGATGACTGAATGCTTGCTTACTGTGATGAAAGCATGCTCAGAGCAGGAGCTATCTCAGGAGATTTCAGCTCCTGAGACTCCAGATTGCCCTCTAGCCAGCCCAATTTGTAAAAGGCTTTAGAAAAAATTGGGTATGTAAATTACACCATTTCCCATATTCTCCAAGGCAACACTGGAAATAATTGTCTGTGGCAACTCACAGAAACTGGCCATACCCTATGCCATAGACACTGCAAAGAAACAAAGAAAAACCATTGGTTGCTCACCTCTATGATAGTTGTGGGGTTAGCATACAATTTAACTACAAAGCAGCTTGAACAACTTTAGATTAGTTCTTTTCCAATTCCTGTAATCTTTTAATACTTTCTTTTAAAAGGTGAATATCTGTGCAAAACCCAACTAAATGGTTTATGATCAGCTGACCTCAGCTCTTCAAGCTGATGTAAAATCAAAGCACTGGATGTCACTGGGGAGGGTCTTGCTCCCAAAACTCTCTGGAAATGGTTCAGGGGTTGAAAAATGCTGCTGAGGAATTCTGGAACTCACACTTCGAATTTAGAGCTGTGCCAAGGCCAGGGGCCAGAAGGCTACACCTGGCAAATCAATATAGGCTTCAGCTGCTAAAGATTTTGTAATGAGGAAAATGGACTTCAGACAAAGCTTTCTACTGCAAGACTGTCTATTCTGATTCTTGCTGCATCTGCTTAAAAAAGGACAGGCACTGACCCATGCCACGCATCTGGCATTTCGAATGTGAAATACAGATCCCAGGGCCACCTGTTTCACATGTAATGAACAGGTGTCACAAAGATAAGGCTCAAAAGGCTGGGTCAAGATTCCCCATATATGAGAGATTCTCAATTCATTCTGAAAGTGGTTCCATAACTTTGTACTGCGCAGTAGTTATTGTTTTAATAATCTTCTTAAAATGAGTTAAAAGCTAATTGTGTACATGACAGTTCTTGCAAAACACAGGGTCACCTTAAGAATCACAACATATTCAAAACCAGCCAAGATTCACTACCAGATTGGAAGCATATTATTTTTGGAGAATTTTTATCAATTTGCCTTGTTGTGCACCTTTTCCTTCCATGGTTGTGAAGTGACCTGTTTGCTGAGTTGTGTTCCTGCAATGGGGAGCAGGACCAAAGGCTGAAGGTGTCACTGCATCTGTGTTCTCAGCAATGCAGCAGCTGAAAGCACTCCTGAGCCCCTGCTCCAGAATGCCCTTCCCTGCCCTGCCGCAGTCTCACACTTGTGCAGACAGGATCAAGAGTTCATACAGCTATTCTGTCACCTAAACAGTGCCAAAATTAACTTTTTTTTGATTTGGGAAGGAAGGAGAAGTGGTTTATTGTTAGCCCAAATCACATCTCAAAGTCACTGTGTGACTCCATAAACAGAGACAGCAGCACTGACAATAAATCTGCACTGGTACAGGAAGAAGGGGTTGGGATCACTGCTTGCAGCTGCTGGGCTGGTGTTTGCCAACCTCAGACACAACTACGCCAGCAGTGCCTCCAAAACTGTCTGTGCTTCAATCTCTTTTTGGCTGGCAGAGCTCAAGAATAAAGCATCATTCACTTCATCCCCTGTGAACATACCCCCACCATCCTGTGCATATTTGTGTCCCGCTTCGTGATTCTTACTCATGCTAGTCAGTACTCACAGCAGAGTTTGTGTGTTTTCATATTTATGACAGTTGTACAGTACACCCTCATCCAAACCATATTTAAGATTTCAAACATCAGCCAGAGCTGCCTACATGCATAAATTGTCTGGTAAGTTTTTGTTTTGGCAAAAAGCAGTACTGTTACATCAAAAGTCATAAAACCCATTAAAACTTGACTTTTATACAGCAGAGAATCAAAAAAGGAAAGGACCTTCCAGATTTATTACAAATACATGCACACATTCTCACAGGCTTTATGTTATTTTTTTCATCTGTATCAATTAATCAAATTCTGTCAATGCTGCTGGAAAGAAGCTTCTTTGGCTGCTAAGTGCACACACACTCTCCACTAACAGGGCAAATTAAGAGTTAGTTAACACTGTTACTTTTTATTCTACCACCTCCTTAATACAAATGTAAATCTTCTAGTAAAGGTAGTAATAGATTTTACTACTATTTCTAAATTAACCTTCAGGGTTTTTTATAGGGAACATAAAAAAAGGGAAGGAAAAATTTCAAAATGAAGTATCAGAGTTCCAAAGTTGATGATAATGCAGTGAAGTACAAGAAAGCTCCACTGGTGTACTTAGGGGAAGGAACTTCAGTCAATTCTAGTACCTTATGCACAGGGAAAAATGGGAGGATCCGGTAAGAATAAAGTTGCATTGTAGGGAAATATCAAGATTAAAAACTGACAGATGACTAAGAACAAAACAGAGTATATTCTTTTTCCTGGAATTTTAAAAATTGTTTTTCAATATGCACAGACCTGGGTTTAGCTCCAGTGCAAAGTGGAATACAAATAAACCTCAATTCTGGACCTGGGCTCTGCCATTCAGCTCTTTGTGAGCCTGCATCTGCTTCACTTTTCCTTGCTTTGTCTATTCCAGCTAAAGATAATTCAGGGGAAAGAAGACTCTTCCTTTATGTGTTACTGTAACCACTGGCCAATTTCAGCTATACAACCAAAAAAAAAAAAAAAAAAGTAATCTTTCAATAGAGAGATTGACACTATCCCTACTTTTCTGAATAATAATCACCTGTAAATTTGATTAAAACTATAGCATTTATTTTACAATGAATAAATGCCTTACAAGACAGGTAAACACAATAAAAACAAATATAGATGAAGAAATAAAACATATTCTGTCTTGTCCAGTAATGGAACATAAATTAAAATATATTAATTGCTCTACCCATACATGTTAGGAACAATTTTTAGAGAACCATTATTTGAAAAAGAAATTCCTATAAAGGAATGTTTCTCATATACACATTAATGAACTGCTTGAGTGTAACTTCTCTGTACACGTCTGACTCTCACTTATTTAAAGCAGTATCTTGAGGTTTTGGCTACAGGATCTGCAGGTAATTATGGGGAAAAAAATTCCAATTAATTTTTCATAACAAGGCGTAAAAGCTACTGCCCTTTTTCCCCCTCAGTGTTGTATGTTGCTAAGCTGCAAGATAAAGTGCACAAATACCAACTTCACAAATTACACATCCAAAATGCTAACATATGGCAAGCACATTTCTCATATTCACACAAAAGTACATATTATGGAATCTACAATAAATCCCCAGTCTTTAAAGCAAAATAAGACCACTGTCTTGGTTTTTTTTTTCAAATAAAAACACGACATGTGAAACCCTGCTGAATTTAAACTCCATAATACAGTAGATCCTATTATCACTTTTAAAGCCATGCACTCACCATGAATGAGTTTGACAGAAAGACCATAACTAAAACAGGATTTATTTTGAATTTGACTTTTTCAGTATACTGTGCTTGGAAATTTACTGGTTCAGTTACATGGGATGTTAACTACATTTCAAACCACATGTCTGCAAAGGCTGGATTTTGACTCCTAGAGTTGCATCCCCAGAGAGTGCATTTGTATCCTAGGAGGCAAGTAAAGGATTTAGATTTGATAATGTACACCAGTCACATAGTGCAGGATTACACAGCTCTACAGCACTAAAGAGAGCCATCTAAGGAATTAAAATTAAATATACACTTGGAACAAGCTGTTAAGAAACTAGGATTTTTCCTTTTTTAGTGAAAAATGGTAATAAAGTAATTAAATATGCTCAGCATAATACACCACCAGCTTCTGAGTCAAATCCTGTGCTTAATCATAAAGCAGTGCTGTTCACTACAGTGCATCCCTCCCAGAGGGTGGTCTATGAGAACAGAACTCTAGAATTTAATATATATGAGCCCTGCAACATGGCAATGCAATATATTCATGTGGAAGTCCCCAGCCTGACTGAAACGGGACTTTGAGCAAGGAAAACCTAAAGAGTGAGGTCTGGATAGAGGAAACTGTTTCTTTTTTTTTTTTTTTTTTAACAGTTACAATATGATAAACAGCCACAATGAAATTAACTTGCCCTTATAGAGTACAACACACTGTGGCAAAGCTACTTAGCATTTCATCATGCTCTAAAATCCAAACTACAGTTTGAACACTTATTATTTAAACTCAAATATTTCAGTCATGAGTTGACTTTTGCAGACATCTTCGAAAGTTGAAGTCAGAAAATATACCGGAATTCAATGTGTATGTACTTTTTCCCCTGAGATAAAAAACATAAGGGCTTTAGGTAAATTTTACCTTATAATTTAGAGCATGCTACATCAAGATAATTTGTATTATTCTGTATTTTATTTAACACAAGTGACATTCATTTACTTTGGAAATGAAAAACAAAATATTAGCATACACATCCGAAAACATTCCTATTGTGAAATCCACTGCCTGGACAAGTATTGGATGGAAGGAATCCTGATCCTGCTGACATCAAATGGTAACCACCACACTGCTCTGATGTGGCCTGAATTCCACCTATTCTGCTGAAGCGCCATTTTTACCATGACAGTAAAAAGTCAATCCTTATGACATTAAAAATTACTTTTTGAGGTGGCAAAACATTAAATCCATTAGCACTTAAACTTTTCCCAAAATGTTTTTTTAGGTTGTAACACATAGATTGCTCTACTAAATATCTACTGTTTTGGAAATTAAAGGAATGTGTGTATTAAACCCTAACAGATGAAAACCAGAATCCTTGCCCTTGGTAAGAACCGTGTTTTCCATCACTCACCAACTGACATCCTTCCAGGGACTTCACCAGCTGAGCATTCTGACAGGAGAGAATGGACCCGGCCAAGTTCAGCATCACACACACTGCAGAGAGCAGCATGAAAAAGGTTATCTGGAAAAAACCCCAAGCACCCTATTATTACTCACTTCAATAGGCAAACAAAGAAAAAATATAATTTAGATGTTCAAGAACTTCCAGCCTGTCACACAATTACATGGATGGCAACATTTTGCGTATTTTAAAGAGAGTAGGGTACTTTATCTGACAGCATCCTTGGTCTTGCACTGTAAGTGAAAGCTAAATCAAAACTAGACATGGCTATTATATGTTTTCCTCCAGCCATTTCAAAATAATCCATTTATCTCCCACTTCTATCACACACTCTGAAAATTTAATGGGTTTTATTACCAAACATTACTAAGAAGTAAGATTTGAAAAATGTTTTATTATAAACAGATGTAGTCTTGAAACAATTTAAATCCTTTTGATGGGGATACGGGTATCTTAAACAGGAGAAGTATTTGTGAATATCACATATCATGAGTGCCTACAAGTTGGGGAAAAGAGTGAATAGAATTCTGGATATATATAAATATTTGTTTTTTAAAACAACAATTACAATTTGAGCAGCATCCTCCATATCAACTACTCATGGTGTTAATTACTCCTTTTTTCTCATCTCAAAATATGTCAAAACAAGCATTAACCTGATTCCATAATTTAATTATCATTTTATTGCTTTAAATGTACAAAAACATGGTGCAGTCAGCGCAGACAATCTCAACATACAGGGAATGGCACAAACAGTAAGAGGCCAAAAACAAATGAGTGCCTGATGTGTGGCCACCTTAAATATTCAGTGTTGACATTGCCATAACTCAACAGGAGTGTGAGCGCATTATATGAAATTAATAGGACATTCTGTTGCATCTCTTTTCCATATGCATGCTCACAGTATACAGCCCTTCACTGTTCTCACAAGATGTTATCTTTTGTCAGTGCATGTGCTGCGAATATTTTTGACAACCTTAAATCCAAAATGGCTGTATATTTTTTTTCTAGTGCTTTTGGACAAAACCCCATAACCTCCGCAGTATTAACCAAAGGACAGAAGCTGTGTTACAAACTTTAGTTGCCAGCTTCAGATTCTTCCGAGCATCACAGCTGACAACAAGGGCTGTCACATACACCAGGTTTATCTATTTTTTGCAGTACTTCCTTCATATCAGCATTCATTAATGAAGAAACCTCTATTGGTGTTTCCAAGGTAACCTCTTCCTCTTGTCACTGGCAGACAAGAGGGACATGAAACAGGCTCTTAGAATTCCAGTTCATCTCGGTGGGTCTATGCCTCACATTCTGTTTAGGAGTTGCATTTCAAAGTGGCAGTCACCACATGATATCAAACACTGAGGTTCTCTGTCACACTTGTCTTCCCAATTTTGCTATTTTATGCCTCACTTCTTAATGTCCCAGGCAAGGAATTACCTAATCTGGACATGGAGCTAAAGGGGGAAATTCACGTCCTTTGTAAGTCTTTTGAAACTACCTTGCCTCTTGCAGAGCACAAAGATCCTAATAAAAGGAATTGAAGAATATCCAATCTCTTTCCTTAAAGCTTCTCAGCTAAATACAAAAAAAAGCTTTCTACTGATGGGGTGGGACACACCCGGTACTCTTATCACAACTTCAGAGGTAAAGTTTACAACCATGCTGGAAGCCACAACAGAGAAATGGAGGCACAAATGTATCAATTACCATATTTACAGACATTAAAAACACGTTCAGTGTGCTTCATTTTTTTATCACAAATCAGTCTTTTCTAACAGTGGCACAGGTGCAGCAGTAAAAATAAACACATCTGCAACCCTTTGAAAGAGTGGCCATTGTGGATTTTGATGGAGACCCAACATTACACTACAAAACACTGTAGATGAAGTTAGATATACATTATTTATGAAATCAAGTCTGGCTAATTTCCACACTAAAATTTTCCTCAGAAAGAGTGCTACCAAACAATACATGTGCTCTGAGAGCTCAGTGTGGCAAACTGGAAGGAGCAGTATGAAATTATAAGGAAACAGTATAAGACACAGTAAACCCAATGATCAAGGACAAAAACTTACACTGAAGTAAATACAGAAAGGTCAGATATTGAAGGGCTATGACATCCTAATGCTGATTTAAAACTACAATATTATGTTCTTCACCCTTCTAGTTACAACATATAAACAAGATCAAATATTCCTAGAAATCAGCAAGAAGCATTAATGCCATGAAACTCCAAAAGTCACCAAGAATACATGAACAAAAAGCAAAGCCCATGGATTTATTATGACTTGGTGGTAGCAGAACTAATTGGAGAAGTCAAAGCTTATATTCTATCCAAAGGACCCCATGGAAGAAATGTTAATAGGACTTCCTATGTAAATGTTACCATGGTCCTATACAAATTCTACAAAACTAAACAGTTTGGATGTAATGATTTAAAATTATATAGCAACTCACTATGTGAGATGTCATCTTGCACATGGACCCACACAAGGCTCTCCTTTTTACTCCATTTCTGGGAACTACTTTAAGTATAAATACGCAGAGCATATCAAGAGTGAGTCAGCATCTTAGCAGTCCCAACACACCACACATATCTGCACAGAATGAAAATATCAGTACCCTCCATGCCTTGCAAGGGAAAGCAAAGAAAAAGTGCCCTACCATACTGAAAGAAAAAAGACCTCGAACAACTTAAGCACTAACAGGTTATATTATCTTTCCACTATAAAGGAAGTTGCTTGTAGTTCTCTCTTGAGTATAACTTGACCTTTTAGAAAACTATTAGTATTCTCAGATTATTTGTGAACATTTTTCCTTCACATTTCTGAAATGTAGATACAAGCATACACCTGTATTCAGAATGTCCCAAAGTAGATGGATACCACCAAAAAAATCAAAGGGATATACAGAAGCTGATATTTTCTCTTTTTCCCCTGCTCTTTTTCATCACTTTCAATTTTGCCTCTTAATATTTCTCTTTTCTTCACAACTGGCCTCAAGTAATTTATTCTTTTTTGATTTTACCGTAAGCTGTAGAATTCCTTTCATCTTCTTTCCCAAAGGCACTGTTAAAACTGTATTACCTGAAAACCCAAAAACTTTAATCCTTGAGATAGCTCAAAGCACCTTCTTGCCCTTACTGTCGCTTTCACAATTTGTTCTTGAATTGATAAGAGGTAAAAAGGGGAAAAACAAATGAACCAACTTTAGTACACACTGCAGTTTGTGACCTGCAATATAAGACATCAACAATTCACTTTTTCTGTCCATATACAGCTTTCTACCAAAAAATGCAGCGAGAGCAGCTCTGAGGAGGAGGACTTGGGGGTGCTGGTGGATGAGAAGCACAGCATGACCTGACAATGTGTGTCTGCAACCAACTCTGCCCTGGGCTGCATCACGAGCAGCGTGGCCAGGAGGTTGAGGGAGGATCCCCCATCCCTGGAAGTTTTCAAGGCCAGGCTGGATGGATCTCTGAGCAACCTGGTCTAATGGAAGCCGTCCCTGCCCATGGCAGGGGGTGGAACAAGGTGATGTCTCTCTCAACACAACCCAAGCCATTCTATGATTCTGTGACTTTCACAAATTTATATTAAACCCTGTTTTGCCAGTACTTTTGATGGGGATTCTTTAAGTGACCCAAACCACCCACTCCCTACTGCATATATACACATCGAGAGCACAGTAAAAAGGAGCAGCACATATTATAATTAGAAGAAATACTTACTGTTACAAGCAGGAAGAAGTTTCTACATGCAAAATAATTGAAGTCCTCCAAAAAACTGTATTTCTAAAAGAAGCATTTTATTTCATTCCTCACACTTTCATTTTAGAGATATATATGAAACAGGATTGCTTTTTCATTGCTGGCTTTTCAACCACTACTTCCCCTGGTGGTTTGCAGTGGTTTGATAATCAAGACATGAACACTGAGACAAAACATTACCCTCTGTGCTGATGAGGCATATTACTCACCCCTCCTGTGCAGGGTACTTTGAATAAAACCAGGCATTGCCATGATAGGCTGGCTTCTGTAAATCTGTCGGGGTCAGCTGGCGAGACCCCAGCAGTGTGAAAGTCCTGTTTCCCCTAGCCCGGCAGCCGAAGAGGAGGTCTGGAATGGGTGAAGTCGAGTTTTCCAGGCTGTTTGTTTTTTCTTACCTATAATAGTTTCTCTCTGGCCTGCCAAGGTTCGCCAGGTACAGAAGCCAAAGCAGTCTCTGCCGAGCCCCGGGTGTCTCCCACATTATATACTCAAAACTACGTGTGCCATGTTTACAGTTCCCATACCAATACCTAACATCTATGTTGGACAGTGTGTCTCTATCCTAAACCAACAGAAAAGTGTCACCATCACACGAAGATACGGAGGACAAGAAGAAGGGAAAGAAGGCTAGAACACGCCCAGATTCCTCCATATTGTACCCCTGAATTACAATCTAAAAAACCCCAAAATTCTACTTTTCCACCCCCTGTCAATTCACCTATTATACAACTCAAACCCTTTTGGCTTCTAATTCCTCATGTAGAGTTGGCAGCCTCTCCCATGGGCTAAAATCGAAGCCACAGGTATTTTTGACTTCTTGCCAAGGTCCCCAAGCCCTCTGCCAGGGTCTCGAGACATCCAGGGCAGCCAGAGGGATGTCCTGGACTCCAACATAAATCTGCCAGTCCTCCGCACTTGTAATACTGTGTCTACATGTATTTCCTGTTAATTCCTGTCCTGCAGCTCCTGAAAGGTCAGAAAATCTCCTTGAATGAACTTTGGTTTACACTGAAATTGTTTGCAGAAAGCAATTTTTTGAGACACTGCAGTTAGATACAAGGTACTACAGGTTTCTTTCCAATCACATTAAATATCTGTGGGTATAGTCAATGAGATTTAAAATACATTCCTTTTAAAACACACATTTCTCATTTGTGAAACAGCAAGAATAGCCAGAGGTAAACGTGCTTGTCTCTATAAACCACTGTGTAAATAGATTAAAAACTTGCCCCAAGGTATTTTGCTCACAGAACTTTGTCTTACATGAACTGCACACAGTAACATTTCTTGTTATTTGTACTACAGAATTTATAGTTTCCCTAACAGAGATGCAGAAGGTTAAACACCAGAAGCAAATCTGAAAATTTATCACCACCAAGAGCTATGAAGCAGTGAGATCGGCAACCGTGCCAGGACTAAGTTAATGCAAGATTATCTGGGGTACAGCCAGAAGCTACCTGTTGGATCAGCCAGAAACTAAATGCTCGTTATATATTACAGGTTTAAATAGATAAAACATAAAATTTTTAAATAAGCCCATTTTAAAATCTTACTAAACAGAAATGGCACTCAAACCAACACTCTTGACTCATGGTTTGCAAGTGTACAGGAAACAACAAAATTCATCTTCCCATTATATGCCTCATAATAGATTTCTTTTTCATGATTTCTCAATGCTTGCCAAGAAGAGACAAGAGGAAAAGTGTTGGCATTTCAGATCTGTTTAATTCAGTATTCCATGTTTCTTGCCTAAATTAAAATAAAGCTTTGAACAAAAATATTTTCCCTAAGTCTAAAGCAACATTCTATATTAAATAGGCAGATATATTCCCTGTAGTGTGGCACAGCATCAGGCTAAAGATTTTAATGTTTTTATGTTAGGAACCATAAATTATATCCTGTTTTATTCTAAATTATATTAGCTTGTTCAATTCCTGTCATTATTAAATTAAATTACATATTCTCCAGATTAAATTCCTTTTGACTCCAGTGAGGCTATTTAACTTTGCAAAGGAAAGCTGAAACTTCAGTATAAATATTAAAATCCATGCGACTATTTTTAATTTCAAAGCTAAGTAGTTTTCAGATGAAAACTTCTGAACTTGGTGTATGTGATTTTACTAACCCTCTTATGGCCCTATTAACTTGCCTTCATTCAGATAGATCTTTGAATTTAATTAATTTATTATTTATTGCTTAGTTGTATCTTCATTTCTATATTTTTATTAAAATATTCAGTGGAAAATTCTAACTTCAAATATTATTCTACTTAAGATTATAAACAATGCTACTGGTTTTGATTTACAAGAAAAAATGATGCCTCCCTGTGACTGTATTTTATTTACTGCCAGAGCAGCAATCAGCTTCCAGCAGGAGTGAGCTTTGGAAAATGAAGGGAATATTGGTAACAGCCCATGGGCAACAGAGAGGGGCACTGGGTGTTTGCAGCAGAATTTGCATCACACAGAATAACACCTATTTAAAGACCAGAAGGAGTAGTTTGGTTTCCTCCAGTTTCACTGTGCAGCAAACAACAACAACACCAATAAAGTGAGGGGTTTGGTAGCTGCTGCCAAGGCTTTTCAAGAACCCTGGAATCCAAAATGCAACCTTGGCTCTGTATACAGGAGCAGAGTGACAGGCAAATGCAAAGATGCATTTATATCAAACCAAATCTCCTAATATCTCATCATAAGAGATATGTGATACCTCCAAGAAATTCCCTGTCAGTAGACGCAATGGGCATACAGACAAGTTCCTCAAGTGGGATCAGATTAAAAGACAAAGACCACAATCAGTGCAGCACTGTCACGTTCTACACGCCGCAATAGGTGTTTGTTGTTTCTGTAATGCTCTGTTACAGCTCCAGCAATTACATTATTTATTGTACTATTTTTTAGGAAAGTGTAAGAGAGGCCTGATTTAGTAATAAAGACCTTGTGCTCTCAGCTCAGAAACATTACCCAGAAATTTGTCAAAAGTAGTTATTTCAGCATCTACTAATTTTCTGCTCTTTCTATTCCAATTAACTCTTTTAGCATCTACACTTTTCTGTATCACAGAATATTCTGAGTTGGAAGGGACCTAAAAGGACCATCAAGTGGCCTGCAGACTACTGCCATATAAAAGAGAAACAAGAGGAGCTATACCCTTTTCAGATAAAACTCAAGCTATCTCTTGAAGTATTCAAATAATGTGACACACTTCTAACAGTAATTGCAACACAAATACTTTGCAGGTAATTAGTTTCACAGCAGAGAACAAGTTTAGGTTTTGTCTAATAATCTATTAGAAGGACAATGGGGAGTTGCCAGCTAATATGCTAAAGAGGCTAATTTGAAGTTTGCTACGTGCAAATAAGCACTCAAAGGAATCCTTCCATGATCTGCAGCTAATACTGCAACAGTGCAAACTTGTCATAATAACTTATTATTTTAAATTATATCATATAATAATATAATTTTTACTATATGTGCAGTCAAAATAAGTCATTTGGACAAATTTTTTTAATAGTAGTTGTATTGTCTAACTTTTATCACTGACATTTACATTTAGGCACCACTGGTCCCCTAAATAAAAAATCCATGCACATGAAATTTAACTTAAAGTGTTATTTTGAAGGAGAAAGAAATCAGCACTAACCTATTTTAATGCTACTCAAAATGTTGTCAATTTGAAATGTTTCAAAAACAACTGTTTCAGTTGTACAGTCAGGTGGAAAAAGAGGAGTTGATAAACAGTGTGACAATAAGAACTTCAAATATAATGCCTTCTGAATACAATTTTGACCACACAAGTCAGATATAAAATTTGCAACTACCTCAGCCATACTAGTTTAATTTTTCCTTCCAACACACTCTCCAAGGAAGTAAAAATTGAAACTTTTTAAAAATTAACAAATAATACACCGTGTCTCAAAAATGTTCCACAACAACAGCAGAACAGGAAAAGAAAGCTGACATTTAGGGTTTTTGGTCATTTAGGACACTAGGAAAGACATCATTTTTCTAAATTTGCTTTGTATGAAACAGTCTATATTTAAACAAAACAGATAAATCAGTAAATAAAAATGAATGTATTTTCTTCAACAGTGTGAGCAGTCTAATAACTTTTAAGAATATCTACATAAGACTGAATTTATACTTCCATAGCAAGTGCCTAATGGGTTCATCCACCCAAACAATACACTATTTTTCGCAAGTGTCACATTGCAGGAAGGATTCACCTCCATGCACATGTCAGTGAAATGTTACTCCAAATAAATTAACCTTCCACAACATCTGTAGCAGGATTCCCTGAGGAAATAAAGGCTCGTGTTGTCCTGCTGACAAGGACAGGCATCAAATCTCTGCGAGCAGCCCTTCCTGGCAGAAGCTAATGAGACAGAAGCAGGATGTAAAGGTCACGCTCACAGATATTTTGCGTCTGTCTTTCCCAACGTATTAATAGCAATTAACTACTCACTTGCAATTATTCTCACTAATTAACAACTGCGTGCTCTCCCTGAGCCCTCACACACCAGAACTCTGACTTTCATCCCCGAGGAGGAAAATTCTGCCAGGTGAGCAGGGTCAGGAGCCACAAGTGCTGATCTCCATCAAGAGCACATGAGTGTTTTCAGTATCAGTTTCTGAGGCAAGGCTTCAACGTGGGCAGCAGCTCTTTCCAATTCAATTTTAATGTAAACTCACTATAGTTTTGGCCATTTCAAGAAAAATTGCACACACTTCTCTAAAGAAGACTCACATGAATAATTTGATGGAGATCCATCAGTACTTTAGGATTTCAAAGACCTTTCCTCATATATCCGAAGTAGAACTTAATCCATAATCCTGTTGCAGGTTTTATAGTATTTGTAGTAAGGAAACCCAAACACTCAATCAGACACATGTCTAGCTCAGGATCTAAACTGTGATTTACCTGGCAAGTAAATCCCACTGAAATTAAACTATTTTTCTTCAACAAGCACAGGATAATTAGATTCTCTTTGGGTAACTGTGTGTTTCCTTCCATCTGTCACACAAATAAAACTAAAATCACGTGAGTTTTGATTGAGTATGTGAGCACAAAGAGTGAGGCATCCATTCCCAACTCCATCACACCTCAAAATACTTTATATTAGTTCATACAAATATTTATTCTACTTTTAAAAATATTTCAAATGCAGCTCAGTTTGTCTGAAATAAATTTTTGAAGCGTTTCCTCACCATGTGAAAACAAAATACAAAGTTTAACAAATAGCTCCCGTGTTGCCCAGCTAGCCAGCCCCATTGATACATGACACAACATTCATTTACCAAGGAGGAAGAAGAAATGCTGAAGCAAACCAGACTCTCACCAAGAAAGAGTTGAAGAAATTACACTGTGCAAAGGCTGCCAAGAACTCCAAGAGCAGATGGGATGCAGCCTGTATTTCTAAAAGAAGGAGCAGATGAGATGAAAGAACCACTAGCAGATATATTTAGAAAGCATGTGAGAACAAGGGAATTACTGATGGGCTGAAGAGAGGTGAATGTAGCACCCACAGCACATTCTTCGTTGCAAGCAGCAGCAGCACTGGGACTGGAACAGTGACAGTTCCCTAGGGCAGGAACGCCAGCAGGAGCTGCTGCCATGGCAACACGATGCTATGGCAGCACGTGGGGAGGAGCAGGGGCTGTTTCAGGGCAATTATCCAGTGTTTCTTTAGGAAGGGGCAAGTGTTATGCCCCAGCAGGGTTTGTCTGCTCTTCAGGAAAAGCTGCTTGTGGTCTTTTTAAACTCTGCCACTGGGGGTAACTAATAGCACATGGATGCTCAACAGACAAGTCCAGATTCTCACATGAGTGACAGCCGGTGGCAGCTGGGCCCAGGAACAGGCAGCCCTGGTCCAAAGGGTATCAGAGAGATGCAGACAGAGACCGAGGCAAGAAAAAGCTTTAAGAAGTGTTGAGATGTAAAAGAGGACTTAGCATGGTCATTCTAAAGAGATGCTTCATCCTGTGGCATCTTTTCTGCACCACTGCAAAGATTTCCCCGATTCACTTCCTCGGTTTCCATCTCAAGTGTTGTTTCTTTCTCTCCCAGTTCACATCTTTACTGGGTGATTCTCCATTTTTTCCCCTCTTCCTCTTCTCTCAGGTCTATTCTAATGGAAGGGCACTGGGGCTAGGTTTTTCTGTCAGTTGTTTCATGATATTAAAGAAGATAGAAGGGAATCAGCAGTCTAAGTTAAAAAAAATCAAAGGCAGTGCACATTTTAAAAGCTAAATGGATATATTAACTTCCTGCAAAAAAAAAAAAAAAATTGGAACATGAATGTAATCAGAGTTTACACAAATTCCAATTGCAAGTTTTGAAGACTACACTTTTCAGACCCCCTACTCAATCCAACAAGTGACATTATTTCATGGCCTAAACCAACAGTTCATATATTGGGAAAAGACCTCTCAGGGCATTGCTTTGAAACAAATATAAAAGAGAAGCAGCTTCAGTGAAACATAAACATATTTTAAATCTACTTTTGAACCGAAGTTACCACTAAATACACTAACCTCACTTCTAGCTCCTGTCTCACAGATTTTCAGCACAACTCCAGCATGCTGTAGCAGTGTGCAGACAGATGATGCAGTTTGGTGACCAGAGCAGTACAGCCATGTCAGTGCTTTATACAATTAACCCTCAGGGAAGGGAGAACAGGAAGGCAAGAGGCAAAGAAAAACTTAACTATGTCCCCAAGTATAGGAAAATACTATTTACAGCCTACACTTTCTTCACTGAAATCATTCAGAACTGAGATACAAATCTATTGCAATTCAGTTATTTATGGTGCTTGTGGCACTGAATCTCTGAAACATCACAGATCCTATTGTATGATTTCTTACTGACACGGTTTTGGTCCAATTCCAAACCCTGGATTCACATCAGCTCTGATCAAAACTTACAGTTTTACATCTGAAGAGCTACTTTTTGAACCAGCACTGGATTTACTTTCCAAACAGAAGTTATTGCAGCCTCTCAGGCTTCTTTTGGAAAACAGCAATACCCAGCATTCAACCCCTGCCCAGCTCATCAGAAACTGAAAAAGACAGTTAGGGAAGATGCTCTTGTTTTCACCCAGTGTTTTGTTCACCTTTAAACTAATGCTTCAGCCTTAAAGACAAGTGTTTGTCTAATAGCAGGGTTCCTAATGAACATTTTGATCAAGGAATTCAAAGAATACTCATGCTGAAATGATACTGCAGAGTGATCAAGGGATCTGTTAAGGCAGAGGGATGTTCTGCAGCTCCTCTCAACATCACACAGCTATCAAAGTCAGCAGTGACACACGAGGGGATGGCTGCCTCAGACTCTGCTCTTCTCCCACGCTGTGCATTCGTTCACTTGCTCTTCTCCTGCAGTCCTGACCTGTTTATGCTGACATTGCCTCTCCACTACATAGATCATCTTTTCATTCCAGGAACCAAACTCCAAATCTCTGCTTGAGGGTGGGTACTGGAGGGAGGACAATCACTTTTTCTTTTTTAAAATTCAAACATTTCTCTCAGATTTCATCTGAAAGGGAGCTGTAAATTCTCTTACAAGAGTTTGAAAAGATTTGTCTCACACCCCTAAAGCTGCTCTAGAAGCTCAGGTTAAGCAGCAGGGGCAGAAACATGTCAACACTCCACCTCACTGAGCAGAGTATAGGAAGTTTACTGTTTTATAATACACTGTATACACACACACACACTAATATACTATATATATACTAATACACTATGTCTATACATTTTAGGTTTCATCTGTTTCCTGAAGTTTGGTAATTCTTACTGTAGACTGCAATGATATTTAGTGAGAGGAGATAATCAATGAGGAAAAACATTTGGACCAGTTTTACATATTCATGCAAATTATGGGGCAAGAGTATATGTCAATGTATTGATTTAAAATTATTAGTAATTTTCCTTTTCAATGTAGATATTTTTCTAATTATTTTTACAGAAAAAAAGAAAATATTCAAGTCTGAATTTCGACTGATTCAAGTGTTTCACTGGAATTCTAGAAAGAAAGTCTCTCATTTTGCAACTACCAAGCTGACCCAAGATGTATATTTTCTTAAAAAGTCTGCTTTTGTATTTAACTGAGTCTTACCACGGGTGCAGCCTGAGACTTTGCACAGCAGTTCATCCTTTTGTCTGATATGCAGGTTGAACTACAGCTATTTAGGACAGCTTATCTTATTTTTCTAAAGTGAAGAAAATACTATGTGCTTATCAAACACAAAAAATGCTTGAAATAATGGTTCATTTGAAGGGACAAAACACTGAGTTATATACACACTGATCTGCATGTTCACTGGTGCACAGAACAGGATATGGAATGTACATTTCATAGTAAATGCTTTTAAATAGCTATGCTGAGTAATCAAGATCATTTATTAATAAGTAGTATTATCTTGTGCTCATTGACATTCACAGACATTAAGAAACCCCATATTTCTGTTCATTGAAAAAAATATTAAGTCTATCAGTTTGTTGTAAAAACTTTCAGTCAAAAATGTAAAAATATTTTTCTGGGGTCACCCAGATGCCAGATGGCAACAGAGAAGCTTTCAACTCAATTCAGATGCTGAATTAATCTCCTTAGCACAAACAGATTTGCAATTACCATAGATTAGATTGTAACAGAAAAATAATCTGACTGCACAAATTAAAGTTTTTTACAAGGTAATTCCTCAGGTGCTCCACAAGCTCTCTCCCAGTTTTCAGACACTTCCATAAACCACGAGGAAACAAATTCCTACTTTAACACTGCATTTTAACAGTAAGCAGTGGCAGTGACACAGTCAACATTTAGTTTCCAAAAAAGGGACCCTTGAGAGATTTTCCAAAAGCACTACCAATACTCTGAGATTTCAAAATGAAAATAGAGAAAGCTTAATGAGGAAACATTCAAAATATAAGGAAAATACTGTTCAAAATCAATGTGTGAGCAATTTAAATATCTCCTTTGCCTGAGTGTTTCCTCTGGTAAATGTAAACCTGGGTTTGACAACAGACACTGATTCCTTGCATGTATAAAGCATTTTGGCAACATAAGCAACTGATGGCTAGGAGGGAACCAAGAAAATTCAGATAAGCTAACAAAAAATCTGGTGAATTTTCCAGATAATTAAGATTTGCAAAGATACTTTAGCAGGAGAACTTCTGAATTTCTGCACATTAATATAGCAGTAAAATGTCCTTAGTACATACACATTTGTAAATCTTTAACTGAATGCAGAATACAAAACAGCATTCATACTAATAGCTTATAAATACACAACTACTCAGTTTTGACTTTGGTTCCAAAGTGCTGAACTATGCAACAACATGCTCATTTCTACACCCATACTACATACCACACTTCTAGTATGATACAGCCAGAAATTATTGGTTGATCAGCTATTTCTGTCTGGTGCTTCTTCAACTTCCTCTTTTTGCCTGCAGAAAATAAAAAATTGGCAAAGAAAAGACCCTGCCTCTGTGGGACAACCCTGTATGATTACAGTGCTGAGCAAGGCACATCCAGCAGTGTGGGGGCTGACCCTGGCCAGCAGGAAAGCACCACACAGCCACCCCACTCACTGCCCCTAGCAGCAGGACTGGAAGGGATTTAGAAAAGCCCAAATGAAAAGAAAACTTGAGGATGGAGATAAAGATAGTTTAATAAAAAAAGGAAAGAGGAAGGAAAAAGCCAAAGCAAGTGATGCTGTGTGGGAAAACCAGAAAGCTTTGATACTGCACAAGTGCTGCTCAGCAATAGTCAAAACACTGGTTATTATAAACCAGCTTTAGTCAAAAATCCAAGATATGCAGAAAACTGGCACCTTAAAATATCACAGTTTCACCAGTTTTCAGGATGTCACATATGTTGCATGGTTTAATTTTATTTAACTTTATTCATAGCTTCAAATGATAAAGCTATTTATCTTTCTGCTATCACTCTTGGCAATGCCAGATTCTATAACACACTGCAACAAAAAAGACACATATTGTCACTGATTGTCTAGCTGCTTATAGTACTATAAAATGGGTTAAAAGATAATTATTGACCATATGTATTTGGCATATGTGTTGTATAAACAGATCAGGAGAAACATGGCTCATTAGCATGTTGGTGGTAGTTTGTGCTGTGAGGTTGTAAAGTTACACATTACTGACTGCTAATCAGAACAGTTACCCTGCACACGTGGGATCCAACTGCTCAAAGGTATTCACAACTGAGCAAGGAAAACAGGACATTATGTACCCACTGTAAAATCACTACACGGCTTAGTCACACACAGAAGTGAAAAACACCATCCCTGTCCCCATTCTTCAGCTGATGATTGTATCACCACCAATGCAGAAGATCAGGATCTAACACAAGAGCATCAAGCTTACTCTTGGAAATAAATAATTTCCTAGAGCAGATTTTAGGATGATGAGCTGTTCTGCAAACATCAGTGTTACTATTACTGTTTCCTCCCTTTTATCTTTATTTCCTTGAATGACACGGACCACGACTGCCGATTTACATTTCACTGAACGAGTTGATATTAGGAAGCCCAGCTGAATTTACAACATGCAAGTGAGTGTTCAGGAATCAGAGAAGACAAGCCTCAACAGGCCTGGATAACATTTCTGATGTGTGAATATTATTTATTCCAATTATGTGAGCTCTGCCTACTGTCCGAGTTTATAATATGAAAGATATACCTGAAGTTCTAATCAAACTTATTCTTATCAGTGCAAGACTCTCTATTTCATGCTGTCCATTATGCTTTTTATTCCAGGGACTATCTTCAGTACTGTGTTACAAATGTTTGTGTTACTCTGTTACACATGCACACTGTTTCAAAGGCAATGTTTACCTGCTAACACATCCTTCTTGACACAGCCATCAATTTTCTAATAAGCTTGATTTCCACCTAATACTGCTTTACATTAATAGGCTAACTGAAACTTTATTAGCATGCACACACAAAGAATGGATTACTGTTCATTATTAAGTAACTACATGAATCTCACAACAGAAATAATAATGTAGCTGAAAATCTTTCTGCAGATGAAGACAAACAACTACTAATTTGGAATGGGCTTTTTTCCATTCAGATACCTGCTAAAAAGATTGCTCTGCAGTGCATTTTTAGGCAAATTAAGTTAAATGCAAAGGTACAAGCAGACCAACAATCTGTTTGTGAGCCAGTAGAAAATTACTATTTTCAACCACATGGTTTATACATTACAACTTCAAAGGCTTCAAACTTTTTGTACTAAGTGTTTATAAAGATCAGGATACACAACAGCACTGCAAATCATCCCCACAGACCATCAGGCTTCTCTATAAAAACAATAGCACTGGGAGCTGCTCACCACAAGGGACAGGGGCCTCTTCCATGAAACAACACCGATCAATCCTGACAACAGCACCTGGAACAGAGAGCAGAGTTACTAAAGACGCATGAGGGTTAAACAAGTGTCATTAAAAACACAGTAGGTAATAAGATGAAGTTAATACACAGTCATGATATGTATTTCCAGAATGCTGGAAACCAAATACTAAAAATAAAATGCTTTCCTTTTATTCTCCATAAAAAATAAACAGAATTAGTACTAAGCTGTTTTTAAATAAATTTCAGTCCAGCTGCCAGATTCACTCAGTTGTGATCAGATCACAAGAAGTCATTAAAACATTTCTTCTCTCCCAGTCCCAATTGCTATTAACAGTAAAGGAGAACAAATGTTTAGGGCAAATTTTCTTGTGATCTTTTACCACAACTGAAAATTAGCTAAAAAGGGGAGTAATGACAGAACAATCACAAAATCATCCAGAAATCCAGATAAATTAGCAGAAGGGTTTTTTGTTCTGTTTCACCCACCCAAACAACCTCCCCACTTGATCGTATGTTTGAGAGAGGACCCATACATTCATTAAAACTTGGATTTAGCATACACATACATTACTCCCTATACTACGAACCAAAAGCAAGCAGGATTCAGACCTTTATGCATCTAAGCTAATCTTAGGTATTTTAAAATAACATGCAAATTACAGTTGAGATGCCATAAGCTTTACATGTAATTAAAAATGGAGAAAGAAGCAAGAAATGGGGTGAGGGATATTGACCCTGGTGTGGGAGAAAAAAGTGGAGAGAAGCCTTTTCATTACTGAATTACAAAAATAGCAAAGCTAATAAAATAAAATGCAGAGAAAAGAATGCACCATGTATTTATTTCAAGAGTCCACAGTGTCATTTTTTCACCTCAGCTTGTGCAAAGAGTCTGCGTAACAATAACTCATATACTTAGCTAGTCACCTTTCCCACTCCATCCTGCTTTCCTAACAATCTTTTGGGTGTAAAAATAGCAGAGCATAATAAACAAAAATGCATCTATATGTAGCCACTGCAGAAGCGATGTACACTGTACTGGGAACCAGGCTGGAAACAATCCAGTCTAGTGATGCTTGGCAGGAATGTGGAGAAGGAGCTGTTGGTTATCTAGAGCAGCTGCACTGTGGAGTGCTCAGTTTAAGCTTTCACAAAGTCCAGTCTGTGGACACTCTTACTGTGAGCATGTTTCAAGCTTATTTCACAATGTGACAACAGTGCTGCAGCAGATGTTGAAAACATTATTTAGAAAGACAACGTGGAAAATGCACCTTTTGGTCTTTACTTTAGTAGCTGTGCCATTAAAAAAAGACCCCTCAAATTAGGTTTTTTAGTGAAACCTCAGTGTTAGTTTCTAAATTAAGTACAAGTGCAATAGCTGGGAGATAAATGCACAGTAAAAATGAACCAAGACCAGCATATGGATATCAAAGACTGTCCAGATAATGCCTACATGCAAATGTGCATAGTTTGTATTCTACAGCGTTTCCTACAGCAGAGAAGTTACGCACTTCTGGATGTTGGCCAAGTGAAGGAAAAGTCGAGAATTCCATCTTTGCTGTTAATTAAATGTGCTCACACAGCTATGTTAGCTTATTATTACTGTATGATAACTTGGCTCTGGGCTGATAATCCTGTAATGTGGAACTGCACTCAGAAGGTAAAATGACAAGGTTAGCTAGTTTATCTGCTGGCTAGACAGCAACATGCTCTCAATTAAATAAATGGGCTGGCTGAAATTGTGAGGTTATTAAAGAAAACCCTTTAGGAAAAGTAAGAAATTGCATTCCAAACCAGAGCATGTATTGATACATAAAATATTTGTAGGTAAAACATAATTCACCAAGTCACATGGTCAGAGCCAAGATACTCTAGTGCACTACCTATGAGTAGCAAATCCTTACTTTCATTTACTGTGTGACCTCCCTTCCATGAATTAAACCTCAACTCCTCTTGTCTTATTTGTGGCATTGCACAGGGTGCAAGAAGGGAGCTGATCCCTTTTGTTCAGCTGAACTGCAACTGTGTTTGACCTTTAGAGAAGCCTTGTAAGATGAAAGAGGTACATGTATTTTGGTATGGAAAAGGGGAGCTTTGTGGCACTCACTGTACTGGCTCTCCATGCAAAAGGTCAAGCACAGCCAGGCCACTTGATAAATTTACACTAATTATAGACACAAGAACTCAGTGTCCCATCTGTTTAATATTGGCATTATAAGAGGTCACCTCAACAGTGCTATCATGTAATTTTCCAATTCCCATTAGTCCCCTGTGTCAGTCACTGGTTACCCAAAAAACTTATTTGCTTTGAGATGCAGCTACTTCCAATGCCAAGCACCTCACATTAACCCACTATGTGCACAGCTATGTAACTAGGAAAAAAACACACAGAGGACACAATGATATTCAGTCAGTATACACAGAAATACTATCAAAATAGAAATCTGCAGATTTCTTTTGATATTAAAGATGGCCAGGAATTTAAGAACAAAACAAAACCACACCAACAAACCCAAACAAACAAGTAAAATATCCCACAAAAAACCCTAAACCCCAACCAGTCTTAAGGTTTTGTTTTCTCTTCAACTTACACTTCTTATAAATACAATGCTAACATTAAATACATTAAGTAGAAACCTCACTTTATTTCTATACAAAAGTAGCAATTATTTGAAAAGTAGTATGTAATTTACAGGTCCAAAATATCTTAAAATAATCACTCAGAATATTCAATAGCTCAACAATGCAATCCACACGACTTCTTGTGCTTTTCAAAAATCACTACATCACATGTATTCTGTGCACAGGTTTTTTCTTAAATAAAAAGTAAATTGGAGTTTGAGGATTCTAACAATCCCTAAACAATGGCAATGTGTTTGGATTTCAGAACCGGCAGAGTACATTTCTCTACTACCTTGGACCCAACTTCCATCTGCTGAATTGTAGTGAACCTCCCCATCACATAATAATTGAAATAAATGACAGCTACTAAAAACATTCAAAGAAGTAACTTTGCCAGATTCCTTAAGGAGCACTCCCACATATATATGTAGATATATGTATCTGCTGATTACCACAATGCTGATGCACAGAGAAAAAACAGAGTACATCAGTGCTGACTTCTGCAGCATTAGAAATGCAGTAACTCAACATGCATATGAAAACTCCATTATCATCAATGCAAGTGGTGCTCATGCATGACAAAGATGCATTTACTTTAACAGGCACATATTGAGGCAGGGCAAAACCAGAAGGTAAAATTACTTTCCAGTACAGGGACTCTAACAAAGGATTAGCCCTTGATGGTGTCTTTTCCAGCATTTTGCCTTCACAGTCTGGTGAATCTCTACAAATTCAGAGGGCTCTTACTTTGAATATGGGACAGATCAGATGATGCAGTCTCTCAACGTATCTTAAATCATCCGCTTTCCAAGTCTCCAACTCCAAAATGGCTCTTGTATCTAATACATTCTCCAGTGTGGTTCCTTTAAACTTCTTTTCTGAACTCCTTAAACCCTATATTTATATAAATATTAATAAAAGCCACACTACGTATAGTGAAACACTATCAAGGTACAAAAAAACCTCATAGAAAGTTAAAATTACTGATGTCTATGTATGAATTTGCTTAATAAAATGATTTTTTTTCCTTAGTTTGACTTGGGATCTAAAAATTATTTTCTAGTCTAATATAGAGCACAAGTTATAGAAAACTCCAAGTTTTATTCTCTATTTTTATTCCTGCTCCCTTGCTCAGCCTGGTACAACATATATCAAGTAATTTGTTTAAGGGCTAGTCATGTTTTCAGCCTGTAAATACAAGACCAATTCTCTAAGCAATGGATTCAATCACATGAAAATAAGCATACAAGTTCTTCACAGTAATTACAGAAATTCCTTCTCAGGCCTCTTCTAAGAACTAAATTTCTATGTTTACAGAAATCTGTGTATGTGCTTCCACAAACATGTGCTGTGAAGGCAGGTAGATAACCCAGAAACCAAAGAGCCTGTTTGTAACACATCAGACAAACACCATCGGGGCGTGCCAGGCAGAACAGGCACAGCACGAACAGGCAGATGAGGCACGAGGCAGCTGAGTGGAGAGGGCACAGCAGAACCGGGCTGCCAAAGGGAAATCCCAGCACCACCGGTGCTTTCTGCCAGCTAAGCACAAGAGCAGCTGTGCTCCTGCACAAGGGCATGAAGCCACTGACAATTCCCAAGGCTCCCCTCTCTGGGCTACAGGAGCACACACTACTGCAAAGATTAATTTTGTCAACCCAAATGTTCCTGGAAGGGTGAAGTTCAATTGTACCTCAACAATTGTACCCCAACTGCCTTTAGGTTTAGGTGTACCTCAGACAGTCTAAAACAATGGCTGAAATATCTTCCAGGATGATATTTCTGTGAAATCTACCACAGCCCGTGTAAAAAGCAGATAATTATTAAACAAAATGCAAGCATTAAATACTGTGTGAGTAATGCCACAACTATCATATACTCAGAGACTATAAAAGCATGACACATTACTACCAAAGCATGAAATCTTCTTATAATAACACTCTGCAGCATCTGCAATCCATTAGTGCAAAATGCTGGTAAAGTTAAATACACACTACAGGAAAAAGAACTGTGCTGCATGAGAATTAGCTGAAAAGTGACTGGAATAGTCCACCAGCAATATTACTCTCCATCCCAATTCCTGGAAAAACAGGAAGGATGAAAATCTCTTAGGTTGAGGGTGGTATGAATGCATTAACAAGTACCAGAAGCAGAAGAAGGCGGCTTATATATTTCTATATGCATACACACACACATGAATACTGTATGGACAAATACAGAACAGTGGCTTGGTTTTGGAATGGTCTTCCAGGAAAGTCATCCTAAAGAGTGGGTGCTAATAAAAATCATACCATTACACCGCATTCAAAACACTGCAAAAATCAGTCATGCGCTAAAGAGTTTTTAAAATAGTTACCATAAATATTTATTAGCAAATGTGCAAACTGACTGTTCAACATGCTGCTATCACTAGAATCCAGGCACTGCTCTCTCATTTAAAGGCCACATCCCTATAAACACAAAAAGCACAAGTGCCACCAGACTGCAACCACAAGCAAAAGATCTGGACGCTGCAAGATAAATACAAGCAAGTCAGCAGCAACCAGAAAACCACAATGATTTAAGCACAGTTTTGGGCTACTTTATAAAAAGACTCAGTGTGTTCCTGACTCACAAACACTACATCATAGCTTAGTCGCTCTCATTTATCCACTGTGAACCTAAAACTAATCTAATTCTAATTGCCATGGAAACAGGAGCAAAGAAACAAAATCCCTTGGTGCCCCACAAGAACAGGACAGTAAAATTACCTATACATTGACACAGCTACCAGACTGTATTAAGAGCACACAGTTCTAATCTCATTTTAAGCTCTAGGGTGAGGGTTTTTTTTGGTTTTGTCTTCGTATTCCTATCAAATATTCTCCATACCCATCAGGAATCTGCTTGTTACACATCTATAATTTGTTTCTAGAAGGAAACAATTTAACATACAGAGAAAAACGAGCACTGATGGAGCACATATATATCAGAATAATATATTTTTCAATTATAAAAAACTTCATATGTTCTGTATTTGTTACCCTTCTGAGTGGTTCACAACCGTTATGCTCAACTTCACTAAAATATGCAAACTGTATTTAAAGCTATGGATAGGGATTTAGATAAGATATTAAGCACAGAGCTGATATGTCAGTGACTCACAATACAGTCTTAATTCTAATCTGTTTTTTATTAAACATACTCACAGAACACACTATTACATTATCTTCTATGCCCCATAATGTAATCCATGAGCGTTAATAAGGCACACAGACATTAGCATAAGAGTATTTAAAGAGAAAGGTAACCAAGCAGTTTGAAACCAATCCTCCAAGCTTTCAAATGTATTAGATTATTTATGAACAAACCTGAAATAAACAGATGACTGAAGAGCGAGCTCAATATGTGCTGTTTCATAGGGGAAGATTCTGAACTCAGAATAAAGTCTACTGAGATACTGTAAGGGATAACATAAGAAGATTTTGTGGCTCTTGGACAATTGTCTCAATTTAAAATGAAGTTCCCTCACAGCCCAAGCAACTTCCCTTCTCCAGAATGACCCATGAATGAAACAAAAGAACACAAGTGCTTTGAGTAACACCAGGGGCAACACTGCTGCAGAACCAGCTGCTGTGTTCCACACCGTTCAAAATAAAAGCCAGACCAAGCAATTATTTCACAAATAATTGACTGAAGAAATGTGCTGCCCATACATGATATTCAGCATCTCTACAGTAGCTCAGATCAAGTGTGGATAGCTTATCGATTCTTTGAAGCAGGAAGGGTTTACTGAGGCAGCAGTCAAAAGCTTAATTAAAATGCACTGAACCAAAGAAATCAGTGAAATTAGAAGCAGTTTGTCCAATATGATAGATCTGTATGCAGGTGTTGTAAACTCAAGTGTCAATTCTTCCCTCATCTGAATGTTTATTTTCTTGGTATTTATGTGCATTCTATGCAATAGATTTACAAAGATTATTTCTAACCAGGACAAAACCTCCATACCTAAAAGTATATTGAATTTCCTTTCCAAAACTACTGACACATTTTTAATTGTTTGTAATGAAAGAAATAATGCTTTGAAATAAGTGGAAAGCTGTTATGAGTCTATAAAATGAATCATGCTTTATTTCTTTCATAATAGTTACATTCCTTCAAGGGCTGAAAATGTGAAAACTTCATCTTAATTCCAGTAATGAAGGATTCTTTATTTTTCCATTACTAAGGCAAAGGTATCACCCAGCTATCAGAAATTCACTTCCAGAATTTTCACTTTCTGTTCCATTGTATTTAAAAAAAAATTTATATCCACAATGTTATTGTGACAAAAAAAAAAGTGATACATTTCTTTAGACATTCCCTAATCTGTTTTCACACAAATCTTGACTTGTATCATTGACTCACTACAGAAAATTATTCTAGAAATATTGTTTCCCAGTAGCATTAGGAAATTACTAATAAGATTTTTGCTGCTGGGCTCTTCCAATAATTATAAGAATGAAGACTGAGATTGTTTAGATAACTGAAATGAGACAATGGCTCTTTCAATTACTGACACAATTTCTCAGGGGATGAAAGCTGAGGTGTATTATAAAGAGATCCAAATATCAATAACAAGAGCATTTTCTTTGCCTCAAACTCAGACAGGCTTCCAAATGCACATAAAATGCAATGCCTCTGCACATCTTTAGTACAGGGTAAGGGCCACTCCTCCAGTTCCATAGATCTTTTGGAGCTATATTTCAAACTGCAGTGCCACAGGGCACATGGAGAGAGATTAATCAAAAAGCAACAGACCTCATACTCTAATGAGCGTGATCGGTGCTTTGCCTCCAGGCCATGCTACCAGATAAAGGAAAAGGTTAAAGATGCACAGGCAGCAATGAGAGAGAGAAAGGAACAGAGTAAATTTTAAATGGTCAGATGAGATAAACACTGTCCCCAACCTACTGACTTCTGTCACCATATTCTTGGTGAAAGCCACCTACATTACTGCTTTCACCACCTTTCCTGAGACAACCCTTCCCAGGCAGCTATAACCACTACAGACTGCTGGTCACCACATCCAAAACAGGACTTCACAGGCAAAGGACAAATGAACGTGGATAAACACAGGTTTAATTAATGATGGACAGATGCCTTCCATACATGCCAACAAACCAGGGGTTCTGAAGATGAATTTCATGGCAATATGAACATGAGTCAGCAGTGCCCTGGCAGCCACGAGGGCCAAGTGTGTCCTGGGGGGCATCGGGCACAGCACGGCCAGCCAGGCAAGGGAGGGGACTGTGCTGCTCTGCTCTGGGCTGGGGCAGCTTCACCTCCAGTGCTGGGGGCACTTCTGGGCACCACAATATAAAAAAACATTAAGCTGTTAGAGTGTCCAAAAGAGGGCAACAAAGATGGTGAAGGGTCTGGAGGGGAAGCCACACCAGGAGTGGCTGAAATCACTTGGTCTGCTCAGCTGGGAGAAAAAGAGATCAAGGAGAGACCTCGTTGCAGTCTACAACATCCTCAAGAGAGGAAGAGGAGGGGCAGGCACTGATCTCTTCACCACAGACAGGACTTGAGGAAGCAGCATGGGGCTGAGTCAGAGGAGGTTTAGGTTAGAGATTAGGAAAGCTTTTCCCCCAGAGGGTGGCTGGGCACTGGAACAGGCTCCCCAGAGTAGTGGTCACAGCACCAGCCTGACAGAGTTCCAGAAGCATTTGGACAATGCTCTCAGGCACATGATGTGATCTTAGCAGTCTACTGCACAGGGCAGGGAGTTGGACTTGATGATCCTGATGGTCCCTTCTCAACACCTGTCTCCCAATACCCAGTCTATCTGAACCAGTTTTCTACTGAGACAAGAGCAGGGAAAATACCTGCACCGCTCCCCTCCAGCCTCCGTGGCACAGAATGGAAAACCAGGTGCCATCAGCAGCCTGGAGCCACTGTAGCACCTTTCTGCCTTGTCCCTGCCCAGGATGCTCGCAGGCCTGAACTCCAGCTACTTAAAGCCTGTCAGCAGCAAGAGAAAAAAATGAGATCATGCTGATACAGACTCAAAATAGACTGAACAAAGAATGTAATGTATTTAGAATAATTCAGAGCATTGCCTCTATTCTTAATTATTATAATCTCATTAGTTACTATTAAAGACTTAAAATACATTATTTTTAGACATGCTGCATACAAGTTGTAAGATACCTGTTTTTGACAACCCTTGAGAATAGCTTATAAACACCTCTAATTGGTTTGGAAAGAAAGACAAAAGGACTTGGGCAAGTAGAAAAGAGTGTATCACTCCAGCACCACAAACCAACCATGAAGTTCTCCAATGCACCCACAAGAAAATGAGTTTTCAATGCCAGGAGCAATGAAAGCCATCAAGCTTTACAGACGAGAAGGCACATATTGGACTGATCTAGGGAACAGACAGGGGCTTTTCTCACACCAAGCTCTTGGGCAGCACAGTGACATGGACTTCCAGCTTAAGACTGCAGAACTACTTAGCAAAAGCACAGCTGTTTTCTAGTGAAATCTGACACATGACATGCCCCCAAAATTTAAGGCAAACACTAGACAAGAAGTACCAAAATCTCTGTAAATCTTATTCTACTGCAGGGGCTTCTTAACTTGTCAGCAGGCAATAGGTTTGGGGAGCATATGACTTGCTCTTCCAGGAATTGAAATACAATTTATAATTTTAGCAATAATAGTCCAAATGTTGAATAAAAGCATAACCTTAGTTCCAAAATCAAAGCCCAGATCTATTTTAAGTGCAAGGAGAATGCAAAAGAGGGAATCCTATAACCGTTACAGAGCAACTAAAATGATGCCTATTTTCTTTTCATAAGAGATTCAAAGAGATTACTGATTTATAACACTAAACTCATTTGCACAGCAAGTTGTAATTTGGAATAAACATGGTCAAAATACATGAACTCTGAAACACTGCAGACAGAAAAACATCCTGCATAATAGTGGTTACAAAACCAAGCTGGATCATCAAATTGAAATGTCTTCCATATTGATTTCAGAAATAAAGTGAGAATAAAACACCAGTCTCCATATGAGACCTCATCTCACACCAGACCCATTTGCCAGATCCTGGTGGTCTGCCTTCTAGGATTATTTAATGGCCATTCAACCATAAACCACACTCACTCTACAGTAACCCTTTTCCCACAGAAAAATTAAGCTCAAGGAGTCCAAAGGCTTATTCCACCTAACTCTAAGGTCAGGACTTCTGGTAAATATCATGGGAACTTTGTGTCAAGATTAAGAGGAAAAACATCTTATATTCTTTAAAAAGTAGTTTTGCATTTTTACATTACTGCTAGATCAAAACACTTTACTCAAAAAATTTGTTCCTGGGGTTTTGCAGAATCATTCATCATCACAAGAACTCAGAATAGCAGGAACTGGTTCCTTACTGCATCAAATAAAACCTGCATTGTACAAGATTCATCTGTATTGTCATCTGTGGAGGAAGTAAAGATCCAGAAAAAGTGATTCCCACTGCCATGTGAAGCATGCTTGTTTAACAAGGATTACAGATTAACCACATTATGCCTGACCTTTAGAGGCTGATCCACCGCCATGTCCAAAAATTAATTAAATGTTAATTTCATATGGTACAGCCATTCACATACAGCATTAGACTGAGCAGAGTTTTACTCTCTTTAAAACACCTTCTTAAATACCTCCTAAGAAATCACTATAACTTTATCTAATATTAAATGGCCAAGCTCAAATATTACCATTTTCCCACTTCATGGCACAGTCAGATGTCTTCATTTTAAAAATTCCACAGAGTCAAAGGCAAAGAAAACTGAGTAAGCAGTACATCAAACTCAATTATATTGCAAAGACAGGGCCTCTTTGGTTTGTTCTACTTGTCTCTGATTGCCTGCAAAAAGCTCACAAAGAAGCTTTGAAATTAGCATCCCAGTAAGATTCCCACACTCTCAATGTTTGTGTTACTGCAGCCTGGCTGACCACAGACTCAACAAAAGCCTAACATACTGACTTTCATAAAAGCAGCTATATCCCTACTTCAGCTGGAGATACTTTTATTCATTAAGACAGGATAAACTAAAAACAAGACAGAGAGACTAATACTTGCTTCCAAATTATTTAGGGCTATTACATTTTATGCACACTAACACAGCCTAAAAGTTTTAACTTGTAACTTTGGCATTTAGATGCCATCTTAGTTAAATAATTTTGAAAATTAGCTCTCAAAACCCAAAACAGTGGGATGGTATTCCAGAACATGAGGTGCCACTTGTCTTTTCAAAAAACTTGCTTGACTTTACGGAATTTAGGCATGTAACAGAATGGGATAGTGACTTTACATACAATATCTGGTTTTAGACCCATCTTCTCCCTATCTTTCCACATTAACTTTTCAGAATCAACATCTGAGATGCAAAAGTTTTATTTTTAAACTGTAGAATGCAGAGAGAGATGGACCTCTTCTGCTCTGGCCAGCAGCTTTCTTTGTGTACACATGGAGAAATTTGCAGGAAAACAGTGACAATAATGTTTGTTCTGACACAAGTATCAAAAGCATTTAACAGAGAAACTTGGCTTTCTAGCAATATGGAACAGACAAAGGACCACACTGAAGATTGCTGATTAATGGATAGAAGAAATTCTAATTGAGATCACCTCAAACACTGAGCTGGCAGCTGATGTGAAGAAAATCAGCTTCAGTACTGCAGAGCTGTCAAGGAAGACTCTCTCAAGTTATTGCTAGTGATCTGCAGGAACATGACGACCTGTGTCGTGTGTCTAGGAGTCTCTGGTTAGGGGGTATATCAGATACTGGTGACTCAACTGGGAAATATCCTCCACAGGACAACCTGCAGTAGTAATTACACCCTATCTTGCACTACAGT
The DNA here is from genome assembly GCF_031753505.1 of Anomalospiza imberbis. Classification (NCBI taxonomy): domain Eukaryota; kingdom Metazoa; phylum Chordata; class Aves; order Passeriformes; family Viduidae; genus Anomalospiza; species Anomalospiza imberbis. The sequence continues at coordinate 15,101,616 of NC_089693.1, read as the reverse complement.
AAACACATCATGACTAAACACAAAGACCACAGAACTGTGGCAATCCACTACAAAATCAGCAGAACAGCAAGGTTCAGAGGCTGGGAAGAGGGGGTCAGTTTGTTTGTTGTGTTTTCTTTGGGGTTGTGTTTTGTTTGTTGTTGTGCATTTTTTTTCTTTTTAACAGGAAAAAAAAAACAATGCAAGTATCAGGGAAGCTGACAGAATAGACAAGGGAAGAGAAAACCGTATAGCAAAAAAAGAATAGCTCTACACACAAAAAAAAAAAGGACCTGAAAAATGTGAAAGTCGCATTAATAGAAACTGCATTATGCAAATAGCCTGCTATTAGTGTTTCATTCATCAACTTGGGAAACATAGATGTCAGAAAATATCTAGAATACTACTGATTTTTATTAGACAAAAAGTCACTTCAAAGATTCAAAGTTTGCTAAATGGGATTCAGTTTTCCTACAGCTTCTACAGCTTTTCCATACTGAGATATCTAAGAGAACCCAGACCAAATCAGCCTCAGCTACCTGAGGTAGCACACATGTAACAGCTAGATCAGGAATCCAGAGCTGGAGCTCTCCTGTTCTCCTCACCCAGATCCCAGCAGAAGGTGAATCTCACCTGCATGGTCCTGCATGTGCAAGAGAATGTGCACAGCTCAGGTGACACTGTGCACTGTGCTCACACACAGCTCAGGTGACAGTGTGCACTCTGCTCACACAGCTCAGGTGACACTGTGCACTGTGCTCACACAGCTCAGGTGACACTGTGCACTGTGCTCACACAGCTCAGGTGACACTGTGCACTGTGCTCACACAGCTCAGGTGACACTGTGCACTGTGCTCACACAGCTCAGGTGACAGTGTGCACTCTGCTCACACAGCTCAGGTGACACAGGTGACACTGTGCTCACACACAGCTCAGGTGACACAGGTGACACTGTGCTCACACAGCTCAGGTGACACAGGTGACACTGTGCACTGTGCTCACACAGCTCAGGTGACAGTGTGCACTCTGCTCACACAGCTCAGGTGACACAGGTGACACTGTGCTCACACAGCTCAGGTGACACTGTGCACTGTGCTCACACAGCTCAGGTGACACAGGTGACACTGTGCTCACACACAGCTCAGGTGACACTGTGCACTGTGCTCACACAGCTCAGGTGACACAGGTGACACTGTGCTCACACACAGCTCAGGTGACACAGGTGACACTGTGCTCACACAGCTCAGGTGACACAGGTGACACTGTGCACTGTGCTCACACAGCTCAGGTGACACTGTGCACTCTGCTCACACAGCTCAGGTGACACTGTGCACTGTGCCTGCACACAGCTCAGGTGACACAGTGCACTGTGCTCACACAGCTCAGGTGACACTGTGCACTGTGCTCACACAGCTCAGGTGACACTGTGCACTGTGCTCACACAGCTCAGGTGACACTGTGCACTGTGCTCACACAGCTCAGGTGACAGTGTGCACTCTGCTCACACAGCTCAGGTGACACAGGTGACACTGTGCACTGTGCTCACACAGCGCAGGTGACACTGTGCACTGTGCTCACACAGCTCAGGTGACACTGTGCACTGTGCTCACACAGCTCAGGTGACACAGGTGACACTGTGCTCACACAGCTCAGGTGACACTGTGCACTGTGCTCACACAGCTCAGGTGACACTGTGCACTGTGCCTGCACACAGCTCAGGTGACACAGTGCACTGTGCTCACACAGCTCAGGTGACACTGTGCACTGTGCCTGCACACAGCTCAGGTGACACTGTGCACTGTGCCTGCACACAGCTCAGGTGACACTGTGCACTGTGCCTGCACACAGCTCAGGTGACACTGTGCACTGTGCCTGCACACAGCTCAGGTGACACAGGTGACACTGTGCCTGCACACAGCTCAGGTGACACTGTGCACTGTGCTCACACAGCTCAGGTGACACAGGTGACACTGTGCTCACACACAGCTCAGGTGACACTGTGCACTGTGCTCACACAGCTCAGGTGACACTGTGCACTGTGCTCACACAGCTCAGGTGACACAGGTGACACTGTGCTCACACAGCTCAGGTGACACTGTGCACTGTGCTCACACAGCTCAGGTGACACTGTGCACTGTGCTCACACAGCTCAGGTGACACTGTGCACTGTGCTCACACAGCTCAGGTGACACTGTGCACTGTGCTCACACAGCTCAGGTGACAGTGTGCACTCTGCTCACACAGCTCAGGTGACACAGGTGACACTGTGCTCACACAGCTCAGGTGACACTGTGCACTGTGCTCACACAGCTCAGGTGACACAGGTGACACTGTGCTCACACAGCTCAGGTGACACTGTGCACTGTGCTCACACAGCTCAGGTGACACAGGTGACACTGTGCTCACACAGCTCAGGTGACACTGTGCACTGTGCTCACACAGCTCAGGTGACACTGTGCACTGTGCTCACACAGCTCAGGTGACAGTGTGCACTCTGCTCACACAGCTCAGGTGACACAGGTGACACTGTGCACTGTGCTCACACAGCGCAGGTGACACTGTGCACTGTGCTCACACAGCTCAGGTGACACTGTGCACTGTGCTCACACAGCTCAGGTGACACAGGTGACACTGTGCTCACACACAGCTCAGGTGACACTGTGCACTGTGCTCACACAGCTCAGGTGACACTGTGCACTGTGCTCACACAGCTCAGGTGACACAGGTGACACTGTGCTCACACAGCTCAGGTGACACTGTGCACTGTGCTCACACAGCTCAGGTGACACTGTGCACTGTGCTCACACAGCTCAGGTGACACTGTGCACTGTGCTCACACAGCTCAGGTGACACTGTGCACTGTGCTCACACAGCTCAGGTGACACTGTGCACTGTGCTCACACACAGCTCAGGTGACACTGTGCACTGTGCTCACACAGCTCAGGTGACACAGTGCACTGTGCTCACACAGCTCAGGTGACACTGTGCACTGTGCCTGCACACAGCTCAGGTGACACAGGTGACACTGTGCTCACACAGCTCAGGTGACACAGGTGACACTGTGCACTGTGCTCACACAGCTCAGGTGACACAGGTGACACTGTGCTCACACAGCTCAGGTGACACTGTGCACTGTGCTCACACAGCTCAGGTGACACTGTGCACTGTGCTCACACAGCTCAGGTGACACAGGTGACACAGGTGACACTGTGCTCACACAGCTCCGGTGACACTGTGCACTCTGCTCACACAGCTCAGGTGACACTGTGCACTGTGCTCACACAGCTCAGGTGACACAGGTGACACTGTGCTCACACAGCGCAGGTGACACTATGCACTGTGCTCACACAGCTCAGGTGACACAAGTGACACTGTGCTCACACAGCTCAGGTGACTGGATGGGTACAGGTCAGACACCATGGTGATGCAGCCACATTATTCACACCACGCAGACTCGAGAAATGAAAAGTCTGTGCAGCCAGTACACCCTGTCTTCTCTCTCCCCTTCTCCTCACCTGCTTGTTGGATCAAGCAGTTTATAGAAGATATGAAATATCTAATTATAATACTAAAAACAAAAAAAGCTTTCACTTCTCTAATGTAAACTTTAGTGAAGGAAAAAGCAATCTTTTATTTGACCGATTTAAGGTAACTCAGTAGTCTCAACAGAATGCATCTTTCAGAAGTCTTTTTCTCTAGGGAACACAGGTGAGAACAGTGTTCTCACTGTGAAAGTAAACTCATTCACAACTACAATATTCTTTTCATAATAAAATTAAACACTAAATCAAGGAACTTAACTAATACTTCCAGGAAAAAAATTCTACACCAAAAGAAAAAGCTATGACCAAATCTAAAATTAGAAAAATTTAGAAATGAGAGGAACTTCTGAGTTCAGGTCAGTAAAATTAAGTTCTTCATCTTATTAAAAACTTTTGCTGATTTTATGCCAAGTTGTATATAACTACTGCTACATTCCTTTCCAATCAAAAACAAAACTGCAGATCTAATCTACAGAAAGGAGAGCAGAGATCCTAACAAACAGCATTTGTCAACATCATCCTTAAAAATGAGTAACTTGTCCAGTATATTTCTCTGCAATATTTCCCCTTTAGAACTCACCTTTATTTATATAGCACACTGTATAGATTCCCAGGGAAATTACCTTGGTGCAGGAATGAAACATAGTAAGTGTAAAGAAATCTGTAAATCAGTTTTTAAAAAACTCATCCAGTTCCCATAAATAATCAAAATTTGTCTTCAGAAAACTCCAATAAACTCCAATAAACTCCAAACAGTCCACAGGTGCACATGCATAATTTGGCATTTGTATTTAGTTTTTGTTAAGTGCATTTTGCAAAGCTGACACGTGCTTAATTGGCCTAAGTATAAGACAGTCCTGAATATCAAGTGACTCATTCTGCAAGAGCAAATAAAGGGAAAAAAAAGAGGAGTGAATTGCACCAGAGCACCTAAACCTGGCATATGTCAGTCTTGCTAAAAAACCCCAGCAGAGTGCCCGTGGAACATTAGGAAATGTTAAATGTTTCAGTGCAAAATCACTTTAAAGGAGCCAGCACAATCCACATCAACCCAAACTGCAGTGCCTTGAGTCCCAGCTGAGGAGCTAAGTCAGAGCTGGAGAGCCCCTGCATGGATTCAGAGCCTCGTTATCCTAAGCAACACCAACACTTCTCAGCTGCAGGACTGGATACAAGATTAGCCCAGAAAATGAGATCAGAATATCAAAGACCAAACAAAACAAGCTTTTGTTCATTCTGATGTCAAAGGGATCAGGAGAAGAGTCCTGAGACACACAGAAACTGGGAATTATAACAGAAAGTCATTTTGATCTCGAAGGTGGCATGGACATCATCAATTAATCACAGCTTCTGCTTCACTAAATACTCCTCAAAGAAAGAGGAAGAAAGAAACTGAATAGGAAAGAATGATAAGGGCTGTTAAAAACAAAAGACAATAATATTCAGCATTCCATGAGTATTAATGTGGATTGGGAATCTTTTTCATTTTAACAACTCTCTCGATAAATAACTCTTGCAAAAAACTTCAATTACTCTCTTAAAATGACAATGATTTTGTTCCCTGGGATAGAAAAAAAATAATCATATTCTCAGTCACTTTTGTGTTTCAGCATGTAAAGGAACTTTCATCTATAAAGGAACTTTCATCTATGTCTTCTCATCCCACTTTCTTCAGAATTTCCTTCCTACTCGTTGTAGAACTGTTCCCAGACATTACAGATCCTTTGTAACACCACACAGCATTCAGCCTTGCTTTAGACCAGTACCATGTATTTCCTTTTTTTCCACAGGGTTGCAAACAGTCAGACACTCAATGGCTAAAGACAACACCTAAGGAAAGTCTAATGACATGAAGAAAAAAAAAGTATCAGACTCAGAAAGACAATACAAAGGAAAAAGCTGGAAAGGTTGGGTCTTTTTGCGGAGTTTCCTGATTTTGGAAAGCACAAATCCTTGTCACTTCAATAGGTCATCTCACCTTTCTATGCTTCAGACTCTCTGCAAATTAAGACAGCTCTTTGCTAGTTCACTGTAATGTTGCAAAATTTAATGAACTTAGAGCATCTTATACAGCATGTCAGATTCTGATTGCAATAAACAAGCTCTACTGTACTTTTTCAAAGTAATTTCAGAAAAGACACCTTTAGAGATCCATGCTTTGTCCCTGTTGTAGTTACCTCAGAAGGTTCTTAATCTCTCTCCTGACATTCCCCCTAAGGAAATTGCCACAGAATTCTGGTGGTAATAGAGGGACGCACACTCATGTTCTAATTGTTTTCATTAGTTTCTTACACTGCTGATAACTGCTTTGAAGGACACAGGACTTCTTTATCCCTAACAAGAGAAGCATCCTTCATTTTTTCAGTCTTTATTTTACAGAAAGACCTCAAATCCAACTTGTTCCAGAATTCCAGTACAGCTTCATAAGAAACATCACCAAGAAATGTTATTGATCATTTTGCAGATCAGTTGTGTTAGAGCACAAAAAACTGCGGGAGGGGCAGCAAAATTGTTACTGCTGTTGAGAAAAAGAAGGAAAAAAGACAAAATCTGTCCTGTCTCTTCCCTCTAGAATTACTATCCTACTTTCCATCTTGAGACATGGAAATCAGTAGCAGCATCAAGTGGATTATCAAGACAGGAGGTAGAGAGCATTGTCAGTTCTCAGTGGGGTTTGGTTTTGTTTTGGTAGTTTTTTGTTTGACTTTAAATTCACACACACAAAGAGTAAAAGCAGATAACTGCTAAACAGGGAGCTCTGTAGCAGAAAGTGCCAGAGAAGTGAAGTCAGAAAACTGTCAGAAGTCAGTAGTAAAGTCAGAAAAATGTAATGAAAATCAAATTTTAAAATATCATTAAAAGTAAAAGCAATACTTTTAATAGAAGTGCAAACAAGTGTATAATTTTTTTTACCAAGCAGCAAAAAAAGAAATAAACTACTTGAGATATAAAAACATTAGAGCAAAATTAAAAATATTTTAATATTCAACATAAGCTATGTCTTTTGCAGATATATTCTGTAAACTTCTGAAAATGTCTGAAGGATCAGTGAAACTATGGAGAAGCAGCAGAGATGCAGCATGAGAAGTGCACAATTCACAGAGGAGTAATTGATGCCAAGTGATGCAGACTGCAAAACTCTCATTCCTGCTCCAGCAGTTCTGCAGACCATGCTCAGTGAAACATTGCATTGCTGCCTGCCCAATTAACATCTTATTTTATTGTCTCAGCAGAGGAAAAAAAAATCACTGCATTCCTGCTCTTAAAACACAGAAATAACCCCTTGCTATACCTCAAAATATGAGAGAAGTGAACACAGTATGTTACTCAGGTTATTACTAGATACAATAAAGGGCATTCTGAACCTCTATTTTACACATCAAAATGCTGAGCCACTGCATATTCAAAGATAATACGCCATTTTTTTAATTTTTAGGATGCTTTTGGACTTTCCACTAACTACAGACACCATAGGTTTAGAAAATGCCCATCAAAATTAAATTCCCAAATTGACAAAGGGCAGGCTTAAGATAGGTGTTAGGTAGAAATTGTTCCCTGTGAGGGTGGTGAGGCCCTGGCACAGATTCCCAGAGAAGCTGTGGCTGCACCATCCCTGGAAGTGTCCAAGGGCAGGTTGTGTGGGGCTTGGAGCACCCTGGGACAGTGGAAGGTGCCCCTGCCCATGGCAGGGAGGATGGAATGAGATGAGCTTTAGGGTCCCTTCCAACCCAGGCCATTGGATAATTCCACTATATACACTGTGCTCCAGAATCCATGATTCTTGCTATCTCACTGATAGCAAACTCATATAAAAATTCATTAATTTCTTTAAAACACCTTCCTGAAATATAAGAGAATTAAAAACTAGGATCTGGTACTCTGTTACAGTTACTCTTGTATTCACTGAAGTTCTTGTCTCCCTTCCGACAGTAAGGTTATGAGTACTCAAAAAAATTACTAAAATCACATGTACAATTTTGAAATTGGCAATAAACTACCTATGTAGCAATTGTAACTCATGGACACAAAAGCATAATGGTGCTGGTTTTGAAATACTCAAAGAAAAAGCAGTTTGCCACATTCTTAAATACTCTCTAATCCATCAACCAATTCTGTAAGTAGTAGTAACAGAACAGAAATGAGGTCTGAAAAGCTCCTTCTAATTGATTTACATCTTGGGTAAGCCAAAGAAACCCAACCTTTTTCTGCCTCAAGATCTCCAAGAGAGGTGATCAGAATGAGAAGCTTTCTCAAATCTGTCACTAGCACAATTTTATTTTCCTCAAATATACAACCTCTCAATTATATTTTCCCCTAATTTCTCACCCTTTCTTACTTCTTTGCAGGATGTGTTTTTAACAGTAAAGAAATCCTGAGCTCTAGGTAAGCCTTCATACTGAGCATTTTAGTGTGTCAGTCTGTGCAGGACATCACAGTGCTTTCCTAGAACTCACTGTCAATATTTGGAAAATAAAACCATGGGTTTTGTTCTGCATTTAGTGATTCTACAGGGAGGCAGTAAACTACTTTTCTGTATGTTGTTATGGCTTGTCATTTTTAAGCTATGAAATCAACCTTATACATGAAATCACTAACATATCAAACCTTGATATTAGCTGGAATACAGTCCTAGCCTAGAATTTTCAAAGCAGATGAAGTAAATAAGATTCAACACTGAAAGGAAATCACAGTAATTAATATTTCTAAACTACTCTGAGAATTTGAATCTTCATTTTTTCTCCTGAAAATGACAAACTGTATACATTTATGATTTTATAATACTACATACCTGTCAGTAAAAGGCTATAATTTATTCCCTGTTGCACACCAAATACCTTTAAAATCGAAGCAGAAGACTTTTAACTAGAAAACTATTAAATATTCAAAGTAATTTTCTGCTACAGCTCGAGTCAAACATGACTTGAGTTGCATAGTGCTGGCTTCCAATTTATAAATCCTTTTAGCAGTGTTATATAAACACAACAGAAAGTGATTTTCTCCAAGTATTTGTACAGTAATTCCTCTGAGGAACAATAAGAGAGAGAATGGAACCAGAAACATGTGCAAGTGTTAATAACTGGCAGATTTACAAACATGAAACATCCTACATACTTATTAAAAAATCATTTCAATGACAGCTATTACACCTACTACCAAGAGCAGTTCTAATGAACCAGAGACTGTCAGATTATTCCAGCGTGGCAAGAGGATCATATGGGGACTAAACCAGCAAGACAAAACTGGCTGAAGCCAAGGAGAGACATGTAAAGCTTCTTCTAGCAACACAAAATCATGAGACTTGTCCATTAGCTCTCAGGAAAGCTCCTCTCATGAAAAATTCTCCCATCTTCTCCATAGAAAATTCCTTCTGGGTTTTTTCAAAAAATGGTAGTTATGACCAGTTATTCAATACTTTTTAAAGTTCCAGGGTATGAATGGAAATCAGAATTCATAAAAAAAACTGAGATGAATTTGAATCCTTCAACTAGGCATGGCTTACTGAAATGCACAGCATCACAGGGTGGCACCAAACCCACCCAATCTCCAGCTGTCACCCAAGAGTTTCCATCCCTCAAAAAGCTTGTTATGTGGGATCAGCACAGGGAGTGTGTGCAGCTTAACAAAACAATGTGTTTGTGACAACCATGTCTACACCCCCAGGCAGTGCAGGCCAGCGGGAACTGAGCTGCTGAAGGAACAGATGCTCTGGGAAGCTGACATCCACACCAGCCACGGTTCTGGAGCACGGTTGCTTTGGCAGGCTTTGTTTTGGTTGGGTGGTTGTGGGGGTTGGTTTGTTTGGGGGTTTTGTTTGCTTGTTTCATTTTGTTTTTCTTCTTTTTTTTTTTTTTTTTTGTGGTAGGATGTGGGGGTTTTGTTGGGTTTTTTGCTGTTAGCTGGGGTTTATTTTGGTTGTTTTGTTGAGCCTTTAGGAACAAGATCTAGCTCTAGTCTGAGCCTATGGATTTAAATGCCCATCCAGAGCCAGACAGCATCAGAGATGCTGTGGAAGCACACTTGCCAGTTTAGTGCTATCCAGTCTGCACGCTCAGAGAGCTCCAGAAGATAAATGAAAGCCCAGTGTGCAGAATTCATTCTGAAAGTGCACATCTGAAGCCATACAGTTCTGTGGAGACACAATGAGATAACCATCCACACATGACCTCAAGCTGGGAGACATGCTAGTACCACAACCAACCTAAGTACCTTGAAATATGAAAAGCAAGTATTTCAAACAGGAAATTAAAAGATGTTTGCAAATGAGGATGCTCTAACACTGCTGAAAAGTAAACTCAAGTAAGGTATTAATACTTCAGCACATAAAGGGCCCTAACTGTCAGAAAATGGGAAAACTGCAGAAAAGGACTTGAGGATTAGTTTAGCCAGGAATTAACATATGAATAAGAAAGTGACAGAGGAACATAGGGACTCAGACAGCATCTGGGAACAAATTAGCAGGAGTGTCATCCATACAGACTGCACAGTATCCATTCTGCTGCAATAAGCACTGGTGAAGATTCTCAGCAAGGATGCTCTGCCCAGCTTGCCCACATTTCATTAACTATACCCACCTACTACAGAGAATCTAGGTCAGAAATAAAGATGAAAAGAGATTTAGAAAACTACTTATAAGTGAAGTTAGAAAATTCTGTGTGGTTTACCCAGGCTAAAGAACAGTGGCATTTTCTGGCAGGTTAAAAATCCTCAACAAATGAGTAACAACAAAATAATTTGCCTTTGTGTCCACCATATATGCATCAAAAAATATCAGAAGCTTAACTTCCAGAAAAAATTTACATTTCATATTAGGATATACAGAGTTAATGTATGAGATTCATACTAGCACAGAAGTAGTTAAGTGCTGAAAGATGTAATCAAGGTTACACAGATTCCTTATTACCTTACTTCAGGAACATCTAAACAAACACTCAGCTGGACATGCTGCTGTTTATAGATGGATCTCACACTGAAAATAGAATAGATGAGCTGTTGAGACCATGCCCAGTACACATTTCTATAAATTATGATTTCTGTAAAAAAATACATTCTTGATGTTTTATATGTTGTGTGCATACATATAAGCATAGAATCAGAATATGTTTGTAATACTAATTTATTTTCTAATTTACTTTTATTAAAAATGTGCATATATTTATTGGATGTTATTATTTATTAAGAGAACATAATAATTCTCAGAGAATGCAGTTTACCATTCCTTTGGTACAGTCAGGCAGCTTTGCTTGTGCACTTACAGTGAATTGGAAGTAAGGAAGGTTTCTGTGTACTCTCCATCACCAAGTATCTCACTCGGGGATTTAGTAATTACCAAGCCCTTCCTAAATCTTATATCAATGCCTACAGTTGAAACTTCTGAGACTCCCAAATTCTTTATCAAACAATTTAATGGTGAAATCCAGCCTAGGTCTACAAGTTAAAACACAATTATCAATTAATCTCTAAATATGGAAAGACTATTAAAGAACCAGCTGGCATTTTAAAATGATGAAAGCCAACACTGTTCTTTGGCACTAGCTGCTCATCAGCACTAGCTGATGTTGCTAAGCTACTGCTGCTGCCCAGTTAGTTACACACCATCAGGTATTAAATTCATGCAGGCCACTAGGCTGCAGGGAAAAAAAAGTAATAAAAGGAGGAGGAAAAAACCACAGTCAAAATGTAGTCTTACACCAGTAAAACTCGTAAGTCAAGTCCTGCCATCTGAGTCTATGAAGTGCAATATAGCTTGTGTCTATGATGAAATTACATACAGAGAAAACCAATCAGCCTTTGATGCTGTTTTAGAGTCCACCTCATCTTTACTTGCCCTCTCAATTTACTTCAACCTCCTTTTGCTATAACAGAGCTAAGTTTTTATTCTTTTGCTACAACGTAGATAAGGTTTTGTTATATACCTACATTTTGATGAGTGAATTTTTAATTTTGTCAAATAAATTTCTTGACAAAAATCAGAAGGCTATTCTGCTTCTGTGGGTCAGTGGAGGCAAACTGAAGAAACTGTCAGAAAGAATGGTCATTTTTTTGGCAGTTAATTAGAGCCCATGAAGATAATGATGTTTAATACGTGATCACTGTTAAAAAAATATCTTTTGAGTTCCTGGTCGTTTCTGTGAGATTATAGTAGCAGCCTTTTCCCAATTCTTTCATCACTGATCACACTTGGGATTTGCAGCTTTCAAACCCAAACCTGCACCTACTCTTAAGCAGCCTCACCAGCCCAGGTAGCACCATTATACTACTTAATAAACGTGGAGAAGACTCCAAGTATGTTCCTAATCACAAGCATCATCTCCACAGTGCTTTTTCTGAAGCTTGATTCTATTTTTATTTAGGACATTACTTTCACACCCTTAGCAAAGCTGTGTTGTTTGGAGTCAGCCTTTTACCTGGGTTGGTGCAGGAGGAGATAATTCTATTGGTAGAAGACAGTTTTGACCACTAAATAAACCTGTCCTTTCCATCATACACTAACTTTCCATAAGCACTAAATTTATGACTCTGATGTTTCTCCCCTTCCTCATACAATTCAACTACGAGGAACACTATTAAGATCAATTACAAATTGAATGCTTACTGGTTTAGGCTTTTTTTCAGTGGGTTTACTTTTGGTTGTTTCCCTAAGGTGAATACGGAACCAGTAAAAACAACTACACAGAATCATATTTAACCATTTTTTACTCTCAGTCAAGAACCAGTTGGATTCTGCGAACTTTCCTCTGATCAACACTTTGTATGAAGAAGCTAAGTGAGAGAGAGGAGAGGAAGAGATCTCAGGTCTACAGAACACGACAGAAAGCCAGGAGATGTATAATTTACTGAGGGAAGGGACCCTCGGTGGCTGCATTCAAGCACAAAGGTTGTTGTGACCTGGCAGCCAAGGCAACCTGACAAAGCACCAGGGCACAGCTCCCAGCTGCTCAGTACAGGAACTGGAGACCCTCACTTCCACAGACAGAGAGGTTACAGTCAAAACTGTGATATTATTACCTCATCAAGCAAAAGAATTTTCTGGCTCTCACTTTTTTTTTCCTTCCGAATAACTGACCTCCCTTTTGTAGGAAAACAAACAAATCTCTACAGGCAGTACATCCTTGAAAGATCAGCTGTTAGCTTACCCTTTTCTAGTTTGTTTCAATACCATATTATGAAATCCCCACTATATATATTAAAAAAACCCTCAAACAACAAAATATAAAATCCCAGCAACCAAAAAAAAAGACAAAAAAAATCCCCAATAAGCAAAAAAAAAACCCCAAACAAATTAACAAAAACCAAACCAATAACCAAAAGTAAGTATCTGTGCAGAATTTCCATTTATATTTGAGAGGGTTACTTCTATATATTTGCTATTCCACAGGATTATAAACTGTGAAACTGTATCTCGGCTAATGCTATATTACAATCCTCGATTTCTAGGAAGTATTCCTTGCATTATCTGCTGGCACATTCCTTAAAGCCTTGCTACAGATCACTGGGCCAGTGAAATGACAGAATTCATTGTCCCTGCAACATGCTCTAGTTACTTTTTAAAAACATGGGTAGGTTAAGCTCAAAAAGTTTTAATTTCTCAGGCAAAGAAGGGCAAGAACTATTCATCACTATAATGTTTATTAGAGTTCCCTCAGTGTGCTTGTACAACCTTGTTATCCAATGGTAGGGCATATTTAGAGCTTACTAAAGTAACAGATCATCACTTGTCAGATGTGGAAACACAGAGGGAACAGATAGCACATTTCTTAAGAAAGTTCTTTGGGGATTGAGGAGGTGTGAATCTTGTCTGAGAACACACTATTTGCTTATTCTCATCTTCCCACTCCTCAGGCATTTCAAATGGCAACTGGGGAAGCAAACATTTCTCCCATTTAAATGACCAAGGTATTCTTTAACAGACACCAAATATATTGATTTTTAATAAATTTTATTGCCTTACACTGAAGTTGGTGCCTGCTTCTGAGAAATCCAGTAAACCACACTCCATCCAACTATAACTTAACTATCTAAAATAGCTATATGACATATCCTTTTCCATGCTAGAGAAACCACCTTCTTTAATATACAAACCTACCTTTTCCTTCTCAAGCTATTCATTGGCAATTTAATTGGAAAAGAAAGGAATCCTTTTCTGCAGATTTGTTTGTAAAATTACAATTTTTCATCTTCAGGATGATCTCCTCAGAAAGTATTTTTTACTTCATCCAAAGTATTATTATATGCATTTATATCATTAAACTCCCCATTTCCACCAGAGTCTACTGAATAATGTAATCACTGTGCATTATTGTTAATCCACAGGCTTCTTGTGGGACTCAAACAAATATAATTACACTGCCTGTTGAATTTTCTGCTTTCAGAAAACAGAACACTTCACAAAGCCTCATATTATTTTTAAGTATAAGCTTTCCACATCCTAGTCACCTTTGGCACGTCCTATGGCCTGTGCTGTAAGTCAGGACTTGCACCCATCAGCTTTGTTTCGTGCTGCTGAATGGCCAGCGAGGCAGGATTTGCTGTAACTCTCACAGAGCCATCCCTGGCCACTCCTACAGGGTCCAAGGGAACAGGGACACGCCCAGCTGGCAGGTGAAGCTGGAGACACCTCTGCAGCAGCTAGGCACTGCTGAGACCTTCCCCCACACTCCTGGCTTACAGGTGGGACTTCCTGGCCAACTGGCTGAAACAGATCACAGCTTCAGTGCTGCATTGCCATGTTTTACCCAAAACCAAAAAAAGCTGCAGAAAAGCTGCTCCTAACATTGGTCTCATTTACCTTCTTGGACTCCACACAAGAATTGCATCAATAACAGCTAAACTGTCTAAAACACTGATTCCTGAGGCACTTAGGCTAGAGGCAAAAGAGGTCCAAAGGAGGTCTAACATTTTTGATGTTATATGGTTAACAGATAGACACAAGGCACCAGAAATACTTTTAGACCTTTCTGAATCAGGGAAATATTGTTTAAAACATTGCTCTAATTTCTACATGATCTAGTTTTCAAGAATTTGAGCCACAGCTCATTACTACAGCATTCAATTTGGCATCAGATTCTTTTTCTTGATTAAGTCAAATACAGCAGATCCAAGGAAATATATTGTTTGGGGACTCCCATATAGTTCCTAAATATAATATACCTAACTATAAACAAAAAAAATTAAATTTATTTTTATTATGCAGGAGGTCTAAATGTTAGTGCATATAGAATTACTTTTCCATAGGTAAAATTCTTCACAGACCTATCTTATTCCACTGATGTTATATAAATCAAATCAGACACTGATGAAGGGAAGAAATCTTCAGAATCCCAAAATAACCAACCTCCAAAAATAAAAATACAATTGGTTGTTGTCAAAATATTGAAGATTGAAAAGTAACTGTAACTCTCGTATTGACTCCTTTTATCCCCAGTCTTACCTTCTCTAATTTTTCAAAATTGGTTAACTAACAAGATAATTACATCTGTCGTTAGAAACTAAAGCAGCTGATTGAGGCAAAACCTCAAGCTAGCCCCAAACAATCCATACGGGAAGGCGAGTTTTTAAACTGTCAGGACATGAGAAGGAACGATCAAGTGGAAGGACATTACCATTTGCCTAGTGGTAACTTCTAGTCCCACAGGCAAAAAGGGCATTGCTGCAGGGGAAGGTACAAGGTCAGAAGTAGGAGATGGTTTTGTTTCCTTCTGCCTTCCTGCCCATTATTTCAGGTTCACAAACCCGTGACGGGTATGACTGAACTCTTCAGACAAGCCTCACCTAGGACTGACAGGTGAGGTCACTGGGACCACTTTTCCTAATAGCTGGTTTGATATTTGGTCTTTCAGACCCTTGACTCACAGGGAGAGAAAATCCATCAGTTCCAGAAGTGAGGTCTAAAGGAAGCTGCCGAGGTCCTTCCAGGGAATCACTTCTGGAACTGATGGATTTTCTCTTTAACTAAAAACCAAGCTATGTTAAACCATGACAGAAGGTCAGTGAAGGAAGATGAGCACATGGTCTCTGGCAGACACCAAATGCCACCGGATATTGGTCTGATATTGTCACCCTTATTATCTGTACAGCACTTATTGTTTGTACTGTCATTATTGCTTTTGCAGTAAAGGTTCTTCTCCACTCAAAAGGTAAATATTACATGCCAAGAGAAATGAGTCTGTCAAGCCACAGTGTGAGTTTTTGAAAAGCTCAAAGGAAAAGCTGCATTGAAGATTTAAACTACTTAGGTAGGAAGAAAAATATTTACTGAATTAACATGAACTTCAAAAACAGACAGCAATGTTTTAGTATTGTTCCTAGTTATTGTAGTGATATTTCACAGGATCTCAAAGTATGGTCTGACCATGAAGCTTAATTCCAAAATTCAAAATGAATAAAGGAAAATTTTTAAGGAAGGAAAAGAAGAAGTTCTAAATTATTATAAATTCCTTAGGCCCAGACCAATATTTGTCACACAAGAATAAACAGGACAAGCGTTTCCTGTTAGGAATGCCTTAAAAAAGCTAATATCTCCTCTTTTACCAGAACAAATGTGAAGAATTGGTTACGTGGAGGACTTCAGCCTACACATTAAATCTGACTCCTACCTACCATAACATTACTTCTGTCCTTCTGAAAGGACAACCATTGCTGGTTTATGCATAAAAGGCAACATGGACAAGTTGTTAGCATCTTACCCAAAGTGTGCAGCATTGTCAGGCACACAAAATGCACCTGCCACCCCATCTGTCCTGCCCTCACTATTCTCTCTGGTTCCATGCAGCAGGTTCTGTGGTAGGAAGGGCAGAGATGCAGCAGAGAAATTATGTGGTGCAGCTGTAAGGGAATCCTGCAATTACAGACCCAAGGTCATGTGTCTCCAGGGCATGAGCCATTATCCTACATGTATTTCCCTTCCTTCCCCATCCCCCCTCCACCCCACTCCAGTGGGGCTTTGTGGCTTGCCTTGTTCTGGTTTTAGTGTTACTTTGAACATGAAAATTATTTTCAATACTCTGATGTATCTAAATAAATCTCCACTCCCTAAGTCAACATGTTTCAAGTACAAATTTTTGTTGCAAACTCAGAAATATTCTTTTTAGATGCTCCCTTTTACTCTTTATGCGTAATGAAAATTTATTTCACATGAAAACTATATTACGTTTAAAACCACTGCAAAATGAAAACTCAAATCTAGCAATTCTTGAATTAACATTGCTTTTTGGAAAGCAATTTTCAAGACAGAAAGGACTACAACAGCATCCATTTGGTTTATTCTCATTTGCAATAAATAAATTTGTCTTTCAGATACAAATCATGTCTGTATAGGCAAGCAAGAGGAAGCTCATCTGTTCTTCATGTAAAGAGCCCACACTTTCATTAGCAGTTTTCTAAATGCATTTTTTTACTTTCAGCTCACAAATATAAAAACTGAAACTTGCCACAAGAATGTGTAAGTGGTCCTACACACCCCCAGAAAATTTGTTTCAGTGGGAACATGTAAAAGGTCAAGTCTATAGTTTGATACTCTGGATGACCTGAGACACATAAAACAGACTGAGTTCCCTTCACATCAACAAACACACAGGACAGCAGCCTTTGCACTGGAGAGTGTAATTTTTTTTAGCCATATATTTCACAAGTTTTCAAAAGGTTTTCTATTTAAACCTCCAGAAAGATAAAATTCGTTTGAATTACAGCTAATTTCAAGATATGACAAAACCACTTTCTACCAATGTTATTTCCAGAATAACATAGCAGTGTCACACATGTTCACAGCACCATCAAAGTTCTTGATGACTGGTTACAGAGTCAGAACTTGAAAACCTCTTATTTTAGCAGCATTAGTCAACAAATGCTTTCACTGCTATAACAAAGGAAAACCATTGAGTTAAGTGTTCTGTTAGAACCATGCTCACTAGAATGCATAATAGTGAGATAATTGTGTTTATTATTGATAAATCATGTTATCCCTTGGCTATTTACATTGAATGCTCAATGCTGGCTTGGGTTTTTTTTTTAATACTAGAAAGTAATCTTAATTTCTTTAGCAGACAAAAAAAATCTGTCACAAATCTGAAAAATATCTGCAAACACAAGTTTTCACACAGATGAAAACAGTTTTTTCTCTGAAGAGAGTGAATACAAAAGTGACAGCATAAAGCTACATGTTCATTATCTCTCAGTGCCTCTGGATTAAGTGTGTTCAGTTTAAAACCACCCGTTTTTAGTTCTCTGGCACTGAAGGCTTATCTAAAATCTTCAAATTAAGCTATGCTCTTTTCTGCTAAAACAGTAGCAAAAAAAGCCAACTCATAAGTACATTTTACCCCACACATGAAAATAATTCTGCTGAGATTGACTCTGTGACAGAAATAACAAACCTGTATAGTTACCAGTGAGGACATTATTTGCTGGTTCTGCAGAACAGAAATTACTCATGATGATAGCTTCTAGAAAGAAGGAAAGTTCATATTCAAAACTGAAAGCAGCTTGCAAAGTAGAGTAACTCCTACTTTGTAAATCAGACCCAAAAGTTTAAAATTCTGCTGCTGTTTCAACTACCTATGTTTAAATCAAGATCTTATCAAGATCAGAAATCCAAGTGTTAAATCCAGTTTACCTCCTTTAAGCAAAAAATACATATTCTTCAAAGTGTTTACATTTTCTAATTTTTCTCAGAATATAAAAATAATAAAACCAAACAAAACCAACAATAAATCCAAGTAATAAACTTTTCAGAATATTGCAAAATTATTCAATTTTTTAAACCACAATCTATTGGAAAACAATGTCTCAGTATAAACCATGCAGCAGTAATTCAAATAAGTATTTCTCATTTACTGCAAATTAGCTCAAAAGTACTCCACCTACTCAATGCCCTTAAAAGTAACACACCAAGCACTGGCATCTGCTCCTCAGAACTGGCTATTTTAATCTGCAGACCTGCATTAAATTATCATCGTCGATGTACCCAGGATGGAGGAAAATTCTGCCCAGCATAAAGCATTTCTAGTCATCTGTAGGGAGTTCACATCTTCTGCACAACACAGGAGCCTTCAGATTGGCCTTACAGGTTTTACCTGAATTACCAGAGAGCAAATGGAACATGAGCAAATCTGTTTGCAAAAGAATCTGGTGTTGAGAGCATCCACACCAAGCACTCAATGGATGAGTGGCTATTCAGACAGGCTGCAGTCTGGCCCAGAGACTTCATTCCTCCCAGCAGTCAGATTCCATTTACTGGGTTCTTCCAGCTCATCTTTTGGCTCCATTTAATCCCCAGGAGCCGAGTCTGTGTGCTCTGAGAACACTCCCTGGTGTGCAGGAACAGTGAGTGGGAGCACACACACGACCAGCACTAGAACACTGATATGGACACATCCACAGACCACCAAAAATAACAATGATAAAATATACTGGGGACAGGACTGCCGTTTCAAACAGCACAAGCAAGAACTTTTGAAGGAATAATCAACACAGTGTCCTTACAAACAGATTGTAAACCCTCTGTTTATGGGGTAGACACAGTGATTCTGTGACTTTGCTAAAGATGGAAGACTAAACTTTAGGGCGTTTTGATCTTAAAATGTTGCCTGCACGTAAGCTAGGGTGCTCTGAATGTATAAATATTCCTCAGTTATAAATTCCCTACGTTTGTCACATTTGCATAACACTCCTTTAAAGCAATGTGGTTGCTCCCAAAGAGATGAGGTAATGACCACACCACCTGCTTCTAGAAGAGTAGCTTTCTCTAAATACACCACTGAAATCATTATACTCCTATAAGTTACATATTTTCAGGCAGTCCACACCTTACACAGCCCCATTATCTGTTCTGCCCTTGGATCCCAGAAGGCACAGGAGTGAGCAGAAAAATGAATTGTGAAAGAATAGATAACTAAACATGGTAATTCACAGGTCATTCCTTTAGTAAGTCACAACATAAAACAAAAATGAAGGTGCAATAAGTTCAGCAGCTGCAAATAACTAGATTATTTACCTTAGAAATTCCCACTTCCACCAAGGTACTTAGCTCTAAGTTTCTCAGTAGACTTAACCTGCTCCTCACAGCTAGTTCTCATAAGTTCCTGGGCAGTATTTGCTGTCTTTTACCCCAAATGCTCCTACATTTCCAGCATTAAAAAAACTGGCTGGAAAGGACAACCAGCATCCAGGAAAAAGATTTCATTCCTAAAGAGACTGAAACATACACCTGTCTTTCTGCTACAGACAAAAACAAACCCACAAGAAACTAACTAAAAAGTGTATGCTGACAACAGCAAGAGACTTACACATAATAATATTTTTATTCTGCAGTCTGGCTGCCTACAGAAAAATAAAGACTTCAGAATACAGGTCACTTATAATAATATGGGATTGGTAAAAATGATGCTATTTCTTCCCTGCAGACTGGACACCTCCTGCTTCTTATCATAATTATCTTTGCTTCCTTCCACTACTCCTTCCTGTAACACAGGAAGTTTTGAAATTAAATTGTTCTTAAGGCTAAGGCAACAGAACACACTCAGAAGCAATAAAAGCTGATGTGCCTCATGAAACAAATAATGTTGCGTTCCATGAGTCTGCTATTCTCTAGTGCACTGGAGAAAAAAAAATCTCAAGGTTGGACTTAGCCTCAAATCCTCAGGAAGTTACAGTTATTTTACTAGGCACAGTTCAAAGAATTAAAAAGGAATGCTGTCAGCTTTCTAAGTGTTCCTCTGTCCAGCTGATTTGCTATCATTCCATCAGGATATGGAAACAACACTTTCACCCACGAATGTCCTTTTCCAAAGCCCTGTCTGACCACAGACTCCATAAAGCACAGAGGATGCACCCAAGGTCTCTCAGTTCTTATGTTCTGTGATGTGTATGACCTCTTCTTGTGCACCAATGCCACAGGTTTTAACTGGCATCTATTAACAGCCTCTGTCACACAATATTGTCAGGATGTACATACCAAGTATGCTAATAAAATTAATAATGATCCATCACCTAAACAAGACACATTGCAATCCTTGTGCATTTTATGAAGGTGAGAAGCAAGCCTGTGCAGGTGACTGATTTTTTTTTTTTTACCAACACTGTGCACCACAACACACATCCCTACCAGGCTTCCTGAGACACAGAGTTCCAGACAGATGACCTCCTTCCACAGACTGCTCACATTTCAAAGCCCTGACAAACTTGCAAAGGAAAAGAAAGATGTGCCTGAGGTGTTAGCAAATCCAAAAAGAAGTCAGAAAAACCCAGGGATGGTAGTTAATAAAGGATACAGCAGTAGACAGTAACAGAAAATGTCTCAAAGAATCAAAGTTCATGTAATTCTTTTGCAAGTTTGTATAACTGAAGGTTCCACTATTGGTAACTAAAACTGTGACTGCCCCTTACAATTCCTAACTGAGGAGTTAGCAGTGATCAGTCAAACGTGATAGTACCACTTTCCCAAATGTATCATCCCATTGAGCAGCTTTTATTTTGTGACTAACACACTGGCAAAAAACCTACCATGACTTATTAGCTGGACTGTGAAGAGGCAAAAGATTACCAAGTCACTTGTAGGATTTTTGAAGTGATCCATTTCCCGGTCTTCTAAATTTCATCAAATGGAAGCAAGGAACATCGAAGTAACTGTCCTGGTGTGTGGATGCATCATCTTTCAGGAATGACATAAGATCTTCAACAGCCATATAGAGAATACAGTTTCATTTGTTCCCTGGGCTTGACTATTTGATAATCTGCATTAGAGGTCTGGTAAGTCTCCCAAAAACTTTTTCTGTGTGGAAATTTACCTACCCAATTGCCAAACCAGCAATACAAACTCCTCCAAAAGGAACCTGGAAGTGAATATTTAGAGATATAGAAGATCTGCTGAACCATCAGCAAATTTCACAGAATAACACATTGTCCACAATAAACTAATCATCATGGCTATGAGTCCACAGATTTGGAATCTGTTATCAGAACAATCCTCTGCAGAGAAGGAATCTGGTCACATACTCTCACCCAAACAGTGTTTGCTCCAAGAAAGGTGTAGGCTGAGCTCTCAGGCTGTGTGTGTTAACCAGGAATACTCAACCAAGCAATCCATACTATGGGTTTCTCATACTCCCAGAGATGATCCAGAGTTCTCAAAGAGCACACTCAGAAGTACAGTGGACATTTTGTGAAAAATCACTTGATAACCATAGAGTTAGAGTTTCATTTATACCTACAGCAGGTGGACAAGAAAGTTGCCCTTGGAGTTCTAGACATGAAATTATCATCTCCAAGACAAATAAACAAATAAATGCGTTCCAGGCTGTCCCGGTTCAGGGAACACGGGATCACACGACAGGAGCAGTGAGGTTGCTTTCTCTCAAGGAGCTTGGCTTTGCTTTCACAGTCACTCTGTTGACAAGAGGCTTCTCATGCAAACTTAAAAGTTCCTTGTCCCAAGTTATAACTATCACTCTACTCCTCCTGACTATCCACAAACAATAATGGAAAACACCAGAAGAAGACAGAACAAGGGATAGGAGGAAGGAAAAATAAAAACCCTTCAGTTGCAATGGAGAAGATGAGAAAACCACAACTGCTAACAAATTATCTTTATTGTCATCTCCCCTTCACTTCCACAATGATTCTGTACAGGAACATGCCAGGACAACCTGCTGCATGTGAGGAACAGCCAGGACCACAGACAAGTAGAAGTTTTTGGAAGTTAACTCCTTTAAGCACCACCTGAGGTCTTTAAACCTATTTTGTACAATGTCACAGAAAAATACAGAAAAGACTCCTACATTCAGCTTTCTCAGTTAATAAAGTAGACAAGTATATAACATATTTCCTATTTTCCACAAAAGAAAAGTTGGGTTTGAGTTCACACCAAAAATCTCCCTTTATATCTGTTTCCTTTTTCAAAAAACACAAAAAAAGCATGTATTTCATGAACCTTGAAAACATTCTACATTAAAGATGCTTTTAAGCCTGAAGAATTGATCTGCTCTGAACATGGGATATGGATGAAAAGAGGCACAATTGAGAAGAAACTTAATAAAAAGGAAAGGCAGCACAAGATCTTCCAGTAACACACTTCTACACAAAACACAACTGTCAAGTAACCATACATAAAAAAAGGAGATAGAAGAATACACAGCAAGATTTATACAAGAAGACTATACTTGCTAAGATTTGCAAGAAGAATACACTTCCTAAGATTTCTAGTGCCAGAGTAATTTCAGAAACCTGGGTAATCTTATGATTTATTTCATTAATACTTTGCTCTACTAGAGAGAACTCTGGTCTCTAAGCCTGGTAATTTTCTTAAATCAAGATGGGGGGGTAGCACGATAAACATCTTTCTGCAAACTTCTAAATAATTTGAAGAAATGACTTCACAAAGTGAGATTTGCTTTTGCAGTCACACACCCACAGCTCCATCAGCCTGTGGTTTGCTGCTGTCCCAGCACTGACAGGAACCATGAACATCACTGAAGCATTTCCTACAATCTGTGCATGTACAGAACCAACACACTACAAAATGGCATATGGTTTGCATTCTAAAGGGCAAAGGGGGTACAAATATTTTCTCATATTCAAGCAACTATAGACCTACAGGAGAGATTAATAACCTTGTCACTGCTTATACTTTCAGTGATCTACCAGAACAGCCTAATTTTGAGACCTATCCTTCCATGATTAAAATGAGGCTAGTACTCTGTTCTTGATGTTCTTAACAGGATCAAAGACACTTACGCTCATTTCCCTTCTATGAAAAAACATTTTTTTTTTACCCAATTGAGAGAATGTGAAGAAGAAATCACCATTTTCTCAGGAAACTGCAATGGGAACAAGCTGCCAAGCATTTCAGCACACAGATTGCAAGGTCTTGCCAATGAATGCTGTCTATGCAGAGAATTAAGCAGTACCTCCTTATCTAAACCTCAGATTTCCTTCTGCTCAGTGTGAGGTTGACTCTGATTAATTACCTTTAAAATGTCTTAATACAAAATATATGAAGATAAAAAGTATCTTCCTAACATGATGCTATGAAAGATAACCTGTTCATAGTATGGGATGCTGCTTAAATAAGCTCTGCAGTCTTCAAAGTTTTATGGAAATTATGGTGCCTTTTTCTTTAAATAAGCTCTCACTTACATGGTCACTTGATATGAAAAAGAAAGTGAGAAATCAGAACCTTTCCTTGCATTTGATTACAAAACTTTCTGTGAGTTTAATATGCAGCCTGATCTATTTTTAATTTTTTTTCAACCAGCTAAACTGTTATAAACACTAGGAAATTATTTTCAGAAACATTTGAAAGACTCATAACAAATTTTTGAAGCCTTCATTTATATTGGCAGGGCATTTGGTATCAAAAACTGCTGAAAAGTATCAACGCCAAGACTACTCTCTTTTATGATGTGCATTTCTAATGACTAAGAACTACAGTATATCACATAAACACACCAAAAAAATAGATTCAGAATGTCTACTTTAATATCAAACCACTCAGTTATTTACTTCCAAGAAGTGAGGGGGAAGTAGTGTGAAGGCAGTGAATATCTATGTCTGATTTTGGCGCCAAATAAAGAGGGGAAAGACAGTTCCATTATTTTTCCCTCGTGTCACTTAAACTCACCTGTAGTTATTTCTTTAGCTGCAGTTTACAGAAGCAAGCTAAACACTGTTACTCTTCCACAGAAACATTTTTCAGCTGTGAGTGATGATTTATCTAGTGTTTGTTAAATCCACTAAATACCTCAAAGGGCTTTTAGAAAGGACTTTGTAATCAACTGACTTCAAAAAGTTCTTTAGGGCTCATCATGCTTCAAAAACTGCTCCATTTCCTCTTAGTTCTTGAGACTTAGAGGTAAGGTTAATAGGAGGAAACTAAGTTTATTCTAATGCTCAGACAGCTCATTTATAAGGTAGAATTATTTTTTCAAAAATGAAACTCTCAGTTTAGGAAACAAGGTTCACCTGCCTCGTTCTGATAACACAGGAAAATAAGGCCTTCTAGTCAGCAGTCCTGCAAAACCCTGAGCCTTGCACCCGTTCTACCACAGGCTGGAATCTCGGGTTTGGTGTCTCTGGTGAGCAACCAGCATGCATGCAATCTAAGTGGGAAACACATTTTCTGTGAAATACACTGCACAGAGAGAGAAGGGTAGAAAGCATCCACAGTAAAGAAAGCAGCCTGTCTTGGAGCATAACAATAAGCACCAGAAGTGTCTTTGCAGACAGAACACAGGAGGTGGGGGAAAAGGTACTATTGAAGAAGTTGTGCTTACTGGAATCCACAAGCAGTTATACATATTCCCGCTCACTGTGTGAAGGTAAGAAACAAAGGCTGCCTGAGCTGTGTTGGTTTAATAGCACATTAATATGTAAGCAGCCAAATTCTGAACCTAAAATTCACACCTCATCACAACAAATAATTGCATATTATCTTACCGAGGATCAAATTCAATAGAATGACTATTACAACATCAATGCTATTAGTGTAAACTCGTATTTTATTCTAGTCTTGAAAAGAAATATAACAAAATCAAGAAAGATATCTAAATAATTAATCCAGAACGACTCTTCTGCTCTGAAGGACTCAGAAAAAAAATAAATATTCTGCATAAGAGCATATTAAACAGTTTAAGGTTTAAAAAAAAATACACCATTTCCACCACATGCTCAAAACTAAATAACCCAAAAGATTTTATCTAATTCTCTGGTTTCTAACAAGCACGTTTCAAGTTGAAAACTCTCTGGTCCGTTAAAAGAGCTGAAGAGACATAATTGAAACCAGTAACGCATTAAATTAAATGGAGCAAATCTTCACCAATAGCACAGAGTCTGTTACCAGTGCCCCCAGAAATGCCTAATTCTTCATAAATGTCAAGCCCCATTTCACTGCTTATGAGAAAAACTTTGATGAAGCAGGATTATCCTAACGTGTCCGTGTGTGCACTGCGCCCACACACAGATGCAGCCACTCATGATCAGCACTAAATGAGACCACCTGAGTCAGACTAGCAACTCTGGTTTTTGTTGGGTTTTGGGTTTTGTTTTTTTTTTTTTTTGGTTAGAAATTTGTGCTACCAGGACACAGTAGAAAGCGAACAAGGATAACACAAAGGAATCAGAAGGACCCCGGTTTGCGCTCAGAACAAGCTCTCCCCTCAGACCAGCAGCCTCCCCTGGGGCGAGCCCCAGCTTCTCCCACGGCTCTCGGGTGCCCCAAAGCCAGGGCCTTTCCAGCCCTCCCGGCGCACTCGCGCTCTCCTCGGCACAACTCTTCCATGCTGTGTACCTTAAATCCCACTCCTGCTGTGCTCGTCCCGTTTGGTCACCTCCAGCACCTCACGGCTCACTGCTGAATTTGCAGCCGCGCCAGACCGTGAGCGCCGGCCGCTCTCAAGGTGAGCCCAAGTCAGCGCCGATGGAACGGGCACCGGCGGCTGAGGCACCGCCAGCGGCTCATTTGTCATCCCAACTTTCACCCGACGCTGCTGATAAAACCCAATCCACCTTGGCCAGCCCTTCCAAAGGAGAGGTGGAAGTGCCACCGCGCTGCTGCCGGGCCGGGGGAAGCGCCGCAGCCGTGCTGAACAGCGCGCAGCCGATCGAGGAGCTCACCTGCCCGCCTCGGCGCGGGGAGGGCGCCGAGGCCCGCAATCGCCGCCCGCGTCCCACCTGGCGGGCGGCCGCGCATCCCTGAGGCGCCGGCGGCGGTCCCGCCCGCCCCCTCCCGCGCCCCCCGACTCACCGAGAAGCCGGCCCAGAAGGGGCAGGAGTGGCGGACGCGGGCCGAGGTGGTGAGCGCCAGGGCGGCGAAGCTGACGGCCACGATGAGGCAGCCGAGCACCATCTGCGTGACCCCCAGGGCCAGCATGGCCCGCGAGCGGGCGCGCTGCTCGCGCAGGCGGGACAGGCTGCGGGACAGCGCGGTGGGGCTGAGGGAGCGCGCCCCGCCGGGGGCCCGCGCCGCCCCGCCGCCCGCCGGCATCCTCCGCGCGGCCCCGCGCCGCCTCCCGCCGCCCCCGCGCTCCGCGGGGCAGCCGGGCGCTGCGGGCAGCGCGGCGCATGGAGGAGGAGCCGCCCTGCGCCCGGAGCGACCCGCGCGGCCCCGGCCGGGGCACGGCGGGCGAGGGGCAGCCGCCGCCGCCGCCGCCTCCTGTCCCCGCTGCAGGCGCGGGGCGGGGGGGGCTGCGGGGCTGCAGCGCGCGGGCGCGGCTCAACCTCAGCCGCCGGCGGGGGCGGCCCCGGTCCGGCCCAGCCCCGGCGCCGCTGGCCGGGCGCGTTTCCTTGGGGAGCGCCCGCGCCCCGCCGCCCGGCTCGCCGCGGCTCCCGCCGCTGCCGCGGAGCGCCCGAGCCCCGCTGCCCGGCGCCTGCCGCTCCGGGAGGGGAGGGGAGCGGGGGAGGGCTGTGCACGGCCAATGGCGGGCGGAGGCAGCGGCCGGAGCATCGGCGGCGGCCGCCGGCCCTGCGGGCTCGGTGTCGTGTGCGAGGCGAGCGGCCCGGCCCGAGGCCCCCCTTGCAGCCGGACGGTGCCCGGGGCAGCGCCCCCGAGCCAGCCCCGCTCCTGCCGCCAGGGCCCCGAGGGCAAAATCGCTCCCACCTGGGCTTTGTGCAGCGGCGGCACCGGCAGCCTCCCTCCTTGCTCCGTGTGCTCCCGTCCAGCGGCGGAGGAAGGGCAGGGCTGGGTCTCAGTTCTGTGTAGAAGGCATCTTGAACGTTTTTTGTTATTTTTTTAGGGTTTTTTTTTCCTCACAGCAAACCATAACCAAGTCTCAGGTGCAGCATCCCCAGAAGCAGAAACATATGAGGCTTCTAATTATAAAAACTTCCTAGCCCTGCTGCTGCCAGCGGGGTCTAGCATGGTGAGGCTGCCCACAGCACCTGAAGCCACTCTTCTGCAGAAGGGAAATCACAGCAATTAGGCATCAACTGTAAACAGCTTGGCCTACTCATGAAAAACACACAAACAGAACCCAAACCCCAGATGATCATCTCACTATACTGCAGGATAGATTAGGTAGTAAAACTATGCCAAGATTAACATGTTTGTAGCACCATAATCTGCTAAAGTAGTATTTTTTTAAAAGATAGGAATTGGCACATGTAGTCCACCTATCTGTAATTCTGTGATATTCATTAAAAAAAACCCTCAACCTGAACATCCCATGTACACCAGCCTTAAAACTTTGTATTTGAGGCTCTTTTTCTTTTCTTTCAGGAACTTTTCTTAGCATTAAATAGTTTTTTGGGGAGGTAGTAGTGAGGAAGTGTGCCTTGACAGGAAAGTGTCAGAGTAGGTCCCCTCTCTGCATACCATATCCAGATGTTTTGCTGTAACTGAAGAACACAAAAAAGCTTGCTGCTTTCAGCTTAATTCACTGTGTCACACAACATCATAGGGTAACAGCTGCTGTCACCCCACCATGGCTGAAATACTGCTCCAGCACGTGTGCAAGCCATATTTTAATCAAAGACAAAAGCACCTGACTAAATTCTGCACTGAAGAAACAACTGTTTTGCTAGAAGTTTTTAGTCAAATGCAGAATTGTACTACATGAACATTGCTCAAAAGAAGAGTTAGCTTACAATGACAGTTAGACTGGGCCTGATAACAAATACGAGTCAGCTAGAAACAGCACACCACTACACATTCCCAGCTAATATTCCCAAACTGACTGCTGGCACAGGTGTGCTACTTCCCACCTGAAAGCCCAGGCAGAACAGATAAATGAAGGCAGGTGGGAATATACGGTTATAGATCACACTGAATTTTTGCTTATACCAGTTCACACTAAAACTAACATCCACTTGTATTTATTTAAGTAGAACTATTTGCTGTCCAGCATTGGAAACATTACTTCAAAATGCCCCTTTCAAAGTCAAGGAAGAATCTGCGTTCCAATGTTCTGCCAAATAAGGTGAAAGGTTCTAGCAAAAAGAAACAAAACCAAAGCCCAGATGCAAACTGAACCTCTGCAGTCTCCATGATTGAGCAGCTCATTCTCCATCAAGGCAGAAATGCTTTAGGATATTCAACAGCAAGACAATTAGAAACCTTATTAAATGCATTTAAACCTCTAACTGGGTGTTCTCATTCAGGAACAGGATGGCCCTAGGACTTGGAGAAATTAGGACACATTACACTGGGGTGTGAATTTACATCTCACTAATTCCCTGTGCTGATACTATTGAAAGCATTACATACAAAGCAAATTACCTTCATTTCTAAGACCTTCTAACTCGTATGTAAAAAATAAAAAATAAATAATCCACATTTGTGGGTAATCCAGAGGAGGATCTAGCACTGCAAATCCACAGCTCATCTGCTGTCCATGAACCTCACATTTGGATAAGCTCTCAGGTAAATCGATACTTCCACAACTTCCAATATGGCCAGCTAAGGCTACCAGAAAAAAAATATTTTGGCTTCCAGTATGAATCCACTGGACTTTAAATCACGTTTTGTCACGTCAATATTTGTGAGCATTCAGATGCAGATACTGTTCAAGATCTGAATTAGCTCTGGATACACTTCTTAGTTTTCTTTGAAGAGTCTTAGTTGCTGGATTTGTTTGAAAAGTATTTGAGAGCAATTTGGGAAATAGTATTGTCCCTAGCTTGAAGTTATTTTGCTGAAGAGACCTTTTTACAATACTTCCACTGGTATTTTTCAATGCCAGATCACTGCATGTAACTGTAAGTGGGATGTGGTACTGAAATTCCAGAACTGTGGCCTCAAAAGCTTTGGAATAGCCATGTTTATATGGGAACACTATAAACAACTAATTTTAAATTTACCAAATAATTTGTTTCCCAAAGGCAGCCAGAAGAGCACTACATATCAGACCTTATTATTAGCCTGTTAAAACCCATCAAAACTCAGAAGCCAGTATGATAATGCCACTTTTACCATAACTGTCAGCCTTTACTGGCTCCCACCAGTTCAGAAAGCAGCTTCGTACTCAGGACTGTATTAGTGGATAGAAGTTTGTATTTATTCTACCTCACTTTGCACTGCAGTGAATTTCATTCATCTGTCTCTTCAACTGTTATTTGAGATGGAGCAAATGGCATTTTCAAGTATGACAGAATTGGAAAAGGAGCAAAGAGAAGTAAATTCACAGTTACAGTAAAGCCTCTCTTGCCATTTTGAAGGTGCCCTACAGGGTGTAGATATTGAAAGCATGTCCAAGGGCCCTGCCACTGCCACTTACGTACAGCATGGCTCAAATCTGCATCCCTTACACGAGCTCATGATTTGAAGCAGCCCCTCTCTATGTGTGCAGCTTTAAGGACTTATTAAGCACTAGCAAACCATGCTGTCCCACACAATATACATCTTAACGATGTAGTGGAAATTGGTCAAATGTGGTTACAGTCCTGAAAAATAAAATGTACACTTTATCTACACATACACACAAAATGAGAAAACCCCACAAAACTTATCTCTTTCCATCTCCAACCTTCATCATTCATCTTGATATCTTGACTTAAAATAGGTTTATTATTCTAATCTTTAACAAGTAATTTCTCAGCCATTCAGATGTTGTTGCATCCCTATAACACCAGCAGTAGTAATTCCACTTCCTTTGTCCACCCTGTTGATTCCTCAAAGGGAATCAAGTATCCAGACCACAACATCCAGGATAAGTTCAATTGAAGCATATAATAATTTCTTGGCACATATATAAAAAAATTAATTATCTTTTTTCATGGCTACACTTTGAACTTTACAAGTTCTAAAAATAACTTGTAAGGCACTCCAACATACTTTATCTCAGTTTACCAGGAACCATCCTCAATATATCCAGTTTTTACAGAGGTAATGAAATTGGTTTATGGATATAAGTACCTAAATATGAAGCCTGTATCACTGGCAGAACTGAAGAGCGACTTATTTTCACATGCCAACTTCTAAGCATGTAAGGATATTTGATTCCAAAGGCAACAGAAGCTGGTATTTCAGTACATTTAAAAAGAAATTTACATTTTCTTGCACTTGACAGTCAATCTTCCTTAAGTTTATCTTCCAAAAAATTGTACTGGGCAGGGACAGGAAGGAGGGCAAGACAGCAAATAATAAAGATTTCTTTATCTGTACACCACAGCCACTTGTAATCAACATCTTGCAGGAAGTATTCTGCTTTAGTAGCTTTAGGCTTTGAAAATATAAGAGCCCCCTCATAGTAGCAGATACCAAAATGTGTCAAAGACAACAAAACATTACCTGCCAGTGCCCACCAATGTGAGAAGGGATCATAGAGTTAAATCTGTACACTTAAAACCTTATGGTGGCACTGCTATCTTTGGTACTATTTTGCTTCCTGATGACTCTACAATTTTCTTAAAATAGGATAACTGCCTCTGACATACTTGTAGTTAATCAATGAACCTCAAAAATAAAAATCCTCTTCCCACCTCCCTACTTTTATACTAATAAAACTATCCACTTTGTTTTCACTTGGCAAATCAGATATATGATGACACTCCCAGTCCCATCTTTTACAGCAAGTTTTCTGTGGAAGTGAATGAAGAGCTCACAAAGCACACCGATTCTGTTTTCAAAAATATTATGAATAAAAACTTTTAAAATTACTGTGAGGATCAGCAGACTTTGACTAAGCCCTGCTTCTGTGCTTGAAACCTAAGTGCCTATTTAGGAAAGCTTTTAAAATTATATATTAAAAACAAGAGCATCTACCTCATAATCATCAAGAGCCCTGCAATGAACCAATGCCTGGACAAAGTCTGCTTCCAAGAGGTAACATAAATAAGTGGAACTGTCACATCTCCACTGCAGGCTGCAAAACACACACAGAATCACACATAGAATGACTAGGTTGGAAGAAACCTTCGAGATCATGAAGTCCAACCCATGTCCTAAACACCTTAACTAAACCATGGCACTGAGTGCCATATCCAGTCTTTTTTTTAACACATCCAGGGTTGGTGACTCCACCACCTCCCCAGGCAGGCCATTCCAATATTTTATCACTCTTTCTGTGAAAAACTTCTTCCTAATATCCAACCTATATTTCCCCTGACGCAGCTTGAGACCGTGTCCTCTGGTTCTGTCAGTGCTGCCTGGAGAAAGAGACCAGCCCCACCTGACCACAGCCACCTTTCAGGGAGCTGTAGGGAGTGATGAGGTCACCTCCGAGTCTCCTCTTCTCCAGGCTAAACACCCCCAGCTCCTTCAAACGTTCCTCACAGGGCTTGTGTTCCCAGCCCCTCTCCAGCCTTGTCGCTCTTCTTTGGACACGTCTCAACATCCTTCCCAAACTGAGGGCCCACGCTATCCTTGGTGGGGTGATGGTGCACAGAAGAACCATTCTCTCACTTTTCTCCTAAAGGACTTGGAGTTATATATGGATCCCTGAATATCCCAGCTTTTCTGCACCACCTACTACCTATGAATTGGTTTGTTACCCCAACCAGTCATGGACCTGAAGGAGACAAAGAAAAGTACCTGCTGCCATTACTTTACAGCCATTACTGTGGTTCCTCATGTTTTTATGTAGAGGATAATCACAGATTATTTGGTTTCACGAAAATAGCATCCTTTAACAACATAATCTAAGCATATATAAGGCCATAGGAATTACTTCTGTATGTAAGCCAAAAGGGTTTTAAACAAGACAGCTTTGCAGATAAAAAAATGAAAGAAACCTCAATTTTCATGCTTTAACCTGAAATAGTGTGTGCCTGTTCTTCAGAAGAACCTGCCTTGGGATGACTTCCTCCACACGAGTGTCCTGGAGTGCTGCAGACACCACTGAAATCAGGATCATTGCTCTGCCTTTTATGACTGCTTGAAAGTTCACATTGGGTACATGTGATTGGATCTGAAAAGCAGATTGCCCTGTGGTTTTACAAAAGGCAAGCTAGAACTCAGATTTTTAAAAATGAGACAGATTTCTTTCCCAGATGATCAGCCCTGGCCTGGCAGAAAATGTAATCCCTGCAAAAAAAACCCAAAAAGCATAAACCAAAGAAGTACCTGGTATTTTCTGTCCAAGCCTTAGCAAAAATAAAACTATTTTAATCAGGACTTCAGTCTAAGAAATTAAAATGTAGAAAAATATATTTCTAATATTATGCACGAAGTTTTAGACAGCAGTTTTTTTGGTGCATGCAATAATATCACTTTTCTTCTGTAAAATTTTTAAATGTGAAACACTTCTGTATATAAAGTAACAAGTAATAGTGATCAGATTCCTTACTGATCCCATTGTCAAGAGTAAAAAAAAAATGTGGTAGAATTAGTCAGTTCATACTGTCTTTTAAAATTGCTAGACTTTACAGGGCCAGAATCTACTAGACAAAATATTTTCAACTGTAGAAATTAAGTAGATTAAATTCCCAAATAAAAACTTAACAGAAACACTTTTATTAGTGTTCAAAATCAACCTTTTAAGCTAAGCCACTAAAATAAAGATGTAATTTTAAATGAAGAATCATTTTATGCATTCTTAAGTAGGTTTTTATTTCCTTTACTGAAAGATAAGTGAGTTACATTTATAAATTAGAAGTCAAAGACTTAGTTTTCTGAGAAAAACACCTCAACTTCTTACATGACTCACAATATAAAATTTTCAAGAAATGAATTTGTTTCATTTACAGGTAAGTAATTTAAAGTATTTAGAATGAAAAAGAAAGAAGTCCATCAGTCCTCCCCTAAGTATCTTGCTGAGATTGTGGATTTTCTAGTAAAGCACATAGAATCTGCTCGTGGGATTCTACCTATTCTTCTTAGACATGAACATATTCCTGAGAAGACAGAGGAGAAAAACTAAAATATTTCCAATCACTATCAAGTAAAAATCATCAAAATATTAGGGAAAAACTTAGACACACTTTCTAGGAAATAGCTTATTAAAAGCACATAGTCTTTCTAGTTGTTATTGGTAGATGGGAAAAGCTGTAAACATGAGGCAAAAAGATCTTCCCTGGAGAATCAGGAATTGGTGTTTGGTAGCTGAGACATTCCAGTTTTCTGCAGAAGCATTGGCTAGGCAATCTTAAATAATTCAAAGCTAGCATAGCTGCTCTTAGCAATTTAGCTAAAACCTGATAGATGAACACAGCTTTTCTACTTTGAAAAATGGAGGGGACCAGAAAGACTGTTGAGCATGGAAACTCAGGTGAGCTGAAGTTAAGGATTATTAAAGAAACTCTGGTTATTAGATGATATTATAATTCATATAGGGCATTTCTTTTATATGAAGTTGCTACTGAGATTTTATGAAATCAATCTCCAACATATTGGATAATTTTTCCAAGCTTTTTCTTTGTGAAATGCAGCTGCAAATCAGAAGGCAAAAATGGCTGTCTGGATGTATCTGAAACATGTTCAAATTAATTGAAGGCATAGTTGACTGTTTTTTTGCAATGACTGACCATGGATGGTTAGATACATGAACTGTTGCAGTTTTGCCAGGTGTAAAAGATTCAGCTGCATACTAACACACCGAAAGGACTCTATTGAGCAGAAACAGTATTGAGACTGTATGGAGCAGAAGTTGTACAGTTTTGTCCCCTTGGTGGAACACTTCCATGGGTAAGCTGGAGCAGCCCTCAGGGCTTGCCCTTCCATGCCCAAAGGCTCCACAGCACCACAACCCAGCTGCAGCCCTGAAACGTGTCTGTGAAACTCATCCTCTCCCCTGGACACTAAAGGGCCTCAAACAGAAGCAACTTTCTGGTGGCACTCCAGGCCCTGCATCACTTTGTGCCCTTGCCCCAGGCAGGGAGACAGCAGGGCTGTACTGCAAGAAAAACCTGCAGACAGAAGCACACTGGTTTAATACATTGGGATAATATTTTTTAATCCATACCCTCTTCTCCAATCTAGTATTTTCCACCAGCACTGCTGTATTTGTGCAGACATTTACAAATTCTCCTCACTCTCCTTTTTGATTACCTAGCCCCCATGATCCTCTGCATTTCTCTAATCTTCCTAAATACTTCTAGCCTTCCCTAAATAACTCCACATGGAGTTCTGCATTAGGTTTTCAGAGCAACAACATGCAGAGTAAAAGGAGAAAAATGACATAATTCTCCAGCAATCTATATTTGCAGAGTACCCTGGAAGTTTTATTAGGCTATTATAACTTTTCTGCCTTTTTTTTTTTTTTCTGGCCAAGTCCATTTTGAAAGCAGAAGATTTAAAGAAAGAAAATGATGTGATTCGTTTATTTGAGCATCACACACTACTGTAGCATCCATTTGTTTTAAATGCTGATGAAATACAGAATGTATTTAGGATCAAACCCAGTTTAGTTGCCCTAAACTGAGAAAGGTTAAAAACCCACTGCCCTGAGGACAGTCAACCAGATACACAACACTCCCCTCTGCAGAATGGCACAGCCAAATCTGCTGCTGAGGATGACTAAGGATTGAGAAGTTTAGAGAAACAGATTTCACAGTTATTAACTAAATCCCTTAAATCTCTTTGGAATTTTAATTGTTAGACTTCTAAAAAATAATACTTTCACCTGTGTTCAAGATTTATTTCTTCAAACTTACTGTTCATCTCTGTCCAGGCATTGCAAATGAACTTTTTCTAACTTCAACACACTGGCTGGAAAGAAGTGGATTTTTTTTCTGAGGTAGAACAGAATTCTTTTTCCTTACAACAAATATGCCTGAAGAAAAACTATTTCTTCTGAAATGCATCACCCATGTAGAATATTATACCTGAATAAAATCCTGAAGTATTTGGAGTTCTTAGGTATTATATGGACTATTTTTTTGGTAACAGAACTATAAAAATAAATATAAATATAACAATCTGTATATATTATATTAATATGTACATAACATGTATAATTAATAATATATAATACAATATATATAATGATATATAATAGATATATATAATAATGATATAGGATATATCATTATAAGTCTTACTGTACACTTTCTGAAAAAAGGCTTCAGGAAGAGATAACTTCTGCATAATTATTTATAATAAATTAATGATTCATGTACAATCAGTATATGGAAAAGCCTTTATAAACTTGTTATCCATATGTATCAAGAATCTTTAACTTTATTGTTGTAAGTCTAAGTGGCTCATTTATGCACAAAATTGTAACTTCCCATTCAGCATAGAAAAATATGGAGCAAGTCAAGAAATTGCATTTGTTCTGTGAAAAGCTACTCTTAACTGTCTACTTAAATCGATATGAAAATGCAATATTCCATTTTGACAGCGTTCTGAATGTTGGGTGTGCTTTATTTTTAACAGCATGCAAAGCTTTCTTTGCTCTTCAAAGTGCTTCTAAAATAGGGCATTCACTCAACATAGGTGGTACTCCCTGGAAGAGTTTTTATCTGGTCAGAAAACACATGGCCAAGTTTCTATCAGAATTAAGACTCTTGTGTTGGAAGGTGCAAAAAAAGATCATGGGACCTAAGATTCAGCAGATCTCCAGTGCAGAAGGAACAGGTCAGTCCAAGCAGGAAACCTGGAATACACAGGCTGGTGGGACAGACACTGGCTGATTTTTGGTGCATTTGGAAGGTTCTGTCACTGTTCTACAAACAGTAAATCTTACCCATGCAAATGGCTGCACCCAGAGGCACTTCTGGAAGATGGTTTCCTCAAAAGGGAAATAAATCTTTTCTATAATTACCCACACAGTGTTTCTTCTGAAAGACAGGCCCTTGTTCTTTTCAAAGGAATACTGCCTATGTATTTTCCAAAGTAGCTTACTGTTGCCCTGAGGGAAAATAAAAACATCCCTGTGGAATATCAGTGCATAACGAGCAGTGTACTTTTGTGGCTGCCTAGGGAACAGTGCTGGCAGCATCACTCACCACAGTGGCCTGAGGTCTGCAGAAATGACAGGTGGAATGAAAGTCTCTCTTTGGTTTTAGCAATGCCAAAATGAGAAGGGTTTAATATGTTGAAGAATTGTATTCCAATGCCAATCTCTATTTTTCGGTTTTTTTTAATGTCTCTAAATGGAATATTTTTGGTGATAATTTAAAAAACGAACAAAATCTTACACATCCCTCTTATATTATGGTAGTTGTCAGAGACTAATACAGGGAAATCTGGCAAAAACTATATAGGTGGAATGTAAGCCAAGGATATAAAATGGTTTGGCAGAGAGAAAAATTCCCTGCAGGATTTATAATAAAAACAATAATACAAAAGCACTGAATAGAGAGGTGTACATACAGAAAAAGCAATTACTCTAACAGAATATTAGTTACTATGACAAGTGTTTGAAAAATAGACTTATCTCAACTGCCAAAAATAATTAAGCAGATTGTCTCACTACCCTTCAAACAAAAGAATTAGTGAGAAATTTCATTCAGGCTTTGTGCTTCTTTCTCTAAGAACCAGGAAAATTAATAAGGTCAGCTAGAGTACAGCTAGGATTACTCTTCAGCCAGTATTTTACCAAAATTCTTAATACTTTTTTGTTTTTTAATCTCCCTCTTGTTAAAGCATTTCTTCCCAAGGGGGCATTTGGTGGTGGGCCACCCTGTTCAGTGCCCTCTCATTCACCCTGCGGCACAAAGCGCCGCTCCCCCTGGCACCCCCAGGGCCAGTCACCCCTTGCTCAGACTGGTACCATTTCACACACATCTCCTGCAAGAACTGAACGCTACTGAAGGGCCACTGAGGCCTGAGTTCGCAAGAGCAATTTGGAGGCAATTGCTCCATTACACAGAATATGAGACAGTTGGATTATTATTTCAAGTTTTTCTCTGAGTATTTCAGGCCCCTGGGTAGGAGTTGATGTTGTACTGTGGAACTGAATAATTCAGAAGGGAGTCCCTTAGGAGAACAGCTGTTAGGTAAACACTTCAGGAAAAACCAAGTTTAGTAAAGGCCTTTAAATTATATTTTTCTTTCCCCACTGAAAGCCTAATTATCTCTTAGTAGCTCAGAAGATTTTGTTTCAACCTAACAACCACTTAATGCTCCCTGTTCTCCTCACATTACTGCCTGAACAGTTTCTGAGTAGTATCACATAGCCTCTAATCATTACGAGGGTGAAATGTTCCTGGGGTTGGAAAAGTAACTTTATAAGCTTCAAAAATTGAGACACAGCGGGGGGAAATCTGCTATTCTGCTTGTGCTTCTTGCCCTGATGAATTCTTACAGCCATTCAAACAGAGTTCTGAAGGCTACAGGTACTTCTCAATCCTTTTTCTTTAGTGATGCTCTGCTTTACCAGCTAAGGAGGTTGGCACCCAATGGAAAGTCATCCCTTGGATCCACACAGGACTTGCAGGTCTGTCAATAAAGTTCATCCCCAGGCATTTTGCTGCTCTGGGTCACCACCCTTGGTGTCCTCAGAAAACTGTGCCTAATGTGCTTCCTGTCAGGGGAGGCTGTGGCTATGCTCAAGTTTTAGAGTTTTTTTTTTTTTTTTTTTTTTTTTTTTTTTTTTTTGGTTTGTTTTTTTTTTTTTTGTTTGTTTTTAAGAAAAGCATTACTGTGAGTGTTCTGCTGCTACTAAAGATAAGGAACATTTTTACTTTAAATGTAGAGATAGAAGCTGATAAAATAACATATTGTTCACATAAGGCAGGACAAAAAATCATTCTGGCATATAAATATTAAATAATGTTTCCAATATGATCTGTGCAACTAAAGGACAATTACAGCTCCCCACTCCCTCGCCCAGATAAAGCTACTGGAACAATATATCATTTTTAATGAGATTTTATAGCATTCTGTAATTTCTTCTTACCTCTGTATATTATGAGCTACTTTGCTTTCTGCTGTGTGTGTATTCAAACCTGTTTTTTATATTTATATTTTCATTTGATTGCTGGTAAGCATAGAATTAAATATGAAGCCTAGACTACTGTGGAAATTGCTTATAAGCCTCAGGTGTTATCCTGGAGGAAGGTAAGCCCTAAATTAAACTAAAATCTACACTAGAGTCACACTTTTGGGGAGACAAAAGTCATCCAAAACAGATACCTACTCTGTAATTCAGAATTTGGGTAAATTCCAAGTCTTTGGATATAGACTGCAAAGGGAAGGATGTCTGACAGGGTACTCTCAAAGTGCCTACCACATTATTTTTTCTTCAGAAACGCATTAAAATTGCTTCTTTGATCAAACCCTCAGGAAACATTCTAATTTAAAGTACTAGAGAACTGTGACTTAACAAGTTGTGCACTTTTTTTAAGAACTACTTCAGTCTGCCCACTTCCTCTTGCCATTTTCCTCAATGAAATTATTCTAATCTCATTCTTTCTTTTCTGCTTCATATCAGCTCAATGATAAATAAAGTTAATAGGCCTTGCAAATCACAAATAGACAGGTGGTGCAGTGATGGACTTGCCATTAGCTGCATTAGCACAATGTGTTTTGGGAATTTCAAGAAGTTATAAGCACATTGAGCTATTACAGCCTATTTCAATAAATCACAGAGCATTTTATTTAATTAAGTCCCTTTTAAAAGCAAAATTAAAGATACAGCTAGAAGTGTCATTAGTACAAACAGGTTTGATATACTGAACAACCTGAGTTTTTTATTATTTTCTATCCCATAAAAATAACTTTTTGATTATCCAACAAAAGTAGGACTTGATTCTTTGATTCACAATGTAAAATGTTATGGTTGGTTGCCTTTACATTACTGGACTCATGGCCTGACAGCTTCTGTTCCCTCACCTGCTGTGA
Source organism: Anomalospiza imberbis (assembly GCF_031753505.1). Lineage (NCBI taxonomy): Eukaryota > Metazoa > Chordata > Aves > Passeriformes > Viduidae > Anomalospiza > Anomalospiza imberbis. The sequence continues at coordinate 15,062,448 of NC_089693.1, read as the reverse complement.
TTCTTTTTCCAAATCTTAGGACATTGCAACCAGTGAGGAACAATAGTAATTAACACAGCACAGGCAGCACTACAGACATCAGATGTTTCTGTGCAAGACAAAATTCTGTAACTGAAGAGAACAGCTTTGAAGGAATGAGGATAATTTTGCTTTACCAAAATAGGGGTATAGAAGACAATAAAGTAAATATTAAGAGTATGTATTATTGGTCAACAATGAGTATATCACCTCCTCAGTATTTCTTTCAAATTTTTAATTTTTACTATGAGGGTAGTCAAACACTGGAACAGGTTCCCTAAATTGTGATCTCCATTCCATAACAGGAGATAGACTGATCATTATTTTAATTATTTAGGGAAAGACTACAAGGGACCAAGAAAAAACAGAGGTGAAAGATTTGAGTTGTTATTTGGAGTGGGAAGAATTATGAGTCAGAATCCAGAGCACATTTGCAGCTCTCATCTCAGGACACACAAAACAGGAGAGAGAAGCTGTCTCTACCATGGCCTGAGATCATGGCACTGGGAGCTGACATCCAGGAAGCTGACATGGGTGGTGCTGGGAACTTGAAAATAACCCTGGATATTTCAACTCTGGAATTAAAAATACCCACAAATGAATGATACTCCATTCAAAACAACCAACAAATGAATGATTCCCCCATATAGAATGGGACTGTATAGGGTAAAAACCATAGTTAACACAGTGGACCAAAGCCATATATATTGGAATGACTCTCAACTCCCCCATTTCCTGGGTTTTGAGAAGACCCTGATATTGGTGAAAGGTGGAAGATGAGCAGACTTGACCCCATAATAAAGCTTTGGGCTGCCACTAACCAAAACACAGTACAAACCAGTATTTTTAATACCTTAGGATCTGATCTTATTTTGGTACCCAGTAAGTTACCCCTCTTTATTTGTACTGTTTCTAACTGTATGTAGTCTGTTAGTAGGAAGCAGCTTGCTTACAAAGTACACTGCCTGTGAAGACAACATACACAAAAGCTTACCCAACCGCATAAGCTATTTGAACAAATCCTCTTGGCCAGCATCAGAGAGCAATCTCATTTCAGTACAGCACAGCCACTCCAGTCCTCCTCAACCCAAGTTCAGGGCCTCTTATGAACTCTTTCACAGATGGGAAGTTTTCCAACAGAGCAGTCTCCTGATCATCTCCACATGAAAGGGTATATTCAAAGATACCCTAATGAAGGACTTGAAACCAAATTAATCACTACCACAAAGTGCAGGAGATTTGCTGGTCTTTGTTACTGAGCTCTGTTTCCCTCCATGCCCTTCACATACAGCAATTATTAGACACAGCAGGTTTGCAGAGTTAATGGGCTCTACACAGACTACTGGACATTGGAGTTCCTTGACAGACAGTTTAAACAATTTCCTGTTTATAATTTTTACATTTGGTAATGAAGTAATTATCCTTTTGAGAGTCAACTGCTGAAATTCCAACATGTATTAAATGGCATGTAAAAAACATGAGTCTCTCCCAGAAGCGGCCGTCTTCAGATTTGGGTGACTTCATGACTCTCTGTGGAAGGGCAGGTTCACTAACAGGGGAAGATTCAGCAAAAAATGTTTGAGACCATTTTGAAGCAATGGCTAAAACAAAAAATAAATGAAAGTGCTTTGCTTTTGGCTGATATCTGCCATAGTCATTTATAGCTCGTTTTTCCCCTCCTGTGGTGTCTTACAGCAAACTGAAGTTCTAAGCATGATTTGCTGTTTCCCACAGCACTCCTATGAGTAGCCAGAGCAGCAGGGACAGGAGTGCTGGGAGGTGGAGCTGTGTGTGCCAGGCACAAGTCAGAGCAACACAAGTCCTTCAACAACTGCATGGATTATTAGGCAATAGCTTATTTGCAACCATCCGTCATTCCTTTCCTAAGCAATCTCCACCCAGGCATAGCAACTTGATTACACAGCTCACACCATATGTGCCCACAGCACAGCATTTCAGAGCTGCTTAACTCACACATGCAATGTATGATAATACTTTTACCCACGTCAGTCTGGCATTTCACGGTCTGTTGCCTTCACTGTCCTTGTCTTTTGAGTTTGTGTGGCTCATCTGTGGTATTCCCAAAAAAGTCTGTAGTTTTAAAATTTCACCAACTGCAATGTCAAATTAAGAGCAGATTTTAAAAAGCTGAAATAGAAGCTAGACAAGTAAAAAGTTGCTACATTCAGGCAATACAGCTATTGTTTCCCAATGTATACTCTAGGTCCACAATAGGTTTTGGTGTGATTTTGAGTGAAGTAAAGCTAGTTACTGATGTAGGTTTTGGACACCTGTTAGAAACCTGAGAATGCAAAGGGTAGAAGAGAAGTGTGGTTTTGGGGTTTTTTTTTTTTTGCATGTTCAGCTGATAAAGAACTATTTTGACTTATTATGTTGGTATTACTTATTGTGTTGATATTACTTCCAGCCTCTTAGTGTAGTCACTTCTGATAGCATCCCAGTGTCTGTATTATGTTCATAACAAAGACCCTCCTGTGACCACTAGGAAAAAAAACCAAAGCCTGATTTTCCTTTCTTTTACTGAAAACCATGACTCCTTACACATCATGTGAATTTTACACCACTCAGCACCAGTATGTACACAAAGGATGGATTAGCAGTATGTGCACACACATTCCAAATTGCTGGCTGCAGCTTTTCTCTGCTTCAGTGGAGGATCACATTAACAATTATTAGTCGGACACAGTGGGCAGCCTATTACATGTTAGGAAGGATCTGTCACTTAAATGGAGTGATGGCTACAAACACACATCTACAGCATTTATTAGCTCTAAGCTGCCATCCCAAGTGCTGGGGAACAGCTGAAATGAAAACACAAGTCACTTCCTCAATCAGAATGAAAACTATTTCTGAAAGAAATTCAAATAAAATCCAACTTCAGTCATCACTTGAAGCTGAACAGTCCACAGTTGTGATCCCACAAAAACTGAGAGGCAAATTAAATCTTAACTGTGTACAACTGGGAAAAGTTTCTGGTCTGGAGGTCTCTGTATAAATAGGTTGCTTCAGCATCCAACAGCTGGCCTGGCAGCTTTTGCACTGTGAGCAAAGTGTGAATTAACGTCCCTGACAGGGACAGTTCATAAATAAAGCAATATTCTAGAAGCTAAAATCATTTTTGCCATGTGCTGAATCTTAGAAGTACTACAGCAAAACACTCTAATGTCTAAATTCTCTAACCTTTTCCTGCTGAATTATAGAACACGGGCTGTAAATATTTAACCAAGACAAAGGAGGCTCTAGATTGCAGTAAGAATGAAGTGTTACCTCCTCCATTAGCCTCATTCTATTTTCAAAGGTATTCCAAGGTTCAATGGGTGGCAAGAACAGATTTCATTGTCAAACATGAAACCTTCCTGGGAATGTTCAGTGAGAAAATATTCAGGTGAGAAAAGAACAATGGAACACAGAGAAGAGAGCTGTAGCTTGAACCTTGAAGTCACATAGACCAGAGCACTGAAGTTATGCTGAAAAGCTGCATGACCCTGGGTGTTCTGTTTGTGCCTATCCCCCAGCCCAGGATGTGTCACAGTGCCCTTGCTGCTTGCAGGCACCAAACCAATGCAGACAGAGGCAGCTACAGCATTTTCCAGCTGCAAACAACTGACTAGGCAGCAGGGCTACTACTGCTGCAAAAACCAGATCACTTCTAGTACTGGAAGCTTTTAATGCTTCTTGACATTGGGCACCAAATACAGGTGAGTTAATTTACCTTCTAAATATGGCAAATAATGTGTAAATAAGGAAAGCTTTACAGGATTAATGTCTGCAGAGTGAAAATTTCAAAGTATTACATGATAAGATCACATAATAGGATGAAAGCACTAGCAGCAACATCCATGCTACACTGTGGCAACTTTGCAGCCATTTCATTCAGGAAGCCTCACTGAACACAAACGATTCAGCTAGATTAAAGTAGAGCTATGGACAGCTACAAGTACATTTTGTTCAATTAGCAGCAAAAATATGTAAACCACACATAGGAACTTTGAGCTAGAACTGTTATGCTTATTTGCTTCCAATCTTCTTCCATAAACAGTATGACAGCAGAGCAGAGAAGGAGTAACAGCAACTGAGCAATTTTCTTAGACAATTTTTAAACCACACTGGTGTCTTAGAGGGTCTTTATGAAGTATGGTGTTTTTGTCACTTCTTTTGGACACAATCAGATGCTCCATAAATTAGCAGGCCAGAGCAGTTCTTAGATTAGAACTCACCCGGACTCTTTAAAAATGAGGGAACGGCTTCACTGGGGTTGGCACAAAAGTTTTGCTATCTGGTCAGAACAGTCTTTGGATGGTTAAGGTTGGAAGGAACATCCAGAGGTCCCCCTGTCCAGCCCTCACTGTTCAAGCAGGGTTACCCAGAGCCAGGTGGCTTTTGAATAACCCCAAGGATGGAGAATCCATGACCTCCAGGGGCAATCTCATAGCAGATAAGTGGTTTGTTATGTTCAGAAGGAACTCTCTGGGTTCCATTCTGTACCCACTGTCTCTCTAGTTGTGCCCCAGGACCCACTGAAAAGAGCCTGGCTCCACCTTCTTTCACCCTTCCTTGTGGTAGTTGGTTTCTGCTGATATTAAAGAGAAAAGCTCCCCCAAAGCCTTCTCCCCTGCAGGCTAAACGGCCCCAGCTTGCCCAGCCTTTACTCACTGTAGAGCTGCCCCACACCCTTCACCATCTCTGTGGCTCTTGGCTCCACTCTCTCCAACACATCCACATCTCTCCTGGACTGAGGAGCCAGGAGTGAACAGAGACCTCCAGGCTCAGCAGTGCTGAGCCAAGGGGAAGGATCCCCTCCTGGAGCAGCTGGCAATAGTTTGCCTCACGCAGCCCAGGAGAGCACTGCAGATGCCTTTGCTGCAAGGGCACACTGCCAGAATGGGAGCTGAATCTCAGTGAAACCCTGTGCTTCCTGCCAAGACCTTCACAAGGTGCTCTGATGTGAAGGCAACACACAGCAGAGCAGGGAGGCTTCCACATGCCCCAGTACAGCACCAAAGAGTGAAGAGACACAAAGCATTTCCTGAGGCCATGTACCCACAGTGCAACTTTTTCTTACCACAGCAATCTGGCTTCTGTTTCTGCTGAGGAAAACATCATTTCTACATCAGAATCACAAACAGTGTGCACTAAGAAAAAAAAAAAGATGTTGAATAAAGGGGATTGAAAGTTAACCTGGTTTCACTTCTGCACTTAACTCCATCAGCTCTGCATTCAGCCACACCGCAGCTGAGCAGCACAACTGCTCCACAAGAGTTATGACTGTACAAGATCCAATTTTGATCCATCTCTTTTCAATTTGCTTCTCCTTTCCTAAATACATTGAGGATATTCCTGCAAGCATATTTGACTGACATTGAAGAAGCAAACCCTGTGCAGCTACTACATGTGAGACCTGGACTGTTGTGGAGGTTTTAGAGGTAACTTTGTTGTGGAATTATTGTTTTCTTCTCCTTAATTACCTTTAGTCACATATCAAGTGATTCACCTAAGAAAGCCTGTCCACAAATTCCAAGTTTTACTATGATGAGTCACTTTGTATTTAAGTTCATTATTTATCAAGATATACAGAATGAATGAAGTTACTTACACCACCTTTCTTTTGGTCTCTCTCCTCACTCACTGGCCCTAAGATGCCTGTTCTTAATGCAAAATAAACATCCAAACAAAACTACTTGGCAAATGCCATGGCCATAAACACAGGGGCATAACATTCTGGAATTCTGCACATACTATAAGCAAATACTATTCGACACAGTTAATACTATTCTACATAGTTATATTTATCCTTACATAACTCTGCACCAGAACCCCAGCATCCCTTCCCATGTATTTTTAGAACTTAACATTTGCTAAGAATAAAATGATGCACAGATGGATCCCTGGATTTCATTGCTTCACTAAACCCTTAAAATATCTGTTCATTCTAGTCAAGACCAGAAACATTTTTGGAACATCAATTTTTTTGCTTAACAGAAAGAAATTTCTTACTCAGCTGTGATTGCTGCAAGAAATGTCTGATTTCACCACCCAAAATTAGTACGTTTTGACAGAAAACTAGAGATAAGTAAATCTTTGATCTTCTTGGATTAAAATATGTTTTTAACATTTCAAGCAGATTTTTCCAAAGTCTAGGATGTTACATGAAGGTATTCACAGAACATTTGGCATTTAGCTTCTATTTTGTTAATAGAAAAATTATCACCTATACTCCAAATAACTATTTTCTTACAACAATTAAGAAAGCAAGGAATTAAAAAGGGCTTACTAATGAGTCATTCATTTAGAGTGAAAGTCTCAAATGTTGGGAAGGCCTTTCAAAATTTCATTTTCTTAACTCCATATACATAATTACCCAGCAGTCTAAACAGGAATTTTGTTACATATTCCTGTGGCACAAAGGTCATCACCTTCTCCTGAAGAAAAAAGGTTTGGAAAAAAACTCAAGACCTAGAAAATTATTTTATTTTAGAATTTGATCCAGATTACACCATCCAGACTGTTATACAGACATCACACTGTTATGAAAAATACATTTTGAGATAGTAAAAAAAAAACCCTAGCAGTAGTTTACATAGACTGTTCCTTAGGAAATTACTCTGTACTACACTGAATTTTTTCCTAAGGCTTGTTTGCAATTTAGTTTGAAAGAGATAACAGTTTATGCAAAGAGAACATGAAAAATGAATTAACTGCAGACTAAAAAAGTCTATAAAAGTCCATAATCTCTTGCTGGGTATATTACATCAGAGCACCCTTCTGGCATTTTCCCTTTCAGTTTATTAGTTCATAAAAAAGACCCACAGCCCTGGACAAATGACAGAGGCAGAAAATACTGTGCTGTAGCAAGGTGAGATGGCATAAACTGGCCACAGTGAGTTTGAGACTCCTGTTGCACTGTCTCTCTGCTTTCCCAGCTTCCTAAATAAGAACATCTGTTTTGCAACTACAAAAGCAGCCTTCAAGCAACCACTGTTTTCTGAAAGCAGCAGCAAGTCTCAAAAAAAATTAAGCCAACCTGTTTTGCAGAAGGAACGCGAGAAGGCCTATTTCTGCAAGAGTCCTTCCCAGCGAAGGGACCATGGCCATCCTTTAGCTGTGTGAGCAGCCCCGGGCTCCCTATCGCCACACCACTGAGGGTCCTGACGACTGAATCAATGCTCTGGACATCCCCTTGGCTACCCGCTGGAAGAACCTGCGCTTGTTTCGGGGCTCTGGCAGCAGTTTTAAATGCCAGCCGAGGCATCTGAGGCTCGGCACTGCTGTGGCTTTCCCGGCAGACAGCAGCAGCTCCGCGGAGCTCCGTGCCCCGGAGCGGGGCCGCGGCCGCACGGGGCACGGCAGCGCCGGCCCCCGAGCCCTGCGCCGGGGCTGCTGCTGCTCGCTGCTCCTTAGGCACGGCTCCCCCCCAGTGGTTGTTCTTTTCACTCACAAGTCAGCTCAAAGGCTGCCGCAGCTCTTCAGCCCGCGGGAAAAAAACCAGTAGCACTTGCCAGTATGAAGGCTGATAAATCAGGAGGAGTGGTAAGAGGCTGTCAGAAGTTAAGTGTGGTTTTATATTAGCCGGTCTGTTATGTACAGGAGCTCTGATGGAGTCCTCATTGTGCAGAAGCCTGCACAAAGGGAATCTAACACAAATCGCTGATGTGAATTACTCCTTTTTAATTGAAGTGGTTTTAATTATATATTCATTTTCTTTCACGGTATGAGAAAGCAAAGTTCTTATTTTAAGAAGTGGTTTTTTGTTCACAAACAGGTGATTACCTTTGTTTTTCCTAGTTGCCAAGAGTAGTCCAATTACATACACATCATTATAATGTGATCAACCACGTTCAAGACCATATGGTAAAACTATTCCTAATTGCTATGGAAATCCAGTAAAAGTTCAAAGTGTACCAAGTTCTGTGGCAGATGTGCATTCTGAACACCCCAGAATGTCCAATGGATCCTATGGGAGGTGAATAAGACTTAGACACACAAGCATCCCTCCCCTGGTACCCGCAAAGCTCAGACTTTGCAGTAGTGGCAGGTGTGTATGTGTATACACATAAAACCAGACTGAAAAGATTCACTGGATGGGCAGAATTGTTTCCTGGTTTTCACTTATTCATATTCAGACACATTTTCTGTTTCCTTGAGGATTTTTAGACTGGTTCTTATAGACAGCTTCTACCTAAAACTACTAAAAACTACTAAAACTACTTGCCTATGATAAAACAATAACTTTTTCTCTTAAAATAGGAGAATTGAAGCACCAATGCACACAACAAGAACTTGCATTCCTCCATCTCCATTTCTGTCACATTTTGGCCTGAACTCCATGCAGGTATTTTTGCATAATATTATGGTGCATTTTCTGTACATGGCTTGATCATGAGAAAGCCTCAATGAGGTGCTTTTAATTTTTGATATTAAAAAACCACAAGGATCACATCTAGAAATGGAGAGTGTCACTTAATTTCTTCAGAATTAGGTGCTTTGAAATCCACACACACAGAGTAGTGCAAAGCATGCTGGCCCCACAGCTCACTACCTACCATCCCACACTTTAGAGAACTACTGCCTATAGACCAGAGGGGCAAGGTCAGCAGCAAACTTCTAATCTTCCTATCAGAAGAAACAGAAAACATGCTGAAAGTTATGGGTATGTCAGAACAGTGCTTGCTATTCATTTAAACAAAATGTTTTATACCTTTGTAAACAAACTCTATGCTTGCTCCTCACCTACTTTCACACTGCAGAGAAAGGTGAATTCTGAGCTCCTTGCCCCCAGAGCAATGCCAGCCTCCCTCACCTTCACTGGTGGGGTAGACAGTTTTGCATCCTATACACAAATTCATCAGAAAACACATCCTCAAGGAACTTTGCTAGTGTTTTTTTGGGGTTGGGGGTGTTGTTAAGCAGAACACTGCAGCAGCATCAGCTTTATGGGCTCTCAGGAAACTCTTCCTGCTCAGCGATAGTTTTCAGCACTTGTGAAAAACTGCTCTCCCCTCTTACTGGCATGGTTTAAAACTGGGCAGCTGTTACTATCACAGGCCAAGATTCCATATATTTATGCCCATTAAATAATGGAAATTACATTTATGGAAATTATATTTAAATGCCACCAAAAGAGAAAACAAGTCTCCAGTCTCAAAACCAAAGCAACCCCACAGACTTCTACACCAGCAAGTCCCACATATGGATGAGGGACTGTGGGCTGAGTAAGCTTTATTTAAGTGAGACTGACACAGCTGCATAGATATTACTGCAATAGCTTATGTCTGAATTGCCTTTTCAAAATTGCCTAGAACCATGAAGATGCCATTTATTAAGAAAAAATGAAAGTCTGTATATGACATGTATCTGGAATATATGCAAGGCCACTCTCATCACTCCTGCGTTCTCAGCAGACATGTGAAGGGCTATAAAAACCTTCGGTGTGTTGCTGATAGAAATAAAAAAAGTGGTGCCAATACTGGCGGCACCAGTGCAACTGTCACTGCTGTTCAGGGAAAAGGGCTACACCTTTTCCTTCTGCCACAGGCTCTGGCTGTTCTACAGGGGCAGCAGGTTATTGTTTACATAGCTCATTTCATAGCATTACTTCCTATGTAGTAAGGTTTGCATCTGCATATATCTTGTGCCTTTACACAGCTTTTAGACAACACAAGCTGAAAACAATTAGCAGAAGTTTAATTTTAAGCAACTATTTCCTGAGCACTAAGCTGATTTCCCCAATGTGCTGCTGTACTAACATGCTACTTCAGCTAACAAATATGCAAACTTCTCTATCATCAATGTAGTTAGTTCTATCTTACCTTTTTATTTTGCAATGTGAAATATTTGGTCATTAATTCAGGAAGGATGGAAGCATAATTAGGAGGGAAATGACTGCAGTCAGTTTCACTGTTACACCACCTATACCTGAAGTTCTCTATCAGGCTCTGTATTATGAATGATCCTTCTAGCAAAGACATTTCTCCTCATCTTCTTTCTACAAGGAATAATTTACAACGTCAGGTTTCACTCTGGCAAGATAATCTAAATCTTTGGCAAGGCTTTTAAATGTATGTAATTTAGTATCACCATTAGTATATAAAGTTATAAAAGAACCTATCAGACTAAATAGCTGCTCTCATTTTCCTTAAATTCTACAGCCTGTTTCTTTTAGATCTTCCCCCAGATTCTAAGACCCAAAGCTGAAAGGGAAGTAGGCCATAATTTTTCTGAGAAAATATTGCTTATTTTTAATATAATTTAGAAACTAATACCTTAACCAGTGTTTTCAACCAGCACTTACCTTAACAGGCTGTAATTTATTTTCACAGCCTATCTACTGTGCTCATCAACTTTTGTACAAAACACGTAAGTGGTGCAGCATACTGTAAAGATAAAGTAAAACTAAGCGTATTTATTCTCAGATCCCTGCTTACAAGATCATAAGGCACAGTTTGGAGATAACGAAAAACATTTTTACACAAGCATTTGATATTGCCAAGGGATGGAACCAGTAGTCAGAAGTCCAGGCATTCACCCAGACCACCACGGCACTCAGCAAGTGTGGTCTACACTTGTAGGCTTCTACAAATGCCTTCCTCAAGTGACTTAGATACTAAAAACACATTTTTCAGATATGCTTACCAGCATCTATTCTCCAAAGCTTTAATTTCCATTACCTGTTTGGGTTTCACTGCAGCAGAGAATCTCCAATCATACCCTACCACTGCTGATTTGCTTTACCTAACTCAGGTTGGTGGGAACAGATGTAACTGTTTGTGTATGCATCACTGAATATGTATTGCTACTTTTCTTGGAAAAATAATAATAATAAAAATTTTTTAACAAAAACCCAAATCAGAAACAGCAATTCTGTGTCCCCTATCTGTTTCCAACACTGAAGGCATTTGTTAGAAATGAACACAAGACTTGAGATTTACATTTTTAACACTTCTGTACAATTTGCAGGGCCAAAGTTGACCAGGACATCACTGAGACAAATAGGAAGAATTGAGAGATGCAGTTTTTGAACTTCACATTAAATAGTAAATAGAAATAATATTACAATTTCACAGGTGAACTTACCTCCTGCAGAGCCTAGCCTATATAAAATATATAAGGAAACAGTTGCAAGGATAAAGATTTCAAAACCACTATTATTTTAAAACAAATGTGTTATTTCAGCCTAGTTATTCTCACTGGCCATGTTTTAACCTAAAATAATGGGATTTAACAAGAAAGAAGGCACGCACACGGCTCACATTAGACACTCTGACAAACCTTCCTACAGGCAGACAGCAAAAGACAATTTCTCCAACAGGCTGCTTTGCAGTATAGAATTGCCACATTTCTGAACAGCATCAGTTTCTCATCTCACTTATGAAATGACAACAGAGCAATTTTTTCAATTTGACACAAAGTCATAACCCTGTGCTCTTTAAAAACAGAAGAGCAGAAAGATGTAATCTGGATCACTACAGTGAAATCACCACAGGACAGTTGCACCGTACAGCATGCTGGACTCAGGATGCCCAAGACACAAAGAAACACCACATCCATGCAGTGTAGTGCCAGAGTGCCTCGACTGTGACTGGCTGACTCCATCTGCAGTGTTTCACATGGTCCTGGTTTTGGCTGGGATAGACCCAGTTCTCTCCTCAGTAGGTGGTACTGTGCTGTGCTTTGAACTCCATCACATCACTGTAGGTAACTGATGTTTTTGTTTTGTCAAGTAGTGCTTACCATAGGACTTTCCAGTGTCTCATGCTCTGCTAGTGAGTGAGATAAACCATAGGAGGAACAGGAACAATAGTAAATGCATCTTCTGGGCTAAGTCATGCCTGACAAACAAAACTTACTTGTAAGCAGAAGTACAGAAAGGAAACATCAGGGTTATGCACCGTTTCCCAGCATTTAAAAAAAAAAATCTTTTAGAACTTATTTTCCCTGATAGAACGATACTAGTTAGCCATGGAATACTCCAAACAGGTAATGGGATTCTGCAGGAATAACTTTAAAATAGTAGAGCCATACTATGTGTAAATCTATATGCCAGAACACTACCAAGCTTTCTGAAGATGAGGTGTCACAGGTAAACTAGCCCAACATAACGAGCCAAGAGAGAAATCTACCCCTCCTAGGTGTAACTGAGTAATTCCAATGGATCCACACTGGAGTTCAGCATTTCAGAAGCCCCGCTGCAGACAGCTCCAACTGACTCCACAAAGGAGTTCTACTAATGAACATATGGCAGAATCCAGCAGTCTACTTACACAGAAAAAATAAAATCAAACATAAATGCATTTCAGAAATAATAGTACTACAATCATCTTTATTATTTTAAAAACAGTTTTATTCTGTATATTTAGAAACGTGTAATTTTAATAACTGCAGAGAAAAAAAAAATCAGCCACACCTGAATAGCTAATAACTCATTAACAGAATGCAGTGGTATATTATCTAAACAGTAGTAGTGCCATTGTGCCGTAATAAATTGTCTATTAGTAAAAAAATACATTTCAGGGCACATAGTACAGCATCCTTATGACAAATTACAGTAGGGATACTTTTCAAGAATTTAATCAAAGTAGAGAATTCCGAGTTATATTCTTTAAATGCAGCACTTTAAAAGGTAACAACTTTGTGCATTTTTAAAAAATGTCCTCGTTCGTATATTGTAGAAATGCTGCTTTATTGCTGCAGATGTCAAAGTTCAAGGCTCAAAAGGTATGAGAATACAAAGATATCCTTAAGAAACTTCGTTTGTTTTTATATATATTTATATATATAAAAAGGTAAAGCTTATAAAAGTTAATTTACAAACCAAAAACAAAAGTGGTATGCACGCATTATATACAAGCGGTCTATAACATCTATAAATTTTCAAATGCATAGCAGAAAACATACCATCATTTTCTTCTGGTTCTCTTCTGGCTGATGAACACAAACAATGCTTGTTCTCTAAACCAAACTCACAATTTTTTGTTGTTGTTCCCCCCCACCCCAGTCTCTCATGATATAATATCTAAGTAAGCACAAAAGCCATACAAACTTAATACAGAGAACTATGAGAGCTAAGACTATTAAAAACATGAGGGTAAGGCATCCCTGCTGGTTAATAGGTCTGTAATAATGTGGTTAATTTACAAATCCACAGAGGCATCTGAACCATAGTCATCCCACATGCTTTTCCCCCTCCCTCCTGTTCTCAGGACAATGTTTCCATATACAGCAAGTAGATGTGTTTGCATTACCTCTCAGCAGAGGAAAACATCTAAACTGTGCTACCCCAAGCTGACTGCCATTTCATTGGACATGTACACCAAAAGTCATTTAAAAACCAGAGACCAAAAGGTAGTCTTGTGAGTTAAAAACGCACAGTCGCAAAAATGCAGGCCAAAATCTGTGGTTTTGACACTGGAGTATGAAATAAATTTAGTTCCTCTGTGTGGTACTTTCAGATAACAACAAAATACTAGTAGTGTCCTTTAACAAAGGAAAAAAAAAAGAAACAACAAAAAATAAACAAAAAAAAACCCAACACACAAGGAACAACCAAACCAAAGCATACAGAACCTGCAAAACCCCACCTTGTTCCCCCTGTACACTCCCTGCTTGTGGCATGTATTGTGACCATGGTTCCAAGAGTGTACTTGCTAATTCACTGTTAGTTAAAGCAAGATGCTTAAACACTAAGATCCATTATCACTTATAGAACAGTTAATACTTGATAGAGTGGTTCAGTTTATATGTAAGGTCCATCTCAGTTTCATATTATTTACTCAGTCAGCTAACTTAATATTTAGAAGTGGTCAATTAGGACTGAGACACAGTTTGCTCCAACAAGATAGTTTGGATCCCCGGGAAGAGACTTGTTCTGCCAGGTTTTGGGGTCACCTGTGGGAGGAAAACACAATGCTGGTGTTTAGTATCTGCTGTCACACAGTGTACATCTTGAAACAACCAAGCTTTTGGACAGGAGCTTTTAAGTTCTGAAGCAATACCTCTTTTGTTTTATTTTTTCCTTTGTTGCTGTTTTGTTTGATGGTTTAAAAAACCCTGCAGTATGCATGTTGTTAATAAAAAAGTATCCCTTCATTTTCATATAACATAGGATAAGGTCAGTTATTCAAAACAGATGCTGTGGCATTTAGGAACTGGTAAATATCACTCATACTACTCTACAGCACCAACATAGAGCTTTCTATTTGAGACTTCTTAACAGTGAATCAGGTGTTCACTGGCTCCTTCCTAAACTGCCAATGACAAGGAAAAAAATTTAGAAGCTAATGTGGGTAAGATGCATTTGAAGAGTCTTGAAACAGTTCTGAGCACAGATGAAGGCAAATCAGAAGTCATGTTTTAACTAAGCACTATGACACATTGGTAGTTTTATTTTCTATGATTAAAATAATTGTAGACAGGATTGTAGTCATTTTGCAGCTACATCCAGTATGTGTGTTTAAAAGCATGAAATACTAGAAGTATTCCAGTTAATTGGTACATAAAAATCCTTACAACAGAGCTGATCTACTCATGGTCAAAGGTTCTGGGTAAGAATCTATTACAGCAGGTCATCAGCTGCCATCTCACCAGACCAAAGGTTACATTCCCTCTGCACAATTGTCTCTTAAGTGGAGAGAGTATTCTTCATTTACCCACCTACAATCACTACCAAGTTTTGCCACTACACAAAAGGTGTGATCATCCCATTATGGCAGAAAGTGAAAAATGCACTGAAGTTCTCTTAAGCCTTTCAGATAAATGACATTAAATAGCTTGGCCAAATAAATCTGCCTTGAAGAGAAATGTGTAACAAGCTAAAGAACCCAGTCACACACCTGAGCAAACACCTGAGACCTCAGTATTAAGTGAGAATGATACAAATTCCACGTAATTTTCTTGAACTCATGAAAACAAAATGAGGTACACAATGCACTGAGTGATGGCAACATCTAACGTAGTGACAAAGAATAGAAGTGGCCGGTGTATAGTCAGAGAATACAAACAAATTTACTGCAACCAGCTGAGACTGCTAATTTCAGTCAAAAACCTCAATAATGCTGGAGAATTTTTCCTTTTATAGATTCAGGAAATTCCATTCAAAACTCTTATGACCAAATGTATTAAAAGGGTAGAACAGGACTTGTAAGACGGTCGGGTCCTAGTCTTGCACATGAGACAGGCAGACTTGTTTCCAACCTTTCCTTCTAAATACATAGTAAGGTTACATAGCTATTGAGGATGTTTTTCCCCTATTTTCCCATACAACTGCTTTGAAAAGGAAAATAAAGAGATCACTCAGTATTTTTTATATTCTAATCAATGTGGCCATAAAAGGCAACGTTTTTTCCCAGTCAGCTTTAATACCAGAATCAGTTAAGCTTTTGCAGGGGTTTAACAGTAAAATACCAATGTATGAGGCTTAAATGTAGCAGAAAGGATGTTAGTAAGTGCAAATGAATGTCACTTTTAGGACAGAACATGGATACATTGAGAAAAGATGAGGTAGAGCAGACGACTGAAGAGAGAAAACCCCCGAATTGTATAAATTGTTATAGTAAAGCCACCCCAAGAATCAGAGTCCCATAACCAACTAATTTAGAAAGAGAGAAAACAATTATTTATTTAAGACACAGTATGGTCTACTTACATATCATAAGACAGAATTGCCTAATTTTTAAGTTTGTCTCAAAAGAGCAATGTTATGATATACATCCCATTTCAGATTAACAGAATGTGGTGTTATATTTACAGTACAGAAAGTGTTAGGGTTTAAATATACACGCTCTTGCTTTCACCCACACATGCACGCACACACACATCCCACTTTGGAAAGGGAGGAAAATGTCTCAGTAACTTCAGTTATTGTTTAGATCATTTGAGTCCTCTCCCTTCACTTCAAGTAAGTTCATGAACAGGTGCTATTAGTTACAAAGGAAGTGCTGTGTTGGTTTTGTACACAGTTGTCATCTTTTGGGACCCTATCGTTTATGAGCCCGTGTTTTAACACGGCCATGTATACACACATTGTTAAATAGATGCATGCAACACATGCATAGAATAGCTTATAAAAAACAACTAAAAATTATTGCCATTAATACCCCTAGATTACTGATTCCCCGTGAAGGGGATTGATGCTTTAATCTTTCAAAGCATCAGTGCTTTGGTGTTGACAGTGATAGATACATTAGTGACAGAAGATATGCGTACATGGTGGCTTAAATGCTGTATACAGAAATACATTTTTCACTCAGTACTCAGATCACATGTGCACATTAATGGCTTGAATCTTCTACCATAAATTTTGAAAGTAGCTGAATAAAATCTTAAGACTTTTTCCCCAGATGTGCAAACATTCCTTTTTAAATCTCTGTAACCTCACAGCCGTTTCATGAAATTGCTTGAAACTTGCCCAGAATTCTCAATTAGGCTCCTCACTGACAATTCCAGCCAGTACATTCTCTTCCTTATGCCAGAAAGCCACAGTGAGGTAAAAATGAACAGGTAAATAAAATTGCAACCTAGTTGCAACTTTTGCTATCAACCAGAGACTTCTGGATAAAGGCAGTAGAGGAGAGATAGGTAGGAGCAAGCAAGAAAAGTCTTTTGGAAAAACCAGCTACATTAGAATAAACTGTAAATGCTTTTACTGAACACTATAGTTTTCTTAAATGACCGAATTGTTAGCATCAACTTGCACACATGGAAACAGTTAACAAGCGTTAAATCATGATTTATGAGCATGCAGATTGTTAAGATTTGCCAGAGTCCTATATGGTTAATTAAGCAACAGACAAACACCAGTTATGTTACAAAGGCCAATCGGAAGTACATATTCATTTCCTCTCAATTTTAGTGCGGCTATCATTTCAAGTGTATTCAGCTGCAGCAGTCCTCAAGAAAGAAGACAGAATAGAAAAATACGGTAATATTTAATAGACTAGAGATATTACTCTTTTTCTGCTATCATGGTTCTAGCTATGAATTTGCACCATGAGTAAATGTAAGAAAGACATTTGTAATGAAAGTGAAATGGGAGAGTTTGACACAAATACAATGATTGAGTTTTTATATTACACAGCATCACCTTTAGCCAAAATAACTTAAATTATACGATAGCACCCAAAAGCCCCAAAAGGACAGAGGGAGGACAGCATACCCGACGAGGAGTCAGAGGATTTTAGAGCAAAAGACCAACCATCAGGGGTCATAGACGCACAGTGTGGCAGGCGCAGCTCCACTGGCTTCAGGAATTTTAGTCCATGAGGCCCACACATTACCAAGGGGCTAAGAAGTGTTTCACCTGGAGTTAAGAGAAAGAAAAATCTGTAACTGACTTGTGAAATACAGTCAAAGTATTACATAATGACACTGCAGAGCTACTCAGTAACTCAATTTAGAGAAAAATATGAACATTTAGATCTGTCAGTAAAGAAAAGCACAAGATTGTTTCTCACTCAAGTGACTTTAGTAGAACACACTACAATCTCAAAATGAAAACTGTTGAAGCATATTAAGGTTACTTTCATATTCTGTTTTCTTTATGTTAGAAAATAATTGTATTATAATAACAGAATAACGTACAGTGCCAGCTGTTACCTTTCTCTTTATCCAAAGGTGGAAGTATACTGTTGTCTCTGCAGACTTTGAAATATATTTCTTGCTCTATTCCCTCTGGAATGGCTCCTTGTGGTATAATAATACTAACTCCAGTCTCTATGGAGCTCAATACACCACCATTGCTGTTAAATACACCTCTTGCTGTGGCTACAACAGTGTGTCCATCTTCCTCCTCCTCATCCTCAAGTGCTGTAGGGCTGGAAAGACAGAAAGCCTAGCAGTTTTATCAATATTTTCTTCCTGAAACTCTGTGGCAAAACACCCAACTTCACCCAAAAAAAAAAAAAAAAACCCTCAAAACAAAGAAAGAAACCCCCCAACAAACAAAAAAACCCCAAATCCCACACGCTCTGAAAATATTCAGCAAGTAGTTAAAGCAAGAATTCAGACCACCTGAATCTTGTGTTTCCAACTGTCTGCTTCTGGCATTACACAGACAGAGCTTACTCGAGCTACACGTTCAGCTTCATGAAAGTAAATGCAACTAACATCAGAAAGTTTATTTTTTAGCCCAAAACCCCATTCTGACTTTAATACCAGAAGAACTAACAATTTTTATTCATGTAACATTGAACCCTTCTACTTACATATAAGAAACAAAGTTTGGGAAAAAAAAATTACACACATTTTTCCAGGTTGCCAGGTTATAACTGAAAAGAAATTTGTAACTTAAAGGTACCTTGATGAAGTTTTCAGAACAGTTTCAAAAGAATTTCACTCAAAGAACCAGTAACTCTAAAATGTAGCAGTCTACAGAACTACCTAGCATAAAACATTTCTCAGGTGCTTCAAAACATAGGACAAACTGCAAAATTTTACATCTGCTTCACGCATTATTATTATCTTGAAATAAATATTAATAAAACACTGTTCTGCAAAAGCAAATAGCTGAAGATTGTAACAGTACCTGTTGCTCTTGACATAGTTCTTATACATTGAAGCATATTAGGCAAGCACGAGCTGCCACTAAGCAGCTGCTGGTTTGCCTCACAGTAAAGAGCACCAGTATGAAACTCTGAAAGTTATTTTCTCTTTTCGCAGGCATTTTTAAAGTATCCCTTATTCACATGTCCCATGAGGTCTCTCTAAGCATGTGACAAATACAATTTGGTGCAACAGCTATCTTTAGAAATTAATTACTTTTCTGGAAATAGATTGTCAGGGCAAGTTATTACTATCTACCAAAAAATGTATAATTTAGTATGAGAAATAGGAAGTAAAAGCCATGCCACTTTCTAATAACAGAACGCAACACAGTACAGGGACATAGAACACATTTCAAGTATCTATCCTTTGGCAGAATTTAGAATGCTAACATCAATCTTTCAACTATTACATCAACAGAAACTGCAAGCAGAATAAAAAAAGCTGTATTTTTCACAGATGACCTATAGATGTACAAGTCTATAGGAAAGAGAAGGAGCAGCAGCTTACCTTACAGGAATGGCTTTAGGCACAGCATTAACATTATTTGGTTGATATTTGGGCTTGTCGACCTGTACAGCATAGGTGTCCATTCCACTCTCAAAGTCGGGAGGCTGCGATGAGCTGTGTGCTTTCAAAATTGGTTGAGGAGAATTTGAAGATTTTGATGGCAACTCTGGTTTATGCTGAGCTTCATTTGGCAAGAGATTGTGGTTGAATTTTGGACTTTCAAACTTGCGCTCAAAGGGCCGTGCAGCGCTCGTGTAAGGTTTGGTTGAGAAGCGGTTGTAGGAAGGAGTGACTGTTTTCTGAACCTGCTCAGTTCCATTCACAGGGCCTTTGTCAGGGAAGCTCTTCTGAGGGTAAAAAGTGGACTGCACAGTGTCCTCTCTAGAGGATCTGAAAATTGCTGACTTATTCTGAGGTGGAGGAGGGTCAGACACAGAGTTAACTGCAATGAAAATGAAAATACTTGAACTTGTCAGTAGCCACCAGAAATCTCTAGCCACACACAATGAGGCATAAGAACACATTTCAGGCAATTCTTAATCTTCAGTATAAGATATACACAGGTTCAGCTTTGCTCTCTTAGATCATCTGTCCTCCTATTGCCTTTTGTACATCTGGGCAAGTTATCTAACATTTCATTAAACATGTTGGAGACAATGGCATGACCTTTCAATAAAAAGCTTAGACTAACTTATATAATTATCAACCCCCCAGAAAAACAGTACTGAAATACCATTGTGCACTTGCACAAACCAGAAAATGCAATTGAACCGGGCAACCTCCTCAATGTGAAAGTGAAAACAAGTTTTTCTTTTGTTTTTAGAAGCCTTCAACTATTACTCATGTCAGAAGAATTCTGGTCCAAGGCACAGGGAGTTTTACTTCATCGTTGCTGAGACAGTACGGGTACTACTAACACCTGGAAGCTACCTGGTTTCAGACAGAATCATAGAATTTCATAAAACTCAATCTCACTACAGTAAAAAACTATTTTCAATAATAATTATTCCACATTTCAGTTAGAGAACAACATAGCTACATGTGTAGATATGCTGAAGCAACCCCACAAGCACCGGAGAAGCAATAGCTGCTCCTGCAATGGTCAGCTTTGTAACTGCTCACCTTCAGAAAGTGCAGGCTTGTGGTGTGCTGGGAGAGACAGGACAGGACTATTAATTGACTGTGGCTGTGTGTACTGGACTGAAGGAGCAGGAGGAGGAGTTGTAACTTGAGGGATTGGCTCATAGCGTTTTTCACCAACAGGTCTATCCATTGATTCAGTATCAGTTGGTTTCCCCCTGTTGAAATAGAATTAAAAAACAAACATTTCACTGTTCAGTTTCCTCACGGCTCCTGCAGTCACTGCTATTTTTTTGTCTTCTATGATCACCTGATTTCCATCTCTTCCTATAAACATTAAAACATTATTTTCTTGAATAGCCTGTCCCAAGTATAAAAACATTTATTGATAAGCACAAGAGATTCAGACAACATTGATCTTTAGAAGATTAGTAACACAAACCAAGGCAAACAAAAGGCAGATGACATTTCAGGTGTATTTGCATAACTGCCTAATAGGTATTAATTTTTCAACTTCATTTGGAGTAATTTCAATGAAAGTGTTCTCTAATTTCATGGGTTTCCGAAAGAAAATGTAAATCCACTTCTTTTTGGGGATGTTTTTGAAAAGCATAATTAACCAACAGGACAATGGATTCTAGTATAACTTCTTTAAATACACCTAGTAATTGAACAATGCCATCTTATTAGAAATGTAATCAGCTTAAGCTTCACTAGCTTTATGTGCATAGTATAAGTAACTTTAAGATCTTATTTTCAAAACATTTTTCTTATGCTAGAAATGTTTATCCACAGGTTTACTTCAGAACATGACTGATTTCACAAACACCTGTAATTTTGGACCACAATATATTTATTGCGCTCACTTCCAGAATTTGGGTGTTTCAAATTTTAAGTGCACATAATGCCTGTGATGAAATGTAACAGTGAGAGGACACCTGAAAACATCCTCACATCAACAACAGTCTTACCACTTGATGTTCCTTTTCAAGTAGTCATAGCTAGTGTAAGAGCCAAGAAATCTAGGTGATGGCAAAGCAAACAGCAATAGAAGAATGAAAGAAAATAGTCATTCTATCTTGAGCATATTATTTCTTCACACTTTTTATGTTAATCCTAGCAGCTGTCATATGACAAGGTTGTTGAAACAGAGCCACTATTCACAGAGAGGTTTCTGACAAAACCTTTACCATATGCATGTGCACAACGATCACATATATTCAATATGAGTTTGGTCAGTGAATTAGGAGGTAGTCAAGATCTTATATTGGCAGAAATTAAAAGTAAGAATGAGAGTACACTAAGCCATTTGTTACAATCTGTATAAACCAAGTCATTCAATACATCAAAAGAAATTAACAACCTCACACATGGTCTAATTTGAAACAACTTCTTCAGTCATAACACTCACAGAATGACTGTGGTTTTGTACTGCACTGCAGATCATGTACTGAGGGCACATTCACAGCAACTGTTTCTCCAGCACTGTCAGTTCATCCAATAAAGCCCACACCATAAAATGCTTCTGGTTGTGTTCAACAGTATCTAAAAGGACATCTCAGAACTGTTTACCAATACTAGGAGAGACAGAGAACCAAAAGCATGGCTTCCCTTGATTTGTAACACTTACCTTGCTTTTCATGTAGCAAGAAAATACATTGCACATGAGGACAGCTTTCCCTCATTCCTTCACTTTCTGTATGTTCTTATAGATTTAAATGGCAACAATTCTAGACACCAACCATCTTGGTGCTTCAGAGGAGTATGCTATGAAACTAAGAAAAGGCTAGTAACTTTTGAAAGTCTGCTTGATCACCACATAAATGAGAAGATCAGTGATCTAAAAAGTATTTACGTGAACATATCTCTAAAACCAGAGTTGCAAAAAAGAGATTATTTTAGATCTATCTGAAAACTTCCATTCACACTGATTTTATCTAAAGCCATTTATCCAGCAACAGGAGTCATTACTGCATGCTCATTCCCTGTTGCCTTTAATCCAGGTGGGTAGTAGCCCCACAAAAGCCCACAGGAAAAACCCCAACACACTCCACACTGATCAGAACTGCATGGCAGCATCCAAGGGAACAAATAAATGGGGAAGGTCATCCTTTTGATGAAGGGAGGAGAGCACAAAGCTGTGTTTAGTATGAAGCACATTCTGTCACAGGCTCCTGACCAAGGGTCAGGCACAATCCCATCCCACGCTGCTCAGAGCCTGTACGCAGCCAAAGTGATCCCTTACAGCTTCTGAGTGTGTAAATGAAATTCCCCTGATTATTGACAGGCTGGTTTTTAACCTGTTTCCCACTTCATCTTCATTGCAAAATTGCTACTTTGATTTGAAAGGAAGCAGAAATGAACCAGTGGGACCCAGGTTACAAGTCTACGGGTGCAGCAGCAGCCGCTTTGCAGACATTCAACAGACTCCAGCTAAGAGACACTCTGGAGTCTGGATGCTGTTCCTCACTGCCTCCTCAGCTGAGGCTGCAGCTCTCATGAGAGTACTCTTAACCCCACTCAGTACAGAAATCTGCAGTTACCTCACTCTGCAGCATGTCAGGCTAAAGCAGGTAACTACATTGAACCAAACAGCAACAAATCCACTACTCAGCCACGTGGATATCTGCCTCAAATTGCTTCAATTAGATCCACTGAAACACACCCATTTACAAGTTCTACTGTTTTCTCACATCAAGAGAAACTATCCCTTATTCTACAGTTCCTAACAACTGCAACATGCAGATATGGCATTATCCCTACAAAGCAGCTTTAGCAATGGCATAAATTTCCTAAATTATGAAAATAAACCTACAACAAAATAAAAGAGTAAAATAACTTGTAGTAGGAAAAATACACACTGTCACCATACTTAGTCAGTGGCAAAGAACTTTACATAATTTGATGTTTCACATTCATATTTAACACTAAGAAAGTTGTAGCTATTGCTCATGAATAAATAAAATCTGTCCTCTGTACCCAGAATACATTATACGGATTATTCAGAAGCAAGAGATTGCATAATCAACAGTTCCTGTATAATCCAAATTTAGTCCTGTTTATTTTTAGAAGAGTTTATTCACAGAATAGCAATTACCATAGAAATTCACTGGGAAAAAAGATTAATACTGAGCAAGTAACAGGAACAATGTGGAAGCCGGTGAAAGGAGAGTTCTAAACATGAATGCTTTCTCAAGAGAGCAGTTGGTTTGTGTTTCCACACAAGGACAGTGCAGTGTACTAGAGCCAGTACTGTCCAACTGAGCAGAAGCCTTGTTTATCTCTTTCTACTTACATTAATATTTTAGTATTTGTCTATTTGCACTGGACTACCCTGGGTAAATTTTCTTTCCCACGTCTGTCCCTTCCTGTTAAGGGTTACATTCTTTCACAAAGCAAAACCACAACACATGTTTGTCCCATATGATACATGAAATACGTGTCAGCCTTAAAACCAGTATTACCTTACTCCTCTCTGTGGCAGTAAGAGGTCACCTTCCCATATATACAAGCCCTGAAGTTATACACTAATTCAACATCAAAACACAACCACAACTGAGCAGCCAAAGAACACAAGTGTCACAGCAGACAGAAGGAGTAGGTAGAAATATGGAACAATCTCTCTCAGTCATGAGCTGCTCTGCACCAAAAATTCTATAGCTGTGTCTGTCTCATGCTTTTCACCATGACAACACTGCAGAATAACAAATGTACAATGAAAGCTTTCAACACTCTCCATCTGAAGAATTTTACAATCCTCACATTTAAACTTCTCCCAGAGCATGACTTGCATTTTCAATGGTAACACAGTCCATGCCTACACATCAAAACAGATCATCTGTGGGTAACACCTCTGTGGGTTTTGTGAGAGTGGAAGTTTGAAAATTACTGCTATGAGGCCACTCAGGACAGTTTTCTTCCATCTGTGCCCATGATGCCCAGAGAGCAGAACAGCTAAGCTCTCATCTTTCCAACAGAAGCCACTGGGCAAGTGAAAAGGAAGGATAAGAAGCATCCTTGCCTGAAAATCACAACTAGTTACAGATACCCAATACAAACATCATTTGGAAAAAAAAAGTGAAGTCTTTAAAACCTATCAAGCTTTTTGGAGTATTCCAACATTCTCAGGTCACAAAGACAGACACTGGAAGATCACAATGACCAAACAAAACAAAACTGGATTCCCAAGTCTCAGCTCAAATCCTCTAAGACAAGCACTGGAACATGTTGGATCAAGTACATGAAAGACACCTTGCACATACAATAAACATTATAAAATTCAGCTAATTAGTTTATTATTTCATTCTAAAGATCTCATTTACATTAAAGCTGCAGGATTCTCAGCTTGACCTGAATAGTCCATGTTTCAAGCAGGAATACAACCAAAGCCTTCAAAAATCTCCCAATTTTCAGGCTGCATGCAGCAAGCCAAGGTAGCTTTTCACAGTAACATCTACGAACATCTTGTCACAGTTTCAAGACAAATCCACAAAATCAAAACAAATTTAGGTAACTGATGAGAGTATTCAAAAAGTCTGTGTAAGTATCCTCCGAAACAGCCAGCTCTTTACCTGCGCTAAATCTGTGTATGAGCTTTCACACAATTTCTGTATCAAAATGGCCCAAATCAAGGAAGCAAAACAATACAGGAAACAGATGTTTCCATCAACAGATTAAATTCTGGCCTCAGCAATATTCCCTAAAGGCTCAGTTTCCTAATGTCAAACATGGCTAAAGTGCACAAGAACAAATGCATGCAGAACTGGAAAAATCAAAACCTTTGTTTTGAAAGATGTGTAAGCACTACTGTATTAGACTACGAAAATACTTTATTATGTCCTGCTTGTGATCATAAACAGAACACAATCTGTGATCTTGATGAGGCAATTGATTTACTTCCCCCCGTAAGTCCATGGGTGACTCCAAATTCAGTGGGGGTGTTGATTTGCTGCAGGGTAGAAAGCTCAGCAGAGGGATCTGGACAGGCTGGCTCAGTGTGCTGAGGCCAGCTGTGTGAGGTTCAGCAAGGCCAGGGCTGGGTCCTGCCCTTGGCTCACACCAACCCCTGCAGTGCCACAGGCTGGGGCGGAGGGACTGGAAAGCTGCAAAGGCCCTGGGGGTGCCGGTCAACAGCAGCTGAACCTGAGCCAGGTGTGCCAGGTGGCCGAGAAGGCCAGTGGCACCTGGCCTGTACCAGCCATGGTGCGTCCAGCAGGAGCCATGCACTGACCATCTCCCTGTGCTGGGCACTGCTGAGGCCACACCTCGAGTGCTGGGTCCAGTTCTGGGCCCCTCACTGCAAGAAGGATATTGAGCAGGTCCAGGAAAGGGCAACAGGGCTGGGGAAGGGTCAGGAACACAAAGGGTCTTGTGAGCTGTAGCTGAGGGAGCTTGGGGGGCTCAGCCTGGAGAAGGCTCAGAAGAGACATTATCAGTCTACAACTCAATGAAAGGAGATTTTAGCCAGGTGGGGGTCAGCCTCTTCTCCCAGGTAAGAAGAGACAGGACAAAAAGAAGTGACCTCCAATTGTGCCAGGGGAGTTCAGGTTGGACACTGGGAAATATTTCTTTACTGGAAGGATTATCAGACACTGGAACAGGCTGCCCAGGAAGTCACGGAGTCACCATCCCTGGAGGTGAAAAGACGTGTAGATGTGGCACTTAGGGACTGAATTAAGTGGTGGAGCTGGCAGTGCTGGGTTACGGTTGGACTTGATCATAGTGGTCTTTTCCAACCTAAACAATTCTATGACTGTATGCTACTAAGTAGTAAGTAAAAGTAACGTGTTGAAAGCCCTGATACCTGCAAAAATGATTGATTTAATTTTATTAAAATAGAAAAAGTTAGAGGTATGTGTTTTTAAAATAAAGCTACACCTAAACAGAAACTTCAGAATTCATGAACACAAAATTTCATTTCAGTACCACAGGTCCTTGAATTGCATTGAACACAGGCAGAATTTGTTTTAGCTCTAGATGCCCCCCTCCTTTTTCAAATTAAAAAACTCAAAAACTTACTTAGAATAATTGCTGAAATTCAGCTGATTCTGTGAATGTATTGGTTTGGTGGGCTCAGAGTGATGGCTGGCAGGAACCTGCGCCGATGGCTTATTTTCAAAACTCCTGCGATCGAAGTAGGAGAGCTGCTTCCGGTAGTACTCCTCATCCTCCTCAGGATCATAATGGTTGGAACGCACAATATCTTCAGGTGGCTTCACTTGAGGTCTCTGTGGTTCTGGGGCCCTAACCAACAACAATAATGTACAGTTGCCTTGCCCAGTTGAGTAAGTGCCCAAATTACAATTCTATTTTATAACCTAGCTAGTAATAAAGCAACGAATATCTTATAATTGCACACCTTGCCTTTTCACCTATATTGCATGGAAATTAGACAGTTGTGACATACCATAAGGAAAGAAAATTCTTATTTCCCTTACACCTTATCTTTTCCCTTTTGTTTTGCTTTCTTATTAGCTCAGTTAAAGATAGAAAAAAAAAGTAGAACAACAATATTTAATAAGTTCCTTTCTCAAAAATGCTGAGAAATCATTGTATCTTTGCCCCACTTCCCAGCAATCTCACTCATGAGAACTGACTTCATGCCCTGCTTTACTACTGATACACAAACCATACTGACACTCTAACTCCTCTCTGCAGTTTCCAATTTGAAGCACTAAGAAGTGTTTCTGAATATTCTAAACTCATATTGAAAACTAAATTTAATCAGTCGTGCATCTACCTGTAGGTTGTTTTCTCGTGCTCATATTGGCTTTGAGAAGTTGGTTTTGGACCACTCACGCTTGTGAGTGCAGGCTTAGGTGCTAGTTCTGGAGGCTGTAAAGAAAAGCACAGCATATTCAATTAAATTCTAACACTTAGAAAGATAAAGAAAGCACTTTATGATTAAGAAATCTAAGACTACCTTCCCTTCCTCCAAAAGAAAAAACAAGTACTTGCAAAAGAAGAATTAGAGGAGTTTCCAGTAAAACAAGACCCCTGGCAGTGTTTTCACAAGAAGTGTTCAGGTTCTGCTTTTAAAACATACCACATTAAGGTTGCTAAAAGTCAGTATTTCTCAAGCACTAAAGCTTTGTTTCTGAGACAGTATTTCACTTCTTGCAGTGCAATCTCATTAGCAAAAAAGCAAGAACTAAAAAGTTTCAATGACTTACCTTGACAGTCGATGCATCACTCGTATCCTTCATTTTTTCCAAAGATGGGGATCTTCTCCTTTCAAATATCTTAACCCTACTCCGCACAGACTGTGGCTTCATGGCCGGATCTTCTTCTTCCTCAGCTAGAGATGGTGGTGTAGGCAGTGGTTTACTGTTGGAAGGCAAAACTTCTGGTTTGGTTTGTGATGAAGGGGGAGGAGGAAGAGAAACACCTGAAGTGCTATGAGAAGGCTCATATTGTCCAGCTTTAGCATTGTAAGCTTGAGGAGGACCTTGTTCATAGCCCCTTACGTGTGGATCGAAGTACTGCTTGGGTTCAGGAGAGCGAGCTATGGCTGACTGGTATGGCTGAGCCTCTGGCTTGTATCGACCGTGGGTGTCGTATCCAACCGCGTGTTGATCTTCGTATCGCACTTGCGGTAAGCTGAAGTTTTTGGGTGCATGCTCATAGCGAGGTCTGCTGTCATAGCTCATTGCAGGGGGTTCCTCAAAACGAGGTTGTGCTGGGTAATAGCTGCGTTCTGTGCTCTCTTCTAGATTTTGTCTGGAATCAAGATCCCTAGGAGGCTGGTTTTCATAAGCTGTTCTTGTTTGGTTATAGGGCTGTTTCTCCTCATAATATGTCCAGTGCTCCTCATAGGGAGGCACACGGTCATCATAATGTAGGCGAGGGTCATAACCACGAGAAAACTGATCTACATAGTTTGTAGAGTCATACCTATATGTTGACTGTTCATAATCCCTACTCGGCTGTTTTTCTGCATACTGAGCCTGGGATTCATAGATGAGATTTGGGTCTCTTTCCTGTCTCTGTACTGGGTGATTAATTGCTGGCTGCTTTAAGACATAGCTTTGTCTGGATGCTTCTTCATTAATGTATGGATCCTTTCGATACACCTGTAAGAGAGAGACACTTCTCAGTTAAAATGAAGAGTAACTTCAGCTGCAGTTGAAAGGTAGCATTTGAAACAAATCCAAGTTTTAAATATTGGCTTTAATTTTGTTTAAAAGCAGAATAATTTGATGCAGATGTTTGCAACCAGAGGAAACTGTGATTCAAGAGATCCCTTTTAGTTATATTTTTAAGAAAAAACATGTAAGTAGATTAGAGGAGAAAGACAAAGGTAAGAGCCTCCTGTCTGGGGTTTGGTGCTCGGGGGGCACACACTTTTTTCCAGAATGTGGAAAGAGTGGAAGTGAAATATATAAATACACTAAGATAGTTCTAGCATTGCTGAAGAAGTAAAGTCACTCAACAAACTGGACTCAATTTCATGATCAATGATTCGGCATGATTTAAATTTTAGGGAAATAAGATTTTTCTTGAGGCCTCATTAACAGGAGAACGTTGACAAACTAAGGAAGTCAAAGTAAAATCAAAATACAGAAAGCAGCCTTTCTAAAAAAGTTGTATTTTTGAGGAGTGAAAAGGATAGAGTTTGAAGCCATGCACACAAAACATTACATGATGCTTAGCAATTCAGATGAACTGGTTTTTGTAACCTGCATGATTCTCTTAGAAGAAAAAAAATTAGAAGGAATTCTTCAAATAAGGGCAAAACAAAGATAATGTGCTAGCTTGATGTACAGCAGGAAATCAGCACAACAGTGTGGCACAGGTACCTTTGCTGGATCTATATGCGGCGATAAGGATGATGGCTCTTGGTCTCTTAGTACTACATGAGCTCCCTCAGTACTCGGTGCTCTTAAGGGGCCCGCTTGTGGTTGGTAAGAGTTGTAAGGAGCTGCAGTAGGCTCCTCCAGTCTGACATTAGTTAGGTTTACATTAGCATTTACTGCAGAGGCTGATGAGGTTGCAGGGTTTGATTCAGGCGACGGGGAAAGGTAAGGGACTGCAGGTGAGGCTTCTGCTTTCTGTGAAGTGTTTAAAATATTTTAAATATACTGCTATTGAATCAATGTATGACTTTTTGATTTATATTAAAATAATTTAAGTGATGCTCTGACCAATGCAGCTACATGTAGAATGAAATGTACTGATAGTACCATGCACTAGCACTTCCAGCAATTCATTAGGTTGAGGATTATAAAAGCAAAACATTTAATCATAGTAGAATGGTACTTCAATCCCCCTCCTGTCAATGAGTCGCTAAAACAGGCAGGGCAAGCTGATCCTCCAATTCACTGTAATGTACTGTTGCTGTTGACAGATTCTTGTATGTACACACAACACTGGTAAGCGGAATATAAATGGACATTTCTTACTCAAGAGAACTTGCAACCTGAAGTAAGTGCATTGTGGTCAGTGTATAAAATGACTTTCTTACCGGCTGAGTAGTAGTTGTTTTAAATCCTGAAGAGTCTATTCTTGGATTTGGCTGTGGCTGAGCTTGAGATGCATAAGCAGGGTAAGTCTGAGTCTCATGATGCATTCCAGAAGAATCCTCTCGAACAGGTTCAGAGGAGCGTGTAATAGCAGATTCTGGAGGAGTCCCAACCTCATCATTCAGAGTTTCATCCAGTTCTTGATCAGTATAAGCACCCCCTTCTGTGTCTGTGTCTTCATAGTCAGACGTGTGTCTGCTGTCTGTGCTGTACATGGAATACTCACTGCCGGGAGCGGAGAGGTAAGAAAGGCGGTCATCGTGTAAATCAAGATCATCACTTGTAGCACCATCTGCCTGTGGCAAACAAAATTAGGGTACACATTTATTGAAATACCTCCTAAAGAACACCCCTTCTCTTGCAAGGTAGAACATGGGAGTTTTATCAAATTCACTATCAATATCATCACAGGGGACAAGAAATCAGGTTTCCATCACTGAATATGTTAAGCTTAGACCTAAAAGACCTATCTGCAGCCTAGCTCTTTGAGTCATTTTACTAAGGGATCAGATGACTGTCCGAGTAAGGGGATAGTGCAATGTCCACAGATATCAAAGTGCTTGGAAAAATACAGAGCTGCACTTTAAAGTGGTTTTTCATATCAGAATCATTACTTTGCAGGTACATATAAGGAGCTAAGGTCTAAACCAGATGTAATGAAGAAACCCGCAACAATAGCTGATTCATCATTTGCTTACTTTTAGCTGGCACTTCACTTGATAGTGAATAGTTCTTCAAGAGGATGGATCTAATGTGCATAGAGCAACATGCAGCTCAAGAAGGTAAGTGGAGATTTAGTGGGGAACACAGAATACTAACTTGTGATTTAGCATGTGCTTTCTCACAACTCTTCTCAGAAAGGTCAGTAAGAACATGAATATGCCACTTGCTTTTATAATAATGAAAAACACATTCCATCATCAGGCAATCTCAGCCCTGAGAACCCATGCAGTGAAATTCCCAGAAGTTCTTTGACAAAAACCCATCCAAACCCTGCAAAATCTTCACAGCATTACTATATCCTCCAGTTAACAATGATAAGAAGCAAATGCTCCCTTACAACACTGCTACGTGCATAAGGACAAACTGTACAGCTCTCATTAACAGAGTAGGCGTTCTAATGCAGTGACAAAACAGTTTTGAGCAGCTCACACAGCTAGGAGGCATTACTGCTTTAGATCTTCACAGAAAACCTCTCACGATTACTGTTTTGCCATTTTCCCCCAGATATTATTTCTTACCTTTCCTTCTGAAACCCACACAAGTTGGTTCTGTTGTTGCTGAATTGCTTCCTTAAGAGCTCCATACCATCCTTCATTCATTGAATTCAAGTTAATGGTAGCTAGAAGTACAGCAGATTAGTTTGACTTATGACTTCTGCAGAACTACAAGAAGGATCTGTACCATGAGTAATAAAAGCAATATAAACTGGTAGGTTAAAACTATGAGATTTAAACAGTAATGTAAAGTAGTATCCACAGCAACCTTAAGGCCTGATGAGATTTGGGATGTTTTATCCCACAGGAAACACTGAATTAACAGTAGCTTAGAATAAAGAGAGGCTTGAGTTTAGCCAGACTAAAACAATAAAGTTACATCATTTTCCTATTTATTTAAGTTTTGATTTTGGCTGATGATCCTGCAAAGCCACAAGATCTATTAGAAATGTCATTTTGATGTTTCACATTGCTTTACGTTTGAGCAGTCATGTGCAAATGATGCACACACCAATTAACTACTGGTTATTGAATGGCGAAGCCTGAGCAAGTCTGTCACTGCTTGACCTGCTCCATTTACAGAAAATTCTGGAGGTAGAAGCTTCTCTCATCTTTCCTTCCCTTTCCTCTCAGAAATTCTAATCCAGTCTAATTACTTACTTGTGAAGAGGTGGTGATTATTTTTGCGGAGCTTGTGAGCTCTTTCATACAGCTTCCTGGCACTTTTTCGTGATTCTGGGCACAACCTCATTCTCATGGTCTTTACTCCCTGCTTAGAATCAGGATTTAGGAACACTACAATTGGATACCACTGGGCATAATTCAGACGGTCCACTGCATTGGGAGTGACATCTAATAAAGCATGTTTGTCCTGCAGTGACAAGAAGGACAGAGGCAAGAAAGCGAATCATTTTTGTCCTAGATGAAATTTTTTTAACATACTCCACAAACTGACTTTGTATTAACTTTAGAGAATTCACTGTTTCAAAGTATTGATTTAAATCGTTCTCTTATTTGAATTAACAAAATAATAAAAACCAAACCAATTCCAATACAAGCCTAAATAGGCATATACATTTTGAACTGCAGGACCACTGTATAACTCTAGGATTTTTTACATTTAATTCTATTTTTAAAATATCTCCTCAAAGTAAGCAGACACTGAAATAAAAAGAAGCAGTTTCCTATCAGTATTCTGTAAATAGGAAAAAACCAAAGACTGAAACACAAGATATAGTCCCATTACACATTTCCATCTTCCCTTTTTACAAAAAAATATCACTGTGAATGCAGAACTTGGCCAGCTTTCATTCAATGCAATCAGGCACACAGCATGAAGCATGCTGACTTTGCTGCTGTAATAGCTTTTTTCCCTCTCATACTTCAGCATCTGAAAATCTTCCAGTTTGTTTTTAAGTAAGGAAATAAATAGGTGAGCCTCATATAATGCACTAATTGTAGAGGTTTTAAGGATATTAAGAAAGGGAGATGGAAGAACCCTTTCTTAGTCCTCACACAAAATAATTATGTCAAGTGATCAATTTGTACACTGGGGTGGGGCAAAACTAACAACTCAATAAATAAACTGACCATTTCTAGCTATAATGTCACACCATGGCTTTAAATGAAAGAGGATACAGCTTAAAAGAGCCTTAATGGAGAGAGGACAACAGCCTCTGGAACAAAGCCTAGAAGCACATCCAGGCTGCGGTTATTAATAGAGAGAAGAAGGGTGGTAGGGTTTTTCTTATTAACCTATAGAGAGATGAGAAAGCTATTTTTTAAGCAAGCGCAGTAAGTTACCATTCTACATTTAAAACACCCAACACTTTACTTCATGCTATCAGTTCTACTTTTCTTGTGTTAAAAGTCCAGCGACAATAGAAGACTTACTCTATCAATGATCTGCTTTATAGTGTGGAGACGAATAATGCCAGAACTACGTTGGTCAGTACCAGCATCTCTTGGTTCACTTTCTGGTAAAGAGGACACAGTAAAAATCTATTGTAAGTTTACAACATATTCTACATTCCCTTATTAAGATAAAACAAACCATTTCATAGCTCAAGCTGTCAATTACATATCATACATGAAAGTCTACCCACCATTATGGCCATAAAAATCACATCTTTACAAAAGCACTTGGAAACAGGATAAGGTACAGAACTAAAATGAAATTTGAGGTGGCTATAAATAGAACTAATATGTCTTCAGAGAATTATCAGCAGCAATGTAGTAGAAGGAACTTACATTTAGTCTGTTCCTTTACATTATCAACGTCTTGTTAAATACATTAACTAAAGTAATAATGTAGAAACAATCTAGCCAAAGAAAGCCATTTCCTAACTCCAGAAAAACCTGATCTCACACCTACTTGCAATTTGGAAGATATCTGGTTCTTCTCTAGCAAGTTTCTCCCGTGCAACATCAGCTATTGGACCAAAAATGGTTACAGGTCTGAGAAACCCAGCTAGAATTGAAGGAAAAAGAAAAGTCAAGATATAGCGATTGCTTAAACCAAATGCAAGATACATATAACTAAACTGGCTTTTCCAAACCAAACCACACAAACCTGTAATGTAAAGTAAGAGTAAAGCCATACCTTCCCGAAGAACAACTCTTTCATAGGCAGGAAACTTTGTCTGAACAGGTTGGGCAGAAAGATCTTCTCTGCTTTTCCGGAGATTTCTTTTTGAGCTCCGCAAGCCTCGGAATCTCCAAAAGTCTGCTCGATCTCCTCCTGCTGTCTTTGGAAGTGTGTACTGTACACTAGCCAGCTGCTCAGCTCTAAGGTGACAACAAATCCCAGTTACCACAAAGTCAACTTCTGAAGTAATGCCTGACTAGGCAAGCTTACATTCTCAAAAAAACACTGCCACTGCTGAACCAAGCTTTTGTTGTATTATGAACTAATGAACTACAAGACAACTACTGAACCTGGTATCACATTTCTAAAACTTACTATAACCTTGTACTCACTTATATTGAAAAGAAAGTTTATTCGTGGACTGTGCAAAGTCAAAAGCAAATCCACAGATATTTTACTTCAGTATGTTCTACACTTTGTCACTTTTTCTTACTGAGCCAACTCTATAAACTTGTGTCGTTCAAGGAAGTCCAGTCATTCATTATACAGACGCCATTTAAAACTGTGGGTTTGAAACAGTAATTTAACTATTGCAAGATCATACCTGTTTTTGTTAGGTATGATACCTCTTTCCACTTCCTTATGATTCTTCCCAATTCGAATGGCCAGCCATGAACCCAGTTTGCCATTGTACAGAGTGTCCACCACCCGGAACACTTCACCTTTATTGAAACTTAGTCCATAAGGAGATTCCTTCTCATATTCAAAATGAGTTCTGATATAGAAAGAATCCCCTACATCAGACTCAACAATGCGACGATAAACTGAAAGAAGGAAAAGAAATCCCAAAATATCAAGTGTTACATAAGTTCAAGTGATGTTATAATGCTCACAAGAATTACACAAAGCAATGCCTCCCCTTAATTCTCCTTGTTCTAAACGTACATTATTCAAGAAGCCTTAATGTCTCAGAGCTGCTCTATTTCAAGCACCATAACTATTTACAGTAAACTCTACTAACATACTTTTATAGTCAAAAATTTGATCAAAGTGCAAGCTTACTTCATTCGCCCTGGAAGGAATTCATCTTGAGAAAAGAAGTTTGTATGTACAAACACATCAGCATAACCACTCATTTTCAATGGCATAACTACAACTGACTCTTCTACTTCCTCCAAGGATAATGCAAGACATTACATAGGTGGTAGGGGTTATTCTGAAGAGGAAATTTTTGTTTGGGATTTTGTTTGTTTGTTTAGGAAGGTGTGGGTGTGTGTATACTGGCACCATATCTGTCTCTACTCCACTTGTAATGGCCTCCTGTCTCAAAGCCAAAAGGACTTAATAGTTTAAGGTGCCAATTTCCTGCAAGCCAGCAGTTAGTTATTGTTCACTAGGCTTTTTAATGCTGTTCTAAGCAGTCTACTACATCATTTCCAGTATACAAATATTTACCATCTTTTTTCTTCTGTGCCAAAATGGTGACTTCTTCCCCTTTAGGAAGATCAAGCAAAAAAAGGACAGCTTCTTCTCTGATGATATTTGTGAAGTCTACATTATTTACCTGGTATCAATGAAGCAATAATTCTGATTTAGCATATGACATTATTACAGAGATTTAATTATATAATAGAAAATCTGAATCTATTGCTGTGATCTTTTTCTTACTCAATTTCATACATACCAAGTGCACATATCTCAAGACGCCTCTTGTACGTCTAAAGAGTCCCACTTTATTTCTCAGTAAAAGCACAGCTTCCAGGATAATAGGTAGCTGTTTATTTTATACTCATTATGGAGTACCTATATACATCAGTAGCCCACAGAGCACTCTGACAACTTAGTCACTCACCATGAAATCAAACAACTTGATAAACTGAATTAGTCTACAAGATTTAATGTAAGAAAACTTACTAACCTTCCTAGCAACAGTACAGTAAAAAGAGATTTTGTTCCTAGTAAATCATCTAAAAAATACATACAGAAAAAACTGTATGAACTACAAAGGCAAAATAGTCAATCCTACAGAAAGAAAACCTACTTTGGTACAACAAAACATTTGTAACGTTAACAGTTTTGACATACCCTGAGAATCTGGTCCCCTTCCTCTAATCCTTCTTTTGCTGCAGGGCTGTCTTCCAGAACACCAGCTACAAATATGCCAACATCATTGCCACCTGCTAGCCGCAAGCCCACACTATCTCCTTTTCTGAATTTTACAAGTTTCATGCTTGGCCTAAAAATTTAAAAAATATTCCACTTATTGGTAATAATAGCCCAAAATGTCCTGGTAAATTTGAAACATGCAAAGAAGTAATCTGCTCGTTAGTCAATTAGTGGATATTTTGCTATACATACCATTAACTGTTTATCAACTGCAGCATTACAACATGCTTAATAGCAGCACTCCAAAAAACCCACCTGCACGTACATGTTTAGTATGGTTTGTTTGTCTTACACTCAGTGTTTATGTGAGACACTGACACTCTCTTCCAAAAACATTCTTCCTTTTAAAGAGCTGTGCTGGCACACAGATCTATTTTGGCTCTGAAGAGATCAAGATTAATTTGAGGTCAAACCAAACTAGAATCTATTTTCATGTCCACTAATGCCCATAAAGGAGAGCCCAGTTGAAATAGCCTTATTTCCATGCTGGGACATTGCACAATTCTGCAGTAACCTTTATTCACTGCTCTCCAATTACTATGAAAGGTAAAGAATATACTACAGTAACTTTCCTCTCTTTGGACATGGGGACAGGAAAGGAGGAGTGAGAGTGCCCAGGGAGAGACAAACCCAGCAAATCCTTTTCACTTGTTCATTATTTTAAGGACTCATTTCCATAGAAATGAATAGACTTTAAAATGGTATATAACCCAGTATAAGTGCCAACAAGGCTCAGGAATAAATCTCATGTTTCATCCTATTATTTGTGAACAGAAGGGTCAGGACAGAATACTGGGCATGATACCAGAGCACAGAGAGGGGTTATTGACTACCCTGGATAAAAGTTTGGTTTGCTTAAGAACCAGGCAGGTTCAAACAGAGTTCAGAGATACATTACCGAAGCATTCCATCTTCATGGGTTGAATTGGGTAAAGGACCATCAGATGGACTGACTGGTAAATCCACATCTGGCTGTCCTCCTTGTGCATACACTGGCTTTGGTTCTATTAAAATACCAAAGATTTCCAATGTCCATTTGGTCATTTAAAGATGAAAATGTGAAGTTTAACTTAGTTAAGATTTAGTTAATGACTTCTTCAGTAGCCTTCCCTCCACCCCACTTAGACTCACTTAAAGTAAAATACTAGAAAATACTCTCATCATGCCATTCAGATTACTGGCCTAACTACTACATCAGTAAATATTCCCAAACTTCCTTTGCACTTCATTAAGTACTCTGAGCACTTCAAAAGGACAAGAACTAGAAGGCTTCATGCTCTCAAGACCACTTTCAATCCTTCTGTTTCTAACCTTGATTTTTCTGACCTAACATCTTTGTTTTCCATTGGTTCTCTTCACTCCAGAATTCAATTTTTGAAATGAAAATGCCATAAAACCTCAATCTACCATACATGCCTTAAGGTCCAGCTGGTGGTCCTTAGAGCTATGCACTTACTATGGCTTTGCTGCAGAGCTTCTCTGGAGTTCCTGTGAGGAAACTGCCACTGCAGGCTTCCCTCAGCAATGAGCACTAGTAAGGGCTCCTCTCTGATAAAGACCTGGTCATGTTACAAGGATTTATAGGCTCATTTTTGCACACAGGAAAATATTTGATTTCAAACAAGGCTGACTTTGAACTAGTCTAATATTCGTGATCTTGCCAACAGTTGGACCATCTTCCTTTCCAATCACTGAACAGACTAGTTTGAAATTGGGAATTTCAGGCAACAATTGGGTAATTATGCCTTTTTCTAATGTGACTCTGATCCCTCCCATACAATAACATAGTGTTTTCCTCTAAGTCTCTAGTCAACGTTTCCTAAGCTAAGCTTCTGATGATCCGTCCCAACAAATACTTTCCTCCCACCCTGATTCTTGACACAATCAACTAGGACAGTCATCTTACCCTTGCCCCTAGTCTAAGCAGCAAACCATCACAGATCCTGCCAGCCACTTCTCTAACATGTTCATTACAGTCCTGGAAGGATCCTCATTTCCCTAGAGCTTTTGTGAGGCTATTAAAGGATTATGCCCTTTGCTACACTATATTTCAGTTTCTCTTGGGCAAGTGAATTTTATCTGCAGACATTAATTTAAATATTAGCTTTATGTACTGGCCTACAACTCCTCCCACCCAAACTAAGTGTTTCCATGTGCCTCTTCCCATTCATGCAAGAATAGAACATTTCTCCTGCCCCACCAACCAACAAAACCCCCACACTATCTCTGGTTTGCTAGCCCCTCAGACCAATTACCAGTACATTATTTTGGATTAAGAACCATCTTAAGGGTTGCCTATCTGACTGGATTGGTATTATGCCTATTATTAATCTTCAGTACCTTACAAAAATGCAGAATTCATCTTTCTGATCTCACTACCACATCCTTTTCTATCTTGGCAAATATAAATTACTTCACTTACCTCTCTTCATAACACTGCTGTAAAAGGTCACCTCTTATGTCCATCTTTTTAATAATGTCTGCTGTACCAGAAAACTTACTGTTCTTATTTTCAAGATCTTTCAGAATCTATCAACATCAGACAACCCTTCCAGTTCTTCACTAATCTACTGACTACTATATGCAGAAGTGTCACTGCTCATCCCTTAGGTCCTCAAATATTTTCAAGCTTCAATGTGCTTTCTCTCATTGCACCCAGCCTTTCAGTAACAGCTCCCTCTAAACCATCTGCACATCTCCCTTCTCCACTTGTAATTTCACTGAAATGCCTCATTCTGTAAACAAAAATCTTGTAAGTGCCAGCCTGCCCGGAACAGTGTCCCATATCATCTTTTGTTTTGTTTGCTTTCCTTTTTTTTCCTTTTTTACACCATCTGGCTTTTATCTGCTGCCATTTAGCTTATCCTTTCCTTTTGGGAAAAAGGAAAGAGATTTTGTTCTGGCTTGATTAGCTGCACTTGTTAACCTGCCTTCTTCGTCCTTGACTGTAGTTAAGTGCTACATGAACAAAGCATTTTGGAGTGTTTTGAGTTGTATCTTGGGAACAGTAGCTCTAAACAGGCTTAAATACATCATTGTTATAAATATGGTCTGCTACAGTAACCCATAAGAACTCATTTACTGCTGAACACTCAGAAAAGAAACGACAGATTTTAACCTTCTCTGAGAAATCAGTACAAAACTCTTTACAACCATCACTTATAACTACAACTCTAAACACTGAAATCTGACCCCTATATAATGACAGACCCCACAACTTAGGTTTTCAGGACCAAAACGCTTATGATATAAATGAGATTATGGTTACAAAGACTGTTTGTAAAAATAATTAGGACTTGGTATGTTTTAAGACTTAAAAGTCATTCTAAAAATATGCAAGAGCATTAAGTCTTTACTGGTCATCCATTCTCAACAACACACATAATTAATATATTTGAATATTTTTACCTGGGAGTGGCGGAGTTTGTTTTTCAGTTCTTTCAACTGTCACCTCTTCCACAGCTTTAGAAATATCATCTGCATTCTTTACAGGTGTAGAGACAGCTCCTGGTTTAGTTATTCTCTCATCTTCTCTGCTTCGATGACTATATTAGAAAAAAAGATTCCACTCTGCATACAGAACTGTTTCTATGATCTCAGTCTGCTAAGACTAAAGAATAAATACTTCCATTCATCAGGATGAGGGTAAGGTATCACCATTACTGTTCAGGAAGCTTTTGTTCTTAGACTATCCCATTATTAATCGTTTTTATCATTTCCAAATCCTACTGTTTTGTCCCTAATAGCATGTTAACAAAGGACTTCCCTAGTTACGGCAGTTAAGAGAGCAGCAGCACATGGGACACAGACTGTAAAGCTTCAAGCTCTCTGCTTCAAGCACACAGGTCACACACACATGCTGTATATTGATAGCTATATAAAGAATTGAGAAGCAAAGGGAAGAAAGAAGAAAATCCATTACAACAGTTTTTCCTCACCCCTATCTATAGAAAACATGGATTTTTAGACTTAATTCTTAGGCTTTGCTGTGACCAAGCTAATTTATCTGCTCCTTTGTGTGTCAAGTGCTGCTGGTGGTGGCACCTTTTACTCTTGCAAAGCCCTGCCAAGGCCCACATAAATATGTTCCTCATTTCTCATCTCCTCAGAGAGGATAAGGCCTTCAATTCACAGCTATGACAAGAGGGGAGTGACTCTCATCCATGCATTTCAGTCAAAAGAC
This sequence comes from Anomalospiza imberbis, assembly GCF_031753505.1. Lineage (NCBI taxonomy): Eukaryota > Metazoa > Chordata > Aves > Passeriformes > Viduidae > Anomalospiza > Anomalospiza imberbis. The sequence goes on along the minus strand of NC_089693.1, from coordinate 15,022,614 downwards.
AATTTGTTGCTTCTTATGCATTTCCACACAACTGGAGCACAAACTGAAGGAATTTAGGGCAAGTTAAAGAAAGTTCCTGTTTTTAAATGATGAAAGCAAGGAAAATTCTACAGAATGTAATTTCTATTCTTTGAGTGCAAAAGATCAGGTATTCTTGTATTGCTGTATTGAGCTACAGCTGCCAGCTGTACCACAGCAGAACTGAACATGTGCTGCATGTTGAAATGTTAACCACTACACTGCTATCTGATGAACACTAAATAATTTAATAGGGTTGGAACAGATGAATATTAATAATGAGCTAGAAAAATAAGTTTTTCTTCTTGAGAGTTGGCAAATAAGCAAGGATTTAAAGAATATTTGAAATAAGACAGAAATAGCCTTTCATATAACAGCAGACTGACTTGCCAAGAAGGGGGGGAAAAAGGTATTTTCTCAAGGATAACAATGGCTTGGTCAGTAGGTGCAAGCCCATCTGCTCTCATAAAGGAGAGGTCGGTACTAGGAGGGAAAAAAGAGAGAAGTTCTGCACTACTAACAGCTAGATGGTGCTACTGGGTAATAATGAGCACTGCTGCCCATAAAGCACAAATGGATCAGATCCCCATCATATAGAGCTAAGACTGTTAAGATCCTAATCAGAAATAATGCTTCAAGAGCTAGAAATATGACTTCAGAAAAGAGATTCCAGCAAGTCTGCTCATCCAAGACATGCAGTAAAGAATAAAAGAAAATTACAAAAATCAAAACAAGGAGAATGTGCTTTCCTAAAGCAAAATGAAGTCTAAATTATGAGAAACCATGCTTAGCTATTCAGCCAAGACATACTACAACTTCTCAGTGCATTCCTGTGCCAGTTTTAAAACCATGTGCCCGAAGGCAGCTAAACAGAATACAGAAAAGGACTCCAATCACCACAACAAACTGTGAAGAGAAACACTCCTGCATTATAAACAACCATCTTGTTGTAAGTCATTGATAAAAACAAGCACAGTCGCTTATTTAAAATCCCTATTTATGCCTCTTTTTATCCGGATAGAGTCCCTTTTGGAGGCTCCCACAGCTGATTAAAAGGATGCTAAAACCTCTCTGTCTAACAAAATAAAAAGCATTTATCTTTTTACTTCATTCCTAAACATCACTGATAGAGGTTTTCTTATTCCTTTCTTGGATTTTCAGTTTAGGTGCATAAGCTAGACGGTACCAGACTAAAACATGACTGAACTGGTCATTCCCTTGAAAATAGTTCCTGGCTTATTAAAAACAGATACATACATTTAGCTATTTAAATGCATGCTAAGTGTCCTAGAAACAAAGAAGTTCTGTAGTGTTGTAAGCTGCAACTATTTCCACTCCCCAAAGATTTCTGGGTAATGAGTACCAGTTAATAAGACAGTACAGTAAATTTCCGCATGAGCCCTCTATACCTGTTTCCAAGCATCTCCTAACATTTGAAAGTAGCATTATTCTAAAGTAAGACTATCTGTTTTGCTTTAAAAATAAAGCAAAAAATACTATAGTTACTACACAAAAAAAATTAATTTTATATTTCCTCCACGTAGTCCAAAACCAGTGTAATTTTATGCTGCTTTGATTCCTGTACACATCAAGAGAATGCAAATGTGGAAGCTCTCAAGAACAGTAACTAAAATACAGAGACTGAGGGCACAGCAAAAAATAGTCAGGTGAGTATCTGAAGCCACAGGCTCATGGGCTGCTGCTAGGTGTGCAGGCAAATACACCCTGTCAACTCAAAAGCCTGCAAAAGGTCAGGTCTACTCTAGCTAAGACATGAAATTTTAAATGGGAAAAAGCTGGTAAAACAAAAAGGAAGCAACAGAAAAGCAGGGGAGTCGATTTCTTTCCTTGACTTTGCTTAAACTGTCCAGTAAGCCCTGAATATTTCACCTTAAAAGATGATACAGGAAACAACTTGATGCCACCACTGGTTCCAGGTGAGAGAAACTTGTTAAAAACTGACAGCTGCACTTCCCAAGAGACAAAAGTGTTGTTCCCTGTGTACACTGTGACACTATTGTTTAACATCTGTGCTGTGTCAGGGCCACCTTTACCTCACTTCCTCTCCCTGACATTTTTTCAAAGCGTGCTTACCAGAAGCATTTTAAAATTACAAAATACAATCAGCTACATGTTAGTGCTATTACTGCAGAACAAGAGATGACCTGCAACACACATTTGACTCAACAGAAAATTATGGAAAATGTGAAATTGCAGGCTCTTCCCAAATGTGGTTTTAGCATATCTCAAACTCTTTAGCATAAGAAGAGTAAGAGCAAAGTAGCATCTTCCTAAAGACATTCAAAATAGGGCTGATTTTTATCTTATCTTCTAGTTTTTCAGCTTGTTTTGAAAATGGACAGAACAACCAATTTCTCATCCTACATATAAATTGACAATGGTATTACAGAAATCAGCCTCATCCTTCCACAAAAAATGATGATCTCTACGGTGATTTCTTCAAGCTTCCAAATCTTTCTTGCTCTGAGGCTGAAGTGTTAAACACATCAGAGGATGTTTTTGCCATTAGAATATCTAGGTGAGGAAGTCAGCATAGAAGACAGAGTTCCCAAGCAGGAATTCTTTCAATTAATTAAGGGCAGCCCAGAGATATCATCTGGGGGGTATGGCAGCACCCGGCTTTAAAGGCCAATCTTTAGGATGGGTCACACCAAAAGTTTACCCAGCTCAACAGCTTCTTAGTGCCAGCACTAAGACCAGATAGCTAAGATAGGTTTATGTGATACTTTTCCTGAGGTATCTGGTACCTGGTACTCTCCAGCTTAGCCTCAGAGACCTCTTTTGCTCATTCTACCTTTTTAAGTACAACTCTTCATAAATTATTCAAAGCAAAATTAGCCCTTTCTGTTAGTAAGTAAAGAAAAATGTTTAAGAATTTGAGTTTTTAGAAGACTGTTCAAGACACGCCTGTGAACTTTCTTTAGACTAAAGAAAACTAAAGCACTATTGAATGCTTTACACAATGATCAAACAGCAATATGGAAACTCATATCCAGGAACCTTGCAAGCAGCCTGATGTACATACCAGTGAAGAATACTGAAAAGTGGACAACACTGAAGACCCTGCCAGACCCCAAAGCAATACTGAGGCAGATCTGTAAGCAGATTTCTGTACTCTGGTGCAAAGGAAGAAATATCAGTCTGTACTTAAGCTAGTATGCAAGGACTAAGGATTCCCCTGGAACTTCCCTCCTCATTAACATACAAACACTTGGCAGAACAGCGTCTAAATAAAGACTCATTATCTTCAATACATTTTTAACATGCTCCTTAAGCTTAGTTGGAAGACTTTTTGCACATTTTTTCCTCAGCCCTTTCTCAAGCCTTTTTCTTCCTCCAGATTTTCCACCAAAAAAAAAAAGAATAAGTAGTTAATAACTAATTTGATCTTACAGTAGATTTAAACTTGCACAAACAACCATTTCAAGGAGAAGTTGCTCTCAACATGTTTTTCCTTACATGGCTCAGGGCCCAGATTTTCTGATCTTGGAAGGGACATGTCGCAAAGGAAGTCAAGCCATGCCAAAGCAGCTCTAGCTCATACAGAAGATATAACGGATGCATTCAGAGTTGAGATAACTTCAAAGCTCCCTCTCGGGGAAGATTTGATTCTTCCAACAGTTTGGTCTACAGGGAGGAAGTGACCATCTACCTAAGCCACTGCAATAGGACAGGAAAGCACTAACACTAGGCTAAGTCAGAGTTACAGTTCTGATAGATTTTTTTTTTGTTCCTCCCTCCACAAGCCCTATCAGGCTGCACTAGAAATGCATGTCAAGACCTACAGTTTTGAAATATAACGGAGATCTCACAACCTTCACAATCAAAGCCCTACCTCTGGGACCCTGTTTTTAGGTGTCTTCCATGAAAACAAACTTTCATGCCTTGTGGTCCCTCTGAACAATGTACACAAAAGAAGCAAGAATGTCTGTAACCCATAACCCCAAGCAGGTGTACATGCAGGTACAATCTCTCTTGCAGTTGTATCGATCTTTAAAAGATTCTAAAAGCCTTGAAGGTGTGTTATTTTCTCCTTGGCAAACCAATTTTATTAATAAGCAATCAGGCATATCTTTCATGAACTGGCCAGTGGTAATTTGTTTTTTCAGAGTTTTTGAGCAGCATCTAAAAATCTTCAGATGGAGGCTCTGAATTTGAAATTTGCACAGATCAATTCTAATTTCTGCTCCATCATATTATGAGCAGTCAAAAAAGAAACTTTTCTCTTTCAAATATTTAATAGGATTTGAAATCCAACACTGAAATGCTATTTCAGTAAATCAGAATGTCTGTTTCCAAACTGTGGAAATGCAAAACTGGGCAGATTTGTTATTTGGGACTAAAGTTTCGTATTTCCGGAGAAAAAAATTCCAAACCATACAGTACATTACTTGTCTCTGAATTCTGATAAAATTAGACTTATGTACTGAAGAATTATAATCAGTGTTCCATTACCAAGTTCACATATTAAAAATGGAGTGTAAAAGCTAAACCTGGTGTGCAATACACCTTGTTTTGCAGGAACTAAAGGTATTCAGAAACAAAAGATAACCCCATGCCTAAACACAGCAAGACTTCAGCAAGTTTACCCAGGCTGGACATGCAACAGGAGCTGTGCTACAGGTCATCTCAAAACCTACTTGCAGCTAACTGCTTTCTAAAACCAAAATACAACTACACATTTTTCAGTAACATATATTGCTATCAAATTTACATTGTCATTCATACAACCATGCTCTATGATTATGTTTAAAAAAGATGTAACACTAAAGAAAGGTTCAGTTTCTCCTCAAGTCTAAAATATTCAGATTATTATTATCTGCATCTCTTGAGACAAAGAATGGCATATTACTGCCTCCATAGTTCTGCTTCAAATTTGTTACACCATATAAATCTAAGCACTCCTACAACTTATATGTTACATTAAAGAGTTGATTTAAAAATAATACAATGCTGCCATCACCTGCCGTTGCTGGGCTGCTGTGGAGAATGTCTGGAATGGTCTGAAGGCTCTGACCTCTGGTCAGGAGATCGTGAACGACTGCGGCGGGGCCTGTCATGTGATCGGTTGGAATGATCTGATGCCAGCGACTGAATTTCTGAAATGTCTGTTAAATAAAAGTTGTTTTTTCATGAAATGATTGTAATTTAAATGGTGGCATGACCTGCTTAAATGGGAATAAGCTTTTGCAGAGAATTTTTATGAAGATGCTAAATCTATGCTTATTATTACACAAAAACAAACTTAATATTCCTGAAAGAACAGCCACAAGAACAGGGACTGAATCTTTTTCTCCACGGTTTTTGAAGGAGTGGATTTCAACCACATTCAAACAAAAATTTACCCATATTACCATCTTACTCCTAACTCTTCTCCTCCCCACCCTCTCATCCCACTTAAGTATTTCATATCTTGACAACACAGGGAGTTCTTTCCTTTTTAGAAATCAAGTTCTCATACTCACCATCTCTTTCTGAAGCATTAGCAGAATGAATACTGTCAGAAAGATCAGGGACATTCAACAGTGTGGCTCGTTCATCTCGCTGAACAACCATCTTCAATTTGCCTTTTGACCTTTCTATTAATGTTTTGGCATCTGCTAAGGACATATTTTCCGTCACTGTGCCATTTATCTGGAATAGAGCGGGGAAAAAGAAGAGATATAAACTTACTAAAAAAACCCCAGTGAATCTCCAGCAAAAGGAGGGTGTTCTATCTGATGATATTCAGAAGTAGTTAAAGTATTTATCAAATTACCATAATACAATGGAAGAGCATTGGGCTCATCCAAAATATTGCATAATATAGAAAATTTTCAACTTTTGAAGTCAAAGCTTCTAGCACTAATACAAAACTTGTAAAAGATTAGTTATGTTTTTTGAACCAGCACTGCTATACTCAACAGAGCAAAGAATGGTCCATTTTTCTGTACCAACGTATCCACAACACTATCTTGAAATAAAAATTGTTACTAAGAATTAAAAATCATAGAATGGCCTCAGCTGGCAGGGACCTCAAAGACCATCCAGTTCCAACTACCTTGGCATGGGCAGGGACACCTCCCACTAGACCAGGATGCTTAAAGTCCCATCCACTTGCCTTGGACACTGCCAGGGATGGGACACAAAAAAAATAACCCCTGGGTATATTTATTTCTAAAAAAAAAAAAAAACAACCCAACCAAACAAAAAAATTAGTCTGAAGGCAAATTTTAGTGTTGCACAATAGCACAGCTCCACAACATGTTACTTATAACTAAGCAAAGCTTCATACCTTTTCCAATAGTCTTTATTATGTATTTACAGTGGGCATTATTTGTCTGAATAACACTTTGGGAATAACACCAAAAAGGCTTGGTAATTTTCGTTTCCTTAGGGAAGTTGATTCATATTAAATTTGATCTTTGAAATAATTTAATGAAAAGTGACACATCTTCTATTAACTATAATAATGTTACTGACACAGCCAATTCTAGGCAGAGTTGTATCAGTGAGTTTTGCCTTTGAACAACCACCACCACCGAATACTCTACCTTCAGTACAACATCTCCTTCCTGGATATTGCCATCTCTTGCTGCCAGGCTATCCTGTGATATTTCTTTCACAAATATGTGACTTGCCAACCGCAGACCATACTCTTCATAATAAAAGAAAAAAGAAAACTGATGAAGTTACAGCAGCAAAAAGGGAGATATCTGGAGATTCACAACACTGCATTTACACAGGCAACAAAAAGAGGAGAGGAACTTGGCATACAATGGGCTGTAGCAGGATAGGTTATAGCTTTGCCATTGTATCAGTCTTTTTCTAACACTGCCTATAATCAGAGCTGTTGTTCAACAGCTTAACTGAATTTTTTTCTCTTCCAAACAAGACACCCACTAAAGGCTCGGCTAAAGTGTAGGTATGAAGCTGCTGACTAGCAGATGTTGGCTGCAGTTGGAATTTATTTACACTGTACAATACTTTACCCTTAACTAAGCACACATAATTGGAATACAAAAAATAAAACCAGAAATACAATAGAACTTTTTTAATTTTAAGCTGGCTACTGGTAAAATGGGCAAACTGGTAACAGCACTGTTCATTCAGCCCACACAGCCTCTAACACAACACTGAGTGAAGCAGCTGGCCTTTGAAAACCAGCAGAAGTTTTACCAAGAGATATACACACAAGTTACCTTCATTTTTCCTGGATTTCACCAGTGTGACTTTGGTGGGCTTTGCAGGCTGGCTGGAGGTGACAGACCTCCTGTCTGACCTGGGAGACAAGCTCCTCTCCCTGCTGGCGCTGCGATCTCTGACCCAGCTCTTCTCGTGCCTCCTGCTGGCACTGGGACCACCACGGCTGCTCCTTGGATCCCGGATTTCTTCATCGTAGCTGTCATCCTCATTTTCAGACACTGGTTCAGGGTCTGGTCGAGTCACTGGAATCTGAATTTTCTTCATCCTTCGGATAGTCTACAACCCAACAGCAGGTATCAGCCTCTGGCTGTGTAATGCTAATGGTGCTATGGAATGGCAGAAGCCAAGCCAATCCCAGCATTCAAAACATGCAGATGTATTGGTGAATGCTCTGAATTGTTGCATCCTCAAAATTATATCCAATTAATACAGGAGACTTATCAATACAGATTATTAGAAACCTGTTTTTACAGTTTAGTCCTTTTTTATTTTTAATTAGGATTAAATTTTAATTAGTACTAAATTTTAATTTAGTCCTTTTTACGTTTTTGCACAAGTGACAAAAGGGTAACAATCAACAGCCTTCATAGCACAACATAATATTCTGTCTTCAGCGCTGCATATTTGAATGCCCTCTCTTTGCTTAAAACCACAAAATCAGTTACTGGCACTGCTAAAACCCTTTTTTGCTAACATGTAATCTAGTGCATACTCAGTATGCTATTGACAGTGATTCTCCTCAACTTTGAAGTCTTCCAGTCTTCCAAAGAAATGTTTATGCAAGACATGGAGGAAGGGGAGCAGTCACTCTGGAAGTTCAAAGTTGCTTTGTACAACACAGACAGCTGGTTCCAGAATATGAGCCAGCCTTGTTCGGAGATTTGCTTGCTATGTATTACAGAACAAAACCAAGTTCTACCATAAAGTTTTCATTAATTACTTGTTTTTTTACCTAAATCTACACACCAAATATTTAAGACACTGAAAGCCCTGCACAGCTTGCCACACATTGCTTTCTGTAAGCATTAAAGAACTGCTGCCAAATTTACAAATGCAAAACATCACACTTTTTTTTGCAACTGCATTAAAGCACATAAATGGACTAAAAATCTGTCAGCAGAAAAGCTTTTCTATAAGCACTAGAAGTCTCTTTTCATTAATTAAGAAACTTGTAAACATTGTGCATTTTTTTGTTCTATTTTTTTGTAACATAACCCCCAAACTTCTACAGAAAGCTGGATTACTACCCTTTGGTGATGACCTGCTCTGTTTTGCAAAAGTTCAAAAACCACCACTTAGAATAAGCCTACAAAATTGTAGGAATTAAGGTAATTATACTTTATTTTGGCAAACTGTTTACTGAGCACAAAAAGAACTGTTAGTGCCTGAACAGCTTGTCCCTTAGCACACACCAGCCTTTGAAAAACTCAGTAAAAGTGTATCCAACAAAGTAAACAAATATTAAACAAAGCTGACTTGCCACAATTTGGCAATCTGAGAAGTACTTTACCATAAATAAAAGGAGTCTGAATTATCCCATGCCACACTATGCAACCATCATCATTCACATCTGAAATACATTTTGAGTGACACACTTGATAAACACACCACTTAAACCTGAAACATCACACAGGTGTTATGCAAGCACCTTGCATCATGCCTGTATTTTGTAGCAGACACTACACTATTGCACTTTGCCCCATAACTATGGAACTTTAAATTTTCAAGACATTCACTTACGATTTTGGCATTCTTCCCACTTTTCCTCAGCTGCTGAACAGCAAACGCATGCTCGACATTATCCATTGAAACTCCATTAACCATTGCAACACGGTCATTTTCTCTACAGGAAAAACATCACAATGCACAGTATAAATACTTTATGCCAAGAAGACAATATTGGTGACTAGTGCCCCCAAGCAAACTGCCTGAATTACAAACCTGCTACACCAACAGTTACAGACAGACAACTTGAGGCCAAAACAATTGGGAGGTTAAGCTACTACTGACAAAGATGAATGCCCCCAAATCAGAACCCAGGTACAGTTTGGCACTTACTGTAGCAGTCCTTCTGCTGGGCCTCCTTTCAGCACATCAGAAATAACTATTGATGTCTCACCACTCTGAAAGTGAGGATTATCTCTTCCTCCAGATATTGCAATACCAAATCCAAATCCAGGGGCCTATAATGTAACAAGAGAAACATTTTTACTTTCCAATATCTAATGGTCACAATTTGCATTCCCATGCCAAATACAACAAGGTCTCATGAGATCAACAGAAATTTTTGAAATAAAGCAGGATCAATGAGCTAATCAATGCTATGCAATCCAGTAACAGAGATAGATTAAAAAGAAACACTTTTAGAATGCAGAGAGTTTTGGAGTAACTACCCAGAGTCTTCCAAGAGATTAGAGTTCTCATTTGCATTTTTATGGCTAGACCTCAGGTGGTCATCAGCAAGACCTCAATCTTCAGTAAGCTCAACAAACCATTCCTCTGAGCTGCAACTCTGAGGCAAACCCCTATATCACTTCCTGCAGCACTTTCTTTGAGTTTTCCCATGATGGTATTTAGCCAGCTCGACCTCACTTAGCTCAGAACTGACAGGATGGCAGCACACAGTAGTATGACTGCAGGCTCAGTTCTTACGAATAATACCAAGATCACTTGTACCATTAAATACATCAAAACCTTGTCAGCACTTGCAAATCATCTGCATCTTAACAAAAGTAATTTGCTTCAATCTTTTCCCTCTAGGGTGACCTGCCACTACAGCAAGGTCAAAGCCTCTGAAAAGTTATTCGTGTTAGATATTTCAAGATACAACAATGATGCTTACATTTCTGCCTGGAAGCAGCGAGGGTGGGAAATAAGCTTTCTAAATATAACTGATCTGCAAACCATCTAGTTCTTTTACCATTGCCCAGAAAACATTTTGAGGATATTACCATTTAAATGCTGTATTTTACTCAAGAATTTGTTCTGCAATTTTCAACCATGCAAAATGCAGTCACTGGATGGAAAAGATCAGGTTTGGGTCAATCTCACCTCTCTATTTCACAGAGCACACACTTCGTGCTGGCAGACTTCACCTTCTCTTTTTCTGACTTTTTAACAAACACGACCCAGCTTTAGCAAGGAGTTTCATAACCTTACAATGACAGCAGAGGCAACATGGCAGTCTGCATCTGGCTGTAAGACACATGATGTTCAGCTTTTTGGACATTAATTACTGTCCAAAACCAACCTGTTCCCTACTTCCTCCCAAAACAGAGGTCATAAAAAGATGTTTCAGATTTGCCTGTAAGCAGTGAATAGGAACAGTACTAAAATACAGATGTGGAGATTCACTGTTCAGAAGCAGTTAGCCCATACTGTTCTGTGGAGGACTGGGGAAGAGCACACCTTACTGCTTCTTTTACATCCATTTTAATTCATTAGAGGATGAATGGTCTTATTTTCAAAATACATCCCACATAGATCAACCAGAAATCATGGCTGGGATGCTAGAATTAAGTGAAACTTGGTGTCATGAAGGAGGATCTTAAATGTCCACTCATGACCAGAGCTGAGGGTTTTTTCAGTTTTATTTTTTAAAGTCAAGGAGAATATATAATAGCCTACATAAATGTGTTACTAAAAACCCTTTCAAAACAGTAATATTTCCCCTCTCATGACACACCTGCTTTTAGTTTTCCATTATTTTAAAATCCAGAACTTAGTTTGCACCGTATTTGGGTGGGGAAGGAAAGGAAGAAAAGAGGTAGTAACAAACATATACATGTCAAATTTCATTTAAATCTTCTCTATCTTTTCTTCACGATAAAAAAATATTTTTAAAATTCTCCACTTATGGTAAGGGATACAAACATCAGGCTAAGAGCAGGAGAAACTCACTGTAAACCTTATCTTGCTGCTTGCCATACTAGTTTTTAAAAGTAGATCTGCAAATCAAATCATGGAGGTGGCTACATTTCCTACTTTGATGTTCTCTTCCAGAAGCCCTGAAACAATGCAGTCTCATACAGACAGCAGTTAAAAGGGCCTACAAGTCAGATAAAGTTCTAATAAGGCTTCAGAAACACTCCCAATTCAAATATCAAATCCTAAATCCTTCTGAAAATTTAAGAGGTCACATAAGAAACCTTCTAGTAAAAATCAGCCTACCTACTTTCCATTTTATCCTGCTGCATACCATCACCTTGAGAGACAACTAATTATCAGAACTGCTCTCTGAAAACTGAGCCTAGCTCCTAGACATGTCTGGAAACAGCAAGATGTTGATCACTACAGATTATACAGAATACTAACGTGTACCTTAAGTAAAACTGCATTAAAAAATCCTTCTATCACAACTTCAGTTGTCAGATGTTGTAGAAAAAAACCCACACAAAAAAAGCGCTGTACTGTTCTATTTTCCCACAGTAATACAGTGTGGGACAGGCAAAAAGGTAAGTACATACCTGGTTTCTGTGCTTTGGAGGAAGGACACACATCTACCACAGACACACAGAACTTAGCTCCAAGAAGGGAAAAAACTCATGTGATATACAAAGTGCATGGTTCCTCCTTCAAATACCTTGCCATTAAGGATATAAACCCCGAAGACATCTCAATAAAAGATAAACTGTAGCTACCTGATAAGCTTTTACTGAACCTGAGACTGGCTCAGTCTCTTAAGAGTTAAGTAGCAGTCCAGTCCAGGAAGCTAGGAAGGTGGTAAAGAAATGCAACAAAAACTCTTGGTGAGAAATTCCAGCCTCTGCTTCCCAAAAAACTTTCTAATGACTCTTTTGACAGTAGAGCTGGAATTCACCAGTAAACCCTCTTCCCAGTGTTAAGGATAATTCTAAGCACGTATTTGTTGAGCATAAGGGGTTTGGTTTTGTTATCTGGCAGATGGAAATAATGTTTGTTTTTAACTGACTAAATTAATGCTATTGAAGTTATTAACAGTACATATCATCAGCTTTCAACACCTAAGAGCTACTTAATCAGGTAACAAAACAGTCATACCAGAAGAGTTGGCAGAATTTTGGCATAAAAGATCATAACCAAAATTATATTCAAATCATACACTCACATCAATGCTATAAAAGAACTTCTGACTGCTGCAAGTGCAAACAAAAACGAGATCTCTGGTTCCTAGCAGTTATTTAAAATTTTGTTCAAGGTAACATCATATTGTAGCATTTCATTATTTCTTTGTGCATGGACTAAATATCTCACTTATGGTGTCTCTAAAATTACTGCTCCAATTGACCAGAAGGTCCCCTTCAAGAGAAAATGAGTTATCACCAAGCCTACGAGACAACCTTGTATTACTATGGCATTTTTAGTTTGGTTTTGACTATAAAGCAGTACTGATTTAATCAGTGGTATAAGTTAAAAAAACTGAAGTTTACAGAGATTATAGGGATGACTGGACAGCTTCAAAATGAAAACAATGTAACAAGAGAAACATTAAATTAATTATATATAGAAACAACACTCCTTTCTCAAAAACTTGTTGACCTAAAAACTGTTGGATGCTTAAAGACTAGCCTAGATAAACATCACCACACATTTCCATTTTTACTTCCCCTTTCCTTTCAACAGGTGGCTGCAGTCAGCGATGGGATACTCTGTTCCCTTCACAAAAGGGCACCTGCCCAAACAGTTACATTGAATCAACAACACCAAAGCCTTTACTATCAACAGCTAACAGGTCTGACAGACAACTAACACTTATCTGCCCAGCTGACCCACACATACACATTTCTGTCCGAGGTTCGCTCTTCCCACCAAAGCTACAATTTTAAAATGCCTTTATTCTATGATGAACTGAAGGCAAATGATCTAACTTGCTCCCTTGAGAAAACACCTCCACATCTCCCCCATTTTGGGATGAATACAGCTATTTGGACCATGATTCCACAGCTGCTTTAATACTAAGTTGCTGCCAGAAATGGCATCCCACCCTGCTCTGACCTTTCCTAAGCAATTAATTCCTTACTGACTCTCTTGTACAGCTTGATGATAGCTGCATGAGAACCCAATTTAATTCAGGAGTAACTCAAACAAGAGGAGTCAGTCTAAATGCAAAAGCAGTCTTGCTATTCACTGGTTCCCAGCACACATTCCTTTGTGCAGGGTACACATTCTGACCACCCAGAATCACTACTTCCAGCCAGTGGTTTAAGAAAGTGGCATGCAAATAAGACAGTTTTGAATACATTTATTTATATGCAACTACATTGTTTTATGTCCCTGCAAATAAAGTCTGAAAACTTTCACACATAGTTACAACAGCACTGCCATGAATGAACACAGATTTCTACCTCCCTTCAGTTAGGTTCAGATATAATCTAAAGCTATGTTTCTAGCATTGGTAGGCAGGCTTATCTCTGAAACCCAACAAACAAACAGAGCTATCACATGGAGCTTTTACAACACTTCTAAATTTAAACAAGGGAATATGACAGTTTCCTCTCTTTTTACTTCCTGACATCTGGCTTTTTCCTATTGTTTTCAAAAGCTACCAGTATCCTGCGTTAGGCACACACAGCCAATTGTATGAACTCACCCTGTGAAGAGTCACCGTGTGTTGTTCCCATATAGCTGTTTCTTCCATTGTTGTGCTCTAAGGAGAAAAAACAAAACCCAAAGATTAGACTTCACTTTCAGTAGTTGTATAATACCACAATCAGAAACTTACATTCAAAAGTAGCATTAATATTCATATAGAATAGCTACAGAAGAAGTTGGCCTGGCTCATTCATTACACATTTCCTGCCTTTATATGTCACAGCTGAACTTCCTGTGCTCCTGTGGAAGGGGGCAGGGGGAAGAATAGGCAAAATAGATTACAGAGCTTGAAGTTATGAAGTTCCATGGGAAGGATTACAAGCAGCATTTGTGATATAGGCTCTCTTGGTTTCTCATTAAAATTGTAGTAGGTGTAGCTAGTCCAATCAGCTGTATTTATATTCTAACATTTATACTTACACTCACCTTTTGCTTGTTTTAACTGTATGCAGATTACCACTAATGCATGAACACTGTAATACAGATTACAGTATCTGTGCTACTGTATTATGCACATAGGTCAAATTTAATGGACTGCAGTTTAGTACAGGCTAATTATTTTGGTGAACAGTAGCACTGCAGAAATTACAAGGTCCTCTCTAAGGTAACTAGATTAAACAGTAACATTATGACAATATTGACATACCTGCATTTCTGCTTGAAAGAGCACTACTTAGTGTGCCACGCCGAGCAAACATTTGGGAAGGACAAAATAGCATCGGCAGAGCCCAAGGCCTGCAAACAGGCAGGAAGGCAGCAGGAAATGCAGAGCGAACATCCTGCTGCTACATTTTCTACCTTTCCAGAGGGAGTGCCCAGTGTTTTGCTCCATACCCACCCCCCTCATAAGCATATCCACTAATTAAAGAACAGAATCAGAACACAAACTTCCCTGCAACATGGCAGCACTGTTTTTTTTAAAATCTACTCTGCTCTGTATTTGTTTCAGTTACAGTAACTCAGTCACTACAACAAAAAGTACTCTGAACTTTTAAGCCAGTCCTGTACCACAAGGAACAGGAGTAGGAGTGTTTACTGTCACAAACAATACCTCTGAAAACTGTATTCAACATCAGAATTTGCAACTGGGTTCAAAAAGTGAGTTCTTCTCATAATGCCAAAAAGCTCTGCATTTTTCCCTCTGCATTTTGTCCTTGAATTTCAAGGGTTAGGATGTGCCACATTACTGCTCATTTCTCTTTCAGGGTTCACTTCTCTTGAAAGTCCTGTTGCAACTTCACAGTGATGCACTTAATTCAAACAGCTGTAATTCTTCTCAATTTAGCACCAAGTGCCGCTCCTTTGCATTACAAGTTGATTCAACTCTACCTCAGAATTAGATTATTTCTCTCCAGCTTTTTAAACTAAGACCAAATACATACTAAAACAGCAACAATTTACACACACAAAGCCATCTTTGAAACAAAGCAGAACGTTTTGCTTGCTAAACGGTCAAGGAATACTGATTTTCTTCCTTATTTCTGATGTTCTCATTCTGTCTTAATTTTGGCAAGAGCTTCTCAGGCTAAACAGCTCATCAACAAGTGAAGATTTACCTCTGCAAGTAAACTTCTAAAGCAAAAGTAGCTCCTAAGGAGCTCTAAGTAGCTCCTGTTCAGAAGAAGGTGCAACAGGAATCGAATAAAGGACTGCAAAAGTTGTAATTTACGTTGTAATTGGAATAAGCTGCCTCATTTTTACCTGCAATGATGGAGAAGTTAACCCTGCTCATTTACTGCACTTGCCCTGGCAGCGCTCCGCAGGTCCAGCCCTGTGTCAGCAGCAGAGGCCTCTGAGCCAGCACAGTCCCAGCTCCTTGGCTCAGGGTGCCCGATTTCCATGGCTCCGAGTCCTTGTGCCTCCCTGCTGGAGCTCGGTGCACGGGGCAAACACCACCAGTGGCTCTGGGTATGGCACAAACTGATAAAACCCAGTTTAACCAGCTCAGCACTGCTCCCACTGGATCTAGGAGAACTGGCAAGCCCAGAGCTAGAGCAGGGCAAGATAACAGCTCAGCCATGAGTAAGAAAAAAAGAAATTCCATATGTAACACACTTCTAAGAACCGTGAGAAGACTTACTACTTCATTAAAAAACCCAAGACAAATGTAAAAAAAACCCAAACCAAACCTCCCAAACTCGCCAGTCTTTCTAAACCTGGACAGGGCACTCACTGCTCAGTCAGACTGAGGCTGCCATTTTTAAAGCCTTTCTCCTTTCTGCAGGAGCTCCATCTTTCCATTTTGTTCTCCATTTCTTTGTTCACACTATTGCTATCACCTCCCCTAGATTTTACTAATACATCCATTTCAAATGCACAAGACTTGGAAACATCAAATATCCATTAGTTACACAGCAAAGCAAGTAATATGTTATTTTCATTCTTTCTGCATGCCCAAACAGTCCAATCAAGAACAGTGAAAACAGTTCAAAGGCAGTCTGAGGTGAGTGTTGGCTTTGACACAAACTGCTTACTTGAGCTAGTTTCTGATCTGCAAAGAACTGCATTCACTCACAAAAGACCAAGGGAAGTTTGAAGAAGACCTGTGAAGGTACTCACCCCACTTAGCCCTGACAACTGAGGCAGAAGAATGTGTCTGTGCTACCATCAGCTGAGGTCCCTGTTGCAATGCTGCTCTTAGGCCGTACCCAAAGTGTTCTATTTTTCATGCTATCCACCACTAATTTAAGTAAAATCAAGGTGACTCAGCAGAAACTGAGAAATATACACAGCCTAACACTCAGAAACTAGGAATATAGAATACTAAGATACCCCAGTCTAGAGGTATAATAATTTAACACAGACCCTTTAATACCTTTGAAATGCAAGCGGACAACGTTGCAAACTCCTATGTCTCTATTACCAATGACTTTACATCCCAGAATCACACAGAAACACATCATTTTTAAGGCTGGAAGGGACATCTGGAGATCATCCACCTGGAGCAGGTGACACGGGTATGTGTCTGGGTGGGTTTGGAATGTCTCCAGAGAGGGAGACCCCACACCCTCCCTGGGCAGCTCTCCCAGTGCTCTGCCACCCTCCATGGAAAGAAGTTCTCCCTCACGCTGAGGTGAAACTTCCCGTGTTTACTGTATGGCCATTGCTCCTCGGCCTGTCGCTGGGCACCACTGAAAAGTCTGGCACCATCCTCTTGGCACCTGTCTGGGAGATTATTTATATGCATTAATGAGATTCCCCTCTCAGTCTTCTTCAGACTAAACAGATCTAGTTTTTCCCTCGTAAGAGATGCTCCAGACCCTTCATCAACTTTGTGACCAATGCTAGTCCCTCTCCAGCAGCTCCTGGTCTTTTTCGTACTGAGGAGCCCAGAATTGAGCACATATATTACGAATAAAAAGAACAGAAAGCATGATGGTATCATGACTCCAGTGATTTATTTGATGCTTTTGCTTTATTAAAGTGAAAAGCTTCCTTAAGCTCATCCTAAAGACTATTTTAGAGACAATTTGTATTCCTAGCTCTGTATATAGGAAATGGATGTGTTTGTGGGTTGGGTGTTTTATTACTATTTAAAGGATAGAGTCACACATGACATTGCAATTCATCAATATGGAAGTTATGAAACTTATCATTTGCCCAAAATCTTGGATACATCAAATCTTGTTCAACTCTTTCATCTTTGGAATTGCCCTGAGAAACAAACGTTTCAAAGTAAACATATTTTTAGAAATCTCCCTTTGTGGGCTTATAAGGGTCCTTCAAACAACAACATATTTTTCTTCCCCTTCTCAACATATTTCTTTCCTTTTCAAGGGCTGGTTTGGTTGTTTTTATTGGAGTTTTTTGTGGTTTTGTGTTTTTGTTTGTTTTTTTTTTTTTTAATTTTTTTTAATATCATGCCTTTTCTCATCTAACTTTTACCTTCTCACACATATCTGGGTATGTGTGCACATGCACACATATGCTTTTCTTTCAAGCATCCTGAAGGAAAAAACCAACCCAAAAAAACCACTGGCTACTGAACTGAGCAATGCAGTGATGCTGCAAATATCATTGCTCAGTTTACCTGCACTGCAGGTGAAAAAGCTGTTGCCAGCAGCTGAAGCCA
This sequence comes from Anomalospiza imberbis, assembly GCF_031753505.1. Lineage (NCBI taxonomy): Eukaryota > Metazoa > Chordata > Aves > Passeriformes > Viduidae > Anomalospiza > Anomalospiza imberbis. The sequence goes on along the minus strand of NC_089693.1, from coordinate 15,004,748 downwards.
CCCACAGGCTTGAGAAGACAGCTCTAGTTTACATTTGGAAAGCTTCAAACAACAGGCACAGAAATCAGTATTCTACCTTAAAATAATGCAAGTTCACAAGGGCAGGTTTCTTGCAGATTAACACTTTTTAGATTTCTACACCTCAGCTCAGACTAAGGCAAGAGCTCCTACACATTCTTGAAATCCAAGCCAGAATAGTTTCCCAATGTTTCTTTCTAAGTCTAGGGGGACTTACTAGAGGAATTATTGTTCTCTTTTAAACTCAGCTGCTTTTCATAGGAAGAGAATTGTGCTCTGAATGACAAGATCGATTTTAAGGAATTGTTCTCTCAATTGTGATCATTTTGACACATGAGGTCAAATGAGTTTGTAATAATTTCTTTCTTAGTATAATTTAACAGTAATTTTTGATAAATAAATATCTACAGTTGCCATCAATTCCCATACATTCCTCACTAAAGTCAAGGAAATTATTATATTTTCAGAGCAATTAATATCTAGATATCCACCTAAAACAGATTTTCTTCTGGATTACACAAGAGGAACCTCCTGTGGGAAGCGCTAAGTTTCATTTAGTGTCTTTGCCAGCCTGGTTTTTCACATCAGCATTGACAGCTGTCCTAAGGACAATAAAATGAAGCAACTGCTTCTGCCACCTCAGGGGGTTATAGCTCCTATTCTCCACAGAACACAGTGAGGAGAGGAAAGGTGTGTGACAGCTGTGAGCTCTATCAACCACAGCAAGCAAAGCACAGGAAGTGAACAGTCAGATCCCAAACTCAACCGTGGAAAGAACACCAGCTTTGCTTCAAGCCTGCAGTCTCATGTTGTGTACACCATACTTACAATAAAATGCTCATGTCAAAAAACATTCCTATTTATCCTGAAAAAACCATAACAACTGTGACAGTGTTCTTATTCAAGACACAAAAAATGAGAAGGAAGAACTAGTATTGGGCTGTGTCAAAGAAGGGAAAACATACTATATTTACTCTCTATATGCTGTATAATACTATATTACATATAGTATTAATCTGTAATATTATATTCAGAGTGAGAGCTCCTCTTCAGAATGACACACCAGACATACATACACCTCACCCATCTTGCTGCATTTCAATTTGGATTCTAAAATTAATTTTCCATTATTCTTGGGGAAGTCCAGTTCAGCAGTAGGATGTTATTGAACTTCCAAGTTCTAAAGGTTAAATGCAGAATCAATACATTTTGATTGCACTTGTGGGAACAAGAATTAAAAGTGCTTATCAGAACAATCGGAATTTGAACCTCTTTTATGAATTTCTTCAGTTTGTTATGTATCTAGGGAGTGATATTTATCATTCACTTCAAAAAAATCAACATAATCAAAGTCAATATCCAAAACACTCAGCTTCCTGAGGAAGTATAAGAAAAGAAAACAGAATCTTCCTCAGCCAGCCCAGAACAAGGAACGCAGAGGTCATTTCCCCACACACAGCATCCTTCAGCGCTCAGCTGCAGCACAGCGCCCTTTCTAACACTGGCTAGGATGACTTCCTACAGATACTCACCTTCCTCCTCGCCTAGTTAAACTACAGCCACCTTAAATTCCAACAGATTCCCTCCAATTGTCTTATCATAAAAGCCTTCAGCTGACTGGGGGCAGGGGGGCCATTTTTTAACAGTTGTTCCCCAGCAATTAGTGCAATGAGGTCAGAATCCCATTATCTGACTGATTTTATCAACTGAAAGGAGAGCTTTGTCTTCCACAGTCTACCACATACACAACGCACCACAGCCTCTGGACAGGGAACCTCAGAGTTCCTTGAGGTATTTCAAACACTGGCAGGCAGCTCCTGGAGCAAGTGCAGGCAGTCAGGAGGAGGAGAGCACTGAGGCAGGGTCACCACAGAGAACTGCCCACTGCCACAGCTGCATTCCCACCCACAGCCCTGCTACGTCTGCCCTACACTCTGCCAACAGCCTGTATCTTTAGCTTTTCCCTTGATCAGCATTCCTTCCAAGGAGAAGGACTGCTTCCCTGAACACATTTTTGAGAGAAGATTCAAGAGATCACACTAAGGACTCAGCGACTGCCACTCAGGGAAAACACGCACTAAAGGACTCTTGAGATGCGTATAAAAAAAACTTTGCAGCATCACTGAAGCTGAGAAGCCAGTCTTTAGTCCCACCTTCTGTCTGAGTGTACATCCACAGAAGTGACATCAACCATTTCTTGAAACAGAAATAATAACCTTATTCTCCTCGGAAGCATTTATACTAACCACTGAAATGTAAAGTAGTACTAATTTTAATTTTTTTTCCATTTGATATCTTGGGTTCCAGGCTCTAGTGAAGAGTTCCACTCTTCCCAAACATTCATCTGTATTAAACAGCCCACCTCATGAAAAGTCTGTATGAGGAAAACCACGATTAAAGCTGCTCTTCAGATGACAATGCACAAAGTTAAAAAAGACCAACACAGAATTGTCAACCCTGCATGTCAGTAAAACGAACCTACTTTGATTTAGATCCCTCTGGGAATACAAAGTCTCTAAATAGTACCCATGGACAGTTTGAACAGTAGAAGTCCTCTTTACCTCACAAAGAACAGCCTTGAGAGGAAAAACTAGGACTAAATATCTACACACACATTTTAACAGTAACTAGGTTGTTCAACCATTCCCCTCAATTCTCCCTGTGCTTCCAAAACCACAAGACACTGCCTTATTAAACACAATTTCCACTGCCTCCTGATCTAGAATCCCAAAGGTCAGTGGCTATCTTTTGAACATAAAGATACTGCATGTATCTAAAAACATTCCTTAATCACTAGTTTTATTGACGAATTTTTCTACAAGAGACATTTTTGCTCCAACTTCTGGGCACTGTTCTCTCAAAGCTAAAAAAGTAGCTCAGTGTTTAACTCCCCACATCCATGTACTACCCAGCTTGTTTAGCATGACTCATTTTTCCACAATGACCTCTCTAGTCCAAGCTTCACCCATCACAGACAAGACCATAAAACCTTTGGCTTGGTGGTAACTGCTGCTCAATACAAAAAATACTAGACCTCTCTCCCAAAAAAAGGCCTAATCAAGAACAGTATGCACAAATTTGGAGGGATGCTGCATTGTAGTTAAATAATTAAATACTGGATTACAGATCCAGTTAAATCTGATTATTTATAGAAGTGTTTATGACACAGGCCTAGTAAATCACATTATCCATGAAAGGCAGAAGGCTGACACTCAGGAATAAGGGAAAACAAACCAGAGTGCAAGACCCACATGCAGATACATCTCAAATGATCCCAGGTCAAGTTACTTCAGATGAAGAATACCACTCAAACACCCTGGTAACAGTATCAGCCAGCAGCTAACCAAAGCTTACTAGCTCCTGATGGCTAAGGCGTGTGAAAACCGTGCTTCAGAGTTTGGGATCCCTGTCTGTTTTGCTTCTTTCCATTTTGCTTTCCAGCTGGCAGTGAAACCCCCTAGGATCACAAACTCCAAAGTGCTGGCACTAGTGTTTCACAGATCACTACTCCAGGCCCGTTCACTAGCAAAAGATAGCAAAATCAGACAGAACAGAGAGGCTAAAAAAGCAAAGTGGCAAGCCACGTTTCTCCCCGCAGCAAGGGATGTTGCCACAGAGAAGTACAGACAACCTGCAATTTGCTTTCAGTAGTTTCTCTGCCATACTGACCTAGGTCAGTATTATTAGGACCTAAAGATTTCTAATTTAGAGTATAAATTTTAACATGTAATTGAAAGGATTTATCCTCTCATTTACCTCAAATATGATTTTATTTTTTGTTTCATTTCAAAACCAGTATCTTCAAGGAACTCATGTAATATTTCAATTGTTTAACTCTTGGGATGCAACTTGAAAAGCAATTATTTTACCACAATAAAAGCAACTTAAGCAGCACACACTGCCCTCCTACTTGTTTCCATCCTCAAAAAAATCCCCTCCATCATATCTTGTGCAAGTATCATGTGGTCATTTTTACCTGTATCCCCACCAGTTCATCTCAACTCCAACAACACTAACTGCTCCAGATTGGAAGGCAGTCCCAGGAATGTAAAAGCTCAAACAACAGCCTCCCACCAAAGTAAAATAAGCCCTACTGAAGTGCACCAGTGGAGCTCAGAAGTGCACACAGCTGGGACCAGTGTCACAGCCACTGATACAGCTTAAGAGCAGCAAATTCCAGTCACATACTATCTACCTGGTGGGTTTGTTTTGAAACCACAGTGGTGGTCAAATGGTAGTACAAACTGCCCAGGAAGGCCATGGAATATCATCCTTGGAGGTGCTCAGAACTGATCTGGACAAGATTCTGGGCAGCCCTGTAGCTGACCCTGCTCTGAGTATGGGGCTAGACTAGATCTCCAGAGCTCTGTTGAGCTCTAGATGATCTGACCTCACTGTTCCACAATTATTCTATAAATCGGATTTGGTGAGAACTGCCTTGAGCACAGACTTGGACTAGCTGATCCCTAGAGTCCCTTCCAACCTTAATTACTGTGTGATTCGATGTAAGTTGCATTTCCAGCACATTTCTGAAACCAAATCAAATCATCCAACTGCAGACACAACCTCCCTCTCTACTCTATACACAGCTTGGCTTCAGTGTTTTATCACTCATGAAGAACATCAGCTGGAGTTATTCCAGTTTGGTTTTTCCCTTAGGGGAGGAGAAGAGCACAGTATCAGTATCAAAGAAAGCAAAAAAATACTGTATTAGCTTTATATAAGAAGCCTAAATAAATCATCTCTATCTATGGCTTCTTATACAAAAAGTACAAAGCCCAAATGCACATAAGTAAAAGATGCGTCCACCAAGAAATAACCAACATGAATGTAGACATCAGAGCAGCAATCAAAGCATTCAAGCACTTCAGCTGAAGATACAATGCCTCTCACCTTGTTTTTAATCAAGAGAATAATAATCCAGTTACCAAGCACTGCACCATATAAATTTTAGATCATTGTACTCTAAAGATCTGTCAAATAAGAGCCTCAGGACAGGCAACAGTGTCTCACTGAGACAGAGCTGGGCTGATTTTCCAAGATCAGAGCTTGCAAGTATGAATAAATGTTTAAGAGGCTTGCATTGCAATTCCAGTTACAGGTGCACAATAACAGCCTTGACATCTTCCATTGTGACAATAAAAGAGTAGCCTACAGAGGTTAATTTCTCTTTAAAAATTGGGGGGGAGAGGGGGGTTTGCTTGTTTTGTTTTTGCTTTTTACAGTTGACATAGCCACTGCAAAACTATACATTCTATAGGTAATTTACCAAATTCTCCTAAAATAAACAGCTGAAACGGAGGTGTTCTGAACACGTGCACACACACACTACATTTTGCCTCATGGAAGCAGCTGACTATTTTTGTAGTAATAGGATCAGCAGGGTGCAAGTGTGTTTCCCTGATATTTTACCCCTTGAATCTCAGTATGAAGAAATATGTCACTGGGCAGTAAGACTTTCGCCCCTGCCCTGCTTGTGGGTACAGGATTTCTTTCTCTGAATCTCAACCAACCATTCTTAGTAAGAAATTTCAGGAAAAGTGTCCTTCCCTACCCCAAACAACCACACACCCAGATGGCATCTTCCCACCCTCAACTTGGGTAACTGTCAGTTAAGAAGACTCAATTTTAGCAGTCATATGGCTACTAGAGCATCTTCAGAACACAGTACAACTCTGAGCTCGCATTAACTTCACACATCCAAAGAAAGCAAGTCTCAAATCAAGGCTACAGAAAGACAGAAGTTCAAAAAGGAAGAGAGGGTAAATAATGTTAAGTCTTCCAGATCCTTGAAAACGAGTAACTTCTTGTGTTAGAAGTTGTTAGTGACTTTGGAGTAAGGACACAATGGTAACAAATAATTTGGTTTAAAAAGCACAATACAGGGAACACAGCAGGGGTCTGTTTTACTTTCAAATGCAGTGCTTGTGCATAGAGGGAGGAAGAGAAACAAGTCCAGGAATTCACTGGGAGAGAAGAGTAAGAACTAGAGCAGCCATACCCGCTGGCAGGAGATGGGTGTGAGACTTGGATAGGGAGGACAAGGTAAAAAACACCACAGCATTCAAAAGACTTCTTCAGCTATCAGCAAGGTAAACATTTCTAAACTTTCTTATCAGGCAAGTGTGGAAAGCAGAAAACACCTCATTTTTCCTCAGCAAAAAGGACTATCCTCATTCTATTAACATCTAGCTTCCTTATCACTTCACTATTAAATGGATTTTCCTATTTTTTGAAAACACCTACCTTGAAGAAGTATCTGTTTAAGCAGACAATCTATTACACTTTGAGAGACAGTTGCGAAGTGTCAGTCTCTCCTTGCTTATATGCACATCAGTTACTCCAGGATTTTCCTGCTGAAAAAACTTTCTAAAGCTAACACATTAATGATTAATAGGTGTTACAGAAAAAAATAGCATGCTACAATTGTCCCTGTGATCAATCTCAAAACTAAGTAACACAGCTCTGACAGAACTCAAAACCAGGTAATAATTTGAAGGTGCAGAAAGAAAAAAAACCACTAAGATGTATTAGTCAGTAAAGCCTGTATTTAAATTCTGAACATATAGTGCAGAAGAAGAGATGGGGGAAAAACTCCTTTGCTTTTTTTAGCTAAGTTGTTCCATTGCATTCAGCAGCCCACAGACCTGCAGACGAGCTCACACATCCCAAGGAGCATCTTCCTACAGCTCAATCAACATCTTCATTTTCATCAGTCCTTTATACCCTTCTTGTTTAGTGTCTATGTAATACAAATTAAACTTATCCACTGCTACTATGAAAAATCAAAGTGATTGTCAAGGTTCAGTTTCCAAAGAGTGGTGCAAAGGGGTGAACGGGGTCTAAGAAAAAGCAATCCAGTTGTGTGAAGTGAACAGGCATCCTACAACATAACTGAGGCAAGGCACAGCAGCCAGGGGGCTTGGAGCAAAGTCTGCTGTCAGACCAAGTACACTGGAGCACATCGAGTGTCTCCCTAAAACAGCACCTTGAGGCCACTACTCGGCGACACAAAGGGTTAAGGAGCAGCAACAGCCTAAAGCTTAAGGCTGCTTTCATTCTCAGCAGAGAGGATCTCCTTTATTCACAAAGCTACTCTGAACTGAAACAAGCAATCAGCCTGGCACTGAGGATGGCTTTCCTGGGATGGAAAGGGACCAGCCAAGGAGAGAAGAGAAGCTAGCACAGGAAAAACTTCTCAGTTGGGTTATTCATTGACTTGGAATGTAGAAACACTGCCCATGTAACAACATACCTGCAGACACTTAGATAATCCTCTCTGCTGCTCTCATGGGTAACACAATTCCTTATTCACAGCCAGTTAGAGTGGGATTTTTTGTCTCTTAATCTTGGCTATACTATTAGATATTTGCAAAATACGGAATTTCAGATATGGTTTCATTTCCTCATTTTTACCAAAGACTTACAAGCATGTTTTATAGAAAACACATTTTTCTAATTTCCAATTCATTAATAATTTCCTTTTTTTTTTTAAGTGATCTATTCCCTTCTCTTGAGGAGCCAAGGCCACTAACAAGCAGAAAAGAACATAACAGCAGCTCCAGAAGAACCAGTAAGCAGGAAGAACCAGTAAGACATGTCCATGCTTTTTTCCCTTTACTTAAAGGGACACACAGCAGCAACAGGGGTGACCCTGCCACCCAAAACATCTTTTTGTTTCAATCATAACTCCTCATCTTCTTAAAGAGCAGCAATGAAACCATCTCCATTGGGGAACCAATACTAGACAAGAGGCACTAAAAGCAGCCCTGAGATACTGCCCAGCACCATCAGCTGCCCTGCTCCCAATTCTCCTCTTTGCTTTACTACTGGCAGCAGTCCCACCACTGCCTTTCACTGTACCAGTGGCTCACTACCAGACCACTTCAGAAAAGTTGCATACAAAGCACTATATACTAACTTAAGAAAAGCACTTTTTAAAAACACCATGTTCTTGTTTTTTGGGGGTTGGATTTTCTCCTTTATAGACTGCATCTGTGCCCCACTCCACATAGCTGAACTCCTATGAACCCCAGGCTGAAGAATTCCCCCAGCCATTTCTGACTGCCTGAGTCAGGAGCCAACCCAGTCTCCTTCCCTCCTCTCAGGAAGAGGGCAGAAGAGACATTAGCTACAGTCACTGGGAAAAAATGACAGAGTAATTACTGGACAAGAGGCTTCAAACTGACCTCTGTATGTATTCAGATTTACAGAAGCATCACATCAGTTCCCATCCCACCCTACAGACATTCAGCTAGGATTTATTTCCTGTTTGCACATCAAAGCAGAGGAATGAAACAAGGGAATTCACCAACCTGCTCAGGAGCAGTAACTGTTGACCAGATTAGAACTTCCTAGCAGCAAGCTGCTTTACGCATACCATGCAAAACAGCACACTTCGAAAGCAATTCCTCTCCTGAAAATCCATTTGGTAGACTTAAAATTATTTCCACCATTGTAGACAAACTGACACTGAATTTTACATAAAACCCAGTATGCAAATCCAGAAAGCTTAAATTACCTAAAATTACAGTCTTTCAGCTCAAATAGCTTCAAGGCCTGCCTTTTGCAGTTCCAACTTGACCTTCCACTTCCCAAATTCAGTTTTAAGGTGACAAAAAGCCCAATTAGACCTAAAAACACAGTCCCTTCAAAAGGGGAAAAAAGAGCCACACCCAGAAAGTCAAAGGTTAACAGTAAAAATGGTCACAAAGCTACTTTTGTATTTACATCAGCAATTAAAAATGCACTCATTTCAGTGGAACAAACGGCCTCACCAACAGCTTTAGCCACATAACACTAACTTCTATTCCCACAACTTCATGTGTATCAATGATACAAGATTATATTCTTGACCAAAACTGCATCATGTCCATTCATCACCACTCTGGAATGCACACTCTCAAGTATGCAAGAAAACTATGAGGGCAGAAATGATCAAAGCTATTTTAAAATATGCATTGGGCTTCTGCAGAATTGCATCTTCTAGCTACCTCAAACCATATTTAAAAATGGAGTTGGCAAACCCGAAGACCTTAAACAAGAGCAAATTCCTCTTTTTAAAAGTTATTCTGATTATATTTCACATTAAAAACTGCAAGAAGGAAAATCTGCAGAATTATAACCGGACATTCCAGTTTGCAACCTGAAAACACACTCAAGTTTACACAGCCTCTAACTCACCCCTGGATTGCCCCAGCATTCCTTGTGCTACAGAAAGCAGCTCTACTGAACTTCAACATTCTGAATGCAATCAATTCTAAGAAAATAACAAAAAGGTTACAAATCAAGGGAAATAACTAGTGTAAATGTTTAAGTCTTACCCCATCTGTTACCTTAAGTTGCACGTTCTAGAGCATGTTAAGACTTAAATTGACAAAAAAGAAAAAATTCACCTCAAGAGTGAAAAAGTTCAAAAAGAAGCAAGGAAAAAGGCTAACAGAAATCCCACTTTATTTTTCCCTCTGCAATTATTTGTTCACATTGCTGTGCATGAACTCCAATCTGTTTCACAAAAAAAAAAAAAAAAAAAAAAAGGAAATCAATGGCAAAAGGGCTTCCACACTCTTGCCCGATGTGAGTCAGCACCTTGGCTCTTGAGGGAAGGGGCACATAAAACAATGTCATTTAATTTCAAATTCTTGAAATGAAATTCTTTCAAGAGCAGAACTCCTCTTGTACCACACTCTTGCCCTTGGATGTTACCACCAGCACCCCAATCAGGTGCATATTGCCATCTGCAAGTAAACGATGCAAAAGGCCAATTTTGTGACAACATGGGCCTCAGATTAATCAGCAACATATTTTTAGGATTGCTTCATGACTTTTTTAAGGAACTAAGTTATTACAAGACAATACAGGAAAAAGCTGAAGTACTTAAAAGCTCTTTTCCCATTCCACCTCTGTTTATCTTGCAACTACACTAAACTAAGGATTTCAGCTGCCCAGTACTGACAAATTGAACACACTAAGGTTCCATGGGCAGGTACCAATTATCAGTTTGCATGCATTTATCAGACTGGGAACATTTTCCTTGACAGTGCATTGCCAGTTTAGGAGTCAGTGCTGGTTACCCTCAAAAGATCAAAGACAACACATACTTTACCATAACAATAGTGCAGATTTTTGACCCACATACTTAACAGACCTAAAGATTGAGACCAGTGGCAGTGACACTTCACAGAAGTGAAAAGTTTCTGCTCCTCTCTCCAAACTGGAGGGAAGGGTAACATAAGTAAAGTATTAGGTATAGAACAGATTAACATCATTATTTCAAATAACCCACAGCCCCAAATGCCTACATAGAACACATGATTGCATCTGTACAATTAAATGCAAACATGCACTACTTTGAAATAATTTTCAAAAGCAGTATTTTAGGTTTTCTTTATTTTTAGGATACATTAGAAGCATATTTTCAGTTTGCTTTTTCTTTTGCTACTGCTATTAGAGATGGGTACACACTTTTTACACGATAAAATTTGAGCTTCTCATGTAAGCAAGTGATAAGCATCAAAACACAGAATTTTAGTATCTGAAGCTTGCACTTGGAACTCAGCCTAAACAAGGCAAATAGAATGGTAAACTTAAATTGCAAAGCATTTTTTTAGGGGATTCACTTTACATTTGTTCCATAATAAGTTTTAGAGGCTCTTTTCCCTTTCACCAAAAAAATTAGTCTCCTCCAGTACTTAGCCTAAACCACTTACACCAGTCCACAAAAAACATCATCCAACATGACCAAAATTAATGCTGTTATTTAAGTGTGTTCATTACTTTTATAGATGTGTTTTCAGTATTGAGAAGAGGAAGAAAAAAGTTGCACACTCTACAACCACTCACCAACAAAAAAAAAAAAAAAAAAAAAAACACAAAAAAAAACAAAAAAAAAAAAAAAAAAAAAAAAAAAAAACAATTATTGAGGTATCAAAGAAAGCTACAAATAAACCCCAGTAAATACTGGCAGAAGTTTGACTGCCATAATGTATGTCTGACAATGGAAATCTAGACCAGCACTGTAAGTGATACCAAAAGCTTTCTGTTGGCAGGTTGAATACAAGGAGAAAGTCATGGCATTTTTAGAATTGCCTTTAAAGTTAAACTGCTGGTGGTCTCCCTGTCTGTACAGGCCTGAAGAACTACCTTTACTCTCAGCCCTAAGTACCTAATACAGAGACAACATCATAAATTGTTTTCTAAAGCAGTCAGTTTGGTACCTTTTAGAAAAGGAAACAGAAAAATGAATTATGTTGAAGTACATTGTTCTGATTCTGCACAGATAAGACACACCACGTGAAGAATCCCAAACTAATCACTAAACCAAGACGTGTCCACAATGTAATAGTGGATCTCATGGCTTCAATTCAACTTTTAAATAAATCAACCATGCAGTAACTCAAGCAGAGCCAGACCTACGAGAAGCTGCTCTCTCCCTCAATCATCATTTCATCAAGATTAATCCCCGATTGCAAGCCAAGCTATGGTGAAGATGAGAAGCACGTAGAGTATTCCAGAAGAGGAACTCTGAACACAACGACTAAAAATAAAAGTCTATACATAATTACTGAGAGATGCTACCCATCAAATCCACCTCTTAGCAAGTATTTCCCATCTGTGCTTAATGGGCAGATGTCTTTTTCATTCACTCAGCACATTTTTTGAAATGGAAAAGTATGAATGACATTCTAGCTGTTTATCCAACCAGCTGGAGAAGAAACTGGGTAAGCACTTGGTTAACAGCTGAAAAGCCTGTATAATTTTGGTGAATTACCTGTTTATCCCAGAATATAGCTTCAGTTCATTCAACTATCGCCCCAAAAAACTATCAATTCACCTATCACTGAGAATGAGTTACTGGGGGAAAACAGCAACTGAGTTATCTACAAACCTAGGAATACAGCAAGCAATAGATTTTTTCAAAGGAGCATTCCCCTAAATGAGTAAGAAACCAGAAGAGTTTAGCTTCAGGACACGAGACAAATCTGTTTGATGAGTCAGTTCAATGGAAAAACCTATCAGGAGACCACAACTTGCAGAGAAACCATTCAATCTAGATTATTCTTTGGAAAAAAATCCTAAAGACTAAATAAGTGAGGATAAAATCAGTGAAAAACTTCATCAGAAAGGTGAGATGGGAAAGAGTAGTTCCAGCCAAGATAGCTGTAGTACAATTTTATCATTAAAGCAAGAATTGTACAACAAAACCAAACTTACTGCCAAAATGTTTTCAAAGCTTGACTGATAATAGTCATATCTTCAATCATGCAACTTCTAATGATTTGCAGGAAAAAAATAAGTGCAGTGAAAATATCTAAATCTGTACCTCTTATATCAATGTATTGATTTAGCTGCATCTTTTCCACTTATTTTTGTAGTTTCACCTTCAGAAGTCACTTCTTCTGAAATGCAATAATCTCAAAGATACTGTAATGTTATCAACACGTGTAAGTTATGCATCCTTTTTGACTAATTTTGCCATTTAAATTGATCCAGTTTAACACATATTGAACTGAGCTGTGGAGAATGTTTTCTTCTATGAAAGTTAAGGTGCAATTATGACATACATATGAAAATATATACAAAACCCAAATAGTTTTGTCCTACCAAGTACTACAAGAAGTACAGCGTTCATATAAAAAAAAAAAAAACAAAAAAACAAAACACTCACTATGTAACTACACTGTTCAGTTAGTTTCCTGCTGTAAAATCATTACTCATTCTATTCTCTTCACTGCATTGTTATAGCAGGAAAAATATATTACATTCTTTTGCAACTTGAAATTTATGTTTTAGTGGATTGTCACTGTATAGTACGTGGTCAAAGAGCAAAGGTAATTTTAAGTACACCAGTGCTTATCCTTGCATACACAACTCTACTGCTTCAAGAGATCTTAGGCACAGGTTGTGCATATTTTGCAGTTACTGCAATTGCAGTAAACAGGGGAATTCCTGATGTCACACTTCCCCCAAACAAGGAGCCAATGATGCCATGCTGTACAACAGAAGCTCAGAATTATATCAAATGCCATACATGATACATACAGCATCAATCAGATGTTACCTCTTAATTTTCCACCTCTCAGCAGAATAGAACAGAGATGCTTAGTTTCTGATCCAAATGCACTAAACTCTAACAGGCTTAGAATCTGAGATAGAGACAACCAATAGAATATATTAAATATAAACCTATTCCCTGGGAACAAATATTAAATTGTGAATTGCTAAACTTGCCTTCATAGGTAATAGGCTATCGGGGTTCTTATGCAGAGTCTTGATTTAGAAGTCTACTTCCCTCAAACATCCATGGATTCTCTGTGTTTTGTGGAAGAAATAAAAAACAATGTATCCTTCTAACAGTCTCACCAGGCTACTGGAATTAAAGATTTTATTCTTTTGTACTTATTTCTCCTCTTCCCACAATCTCTGCAATTCAGGCACTACCTGATCTACCAACAATTAATAAAACTAAATAAAATTAAAGATAGTAAACAAAAAAAATCAAGTCAGCTTAATCTCTATTCCTGTTCCAGTCCTGTGTCTTAATACCAAAGAAGGTACTGCCATAATCACCACGTATGATGCCCATTAAGCATCAGACACTAAAAGGAAATATTTGTCAAATTCTTCTTATTCTTCACAGCAATTCAAGAAAAGACATTGGAATATAAAACTATAGAATATATGCACACTGCAGTAAACTACTTTCCACTGTACTCAAAGGACCATTGTTTTTTAATCCTGCTCTGCCCAGTCACACACACTTTCTTCTCCCTAATCCACCCACTCTTTAAAGCCACCGCATGAACTTTTGAAGGCTGCTTGTTTGCAGCAGCTCTGAATAAACCACACAAACCGCATCTCTCTCACACACGTGACTATTTTTGAAGTGAAAATTAACACAAATACAATTTAAATGGAGACAAGTCAACACTTGGGCCCAGATAACTGTGTGTGTAGTCAGCAGGGAAGAAGTGTTGTTATAGAAAACGGGGGGGAAAAGCATGGAATGAGAGCTGGCTTTGTTCACAGGCAGTAGCCTAAGTGCCTATCAGTCAGCAAAAGCATTTTTAAAACAGCTGCATCAAAGCTTTCTGCAAGTTAGTCAGCATGTGACAGGCCAGCACATTACAACAGTGCCACAGCAATCTCTGCATAATAGGAGTGCTCTGAGTGACCTGAAAGGTCAGTGTTTTCAAGCATTCCAGTAATCTGTAAATTGCCTTGGCTTATCACTTGGAAGCAACATAATTACATTGCTTGAAGGGCTAGGACGGTAAAGACAGATTTTAGGTGTTATGTTTTGGTCAGCTACATACTAACCTCTACACTGTAAGCATATCCAGGAAAGTCAGAATAATGTACAGATTTAAAAAAGGAACATTAAAACATCAAAGTCTGCTCTTCTGATAGAGGGAAAACTATTGACAAAGTTTTGTAACTGTCTGTAGTAGTTTATCAAGTAGAAATATCTTTGAAGGCTTTTTTTTTATTTCTTAACAAGTGTTCCAAAATATTTAAACACACTTCCTACAAAAGTAATTCTTAAATACAGCAAGACTGCAACTACTACTGAGTAAGTTAAAAGGTCCTGTTCTGGAAGTTAAAAGGTGGAGCAAGCAAAATGCAATTTTTATTGTAAGGTTTTAGTTCCAGTTGAAAACCAGTACTTTCTATCAGAGAAAAGAAAAATTATTGTTGCCAGCTATAAACATCCCAAGCAACTTACTCATAGTCAAGCAAGGCCAGTCACTGACTTTAACAACAGATTTTTCTAGAAATAGAAAAGCAAAATTACATCTACCAGTCCATCTACCTCACAAGATTAAAAATGTTGCCATTTAGTTGCCAACAGCCTAATCAGACACAGTCAAAACTATTTTGATTCACTTTGATTGACGTGTTTGCGTGGCGCCCAAAGCACAGAATGCAGCCACCAAGCCCACCCCAAGGCTCCTGCACAGGACCTGTCCTGGCAGCCCCCAGTTCCCTTCACCTCCTCCAGTGCAGCCCTTTTGCTGCAGACCACCAGCACCATCTGCTTCCACTGCCACCACACCACTAACAAATCCACTTCCACTGCTTCACTAGAGGTGAATTCAAGCATTCACACAGGAGGGAGAAAAACCAAATACAAAGAGCAAGGCAAAAATTCTCATTATAATTCCATCATAAAGAAGAAAGAAAATCCTATGCAATATTTCTCTGGAACTGCTTGCTTTTGTTTAAAGTACTTTTAAGGTGTGGTTGTTTGTTTTTTTTTTTTTTTTTTTTTAATGGAGATAAATGCAGTCAAAAGTTCAGGCTAGTGAAACACATGCTGCAGACACAACACATTTATGTTTAAAAGGCATCTCCTGCCCGTTTAAACTACAATGCTAGCACAGCATCAACTGCAGGACATACATCTCACATTAATCTAAACCAAACTAAGTTTACAGCCAGAAAGACAATACCAGTACTACCAATAATGCAACCAACTTAAAGGATGCTCTCATCATGCAGGAAGGAATAAAAATCCAACACCACTGGTTATTCTAAAGGAGAAACTATCTCAGTAACTCTCAACCGCTGGCTCCTTGCTATTCCTTACACACCTTCCCAAGACAGAGACATTTACTGATTGCAAATAAACACAACAAGTAAGAAAACCTTTTATGTTAGCATTGGTATTCAAACAATTTAAACAACAGATCCCCTCATTTGAGACTCAGCACTTTCCTGGGCAATTCTAGGGTGGATTTACCATTGAACTACCAACAATAAACAAACCACAGAGCACTGGAAAAAATAACCCCACAGAGTGCTTCTACAGCAGATGAAACATGTTCTTCATTCAAGCCATCAACATTGTTTCTATAAACCTGTATACCTTTCTTGTACTTCCTAGCTAAATGCTCCCTGCTTTAGGAGTATTAATCCAGCCTACATTATCCATAGAGAGCAAAACCCAATCAAAATGCAAGTGCATTTAGTTCTCTCATATGACAGATTACACTCCAGGAATTTCCACTCTTACATAGCTGGGTTATTAACAGAGAGGTTTATCCTGTATGCAATGGCCAATCACTTTCCACAACTTAATTTCAATTCTGGAGGAAACACAAGTTCTTTTGTCAGAAAGCCATCCTTTAAGCTTGGCTTTAAGATCTTAATACCCACTGAAAAAGTTATTTCAGGAGTCCAGGTTTACAGGAAAAGCCAGTACCCCTGTCACCTAACACTGTTAATTCACATGAAGGCATTCATGGGCAAAGGAGTATTTTTTCCATATAACATGTAGGAACAATGCTGGGTCAAGTGACATGAAGAAGTTTTTAAACCACCATCCTGATGAGAGGGTTAACATGGTCTAGCCTTTTCCCAGATTCAATTCTAGGGAAGCCAGTGATCCAAAATGAACATGAATTATGTATTTATTACAGTCTTGGAATTTGTTCAGATAAACAATAATTGGCAGAGTTAGCCGCAGGTACTATCCTGATTCCATGCAAATTACAACTAACTAAATAATTGATATCACATTGTCAAGTAGAACCTCAAAGTTACTTCTAGAGCTTTACAGCTACAGTCATTCCAACTGTTACTTTCTATTAAAACCAATAAATCTTTAGATTACATAATTTACACCTATTATATTTGCAATGAAGCTGAAAGTGTCGGTGTAAGTACTCTTTGTTTTTTTTCTTTTTTTTTTTAGTAACTTTTAAATATGTCTTTATACACCTTTTTATAGCAACATGTGCCAGGTCAGTCCTTTGACAAAGTCATGTCACCACTGCTGTAATTTAAGTAATAGAAAAACTGACATCATTGTTCAAATTTCACAATCTGTCCTGTTTCATTAGGCTGCTGCTTCTGGTTATAATTTAAGGTTATTACTTCCTTTTAATTAACTTGAAAAATTGAGTAGTGTCTCTGAAGCCACAAGTAACTTCATAGTAATTTTTGTGTTATTGAATTCATGGTGAATATAACTAAGGCATTAATGCTGCTGCAAGAGCACCATGGCTGTGTAAAGAAGGTCTGCAGGAAAGGGCAGGGGATGTTATTTCAGCCGAACACACTCGCCTCCCAGAGCTGTGTCCAAACGCTTGACCATATGTTCTGAAGTGTATTAACAAGTCTCCAAGCACCTTGCTCTTTCTACCTCCCATCTGGATGCATCCTAAGAAACAGTCACCAGCCCAGAGTGTAAATAGCTGGAACAGGTCCATTTAATATTTACAAGAAATTTTTTAAGCTGGATACTGAAAAGGGGGCCATCTGTTAAAGTGATTGCTGACCCAGTGGGGCACAGGGAAGACACTGTTACTGGACCCCATTCAAACCAGGCAAGGAACTGCCCAAACAGTCCCAAAGGATCACAAGTTGAAAACTAATTACTGCCTTTTTAGGAGGGGTGGGGGAAGATTTTATAATGAAGTTCCTAAGAAAAAGTCAAATGTAAAAGGCAAATGTGAGGAAGACAGAAGGCTGCTCCACAGCGCAGTCCTTACTGGGAAAAGCCTTGGGAACTACAAATCAAACAAACTGCCGACTTTTGCTCAATTTCTATTTTCAGCATATCAGTACTTTAGATATGTGGGGGTGGGGAGACAAAAAAGGCCATCAGAGCTATACTAAGTTCTGTTGTTAACTTCCCATAGCAGAGGAAGCAACCATACACCTTCTGATGAGTTATGTAGGCCAAAAAGGTCACATTTGCCCACTTCTCCTAAGAATGTGAACTTCTCCAATGCAACACTCCCTACTGCTGTCATCTTACTGAATTTAGGCTGCCCTCCCCCACCACAAAAGGGAAGAACATCTGTTTATAATGGATTAGGAAACAAGAATCCTATTAGAGCTTACCAAATACTCTTGAGAAAATAAATACTTTTTTAATGTACAGCCAATATTTCAAGTTTTAGCACCAACAATACAGTTAATTTTTTCTAGTGTCTAAGTAAATCCTGGTGTGCAAATGCAGGAAAGACCTCTAAAGAACTGCTGAAGATCCTATAGAGACAGGAATAGTAAACATAAGCCAAGCGCTCAGTCCTGCATACACTGGGGCAGTTCTCCAGCCCTGCAGTAGCCCATCTACATAACCCACAGTCCACAGAGCTTGGGGCTTAAGGAGCTGTCTTCGAGTACACCACAGCAGGAAAATCCCATGGATAACCAAGCAGACACCATTGTCCCTGGACAAGTCACCACACTTGTGGCCTCAGCAGCACTTGTTACTCTGCAGCTTCCAAGGGATCCACGCTGGACCTGAAATATTCAGTGAATGTGTCCCTCCATTTTCTCAGATCCTTCACTCAAGCACATCACAGCCCAGAAAAAAGAGCACCCCTACTATTTATGACTGTACAGAGCATATTTAAACAATCTGTCCCTAAAATAGCATAATTACAAGACAAGACAGTGTTTTCATTTCAGGACTTTTTGGACTCAGCATAAATACACTGCACAGAATCATGGAGTTCATTTTAAGACTTCCCTACGGCTGTTTGCTTAATCAGTACATTCAGTGAAGAAGTCATTACTAATATATTTGCCTGAGAAAACATTGGGCATGGTTTGATGTTAATTTCTGTTGTATTTATACCATGATAACACAGAAGTATTTGTGGGGATATAAATGACAAATGTCTTTCTTAACCCATAACAAAAAGAATAAAAGCATTTGTTTCAAATACAAACCTTAACTCAACCTGACACTTCGAATTTGACAGTGATACAAACCAAATGTTGGGACTATTAATTTTGAAATGGACATGTACATGGCTTTACTCCCCCCACACTGTGACTAATCAGATTTTCCCCTGCCACTCCAATGTGTACACAAGACATGGCCTTTCCACAGGGTATACAGGACAGGAGAAGAAAACAGAAAGGAGGATCTTATTTCACACTGAAAGCTTATTGGCAAAAAAATGGGTGAACACTTGAGTTCTTGGTGAGAACTTCAGCTTTGATACAAAGCTTTCAGATGAGCACTTTGACCTCAGATAGACAATACTTTTGCATAGCACTTCAAGTAATAAACTGAACATATTCAGCACAATTCAGAGCTTGAGTAGTTGACTAGCTACAGCTGTGTTCCCAACTCAGTACCTTATGCTGAATAGTTAAAAAACAAGTATTTTCACGAGTACACAGAAGGTTTTGACAACAATGTTACATTGCAGTGTGAACACAGACATATATTCAAGCTCAGTAACCACTCTTGATGTCAATCACAAATTCAAAATACTATGTCTTGAGGTTTTTTTAGCACAGATAGAAGCCCAGTATCTATTCTCATGGAACCTAAGTAGTAGCACAATGTGCATCTTAGAATACCTATGATGTACAGTAACCCATTCTAGAGGTTTTCCTTGACACAAAGATTAGCTAGCTGGTCACTGATAAGGCCTTTCTGATTTTCCACTCTATAAAGGTGGAGCCAGTTGCCAGGCACTGTCAGATTTCAAGCTCTGTTTACATTACAGTAATCTTTATGCTGCACGTTGAACCAGAAACAAACTCCAGAATACACTTCATAACGACCTACCGAGTGTGGAGCTTGCAGCTCCTCTCACATTGCAGCCAAAGTCATACTGAAAAATGCACCTCAAGTATCAGCTGGTAGTTGAAACTGCTGATAGTCCTAACTGGAAAATCCAAGCCTGAAATACATGTAACTCATATAAACTATTCTTTAAAAAATACCTACCAGAACATTAAAATTAGTATCACCCAAGGTCCTAATAAAACTTACAGAAACACTAGCAAAATTAAATGCAGTATTTTAAAGGCTCTTTTTTCCATATAGGAGGTAAATTCTTAGGTCAAACAGAATTCTCAGTTACTTTCCCATGTTTTCTATATATTTATTTCTTTGTTGTTGCAGTTGAAGAATCTCAGAAACAACCAAAGAAGAACTGATCTACTTTACAGTGCCCATATACAGACTTAAATGGGAAAAATAAAATACTGCTCCAAACTTAGCTGTCTCACAGACTGAATTAAAAACCATTTTAAAAACATTTGCACATATATGCTCTACAAGAAACAAATCCATTGGTGTTTCCAAGTAAGATTTAGGGTACAATGCTAACCCCAATTATGAAAACCACAGGCCATTGCCTCTAAAACAGAAAACCAAGGAGTCCTTGCAATCAGTATGTCTTGAACCATTAACACAGTCATGTTCTCAGCTCCTGATTCAAGGGGTCATTAACAGATACATGCCTGGAGCTAGAAAGCCAGTTAAAATAACCAAAATTCAATTAGTTACACGACTGAGGTGAAAGACTGAAATACTCTTCATTAATGTATTTCAAAATAGAAGAAAGTCTCAAGAACTCAGGTTCAGCATTCAAAAAGGCTCAGGGATTCAATAAGTTCTGTCCCATATGTACAATTTAAAAGCTTTTCAGGGCGATTTTTTTGTTTGGTTTGGGTGTTTCTACTAAAGTAGACTACATTTGAATCTCCAACTTAAAGGCAGAAATAAAGTTTACATCCCATTACTAAGACCCTGACAGTCATTCCCATAGCATCCATTAGTACAGTTCAAAAAGGTATCAGAAGAGATTAGGCCCCTTAAATTTTGCAGTAAGAGCCATGACCAGATTAAACTTCCAGCAAGCCTTCATTTCTCCACCATTTTCTATTGTATATTACCAACAGCTACAACAAGCACATAACACCTTAATAAAACTGTATAATTCTTACACAGCATAGCAGGGGAAAAAGCTCAGTAATTAAAACTGAAGGGCAGTGAAACTGTTTGTTAAAGACTGTTGATAGTAGGGCATAAGAATCAATCACAGCAGCCAAGATTATCTCATGTACAAATAAGAATTATTCAGCAAATCAAAAGTAATATTTTCTTTCTCCTTTTTTTTAGGTTTTTGTCCAGTCAAGTGTGCCACAGTGACTGTGGATAAGGACACAGAGCTCAAAAGTATATTAAGTAAATGTTAAGAGAAAGCCATTCACCATTTAATGCATTACACTACCCCAAAAATGAGAAACCAGATACCATATCCAAAGAGATAACTTTGGAACCAAAGGGTAACTAAAGGAAACAAAATCTGGAATGTGAACACAGAAATCCCCCAATATTCTAGTATTTCCAAAATACTTTTCCATCTCCTTGTCTATGACTATTAAAACTACATGGAGAGCAGCCCAGGAACTAATGACTGAAATACAATTAACATTATCATTGACTGAAAGCACCTCTGTTTTGACAACGAAACTCATATAAACTATTCTAGTCTCTGAAGACAATCCTATGATCAAGATAAAAAGGTAAGAAGTCATTTTGATAAAAAGCTATCACAGATGAAGAATTTACTCTGACAGTCACAGGACTTATAAAATGAGTTTTTTTCCCCAAGAAAAATATGCTGCTTCAATTACCTGACTTCCATAAACCTGAAAGCATCCCAGTGAAGAGTTAAACACCAGTGAGACTATATTTTGCAACATTCTTAAATTAACATACCTTTCAGTATAATTAGTTTGGCTGATACTGTATGCATGTATGCAAGCTCCAAGGGCCAATGTGATATGACCATGAGCAGAAGGAGTTTCAAATAACTGCTATGGCAAGATACAACTTCCAATTAACACAGTCTGCACACCAGTCTACAGCCAAAACAGATACACTTTCGGTACACTTCTGCAACTTTAAATACACTTCCGTATTTAAAAATAGAAAAATACTTCAAGACAGTACATGCATGTGTGGAAGGCAATATTTGTCCACAGCCTCACAAAACAGCTGTATTTTAAGAGCATTTTGAGCCAGAAATCAGAATTTTATACCCCGATTTTACAACAAAAAAAATCTGCAAAATTTAAGTTGATGCAATTTCTCACAATCCCTCAGACAGCAGAATTGTAACACAACACTATTCAAGCGAACATTTATCTCCAACTCCTATTTGTTGTTAATATAAATGCATTTGAAAAGGGCTAAAAAGTATGTTTGATCTATCTCCATAGCTAGGTGATAGCAGAAGTGTGAAATATTATGCAAAATAAGTTACTCTTCCAACAACAAACATTTATTGCTGAAGTGTGTTTGTGTATATGTTAAAATGTAATACAATACCTCCGGAAGCGTACTTAAAATGAGGCATGAAACTCAGCAGTCAACATCAGCTTTTAAGTTTTTTAAATTCCACTCTGGAAGCTCAGGTTGCCTCGAACACACCCCTCAAGTAAGACTCTGGAGCTGGTAAAATCGCCAACTAACAGTATCTTACAACTAGAGTAAGTTTGTTACTTAGTATCTCAAGCGCAGAAGTTTTTCGGTAGTAATACAGTAAGGTGTACCTTTTACTTCAGCCTGTAGAATGCCACTTCTGAGTAAGTGCATACCAGCAAGTGACATCAGACCGAAACCACGTAGTTTCACTCGAAAGCAAACAGCACTAAGCCGAGCTCCGGTAACTCCAGCGAACACACACGACGGGAACTCGTCGCGCTGAAGCCGGAGCAACTACTCAGGCGCCACAAGCGTAAAATTAGTTCGAAATTCAAATTCAAACTAGTTTCAAAGCAAACCTTTAATTTGACACGAAGGAGAAATAACCTGTTGAGCGTTCCTAACTCCACCTCTCACCCCCGGGGCCGCTCGGCATTACTCACCGCCGCGCAGTGCCGGGGGAGGTCAGAGTACACACCCCGCAACGTGCACCTGCACTGGCAACACCTACGGATCAGGTGGAGGACCGGCACAAGTTTCTGACGGATTACTGCCGCCCCAAAGCTGTTTACCGTATGTCAGCAACAATCATCCCCGACTGATTCAGCGGCCGCAGAAAAAAAATCCTGCAGTACTGGACTCTCCCGGCTGAACCTTTCCTAATTGCCACCCTGCTCCAGCCTAGAACAAAAGGGCACGGCCAGCGCACCGGCGGGAGCGCGGGGGCTTCTCCCGGGGGCAGGGCCCGGCTGCCGCAGCCGTCCCGCCGCCGGGGCCCGCACGTCCAACAGGTGGGCGGCCGGGCGGGGAGCGGGGCGGCCGGCGGGGCAGCGGCCCGGGCCAGGGGGGTGCGGACCACCTGCGCGCCCCTCCCGGCAGGCAGGAGGGAAGCTCTGCGGGGAAGGCGGCCGGGAGGCTCCGGCCCGCCTCGCCCACCTCCTCGGTCCGCGCTAGCCCGTGCCCTCGGCTCGGGCGGGGGTAAAGCCGCGGCCACCGCGGTGCGGGCTCGGCGGGGCAACGGGAAAACCGCGCCGGAGGTACCGCAGGATCGGAGCGGGCAGGGAACGCGGCCGCCCCGGGGCCGAGTCTTACCTTCGTGGAAGCCGCTGCGGCCCTGGCCGACATTTTGTTTCCTTCTCTCCCCCGGAGCCGGGCGAGCGTGTGCGCGCCTGCAACTCTTCAGGCCGGGGGAGAGAAACTCGGCGCCGCCGCCCGCGCCTCACGCAGCCGCCCGAATAAACATCCCAGGGCGCGGGGGGGAGGAGGAAGAGGAGGACGGCAGGGAAGGGGCGGGGACGGGGGAGGAGGGAGAGAGGAAGAAAGAGGAAGGGGAGCGGAGGCTCAAGTTTGATAAAAGTGCGGTCTCCCTCCCGCGGCGCCTGGCGCGCCGGGGCCGGGTTCCGCCGCCGGGGCACGGAGCGCGGGAGCGGTCGCGCTGCCCCCGGGCCCGCCCGCTCAGCGGCCGCGCCGCCCGCCCGCCTCGTGCCTCTCCCCCCGCGCAGCCACCGACATGTCCGACTGCCGGCACGGCCCATCCCGCCGCGGGGGGACTGCCCGCCCCGCCGCCGCCTGCCCCCGCTTTGCCGCAGGACCCGGACCCCTGGACGGCTAGGGAGCGGCGGCGGCGGAGCGGCCGGTCCCGGCCCCGCGGGCTCTGCCGGGCGCGGCGCGGCCAGGGGCCGCCCGCGGGGCTCGCCGGCCGCCGGGCTCCCCCCGCGCCATGGTCGGGGCGGCGGGGGCCGAGCGCGGCCGGGCCGGCGCAGCCTATGGGAGCGCGGGGGGCGTTTGAACGCGGGGAGCGGAGCAGGCCGGGACCGCCACGGGCACCGGCACCGGGACCGCCCCGGGGGCTGCGGGACGGGGCGGCTGCGGGCGCTCAGCGGGGCCCGTGGCTGCGCTCTCCGCGGCGCGCGGTCCCGCAGCGCTCACGGCGAATGAGTTCTCGGCCCCCTGGAGCCGGCCGCAGAACTGGGATGTCGATCAGCGCGGGCTCAAACCTGCTTTTGCGTTTGCCCATTGTTCGAAGGGGCGGGACATTAGTTTTCGAGTTCCTTTATTGTACATTTTGTTCTTGAGATAAAAGCAATAAAGACACAAAAAGAAAACAACTTGCGAGATTTGATTTGCTGTAAGGTGGTGACTGCATAGCCTTAGCATTTCCTATAGCACCATGAACTGCTGCCTGTGGCTTTGAAAAATAAACTTTTCCCAGTATTTTAGACAAAGCGGGTTTGGTGCCTTGTACAAAGTAAGTATTTACTTAAGCACTAAGAGAAATACTGCATTTTTTTTTTCCATTTAAAAGGAACGGGTTTTAAAGATGTTATTTTACTTTTGGGCGTTGGATGCCCAACCCATGCTCGATGAGGCTGTCTGAGAATGCAGCTGCAGTTCTGACTTTTGAGATAGCTCATGCCACAGAAAGCTGAGCACACTCCCAAATTCTGTAGGGCCAAGTCATGAGTTAATCAAAGGACTTCCAGAAGCATCACCCATTAAAGTGCTTCAAACCCCAGTGAAAAGATGGCACACTGTTTATTACCCATATCACTACGGTGCATAGTTTATGATGTTGATTAATTTACTCTTTAGAATTAGATAAGAGCCCAAGTGCCATGACTAATCAGGTACATACGGTCCCAGTGAAAGAAAAGTAGGTGAGAAAAATCACAAACCAAAATGGGAGTACTTTGCACTCACTTTGCAAACATTTCATGAGATATACATGGCAGTAAAAGCCAAGGTATCAAGGCCACGATTTTCTTGCAGTTGTACCATTTATGTGCCACCAGCTGCTTTTGCGCTCCATGCAATCTCCAGAAGTACTGAAATTCTTAAGAAGAGGCAATAATTCAACGATCCAAATCACTCTTCCACCAAGAAACGCCCTACCCAATGCCACTGTATAGTTTTACGTTTGTTCTCTTTTGAAAATAAACAAATTCATATTCCAGGAAATAGCTGAATCAATTCCCAAGGCAGCAGTGCGAAATCGGGGGAAGGGCCAACTCCTCGCCATGGCGCGGGGAGCGCGGCACCGCAGGGCAGGGAAAGCCCACCGGGACCTGTCTGCAGCACACATTGGGATGGCCTGACAGCTCCAGGGACCTCTGGCAGCACCGTCCCCGGCTTTCTGACACCTGACCGCTCCGGAGTGCCCGAAGACCCGGCTTGGCCCTCTCCTTTCCCCTGGAGCCCCGGCGCTGTGCCGGAGGGCCCGGCTCCAAGGGGGCTCTCCCGTGCTGCAGCTCCCGAGGCCTCCTGCCAGAGCCCCTCCGCTGACGCCGTCCGTGAAAACACTACAGCACATGTTTTATTTCTTAATTGCTAGATGTAACTAAGCCTCAGATTTTTTTTTTACCTCTATCTACACACGCAGAAGGCGGAATGTGACGGGTTTTATGCCCACATGCTTCACTGTCAGAGTACTCACCAGAGGAGGCAGGAAGGAAAAGGCTGAGATCACAACAGGAAGGAGGGGGAAGATTTCAAGGTGTGGAGACGCATGAAAAGAAACTCAGGGGAGGATGACCTGATAAACTATAGGGTAAAATAATCCCTCCCTTTCATCTTTTTCTCCTTGAATAGTTCTGGGGAGGGTGGACAAGACCTACAGGCTGCTTACAAAGAGTAAAGATGATCAACCAAGATGAGGCAAGGGAATGAAAGAGGACTGAAGGCATGCAAACAGAGGTGGAGGTGGATTCCCTGCAATGAGGGAGAGGGACCACGGGAAAGAAAAGCAGCTAGTAAAGTGTTGGGAGAAAGATGGGGAACAAATAAAAAGGTGAAAGAAAAATATTAAGCAAAGAAAGCAAAGATAGAGGCACCATTTTTGTATCATACATTGGATGAAAAAATGCTACCAATGCATACACTGAAATTAACGAGGGAGACCATTTAACAAGGAAAGACTTCTACTAGGGGTTCAAAACAGCTGGATATGCAAAACTCTTTTAGCCCACAGAGACTTCCCTTCCTTCCCTTCCTTCCCTTCCCTTCCTTCCCTTCCCTTCCTTCCCTTCCCTTCCTTCCTTCCTTCCTTCCTTCCTTCCTTCCTTCCTTCCTTCCTTCCTTCCTTCCTTCCTTCCTTCCTTCCTTCCTTCCTTCCTTCCTCCCTTCCTCCCTTCCTCCCTTCCTCCCTTCCTCCCTTCCTCCCTCCCTTCCTTCCCTTCCTTCCCTTCCTTCCCTTCCTTCCCTTCCTTCCCTTCCTTCCCTTCCTTCCCTTCCTTCCCTTCCTTCCCTTCCTTCCCTTCCTCCCTTCCTCCCTCCCTCACCTCCTTTCCTCCTTCCTTTCCTCCTTCCTTTTTTTATTTGTTGCTTCCCTCCCTCTACCATCTTCCTCCTCTTTCCATACAACAGTTATTTAAATCTTCATCTCTACTCTTGATACAAATTAGAGGAGCCAGAGACGTCATCTTATTCTATTAGCATTGGTAAAATGCATATATTTTTCAGTGGATACAAATTCTTTTTAATGACTGGTTTTGCTTGTTTTTATAAAAAGCAATAGCAGAACCATGTTGCTGTCCTTCAGGAGGATTTTTGCATGTCTTCATTAACAAATTGCTCACAAGCAAATCTACCATCAACAGTACTAAAAATGCCATATCAAATGTTGTTCAAGTCAACACAGAACTATTATCTTAAGTGCAAATGAATTTTATAGTCTTATTTAACCTTGAGTGGATTTCTACATTTTAAAATAAATATTACAAAATTCATGTCTGAAAGAGCAAGTTACATATTGTTAAGACTGTTAAGATTCCAGTGTATTCATGTGTTCCCTTTAAAAATCTTTTATGAAACAGCAGAAGTCTATATATTTATACACACTATTGATATATAGCAAGATAGATGTATGTGTTAGTGTTTAGGTATATATATATATATATATATATATATATATATATATATATATATATATATGCCTTATATATACAATTCATTTGGTCAGATACAGTTATATAGCAAGTCCCATCTGTTAGCTAAGGGATCAGAATTTTAAAGCATATTTCTGATTCTACCCATGTAAGTCCTGAAAACAGGACCATCTTTAACCCCTATCTTTAGACAGAAAATTGTCTTAGAAGTCAGTGGCTGAAGAAAAGCAAGTGCTTTGCTCATCCTTTAAATAACTGCTACCGGGAGATGTCTAAAAAAGTACTATTATATTTTCTTGGTAGGAAACCTAAAAATGAAACTATTATTTAATAAGTTCAAACCATAACCCCACACTGATTCAAAGGACGCAGAAGGACGGTCAGATTTGTGAACCCTTCTTTCTGAGGGCATGGGTATCTGTTACACTGCAAGAACAGGAAGTCTATTCTCTACTTTGTGTTGACTTAACTTTTTAAGAAATGTTTTGACCACTTAAAGATGGGGAAGAAGGAAACTGCAGAACCGCAGCCACTACAGAGACAATTTCCTGTGGGTTTTGTGGTGTGTGTGGCTCAGAAAGAGAACAATTCATATAAGATCTTTCAGAGATAGCAGGCAGTTTTGCTGCCCTGTGAGGTAGTCTTGGGATGCTTAGCTATAAATAGGCCAATATATTATCAATTATGTCATGCAGTTAATTGATATTGTATATTCTGTATTTGTAGTTGACACATGATTTCAGCATTTCAAGAACAAAAAAAAGGGGAAGAGAAAATCAGAGTTCACCATATAAACCACAAGAGAAGAAAGTATCTGTTTCTACCTCAAGAGGTAAAAAAGTGGTTTACAGAAAGCTGTGAGAAATCCACGTCCTTAAAATTACACAGAACTTCAGTGTCTTGATGAATCAAGTCCCTAAGGAAAAAATTAAAGTAGTGATGATGCCTAGTAATGATTCTTATCTTCCTCCCACTTCCACACAGTTAAAGCTTTGTTCCTATACCTACTGACTCTTTGAAGGGCTGTATATCACTGCAGTGCCTCTTCTGAAAACACTGCAGACAATTGCTCAATATACAGGCAATAGAGTCTTCCAGTAATTCACTGCCTCTCACATACTGGAACTCTTAGACAAAGACAAAATCCCAAAATCTGTACTTCACCTCTCATTAAGAGGTTAAAGCACATACCTCAGGTACACTCCAGAGGCTGGATCTGCTCAGAATGGGAATAAACCCAACTTGTTCATACAGGTGGCCTGTCTTAACTCCTGCTGTTTAAACTCATTGTTATTTCCTTTTTATCACCTTAAAAATAGTACTCAGTTTAACACAGTGCAAGGGCATTTTTTTCTGTTCAGCCTGAATATCACTTCAACTTGTAAGCAAATGGGAAATGTACAAATAGAAATAAAAGTAGGTTGCAGAGGCAATGCAACATTATTTTCAGCCTTAAAATACTAAAAGAATGTATCACTGTAGAGCTGAAATCTAGTCTGATTATCATTATCATTTTGGGATATCCTTATAAAAAGAAACTCATGTCCATGGTTTTGACCAGGTCTTGGAGAAACTTTGTCATCTGCATAATTGTGTAGTGACAAAATCTGAGACTACTGTTGAAGAAAATATTATCTGTGAGTTTTAGTTGTGCTTCATGGCAGCAGAGCTAATTTATTACAGAAATTCATTACAGAAATGTTATGTAACTATTCTACTTCCCATCTCAGATGTTTTATGAACGGGACTGTAAACTTCAATGCACTGCAGCTGATCAAGGCTGATTTTACAAAATGCTTCACTGTTAAGTAGCCACTAGATGTCAAAATGTCAGATATTCGGAACTGTTCTACTTTCTCCAGGTTTTTTTGATAGAGAGGGGACTGTTAACATAATCAAAGACAGCTGTGAGATTTCAGCAGGCACAAATTCAGTGCTGATGTGATTCCAGCCCCCAAAACAGTCACGCTGCAGACAGCACCACACATGCTCCACTGATCTAGAATCCTTATTTATGATATTTAGCTTTTAGAAAGCATGACTAGTAGTTCATCCTAAAAAGTCCTTGCCCTGACAACAAACAACATGCACCAAAGATTAACTGCACAGGCAACTTTAGAAAGTAAAAGTGAAGACTGAAGGCACACGGGCTTCGTTACTTACAGACGCAGACTGATTTGTAAAGGCAGTCCAGGGCCAGCTTAACAAAATTGATTCATTTAATTACCTTTCTGGCAAACAGCTCTGTATTCAAACCCAGAAATTTTCCAGGAACCCTTGCACAAGATACAAGTGACAAAACTGTTCTCTGAAACCCAAATAGAATCACCGCTATAAGGAGGACGGAAGATGGGGAGGACAGAAGGTGGCAGAGGTGTGGTTTTCTAAGCCAGATAGTTTTGAAAGGTGAGATCACTTCTACAGTTTCTTGAGCACAATTATCAGGCTTGCAGTGAGTACTACAGGAAACTGTCATGACTCATTTTTGTTAATGAGAAGGGCATACATACAGAAAATGAAAATATGTACTGAAAATTGTTACATTCAACACAAAAATATATGCAGAAAATTGTTACACTGGTAAAAGTGTTTATAGATAATGATGCAAAAGTGTGAGCTCAGCTGCTTCTTAATTCTTCATACCAAAAAGACTTTATTGCATAATTGTAAAAAATGTAGAAACTTAGATTACTGAACTTTATAACCTATGATATATTTTTATTGCCACTCAGCTTTTGTCTTTTAGAATCTCAAATTTATTTTTATCCTCTTGCCTTTCTTATCACAACTGGTACAAGACTCCATCTATTCTCTTAAAATTCACATGCACAAATCCATCAAGGCTTCTAACAATATGTTTAAAAGTAGGAACACTATATTACACCCAGTCAATTCCAGTGTAATCTTTACCTTTGTTGGTAGCTCTGTCCCAGTAGCAGCTGCTTTACAAGAGCAAATTCAGTAAGGTTTAGAGGAGGGAAGTAAGATGAGTAAGCTACTGATGGTAAGGCCCATAAAGGTTATGAACCCCTTCCATCTTGGTATTTGCTTTTGTTTCTACCTCCAAATATTAAAAACAGTTAAAAAAAAAAAAAAGCACTTAAAAAAGATTGCTGTTTGTGTCACTGGAAGAAACTCAAGTTACCTTGTTTGTACCCTCTGAAGGTTTCTTAACTATATATAATTGGATTATTGTATTACACAGGGGTGTCACCACTGGTCTGAGATGGTTTTTTGGGGCTCCCTTTCAAAGTCATTATAATTCTAAAATATATAAGCCTGAGACGTGAGTGCATAAAATATTATTTTGATTTAAAACACTACAGCAAAACATAGTTTTATGAGTTTTAACTCTGTATTTCAATAATTCAGACTACACCCTCCACCGATCTTATTTAAGACATGTTCATTGAGCACCACATACTTTCCATTTAGAAGTTAAGAGTGCTTTTCAGCTACTTTTAGTCTGTAGCAAGTAGATATCTGGTTATCTGTGATATTTTATATATATATATATCTATATAAAATCTGTGATATTGTATTTTAGCTGTGTCAATAGAAATCAATAGAAAAATTTAGCTCCCAGGGACAACATGTTTTGCAGCATGCTCTATTTCATCTTTAACTGTTACAGTTTGGTTAATATTAGTAAGTTTAATTATATAAATAAATGTCGTTACAAGTTTTTAAAATAAGTTAAAAAGTTTTCAGTGTGTGTAACAGTTTCAACATGGCAATTTACAGGAGAGGCTACTAGAACAGAAAGTGCTTAGTGTGGAAGGATATTGCATTATTTCCTGACCTGCTGTTGTCAGGAAAGGAAAGCACGTCACGGGCTGGCTTTTAGGCTTTGGTGTGTCACAGCCCATGAAATCAGTGGGCAGCGTGAACGTGATGAAAGCTCCACATTCTGCTCGTGTGATTTGGCCACTCGTTCCTGCTCTGGCACCCCGTCACCCCCTCCATAGCTGTATTGCTAACTCTGTATGGGGATATCTGAAGTGATGCTGGCTTAAAAAGTATCCTTGGGGCACAGAGGCAGGAATAAGTAGTCAAAGATGGGGACTTTTTAAGCTGAATTTACTGGCAAAGGTAGCATGACCATGTATCTACACTCACACAGCATTTACCTACACTACAAGCACAGAGGGGACCTCGCCTGCAGATTTCTGAACCTGTGGGCAAAAGGCATCCTCTGCCTTACAGAGGGAGGGCACCTGTACCTGAGACAGGAGGGCTTGCTGCACTCCTGGACAGCTGCGTGACATTTTCCCAGTACTCCTGTATGGTATGCCATCATGCATGTGCAAGAAATTCTTAGATGCTCATGTTTTTAGTTTGGAGATTCATACAGTATTGGCTATATAAAGGCACAGTGAAACCAGTTGTCACTAAATCATTCAGAACCTTCAAAAAGCATGCAGACATTTTACACTTGGTCCCATTAACTGCAACCTGTAATGCATTTTCAGTAAGAGATTTTTCAGAAAAGAAAACAGATATGATTTTAATTCAAAATTTACAAAATCAAGCTTTGACCACAGAGTAATACTGGATATGGTTAACACAGTAAACAAGAAGTTCAAAAATATGTAAAGTATTAAAGGAGATCTTTTTATGAGTCATCACACTGCCTATACTGATATAGAGTCCAAACTTCACTCATTTCTCTCAGTGGATTAGATTCAGTTCAGCTCTCTAGGCACTTATACTGCAAACAGATCTCTAAACTGATTTACATTTGCCAAAACAGAAATT
Source organism: Anomalospiza imberbis (assembly GCF_031753505.1). Taxonomy (NCBI): domain Eukaryota; kingdom Metazoa; phylum Chordata; class Aves; order Passeriformes; family Viduidae; genus Anomalospiza; species Anomalospiza imberbis. The sequence goes on along the minus strand of NC_089693.1, from coordinate 14,972,897 downwards.
CTTCAGAGAAACTCACAGTTGGCATCTGTCTCCAGGACTGTCAGGGCTCAGCTCTGTTCTGATAAAACTGGTTGTACATTACCCAGGAAGCATTAGTATTTGGTAAGATAAATATATGTTACTACAGGTGTATCTTTACTCAAATTCCAACTTTAAATCTAAGAAATACACAGTCAGAAAATCTCCTGACTGCCTCAGTACCAGAGAAACCATCCCTTTAGTATAGGACCACACATTCCACAGCCTATATTATAGTGAAGCCCAGAGGCTCTAACCAGAACAACGCTTTAATCTAGCTAAACCTATACAGTCAGTACAGAAGGATTCAAAGCAAAAATATTTACAGTGCAAAGCTCAAAGCTAACAGGGCAAATGCTATATTTACCACAGTTGGATGGCTGCTTCTCATTCAAGTGTTTAGGCCTCACAGAATCCACATTATATCAATATCATTAGCTAAATCTTTTCTTTACACATCTGTCAGTTCAACTCTATGTGCCAGCTGAAAAACTGTAACTGTCACATCCCTTTTAAAATGTGTGAGATTATAATACTTGTGAAAAGTGCTAAAGCAACAGCCTAGGGACTGAAATTCTTCTTGTTCTCCAAGCAGGTAAAGCAAGGACAAGCATCAAAGCAGGTTTCCCAGTGAAGCCCAGTCAGTGTGGCTGTTTGCAGTCCCTCGATCCCTCTGTGTGAAAGCTTGTCGAGTATTTCCTATGTTATGCTTTAGTCTAATCAAAGATACAGCTTCTCACCATAAAACTTGCTCCCTAGCTAAAAAATATTTCTGAAAGCCTTTTCAAAGCTGGAGAAACCAATTTTTGCCAAGTGTGCAAACTTCCATGAGTCACATAATACTCTGACTTCTGTTGTAAGACTAGTAAATATGATAATTGACGAGATGCTGAAGTGATTTATACAGTTTCTTATGATAAATGTAAGAAGTGTTTTAAAGAAGGTCTTCCACAGAAACTTTATTCATTTTCCCATATTTTTCAAGAGCTGCTCATTAGAAGCAGCAGCCTTCAAAACAGACTTGGGTTTTTTTCTCCCTATGACCCAATTATAAATACAGAGTTTGAAATCAACCCTATGACTCTTTCCTGGCTATGTGTCATACTGACATTTAACATGAAATACATGCACTGCTGCTTTTTAGACATGCACTGCTGGACAAGTAGATTGCATACTACTTCTAAATATTTCTCTCAGGGTACTCATATGCTATTTCACAAATGGGCATCTCTTTGGTTTCTGAATAATATATGTCAAGACCAGGAAAAAAGAAAGAAAGAACAAGCCTAGCCTCTAGGTCACCCCAGAAAGCATCCAAAACTACTTTACTAGAAGAAACACCTTCTTTGTACACTTGTCTTACAGTATGGACTCATTTTTTTCCAGCCTACTCTTTTTTCTTTCTCTAACTGTATCACTGCCTGGGCTGCTCTAATAGGCCTTAATAGCCCTGACAAATTGATTATGAAGATAATTAATTATTTCTCTTTAAAAGCTCTGTAATCTGGAAGCGGTAGCAGGGGTTGACAGAGATTTACATGGAAGAGGAAAGAAGGTGGAGACATCTTTCCCCCATGAACACTATAGTATTGCCATAACTCACATGAAACCTCCTCTCTCTGTTCCCCAGCCAGAGCTGCATCATGAGCAGTTAACACAGTCATTATTCTTGGCACAGAAATAAATTAGAGAGGTAACCACTGAATGCTTAGATCATTTGGGAAAATCAGTGAAACTATCTCTACCTACATAAGCGTATTCGAGAAGGATTACAAATCATGTACAATGTTTATTATATCTGCAAATGCTCAAGATATTACAGTAGCTGTTGCCCTCACTATATTAAAACCAACAGATAAAATGTGAGCTTTGCAAAACCTTTGCTCATATACATGCAGGGTCAGCTTTACCCATGCTTGGTCACGAAAGGCCCAGAGACAAGGGTGTGAGCAGTGATGCTTCCCTGCAGCAGCACAAGCCCCATCTTGTACAACCTGTACAACCTGAGAGCCAGGAGAGCAATGAGGTGAATGAGCCTTCAGAACATGTCAATGTCTTGGTACTTTATACTACTACAACACAAGTAATGAGATCTTATCAAAACATGATTTAATGTCATGACTCGAGCTGGATGGTGAGCACAGGAACATTGCTATTTGAATTTAAATTAAATTTTCATTAGGTATCATATTACATTTTAAAATTAGTATTTTGTTTCAAAGCGAACAGAGTCGATTGTGTAACTGAAGGCTAGCTACATCAGAGCCTTTTCCATGCCACTGCAAAACTAATTCCACTGGTCTCAAGGATGAGTTGAGGTCTCTCAAATGTATCTTATATATGCAGATAAACTTCGTGTTGTTTTTAAATTAAAATTATTCTTTTCCATCTTCCTGCCTGCACTGAAAAGGCAAACATAGTCCTTACATGACCCTCCTCCAACTCTCCTTCCAAAAGGAGAGTCATGTGTCAGCAGTGAGGATGGCCAGTGCCCCACCGATGCACTATTGTGGCAGTCAGGGACAGAGAAAGGAAGAGTCTTGGTGAGCAGTACATCTGGGGACATCCTGCTCTACCGGGACTCTATTATTCTCCGGACAGGATGAAAAATAGCACTCTAAAGCACCAGCATGTTCCCTGTTTTTAAAAAGATGGCTCGTGTATTTGAAACTGAAATTAATTCAGCCGAGGTATGCAGTCCTTTATTAAAAGGCTCTCTGAGCGTTAGGAAACAGACACTGGAAGAAGTCCCGCGTCTGAAGTTGTTTGGCAGTGATTTCTTGCTCATTCAGAGCGTGCACTCCCTGTGGGCTGCACCCCTCGGACAAACAGGCCCTCTCACTGTCCGCGGAGGCACCTGCAGACACTTCTGGGGTTCCCCAGTCTGCGCTGGCTGAGGAAAAGGCATCTTTCACCCTCTGCCCAAGGACTGCAGCCATGGCTGCCGAAGGAGCTGCCGAAGGAGCTGCCGAAGGAGCTGCCGGAGGCCGCGGTGAGTCAGGGCAGCCTGCGGAGGCACCGGGGCAGCGCCGCCGCCCTGCCCCGCTCCGCCGCGCTCCTGCCGAGGAGACCTGCCCAGAGCCCAGAGCAGCCTCACTCCCTGCATCGCCAGTGTTGTTAGAAATGACCCTGTTGCTGCAGCGTATTGCAAATGAAACAAATGCACCCTTACGTAACATCATTACAATTCCATTGCAGTGTTTGCCTCTGAGAGACAGCAGCACCGCAGCTACCAAGGTTCTGCCGCATCAAGGGGCAGAAGGCACCACACAGCTGGACGCTGCTTTGTATCCTGCACAAAACAGAGACAGAACGGGGTACTTGGACTGACGATGTCCCCTTGCTCCATCAAAAAGTTATGCTTTTATAAATCTTAAATGACTTGCAGCATGAAAACAAATTGCTAGGCCACCAGCTGAGATCTCAACTCATTTTGAGTCTCTAATTATGCTTGAACAGCTCTTGAAAACACTGAAATCTGTTTCTGACTGCATAGCAAAGCATGGAATGGGCAAGACAAATATTGTAGTAACCTTCATAAGCAACCTGATAGTTATTGTGGAATCTGTCCTCTCCCCTTTTTCTTCTCTGGGAAAGTTGCTGTTGATTATGAAAACACCTTCAATAATAAGATGTTCCAGAAACTGATCCTTTTATTTATCTATTTTTAACATTTATTTCAACATTTTAAGCAAATATTTAATTTTCTGATGCTATCTTTCCATTTCCATTCTCTGCTGTATGGAAGAAGTACTTAACAGACATACTTTGATGTCAGTACAGATTCACAGCCAGATAATTTTCTTCTGAACAAACTTGTTTCTGTAAATATAAATGCAATGCAAACATAACTGGCACAGTCCAGTCTGAGGTAACAGCTGTTATTAAATCATACCTGCTTCTATTGTCAGGGAGTTTAATAACCTCCGCTGTGTAACGAAAGGGCAAACATCTGTGACTACACCCATATTTTAGCAGCAGGATACAGATGTTAAATTCTGGACTGTACTAGCCTCACATTCCTCCAGCTTTGTAAATGGCTTCAAAGCCAGTGCTTTTCATTTTTATTATTTTAGTTTTTTGTGTTTCTTTATATGGGGATCATTTACTAGGCTCTTAAACTTTGCTATGTCACATACCTGAGGAAAAACCAGTGCAAAATACAAAACATGAAGCATACTATTTTCCAGCACTCCTTCTTCAAGCATTTTCTGGACCTTTTCAAGAAAAAAATATTCAATGTTCCCAGAGAATTCTCTTGTATGACCTTGTTACTGTCACCTCTCCCTTGCAGAGAAGGATCACTGAGGTACAAATAGCACAAAACCTGTGTTTTTCCACCCAGCTGCCACCTGCATGCTCAGGGGTCTTGGGTTAACCACTTCTCTGAATATCAGTAAAACATCAATTGGAGCTATATGGCCAAATAAATACAACAAAGAGGTTTTAGTGGGCTTTAAAAATTAACTGGTGGTACATAAATGCACAATATAGCTGTAAACATGTAACTGAAAAATACAAAATTAGGACAAACATTGGTAGCTATCCTTAAAAACTCATGCAACTTGCCCAATCATTAATATTTTTATTGCAGTTTGTCTTTCCTGACTGAGTGCCTTGAATGGCTTGTTACCTCAGCAAGGTACCTTATTGCAGCTCATTAAGTACTGGCAAAATATGGGTATTTTTTGAAACCTACATTACTTTGCAAAAGACAAACTGATTTTTAATTCCTTCATTATTACCCCCCCTATTCCTCCTTCAGCATTTCAGTTGTGTAATCTCTGCCCTGGGAGGTTTTCAGGAGCAGACTGGTTACAGTCCTGAGCAACCTGGCCTGGCCTCAGAGCTGTCCCTGCTTTGAGAAAATGTTGGAGCCCTTGTTCGGTCCCTTCTAACCTGAATTATTCCATGATCCTTTCTGGCAGCTGCTTTCTGTCTTCTCTCTGCTGTTTTTCAGGATTTCGTTTACAGAGTTGGGACTTTTATAAAGAGATTGTTCTTGATAGAAAACTCAGGTGCCCAATCTTTCCTGTTGTTATGAAAGATTCCATATATTGCAGGAAAATCAGTACTTCTAGCAGATTTGAATATTATTCAGTTTTTATTAAAATGTTGGTTTTGTAGAATCTCCTGGAACTTTCACAAAATTGAAGGAAAAAAGCCCACCCAAGTTATTTATACTTATTTATACTTCCTACTTTTCTGTTCTTCTATGTAATCCTTGCTACTTTTTAACTGCTATTTGCATGTTTCAAATTTTAGGTATTGCTCTGTTGTGCCTGATCCATTGCCTTCTTGGCTTTCCAGAACCTGGTTTGTAGGAACTTGCAGTAAACATTTTAAGTGATTAAAGCTCTGCAAAGGATGGTGAGTTACATGTGAAAATCTCTCTTCTGAATTAGCTTTTTCCTAGTGAAAATTAGAATTTCTCAAGGTTTACACCTCAGTATTAACTTGTGTTTACAACAGAATACTAATTTTGTGTTCTGCACATTCTCAGTGTCCCTAAATAGCTTCCTGAAGTATTTTCCAACTCGATTACAGATCAGTTTTTCAAGCTTCTTAAGTAATAGCAGTGAGTTTCATTATACCTTTTTCCCCTCTCTCTACTGACAGGAGGCATTACTGCCATTTGGCAAACACCGTGCTTTTACTTTTTTTTCCTATTCCTTTCTTGAAGGGATTTTGTAAGAGTTGTAAAAAGCAGGTCAGCTCTGCAAGCACCTATATACAAGTTCCTGCTCTCTTTAAAAGGTAATGGGAAAAGAAAATAATTTACATTCAAAACTTATTAAAAAGATTGCTGAAGCCAGGAACCAGAAGAAAGAAGCTGGAAAATGATCAGCTGAGATCCAGTTGTTTTCATTTCTACCTTATCTATACTTAGATTTTTCAGCAAATTTCAGCAGATTTTTCAGTTGTTGCTATTTTATCTCCTGTAAGCACCATTCAATATGCAAACATAATCACTTTCAGTATTTTTCTTTTATGGATTTAATATCTGTAATGCTAGACTAAAATATCTTTTTTTCCCCGTGCCTTGCAAATACAAGCTGGTATAAATGGCTCCAGTGAGTAATTTTCCCTAAGGGCCACTACATAAGTCTGGCATATTCTCTGACTATCCACATTACTGAAGGTTGCTTACAGCTCTGAGCAAAACAGTGCCATCCTCATGATCAGGCATCCAAGGAGACAACTCTTCTGATAAGTTACAGAAAAAAGGACTCTCTGTTTGCTCAAACATTTGCACACTTCAGCTTCCTGCCAAAGCCTGTTCACACTTCAGGCTCCTGGTGGATTCTGGATATGCAAGCCCAGCAATCTACCCATGATCAGTGAGTCACCATAGCACAATTATCCTATGATTAAACCACTTTTGCTTCCTTTTGCTGTGGCCAATCCACACTGGAGCCTTTCCAGCTAAGTCCACATCCTCTTGCTCAGAGATCTGTTGATCTCTTCAGTACACCACATTTGAGATTGTAGCACCAAGGATTGCTGGATTGAGCACCACTGACAGGAAAAAAAGTACAATGCCAAAACCAATAATTTCTATGATTATCTGTTCATCCTCTTAGCCAGTTCATCCAGGACAATTAGCACCATTTCCCAGTTGTGGCAAGCCATGTGGAAGAAGCACTGTTAAGACTTTTTGGTGCCATGATAATGACTACAAAGGAGCCACTGCAAAAATGAGTGGGGAATACGGGAGAATGAGCTGAAAAGGTGATGTTAAAATGAGGAGCTGGAAGGTGGGTAACAGTTGTTCGGGGGGACTGGAATGTGCTCTGGTCTACTTTTACCTGTGTAAACTTAATCTACAAATCAAACTGAATCCAATGCAGTAATAAAAGTGACAGATAACTCCCAACAAAATTGGAGCATGAGATGGGTTTTCTGGAAAAAGCCTCAAACAACTGGAATAATGTCATAAGCAGTCTCTAAACCTGCAGCAGTGTGAAATGGTGGGCAGCAGAGCATGGATATGCACAGCAGCACTGCAGCTCTACCTTGAAACCCCAGTGATGGAAATAGCTGCAACTGTTTTTGGTTCCTTGTTTGAGATCTGTGGCTCTTTGTTACATCCCTCAAGGTTTTTGTGCCTTAAAGATAAATCTTGTCGGCCAGAGACAGTACCCCTCTGGTGTTTTATGGAATATTTCTGCTCTCTTTTGTGATGTACTGAGAGGTATTTTCTCTGGGTTTTGAAAGCTGGTAGCTACTACAACCTAGGCTGTACAAGATGCCTATTTTCAAAGACTGTATTTCAATTTTTTAGATGTTTGCAAAATGATGATGTCTTTAAAAGAACAACCTCATCATGCAGAGGACTGAAGGAAAACTCTAATTTAACTAAAGAGCCCCAAAGCTGCCTCAGTTCAGACTTGTTCCCAAGAGAACATTGCTGGGAGCCAACTACTGCTGCTTCCTTCTTTGCTTTCTGTTGCTGGCAAGACTGAATCTATTTTTTACTGACATGCCACTTATAATATGCTGTGAAATGCAGACAAAATGCAAAGAGAAATTGCAGGCTGTCTTGATAAATGTTTGACATCAGTTTCCAAATCCTAGAAATAATTTTGTGATGCTCTGAACTCAGGAAAGGCAGCAATGGCATTAGAGCAGTTCAGCATTTTGGGGTGTAATTGCACAGAAATGTCAGCTGTGAGATGAACAGCTCCCCATGTGAGAGAGCAAATTCTAGCATCTTTACACTCAGACAACTGTACAGAGTGGCTCTTGATCAGTAACATGCCTGGGCTTCTGACTTTCTCAGTAACTGCCCAAGTCACTTAATTTGTTGTTTGATCAGCTATGAAGTAAAAATAAAATCTGTAAGTACCGTTGTAAATCTGTTCAAGATCTTGTGATGGATATATTATATTAATGCTATTTATTATGGTAAACATTTCTCTGCTACATTCACAATTTTCTTATCTAGGTCCAAACAGAATTGAAAACATCTTGTTAATATTTCATTGACACCCTTTACTTTGCAACTTGGCTTTTAAACATGGGTGTCCTCCCCTGCTCAATCGACTTTCAGCCTTGCTCTCTCCAACCTTTTTCCTGCTTCCCTGACAGGAGTTGCTCTGTCATTTGTGCTGCTTCAGCAGTCTCAAACTCCTGACTGCCTTTAACCTACTGAATCACTTCCTGACTGTGGGTGATGCCTGTAAACTGCTCCTCACCTGAATCTGAAGACGAGCATTTCAATCAATTTCTCCACTCTAGGAAACTCACAGGCTGGAATGAATTTTGCAAGACAGTAGTTTTTGCTGCATTTTAAATCCAGCTTTTCTTTTGCCATCTCTGCCATCTTCCTTTGCCTTGCTAGGTAAACTGCCTGCACTTACTTTGATAGAGTTTATAATTCTTTCCTTCTGTTTCTTTATGTAAATAGTTTTGAGCAACAACAAAAAATAAAGTTATCTAAGGATGCAGGTACATTTACAAAATGTCACAAAAACATATTTTTGGCAAAAATCCCAGAGCAAAACAAAGATATTCTGGGAAGGCCTCCATTTAAAAATAAATTCTATTCTAAACCAGGGATCCCTGTGCTTTGTCAGAGGAATGAGTTCTGTCATTCCTTACCCACAGCTGTGAGAACCTTACACACAGTAAGGTCCTCACTGAGACGAGTTCAGAGCCACAGAGTTCCAACCCTGCCCCATATCTACACATCTTCCTCACACTGCCCTGAGTGAAGCCTCCCAGCTGCTGAGTGCTGCCTCTTCCCAGCTCCCAGCAGCACAGCAACCACAGAAATTGTCTGCAAGGGGAAATTATAAGGGTACTATCCACCTCATTTTCAGTTGTCTCTTAAAGGACTTAACAGCTGGGAATACAGGGAAGAAGCAGCAGCTGGTTATTTCTGCAATGTAACAATGAGGAGAGCATTACAGTAGCTCTGTGGAAGAACTTGTGGAGTTTGTTCACTGAGTTCAGTAGAATCAAACAATTTTAAAGATTGTTCCATTCCAGTCCCCTGCTCACCAAGTGACCCAGCAAAATTAAAATTGAGTTTTCACCTGTCCGTATTTTTTTGGGCAGATACAGCACTTAATTCCTTCTGGAAGGTGCAGCCCAGAGAAGGCAAGTCCTGTCTGTGTTGCCTGTGTAAATTAGCAGAATGCTACAAGCACACTTCCCCATCCTCAGTGGATGTCCTATGATGTCCTGGAGTGGGGAGAAAACAGACCTCCTAGCATCAAGCATATGAGGGGAATTCTCTCCTGGATTCTCACAAGTCCTCTGAATTTCTGCATGGCACTGCAGCACAAGGGAGGAAACCAGATTCCCAGTTGAGCTAAGGGAAAATAGAACCCTCACTCAATAACACAATGTATTTCACTGACTGACTGACTGTCAGGAGTAAAAAAGGTTATAAAAATTACACTCATAGCCTGAAAAATAAAACTTTATGTAAGCTAAACCTGAAGAGAGGCTAAAGCTCGAGGAAAGTGCTGAAGGACCAGGCTGGCAATGGGACACTTGCTGTGAATGCCAGGCTTCCACATCCTTCTGCATGTCTGCTGCTTGTGACATTGCTGGGGCCTTAGGAAAAAAGACAGCTGCAGCCCAGCCCATTGCAAAGTCTGCTTTATTTCTGAGTCCTTGTTATTTTCTTTAGAATAAAGACTAATATTTTGCATGTTTCTATATCTGAAACAGATCATATAAAATAATGATCTGGTACTGTACAGTTACCTTCAGACATGCACAGAAGACACTCCTAAAATCTATTGCAACACCAGCCTCAATCATCTTAAAGCCAAACCTGCAGTTCTTCAGCTGGATTGCAGTGCCATGTGGGATGAATAGATGCTGTATATGGTATTACAGTGTTTCCTGATCTCACCCTGCAGATGGTCATGGCATTTTCCAGATGACTCCTACTGTAATACCAGAGCCACATAAGACATTTATAAGTAACTGATATGTCCCAGCACCTTATAGTGCACTGTGCAGGATTCACAGCTGAACAGACAATGCAAAAGGAAAATTAGCATGTCGTCATGTTTTCATTTTATAGAGAGCACATATACATCCAGGAAAATAGAAAAGAAGAATAAATACTGATATATATGTTCTATAGCACATGAAAATATCAGAACTTCCATGAAATATAATAATCTTAAACACAAAAGAACATGCCCAGAGAAAATAAAATATTATTTTGTGTTGTGGTCAAAGCCTCTGAAAATACTGTTATCATTGATCTGAATTCACCTGTATAATTGGCAATTACTTAGTTAGTGGAGAAAGAGGTGTCTAATTTCTCAGAATGACCCTTCAGTCTTTGTTTTCCATTCTGTTTCTTGTTTCATTGGGGTAAACAGAGACATACTTTATTTTGCCGTTTCTTAGGATAAGATGTAATATAACAGCTTCTAAAAAGTTAGTAACAGGAGACATGAGTTGAAAATTACCAAGGAATACAAAATAAATTGTATGGCTTTTGTTGGCGAGAAAATTTGGGGTGAAGAACAAGATCCCACCAGCTTTTAACCTTGAAGCATTCAATGAGTTATGCAGAACTCTCACAAAAAATCCCAAAACAAAACAAAACAAAAACAAAAACAAAAACAAAAAACCAAAACCAAAAACAAAACAAAACAAAAAAAAAACAACCAAACAACCACATTCCCAAACCACAGCATCCACTAATCAAACATTTAGGTCACATGAATACCTATTTTCCTTAAATATTTTCTGTTTGCTTCTAAACATATTTCATTCAATGCAAAGCTTCCTAATGATTTTTTTCCTTTAGACTTCTAACAAGGCAAATCAGGTGCCAATATTTCAGGTCTCAGGATGCTGGGCATACAAAGAGACAACTGCAGTACCCCTCACTCCTTCCAGCTACAGCTGAGTGTGGGCCCAGGTCAATCTCAGTAGCAGCAATTTTGTACTTCCATCTCTGAAAAAAATTACTGAAACATTTTTCTGAGCCATCATAAGAAACCTGCTGCAGGTGCAGGGTGGAAAGACAGAACAATTACAACACAGGAACTGGCTGTGAGTGTCTGACACCACTAAGATAATAAATGATAATCAAACTATAATTCAAATCCGCTGGCAATATGCTCCCTTTAAGGAGTCTGATAAATCTTCACTGTGCTTCGGTGCAAGAGCAACGGTCAGAAATCAGAATATTTGATCTTGTTCTGGAAATGTGCTTGCTTCTGCATGCCAAACAACTCCAGTTTGGCCAGAACCTGGGCTCTGTGAATGGTGAGCAGTTTCAGAGTGGAACACAATCCCTGGTGAGGCAGCAGCACTGCACGGCATTCACTTCATAGTTGGAATGTTTTGCTTCAACACAGCTCTCCTTTTGCAAAGCTGATATCAAATTATCAACAATTTTTTTACAAATATAAAAGGAGGGCTCATTAAACAAATATTGATCACTGAAAAAGGATAGATTTCTTGTCCAGTACATGAGCAATAATTTAAAAAGAGTTGCTCTTACATTAGTCTAGTGATGAAGATTTTGCTTAGGAAGCCCTGGGCATATAAAAATAAACCCATAGCTGCAGTGTAGGTTTAGTGCCAACACATCAGTGATCACGAAGAAAGTGGATTTCAACTATCCATTTTTCCCCTGGAGTTTAGTCTCCAGCATAATTTGGAAACAGATCAGCACAACTTAAATTAACCATATCAGTAAGGACCTTAAGGGAATTTCACAGGATCCACCAGAGCACAGACTCCAGAGAGCAGATCTGACCTGGAGTCTTGCTTTCTCCTTCCCACCTCGGTGATGTGAAGCCCAGCAGAGGCTGGTGATGAGGCAGCAGCTGGGCTGCTTTTATTTCAACATGCCAGCTGGGGAATCCCTGTGGAACTTGTCAGGCCAGTTCTGAGGCTGCACTGTCACCAAAGCACCCTGAACTAGCCAGTCCAGTTGACTACAGCAACTGGATTAAGCTTTGGAATGTTTTCCTCTTTTTTTTTTTTTTTTAATCTGCTTATTGATAAGGTCAACTAAGAATACAGCACTTCCGAACATTAATGATCATAGCTCAGTTAGGTAGACACCATGTCTTTGCAGAAAATTTGACATTTGTTTAAATGATGGAGACAGGTTTGTAAAGAAACATCAAGAAGAGGGGAGCATTCCTTTTATATTATGTGAACTCCCACATGCGATGTCATGAGGAATTTGAGTGGGAATTTATTTACAAAACTGGGACTTACTGTCATTAGACTGTGCTGAAACAGGGGAAAAAAATTACCATGCTGTAAGTCAAATGTCACAGCAGAATTTAATATGCTGGAATTCTTGGAAAGTGTTCTAATGCTTTCAGCTCAAAAGCAGCACATACTGCTTTTTATAGCAAGGAATTTTAATTATTATTAATTTTTGGCAATCCCCAGAGTCTGCTGGCATTTTCTAAGCCACAGAGATTAAAACCTGAAGAGAAACAGAAGGTGGTAGGAAAGGGAAGAATGCCTAATTGAAGTACTCAACATCTACTTATCCATGACATACGAATACAGATATGTGGGTGGGAGTGCAAGATCAAGACATTATTCCTACCTTCCCCCCAAATGTGCCATTATTAACCAACAGAATTCTCATAACAGCCAAAATAGGTCAGAGAGAAGTGGGCAAGTGACTGTATCATGTAAGGGATGGCAGTATAATAGCTGGACTGAGCAAAGAGTAGCAAAACAGTTTGCCTGGAGAACAGAAAGGAATTCTGGAAAGGTTGTGTCTTCAACCAAATCACAGTGCTGGGATCCATGGCACTCACATGCTATTCTTAGTGGATTTCTGGGTAAACAAGTTCCTGCCCTGCAGTGCTTTCAGTATTGAAGATATTCTGACATGACCAGGTTTCCACAGTCTCCACCTCCCTTCCTCCCCTTTTAACATTTCTATCCATACTTTATCTTACAAGGCAAACACAGCCTCCATTCACCAGGTCCATCTGTGTCCACTGCATCTTCCCTGGACACGTCACTGTGGCTGCCACACAGCTGGGAAGGAAGGACATCAGGCTCAGACAGGGCAACCCCACAGCTCCCACTTCTTCTATCCCAAGCAAACCTCAAGCAACAAAATGAACATTCAGGGAAAATATTCTGAAAATACTCTGAAGACCTGCTCAGCACCAGATCAATGGGATGCCCCATGCTCCCTCTTCTCACTGTAAAATGTACTTCAGAAATGAAAGAAAAGAAGGACACAACATTAGTAGCTAATTAGCACTTCTATACTTGCTATTGCTGGTTCCAGATTAAGTACAAAGAGACAGCAATTTCCTGCTGGGTGACCAACTTCACAGAATCCCCTGCACTTTGGCATTTTATGAACTATGGCAATGCAGTATTGTCTGTAACAAAAGGATTTGCTCAGTACAGAGTATTCTCTGCACCACCTCTGCTTCCACCTTTACACTTTTCACAGTTTCCCTCACAGGAAAAACATTTGCATGAAACAAACACCAAAAATGTCACACTATAAAAAAATCCTTTAGGATTCCTTCTATTCTATATGCTGTAATGCTGTATGCTATATGAATAATAAAGCATTACAAAACTTGTAAAACTGCCATATTCATAGATTTGCATCATGTAAGTTTTATATAAAATTAAAACTTTGATTTATCATGGAAACTTCCTCAATGATTAACATTTATCAACATCCAACAGTCAAAAGCTATCAGATGTCAGTGTTGTCCCCGTTAATCCTTTTCCCCTGGGAAATGTCTTAAGGATCTGTAGGCTGCTATACTAAGCTCCCCTTCAGCACACAAAATTCATCCAGATATCTGCAATGACAAAGTTCATACCAGATAATTTTTGTTATTCTGGGAGGGACTGAACTTCTTGCCACTGAAAGAGAGTGCTTTGTAGTTAGCAATCAAACAAGCACTCATAACCTCTTATCAGTATTTCTCTGGGCCTTCTCCTACTTTCCCTGTAAACTTAACACTTGAAATTTAGTTATACAACTTGAATTTTCACTGACTGATTAGGATAGATGATAAGAGAAACACTGCTCTTGCACATCGTTTCTGCCACTTATTTTACCCTACTGCCATCACAGTACTTAAAATCTGCTTTGGAAAGGCTGAAGAAACTGCCTTCTGAACACAGAACAGCATCTTATTTATTCAGGAACAGCAGAATTCTCTCTACTGTGCTCTTTAAACCAGTCATGAAACCCAAGATGATAACATATGGTCTGCTAGGAATCACCTTGCCCATCTCCAGTCTCAGTAGGCTAGGGCTATGTAAAAATCTGCATCTACTGAAAGTCATTAAACCTTAATACCAAGGAAAACTTGTTTGGGTGTTCTCAGCCTTAAACTTTCTATTTGTCACCTGTTACTCCTAGACAGATGAACTCACAGATGGGAGAGACTGCAGACCAGAAATTTTAAACCTTGCAAGCAGAAGTACAGAAATAGCATTGCAGAAATTCATGGTTGCCACTTCTCCTGTTCCTGGGGAAAATGTAGACCATAATATCGATATTTATTGACTTTTTTTTTTTTCTTTGCAAGCACTTCAACATCTGAAGGGGCAGCCATTGCACCCAGGAGCGGGAGCAAACCCACTTGGCTGTAGGAGAAAACAAGTGAGCCATGGGTAGCTTGAATTGAAGAAATGCCATTCTCCAGCCATTCAGGACCAACGCTGTTCCGTGATCCCCGGGAGAAACAGAATTTGATCAAGTGTAGAAGGCACATGAGCACCTGGCATGTGATCTACACAAAACACTGTGCCAAAGTACTGCAAGAAGAGGTAAGAGAGGAAGAGAAATGAAAGGAGCAGCTACCACTCCATTTAAGATGACTGATTAAACCAAAAAAAAAGACAGGTTGTTTTTAATTCCTTGTTGGCAGTAGCTAGTCTCATTTCACTGCCTTTAATTTCTCCTCTGGTCTATCTGCAAGTTTAATAAAGGTCTTTGTGCATGCTCAGGACTTGTTCCCTTAATTGAGTGAAACTAGAAGCCACAGTTATGCCAGAAGGTTTTATTAGGATATTAGAGAATAATCAGCAATCTTTTCCCAACCTATCCCCAATTAGATTCCACAAAGATTCAGCTGATGTTTTATTTAAATGCAGGCTTACTAGACTGTCCACTGCAGTCCTTAAAATCAGTCAGACGTGAAAAACTTCCCAAGTACAGGGTTTCCCCACTCAAGGAAATAAAGGAAAGCAGTTAAAAAACCTGTTAACATTGGTATTACCACTACAATGTACCCCAAGAAATTCCAGTCCACAAAGCTGTGCTTGTACTTACAACCTCTACCAATGAGTCCATGTCACATTTATGAAGAGTAGTAAAATTTGATGCTGTGCTGGTGTTGCATGTTGGGGTATTTTTCATTTGAGTAAACTCGCTAAGAAATCCACTTGTCTTTCCAGTCCATCCCCATTTTCTAGCATGCTGATAATACACCCTGATCCTTTAGTCACTGGTACACTACTTTCAACATTGCTTCCAAATTGTTTTGAAGGTAGAGCTTTCTCCTTCAGCATTCTAAAAATGGACTTTACCCCCCACTTAGCAGCTGAATAATTACTGGCTCCATGTTGTCTGGGGGCTGGCTTCAAGAGCAGGAAAAATTTGGCAAGATGCTCCACTGTCAGTTTAGGATTTCTTCACACTTTCTCCCTTGAATAGACATGTTCCTAATTGTTTTCCCCTTTCTTTTCCATTCTTTCTTACACTTGATAGTCATCCTCTGCTTGTGTTATGCTCCCTTACTCTGAACTTCTCTACCCATCTACCATTAACTAATTTTAGGACTTGTGTTTACATCCTCTCTTAAGATCACTTAAGCAGAACAAAGGGCAATTTTAAGCAACGAACTGAACTCTAAGGAGGAGAAGCAGGGTGGAGCAAGCCCATGCTGTTTTAGGAAAGGCAGTTTGGAAACTGGGAACAGAAAGCTCAGTTCCTAAAGACTTGAGCCTGCACGAGGGCGTTTGATAACAGCGGCATCTTGCTCACGCTGCTCTGAACAGGCTGACTGCAATCCCTCCAGACCAAATAACCGCTCTAACAGAGCAGAGCAGCAAACAGCTTCTAGCTTTAACAGCTGGTAATGCAATACACGAACCTCTCCACCACACTTTCCCTGATAGGCTCCCACTTCACTAGAGGCTACAGTTTTTAATTCCTTGCACTAGAGCTAAGGGAAAACGAGGTGACCTTGGCAACAGCTCAGCATCCCACCCATACAAAGTTCAGAAACAGCTGCAGAACAGTGCTCAGACACAGACCAACAAAAAAATTTCTAACATAGATTTGTCAGACTGGAAATGTAGTTAAACCATGTGTGAACATTATTCTGCTATATCAGACTTCAAGAACAGTTCACAGAGCCTAGGAATCACTTGTGTATGGTCTTGCAATTAAACACTGCCATCAATCACCTTTGCCATGCAGAATTTTCCTTCATTCACACACACACACATACACACACTCACACACACACACTCACACTCACACTCTATTACCTTCCTCAAAGGATGCTTCTGGAGAAGCTTTTGCTCTTAATATACTCAAAATAATTCATTTTGAGTACAGTTTGCCTTTATGATGACCATTTTTTTTACAGTAAACTTCAAAGACATCCCCCTGGTCAGGATTGATGGTTTCTGTACCGGCCTGGCACAAATCTCTACGTGGAAGCAGTAAAACTTTTTCATTCTGCTGATGTGTTTTCAACCTGTCCTCTGCCTGCCAAAATATAACCCTTGAAAGCAGACTCCATATGACTTGCCCCTCAACTATAGATCCTGTCAACTTGCATTATCCATGGTAACAGTAATATTTAAGAAACACCCTCTAGCAAAATGCTTACACTGTTTTTCCGGCTTGAGCTGAATAAATAGCAGATATCAACAGTACCTCAAACATATTTTTATGCTGATAAACAGCTCAAAGTGGAATTTTGTTTTTCTAATTCATTAAACCTGTGAATAGTTTACATCACATTCTTTATTTTCATCCAAAACCTGTATTTTTAATGTTAAAATGATTTTATGCTTAGTAGCAGCCAGTTGTAGGAAGAAAAGTAAAGGAAATTAGAAAAGGTAAACAGTACTGAAGGGCTATTTCTTCTGCCATCAAAGTACAGTTAACCATTATTTATTTCATCTTAAAATGCATTTTTGACTGCCTCTGTCGAGTGTCAGTTTACTGAGGAAAATCTGCACACAAATCTTTGTAACTTACATTTTAAAGTCATCCATGTGTTTTAATGACAAAGACAACAGAACTGCAACCTGGAAAGACACTGGAAATACACAATGTTAATTGATTATCACGCCAAACTGATCTTTCCAGATGAAGTAAAAGCAAGATCTGACAAATGTATGTAGCTCCTGATTACTAACAGTCTCCACTGAAATGATGACAACATGACTATATTGCTTCCTTTTACAAGCTCATTTACAATATGCTTTGTGGTGGTATTTAAACAATAGCTAGTGCCCAATGGGCAATGCTGAATATATTAGCAGTCTTCTTCAAAATCAGGAAGTGTAGGTTCGTCATTTTCTAGGTTTCCTAGGAAAACAAACTTGTTTCATTATCTTGTTGACCTGCTATCTCTACCTAAGGGTAGATTGAAACCCCGATGAATATGGAGGACAAGTAGTTGTGAATTATGTACAATTTAGAGACCACCATTATGGGGAAAGATATGGCAGTAAGAGGTGTAGGGCATTCAGGCACTAACTCACAGAAAACGGCAGACCAGTATTTCTGCTGCTCAAGGAGAAGCTTTTTCCCAGCTCTCAAACTTTGGAGAATATTTTGGTTTTATTCAGTCTACAAGGGTCAATAAAAAACAATAGTCTTTTTCATTTCTTTTCCAAAACTGCAACAAACTGAAGTGCAAACCTACACAGACATACAGGAATGCAAACAAAACTGAATACCAGCAGAATTCTCCTATCCAGGAAGCCCACCACAGGTTTCACTGTTACTGCTGCAAAGGATTTTTCAAAGGTTTTCCAAAGCACTTTCCAGTGCTAAGGAAAAACAAAAGAGATGTAGAATGTAAATTGCTATTTTTACTGGTATCAGCAAAAAATTACTTTATCTGCATACAGATAATGTGGAATCAATTTTGCATGGTGTCAAATGACCAAAAAAAGCAGAAGTCTGACATTACTACCTTGAAGTTTAAAAGTAAAATCCAGCTTCAAATGGGAGCATGCATGCTTTGGAAAGTCCACAGAAGGTTTGTTTTTATGCTGGCCAAAACAGGTCCCTGAATGCGATCTGTTCCAGCCAAAGCAGAAACCATTTCTGCCTGAGTCTGTACACAGGGCCAGGCTGGGCCAGGGAGCAGGAGCCCTGCACTTGTGACCCTCAAATACCTCCCCACAGCACACAGCCACTATAAACACAGTGTTTCATATCATCTGGCTCACTTGCCTCCTATACTTTGCAAATAAGAAACAGTGGAATGAAATATATTCAAATATACACTAGAAATCTAGAAGACATCATTTACAGACAGTTTGTGTTATTACAGGCTCCAAAGATACATAAAACATCTTGCATTCATAGTCTTGACATGAAAAGGCTAAAACATTGCATTTTTGCCTGAAACTCTGCTAACAACAACACATAGTTGCTGCAGTTTAAAAATATCTCTTCTACATTCTCTTTTAAAAAACTATAAATAGCCTGTAAAAAAAAAAAAGTGACTTTAACATCTCTCTTATTTGAACAAATAACAGAGTAATTCAACATTAGGTGTGGCCTTAAGGTCGCAAATTTCAAAGACTATTAGGAAAACAGAAAATTGAGGACAAAACCTTGCATGAAACACACAGAAGGAAGAAAGGAGCAAATATGCTCTTGCTAATAAATTGCTACCATCAGCAGACAGTGCATAAACCAGCACTGCCCAACTGTGAAGATTTCTGGATTATAGATCAGAGTTTTTAACAATTTGCTTACATAGCTCAGCCAGTACAGAGTTAAGAAAGAAGCTTCTTGTCAAATAATTCTGTTGGACCTGTTCCTGCTGCTACTGATGCCAATAGGAGTGTTGCCCTAGAATTCAGGAAGAGCAGGACAGGATCCAAGTCGTGGTGTGATCAGTTTTACTGTTTATATTAGTGCTGTAACTATCAGTCTCCAACTGGAGATGATGCTACCAATGGTAATGAGACTTATCAACACCAATTCCATTTGCAGCCTGGCCTTCATCCAAGACATCTACAGCAGTGAAGTAAATTACATTCAGGCAAATTAAAGAATCCATCCACTAATGAGATTTTAATTCTTATTGTCATCAAAAAGTTTCCATCAATGCAACTTCTATTCTAACACAGTTCTAAAAATTTAGTCACCAAAGTGATCTTTTGAAAATCTTATCTATAGATACATGGAAATTCCTCTTGGAAATGTTAACTTCCTTCTGGTTCCACTCTGCCCCATAGAAAGCTGTTTCTAAATTAGCTCAAAATTTCTACTGTGACTTGATGGTGACATAGCATATTAAACAGGTTTAGACAGGAGAAAATGTTGTATCACCACTTTGCAGTTTCCCCTAGGAAATTTTACCAGGCAATCATAGAATCAGTTAGAGAATGGCTGGGGTTGGGAGGGACCTCTGGAGACCATCCTGTCCAACTCCCCTGCTAAAGCAGTTTCAACTAGAAAAGGTTGCACGGGATCAGTTGCAGTGCAGTATCTCCAGAGAAGGCAACTCCAGAGTATCTCCAGAGAAGGCAACTCCACAACCTCTCTGGGCAGCCTGTTCCAGTGCTCAGCCATCCTCAAAGTAAAGGATTTTTCCCCATATTCAGATGGACCTTGTGTTACAGTTTGTGCCTGTTGCCCCTTGTCCTCTTGCTGAGTACCACTGAAAGTTTTCCCTGTCTTGAGACACCTTCCCTTCAGATATTTGCATGCAGAGAGGAGGTCCCCTTTCAGCTGTCTCTTAGGGCTGAACAGGCCCAGTTCCCTCAGCCTCTCCTTGTAGGAGAGATGCTCCAGTCCCTTCATCACCTTTGTGCCCTCCCTGGACCCCTCCAGGAGCTCCATTGTGTCTCTGTCCTGAGGAGCCCAGAACTGGGCACATCACTCCAGAGTGGGCTCACCAGAGCTGAGATGAGGGGCAGGATCACCTCCCTGTCCTGCTGGCACTGCTCTTCCTGATGCACCCAGGATCCCATTGGCACTGACTCCTGGGGACACTGCTGGCTCCAGGCCTCGGTCCCACAACCCCTGAGCTCTGCCTTTCAGCCACTCCCCAGTCCCCCTCACTGCCCGTTCATCTAACCCACACTTCCTGAGCTAAGAGACAGAGTTATGGGACAGAGTTTCAAATGCCTTGCTGAAGTCAAGGTAGACAACACCCACTGCTTTCTCCTCACCTACCCAGCCAGTCAAGCCATCATAGAAAGCCATCAGATTAGACAAACATCATTTCCCCTTGGTGAATGTATATGGAATACTCCTCATAACCCTTTCTGCCTCCACATGCTTAGAAATGACATCCAGGATGTGTTATCACCTTTCCAGGGATAGGGAGGCTGACTGGCCTGTAGTTTTCTGAGTCCTCCTTCCTGCCCCTATTGAGGACATTCACTTTCCTCCAGTCCTCAGGCTCTCCTGTTCTCCATGACAATGATGATGTGGAATGACATAGCAATAACATTTGCCAGCTCCCTCAGAACTCATTAGTGCATCCCATTGGAGCCCATGGATTTGTGGGTGTCAGGTTTGCCTAAATGATCTCTAACCCAATCTTCCCACACCACAGCTAAGTCTTCCTCTCTCCAGACTTTCTCTCTTGTCTCCAGGGTCTGTGGTTTCTGAGGAGTGGCCTTAGCAGTATAAACTGAGGCAAAGCAGTTTTCCCTGGTTTGCCATGCCAATTCCAGGCAGATCATGCTTTCTAACTAAACAACATAGAGTTTCCAAAGCTAAGCTGTTTTTACGTTGCACAGTAAACCATGTTTTGAACTGTATGCAAACATTTAGCTAAACTGTCATTTAATTGTGGACTCAGACTCACAGGGATCATGCAAGTCACTCTCAGAAGGACCAGTGCTCCAATTAGCAGCTGGCCTTGTGCACCTTGTCTCTCTCACAGCTGCTCAGAGCAGTGTGCTGCTGCATGGATCTGGGTGGACTTGACAAGACCAAGGCATTCCTGCACATGGGTGTGGGGTGGATGTGACCCTTGAACTTCTGCCCGAACACCACACCCTGACTTTCATGCTAAACCCTTCAGGAACACCAGGAAAGGCATCTTTGTATGTTTTGATGTGCATAAATCTTAGCTTGCTGCAGAATCTAAGTTTGCAGTAATGAAACGCACACTTTGCCTCACCGAGAAAGTGAAGAGTTATTTTTGATTGTGTTAAGAAATCATAAGTATAACTAAGTTAGACGTTTTATAGGACTCCTACTCACCTCCTCAGCACCACATGCATCTTTCTCTTTATTTCATTTCTTGGCAAACCATCCTCTCCAGCTAAGAGGACATACTGTGTCTAAAACAAAACTGTCTTTGTACACCACATAACAAACTAACTTCTGAATTTGTATGAAAGTCACAGAGTTGACAGCTTAGAAGTTTAAATGATGGATTTTTATACCATTATGTAATTATTGCCACAAAATGAAACATTCGTTATGAGTAAATTCAGGAACATGACATCAGTTAACACACACGTGTATACTGAAAGCCCTGAGGATATAGAATGGTAAAGAACATCATAATCTGCTCAGTTCCAGCTCCACCCCTTTGGCATTAATTGGGAGGGAAGGTGAGATCTTTCACAGTAAGTAAACTGGGGATTCCCTACTGATCGAGAAACGAGGTGATGAAAAAATGACATATTTGGCACCACGCCACCACACCGTGGCTTAGCTCATACAGAAAGCAGCAGCCATGGGATGCAATACAGGTTCCAGCACTGTGTACAATTCTACCTCACTACTGATGCACAAGGAAGCATCCAGTTTGTAGGTTTTATTTTCATTTTCTCTTGATTTCCCTGTTCTTCATGCTCTTTATTCACTTTGTGAATAAAAATTGTTCTGTGGTCATAATATAACTGTGTCTTAGTGACTAGGCAGCCTCAAGACAGAACATATAAAAGGCTTACAAATATATAAATTAAGGTCTCTGCTTTCTGGGTGGTGCTTTAGCTGCTTTTCCTACGAAAAAAATTAATAGGAAGCATCACCAAAATGAATGACTGTTTAAGAAACAGTTAATTCTCCCACCAAGTCACTTTCTGCAACAAATTAAAAGCTTTCAGGTGAAGAAAATTTGTTTGCAAAGAGTTCTTAAGACACATCCTTAGTCTGCCCAAGAGCCTGTTTGTCTCTGTTTACTCCCCTGCCTGTCAAGGGGAACTGTGGTCTGCTGATATCAAACACACATGAAACACTTTCTCAGCACTTCCTAACAGCTGATTTCATCTTCCTTTCCCAAATCCTTCTCTTTCCAAGGCTGTCTCTGCATAGTAAATGTCTCATTCTAAAGGCAGGCAGTTTTTGTGTGTAATTATGCTAAAAGCTAATCTGTGATATTGGTGTTGATTATTAAATGCGACAAACTTTTGGAGGCTCCTGATCCAAGATTCTGGAAGAAAATTCAAAATAGCCTGTTACAATATGTTCCTGTACAGATACTAAGTTATTTTTACCCTGCACTAAATCTGATGTCAAGCCATACCTCTTTTTGAGCATCTTCAATTTCCACTTGGTATCTCTAGGCTAAATAAAATTTTAATACCAGTATTGAAGGCATTACTTTTCACTAGGAACCTCAGAAACTTCCGTGAAAGGTGCAGGCTGCTAATACGGTTTCAAAGGCTGGCCTGGGAAAAGTTCTCCAGGGACTGCTGGTGACTGACAGTTTCATGTGGGATTATATAAGCTTCAAAAAGTAACTACAGTGCTGCCTGAAAAATCTATCTTATGAGAAGGACCAGAGGGCTTCAGGTCTCTTCATTTTCACATTATTTTCCCTTTTATGCTCTACTGCAAAAAAAAAGTATTTTTGCACTAGATAGTAATTATCATATAATGTTGATTTCATTGCTCTTAGTAAGAATTTTACATTGATACAACAGTTTGTATTTTACAAGCACTTGAAAAACAGTACGATGTGAAATTACAGTGTTTGTGAAAATATATTTAATAAAGTCAATGACAAACCCCTCTAAAGAACCTGGGAAGCCCATTAAATGGAAGAGTCTGAAACAGGCTAAAACAACAGTTCCTTATATGACAAAAATGTTCCCTTCCTCTAGGACTTGTTTAATTCCAAGTGTCATGATTTAACAAAAGAGAAATGTGTGAGACTTGCAGTCACACTGCATAAAATAAGTTTACATAAGTTGGAACTCTCTTCAGTAATCAAGCACTTTCTTAATTCTGTGGGGTTGGACTGAATCCTCACTGATTATTAGCACTTCCCATGCAGATACTAAAATAGTTCCATAGGCCTGGATATACTTGCAAAAATGCCTGAGGAGTTATCTGAGCAGGCTTGAGAGCAATGTTACACAGGCCCATGTACAGTGTTAATATTGAACATCTTCACCCACTTGACTTCCAGCAGCTCCACAGCCCAATATGAAAGACTACAAAAATTTACAAAAAAGTCATATAAAGTTACAAACCTTAAATTTTTTTGTGATGCTACAAAGAAGCCTGCTTAATGCTTTGGGACTGATGAACTCATCAGTAATGTAAGAAAAGTGTTATGGGTGAGATGTCACTGTATAATAACATCAGAACATGGAAATACACTTTAATTGAGGTGTGCTTAACTTAACCAGAATAGCCAGGCATAAATTAGGCATTAATTCCATACATTAAGGCCATTTAACATGAATTGCTGAAAGAACAGTAGAAGCCCCAGTACAAATACTCTACAAATATCCAAAAGACTTCGAGGTTCCTACAATCAGGCTTATTTTGCAAGCTGGAAAGTATTAACAAAAAAAAGAAGCAGAAAACCCCTTTGGTTGGAGAGAAAAATGAGAGTGCAATTTCTCAGGGGCTGCTTGACAAACAGAAATAGTATTGTCTCTTCTACTGACTGATATCCAGAGCCTCCTCCCCTGTGCTTTTCCTCATACAAATGAAAAAGCAAATCCATTTTGTCCCCTTGCACACACGTGTAAATTCCTGCACGTAGCATGTAAAACACAACACATTTTGCAATTATCATCTTATTGGGCCATCAAAGGGGAGCACCACCACTGCAGCTACCCAAACACACCAAGCCCTCATGTGACACTTGAACCAATAAAGCTATTTGCATTTATACTACTGAAGCATCTAATAACACAGTGAGAATCAAGCTTGCCTCAAACAGCCTACCATCTAAATGGGAAAGAAAAAAAAAAATAGAGATATCAAACCATTTGGACAAGTGACAGAGATGATGAAAATAAATAAATTACAAAAATGGGTTATTTACTCCTAATGCCTTCACCAAGGTTTTACTTCCTCACATGAAAATGATCTTCCTTTAGAGCCCTGATACCATATAGCAAAGACAGAGTTAGTTTTCAACAAAGCTATCTTATCTTAAACAGGGCCACTGCCTGCTTGAAGCTATGCTACTGAATGGTCTTTAAATATGGAAGGAGTTGCATGCCCTAACTAGAAATAGAAGCATAAGAAATCTAATGAAAGTGTGAAGTATTCATCAGGGAAATGTGGAAAAGCTATCATAGCAGTTTCTTTAAATGGCTTTGTGAATTTTATTCTTAAAGATCAATGAAATTAGTTACTTAGTAAACTTAACAACGGGTATAAAAATAGCCAGTAGAGAAATTAGAAAACCTCTCTTTTAAAAAAATAATTTTACAAGGTTTTTTTTCAGTAATAATGACTTTCAATGCCTTATAATTTCTCCTGCTTTCCTTCTCATTGGTGATGAATAGCACTAACTGTAGCAGAGTTGCCCCTAAATCAGACTGCTATGAACTGATGGAGATCCTAAGGTGCTAGCAAAACCTACACAGGATGCATTCAAAATTCTTCAATTCAATGCTCCTGTGGCAAGGTAAAAGGGAGCAATTTGCTAAAAAGACAACTCTATTGACAACCTACTATTTGGGAATTAATTTATAACAGTCTTGAAAATCCTTGGGTTTTGCAGCTTCATGGATCTGGCCATTAAAGCAAAGTGTTATTTTCACCTGGAGTAAGCAGGAAAAAAATAAGAATGTGGTGAAACTGAAGAGCCAGAGGAGTATCACCCTACTAACAAAAAAAGACTGCTGCCTTTATTCTGTATAACCCCGTTCAAAATCTTCTCTACAGTATTGTATCTAACTTTTGAGAAGCCAAAGAGGATGAATGATTTCTGAAGCATGGGACCATTGACTTTGCTAACAGGAAAATACACAACTACAGGTCACGGTTTGGCATTTTTCAGTGTAAACACCAAGAGGGAACATGGTTAAAAGAATGGGAGCTAAAATCCTGAAAAAGATGGAGTCTCTGGTAAACTCAACTTAATCACAGGGTCAGTTTAGGGGCATTCCCTCTAATTTGATCTTTCATTTCTCTTAGATAAACAAGCCTAATTACTTCTCTCCTTCAGGATAAATTGAGGGAATTATGGTACTTAATTTAAAGCTACTGTTTCATCTTAATAGTCCCTTGGTATGAAGAGACTTCAAAATTGTTAATATCTAGACCATCAGCAAGCCAAAGGCTTCCTCAGACTCTTAACAGCAGCAATCATTGATTCTCTTGTCATATTTCAAAAGCCAAACTAGAGATGACTAGTTTAAATTTAAGACTCCCAGTGGAATAACCTCTTTCATCTATGCTATGAGCTGAGTAGCTCTGCTATTATAAGCTCCTCAAAGTAGTCTTTGTAAAGCAAGAGTACTTTATAAATATCAGGTTTAACTGAACTCTGAACCCTTTTTTTATTGTTTGTTTGGATTTTTTTTTGCTTGGTTATTGTTGTTATTTTTCTGTTCAATTAAAAGTATTATAAAGCATTTTTCAAAAAATATAAAGTATAATTTTTATTTCCTATGCACTTAAACATATATGTGTAGCAAGTATAGGTGACAGACAACTAAAAAGTGTCATAGCACTGTATAAAAAATATGCAATTCAGTAAAGGAATGGTAAAAAAATGCCTTTATTTCCACATCCTTCACTTACACGAAAGCTTTCTCAATCTATCTATCAATCAGAGCTTTTTAAACATTGCAACAGCAATTTTCCCCCCAAGTTTGGCTAAAATGCAAACCTCTATTAAGGTTCATTACATGTTCATGTCAGCATTTTTATGCCTCCTTCATTCTTGAAAGGAGAACCCTGCAATAAAATTTTTCTTAACTCCTTTGTCTACAAAAACTTGGCAGGCATTACACAGAAGGTGTGTTGAAAGCCTTGCTTTCAGACTGCCCAACACTGTCATTGCTCCCCCGTGCTGCCCCTCCTGTGCCATCATTTGCCTCTCCTCTTTTCCCTAAGTTGTAGGATCCTGAGGAGAAACCATGGTGTATCCTGCACAGTAATCTAATCTAGACATGTGTCTAAAAAACAGCATCATCAAAATCCTACTGCTTCTTGCAGATATTTAGAATTAAAGTACAGTCCTTCCTCCAATTCTGCTGTATTACCGGGGATTTCATTGCAGTAGTTTACTGTATAAATACTGTAAAGAAATTAATTTAACAGCATGTGTTACAATTACAGCCAAGCTGCAGGAAAGGATTCTCTGTTCTGCTTGCCCTGAAGTCTGGATGAAGGATCTTGCACAGTTGTAAAACCCCATCTTAACCTTGACCTTGGCTGGCCAGCCAGCTCACTGCAAAGTTAATGAGGGTACATGAGTATAAAGGACATCCTTTCCTAGGTGCACAATAGTGAGCTCAGCAAAATAAAGCAAACAACTCTGCTGCAAACACTCAGAAGTCAGATTCCACACGTTCACAGATCAGGCAGGTCAAAGCCAATTTGTTATGACTCTCATTTGGAAATGATTCTTTACAGGTGATATTTCAGTTTATGGTTTAAGTGTTTTTCAAATAAGAGAATACATAATCCTCTCAAACCAAATAATCAGCAAATCCTCAAAGTTTAGTTTAGCCTTTCCAAAATATAAATTTTAGGCAACAAAATGAATGGAATATTTCAGCCCAAATTGATAGGTTTTGAAAATAATATACAGATCTGTCTAATGCAGCTTTAAATAGGTTCACAGTAACCTGCACACATTAACACTCTTATCTGCATCTAAGCAATGCTAAATGAGGCATATGTTATCAAATTTTAAAAGTCATAAATTAAAGAATATTGTTAGAACTTTTGAAAAACTATGTCCCCACAATACTGTTCATAGACTTGTCAGAACTTAATGGTTTATAATTAAATAAATACCTTTAAACCTGATCTTGAACTAAATTCTATAATTTGTGTGACTTACAAAACTATTCATTTTCTTTGCACATATAACAAGGAATTTGAAGTCCCTAAAAAAAAGCCAGATAATTTTAATATGTATTGAAAACATACTAAGGTTACACCAGTGCTTACGTGTCTTTCCTATTTGTAGTTAAGTATAAAAGAGTCATATGCACGATCTGAAAAAACAGCAGTATTGATAAATCCCCGGTTCTGTGTACCAGAAGAATAGCTCTTGGTCTGGTTTGGCATTTAAAGTCTGACTCCTTTTCACACACCCCAAACCCCACACACATTCTACTGCTAATACTCAACACAATAGGACTAATACCAGCAGATTAGAACATGCTTCAATAGCATAATTGTCTAAAGGGAATGAATATCCTATAAGTTAAATGATGACACTAGGTTATATGAAATCCCAATTAGCTCAGCAGAAAAGAAGAAAGGCTTTAGAGATATGAAACTGTCAAAGCAGACCATTCATAAAGGGGTATGATTTCCTCTTTGCTTTTCAATCTCATTTTCAAAACACCTTCTTAAACTAGCATTTGAAAATACATCTGTTTCTGTACACAAAAAAGCTAATTCCATACCCAAGTGCTTGCCACCTGATAATGCAGCAAATGCATGTCAGTCCACAACCACCAGGAATTAGGTTCCTGTTTCTAGCCTTCTGCTCATTTAGTCCTCAGAGGTTAAATCAGTGACAATGCTATGATACTATATTTAAATTGCTTTCCAAAAAAGACCAAAGCTATTTTTTACACAATAAAGTGAACCTTCATAAGATATTAATTTGTATTAGTTAATGGAAACTTTGTCCAGGCATTGCTCCGTTATAATAATTCTTGCTGTTTGCACTGTCTACTATTTTACAAAGTGTATTTCTGTATATTTACAAAGTGTATTTTGAGAAGCTCTCCTGACATTTGTAATCTCCTGTCCTTTGTAAGAAATTGCTTCTAGTCTGAAAAGCTCTTTGGGTTGGATTGTGCCTGTAGGTCCAGAGGCAGGACCACACTGGCTGAATGAACAGTGCTGTCATCTCCTTGGTCTCTCTGCAGTTCTGCAGCCCGGGGAGTGACCTGGGACTGGAGCAGATGGATGGAAAAGCCATCCAACATGTACTTCACAGCCCTGTGAAAGTCACCTGGAAATTACAGTGTCACTTATGACTGTACCACCTGGTCAAACTCGCCTTACAACAGGTACTAGGGAAAGAGTAAAACTCTTCTTCCACAAAGACTTGTAGAGCTGGATTTATAGCTTTTTATAAAAGATGTTCTGTGCGTTGTAGATGAGTGTAAAAACACACGAAAAGCAAGAGTGTAAACATTGACTTGGACCCACTGGTCACCCATATTTGGGAGATGAAGCTTTTGAACTGAATATTATAAATTGAAATGGCAATCGCCTAGCTGTGCTTTCTTCTCCTTCTCAGCACAGTCCAGCTGTTCAAAACTGCAGCACTTGCAAAACAGAAACTGGATTTACTTCACATATATTGCTCTTGCAACCAAGAGTTTAAGAAGCAGCAGTAATTTTTTGAAGAAGTGGTAACCTGAAGCCACTTTCATAACAATTGTTCTCACAGAGAGTGACAGCAACAAATTAGAGGAAGTCAAGGCAAAAGAAGGGGCACACAAGAATCTCTGGCTGCAACTGATTCTGCTACTTCTTTGTTTAATAATAATTCCAAGTGTCGGAAGTGGGTGTAGCAGGAAAAGCAAATAACAAGAAGCTGAATGATAGATTAAAGGCCTTTTTAATTTGGACTTAAAGTTTAACCATACTACCATGGAAAATGCTGTGGCACTCTCATTTATTTTGATGCAAATTTTCTCAGCATATGGTTAGGAAAATCATTATTTTTAACATAACAATTAGGGGTAGCTACAGCAGCCTTACAATTTTTTGTTGTGATGGAATTCTGGTTTTCCCCTGAGAGGATAATTTTCTGGATGGTCACACCCTATACCAAGAAGCAAGAAATAAAAAGAAACAAAAAAGGAAAAGGGAAAAAGGAAAAGGGAAGAAAAATCACCTAAACCTGCTATTATATTTCTTTAGGTCCAGCAGTACAGCCCAACTACAAAATCACCAACAGGAAATATGCAATGAAAAGGTACCTGTATGTTTAAAGAATCTGTCAGATCTTTTTGAAGGCAGGGAGCACTGCTACAAAACAGGGCTTTTCTGGTGGGCTCAGCAGAAGGAAAACACCATCTAAAAGTGAATGAATGTCTCTTCTCTTGTTTGTGACTCCCATGAATACCGTGATCACAGTAAGTGCAGCACCACTTTTTAAGAGAAGTGCTATACTGTGTCTCTACTGAAACCTGGACTAAAATCTGTGGAAAATAAAATGCATTCTTCCAGCATGAAATAGCATGTTCAGTTTCATCACTCTGAGTGAGTTGTGAGATGCTATTAAGATTAAAACAGATCACTCTCCCTACTCAAGGATAATGGTAACAGTGTGGCTGCAATGTAGCCCTAACACAAGTTCCCAATGGAATTGTATCTGTATCAGCACTAACATGGATGTAACCTGCTTTCAGTCACAGCACTACTTCATTTTAAATGGACTGTTAGCCAGTAATTGTGGAGGTAAATCTTAGAGAAAAACTAAGCTACAATCACCACATGCTTTTCCCCCAGTATTCACATTCATCACTTGCTCTCATTTATGAATCAATGTACAAGGCAAACTAAGTCTAATTGTGATCAGTGACACCCTCTCTGCATTGGAAAGTACAGCAGAGCAGTGAGAACTACAGAATACCAGGTTAGAAGGGGACCTCAAGCCCTACCTGGCCCAACCCAGGCTGACAACAGTCTGAAAGAGGCCACTTTGAAAAGAGAGATTGTTGCTACTGTAGAGAGAACTGTAGAAAAGCTGCACAGAACAACAGTGAGTTCACACACTCCCAAAGCTGCTGATCAGTGAAAATGTCAAACCCAGCTTTTGTTCATGTAAACAGAGGAAGACTGTTCCTATAACAAACTTGCCCCAATGTGCCCTGCAGGGATTCATGTTGCAATTCTTTATCAATTCCTGCCAGGCATCATTCTGCCAGCTTGTAATCCTATAGGAGGAGAAATCTGCATAAAGAAATGCTCAGGAAAGAAAAGGTGCAATGGCTCGTTTTTTTTCATGCCATACATGCCAAAGCACTAAGAAAGCATTTTGTAAACATATAATTGGTAATAAACTGGAATCAATTTTTTTTTTTAATTTTGGCTGTATTATATACAAGGGGCTGGATTCAGAGCCTTTCTGAAGGTGGTTTGAACAGCTTCTTGGTCATGTCTCAGTTACGGTGTGGCACTGCAGGAAAAATCAAAGAAGTTGGGAGCACTCTGGAAGAAGTTTTGAGGGAGCAACAGTAAGGTTTTGAACAAAGACAATGGCTCAAGATGTTAGGATAGTTATGCTTCTCATTTTCCTAAAACATGTTTGTTATTTAGGTACTAAGTATCAACTTGCTAAGGCAGATGCAACTAAGAAAATGCATATTTATTCTCTCATGCATTTCAATTACTTGGAAAGTAAACATTCCAGCTTTCACATGCATATGTGCATCCGCACAGCTCTGCATTTCTCAACAGTCTGAGTCCACTCTGCTTTGGGAAACACCACATGGCCTGGGAGAAAGGGAATGAAAGGGAATTGCCAAAGTCAGCCCAGCTCCAGTGAAAATTGCCTGCACCATTAACCTTACAGCAATGGCAGGTTACTTTTACATTAAGCTCATTGAAGGAAAAATTGCCTGCACCATTAACCTTACAGCAATGGCAGGTTACTTTTACATTAAGCTCATTGAAGGAATTCGAGTGAAAAGTATGCATTTCTTGTTCATACTTTTAGAACATTTCAAGACAGGGCTTTTTTTCCTCCTCCACATTCATTCAAGTACAGCATCGTTCCAGAAAGGAATCTCAACTCTGGCTGTCCTAATCAAACCTTTATGGGAAATTCCAAAAGACAGTTTGCAATGACAGCACTTACAGTTATATATTCCACTGCATTATATAGACAAGTTTACTTTGACAGAAGCAACAACCAAGATTTCCACCACTATTCATCCTAGTGGCCAGTGGCTCAGAGTCCCAACGAGGATCAGTGACAAATGGGGTCCCTCAGGGGTCTGTATTTGGACCAGTTTTATTTAATATCCTCATGGATCACACTGACAAAGGGATTGAGTGCACCCTCAGCAAGTTTGCAGATGACACCAAGCTGAGAGGTGCAGTTGACAAATGTGAGAGATGGGGCTCTCCAGAGGGACCTGGGCAAGCTGAAGAAGTGGGACCATGGGAACCTCATGTGGTTTAACAACACCAAGTGCTGGTGCTGCACCTGTGCCCAGGCAACCCCCAGTATCAGCACAGGCTGGGTGAACAGACCAAGGGCAGCCTGGATGAGAAGGGCTCAGGGGTCCTGGTTAGTGAGAGGCTGAACATGACCCAGCCATGTGCCCTTGCAGCCCTGAAGCCAAACATGTCCCGAGCTGCATCCAAAGCACCATGGGCAGAAGGGGAGGGAGGGGATTCTGCCCCCGCTCTGCTCTGGTGAGACCACACCTGCAGTGCTGCATCCAGCTCTGGAGCCTCCAGCACAGGAAGGACATCAACCAGCAGAGTGAGAGCCCAGAGGAGGCCACCAAGATGATCAGGGGGATGGAGCACCTCTCCCATGAGAAAAAGCAGAGAGAATCAGGATTGTTCAGCCTGGAAAAGGGAAAGCTTCAGGGTGACCTAATTGCAGCCTTCCAGTACCTGCAGGGAGCTGACAAGAAAGCGGGAGAAAGACTTTTTACAAAGAGCATGGAGTGACAGGACAAGGGGAAATGGCTTCAAACTGGAAGAAAGCAGGTTTAGATTATATATTGAGAGGAAATTCTTCACTGAGAGGGTGGCTGGCCACCAGCACAGTTTGCCCAGAGAAGCTGTGGATGTCCCACCCCTGAGGTGTTCCTGGCCAGGCTGGCAGGGACATTGAACAACCCGGTCTAGTGAAAGGTGTCCCTGCTCACAGCAGTGGGGTTGGAACTAGAATAATCTTTAAGGTCCCTTCCAACACAAACCATTACATAATTCTATGATCTTCAAATGCCTATCAAAACTGAAACCTCTAAAAACAAGTATTTTCTGGTCTCTTAGTTTATTGCAGTTCATGGAATGCAGAGAGACAATTAACAAGAATATCCAAACACTGGAAACAACCCTTGCCCTAGACAAGTTGTAAGCTGTAATGTTCCCTATTCACCTTACATGAGGAGCAAGAGGTTGACATGTGAATCAATTAGTGTCTGACAACTCCATTTAGCCCTAATGCCATCATCTCATTCTGTAAATGTCATCTGCAAACTGTTTCTTCTCCCACCAGGCCCTGTGCAAAGAAATTACTACTAGGATTGCAGGAAACCATGTATGGCATTTAACCTCAGGAGAATATGGAGGAAAGGGTAGATCAGTAACTTCATAGTACTTACAGAGAAAATGAAAAGCAAGTGCAGCAACTGAGCATTTCCAAAAATATTCACCTATGATAAAGCCACCACAGCCATCAATTTTTTTATCGTCCAAAATGCCACATATGTCTGTGGAACTGTGTGGGATGTGGTGATGTAAATGTGGAACTACGCCATGAAAAAAAGGAGAGAGACATGAAAGGAGAAGAACAGGAGAGAAGCCCATCTAAATTTTGACTGTACTGGGATACTTAAATCAATAAAAATGTTTGTGCATGACTCAGAAAAATAATGGATGGATTAATTACTTCCAAACATATGAACTGATATTTGTTATTCCAAATGAAAATGAGAAAAGGAGGTCAAATGCTTTTCACTGTGTTCAGTGGACTGGGAGGGTTAGGTCTCTCTTTTGTTCATAACTTTCAAACTTTTGCTACTTCTTATGTTAAATGGAAAAGGCAGTTACATTAAAATATCATTTCCACCCAAGTTCAAGCCCCAATACCTGAAAGTTTGCCAATTTTTTTTTTGTGTATCACTAGAAAATAGTACTGCACTATTTTCCAGGATTGGTCTGCCACTCCTATGTACTTTTCTCCATCCAAATATTTTCTCAGAACATCTTTTGTTGTGATATTTTTACATCTCTCAGAGTGGGGAAAGTTTATTTTACAGACAACTAGCTCAGGCCATGTTGAACTACACAATTTATTTCCTAAGTATAAATACTGCTGCTATTGTTTGCAGTTGAAGACATAAATAATGCAAAAAAGTGCTACTAAGTATGCACAAAGTTTGATCCCCTATGCCCAAAACATTTTAAATTTTCATAACTCAAAGCAAATACATTTTTGCTATCAGACTTGTTGGAAAAAGTTTCCTTTAAACTGCTCAGGATTAGCTTCACTATGTATTTGTATAAAATGTCAGCAGGGAAAAGGTGCAGGTGTTACTAGAAATGCTCATGGTTATGATCCAGTTGGCCAGTTGGTTTCCCTCAGGTCAGCATTGGATAGGGCAGTAAGGTTCTGCTTTCAATCAGATAAAGGAAAAAGTATCTTGGAAATGCATGGCCATGAAAAGCAATCCATACATGTCTGGGTGTCAATGCATGCAATGTATTAACAGGTCATTTTTAAAAAATGAATCACTATCTTATACTTAATATTTTCCTGAAGTCATAAATGCTCTGTATAGTTGTCCCTCCCCATTAAACAGTGACAATGTTGCAGCCTAGAGGTAGCTTCTTTTCAGTGATGGGTGAACTGATTTTTGTGTTTTTTCCTTGTATAATTCATAAGTTAGCATGACCAGAGTGTTGAATTGCAAAAGTAGGACATCTGTCACCATGGGGAAGCAATGGGGGAGTATGCAGCGATCTTCTGACAGCTGTGGGCTTGTCTGTGGTCACTAAAAAGGTGCCTACTTGATTTTTTTTTCTACTTTAGCATTCCAGACATCTTTCAAATGTCTTCTATAGAATATAACCTTCCTGATTTCTAGACAGTCATATTCTTTCCCACTGGATCCTTCCTTTGAGTTCCTGGGACTCACCAAAGCACATTGAACCCCCTCACAGCCATTCTTGTCTAGCAGATAATGCAATATCTCAAGTTACACAACCACTGCAGGGAACAGGAGCTGGCTTAATTGATTTTTTGTAAAAGGATGGATTCCAAGTTTGCTGCTAACATAGGCAAAGATGGGCTGAGCTACAGTGTCACAAGTACAAAGGCATGAAGGAAAGCATCACATGGGACAGAATAATCAGACACAGCTGCCCAGGTGAAATGAAATAGAATTAGGCATATTTATTTCACTAAATCCTTACTACAGGAATATCCTGCTACTTAGACTAGTTCTCTCTGGGATTTCTCAGTGCAATCAACAGAAGCAGCCATGAAGATTTTATTAATGACACATATATTTTCAGTCTCTTTTGAAGTTTGTGTCTTATTACTGCCAACCACTTTCTGCCTCTGCAAATGCAGTGGGAAATCATGAATACAAGTACTCCTCCTCCTCTAGGACGTTGGTGTTTGTTTACAGTTCAGAAGTGCCGCTGCATTCACTGGCAGTGGCACAGAATTACACAAGTATGAGGAGCAGGAGACTCCAGCCCAGGAAACAGTTGCTTCCTCAGCTGCTGAGGCAGCTCCATTTGTGGCCACACAGTAACACAGACTTCTCATCTGCTCTGTGGAGCCATCCCAAATGTGGCTCTGGTTTACTTGAGTCAGCTGCACAGGCTGTGCTCGGGAGTTTGCAGAGATGTGCCCTGTTCTCTGGCACAGAAACCCCCGCAGAGCCGGCGTTTCAAAGTGCCACGGGGCTCAGCTCTGGAGCTGTCGGCAGCACGGCAGGACACACGGACAGGGAGTGTGGCCAGGGCTGGGCATTGACAGACACACGGACAGGGAGCGTGGCCATGGCTGGGAACTGACACATGGACAGGGAGCATGGCCATAGCTGGGAACTGACAGACACACGGACAGGGAGCGTGGCCATGGCCGGGCACTGACAGACACACGGACAGGGAGCGTGGCCATGGCAGGGCATGGACAGACACACGGACAGGGAGCGTGGCTATGGCAGGGCATGGACAGACACACGGACAGGGAGCGTGGCCATGGCTGGGAACTGACACATGGACAGGGAGCATGGCCATAGCTGGGAACTGACAGACACACGGACAGGGAGCATGGCCATGGCAGGGCATGGACAGACACATGGACAGGGAGCGTGGCCATGGCAGGGCATGGACAGACACACGGACAGGGAGCGTGGCTATGGCAGGGCATGGACAGACACACACACAGGGAGCGTGGCCATGGCTGGGCAGTGACACATGGACAGGGAGCGTGGCCATGGCAGGGCATGGACAGACACATGGACAGGGAGCGTGGCCATGGCAGGGCATGGACAGACACACGGACAGGGAGCGTGGCTATGGCAGGGCATGGACAGACACACAGACAGGGAGCATGGCCATGGCTGGGCAGTGACACATGGACAGGGAGCATGGCCAGGGCTGGGAACTGACAGACACACGGACAGGGAGCATGGCCAGGGCTGGGCATGGACAGACACACGGACAGGGAGCGTGGCCGTGGCTGGGCACTGACAGACACATGGACAGGGAGCGTGGCCGTGGCTGGGCACTGACAGACGGACAGGGAGCGTGGCCATGGCTGGGCAGTGACAGACACACGGACAGACACACTGCGGACCCTGGCCGGCTCCTGCCCAGTGGAGCAGGTGTGAACGCGCCGCAGGGCCAGGCAGGGGACAGCAGGGGCAGTACCAGGAGTGGCTTCAAAGAACTGCCCTCACCAACAGGCCGGACACCTGGCATGGCCTCAAAGCCTCCCAGTGGCCTGAGTGTGAGAAGCAATTTCAGCTTGGGGACGTTGTGTACTGCAGTTTCCAAGACTCTGTATCCTTGGGCACCATTTCACCCTTACTATTTAAACTGACAAATACGTAATATTCCAGGAACAGCTACATATCAGGCAACAATCTTCTCCAGCAGCACTTCAACTACGTCATTTGAGAGAGGAAGTCCTGTGAACCTCTACATTTTTATTTTCCACCTTTTCCAGGAAGTGTTTTTCCTTATCTCAATCTTTTTTTCATCAATAACAAAACAAACACTTTAGCAATTCACTAACAACAAATTTCTCCTGGTGCTGGAACTCAGCTTTGAATCAAATCTTGATGTCAGAGAAAGGCAAGAAGTTTGCCTGCTCCCCAACATGTATAAAGCTGTTTCTATTTTTATATTCTACCAGCTATGTAGCTCCTTTGCTACTATTATCCATGCTTTTAATACTATCCTGTAAGACACCTCCATTTCTGTAGGATTTTCAGCCCCTTAGAAGACTCAAGATAGGAACCAGAAATACCTGGGATTAAAGAATACACATTAAAAACTGGAAAATTCTCTCAATATTCAGAAAATTGGCTGAGGTGTAAGGAATTCCTTGATGATGCTTCTTATTTTCCAAAATAATTCTATACCTCCCCCTAGGGGAATCTTAATTGCTCTGCCTACACTAAACTAAAAGCCCTTTTACTTAATGTAGTCTGTATCTGGGAAGCACACTATCCCAGAGAGATGCAATTTTCCATGTACTCCAATGCAGTCATTCTCTGAGAGCATCACCCAGCTTCTCAGACTGTGACCTCTAATCATGCTCTCCCTCTCTTCAAAATATTTTAGGCTGGAAGTCTGAAGGCAATCATTCTATAATCTTGTTTACTGTTAAATTAAAACAGTAAGTGATAAAAAAATATTTAATGTCACTTTTAAGGGAAGATTTTTACTCTGTGCTTTAACAGCCTGCAAGCTGCTGCAAGGAATATTTTTGTAATGTAACAAGACAGAGAATTCATGTTACATCATTCACATGAGAGAGTTCAACTCACATATTTCAGTCCAGTATACATGAAAAAACAGCAATCAAATACAAGCTTGCCCTACACATCTTATCTGTACATCTGCCTGGTCTCTGAACAGACAGGAATGCAGCTAACCCAGGCAGATTGGTCCTGAGGAAGCAAAATGTGTTTAGCTGCTACTAACAGCTTACTGCAGTGCTCAAGGTGCCTACAGCAGGTCTCAGTAAAGATTCTCAAGCACTCAAAATCACTGAAGTGCTTTGGTGCAGCGAGACCCTCAGCAGGACACAGCAGCTCAGTAGCTGGTCCTTCCAGTGCCAAAGCAGCAGGAGAGGAACTGGGCAGTCACACGGATTGAATTATTTTAACCTGGATGCTGAAAAAATATTATTTTTCCCCATCAAGTACTGACTAGCTACATGTTTATCACCCACAGTAAACCAACAGACCAGAATGGGTTTTTTAGTCAATGAACCATGTCTAAATAGAACTTGCTGTTTTAGCCTCTAAGTATGACCACAGAAAATGACATTTAAATAACCAGAGAATCATACAATTAGAGGCTGTAAGAGACCATGTAGGCCATTGGAGCTTGACTGACAGCCTGAAGGACAATTCAGCCAGGCCAAGGTTCATTCCTTTTTCCCAAGAAGCCACTAGGAGCAAGCTGTGAGTCACAGGAACTGTTCTGGAGGTGCTGCCCTGCTCACCACCATCTTTGCTGGGGACTCACATCCCTTACTAGATGACAACAAAGGACCTGGCAAGACTGTACCTGACCTGGTAAGAATCAGGTAAGACTGTAGAGCAAAATCTAGCCTTTATTTCATTAAAATGTTCTGTATGATTTAGTCCATTCTCTCGCAGCGTGTCCAGATAAATGCACCTAAACCTCCCATAGGTGTTTTTCAGACTTGTTTACAAAAAGCACCAAAGCACAGTACATGCACGTGTACCTCAGCACAAACAGCAGTTCATGACTTTGCTTAAATGTGATGGGGGATTGAAGACAAAATGATGGATTTTGCACTGACCTGTGTCACACTTGCTGCAAACAAAGCACTTTATATCTCTGACCCTACAGCCAGTGGTCCCAGGGAACAACGGGTGCTCGTTATGTTTCAGCAGCTTTTCACCTATTTGAAAGCTGTTGTTTCTTTTCTTCCCTTTTCTAGCTTTAACAAACCCCATCTGGCTATTTTTTGTAAACATTCCGGACTTGCTGTAAATTAAGTTTTCAGTGTTTTCATCCTAAGAGCAGAGTGAAAAAGCAAGTGCCTTCCTCCTGGCATCAGAGGAGGTCACATTAATACATCTGATATTGGCAAGCCTATGAATATATTGCAGAACAATGACTGCTTTTTTTGAAACAGCATCACAGTGTTGACACACTCAGCTTGCAGC
Source organism: Anomalospiza imberbis (assembly GCF_031753505.1). Lineage (NCBI taxonomy): Eukaryota > Metazoa > Chordata > Aves > Passeriformes > Viduidae > Anomalospiza > Anomalospiza imberbis. Next base: position 14,934,167 of record NC_089693.1, on the reverse strand, counting down.
TCTCCACAATTCCCCATTCATACTTTGCATTATTGCTGCCAAGCAGTTATTCTTCATTTAATGTTTTGTATCTGATTTATTCCTTGTCTGCTTTTGCGCTTCCTCAAATATAAGTTATTGATCTCAGGTTATTTCTTCAATGAATTCTAAATTCATTGTCTCTGAATCTGTCTCTCAAAGAAAGGACTTAGAAGCAATTTCAGGTTGCTATCATCCAGATGTGTTGTAAGCATACTCACTGCCCCCTTAAACTGTGCATGAAAACTGTCCCCACAGGGATGGAAGGACTTGCTGAACCCCATCTGAACCAGCTCCCCTTTCTGGCAGCAAACCACTGGTATCTGAATGCTGAGCATGTTGCTTTGAACAGTTTTACAGCGGAGTTCTATTTTTACCTCATTAGATTGCTAATCAGAATGCTACACAGAATTTGGTTCAAAGCCTCTCTAAAATCAGATATATGACAGCACTTGAACTTTCTCTTATCTACTTAACTATTGAAGAAAGCAAGGAACTTGTCCTGATACTTGTACATCACAAAGGAACATTGAATGTTTTTTTAGCTCCTTACTGTTCTCAAGTTGGTTGTTCAACAGTTTGGTCTCGTATCCTGGTGATGCTAGTGAAACTCTTTTGTCTAAGATTCCTCAGCTCCTCTTCTTCTTCTCCTGTCTAAAAAGAGATCCAACATCATGTGCATCTCCAGACCACTGGGACCTCTCCCCCTCAATCCTCCATGGGTTTTCAAAGACAACTGCTAATGCTTCAGAAATTGCTTCAGCTACTTCTGTGAGTAGTCTAGGATGAGTTCCATCAGAAACTGCCAACGTGAATACATCCAGCTTATCTAAACATGGTTTAACTAATTCTCCTCCTGTTCTAAACTGCCTTTTATTCTCTGCTAAAATACTGCAGCCCTCTCCGAGTCTCTCATCTGTGCTGGTGGCTAAAGCTAAGTTAAAATCCAGGTAATAATAACTGAAATGTCTGCCTGTTACATTTTAAATTTGTCTTAAAATAAACATTAAATAATTCTAAGCAAAACAATTAACTCTCTGAATCTGTACGTACAACAATATTTTCTAAGCAAATAAAATTCTAAGTAATTTTAAAAGTTTTTCCTGCTTTTTTCCCAAGTATCTATTTATAAATTCCATTTATTGAGAGATATGGAGGTTAAACCACAGTTAAATCATCTCATTTACACAGTGATATATACTTAATTATTAATACAGCACTTCCACCATTCAATGTCATTTCTACCAAAAAATCACAAGAGAAAGAGCAACCTGTCACCAGTCTTTAATTTCTTTGGCTATGTACTATTTAATTAGTTGTAATTTTAATTTTGAGATATTATATACTGTAGATGTATCTAGCTAAAGCCTTTTAAGCATTTTGCCAAATTGGTGGGTATCATCATTGCCCCCAACATTGTGGCACCTCTGCACCTGCAGCACACATTAGCAGTCTTCCTTTGGCAAACTCTTTAGTTTTTTCCAGAGAACCACACTTCAAATCTTTTAATTTTGAATTGTTAGAGCAGTCTTTTGGCAGATAAGGTACGTAAGTTACACATAAAAAATGCTAAAGGTAAACTTCAATCTGTACCTTGGCCTACTTTGATCAAGATATATAACAGCAAAGAGTTTATATCAAATATGATTCCTCATTTTAACAGCATTTCTGTTGATATTTTGAGCAACTATTCATAACCTTCTGAAATTAATGCAGAAATTAATGCTTTTCAACCATATTTACTGTTGGTTTGCAAATTATTTAAAAGTCTGCGGTCCCAGGACCTAATTCTATAGTTAGAATTCTGCCCAAATAAAAAACCTCCAGAATTGCTTTAGTGTTCTAATTAAATGTAATGTGCCATTAACCTAAAAAATATTTATTTCAAGTTTTATTTGCCAAACCATAAAATCCATGGTGAAGAAAAAAGAAAAAAGAAAAGGCTTGAGTTGCTCAAGTGTTCCAAATTTTTCTTTTTACCAATGAGAAAAAACTACTGAAGGTGTTTGTATACTGAGATGATAAACAATGGCTAAAAATCACATGGAAGTTCATGTGTTCCTCTCCCTCCTTTTGTTGCTCTCCCTGGAATCAGAAAAAAAAAAGATAAAAATGGATAGAAAGAAAAAGAGCTAATATGAAAAAAGCCCGATGGATTTATAAAAGCTATGTGAATTCAGATACAATTGTGCATATTTTTAGATTTCTTGACACCTGGGCATAGCAACTGACTGAGTATAAACCCGAAGCTGCATCACTCTTACTTCGTTTGAGGAATGGAACCAACTGGCCCAAACTTCTTTACTGGAGCAGCTTTACCAACGAGCCCCTTCTCCAGAGGCAGCTGCAGTTTCTCTTTTGCTTTCTCATCCCCTGAGTTTGCACGAATGACTTCCCAGCCAACTTTGTGCTGATTTCTACCGCCACAGCAGTGGAGTGATCAGCTGGGAGCCGCGGTCACGGCGCAGCGTCAGCACCGCGCTGCCAGCCCCCCGTGTGCTGAGCCAGCAGGCCCCAGCTGTCCCTCGGCACTGCAGGCTCTGCTTGCCTTCAGCAAACATGCTGTGCATCCAGATGTGTCAAAACGTCTCAGAGCAGAGCCTGGACTTAAACAAGGCACAGCTCTGGACAAGCATCTTTCAGGAGTATTTCATGTTTTATTTATCAATATGCTGCTTTAGAAATCATTTCCCATCATGCAGGGCTCAGAAGCAAAAGGGGAGGGATGTATCCATGTATCTTACCTGCTGCCTCTCCACAAAGGAAGGAGCCAAAGTGAAGATGCTAAAATGACATGGATACTCTCATTCTGTGGCAGATGGACTATCACTTATCTACAGCATAAATGCTGATGATGTCTTGTCACTTGGAGAGTTACAGAATTATCTTCTTTTTTTCTGCTGCTCCCAACAGCAAAGCTTCATTAGAAGAAATGTGAAATGTATTTAATGATTTCAGGGTATGATCACCTATATAGAAATTTAGGTCTGTATTACTGGCTAATGAATGAGAAATCCTGAAAATATAAAGAGGTTAAGCATTTTCCAGAGAAGACTCCTGAGGAAGCTGAGAGATTATAGACACAAGAATAGTCAAAGCATATGATGTGATACATGACAAATTAGATCCCAAATTTATGTTCTCACACAACTTCATTGAGAGATATTAAGCAAGGGAGATTTCTAAAGGGAGAGGAGATTCAATTTTGCTTTGCAATTACAGTGCACTAAGTAAAAGGTAAGTGCCAAAATAGAATTTGCTTCGTGTTGTGTTTAATTCTGAAGAGTTCCTACACTTTTGCTGTTCTGGGAATAGTAAATGGAATGTGCAACATGCCCTGGAAACATCTGACACGCTCCTTGTACATGCACCTTCTTTGTGCTGTTAATGAAATCTTTCATGTCACTCCACATATAAATCGGTTTGATTCTGACTTTTTGCTATTTAAGAATAGAACAAGGGTACCCAGTCAGCACCCTGACCAAAACAAGCAAGTATTACTTAAACTGTGCAATTTCCCACAGGATCTGGTCAAAATTGCATCCAAAAAGTCTTTTACTCAATTCAAAAACCAGAGTGTTTTGTAGTGAGGGATAAAACTATATCCCCATCTACTGTATGTACACTGAAGCAGTTATTCTGCCATCTGGAGGATTCTTCTAATGCTTCAGAAAAACATAGTCCACTTTGGACAATGCTTTTTAATTATAGATAAATAAATATTCCATAGAACAGGCATAAATCATCAGGAATTAAATCCAGGGGGTGCATTGTAAAGCCAGAGTATTGACCATCTCAAAAGAAAAATAAAAAACCCAAATTTATTGCTCCTTCTTTGGTTTTTTGGGGTTTTTTGTTTTGGTTTGTTTTTTGCGTGTGTGGGTTTTTGGTTTGGTTTGGTTTGGGGTTTTTTTGGGTTTTTTTTTTTTTCTTTTTGTTTTTTTTTTTTTCCTAAAGCACTCTACTTTTGTGTACAGATGCCTGGCCCAGAGATGCAGCAGCATCCTGGATGGCTCTCTTGCTGTCCCGGTGAACAACTACTTGCATGTTTCCTTCCTTTGCTTTGTTTATCTTTTATATTTAACTCAGTAAACTCTCCCGGGCAGGCACTGCCTCTTACTCCACAGACACCCAATTACAGCTCTGAGCACTACCAGAGGCTCTCACCAGCTGAGGTCTCCCAGCACTAGCCCTGCAAACAACCACGAAGCCACGGAGCTGGAAGCTGTTCCATGGCACTGCACCACTCAGGTTCAGCAGCTTTTCCTTAACATTCAGCTCATTTTCAGCTCTGAAGAAGGACTTTGCTATGGACACAAGAAATTGGGTTCATACAAAGAGAGAGAGCTCGCCTCCTCGATTTTCCTATCTAACACGGATTATGGTGTCGTTTTTCTTGAGCTATTGACAGGAAGGGCTGAAGGAGAAGACTACATACTCCTCCTCTGTAGGTATCTTTTTTCAAGATTATGATGACTGCTAGGTAATGAAGTCACTTCCAGAAAGGTTTCTGCAATTTACATCATAACTTTTTCTTCTAGAGGCAAATAACTGGCAAAGGCTGCAAATGTTACCGCTGAGCCACTGGAAAAACAGAGTAGTTTTATTTCTTCCTCTTCCTAAATTAAAACTATAGAATAATTCCACAAGAGGGGCAATTAATTGAAAGAGAAAATCATAGTGAAAATGCTTTGAGAGAATGCTGCAGATACTAGCTAATTTTTATTTCAGACTAGTGCAATGCAAGGTAGGACTGTTCTGACATGGTACTTGGAAGACTCCTCTGAAATAACCATTTAAAAAGTGGCTCCCAAAAATCAAATATGAAGTGCAGAAGCTCTGTCTCATAGATTTTATATTTAAAAGTAAGCATACTAAAAGAAAGACATGCAATTTTAAAAACTACCTAACATATATAAACTGCCTTTTTTTATATAACAGAAATATACATTTTGCTTTCTATATAAAACTGGAAATAATAATGTTTCATACTAGACCATCGTTGTGGTAACAGCAAATACATGGCTAAAAACCTCTGGTTGTCTGTGTGAATATAAAACAGTGAGGAGGTGTCTGCAGTCTGAATAAAGTGCTTCAATTCAAGCGATTAAAATAATGAGAAGACGAATAAAAAAAGAGAGACATCAGGAAATCATTTTGCTTGACCTCTTTTAACTTAGAAACCATTATTAGCACAACACGTTTTTTCCCACTTGCCTTTGGAATTGTGACTATCACCACATCATTCTTACAGATACTGAACAAACTCTCTTGTAGTACTCCTTGAATTCTACCAACAGTTAGGGAAATTTAATTTGTCTCTTTGCATTTTTGTATCCTGGAAATGGATTTTTACGCTGAAGATTCAAATATCTGGATCTACCATACCCACCCAATCTCACTGACACCAGGGGGAATTGGGCATAGGTCAGTAGCCCTGGTAGTACTAAACTATCTACAGTTAAAATGAAAACCAAAATACAGAACTGCCAATCCTGGAAACTGGTCTCAGGTATCAGCTGTACAAAGTAGTGGAAAGGTCCTTTATATTTCAAAGATCAGCCTTATTTATTTCTACAAAGGTGTCTAGAGATTATAACTTTGATTAAATTAAGCCAAAACATCACTTTGCTTTAAAACTTCAAATGACATAAATGAATTCAATCAAAATCTAAAGAATATAAAATATTTTTTGTAATTTAATTTCCTGTTATTTATTCTCTTATACAAAGAGACATGCTGTGACTTAAAATCCAATGAAGCATTTCCACTTCTGAAATCATTGTGAAATACAAACTGCAAGATATTAACGGAACACAGGATATTTATTCTGATTGTGGAATCAAGTTGTTGCTAAATGTTAAAGGAAATGTGTACCATTATTCCCTGTGACTCCACCCTTCCCTGTGGGAATAATAAAAGGAAAGCAAAAAAATCACCTTTCTACTTTTGCTTGATTTTACTTTTCCTTACCAGGATTCTTTCTGGCAGGCTGGTAACAACAATTTCATTGTCCCAAGAGCCATTCCTGGTGGAGAAATTTTTTGTCATGCAGTTATCATTCCATGGAGAGCCTTGTAAGTAAAGCACAGCTTGGAACACAGGCCTGTCCAGCTCCTCAGGTCCTTAACAAAGCTGGAGTGACCAACCACAGAGCTAACACAATGAGAATGCCAGGAATCTGTGGTATTTCATCGTTTGCATAATGGCTCTACTTAAAGACAGCCTTCAATGAAATTGTTTTTAAATGAGATTTCTATATTTTTTTTATGTTTGAAATGGATAGACTTACTGCAAGCAAGTACTTTCTAGCATTTTTTCAGGAGACACTTTGCATTGATCACCTAAAGTCAAATGTACAACAGAGAAAGATAATTTTTTCTTCTGCATTTTCTTTTAAGTTAGTCCTTTTCTCTGTGCAGTTATGATCAGGGCTGCTTTTTGCAAAGTGTGTCTTTCTGTTCTTCAGTCTGTTTAATCACTTCTCAATATTTCAGTGTTATTGCTCTGAGCATTATTTTATTAACTTTCCAATTTTAGGCTCTGTTTCTCTGTATCATCTCATTTCAAAAAAGATTTTCTTAGCCCTTGATTATCTTCTTGGTTTTGGAAACATCTTTTTCCTCAGTATGCCACATACACATCTCATGTCTTCTACTTCCCAAGTACTTCAGTCAACCTCAATGAAATTAGGGATTAAAAACGTTAGTTGATAAAATAACATAGGACAAAAGATACCGGTCACATCATCAGCAAGATCTTTGCTTCATATGCTCAAATGACCTAGAAAAAATCATGCACTACTGAGTTATCAACTGACAGATCCAACAGAAGCTACTTTTAAGGGTGGCATCTTGCCTTTTGGCAAGAATTTTAATTTTTCACACCATGAGCATTAGTGATAAATAAGTGGGACGATTCAAAGTAGATCAAAAAGTAGAAACAAAAGTAGAAAAGCTCACTAAGCACTAGTCTGACTGCTCCCAGGAACCTAAAAATAGTATTTTCCATGGGGTATATTACAGTGTTGAAAATAAACAGAATGTCTTCCTTGACTAGTTTTACACACTTTATACCCCATCCCAAACTCATCTAGAGAGGATGGATTTCACAGCTCTCTGCACCTTGTTACCTAATGAATTTACTTGGGAAAAAAATATTGTCGTGGAAAAACATACTTGGACTCAGACACAAAATAAAACAGACAAAATTCTGGAAACTTTTAAAATTCCCATTTGGTGGTTCTTTAGTTGTACTAACATGTAACACAGGCATAAGCTAAATTTTAGTTTCACTGCTAAGAGTCATGTATATCATCTGAAAGTGCAAATGTGGCACATCTTTTAAAATGTGACTGTAGTCAGAATTCTTTGTTTAAAGGGGGCAGTATATGCCCTTAAACACAACCATCACAAAACCTCTGATTTTGCATGAAGTGTAAACCGAATATTACATCAGTCTGCTGCATCTCCTTGTCCCCTCTTTTTTTCGAAAAGAAAAGCTAAATGGAGTTGCCATATATCACAAAATGCTTGCAGCCTTTGTGGGTCCCAATGGCATGTTTTTCTACCAGGGCTCATTCTGTCATACCTAGAAACTTTATTTTTAGCCAATGGCAAGTTATTTTGGTTTAAAAGACCAGTCTTAGTACCAGTATTTCACTTGTGCGTTGCCAAGTTCAGGTACTGTTACTTAACAGAAACTTCCTTGGTATCCGAAGGGCACCTCCAGTTCATCAGCAGTACTGTCAGCAAGCTCATCCCTCTGCTGGAGCCAGGAAATACCCACGGACACATTTCCCAGGAGAGAGAGACAAACCTCCTGCCTTCTGCTGCTGTGGTTCACTGGCTTTTATCTCTACTCTGTTTCAGAGCAGGAACTACTCACTTACTGAGGAGGTCTAGCAGAACAAAGGAACCAAGTGTTAAATTGGGTCTATGAAGCCCCTAATTTCTCTCAAGATTTAAATTTCGATTCCCAAAAGAGAGATGAAATTTCCAATTCAGCAGCTAATGCAGCAATAAGTGAACGAATGTTTCATGTGTTGATTACTTCCCAGATAGCAAAAAACCTATGCAGGTGGCTAAACCTACTGGATCAATAGTGAATACAGATACTTCAGATAATTGGATTGACTCCTTAGTGGATGGTTAATGCCACCAGGGCAGCACTCACACCTTGGCCAGAATTCCTACAGCAGAACACAGCAAATCAAAGCAGGAATGTCTCTGATTGACACCACACCACTTCAATGACAAAACAGAACTGTAGCTGGTATTTCTGTGCAAATGGGAATAACTGTGCTGTAGTGTTCTAAATTAATTAAACTATCTTCATACCCAGTTTAGTGTAGACATATCTAAATCAATTTAAACAACACTCTGAGGAATTAGATTCATCCATTAATTCATTAAATCAAATTAAAACTATCTAAGTGCAGCTGAAACAATTTTAATTGCATTCAGAAAAACTGAATCAATTGCATTATGTGAATGTAAATTATTAATCTAATGAGTCATTTAGTGATTGCTATTGATTTGTTTACTAGCAAAATAAGTATTTTATAATTTTGAGCCAACCCATGTGACTTCTAGTTTCTATACATGTGCACACACACATGCACACACATGAATGGAGGCTTGCACCCATCCACAGCAATCTTTAGCAAATGCCTTGGGGGTTTTTCAGACCTCAAGAATGAGCAGCTTCTTTTTACCAGTGTTACAACTGGAACCCAACAGGAATAGAAGTCACAGCACAGCTTTTGAGTTGCTGCACAAACTGGACCTATTTGCTTTAAAAACTGACATTTAAGAATTACAGATATTAATAATGGGACATTATTTGCACTTCTGGACTGTAGTTGGCTAAATCTGTCCCTGTAGAAGAAAAAAACCCACACAATATGCAATGTACAGAGTGCTATCTACATATTCCATTAGCAACTGAATAGACATTGTGTTTGTTGGGACCCCTGGGATTTTTCACAGGGTGTTTCTGAATTGCCAGTGCCAGGGGATGCTTCAGGCCTTTGCACACAACACATGTGGTCAGACCTCTCAGTCTGACAACAGCCCAGTGCCACCTCCTGCCCGTGCCCTGCAGGCAGAGAACTTGTGCAGAAATAGAGTTAGGTAATAAAAATATGAATAGTATCTTTTGTTGGGTAAAAAAAAGGAAAATGCCAACTCTACAACAGAATAAAATTGTTATATCGGGTATCTGCTTCTAATTCTGCTTATCTTGGCACAAGTTAGAAAAGAGACCATAATGATGTGTACCAATTGAAAGCTACAAAATACAGTGAAATCATTATTAAATGAGTTGATTCTAAAGACAGATAAAAATAGCTTGTTATTTTAGAAATGCAAACAGCTTCTAAATATTTTGCAAAAAATTTTTGTAAAATTCTGCTCCAAAAAAATGACTCTAATATTATCATTGCATATAACATATAACATTAGCAAAATTACTACAGTAAAAAAACTTGGCTTCTAACAAGTGGTTATTTAGGAACTGAATTTTAAACCTGGAGCTCCTTCACCATTTTGAAAACTCTCAAACTTGTTTCTGTAGAAACACTATTCCTTTATTCAGCAGAGCAAAGATGGAGATCTGCCAAACTGTTATGCAAGATAATGAAGCAGTTTCTCAGAGGGTGAGAGATCACATGAAATCACATGCACTACAGAAGGATTAAAATTTCAGGAATGTTGAAAGTTTTACCTTCCATTAACTTCATAAATTACATGACATTTTAGTTTCAAGTAACTACTTTGCTCTCAAAGTTTTAAGAGTACATAATAAACTAAGGATTCAAAACCCTATTTTATTTTCACCATTTTTCACATGGGCAGTAAATTCAAATGCTAGATGGAAGAAAAATGGTACATTTTCTCTAACAATGGCAACTGCTCAAACTGAAGCACAGTTTTTCATTTACTCTTCTTTTTTCTTCTAGTGATGAAAATGACAAATAAAGCTAATATTTAATGAAAATCCAGATTTCTGCATCGACATAGATTTCCATACTTGCTATAACATATTAGCTTACATTTGAAAGGCTCTTTGTTAGCCTCAGTCCCTGTTTTGACTCTTCGTGTCAGGATACTTTCGCCCACACAGAATTTTTTATTTCAATTTCAAAAGTCCAATTTTGTAAAGGATTTTGTAAATAGAACCTGTCATAATGATATAAACACAGAACTGATACTTCACATAGCACAAGTCACAAGAGAGCTGCATACATATATTTTACCATCAATCCACAAAAAGAGATATTTTCAACAGTTATCCCTGCTCCAGCATTTCCTTACAAGGAGTCCAAAATTTACCTTCAGTATGAATCACTGTTTTACAATCTGTTTATGAGCTGCACTGATCAGTGTCCAGCAACTCAAACAATTCAGTCCTGAAGGGCCTAGTAAGAGGGAGTTCTCATCAAAAGATTACTGTGATAATGCCACATGAGGTAGACATGGTCTTCTCAGATGATGTTTGGACAGAAAAAAGATGTTTTAAGGTGTAACGAAGGTGGGTCTCCAGGATGGTTTGGATGGATGAGAGATCTCTGAAGTCAGGACTTGGAAGATGTGGTTTATTAAAAGGGGAAAAGGCCCCGCTTGGAGTTGCCAGCCGCAACTTGTGGCAGGCCCAGGGGGAGAGGGAGAGAGAGGGAGCGAGGGTTCCAGGTGGGGGTCCCAGGGGAAGGTCCAAGAGAGCGTCCGGTCCCTCGGGCACACCTTATCAGGGGGCTTCAAGGTGGGCTGGAGCAGGTCTTGGGCCAATGGGGTCACAGATACCTGATACTTCAGGGGAGGGTCACAGGTGTGGGATGAACCATACATTGAGGGTGAGACAGAGCATTCCATTTGACCCTTGGACCTATCTGCAGGTAAAGGGCATTGTTTAATCAGAAAGGGGGATTGCTTTCAGCCTGGCTATACTATTGTTTTCTAGTTATTCAGTAGTCAAGGTTTGTTATTTCAAATCTAGTTCTCATCTCAATGTCTGTATTTTCCAAATCTTTTGCCAGGCAATCATATTTATAAGGTTTACCTATTTCATCTTCCCCAACATTAAGGCTATTTTTTCCTTTGGCAGAATTAAACTAGCTTTTAAGTTCATGAGCTTTTTATTTTCACTTTTAGAATACATAATAAAAAATATTAAGATTCTGCAGTTTTTTTAACAGGAAAATGTACATCTTGAGACCAAACGCAATAAAAGGAGGCACATCATATCTTCTATCATGAATCTTAAACTTTTAAAGCATTAGTTTTCCTATATATTACTAAGTAGTCAAATAAAATCACTAAAGGAAAATTATACTTTAGCTGTCCCTTTAGAGCTATTTCCTACATTGGAAGACATAGTTCTTTTAAGGATTAATTATACACATGCAACTCAAGTCACTGATTGTACTGGCTGGTACACAGTTCCAGCACACAGGTTACTCACCAAACACATAACAACTGGGGTACAGCTCAGAAATCTGCCAGAGAGGTGCCACAGACTTCTCCTCACTGCCCCAGAGAACATTCCAAACTCCAAACCCTCTATCAGAGTTACGGGCTATTCCTTGACAACCACTTTTTACTTCAAGTAAGAGCATTACAAATAAATACTTAAAAGCCTCCAAAATTAAAGGCTCCAAAGCTCAGCCCCAGCTCATCATGGTTGGTGGCAGAGGAGAAGCCTTATGCCCTAGGATCAGTGAACCAGTATTCCTCCTGGGAATCTTTCAACTTCTAAAAGGTATGTATTTTACTTATTTTAAATAAACAGACTCCGAGATGTAGATAGAGAGTTCAGTTGAGACTACTGTGAGCTAGATAGCCTTTCAGAAGTATCAGTCCATAATTGTTTACTTAAGATCCTCCAGAATCACAAATGACTTCCCATCATGAGATGTACAGCTTTACATACTACTCTATAGATCAGGCAACCTGAAAGAAATAAATGACTCTGCTAAGCTCAGAATTTTACCTGATATAATACTGAGATACTTGAGAAGACAGCTGCCACAGTATTAAACTAAAACACAGAGCCACTGATACTCAGCTTCTTGGCAAGAACTGCCTGACAGTACAGAAATAGGATGCTGGTCTGCTCAGTCACGTGTCCCTTTAGACATTGGTAATATTTTGTCATTTTGCCAGTATTCATTCATGCCTTTTGGATATGACACACCACAGCCACACACACACGGAGATGCTCTGAATCAACAGTCAGTTATTACCTGACTGGTCTGCAGGTCAAAGTTTAAGCAAATACAGAGAAGAAATGTTGCAATGGGATAATTATATGTACAATGGATCAGTCTCAGGGTTTCCAGCTGAAGAACTACAGACCATTCTCAAGCAGGCAGAGCATTAGAGAATATCCCTGTGGAGAATCTTGTACTGGCAAGAGATGGACTTGATGACCTAACAGGACTTTTCCATCACTAATATGATTCTCTGAATTTCATGTTTTTTGACAGCATTACAAGGTTCGACAGCATTTCTCTTCAGAAGAGGGATTAAGGTCAGTAAGTATCAGCATCAACTAAAAAAGTGCACATGAGGCAATTGTGATTGCAGTAGGCAAAAAGACATTCACAGTCAGAAAAGTATACAGTGCTTGTGTCTTCTGTACATGCTAAAATCTATGATGTAATCAAAGATCTATATGGAGGAATGAGGAACAAGAAATTCGAGAGTCAGGCTTCCACACTGTTTTTCCTCTCATAGGGAAAGAAGACACGAGTAAGATGCTATAAAATAAAAGTAGTAAAGGTCAATAGCAAAGACACAAAAAATAAGTACTAATTTTAAAAATGGGTTTGGAGGAAATTGCACAAAAAGTAATGTTAATGAGTATTCATTATTAAAAGCTCAATGCCTACTAAGAATTCAAGTTGAACTTCAGAAAACAAGTTTTGCTGTAAAATCAAAGGAACACAGGAAGAGATTTCAGAAAACCATGAAGTATCTTTATTTCATTCTCATCTGTGTTCTTTCACAGGGACTATCACAGGGATATGCTGTGATCCCCACTAAGGCAGTGGGATAACACACCATATCCAACAACCAAAAGACATAACAAACTTGAGCAATCTATGCCAGAGGGGCCAACGTGTGGCTCTTGAGCTACACAGTCCTGGAGCAGCTCAAGTCAGCTCTGATCTGTCACAGGGTCAGCAGTGTGGCTGTCCCAGAAAGTGGCTGCTCCGGAACAGCAGTGTGACAGTGAGTCACTAAATAGCTTCTTGGTCACCATCCAACCCAGCTGTGCTCCCATCCTACTATTTTTAAAGCCTCCCTTCCTTTCAGTTCTCTAAATGTACCAGCAAGATGCCTCTGCAGTGTCCATGGAGTGTTGTATAAACACAGATAACAAACCCAAATATTCAAACTTTAATGTTGAAAATGTTGGCAATACATAGTAATCAGTATAGAAAGATCAATTATGTAACTATTATACTCCCATCACCACATTTCATCCTCTCCACAAAACATCACAGAGATCTATTAAACTTCAAAGAGAATCTAATGTGAGAAAAGAAAACATTTTGTCTTCTGACACAGAAGACTGCAGCTAAGAAGGTACTCAATCTGTGATGGCACCTCATCCTTCAATAAGTTACCTGCATGCTTAACCCCGGGCATGCTTCTTTTCCAAACTGATTTATTACCTTCCACTCTCTATAAGAAGGAATTAGTCAAATTAATTTCATCAGTCAGTTACATAACTCTCAATCTACAGGCAGCTCAAAAGCCAAGAAAAGTGCATCTACTTGGTGAAATCACTAGTGTTTTCAGGAATCTTAGATTCTACAGAGGTAAAAGAGTTAGAAATTTTCCAGAGAATATTCAGAAATTCCTCTGAATTATTTTGTCACAGAATTTACTCAACTTCGAGGTCTCTGGTTTTCTTTCATTAACAGTTTTAGATTTTGTTTAAAGCACTCTCTGGTCTACAGTTCAGAATAAGAGCCAGTATTAATATTTTTTTCAAAGACAGTCTGCAGGTTTCTTCATGACTCGTGCTACAGAGCATTCTGCTGTATTCCAGGATACAATGTGAACTTAGGCCTTGAATTGATCCTAAAAATTATTTATCTAAAACATAATTTGACATTTAAGACAATTTACTCATAAAACTGACAAAATTCCTTACATCAGCATATTTTGTAGTTTTTGACAAAGAAACATTAATAGAGGAATTACAAGTTCAACACAGGAACCATTGGCCAGGACCCAGAAATGAAGCCAGCTGAGGTGAAAGAAATCTTGGTGCAAAAGCGTTTGAAAATAGTTTCTATACATATTTAAATACTCTGGTATGTGTGTGGGCTGGGTTAGCTCTCAAGGGAATAGTAATGAGATAAGCCCCTTCCTGCTGGTAAACGGTAACTGCAACTCAGCAGCTTTGTGACTCCAAATTCCCTGGACTTTCCCATCCTACTGTCTGCTGCTTGTCATGCTGTAAAAGCTGGTGAAAGCAAAGCCCACCAGCTCAAGTAAAATAGGAGTTTTTAAAAATGTATGGTGTTTCAAGGATTTCCTGATATCCAGCCATTTAGAACAATAACTGACTATCTATCAGTTTCATAATTGTATCTAAGATATATTCATAATAAACAGAGGTTTCAAGCCAGATGAACTTGAAAGCACCAGCAAACCTGTGAAGGTGCTCAGAGGGAGAACCTGTGCTGTGGCTGTACCACACCTCCCACCAAACCAAAGGCTGAGCTGAGCTGTGCCTGCAGATGTGGCACACCCTGTTCAATCTGGAAATCCTGTACCCATCCAGGTGCCCTACTGCAAATGCCCAAGAACAAACCTCCATACAAGCACATTCCAAAGGACAATGACAAAACAGGGAGCATGCATAAAAGCCAAATTCTTTGCTCTCTAATCTCTGTGTCAGATCTTTTCATCAGCCACCTTTGCTGCCATCTGTCAGGAGGGCGTGATTACCAAGTATTCCAATTGACATTGGTGGGAGCAATACTCCAATTTTTAAATTGCAACAATCCACTTCTGAGCATTCCCTCCTGACTCTTGGATACCAGAAAAGAGCAATCTCATTTAGAGTATTAATGGATTTAAAGAAAATCTATTAAAAGTGAAGCAAGATAGCACTAATGAGGACTGAACACTATGTGGCAATAAAAAGATAAAATAGAGAAGCGAGATTAGAAGTAGGCATTGATAAAATTGAACTAAAGGATTTGCACTCAATGAATGTTTGGTATTTTTTTATTTCACTCTTCATTTATATTATTATTAGCTGCTTCCTTTCTGTTGAAGCTAGGAAGGGAGTGGTAGAGCAGCAGAAATAAAGCCAGTGGGATGGTGAGAGGTCCTTACTGAGCAAGATGCCTCACTTTGTTCTGGATGTCCCTATGCTTGTAAAAAGCATGCACAGGGTTACAGGCTTGCTGTTTGCCAGGAAATTAGAAATATTACAATATATTTTGCTGTGGCATATTGAATAAATATACCACAAAGTTCTTTAAAACATGAAAAAACTCGAGGCTAGCCATGATAATCAAATTTTATGAAACCTGTGCTTATCACAGAATTATTCTCTTGTGCTCAGGTAGGACAGAAATGTTTTAGATCTCTTTTTCAAAACTCACCCTTAATGGGGAAGGCATATTTTGGCCCAAAATAGAATTGTCATATTGAGTCAAAATCTGGATAAAAAGTGAAGAATAAAAAAGAAACAGTTTATTTTTACTATGGCAATGAATTGCTCCATAATTCTGGCTGAATCTCCTAGGAACAGAAGTCTGTAGAAAAAAAAAAATATATGCAGGTAACATAAAACAACTGTCAACTCATAACCAAAAAGTGTCACGAAATCTTTAGAAATCCTAAACAATCAAGCTGAATAGGCAACATAAAGGCAAATATAACTTAATGTTCAAAAATCCAAATAACGGAAAATTTTGGCACAACAGTTGTAAATTAATTCTGTCAAATAAAAAAAAATTGTGACCATTGATTTAATGGCAGAAACATCTGATCATTGCACCAAAAAAAGGTAACAAAGTGTTAAGATAGTCAGGGAACTGAATGAAGATTAGCACTGAAAACACTATCATTTCCTCAAGGAATAAATAATGGGTCTTCACCTCAACTCTATGTTTATGAGTCATTGCTTCTAAAAAGGGAACTGCAGAGGAAAGATACAAAATTGCATAGGAAAATCTCTTCTAAGTAAGAAAAGGACTGCAACTGGGCAAACCGGAATGTTTTTATGATGGATAAAGATTACATTTTTGTCTCAGATTACCAGAAAGAAGATTTAACAAATGAATATCTAAACTTCCTAAAGCCAGTTAAAAAAATATCATAAAAAGAACAAGACTTTTAAATTCTGTTAAACTAAGGAATTCATTGCTGGTGGAAGCGTTCGGGGCAGAAACATCACCTCTCCTGTGTGTATACATTTCAAGAATATACAAGCAGTGTCAACAGTTTTGAAAAAGATGTTAAAACTTTGGATTAAGGCCTAACCTATTTTCTTCTGAAATAAGAGCGTCACAGAGTTATTCAGGGGAAATATTTTTCTACCCGTGCTTGCTTGAAACATCTCCAGCATCTGGTTCTCGCCGTTCCCGCAGACAGGAAGCTGCACCCGTGTAATCACTGTGTTATCATTTGCTACCCTCAATCACATCAAGACTACATAAATAGAGCATTTAATAGTTGGGAGAGACCATGGCTCTCCTTAGGGACAAGCTGGTCACTTGCTAATGATGCATCACACAGCCAATGTAACCCAAATGCACAACTCTGCACAAACTGCACAAATTCCTTCTACTCCTCAGCACTGCAATGTGCTTTGCAGCAGAGCAGTTCCGCCTCACAACAAGGTCCCACTGATCACTGCCATTGTAGCATTCCCTTCCCTGCACATTTACAAAGACTGCATTGAAAATGGACAGGGGAAGTAGAGATGCAACCAGAGATAGACCACTGCAGGATGCAATTCTGGCTGACTGATACTTTAAGTTTCTAGGGATTATGGAGAAGCACGTATTTGAAGGTATGGTCTCTAAAGTTAATTTTCCTATGTTATTGCAGAACATATATGAAAGTACATCTATTCTGTAAGAAACTATGCTATCAATATGTGTGATTAAAGAAAAAAAGTTTATCCATCAGTCCAGTGTATGAGAAAATTAATTAACATATTTAGCATGCAGAGAGATGGATTTCAGCCAGCACAAGACAGAAGGAAGGAGATTCAAGCACTGAACATGGTGTGAGACAGTCAGAACTGGCATCGGGAAAAAGCAGGTAGGAGGCTAATTAGCACAAGATTTGGAGAATGGGAGAAAATCCCTTACTTAGAAAACTCCAGTAGGCTTTCCCATGGAAACATCCCTACTTTTCAAATTAAAATGCTGGACTATATACTAAAAGATTATATTAGCTTCTAAGACCCTAGCTCTTTTCTGTGAGTAGATTGTTTGTGATACAATAATTTCCTATCAAGCATATAGTCATTCATTTGTGGTAAACCATTCTCTTCAGAAACTTTATAATAGGGTTCAGCATTAACCTATATTTGTGAGGTATACCTTGTTTAATGTCTTACACAGGCACATATGTCTGCAAAGTTACAGGTGGCATCACACACTGTTTGTCTCATCAATTCTAGCTGCTTTACCTGCTTAAAATTTCATTTCTTCCTTGCAGTCAAACTGAGATGGCAACACCCTTTGCATCCCTTCTACATTTAGCCATAATTGTGAAAATATGGTGGTGTCAAAGCTGCGCCGTGGATTATCACAAGTTCTGAGGTTTCTCTTGTCACTAGAAGTGTAACAAAATTAGTATAGACACATGGAATGGTTAAAAGAAAGGAAGGAAAAGCAGAAAGGAGAGTATAAACCACAATGCACCACTCCTGTATTAGCACAGGGTGTGTCTTAACTGCTGCAAAAGCAACCCTGGACGTGATGCGCTCTGTAACCTGCATGACATGACCCCTCACAGACTGTGACACTGCTGGCTCCTAGAAGGACAGAAGGACACTAAGCTTGTGGTGGCTCCCAAAAAGCAGTTACAGGATTTTCCTCCATGCCTTTTGAAGGAAAAAAACCTCAAGCATCCAAAAAGGTTAAAAAGCAAAGTCAAGAGGGCTGGATTACAATATAATATTATTTATTTTGTAAATTCATTAGTTTGATTAATTATACATACTGAAAATCATAGCTAAGCAAAATGCAAGTGAGCAAGTCAGAGAACTGTCCCTATGGGACATGAAGTAACTGTTTACTCAAAATTCATCTAACATATTTACAGAATAAAACAAAAAGAAAAAAATCGAAACCAAGAAAATTTTTCATTGTTTTTAAAGTCTCTACCTTTGTATTAAGAGACTGGATCAGGACAAATCACCTTCTGCACTTGAAAATACTGCAGCTCTATTACTTGCCTTACTGTTCTACCAATATTCAAACAGCTTTAGCTAAATATCAGTGCCTGTTTTTTGTATAAAATATACACAACTCTGAGAAGCAATCTACCTGAGTTTATACTACTTTATCTATAACATCCTTTCAACACTACTCTTCAAATTGTGAACTGAGCTCTGAGAGGTTAAAAAATGACTGAAGTTTTTTATTTGACATAATTCGATTTCATAAAGAATCTCTGACATAAGACAGTATTACTGCATAGTACTTTAATGCCTTCTTTAAAGGCTAATATACCTTATTCAAATATACCTAATATATCTTATTCTAATATACCTTAGTGCAATTTAAGTAGTTTAATCAAAGAATCGGAAAGCGGGTTTAGATGGTGCTCCCTCCTTTAAGCGTCAGAATAATTTCTTGAACATCTCTGTCAAACTTTTAATTTCTGCAACTCACTCTAATTTAATAAAACCACCATTTATTGGGGTTCAGTACTTGGACCCTGCCAAGCTTTGCAGCTGCTACACCTTCATACTAAACACTTAAAATCTTGAGCATCCTTAGTTTTTTCTGCTGACTCCTCCTAGCAGCTAGATTAGATGAGCCTTCTTCTCTCCCAGCACGGCTGAAACGCTCCATTCCTGCCAGCTCCGTAGGGCAGAAGGTGCGTGCGAGGTTCGCAACAGGCGCCTCCCAGCACTGGGGCTGGCAGCCGTGGGGCTGCCGGTGCCACCGTGCCCAGGGGCAGAGGCAGGATGCCGATGTGGGCCACAGCTCTGCAGAGAGCTGTCCCCGAGGACGGGACAAGGGCAGGGAACCGCAGCTCAGACCTCATGCAGGCTGGCTCCAGCTGTGCAGGAGAAGGTACAGGCTGGTTTGGTCAAATGGCTGCTGACAGTATGCCTTGCTTCCCACTGCTTCTGCCCCTGCTCCTCAAAGCTGCATACCCTGCTCTTGGCTTATTCTCCTCCACCTCCTTGGCTGCTCAGGTTTAGACTGCAAATTCCCTTCCCTTTTCTATAGGAGGCACAGTCCCTGCCAACTTCTTACTTCTGGCCCTGCTCCCAGGCTTTCTGCCCCCTATTAAAGGATAGAAAACCTCCAAAGGAGTTCACACTTTCTTTACATAATCTATTTAATAATACTTTTCAAGTAATTCAGAGCTAACTCTCACTCCTGAAAAGATCTCAAAGGACTCCAACAATTTAAAAGACTAAAATCTGTGTTGAATTTTTGAATACAAAGGATGACAAAACCCACTATTGTGGGCTTCCACAAATATACCCAAAATACCACAAATGCTGCCAAGTTCGGTCAGTCAAAACTGTGAGTCATAAGTGACTTAAAAGGCATAAGGGCCAAGCACTTGAGTTTCTTTCACATTTTTTTCAGGTCTGACACTTTCTTTGTCCTTTATCATTTGAGCTTTTGGTATATACTATAACCAAGTTCTAAAGCTGTTCCCACAGCTACAAGGGAAGAAAGATCAATGAAAACTTTCCCCAGGAAGAACAACTTAAAAAACCCACACCACATTCCATCAAAAAGTTCGGACTAAAACTACAGTAAATGGCAACACCGTATCACTCTGAAGCCCAACTATGCACCCTACTGGTGCTTTTCCAAAATGAACGTGAAAATGCATTGTGTCAACTGAGAGGAAGATTTTGATACATTCCAACCCATTTGATTCAAAGACCCTTCAATTAGGCATGCATCTCTGCATTCATTTAATCATTTTTGTGCATTGTATAGTTAAAATTAGAAATTATCTAATTTATCTGCATCAAAGATGGCACATGGAGAAATCCTGACTAGACCAGAGGCGCTCAAATTAATTTTATTTCTTCAGGGTTCTAGTTGTAAGCAGCAAGGAACCACTTCTGAGTTCAGCCTGAAGCTAATTTACATTATCAATTTCTCTCAATGCCAGGTAAACTGTGGTAGAATTCCAACACACAAACTGGTATTTTCCTCTATGCTCCTTAGCAACTCTTCAGTCAGAGAGGTCTCAGAACCTTTTCTTGTAGAAGAATAATTTCCTACACTCCCAGCTTCATAAGTATATCTAATAACAACAGTTGCTAGGATGACAATTCTTATTGATTTTTAGCATCTCCACAGGTTATGTTCAGATGCAATTATCTTTAATTAGGTGTCATCCTAAAGCACTACCAAAATCAGACTCATTCATTAGTTAGGGAGCTTAAAACTAATAATTAATGGGACTCATTCTTCTCATCTTTTTCCTTGTCAGCAAGGAATTGTCTGAAAGCAGTTCTCTGCACTCAAGAAAAGAGAAGCAGCTGCATAAAATAAAAAGTCATTTTTATTTTCATATGTTCTGCTGAAATTTCTGCTTTCCCTGCACCATTACAAGTGAACAGTGTTTTCTGACACTTAGAATTCCCAAAATAGTTTTAAAACATATTGCTTTATCCTCTAATATCACATTATGAACTATAAGCACAATTATGACAACTGATATTCTCTGATTTTTTTCCTTTCAAAGGGCAAATATTTTTTAAAAGATCTACACCTCAGTCTTCTTCCTCTCCAATGTAGTTTATTTCACTCGAGGTGTTTACTCAATGATATTTCTACTAAGAACATTCGACCTTTAAGCAAACATTCCAGACTATGTCCTTTAGGTGAAAACACACTGGTTGAGTTTCCTTCCACGTGTTCCCCTCCAGCATGTTTGCTTTGTTCAATGCCATATTTATCCTGCTCATTGATTCTAGGCTGCCAACAATACCTCTTTTCAACAAACTCCCTTCTAATATCCTTATACAAGGTCTTCCCCATTGCTGAACATCCACTTCACTTTTAATTAGAGCAGCCACAGAAAAGGCACTATGGGTGTCTCTTAACACCAGAGGAACCACAGATCCTGACAAAAACTGATTTCAGGGCAAATTCTCCCCAGTCCTCTGAATATTTAGTGTACCAAAGTGAAATGGTAGAAGAGGAAAAGATTTAAGAGTTCCATGCAATGCCCTAAGGTAAATTTAGGGGCACTATCACTGTGGTGATAAACCATCTTTACCTTTCTAATTCCACTTGATAGATCTGTACTAGTGAATTTTAACACATTTTAACATATCTGATACTTTGAGAACTGAGTTTTCTTCTGTGTTTGTAGCTCATCTGATACAGTAGGACTCTGATGCTAACAGTGCTCTACTACTGTAATATGAATAATAATCACCACAAAAGCTGAAGATGAAACAAGAGGAGACAAAATGTATCAACATTAGTATAAAAGCCACTGTAAGCCTGAGTAAGGAAGACCATTAAGGGACAAAATCTTCAGCTGGTCTCACTAGAAGTCATAAAAATGACCTAATCAAGGACACCTAATGCCTCATGCCAAGCCCACATGGTGTGGTAGCCCCACCAATTTATTAAAGATATTTTTTGAAGGTATGGTCTGAAAAGAACACAATCCCATATAGAAAATCCTAGTTTATCAGCAGAATCAGAAAGTCTTAGAAAGAATTATGCTTGAAGGGGTCACTTATAATACTTCTCCTCACACTCTACACTTGCAATTGCTGCCCATAGAGGTACATTTCCACAATATCAGCACAAGATGGATAACACTGCAAATTGTGCCTTATCACTTCTGTGAGCACTCTACGGAGTGCAGGCACCATTCTAAGTACCCTCTTAACCAGAAAAGTTTGCAGTGGTAGGAGAAAAAATGAAGCTTCTATCAGGAAATTTTAGGTGGCTGGGATCAAGTCCAACAAATCCTCCTGACTCATCCATTATCTTCCTGGTTTTGCACTTGTTCTTAAAAATTGTCTGTTTTCCATCCTAAATTGTATTTCTTCATGGGCTCATCTTAAAGCCCTAAAATGCCCTCACAGAATGCACAGCAGCAGATCTGAATCCGTGAAGCAGATACAGCAGTTATTAATAATGCAAATATGAGATTATAAAGTATTGGCTACAGAACTTTCATATTGATTCATCACACTTCCAGGCATGTGTCTGAGCTCCTTCTAGCTGGCCTGTGAACACGCACAAGAATTGCTATGAAGTGGAGAAATGAAGGCAGGCCAGTTCTGTGTGCTTGCATCCCTGGATTGTTACTGCCTAGCAAGTACTGGATTCTGTAGTAATCAATCCTCCAGGTATCCAATGCTATTTTGCTATACTGCCCAAAACTGTTGCTAGTGAAAGCAGAGGAAATACAGCATCCAGTTAGTGGAAACAGCTTTTAGTTAACTGGTGCAATATGAAAACATCTGATTTAGGCCATCCCTACCTTACCTTGAAGGTAGAGAAAGGAAAAGCCATGTAGTTCTCTGGTTATGCAAGCACTGGTAGATAACCAAAAAAACCAAACTTGGTTCATTTGGCCACCAGGTTTCACAGGGATCACATGCTTAAGAATGAAATAATATAGACCACATATCCAATCATAAATTGTGAAAAGCTTTCTAGCAGCTGTTGAGAATCTTCATCTAGGAGCTCCCATCCCTATCTCGTTAGAGTAAATGAATCATGATTTCACAAAGCTGTGTTTAACAGTCCATATATAAAAACATGCCTAACAAAGGCCAGCTGAAGTGCTGCCTGAGTGCTCAGGCAGCATCCAACTTCAGTGTGCAGCTTTGACTGGCAATCACATTGTTCTACATTATCAGAGTCAAGTAAATAATTAATATATTATAATAATTTTATAAGACATGCTGCCTTCCTGAGAGGAGGAAAACAAGAACTGTGTTTGCTGTTGAATGTTGAACATTCTCCATGTCACACTGTAGTATGTGACTTCGGTATTTTTCCTTTACCTGAAGAACTGCAAGAAACCTCACTGAAAAGCATATTGCTCAGACCCGAGTATTGTATACTCCTAACTTACTTTCCAAGCAGGTTGAGAAAGCACTTTCAGGTTTCTGAACATCTGAGCAGCTCCAAGAGCAGATCTTCTCCTTGCTGGTTTTTCCCCTTCTTTGTCACTGCCAGTCTTTAAGCCCCCTCTCCCTGGGCTATCCTCAAGGGCAATGAAAGGCAACACATTATACAGCTGCAGATGTCAGTAGACACCAGAAGTTAAATGTTGAATCTTCATAAAAATAGAAACACTATTATTTTCTTCCTTTCTATTCATGCAGTGGTATTCACCACGGTGAGAATAGGTTATGTACTTTTCAAATTCTCTAGCTCTGAGGGGTGCTAGATAAGTATAATGATAGTACAGCCAAGATTGCTAAATTTATTACAGGAGCCTGTGATCCCAATAGTATATTGCTAATAACAGTGCCAAATATCCAAAGGCAGCTGCTCTGTAGAGGTTATCCAGTCCTGTATGCTCCCTCACAGAATACTGCAGAGCAATAAGCAGAGCCATATTATACCAGTGGGAGAAGCAAGCTGCTCTTCTTAGATATAGACAAGTAACAAACATCCAATATTTCTTTGAAAAATCAAGGAAAACTGTGCCAGAGGACAAAAAGGACATCTGTGCCAAAAGAAACCAGAATCTCTGCAAACTGAAAGTGTCTCTATTGCTGCAAGAACGATGAGCCAGCCCACGCTAACTGCCCTATTCCATTAACGCAGTCTAACCCTTTTTTCAGTCTAAGCACAGCTTATAAACAATTTGTTTTCCATTCACAGCCCCAGACTTCAAAAATAAATTTCTTTGGATTAAAAATCCCAACGTTCTCCTAGAAGTTTGCTATGCCATTTTTGCAAATTCATGCAGTCTGAATTCCAAGGTGCTCACAATCAATCTTTTTTTATTTTATTCTACATTTAGGTTGAAGACTTGGGTGTTGGGTGCAATGTACTTTATTTTCAACTTTCGATGCATACAATTATGTTTCCATTATTTTAACAACACTTTCAGTTAATATTTTTCCAGTGACTGCAGCAGAACCTTATGCTACAGCCCATATATCAATTTTTTTTTTAATGCTGAGAGTATCCTGTCAGTTCTTCAACATTAGTACTGGCACATCCTCTTAAAATAAACCATCTGCTAAAGGCGAATTCCTTTGTCCCCTGCCTGGGCACACTCCCCAGCCATTTGGACAACAAAGATGGGAAAAGGGCTAGATGGAGAATTCTTTGGGAATGTGGAGAATATTCAGAAAAAGCCGTATTTTGAGTGATAAATGACACATTCCTGAACTCCCACTGGGACTTCCAGAGAGCAGAGGGAAAAAAGTTGTTAAAGGCAAACCTTGACAGGGTGACGATGACATTTTACAACTGCTGTTGAAGGACTGCCTGTGTAGGGTCAGGCCCTGCCCTTGGAGATGTTTGCTACTGGCAGAGATGGTACAATGTGACAGGCAGAGTTTTGTCAACAAGACTCTAAAAATTTATGTAGAGATCATGCTGACAAAGAGTGACCCTAACCAGTATTTTTATATTAATGCAAAGTGCATGCATGTGTGTACATTTGACACATGTATATTTATATGTTTATATAATTTCTATAGACAGATATGCACATCAGCATCTGGATAGCGACAGATACGCTTGAGCAAGGCTGACTTTAAAAACAGGAATTCTGCAGCTGCTTAGAGACTCACACTATCTTCTCATCCCTTTGTGTAACTAAAAAAGACCTTCTTCCAAAGTGTAAGGAAACAGATAACCCAGTGCTGTGAAATCCTACTTTGAAGTGTTCCAGTAGCTATCCTTACTGGAGTATCTGAGTAACAGCTATGGAGTACTTTGATTAATATTTCTTCTATATTTCTATGGAATACTTTGATTAATATTACTTCTTAAAAATTGAAAAAAAAAAAAAAAATTCAAACGACCTTCTAAGGAGGCCAAATATATTTCAAGACCTTGCCCAGCCTGCCCTCAGCATCTTTAATGTTTGGCCAAGTGCATCTTTGGGCTTATCAAAACAAAGCTGAGTATTACTGTAACACTTGCAGACATTCTGTCTGCATCACTTCACATATATCAGTACCTGTTCCTCTGGAACACTCCTGAAGTACCTCCACACCAAGCTGGCCTGTCTGACTGAAGTCCTGCTTGGTGAGAGTACCAACAGATGGGCACTTTGAGAGAATCCCACTGAGTGAAAGGCTTGAGGCTTAAAATCTCTCAAAAACCTGAAGGCCTTAATTATAACTGTGGCTATTGTCTTTGTGCATCAGTTATGAAGATACTCTGATTTACCATGTAGATCAATTCTCCTATTTCAGGAAGAAAATATTTTTCCACTCATTTCAGTGTACAAACAAGTTTTAAGTACATGTGGAATACTAATATTCCCATCCTTAACCTTCTGTAGTATTGCCAGGCATGGATCAAGGAATGCTGTTTCTGAGACAGTAACAGTTTCTCAGTTACTTCTGAGAAAGTAAGTGTCTGAAGGTCAAAGGAAACATTTCAATTTCTTTTGCTAGAAAAAGCAGCAAGAAAAATTTCTGTCCCCACAGAAGACTGCATGCTGACACTGACTGTACCTGCATTATAAGACCACTATTATTTCTATGGAATTATTATATTTTTGCAGACATGCCAGTGGTGCCCACACATAGACAAGTGTTTAATGACAGAAGATTCCAAGCAGCTTTTGCAAACAAAAACAACATATTTTGCTTAATAATAAAAATCACATTTTAAAAGCCATTAGAATTAATCACCCAAACTCTAGTTTCCAAGGGGAAACAGTTCTAGTGAGGCAAAAAAAAAATAGCAAAAGCCAAAAAAAACCCAAACATCCAACAAACCTAAACAGAAAAACCTCCAGCAACCTAATAAAAATATTAAAACAGACATGCTACTAGCATATACATTGTAGTGATATATTTGAAAAGCCACTCATACTGACACTTCTGTTATTTGCTATTTTTAAGCACAAGGCTGAGAGCCTGCAATAGAAATTGTTGCAGTCTTTGCTTCCTCATATATAACAAGTCTGCCTCTTTTTGAGCACAACAGTGGAGAAAGGTCAAACAAATAAAATCTATCAATAACAGGAAAATAGATTGAGCAATATAATCTTAACTTCTACTCTAGAAATAAATCTGTGAAGAATGTTTGGCATGAAAGATAAATGCACTTAAGACTCAAAGCCAGTTTAGATTCACTCACATAAAATTCTTTTGGACAGAAACAATTATTTACTACACAAGTATCTAATGCCTAACAAAAAATTAAGGTATCTAATCTACAATAAGAATCCTTGATTTTTCAGAAAAAAAAATTACTTTAGCATTGACCTAGAGAAGCTTACATTATATGAGTGTTACTCTTTTCCCTGAGTCATCCCATCAATTTGCTTTAATACAACACTGATCATCATGTGGCTCCATACAGAGTTCAGCTCAGAAACTGAGACATTCAGAGGAGCTCAGAAGTATCTGAAAAGCAGGGATAGTGGTCATTCTAAAACACCTCTCTGCTTCCCTCCACCTCTGGGCTAGCTGAAGGACAAACAATTGGACCCTCATTCTTCGTGGGGCTGCAGCTCACTGGCAGGTGGGCACTGATATTGAGACTAAAGACATGACAACAGCATCCCACACCACCACACAAGGAGGAGCTGATTTTATGTAACCTAAAGACAAACTACACCACAGCCTACATATCTTTTGACATTTTACAAGATGATGGACCTGACAAGTCACAGTCATCCGCCAAGTATAATGGTGGTGGAGTAATCAAGCAGGTATTACTCTAACAAATGCCAAGGAGTATTTCAGTACAGCTCCATCTGCCCAAATTCACAGTGCCATTCTGAGAAAAAATAAAAATAACCTAAAACATGCACTCAGAAGTGTATTTCTAATTAAAATTAAATGTAAACACAGTTATCAGTTAACATCCTTGGTAGACTTAAACTGGAACAATGAATTTGTTGAGAAACGTAAATCAATCAGTCTGAATCAATTCAGAAACACAAATCAAGGTCAATCACAATTCAGAATTTAGCAAATTAAATTACTTGTTCATTTATGGTTAACTTCCTTAGGTTAATCTTAAGGCTGTATGAGCTTCACCTAGTATTATGCTTGAGACTTAATAATTTGCCTTGACATTTAGAATAGCTCTTACATAAAACTTTGGATTTGTTTTTAACTAAAAAGCAAGATGACAGAATAAACAATGCTGAAAATATACTCCTCTTTCCCAGAAGAGTTGTAATCTTGGATCAAAAGCCTCCAGTTTTTTTCTCCTTTATCAGTATTACATTTCCAAGCTTGTCCCAATTAAACTTTTTCCTCTGTATTTAAAACTATATATATTAAAACTAGTAATGTGTATATTTTTGGTTTTTTCTATATACTTGACCAATAAAAATACACATGTAAAACGGAATATCAGTTCATTAACTGTAAAATGCATAAAGTGCTTAAATATTCTTTTTTTTTTTATAATTTAAACTATCTTAGGTTAAATAAACTGGCCAAGACTGTATAAAGTCTGTACTGTTCATACACCATCAACAGATTAAATTATTATAATAAATGGGTTACAGTACAACAACAATATTGTGAAGCAAGACTAAGCTACCAGAGAGGATTTAAATCTCGGAAACAGCTGCACAGCAACCACACTTCTCTGAACAGTAACAAATTAAGGGCATCCACAAGACTCCAGCTGTGCTAATGAGTTCTTCCTTCCACATCTACAGAAATGATCAAAATACCTGCAGGACTTTTTAAAGAACATGAGCGCTCTTATGTCTCCATCCTAAGAAATTGAGGCTGATACATACCATATGTGTTATTATTAATTTCTCATTTCACAAGTTTTACAGACACATATTCGAACTAAAATACTCAGCAGGAAAATTAAGATAAATGGAAATATAAACCTGAAGAATTTTATTTTAAAAAAGAAAACAAAAATCAATGACTGAGTAATATCTACCACCTCAGAAGACATTTGTGAGATGATTCAATGGGAAGATGAGTTTGCAATAATTAAATAAAAAACTGCAATAAATCTCGGCTTCAGTACAGACTAGACTACCTTGCTCAGCAATATGTTCCATGACAGGTTAACCAGTATAGTGCAGTATTATGTTTTGATCACTGCATTTTTTTCACTGGGGGAATGGGGCTACTCACAGCAACAGTTACCCAACACACTGGTAAGGACATCTCCAACAACAAATTGATTCTAAGCCTGCTGTATGCTATAAAAATCTACCAAGGAGACTGGGGAAGTGAAATAAGAATGTCATCACAAACATCCATTCAAGTTAATCACTAAAGCTTCTAAAGAGCCTTGAAACTTCATTAGAAATTATAAAGCACGTGAAAGAGCAGCAGGAGCACAATGCCACAGCCACTGACGGGGAGCTGCTCCCCGGGTACTGGGTGCACACGCACCTCCCTGCACACAGAACATGCTGGGCACTCACCCCCACAGAGCATGCCAGGTCAATCACTCCATCCTGCTAATGAGAGCAGGCAAGCACACAGAAATACCGAGTTTCTGCAGCTCCTCTGCAAGAAATTATACAAGGTATCACCCCCACCTCCCTGTTCAAAGGCATAACACTTACTACAGTGCACTAAAAATTACTATTCTCGGTGAACACGTGTGCTCCCCATGTAAGGAAGGCAACAGCACATTAGCTAATTCTCACTTTCTGATTATCTCTTCCATTTTGTCATGCATTCCACAGTGCTTTATTCAGATTGTTCTTTGTACTTAGCTGTCTTTCTTTTCTCCTCTTTTCAGTAATCTCCTACCCTACTGTGTTACTTTTGTGCTTAACATGCTGACATCACAGACCTCTAAAGCATTAGTGCACAGCGATTCTAGCCAACATCACTTCATTGGCAGTATATGGCAAGAAGAGACAAAACAGTGCACCTGAAAAAGGAATTACTGGAAAGGAATGCAAAAGTAAGGAAAAGAAACCGGCATTGGTGTAACATTTTGCAAAATTATTCCTTGGATTTTAACTCCAATGCAAGTGGAAGTACACTGAAGTTTTTCTGCTTTGCTCCAGCTGCAGGTGAACTGAACCTAGCTGTGTGCACATTTAGTGAGAGCAGGCTAGCACCAGCTGCCTCCAGCACTGGATTTGTTCATATTGGAAATAACGGCAGTGCTCTGATTTCCAAGACAAGCTCCTTTGTCCAAAGGGCTGATTTTAGCAGGAAAGGCTTAAATCTTCACTCCTTTAAAAATACTCTTTTCAAGGTGCTGATTTTACTAAGCAGTAATTTCTCAAGTCAAATCAAAGAGTTACAAAACTAAAAAGTATCTTAGACATAAAATTAATTACATGAGCTCCTTACAAAAGCTTTCAAAGTCTCCCTTTCCTGGAAAACATCACCACTGACTAAAAGGAAAAGAAGGGAACAGTTTCTCTGCATCTACACGTTGTAGGGGTGGTCAGTGTTTGTGGTGCTGCGAGACCTGCACAAAATCTGTCATACAGGCAGCAACCACGAGATCCATTCAAACACCTCCGAGCTGTCACACAGCCTCCCAAGGCAGCTCACACACCAGAGAGGAGGACAACTCCCAGGGCTCTATCAAGAAGGGCAGTCCCAAAATGCACCTGCATCCCAACATGACCTTCAGAAGCCCTAGCATCAGTGCAGCACTTGAACAGCTTCAGAGCCATATGCAGCTAAAGAATCAAAGTTTAGTCACATCTTACCTATTATTAGAAATAGATTGTAAGGTCCTTGAGAGTAAACACTTCATGGTTGCACAATGCCTAGCACAACAAAAGCCCTGTCGACGAATTGGGCTCAGAAGTGCAACTGCTATCTGGGGTAGCTTGTACAAAGCCAGGGCTTGTTTCAGAGTTACAAAGATTAAAATATGGATGTAATGGAACATTAGTACAACAAGCTCAATCTACAAGGAAGTAGGTATTCCACATGTGCCCCAAGAGCTGATAATGCTATTCTTTATATTTTCTTCCTTTTTCCACAATGTAGACTAGGAGTTCTGCAACATTTCTGGGTTGAAAATAACCATTTGCCAATATTCAACATATAATACAGGTGTATTCTTTTATACATACCACTAAGGGCTAATATCTGGCACAGCATAGCATGATGGTACTCCTTTAAAGAAGAACTGAAGGGCAATAAAACAGATTTTACTTAGTTTGGGAGAACAGGTGCTAATCTGAATAAGTGGTAGTCCTAATACATGAAGAGGATAAAGGAAAGAAAAAGGGTGCAAGAAGCTGAAAATGGATACACATTTTAAGGGAGTTGCTGTGCTATCACTCTGTGGCTTAACATAATTTCATCACTTTATCTTCTCACTTGCTGCCTTAGCAAAATGGTAAAAGGAAGCATCACTTACAAACCCCAGTATCATCCACTTAAGACAGCAGAAGAAATAAAATTGAGATTTTGTCAGCAATCCTGCAGACTCTCACCACTTGTAATCAGGGAGAACTTATACCTTCTGGAAGGGTGTTGTGAGCTTAATACAGGTGAGCCAGGTATAGGATGTTAATACAAGTATGCAGTGCACCAGCTGGGAATTGTGTGCTTTGACAGGCCCACACAAATAATAGAATGGCTTGATTTGGAAGGCACCTTTAAGATCCCACCCCTCACAATGGGCAAAGGATGCCATCCACTAGATCAGGTTGCCCAGGACCCCATCCAGCCTGGCTTTGAACAGGGACATCCAAATCCCTGAGGCTTGCAGTGGGTCACTGCAGCAGCAGGCCGTTGGATACTGAGGTTCCACAGGCAAGGAGCTCTTGTGCACTTTTAGGTAGATCACCCATACAAAGAGCCACAGGTATAATCAAAAGCCATTAATATCACAAACTTCATATGTTACTAACTGCAGTAAACAACAGACTTGGCAGCATCACCTTGCCCAGACAACCCCCTGAAGGCACCCATGGTAATACCTCCCTGGCCTCTGCTGAAATTTTACACATGCAAAAGGCTCTTCACTGGTTATTCCCTCCCTTGCAAAGAATAAACCTATTTTTGAATGAGCCTCCCAGTTTAACTCAGCTCCTACAACTTGTGCCCAGCTTCAGGTGAAGCCACAGTCAAGTAGTAAATATAACTTTTTCATTTATTGAATTTTTGTATGGGCATACTGCATTGAAATGCAGAACTTCCCCACTGGGGACACATTTACTCACTTCAAGAAAAGAAAGCATAAGTTATTTTTTATGTCTTTCTGCTGTTAGGATTTGTCCTTGGTAAGAATTTGCTGAGTGAAACCTTTAAACAAAAGGTTTCAAAAACAGGTTAGTTTATGATGTATGTTGACATTACTTATTTTAAAGTGAAATCCAGCAACATTAAGAATTATTAATGGATATCATTCTCATTACATGATGAATGAAACCAACAGTTCACTGGATGCTGTCAGCATATAAGTTATCCACATATTTAAATATGAAACTTTTCAACTTTGCTGTGCATAAAATGAATATACTACAACATTAAATAGTTGTAAAGAGAACATTTAAAAAAGTCCCTTTGTGTTTTAATTTTTGTTTTAAATTGTTTTCTGTCTGCCAGTGCCTAAGTGTTTTAACTAGATGAAGACTCAACATGAAAAATGTTCCATTCTGAGAGCACTCTTGAAAGACTTAGGCATACTAATTTATTCAATTACTTCCTTAGATCTATTTTTAATCACAATTTGAGAACAATAAAACCGCAATTATACAATATCAAGAAATATTTCAGTATGATTCTAAATCATGTAGCAGCAAGAAAATCCATATTTTTAACTCTGATCTGTGTGCTTAGCTATTTAAATCTGTATCATCCTTTAACATGGGACCTCAGAAAAAGTGAACTTCCTTTACTGATCCTAATTATCAACACTAAGCTATTAATGTACGAATTTATACATGACATACTCTATATATTGCATGCTACAGATATAGCCGTGCCCATTATAATCTGTCTTGAATCTCTCTGCAAAGGTTCTACAGCATGCAAGAAATTCTTTTTACCGTTGGCTATAATCTCTTTTTCTTTGAAGGCCCCAAGAGTAGAGATAGATTTAGATAAAACTCCTTAATAGGACCACACAGATGAAGACCCATATAGCAGAAGGAAATTTTGCTCCCTAGGGGAATTTGTAACCTTCAGCAGAGCAATGATTACAGCGGGATCAGGGCTGTGACAACAGTTAGCACAGACACACCAAAGGCAGCTGGGAACGAGGCAGCACAGCCCCAGCACAGCTCCCTCACACTCCCCAGCCAGGGCACACGGCCGCGCAGGACTGGCCAGACCCAGAACTATCTGGGCTCCATACAACACACTACATCCCAAATCCTTCCCAGTAACTTCAGTACTTCCTTGAACAGCAAACAACAAGCTCTTTGTCCCAAAGACAGCGCTCCGAGACTTCGCAATTAGAAACAAAGCTGTCCTGAGGAAAAAAATACCAATTATGCTATTGGCATCATCTGTGAAAAACACCTCACTGATAGACAACACACTGAAACCACTGTTATGCCTTAAAGATGTTTCCCCAAATCCCATCTGAATATTTTAGTAGTATTGTTTCTAGCACCATGCAATGCCAGACAACATCTTCACATCACTATTGATTTCTACATTTTAAAGACAGCATATATTTTTTACCTCTTTCATGCTCATATTTCATAACGAATTTGTAATTCAACATATTCTTTGACATTGTTTAAATACTTAAATAGTAAATTATTTTAGCTTATCAGAATATAATTTGTTTTGACCAAATTCTCCTCAGTTAGTTGGGAGGTTGTCATGGTTCTTTAACATGATCACACTGAAATTTCCGAAACTGTAACACAAACATATCTGCCCCCTAACTGAAGAGAAGAGAAAAGGAATATACCAGTGCTGCCTAATTGAAGTAACCTATCACTTGTGATACCAGCTTTCAAGTGCTATAAGCACATACATCTTTTAGAAAAATATATTTCTTTTTCTAGCACTTTATTATAGCCATATGCAACTGAAATAGTTTTTTGGGTTTTGTAAAAAGTCATGTTTGACTTTAAACACAATTTCCAAAATCTCAGTATCAAAATAAAATTTGAAATCATATTTCGTTTTTCATGTTTACTCCATTTGCAGCCAATTTCTTAATCTTACAGAGGCAACAATGTTAAAATTTGACATAGAAATTTCTATCTCATGGTCACAGAAGAACAAGAATGTAGTTGTACATCACCAATCATATAAGTGACATCACTGCTCATAATATCTGGCAGTGTAGCAGGGCAATTAAAACATTAAATACAATACCTTTGCTAATCCGACAAACAGGTAAACCCAATGCAAGAAGCAAACTGCTTTATTAGTAAGATTCTCTTATCTTCATAGAGGAGAAATGTAAAAGATAAAGTACTTACAGTGAATTCACAGAAATCAATGCTATCAAGACTTTTGCTTCTGTGTATTCTCCCCTTTATTCTTCTTAAAGAGGGCTTTCCCTGACTTACACTACAGGTAGCACCATTGGGATTTTCGGAAGATGGAGTTACCCTGCCAAACAAAAAGAGCCACATATCAGACATAGAATACATTCTTTTATTTGCTTAAAGTAAAAAATTTACAAAGGAAAACAAATGACCATGCTATACATATAAAAATGTCATTCTAAGTGACAGTTTTCAATCACTAAGTGCCAAAATAAGATCACAAGTATGTAGAAGTCTAGCTTCTATCAAGACCACACTGCCTGTAGATTTTGTCAAAAATGTTCTGAAGTTATCTTTTTTGTAAAACGGTGTGTAGAATCAGAAAAAAAGATACATTGTAGAAAAATATATTTTACTTCTGAAAATTTAGAAGGACTATTTTTCTTTATTTCTTCAGTGGAAACCCAAGTCCTGTGACACACATTGATGGCTCTCAGTTAAATCACCAGGAGGCCTGGCAGTATTTGGCTTTTGACCTTTTCCAATTTCAGTGCTGATGATGCTTCAGCTATTCTAGCAATGAGCAACAACCAACAATACTGACATTAATAGCATCTGTTAAAGTTATAGGGGCAATATATTAAACAACTATGCTTGATAATGCCTTTCATCATATTGCAATCTACACATAGTCCTAGGGGAAGTCCATAACTAAAATATTTGGAGGAAGCAATCCATATTTCAATGAGCTTGTTGGAAATCACTAATGAGCAGAACTAAGTGGGGTTAACAATTAACTACTTGTATTAGGATTTGTGACGTGAATATTTCAAATAAAAATTGTCCCTAGTCAGACTGGCACTTAAGGAAAAGGAAAAACCTATTCCAGCAAATATACTCACCAAGAATTACCTAAAAATCTGGGTATGAAGACTTCAGGTTTACACTTATTTAATATTATTTCTCAACTGCAGCCATGGAAGATATCAAAAACCAGCTTAAACAAGAAATAATATGTATTTTCTTGCATTTCCCTAGTATTTGGACAGCAGTTCAGTATTTCTCTCAAAAACCATTAAGATTCCTCTCACAAAAAAAAAATACATTAGGATATTTTTAATGTTCTTTTACTTACAATTAACAGCTTTTTTATGCACATAAATGTTTGTGCAAAAAAGAAAGAAAGGTGGAGATGTCTTGAACATATGCATCTCCAAAACAGGACATTGCAGAGTGAGCCACATTAGCTCCTGAAATACACACTTCCAAAAACAAAACACAATAACCACCTGCTGAATACACTTGTTTAATTAGCAAGACTTCCAGGTCTACATAACGTCATAGTCAGGATAACATGGCCATGGGACAGCTAGGGAGAAGAAGTTACAATATCCAAACTTGAAAATTAAAGCAAATCCTTTCAAATCTCTTATTCAATTTGTAAAGACAAACACCTTCTTTTTTTTTTGTTGTTGTTGAATTACTGCAACTACCAAATCACTATTTTGCCTGATTTTGGGGGGTTTTTACACATGCACACAGACCTACATACAAACAGCTTGCTCTAAGTTCTCTTGATAACATGGTAATTTGGTTTAGATGGCTTTTCCCCTCGGGTTATTTTATTGCCAACTTTAAACTGCAAATTTCTACCTGAAAACATAAATATAATATCCACACAATTTAAATACAATATGAAACTCCTACTGAGACTGCACTGGAATTTTTTGTCTAATCATATATGGATTGAATTCTGAGAACCATGCCTGCCTACTTCAGTAACATATTTGTTCACACAGCAGAAACTTCAAGAACACCATGGATTCCCTGCTAAAATGTCTTCAAGAATTACCAGGACAGCTTTCCCAAGAAAGACAACTGCTCAGTCTCTATCTTGTTGCACAGACAGTGACATTTACGATGTTTCTTCTGTAACAGAGCTCTCCAAACATCTCTGCTCAAGTACCTAACTGAACACACTCTGTGTCCATGGCAGATGCAGATGCTGGAGCCCTCTGAGAGATCAATTGTTCCCCTGCTGTCAGAGTTTCTGTTTATTCTCTCTACAGGGAATATTTGAGGGCTGCCTACTCCATTACTTATAATTTGGGTTAATTAATCTTCAAATGCACCTCTGATGAATTAAATGCTTGGCAATTTAGACTTCGTCCTCATACTTAATAGAAAAGTTAAACAGCTGTAAGCTACACTGGGCTTTTCCTTATTTTGAATAACATTTCAAGCCTTTTATTTTAGGGCCTTACCCACAAATGTACATTTCTTTAAGCTGCAAGTCTTTTAATGTTTTCTGATACTGACAAGCCTTTATTAAAAAAAAAAAAAAAAAAAAAAAAAAGAAAACTACTTACATGGAAAAAACCAAACAAACACAAATAACAGGTTAATCAAAGTTACACAGTTTTAACAAAGAACTACACTAGTGGTATGTTTTAAAGGCCCTTCTGTTTAGGAGCTTCACCTTTACAGCCACTTGAAAAAATGAACTAGCTGCCACTTGCATCCAGCTATCATTTCATTCTGCTGGATAATAAATTATGGCTGTTACTCGTTAGCTTCTAAAATACAGAAAAATCTTTTTAAAGTTACAAAATATAATTGTAGAGAAGGAGTATCACAATCTATCTATTCCTTCCAATCCTTTACAAAATCATTAATTTCTAGATCGCTTCACAAGCAAATAAAATATTATTTAACCAACCAAAGAAAAATCCAATCAATATCATTGATATAGGGAATTGGGAACCTTTGCACTGTATGTACACCAAAGGAAGGATCTGAGGCAAGATATCCATACTGACAGCATCATAGGGGTTTTTGACTCTGTGGTTGATGAGGAGACTTTGGGACAAGTGCAAACCAATTAACTACCATCTTCTCCAGGGCCTCCACTCCTCCCACAGTCTCAGCAAAGGAAAGCAATAAAAGACCTGAGACTGACTTGGATCAATTTTACCCAGGCTTTGCAGAATGCCGAATGCAGCAATGAGACTCTCAAGAATCCATTTCCAGTAGCACTCCCGTAGTATTGCAACAGGAACTCCTTCAAATACTAGTGATTTCCACAGTGAATATGCCTCAAAAGTTCAGAATATAAAGTTCCAAAATGAGTGCAAAGTCATGAGAAAAGGAACAAAGTGTCTTGAGACTGACTCGAAACAAAATTATTAAAAAATCTGAAAAACATCTTTTTTAAATCCTTCTCTTTCGAATCATGCTTTGTGTTCCCAAAGTGTTCACTGTAATCAGAGAAACAAACTTTATTGTTTTTAAGTGAATACTGAAACGATAATGCAATCCTCCATGGTTCTGGCATCTGAACCTTAAGTTTAAAAAAACACTTATTAATAAAATTTGCTGCATCTGATTGTCTCTTTTCAATTTTTATTTGAATCTCTGAATTAATACAATATTAACAGCAAATTGATAAGTGAATTGCTAAGTCACTCTAATACCTGCATCAGGAGTATAGAGGAATTATCACAGGCTAAAGGAGAAAAATATGTAAGAACACTTTTAAAGAATCTGAAGGCCATCAACTATTTTAAAGCAAGTACTCTTGAACACAAGCCTAGGAATGATATGTTCAAGGAAGTCCAGGGCTTCAAAAAGTAGAATATAGCATAAGGATCTTTGAAGGTAGTCAATTCCTGACACCTTGCTTCAAATTTGCTGTTTCTGTTCAAATAATGTGTTTAATATTCTGGAAACATAACACCTTTTTAATGGAGCTCATCACAGGAATCCTAAATTAAGGCACCCAATTCATTAACTTTTGAAAATATTAGTCAAGTAAAATGGAACCATTTTGTATAGCCCACCTGGAGTCTGAGGCCCTTATTTATTATCCACAATTCTTACAACGGTTTCATTGACCTTGACTGCTTCCTGATCATATATCACATTACATAACCATGACTCTAAAATATTTCTCTAGTTTGTAAAATAAGCAAAAAACCTAAACTTTCACTATCTGTATTCCACTGACAAGCACAGTAGCCTAACAAAATAACGTGCAACAGTGACTTCAAGGTGAAGTGTCATATCAAGGGCTAATGACTTACTACATATTATAAAATAATCAGATGGTATGAGTATTACATGAGTTTATGAATAAAAGCTATATTTTTAGTCTACTCACACACAATTACTATTTATAACAAATTTCAATATTACCTGATTTTTTTGTAGTTTAATTATGTCTGAAATTACTAGTGTCATCTTAATTTTAGACAGACCAGTTACATTGAAAATCTTTCAAGAACTTCATAAACCCTCTTCTTGTTCAGTGATTATAGTTCTGAACAATTTTATAAAAGTCAGCATCATAATGTTTAAAAAACATGTCTTGAAATGACACATTTTCTGTATTTGTTTTCCAAGTGCAGTATTAGTGCTAGAGTTAATGCAGAGTGCACAAGGTTTTGACAATTATGCAGCCTCAACAAAACTTCTAATGGTGAGATAATTATGACACTTTTCATATACGGCAAGTCGCCTGCCTATCCTGTAAAGAAAGCATTTAAGTTCTTGTAGCAACACCAAAGGCAAACTTCTCAGAAACTTCTGCCTCTGGTAGCTACACAGATCTCAGCTGAGAGATGTACAAAATTCACATAATTATTATACCTCCCATTAAAAGCCAGGCTTCCTCAGCACCACCAAAAGTGAGGACACAGGCTGGGCTCAGCTCACTGGGATCACTGGCTTCTGTCTCAAACACAAGGCTGGAAAAGCTGAAATTTACTCCCACTGACCAGACTGGAAATCCTAACAATTACAGTTACTCAATATTAATATTTGAGAAAATAAAAGTCAAGTTTGAAGCAATGTTAGAGACACTGAGCACTCAGCTTCTGTGCTGAATTCTTGTGCACCTCTGCAAGTATGTTGATTCTAAGGATGGATCCTTATCCATGCCTCCCTCAGGAAAAAAAAAGAATTAATTAACTTGCAACATAAATAAAGCTTTACAATGGGCTAAACTGAAATTTTTATCCTCATTTCAAACAATATTCACTGGAACCAGTAATCAGAAATGGAAAATATCCATTCTGAAGATCTGTACTTTTCCATAGAGTTCTGTAGAGACACCAAGAAGATCAATCTTTGATGTTTTCTTTCTCCTACATTAAGGTGCCATTTACCATTATTTAATTATACTAAATATGATGATACTTGGAACATAAACAAACAATGACAGACACTTTTCTCCCTAGGGATGGTCCTAATGATAAAACAGACATTCTTCATTATAAGCCTGGGCTTCTACAGCCAAGACCCAACTTAAATACAGATAGTCTGAGACAGCAAAGCATTCAGTGCTTAATTCCAGACATGCTGGTTACTCCTCACTGATTTCAAGTAAGTTTACTCCTATGCTTGAAAATAAATGTGCCTGTGCAGTATCTTACAAGAAGCAGCTATTATTTAACATCCAGGCTTCCATATCACACATTCTTTTAACAACAGCACCAAACAGGGGAACTGGATCCTGTCAAAATTCAAATTCTGTAGTGCACTGCATCTGCATTCTTTTCTGTAACCTAGATTGCCTCAGAAAACTACCAATCATTCTTAGAAGAATGTAAATATGGAATAGTCTCAGTCATTTCCATAATCTCCCCAATGAAAACCTATCACTAACTG
This sequence comes from Anomalospiza imberbis, assembly GCF_031753505.1. Classification (NCBI taxonomy): domain Eukaryota; kingdom Metazoa; phylum Chordata; class Aves; order Passeriformes; family Viduidae; genus Anomalospiza; species Anomalospiza imberbis. Next base: position 14,894,736 of record NC_089693.1, on the reverse strand, counting down.
AGCTTTTTGCCTTTTTTCATTATGCTGCACTCCCCTGCACCAAGGGGAGCAGCAGGGGTGTTCGCCAAAGCACAGGAACTCTTTCAGAGTAAAGGCAAATGCCATAAGAAACAGAAGGGAACATTGGTGAGAAGAACTATTAGAATGGATGGAATATCCTATTGGGGGTTTTGTTGTTGTTTATCTTTTTTATCTGTTTCTTTATTTGCCTGCTATATTCTCCTTGCAGCAGAGAAACATAATAATCAGTTTGATAAGAAATTATGTTCTACCTCTGTAACTCCCCTTAATAATGTGATTTAGCATTTCTCTATTGCAAAAGGACTCAGGTTGCACATATCAGGATTTCAGTAAATATTTCTAAAAATTTACTATTTTTAAACTACTCCCAGTTCAGCTGTCAGTTTTTTCTTGACCCCCTTTGCAGATGATAGTCCCTGCTTCACTCTACCTGTACTAGCAGAGTTATGATGGTGGGTTTTGTATCCAAATACTGTCCCTCCAACAAGAGGATTAAAAACATCCTACTCATCTCGTTTAGGCTCCTACATATTAGATTACAACACTGCACACACACAGGAAAGGGTCTGAATCAGCAGTTCAGGACTCCAGCAGCTTCCTCCAGCACTGAGTCCAGAACTACTGCCCCAAGTATACCTCATCATAGAATTACAAACTCCACACAAAGCAGGTTTCTGTCTCCTCCACCTCCCACTGCAAGCCTGTGGCATAGCTTCCTTCTCTCCAACTGCCCACTTTATTCTTAGCCACTTAATAACTATTTATTCTTAACCCACCGTGAGACATTGGTATTTTCATTTGTAGCTCTGCTTCCTTGCATCACAGAATAGGACATACATTTTGGTGGGGGGGGAAGCAGGAGAAAAGCGGAGTGACAGATGCTCTCTAAAGAAATAAAACATTGCTGTTACCTTTTTCATTTTCTTTCAGTAGGATTCAGGTGGATTATCTCCACGAACAAAAGGATGAGCATTTTAACCCTTTTTTGTTAAATTATATCTTTGTTTCCACTTACAATATGGATTCACATAAGAAAGAGCTTATGAATCTCATTGGTTAAAGAGAATCTTTTAAGTTTTTAAAAATAAGCAAATAAAAATGGATTAAAAAGCACCCTCTGACTATAGATGGACTTGATTTATATGTTTTCTTTAGGTATTTTTGAGATTTCCAATGATACAGTATTGGAATATGCTTTTGGTTTATGTATTGTAATATACACAAATATTGCATTCATTTGAGTAACAGCAACATATTTTCTCTCTAAGATTTTCTTAATGCACTATTTGATAAAGATTGTGCAGAAATAAGAAAAAATTAACATGACAAAGTATCTTTAAACACTTCTCCAAGTGCTTCAGAAAATAGTATTTAATCCATAAGCATAAAATCTATCCATACAGATAATGCCTAATGCTATTAAAGTTCTTAAAGAAAATGAGAATACATAAAAGTTCTTAAAGAAAATGAGAATACATATTCTGTCACCTATTAATAAGAATATCCCAAAGACATACTTTTAAATGCTCAAGTAATTTACACATTTCCCTAAAATTAAAAAAAAAGTTTGCCTTATTTTTTTAATAATTTTAGTTAATTTTTCTTTAACACTTTTAGTTAATTAACACACAGCATTGCATTGCAGCAACATGATGTCAAGCTAGAAATGTTATGAAATGCAATGCTTGTGGTATGTATTAGTGTGGAGCCACTATAATATTTTGCTGTACCTCAAAAAGCACAGAGCCTCACCATGAAACAGGACAATATAGAGCTGGTCTAACTCCAACTGGAGACAAAGTAGGAGTTGAACCAGATCCTTTCAGATTTACTTTTAAAGCACACAAATACATATAGCTTTCCCTTAACATGCTAGCAAACAAAACACTTCCAAGAAGACATACAAAATATTAAATAGAACACTGTCATCATTACATTTTCCATAATTAAACTTCTCAAAAGATGTAACACACAACTGCATCCACTGCTGCACACAGGAGTGGCATTTGAGAATAAAAAAGGTATGGTACACTTTATGTAACTTACATAATCAGAATCCACCCACTGAATACATCGTAAATACATCTGATTAAATGTAACAAAACTTATCTACATGATAACATTTTTGTCTAAAACTTCATTTGATTTTTTTTTTCTTTACAATCAGGATGAACACATTCATCAAACTGTGCTCTATCTGCAAGGAATAGCATGATCTGGAATTAATGACAGAAAGCTTACTAGTTCCACATTATGTTTCTTCAGTTGATACATTTTCTTGACACTGTCTATACTAGCGGAAACTGTGAGGAAAAACAAAGTATTAAAAACCTCACATTCTACAATTCATGTAAGGCCCATTTTTGTTACAACTGCTGACATGAAAATATTTTTATTTGCAAACTATCTATGTTTAAATAAAATGACCTATCATGCCTTCTCTGACACTTCACTTTGTTTCACTAGGGCCAGGTAAGTGCAGTGAAAGAAAACTGTATGACCACTAACACCTTAATATTACTCCTGGTTCTTTTCAGTAAGAAATTCTCAGTGTACAAATTTGTGATTGACATTTTCCTCTCAGAAGATGTGACAATATTTCCTCCTTACGATTTGTCCTGATGATGACACACGTCCCGCTGCTCCCATCGAGCTAACAGTGGGCTCTTGCCCGCCCACGAGTGACTGGGTATTGCAGTGCCATACGCCTGTCGGTGCCCTACTCACCCACATTACACCACTATACTTTAATACATTTTTCATAACATGTTGTTGATTCATCCAGAAAAATCAGTTCAGCACACAATCAGCAAGCACAAAAAGGAGTATCAGTGAAGGGAAACGCAGGGTTTAAGGAAAAATGACCATATTTGAACAGCACTACGTCTGGCGCTCACTAATCTATTGGACCTGCGTCTCCTTGTTCCCATTTTCTCGGTACACCTGTCAGCAGCAGCAGGGGCAGGGAATCCGGACCCGGCTCTGCACAGCCCGGGGCGGGAGCCCACTGCGCTGCATCGGCGGCAACACTCGGGCTGTCACGCCAGCGGTGCCCCCGCCGGAGCCGCTCCCGCGCCCCCAGCCCGCGCTGCCATTGCTGCTGTGCCGGGTCCGGCAGCGCCGTCCCCGCGGGAGCGGAGCCTGCTCCGGCCGCGTCCTCCGCCGGGCCGGGCGCGGACAGCTCCGCCGGCACCGCCAACGCCTCCCGGCGTTTCCATGCGGCTGCCGACGAATCCGCCGGGAACTTTGTGCCCCGGCGATGCCGGCCGGGAGCCGCAGGCCGGGTCTGGGCACGGCGCCCCTCACGTCCGCGGGGACCCCCCGCCGCCGCGCCCGCCCGTCCCGCCGCGGCCCGCGCTCAGCCCGGCCCGGCCCGCAGTGCCCGCGGCCCCGTTTGTGCCTACTCACCACAGCTTCCTCTTTAAGGGCATCAGACTGCCCCTGTTGGAGGCGGTCACCCCTATGGCCATCTGCAAGACAGTCAGGTATTTCTGATACTTCATTTTGCCGTCGCCCCCCCTGTCCCTGCCTCGTCCCCGCCGCCGCCACCGACAGAGTCTCTCCAGCCGCTGCATGCAATCATCAAATTTTTATTTCCAGGCATCTGCCGTCCCTGCGTCGCGCTTCTTCCCCTCCTCCTCCTCCTCCTCCTCCTGCCGCGCTCCCTCTCTCTCTGCCCCCCCGGCTCACGCTCTCCTCCTCCTCCTGCCGCACTCCCTCTATCTCTGCCCCCAGCTGACGCTCTCCTCCTCCGCCTCCCGCCGCGCTCCCGCTATCCCCGCTCCAGCTGACGCTCTCCTCCGCCTCCCGCCGCGCTCTGCCCTCCCCCGGGCCCGCGCTCCTCTCCTCCTCCCGCTGTCGCACTCCTTTCCTCGCAGCCCCCCGCGCTTTTTTCCCCGACCCACTGCCGCGCCTCCCTCTTCCCCGCCGCGCTCCCACCGCGCCGCGCTCCTCGCCCCCGACCAGGCCCCCCTGCTTCGCCTTCTCCTCACCTGGGCTATCTCTGGGCGGCCGCCGCCTCCCCTCGCCCCCGGGGCGAGCAGGCCTTCCCCACCATCCCTGCCCGCCGCCGGGGCGCTCCCGCCCCGCTGCCCTCCCCGATTACCTGGGGTATCCCGCCCCCGCCCATGAGGCGCAGCCGCCGCGCTGCCCTCCCGCCATCAGAGGCGCGCCATGGCCGCAGCGCTGCCCGCGCCTCGCCGGCCTGGCCTCTAATCCCATTAGCGCCTAGAGGAGCCCCATGTTATTTTAATCGCCCTCCCGGCTAAAGGTGTCGGTTGTGGGGTCGCAGTAACCGAGCAGCGAGGCAAACGCCTCACCGCCTGCCGGGGCGGCCCCGTGAGGGGGAAGGTCAGCAGGAGGGTGAGGCGAGGCGAGGCGAGGGTAGGTACGGGGGAGCTGCGGGAGGGCGGCAGCAGTGCTGAGCAGGAGGGGACAGCGCGTCCCGCCAAGTCTCCCTCAGCAAGGGCGGCTGGAAGGCAGCTCCCGCCGCGGGACCGCAGGAGCTACCCCGAGCACCTGCACGGCAGTCGCACCTAAAATCCCTGGGGAGGCCACAGGGAACAGGAAGGCAGCCCCTTTTTAATTTTTTTATTTCCATGTGAGGAAAACAACTGAAGTGTGTTTGAGAATCATATGGTGATGGAGCCAAATTAAAAGTATTAAATTATTGTAGAGGGGTGCCCACCTGCTGGGTGCTTAAGCACAAATAGCTGAACACGTAGGTGTGTCCTGGCCTCAGGTGTGACACAGTTGTCATGGCTTTAATCTGTTCATCCTCAAGCTCAGTACTAACAGCAGCACAAGACAGGGGTGTCTGAGAAGTGCATTTGGAGTAAATTCCAACACCTGGTACAGTACATTCAGAAACCCTCAGTGCAAACATCCCTGAAGCGAGGGGTAGCACCTAGCTGGACACATTGATCAGTGGTGGTGGGAAACACTTTGGTTCTGGGATACCCTGTTTAAGCGTGTAGATAGATATTTTGTAGAGTGCAGATAAGAACAAATCCATGCTGAAGTAAATTTTCATTAAGTTGCTGTAATGTGAATAGTATGAGTTGTAATCCTTACCCAGAGTTGAGGTCCTAAAGTGGCACTGTCAGCTAGGAAGAAATAATGTGAATAATGTAATTGTAATATAATATAGCATTTCAGTGATTTTTTTTTTTTTTTTTTTGTATGTGAATGTATAATGTATACCTCAAGACTGCAGTAGGCTGCATTCTGCCTAGGCCTATTCACTGCACAGGAAGCAGAGAAGATAAATGCAATACCTAACAAGCACAACAGATTTTAATTAGAAGCACAGTAGTTGCACTACTGTAGTTAATGAGTTTAATGGCCTTGCATTTTCAGCCAAGAAATCTGATGTGAACAAATGTCTGTATCACAAATGCTTTAAAAAATTCAAGCGGCAGCTTGATGTCCAGTGTGAACGTGTACAGCTCCAGCTCTCAAGATACTGTTAATGAGTGCTTTGACTTTGAAGAGCTCAGGCATTACAAGCAATGAGGGATAACTAACTTGAAATGATTAGGAAGATTAAGGGGGTGGCATTAATTGTTGTACTTAAACAATGCTCTTAGTGTACTAACTGGGAAGTATATATCTTATATACACAGTATATCAAATTAGTTTGAAAACCTATAGGGATCTTACTTTGCCTTAAAACCAAGAACCCTAAAACAAACCTGTTACTTTCTCCTTTGTATCTAGTCATCATTAGCTGGCTGAAAAAACTCTTGTTGCCCACACATAAGAGAGTAAGTGTGGGCTGGATTTTGATCTCCACAACATTAACAGAATGCTGGTGACATTGTAATTGAAGTAGTCATTTACATTTGTGTACTAGTATTAAGAAAATAATATACACTTTAAAATGGTTGGAAGTGCTGACTAAAATAATGATGAGATTGTATTTGTTTAAACATTGAATGCTATTTGTTATTATTAAATATTTGAATGTAACATCTGTTAGTTATAAAAATACATCTTGTACAGAAATTCTTCCCAAAAAATCTAGTCTTAATCTGGTTGTAGTGGTGAAAATTTTGTAGATTCTTGTAGAATCTAAGGATATAGGAAGAGAAGTTTATTTGAAAGCAAATACATCTTGAAGAAGCAGGTAAGCTGTCAGACGTTTTTACTTTGTAAAGGAACTGTGTATTAGAGAAGCTCAAAATATTGTTTTTTCATTTTCACATTGGCAAGTTTGAGACATATATTTGTTTCAAGTATTTATCTACAAAAGGGTTAAGAAATGTGACAGTAGCTTGCATAAAGACTTACAGTGGGGCATGGGTGTATATTCAAAACTTCTTTAAAAGTCTGTGATGTGAATTATATTCCTAATTCAATAGGGATTCCTAAATCTATTTAAATTTGCTGAATAATGACAGCTATTCCAAATTTAGCTCTATAGTTTTCAACTATTATATTCTATCCATCTGGTATTAACAAATTAACTTATGTCCATCTTATGCATCATCTTCTGTAGTTCTTGATGTGCATTACAGAGGTAAAAACCAGTTATTAATGAAGACATTTTATCCTCTAGTTTAATTGGCATTGTTTCTGTTTTTCTTGCATCTACTCCTTCTTAGTCTGACTCCATTATATATTGCCTTTCAGAACATCTTGCTTTAAGCACCAATGTTTTGCATGTATGCTAGAAGAGTAAACAGATCCTGTCTTTCTTGCTTTTTAGATGAACAGGCTATTTTTAACAGGAGTCAATCAGCAACTTCCAGATTAGGGGAAGCCTCTGGACATCCCACTGTTATCTCCCAGGCCTGCGTGGACCCATTTGCTGAGCTAAGACCAAAATTTCTGAGGTAGAGATCTGTGCAAGGGAGGCTCTCTGATGCTATTTGCTGTTCTCCACCAAACCCATTCTGTCTCACAGAATATACTCTCCTTCACTGCAGAAAGCTGAAGCACCTTTTGAACCTAGTGTGTGTTTTAAAAACAATTTAATTCCCGTTAGGTTAATGTAGCGGTTTCATAGCATTTTCTTCAGTACAAACCAAGCACAACCATATTAATTTCTTAATTTTATTTACTCAGGTAACTCAGGTGCAGACTTTACCATAGAACAAGCTGTATAATCTATTTCTTACAGTCTGTGATGCCCTGGCCTCTTCTGAAGCCTGTCTCCAGAATGACCTTGCAATGCACCTCTTGGCTCAGAGGAACAGACTGCTCTTTCACACAGTTACAAGCTGCAATGTTGTGTATGACTCCTACACTGAGTGTGTGTGCTCCTGGCACAACTCCACTCCTGATTGTGTGTTTACACACAAGGGCAGTGGTGTAGGACAGTGGTGTATCCAGAAAATTGATGGAAGGAGCCTGAGAAGGTAGAGTTTAATGCCAGTGTGTGTGCCAGTCTTCGCCCATGCTATGGTGATTTTAGGCTGTTGTCAGCAGCAGGAGACTGACTCACTGCAACTCAGAGGGTGCCACTGAGGCAGTTGAACATTAGGAGCTCCCATCAGCTGCTAAGACTGAGGAAGTGTAATTGTGGTCCAAAGCTATTTTCATCCCAAGTTGTGCCTCTCATTTTTTCCATCTCAATATTGATATCATAAATGCGAGATTCCAGAGAGTGCAAAGCAAGATTTTGCAGCATTATCTACCCCTGCAGACTTTAGATTTGATTTCAGTACACCTGTCACTGGGATTGGAGAACCTTATCTTGCTTTCCCCTTATCATCAGCCCATGCCACAACCCTCTAGTGCCAGTTGTCACTAGCTGCCATCCTTTTCAAACTCTCACCTGTGTCAGTTTTGACTGTGCTCACAGGATGAGGGGAAATTTAGGTCTGACTCAAAAGACTCTATGGAGACACTATAGAAATGCACTTTTAAAGTCTTGGCTATGCTTAAATTACTTCAATTTTTTTCTTCAAGAGTGTGAGGAAAAAGAAACTGCACTTCTAACTGGCATAGCTGTGTTGGTGAACAAGCAAAAATACTTTTTATTTGCTGATGTAGCTTGTTTTGTTCAACAAACCTGTATAAGCTACTGTTTGGCAAAGATAAAAAAAATAATTTTACCAGAATAACTGGCATCTTTATTAGTAACATAATGGTTGCATCAGCAACTTCTGAGGGCAGATTAGACCTTAATGGCACATTTCAAGCACTCAATTGCATTGATTTTTAGGTTTGCAAAATTTATTAGAACTAAATCAAATGTTAAATAAACTTGTCGGTTTCTTGGAATATTAAATAACTTTTTTTATTTGAATCTTAGGATAGTCTTAATTTTAGCTGTACTGTGCATATAACAGATGCTTTTAATAAAACTATGTCATCTGTTCCATATAGTTCTCAGTACTGTGCTACCATGTATGCTGAAGAATTAACATTTTGTTTACTTCTAGGATGAACCTGTTCCCCTTGCTGACTTTAACTCCAATGAGTGATTAAAAAATCTTGATATGTCATGTTTTATGGTATTAAAAATTACTTGAGATCTTTTAATCACACAGTTCGGTTGGAAAAGTGGCAGAGTTGCAGACTGATAGAATACAGCAGTGGCATTAAAACATGACATAAGTTGACTGATCTCCCTCTCTAATTTAGTCAAAATGTTCCTATTTACTAAGGAAGGTTTTTTTCTGCAGGAGTTGTTAGTAATGTGAATTTGTATAGGTAGTCAATGATAGTAATAATATTAATAAAGATTTCCATTACAGCTACTGTAACAACTTCCTTGCTATTTTAGTCTGTCATCTGTAAACTTGTTACAGCTTCTATTTTCTTTCCAGAAGGAAAAAGAGAGGAATCATATCTGTCAAAGACAAAACAATTCCTTAGAATCTACAAGTTTGTCAAATGCAATGACTCTGGTGTTATTTTCTCCCTCCACAAAAGTAAGCAAAAAGTGTGTGTTTGTATGTTTCCTAACTGCATTTAAAATACATCATTCTGTGACTTTTTCTGATCTACTGAGGCTTATTTGTACTCACATTAATGTATTTATTGAATATAATGCAAAGGGTTTTTACTTGTCTCTTACTGCTTTTTTTCATAAAATACATGTTAAGTGAAGATTATATAAATATATGTATAGAGATACGTACAGTACCATCATAAAAAATAAACAGAAATGCTTGAAGGAATTTTCCTATGGCATTTTACTACATAATTGACCATGTACACAAAGGGAAGTTTTCACATTTCTTTGAAGTGCCTTCATGATATGCTGGCTTGACTGGTGGCCCAGGTGGGCCTAAGTGGGAGCAGTAATGAACTGACACAGTCATTTAAAACTAGCTTGTATTTTCTGAAACTGTTCATCCTGATCATTTATTTGGGCTGCCAAAATAAAAAGAGGTGAATAATTTTGCTTTGGAAGGAAAGAATATTCACCTTGTTTTCTCAGAAGAAGAGATTATTTTAAGAGAATTTATTCACAGAATAAATAAATTTACTGTGGATTATCAAGAAGAAAGGGTTTTCTAGATGAAGAAATTGAAATATTTACAAGAAACTTGCAAGCAAGTATCCCTGTTTCACTACAGTTAGGATATTTAGAAGTGGTTTTCCATACAAATAGTGTTAGTGCTGTTCTATCAAGTCTGATGTGGAATTGCTTTATACTATTACAAGCACATTTTAAGTTACTGCAGAAATAAGAATACTATTAAAATGAGGAATTCAGGCTAGACCAAAGTGGACTTTACAGCCACTGTCCAGTGGTTTTAGATATGCCCTTTCCTTGCAAGCTTGTAATGCTAAGATTTTAATCTTTAAAAAAAACAAAACCACCCGAAGTCAAAATTATCCAAATATCACATTATGCCTGACAAGCATGACCCTCTCACAGGATAAAATAAGTTTAATGTAGAAAAAAATGAGCATATGCATGAATTCCATTAGTGCTCTCTGATACAGCTTATTCATGTAGAAAACTACTGGAGGGAAGAAATCACCAAGCATACAATTTCAATTGAGATGCAAAGAAAAACGTAAGTAACATTGCTTCCCAAAAAAAGATTCAAAGGAGTAGACTGCCATCTGCAAAACAAAGATCTAATTAATTAATCATGCTAACTGTGTATTGGTAGAGCTAGGAGGCTCTGTAACTCTGAGGTGAGGTGTGATCAGACCTTGCTATGATTTTGGGATGTAGAGTTGTTAATAGCTTTCATTTTTAGATGCTATGTCTGATGGGCAAGTCTCCAAGCATACAACAGTTCAAAGAAAATAAAAGATTGTGAAAAGCAGGGGATAGTTACTGTTCCCCAGAGGAAGGGTGTAAAATTCTGAAAAACAAAAATTCAGAATATCACAGGCTGACAAAGAAATATGGCCACCTGAACTGGTGTGGTAGTTGTGTTATAGAACCACTGTGAAAAATTTGGAACTAGGACTAATTCATGTGGTTGTACTCAGTTGTCTAGAAAAACTGCTTACCTTGCCCCTTTTCAGTTCAATAGTGAGTTTTGTGCACGCAACCTGTACACATCAGGATAAGCAGATCAAAATGACAGAGAGTATTACTAAAATGTAAGGTGTTTCTCTTGCCAAAATTTATAAACATGCCAAATTTTATAAATTGTCTTTATGTTATAAATACAAATGTATAACAGTAATTTATTTACAAGACTATAAATATGAAATTTATAAATTCACAGCCTTATTTAGCATCTTTTATATTTGTAATTAAATGCTGATAGGAATGTTTCCACATTCATGAGCTATAAGTCTGAAGGTTACCTGGATGTTTCCTGAATGTATTGAAATTGTTTATAATCTGAGTTGAAGACAGTTTTATATCTCTAGTTGTGTATTTGCACAATTATTACAAATATGAAAACCATTTTTCACTTTCAAGAAGAAAGTTGTTCTCATTAGAGTGTATAAAGCTTAGAGTGTGTAAAGCTGTTCTCATTATCATGTGTATGACTGTTAACGTTATACTATTTTAATCAGATTAGCAGTACAATGAAAATTAATGTAATAGGATTTGCTATCATTAGAGGCAAGTATACAGTAATCTACAATGAAAAGAATACAAAAAATGTCAGTGGTGCTCATTACAAGGATATTGTTTATGGTAATTATTCAAATGTTTTAAAAATCATGCTAAGTCTGATTTTAATCAGATTTTTTTTACACAACTTTAATAAAACAATTCAACCCAAAAACATTATTATTGTTCAAGCATTATTCTTTTGTGACCTGGAAAGAAGTGGAACTAACAAGAAACAATTTTTTTAAATGATGGACTACAAGCTACTCTTTTCATTGTCCTGTCCAAATAAAAGATATCATGAAAACAAAAACTAAAAATGGTAAAATAGTGATAAACAAGATTTTTACAACATAGATGAAGAAACTAAGTTCTCAATATTTATCAATATTAGTATACCCCAAATGTTCCTGTAATTTCAGTGTAGGGAAACCTACATGAAATTTGGTTCAGATTCCAGGTCTGTTTCCCAGATGATTATACTGTTATTATATACCTGTCTCTCATAACATTCTCATAGATGATAAAACATGAGATACACAAATGAAGCCTAACAGGTGAAAATTAGGAAATGAAAAGCTAAAAAAGCTAACTCAAACTATACTGAATGTAATAGCAAAAGCTTTGATGCTGCAGGGATTTTTTTTTTTTTGTTTGTTTGGGGTTTTTTTGGGTGTTTTTTTTTTTTTTTTTTTTTTTTTTTTTTTTTTTTTTTTTTTTTTTTTTTTGTGAGTATCTGGGACTCCATGTGGTGAAAGAATCAGCCTGAACCCAGTGGGGTAAAGGGCTGTTTCCTAGAATGTCACTTTTACTGTCATCAGTAATGAGCTGATGCCATCCCTGGTGCCATGGCACCCTATCCTACTGGAGATTCAAAATGCAGTACTGGCTCATAGTGTGCATCTACAAAGCTTTCAGAAGTCCAGCATGAATATTTGCAAGAACAAAAACTATTCATGTGGCTAAGAATTGGCAAGCTCTGGTCTTTTGGTCACTGACTTTTTATCTTTGAGAAACAGCACTTATAACATTCCAGTGAGACAGAGCTCTCCCATTAAGGATGTGCATGTGAAGGGGGGTTATATATTAAAAAAAAGTAAGACATGAGAGAGATAAAAATCAGCTTAAAGGAACTCTTAAGCCAAAGTTTTGAAATGTTTCAATTTATGAAAGCCTTACTTCAGACAGTATGTGTCAGGGTATCCCAATTCAACTTTGTTTTATTAAAAATATTTTATATTAATTTGTACCAATATTTTCAATGTGACAAAAATTTAACATATGTCTTTCATTCAGGTGTATGCAAATGAAGAATATAAAACAGTTTTTAGTTTCCTTCAAGACTCTCTAATATGATAGAAAGAAAAAACAGATCTGTTAATACTAGATACACGTGATTTTGAATGTCAAGCATTTTTTTACTGCATTGAATACATAAGGGTTTTACATTCATCTGTCTTTTACTAACCAGTGTCAAGACTTTTCTAGATTCTAGTTAGTTATTTATAAACAATAAAAATTCATGTGCAGATCAACAATCTTGCTATAAACCAGATTTTTATATCAAATAAGCAAATCTCTGTCCTCTGCTTTAGAGAAGACACAATCAATTCTAGCTTCTTTTCTACACTGCAGTTATTGCTACTTTTGGCATAGATGATCTGGCTCCAAATTTGCTGTCAGTAGACCAATTTTTTTTTCATTTTCCCGGTATAAAAATAAAACTGCCTTTATGGCATTCCTGATGTTACACTATCAAATTGCATAAGGCCTTCCATCCTGGGGAAAGCATGAATAGCAAAAGAGAAAATGGGGGTAATTAAGCAATTTGCCATTTGCCCCTTAGAAGAGAGCACAAAGTTTTGGATTTGAGTTGTGGGGTGTGGTGTGAGTCAGGCACCTGGTTTTAAGCAGAAGAATAACACAAATAATGCACTGGCAAGGTTTTTCTGGTAATGTAAATAGACTTAGCTTTTGCTGTTATTACAGTTTATGTAACATTTTTCTGGTTTATATAATGTTTCCCTTGTTTGTTTTTAGATATTAAAAAACCAGAAGGCTGTACAATACTCTTGGACATTTTATATGTCCAATTTAAAATTGATCATTGCATTAGTATTCTCTGATACAGCAATATCTCTACTTTCTATCTTGTTTCAAAAACAAATTAGTAAAAGATATGAAACAAAGTTAAATTTCAGTATACTCTCTGTCCTTTCCCTTTGTTTGCCTCTAATTATTTAAAATGTTTCATTGGAGCTTTGAAAGAAAAAGAAAGGCCATGTTGGGGTCAGCTGGCATAAAATAACAAGGCCACTTGGAAGTGATCATTTATACCATGTAAGGGTCTGGTAGCATCATCCAATCCACACATTTTGGTGAGTGCTGGGAACAGTATTTCTAACAAGTGATTTCATGAAGGTGACCTGGATTGTGTCTGTCCTGAGATGTGTCATGCTGTGATCTGCACTGCTGCAATGGCAGCATGCACCATGTTAACAGTTACAGGATAATTACTCTTCTCACTGTAACCTACTACTTTTTTCTTTCTCATTACACACTAGCAGGTTTGAGAGCTCACTTGTTCTCTTGCCAACTAACCAATTTGCCCACCATCTGCATGTAAAGAGCACCCAAGCAGTTAGGAAACAGTCTGGTTCTTAGTACTGTGGTTTCTTTGGAACTATTCATTGGCTCTCCAGACTTTGTAGCAACAAGAGGGGATGCAACAAAAATGAAAATAAAACACTGGTGTGGTTTCTTTGAAAATTTTTTAATAATGTACAAATGATAAATTTTGAAGATTAACTATAAGAGCCATGAATAGACATCTCTCCTGGCACCCTGAACATCTCAGCAAATCTGTTCATTTTATTGCAGTAGTGCAACCTCTTCCTCAGAACCATCTGCAATACTATTGAGATTTGAAAGCCAGAACACAGAAAAAAGACCATTGCTTAACAGATAATGATCAAGGACATTCTCAGACTCACTGCACTTATCTTCCAGACTGTGCCCAGGCAGCTAAAGCACCTCTTCATTGGTCGCACTCCCTTGTGAAAGATACAAACACTACAGAAGCCGGAGAACTTCTCTAAAGAAAACCAGCTGATTTCTCACACAAATCTAGTGTGATATTCTTCCTCAAAAAGTTTGCTGGACCTCAGCGATGAACAAATAGAATTAATTAAGGAGTGACCACACGACAGAACAAATAAACAGCAGTGAATATTCAAATGGAATTAACAAAATCAAACTTCTTATGGGTTCATGTAGCCAAGAGTGATGATATTCCACTTATTGGGAGCGACCTCACAGTGGTTGGAGATAGCATTTTTCAGTGCTGCCAGTTTGAATGTGTACCAGAGTACACTGACACTAAAAGAAAACACAGATCTCTGTAGAAGACAGAAGACATAGTGTTTGTAGGAACAAAGCAAAAATACCAACACTTGCAAGTAGTCACTGCAAAACACATTCAGTCTGGTGATCTGTGCACATCACTGTGACAGCAGCAATAAATCACAAGCTCTGCAACTGTTCAGAGGGAAGGTTTCCTGTGAACCTGAAGCCAAAGATGAAGGTGGATCACATGATATTGGATTCACTCCATTCAATAGATAAGTTTCTGGTTATCTTATGCCAAAAACACACATACCATCTGTCTTGAGCATTTATGAAATGTTACTACTGTGATATCTACACTGTGAACAAAACAGACTCTGCTCTTGCCTTCCTGTAATTTCATATGATCACATCTCTGAGTAAGATACATTGCTCTAAAATGATCTCTTCTACTGCAGCTTCTGAAAGTATAGCTGTCAGCATTGAATTGCACCTTTTTACCTGGTCACCTGATCAAAGGTATTTATCTATGTAATTCCTACTGACTTCTGTAAATTTTGACAAGATAATGCTATTCTACCAGAATTAAACATTAAACTCTCTTATACAACTCAAATCTGAAAAATTTCTAATGGCTGGAAAACACACTAAGAAAAATCATTCAGCATAGCAGTGGAATAGAGTTGTCCAGAAGCAAAGAAAAAAGGTTCTACATAAGTATCCTGATGCTATTCTGGTTGCAAGGAATTTTTTTGTTTTGATGGATTTAAGATTAAGGTAGCACCAATGTAATTTCTCAGCTACTTGTCATCCTACTTGATGCAGACATCTGACATCTCATAACAAATCTGATGCTGTTGAAGCTCAGCTTCTCTCTGGTGAACTGTATTACAAATACAACCAAATTCAAGGTCATAGCTAAGATTCTAAGTGACAATGATAAGATAAAACTAAATATAATGCATAGAATCTCATTTGCATTTCTGTCATCTCTTATATGAGCATTTCTGAAGGAGTATAATGGTGAGTAGCTCCAGCCTCAAGAGTGATGAATTTCTGGGGGAATTGGCTACAAATGTTATCTCAATCTTCATAGTCTCTTCTTCTTGATGAAACATTCTGGTTCCTCATATGTTTTCTGGCTAGCATTGAATAGAAAGAGACTAGTAAGGAAACAATCCATATAAAAGCACTGTAGATTTCATCTTAGCTTCTTCTGCAGGCCCCATATTGAGACATCTTGAGACATTTTCATGGCATTTGTTGCTAGCTTGTGATGTGCTTTCTTTTTTGATGTTTCCCTCTCCAATATCATAAGCTGATTTTTTCTTTGGAGTCTGTTGCAAGTGTTTTACAAAGAACAAATTCATCTTGTATTACCTACACAAAGTGACAATGCTGTCTTCCATTTTTTGCAGCAGCAGCAATGCTGAAGTTACTCATAAATTGTGCTGTGCATTTGACATACAGCCAACAACTGGAAGAAGCAAACTCACCCCTCCCCAGGTATTATTTTTCATTCTATAATTTCACTGTATTTACCAGACACTTCTAGTTACTGTGGTACATATAATTATTCTTACTTATTCTTGTCAACCCAGAGAAAAAAGAAGCAATCCTCACCTGATTTGCACATGCCAGTTTTATGTAATCTTCTGAATAATTAATGGAACCATATAATTGAGATCTGTTTGTATGAACAAGGTTTACATGGGGTTTATAAAGATTGTTCCTTTTTTTTTGCATTTGTTTATAGAAGGAATACATATCCTCTCACCTAGGTTTTAGTAATAACTTTGTAAAGTTTTAAGGAAATTCACATGAAGAATAGGAGAATGATACTAAAGGGATTAACAAACCCAGGAAATCAGACAACTTTGAAATTGAACTTAAATGATCCTCTTGTGCCTGCCTGCTGCATATTACCTTTATTTTGCTGTGTTTCTACTAATAACAATGACATATTTGCTTATGAAAAGTAGAGGAAACCAGTGGGCCAAAGCCATATGTAAAATATGTTTCAAACTTCTGCAGAGTGGGCTAAATGTGTAATCTAATGTTTCTTTATCAGGCAGCCATCATATGTCTGTATGCTGCCTGTAGCAACAGATAGCACAGTAATATAACATTCTGAATTCTGCAACTGAGAAACACATCAAGCAAAAAACCTGTGCCTGGTTCCAAAAGTACTAGCTGTATTTCTTCTTAGCTGAATAAGCAGGGGTTATTAGCAGACAGTGTTTACCATTACTCTGGGGGAGGGTTTGAGGAAGAGAGGGGAAAAATCTAGCTATGTTTAAATGTCCTATAGGCTTTCTTATGTCCCCCATGGGTTGATTAAAATCATGTGTTCCCACTTGTCCCTTATCCTTTATCCCCTACAGAAGGAGCAAGTAGCAATGATTTGCAGCAAGATTTTTATGTAAGTGTCCCCCTTAAATGGGTTTTGTGCAGAAGGGAAACATATGGTTCTGAAAGAGCGTTAATACCCAGGTACAGCTGGTCTTTGAAGATTTTAAGTGATCTAGATAAAAAGAATGATCAAATGCCTCCCAAGGGAGACTGTGGCTGTTCTGGCACAGTTCTTCATAACAAGTGTAACACTTATAGGGAGATGTCTATGGAGACCCAAGAATAGATTGAGGATTGTATTGGCAAAAGAAAAATAGACATATAAGCCAATAAGACAAAAATTAACTCCTCAAAATGGCCAGCAGTAGAGAACTTAATCACAGTCTACCAAGTTGGCAATGAAGAAAAGCAAACTGATTTATTCATCTATTGTTATTAGTTAATGCAACAACCAAACATTTCTCCATGACAGGAATGTCTCTGTGCCAGGCTTTTATTATCCTGCGGCACTGGCAGTCCTATTACTCAGAGAGTTTACATTGATTTAACACAGAGTTTTGTTTGCTGGATTTAAAGACAGCTATCACAAAAAGATTAGAGTCAGACCTTAGTGAGTATGAACCTTGTTTCCTATTCAAAATACTCATTTGTTTTAAAGAAAAATTGCTTTTAAAGAAGGAAAGATCTAAGGCAGCAGATTTATTTGAGGAGCTGATCCCAAATAATGATGCTCGATCTGTATTTCTATTGTACAGAAGTATCACATAGTTCCAACCATACTTAATCAGGCTTCATTACTGCATACTCCAGAGTCTCAAATGGAAGTGCAAGAGCTCAGACTGGGCAGTCATTAACTGCTCTTGTGCAGGGTAAAATTTCCCAAGGTATATGTTCCCAGGAGAGACCAGATTGCCAAAGGGATAGAGAATAAACTTGATATAGAGAATGTGAAAGTCAGAACAGAAAGTTCACAACAGAAGGTTGAGGGAGCCTGGAAAATTTATGAAACTCCTATAGTTTCACAACTGCAAGAGGTAAATTAAAGGAGCAGTAGAAAGTCAAGAGGAAAGATGGAAGAGAATTGTGTAATCCAGGCAGTGCTCTGAGAAGAGGAGCCTTGTCTCACCGAGATTGGTAGCAAATCCAAAGCTTACTGTCAAATACAAACAGGAAAGCTAAACTACAGGATCAGAAGCTATGGGCCAGTTCTGCAAAAATGAAGTTAAATTTTGCAGGACTGCTCAAGGTAAAAATCAGTTTCAGAAATAAACCACTATCACACATATATTTATAGCAGCAATTAAAATGAAGCTGCTAATATAAAATAAACACAAATCCATAGTTTTTCTTGAATTCTGCAGGAAGAATGTTTGCAGATAAGATGCAAATCTGGTCCTGGGGCTGCCACTGGATAACATGTCTCTAACTAGAAGGATTAGAACTACCATGACATAAGAAATCCTAAGCTAATTTGGAAGTAGAACAGCTGAAGAAAGGCTGTTAACAGAAGCTGGAATTAGAATGCAAGGTTAAATTGCTTCAGATTATTTCTCTCTGTGCTGATACTAGTGCCAGATGTGAAAGTCTGGGTGAGATAACCACCTCTGAAACCACCAAATCTTTCATAAGTCAGGAAGTTTAAGAGGCAAGATCAGAGATATTGTAACTATGAATGTAATAAGAAAAAGTTCCTTTTAACCTTCTCATTTAAGACTATAGAAATTAAAAAAATGGAAAAGAAAATTATATGAAGGGAGGTTCATCCTTTTTTTTTTTTTTTTAAATGAGGAGACTAAATATATTAAGGATAAGTAAAAATTGTAAGTTATGGTAATTAAAGTAACTAAAAGATGCTTCACAGATTTTTAACAAAATATGTCCAGAACTGAATACCCTGACTAAGTAATTTCTCAAACCAGAAGTAGATGTGGACTTAAGTAGGTTCAAGCTGCAGTCTTGTTCTATAATATCTGCATGTGTATTTTATGTTACAGGTTATTAAGCATGTTGATGCATAAAAATATGCAGAAATGTTGGCTGCTCAAAGATCATACAGCACAAAGAGATACTAGCTACATAACAGATTAGTAACAGCTGGATGATTTGAAACCAGAAGGCCTAACATGCCAGTACAGGGAAAATTTCACTCAGTTTACGAAACAAGACTGCTTTACCTAGGGCAATAAAACAATGCCTCTGGATTGGGTTTTGCAGAACCAGGGCTCCCTAGTGAAACTGCACAATAACTTGGGCATGACAAAGATGTCACAGGATCAGGGAGCCCAGCAGAGAAATTCAGCTGCTTGGAAAGATTCTGACTTGAGAAATTCTGATTGCTTGAAGAGTTGAAACAAATAAAGGAATTAAGCTTGAGGTTACAAAATTAAAAGTGGAAGTTTCTACTTTTGTGCTGTAGTGTGTCTCTATGAATATTTTGTTTTCTTTAAGTAATAGAGCTCTATTCTGTCATCTTTTATCTTTAGAAAGATTTCATTGTGTGAAGTGCTTAAGATTTTCTGCTTTTAGATTCTCTTTTTACAGAGGGGTGGGTTTTTTCAGTGGAAAGACTTTTCAGCTTTAATGTCATATTTCAGAATAATTTTTTTTGCTGTGTTTTGCTCTTTCCCTTTGACAGCCATCATTGCTGAGTAATGCCCAGGGTCATACTTTTGAAAAGCAAATTCTTCCTTTGCAGCATTGCTGCAGGACCTATGGCAGAGCACATATCCAGAGAACCAGGTACTCATTCTTCTATGAGATATAGGGTGATGCCTTCTATCAACCTTGATATCTGGCAGAAGAGTGCCAGATGCAGATCACTGAAGAAATACAAAAGGGAATATCAGCAATTTTAGAAATGGTTTTAGGAATATATAGACATCCATTCACATGTATATACAATTTTGAAATATTAAGCAAGAACTGCATTAAATGTAAAGCAATTTGTTCCACCAGAAAAGCATACTAGTTCAGGTAATTACTTGCTTGGATAAAACTCCAGACTGAGCCAAAATCTTCACCACAGAGTACACAGAGATTCAACTGAAGTCAAGAAAATTGACCCAAAGTATCAAAGGTAAAATTAGTCTGAACAAAAAGTCCTGAAATAATGCCTACATAGCAGTTATTTTCCTAACAGAATTTATTACCAAAACTAAAATTGAAAAAAACCTCCAACCTTCTCACATCTGTTGGCAGATCATCAATATATTTAGTAAAATACAATCATTTTCTCCTGTAACAGATTTCCACTCTTAAATCTCAGTGCAAAAAGTCACTAGAATTCAGCTCATCCTTAGTGTCAAAACTGGACCAGTTTCTCTAATGGGACATTAAGCATTTAATGTGGCATTGCATAGGACTCAGGCCCTTCATTGCTAAATCCTGCTTCAACAAAACAAAGAAATTCTATTACTTGCAGAGAAAGCAGAAGTGGACCTTAAATCACATGATAATTCAAGAGACAATCCTTGTCTCTTGAATTATCTCTTCAGTCCTGGAAGACTAGGGAGTTTTGCCACTGAAGGTGACCAACAAACAAATGCTGACTGTGATGCTTACTTTTGGGGTTATTTGATTGGGACAAGCTTTTTAGCAAGGCCTGTTGTGCTAGGACAAGGGGCAATGGTTTTAAACAGAAGGAGGATTTGATTTCGATTACATGGAAGGAAGGAATGTTTTACAGTGAGGGTGGTGAAACACTGGCACAGGTTGCCAAGTGGGGTGGTAGATGCCCCGTCTCTGGAAACAGTCCAGCTCAGGCAGGATGGGGCTCTGAGTAACCTGGTCTGCAGTGATGTTTGGATTAGATGACCTTTAAAAGGTCCCTTCCAACCCTAACTATTCTAAAATTCTATTTTTACAGTCATATGGCAGATATTTAGAAGGAACTTAAAATTATTCCCATTTGTAATTTGATTTCCACTCCCCTGTTCAGGCATTTTTATTCAACTGGTTTTATAGTTGGCCAAGATAAAATACGACTAGTTGGTATGTGACATGTTACCTCTGCAGTAGATGAACATATTTTGATTTCTACAGCACTGAGTCAGCATTCTGATGAGTTAGCATTTATATTCCCGACAGCTGTTTATTCCTCTCAATGTAATTTCAGAGATAAATGTCCAGAAGGGCTTTGCTGCCCCAGATCTATCAGAAAACATATTTAAGATATTCTGTGGTATTTAAATCATAAAAAAAACCTTATTCAGTAATGCTAGGACAAAAAGTGTTTAATTTTTAACATTAAATAACTAATTTAAACGTTACTATATTGTTTTGAAATATAATCTGGTGAAAAGTCAAAGTATTTTTATTTTCTGTGCAAAATCACATAATTGTTTTTTAGGGACATTATAAATTTAAGAAAAATATGAAACTCCCAATCAGTGTTTTTACTTTACTACTTTAATTTAGAGTTGAGTAAGTAGCCTTGAGAAGAAAAGAAGAGATACGACCCAGTGAACATAAAGAACCAAAGGGTTCCTGGGACAGCTGATTGATTGTGTCTTACTAAAGCCATGGGAGTAGTTGGCACAGTGAAACATAAATCTTGATAGAAAGCAGAACCAGTAGACAAGGATTCACGGAATTCTGGAATTCTTCAGGGTTATGTTGGCAAATATGGAGCAGGCTATGGTCATTCATATGCTATCCTATTAATCTGCATTTTTGGTTTTAGTCGTCTCGTAAAGCAATGCGGATGTTGCAGAGTAGCACAGATTTTTTTTTTCCTGCATCAGCCCTGGAGAATTTGTAGGGTGTTTTAGCACAGCTGCCTTAGCTTTGGACTTCAGTAAGAGTAAGCTCTTTCTAGAAGATGTTTCTTCTAAACACTCTTCTGATAGAAGTTCATTTACAATATGGTAGGGAAATGAAATTTACTGTTAGCAAGATTAAAGAAGTGCCTGTTTACTCATGCAAAAATAAAATCCAGTTCAGAATCCCATTAAATTAATGGTTTTGATCATATATGCTGGCAATTAATTCTACAGATTACTTATGATTTTTCTTTCAGACTTAATTTTGCCTTGTCACAGAACAAATAGAAAGAAATATTTCTAATTGTTTGTTTCATCTCCTCCATTACCTACCTTTTGCCTTATCCTAATCTCTAGTCTGAATCAAACAGTGCTTTTTTTAGGGCTCAGATAAAAAGGTATCTTTGCTTATTAAACTAATAATATATTTTGCCTCATATTTTTGATTTTGTTCTTACTGATTTTTTTTTCTACTTTTCTGGGATAGAGTATCAAGAACAGTGAACAGTATTAGAGAGGAGTTTTCCAATCGATTCTTTCTGCATCATAATACTTTGGCTGCTCTGGACCACCAACCACCAGTTCTTACTAAACTTTCTGTATTACTAGCAAGTACTTTTCCTTTTTTTCCTCCCATGGTACCTATAAATCTAGAAATAAAGATAATAGGCCAAATTAACTTGCAGGCAATTCCATCCATCTCATTTATAAATGTGTCCATAAATGAACATGCAAACCAATGAATAAAGCCATCATGGTTACTTACTCCAATAAAGTAAGAGTTTTAAAATACAAGCAGTACTTTTGATGCTAAACTCCTTAATGAAAACCCAAAATTTGAATGTTATTACCCTAGGACTTTTTCCCAAGTGTTTACTTATGTCAGTAAATGAGGTTAAACAGGAGGTAAAAATCTTCTTCAACGTACACCAGTGAAACCAAGCTGTGATGCAAACTTTATTGTGGAAAGAAACCATCTTGAATCTAAGCATTGAAGATCATTTCTTTGGCTGTGATATATACATCATAAAAAATGTGTAAGTAGAAGATAATAATCTTTTTGCTCTATTAATGAAGATTTATTTGGGCCATTTCTGTACAAGTGTTGCATTGCCAATATAGACTAATGTATAGCTGTCTCAAAAATCATTAAATGCATCATTAAATTGAACACTGGTTACAAATGATGATTATTCCTTCTAAAATCAGTTCATTATTCTGTTTCTGTATTTATCAGTTTTCTCCTGGCATTATGAAACATCCTGAAGATTGCAGTGCCTGTACTGCAGTTTTGTGGTTGTTTGTTCCACATTCCACTTAGGTTTAAAAACGTGGTGAAGAATGGCCATTGGGGTCAATATACTTGTATAAAAGTGTTCTCAGTTTAATGCTTTGCTTTATTCCCAGATCAGTCTTAAAAGACGTGGAAAAAGAAAAGTAATTTGATTAATTGAAATGCTGCTTTAAGTGATTGTGTGTATAGCTCTCTGCCTCTTGAGAAATCATTAGCTTGCACAGCAAAGAGCTACACATACTCTCACTGCAGGAACTCTAAAAACTTTGTGCTGACCTTTGCAAGACTATTCATGCTGTATACAACACAAATTTTCCCAAACACTTACTAAATACGTATATTGGAAATTATACCAAAAGCAACAACGGTTTTTTAGCCCCCATAATAAACTGACTGTTTCTTGGTGCTATTGTTACTTCAGGATTTCAATGCCTGGAGTTCCCAGGTGACACTGACAGAGATTTATTCTGGACTAGAAGTGTTTACAATCTAAGTATGTCTTTATGGAAGTATTGCTATGACAAAAAGGTCAAAATTATGGTATTACATATAGTTTAATGCATTTTTTCCTCCGTATGCAAGCAGAGCATATGCCAACAGCACTCATATAAGAAATATTTTTATGGCAATTTTATGATGCAGTGCTGTTGGGGCTGGGCAGTAGCAAAGAATGTGTTATTAATATTACAGAGGTAATCTTCCTAAGCATAGCCAGGTCTTAAGACAGAAGGCTTCTGTGAGAAAATCTTACTAAGATGCAGTCATTGTGCTATGATGTCTTACTCAAAGACGGGTTTAAATGTAAATTAAATTACATCAAGAATCTGTACCTCCCCCAAGTGATGGATGAGCACAGTGCCAGTGGGAATGCACACTGCCAACTCCAGCTCATCCCTCACACAGCCCTTCTCAAACCTGACACTTCCATGCCATTAGCCTGTATCAAAACCCTTAGGAAACCATTAGAGTAGGGAAGAGTCATCTTAAAACAAGACTGTTGGGTGGCTGGAAATGCAGCTGTCTGTGTCTGGTCTGCTCTAACAATGCCAACTGTACCTGGGAAGCAAAGGAAATTGGAAAAGGCTCCCCTGGATACTGAAGAGATGGCCTAAGATGCATATAGAAGCCCCATCACAGCTCCCAGAGGGTGCGATTTAGCTGGAATACCACTGTACTCTGATGTTTTCTGATGCAAAGAACAGTCTTTTGGGCATTCCTTGCCAAGAATAGCCAAAAATAAGTTAGAGACTGAAGTAATTAAATGTAAAAGCCAAAAATTAGGGAAATCCAAGGATCAGAAAAAATGTTTTCAAGGCCAAAACCTTGCTTTTAGGTTTTGTTGAAAGCAAAATTCAGGGAGAATAGACAAGTGAGGTCTGGATATTTTGAGACATGGGATATTGTTTGAGGAAGCATACATAATGCATTGCTATGGTAATGGTTGCCACAGTTGGTATCTTTTGTGGAAAAAAAATAAATTCTGTAAAAGTGTAGTTACATAAGCAACTGCTACTTCAGTCACAAGAGCCATTTAGTTATCCATAATATCATAGAACTTCTCATATTTTACATTTTGTGTAGCAAGGGGAGCAGTTTACTGAAGTGACAATTCATATAGAGGAAATGTAGATTTCCCTGAGGTGAGCAGGTTGCTAAAGAAAGAGTCTGGTCTTTAATATAACATACTGTACAATTAACTACAGAGTCTGATAGCTGCAAATGTGTCAACAATTGCAAGAAATTAAAATAAGAGTTTGAAGAGTACCTAAAATGGTATTTCTAAAGCGGAAATACCCATAATACTTGGGAAAGACACTTGTTCTCAACTCTTTATTTCCTTTTCTCTTTTCTTCCTTCACTTCTCTTTTACACTTCTTTCTTCTGCTGTCTATAGCCATGGCTAATCTGTTCCAGGTTCCAAACTGAGATAAGCAGCTTCCTGTCAAATAAGCCAATGCTGCTGGACGAATTGACCTTGACATGACTGCTGTGATGCCAACAGCCCCAAGCCAATGGTGGCAATTGTTACATATTGTCACCTGATTTGTATTGTTGATGCATGTCATAAAAATACCAGGTGGTAAAGACACAAAGGAGTGCAGTCCTTTGGTTCATCAAAATCTAATCTCTTAAACCTCAATAAACAACTGTGATCAGGCATAATCTGAATAAAACCTTTCCATATGTATGTTACCTATAGTACTACCTCCCACTTTGCAAAACACATTTGCTCTGAAAATACATGCAAAATTAGAGATGGCACCCTCAAAGCAGGAGTACTGGCAGTGACTTGGGCATGCCAAGTAGCAGGTGTTTGGAGGAAGACAGTCAAGGTTTTGTCTCAGTATTTGCTGGCAAGAAATGGTTGCTTTTCCTGATCCTTGATTGCGCTGGCTTAGTGCATCCTCTCTTGCAGAATACTATCCACAAGGAGGTGCATTATCCATGAGAATTTTCTCTCCCACATAAATTTCATTAGGAGAACAGGACTTTTTTTCTATTTCCAATGCCCCTCCAAGTCACTCAGATGTGGAGAAAAGCATGACTATTCATTAAGGAGCTCTGTACTCCAAGCACATCCTAAAACCTCTTTGAGGACTAACTACTTCTCTAAGTAAGCACTGGAAGTAGGAAAATAAGAGGTGCAAGCACCAGAGCAGCACACAGTATTCCAGGTGTGAGCAAACTGTGGCTTTATCCACTGGCATAATTTTATTTCCTGTTCTGTTCTTTTTCCTTTCCTAACAAACATTTGTATTTTTGGATTGGTGCCGTGCACTGAATTGACATTTTTATGAAAATGTCTATCTGTCACAACCCAAAACTTTCACTTTGAGTGGTAACAGGCAACTCAGAGTTCATCACTTTATTCATAAGGCCAAGAACACTAGCCCACGTATATAATTTCATATTTATCTATACTAAATTTCCTCTGCCATTTTATTAACCAGTCACTTAATCTTAAGACCCATTTACAGTTCTGTGCACAGCTCTCACACAAAACCACATTGAGTAAATGTATATCCTCAGCAAATTTTTCCACTTCACTGCTAAGATCTTATTCCAATCAATTTTTGAGTTTGTTAGGAAAAAACAATCCCCTGCAGAATTGTACCGGTGACTCCTTTCTGTATTGTCCCAGTGCTCATGTGGTTGAAGCCTTGGTGCTGGGGAATGTGGCGTTCAGCGTGGGTCTGTAAAGGTGCTGGGGAGCTGTGTGGTCCCTTGGGTGGGATTTCCTGTGTAAGAATCATCTGCAGTTCTGTGCTGTGCTCCGTCCCTTGCACTGGGATCTGCACTCCAGCAAGAGCTGATCAACCAGCTGTGTGCCTTCCTCTGTGCCTGACACACTGGGCAGGAAGTGAGGGGATTGTTTGGCATTTCCCAGCAGTGGAGGACTGTGTGATCTCCATCAAGATTCTACATTAACTGACGTCTTCTCAAAAGGGATTTTCCTATATGCAGTCCAGACTTAGGTTCTTTGTCATGTGATTTGACCCCTGTATTAATGTGATCAGACACACATAAGAAAGAATGAACTTCAGAAGTCTGACTTCATACAGAAGGTAAGACACTAATAGCCTTTGCTAAAGGAATGTTTTGGGACATAGAAAAAGTGTTTTAGAGCACAGATAGTTTAACAGTACACAGCCTTGTGACCCAGTACTCAGGACCCAGTACAGCAGTTCAGTAGGGAAACTGTAGAAGATGAGTAGAAAGTCTGTGGTAATATCATTTGTTTTCATAAACATGCAAAAAAGGAAACATATATTAATTTGTTGGAGGTGAGTGAATATAGTCAGACAAATAAAACCTAGATGTTTGAATAGCTGTAGTTTTTTTACTTGGTTTGGACTTCACGGGCTTGATTTACCACTACAGTGCACTTAACTTTGCTGTTTGCATGTGGAATGTGGGTATGAAGGTCTCCAAATAGCGAGGAATTCAAAATTCCTGAAGTGTGAGAATTATCATATCTCTGAATTTGGGCTCATACTCTTCACTGGTTTGTGTTTGGGTGCACTTTATTCCTCTTGGGGAAGACAGTCTCTGAATTTTGTTTGCCATATTCAATGAAGGAAAGGAAGTATTTGCCACTATGCCTTTGAAACATCAAAGTTACATTTGTATGGGTTGATAAGGAACATGGGCTCATTATTAATGCTAGCAAATCAAACCAAGAAATGCTTCTAAACGTCCTGTGTGTATCCTCTGCATCTGTGTGTGTGTGTGTGTGTGTATTGTGTCTAGGAAAACTGGGCAAACAAGTCATTATGCTATTGTTGCAATCCTAAATACTCATTCACAGTTATAATTTCAAATTTCAAATAGGGAGCCCAGGAATTGTACTGTGGAGCAGTACCATCTAGTGGCACCACTGAACAGGGCTTTATTGGAGACAAGTACTGGCGTTCAGTATTAACTGCCAAATGCTGCATTTGTTGATGCTTTTTATTCTTGTTATTGTTATTACGTTTCTGAAGGAACACAAAACACATGCAAAAATGACATAAACACTCTACTACCTAAATTAGTAATGATGTTTAGAGGTGTCAGATGCCAATATATGGCTGTCCAAAAAAAAAAAATCATAAAAATCTGTTGCTGTGGCCTAGCTCTGCACTTTTTCTGAATAGGTGCTATTTACATGCTTTGTACACATTATTTTTTGTTATTTAAAGCAAAGACTGTCAGCTTTACAATAGAACTTATAATTAGCAGTGAAGTTTCGCCACACATAAGCTTTATTTCCCTGTGCAAAATGTTAATTTCCAAATGACAGTTTCCAGAATATTCTAAGTTGAAAGGGACTCACAAGGATCATAAAGTCCAACTCTTAAGTGACTTAAGGCAATCACATACATGGATTGAACCCACAACCTTGGCTGGGTTATTAGCACCTTATTCTAACCAACTCAGCTAACTTCTTAACCAACTGAGCTGAAACTCAACTTATTTAAGAGCTGTAAGCCACAATTCCAATAGATTCAGAAAGGTATATTCTACAATGGAACTCAGACATTCTAGAATTATAGCAAAAGTAGGAAATCCATAAATGAGACTTCAAACATTAATTAATTACATGCACTATAAAGCATGTATCACACAATCACAATCCATTTACATGAAAATGGAAAAGCTGTGTGCAAAAGTCTCTTGTTGCTGGCATTGTGAAAATGGATGGCTTGTTTTATAACAACTACAAAAATAGTATCTGATTTTCACAGTTTGGATATTACTTATTCTGATAATTTATTTGACAGCCTTTGTAGCATAATCTCTTCTTAATACATGGGAAAGAAACATCTATATTTACTATTAATACTACTGAGAGTTACCTGCTTCAGCATTTTAGTTCTCAGTCAACAGGAGAATATAAACTTTTGTTAAAGGAGAAAACAGAAAGTTCAAGGAAAATAATAATTATTTTCTTTATGTTATCTTCATGATTTTCATAGGACCAGCACCAACTGTCCAGTGATGCTTGAGAGATAAAGTAAATAGAAAAAAACCCAACAACAAACCAACCAAAAAAACCAAAAGACAACAAGAACAACCCACACCAAAAATGTATTGAAAACAGTACTAATTGAGTCATATTCAGGCAATTACTGACCCAACCTATAATTCCATCCATTATTCTAATAGAGATTGCCTTGTTTTGGAGAGGATATTCTGGGAAAGAAGGTACCGAGACGACAACAAACAGGACCAGGGGCAATTATTTCTGGCCCAAAACCAGACCAAGAACATATCCTTAGCACTGACTTGCAGAAATCATGCAATATGGTACTTCTGTCTAGTATTTTTGTGAGGGTATTCGTAGATAAGCTGCTTGCCCTGAAAAGTTGTAAACCAAATCACAATAGGCAAACCTCAAACTTACCCAATTTCACTTGTTTTATAGACCACATTTTTATTGTATTCATCTGAAATCATGGAGCTGTCTCAAGAGGGGAAATTCTGCATGTAGAGTGGGCTATCCTTATTAGGGGTCTCACCTTTAAATTAAAACTTCGCACACCTTTTGCATCCTTAGTTTTATTTTGGTTTTGCCCAAGTTGCTTTACTGGCTGACAATGTTATGGCTGTAGTTGGTTGATTCTTAACTAACAAGGTCACCCTGTTGTTTAGAACTGAGGGAATTTTGCTCTTCCCAGACCATCTATTCTGCAGTAATAAGATTTTGATACTCATCTAAACATAGATATAAACACATAGCTTACTGATCACTATATAATTGTGGAACCTCTGTTATTATCTGTATTATCAAAGTACTCTAGCTCTCACTAACATCATCTGGAACTTTGCTATTTATTTCAAAGACAAATTTCTCATTCTTAGACTATCTGTGTGTCTGACATTTTTTATCATTGGGAAAAAAATGCAAAGGATTGAGAATATTTACAAATATACAAATATTGAGGCAAGGACAGGGAAGCTATTTTCCATTTTATGTTTATTACTCATCTTTTCTAACTACTGCTACATATTTCTAGTTGTCCTTATGCCCACTGTAGTCATGCACCATTTTGTTTATGGGTGGTGCTTTCTGTCTCTGACAGGTTGCCTTGTTAATAAGGACCCTGCAACTGTGGTTTGTAATGTGTGAGTTTCTGCACAATATATGCAGGATATTTCCTTTGCTGCCAGTTTTCTTGTCTTCAGAAGTGAGGTTGTCTTTTCCACAAACTGTTACAAGCACTTGAGACTCATCTCTGCAAGTCCCATGTTGATGGTGTTTGACACAGGTGTGGCACTTAGGAAAAACTGAAATAGAACAGTTACACAATGTTTTTTTCTTGGATGGAGGAGATGAGTGTCAGGATAGAACTGAAGGTGTGGAAAGACTGGTGCGTTTTTAACCTGGTATCCAGGTATGATTTTTTGGCAGGAACTGGTGCTGAAGTAAATTGTGTGCTATTGCACACCAGTTTGTATTTCCATCGAGTTCTCTGTTTCCAATACAGGGGACTATTCCCTTCTTGCCGTGTGGGTTCTGGGACTACACCAACTTCCACATCTAACACTGATACACCACAGAGGGAAAATAGCCCCAGCACTGGGGTTTTTTGTTCTTCCAGGGTGTATGCAGAACCAATGTGCCATATACTTCTTGTAAGCTAGAACACATACAACAATCTTAAAGTGACACTACCTGGCTCTGCTAATACTAACACTGCCATCTTTTTTATCTGGTTGGGGTTTTTTGAGTTATCAGGTATTTCCAGCCTAAGCTGACGTCAGGAAAGATTTCCTTTTTGTCTATTACTTCCCTAAAGTGATTCTTTAGCAGCAGGCACTACTTAATTGGTTTGGTTTTGTAAGTGATTTGTTTTGTGTAGTTAGAGGACTAGTGCTACAAAATGAATCTTTTAAAATCCAAATGGCACATATTCAGATAGTGAATGGCTACAAGTCTCCTGGAACTCCTGTGAATGTCTATGGAAAAATGGGTTCTGACTGGGATTTCATTAATTGTGGGTAGAGATCAGCCCATACTGTAAAATTTGGGCCCATACTGTATTGTACCAAGTGTCTTCCTACTCTATTACCATTTCATGTTTCACTACTGTTCAGGATGAGTTCAACCTCATACAACTGCAATTGTTTCACAATCATTTCACAGTCATTAATTTTATTACATTTCTAAAAACTAATGTAATCCAGTCACTAGCTCCAACTTAACAAAACTAACCTGGGCATGCAAAGGTATTAAAGCCTTCATAATTTACTCTTAATATGCTACTGGCACATCCAAACAGGACAGCTTTTAACTACTTTTCAAGACTTTTCTCAGAATGTTTCTCTCTTAGTTGGACAGAATTTCTTAACAGCTAATGAGCTATTGGGAGCTGTAGTCTATTCTCAGCTAGATTCCTTATCAAATTAGGCAAAGCATGACTCCAAACACACAACTGCAAATGCTGGAACTGAATAGCAACTACATAAAATGAAGCATTTTAGGATTTTCCAAGGTTTTATTTCTCCTCTTTTTATATTAAATCTCTGAAGAAGGGACTTAAATCCCAGTATCACAGCATGTATCAGGTTACATGCTGTTCTTACATAGGTCTTCCTCAGTTTCTATTCATCTGAAAGTAAATAAAAATAACAGAAACTGTGATACTAACTTAGGCTGTCTGCCACACTCTAAGAAAATGTATGAGAAAAATATTATTCTGCATGTGTACTTAGCCCTTGAACACTGAAGACTAGCAATGTTATCAATGCATTGCATCACGACTGAATACCTGTAGCAAAGACCAGGGATGATTCCCAGCATTCAACAGCATTCAAAAATCAACATCCAAAATGTTCTTTATACAAAGCAGAATTGTACTTTACAAATGCCAGGTAAAATCAAATGCAATTAAAGCCTTGAAAGCTTCTGTACTTCACTAATACAGAAATTAAGTCATGGGAAATGCTGTGATTATTAAAAACATCGCGACAGTGATAATTTTAACCTGTATTTGTTGAATGACTGGTTCGGTTGCTCCTCAGCAGAAAGGCTTCCTTCTTGGTCACTCATCTGGCAGGTTTCATGAAGCTCCATCTCTGCTGCAGCTCTCAGTTTTGTTTGCTCTGATAACGCTGGGTAATGCATACGGTCTGAATAACAAAGAAATTTCTCTAATAGCTGACGCATAATTCAAAAATAACATCCACATTTTGATGTAATTCTGTCAGTGATGTTACATTTGGATAAGTGGCTGGTTTAGGTAAACACAATGTCTTTTGTCCTTATATTCATAAATTTGTTTCCCTATTCATATTTCCACTAGACCTGAGATATATAGGCTAGACAATTTATAGAAATTTGGAAATAATAAAAAGTCTTACTCTATATAAATTTCTGTCTGGCCAATGAAGAGCTGACTTTCTGTTGTACCATATAGGCAAGCAGTAACCAACTGTTTCTCCCCACAAAATCACTAGAGGCTTTGATTTATATTATAGGAAGAATTGTAAATAAACTAATCAGGCCACTAATCTTGATGCATCAGTGGGGCTATAACACCCCTTAAGTTACTGTGAGGGTAATTCTTGGAAATAATGAGGTGAAAGAGTTCACAGTGGTGTTAAAACAATTATGTGCAAGCAGCAGTACATCCTTCAGTGGCCACATTTCACTAGCACAGTTCACAGTTTTTGCAGTGGGCCACATTAGCCCACAGCCTGAGTGACCTCTTGGAGTCATGCCACATTTCCAGCACCTGTCAAATGGTTCTTTCTGTAGGGCATGCAGACAATGGAAACCCATTAAAATAACCATATCTGCCAACAGGGGCAGGTCCAGAGAACAGAAATTGGCCCCACTGTTCATGCAGCTGATCAATAACAGGGATTGATTCTATTCTGTGTGCTCAGTCAGCCTGCCAGAAAGAGTGTCTTTAACAAGTACAGTGGGCAGGATGGCACTGCTCTGGTAGCTGGGTGCTGATGCCACATAGCACAGGCACAGCAGCTTCTCGTCGTGTATCTAGACTGCATTCCTTCCTTTTGATTCCTTTGCCCTATCAGTCAGCTTTTAGAGGGTGGAGAAGAAGATTATTGTAATGGAAATAATAAACAATGTTCTTTTTCATCACATCTTTCTGTGCCCCTTGTACCATGGTTTATCAAAATTGATCTATAAAAATCCACAATGCCAGAACACTTAAAGCATTTTAATTGAATCTGCAACATATGTGTGTATGAATTTAAACAGATTATTTGCATGAATTAACGTGAATATATAGCATGTGCTTTTCTTTGCCTGTTATCCAGTCAATTATTACTAGCAAAAACAGATTCTAAAACTAGCTTTGCACATTTGATAAGCACTACTGGGGGAGGGGAAGGAAGAAAGAGTGTAATAGTGGCTGAGCTAAGGCAGCCTGAGGCATTTTTCTGCCTGCAAAAGGCACAGACAGACAGAATGGATTGGGGATGCTGTTCCAACAGTATCCTTTACTCTTGGAAATGTGTGGCATTTGCTTTCTCCTTTTTCTCTGTATCTCCTGTGATGTTGTCAGGGAGACAGAGTCCTTGACTTGCACCCCGCTGCTGAGGCCATCCCCCTTTAGAGCAGTACTACCCCCAAACCTCGTACCCACCAGAAGACCGAAATCTGTTCTGTGACAGGCCCCTGCACGCTCTGTTTAGATGGCATAGAATAAAAACCTCCCTGCACTGTCTCTCCAGTTAATTCAGAGGAAGCCCAAATTTTCATTCCAAAAAGTGTATTCCAAAAGACCTGGCTTTATAATGTATTTATAATCAATTGTATTTATATGCTTTAAAAAAAAAGATAGTATAAAGAGGCCCTAGGTAGCTTTTTTATAACATTGTAGTCTGTGAAGTATTTTGTACTTGTATTAAATTCCCCAACAACATCCTTTGATTTTCTTGTTACTGCCATAAAACCTTACTGTAAATTGATCTTGAAAAGTTACATTAAATGGGCATCTTTCATAATTAAATTAGGGGAAAATGTCTGTTGCTTTCTCATGTAATTAGAACTCCAACTGTCAATTTTAAAAGTAATCAGGTTGTCAAGAGAGGGCACAATCTAGTTATTTTAAAGGTCAAAATGGTTTTCTATTTCAATTTTTTCATATTTAGTTTTTTAATACTTTTACAGGACTCAGACTTACTTCTTTTATTTATAAATAGTTGTAATTTTAAGGTGTTTAAACCTGGTACTGAATAGATTGGTGAAAGATGTGACTATTTTAATTACATTCTAAAAGGACATTCTCTATATAACCTTTGAGCACAACCCTGCAGTCATTGCTGAGAAAAACTCTAGCTGACTTGATAGACTGAAATTTAGAATATAACAGACACAAAAAATAAAAATAGGTCAGTAAGATATAATTGTAAACACTCTACGCGTTTTTCGCATTACCTTTGCTAATATCTAGCAAAAGATTGTTCCACAAATAAGTACGGCTAGTGCCTGATGTCCAAATCACCATCTGATTAACTTCACCTGTATTGTTGATAGTCATTTAATCCTTTTTCACGCAGTTGTTTACAGACAGATACAATAACTAACAAGAAAAATGTGAACGGGATCACTTACTCGAGCTCTTGCCTACAGAACTTCCCAATCTATTTTTAAATATTTCAGAAAGCGGAAGGAACGTAAATGATCAGTGTTACATCTCTTATCTAAGCGTTATCAGTAATACCTAGAAATCCTTTTCCCCATCCTGACTTTCATTTATTGGTAGCAGCAGTTTGAGTATTCAGCATTTTATCAGGTTAAATATTCTAAGTATAACAATAAAATATATTTAACATTTTTTTCTCCTGATTATTTTCTCTTTCATAACTAAGAACCATAAAGGCAGTAAATACCATCTCTGGTTTAGTGCAAGAGAGAAAGTAAACACTAATTATAGCAAATAACTATTAGTGTCACAGGATTGCAAGACATTACCAATATACACTTAAGCATTTCAGAGCAGACAGTGACCTTACCTTCATAGCCAAGGAGAAAGCATGTCAGCAGGTTAGGAGAGACCTCCTCCAAAATGGAACAAAAGGCAGAGAAAGCACCTGGGCCTTTTAAATAGAGTTTATCTAGAAAATATTCAGTTCTCTTCTTGTAGCTCTCCTGGGACCAAATGTCTTTGTATTCCTCCAAGGAAAAGACTCTCTTGTAAACCAAATATGACAGCACTTTGTTCACATCCAGCTCTTCCAGTATTTTCTCTCTCTGTTTGCTTGGGATTTCAGAAAGCCACTTACTCCTGTTTTCATTTTCTCTTCTGGTAGATTTTGCACAGTTGTAAAACCAAGACTTGGCTGTTCTTCCAAACATTTTGATATTTAAATAGAAAATAGAAAATTCTACTTCTGCACGTATTATGCAGCATTCAGTATGCAAAATAAACATAATGTGGATAGCTAGAATGCATATACATACTGCTGTCTGTGATTATTGTAATTCCAATGGAATAAAGAAGGCCTACATACAAATTATAAAGAAATCTAGCTCAGTGCCTGCAGCCTCCTAAGAGGATTACATTACACTAATTAGCCCTTTACAACTGTTAACAGCTTCTGAACCGTAATGATGAGACTGAGAATTGCATAGTTACTGTTACTTTTTAATTCTATAACTGATCTTCAAAGATATCCCTTTGCAAAAAATAATTCATTCTAGAAGACAGCTGATCAAACGGAAATAATCTGTACAAGCTGGTACAGGACATAAAATAAAACATCCTTTGTACACTTTGATTTTATATTCCTCAGAGGCCATACCCAAACCACAGTACAAATGCCATCCACTTCTTGTTCTTCCATAAAATATTAGCTTTAATATGGAAAGGAATTACACATTTAGAAGGCATATTTCTATATATATTTTGTAAACCTATATGCAAAAGGTAAAAAAATAGGTTACAGAATAAGACCTTTTTTGTGAACATAACTACTAAGAATAACAACATTTCTACATGTCTAGATTTTTATGTCATTTCCAAGCAAAATAAATCATGTAGCATCCATTTCCTGAGCCAGGTTTAACAGTGGAGATTACTGCAATCCCAGTGGAGGTGTTCTGCCACTGATAATCATTCATTGAGGATCACACATTACATAACCTCCCTTATGCAAATGCTCCTTAGTCCACGGACTTCTTGGTCTTGTTTTCATACTTTCTGTCAACATAAATTCCCTGTATAGAAAAGCTATGAATATTTCCTGCCTCCCCTTCCTGTTTCTCAGTCTATTTTTTTCTATTTCTATTTCTTCCAACTGATAATGTATCCATGGCTTTGCTCGTGTGGCCTTACCTGCAATTTTCTAAAGGGTACTTTATGTGTTGTGGAGCAAACAAAAATATTTTGCCAAGCTTTTAGTCCAATGAGTTTTAGAATATTTTCTGTTCTCGTAATCTTAAATTGCAACCACTGTATCCTCCTCTCAGGCTTCTTCGGTTTCCAAAAGTTCAAGTACTTATCAGTTAACATTAAAGTTGACCACTGACCACATCCTAATGCAGGAATTTTATTGTATATGTGAGCATCCAGTTAGCCAGCGAGGCTTCCCAGAATTGTTTGGCAGCATTGCCTGTCACCTTGTGGTTGTTTGCAGATACAACAAGCCTCTGTGTGACACATCATGTGGAGCAAGGACCATGGGCTTGTGTTTTATTTGAAGCAATATTAATGGTGCCAGTTTACAATGTCATGGTTTATTGGCCATAACGTTCCTGTGATCATCTCAGGTAGAGCTCCCTGTGCTCTGCATGACATCACACACCAGAGAGGACCCTCTGGGGGGACAGAGAGATGGTACAAAGCAGCTGCTATCCCAACCATGAGCCATCCTAACCATGAGCCAGGGAGCACACTAAACCAGGGTCATCTGCAGAGGGCAGAGAAAGTGGCCAACCTATCTGGCAGGTCTTCTAGATAGCCTTTGAAAGGAGGGGCTCTTTAACTCTCAACATTCCCTCTAGTTTTGAACACCCATAGAGGTAGTAGATTATTTTGCTCTCTTCAAATTGTTTCTGTCTCAGAAGTTCTACTAATTAACACCACATTATCTCAGCAGATAAAAGATCCTGATAGAGGATACTGGTACTCCACATATGTTAGACAGCATCCTCTGAATCAGCCTTCTCAGCCTCTACAGCTTTGGAGGGGAAGTTTTTCCTTACTTCACTAAATGCTAGAGCAAGCCCAAAATTACATGGTTTTGAGTTCATGAGGCACTACCCAAAGATGAGATACAGAGGATACAAACTGAATACATTACTCAGAGTTTAATTTAAAAAACAAATCTGTGTTTATTTTATTGTGCTGATAGCACTGCTTGTCATCAGTATCCTAAGCAGAGTAATTAATTCTGCACCGTAGTGAGTTTAAACATTAAAATAACAGGTAATCTATCAAATTAATAATGAAAATCGATTTCTAAAGGAAGCTATAGTCTATGTTTTACTTCCACACCTGCCAATCCAACCTCAAAGATACACAACCTTGCTATAGTGAGGGATAGACATAGGTGTTGTCAAGTTGCACTTCTTCAGAAAAGGAAGGAAGAGTTGGTGCAAATGAAAAAAGTGCATTGTTACCAGTTTGCTGAGGTATATTAACCTAAAATTTGTGAGTATACACTATAGGAGTGTCTTTGGACTTGATGCACTGAATAGCCTACCTTTTTCTTCTAAAGGAGTACAATGTTTTGAGCCAGAAATCTCCCCATTATTTTTGTTGGCAAAAGAATATATTCTTATAACCTCAAATATGTTGTTATAAAGACTTAAAATCACAAAGAAGAATGGGTGATATAGGAGATGCATCAAGTTGTGGACAATTACAAAATTTATCTCTCTACCTTATCACAAACCATATAGTTATTTCCCTCTGTGTAAATAGAAGAATAAAATACTAAAATTCTGATTTGCTAATTGCCAATTTGGTAATAAAAACACACACCTTTTGAAGTTTGAGTACAGGTCAAAGGTGAAAATTTGAAAGTGTGTGTTGAGAAACTGAACACAGAAAAGTGAGTGTGAAGTACAATCAAAGCAGGAAACTGGATAAATTGAAGATGCCAAGGAAGCGTTTAAGACAAAAGGATACATGGAAGTACACGGTGGATATGAAAGATTTGTGATGGAGAGCTGTTCTTTTCCCAGGGTCAAGGAACTGAGGTATTTAACTGCAATGACCGGTAAATGATGCAGCAGACTGTTGGGCTGTGCAATAGGAGTTGTACAATCCTCCCAAGCTCTGAGTCCTAACACCTGGCAACTCAAACCTCTTCAAATTATTTACCTTCGTGCTAAGTTCTGCAATTTCTGCTAAGATGCTGAATAGTTTCAATCAGCCTGATTTCATAAGAAATGGTGTCAGCCAGGAAGCACCCACCACAAATAACCTCTGGCAGTGTTTATTTGATACTGAAGTCAAATAAGAATGCAATCTGACCAACACGTTTTAATACTGACATTGTTTCATAAAGCGTTCAAGGAAAGACTGAATGTGGCACATGATGTCCACTTGACGGTCCTCGCTCATAGGTTGGACTCGATGATCTCGGAGGTCTTTTCCACCCCAACTGATTCTGTAGATATCGACACTTCCCAATTGCTCACCGGCCTCGGGTAGCTCATTAATCGATCACCAGCCCAGCCGCAGGAGCTCTAAAGAGCCGTTCGCTCAGCTGGAACACGAGCGAAGGGAGCAGGAACGCCGGGCGGGGCCGGCGGCAGCGGGCGGGGCCGGCGGCAGCGGGCGGGGCCGGCGGCAGCGGGCGGGGCCGGCGGCAGCGGGCGGGGCCGGCGGCAGCGGGCGGGGCCGGCGGCAGCGGGCGGGGCCGGCGGCAGCGGGCGGGGCCGGCGGCAGCGGGCGGGGCCGGCGGCAGCGGGCGGGGCCGGCGGCAGCGGGCGGGGCCGGCGGCAGCGGGCGGGGCCGGCGGCAGCGGGCGGGGCCGGCGGCAGCGGGCGGGGCCGGCGGCAGCGGGCGGGGCCGGCGGCAGCGGGCGGGGCCGGCGGCAGCGGGCGGGGCCGGCGGCAGCGGGCGGGGCCGGCGGCAGCGGGCGGGGCCGGCGGCAGCGGGCGGGGCCGGGCCGGGCCGGGGCCGGCGGCAGCGGGCGGGGCCGGCGGCAGCGGGCGGGGCCGGCGGCAGCGGGCGGGGCCGGCGGCAGCGGGCGGGGCCGGCGGCAGCGGGCGGGGCGCGCCGGGGCCAACATGGCGGCGGCGGCGGCCGCTGAGGCGGCGGAGCGGCGGCTGTCGCGGCAGGAGCGGGAGCTGCGCTGGCTGGCGGCGGAGGTCGGCCGGCTGAAGCAGCCGCAGGAGCTGCACTGCCCCGGCAGCGCCAGCCCCGAGCTGCAGCGGCTGCGGGCCGAGAACGAGAAGCTGCGGTACCGCCTGCTGCACCTGCGCCGCAGCCTGGCGGCCGAGCTGGGCCGGGCGGCGCCGGCGCAGCCCCCGGCCGGAGGAGAGGTAGCGCCGGGGCCGCTCGGAGCGGCGCGGGACGGTGACCCCGGGCGGGAAGGGACGGCACAGGGACACGCACGGGGCCGAGCCGCCTGTGCCCGGCCCCCGGGAGCAGAAGCCTGTCGCGGTGTCTGCCCGCACTGGGCAGAGGTCTCTGCCCTGGCGCCAAGGCGGCGGGTTCATAGAATCATAGACTGGTTTGGGTTGGGAAGGACCTTAAAGATCATCTCGTTCCAAGCCCCTTGCCATGGGCAGGGACATTTTCCACTAGACCAGACTGATCAGAGCCCCATCCAGCCTGGCCTTGAACGCTGCCAGGGACAGGGCATGCACAGCTTCACTGGGCAGACTGCTCACTGCTCCGGTTTGATCTCCAGCGGCCTCGCTGGGGCGATTTTACTGGTGATATTTGTAGTGGTAAAATTTGGGAAATTGTGTGGAGAGGACGTTGCTTGGTGAGCAGCATTGCTATGTCTGCAGAACATCAAAAGGATGCAGTTTAGAAGTGCCATGAGAAGTCTTTGTACTGAGGATATACCTTGTTCCCTGTAGTTGCCTTTTTAGCCCAATATTATACTGGTTTGGTTTGTTTTGATGATTGCTGCAAAAAACACTTGAAGGTATAGTAGTGATAGTATTATTCACTGTTTTCAGAAAGTCTCCAGTGCAAATCCAGCTGATGCTGTGAATCAAATTAAAGAGGAAAAGAAAAAGGAAAATGAAGCTGTGAACCAACACCAGAATGATGTAAGTGGTTCTTTAATACCACGTAGTAATAGGAGTGGTTTTCAGCCAGGTTCAGAAGAGGCACTCAAATCTGGAATACTTTGCTGTATTTTGAAATCCCAGCTTTTGGGAAGAAAGCTCACTATAGCACAGAGAAAAAAACCCTCATCTTATTCAAGAGCTTAATCTTGCATTAGTAGGGTTACTGGTACATTATTAGATCTCTACATTTTATGTAATGAAAGGATTTGGGTTATTGGAAAGTAAAGCTCATGGTTTTGTGGTGCCTAAGGAGAATGATTGTTCATGAGCAGTTAAACAGCATTCATGATGGCTGAAGGGATGTTGGCAGCACTGCTGTAGTACAATAGAGCTTAATAACTCACCTTAAGCTAAAATACAGGAACCTTCATGTCACCTGTCTGGCTTGAATCTGGTGCTTTGAATGTAGTGGCAGAAGCAAGGTCTTACTGGAGTGATCCAGATTTCTCCAGGACATCTGCCAAATGCAAATTTTATTGGTCAGGAATAGAAGCTGCTTTCTGAGGTCCAACTCACAGACCTATTTAGTCCCAGATTGATGGAAGTGCATGGAAAATTGGAAAATCACAATAAAATAGTCAGTAAGTTGGATGGGACTATGCTGTGTATTATTAAATATAAATGCTTTACTGAATTTATTGTAAATTCTAGTACAGTTAAATCTGGACACATTGGAACCTGTGGGGATGCACCAACACTGTGAATCCTTTTATTCTCTTTGTCTTACAAAAATGCATGTATGATCAAATGTATGTGTTACAGCTCCAGTGTGTGCCAAGCTTCATAGAAGACAGACTGAAGCTTTATGAAGCACTGAAAAAAGAACATGATGCTTTGCTAGCATACAGAGCAGCCAACCAGAGCAAATCTATCAAAATTACTCTGACAGATGGGGAGACAGTTGAAGGGGAATCTTGGAAAACCACGCCATATCAATTAGCTGTAGGAATTAGGTAAAAAAAAACCTGTTACTATCATTTATCTCTTACCTTGTTATGTAAAATATATGTCACAGTCAGTGGGTGGTGGCTCCCTTAAATTGGTTTGCTTGGAAAGCATTGGCACTTCAGCTTCATGTAGTAGAAACAGCTGGTTACAGTTCTGATGCTTGGGATCCTGTGCTGGGATCATAATGCTTCCAATTAAATCTGTGACACTGCTAGGAATTAAGAGACGTGGGAAGTTTTGTGAGTTAATAGAATCAGTAGAACTTGTAAGGAGCGGCCTTTCCTCCAGGTCCCCACACTGAAAAGTGTTAAACAAAACCTCTCAAGACCTTAAGGTTCTATACCTTAAAAGTAGGCAAGTGTTTTAGAAGACCACAGAAGCAAAAGTTTTTGGTCTTCAGATGCTACAAGATGTGGATGTGGTCTCATGGGGTTTAGAAATCTGAAGTCTTTTACAAATCGGAACCTAAATATTCTTGTCTCTTGTGTCTTCTGTTTCTTCAGTCAAGTGTTAGCTTCAAATGCAGTCATAGCCAAAGTAAATGGTGAACTCTGGGATCTGGACCGTCCACTGGAGGGAGATTGTACTCTAGAGCTGCTCACCTTTGATAATGAAGAAGCCAAAGCTGTGAGTAAACACTGTCTGGTTTCTGCTTGATTAAAGAAATGAATGAGATAAAATTGATTGCAGCATTAAGCTTTTAAAATCTTATATTAAAAAACCCACAAAACTATTCAAGTAATGTGTTTCCTATGATTCAACAAAGATTAGATACTAAGTGCCTATAGTCTCAGAGTGAGTAAAATCTTTGTGTTCTTATCATCCTTCTTTTACAAAAACAAGTTATTTCTCAAAGGAGTTCGTCCAGGAAGCCTTGATTTGTATGTTAACTTGAAACAGTCTGTGGTTTGGCTCAGTGCATTTGAAGATCAGACAGTGAAAGCAAAATGAGGCAGTCTCTACCATTTTCTAAAAACTGTCCAATATTAGACCTGAGTCATAAATAAAATCTACACCCCCTTGTACTGGCGCTGTTTATTAGATCCTTAAGTAGACATTTCTTAGTCAATTAAACTATATTGCACTAACTTAGCAACGTGACTGAGATTTTTCTTTAATGGTATTCAGTCTGAAGCTTATGTTATCTTTATACACTAGGATTGGACTTCAGTTTTGTCAAAGAATTATTCATGTGACTAAGCTTGTTGGAGACATTTCAGGAGCCTGTCAAGGCTTTATCTTATAGCAGTAGCTCTGAAATAGTCTCAATTAATAAGAAGTCAGAACATCAGACTGGTATTGATCTATTGATTCCCTCTTCTGACATTTCAAGTAATGTAGTTTACAGGCCCATTAATAAATGTACTGAATGTGAACAATGGCAACCTAATTGGCTACGTTTCTTTAGATGTGATTAGTGATGCATAGACCTTGACTGAAATTAACTTATAAATGAAGAAGGTACAGTAAGTAACAGTAAGTAAGTTGAAGGAATTGTGCACAGGTATAGTCATCCTCTTTCAGACTGAAGTATGGTGGGCCTTAAGTGCTACATCTGCCATTATCTTTTCAGCTTGAAGTATTCTAAATGAGTAATATAAAGTTGTTTTACTTCTCTCAAAATTTGAACAACATTGGTTCCAGTCTGTGTCCTATCTGCAGATATCTCTAGTTTGTTTTTTCTTCTTTTTAGTTACACAATGCCATTGACCTCATGGTTTGCTCACCTGACTTCATCTACAGGTTTATTGGCATTCAAGTGCTCACATTCTTGGAGAGGCCATGGAAGGATATTTTGGGGGCTGCTTATGCTATGGACCACCAATTGAGAATGGATTTCATTATGACATGTATATTGAAGACAGGTAAAATTACAGTGTCTTAGAACTTTAATACTCCTATTAAAGCTCAGTACTAGAATTATTTTGTTTGTTTCTGCATGTTAAAAGTATAATTCTGTCTTTAATATGATTTGAAACATAGTCTTCTGTATACACAGTTCAATTGATTGTGTGTGTATATATATATAAATTCAGAAGCAGTGTTCAGACACCTGCTCAGTAAGAGTTGAAGCTGTTCTGTGGAAAAAATGCAGAGCATTTGGGTTGAAGTTTCTGAAGTTCCAGGCAAAGGGGATGGTTTTCTTGAAGAGTCATGCAAGTTTGGTTTCCAGGGGCCATAGTCGCTTGTAGAAAGGGCACAAATGCATGTAACTTGTCTAGGTGTTTACTACTGTTCTAATCCTTGTGCACAGCTTTACAATTCCCTTCTTTCCTTCTTTATCTTTCTGTAGGCAGGGAAAATACTGAATCTGCATGAGCTGATAAACTGGCTCTTGTGGCTGGGTTGAGCCCCATTTTTCCCCTTGGTTTGTTTTTTTTTTTTTTTTCTTAAATCATATGTATATTTTGAGCTGTAGGTTTTCCAGACATTTAATCATGTCAAAGACTGTTCCAGACATTCAAAGGAATGATTGCAATGGGTTTGTTCAGGGTGATACTATCTGTGTTTCTGGGTTTAGTGTCTGAAAATAGAGCTGATTGTAAGTAACTAAGAAAAAAAACACTGTGACAAATCACAACACATTACACGTTTTTCAAAACAGACCATTAGAAAAATGGGAGTATCAAAATAATTAATTTATATTTCTTTTGCCTGTCTCTTTTTATCTAGAAGTGTATCTAGTACTGAATTTCCGCTACTAGAGAACCGTTGTAAAAATATCATAAAAGAGAAACAGGCTTTTGAAAGGCTGGAAGTCAAAAAGGAGATCCTGTTAGACATGTTTAAGGTAAATCTTTGGAGTAGCTGTGGATCTGGTACAATGATCTTTTAAAATGTAACTTTTATGGAATATTGCTTGTGACTGACTCATCAGAATAGTACCTGTTTAGTAAAACAAAGAAAAACAATACCATCCTTTTCCCCCTCTCCATATGCCCTCCCAAGTGCTCAGGATGTTTTCAAGCACTTACAAAAACAATTCTCTACTAAAAAAAGCCACACCTCAAGCTCCATGAAATAACAAATAAGTAAATGAAAGGCATATGTTTCTTCTGGCTTACTTGTGAAGACAGGTCAAAAAAAGCTTTAGTTCTAGTCCTGTTTTATTCTGTGAATATTACCAGTCTCACTGTGCTGTGTGATTGCCTTTCCCAAATGCTTTGGGGTGTTCAGGTGGTGATCACAATCCTCAACACACCCTCAGGGGAGTTAAGATGTTTCTGTCTCTTTCCCCTCTGCTTTTGCAATTCTTCTGAGAAATATATGTGGGGTTTTTTTGTTATTGTTGGTTTGGTTTTTTTGTTTTGTTTGGTGGTTTTGTTTTGTTCGTTTTGGGGTTTCTTTAGTTAGAAGTGTCTTTTACTGGTGCACTTAATATTAAAATGTAATTTTTAAAGAGAATTTTATTATTCATTTTATTGACATTTGTGGCCTTTCATCCTTCCACACACAGTATAACAAGTTTAAGTGTCGTATCCTTAATGAGAAGGTGAAGACACCAACTACCACAGTATACAGGTAAAGAAATATACTTGAATGGTATTATTAAGTATTTTTATAGCTAATTAATTTAATTTGAGAGAATAATTTGGGTTTTTTTAATTCTAAGTTCTGAATTCTTGTGCGATTGGGACTTAAGTTTGCAATTAATATTGCTACTTAGGTAGAGTTAGATATGTTCTTTGTCTGCTGGGACAGATTAGGTCTCAATTTATGGACAAATGTCAAATTCAGTTTTTATTTATGCCCTCTGGTTTCAGTAGACTGATTAAAATAAGTTGCCATCTCTGACATTGGCTTGCTGCATAATGGATAAAGCTAACTCTAGCTCAGTGTGGGGTGAGAAACCTGCTTGTTCAGTTACTTGTTAGTTGGTTGGAAAATGGCAACATCATTTTCTGTTTGATGTGCATACTTTAAAATTTCCTGGCCAACTTGAACAAGTTGATGTATGGAACTATATGAATTGGCAAATGTATTATAATGCTCTTGAAAATGGATCAAGTGTGCTGGGCATTTACTGAGTGAATATTCCACTTCAGGTAGAAGGCACAGTTACATTTAAGGTGCATTGAATTTGCTGCATGGTGCATATTTAAATTTACTACCATGTTTAAATGTGTCGAACATGAACTTGTGTGCCATTAGTGAATGTATTGAAAAATGTTGGGTTGCTTGGAAATGAACACTCTTTTTGTTTTGGCATATAGATGTGGTCCATTGATTGATCTCTGCAAGGGTCCACATGTGAGACACACTGGAAAAATTAAGGCCCTTAAAATAGTTAAGGTAAGTTTAAATTAACTGTGCATC
Organism: Anomalospiza imberbis; assembly: GCF_031753505.1. Taxonomy (NCBI): domain Eukaryota; kingdom Metazoa; phylum Chordata; class Aves; order Passeriformes; family Viduidae; genus Anomalospiza; species Anomalospiza imberbis. The sequence continues at coordinate 14,849,992 of NC_089693.1, read as the reverse complement.
AAACTGAAATAAATTGTCAACTGATTTATGTTTATATTTATTTTTCCTGAGCTGACTGTACTAGGATTGGTCCTTTGTTATTTTCTTTGCTTACTGTACAATAGTTCTTCATTTCTTTCCCAGTTCCCACTGTACAGGTAGAGCTACTGACTTTGGTCATTGATCTGTGTCTGACATGTACTGATTCTTGGCTAAGACAGGAGTACCTCGGTGAAAGTTACCAGCATGGGGTTTTTTTCAGCGTATTAGTGTAGTAACATGCACGTTTAGACTGATGAAGAGCACTGCAAAACTACTCTAGCTAGTGGTGACCAGATGAGCTATGGAGCCAATTCTGCCATGCACAGGAGAGCAGTGCCTAAGCTCCTGTGGCAGGACTGTGCCCCTATCTCCCACCAGCACTGCACTTCAAGGACAAGTGTCCTGGTTAGTCTGTACCAGCTGTCACATCTGAGTGCAGGGGGGTGCACATGCTCTGTTCTGCAGTAAGTTAACATTAAGATACTCACTGGGTCAGAAAATAGTATTTTGACCTTGTCAGATGGTATTTTTCAGGTACAGGAGATAAAGTGGACCTTGGCAGATCTGCAAATGCTGCTGTTAAAAAATGGCATTGCTTCCAGGGAAGCCAGAGACAGTGTTTGCAGAGGCCTCTGAATGTATGGTGTAGTTTAAGTTAATCACGGTAACCTTTTTGGAACATTCATCATTGTGGCTTTTGCTGGCTTCCTAACAAGGGTATGGAACTCCTGAGTTCTAGGGATTAAGTGGGTAGAGGGTTAAAACTACTTGGATTTAACTGTGAGAGTTAGGTTTGTTTTGCCTTTCTTGTTTCCCTACTACATTACGTTTTCAATGTAAACGAGTCCTGCCTTTTCAAAAGCCATAACATGAAATAATAAAATATGCCATGATGTGAGTTAAAACAAGGTACCTAAGCAGAATAAAATACAATTTGACCTGTCACTTCTGTTTGTCTTCTGTATTAGTGTGCTGACTAAAAGGCACTGCAAGTCTCTTTGTATTACAAACAAGTGCTGAAGGACTGCATATAATTCTTTTCCCAAGGAAAAATATAATAATGTTCAAATGGGTTAGTGTTTATCCCTCTTTCTCTGATGTTATGTAATATTATCTTAAAGTATGGCTTTTGTGTATCAGAGTTCCTCTACATACTGGGAAGGAAAATCTGACATGGAAACTCTGCAGAGAATATATGGAATATCCTTTCCTGATAACAAAATGATGAAGGAATGGGAAAAATTCCAGGAAGAAGCCAAAAACCGGGATCATAGGAAAATTGGAAAGGTACACTATTCCCCTGTCTACTTCTTTTATACTTCTATTACAGAATTCATTCTCTTCCCTTGTATTTGTTTTGGTTTGATTTTTTTTGTTATTGTTTTTTGACAGTTTTAAGGGGAGCCAGTTCTATGTGCTTCTTGATGTTGCTTGCATTTTAAAATTTTAATTCTACAAACTCAACTTGTCACTTGCATATGAATGTTAAACTAATGTTGGGAAGAAGTTAATGGCTTTAGTCCCTTAGTTTAGGGATATAAATCTTAGACCTATTAATGTAGAGTCTTTGCAGATCCTTCCTAAACCACTCATTTTTTCAAAGAAGATAATTTATTTGGAAATTGCGTAGATAACATGGTTTGGTCATTCTTTATAAGAGGTGTACATTTGGGGAAATGTGTGTTCACGTAGTCAAAGAATCCAATGGAATTCAGTGTTTTTACAAATCTCTAAGAGTAACAACTGCAGATCCATTAACTGGTCTTGCTGAGAACTTGTAGACCGTAAATCATCTTGTTGCTGTAATATTCCATCTTTGCAAACAGTGTCTTGATGTGTGTGAAGTAGTTACATTCTGCAATTCTCTCTGAATTGTAATTAGAGCACTCTGGTTTTGATTTACTTAGGAGCAAGAACTCTTCTTCTTTCATGATTTGAGTCCCGGAAGCTGCTTTTTCCTCCCTAGAGGTGCCTTTCTTTATAACACGCTCGTGGATTTCATACGAGTGAGTAGATACTGATGCTACTGATATTAGTCCTAACAACTTGAATGTAATTTGTTGATCTTAAATGATAGGCCATTCATAGTGCTGAGCTATCCACAGAAAGAGAAGTGTCTATGTATGTAAACATATACAAGATTTTTACAAGGATTATACAAATTTCATCTTTTTGAAAATAAGGTGGAGTGAAGCTGTGTTTTTCCAATTGTGCAAAGTGTACATGTTGCAGTAGTCCTATTGTGTCCCTGTAAATTGCCATCATAATACCACAATTAAAAAGAATCAAGCTTTTGCTTGTCAAAAGCTCTCTCACCTTTTAAATGTTGCATTTGTTTCATAGGAGGAATATCGCAGGCGTAATTTTACTGAAGTTGTATCTCCAAACATCTTCAACAGTAAACTCTGGGAAGCTTCAGGACATTGGCAGCACTACAGTGAAAATATGTTCTCTTTTGAGATTGAGAAGGAAACCTTTGCCCTTAAACCCATGAATTGCCCAGGACATTGGTTTGTACTCTCAACTGGAAAACGTCTTATTTTACATCATTTATCCTTTTTGGGTCTGAGGAGAAATTAAAGGAGTATTAATACGTGCTGTGTATTTATGATAGATGCTAAGCCAGTGTGTCCAGAGAGCTTCTCTGACAGTGTCCCAAAGCAGGCCTTTGCAGTAAGGCTGCACTGAGCGGGGTTTGTGCATGCTAATACTACTCTGTACCACTAGTAATTACCAGTTCTGTTGGATGGAGGTGGGCATCAGATGTGGTGTTCCAAGAAGGGTACAGAATAACCTGATTTACTCTTGCAGTGTTTTTTTCCTCAGTGGTCTTTAGCAGTACATTGAGTGGTGTATTTCTTCTGTTTGCCTGTCTTTCAGGATGTAGACAACCTGAATGAGTAAATACTTAAAAATGTGATTACTGTCTGTACTGAGCTTCGTTTATTTCTGTGTTGTCTTAAATCTCCCGTGAGAAGGATAAAGGAAGGTTCTGCCATGTTTCTTTTAGCTTGATGTTTGCCCATCGTCCCCGATCCTGGAGGGAATTGCCTCTTAGACTTGCAGATTTTGGAGTTCTTCACCGAAATGAACTCTCGGGCACTTTGAGTGGCTTGACTCGTGTAAGACGCTTCCAACAAGATGATGCTCACATCTTTTGTACAATGGAACAGGTAAAAAAAAAAAAAAGCACCTTCCCCATCCATACCAGTCAACCAAAAAACCCCTTCCCTCTCCCAGTGCAAACTAACAGTAAACAAGAAAAAGATCCCTGAAGTATTTAAACTCTTAATTCTTCCATTGTATAGCGTAAAGCTGCTTTTGCTAGTTTTTTTTCCTAGGTGCTTCATTTTATTTAGAAAGATGCATTGGGCAGCTAAACCCCAGAAAGTAAGATTCGTTGCATTTTCCATCCCCCTCTGCAAAAAAACCAGTTGATCCCATTGTTTTCTGTAGTAATGCTGAATAACAACTTTATTTTGTCAGTAATGCCATAGATTTTAGTGGAACTACATGTAAAAATCGATGTACTTTAATTCAGGATACAATTTGGCTCCAGAACCTCATGCTTAACAAAAATACCACTTTTCTTGACATGCTTTGAAGCCACAAAACCTCAGATCTTTCTTTGCCCATTAAATGGATTTGGGTTCCTTGGATGTAATTTTTGAGTGATTTTTAATTCTTTCTTATTTAATGGTCTTTTATGTTCTTGTTATAAGGAATTCGGTCGATTCAATTACATTTTTATGTAAGTAAATTTTAATATGTTAAATCTTTTAATATGTTTTATGTTTAAGATTGAAGAAGAAATTAAGGACTGTCTTGATTTCTTGAAGTCAGTGTATGCTGTCTTTGGCTTTACCTTTCAACTACATCTTTCTACAAGACCAGAAAATTATCTTGGAGATTTAGAGATCTGGGATCATGCAGAAAAGGTAATTAATTTAAAAGCAAACAAACAAACCCCTTAATATTTGTACTAGCAGAGATAGATATTTAACTGAGTTCTTCCATGGTGCATGGTGAAATTGCTTTAATCAGATGCTAAATACTGCCCTTGGTGGAAATTCTTGTAGGAAAACATCACATTAAATTTGAGGTTTCTGTAGAAAACCAGAACTTTCAGATTCTTACCTTGAACTGGTTAAATTTCTATTTTTTTTTCTGATTAATCACAATACTTATAGAAGGAACTACTATTAACAGATTTATTTATCATAAATGAGCAAATGCTTGAACAATAAGGGTTGTGCTGCCTTTTGACTCCTTTTCAATTTCAAAGGCAATTGCTTTGACTTCCTGTAATGAGAGGCCCTTCTATACCTTTTTTAATTACTCTCTCATTATTATGATTAGCAACTTCAAAACAGCCTGAATAACTTTGGAGAGCAATGGAATTTGAATCCAGGAGATGGAGCATTTTATGGTCCTAAGGTTAGTGACTCAGCATTTCAGTATAACTTTGGGATGGACAGAAATGCAGATGTACTGCAGGCAAACTATACTTAGTAACTATGTAATTTTGCTTCACAGATTGATATTAAAATCAAAGATGCAATTGGTAGGTACCATCAATGTGCTACCATCCAACTTGACTTCCAGCTACCCATTCGGTTTAATCTTACTTATGTTGGGTGAGTGGTTAAGCTAAATATCTTCCTCTTTAAAATGAAATTGAACAATAGCTTTCATTATCTGCAATTCCCATTATGTACTAATGCTATATTGCTCATTTAACAAATGATTAGCTTGTAAATCAGTCAGCTGGTGGGCAGAGCAAACACCCCCAGTGGGTAGAGGAGTGAGTCATGAACTTGAAGATATTTTCTCAATGTAATGATAGCTCACTTTAATTGTAAATGCAGGAAAATCTCATTATCTGTCTCGTCTGCCAGTTTGGAAGACAATTGATCATAAGTTATGCTAAAAACCCCTCAGCTGAGTCAGTTTTCTTTTTCAGCCCAGTCATTGTGTCTCCTTGGAAGACACAAATTCAAACATGCCCTAAGGAGCAAGTATGTTTGTACTAAGTGGTTCTTTATTTTTATCAGATTAAATTAGTTAACTTTGAACATAAACCAAATTCAAACAGCTTTTAGTGAAAATATGGCTGGTTTACAGCTCGGCCCACTGAGCAAATTAATTTTAGTGTCACATTGACTTGAATACTCATTTTCTGGTTTGTATTTGTTGCTGTGTTTGATTTTGCATATTGTGAAGATGGGGAAGATAGAATAAGCATCTGTAATTTTTTGGTCCTGCAGTATATTCTACAGTAAATGTCATAGCTTTTATGATAAGTGATAATATTATTATGAACTGGCTTTTTTTTTTAAAGCCATTTTTTTTTAAATTTCAGGATTGTAATTTAAGTGAAGTAATGAAAAGTAAGGGCAGATAAGTTCCTGTGCAACAAAATAAAAGCACGTCCGAATGGAAAGTGAGTGCAAGGAAGAACATAAAATATTAAAATGCATTAAAATGGTGCTGAGTCAGTCAAGTGTCTTCTCAAATTTAAGAGTGTGTCTCTGCCACTAGCTACAGGCATGGTTATTTTAAATTAGAATTTCTTTAAAAGCCCAGCTGACTTGAAGTACATTTTTAATAAAACCAGTAGACTTTCGATAACTAACTAAATTTTGTCTTTCTGTTAAAAGTAGAATCAAAAATACTAGTAGGATTACATGTGTGTGAGCTAAGATAACTTTATTTTTAAAACAAAACCTTTTTTTTTCAGTAAGGATGGCGACGACAAGAAAAGGCCAGTGATTATTCACAGAGCTATTTTGGGATCTGTGGAGAGAATGATAGCTATTCTAGCAGAAAATTATGGAGGAAAATGGTAAGTGGCACAAATGAAATTCTAAGAAGACTTTAACAACGTAGAAACTGCATATCCTTCCTATTATCCCACATATTATAATGCAAAAATAATATCCCTAAAATTTTCTCAAAATCAGTAAGATTGCAAGAAAAGTCTTTTCTGGTCTGAGTTGTAGGATATCCATACAATTTCATGAGACTGCAGAAAAAAATAAAAATAATGTAGAAATAGGAATGTCAATTCAAGTAATTGAATGTGTAAGTCCTGCATCATTCTTGTTCCTTTTTTCTTAAAAATTGTGTTTTTGTACCAGCAGGATATCAGATGTATGTAAGCAATTATTTGTGTATACACAGACATTAGTTAATCGTAATATGTGAAATATTTTTGTACTTCTAAGATTGATCATTTTATCTTGGGTAAGATCTAGAAGCATTTCTTCATGAATGTATTTAAATTACTAAGGAAGAGTTAATTCTTATTTTCAGTTACCTGACTGTCCACCTTCACTGCAAAGTTATAGATAAAAGTGAAAATTATGCAGAAAAAATTCTGTTTAAAGTTGTGAAGTCATCTGGGAAGAAAATAGAACGTCCAACTTCCCCATATGTCATTTTACTGGAATGAATCTATTTGCGATTTTATGTGAGCTTGAAAAGAGGGAGATAATACGCTATCCAACATCCTTAGCTAATGTAAATAATTCTATACAGAAATTATTATTGTGGAACATGACTATGGCTGTGACTGGGAATATAAAATGCACCTTTGTTTCCTGTTTGTCCTGTGCTGGCCAGGCCATTCTGGCTGTCTCCACGGCAGGTCATGGTTGTGCCTGTGGGCCCCACCTCGGAGCAATACGCCCAGCAGGTGAGAGGACAGCTTGTCTCCTTATGGCAGCAGGCAGATTTCATAGATCCTTAGACTCATCCTAGAATGGGGAATTAATGCTTGATAACTCTGGATTCATGTTTGGGGGGAGAGGTAAATTTTTCAGTATAAAAACTTCAGTCCAAAATGTGTATATGTTGGAGTAAGTGATATGTAACTTCAAGTATTTTGGGTTCTTTAATTATGTACATACTTCTGTAATTATGAAAGGACAGAGCATCCTGAATGACAAACTTTATATAACTAATGCTTCATTACAGTACTCTCAGCTCTTAAGTAGGCAAAGCCAGTTTCTTCTATCTCCCACCATGTGTATTCTTGACTACATCACTTTGGAACCACGGTTGGTTTTACCCCTGTCCCATGCTTTCCTTTTAATGCAAGAATAAGAGTGTTTGTTCCTTCTCCTCTTTCTCCTTTCTCAGACTGAGAACATGTTTTTGACATGCAGTAGCAGAGCAGTACATGTTTGATATAGATGGTATCTTGTATTGTCTCCCAGCTGGGGTGCTGCTGTGTATGCGGGTTTCTTCAGATAACTTCACCGAAATCCTTATCATCATCCACAAGAATGAAATTATGCATATGCATGAATTAATTACTGGGAGAGAACAATAATTGCAACATTTAGAAATGTGTGTTGTAACTATATAGAAATATTAAGAGGATTTTGGTTTCTTTGGGTTTTTTTAGGTTTGTGACCAATTTTTTGAAGCAGGATTTATGTCAGATGTGGATCTAGATCAAAGTTGCACATTAAACAAGAAAATTAGAAATGCACAGCTGGCTCAGTATAACTTCATTTTAGGTAATTGCAGCATCTTACATTTCTGAATATCATTCAAGTTCTAATGTTGGACAAAGTTTGTTCTAGGTTCATTTTCCAATGTAGATTGTGTAATATTTTGCGCTATGTCTTGCAGTGGTAGGAGAAAAGGAGAAAGCAAATAATGCTGTCAATGTGCGAACAAGAGACAACAAAGTTCACGGAGAGATTTCAGTATCTTCTACTATTGAAAAACTCAAGAAATTTAAGACTTCACAAATTGCAAATGCAGAAGAAGAATTCTGATGTTGCTGCTAAGAAAAAATTATTAGCTGTCTGTGTGAAATGTTTCTTTCTTCCTGCACAGCAATGATGCTCATCTGAGAGAATTTTCAGTTAATAAATATACAAAATAAGCAAATGGAGCACTGTCAGTGCTTCAGGAAAAGCACGAGAGGACAGATGCATCTGCCAACTCCTTTAACAATCGCTTGGGTTTCCAATCTGCCTGAATTGCAGAACGCTTATTTAGAAAGTCCTGCACCTCTGATGTGGTGGGTTTTCTGAGGAAATAAGTCAGGGCTGTACCATGGTGGGGATCGGGTGGCTGGGAAGGGCAGGGGATGCTGCTGGGAGCGCTCAGCTCCCTCAGTCACGGAGCAGGTACCTGACTGTGACCTGGCAGCCAGAGCTTGGCAGTGCATAGGTGCCTCAGGAGCAGTCTGGATTAGGTTTTTTTCTAGCTTCAGATGATAACAAAAATTTGGGGGGCTGGGAGGGGCATGTGAATATTTTGGTTGTTTGGGAATGTGTGTTCACAGAATATGAATGGAGTCTTTGTTGGAAGTCTCAGTGTAACGAGGCGCTCATGGAGTTGGTGTGATGACTGGTTGCTGTGATGCTGACAAGAATACTGTAACTGTGTGAAGTGTGGGTTTTTTCCTCTGTTTGCTGTTGTTTTGGCTTTTTACTAAAACTAAAAAAAAAAAACTTTGAAAAACCTTTCTGTGTGTAATTTATTACTTTATTTGCTGGAAGTAGTTGGAGTGCTGAACAGGAGCAGAGGACTGTTTTAATTTTAAAACAGTATGTTGGACTTGAAACTGGCCATATTTCTGTTTTGTTTCTGCTTATGAATGATTTTTAAAGTTCCCATTGCAGGCAATTGAACTGGATTTTTTGAAATTAATTTTTACCTTTTTTCACTTTAATATGCTGTTATTTAGTTAACAGGCTTAGATCATGTTAAGTGTATTTCTCGGTTATCTAAGCTATACAGTTCTAGTTGTGACTTAAATATCACAGCCGTCAAGCAGAAACTACAATTCAGTGCATAAATATTAACACAAGTACAAAGCTTGTTTTTTACTTTTGCCTCACACTCGTACAGACCTGTGTTTAATAGGTCTGTGTTTAGTTTTGTGTTCGTTCGGGTTTGTGGATCTGTTTTTGTCTCCTGGGGAGGTGAGACAAAACAAGGGCAAGAAAACCAAACATTGAAGGAGCAATGGGAAAACTTTCTGTTCCGCTTGACAGAATTAACACGGGCAGGGCCGGGCGGTTTTTACTTCTATATTTGATACACACGTCCGTTTCCATGGAGGATCGCTTCCGTGCTCAGTGTGATGTCCTGAGCGTGCAGCGCTGGGGTTCTGAGGGTGTTTTACCGCGCCTTTCGGCCTGGCCGCTGTGCGCTGCCGTGAGGGGCCGCCGCGGCGCTGCCGCTCCCCGCGGCCCTCAGCCGGCCCGGCCCCGGCCCCGCCCCCGCGCCGCCCCCTGGCGGCGGCGCCGGGCGCACCAAGATGGCGGCGCGGCGGTGGCGGCGCGCCCTGCGCGGGCTCTGCGGGGCCGCGCTGTTCCTGTCACAGCTCTCCGTCCTCTCGGGCCGCGGTGAGCGCGGCCGCGGGGCCGGGACGGGGCGGCGAGGGTGGGAGAAGGGGCAGGGGCTCCGGCTGGGCCCTGGGCTGGGAACGGCTCCCTCGAGCGGCAGCGGCCGCTCCCCGCGGCCAGGACTGAGCGCGGGTCCTGCCGCGGAGGCGGCGGTGACCGCGGTGGGGTGAGGACGCGCTGCCGCTGCCCTGCCTGGGGTGAAGCGGGTGTTGCGGGCATGGCCGCATTTCGTTGTGCCGGCTCTGCGGGGTTGGGGCTGAGGTGCTCGGTGTCAGGGCAGAAGTCGGGCCCGGCCCCGCTCCGCCGGCTCTATTACACAGCACCTTCTGTGCCTGCTCTGTGTCGCGAACGTGTGTGATGCACAGCGTCCTGGGGCTCCTCGGCACGGTCCGGGTGCGTGGTGTGGCAAAGCTGCCTCTCCTTCCTCCGCCCGTGCCCGGTGGCTGCCGTGAGGGCTCGGCGCATCGCGGCTCTCCCGAGCCCTCAGACGGCGGCTCCCGCAGAGACCAGCGCGCAGCTCGAGCGCGGCCGTGCCCCCCGAGCGCTTCCTCTGCTCCATCTTTCCGTCAAAGAGCTGCTTACAGTGCTTCGGTAAATGGTACTGTTCAGTAGAAAACCGTGTGTAAAATCTGCTTACTGAGCAGTGCTTTTCATTCTCATGAATCAAAAAATAAGATTGAGTGGAAATAAATGTAGTTCCTTGTCTTAAATGAACAATTCTATTCTAATGCTCTTTCTAATGATTATAACATAAATATCCCAGTACTAGTAGAACAGGAAAACAGATTTTTTCCTAATCTCATTACACTTTCCACTTGCATTTTTGTATCAGAGTGCTGAAATAAAACTGCCATCTTTCTGAAGATGGAATTTGTTTCAGAAATTTCATTTTCTCCATGTTTTTGTCTTGTAGCGGGATCTTTGGTGACAACAAAGCTTTCACAGCCACAGTCTACACTGGCAAAAAGCCTAACTTCAACAAGTACAAATGCTCCCTATTTTAAAGCATTAGGTAAGGTATTATGTTGTTTCTTTTCTTTGTTATCCATGGATCCTTCTCAGTCTTGTGTCCAAAAGTTCTTGAGCTGGGTGTTAGAAACCTGTACGTGATTTCACAGTGGTAAGAAGCATTGCAGTGTAACATGCTATGAATTACTTTTCAATGACCATAACAGTTACTTTGGGTTATCTAATTAGACATCTGGTTCATATAAGAACTATAAAATGTTAGGTTAAAGTACCATCGTGGTATATGAGGTTTATACCCCTCAGGATGGTGGAAGTTCTTGAAAGACTCCAGCATCCTGCAAGAACTTGCTCCCTGTCCACCATCAGTACAGTTTTGTAGCTCACTGAGGGTGCATCAAGACTGACAGGAATGCTGCTCTTGCTGGCAGTTTAGGAGGTGATTCTGTACACATGCAAACAGCAAATGGCTGAGGTAGCTGTAGCCCTAATTAGAGCTCAGCTCAAAGTAGGTTACCCGTGTCACCCAGCTGCTATTCCTGAACTGATTAGTTCTGCTGAGGAGCACTGGCTGAGGCAGCACTAATCCCCATAAGCTCTGTCCTGGTGCTGTGCTGAAATGTTGGCTGGTGTCCTGCACAGAGCCCTGTGGCTCCTCTGGCTCTCACCGCACAGGCTGGGAATGCTGCTCCATGTATAGTGAGGAAAGCCCTTTATACAGCGTCAGTGCATGTGTTTGTCTATGTACATGTATTAAAAAATGTATATGTGTACTTTAGGCTATTTATTTTTTTTTACTCAGGTTCTTAATTCACTTATTGTACCTTTCAGAAAGTACAGAAATTCCACCTTACCTGACTAATTGTCCCAGCAACGGGCTTTGCAGTAGACTGCCACCAGACTGCATGACGTGTAACACAAACTATTCCTGTATATATGGGAAGACGGCAACTTTTGATTGCAAAGTCAAGCCACATGTCCATTGTGTTGTAAGTAATCTGTTACTCTTAACCCCAGATTTAAGTAAAATTAAACTGTGGCATCTTGTCTTAAAATGCTGGAAAATAAAAAAACTGGAAATATTGATTTCCAGTTCTGATGTAGGCAGGTTTGCAGTTCTGTGATAAGTTTGATCACTCACTGCGGGCTGTTGAAGAGGCAGGCCTGCCCTTCCCTGGTTTGCCTTTCTTGCCTTGGATCTTTTTGTTACCTGGCCATGCCTTTGAGTTAAACCATTCCAAACATTTTGAGAGTGGGGAGGCTAAATAGCTGTCAGAGTTGCAAACTAACCTTACAGGTGAGACTAAATGAGTCCTCACTTTGGCAGCAGCCTTAGACTAGAGGAATCAGGAATGTTAAATGTGACTTTGATACTTCTTTGGTGGTTTTCTATTCTGCTCTATAAAAGGTAGCAAACAGAACAATTGTTCTTTTGCCCAAAATGACTACTCATGAAATCTAATTTGATACTGCACATTGATTTTTTGGTTTTAATACTATTGAAGTAATAGTGCTGTCCTTTTACAGGATGAGAATAACCATGAGCAGGAGAACTTTACAATTAACATGACCTGCCAGTTTTGCTGGCAGCTTGCCACAAGTGATTATGTGTGTACCAATTCCACAAACTGCATGACAGTTTCCTGCCCTCGACAGCGATACAATGCAACTTGCACAGTCCGGGATCACATTCATTGTCTAGGTAAGGTGGGCAAAGCTGGATTTCTCTAAAGAATTTTCCACATATTTTGTAATCTTTTGAATACAAAGATTGTTTATGTCCTTTTTTGCAATAACAGCCTGCTCCTTGATCAATCTACTGAATTTTTTATTGTTGCATTTCATTTTTTAGCATAATAGTGACATCTAACTGCAAACATTGGCTTATTATATTGTTGTATACTATCACACCAGAGAAAACAGTTCTTTTAAACTTACTTGAACCTACTAGTGGTCTGATTCTCAGACCACTAATAGAATCAATATCAAATATCTCCATAGGCCAATTAAAGAAAATTATGCTGATTCCATCCAGCTAGGCTTATTTTTCCCCTCTGTTTGTTTCACTGATTTTTCTGATATGGGACCAAGATTGATGGAACAGAAAACTGCAGGGTATAAATGAGCTTGTGTGTTGACAGTTGTTTCTCCGTTAGTGTTAACCCTTTTAGATTCCTTTTGGAAAAATATAGTATCTTCTTCCTTGTCATTTTCTTCCTTTTTACATGGTCTTTTGTTTATTGCATTAAGGTTTCAATATTTTCCAATATTTAGGTAACCGTGTCTTTCCTAAGATGCTCTATTGCAACTGGACTGGAGGTTATAAGTGGTCTACTGCTTTGGCACTAAGGTAAGCAGGAACTATTCGATAATGTCAAGCTAAAATAGATTAGTTTTCTTTAAAACTTAAGGTTCTGTGGTTTTCTGCTTGTTTTTTTTTTTAAGGTGTGCCAAATAACCTGTATTTCAGATAGTCTAGCTTGACATGGTGGTCATAGAATGCATGAAGGGTTCACATTCAACAGTGCTGGCTGTCTTCAGCAAACACAGCTGGAGGAAAAGCATTTGGGTACCCAAGCTCAGTTCCTCTAAAAATAATAATAATTAATCATATTTTTATTCTTATAGCATCACCCTTGGTGGATTTGGTGCCGATCGTTTCTATTTGGGTCAGTGGCGGGAAGGTCTGGGAAAACTCTTCAGCTTCGGTGGACTTGGAATATGGACACTAATTGACGTGCTGCTAATAGGTGTTGGCTATGTGGGACCTGCAGATGGATCTCTCTATATTTAAATGTGGGTGCAATGTGTTTCACAGAGGAGTCGTTGCCTGCAAAGGGCTCTAAATAAACAAGTGTGGAAGTTTGAGCCTTTAAGGTGGAATGAAGAACAACTGTTTGTTCTGTGTGCATACATTTTAATGTACAGTATCTGTACTTGGTTTGCCTTTAACTAAGGTCAAATAAAAGAGTAGATCACTGAGTAAGTTGAAAATAATTTCATTTCTTCTATGGACATGGTATTTTTCTATGAAAAAAAGTTGAGCAGCTAACCAAATTCTCCACTGTGCTTGAGCTTGGATGATCTGTCAGGCCCTCAAAGAGCAGCAAACTAACTTGAATATTGAATTGTTTACTTCATATTTCTGTGCTTTAATTTAACTCTAAAGCTAACTTCCCTAAATATGTTAGGTTTTTTGTTTTTGGTTTTTTTTTTTAATTTGTGGGAGGATAATTTATTTGCCTGAGTTATGTGGGTAGTATATAAATCACCATGTTTTATGATGTTAATTACATTATCTTGGTTTGGGACATAGCAAGAGCTAATATCTGCTTAGGGACTCGACTTTAAATTATGGGGGAATTTAGAATTAGACAGCAGTATCACTAAAGGCTAAATATTAAATATATGAAATAGATTTTTTTTATTGTTCTGGAATAACTTTGTTTTGTTTGGATTTGAATTTAAATTATGGGGGAATTTAGAATTAGACTGCAGTATCACTAAAGGCTAAATATTAAATAATTGAAATAGATTTTTTTTTATTGTTCTTGAATAACTTTGTTTTGTTTGGATTTGACCACCACATCTGTGAAAGTTACAGTTCCTATTCTTGTGCTAGCAAGCTTGCCAAATTACTTTAAGAAAGGGTTGGCAATATAATCGATGAGTGTATCCATTAGGACTTAGTGACGCGATAATGTAGCGGACTAGTGCCATTACAGGACAACTTTGTGTAGTCGGGTTGGATGCCCGCCGTGCGTGCCCGCCCCCCGCCCGGGGCCGGAGCGGCCGCTGCTGTAGCACCGCGGTGCCGTCGGGCTGGAAATGCTGTCGCTTCAATAAACTGTCCCTTGAAGCTTTCCTGGCGTTAATACCGGCAGTGTTTGTCGCGGTCTCGGCTCGGTCTCGCTGCCGCGGGGCGGGCGGAGCGGCGGCCGCGGCCCCGCGCTGTGCGGTGCCGGGGGCGGGCCCCGGGCCGGGGCGGTGCCGCCGCCGAGCCCCGGCTCGTCCCGCCCCGCCGGCACAGGAGCCACCATGGCTGCAGAGCGGGACCGCGAGCGGGAGCTGCGCTTCTACCGACGGCTGCCCAAAGCGGTGAGCGGCGGGGGGCGGCGGGCCCGGACCCTCCTCCGGCGGCACCGGGCTCGGGCTCGGGCTGCAGACGGAGAGACGGACAGAGCGACAGACGCTGCTGCTGTCTCGGCGTTCTTCCCGAACGCGCGGTTTCTAAGGGCCTTATCCCACCGCAAAATGCAGTCGGGTGTTTGCCTGACCGGTTTGTTTACAGACCTTACTAATCTAATTGCAATTAAATCAGTTGAGCGCGATCTTCATTTTCTCTTTTTGTCCTATTTCCCCTCAGTCTAGCCAAGAACTCTGGCTCAGATAAGGCTTTTTCTCCGTGTCCCGAGGGTGTGCCTTACTTCTTGCATATCAGTGCAAGCCTTCACAGGGGTGTGTGTGGATTTATCGGGGCTCGTGTGCCGCGCTCACCAAACCCCGAGAGCACGTAGTCCAGCACAGAGCCCTGTGCAGGCAGTGCACGGGGGCACCAGCAAACCCACTTCAGGCCGCACCATCCTTGCATTCCAGCGCTCCTTTTCTCTAAGTTGCTTTTCAGGGTGTATGTTTCATGTCTGTCAGAATTCTGTGAGGTAATTGTAATCTTGTGAAAAATATAACACAGTTGTAGCACTGTGTATCTGACTCAGTCACCAGAATCTGTAAGCAGCCACAGCTTCTGGTGAGTTACAATTTCGACATCTTTTCCAATGTAAAGCTTGAAGAGAAGTATTTACTGATTTTTTTTTCCTGTTGAGAATGGATGTGTACAGGCAGACGAGAGGTAGGTAACAAAGTAGATGCTTTGTAGATACATTTTGAATGAGTTGGGAGGGTGCTGGAGACCTATTCCTTAAGTCGGGAGCCAGGAGATAAGAAGGAGCAAAGGTGAAGTGAGAAGTGGAGCTGAGGATCATAGGTTTGGAGCCCAAAGTCAGGATGTCAATAGAAAATCAGGCAAAAAGAGGCCTCAGGCAAAGGAGTGCAGTTACTGCAGTTGCCGTTCATGGCAGAATCTTGCTGCATTTCTGACGTGAGTTTAAGCTTCAGAGTATGAGCAAAAGCAAGGGGAGTGGGTAGACACCTGTTGCTATATTTGAATGATGGACATGTACATTTAACTTGCAGTGGATGGGGAGAGTTCTTGAATCCTTAGTGTACTTTTTTGTAATACTGAGGCAGCTATTGGCTTCCTCCTCACCTTGGATCACACCACCCCAAGAACTGTCTGGAGAGCTCTTTGCTGAGCCAGCTGTGCTCCCATGCCAACAGCAGCCACAAAAGAAATAGGGCAGTTCTCAGCTGAACCAGTGCTTGCAAAAACCTGAGGAAGGAATTGTTAGCCAAAATTTAGATAACTGTTATTTTCAAACTCGGAGTGAAGCACTGATGTAGGATATGAGAAGTAGTACAAACAAGGTGCAGAAGCCACCCTTTTCGTAAGTCCACAGGATTTTTATTTCTGTAGGAACTCCATGCTCATTTGAATGGCTGTATCAGTACTGCTACTATGAAGAAACTCATGGCCCAGAAGCCAAACCTTCAGATCCAGAATGGAATGACTGTGATTGACAAAGGGAAGAAAAGAACCTTAGATGAGTGAGTATATGCATGTGTGTGATGAACATTTACCAAAGATTTTTCAATAAAGTTGAAAACAGAAATGTATGGCCTTACTCACTAACTGCAGAAAATATGGTTTTAAGTTTTACAGCATAATCTCATAGATTTTTTTATATTTGTAGCTACAGATAATAATAATTTCTTCAATGCTTGCAAACTAAAAAGAAAACTCATATTGATTAATTCCTTCTTTAAAAGATTGAAATTTTTTACTTAGATCATCTGCTTTTCAGAGAAAATTGACTCACATAGTTTCCTTTTTTGGAAACTTTGTGTTTTCCTTTTCCTTTAAAAAGCTTTGTGGTAGTAACAACTTTCGTTGAGAATGCTTTGTTAGTATCTAAAATCTAAAATTGTTGAGATGTTTCTTTGTATTTCAAGCTACAGTCTGGTTAGTTGACTCCAGTGGGTAGGTGTTTTTAAAATGTAGATTTTTTTTTCCTAAATACTCATTCAGTGTCTTTCCAATTAATTTTTTACATTTTGTTTTAGATGTTTTCAGATGTTTCAGATGATCTATCAGGTTACCACGAGGACTGAAGATATTTTACTGGTAAATTAATTAAAAGTTCACTTAAAACAAGCAAGCAGTACACACAGTCACAACCAGATGGATTAAGAGCATTGGATTCCATGTAACAATATCAACAATGGTCCTTTTCAGTTGAAGGTCAGAATAATTACTGTAAAGCACTTGAACTGTCTTCACTTTCCCTGAAAAAATCAAATATGCCTTCTGTGTGGTAGAATTTCCACAGACATGGGGACTACTAAAAACATACTGGGCCTGAAAACACTGCAAGTGTTTCACAACAAAAAAAAAAAAAACAAACTGGGTCTTTTAGTTGTAAAGGAAAATATAACTAGTTATAAGTATCACTTTTATGATGTTGAATACACTTTTACTTAACCAGATAACTAAAGATGTCATTAAAGAATTTGCTGATGATGGTGTTAAGTATCTGGAATTGAGAAGCACTCCAAGAGAAGAAAAATCCACAGGTACAGTCTGTTCTGGTAGTTAATTTGTGATCTTCTTGCACTATAAAACTTAGTTGAAGACTATGTTAATAATAAGTAAAGTCAAATTTAGTTGACTCAATAAAAATATACTTCAAATATGAAAGCTAAAATTTAACCGGGTAGAAGCATGTCACTTTCCTATTAGATTTTTGAGGAACAAAATGGGTTGGTCATAACGACCATGAGATTGGGTTATTCACTTGAGTATGGCATCTGAGTCTGCTAATGTTTTTAATAGCTGATATATTTTACTTTTGTTATTATGTTTTTTTCTTCTAGGTATGGTTTAGTAGAAACACATAATAGAAGTCCTATTGCAATTCTCTGGTTCACACAAAGTCATTTTAATTTTTCCACATGCTTAGGAGGAGGTTTAGTTCAAATATGTGCTTCACAGTAAAGCTGTATTTACAGATAGAATTAGAATTACATGGGTTAGAAGACTCTATTGTCTAAAATCAAAGGTGCAACATGAAACTTAGGAGACTAGACAGCAGGGTCTGCAATATAATAAAAATAGTTTAAAATATATTTGTTCCAAACGTGTGCATATGTTTGCAGGTATGACCAAAAGGATGTATGTTGAAACCGTACTTGAGGGTATAAAGCAGTGTCAAGAAGAAGGTTTGGATATAGATGTAAGGTAAGTAATGCATGTGGAACACCTCTGTTTCAAGGTTTTGTGCAGTCTGATGCTTGGTCATGCTTGCAGAGAGATTTACAAGCCAGCAGTATAGGAAAGAAAATTGTTTTTAAACCAGATTGCATGGAGTGGAAACAGGTAATTCATATGGAAACCTGACTTTTTATCTTCTTTTTTACTGCTAAAGAAGAAAACTGAGTAAAACCTCTCATCTTTAAGACTGTCCATTCTTTGCAACATTTTCAGGAAAAGAGGTGTTTTTCATGGAGTTGGCTCCTTTTTCACAGCTTAGCTTTGTTGCAAAGATTTTGTTTGATTAGCTGTACAAGCAGCCTACTGTGAAGAAGAACTAGTCCTGACCAGCAGAAGTTTCAGAAGGTGTCAGTGGCTGTTTGGAGACAGTTTGCTCTCCTGTCTTTTATAGCCTCTGTAGCAACCCTTACTAGATTTATATGTGAAAGCTGAAGAATTTTAATCCTTCATGGGTGTTATTGCATGTCATGGGCCAACTTATTTATCTGTTTGGGACCCTCTGCACTTTGGTACCTTCATTCCTAGAACAGTTTCCTATACAAATACTCTTTATACTCAGCCATGAAGGATATGAATTGCCATTTTTTGTTTGTATCAGATCTGTTGAGCTCCTGATATTACAGCTTGTAATAATTTAATAATAATTTAATTTAATAATTTAATACCTTTCTGTCCCAGGCTGTTAATAGCAATAAACAGAAGAGATGGCCCAGCAGTTGCTAAACAAACTGTTAAACTTGCTGAAGAGTTCCTGCTTTCCAGTGATGGGGTTGTAGTAGGACTTGACCTCAGTGGTGATCCTACTGTAAGTTTTTGGTTTATTTTAGTCTATTCTTGAAGATAAATATATAATGTTGTGTAACTGCAGGTGGTTCTAACCATAGGTTTTTCTCACAAGTTTTTGTCCAATTTTTGTGCCTATCTGGAATGGATTGATGCTGGGTTAATCCCTGTTGCTGTAAGGGGCAGGTACTCTAACAAAGAACCCTTAGATTAGTATGTGACTGAGAAAAGCACCATTGAAATACAGTGTTAAATGGGAAGTGTGTGTACCTGAGTTGTCCCACTCAGATTAACTGGGTGGAGGCAAGTTGTCAATAATTTACATTTTGTTTAGCTGCACCAAATGCTCATTTTGTATTAAGAAAGCAAAAATGTTTGAGGACAGCTGTCAAGCTGAAGTGAAATAGCTCTAGGTGGTAGCTGTGTAAAAGGTATCAAAATCAAGACAATTGGCTTATGAATCTTAGGCATCATCTGACCTTCTGGTGTTTGATCCATTGGTCTAAACTGTATGGCAGAGGCTTATTTGACTTGCTGCATTCCAAACTGAAGTAATGGGAAAAGTGGAATAATTTAAATGTAAATGTACTTGAATGTAGTGTTTGGATACTGCTAGACTTCTTAATTATGGTAATGACAGGGATTTTGTCAAATAAGCTGTAGAAAAATTATGTGTTCCTGTTTTCCAGGCAGGACATGGTCAAGATTTTATGGAACCACTCTCTGAAGCAAAAAAAGCAGGTCTAAAGCTGGCACTGCACCTTTGTGAGGTAATTTTTTTTTATTTATTTTGTTGCTTCTCTGTAATTGTCATTTTGTGAAATCTTGATGAAATTAAAATTACCTTCTGTGCATTTTGGACTTCTCAGGCCAAAGTATTAATGGTTTGGGGCATTTGAGAAGAGAGAAGAAAACAAGGAGAAATAGTCAACCTTTTGTTCGAAATCTGAACAGCCAGGTTATTGCTTCCTGTACCGTATCTATTGTGGGTTTAGGTGTGAAATTGAAATTAGGAGCTTTCTAAGAGACCCACTGCTTTCTTACTGGTATTATATCAGAAATCATGTGTAGTGAAATCCACACAGTTTCATGAGCAGTGAGCTCTGTTAATTCCACTGGGATCAGTAGAAAGAGTTGCTTGTCTGTTCAAATGGTGGCTGGAATTGGCTCTGAGAATATAGTTACTGAATATAGTTATAATAAATATTGAAGACAGTTATTTTTTCAGGAAATTAAGCAGGACATATGATGTCATCAGCATATTTATACTTGTTTCTATTTCACTAAAACTTTCTTTTGGATAAGAGATGCCATTAAAGTAGAAGTGAAAGTCCATTGTAGTTATATAACATGCTGTTTTATGCTGCCTTGACAGAATGTGAAATATATCCTCTCTAGATTCCAAATCAAGAAGAGGAGACCAAGATTCTCCTGGGCCTGCCTCCTGACAGAATTGGACATGGAACATTTCTCAACTCCACAGCAGCAGGTTCTGAAGAGATAGTGTCATTGGTTCAGCAGCATCATATACCTATTGGTAAGGAAAAAAATATTTGCCATGACTTGATCTCTGGCTATCAGAACAGGATATGTACTGCTGATCTAGTGACACCAGTTTGTCTCTGACCAGAGGTGACTTGGAAAAATACGGCAATGAGACTTGCCCACGAAGGTACACTCATGATGCTTGTGGGGCTTTTGGCACCTTTATAGCAGCAGACAACAGCTGATGTTTCAGATGGAAGCAAAACCAAATCCCAAATCATGATTTGTCATTACTGTACAAGACCGTGTGGTGGTTCTGTACCTGGTTTGCAAGTTCCCTAAATTTTATACCCCAAAAAAATCAATTAGCAAACTTTTCTCAAAAGAAATTACAAAAGAAGCATAGAAAATCAAGTAAATAACAGTAGCTGCTTTTAATTTTTATTCAGGACCTTTCTAAGTCAATTAATGTGTCTCTTATTTTAATATATGTCCTCATTTCTTTTTCTGTTTTTCCCTTAGAATTTTGCATGACGTCAAACATAAAATCTCAGACAGTGCCTTCCTGTGACAAACACCATTTTGGATACTGGTACAGCATGGGTCATCCTGCAGTGCTTTGTGTAAGTTTTTTGATTTTTAAGCATATATTTAAGCAAAGGGCTAAACTTGTGAAGTTGGAGAAGTCTTTCTCCGTTTATGGATCAGAACTGACTTACAATTTCTGACCTTGTAGCGAATCATTTGCTCTTAGGAAATCATAATGTTCTGTTTGAGAAATGCTTTTAATTCAAATGGGAATTGCTAGTATTTATCTTGGTTCTGTTGTAAAGCCAGGACTTCTTTCTGTGGGATAAAATGATCAGCTATACAAGCAGTGAACTTCATAGCTCTTTGCACAATGACAGATTTAAAACCCATGGCTCCAGTGCTTGCATATGTACCTCTGCTTACCTGGTGTTCATTGTGCTGGGTGAGAGCTCCTGCTCTTGATAGTTCTCTTGATAACTCATTAAGGTCTTTAAGCACTGCAGGTGCCAAGTACTTGTGCTGCCACTGGCAGGGTTTTAGTATTATCCTGTTAGTTTAACCCCCATAACCCATAGCATTGTCCAAGTGTGTATATATATATATATATATATATATATATATATATAATAGCACTGCTTATCTGGGGAAAGGGAAAAGAGGAATAAGGAGACCTGCACATACTGACATACCTTGAATATATGCAGCATTTGATAGCCATCTTTTGAGCAATTTTAGTAGGAAATCCTATTTTCTTGATAAATCATGCCATCATTTTAAGTGTTCTTATATGTTTGAATAATTTATTCATTTTTAGTGAAAATAGGGCAAATAAAGAATTAAATAACCATGCACAGATGAAAGAACATTGGAATAAAATGTGAGACTGCAAGATAAAACTGGTTTGTATGTTTAGAAAAAAAACCTTTTTGATAGAGAGGAACTAATTTAAACTTTTTCATTTCTTTCCTTTCAATTTAACTCTAGACTGATGATAAAGGCGTCTTTGCAACTGATCTATCACAAGAATATGAGCTGGTTGCAAAAACATTTAATCTGACTCGATCACAGATGTGGGATCTTTCCTATGAATCAATCAACTATATTTTTGCTTCAAATGCAGTAAAATCCAAGCTAAGGGAACAATGGTGTAAGCTGAAGCCAGCTCTGTTTGATTAATCAAACTGTTGTCCTAAATAGCTCGGGTGAATTAGCTGAGTTAATAAGCTTTTTTAACTGAAGTCCCCAGCTTTTTTCAGACCTCAGGGTTTTAAACCCAGCCATAAACTGCCTGTGTGAAATGAAGGCAACTGGAATGCATCCCTTTTAACGAGACAGAAGTAAATGTTCTTTTGGTAGGTGAGAATGGGTCTCAGCCAGTGACTAGAATGCCAGATGTGTTGTCACCTTGTTTCTCTTGAGTTGATATGACATTTTAAAAAATACTTAGTTGAAATATGTTATAATATAAACATTTTAGAGGTGGAAAAAAATAAAGCAGAGCTATTGGTGTTTAAAACATCTCTGTTGGCAGCATTTGGCCAAGCAGTTTGAATGTGCGGTGTGTATTTTTGGGGTTTGCATTGTTTTTAGGTTTAAAGTTCTTGATTGAATGTAAAGACAGAAACAAACTCAGGGAGAACTAAATATTTATACCAAGGATTTAATATTGTATCTGGTTTTATTGCTGTATGTGTATGACTAAAGCTGCTGTGGATTGAGTAGCATGTGGGGGTCTCAGCTGGTGCCCTGGGCACTGGTGGTGTGTAGGCACTTAAGAAACTTGAATGCCTTCAATAACTGAGCTACTTGGCAGAGTGGTCTCATTCTTAAAATGCTTTTTAGAATTGCTGTTTGTTGTGTTAAAAAAACAATAAAAACACCCTCAAGCTCCATGTTTTTGAAACCACCACTTCAAGGCGTGCATGTGTGTGTTTGAGCTCTCCAGAAGAGAAGCAGGATTCTCTGGGGTGAGTCCCTGGAGCACCGTGCTGCCTGCCAGCCTCTCCCCTGCTGCTCTGGCAGGCCCTGGCTCTCCCTGTCCTGGGCAGCCCCAGGGTTCTCTCTGCCCTCTCCAAGCACCTGCCTGTGTGCTCTGGTGCTGAAAGCTCACAGAGTCTGTGAATGTGCACACGCTGCAGTTTGTGTAACGGGAGTCGGGAGGTCACCTGGAGGATTCCATTCGTGTGCAGTGAAAGAACCAGGAATGTACGTGGGTGGCTAAAGAGCAACACACAGAGCTGGGATTTCTGTATATAGGAGTCTAACTGTGAGTTACACAGCAGAAATGTTACACTGAGGAAGTTGGACAGGATGTGGACTTCTGGAATGAAGAATCACCATCTGATGAGACCTTTGTCGTGCACAGTTCCCAAGATCACCATTGCAACTTGAAACCCTCTTACTGGGCTAGTTTTCCAGAGTTTACTTTTGTAAGTAGAACTGCAGTTTCCTTCTTTGACTTCATGTAACATTATAGTTAATTTTAATTTAAGCACTTCTTACTGAGCCTGCTTGTCAAATTCTGAGTTAGCAGTGACATAACTACTGTTTAGTTAATAATACTGTATAAAAATGACTGTGACACACAGAGTAAAGCATCATCACAGAATTAACCACCAGTAATGGGGCAGAGAAGATTTTTTCCCTGAATGCAATAGAAATTTTGAGTAACTGCTACTAGAATTTCATGTGGTATATGATGAGGTTTAAGTTATCTATTCATGTGCAGCTCAACTTATTTTTCAAGTGAACAAAATAGATCTAGCGTTAATATTTTTATTTCCATCTGATTATACAAGAGAACACTTACAGAGCAGTCTCCAGTGCTCAGAGTCTTTACTCATGAAAAAGCACACTGGTTGAAGACAAGCAGTTTTGAACAGTACTGCTTTGGTGATGTATGTGAGAACAACTGTTCACTGTGGCATTGGTTTCTCAGTTCCTTCTGAGGCAAACACAGGCAATCTTCAAAACCTCAGCTCCCTATGATGAGACTGGTAACATTCCATAGCTTTTCATAATGCAACCACTAAAGCGTAAGTACACACTGCTCCTCAGGATCCTAGCTTGGCAAATAATGTACTTTCAGCAATGATTTATATGGCTGCTTGAATATTTAGGTGTTTCAAAATAATACATTAAAAAGAATGGATGCAGATAGAGGCCCTGCATTAGCTAAGTGATTCAGCTGATTAAAAGGCTAGCATGTCCCTCCTGTGAGGCCTAGAGAGTGGGCACTGATTAGATTGGAGTGGAGAGGGCTCTGGGGGAGGATCTCATCAAGGTTTTTAAATATCTGATGAGAAGAAGTAAAGAAGATGGAGCCAGGCACTTCTCAGCAATACCCAGTAACAGGAGAAGGGGCACAGACTGGCTCTGTGTGGGTGGTTGTACACGGGAGCGCTCACCCAGACAGCCTGGGGAGACTGTCCTTGCAGGTACTCAAACCTATCAGTGACTTGTAGCTTCAGCAAAGGAGGTGGACTGGGCAATCTCCAGAGATGCCTTCCAGCCTCATCTGTTCCATGAAGAAAATATACAAATATACAAATGATAAAGTCTCTATATAAATACAAAAGCTTTTAAAATTAAATACTGACTTAACTGAGTCACTCAAGTGACAATTTTTCACCAGGCTTGGTCACCAGCAGTTGGCTGATTTGTGAAACTGTTTTTAAAGAATAGTCTATTCACCCTTCATAGCCCTCCTTCTTTCACAGCCATTGTGGAATCCTTTGGTGCCATCAGGACCTTTAGGCAGCCGCAGCACCCCTACAGGGAGACCGTCTGCATTTTGTATTTTCCGCACCAACATGGGGCTGCTGACAGGACTCTTCTCTTGTGTCAGAGTTTGGGCTTTTCTTCTCTGCACCCAGGGGCTCCCAGAAGGAGTGATGCTGCTATCTGAGGAATAATCAGTGTATTTCCTTGGAATTTCAGGGCTAGTGCTTGGGTTAAGCTTGCTGTCTTCAGCCAGCGGAGACTTTTTGGTTACTTTTCTTAATGAAGATGGACTGTTCCAAGGACTTGATCTGGGTGACATATTAGGACTCAGGTGGTTGTTTGGGTGGATGACAGGGCTCAGATTACTTGTATTTGTTGTGGTACGTTTGCGTCCTGACAGCGGTGACGTAGGATTGCTCTCTGGGTCAGAAGAGCTGTTTGCTGAAGATTCATCACCAGCAAACTGAAGTTCCTCAACTCTCTTGTTAAGGGATCGAGTCTTCTTAAGGCTCTTGTTGGTATCTTCGTCATGGTTCTTGTCTTTGGGAACCTTTTTCTTTGGTGGTTTCATGCCTATTTGAACAACTTTCATGCCAGTGTCTTTGTTTTCAGCACACATAAAATCATGAGCACGTATGGCTGCTTCTACTTCTTCAAATTCTATAATTGCACATTCCTGGGTTCCCAGCTGGGTGTACCGATTGCTGACCCTCCTGATATCAGGGGGGAGATCCCTGCCAGGCTTGAGAATACGAACTGATGAAATTACACCAAAAGTTACAAAGGCTTTGAGGAGATGCTCCATTTTCCTTTCTTGCATGCATCCATTTTCTTCTTTGTTAAGGGCGTGCAGCTCAGAAGTCATGTGGATATCATACACCAGTAGCATCCTGGAAGGGATATTTTCACTTGGAAACAATGGAACTGGAGTATTTCTTCGAACCTTTTTGTTATCATCATTGAGCTCCAGAGTGTTGGAGTACTTCAGTGCATAGGCTGTGGTTCTCCAGTCACGGGTAAGGTGTTTCACCTTTGGGACAGACACAGGTTAAGCACTACAACTGAGCAAACCCAATCAAACTAGTCCCTGAATTTTAAGGCAGATGCAGGCTTCAGTCTACAAGCAGAACCCTGGATTTGTTTCATGTAGCAGACTTGGTGAGAAGATAAGCAGTTTTCATGCTATAATGGGCATCAGTGAGGTCCTGTAAAGCTCATGACCTGTTGAATCAAATTAAAACAGGAACTGGCACTAAAGCTCAAACTGGAAATCGTCATCTGAAAGCCTGCTCAAGTAGTGCTTGGTTATTCCATGTCTAGGCCTGAACCATGATCAAAATGCATGTTCTGTGGATGTTACATTTGCCAAATAAGAAATTTTGTTAAGTTTAGGTCTTCATTGTATTGAACTGATCTTTCCTCCCTCAAAAATCTCAGTCTAAAAAAACACCACAAAGTTTTCCATTTTCATTACATGTTTATAAAGAGTTTATCTGTTACCAATATAATCTGTTTTAAGTGGTCTGACAAAATTGAGAGTGTCTTAACTTCTAGACTGAATAACTCTGCAAAATAATGAGATTTAAAAGCTTGACAAAGTGTTTCTAGTATAATTCTAGAAATCAGTTATGTACAGATTTATATAGTTCTTTCTAATGAAAGGAGAAAAAAAAAGAAAAAATAATAAAACTCACTTCAAGTCTAAGGGACATCGATTACCAGATATTTTATCCTACTCTTCATTTTTGGTTCTCTGTCCAAAAATCAGATTCACTGTCCCTTCTCAGAGACAGGAACGTAACTGTACCAGGACTACCCAGCTGTTCATGAGTAGTTGCTGTGGAAATTAATGTCCTCCTGTCTCCAAGAATGATAATTTAAAAGCATACAGGCTTTTAAGCCAATTATTTTCCTAGCCAATCATCAACGAGTCCAGCAGTGAAAGTTCTGGATGAGTACAAACCTAACCATCATAGCAAAACCAGGCAATAAAGAGAAAGACTATAAAGTTGCCTATATAGAATGTTACTTTAATCTCTTCTACTGTTTTTAGATTCATCAGGCTTGCAAGAGATCCTTCAAGTCTTAAAAAGTTAGCTTACCTTCTTAAATGAAGTGAGAAGTTTAACACTGACATAGCCCATCTTATTTCTTCTCACATGCTTCAGAAGGAAGGCATCTTTCTCAAGGTTCTCATCTGAGAAGTAATATTCAATCTGTGCTATTATCTTCTGAATCAGGTCATTTTCTGGTGGTTTCCAGTTCTGGTCAGAGTCATCATCATTTTCCCCACCACTGGAAAACACATAAATCATTTCATCAACAGATCTTCATCTTCTCTTAGTGGATTCAAATAGCCTTTCAAAATGAAAGGACATAACCATTACGCTGGTTCCAACTGACTTTAGATGTGGGCACTGGACAGGTATCACCCACCCAGCTGAGCCAGCAGGCTAGCTCAGAGGATGAAGCTTTTCAGTCAGCATAAGGAGTCAAGTTCCTGAGCTCATTCCAAAAGCTGATCTTAGTGCAGAACAATGGGGAATCTACACTAATGGCTTGAAAGCACTGACAACTCAAATCCTGCACCGAAACATGAAATGAAGGTGCCCTGGCACTTGGTACTATACAAAGTTCCTCCAGTTACAGTGTTACACTTTTCATTATGAAGCTGTTAAACATAGGCCTGACCTTTATGTGCTTCACGAGTAGTGTCACATGCCAGAGAATGAATATTCCAACTAGATGCAGTCATGATTTCTTGAGCCTCTTCACTGCATGGATGCAGGAGCTGATATCCAGGGAGTAGGAAGGACTGACAGGACTGTTGCACATTTTATAGGTCACTTCCAGAGTGACCAGCAGTTTAGCACAGAGGCTAAACCTGCCAGCTCATGTAACTCAGGAACAGGTTTATATGCACACATGCAGGTTCCTCATGAGGAATAACCTCATGAGGTCATTCTCATTTCTTCTCTTTACCTCCCATCATATTGTATGGGTACCTGAGCACTGTTGGGCATTCTATTCCTCAAAAAATACTGCAGCCATGGATTCAAGATAAATGTCTTGCCATGTGCAGTTACAGCAACATGTTTGTTGCTGAAATAGAAATTTCCATTTACAGGTGACTATAATGGACAAGTCTATCTTAAGTCGGAGTCATTTTTTAAGCTGTTAGTGGTCTATTTTTGTTGTGGGATCATCATGAAAGTTTCTGTTAAAAAAATAAAATCATTCACTAAGTACCCCATAAATAATGTATTTGTTTGGTCTCCCAGGTACATTAGTAATGAAAAGAAGGAGCCATGCATTTCCCCAAAATTGTCTTAAGTGGTTTTTGCAGGCTTTGAAATCCGTAGGAAAAGGAGCAGGCATCACAATGGAGTGCTGTGAGGCCAATCTGGCAGGGGGGATGCAGCCTGCTGGATCCCCTGCTCTGGGCAGTTCCGTCCAGGGGTGACAGAGGCAGTGACCACAGTGCTGCTGTCTGAAGAGAGTGGGTAGGTCCGTGGGCTCTGCACAGGAACTCTGCCTGCTGCTGGGACAAGTTACAGCAGTTCTCTGGCACCTGGCTTTTTAAAGCTTACTGTACATGTAGTTGTTATGGTTCTTCTGATGATAGGGCAACACATCAGATATATATGGATACTCACTTGCACAATCCTAGAAGTCTCCCTGTTAAAAATCTCCCTAGCCTTTAATAGGGTAAAGTTCAAAGGAATGACAAGAATGAGAGACCAAGACAAAGAATTTATGTTATTTGGTAAAGCCAGAAGTAGAGGATAATAGATGAAGTTACGATTAGGATGGTAAGAAATATCTAAGGCCCAGCTGTGGGTGCTGGTTTCAGAAGGAAGCAAAAACCAATGGTGTTTATTTTTCATTCATGATAATCCCTTCCCACTACTCCATTTACTAGTAATTCAGAATTAGTCTGGGTACAAGAAGCTTGGAACATTTCCGCCTTTTTGCAAATCCACACTCTGCTAGGAAAAGCTTGCCTTTAGTTCAGGATCTGGCTTACATTTGTTTTAGGGATTTATTACCATAGATATTTGCAGGTGTTTGTTTAGAGACAAAAAGGGGTATTGTGCTTTGGAAAACAACAAAAATGAATTGCATGTTTGCAGAGACCTACAGCGTTGACACACTGAAACAGGGTGAAACATTTCACCTCTCAAATATTGGTCACAGTTTGACCTATACACTATTTCTATGTTTGGCAGACATGTCAGTTTTTACAAAATCTTATGGGCTCTTACAATAGCCCTCACTAAATGCTGTATGGAAATTGCACCTACAATCAATGCAGAAATTTGTAACTAGCTCCATGTTAATTTGTGATAATGATCAACTGGTAGCACCTCTAGGGTATCAACTGTTTTACAAAAGCGGTTGATAAATAATTTCAGTCAACACTGACAAAGAACCAAACCCTAGTAGTTATTCACAACTTTATTTCTTTATTCAGAGCTTTGTGATGATATGCTTGTGAAATAGAATGAAAAACAATCTTTTAACATGGTGACTCATCTGGTCATTAGTCACACAAGAAACTAAACATATCTACAGAGAGAGCAGATTTGGAATTTTAAATATCTCACAAATAATATAATGAATTGTTTGGATAGCAGCTAACCTTCTGAAAATTTTTAGCTGAGTCTCCAAGTGAGTGAAGTATTATATTAATAAGCACTATGTGGCAATCTAATTTATAAGTTCCAAGAGTACAGTCACTCAAGGGCAGTCCACGTTTGTGAACAAAAACACACATACAGTACTGTGTGCCTACTGATGGCAAGCTGTCTGCAAGCTTCAGCTGGAGAGTGAGATGGCTCATTCCCAGCAGTTTTAGATCATCCCTAATAATCTTCCAAATGTTTGTAAACAATTTCCTATCAGATGCTGCATTCCCAAAAAGGAAGTCCTTAGGTAAGGTTCTATGCAAATGGCAGAAACCTGTGTAAACTCCAGTCACCTACTTTTGATGCGGAGTCTTTAGGGTTCTCTCCATAGCAATACCTCTGGCCTTTCCTAGATCAGGAAGAGCCCATTTACAAAAAGACGACCTCCACGAGAACTGAATATACATCAACACTGTCAGCAAACATTTCTGAAGATTAGAGCTACTGCAGAAAATTAAATAAGTGACATTTAAGAGTATTTAAGAGCTATTGTCTTTCAAAGCTTGAAAAAATTACCTTTTTTTTTTTTTTTTTTCTAGTCTAGGCCAGGGCTAGAAGCTCTTCACAAGTAATACTATCATAGATAAAAAATGTAAATAATATCCTGATTTCAAGAAATCAGTAAATGGAATGCAATACTGTAGGCTGCTGTACATATTTATAAAAATACAACTGTCACATGATTGTGGAATAACTAAGCTGACTCAGTTTAAAACCTTAACTGCACTGTGCCTAGCTCTGTTCAACTTTTGTTTCTGTAGTCCATAGTTGACAATTTTGGCAGCTACAGAAAATTTCTCACTCCCCTACAGCCCCTCTGTAATTTAAAATAATACATTGCAGTTCACTCTGAGTCAATGCTAGGTATGAAGTTAGAAAATCAATTAGAAACAATAAATGTTCAAACAGAATACTGGATTTTTTGCTACTATACCTTAATCTTTATCTGACAATTTATTACTTCATCTGCAGCTTTAGTACAGACCACAGGATGAACTACAACTAGTAGAGCTTTGTGTCTTTGCAGTTTGCTGGCACAAAAATCCTGGATGTTCGTTTTACAAGTAAGAGATTATAGTAAGCATCAAAACCATTTCAGGCCACCAGGCCAAAACGGGCAAAAAGAGGAAAAAACCCAAAACATCACACCCCAAAACAAAACTCCAAAACACAGCTACAGCTACCCCCCAAAATCTGTCTGTAAAACGCAGTGAATTGGAAATGTCGGGGGCGTCACAGCCCGGCGCTTCTCGCTGTGAGGGAGCCCCGGCCCCGGGCCCGGCAGTCCCGTCGGGGGCGGGTGGGACGCAGCCCGGGCGGAGCCATCGGCGCGGCGGGCAGCTCCTTCCCGGCCGCCGGGTGTCCGTGCTGGAGGGTGTCCAGCGTCTCCCACCCGCCCCTCGGCGTTGCATCAGCCGGGCCCGCTCCGTTCCGGGGGTGTCCGCGGCAGCCCCGCTGCTCGCCCCGCACAGCCCCGCCCGCCGCCGGAGCCCCTGCCGGGGGGCTCACCTGGAACGCCCGCACCGCCCCGAGTCCTCCTCGCTGCAGCTGGGGCACTGCGCTCCGCCGCACCCCTCCTCCTCCTCGTCCTCCTCGTCCTCCTCGGCGGCCGCCTGGACGGCCACTCGGATCTGCACGGGGCCGCTCCCCGCCGGCAGCTCCGGCCCGGCGGGCGCGGCCCCGGGCTCGTCCGGCGGCGGCTGAGCCATGGAGCTCCTCGGCCGGGCTCAGCCCGCCGCGGCACCCGCGATGCCCCGGGTTGCGACAGCCGCCAGGCCGCCTCCCCTCCTGGCCCCCCCAGTCCCCTCCCGCTGGGGCGGCGCTCCCAGCTCCACTCCCCCGGCGCGCCCGCACGGCAGCGGGAGGGTCCGACCCTCCTCCAGCCATGCCGCCCCCGGGCCCGCCGGGCAGCTGAGGAGTCCTTCTCCTTGACGGCTGAACACGGACTGCTTTTGTTTCATCAGAAAACAGCAGGCTCCTCAGCGGAAAGCAGCGCCTCAGCTTCTCTTCTCCTGGCGCAGCCTTGGGCTGCGTCGCCGCTCCCTGACCAGAGCGTTGCGTTTTGTGAAAGTGAGAAACTGGGGTAAGTGTGGTTTAAATGCCGAGGGTGAGATTTGGAAATAAGACACACCAGTGAACAAGGACATGACTGGATACGTGATGGTTTTGCAGAGGAGTCTCCTCTATAGTTCTGCATGGCACTTACACAGAATAAAAACATTCCCCCTTAAGAACTAATTAAAATAGAGGCCCTTTTCCTGAAACACTTAGGCAGTAATTTTTTTGAAGTTAAGACTATTGCACTATAAT
Source organism: Anomalospiza imberbis (assembly GCF_031753505.1). Classification (NCBI taxonomy): domain Eukaryota; kingdom Metazoa; phylum Chordata; class Aves; order Passeriformes; family Viduidae; genus Anomalospiza; species Anomalospiza imberbis. Next base: position 14,818,724 of record NC_089693.1, on the reverse strand, counting down.
TCAGACTATTGCACTATGTTTCAGCTACTAAAGTGAAATTAACATTCATGTGCTAAATATTAGAATCAAAAGCTTTTCAATTTACCATGTAAATACTTATTCTTCACTGAAGGAAGATTTTTTTTCAATACTGTCTGTACCCAAACTGCTAAATTATCTTTAAGTCACAGCTTCATTTGTGGCATTTTTGTTTACGTCTGCATTGCTTCAATATTTTCTTCTTAAAAATTTGGATGGACAAAGAGTGAGACTGCACTCAGGGCCAGTTCTTCTCATTACTGTGGCAAACAGTCCTCATGAGTCAGGTTTGCTGGCATGAACACATTCTGAGACTGCCCTGCCTCAGGCGTTGGCTGATTTTTAAATGTGCCTTAAGCAATGAAGTATTTTGTTTATGAAATATGCTTACAAGCATCACTAACCAAATCTCTAGTTCTCTGCTGATGGAACATTCTGTATTATGTCTTGGGTAATGCATCACTTTGCTGTTTTTTTCAGTGGACGCAGAAATACAAACACGAATTACACATTCTAGGCAAGAATATGGACAGGGGCTGTTGGTCAGATTTTGTATGAGTTCATGGAAGTTGTTTGCCTCCCTGAGCACAAACAAGGTCAGGAGTAAGAACAAAGAACTATTTTATGCTACCCAAATAGCTAACCCAAATGATGTTTGAGAGAGACCGGTCAGTTTATCTGATATATCTTTCTGTCAAGGTTAAGGGAACTTGATTTTATAGCAAAGGACACTAGATGTGTTTATTTGTTCTACCAGTGGTTGCAGCACAGAACTGGCTTTTGGCCAGATGAAGACTGATGTAATTTCAAACACTGTGTTGATTAGATTTCCATTGAAATTACCAGACTGATGTTTTTTGGGTTTGTTTTGTTTTCCTTTTAATATAACAGTGCTCTATAATGCTTAACTTCCAGTAGAGATAAAGCAGTATTTGTAAACATAACAGAACTTAAAATGAAATGTATTAATGTAAAGAAGTCCCTTAGAGGGAAACCCATGGCTCACTGGTATCCAGTAAACATCATAAACCCATGAACCCCAACTGCACATCCAAAATCTGCACAGATTTCTTATGGTGCATTTTCCAGCAGATGGAAACTAAAATGACAATACAAGAAGCTAAACCTGGAATATTTGTTTGTGAGGCCAGGCATTTGAATAGGTTGCCCAGGGAGGTGTTTAAGTGTCCGGGTCTGCACTGGATCATGTGGCGTGTGGTTTAGGGGTTACAGGTGCAGTGCTGGGTTGACATTTGGACTTGATGATTTTACAGGTCTCTTCCAGCCTTGATGATTCCATTATTCTGACTGGGAAAGACACCATGATGCAATTCACAGCCCTTCCATGCACTGACAGCCACACCGTTGCTTCTCTTACCACTGATTTCTTGAGGAGTGTATTTAAAAGTATCCACTACGCATCAGCGGAGCCCCTGGGCTCCAGGAACTGCTGCGGGATCAGCACCTGGAGCTCGCACAGGTTGATTGTCATATTTTGTGACAATTGTGACCAGTCTGTGCCCACAGAAGACAACTTCCTGAGGCACGGCAGGAATCATCCAGCTTCTCGCCCTGTCACGGCTTTCACACACAGCCACTTGCTTGTAGAATTCAGAAAAACACAATCATAATAGCGGCTTTTTACTGTGGGGCAGCGGGGTGGGGGTGACACCGGGCATAGCAGGACGACCGCAGAGCGCCACATCATCCCTCGAGCGGTCGTCGGTCCGTCCCCGGCCCCTCACGGTTTCCGACCCCTCACGGTTTCCCGCCCCTCACGGTTTCCCGCCCCTCACGGTTTCCGACCCCTCACGGTTTCCCGCCCCTCACGGTTTCCCGCCCCTCGGCGCCGCCCCAGACGGCGGGCGGGGCGGAAGCCGCGGTGTCCGCGGTAACGGCGGAGCCATTTCCGACAGGGCGGCGGCGGCGGGGGGCCGTGCGGGGCTGCGGGCTTGTTTGGCACCGCGGAGCTCTGACAGGCTGCTGGAGGCTGCGGGGCTCCGAGGGGCCGCCTGGGGCCGAGGGCCTGCGCGGCGCCGTGCGGGCCCGAGGGGCAGCGGCCCATGGTGCCCAGCAAGGGCCGGCCCGGCCGGGGCCCGCGGGCCGCGCCCGCAGCGGTAGGTGCTGCCGGGGCGCCGGGCGGGCGGGCGGCAGCTCCCCGGCATCATTTGTGCTGCGCTGGGAGGTGCATGGACGAGCCCTTCGGTTCGGAGCTCCTGTGAGACGTTTCGGTTTTGTCGCATAAATCTAGCCGAAAGACCAGCATGTTTTGCCTTTTGGTAATAGAAGGCATATTTAAATGCCAACACTTGTTTTCTTTGTGCTGAGAGTTGTATCCCCATGGAAGTCACGCTTTCAGTGTATTCTCAAAATTAAAATCAGTGTGATTTTTGTAAACTAAAAATTTAGTGTTGCTTAGAGCTGTGATGTATTCTTCATAGTATTTTGCAAAATAGTTCCTTTCTTGGCAGATTTTGCTGTTGAAAATAGCTTTATTGTTTAAAAAGCAGTTCTATTGATATGCGATATAAATATTGCAATCAGCATTTGTATTGATATTTCTGAGAAATGTAGCGTTTAATTTCATTTTCCTCTAATTTGCAGGTTAATAATTGTGGTCTCCAGCTGGTCATCCAGACCTCGTCAATACCAGAAAAACCCAAACCAGTAATTATTACCTTTTCTTGGATAGTTATTTTAACAAATGTATTGTATTATACAGACAAATTTGTATGCTTTCAAATAGGAATTACCTTTTCAGTACTCATCTGTTGACTTACAATATTGTATGTATCTAATAGTATTTTGTTAATTTATTTCACTCTATTAAAAATATATAAAATAAAAACACGGGGTTGTACTATAGCCTGCCATAAGCTTTATATTTATATATATATGATTCCTTGATCTTCTGTCTGTACCTCTCTCCTGTAATCCCTGAGAGCTGTTAGTACTGAGGTTGTGTTTGTGTAAAGAAATTGTTTGCATTTGAAAACTCTTAACATTTGTCTATAATATTGTGTTACAGTTTGAATTCAGAATAAATAAAGAGCAGCCATCTTTCCACAATAGGCTTCTGCAGCATGATCTGGAAAAAAACTACTCAGGAAGACAAGGTAATATTTGCTAGAGTTTGGTTTGTTTGCCTTTTTTATCTGTTTTATTCTTTAAAAAGTAAAGAAATATTGTATCATGATTAGAAAACATAAGAGTGACAGTGTTTCCTACTTGGCTACAGTAATTCAATGTAATTACTGTTGCATCATGTCCTGAACCCAATGTGCTACTGCCTGGCTTTTTTTCATCCTTTTTTCCCCCCACTTATGGAAGAGCATATTTTCTTCTACCTACAAAGCCACAACCTATCAAGTGTCCTACTCTGTGTTCCCTCAATAGCCACACAGTTGTCTAAAGTAACATTTTTACTGGATGTTTAACACTTTAATGTATTTAGACAAAATTAGTTTCTAATTTAGAACAATGATATTGAGAGATAGTTTTTCTGTTGTGCTTGCATACGCTTGGCTTTGCAAAGCAAGATATTGGTGATATCACTGCTAATTGTGGTGAGGACTGGAAGAGACTTGAAACACTTCTTGCCACTTCTAGACACTTCAGCCCATTCTGAATGCTGTTTGCCTATGATTGGTGTGAGTAGAAGATCAATTTAGTTATCATGGCAACTCTTCCTTCATTCTGGTAAAAAATGAAGGCCAGCAGCCATTCAGAATGGGTTGACTTTTAGGGATACTCTGTGACTTACGGAGTAGAAGTCTGCAGTTTGGTTTTGTTCCCTGTGCAGACCAAAGAGTATTAAATCCTTTGGTATGTAATAAGCAGTTCTGTCTCCCAGCACCATCCAGTCTGACAGAATTTTCTGGTTTGGTGTTGAAGCAGAGTACAGGGTCTTTATCAGGACTTGGGGAGACTTCTATTCACACCCCTACAAAACCCAGAGCATGACAAAACAGCCACATTTTTAGTTCACATGCTTCAGGTAACAGTGGAATCTTCTCATTAGTCTCTGTGTCTTTTACTGGGAGCCTTACAAAGGAGTTTCCTAGTGCTCCCTTTGGGTGTTAAGAGAGGTCAGTAGACCATTGTCAGGAAACCACTAGAAATCTTTTTCAAAAATACAATACAGGCATTTAAATGAATGCTTTTTATATATCTTTCTTTAACAAAAGAGCAGCAATAGGGATTTTTTACATGCCTTTAGGAGTATGACAGTAGAAAAAAAGTCACTTTACTGCCATCCTGTCACGTTTCAGACTGATAATGGTCTTATGTTTATTGGCTTAAAAACCTGTGACACAACTAAGTAAGATTTTTGCAACAATGTTAATTGATTTTAATATTTTTGGCGTTTTTTTAAACAGTTTGATTTTGAAGGATGAGTAGAGAATGTTGTTAGAGTAGCTAATGATAAAATTCAAGAGTAGCACTGAAAAGATTCTAAATTGACTGACAAATTATTTTACTCAAACAGATACCTAACAGTATATTTCAGGCAACAATGGACTCATTGCTATAGTAGTAAAACAGTTGTCTTGTTTATTACAGAATTGATGCTTTTCCTGGTAACATAATTGATTTATTTGAAGGAAGAGGGGAAAAAAAGGGCAAGCACACAGAAGTCAAGCCTATATTTTGCAGTAGTGTGCATGAATAATGATCTATTTTTGACCAATATTTTTCAGTGGATCATTTTCCAATAAGCCAAAGCTCACAGAACACATTTGTTGATTAATTTTGCAGGTATTTTCAGATGTCCTCCCTTTTTTCCTCTTATATTAATGAAATGCATAAGGATGAATTTATAAATATGCTTTCAAGGGCTGCCTGTTTCTTGATAATGGAGTGAAATACCAATGATCACTAAGTATTGTGTGCACTTATCTTTGAAAGACTTTGCATTTATTTGTGGGTCAGTGGGAGTGTTTCAATATTTTAGTGCTTTATTTTCTAGTTCTATCAGCATCTATTTGATCTGTGCCGCCTTTTAAAATTTATCTTAAGTTGGGTAATACCTTCTTTAAGTTCAGACACTGAAACTGTTAAACAATTTTACAATCCTATGTTAAAATATCATTGGGTAATTCTAATCAAAATAAAGGCATTTACAAAATATCTGCTTACAACAAATAGTTGAAAAAATCTCAAAGTAAAGAAATAGATGTACTTTGGAAAGAGGATATAGAGGGATATAGTCATAATATCAGGAAAGAAAACTGATAAATCCTAGTACTGAATGGAGGCAAAAAGCACTTTCATGCTTTACTTTCTATAAGAAAGAAACTTTCGCTTTTATCACCTGTAGTTCAAGACATGCATCTACAGAGAAGTAGTTCATGTATTCTCTGTATGATTTTCCAATAGATAACACGAATTTTGGGAGCAGTTCATCAATAACATTTCCTGTATTGCAACGTACTGCTGAAGAAAAAATCCTGAACTCAGATAGGCTTACCCTGGAAAGGTGAGAGGGTGACAGAGTGCACGCACCAGAGCTTCAGCCCCTGGTCCAAAGTGACCAGAGCCCCACTAATGGCTGCAGTCACTGGTGGGTTTGGGTTGTTGGGTTTTGTGTGTGTGTGTTTCTTGAGAGAAGAACTTTGTCCCACGGAGGAATTCTCTGTGATTGTCCTTGTGATGAATATATCCATAGAGCAGTCATCTAAGGCAGGCAGATTTCTGATCTGAGCAGGCTGTTCATGTAGCTGAAGAAAAACTTGAGTGTGAGGAATCTGTTGGAATTTTCGTGTGGTCACAACACAAAACTTCCATGTAGTTTCCATGTAACAAGCAAATCTCTGGGAGGAGAGGGGTTCAGACAATTTTAGAAGTATTTCTGCTGTGTTTTCAGGCTAATTTTTTAATAGGCTGGAGTTTCTGCTTTATCTACAGAATTTAATTAGCAAACTTAATGCTGTCTTAACCAAGATAATATACTTTTCTCTGTTCAGTCAGAGTGGGTGAGCAGAAGGTGGATTACTGATTTGTTACTTACTTGTGTGTTCTGTTTTTCTTTTTTCTTCCAGGCAAAAATTGACAGTGTGCCCAATTATTGATGGGGAAGATCACCTTCGTCTTTTGAATTTCCAGCATAACTTTATAACTCGTATCCAAAATATTTCTAATCTTCACCATCTTGTTTTCTTAGATTTATATGATAATCAGATTGAAGAGATAAGTGGGGTTTCAACTTTGAGATCCCTGAGAGTCCTTCTGTTGGGAAAGAACAGGTAAAAATAATAAAACCTAACTAAGGCACTCTGCCTCTTACGGTGTAACAACTATGAATTCCCATTGCTTCTGTTACAGTTTCCAGTTTGTGATGTTGCTGTTACACCAGTGAGACCTGCCCTAAGATTACCTAAGTGTCAGGGATCCCACTGAGGAAGCACACAGATTTTGTGTGCCATGTTCTTCAAAACTTCCTTTCTTAGTAAATTTAAGCAACATTTCCAAAGTACTTCACATGTTCCCATATAATCTTCTATTCTGATTGATTATTAAATGTGTTCTTAGATTTGTATGGCATGTTGTGGAATGTCTTTTCAGATCAAATGTAGTATTCATTGATTATTTATAACTTATAAAAATATTTCTGCCTGATGTATTTATCTGGGAAACACACCAGACAGATGAGTCATGGATTTTAATGCTTATTTATTGCTTTTAGTCCTGTAGCCTTTAATTTTAATAATTTAATACATGTATCTGTGGAATTGCTCACACATCTAAAGGTTGTGCTCTGACTTTTTAAAATTTCCTCATTTTCTTATATTCAGTGAAGTGGGAACTGGTGACCAGATTTCAGTTATGTGCAGATTATAAAGAATGTACCTCCTAATTCAGCCTGTGTTCAAAACTGACAAGTTTCAATAGTGCCATATGTTACTAGAGCTAAGAGCTTTTGTATTAAAAATCTTATCTGTAGAAATCAATTTTGTTCATAGTAAAATGTTGGGGTTGTGGGTACTAAAATTTAAAGTGCCTTGAGGAATTATTTTCCTTATCATAACCACCCTGCATGTAGTTTACCTTAGAAGTGTGGTGTTGAGGTAGTTAGGACTTGGCCTACTAGTGAGTGAGTGGTACACAGCAGAGTTGTTAGTAACTTGTTTCAGCTTGAGCTGTGTGTGATCTCTGATTACTCTCAAAGCAAATGCTCCGTACATGTGTTTAATGTCATCAGCCAGTAGATGATGCTGTTGGGTGTGTAATAGCCTAGGTTTGCAGTCTGACAAAGTATCACAGGACAGAGAATTTTTAAGACAATGAAGCTGCTGACTTTGGTTTCCTAGTGGAGCAAGAATTCCATCCTTTTCTTCTTTCTAGAAGAGCCACATAAATTCTGCTGCTATTGAGTTATTGACAGTCAGAAAGGAAGATGATCGTCTTAAAGTTATGCTAATTTACATGTCAATTTTTTTTCATGGTTCAAAATTTTGGTTTTTTTGTTACTCTTGCTAGTCAGAAAAAAATAAGGCTTTATTTTGTATTGACTGGAAAATGAAATATACTTTTAATCTAATATTAAAAATAATTGTCATACTTGAAATCTTGCAGAATAAAGAAGATCTCAAATCTGGAGAACCTAAAAAACCTTGATGTTTTAGATCTTCATGGAAATCAGGTACAGTACAATAACTTGATTGCTTATGTTTGTGTAGACATCATGTATTTGCTGTGTCTTCTACCATAGTATTGTTTCTTCAAAAGGAACTGGTGGCAAGTTTTGCAGCTCTTGAGGTCACAGAAGTCAATAAGTTAATAAAAGGTGTCATAATTTTTATTCTGCATCTTTGTACCAGTCTCTTGTACTTTCAGTGTTGTACTTCAGGAAGGTTACAGTGATTAAAACGCTGAGTTAGCTGAGTATGATGGCACTCCTGCCTGCACACACAGTAACCTACCACAAGCAGATGATGTGGTGTAGTTAAAGTAACACAGTCCTAGAACTGCTATAACATTTTTACGTACAATTGATTGCTGTTTCTACTGTTGGTGGTCTGACAAAACCAGATTGCCTACACACATGTAAAAGAGAAGAAAAAGACAGGTTAGGACTGTAGGGACTTATAAGTGGTGCAAGAAGTTTGTGGCTGCTTTAAATCCCATTGGTTGAACAAAGAGCATGTTGTACAGTGGCAGAGGCAGTCTAGGCCCATGTGATGGCGTTACCCTTGGAGTCTTGGCCATCTCCAAACATATTCATTCACAAATGCTGGTTTGAACAACACAATCCTTTTTGTATTGCTGTTGGAAATTTGATGGGGAGTTATGTTTTTATTAAAAATACTTGCAGACTAACACTGCAGCTGTGGCAGTCAGCAAGCTTTCCCAGCACAAATGAAGGAATCACTAATGAAATTGAAACTCATCTTGCACAATTCTTACATGTGATTGTGATGTAGAGTGGGCTTTTTTTTTTCTTCAAGTACCTATAGAATTCTTTACATTAACTGCAACTTTACTAGGAGTTTTGGACTGGTTGTTGCTGGATCACATTCATAATGATAGGCTTACTTTGATACAGAGAATGTAACAAATTACCCTATGTCAGGAACTGACATTAAATCTTGGAATTTTGGAAATTATTTTGGTTTCCAAAATGGTTTCATCATAAAAGTAGATGTGAAGGGCACAAATGTTTGGAAATGGAGTTAGCTATTTCCTTTTTTGGTAGATTTAGTGTATTTTTTATGTAAAGACCAAATAAAGACTATGAACTTATCTTCCATAAATAAATTATCTTTCTCCTTTCTAGTTCAAAGCTAAGCACGTTTTCCTGTTTAAGTTATTTTTTTCCCTGCCTTTGAGGAATTCAAAATTCATAACGCCAATCTGCCATCCCATAGTATTAGTTATTTTTGAATGCTTAATGAAGAAATTAAGTGAAAAATGTGTTTGGGATACATCTTAGTGGACTAGTGCCTTGTTTTGAAGGCTGGATGTTGTTGGTGGTGGTTTATATAACACTGAATAAGGAAGCTCCTTTAACTATTTAAATTAGTGGGATTTTTATTTTTGGAAGCCTTCTTGTCTGTCTTAAAAGGTATTTCTTCTACATTGCAAATTTCTGAAGAACAGACTTCAGCAACATAATTGGCTTTGAGAACTTCAGAATATGGTTTCTCATGTTTAAGAATGTAGCAATTTAAACAACAGATCAGAGAATTGGAGCCAGACATCTCAGTGGTGTTCAGCAAAAGGAAAATAATCATTGAGCACTGGGATGTACAGTATTTCTTGTATGTTGCCAGTGATCCCAGGCTGAACGCTGAACAATTAAATCCTGTGCACAGGTTATAGACAAGGTATTGGAAATACACTAGATTAATTATTATTAACACAGTTATATAGACACATAGAATTGCATCATTCAGGGACTCTACACATGAATTTTATTCTAGACTGCTTTAAATATGAAATGTCATTGGAGTAATTTCCTGTGTTTTGTTTAACTCTGTGAATAATCTTTCTTTCCAGAAGTTCAAGATGTAAGTGAAATTATGCAACCTGACTTTTCATGCATGAACTTATTTTCATTAATCTCAGATTTTTTTTTAAAGATGCAACTTTCATTTGTGCTATTTAATTATTGATGGGTGATTATTTAGTGCATAAAAACCTTTTTCTGAATTCTATTTCATAGTGAGGTATTCAAAGATACATGCAAATGAGAAAATAGTGGTTTTGTTCAATATTTACAAGTAGACTGACTTGTGTACTAATTTCTTTTTGATACTATATAAGTATTATTTGAAACATGCAAAAGGAAGTGATAATAGCTTGTATTATTTCTTTTCTAATAGTCCATACGAAAAGATGGTGTACCTTCATGTGTGCATGCATAATTGAAATAGGCAATTCAACAGAGTTAATCTTAAAGCTTAACAAAGTGGTAAAGAGTATTTCTATATGTTGCTGATGAAATCATTATCTTTGCAATAGCAGTGAAATACCAGGATTAATATTCTAGACTGTGGCATTCTAGCCTGTAATTCTAGCTGGGCAGACATCAGCAGAGGTCTGTGCTCTTCATGTCAACTGTCTGCTCTTGGGGTTGCTTTTAAAAAAGTCTCTCTGTATAAATATGATCTTTTAAATAGTGGTATTTTCTGTTCCTCTTGCTGTAATATTTTTGTATGAAATACACGTAAATGGATAGTTTAATTAGCAATTGAATCAAAAGTTTAAGCACCTTGGATCAAAGGTTTAGGATGTTATTTAATTTTGGCCTTGTATCTACTTTTGCATGCTTTTTAATTGAGAAATTGTTGAAATATTTCTTATAGCAGCGTTTTCCAGTCACAGACTTACATATACACATATATGTGTATGGATATATGGAAATTACCAACAAAATGGGATGTTCTCAAACTGTTAAATAATGGCTACCTTACCTCTTCTGTTCCAGGAGCTGCTAGACACTTTCTGCAAAATGGCATGGCCACACTTGCACTGGTGTAAAGCAGCAGGGAGTTCCATGTCAGTGACACCAGGCACTCTTCACTGCTCTGCACCTTGGCACTGTTGGCCTCTTGGAGGAGGAATGGTGTGCCTGGGCACTGGGTGTTAAAGGGGGCTTACAGGGCTCCAGAGATGCTAATTCTAACTGGCAGGGAATGATCCATGTTGGTAGCTCTTTACACTGCCAAAGCCTTGTGGCTGCTAAAGTATTTTCCACAGGAAAACCTGCTGGCTTCTTTCTGCCACCCAGCATGGGTTTCACTGAGAGTACCCTACTGTCCCTTGTGCAGTGGCTTCTGCATAGGTGCTGGAGGACAGATCCCACCCTGCCATGAGAAATAACTGTCTGGATAGGGAGCCTCGTGTGGATCAATGGGAAATATTGACAGCAGGAAACAAACCCATACTGAATCATCAGAGCAATCATCAATGCCTCTGTAAAATACAATGGTATTTCTAGAATTAAAAACTAAAATTAAGGATCATTAGTGGTTATTGCTTTTTAATGCCTTTTTTTTTGCTTTGTCATTATCACCTGAATCTTTAAAACAGGTTATTAAGTATAAAAACAAGCATCTGCCAGCTGCCTGTTTACTGTAATTCAGTCTTTGTTAGGTCCCTCCCTTTTCTAATCCCAGGAAGATAAGTGAGTGTCTTTGCAGACAAATTAAGGCTCAGCCATGCACAAAATTCCCCCATTTTGGCATACCACAATACCATCGGTGTTGTCTTGGTTTTGTGTCTTTGAGGTTGCTGCTACAGAGCAGCATAGCTGAAATAACCTGATTCCTGATGGGATAGAAGGAAATGTTTACTAAATTTCACTGCAGGATGGCAAGAAAAGTGTGGGTGAATACTTGTTCTGGTTCTCTGAGTACCATGGTTTAGAGAAACACAGGCACACTATTGTATGAAGCTGATAGTTCATGTATACTTTTAGAAAACGTGTCACGTGTATGTAAATATATATTCACATATATTTTCTATCCATATAAAACACAGTGTGCATGTTTATTGTATCTCTGACAGATTGCTAAAATAGAAAACATCAGTCATTTAAGTGAGCTGAGGGTGTTAAACCTTGCCAGAAACCTCCTAACTGTTGTAGAAAACCTGAATGGACTGGATTCACTCACTGAGCTCAACCTCCGTCATAATCAAGTCTCTGCTATAGTAAGGAGCAAAACTCTTGTCCTTCTCTTTTTTCTTTTTCATTTCCTGTTCCTTGTTTTTGACAAAATGAATGTTAACTGTAACTTCTTTAGACCATATCAGAGTTTCAGATTTTTGACATCTCGTGTTTCCTCATATTGTGTTGCTTATATTGTTCTGCTGCAATACTTAATTATACAACATAAAGGTGAAACAAACACATTCATTTTGGTGTTATTTTCTTTAAATGTGATCAGGGAGACAGGACTCAGATGACCTTTAAAGGTCCTTTCCAACCCAAACCATGCTGTGATTCTATGATGACTTGTAGTGTTTCAAATCTTGAAAGCTCATGATGTTCCTTGGGGAGAGGGGAAGAGATTGTGTGGTTCTGACATGCAAATTTAGATACTCTTCTTCCATACAAATTCATGTTCTAGAAACAAATCATCTCTATTTCTGTAGGGTAGCTAAGCCATAAGACCATCTTGAAATTTCAACTTAAGAATGTTGCTGGAGCAAATGCAGAGAAAACAGGTATTGCTTGTAAGAGCAGAGTTTTCTAATGGAAGCTCTAACTCAGCATTTTAAATCTTCATATTCTAAAAATTAAGATTTTCACTTTGCAATTTGAGTTGTAGTTCAGATATGGCAAGTGGATTATTCAAACAAGAGCTACATTTTTCTGGCCTGCATAATTCTTTTAGTTCCTAGTCCCCTGTTGCTGCTGAGCCTTTCTTTTCTTCAGTTTCTGCTATTTGCCAAGTAGGAATTGTTTTCACATTTAAAAAATGAGAAGTTTCTGCTCATTGCTGATTCTGTCACTGTACCTTCCCCTGTGTCAGTGATGTTACCTCTTTGCTTGTAGCTTCTGCCTTTTCAGTCCTCTCAGGTGCAACTTGTACTTTCTGCTGTCATATCGGAGAGACAGCATGAAATTTAAATTAGTGACTTACAGACTTGGACTCTGTGCTGTATCTCAATGTTTTAGTGTTTCCTGGCAGAGATAGTGTTTCAGAAGATGATGTTCTCTTCAGGGAAATATTTCATTTACTTGTTGGCCTGTGGGGCTTTTTTTAACTGTTGTTGTCAGTATCCTTTTGGGTTTTTACTCTGATTAAATTCAAATGAAATACAGTTTTGTGAGTGTGGATTGTTTTGTTTTTCATTGAATGGTAATTTTAGCAAGTATGGCACTAATTCTGTGTTTAAGTTTTGGGCACATTATACTGTCTAAAACTCTAAGTAAATATGGCTCCTAAAATAAAATATTTTTTCATATATAAATGATAGATGTTGTCTTTTTCTGTGTGTACAATAATGTGCATGTGTTTCTTTACTTATGTTTGTTTGTTTTTTTTTTTTTTTTTTAATGAAAGCTGCATTCCTTTTGTATGGAAATTCAGATTCTGTTGCAATAGGAAATTACTAAAAATGCAGAAATATGGAAAGAAATATATCATTCTATGGAAAGTGTACCCAAGATGGTTTATTTCTGGAGCACTTGAGTAGCTGAGGGAGAGTGGTTATATTTTTTTTAAGATGAAGTTTAAGTTCATGTGGTTGACTGTGCAGGTGGAGAAGATATTTTAATCATGATGTTGTTATGATGTAGCACTTAGGTGCAAAATATTCACTCCTAAGCTCATGAAAAGAATTTGGTTACTGTACTTTAGTTACTCAGTTACTGTGACAATGCTCATTATGACTTAAGCTTTTTAAACTTGATTATTCCTTCAAATGAAAGAATCTAAACACAATTTTAAAAATAAATTGCTGTCCTAAAATAATTTTTTTAATTAATCTGATTTAAATAACTTTCCAATTTTTGGTGGACCTTCCTTATTTTTCACATACCTCCCTTTGGCCTGCCCTAAGTGCATTATTCTTGTGTAGGAAAAAAGATGATCTCGTTTGTCAAACAAAAATAAGGTTCCATACTGAACTCTCCATTGCAGTTTACTGTATTGAATAACGTAAGTTATCCAACTGGGTTGTAGCTAGTTTAAGGAATTAAATCTGCAATGATCCTTTACAATCCACTGGCCTTGGACTACCAGTTTAGGGACTGTTTTTCGTCTTTGAGCTTTTTACTATAGACTGAAAATCTTTGAATCATAAGTAGTTATTTTTGTAATAATGAACTATAGTTCATTCAAAGCTATAGGATTTGCAGAGGCAATCCTGGGGCTTGGATTATAGCAGAAGCATCTTACAGGATTGAAGTATATTCAGAGAGTCTGACTCGTCAGAAGAATAGCAAACAGAATAAATGATGACAAAGTGTCTTATATGGCTTCAAAAGTACAGATCTATACATACCATGAGTTATGAAAATATCTATTTATTTTCCATCCAATTGTGAGTTAGGGCCTCGGTTAGGAAGATTATCTATATTTTTCTTTGGAAGACTGACCTGCTTGTTTGCTTTGAGGTATTAAAAATTTAGCATTTTGGGTTTTGCCATCTGCAGCTTGATCTTAAGACTTGCAGGACTGGTCAAGGTGTTCACCATTTTTTCAAGAAAGAACTCCTGCCCTCTGCCCACCTCACTATAAGACTTTGTATCAGAAGTGAAGTAGCTGGAGGATTTTGGTTTTTTTTTTTTTAACAATCCTGGCTAGTGTTTCCTGCCACATCTATGAGACTTGCAACATGTTTTACAAGACAGCAAAACATCATGCTAGGAAATTTGTCTTGAAGGGTAATTACTTTGTGTTCCCCAGTGATTAGTTGAAATCATTGCTGCTTAAGCATTACAGTGCACAACCCTATAATGCCTGTCCTCATGTGTGTATCCACCTGTTTCATGTGTGCCCACCCTTTGAGGCATCAACACCAAGTAACCTTGGGGACAGAGGGGATGCCCAAATGCACCTCTGTTGTGAACTCAACCTTTGCATGGTCTGGTCTGGGAGGACTCAGGACAGCTCTGAATCAGGAGCTTTGCACCTGCAGACTTGATCCCATAAGCCATGCTCATCATATCCAGTGGTGACTCTCTGCAGCTTTATTAGCTTAAATTCAGTGTTTCATTAATAGGAGCTACAGGGTTTGTTAGAGCTGCCTTTGTTTACCTGTTTGGAATGAACCGTTCTGGACTGCTATGTAGACATGTCAGAAATCTGATGAAGGGAGGAAGAGTTGTAGGCTAAAATCAAGACACTGAGCTCTGATGCTCCTTTCCCTTTCCCAGGTTTATGTCCTCTGGTTTCAGGTTGGAGTGTGGCCATTAACAATGGGTAAGGAGATGCAGACTTAGAACTGAGGGGTTAAGTGAATGGCTTGTGAGTCCCTGCAGACTGTGCTGTCTGTCTGATACGGATGTATACTTCATAAATGAAGTTTGATCTTACTTAATATGTTTCATCTTACTAATATTTGAGCTATTTGCTATTTAGAGGTTTTCTGCGAAGGTATTTAGTGGCAATATTAAATTTAGAGTTTCTTATTCTGTAAACTCATACCTTCTAAATGTTAATTGTGAAGGTTGTAGAGGTGACAGAGTCCTTCAGTTCATTCTCTGACTGGAGAGTCACTGCTGTTTGACAGTGCTAAATGCACTGCTGTATTGCACTTAAAAAACCTTATTTCAGCAAGCATTTTTTTTAAGCATGTTTATCCTGCAGCTTAAATGCTGAGAGAGCACCTTGGCTTGTTTCCCAAAAGCCTGTTCAGAAAGCAGCAGCAGCCGTATCCTCCTTTTCTTTAACATGATTTGCTTTGCAAGTGATGCAGCGTGTTCTGCAGAGTGGGATCTGCACTGAAACACTCCCTTGCAGTCTGCATTAGGGAGAGATGGAGCTGCATGTTCAACAGAAATCAATGTTGCAGCAAGGTTACAGCATTTAGAAATGAAAGCATTTCATCAGGCCAAGTAAAGAGGCTCAAAAGCCATTTTCATCTGCTGAATTTATGCCTATCTTTTCTTTCTAGAAAGATGTGGATACTTTGCCCTGTCTCCAGCGTCTCTTCCTCAGCTTCAACAATATATCTAGGTAAGGGGAATAGTAGTTTGCTTCCTATCAGTAATTTGAATTATCCTACTGGAGCTGTACTTCATGAAAATTTGAACTCAAACACTGTGAGTACAGATCCTTTTTTCCTTCCCTAACATATCAGATAAAAGCAATCAAGCCATTGTGTATTTTCTACTTTAAGTATAAAAATTCTTGAAACCCTTTGCATTTAAATGTAGTTGTACTATGAGTATTCTACCAAAAAACATATTTTTAATTGATTATCATATTGTTTATAGTGGTCAAAATTAAAAGTGTATTTGTAAATACGTTGTTTTGCTGTTAACCTAGTTGTCTGTTAAAGCAGCATGATGCAAGGTACAAATTATATTTAACATTCCATCACTGTATTTCTGGAGTTATGCAAATTGCTGAGTCAGATTCTGCTTGCTATGGGTAAATTATTTCATGCTTGTATTTTACTTGTCCATGTATTAATAAAGTCTGAAAGGTATATTCATGATTCCCTTTCAGACCAGATGGCAGAAGCAAAATAGCTCAGCTCACAAAGCTGGGCTTCTACAGTTTCAAGTAACAAGAGCATTTTGTTATAAATAGAAATGTTTGTCTTCTGTGCCTTTTCATATTAATGCATTTTTGAAGTCTGCCTTTATACTCATGCCAGTATTTGAAAAAAAACCCCAAGTGCCTGCATTATCTTCAGTTTGGTATGTCCTTTTTTTAATCCCTTGATCACCAGCAGCTTTCTTTGTTTAGAATCAAATAATTAGACGTGGGGTAGGGGAAGATGCTTCATGTTCTAATTACTGGAAATGCCATGCTATCCTTGTGGTATCTGCTTTCTCTCTAAAATGTACTTAGTAGGAGCTTTTATTGTAGTAGCTACTCAAACATTTCATATTGACCTCCATTATGTGTTTTGCCGACAGCTCCATCCTACTGTTCTGTGTTCTTTAGGTTCTTAAAGTACCTTAAGATGCAGTACATCTTAAATACTCATGGCTGTTATACACTTAAAAACAATTCAGAGATGAACTGCGAGAGTCTTTCTTACGCTCTTCCCTTAGTTAATTTGCTAGTCTTCTTATTTTAAGAAGTGAAGAGAGGGGGGTTAGCATTTTGCTGCTTTTGAATCATTTCCAGAATTGAGACTTGCCTTTGTTTCTGGCTTTCTAAAATAAGTCTCAGGTTGGCACGAGCAAGGAGGAGACTGCAGCAGCTTGGCTCCCTCGCTGTCAGGGAGCATCACTGCAGTTAGGGAAATTGCCCTGTTTTTCTGGACTTGGTGTAGCTTTTTGTGTAGCTTTTTGTGTAGCTTTCTGACTGCTTTCTCATATTGTTTTAGCAAATTCATGTTATTTTTACAGTGTTCAAAGAAGGAAAAATGTTTGGAATTTTCTGTGAGGTTTTGATAGATTTCTCAAAGTTTGTGGTCAGTAGCCTGCTTCTTGGTACTATATCTATATAAAAATTTTTGTCATTTATCCATGGGGGCTTTAGTTGGTCTATTGTTAGATCTAGTCTTAGGATTTTTGTAAGCTACAAATACTTATCTAGAACATATATGGAAATAGATAATTTAGTTTGAGTTTGCTGTTGGAATAGGTATTAAAAAGTCTTAATGTTAAACAAAAGATATTGCTCTTCTATAAATTTTGTATGTGCATGTGGGTAGATAAGTGGATGGATAAATAACTCTCTATCAGTCATTATTTTAAAACACACAAATGAAAAATTTCTTTTAATCACATTCAGCTTGGAGTTTTTTAAATAATACATTTTACTACATATAGCAGTTCTGATCACTACTCTCTAAATAATTCCTTACTTAGAGTTATGCAGTTGATATGTTTTCTGCCAGGGAAGTTATTAAATGTTACAAGTATATTCTTGACCATCTGTGATCTGATGCTTGGCTTGATACTCTTTCAACTGACTGAGGAAGTTCTTTGCAACCATAACACCAGTGAACTGCTGTGCTGTATCTGACCATTCCTACACCCTTTTAAATGGTTTTCTATGCTTTTGAGTCACTTACCCCATTTGTTCTGGGCCACAGGGTAGTTTGAAAAATGATTTTTCCTAAAAACTACTCTGGCTATACAACTGAATTTTGTTTGACAAGCGAATTGGTGCACAAATACTCTTAATTTATCTGTAGGTGCATAAAAAAGACCCCTGTAAATGAAAACAAACAACAAAATTGCCAGAACTTGAATATATTTGTTACCATTTCATTGCAATATTTTATTAATGTTCATTTTTTAAAGTAGGATTTTAAGGCAATGCTTCCATGGAAAGATTTTCTTGTTTCTATTTTTTATCAGTGAAAATACTTGAGTCTTAAATTGACATGTGCTGACATTGAATTAATATTTCAGTAGAAGACTCAGGAATGCCATTAAAAATGGTCACTATTTTAGGCATGAGAATATACAACGGTTCTTTTTACCTTATACTTCAGAGAAGGGCTCAGAATGCTGCTGCTTCTCTACAGATCTTTTAGTAAAAAAGGATATACTGGCAAGATAATGCAAGCTAAAACTGAACTTAATGCTGACAGGAAACAAAGGAAGTCCTGTTTTTTGGTTTCAGCCCAAATAATCGTAGCAGTTACACAGTGAAGGTGTTTATACCTGATGGCTGAAGGCAATACCTAGATGTAGAACTGGTTATAAAGAAATGGGAGAAATCCCATTTTTAATTTGTCATGTGGCACAGGGAAGAGATTGCAGTAACATTTGCAGGACAGATTTGCCACAGAGAATCAGAAAGTGAGTTATTGCTCATGTTTGAACATGTGAAACCAAGGAAGACCATTTTTTAATCTTGGAAACAAAATACATATTTTCAGTGTTACACTGCTGTCCAGGTCAGCATTTGTTGACTTTTTCATTTAGTCTAGGCATATGGAATGAGTTGGAAACAAGCTCATGTAATTTTTGTTCTTCATTTGGTTGCTAAATTGGAAACCTGAGAGAAGCAATGTTCTTAGCCTAATAAAAACAAGAAAGTACCTTTTTACTCAGCAAGATGAAAATTTATAAATGCATTGTTGAATGCTTGAACAAAAGAAGGTAAAGGGGAATGAAAGGTTGATAGTAGTTACATCTGTTTTCATAGGTAGTTTAGTAGTTAGAAACATGGAAAACCACAGGTTTTCTTCTTGGAGTATTTTTGAACATACAGTTCCCTTTCAGGTGTTCTTTCAGACTATAGTAAATGTGTTGCCTTCCTTCTCTATTCCAGAGCTTTTCCCCTTTGTGCAACATGTTTTTAAAATTTGATGCAAATGTGTAGAGAAGGAACAACTGTCTCCCTAAACAAGCAGGTTAAAACAGAAGATAAATATTCCTGTGTCCTGTGAATGTGTATCACTGGTGCAGGTGGAGCTCCAGAGTGCTCTGCTGTTAAGTAATTGCTGCATTCTGATATAAGAAGGAGAAGTGGCTTTGTGTCCCTTTGGCGGAGGGGAAAGCTGGATGCAGGAGTTGGAGCATACACACAAGATGGAAAACTGATCTATTTGCAAGAGATTTCCAGAAAACACTTTCTTATAATTTAGCCCAAATTTGTGACTTATTTCTGTCTTGCTGAAATGACAATTTTAGCAAAGACGATTTACATAAGAAGAAGAACAGGAATGAGAGGTGGTTGTCTCCTGCAGGAGAAGGTCTTTTGGAAAGAGAATCAGACATTCCACTCGAGAAGATTGACTGAGGCAGTCAAAGACACCACAAAGGAGCCTTTAACCTGCTTTGTATTTCCTGAGCAGGTTAAAGACTCCTTTGTGGTGAACAGAGGCTGGAGAGAGAGCCTTGAGATGTGGCCTCTGATTCCTGTCGGGTGGTCACCACGGGGCTCTGTCCCAGCAGTCTGCATGCTGGGAAGCCAACAGAGGCTTGGCTGTAACCTGTGCAATCTGTTTGGGAATGTAGCACATTAAAGTTTTCATTAGTTTAGGATTAGGACACCAGTGTGACAAGTTCAGTATATGAACTTTTCTATATGGAATTTCTAAAGCTTAAGTTTTTTGTATGTGTATACAAAGATGTGAAAACAGATTTTTGCACTGTTTCTTTCTAAAACTGATCTGCTAATAGGGCAGCTAAAAGCAGTATAAAGTAAGCACATCTGTTTTTAGGTCCAGAGTGAATGTTCTGGCATGCTGAAGCAGTGAGAATTTCAAAGCACAGCAGTATGTGTAAGTGGAAGGTCTTGAAAACACACTAGTAATCTTTCAACTTTTCTGTCATTTCCTGAAGAAATTGTTTTTATTAAAAATGTGTAAATCATATGTAATGAAAGGAGTACTCTTTGGTTAAATGTTTAGTGGTAAGTACTTGGAATAAATATATTTAATGCTTTTAAATATACTTAAGAATAATTTTGAAGACCAAAGATTTTAATATTTTCAAAATATGTTCTAGCTCAATGGAAATTGAGACTGTGGGATTTTTTGTTCTAACATGTTTGAGTTTGCCTTACTAACTTCTGTGTCATTTGGTAAGATTATTTTTATCTTTAGGACTTATTGAGTATATATTTTATGTAATATGTCAGACTGATCTTCCAAAAATGCACTTCCATAAGCTGTTTTCTGGAAAGGAAACAGGATCATAAAAAGAAACAGAAAATAATAATCGAGCTTTAAATACATGTACAAAACAGACAATTCTTCAGATATCCTAAGAACTTTCACTGTCTTTGCCACAATCTACCCACAGTTCATTTTCCATTGGTTTTTAGATTGTTTTCATGCACCAAGTTCAAAGGCAGTAATATCTTCCTCTTTACTGTCAGTTTTCTGGTGTGCCCTTTGAGTGTACAGTGCAGGAGCTCCTTGCATGCTGCACCGATTGCACCAGAATAGCTACTGCAACTTTATTCAGTGGCAGTCTTTGAAATGAACATCTGCATGTGTTTTCTGATCACTAAGTTCAGGGCATACTTAAGGTTTGACTTGACTTAAGGCACACTTGATTTTGGAATGCCAAAGGACATAAGGATGGTTGCAGTGTCGTAGATACATTGTAAACATGTTAGGCAGTTTTATTTATTACCACAACTGTTCAGCTTTTTTTATTAAAAAATGCAGTCAAACAGTTCTCTGTTGTTTAAAAATACTAAATATCTGAGTTGCTTTCTTTTCACATTTCATTTTCAATGAAAGGAGCACTACAGAGGTTATACATCTCTACATGTGTTTTACACAGGTCAGTTATTTTTTGGCAGGTAACCAAATCTGATGGTTCTAAGAAGCCAGCTGGTTAGAGATTGTAGACTGGACTCAAACTAATGGACTAATCTGTTTTGAAGATTATGCTGCTTTTGTAACTGTTTTACTTCCAATATTAATGATTATTCAAACACTTAGGATCATTCTGTGATATTTGTGGTTGGCTTTCTCTCCTTGTACTTTCCAGGTTTTTCATGCTGCCTTTGATGGCAAATACACCTATCATATTTCTGAATATGAATTTATATGTATCATATTTTAGCAGGGAGTTTGATTTAAATACTCCTATAGTTCTCTTTGTTCTGCATCTCTTTTTACCTGTATATGAAGGGAATAAAAGATTTTCCAGCAGCAGCTGCTGGTATTTCAGAATACTTGTATTTATCATATGCAGTATTGATAGGTGGAAATGTTTCAGTACAGTTAAATATTTGTTCTCTCCTTAAGAAATAAAGTCTTCCATCTCAAAATTATTCCTGCTTCATGACATTTAAACTTTAAACTCTTTTGGTTACAGTTTTGAGGATATTCTGTGCCTTGCTGATTCCTCATCCTTGTCAGATATCACCCTTGATGGCAATCCAATAGCTCAGGAGACATGGTACAAACACACTGTTCTCCATCATATGATGCAGCTCCGACAGCTAGATATGAAGAGAATCACAGTAAGAAATTTCTGTTTTCATCAAATTTAATAGATACTTCAAATCAGAAGTCAAATGCAGGGGTTTCTGTGTGTATGTGTATATTAAAAATACAAACTTTTTTTCTGAATGTAGTATGGAATTGAATGGTGAATAGACATGACAATATTTAAAACTTTAGCCCTTTTCTTTAGTTCATTATAAAGTAAGGGTTTGCATTTTTACTTCATTTAACATGTTTATTTTGAAGTGGTTAAACTCCAGCAGTAAATGCTGTGTGTTCAGCTGCCATATGACATGAGAGAGCCTGCAAAACTTTTGGTTAGAATTTTCCTAACAGTCTTTGCTGATTTGTTGTATAGCTGAGAAGGAACAGCACATATTTTCCAAAGGAGTGGTCTGTTTGCCCTAAAACTGCTGTAATTGGTATCTTTTATTTAAGAATTTAATTGGTTTCTTTAATCAGCCTCCCTAGGGAGATCTGGTGATCACACAGTTTGTGTGTCTGTCTGTATTTCTCTCTTCCTAACCTATTCTCCCTGATAATTTGTTTCTGCTGCTCAAGTTCAAGTAACCTTGATAAGGGAAGAGAGGACTCAGTCTCTACAGGCTTCTTGAAAATCCACTCTAGGGAATGAAGGACAATCACCAGGGTCTTACCATAATGTGACTTATTTTGCCTTTTAATATAGGAATAGTCCTGCTAATTCTTCTGTGCCTACTCGAAAGTGATGTGTAAGCATGATTTCTTACCAGAAAAGCTGATGCATTTTCATAGAGCCAGTTAGGCTGAAAAATAGAACATGTGTGTGGATTAATTTTAAAAAGAAACTGCTTTGGGACATGAAAGTTTTGCTTCCGTCATTGAAAATACCAAATACTTGTTTGTTCACAGATATTCTAAGCTTCAGGGGGTTTTATATTTTATACTGACCTAATAATGACTTAATAGTTACTTTTATTATGACTTGATACTGACTTAATAATTGCTAATTACTTTGCTTTTAAAAACTTGTTTTATCAGTATTATTTCAGAAACTTGAGTTGCATAAAGAAAATGTCTCTCCATCTCCCCACTTTAACCCTTGTCAAGAGGGAATGGATCCTGGTGGAAATATCAGTGATGGGGAAAACTGTAGAAAGAGCTCAAGCTCCTTTTTAGACTCTATGAGATCTGTATGGGGGGAAAGTTGTCAGAAATACACAGCCATGGAAAGAACTTAATCTGGGTTTGCACCTTGTTAAACATCAGAGAATCAACCACAAAGACAAAAAGCCATAGAAAACCAGGCTTCACCAGTTGTGCTGCTCATAAACCTACTTGTAAAAATAATGTGTTTTACCCTCTTTATTTGCTTTCTGCTTTTTGAGCCTTTTAACATTTTTCTCCACGTAGAGGGTGCTATATATTTTCTCCAATAAAAACTGTTACCCAGATAATCGTATGACTTAAGAAACTGAGATTTAAAGAAAAATAACAAGTATCCTGGGATCTGTGGTAAAATTAAAGAGCTGGCAATCCCAAATCCAGCTATTCTGCCTAGCACTGCAATATGCTGTTGCTGTCAGCTGTAAGGGTAGATCTAACTTGGTGGGGAATGGACTTGCAGTGTTGAGTATGTGACTTGCACTCTTGATTAGTGTAAAAAACTAAACTTTAATTACACTTATAGGATCTTCATCAACCTGAAGAACATTTAGGCCATTTTGAACTTTAGCATTGCTTTGTCTTGTAAAAACTGAGAGTTGGATGATTGTTGGGCTTTTTTCTGACTAGGAATTCTTTACAAACTTGTTCAGAAACTTTTCTGCTCAAGAACTGTGTTTTACACAGTTGTTAGTTCTGATTTTAACTTTTGCTGGAGGATATTGTCAAAAGTTTGTATGAGACTTACAAGCTTCATTCATGTTTGGTTTCAAGAAGATACACACTTTGGTGCCAGGCTTTTTCCACAGAATTCCCTGGAGAAAGGACCCCTGGTGCAACAATTTAATGACAGCTGTCCCTGCCTTAGGGCACTATTCAAGAACATAGAGGTGCCATGAAAACCAAAGACACTGTACTTGGAATAGAACATTTGTGCACTGTAATTATTTGAATACTGTTGAAGTTGGGGTAGATTTGCCTTTAGGCAAGGGATTGTACTGAATTATGACAACTCTTAAAACCTGACATTGTGTGAAAGCTGATGTTTTCTTAGGCCACCTCATTCCTAAGCCATTTTTGAATGTAAGATTCAAACTCTTGAACCCTGAAGCATAGACCCAGTTGTGATGAAATCAGTGGAGGTTAGTACCTGTAATGCTCTTCACTTGTTCATTGTCCACACAAGATAATTTTCAGCTGGAAACCCAACCATTTGGTGTTGTGTATCTAAAGCATCAGCTCAATGGGAATCTTTTGCTTTCTTGACCTTTGGGAGTTCAGTCTAAAGGCTTAAACACTGGGCAGGAGGCTGAATTATCGTGGCTGGATGGACTCCTGTGTTCACTTGTGTTCCTGTCAGTAACTCACTGTTCCACCTTTACCTCACCTTAGTGCAAGGTGATGGGACTGGATGATTGGATCCATGGAACAGGCTTTGCAGAGCCTTACAGTCAGAGCAGGCTCGGGTTGCATTTGAGATTATTTACCTTGGTTCACTTGGCATAATGGTTTTTTGTTTTTCTGGGCACTGAAGCTTTTTCACCCTGCTTTGTAGTTTGAACTTTTTCAAAAGTGGGCCTGCCCAGTGGTGTTTACAGTTTGATTGGGACCTATTTCTTTTCTTCCACTCTTTTGTAATAGTAAGCAGAGATTGTCTGCAGATATGTAATAAAGTATTTAAATATGATTGAAATGTGTACGTATTCCTTACTAAGGAGTTACATAACAAGGAACATTTGCTATCCATCACTTCCAACAGACTTCCTCAAGAGAATTTGCTATGTGTGTATGTATTCCTATGTGTGGGTGTAAACATGATATATATAATGCAAATTTTTTAAAATGTTGCCAGATTGAAACACAAGCTGTGTCTTTTTAGAAGTAAAGCTTTGGATTTTTCATTGAGGTTTTGTATGTTTTAGAAGCTTAAAGTAAGAGAGCTGTGTTTGGTTTTGATTATTTACTTAGACATTTCATTGCTGATCAGGGAGTAGCTTCTACTGCTTTATCCACAATAGAGTTCATTACTGTATTCCATCACTACCACAGAGTGTTCTGAGGGGTTTTTTTAGGGAGGGATCCCTGATGGGTTTTTTTTCTTTCCACGGGGAAATAAGATACTTCAGTGTGACTTGAATCGTGTCATCTGTTGAAAGAGCTTGTTTGCAGACTAGCCGGGCCGCAGAGAGGCGGAGCCCGTGCGTTTGTTTTGTCCGGACGCCCTCCGGCCCCGCGGCGTTGTCGGAAGGCCGGCAGGGCCGGCGCGGCTGCGGCAGCGCGCGGCTGGCGGCAGGGGGCGCCATGGGCGCGGGAAAGCCCTCACGGGCAAGCGCCCGCGCCTTGGCCGGGGCGACGGACAGAGGCACGGACAGAGGCACGGACAGAGGCACGGACAGAGGCACGGACAGGCCAGCCGGACAGCCAGCGGAAACAAGCGATGCAGGGCAGCGGCTCCAGCGCTTCCGAAATCCTCCCTTAAAGAGAAGGGATGGTCGTAAAAATGAGCTGTGGCAAGGTTATGTAGCGGTTTGTTTCATAACCTTTTCGGTACTCCGGGGGGTGTTTTGTGGCTTCCCGGGGAAAGTGTTTTTGAAGATTGCTTGCATGTGTTGTGTAAGATTAATCAAGAAGTGCATATGTAAATGTGAACCTTGATCTTTATTCAGAGATTTTCTCTATCACTCTGCCTTTATGAATACTGAGTAAAGCTAAGGATGTATTTTAAATTTTGGCTAAGCTAACTTCTTTTAGAAAAGGATAAGTGGTTTTTAAATGTCTGTAATTAGGATTAACTCTTGATCAAGGAAAAAAGTCTTGTTCAGTTAATACTCGTGTTAGAATGTAATTTGCATTCGTTGATTTTGATCTTTGTATGGAGACTGTTGGCAGGGAAGGTACAGCACTGACTCCAGTGGGGGCAGTAGACCCTCCTGCATGGAAGACAGCGTGGTCAGGTACACATCTGGTACATCCTGGATTAAGGGCAAGCTTTGAGAAGGAAGATCGAGTAACAAGAGATTTGTAGAAGCTGAGAGAAAACCGATTTAGGGAACTACAGCAAGTTGTTTTGAAATGAATAAATTTAATGAAGGCTAATTGTCTATTAATGCAGTTTTGTTATCTAGCTCTCACCTCCACCAGTGTGAAACACAACACCAGCTCAGTTAGTTTGAAACTGAGTTTCTGATGAATGGCCAGATGTTTTCTGCCAAATAGAATGGATAGTTTCTGCTTCCTCTTCCTTGGTGGTAAAGCTAGCTTACATTTCTCTTCTTTCTACATACCAATTTAATATAATCAAACTTCTAGGGAACAAGAAAAGTCCCTTAATTTAAGACTTCTAAATGTACTTTGTTATTTGATATGATCAATGTGTTGAAAAGTCATTAGAGAAATGAAGACAAAAAAAAAATTGTCAAAAGGTTCTTTAGGAAGCTTCCTTTTTGTTTCTTTAGGAAGCCTAGTTTAAAAGCATAGATACACAGTCAAATGAAGTGATTTAATTAAAAAATAAAAATTCCCTGAAACATCTAACCTGCTCTCTAAAGAAAGATATCACTAATGTAGTTTGCTAGTGTTTATCTTTTATTTTAAGACTTGTGTTTTTTGCACAAAACACTAACAGAATAATGTAATACCTAATTAGGATAAGGTTTGCAGTTCTGAAAATTCTGAATCATATCTTGAGGAACAGTACATTTTTATTTTGCATTATTAATGATGCATTCATATTTGTGACCTATGGCCTGCATGGGGTTTTAGTTCATGATTTCTGCAGCTTGCCCCTGAACCCTCCCATTCATGTGTTGGATTTCATTATGTGGTACTTTGTTGCAGAGGCATCTAGAAAGCCTTCTGTATCCATGTGTGCTTTTATATTGCTATTCAGTTACTGGTGATCTCTTTTAACATGCACTAGTGACCTAGGAAATCCTTCTAACCTGGATTATGCTGTAACTCCATTCCTCTAGCCCCTTGGAAATATCCTGTTTAGGAATAGCTTAAAAGCCCAGTAGCAGAGGAGGCTGCCAACAGTAAGAACTTCACCAGTAAAAGACAACTTGCTCTGCAAATAAATAAATAATAATAAAAAAGTTAGGGGCTTTCCAGTTGGTGTTCCAAGGAAATTCATGTATACAGTTGTGTTAGAGAAGCTTACTCTGCCCAAAGCCTCATGCCTTAGTGTGCATTGAGGTACTTCTCTTGTTTCATGTATGATATTAGGATAAAGTCATGGAGGAACAGTTTGAAAATCTGTTCTTTAACCCCTTTTCAGACTGATGCCAAAATCCACGGTGTGTCAGTGGGTTTCAGGGGGACTGTACACAGATCAGAGTAAGTCTGCTACATGCACTGAACTTCTTATGCTTTGGAAATTGTTTTCTTAAAAATGTAATGGCCATGCTAAGTGTGGAGTTCCTGTTTTATTTTATCTTCCAGTAAGCACTCACCCATGTGCTTAGGGGTTCTTACAATGCTCTAAACATAGTATGTTGTATTTATGTAGAAATTTTGACATGTCAATATATCTTACTGGTTGATGGTGCTTTCTGTTCATTTTTGTTTGTTAATTTTATTAACGTATAACTTCTCCAGAAAATGAAAAGATTTGGACAGGAGCTTTCTATTTTGAGGAAATGAAAACACTTTTCATATGTTCTGGGAAGAAGCTTCAATAGAAACAC
The DNA here is from genome assembly GCF_031753505.1 of Anomalospiza imberbis. Classification (NCBI taxonomy): domain Eukaryota; kingdom Metazoa; phylum Chordata; class Aves; order Passeriformes; family Viduidae; genus Anomalospiza; species Anomalospiza imberbis. Next base: position 14,791,377 of record NC_089693.1, on the reverse strand, counting down.
CCAAATGGCATGTGGAGTAAATCAAAATAAGTTAAAGTATGCTTCCCAAATATTTGTGTTGGAAGGACTCTGCACTTTTTACTTCATAGTGAACATTTCTTTTGTTACTTGGAAAATATATGTTCTAAAAATACTGTGCTGTGAGAACGTTTAAAATTCTGTAAACAAGGGGCATCCAACCTAATATGGGTGTATTGCAGTATCAAATTGCTGTACTAGGAAAATGAAGCAGCTTCACTTTCATTGTTTAGAAATCAATGGCTCTCTTCTTAGACTTCATGATTAGGCAATAATATTGATGGGACATAATGGTCATGGAATAGCTAACTTTGAAAATGTTCTGTTCTTCTCAAGTTCTGTTGTTGATTGAGAAAAGCCAGGCCCTGGAAACAGTTTATAATGATGAAAATTAATCCTGGATTATGATTCAAGCATAAATAGAACTCCGCTTTTTTACTCTCTATGTTTTTTTTACAAAAAAAAAAAAAATCCTGCTAATTGCAAAAACTACTACAAAGATATGAAGATATATTGCACTGTCATATCTAAAAATATTTTTCCTGGTCACCATATGCTTTATACTTTTTTAAAGACTCTCACATATATTACTTTTAACTTGCTTTATCTTCAGCGTTTTTATCTGTGTAGTTATTTATTCTGTTTTTCTTGACTTATTTATAATTAACAATTTGATTGGTTTTAATAGTATTTAGAAACATTAAGATGATAAAAATTCTAAAATTGTGTTACAATGAAAATTTCCTTTTCAAATACCAACCCAAGGATATAATTTATCAGTAATACTTGTCAGAACTGGCTTAGTTCCTCCCTTTAGGAATTTGTTTTTCATTTTTTCATCCAGGAAGAAGAAAGACGTATGGCATCTATTGCAGCAAGGAAAGAGGAAGAAAGGAAGCGTGAAAGCCATAGACAGACCTTGCTTAAGGTATTGTCTGTGGCTCTTCTAAGGTTACTGTAAACCAGTTTACAGCAATAATTTATATCCCAATTTTATTGCTGCAGATATTAGATTATATAGCCCAAAATGCCTCTATTTTCACAGCTTCAACAGTGCACTCCATGACTGAAACTCTGTTCAGTCAAATATGCAAGGTACACTTTAGCAGAAAGCCCACGTTGAACACGTGGTACACGTCAGTGGATGGCAAACTTCATTTTCATAAATCCAGGCTCAAGTAAAGGACTTCTCCAGTGATTTCACATTCCTTGGTCTCCCCTTTCCAGGTGAACACTCTGGCTGCAGCCATGCAGGGTGTTCTGAAGTAGTTTTTCCTTGTTTCCTGTTGAATTTGTTCCTTTCTGTGGATAGAGTGAGGGGGCCCTGAGGCCACAGGCAGACTCCAGCTGTTGTCTCTGTCAGCAGAACTCTGATCTATCTTATCTCCCAGCCCAGCTGGCCTGGTTGGTGCTGACACACATGAGATAGAAGTGCCCCAGCAGGGGAGACCCTGGTGCCCCCCAGAACGCTCTTCATGGGGCTGCTGACTACATGAGCTGTGCTCCTAATAGGAGACCAAAGATCAAGAATCTAAGAGTATCTATGTTCCATTTGCTGTGCAAATATCACCATTTGGCTCCAAATCCCATTTTTTGGAGAAAAAAAGTGCCTACATTTTTTGTCAGCCAGTAATGCCTATACAAACAATCTCTTTCAATTTGGAAGTCAAATAAACAAGAAATGTTCATGTCCATATTAAGTTTCCTAGGTAAAATCATATTTCATGAAGGGGATTAGACTAGATTAGTTGCAGGAGGCCATAAGAAGTGTAGCAAACATATATAACTGAAAAATAAAAAGACACAGAATGTTAACAGTATGTTAAAAGAGGTTTTAAGTATATCAAACCCCCCCAAGAACCTGAACATATGAATATGGGGGGAAAAATTTTGTCCAGTGAATGTGTTTTGATTTCCTGTATATTTGTATCCTTGTCTATTTCTATTTGATTAAAAATATTGATATAATAAAAAAAGACTTAGATACGGTTTGAGGAGTGGCTTTCATTTTTTAAGCAGTGTTGTTGTTTGGTTTTGCAAGATAATGATGTATTTAAAGTCTCTTCAGATTTAAAGTGTTGATGACAGATCTTAGTAGCATCAAGAAATGGAAAATTAGTAAAGAATTTTCACACAATGGCATTGTCTCATGCCATTGAAAATGTCTGACGAGGAAAAAAAAGTAGGTATTTGTAGTTCATGTTCTTAACCATTGATGTAATGTTTCCTTGTAGCAGAGAGATTGTTTGTCTTGGTGGCCAAGATTTTGAGGTGCTTTTTGCTAGTGGAAAATTTCCTTAGTAGAAAAAATATTTTTAATACCTAGTGCTAATCATTACTCAATTTCAATATTACATTTTAGACTGTGATTTTATCATAGAGTATTTCCTATCTTCAAATAGTTAAGTGGCATAACAGTCAAATACTAATATTTTTCATATGATTTAATGATTTTGTAGATCTTTCCTTTGTGAATGGGTTGTTATTATTCAGGCTTTTTTTCTGTTCCACACATTTGAATTGAAGGAACAAATATACTTATAGATACAACGTCCAGCAAAAAAAGTTGTCAATTATAGGTTTCTTCATAGTTAAATCTGAAAAAATATTTAGAGAACTATCTTCTGCAATTTTCTTTTACCATCACGTTTCTCCAATATTTCTTATGCTATATGAAGTGTAAATGAAATTACAGGCACTCGTTCAGTAGCAAACAATTGCTGTTTTCATGTATGCACTGCTTTGAAAATGTTTATTTCACCAATGTCATCTCTTCTTTTTCCCTTGCTGATACTTGTCTGCCCAAACAGCAGACTTTCTTCATCTCTTTTTCCAGATTTCTTTTTTATTGCTTCCAACCCACTCTTCTGGGAAAGCTTGAGCTGTACTTTGAAACGTATAGAGAATGTCATTCCTTTCCAACAGTGGTTGAACTTAATATTTACTGGATTACTGGAACAAGAGAAAGTTACTGCTAGCAGAATCTTCACACTTGTAAAATTTGCATTATGTAAAAGGAATTCATGGAAGTTTTTGAAGTCCTGTAGGAATCCAGCAGCCCACATCTGAGGGCTAACAAAGCAGTGGAGCTGTACAGTAATTGAGGTTGAGACCCTCAGCCCTGAGAACAAACAGAATTTTCTAAAGATTGCTGTGATAAAAATCCCTGATGATTCCAATTTCCCTCCCTTTCTGTGACATGGAGCTCAGTCATTGCGGAGGTCTGTAAGTGTTGAGCAACCAGTGCTCTCTAACCAGAGGGCATCAAAACTCCCTGGGCAAATGGAACGTGAACTAGGGTTTTGAGCTCTTTAAAATGGAAAAAACTTGCAGAAGTAACAATTTCTATGTCTGAAGTAGCTTAACTTCATGCTTTCATAAATTTTGGATTTATTATGTTACTTTTCTTGTTTCTTTATTGCAAATTTTGTGAAATTATTTGCTGGCACTTATGCAAAATAGCACTAGAACAATGCATTGATTTTAATGCGTAAACACCAACCACTAATACAGTTTCTTCAATTTGAAACAATTTAAAACATTTTGCTTAAGCAGCATATTTCAGAACAAACAGATGTGTTGATCCTGCCCTGTCATGCCTTATGGTGACCTGTGCATCTTGTTTCAGGAAAAGAAGCGGTTAACCATCGGTAACATTGCTCGACAGTGGGAGATCCAGCAGAACCAAATTGCTCTTGAGGCTTCTTTAAACAAAGATAAAGAAAATGAGCCCTGCCAGATCAATGGCAGTGCTGCATATGTATTTCCTGAAGAAAGCAGGTATTTTATTAGGTGATGCTTTTACCTGTTCATGTCTTTAGTTCCAGGTTACTGCTTCTCACCACTGAGATCTCGCTGTATTTCATTATCAAAAGCACTGTATATGCACGTCAACCCTGAAAAGATGGTTTACTTTGCTTTTGACCATTAGTAATGAGGAATATGTTTAAAAAGAAATAGAACAGTAACTCATTGCCTAAAGAAGTGCAAGCTAAATTATTATGTGATTTTGCTAAATAAAGGACAACTTCATCTTTACAAGAAATGTTAAATGTGAATTCCTGAGCCTTTTTGAGGTTGTTATTTCCTTAACAGCTTAGATTGTTGCCTTCAGTTTAAATGAACAAAATGAAGATCTATGAGCATTATGAAGATTTGTAATCTCTTTGTATATCAAGAAGTTTCATAGTTGTATTCAGGCCCTTAGTTTCAACTGCAGCATCTTTTATTGGACTGCTTTCACACCCATGCTATTTTAACAGTAGCAGTTACCAGACTTAGTTTTATTTTGAAGATAATTTTAGTATTCTTGGTGTAAAATATAATATTTTTGCTTATTTGCATCTAAAAAGGTGGCCATGTGGCCAGAACCCACTGCACAACTTAATGAGCTGTGTATGCCTTGGATTGGCTGAAACCAAAAGTAACACTTCAACCTTGGTTAGCTCAGGCAAATGCCTGAAAAAATAGTCTGCACAAATTCAATAGCAAGTACAGCTTCCTGCTGTCCCGGGTCAATGCTGCAAATGTCAGGGATGCTCAGGAAGTCTTTGTCTCTCACAAGTAGAACCCATCTGATTTACAGTCTTTTATGGCTAGAACTGGTTCTTATCTCCAGTCAAGTGCTGCATCTTTTGAAAATTTTTCATTAGCATTTTTAAACTGCCATCATCTTTTCTATTCTTGCACTTCCAAAGCTTTCCCCTAAATGCTTTTACCCACTGCTTTCTTGCCTGATTGGTTTCTTTGCTATTTAATTCAGTGTTGGTAATCCCTCCCCCATGACCAAGTCAGTGTAATTGTGGTAGTTTGACTGTTTCTCTGTTAATGAACAAATTCTTGAGAATTTGTCCATTGTTGAGAAATGATACTGTTTTGATGTATGTGTTTTATCATAGTGAAGAATTTCAAGATGAGTTATGAAGCAATAAAATTGCAGGTGACATTCAGAATAAATATGTAATTAGAGCTTCACATATGAAGTGCTGGGCTCTCAACATTTTCAGTTGAGTGAAATTTTAGAGTTCTGATTGTTATTGTTGAGAGAACATCAGTCAAATGATTGCTACTAGTCAAAATGCATTAAAAAGACTAAGAATATTGTAAAGCATAAAATAATAACAATCATTACATAACTTTCTAAACCTGTAATTTGTGCTTATCCTGAGGTCTTTGTACACTTTATGTCCAGCCACCTGGACTTTTGAAGTAGGACAAGAATGAGATAGGATTCAGGAATACCTGGGGTTATTGTTTAATTTTAAAATTGCTCTTGTGATTTGGAAAGGTCGCATTATTTGAAAGAAATGCTCGAGTTGTTGCTTATGTCCACTTTTACATGTCATATAGCAAACAGAATGTGAAGGGGACATTGCTTAAATAAATACATTGTTTGAAGTTTTGCTTAGATATCTAAAGCAACACGAAACATGCTAGATTAGCATTCTGAGCTAAAATTTTAAAGCCAATTATTAAATATGAATGGACTCTTTATTTAATTCGACCCCACCACCAACTCAAATACACCCAGACCCTTTCTGCTGAAGAAGTAGAATAAATACAGTGTTACTTGATGGAAGAAGGGTTTTCCAGCCTTTAGTGTATTTGAACCAGATGGGGTACTGACAATGAATGAATGCTGAGAAATGCCATTGCATTTGACAGTTGAGTTTCGGTAAAATAAGGACTGTTATTCCGTAGAGTGATGATATTATTTCAAAATCATCTCATTTATATCACTGTATTTTTATTTCCTCTACAGATCTCTTGATACAATCCTGAGCAGTGCAGTACAAGGCTTGTCTGTTCTGGAGTCTCATTTAGTGGAGGTGGAAGGAGACACTCTTGGCTTGTATGGTGCTGGGGCACTGGAGTGCCTGGATCGAAACTGGAGTGTTCAAACAGCTGGCATTATTGCCACAGTCTCCTTTATGTTCATAGAATTTGATGAAATTGTTCAAGTGTTAGCAAAACTGAAGACAAAATTTCCTAATTGTGTGGTGAGCATGCCTCATGTTTCAGCTCTGAACAGCTATGGAATATGGATTGTCCAATAGAACCTTACTTTGGCATAGCCCCCCACTAAGTGCTTTCATGTGAATAGATACAGCTAAGAATTGCATATTTCCTCCTGTTATAATGGTAACCTCAATACTTAAAAATGAATCATTTACATTTAGATTTATTTTCAGACTGATGTTTAGATCTTTTAATTCCTTTGACCTACCTAATTATTTTTAAGTTGCACAACTTGTGTGTAAATACAGTATTGTTGTTCTGTACTATTGTTATGGATCCATGGTATCAAGAAGACTTCATTTGTGTCATGAGTTCAAAGATGCTGCTAGGATGAAAAAATGAAGATTAGAAGGAATAGCTAACTAAATCAGCACAGTTCATGAAATTCCTCAGTTCTCGGTGAAGAAAAACGACATGAATGAGAATGACATGTCTTCAGTATGTCTCTCTTTTCTTCTTAGTCATCCAAATTAGTCATTTTGATGCAAATAGTAAAATAGAGATAACAAACATAAGCAACTTGTAGCTCAGATTGATTGGCTCTGGAGCTCCCTGATGCTTCTCAAGATTTTGAGTATAACAAAATTTAATGGTTTAATTGAGACTGATAGATTTGTGAGGAGCTTAAGACAAATTTATCTGTCTTAATGAAACAATTGTTTCACTGTGGGTGGGGGACAATTTGTGGACGACAGCAGAATCACAACTAAATTTTTATCTTCACCATCAATTTTTCCTCCTTGCTCTTCCCACAGTAAAGCTACTGGTTATCATACACCATGCTCATAGGAACATTAGTGTAAGGCAGGGTATGAATTAGGCCAGCACCCTGTGCCCAGAAAGGGCAGAATATTTTAAAAGCTTGTATTGCACTTACTTTTATGTGTAGATATTGCAGGTACTTTACTTGCAGAATTTAAGTAGACATTGTTTAAGTAGTATCATTGCTTTATGTAACATTGAAAATACTCCTGCTTTAAGTTAAGAATTTACAAATTGCTTGGGGCTTGTAATGTTGACGTCTCTTAGTATAAGCAATACAGCACTTAGCTGATACATTGATGTGTTTTGCTACAGAGACCTCAAATGAAATGAGCTCAGTCACTTCATCAGACACGAGTGTTACAGTTTGAAAATGGAGTGGCACAAAATAGAATCACTGAGTTCGCTCTTTATTGTTCCCTTATTTAATTTATTTGGGTTTGACTATTTTAGCACCTGAAGTTTAAGGAGACAAATCTTGTGGCGCTGCAGCAGTTCAATGCACTGGCTGAGATGCATCGCGTGGAACAGTTGACAGTTGATCCTCAGGGAAATCCAGTTGTCAACTTCACTTTGTGGAAATACTATGTTCTGTTCAGACTGAACCATTTTAATCTGCAGAAGATAAATGGAGTGAAGGTAGGATGGTGCTGCTTCTTATAATTGCTCATACAGGATAAATTAGTGTTGTTTTCAAAAGAGCAGATGAATTCCTAAAGAAATGAGCACAACCCTGTCAGTGTCTTCTCAGTATTAAGGGGTAAAAGAATTAAGTAAACTTCACCATATAATTTCTTGTGCAATTAATATTAAAATTATTATTATTTAATAAAATTTAGTGAAATTATTATTAAAGAACTGTGCAATTTCACTTGATTTTAAGAAGCACTTTTTTATTGTTTTTGAGAAAATCACAGCACTGACATTGAATCCTTAGGCAAAACTGTGTTTGACAGACTCCTTAGTAGTTTACTGTATATGATTATTTACAATTGCCAGTGTTACAAAATACCAGAGAATCATATTTTTTGCTTTAAGCCTGTTACAGAAAAGTCTGTCAAATAGATTTTTAAAAAATTTTTTCTGCTTCCTATGTAAAAGGTCTTTAGGTGTTTTTTTTGTTGTTGGGTGTGCATTTTATGTTTAAATAAATAGAAAATTAGGACACTAATATTGCTGTTAAAGTACTGTTCTTTGTACTTTGTATTGCCCTTTACATCAATTGAAATTAAATTTATTCAAGCATATAAAACAGCTATTTTATACATGGGCTTTGATCATAAAGGGGGTGAAAATAGTTACAATGCAACACAATGTTTGAATGCACATTCAATTTTAAATGCTAAGTAAGTTTAAGAGATGTTATGGAAGTTAATTAGAGCAAAAATAATACACAGCTTTAGCATTTAGATCTGGTATTTTAATTTGGTCATCTTCATATGTTTTGGATTAGATATACTTGTTATCTGATCCAGCCAAAGCTGGATGTTGTGGTTTACTTGGTTTTAGTTGTATAAAACATATATTAGTTGCTCAGAAGAGTAGGAGTGGCTAAAGAGCTTAAATGAATTAACTAGTAAGGAAAGGATGGAAATAGGACTCACTCCAACAGCACAGTGTCTTGAAAAGGAAGAAAATATAGCAATGGTAATCCCATGAAAAATATAGAATAACTTCAAATTTAGTACTTTGCTGAAAAAATGCTCTTCACATTTGATTTTAAAAATATAAAGTTTATTTTTTTTACTACATCATATTTTCAAAATCTGCTAGTGATTCAGATGAAAAGCAAATAGATAAATCTTGTGTTTGGTCTTCATGGAGAAACAGTAACACAACTATTTAAGTAGATTTTTTGTTACAATCTCAAGGTCAACAAATTCAGTCTCTGAGGGAAAACTTTGTATTTAATAGTTCTTGGGGATTAATTTAGAAAATGGAGCACATGTAGTCCAGCATGATTTTATGTAGGACATATATCAGATCTTAAATATGTATGACAAGAACATTGTTGTCCTCAACAAACTTTTTTAGCCAGACCACACTACATGAAGATGTGCATACAGAAGTTTTTTCTAGTGTCATTAATCATTTGAAAAGTGTCTTAGCTAAGCAGAAGAAAGAGATGAGCTCTGATTGCTGTTTTTCATTACCCTACAGCAGAAGTCATGATATCCAGCTTTGCAGATGTGCATTACCTATTGGATTAATATGAGTAATAGAAAATTCTATTTCAATGTAAAGAACACAACCCCTGAAGTGATTCTCAGACCTTAGATCAGCCCTAAATAACAGTTCCAGATGACAGAAAGGGAAATGTGCATATTCTGCTATTCTGATTACCATTTGTGTGCAATGTTTGTGGAGCCAATATTGTGTTGTCCACTCTGAGGTGTGCAGAGTTGCAAAGTAAAAGCAATATAAAACTGAATTAACTAAATAAATTGCATCACTCTAGCACTAGTAAACTGTAAAAAACTTATTCAAAAAACCTTTTATTTTCTCCCCAGCCTTCCCCCACCATTCCAGTTAATATTCCAGGCTAGAAGCTGAGTGTTGGTCTCCCCCTAACAATTGATTCTGTGCCATTGTCCAATTGTTACATTTACTAACTGTGAAGAAGCAAACTGACTTTGAGATACTCCTTGAAATTCTTCCAAGTGATAGTAATCTGAGATTAATTCTGAGTTGTCAAGGTTTGAAGTTGCCAAGCCCTCCAGACTGCTGTCCAGCCAGTGGTATGGAATAGAGTGTGACAGATGCATCCCTTTCCCTGAGCAGGGCCTGCTGGCACAGTCAGTGCCTGCTCTGTGCACTTGGCAAGGAGCAGGCATAAAGCCTTACATTTATGTGATACTACCGTTATAATCTTTTTGTGATTAATGGAGCAAACAATGCACTGCACTAAGACAGAGAACATGAGTTTCTGTGAGCTGGAGAGTGTATTCAGCATGGCTGTCTCTGTTGACCTGGTCCTTATGCTTCTCTTAACATAAATAAATACATTAAAATCACTTATTTCTCCAGCAGACATTTCTGCCTGTACTGGGCTTTGTTTCCCTAGCTGCCTTCTGTGCTCTTTGTTTTAGACCTTGCTTCTGTTACAGACTGTTCAGCAAGGTCATCTACTCCTAGGCTACTAAGTAAGACTTAATTTTTAAGTGAAAATTAACAACTCTGCTGTGAAAGTGGAATTGACTTTACATTTCTAATTTCCTGATCTGTTTTGACTAAATTTACCCCTGCATTATGCTATTGCAGTATACTTTAGGCAAGTATAGATTGTATAGTCTCTAAACATTACACAAGAATACAATAAAAATCTGTTAATGTGGATCAAAATTCCATCCTGTGCGCACATTTCAGTTACACAATACAAAGTTTGTCTGGAAGTGCTTAGTAAATATTGTGAGTATTGAAGTGTATTTAATAATGGGTTGCTTTCCCAAAGTGTGATATAGGATGAATGGGAGTGAAATTTTGTCCAGAAGTTAAGAAGTCAGTGAGTAAATTTCATTGTCCAGTGTTATCCAGGTCAGATTTCGTGATCATAAAGATTGCTTCTGCACTCAGTACAAAGCCAGGAGTCCAGAAACTCTGCCAGCAAACTTTTGGCAGTTGAAGTCAGTTCATAGTCTGGCCATCAGGGAGAAACACAGGCCGTGGTCTCCAGAGATTACAAGCCAAGACAAACAAAAAACAGTAACCACCACCACCAAAGAATGAATCTCTTTCACTTTCTTTACACTTTTCATTTTTGTATAAAATGAATCCTGAAAATTTTTCAACCATTGAATGTTAGTTTAAAGAGCAGCTGGAACTTAATATTGAAACAACAGTATGGTCGACATTTAGAGAAATATAATGAGTGAACACTTATTTTCAGGAGCTGAAAAATACAGAGAAAAAATTTTCCCTCTAAAGTCTCTCTTTTATAAAACCTTTTCCATGATGCTGCCAAAATAAGAGAGTCTGTAAGTTATCTTTTCACATGTGCATGCCCAGAATCTTTCTGTTTCTCCAGCATAACTTAATCAGAAATTTTCCAGTAGACCTTTTGTAAGTGCATGCAGTATGGAGCAGAATTAATATGTCTGGTCTTCAGAAAATGAATGTAAGAAACCTTTTTAAAATTCCTCACTTCACAGAGACTATCATAAAGCACAGGGCAGCAGGTATATACATTAAAATATCCAGAATGACAGGAAATAAAACAAGCACTAGTACCTCATTTGGTTTCTTCTAAAATACATGTAAAATGCCAGTAGAAGCTCTGTGTTTTGAAGATGTGCCTGCAACAGATCTGTGTGCAGTCTTCTATGTAAAAAATTTCAGTTAATTCTCAATGCACATATGTAATGAAATATGAATGTGCTAATTTTGAAATGTAATTTTTTTTTTTTTTCTTCCCTTCCCACTCTCTCACAGGTTACTGAAAATGACATTGTAAAGGCAGAAAGGCTTTTTGGCATTCTGGCATATGTGGCATCTTCGGAGCTGCCGCATTATCGCATGCTTTCATTATTTGGAGAATCCAGGTAAAATACAAGGAACAGCACTGGAGTTTGTCCAGTACATGTTGTTTAACACTTTTTCACACTGCTATAATAAATTCTTTTTAGATAAAAAGATGAAAATTTCACAAATACCATCTTCTAGAAGATAGGCCCTCTGCATAATGCACAGGTGTTACCATCTCCTGGTCTATGTAGCTAGAGGTTTTCCCAGAACTTGTATGAAGTCTGCTGAGGAAATGAAAAGGAATGTGCACACAAATGAACTACATGTTCAATTCTGCATTTGTACTGGGGTTGCTGAAGACTCGTGGACCTTCATGATAAGAATTGGTTAATTTTACTGGATATTTTACAGTGGGTAATTAATAGTTAACAGATTTAAGAGTTGTACTGTAAAAAAGGATGCCAAACCCCCCTATTTTTAGACTTCTGTAGACAAATACTTAGTAAAAGTTGAAGCTGAAAGACTTCCTATATAGGAGATGCTATGTGATAGATATCAAAGTCAATTGTTTAGAGACAAATTAATGAAGAGACATCTAGAGTCATACGTATTTTGAGTAACTTGAGGATGCAAAGTACTTCAAAGCTCAAAAATGTATATTCAAAAGGAGAACCCCCCCCTCCCCTCACAATAGCTAGAATCATCTGCACTTAGAAGTTTTCGATAATTAGGATTGTAAATCTTATTTCACAGGAGGAAGCAATTCCATTATCTGCTGGAGGGAAAGGGAAAGAAATCTGGTGTTGGGAGTGAGGAAAGTAATGATAACAGAAGAAGTGGAGGGGAAAGCACAGCTCGAGCAACATTGAATTACATGACAAAAGATTTTCATATGGAAAAGCTTGAGGTAAAATATATCATTACAAAAGATTTACATTTTCTGTTAGGTAACCTTAGGCTACTACTCTTTGGATTTATCTGTATGTCAAGTTTCAGTTGTCATTTTGAGAATGGTGGTTTAAAAGATCACTGCTTAATGTATTTACATATCTGATCAAACATTGTATCTAACTGATCTTTTTCTCGGAATACTGGAAAATGTTTAATTTCTGTCTTTGGTGAAGTGATTCCTGAACACTGCCACAGTCTCAGAAATACCTTCTTACCTACAAGCCATATGGAGTGACCACAATGTTTTTAGGAAGAAAAATGTATATTGCAATGTTAGATTTTCCCTGAATGAATTGGTGAAGAACACCTTCAGACAACATGTGAGATAGTGCAGGCTGTAGTAATAAAAAGCTGCTTCATAGCTTTTAAGTGAACTACAGGAAAAGAAACATATAGACAAAGTACTAGGTTTAATTATTAATAAAATTGCAAGCTGGCTTGCTTCAGACAAGGGCATCAGTCACGCTTGTTTTAGTTTGTGTTTTTGATCTGTTAACTCTTTTGCCTGGGCAGAGGGGAATTGTTCCCAGGGAGAGTATGATTTTTTTAGCCACAACCTCCCTTCTGAGCAATCATCTTGAGTTCTAACTGTAGGCACTCTGCTTCCCACATTTGTCCCATTGTTTGCTTTTTGATTTTGTGGAAATATGTAACTCCTGTAGTGCAAGAAATTAAATCAAATTCACTAACCACTGAATCTGTTATTCCACTGTGGTTTTATTATCTCGGATCCACAGCATAAAAAGGAGACGGTGACAGCATGTGTGGAGAGATTAAATTAAGAAAACATTTTAGTCTCAAAAACTGTGATAGCTCTTAAATCTTTGAATGGCATGGAGTAAGACAGTGAAGTATTCCTGTTGTCCTTTACCATGGAACCAGCCCTATAATAAAATAAAATAAGCTTAGTATTTGTACAGTTTAGTAAATAAATGTGCTGTTTCCTCTTCCCAGTGCAGCAATTCCCACCTTGTCCTTTGCTGTAGCATTGTGCATGTGGCAGCAGGTACTGCAGGGTGTCACAAGAGTACATCCTGGCAAAAAGGACTGCTTCCAGCACCAGCACCAGTCAACTAACATCACAAATGTGGCTGAAGAAGTGTATTGCTCAAGATGACAGTCTTGGTTCTTTGATTAATAATTTGGGGTCTTAGCTGAAACTGCTGGAAAGCATTTTCTCACCTCTATTAGTCATTAAAAAAACTTTTGTTTTGGTGGCCTGAAGCATGATCAAAAATTTTTAATAATGCTGCCATTCAAACCAGCTAGATATTTAGCTCAAATATAGCTTAGTGTTCACAGCTTAAGGTATTTTATAGAAACTTTGCAGAAGCAGGGATTAATACAGATTGATTTACTAAAATGCAGAGCTAGTGGTTGCACAAAGCATAGTATCTTTTTATTATTTTTAAAGGTTCAGCTTTTTTCAGTATCTAATGTAATACACATTAGGAACCAGCACTTGCCAGAGTGACTGTGGAAAAAGATGAGTACTGGCATGTTTTTATGTGACAATGTACTTGTTAGGGCAGGTAGAGAAATATCTACTTTTCAACTGTTGTACTATAAGGATGAAACTCTGGGAAGGGAGAGATGGAAAAGCAGTTTAGTGTTTAATAATTTCTGTAAATTTTCACTGCTATGCCAAAAAGCAACACAAATTGTAATGCTGTAAACAGATATTTATATAATTAATTTCAGATAAATTAATGACTTAATATTGTATGAATACATTAAGGCTCTGTGGCCACACTCATAAAAGCCTGGACATAGATCCTGGGCCTTGCAACATAAAACCAAGGGGAGAAAGTACACAATAGCATCTGCCAGCTAATTGCTATGTTCTTTAATTCATTCAATTTTTGAGAGGGTTTTTGTGGATTTGCTATTGTTTAACCTTTTTTTTCTTTTTCTTATACATTGTGTAATTTTTCTCTCATGCAGGAAATCAAAGAAAGAAAAACATTTTGCCAGACATACGTTGAGAACTTAGTGAAAGAAGCAGCTGACATCAATATGAAAAATGAATCGTTGCAGAAGCTCTGGCCTCAGATGTTCATTGAACTTGTCAGAGATGCAGTGATAGAAATACGCAATAAAAACTCCTACATGAAACTCTGCCTCCAGCGGATCACTGAGCAGAAGCAGTAGAGCTGAGGCGTGTTGTCTTGCAGGTTTTTGGTTCACTGTTCTCTCATGTTTTACAAACATAAACCAATAGAATATAAAATTATCATCACTAGGGCATAGTTCACTTCCTCCCCCAAAGGGATGCCTTTAAATCTTAATTAACTCTTAATAGTTTTGAAAGAAAAGTTTACTTTCATACTGCTTTACCAATGCTTCCTTGGCTAACTAAAGTGATATGACTTGGTGATTGTTTTACTAAGTTCTTGTTTATTTTTTTTGCTACCCTTGATTCTGTAGTGCTTACAGCATTGATTTTTAAAGAACAAATTTACAAAGCTTGCCTTATTTTTATTGAACACTTTTCAATTGTCATTTTTTTGACTGCTGTTTAAAAAACCCAAGAATAGTAGCTAAATTTTTTATGGCCAGAACCTAATAAATTATTTTACACCCTGAATTCGACGAAGACTTATTATTGTTGTTTAATTTGTCAGATTATAGAACACCTTTTCATGTGAGAGTGCTCAGAATATTGACATTTAATCAGCCTAATTCTCAACAGAACAAATTGCCCAAACCCAAACTTAATTTCAAATGTTTTTTGTTAATGTTACTAAGGTTGTGTGAATTGTTATAGGTAAAATATGATTCCAGGGTATACTCACTTGAGCTTTATTTTTATTTTGTTAAAATATTTTAATATAATTTATTTTGTTTCTCGATTACTAACTTATTAACTTCTGAGGTTTGCCAAGATCAAATGAGCTAAAATGCATGCATTACATTTGGTAGGGAGACTGATAACTACTATTCAGTTGTAATTAATTTCTGTGACTCTGTGAAAATTTCATATTATCAATAAAAATAAATTCTTCACTTTTACCTTTCACAGATACTATAAAGAAGTACTGTGTGCAAAGAAAAGACTTAATACTGCATGAAGAGATGAGACACAACTTGCCCCAAAATCAACTGCAGGGGTAGAAAAAACCCCCATTCCATAGCACAGTAACCAGCACAATA
Organism: Anomalospiza imberbis; assembly: GCF_031753505.1. Taxonomy (NCBI): domain Eukaryota; kingdom Metazoa; phylum Chordata; class Aves; order Passeriformes; family Viduidae; genus Anomalospiza; species Anomalospiza imberbis. The sequence goes on along the minus strand of NC_089693.1, from coordinate 14,776,014 downwards.
AACAGCTTGCCAGCTTCTGTCCAGAAATTGAATTTAGGAAGCAATAGCAAGTGCAGCTGATTGCCATGAATAGCATTCAGATGCAGGTAGAAAGTTGTCCCATTTAAATTTAATTTTTTAGTTCCATTGTATCTTAACTAAAACAATCCTAAACCTTTGTACATTTTTTACTTAATTAAAACTCTTTGTATTTTACTTGGGCTCATTTATAAAAAAGAAACTAAAGAAAACTTCCTGCAAAGATTTCTATGACTCAAAAGTAAATTGATTTTTAAACTGTGTCTAGAAGGTATTTTCTGTCAAAGCAGAGATGCAGATACAGTTTAATGAGTTTTTATGCCCAGAAAAATCATTGAATCATGGAAGGTTTGGATTGGAATGGACTTTAAAGGCCATCTAGTTCCAATGCTCTGCCAGAGGCAGGGACATTTTCCACTAGACCAGATTGCCCAAAGCCATGTCCAGCCTGGGCTTGAACACTTCCAGGGATGGGGCAGGCACAGCTTCTCAACACCCTCACTGGAAGAATTTCTTCCATATATCCAATCTAAATCTTCTTCTTTCATTTAAAGCCATTCCCCCTTGTCCTGTCACCACATGCCCTTGTTCAAACGCCCTCTCCAGCGCTCTTGGAGCCCTCCTGGGCACTGGAAGGTGCTTTAAGATCTCCTGTGACTCTTGTCCAGGCTGAACAGCCCAACTCTCTGAGCCTTGAATGAGTAGCAGGACGTGAGTGGTCACAGGTGTTTTGGAGAGTACAGTGTGCTTGCACTCAGGTCAAGCTGGTGCATCTGTGTTGTCTGAGAGAATCCTGTTTCAGAGCATGTGACAGGTTAACAGTGATGTGGGTACTGTTAAATGCAATTTTCCATTTGGTTCATGTTATATTTGCAGGTAGTTGCTTTTCAGCCTGCAGAATGTAGTGGAGGTTAAGTCACTTAAATTCTAAGGAAGTGTTAGAATTCCTGGAGAAACTGCTCCAGGAGTTGATAGAATTTAATAGAAACAATCACCTATCTGGGTTTTTTGAACTGCTTCATGGAATTTATAATAAGATTAGTTTATTTGGTGGGATTTTTGTTTCCTTTCCATTGGAAAATTGCACTCTCAAGTTTTATGGTGCATTTTATTAAAGGAATAAATTAGGGCCCTGCAAAATGTGAGAAAATGAGAGTTTACATTAGAGAAACAGCCAGTATAGAAATAATCATGCAATAGGTTTTTGGATCTATAATTTACTTTACATAATTTCTGTGCCAAGGGGGTACGTGAAGCAATTCCAGCTTCTGCATGGGGACAGAAAGCTCAGCAGCTGTGTGAAAGTGCAGAGCTCTCCTGATGATGTAGCTGGAACACATGGGCCCCTTTTGAATCAGATTCAGCAGCAGTAAAAGAGTGGAAAAAAATGCTTTAAGAAGGTTGTATTGGTCTAGAGGAACAGGAAGTCCTCCATGGGAAAATCAAGAGAAAAACCAGACTTTTTGATATTGAGTCTTTAGAAGCATAATCCTGGTTTGAGGCTTTAAGGTAGGGTCTTGAAAAAATGAATCAGAGGGTATTGATGGGGAGTTGTAGAAACATCTTAAAATGCTCTGTATTCCCAGTGGTCTGTGAATGCTGCCAGTTTGGACTTTTTTCACTAATAGCAGCTGTTTCATAACAGGATTGCTAAATGGCTGAAGTGAGCGTAGTTAGGCAGCCATTGTGAGTGAAGAAAAGATTAATGATGGGTTCATATGTTCTTTTCACATAAAACCAGTAGGAAAAAAAGGAACTTACATTTTCACTAATTCTTTTTAGGAAACAAGTGATAGATTCAAGTGATGTTAGACCTAAGAATACATAGATGAAGGATCTTAAAATGGTTAGCGTGCTATATGTTGTTTTTGTGGTTACCCAAATAATTTCTTAATTCATACAGACTCATGAGATACATTCATATAGTTGCTTATTAGGGAGTTTCCAAGTACCTAAAAATTTGAAGGTCATATAAACCTGAAAATTAATGTTCTGAAAATTAAGTGCCACATATAGGAACTTTCTGTGGCTACAGATGTAAATTGATGAATTAAATTAGCAATTGATATTGAAGCTAGGAAACCTTTTAATAAAACCTCCCAGTCTGAAAGCAGTTATTTCTTTCTTCTTCAAAAGCCTTTAAATGCTGCATAAAACCAAGTTTTGATGTTGTTAATATTTCACTGATATCCCATCCAAAGTAGACTATGATCCTCTCCTGTAGCCTGACTTCTGCACAAGATAGGAACTATTACTGTAAAATATTTGTATGTTAACTAGAAATCGCCTTTAGGGTTAAAAAGATATTGTTTGAAGTCTTTTGAAAACTTTATGGATTGATTTTTGGATTATTTATGCAATTTACTTCTTTCCTGACACAAATTTCTTCTATGTCCAGACAAAAGCAGATAATTATGTAGGATATTTTTTCAGTTTCAGTTTAGCTGTTTCTCACACGAAGGCCCCATTATGTCATGCAGAGTCACTGTTTGTTACACAACTGAAATTTGATCTTCAGTAAGGAGACTGATGTGGAGCTGTATTTCATACATTCCTTTTAATACAGAATCTGAAAAAGTAATAGAGCTGCATATTTGTTGCCACGGTGGAGAGGGGAGAACAAATTCACTTGGTGCAAACTAAAAGCTGATGCTGTCGGTTATGAGGAAGAAAAAGGTACTGGGAAAAGGTTTTAACTGAGCATAGAAGTAACACTGCCACACTGCCTGGGACCAAGGGATACATCTGAATCCAGAAACAGCTGGAAACTGTTTTCCATTATAGAAAAGTGAATTATCTTCTTCCACTGCTACAAATGTATTTTTACCAAGTAAACTACGTAAAATAATTATAATAATAAAAAGGTTAGCCTATTAAAACAGATCTGCACATGAAGTTAGGCTATTGCGGAAACAGTAGTTACTCCACAATCTATGTATACATTCCATAATTTCAGGACAAGTGGATGCTTTTTTGACCAGAACTATGGGCTGTAAAAGAGAAAATGATGCTTCCAGTTTCTACTTTTTATCACAGCAACACATCAGGATGATTTGGGTTTTGTTAGCTGCTTTATTTAAAGAAACTAAGGCAAATATTTGCTATTTCTTCTTATTAAGTGATAGTGATAAATATGTGATTTAGATTGGGAGGTCAAAATCACAATAGCAGCTATTTGGTTTGATTGAGAAAACAGACTGCTTGGATGTTTTTCTGTTTCCATATCACACAAACTCTGCTACATCTTGAAGCCCAGTTCCAGTGAAATTATTTTTCTTTTTAAGTTGGTGGTATCCGATTTTCAGAGATTTGTTAAGTCTTAGTGTTTTGCTACATATGCATAGAACAAGGAGTGGGAAGGAGGAGAGTGGCTATTACTTCGTTCTACCGTCTGATAAGGTGGCTTTTACTCCAAAGTGAATATAAATTGATTCATTTTTTGCACACAAAAAAGGAGTTAGCAAGAAAGGGCTACGCCAACTTGAGACAATCTTACAGAAAGCTGAGAGGTATCTGCTTACCCACATCATCTCAGAGCTGGATTTTCTTGAGCATGAGCTAAAAAATTGAATCTAAGGGACTGTTTATTCAACCCAAGTATTAACTTTGTTGGCAAGCTTTGCTAGGTTTCTGCTCTCAGAGGAAGAAGGAAAAGCTCATCTGGAGGAGCTCTTGACTCTGTTTGCTGTGGTGAAAACAGCATTTCTTTACAGGCTGTGTGTTGAGCCTTATATGCCATTCTTCTGTACAGATGGAGTGGACAGACACTTCTGCTTATTGTATCAAACATCAGGAAACACTGGTGAAGAACTGAGAAGTCTTAATGGGGGAAAAAGTGACTCTTCTCAAATTGTAAGTTGTGTGGTTTTGGTGGGGTTTTTTTCAGTTATGGATGGATGTGTTACAAGCAGAAACAAATTTGATTAATGTAAGTACACTGAGTGTGTGTAAAAGTAGAAAATGGAAAGTTAGAATATTTATACCAAATTCTAGAAGCATTAGAAACATCCAGCATGCTCAGGAAATGTGTTAATACATAGGATGTTAATAAGGTAACCCCACTGTCCTTACTACTGATACTCTGGCTTGAGGAGGCCCTTATGGGTAATAGTTCTATCCAGCTTTTTGGAAAATCCAGACTGATGGTTTCCTGTTTGCTGTGGACTTTGGTTGATTGGTACACTATAAAATAATGTGATCAAGACAGCAGAATCATATTTCTTGGTGATGAAGTGTGTTGGTTAATGGCATGACAATACTTAATCTTTTGTTGCAATCTTCTCAATTAGGTAGGTACTTGCATACTAAGGAAAATCTTGTGTGCAATCTTCCTTCTCATATAGTGCATGGCATCTGGTATATTACTACATCCATAACTTGGACATTTTCCACTTTCAAATTATTCCTTTCACTTCTGTTTGAGTAATATGGGTATTCTAAAGGTTAAAAGCTGCAATTAGCAATATTGCATTTTACACTTAACAAAACTGGAACTTTTAATGAACACTGAGCAGGTCATAAAAAAGTGCATTCCTTCTGGAATTCTAGACATAGATAACATAAACAGCATTAACCTTTCCAAAACAGCAAGAATGGTGCCTTCAAGAGTACAGGTAATAATGCAAAGCCTTTCTGTATGTAGTATTGAACTTCAACACTTCACAGGAGAAGATAGTCTGGAATGATGATGGCTTCAATCTATTTATAAATGTAGCATTAGACATGAGATTGTAAAGTTAATTCTGACTACAGTGGTGAAGAAATTGTGGCTGTGAATGTGATATTTGTCCTACATGCTCACATTGTCTAGACGTCTTACTTGGTCATGCAAATAAAACTGGTCACAACCAATAAAAGAAATCATTGCAATATGTAGAGAAGATGTGACTTTACAGTGATAAAATGCTGAGTCCATTGATTAGCTATTATATGACACTTAGAAATTATACTGTGATACAATATATGCTGTGGTTGTGTTCCATTTAGATATGTAGCACATTTGCTGCCTATTTGCATTAGGCTTCAATGATCTATGCTTCCTCATAAAATAATCATTCTGAAGAGTGATGAAAGAAGCAGAAAGTACAGCTTTTCTCAGTTTCTAACTCATCACTGACAATAGAGTATATTGGGCTTCATACAGCTCCTGCATCCTGGGTAAAATACTCGTGTTGGAACTCTCAGAGTCATCTTACTATGGAGCTGAGAGTAGTCCCCTCTGCAGATGTACTAATGCAAAGTTTAGATGCAAATTGACATGCTGCTAAAGATTCTCGAAGGTATTTGCATTCATTTATGCTCTTTGTTAGGATGCATAATCAAAACAAGAAAATCCAAACTAGATAACCTATGTGAGCTAAAACCTTGATGCTGTTGAAATTGTTGCAAGATTCCCAGTGATTTGAGTAAGAATTTTTTTATATATATGGTGATGACAGTTGTGTCTTGGGTCTCAGATTAGAATCTCATCTAGATTAGAAATTCATCTAGATTCTGTACTGCCTGGAGGAAAATAAACATTTCTACAGTGTAAAACATCTGATTTGTTTTAGATGTCCATATTTGCAATAAAGTGGAGTTGTTCCTTCTTTTTTTTTCTTTCCCTGTTAAAGTTGTGGAGATAGTCTTCCAGATACTGATGTCTGCAAAAGCTTGGCTTTGTACTGACAAGCTCCATCCTTCCCACGTGTTTGTGCTTCCCTCTCTTGTGATTCAAATCAGTGTATTCTTCTAAGCCAGTCAGAGCCCACAGAAGCAGCCCACTTAAAAATGAGCAAACATGTTCTAGTTGGACTGGGGGGTAAAATTTGAGTGTCCTAGACTTCCAAAATGAGAACTGCATGCCGCAAGTCATGCTAGACTTCAGTGAAATCTAGATCAGTAAATCCTTTTGTCACATTTGTCACAGACCTTGAGGGCTGGCACACAGGTTCTCTCCTCTGCTGATTTGAATACATTTACTGCCAAAGGGGAAGAGTGCCATGTGGATAGGGTGGTAGACTGAATTGGATTAGACATTGTTAGACAGTAGATAGCTGCTTTTTCACTCAAAACAGTGCAATAGCATATGCCTGTGAGTAGTAAAGTGTTGCAAAATATGTTAAATGTTCTTGGTGGCAAGCCAGAAATACATGTGTTAAACATGTCCAAATAACCAAGATATCTCATTTGTTAGACACAACCATTTCTCTGGTGCTGAGCTCACTGGTTGCAAGGCAGCTGCTGTCTCTTGTACAGAGTTTGTTATGTGCTGGGCAACTGTGAAGAAAGTAGGTCATTTGCAGATTATATGGGCGTTCAAGTTGTTGAGCAGATTCTTCTGATACATTCTGCAGAGTATCATTCTCAGTATTTTCAGATTTATTTAGAAGAAAAATTGCTTCAGAGATGTGGAGGATCCTTTAGATTTGTTGTTAAGACTGTTTTTTAAATTGCACGAATGTGTGTGTCATTGAAGAAGAGAAGAAGAAACCAAAAAGAAACCACAGGTGGTCTGAGAAAATTGTATTATTTGTTCTTTCTTCTTTGTTGGTACTGAACTTTTGCCCTTGTTTGATGATGCTGGCTGTAGTTTGCTCAGGGATTAACTATAGTCTGTGTCAGGAAAGTACTTTAATAGATAGATGTGTGCTCAGGGCAGTTTCCAAATGCAGTCAACATATGCTGCAATCTAAGATTAGTAATTTTTCACGTTTTCACACCTTCCATCAGCACCTCACTTCAACAAACTTTGTCATTTTGCAGGGAAAAACTAGCCTTTTGATAATGTGCATCTCAATATGTGATCTATGAATGTGTTTGATGTCTTTCTGTGCAGCAGATGAGTGTCAATTGTAAAGATTCTCATGTTAAGAATATTTAGTGTTAAGACATCTGCGGACCTTTACTACTGACTAGCTCTCAGTTTGTATTCCAGAGACTCCTTCTTATAAACAACACTGGTCAAATTCCTCCAAACTGGTATTCAGAGAAGACTATAAGATAAAAAGCCATGCCTCAAAGAGGATCATCCCCTCATGACCTACATTTTAACAGAAGCAAAAGTGAAAGAAAAACACTTTGTTGCATTAGATAGCTGGTGATGAGCTGACAAATGTGCTAGGGCAGCCAGGTGCTGTTTATCTCATCTGTACTGTGTATTGAGTGTTGGGCAGCTACACAGAGTGAGCAGTCTTGTGTATTTTTAGAGGTGTGAGAACTGTTATGAGAAGCCAAATACTTCTTAATTTCCCCTCCCATACTCCACTTAAGAGACTTTCACTTTACCTACCCTTTATTTCCAAGCTGCAGTGTATTCTGTTGTTATTTAAGGAAAACACTGTCACCATTGCTTGTGGCTTCAGTGTTTGGCCCACAGAAGGCAGGCACAGGCAGCTTTTTCCTTTTCCCAGCCTCTGCAGAGGGGAAGAGCTAGGGGGAGGCTGTTGCTTAAGTGGCATTAGTTATTGGTGTAGAGCTGAAGTAGCATAGCTGTGTTTTGTGGAGAGGCTGAGAGGAGTGCTGGAGGTACAGGCATCTGTCAGTCTGGAGAAAAATAATTCTAGCACATGGCATGTGAAATTCGGTGGGATTTTTTTTTTCCTGGCTCTTTTAAAAGATTTTTTTAAAAGAATTTTTTATTGCTGTTATTTCACTTGAGCCAGCAGATGAGAGAATCTCTAACTTGTCTGCCCTAACACAGACTTCCTTAACCAGCACATTCACCTGTAACAGTCACAGGTCATGTTTATTTACTTTTACGTTTTAAACTAGTTTGTCTTATGTCCTAGGGAGAAATCAGGCTCCTGTTTTGGTTTCTTTTTAATTGTTCATTATGCCTATAGCATGTGCAGAATTTGTAGTAGATAAAATGCACTGAAAGTAGGTATTTTTGTGTGAGCCTATGTGCTAAATATTTAATATCTCTTTGAAATATTTGTTGATTTAGAGGAATCTCATACTCCTGATTTCTTCATACACATTTGTTTCAGAATGTTATCAATTCAGTGATTTCTAATCAAAAGCATTTAGAAATCTACAAGATTGCCAAGTTTTGGCTTTTAATTTTGCAGCATGATATTTTTTTTAAATGACAGTTTACAGTACAGCTAAAAAATCTTGCAAAACTTTAAGTAGGTTCTTGGAATTGTCTTTAGCACCTCAAATAAAAGTCATTTCAAAATTTTGGATGAATTTTTTTCATCTCTTTTGGAGAAAGTTCTCAAAGGTTTATTTCTTAACTGTTCAAAAGGCAGTTTTGTGATGTGCTCAAGATTTCTTCTTTCATGAAGTGCATTTTTTCAGAAGGATTTACAAAATGTTCTAGAGATTAACTTGGTGACTGTAACTGTTTCTCTTGCTCTAATTCTGGATTAAAGCAGTATGATGTCAGATGCTGGTTGACTTTCCTTTGTTCAAGGATTGTGTGATGACATCAGTCTTCACATCAGAGACAATTAGAGCTTAGTGGTACAACACGTTCTTGGCAGGGGTTGTGATACTGGGATCGAGATTTTGGCACGGGCAAACTCCAGAGTGATCTCCTGGAAATGATTCTTGGAAAATTTGCGATTCTTGGAAAATTTGCATCTACTTTCAGATCTAAGAAATTATTGCCTGCATTGGTAGCAAATTGTATTATTTCTGTCCTAGAAGAAGCTTGGAAAGGCCATGGATTCTTGCAGCTGCTTTTAGAAGTTTAGATACATTCTTATCATGCAGAGGTGAAGGAACTGGATATTTTTTGTGGGTGCAATAGAGATAAGGAAAAAACTAGCTCAAAATTTGTAATTTTGGTCTTCCTATTTTCACCTCTTTGAGACTGTTGAGAAGGGGAGGAAGAATGCCTGGGTGGCAAGAGTAGAGGAGTTTGGGCAATGAGATAGGGAGGGATAGTAATGGCAGTCTGAAATTCAGAAATAAGCTTTTTGGAAGGACTCCTCTAGAACACAGGGAATTTGTCAAACCAGCACTCTGGTGCACAGTGCTGTGGAGTGGAGGGAGGCCTACAGTGCTGCATGGAGTGATGGAGAAAGAGAAACAAGCATGAGTGAGCTGGGAGCCAGGATTGCAACTTTGATTTCAAGTCTGTAGAGCTTGGCAGGTCTCTGTAATTTTGAGTGAGAAATATGTGCACCCCAACCTCAGTGAACATTTGTCTTTTTCTCATAACATTCTTTAACTGTTCTCTTTGGTTGCTCTCCCAGTGCATTCCAGAAGGCAGCTTTCTGCAGGCTGTGTTAAAAGAGGATGCCTCTGGCCTGTGTCAGCTCAGGGATTTACATCACTATTGAGTATTTGGTACTCCTTTATTTACTTTAGGAATGCCCGGTGATCACTGTATAAAAGGACACAGAATAGCTGTATCATAGGAATACCTGTCTCAGTTTAAAAAGGGTAGACTCTTTACAGATCCGTTATGAACAGTGCTGATTATCCTTGCAACATCAGGTCTCTTTCCTGGTCCTCCACCAGAGACATTCTCAGACATTCCCAGCATTGACTCTTATGGAAACCAGTAACTGTTTGAACATTCATGCAAGTCTGTGGCACTCATTATCTTTGTTTTCTAGAGGAGCAGTCATTTTCTCACAGCTTTTGAAAGGTTAATGCATTTATTGAAAAGCGTTTTCATAGTTCTGTGTTGGAGTGGATGAACTCAAGAGAAATTCAGGCTAGATCAATTATTCTGTTGGGGCAGGAGCTTGTTCTCATCTGCTGCTTTTGCTGAAAAGTTGGCAGATCTTTTCTGCAGAGATAAAAGGTGGCATAGCTGGATAGAGTCCCCCCAGCCCTAATTTGAAAAGCAGTGCAAGTGGCTGAGAAGTTGTGAGTGACAGCAGCTGGCTGTCAACAGGCATCTTTCCTTGGTGCTCCTCAGATACAAGCAGAAAACATTCTATTGGTAAATGCCATGCACATGTAAATCTGCTCCACTCTTCCTTTTCCAGACATGTAGCAGGGAAGGGTCCAGCTGAGACACCTGTTCCCCTTTGGTGGGAAAATGTAATGGTTTGAGCTGGCTTGTATTAGTGTCTAGGGACATAACAGGCCTTCTCCTCTCTTAATGCTCACTAAGAGACCATTCCCTAATCTGCCAGCATTGCTCAAGGTCTTCCTCATCCGTGGGATTTCAGAGGATGGCCGTAACAGGATTCACCGAGATTGTTACATTGCTGACCTTAAGCCAAACCTGTGCAAATCAAAGGCATCATATCAGAAAAGACCGAGTCATGTGGTGGTTTGGAAAATCAGGGACAAACAGGCAAAGAATCTTCAAACTGGCCTTAATGTTTCTTAAACAGACCATTTACTTTATAGAAAATATTGCTGTTTCTCCATTATGCCTCTTCCAAATATTAAAAATAAAAAGGTATTTTCTCTGGCAGGACTTGAGCTTTAGGCTATAGATCAAACAGGTTGATACATTTTTCTGGCCTCTTTTTTGTCTAAGGTTTTTTGATTGATTTCTTTGTATTCTCATCAACATCTACTCATATTGCATTTCAGTGTGGTCTGGCCAGCAGTCTTGATATAGAGACAAAAATCTTTAGTCTTGTTTAACCAAATTGGTAAGGAAGCTGTATTTTCATCCTGAAGTGGGGGGTTGTCTTTGCTGGGATTTTGTCTCCAGATTTTCAGTTTCTACACTAAATAAGTAATTAAATGCTACTTCATTGACATTGAGATCTGTTTGAACTTTTCTCTGGAGCTGCAACTAAAATTAATGACCAAAATGAAACAATCTTAATGTGGGATTACATACAGTTACTTAAAGCATATTGCTGCTGGGTTTGATACTCCATAACTTTGTCCTCACAACTGTACAGCTGGAGAATGCAGCTGGTTTTAGCATTGCTGAAATTTGGCTGACTCTGCAGCAACATCCAGGCCTTTTTGGACACTGTGTGATAAAAATACAACACTGCTAGTGCTCTGTTTTTATTATTAGTGGAGGTGCAAGTGCTAAAAATATGTCTTGCTTTCACAAGAATCTAAGCACGGACAATGCTGCAGAGAGCTCCTTTCTGTCTGTGTCTCATTTGCTTGATCTATATCTGGAATTGAAAAGGGCCAGGAGGTTTCCACATAAATCTTTGAGATTTCTATGTTCCCCTCAGTCTCAGCTTTGATATTCTTTCTTTAAAGAAAATTAGACCATAGCTGTTTTAGTATCAAAGAAAACCTCAAGTATGTGAAGTTGGATGTAGGTGACGCAGCCAGAAGTTTGCACAGAGCTTGTAACAATAGTGGGAGGTGTGAACTACTGCCTTTACCTCTACTGAAGGTTAGTTTAGGTATTTAGCAGAGTTGTCTAATTGTGTATATTAAGTATTTAATTCCTTAGAAAGAATGAAAATACTAGAGACAACAGAGCTTGATGTGTGGTGGAAGGCATGTTATGTTGATGGCTCAAGCAAGTGGCATTTGGGAATTGCTTCTGGTTGTTGGTGTTATAAAGGAGAAGTCCAACACTAAACTTCATCAGAATCAGAACCAAAGAGTGGGGATTTTAGCATTTTAGTATCTCTGAGGTATGTTTTTTCCTGTAGGTAGAAAGCCTGTCACACTTCATCCACATTCCTACTCTAACATTAAACAGAAAAGCATTAAAACACTTCCAAGTCTGAAATGAGACACTTCTTCCAGGAGTCCTGAATTCTGGACTGGTTGTTGGGGTTGGGTTTTTTTCACTCTGGTGCCTATCACTTGCAATCCTTTTTGCTTTAATAAACTGTCTTAAACCTGATTAAACACAACCATCTATAGGTATGAAGATGTGGGTGTGAAAGGTGAGGAAGGAAAAAATTATATCCATTCCCCTTGTTTGGGTCCTGTGCTGCAGTTGATTCTTTGGCTTAATTAAGTTAATGACTCACTGGATAACTCACTGCAATAATTCATTTTTTAACAATTTTAACAGTTCCTTTTTTTACAATTCCAGCATTTTTTCCTATGCTGGAAAAGTTCTCTCCTGTTGATATCCCTTAATAAAAAGAAAAAAAAAAAAAAAGAAGGGCATTCAGAAGGGTAGGACACTACGATGTTGTATGCAGACATCAGGCATGTGTTCCATAAAACTGATTACCCAAAGCAGAGCTTGACATTCAGCAAAGAAATGTCAACTGTAGAATGGCTTTTATTAAAACCCAAAACTAATCCTACATGCAGACTTTGCAAGAATAAGAAGAAACAACATTCTTGTCTTTGCAAGAATAAGAAGAAACAATAACAAAAAAAGCAAAGCAGAACCACTTTTTGATATACATGATAAACATGGAGGATACAGATTTATTCTACTCCTTTTCAGATTTGAAACCACAAGAGAGAGAATATTCTCCTCTTTGGTGGGATTGGAGAGTGGTTTTTTCCTTAAATTTTCTGACAGTGCTTGAGAAAATGATTTGTTTTGTTTAGAACCAGGGGCCAAGCAGTTGCAGAGTTTATAACTCAAGACAGGGTTATTAAACAGACATATAGGCCATTTAGGAGACTGGAACAAACTCAGGAAACCTAGTGAAAGAAAGAGGAAAACTAGTTTTGCAATGGGACATTAGACCACACAATAGGCAAGCAAATGACTGTGACACGTCACTTGGAAGCCATTGCAATTTTCTTTCAGGCAAGTAGGAGGACTCTGATTCTTTCATTGGATTATAAACCATTCTGTTTGCTATTTCTTTTTACCTTATTGTGACTTATAAATCTCTTTTTTTTTTGTTTGTTTGTTTTTAAATCCATAGCCAGGTTTGAAGCTACATCTTCAGTGAAAGAACTGATGAGAACAGAAAAAAGTTTATACACATAAAAACTGCAGTTCTCATGCAATAGTTGTTTGAGCCTGGCAACTGGATGGAAAAGACAGGACTGCAGCTTTTGTCTTGAGGATGATTTGCTTAGCAGGGTTCCCCTGAGTTTACTGCTGATTTTCAACTGTTTCCAATTTCTTCATTCCAGAGCTTCTACCTGAAAAGTTCCAAGCAGAGTTTCAAGAACTGTTAAATACTTATATAGAGCTTCTCAGGAGGCTTTAAGAAATGAATGGGAAGGATTTATTGTCCCATTTGGACAACCAGTAGATGAGTAAATTGTGCCAGTTCCAGGAGATCAGGAAAAGGTAAAGTAGCATCACAGTAACCCTAAGGCCCATCTGAATGTATGTGTCAGAACCTGTAATCTTCATAAGGGTCCTGTCCCAAAACTAACAGACTTACCTTTATTTTGTAAAGACAGGAAGATTGGATATTGGAAGTGCAAAGAAAAAAAAAAGGCAAAGTGACTCCTGAAATTCTGAGGCTGGTTCCACAGATTTTTAAAATTCTGTTTGTTAGTTTTGTTTCTTCCTGCAGTAGAAAGTTTCAGGGACACTATGTTGCATCTTCCCCTCTTACAGGACATGAAAATCACTACATAATATTTATGCCAGATAAACCTATTTCTTTATTTCCCCCCTTTCAAAAATTGCTCACGTGATGGCTGTCACTTACAAAGAACAAAGATTCACTTCCTCTTACCTTGCAGGATTTCAAGAAAAAGTTTGTTCTATTTGCTTCTTGAGAGAGTTCTTTGGGGGTTTGTGGTTGTGGTTGGGTTTTTTTGTTTGGTTTGATTTGATTTGCTTTGTTTCTTTTAATGAAGTGAAAAAAGAAGGAAAGGTGTGAAAGAAGAAAAGTGGAGTATGAAGGAATCTATTTTGAAGAAGTTAGAAATGTTTTCCTCTTAACTCTGAAAATATTCTTTTAGCTTTTTTGTTTTAAAGAATAAATACGTGTGCATAGACACTGCTCTGTTTAATACTGTATAGTAATGTCTTTTCCATGTCCTTCCATAAGTTCTGCTATCTTATAAAACTTGAGATACTTTACAGGGTGGGGAGAGTAAGAAACAGAATGAAAAGCATGCTAGATGGTGGTTGGGGTTTTTTTGTTACACTTGGAACATTTTGTCCAACATCAGGCACGTCTGTGTGATTCCACTATCTGCTGCCTGGGCAATGGCAGGTATTCTGAGAATCTTGATTCTGTTCAGGAGGAAGCTGTCCAAGAGCACTGGGAGCAGCACTAAAGGCAGCCTGTGAGCACAGCACGTAGGACCAAAACATCAGAAAACTTTTGGAACTCTCCCTTGGAAGGGTTTGCTTACTCCAAAGGCTAGACTTGTGGATGAAATATGACTCAGAGCACCAATCTCAGTAAGAATCAAGGAAATGGAAAATAAATTATGTGGGAAATTAATGTGTAATTAAAATGTTAGTGGTAATTTTTTTTTTTCAACAAAAGATTGTTCTTAGAGCCAAGCAATAGTTCAGGTAACTGCTATAGATTTACAGAGCATTTTTCTTGGCACTGGGTAGTAGGTTATTGTTGTTATTCTCAAGCATAGTGACAGTTGTTCATAACAGCAACAGTCCTTTTGCAGCTACTTCTATTGCAGCTTAGACAGGATCAGACTGAACAAGCCTTAGAGAAGAAATGGAAAGAAACAAAAAGAATTATTTAATTCTGTCTGGCATTCCCCTCAAAGTGATCCACAAGAAGGTAAAGAATTTTTTTCTTCCATTTCAAGTATCCTAGAGATTAAGAGCCAAATCCATAATGGTGAAACTTGTTCTTTAAATATCTGTGATATTCTTGATAGTCTCCCAGCAGTTTTAAAGGAATAACTGTGAAGTGAACATGTGGAGACTGTAGGCAGGAGTAAACTCTTATGAACATACCAACATTCTTGAGTGTTGCAGGTACTGGTATGAGGCATTCCAGAAACTCTATTAATGACATATTTGGGGCTTGGCTGTGAGGCAATATCAGTTATGCTTCCTTCTCCTACATTGCCAGTTGTTACACACCTGAAGTTTCACAGTATTTAGATTTTCAATTCCAAAATCAGTGAATTGCTCTTAAGTATTCCAATATCTTGCCTAGGATTACACACTAATTACCCGGCTAAGACTGGAGGAGAGATGAGTATTCTGGCTCATTAACCCACTCTAATATTTACACTTGCCACTTCTATTAATAATTGCCAAATCTTCATGTTTATCAAAGCAGGCTGTTCCTCAGGTAGAATTATACTTGGAGATCTTTTATAGAGATACCAGTATTTGGTATTACTGGTGCAGTTCCCAAGGATGTGATGATAGTTTGTTGGAAGAAGATAATAATTTTAGAACTATATATATACATATATTAATTGTATTTCCAATCCAGATCAGCTAGATAATGGTAGTTGTCCCATTCTGGAGAAGCAGTTGTTCATGTGTGATAGTAAAGCTGGAAAGAACTTCCTTGAACTCAGCTCATTCCCAAGACCCACTTGAACAGTGGATACTGCTTGTTTTCTGTCACCTGGGGAACAGGTCCCTGAGCAACCTGATCTAGTGTCAGTCAGCTGCCTTTGAACAAGCTTTGCACCAGGGAAGTCCTGAGATCTGTTATTTTCTATTGTTAATAGGAGCAGAATTAGATTTCCAGATGTATTGTCCTGTCTTACAGTTCATCTCATTAGTCCTTTTCAACAAAAAATTGCTTTCAAAATTTTAAAGTGTTTAAGCAATTCTAAGCTTTTTCTTTGTCTTGAAACAAATGATCTTTTTGTCTGTGTTTCCCTGAAATAACACTTAATATCTATTATTAATGGATTTTGAAAATGTATGACTCATCATTAACTCAGTTTCATTAATTTCACCATGATTATTTATTATTATTATTTATGGTTGAAAATAGCCAAGCAGCTGTGACAAATCTGTGTAAGGAAATTAACTCAACATTCCTTTGTTCTCCTTTGTGTGTTTTGACTGTGTGTGGATTTTGGTTTTTTAACTCATTTTATTTTAATCTGTCATGCTTTTCCTAATAAAATGCTATGTGCTGAAGAAAGAAAGAAAGGTTTATAAGAGAATTTCCAGATCAAGCTCAAAGTTTGACAGGCTTCAGTTTTTCTGGCTACTGCATACAGGCCTTCCACTGATCACTTAGGGTTGCTCATAGGTTTCAGACTGGTGCAAAGCAGTGATTTCTTGAAAAATGCCAATCAGTGTTTTTGCTGAGCTAAAATATCAGAGGAGGAGGAACAGAACTATGGAAATTTTGTGACGCAGCAGCACATTCATTTCAGATGCAAATTACAACGTTATTTTCACATGATATTGCCTGAGTCTGCTTAAACTATCCCCACATCAGTGCTGTGAACCCAAGAAGTAAGGCTTTTATTTCAGTAGCTGTTGTCCAACCTGTTCAGCACCTGCTAGGACAACGCAGATGGAATTAATAATTACTGTAGTTGTAGAATCATTTTCTGCAGTGGTGATCAGTTTTGCTGAGAGAATCACAACTCAAGTCTTAAAAGTGTAGGGGTTTTGTTGGAAAATTTCTGTGATTGAAAATGTGAGCATGGATTGGCTTTTACACCCAAGTGCATTTTCAGAGGCTTTGCACACTCATAGGGCTTTGAATTCTAATCCAAAGGAATTTTTGTATGATTTTAGAATTAAGATGACCATAGCATATTTCATTAATAAAAGAAAAGGAGAATTGTGAATGTAAAATATGTTCCATGCTCACGTTTGGCCTTATCAACACCATCAAGAGAAATGCACAGATTTAAACCATTGAGAAATTTGGCCTTCTATTTCATTGACTTCTCTTCAAGCCTTTCAACAGTGGGAGGCAAAATGAGTTCAAGTCAAAAACATTCCCATGGGTTCTGTGGCAAAGTGGCTTTTGCTAGTATTATGAATGACACAAGTTTAATATCTGGCAAGAAAAAAAATATGTACTAGGAAAATTATCTCTTGCTGATATTAAATGTCAGCAGTATTGAAGCAGAATCCCAGATGAATGTGGGTTTGCTGCCAGCATATACAAGGACAAAATGTTCAGAACCATTTTGGGAACTGGCATCAATCTGGCACAGTCTGCAATTAGCTTGCAGTCGCATCCATCCGAACCAGCAATAAGTAGTTTCTCTGATGTAAACAAGGATAAAGAGAAGGAAAAGTCTGAAGTTATAGGAGCAAAGAAGGAGAAGTGTTGATGCAGAGTCCAGTTGCTTAACAACAAAGCAGTGAAGCAGCTGCTGAGAGGGAGTGATTGCCCTCACAGAGCTTTCTGGGAGTCTGCAGACACCTTCACACATTCTGAAGGGCTGTGAATAAGAGATCACTATGTGTAGTTTTCTGAGCTGTTAGAATGGTCACATTCAAACTTCCTCTGAGTTTTCAAGTTGTGGGGAATAGTGCTGCATTTCGACCATTTGAATGCAAACCGTTGCACAGCATATTGTATTTTCCATAAATGCTGCATAGTATGAGAAACAGAATGAAAATCCTCTAGGGAAAAGGATGCAGACAGCTGGCAGTGAATTAAAACTGGTATTTAAAGGACTATCTCAGGATTAGTGTAGATGGCTCTGGTAAACTTGACATTTTGAAGAAACTCAAGGAAGAAAGTTGAATGGGGCAGAGGGCTGGCATAGAAGCTTCAAAATGCTTTGTGAAATGCACAGCACTAGAGAAAACTGCCTAAGACTTGCACATACAAAATAAAGTCACAGACATCATGATAACACATGGAAAAACTGTCAAATGCTCAATAACATGCAGTGGAAGGAATAATTTTAGCCAATTTTGTAAATTGGCTGTAAAATGGGAAGAAGATGAAGTATCATTGACTCAATGAAAATAATGAGATTATTTGTTCAATATTAAGCAGCAATCAGAGAAACAAACTACCCGTGTAGGAGTTTAAAGAAAGGGTCAGAAAGTAATACTGAGCTTGTAATGTTTTAAGTTTGCTGCAGCCACACCCATGCATTATGAGGAAACGAAAAGGGACCAAAGTGCCCTCAAGTCCCAGAAAGACACATGTAGGAGGGAAGTAGGACTGTGACAGTTGAGGACAAAAGGCCTGACTGGTGTTTGTACTGGTGTGCTCTGAAATGCCCACCTGTGTTTCTTTTCACCTTTTCTATAACACACAAGCAAGAGCATTCTTGTAGATTGGAAAGCATTGCTTTTAGAATGGCTTTTTTTCTTCTTTTTTTTGTGCCAGAGCAATAAAGCAATGCATAGTAAAACTTGTCACTGTCAGATGTCATTGAGGCCGAAAGAACTGCTGGATTCTTGTGCTCCTCTCCAAAGCATTAGTCACAGTAGGAGGAAAAATAATAGCAGATCTGGCTGGATTAATAGCCTGATTTACAATAGCAATTCCTGTATTTCAAAATCCCATTTGAAGTGCAACATGCTGGTATTTGTATTAATGCTACATACAAATAGTACTCCTGGTCAAACTTCCCTAACTTTAGTGCATGTATCAAGCATTTATTTAGGGGTATTTCCTAGCCCATTCAATATACTGCCAGTTCTTACCAAAAGACCATAAAATCAAAATGTTTGACTTTAAAAAGCAGGTATCTTTCTTTAAGCTCCACAAAGCAATCATTCTTTCAAACTCTGGGTCACTATTCATCTTGCTGACACACTAAAGCTTTGCATTATTTTAGGGCAGCAAGTTATAGATGCTCAGTTTTTAAAAGATTACAAATAAGGACTGCAACCTGGCTCTGCAGTTGAGTAACTGCCACTAACTTCAGGGCAAGTGAATTTGACTCCCTGGTGCTATTGCTATCTTTACTGATCAATGTGGGTGCTTTGTTGCAATTTCTTGATATGCAGTTGGGTTTTAATTATTGTATTGTTTCTGTGAGAACAACACTACATGTTTATTCTTGCCAGAGTGGAATGGGAGCCAGTAATTTGGTTTTTGGGTCTTACAGAATATTGTCTATGAATGGCTTGTTTCAACACTGGACAGGGTTTGAGAACAGTTTTTCTCCCTGTTTGCTATATGTATTCATAGCTACAGAGAGAGCATTTTATTGTCAGGAAGTTGTCATCTGTTGGGTTGAATTACAAACAGTCAGGGTCATGATTCTTTGTTGTTTAGGTTCTTGAAAGGCTTGAAATCATTAACATTCTTAGAATGACATGTATCATAAATCACGACATAGGAAAATTAGAGGGATTCACTCACGTACATGTAATTTCAACTGCAGGGTGTACAAATACATTGTTGTACTTATGCTTTCCCCAAACACTTCTATTTTGTGCTCTGATGGCCAGCACAAAGTTCTCTGATATCCCTGATTTCTCTGTCCTGATCCTTATATTGACCAGAATGAAAAAGGGTAGGAGTTAAATGAAAGAAGATATAATTGCAGCTCGTAGGTGTTCCAGCTGCTCCTCAGAACCCTCTAGTGCTGCCATACAATATGCTTTTCTGACTTGTGCCAAAGGACCAGTACACAAGTAACCCCAATTAAGAACAAACTGGAAAATATTAATTTCTAAATAGCATATAGAAGGAAAAGGGCCAGTGATTCACTTCTGAAATTCTGGCATGGTCAAGATGAATTATGTCATTTGTACTTGGTCACTACACAATGCTTGCTGTAGAAACAGCTGTGTCGAATACACTAGGAAAGAAACCAGTATTTTGGAGCTCCCAGAAGGTCTAAATATGTTCCTTTCATCTTCCAGTAGTGACAGTGCTCTTTTAAAAGCTAAATTCTCTGAGAGAACAAAATTTCCTTCCTTAATAGCTAGAAAACTACCGCAACATAGGAAGAATAATGTGTGTTGTTTCAAGTTTTGATATGAAAAGAAATAAAGAGTTTGAATGGCAATAAGGTAGATTCTACTTAGCTTTGCTTAATGCTTAGTTAGGGATAATGTACTATTTCTTTGGAAGTGTGTAATATCTCTGTCACTTGGGCTTTCAAGTACAACTCCATCAGGCAGTTACCAGGTAGATCTGATCCTGCTGTGGGACAGAGGAGTCCCCAGAGTCCCTGGCATGAGCATTTGGTATGGTTCTGTGATTACAGGTTTCATAGCCTCTGCAGGTTTGGTTATTCTTTGAAGTACAATTATTGGGCAACTTAATAACATAGACACAAATGAAGACATTAGAGACACAAGTAGTCCTACAAATCAAGAGATTAGGAAAATTATAGCTATTTTGATGAAATAGAAGAAATAGATTGAAAGGACAGTACAGAAATAGTTTAGTCTGCATTTAGGTGCCAGAATGTCTGCACATGGGCTTTTAGGAATTACTTCTTTTTGCTGTCCATAGCTGATGCTTACTAAGTCCAGCTGTGACAAAATTCTCTCCTTAGATTAATGACATCTAGGCCACTTCCAGGAAAGAGGATAATTTGGAAGTGAATTTAATATCTGTTGAAGACAAGGAAAAAAGTTAGTCAGCCTAAAATTTATGGTAGTTTTACTGGCAGAAGTTTTATTGCTGCTCCTGTTCCTTGAAACTTAAAAGCTAAAATGTACTACCAATATGTAGTATAGAAACAATCCAGTTGGGCAGAGGATTGCCCATCTCTATCAGTGTTTTCTGTCAGTGGCTTTTATTATATGTCAGAGTAGGGCATAATGCTGCACAATTTACAAAGGTGCTGAGGTGCTGACTTGATAACTTAAGCTCCTATAGTGTATTGTTCTTTAGGGATATTGCAAAATACGTATCAAATTTTTCAAGTCATATTTCAGAATTTAGTTTATTATATAATAATCTTCAACTGATATTTAGCATTATTTTTTTACTACAGGGCTTGAGAAATCACTCCTGGCTTGAACATAAAGTCCATGCTAATTTTTGATCAGCTTTATCTTCACACATCATAACTTTGATAACAAGTCAGAGTACAGGAGAAATGGGTCAGATGCTTACTTGGCCAGTGCTCAGCAGAGGTTTGGGTTTGAAAGCCTTATTAGAACAGTGTGACCTGACAACAAGCTCCACATCTCTGGCCTGGCAATTGTGAGGAGGGGATAAGTGATGATATTTACCCCTTGATTGCTGAACATTTCTGTGACCCTTCCTTAGGGGTAATGTGCATGTTATTGACTCCTAAAGCAATGCACTGGCATCAAGCCACGTGTGAGAGTTAGAAACAAACCTCCTGAAATGTATGGACTGACAACAAAACAAAGATCAACAACAACACTGTAAAAGAACAAAAATTAAAGCCTCAAATGTTTATGTGTTTATGATCCTGTGACAGTGAGTATCCACAGTCCTGGAAGAACAGGGACAGTGAAGGAATTACTGTTGGAATAAATACTGAGGAGGGAGCGTGAGCAAACTAGAGGTGATACTCACATCTACTCTGGGCCAGTACTGGCCATGTGCCAGAGTAGGTGAAACTGTTAGAACAATTTATCATATAAACAACAAATCAGGCCAAATTTATCTAATCAGCTTTTTGTGATTGAAATATGTCTGGGCTCCTTTTTCCATAACTACAAGGGTTGCAGCAACATCCAG
Organism: Anomalospiza imberbis; assembly: GCF_031753505.1. Taxonomy (NCBI): domain Eukaryota; kingdom Metazoa; phylum Chordata; class Aves; order Passeriformes; family Viduidae; genus Anomalospiza; species Anomalospiza imberbis. The sequence goes on along the minus strand of NC_089693.1, from coordinate 14,754,676 downwards.
ATTAGGAATAGGCTCTGTGTCTGTGTATATATATGTGTATATATGTGTCTATTTTATGTTTCTTTGAGCATTTGCCCTTATGTGAGTGAGTAAGTTGTGAAAAAGGAAAAAGCATCACAGCATTAAATAATGGGGACTACTAAACAAGAGCTGGCAGATGATGATGGTACCCTGGAAAACTTTCAACTAGGACCTTCTATATATTTTTTTTTTCTATTTCAAGCAGAGTAGTGGCTGTTCAAGCTGAGCTATCAGAAGCTGTTAGACAGCATCAGACCTTGGGTGAAAAGCTGTCCTTGGGAAATGACATGGCTTCTAAGTAATACATATTCCAAATCTTGTCTGATAAATTACAGGCCAGTAAATTTGTCAGGAGTGTGTATTTTGTAAGCTATTCTAGGTTACAGATTTCATCTATGCTACTGCAGGGTCTGTCAGAGCAGGTTGAGTTCTGTGTTGTATTTTTTGCCTAGTTCAGCTAAGCAATATCTCTGGAAGATTTCTGCACATGACCATCAGTCTCGCTCTGCCCTGTGCAAGGCTCCACAGATGATCTTTACTGGGTTATCCTGTATCTTCACAGTGAAACAAGTGCTATAGGTTTCTTGGTAAATGAGAGCACTAAACTCCTTCATATGGTGTACATCACTCTACTGTGACTATCATGCAGAAATGTTTCTAAATCATGTGTATTTAGGTTTTGTTTAGGTTTGTTTTTTGCTGTCTTTTTATTTTTTCCCCCAGGTATTTCTATCTGATGTCAGCAAAGTTCAAAAGGCCTCATTATTTTTTGGGTTATCAAAAGTTTATGATAAGTTTTCTTCTGCCTGCTGCTGAAGGAGTTATTTTAGAGCTTGGTTTTACCTTGTGCCAACAGTAATCTTGGAATTCTAAAAACTCTGATTATTTGCATTTCATTACTTTGATGAATTGTACTTTACAGTTTGGATCTTGATACTCCTCTGGGTTACATTTGGCTTATCTTAGCAATTAGAAAAAGGCTGGCTTTGCACTTACATATTTTCTTAATAATCACTATATTCTATTAAACAGATGATATTAAATGTATAAAAACTAGTGAAGGAGAGGATCACTTTCATTCTCTCTTCCTTCCCCAAACTCCTTTCCCCCAAATCCTTTATTTTTAGAGGAAATAGTAGGACAAAAGTGAGAAAACCAGGAAAGTATAGGGAAAAAAAACAAAACAAACAAACAGGAAACTTGTAATTTTTCATCATAACTTTAACTTCTTTGGAAAATCCATTTTCTCAAGCCTATCAACTTTGCCCTAGGGATTAAAACCCCTAGCTTTTCTGTCCAGCTCCAGTCAGAGATTGTAAGGGAATAAAATTTGTCTTCCTACTGAATGGGCCCAGAAGGGGATTTCTGGCCAACTAATTATTTCATAATCTGTCAGGAAATTCTCTAGATTGCCAAGTATGCAGAGGATTGTCTCATCCAAACCCAAATGCCCTGGCTGAACAGCTTCATATTCTTCATTGCACATGCTGGGGAATTGTGAGTTTGTGCAGGTAGAAAAACAACGGCTGTAGGTGACTCAGAGTTCCTTCTGCAGCTGATCTCGAGGACGTGTCAGAGCCCTCAGCTGGGCAGGGCCAGGCTGCTCTGGCTTCACTGCCTCTCCAGCCAACAGCATCCATCGTAACCTGAAATCCCCAGACGCGCAGTGCCCTGGGAGCATGGGAAGCAGAGCGTTGTGCTAGTTAAGATTTAAAATCTCTCTCAGCCTCTGACAGATTTCTGAACATTGTAACGCATTTTCTGTTTCTTTCATCTAGTCCACACCTTCAAATGGAGGTTATGATCTGGCTCTCAGTACTTGTGCTGACAAACTGTGCTTAGACTCTGACTGTACAGACAGTGTCTCTATAACACAGGGAGAGGTGGTTTCTTTCTAGTTTCCTCAGAGTTGAAATTACATCCCTAATTCCAAGAGAAAATTAAACTAAACTTTCAAGAGGAAGGCCATTGAAGAAAGATAATTTGAATGATAATGGATTTTAAAAAAGATGTATATATGTATATTGAATCCAGGGCAAACATGGCATAAGGCAGGCAAGATGTCCAAGTGCTTCAGTGTGCAAGATGGAGCTAGCTGTCTCTGGATCTGAGCTGCAAAATGCTGCAAAAGATGCAGTGATTGCTAAGAAATACTGGAAGTAAACAACATAAAAATATGGAAAGTAATGACTGAGTGACCTGTAACAATTTTGATAGTCCATAGGAAAAGGTCTGTTTTCCTTCAACCTCCCTGGTAGTTATGTAAGCAACAAAACCACTGTGTATTATCTGAGATACTGGACTGAAAAACTCTTGCTTTGTAGGAACAGAGATTGTTAGCACAGGCATTAAGCAGAGACAACTCCTACTGGTTGTTGTGTCATTTTAGAATATGGTAGTATCCTGCTGCATCAAGGGAATTGCAGCATCTTATCACAGAATGATTTATCAAAAGAAGTCTTCAAAATTTGCATGACATGAAAAATCTATTTTGACTTCAGGTAAAAGTAATAATCTCTTGTCAAAGAGCTACTTTTGTGTGACCGTAGTTTTTTCTGTTCTTTACACATTGCCTGCCTTTTAACCTGCACAGCTGATGTGCCCACCAATGCAATTTCAACAAAGAATTTTTACTCTGTTTTGTGTTAACCACAGCTCAGTGATGTTCCATGGATGCAGAACTCTTGCCACCCATGGATACAGCTCAGACAGTAAGACCAGAACAGGCAGCATTCATTATAGCTCTTTGCATTGACCTCTTAAAGGTGTATGGAGAAGTGGGCAGATTTTTTTCCTTTAGGCAAAAGTACATGGGCCTTCCCTGTTGGTATGATTCTCTTAACTCAGTGGTGACATTGGCATAAAATGTTATCTCTCAGCTCTCAAGGTCCCAAGGCAAGGCTGTTGGTATGACTAAAGAAATTTCATTCAGAGAAATTAGAGAAGAGTAAAATTCCAGATTCTATCAGGAGGGAAAACATTTAGTTACCAAAATGAATGACTTGACAGGTGGAGATACCAAAACTAGGAAACAAACCATGCTTTTTTGAGTCCTGGGGAATAGGAGCTTTTATACAATCATGAGCCCATCTTTCTGCATGAAAGGACTACTCAAGAGTTGAATGTACACTGTTTCTTGCTTGCAGTGTAAGGGTCTGACCCAACTGCCTGAAATCCACATGGTGTTTCATCATTGATTTAACTCCAGCTTAGATCATCTCATGTATTGAAAGGTCCTATACATGCATAGAGGGTAAATGTTCTCTAGATTGATTTATTTGATTATATTGATTGCTCTCACATCAATATGTGACTGTTACATATGACTTAAAAAAGTTACTTTTTCATTCCCATAAAATCTCAGAGTAGAATTTTTAAGATGTTATCTGTTTACAATTTAAGGCCTGAAGATGTTTTGGGCTTTTACCTTAATAAAAGGCCATGTAAATTCTCACTTTTTTTCTTTCAGCTGTGAAATGTGTGCTGAAACCACGTATGTGTGCATGGATACATACACAAAAAATTCAAGAAAAGAACAGCTACTCAAGCTGGAATGTGAGTAGTGATTGTTCTGGTTGAAGTGCAGGCTTTCCCCAGATGTTTGATTGTACACATGGGGCAGGCTTCATTAGAGATGAATAGACAGTACATAAAATACACACTTTCCCTCCCCCATTACTCTTGTTTATCTGATTTTGTGGAATGATTGTCATTAACCCCACAGAACTGCAATAAACTACAGGAATTGTAAAGTGGATATCCAGAAACACTGCAGAAAGAAAAATTGCTACAAAGCTATAAAGTAATGGTTTTGTTCTTTTGTGCCTGTAAACACATCTGTTCAACACTTCTCTGTGCAGCTGAAAGGCATAAGGGAATATTTTTCATGAAAAAAAATTAGTAGTGCCTACTTCAAAGTTAGAGATATTTAGATAGTGAGGAGCATTGCATTCACTCTTTAAATGTCTCTAGATTGCTTTTCCAACATGAGAAAAGTGCTTTCCATGACCGTACTTCCATTTACTTCTTTATAGAATGTGATAAACGACCCAATCTGAGGTTCTGTGTGTGTGTATGTATCTATAATACACCATTACATGTCTAATTGTCCTGCTGGACAGATGCTGATATTATGTAGATTATGTTTTATGGGAAGGTGGATCAGTGAAGCAGAGTTTGGGTGTCTTGCTATGCAGTCTGTATGTGCATTAGAGTTAGTCTATACTGGGATATTTCAAAAACCCTGGTCCCCTTCATCCTTTTGTGCTTGCCTCTGCTTGTCCCTTATTTTAAGTGCTTGGAGTCTGTGGACCATCTGCTTGAAGTGAACTGAGCTCTGCTTACATCATGCACAAAGCAAGGCAACATATGAAGTCTAGTTTACAACACTATCCTCATGTTAATCTCTAAATTAAATAGAGTATCTTCCCTCTTCTCTCTACCCACTTTGTTCCTCCCTTTATTTCACTGTAACAAATAAGTTAATTTGATTCAAGTTTTAGAATCAACAGTTTTTTTGAGAGGCCAGAGCATGCTACTTCAGAGGGCAGGTAGAGAACAGGCAGCTGAGGAGCTGCAGCACAAGTGCTTGGAGGGAGGGAGTATCACTGGGGCTAAGCCTTTGGCTGTGGGGATTCCAGCTCTGCCTGGGCCAGGCTTCCTCTGGTCTTCCTGACAGCTCGTCCTTGTGCTGAGCCTGCCCAGGGAGCAACCAGGAGAGAGCTGCCTCTGCACAGCCTGGGGAGAGAAACACAGGCAGGCTGGATGGGCTGTGCCACCCATTGCAGCTCAGCAATGCTCAGGGCTGGGTCATCCCCAGGAAAAGACTTCCTGCTATGAAATACCTGTTATTTGTGTCAGGTGTTTGGAGGAAGACAGGAAGAAGGCTATACTGACAATCTATTTGATAACTGTAAGTAGGGCTAAACAAAGAGGGGGAAAAAAGACATGATTTTAAAAATTCATTACATCTTAATGCTTTTTAAGAGCCCAAACTGAAATAAAAGGAAGAGTGTTTTTTTTACAGTAAGTCTTTGGCAGTTGTGGTTAATCAGACCAAATTAAACTGTTGAATATTAGACAGTTAGAAATTGTGCATCTTGTAGTTGTTAGATTATATATTGCTGAATTTACAGTGTGAATATCTAGCATAGAAATTATACTAAAATCTGTTAGGATTTTTTTCTAGGTACTCTGCTGGTAAACTTTTAAAGAACAAACCTTAGGCTAGGCTTATTAGATGAAGGAAATGTTCCTGACTTTTGTAGATTATATCTTGGTTTCTTGCCCCAGAATGACTCCTTGTTTCTACAGAAAACAGAGTGAAATCTTGCTCACATTGTGCTCATAGGGATTTGGCTGTAAAGAGGACTTTTCATGGTGTAGAAAGTGTGTTACAGAGCAGCTGGATAGTCTTGGCCATGACCATTTATGTAAAAGGCTAACTTGTACCTACTCCTCCTGAAATACTGCATGCCTCATCCTAAAAAACCCCTTCTTTTCAGAAAGGGAAATTCAACAAGTCCATTTTCCACTGTCCTGTCTTTTTCTCTCTTTAATAACCTAATAATTCAGTCAGTACATGATGTTCAATTGTACTTTTATTCTTCTCAGTGCAGAATGGAAATCTTTACTCTATGAGGCCTCACACCCTCCAGTGAGAGTAAAAGATGATGCAGATCTAATAATTTTCAGGGGGTACAGGCGAGGGAGCCACCACATTGGTTTTTTTCATGCTGTTCCTCATGCGTTGGAAATGTTCTCATTATAGACCAATGTTTTGACACAAGATTTGCCTGCAGATCAGCACACAGGTTGCCTGTGGTCCAACTGTTTCCATGAATCAGGGGAAAAGCATCTAGGCATGTTCACTGTACAAAAAGGCAAACCTCATAGCTCAGTACTTAGCTAATCCATAGGCCTTTTATTTTTTTTTTTTTTGGTAAACAACTCTCTTCTGCTTCAAATTAATATCCTGATTGAGTTGCTGATACAAATGTTAAGCTATTAACATCAAGTTGCCAGCAGACAGCATGACAAGAAGCTGATAGGAGTGTTCCTGCCAATGACTTGCTTTCAAGTGTCTGATCAGAGCCACAGTGCAGAGTCTGGATCTCTGGATGCTGTTCTTCAGGTTACACTTTCAGCAAGTACTTGAGTAAAGATTTTCTCAGGGGCAATGGTTTTCAGGTAATTTCAAGTTCAGCCAAGAATCAGTAAATCAGGAAAGAAAGTAATGTTAAAGAGAAAAACTGTCTGGAAACAACCTCTATTCCAAGGTAGATGTGCGAGTTCAGTCTGTGCATGAGTGTCTGACATAGGGACAGTGGTGCATACTGGAGTAAAGGGGCAAGAAATGATGAGTAAAATTTAGAGATTAATACTTGACTTGCATTCCTGGAAATTCTGAAATATTCTACCAAGCCCTACCTGCTACTGCCAAGGGAGAGTATAGTGAAATGCATTAAATTGTATTTAAGCTCCTGTCTTCTCAGATGTAGTTACAGTCTACCCTCATTATTTTCTTGGTTCTTCTCTCAACCTGTTCTGTTGAGAATAAAAGACATAAACTTGGGCCTGATTCAGGCTAACCATAGGAATATTTAACATTGAAGAGCTTTTCTAGCAGAAGAAATGTCTGATTCTGCCTCCAAAGCAAGGAAACAGTCACTTCCTCCATGTACTTACCTTCACTGACAGGTAGCATCCTGACACTTTTGCACTGGATCAGGGCTTTCCTGTGCATAACACTGAGAGAAATGTGTGCTGCTGCTCATTTGGTGACAGTTCTGACTGCCAACTGGTATAGCACTGGGCTAGAGCGATTGCAATCATGCCACAGAGTGAAAAATAATAGTACTTGCCTAAAGTATATTAGACCTACTTCTAATGTACTGCAGAGGAATGATTTTACAGAATTAAATTATGCTGTTTTAATTTTCATACTGCTGCAGATGAGAAAAGAAAGAGGCATTGCATTGTAGCTGAGATTTCTTGAAGAAAAATATTCATGGCTAAATTTGCATTGCTCCCATGGAAGGGGAAGGAAAACTGATAAGTCTAAAATTTTAAAAAAAACCTTTTAAAACTGTATTTCAGCTCATAATCAGTTGTGTTCTGACATGTGTTGGCAGGAATAGCACCGAGGTGACAAAGAATCCAGAGTAAATCAAACAAACAGCATGAATTCGAGCTATCAATCAAAATCCAGATTTTTTTCATTTCATGACCAAGCAATTGCATCACTATTCAAAGGGCTTATTCTTGTGTCATGTATGTTGCCTTAAATAAATTAGCTCTGGGAACCCACTTGGGAGGAAAAAGAAGAAAAAAAATAAACCTCAACCAGAATATTGTTAGAAGATTTATCCAAAGTCAATATTTATGAAGTTGTAACAGCCCAGGAGGAGTCCATGCTGTTTCAGTACCACAAGCAGTGCCATTTCTTCCACAGTGTTTTTTAGAGTTTCACACCTCTGAATCAGCAAATAACTACACAAAGGCATGTAATGTGCCCGGGGCTTGTCCAGCCCATGTGGTTCATATTCACTGCCCAGAAGGGTCAAAGCTCGTGCTCAAGAACAATTTCCTCAGAATCATCCTGTTATTCTCACGCTGCTTAGCAGGCTCGTTTGCAGAGCTCCAGCATGGGGACAAATGCACACATTTGTGATGAGAGAGGAGGTGCAGAACCAGGAGGGCCGGCATGTGGGCTCTTCTCCCCATCTTTGTGGTGCTGAATGGAGGTGGTTGTCCTGGCTTAGAGCTTCTCGCTGGAAGCTTCTGGCCACATCTGCCCATGGCAGCAGGCAGCATTGTGTGTTTGCACTGCAAGAACTGGTACTAATGCTTTCCTGTCAATAAATCCCTGATGTAGGAGCATCTCGAGGGAATTGGGTGTTTGTAGTTATTCTTCAGCATATCCCATTCTTTGAATCACAGGTGCTTTTCAGCTAGAATACTCAGGTAGGATGTTCTCAGTCTTAATCATAGGTCTTTTTCATTATCCCTTTGCATCTAAAGGAAATAAAGATATGTTAGGCAAAGTTTGTTGGTGACTGAGCATCTGCATTTCTAACCCGTGAAAAATGCTGAAATCCATGATTATTTTTAAGTTCCAAGAGTTAGGTTACCTCTTTTCCATGGCAGGATGAAAACTTGCTGCCTAGCACAGTGCCTTGCTTTCTGCTTGCTTGTTTCTGAATACCTTGGGTACCTTTTGCTCCCACTTGTCATGGCATATCTAGCTGTTCCCTAGAAGGGTTCTAACCAATGTTTTGGTCCACGTATCCACTTTTTAACAGTTTTCAATAGACCTACAGCTGTGCCTGGCTATTTCGAGAGGAAGTTAGGTTTTAAACAAACAGCTCAGATCTCCCAGCTTTTGCAGTGGGCAGGTCCATTTGAAGAATGCCTCTCTGATGGCAGACAGACTTCACCCAGTATTGTGCCAAGTCACTCTCCATTTGTAAATATTAGAATGTGTTGTAGTTACAGATATAGTAAAAGAAAGAAGGTTTAAATTATACAGCTGAGAAACACCAAAGGAAAATAAATGTAAAACAGCACATGATGTGTGTGCTGTAGGTCTCCAGTCTTGCTATTAGATAGTAAAGATAAGAAACACAAGCTAAAAAGGTCACTCAGTTGAATGACCCTCCTATTTTCCTAAACTTCTATTTTTGCTTCACCTAAATCTGTGTAATCTGCTTCTCTTTCACTCATAGTTTCTGCTGTGAATGTGTTTTAAAAGGAAAGCTTAAGCAGAAAACATGTGTAGGCAGGTTATTTGACATATGTTTCATAATACTAGCTCTAGAGGACTAAAGATGGTGATTAGCAAAAGGCAATGAAAGAAAGTAAAGAGTATGTCCACATAAAGACAACTGCTAAGCAAAGGATGTGGTCTGTGTAGCTGTACATGACCTGGCTGGTGCTTATCTGGAACAGGGAGGAGTCCTTCAGTGTGACCAAAGAGAAATACTTGGTATGGAGGAGGGAGGGGCAAGTCCTTTTGTTTGGCTAGAAAGTCAACCTGTCCTGCTGTGCTGTTGAGAGGTTTTCCATAAGAAGGAGGCAGTGGTACCAGAGACCAGAGCAGCTGCAGGTCCCATGGAACTGCCATTCCTGGAACTTGCCCTCATGTGCAAAGAACAAGTTTAAAACAGGCATGTTCTCCCATTTCTGTAATATGACTTATTAATTCTAGAATTTTTATGCATCTCTGCTGTTCTCAGGCAAGGATCTGACGGGAGCGCTTGATCTAGCCCTGGGGAAAAGCATGGAGGACATGAGGACATAAACCAGGTTTTTCTGAACACAGTTTGAGTGTAAACTACAAAACATTGCTGCTGCTCAGGATACTTAAGCTGCAACTGAGTTAGCTACTATTAATTTCCTTTGGTGAAATGTACTCTTTCTACTAAGTCCTCCTCCTCCAAGAGTAACAGATCAAGGGATGAAGAGAAAACTTATAAATCTGCTGTATTTCTTTTTTTTCTGTTTGTTTTTGGGTTTTGCAGTGATATTTTTTCCCCAAAGATTTTTAATGCTTGTATAAAAGGCACTTTCCAAGGCTTAAGCATGCCACTGACCTGTGCTGGACATGTTGCAAATTGGACGTTGTCTTCTGTATACTAGGCTGCAGATTTCTAACTCTTTGCAGTGTTGACGCCTGCTCTCACAAAGAGAAGGAAATGAAGCAGAAAGATCCCACTGTGACAATTAGTGGCTCACAGAGAAGTATTGAAACATAATAAGTGGCTGAAACAATTCAAGGGAGGGAAACACTAGCTTTCTACTCTACTACAATCTAATCTTCTTTCTCAGATTCTCTCTTTCCTTATCCCAATGGGGATTTTCACGCACTTTCATTCCCACTGTTAGTGTGAAATGATTCTTTGTGACCAGCAAGCAGCAGTTTAGTCCTACGGCGCTCTTCTACCCTCTTGTCTGTTGCCAGTCTTATCATTTTATGCTGTACCCTTGTCTGAATTTTTGAAGTAGCACTAATGTCTTGTTCCCAAGCTGCTGTAACACAAAGAATTTTAATGAAACTAATTGAAATAGATTCCTCCTCTTTCACTGAGGCAGCTGGCCAAAGAACTGGCTCCTGGGCAGGGAAGTCCTTCAGCTTTGGAAGTAAAAATACCCCAGCATACTTTGCATCTCAAAGGGGAATCTTTGCAGCTTGCTGGGTGAGTGGTGCTGGTGGCTATCCCTGCCCTCACTCGAGGAGATGAAGTGTGACTGAATCACCACATGCTGAAGAGATGATCAAGTGGGTCAACTCACGTGGTTATGTGTAGATGTGGCACTCTGGTGAATGGTTCAGTGGTGGGCTTGGCAGTGGTGCATTTACAGCTGGGAGTCGATGATCTTAGAGGTATTTCCCAACCTTAATGATTCTGTGATTTCTGTCCTACACTCAGATCTTTCTTGGCTTGATGAGTTCATACCTCCCTCAAAAGCATTATTTTCTGCTGCATCTTTAGCCAGCAAATTAAAGATTTAAACAAGCATTTCCTTTGTGAGTTACTGCAATTACATTTAATCTCCTAGTGAATGCTGCTTTCTTTCAAGCATTTATATTTTGCTCTCTGTTTAAAAGAATGATGCCATTTCACATTCCCCTTGATTTTCATTTCTTAGAAAAAGGCAGCCAACAGCCCGAGTATATTGGGTGGTTTTCATCAGATAGCCGTGTTTGTTAAGTGAGACCATGAAAGACCTCAGATAACATTGCAATGCACTGAGGGGACTCATAACTCTGCAGTTGTTCAGAACAAATTGAGTGTCAGCTGCTCTGCTGCTCAGATAAGGTGTGGGAAGGATTGCTCCTTGCCTCCTCAGCAGCAGGACAACTTCCTCCTGCACTGCTGGGAAAACACGATGCACGCTGTTCTGAGCAGTTCAGCAGCAGCCAGGGGAGGAGATGCAGGGATGACAGACAGGACTCTGCACTAGCTCTTGGGAGGGAGCAATCACTCCAAAACTCAAATAGCAAGCAAGAGGGAAGTTCGGGAAATTAAAGCAAAGGCAGCAAAAGACACAGGGAGGGAAAACAGTGACAGGTGTAGGTTCCTTGGCTTCTGAAAAGGCCTCTTCGTGGTCTCTGCTTTAATGTATCCTTCTGTTGCTGGCTGTGCCCAGCTGAACAACCTTTGGCACCTCCAGAGTGGAGGCTAATGCTGTTCAGCTGCCCTTAATTTAGAACAAGTATTCCTCCCCGAGGGCTGATAAAACTTGGTGGCTAATTTTTGGAGTGGCACAGGTTAAGTAATCTTTCTCCAATATCAAGAGTTAGGAACTGTCTCAAGCAGAGCATTCCCATCATGTAAACTAAGTACAGTAATTAATTAATACCTTAGTACTTAGGTCTTTGCTCTTGAAAAGTACTCCTGTCTCTAGTCCCTCTGGCTGCAGTTGTGTCTCTCCCTGAAGCAAACAGTAGTCATGCAACTGGCAGAGTAGGTGAAGTAGAATGTGTACTCTGAGCAGAGATTAGAACTAAAATACTGTAACGTGCCAGAGCTAGTCTGGCTCACATGCTACCTGGCTTAGCAATTAGTCACTTATTTATGTACTTCATTAGATCATAGTCAGAGCAGCACAGTATTTGCTTCATGAGAGATTGTCTACCACTGCCAAACAGGCTTCAGTCTCGGTTCTGAAGCTCAGGTGAAGTTCTACCTGATAACAAACCAACTCACAACTCAGGAGGGACTGGCAGAATTCTTTCTAGATTAAATCTCTTGTTTCCAAACCTGTTTTCTTCCTACAAATGAGACCTCTTGGAGGTAGCATAACTACTCTTCTCTTAGTGTTATAATGCAGCTTTTCTTTGCATGTAAGGAATCGTTGCCATACAGCTGTGTACAGCTGTCTTTTTGCAACCAAGATCTGCCATGGTGCTTACAAGGCATCTGAAACTGCTTGGAGTGCTGTGCTGTGGCAATTGCCTGGTTAAGACACAGGAGAAAGTAGGTTTTCTGCAGCAGATCTTTTGCTTAGAGCCTATATCTAGAGCCTATACATGAACTTGGGAATGGAGAAGGTTGTTTTTGTGCAATGAACAGCACAGTCGACACATCATCTTTTACTCTTTTTGTCTGGGTTCAAGTGTAACGAAGCCCAAAATACTGGCAAGAAAAAACCACCTGTTTTACTGTGCTTTAAAATAAATACATTCACCTGGCTGGGCCAGTTCCAGCATAATAATAATAACTTTGTGGGTTTTTTTAAGAATAAAACTAAATGTTGCAATGAACTGTTGCCAGTGACTATCTGGTTCTAAGGTTTAGAGCTCATGCTGGACACTTTATTGCTCTTTTCAATGAAAATGCCCTTAGGGATCTTAGGTCCAGTACAGTTAATATAAAGCAGGAACAGAAACACAATTCCAGGCTTTTTCCTCAGATGCTAACTCAAAAGTTACCAAGAGAAGATCCTCCTCATAGCTGCTTATCGGTGGTGTGTTTTTCACAGTGCCAGTGTGTATCACTGTTACTGGCTCGGTTTCAGACCTCAGACGTTTAAGCAAACACTGTCAGGAGCACAAATGACTTTCTAGTTGTCAGGATTTTTTTCTGGAAGCAGACGGTCTTTCACCCAACCAGTGAGTAGGCTGAGGACAGCTGTCTCTCGCGTTTTCTTGTAGTGTCCGAGGGCAGCAGTACGGGGTGCCTCAGTGCCCTCGTCTCGAAGAGCGCAGGGCTGGAAGGACGGGAATCGGCTGGACTGCAATGCACCCATTGCCCTGCTCTGGCCGCGCAGAACGGCTGCGCTGTGGCGGAGCCGCGGCAGCGGCACCTGCCCGGCCGCTCCCGCAGAGGAGGGTGCGCGGCCGGCCCGGGCAGCGCCGCGCTCCCTGCCAGCCTCGGAACGCCGCTCCCACGGCGCGGGGCTGGACGCGGGTGGGCACCTGCGCTCCCGGTCAGCGGGGGATCCGCGGGGCAGCCCCGCCGGTGGGTCTCTCGCACCCCCCGCCATACGCCGCCTTACCCCCCGCGCGTCCGCGCAGCGGCGGCGCTGGACGGTGCGGTGCCCTGCGGCTCCGCCTCGCAGGTTCCCCGCCGCACACCGCCGCCGAGCCCCGGCCCGCCGCGGGAAGCAGGGAAGCAGGGAAGCAGGGAGGGCGCTGCGCGGGGCGGCCGGCAGGTGGCAGCAGCCGGCGCGCGGCTCCTGCGCGGGCGGCGGGCGGGAGCGAGGGGAGAGGCTGAGGCTGAGCCCGGAGCCGCCGGGAACCTGCTCGGGTCCTGCGGGGCTCCGGCATTCCCGGCCGAGGGCGCACCGCCTCCCATGCGCCGGGGGCCGCGCGGCTCTCAGCCCTCTCGCCCCCGAGAGCGCCTCGTCGCGGGGCGCCCGGACGGGACGCCGGCGCGGAGCGGTGAGGCAAGGCCCGGGAGGGCGGGCGCGCCAGGTGGGCGGTGGGCGGCGGGCGCCGTGCCGGGGGCGCGGGGCGCGGGCAGCGCCGGCGCGGCGGTGCTCGGACCTGGCGGGGCCCGAGGCCGCGCTGCGGGGCTGCTCCGCGCCGGGTGTGCGCTCGGAGCCGCGGCCCGCGGGCTATCGCTCTGCCCCGGCTGCCGGAGCGCGTTCGGCTCGGCTCGGCTCGGCTCTGCTCCGCTCCGCGGGATTCTTGCGCCGCGTGTTTTGGCTGTGTAAGTAGCCATTTCAAAGCTGCTCTCCTCGCACGCTCGGTTTCCAGGAGCTGCATCCAGAGGCAGCGTCAGGAGCTGCTTCGTTTTGCCTCGGTGTCCCTCCAGAAGCCGTAGCTGCACGTAGCCTGAGCCGAATCCAGCGGTTTGTACGGGAGAGGGAAAGAAGTGGATAACTCGCCTCACGAAGAATGCGTGTTGCAATTGTTCTTGCTTGGGGCCAGATCTTTTGGTCTAACTAAGCACAGTGTGCAAAGCATGAACCGTGCTTGGCGTTCGGTGTTTCTCTTCACGCTTTCCTGCCTCTGGCTTTGTTACCATCTCTCCTTTAATTCTACCAACGCTTGAGCTGTTTGTGCAAAGTTGTCAGGCTAAGAGGGTATGTGCTGTAGCAGAGGAGAATCTTGAATGCCTTTTCTTCTCCAGCTGAGGCTTTACATTTTTGCAACTGTCAGTGTGTCCACACCTGTGTGCTTCATAGCTCTTGACACACTTGACATTAATTAATCCAAATTATTTTTTCCAGATTCTAGATACATGAACAGTTTAGAGAGGCTGGCAGCAGTGAGTCCCACAGGTTACTATGTTCTAAAAACTACTTCCTTTTGCTTCTTTTGAGTTTTGTGCCTCATACTGTATGGACATTATAAAATGAATTATGCTTGGTTTTTGCTCACCATCTCTGTGCTATTTCAGAGCTGTGTACTTTCATTATCTACCTCAGCTATTTCTTATTTCAGGTTAAAGAATTCTTAGCTTTTTAGTCACCTTTCTTCTGTATCTCTTGTCAGTGCAATTTCTCTTTTCTGTATTTTTTCATTTTATCATAATTTTTTTAATCAAGGGATCAACAAAACTGAGTTATATGCAAGATTTCAATACAACAGGGTTATATAAGGGCATGATGATATCTGCTAGCAGAGATGACAGATAATTTGGTACATCAATACCGTGAATAGCCATCAAAATAATAGAAGTATTTGTAACTTGATGTGTCACCTGTTGATAAACCAGTGTGATTAATTTTTTTAATCAGAAACCACTGTCTAATGCACTAATGGTTAGTAGCTCAATACAAGGGTATAAGGTTATGGATTAAATAGTTGCCTGATGAGCTCTTAATATTCTGTCAGTCTGCTGTGCATGTTCTTCCTGTCTTCTTTGGATAAAGCAGGAACAGAAAATAGTCCAAATCTGTCTGTTTATTGCTGTTTGTGGAACTGCCAATGCACTCTTAGAAAGTTGAACTACCAAGCTGTAGCTTGCCAACTTGGACTTCTTTCTGGTGTAAACTTAGTAGTAATCTACTGGTTGATGTGGTTTTCATCTATTCAGTATAATCAGTGATTTAAAATGAAACTGGATATTACTGATATTCATTAGACACCTGCAATTCTTGACGCTCTGGAAATGGAACTCCATTTCCAGAGACTCTAGTGGGAGAATGGATTTAAGCAGACTAGGAGGAGAGACTGCCTTTAACAAGAAAAGTGCTGCAAAGTGAGCATTTTTAGCCAAGTTAGAAACATGAGGCCAGCTGGTATGGATTGTCATAGGGAGTCCTTCAAAGTGAGTATAGGTAAGAAATATGGATTATTTATCATTATTGTCTCCTGAACATAACTTATCAGGTTTTATCTAGGAGCAGGGCTAACCCCATGTCTTGCTGCTGATGATTTTAATCTGAAAAAGCTCCATTGTAATTGAAAGAACAATTTGATTCCTGACTAACACTCAAAAACACTTGGAGGTGTTGTATGATGCAAGATTTCAGTCTTTCTGCATTTCATACAGCAGGTTCCTTCAGGGCCCCAGCAGATTTAATTGTAGAAAACTAATTAGGTTGCTCCCAGGCAGTGATGGGTTTTATGATCTCAGTACAAAATCCTTGGTTATGCTGTAGAACAAGCTGAGTAACTGTGTTAGAAATGTGCATTAAATGAAGGCTGAAAACAAAACAAGAAAGCAGGATCATCTTGAAGACTCATATTGGCCTCGGTGTGTGGCTCTGTGCAGACAGTGACCACAGAAAAGCTGGGTTTCCACACTGCAGTCTCAGTTCTCTGAGATGTGACATCAGATGTGTGATATTCAGACTATTCACAGTGGCAGTTCTAGTAAAAACAGAGGTGAAGTGCTGGTCAGACATTTAGTGGTACTTGGGATTTTCTTTTTTACTTTGAGAATCAGATTTACCATCTACAGTGAAGTGCAGTCATTGCAGACACTTCTGTGGACATTAAATTCTGTACAAGAGAAGTAAGGTTAGGTGGTTACGCACTTAAAAAACCCAAGGAGCTCCAAAGTCAACCATGCATAAGCAATTTTAGCTGTGTCCCCTGTAGTGTTGTGTTATCATAACAAGCTTCAGGTTTGGAAGGTTGTTATTTTTTGCAAGTAGGAAAAAAAGTAAAAGAAAACTTACTGTGTCAAACCAACTTCTTAAAGAGTTTGGGCCTTGATAGTAGCTCTTTGACCACAAACTTGATAGGGAAAGCATTTTGTAGCTTTGAATTGTGAAATGCTTCCAGTGTAACAGTGCTGGCTGAAGAACAGATTCTGTGACAAGTCTTGTTCCCTTGAGTAGGCACATATTAGTTAGTAGTTGTTACTACATATCAGTAGTTCAGTTATTAGTTCTTTTGTTTTCAGAGAGCAGCTCTACCTGAACGAAGTGCAGTTCGGACCACGACTTGGGTAATTGTAAAGC
Organism: Anomalospiza imberbis; assembly: GCF_031753505.1. Lineage (NCBI taxonomy): Eukaryota > Metazoa > Chordata > Aves > Passeriformes > Viduidae > Anomalospiza > Anomalospiza imberbis. The sequence goes on along the minus strand of NC_089693.1, from coordinate 14,738,290 downwards.
TAATTAGGTTATGAATGTATGTGGTTCAATATGTGACCAGTGAACATGGCTGCATTGTTAGCAGGATAAGTAACAGTGTTTTGCATTGCAATAGCTTGGTTTTTGTTCAGGATAGTTAGTACTTTACACTAGATAATTCTGTTCATGTATATTAGATTTTTAGGAAGAATGCATGGCTTAGGACTTCATTTAGAAGATTAATTAGAAGGTTATGCAGATATAAAAAATTTGATTAACAGAATGATCTGATGGACCTGATTTTGCCTCATATGTTACTCTGTACAAAGGAAGCAGAGCTGAAACCATGTACTTTAGTGTTGCCTGGTTACTTTTTGTTAATTTTTATTCTTTGTGTTAGTGACAATAACAGATTCAAATTCTGTAATTTAAACCAACCCAGTTTTCTCCTCCTGGAATGTTCTGTCCCACCCATTTTTTCTCTTGGGGACTTGAGTGTCATGTCACACATCAAATTTGTGTAACCCCTGCAGGGTTATGGCATTCCCAGAGATGGGTCAGCGTTCATAATTCTGGTTGCTGTTAAACAGTCAGCACTTGTCAGCACCATGTACTGACATCTGTTACATATTTTTTAAATGGTGGTACCAAGTGTTAAATGTGGGGCTTCTCCACAGGAGCTGTTCTGGCACTAGAAATGCAGATAGGATCTCAGTCCAGTCCTTGTGAGGGCAAGTGGCCCTGTGGGCTGCTGAGGTGATGGACATGTGAGTTCCTGGAATGTGGGCTTCTGGTTTCAACACTCCATTGGCTGCTCTGTGCTGCTCATCGGGGCCATTGGCATCTTGCTTTATCTCTGAACTTGTTCCTTTATCTCTGAACTAGGTATGATAATTACAGGATGTTGGTCAACTGTTAAATTTCCTGAAGATAGTTTGCATGCAAAGATACTAAAAAAAAAAAAGTCATTTGAATAAAAAATATGTATTGTACATGAATGAACCCAAATTATGTAGTATGTGCTTCATAGGTTTATTACTGTGTTTCTCTAAATCACAACCTAAGGTCTTGCTTGTTGGCTATTTCACATCAGTCCTGTGCTGCTGCTACTACTTGGCATCCCACTTCAGTATTTATTTTGGTCCTGGTTTTGGAATTTCCCTTCACAGGAAGATTCCAGGCTCCTTATATGGAAAAATTTATTTTAAAAAATTTACTTTTTCCATGAGTTCTGTAGATTTTTTTTCTCAGTAAGTGCAAAAGCCACTATCTCTTTTATTTAAAGCTCTGATCTAAGAGCCAGTAAAGTCAGGGAAAAGGTTATCAGCAACTTCAGTGTCTTTCAGATCAGGCCATTCCCACCTGATGTGCTCTTGTCATTGGAAAGCAGGACCACTGATTTCAGCCATGAGTTTCCAGTGTTTTCTTTGACGCTACAAGAGTTAGTAACTTGTTCTTTAACTTGACAAGTTATACTTGTTGTAGTGTTGGTTCCAGGAACTGGAGCCTTTGGAAGACTCTCTGGGTACCAGAAAAATATTTAACTTACAGGACTTGGTAGCTAAAATTCATCCCTTTGCAGAGGAGCCACTTGTTTGTAACTGTGATCCTTTATTCCCCTTTCTATAAGACTGCTGTGAACTCATGAGTTATATATAGCCATACATGATTAAAGGTAGAGAGAAATACAGAAAACTACCATTTTTTGAGTGTTATTTTTGTTAATTTAACTTTGCTTACTTGTGCTTTTTTCCTAAATCCAAGCTTCTTAAAATACAAACATTAATAAAGGAATAGTCCCTTTTAGTAAATCCAAGAGATAACTGTTGTGACAATAGAAGTTCCAACTTCTGAACTTTCTTTATCTTTGGCTGGATTGTATTGACCTCTTCGGATATCAAAATGAAGTTTAGCAGAGAGACCTGGTAGGGATCAGACTCTCCAGGTTTCTCTGTTGATGAGCTAGCAGGGCTGATGTGACACCTTGGACCTGGCTTGCCCAAGAGGTGGGGCAAGGTCAGTCCTTCGGGACTGCATGGCCTGGTGAGATAAGAGAACAGGAGGAGAAGGCTTCCCAAAGTGAAGTGTTTGTTGGGAGCCTGAGGATACTGTCTGAAACACTGATAGAAGTACTGTGGTTTCCTGCTTGTTCCCTTCTATGTGACTCATGATATCCGAGTTGGAATGTGTTTTCTTTGCTCTGGTTTTGGGAAAAGGATGGATAAAGAAGCCCTTTTTAAAAGTCTTTCCTCATGAAACCTGCTTCTTGGTGAAAAACATCTGTTGTGCTTAGCCTTGCTGGATCAGCACTTGGATATATGTGAGCATGGATACTACTCCCCCAGGAGAAAAACGTCACTTGGACACTTGAATATTGTATAACTGAAATCTGTAATCCTGAATCAGGCAGATTCCCCTGATACTCCCTTTGGATTAGCTGCCGAGAAGTGCATGGAAGGACAAGCCTATTTGTAAATGGCAAATTCAGCAAAACTATTGACACTAATCTGAGAGTAAATATTGACTTGGAAAGTATTCAGATATCCTGGATGTTTTTTCCACAGTAAAGGTGATTGCTGTAGTCCTGACTTGGTAACATCAAACCATTAGTTGGTTGTGCATTATGCTTACATTTTTGTTTGGTTATTTTTATCTGAAACATGTAGTTTCTACGAAAGTAAAAAAAAAAAAAAAGAAATATTTTTGCTTATCAGATTGGCAAAGAGAAGCAAGAGCCTGTCCAATCCCACCCTGCATAATTACAATAAAATGTCATCCCATGACACAAGCTGCCCAAAAGAGTGATAAACTGTATGCAATGGATGCAATTACTTAATCTGGCAGAAATGAAAGCTGTCTCATTTTCTTGTAGTTCTGTGGAGCTGCATTCAGCAGCTGGGGAAGTGAATGGGGAATAGTGGGCAAACCTCCTTGCTGATTTTCAGGGGCTCTATGTGAAATTGAAGTACTTTACTAAACCAGCATAAGAATAAGGATTTAAAAGAATAGAGTGGGTTAACCATTAACTGCTAGTATTGTTCAGTTTTGTTGGCCCAGGAAATACTGTTCATGTGTTGAAACACAGAGGTTAAGGCAGGATGTCAGTTTGGATTTTTTTGTAGTGATAAGCAGCCATTAAAAATAGTTTTTCTTATACTCCTTTCCTTCTTCGTGCATTGCTTGTAATCATTAATACATATTGCACACCAAAAAGATTGTCTCTTTTTTTCTTTCTTTCTTACTGGTCCCCTTCAGTTCAGAGATTTGCTCAGATTAAGGCAATTGGAGTACTTTTGTTTCTCCCCGTAGGAACATTTACAGTGTTGCAGGATCAGGTCAGATTTATTACATAGGCACTCACAATGCTGCTGTAATTAATCAGTTGTCATAAAGTTGTGCCTTCTGCCTGTGTTTGCTGCTGGCCGAATTCATCACACCATGGCTGAATGCAGTCATAGTTGAGAGCATGTTCAAAATTTAAATAATAATAATAACTAAGATTTATTTTAAACAAGAAACAATCCTTATGCAGTTTTGAATCATGAGGGCATGAAAAGGCTAAAATATCTTTGCTGCTTTCATACTGTTAAAATTTGACATAAACTATCATTTTCTGAATTCATTTGAACCGTAGTGCTTGTGATTTAGTTGTGATTGTTTCTACTGCTTTGAAATGGGAATGGAGGAGAAACTGTTTCCAAATGTATCTTCCTGGCGTTTGAAGATTCAGAAAGGGTTTGTTTCTGCTTTTTGTTTTGCTGTTTTCCTGAAGTTATGTTAGGAGGGCTTTTCAAAACTCTGGGCTTGCAAAATGCCTGTTTCCTCAGACCATTCAGATGTTATGCTGAAACAGGGAGCACAGTGTGAAGCAGTGCCCAGAGTGATTCCATTCGAGTTGCATTCCTTTCAGCAAGTCTTCACCTATCTCCAACAGTGAGTACTCAAGTAGAAGATTAAAAGTCCCTATACAAGACTGTCTGACTCTAAGCAGTTTGTGCAACAACAGTAGACTCTGATTAAAAAACCCAAAAACCCAAAAGACAGCATATGAAATTCCGTCACCCATTTTTAAAAGATCACTCTATAATCTCTGGCATACAGATTTTATAAAGCAGCAATGAAGTCCACAGTGTTGGAGGAGTGACTTGGTTTCCTTTGCCAGTGTTTTGTAATAGGCTGTTCTTGTTGTCATGCAGATTCAAGAAGTCTTGCATTCACATTTTCAGTTCCTGTTTTCCAGTTTGCAGACACATGGGAAGCACTGAGTGATGTCAGGTGAGGGTCGGGGTGCTGTAATAACCTGCCCTCAAGCACAAATAAGCTCAGGCTCTACTGCCAAGAGATGACCTTTGATTTCTTTTTACCTGATGCAATAAGGGCCCTATTCACTCTGCTTAGGCCAAGTCCCAGCCACTTGAATAGATTTTCTTGAGCAGGAATCATTATGAAAGTCCCAAAACTTGGTATAAGGGTAGCAGAGATTTCTGGATTGTAGATGACTTTGTTACACTGAATTAGATTTGGCTGTTACTGTGGTCAGAAGAGAGAAGTGACTTCATTGTGACTTGCACAGCTGCCAACTCTGAAACTACCACTATGAAGTACAGTTTCTAAGCTGCATCTGATTAACAGGGATAGTGAGCAAAGTGAAAACTTTTGTTATATACAGATAGAAGAGAATACCTTAATCTGAAATGTCAGTGACTGTAGATACAGCCAAAAGGCAGGATATGCTGTCAGTGAGTGGACCTGTATCGTGGTAGTCACACTTCCCCCTCTTGGTATCCTCCTAATCTGCTATGACGTTAAACTGCGAGGTACAGGGTCTCACTAAACTAAGTATAAGAATTTTGCTCGAACTGCTGTGTTGCAAGTGTGTTGGGGCTACCTTATTCTGAATAAAGCAGTGTATGGCTAAATGAGGAGGCAGGATAGAGTCACCTCTTTACCATGCAGTGACTGACTGTACTGATGGTTTCCACCACTCTGTTAAAAAGGGGTTTTCTTTAACCTACCTTTCTCTGCAAGCCCATACAGGAATTACAGGGAAGTATGGTATTTCTTACTGTTTTTTCTCTTCAGCCCTTCTGGCTTTTGCAGATATAAGAGTGGGTACTTGTGTGCATTAGCTCTGGTGAATGACTTTTCAAGTAGCAAAGTTGATTCAGTTCTTTCAAAGTCAGACTACAATTGTGTCTTACTCCTGCTCTCTAAGCAAACCTCTATTGGAAGCAGTATTGAGTTTACTTATAGGCTGAGAAAAACTCAAGACTAGAACCTGACCTGGAAAGGATGACTGGAAGTCAAAAAGGCACCTTCCTGACTTGTTTAGGTTTTCTGAATAATGCTACCAGCAAGGGTGACAAGGGCTGTTGGTGATTCTGCAAGGCTGGATCTTTTATCCGTCAACCATAAAGTCATTCTTCACAGACCACTGGATGGCATCTTCCAAACTATAAATTTCCTAATAGGGAGATTTTGATCTACAGCTGGAGAAAGGTTTCAACTTCTCTGCTCACTGAATGATAGCCCAAGATTCCTTGAATGTATGATTATCTTTGTGGTTTTTGTCAAGGACTGGTATCTCCTGTAGGAGTGTAACAGTTTGTGCAGTTTACACTAAATGGACTGAAATACTAACTGTCATCTGGACCACCAGAGCACATGAGGCATAGCAGCAAGACAAGATTTGTAGGATGTCTAAAGTCCCTTTCAAGCTGACAGGATAAGAATAAACAGTTCCCTCTCCCAACACTTAAAAGATCTTACAGTTCAGCTTTAAAATGCAGGAGGCTGAGGGGTTCACCACATGGAGGTTATGATTGATACAGGCATTAGGATATTTCTGGAACCTGAACCAAATAAGGACTTCAGGAATATGATATTCAGTCTCGGCATCAGTCTTGGGGATAGAATTGAAAATGTAAATTTTTTCTGGCCTTCTGAACATGGGGATTTTACATTTCTTCGGCTGTCAGTAATCATGCTGAATCTGAATTTCTTTTTCTTGAAAAGACACAAGGATAGTGTTGTTTGTAATCTTTACTAATTAATGCTTAGTAACTTAGTTTCTTCCCTTTTTTCTCCATTAACATCATCTTCCCATAGAAAAGAGATGCACCTCTGCAGATGTACCCCTTTAAGTGGTAAAGGCTTGGCAGCACAATTGGCATCTGATGCTGCTATCTTGGTTGCCAGTCCAGTTTTGGAACTGAACTATTTGTAAGATTCTATATATATCAAGCCCAGCAGATAAACATATTGAATGTCTGTGTTGTTGTGCTGGAGACCTCATCTAAATTTTATTGTGGATGAAATCTAAATAGACCTCTGTGAAACAGTTCTACAGTGTGTTCTCTAAGTCATCCCTGTATTTACTTGCATTTAGAATTTAATATTTGCAAAAGATGTACAAGATAACTTACTGCCATTCTTCCAGCTAGCTGTCAGAGATCCATTGATAGTTTATTGTTTCATGTTGGGTTGAAGTTCCCTGGTATTCTATTTCAAAATGATGAAAAAAAAACTTAATTTCACAGTGCTCTTGCAAGATCTCTTATTAGACCTATTATTCATCATTATGTAGAAACATAAAACAATAAATCTTCAAATTCTATTGTTGCATTTCTGTACCAGTATGTGGGAAGCATCAGAGAGAATTTTAATCAGAAATAAATTAGATTCTCATCATTCTTATAGTATTATTTAATAACAACATAATTTAGACAATCTTGCACAACTCATTCATTTCAAGATGTTTCAGGAGCCTAGACTCTGAAATGCACAATGAAGATGTGTAAGCTACATGATGAACTGTTTTTCTGTCCATGATCTAGTAGTTTTCTATACTACCTCTTAAAAAATAAAACATCTAAGTCTTACTATTAGGTATATGACTTTTCCTTGATGTGAACAGTTGATTTTTTTATGCTTTATTGAGCAAAGGCATGTTCAGCAGTTACCAGGATGACACAATAATCTCAGCACTGTTTATTTTGGACATGTGTCACTTATTTTTCAGTGGTCCCTAAAATATATTCCCACATGGGTACCTGAGAAGTTCTACATCCTTTTGTCTGGCCTCTGGTCAGTTGAAGCCTTGTGTTGCTGTCATGTACTGAAACTATTTAGCAAGTGTTTAGTGCCCAAATTACCCCAAATGTTCGAGGACAAGGTGTTTGAATGCTTAGGATGGTGCACCTGTGCCCCTCCATGCCCCAGTACAGCGCAGCAAAGCTGTTGCTCAGCTTTTTCATGACAGCTGAGTTGAGCACAGCTGATTGAAGTGAAGCCCAAGTCATGTAGGAATCGTACGATAGAAAAGAGAAATCTCTTCTTTTTGCCAAAATAAAGCAGTTTGCTGACTGCAGAAGAAGACTTTCACCATGTTTAGAGTCTATTATGAAAACCTTGGTCACTTTTTCTTGGACATTTGTTAGTACAAAATGTCTGTCAGTGGGTACCCGTGGTGTTTTTCTTCCAGTTTTGGCGGTGTTGAAATGTATGTTAAAACACTCGTCCTTGAAATCTTGTGTAGAAAAGGATTTGATGAGTTATTCTGGGATGTGTGCCCACATTAATCTCCATTAGAGAAAGTACAGGAGTCAGTGGTCTGCAGTGCAGCCCTGCACTGAAACACTGGGGATAGTCCTTGGGCTACCAGGACATTGTTCCTTTGCTGCCAAACTGCAGGGGAGAGGCAAGTGAGGTTGTGGCCTGGCCATTTATATCCATTTATAAATGTATTTTATTTCTAAGTGTATGGACTAATAAACTGACACAGAATTGCCTTGCTTTTACCTGTACTAACAAACAGGTTTGGCTTGGGTTTCTTTGGGTATTTTTCCCCTAATTGTTCTTCTGTGTCAAAGACCCATTCAGTCTTGAGGGAATGCCAGCCTTCCTTTAGAATGCCTAACCCAAGGCAGAGAGCTACATAACAGGCAGGGAAATCTCTGAAGTTCCCCAGAAATGGTTTTTATCCCATTTATAGTTTAGTACATCAAGAATAATGCTACAGAAGCCCTTGGAGTCACTGTAGCTGAAGTTTGAAATTGAATCCCAAGGATATTCCTGCTAATTTCAATAGGATGCCTGTGTTGTATTTATAGGTACATGTTCCAGTTAGTAACTGTTCCTCTGCATGGAGTTTAACTTTAGAAAATTAAATATCTCTGATGATAGTGGATATGAATAGCTGCCCAGAAGAGAAATACTGAGTCATTCTTGACAAGTCTGTTTTCTCTGGTAACTGGGAGATGCAAAGTGATCTCTTCCAAGGACTAAGAAGGCTTGGCTTAGCCATTAGGGATTGGCTAACAAGTTTAAAATGGTTTGGTTTGACTTTGCAGTGTCCCTGTACCAAAGCACTTCTATCCTTGTGTGCTGTGGATAATATAGGAATATTCCCAGAAAGCATTGTTATTTGGAGGTATTACTTATGCAGAGAGATAGTTCCCACTGACACAGCAAAGAAAATATTTCATTTCTGAATAAGCAAGCAAAGATTACAAGTCCACATCTCATACTGTCCTCTATGTTGGGTTCTGACACTGGTCACACCTCAGAAATCATGCTCACAGAACAGAAGAAACTTTGTAAAAGTTAATATTTTGAGATTGTATGTGTTCAGGTAATATGACGGGGAGAATTTTTTTAAATTAAAAAAAATAAAATATGAGGACTGTGATATATTAAAACCTTCCTCTACTGCTTAATTCCTTCCTTAGGAAGTCACAGCTATGAAGTTCATGATTTTTATATTGTCAGAAATGTTTCTGAGTTCACAGAGGAATTGCTGACTCCTTTTTCTCTCCTGTTATTGTGAATCAGCTCTAATTTATGGAAAGGGCAGTTTACATCAGTTTTTCTATTTGTGTTGGAGCAATGCAGAGAGTTAATTGTGGTAAGCTAATGACACATCTATTTAACAGTAAATGAAATATTTCTTTCAGAGGGTACATTAGCAACAGGAACAATTGTTCTTCACCTATAAATGATGTTGAATGTTGCCTAATACTTTAAAAATTATTCTCTGAGGCACAGCTTCCTATATTTTATCCTTTCTTTTACTACATGGAGGATATTGATGCTTAGGCATGTATTTACAATGTTTCTTGAACACCATTCTCATGGGAAGCAGTTTAAAAAAATGAAAAAAAAAAGGACTTGTGTCTGCTAGACAGACATTCTTATTAAACAGATGGGTGAAAATCATGTTTCATTTTTGCAAAAGGAAGGTATCTTCTAACTTCACAATAATTATGTAATACACATGATTTTTACATAGTGAGAGGGGTGTCTCCCAGCTGCATTACTAAGAAATAGCTGATTATACTCTTGAAATATGTTGTGTTTTACTTTCCTTGTACATGTGCCTTCAATTAGCTTTGCTGAAATATTTGTTTTCTTTGACCTTTTTAAACAGGGTGTGTTACAGCTCTCTGAGTGGAGCTGGTGGGTCCTTGGTTTTCATGCAAAAGACAGGAGGTCCTCTGAGCCACCAATTGAATGCTGTTGGGAGCCTGTGTTTTGAAGGCAGACTAGGAAAAGCTTCTAACTTTCAACCGTTCTTCAATTCTGAAAATGGCCTTCATTAAATAAGGTTGAAGATTAAATTTTCTTTTCTCTTCTGAAAAGAGCATAAAAAAGTTAATTTTCTTTGACATATTTACAGGTAAAGAAATCAGTATGGCTAACGGAGTCTCTAAGAAATTTCCATTATTCCTAGTTGTTCTGAAATGCAGTTATATCAATATCATTAAGGCTTCTACTAAATAAATAGATTTGCAGATTGACATTTCATTTATAATCCTTCATTCACTTATTTCCATCAAGGGCATTCTAACTACCAGTCAGAGCAGACAGTTTTACCTGAGTTTCCACAAAATGGAGTGGGTGTCAAAACAGTACCTGAACCAAATCTAAAGCACCACTCCACCTACTTACACTCAGTAGAAAAGTATTTAGATCAGGAACTTGTTGAAAACAGATTTGTGCTGTTACTGCTCATTTTGTAGGCAAGACTCAATGTTCAATCATAGCAGTGTTCACACAGATTTGTTTCTGTGTTTTTGTTACATTGCTTGTAATAGCAATGAGGGATTCACCTTTTTTGTATTAATGCTTATAGAGATTTCAGGTATTTCTACCTGACTTTTTAGGCTGTTCAATGTTATTTTTTTCTATATCTATCTACACCAGTAATCAGATAAGTGTTGATCAGGATTATTGAATGGTTAAGAAAGATTGTCTAATGAAAAGGATTTTTAACATGTAATCTCCCCCTTCCTCTTACATATTCAGCCCCTTCTACATTCTTGGTTTAGAACATTCAGATTGTAGCAAAAAGCTCTTTACAAGGAAAGGAAAATTCATTAAAATACATATAATGTGTTTTGTTAGAGGAGGTAATGATTTCTAATATGTAGAGCTGTGATGGCTTTCATGGTTTTCAAGTGCTGAAACTGCTAGAACCTTTCAGTTCTCTGGGGTGGTTCAGCGTGGAACAGAGAGTTCTAAATGGCTGTGTGTGCAATGAGTGCTAGTGGATCTGTGGGAAAGGGAACATTCAGCCACATTTACACAGCACCAGTGGAATATGCCAGCTGAACATTGAGTAAGGTCTTTCATATGGGTCAGAACTGCTCAGTCTCTGCACACTTGTCTTATATAAGGTCTTTCCAGTTTGTTCAGCACTAGTTGTCCACAACAGCTATGACAAAAGTTGAAATTCTTTAAACCAGTGAATGGTGACAAGCTGGTGTCAAGATTCTTACAGTACCTCTTTAGACAGAGGAGGGAAGGTAAAAAACCAACCACCATGTGGTTGCTAAGCACAGTTTTAAAACTAATTCCAGGGATTTGCAAAATTGCACAACTTACCACTTTGAAATCATGAAATCAACTTAAGATAGGTTTGCAATTGTTTCCACACAGTTGCATCTCAAAAATCTCTTTGTCAGTTTGGAGAGTGATATGATCTCAATTTGGTGATTCATTTTATGTTTTGCATAATTGTCCTTTGCCTGGAAACTGCACATGAGAACTTTACATGCAGTAAGCTTTTGTAAGAATTATCTAATGCTTTCAAAAGGTAAAAAAGGGGATAAAATCAGACTAACAAAGGAATTTTGGTGCAGCCTGAATCTTCAGAAAGTATCATTCCTCTGGGTTATTTTTTCAAAGACGTAAAAAAGAAGAACTAATTCAGTTTTTCTGACACTTGATTTTGTGTTTTCTGGACTCTTTTTAAAGTTTGGTAAGTCTGAACTCCACATAAACTATCTTTTCAGAGTTTGATGATTGTAAATCATGTCAGAATTACTAATCAATTTAGCACTGCTATTCCAGTGTGTTTTCTTTGCAATTGAACTGGGTGTCAATTAGCTAACTATATGTCATATTTTATACCACAACAGTATACTTTACTGATTATCAGACCTATGGTCTTAAATCCATATTTAAGCCAATTATTGAGTTCAAGAAGACTTTAGTAGGAGTTTTTAGGCCAGGTTCATTATTGCAATCCTTCCAGTTTTATATTTTTATTACTACTGCACATTCGGAAAATATATAATCAGTGATGTCAACAAAGATTAAGAAAAATTAAAAGAAACAAATCCTACTACTCAAATTCGACTGCAACTCAAGACATATAAGCATGCACTTTCTTGCTTCTCCCCTTTGTTTACAAGATTAATGTCACAACCCTTGTTTGATCTTAAATTACATATTCTTCAAGAAAGATGGAAGCAAATTGTTTGAATTGCGACACCCTCCAGAATAACTATGTTTTTAAAAGCCAAAATTTGCACTCTGGCGGCTGCGCTCCACCACAGCTGCCCAGGGGATGCTGCTCTTTGTGGAGCACACTTACTGGGCTCCCTGCGTGTGAGATTTCAGGCAAAGAAATGAAAACTGGGTCTTGATCAAGCTTACATTGCAGACAGGCACTGAGCTTTCTTGGGCTGCGGTAGTTCTGGGCACACCCAGAAGGAGAACCTGAAAGTTCTCAAAGCATTTGAAATGAAAAAGAAAGGTAGCTGCAGGGTTAGGTGGAGCAACTTGCCGTTTTTGTTTAAATAAAATGTTTTCTCCATGTAAGTATCAGAACTTTTCATCAGATCTAATGCTAGATTTCTCTTTTATGCAACTTTCAGAGACAAGTGTATGTTTTAATGTAGTTAATGAATATTTGAAGAGATTAAAACTCTGGTGGTAGGTGTCAACAGCTGCAGTTCAAGCTGTTGGATGTATGCACAAATTATGTAGCTAGATAAAGCTGGCAAACTGTGAGTGCTTTATCAAAGTGTTGCAAATTTTGGATGCAATCCAAAGGACTTGCACTGAACATGATTTAATAGATTTGAACAACTAAACCAACAGATACACTATACTTTACAAATGTGCAAGGCAACAGATTCAAAGGCAGTCTTAAAGGGTGTGATATTCTCTTTAAAGCATTTCTAGATATTCTTTATTTACGATTACCCCCTCCACCCACCCAAAACCAAACAAGCAAGCAAAAAACCCCTAAAAAACCAAAAACGAGCTAAAACCAACCAACCAAAAACCAAAATGAGAATTTTTCCTATCAGTGAAAACATGACTTTGAACAATGCTCAACTTTCATACCTGCTTCAAGTTGCCATAGTCAGTAGCTGACAAGATATGTAATCTGACCAAAAAGGTAAATACTGAGGGAAATTGAAGTTGGCTTCATATATATGTAACTCACCAAGGTAGAATTGGCTAAAAGCTCAGAGCACTTCTGAACTTGGTTGAGTTACTGTCTGTTTCTATATGATAAATCTCACATTCCTGTTGTGCGTTAAAATAGAAGGGCTTGGATTGTTTAAATAGCTCCTGTACACATGCACATGTTCAGGAGTTTCTGTTACAATTAATACAAAGATGCAGATGTATGTGTTGACAGGACTTACAAGAAGTATGGATTGATGCTAAAATGACATAGGAATTCATGGAAGTGAAATACCATCCACTCTCAATGCACAAAGGGCACAGTCACATGAAAAGCCACGTGTGAGTAGTCCCATGATAATTAAGAAGTTGGGATAACATTGGCTTTCTGCAAAATTTCAAACCTCTTACTAGGAAGACATTTCTTGAAGTTAATTAGCTGAAGGGTAACACTTATCTTTGACTTCTCAGAAGAACTTTCTTCCTCTTTTCTTAACTTTCTGTATCTGTGGTGTCTGTCCAGATAATTCTGTGTATTGTGTCATTTAACTCTCTGAGAAATCTTTTTTTGTCCTTATCAGCAAATTTCTGTGATTGCCTATGAGCCTATTAGATGAGGTTTTTTACTGGCCATCCCCACCCCTTTTTGAAATCTCCATTACAAATTAATATTTTTATTTTCTAATGTTGTGAGAAAGAGTCTGGGTGAATGTCAGTAAATATCAAGCTGAGGGTGGTTATGATTGGCTCACTGCTTGGTAGGTAACTGCTGAGACAGCAGCAGCAGATGGAAGGTGTTACAAGCACTCACCTGCAGTGTGAAAGGGGAGGAGACTTTAAGCAGGGTCCATTAATCATTTGTGTGACCTAATGCACATTTTATTATATGCAATGAAACACTTCTCCCTTTCATTGTCACCCCATGGTTCTGGAGAGGTTTGTATTCTATCCTGTGAGGTTGTTGGTTGGTTTACTTGAGTGGTTTTCTGGGAGGGTGTGTTTCTGTTGGGTTTTTTTCCCTCCACCCAGTTTCACAGATCAATCTTGTTTTCATCCAGCTTGGAAGTAAAATAGGGAACACTGCTGAAAAGTCAAATGTTTTAATGCAGTGGAGAAAGTCTTGCTGACTCTGTGAAGCAGAAGAGTGTGGGTTGTTCCACTTAAGAAATTAATATATATTCTGCTGTATGCAGGGTTACTACAGAGTTTTCTGCTAGAAAGGTCTATAGTGCTTTTCAGCCCCTTCTGGGAAGGCAGCTTGACTTTTACAATGCAAGACTTATTGAACACAAGTACATTTCATCAGGCTTTTGAAAGTTTCCCTGCCAAATTCATGTTATTCAATCCCAGTGTTAACTGTGTAGCCATTTCAGGCATTCATTTTGCCCTGGATCTTCTGGAGGGAAAATGATTGTCACGTTTGCACATTTTCATATCAAAGACACCACTGCCAAAATGACATGCCTTTCAGTAGGCTGTAAGCACCTAAGCTCTTAAACAATCTGGAAAACAAGCTCTTAAAGTCACTTAAATATTTAGCAGTTTTTACACTATGTGCTACAAATGATATTTCAAAAGAAATGCATCTATGGGTTGTGGTGAGAGGTGTTTTGCAAAAGGCATTGAAATGCAGCTGAAAGTAGAGTTAGTAATGCAGCCTGCCATTGACAATGAAGATACAAATGAGCTGAAAAAATTGAAAACATATGCATGGACTTCAGGCACTGTTTTTAAGAACAGTCTCCAGAAACACTCTGGTCCTTCTCTTGTTTCTTTGCAAAACTAGATCTATCATGTTATCTTTCCTGTTTTTCAAAAGAGGTGCAGTTTATAGAAGGGATTAGGGAGTGTACATTGCTTTTTCAATGTTTTTGTATCCCATAGCAGTGTCCTTTTGAGACTGTGTCACTCCATAGAAGGTTGTTGGATGAAAAAATTATTGTGGAGTGAAAAATCTGAAAGAGAGTACATCTGAAAAAAAACCAAGATGATAAGAACTTGAAACCATGTTGGTTGCAATCCATCCTCAATAAGTGATATAAACAACTATTGTACCTCAGTATGCCTGGTAATTGAGTCAGGTTGTAGGCAGAGAGACATTTATTTCCTTCTCAGTTCAGAATTAGTAAATCCTGTGTTAGGGATCTGTCTGAATGCCTGCTGGTGGTGCTGGATGTGTAGACTTGCCTAATGTTTAAAGGAATGCAGCTTTTACTGAATGTGCTAAAATCTCAAATGGTGTGAACTGTTGCAGGAGATCCAGACTGAAAATCTATTTTCAGAAGTGCTTCCCATCTTACAACAAGCCAGTTTTACAGTGTTAAGTAGTGAAAACGGTGAAGAAGTTTGAGAAAACCTCTGAGATCTACTGACAACTGTGAAACTGCAGGAGAGGATGAAGTTTAGCTCAGCCTTATTGCTTTCTTCCTCAGGACTAACTCAAACCTGTTACATATGGAACTTTTGTTGTGATACTTTCCCAAGTACTCACCTTTTAATGCCTTCTATTTAAAAAACTAAACAATCAAATCATTAATCAGTCGTGGAATTCTCTTTTGATGATGTTACAAGTATTTTGGGATTTCCTAAACCAAATTTGTTGTTTGATTTTTAGGAGAGGATGGGGATTATTTAACCTGTCCAGTTACCTGCAAACAATCTGCACTTTCCTAGCAGCAGGATCTGTACTTTATCTAACTGCACATTTCTTACGTTCTTGTCAGTCCTGTCCCATTCTAGGCAGTTTTCAACTATCTGGCTGTCTGACAGAAACTGAGAGGACTTTATCTGTGAACAGCAATGTTCTCTTGTTTCTCTTCACTCCACTGCAATTCAGCATGTAGTCACTTGTAAAGGGAGAGATACAGACAGTGGTTGACCAAGTTTTGAAATGTATGATTTATGTTCTAATAGTGTTTTATTTCCTCTTTTCCTCCCTCCTTGCCACTCTCCCACCAGCCCTTCTGATTTATGCTGTATTTCCTTACTGCAAAGATCTCTTTTCTGCTTGAAAATCCTGGTGCATTTTAGATGCCCAATAAATGATTTCAAATTTAATAAAATAAGAACTTCCCAGAGGTTTGAACATTTGAGATTATTTACAAACAAGTGAAGGTGTGTTTGGGTAATCCTCCCAAGGGCTGGTAGGGTTTCTGTGTGTTCACAGTAGGTGTGATGCACTAACAGTACTTAGAAATAAGGATCAGTTAAATTTATATTCTGAATGCTGTTTAACTGCAGATTTCCTCCTTGACTGTGGGCAAGGCATTTAACTTCATTGTGGGCAGGTTTTCCATCTGTAGTAGAGGAAACAATACTTCTCTTCAGGTTTTTTCTGCAAACTGTATAAGCACTCACAGAGTCATCCTGGCATTGCTCTCAAGGTGCAGAGTGTATTAATAATATTACTGAACATTAGAAGTTGCTTAACCCAGTTTTATTTCTATGAATTTTATTAACACAAGACTTTAAATGAGGTTGTTTGCTTTATTGTTATACCAGTGACATACCAGGAACACTAATTAAAAAGGCAAGTAAGTCTAACATCAGATTTGCCTTCTTGGGAATCAAACCAAGATTTTGCATCCCACAATATTTCTGCAGAGCACTTTGGAAATATTGAAATTGTGTTGCAAAAAATGGTGTATGTAGAGTTTATTTCTGTAACATACACTGGATATTCAATTAGAATCACTGCAGAGTCCCAAGAATTGAAGTAGAGATGACTAATGTAGATCTGTATGCAGTTTTATGCATATCCTGGGCAATAATGAATAAGCAGTGTTAATTGTTTTTCTCCTTTCTTTTTTTAGGATTTGTGTGTGATTGTCATTGTGCTGTACCACAGTGAAGAGGTATTTTTCACTTCAAGATACCTTGCATTAAAAGATCATGGTAGACAGTTTAATAGTTTCTTTGAGGTGAGTGATGCAATAAAACATTTAAAATCTTGTTTAATATGCTCTTAACACACTGCAGTAAATTGCAATTTGGTGGTCTCTTGCTCTGCTGTTAAAAGTGTCTGTGTCGTAGGAGGGTAAACAGAAATCTAGTCTCAAGACCAAATACTCAAGTATATGCATACCAGACATAGCATACTTTGGTGATAGTGAAAAAAGAAAGTTCTCACTGTTTGTTCATGCTTAGAGCATCTGTTAGTGTGTGCCAGTGTGATGGTCTGTATTACTGGAAAGTTCCTGTGTTTGTTGATGAGGCTGTACAATTACAGTCACTGGGCTTAAGCTGCTGATTTACATGTTTTAGTACCTGTGCTGCAATTCATTCACGGATTTGTCTTATGCATTCCTGAAACAGTTTGCCAGTGGGCAAACATAGGAAAGATCTTTCAAACAGCTTTCCTAACAAAGGAAACATTCAGCTGTTTCTAAGCTGGTCTGGCAGGTTCTGTCCTGTCCTTGGGCGAGCAGATTCAGAGCAGACAGGCAGCCCTGGTGCCACACAAACACAGGCTGACCTCCAGCAAAGAATGGCAGCTGAGGGCTCTGTCTTTGGGATGGAGTCACTGTGACACCTCTGCTCCAACCTTGCTTCTCCCGAGTTTGAGATATCAATATTTGAATTGCAATTTGGGCACCCTCCTAATATGCCAGGGCAGATTTCCATCAAAATGGATCTGTCAGACATTACTGACACTACCAATGTTATCTTTCCAGCTGAAAGATGACCTGCATAGCTCCTCCCAAGCTGTCCCAGACTTGGGCTGTTCAGCAGATTTGGGAGGAAGTTGGGAATTTGAGACAAGAGCCATACTGCACTAGTCAGTACTGATCACCTGTATCTGGGCAATCCACACTTGGCCATAATATTTCTCCATAAAATGTAGCTACTGAGGGACAGCAACGTGTGAGAGATCTGCTTTGGTACCCTCTAGCTTCATTCATGCAGAGCTAACACTCACTGCACTGACTAGGAAGAACTCTGAGAGGTGTTCCTAAATGAGGTGCTAAATTGCAATATTTTTCATGCTACTCCTACAACAAACCTAATGTTGCTTTGCTTTGTGCTTGTGCCTCCAAGTCTTTCCCAGCTGTTTATATGTATGCTTATATTGAAGTTTCTATTTTATGTTTTTATATTACTGGCAACTGGTGTTGCCAGTAAAAGAGAGAGTTTAAAGTCTGACTTTGCTTCAAACTGGGTGCTTGGCTCCAAACAGTGCCTTAACTGTGAGAGCAGGGGCTGTACCAGCAAGGTTCCTAGAGGCCTGAGTTATGCAGCCATCAACCAGCTGCAACTGGTACCTCGCATGTTCAGGTACACTTGAAAGGTTTTGCCTTATTTGGAGAAGCACTTGTTCTTTTTGGCTTTTCTGCACTGTGAGGATACCTGAACCAAACCCACTGAAATTGGAGAAGCCTATTTTTGTAGCTTAGGAGGCTTAAAGTTAGTCACGCGTGACAAATAAAAAAGCCTGGTCCAGAGAACTTAGCCAAAGCAAGCTGCTGAGGGAAATAACATTAAAAAAATTAAATTGCCACACACTGATTTGAAGCTAGGGGCTTACCTCAGGATAGCTTAAGTATTCCTGGCAAATTTCCTGTGTGTTTGAAATAGTAGCTTGATACCATTGTTTCTGACTGATCAAATCACAGATACAGAAGCAAATTTAAAATCTGTCTTTATTGTCCTTGAGCGACATACATACAGATGGTGATTGCAGTGCAACCTCCTTAAAGAATGGTCAGGAAAAGCCTGGCACAGAGTAATCACACCTATACTAAAAGTTTGCTGTTTAGAACTGAAAACTTTAATCTGGTAAGTAATTTGCTTTGAAGATTACAGTTCTCATTCAGCTCAGAACTCACAACCTTGTGCATGTTTTCAGAAGAATTTACACATGGAAATCTGTAGACTGTCAGACTGATCAGAAAAATCCTGTCCTGTTGAGGATGAAAGCATTCATTTCCTTATGGAAAGTCTGAACTTTCTTTCACATGCTCTGAGGGATTATAGGGAGCAGAAGCCATAAGGGAGCAGGGGTGGGTAGGAAGTCTCTGAGATGGAAGTTAAATATAATTTGCAGAGGATGTAGGCTGGGTCTATCAGACACTACACTCCACCTACTTAGATGCTTGTCATTTTTCATTGAGAAGAGTTGGGAGATCACTTAACACTTGGAAAAGAGATAGGCAGGTGAGCTGGAGACAGACTTGATGCTGTAATTTTGCAGTTTGGAGGTCTGATTTCTATTTCTGCCTTTGATTTCAGGTGTGATTTGCAAATCAGTTTATTCATTTGTGCCTTTGGCTTCCATGTACCACTTTGTGATGGGTTCCTGCTCTGAACTGTGTGTTTTGACTCCTGCTGTGATTTCTTTGTGGTGTCTTACACTGGTTCTGATTTCAGCCACCTCCTCTGTATTTTGTTTTATCACAAATGATAGCTTTGTGAAATACCAGACTTCCTTCTAATACACTTTTTAAATGGCTTCTTTTTTTTTTCCCCTAAATTGATGTGGCAGTAAAGAAGTAATGACTTTTTCTAGCCTTTCACTGGTTTATAGCTTTGATAGAGAGTGGCATAGATGGTGAGGTGATGATAGACCATGTGCAATTAGTACTTACCCAATAGTTCCTTTTGCAGTATATTAGCAAGAACAAACACAGAAAACACAAGATAAACATTCTCTCTAGCAGAAGAATATTTTTATTGGTGGTAATTAAATGCTTAGTATTAAAAAAAACCCTTTCTCTTTAGGAGGTCTGTCTCAGAAAATACCTGAAACAATAAGAAATGTTTAAAGGGTTACTGGGTAGGGAGCAAAGGAAGGAGCTGTGAATAGGAAAGCAGCTGGATTTTGTCTGGTCCATTAGTTTGCAGATGTATTTTGTATCCAAATCCATCAGTTTTACTTCTGCATTGAAATTCATCAAATCATTAGCAGCTTTCCCCCTTATACATACTCTTTGTAGACTGAAACATCAAACTCCTGGTACAAATAAAGATACCTTGATCCTATATGCCATACTTGTCCATGTTTTCTGGTGAAGGGGCTTGTTAGAAGGAGACAAACCAGTCTCTGTTGCAAATTATAGCAAAAAAAAAAGACTGAGCTAACTGTGCCTAAGTTGTAACAGGCTCCTAGGAGTCACTAAAGGGGTGAGGCTTGACAGAACAGTTTGTTTGGGCTTGGTTCCCATTATGACTCCTTTCACACTGAAGATGTGGGGACTGGGGTGATGCTTGGCTGCTTATCCTGAGTCTCTGGTGGGCTGTGTTTGCTGCTTTCCATCTTCTGTGCCCATTAGGTTATTCAATTTTCAAAAGTGTTAGACAGCTGGGGAAGAACCTATTTTCTGTTTCCTGTGTGCTGAAGGTGGAGTGTTCATCTGTAAAATGAGGAGCCAGAGCTAGAAGCAGATGTGGTCCACAGAATGTGGGTGAATTCTTACTTAACACTTTAGAAAACTTGCAAAGCATATGTCAGTTTCAGACCAAATGCAGAAGAGTTAAAATATGCACTGCCAGAAATTTTTAAATTTAAACATGAAGTTATATGAAATACTATCAATGGATTCTACTTGGTTCACTTTGGCTTTATAGCTGGACAAATCTATGTGTGAACCTGGTTCATACAGTCAAGTATTCAATGCCACATTCAGGTATGAGCCTGCTGTGAGCAGAATCTTATAAGAACATTTCATACACTTTAGTGAATCTGCTTTGGTTAGCAGTGGTATTCAAGTGTTTAAATATCTTCTTGCAGTGTGAAGCCTTGTAAGATGTTGTGGATGTGTGGTTTGTATTAGTGGTAATTACCTGTTCTGTTTCACTGTTTGCCTTTTCAGACTTCTCAGTTCCCTAGCAGTGCTGGGATTTCAGCTTGTCATCCCACAGCCTTCAATTGAACACAGAAAGGTAAGCATTAGAAACATTCAGACTTTGTGTACTGAAAGGTAAATGTGAAAGCATTAGAGTAAGATGTGTAAAGCAATGCAATCTGAATAAAGTTCTGGGAATAAATGGCTTCTTTTTGTGCATATGAGGTTTTTTTGGTTTCTTTTCTTTTTTTTTTAATAAATATATAAGTGGTTGAAAGAGGCTCATCATGGTTACTTAGCTGAGTAATTCTATGGAGTATTATGGGTCACAAATAGTTATTAAGGCTTTGGAGCATTTTCATCATGCAAGACATGGAAAAAAGAGTTCCTGTGAGTGAGAACAGACATGGAGTGAGTAGAGAACCACCCAGTTGCTCACAGGCAGCTCTTTCTCTTGCAGAGATAGAAATGTCTGAAACAGAAGCTGGACCCAAACCACTCTGTTGCTATTCAAATTGCTAGAGATTGGAGCTGGAAACTGCTGGAATTTCCTGTTGTGCTCCTGTGGATGGTTCACTCATCCTAGACATTGGCATCTCTAAGAAGGCTTGCAGCCTGCACACTTTCCATCCTGCTCAGCATTAGGCAGATTTTGGCTGGAATCCTTGGGTTTTTGCACTGCTTTTCAGGAAAGTAGTGGACAATTTGGAGAGAAACAGAAATTATCCTTAAGAGATTTTAAAATCTTACCTCTGAGGGAAATTTGAACAAATTCATACTGTTTATTCTAAAAATTGGAAGACTGGTGCTGGAGGAAGATATAACCTTCAAATACTTTTCAGCACTAAAAAGAAGGTTGTTTTTTTCTGTTTGGTGGAGTAGATGAGAAGAAATAGATTTAAACTGAGGCAAAGGAAACTTAGGTTTGATATTAGAAAACACTTGTTATGGTAAGGATATAAAGAAGATTATATTGATTGAATAATATTTAGAATTTCCATGATGTAGGTCTCTGTGAATGTGTTGGACAAATATTTATCAGAAACAATGTGCAGGTGTTGCTGATTCTGCCACAGACCTGAGGCAAGACCCCTTGAATGCTGTTCTGTCTCTTCACACTCTCATCACATTCACTTCATATCAATGTTCTCATATCTTAATTCCACTTGGTATCTCATATCTATTGGTAATCAAACACAACCAATTAATTACTGAAGGTATCAAATAACCTGTTTAAAAACAAGTTTGCTTTTTACTATAGATTTTAAAATAATAATCCAGGACGCGTATTTTTTTGAAAAATATACTGTTAAAAGGAGATAAAAGGCAAGTTTGCAGGGTTTGCTTTTTTTTTATGTGCATGTGCCACTGTCTTTAGGGTAAAAAGTTATTTGGACAATAGCCTCAGAGGTATGGACTAGAAACCTGAAGCTGTCTGATTGTCAGAGTTCCAGAAGAAGACAGAAGTCCTGTTAACTCCTTGTGCAGCCTATTTGTCAGACAAGTTAAATAAGGTCAGCAATGATGGGGTCTGAAACTGGCACAGTCCAGTCTGCAGCGAGCTGTCCAAGGGCTCTATTCTAAACTGCAGGACAATTTAGTATTTTTGCCTATCTTACATCTCTTCTCTTTTGTTGTGCAGTTGAGATGGTCACACTGCTGCTCTGGTTTCAGTACTCTGTCTGATTAGACATCCTTTTGTAACACTGACAGTGGAGAGATGCTTCAGTCCAGCTTCCAAATGGCCTTAGGGGGAATAAATCTACTAACTAAAATAGAGTAACTCAGAGAAACAATTGCTTCATTCTGGGAAGCCCCGGAATTAATTTAGATAAAATCAGATTCTTTGTTTTCAATTGAATGAGAAATGCCACGGGTCTGGAGTGTGTTCTGTACTAGTTAAAGGGACTTCAGGGCATGGTAACCACCTTGGAGACGTCCCTTTTACTGAGAACAAGGCACAAGTTTCCTAGTGACAATCTCTCAGGGCCCCAAGGCTGGCTGTCATTCTCAGCTCTTACCCTAAAGCAGAGGATTCTATTCATGCCAAACTGTGTTTGGGCTGGAACTCTGTATTTATTACACTTTTCACAAACCTTCTGCCCTACCTATAAGCTCCATGCAACAGGGGCTGTTAGTAGCTCTGAAGGCCAAGTCAGATGTGTTTCTGAGTGTGAGTTCTCAGCTTTGTAGCTCTGGAAGCTCTTTCTATTCTTTTCCTGCAGTAACCCCAACATATATTTGCTGACATCTCCTGTGTATTTCTGGGTGGATGTCTGTGCTGTTTGGCAGGGTTCTTTCTATGTGAGACGAGCTCAGTTGTACAGAAAGAAAGAAAGGGAGAGGAGGAGGATGAGGGATCTGATGAACAATTTTAACAAAACAGTCAATAATGAAAGTGGTGCTTGCTAACTTTCATATGCACACTCAAAGGGTACAGTATGGGGAATCCAATAACTAGAGCTGAAGTCTAATGAAACATTAGACCATACTCCAGTTCTTACTGTGTGTTTATTTTGCATTAAGCTAAGCATGATTTAGCAGGTTGCTTCCTCAGATGCACACACAAAAATCTGTTTCTGGCATAACAGCATGAGACTGATAGCTAGAAGGATGAGCCAAATTACTTCCATAGCAGGAAGTGCACATATTGGAATTAAGACCTGGGGAAATGACAAAACCAAATGGGAAAGTTGTGAGAGAAGGTTGGGTTGGGCAATGTTTTCTGCTTTTGGACTTTATTATTTTTGCGTGAAAGTCTTGGAAGCTTGTCAAACATATAAATTGACCAATACAGACTTCCTAGTTCCAGAAATACATGGCTGAGTTTTATATAGAAGTATCTTTTGAGCTTCTTTACTTTAATCAATACTGTCTCTGCAGTCAGAAGTGCACAAAAACTGAAAACAAAGCCCTTCTTTATATGTTCCTACATCTGAGTTTAGGCCACTACTCTGTTAATTCTATCTCTGTAAATGGCACAGGTTTGTACAGTAATGTAAATACATTAAATGTGGTATGTTCATTAGAAAGAAATAAAAATTCTTATGCAAAAGACTCTTATGGGGTTTTTGCTGAAGACAGGAGTTGCAGTGTTGGCTGGAAGTCTCTTGGAGCTTTTTTATAATGATTTTATTTATTCCTCATGCATAGTGTATAATTTCTAATATCAAGTGTACTCTGTAAGGCCAAAATACTCATCAATAACAGGATAAAAGAGGGAAACCTTATGTGAAACAAAATAATTGCCACTTGCCTTTTAAAATCAGCCAAGGTTTCTGTAGCTGGATAAACTGAAATCTTTCTTATTATTTGAACAATTTACTTGCCTTATCCTCACTACTGGACATTTGAACAGCCCTGCTGCTGCTCATGATGCAGTCAAGCTCTCTGTTCTCTCTCCCTGTGTTTATTTTATTGAAATTTAACCTTATCTGATAAGTGTCGTAGTGTGAAGGTTACTATAAACAGTCCTTCTCCTAGACAACCATTGATGTCTGTATTCCCAATTTTCCAGAAGTCACCGCTGGGTGGATTTTTGAGTAATCATATGTTTCTGTGTTAAGTAAGCTGCAGTTATATTTATGCCTTATTCATTTTAACAAAACTGGTAATGTAAATAGTAGTAAAGTCTGTCCAAATAAAATTTCTGACATGAATATTGCTTTGGTTTTACATCTTGCTTCTGTTATGGCACTGAATAGGAGCATTGAATTGATGCATATCTTTTTGTCACTCAGTTGTAGATGAGTATTGAGTTTAGTGGAGGTGCAGTGTCTTAAACTGATTTTTATTGTATGGAAGCAGTGTCAGGATTTATTTTTACAAGTTTTTCATTGGGACAGTACAATACTGTTAAGAAATGTTGAGCTTCTTAGGGCTCAGCGTAATTTCTTTCTGCTGGCTCAAAATTAAAGAAGAAATAAACTTGATGTTATCTCTATCAGACACACAATGTTTCTATGAAAAGCAACTATTTATCAAGTGAATGTGACTATACTCCTCACAGAATTTTGAGATTAATGTGCTTTGGGATATGTGTTGGGGTTTATTGGGTTGGGTTTTTTTTGGCTATTTTTTCCCCTCTCTCTTGTGTTGGATTCAAATACCCTTGTGGAGGGGTCATCACTGCTAAGTCAAAAGAAATAAGGAACAGCATCCAGGATCAGAAGCAAGAACTGGGGGAAAAGAGTGGAGCAGGGGGAAGAAAAAGGTGGCCAAGATCTCTGATTTGGTCATGGTGAGCAGTTTGAGCAGCTCAGCTACTTGAACACACTATAAGAGAGTACAATGTGAAGCATGAAGCAAGTCTGCTCTGTCCTTCCTTGGAGTAAGACAAAGTAGTTAATATCTAACCTTGGCTTTTGGCCAGGCACCAGGACTAAAGCCTAACAGCTAAGGAGCACCCTGGGACCTCCACCACAGCTGGTCACCACCTTGCCTTTAAATAAGCTCCAAAGCAGAGGCTTGGAAGGGAGGGCTGTGTTCTTCCTTGCAGTCCAGGCAGGGTGAAGCTCTGCCCCATGGTCAGCAGTAACTCAAGTGTGTAACTTGTCAGGATTTGCTGAGCTGGAACTCAGCTCTTGCTAACAGAGCCACAGCAAAGTCACTGGGGTCTGCCTGGCTGCGCTGTGGAACTGAGCTGGATTGCACTGGAGAGGCTGAGTCACTGTGGGTTTAAACAGCTGCTGTTCCTTTGCAACAAATGGTTACAGGTGTCACCCCTTCTTTTCTGGTAATGTTTTTGTTTCTAGGATAACTGCTGTCCATTGTGATTATATTTTCATCCACATCACTGGTATGAAACACTTCAGCTGCAAGGGAGTCCATATTTCTCTTGCAGTTTTTCACTGGTCAGTATATCTGCTTGTCTTCAGCACAGATGCTTGACTTTAACTCTACAGATATACATCTGCTCCTTTCATAACCTCTGGTAAAATAGAGTCTAGCTAATGATGTTGCTATTCTAATTGCAGTAATCCTTAGGAAACAGGAGATGTGATTTAGACCACGAAAAGACTTTTTCTTTAAAATTAGCCTTTTAGTACAACAGAATATTTAGAACAACAGCTGAAAGAATTTTTTTACTATCTCTATGTTGTTACTAATTCCCTGTCCTTGATGTTACGGATTAAAGTGGTTAGGAAATAAAATTCATCTTTGTTTGGGGAAAGGAGACAGGATAAGGATACATTATTTTATGTGAATATACTCTTCGAAAAATCAAGGCCAATGTTTTTGTTGCTTTTAACCTGCTTTATCATGGACCTCTGAACTTTTATTTTTATCCTTAAATTAAAAATACTGACTTCTTTAAGCTTAGAGCAGGACTGTGTTTTTCTGGAAGAAAATATGAAAATATCACAGTTAATTTGGACTCCAGTGCAGGTGAGCTTTCAGAGTCATAGATAAGTTTCTCCTCGTCTTTCAGAGCAGTTCTGCATGCTAGTTCTGTCCAAGCTGTGGATAAGAGTGGGTATAAAGACTAGGAGCTTTTTGGATTCACAGATGAGTTCTTCTGTTAGGGAATGTTGCTTTCTATTTTATGACAGCTTGTCCTCTCTGCTTCTGGAGCGATGGGTGGATGACTCACCGAGAGATCTGGAGAGGTGCTATGGCACTTACAGAATAAATAAAATGTGTATTTCTACCATATGTGGATCCCAAAGAATTTTTCGAAGTGTAGAAATAAATAGAATGGCAACAACTTTGTCACAGCTGTAGATGGCTGACCTGGAGGAGTCCAAGGGTAGTACGAGCTTAGTGACCAAGGCCACAAATGATAGTGAATGGTGAGGAAATACTTCTAAAAATAAAGAAGCCTAATTTGTGATACAGTGAGGGTCTGATTGTTATAATCTTTACCTTACTGTAAATGAGAAGCAATCCTACCGTGGATAAGGAATGGTTGTATAGAAGTGGTAGAAGTGAGGTCAGGACTGAGCTGTCTGTTATTTGAAAGCACTTAATGGTCTCACAGAAGAGTGAAAAGGAACTTCTTCTTTAAAACACTAATCTCCCAGAGTGCAATGGAGGTGGTCTTGGTGTGAAAAAATAAGCCAGACTTGGGAGAAGCTTCAAGCTTTGTTGGCACAAAAACTGTTCTGAACCTTTTTCAGAGCTGTTTACTTTCTAGACTATTCAAATAATGTTAAGGTTTCTTCAGATGTGGTCGGAGTTGGTTGAAGGGGCAGTTAAGCTGTCCATGCATTGTAACTCCCTTCAGTGATTTGTGAATACAAAGGTCTTCTATTTCCAGGCTTTTTAGCCCTTTAATCTTCACAGGCACAGATGTTCAGACAGAGATTTTATACAAAGAACGGAAAGCCAAATCGTTTAAGCTGGTAATATTTACACTTACCACGTACTGTAAAATTCAAATGGTTTACTACTTCTCTGATTAAAGGCTTCCAAAATGCACTGAAGGATTAAAATAGCTGAGCACACGAACCAGGCAGACATGTACACATTGTGTCATGATGTTTTGTTTGGCCTCTGCTCCATTTTTCTGCTAGCCTTGAGAGAAGTTATCTGCAAGTGTTGAGGGGAGGGGGGGGCTTGGTAAATTGTTTTTTATCAAACCACCAATGTCCCACATGTTTCTTGTAAGAGGGATAAAAAATACAATTGTTGCAAATGAACATATTTAAAATGGATTGTAAAGCCTTGCTGCTGGGAAATTGTCATAGGTATATAGGGTATGGACTTTATTGGAAATCAGCTGAGCTAATGTTGGAAGAATATTCCCTTAAGATGCTTAGACTGGTGACAGAATTAAAGGACTTCCATAGATCTGTTTACAACACTGGCAGAGAAACACAAAAATGTTACACTTGAAAAGGTTCTAAAACTAAACTAACATTTCCTCAGGCCATTCAATACTTGGCATGTTCTGCCCTGAGCAGCAGTTCAGGTATCATTTCTGGGAGTCTGACTGGTTTTGTTTTTACACTCTTGAAATTTTAGGAAGGCAAAGTCCAGCTCTTACTTTGTGGTTTGATCAATTCTAGTCACGAAAGGTGAGTGTTCATGAAGAATGCTGTGTTCACCTCATCCCAAGTATGACCTATGCATTTTAAAGGGTATCAATATACTATTTTACTGGTGTTTTGAATCCTTAGTCAGTCTGAGCCTGGCTGTGGTAAAAGCTGCATGCATATCCTTTGTGACAGGCTGTGCTCTAGTGAAACATTTAATTAGTCAGAAGTGTAAGATAAAGACAGTGCAACCCTGGAGTAATGGAATAAATAAGGAGTCATGTTTTCCAAGTGCCTTGATACTCCTTTACTAACAATAGGGACAGTTTGGTGTCATGGTGTGGGTTATCATGTGTGGGGTAATGAGAAGGACCATGGAAGAGACACTGAACCAACACCTAAAGCCTGAAGGGTTTTGAGGAATATGAACAGAATTTACAGGGGCTCTTTGCTCTGGGAAGCACAGGACAAAGAGGGGAGTAGCAGCTGAAAGTAAGACGTGCTGGCTTCTGTTAATTCCACTTTGCATCCAGTGTATGAATATGGGTTAACTCAGTGAATACCACTGGTAGCATTTTTCTAAGCAGGTGATAAAATGTTCTTCTGGATACAGTTTCTTTGCCTTTGGGTGAAAGTGATACCATAAAGCTTTGAGAAACATATTTATGCCTGTTATATCCCTTTCAGATGTATATTTAGAAATGTGATGTAGTTTTAATTTGTTCATGAGTCCATTTCCATTCTGGGCATTTACCCAGAAAAAAGAATTACTGGATAATATGTTAAAAATTAAATCTATGAAATCTAATAACATTATTGTATCTAAACTGAAATGGTAAGAAATACCAGAAATGTCTGACTTGGTTTAGATATTTCCAAGTTTAAAGCTTGCCATTGTCTTGTATACCTTTTCAGTTTTGAATTTGGATTGCTATAGCATGCTTAATACCTACAGAATACTTAGTAACATTGGCTAAGGCTATAACAGCTTAATTATGTATCTGGCTAAAAGGTATATACTGTCACCAAGCATTATAATCATTACTACTGTGAAATTCCATCATTAATTCATATTTGGAGTATGGTATGCAGCACTGCACACCCGTGTAAGAAAGTAGGAGTGAAAAAGGTGCTGAGAATGAGGAATTCCTTACAAAAAGAAATTGAACAGATTAGGACGGCTGAATTTCAGAAAGAGATCCTGGAACTGGATTGTGTTAGCAATTGCAAATCAGACATCATAGCATGGTGAAGGAGAATACAGAATGATCAGTCTTCATCTGTCACTAAGAAAAATCTGGGAGACATAGTGAAATGGCCAGGCTGCATGCATGACCAGAGCAAGGACAAAGACAAGCACTTTTTCAATATAAAATGTACAATCTTTTGGAAGACAAGACTAAAAATATGCTAAAAAAACGTATTTTATTCATGGAGAATAAGTTCAGTAGTGGGTATGAAAAACAATTGCAATATGGTGTTTAGCTGGAGGAGGCCCTTAAATTACTGATTAGCTGTAAGCAGAAGGACTCTGGATATCTCTAATATGTCCTGTTCTTACACTGTTTCCTAAAGTTTTGCTTCTTTCACTCAATCAGAAACACAGTACTGAGTTAAATGGGCCTCTGATCTAAGCATGCCCCCCCACTTTTCTGAACAGTTAATTTGTATTTAAGCTATAGTTTAACAGAATTTAAAATTAGGGTTTGTCAGATCAGTACTTCGTTGTCTGCCACTGTCTTCCTGCACAACAAGTTACATTTTAAATAGTTGTGGCTTTCAGTTCAAGTGTTGTTTCCTCTTCAGGGACGTTCTTGCATAGTATAGTTTCAACAACTGCTGCTGAAATCCTGAGATGTGGATCTTATGTCTAAATTCTGGCAGAAGCAGTACTAAAAATTGGCATTGGCTTTCTACACCTTGTGTACTCTTACTTTTTGCCGAATTTTTGGACTCAAGATCAGGATGATTAGTGAGTTACATGAATTAAAGATAAATTATTTTTCTATTTAAAATGTCATCTATGTCAGCCTGCTGGTAGAATGTTTAATTCCATATGATTTTAGGAAAAAAAACCCCAACAAACTCTTTTAGAATAAAACCCATATGTAGTGCAGCTCCTGTGTATAAAAGTGACAAAATACAAGAAAAGTGGGGAAAGGGAACAGAAAGGGATGCAGGGTCCTGGTGAATAAAGGAAGGGGTCACCCTGAAAGTACCCTTCTGAAAATCCAGCCTCAATTCTGTTTGCCACTCACCGGTCAAAAGGTGGCAGGTTGGAAGATATTTGGTATGTAACAGTCATTATGAAGAAAATTTCTCATTTAAGGAATCTTTGATAACAGATTAATAGGAGTTGGTACCATTGTAGAAATTGCAAGCACTTGCACCTGTAAACTTGTCTTACTTTTCTTTACATTGTTTATTGTACAGCTGCATGTAGTGAACAGTATTGTGTCCACTTCCAAGCTTTGGCTTAAAATAACTGAAAAATGTGTAGGAAAGAAAGAAAGGGAGAAATTAAAGGGGGAAAAATGAGTTTGTAGAGCAAAATATTTGGTTGTGATTAACTTGCAGTAAATAAAAATCTTGGTGGTGCACTAGTAGTTAGAATGAGTCTAGGTCACCTAGAGAAAGAATCACTCATGAACTATGGGAAAGTAGATTAAATGGCTTGGTTGATCTCTCTCTATTTACGGGCTATGTGATTCTCTTAAAGAATTTACTCTCATAACTTAATTTGGCAAGAAAAGTTCAGTTTGCATTTCACTTATTCCCCAGTGCAGCCTCAGATTCTTCCTTTCAGAAAGTGTGCTTTTAATGGGTAGTTCTTAAAACAAGAGAAGGAGGGACCTAATGTCAGGGATCTCCGAGTATGTGGTGTGTCTGAGAGGTTCTGAAATACTTCAGCTGAATCCTGTAATTTCACGTGTAATTTCTTGGCTATATCACAGAGCTGTGGCAGAATTTCTTCTTGGCTACTAAGTTACCTGGAAATCACAGGATCAAAGGAGGGGAACCGGCGTGTGAGTGCTGTAACTCAGCTCCTCTGCCCTGGGGAAGGGTCAGTAACACCTCGTTTTCCTGGTAGAGCTTTAGGATTGGTCTCAGTGCTGCCGGGATCTCCTCAGGCAATTTGTTCCCGGGCTTTGTTTGCCTTCTTTCTAAGTAGTTTTCCTTGTTTAAATTTAAATCCAAATGGTTATTCGTGTGTTGGCTATAAACAAGAACAGTTTGCTGCAAAGAGAAAAGTAACATTTATTTATGTAAAAATAAATGTTATTTTGTATTTATTTATGTATTTATTTATGTATTTATTTATGTAAAATGTTTGCAAGTGTCATAATTGTCCACTCTGTTTTTCATTCCTTAAACTAAGCAGCTTCAGTTTATTCAGTCTTTCCTAGTAGAATTTACTGAGTCGATCACATAATCTCCTCTGAAGATCCATCTGCAGCCCATATCTTACTCAAAGTAAGAAATCAGTAAGAAAAGTAAGAAAATAAAAGTTCATAACCTGATTTGCTACTGAAAATTCCCATCTCAAAATATTGTTATCTTACAGCTAAGTAGTATTGATGAATTTGTCTATCAGTATGACATGATAATGTTACTTTTTAAAGTTTTATTATTCTGTTCTTCCTTAACTCGCTGGATTAAACCTTCTTGTGCTGTGTCTACAACTCTTTCACTCTGAGGATTAGAGGGTGTGAAATACTTTACATTGCCTTCAGTCATATGAAGCATCATTTTATCTGAACCAATTCTTGCTGCAATGAAGTTTGGCAGCTGGAAGGTTCTCTCTGTAGCAGGTTGACACTTTTCACTATTCAGTTTCTATTTCTGCAAAATGGTACATTTTTTATGTTTGTGAGAACTTGAACTGCTTGTAGGTTATAGTTTTTAGTTGTGGCCTGCATGAATGTCTTTGGCATTTAAAAAAACAGGTGTACTGAACCGTTGTAGGAATGATTAAGTAGTCCAAACAAGTGAAACCTTGTCTGATAACGATGAACCATTAGTTTTATAATAAGTAAATTTTACTGCAGACTGAGTTCAGACCAGAAGAGTGTCTCTGTTTGTAGTCATTACCATTTTATATCTGAGGTAGAGCACATTAATGCATAGTGTAAGTATGGGCAGTGAATATTCACTGGAAAAATCACAAACTGAAGAATAGTTTGTTTAGTTGGTCAAAGTGTGAGCCAGTGGTGTTCTGTTATTGGATATGGAAGCAAATGTAGCAGCCAGAAGGACCCTGCTGCATGTTCTAAGTTTGACATTATGTGGTATTAGGTTGTACAGGCTATTGGACTTTAAAGGCTGATGCCAAATGGGGTATGCACAGGAAAAAAGACATTAAATACAGAGACATCTGCTCCTGTTTTCAAATGACATGGGAGAAATGGGTAACATATCACACTAATCCAGATGCTATTTATTAATCAGGAGTTATAATTAAATGCAGTTTTTTCTGTGGCTGGTGATGAAAGCGTGAGAGCAACCTCAGATGGGGGAAATGTTTCAGATTATGTAGACCACAACTGACTATTACACAGCAGCAGCACAAACCCTGTGTTGGCTTGCTTGTTGTACTGTAATGCTGTATTGAAGCCGTGCTTGCAGACCACGTTCCAGCCCAGCCTACCCTGTGTGCAGGCAGCTGATGAGGAGGGTGTGCTCCCTGGCACACTGGGGCACAGCTCAGTTACCACGGTGTGGTGCCTGTGATGAGAGACCCAGCGTGCAGATGGTAATCTTGTGCTGTCATACAGTAGTGTTTGAGGCAAAATTATTAACGGAAGTTACGGGTTCAGGTTCTCATGCCGTGAAGGGGGAGAAGTGACAGACAGACAAGGCTGGCTTTCCAAAGCTCATTTTGGGGGTAGCTGCTCTAGAATAGGGCTGGAGAGGTACAGCAAACATGTTTCTGGACAGTGCCTTTTCTTGTCTCCCAGATGAATTGATGCATGTGTGTGCTTGTTGGTACAAGGCTTGTTCAGAGTATTAATAAACGACTTAAAGGATGCTAATTTAAAAGAATGTTCTGCATATTAAGAAGTATGAGAATCAGATATTGGGAACTTGCTTAAAAACTTGTGATCTAACTTGATGGTCAAGAGAAGCAAGAGAAAAACTGCAAGTTTGAGTACTTTGCTCAGTGCAAAACACTGAGAAATCCTGACTGTATCTAGCTCCAAGAATGGGTGAACCTTGGAGATGGGGATGGGTGATTGTAACTTCCTGGCTGTGCTGCTACCTTTCCAATCAAAGGTCAGGATGCTTAAAATATTTGGCTTGAGGGGTTAACTCTCCTTGTGGAAAGACCCTGCCCTTCCTAATCCTTCCTAGCTTCCTTCATGAGAAGGATCCTCTGCCTTTGGGGCTCTTTCTCTCACTTGCCTTGTGCTGCTGAGTGGTGAGTATGGACTAAGTGGCACTGAACTCCAGACCGACAATTTATCCCATCTTTTACTGAGATTTCTGTGAATGTAGGATTGAGTGGGTCATCCTGAAGTGGTAATGTGAGGACTGAGGTAAGAGTGGTAATATAAGAGTTAACTCTAGCAGCATTTTGGGTTGGTTGGAAATCAACCTGTCCTCTTACATTATTGCCTTTATAAAAAGTTCCACATTAGATGGGAGTTCCTGAAATATTACTGCAACCACCAGCACTCTCCATTGTTGAAGCGTCAGTGTGCAGCAGAGCAGTGAGTGTCTGTTAACCCAATTTCATTACCAAAAATGACCTTATTTCCTGCTTTTGGTAATATTAACACATTTCCAAGCTTTGCATCATGCAATTTTTCCATTGCTGAGAACAAAGAAAATCTATTTCTATCCAGATAGTCCAAAAGAAAAACCAAAAAACAACCCAATCCAAAAAACCAACCAAACAAAAAAAACACCACAAACCCCCCCCAAAATCCAGAACAAGCAACCCCAAACAGCCATCAATGGTTGATGGCTGCAGGAGACCTCCTCCTATACTGGCAGTCCTTTGGCAAGCAGGGAATAACACAAGTTACTTCCTACGCCATTCTGTTTCTCTGGTGACTGCGGCGTGAATGGCTGAACACCGAGGTATTCGTGCTCCCCTCTTATTCCAGCGTGAATTCCGATTCCTAAGGCTGTGCGTTGTGTCTGCAGGTTCCGCAGAGGATAGAGGAGCAAGGCGATGCACCCGAGGACAGCAGCGGCGGAGTGCCCGGCCTGTGGGGCAGCTGGGGCCCCTGGTCCGCCTGCTCGCGGAGCTGCAGCGGGGGCGTGATGGAGCAGACGCGGCCCTGCCTGCCCGCCTATTACCGGGAGCGCGGCTACCGCCGGCCGGGCCGCCACTTCCCGGCCTCGGAGCGCGCTCTGGCCCTCCAGAGCGCCCACCACGAGGACTCGCTGTCCGCCTACCCCGGCCACGTCATCTCTGCCATCCGCACCTCCGTGCCGCTGCACAGGAACGAGGAGCAGCCGTGGGCCGGGCTGCGGAACAGCAGCCAGGGCGGCCGGGCGGCGCTGAGGGGCAGCCGGCACTCGCAGGGCCCGCGGCACGGCGCCAGGCCGGAGCGGAGGTACGGGCGTGGCCGCGGCCGCCTCCGGGCGGCAGGGCACGGCGGCGGGGCTTCGCGCCCTGCCGGGGCAGTTGGTACGGAGCGAGAACGGCTTTTACAGTGTGTACTGCCTGCTGCCTTACTGCTTTCAGGGCCCTCCCTTGACTACTTAGATGATGTCCAAGGGCAGATGTAATTAATCTACCATTTAAGCACATTATCTCACTTCCCCTTAAGATTTGTATTGTGATTTATTGAGAGGTTTTTCCTTTTCTGCTGCACTTTCATTTGACATTCCCATTAAATATCAGAACAAATAACTGTTCTCTAATTGTATTCTTAACTTCAGCAGCCAGTCTGATACTAATTGGTTGGAAAAAACCTAACTTTTTTCGTAAAGGATGGTCAACTAGCTGTTGACTTTAGTCCTATTCAAGACTCTAGTTTTGCTTTGTATGTCTATTTGTTGCCTTTTTGTTTTCTGTTTTTTTTCTTTTTTTCTTCCTACCACCTTTTTTAGCAAAATTTCCTCTTTGTTTAATGCATAGAATACTTTAAGCACTATATATGTTTTTATTAATTTCACAGTGACAGCCTTTAAGGCTGGGTGAAGCTGTGCTGTTACAAGTAATTCCAATTAATTTTTCCACTTCTGGAAAAACACTTCTTTATGCACTTAGATACCAATCTATCAGATTTTTTTTATATGTGTGTGAAAAGAAAATAGATGTGTTTCCAGTCTGGAGACTGAGCAGAACAGGCATGGAGATCCCCTGGGATGGAGCACTCCTTAAATGTCTGTTCTCTCTGTCTTTCCTGTGAATATGTATTCCAGCAGCTCTTTGGTTCTTTCCCTCTCAGCTCTCTTCTGGGAGATGCATGAAGAGAAGTTTTTTGGGGTAGCTGATAAAAACAACCAAACAGAGAACACCCCAGTCCCCCCTGCAAACATAACCAAGGAAACCTTCCTTTATATCATCTGCATCTTTAAGATTCCTAGTGAAGCAGCCAATTGTAATTCCATTTTTAAAGATATTTTGCTGTCCTTAACAGCCTAAGAAAGTATATTACCTTGAGGCAGTATTCCAGCCTGACTGGAATAAGACAGTAGATCTCTGTTGCTGCTGATAAAGACATTCTCAACCCCTGCAAGAAACTCTGTCCATATAAAAGAATACTTGAAAATAGAGTTAACCTCTTAAGCTCCTGCCTGTCTCAGAGAAGCAAGAGTTTCAAAAATTGGGACCAGCTGTTCAGATGTTGATCTTCTCTGGTGTTGCCAATCTCCTTTGTCACTGCCTTGTCTTTCTGTCAAACCCATGCAAATGATAGCCTAGAACTGTTGAATATAAATTCAGTGTGGCACTGATGGTCTTACAGAAGCTCAGGGAGTGCCAGAGACAGGATTAGTAGTGTTAACATGAGTGCATTGAGACAAAAGTCATATTTTCTTTTTTCTGTTTTCCTACTTAATAATTGGCTATAATGCCCTTCTGTTCTGGGCTGTGCAGTGTGACAGCCCCAGGTTGTGGTGCATGGCTGGGTTATTGCTGGCTCTGGGAGCCTGGCCTTGAACTGTCAGCACAAAGCCATCCAAAGGCTCTTTGCTCTAGCCCTTGGCACCTCTGTCTCCCGGGGAATCCCCGCTGGCCTGGCTCAGCAGCCGCTGCCTCTGCTGCGCTTCCATCCCCACGGGCTGTCCCTGCTGCTCTGGTGGCCTCTGCAGGCCAGCACAGACTGGAAGGGTCTGGAGCAATCACTGCAGGATTGGCTGGAACATGAGATGGTGAGCAGAAAACGATACTGACTGTGTGCAGAACTGAAGCTGTGGTATTTCCTAAGAAATGCCTTGCCATATGAAATATTGAAATGCTCACTTTCCTGTGTGATGGAGGCATCTGCTTTTGAAAATTCTTGTGCTTTCCTAAGCACAGTGCAAGCTTCTGTACCACAGTTGATTTTCCACCCCCACACACTCTGCCCCTTGGCAAAACACTGGATTCAAGGTCAGTGTTTTAATCTTTCTTGCATAATAAGTTATTTCCATCTTCTGTTAGGAGGTCCCTGGTGGCTTTAAAGCCTGTTGTATTGCATAACTTTCAGATTCCTTGGTGGTGACTGTAAAAACAGAATGAGAACAAAAAATGTTGTTTGCAAATGGAGTAATTTTGAATGACAAACCTAATAGTTTGCCTTGATTTACAAAATCCAGAGTAAAAACTTTCTTTACAAAGGAGATTGCTCTTCCTATCAGGTATATGGAAAATGGATTTCAAAATGTGAGTTACTCTACACATGATTTTTATACTGTAGAACTGTTTAGTGTTCACTAAAAGGATGATACTGGAAATTCATGTCAGGCTGTTAAGTAACACTTGTGTTTTCACAATTTGTACAGTCAGTGGAAACTTTTTGGGGTATTTCTATTTACTGTACTGAACTTTATATAAAAGCTGTAATTTTAGCAGACTTCCATAAAAAATAAGAGATGAATGGACATCTGTGACTGAGATAAGCTCACATTGATAACATGGTAGAATGAAATTGGACGGCTGCCAAGGCAAAGATTTTTGACAGCAATAGCAGCCCTATACAGCAGCCCAGTGTGTTTGTATCATTTACCAGCAAGTGGAAATGTTCTCTGTCTGCTTCCAGGCAGCTGACAAAGAACTGATTAGGGTTTATTTTGTCAAAATCCAAAATAGAACTTTTATATAATAAAATTTGCTATACCTTGTCTTGAAGAGGGTATTCACATTTTCAGCTTTTGAAACTTACTTTAGTTAGGCATTAGAAACCAAAATGCATGAGAAGTTCAGGGAGAGTGAGGTTTGAGGTACCTACAATTAGAAGCCTGGTTTAAAAAATTTCAGTGCTCCCCTGTTTAACTCAGTGCAGTAAGAAGAGTTCTTGCATGATTGAAATGTGTTAATTGCAATCACTGTTTGTACACTGGCAAAGGCAGGGAGCCCTCCCCAGCTTTGAAGAGCTGAGTTTCCTCTAGCACAGACTTGGTTTGTTATTTTTCACCTAGCTAAAGTGCATGAAGTACACCACACACTAAGAACAAACAGGAAAGAGGAGATAGTGAAAAAATATTACAGCATTTAGACATCTTTATTGAGAGGCACATACGGAAAAGTAATAAGGGCATGGAAAAAGATAAGATGCTTTAAGAGAGAAAACACATCTTGAAAAGAAATATTATTCATGGACTAGGTTTTAGTACTTCTTAAATGTTGCATTTTCAATTCTCTGTTTTGGTGATGGAGAAGACAGAACCACAATTTCTCACTAATGTGTTGAGTGTAGGATGTTTACAGCTGCCACCTTCACTTTCTCTTCACCTAGGCTTTGGTGGCAGAGCAGCAAAACTCAGTGTCCACTTGTGTAAGCATGATATGTACTTTGTATCTGGGGTCATAGGAGCTGAAAGAAAAAAACTAGAATTATCACCAGAATAATGAAATAACTAAAGTATTTGTGCATAAATAGTGCAAGTTAAAAAGTATGTTAATAAGGAAAAGGCTTCCCTAAAGCATTTCTTGTGTATTTGGAAGAAGAGTGAGAGGAAAAATTTGCACTGAGGAAATAATCCAAAAATCACCAACTCACATGGCTGTTGCTCTGGGTCTTTATTCTGCTGCCAGCAGCTGACGTGCAAGTCTGCTGTGCTGCTCTGTACCCTGTATAGGGTCAGTTTGCATTTCTGGACCTTTGAGCAATGGAAAGGAAGAGTGCATAATTTAATGTCAAACCAGAATTTCCTTTCTGAAAATATTTCTTTTGCCCCCTCCTACAGATGCTCTGACCAGGCAAATGTAGGTCACTCTGTTAACAGGTCTACAGTTAACTTTTAAAAGGACAATTCTGTTGTTATTTCCTTATCCAGTGGTCACAGTGATGTGATGCAATTCTGTGACCTGTTCTAGTCAGTTTTGATTCCTAGAGATGGAAAAATGTGTGACTGCTGGACCTCCAGGTTCAAGAAGGTATTATTGTCTCAAGTTGTGAGGCTTTATATTTATTGGCGTGAGTGTTTGCTTTTCTTAGTATCTGGAATGAAACCCAGCTCAAGTACTTAGCCACCCTTTTTTTCATTATTTCTCTCATAGAATGAAAATGTGATGGATTTTACCCCAAGCCCACTATGGTTATAAAAGCTTATTGTGTGTTGGTGTACAGAAGGAAGCTAGAGAGAGAAGGATTGGATCCCTTTGTAAGGATAAATTTTCCAGAAAGATGTAAGAGTAGCAGTGGTAATCAAAGAATTCATCTTGGTAGCACTTGGGGGATGTAAAACCATGTGAGGAAGGTGTTTACTTTCCTTCTGAATAAAATTCCAGACAGAATCCAGTAGCAATAATGGTCAAATGAGATATTTCTTCACAAAATGAGTAGCTAGTTGGGATGGTTGAAGCCTTAGGTTGACTTTTTGCTGTCACACTTCTCATCAGGGTATTAATCTCCATGACATGCTCTAGGTCTCATTATTTACCAAATTAATACAAGTTTTTATTATGCTACTGCAAGCATGCTTTGAGTGGGATTACCAGAAATAAACCCCTAACACAATACTGTAATTGCAAACCACTTGAGCTTTCTTATTCTTCATACTGATCATTTCAACCCTTCCTGAGCTGGGCTCACTGGAGGAGGGGAAGTCAGAGCACTGCTGCTGTTTAGTCAGGTACCACTGAATTATTGCCCCATCAGTGAGGGCTAGAAAGAGCCAAACCTCCCATAAGGAGGTAAGGCAGCTCAGCAGAGGTATGAGGTTACTTGCATTGAGTTTCTGCTGGTTTACCTGCTAACTGGTTGCATTATTCAGTAAAATCTTAAAGAGGCTAAGAATTGCTTGGGATCAGAGGCATTATTGAAAAAGAGGATTGAAGTATTTGGGTTTGAATTTTGAAATCCTATCTCAGTGTTGAAAGTCACATAAATGAGGTTATACAGCACTTGCTGAGAGATCAGTAAAAGCAAATATACTAAGTTATTGTACTGGCCATATTGCAGCTATGCTGAAGTGGGGTATCAGTGGTGATCTCTGAGGATGGAAAATTTCATTTAAGATGGTCTACATCCCATTAATTAAACCTGTTCCCAAGAGACAGTTTATTTAGTGACCTCACTGTTTGA
This sequence comes from Anomalospiza imberbis, assembly GCF_031753505.1. Classification (NCBI taxonomy): domain Eukaryota; kingdom Metazoa; phylum Chordata; class Aves; order Passeriformes; family Viduidae; genus Anomalospiza; species Anomalospiza imberbis. The sequence continues at coordinate 14,699,185 of NC_089693.1, read as the reverse complement.
TTTTACTGTCTCAGAAAAATGTAAATATCTTCTTCCCCTAACATGATATAGAAATGAGAGTTTTTGTGGTGTAATGTGGTATAATCCATTTTTCTTCAGAAGAAACACTTTTTAGGCATTGTTGGTTACTGTGTGAATTCTAGCAGTTGAATTTTTTAGGACAAATATGCTCACAATGATTTTACTACTTCTATGTATGTGTGATACATGGAAGGCAGTGCATATCCACAAATCATGGTGCGGTTACCAAAATTACCATGAATGTAAAAAAGGCAGTTAGTTCCCTTGTTTTAGTTCATGAAAATGTCAATAATGAGATGCAGTGACAGCCTGCCTTGTTGAGCTGCCCTGCAGTGTGCTGGTGAAGGGAACAATGTGCTGCAGTGTGACACAGGTCAGTGCTGGTAAAGGGAACAATGTGCTGGTGTGTGACACAGGTCAGTGCTGGTAGAGGGAACAATGTGCTGGTGTGTGACACAGGTCAGTGCTGGTAAAGGGAACAATGTGCTGGTGTGTGACACAGGTCAGTGCTGGTAGAGGGAACAATGTGCTGGTGTGTGACACAGGTCAGTGCTGGTAGAGGGAACAATGTGCTGGTGTGTGACACAGGTCAGTGCTGGTAAAGGGAACAATGTGCTGGTGTGTGACACAGGTCAGTGCTGGTAAAGGGAACAATGTGCTGGTGTGTGACACAGGTCAGTGCTGGTAAAGGGAACAATGTGCTGGTGTGTGACACAGGTCAGTGCTGGTAAAGGGAACAATGTGCTGGTGTGTGACACAGGTCAGTGCTGGTAAAGGGAACAATGTGCTGCAGTGTGACACAGGTCAGTGCTGGTAAAGGGAACAATGTGCTGGTGTGTGACACAGGTCAGTGCTGGTAAAGGGAACAATGTGCTGCAGTGTGACACAGGTCAGTGCTGGTAAAGGGAACAATGTGCTGGTGTGTGACACAGGTCAGTGCTGGTAAAGGGAACAATGTGCTGCAGTGTGACACAGGTCAGTGCTGGTAAAGGGAACAATGTGCTGGTGTGTGACACAGGTCAGTGCTGGTAAAGGGAACAATGTGCTGCAGTGTGACACAGGTCAGTGCTGGTAAAGGGAACAATGTGCTGGTGTGTGACACAGGTCAGTGCTGGTAAAGGGAACAATGTGCTGGTGTGTGACACAGGTCAGTGCTGGTAAAGGGAACCATGTGCTGGTGTGTGACACAGGTCAGTGCTGGTAAAGGGAACAATGTGCTGGTGTGTGACACAGGTCAGTGCTGGTAAAGGGAACAATGTGCTGCAGTGTGACACAGGTCAGTGCTGGTAGAGGGAACAATGTGCTGGTGTGTGACACAGGTCAGTGCTGGTAGAGGGAACAATGTGCTGGTGTGTGACACAGGTCAGTGCTGGTAAAGGGAACAATGTTCTGGTGTGTGACACAGGTCAGTGCTGGTAAAGGGAACAATGTGCTGCAGTGTGACACAGGTCAGTGCTGGTAAAGGGAACAATGTGCTGGTGTGTGACACAGGTCAATGCTGGTAAAGGGAACAATGTGCTGGTGTGTGGCACAGGTCGGTGCTGGTAAAGGGAACAATGTGCTGGTGTGTGGCACAGGTCAGTGCTGGTAAAGGGAACAATGTGCTGGTGTGTGACACAGGTCAGTGCTGGTAAAGGGAACAATGTGCTGCAGTGTGACACAGGTCAGTGCTGGTAGAGGGAACAATGTGCTGCAGTGTGACACAGGTCAGTGCTGGTAAAGGGAACAATGTTCTGGTGTGTGACACAGGTCAGTGCTGGTAAAGGGAACAATGTGCTGGTGTGTGGCACAGGTCAGTGCTGCTGAAGGGAACAATGTGCTGGTGTGTGACACAGGTCAGTGCTGGTAAAGGGAACAATGTGCTGGTGTGTGTGGCACAGGTCGGTGCTGTTGGCCCTGCTTTGCAGTGTGTGATGCTCTCTCAGAAGGGCTGCCTGGGCTTCTTTGACCAAACATTTCACAGAGGTGTCTGCTCACTGCTGTAAGGCCAGTTTCTAGATCAGTGAGCATGCATTTTGTAACATGGAACAGTCAGAGGGCTCCCTTCATGTTTAAGTGATTCATGTTTAAGTGATTTTCTCCAGATTGATTCTGAGCCAGTGAAAAGTGAGTACGTGGAATGCAGAGCAGCACAGGCTGTGGTGCAGTGGGAGTGCCAGTGCACGGTGGCTTTTGATGGGAATCAACCTGACTGGTGGGAGCTCTCCTTGAGTAGATGGAAACCTATTCCCAGATCCAGTAGATCAGTAATTTTTGTTAAAAATAATTCTTGTCAAAGGATCACCGTGAGGTATAAACTTACGAACAGTTATGAACAGTGTAAGATAGTTTATTTTGTGACTTAAGGGGAAAAAATTTATGGTGGAATCTTTTTAAAGTACACCTTGTTAACTGTGTGCCTAATAATATATAAAGCCTGAAAGAAAATTAAAAGCAGTAGCGGGGCTGGAAAGTAAATGATTGACGTGGGCAATTGTAAGCCAGTCACAGTTTTGAATTATGGAGGAAATGCCATGAATTAAAAGTGCATGTCTGAAATTATTTTAAGAACATTATCTAGTAATAAAAAAGTAATAAAAAAAGTACATTAAAAATATATGCCTATAGTGATCCTATTAGCAGAAACTTACAGAATTAGGACCAGATTTATTCCAATTTGACATTTCATGTCTCCAAGGACTTTTCCACCTCCCCCTTTTTTTTTTTTCCTTAATTACATTTTAAATATTTGAGTAATATTTCAATAGCTTCATTGCTGACAGGAATAGCCAATAAGTCACTTTCAGTTCTTCAGAAAAAGAATCAAGGCAACTCTGTACTAAATACACGAACTGTTAGTAGCTGGGTAGTGTCCTTTAAAACCTGTCAATTAATTACAGTAATGTAGTGCTGCAAAACAGGTAATTTGCTATGACCTTAAGTATTAGGTTAAATACTGCTATACTTCTCCACAGAAATAGATTTAATTAAGTTAGAATGTATGTAATTGATTCAGTTATAGAGGATTTGGCCTACTAAAAAGCAGTTCTATTAAAACCATGATGAGTAGAAGGGCTTAAATTTAATCCAAATACCTTTGATAGGCATCTAAGGAGACTCAGCTCCTTTAGAAGTAATTTTCTACCCAAAATCAAAGAACTGCAGTTTTGGAGCACTTTTTGAAATGGAAATTAATAACAGCAATGCCAAAGCACATATCAGCATAATTTAAAAGACTTTTGCAGTGTTAAATAATGTGGAATATCTTTTGGGAAATAAAGTGTAAATAAAATTTGTAGCCTGTTTTCTGTCATTTCTTCCACTTTCATCTTGCCCATAAAACCTCTGTTTCTGCTGATAGACCAGTGTTAAGTTCAGCTTGAGTAGGTGCTAGCTCTGTGTTGGTTGCTGTGCTGATAGGGCACAGCCACAGCCAGCAACACTTCAGAGAATGGATTATGGGCAGCTGCTGAATTCCCAGGCGAGGAGAACCCACGAGGGCCTGGAAAACGCCAGGCCCTGCTGGGCACCCAGAAGTGCAGCTGGACCAGGCTCCCCGAGACAGGGGCTTCCTTAGCATGTTAGAGGACTTCAGTGTTCATTCCAGGACAGGACTCCTCGTAGAGGAAGCCTTTGAAGATTTTGAAAAAAGCTTCAAACTTGACCAAACTCTGCACAAAATTAAAAGAAAGGTCTAGGTGTTGTTTTTACTCCATCTGAGGATCTGTGGTGAGATTCTGTTGTCTTTCCATTAGTCTGTTTGTTGTGACTGGGAATACAGGGAAGAAAACCATCTCTCTTTGCTTTTGGAATTATTTCTGCCAATAGACAAGAAAAAGCCTTGGGGAAAAAAAATCTGCAATTCCTATGCAATCCTTTTTCTCCTCATCCCTGGTGAAACCAGTGGCTGAAGGTTGTTACCTTTCCAAAACATTACATTATTTCTTCAGAAACAGTGAAAGGTTGTGAATTGAAAATGTGAGAAATCAGAAGCTTCTTTGGGTTCATTCTAAGGAAACTTTTCCAGCAGTTGTACAAGAAGTCTTCCTTGTTGTCATAAATGAGTGGTTTTGCTAATGTTCACCCTTGCAGTTTTTCATTTACAACAGAAGTACTTTGATACTAGAAGATAAGATAAATGAAATGCTGAAATCTCATGGAAATACATTCTTTAGTCTGCCTGACATCAGAAGAGAAAGAAAACGAATTATGCTTCAGCTGGAAGTAAGCCAGGGAACCTCCATTTAGAGGCAGTGGGAGAAATGTAAGGAGAAGGGAAGTGATGGAAAAAGGGAAAAATGAAAAAGGTATGTTGGAGAAAGGCTGTGTAAAGAGCACTTAAGAGGTGGAGGCCCAGGAAATTTGTAATCTTACCTGTGTATTTTAAAGACACTGTATATCCTTAGTTCAAAGAGGGTTTCTATTCAATATAAATAACCAGCCCACCAGCTCTGAAAGTGCTTCAGTCTTGAAGACCACTTGAGGTTCAAAGCATTGTTCTTAGCATGAAGTCTGTGGGGCAGTGATAATGCATTGATTTGCCATGGCACACATTTGCTTATGGCTAAAATTAGAAAAAGCTACAACAACCAAATTCCTTTTTGACACTGCAAATGTGCTAAGAGGGGCCAGTTCCTACTATTCACAGCTGACATATTCTCAGCATGAGAGAAATTGTTAAAAGTTAGAACAGTAAGAATGCTACACCATCATCATCATCATTATCACCATCATCATCATCATGTTTGCTACAACCCTTACATTAATAGCACAAAACCTGATTTTCTTACTTGTCTGGGCAAATATATTTTTTGAAATAAAGAATATATTTAGGTTGGCTTAAGTTTAAAGGGGCCCATCATTTTTGTTATCAAAGTGCTAAAGAGATTTGTCTGAGCAATCAAAGAGGTGTATGTGTTTATGAGAATTATGCCCAAAGAAAGGAGATTGTCAGATCTGCATTAAACAGCTGTTATGCCTCTGCTGGAGATGAACAGAGTAGATCAGAGATGTCTGCTGGCTGTGGGCAGACATGATTACATAATGCTTTTCTGCAAGTAATTTACCTTTAGATGGTAACTCCATTCTTGGTGGCATTTTTCCCCCTTTTTGTCCTAGTTGACTGCAAATATTGTTGAATGCTTGCTTTCCTCTTATTCTGTCTTGCTCTTCTTCAGTCTAGGGAACAACAGAAAAAAAACTAATGCTGTGTAATCTCACTCCTGTTTAGATCTGGCTAAGTAGGCACAAGGCTCACGGGTTCTCTGTCTTTCGTCTCCTGTATAGTTCTGGGAAGCTTTTATTTCCCTCCCTTAATACCAAAAACCATTATACTGCTCTCTCTGCTGTAACTACCAAAAGCTTCCCTCAACAATGACTGTCATGGTCACAGAGCAGATTAACAGGGATAAACTGTTCAAGAGTGCTGGTCGCTTATCTGCTAGGGCAAATCAGCACTCTGGTTCACACATCTTGAGCCAGGAAGATTGATTAAAAGCCCCACGTGGCCATAAGGCTGGAATGGGAGGTAAATGACTTTCAGGGTTCCCAGCTAGTAAAGTCCTGGGAGAATATAAGACTTGGGAAGAAAACAAACCCAAATGAAAACAAACCCAAAGAAAGGTCCCTTTGATCTGGTGGCTGTCTGACATCTGTAGCACTTCTGTTTCTAGAAAATAAAAGTATGTCAATTTATAATATCTGGTTTTCACTGAAGTTCAAGTCTGTTTTGCATATATATTAAAAACATAAATGTATTTTATGTACAGAAAGCAAATTTTTTTTCTTTAATGGTGTCTCCCTTCCTGAGCTGCAAATGTCACCCAGAATAGCTGTATTCACTCATTACTCTGAACTGTAAGAAGTGTATTTTGCCAACTTACTTGTCAGACTGCAGTGTTAGGATCAAGGCCTTCTGAGATTCCTAATACATCAAGCTAGACTACATCTTGTTCATATTTATTATAAGTCCTGTAAATACCTAAATGCTCCTTTGCTTATGGAGTCAGTAACTGTTTTCTCTCTCTTTCTCTATTTTTAGAAGCAGAAACAGAAATCCTATTGGTCCAGGAAAGTATGGCTATGGAAAAGTGCCATACATTTTACCTTTACAAACTGATACTGGCCAGCAGCCTCAGAAGCTGCGGAGGCAGCGACAGTCATCAAGGAACCACCTGTTCCACCAGAGCCCGAGTCTCATGAGCCCCTACAGCCAGGCAGCTGCTCCTGCCCTGCAGCACGGGAGCCTTTACCAAGAGCCAGGTGGGCCTCAGGCAGGACACCAAGTGCTGGGGCCCTCGGTTTATCAGTCCCCTTCGTTCCCCGTATCTCAGAGCCTGTTCCACGGCGGTGACTCCAACCCTCAGGCCCTGCAGGGCCAGCCCCAGCCCCAGCGGGCTGCAGCCATCGTGTGCATCGGTGCCTACAAGCAATATAAACTCTGCAACACAAATGTAAGTCTGCTTTTCCTGTGTTTCCTGTGTTGGACAGCTGTTGGTTTTCCCTAGTATGCAAAATGTTCACCTCATTGTCAAGTTAAACTGAATTTTTAAAAAAAATTAATTTAATTATTATTTTTGTGACCTTACTTTAGAGTGTCTTGGGGAATACTGAAAGTAGACCCATAATATTACATTTACCTAATACTGTACCTTCAAGGGCTTTAATCAGTCACTTCACCTACCAATATGTAGAGTTCTAATTTGATGAAACCTGGGAACATGAAGGAATTTCAGGTAAGTATAGTAATTGAGAGAGGGACAAACATGGGCTGAACAATATCAGAGAATGCAGTAATGGTGGAAAATTTTAGTTGTAATTGTGGTGAAGGGACAAGGGAATGAATTCAGTGTAAATTTTTCACTTTCATTCAGCGTTGTGATGTTATTTTGATTTTTGTGTGTGGAATGTGGATTTTCATGGTAATTCTGAAGTATTTGTGATTCACAGTGGTGAGGAGTGGAGCATGTTGGGTTTGCGTGACCAGGTTTTGGTAGAGGGGAGGAGTGAGGAGACTGCAGGTGTGGCTTCCATGAGAAGCTGCCAGAAGCTTCCCCCATGTCCAACAGGGAAGCTAATGCCAGCCAGCTCCAGGATGGAGCCACTGCTGGCCAAGGCCAAGCCCATCAGCCATGGCAGTACCATCTCTGTGGTGCCGTACTTCTGAAGGGAAAAAAGCTGTTGTGCAGGTGTGATGTAGCCAGAGGAGAGCAGAGTGAGAATGTGTGAGAGGAACAGCCCTGCAGAGGCCAAGGTCAGTGGAGAAGGAGGGGCAGGAGGTGCTCCAAGCCCTGGAGCTGAGATTCCCCTGCAGCCTATGGGGCAGCCCATGGAGGGCACTGGAGCAGGTGATGCCCTGAGGAGGCTGTCACCCCATGGAATGCCCGTGCTGGAGCAGGCTCCTGCCAGGGTCCTGCAGACCCATGGGGAGAGAGGAGCCCGCACTGGAGCAGGTGGGATGGCAGGACTTGTGACCCTGTGGGGACCCGCACAGGAGCAGTTAATGAAGGGCTGTGGCCCATGGGAAGTGCTCACATTGGAGAAGCTTGTGGAGAGCTGTGGGAGGGACCCCGTGCTGCAGCAGGGGAAGGACTCATCCCTCAGCAGCAGCAGAAACAGCCTGTGATGAACTGACCATAACCCTCTTTTTGTCTCCCTATGCCACTGAGGGAAAATAGTAGAGCTGGGAAGAAAGGAGGGCTAGGGGGAAGGTGTTTTTAAGACTTGTTTTTTACTTCACGCTCTGATTTTGATTGCTAATAAATTCAGTCAGTTTCCCCAAGTGAGGTTTGTTCTACCCATAACAGTAATGGGTGGGTGATCTCTCCTGATTCTTATCTCAACCCATTAACCCTTTGTTATATTCCATTCCCTGTTCAGTTGTGTCAGAGAGTGATAGAGTGGCTTTAGTGGGTACCTGTCACCCAGCCAGGGTGAAACCACCACAGTCACTATCAAGCCTAATGTTTTTCCATGAAAGAAATTGAAAAATGGAGTCTGGATAGGCCATGTTATGAAGGCTGTTTACTTCTCAGTCCCTTAAGATGAGGTTATCCTTTTGTGAGTGCTATTCATGTTCTAAACAGCATTTAGAGACGGCTCCCAGTAGCCTGGACCACTCCAGTGCCTTTCCGTGGTGCTCTGAGCATTCTGTTTCAGATGATACTTTTACCAGCATTCAGTTCTATGTGCTTTGATTTTAACTTCCTAATTTATTGGAGTGAAAATCCGTTCTGTGTTAATTTTTAAATAAAACTCAATCTGTTATTATTTGGTTCAGAAATGTTTGTCTGGGTGTAGCTTCATGCTCCGGGCAGTCTCCCATTGTATGTGGGAGGCAAGTGAAGTTTTGTTCTTTGTCTCCATTAGTGGTTTTCATCCTGCTAAAATTTCCAGTTTCTGCCTGTACCCTTTTAGTATTTCCCTAATAGTATGTCTTCCTAATATGTTTTTCTTCTTTCTCCTGCTAATCTTAGTGTTGCAAAGGTGAAGAAGTATGTATTTGCATATTAGAAGCAGAATATTCAGGAGAGATCTGGATAAGTTGACATGACAGGCCATATTTTTTTGGATAGGTGAACATCTGATTCTTCTGCCTCCTAGAAATCCTGATTTGTTTAGTGGAACCTGCATAGTGGAATACGTAACAATAGAACACAGGATAACAAAAACATAACCTAAACAAATCAGACAAGTTCCTTTTTGCTTCTTAGTTATGACTCTTACTTTATTTATGAATAAAGTCCATTGATTGAGACTAGAGCAGTTGATTGAAAAGACCTAATGTCAAGAAAGCTTTAGTGTATTTGTCTGGAATGGAAAACATGAACAGCTAATTTGAGCCTCTGAGAATAGTCTCTGGGACAAATTCCTCTTTTGAAAAACACTTTCTGTTTTTTGAAGGAAATGGGAAATGACCTTAGTGCATGGGCATTAATTTGGAAAGTTTTCTGAGCTAAATTTGCTCACTGTGTCCAAGTGATACACAAATGTCCCAGTCTTTATTTCGTCCCTCACACATCAGTGCACAAAGTTGGACAGTAGTCTGCCTGACTTAATGTGACAAAATTGTTTCCAGGAAAAGAGGTCTTTTCAGAGGGCAAGGGGTAAGAGATGAGGAAGTTAGAAATGAGGTGGAAAAAAAATCCGAGATTGCCGGGGTATGAAGAAGGAAGGTTTATAGAGAGCATTTGTTGAGAATGGCAAGTGGGCTGGAGAGTAGAGGGCAGTGAGCTTGTGAATTGGACAATGGTTGCACATGCAGGTCAGCATGGTGAGTGGTTTGGCCATTGGCAGGTGTCTTTTGATAGAAGAGAGCAGGAGTGAAAATATTTGCATGTTAGTTTTAGACTCTGTTGTTTAAACAGAAGAATTCAACAGATAAAACATAGATGAGCACACTGCTGCTGCCTCTTGGCCATTGTTGCTTGTATAAATACAGTTCTAAAGAAATCTGTAGTGCAGGAGACTTAATAGCAAAGAGAAACTGTAGCTGAAGTAGCTTTTTCTAGCTACATAATGATATTCTTTATTTAGTAATGTTTCTGTTACCCTTGGAGAGGCTGTAATTGCTATTCAGGGCTATTTTGCTCCCCAGAATGTGGTAATTAATGTAATTATAAAAAAGAAGTTGCTAAGAACAGTTTTAGTATAAGGCCAGGATGAGAACAAAACAAGGCTGATAGTCTTTCACTTTGTTTGCTTGTTCTTCCTGATTAAATGCTTCTGCACGCGGGCTTTAATTTAATTTATCAGCAGTGACATGTACCAATGGTCTTGCCAGCAAGCAGAGAACAGTATATTTTGATTTCTTTCTTTTCTTTGATTCTTCCTGGAGCATACCAAAACTGAAAATCTCATTTATTGGAAGTATTCTGTTAACCCTTATCCTGGTGTTTGGCCACTCCTTCTACAGTTTCTCCTGAGGACAACTAATTAATAACAAATTAAGTTAATCTGCCTTGGTCCATTAGGTCATTTCCTCATTATTGTACATTTATTGTTTTTTCATTGATAGCTGAACTCATTTCACATGACTGACAGATTGATTCATTAAAGGTAAACTTGTGAGGTTTGGTTAGGGAGAACCTTGGAAGTGCTTGTATTTGTTCAAGTGTTCCTGCAGGTCATTAAACCTATTTTCTCATTATATAAGGGGCTTCCTCTGTTCAGCTCCTTGCATACAAGCTCACCTCAGAACACACAGCTGCCTGTCACCCTCTTTAGCAGGAAACAGGCAGCAAACATCTCTCCTTAACTCACTAACAGCTCTGGCTGATCTAACTGAAACCATAAGCTACCTGCAATACAGTAGGATTCTTCCAATGTAGTCTCAATTCCTTCAGAAATTGGGAAGTGGTGAGTAAATCTTCCTTATTTCCCCCTGCATTAAAGGAGAAGGAATTATATGCATGTGTGGTTGAAGGGGAATTTGAATTCAACCTTCTTTGTGTGGTTTGTCACCAGAACAAAGGAAGCAACTCAAATGGAACATTTGTTTACTGAGCACTTTCTGTAATTAATTGTCTCGAACATTGCCAAGTCACTAGCTCTTCATGAGTGCCTAAATGTGTGAGAATATATTTGTAAAACAGCTCCAGGCTGCAGGTCACTTGGACCGCGTACACAAGGAAGCTTTCAGGCTTCTGGATATTCCAGACTACTCAAGGTAGTTTTGTGACAGTGACACACGACTGATGCTGAAAATGGTGGCAAGCATCAGCCCTTTATTATTCCCCAGTACAACTTTGTATACCTTTTTTTCTCACATGCATAATGCCTTTTACTCTTTTGTGATTGGTCAATACACATCAGTATTCCACGCTTCTTCTCCTTCAGTGCTGGTCACCTGTCTGACACAGCTGCATCCCACTGGGGATGAGGCTCGGCCACAGCCCCATTCCTATTCTCCCAAAATCTACTCTCCCACTGTTTCTGCATGAAGAATGATACTAAAGAGATGTAAAATCTGAATTTTCATTAGCCATGGCTTGAGGTGTGAATTTTTGGCCAAATTCATATAGAACTTTGGAAAAGTCAAGGTAAAATGTATGATGAACGAATAACTCCCAAGGGCTTAGTGAAATATTTATGGATGAAATTTTGCTGAGCTTGTCCAGTACCATTCCCAGTTGCTAGTTTGCCTACTGGTTCATGTGGATTACTGTCATGTCTCCAGTTACACTGTGTTGTTTTTCTCAGTATTTTGTGTGACTGGTGTTTAGCAAGAAGCCAGTTTTGTTGTGGAGAAGTATCTAGATAGGATCAGAAGACAATGACAATGATTTTACTTTCTTGGCCTTGCCTCCTCAGCTATGCCTGCTATTAATGTGGTAGCACAGCTATGGAAAAGCTGGCTTTTGGTTCTGAATAAGAGTCCTCTGCTTGGATCTGTGCTCCTGCATGCAGAGCTTTTGAGAACAGTACCTGAGCAGGGAATGGGAAATATCTGAAAGCCAATTTTGGAAATGGAAAGAGGTCTTACAGTAGAAGAGATGAGGTGAGGTAAAAGACTCAGGATCAAGCTCTATCAAGATGGGACAAATTAAAATATTTGATTTTCCAAAGAGTCTTACTGATGATACTGATGCTGAGTTACAACTGTGCCACTGAAAGGCTTTTTTTGGATGCAGAGCCCTAATTAAATAGAATTACAATGTTCTGCAGGAATGTGTTGAGTCCATTAAACAGTGATGTGCTTTTCTGTCACCTAAGGATATAGGTAGGCATTGGCAGGGTCCCCTGGCACCTGGGATCTTGGGCCATCCACCAGCTCATTGGTGTTCTGCCCAAGCAGTTCTGAAAATTTTCCACTCTATAGAAACTGAAACATTTCCAGTGCTTCAAGTTTTAGCTAAGGTAGAAATGGAAATGTTTAATTTTGTATGGAACAGAAAATATGATTGCCAGACAAGTCTTTTTGGAATTGATATGGGGTGCTGCAAGTGTGCACTCTTTAATGTAGTTGGGATGCTCACACATTGAGGTGAAGACTAACAAAAGCCTATGTATTTTTTAGGTGAACTTTTTTTTTAAAGACTGAAAAGCCCCTTCTTATTCCCAAGGAGTTACTGTAGGGTTTATTTATTCTCCTTTTGAGATTTGTATAGAGTAGGTGTTTGACATAAGTGGCAAAGTGGGGTTAAGATGACATATCTTTTCCTGAGGAAATTTAAACTTGACTTTATGTGAGGAATTTTCCATGCAAACACTGTGGAATTGTGTGTAGGTTTAGTAGTCTGACATTCTGTGGGTGCATAGGAAACTTATTGAAAGCTTGCATTACTCTGGGCTGTACTGTCCTTCTTTTTGAACATTTTGCTGTTTGCAGCAGAGGTGTGTAAATATTCATTCAGATTGATTTGTCACCAGTACAGGCTGAACTTACCAGAGGCTGGCACAGAGATACTGTTCATAAAGGGTCTCATGCAGTTTGATCAGTTGTCATTTGTGTACAAAAGGGTCACAGAGAAACATCTTTGATGAAGCTCTTGGACCACAATAGTTCCCTCTGTATCTCTGCACTGTGGTTATGTGACATACCCTTCAAAATCTGAGAACCCTGTATTAGAAAGTATTTCGCATTATGACATTCTTATTAGAGCTTAAATAATTATGGGAAATTGTCTGCTGTAAATCATCAGGGAAAGTATGTTAGGGAACTTTAAAAGCTCTCTCCAAGAGTTTTATTATGCAAAAAAAAAAAAAAAAACTATTTGTGGCAGTAAGAGAGTCAGCTATTTTACATGAAGTCATTATTACTAGGTTAATTACTTACTAATATAATAAAATGTTCATAATAAGTCCAAAATCACACAATTCAGAAAACCTTGATGTCTAGAGGTTTGTTGGTTTTAATTGAAAATTGAGTTACTTAGTTTGATCAATAAATCTAAGCCACTTTAAACTAAATAAACATCTAGAAGTCCAGGAGTCATGCCCTGTTGTGACAAGAACTATAAAAGCACGGAGCAAAAGGAAAGGTGCAGGTGAAAATTTGGTAATGTATGCATGGTTATAGCCAGGTCCTGTATTCTCCAGGTCAGGGAGAAGTGACCAGTGGGATCTGTAACATTCTTATGGATGAGATCTTTGACTTTATTCAAGGGCAGTAAGATATAAATAAAATACAGTAGAGCCTAGGATAGAATAAACACCTTAAGGCCATAAAACAGAAATATTCCACTGGAAAACAAAGGTTGAGAGTATGTATCTGTGATAAAAAATCTACTAAATGTGTTAGAGTTAGCCAGTTCATACTTTCAGTGTCATTGATATGTTTGGGTTTTAACTTGAATGCTCAGGGGGCTGAATTTTCCATGGACTTTTTTAACTTCCCAATATATATTTTCTTGATTTTTAATGTATAAGAGTACTTCAGAAGGTATGGTTAACAGTAGTACTTCAGTATGTTATGGTACTGCAGGAAGCATCGAGCTACCGTTTTCTTCAGTGAGGTTTATTTTGAAGTTCTGAGCCTGTTGCATGGGTTGCATGATTAGCTGGAGAAGTCCGCCTCAAGTGGAGTGAATTTGTGTCTGTGAATAGCTGAAGATTCACATCCTCATTTTTGTGTAATGGCAGTGTGACATAAAAATGTTATTAATTCATCTAAGTGCCTCAAAATCAAAATACAAATCAGTTGCCTAAAGCTCTTCTTTCCTAACTTCTTGGTGAACTTTGAATGGGAGGTTTCATGTAGCAGTTGGAATTGTCTGAGAAGTTACCTTGCTAATTCTTGGAATAAATGGAATACATGTGTCTTGGAGAAGAGGAAAAAGATCCACAGTTATTCCATCACTTCATCAGTTATGAATAGCAGCATTAGCACTTAAAATCCTGTGGAGTGATTTGGAAACTTCATTGAGAAGCTTGTTGAAATGGAATGGGGGTTTTTGTTCTGCAGTAGAACAGGACTCAGGGTGATTTAGGTTGCCTGGTTGTCATTCAGATGTAACTTCTGTGCCAAGTTTTAAAGAGGAAGCTCATCAATGAAAATTGGGACTTCTGAGTTGTAACCAGATGGTTACATTCCTGCTACATCTGTAGTTTTGTTTAATAGTGTATTGTAAATTTGAGTAGTGTCATTTATCAATATAGGCAAGTGTTGTGGGAGAGATTTGAAGGCATTCCAGCTTGTCTTTGTTTCTTCTTGTCAATTCATATTGACAAAAGTGTTTGTCTGAAATTCCAGTGTGGATTTTTTTCAACACTCACATAATTTGAACAAATGTGCTTTTTATTCATATGTCAGTTTAATTGTATCCAGATTTTCAAAGCAGAGGAGGCTGCAGATGTCATGGTTAATTTACAAAAACTTTTTAATGCTATTTTGATGAATATTTGTTAACTATTCCCATTAATTACAGGTATAAAAAACACGGTCTGTCAGATGTCAGTGTCTGCTTTGGCACATGAAAGGAGTAGCTTTCTCCTGGTATTTTTAGATTAGTTCAGTTATTGCTGATATCAGTGCATAACTTTAAGACATTTTCAAGCCAAATAGCAGGAAAAGAACATAGATTGCATGAATAAAGGGACTTGCAGTGAAACTACCACCAGTACAATCCCAGTTCTCTCTTGTTCTGACCAAGGTGAATAGAGGAAGAAGGAAGTGCAGGAGAAGCTGCCAAAGTTAAACTATGGATACTGAAAAAGCTGTCTGTTAGTGGTGCTGTCAAGGTTTTAGTTTTAGTTTTGTGGGTTTTGGGGAAAGGGGGGGGTGTTGGTTATTTTTTTGTTTTGTTTTGATTTTTTGTTTTGTTTTGGTTTTTTTCTTTTGGTTGGTGGTTTTTTGTTTGGATTTTTTTTTAATTTTAGAATTTTTAAGCAGGGCTTGGAAACAGCAAATTGCCAAAACTTATGTAGAAAGTTAGGAAACATAAATGTCACATTATATCTAGCAAGCATGTGTTCCTTTGCCTAACCACAGATTAGGGATGGAAGTCCAAAGCCTCTCCCCCAGAAGTGGTGTAAAAGAAACCTGGCACTGCAAGCCCTGCAGTGCCCGGAGCAGGTAAACAAACCTTTTGCATATGATACATTAAGAGCTAACAGCCTACAGAACAATGCAAACCCCAGAAATAATTGAAATGGTGGTGAGATTAAAAAATAACAACAAAAGCCAAGCCAGTCTGGTGTGCTTTGTTTCATCTACTTCATCTGCTTCATCAGTTGTGCTGTCTGTCCAGACTTAACATGGGGAGCATATTGCACATGTAGAGACATACAAGTGTAATTAGTGAAACAGATCTTCTTTCTAGTGATAAGTTGGTAAGGCTGTTTATCTTCAAACTCTTGACTTACATTGGTGGAAAAAACAATCCTGTGCTGTTTATATCTGTCAAGCAGTGTTGGAGGCACTGAGTGATCTGTAGGGGGAAGAGGCCAGGGAAATATCTCCTGCCACGTTCTGCAAACCAGCTTTGGCTTTTGGCTGCAGCATTCAGTAAGTTGCTAATCCCACTCACATACTGCTTTTCCTGAATTTCTGTTTGCATCTTCATTTGTTAAAGACAGCAAGGAATACTGATGGTCTTGCTGGCTTTTTTGAGACCTCAGTTTAGGTCGCTTTCTGAAGAGTTTTTTTGGATGATGTGAGCTTTTAGTTTGAGCAGCAAAATGCCGTTAGAAGAACAAAGTCAAACCTGCAGAGGTTTTGAGCTTTCAAAACTGGGGTTTTGTGAGCAATCCTCTGGTAACTCTTGTGTTAAGAAAACTATTTAATTACCTGATAATATAAATTTTTACCCCAGGGTCCCTGCATATATCAAGTGCTTAGTTATGACCAATACACTACTCAATGTTATTCTCTTTTTATTCAGCCTTTGGCTTCCTGCCTTAAAAATGCTCCTTGCAGAAAGTGAGAAAAAAAGCCTTCTCTAAGGACTAGTTGTTGATGCTATTACTGCAGTGTTTGCTTTAATATTCACCAAGCTGCTATGTGATAGCAAGACCTAATATGTTGTAAGAAATGGAGCTGCCCTATGGAAGAATGAGGTTTAAGAGAAGTGTTCCATCATTAGTACTGCTTGTCAAATAGCTTGAATTGAATTTTTTTTCCCCATGTTCAGTATCATATTTATCACCTGGCAATAGTCAAAGCAAAATTTGTGTTGCCAAAACTGTAATTATGATTTGGCAGCTCGTCTGCAAAACATGTCCAGAGGTTTTCAGTCAGACCCCCAAAACAGAAAGTAGGTAATTCACAAATTGAGAAGGGATTGGATTAAGTAATTGCACCACAGGTGACTTTTTTCCCCCCACAAAACTGGTAGAGCAGCTATTCCAGAAATGCAGACTGTCCTTCATGTTCCTTATTCTGTAGGTCCATTTATATCTACCAGGTTTTACAGTGAATGAGACAGAGATTATGTAAATAACCCTTCCAGCTAAACAGTCCCCAGAGTAAGTCCATTCTGCACACTGAATGAGTCACAGATCATATGGGGAAAATGGTATGCACTCATGGAATTAAGAGTGGACCTCACAGGCAGGAAGAGCCAAGTGATACAGTAATTGCATGGACAGTCTCTTCCAGTTTGAGATTAAACATACTTTTAAGGCCCTGTGATTTACTTTATAGTGTTTAAACAAACCAAAAAAGCCTTCAAAAGCAGAATGCCATCATGAGATACATCCGTATTCACAGAACTCCTCAGATCATTGCAGCTGAGGTGCTGGCAGAGGGAATTGGTTCCCTTGAGTACTGCAGGGCAGTGAAATGCTTTGCTGTGTGTGCTTAGGTCTTTCTCATCACAGGTGTTTCATCTCTCACAGGTGTTTCTGCCCTTTCTGTATAGACAGCCTATCTCTGCTCCTTCCGTCTGGCTGGAGCTGTCCCACTGTATTTTATCCTCAGTCACACTTCTCACTTCCTTAGTCCCTTGTCTCATATTTTCATCTTTTCTCCCCATCTCTTCTGCCACCAATCTCTCCTTTTTCTACTTAGTTCCCTGCTTCTTTGCAGTTTCATCCAGTTTCACTTTCTTCTTCTCAGTACCTTCTTCAGCTGACTTGCTCATCCAGCCTCATCTCTTGAAAGTCAGTCCCCAGATTTATCTGTTTTTCAAAAGAATTCCATGCATTTTAGGTACTGGCTCAAGTGGTTATTAAGAGCAGAAGAGAGATGTTTTCATTTTCAGCCCTTGCCCTATTACAGACCTCAGGAGCACTTTCCAATAACTGCTGGAAAGCTGCTCAGCCTCTTTGAGCCTCAGGTATGGAACAGACTTGTGAACAGATTGTTCCTCCAGGTTAGATGCAGAACTTTAACAAGTTTTAATTGGAAGTGTACAAAGTACGTTATCAGCATTATTTTTAAAATTCTTGTGGCCTGACTACACTTGAGTGGATTTCCATAGAAAAAGCAGATGGTGCATTCTTGACAAAAAACCCACTTTCCTGGCTGACATAATTTCACTAATTAAAATAGAATAGGCAGTTACATTTGGAAAAAAAAAGTCAGAATATTGGCAGCATGGGAAAAAATAAAATACTTTTTCCTTTTGTTTTCCTTCACTCTGGGATGAAATGCTTCAGTCAAAAATAGAAAAAAGATACTAAAACAGATAACAGGAACGGAAAGTTTTAGTCTGAGAGGTTAAAGTTGGACAAACTCATCAGTAAATGGACAGTGCTACCAGCTGCAGCTATATTAAACCATTCTAAAACAAGACAAATGTATCTGCCAGTTGGTTTGAGGTGCATTTTTTCTTTTTCTCTGAAGTATATGACCTAGGAGGAAAGAATATACCACAGAAACAGTTTAAGTGTGTGTTTTATCAGAAACTCATTTTTAATGGAAACAAGAACTATAAAATCTGAATAATGCTTCGATTTCTGTTTCCAGACTGGGTTCCTGCAAGCTCAAAGTTGTTTTTAAGTTGCCTTTACATTGCTCTGAAGGTGTTCACTTTTTGTGTAAAACAAATTGTTCCACATCCTAGATTTCATTTTTTTTTTTAATCCAAAAATGAACAAAATAAATTGTCCCAACAGAATTATTTCAGATTCCCCCTGGTTGTAGTAACAGCTGTACATTTGCCTGTATGTTTCTGTCTCATGTAACACCACATTGACATTTCTGTTGCCTGGTTGTTACTTAGACTGGAGCTCGTTCTCTA
Source organism: Anomalospiza imberbis (assembly GCF_031753505.1). NCBI lineage: Eukaryota > Metazoa > Chordata > Aves > Passeriformes > Viduidae > Anomalospiza > Anomalospiza imberbis. Next base: position 14,681,063 of record NC_089693.1, on the reverse strand, counting down.
AAAATATTGTGATTACTGCTGCAGTATGAATCTTTAATTAAAAAGTAGATTGTCGTGGTAATACTAATCTGAAACTTCCTTAAACTTTTAGTCCTCCTGCCGGAACCATTCAGATAGCGCCTCCTCCCACACAAAGACCAGTCATTTAAATGGAATGCATGAAATTGAGTTTCCATTGAAGTTGATTGGGCTTTCATAGAGAAAACTGCTGGACGATTACTCCTGCCCACTGCTGAAGCTGGTAGAATGAGAGTCACATAAAAACTGCTCCCCAGAAGGAACAGGCAGCTCCAAGAACAATACTTCAAAAATGTATTAAAATACTACTGGAAGCCCTAGAGTAGGTGTTTTATCACAGTGGCATAATTTTCTACAAACTATGAGGACTAGATACATCAACTTCACTTAATGTCTGTAAGCTTTACTAAAGCTGGATGAAGCATGAGTTTGTCTCAAGGTCTTTCATAGCTGATATTGGTGGTGCCTTTCAGAGAAGGTTTTGGAGTGGCTGATATTTCTAGTATAAAGAAGGTTATTGCTAGTATATGAAAGCAACTTCTTAGTACATAAACCTCCCATTTTCTAGAGAAGGACTAATAAAACATGTTCCATTTTGCAGGTGTATTTGAATAATGTAGACAGATGAGACCATGCAAGATGATAAAGCTGAAAGCTTCCATGTTAAGGCATTCTTCATTTGAACCTGATTGTGTGAAATGGAAGTAGCTTTTAATTGATTTTCCATTAAATGAGGCAATAGCTTGCAGTTTAGGCACCTTGAGCACTATGTAGTGTTTCTATAAACAGGTATTTGATTGGAGGGATTCTTGTATCTGTGGGACTTTTTAATGCAGCATATTTATATAGAAAGGTGATAGTAACTGCTGAGAGTGGGAACAGCAGCTGTACAAAGCAGTTGTGATTTCTGCTGCAAATGGCAAACTTTTGATGCTTGCTTGGGAGCATGGAAGGAATATTCTCTGTAAACTCCAGTCTCGATACTGAAATAGCTCTTTGCTCAGGGGCCTGGGTGCTAAAAGAAATTTGGGACAGTAAAGCAGTAACTTTATTTAAAAAACCCCCAACTTTAAAAAGACCAGTCATCTGGTCTTTTGCTGGATCAAAAAAGACTAGCAACAGTCTTCAGTGTGCAGGTGTGAGTTGACATAGACCCGACTTTCAGGACATACTTCTTGTGTATTGTTTTACAGCAGATAATGCTCTGTTCCAGCATGGTCTCTTTCCAGTATTTGCCTTCCATTTTCTAACTGCTCAACTTCCATCTTACAGAAACCAATTATTGTTTCTCAGAATTTTTTGGTTGGTTGGTTGGTTAGTTTTTTTTGGAATAGTATTTGTAAAATTTTAGCATTAAACATAACTGGAGTATTTTCTTGACACATTTTTGGTATTGCTGAGGAAATGTACTGTTAATTTTCCTATTATAGCTCCTTGATTAGCCCCTCCTAAGGTAGTAGTTCCAAATGTTTCCAGTTGTGCACATTAGATCATTTGAGATGCTTTGCGTGGGATGGATGAGTGACTAACATTTTATTTAAAACCAAAGCTGGACTTGAATCTTTTACAAGTTGCTGTAAATCTGAAATAAAATAAGTTGTTTCAGTTTAATCAGATGGATCTGTCAGTGAGAATTTAAAAATAAAAAAGCCACAAACCTGTGAAATTAAGCAGAAGTACGTCTTTTTCCATCTGTTTGGTTGAGCTTTCTTCCCCATTATTAGACAGACTGCATTTTCAGATGTAAAGTGCTACAGAATGGAAAAAACGTAAAGCAGTAATAGATGCACTTGCCACATTATGCATTAATGCCTTGTGTGTCTGATAGATTGCAGTTAATAAAGATCAGGTTTGGGTAGCACTTCAAAGACTTTTCTGGTTAAATTCAGACGGCCTTCTTGTTGCAAAGCTGAAATCATTAATGGTAAAAAGGGTTCATTTGCAGGCTGAGAGGGCAGCAGTTCCCTGGCCCGTGGCAGTGACAGCCAGCAGGTAGCTCAGGGCAGGCAGGCAGCCTGTAGCTCTGCCAGGGCCCATCTTCCTTGGTCCAAACACAAGCTCATTGCTGCCTGGATGGGATTTGGCTAGAAGGACAACGATTTTGGACTGTGCACACATCTAAGATCTTTAGCACCTGTGACAGGCAGCCCTCGAAAGGAGTGAGGGGGAAGAGAAAGGCTGCAATCCCCTATAGCTGCCACAGGCTCTGCGTGGCCTGCAGTCTGCTTAGCACAGCACGCTGGAGTTTACAGTGACTGTCATTACTCTGCCTGTCTCCACTGCAGCAGACACGGAGGTGGAAATTCATGGCTCGAGGCAGTGCAGAGTCTGCCAGTACAGGTGCTCCTTCCTCATAAACTTGTGCAGATACCACTGCATTCCCAGATGGAAATTCTCATTGCATGTCAGGCCAGACATTTACAGTGCACTGTCTGTGGCTGTGCACTGTAACCAGAGCTGGCTAGCACTGTTTTTACTGCAGGGCTGTTCTTCACATGCATTTTGAAGTTTCTTGCACAATTTGGTTTTTCAGGAGCATCAGTTCCATTTGAATTGTATCTGGTATTTTGTGCCACAGATATCTAGACATATTTAATATGCCTTATATATTTTTTTTTTTGGTTGGCAGACAGTTGTCTTTATGTTATCTTACCATTTTATAAAATTAGAACTCTTGGGGAAGTAAGAGACTTTCCAGGATTTTAAATGGATCATTTCTCTCTTTCAGTGTGTGTTCAGCTGGACAAAACTAGGTTGCCTTGATTTGAGGTAGTACCTATGGGGCAAGCATGGTCCTTGGCTATGTAAAGAGAAACAGCTTAGCTGGAAAATGAACATTTGAAGGACCCTGCATTCCAGGAACTTCTGTAAATTTTAGGAGAAACAAGACACCAGGAGTTCAGAGCAGAAGTTCAATGTTCACTGCAGGAGTGGAGGCTTGGTGTGTAAAGAACTGGAATTTATAGATTATGCATATTGAAGGACACAATACATTTAAGAGTAAGCTGTGCAAAGGAAAGAACAATTTTCAGATTACTGTTTCAGATACAATTATTTAAATTGAATTATTTTTCTTTGGAGATATGTTTTTTCTTTGGTATTCCAAAGGATTAAAATGATTATATAGAACCTCTACAAAAATGAAAACAAGAGTACAACTAGATTATTTGGACTTAATTGAACATGTAGTATTGCACACAGAGAAAATATTAATTATGAATTATGTCTGAACCTGGAGAATCAAGAAGAGATATGGGGCCTTGGAAAAAGCATTTGCCAGTTACTGTAGGTCATAAGAATGAAACATTGCCAAAAATCTTAGTCAATGTTTTAATTGCCTGTAGAGGTGGTTTTAGGACCAAATCGGCCCCTTACCCATTTCCAGAAGTGTTATCTCAGTGCAGCTCTGCTAATGGCAGATATGAGCCCACAGCTGGCAGACTGATAATTTTCTGGTGTTTTGCCAGCACTTCTTTAATTAAACCAAGTGTCAAGGATTTGTTAAAAAGTGTGCTTTTCAAATGTTAACCGAAAGCTGAAAAGCTAGTGGGGTGGTTTCTTTGTTTTGTAGTCTTAACTGTACTAGCAGCTCATTTTAAGAAAACTCTAATGGTACATTACCAAGAAAATACTGTGTGTTGCTGTCCCTCAGACTACTTTCATACCTGCATATTTCAAAAGAAACTGAGGCATAAATAAAACTACTGTTTCCAAAGTACAAATTTTCTATCAACAGCAGGCACGGTGCATTTCGAGAAGTTTGGCCCAAAGTCCCACAAAACAAAGGAATCCTTCTAAAATTTAGTCTTGATTGCTGCCTGCCCCATCACTGCAGTGCTGTGCTGCTGCTGGTGATTTCCTCATGGTCTGAAGGCACAGGAGGAAATTCTGGCCGAGGTGTCCGCCTTGAAACAGCCGTGTGCAAGTGCAGCAGGGCCAGCTCTGAGACACCTTACCCTGTGTGAAAATGTCAATATCCAGCACTTTGAAGGCACTTTGCTGAGTGCAGCCCCACCTGCTGAATTTACGTCATTGTGTTGTCCAAGCAGCATATTTTAAGTAGGAGAAAGATCATCTAAAAACATACAGAATTATGCATTCTAGATGCTGTATCTAATTTTACAGTGCACAGCTGAAAGAACAACAATTAAAAAACCCTCTCCCAGCAGAGAGTATGTATTTCTAGATAATTTATATCTGCCTCTACTCAAAGGAATCTGAGATCTATCTTAGTAGGTGCAGAGTATATTTCTTGCTGCTTTGGCCTCCCTAGTCTTAAAAAAGACTCCCTTAATAACTCCCTTAGTAATCACAGGACAAAGCTTTTGAGGAAAAAAAAGAGAAATTCCAGATCTGTCACTAACAAAACCCTGAATCAAAGTCAACATTTTGTTTACCAAAAAAACTGTTTTCAAGTCTCCAGCAGGCAGCACAATTTTAATGCCTTGATGTCACTGAGGGAAAACCAAGAGAGACTCACACAGTAAGTTAAATATTACAGCAAAGTTCATTCCAAGTCTCTGGGAAATTTTGGAAAGAGATCTGGGCTGTTTAAATCCTAGTACTCTGGCTTAGCCAGAGAACATTCTTCACCTGCAGACGTGCCAATGTGCCTGCTGGCTCCAGCACATTGCCCTTGGCCGGGCAGGGGCTGTGCTGTGCTGGCAGAGCTGCCTGGCTGCCTCCAGTTCTGCTGCCTGGGAGCTGGGAAGCACCTGGTGAACCCTGGAAGGGACAACTGTTAGACATTGGAAACAGGAGCTGCCTTGGGCTTGCCATCTTCTCATCACAGATGCTTGTTGCTGTATTTTAGGAGTTTCAGTCAAGCTAGATAGGACAGAAATAGTAATTAAATTGAAGTGTAAAAATAGCTTGTACTCTCAGGGAACAAATTAAAAAATAGGATCTACAGGACCCCCTGTACTGAAGCTTCACTTTTGATTGCGCAGGGTCATACTTTTTTATTTTAGCGGTTTTCTGCCTACAAAAGTGCTAAAAAGCCAGAGAGGCCAAGAGAAAGTGCCCGGCACACTTAGGTCTTTGAGAAAGGCTCAAGGATTTCATTTTCAGGGAGGCTGAGCTGTAGGCAGCATAAAACTGTCATTGCATTCAGCTGTGCATTAACGATTTAGGTGGGGTTAGTAAATGGTGCATAGATGTTAACTAGTATATACCTAGAGTATAATAGAACTCTTAAGCCTTGGTGACTCATGGACTATAGTAAGTTTGCCTACTTGTACTTCATAGCTAAAGAATATTTTAGAAGACATTAAAAATATAAATGAATATAATCTGTATCAAGAACAAAACAAAGTGTTTTTGCAGACCAGATTGCTCAAATTTTTCCTCAAGATTTTATATTGCAATTAAACCTTGATGAATGAAATGAAGGAAGGGCAACTGACTTGAGGCTTCTAAAGTAGCAGGGTTGTTCTGAGTTAGCCTGTTCTTCTGATTTTTGCTTGATCCACACAGAGTTTAGTATATTTGTCTCTCCTTGGTCCTGCTTTAAAGCACTGAGGTCTCTGTCTTGTGGACAACTGTCAGTAAGTTTAAAAACAGAAATTGTAGCTATATAAAAAGGATCTTTGAAGGGATGGGTGTCACTGTTTGTTGGCAACAGCAATGAATATTTTGATATTTTTACTCATACATTGCCTGCAGTTGGTGTGAGTGGGGTGTACAGGAAATGGTTTATGAGCTAGAAATACTGGTACACGAGAGCATGAGCTCAAGGGTCAGAAAAGGAAAAACAAGAAGCAACTAAACTTCACAATAGGCTGGTAGGGAATGTGTGCCAAAAAAAAAGGGAAAAGCATTCCAGAAAGAAACCCTTCAGGCTGACTTCTTGGCTGGTACAAACTGATGTTTGTTCTGCTGTAATTTACTGTAGTGACCTTAATTTATGCCAGCTCAGGTTCTGTCCTTTCACCTTTAGGATATGTGCAATAATTGGTTTCCGTGAAAAATACATTTCCTTGCCTTGGATGGTGGTTGTGGTGAATAAATGTTGTGCATTGCTGTGCCACACACAGAAAGAGCTGTGCTTCAGTTGTGGGAATATAGCTTTGTTTTCTGCACTTGGCACTTGAAATGCTTTTGGTCCCACCCGTCCAATAGGGTGGTTCATGGTCCTGTTTTCAGGGAAGGCTTTTTGTTTGTTTATTTTTGGGGTTTTTTTTGTTGTTGTTTTGTAGGTTTTTTTACATTTTTATTAGAGGGTTTGTTGAGGAAAGCAGTATTTGCATGTAGTTGGAGATCTCAGAAGGGTGGGCAAAGAAGCACAGATGGCTGCTTGGCCAGAAACAGTGTTTATTCTAGAAGATTTGTTACCATGATTTTAGTAGAAGATAAAGGAGTCCATGAACCTTCCCCCAAGCATGTCTTTGGTACAGTTTATAGCCCACTTGAAAACTCTTGACTTTGACATCTCTTTGATCCAGTTACAAGCATCTTCTTAGGGACATGGTGGATACAAAGCAAGAACTCCTCTGGGATCTCTGATGTGCCTGGCTTCCCCAGCAGACAACCAATCTTTCCTACTATACAGACATAAGAGAACTGACTTGCAGTTGCAACAAGACTTGTTCTGAGTGATTCTCTTCTGTTCCCTTTGAAAACACTGTTATTTAGCCATGCTGTTTTCATATAATGCTATCTCTAGCTTTCCCTTGAAATCTGTCATCTAGAAAAAATATTCTGCTGTTCTAGTCGAGTACTTAATGTGATTTCTACTGTTTTTGAATAGTATTTTTAGTAGTCATTTTTATTATCTAAAGGATATGCAAAAAAATGCATCTGTGCCCAAAGCTTGCCTATTTTGTCCAGGCATAGAAATTATTCTAATTAACCCCCTGCATTTGGTAGAAGACTTTCTCCCCTTTTTATGTGTCCACACACAGAGTAAACTTCTGCTGTAACTGCAGTGAGGATTCAGGCAGAACAAAGTCATTAAATATTTACCTTGTGTTTGCTTTTGGAATCTACTTCACATGCAAACAAGGCTGGTCTGCCAAAGGTGTGCATTGCAGGTCACCTAAGGAAGGATGCTACTTCCACCTGTAAAACGTGCCCTGCCTCAATACCTGTGTGTGTGCACACATGCTTGTATAGAAGCAGCTCTCGAGCTGCAAAACTCCTACACCAACTCCTTAGTTGCAAGAGCTCAGGATCTGAAGACATGACTTGAAATGCAAAGTCATGCAGTGACTGTAATTAGCAGCATGTAGAAATACAAAAGGAAAAGTGGAAATATAGTATGGAAGCATAGGATAAGAATAAGAAGCTGCTGTGGTCAACTTTTAATAAGTTATGGAAGCATGTACGTTGAGTGTTTCAACTCTGTTGAATCTGAGCCCAAAAAGCAAATGATGAAAAATGTGAAGCTGTTGTGAAAAGGAAGTAATTCTAATCTAGTATTGAATTTATCTTGAAGTGTTGTGTTGTTGCTGAGGAAAATGACAGCTCAATAGAAGTGTTACTTTTTTTTTTATAGAACTTGCTCCATTAACTTCACAAATTAATTTTCTTCAGCAGGCACTTTTGATACTGTTACTTAACAGCACAGCTTATTACCTGTTTTAAAGAGATCTCCTGATGTTTATTTCATTCATCTGGATTAGAATTTTGCAATGCCTTCACTAACCTTCTAAAGTTCATTAATAGGAAGGCAAAAATAACTTTGCTGTTGATTATAATGCTCCTTTTTTTTTTTAATCTAAACAGATGTGTCCTGAAAGCAGCAGGAATATTAGAGAGGTACAGTGTGCATCATACAATAACAAGCCATTTATGGGTCGATTTTATGAATGGGAACCTTTTGCAGAAGGTAAGGGAAAACAACTTGGTTTTGCATTATTATACAGATTGTGTTTTGGAAAGGCAGATGTGTTTTTTACTTAGTGGGAGCCATCCGGCAGCTTTGATCCACAGCTGATGTTACCTGTTTTTACAGCTGAACATGAGTCAGTGCAGATGAAGGTAGGTTTATATCTGACACACAGTTAAATCTGATAATGATTGTTTCTAATGTAGCCGTGTCTCAGTCCTCATCTTATCTATTGTGGGCAAAGTGAGGACTGCCAGAGCTGCACCTCTTTATCTCCAATTAGGAACATTCAGTGTATGCTGTCTCTAGTTAAAGCCATGTTTGGCTTTGTGAAGTTGCCCAAAAGGAAGTTTCAGTGCTGTACAACTCTGGCACTGCGTACCATGCATTTAGGCAGAGCAAGGGCCAGACACCCCAGCAAGCACAGAGCTGAAGGCACATTCTGCAGACAGCATTACTCCTGCAAGGTGGCCCTGAAGAGTTATGATGTATTAGCTTTGATGCATCCCTTTTCAAACCCCAGCTCAGGAGACCCAGGCAATGCTGAGCCCATCTCCCTCTCCTTGCTTCCTACACAGCAGCTTTGACTCACTCCATCTTTTGCCAGGAAAGATAAATCAGGGGATCTAGAACATGCCATGATCATTTCTTTTTCCCTCCCCTGCATAGCACATCTTGCTCCTAATGTTTATTCTGGATCAAGAAGGGCAGTTAAACTGTAATTCACAGCACTGTCTTGCTGGTGAGTTAAGTGTAATTATTGTTGTTTTTTTAAAAATACACATATTTTTATTTCTCCCTTGTTCAGATTGGTGCAGCTGCATTTCTAACCCATTTTATCAGCTGCTGCTTCAACAGAAACTTTTGTTTTTGTTTAAAAAGTCATATTAGAGGGACTATAAACTCTATGAATGTAGAGTATTTAATGAAAAACCTAGTTTGTGTGGGAGAACCAATAGCACATGATGACTTTAAGGGCAGGATTTGAGAAGAAGGATCCAGTTGTGGTAGAGGGAAAACATTGCAGTGATGTAACCGTAACACCTATAAGGAAGTTTAACTCTAAAGAAATAATGAATGTTTTAATCATACTGATAATTGAACTCTTTAATTTGAAATCTTAAGTTCAGTTAACTTTCATTTTTAATTGTGATGAAAATTTCATAACCTTTTGAAGGCTGGATAAAAGAATCTATTGAAAAGAGAGATCCTGTTGGTGGATTGAAAAGGGTAACTGAGGATTTGGCCACAGGAATCTGTCTTAGGTGAAAAAAAGGCTGCATTTGTTGAAAGGAGGGAGACAGATGTGAACTTTTTTGTCAGAAATTCTCTATAAGGTTAAATATGGAAAAAAGTCCTCTCCAGGAGAACCCGTGCCTGATACGTTGTCTTCAGGAGGATACCTAGATAGTCTTGTGCATCCAAAATACACCATCAAATGCAGTATTTTCAAATCAACAACTGCAAAAAGTCCTGGTCAGCTACAGACTTCTTGCTTTGGCTTCTGTTTGAAAATGTCAGCCAGGTTATGTGTAATAAACAGCCTTTTAAGCAGCAGTCCCAGCCCTGGGTTTCTGTTCCAGCTGGTAGAGTTACACCTGTGCAGGCACAGGCACTGTGAGCTCTGCTCTCTGCAGGGTTCTGCAGGGACGTTGGGCTTTACTGGCCCGGTTGCTCTTCAGAATGGTGACAAGTCAGGGCTGCCCCCCAAGTGTGTAAAACTTGAAAGAGCTAAAAATGTATTCTTTGGGGACTTGGCTTTTTTCTTCCTTCTAAGTGAAGGAAACTACAAGGAGAAAAATACTGCAAAGTTTGAGCAATTTTGTTTTCTTAGAGAAAAAGAGAGTTTTTGCAAATCAGAGCTTCGTCCACTGAAAATCAGACATGATTTACCCCTAACAGGTATTGAGGATCTTCCCTCAAAGTAAGGAAAATGCTAAATTTAAATGGAAAAAATTCTGGGTTTTGTTTGTTTTGTTATTTTACAGTGAATTTTTAATGGGAAGTTTTCCAAAATGCATACTTGACCAAGCATTTCCTCCAAATGATGTTTTGGTTTGCTTTGTGTTGTAAATGAATCAGCTCTAGTTTTGAAGCTCCCCTTTCAGGTGACTGCACTTGTTTGCAGGGCAGGACATTTATTTCCCAGGAACCCTGGCTGTTCCCAATGTGCGTGTGATTTTACATGTGCAGCTGTGGCTTGTGTTAGGGCTGACTGATGTTGGCTCTGGAGGCAATAGTAGGAGCGGGGACGTGGCTCAGGGATCATCCCAGTGGTGTCTGTACACTGGATTTAGTTCCACTTGGTAGAGTCAAGATGTCTTTGGCTGGAAGTGCTGGATGAAGCCAGCCGACTTTCTAGGAGCAGAGCCACGCTCAGATCTCGGGAGCAGTTTAAAGAGCTCGCTGCTGGCAGCCAGGCCTGGAGGCCGGAGCGCTGCGCGGAGCGGCCCCGTTCCCGATCCCGGAGTGCTCCCGTTCCCGATCCCGGAGCGGCCCCGTTCCCGATCCCGGAGTGGTCCCGTTCCCGGAGCGGCCCCGTTCCCGGTCCCGATCCCCCGGAGCGGCCCCGTTCCCGATCCCGGAGTGGTCCCGTTCCCGATCCCGGAGTGGTCCCGTTCCCGATCCCGGAGCGGCCCCGGTCCCGATCCCGGAGCGGCCCCGTTCCCGATCCCGGAGTGGTCCCGTTCCCGGAGCGGCCCCGTTCCCGATCCCGGAGTGGTCCCGTTCCCGGAGCGGCCCCGTTCCCGGTCCCGATCCCGGAGCGGCCCCGTTCCCGGTCCCGGTCCCGGAGCGGCCCCGTTCCCGGTCCCGGTCCCGGAGCGGCCCCGTTCCCCATCCCGGAGCGGCCCCGTTCCCCATCCCGGAGTGGTCCCGTTCCCGGAGCGGCCCCGTTCCCGGTCCCGATCCCGGAGCGGCCCCGTTCCCGATCCTGGAGCGGTCCCGGCCCCGTTCCCGGAGCGGCCCCGGTCCCGATCCCGGAGCGACCCCGTTCCCGTTCCCGAAGCGGTCCCGTTCCTGTTCCCGGAGCGGCCCCGTTCCCGTTCCTGTTCCCGGAGCGGCCCCGTTCCCGGAGCGGCCCCGTTCCCGCTGGATGCGCCGGGGGCTGCGCCTTCACCTGCTCCGGGCACAGCTGGCTCTGGCAGCCAGCAGGAGCTCTGCAAGGCCTGGCAGCCTTTCTTCCATTCCTTCTGACTGCCAGGCCTGGCTTGCTGCTGTGACCTCCCTGTTCTTCTGTTTGGTGCTGAGAGACAGGAGCTGTTACAGAGCCTGTAACACCACCTTGCTCCTGGGAGCAGAGTTGGAGTCAGGCTGAGATGAAAATTCCTGGAGCTGAAAGCAGGGTGTGTCAAATGGCACTGATGTCACTGCTGCATTTTCTGTGGGGGGAAAAATGTGTCCCCAGTGTCCCCCAGTGTTGTTGTTACCAAACCTAACTACTGATGGGCACCACAAAGAGTGATTCCAAATCAGCTGGGGCAAAAGAAGCTGACAGGGCTGGGAATCGGCACCCAGCCTTGTGACAGGCCAGGAGGCAGTTTCAGCTGGCTTCTCTTTATTTGAAATGTGTCAGAATCCAAGCATTGAATGAACGGAGGGATATTTGGTCAGCATGGTTTTTCATGCTGAACTTCAATGGCACTTTTTTCTCTAAAATGACACTCATGTCAATACTCCATCCTGAAGCCTGTGTTGTGTTCAGAGGAGAACTTACTGTACAGGTAAATCTGTACATGCTGTAAAATCATTTATCAATTCACTTTTGTCTTAAAATACCTCCTAGTAACCTGACTTCTAGCTAGAGATGTCTGCCTGCTACAGCTGGGATAAATATAAGCTCTGAAAAAAATGAAATTTATAGCTTCCACAAGTGTCTAGTAAATACTGCAATTTCAATACTTTGTGTCAGATAAGAGGCATATAAGATTTAGTACGAATAAGTTTGGGTATTAGGATGGAGACTGAAGAGTAAAGCAAAGCTGCTGCATTTATTGATTTGTGGTTTTTTTTCTTGCTGGATTGTTAATAGTTTTCACTCATTTTGAATGACAAATTAGCTTTTTCTAACAGATCAAAATGTAGTGGCCCAACATAAGATGTTAAAGTTGCTAAGAAACTTCTCGAGTCTGCTGGCAATTGATGACACTGAAGACACTGAGTGAGGTCTGATAAATATGATTTAAGTAATTATAAAATGGAAGAAAAGCCTAAGATCTCTTAAGAATCTTGGTCAGGGTCTGTGAGGTGCGAGTAGCATCAAGCACTCGGAGTACCCAGGAGTCAGAGAGGGCTGGTTTCAGAGAGGAGGTCAGGGAGTGCAGTTACTAGGACATTGCAGAAGCTGCTTATGGATCCTGGACAGTCAGCTGTAGGCACAGAGCAGTTGTGCTAATGTTTTTGGCTAGGGAGGTTGTGGCTCAGTTGCCTGGGTTTTGTGCAGACTATAAGGGTATAAGGGCTTGAGAGGAGACCATTTATTCACTTCTAAAGTCTCATCACTAAGATGTTTTGTGAAGTATTTTCCATTCAGTGATGGAACAGCAGAAAGCTGTTCCAAGCCCAAGCCTGAGTCCATTATGCTTGTATTTGGTGGTTTAGTGTGGGGCTTTTTTCTTCTCTTAGAATTGTGAGATATGATTATAAATAAATTATATATATATTGTTTATATGCACATTATTAGTTCAGTGTCCATTGCTAGAGTTCATTACATTTTGGTATGAAACCATTCTAGAAACACTGTGTAGGTTGATATATATGGAGAAACCTAATGTTTGTGTCATCTGTTTATGTTAACTGGAATTGGAAGTTCAGTTTAGAGTACTCAGAGAACTGGTTGTTGTGTATGGTCAGGAAGGTGGGTCCTGGTGTGTTTCCTGAATGCCTGTGAAGTTGGCAGTGCAGTCCTTGAGACCCAAAGATAATGGAGTCCCAGTTTATTAATGCTTGGCCTTCCCTGATTTGTGACTGCCAGTTCCTTGGGGCTCAGGAGAGGCTGTGCTGAACTACATTCTCTCAGCTTTGTGTGCAATACTTGGACAACCTAATATTTTCACCCAGAGGACAAAAAGTCATCTTACTGTTGTATTTGTACTTTCTCAAGTAACTTACTTCTAGTTAGTGAGCATACAGATATACATATATCCTGCAACTGTATATGTATATATACATATATACTGGGAATCTATACACAGTATCTCTAGAAATAATCCAGCTGCGCTGCAGTTCACCCAGCTGCAAGTTATTATATTCAATGAGGCAGCTGCTTGAAGTCTTCATTTCTTATTGCAGCAGACCATACTTCTCTGCTTCTCTTTTGCCTCCACCTGTTAGAAATTTCTTGACTGCTTCTATTCCAGTCTGTGGCTAGTTCTTTACAGTGCGTGTCCTTTAATTGCATGCACTTTATTTCCTAAGACAATTTGGTTTTGCTTCTCCTGTTTTATGTGAAATGCTGTAGGCAGACAGATCCATCAATGAGGAATCAGACAGTTTTGGGAGACTTGAAATGTAACAAGTAGATAGTGTTTATTTTTATTGATTAGTTACTATTCAAATAGTGCCTGCCTCCATAATGATAGATACAAGACATCCTGAAGCCTATACCTGTAATTACTGACAAGAGCTTAGGCAATATAGGCATAAAATCCCTCCTGAATTCCGATGGAATATGATCTCTAATTTCCTTCAGACTCAGTGGAAATCCTTTGTGAGGCAGTGAAATATCCATTTTTCACACATTACTGAAAATTCTGTTTCGCTTTTAACTGAAATGTTTTTGAAATATTGCTCACTTATAGGACTAAAATTTATTCAAATGCAGAACAAGAAGTTCACTTATGCTATGTCCCTTTTTTCCTCTTTATTTATTGCTGGTTTGTGAATGGATCACAAGAGAAAGCACATGGAAGTTTGCAGTTTTATTAGTACGGTTGTGGTAAAGTATCTGAGGCATTTCTTTGACTTCATCTATAAATCTGCTTCCTGAACATCTGTTGTGTTGAGCTTGACCTGGAAATTGTAAATATCCTGTGTATTACTGAAATATGTAACTACTTCTATAGAAAGCTTTAATAAAAAAAATTGCTGAGATATTTATGTATATGGAAACCTAGTGCTTCCACATGGCAACTTACCTTTTATAGTTATCTTTCTGTATAATTTCATTAATATACATATTTTGATTTGCATTTGTAAGAAGCTTAGTGATAGTAGAGCTTGGCTTTTACCTTTGATTCTGTGATTTGTTACAACAATTAATAATGCATATGTATTTTTTAAGTGTACTATTTTAAGCAGGGCCCACCATACTCTGATGACTGAAGTGAGCCATTTCTCCGTAATAGATCACATGCACCACATGTAATGTTTCTAATTCATTGTGCATCCTTTAATTTCCTCACTTTTCTACGTGCTGTTTGGAGGGGAAAGTGGGTTAAGAGTGGTGAGAGCAAGAAGTGAGTGTTTATAGATGGACACCTGGATGAGCTTCAAGAATTGGAAATGCTTGTTAGTGCCTTTAGGAAAATGGGAAATTATCCATCAAATGTTGTCATTCAGCTGTAGATTCAAGACACTCTGAAGTGCAATAGAAGATAAACCATCTAAACAGAATGTATTTGTAAGAAAGGAAACTGAGAGAAAGCAGACAGGTCATATCTGTCCGATTCTAACAGGCCTTAGATAAATGTAGCCCAGGTTTGCTGTAAGAGAGACACTGCCCTCTGTGTCCAGGTGACCAATATTTACTGGTGTATTTTAGAGTATCTGACCTATCCAGTTGCATTAATTGTGAGTTGGGGAAATGTCCCAGGAAGAATTATGCCCTCATTTCAAAGCACACTTTTTAGTTCTTTTGGTTGGAGCAGAAAGTTAAGGATGGATGTTGTGGCTTTCAGGCTCAGATGTAGAAACAAAATTGTATCCAGATTGTGTGGTACTGAAGATTCTTGGGCTAGAACAGAATGTAGAAGGAAGATTTGTTATTTGCAAAGCATGTGTAGCAGTGAGTGGTACAGTTACTTTGATAAAATTTGTCTCTTTTATCTATTAGTGTCCCTTGAAACAAGATGCAGACATCCAATATTCACAAATGAATTAAAAACAAACACCTCCACAGCAAAAAATGGAATCAATGGAATGCTTTGATCCACGAAACACAAGCTATTGGTATTAAGTACTTAGTAGCTTTATCACAACTTTCTCAATGTCTGACTTGGCTGTCAGGCAGTCTGTAATAAGTGGGGCTACATGAGTCAACAGTATATGAGCTCATGAAATCAGTCTGTACCAGTCTTTATCTGTCTAAGCTTCATACATAGCTTCCTTGTGTCCAGTGGCTGTGCTGAGCAGCCTAAAACCTGCTGCAAGTGGACAGCTGAGGATTTGGATCTCTTTGATTTGGGGAGCAGTCTGAGTTGTGTAAAGATGGGCAGGAGAATACCCTGGAAACAGGCCTACTAGGGATCGAGGATGTGGTTATGGGTGTGGTTATCTAGGAGTGAAAATTAGCATAGATCAAGCTTGCTCTAAATTAATATACCCTAAGAATTTAACCTGCCATGGCAGTTCCAGGGGCTTGTCTCCATCTTTTCCGAGTCCTCCATTTTGGATCAAGCACAGCTTTCTCAGCAGCAAAACCTCTGCCATGTATGAATAAGAAATAAAGATAATGCTGATTCCTCTTTTCTGTCAGTTCTCCCAAAGATTATGTGGTAACCTATAATCCTACCCACTGGAAGGATTAAAAAACTCCATTTCATTTTGTAGCACCCAATCTATTGTATGTTGTGTTTGCCAAGACAGGGGAGAGAACGGGGACAAATGAAGATGTTGACTGTGTTATTTCTCCCTCTCTGCAGTGGATAGTTACTGTGTCCAAGTAACTGTTACTGCATGAGGAGTACTGAGCTTTGGGATGCTTTAGTCTTGTTTGCTGGTATCTATTGACTCCTGTTGTCCGTGGGAAAAGTCCTCCATTAAGCTTCAGAGACAAAATTTCACTCAAAAAATTTGCCTTTGCCGTTGAATCAACTTTTTACTTCCTTTGAATTCTTTACAGCAAAGCACCAATGAAAAGAAGGCATCCTGTCCTTATTCCTGCACCTCTTTGGGGATACAAAAATTGAGTCTCAGTCTGAATTCTCCTAAATCTGTTCTGTTTGGTTATAGATTCCTTTTGTAGCAGAGCCATGCAGGATCAGATGCTCTGAGCAGATGTATTTTATAGCTTCACAAGGAAACTATTTTGTATGAGTTCTGTGTTTGTAATCCTAGGAGTCCTTGTCACGTAGATCTGCACAACCGTTCCTTATAGTATGAAGACAAGAATGGGGTGAAACTTGGGGTTCACAGTGTTTTGCTGGTGTGCACTGCTTGCATGACCCCCAGTGATCCTGCCCTATCTCCCAAATTTATGAAATAGTCTGGAGAATAAAATGGAGCTCCAAGGTCAAGACTGTAATCATTTTAACATGTTATGCATTAACTTTAGGGAATATTGAATAAACAGGGCAGCAGTTAAGCAAAGGATTATCAAGACATGTTCCATTTTTGTTGTTAAATGCACGAAATATTTATTCAACACATTTGTTGTACAATTCAGCACATTTATTTTATAATGTGAAATTTTAAAAATCAAGTGAATACGCTCTCCTTGCCTCAGTTAATGTGTGGAAGTGTTTTTGTTGATTCAATTATGCATTTCAAAAGGTTTGAAATAGTTTCAGAGTATTTTCCATATGTTTGATTTCAGAAAAGCTTTCACATTTATCTATTCCAGCCAAGAGCAATTGTCCTAATGTGGTGCTATGTGTGTAGCAGGCTGCAGAGCTCCCAGTCAGGTTGCTGCTGAAGTTAAAGAAAAGCAATATAAATATAACTTTTTATAGGTCCTAATGGTATAAGAATTGTTCAGGTCAGCATGAGTTTTTCCCATTCACTTCAATGGCTTTTGGATGAGGTAATTTAGAAGAAAATTCCACATGTAACTAAAAAAGTGAACAGAACTGAGGTGTGATCCTGAAAAACTTTGTTGCAGGCTGATAATATCCAGATTTCTTTGTTTTCAGAGAATTGGTATGTATGTAATTCCATGGAGGCTCAGGAACTCACTAGAAATTTTCAGTTTCTTTGAAAAATGATGAGTTCAAAGAGTGCACCTGCAGCCTCTGCTCTGCTCACAGGTTCAGGGAGCTGAGTTGGGCATGGTTCTCTTGAGCAGGGACTCAGAAAACAGTGACATAAACATGGGATTCAGACTCTTCTTTCATTCTGTGAACAAGTTACAGGTACACAAAGAAGGGCTTTAGGATCATCTCAGAGACCAAAGTACTTTTCTTCTTTATCCCTCCCCAAAATGTGCCTGTCTTTTGTTTTGCTGTGTTCCTGAGTAACTAAAATGGTGACTAGAAATGAAACATTTATTCTACTGAACTTTTAAAGTACTGACAATTGTCCTAAAAAGGGAAAATAGTACATGTATTTCTAGTTCTAAAAAGCTCCAAGCACTGAAGTAATGGAGAAATGGAGAAATGAACTATAAAAAGGGTCTTAGTAAACAGAGACTTTCCCATCTACTTTGGAAGACTGATTTCTTCTGAGTATGTTACATTATATTGAAAGAATTGCATATTAAGATACTTTTCACTTACAGTTTGTTCATTTTGAGCCCGTTCCAGTCTCAGCTAATATGAAAGAAAGCAATAACTTCAGAGAGACTCAAATGTGAATCTAAACATTTATGTTCACAGTTTCCATTTGTGTACTCAAAAATTCATTATGCATACTGTCAGTAGTAGAACTTGCACTTTCCAGAAGATTTAGGTGTAAAATTCTATTTTCTTAATGTAATTTCTATGGCATAAAATGGGTTTCAGAAGTTAACACCTACGTATACTGAAAGGGTAGACATTCAAGTTCTGGTTCCACTAAAATTTCTGGATTTTACCTGCTTAGCATTCTAAATATTTCTCAGTTTTGAAAGTAAGTTTTGGGTCAGTCTAAAGTGTGGCCAAAGCCTTTGGTCATAGTTACCAACAGCAGTGTGGTGTGAGGTCACAGGTCAGAAGTTGTCGCTGGTTGAAAATTTTAGGGAGCCTGCTGAAGTCTGGGATCTGTTTGGTTTCAGATCTGGCAAGGCTGCTGCTGCTGCTGTGTTTTCCTCGTTGGTGGCTTACTGGTATTTGACATTTAAGCATGGTGTAGGTCACTTAAAGCATGAGCAGTTTTGCCAAGGGGAGAGATCCGGGCTGCCTCAGGTGGGGCCCTAATCTTAGCAGGTGCAGCCTTCCCAGGGCTGCCGGGGCTGCTGCTGGAGCTCAGCCCTGCTGCGCGTTCCTGCTGCCCCACGTCAGCTGACAGATGTGCCAGCTGCTGTGTCCCTGCTCTGGCCTGGGACAAATACAAGGTGAAAGTCGTTTGCTTAAGCCTCTCGTGTTCTGATAAAACCGCTGTCTGTGGGCTGTGAGGAGAAGGCTCGGTGGTTTGTGGTGTAGGAAAGCCAAGGTTAGTCCCTTGGCTGCAGCTCGGCGCTGAGACTCGCTGAGCTCAGGCTTAGCTTGAAGTCACTGTGCAGGATGTAAGAGTGGGGGAAGGGATGAGATGTTGTAAAGATAAACTACTACTGAGGGGTCAGAAGGATTAAGGATTGCTGTGTATTTTTTAATGTGGCATTCCTTTAAGAGCTCTCAGATTGACAGTTTCCAACTTCATCTCACAGGCTTTCAAAGGATCAGAGTTCACAGCTCTCACTGATGTTACTGTTTGCTAGAAAAATGAGGCTACATATTAATATGAATGTGGGTGCCTGTTGCACATTACTAAATGAATATTGCCATTTCTGTGTCTCTGGAATGTTCTATTAGTGTTTTGATGGAGTTACTTGGTAGTGCTGAGTGTTACGAGGGGAATTAAAAAGATTTTGCCAATTTAGACAGTATAAGTAGTTGGACTGGCATTTATATGTGCTCGATATTTCTTCTTGTTATGATGAATTACTATTTTCAAAGCAAGGAAACTCTTACCCACTGTGAAGAAAAAACTTACAATATGGATGAACATCAGAAGAAAGATTCCCAGTGGTAGTATATAAAATGAAAAGCAGAACTGGCTTCTATTGTGCTCTGTTTCCATTAGACATCTTGGAAGTTTTATAAGTGTGGTGCATAATAAATATCTAAGCCACAGTTTGAGATCTTTTACAAAGGACAGACAATTCTTGTTAATATTTTTCTGGATCAGTCCTCACTCTTACACCCAGATTGATACAAATCTCTGGCATTTGTCCACCAAGCCAACTTGTGAATTTGTTAATTTACTTTCCATACTGCACTGTGTAACTCTGAATTTAAATCCAAACATCACAAATTTAAAACTGAATTTGAAGGAGCCAGAGAAACTGTGTATTAAATTTGCTCATATATCTACAAGGAGAGGAGATCTGCTTCTGCATAATTTTGGTTAGAGGCCTAAAAACTCTGAGGTGCAACCCACTACGGTTGGTTCTGCTGCAATAGTACAGTGATTCCTCTGGAGACAGATCACGAAGAGCTAACTGTTTGGACCCATTTCACCACTGAGGTGAATATCAAGTATAAAAACAGAAACAGACCTCAAAAAGTTGAGCTTGATCTTTTTTCAGATGTAATAATATGAGTCTGGTGACATCATCAGATCTGAAAAGTAATGTGGACTTTTACTGTATTTTCTTTTCATTGCTCCAGTATAAATGTAACCCCATGTATGTAAAATGCATTATAGCAAATCCACAAGCAATTTCCTTCATTGTAACAAATACTGCATCTCATTAGAGCAAAACAAGCCCCCAGTTATGGTGCAGAACATCTGCTTAATAATTTCAAGTTCCTCCAACTGTGCTGCCAAAACATCTAAAAAGTCAACATCTAGTCCATTACTTTGATCAACTGAAGTAGTAGAACTATAAATAATGCACCAAATGCCGATCTGGTGAAAGGCAGAGCAGCGCTGCTGGCCCTGGGCTCGGGAGCTGGGACTGCTGGGGATGTGGCATAAGGCACTGGGAGGGGGATGCTCAGGGAAGGCAGGGTGGGATGCAGAACTGCATTTCAGGCTTGCACAGGTTTCCTATCTAGCAGTGAGAAAGTTAGTTAATCTTTCTGTGTCCGGATCCTGACTGTAAAATTCAGTTTCAAATGCCCTCTATGTCTCATGGGTTTTCTGTAATGCGTATGAGGTGCTTTAGCATTACTGACAAGAGCCAAAGCATTCCTTAAACAAACAACAGGTCATTGTTTATGTAAAAATTGGCGTGAGTTGTAATGCAACTTATTGTTTTTCTGCTCTGTGTGTCTTAGGGAGAGGGTTGCATTGTGTTGTTGCAGTGTTAACTTTTTGACTACTTGTGTTCATTCCAGTTTTGAACAAAAACTGAAAATGGGAAGATGTTCCAGGAATACAAAACATTTTTAAGAATCAAATTATTTGGAATCAGTATTGTCAAAACTTAAATATATATATATATATTTATATATAATGGTAATATTATTAGGATGTAAAATTATTTTAATTTTCAGTGTAATAAGGTGTTTCAGCATTGAAGTTCAACAAGAAAGTTAAAATGATTTTGACATCCCTGTCTTCATTTTCAGCAAAAAAAACATATTGTGAGGAAAGATTTCAGTTTTCACAAAATTAAAAATTTTGAAAAAATGGAAAAAATATCAGTTGAATGACTCCACTGTATTTGTAACTAGATTGAAAAATATGCTGAAAATACAATATGTAAAATACAATATATCAAAGAGATTCTTGCACATGGCCAAGTCATTTGAATAGAAGAAAAGCCTGATTCTGAACAGAAGCTGTCATGGGAAAGCACAAACACCAGCCAGTTTCCTATTCCTCGGGTTTTATCCAGCATGGTTACATCTGTCTGCACACAGACTGGCCAATTCAGTTGTGCCGTAGATGGTGGAGTTTGATTCAGGAAGGTGGCTGGCTTTACTGGGCCAGCTCCAGCCGGGATTGAGTGTGGCAGTTAAAGCGGGTCAGAGGAGGAGGATCCTTTTTAAACCCTGGTCCCCTTAGGCGAGCCCAGCGTGTTTGAAGATGATCTGCTCCCTGAGCTGTTGCTACAGGGCTGCTGTTTCTCACCACAGGAGCAGTTGTTGCCATGGAGTTCCAAGAGCATGAGAGAGACCATGACTCCCAGTGTTTGTCCATTAATCAAACCTGAATCTCAGCAGCCAAACACCGAGAATAAATACCCATTGATTTTATCCCAGTGAACATACAGAACATTAGTAGGGAAAAGAGTAAAAAAAGACATGCTGATTAGCTTAATTTGTCTATCCATAGTTTCATTATGTATTTAGAACTTGGTATTCTGAGTTTAAAAGGTCTTAATTCAATTCTCCTTGAGAGGGTTCTCAATTATTTAACAATCTTGCTGTCAAGTGTTTGCTTTTTCTGTTAATTAGTTAGGTTCTGGGCTTGGTTTTGAGGGTTTTATTTTGATCTTAATCCAAAACCCGTATCAGCTTTACTGAACATTCTTAATCCTTAATTTGATACAGTATTTTCAGATGTTTATGCATGACTGTCACTTATACCGTAGATGTTTAGCTTAAAAATAATTGGAAGGAAAGTCTAGTTATTTCTTTCATCACTTATGAAAAGAATAGCTGAGTCTTAGACTTAAAAAGAAATCTGGCTTTCTCTAGTGACTGTTCATAACCTGTTTTTGGTAAGTGTTGGTTTTCTAGCACCATGGTTAGATCTGACACTGCAGAGCAATAAGGATTATTTTTTGCTCAGTATATTGAATTTCTTCCCTCCCCTTTCTCTCTGATTTATCCTTCTTTTATATGAACAATCCCTTCGTCCTCCCTGTTTCAAATCCAAAGGCACATCTTGGAGGTAATGTGCAACGTGTTGCTCATTCCCACAGGTAAATTGGGCAGGCTCAGCTTCCTGCATGTTTGTACAGCCCAGCCCAAGTGCATTTCAGCATTACCTGGTTTACAGTTACAGCAAAACAACATTTCTTAGTGCGTTCCGTGAGGAGAACAAACCCCAGCTCTATAAAGTGTCAGTGGGTTGTGTTTAGGTTGAAAATCTGGTTATGTGCAGCCTGCTGCAGAGCATGGGGAATCCATCAGTAAACATGCTTGGCACCAGCCCTGCCAGGCTGAGACACAGGAAATGGGATCCTGGTGCTGTACGTGAAACCATGCCTGCCCTCACTGCACAGCCCGGAGCAAGGTCTCAATCTCCAGCTCACATTTAGCATTATTCTTCAGGAAATTCTGGGCATAGGAATGATCTTTTAATGCAGGACTGCTTTTGGCCCTTTTTCTGATACACACTGTTCTGTAAAGTCAGCTCTGGCTTATCCAATAGTAGCAGTAATTCTGTAATTTTGCTGCTACTGCCACAAAAATTATTTCAGTACTTGGGGACAACACATGTTGCATTCCAAATGCAATAATAGGAGTGGTAGGTTGATGTTAAAGACCTGCGAAATTCAAATCATCACAAAAATAGGGTCAAGGCCTTAAAAATATTTTGAAATTCAAAATCAGGTTATCTGACTTGTCAAGTTCTGTGAATGCTGCCTAATGCATGCAGACAAAACTATTTGCACAAATTAATTTTTACTTTTATCCTTACATGTTGATATTACTTCTGATGAACTGTGCCTCTAATAAATCTTTTTATTTGAGATTAATTTTCATGACAGGAGTGTTCACAAAGAGACAAGCAGTTACCAGTAGTCAGAAGTGAAATAAGTTTTTTAGTTCACTGAAATGCGTACAAACAGATTTTAAAACCATATGTCTAAACCTAAGCAGTTAGTCTTATTTATGCACTGGTAAATCCCTCTCCACCATTTAATTGAGGAATTATGTGTATGCAAGCTTGTGTAATGTTTGTATATGAAGGAGGTGCTGCATGTTTGTATAGCACATATAATATATTCTAGATGTTGGTCAGTTTATGATTTGTGAAACTATACTGCAATACATATTAAGGTGTTTATTGCAGCATTTAAATTATTAAATAATTCACTAAGTTATTGCAATTTGCAATAATTTAGCCTAACATTCAAATAGATACTTATTGCTTAATTGCTTATTGAAATATTTATTGCATTCACATGAAAGTGGAAATTTTGCTGATCAGACCATCTGTTTATGTTGGCTATTGGTCACAGTTAGTGCTGGATATTGAATTTGGAAGGCCAAGTGAAAGCAGCACATGTTCTATATCCAGTTAGCACGGGCATCAACTGCAGGGAAAATACAATGGCCTGAGGATTTGTGTATGTTGGCAACTGGTATATGCACCTACACCACAGACAGCTTAAAATCTGTATACATTTGTCTTCACAGCTGCTTCTAATCATATTAGCAAGATTGATATTCTTGTACATGCCAGAGGCAATCCCTCCGCTCTCTGTTAAAGCAGAACCACGCAGGACAGGGGCCTGAATTACAAATACAGATTGGAGAGCAGGTGTTAAGGTTTCAAAGAAGAAAAGACTGTGTTGTTAAGAGCAAATCCGAGTTTCAGAAGGATTTTTCTACTGCCTGGGATATTGGATCTCTTGAGATAAGATTCAAGTGGTTGTGAAAACATGGGTATTATAGGCATGTCCTGCTATTATCAAAGGGATACTTTATTAATGTTCCTGTTTGGCTGTGAACTCATTCTTCTGTGTTTCTTTTTCTGTGAATTGCAATCAGACCCATTGCTTCTGAGACTATTGGCTCTTGACAGTTTTTGAGACTGAGTTGGCATGAGGACAAATAAGTAATATGTTGTTTCCTGAAAGACCTTTTTTCTAGGATTATTCATGGTAATCTTTTCTGTGGAAGTCTGCCTCCCAATAGGCCCCTGCACTTATATCCCACATAGTGAGGCTTCAGTAAAAGCAGTTATTGCATTATTGTACCTTACTGGGCTTTGACCACAGTTCATGTAACACAGTCTGTGTCTTTAATCAGTCCATAACATAGGAAACTGTTCTGCAGTGTGGTGACCCTCCCAAACGTTAGACATCCCAGCCCAGGGCTGGTCCAAATAAGCAGGCACTGAAGGGGCAGGTCAGCAAGATATTTTGGGACATAGGAAGTAATTAGAAACATAAAAATGTTAATATTCTTTTAACTTCACAGGTCGAGATTTCTGTGGCACAGAAAATACTTATCCTTAGGATGCAAAGGTTTTGGGTCTTCAACTTTTGCAGAATCACAGAATCAAGTAGGATTTAAATTGAATACAATTAATAAGAATCCATGGAAGTAATCTTAGGTGAACTGCTGGGTAGAAAGTTTCAGGCACAGGATGAAGATGTGTCTGTGTGAGCCCCTCTGGGGGACAGCCTGGATGTGCGGGTGTGCAGATGCACAAAGGGAAATTCAGCATCCTGAGCTGTGCTCTGCTCCTTATCCAGAGTGCATTAGGAATTAGAACTGTGGGGCTTTGCATGAGCTCATCAGCTGGAGAGCTGCCTTCCTGCTGTAAGGGTGGGGAAGGCATGCCAAGTATTTAGGGTATGTGTCCATGCATGTCCTGTAGATCCTGCTCTGTGTACACAGCAAAGAAAAGGAGAGAATTTCTTGTCAGAACAAAAACTATATTTCTTTCCTTTTCCAAGGACAATTTTTTCTTCGGGCTTCTTTTACACCACCTTCTACCATGTAGTTAGTTATCTTATACATACTCAAACTAAAGCCTTGAAAAACATGAACATTGCACTGGAATGGTGAAGCCTCAAAGATTGTATTTTGGGGAGGGATTTTTGTTCACTTGCTGAATTTTGTCCTTTAATGGAGTTACTTTTTAAAAACATTGTACACATGAAAATCAAGAAGTCTTTAAAAATGGACTTAGAGGTTGTCCTATTTTTGTCTGTAGTTTAAAGAAAAATACCAAATATTGTGATGTTTTAGATGAAGTCCAAACAGCTGGGAAAGCAGTGCTGGCTGGTTTTGATACAGAAAAGCATTGGTGATAAAACCCATAGGAGTTAGAATATACATGATACCCAGCAGAGATGGTTCTCACTTACTGTCTGGATGAACTGTGAGTGAAGTTCCATCAGTCAGTCTCGTGTGGTTTCAGAAATGTTAGAATTTTATTGCCTAATTTGAGGCACTTAAACTAAAAATGGAAGTTGAACTGTTTAGTTGTTTGATATTCTGTGGTACATTGCATGGAATAATCACAAATTACTGAGATGCTGTGGTATGAAGATGTAATTGTTATGTGTATTTATGCTGAAGTACAATATACATGAGGGGTTTTGGCAAGATCTCAGGGCAAGGTGGTGGTTTTTGGATACAAAGAGGAAGCTTCTGCTCATTAGGGGAAATCTGAGAGAAAACATGAGCTGCAGTTGTAAGTCACAGAACAGCTGACATCAGAAGGGACCTCTGGAGATTGTCTGGATCAACTCCCCAGCTCATTTGGGGTCATCTTCAGCAGATCTATGAGAGCATGTCTAGTTGGGTTCCAAAATAACAGACCCATGTAATAACAGATCTGTTGCATACTCTAGAATCAAAACCACAGCTTATTTTGAACAAGAGAGATGGATAATCTCTTAAGGCTGATACTTTGCAAATAAAGCTGATGTAGCTGCGTGCTTCAGAAGTGGCTCCTGTACCCTAACAACAAAATTACTTATTAAAGATGTTTTCATTAGAAACTTTTTTAGTACTGCATGCCTGAGTAGCAAATATGTATTACCACTATACACCTTAATAACTCCATTGGGCAAATGCATATTTTAAAGCTATTGCCCAGCCATTTAGAGGTCCAGTGGGGCTCCAAACTGCCCATTCAAAGCCTCAGTATGTTTTAAAGAGAGAACTTAAAGATGTCAATTGATGTTATTGTGCAATTCCCAGAGGCAGCATATGTGAAAGTTGGTGTTTCCAGTCTCAGGGACATCAGGAAAATTTTCCTTTAGATTTACTGTAGATTTGTGTTGCTTTTTAACACCCACAGTGATTTTAGATGGAATGGTTGTAGATGTTCAAAACCAAAAGCCAGAAGGTGAGCTTGTAATGCTTATTGGAGTCATTCAAATATGAGAGCTGGAAGTTTTAGATGTGGTCCTATGTGCTAATCTATTTCATTAGTGTAAAATGAGATTTGTCCTTCTTCCAAAATCTGAAACTGAGATAGTTTCAAACAGCCTTGAATCTAGTAGCAAAGCTTTCATTCATCTTTGTCAAGGGCTACTCCTAAAACTTCTGTCCAAAAGGTTAATGCAGGAGCAGTCAGTTGTCAGACACATGGGAGGAAAGGTCTTTCAGTAAAAGGGACCTAACTGAGTTAGAATCTGCCCTGGCTTAAAGGCTGAGTCCTTAACCAGGGCAGGTTTCCATTAAGAGCCCCCCTGCAGGTGAGGGCTGAGAAGGCTGCTTAGTTCAGCACGAGATTCCTCATCTTTCCCCTGGCCCAAACTGAAAGAAGCTGTGCAAAGCAGAGGCCATCCCACACCAATCACACAGGTATGAAAACCTCTGATAGTATGTCCCAAAAAAACTTGAAAACACCCCCTATTTGTTGGAAAACAAAGGAAGCAGAAACACTTTGTTACCTTTTCAGTCAGCTGATCTCTCCTCCTAGGACCCCTACAACCTGATAGTATTTGCTAGATGTTACACATTTTTACAATGTATATATTGTTGTGCATCTTTTTCAGTCATAAAAGGATCTTCTGTTTCCTGTATAAACTCACTTAGGATCCAACTGCTTCCATCAAAGTGTAAAACTCATAATAATGAATGGAATAGCATCAGGATCAGACTCATAAAATATAAAAAATCAAAGTACAGTAACAAAACTGTTCAGATTGGACTTGTGCCTATTGTCATGCTGTTGGAATTTAAACTTATCAAGACAAAGCACCAAATGTGAGAAAGCTTAATTCACATGATAGAGAATAGCAGGATAACAATTATAATTGTTCTTTCTCCAGAGACTTTTTAGATTGTTTGGCACAGCTGTATTTGGGTAGTATTTCACATCTAAAAAGCATCATTTGCCTTTGTCTAGAATGAAATTTGTCATTACAAATGTCCTGGAGTAAACCCTTACCGCAACTCAGAAATTAAAGCAGCTATTTAAATGTAAATAAATATGTAATACTAATAACTACAAAATAATCTAGCACGTGGTTATGTGCTGTCCAGAGTTGTGGCCGGTGCCACAAAATGTTGATAAAGCAAAGCCAGGTGATGTGCAAGCTGCAGACATACACAGACGGTCTGAGTTCATGTGGCTTCAGTAGAACAGGGGAGGTCTCTGCACACACTTTCCAGTGGAAATTCCTCGCTCTGCGAGTCTTACAGAGTCACGCTGTTGACGTAAAAGATCTCGATCCCGGTGCTCGGGGAGCGGGGTGAGCGCTCTGCCCCGCTGGCAGCCGCGGCTTTCCCGCTGCCTCTGTGCCGCGCTCGCGTGGCACGGCCACCTCAGCCTGGTGGCATCTGTGCTCTGCCGCTTACCGAGGGACATCGGCTCCCTGTGATTCTTACAGCGCTGCTGGGCTAACATGTCATTTGCAGGAAAATAATACTACAGAAAAAAAGAAGACTCTTGAGGGTTTTTTTAGCATCCCCAGATTTCAGTTGTTACAACGTCTCAAAGTGAATATGACATTTTATAGAAAATTCCTACCTTGTCACTGGAATGCTTAGTATTTTTGAGTTGATTATTTCATTAGCATTTTATAGACTGAAGTTTATAATTTTCTCTTAGTATTAAGGGTGACAGTCTGCTCTTTAGCTTGTACATCCAAAATGTGTTTGATAGCAGCTGTTTAACAAAATCTATGTATTAATGAAAGCAATGATGTGCCACATAATTTAAGTATTTCCATATATGTGAAGGCATAGGGAACTTATCATTAGATGTTATAAAATGAGAATTTTATATAAGTGGGTTAATTCCAAAGAGCATTGGTAACTGTTTCAAGCATTTGGAAGAAACTGTGCTGTATCAGCAAGTAAGACCTGGAGCTTTTTTTTTTTCAAAAGGTTTATATGTTTCATTATTAGTGTTTTTAAATCAAAGTATTTAGCACTTCTGGTTTCTGAGACTGGTGGAGACTGTTGGCCCTTCTCCCTAGCCCAGGAGGAGTTGACACCACGCCCAGAGTCTGAAGCAACCCCTCTTCTGCAGAGCTTAATTTATTACTTGGACACGAGACTTGCTCTGTGGTCTACCGAAGGAATCAAGAGGCTCCCTGTAGGTTCACTCCTCCTTAGGTAGGAATAATTTGGCTCCCTCCCAGTCATGTCTTGATAAGTGATCCCTCTGCCTTTTTCCTTAGGAGGGCAGCATGTGCTACTGCCCACAGATGTAGGCTTGTAGGGCTGTGCTTTCTTATACCTTGGAATTCATGGGAAAAAGGGAATTAAATGTGTTCCTGGACCTTGCAGCTGCACAGCTGGGCTGGTAGGTCAGCTTCTGGTAAGGCCCTGCAGAAAAAAAGAGGAGCCAAGCATGGGGGGGACAAGGGAGCAGAGGAAGCTGATCATTATTTTCACAGACACCTTGTACACAGAACATGAATGTATCTCAAAGATATGCTTTGCAAAAAGTTGCCTTGACTTCAGGAGGCTGATTGGTGAAAGCAGAGGGAAACACATGGTCAGCTCACCATGCCAGTGCTGCAGTACAGTTTAGGCAGACACCTGGATTGCATCCTGTGCCCTGTGCAAATAAACCAGAGAGGCTTTAGGGAGAAGGAAATGTCCTGCATCCCACTGAGGACCTGAGCTAGTCCTTGTGGGAGGACACTGGTTGTAGGTTCTGTATGAACTGCATCAAGCTCTGTATTTCATGATGGTTTATCCCTTGTCTTCAGGCTGGGAAGCCTTGGGAAAAGGGAGTTCAGCAGTGTAGTCGACCTTGCACCTGTGATTTCTCAAAGTATTTTTGTGAAGCACCACTAAGGATCTCCAACATACATATAATTCCTTTGTCTCTGGCTCTTAAGACAAGGAAAGTCTTGTCTGCTCTTTTGAATGTAAGAGAAATATGAGCTATCAGTGCCTTGAAGGATGGAGAGAGTGATATTTTTGTTTCCCAAGAGTTAAAAAAAAGGTAATGCTGTATGTATATGCTGTCCTGTTGTATCTTTTTTACCCTTCACTCCTTCACTTCATGTTGATATGGTTACCATTATCAGGAATTCTGATAATATATAGATGGTTATACAAATTTAAGTTCTTGAGCATGTGGAATATCTGCTGAACATCATCTTGTTTTAGATCCAGAGAGTGGAGATTTTAATGCCTTTAATACTTCTAATAAATCACCAGTTGAAATGATGAGTTTACCTCATAGAAAGATGTGAATTGCTCCTTGCTGCTTCTTCCAAGAGTTGCCTCACTTATTCTGAATTTGGAAACATTTTGAGTGGGCTGGAAGTGCTTTCTGAATTGCTAGATTACCCTTGTATACAGGCCAGATCAGGATTCATTTATTTCTAAAACTGTTATATATTTATGCTAAGTTGTTGTCCGTCTGTGAGGTTCGCTCTCTGCTGCCTTTAGTTAAGTTTAGTTTGCCTTTTGTTGGGGTCCTGCACGTGGCCATGTGCTCCCATTTCCATGTGCACCCTTCTCTGAAGGAATCAGTTCATGCAGAGGAATGGAAACTTCTGTGAAACCAGTGACCTACATACAAGTGATGATGGGCTCAGAGTCTAAGAATGTGAGCTGTGAGCAGTAAACATTTTGTGGGATGCTGATCTTGTCCCCAAGTGCTTGAAGTCTTTCAATGTAGATGTCTTTCCAAGGGCCAGATAAAATAGGTAAATTTTGAGCACAGTTTAGAGCCTCTGTTCTTTTTGGTGTAGAAGATGGTTGCTAATCCTAGCCAAGTCTTCTACAATTGCAGAATCATTTAAGTTGAAAAAGATCCTTAAGATCATGAAGTCCAGATCAAACTAGTTGCAAATACAGAAACAAAATTAATTCAGTGCAGGAAAAATTTGTGTTTTTCAAAAGAAATTGACTCTTTCATTCACAGAATTTCAAAGGCTGTTGCAAAGGGACAGCTCTTAAAGAAAAGAAACTAAATAAATACTCAAAAATGTGGTTTTATTATGCAGTAATTCTTCTTATTGAGAAATACAATAGAAGAAAAAAGGTCACTGAGTCACATATTGTTTGCAAGCTCTAGAAGACCAAAGAAGTGATGTAAAACAGAAGAATGGGGAGAAATTGAGCAAGATTTTGAGGAAGAAGATTTAACTTTGCCATGTGATTCAGCAAAAAGACCTGCAGGAACAGGAAAGAGTGGAGTGGGAGCTGTCATCCTTATTGGAGCCATTTGCTTCTGGATGACCTTGGACAATCAACTTGATCTCAGTGAGCTTCAGCAAATGGAAATAGGCAAAAAGCAAGCTCAAGCACTTGTGGTAACTTCTCTGCAATTTCTACAGTAATCTACCAAAAAGAAAAGAGAAAAAATCTGAGCTTTCCAGCATCCCAACAACAATGCCAAGTGCCACTCAAATGTTTCTTATTGCCCCTCTCTGTACTTCCCTTTAGTCAGGTAAATATTCCAAATAAATGAGGGACTGTTAACATTCCAGTAATATGTATGCAGAAATACAATTCCAGAATCAAAGTCTAAAAATGAAACAGCAGATAAATCAGTGCTACTTATTTCAGGATTTTAGGCTGACTGCTCCCAAGAACTAGATGTGAGGTCTACAGGCTACCATAAAAAACCACAACTCCCAAAGTGGGACTCACCCATATTGTCAAATGTTTCAGAAAATATCCACAGGCTTGCTGGCTGACTGACTGACTGGAAATATTTTTTTGATCTGCAGACTTTCTGAACTTCAGTAAATGTAATAATAGGAGTCATGGCTTGCAGAATAACAGCACAGTTGGTCCTACTACTGACTTCATGGTAGTCAGTGGGAATTTTGTCATTCTACCTTTTTTCATATGATGGTGGAAGATTTTTTTAATGGGGCTCAGATCTATTCATCTTCATGAGAGATATGTATGAGGCTGTGGTCCTGTAGAGAATACAGGCTGAGAGAGCTGGTGGTTCATTTGTGTGGGTGTATATGCTTAACTTGGTACAGTGTCTGCCAGCCAGCAGCAAACTCTGGCAGATCATTAACATAAATTCCAGAAAATAGGATTATTAAAATGTTGGTGATATTACCTGAGTGGCAGTAGAGTGGATTCTACCTCTGCTTTAAAAGCATGCTATTAGTGGGCATTACCCAGTTAACTGGAAATGTGCACTCCTAGTACATATATAACCAAGGAAGCCAGTGGTATTTGACTTTTCACTTCTGTAAGAAAACATGGTTTAAAGATGCACATTGTATGAACAGATTTCTGTGGAATTTGATTATAAGTAGCTTGTTCAAATGGTAAACTAGGGAAACAATGAATGAAAAATTATAGTAAAAGCATCATCATCAATTCCTTTTATCCTCTTATATATATTTAATATATAGAGTTGATTATGACTTAATATATATAATATATTATATATTATATATAGAGTTGATAATATATAATATATAGAGTTGATAATTTACTTATATCTCCTGCTTTGAAATTGTGGAAACAGTTTCTTTGTTCAAACACTTCAAATCTTCAGATAATTGCATAACACAGCAAAAAAAAATTGGCTCTCATTGTGGTTTTCTCAATTTCCTGAAATTTCAAGTGGATGAAAATCTTGGTTATTTCCAGAAGTAGTTTATTTTAGTAACTCAGACCAAATTTTCTGTGTTAGTTTTTTCCCAAGAATTGTTATATTGATAATTGTGAAAACACACAATTCTAATATATAATAAAATATTATGAAAATTTACTGTCCTGTATTTATCTCCACAAAAATACGTGGGAGGAATGAGGTCAGTAGCTATACAGAAGCCAATACCTGTTTCTTAATGGGAGTAACAGGCAGTGTTTACCCTGCATTTATTCCCAGGCAGATCTAATGCTCTGTGTCTGTCCACATCTTCCTCGTTCCTGGTTCAAGCTCTCCTTGTAACAGCTCTGTGTGTGAGCTGGAACTGTGCTGGGAAACCGGCCCTGGCTGTTCCTAGTGACATCAAATGCTTCTTTGACATTTCCCATTAGAACAAAAAAAATACTGTCACCTGCTGAACTGGGTTAGAACAGTGACATCCCAGCACCCCAAGGCTGAGGCTTTCTAGTTTTCTTTGCCAGCTCTGGATGTCCAGATGGTTGGCAATGACTCGGCAACAGGACTGTGGTAATGGTGGCTGGTGTGCAGAAATCCTGCTGGGGGACTCTGGCTGTCTTTGGTGTGAGGCTCACTGAGAGTGGGCTGGTGAGAATTTCAAGCAGTGGAATAGCCTGCAGAGGACAGGTGCTGTGGGAGTGCTGCCCAGCTGCTCTGGCTGTGTGTTTGGCTGTAGCTCCAGCACCGGGGATGGAGGTTTAATGTCAGCTGATGTCAGCACATCCCTCAGCTGATGGTGCTCGTTGGGCTGCAGTGGAGGAGAGCACAGAGGGGTTCTTCACCGCTTTCATCCTTGGGGCTTAAATTTTTTGTCAGTCACGTGGAAGTATGTGAAATTAGGCTTTTTCAGTCCTAACAAGGTTCTGCTTTTCCATGCTTCAAAACTGCAATGGGACATGGTCACCTTGGTGAACCCCCGGACCAGGCAGGTGTGTGAAGATGAAGATGGAGAGGCATTGAAAACAGTCTAGGATCTCTTGCAGATCCTGTGCCAAATCCAGCAATCCTTACCTCAAATGATTTCTAAACTCGAAGTTCAGGTTTTTCCCTTTGATTTCAGTAGGTGTCTCTCCCTTGAACAAGGACTATGTGATTGATTTGCTGGATTTGATTTCCTCCAATGCTAATTTCTCAATCAGCTTGATAGTCACCTACCAGTTTTGGAGTAAGGAATGCTCTCATCCTTTCATTGTTGTTGAATATAGTCACATGAAGAACCTAAATACAAACAGATGGACATTTTTAAAAAGTCAGCATATTGCTGAAATTTAATATTTTTGTTAGCGTCACTGACAGAGATTTTATTGCAGAACACTCAATCTCTGGTTTGTGTTCAAACAATATTAAGAGATTATTGCTCTACTAAAATTTGGAGGGTTTTCAATAAGATCATTCTGCTGTATTTATTTATTTATTTAATGTCCTGACTGGCAGAAACTGGAATGACAGAGTTCCTTTGGCTACTGCTGCTCACCTTGGGGAATGGGGTGGGGTGAGTGGCTCGTGCTCTGTCTCTGCCTTTCCTCTTGCACAGAGGAGGAGGCAGCTGTGCTGAACCATGGCCTCCTTTGCATCCTGTATAGGAAGCAAGAAGGTTTAGATCAGGTTTCAGGAGCAGAACCAAGGGATTTCTTTGTGGAGGGTGGTGGCTCAATGAAGTGTCTTGGCAGTGCAAGGGGATATGCATAGGGACAGGGTTCCTGTTCCACAGCAGGAGCACAGGGAAAGCATGAGCAAAAGGAACCATGAAAAAAGATCGAATTCTTTCAGGTATTGTACAGGGTCATTAGCAACAACTCAGCAGAGCAATATTTAAATACTTCAAGTGTGGGTGAATCTGAGTAGGTCCAAACCAATACATTTGTTTTCATGTATGCAATTTAGCTTGCTGAGGTGATTATCCACCACAATGACATTTGAGTAGC
Organism: Anomalospiza imberbis; assembly: GCF_031753505.1. Lineage (NCBI taxonomy): Eukaryota > Metazoa > Chordata > Aves > Passeriformes > Viduidae > Anomalospiza > Anomalospiza imberbis. The sequence goes on along the minus strand of NC_089693.1, from coordinate 14,647,537 downwards.
TCCTGTTAAAATCAGTGAGAGTTATCTAGAAAATTGTTTTCAATTATTTCTCAGCATGTTTGCAGTGTCCTCATTAAAAAAAAAAAAAGTTCAACTTTTTCAAGTGATAATAACTAAGTTGGAAACTTTAACTTAAAAATGTCAAAGGTCTTATTGTCTGGGGACAGCATCTTTTGCTGCATAAATCTGCATTTAGCCAGATGGAAAGTTCTTTTGGTTGGCTGGGTCAACACATTTAGCCCTTCTGTGCCTCAAGTTCTGTTTTCATTTGGGGCGGGAGCTGGGAACACAGAGAAGATGCAGCATATACAGGAAGAAGGTGAACTTTCTAAATTAAAAGCTTTGGCTTTCTTTACTAGATTAAAACATTATGTTGATGGAAACAGTGTACATTAGTCACTGGGAAATTAAAGAAGATATTTGAAGTATGTTGGATCTGTTCTGTGAAAATCAGTTTAGAAGTTGTCAGTGGATCAAGTCTCCTTGGGGTTATTGCAGGAATACTGGAAAAAATCCAGTTTAAAATGAAGTCAGATTTTACTTGCAGTAATATCCAAACTATGGGGTTTGCTTTTCTTGCCTGAAACAGCTGCAGATAGAATTGATGCTGTGTCTGCTGGATGAAGATGGAGATTTGTGTGCAGTGCTCCTTGTAAGGAATTCTTGCTTTTAAGAAGCAAGAAGACTCAGATGCTGTTTTTGTTGTGCTTTCTCAATCTGAATGTTGTTTGAGCATAGATCTGCTTTAACCACAGTGATGTCTTGTTGGATATGATGCTAATCAATGTTAAGGGAGCAGGAGACTCCATCTGCCTGGGTACTCATTTGGCTCTTGTCACAGTACTTTGTGAGCATCACAGAAATTATGGGAGTACTTCTGGGAAAAAAGGATGTTTTATCCTGATTTTGTGGTTTGTAATTTATAGAACATGTCTGGTTACTATTTTGTCCAATGCAATAAAGCAATTCTTAGTTATGGCAGGATCTAATATGAAGCATTCTGCCTAAAATGCTGATTATTCTATCCATCATCCCTGAAGCCATGAAAGGAGAAACTAAATGTCATGATTAATTTAGTCTTACAATCATAAATGAGTTTTTAGTTGAAAAACTGATGAGAAAAACTTCTATTTTAGCAACACTGTAAGCATTTTGGGAATTTCTCTGAAACCAGCTTGACAGCTTCCAGTGGAAATACAGAAGAAAAATATAGTTAATTGCTCATCTTTGCTGTTAGCTAGTTGATCTAAACTAAGCATATTGAATCATATATAACAGGCATCCTTCTTCCCATTCCTAGTCCTGCCGTGGTGTGCCAAGCCACACGTCAGTACCATCAGCACTCTATCCACAATCACCACCCTCATCGAAGGGATGGTCTTGCAGTGGAAATAAAATATTAGATCAAGACTTGCTTTCTGACTCCAGTTGTCTTCTAACATGCTTAGCTCAGTTGAAATACATTTCATTCACATCTCATTCCCATAAGCCATCCTTATTGTCTTTTGAGGGACTCACAGCCAATGTTGAAGAGATTCTCAGGGAATTTTCTGCGGCTGTTTTTGCTGCCTGCTGCAGAATGGAATCATGCCCTTGTGCTCACAGAGGTCTTTGCAAATGGAAATGGACATCAAGAATCAGTAAAAGAATTTGACCAAACACATACAGACTGGACACGCAAGAGAGTTGGAGAATATTTAGATGATAAAGCAGTTTAAATAACTATATGTATTGTAAAATGCAAATTAATGTCTGCACATTTGCGTTTATTTTTTTCTGAAGTTTATATGGATATGTCTGTCTGTAGGTCCTTCCCTCTGCATTTCTGTCATGCAGTTTAAAACCAACATGATTGACCTTAGTTGCTGTGAACTAGCTTGTTAGTATAAAGTCTGGTTTTGGAAATGGAGAGACAGCTGAGGTAAGAGTCTTCTGTGCTGTAGAAGTATTGAGAGAAATAATTGGAATCTAAACTGAAATTCACTGTTAAGAGGACTGATTTGGTGTAAGAAATACCAGCTAGAGCACCCAGGCTGTGTATAGCAGGTTTTCCATCCCATGTAACAAACTGTGCTACTTCACATTATTTACTTAGTGGCATAACTTAAAGCTTGGAAGGTGTTCCAGACAGGAAAAAAGGAAGAGAAACAGTTTTCTTGATGCATCTGTGCGCCCCAAGGCAGTGCAAATTTCTGGATCAGGCCCTCATGTGCACTGGAGATGTTCTAATGTTAAACATCATGTGCTGCACTCTGTCTGTGGCTGATATCTGTCTACAGTAATTCCCAGTTGTAACTAATACATCTTCCTATTTAATACAGTTCATAGGAAAATACCTCCATATGTTTTGAATTCTCTTGCATCTTCACTGGAGTTCTCAAGAGTATGCTGTTAATTTAATATATGATTTTGTTCCATATTTGTATCTTGTGTAAGCTGGTCAATATACAGGCAATAAACTTGGAATAGCTGAAGTGTTAGTGTATGTAAGGTTTATTTAGTAAAATGCTTGATAGGGTCAGTGTCCTTGGCTGTATTGTAAGAAGCTCAGTGGACTATTAGAGAGCTACAAAATTCAAAATATTTATTTCATCAGTAATCTCCTTCTCAGAATCTATCTGAATAGGTCATTTGTTTGGCAACATCTCTTGTTCCACAATTATTAATTCCAGAAAAATAGCAGTTAATGCAGCTTGAAATCTCCTATGTTTTCCTCTGACTCTCCTCTTTTCTTTTAAAGGCACAGGGGTTGCACTAGTAAAATGAGGCTGTTCCCTTGCAGGGACAGGGCAGTGCCAGTTCATGTCTGTGCTCCTGTTTCCCTGCCAAGCATCTTGGAGTTTAGGAAAATGCCAAATAAAAGAGAGTATTGAGTGAGGATGGATATTTAATTGCTTTTACAAGTCTGGGTATTGAATCACATTGCAAAACTCTCTTGTGTTTCTTGTTAAAAGAAGTGGATTTTTCCCCCAGATCCATGATTATGCACTATGGATTGGGCATCATATTGAGCAGGCTGCTTACAGGACTTAACCAGCTTATTTTCACCAGAGGAGCAGGCAGTATTTCAGAAAGGGGGAGGGTGAGCTGCTGAAAGCTTGTATGTGCATATATAGTTTTATAGTGTTTGAGCCAGTACAGAATGGTTTCAATGGAAAATGGATAATCGTTAACATCAGCTTTTGTACAGCTGCTTTTTGGCTAAAAGAGAGGTAATTTATATTTAAAGTCTGTGAGTGTGATCCATTATTTTTCACAACAGTGTTTTGCTGAAGTTTTCCCTCTTTGCCCCTCAGATTCTTTAGTTAATAAGGCTACCTCTGCTGTTCCAGCCCAGTTTCTTCATCTGAAAGGTCTGTACCAGGTGAACCCTAAATCACAAACTGTGCTTGCCCTCTGTTTTTGGATAGTATTTGTGAATAGCTTACATATTTGGCTGCAGTCTTACTGCCAGACTTGAAAGGATTTCTGCATTACTGTGTTGCACTGAGCCCAACTTGAGGTAGGGGCAGGGAGAAGAGCTTTAGCAAATTTTAAGGGAGCTGTAGTGATGTGTGTCCCTCTTTCTGTGCTATGTTAGCAAGCATTAATTGATACAGACATTTAAAAATCACCCTCACAATTAAACATTCATTCCCTCTCCCCCCTAATTGCTTTGGGAAGAATGAATTTAACTAGGCTGGACATGGTTTATTAATTTAGATTTCCTGAGGGTTTGGAAACTTTTTTGCTATGTCCCAGTCTCCACTAAAATTCTGTATTGTTTTGTGTGGAGTAGCCTGGCTGCACGGACACAAAGCTATAGGCTAATCTGCCTCACACCATCATTTTAAGGTGATTATAAATTTAACACCTTATAGTTAATTTTCAGAAGAGTGAGAAACTTTATTGTTTCAGGTCTTTGGAATGGTTCTGGTACTTTCACACAGAGGTAACTGTTGATTACTGTGGTATGGAAAGCAAGAAGTGAAGCATTAGACAAATGTGCTCTGCATTGCTCCCTTTTGATGGTAACAAGTCTGTTACCTTTCAAGAGAAGGAGTTTCTAGTTTTTAAGGCTCTACTTAACTACTGTGTGATCATCCTGATATTTTCATTGTTAGAGATTCATGGTTTGACCTCCAGAATCCTATTAAGACTTTTATAGTGACGTAGTTCAAGGGGCAAATCTTAGGTTGGTAGAAACTAAGATGTTTCAGGGTACATGAGATAATGTGAAGCAGTTGCAGCATATGCCATTACAGAAACCTTTAAATCAACAGCCCGAAACACAGATATGTGAGTTTGATGTTTTCTAGGCATTTGAGGTAGCAGTTACCCTGTGGGCTGCTTTTGGTGTAATGTTTAAGATAACAGGTGATAACATTTTTACAAAGATTTTAAAGTGTTACATTACTTTTACTGTGTTGGACTCAGGGTTGTACATTGATCAGGCTGTAGATACTTTCCATGTATAACTTTGAGGACAGAAAATGATGTACTTTTATTATGCTTTCTGCAGTCCAGAATGAGAGGTAGAATTTGCAGGACTGTGAAATTTCACAATTTACTGCTTTCCAGAGAAAAAAACTAACCTATTGGAAATATTTTTACAATTAAGACTTTATGTTCCTTGGTGCAATTCTCTGGGACAGAGTCCAGACAGGTGCAAGAAAATCTTCCTTATTTGTCATTTTGAACTCTGAACATCTGTGTATCTAGGACTGCACTTGAGCATTGACATTTCTTTGGGGAAAAGATGCAGAGAGAGGTTTGTTCATGCAGAAACTGTTTGTATGAATGATAACAGTTTCCTTGATGGGGAACAACAGTATCTGAACAGTTCCTACATGACAGCAAATATATTTTGAACAAAAGCAACTGCTGTGTCTATTGTAACTAGGCACTATGGAAGGAGAAATAAGTCAATAAACAAAGATAGGAAGGCTTGTGTGCTCTGTAAGATCTGAGGTTAGGAAATGGAGCCCTTTAGAAGAGCACAGTTTGTGCTTGTTCAGTTTGTCCAGTGCTGGTTTTCAGTGGTGGAGATTCTGCAGTCTCTGAAAGCCAATGGTGCTTAGTTATTCCTTCCAGTGGAAGTCTTCTGTGAAGTGTAATATAGATCTTCATGGTACAGCTTTGGCCTATTCCCTCCTGTCTGGTTCACAGCACACATAGGAAGACTTCTAGTCCCTTTTGTATTTTATCTCTACCTAGAGACTGTCATCCCTTCTGCTTTTTCAAAACACCACTATTATCTGAATCTTCCCTCTTTGGCTGTGCTTAGTAAAGTGCTGGTCACTCACTTTCTCCTCTGCTTTGTCTTCCCATGGCCCATCAGAAGTGGACAGTGCTGCACTGAATGTTGCTCTCTGCTGTGATTTGCACGTTACCTTCTGGTTTATACTGACCCATACAGTGTTTGCTTTTCTTTTGTTAAGTTCACACCTTCAGTGCCTCACATTAAATGGCACCCACTGTCACTGCTCCAGATTCCTTGTAGAATTACTGCTTCTCTATTATGTTTTCAGTCTGTGTTTGTGCAGGTGGTTGTTCTGTCACAAGTGTAGGATATCATACCAATCCCTATTATATTTCATCCTGCCTTTTCAGACCCTTTCCCCAAGCTGTCAGCATAGTTTTTGAGCTCTAATCCTTCCCTCCAGTATTGCTGCCTTTCCCAGCTTGGTGTTACCTGTGAATCTCTCTTGCTATCACATGATCTACCTCATGCATGAATATATAAGCTGGAGCTGTATTTGGGAAAGATCTTGCAGATTCTTATTCAGTATGTACCAAAATTCAGCCAGTGAATTACTGAGTAGTAATTAGTAAGTAGTTTGTAAAACAACTTTACACATCCCTTATAGTAACATCCGGATGTAATTTTTCACTGAAGTGTCAGACACCTTTGAAAAGCCAAGCTAAATCACAGCACTGCTTCTCCTGCATGCGGAGCCTGTTTGTAGAAGGAAATTAAAGGGGTTTGACAACATTTTTATCTTGGCACCTCCACACTGGTTTCTACTGCTGTGCTCAGAGGAGTGGGATGTAGGGTGATGCCACAGATGAGTACAGGGGAGACAGATCCTAGTTTCACAGGACAGAATTCTCAATGTGAAAACAGACTTTTACCAGACACCCGTTTTCCCTTTGGCTGAGAGAGATATGGAAGATGAGACAACTTAAGCTTTGTTGTTCTGAAATCTGGCTGCTAAGAGCATGGAGGCTCCAAGTGCTGCAGTCAGAGCTGGTGGAGCCCAGCTGCCAGCATCAGGGAGCAAAGCTGCCTCCCAGTGCCATCCAGTTAGATTTTCCCTGAGAAAAGATCACTGAGTTGGTGCCTTTCAGTTTTCTGCAGGAATCTTGACATCTAACAATCAAGGCATGCAAAGTTCAAAAACCCAGAAGAAAAATTAGAAGCAAAGTTGCTAAGAAATCTGGAGTCTTATCAATTATCATAATAGCTTTTATATAATAATAGTCTTAAAAATGAAATGTAATGTGAAACAAAATGTTTAGGGTTTTATCTGCTACCAGAAGGGAAGCAGCTTTCAAGTTAACTGACTGAGCTTCAGGTCACTGGCATCCTACTGAAAACATTGCTCTAATGAACATTCATGTTTTAAACTGATGTTTATGAGAGTGAAGGAAATAAATATCTTTGAGTATGTAAATAAAAGCATAGAATGTTTTAAGTAATCCTTAAGAATTTATTTGCCTATTAAAGCACTGTGGCAAGAGGCCATGGAAGTACATTTAGGACATTTTAGACCAAATAATAGCTATATTAATATTTAAATGGGTACAAATATTTTTTATTATTTCAGAAACACTCCTCACCCCACAATAGTATTTTTTTTAATCTTCAGACAATCTGTAAGTGTATAAGACTCAGTCAGAACCTACTGATAAGTGTTTCCCAAGGGACAGTGACAGTGAGTCTGAGGCTGACTTTGAGCTGCTGCTTGTTTCTCATTTCATTCTTTCTGCTGTGGCTCCTCAGGTGGTAATGTCTTGGTGTTGTTCCAGAGCAAAGAATCTTCAGTTACAAACCTTTCAGAAAAGGAGTTTAGTCTCTTTTCTTGCTTTTCACATTGGTCCATGCTTATCCTGTGTATAACAAGTATAAAACAAGTAGTAGGTAGTAGATTTTAAGTCTGTGTTCATCAAAGTGGCCGTTTTCATGTCAGCATAGAAGACTGTAAATGATAAGGTTATCAATCAGAGGGATATGAAATCCAGGAACTGGATTTTTGGGGGCGGGGAAGCATTTCTAAGTGATTGATTCCTCTGGAGACAGCAAGGAAAAAGAGGCAGGGAATGACAAGGATTTTTGTGAGTTCATCCAAAATTATTTCCCTGGGAAATTTTGGCAAAATCGGTCTGTTTAAGGAAACTAAAAAAAAAAGCAGATTGAGATAACTGAAAACATTATTATTAGTGTCTCTGAATTGTGTAATTAAAGTAAAATGAAAGTTGATTTCTATATGCAATGATTTTCAAAATGTTGTGTCATTATTTCTTGTAAATAATGATGTAACAATTTTTATTTTTAAAGACAAAAATGTTAGGTTTCTTGGTCCCAAGCTTGGTCCCAAATAACTCAGAAAAGTGTAACTTCAGAAAGTATTTAGACGTTAATGCAAACTGTACAGCTCAGAGCAAATTTTGTTTATGAAAGAAAATAAAGATTTGGTGGGTTTTTTTGCCAATCATGTAATGAAGTGAGAGCTGGCTCATTTTGTCTGGGAGCTGATATTGAGAAACAGCAGCACTGTGTTCCCTCCTTCCCCTGCTGTCGCTTTTGGCTGCTTGGTGCTTCTTTATCTTCACAGTAAAGAAAGCTTGGGGAGCACTTGAGTGAGGAGGGCATGGAGAAGAGCATGAGGCAAGGCTTTCTGCGGAGCCTTGTTTGGAGTTCTATTAAATACTAGAGATTTGGGTATTATGGTCCTTTCATGATAGGCATTACTTTGGGAGTTTTTAGTGTTCATGTGCAGAGTTCATGTTTTAATAGGAGAGAGACTTCTAAGACATTTAACTTTAAATATGCTTCCTTAAGAGATGACTGAAAGCTTTTGTCTGGAATGCTGCTGGGGGAATCACAAGCCTAAACTTGAATATCCTTTCTTCCCATCTACCTTTGGCACTTATTATTCTGAAGCGTGACATGAAGTCCTCCAGCAGTAGAACTGATTTGAATAAAAGTGACCAAGCTTGCTGTGGAAAATCTGAAGGCAGGATTTGAAGGTGTATTTACTAAAGTTGCCAAAATACTGATTTATAGAATTTAACATTATTTCACGTTCCAGGTTTTTGGGGCTACTAGTGTACTGATGGAGATAAAATCACATTTCAAATTACAGATCTGGATGCAAGCTGAGATTCCAGAGGCCAGTAAGATTCTAATACAGACAAATAGAAATAGTCAGTTCTTTCCAAATGTAAAGACAGAAAGCAGTATCAAGTTCCTTCCAGAACATCCCAAGCTAAGAACAGTTGGGAATGATAGCTCTCAGTGTCCCTCAGGAAGTGGTCAGCACTTCAGGGGATGGAGCACATTTTGGTATTTTTCCAGATGAGAAGTTGCACTGCATGTAGCAGGTTTACGTCTCTGATTAGTGCCAGTATAAATAAATATATAAATCTGGCCAGAAAATGAGATCGTTTAGACTATTGTATTATTTGTCCTCTGTAGTTTTGTCTATAATAGTATGTTTCCTAAATATTTTAATTTTATTTTTAATAAATTCTGTATAATATCACTGCAAGAAAAGGCATCTTTCATGAAATCCTAATAGCTTGTCTTATGATATTGTCTTATGAGGGTTTTATTGATACAGTTTTAGCTGTTGCTGAATATAAACAGAAACAACAAGTTTTTAGCTCAAGCAATTGCTATTTGGTTTTCTTCTATTTACCTAACTACATCTTAATAATTCTGATCTAAACTCTGGGGGCTGCTCTGAGAAACCTCACAGAAGTGCAGTCCCCTGGAGCTGCCATCCCCTGCCTGTGCTGAGGGTTGGAGAGGGCAGCTCTGTGTGGCTGCTGTGCACTCTGGAGAGTGTAAGTGATGGCTTGTAAACCAGATAAATGCCTCTTAAAAGAGCTTTCACCGATGGAGAACTTTGATCTGTTTGCATAGGCCAGTGGAGACATCCAGTGGCCACTGGCTGACAAATGGTTGTCTCTGGATTGTGACTGCAGACACATGAAAGGCTGATGTGAAAAAGGCATTTTTAGGAGTTAGGGGTTTTTTTCCCCCCTTAAATTCAGAAAGGAGTTCCAGATGTAACACAGTAAAAACTGAGGTCTGTGGAAGAAACGACATTACCTGGTTATGTCATTTAAAGGAGGGCTGGCCAGGAGCCTCTGTTAAATATTTAACTTGTGGCAGCTGTACTGAAGCCAACAGTACTTACTGGTCAGGTGCCCATGTGAGCCACTCAACTGAGTGCTTTCCTGCACTGGAATTTCATAGAAGCACGTCAAACTTAAATATTTTGCTGATTTTCACACATCCAGCTGATCAAGAGAGACTCATATGCATGTGGGTTTATGAATTACTTGTTTCTAGTTGGTTTCTTTTAATTGCATTGAATAATAATCAAATTTCCAGTTATTTTTAATGAATGACAGTAAATCTGTAAGATATTATTAATAGTTTTTTAATGACAGAGGTGCTTGGGAGGAATGGAGACGCCAGGGAAATTGAAGTAAATGACAATGTTTGCAAATTTCTTATTGCCTTAAATACTAATTATGAAGACAAGTTCATGGAACATTGGGGCCTTTCAGAAATATTCAGTTCACTGAAGAGTTGAAAAAAAAAAAGTGGTATATTCAGGTAAAGGTGAGGAGGAATTTGTTGGGATGGTAACTTCCTTTTGGGCTCCATGCTTGTTAAAATGTATAAGCAGGTTCATTATAAAAGTTTGATTTTTTTTTTCACTTAATATCAAAACCCCAGTGCAGACTGTATTTCAAATATTTATTAAATTGTTGAGACAAGGTAAAGCAATAAGCATCTCTATTATATGAGAAAATGAAAAGTGGAAGTAGGAAAAAAAAAGGGCAATGTTCTTCCATCACTGGAATGAAGAATGGAAAATGTTTTTAGAAAAAAAAAATCTGAACCAGAGTAATAAAACTTTATAAGAAGTTAACAAAACTGAAAGGGACAAAGAAAAAAAAATAAACACGACCTTTTCTGGTTATTGTCAAGAGATGTTCCCAAGCCTAATAAGGACAAAGTATCAAAAGAGACTCAAATAAAACAGACCACATCACATTACTATTTCTTTTGGAGAGCCCAAATGTAGTTACATGATAATTATTTCCTGGAAAATGTTTGCATATTGTTATTTAGAAATCTGGCATATGATAACTGCATTATTCCTCTGGCCACCTCAAAAACTTGTAACTGTCCATCAGTGAAAAACCAGCCTAATTTGGGATCAGTTTTCTGTCATGGACCTTATAGTCTCCTAAACTGCAAAGCCTGAGCTCATGCTCCAGTCTGAAAACCACAGGCTATTAGCCTGAACAGGGAAACCTTAACTAACGTAGCTCTGCTTTCTTGAAGGCTTTTGTAGAGGATGTGGTGTGTTTCATATGCATTTTCCTTCCTTGTATAGCAAGCTGTGTAAACTGGGTTGCCCGTGTTTCGTAGTACATGAGCACTCGCCATCCACCCCAAGCTCCACAGGGGATCACTGCTGGCTCAGGGTGCAGTTGTCACATTGAGCTGTTTCTGGCCGGGTGTATGCTCTACAGTGGAGCTGCCAGCTTACAGCCACAGCAGTGTGTGAAAGGACCAGACTTGTGCTGTTGTGTACTGGACCTGTCTTTGTTCCCCTGTATGTACATGTGTCTTCAAGCACTTTCTGTATGAAAAGAAAATCTTTAAGGGGCTTTAAAGATCATGTGGTTCCAACTTCCCTGCTGTGGGCAGGGTCTCCTTTCACTAGACCAGGTTGCTCAGAGCCCCATCCAGTCTGACCTGTAACACTTCCAGGAATGGGGCATCTGCAGCTTCTCTGGGCAGCCTGTGCCAGGGCTCACCACCCTCACAGGGAATAATGTTGCTCATGTCTATTGCTGAAATCCCACCCAATCTCAGCATCGATAAGCTTTAACTAAAGGAGATGTTACATGGATTGACATAAGCACATCTCTTAAAAGTTTTTCCAGTGTCTGCTATGCTTCATTACACTTTCTGTAAAGCAGATTCATTGCTTTTATCATGAGTAAATACTGAATTACAGCCCATGGCAAGCTGGGCCCTGAAAATTGAGCTATGCAGAGACAACTTGTTCCTGGAACAATTGCTTCTGACACATCATGGACGAGTGTATCTTGGCTTGTTATGGAGAAGCACTGAAGTTGACTTTACAAGGCAGTCTGCACACAGAATGAAGCCTAATTTAAATTTGCTTAATCCCATAATGTAGTATTAACATGATTGTGATATTTGCTTGCCAAGAGTGTGCATGCCACTTCTGTGTGGGCACCCTCAAGGCACGTTTCTCAAATTGCACAGCTTGTTATTAACTATTTTTAGCTGTTTAGGCAAACTTACAAAAACTGACAAATGGTAAAAGCATTCTGTAATGTTCTGTGGAGAACTAGAACTGCTATGTAGATAACAACAGGGAGTCTGGATCTCACATTAAATTAAGATTTGGACTAAGGAACCATCAAGGAGGTTTTGTACATTCCAGTCCCTACCTCATGGCATGAGGAACGTGAAATATCTTTGTTGTATCATTTATTCTGATTGCACCTACAGCCAGCATTATCTGTGGCAGGAGATTTAATGTGCGTGCTGTGAGAGGCAGTACGTGCTCCAAGCAGCTTGAAGTCTTTGGAGCTGAGACAGAAAGGAAGAACTTGGTACATTCTTTAAGGACAGTCAGTGTACAGTGTCCTTTAGTTTACTGATAGTTCCATTCTTATTTGATTTGGGCATTATTTCCTGGTTTTTTTTTGTTTTTTTTTTTTGGTCTGTGGCTATTTTTAATTTCCCTTTGAACAACTGAATACATTATTTATCAAAGGTATTGTGGTTGGAATGCTTTTTCTTCTGACGTTTTTTTTCCTAAGAATATCATTAGATTTCAGTTCAGCGCACTGGCAAGCTGCCCGCCGAGCTCTGTATCTCTTCAAGCTCGCAGCGGAGCGGCTCAATCACAGCCCGGCCTCCTTATCCAGCATGCCCATGTGCCTCCCCACAGCCTTTCCCTGGGCGGGGGCTCGCTGAGGATGGCAGAGCACGTTGGAAGAGGAAGCGGGAGGAGTGGAGGAGCTGACATGAAGCACAGGTGCCCTCCCACACACTCCGTGGTGTGCAGCTGGAGGGTCAGGAGACAGAAGGCCTGGCTGGAGAGTGGGACATGGGGGCTGTGCAGTGCTGAGGGATTCTGGTCGTGTGGAAGGTGGAGCGCGTGTGGGTCCGGGTCACCAAACTGGGTGACCGGCCGTGGTGACCGGCCACGGTGTCCAGCCCCGGTGACTGGCTGTGGTAACCAGCCCCGGTGACCGGCTGTGGTAACCGGCCCCGGGGACCGGCTGTGGTAGCCAGCCCCGGTGACCGGCTGTGGTAACCGGCCCCAGTGACCGGCTGTGGTAACCAGCCCCGGTGACCGGCTGTGGTAACCAGCCCCGGGGACTGGCTGTGGTAACCGGCCCCGGTGACCGGCTGTGGTATCTGGCCCCGGTGACCGGCTGTGGTATCTGGACCCGGTGACCGGCCGTGGTAACCGGCCCCGGGGACCGGCTGTGGTAACCGGCCCCGGTGACCGGCTGTGGTAACCGGCCCCGGTGACCGGCCGTGGTAACCGGCCCCGGGGACCGGCCGTGGTAACCGGCCCCGGGGACCGGCCGTGGTAACCGGCCCCGGTGACCGGCCGTGGTAACCGGCCCCGGGGACCGGCCGTGGTAACCGGCCCCGGTGACCGGCCGTGGTAACCGGCCCCGGGGACCGGCCGTGGTAACCGGCCGTGGGCTGTGCCAGCCCTGTCCAGCCCAAGGAAGGGGGCTGGAGCTGGGGGACTGTTCATCCCCCCGTGCCGCTCCAGGGCCCCTCAGCATGGCACTAGGACAGGCCAGCACAGTGCTAAGATTTGAAAATGCTCTTTCTCGATGACATGCAAACAGGTTTATTCACAAACTCCTGCAAATAAGGAATGTTTCTGAATGTTTCTGACTTCCTGCCTTGTTGTACCGTGCACGGTTTCTAGATTTGGGCAGGGTGTTTTGTGAGGACTTTAATTTCTTACACGTTCATGTAAGGAAAGGGCGTGGGATGAGGGTGAAATTTCGCAGAAGGGCGGGCGCAGAGCGGGGCTGACTGGCCCGGCGCGCCGGGCAGCGGCTGAGGGACGGGAGGGCCCGGCCTTCGCCGGGTCCATTACGGCCATCGGCTCCCTCCGGGATGAGCCTGCTGCGAGCCGGCTGTGCTCCCGGGGAGCGGCTGGACCCGGGGCGAGAACAAGAGAAGAACGTGTTCAGTTGCAGGGAGTTTTCTCCCTCGGGCCAAGCCGCGTTTGGCCCGTGCCCGGTGCTGCTCTCGCCCTGAGGTGCCCGGCTCGGGCCGGCCTCGCCTCATCGCGGGGACACCGTCTCGAGCCGGGAGCGGGTCGTGGGCTCAGATACGCCAGTGGTTTCCCTGTCGTGGGGTTAAAAGATCAGGATTGATCTTTGACTGTTAGCCTGTGAATCCCTGTGGAGGACAGACACTTCTCCCTTGCTCACTCGTGCTTCCCAGCGGGCATGCGGCTGCCGTCCCCTCTGCAGGGCCTGAGGAGAGGCCTCAGCCGGAAATGCTGCTGGAGACACAGTTTGAACTCCAGCCACTGGTTGTACTGTGATACACATAAATTACTCTTTTCCCCTTTAAAAAATGTGTGGATATGTTTGTCAGTTGAATTTTTCTCTTCAAACCTCCACTGCACTGAAATCTGCAATGAAATATGTTGATACTTGTGATTTAAGTTTGATCAATAAAACCAGACTTAGGAGAATGGTGGAAAGTTTTCACTGTAATGTGTGATGTGCAGTTTTGTAAGGTGAGGTCTTGGTGTTCTTACTGGGGACGTGGAAGGCAGTAGAACTGTGCTGTGGTCCTGCTTTAGCATGCCTGGCTCTGATTCCTCACAGGGAAGGTGGAAGGTAAGTTTCAACAGAGAGCTTGGAAAAAACAGCTCCCAAGTCTTGCAGTTTGGAGAAGACCAGGATGTCCTTGGAGTATTTAAGGCTAGTTTGGTAAGGATGTTTTAAGGAAAGTACTGATTTGTTGATTTGATACTTTTTCAGTCTGTAAAATTGAAACCAAACACTACATGTTACCAGAATTGTTCACTAAAGGCACTTCCTTCAGTTAAATTAATAATTAATATGTCTGGCAGAACCTGTGTGGCATCATTAAATTTCACGCAAGTTCACTATTTAATAAGGTGGGATAAGGTGAGACTTTGCACAAACACTTGGTTGTGCTAAGGTAAGAACATGAATAAAAACCAAATACACTAGGAGGACATGTTGAACAGTACCTGTATAATTAACTGTCCTAGAAACTGTGCCACACTTCAAAAGAACTGAAGTTTTTTTTGGGGAAATGTGTCTTGCTGCTAGCTAGTTGGGAAGATAGATCCTTTTGTGAAGTGTGGGATAAGCTAACATGGGAGTCAAAAATGTGACCTGTGTGGAATCAATCGCCTCACAGATCTTTGTTTAATTGACATTTTATGTCCAGTTGCCAAGCCAGTAGTGTATCTTGACCTACCACCTAAACTGTAAAACCTCAAGAGATGTGGCAGAACACAGGGTAAGGGAAGTTTTTTTACTGGTGTGGTATCTTGTTCTACATGGGAATTCTAAAATGTGTTTGTTCTGCTGTAATTTCTACATCTTACACAATAATATATAATGCTTACATAAAATCCTTATGGGAAATGCCTGTCATTCAGCAGGGGCAATTCAGTTAACAGATTTTGCTCTTTGCAGACAAGTTTTTTTCAGATCATTCACATTTGGGAATGTTATCTTTAAGTGGTGTGGTTGGTATATGCCTAATCAAGGCAGTACCTTACAGGTACTCATAAAAGAATCTGAATATTGAAGGCCACAGGGTTATAGAGTATGTTTGTTGTTAAAGCCTGATTTGTTTGTTTGTGGACAGAGACAGTGACTGTTCTAATACTTCTTTCTGTATGAGTGGGAACAGTTCCTGATGAGAAAGAATGAAACACAGAAATAATGAAATGGGAATTATATTTTTACACAGCAAGTAATCTCTGCCTGCTTGGGGTTGTTACTGTGCTGCATTAGCAATGCAGTAGGCTGACCTATCACAGCAGAAGTGAAGGAAGAGATCCAGGAAAAAATACCATGCACCAGCAGGTAATTTTTTCATCTCCAAGTAGCACAAAACTTTCACTGGGATCTAGAAGGCCAGCTAATAATTTAAAGAATAAATATTTTAAAGTATCTAAACTATGGGGGAGATGGTGAGAGGAAGAATATGGGAATGTGAGGCTTCAGGATACTGAACTTAAGGGAACAAACACAGAAGATAAGGACATGTCAGAAACTCTAAATGGCTTGTTTCACTTGATTTTAGAGAATGGAAAGATAAGAAAATGTACTCTCCAGAGGTGCTGCTTGATTGCTAGCTTTGCATGTTATGAAAATAGGACACTTTCAGACAGAGAAGAGGACAAGTTGACTTAAATTGTAATAAATCACTGAAACTGGGTTATATTTATTGGAGAATTCTGAATATAGTTATGTGTGAAGTGATGAAGCTGCTAAGAATAAAGCTCAGTTTATCTTGTTAGTCCTGACTGTTACACTTGGAGATTGAACTGCAGGAAATACCTCAGTTTGGGGTTGGTTTTTTTTTTTTGGTTTGGTTTGGGTTTTTTTGGGGGTAGGGGAGTTGATTTTTTTTTTTTTTAATAACTGAATGAAGTAATTGGAATCATAAGCTACTGAATCTAAAAAAAAAGTAGCCAGTGGATGAATGACCCAGTTGAACACGGCATGCAGGGCTTCTGCAAAAAACCCAAACTCGGTAAACAGACCTTTGACCTCTCTTAAAATTAGTAGATGTTTTTGCGGATTTTATCAAAGATTGCTAGACACATGATGTGTATGAGTGGCAGTTAAATGAGCTCAGCTGTATGAGGCAAAATGTAAGATACAGAATTGGTCTGCATTAATCCTGTGTCTGCGCAGGGTGTAACTGAAGTTGAGCTGAAATTTTGGTACTTCTACAACAAACAGTTGTTTAATATATATTTGAAGTGATAGCTTTTATTTTTGGTTTTTTTTTATGTCTTAGCTGAAGATTCAAAAATGCACTGAAGTCAAGTAGAAAGTCTTGTGAATGCAATGTTTTAGCCTTAAACGAGGGCACATAGATTAAATAGGTGTCCTTTGACACCTAGATTAAATAGTAGGTTTCAGTTTCAGAATAGGGGATGAGCTGAAGCTTTGTGAAGTGAGAGGAATTTTAGTTCATTATTGTGTCAGCAATGAAAGTATTGTCATAAAAAAGGATTTCTGTTTGGACCTCGCTGCCACTGAATATCAGCACTACTCCCGGTTGGAAAGAAACTGAAGATACTGTTATGTCAGTTAGCAAATGGGGTAATAAGCTGAGAGCATCTCTGACATGACAGATGATTTGCAACAGAAAGGCTACACAAATGTGTTAACAAACCTGATAGCGTAAGATGTGGGGGGTGTTAGACTGTATCTGCTCAAGGAACAGATTTTCACAGGAGAAGATAACATGTCTTGCTTCTTGTCTTCTGTGTTCCTCTCACCGAGAGTTCAGTGGACTGATTTCCTATTGGTTCTTGCGTGTCAGCAGGAATCAGTGAAATCGACGGAATTATAATGCATTTTATACATTTTTGAAAATGAAATTTAGTGGAATAGAATGTAAGAGCTGAGGTTTTTTAGTGGAATATCCACTAAAGTGTAACTTGTAAAAATGAAGGGAAAAACAATAGAATTTTTAAAAATGTGCATCTGTCTTGTTTAGAATGTATCTCAGTGCTGGATGTTTGTATGCCTAATGGACCTGAACAGACTGACAGTGAGCCTGATTTGATGCATGTCCTTCTGATTATGGTGTAATTTATCTGGCACTCAGGGGTTATGAAGTGCCATGACATGTCTCTAGGCTTTAAGAAGATGAACTGGGCAATGTTTTTAAGGAACTAAAAGTACTGTTGGTCATTTAGGGAAGTGTCAGTCGTTAACAATGGAGGTACTGTTTACACTGTCATAAGGTGTGCTGGAATGCTTACCTTGGAGCTGGTTCATTTGATGTGGTCACTTACAATGCACTGTTTACATATTTGTTTCTTCCCCTCAGACCTTACTGCTCGTTTAAGGAGCTTTTCCTTTTCCAGTCTACTGCTGTGCTCTTTGTAACGGGGCCTTGCGTTGTGTCCACAGTGAAGGGGAGTCAGAAGTGCGAGCTGAACTGCCGGGCCATCGGCTACCGCTTCTACGTGCGCCAGGCGGAGACGGTGATCGACGGCACCCCCTGCGACCCCAACGGGACGGCCATCTGTGTGGCAGGGCAGTGCAAGGTAAGGCAGGGCTGCCTCAGCTGCCCAAACCTGGGCAATGCCGGCTTAAACTTGCTTCTTCTTTAAAATTTTATTTTTGTTAAAGTAGATGTGAAAAACGTTAGCTTTTATTATTGCAGGTTGGGTGATTTCTTAACTAACATTTGTATTTACTGAGAACAAATTAAGGAGTGCTGAAGGGATGGAATCAGGAGGTGTTTTAGCCACAATTAAGGTGTCTGCCAATGAGCTTTTCCCACATACTTTACTTTCTACAGAAGAGGTTCTTTGAAAGAGCCAGAACAAAAAGACTGAAAGTTTAAATAAGAAAGAAATACAATATCTTTCTTTGATTCAGTTTTAGAGTGGAGATATTTTTCAGAGTCTGCAACAGAATGGTTTCTTTTGATTGCTTTATAGCTGCTTGTAGTCTAACTTTTCTGATTGGGCCATGTTTGCCTCAGGTCTTACTGGCTTTCTTTTCACTCAGCAGTGATGTTCTCTTAGAGAACAATTGAGTGGTTACTTTTCATGGGTTCAGAAAGGGCTGCTGTGTTGACTTTTTGCAGTCTGCTATATAGATTCCATTTGCAATGAATAAATACACTTTTTGCAAGATGGTAGCAATCTTAAACATAATGTTACAGTGTTTAGAAAAAAATTGTAATCTTTCAAGTAAGGTCAGTGAAAGAAATAAATTCCTAGCGAGGGGCACTTGACGCTTGGCTGATGTTTCCTATATATGTTGGCAAAAGCTGCAGAAGTGGCTCAGATGTGACTCATGAACTCAAACAGTGAAAGGTCAGGTTCAGTTTAAATAGTTGGTTTGCCAGGGGAAATCACTGATGAATACAGCCTTGTCCTCTGCATGTCCCAGTTCCTCGTACTTGTGCACATCTGGACAATGCCATGTTTGTCTCTGTTCTGCGTTTCTTAGTGCAAGCAAAGTCATAGCTTTGAATTTCCTTTGTAAAGGTTAGATCTGGGTGAAGTTGGTTGTGCTATAAAGCTTTCCTTGGTCTCAGACTAATTCAGCAAGGGCCAGAAACTCGTTTTAATTGCATTTCTGATCTATGACTCAGAAAACTGATAATTGAGTTGTGCCTAACGAATGCATGGTCTCTATCGCCCTCTGTTGGACATTCTTTTACATTACCAGAACAAGAATATCCTTGTGTTACAAACCCATTATTTATTTTGTTCCAAGGACCATTGGTTTTGGTTAGTATTTTCAGCTTACCTTATCCTTAAGAGGAAAAAAAGATGGAAAAGGCTGATATAGTAAAAATTATTCAGAAATGTAGTAAAGAATGTGATCTATGAAATGAAATGAAATAGTCCTTTAAAAAACTTGAAGTGAAAAAGCCCAACAAATTAGGGAAGTCCTAACAAATTAGGGTATTTCATCATAAGAACATATTGTCTGTCTGTGACACTGTCATAACTGGCACATATACTAACCCAAGTACTACAAAAAAAAGCTCACTTTTCATTGAAATGATTGTGTATTTCCTGGTCTAGTCTAGACTCTGAATCCTAATGAAATTAAAACTTCTTAAAATAATTAAATACTTTAAAAATAAAACTAGACAAAGCAGGAAATATCACCCATTGGGTCATATTCTACCTATGCAGAAGAAAGAAGCAGAACAATGATCTTGATAATCAGTGGCATTATTTCTGTGTAAATTCTGTTTTCTGCACATTTGAATTATTTCTGATGGATTTTTTTAAGCGAACAAACGTTTTCATTTACAGTCCTATTGAGTTCCACTTCTGTTTTTCAATAGTTTTTATTTGGTGTCACAGTGGGTTATTCCTACCACGTATGCTCGGATATGTTTCAGTATTATTGAGTAGATGTTGTTTTTGTAAATACATTGCTACTCCTCTTCTGACTTACATTTTGACCGTGCTATTAAATTAAAGAGTGACTGCCAATGGGTCTTCCTTCAACTTGCTATTTAGTCAGAAGTGTTGGTTTCCTTCCTTCAAGATTTTTTTTCTTCTTTTGTGTGAAATGAGAGTATCCTTATATTTCTTCTGGAGACAGTGGGTTAGTCCTACTCAGTAACTTTTTAGAAGAAAAATGGAGAGAGACTACTGAGGAGACTTTAACAAACAAGCTTTGAGAAAAGAATGTTCATAATAATTTTGACCTTGCCCATAGATTGAGAAACTGCCTCTAGGGCAGAAAGGTGCATGTGTTTTTGCATGTGTCTGGGACACTCCCAGTCGGAGAAGTCGTCCCAGTACCTGGGCAGGAGTGAGCACCGACTCGAGGCCGTGTTGGAGACAGAAAGGTTTCTTGGGAGCGGTGAAGGAAGTTGCTTTTGCAGAGATGTGGGTTACCACGCGGGGGCGCGCTTTACAAGGGATCATTGAGCATCCCACCCAAAATTCTGTTGGGCTGGGCGCTGTGGCTGCCTCTCAAAGGTGCGTGAAACAACTATTTTCTGTCTCCTGATTTTTATATTACATTTTCTCTTGCAACGTAATTTGTTTTCATCTTCCAGCTAACTGCTGACGTTAATAGAAAAATATCTAAGCAGTTTTAAAATGCACACTGTAATTTAAGTAGCAAAATTATTGGTAATAGAGATTTTACTTGTTTAATACAAAAAAAGTGCATCAGATATTGAAAACCTTGCAAACCTTCTAGGGAGGTAACTTGTGTCAACTATAGGAAGCATAGCCAACCATGCTATCTCCCATCAGAAAAGCAGGATGAGGCAAGTAGCTCCTATTGGAACTGTGCTGGTGTGTGCTAGTGTCCAGGTAAGAGAACTATAGATGATGTTATTGTTTTAAGTTAGGGAACTTTTAATGGCTGTAGGATCAGAGTAACAGATCAGGATAATGAGAAGTGTGTACTTCCGATAAGTTAGGGTTATTCTCTTAACTGATACATGTTGGGATACAGAGTAACCCTATGGTTGTTCTTGTAAGGTTATAGAAGCAGTTTTCTGTAGGAATTTCAACTTACCTGTGCAATATGGATTGCTTCCATTGAAAAAAGGTCCAGGGTGGATGTGATTTTTTTCTGTCTGTGCTTTCTTAAAGTTGGAGCCAGACTTCCCTCCCTTCTTTGTCCTCTTGTGTTTACTTTGCAGGTTCTTCTGAGTATATAGTGCTAGCGTCTGTGAAGATTTTCTGCTTTTTCCTTTGGCATCGCTGTGTTCTTTTTAACACTACTATTATAAGAAAGAACCAGATCTCTAGATTAACAAAGCAGAAGCAATGGTACATAGATACCTATATCTGTCCTTCACCTGATTTACAGAAAATGTCTCTCGTTTCTTGTTCATCTTGCTTGGTTGTATTAGAGGGGGGGGTGTATTCTTCACTGAACAGGAACTTTGTAAAGTTTTCTGTCATGAAATGGAAAGAATTTGACAGCAACCTGTGCCCAATGAAACATGGTCTGTGTATGTGGGTGGCTCTCAGTTCTTTGGTGATAGCATTGCTGTTTGGTACTGGGTGAGTGATGAGTGGTGTCAGGTGTTGTTTGTATTTGAGAAGGACCAATTTCAGGAACTGTTTCCAGGTGCTTAATCTTACCCTAAAAATTGTCCTTGAAACAGTGCATGGCTTACACTGTTTATACCATGGGAGTGTTGAGAAGATGCATGCTGGTGAGAATTGTCACCAAGGCTTTGCCCAGGATATGATTGCACAAAGGATATGCTCTGTGAAAGTGGAAAACCAGATCATGGAGCCCATGGCATTCAGATGCTGAAATGCATTGTGGAATCAATGAAAATTCCATCTCTTGTTTGTTCATATTCAAGGCTTGCTTTTGTCTTACTGTTTTGTTTGGTTTTTATCAATAGTTACTGAGGACACAGTGGTTTGAGCTCAAGACCCTTTTTACAGATTAGGTGGGATGCATTCAAGGAGGCTCATATTGTGTATGTAGCCTCTGTTGAAGGCTTTTTCTTTCCTGGAAAAATGGTTGCTCCCTAAAATATATCATAAATGTGAAAAACCTATGATTACAATAGAACATTCTCTCCTTCTTTCTGCTTTTTCATAGATACCATTGTCATTTCTTGGCTGTTGGAAATAGGACTCTTCATTGTTTCTCTTCATAATGACTTGCTAATGCCAAGCTCTGCATTGGGAAACACCTGCCAGGCATTAATAAGGTGTTAATGGAAGTAACAGGTTCCTGGGAGCTAAGAAATAACTGCTTATTGCCACTTCTTCCCTCTGTTTGAATAGTTTTTGTTAAGTGTTTTACAGAGTGAACCTCTACGAGGTTTCTTGGCCACATGCTTTATAAAGTCCTTTATCCTTCTGCCATTTATAAAGCAACAATGACATTTTTTGGTGTATGATCTTTGGCCATGACCTAATTTGTTTTTGATACCTGGATACACTGGAGGGGCAACTACCACATGTAGAACCAGTGAAAGGATAACTCTGCTGCCGTTGAACTGATATGAAATCTGGTAGGTGGTTGTGAGTAGCAAATATTCAAGTTCAGACAAAATGACTAAGCACTGGATCTGTGTATTTGTTCTTTTCCTATTGTCTAGCAGCCTCTTGTTGTGAAAAGACCTCACAATCTAAAGGATGGAGCTCCTCACTCTTCCATGGAGCTGCTGCCTGAATCTATAGTTCTGCATCTTCAGTCTTGCTATAAATGATCCAGTAAAACAGACCTTATCAGGATCAGATGTTGCTTACAATGCATTTAACATTTGAAAAAAACAAACAAAGCCCAAACCAACCAAAACGGTATTACGAAGTATCTTCATTCTGAAAGGTTTTAAACTGCTTTTATATGTGCTACATATATAGTACATGTCTTGGAAAATGTTTGTTTTGCTTCATTTTGAAGCAAAAGTAGGTGCTGAAGTGCAGCATAGAATGGCTAATCCAGATTGTGGTTCTCTCTGTGCTCCACACTCTGTTCTCCTGTCAAATGTGGTCAGTAATGTCTATCCTGCCTATTAGAAGCAGCTGGAGATACAGCAAAGTAATAGAGTGTTGTGTACTTTTATTTTGTTCTTATTTCTGCAATTTTTAAAACAATAATTTTTCAGGTGTGGATGTCTATATAAAAAGGTAGAATGTAATCCTTATCTGCAGTATGCCTTTGTCTTCATAGATTGGCTGACAGTAGAAAATACATCCCAGCTTTGAGCTTAATTGTGTCACTAGAGAAATTGTTCTGAAAGCAAATGCTGTTATCTCTTATGATTAAGTGACACAATTAGGGATAACAATTCTGTTATCCTTGAGTTATGCTTCTCTTTGAACTAGTTTGAAAATGATGTTGAAAATGATAAATCCAAAGTAAATCTGAAAAAAAGCTGAAGTTTTCAAGAATGCTGGGGATAGCAGTGAAGTAGAAAATAAAATATTGCATGTTGTTGGGCCTTGATTTTTTCTGACTAAACAGCTTGATGTATATCAGATTGAAAGTGAAGTCGGGTGAATAATTAATTATTCTCTAGGTTGGAATAATTAAATCACTCCAGTTTAGTTTTAAAGAAACAAGATAAAGTCCTGTGGTACACTGGTATAAGAGGAGGCTGGGAGTGTTCATGAAGAAACATTCAGTAACACACCAGTCCCTTCACATAGTTGTTCATAAAAAAACCTGAACTCATGATCACTGTTTTTTTTTCTGAAATACTGGCTTTCTGTGATGGAGAAATTAAGTGTAGACAAGAAAAAAGGAGTTTGGATAAAAATAGAAAATAAATGTGGTCTCAGCTGTTCCTTTTTCTCAGTCCCTTGCCAAGTATTCATGGATGCACTCTAACAAAACAAGCTATGGTAGCCCATAGGAAGATAGATTACAGCACTGTCCTGCATTCACAAAAGAGGAAACCGATGAAGACCTGTGTACTCTGTATCATGGGGGAGGTGAAGGGTTTGATGTCATGTCTTTTATGCAGAAATTACTAAGATGTAGTTAATGCCTTTTAAGTAACCACTACAATCAAACCTGTTTTGTGTTATATTACAGCAGTTCAAAGAAAAAAAAAACAACCAAGAAATTTCAGCCAGTTGAAATACATTTGATTTCAATGAATGTATGGGAAAGTAGTTGTAAAAGAGAGTCATGTAGCTAGTGCAAGACCCCTCTTCTGAGGTTAAATAGCAAAAGGAAACAAAGTAATTTAGATTTTATTGTAAAGAAACAAAGAGGGGCGCAGCAGAAGTAACGTTCTGAAACTCACATTTAAGGGATCTGTTAAACACCTGGACAAGCAAGCAGTGGGGAGAAAGCTATTAAGAAGGGGACTGGCTGCATAAGTTCTTGTTCTTGTCCTCCTATTTAGAAGAGGGACGAAAACTTTGCAAATACTCCTGCAGTATAAATGATACCTTTGCTGTTAATTGGCTGAATTATGTTTCTCGTCCTAGAAATGTTCAAGCCATTTGACTTTCAGCATCTCATTGTGGTGGTTAGCTTGGAACTCCCTAAAAGGGCTTACAGATTCCTCTCTGCAGAATGCTTAAAAAGATCCTTGGTTAGCTGCCTGAAAGTAGAGATTGCCAGCAGACCCCCTCAGACAGGTGTTAACATGGGAGCATCTGAATTGTGCTTACTGACCGAGTGTTCTATGGCAGTGGAGGCTCTGAATGGGCAGCATCAGCTTTGTACCATTGACCCAGAAAAACTCTGGAAAGGGAACTTGCTTACTGTAGGGGAGAGGGGGGAAGGTTATGTCGTGCACAAAAATAAAAATGATGAAGCTCTTCTTCAATTTATTGTTGTCTGCTAATGTTTATACTAGAAGACTGTCACTGTAAACAGTCACAAATTATGTTATCATAATAAACATAAGAGCAAGGGGAATAAAAAAGAATTGTACAGTGTTAGAGCAAGCTTGTATATCACATATTTCATGAGAATTCTCCTTTGGCTGAGTACTTTCTCTCTGCTTGCTTGCATGGTGTCTGTTACTAGAATTTGACCGGCAGTAGAGTTGGAATGTGCAGTAAAACTTTAAGTTAGTATATATTAAAGAAAAAGACATATATATGCTAGAGACAGCTTATTAGCAGATTGATGTGTTCTCATGGCAGGTGGGGTCATGAAGTAGAAGGGGGGCTATTTATGAACATTTGTGAGGAAAAATAAAGGCTTTCATGTGTGAGGATTTATGAGGTGAGTGCTAAAACAATCATTGAAACAATAAATGGAATTAGTATTTCATTTTAATTTGGTTTGTTTTGTTACTTTCTCTGTCACTTTCAATCCATGCTGCCTCCTGTGATGTCTGTGGTCTGGAGATCAGGGTTTTTTCTTTGTTTGCATTTGTACTCCCTTGTGCTAGCAGTGTTAGCTTTGTTGACTAGTGATATCTCAGGCCTCATCTAAAAGTCAGAGTTCCTAGAAATACAGTATGGAAGTGCATTTACTGCTAAAGGTTTATTCATCTCCTTTTTTTTTTTTTTCTTTTTTTTTTCTTTTTTCTGTATGCTTATACTTGGTGACAGGTGAGTATTGGTAGTATTTTAATTATTGTTACCACTGATAAATCACTGATGAAATGAAAACTTTATTACAATCCAGCAATTTCAGGAGCTTCAGAATTTAGGCACTAGGACTTTTTCTTTGTTAATTATAATAAACTATCAGAAGCCAGTAACCCAGAAGTCTTAGTGAAAATAGAGGAATTTTTAGAAAGCGATGACAGTGCAGCAAAATGTTGTCTGACCTAAGCTGATTTTTACTAAGGAGCCAAAGAGTAAGTTAATGCTTAATTTTGTTTTGATGACTTTTAGGAGCAAATTGAAAATGCTAATAACTGTAACAGAATATTCCAAAATACCTATTATTTAGTCAGGAAACTGAAACAGCAATCTTGGAAATCTACAGGAAATTAAGTATTTAGGCTTTGTTTTCATTTAACTACATTATAATATTACTCTAGAGCCTGGAAAGGGTCCAGTATGTTTTTAGGCACTTCTATTAAAACAAAGATTACAATTTTGGTAGACCAGGATAGGCAGACTTGTCACATGAATAAATAAATCCTTGGGAAGAAGGTCCATAGAGGCTCTAGTTGTGTGTATATATCTATTTTTCTTTTTGTGCAGCACTTGCACCCACAGATATAGATGCACCCACAGCAAATAGTTGAGGAGCTGTTCTGTTTTAAAATATGCTTGAAGTATGACTTACTGTGTTAGACCAAAACTGTGGAAACTGTAACTCTTGAGTTAGGCAGGTGCTATTGTGTCCCTGTCTTGTGGAGAGACTGAGTCCCTGGGCTGAGCAGAGTGGCTGCTTGGTTGCTTCAGAGAGCTGCTATGGATGCAGGTCCCTATTCCAGCCAAAGTCTCCAGGCTGCTCTGCAGTGGATTTCCTGCAGGACCTTGGATATTTCATTTACCCTCTGGTTGTTGTTAGTCTAGCATTTTGCAGGGGCACTAAGTGTCTGCTGAGTGTGCAAACCTTTTTTTTGGACTCTGCAGCCCTGTTAAGAACCAATTTTTTTAACCAAGGTGGAGCCCAGTAGTTTTGTGACTTCCCTCCCTTGGGTGGCTTGCTGGCAACTGGTTCTCATCTCTTCCATGTGATACATCTTTGTCTCAAATGTGTTTTTAATTTCCAGGTTCTCCACCTCAAAATGAGAATTATGTGACAAATCTTTGTTTCATAGGATTAATGTGATTTGTGTGTCCTAATGGTAGTGAAATGTATTTAGGGCCGAATTAACAGCAGAGTGTTGTGCTTCTCTGTAACAAGCTGGGGTTTGTGTAATTTATGTATATTTTGACCATATTCATCTGCAGGAAGTTGTGCTTTGCCTTTCAGCCAAACAAAGGTATGAGAGAATATTCTCCGGGAAAGCAAGAATCTGAGTCTTAACCCTTTGCTGAGACCAAAAATTTGAATTTTTATGCAGCAGCTCATGTTTACAAGATACAATTTAGTTTCACAGAAGTCTGTGTAGAGTTCCCTTCAGTTTAAATTTCACATTGATTAAGCTTTCACATTAGGGTTTTCAACTTTTTTCAAAAGTTCAGAATGAACAAGTATCCTGGATGTCATCTGGTACCACCTCAGTCTGTGAAATTTAATAAGATTAGAGATTGGAAAATGGTGTACAGCTAGATCAAAATGAGCTTGTTTAAACTACGCTGAAATCGAATTTTTAACTGAACCTGAAATCACCCAGATTTTCATATGGCTTCACTCTGAAACTACCACTGAACAGCTCTCTTTTTTCTCCCTACAAGTGCCAGGGTGTCTTGACTTTTGAAGTCCTAGGGAGCAAAGTCACATGAATGTAGGATAAATTAGTTTTTAATTTAAAGTAATGTAAATTTCCATCATTTCATTTTTGCTGAGATAAATCACAAACTGACAAGATCACACTTAATGACTCATACTTCACAAAATAAGTGATGTGAGCTCAAAATCTTCTTAAAATTCTATTGGTTTGCAAGCCCATGCCCTGTTTTGGCATCTCAGACATTTTATTATTGCAACAACAGATTTTTCCTATTTGCAGAAATAACATCAAAACTTGAACAAAATCATCAAAACAGAGATGTGATGGTATTACCTAAGACTTACATATTTAATCCTTTTTATGGCCACAGGCTTCTCTGCAGTCACAGGACTACACCACGTTCTTGCTGATGAAGAAGCAATCCAGTTTTCTGGGGTTCTGATTGTACAGTGTCTTTGAACAAGAGCATTTATACCTTGCTCAGTGAAATCATCAAAGTGCTTGTGAATAACTTCCTGTTCTCTCTTTGTAACATAGTAACATGTAACTCTTAGAACTTATCTGTTCAAAGCCTCCTATAAAAACCTACTTGAGCATATGCATTAAAATTGATCAATTTTATTTTTAAAGTATGATGTATTTAAATGTATCAATGTTTGCCACATGACATTGTTGGCTTCTAGTTTGAAGCAGCTTAATGTGGCACCTAGGTGCAATTCATGAATTGAAAATGCGGTCAAGGTTAAAGTTGCTGTGTCCACAGCCAAGCGATTCTAATAGTTCACTGGGAGTGTTTTAGTGTACTTTGCCTTGTGTGTAGCTTTTACAAATCCTGTGAAGTGGAAATGAGAAACATACATATATATGTATCTCATAACAGAGAAAGATAAATTAGAAACCAAAATGTGTTTTCTTCTATAAAATACAAAATGTTTTTACAGACATTGCCTTTTTCTTTCCATACTAGAGCTGTGCCTATAATTGTAGTAATTGCTCTGTACCAGGCTGTTGACCTTGCAGAAATCAGAAATGTCAGACTTGTTGGTTACTGATATTGGACTGTTGGTGATGCTATTTATATGTAGTCTGGTTTATTCTTATCAAGGTCATGAACACACAAGGAACTGTGGTGACAGAGGTGTGAATGTGCAGATCAGTTTGGTTCCTGTGTAAATATGAAAAATATCTGCAGAATTCTAGTGAGAAACTAGTAGTGACTAAAAGCAGTCCCCTAGTCCCAAACGTTTCTGTGACAGAGGCACTTCCCTTCCCTTCCTGTCTGTGCCTATTCCCTGTAATCCAAACTGTAGCAGGGTGTGAGCCTTTACACACAAGTATAATATATTTCTGTAGATTATTCAAGTGTGCCTTGGTGGTATCTTAAAAAATGCAAAGTGGAAGCATTGCTTAGCAGAACATTTTTGAAGGGGACTAAGTTCCTGCTGTGATGTTAAATGTATGTTCTTGCAAAGGAGACGCTTCTTCTTCAACATCATCTTGACATAAGATCCCAATAAATGAATGTAGTCTTGTTTTCCTAAAAGGCTGTTTCCCACCATATCTGTATGACTGATTTGTACCCTTTGGCACACACAGTTTGACCCAGTTATGTAGAGTGGAAAGTGCAATGAAAAGATGAATTGGAATTCTTTAGTTGTAACTTACTTGGTGATTTTGTTGATGATATTCAGAGCAGAACCAAATCTTGACAGTTCTTTCATGGATTTGCAGTCACACAGGTAAGAAAGAGCATTGTGTGGAGGAGATAATGGGGGACTTTAGAGCCTTACACAGCTTGGGTAGTATGAGAAGGAAATGTTTGTTTCACACACCTGGGTAGTATGTGCAGTACAGCAAATATCTTGAAGAAAACATGGCTTTAAATCAACTGCTGTTTGCTAAGGTTAGAATGTACTTAGGGGCTGGATGTGAGACTACATTATTGCAGATTCCCCAGAAAACAGTGACCACCTGTGATTACGATGCTTCTTCATGTCAAGTAGGAAATAATGCAGCCTGGAATTGCTGCAGCTAGAGACTCAAGATAATAGGTTTGCCTTCCATTTGCTGTGGGTGAAGGGTTATACAATTACTGGAGTTCTGTTCCTCATTTCAGTAACTAGCTGTGACTCGAATATTGATTTTACTCATACTAAAAAATTAAGTTTCCTAAAAGAAATCAACCTTTTGGAAAAAAGTAATCTTTTTAGAATAGCTCTTAATTTTTCCATGAGCTTTCATGATCCAAAACAATATGAACAAGAGGCAGCGACGCTGTTCTCTCGAGGAAAAGAGGTAGCTGATAGGGGAAAATTGAGTAAACATACTTATTAGAAGAGAATCCAGGCATGCATCTCAACAAATTCTGCAGCAAATTGATCCATTTTTAGGAATTTCATTGCTGCTGAAAGCCATTTCAGGCTAAAATTAATTAGTTCCATTAACTATTATGCTGGAGCTTGAGATGGTGACCTTATAAAGAACAACAGAAAGATATCTTGAACCTCTAATTTCTCCATCTGGTCCATCAGGATTCAGGACACCTTTTCTGTTGTTGCTGAGGAAATTGTCTTTTCAATGAGAATACTCCAGGCAACACATTGATTATACTGGAAAAGCATCTTGTTTTGATTGGTTTTTTTACCTTTTTTTTTTTTTTTCCTTTAGGGATGCATTTAATGGTGAATTGTTTCCTTTTTGGCAGGTTGTGATCAGACAAATTTTTAGAGTGATGGATGTCTCTGTGCTGAAGAGAACATTATTTTAGTGGGAAACAATTAATTTCTTGGACTATCAGTAATTCTGTAAAAACAAATACATTTTATTCATGCCTTGAAATTCAGTGCAATAAACGTGCATGAATTTTTTTGAGAGCATTACTAGCTAGTATGTATTACATGACTTCAAAAAGGATGTGATTCAGTGTAGGTTTTTGGGTGTGCCTCACCTTCCCCCTGCTTCTGGTGCCATTTGACTTCAGTGATTCTATATTGCTTAGATACTTTTCTGTATTTTAGATACTACATTCGCCTATTTGACCAATGTTTGAATTGTCTTGAGGTAAAAGTTCTACAT
Organism: Anomalospiza imberbis; assembly: GCF_031753505.1. Classification (NCBI taxonomy): domain Eukaryota; kingdom Metazoa; phylum Chordata; class Aves; order Passeriformes; family Viduidae; genus Anomalospiza; species Anomalospiza imberbis. The sequence continues at coordinate 14,617,680 of NC_089693.1, read as the reverse complement.
TTTTGTCTTACTGAACATTTTTCTTCAGGTGGTTCAAGCCAGATGTACCATGCACACCTAGAAGTAGTCCTTTATGTGAAGTAGAAATGTCGTTTTGGGTTTTCATAATTTTCAGTGCTTAAATGCAAAGACCACTATGTTGAATTTACCTCAGCCACTGCAGAAGATCTCTTTGGGGTTTCTGTTGGTAGACCAGATCTCATTTTGTTACGGTTGTGTATGTGACCAAAGTTGAAGAACTTGGCTAACCTTTCCCACATTTTTAAAAATAGAAGTCCTCACATTCATGCAATTATTTCATGATTTAAAATTCTCATAAACCGTGCACATAAAAAAAAGTTTTATCTTATGTGGTAAAATAGTTTGAAGGACTGAATGTGAAATATCAAGAGGTATGAAAGAATAGGCATTCACTAAAGCTTATTTGAATGAAATGTGGACACAGGCAAATTGGTCCCTAAATTTGGGGTCTTAATGTCAAAATATTAATTTCAATGTGTGCTGAGAGGGAGGAAACAACTGTTAAAATATATTCAGGTGGTCTTGCCCAACCATTGTTGTTGTGCTGAATGGAGGAGGTACATATGCACTGTAACAGTAATAGTGTCTGAATAGCTGGCATTTAGAACCTTAAGTTGGCATGTTGACCTGCATGGAAGCATCCTAAAATATCTGTATTCTGTAAGACTGGAAAATAGTCATAATTGTATATACCTCCTACCATGTCAAGGCTTCATTTTAAAGGGATTGTTGCAGTTTATGCTCACATTTCAAGAAATGGGGCATGACTGAAAAGTCTTTGACCTGTGGAAATCCTACCCGCATGAGGATATTGTTTTACAGCCTATAGAATTTTATTGAAACAAATAAATTTTATTGCTGCAAGATTTGTTTGTTTAGAGTTGGCTGTATGTGGCAGATGCAGTTTATCTTACGTGCCTGACATTTGTTAAGTCCCTTTGCCAACACCAAGTCCCAGTGTGATGGACATGACTTCTGAACTCTGGAATGTTTGCAGTGGGCTCCTGGACTGCTCCAAGGTCATTCACCTCTGTTATGGACACTAATGAATTTGTACAGCTACTGAGGCTAGACTGGAGCTTGGAATGGCTTTTGTAGGTTTGTTTCCCCCATCTGGTACATTTATAAAGCTTAAATTTCTATTTTCTAAGAGAGCAAGACATTTTTTCAAAGTTACTGTTTTGCAAGTAGTACTTGCACATTGTGATACACATCCTGGATACTTTACTGCTACTGTTTATGCTGATGGAGACCAGATACTGGATAGAACCAATTAAACCGGTCCAAAAGGAGATTATAAACAGCAGTGTTAACTAACTGCATCTTGCTGGACTGTAAACTTGACTTCTTGTGTAGGGCTTTTTAAAATGTGTGCTTCCAGTTGTTGCTTAACCTTTCAATTGTACCAGATACTTAAAGCACTGGACATTTCTTTACTTTTCAGGAGCCATTACAGCAAAGTATGAAGTATTTTCTGTGAATCTAATGTATTAGGAGTTTTAAAGTCTTGTGTTTTTGTAGTTATATTAGTGAAAACAGTACTTAAGAAAAGCTTCAGGCTTATTTTGCACTATGAGTCATCTTATTTGTTTTCTCCTGCAAGGCAGCTTTGCTGAGTAAAGTATAAGTATAACTGAAACTTGATCCCTCAGAAAATGTATTCTGTTTAGTTGTTCTTCTAATGTTAAACTTTCTGGTAACCATTTTATAAAACCACATAAAAATTTTATCTATCAGGTTTTTGGTCATTTGAACTGTCATGTCTAAGTGCCATTCTGAAAGAGAAATAATTATTCTGGTTTTATAAGATAGAAAGCTTTTGGGTTTGTTTTTGTCAGAACCCTATTATCTTTATCTACCCTGATTGTTAGGAAGCATGAGGAGGACTCATCAGTCTTGGAAAATTCTCACTCCTCATGTATGTTTAAATCATCTTAACAAGATGAATGAAACCATTGGCACATCATGTACTAGAGACAGCTGCCTTTGTCACTACTCTCTTTTGGACACCTGTGATGCAAAGGGGAGGAAAGTCCTCAGTTTCACCATTGTGTTCCAGCCCTCAGGTTTTTCTGTGTCTAACTTGCTGTAGAAGTTTAAGCTGCAGGACTGAATTCTTGATTACAGCAGTGCACCTTGTTGAAATTATATTCCAAATTTAGACTTTGCATACATTGTTCTAAAACTAGTTAATATAAAGTTCAACGCAGTAACAAGTGAGGGAGGTGTCAATGCTTAGCAGCATTGGAGTATTGTATTCCTTAATAACTGGATAAATGATGAGAAACAGTATAAACACACAAAATGCTTGCAGCTTTTCTTTTACTTATGATTTCTAACAACTTTATTGAATGAATATTCCTAAAAGTGCTCCAGTTAGGTTTGAAAATATCTTGGTAGAATTCAATAATTGGATTGCCAGCTAACTCTGATTGTTGGGACTTGCTGTAAAGATAGTTAAATTATTTGTTATGTTGTGCATATTTCCTAGAAAGCTGCTGTGCCTTCTTACAGCTTTGCTGAACATTTGTTCTCCATTCTGCTTTTTTCCTTTTTAAAGGGCTTGGGACCAGGCCAAAGAGCACAATTATGCTTACATGGACCTTGATTTTTAAATGCATGCCTAACTAAGCAAGTAAGCAGTCCCATTAAAGTCAATGGGATTAGGTGCATATTTGGAGTTAGGTGCAGGCTTAAGTGCTTTGATGAATGGAAGCTTTACTGACTGACTGAGTCTTGTAACACAAGAAAGCATTTCTAAGCACAGATGCACTAGTGAAAATGCTTAACTAATGTATCTCACATGGGTACAATCAGAAACACATATTTAATAGGGGAAAAAGTTACAGTAGATGAAAAAAATAGTTAAAGACACAAAATCCTTGAGGAATAGTGCCCACTGCTATTGCACTGAAGTAGGAAATACAGCATGTGCTGCATTTTTTTGTTTTGGTGGGAAATAATTGCAGCCAACGTAACACAGAGTTGTGGTGGCAGTAGTGTATCAAGTCTTGAACAGCATCATTCCAAAATCTGGCAATTACTCACATGGGACTTTTGGCTCTGTATTTTTACTGGATTTCTGCAAACTAGCAATTTCCTTGAGTGATCTTACTTCTGAATGTAACATTTTCTCTGGATTTTTAGTGGCTCCCAAGCAGAACTCTGCATTCGGGTAAACAAAGCAATGCTGTGACTGTTTTCCAGCAAAAAGAGAATTCATACAAACAATAAAACAAATAAATCTGTTTCTGAACTGGAGCCTTTGAGAGAGATCTCACAGCCATGTAGTGATCGGCATATCCTGTGGCAGCGAGATGATGTAATCAAGGCTGTGTCATTTGCAGTCAAACCCATGCTTTGTATCTTTTTTGCACCAAAGCCTTGCACGCCAGTCAGCCCTTGACCTTCCCAGTTGTGGGAGCACACCTGTGTCTGTTGACTTTGGCATAGTGTCACATAATTGCTCTGATTGTGCGTGTGGCAGGGAAACGGCTGACTCTGCTTGGGAGGAGAAGGCCAAAAGCCATGACAGGACAAGGAGAGCTGCTTTATCCCTGCAGCTCCTTGCTGTCTGCTTCTCTCTAGGAATAAAGCAGGAGCACTGACAGGGAACAAGGAGGCAGGTGAGGAAGGAACCTATTCTATCCAGGTTACTCAAATAACACCCCAGACAAGGATATAAGAGATGTTTCCATACCCAAATTTTCTCTGTTGCCATGGCATGATCAAAATAAATATTGTTCAGATCTTAGCTCGTATGAGCATTCTAAATCATCAGTTTGTGGTTGTGCACATACTGTGAAACCAGAGGAGCTTTTCTTAATCTCTGAAGACTTGGTTTTTCTGGAGACCCTTTCCCTCCTCTAACGAGCCCATTTAAGTAACTGCACAAGTTTACAAGCAAAATCAAGGAACCTTGCAAAGCCCTAGAAGGTCTTTACTGGTCTCATGAGGGCAGTGGGCTCTAGTTTGAGAACATCTGCTGTACACAGTATCAGGTAGTATGTAATTGAATGCTTTTCATGTGCCAAACTGTCAAGTTTTTTATTCCTGCTGTAATATAAAGTTGTAACTAACAAATAACAAGCCAAAATGGACTGAATGTTTTGATACTGTTTAATTGCTCTTTGCTGCTGTTTCTGACTGAATTTTCCTTTAGGAAATAAATATTCCTTTAGGGAATAAATAGATTTGTGCTAAGGCTTGTGAGAACAAAGGTGTGTGCTGAAATCACAAGGTTTCTCTTTTTCATATGTGTTTTCTTGTTTTGACTTGGGGACTTGAGAAGTTTAGGGAAATACATGCATTTAAGTTTTGGGATTTAATAGTGAAACACATTAATTCTGTGTACAGCAAAGAATAAATCATGTTTTACAAATTCTATTTGTGGAGTGTTAGAGGTGTAAGTAAAATAACATAGGCAGATTTTTAATCCCTTCACATACTCCCAATGCCAGATATTAATCTAAACCAGTGAATTTTGCAAATGTACCTGCAAAAGTAGCATCAGATTTCAGTGTTCTGATAGAACAAGTTGTTTTTTTCTAGGTACTTTGTGTCATGTACTTGTGCTACAAAACAAGTAGAGCAGATAAAATTACATCTGTAGGGGTTTTTTAATTGTCTGAGACTAGAATGTGTAAACCACTCTTTTTCATTTTAAGCCTGTCTGTTTCCTTGAAGGTTTTTTTTTTACTTGTTATTTTGGGTTGTAGTTTTGATAATACTTCTAGCATAATATAATTTATCTTGATAGTTTTGGACAATAGCTAAGTAATTTGATGTCAGTGTAGCTATTTGGTCTTTATAAATGTCTTCTGTCCTAATTATCTGACTTCTGAGCTTTTCAGTAAATCAGATTTAATAACTGCAGCCCGTTCTCTTGGACTGGCATATGTAGGATTCCTGCTGCACTATTCCTAATGATTTTGATGAAAAACCGGGAAGCCTGTGATCCATCTGTTTGTTGAAATGAACTTGGGTTCAGAAACACTGTTGTGTAAGTCTTTTGCCTATTGGTTGTAGCTGGTGAGGTGGAGCCCAGAGGATGACATGCCTGGCTGCAATGACATTTTGTAAAAACATTTGGAGGTGCAAGCAGTGGGAGAACTGACAGTACTATAAGAGTGGTAAACTTCATAATAACCTTCTGCTTTAAAAACCTCCAGAACTTAATGGATGGTATGAAAGCCAGAAGTCAGTTATACATGCACATTTGTTGAATTATTCTTCTTACACTAAACATAGTCTTATACTGTGATTTTGATACAGTGAGTATTGAGTTTGTTTCCATGTCCCGATCCAGAAGGTGATGTGGTGTCTCTGCAGAGAGATTTAATTCAGAAGCTTTCTTTCCTGTGTTTTTACTTCCTTTTTTCCTTTTTTTTTTTTTTTGTTTGAGTCTCTTGTAAGATAATAGTTAAAGTTGCACCCCTGAGACTGAAGTATGCATATGACATCCAGTCAAAAATTTTTCAGCCAAAAGCCTCAGGGGCTCAAATAATCTACTTCTAGCTTGCTTTGAAGTAATCTTTTGCCATGATTTTTGGCAGGCAGATACAAGGTTTTTTGGCTTATGCTCCTTGCCAGGCAGAAGCTTTGTAGCCACATGATGCTGATCCTGAGTGTGCCTGGTACTTTGTCTCAGAAAGGCATGTAATCCCACTGTTAAATTTTACACCTTTCTCCCTTGCTCTGTACAGGGAAATTTGTCATCTGGTGAGTTTGAAGGAGGACAGACTGAGTTGCATCTGCTGCAAAGTATAATGTAGTTATTTCCTTAGAAGTAACTGCATAGAAAAAAATTGCAAAATGTACCATCTTTGGCTGTAAGGCAGCAGTACTCAGTGGAAAACTAAGCAGGAATCCTTGGATGTTGCTGTGTGGTGTTTGTGTTGAGTGGGCGCACTGATTTATGAAAATCTTTTGTGGAAGTTTTTAGCAGTAAGCCTCAGTTTTTACATGGTGGACGAGTATTTCAGCAGCTGTGCCTAGGGCTGTCATCTAGAGAATATTATGGTTCTGAAAACATTTTAGCATGCCAGCCTTCTACTCAGGAGTAATTAATTTCTATAATAAGGTTTTAGAAGGCTTAGTTAGTAGTTTACAGTTTACTGTGTTCAGCTTGCTTTTTTGGAATCATACGAACCCCTCAGTGACTTGAGTCTCTGGTTAATTCCTTGGCACCGTTGCCAGTGAACCTTGTGTGGAGAAACCTGACTCCTGGCACAGAAGGATTGTGTATCCCAGAGCTGGTACAGCTGCACAGAGCTCAGGTCAAGCAATTCAGCAGGAGTGACCTACATCACTGTTTGCAGGGCTGCCTCAAACCCTCCAGGGTCTGACGGTACCCGAGAGCAGGAGGAGGAAATTGGCTCATGTGTTCTCAGTTCTAAGAATGCTGTTAAGGAAAGCTATGCAGCCTATTTGTAGGGTGGGTATGTTGGAAATAAAAACCCAGATATTTTTCAAACTTTTGACCCCATAGCATTTAGTGCATGCTTTTTTATGTCGAGGACTCTTGACAGTTTCGTTTTTTTTTTTTTTTTCCTTTGAAGATCTTTTTTAGGGACAAAGAAAGAATACGAATTTGATTGCATACAAAATGTAAAATGTCATCAGGAGTTCATTTTGAACACAGTTGCAGATTTCCTGCACAAACTCTTTTCTCTTTATCCTACTGAGCATTTGTTTTTCAGTGCTTTGCCAGCTGTAATAGCTCTGGGCATAACACGGGTAAGAAGTCTGAGATTTTTGGAGATGTTCCTTTTGGAACAATGGTGGAAGCCATTTGCCAACACAGACTTGACCCAGTAGTTGTTAGTTTAGCTTGTCACAGCTAAATTATGTTCTGTACTCAGAGCAGATCCCTTGATCACTCCCTTGGGGGGTCTCTGCCTTGCACAGCAATGTGTGTGCTGGTGAAGACCTTCAGCAACCTGGGAGTTTGGGGTCCTGAAGCCACTGGTGCCTTGCACAAAAAAGTGTTCCAAGTACTCATGAATGCTTTGTTGGGATTTTGAAATACTGAGCTGAATTGCTTGCTGGAAAAGCAGTTTACATTTTTAATTTAAAATTTTTTATTCATTCTCAAAATAAAGAAGTCCTTACTCTCCAAAGAGTAGCACTCTTAGAAGCACATCAGAAATCTAATGCTGAATATGTGGAACAGTCATTTTTGAGCAAAGGATGCTTTTAGAGATGTTTTTACAGTTTTGTTGCTTTATGGGGGAGATTTTCTCAAAGCACTGGGAAGGATGAACACAACAGATGTGCTGACTTGCACTAGGATCTCCGTTTTTTTTGCTCTTCAGGTGCTTTTGAGAATTTCCCCAAGGACAAGGTGGGTTCTTGACTAAATGGATTTCATCAACTTCTCTTTGGATTTGCTAAGCATTAAATATTAATTATTGAAAGTAGAATGTGAAATTCAAGAGGAAGTTTTGCTTTTGGAAATCTTTCGTAGCAGTGCCTTGTTTAATGAGCAGATCTTTTAGTGAATTGAAGAAACTCAAATCTCACAGGGTGAGCTCCAGTTTTCTACTTGTCCTTATCTTTGATGTCAGTGGCAAGCCCTTGAGGGCTGTGAAGGAAGCATTCTTAGGAGCTCTGTGGGTCAGAAGTGCATGTCCTGATTCTGATCACTCACACTGTCACCCCTCTGCTCTCCAAAGAGGAAGGGCATTTCTGTGAAAGTTGATGTATGTTTAGGAATGGCTTTTTCTGTAGCCATTGCATCTGCAGTCTGTGTCTTATTGCATGGGGAAAATGTTATTGCCACCCACAGATTCTGTCAGGAAAGGATTAAAAGGTCAGAAAAACAATGGAAAAGCAATATCATTTTAATTACTTGATAAACTACAGACCAAGGCCTTTCATGATTATAATGTTCATGAAATATCTTGGTTACAGTACTTGTGTCATTTACAGAGAGAGAAAACCTCTTTCAAAATTGTCAGTAGAGAGAATCTGGCCTTCTTTGTTTCTAGATGACAAAGGTGTTATAGCCTGGTGCACAGTTTTTGTATTTGACATTCTTACTTGTTGAATAACTAATTTAAGGTGTTCAGTTGAGTTTTGCAAGTATGTACTTTTATTGTTTTATGAAGGGTGGTTCTTAAATACATTCTTAAATTTACCATTTTAAATTTTTGTTTTGCTCATTTGGTAAGCATTTTAAATCATGACCTGAATAATTTTATGTGATATCTCTCGATATATCCTGAGATAATCACTTCAAAAGTATTACTCCAAATGCCTTTGCTTGGATACAAAGTGCTCATAGTAGGCAACTAAATGGATGTTACATTCCTATTTCACAGGATGCTGAGAAGAGGCACTTACCTGTGAGTTCACACTAAAGCAGTGAGAGTCTACCTCTAACCTATTTAGTTCCTGCACCTTTTTTCATCATCACACTTGTCTTCCAATATCTCCTCTCAGTGAATCATGGTATTAGTCAGAGTCCTTCTCCTCCCACTTGACTCCCATCTTTTCATTATCAGCTTCTTCCATTCCATTGTTGAGTCTGAGCTTTAGTTACTAACAAGTGTTACCCCTGCTGCAGTAGCTGTTCTCTGGCCTCTCCTTACTCCTCATCACTGCAATGTCAAAAGTCCTCCAGGAATGTTTTTCATTTTAGCCAAGGGACCACACAGCTAGAAAGAAATCTGCATAGGGAATAAGAATATAGTGCAAAAAGAATATAATTTTGTTTTGCCATTTTCAATGGCCCTTTTCTGTGCACACTTAGGTTTGGCTGGAATGTTCGTATTTGCAAACTTGTAATGCAACTGCACTGCCTTCTTGTCTTTCCACAATTCTAAGAAACCCTTTATTCACCGTTTCCTGGTTAGGGTCTCTTGTGTCCAGAGATGGGTAGTGGATGCCTTCATGATCATGTTTTTATGTAGTAATACTAGTTAAAAAGTTATTACTCTATAGACAGCTACCTATTGAATACAAAAACAACATTGGGAATAATCTGTAAAATATCTTAAGCTAGCCTGGCTTTGGAAAGTCTAAAGCATTTATTTTTTTTGATGAAGCAGAACAAAGTGATTACATCACACCTAATTAAAATGTAGAATTTTTACCAGCTCATGACCAGCTCAGACAAACAGTAACTTGCCCAATGTTTGAGTTCAATTAAAATATTTAAAAATATCTAACATTTGTTGCATTCATATTGTACTTAAATAAGCAGTAATGACATCAGATGTCAGCCTGAATTTATGACATTAATTGCTCTTATAAGTTGCTCTCCTGACCTGTATATTTTCCATACTAATCCTGACTTTTGCTGGAAACTGAATAAAACTATAGTTAACTGTTAAAACTGCATAGCCAAAAGCAGAAATCTGATTACCATAAGACTATATTTAATAAGTATTATTCCACAGTTTAGAAACAATGTGGTGAAAAGTCCAAGTTTTGAAAATGCTGATAAAAAAAGTTTGTATGTGGTAGACCAGTCAGTGTGGGTTAGAGCAAACAAAAGTCATGTGCCTGAGTTATCCAATTGCTCTGTCAGCCTGACAACATGAATGCTATCAGTGTATATTTCTTAAACTTAAACAGATGCTAAACTGTCCTCAATGTTCTAAGTCTCTTCATTGCTGAGCTCTTTGCTGCTTAATAAGTCAACTGAATTTAATCTTGCATGAAGTGAAGTATCTTAAATGTGCAGTGTTGTGCTCCTTCTATTAAGTCAACAACTGCCCCAGTGATACTGTGTAATCCTGTGGATTTCAGTTGAAAGGTTGCCTAGTTTTGCCTCTTTAGTTCATCGGAGTTTGATGTTTGAGCCAGATTTTGTTCAGTTTGTTGAATAAAAGAATGTAGAACACAAGACATGAAATGAACACAAATATCAGACTACCAAGGAAAAGTTGTTAATGTATTCACAACAACCACTTAATTACCCATTAAAGTCGTTGGCATAATTTTTCATACTATATTAGTAGACGTATATTCAATAGACATTCAGTGACATCTGTCTGAAATGTGCCCTTCCTTTTTTCAGCTATTACAAAGAACATTCTGTTTAGCTTTCATTTTGGTTTGTTTGTATAGTGACAGCAGTCTAAAATAATTTCCAGCTTACTTGCATATGTATACTAAATTTCCCTAGTGTCACCAGCTGTTTGATCACAGAATCATAGTAGCTGTCCTTGACAGAGTTCATGCAGAAGCATATCTCAAGCTGTGTAATGTGAATTTTAAATCAATCTCTTCAGTTTTCTTGGTTTGTATATTACATGCTCTCAACAATATAGATTATCCTGCACATATAAACTGTAAGCATCAAATATTTGGAATCTGTATTAACTTCTGTGTAGGATTCAAAACGTACCTGCATAAGAAGAGAACTGGGGATCACCAAAACTGTTTTGGTAAAGAAGTTGCTAATAATTTTCTAGAGAAGTAGTATTTATTTTTTTCATATTGTTCTGAAAATCTTTGCAGAACTGTTATTATTGCAATTACCTGCAAATAACTATTGGGCTAGAAGAAACTCTTGCAGAAATAAGCAGCCTCCATGAGCTAAAAGAATATTGTACAAAAGTCACGAAGACATTTGCATGGCTCTCTAATAAGAAAACAGACACGTGAGTAGTAAAGACCTGTGGAGGCTTTTCTGTTACTTCCTTGGCAACAACTGCACAAAGACTGTGAAAGAGGGAAGCTGTCATTGTGTGGGGGCGATCTGGGCACTTTAAGAACTTGTGCCTCTCATTTCTCTCTTCATTTAGGGATTGACCAGAAGGAATGTTAAATGTAAACTCACTGTAACTTTGGAAGTGATGATTGGAACTGCATCTTCAAATCAAACTATCACAGCCTAGTAGTTTTCTATCTATGCTAGATTTCTCTAAAGTTCTCTAATTCTCTAAATTCACTAATATCTCCAAAATTGTGAAATTTGGTCTTCATTCGGTGCTGGTCTTAAAATCTAAACTTGATTTTGAATCACATTTGTGTATGGCTGTCCATCCAGGAACACAGACAGCTCATTTCCCTTGTGCTTAGGTGTAAGAATCTAGCTTTTCAGAGTCCCTGACCATCTCCATAAACACAAGATCCCCATCAGCCCTTCTGATATGGCACAATGAAGAGAGGACAGAGGGAGCTTTACATGCTGTGTAGCAGCAGAACATGAAGCTTAACAGAATTGCTTCTCTGTACAACAGAAGTTCTTTCTTATTGTAAAGCTAATTTAAGACAAGCCTCATTTAGGGAAACCAATCCCAAATCCTCAAGTCAGAGGTGGAAGAGACACATTTGTAAAGAGTTATTTGCCTCTGGCTGAAAAAATACTAAGGGTAGCTGCAAAGAAAGATTGAACTTCTCTAATACAGCAGTTCATAACAAGTATTAAAGCCCCTGTGAGGAATAGTTTCATACTGTCTGATTGTCATGTCCGACGTTTTTATTGCACAAGTGCTTAAGGTGCTGTACTTCAGCCAACACACAAATAAATTCTTTCTAATGTTTGTTAAAGGATATATGGTCAATGTCCTGGTAGTTCATATGCTTTTACTGTGGAGTTTTGATCTTGATTTATGCAGTTCTCTGGCTTAATTTTTAAAATACCAGAATTGTCCACTCAATTTTCCATAAGATATTTTAGTTCTAATGGTGAACCTGTGCGTTTTATTCCAGTATGTGTTTTCAGAAATGAGTATTTTGTCTTGGTTTGAACTCTTAAATCACTGCAGACACACAAGCACGCAGAATATTGAGTGTTCACTAACTTCTCTTGTATGAAATACTGATTAGAAAAAAAGTGTTACATAAAGATCCTCACTTTCATGTCACATGGTGGCCAGACACAGCAGCTGAAACCCACATTTAGAAATGAAAACATTTTAATATAGTGAGAGTTGATAGACATGCATCAAAGTGAAATGTTATTTTTGTAGTGATCAGCAGGCTTCAGACCTCCCAGGCTAATCATAAACTTTCGAGGCCAATACAGCTAATTTGTTCTCCTATTGCCACTGGCCTCCAACTCCCTTTCCAAAGGGAGACGTCACACTTGCTGCTAGCTGGAAAATTATCAAAAGGCCTTCTATTTCTGCTTTTTTCTTCAAGCCTGTTACATGTGTGATACTTTGGTTGTATATACAGTGTCTATGGGTGTGTCTTAGATGTATTCCTGAATAGAACTTGGATGAGCTACCCTCTCCTTCTCTCAGCTTATGTTGCATAGGTTACAGCAGCCATATGTTCAGGCCTCAGCTCTTCCTCTAAATCATGCCCTCCTTTCTTCCTGGAAGTGTTAACCTGGGAGAATAAGAGGGGGTTTTGTGTATTTGTCCAGGCTATCCAGATGTAGTACATTATGCCCAGTGCTACAAAACAGTAAATTTCTACAAAGTTACACCAACCATTTTTACTTGTGTGGAAAAGGCACTTTGAGATGCAGAACAAGTATTCCAGAGGACAGCTTAAGATGATTAAGGTTGCCAGATTGCATCAAGTCAGTCTGGTCAGAGCTGCTTTGAATTGGCAGATGCTGTTCGTCAGTGTGTCAGCAGGCTGGAGTTGAACAAGATACAGACCCTAGATGTGCTGGACATTTGCAGTTCTCTAAGAAAAAAAAAAGTCAGAATTGGAAATAGCACCAACCAAACGAAAGCCAGTCCGAATCTCTGTACAGGTGATGGTCACAATTAGGCCCCTCTGCTGACAGAATACAATTCCTGTGATGCTTTGTTAGCTGTATCTGTTACTGCTTACATGTTAAATGGGGCATCCCTGAGTACGCTTTCCTTTTGAACTTTAAATAAGCTTTTTATCATCATGATTTCATTTTTTCTTCAGCATTTTGATGGGTGAAATGAGCACGTTTTAATCAGATAAAGAAGAGCTTTGTGTGTAGCGTGGGCCTATGAAACACTGTAGGTTGAAAGAGCAGATGAGTGTGTAAGGTGGACAGAGGACTTTGATATCAATTATTAAAAGAAAGCAGAATTCATCACAGATAGAAGTGTATAATTTTTATATACTCAAAAATATTTCTGAATATCTGTTTAAACTCAAACTTGAATGGAATTTTAGTTGTAAAGGAAAAATTATCTACAGATATGTATTGTAATACAATTTAAAAGATTTTGATTTTGTTGTGGTTTCTTTTCCAAATGCAGACAGAACCAGGTGCATTTTTAAGATTTCATAGCCTGTTATATGAAATGATAGGGAGCTAATTTAAGAATCTTAAGATTTTGTCTGCAAAAGTGTGTTACAGAAGATTGGAAAAAGTAAAATCAGTCTATTTCAGAAGCAGTGTATTTATACTGCTGCTGCTGGATTTAATTGTGTGCAATAGGTGGGTTCACATGCTCAATATATCCCTGGGAATTCCTGTATTCCAGTGTCCCCACAGACTAAGCAAGTGTATGTTCAGAGTAAGCATTGTGTGATTGATGTGAGTAGTAATAGTGGTGGTAAACTGAGGTGTGCTATAGCCTGATTGAATTTATGGCAGAATGCAGAATGAGATGCAGAATTGTCATGAGTTGCATAAAAAGTCTCTTCTAGAGCAAATTCATTAGAACTTAATTTCATATAAAATTAAGAGTTTGAATTTCTTAAGCATAATCCCAATCCACTTTTCTGAATTTGTAAGTAATTCAAAAAGAATTTCCAGCTCAGAAACTTGTTGCAAATCTGTCAGTTATGCACATACTGTACAATGTATGACCGAGATGGGTGCAGCATTCAATACTTTCAAAGGTTTGACTCTTACAAAAATGTTCTCCATAGTCTTACTGTAGCCCAAGTAAAAACAGAACTACCTTAAAAACTTCCAAACTTCTCTGTGGTCAGCTGACCACATCTGATACACTAGTAACAGTCCTTATTGCAGAGCAACTGTTAGCTGTCTTTTCTCCTTCTGCTTTAGGAATTTCATTGATGAGTTTGACTAAAAATTCTTAGATGCTTAAATGCAAAGAGAGATTTTGCTTTCAGCTCTTTTTCAGAATCACACTTTTGACATTTTTCTTTGTCCCTTCAAGTGTAAGATGCACCATAATGTAACTGATCAAACTGTCCTGTTTGTTTTCAGTTTGGAAGAGGAATGTCAAATTAAGCATAATGGGGATGTCTTTTGGATTAAAACCCTATATATTCTTCCAATTGAAACATTGTGTTAGAATACTCATAACATGAAGTTGCTTAGAGAAGACATTTGTTAAGGTAGGGGTGTCTGTGTGTTGTTTTTTTTTCAGCCATATAATGGACAGTCCTTGCTTCCCACTATTGTATCCAATTAAAAAAATAGGTTTTTTAGTCTACAAGTTACCCTTTATGGTGCTGCTGTAGAATATTGGCTTGTATATTTCTGTAGGGATTTTTGTTCCCCTTCTAATTTTTATACAAAATGACCAGGTGATAGCAGCAGTCTTTCTCAATTTTAAAATTTGCTGGAAAAGCTATATTTGATTTCAAATCTAAACCTATCCATCACTTTGTGTTCCCGTGTAAGTACAAGTTGTTTTTGTAATATGGCTATTGTGTGAAGGTGAAAACTAAGTACTGCTGTTGGATTCTCCACGCGGGTCTCTGTTTTGAAAGCCCTGCTTGCCAAAGATGTTCTTGTACTTAAATAAGCCTTATGGGTAGGATAATATTGCAAGAGGAATGTGAAGGAGCATTAATATGGCTGAGTGAGGCCCTATATGTTTTCCTTTGAAATATCTCCCCTGCTTGCCAAACCGCCTTGGCAGGGAATAGCATGAAGCCTAGATGGGGAATTGTGGATGTGTCCTGTATTTTTCTCCACGATGAAAGGAATAGTCTGTGGCTCCTACACAGATTGAAAGGCAGTGATTGAAAATGTTGGGGTGGTAGGACAGACGTACTGAAGGGTCTAATTGGTAATCTCCTAAAATACCCTCAGAAGCTGATTATGCTCTGCCTAATAATACATAGAATAGGTGATCTTGCATCTAAAAAACTTCTCTTTTCTTAAATATATTGTCCTTCTAGATATGGATATGAGAATATTTACTAAAACTAAGTATAGTATCTGACTTTGAATCCTTCACAGTTAGTTTTTAAGAGGAAATTAAAAAGTCAAGTTTTTTTCCTAGAAAGAAAGGTTACCAACTTGAAATCCAGTCCTTTCTAAACAGTTTCTTTAGTGTCTCTAGGCTGCAAAAAAGTCTTCATAAGTTATATTACATGTCCTAAGAATGAGATTTTAAAAGCTGTTTTTAAGACAGATGCCTAGTATTCTGTGGTAATAGTTAATAATTAATATTCTCATTCAAAGAGTAGTGCTTGATTTAATTTTTTGTCTATTTTGGCTTTGGATGAGTAGTCACTAGGGTTCCATGGCAGATTGAATTTGTTTAATGCCATTTACCGCCATATTTTAGCCTGTGTACTAAAGTATTGTCTTGATCCACTTGCACATAATGTGTTTAGGAATTTGAAACATTACATATTTTGTATGAATTAGACTTCTGCTCTAGTATATTTTGCAGGATTTTGTACTGCAAATTTTTATCTATGAAATCTTTCATAAGAGAGAAGAATATCAGTTCTTTTCAGTAAAAGTAAAAATGAGAAAAATCTGTGTGTCATGTTAGAAAAATGAATGAAATGGTTACTGGGTCTGAAAGAGAAGCAAACAGTTTCCAATCAACCCCACCTTTTCTGATTAAATATAAATTACTAAGGCACTATAAAACAGCTACTTACTTTGCAAGCTTGAGAGAAAAAAAAAATCATAGACCCAGCAGTTCAAAACATTATTAGGATATTTGTGGTTAAGAACAGATGCTGAAAACCTTATCATTGCACTTTATTTGGTGTTTTCTTGGAAAGGGATAAAATGACCATACTTAATTGTAAACTTGCTTCTAAAACAAGTAATGACAAATATGCAAACTTAAATAGACAAAACTGCCAGTGTGGAAATGGTGGCTGGATTTGTTTGCTTATTTGTCACTGGGGGAATTTATGTATCCGTGTGTGCCTTCAATCTCCATGCAGCTGTCCAGCATCATGGCAAAACCCAGAGAACCACAAGTGGACAAAAAAGTAAAGATGAGATAATTTTTTTTTTTTCAAAATTCTTAATTTTGTCATTGTTTTGGATGCTTGCACAAATCCCTTGACAGTATATCTAAACCAGCAGTGGTAAATGGTTTGCAAAACACACATGAAAAAGGCAAATCAAATATAAACCAGCTATGCTACCAATGGGCTGGCAGGGTTCTAACACTGATACCCCAGGGAAATAAGTACCTGCTGAGTACTATGAGTACTATGGCATTGGGCATGAGCTAGCACATGGAGCTGTACCTAAAAATAAGTGATACATTCATTGAGAAGTAGCTCATTGTGAGGAAATCTTCTTCTTTGTGAGGAAATCTGAAACATTCTTGGAAAATTATTTGAGATACGCTCCACACAAATATGAAATTATTGTATTGAAGAGATTTGGAAATGTGTAGGAAATCTTCCAAAGGACATCTTCCTTCCACAATGAAGGAATTTTCTGTGGGTTTTATTCACTTGATTCTTGTTGGAATTCTGATTGTTTTCCAGCCATGTGATGGTGTTGGCTGCACAGATGTGCTTTTACAACCAGATTTCTTAAGCAGTCTGGTTTTATGTCTCTCCACGGGCCTTTAAGATTAGAACTGGTATTATTGCTAGCTTTAACCCACGTAGACAGTCTGAGTATGGGGATAAAGTAATCAGCACCATTTGTGTCTTTCAAAATGCACAGAATGTTTCCTCACTTCCTTTATTCTAGGTGACCTTTTAAGAAGTAATTTTTTTCTTTGTGTTCCTACTAGAATTATTTCTATATTTATTTGACCTTGTTACCAGCAAACACTATTTCCAGATTTTGTGCCATTGTGTAGAGATTTTACACTGTAAAATTAAAACTGAAGGCTTTTTTAATATATATATACATACATATATAAATATATATATATATATATATATACACACACACACACACACACTGGTTTTAATATACCAAGGGTTACATGTAACTGCTGACAAATAAAATGGCATGCTAAGCGACTTCTTAAGAAAAGTTTTCAGAGTACCAGAAAACTTGATGCAGTCATTTTGGGCTTGACTCTACTCCTTATATAGTAGAGAAGTGAATTTGCCTGAATTTAGACAAGCTGTTTGTCCCATGAGAAAATTTGGCAGTACTGAACTTGTTTCAATTGTTGGAATCAGGAAGGGAAATTTCAAGTTAAATTATACTGGATCTGCTCTGGGTACTCAGAGACTCATCAGCTGTTTATTCAAGTATTTATCAGTTTGTGAGTTGCTAATCCAGTAGTAAATGAAATATTTGAGACACAAGGATGCATAATTATTTTGAGATGCTCCTTATCTAGTTTGAGCTGCATGTGAATTTTCAGAATTCATACACATGCCATTTAGCTCAAGATTTAACATAATCTGTAGCTATATGGTTCCAATTTCCTGTGTAACAGAAATCAGCCATGCAGAATTGGTCATTTTCAGAAATGGTATGTGTACTTGAAAGACACCTAGAAAAATTGAACGAAGTCTGCTCTAGCTGTGTGCTTCCCAAGCTTTTAAGCATGTGGGACCATTGTCCAGATAGCTGGAAGACTCCACGTACACTGAAGGTTCACTTGGTTCTAATGGGCAGCATGTGTTTAATAGGATTACTTTGAAAGCAAGCACATTTCTAAGATGAACTATCCAAAAAAATCTACTGTATAAACAATCAGATTCTCCAGAATTTTGTTTTTATCAAGGCAATAAAGATGCACAGTTTCTATTTATTTAGAAAGAGTTTGTTCATTTTTATACATTATAGATCTGCAGAGATAGAGAAGCCTTGTTCTAGCACTGCAGCTATGCTTCTAATTTGTACCTAATTTGCACCAGCAGTGTAACTGATCTGCTGGTGCTGTGTGTTTTTGACCTGGCATGGACCCCCAGTGATGAAAAATGAGCCTTTAGTCTACTAACAGGGTAGATTTTGACCTAGGCTGCTGTTAATTCTTTTAATTTGCAATGCATTAGAGGCAGGCAGTATGCTCAGACAGGCCTGTTGGTAGAGATGGTGAATTGGGAAGATGGAATCAAACAGAATATGGAGAGATTTTTGGGAAGGAATAACTGCATCTTTGACTCAGGAGTTTAGTAACTAGATGGGAAAAGTTGAGATGTGCTTGCTGCCCAAAGCGTAGGCTATAGTACTATGAGATTAGTTCTCTCTGCTCACTTCAGGTAACTTGGGATGTGTAATGAAATTACTTTGGAAACCTCCCAAGTTTTCAGTGAAACATATACATTTCCTCTGGCAACTAAACAGCTATTTTCCTTTTTTTTTTTTTTTTTTTTTCCTATCAGAAGAGGTTGGAAGCTTGGTATTTCTATAAACTATCAAAAATACAATAGATCATGATACAAGTCTTCCAAGATTCTTTCTATTCATCCTTTGGATCTTAATGTGTGATTTAGTTCCTCTGTGACATGAGAACAGAGGTGCCTGTGCTGTAGGATTGTCCTTGGCTCTGGTTCTCCAGCTGTATGACTCTTGCTGGGTTGTTGACTTTCTCTGTTCCATGGAGTGCTGCTCTAGTCCTGTCCCCTAATTAGTCTGTGTGATATGTGCAGTACTGACTCCTTGTGAGGTTACCTCTGTTTCAAGACTGTTGTTCCAGATTGTATCTGCTGCCAGATACAACCTCCTACCACCTTCCTTTTGCTTGGTTGATTTCTGCTACTGCTGGCCCTCTATACACATGGTTAGAAAAGTGAATTTTGGCCGGGACACAGATGTTCAGGGCTCTGATTATAACAGCTCTGACCAGCCTCAGCCTGGTGCTCACACAGGCTACCTCAGTAGCCACATTTAAATTGAGCCCTGGGCCTCCAGTCCCAGTTTGAGCTGCTTTGGAGGCAGCTTCGGTGTGGCTCAGCCTCAGTCCTGTGTGCCCTGGCCAAGACCCTACTGGTCAGCACCCTGCTCCATGGACTGGCTGCTTGGCTTGGCCCTGTGCCTGCCTTGGCACTACAGACTTGTTTGACCCTGGATCTGCCCTCCCTGGATCTGCCCTCCCTGGATCTGCCCGTCTCTGACTTGGAGTAGCAATGGCACAGAGTCCTGGCCAGTGAAAGCACCTGCCTTGCTGCCCTTGTTGGAGCTTGACACCTGACTCCCCATCCCTTTAGGGAGTCCCTGTCACTGCTGTCACTGCTCCCTGACAGTTTTTGAAGGTGGCTGATAGTGTTTTATTGCTAGTTTTAAGTAGTAAGCATGAAAAATACTGGCCAGCTTTTGCAGAGCTTTCTCTTCATCTTTAGTTGGCAGGAGGTGATGCTCTTTTCTTGCAAAAGTAGATCTTACCATAATGTTTTTTACACAGCTCCTATCTGCATATTGGCCTAGCATGTGTTACACTTGATCCACTCCTGGGAAGGACTCACAGTGATCTTCAAAGTTCTGTTTTCTTCTGTCTCAAAGAATATCATTAGTGCTTTGAGATTTTTACCAATGTAGAAGATAACTGGTCAGGTGATGTATATGCAGGAAAAGATGTTCTACCAGGGCTTCTTCCTCTGAAAGAATTTCAGAAATGTTTCCAAGCAAAACTGAAAATTACAGTTACATTCACAATCCTACCTGGTTAGTTTTCTCTTGGAGATGCTTGTTCCCATCATTTGATGATGGCATGTTTAAGGTAGCTGTCATTTGCCAGCCAGACACTTGGGAAAACAGCTGTTACCACTAACATCTAGTTCCAAGCTTTTTGTTCTGGATCTGAAGAGACTCTCCTTTATAATTCTGTTCTCATCGGAAGATGCATGGAGTTGGTTGTGGCATATTGTGTTATGCCATTTGGTACTTTTTTTTTGGTACTTTTCTGCTTATTTGATTTTATAGTTAAAACAAGTATACTTACCTGATCCAGATCTTGTTGTATCTTTAAATTACTTTCTACATGTAGAATTAGAAGTATCAACCTTTATCCCTCCTGAAGAAGTGAAAGATTTGAAAATACCCTGATTCAAACTCATATTTAGATTGTTTTACCTAGGAGGAGGCTTACTTTCCCCAGGAAAGAGATATGTGTTATTTGTATTATTTATAATTAATTTTATGTAGTTACAGATTATTTAGAATTTTTCATGTGGATTCATTTTTTTTAAATGGACCAACAGACTTAGTCTCATTTCTTATTTTAGGTAAAATATCCAAATATAGCACTGGTACCCAGTATAGGTTTATTCCAGGTTCGTGGCAGTTGCGAAGGAATGGGTTCTAATATTTTAAAGGGTAAGGTCTGCTTCTCCTTTGGGTCCTACTTTTACTGGCTGCTCATTTGCCACACTTCAACAGGAAACAGATCCAAATGCCTTATGTGAAACTTGGGTGATAAGAGGTAGTTTTCTAGAAATATGTGTCTCTTTTTTCATGCAGACAGAAAAGGAGATTAAATAGGATCCATCAAAGAACTCTTTTCCTTTTGGCTTCACCACTCTTTTGTGTATAGGATGAGGAAGAAGACAGCATGAATAATGTTGAATAATATGTTATGAAAATACTTAAGAAAATAATATCAAAGTTTAAGTGTGAGGAGAAACAGAATATGGTGCTAAAAATCTTAATGCCTTATTAGGAAAACAAAGACATTGATAAACAAATTCAGAAATAAAAAATTTTTGTCACAAGATGAATGGTAGTCATAAAAATTCAAAGTTCAAAGAATCATGTCCACTTGCTCTGTAGTCAAAACGTAGTGTTGGTCAAAGGAAGGAATGCCTCATAAATGTCGTCTTATTCTCCTTGCACTATGCAACTACTGTCTGGGGAGGCAAAGAGGTACTCTGAGAACTTGGGATATAAACCAGAATTCTATCATCAAAATACAGAAAATTGGAATATGGCCATGAAAAATACACATTGCAGCCCAGCCCTGGGCAGGTGATAACCAAAAGTCCTTTCCTCCCTCTAGCACATCGTAAGGCCAGAAAGGGGAGAGGGATAATAGATTCAGTAGCAAAGAAAAGCTTCAAGATGATAAATCAGTTTGAGGTTAATATTCAGCTTTTTGAAGTTGGACTTTCTTAGTAAAATCTGGCTTTGTAATCAAAAGTTTTAGCTTTAGGAAGTCAAGAGCAGGGAGAAGAGGGAGGAAATGCTCAGATTTCCTTTTAAGGGTTTGAGTGTAGTTTAAAAGCACCGTGCAGTGCCAGTACCATGTCAATAAGAGGAGAAAATGGGATGGTCAGGAAGGTAACTTGTTATTATGGAAGGAACTGACAACTTCCACTGCTGTAGCCTACGCTGGGTTGACCTAAGTACAGACCAATGTCTGAAACTTGCTTTGTAATGCTGTTCTCTCAGGATGTCGTAATACCTTTTTAATGGTGTGTACTTTCTCAACTGATCTCTATTTCCTCACAAAAGAGAAAGAAAAAGATGATAAACAGAGAAATGAAACTTGGAGTGACTTTAGATGACAAACAAGTGGAAAAATGAGGATTGTGCAGTTTAGGAAGGGAAGCAGAACAGAAGTTGAAAATTATGTTGGAAAGTAGTTGCTCAACAAAAGTATTAGTCAGAACACAAAGTGACTGTATGGAATAATTGATTACAAACTGTTTAAAGAGCATTTTTGCACAGCAACCCTTTGTTTTTTCCATAAATGTACAGTGGAATCAAAAAATTATTAGACATACAGATTGAGAAGTAAATCTCTTGCTTCATTATGTGAAGTAGCAGCAGGAGATATGCTGCTCCATGCAGTGGAGTATTCTGGTAGCCAAACAATATTTCAGTTTTAGAGACATAGCTATCCCCTTGAATACTTTGTACAAGAAATTATGTGAAGTCAGCTGCTTTCCTAACAAAACAATTGAGCAAAAAGGTACAAATAAAAGCTGTGAGTTACTTGGTAAAGTGTTAGTATTTCATATACTAAATGAAGTTAAAACTTCAACCAAGAAAGAATGCTGAGGTGCAGTGGAATATGTGTGAGGCTCTGGGACTTGATTCCTCCAAGGTGCTGCACGTCTGGGCTTCCCTGCACAGGGCTCCATGTACTTAACCCTCAGGCTGCAATCATAGCTCACTCTTTGTCTTCCTCCCCAAGCTGTGTGGGTTTGGTTTTGTTCAATGGCACCTATAAAAGTCTAGATACTCCTTGGTCCTTCTTGTACCTATTGTGATTTCATCTGCTGAAATCTAGATTCAGTATGATCATGGCTCTACAAAAAGGACTGCAATAGCAAGAACTGCTTTTGCTGTAGAAGGCAGAGGATAGGAGAGAATCTCTTGCCCTCTTTCATCACCCTGTCTGCCACTGAAATGCAGAAACCAGGGGAATGGATGCATACGCCTTCACAGGGATAAAGAAATCCCTCAGTGCTTCAGCTGCAGTATTTCCTGAATCCAAGAAGGTAGGGTAGGGAAGGGCATTTTTCTGTCTCCATCCTTCTCAAGTACACTAGGTTTTTTTCAAGGAAAATGCATTCTTTCTGCAGTCTAAATTACCTGTCTGCTCAGGCACACATAATGTGGCAAGAGACTTCTTTATTTCAAGTGTTTAATTTAACACAAACATTATTTTTAAAACAAAAAAGAAAATAACCTCATAGAAGGAATTTTGAGTAAAATGTTATGGCCAGCGTCTTTCAGTAGTTCAGGCTAAAGCACAGTGGTAATTTATTTTAGCCTTAATACATCTGAATAATTAATTCAGAAAGGAATGCTTCCTGGAAAAAATGAGATGAGGTAATGATTGGAAATGCCTATCTGACAGCTATAAATATGGCAGCCATCTTTACACATGACTTCATCAACATAAAAATTTTCTCCCTTCCTTCTTTTTTTAAAGTAACCTGTAGATCACCAACTGGAAAAAATGACCAATTAAAATAAAACCAAAGCATACTAGATTTTCCACATGATCATGTAATTTGTACTGAATTTCTTGTACATTCAGCCTTTTTACTCCTCTGTTAAATTTTTACATGTAACACTGAAATAAAAACCTAACACCTTTTCTTAAATAGCAGTAGAATGTGCAGTGTCTACTGCTTTTCCTGTTAGTGATTCCTGGAAGATGGTGTCTGTCCAAAGCAAATGAATGCTATTTTAAATACTTCTTTTAAGAAACAGTTAAAGGACTTGTTGGTTATGCTGTAGCAGCAAGTTTGTTTTGGCCTTCATCTTACTTTTAAATAGTTCTTTGGTTTAGGTGTGTCAACTGAGCTGGCATTGATTCAGTGGCATTGATGTTGCACCTGTAGTGACAAAACATGAATTAGAGTAATTATTTTCACTTGTATGCAAAATGCACAGAAATTGTCATTGTGTTGGTCTGAAGTAACTCAGCCTGAAATATGTAGTCATCCTTCATGTTATCTTGCTTTAAGAATTTGACAGTTAAACTCTACAAACATTGAGGCTATAGGAAGTAGAGAGGAAGTCTTTAAAGGCTATAGGAAGTAGAAAGGAAGTCTTTAAAAGCTTGTTTTGACTTGTGTTTTGTCTATTATTACTTTTATATTAGGAATTTGGTCAACTTTCTAAGCTAATATACCTTTAGCAGAAAGCAGTAGCAGTAATACTTCTGATAAGTTTAACAAACTTGTCCTCTTTGAAATTCAGGTGCCGTTGCCTCAGGAGGAAGGTAGTAAGCAAACTTCATAAACTAATTGGTATTTCCAAACCCTTTGAGACTGACAGCGAATTTTTTCAGAGATGAATGTCAGTACTTTCTTAATAAACACTTTACTATCCAAAGGTACTTTTTTTCTTTTGTGTATTTTTATTTCTGAGAAAAAGAGATAGGAACTTTTTCCCAAAACATTGTGATGGCTTTTTCAGGTTTTGGTTTTTCTTTTTTTAAACTATAATTTTGGACTTTCTATCTCAATTATATACCTAAAATAGATATGCTATTATTTTGCTACGTTTCTAAGTAAAAGCAAAGGTGTTTTTATGTTGAAATTACTGACATCTTGTTTCTTCTATTTTACTGTTGCAAGGTATTTTGGTTTCTCTATCTGCTACTGCACAACTTCATATCTGAAATAGCTCATCAGTCATAAGCTGATTTTTTCTATTGCTCCAGTACTTTTGTAATCTCCAGTGTAGTGATTGTTGAGGTTTGCAGAGAAGTTCTGATCATGGCTGCAGCAGTGCAAGTAGAGCATAGGGTAAAGTTTCAATTTGCTCTGTGCTGCAAAGGAAGGCTGCACTTAGGCCTGTGAACCAGCACAATTTCATCCAGTTCAGTGGGATAAAGCTTGAAGGCACAGGAGCATGTATGAGCAGATCTCTTGTCTTAACATGGAGAACAGAGCACCAGCTTCTGAAATTCAGAGAATTCTGTCTGTATTTTTCATAGAGGAAAAATTAAATGCATATGGAAAGAATTAGTTGTATGACTTATTAAATGGGAATGTAGTACACTTTTCTGTGCTCAGAAACTCATCCTAAGTTAGACTTCAGTTAGATTTCAGTTCAGTTAAACTTCAGTAAGATTATTCATATTTGCAGAAAATATACTGCTTTGGGGGATGATCAACAGAAAGGAGACTAAAATCACAGGTACTCTTCATTTCCTTAACTTTGCTTTTCTGCCTGCCAATAAAGAAGAGAAGATGGGCAATATTGTGCCAGTGCTATGTATTTATTCAGAAAAACTAGTTCACTTTATAAAGAACAGCAAAACAAGACAGAGTTTAATTTTATGGAAGCAGTGGTCAATCTGCATGGAGGACCTTTCATCATTGGAGCTTCTGTTACACACTGCAATCTGGAATGGTGTGTTCTTTAAAACTTTTTCAAGCACTGAATCTATTTTCAGAGTATCATAGTTGCAGCTCTTCTGTTGGAAGTGTTTTGAACTCCAGTTTAGTTGGCAGTTTGCTCAATATCCTTTTTCCTTTTGTAGTACATCTAGATATTTCAGAAAAATATGGAAGGACAGATTGGCTTTCTGACAGGGTTTTGATGGAAAATTTCCTTAAGTTTATTTGGCTTTATGTTTTCAGTCTGAAGACTTTGCCATAGGCAACCAGCTACAAAGTACCTGTAATGGCAGCTCTGCATTTAGCTGTCAGCACCACAGTATAATGTGCAAATCTTCTGCTTGCCTTAAAAGGGGAGAAAATACTTCTTCTCTGTAGGTCTTGAAGGGAGGTCTTGTATTTGTGAGAACAATGTAGTAATGGAGAGCTCTCAATGATTTTTGTCACAAAGTACCATTAAGGTTACAGTGTCAAGTTTTCAGAAGCTGCAGATTTGGGCTGTCAGTCACCATTCTTAAGAGTCCCCAGCTGACCACCTGTGGTCATTCAAATCACTTGGGAGAGCCACTCTTGATGTCTGTACTGAAACTCTCATTCTGGCTCTTAAATGTTCTGAAGCTTGTACTCCTCCCTCAAGGGTAGTCACCTGAAGAGGATTCTCTTGCCATTGAGACCCCCAGACCTGGCCAGCCTGCATTGCAGGGCCTCCTCCCTGGCGTGCCCTCGCTGAGCATGGTGCTCGCAGGTACTGCAGTGGTGCTGCCATGGCCACAGCACTGCAAGGCTGTGTATCAAAAGGGGAAGAAGAGGTTGACCTGTGAAAGGTGGTCTGCTGATTTGAGAGGCAAAAATGGCAGGGTTTTCTGGAGGTGCTGAACAAACACAGCATTGCGAGACAGGTTAGGCAGGAGAAGGTGGGATATTTATAGGCAATAGTGGGAGTCTGCAAAAGGAAAGAACTGAGAGGGAAGATGTACAGTGACAATCATGTCTAATTAATAGAGGTCAGATTTTGCCTTGCTTGAGAACCAGATATCCAAATGCAAATAGAACAGAATTCGGACTTTCAGCAGCAGTGCGAATGCTGATTTTCTGTACTGCTTTGGGAGTTTGACTGTATTTAATTGCACTTCTGAGGAAGACTATTTTATCTTTCACCTCTCATAGGAGAGGAAAAGATAGATTGGTAAAGCTAGTTTAAAAATAGCCTGAGGAGTCTGACATACTCAGCTGTGTATACAAAGCTCACCAAATTACAAAAAGAAATATAATACTTAGTAACGGTGTTCTTCTCAATTTCACCAACATTTTTACTTCCTGCCTCCTTAAATTTTGAGATATTTTCAAGTACCTGTATTGTGAGTTCATGTGGTTTACTGTCTGACATATGAGACCAGGTTATTCTTGGGTCATATTTTTGAGATATCCCCTGGAACCATATGGAGAAGAACTGTGTATTTACATGAAAGATGAGAATATAGTGTGGTTTTTTGACTTCAGGAGCTGGAACTTTTAGAAAGGCTTGCACTTCTGCTTGCTTAGTCAAAGCAGGTTATTTGATGGGTTGGATCATTATAAATCAAAATTTATTTTCTTCAGCTATAATATACAAATGAAAGAGAGATTACATCCATATTCTCCTCCAGAATTATTCTAAAGGAAGGAGGTCCATTTCAGGAAGCAGTTGTGACATTCTAGAGAGTGAACGGGCACCTGGGTTCCCCTGGGCTGTTGCCCTGGGGCCAGGGATGAGAGGCAGCAGGTTCTGACAGATAAAGCAGGATCAGGCCGTTCAGGTTGCAGGACTGTGCTGGTGTAGGGCTGACTGTAAAACCATAGGTTGCTTCTTGGTTAGATTTTAATTTGTGATTTATTTATGCTAAACTTGTTAATAAAAGGAGGTGCTGTACCTTTAAGTAGCACATACCGTCTAACCATCAACAGGCATCTCTTGCAGCAGCTTTAGCCTGTTTCTCCAATCATGCCTGCCTAAGTCAATAACGCTTTGCCAAAGCTCCTCGTGCATTAAAGGTTACCGTTTAGCTTGTTCCATGAATCACAGCAGATGCATAACTTGGCAGTGGCCATTTCTGTCCCTCCCCTTCTTCGCTTCATACTGACTGCAGCCCCCCAGCTCAGGGCTGGCCGAGCCCCCTCCCCCAGCAGGGAGAAGTCATTACATGAAGAGATCAACTTACCAGTTGTCTTCAGAGCAGTGGCTGAGAGCAAAGCTCCTGGTCGGACCGTGAGTGCGAGAGAAAGGGGGAGAGGGAGACGGACTCGTACCTACAAGAGTCAGGGCAGTGATCCTGAGACACAAGTGCATCTGCTAGCTGTTAGTACTTGGCAGAGGGTTTGCTCCTCCAGGGTAGCTCTAACTTTGGGTAATAATGTTTGTCAGCTACCTGATACTAACGTTGCTCTGCTTTCAAACAGCAATGTTAGCAAGACCTGGGGGTGAGGTAAGCAAAGTACAATGTCTTGTCAAAAATCGTCTTGTCACAGTTGCGTTTTCTTCGTATCTGTTAAGATGGACTGTGAATGATTTTTATGCTGTTAGACATTTTAGAATTGTGTTGTTTGTGTTGTGTAAAAAGCTTTTGGTTTGGTTTGGGTTTTTTTTTTTTTTTTGTTCGGGGGATCTTTGTTTGCTTTTTTGCTTTGGGTCTGTTTGGTTTTTTTTTTCTTTGCAAAAGCCAAAAGGTACTAAAGGAGAATAGTTTGAAACTTCACTTCTCTGGATTTGATATACAATACGCTTTCTATGAGAGATGACTAATTTGTGAATTTTTCTTTACTAACATACAGAGAAATATGATCCTCTGCAGCAGTAGATGGTATTGTTTTGTTCATATTTTCTGCAAAAATGTGCGCTAGAGAAAAGTTTTTGCACAGGATACATTCTGGGGATTGTGAGCATGTAAAAACTCCAGGCTTCATTACTTTAATAACATTCTTTTTGTGCATATACATGTAATGTTTAGTCTGGGGCAGGGCAGAAAGAACTTGATTTTTTAAAAACTGTATATCATATAATTAAAGAGGGACTTTATGCGTTCCTAGTATTCCTAATTCCTAAATCTTCAGCAGTGGTATAGAACAGCTCTTTATATGCTTTGAAAAGTTGCTGCTTGATTTATGAAGAGCCATTTTCCAGATTTTTGTCCTCATCAGAGCAGTTTGTCATCAAGTACTTATTTCATACCAAAGCAGAAATTTTCTGCTACTCTTTTGCCATTTAGGAAATAACTTAGCAGGCGTGGTACTATTAGATATAAAATATTCCATCTAATGAAATTACTTGCAGAAAACACATTTGATACTCATTCTCCCTTGCTCTACCTGAAGTGGGATGTGTAGCTGTGCATTTTAAATGAATCATTGGATAATTTTCTTCCATAAATATGCCTTCCTTAAGTAAGTCTTCTGAAAACAGTGATTCTGCTTTAAAGCTTTATTAGTGCTGTCATAACTTAATAGTTGCCTAATGAAGTCCAGATCAATTACTTTCCCTGGTAAAGGTGGAAGTGAACAGGAAAAAACACCTTGTCCAACACTGCGTGGTTGACGCTTTCTGTAGCTGACGTGTCTAGAAATAAACTTTCTTTCGCTTTCAGGGTGTTTTAATAAGAGAATCTGTAACAGCTTTGTTTCAAGAAAATGTCTCTTAATGAAATCTTATGCTGCCTTTGATCCAGTTAAAGCAGGGAAAGGTTTTCAGCAGTGTCTCAACAAATTTAAATGGTTTGATGATCAGAGCAACTGGAAGCTGATCATTGCCCTCTAGTTGTCACAGAAGTTTTTAACTTCCTGCTTGATTGTTATGGAGCATAGAAAATGATAGATGGACTCACCTTGTTCAGACTGAGGGACCTTAAAATCTGTGGTGGCTCATATGGAAAATATTTCTGTCACCACTGCATGCACATGTGGTCTTCAGAGATCCATATAAAGAACAAATCTAGAGCAGCAGCAGTGTTGCCTGCCAATTATCCTCGTTAGCAAGTAAAATAAAAGCAATGCTGTGTTCTTACCTGGAAATTAATTTCTGCTGTAAAAGTGCAATGTGTAATGTTTTAGCACTGTGATCCATATGCCAAGTGCTTTAAACTGGACTGTTATTCTTAGTTTTTCAGCTAATACAGCAGACATAATATAAAAAATTGGCCTGTTGATTTATCAATGAATTTTAAGTTGTAGATTTTAGCATAGGTAGTGAGAAATTTTCTCCTTTATTATGTTCATATGCCTAATTTTGGAAATTTCATAATAAAAATATACAGTGTCTACTGTTATTAATATAATATTTCTTTGTCCTGTATTGTAAGAGACCACCCGATAATCTTGTGCATTTCCCTGCTCCAGCTGCAGAATCTTGGCTACATAAATATTATTTCTCTAGGAAATTACTCAGTAAAGATTTTTCCTGTAGCTGACAGTGAAGACAGAGAAAATAAGTGAGAAGCCATTTTTTAAAGGAAGCTGAATTGTCATTTTGTGCTCCTTTCAACTGTTTTGTATACTTCTCTGAATATTTTAATTGATTTATAGGTATGTATTTTTTAACATTCTGCTCATAAAAGTGTCAGTTTTTGATAGATTATGAAGTCAATGGGAAGTTGCTTTTCTTGCCAGCTTGTTTTGTCTGTATTTTAATGCTACAGAACTTTAACTGTTCAAGAAACAGAAAATAACAAAAAATTCAAGTAGTATGTTTTTTGCCATATAATTCTTAAGGAACCCCTAACACTTGTTCTAATGTGTGTATGGTTATGTTCTGCTTTTCATTTGTTGTTGATTTAAGGCATGACTTGGCATGAAGTCAGTGAAACTGCATTGCATCACTTTTCCATCCAGGAAGGAAATAAGGTTGTGTAGATTTGCAACTTGCACCACATTTGTATGGCCAAGCCCAGAGTTTATGTGTGTGTGTGTGTGTGTGTGCTTCTCAGCAAATGAACACACTAAACTCCTAGCAAAACAATGCTTAATCAAGGCTTCCTCCTTCTCACTTCTTTAATCTGCTGGTTTGCAATCAGCTTTAGCAGGAAAATTGTTGGTTTGACCAGATACATTGGGCTTGAGAAATCTTTGAGCAGGCAAGGAGTTTACCTGAGGAATAACCCATCCCTGTATTTTCAGGTATTCCTAAGCCTGTCATTATTCTTCACTCAAAAGCAGGTAGCCTTTTAAACTCTGTTTTCTCAGAGTACTTGTCAGATATTTGCACATGCCTTGGGATTTTAGTTGATTCAACTGAACTTTCCCATTTTAGTAGCTTCTTTAATCCCATATAAATTGACCATAAATCAATACTGTCAGCCCTATCTGCCTCAGTACTGGTGTCAGTGAAGCTGTGCAAATGTTCCAAAGTCACCAGCCTGGCCTTCTCAGCAAAACCAAATTGTACCATTCTGAGCTTGGTTTGAATTGTTTTCTATTAGTTTTTTTTTTTTTAAATCAGTCTAGCTGACAAAAAGTGTGGACAATGGGAAGGAAGCCTCACATATAACTTCTGTGTTGATCTGTATTTTAATGGGATAAATAATCATAATCTGACTAATCATCAAAATACATAATATATGACTTAACACAGAACTTTCAACATGTTTAAGTGAACAGGAACAGGTTTTGAGATACCCAATTATTTTCAGTTCTTGAGTAGCAGTTGTTCAGATAACAGCATGTTTTGCCACCTTAACCAAGCTGTTTATAGAAGCAAGTTTTGTTTAAATATGTAGATACTCTTTAGCTTCAGAGTATTGAATACTAGGTGCTGTTCAGCTTTCTTCATAAAGTAGTTCAACATGAAGTGTAGAAGATACTAAACAGTGTCCTTGAGAGTTGTTTTAATATATTTTTATTATAAATAAATTTCACAGATGTGAAATGCTTCCCTTTGGAATTTGGGCATAAAGAGGGTGAAAAAGTCACGTTCCACCCTCTAAAATGAGTAAAGGGAGCCTGAGCAACTCTGAGTGAGATTCTTGGTGTGCTGCAGACACTGCTGGTTCTCTCTGTGGCTTGTGGAGCAGTTGTTCTACACAGCATCCCAAGTTGCAAGAGCAGGAATAAACAGACAGGAGTGTGGAGGGAGCTTATTGCCATGAGCTCCTGTTCATTTCCACCTCCACACTGCTTGGCCTCTCTGCAGTGTGTGTAGCTTGTCCACAGGAGCCAGAGAGGCAGAGTGAACTTAACTAGCAGCATTTTAAAAGATCATTCACTGACCAGGGTCAGGTATCTACATCCCCACTGCACAAATGCAACCCATTGCAAGAAATAACTCAGTGCTCGTCCCAGTGAACAACTCAGTGTTGTTACTTATTTCTGTGTGGTACAATATGAATGGAACTCTCCCTTGTTGATCTTGCTCAAGCAAGAAGGAAGAATACAAAAAAGAAACAAATCACAAAAGACCCCAAACACCTTGAGGTCATGTTCTTTTTTACACTGTCTCTTGACTGACTATTCTCTTGTCAAGGAGGAGCTCTTTCCTGAGACTGACTGGAGGAAATTTCTGACCTTACTCAGTGGAATCTTCAGTGTTCTGTGGTCAGGTCTGCTGCACTTGTGACAAGGCAGGGAGCTCCCCAGCAGGTCCATCTGCAGCAGCTGATGGGATTTTGGCCAATTCTGTGAAAGGGCAGCATGGAGAACCAACATGGCAATGCTTATGCTGTATGATTGTTGGTGCTCTTCATTTATAGCATTCAGCTGTACCTTACCAGCCATACTGACTGTTGTATCTGTGGATTTAGGCAACTTCAATTTTTTTATCCTTATGATAGTCCTGTAAGGTTGTGCTGTAGTACAACTGTTACTTATAAATTTCTGGACCACATAGGTAAAATACAATTCAGAGGCTCAAAACATTATCAGTAAGAATTTTACATATGCTTGAAAAATCAGCCTTTCTAGCACATGAATGGTTTTATATCTGAGCAGTGTCTCAAAGAATCTCTGTATGGCCAGGAGATGAACTAGTTAAGTTGTCTCTACTCAGTCTCCAGGATGGAGTTTAGCTGATGTCACACCTTCAGCCATGGGCAGGGAGCTCATGATGTGGCCCAATAAAACAAGCATTTCCATCTCTGACTTCCACAAGGCCAGCATATAAGAAAACATAATTTCTCTCACTGACATATGGGCAAAAAGAATTCCTCATCTCTGTACCTGAGTGTTTCCATCTGCAAACCAAGGTTAATAGGGTTTCCATTGATTCTCTTGAGAAATTGATATGTCACCTTGACTGTTACTTTCCCATAAAACATCACCCTTAACCATTCGGTTTATGAAGCATGAGAATGTTTGAGACTATTTGTGGACTGGTAACTAAAGAGGGATTGAACCATTTATTTATTTAGCATACGTAAAAGAAAGTTATTTTGATTTACTTTAAAATTACCTGATTAGAAAAAAGAGATGGTAATTTACATATGGCAGTAACTGCTGACATCACCAGTAAAACATCTGAAAGTGTGACATACGATAGTTGAAAAATAATCCTGTCAAGAAAATATCCACAGCGTAGGCCAAATTATAAGAATATGCTCTATGTATTGATGTAAGTACCACAGTACACTTTTATTTGACCTCTGACATTCTTGCCTCACTCTCCCCAGCTTTTTTGTCTATCTCAACTTCAGTATTAGTAGTACGACCCTGGTTTGCTTTGAAAACTCTGGTGTAAACTTGGTGTAGTAGAATGTTCAGTTTAAATTTAATTTCATTCTAGCAAAATGACTCCAACTGTGTTCTTTTACCCTATGTGATTAGGGGGAATAAATGTTCCTCCAATTTTATTCTCAGGATTTCTGTATGGCATTAGTTCTTCCTGTCTGGTGTATCTGTGCCTATTCTTGTGGAAAGACAGGACTGCAATCCCAGCAGAGCAGTGTGCACTGACCAAAGTCCATAAGGGTACTTCCCTAGTAGTTCTCTAGATCCAAAGTCGTTTGGCTCTGGGCTCTGGTTCAGGCTGTGCTGATCTTCTTGTTCCATGCCTTAAACATCTAAAAGATGGATTGAGGGCTACATTAATTCCCACAGTAATTACAGCATCATGCTCAGTCCTACCATGGTGAAGCTAAATTCATTAAGTCATTACCAAAGAAATGGTTACGTGTGATGGATGAGCTAATTTGTTTCTGAGACATGGTTCATAGACCATTTTCTTAAAAGCAGTTCCAGAAACTTGTTGGATTGCTTATTAGATAGACATATGCTTAAATGAATTTACCGTGAATTTTACACCTGGAAATACTATTTTCCCTAGAAATGAATAGTTTACAAAATACTTTCCTAATCATATTTCATTATCAGCATCCATTCTTTTGATTTGCTTGATTTTTTTTTTCACCTTTGCTTTTTGAAGCAATAATTCTCTTAAAATTGAATTGCAATGAATGTATTTTTATCACTGTAATGTAAATGCTCTTCCTTCTGGCACAGTGAGTTTAGCTGCTTTTCTGAGGATTTTAATATTTGTTCCAAACATGCTGAGCATATAAATGGAGCAATGAATTCAGAAGGCAGGTAGTTTATATTAGAATGTATTGAAAGGTAGTCACAAACAACAGAAAAGGAGAAAATAAAGATATAGTAAGTAAAATAGTCACACTAATTGTTTTGTAAATCATAGCAGTCATTGTAATAAATAGGTTTTTCTTCTAAAGGTTCCCTTGGTTTTCCTATCTCTTTATGGCAATTTTATAAGGCTCTGAATTTTTAAGTGCTCTGATGTATAATAGGGCACAGGAATGTGTTCCAAGACTCATAAAATCTTTAATTAAAAGAATGGAAATTCTTGTAAACTCCTGGTGGTTGCCTTTAAGTGATATCACTCCTTAAAATACTTCCCGCTCCCCCCAGCCTGTGAGATTATCTTGCATTTTGTTACAGCACTGTTAGGTTCTGCCCATGGATGATGTACCCATTTTAGGGAAACAAGTTGATTATTATAATTCCTGGCCTTTCTGGAAGGGAGACCTGGCACACAAAAGAGACTCTGCTGAGTAACTAAACAAATACTTTGCTGTTAAAAGTCGAAATGGAATTTCGCTACCAGCTTTCCTGGAGGCACTGCTGTAGGTGGGTTCCTGGCAGTGCTCACTGAGCTGCTGCTCAGAGCCTCTGAGTGCAGAGTTGGGGGCACATGTGCAGCCATCAGGAACATAAAGCAAATATTCAATGCATGGTGGAAAGACAGTGGGCGGAAGGGGACTGGTATGTGACACATATCCCTGTCCTTACTTGATCTGTAGCTTTCTCCATTTATCCTTCAGTATCCTTCACTTGCTGTTCATGGCAGCCAAAACAACAGCAGCAGGGATCAATCATCCTTCACTGGTGTGTAAGGACCCAAGGGCACCAACACAGCAATTATATTACTGACAGCAGCTACATCGCTTCTCTTTAAAGAGCCCTGCTAAATGAGACACATGAAAGTGAAGCATGAGAGAGTATTAAATTAAAGGTTTGCCTGTGTATGTCATTGCCTGAAGCTGTCGATCTGTTTCTTCATGGGTTACAGGTATTATTTTCCCAGCATGTGGGTTGTGAGGAAGGTTTTATCAAGAGACAGAAGTTTTTGACAAATTTCCACTCCTACCTATTTGGCAGTCACAGGAGAATGAGGTGAATTAGGAGTCAATAAATTAATCCTCCAACCATAACTGCTTTTTGACTGAAGCATAATGTTTACTTACATATTTCATGAGATTTCTTCCCTAAATGTCATGATGATGGGAATAAATCCTCAAACATTTTTTACTTCAAGACAAATCCTTTTGTTATTCAAATTCTTAATAAAAATGAAAAGGTTTATTTTTAACTTGTTTTTGAAAAGGTGCTGACTAATATCACAGGTAGATGATAATGTAGTAGGAAGGTTGGTATTTAATATAAAATTGCTTCCTTGCACCTTGGAAATTGAAATTACAGAAGCAATGGTAAAAGCATGTGGAAATGTTGCATTTTGATCCCAAACAGTTAATAGATTTACCATAAGAAATCACCCCCTCTGAGGAAAGATCTCTTCTTTCTATTAATGTAGTTACTTCACTATACATTTCAAATGACCTTTAAGTAACTGCTGTAGAGACAACAAAGCCACATTTGATAACATTTGGTGTGTGGAGGATGTATTAACATCTGTACATGAATAGAATGTCTGCAACACGTGCTGGACTCTTGCTTGTAAGTACTTGAAAAGTGAGATTTATTTAGTGCTCGAATGAGCAGGTGATAGTGAAGTATTCTAGCCAGGGGCACCAAAAGTTTTCATGTTGTTAACTATGAGCCAATATCCTCTAGAAAAGCACAAGTACACAGACTAACTGTATAAATAACTTTTCTTATTTCCTCATTAAATGGAAGATTCTTGCTGAAATGGAAGAATTATCTTGTTGGAGCCAATGCATTAAACTGAAGACAATTTCTTTAAACATTTCCTTAAATATTTTGATAGTAAGAACCTCAGGCACAGGTTCTCTTGGTGCCGTGGAGGAACTGAAGAGAGGAGGTGATAGGTGCATACTGCCCAGGTGACAGAGAGGTGATGAGTGCATGGTGCTCAGGTGACAGAGAGGTGATGAGTGCATGGTGCCCAGGTGACACAGAGGTGATGTGTCCGTGGTGCCCAGGTGACAGAGAGGTGATGTGTCCGTGGTGCCCAGGTGATGCAGAGGTGATGTGTCTGTGGTGCCCAGGTGACAGAGAGGTGATGTGTCCGTGGTGCCCAGGTGATGCAGAGGTGATGTGTCTGTGGTGCCCAGGTGACAGAGAGGTGATGTGTCCGTGGTGCCCAGGTGATGCAGAGGTGATGAGTGCATGGTGCCCAGGTGACAAGAGGTGATGTGTCCGTGGTGCCCAGGTGACAAGAGGTGATGTGTCCGTGGTGCCCAGGTGACACAGAGGTGATGTGTCCGTGGTGCCCAGGTGACACAGAGGTGATGTGTCCGTGGTGCCCAGGTGACAGGTGATGAGTGCATGGTGCCCAGGTGACAAGAGGTGATGAGTGCATGGTGCCCAGGTGACAAGAGGTGATGTGTCCATGGTGCCCAGGTGACAAGAGGTGATGTGTCCGTGGTGCCCAGGTGACAAGAGGTGATGTGTCCATGGTGCCCAGGTGACAGAGAGGTGATGAGTGCATGGTGCCCACGCCATTGAGGATTGCTCACGTGTACCCTGGTCGTGACAAGAGGTGGTTACAGTGTCATTTGCTCTGTGACTGCATCCCATCCTTTTGAAAACTTTGAGTATTCAGGTGATTATTCTGTACTTCAAGGTTAACTCTTCAGTGTTATCCTGAGGATCCGTGGCAGAGCATTTACCAAATGCTTGTAAGCACTTTGTTGGGGTGCTTGGCTATTGGTGATGAACAGTGCATTACCAAAGAAACCAATAATTAGGAAGGATCAACACAAGAAATAGAAATATTTCTTCAGCCGCTTTATTATGGTTCAGGAAATGAACAAAGCTAAAGCAAAGCAAAATGGTAAGTAACTGCAGCATCGGGGCATTGAGGTAGTGAAAGTAGGAAAACTCCTAATGCATCCAGCTGTCACTGTGTGGCTATTGGGGATTATCTCTACTTAGACCATGTCAGCAGAGGCTGGCTTGTATCCTGCCTCTTCTTTCTGAATGGCCACCACTTCTGATTTTCAGATGAGAGTGAGAAATACTGGGAATGACAACTAATGCTATGATGTTTTATTTGTAATCATAGAAATGGGTTTCTAACCATGTAAAAATGGTTAATAACTAAGTAAAACCATGCTTAGAATTCAGTTTAAGGTAAACAGTCATAATGACTTGTTCAGAAGTAAATAAAAAGTTTTAGAAGTACTAACCTCCCTCTACATAGTTGTGTCAATACTGAGAGGCTTCAAAGGAACCTCTCAAGTGCAGTTCTAGTTTCTTCTTTGTTCTCACTCCTGACAAATTACCTAAATATCACACAATTTTAAAGGTGTTAATAAATGTTATTTCTTATGTGTGGGCTTTTCTTGTCCGTCATTTTTGCTTTAGTAGTGGATACATTGAATCATTTGGCATCTTTCATTTTTGTCATTCTCACTGCAGTATATTCCACTTGTGACAAATGAGCCATCTAGCTCCTTTATGAATTCCCCAAAGGCAATTTTAGGAGAGAAGACTCTTTAAATATCTGTTTATAAGACATCCAGTGCACGGAAAAAGTGGGAGTTACTTGAAAAAATCTAATACATTTTTCCATGTTGTCAGAAGTCTGTATTGATGCACAGAAGTCCATTAGTCCTGGGAAAGAATGGCAGTTGGTGTAGCTCCAGCTGTATATGCAGCCGTTCATTTTAAGAATTGATTGAGAGCAGATGAGATCAAAAGTTAACATCTGCAGCTGTTTCTAGCTGCTAAATAAGCATTAAGGACCTGGTGAAGCTGTATTTTAGTGAAGAATAAACACTACAGAACCTGCAAGCACAAATTTCAATGTTAATAGCACTATAGCACTGTTCTCACTCAGGTTTCAAGTTTTGGGTTCTTCCCTGTGTTGAAGAGAAGACTGGGAATGCCTAGTGAGCAAGTTAAAATTCACACAACTTCACATCTTCCTGTAAGGACAAGATAGTTCTTGGAGAACAAACTAATGGTGCTAGAAAATGCTCCTACTTCTGCTTCAACTCAGAAGGAAATTTCTACTTCATCTTAAGCAGTTTGGCAAATTTTTAGAAAGTAAGAAGTGAATGCTGTTAAAACATTGTTTGCTTTAGGAGGAATTGGCCAAGGAAAGTAAGGAAATGACCTGAAAAACAATCAGCCTTGTGGAAACTACTGCAGACTTCATTAGGGAGACATTGCAGGGAAGCAAGTGGAGGATCAGCACTGGGAATGTCAAGGTGAAGACTTGGCTCAGATAAAGATTCTGAAAGCCAAATTGTCACTGATTTAAAACTGTCATTATTAGGGTTTTGATCTCAGTGACTGAAGATTTAGGAAAGATGTCATTAGCCAAATCCCGCTGCCTTGATTAGATGCAAATTTCCCTATGTGCATTGTACAAATATCTGTACAATGGCTGAGTTGTAAGTGCATTGGTTGGGAGGATCTGGAAATAAATGTGGTATCCTGCAACATAAGGAATGAAAAAAACATCTGGTATGGGACATTTCTAAAAATAGCAGGAGCTTTCTAAACTCCATGCAAATCCTTTTAAATTGTAGAATAGAGCTAAAATTCAGCAGACGTGCTGTCCCTCTTTCATTTGTAAAGGTCCTGCAGCTTAATAAGTTTCTGATTTTTATGCATTTATTTATTAAATTACATTTTAATGATAAAAGATTTTAATAACACCTGACATTATTTCCTTTGAATCTATGAGAATATTAAGTCTTTGTCTCAGAGAACACTTAGGACTTTTAATACATTATTCACTCACTGAAATATCAAAATTAGAGATATGAAGAGGGAGTTAATTTTTATCCAAACTGAAATAATTGTATGATAATTACCTGATAATTACAGGTAATTATTGTACAATTACCCCTTAGACACCATTGCTGGGCTGCTTCAGAGGATCAGAGTGAAGCTTACCAGTGTATTCACATGTGCATATAAATGCAATCATTGTGTCTCTTTGTGGTCTCTTTTCTTTCAGTACAACATCCCATTTTAAAAATACTTCCTGAGTCAGACAAAGAATACACTTTTTCACTCATTTTTCTATGACTTGTTATTGACAAAGTGTGTCAATAACAGTATTCATTGTGTCTGTGAGACAAGTGAACATGAACTGCAATTTTAACTGTATTTTATGGCATCTTCTGGATAGAAAATGTCATCTAGTATTGCTCCTCAGTTAAGGAGACACCATTTCCAGTGGATTGCAGCCTTGGTGTGTGTCCTTGGTGGCTGCATAAAGCCCAAACTACACGCCCCAGTTTGTGAGGTCACATCAGCAGTTGTGCAGCATGATCAGATGCAAGTTTGGATGGCCAGTTGGGTGGCTGGAGTTTTCTTGGATTTTGGTTTTGTTTCTCTACTTTTATATCTATCCTTTAGGTTGGTTTCTACTACAGATTTGTTGAACCTCTTCAGATAAAATGGAAACTCAGGAAACCTTATCATTTCTCGTCAGGAATTAAACTAAACTTCATGTCCTTGAATCTCTAAAAAATTTAACTAAATTTTCTTCCTGGTTTTTTTGTTGTTTTGTCTGGATAAAAAAAAAAAAGAAGCTTTAATAATCATATTGGAATATAAGATTTGAAATGTCATTGTGGGCAAGGATGTCCAAGTTCCTGTTTCAGGTCACCTTCTCTTATGATCTTTCTTATGAAAATTTCCATTTTCCTTCCTGTTTTATTTCCTTCTATCCTTGAAGGCTCAGAGATAAGTAGTTAAATTTAGGAATACACTTTTTGTTTGGAAAGAAAACCGAAAAAGTTGCATAGTTTGAATATTTGACAATTTCCCAGAAATTGTGTAAGATCATGAAGTTTACAAGAGTAACTAAGAGAAAAGGAAACCTTCAGATATTTTGGGATGTTTTTTTCTGATTTGGAATGCCATCAGAATTTTTTGCCAGCTTTAGTTGCCTCTATGGATACATTAATTTCAGCTGCAGCTGCTTCAGTTTTGATGGCACAGGCTGACCCTCACAGCCTTGGTGTGTATTGCTGTGTGCCATGCATTAACCTTTATTGTCTGGTCAATGAAATATCTCCAATAAAGCTTTTCTGACATTGTGACATTAAGAACCGATAGTTTCTGTAGGGATGCTCTAACAGAGGTAAGATGGGCTTGTGCTGTCAGCTGTTCCTGATAGACTTCTAATAGGATCCCTTTCTCCTACTTTATCTCCTGTTCTCAAAAAAGGTGGTGATTGTCTCAAATGCATAGGGAAGCTAGTT
Organism: Anomalospiza imberbis; assembly: GCF_031753505.1. Taxonomy (NCBI): domain Eukaryota; kingdom Metazoa; phylum Chordata; class Aves; order Passeriformes; family Viduidae; genus Anomalospiza; species Anomalospiza imberbis. Next base: position 14,577,970 of record NC_089693.1, on the reverse strand, counting down.
ACATTTCCAGAGTGTTTAAAACTGGCCAGGTCTTAAAACTTCCCACTGACTATTTCCTGTTCTGCCAATATGTTTCTTGTCTTTTCTTTGCTTAACTTAAGAAGTAGAAAACTTATGGTTGGGTTTTTAGCTATATTAGGATCACAAAACACTGCTCAGCTATATATACTCTTCCTTGTAAACTCTGCCTCATGAGAATAGACCTTTTCTCATCTATGAAATAGGGATACACAAAACTGTTCGATGGTAGAATGCCTACAAGGAAACTGTATGTCATGACACTCTCAAAGTTATTTCAAGTCCACCATGCCATTCACTTCTGTGATATTCTGTTCACCTTGCCAAACTAAGGTTCATCTGGGAATCCTAAGTAAAATGAGGGAGTCCCAAGCCACAGGGCAGCATCAAAGTGTCCACAAATGGTCTTAAAAATTGCTGGTGTCACTAATCCCTTATTAGATATAATGAGGCCCTGAAATTTCTTTTTGAATTGCCTTCATTAACCTGAATCCTGTGTAACTTGGAGAGGCAGATTTTAAATGTCTTTGTTAACATAGCAGGAGAGGTTATTACAGGTTAATCCCTGAAGCATGACAATTTTTATGCAGCCATAAATTTATTTGTGTACATTAAAAATACAAATGGTTTAAAGTTCAGCCCTTACAGTCTGTCTGGAGCTTAACTCAATGCACAATCATGGCACATTTCCAGGTAGTGGTTGTGCCAGGCTACAAGAGTTGGTTTCCCTGTAGTGGTGAAGCTGAAACCATCTGACTCCACATAGCTGAAGTCAGTTTACTGTTGAATTGGCAGCAGTTGTGGTCAGGCTTCAGTTGTAAGAAAATGCTTTATTGCTTCCAAGTTTCCCTTTCAGCAAAGAACACTTATAAGACCATAAAACTGTCTGTGTCTTTCTAAGATCTATCATGGCAGCCTGGTAGAACAGCATGTATTTTTTATTTGAAGAGTTAGTGTTTTCCAGTTATGTAGAAGGCTTAAGTAGCAATATTTATTTGTCCTCTGACTTGTTTCCTGTTGTTATCCTCTGTCCCTTCTGAAATGCACTGATCTGCATCGACAACAGGGAGAGTTAATTCCTCTACTGGTTTTAAAACAGCAGGAGATGCAATTGATGGGAATATCTGCTGCAGAATAGTTCAGCACTTGCCAAAACGAAAAGGAGAAAAGTGCCACAGAGGTTTAAACCAACACTGTGTGAAGTTGCGCAAGGTGATACCTCAGTGTTAATCTCCAAGATAAATTCCATCCTCACTGCTTTTGTGTATGCTAACTGTGCCTGCAAATCCATTTGCAGGACCATTGACTTTACAAATTCCATTTTTGCTTGCCTTTGCCCACATTTTTAGGTAAGTACCAGCGTGGCATAACAAATTATCACACATGGCTTCTGTCTCAGATGTGTTTGTTGGCTTCTTTCAGATAAACCTGACATAAATCTTTTCGAAAATGAAGTGTGTCATTGATACACTGTTGAGAATGGTTTTTCTTGGTTTTTTTACAGGTGCAGAACAGAGAAAAATGATGAAAGAACTTAAGGTGTTAAATTATTTTGATAGTGGTATGTCATTCAGTCTTATCAAGGTCTTAAGCTCAAGTTGAATAGAAGTATTCATTTAATACATCAAAAGTGGAGTTTATATAGGTTGGAAACCTACTTATAAATTTGAATCTAAACTTAAAAGAAGCTAAAAAGGAGGGGGAAGGAAAACATACAGAAAAATGAAAAATTAAGCACAATATTTAAAATGCAGTTCTGTGTAATGTCAAAGAGTGGCTTACATGGGTTTAATCAAATAATGCTTTCTTGTAAAGCTTTTAATTGTTTCCCTTCTGTATGGACTAGTTTTCACTCTTTACCCCACGTCTGTTTTTTCACAACACTGATTGTGTTTAGGGCTGTCCAAATCTGAGAACACAGACCAAATTTACACAGAGTGCATGTACCTATGTGTGAGAGAAAAAATACATATGCAGGCAAGTGCAAGCATGCTGAGATGCCTTGAAGACCCAGAATGGACATGTCACAGCAGTGATGCTATGTCTATAAAATAGCAAAGTGTTGTATTTTCTACAAAGCATTTCTCTGAACTGAAATTTTCTAGAGGGGCTATGGGACATACTGAAAAATAGATTCTCATAAGTTGTCATAGATTCTCATGAGTTGTCAATAGGACAACTATTGATGAGGTTTTAAGCAGAGCATCCCACTCATAAGATACACAGCTCTAAGCAGAGATGCATGTTCAAGAAGTCCTTGCCTGCCTTTTTGCAGAGAAGTTTTCATTCTAGGTCCTCGATTTTTTCTCGTGATTGCTGTGTTAAAAGTTGTACTGAAAAGCTTTAACTACACACAGAGTTAGTGTCATCCTGGACACTTAACTCTATCAATTGTCATACAAGCCTTTCTCTCTTCCTTTTGTCACATGCGTTCTACAACCTATTGTAAGTAATATGAAATTATTAGGATGCTCAATGGTGTATTAAGGTAAGTTTAGATTAGATATAAGAGAGAAGTTCTTCCCAGTGAGGGTGGTTGAGCACTCTCACAGGTTGCCCAGAGAAGCTGTGGATGCCCTGTTCCTGCAAGTGTTCAAGGTCAGGCTGGATGGGGCTTGGGACAGTGGAAGGTGTCCCTGCTTATGGCAGGGGGGCTGGAACTGGATCATCTTCTAGGTCCCTTCCAACTCAAACCATTCTATGTTTTTGTGTTGTAAAGTAATTTATGATCTTCATGGCTGGAAACATGAGCTACTTACATGCAGCCATGACTTTCACTCACATTCTCCTCAGCTTACAGAGCCATGGATGTTTTGAGCCAAACCCAGTGGTTCTTACCCAGGCAAAACTCCCACTGACTTCACTGACTTCAGTGGGAGTTTTGCCCAAGTAAAGACTGAAGGATTTGGATCACCAAACTTAGAACATAAAGTTTTCTATAACCTTGGGCTGAATTGCGCAGAAGGCAGTGGGTGTTTGAAGGAAAAAGGAAATACACTTTTTTCTACAATAATTTCAGCCCTGTTAGTGCTGAAGTTAAAAACATTCCTTTTGAGAAAACCTGACTTCTAAACTCTGCCAGTATTTTGGACTGGGGATGTTAAGAATTACATTTGGAATTCTTTGTACTGCACTGCCAAGTTTAAAGAGATACTCTTCAATGAATTAGAGTAATTATTAGTATGGTTGGTGTTTTTGTCATGTGGTAACAGAATAGACGTTCTGTGAAATACAGCAGTGTACTTGCTTTTTCTTGCTTTAAATTTTAAACAAATATCACAAATACAAAAACCTTGAACCAAGTCCAGGAAAATTCCGTTTATTTATACAATGCAATAAATATATAAAAAGTCCATCTTAAAATTATTAACTGCTTGCAACATGTTTTAAAATCTCCAGTAAAATGCAATTGGAACAGTTTTCTTCATCACAGTGTTTGCTACCCAGGTAGTATACGCCCAGATGAGTGTCTGGTTTGTACACAGCAGTGCAGAATAACTACTAAATACGGACAAATAAGAATATTAGTGTTTTTCACCCACTTTTCCCTTGTGCTTGTGTCCAGTCAAAATGAAAGACACTGGAGAAGCAAGCCTGGACTACTTACATAGCAAAAATGTAGCAGTAGCACCTCCCTAGTTACTGTATAATGGAATTGAGGAATTCCACACTGAACAGGATGTGAGGAATTTTTCCTGTGGATCTAGGTTTTTATGCTTTCCTGCTCAGAGAGGCTGAGCATGTCATAAACGTGGCCTGTTGAAATGTTTCTGTGGGCCAAGGTGGTGGTTGATGGGAATTGCACAGGCATGTTTGCTTTTCTAGGATCACTGTATCTGCTCCCTTGGTGGTTAGATTAGGTACCACAGTAGCTCTAATCTATGGTGTTCTGCACAGCACTGGAGAAAGTTAAGGAATGTGGAAACAAAACAGGGAAACCTTGATGAAACGTCATGTTGTGAACCCTGGCATCCTGAAACCCTGCCTCTGGATAGAAATCCTGCGGTGGATCTGTGGCCCAGGCTGGGAGGAAGGGAAGCCTGCCAGGGAGGTCTGGAGCCATACAGGACTGTAGAGAGGGGATGGAAGGGCTGGATTCTAAACCACAGATAGTTTCTTCAGCCCTACAAATGTCATTGTTCCTTTTATACAGTGAACATCACTCAGACTCTTTGTTAAGTTTAGGCAGGCTTTGAAAATTGTGTTAGAACTTCAAAGTGCTGCAAATTTTGCTCTAGGGTATAAAGTAGAATATTCAGGCTCTTTTTTAGATCTAGCATCAGGTTTCTAAAGCTCGCTGTGATACAACTTTCATTTATACTGAAATACTATGCATTGTATCCAGAATAATAGAAATCATTTTTTTTGGAACCTAATCATCACAAAGGCACCAACTCACTTAAATAATGATTTCTTTGAATTCTAATCTGCACCTAGAAATTTTTAACAAATATATAGTTAGAAACATTGTGTAGTGACTTTTTTAGAGCTTCATATGAAATGGTAGTTTCAATCTGGGCTAAATTCTTCAGAAAGAAAATATTTTAAATGTAATATGTTGAGTACATAATAGGCTTCATTCTGTGGCCTTTATAAAGTTTCCTCTGCCTACATCTTGCAAGTCTGTGCTCCTTGCATAAGCTATTTGAATTTCCTGGTCATTGATCCTGCTCAGTGTAGTGAAGGAGCAGAGAATTACTTTTCCTCCTGTCCTGTTAGCTGTGGGCTTGAATATCTATTTGGTCTTATGCTGCAGAGCACACAGTGGTGGAAACTCTTGGCTCTGCCTTATGTACTGAGCACTGAGGAGTGGAAACTTCTGGCTCTGCTTCATGTTAGTTTGCACTTCAGGCAATTTATTCAGCACCAGTGTTGGATCACAGAATCTTTTTTGCTAGCATGCCATCTTGGTAGTCTGACAGGTACAATGGTCCCCACTACCACACAGCTCACTGACCTTCACTTCTTGAGCAGGAGAGACATTGGCAGAAACTCATCTGGACCAGACCTGCAGAGGTCTGGGAATTTTAAAGCTGTCAGACAGAACTTTCCAATGAAGAAGTACCTCACATTGTAACTGTCATTACTAGAAGCACTGCTGTGCTTTATCAGTGTGAAATGACAAAACAATCTAAAAACATTTTAACTGAAAGTTTCTTGTAGTTACCTCCACTATTAGTGATTGCGTTATCTTTGAGTTGCCATTTTTACATAACACACCCATTGTTTTTAAACTGTTATAAAGAGAAGCAAAAGAGTGAAATCTACGTTAAAAGCTAAATTAGATTTCCATAAAGAATGAGGATATCAGGCCAACCACATCTCTCAGTCAATGTGCCTTACTGTTCAGGAAGCAAAGATTAATACTCAGCAGTGCTTGCCAGGCAAAACAAATAAGACGTGCAGTCAATTCTGCAAATTGACAGGACAGGTCTTGAAAAATTATCTGTTAATCCCCAGCCTTAAAATCAGGACTCTTCCATAGTCCTGACAAAACTCAGAAATGTGAGATAACACATTTTAAAACGAGCAGCAAGTAGAATGAGGGTAGGTGAGACACTTTGTATTGTCATACTTTGGCAAGACTGAAGTAGTGATTGATTTAATGTCATAATAATGTACTTAAGGATGTAAATGCATTTTAATTCTTAATTTAATTATTTTAAATTGCAATTAGTTTAATTCCTGATGTAAATGGTTCAATTATTTGCATTTGCTTACACTTACAGATTGTTCTTACACACAAACCCTTTTCTCAACCTGGCATTAAGAAATAAGCTGTACTTCAAGTTGCCATGTGTCTTCTATGTATTTAGTGGTTTTTTTCTAAAAAGCATGAATTATGCTTGTAGTTGGTGTTATAGTAATATGGTCTCTTTCCAATTAACAGTTTTAAGCCATTACCGGCTTTTAACAGAGCCAGGAAAACTGTTTTCAATTGATGATTTGGTTTAGAACTGATGGCTAACTTGTGAGTAATAATGGATTTTCAGCTTCATGTGACCTGCTGTAACACCCAGCCCTCCTGCTCCTGCCAGAGCGCAGAGCTGTGATGCACTGGGCTATCTGATCTGGACATGAACATCGTGTTTCTCAGTTGGATTGCAGTGAACAGTGTCCTTTGTTAGCAGCACAGGCCTTTTCTTTTAAACTGTTGCTTGGCTGTTTGTTCTGGAGCTCATACATATTTTCATCCATAACAATCTGAATATTTTTGGTACAATTCTGTACATAGACTTCTGTGTAATTTTGAAGATGTCAGTCAGTGTAATGGCTTTACGTCTGCAAATATTACAACGATGCTCTGTGTCTTACTGTCTTTTGGAATATTTCAATCAAGTGCTTTTGCAACTCTGTTTTTTTCAGTGTATTCTCTAGACATAACTGTAATCTAACTAATGAAAAATGGTTCAAAATTCCTCATAGGAATAGAATGACTCATCAATCATCAATTGGCATCAGAATGGAGACTAGTCTGTGCAATCTGCTTTCTTGTTAAATTCTCTCATGGTATCCTCTGTTAATCTGATTACTAAAATTTCAATTGATTGCTTTACCTTCAAACTGTTTTTCCTCAGCCAGCACTGATGTCTTTGCAATCTGCTATAATTTCACAGCCAGTCTATTGTCACTAAAAATACAGTTTGGTAGTATTATGTAATATAATTTTCCTTTCTTTATGCACTTTAAGTAGCTTCCACTTACAGTAAATTTTATTAAAACAACATTGTACTATCAGTCTTTTGTTTCAGCTCTAGGGTTTCATTTGTAGTGAACTATCAGGCAATTCTTTCAAGTATTGTATTTAATTTGTTAATGATATGGATGTTAAATGTAGATGCAAGCAATATAAATGCAGTCTGGAATGTTCATATGGAAATATATTTATTCTTATGCAATAAGTTGCCTGTATAACATGGCTGCAGACACATTGGATAATGAAATGGCTGATTAGAGCATTGGTTTTCAGCAAATTGAGAACACCTTGTTGACAGCAATTTACATAGCCCTTCAGGTATTTTGGCACAAGGGGATATTGCACATTTTGATAGTGGTGCCTTATTATTTTAAAGACTAGGGAGGGCATTATCCTGTGACTCTCCAGTTCCAAAGTTATGTAAAATAAAACTGCTTAGAAACTGTTCTGGTGGACTGTTTTGTTCAGGCGAGTCTTGGAGAAGTAAAGATCCAGGCTGTGTGGAATTGTACTCTGTAATGTTTTTGAAAGCATTACTTGCATTTTAGTACTTCTTCTTATAACCATCTAGCTGACTTAAGGCAATCTTAGGACTCATGAAGGAGTTGGAATTTTCAGATTGACTTTCAGTTGATTTCAAGGACATCTCTTTACTTCCTTTGTGTAATGGTATGGTTTGATTGATTAATTTTCCCCCTTTTTTATTCCTTTGTGCTTGTATTGTATTTAATCTCAAGTTTGTTGCAGGTTTCTTAATACTTTGTTGTATTATTGCACACATTTTTAAATGATGTGCTTCATGTATCATTGCCTTTTTCATTCCCAGCTGCTTTGTGCACTGTGATCAGTTTGCTGTGTAATAGACTTGCTGAAACTGCACGTGGTTGGTTGTGCGTGGTTCTGCATGCACACTGTGCATGATGCTCACATGCTGAGAGAAAGTTTGGTTCCCTCCACTTCCTCTTGCAGAGAGCTGCTGGGAAAGCCTCACTGTTGTGGTTCCCCTGAGGCTGAAGAATTGTCCTCCTCAGTGCACACAAGCTCCTCCATTGCCTCAGATGGAGCTGTGCTTCTTGGATATTTACCTAGGGGTGAATGCAGAAAACAGATGCTTGCCTGAGTGTTGCCAAATTTGATCAGGATATTGATTCAGTATAACAGCAAATACAGCTGCCAGAACTCTGTACTCTGGACTATTTTATGAATTTGTTCCAGGTGGAAATTCACCTCTCTTCCTTCTCTCCTTCCTCGGATGGGAAACCAAACAGTGTGTTGGCTTGGCTGGCTCTTCCCTTGCTTGCCATCGGTATTTTGTTGGCTCTTTCCATATAGCTTTTGGCGGTGTCTCTAATTGGAACAATCTAAGTTTGCCAGAACTTCTATTGACACTGCACTTCCCTGCTTTTGCAGTTACTTGTTTTGCACTACTTTATGCTAGGGAAAAGAGAGAGTTTATTTGGCTTTTTTGTGTTTGTGTGTCTGTTTGTGTGTGTGTGTTAAATGAGTCTGGACATACTGCAGGATTGGAATGAGGAAATCATTCAGATATGGGTTTTTTCTCAGTTGTATAAATTCATGCTATAGTTAGTTTTATTTTTACGACAACTAATTCTTAAGATATTTATGAAATACTAAAATTAAATACCTTGTGACATCTATTTGGGCAACCTAATTGCATTTGTAAGCCTTAAATGTGTATATCAGCATATTTTTCTTGGATGTTGTAGAGTTTTTGTTGCTACTGTACACACTTCTATGACATTTCTCTTTTAACTGCTGCTTATTTGTGACACACTTGAGTTAGGGCTCAGTCCTGAAGACCTCATTCAGGGCCTTATTCAGAGTTAGGTCTCCACTGTAGTCATAACTTGCAGTTCTTCATACCTGGCAGTATTGTGTTCCTTTAGTTGGCCACTGATTGTTTGGTGATGCACACTCAAGTAGATTTTTAGGAGAATCACAATTAAATAGCATTTCTGAAGAATTGAATACTATTTCAAATTCAGAGAGAAGTTGTATGCAAGTTAGAATCTGATAAGGATACAGAAACCCTATCAACTGTATGTACCATAAAAGTTTAGATGAGTAAATGTGCTCAAAATAGATTTTGATTCTATTTTATCAAATAGCATAAAAATTATTTCAGAGTTTTTGGGCTGTGGGCTTCTAGAAGACAGAGCAAGCAGAACAGTCTTGGGCAGGAGGACAGTTGTTGAGGGTGTCTGGCTGGTTGTCAAAGAATTTGCCCTGTTCATACTGTGACGGGCACTTGTGTTTGCATTGGAGAGTTGAAATTGCTATACCAAAGCAAATATTAGTCAGAGTGCCTGCTGGTTGTGTAGGATCAGTTCAATAAATCCCACTCCAGAGGCACTGGGAAATGGAGGTAGGTGGGACACACATCTCATTAGCTGTTGCTGAATTATATTCTGGAAAAGTGCTACATTTTTTCCACAGAGTTGGCCTGATTGAAAAATATGTGGGTTTTTTCCAAGAAATGAAGTAGCAGAATGACTGTTGAGTTCAGTGCCCAGATAAAGTATTTAGGAGGCTAAGCACAACACTATTCATCATTTCTCTCTCCCTACCCCCTGCTACGAAAAACAGACACTTGAGTGATAAACTGGAGAGAAAAGCATGCAGGATTGAAAAAGGAATGGGACTCAAATCCTTCACAGCAGCTCGCAAAGTAATGTTATTGCCTGCAAGCCACAACAGGTACAATAGAACTAAGTGAAAGAAATGAACAGTTTTCTATTTGAAAAGCACTCACTGGCAGAGTAATAAATTTTAAAAAGGAAGAATTAAATGGAAGAAAATCCTCAGTTTAAAATTTGCTAAATTAAATCCTCAGGAAATTTTGTATTTATTTCTAGCAAAAGCCTAAATGTGGCTTGAATAAAAATGCTGTGGCTGTGTTACTTTGGCTTCCTATAATGCACTTTATGAGGGTCTTGGACTAGAAAGAATAAGCCTAAAGAGTAAGAGCCCTAGAAGAGTTGTTTTTGTGATTTCGCTGGGGGTCAAAGATGGGCAGACTGATTTATCCAAACTGTCATGTCTTGGCATAAATAATGCGTAATAATTGAATTACATCAGTGAGTTTGCTGGTACTTTGGAGTGAGAGATTTTGAAATGTCTAAAGTACAACTGAAACTGAAATTGTGTGTAATTGGTGCCATACAGTGAGTGAGTGATAATATTATGCAATCCCTGAGGCCGAGCTAATTTACTAACAGATGGATTGTACATTCTAAGAACAGAAGTGCTAGGAAAAAGATGCATGTGCTTTGCTGTTAGCATGATAAATACAATAGCTTCCAGTTTTTAGTGCAGAAGTCAAGCTAGGAAATTATGTCCCATTGTTGATACGAGTTCCTTGAAAAAACAGCTCAGTTCTTGTTGCTGCAGGATGTCAGTGCTTGATAATTCCTCCATCAAAGGAGATAGGGGTTACTTGGTTAGGCATTCCATAAATGTTCTTTTTGCCCAAGGCCAAACCTGTTAATTTTTACTTTACCTTGTCTGGGGGGTGTCACTTTCAACTCAGGGTAGGGAGAATATTGGATTGGAGTCCCTTGCTCCAGAGTATTAGGATGACTTTGCACGTTATGACTTAATTAAACCACAGAGAGGACAGAGGTGTTGTATATACATAGGCAGCCTGAAGGTGAAATTGTGGTGATCCCACTTCCTCCCATGGGCTGTTTATGACTTTCTGGTATTTAAAGAGCTGGAATGTTTCTTCAGGGGAGGACTGAGGTCAGGCCACAGTAGGTGCCTCTAAACCTCCTCTGTCAGGCCTTGGTCTGATGCTGTTGTGAACACAAGCGAGGCTGTGCAGCCTCAGGAGCAGCCCAGGGATGACCATGAGGACTTGTTGTAAAAATGAGCTTGAGCAGTCAAGAACGAGAGCACTGCTTGCTTGCACTCTGCCCCATTTGGAACTCAGATTCTGAAGCCTGGACTTGGTACTGCCTGTTCCCCTTCACCATGCCTTGGGCCAAAAGAGCTTTTCTGGAATGCCTAACCAAGTAACTGGCAAGCCAGACCTTTCAATAAGATATGTAGCATTTTCTTACAAAGAAAGGATGTTTCTTACCTCCTGGTGGTACCATCCCACCGCCTTACTATGGGTGCAGCGCTGGGGTACGTCTCTGCACCTCTAGCTGACCTTGGAAATTCATACTGAGTTCGGAGGGTAGGATAAAGAGAGTTTGCGAGCTTACTGAGAGATATACTTGAATATTGTTATTTTCGGGTATTTGGAACAGTCATAAAAACTTTCTTTGTTTTTAAAGAAGGAAACCTGACAACTCCTGTTCCTCCAAGAGCTTTCATCAGGAAATCACCTTGCCTCTCATGAAGGCCAGCAGTCATTAGATGTAAAGCCACTGGATATCAGCTGTTTGCTGAACAGCTGAAGTGTTAAGACTCAGGATTCTTTGGTACAGTTTCTGCAGGTTCTGGCTGTAAATGACTCATCCTCTCCTCTTTTGTCCTCTTCTGTGCTGGGAAAACATGTCTGCTGTTGCTGTGCTCCGGTGTGTCTCTGTCCTAATCACGCACTGACCGTGTTCCTCAATCATGTACAGCAGAGCACACAACTTCTGAGCTGCTTCAGTGACGGTTTCCCTGCACTTTTGGCATGACACTACCGCTTTGTAGGCTGGGGCTGGAACTTACCTGAAACTCTGGAGCATGCACGGTGTGACCAGGTTTTTTTCAGTGTTGTACTGCCCAGTCCCTAACTTGTGTGTTGTGTTGACCATATGCTACGGTGATAGAGCTTTAAATCTTGACTAGACACGGGCATCTTTTCCTAAGAAGAGAAAGGATCACATCCTTCATACCATCTCAGTCTTCTTGCCAATTTTGAGCCCCCAATCTTAAAAAGAAAAGAACAAGCATTTCTGAGTAAAACAGTCATAAGTTCTTTTAAAAATATTTGCAAAACACACGATTTTATTTAATCCTAGGTTTTGGGGAAAAAAAAACCACCAAAATTATTTTTGCTGTTTATTTTCTCTGAAAATAAATGTTCAGCTTGTTTCAAGTCCCTGGCAAGGAAATTTTCAGTGTGGGTTGTTAAGTTTTGGCAGAGCTATAACAATCTAAAACCAACAGGGATACTATTGGAAAGCGTTTGAAAATATTAGCCATTACTATAGTTACCAGCTCTGCTTGTGTTTCTTTCTTTCTTGGGCATGAAATTGTATCAGGTCAAGTAGTCTCGAAGGTGGGTACACCAAGGTGGAGAGGAAGTACATGAGCCAAGTGTCAGTGAACAGTGCAGGATGAAGCAGAGGTCACGGTGGTCCTTGGGTTCAGAGGAGATTCTCAAGGTATCGAGTTCCTGGGTGCTGCTGCTGTTGGGGCCATGCATCTTACAGCTCTTGGTAGCACAGTTCCAAGTGTAACAGACATAATTAAACCCCTGGAGGGAAAAAAAAAACCAACACCAAACACTTGTTATTGAATTTCAGATTTATTAGAATTAAAGAAATTAATTAAAGTTGTCCCAGGAGATAATAGAGAACACTGTATTCTGTGCTACCTTTTTTGTGAGCAACATCATGGATAAAAAGAAATACATGCAGTTGAAAGAGAGGGCTAATGAGTTAGTATTTATTGCACAGATATATTCTGGCTATGTTAGCTGCTGTTTCAAGATCAGACATCTGTCCTTAAAATATTTTGCTGCTTGGAGGTTTTTTTCTTTACCTTGAAATGAAGCCAAGTTTTTCCTTCATAAAGGAGAACACTTGAATAAACACAACCCTAGCATAAAGCCGGTTGGGACTAGTCTCTTGGCACGGGCTAGAGTTCTTTTCACATAGGGAATTATTAGAAAGACAGTGAATCTAACTTCTCCCCTCTCAAGGGTCCCTCACATAGTCTCTGTTCTTGACTTCTGTAATATTAAGCAGCATGGAACAGTCAGCAGTCTACAGGAGTATTACACTGGGATATTTTTATATGTTGTCCCTTATTTTTCAGAAAAAATGAAATATTTCTTTGTTTTAACTTTGAAATTGTGACAGATGCAAGTATTTGTTAACTATGGTGTACCCATAGGGATATTTATTTACACATAGCAAGCAGGTAAAACTTGTAAATCTGTTACAGAACAAAGCTGAGAATTCTATGTGGCTTAGAAAGATTTATGTATTTAGGGGAGCACTGTTGGGATGTAGTAGTACTTAACTATGAATTGGATTCTGCAGAAATTGGCACACATTTCTTTTTCCTACAAAATTGCTTCTAAGAGTTGGATTTTCTCTATGGTAGACCAGGTCACAAGAGTTATAAAGCTAATAATGTCTGAAACCAGATAGTAATTTCCAGTTTCCTTTGTCCTCATTTATATAAAATGATTCTTCACTGAGACCTCTTGCTTTCTAAGTCTGGGGAGGTGAGGGAGTATCTACACAATACAAAACACTCTACTCTTTTTGGTATCATGAGAAAAAGCACTTGGAAATAAAACCCCCAAAATTTAAGTAGACAAAATTAACTCCTGCATTTCTATTACTTTTCTCTATAACTATTCTAACTAATATACTCTATTACTTCTATAACTTTTCTCATTCACCCAATTAGTCATCAAACTTGCTGCACAGTCCCTTCTTATGTAATCAATGGGCCACGGAATGACATCTGTAGTATCTCTATTTTTTAAACCTTTATGTTTGAAATGTAAGAAAATGCTGCTGTCAAAATTCTTTTCCACATAGTAAGAGAAACAACTTTTTTATGTATATATTCTTTCCTCTAATTCATCATTGCTGAAAAAATCAGAATATCTGATCCATGTTTAGATGACTACTCAAAAATTGTTCCCTTTCCCTCTCCAGTATATCAGTCCAGGAAGTAGAAACGCCTAAAAGACAGAGAACCATGAACTCTCACCTTTGGAGCTGGGGAATGTAAGGGCTGAAAGCTGGCAGATGACAGCTGTGACTGAGAGTCCATCTCATCACATTATGAACACAGCCAGTCCCCTGTGTCTCCTCCTGTGTAACATATGTCCCTCTCTGGGAAGATAACCTGCCTCAAACGTGGATGCTTCTTTCTTATGTATTCTCTGATACAAACATGTGCAGACACTGCAGTGGCCAAATAAATGGATGAGTTCCTTGTGTGAATGCCTTGTGCAGGCTGGATGCAGCTCCAGGAGCAGGCAGTGGCCATGGTGCTGTTGTAGGTACTCGTAGTGCAAACCCTGGGATGTAAAGTGTTTACAGCAACCATCCTCAAATTAAACTTGCTTAAATCCTGGTGGCAGGATTTTTGTTCAAGTAGTAATGAGGATACGAAGGGCATAGAAATACATGGTGACTATGTGCTAACTTTGGGCAACACAGAAAAAAGTAAAACTCCCAAAATCTGATCTTTGTTGCATATATATCTATTTTCTAATCATCTAGGAAGCACTGTATTGCATTCCTTTTAGCTGTTTTCCTGCTTTACAAGGGGCATCTTTGTGATTGAAATTCAGATGATGTTTGACACAACAAAATTTAAACTCAGATTTGTGTATTTGAACAGCTGTTGAGTCTACAGTAAGGAGGTTCTCAGTAATTCTCAGGTGCCCTTGATTTATCTAGCTTGATTCTCACCCTTTCACTGACAACCAAAGGAAAGCCAAAGGAAATCAGATTTGAGGTTGCATTTGTGATTGTCCTTGCTATAGCACAAAAACTGTTTGAAGAACTTGCGGAATCTAACTGCAGCTCTTTGAACTTCGGTGTCTGGGAAAAGTTAGATGGGCTACCAAAAAACCCAGAAAAGAACCCAAGTGTTGTGGCTGTGACTTTTACAGGGCATTCCAAAATGGATGATGCTCTGGAGAAAAATTTGACTTTGTAAAACTGCTTGCAGTTTTCATATCTATTTTGACCTGACAAGATGTAAAAAAAAAAAAAAAATGTTGAGAAGTAGTTCCAGTGAGATAGGATAACAGTGTTTGAGATCAAGGGCTCTTAAGTGATTTGAAGAAAGGTAGTAGAAGAAGGAATTGCTGTCTCTAAACATTTTAGAGCAAACAATATGGTAAGAATATGAGGGATAGCAGTAGGCTGAACTCAGAAATGATTGGGTCAGTTGGGAAAGTGGTGCAATTGCATTTGTTTGCAAGTATATCAGATTTTTGCTTAGCCTGCCAAATTAACCAAACCTTTAATGAGTTTCATCCTGAGAAAACACTGTGAATGTGGTTGTGGCTCTGTCTGCACAAAGCCCATAATGATATTTAAACCAGGACTGAACTTTTGAAAAATGTGCATTCCTAAAAAACATCTTAAAACCAGTTAGCTTTATTAAAACTATTAGATGTAACAGCCTCCTGCATAGGCACTAAAGTAATATTCAGAGAATGAGATTAGGAAAGGAAGAGTATAAGTGTTGAAATGAACATAATGACTCAAAAAAAAGAAATTAGGGATGAAGAAAGCAGTGAAAGCAGTGCAAACCAGAGCAGGTTGCTCTGCGTGTGTTTCTGGGTATGAGTGTGTATAGATGGATGAACATATGTGTGGCATCTCAAATGCATGGCCTCCCCAGCTCAGGTGGGACTGTTCAGAAGCACAGGAGGTGCAGTTATGCCAATGAAGATGACAAGGGAATGGAATAACATGAGCAGGATTCCATAGGCTGAATATTTCAGTCTGGAAAAACAATAACTTGGGTGAGAATGACTGAGTGAAGTCCATAAAATCTGAGAGCTCATGGAGAACGTGAAGAGGAAATGATTGCCATTGTCTGTCTCAGTACAAGATCTCTGAGTCACTGGCAGAAATTACCCAGTGCTATTCTCAAACGAAGATGATGTGGCATGTAGTGGAACTGACTGACACAGGAATTAGGCACCCTAACTTTCAGGAAGGAAGCTAAGCATATTCAATAAAGGACTACTAAATGATAGAAAGACATTATATTTGACTGAGGAAGTCTTTGTGCCTCAAAGTAAAAATGCAGCCTGGAAACCTGTTCTGACAAAATAGCGTACATTTTCCCTAGCTTTAGGATCACTCTTATGGACCCATTATTGGTGCCTTTGGATAATGGACCTTTGATGTGACTTGCTACGACTTCATGTTTTTGTGTTCTTGTAATATGTTGGGAGAGTTTTGGTGATTGAATCTAATCATTCAAAGGGCCTTGAGATTCTTCGAAAGCTCTTCATACTTGGGTTTTTTTTTTTTGCTAACCTGAATATCTTCACATTAGCTAGAAAATACTAAGAGCCAGGAATTTCTAGTGCAAATTAAGGATGAAGTCATTATTGACACAATGGTGAAGTTGAACATAGTCTTCTGAAGAGGGCATTAGGCCCCATTTTTTCCCCTTAATTATAAGCCAATCAAAATAGAGAAATGCATACAGTTTTCTATTACTCAGGGACCTCATCACTGATCGTTTGCACATCTTCTCTCTGATTAACAGAAATAAAAATATTTTAAAAGCTGCAGCACTGAAATATGTCAAGATGCTAAATACAGAGTATTGCTTCTACTTGACCACATGTCTTGATCCAGCAAGTTCTAAGAAGCTGCTAAAATACAGAAAGATGTTGAATTTTTACAAAGGGAATTTATTTTAGATCTTTAGTGATAGACAGGTCAAATCACAGTGAATTCTAGTATTTCTTGCCTTTTCATGTCTTTTCATCATCAACTTTGAGATGTTTAAAACAGCTTAGTTTAATAGCAGCTTTAAACACCCTTCAGTTTCTTTTGTAATACAAGCTGCTAAGTCTAACCCCTATGCAAGCCCCATGAAGTCCTATACACAGGAAACTGAGGAAGGAACTTGGTGCATTCAGTGGCATTATCTAGGGAAAGACATTCTTAAGTTTTGGTTTTCTGTGAGAAACTGCTTCACTCTTGTGAAGGTTTAGAAGGTTTAGAAGCCTAGAAAAGGTATTTTGATCTACAATTCTGAGTTACAGGAAAATCTGCATCCTAAGAATTGGACTTGATCAAGGAGGAGAATAGACAAATTATGAAGAACCAAATTTCCTGGTTTCTAGCTGCAAAAATGTCACTCAAAACATAAATTCCGTTATGTGACAGTGTTTGAGCATGACAAATGATGTAAACTGATTTGTCCCATGTAAGAAGTCTATTAAAACACATAAGGGAGCGTTTGTTTTTGTCTAAAAATACTCTGTTCTATGTAACTATTATCTTTATATGAATCATGCTCATTGTTATAGAAAGAGGCATAATTTTAATGATTTTTTTCCAGAACTTTATTCTGCCCCTCTTCACACAAGCTCTACAAGTAAGGATGATGGGGTGCTGGTGTTCTTTCGTTCCAAGTCTGTTACCACAAACACCCATTGTAAAAAGAAAACTCATCTCTGCAAATGATTTCTCACAAGCAAGTGAAGATCACATAGGAGAAAAACCTCCCACTGCAGTACAAACAGATGTATTTAGAACAGTGTTTTAGTGTGTTGCATAGACAAGGATTTGTTTGGGCAAAACTCCTTTAAACCCAAGAGCAGTAAACCAGAGTGGAGAATGTGAGCCAGGAGAATCTCCTGCACACCTTGGTTACAGGATTATCAAGGAAGAGCTTGAACAGGTAACAGAGCAGCTCCTGGAAATACTGTTTCACATGACAGTAAATGTATTTTTTTTCTTTTAATCAGAGGGGATGTTTCTGGACAATCAGCATAGGACTGTGGCACAAACCTTCCAGCAAGTCTGTGTTCAGAACCAGGCGCTAGTTAAACCCAGTCCTTGCTGGCTGAAGAGCAAAGGATCATCTCTTTTTAAGATAAATCTAAAAAATCTGATAAATGCTCAGGGCCACATGAGATTCTGAAGAGAAGTGATCTGCAGCTCTGTGGAGTCTTCCACAAAGAAATGTTCACAGGTACTTGTTGTATTTGTAGGAAATGAGTGTACGGTCACACACTTGGAAGGAGCTTTATGTGCCGTCACATTTTCTGCTCTTGTGGTCTTCTCCCTCTTGCATTTGCACATTTCCTCCCCCTACAGCATTGATGTACAGCCAAAAATGCAGATGCCTGAGTGTTAAGTGGACTTTGTACTTAACTCATGTAACAGGGCTAGGGTGCACTGCCTCCTTTCCTAAATTCTGGTCAACAGGAGTATGTAAAACTCCAGAACATTGAGATTCCATGTATTTTCCAAGGCATTTGCACAGCACTCCTCCCCTGTCCCCAACTTTATGTTTTAAGAGCTATTATTTTCAATAGGACAGGCAGAACTTTAATATTTCAGTCCTGCAAGCTCAAATAGAGCTTTGGAAGAATAAAATTAAAAAGTAGAAAACTTGAATCTGTAAGTTTAAAAGACTCCTTTGCAAGTATTTGCAAGTATGCAGTTACAGCTGCATATAGTGAGAAGAGAGAGCATCTGTATTTGTGTAAATACATAAACTGTGTTTATTTGGGTGAATCACCCATATTGCTTAAAAGGATGTTAATTGGGGTGCTACGTAGCTCTTTAGCACCAAGGATGGAGAAAATAGAATTGTATTGAATGGAGGCTTCCACTCCAGGCTGTGCCAGTGGAGGTGTCTGCTGCACTGTGGAGTGGCTGCTCTGCCACTTCTGACTTTTCAGAAGAAACAGATTGTATTTTTGCCTCATCCAAATAGCAAAATGGACTGGCATCTTTTCCATCTCCTGTTCCTAAAGGGCAGGACAAAAACAGCATCGAAAGGTTGCCATGCCAAAGAAGTTCCTTTGAAACAATGAAATAGTTGCCATAGAAGCAGCGACTCATTGCTGTGACCCATTGCTCATTGTGTGGGAGAGGTGAGTGTTTGCCTGGAAGTGGCTCAGGAGGCTGTTCTGAACACCACTCATAACTGAAACAGTTTGTGTTCTTCACTCACTTCCTCAGGTTGGCTTCAAATATTATTACTGTTTGTTTATGCTCCTTATGACATTCATGAACCAGAAAATAATAATGGCAGGTATTGTAAAGCTCAGGAAAGAATTAAAAGGCAGAATGTTGGGGTTGGCAGGGAGTCAGTGTGTGGCATTAAGGAAACAGCTCTAACTTTGGTGAGGTTATATGGGGTTTTACACTTGTTCTCTGAAGTACCACCCTTTTGAAGAGAATTGTGGAGACCTTTCATTGAATCCTGAAATGGCACAGTACTACTTGCCAACAATAATATGAGATATGGTCAGGGTGGTGCTGACATGCATTAGCTTCAGCCACTTAGATAAGAGGCGTTTTAAAAAGGCATAGAGTTAGCATCAGCTATGTGAATTGTATTATTTTGTTTAACTGTTTCTTGTCGTCGCCAACAAGGTCAATTTAGGCTAGATTTGGAGAATCATTTCATGAATTTTCAGACTGCACTGTTACTGAATTCAGAACATCTGTATATTCAAGCCCTGTCTGCAGTTTTGAAGGCTTTAGCCTTATGATCCACATCATAAATATGCACTTTGTATACTGATTTTAGCAAAGATACCCTTCTTAAAGATCTGATCAGCTTGAAAGTACAAAGCCTCAGAACTGAAGCCCCAGGACCCTGGAGGTGCTTGTGAGTGCTGTAGCAGCAGGTATGTATGGGAGCAGCCTGGCCCAGGGTCCAGCCATGGTGAAACTACTCTCCTTCTGTGTGGGGACGTGTGCCTGTGGATTCAGTGCCAGAGCCTCCTGGGAGGGGATAAGACAGATTCCTCTTAACCAAGGCAGAAATGAGAGCTGCTGATTGAACTGCATGGGATCAAATGGGGACACGCCCACAAGCCCTGCACTCACCTTCTAGAGGTGTGTTTGCCAAAGGAATGTACATATTAGGATTATTCTTCATCTTCTTCTCTTTTAAATGCTGCTAACACAGCCACTTCAAAACACTTGAGGAAACTCCTTTAATAAGCTCTTTGTAGAGTGAGGTCTCAAAGCTGAATAGCTCTCTTGACTTCGATAGGTGACAGGCAGCAATGGTCTGTTTGTATTTCAGGTCTTTATTGCTGGGGGTTTAGGCAGATTTCATAGACCTTACGTTGGGTTTGTGTATGGGAGAGCTACAAGTTCCATTTAGAGTATCTTCCCTTAAAACAACAGGAGAGAAGTTGTTTTCCTGTCTGAGGTATCAGTGTGAGATTCATACTTTAGATTTTTTAATCCTTTTTTATTAGCTGCTATTAGTTGATATCTCTAAGACCATCTTTTCACATGATTCTTTTCATGGATGGTTTTACTTTTTCCATTGTAACAAGAATAAAACCTTTTTTCTCTCAAGTAATTTTCTAGCCAGTAAGAAACTATTGAATATCTTAGTGAAAGAGTCTTTATATGTCTTCATGTGAGTAGCTTCTTTTCGATAAACTGGTGCATATCCACATACTATAAATGTAATTTGAATTCTTAAGGTTGTCAAAAATGAATAGCTTGCTTCTTCTTCCTGTCTGAAATTTATCTGACCAAATGAAGTTCAGCTTAAAGCACAGATAGGTAATGAAACCAGCTATTGTGCAGGTAAGAAAATCTGTGATTAATTAAGTGGACCACATCTGGATGTGACCACAGTCTAATCGTGAGGGGCTGTAAATAGCATCAAAGATTTGTGAGCATTAGGTCTGTGGACAGCAGGAAATATTTGAAAGCCAAAGCAGGATCAAATGTTTGGGTAAAAATTATGGTTATAGCTAACCACAAATCAAGTGAGAGCCATTAGAATGTTGTTTGTTATCCTGTGGTTGAATGTAAATTCTCAACATTGCTCCTTTGATTCGTAAAGCAAATGAGGGTTAGGCTGTGACCTTGAAGACGTGTGAGACATTGAAGTGAGACAAGCAGGCTCTGCTGGCTTTCTTGTGCTCTGCCTTGGGAGGTTTTCTGAAGCATGAGGTTTACCTCTTGCTCAAGTACAGCCATGGCTCCTCACTGCTGAACAGCCCGTTCAGTTTGTTTCTGTTTGTTTCTGCTGAAGAACATGCACCACCAAACCTTGCACTGGTGTCTGTACACATGCAGTGCCTCCTACAGTAAAATGCTTCAAACGCGGGCTGTGCTGGCATTTCCCTGTGCTATTAAAAAGGCACATGCTGGCTAGTGCTCTCTAGCAGTCATAACATCTTCATTGGTGTCTCATTTACTACCCATCACAGACAGAGAAATTAAAGGAATTATGTTTATCTAATTGAAGGAGTTAGGGTCGTATGTGAAGGTCAAAATTTTAACAGTGGCCAGAGAAAAGTAGTAGTATTATGCTCAGCTTTTTCACACATTGAGGGGAGAGCCATCCAGCCAATCTCTAGGCAGACTTGCTTAGACTTCAGAGGAAAAAACTCAGAAAAACTAATGTCCTTCCTCGTGGAGAGGAGAGAGACTTACCAAAAGCAAGAAATAAAAGTTGGGGTGAAAATATCAGAAACTGACTGGGAAAGGAATCTAAGTCCACTAATGCAAAGTGTAAGTCTGAAAGATGAGGATCCAGAGCTTTCAGATGCCAAAGCAGTATGTCCTTCCTTGTTCCTAATCTGCTGTATCTCCTGCCTGGAGGGAAGGGATTACATGAGCAGTATGTCTGTGATACCTTACTGTCAATACCTTGTTGTCAACTTTCCCAGTCTGAATTTCTCCAGTTTGGCTGTTAGACACTGAGGGAGACTCTGAAGGCCTTGTTAAAGTCAAGGCACAGAACAGCCATTCCTCTCCATTCATGTGCTCAACTTGTCAGTGAATCACAAGTTCAGACACAACTTGACCTTGGTACGTCCATGATGGTTTATCTCAGTCTTCTTTTTTGGGTTTGTTTTTTTTTTTTTTTTTGTCCTTCCTACATTTGGAAATGCCTTCCATGAGGATGGACTCTGCAGTCTTTCTGAGGGCTGTTAGGGTGACCAACCAGCAAGTGAACCTCAGGTCCTCTTGCCCTAAATGAAGATGGATGTGGCAGTTACTTTTTAGGCATCACCGCCAATCACCATGACCTCATCTGGTCCCAAAGATTTGTGTACATAAAATTTTCTCAGGAGCTTCCTAACTTGATCTTTCTCATTTTCCCAGACTCAGTGGAAGTGATTTAATTTTACACAAAAATTCATGTGAATGAAAAATAATGTACATACTTCTGTTTGACACACTTAAATCCAAAAGTCTTTTAAATTTGGTAGTAAATTTTGCATTGTGAAGGCCATGGAATTGGTAGAATTCTGCCCTGTCAAATCCATAAAGAGGCCAACTTCTGTGACTTGGCAAATTTCCAGTTGATGTCAACTTTGAAGTCAGTGAGGATTTCTTCGGAGGAAAGACATGAGGATTTGGATTAAAATATTTATTTATGATTGATAAATGAAGTCCACCTGGTCACCAGACAAGGAGTACATATGATACAAGAAGAAACAGTTTGAGATTTCTTTTCAATTTCAGTTTAGTAGAACATTTTATTTCATTCCAAAGCAAAAGAAATCCTGGGCTGACTCAAAAATTTAAAAGAATATATTACTGGTAACAAAGCAGCAGGAGTTGTTACTTATGTGGTAAAGGCTAATTTAAAAAAAAGTCCAATATGAACTTCATGTTTAGATGTAAGAAATTAAATTTTTTTGTTGTTTTGCAAAGACCTACATTTTGATTACATGAGGATTGTAAGTGCCACCTTGTGGACATCATTATTCTTGTATCTCATTATAGGACACCGTGGTGAAGTAGAATAATAAAATTTAGTTTCCAAATCTGTGACAGAAATTAGTTATGTTTTCTTTTCGAGATTTGGGAGATTCTGATTGATTTTCCAGTATTGCTATTTATGTGCTGAGGTGGAAGAACACACTACTTCAGCAGCTGTAAATAAAGCCAATACTTGTCTCACTGTGAAGTCCTACTACTTCATGATATTTGTAGTTCTTGCTGGAATTCCTTTGCTGATCAATCTCAGATCTTTCTCCTGAGTAAGCTATCGATGGAACACCATGGGAGTGAAACCCCAGATGTCTGGTATTCTGACAAGCTCCTTATGTTGTGACTTGCAGTGTCCTTGTGTGAAAGTGGCTGGATAAAATGGTTCATGCAATGTCAGGAAGTAGCCTGTGTGGTTTTTGGGGGTTGTGGGTTGCAGGGGTTTCATTGTTGGACATCCTGGCCCTGGGTAGATCAGCTATGCCATGTTTGTAAAGGGTTTGGGGAATGTCTTGTCTCCAAAGCATAGGTACAGTGATGCCTGTTACAGCAAGCCCTGAGTTGGGCATTTCTACCCTTTTCACAAATAAAACCAAATTTTATTCTGAGGAATACAGAGTTTCTAATTCCATGCAGCTGATTTTCTGCTCGTTAAAAACTTAAAGGTATTGTCATGAGATATATTAAATATCTGCTGCTTATCTTAAACTGTCTCCTAAGGATCTGCAGCTTCCTCACTAGCCAAGTCAAATTCAAGCCTGTACTCCAGAAGTAAATCCCATGTGGTTTGTCTGTATGTTGCTTAGCTGTCAGCCAGTCACAAATTCCTACTTATCTCCAGGCTATACTTAGGCCATAACCAATATCAAAATTCCAGGACATCAAATCTCTTCCTTGGCTTGCTGCTGAAGTGTTTTCTTATGTTGTCACAAAAGAGAAGCTGATTTATCTCAGATAAGTTGTTTTTTAAACCGTTAGAAAAAATGGTCAGCAGTGTTGTTTTTGCAAAAGCACAGTTACATCCCTGGTCATCCAGGATTCCTTTAGCGTCTCATCTTAGAGAAGCTGTTTTATGGATTTTACAAATCAAGATCCGTTGGATGGGGCTCGGAACAATCTGGTTTACAGGAAGGTGTCCCTGCCCAAGGCAAAGGGGCTGGAACTGGATCATCTTCAAGGTTCCCTTCCAACCAAACCATTCTGTGATTCTAGGAAATTATTTTGTTTTAAGCTATCCTGTCTAGATGTGTGTTACTGAGTGGGTGGAAGGTTTTCTACTTGATGAACAGGTGGGTTTCTTCTCTGTCTAGATGCAGTATACAGATTTCTCACATACCTCTTTTGGTGAGAATAGGCTGAGTGCTCACTTTTAGAGGAGATTAAGACAAGACTATAGAGAAAGTAGTCCTGCTTCTGTAGAAAGCCTATTTTGAATTATAACAAAATCAAAGCTCTCCACCTCTTTCCTGAGCAGCAGCTGTGGGAACTGTGTTGCTCAGCTTTTCTTTCAGCTGAGGAGTATGCAGTCAGCATGATCAATGCATAACCGCTCGTGGTGTGTTCTTGGATTTTGCCTGGCAGGATGTAAAAACCTGTTGGCTACCCTGAAAACACAAAGTCTGAGAACTCTTTGGGTTTTATTGCTTTTTCCATACAGAAGACATTGCTGAAATGCTAATTCACAGAATCATTTCAGAATTGATTCTTCTCTGAAAGTCATGTTATTCTCGGTTGTTGTGTCCGAAGTCTGCAGTTGTAAGATCTTGGAAAAAGAAATCTTACTTTATTTTGCAGAGCATTGGCTGTGACGACTATCTGGGTTCTGACAAGGTGATTGACAAGTGTGGAATATGTGGAGGGGACAACACTGCTTGCAAAGTTGTGTCTGGAGTTTTCAAACACACGCTAACAAATCTTGGCTACCACAAGATAGTGGAAATTCCTGAAGGAGCTACTAAAATCAACATTACTGAGATGTCAAAGAGCAACAACTATTTGGGTAAGTTGCATCTCAGTGAATGAAGAATGCTTTGTGTGCTAGTGCAACTGGGTGGAGGTTATGCCAGGAAAGGCCATCTGAGCAGTGTGAAATCAATGCCAAGAAGAAGAGAGGAAAGAAAATGAATTGTTAAACAGGTGTTTTGATCAGAACGAACTGGCTGTTTTTAATTCTGCATTGATCTTGCATGACAAACATTATAGACCTGTTACAGTCCATTTCCCTGCCTGTCTGACTTGGCTTTAGTTTCTCCTTTCAATCCGTTCCGCTGTGATGTTTCCCTTTCCCACATCATTAACCTTCTCTGATCAGTCAAGAATCCAGCCAAGCAGATGCTTGTGTATATAAAAGGCTGCTTGAGTAGAAAAGAGCATCTTCTGATTGCCAAAGAGTTTCAGTTCTTTTAAAGTGAGATAATTTGATATTGAGGAGATATTCCCAGAATCCAAGGTCTTTGTACAGTTATTTATTCAGAAGCAGGTCCTTAGTTCGAAACCATGGAGGATCCTGGAATATTTATAGAAACATAACATTTTAATGTATACTTCTAGATGTGTATAGTGGGTTGCAAACTGGAGATTATGTGGAATTTATACCAGATCTAATTCAGTCTTGTGTGTATTTATGAACTGTGGCATTCCCCACTGTAACCTGTCATGTTCCCAGGTTACAAAGCCCTTAGTTTGTCTAAATTTGTGCATGTTCTGTAGGCAATTCTGATGAGTGGACTGGAGAGACAAGAGTTACTTATGATTTATAAAACCTGCCCCTCACCCTTCAGTTTTCTCTTCACCATGCTTAGATCTGTCTTAAAAATTACCATTGCAGATGGTAAAATTGGAGCCACCTGAGAACTTCTTTGCTAGCTTGGTGTGGTTATTGCTAGAAACTGTCTAGCTGTACTAGAAGTTCCAAGTGCCAGTCCTCTTGTTGGACAGCTGCTTTATCTCCCCTCCGGTGGGTAAAGCATCTCAGCTGCTGCTCAGGTACAAAAAAGGAAGGTGCTCATTATGGAATTGCTTTTACTCTTTTTTACTTTCTTCCCCTTAATTCCTGCTGATGCTGGAATGAATTCCACAGAAGCATTGCCTGTAGATGGGAGTTTATTACGGGGAACAGTCTGAACTGGAAAGTGCGTTCCATAATTTTACCAAAAATTTACTTCAAAATTGAAGAAATAGAATAAGCTACCCACAGTCCAAGAAAGCCAAATGTCCTGAACCTATTGTCTGGGTGGTCTTCTCAGTTCTTATTTGTCCTGGTTTCATCCAAATGAGGTTTTGATACATTATATACCAATATACACCAGCGGTTGTTTTTTCATGAGAACAGTTTGTTCATCCATCAACACTAACTTAATTGATGATGAACTAAACCAATCATTCTTTCTAAAGAATTTCCATTGATACTTGTACATTTGGTAGAAAATGGGTGAGAACATAGCTGACTTGGCAGTACAGTGAAAGTAGTCACATCACTAATATATAAAATCATGGAGTGGAATGTAATTTTTCTGTCAGATTTATGTGCCAGCATCTGAAAACAGCTGACAGAAAAACTCCCTTAACTATATTAAAATGTTCTGAGCCACTTGAACGTTTTTGTAATGGGCAGGACAGAAAGAGAGTAACATTTTTGTTCAAAAATAACCAGGCTGTTGGCATGTATGGGAAAGTGACAGAGTATTTCTTTCCCATGCTACTCCTTAACTCCTTATCCCTTGAGCTCTTGGTTTATGCTATCATCTTTTCTTTCTTTCTTTTTTTTTTTTTTTTTTTTGTTTGTTTTTATCCATTTCATATGTTTTATTTAAAAGTGCTGGTATGGATTTAGTCTGCTAAATTCACCAGCTCCCTCCCATGTTAGGAATTCTTGAGGATGTAATTCCAGCCTAGAAGGATTCCAGCCACTCTGCTTACATTGTTACACAATAAACTTGGTTTATTAAAGCAGGTGAATTACACCAGGACAAAATTGAACATGTTGAAGCAGATCAGAAAGCTGAAAATAAGAAAAAGGCTTATCAAACAATTTATTGGACAAGTGAAATGGTAATTATGAAGTTGGTTTCTTGACATATTGGTGGTCACAAATTTCTCACTGATAAAATAGCATTCAGAATTTAAACATTTTTATTGTGAGCGTAGCACTGGTGGAGCTGGAAAACTTGAAAAGTCAGACTGTTTTCACTATATTTATGATAATAAGCAGAAGTCTTGAACTTTAAAAATAAAAAAAAAATTAAAATTATCCTTATGCTGCAGCAGCAATGAGAAAATTAACCCAGCAGCCATTCCTTTAAGGATGTAGTTGAGTGCTTTGCAAAACTGAATTTTCAATACCCTATTCTGTCATAATCCAGTTGTAGCCATCAGAGCTGCTTGTAAGCACCATTCCCTTTTTTTTTTCCCAAGGAACATAAGTTGGTTGCTTTTGGTTTTTCTTTCACTTTGTACATTTTAGTTTCTTCAATGCAAAATTGGAAGTCAGCTCAAGGTCATTAAGATTTTTTTTTTTTTTAGGAGATGACAGCAGGTGTCAGTATGAGTTACTCTGTTTTTCTCTGTTTTGGAGATTGTCTTGAGTTCCATGTGGTTTCATTAAGCAGGTTTACCAAGCTCCACACTTTCCTCTAAAGTACTAAGCAACTGAGCAATCAGGAGTGTTCACAAGGAGATATTTCTTTAAAATCAGGAGGTGCTGGAAAAAGCAGGCAAGAATATGATTTTCAAACTCATCTAGAAGTCATCCAAATGTTTGAAAGCTTCTCCATACTGCTTTTGTGAACTATTTTGTATTAGTCTGTTGCTCATTTTTGTAAAGCCCTCATAAAAAGCACAGTTCTAACATTTCTGCTGAATATGACTCAGCTTAGTGAGTTTTCTCATTTTGAGGACTGCATTTTTGGCTTTTGCACACAAGCTGGAGTGATTTCAGAATAAAATTTTTAAGTTCTTGCCACTGGAAAACAATAAAATTCTGTTAAAAAGAGAAAGCATGACAGTGATATATAAAGCTTTAAAGTGTTTCTGGAAGGTTATCTGGGTAGTTAGAATATGCAGATTAAAGGAGATGGGCTAATTGGTTGTTCATGGAACTTTGTAATTAACTTTTCATAAAATCCCAGTTTGGAATGAGGTGAATTTCATACAGCACAAATAGAGTATTTTCTTCTCCCCCTGCCCAAGTTTTCCAATTCTTTTTAGGCTTTCCACTTCTTGCAGATCTTTACTGTAGGAAGAGTGTTGATGTGATAAAGGAAAATATTTTAGCAGTCAAGTTGGGAATGGGCTGCAACATTAACTAGTGTGTCTTAGTGAGCCAAAAGAGACTAACTCTAATGGAGCCATGAGGTGTATCTGAAATTCCCCAGGAAACATCTCATGCTGGTTTTCTAGTGTGTGTTTGTTGGGAAAGAAAGCAGTCCAGTTTTGGAGTGCTGTATAATAGCTATTCATGACTATTAATGATGTTTTCATCAGTCTGTATATTTACTCTAGTTTTTTTTACAGTTAAGAGGAAAAGCTGTGTATTAGCAACTCTATAAAGTGTAGAGAAGACTATAGGCTGCACAGCCCTGAGCTATGTCAGAATGACTTCTCAAAGTTGTTTTCAGCAGTATTTTCTTACTGGCTCATGTGTAATAGAACATTTTGGTAACAGAACTGCTGACCTTGGACAGACCTTTCCATTGGCAAAGCACTTCTGTCACATGCTAGAGACAAAGACATACTTTTTATCCCACTGGTAATCATCAGCTGGACAGTTCTCATACCCTGACATGGGAAACTTGCCACTGAATTAACTAGGACCATGATACCTTCAGTGGGACCAGCACGTTACAGCACTTGTGCTGCAAAACATGTGGGCTGAAATAGAAATACTTATGCATCTTTGGGATTGGGATTTGAGATAACAGCAGAATTTAAAGCCAGATAACACAGATCTGAAGTGATTAGCTGGAATGTGGTTTTCTTGCATACTGTGTCTTGAGAACATAATTGAAAGAAGCTGGTTGCTATCCATATCCACAGCCTCAACTGCAAGGCAATCTGTTGGGAAGGAGGTGTCAGCAGTTCAAATTAAAATTTAGCTTAATACAGAGCTGAAAGATACAATGCACTTCAATGAACTTTAATTGAGATAATGTGGTAATGTCTGTAACTCGAGGAGCAGTTTGTTTCTGGGGCAGTTGTCTGAGTGTGGAGTCTGTGGCTTTGGGATTGAGAGCAGGAAGGGGTAGCAGACACTCTGCCTGCCATCGCAGGCTGCAGGGTTCTGGGTGCCCTGTCCAGGGAAGGTGGATAATTCCCAGGGTGGGCAAATCTCCTAACTTTTTCTTTCTTACCTGAATGCTATTTTCTACAAAGATGTTTGTTTCATAGTGAATTTATTTAACTGCTAATGGTAAAGCTCATTACAGTTCCTTCAGGGAATATATTATGTATTTCAGTTTTGTTTTTCATGGAGTTCAGTCATTTCAGCCACTAAATGAGATAGAGATATCTTTGGATCTAATTCATTTTCCTTGCTTTCTGTAAAATGATACTCTGCTATTTGTAGCATCTTCTATTAGTACATGCCAGTATACACAATTTATGATTAAAATAAAAGTTGCAGATTAATATATTTTTAAACATAGGTCCAAGGGATGTTAATAGCACTATTGTGAATATTGGTGTGCCTGAACATGAATATGATTTTAAGGAATTTGTTGTATGAAAACAACAGGGCCTGATACTAATGGTGCTGTGAAAAGGTTCTCGGAAAACCATTTTTATTCAATATTCCCTGTAGCAGATAACATTGAAACAGTACATCTCATGATGAAAGATTGTTAGCAACTCTTGAACTTAAAATAACATTTTGAAATCACTTTAGAGGTTCGAAATTACAGCAAATAAAGGAGTTAGATTAGAACACTGGCAGGAATTTAGAAGATAAACATTGCTAGAGGCACTGCTGTGATCGTGTGAAGAGCTTTATAATATATATACTCATTGATTTCCTTCATGTGGTGCTTATTAAGTCAACTAATATACTTCAAAATTTACTTTTTAAATTGCTGTTAATGATTATTTTTAATTTTATTTTTTACACAAGATTAAATGTTTCTGTGCAAAAAAAGATGCAATTAATATAGTAATATGGAGGAGAGGATGCACGTTGGAATTTTTAGGGCTTGGAATGAACTTTATACAAGGGATCTGCTTATAATAAACTTCTGTTCCAGAAGTTCAGTGTGCCTTGGGCTCAGTGGCTCTCCCACTGCACGAGAACTGTCAGTGCTCCATTGATAATTCTCACATTTCTCACATTTCTGTTCAAAAGCAGAGCCTGCAGTTTGTCATTTGAGTTTACGCAGTGCTGTAACCCAGAGCTATGCTATTATGTATGTTTATTGTGATGGATTTGAGACCTTCCCAAGGACTTGAACATTGGATTAATCATTGAGTGCATCCCTGTGTGTGTCAGTGCATTTGAGTTGGAGTGTCTCTCTTGCATCTGTGGCTTCCTGAATGCATTACTTAAAAACAAATGCAATTACAATATCTGGATAAGAATAACTATTTTTTTTTTACCTTTTGTCCTTTGTACTCTTGACTGTTCTCTGCTGGAGTTAAACAACAAAGATATTTCTTAGTACAGCCAACAGTGTGCTCCAAAATGCGGAGAAAAGATTTAAGGAATCACTTCTTAAATAAACTGAAATTAGACACAGCAAGTTCAAACCATAAGGAAACTTCAGAGTGAATTATTAGTGTCTGAAGAAGCAATTACAATCAGTGTGTAAAATTTAGCAGCACATTTTGAATAATGTTCTTAAGAAATGCTTTTTATGATTAGGTATCCTAGTGAAACTGTTGTGTCCCTATTTCCTGAATACTGAACTGGAGAGTCAGGAAATACTGCTCAGGAAGAGGAAGAACTTGAGGGGTTTTTGGAAAATGTTTGCAAATCAAGTGTTCTGATAAAAACATGAAACTGGCAATATAGGTTGATAACTCCTGGTTATTGGCTTCTAGCTTACCTCTTTGTCTCCACTCAGTCTTGTTCTTCAGTGCTTCAGATTCTATATTTGGTCAAATATTTTCTGACTCTACCAGACTGGCCATTAATAGCTGCTTTAGAAATTTTGGGTCACCTTAAAAGTTTCAATTCAATGTCAGTTTTAGAAGAGACATGATGAGCAGAGAAGATTCTGACTTTTTCCACTTAATTCAGTTTAGTTAGCTAGCACTGCTAGTTGTAGATATGTTGATTCTCTGAATTAATAATGATTTTCATTAATTGCTCTCTGTGTGGCCATGCCTTAATTCAAAAGCATCACAGGTCTCCTAAGAGACTCATCTTTCTCACCAGGGATTTAAAAACAGCCTTGAAACTAAAGTGTCTAATGCTGACCTATCCAGGAAAGTACTTTTCCATGGCTGTTATTTTCTGCACAGAAGCCCAGGGTCTGGTCAGACAAACATGCATTTTTTAGCAGCTACCCAGTTCAGTGCCTGTGATTTAATATTACAGTAATTGCTGACAGATTCCCTGCAGGATTTACATTTAACTGGGTATGCTTGCTTGAGAAATTTAATAGGTCACATTTCCTTGAGCTGAAAAGTGTGGTATTGTAGTTGGTTGGTTATGGCTAAATGGGTTTATATGGTGATTTTTAATAATTTCATGGTCTTCTTCTGCAAACTGCAGTTTCAGCATGTGTGGGGCCTGCAGCTTGCTCTGACGTTAAGTGGTGTTAATTACCTTTACCTTAGCCAGCCTGGCTCCCATATTCTGTGTGAAGAGTTCAAGGCAATGGTGGAGAGGGATGAGGAGTCTCTGGTTTATGCTGGAGATGACAGGAATCTTAGAAGCATATTCTGACAAGAAGTTTTGGATCAGCCTGAGTTTGGATCTTGCTCTTTGTGGTCATATTCCTGTGTCCGTGGATAATGTATGTATAGATAAGCTAGGAGGGAGAATTAAGACCAACACAAGTTTGCTTCTAATGCAAAAGGGTTATAAACCAATAGCAGACAGTATATCATGACAAACAGAGATTGGCAATTGCAATTGCTCCCTTTCTAATATTTCTCACCTGCAGTTCATTATTAGGATGTCCAGTTCTCCCTGTACACACACTTACACTTCTATGCACTTTCAGTTATTGTCCTTAAAATGGTTTGAAATGGATTTTCTGCAGGGAGTGTTTCTTTCACTAAATAAATGTTCATCTTACTATAGCCAACATGTATTACTTGGCTGGGATGACCACTTACTAAAACCCTCGAATCTGTTAAGACTTTGGATGAAATTCAACCCTAATGAATTCAACTCCACTGAATTCAAGTTGCACAAGCTTCTTACCTAGTGTAATGACCTGTAGTTGGAACAGAATATATCCAGGACATTATTCTTTGCTGACCATATATTTTTTCAACTACTGCTGTTGCTTAAATAATTACAATTTAGAGTTTCTGGCAGGGTTATCTTATTATAGTAAATTCCAAGGTGACCTTTTTCCTTCTGGCTTTGTTAAATAGCCAGCTAGTATCTAATACTCTGTATAGTGGTCTGTAGGGTTCCAGGCACATTTTGAAAACATACAAAAGAAATACTTTCTCAAAAGCTAGTTTGTTTATTTTTATATATTAAATGGCTGATCTTAAAAAAAAAATTACAAAAAGACAGACTTTACTGCTCCACTGGGTGATGGAAATACTCTTTCCTCTGGCCTCAGGTTAAGCCTTGATGTCTAGGTTAACTTGTGTGTCCCAGCTTTCCACCACTGTCTCACAAAACAGGTCTCTGCATGTCACTTGCCATCAGTGTTTTCACTCAGGAGCTTCAAAATAAATTTCTCCTTGTTTGCTGAGGGCAGGAGGTCTGAGCGATAGCCCTGAGCTGGGGTGCTGAGCAAGAGTTGCCTTGCTTGGGAGGCTTGTGACTTTACATCTAGTCTGAATCTCCAGGAAAATTCTCCATGTTGCTGTTTTTCCAGGCAAATGGCTTTTTGTTTCTTTCCAGCTGCCAGTGCTGGCTGTGCTTTTTGGCTCATACCTGCTCATTGGTGGCAGTGGTCATGACCAGTTTTGGAGCCCATAGAAATCACGTTTTCATTTCCTAGTTGTGTCATCATACCACAGAGGTGGTGGTGTATTCTTCTACCATTTGTTTGTAAGCATTATTCTTATAAAAACAGCCCTTTCTACAACAGAGCAACAGCTGAAACCTGCTGTTGCTTTGATGATCTGCCCTGCAAATACATCATCTGAACAGCAGCCAGCAGCAATGAGTCCCACTGAGGTGTTGGTTTCAAAAGTTCTGTATTAAAGGAATAGTTTATTCCTTCTCATTAAATAGGGAAAGATTGCTCTGAAAGGCAGGGAAAGGATAAAGAGCAATATGCAAAAAATGAGAGGAAACTTAGAAAGGCTGGTTGTTCAGCTTGACTTGTAAAACACCCAGGAATCTGGTTGCTTATATAACTTTGCAAACCCCCTTGGCATGGAAGCCTCTAGAGAACTGACTCTGCAAGATTTTCAGTATTTCCTGCTTCTTGTCAGACCCCAAAATCTTTAATTTCAGCCTTCCTCACAGTGTTTTGATTAGACTTCTGTTTCCAGTTATGGACAGAACCAAGGAACTTGAATGCAAAAATTTCAAAGAAGATGCATTAAAACATGAAAGAGATGGTCTGTTTGAACAGTTTTTATTAATCTGAACCCAATTAATGGGACCTTTTTAGATCTCGAAGCTTTAGATTATTTTTGTCTTCTAGCTGATGACCAAACCACCAAGCAGTTTCCATGCAAACACTCCCTTGAAGGGTGCACAGTGTTTGGAATATCAACACATTGTTTGTTCAAAGCTACTTAAAATACCTAATCTCTCTGAACCATGGGTGCTAATGGGGCACCTTTTGGTGGATGCCTTTCATGGCACTGGCTAGAACTCAGTAAAATGAATTCTCCGCTAACTAATGCAGCTGAGTCTCTGCTTTCACTCCATTCTTCCTTTGTCCCTGTAAAGGCCAAGGCAGGACTGTGTTGGAAATGTCATGTACTCTTTGGAAGTTATTAGCTTTGGGAGTTGATTAAAATCCTTTGCATGTAATCTGTTGCTCAGCTGTATTTTACCTGGAAAAAACACTACTTTATAGAGTTGTTAGCAAGGTGTAGTCGTTGCTCTGATACAATACTATTCTCCTTTTCTTATGAATTTTAATTCAAAATTAATTTTATTCTGTGACTTAGCTGTGCATAAAGAATGACCAGAATCAGTCCAAATTCTTAAACTATCCATAGGCAAATTCCCAAATCTCATGAAGACATAATTCTTCCCTTTCGTGCCAAGAGGAGAAGTTGTTACTAATTTAAATAGTTGTTCAACTGCTACATAACAAAACTTAGGAAAAAATGGTTGAGAACCTGGTTTCAATTGTCACAGATATTTCTGTGCAGCATTCTTTGATTCCATAATCTTATTTTATTCTGAGCAAAATTCTCTTTTGGATTGAGAAAAACCCTTCTTTGTTCCTTAAGCATCCCTTGATCTAGTCAGATAGAATGTGTTCTTACATCTTTGATTCTGTAAAAGAATCTTTCTTTTTTTTTGCTGTTCCTTCTCTTATTTCCCTTTGAACTGCTCAATTTCAACATTTTTGGGTTTTACCCTTTTCAAAATATCTTTTAGTAAAATAATCATGCAGTTGAAATTCTACATGATTAGTGGCTTCATGGTTGGAACCAATAAAGAGATTTCATCTGCAGAGAATATTTTTATATTGCAGCATTAAATTCCAAAAGAAATCCAAGTCCCTTCTAATACACAATATATATGGGGATTTAAATCTTGATTTATAGACTGTATGATTAAGTTAGTCAAGGTAGATTAAATTTTATCCTTTATTTCTTAGCTTGCCCAGTGTCTTTGTTCTCTATTGAACATTACTTCAAACACTTTGTGTCAGAAGAATTTGGGTGCTTAGAAGCACAGCAGAGCCAGTCTCACTTTCATATTTGTACCCATGGCAGCAGTAGTTGCCCCATGGTCATAACTCCATTTTTTGAGTACCAAATTACTGTAATTCTGAAAATGCTGGGAGTGTGTTGAGAGATGTGGGTCAGGTGAATGTCTGCTGTAAGATTATGGGCTGGCTTTTAATGAGCTACCTGGCAAAGGCTACCAGCTTGCATGGCTAATCAGGACACAGCTTAAGGACCCCAAGACTGAACAACTGAGTATCTGTTGAGCACTGATAACCATGAAGGGCTAGGGGAAGGGTTTTAAAGATGTAGCAGTCCAGCTGCAGCTGTTGTTGTTTGGGTTATTCCTTAGTCCCTTGCCTTCAGTCCATTCCCCTACTCCAGCTCTTCTGTGGAAGAGAAGAGCACGGCCCTGAGGCAGCGCACGCTCACTCGGTGTGATTGTGTGGCACCTGTAAAACCTTCTACGGGTCCTGAGCGACGGACACCTGAACTTCAAATAAGGATTCTGTGCAGGAGTTTCCTTGAAATCATGGGAGGTGAACCTCAAGGAGGAGCAGGAGCAGAAGTGTTAGGAGGACTCTAACCAGGCATGGGGATATTTAAATGATAAGCCACACCAGAGCTTTGGAAAACTTGGAAAAGAGATGTGATTTATTGGTGAAATGAGGCCTTGTCATTGCAATTACTTTTAAGGACCAAAGGCAACAAAACTTAGTGTGTCATGTGTCTGCTGATGTTCAGTCAGACTGCAGAATTAAGATTCCTTCAATAAGAGGAAAGTTTACTGAAAGTTTGAAAGTTTACTGTTGAAGTTCTGTCATAACACTTCATCATTCTCTTCTAGGCTTATATTGCAGAGACTGGGGGGATTGAATTTTTCTCAAGTGTCTTTCTAGGCCAAACTAGAAGAGGATGTTCTGTATTCATAATGATAGTTCCTCGGATTTTTTGATTGTTCTTACAAAATACTTTTTCTTTCCTTCCCCAAGTCTAATTAATGCAGGGGAAGGCCAAATCATGGAAATTTGTTTGGTGTGAGCTTAAACTTATGAACATACAATACCTTTTTTCAGTTGTCTTCTGCCAATTTAAAAGAAAAAAAAGACAGTGAAACATGATGCAGTCCTACATTTGTGTCAAGAGGTTGTAACTTTTCAGCATCAAAATTTTCTTTTGCATTTTTAGCAAAACAGACTTCTGAAGAAAAGTCGTGTCTACTGAAACAAAAGCACGTAGTCGTAAGATTCCAAAATAAGAAGAACTTGTGGTTCCTCCTGACTTTATCTATTGATACAATGAGAAATCGATTTTTCTTCTAACCCGTGCCTCACTAAATAGCACATCCCTGAAGCTTTCGAGTCTCTAGTTCAGAAGAATTGCTCATGGATTGTTTTGAAACTGTTCATAGAGTCCTAATGAGC
The DNA here is from genome assembly GCF_031753505.1 of Anomalospiza imberbis. NCBI lineage: Eukaryota > Metazoa > Chordata > Aves > Passeriformes > Viduidae > Anomalospiza > Anomalospiza imberbis. Next base: position 14,542,226 of record NC_089693.1, on the reverse strand, counting down.
ACCAGACCTAGTTTATTGTTCTGCCAGCAGTTAGCTTTATTAGAGGGAGGGCTATTTTGCATTGAAACTTCAAAGTTTGTGAATTACTTTAAGCAAAGGTTCACTGCTTTATGAATGAACAGAGGATTCCTTCCCCTTGCCTGTTTGTGTGAGTTCAGTTCTGAGCAGTTGTGCAGATTTTGGAGAACAACAAAGGAAAATTACAGAATTTTATTCTGCTCTGTTTGTTTGTGAAGAAGTGTCACATGTTTGTAATTTAGTCCATCACCGTGAACCTTACAGCTAGTATAATTTATAAATATAAACATGGGAAATTCCATTAAAGTGTTCAGGTTAACATTGAACTAACTTGTCCTGACAGTGGCCCTTGGGAGTGTTCCTTTATGGCAAAAATCTGTGCTATGTCTTTAGCATCTTCACTGCACACACTATTGAAGCAAAGGTGAAATCAAACTGAATCATTTTTTTTCCTACCTTGGAATATATCTAAAGGTTGAGGAGGAAGAGAAGGGAGTTTGGAGTGGGATATAAGCATTTGTGTTTTATTTCAGTATCATCCCTAATGCAGATGTAGCAATGGAAATTTGACACTTTCATGCAGGTGAGTTGATGAAGGCTTTTTTCAGTCTTTTAGCTTTATCACTTGTTTTAAGCAGAAAACAGCGGTAATATGGTTAGGATACCTATGAGGTGTAGCCCAAACCAGGCATGTTGGGATGCAGTTAACCTTTTGAATTAGTTATATTAATCTCCATTGGCCTTAATTCTGCAGGTGCTGGGGGGTACTCTGTAGAGACCCTCACCTCTGCTTAGTATGAAAGTGTTAATAAGCTGTCTGTCAGATTGTAAGGTGTGAAAATCTAAACCTCAGAGTGCTGCATGTTAGAACACAGGAATACTGTGACAGAGCACATAGACTTGATTATACAGTGATGTTATACAATTTTTAGTGTTTCCTTAGTGTATTTTGTGTGTCTGAGATGCAGATTTTACTGATGAACTTGTGTTATTAGTAATGGACTAATGCTGCTTTCTTTCCACTTGGTTGAATTGTGTCATTTTAATTTACTATGTTTGAATTTTCATCCTGTCTTAGAGGTAGAATGAATTAACACTCAACTGTGAATTTATATGATCAGATTATGGCATCTGCTCATATGTGAGTCATCTGTTGCTGTGGTCTTAACATTGGTACCGCATTGTTTATGTGGAGTCAAATTCCTGTTGGATTTTGTTTTTATCAGGAACTGGTATCTGTTCTGCATCACCACCTACTTGGGCTTTTTCTTCCCTCCTCCAGTATAAAACAACCATCCTATGACTTTCTGCCCTTGAAAACCATGAAAAAGCTTTTAATTTCCGAGTTGCAGTTCTTATCTCTTGTTCTGCTCTCCTTCTAAGGCAGTTCAATGCCACCCCTTGCAAGGGTGAAACTTCTCTCACTGATTGTGCGGAATAATACAGTAGTGGAATTCACTAGGTCTGCATAAGTGCTGACGCTGACAACTTAAAACCTTAAAAACACACTCTGTAAGTAAGGTTTTTCAAGCAAAAGTTTAATGTTAATAGTAATGTGTGTAATTGGTCTGAGTTACCAAAGTCCAGGCTCTGTTTTGGCATGTTGTACATGATAAATTACAGTCATCTTTTACAAAGCCCTGGGTTTCAAATCAAAGATGAAAGTGAGGTGCAACCAAAGGTGCTGCTGGTTGGCATCCCCAGCAGAAATGACGGAATGGAATGAAATGTTTAGTTGGAACCTCTTGGCTGGCATGATGATCCAGCTTTCACAGAGTCCATGTCCATGGACTCAAAGTGATCTTCTGAGGGAGTGCAATAACAGGCCTGAGCTTTCATCTCCTGCCTGCTTTAGCATTCACAGTGCCTGTGAGCAGAAGCAGAGCTGCCCAGGTTTCCCAGTCTTTGAAAGACTCCCAGACTTAAGTAGATCATTAAGATATTCCAGGAGTATTTCAAAATACTGCCTCTTAAAATTAGTCATAAATAGCAGTGTAGCTGTTTAGGGCTTAAAATGCATTCAGCATGCTGAGTAGTTCCAGAGGGAAAGTGGGAACAGTGACTAAAACTTCTTGCTATGCAACGCTGCCTCCTTTACCTTCTCTCAGTGGTGTTTTCTGCTGAAATCCACCGGTGTATGGGTTTGTATTTCATGCCTCCATCCAGAATTTGGCTTTCGAAACAAAAGCTCCTTGGTTCTTTGAGAAAATCATCACAGAAAGTGCTTCTTATCTTCAAAGTGTTTTTCTGACATTAATTAATTGGATCCTCATGATCCTGTGAGAAGGGGTAAGGAGCAGCCTGGAAATGCCCATCAAGCGCTCCTACTGTACTGAACACTTCTGCAGCCTAGCTGGAAAAAATGTTTTGTTTTGTTTTGTTTTGGGTTTTTTTGTGGTTTGTTTTTTTTTTTTTCAACTGCTCAAATAACTTTAAAAGTGTTTGAAAAGCAAGGCACAAAAATTAAAACTACTTTTAACATCCAACAGACTTTTATGCATTTGTGCTTGTGGACGTAAAAAAGCTGCTGTTAAACAAGCAGGGGCAGATCCTGTGCAGCTCCCAAATTACAATGGTGCCATTGATTTCCTTGGGCCTGGGATGCCACAGGCCAACTGAAGGACCTGGCTCCTTGCTTGGGAAGCAGAGCAGTGTATAGTAAGACCTGATGTGAATAAAGAGCTTTAAATTCATCATAATGGGAGTACTACCTAAACTGAAGATGCACTGAGAAACAGATGGAATAGATTTTGTGTGAGAGTCAAGAGAAAGGCACATTAAATGAATGGAAAAGGAAAACAAAACAAAATAAAGTTACCGGTATTTGTGGATATAACCTAGTATGGAAGTGCAAAATATTTTATCTCTCCACTGAATTACTGAAAATTCCTTTCTCTCTCAAATGATCATTATCCTAAACTGTATCTGACAGTAAGTAAAGGGATCCATTTTGTATTTTGGTATGTAGGCTGGGGTTTGTTTCTGTCTTCACTGAAGTTAATCAGGAAATGCTGTTAACCGCTGAAGTTGCTGTGTGGATTTTTGATAGGATTATAAATGAAAAAATGTGCAGTGTTGAAACTCACTGGACTTGGAATAAATGCATGTCAGTATTGTCCAGAAAGACCTTTAATATCTAGTTCACATTGTCAATTCATGGTCAGATATTTTCCTTAGAATTTATGGTCCTTTAAGATAATACATGATGTTGAATTTGGAAGTAGAGTAGTTGTTAATTGAATGTGTTGGGAACTTGGAAACATTGAAACAGTGATTGATTAAAAGACTGATAAATACCATGCTAGAGTATGTGTAGCATTTCAGTCTCCCAATTTATATGAGCAGTGTTACCTTCACTCTGTCAGGTTTGTAGCATATTCCTACTTAGTGTAGGCAGAAATGAGCCTAAGACATGGGAGAAGAGCTCTTGATAAATTCTTGGTCTACTAATTTTGGTATGGTGCATAAAGGTGAGCTTGCAGTAACATGCTGTCTTTTTTGGTCATTGGCAACCAGGGGGACTGAGGGGACCCCTCAGAGTGCAGCAGTAATCCTGGGGTCTAAACAGGTTTAAGATGGATGTGGTGGTGGCTCTTTGGTCTGTGCACAAACACCAATTAAAAGACTGCTGCTTTTGTGCAATAGGTATAGAAGGTTCTCATTCTTTACAAATTTAATCCAGTTATGTGTTCCCCTTTTTCTGCTGCTTTTTTATACCTACTCTGCTTACGTAAGCATTAGAAACCATTATTGATCAGTGCCTTGAGGATCTTACGCTGTTTCCAGCATTAGTTGCTGGATGAAGTGCTGAGCTTCCTGCCCTACTCCTGGCTGAGAGTGATGAAGAAGCCTTGTCCCTGTGTGGTTAACACTGAGCTCAGTTTGCTGCAACACCAGCAGCCACCTGTTCAGGGTGGTAATAACTGAAAAATGGTGTTACAAAGCACTACAGTCTTCCTCTTCATGATGCTGTAAGAAGTGGAAAGAAACAGTGTGCTTATATTCATATTTGAGAAAGGAATTGAATCCTTTTGTTGCTTTTTTTGTTGGTTTTGTTTATTTTTGGGCATTTGGGTTGATTTGGGGTTGTGTTTTGGTGGGTTCTTTGAGCAGAAGAGAATCTCAGAACAGATGCATGTAATGATTTTACTGGCTTGAATGGAAGAGACATTGTTGGATCAGCTGGTTATGGCTTCTTTGGATGAGGTGGGCAGGGTTTGTGTTTTAAGTTAGGATTTTTTTTTAGGCAGCTAGTATAGAAACGAACAAAAACAATAAATGGAAATAAAATGTTGAAGGAAGTAAGGAAAGAAAATTCTAAGTGAAAGGCAGTAGTATAAAGGAAAATACCAAAACTCATTCAAATAAAAACTCACTCTACCAATACATCTTTTAAAATGCTAGTAAATATTTTAACCTGGATTTATATCTATATTAAATCATCAAGGAATTATCTGGGGGTTGCTGATTACTTGGATTGGTAATAATAGTCTCTGATACAGACTCTTTTGGTTCAATTAATTTGTTCAAACTTACCTTGTGCATTTTTTTTAATGTAGGTGACTCAACAGCTTTATTGAGTGACTGTATCTGCAATTCAATTGCTTTTTATTTTATAGTACCTACCCAAGCTCTGCAAGCCTTGGCAGTTAGTCCCAGCCTACTGTGCTGTGCACAAACCAGTTGCATTCTACATGCCTAACCTCTAAAGGATCCCAAAGCTTCTCTGAAGCTTATGTAGTTGATTCTCTTTGCTTTTTTTCTCTCCAAAAGCTTTTCTTGGTTCTCTGGTCAGCACTGAGACCACTTCAGTGTTTCCTTAGTCAGGAATAAGAGGTGAGGTGGAGGCTGCAGCAAGTCCTTCCAGTTTAGCAGTTGTAATTAAGCAAAGGCCACGCACAGTTGTTCAGCAGATATTCCAGTGCAGCAAAGCAGTCTCTGCCAAGCCATGGCCTTTCCCACAGGATCCCAGGGTGTGCAGATAAACAGCTGAGCCACCCAAGGAGGGGCAGCCTGCTCTGTTCATGTGTTAGGCTTTGGGAGGGGCTCTCTGAGGTCCTGTCACTGGAATACCATGTGCATTGAAACATCAGGGCTTTGATTTGTGCCTTGGAAGTGGCCTGTGAGTGTAACCACTTGAAATTATGGCAGTCATTATGGTCTAGTCCACAAAAACCTGGATTAAAATGGTGGCTTTCTTTCTGTTTACCCTCTCCCTGACAAAACTCCTGGTTTTGCTTGAGCCCTATTGAAATAGGTTATGTAAACTTGAGCACCTTGTACCATTGGTTAAGAGTCTGTGCTATCATTCAGCAGCATCAAGGATTTCCTAGACATGTGTGACGTGTTACATTGCAGTAATTGTTTCATTTGTGTTTATAACAGGAAGCTAGTTTAAATTACTTTTGGGAGGGTGGATATTTCAAAGGCTCTTCACTCATAGACAGCATTCATAAAAAGACTTGCTTATTTATCTCAAACATGGAAAAAATGTTCCCAGCTGAGTATGAAACTATGTGTGCTGGATGTACTTTCACAAAAAATTAAATTCACTATTAATGTAAACAGTGTGAAAAATGCTGTCTCAAATGCAAAAAAAAATAGATTATGGAGTATATGAATTTTAGTTTAAGCAAAAATTAAGGCTGTATTTAATCACTTTTTTATGGCTTTGAAAAAGTACTGGAGATATTCTATTAAAGGGAGAAGGTAGGGCTTATCAAACTTAAATAAGACTTAATCAAAGAGAAATATAAGGATTTTTTTCTAAGGTGAAATTGTAAAGGAGATATTAGAAACTTGCTTCTGAAATGTTGAATGTTTAATGTTCAGAATGATAAATTAATTTCAGTCATGTTTCATAGTTTGAGACCAATGTATATAACAATCCCTGTACACTGTATTGATCGGGAGACCTGTGGGACTGATGCAGAAGCTCTAGGAGATCAAACTTGAGAATTAGGAGCAACTGCAGAACTGTTTGCAAGTCATCTGCTTGCACACTGTAGGGGGAAGAAAATAAGTTAGTTCTTGCTAAAAGAAGAGATAAACTTTCTTTTTATTAGTATATTCTTTCCCACGTATGCTTGCAAAAACTTGAATTCAGTGCCCAATGGCAAAATAATTCCACAGTTTGTACTAGTTATACTTAACTCATTTTCTTCTCTTGTCTGTTTGGAATCTGGACTGCACTGTTTCATCTGTGCTGCAGACAAAATGCTGCCATTAATTAGCCAGACTTATCTGATGATCTGAGGTTAGACTCATAACTTGCAAACCCATAATTTTTTCCTGTGTTTCTGTGAGTAGTTTGATCAGAGAATTTTTTTTTTTTCATTAGCTTAGTAGGTAGCTTGGGAATAAAGAACAGCAATAGAGTGAGATGTGATCTGAAATGCTTTCTGTATTTGGAATGATCTTGTGCTACTTTTTGTGAAATATTTCAGTCATAGTATTTGTTGGTTTTGGAGCTATAAAAGTCATCAATAAAATGTGATGATTTCTGGTTTTGTCATGTCTACAGAAATCTGGGCTTACCTCCAGGTATCAGTTGTGTGTTTCACAGAGTTTGATGGCTTTGTCAAATGAATATCAAATCAGTTCCATCCCAGAACATCTTTTTTATATTTAAATGTGTGGACTGATATAAACATTAACATGAGTGGTACCACTCCAAGCCTTTATAGCCAGAAGATAATGCCTGAGAAAGTGATACCAGTGCTGTATTTCCAGCTTTCCTCTGACCACCCAGCTTATTGTGCCAGATCACCTCTTCTGCCAGAGTGTCCTCAGGTAAATGGAGATAGCTTCTTGCAAGTGTCTATGTCATTTTTCTTCACTAGGAGCCAAATACTCCAGAGGATCTGTGAGAAATGATTGTTGTTTGAAGTGAAAGACTAAGGTTTACATGCTGTTGTCAACTTCTTTTGAAAGAGAAAATGAGTGAGGAGCTGGATTATTTTTCAGGGCTGGGCACGGGCAGTCTGTCTGCTTTAGTTTGTGGCCTGTATCCTTACTGTAATGAGCACTGAATTAATCAAAGCACCTGTATCCTTACCCCAAAGGCCACTGAATTAATCAAAGCCCATCTTCCCCAAGGCAGTCTGGTGTCTGTGCCCTGATCTCCCCTGGTCCAAGGTTTGTCTGCACTGCTGGGCCCGTGGCTGCCGGGCCCCACCGACCCTGTGGGCTCCTGCTCCACTCTGCTGCCAGGACAGGAAAGCCATTTCAGATTTCTCCTCCCTGCTGGTGCCAGCATTCACTCAGACCTGGCTGTTCCTGGGACTTCAGTGTCTGTGTCAGCCCAGCCTGAAATCAGGCACGAGGTCTGAGAGGCTTCCAGAGAGCAGCAGTATCAGACACTGGGCCAGCAACTCGTGTCTAAGCAGGGGTCCCGCAGTGCTTTGCGGCTCACAGTCTGTGTGCTTTGAGTTACAGTGTTTAACTTTACCACGCGGAGCATCCAAAATGCTTGAGAAATTCCACTTGAAATTCAAAACAGCTTAGGAGAATTCATTAGCTCCAATTTTTCATAGCAAGGAACAAAAGCTATTTAGCAAACAAAAGACGCAGTTTCTACTTCAGCTTTTAATTCTTGTGAGATAGAGTTCTCTTTTCTGCAGAGATGTCACAATCTGCTGGTTTAATTTAGCTGTCATACAATTATTCCAATTCTTGGCAGTTGTCAGGAGTGCAAGGAGGTACAAAACACTTTTTGTTATGCCAGCTGGAGAAAAAAGTGGGTTATTTACACATGTGCATTTCACGAATCTGGCCCTTCTGACTGAAGTAGTGTCTAGATTAGAAGATAATTCAATTGCATTTATCTACCCAAAGGACTTTTGCCAAATGTGTGCTGAGTTTCTGTGCTGGGTTCACTAATATGCAGCTGAACTGTGCCAGAAGGCTCAGCTATCATGTTCAGAGCCATTAGCAGCCAGTCCAATCAACTCCTGAAATACAAGAATCAGATTCTAACTGAAATAATGTAACTAAGACAAATCCTATCATCGGCAGGTTCAGCTGGAGCTGCATGTCTAAAATATCACAGCTACATTGGAAATGTATCCCTGTTGGAGACTACCAATGAATGTTTGTTACTTCTAAATCCTTGATTTACAGCTATTGCCAGTGGAGAGTATTTCCTCATGTTACTGACATAGGGTAGGAAATACATTGCTAAGAATTCAAGTCTTGCTTTTTCACTGGGCTTAGAAAAAAATTCTAATTATGCCCTGTAAGAACTGACGTTCTGAGACTGTCACTTAGAAACTGTAACATCAGTTATGTCCTGCCTTCTTTGCAGAAAGAAATTAAGAATGTATAAGTAAAAATGGGAAAATGAATTTTGGATTTCTGTATTATAAAAAAGCCTACAATTTTGAGTTAGATTCTACTGATTAATGTCTAGAGTCTTCTGAACCATAGGAGTTCCCTTTGAGGTGATGCATTTCCCAAAACAAAATTGTAGATATGCAGCGGGCTATACTTTTAACACAGTTACAGATACAAGACATGTATGATTCTTACTCCAGTTCTCTGGGGCTTAGTGTTGTCCTTCTCTTCATATTTAATTCCTCTCAGTCTATATTTGTGCCAGTCCTTCTCTCCTTCCTCTTCAGCATTTTCAGGGCAATGGTAAAATTACATACAACTAAACAGCAGAAAATTTACATAGACTTTAGTGGAGTTGGGAACTTAGTCAACCACTGCTACCCCTTCAACTCAAGGGAAATTTTTGTTCAAGTTAGAAGAGAGAGAGAGAGGTTTTTATAGATTATTTTAATAGGACTTAATAAAATGTATTTGAAGTATATAATTATAGGCTAGGTAAAACTAAATGGAAAGTTCATCATTCTTATCATGTACTGTCGTTGTGTATATTAATTGTGTAAGTTCTTTTAGGTTAGGTCATTTGCAGAATAATGGAATCTGCTCATTTTCAGATTATGTTGGAATGATTATTTTCTTCAACGAATGTTGTGCTGGCCTTCTGATAGCTTGTCTTGTACTTCCCCCCAGTATAGGGGGCTGTAATAGATGTCCCATAAAATGCAGGAATTGTTCAGGAGTGGTGGCATTTCTAACAGGAATTCTTTACTCGTTGCAGCCCATTCTTCAATACAAAGTAGGAATTGAAGCACCCTTGATGAAGAGCTAGGTTGTTGCATATTTAATTGTGGTGGTTATTGAGATGCAGTGCCAATATTTGCATATGTCATGAATAGCATAGACCATTAATGCCTTCACACTTCCCTGACTTTCATAAAGCCTGTCATGCTAAAGAGGCCTAGGCAGGTTTATTTTTGTGCTAGAGACCTCATAAACATAGCATTAGCCTAAAGATTAACTTCATCTCTCTTGTTTCCTCTTATTCCTTCATTTGCTTTCCTGGTAAATGTTAGTATGGCCTCCAATAAATGCTAATAGAAACTAATTATATGATCTGGGTAAGGATACTCTTTAGTGTTCCCTAATTCTCTGCTATTTAGAGCCATATCTAAACATTCAGAATTACTGCCTTGGCATAACTTACTCGCCATGGAAAGCATTGAAATCATGTAAGTGTTATTAGTTTTGTACTTAGAAATAATAATATTAAAAGTCATCAATCACACAAGAGCACCTGCATGGAAAAGGGGAAAGGCATTTTATTACAGCAATTTTAAAGAAGGGAAACAGTAGTAGGAAGAAAACTGAAAATGAAACCCATGATGCAATTCCTAAGGAGTGCTTATGCCTTGCAGTGCAAGAATTAACAAAATGCTGAAATTCGGCTTTGATGAATGTTTTTACTTGCATCATCAAATCTGCTTCATGAGTTCCCTATTTCCAAAGCTCCAGGCTGTACACAAACACAGGTTTACAGTCTTTGTGTAGCAGCTGGGTAATAGGATGCAGGACATCCCCTGCTTGAGTAACACTACTGTTTATATGGGTTTTCCAAAGGTCTGTGTTGCACACTGCTTCCATTGGGACTTAGGATGATGTGTGGGAGAGCAGCAGTGACATTGAAGCACAATAAATGCCATATGTCACATTTAGCAAATGTCAGGTCATATAGCTGTGTGTGTGTTTCGTGTGCCAAGGTCTCAGAAGTTGCAGCATGAGAATGCTGTAGTCAGAGAGAGGGTTTCTCAAATTTTGCTTCTCATCTCACCAAAAAGACAGAAGAGGAAGCCTAGACTAGCTAACGTGGTTTTGTTTCATGGGCTGTTGCTAATACCTATCAGGGAAGACTGCTAAAAAACACGGGGGAATCCTGCACCCTCTCCTGAGAGAAGCTCAAGATTTGGTAACGTGCAGATTGACTCTGCTCTTCCTTTGGAGATTTTACTGAAGCCATGGAGAGTTCAGACCTGCTGTAGTGTCTGGGCCTGAACAGACTGTACAGCTATAGGACAAATCTGGCTTTTTCTCAAAGCCTGTAATACATATTTGCAACAGTAGTTAATTGTCTGTTCTGCTTTGCTGCCCCAGCATTTTCCTTGAGCTGATGCATGCTTTTGGAGTCAAGCACAAAAAGGAAGAGGCACAACTGAGAGAAGTGGGAGCTTCTCTCTGAGGGAACTGGGGAAGAAGTAGTTCAGTGGATCCTCCGAAAAGGAAAATGACTGCTGCAGAGCATTTCTGTTTGCAGTGATTAACTGCAAAACAGTTGTGTTTAAGCAAATAAATAGTATTTTCTTCCTGCAGGTAAAAAAAAAAAAAAAAAAAATCAGGACTCTTTTAAAAGCGATAGTGGGATTTGCTGCTCTCAGAATCATTAGGAAATGCACCCAGAGGATGCCTGCTTTCTCAAAACTGAAACAACACTAAATTAGACCTAAGGCAACAGAATAGGAATCTCTTGTACTTGCCTTTTTTTTTTGACGCTGTCATGGTGGAGGGATAAAACCTGCCAAAGTGGGACCTCAGGACAAACTTGGCAAAATTGGTTTAATGAAATTCACTGTTTCAAATTTATTCCCCTTTGAAGCAGGATTTCTTTTATATGATAGCTCCCTAAGGAGAATATCTAAATAACTTACTGAGCAGGATTATGCTGTTGACCTGAAGTTCTACTGTTAATATTTTAGATAAGAAAGAAAACTGTGCAAAACTTTCCTTGGAAATAATAGTATACTTGAATTATCATTTCCTTGTAATAGTGTTGGGAATCTGGTACTTTTTGCTAGTGCCTACTGTAAAAATATTTAAGCAATTACTTGAATGCTAATGCAAGCAATAAATACTATGTGCCATATTTAATTTGCAGTGTTATGACAACTACTCAGTTCATGGATAAATGCAACAGTACCTTTACAAAGGTACTGTTACAAAATAAGCACAAAATTACAAAATAAGCACATGTCCAAGCTATTCAAAGCTGTAAGCTTTGAATAAAGATGTTTGTTGGATTTCTAAAAAGCATATTTTGAAGTTTCTTCTAGGTGAAAAATAAAAAATATTTGTAAGAATAGGGGTCTATATTATAGTGTAATTGTACAGAAAGACAGACAACCAACATTTCAGATGCTTTGCAGATGCGTATGTGAAGTCCCTAAAATTTGAATCCTTGTGCAAGAATTCTGATTCCTAGGCTTTGAAAAAGGACTGGAAATATCACAGGATCCAATTTACTCCTGGTTTCAGGATCTTAGAAGCACATGCTTCTAGGACGTATTATACTTTTGTATTGTGTTTGTTTCTGGTCCTTCCTGGATTGAGGAATAGTGGAGGTATACACAAGGGATTTTTGTCTTAAAGTTTGTATTAGAAAATACTGGTTTGCATTAGGATTAAGGAAGGTCAATAGAGCATTTCCTAGTGGAGAGTCCCACTCTCTGGTCCATGTCCTTTCTGACACAGTTAAAGTGACCAGTAATGCCTTTGAACTTCCAAAATGGTTGGCAGTTCATGAACACTTTGCCTCAGCTATGCACAGTTAGAGGATGATGCCCCATTTTTGTTACAGATCTGTACCCTTACCCTGTCTTGGTTGCCAGTGAAGAAACTAAATACAGTGCAAGAGCTAAAGATGTCAAAGCTGCAGAGACACTGGGTTTTGATTTATTCAATCTGATCCTAACTGAAGGGCAGTAAGTGAACTGCAGAGCATTTTCTAATATCCTCCATTGGCTCTGAAATAAAAGATTTGTAGGATCAGATTGTTAAAATCATTTGACTCTTGCTGATCATGACATCTTAGCCCTACTCACATTTCTTGAATTAAGATCAGGGTCCTGTGAGAGCTTTGACATGATCTCAATAGGAGTTTGAATTGAAAAATTCAGAGGCAAATAATAGCTAATTCAGTTCATGAGAAGTGTGCCAAATTTCTCCTGCACATTCTGTAACTAAGGTGTGTTCTAATAATCAGCAAATATCTGTGTCCCTGGAAAGGAGTTCTTTTCAGAGAATACACTTGAACTAATGAATATTTCATTATTTTAGAACTGCTTATTATTGAGTTTCTGGGCATTTGGCTTTTTCCTCGTTATGCAGAGGTACTTTCAAGTAGCCTAGAAGCTTTGTGCTGTGACTTAAGAGTATTTCTAGATTATGCTCCATGTGCTACTTCTTTAGTGACCTAACAAATATAATGTATTCCATCTTGCAAGATTGACAGGCATGAAGGCAGACTGTGTTTTGTGACACTGAATAGTTTTTTGGAATTTTTTTTTGTTGAGTTTTTTTTTTTTAAATGTCTGAAGCTATCTTCAAGTCCTTTTGGAGTAGAGAGTTGTACAATCTGTGTGCATTCAGAATTAGCCACTGGTTTTAGGAGTTGCACTGGTGTGTCAGCTGGTCAGCAGGCTGTAGGTACAGCTCAGAGCAAAGGCCAGCTCAGTGCATTTGTGAGACTTTTCCACTTTCTGGACTTTTCCATTTGCTGCAAGTTCCAAGTTTCTCTTCCTGTTGCATTCCTCATGGTTGGTACCATGAAGGAGATGTTACCAAAGGCTGCCTGTGGGGTTTATTCGTACAAGATGCACCACCCTGCACTGATTTTTATAATGCAGTATGTGAATATTTTAGATTTGTCTCTGAAAGCTCCATATAATGTATTTTGTGCAGGAAAGATAAACAGAAGTTGCATGTTTCTTTCACTTCTTTCATCAAAGTGGTTACTCAGAAGTAGTCTGATTATTTACTGCAGCTGTATCTGGGCACTTTCTTTAAAGGTGCTGGGAAAGTGGTGTTTCTATAGAAGCTAGTATGGCCAAGACATTCTTGCACTTGAATTCAACTTTAATTCAACAGCAACAGGATTAAATCTTTAAAGGCTTGTTAAAATAAAATACAAGGAAAATGCATCAAATGTGATATGTCAAGTAAAAATTGTGCTTATGGTGTAAAAGTAAGATAGTTGCTGCACTCTGCCTGTAAGATGCTTTGGTTTTTGATTGGCAGCTGCAAAGCAAATGCAGCCTGAGAGCCCCATCCATCTCAACACTTCTCTGTTCGAGGTGCCTTTGTTGAGGACCTTTATCAGAGAACATTTTATTATGTCTTTTCAGTCTTTGACTTGCACCTTGAGTGCATCTGCAGCTTGTCAAGGTTGCCTGGATTAAATCACCAGTGAGACATTTGCAATTGAGTTCAGCAGCCAAGCCTTGACCTGGATTCCCACTGGCCACAGTTGCAGGGCTGCAGCCTCTTCCCAGAGAGAGGAACTGCTCCCTGCTTCACTCTCCGTGGGTCAGGACCAAATGGGAGACACTTCATGTGTATGGGAAAGGACTTCAATTCTGTCTACAGCCTTAACAGGGCTTGTAAAGCAATTAAGTAGGACTTAGGACACTGTTCTCCCAGACAGAAAAGCCTTAGGACAGAAAAATATACTGTATTGCTCTGCATATTAGTGCTGTTGCCAGATTTAAGAAGTTTCATTTCATTATTGGTACTGTGCCTATTTTGGGTGAAAATGTACTGCAAATAGTGAGATACTATACCCACACCTAAAATACTTCTCTTCAGATATGGTTAGAAAAATAGGAGTCATTCAGCAAGACACTTAAAATATATATCAAACTGCTAATATGGAGAAGTTAATCAGAATTGTATCCTAAAATACTCCATATCACTTGTGCAAAACATTATTGAAGGCCACTGTAAACAACAGAGTTTTAGTTAAAAGCTGTTTCCAAGATGAAAGATAGTTTAAATGAGCTACAGCATGTATGAGGAATTCCTCATGAGGACTTAATGGTAAAGCTTCTCATAATCTTTCATGCTTTGGCTAAGAATATTAGCACCATAAAAATTCTTCAGGGGGCAGACTTGAGGTGGTGGATGCAGCGTGATCAAAACATAAAAGAGGCACATTTTCCCTTTTTATGGAGAGGCCTCTTTCAAATGTGTCATATGATGGATTTGAAATGAAAGTTTAATGTGCACTCAGTTTTTCAGACAGACATCTTTCTACAGCTTCATTATTAATAACAATTTAATCTTAGCCAGCTCTCTTTTTTTTTTTCTTGAGCTCTTGATGATTCATTTATCTTATTTGTTTAGCATCAATCTAAGAAAATATACTCAGATCATAAAGTTAAGGGAAGTGTTCCACATTAATAAACCAATGTAAAATCAGTCTCCAATGCATTTTGCAGAAGTTTTTAATCCATAGTTGTTCGAATTAAAAAGTAAGAAAGTGTAAATAGTGTATAAATAGCAAATAATGTGACTGGATTTCCTATTTAACCTGTATGCAATATTTTTGAGCTGTAATTTTCCTCTCAGCACGATATGAGGAACGATGAAGTCATTTCCATGGCTGATATTGTATAAAATATTTTTAAAGTAATGTCCACAGTATAGAGATTGTTTTGTTGACATGTCAGTAAATGAGATCTAGCAAGCAAGTGGCTGTATGGCAGATCTTGGGAAAATAAACATGTAGCATTAAGTAAAATAAAAGTTCAAAATGTGTGATTGCACTTACAGGGCCTCATCCAAAGCCATTAAATTCACTGACATTTTTGCTTTTATAAAAATATTTCATCAATATTAAGCAAATTATAAATAGTTGGGTAGTGAGCAGCAACCCCTCCAAGTCAAAAGATTTTGAATTTTCCAACCTAACAAGACAAGGGAGTGTCATTGTCCCCTTCTGACAGGACATTCTGTTCTGAATCCTGCAGCAAAGCACAAAGACCGCTTCTGTTGATTAGTTGAGTTAATTCAGATGTCTGGAATATGTACAAACAATAAAAGTTTTGTCTCTAATGTGTATTACTTTGGAATTAGAGGCATCAATTTAATTTCCCATCATTTAGGCCATGCATGTAACTTTTCCTAGTAGCATAAATAGTTGTGTATAATGTTGAGAGGATTTTAACTGAATATCACTGTTGTTGAGACAGGGTGAAAAAGAAGCAAATTGGAATAACTGGGTCCGTGAGCCTAATTTTTTTTAAGTTCAAAACTTATACCTTGAATTTGGATTTTAAAAAGTAAATTACCAAGCAAGATACAGCCATGGGTATTATTAGATTTTGTTGTCTCTTTTAAAATTTTTATTTAAAAGCAAATTCTTTTTTAATAAAATCGAAAATCTATGAGTAGAGCCTTTAGAGAAAGGGTTTTGTCATTCCTGTGTACATAAGCAATGTCTAATAGGGTTTCAGCCTCAATTTTTTTTTTTTTGTAATGCAAATGTCGTATTGCATAAATTATGCATATATGTGGCAGGAGTTTCTGACCTTAAGGACAGAAAGTTATAGTCACATAGACAAATAAAGCAAGTAGGAATGAGGAGGAACAGAGGCTCCTATGTCACCAAACCACTGACTAGCCCATAATAACAAAGGGAAGGCACTGCCCAGTGGGATACTGAATCCATATTTAATCAATCCCTGGCTAGTGTCTGATTTGCAAGTCATTTTTTTAATGCAAGAGATCCTACGGGCATTTTCAGAATGCTCAGCACTCCAAGCAGTGCTGCAGGTCAGAACTCTGCAGATGTTCTGACAAAAAAGTCTTGATCTGAAAAGGAAGTGGAGGGACCAGCCAAAGGGCTTCATGAAGAATAACAGGAACATTTGGCAACTCAGGGTACTCATGTGGCCCTACATTGTTTGGTCCTTCTACATTGGGTAATGCACTGGTTTTCTGTATCTGACTCTGTGCTTTGTTCTGCCTAAATCTCAAAATGGTCCATGCAATGGGAAGAAAGTGCAGGAAAACCACTTCCTTGGCATCCATGTGTGTTGTGTGTGCTGCTGGCTGCCTGAGAGTCATGTGGCCACCTGGGAGAAACTGCTGAAAAAGTTTTCCAAGCTGTCTTTGATTTTTCTTTCTTGTCCTACAGCATAAACATACAAAGTGTTGAGACAGTTTTCTAAGATTGGTTTGTGTTTGATTTGTTGAGTTTTTTTCCCCACAGCTACTAATATAACTCTGTTCTTCCACCAGCTTTGTTCTCTGGCATCAGGAATACCTGAGAGTGTTCTGTGCAGCTGTGGGGAACTGATTGGGCAGCAGTGTGGGAAGGTGCTTTCCTCTGATCAAACCTTGTGTTTGTGTCCCCCTCCAGCCCTGCGGAGCCGCTCGGGACGCTCCATCATCAACGGCAACTGGGCCATCGATCGCCCGGGCAGGTACGAAGGTGGTGGGACAATGTTCACTTACAGACGCCCCAATGAGATCTCCAGCACCGCAGGGGAGTCGTTTTTAGCTGATGGGCCAACAAATGAAGTCCTTGATGTCTATGTGAGTTAGTATTTAAATTATTCTTCCTTATGGAAAAGAAATTGTTCAGTTCATGGTTAACATGCAACACTAAAGTGGTATTCAGTATCAACACTTTGTTACTTTAATTCTGAAATGCTAGTTTTCGTATTTTACACTTGTTTGCTGTGGCATCCATTTTGCTCCTGATCATAGGAAATCTACATCAAGCCTTTTTCCTTTAGACTTCACTGATCCAGTAAAACCAATTGAACTTGTTCAGTAAAGTAAAAATAAGGCATACAAATGTTCAAGGCTTTTCTTTTATGAACTGGATTTTTTTCTGGATAATTTCCTTTTCAAATAAATTTGGTATAGTTTAATTTTACAGTGAAGAAGTAAATACTTAAGCCAGACAAGGCCTCTCACCATCTCAGTTACCTTTAAAAGAAACAAGTCCATAAAGCTATAGAAGGTAGGATTTGAAGCAGGCCAGTTTTAATATGAAGCTGTGATGAGAAACCATAGATAATGGCTATCTGAGAAAGGAAGACAACAGACAAATTTTGTCTAAGAGGAAGAAACATTGAGAAAGCTTTTTACTTCAGATGGGATGGGGTTTTAGTTCATCATACTGAAATAAAAAACATAACTGGAATTGATTACAACTTCTTCCGAGATAAATGGTGTGTTCTGAGATTATACACTCCCACACAGAAAAATTAATTTCTTGAAAAAACTAGATTAACTGACTACATGATTCTTTCATACGGGCTTTTCTGTCCTTGAGTACAGTATGGGGTGGAAAACTGAATGTGCTGGATAATTTAATAGAAAAATTAATAGTAACTACCCTGATTACTAAGCTGGGAAAAGTTAGATGTTTGGCAAAGTTATTCCCCATCTGCTATATGGTGTCTAATAAAGCAATGTAATAATTATACTAACACTAGTATCATTAACTTTGAAAAAGACCTCTAAGATCATCAAGTCCAACTGATCCAAACTTCTTTTCCAATTGATTGTAATGAATGACTGGGAAAAACCTGGAAAAATAAACAATTGGGCTCCTAAACTGTGCAATGCAGACTCTGTTTTTCAGATGCTTGTGTTTTTGTGAGGCTACAAGGTTTGTGAGTTGAGGCTTGGCCGTGAGTTTTTATTTTCAGCCAATTAATGCCTAGTATGCAGTGACCCAGAGAGAAATGAGTTAGGAAATAGATTAAACAGATATTTCCAAAGTATTATCATAAATAAGCCTTAAGTTTTGATGTTTGATATTGTAGTGTTTTGGTTTAGGCTTAGGGAGTGTAAGAAAGCTGCCGTGATGGGCGTAGCTTTACCAGATTTGCTCCATGGCTGCTGCTGTGGATTGCCACTTCTCATTTGACAGGACTCTCACCAGAGCTGTTTCTGGTTGATAGGAGGAATTCTACAATTCAGCATAAAATGATGGTTTAGTCTCCTTTTTAATATACTGTGGGAAGATGCTAGATGCAAGAATATCAATGCTCAGTATGACACAGCCTCTCTCCCGGGTTTGAAATGTGTAGCCAAGCAGATATAGATATCTTTTTTCAGGCTTCATTTTATAGTGCCTGAGTCATGTATTTCTCCATTCACCCATACTCATGATCTTTATATTCTGTGTAGAAAAATGAAGAGATTTGCAGATGGGAACTCCAAATGGCTCTCTGTTCTGTTTTTCTGAGATGATGCTGTCTTTCTTCCACTCTGAAATATAAAATTAAAAGCTTTCTAATTTACAGGAGATTATAAGTAACAAGAAAAAGAGATGCAAGTTCTGTCCAAGTGTGTATACATTGCTCCAAAAACTTAAGTCCACTAAGTCAAAACAAAACTGTTCTATCATTTCAGGTATTTTCCTGCAGGAAAGCTGGAACAATATACTAATTAGGGACTTCATCAGTTAAGCTCTGTCTAAAATATGCCTTTCAGCTGTTTTGAGAAATATGATGGAAAAACCATCACATGGGAGCCACTGGGAAGTTGTTCCTGGAACCATCTAAAGAACAGGGTCCTGGTTCTGTAAGGTGAAGTGTACTCTACTGCTGAAGTTAGTTCACAGTTCTTGGTTCTCTCAGGACCACGAAGAGGGTGTATTTTTTGGATAAGAAAGTTACATTGAAAGGACCCAACCTTACAAAAAAATAGTGCAGGCAGTGCATTATTAGATCGTTCAGAAAAGTGAGCGCTCTCTGAGGGACAGCGTTTAGAGGAACAGATATTACATTTGGCAAGGAAAGAGTGATTTTGACATAAGTTAAAAGAGAAGTTTGAATCCCTAGTTGGTATGAATAGATGTGAATGTAGTGAAGCCTTGAAGCATTAGTTGTTCTTTGCTGGGTCACTGGCCATTAGCAGGACATTTTACTTCTAGGTCCATGAATCCATGAGATTCACTGGTGAGAACCAAAGAACCAGAGATAGCTCTGGTGTTTACTTGTGGGTTTGTTGTTTTGGGTTTTTGTTTGTGTTCTGATTTGTTTTGGTTTGGTTTTAAAAGGTACTTTGGGTGTAGTCTGAGACTTCTATCAGACTAATCCCCACAGAGAGTTCAGGCTAAAACATAAGTGTCAGTAGTAGCAGTACTGAAGTAATCAGAGCAAAGTGCTGAAACTAGCAGCTCATGACACCCCTGCATTTGTAGTGCGGGTGTGCTCAGGCTCAGAGCAGCAGTGCAGTAGAATTCAGTTGGGAATGGAGTGTGCTGCTCACAGTTTATAAGAGCTGTCCTAAAGTCCTATCTTTCTCAGATCCTATTATGCCCAACTGCTTAAACAAGCACACACAGAGTACAGTGACTAACAGGGTCCTGCTCCTCCTGTCAGCTCACGTGGGCTTGTGCAGCAGCATTCTGAAAACCATGAGCTTCATTTTCACTTTTAAAGGAGAAAACCTTCTGGTTCCTGCCTGTGTTTCATAAAGAACACATTCATGGAATTGTGGTTTGCTGTAAGGCATCTTTGTTCAGTTGAAGATGAATGTGGAAGGATGCAGGAGGGCTGTGGGCAATCTCAGCTGCTGCAGCAGGTCCATGGGCCTTTGGGATCTGCTCCCTGATCTTTGCTGAGCAGTGCTCCTGGGGAGGGCAGCAGGATGACCCTAGTTTGAGCTAGTGGGTTGTTTGGGCTCCATGGGCTGCTGGGGGAGCTGCAGGGGCTGGAAGGAGCAGCTGGGTTGTGATGGGCACAGAGTAATGCGTGTGTGCCGTCCGCAGGTGCTGTCCTTCAGCCACTGGGGAACTTTAAAAACTCTGTAGGCTGTGTGTATAGGGTTGGGGGTTGTGGTGTTTTGTTTTTTCTGCTTTGTTTCTTCTTTGCTTTTGTTTCCTCAGGCGTCTGTCAAGTTCCTGCTATCTGAGAATGTTTTGATGACCTTAGGACCATCTCTTCTGCTGCTGAGGCCTGGTGTGAGCCTCTGCTGCTCCCATTGCTGAGGGGGAGGCCGTGGCTGGCACAGCCCACGGCACACCTTGGCCCCAAGCATGGCAGTCTTAGGTTTTTCAGAGAGGATTTAGGCAATTTCTCTGCCATCAAATCTAGCTCAATTTGCAAACATGGGAACTTGTATTTTTTTCTTTGCAAGCAGTAACTTGTATTTTCTTCTTTTTGCATTTTTTTGGAGAAAGTCATTAACCATTGCTTCTATCCCAGCCAGTGATAAATAATGTTATGTAGCTGATCAGTTCAAGTTGATATTTAGGTCTTAGTAACATAAAAAGTGGAAGAACTCAATATATGGCTGGTTTTCTTTTTAGATGATTCATCAGCAGCCTAACCCGGGTATACATTATGAATATATCATTCCAGGAGACAATGTCATTAGTCCTCAGTTGCTTGCTCACAGGAGGCCAGGTAAAATGCCACCATTTCCTTTTATCAAACACTTTTTGTTACTTAATAAGCTAATGGAGAAATTCATACCAATGAGTTAGTGTAAATGCTGTCATTGATGTGGGAGAGGCCCAGAATTTCACCCGACGTGTTGAATGAGAACTCACCATAGATTTGGTAAAACTTCAGTGAATTAAAACTGGCAGGGTTTATTACACTTTAGCTGGGAAGATTACTACTTTGAGTAGGAGTGTTGTAACCATGTCTCAGAAATGAAATAGAACATGATCTTTCTTTTCAGAGTGTTTTTCTTTCTGAGATAATTTAAAACAACCCTCTACAGTTCCCCTTTCCTCTTGCAACTGGAGAGGATCAAACAGAACAGTGTTTTCTTCCCAAGCAAGAATCTGGGCAGCTCCTGCCTGAGCTGTGGGTATGTGCTGTGTGTACACCTAGGAAGTTCTGAAGGACAGGAGAAATTTTGCTAGTGAATTTGGTCCTTGCTTTAACAAGGACTTGCTTTTTCGTGACTTGCTTTGACAGATTTCTGAGTGTTTGGTATGTTCATAATGAGGAGCAGCTGTGCTGTGACATGGGGAGGCACAGAATGCAGAGCAAGGAACAGAACAAAAATGCTTTGGGAAATTTTGACACTGGGTGCGTTAACTCTATGTTGTCTTTGGAGATTCTTCAGTTTTTAGTTTTTAATGTACTTGCTGGCTAAGACTTGGTTATCTTAGTTTAAAACAACACAATCTTTGCAGGTCACTATTAGGCAGTCTCTCCATAGCAGAATAAAGCTGCTTCCAAGTTTAGTGATACTCCAGTTCTAATTATTAGAGAATCATAACATAGACTATTAGGCTCATTATTTTATTTTTGTATTATTGTCCATCATCAGGGGAGCCATTGAATGGTCAGTTAGGAATGCCAGAAAGTTCAAGTCGTGAGGATGAGGATTTGCAAAGAGAGACAGACATTCTCACTGGACAGTCAGCTGGGACTTTTCCAGTTATTCAGCCAGGAAGATTTCCTTCTCATCAGCCAGAAAACCAGGTGCCTGCTATGCAACCACCAAGACAAAACCGAGAACACAACTGGAAACAGGTCGGAAAAACTGAGTGCACTACTACATGTGGAAAAGGTAAGTGCTTCTGTATGCACAAAACCTTGTTAGACCTGCTGTTTTCTGTTCTCTTACAACCAAAAATCACGTCACTACTATTACCTGTACTTATATTTAAATCAGTAAAACCAGCAAAATTAGAAATAGAAAGCATGGAAATTATAAGGAAAGATATGGCATTTGCCTCTGAAAGAAAATATTTCAGCATTTATGGCAAGCTGCTCTCTCCCATGCCCTTGATACACAGCTACTTTCCTCAACATCCTTTGGCGTTCTTTACCATTCCTTTTGCCTCTCCAGCTTTGTCAGATACATCCACCGTGCTTTTTGTACCTTTGTCAACAGTTTTCTGATCTTCATGGGAAGGTTTCACAGGCATTTCATCAGACATATCTTTGTCTCATTGGATGTTGCTGGAGCAGCACTGGTGTGACTACAGAAATCTGAGGTTTTAACAGGGAAGAAGTGGGAAGGGAAAGGGATGGAAAGGGCCTGATGAGCTTTTGGGAAGTGGTGCATACACTGCTTGCATATACTGCAAAGATTAAGCTTTGCTGCCAGACATTCACAGTGGCCACAGATTCAATAATGCGGAACACAAGCAATTACTTGGAAGAATAAGTTTTTGTGATGGTAAAAGTGAAATCTTTTGTCCTATGCATAGCCACCCACCACCATACCCATAAAACTGCAGAGGTTTAAAATAAACGTGTACCAGTGTGGGAGCTCAGCTGACTGTCACCAGTTCATATACATGTAGAACATTTGCTTCTTAATTAGTTTGAGAGGACAATTTGTAAATTTGGTCCAAGGCCAGATGGGTGTGCATGTTATAGCTACAGACAGCTGAAAAAATCCAGCAATATTGATAGCAATCAAAATTGCTTCTCAGTTAAAAAAAAAAAAAAAGAAAACTCCTTGGAGAAATTACTGCAAAAGTACAAAAGTACTAGAGCTAAAATACTGCCAGTAAAATTCAGACTTCCTTAAGTCAGCCCTTTCGTGGAGAAAAATATTTTAGTTGGCATTTAAGCACACTGTGCTTTTACTACAAGTCATGTAGGCAGAATCCATAATTGGGTCTGATTATTGGCTAGCAGCAATCAGTCTGTATCAACTACCGAGTGACTGAATTCCCATATTCAAGGAGAATTTAATATCCAAATCAGGTAATTTATGGTACAGCTGCAGGAACACATCAGGGTAAATGTATTCTTCCTTTCCGCCATAGAAATCTTGGCTGTGTATGCCGTGGCCTTTATCAACATTGGCACACGGTTCTTGTCCTTTCTGCAGAGATCTGATTCCTCTTGGTAGTGGTATTAATGACATCTGAGTCAAAATGAAGATAGCAAAACCGTAGGACTTAAGAAAAAAAATTAAAATTAAAAAATTCATTTCAGCCTCCTATTTACTCCATGAAATTTAGCAACAGAACTGCCAGAAATTAGTGTCTCTTTTCGCATTATATGAAGAATGTGTGCATGTTCTGATTAAATTCAAAAGAAACTGGATCTTGAGAGGTGGATCCTGAGACTATTGAGACTGTATGAACATTTCTTGTGATCTTGCTGTGAGATGCCCCTGACTCTCTGATGGCCCTAAGGCATTTCAAGCCAAACTAGGTTATACAGGCTGACATAGAAAGGAGTGGAAAAATCAAGAAAAAAAATCAGTACCATTTAAGGCTTTGTTTCCATTTTGAATCATTCAGTATAGGACACTTTTGGCTTTTTTCTTTCCTCTGTGTTTTTCATTTTCTTCTACTTTATTTCTTCATGCAGAAATATAGATTATGATTTTAAATTATTTTTTTAAGATCCACCAAAGTTAAATGACCTTAGGAAATTCCAAGTTGCAAGAAGAAAAGATAAGTTATTTTTGTGCTACCTGAAGAAAGGGGAGGCTAAATTAACAATTTTGATGAAAACTGTAGAGATTTCAAAGCATGTTTGTAAAACTTTGGCTTAGAAAAAGACTGTTATCTTTTTTTTACAAAGTGAAAATGCTTCCCATGAGAACTGCCACGATCTCTTGTCCTAGATTTCCATTTAAGATGACTGAGCAAATAGATCTGCTGGAATTTGGACAGTGTGGAAGCTGCTACCGCATCCTGTCAGCTCTTACATTTGGAAATTTTGGATAAAACCTTTGTCTCTATTTCCTGTTGTCAATTCACGCTTTTCCTTTCTGCATCAATGTTGGATGCTGCTGTTATTGCTGCAGAGTGTTTTGCAATTCTTTACCAAATTGTCTGTTTAATTTCAGGATCACAGTACCCAATTTTCCACTGCGTCAACAGAATCACTCACGAGGAGGTGCCCGAGGGTTACTGTGACAGCAGCACCAAACCCATTCCAGAGGAGGAGGCCTGCAACCTCTTCCCATGCCCTGCCTTGTAAGATGCTATAACTTAAATTAAGTGAAATAAGCCAATATCATTGGGATCTTGCACATCCAGGAGGCTATTCTAAGTAGGAAAGTAGTTTGAGCTTCTAAATACAGTGTGCTTGCGTTGTAAATTGTAGTGGAATTTTTTTCCATAGATGTTGGTGGCCTTCTTCCCCTTCACAGAGGGCAATAGCATGCAGAGTAGACAAAAGGGAGCCTGGAAACAAGTAGGTGTAGCAGTTTCTCAAAATGTGTGTGTTTGTTCAGGCAGACACTCTCTATGTGGTCTGGGTACACTTTTTTCAAGTGAGAGATTTCTGCATATGCCTGTGTATAGAAGAGGCTCTGCAGGTTCTGTCACTCCACGTGAGATCAGCATGCTATAGTGGCCATACTTTCATTATTTAAGGATGAGATAGTGCTCACAACAGCCCCCTTGTACATTCACCTCTCTCCCCTGAACTGAGCAGCTCTTTGGCTCCAAGGCTGGGTTCTGAAGTGGTGGTCCTTGTTTCCAGCACATTGATACAGCCAGCTCAGGTGTGGTTTCCTTCTGAATTATACTTGCTATTGAGAGACTGTGAATTGCTATTGGCTGAGCAACTTGTTTGAAACACTCAAAAATTAAAAATATAAAGAAAAATTTAAAAAACAACCAAAAGGACAGTTCATCCAGGGTGTATCCCAAGAAGAGAAAAGGGTTAAACGCAGTTGCCATTAGAAACTTTCTTTTAGGTCAGTTTTCCATCTCTCTTATGATTATACTCTTCAGTTCTCTTCTGAGCAGCAAGTGGTCATTCTTATCCCATGGAAGTTTCTAATGATGTAAGTGCCCTACAGGCTCAGAGATGTCTCTGATGAGCAATTTCCTAGTGTATATTAGATACTCAAGAGCTTTTGAAGTAATTTACCTGGAGATGGCTTCTCTCACCAAAAGCATTTTCCTCACCTTTTTCATTCTAACAACTCATAGTCATTCAGGATAATATCAAGAGTATAAACAAAGAAATGTAAATATTTAAATGCAGAGATTTTGCTTGCTGTCCACAAGAGTTCTGAAATAAAATGTGTAAACAGTTTAGATACTTCCTTTAGGTGTGTGCCTGTCTTCATGGTTGTAAAGATATTTATACAAAGGTGACTAAATAAATACAGTGAAATTTTAGAATGAGAATAATCTATTTAGAGATTTTTTTTCAGTCTCTAAAGTTAACTCTATTTGTTCATTGCTTATCATTTATTATTTCAGTTTTACTGATGAATTAATGCCTGGATTTCATTATTTTTGTGTTGTTGTCTTTTTTAGAGCCCTTGCTGCAGAAAAATTTTATGCAGCACACCTTAAAACTTTTGAGAAGTGTCATTAGAGCAATAATATATATTAGAGACAGATTGTTTTAAAAACCAAGCAGCTGTTACAGGCTTGAGTAGCATTTGTATTATGTCTTGAGCCCATGAATTGTGCAATCTCTATCCATGCTCATAATTAGCAGCCTCTGCAGGAAGGCTGCGTAAACAAGCATGTGATGGTGCCTCCTAAGGGATCGTTGCACACACAGAGACTGAAGTGTGATTTTATAAGATTCTGGACCAGCATAAGAATCATGTCATTTCAATTCTGTTAAGATCAGTGTTAGAGAATTCTTTGTGGAACAAAGATATCCTTTTTTTTTCACTTCAGCTGGGATATAGGAGAGTGGTCTGAGTGCAGCAAAACCTGTGGGCTGGGAATGCAGCACCGGCAGATCCTGTGCCGGCAGATCTACGCCAACCGCACACTGACGGTGCAGCAGTACCGCTGCCAGCACCTGGAGAAGCCTGACACAACCAGCACCTGCCAGCTCAAAATCTGCAGTGAGTGGCAGATCAGGACAGAGTGGACCTCAGTAAGTAGGATCCATTCATTGGGGTAGAATACCTCAGAAAAAATATGAATTTTCTTCCAGGTATCATTAGTCAGACATCAATTTGGTTTTGTTTAAAACAAAGTGGAATATTAAAAACTTTGGAAATAAGCAAATCTTAGTTCAATAAATCCCTGCCTGACTATGACCTTCAGTTCCCTAACCAGAAAGATGTCTTAGCAGGAATAAATGAGTGAAGTGTATGGTCCCAGCTCCCTGGTAAACCACTGCAGTCCTTGCACAGAGTCCTGATGCAACCTCCCTTTTGTCACAGTGTTCAGTGCCTTGTGGCGTGGGGCAGAGGACTCGAGATGTGAAGTGTGTCAGCAACCTTGGGGACATTGTTGATGATGAGGAATGTAACATGAAGCTGCGGCCAAATGACATCGAGAACTGCGACATGGGCCCCTGTGCCAAGAGTTGGTTCCTTACAGAATGGAGTGACAGGGTAAGGCTTCTCAGTATCTTTATCCTGCCAAACCTTCTAAAACAAGAGCATCAGAATTTTAAAAATACACGTCTGTACAGCCATAAAAGGAGTAATCTTATTTTCCATGTTTATTCTTGGTCTTTTAAACAGGCACAAGCAAACAAAAAAGTAATGATCCCAAGGGCTTCTTGAGTTTGTGTTAAGATACAAGAATGCATAGAAGGGGCAAGCCTGTGCTTACATGGCCAAATGTCCAGACTTAAAATTGGCTCTGAGTCTGAACTTCCCAAAATATTGAGTGTGCTGAGATTTATTATTCTTCCTTGCTTAGTGCTGAGTCTTGAGATTCAGACTCTTAAAAGTTTCCCCACTGTTTTTTTAAGGCATATAGATTTGAAGCCTGATGTCTGGGTTTAAGTTCAATCCATAAACCAATTATCTCATAGGTGTGAAAAGAGAACAACTTCATAAACTCAGGCAGGCTTGATTCAGGCTCTTGTATTTTGTGAACATGGATGTTGAGGTTAATTTTCTTCCAGTGAGTCAGATTCTCTGTATGAAAGCAGTAAAACCAGTGCTGATTTAATTTGTTTCATGATTGGGCTCAGAGTTGTTGTTCAGTGGTGATATTTATAAGCTTTCATTGAGAGGCTTACAAACATGGGCTAAGAAAAGCCTGATATTTTGGTCCCTCTTGTGGATGCTTGCATATCAGTTTCATCTGTAGGCAAGTTCAGCCTTCAGTCTGTAAAATCCTCGTTGCATCAACCTTTGCTTTGACAGACAAGTAATGTAATTTATCAGTGAAGCTGTAAGATTACAATCATAACTTCGTGATTTCATTGTTTAGATCACTTTGTGATAGTACCTCTGAAAGCCAGGAATGTCAGGCATTAGTTTGGACATTCAGAAGACTTTTGACATGGTTTAGATGCCAAGATGGAGCAGGAACTTCACAAGTAGGGCAGGTATCTGCTATGTTGCAGAACTTTAAAAGGCTGATCAGACTCTTGTTATAAGGTCTGCAAAATTTTCAGCCCTCAGACAACTCAAATAGATTTTATAAAGACAACAAAAATATACACTACCGAATCCATGTCATTGGGATTTTTTTCCCAGTGTATGCTCCTGCATAGTATGGACAGAATGATACCAGGAGAAGCAGAGGTATTAGTGCAAAGGGCAAAGATTTTGCTGTAGGGAAATGGCAGTTCTTTTTTTTTTCTTCCTTTTTTTTTTTTCCTTATAGATCTGATCTTTGTACAGTGCTGTTAAATCCATTATACACTCAAAGACATCATTTTGCCCAGCTGCTATCGTCCAGTGCAGTTCCACCACATAAAGCACAGACATTGCAGTGAAAACTCTAGCACCATCTTCTTGATTATTCTACCCTGATATTTAGTCCTCTTCAGAATTAAAAGCAGCTTTTGAGCTGAAAGTTATAACTGTAGAATGTTATTATGCTTATTTATACATGTTAAATGAGATGCAGAAGTGAAGCAGGTAATGTGGAAAATGTTGGAGGTTTTTTTTTACCACAAACTTTTTAGGGTTGGAGAGTAAAGAATGGATTTTGTTACCTTCTCAGTTTATGTAAGTGTACAGATTAATTTCTTCCAAATGCTTGCTACTGTAGTTGGCATTATTCACCATCATTTCTGCCAGGAGTGGGTTTGGAGTTTGATTCACAAAGAGGATGTAAGAAACAGCTTATTTCAGGAAAAAAGTAGATTTGAGGTGGAACATGCAGGATCTCCTAAGATTCACACATACCTCATAACTCGGATGTTGAGACACTCAGGGGCAGTGATTCCAGTGGCAGGCAGTGAAATACAGCAGCAGTGAACAGCTTTGTGAGGTCAGGCCGTTGGCCTTTAGCTGTGCCTTGAAAGGGCTGCATCTTAGGAGCAGAAATTTCTCTTTCTTTGTAGAGGAGTGTGTTTCTCTTGAAAAACAAGAGAAGAATTCCATCATGGAATAGAAATGGTCATTCCCAGGTGTATGGGCTTTGCATGTGTCATTTCCCCAAACAATTCCTTAAAAAGTACTTCAAGCCAAGCCACACTTCAGTAATAAGCATAGATCAGCGATGGGCAGCCACAAATGGTTCAGATAAGCAGCCAAAAGTTCAAATGCTTTAAAAAAGCTTGTTCAAACCTCTTGAGTCTGCAAAACTGTGGTGGAAATCTCACAAGAACAGACCTTCTTTGTGAGATTTATTACATGCCTACTTCAAGTCCCAGCTGGAAATACCGCAGAACAGTCTTTCCCATTGTATTTCGACATTTCAGCCATGCCTAGAAATAAGAGGTAAAAGAACTTATAATAACTTTTGGAACTTTGAAATGGTTGAGTTCAAACTTAGTTACAGCTGGAAGAGAAGGCCTTTTCTGAACCCACTTTGCAAACACTTCATGTGTACAGTTGCACATGCAGCAAGTAGAGATTTCCAGAAGCCTGTCAGAGATTGGTTAGGCATGTACTTCCTCTTTCAGCAAGGAATAGATCAGACTTCCCTGTCTGGATTGATGGGATGCACGGGCCATTACAATATAGCCTTGGTTAACTAGCAAAACATCAAGAAAAAAACACAGCAACATAAAAATTACCATTGTCTTTGCTGGCAGCAGATGTTCAATTTCAGGATTTGATATTTGTGCAGAATTTGACATGAGTAGTCTTTAACAATGTTTTAAGAACAGAACATGGTCTAATTTAGGAATGGTGAAAAGATTTTGTGTTTCCTTTTTTTACTGAGACCATGCAAAATTTAATTGATGCAGAAATCACGCTCATTACTTATAATCATTAATAGTTTCTGTGGTTCTGAACTAGATTATTATATCATTGCTTTTCCCTAAATGTGACTTCAGCAATATTATATATGTGCACTTAAAAAATGTGTACAGCACATACAAATTTGTGTGTAGGAGTTGTGTTTCCTTCCCAGGGTGGGCTATATGTTGCTTTACCCTGTAAATAACACTTGGCTGCCTTCTTGCTGTGTTCTCCAGTCTTGTTTTCCCACAATGTATTTATGTATTTTATGGGCCACCTGTTTCGCCCCATGGCATTGACCTCCTTGGTGTTGGTTTCTGCACACACTGAATTTTTATATATGTAATTAAAAACCCCTTCATGTTCCTAATGCAATGCAGTTCTTGGTTTGTGGTATTTTGATAAACAGGAATCAGAGTCCATTGAGTGTATGTTACACAAACACTTTTACCTGCAAAGCTTTCGAGGTGTGTGGCCACCATGTGCGCTCTGGAAAGGAAGGAGGAAAAGCAGTTTGTTCTTGGGAAACAAACATTAATTTTCTGAAAAGTATATACTGTTGTTCCTTGTATGGGAAGTAGGTCTAAACACCATCTATTGATACCCCCAGGCTCAATCTTGAGAGAAGCAGAAATTTTTACCCACTTCAATGGAAAAGATTACAGGTTAAAAGTCTGTAGCAGCAAAGTGAGACTGGTTGGTCTTACTTTATCTGTGCCTGTCTTTGCATTTATTGCTCTATCTTGAGCATAAATAAGACAATTAACTTAAGTTTCATGGCTTTGACTTCTATGTGATCTTTAACCTCTTTTGCCTATAGAGAGTCTGGACAAACTTTTGTGATATTTTTATGTGCATTTGTAGAAAGATTGCTTCCTGTCTCATAATTCTCTAAAGATGTCATCCTGCATTAAAGCAGCAGAGTTCCACCAAACAGCGTCCATTAATCAGTAGAGTAAATCTGGTGAACCTTACTGAACTTCACAACAAAATGGGATTGATGGGAGCAGATGAGATTCTTGCAAACATTTCACATGACTGATTCTTTGACAGCCCTAATTGCTGGAAAGTTTATTTCTCCTATGGGACAGGAGCGGGAAACTGCATTCTCCTGATTTACAGCAATGGGAGACTCAGCAATGTTTCCTTCCAGCTAACTGGAGCATTTCCCTCCTGCATTTTTGTTTATTCCTCATTGCCATCTCCTCTGTTCATTTGTTTTTCATTTTATGTTTAGAGCCTACTTAGAAAAGAAGCCAAAATACAAACAATTCTTAGATGTTAATGAGTTTCTGTGGCCAAAATAAAATCTTGGGAAGAAAGAAAAAATGCTGCACATCAGGGAACATAATCAAAACAAACCAAACACATGCTCTGGATTTTAGTCTTCATTAAAAGGAGTAACAGCAATGCTTCTGTAATAAGCATTGAGAATTCTGTAATAAGCATTGCAATGAGAATTGTAGTAAAAGGAGAACTTCATAAAAATCAATGCATTATTCCTCTCAATTCTAAACATTGCCTAAAAGGTTCAAGTGTGTTTGTTGACCAGTCAAATGTAGAACTACCAATTAATATTGTAGCTTACACTCTGCTTTCACTGCTTTTTATTTAAATCTGGATACTTCACTTAAAATCTCCCGAATCTTGGGAAAAGAAAGAAAAATCACCATTAAGCTTGTGCAAGAGTTCGTTAATTTTTATTATCACAGTTTATTTGTGTTAGTATAAAATAAAAACAAGATAAAATACCCTTTTCCGCTGATTTCATTTGGGATTTATATGGAAATAGGAGGTTTGCATTCTTTATGTATAAATATGTAACTCACTCCGTATTTGTAATGAAACATACAGCCAGGAGGGTTTGACAGAAGGGTGGCCAAGGTCTACAGAGATTCGTGTTTCCTTCTCTGGTCCTGGCCTTGCGTTGCCCCAGTTCAGCCCCTAAGCCTGCCTGGCTGTACCTGTGGCCCAGTGTTGCGAGGAGGGCGGCAGGCAGGGCCCAGACAGGGTCCAGGCTGTCGGGCACCATGCCAGTGGCGAGGCAGGCAACAGGTCAGGCTCAGAAATGCGTGCGGGGACAGAAGCCGGAGTCAGATACAGCCCAGCGGCCCTGGGGCAGGGCCGGGCTCGGCCTGGGAGTGAGTCCGAGGCGGAGGGATCGTGGAAGGGCAGGCTGAGGCCGGGAAGGATCGTGGAAGGGCAGGCTGAGGCCGGGAAAAGGCGCCTCTCTGAGGAAGCCCGAGCAAGGGCTGCGGGAGCAGTGGTGAGAGGGAGAGCGGGGCCTGGAGCAGGGTGTGCCCGGGGCCGGGTGCGGCTGGGCGGCGCCCCTGCCGTGCGCTGGCGCCCTCGGGCCCGGGCAGTGCCGGCAGCTCCCGGGCCAGGGGCGCGGTGTGGGCCCGCAGAGCGGCCTCCTGCCTGCTCATCTCCTGAGGGGACACGGCTGCTGGGACCAACGGGGCTGCTGGGACCAACGGGGCTGCTGCACGCATAGGTGCGCTCTGAAGGGAAACTCTTTAAATCTAGGTATCAGAAAATGTTGTGACAGTGCAAAAAGATATTTCTTCCTTCACTCCCTTTTAAATTTTTTTTTTTTCTTTTCTAAGAAATCAAGGCAGCTCTCAGTGGGTTTATGTCTTTTGAAAATCTGCCCCAGTCTGCTGGGGCAGAAGTGATCTTCTGAAATATAATTCTGAGTGTATGATTGGAAAAACAAAGGTTACATAATCTGTCTAAAATCCCTTCTAAAATGGATTTCCTCAGAGTAGGTCGAATAATGCTAAGGAGTTTTATAAATTTATTTGAAACATAGTTTTTTTTTTTTTTTTTTCAGTAACATCAGGAGGATGACTGTAAAAGTCTTTACTATCTTGTGGGAGATAATTAAGGTGATGAAGGTTAAAAGTGTGGTAGACAGAAATCCTGCACAAATGGGGGTGTTTCACTCAAATTCAACTGGTTGTTATTTAAAAATTTAATTAAGGCTAGCAGTGATGCTGAGGCCTGTGTGAAAGCTCTCTGGAGGCCCAGGAGAATTCCTGCTGCCACTCTCCTGTGGTCTGCTGCCCCATTTGAGCGTAATGAGTAGGGCTGGCACCTTAGTGAAGGGGAACTGCCACTGCTAAAAGGGATTTTTTTTTTTTTTGCTCTACCCTTGTCTTGTAGCTGTGACAAAAATTCAAGCTTCCACTTACAGTTTTCCAAGTTTGCAGGAACTTGCCTTATTTTCCTGGACTGCTGCTCAGTTGCTTTCCGACAACTATCAGAGCCCTGAATGAGAGGTTTTATTTTTAGTTTTTAATGGGTATGGAAAGCTTCTGAAATTGAGCTCATGAGGGAAGGACCTCAGGAAGAGGAAAAATGGCAGACTCCTTAAAACACAGACGGAGGTTTCTGAGGAATTTGTGCCAATTAAAACAAGACTGTGAAACAAAATATCTTTAATAATAGGACCAGAATAAAGTTGCAGCTTGTGAAAGTTCCTCATGTTTCACAATGTTAGGTTATGGCAGTTACTATGTATTAATGCAACAAATCAATGGCACCAAATTGAAAGTAATGGGTGTGTCAGTTGTGAAAAACAAGGGGAAAAGATTCATTATCCAACTCCCTACACCCTGCCTTATACCTTAGAAATCCATGATTTTCACAGAGAAGATTTTTTGCTGAAAAGGAGATAAAAACATGAAAAAACAAATGCATAACGTGAAACATTCAGGTTTAAGTTTGCTTTGTAAATCCTTAGAGGGTAGTTAATCTGTAGCAAAATCTTGCAGCAGAGAGTGGAACAGCCCTATACCTTCCCATTTGGTATTTCCTCTGTTATTTGATATGCAAGCCTAGTTCATAACATAATCATTTAAAACATAAGACTAGGGAGATTTTCTGGATGACTTTACAGACTAAATTTGTTCCCAGCTCTGGTTTGCAAAGCAGAAAAGCAAACTAGATTGTCAAATGAAAATTAGTTATCAATAAGAAAAGTATTTGCAGAGGATATGCCTAAGTTCTCTCTGCTGAATGTAATTGGACACACTTGGAATGGGAACAGCCACAGAATTGATTTCCACACTGTAGGTTTGAGTGGGAGCCACGGTGTGGGGCTCAGCTCACCTGTGAGTGGCCTGTTTGAAATGGGTGTAGTTTAGTTCTAGTTTATGTTCCCTACTAGCACAATTTATATTATTCTTGAATTTTCAAGGTTTTCCAGTTTACCTTGAAAAGGCCTTCTTAGCCATGAAATTGATTTGCTGAGGAGGTGAATCTATTTTACATTCCTGCTTGAAGGTGGAAAATTTTGTTGTGCACCACCAACAGGAAAGGTTCATTATGTTATTTCTAGGCATCATTTAAGAGATGCTTAATTGCTTGATCTTGCAGATGGAGGAAGAAACCTGAATTTCTAGTTTTTCAAAAATTGTACTTGTTAGAAAAAATGCTTCTAAAGAGATGAATCACTTGTTTGGTTTTCTAGGTATTCCATTTCAGTAAAGCTTTGCTATTCTATTTCCTTCCTTCTTGTGAAAGAAATCAACTTGCTGATAGGAAAAATGGTTTTCTATTCTGTATCAGTGAAATAAGTGTAACATGACTACATGTTTCACACAAGTAACCAGTGTTCCTCCCTGCAAGTGAGTAAAGAGCAGTTTGCTACCAATGGCATTTTCAGTCACTGGGCTCTCTCAAGAAGATGAGTGACTGTGTTGGTTGGTCTTGTTCACAGTGGTGTTGTAATGGCATCTGCTGTTTTGCAGCTGAACTATTGGAAGTGAACCCTGACACTGTTACCAATGGCAGCTAAAACAAGTACCTGGTCAATTTTGTGTCTCATTACCAGTTTTTTGACTCATTCTTAGTCAATAAAATTTTTTAAATGTTCTAATGCAGAGTTATGTTCATTCACGAGGAATGTGGTGCTCATTGTGGAAGTAATACACAGTTTCTCCTATTTACATTGTATGTTAAAAATAAAATCTGAAATAGCAATCAAATGCATCTTTTTCTATCATATATTACATATTTATTTGTGAGTTTCTTTGCATGTGAAACAGAATTGCTTTGTTTAAATTCCATTGTGTACATCAGTGTATTCCATTGTATTGCATCAGTGAGATGCACATAGGTTTTTCTTCTTTGTTAATGGTCCATACACGGAATGCTAAATGCATTTTAACAGAAAACAAAAGGGAAGATCAAGAAATAATTAAGCAACAAAGGAACAGTCAAACATGAGACTATTTCCTTGGCATGTTTCTGTTTTTTAAATGTCAATAGTTTGATGCTGCTTCAGACAGTGAAATACCAGAGACTTTCCTACTTCAGTAGGTGAAAGAGCAAACTTTAAGGGCATAAATGGAATTTATCCTGTGATTTGTGAATGACATGCATACTGTCTCTGAGTAGGTGACATAAGAATCTACAATCACTGTTTAGTAAGAGCTTTCAGAATTTAGCAGTGTAACTTTCAGAATGGTGAACATTAGTTATTGGAAAGTCATATCATTAAAAAGCAACAGGGAATATATATAAGCTTCTATGGCCACCTCTCCTAAAACAAATTTAAAACTTACAGTTGAAACAGGTTGGGCAATTACTCTTGGTAGTTACAGTCATTTACTAAGGATTTACCTGAATCTTTTGAAATTACCTGTCAAAATAATTTCTATTTTTCTACTTTACTGTGCTGTCAGACTCTGTCAGTTTGTTATATGGAAGAGTTCCAGGATGTGCTGTGCAGTCACTTTACTCCCAGTGCCACAAGCCCTTACCTTGTCCTTTCAACCAGTGTAAGATCCACCTGGCTGACAGCTTGAACGCTTGGAGGAGAAACCCGGAGAGCAAAACAAAGGCTGAAATAGGACTGCTGTCCTATTTTTATTGAAATTACCCATTCTCAGAGCTACTAATAAGTGTGAAACATGATGAATAAAATGGAAACTGGAAGAATTTATGGACAGGAAGAAGAAGAAAGGAAAATAAGAAAGCTAACAAAAAGCTGTATACCAAGAGATTTCTTTCTTAGCTAATCCTTTCATTTCTAACTGTAAAGACAGGTACTACTTGTAGTGTTTTCAGAAGTATGAAACTGTAAGACAATTTGCTACAGCTGAATTACAAGTAAAAATAATTGACTTTGCATGAGTGACTTAACTTCCATGACTGTCACTTGTCATTTCCCTGCGCAGTCTGGAGGGCTCACAAGTGACCGTGTTGTGTCTCTTGCAGTGCTCCGCAGAGTGCGGGGACGGGATCCGCACGCGCTCCGTGGTCTGCATGACCAACCACGTCAGCAGTTTGCCTCTGGAAGGCTGTGGCAACAA
Organism: Anomalospiza imberbis; assembly: GCF_031753505.1. Taxonomy (NCBI): domain Eukaryota; kingdom Metazoa; phylum Chordata; class Aves; order Passeriformes; family Viduidae; genus Anomalospiza; species Anomalospiza imberbis. The sequence continues at coordinate 14,506,746 of NC_089693.1, read as the reverse complement.
CAGACCCTCGGAAACGACTCCCTGTAATAACGGGCCCTGCGCTGGGAAAGTGGAGTGGTTTGCTGGGGGCTGGACACAGGTAAGCCAGGCACCAAATCTAACATATCTGTCGCTTTTCTACTGGTATTTTACTTTTAAACTTGTATTTTGATGCAATAAAGATGTGTACCATAAGGTTTCTTCATCTCATTCATACACAATAAAGATGTGTACCATAAGGTTTCTTCATCTCTCTAGAGTATTTTTTCGTATTTTATAGTATCTAAATACTGACAGATTATCTACAGATTATCTGACAGAGTATCTAAGTACTGACAATCTAGAGTATTTCTCTCTAGAGTATTATTTGGTATTTTTTCCTGTATTTTACTGAGTTGATGTTCAATACTTCTCAGCATCTGCTCAGTTTTTTTATTTTGATGAAAGAAAAAATTGTTCTTCTTCTCCTCTCTATCTTCATTTTTTGCTTTTCACCTACTGACCCAGTGTATTTATGAAAAGAATGGTGACAGAATTCTGCTCAGCATGTTCAGGTAAACACTAAATGCAATGGATTTGCAGTTCTTAAAGTAGAGCCTTTGTGATCATGCATAAATGCAGGGTGATACATACCTATACATATGTATGCATATGAAATTTCCAAAAGATAAAGAAGGCAAAAAGCAATGGCTAAATCCAAAAGTTAGCTTTGGTATTGTTGTACTGAAAGCCATTACAATAGGCAAAATAACAAATTTTGGTTAGTGGCCTCTATACTGATGCTCTTTCCTCAAAGTAAATTCTTCCCTTCATCCACATCTAGTAGCCCTTGTTCCAAATGAACATTTCTTCTGTCAGGTCCAAAGGCATTTCAGAAGCTGTTAACTCATGCCCAGGCACTTGTGTCCCTTTGTGTAGGCTCTGGCATAGCCTGGAGAGCCTTTGGGCCTGCTGGTGCCAGCACTTGGTGGAGCGGTGCTGTTAACTGACTGCCCTGCAGATCCCACAGTCCTTCCAGGAGATAAGGAGCTGGAAGTCAAACTGGTACAGCTGAGGGGGAGATTACAGGGCTAATACTGTGCTAATGCTTTCAAGTGCAAGTAATAATTATTGTGTATAAGAATATGTATAACAATAATAACATACTGAGATTTTAAAAATCTTTATCTGCAGTTCTAATAACAGATGAAACCCAGACCTTGTTTCTCAGACTGCTCCAGACAGTGAATAGGAACTCTGTACCCATTTTTTCTGTGCTGGAGAAGTGTTAAGTCAGACCATCCTGACTATTCTTTTAATTCACCTTCTTTCTTTGCATGGAATTGAATTGTTTGATGCACACTAGGGTACAAAGTCTACCAGCCAAGTCCTGGCTGGTCTATCTGGTTTTCAATAACAAAATGAGAGCGGTTAGTAGGGCAGAGCAGGAGGAAGCACTGAGGGCTGGCCTTGCTCTGCCAGAGCTAAGGCTGGGTGTTCAGATGGTGCCTTCAGGAGGAACCATTGAAAGAGATCTTTTGTGTTAAAGAACGTGCAGTTACTGCACTTCTTAAGGTTCTTCATTCAGCTCAAGAGTTTTGTGGGAATCTGGTAAAGGGATTGTAAATTCTACAAAAAATATAAAAAAAATCTCCAGTGTTAGGAACATTTCATTGGTTTAGGCTGGAAAAAGCCTTCTGAAAATCATAGTCCTTTATACAACCTAGAAAACAATATGTTGCTGTAATCATCTTCTTAAAACCTTTTTACAAGTGCCAGAAACGCTACTGTGTGTGTACTTAACCTTTAAATGGGCAGTAGGAATCCAAGTGAGTCAAATTCACTTTTCAGAACTGGAACCAACACTACATAGATACCTTCAAGCATGAAAATAACACCCTGGCAGATTAAGGCATTTTCTAAAAACAGCACAGAATGTGAGGCTTTGTAAAGCTACAAAATTGTGCTCTAACCTTATAACCCTCCGAAGTTCAGTGCAGCACATACGATCCTGCTTCAGCAAGAAACAGTAACACTGTTTATGGAGAAAGTGAGTTATGCTTCTCTGTTGATTGGAAAAATAAATACCAGTTTCTTTTTGTAGCTACAGGTAAAACTACGCTTTGAGATTTTTCCAGAAGCACACTTAGAGTCATATGTCTTCTTCATGAAGATAATTAGAAATATGTTTTGAGTCCATGATACCATGTGATGTGGAGAAATGTTACTTTGTAAACAAGTCGAAGGACATGAGAAGAATAACAGATTTTCCCACTTTGTTTTGTTCCCTGATACAGTGCTCTGCTGAATGTGGTAGTGGAACTCAGCAGAGAGAAGTAATTTGTGTTAGGAAAACTGAAGGTAATTTTGATGTTTTGAACCCCTATGAATGTTCATATTTGGAAAAACCTCCCAGCCAGCAGTCCTGCTACCTCAAACCATGTGGATCTAAGTGGTTTCATACAGAATGGAGCACAGTAAGTCTATCATGTTTTCCTGTATCTGTACTTTGTTTGATACATATTTTTCTGTTTATATTGAAAGAGAACACCATTTGCATACAGCCACCCACCATGAAATTGATTTAACTTTGCACAGGAGTGATAATAAAAAGAAAGCATACTCTTTGTCTGGTGGAACATGGAAAATTCAGGAAGTATCTTGACCAGAAAGAGACGCTGCACAGTTGTCTTTGTATCATTGACGTCTTCTTCATAGTATCTTCCTGTTTTATAAAGTTAGTTTGGCCCTTACAGTGAGACAGTGTGGTGCACTTAGAAGTTCCTTTCAGATCTCTAGTTTCATTAAAATTTAGGAGCATTTAATAAAGAATGAGGGATGCATTAATTTCTTAGAGTCAGTTTTACCATAACATTTTACTGTAAACTCTTCACTGTAATACTTAGAATTTCACTGAGAGAAAATGTGTTCTATGACTTCATGTATCTTCAGTTTCCCCTGGAAGTGGACCAGCTACATTCATCACTGTGCCACAAAACACTTCAATTCCAACTATCTTTCTATAATTCCTTATATCTGGCATAGATTATTTGTTTTCTACCAAAAAAATCAACATTTTTGTCCTAAATGAAAATCAGCAAGTCCGTTGTCATCTTAGAATGAGATGACACTGTATTGAATGCAGTAACTTGGACTTTGTTGAGCTGTAGGTCCGATTGCCACTGGCAGCTCTGCAATGTGGATGCAGCTCAGAATGGTTTGTGTGAAGTGTGATGTGAGTCTTGGTTCCATTCTAAGTGCTTAAGATCTCTGCAGACCTGAAGTCCTTATGGCTGGATGTGGATGTGGAATAATTACAGTGCTCTATACAGGCATGTAACAGGAGTAACTCTAGAAAAACCCTTGTTCTATTACTGTTGCACATGGCTGCCCTTTCAAACGTGGGTAAAGGTTGTACATAAAGATGAAAAAGCAGTTAAAAAATATAATATTGAGACTACTTCGGTTAGTTTTTTACAATATGTGATTTTATGATCCTTATAAGTTTTTTATGCAATGTTAGGAAAAGAAATAATTATGGCAAAAAAAGTGAGAAAGAAAACATTCTTACTAGTTTTGGGCTATTAAGGTTTTAATCGTAAATGAGCCAGGTTTAATTAAGTTTTTCAGCATTAGGTCAAACTGGACAGTGAGCCAAATCTCAAAGACCTCACTCAGGCAAAATCCTTGGCCAATGGGGATTTGCTTCAGTATGGCCAGAAATGTGTAATAATTGGCTTTAAAAGTGCCATAACAAGCAAGTACAAAAGTCTCTGGCTTCATAACAGACCCTGAAGGAGCACAGAAATATTTCCCTTAGAAATTCAAAGAAACTTATAATGCTTAGTAAAATCATTGTGCTGCAAGAAGTGAAAATTAATTGAGTGCAAGACCAAAAAAAAAGGTAATTAAAATTATTCTTGCTTATATATAAACAGCAAAAGGGACGGTGGAGGGCAGGGCAGTCAAGTAATAAAGTTCTGTGCAGTTAAGTTCTTAAAGCAGAAAATGTGAACACTGTGGAAAGAGTAGATTACGGAGATACATCTAAATGAGCAGAGAACAACCAGACTAATTAAAGAAGCAGATGCTAAGTAATAAATTCAGGAAGGGAACTGTTCTAGCTTGATTTCAGTTGCACAGCATCCACTATGTTTATTTGTCCGCTTGTTGTTCCTGTGGTCAAAAATGTTTGGGAATCTTTAAGAAAATTCTACCTGTATATTAAGGGCTTCCTAGGTAGACAATGAGAACCAGTAGGGTGGAGTTGATAAAAGGCTGCAGTGATACCTGGGTCTGGCATCAGGGCTCCCTTGTTTTCTTTCTGTAATTACACATCTCCTATGGCCTTCATGAGCTTCAGCTTCATTGTTTCAGTGTTCCAAGTCCTGTGAAGGAGGATTTCGGGTTCGGGAGGTGCGGTGTCTGTCGGATGACATGGCAGCCAGTACTCAGTGTGATCCACAGCTCAAACCTGAAGAGAAAGAACCATGTAATACACAGGATTGTGTCCCTGAAATAGGTAATGCAGAGGAAACTTCTGTTTTAACTGTGGAACTCCATCTAGTGGAGAAGTTATTTTACAGTCTTGCACAGGCTTCAACAGTATATTTTCTTTATTGAGTTCAGGGTCTTATTTTTACACAAAATACAGCTCTTTTCTGTGATTTAAAAGTAGGTTTCTAATAAAAATGTTTTCCTTGTAATGTGTAAGAAACTGGCTTATTCTTGAAGTTGCTGAGAATGTGAGAGATCTGCTTCTGTGAAAATGGTACATACAGGGTATTTTTCTGCAGCCTCCTTGCATTCTCCAAGGTTTCTCTTGGAAGAGTATTTAAAACAAAAAAAATGGATCATTATATACTGTATTTGGAAACAGGTTCTATAAGAACCAACAAAATTAAACTAAGGTATTAAGTGCAATGAAGCAATTCAATTTCCTTTTGTATGTAGTAAATATGCACTTAATTTGCTTTGGAATTAGTCATTCATCTCATACAGATTTGATTTTTATAGTAACGAGAATGGCTAGGAAGAGAAAGATGCAAGAATTCAGAGACAGTTTTAACTCTGAATGGTCTCCAACAACTTTCAGTTTAGAATTATTCAACATACTTTAAGATAACATTAAAACCCAGGGAAATGGGGTTAGCTACATTTCTTACATGCTTTATGTATCTTTATATGAAATCCTAAATAATCTAACTTATTTGCTTAGAGAACCTATTTTAACCTGAAAATGAATGTTTAAATACAGGTCCAAGGGGTTTTACATGGTAAAAGGAAGAGAACTGATTATTTGTTGCTCTAGTACTGTTTTCTTTAGTTTCTTCTCTCTTCCTGTCTCTCCACAGATGAGAACTGCAAGGATAAATACTACAACTGCAATGTGGTGGTTCAGGCCCGGCTCTGTGTGTACACCTATTACAAAACAGCCTGCTGTGCCTCCTGTACCCGCGTGGCAAACAGACAGCCGGGCTTCCTGGGCCGCAGATAACACATCCTGCTCTGCTCAGAGCAGCAGTGGCACTCTTCACATGGAGCTTGGGCAGTGCTGCTTTGACTGCAGCAGTTGTAGCTTCTTAGAGATGGGGTTTATATTGCTGAGTGCATCAAGACTATGGTTAAATCTCACACCCTTTCAGTTACAGTTATTGTGCAGTTATCTCTTTTAGGATGTTTGTTGTAAAATCATGGTTTTTTTAAAGCATTCATTTTTAATGATACTATTATTTGCACCTGCTCATCAGATACTTATTTAAGGAACATACTGGCCCTAAGATTGTGAAATTAATGAAAACTAAAATCAATTGTAGGCAATTACTGGAGATAATTGACCGGTATGGATGCAGCTGCTCCATTTTTTTCTGAGTGCTTACTTTTACTTGGTGTTTTGGACTGCCTTAATTAGAGGACTAAATCAATGAAACATGCATGAGAAAAATGACCTTCCAAAGAACCAGACCCTTGAAAAGCATTTATCATCAGTTTCCTAGCACTCTAACATATATTTTTAACTACTTCAGTCCATTCATAATAAATCAGAGTCACTGTTAAGCTCTCTCAGTTGTCCTTTTAAGTGATGTCCTGTCCTTAGGCAGCAAATACATACACACTTGACTGCCAGAAGGTGCCTTTATATTTAATTCATAAACTCGTGAAGATACATTTTCATAATTTTGTATGGAATTTAAAATACATTCCTTACCAGAGTGCCACTAGTGTCTAGCTCTTTAAGTCTTTAACAGCTGCAGCTGTCAGTGAGACAGGTTAACCAGAAAGGTGAAGAGCCTTTGCTGGTATAAAACATGATTGTTTCCGTTGGTGAGGTCTCTTTTCCGTAGTGGATTTATTTCAGAACTGGGATCTTACCTAATTCTTGTCTCTGCACTATTGTTTAACAACTCCAAACCAAAGGACTTTGTTCAGACCTAGTCTGGATATGTCACCAGTTTCTGAAACAACCACCAAAGGAGAGAGGCCTGTGTGCCTTATAGCAGTCTGTTACTCCTGGTATCAGGCAGCAGTGTGAGTCCAGTAGCTGAGTATCTGTACAAAGGGATCTTAGCTATTGGCGCTCTTCAGGTTTTGATCAGTTATTACAACATACTTGTCTTTCTTTGCTCAGTGTTTCATTGCACAGATCTATTCATACCACTCATCTTCTATTACTTAAGAATGGCTGCAGACTTAGAGCTGAATTTAAGTGGTGATTTTTCATTTCTGCAATTACTGTACTAAGCCTTGAGACTTGCTAAAGGCAAACAGTATACTATGCAGAGCAGATGAGGTTTTGCATTATCTGCATGTTCTCTAGCCTTTATTTGAGAGGTCTTTCAAATGTGTAAATAAGGCTGAGGGGGAAAAATAAACACATCTGCTTATTCAGCTGTTTATTACAGCATATTGCTTGTAAATTAGTGATACCCATCTATGCATCTATTTCTAAAGTGCCTGATGTCCGAGTTGCAAAGCAGCTGTAATAATCTATGTTCAGTCAATCCCAGAGGTGTGGTTAAGGTATGCTGCCACTGATGCAGAGCCATGTTTGAGCCTCATTGTGTATCCTTTTCTTCTTGCTGCTTTGGTGGAGAGGAACCCTGGGAGGCAAAGGTTGCTGGGCGTGAAACCAGTCACATCAGTTTATGTGCTGGGAGCCACAGGAAGGTGGAATTCCTGTAGTCTAAAAGCTGCCTTGCATTGAGATTAACCTAATTGAGATTAACTGAAATGTTTTGATTTGGTCACTTTTGAAAAAAATATATTTTGGACATGATGAACTACTACTGTTTGGCTACATGAAATGAAGAAGTGCTTCCCCTAAAATTTGGAGGTACTCTTTGTGACTATAAATTGTTGTATGTCAGCCAAAAAGGTCATTGGCTGTTTCTGTACACTTTGACTTGGGCTTTTTCACTGTAAATAATAGAAATTAAGTTGTTAGAAACAGAAACTCTAATTAGGAAACTTCAAGTTCATGAATCTTTCACAGTCCTCCTGTTTCCTTGTATTACAAAGATTTCTCCACAAAGATAACTTACAGATTTTTTATCATATTATGTTCCTTAGATTCTTGACCAAAGAATGATATGGATAAAGTGCAGTGTAAACAGCTCTGGAATCCAATACTTCTGAATACAGATTTTCATCTGTGTATCTCATTGCAGCAAATCTTGACATACATGATATAATTTTTGCTGTTATCTCTTTCATCCCAAGGAAGTGTTTCCTGTCAGCTTGAGGGAAATCCTTGTTCCATAAAAAGGCTTCCTGAAATCCCCAAGGCAAATGAGATGCTGAGGGAATCTGGTTTGCAGTCAAAGAACAAATTCTTCTTACACATGCTTTGGCTGTGACACCATCAGTGTCTCAGCACATAGATAGATCCCCCTATTTTATAAAATCTGATATTTTGCTCTGGAATATATGGCCATTAGCTTATTTTACATAGATGATCATCTTGTAGGCTCTGTTAAGCTGCCAGTAATGTAAACAGTGTTTGTGAGAGCTATCAAGGACTATATACATACACATAGCAGTATAACCCTGTATTACATCTAAAGTATGCAGCTTTGTGAATTGAATGTGTTGAGCTATGGTTATTCAAATTGTACTTTATTTTTAAGTAAAAAGATGTATTTTTCAGATGTACCAGATTAAAAAAAGCAGTTTTACCTAAATAAATATCTAATCGTAAGTAAATATTAATGGTAAGGAAAGTACCAGAATGCTGCTGAACGTAATCATTTATCATCTCTTCTCATGTATCAGCATTATTAAAATAGTTGTTCCTGCAAAATGAACTAATGAGCCCTTTTCATCAGCACTTTGATATATTAATATTGTCTGCACAAGTGCTGTGTTAAGATTTCACCATCTCACAAAGCATGATTTTGAAATTGTGCCTATAACAAGTGTTTGTTCTAATAGAGCAGTGCCACAACTTAGGATGATGCCTGCAGGGGATCTGACTTTATTTTCTGTAAGTCAAAGGTGGCCTTAATGAATGTGGTAGACATAGAGCAGATGTGAAACCAGTGTAAGTAAGTAATTATGCATATTATCAATTGCAAATATAAATGATGCACACTTCTGATTTTTAATGTTTTAATTTCTTTTTCTGACATTTTAACATCAGTCAAAAAATGCAGATGGGTGGAAAAAAATGCTTCCTTGCCTTGAAGATGCCTTATGCAATCCAGGAAGTCCAGACTAAGTTAGATACTTTATTGAAAGAGTCCAGCAGCTTATGGGGTAAAATCTGCATACAACTTCAAGTCTTACAGGCATGCAGCTGGCCAAAATCAGCTTCGTCCAGAGAAGGCTCTGTGTCTCAAAGCACTTTCCATTTGGAATGGAGAATTCCTGGTGCAGTTGTTTATCAACTTACCAAGGCTTTTCAGAGTTTACTAGCTCCTGTGCAATGTCATCTTCAAGCATATGTAGGTAGAATTCCTTGTGTACACCAAAGCATGCCAGATTTGAGAGACTGCATTCATGGAGTTCTCTCTTTCTCTCCCAGAAGAAAGCCTGAGGGTTGCTCCTGTGGGAATGACCTGTGTTTGTGTCTGCCTTGGCCAGCAGTGAGACAGTCAGTGTTTGCTTTGGTGTCTGTGACCTGCAGCCCCCAGGGCTCTGAACAGGGAAGGGTTTGTTAGGAGGTAGGGCAGTGCTGGGGCGTGCAGCACAGGAGACCTGGGTGTGCTGCAGGCCCCAGCTTGAAGCTCACCCTGGATGGCCACAGGCTCACTGCAGGACCACCTCAGAATCCCCGCACAGGAAACTGCTGTCTTCCTCATTGCACACATAAACTTCCTGCTTTTTCCCAATACTTCAGCAAATGGAGAACTCTGTGTGTGAATAAAGCAGTGTTTAATGTTATTGCTTAGATCCCAGTGTTACGGCAATATGGTGCAGTCTTGTATCAGTCATGCGGTCTATAGTCCTGGACAGTGCCAGTGGTCATCACTGAGGGAGGAAGGAGGGAGGTGCTCAAACAGCCTATGGCTCCTACAGGAGGCTTGGCCTCCTCTCTTTGTAGCATGTACCACTGTAAGTAGTAAAATGTGCCTTTTAGGGCTTTGTTTTTCCCCATCCTCATCCTGACCTATCTCCCTTTTACACCACCACCAATGCTTCTCCTCTCCTTCTTATCTCACTTTTATCCCTTTGTCCTTTGGATGACAATATTAAATTCTTCCAGAATTACTGAAAATCCTGAACTGGCCTTTGGTTTGTAAGAATCTGTGTTAGAAATAAGCCCAGCTGTAAAGAGAGCTGTATTTTTGCCAGCCCCTGGATTTTTGTGTCTGTGCATATCCATGTTGGCTAGTTTAAAATGCATAGTAGTAAAGGACATACTGAATTAATTCCTGTGCAGTGAACCTGTGGTTACACAGCTGTTGAAATCTGTGGTGGCCCTTTATTCTCATATGTAACATCAATTGCACAGAAATAGTTATGGTCCTCGCCAAGGAAAAGCCGTGTATTTACCTGGTTTTCTTGAGACTTAGTGTCTCTGACTTCTTGGGAGCTGTTCTGTGTGTTGGGCAGGTAATAATTCAGGTGCATACCTGTAATTGAAACAAAAACCATGAAGCTTTGAACATGAAAGTAAACTTCATTTATTGCTACACTTACAGAATGTTTGTGGGAGATAAAATTAGGCATTGTTTAGAAAACAGTAAAATAATTCTATATCAGAAATGAAAAATCATCCACTTGACATTTTCAAGAAATTTTAAAGCAAACTTGTAATCATTATAATGTTTCACTGTGGGCAAAATTCACTGGGGGAAAGGGAGAAAATTTAATTTAAGAGAATTCATAGCAGACCTGAATTTGGTTCTTTACTTCTCACCTTTTAATAACCAGAAGTTCAGAGGAGCAAGAGTCCCCAGTTTTCTATTTCCCCACGTACTGTCATTGGGTACAGATAAGTACCATCACACCTGGAGAGGAGGGGAGCTTAATTCTGGTGAATCACTGACCTTTCAGCACGTCATTGCTGCTGACCTGTTTTTCCACACTGTGTTTGGGTCTCTTGAGACCAGTGGCCTTGGCAGGGGTTGGGTACATACGAGCTTGTGAAGTCCCATCATCGTCACTCAGGATCTACAGAGAGGATCAGGAAGGACGGGAGTACAAAAGAAACCCTAACTTTTTTAATATGTATAAAATTGTCTATTTGACCCTCATAATTGATTTTGGCAGAAGGATATACTTTATTATAACTTATTTTGTTGTTATTTGTAAATACAAGATGTCTATGGGAAATATGTAATTCTGAGCTGTGTCTATGGAACAAGCCACTGCACCAAAATATTTCAAATATTTAGAATAGGCAGATTTTTTTATTAAAAGGGACCTAATAGGTATTTATTTACATATACCATTCAAATGTTGTCCAGCTTTTTCATTATACTAACCCATCTTTTTAGGGAATTTTATAGCACAGGTATCACATATATATTTCTGTATATATGTCATACTGTAAATCCATAATACAATTTTCTAAACTTTCTGATTAGCCAGTTCCTTGAGTGAATTAAAGGGGGAGAGCATAAGCAAATTGCTTTCTGACTCGTTCAGGAATATATATCCGTGGCAATGTACCTGAACCAGAACTGTACAGCATCATTTTCATATTGTATACATTTTCTCCTTGATGAAAAAATGTTAACTATTTTTGTTTATGACTAATTTATTTTTTATTATTGTGGAAAATAAAGTAATTCAAGATGAATTTAAGTGACAAGATTGGGTTTTTTTTGTTTGATCTGCGCTTGAGTTCCGTGAGAATTACTTCTCTGGTCTCGGCGGCTTCCAGCGCCTGCGCCGTTCCCGAGGAGCGGCCGGGGGCCGCCGCCAGGGGGCGCCGCCGCCTCCCCGCCCGCCGGGCGCTGAGGGGACGGGGCTGGGCGCGCCTGAGGCGGCCGGGCCGCAGCGGCCTGGTGTCCCCGCGGTGTCCCCGCGGTGTCCTCACGGTGTCCCCGCGGTGTCCTCACGGTGTCCTCACGGTGTCCTCACGGTGTCCCCGCGGTGTCCCCGCGGTGTCCTCACGGTGTCCTCACGGTGTCCTCACGGTGTCCCCGCGGTGTCCCCGCGGTGTCCTCACGGTGTCCCCGCGGTGTCCTCACGGTGTCCCCGCGGTGTCCTCACGGTGTCCCCGCGGTGTCCCCGCGGTGTCCTCACGGTGTCCCCGCGGTGTCCTCACGGTGTCCTCACGGTGTCCTCACGGTGTCCCCCCGGGAGCAGACCAGTGAACGCAGGGCTGGCCCGGGCCGCACTCCGGAGCACCGCGTGTGGGGAACCAGCGGCTGTGTCCCTCTCTGGGGACACGGAGGTTTTAAGTGTTTAGTAGCCGGGGGGGAGGGAAGAGGGGGGGTTGCTTGGTTTTTTGGTTTGTTTTTTGGTTTGTTTTTTGGTTTGTTTTTTGGTTTGTTTTGGTTTTTAAAGTAGAATTCGAGGTATTAAGCTCTAAAATTATACAATAATAAATGTCTTGCTCTTCCCCCAGCTGCTCTTTACCTTTAAAATAAAACTTAAGTGTAAAATTAGGAGCCCCGTAGCAGCTGCAGTACTTCTCTCTGGTGATTTGTCCGAGCCCTCAAGCCTGAGGATCCTCAGGATTCCACATCACCAGACGACGCTGGTTTCATTCCCTGCTTTCTGTGATACCTGCAAAGAGTGGACATCTAAGGTAAAGACAGAGGCAAAGTTAAAAGAGTTGTGTGCAACCCTGCACTGAGCAGCTGTAGTTATTGAGTGCAAATGCTTGTCTTTAATGCCTGTCTCCATACCCTATTTCCATGTTAAGCTTTAATTTGTTTGTTCAGAATACTCTTACACAAACTGTTTTACATAGTTGTTGCTAGCCAGTCTTAAAAGGAAATGGTAACTATTACAGATTTTATTGATGAGGTAAAATTCAAGCAATTGCTCTTAAATGGACCCAAAAGCTTGATTTTGCTTCTCTACTGATGCAAGTTCCAATGAGGAAAAAGCAATCCTGGCGTCCTGTCCTGTTTTCTGATGTAGCTAGGCTGACCTGATCATTGATTAAGAGTTAGCTGCTGCCTTCAGTCTGGTTGGCTTTGGTGGGGATTTGTTGAGGTATATAAACAGAGCGAATGTAGTATAGCAGCTTTCCACAGAAAAGTGTGACGCTCCTGACAGACTGGGTAAGGTTGGAAGGCATCCAGAGAGACCATCCACTTCAACCTCTCTACTCATAGCAGTGTCACCTAGATCTGTGCCCAGATCTGTGTCACGTTTTCACTGTCATCCAAAGGATGGAACTTCCTGTTTGTTGTCCAGCTTGTGCCCTTTGCCTCTCTGTAGTCATGTCAGTGCACACCCCCGGGAGGTGCCCGGCTCCATTGTCTCCATTCCTTCACATCCGGTCTCCAGAAAGTTGAAGAGAAGTGCTCCATGGTTTCTTTCTCTGAACTATGAAGACTCTTAATGCTGGAATGTTGTGTTGTCATTGTGTTGTCTTCAGCCAGGTGACTTCTACCACTGAAATGCCTGAGAAGATTTTAGGTCCAATCTTGGGATCCAAAGCAGAGATTTTGAGTTGAAGCAATTATTAAGTGGACGAAAGGAAATGAATACATATAAATGTCTGGCACAGCTTTGGGCACAGCAGATAATTTTATTGTGTTTCCTTTGTTACTCTGGGCTGTTTTATTTTGTTTATTCTCTGGTACTCATTTTCGCTTGGGGTGTTTTGAAGGAAAAGTGAATATTTGAAGAAAAAAGACTCCATCTTTCAAAGCAGGAAAAATCCAATAGGGTAGATCAGGAACCAAAAGTAAATTTGCTCTAATATTAAAATAACTTTCATACTTCATTCCTACTTATTCATTGTATAATTTTGAGTAAGGCATAGGAAGGTACATATTTAAAGTGCACATAATATGAAATTAATGTAATGCACCTGTACTGAAATTGGAATTATTAGGACATGTGCACACAAATGAATCAAAGAAGCATACCGGTAATTGTGAAGAAAATCACATTGTGTGCTTTCAATGTAATTGGTGTCCAGCAGCTGTAAAACCGTGAGTTCAGTTTGTACCAGAGCAACTGTGTCGGGGTTTGAGCCCAGCCAGCAGCTGAGCCCTGCACAGCGCTCGCTCAGTCCCTGGCGCTGCGATGGGGGCGGAGTCAGAAGAGTGAAATTCGGAAATCTCTCTGAGATAAAGGCTGAGATAAAGGCAGATCAATAGGTAAAGCAAAAGCCTCATGCACAGGGAAGTGTTCAGCCATCCCCAGGGCTGTGTCCTCTCCAGCTTCTTCTGCCCCGCCAGCCTCCTCGCTGGCAGGGTCGTGTGAGGAGCAGAAAAGGCCTTGGCTCTGCTTAAGCACTGCTTAGCAGTGATGGAAACATCCCTGTGCCATCCATACTGTTTCCAGCACAAGTCCAAGACATTCTCTCATACCTGCTACTGTGGAGGAAATGAACCCTATCCCAGCCACAGCCAGCACTAACAGCTCTTTGGAGCATAGGCGATCTTTCTCCAGAGTGGCAGATAAGCTGCAATCTGAACATTTTATCAGGGAACTGTAGCTGTGTGAATTCTTGTGATAAATAAATGCAAACAATATGTTTCACAGCATTCAAATTTGGTTTTCTTGGTATTTATATTAAGAAAGAAAAAAATTCACTCCAGTCATTAGTGAATGATCCTGTGCAATTGTGTGGATTATAGCTACTTCAGTTATAGTATCTCTGATTCCAGCTACTGAATCTTAAGTCAAATGACTGAAATAGCAGTGGTATATTAACCTGTTGGGATAGGGAACTCTCTTCATTTTTTATTATTTTTGTTTTATATTGAGGCATATGAGCAAGAGTCAGCCCTCATTAAGAAGAGGTTGCTGCTGTTGTCTGTATTGCCCAGACTTTGCAACAGTGAACACATGCAGGGAATAAGCTTTGCTTAATTTTGGGAAATAGGCATATTCAGAGTGGGGGGATGCTCTCAGAAAAGACCCTTGTTTTGACTGGGGACCTGGCAGGAATGAGGAAGTAGATAAAATTTATATACAACCTCCCCTTGCTAAGAGCAGCCAATTTTTTTTATTTTAATGAGCTCTGAATGGAGAACTTGTTCCTTTCTAAAGGACAGTAGTTTAATTGTCATTTAGCTAGACTCATATTCCACATCAGGGATATGGTTTTTTTCTGTTTTGGTTTGGTTTTTTTTTTGGCTTTTTTTTCATGAATATGTATTTTAAAATATGTATGTGTAGGAAATGCATTCTAGTTATGAAAGGTCAATCCTCTGGCTCTATCTCTTCTAGAGAACTCTGTTCCTTGTTAGGAACAAGCTCTTGTCATACTGCGAGTTGAACTTGGATGTCTGGCCTGGGAAACCACAGGCTGAAATTTCCTTTTGGATGTACTCAGTTTTTCACCCAAAGTCTGTATTGCTTTGATTGCCACTAATTTGTTCTAGAATCTTGCTTGCATACCTGATTCCTAATTCCTTGCATACATTTTCTATCTTTTGCAGGCTGTTTTCAGTCCACAGATCTTAAACAGCAAGATAAATGTAATTCAAAGCTGTTTCACTTAAATAACAGTCCTTCACAAACTGCTAGGATATGCCACCCGTTCTTTGGGTGGGAATTTCTGTGGTGTTTATGCAAAGATACATATTTCTCTTTTATTGTAAGATTTTTGCAATATCAGAACATTTTCTCATAGTCCTGTTGGTTCCCGATTTGTCGCTTTTCCACTGTGATGATGAATGTTATTAGCAAAAAGGCTGAAGCACTTGACTGTCAACATGATCAATGACTGATCAAAAAAAGAGTGCTATAAAGCTCAGTTGTCACTTCTGCCATTCCTTTTCTGCTGCTGAAAGCTGGTAATTTTTCTTTTAGAAGTGCAGAGGGAATGACTGCCTTCCCATGCCCTGCTTCCAGCTGTAAAGTTGTAGTTTCTCCACACTGAAACAATGTCAACACATTTAGCATCTTCTCAGTGCTGTGATGGAAAGACATTGTATAATCCAGTATGAGGCTTCTTGGATTTATTGATAATAATGCCAGCATAGCTGCACATGATACAGCACTTTCGTCTTCCTTTTTATCACTCAGAGTAAGATTGCAATCATATATTTGAAAGTAGTTATCAGCTAGTTTACTTCTTTCAGTCTGGCTCTACAGCCTCATAGTATTCTGCAGGAGATGCAAAGTCACTTTTTACCAAAATAGAACAGTTTTACTTTTCAGTTTAAGCTTATTAATATTTATTAGAAACTAAAATCTGTCACTCATTTGAAAGTGACTTGAAGAATCTCGGTAAGTATTGTCAGTATCTTCATCTAGATAAATTTAGTATCATGGGACCTTTTATTTAAACACCTGTATTTCTGTTACACCTTTTGTGGCTCAGTGTGCTGCACAATATAAACCTGCACATTAATATTTGAATGTGCTTTGAACTGAATACATCTCAAGCTCTGCCTACTCTCTGGGTGCAACCTTTTTTTCCCTGCAATTATCACCAGCAGCTGAGAAGTTGGGTAGGAATTTCATTCTAAGGCATAGGTCCTTTCAGTTTCAATCTGTGCTCTTGCAGAGCACCTGTGTGAGAAGGTCACTTCCCCTGTACTTGATGTAGATGGTTTTAGTCTGAGGCAGCAGGTTTCTTTGAGGCAGGCACTTCAAGCAAAGCTAAGAGAATTCTGAAATAAAATGTGATCCTTTCATTTCCATTTAAGTTACTGCTGTTAAGAAAAGCAATCCTTTCCACAACTGGATTACACAGGAGAAGGAATGGAAATTGTGTTTCCAGGTAGGAATTATGTTTCCTCTGCAACATTCTATTTTGTATTTCTATTAGCATATATTTTTTGGCTTTTCGGGTAGAAAATATTAGCTGCAGTTGAGATAGAAAGTACCTCACTTCAGAGACAGTCAAATGACAATTTCAGCTAATATCAATGTGAACACTATATTTTTTGGGTTGTTTTGCTGTGGTTTTTTTTTGTAACTAACTTCATCTTGTTTTATTTTTCAACATAAGTCAACATTTAGCTATGCTTGAGAAGTAGCTTGAGTTTTCCTTGTACAGTGCCTTTCATTTTTAAAACATTGCAGTATGCTTTCCAAAAATTTGGAGTTTGAAACAGAAAATATTTTAACAGTGCCTTGCCCATTTCATGGCAAAGAAACTTGACAAGGAGTTCTACTGAACCAGTGGAAGAGCCTTGTAATAGCACTGTCAAAGGGCTGTGGGAGTACTGTCTCATAGTCCCCTCTCTGTCAGGAATCCAGAGCTTTTTTGTTAGAGGAAGGTTCTAATCAGCACTATGGGTCAGGCAGCTGATTTCTGTTTCCTCCTAACACGGTAATAATGAGAATATAACACTTTTCTTCCTCATACAAATCTGAAGTATAGAATGTTCTACCAGAGTGGGTAGTAAGTTTATTTATTTGAATCAGATTTGTAACACTGCAATGTCACCACCCTCCCCTCAAAAGAAACTCAGAAAAAAAAAAAAAACAAACCTTAATTTACTTTCCTTTTTGTGAGGTATTTATAACAATGTTTTCCTGTTCTGTCACACAACCAACCTCCCAGCCATTGTGTTACAAGTGGTGAGAATGTTGTTTGACAACTAAATGAAAAAATACTTTTTGAAGCAATTCAAGGACAAGAACTTGCTGTGTTATACATTGCTTTGTGAGAGCTTAGCGTGGTCTCCAGCCTACAAAAACTCCTGCCATCAGCCCTGCACACACAGACCCCAGGGAAAGCTGCTGAAGACTTGAGGGCTGGGTCTTTGCATGCAAGTGTCTTTCCATACAGCAAATGATCCAAAGAGCAACTTCTATAAATAGTGTAATTTCCAACTGCAGAGATTTCTGTCCTTTTCTGTGGATTCCTTGCCAAACATTTTCTCAGTTCTGAAGTAGAGATGGTTCTGTAGCCAGCGTGCACTTAAATTGCCCTTGGAGAGCTGTATTAGATTTTTGTTGGCTTTTGTTTGAACTTTTAAACTGTCAGATTATTTTAGCAGCATCTCTGGAAAATCATTGCCTCTTAGTGTTGCTTGCTCTTTTCCATTGTTGTGACACCAGGTTAAAACCAGGCTGTGGCTGATATCTCTGTAACATTTATACCAAAGGTATTGCATTGCCATGCAGCACTTTTCTGAACAGTGTCTTCTTTGCCTTAGAGTACAAAGGACTGTGGCTCAGCAAAACTTTTAGAACCAAGGAGATATAGATTTATTTGCAGATTTCCCAATGCAAGTTTTGGCACTTCTTGTCTGAAGAAACTGTATTGAGAAAATGTTCATTTGTCTATGACTTTGAAAGTGAAATATAGTTAATGGTCATAAATAAGAACTGAAAAAAGCTCCATTTAAGGGATCATGTTTAACAGAATAACTGTGCTGTGACAACTTTCAAGTATTAAGTAGCTGAAATATATATTTATAAATAAGGGATGCTAAGATACAGCTGGTTTATCCAGAATCAAGTTTCATCAAGAACTTGATCCTGGCAAATGTGTGTCTGTGTTGCTACAGCATCTTTGTGCTTCTGGGGAATATTAGTGTAAATTTCAATGATTCCTTCTTCTCATAGGTAATTTCTGGTTATTTCTTAACTGTGGTACTGCAATTTTGCAAAACCTCTTAATATTGTGATCATACTACTAAATTCAGAAATCTTCTACAAAGACATCTTAAAATTAGAGTTACAAGTTCATGCTTTGGGATGCATAGCATTTTTGTAATTTCATGGAGAACTTTGCTGAGACTACTCTTGAGGGAGCTTGGAGCTTGTTAGTGCAAGATCTGTTTCCATTGCAGGTGGCTGTGGTAAAACGTCAAGAGAAAGTAGTGGGCCCTGAAGGTTGTCCAGGAAAAAAAATTATTTCTTTCTTTTTGTTTACAGTGCATATTCTTACATCATTTGAGGCAACTATACAGTTTGTTAATGCAATTCATGACATGTCAGGTACAGCAGATGGATGCGTGGCAGTGTTTTAATGAATGAACATGTTTTTTTCTCTAGGTTGTTCTGGGGAAGTCCTAGTCCAGAATTTTTTTTTTTTAAAAAAAACAAGTTTGGTTTTTTTTCTGATGTTTTCATTAGATTTTAAAAAGCAGCTGCAGTTGCTGGCAAGTATCTGAATGAACTCAGAATGATATTCCTAAAGTACTATCTCAAACTAATTACTTATTCATTCCAGCATGCTACCTACTGGTGATGAGTTTACAAACTGCTATAAGTTGCAGCTGTGTTACTGTCTAGAGAGTCAAAAGTGTATGGTTGTGGTCTTTCTTTGGAAATGAAGAGCAATAATTATAATAAATCTTGACACTGTGATCTTAATTTGAGAAAAAAAAAAGCTAAAGTAATACCTTTAGGATTTTAAATGAGTAAAATACATATTGTTCATTGTGTACCTTGCCAGTAAAGGCTTGCAAATTTGATGCAAGTGGTTTAGCATTTGTAATAAAATCTAATCCCTTATGTGCCATGGAAAGCAGAAAGAAATGACAATTGCAGTTAAACAACTGATAGATTGATAGTTGCAATTATGCTTAATTAACTAAGTGTTGAATGCCAGCTGCTGGATAGGTCTCAGGTTCCATTCTGGAACCCCCTGGTTACATTGCAGCCTCACCCAATTGAACTCAGCTGAAATTGGTAGTCATTATTTCTTCTGAATTTTTAACTGTAAATCACTTCGGTGTGTTTCCTTGCATCAATCTACAGCCATTTAAACATAAGCATTCCACTGGAGTTTTAGCTGGGTAGAACTAGGGCAGAAAGTTGCCAGCAAAACGATCATATTCAGATGCCTTGCTTCAAGAGAAGAAGGTATAACTGAGGCTAAAAGCACAACTATTTTACAACACTGAAAAGCATCGGACATGGGCTTGCTTCAGTAGCTAAATGTCACAGTAATGACTATGGGAACCATATAGTACTGTGAGAAAAGAACAAGGAAAAAGGAAAGTGTATTGTGAGAGAAGGACAAAAGAAATGGGAGTGTACTGTTGTCTGTCTGGGAGGAGGAAGAATGAGAAGGTTCTTTGCTCCCTTTATGCCTTCTCCTTTAGCTTTTATGTGTATGTTAACCATTCAGACTTCTGATTACTTCATCTAAACAGCATGAATATTTTGTCAAAAATGCTACTGCTTTATGGAATATTTGGAAAAATGGGAAATCCTTCAAATCAGCATTTTATCCCAAAACCTTTGGTCTAGGTTCTGCTCTAGAAGCTCTCTGGATACATCAGTTGGAGGTTGAGGCTGTAAATGGCATCCTAGAGTTCTGTACTTCCATAAAAGGCTTGGCTTTCATCTCAGTACACTGTATGATGTTAGAAGATTAATAGAAATAAAATTAATTCTGTGTATTATGTTTGATACTTGGCAAAGTGGTCTAAAAGAGGTGCAAAAACCCATGAAACATCACAAACTCAAATGTAACCACCTACTGTTTATATGGTGTTGTTTTTCACAACACAAATATTTTCAACCATCCAAACTGTGCAGTATAAGATTGTGTCAAACAGAATAGAACTCGGTGTACCAAACAGGAACCACCTTAACGGAGACAGTAAGTAACAAAAATTAATCCATGAAACTCTTCAATTCTGGTTGCTAGAGATATTTCTTGAGGTTGGTCAAGGCTGACAAACTGTAGCATTTGTGCAATGACTGCTCTAAGTAGTTTGAAAAATAAAAATAAAGATTCCTGCCTATATATTCATATTTCTTTAAAACAAGGAAATCTGCTAATCTAATTTTTTTTCATAATCTGAGGTGGTTGAGTCCACCTCAGTCAGATATACTGTAGCAATTGCATGTCCCTCCCCCCCTCCCCACATGTGACTTAATAGAAAGCTTCAGTGCCTGGCCAGATAGGAGTGTTCACCTAAGGCTGTTCAAGAGAGTCAAATCGAGGAGCTGCTGTGAGAGCTAAATTCACACTGGTGTTAGCTGTGGAGTTTTGTGCTTTTCTAGCATCTCTCAGTACAAATGCTGCTTGGGAAGTTTTGCTTCTCCATGTGTTGGAGGTTTGAGCTTTATTCCCGTTGCTATGTTTTAGCCCAGTGTTTTGTGGTACCGGTGCTTTCTCTTTGTCTTCTGGTATGGGTGCTTTGTCTTCATCTTAACAAAGCATCACCCTCCTCTCTGGTTGTGATCCTCAGCTGGAAGAGCTCATTCTTGCTGCAGATGCTGTGGTTTAGTTTGTTCAGATGCTGTTTAACACCATGAGGCTCTTGCAGAACATGGCATCTTCTCCAGGCTAGAGACCTTGCCCCTGCTCTCTTTTCTTGACTCTTACAATTGTGGTTTAAGTTTATAAATAATGTGAAACTTGGTCTATTGGTTTTCTTGTTCTGGCATGTAAATTGCTTAAGTTGACCAATTTGGTGTGGTAGCTGATCAAATTTGAGTTTGTCAGCTGTGATTGCATTCCTCAGATGCTAGAACTCATTATGAAATGATCTTACAACTGTCCTGTCTGAATAGTATTCCTATGCAAAAATTTTAAGGCTCAAGGCAAAAGAAGATAGACCACTCTATTTCATCATTCATACTTGAGTATTTCTTATCTTAGATTTTTTTTTCTTTGTGAGTTTAATTTTTGTGAAAAATTATCCCAGCACACTGTGCTAAATGTGACTTATTATCTACCAGTATTCTGAATTTCTATGGGGCTCATAGGAGTTAAACCAGATATCTCATCCTTTAATTGTTTTATTTTGTCTTTAGTGAGTTTGCTCTAATCCTTGAATCAGCTACAGCATTAAGCTCAGATGAGCCCTTGGGACTGAGCCGTTCTGTGAATATTGACATAGGCTCATAAGGAAGAACAGTCTGTCTTGTAGAATTCAGAAAATACATTAGTAAATGAACTCAAACCCTGTAGTTGTGGAGCACAGTACTTGTGTAAGAGGAAAGAGTGCGTAAGGAAATTTGTGTAAGAAAAGAAGTGAAAGTTTGACCAGAAGTGCTGTTAATCCTAAACAGTTTACACTTCTAAAGGTTGAAGAGTCCCAGAAACTGGATACTAAAATGTGAGATTATTTTGAGCTGCACTGAGTTTTCAGTCATCCACATGGATGGGGAAATCCTAGTGTTGCATATGAAGCAAGGATCCATGAGCTGACCGCTAACTCTTCAAGAGTTAATGTTTTTTTTTTTTTTCTAGTCAGAGCAAAAATTTAAAAAAAAGCTTCCACAGCTATCTTGTTTGAGAGGATCTGAAATGCAGCTGCTTATCTGTGTCCAGATTCTGCTCAAACTTGCCAGCAGCACAAGGGGAATTGATGAGAGGAGTCAGGGAAAAGCATCAATCAACTTTGTAATGTCTGTGCTAGGAAATCTAATTATCTGATTATGCTGGAGCACCGTGAAAGCAGGGTAACAGGAATGGCTGTGGGATTAGTGAGCTTTGTGGCAATTTCCCCAGATAGCAAAGTTGAAAAGCATTATGTTCAAGCTGAGTACTGTGTATGCCATCTTTTTCTTCTGCTTTTTTTCTTGCAGTGGGAATTGTGGAGTAGTATTAAACTAATTAATTTCACATGTATATGGGAGTATCTTTTGTGTTCAGCTAGGCAGAAGCGCCAGTGCAGTGCACATATCACAAAATCCAAACTGCTGCATAAAGGAAATGTCTTTTTTTATCCACAAGAAAGTCATTAGCAGTGATACAATTTTGCACTTTTCATGGCTGAATGTGGGGTGGGTGGAGGTGACTTGCAGAGTCAAGCGAGTGGTTTGTGAGTGGGTCAGGACATGAGCTTCCATTTGTGAAGCGTTGTAGGATGTTCATAGCTCTAGAGCCTGGGGCAGTACAGACGCTGGGGGGAGAGCTGCTCTTCACAGCGTTTCTCCTCAGCACTCAGAAGCAGCCACAAGAATCCTTTTCGCCGTTATTGCAATAGCTATTGCAAAGGCTCTGATCCCCTGCAGGCAGTTGGTGAAGTAGCCCAGAAAATGGTGGGGGAGAGTGAGTAAGTGTTAAATGTGTGTACTGACTGATCAGTGACTCCAAGAACTTATTACAAAAGGAAGATTTCGTGTGGTTTTGTGTTAGTTTTGAAGACTAGTTTCTCACTTTTTCAAGTATAAATGTATTCTGATTACTGTCAGTTTTATCTGTGTGATCACAGCTCTGTCATTACTGAAGGAACAATGTCCTGTCTTAGTATCTGCCAAAGAGATCAACTCATAACTTTTTCTAGGCTAAACAAAACATTTTGCAGAACGAATTACCACCTGCATTGTGTTGTACCCTTTTTATTTAATCAGTAGTGTGACTATATTTTAACGGAAGCCAGATATTTTAAGTATGACTTGTTTTTCCTTCTACACTTGGCCAAGATTTAGGAGTTTGTTATGACTTCTGGTTCAAAAGACTGGATCTTATTTGATTATGGAGAAGCCATAATCAGTTTGTTGGTGACAGAGCTGTGCTGTGCAGCAGTCTGCTGCAGGCTTTGAGGTCACTGTTTGGAGAGTTCTTAATTTACCTGTTTTTTTGACTGAACATTTGTTTTCTTTTATTAGTTTAAAAATAAAAAGGGATGTATTTTTGTACAAATGGATCCCATTCTTTGGAAAGTTTATTTTTATAGGTTCCTGTATTTTTTATTCTTTTTCAGATGAATAATTTTTATTCTTTTGTGAATGAGTCAGTGGCCTTGCCTGACAGGCAAATACCCTCTGAGAATTTAGTCAATTCCAAGTGCCATTCCTGGGTAGATGACAAAAAAAAAGTCTTAAAATTTGCAGCTTTTTCCATTTCCTCCTACCCCCATATTTTTAACGGGAACATATTAGAAATCCTGTGCATTTTTTCAGATGATATCAAGTTACATGTAAATTTCTCTCTAGAAAGAATTGGAATTTTTTTTTTTTTAGCTTTTTTTAGCCAAATTTTAGGTCTCTTCTGGTATCATTAAATGTGTCATTCACAGGAGTGCATGTAAGAATGTGGCATTTATTTCTTGAACCTTAACCTAGATTATAATAGAATGGGTCTTCTGTCAGAAACGAGTGCCAGTATCTCTTCAACTGTTGGACTTGACTTTGTCTGAATTTGATTACCATGGTCATTGCTTCCACAGCAGGAGCCCTTCAGAGGTCATGTTGGAAAGCTTTTGGAGGGTAAAGCAAACAATCTTTTTTCAGAGATGGAATTGCAATTAATAGTGTCCTTTTGGGCTTTGTCTTTTACTTTTGGCTAGTTTTAAATGTGGAAGATGAAACCCCCTGTTCAGAATGCATTGAGCAGAATCATTAAAAAAAAGATTCAAACCTTTTTGAGGCTTCTTACTGACAGTACTTTGGGAGTTACTTGCATGTAGAATCGTAAGTCAGTTTTACTTTCTGTTGTATTAGTATTGAAAGTGCTGAATGATTGATAGATACTGTACCATAAAAGAATCCATAATCTCTTTCAGCTGATTATTGTATTATAATGTGATTTTAATTGAATCTTACTCATCTTCAGTTGGGAATTTAACTGTTTTCCTCGTATAGGATACAGTAGTTACTGTTCATGTTCCTGTCTTTAGAAAGGAAATGGAAGGAAGTCAATTTTTAGGGGCAATGATGCTGAATTGAATAGTTCGGTGCACCTCTTCTGGATGATGAAATTACTTGGTACAATTATCTTACAGTGTATCAGATCTAATAGAGTTCCTGGTGTCTGCAGCCTTTGTTTGCACATGTAAGCTGTGGCTGGTTTTGTGCTTTAACCCTGCACTGTGTTCTCTGTGTTGTCTGAAATAATTAAATATGAACGTGTGATTAGATAAGATCCTTGCACTTCCCCAGCCTTTGCACGGCTAACTCCACATACAGTAGGAAGATTTTTAAGGAGAGTAACATACTGTGTCTGAAAAATAATCTGGTGGGAAATATATTACTTTTATTTTGATTGGGTTAGAAGACAGCTACATTAGAAATACTAAAAGAAACCAGAATTTGATACAGACTGGTTTGACAGCAGATTCCAACAGCACATACACACTTTACTTCAGTTCAAAGCAAATTGCAGGCACTGCTTGGGAAATTTTACAGTTTGAAATCATTTAATCTTAGCTGTGTGATGAAGCTCTAACAGTTGATGAAAGCTGCTATACTCATATTCAGGCACTTAAGAATGTAATCTGAGATGCAGAGCATGTTTGTGTTTAGAACTGCTGAGCATAGATAGTTTTGGAAACTGCCTCATGGCTGAAAGCTGTGTGTGGCAGGAGAAAGGAGAGGAGGGATTCTCTAAAGATGGTCTGCCAATTATAATCTTCAATCACTTTTAGTAGTTGAGAAAAGGTGAAGTTTCCTGATGGTACCAGATGCCACCTTGTCCTACCATACATTCCAGGTGGGTTGCACTTCTCTGGAGGATGATGTGTGTTCATCCAATAATCTGAAGTTCTGTGAGTAAAATAAAGAGTAAGATGCCACATAGATCTTGGGGAATATATTAGCCCATATTGCAGGGATCTAAATAAGCTGGAATTCTGTAGGTTCCTTTGATAATTTTCCCATTTTTTGTGTTCAGTCAGATTGTCTGCAATGTGCAGAGATTAAATCTATTTATCTTGGCATGTATTGTAGTTTTAATGCATTATAGATGACAGGATTGTGTTTGTTCAGTTCTATCTTATTTGCTACACTTTATTTCCTCATATTTTGCCATGAAATCCTGTTTCAAAAAAATCTGTTATGATTTAAGAAAATAAAGAAAAGCTTGAGATGTTGAAAAATGCATTTATAGTGACAAACTCATTTACCTTAAAGTCCTTGTGGCATACAAAAATCCAGTATTGAAATAAATGTTGTTATAGTTTCTCCATCAGAAATTAAGGGAAAGCAGCGGATGTCCTGTATGAACAATGACTATGCTGAAAGGAAAACCAAATAAACTAAATGCTAAAGCATGATAAGCTTTAAATCTCATACTTAATGTATGTGGCATTAAATTAACCATTTAAGCTTATATACATTTGTACTGTTTATAATTCTCATTTTGCAGAAATCCTGGCCTAAACTTCCCCATATTTGTACCAAGCATGGATGGATGCTCTGTGCAGGGTTTAGTGAGAGGCCCCAGTGAGTCTTGTGAGGAGGACAGGGCAGGCCAGGCCGGGCTGGTTTTTGCTGTGCTGCACAGGGGCTCTTTACCCTATTGCAGGCACCTGTTAGAGCAGAGCCCTTCTGCTCCGGTTAGCTGCACACCTCCTGCTGCAGTCTGATAACACAGCCTGGCTGCAGCTGAACTTCTTGTTTCCTGTCTAGTGCACGTCTTTGTCAGCCAATTTAGTGGGGTTTTCTTTCTGCCTGTTGCAGGAGTCTTCATAATTCAAGCCTAAGAAATGAAAATGGAGTCCTAAGAGTGAAGAGCTTGGGTGTCAAAGGATGAGCTATTTTTTTGGTCACATCAGTATGAGTCAATCTTCAAAAAACAACCATGTGTTAATCTGCGTACTACAGGGCTTAACCTATCTGAAAGGAGCCGATCTGAGAGTCACTTCACATGAGTGTTTTTCTTTTAAATGATAAAACACAACCAGGCCTTACAATTTGAAGTGGCATCTCTGGAGGTATATAAGGAGGCAGTAGTCAGCTTTACAAGCAAATTGAAGTTGGAAAATAAATTTTGTTGCTTTAGCAATTACAGAAGCACACGTTTGAATTTTATTTTTTTTCCTGAAGTGTGTAAATAGGAAACATAGTCACTTCATTTTTGTTAATTTGGGAAATTTTGTCTCCTGGCTCCTAAGATTTGCATACCAAAGGGAGTAGCAGTCTTGCATTTAGGAAGTATAAGACTAGAATACTAAGCACTCAATCTCCAGGGCTGGAAGAGTAAATTCAGTGACTCTGTACTGTCTTCTGCAGTAGGTGGTGATTGGAAAACATTACATTGAATATTTAGTCCTACATTTAATGAAAATTTACATAAATCTTGGATCACATGTTGCCTTTAAGCCATGTTTGTTCAGATAGAGCACAAAAGCTTCTCAAACCTCTGGAGGAGAGCATTTCTGAAGATGCTGTAGGTGGTTTCCATTGTCAGGAGTCTACCCCAGGCTGAAAAATCCTGTCCTTTCATTTGTAGAGATTAATGGTGTAAATTGAGGTAACTCCTTTAAATTAGTCTGAAAGAAAAATATGCTGTCAGTTCTTTAATTCTTTTCAGACTTGTGAGCAGGCCTATACCAGTAATTAGCTTCAAGCTTAATCCTTGAACAGAAAATAACATCAGAATTTTGTCAGCAAGAGCAGGTTTCTGAACTAGAATAAAGCAAACCAATTCTAATTAAAGCAGCTGATCCAATGTAGCTGTTATTTAATGTAGCAGCTGTTTGCTCAGTGTAGGAATTTTGCTGTATAGGGCGTCAAATTCACCTGTCTTGAGTAATGAGTTCTTATATAGAAGAAAGCAAATGGCAGAACAGTCCTTTATCTGGTAGAGCCTTCAAGTTTGCAGAAGACAATGGCTGAGGACCTGTTTGAACCAGTATTTCTATGTGGACAAGAAGATGATGAAAGGATTCTGTCTGAATGAGGTACTACAGTGAAACTAGGCAGTTTTGTCTTAACTCTTCTTTCATTACCTAATTTTTTAGTACTATTTCTATTCTTGTTCTAGAAACTGCAGTGGTGGAAATGATGGAGGGGCAATATCAGATCTTCCCTCTCCTTTTCGTAGTCTTTAGCTGTCCACCGGCAGAGATTGACATGCTGCTTGAAGAGCCCTTCCTTAAGTGTAGGTGAAGTCCCAAACAGTGATAGAAATATTTAGAAATAAAACAGGTTCTAGCAGGAAATGGCACAAGACCTAAACCACGGGTAAGCTGTGATTCTATTTTCAAAAGCAGTGTTCAAGATAGCTGAAGATTATCAACCTTCTAGGCCCTCAGTCCGAAGAATCCTTTTAGAATTGAAATGAAGTTCTAGTTACTCTTTAGAATGATGTGGTAGTAGTTAAAATATACGGTACTACTTCTCAGTGATGTGTAAAAGTTAGATCAAAGTGACTCCTCTTATCTACATCACTGTATTTATATGGAATGTGTAAAATGGTCTTTTTTTAATTAAGTAAACTTTTAATTTCTTTGAGGTTTTTGAATTATGAGCTTTACTGTGATCAACCAACAATGTTATTTCAGTGTATGAAAACTTTGGAGCAGTGCCTTTCTGGTTTGCCCTCTTTTGCTACTTGCTTTTCTTGTAGTTCATATAATCAGTTGTACAGAGATACTTTGTCCATGTTTTGTCTGATTCCTTGCCTTCATGATCCTGGCGTGTGTCTTAAGTTCCTTGCAAGGTACACGTTATACAAATAGTAAATGCAAATCCAAATAATTTATAAAGTGCTAAAACGTTTGAAAATCACAAATTTATATCTTCATATTTTCATCTTAAAGATTGTTGGAACATGTACATTGGCATGAAAACTGTGTACAAGACAATGTCCAGTACTTGGCCATGTCTCAGGACAAGAAAGGGTGTGAATTTGGAGAAGCTCCTTTATTCGTGTGAATGGTACTAGATCAGTCACGAAGATTTCTTTAGTAAAACTAAAGAAATCTTCGTGACTGATCTAGTACCATTCTAAAGGTGCACGACTGTTAATGTACTAGAAAATTCTAAAGGTGCATGACTGTTAATGTAACAGAAATGTAACAGCTGGTAAAAGTTCTGTTATAGTTATGACATGATTTGGAATTGTGCAGTTTCTTCTCAGACAGCAAGATAAATGTAACAACTGTGGTAAAAGCATGAGCAGAGATTCAAGGCAGACTTTTCCCTTATTTCTGCTCCCCACTGTGGCTTAAAAATTGTTGTCTTGAAACCAGTTATCTAAATCAATAATGTGCAAGACTGTTTTAGCCAGTGTGGCTTCTTTTATTTTTGATTTTTTTTTAAACAAGCAGGAGGTCTGTTGGAAGCTAAAAGACTGTGAAGCCATTAAGTGTCTTTCCAAGTTTGGTTTAAATAATTTTAAATGTTCCTATCTCCTGCATATAATTCCTCAGGGAGAAAGTAATGATGGATGCCACTTAATGGCTCTGCAGAATGTGACTAAAATAGAAAGATCTTTCACATTCTGAAAATAGAAATTATACCAGATGGATATTTCATGTGTTTCAGAACTAATGTATGCCCTTCTTGCTGGCAAGCATAAATTCTAATGTAAAAATACACATGAGCTTCCTTCAGTGAACATTGTTTTTCTGTCTGTGTTGCACCTTTCTAAACTGGTTTGTACCTTATTCAGCATCTTCAGTGCCACAGAGGAAAGAAATCCTTTTTAATTCTGAAGGCAGATACTCAGCATCAGAGTCTATCAACTCAGCATCAGGGTGAATCATCAACTTTCCTTTGGCACTCTGTTTTAAGTTGGAGTATTTATCTACGTGTATTGGAAACTTCCAAAAAGAAATAGCTTCAGCATAATAATCTTTTGCCCATGTTGAATTAACTGTGAGCATAAAAAGGAAAATATTTCATAATGGCTGCAATGTAGGATTATATTCTCATTAGGAACCTGAGTAGCAGTTATATGGCTTGAAAGTGAAATTAATTAGTTGCTGTTGAAAGACCTTATTAATTCTTACTATTATTATAAATACTTGGGGAACATGATCCAATGAAACAGAAAATCAGATGATCAAAGAAATGATAAAATAATGACTTCACATTGTTATTATTATGAAGTCAAGTTGTGCATTTCACAGTTCTTTAGAACTGTGATTAATTAGATAACTTTGACTTCCATCAAAGCATTTACAAATATTAGCAAGCATGTGGTTCTCATTTTTCATATCTAGACCTTGGAAGCATTTTATCTATGACCTTCCTAATCTTACACAGTGCTGTAGGGTTTTGGACTTTTTTCTGTGTCTTTGCCCAAGTTGCTTCTCACACTCTGTTATAATAGCCCTGTTTTATAGCAGAAATGCCATGCTGAATTAGCTTTGATGGTGGCAGACAATACAGAGTCTTGAGAAGTATCTTCACCTGGCTCAATTTTATTTTATTTATAATGTGAAACAGAGATTATGTCCTTTTACAAGATCGTGAAAGACACTTCAGCAGCATTTGCAGTCTTCCTTAAAAAGAATAAAATGTAAATGAATTATGGAGTTGTTCCACAGTGGTGAGGCTGAGCCAAGGTCCAGATAGGAAACAGGGTGCACAGGTGTGGATCACTGGGGTTCACAGCCAGGCAGAGGCATGGCAGAGCTGGAGACAGGGATAACAGTGGGAGCTCAGGCAGGGATAAAGGCTCAAGCTGAAATGGAGCCCCCTGCTCCCTCTGCAAGGGCTGTCTGGGGAGTCTTCAGTGAGGCTGGGCAGTGCTCCTAAGGCTGTTAGCACACTCACAGCCCTGATACTGGCTCATATCCATGCCTGCTTTTAAAGATAAGATGCTTTTGCAGGAGGAAAATGGGAAAATAATATCCTAAGGAACAGAGAGAAATTGGCAATGTCATGAGACCTTTATGTAATTAAAACACGTCAAAGGCAGTAATTAAGAGTAGTGGTCACAGGCAAGACTTCTTCAATACAAGCAGCAGCTGCCAGAGGGGAAAAGCACTGGATGGCACCAAGTCAAATTACTGTGGCCATGGTGGCCACAAGGTTGCCAAAGATGACTGGAGAGCCTCAGTAGATTACAGATGCTATTAGAGAAGATTTTTCTTATCCCCTGACTACTGGCCATAAGTATGATCACTGTAGAAATTCAAGTCTGTTTCCTCATGAAGTGGAAAAAGGATTCTAGCTGCAGGGCCTGCTTATTTTTCTGGTGGTTTCTAGTGGGGAAGAAAAGCTGCAAACAAATCAGCCTTTGATGTTCTGCTGTCACAATCTTTGTCCTCATATTGAGGAAAACCTTGTATAAAACCCGTGCCCTCTTGTTCTCTTTGGTGGTCTTTACACAAATCTCAGTTGAAACATTACAGGGAGGGCAGTGAGCAGAGGGTGGAGGGTTGACTGAAGGTTTCAGTGCTGAGGTAACAGGATAGGGAAAAGCTGTTTTGAAGCAGAATGACACAGAGTCCCCAGGCAGGTTCAAGAGAGAGCCCTTTTTAAGCAATTAGGCCTTTATCGGTTACATTCCATTTAAGTACAACAAATGTAACTCAACCAACCACCATAAACCATGGTGAACACATTACTTTTTATAACTTGTTTCTCTACCTCTAATTCAGCTGAGTCACTTTCCCATAATCCTTTTCTACTTTGCCAAAGTAACAGGCCTGAGCCATGACTTTACAAGGGTAACAAGGCTCTAATTTTGTAAGGCTTTACCTACACACAACAAAAAGCCTTTGTCAGTAGGAATCCAGACCATTTACAGAAACAAGATAGGCCCATTTTCCCACAGAATTGTTTGAATTGTTTCTATTTTTGGATAAATTATTAATATATTAGAGATTATTAACTTGAAGTTTCAATGAAAACCAAAGTGTTAAAAATGCACAAAATGCAAGCAAACAGGTCAAATTTTTGATGCAAACTACATGTTTTCCAATGGCAAATCCAGCCCCCTCCTTGTCACTTCTCAGTGCTGTTTGACTCCATCACATCTGTCAGTACAGGTAACATTAAAAGAATATGCTTTTCTTTCTCAGTGGTGATTATGACAATTTACAAATGCTGTTCTCTTTCCCAGCTTAAGGTATTTTGTAATTAATTAGTTCCACAGAATAGTTGAATAGAATCATATAAAAAGATGAGCACATCATTTCCCAGTTAATAAATATATTCCACTGATAGAGAAGATATATGATGAGCCTCTGGTGATAACTTTTTATTTTCAGTGAGCTTACTTCCTGCAGCTTTCCAGAATTAGCATGATAATGAAGCTGCAAAGATATCTTGTAGGCACTGCTGAATCAGGGTTTATGCTGAGGAATACTTACTGTTTAGCTACTGAGTTGCTTAACTGAACTTGTTACCCTGCAGGTTTTTGCATTAATTTTTCCTGCATTGCTCCTCTTACAGTTAACCCTGCTTAGATCAGTTAACTTTTTTTTTTTTTTCAATAAAAGCATGTCATTTTTTCCTCTAGCAAAGTGAGATTAAGTTACATCAGAAGAGCCTAGGGCATTATTTTGTTTACCTACCAAAGCCGGGTTTCAGTGTCTACTCACTTCTGGGAGAAAAACAGCTTGCAGTTGTTTCTTCAATCAATAAACTGCAAATTTAATGAGAGACATGGTGCATCAGCAATATTTTCAAATTTATCAGAAGAACAGCACTTCAGTAAGGGAAGGCACTGGAATTTATAATGCTTTTACCATTTGGAGATAGTGCAATGACGTATGTGTGACTGTGTGTCTTCACTTTCCATCTGTGTTAATAGTCACCAACAGGAGCTTTTAATGTTTCAGGAGAAAGAGTGATGAGCATTTATGATACAGCAGCACTACAGAAGGCAGTTCCTTTCTCATATAAATATACACATCCTTCTATGGGGGTTCCATTTTCATATACTTTTTAGAAGCAAAGCTCATTTTAGGGAATTTTTCAAGTATTATAAAAGAGCAATAAATGCTGTTTAAGTTTTGGTGTACAGAGCTTTTGTTACTACAGAATTATTTTGCTGCCATAAAAATGTTGTGACTCCCACAAAATTATTTGTTTCAGTGACAGCAATAGTAAGAACTGATGCCTTTGCCATCTGAACATCGACTTTGAAATACAAAGTCTTTCTGGAGCTTTAGGTTGAAGCCCCAGAAAGGATGATTCAAACCTCTGTCTCTTGGCTGCTAAATTAAGGGGGTTTTCCAGTCTCTTGTGACAGGTGTGTTGGCTGAGACCTTGCAAAGTCAAGTGCCATCTGGTCTGTTTTGGACATCAGCAGTATTCATTGTCCTTGCTCTTCTACTTACCTAAATGGCTTTATCTTCATGTAATACCTTTCCAGTTTGTCTGTCTAGATTCCAATAACATGGGCTTTATATGGATCAAGTGAATTTCTTCCTCTAGTGAAAGGAACATCCAGTGTAACAAGGAGCTCTCCAAGCATTACAGGATTGCAAAATAATTGTTTTACAGCCTGGGAATAGCAATCCTCAAAAATTGTGCTGGACACCTGCAAGAGCTACAGCAGTGCTTGGTGAGGGATCAGTTTAAACAGGGTGTTTTCTTCCCCTAAATACTTTTTGAGCCATAAGGCAGAGGTTCTGTAATTCTAGTGTTGAGTGCTTGATGAATTTGTTTTTTTTTATTCTGGTAAGAGAAAAAGCAGGTGACACTGTCTACCCCTCTGTGACCTGTCGCAGAACTTTCTCATCATTAATTTTTATGTAAACCTTAGTAGATTTGAGTTTTTCTTTATCAAAATGCTAATACATTGACAGCACAGAACTTTAAACTAGATTTTAATGACTCGAATCAGATTGAAAAATAAAGTTTTATTAAGAAACTGTAGTGCTCTAGAAAGAAAACAATATACTAGTATTCTGAATGTCTAGAAGTGTTTACAATGTTATCTTCAGAACATTTTATCATTTTCAGTTTTCTGGTATCATCAGTGCTGAATGTTTCAGATATTCATAGTAAAATACAGTAGCTGATGTTTTGCTATCATAGAAGAAAATTTTTTGACATCTCAGGTTCATTACCTATGTGTGCTTATTTAAAAGCTTGTCTTGCACTATTTCAGGATACTTTTGGCAGAGCTGGCACGGAAAGTTACTGTAAATTATTAATAAAAAAGGGATTAAAATAGGCTACACTGTGGATTGACCAAAGTTAGACAATTTTATAATGTAAATAAAGAGAAAAAAACCCGCTTTAACACCCAGTACAAATCTACCTATGGGAGATTGAACAGTTTAGTAGTAGTTTAATGCCCAGTACAAATCTATATAGGTTGACATTTTATTCTGAAAGATTTCTGTAAAGTTTGTCTTTGAGTTACATAGAAAGTGGCTTGATTTCCAAAATATGAGATTAGTCCAAGGAAAGTGTAAAATAGATGAAGACTGCAGGAGATGTTGAAAGCAAGAAAAATCCTCAGGCATAAAAGAATTCTCATTAACTAAAAATATAAATGAGTGGGGGATTGTTCTCTTTTCTTTTGCAATTGCAAACAGCTGTTAGTAATCTTCTAAAATCAGTATAGCTAAGCGCAGTCACTGCAGTAATAATGGATTTCCTCCTTTAGTAAAAAGGAGTGCTCCTAGGAAATTTAATAATTTTAGAATGCCTAATATACCTATAACTTGGAGCAATCCATTTTTGCTGCTCATAGAGACTAAATGTAACAGCCTGTTAGACTTAGAATCACAGTTTATAGTGTGGAGACTCTGACTTGTGATGATAGCAGTATAAAATATTTTCTGGTTATTTCTGTACTTGTCACTGCTACATTTTCTTTTTGTGGTTTTGCACAGTTGTGGTCTGGTCATTCAAAAGTTGACAGACTTGTATGTGTTTTTGCAGAAGCTTTAGATTGCCAATACTTTGGATTTTTGGTGCAGGTTCTACACCATTTAAGATGTTGCTCTCTTTCTGGAACAGCAATTAAATTGTTGAATTGAATTAGAATAGACTAGAACTTTTCAAAAGCAAATGTTGCCAAATGACAAAGTCTTTTGTTAATAGTCCTTCATTATGTATTGCCCCTCTACCTCAAGCATTCCATTAGAAAAGGTCACATACCATGAGCCAGACATTAAAACATTGTGCAAATTTGCCTGCAAATGTCAAAGACTGTAAAAATAACTGCAAGGGACTTCAATTTAGTCTTATGTCCATACACTGTGTCCTGATGTGTCAGACCTACTGCACATTGACAGCTGGCTAGAGAGGACCCTTCAAACTGTGGCCTGAGGCTGCAGCTCTGTAGGCCTGGCCTGTGTTCAAAAATAACACTGGTCACTGGTTTTATCAGAGTTGTCTATGGGTTGGTCTGCACTGAAGCCTCTAATCACAGGTCAGCTACTCTGCACTCAGTAAGTTGTTGGAACAAAGCTTCAATGTGGCAGGTTGTAAGCTTCATCCATGGCCTGCCAAATGTGGATTCACAAATTACCAAGGTGTTGTGTCTAGTGGTAAGCAGTTTTGTAAGCCTGGGTGGTGTTGGGGGATTTTTAGTTATAGTTAGGAATTGAGAAAGCACTGCTGTTTTGTCCTTTTCTCCCCCTTCAGTTTTTGTTACCTACCATTTTCTGCTAGTTCTACAATGAACTTTGCCAGTTTAAAACTTTGAAATGCACTATGTCCTTTTCCAATCATCTTGAAAGTGATTGATAGTATTTGAAAGATAAGGGATAAACGAACCGAATTGCTCTTTCCTGCTTCTCTTGTTATCATCATGCAGATTATCACACAGGTTTTGGAAACTGTCACAAAAACAGTTAAGTGTGGTTTGCTGGTTAGCCTGGGCTGTGTGTGGGCTGGGTCCAAAGGGGTTTCAGCGCTGTTTGCAGCTCCCTTCTCAAAGCCAGGAAGAAGGGCTCATGTGACTGCATGGGGAGCAGGAGCCCAGGAGCTGAACATTAAACAAAATGAACTTCTCAGTGAAACCCTTTCTTGGATTTAGGGTACCTCAGTGGCTCAGATTTCATGAGACCTGTGGGGAAAGTCACTAAAGGTTGTGTGATAAGTGCTAAGGATTTCTTTCCCAAAGCTGTTTTTCTAAATGCCGTGTCATTCCATAGAGGAGATGGGGTTTTATTGTCTGGCTCTGCACACTCCTTTAATTTCTTGAGGCAAGTTATCCAACTTGCTTCCTGTTGTAGATGTATACTTTGCTTGATATTGCCAAGCTTGAAAATCTGAAAAAGCAGATTAAGCTGGTTTTATATATGGAAATAGTTCCTTTGCTGTGGAACATTTTGTTGCCATAAGTGAAAGAGGTACAGTAATTTCACTAGAAACAACTCAAACTGTAGTCTGGTTCTATTTATTGCACCATTTAAATTTCAAAAATAAGTAACTTCTAAATTATTAGCACAATTATGTAATATTGCAAGAACAAGTGTCAGATATAGTTGTGTTTGCTGAGTTGTGTGTTTAAATTCCTTCTGTCCATTTGATTCACTGAGACATTATATTGTGGGGTTCACAACAGAGTAATGAAAAATTAAACTCCAACCCTTCAACACTCTGAATGGGGTAGCAAGTTAGGCTTTGAGAAAGAAATCCAAGTTCCCTAGACTGCTTCCTGATAATGTCATGAAGATAGAGCTGTAAAAATAGTCATGTACATTTATGGCTAAATGTCACTTCAGGAACTGATGCCCCTAGATGGTGCTATAACTCAGAGCCTGGTTTCCTAGGAAGGCATTTTCCTGATCAATTCTGCTTTGCCCAGATGATGCATGAGGCGCACAACGAAGATAGCGTAAGCTGTATTGATTTAAGAGACAAGAATTAAGCATAGAAAATCTTATGTAACATCACCAATGGTGAGGACTCCTTAACACTATGAAAGGGCTGAGTTGTACATTTATGAGGGTTTCAGGGTGGGTATTTTTGTAAATATGCAGTTTGTACCCTACCAGGAAAGAGGGATATAAGGATCTGTCAGCCACACCTGTATGTACACATGATGATTTTGCACCTGTATCATACCTTGGATAAATAAGAATTGTTTACATTTATTTTGTACAAAAGTAGACTTGATTTTAAAATAACACAGTGAATTTTGCAAAAATAATGTATAGTATTTTAACAATGTCACCATTTTAATATTAGGCATGTGAATGTTGCAATGTCAGTTAATCCCAAGGGAAGCAGTGAATATAAGACTTATATTCTCTGAAGCTGGAAATTTGGTGAGATGTGGTCCTGTTACATTTCCTTCATGTGATCTGATATTTTAATAGATAATACCCTTTCTGCTTATTTTGCATAAATTCTATAGGAGTAATTATAGTAAAATTCTTTTTTCTGAGCAGTGCTCTGGACACTTTTTATAATACATTGCTGTTACAATAGATTTGCGTTTTGTTTCATTGTTGGAATAAGCAAAAGCAAAACATCATATCAATAGACATAAACAGAATCAGGGAGACATTCTGACTAGATATCCCCACATAATCTCTGAGCTGTTTTCAGGCATTTTTTAAATTTGAGTTTTTCTACATGAAGAAAAAGTTGTTTCTATTTGTATCTTTATAAATTATCTTTTCCACACAAGTCAATTGCTGTCATTTAACATTGCTAAGCAGATGAACAGATTGAATAACATCTGTAAAGGAAACCAGTTAAACATCTATGTAGTGCTGGGATCAATGAGTTGGCTTCAGCATTTGCATCTTAAAAGCAGTCCCAGTTCCTAACATCTACAGATTTTTTTATTGTAAAAAAAATTAAATTTCCAAGCATAGATGCTGTGCTTAATTGTGTGTAAATAAAACAAAATTAAGAATAAAGAGATAAACAGTCTTTAAATTAAGGTAGCTAGTCCCAGTGGTCCTCAGAAACTTCCAAATCAACTCTATCAATTTGCAGGTATAGAAATGATGAAATGTGATTAACTTTGTAAAGTTGATCTAGAATTTCTTTAACGTACTCTTTCTGGAAATATTTGGAAATGTAAAGATGCACATCTGTCACATGCAGAGATGACTTAATACCTCCTCCTGATGCATCCCAAGGTGTCAGTGAACACCATGCAAGGAGTTAACATAAACTCTGGATCCTAAAATGAGGTTACAAAGTCAGCCATGACTGGAGGAAGGACTGTGTTGTGGTGTGTTTTTGTTATATTATTGTTTTCAATAGTTGCTTTTGTACCCGCCTCCCCTCCCCTGAGGCATTGGTTTAATCCCAGCTGTCAGTCCTCCCTCATACCTCCTCCTTTTTCTAGAGATTTTCCTGTCATTTTTGTATCCTTCAACGCTTCATTGGTTTAGTTAAACTGTTCCCCTCCCCTGTAGCTCCTTATTGGTTCAAACATTTTAATCCCCTCCTTGTGTTCCTCCTCTGCCTGTTTGTTATAGGTTCCCAACCCTAAACTCCACCGCTGTCCTGTCCCTTAAAACCCACTGCCCTGCCTTTGTTTGTGGTTCTTGCCTCTGTTCTATATTCGAGTTGTGGGTGCTTTTCTTTTCACCCTTATGGTTTAATAAACGATCCTTGGATTTATAAGCAAGGCCCATCTGACTTTTTCTACATTGATCCTTCAGTGACTGCATCGGAGGTTCAGGGCCCCGGGCGCACGGCGACAGGGCTGGAACAAGAAGGGTTGATACACGTCTGGGCAGAATGAGCTACGGACTCCTGTCGGGGCTTCCCCCATTTTCCTCTTTTTGTTTGCTCTGCTGCCCTTTGTGTCCAGTTCTGTGTAATCCCTCCATGACCCTTTCTATCATGTTGAGTGCAAGGAATATTCCTTGGATAGTTCAAAAATTCTGTTTAATTTTTTCCTAATATATCTTTATGTTCTTTTTGGTCAAAAAACACAGTACAGCTGAGTTTAAATACAGCTTTATCAGTGAGAGGGTTTTTATACTCTACTCTGTTACACTGGTGCAAGTTCTTAATTGATAATGAACTGCAGAAGTGATGCAGAGATCATAATTTGATTTGTAAATCTTTATTGCATTTGATAGTGCATGAGAAGAGAGCAATGTGGCTTGACTTCAGGAGTTTTCATGACAGCTGAAGAAAATAGGTGTTACTGTACACTGAACAAACGTCACTACAAATATTGAGAAGTGGTCATTATGAAACCTCACAACTGCATGTTCTGCATGCATGCAGAGAAATTATCTGAGCAATAAACACAGTTCTTAAAACTATTCCCTTCTTTTTAAAGGATGGTTAATTCCTACATCTCTGCAACTGAAAGCTACTATGCAAAAAGGGGGAAAAATTATTTCAAAATCAACAAGTCCAGAAAGGTCGCTAAACCCATGATGTGCATATTAAGTATCGACTTGTACAAACTCCTCTTTGGCAAAATGCTTGAGCCTTTTGGCTGTATGTCAAATTATGTCAGAGACTCTGATCAATAAAGAAGCTGTTGGCCTCCATGCTGCAGTGTCTTATCCAGGAATATGTATGACTTTGGTGTGGGTGGGGCTTAGCATATATGTGTGTGCACATGCACATACATTTTTTATTAGACTTGTACTGATTCCATAAATGTAGATTATTAGGATTGTAAAGCAGTTAGCTGCAATATTGTGGGTTTTTTCTTAGGCAGTAAGAAATTGGCACTTATAGGCTGCTGTTTTGAAGTACTGCTGCAGAAGCTTTGCAAGCTGAGCGTGCCGGGCACACTGCCCTAAGCTGGGCCAAGTTTGTGTAGCACAGGCCATGCCCCTGGAGAGTCACTGTCTGTGAATGCTGTCTTCCTTTAAACAGAACCCTGGGACTTCACTGCTGCTTGTCCTGTTTGTCCAAGGGTGCCTAATAGAACTGTTGCTGTGAAAGTGACTTTTCTCTTTCTTTGTGAATGCAGTTCTGAGTGCAATTAGGTTTTGATGGGTTTTTAGATAGTGGGAGTAGGTAGGCAAATAAGCACAAGTATGATGTGTGAGGGAAGATGCTGATGCTTTGTATTTCTTCAAAATGTAATCAGAATTTGACAAACCATAGAAAACCTGCAACAAGAGTGAGTTTAGACTTGCTACTGCCATTAGTTTCAGTATAATAGAATTAAACTGAAAACAGATTGTGTTTGTGTGCCTTAAAACCAGTCATTATCATTTGGTATACTGATGAAAGTGGGCTGGGGCAAACTGGTATTAGTTGATGTAAATCCAAATTAATGTAATAACCTTCCCCTTCTGGATGAGTCAACAGAATTAACAAATGGTGTAATCTCATTTATTCCTCTGTGGTTCATATAAGTAGTTCATAAATAGCAAAAGCAAATGGTATGTCAGGACTGCCTCTGATATAAGAAGGAAGGGATAAATGTGCTTTATTCTCATCTACAAATCTTCCAGTTCCAAGTGCATCCTATCATTTCAGAAAAGACCTTACACTCTTATAAGGCTAATGAAACCCTGTTGTGGATCACTTGTACTTGGAAGATAAATGTTTATGAGGCTATTTGCCTTGCTCCAGCCCACAAAGGGCAGAATAAATATAAGGCAGAGATGTTTGAAAGCCGAGGGGTCTCTTGACTTTTAATTTTCATTAGGAGTGAGTGAAAAGCTGGAGCCTGCTCCATGAAGAGATCTGTGTATTCAAGTGCTACTTAGCCACCTAACTCAGGGATTTTGTGTCTGCTTTAAGATCTGGACTTTATCAGAGTGAATTACATATTGAGATTTTATTTCTGTCTTTTCAAATTTGCTTCCCTGAAGTATTTACAAGTGTTGTCACAAGAAGAGAGTTGTTTCTAAGTGTTTGTAGTAGGGAGCCTGTCCATGTTTTATTTGCTATGACTTGCATTCTCTGCTCAGGTTTTTTTGATTTCAGGATACCTTTACTCTGGGCCAAGGTAATATATGGGAGATGGTTTTTTGGAGATGGTTTATCTTTCCATTGCATTCCAGTGAGGAAACATTTCAACTCCTTTAAGCTGTGGTTCTACTCAGCTGGTTCAGAGAAAAGCTGTAATTGGAATATGAAAGAGAAAGGTATTTTCCTAGCTGAAATTCTGGTGGAAACTCGATTACACTGCAGAGATTCTGAGCTGAGCTTCCTGGAGTGATGAAGAGCTTTCCTTCAGAAACAGCTTTTGAAGGTGGCAGTACAGTTCTTTACCTGACTTTTACCTGTTTAGAAGTAGGAGCACAAAGGAGTAGCAGGTACCAGAGCTGTTCTTTTCTACAAATTATTCCACGAGTTACCTCTGCCTACATTTTTGTTTAAAAGTAGCTGCAGAATTAAGTTTGCAAATGTCAGCAAGAACTATAAATAAGGGGTGCAGCCAAAAACTCACTTTTTTCTTCAGACTATTTCCAAGTTTATCTCTTTTCTAAAAATAAGAGGGTTTGTGTTTCAGTTTTTCAGTTTAATTAGATGCAGTTTTCCCCTACAGATTATTCAGAAGATGAAGGCTGCATTTTTTTTTTCTAACTTTTTTTGTCCTTTTCTTTTTGTCCTTTTTTTTTTAATTCTCCTATACATATTGTGCAAGATTTGAATCTTCTGGCAGCTTTGTAATGGAACAGTTTTCCTCTAATAATTTTTGAAACCAGTTTACATGCTGATGAATGTTTTATGCAGGAAAAAATTTTGAGAACACTGATTATGATATCAAGATCACTAAACTTTGTCAAACCTTCCAGTAAAGATGCTTATCTTTTAGATTATCCCAGCATTCCTTTGCCTGTCAACCACTGCAGTCATTAATAAGGGAAGATGGCAGGATGTGTCAAACTCACACCTAATGGATGCTTTTGGCAGCAAGGGGTAGTTGGGTGATTTTGGGATGAACATTGCTGAAACCCTACTGAACTTTAGGTTATGACAATGCTGTGTTCTCACTGGGAAAGCGCAGAAGGCAAAAATGGGCAGTGATAACTTATTGGCTTATTGACCAGGGCAAATCAAGCTTACATCAGTGTGGTGTCAGTGGATTCATGGTGATGCTTTTAGAGTATACCAAGTCACAAGGCAGCCTGACTTAGCTTCTGGAATGGAGCCGTGTCGTGGATGGGTGGTGGGGAGACAGAAACAGAGAATTTCTGCATGCAGTACTCAGTCTTCACTGCTTGTCATGCCTCTGATTATTGCTGGTGCAGGTGCACTTTCTATCCTTACCTTGGAGCTCTCCACTTCTCTGCGGTGGTCAGTAGCATCTCATCTGAAAGCTGTTGTTAGGGCTGTTTACTGCACACTTGGTGCTATTATGTTTGTTTTTATGAGAATGCATCCTGTGTTTTGTATATTCAAATCCCATGAGTAAAACTGTGTGTTAAAGGTTGTATACCTTATTTCCAGTGAGGTAGGATGTAAGGGCTCAAAAGTGGAAATTGTGCAAGCTCAAAAGACTTGAAATACCCCAGTGACCAAATCCTTCTTCTGGTGCTATAACAGATCTACAGCTGATACATCTTCACTACAAATATCTTCTGTGTTCCAGAACTGCTGCCAAAACCAGCAGCAGTGATTTGGAATACCACCTTAGTAAAAGGAAAAGAACAGGAGCTGGAAATGTTTTGATCCTCAGCTCTAATGGATTTGGAAATTATGTATAGTTTTGACCTTTCCCTAGATGAGTTGTTGTAGAATATAGCCACAAGTTTGTCCAGAAGGTGCATGGGCAGGATAATGTGATCTATTTATCTGGGGTTACTATTAGACTAAAGCAACCTACCTTTTTTTGCTTACTCTGTTTTTTTAACATCTGTTCAGGTGGAGAATTTTGTTATTTAGCTTTTTGTCATTCTAGTTGCCTTCTGTAACTTGTTCTGATCTTTAGTAACTGATTGAAGCTAATTGATCTGAATTCAAATATTGGAACAAATTCAGAAGAGAAAAGGGATCTCATGGTCTTTACTGCAATTCTGTTTCCTTTTGATAGTCATTTTGTCAGGGCAGTGTTGCAGCTGTGTTTTTGGCTGCTGCTCTGTCTTTAACAAAGCCTTTGAAATGCATGAATTTGTTGTTTATAGTGTGTCGCCCTGATTTCTTAAGATTTTCTAAAACCTTTTAAGTTTACATTCTTATAAAGAACTTTCTCACACAACTTTCTGTAAACAACCTATTGTTTTACATTTTTCATAGAAGCAGAGAAATTTGATAAACTAGTAATTTGTCCAGTGTCGTTGGAGAGGTGACACGTTCACCCTCCAATCCACTAACACCTTTTGAGAACTATAAATGATTGGAGTCAAAAGAAATAAATTAGTCTCTTCATCGTAACCGTAGCTGTGGTGCGTCGTTTTTCCTTATGTCCTCTGGTGACAATAGTGTAGTTGACATTGCTAGGAAATTGATATTCATTCTCAAGGAGGTGAAATATCAGCATCTGATCCTAAGTAATTACATGAAAGGAAAAGGAAAACTAATTTGCTCAGATTGTCTTTTCATTTCTTTGACTGAGTTATTTGAGTATTTTGTTACTGTTTTATTTATTGAAAATGAGTCCTAAAGTAATGGAGTACAAGCTTGTTATGCAGAGTGATAAACTGGAAGAAAAATAAATATTGATAAATTATGAGTATATACAGTTTACACAAAGGAGAGTTAAACTCTTGAGATTCTGTGCTTCATTTATAG
Organism: Anomalospiza imberbis; assembly: GCF_031753505.1. NCBI lineage: Eukaryota > Metazoa > Chordata > Aves > Passeriformes > Viduidae > Anomalospiza > Anomalospiza imberbis. The sequence goes on along the minus strand of NC_089693.1, from coordinate 14,464,116 downwards.
TAAAGATTGTTTCAATATCATTATTTTAGTGAAACAGAAGCTCAGTTGTAGAAAATCAAAACTACTTTTCTGTTTTGACTGTGACATTTTGTACTATATGTAAGTGGACCAGTGTCCTAAATCTGTTGTCCTCTCGTTTCTGACACATACACATGCATTTGAACCAAAGATGAGCAATTGCTTTTCGTATATCTGTTGTTTGGCTGTAATGGAAAAGTGACTTGTATCTGCAAAGTGCAGCCAGATCTTCAGGTGTTGTGTACCCTGGACTAATATACAGGAAACCTGAGAAATTTTGAAAGGTAATACTGAATTCTTTTTCTTCTTTAGTGTGAGAAAAGTAAAAGGAATTCTACAGAATTCATAATTCTTAATGTATCCTGTTAAATGCCATCTCATTATTGCTGAGTCACTCAGCTCTTCAAGGAGGCATATTGAAGGAAACCTAAAGGGCTATCTCCAGAAATGGGAAGTCTTGATTCCTTTCCTGTATTCATGTGGAGACACTTTTTCTTGGCTGTAACTGGAAAAAACCCTGGAAATTAGAAATAAGCTTTGGGGGAATGCACCTGCCAATATCTAGAGGGAATTGTTCTGATCTTAGAATCTGTTCTTGCATTTGGCAAGAATTCTCCTTCACTCCTCTGCATGTCTGCCTAGGCTAATCTCTCTAGATTTGTCTGTTCTAGCCCAAAAATAGAGCTATAGGCAGAAGTTATCTGGTAGCTGATAGTGACCTAAATGCTTTTTCAAAGGAGGAAGACAGAGGCCAATGCTGTAGGTCTGAAACCCTTTTTTCCTTGACATCCCATCTGTATGTGCTTAATTTGTTCCAGGGGTCAGAGTTTTGTTTGCATTACTGTCACTAGTCATGTCTTTTGAGAGGCATTGAGCAGAATTCCAAAAGGAAACCTCTTCACTGAAAAAAATCTTCATTTGAAGAGACACATTGTATTGTTTTTCATCTTAAAAAAAAAAAACAAGCTCCCAGGGAATGGTGGCTAACTTTTCCTCAGTGAGCTGTCTCTAGATTCACATGAATGCCTTTTGCTTCAAGTGGCAGCTGGTGGCTGATTATTGACTGTGAGCTGTGCTGTACTTTTTGGTTGCCACACAGTTTGTATAACATTTAGGGTTGGTTGCCACACAGTTTGTATAATGTTCAGTGCCATATAGTGCACTTGCAAAAAAAGAAGACAAATCTCAAGTTAGAGTATGTATGGATGCCTTATGGCTGGCTGTACCCAAAATCACTGTCCCTGCTTCTCTGCATTCAAAGAGAATATAAAAATTGAAAAAAAGACTTCCTGAGTTACTGAAACCCCAGCGTACCTGGTTACATGAGAACATCCTTACATCCCCATTTTCCTTGTGATTCAGTCAGAACATCACTGCTTACACGGGTTGTGGAAACAACTTTCTAGTTATTCTAGACTACTGTGAGTCATTCCTCAGTCTTGGCTCACAGTATGGCTAGAAGATTACTTTCCATGTGATGGGATCTTAAAGCTTTTGATTTCTTTTGTCTGTAACACTCCATGTGGCCTTGCAAAGGGAAAGAGGGAGATATTGCTGATTTCTTTGTCTCATACCTGAAAGACTCAGGAGGAGGATCTAACAAAGTCAGCCCCTTGTGCTGCACTGTTACTGTAAGGATCTGCAGACAGCTGGTAATATATACAGTAAATAGAGGCCAGAATGTTCCTATTTTATTCCCAGTTTTATTGAAACTGTGGAGATGAATGAGATATCAAAAAGAATTGCCACAGAAAGAAACTGCCTGAATTTTAATCAGGGTCAAATCATTGAACACAGCTGTGACAGATGAATGCAAAATTTAGTAAAGTATCTATTGCGAGACTGTAAATTACATTTCTCAAATAGTTGGCATACTACTTGGCAATGTAATCAATCTGGGTTAAACACTTGCACATAAATTATCTTTTGCAAACAGTTCCTTGAGATACAGATGATGAACTCCAATTTTCAAAGAGATAAATGCTTTGTCCTTCTTGTTCATGTGTTTGGAAGAGGTTAAAAAGCACTTGTTTGTAGCACTAAGGGAGTTTATTTTGCCTTGAAGGGGTTATTACTAGATTAGAAGCTGCGGAGTTATGTAAACTTTTGAAACAGCTTTCCTACTTTTATTGCTGGAGAAATTCAGTCATTCTGGTAGCACATTGAAATGAAAAGATATAATCTGTGACCTGGGAGAGCAGTTTAAAAAATGAGGGAGAGGAGAAGAAGATTTGAAGATGTTACTTCAGAACTGCTTTTATTAGGAGTAATAATATCGACTCAGACCTCATGACGGAGGCAGACACGCCAAACTTCTGTAAGTTAACACACATCCTGTGTGCAAGTAGCAATTTCCTAATGTGTTTCTAATTTAAAAGCATGTTGTTCAGAATATACAACAAGTAGCATGGTGCAGTGCTGGCTGCAAGAGAAACCCACGCTGGTGGAGTCTGAAAAAGAACTCAATGCTAGAGAACATCCAGTATAGCATCTGAAACGGCCACAGAATGCAGCTACACAAGTCACACAGGTGCCACTGTGAGTGTGGCTGTAAATGTGCACTGTCCAGCCCCAGCACAAAGGGACTTGGCAGAGACTGGGACTCACTGACAACATCTAGAGCCAGCTACATGACTCATGCAGGCATTTACAGTTAGATGAGAATATTTGATAAAAGCTGGGTATAAAACCTGCTACAGCAGCATCATAAAGATGCCAAGATGAATATCAGTCATATGTTAAATATGAACAAGGAAGCATGAAATTATCCTCTGTTTTATGCAAGTGTTATGTGCAGAGAAAAATATGGGTGGCTGCTGCTGCTGTTCAACAAAAGCATGGCAGCACATCTTGAAAAGTCCAGAATAAGAGGCTCTGGGGGCCTGTGCCAGTCAGCAGGGAACAGGGTATTGTGTGTGTTTCTAAATACAGTAAGAGTTTAGAGTAGTTCCAGAGAACAAAACAGACATAGGAAACATGCAGTAGGATAAGCAGTCCTAATCCTTACAGCTTAATCTCTGGAGAAGTGCAGTTATGTGTCCTCATTTTCAGCAAGAGAGGAAACTGATGGGCAGAATTTATCCTACACACATGTAAACCATGATGTTCTTGCTTCAATATTGCACCATACAGTAAAAATATACCCGAGAATCTATTCTTCTGCCTGTGTCATTCCTCCATATCCCAATGTGCAGTGCTGCTCAAACTTCTGCTGAATTCTCTGTAGTTTACATAAACAAGACATCAGCATCATTTTATGTCTTCTGACATTAAGGCCTTTCATTCCTGTTGTAAGAAGAGGAATTATGGTGCTTGGTTTGGGGAAGGCATTCCTCAAAAAATTAAAATGCAAATGAGCAATATTAGCAGATGGGTCCTACGATATCTTGAAAGGAAGGCAATTTTCCCAGAGAATAAAAACTGCCAAAGGGCTGCTACAGTACAGTTACCTTGAATTAGGTACCTTCTTCCGTAAGATAATGACTTTTTGTCTTTTGATGTAGTCTGGTAAGATCCCTCAGTCCTTTAAATTAACGTTGAAATTGCAGGGAAACAAAATTTTAATAATGTCAATTATTAGTGGTATAATTTGCTGTCTGTGTCCCTTCCTGGGTCTGTCATCTGTTTTCTTCAGTGAGAAATAAATGGGTATTTTCAGGTGTTAACCTAGCAGTTGGTGAGTCTTAAACTATTAGAAATAAAAGATTTAAATTCAGGAAATTGTTAAAAATGGTTACTACCGCTGACAGACTAAAGTTGGTTAAACATCTCCAGGAAAGTGTATTTGCAAAGTTATGGATAAAATATTTTTACATCTCAGAATAACGTATACTAAGAGCCTGATCCCTCACTCCAGCACACCTGTGATGGTTGTGCTGTTCTGTAGCTATTGGTGTTGCAGCCTTTCTGCTGATAACGAGCTTGGTGTCATGGGAAGGGACATGGTCCTGTGGCAATGCACTGGGCAGAGACTGCCCCAGCTCTGGGTTCTTCCTGTGGCTCGGCAGGTGAGTTGCTCTGTGACTCTGATGTCTTGGTTTTTATGAAAATGTGTATCTGCAGAGACAAGACTGAGATTTCAGTTTGTTTTCTTTACCTTCGTAGCTGCTTCTATAACTTGTAAAGCTCTGTGGTTTCCGCAGTGCAATGGATGTCTGCCTTGCTGTCCGTGCAGAGGCTGGCAGGGTGAGTTTGGGTCGCCTTTACACGGATTCTCAATAATGCAAGTGGAAACAAATGCTGCAGCAGGAAAGGCATTGGTAGCTGACACTTGGCACAACCAGTGGCACATCTCTCAGGTAGCAGATCAGCCTGGCACTCAGTCCATTTGTAGCCTCCACAGTCAGCTTGTTTAATTACTTGTGCCCATTGTTATGTTGTTTCACTCAGGGGCTATGGAAGTACTACTCGTACAACTTGTCTTCTGGCATTCATCCTTTGGAAGGTTGAAATAAATAAGAAGTTTGACCTTGTATATTTTCATACTTAGGGCTTAGACTCTATCTGGAGCTTTCATATGAAAATATATTAAAACTTGGAAATATTGAAGTTTATCTGTTCCCAGGCAGGCAATATTAAAGGCAAGTGCTCCTTCAATGGTTTTCTTTAATACCTCATTTTAATTAATGACTCAGATATAGCTGGAAATCTTGGAAATAAACTCTGGAAAGTTATTGACAGATGGCATGTATGGAGGTTTTGTAAAATAATTACTGGCAGTCTGTCTTCAGCAAAGATAGGTTGCAGTGTTGCTGTGACAAGAATAAACGAGCAATTTTTTTTAATTGTAGCTTGTTGCATTTCAGAGTAAGAGCTGTTGTGAGAGTTGGATAAAAGCTTTCTGTATGGTTCTGTAACACATGCCTCACCAGGCCGAGTGCAATCTGACTAATCAGTCATTCCTGATTTAGCAGTGTGGTTTTGCTATAACAGTATGTTCTGGTGTTACTGATTTCGTTTGCCATTTTCACGGTTGAAGTAGAGCTGAGCATCTGATGAATTGTGCCCACATCACGATTGCCTGCAGCAGCTAATGACAAATGTCATGGCCGGGGCACTCCCATCTTTCTGTCCAGCTCGCAGTTCTGTAATCTTGTAGCACTGATGCATTCCAGGAGACTGTTTGCCCTTACTACAGGTGCCTCCTGAAGAAAGCCTGGCCAAGAGAATTTTAGTTATTTCTTCTGTAGTGTTTAACTTCCTTTATCAACCAAATCCAAAATGCATTTCGCCTGGTGCTCACATGGGGTGGCAGGGGTGAGAACTGACAAAAGGAAGGACAGAAACTTCACTGAACATTTACATGGTTGCCATCAAAACACTTCCAGAATTTATGGGGTCGCATATGCTTCTTTCAAGTGCATGTGTATTTGAAGAGAAATAAAGAGAAATAAGCTGGTTTTGATACAATTAAATAAAATCATATTTCAGTAGTTAGAGCCTACTTTGGGATTCAGCGCTTCATCACTGTTAAGTATATAAGACTCAAATGCAACAAAAATGTGTCTGAATACATCTGGTATTCTGACTGCAAAAACTGTGTCTTTTGGGTTGCCCACATTCAAATCCATTTGAGTTTCCTGCGTATTTTAAATATCCAAAGTATCTTAACAGAGAAAGTGTATGGCAAGGCTTACATTAAACTTCTTCGGCTGAGGACCAAATCTCCACTGCAGAGTTACTGTGTACTGCAGCTTTCTATTTGTAAAAGGGGAGGAATAGAATACAGTGTGAGACTAAATATACTTAAGGTTATGACATGTTCAGTGGCTCTTTAATAGATGCATGAGTTTTTTAATCTCTGGAATAGCAGAAGCTCCTTAGACTATTATATAATAGCCTTAGCAAAATCTTTAAAAGAATCATCCCGATTCAGACTGTGTCCTTATGGGTTCGGTATGGTAGTAAATCTCTACCAAGTTCTCATTGATTTCTGCCTTGTGTGAGGATTTCATGTCTCATTCATCAGAAATACAGGCACCCTTTGCACCTAATGAGCTTAAGGGATTAATTTAATTGTTATCTTCCCTAAGAAGGCTAATTTGATGAACACACAATATTGACCTTGGTGTCACTTTTTAGGAGAGAACTCTACTATGATATTTTGTTTACCTCTGATGTGAAATTGCATATTCATCCATGATGTAAGGAGCTGACAGAGAAAACATCCCTATGTCTAAAATTCCAGTATTTTAGACATCTTGTTTCAGGTGACATCTTGCTCTTTGAGATGATTTATTTCCACATCCTTTTCATTATTCAGTTCTGATGCTGCTTGGAATGTTCTCTATCAGTGCAGTTGCTTGTTCTGATTTTAATCTCAAGATGTCAACTTGCCTTTGCAGACCTATACTAATAGCAATATACAGAAACATACTTGTCAGCTTAAGAAACCTTTCATGCTTAAGGGAAATGTAGAGTTGTTCATCTGGCTCAGTGTAATTCATAAATAATATGACTGAACAGGATTTTTGCTGGTTGGATTTATCTGGTTTGCAACCTGAATAGTAAGTAGAATAAAATCATAATAGTGATGTCCCTAAACTGGCATTCTTGAGATTTAAGATGTATCAATTTTCATTACTAGTAAGAAATTCATGTTATGGAATGTTATGGCCTGACATGCTTGTTTTTCTGATGTGCAGCAGTCATGTTGTTCCTAAATTAAAATGGACTTGGCTTCATATGGCCAAATCACAGGCCTTCAGCATCCTCATCAAAGGGTGCTCCTTTTGATATATGCTTTCCCAGCGCATATCCATCCTGCTTCCATGGGAATGAGCCCTCCATTGCTGGCTGCACAGCAGCAATATTCAAAAGCCAGGAATGCACCAGGAGATTGATCCATAGCTTGCAAACCCCTGCCCAAAAACGAGCACTCAGCAGGGGTGTTCCAGTGAATTTACTGCAGCTTAAGTAAGCAAAGAAAGGACGTTTCCTTACTCAGTGTTTTAGGTAAAAATTAATGCAGCTCTCCATGGGAAATTATTTTAACTGAGTTGCCATCATGAAGTAAAAATTTCCTGCCTAAAGTGTCTTACTAAGGCTGGGGGAGGAGAAGGAGGGGGAAGAAATTTATGGGCAGCAAGTCTCTTATATAGTGATACCTTTTATGTTGTTACTTTCTTTTTGTGGAAAAGTCTTTTCAAACTCAAAACTCTGCAGAAGAAATAGGCTGTTGTACCTCAAGCAACCAAGTCCTATAACTGCCATTTCTGAAAGATTTGGGTACTAAAGGATTTAGAATTCAAATGTGTAATTATAGTATGTGTTGAAAACATTAATAAATTACTTTGCAGTTTTGTACCAAAATAGGCTTCTGTTGTGAAGCAGAGGTTTCTAATATGCAGCTATAAATTGCTGGCTTACAGTCCTTCCGTCCTACAAAGTCACACTATCAAAATTTAATAGGATTTATATGCTGTGAAAAAACAAGAACCTTCAAAATCAATCTAAGATTTGACTCATCTTTTTAAAAGCTGATAGAAGAAAAAAAGTCTTTCCTCTTATCTGGCTTTACTTTCACTGCTTTGAATTTTAAGGATGAAACGATCATCCAAAATGTTTAAAGCATCAGTAATTACAGTAGCATTTTACATCTATCAAATCTTTTGTTGATACAATCTCCTATTATATAATATGATCATTGGGCGATAAAACAGAAATAGAAAGACTTAGTGTGTTCTGTGCTGCTGTGCCCTGTTCTTTTCCCACTGCTCTGTGCACTCCTTCTGACTGGGAGTAAAGGAACTTCAGCAGGGTGGTCTGTAGCATTCCATGGCACTGAATAGACGTTTGGTGAAACTGGCACAGTGTTGGGACTTGTGTTCCACACGTCCAGCACAGTGTCCTGCTAGGGATTAGTTTCATATTTCATGTGTATGCAATCTGCATGCACTGTTGAACACTAACTGGATTTAGAATGTTTAAATTCATCATTCAAAATGCGATTTTGCCCTTTCGTGTCTTAGAGCAAAAATGTGGCTGAATGAATTGGAACACTTCTGCCTAATTAAAGAGTTTTATGTGTCACCTCATTGAAGAAGAATATGAATGATGGATTCAATACTGCCTGTCTTCCTCCATCATTACCAGATGTGATTGTGCCAGTGTTTGTCAAGTTAGCACTCATGCATAAGCAAGGAATGAATGGGGTCCCTGCACTTTGTCCTGATCCAGAGACTTGCCAGTGGGAATAAAGAAATGCAAGACTAGAAAGTTTCTGCTGTACTGGATTATGGAGCTGTGCAAAAGAACCAGCTACCAGTCACTCAAAGATAGAGCTGGAGGTTTTCAAAAGAGTAGAAATGCAGTCACAGAGCATTTGCTAAGAGCAGCAGAAGATGCCTATGTAGTCTGGAAGGCATGAAGAGGCTTCAGGGCACCTCTGTGTAACAGAATGAGCCATGACTCATTCAGAATAAAGTTTGAAGGGTCTTCTGGAATTCTGAATGAGAAAGAAATTCTTATGAAATTGGTGCATGCATTTTGAGAAGTGAGCAGTTTTTCTTGTGCTCAGTCTATTTTCTCAGCTTTCCAAAAGCAAAATTCAGATTGATTAGGAATCATTAGGAATGGTTCATTAGGAAGAGTACATTGGAAATATTGCATCTATAAGAAATGCAGGATCCCACCTTAATGAATAAAAGTTGTGCTCTTAAAAATGAGTGACTTCTGCTTTTCCACAGGCTTGGGTTTTTTCCTTTTTGGTTTGTTTTGCTGCCTCTTGAATTATGCATCAACACTGTATTGATACAGCTGCCCCTTCAGAGACATCTTTCTTAGTAACACACCTGGGTAACTATAATGCAAAAACTAAGATTTCATTTAAAAAAGAAAAAACATCTGGTACAACTGTGAGTGCTTATTGATTGAGGGTAACAGTATTATGTTACTACAGGAGATTTCCCTGATTTAGTCCATTAGTCAACCTTGAAATGATTTCTGACAGTAGGGCACACCTCCCCCTAGACAGGAGTGGAAGTCTTGACCCTAAATGAATCTCTCTTCTGGATCCAGAGGTAGGGCATTTGTTCAGTTATCTCGAGTCTTTTATGGCTCTTGGGTTTCTAACTGCACTTTCTCATTCTGAGTGCTGAACTCTTCATGTCCAGTGTTGACCCCCATCCCTTATCTCTGGAGCTTACTGCACTACTCCAGAGCACACTTTTCTTAAGAGAAGGAAGGCAACACTGCTGCGTTGCTCTTTCATGCTAGTGACTGAAACCATCAGATGAAAAAAAGTGGTAGGAGTTAGCAGCCATGTGAATTATTAAAATCAAAACAACTGTCTGCACATTCTGGCAAGGTATTTCTTATATAATCAACACTTCTGTGGTTAGCAATCCTATTTTTCTTGGGATACAGAACCCTTTTGAGTGAAACAATGTTCTTAATCATAACTGTGTGCTACAAATATGGTATCAGATCTCTTTTTTATTAACTTTCCTTCTGCTGTAAAGAAAACAATTAAAAATAATCTAATATTTCCCTTTGATATGCAGTCAAGTACCCTTTTGTAAGCTGCTGTTAATAATGTTTTAAAATATATTTTCTCAAATTTATTTTGGAGAAGTGTTGAAATCAGTGATGGTTACTTTTTTAGACAGGTGGTTTTTCTTGACAATTAAAATTTCCTGGAACTATGAATTTATAGAAGTATACTTACCTTGCACTAAATAATCTGTTTCCACCAGTGAATTCTATTTGTGAATCCTTAAGCTTACAGAAAACAAATTAATATGTCTAAATAAGTGAAACATAGGTTATGTTGCTGTGTGGCAGCAGTGGAGGGAAGACAGTACTTTTTCTGAAAATCCCTTTTGATTGGCACTGATGAAGGATAAAAGGAAGTATGTCAAATTAAGTGGGTTTTATGTATTATTTAATTGAAATCATTTTACACCAACAGATAGGTATTTGTCTTTTGCTGACAAGAATACCCAGTCACTCTTTCATTGATTTCGCTTGGACACATCAATATGGCTTTGCTGAAACAAGCAAAAGCAGCTCATTATCTTCTCTTGTTCTTTCCAATTCATCACCAAGGGCAGTCCTGTCCTTAAATTGTTCAATAAATCTCACCACGCCATCCTGAAGGCTCTGAGCACACAGGGCTGTATCTCCTACCCTTGGATCTATTTATTGGAACAAGCATAAGCACACTGGGCTCAAGGATTGCCAGCTGTCTCTGACATAGCTCCTCATCTGTCTTTAAAAATAGAGAACTACTTCCCTAATTTTGAAAACCATGTTTTTTCTTGTCAACCTTATTGTGACTTGAAATTTTATTTTTCAGTCATTACCTGATAATGCAGAGATTTTAATGTGCTAAGTAAGATTATTATTCTATCCCATCTTTGAATTCAAAAACAAAAGGGGGACTCTTGCTACAACTGCATTTGACAGAAATTGCTCTGTTGAATGTCTGAACATGGACAGCTCTGAGAGTATAGATTACTGCTCCTTTTTAAAATTGTATCTTGAAATTTGTATAAGCACAAAGGAACTTGCATTCAGTTGTGATAAGGCATAATACCTTGTCCAGATTTCGGGCTAAGGTTCAGGGGCTTATAGACAGCATGAGGCACTCCCTTTTAACGCTGTGCAGTGTGAAAGCACTCAGTTCTGTGACCAGCTGGATTTACAATGTTGTATCACCATATAGACACATCTCCTAATGGCTTTCCCTATGTCTTTGACTCAGCTGGAGTTCTAGTTTCATTTATTGTTGTCCAAAAGTTTGTCATTGGAACATTTTTTCAATATTTTTTCCAATGGTTAATCTGGAAATTAATATAATGGAAAAAATTTATTTAAGAACAGGGTAACAGTCTTTTGAAAGAGAGATGCTTTATATTCCAAAAGTATCCTTTCAAGTGATCTATAGAAAGCATGTTTATTTTAACTATTGATAAAATATAGTCTGTATTAAGGCAGAATGAATGTGAACTGTGATATCATCAACAGAATGTAGCAGTTATTGAAATGGCACCATAATTCAGTAAAGCAATTTTGGTGTATCAGTTCAGTATAAAGCATGCATGATTCACAAAATTAATCTGGGCAACAAAGCCATGAGAAGGTGAAGAAAGAATAAACTGCAAACTAATTCATATACCCTGTCCAACCAGTCAGAATTCTCTTAATAAATCTCTACAAACTGAGCACATCAATCAGTATTCTATGTGCTTATGCTAGGAGACCTAGTAAATATGATAATTTGTCATATACTTGCATGGTTAGTGAAACAAATGAGTTACATTTTCTATTAGCATTTGACTCCTGTAAGTCTTGTAACCATCTTGCACTTCACATGCAATTTATGCCACAATTCATAAATTGCTCTAGAAACTGATACAAACATCTATCTGCTCTGGAAAATGGCAGAATATTTTGCATTTTTCAGAAAGATGTTTGAGGTTGCAAGATTTCTTTTAATCTCTGTGTCACATTAAGTCATTGTTTCACCATTTTTTTTATTACTGTACAAATTTATGTTGGCTTTGCTATTTAGATCCTTTAATGTTCTCTAACTTCTCTCTGTCAGCTTTTGGATAATGCACTCCTTTATAAAATTCTTTAAAGCAAATCATATTTATGAATGTCCTCATTATGGTATTTGACAAAGAATACATAGCCTTATTCTAGGAAAGAGATCTTAATTGGATATTAGTAGCTGATAAAAGTTCTAAAATTCAAATCAGAGCAATTGATATGTCAAGAGAACTTAAATTCCAGCTCCCTGATTCTTGATTATAGTACTTAAAAGTTTAAGCTGAGCCTTTTTAGTGGGCTATGGTCTCAGTTATATGGTCTTTCCTACAGAAAAATCCTACTACAGTTCACAGAGCTCTTAATAATAAGAGTAGCAGTACATGGACAGTGGTACTACAGAAGGAGGGTTTACACAACCTTCAAGTTGCTCTTTGAAAAGTAAAGACACCTCCCTAGCAATTGTGTCAACTTGAGAATCAATTACAGCAAACCTCCAGCTACTCCTGATTTCATACAATTCCATTCTAGATTGTTAGTATCTCATTTTATTCCCTTCACCTCTGGCTCATATTTATTGATTTGCATTCTGTGCAATCAATATGTCTTTCAGTATGGATCATGTCAGTATTTGTTCTTTCAGGATTCTCATGGTGTCATTAATCAGTCTTTCTCCAGCGCTTCCCAGGTACTTGCTGCAGTATTATGTAAGCTGGTTACAGGATCAGAATTGGCTTCTGATAAGAAATCACCTCTCTTCTCCATATTCTTCCCCCCAGTTAAGAAGAGTTGCAAATTACAGCTGCTACCAGCTAAGTAAAAGCATAAGTAAAGCTTCTTTGTCTCTATGCAGCACATCTCTACTCACATGCAGACTGCTTTCACTGCAGAGGTAACCCAGAGCCTCAACCCCCAGATTCCTTTCCTTCTGTAAAAACAGAATCTTTGATACCATTTTGTTTATACCTCCAGTGTATTTGCAGCAGGGGCTGTCTCTGCTGTTCTGGTGAGTGCTGATGATTTTCAAGGTCACTCCTGCTGTAGTGGCAGCAGACTGAGTGGGTACAGCATCTAACAGTGCTGTCTCCTCTGTAGTCTCCTTAGTACAGATATGGGGCTTGCTTAAACTGTCAAATGTTTACACAAAGTTGGCCTAAGTGCCATTCACCTTGAAATAAAAATATAAACTTAAGTTACTTTTTTCAGTTCATGACATTGTTAATATTGCTGAGAGGGTGAAGTAAGACATTAACATAATTGTTCAAAAGATTTTGTAAATCAGAATTGAAATATTTTCCAGATTTTTACATGGGTTTCTTCACAAAAGTTGTGATCTGTTGTTTAAATCAATCAAAGCTCTCCCTTCAACAGAAATTATGTCAATTATGCTGATGTTTTAATTAATTTGTTTGTGTAAGGAAGTTTCCTCATGTCTTATTTGTAGTGGAAAAAATTAATTGTATTTCGACAGTGGCTTTCTAGTTCATGCAAGTTGGGGAGCCTTGCCAAGCTATGCTAAGAGCATCTGCTTGTTTGTTTACATATTGTCTGGTTTCCTTTAAATGTTCTGTGGTTTGCACTACTCAGCCCACCAGGACTCTGTTTCCTTATTTAAAATAAGGAAATAGAGTTCCAAGGGCTTGGTATATTATTTCTGTAATAAAACATACTGAGCTGCTTTCTCCTAGAAACTATGATTATAGGTTTTATTGGCTTAGGCTGATTGAAAGTTGAAGCTTTTGCTTTCCTGAGTACAATTACTGTCCATATCTAACTAATGTCACACTGTATCTATATTTGTTAGCTTATAGCTGTGTAAATGGTAAACAGGCATACCAGTCATTTGCATTAAAACACATAATTTATTCCTTTTAATACTGAAAAACATCCAGCCTTTACAATTAAGTTTTCTTTGAAAATGTTAATGTAATTAAAATGCAGAAAAATCTGTTTGAATATTCCTTAAGCCAACAGTTATTTCAGAAGAATATGGTTATTCTAACATTACACAGATTTTTAAAAAATCCAATAAACATTTTTAGTGTAGGTGTGGTGTGGTGTTTTTGAAAAAAACATTTTTTTACTTCAAAACCATGGAAATTTGAAGAGGCGTTGTCTAAAATACCAATATCTTCAAAGTTGGATTTTACATGCAAAGAATAATTCAGCAGTTTGAAATTTGGCACATAAAAATCTAACCTTTAACTGTTTTATTAATGTTCCAGGTCACCTGAGCTCACGAGAACGCCACTTCTTCCCAGAATATTGTAACATTGGCCAGTTCTTTGGGAGCATAAGAATCTATGTCCAGCAAACAAGGAGGTAGGTGTAAGGCTTTTCCTTCTTTTTTATTTCTGCCACCACCCCGCTGTCAGTAATTTGGGAAGGTTTATCTAATATCCTGTAGCTGCAGATGTCCAGGTGTATGATTGTTCTTATGCATGTTCTCCTGTGTATGACTATTGCTGTTACACTGGTTATTGCTGCTGTATAAGTATTGTTCATTTACTGTCACAATATCCTTGGTGTAAGTTGAAATGAGTCGGACAAATTTATTCTGGTTGATAGCCTGATCATCAGGTTGGTAGCCAGGTGTCGTATGGACTGAGTCAGTATGACCAAGGACATCAGTGTTTACCCACTAGGGGTAGTGGATTGCAAATGAACATGAAGAATTTGCTTTCACTTTAATTTGCATGGGCTGGATTTCCAAACCAAGGATCTGAACTTTCAGTAGAAGAGTATAACACAGAATATGTGTTATGAAGACTTAGAAGTGTAAGGGTAGGCATTATTTTTTGATAAAATGATGAATGCCTGATTAATTTGAACAATAGAAACGTGGTACTATTGATGGTGCATAAAAGGTAAGAAAAGGTTTGGTCATTACATCTATCCCATAATATTGTGTTGCTTGTTATGCTGTGAGATGAGTAATATTTCAGAAGTAGCTTTGTTTGCATTCCTAAACAGACAAAGTATCCCCAGCATTGTCTTTAGTTAAAGTATTTTTTATGTCTAACTTGCTTCTTTCTCTACATCTTCATGCTATTCTTGCTTAAAATAACCAGGACAGACAAAATCTTTAGCCATTTGGTCTCTCAAGTACACTTAAGACTAGGTGTTATGATTTAACTTTCTAAAAATCTGTTCATCAGTCTTTGTTGAATAGTAACTTTGACTTTGTATTTCCTTGTGATAGCCTCTAGTGCTCTACAGTGTTACTGATAGTAGCCAAAGGAGCAAACAGCATGGACTACTAACTTGCTAATGAGTTACCCTACTGATTTTGAGTTTCACTTCCCACTCTTTCTTGCATGGCAGCTATGGCCCTAATGGAACCCTCTGTCCTCAAGTATTTTGAAACTTTTAGGGTTTTATGAGAAACTAATTATTTCTCTTTCACTCTTTAATGGTGATAACTTGGTATAAATGGTAAAAGAAGCATAGCTTATGTCTTTTCCCTGACAAGACACACTGTACGTAAAATATGGAGTATAATATTTGAGGTGTCACGACTTTGCTCACACCATCAGGTTAATCCTTGCTATTTGGAATTTTCCATATATCCATAGTACAACACATTTCCCTGCTGAACAGTTACATGCTTCTTTCTAAACTATGTCCATAATATATAGTGGATTATTAGGAAAGGTGTTAAATCTGAATACCAGCTTTCTCTTGTGACTTATCTATTTGTTGGGGATTGTAGATGGGGGAGATTGTTTGAGGAAAGTGCTACTCATCAAACCAAAAGCATTACAAAAGGCATTTCAGCCTTTTTGTTTTCACAGTGCAAAAGAACACTATTTATAGCAAAAGTTCAAAACATTTAATACACTTGTCAATAGAACTACTTAGTCATCTCTGAGTTATCCAAGGTAATGGGAGATAAGAATGGGAGAGAAATTCAGTGTAGTACAAATTGTATGTAAATTAGGCTTATATCTTCAGTAAGTTCATGTTTGAAAAGCCTTTAAGCAGTTTTCTGTAGAGAGTAGGTGTGGGCTGCTTTAAACATCAGAAAGCAGAACAGAGCCTGATGCAAGTGGCTTCCCTTGTGTGACTGGGAGCAGGGAGGGAAGCAAAGGAAGGACCAGTTCTGGTCTTTTGCTCATGCTAAACTGTGCATCACTGAGAATGGACTGTAGATCCAGCTGCAGCCTCAGACAAGCACGGAAGGGACAAATTATAAGTATCACTGAAGCACTAAATCAAGCATAGAAGAGGATTTATGCAAGTGAAAAAGAGACTTCCTAATCAGAAAGCTGTTGCTGTAACTACCACAACAGAGTCAGGAGCTGTGTCACTGATTGGCCATTGTCTCCTCCACTCTGTTCCCACTGTAACATGCACCAAAGGCATGGTCCTGTCCTTTAAGGGAATTACAGGAAAGATTAGAAAGCTCAAAACTGCATGCTGATTTTTTCTCTTTTGTATTTTGTCATGTATTCTCTTGCCAAAGTATGAAAAAATTAATTAACTGTTCACTAATATTGATAAAATCCAGAGGTGCTGTAGAGAGCCATCTATTTCATCCTCAGGGAATTTCCTTGCTGTCAGGATGTGTGTTAAAGGCCACATTTTGCCTTCACACACAACATCTCACTGGAATCCAGGGACAATGTAAATAAGGAAGTGGTTGCATTTTAAATGTTCATTACTGAGCATAGAATTTTAAAAATTTTGAATAAACAAGTGTCTTTGCTGTGCTGGGAATCACTTTACTAATTATCCTCTTCATGTATATCCTCTGTAATAATTAGTTTTACATGCTCAGTTACTGATTACATGGCATCTTCCTATTTAATTTAGTGTGCTACATCCTCTTGAAAATACTCAAATATACACATGATGTGCTTTCTCACTCAGAAAGGGATCTATTTACAGAGTTATTACAGACTACATGCTTCTTGTACTTAAAAAGAGTCATTTTCTGTTTTCTTTTTTCAAGAAATATCCCTTTTTATTATAGCTGGTCTGAATTCCACTTTTTCTTATTGATAAAATTGGAGAGAATGGAACACACTGGAGTTTGGCATGTGGCCTTTGGTCACTGATGACTGTCCTTTGTTGATGATGCCATGGAAGTATTTCCACGATTGTCCTGTACTCTGGACATCCTTCATTTAAGCTTAATGTGTTGCAAAGGGAATTGGGATCTGAATAATAAGTTGGTATTAAACCCTCTAAATTAGAAAAATACATAGTTTATTAAACTATTAAAACAGTGTTTGATTTTCTTTGAGTGAGCTAAGGAATAGGAACTATGAATTAATTAAAAATGCAGTTGTGGTATTTCTACCCTGCAAGGCTTCATAGCTTTTCATTTTTAATACTTTTCAGATAACAAAATAGAATAGTACATTTTCCTGATGGATAGCAATTATTATATAATTGTTAATTTCATTTAAAATTTGCATTTGTATATCTTTAATTAAAATGCAGTATAATGTAATTAGGCTGTGTTCTGCTGGTAATATCATCTAATACACACCCAAAAAATGCAAATTTAAGGCTTAATCTGTATCGAAATGTTATCAGGACGCCTTGAGGGTAATGCTCTTTGCATCCAGCTGCTCTGGATATTCTTTGTGCTCTGTGAATGCTCAGTAACTTCTAGGGGCCATGTTTTTTATTCTGTATATTGAAATAAATCATACTAATTCTTTTCCTGTCAAGGGGTTTATAGTTCTGATACATAAAGGAGATCAGTATCAGGCCCTTCATTTGCAGTCAGCTGCATTTTTGCCTTCTAACAATATCTGAGAGTTGGAAGAAACATTTTAAGTGTTTTGAATCTATTTGAGTGTGGTTGCAAACATTTCTATTAAATATCACGTGTTAGCCTATAACCCTTGAGGACTGAGCTTAAGATTTTTTTCTCAGGAATTGAAATATATTCCAACTACATGTTTGGTTTACTAGAGAGCAAAAAAAAATCAATGTTGTGACATGATTTTATCTTCAATGGTCCAGTGAGTTTGAGAGGTATGTTGAAGTGCATACCTATGCCATTAAATGCCTTTCTTTCTTTTATTTATTTCTTTTTAAATTTAAAGTTTTGGAAAGAACCAGTTTGTGCTCTTTGGATTTTATATATGGACTCTTGATCTTTTGAGGAGCTGAATCTTTTTTTCTTAAGAGCATTACTCTTTCTATATTATTCTATTTGGCAGGATCTTTTGTCAAAGATCACCCTCATTTCATTACCACTGTTGTTAGCTTCTTTCTGTTACATTTTGAGTTTTAAAATGCAAATTTGACCTGAGTACCAGCAAAATCATCTCCTTTGCATTAGCCACTTTTATTTATTCTATGGCTGATGGCACACAAATTACTTCTCTGAAGTGGTTTATTTTGGTTTCTAGTAAAGATTCAGGCTCTTTGACAGTGTGGCAAGCATATGCATCTTACCATGTTATCATGTAGCTTAGAGATTGGTTGCTTCTCACAGTAGTTGTTTTTCAAATGAGAATGTATTGAATGATCTCTCTCTGAGGCTTTCAGACAGTTACATTTCACTGACTGGATTCAGTAGGAGCTAGAGGCAGCAAGTGTGGCAAGAACTGTGGGACTTGAGCAGTGAGAAAATAAGGTTTGTTCTATAGTTCCAACAGGGTTGCAGCTGCTAACAGGCCTGTGCTCAGTGCATGGGAGTCACTCAGTGCTTCCCCAGGGGATGCAGGAGCTGCAGAGAGAAGAGAATGGAGTAGTTTGCAGCTGGGTGATGGACAGCTCTCCCAGTCACCTTCGCAGGGAGGTGTTTGATGGCTTCAGGATCTTTACAGCTGGGAATTTTGGTGGGCTCTCAAGATTCCCCTGCCAGCTCCTGCTGTGTCTAGTCTAATTTGTAAGCTTAAATTATTGGTGGAGTGTCCTAGAGTGTTCCTGCTGCAGAAGATGGCAAATTAAATATAGGGAAGATATTTGTATATAGTATATAGAAATTGTTCCTGTAGATGTGAAAATGGTCAAATATAGTTAAGATAGAGGCAATGGATTATGCCTGTGCTGGAGTGGTTATGTGGGATCATGGGCCAGCTGGATTGTGAAATTTGAACAGAAGAATTGTCTGGGTAGTCACTCACAATCCAGATGTAAATGATGCTGCAAGGAGCCTGGGCACAGGGGCTCCCACTGCCTCCCAGACAGACACTGGCCATCCTGGCAGAGAGCTCTGGTTCCCCACATCAGTGTTACCTGATTCCCAGATCCTAAACAGCTGAAGTTTTCTTTTTAGTGACCATTCCGTTTATGGGTGTCAGTGCAGCAATGAGCACCATTGAAAACCAGTGTCCTTTTTCGTCATGGTAAAATTTTAACTTAAAATGGTAAAAATGGTTTAAAATGTTCGATTTTCTGTTTCATTTCATTCAGAACTTGTTCATAAATTCACTTCTGACTGCAGTGTTTGTCCCCACTTCCCTTTCTCTCAGATATTTGCCGCTTGTCAGATCTGTCAGCTCAGCTGCTCAAAAGAGCCCTGACCTGCTCCAGCTAAAAGTGGATCTAAGGGAGCTTTAGCAATGCACCAGCTTTCCAAAGTGGTGATCAGTTAGTATTTATTGGATTAATAATTAACATGACCATGCTCTTGCAACTATGTATTTTTTATTGCTAATTCAATTTTGACAGTAATTGAAGGTGATTTATATTTTGTCTTGGTAAACAAACAAGACTGTTTCCTAGTGTCATTTTGCCAATGTCTGAAATTTCCTTTGTAGACTGTTCATTCCAAAAAAAGAAATAGCTTGAAACGATTATTAATATAGCTTAAAAAAAGAAATTAAAGCTTGCTTTAGTTTATAGCTTCTGTCACTTTTATAATGAAGCCTTAATAAATATCTCACAGATTATTGTTTTCTTTGACTTTGTTCCTAATTCCCAATAAATGAGGCTTTGAGTGATGATGCTGATGGAATAGGCAATGAAAGACTTCTACTACTTTTTTTTTTTTTATCTGTTTGGTCATGGTGTCACTTTTAGCTGCATTATTCTATGGCGATTACATGAATTTTATTATCAGTGTCATTTTTCCCTGTTTTTTTGTTTGTTTTTTTTTTTGCCTGCAAGACACAATGATCCTTTTTTGCTTGTCTCATATGGTATTCTGTTTCCCACTGAGCTGTAAAACCAGTTTCCATCTTTCACTTAACAACTTCTGTTTATGATATTCATGGCTTAAATTGTAGTAATTACTCAAGTGTGAAATAAGTACGCATCCCCTGTGATAATTTAATATGTTTTTCCACTGTGCAGTACTGTCTGCTGATTTATAATGGATAATTATAACCTATTTATTATAACCATATTTAACCACATATAACCATGTTTATGTAACCTTTATAACCATGTTCTGCAGAGGATGAAATGGAACATACATTGGGGGTATGTGCTTTATGATTATGCATCCAGAATAACAGCAGAGAATAGGCATAAATGTGGACTGGGAGCTTTTTACAGCAAGCAAATATCTGTGGAGTGTTTGAAGCTGATTTCACTTAGTGAAACTCCCTAGAAAAAGTGAATGATACCATAAGTGAAAGTGTTGCCAAATCATGGAGGGTGTTCATGTCTTATACCTGAAAGGAATCGTCTCCAGAGCTTTTCTCCCTGCTTCTGCTCGGGCTAAGAAGGGAAGAAAGCAGTGACAGACTTTCTGTAAGGATCAAGATGGAATGGACACAGGTGACATGAGTAGGATGACCCAATTTAATGAGGGTGTCCCTGGACTGAGAGCTGCTATTTGATACCAGACTATTTGTGATGTAGCAATTGCATCTGGTTTTCCCCTTTTCAAACCTCAGTGCCTGCAGCCCTGCCCTCCAAAGGGAGCTGTTATGCTCCATAATCCTGAGCATCAGCACAGTTCCCAACACCTCACCAAGACAGGTTAAGAAAGACCTTGTGTCATAGTTCATGTGTTCTACTGATGGGGAGACTGTTGGGGCTAAAATCCTTGTTTCCATAAATTCCATGCTCGAAGACTGCATAATTTTAAACCACTGTGGAATTCCTGTGACGGAGCTAGGGGAGTGGAGCCAAGCCATACCACCTGCAGCATCATCTCTAGATATTGGCTATTGTGACAACAGAATATACGGAGATGTGGGTGTTGTCCTATGCTTCAGCAGCAACAGGCATTTTTACAGCCACTGAACGCTGTGTCTTTTGTTGGGAATCTTGTTTCTGTGGTGACCATTCACAACAAAACCCAGTAGCTTCCACTGGTTTTTCCAAGCCAGGCAGGCTAAAGTTCAGTTTGTTTCCAAACCAAACACAAGAGATGTGCAAGGCAACACTGAGCAGTGTAACTCCAAAAGGAAATCTGCCTGATGCTGTGTGCTTGTGGCATATTACTAGGAATGTTCTATTAGGAAGAATAGGGCAAAAACATAAAAGGTTTTTCCTGTGTGTACGTTAGGAGAGACACTGGTCTTTGCCCAGGTCAGTTCTACTACCTGCCAAGGCACAGAGGTTAGAAAGTGGCTTTCTTGTGCTCAAATGGCAAGATTTGAATATAAAAAAAAGGATTGAATTAAAATAAATACACGGTAATTTTTTCTCCCTGCATAGTTAATAGTAATGCTGCTATTTCTGGTGCTGATGCGTTCAGAGTTGCAAATTATTAACTAGGGCAGATGAAGATTATTTGATGCATCCTGGCGTTAGCATAAATTTCCAGAATATTGGGATACACTGATAATTTATGTGGTAGGAGAAGAAAATACTGCTTTTGACTTTTCTTGTGTTCCCCTAATGCACATCTGTAGCATAATGATGAGATGTTCTGTGTGTGCCTGTTTGTGCTGGTTGCTTACAAAGAACAGCAGCTTGAGGGGCTTATCAATATTAATATACCTCTGCAAGTCTGTAGATTCTTTCATAAAATTAATACTTACAGTAAGGGGCTTGGATACAAGCTTCAAGAGAAGTATATTTAGATGCAGACAGAGAGAAAAGGACCATTAAAGGTCCAGTGTATGTGTATATATTATTTTATATATGTGTGTTTATATAGTGTGTGTATATATATATATGCATGCATAAATATATATACTCACATATACATGTGGATGTACATTTTTTTTCTTTGCTATCAAAGTGTAAAATTAAAGACCCAGAACATGTTTCTTAAACAGCTGATGGAATTCTCCTATATTTTCAGGAGAAATTTATAAATTATGCTCATGTGTCAATATTAGCCGAAGATTTTAGTACATAGACTTCAACAGCAATAGTTGCAAAATGTGGAATCCTTTGAACCCCTCAGGGAAATCCCCAGGGCCTTGCCTTGGAAGAATATACCATAGAGTCTTCACATAGGCTGAAAGACAAGATTTCCCCTGTGGAGCCTTGCACAACACTATGAACCAACCCCGTTCCTTTCCCCATATGTCCCAAATTCTGGTAGTTTCTCCTTTTCCTGTTTCCTCATTGCTTGTGGTATTCCTGGTGGCCGGCCCCATCTTCCCTGTAAGCTAATGCCCTTTGCCCTGCCCTTTGTGCCACCCCTGTGCCCTCAGACCATGGGCCACTGACCGCATGCTTAACCTTGTGCACACCACATGCCTTGGTCTTTTGTCCCTGACTTCCCTTGGGTGTACTGGAATAAACCTTGGCCGGAATTTATCATACAAAAGGCCCCTCTGCCTCTCTTGGCTGAGCTAGCCATGGTGAGTGCGGTGTGTGGACTTGACTGCCTTGCCTGAATGCCTACCCAAGCAGCTTTTCCATAGGAGATGCTTAATGGGAAATAGGTAGCAGCATCCACCATCTGAACCCCATGCTGCTACAGCAAAACACTTTGGTGATGTTATAAAACTGCCATTCAGCTGGCTGACTATCATGGGGTTTCTTTGTGTTTAATTGCTTAGAGGGGTTTGTTCTCTTTTAGTATTCACCTCTGTCTTCACAGTTAGATGCTCTCAGGAAAAAGTAGTGTGGTGTTCTGTTTTAGCTCTGTTACTTGCTGAACTTTGGGAGGACTTCTCAAATTCTGTCTTGAGCCATGTGATAGCCCAGCTTAGTTGGGAAGTTTCTTGAAAACATTAGCCAAGAATTCTTTCTGACACTTCTTTGGAAAGGATGCAGAGGCAGCACGGCCACTTCTGGGACTGATTGTCCTTGTGTTAGATGCAGTCATTGCAATACTTTAGTAACCAAGTGCATTATCTGAACAGGTTTCTGCCAACTATTTGAAAGCAGTTTAACATAAAAAGGTTACCGTAGTGATCAAAGTTATAGGAAAACTGTTTTAACTTGACCAAAGGGGGAAAAATGTAAACCTTTGATCCTTGTTTGTCTTTTCAGATAGCTGTGAATGAAACAGACTTTTTCACATAATGTCTCTGAAGAGACATCGTTAGATCAATTGTTTGATTCCAAAAGTAGAGATAATATTTATAAGAGGGAAGAAAAGAAACAAAAGCCTAGTTTATTACATTTTACAATAGTGGGGGAACAAAAGCATTAATATTTCAGCCATGAGCCTGTGACCAATTAAGAGGTACTGCAGAGGTTGTGTTAAAATGATGTGGTGTTGCTCATATTTCTGGTGTATCACTAGGTCACTACTTTGATGCTTTCTTGTTCCCTAAAGAAAGGAGTTAATATGGGATGGATTATGCCATGGTGTGTGTGCCCTTGTTGATCATCCCTAAAATCATGGCCTAGTAATTTGGCTCTCAAAACAGAGGGGGAAGGTTTGGTATAAGTAGCTTAACGATTGCTAGGAAAAGGATTCTATCTGTGTCCCTGGTGTCTATATGAATACTTGCCTCTGTTTCCAGTCAGATTTATAACCTTATGGTCTAAATCAATAACTACATTCACTGGATGGATGGTTCCAGCAGGGCACAGAGCCCTTGTGCTCAGGTGTAAGCAGTTTACAGATGGAGCAATGTGTAAAACTAGGAATAGATTTGAGGGTACGTCACTCACTGGAGTTATTATGAAGCTGATCCCAGAGCCTCCCAAAGAAACCAGAGAGAGAGACTCCTCCACAGGGCATTTCCAAGGAGCTTGACGAGTCTGCCCTCAGTATTGAGCTTTCCCTGGAGAAGGGATTCCATTGCAGCTGTGAGGAGCTGCACTGGCTGGGGAGCATCAGGTCTGTCTCTCCGTATGTGCCTATGGACTCATCCATTCCATACAGAGCAGGACACTCTGGTTAGGTTCTTCCGCAGGGAAGGATGGTGGAACGAGTTCTATGGAGAGAGGTGCATTCTTCATTTCTAATGAAGTCAAATCCAGATGAGAGAGAATGGCATTCACAATAAAAATTAATAAAATAATTTGGTGTTAGGAGCCTGAATTTATACAAACATGACCTTTTAGCCTGCTTTAAGCACAGCTTACAAACAGAACACATTTGAGAGGCTGCAAACAGTAGGAGTCACCTGATTTGGTTTAAATGTGAATTCCTCCTGCTGTGATGATTAGCAAAAAGTTGAAAGAGAATTAAGTATGAGGGGTTTGTTTCTTAAACATTAACTTTTGGATGAAGCATAAATAATGAAGCAAAATACGTCCATAATTAATATTATGTCATTCCTACGATTCACTGAGTATTAGATCAAACTGCAGGAGCACCAGAATATTAAGTAGTTTGTTCTGCTCTTTAAGGAGCTGATACCAGATTTCTGTTCACACTTCTTGGTTTTGAGGCCATAATGCAGACCTATTTAGAAATGCACAAACAGTGAAGAATTCATCTTTATGCAGTATTGGGAGTTAATTAAGAATTATCTGCTGTTCACAAACAGCCAATTTTAGAATTATCTGGCACAAATGCAGCTAAGGTACTTGATTTTCAAAGTAATAGTAAGGAATAGGTCTTCTCTGTTGGCATTTTGAAATATTATGCGAGACTGTCCAGGTTTCATCTGGGATAGGATCAAATTTTATATTAAATGATAGATAAGTGTACACATTCTAGAATGGTGAAAATGGATCTGAACTTTAATTCAGAAATAATAATCTGAATTAGCTCTATGAATTCATTAATAAATGTACTTTGCATGAGAATGCTATAGATATGGACTAAAATAGTATAAATAGAAAAAGACCTAAAATACTTTTTATGTAGTAGTAATTGCTGAATGCTTCTGTGTTACTCAGAAATTAATGGTATATAGATGGATGCTCATCACTGGAGAGGAACTTCAATTTACATGGTTTAAATCAAATCGGGATCAAAGGGATTTATTGTCTTATTAATGACACATATTCAACAATCAGTAATTCAGAATCAAAATGTTTCTATCAAATCTCTCAACACAGGTATGCTTTGAAAGTTTTTTACTTATTAAAATGAGATATCCAAATTCCTTTAGACATCATTAAACACTAGAACAGCATTTCAGTGTTTGAAATAAAATTATTTAGAGTAAGAGTAGCTGTTAGAGCTAAATACAAAGCTCTGTCTGCCTTGCCCACCCTCCCAGGAAGCAGTGACCCTGCAGTCAGAAGCCAGCCAGCAGTCCCATGGATAAGATGTTGCTGCTGCCCTTCTGACCCTGTGCTCTGCTGCTCAGGACAGAATGGGTCCTTCTGTAGCTTATTCTAACAAGGGGAGAGGGGCCACTGATCCTCAGTGCACAGGGAAAAGATGATACAGAGATGTAACAGGCAGTGTAAGCAGCAATGTTAATTATCCTTCTGTCTTCTAGATACAGCATTTGGAAATTGATAAATTAGTTCTGGGAGGGGGGGAGGAAATGTGGCACTACAGTCTTTCAGGGACAATGCAGCTGAGAAGTTGTGTTTTATATTAAGGTAATCCAGTAAACAATTTTAAGCTCCTTGATAATTACATGGGACCCCATGCTGATCAAAATGGAATGGTCTGATTGTTTATTATGGCAGTGGTTGAGTTGCTTTCTGTAATGTTTAATATTGCGTGTGTTTGGGTCATTAAAAGAACATCATAACCCTGGATCCACATCTCCAGTTTAATTTCTAATAGGCAGGACGCTGTCTTGGAGGACCTGGCATCTGTTGCAAATGAAGAAACTTTAAATTGAGTTTCTCCATTTGCAACTTTGTAGATTGTGGCTTGCAGTTCTGATACCAAATCAAACTAATGAATGGAATCTCTCTAACATGATGTCAAATTCTGTTTCATTTTTTATCTTGCATAGGGTGAGATGGTTGCTTTAGCAAACAGAATGTAAGATCAAAGAGAGCTCTATGACTCAAATGTTCCAAGTATTGATATTGTGCATTAACTCATCTATTTCCAAGTATTCCTTAAAATCATCTTTGCATCTGTAAGAGTTACCAAACCAGAGGCAGAGTGAATTAAATGTCAGCTCACTCAGGTGGCTTAATAGAATATTAAGGCCTTCACAGCCCTGGTAAAAGCACGCAACTTTCAGAGTGTTATTCTTCCTGATTTAGTTGTATGATGACAGCACCTAGTAATGCTGGTCAGAGTGAAATGTGATGTCTGAGGAAGCTCATATTAAAGCACAACACTTGGAGTGCAGCATGTATGGTGAAACCATGGAAGACAAAGGCTGGGAGCACCTAGGGCGTGCAGGAACTCATTGAAAACCCCTTAGCAAGCCACTGGCAGCACAGGAGAATGTTTTAGAGGTGTTTCCTGATGGAGTACCATATGGATTTTTTAAATCATGGCTAGTGATTATGTTGAGCTTCTTTTGCGGTGGGTAGGGGTGGAACTGTTGAAAAAGTTGCTACAATCTCTCATTGATAGAGGAAGGTGGGGAGTTTGCATGATTTCAGCATGAGCAGCTCTACAGCCACAGTAAGCCCATCACACCCTGAGAGTAGAATGGGCTGCACCTGAGCTGGTGCTGCAAGGCTGTCCAGCCACACAGCTGAGAGAGGACATCTGGAATCAGAATTAACTCTCTTGGATGTTATAACCCTTCTAGTTTTATTAATTGTCAGTGTGGTTACACTGACCTCGGTCTCAGAATCTTTCTGATTAAGGGCAGAAATAATAATTGCAGATTACATAATTGTAATTTCTACTTGAACTTCAGCTGCTTATTCTGATAAAGCTGTATTGTAAATGTAGGATTGGATTAATTTTTATCCTGTACTTCTGATACTGATAGATTAAAGATTAGGTAGGAAAACATGAAAATTATGGAGAGCTGAATCTTCAACTAGCTGTGAGGGGCTTTGAGTAAAAGGACTGATGTTATGGTTGATGATAGTTACAAGCCTTTTAATGTAATTCAGATTTGGAGTTCTCCATAAAAACACAGACTTCTGGCATTCTGTAAAGACTGTCACACCCACTTGGTATTTGAAAGCAAAGGAACTCCCTTCTATCAGTGCTCTCTTCTCTTATGGGATTCCACCCTAGGAGTAAGTACTCTCCTCTTTGGATGTACTGGGTTTGTATTCTGTGAAATGTAGTTGTTCTGAGCAGTTAACTGCCAGCAGTTGTGGAAATGTTAAAGCACTTGCAGTGGCTCTGTCTAAAGCAGCACTACGTTAGTATTGCACTACTGAAGCCAGTGCTGATCTGGATTTGTTCACTGTGCTGCATAATTTAAGTCTGATGTTTATATCCTTCACTGTCAATTTAAAATGTAGCATATATTTTCTGGTGCTTTCTGTTATTTATTCTTTGAGATTTTTTTAAATTTAATAGGGTAAGTAGGAGGCCATTCCCCCTACAGAATGAATGCCAAAGAGTTGAAATTTTTGAAGGAGGCTGAAAATAGAACAAGCTGGGTTGAGGCACTGAAGAGCTCGCTGCAACAAAGGTCATTTTTCTCCTCATGAGTACAGTACCTGCCACTGTCCCTTTGGTCTCCATGCTACTTTTCTGTAAACCTGATTCCAGCTGCAATGGAATTTCATTCTCTCTTAGAGTTCTTTGATACTTTATTTTCAGTTGCCATCTGGCTCATCAGTCTTGTTAGATTAGGATGAGGAGCTGCTATCTGCACCCTGCTGTCTCCTGCTGTCTTCACTGGATCCTGGATATCCTTAGGCTTTTCTTTCTCCCCTAGATTAATTTACTGCAAATTTGTTACTTGGGTCCCTGTGTCCTAATCATATTCTTTCTAGCCAAATAGACTAAGAGAACCTCAGCCATGTTTGCTGTCTTTTCCCACCAATTCAAAGAGAGCTGTTAATCATCTTGATTAAGGCCAGCTTCATCCTCATAAATTCTGGCAAAAAAGAAGGATCATCCACCTTGCTTCTGACCCTGTAGCTGTAATGGCTGATAGCAGGCATTTTGAGTAACTGGTTCTTTGATGATACAGTGAAATTCCCAGGTGTGTAGTGATGTGCTTATGAGGTGTGAGAACATTTAGAGGATGTTTTGAGGATGAATGCATTCATGTTTGTGGGGCATTACCATCCTATGGTGCTGAAAACCAACAATGTTAAACACTGATATTTACAATTTCATTTTTATTCTTTTTTTTCTGATGTTTGCAGAGAATTATGGATATATTGGAATACATATGGTCATGAATCAGTCAAGAAAATGTTGAGATTTTGTATTTTATATGTGGTCAAGTTGTTCTGAAAGTTCTGCACTTGCTGAACCTTTTGCATTTGATTTTTTTTTTAAAGGCAACAAATCAGTGTGAAGCTGAAGTGTAAAGTGTTTTACTTTTCCTCTTTCATTCTATATTGGTTTTTCTTATTTTTTATTTTATATTTTCTTATATTGTTCTTTTTTTATCCTCCATTGGGAAAGATTTGGGATTTTCCTCCATTTGGAAAGTAACCAGGGGAAGATTTTGCAGTCGCTTGTAGTCAGATCAAGCTCTTTCTGTCTGTAAACAGAAAAGTCCTTGTAGTCATGTTGTCTGTATAGTCTCAGTGAGAATCACATAATGTTTAAGTGACCTTGGAAGATGAAATGCCAGACCTTGCTCATGCATCAGATCTGTAGCATAATTAAAGGATGAAAATGTATCATACTGTTTTATGAAGATATTTGAATGCTAAGGGAGGAAAGCTTCAATCTTTTTTCTTTTTGATTACATTGCAGCATGAAGGTTAAATCAGATGAATTATAAGACTCCTATGCTTATGCTTAACACTTGAGTTATGTATATCTTGTTTTATATGACTACTAAACAATTACAAGTTTTTATATATTCATTTTTCATTTTATTTATGTGCACATACACAAATATATCAATAGCATAAGACAGTTAGAACATTCAGCCTCATGATTTGTGGAAAATCTGTTGCTTTTCTGTTGGCGGCTTTGTATTAAATGAGTGAATTGTTTATAATTGACACTACCGAGTGCTGTAAAGACATACACGTTGTTACAGGAACTTGAGCAATTTGTCTTTCTGAACTTCTGTCTTAGAAGGAGTCTGGCACCTCAGGGATTGCATATGTGAATATATTCCTACAGCCTCTCACCAGGAAATGGAGAACACCTCACTTTATTTTGGTATTTTCTTTTAAAATAGAGGGAAAAAAGTTATTGAAAATCTGTATTACCGGTGAGTGGGAACACTCTGCAGTCTCCTTGCATGACTTCTGAAAAGAAAACATGTGCTGGGACATCTGCTTCAGATTGAAGGGCCTGAGAAGGAAAGATACTTAGCTAATTCAGTGTAAGATTATTTTATTGCTAGTTTTGTTTAAATATAAATCTTTAGGAAGTTGTACATTACTTATTAAGAATGAGATTAGTTAGGATTTGTATGCAGTTTTTAACTTTGATGCAATTAATCATCACACACAATACAGAGATCATTAAGAACAAAGTGTGAATTCTCCGTTATTAGTGTGGGAGGCTACAGTAGTTGCTTTAGCACTCAACAAGAGAAGGAGTAAGATTTTTGGAGATACTCCACAATTGATTTAGAAAATGAGGAGAATCTTATCTACCTTCAGACATAGTGAGAGAAGTGCACTTCTTCCTGGTTTTCTTCATCAGAGGGGAGTCTGTAAGGACCTGTTGAAAAGTCTTCTGTCACTTTTACATTTATAGCAGCTCTTTTCTATCCTTGCTGCCCAAGTTGTCCTTTATGCTGACCATAAAAAGTAATTTTGTTCAAGTGCACACATTTCTGTGGTGGAACCATAAGGCAGGAGAGGAAATGAAGAAAAACATTATTTTCAATTAAGGCTGCAGAGAGAATTTAGAAAGACTGAATGTAATTACGTAGATTGGAATCTGTCCAGTGTTCCAGGTCTAACAGCTCTATAATGAAATAAAAACCTTCTGTTTACAAATATTTTATTCTCAGGAGTGCATCCTACACTCAGCTCCAATCAATTTCAGTATTACCAAAAGAAATAAATGACAGCCTGATGCTGTGAGTGGGAGTAGCATTGTAGGGGCATTCTTTTATTGATTTTTTTCAGTGATTTTTACCTTCTGAACCATGAGATCTAATTTGTCAAATTTCATTTTTCTGTTTTTTTATAATCACCCCAACAGTAGATGAAACCTTACTCTGCTGATCTAAAACAGGTGGTTCATTAGAGGGAAGACAGGTCTGGCAGGGGTTTTTTCCTCCCTGTCTCTCATAAGGGATATTAGGGAGGCAGGAATACCAACAGTTTGGTATTTACATTCTGTTGCAATTAACTAGTCTTGATTTAAATCCATTTTTCATTTCTTGATGAGTTTCCCAAAAATTAATCCTGAATGTCAATGTAATTGTTTTACCCATTAAAATATATCTGGTTAGAGTATGGGGATCTTTTTCTGGAAAAGTAAATGCAGTGTAGGATTTGGGGGCAGAAATCAGAAATTAATTGGAGTCATCAGTATGTTCCAATGAACTCAATCTGCTCTTGAAGGAGATTCTCTCTGCTGTGTTTTTGTGCACACAGCAGTGGGGCTGAGGGAGGAGTGATTACTACAGTGAGTGTTGATAGCCATTGAATAAACAGGTGGATAATCCAGCTGGCACTTGTGGATGAAAACTCACTCCTAGTGCTTGAATTAAACTAATCTGCAGTGCTGTGTCCTGGCAGACCTTCTTTCAAGGAAACTTGCACTCAGACTTGAAGATGATCCAAACAAGAGCAGAATCTTTATTATTCTGCCCTGTGAATAGTGTATTCAAGTAAGCAAGACATCAAAAGTTCATTGACCTTCAGTAGCAGAGAAACACCTAATTCATTTAAGTTGATAGAAAAATGGGTTTACAACACTGCAAAAATGAAATGCATTTCTAACCCGAGCAGCTAAAACCAAAATGTCAGTCTTAGACTATCGGTGATGAATCTCCTTTAGGGGAAAAGAGAAAGAAGGGAAAAAAAGGCAGTAAAAAAAGTGTTAATGGGCTGTGACATACAGAGGGTAGGGCTGTGGGGTTGGGTGACATTTGTGGCCTTAAACACTGTGACTTGGAGCCTTTCACTCTGGTACTGCTGGTGCAGTCTTGAGTGTTGTTTTTAGCATACTTGATATGAATTGTGTATTTAAAAAAAAATAAGAAAAGTGAAGTCTTCCTAAATATCATTCCCTTACCTATCTTGAAAAGGGAAGTGCCAGCAAACTTGTTTGTAATGATACAAATCCATATATTTCAGCCATAGCTTTATCTTAATTACAAGAAAATTGCAGCTGACTGAACTGCTGGAAAGAGGAGCTAGAGTCTGTTAAATATTTAAGTAACTGAGAAGAACCCTTTCCTGAAAATTATTCCATAGCCATAAAATGCAAGTTATACTTTTCCATAGTAAGAAGTAGTCATGCAAGAGATTGCTCTGATTTTATTACTGCAGGCACTTCAAAAAAGGTAGCATAGTAGATTAAAAAGTATCAGTAACACAGCTCTGTAGCAGTGGTCTGTGAAAAAGAAAGTCCCAGCTATGGAATGTGCTGTTGTAATGAGGCACTGGGATGCAGAGTTTAATACCCAGTTAACTCTTGAACCACTTGTGATGCTTGCTTGCTTGCTTTTGTAGTGCTGATATGCCAGTCCTTTAGGAGAGAAGCAGTGGAAAAAAGAGAGTGTGTGCTTCACAGGACATCCACACTTAGGAGATTGCACCTCAGTGTATCTCCATAATACAGCTGCCCTTCACCCTGCCCTCGGTGGTCTCAAAACAGACTTCCTGATAGGATTCCATATCCATGGATGAGAAATTGAATCCTATCCTTCCTGGTAGGATTCCATATCCATGGATGAGAAATTGAAAGCATTGATTTATGATGTTTCTTGTCTAGGTATAGACAGCTGGACCTAGAACTTGGGAGCTATGAGGTGTTTTCCATGGTCAACAGTCATACAAAGACGGGAGCAGAGCCTGTTACTGTGGTGTCTTTTTGATTATCCCTGATGTTGCTTTGTTGATTCAAACAAAAGGATGTGGTAATTTAAAGCATGTGATTAATCTTATTTTTTCTCAGTCTTTTGAATATCTTTAATGCATCTACCAAGACATGAGTGCCCATAATATAGTCTACATTTAGGATCCAAAAAGGTCTTTTCTTCATTTGTGCGAAGTCTGGCTCTTCATGAACTGTCCACATTGCTGGTATAAGGAGAAAACCAGAAAACCCAGAAGCACACGGTGTGGTGCCAAGTCTCCAGCTGGCTGTTTTCCCATGCTCCATTTATGCGTTTAGATCTGCAAGCCAGTAAATACAGCAGGAGGAAAGCAGCAGACACAGATAGGCTCCTTATCCAGTTCTGCCCAAGGAAATGTCTTCACATGAAGCTGGCTGACAAAAAACCCCACATACTATGAATGCATACTATGTACACCTTATATCATAATTTCATAAGTTGTTGACCTCCCAAAGTTTCCAGGGGTCATGGAATAACTATAAAATTAAGGTGGTGTTATATCATCACTAATTTCTATTTCCCTAATAACAAAAATCTATATCTGCTGATGGTGATTAGTTTATTATATCTGATAAATGCTCTATGAGCTTTAGATTAGTTGAGAATAGTGCAAAACCATGTAGATTAGGAGACCAATGTCTCTCATTTTTCTCATGATTAGTTATAGGTGTAGTGGTTTTGTCTGTTTTTATTATGCTATTAAATGTCATCTTGAACATATATTCAAAGGTTATTTTCCTGAAGGCATGATAGGTACAGATATGTTAGTGAAGTTACTACTTGGATCTACTCTTTCACATCATTCACTAGTATATATTCAGATTAAGATTTCTGTAGATCTGCAGAATTCAAATCCCAGTTTCAGTAGGATGTCACTCCCCTGTGTGTTCTTTGTTCTCTCTCCTGCTCATGTTTCCTTCTTCCAGGCCCTTAGTGTAGAAATCAGTTCTAAATATGGTAGTCCTTGGTAGGACCTTCCAGGAATGTATTAGGACTACAAATTCTGCTTGAAAGAATGGCAGAAAGAGGAGTACTGGGGAAAGGGAAGAGACCACCCGAGATCTGCCACATGCCCGACAGGAGGATGGCACCAGGAGGCTTTAGGCCTGTGGTTGGCTGTTTGCAGGATCTCCACAGTACATGTGCCAGCAAATTAATGTTTTTCTGCTGACCAAACTTAAAAAACTGATCAGGTCACCATGTGCTTTCATGTTCCTGTTCTGCACAGACTGCTGCAGGGACAGACATTATGGGCCAACTTTTGCCTTTTTTCAGATGGCTCTGGCGGTTTGGACTTTTGCACTTCCTCAGAATGAAGTTGTGTAGGAAGTTGCCTTTTTTCAGGAAGAGATGGATCCAACCTCCATTAGACTCAGTGGGAGTTTTCAGCATTAATGGCTTTAGAAAGTATAATCTCAAGCCCATGGTCAATTTAATAACCCTACTGCAGTTTAAATTCTGCCTTGTGACCTTTAATCCTTTTACCATTCCTCATCTTGGAATTAACTTGCTTCTCCAAAGTGAGGCTGTCAGTTGAAAGTCACTGTACATTTTGTTTAAGCTGCTTGCAAAATTTTTAATTAGAATAGTTCAAGAACTGAATCCCTCCAAAGATTTTCCTTGCCTTGCTTTTTTCCTCTGTTATTTAGGATTATGCAATTTTCTAGGGAAATACCCTTTTGGAAGACAGAATGAGGTTAGCAGTACAAGCTTCATAGTGGATTTAGAGAACATTTGCTGAAAAATAAATTTCCAAAAAAGTCCCAAGATAATACTACTTTTATACTTCTTACAGTACTAATCATGGGGTTGAAAGAAGGTAATTATTTTGTCTTGAAAGTTCCTGTGATGATACTGTGATACTCAAAATATGATAAAATTACATTTTTAATGGGAAAATGCACATGTATAGAGCTATAGCCAGTAAATATACAAGCTATAAAGTGAATTGAATGCATTTTTACAGTTGTATTTACAAAGTAGTGTGTAATATTGGTTCTTCAAAGAAGTGAACACATGTTCTAACTTATTTCCTCATGCCCACAATAATGATGCCTTTAAAGAAATTAAAAACCTGACTCACTACCTTCCTTTTTCTTTTCCTCAGGGCAGATCACCTCCAGGCTTAAGATTTTTCCTGTGAAGGCAGTTTTAAACTGACATTTTTGATATAACTATATTTCCCTTCTTTTCCAATTGCCTGGAAAGCTCCAAAACCAGAACTTTTCAGAAAATCTAAAGGGGTTAAATCCATAGATAGATACTATGTTTTCACTGAGTTTAGGAATAAATTCTGAATTATTTAAAGAACCCTGAGGATGGGAATTTGTGGTAAACTTCATGCATCAGGTGCTTACAAACTGATAAATTTGAACTTGAAAAGACAAATTTTGGAAGGGAAATAGTTTCACATCTGAAGAATTTCACATTTTCACAGTAAAATCCAGATACTACTGTGCAGTAAATACTACAGCCATGGATACATGAGGAGTATGTTAGAAGTTTGCAGAATGTATAAAGCTTGTTCAGAATCATGTAAACTGCTTTTTTAAACTCAAGAATTATAATAATAGATTTCTATTCATAGAATGGAAATTTCGGTCTCAGAAATGTTAATTTTGTTTTTCTTACATGAGGAAACGCAACAATTATAGATTTTCATTTGCCAGGTCACATAGGTACCATTTAACCAACTCCGTAATTGCCAAAACAGGAAACTCATTTAGACAGAAACAAAGCAAACTGAAGGGCTTTTAGACAGACTAATAGTGGCTTTTTTGAAGACCTGTTAACTTCACAAGCTAAATTCACTGTCTTGTTGATTTGAGATAATTACTGGAGCGGGAGAAGAGGGAAGGAGGGTTGGCTGGGGTCAAGGCATTTCATAATAAGCTTGGCAACTCCTGCAGGAAGATCGTCTCTCTTACCTGCTGGTATCTCTCAGTGTTAATGTTTGACATCCTGTGGTTATTAAAGATCTATAATAGCATTAATCCTGCTCCACAGCTCTTTTATAGTTGAATTTTCACAATTCTTTTCAGTAGGGGACCCTGATGCTTTCTTGGAAAGCACAAGGCTAGGTGTAACTCAGATAAGTCACAAGAAAATTCCTGCAATGATAAGAAAAAGAAAAAGATCATTCCAAAAGCAGATTGGGTTGTACTGTAGTGTTTAGTCTGTCATTTAATTTGAAAATTATGTACTTCCCCAGCCTTTCTTCCAACTTCCTTGATAGCTTCAGCACACTTTGGTAACTGCAGCCCCAGGCATGTCTTGTTAGGTGCTGCCTGTTTGGGTGTGCAACCCTTTTGTGAGAGCTGAGAGCTGGCTGGGCCGTTTCCATTTCGGGTGAGTCAGAACTGGGAGTCTGCACAGATGTGGCACTCCAGCAAGGACTGCTGGCAGCTGGGAAGCATAAAAATGGAGAATGCAGCTGTAGCTACAGGCAGAATTTTACACAGGGTTAAAATGTAGTTGTTACTATCCAAATTATATTTGTATGTCTTTAATACCAACTTATTCTATGCTATAAATAATTCATATTTTGATAAAAAGCCCCTATTCTATATGTTTTAAGTGTGTTCTTGATGCTAATATTTCACATGCATAGGTCACATTTTCAGGTTAATAACAGTGCACTTGTGTGTCATATTGTTCCACCCTCATGAGGTTTCTTTCACATGCAGTGTGGTATTCCACATGGAAATGGTAAAATCTCATTTCTCTTTTTAATGAAGATTTGTATTTCTATACTGAGGTATTTCAAAATATCCCCAGCCTGCATCCTTTCCTGGTGAAATCAACTGGTGTCCCCAACTTTTTCATAAATAAGTAAATTTCTGTTCATGCATACACTAGTTTAGCTTGCAGTAATAAATTAGTATCATAAAGTCAGCTATTTATAATGCAGTAGTATCTGGAAGTCAGTCAGTAATCAGCCTCTGCTAAATTTATTATACTATAGCTCTTCTCTGGAAGCAGGAGCACTCCTACTCTCTTGCTCTGCCTGTAGACAATGTGCTGAGAGTTATGAGAGCTTTATATGAAGTCAATCTCAACCCCTTTCTTTTATATGATGGTATAGACACTCCATTTGTATCAGTGCACCTACTGTACTTTATTAGGATGTTCTCATCAGAAATTAAAAGTGTTTTCCCAGAGATAAAGTAGGAGGTTTGATAGCCCAGAGCTGCCCTTGTAAATATAAATGCCACTGACTCACAGACAGGAAGTATGGGGAGCTAATAAACACCACCAGGAACCATTAGCAGGTTTTCTATGAATCTGTGTGTAATTACAAGTCATGCTAGGCTATATTAGTCCATCAGTTGCAGTGAAGCCAAAGGAGGAAGAGCAGGTACGCCAGGTTGGAAGTTGAATTGCTATCATCAAAAAGAGCTTGTCTGTGCTCTCTGCAGGACTGCAGAGAGGGACAGGATGAATTTCTTCCCTAAACACTAGCACTAAAGAGAACTGTTTACAAAGTGATAGCCAGTATTTCTCAGGCTTGTAGTGCTTTTAGTCCCTGAGCACCTCCTAGCCAGGATTTCTCAGGCTTGTCGTGCTTTTAGTCCCTGAGCACCTCCTAGCCAGGATTTCTCAGGCTTGTAGTGCTTTTAGTCCCTGAGCACCTCCTCCAGGAGGGACTTCTTCCTTGGTACTGGCTTGTTACCTCTGCAGAATCAGAGCCCTGTCAGTTTGCCTTGCCAACTTAGACAAGCTTTTCAGTAAAATAAGAAGAAATTACTTAATCAGTATTAGGCACAGTCATATGGGCCATATTTTGAAGAAATATTGCAAAACAGGTCCTAAAAGACGTCCTGATAATTTGAGGGATATTTTTCCCCAGAATGTTTTGCTGATTTTCTTGGGGCAAGCCTGTCCTACTCACAAGCTCAATTGTAACTCTTCAGCAATCTGTGATCATTGAGGTTGTTGGCTAAACATTTTTGCAGGTGCAATTTTTCAGGAGGTTGCATATCTGAAAGCTATTTTTTTTTATGTTTACTGTATTCCATTACCTTTCTTCCCTTCTTTTTCCTACTTGGGCAAACTCTTGGAAAAGTATTGAGATCTAGAAATGCATCATGTGCTCTTGGAAGTTCACCCATATATGGACATCAGTTTTGGTAAATTTGTGGTCTTCATAGTATTCCTAACTTTTGATAGAAACCATTTAACACAGGGGCCTGCTGTCTGTCTAAGGGCATGCTGTCCCCCCTGCAAAGTTTTGCTTCCACTGAAGTCCTGCTGAGTCTTTTCCTGCTCCTTGTGGCTTACTGGCTCGCAGCGAGTGGCAGCACGACTCCCTGTGCCTGCACGCAGACCAGCACTTGCACACTCACTGCTTCAGCAGCTCTCTGACTCAGCAAGAGCTTGTGCTCTGCTCTGTCACAGAGAAGCAAATTGAATCCTCTGCAGTGTGGGAACTGAAAATTTTCTGCTTTACAGTTTCCTTTGAACTACTTTGGTGTTGAAAAATACATCTTGCTTCACCAGCTTCCTTCAGTACGTGTATTTTTCTAGCTTTGGTCTGCTCTCAACATATGTTGGGTTCTAGCTACTCTGTGATTTCAACATTTAGGCTAAAGGATAGTTAAAACCTAAAAAAAAATTCTGTAAAAATAATTCCGGTTTTGACTACAATCTCTGGCATTCACTCTTGCTACCACAGTTAAGCAAATCTTGGACCATACACATCTGTGTTAGGTAAATGAAGAAAGAGTGAGTTTAAGTTTTATTTCTGTCAGGTGAATGGGAAAATCAGTGCTACTGCTGTCTGAGAAAAGTACAGGAGTACCTGTAACCTCATTGTGCTCCCCAATCCAGACTAGTTTTCCAAATCAGTCATGCAGTTCGTAGCACAGCAGAAGGACTATTGAAGTTGCCATACTAACTCTATTAAAGAGAAAACATTCCCCACCCTCACTGGAGGAGAAGGCCCTGTATGAAAATTGTCAGTAATGAAAGCTCTTTGACCAAACACATTGCATACTAACGAGAAAATTGAGACATGAAAAGAGCCATCTCTGAAATGTCAAAGAATTGCTATGTAAATGAAGCTATTTCTCAGCCCAAGTGGTCTAAATAAGGTTTATATATGAAAGATGACAAATACTGGTTTTATGCAAAGAGTTCTGGCATTGTTTATCTTGGAGAAAACATTTTTCTGTTGCTGTAATTACTCTCCCTGCTGTGCAGAGACATGCTACAACTATTCTTTGGGTCTTTGGAGCTAGGGACAGGTTTTGAACTTGCAGAAGTTGCAAAATGAAGATGTGTTTTGTATATGATACTGGGCTAAATCTTCCGTCATTTACGCTGATATAGGATTACTGTTAAAATTATATACCCAATCTATGGAGACACAAATCTCAGAATTTGCACTCTGCCAGTTTTATTGCTCCAAGTACACAGGATATTTTCTTGTGCACTGGGAAAAGTGTGTGAGAAAATAAATGGGCACAGATCCAACCTCTCAGAATTGTGGCTGGACACTTTAGATGTCTGCAGTGCCATTCATTATGGGTTGGCTTTTTTTAGGTGCAGGGAGCAACCCATTAAATAATTGCAGAGAACAGTGAGCTTTTTTAAAAGACAGGCTGGAATGTGCTCGGCTAAAAGCTGTACTGGCTGTAGGAGTTTTCACTTCTACCTCACTCAACCCACACAGATTGCTTCAAAATTTCAGCAAGAAGGTTGCTACCCCCATTCTGTTGTCATCTGGCATAATAAAAGCTCTGGCATATTACTGCAACTGAAACCTACTGGAAAACTAGGAATTCCGGTATATTTTTAGCAACAGAAACCATACTGGTTTTAAGCCAACATAGATATTTCCTCTACATAGTTTTCTCTGAATA
Source organism: Anomalospiza imberbis (assembly GCF_031753505.1). Classification (NCBI taxonomy): domain Eukaryota; kingdom Metazoa; phylum Chordata; class Aves; order Passeriformes; family Viduidae; genus Anomalospiza; species Anomalospiza imberbis. The sequence continues at coordinate 14,425,460 of NC_089693.1, read as the reverse complement.
TTTTGCAGAAGTTTATTTAAGTCTTTGTGTTTGATATCAACCCTTTTTCCCTGGAGGAGCAGACTTTATATGTATATGTAGAAATAGGGGAGGACAGTGAGGAATTCTCTGAGTTAGATAAAAGGTGCTTCAAGCCATGACCAGCTCTAGACCTGCACCTCTGTGTGTCATCAAATGAAGCACAGTCATCACAAATGAGGCACAGGTATGTTAAGGACCCAGACTGAAGCCTGGCCCTCTGTGACTGCTCTGTTCCCAGTCAGTGTGGACCTGTCCCCTCTCAGCCCCACCTGGCACAAACAGCACAAGCTGTGCTCAGCTGCTGGTGGTCAAAGAGATGCTCCTGCTTTCTGGGCTTTGGGGTGCAGGTGTGGTACTGATGACATGTCACATCTCTCTGCTGGTGATAATATCAAACCTGCCTCCACCCACCCCCTGCCAGTCCTTCATATGCCCTTTTTATCTTTCACAGTTTATTTTAAAAGGTAGAATACTTCCACTTCTTGTCCTTGTTTCTAATCTCTTCACTGCAAGATCCTTTTGGTTATAAACAATATGGACAGTGTAAAAGTGTAAAGTATCATTGAGCAATGTTACCACTTTGCTAACTGCAAACAGGAATATGAATGTTAACCTTGACTGCAGAGAAAGATGCAGCAGATTAACTTCTATAGGTTTTAAAAGTGCTAAGCAAAGAGAGAACTACAACCACTGTCCTTATTGTTAACCTGGTTTCAGCTTAGTCCAGTTTAAGACAGTTTCTGATGGTCTTAAGAAAAGACCAATTGAGCTGTGTATGGCAACCTGTAATTCCCAAGTATTTTTGCCTCAAGTATTATTCCCAAGTATTGTTACCTCATCAAAATAAATAACATCTTGCTAGCTGATAAATAAAGGCAGCATATACTCACTGTATTCTCGTACAGAGCTAAGTCTGAAGAACCAGGAGAACTTACTTTCCATAACACATGGAGGGACGGGGGAGGCTGCTTTGCCCTGCCACTGCTCTGCTGCCATCTGGGAAGGCCTCCTCCACTGCCCAGGCATCTGTGCACTGCAGGGCTGGCATGAAATTCCCATTGAAGCATCTTCCTTCTGCACAACTTGGCACAATAACATTAGATTTTCTGATGACAAGTCAGAAAACTTAAGTCAAGTGTTAAACTTGCCCAGGATTTCTGAATGTCAGTCCTGTAACATTTATTCTGATCAAAATAGTCTGCTGATTAGGTTTCATGTGGCCAGAATTCAGAAGGACAGGGAGCAATAAATGTGCTGTGCTAGCAAAAGCAATCTCAAACCAGAATTCTTTTATGGGAACTAAAGTTATTATTGAAATATTTCATGGCTGTATGTAATTCATGTACACTGAGAGATAAGATAATACCGTCTTAGGGATGTTGTGCATATATCCTGCTCTGAAATGCAGAAATTTTTTTTAGCTTAATACCGATTTAATATCAATATTTAATATTTGGCTTATTCTTGTTCATTCACATACCTACCATGAACCAGACTAATACATAAATGGTAACTGTGAGGTTTGTTGGATTGAATGTGGTCTTGATCTCAGTAGAAAGATTTCTCTGCCTTATATAGGCACTGAGGCATTGGGTTATATCCTTAATTGTTTAGCTAAGAGGAAGGCCTCTATAGATGCTATTCGAATGTACACATTTTCCAGAGTAGCATTATATCATGTTAACTGTTAAATTCCTGCTGAGTTTTGGTTTTGTTGGGGGTTTTTAAAGGTAGAAATAAGTATATTGCTCAATTTATAAGTTTAAACAGTTATTCCTGTATGGCATCATTACATGGTCAAGTCACTGCAGCTCTGAAAGCCCAGTGATTTACTTGTGATATCTTTACACTGATGCTAAATTTCAGACTACTTCACAATACTTTCATTTTCTGAGAATAAATTGCAGTTTTGAATGTATTCACTGGGACATGAGAGATTGTTTTTTATTCTCTCTCTATACCATCATCTGCAAATTGCTCAAGTTGCTTAATAGCATAAATCAGTTACATAAATGCTAAGGTTTTCCCTTAAGCAGTAGGAGCAATGTATCAAAAAAAATAGATAACAGTAAAAGGCTTTCATTTGTGATTGTCGTTCTGTTGAGATCCTGCTGGATTACCAGGTTAGATTTGTTGTAATGTGGAGATTCTGTTCACAGCCTTTTAAGATTTACTGACTTTTTAAGATGAGGTTAGGCTAAGAAGTCAGTATTCTTGAAGTAAAATACACCCTGATACACTGAGGTTTAAAACTGGGTGGCTGGTACTGTTAATCTCTATAGCCACAAGACCCAGTGCTCTGGTGGGCATTGCCACCCAGAGGGCAATGGCATTGGGTCTGCTCATGAGAAAGCTCCTAAACCCCAGCAGCTCTCAGTCTGCATCTGAAGCACCCAGATGCCTGAGAGCAGGAGCACACAGGGCTCTGATTTTAATCCCCACTCAGAGGCTTCTGCTGTGGAGTGTGAGTGATGGTGGGTTCATGGGCAGCGCCAGGAGCCTGCCTGCTGTGTTAAGCTGAACCTGTTGGACTTGCTGAAGTCTGACAGTAAATGTGACCCAGACTGTCCTGCTCCTCAGCACTGGAGCAGGGTGAGCAGCACCAGCAGGAGCCTCACTTGACTATCTGACATTGTGACCATGGCAGCTCTTCCCCAGGAACAGCCTGGGTTCAGTAACAACTGCAGGCTTGTATGACTTGTGTGGTGCCCTGGACCAAACTGGTCTTCTTCAGCTGTTCCTTCCTTAGGGAAGCATGAGGAGAACGAAGTCTTGGGTTCAGCAACACTTGATCTTTTACTTCTGGCACATGCTCAGCGGGGTGTTGTAAAGAAAGGAAGCTGTTTCAGCACATGGACAGGACAGCTCATCTCTTTGCAAGAAACTACACTGACACATCCTTTTGCATCTGAGGGATATTCTGATGATTAAATATTTTTTCAGTAGTAGTCAACAAACAAACTTTGCAGCTGGCAAAAACAACAATTTATTCAGCTGGTATGGATTTGTTTTTTCTCTTTTCTCTTTTCTGTGTAAAACTTCAAAAAATAAATTAATACTGGCATTGAGGCCAGTCCAAAATTTACATGGTATTTCAGTCCTTCTCAGTTAATTTTGATTGCTTATATAAGACTGAAGTAATATATGTTTGTTGTGGGACTGGTTGGCTGGAGGATATGAATTTATATTTAATTATCAAAGAACACTGTCATCCTAGATTGATATAACCAAAGATATCTTTCTTCCTTTTATGGCTATTCATGTATTCTACCACTTGAGTTTTTTCCATGTTAGCAAAATGAAAAAGAATCAAAACTCTCTTGATCTAAGTCTTTTATTTGTACTGGACAGAAAAGGCATTGAGTTGCTTATATGACAATCAGTACCTGACAGATGTAACATCATTTTCTAATGCCCTTTATGCAATGTTTCTTAATGTAAAAAATAATAAAACAAAGGAAAGAAAATCTGGGGCTTTGGCTTACCTTCTTGTCTCGTTAAAGAAGGTGAAGAATTGAATTGTCACAGGTGAACTAAGACTACATCCTGCAGCCATAGAGAATGTAAAGAGAATTTAAAGAAATCTTTAAAAAAAGTCTTACATAGTATTATCAATTCCTATATAAAATAATTTAATATTTTAAATACTTTTTAAATAATTTATCTGTATTTAAAACTAAGTTTTTAAAATTTTATGTTTGGAACCTTTTTGGCATTAACACCTAAATATTTTTTTTTAAATATTAAAAAATCTTTTACATATTCAATACATTTCAATATAAAAACAGAAAAAGTAATATACAGTGTTCACACATAGTATTGTACATGACACCTGAGCTCTAGAGTGAGCTTTTGAATTTGTCAGGCAAGTCATAGCTTAGTTGTGGTGAACCACTTCTTATTCTCTATCTGGACTCTTTAAGATTATAACAGATCTTTACCATCAATATGTAGGATTTAATATTATATACACATACTGTATACAGTATTTAATTTCCATCTCTATGCCCAGAATTGTAAATAAATATTTTTTTTCACAGCATTTAGATCAAAATATTGTTTAGAGCATACACAAATATATTTAAGACACACACAAATTGACAAGAACCATACCGATTTTGCTCAGCTCACTTACAGGAAAATTTAACTTAGAGGTGCCAAGTAACATAAAGTCACTCTTACATTTAAAATGTATAATAAACTTGTTACCAAATGTTTACAGGTTGTGTCAACAGCAGGAAAATGAGGGTTCCCTTGTCCCCTTGGCGCATTTGCATTGACCCTGCCAATGATAAAGGCAGTGCGGGCAGAATGCTGGTGTCTCACAGCCCCTTCGGCAGCACGCGCAGCTCTCTGACAGTTCTACCAGCTCACTGCCACAGACTCTGGCAGGACTTCACAAAAGGCCAAACTCTCCAGTTTTTAAGGGTAGGCGTGTCTGTCACTGAAAATGAAGTTTACTGTCAAATTGTAGCTTGCTTTCTCCATCCTCTTGTATTTAGAAAGATGATTTCCACAGATACTGTAAACGGATTTGGGTGGAAGGAGGGGGACTCTCATGCTTCCTATACCACATGCATCATGTACTGTGAGTGCAATAGTTGTGTCCCATTGTGCAAGGTAATCCTCAAAAGTCTTCATTTTTCTTTGAAAAGCTGTTCTCCAAGAGGACCCCAAAACTTTACAAAGACTAAATGGAACACTCTACATAGCTATTTAGGGATGCTTGCAGCAGGAAAAAATACCAATGCAAATCAACATTCTCATCAGGAGGCTAGCCTAGAAAGATTACCCAGAAGAGGAGCACATGCCACATGATATGTGCAGTTATTCACAAATGAACAAAACTCACATTTCAGAGTTTGCACTCATAGTTTCCCATTCATATGCAATCTATAAACTAGAAACTATTTGCAGGAATTATTGCATGGCTTATTCTTAATAGTTGTTCCTGAAAACATAACTTCTTCACAAGTAATTCTGACACATGTTTTCAGGATGAACTTACAAGAAGGTTTTGAATGTTTTGCTTGTATCTTTAAAATGTGAGATTCGGAATGCACCTTCAGGAAAACAGAATTCACAAACTGAGACATATCCTGCCTGCCTTTCACTCCTCCTGCCCTAGCTCAGGCACAAGGGTACTTGTACAAGGTGTTAAATCAGGTTAAGAGTGGTATCTGGGGTGACTCTGGGCTTGCTTTCCATGCAATTTGATTCTTCTGCTTTCAAGGGTGCAGACTCTGAGAAGGATATTGTTACTTAGGGAGGATAAGCATTACAGCAACTTTATTTTAATCCATCTTAAGAGATAAATGAGGCCTTGAGTTTATTTCACAGTAAAAACATGGTACAACAATAGGCCTCTGTTTATGTCTTTGAAGACCTCAGCAAAAAAATTTGGATTCTGTAGGATAAAGGAAGCAACCAATGCTAAAATAATCCTTGCCCACATCTTTTACCACTTACAGCACTGGTTAGGAATACTGGTGTGCCAGTGAGGGAGTAATTCTCAGCTCTTTTGTACACACAGAGTTTCAGTCCTGGTATTATCAGCTCGGCCCTTTTCATTGTAACATCAAAGTGACATCAAAACTAAGCATATATTGACAAGAGTTTCAGAACCAAAAATAACATAAAGTGCTGAGCTACTAGTTTTGCCTTTGCAAAAGTCTGTCTAGACTTGGGAAAATTTGTATTTAAGTTTTTACCTTTCCTTGGATCTATCTGCAGTGTGTATATATAAATAGATGTTTATACAGTTAATAGTTTATAAAAGAAGCAAGAAGCTTTATTATTCATAAGTACTCATCTGATGACAGAGTGAGCAGAAAAGGTGCCGTTTTCTTGTAAAGACAATGTTATGGTGACTCAACAGAAGGAGTTCTATAAAAGGCTAAGCATACAACAGACCAAACATTTAATTTTTAAATGAAAACCTTGATCTCAGGGTTTAATGGCTATTTTTGCTTCAGAGTCTTCATTTATGCTTGAGCATGTACAAGACATTGAGTTACTTTTTCCGCACTGGAATCCAGTTAACAGTAAAGAAACAAGTGTGGGATTTGTGTTTTTTTAAACAAGTGATAATGAAGGCATCTTAAATCAATAATTTTTCTTTTCATAGTTAAAATGGTTATTAGTTGAAAGAATACCTTTCTGGGGAGAAGGAAGAAGTAGTAAACACTGCAATAATTACTGTGAAGCCTGTTTTGGAATTCAAGCCAAATTCCTAGGTCAAATCCAGAAAGATATGAAGGACAGGTTATGTGGCGTGTCCTCTCACCCTTCAGGTTTCTGGTGTCTCAGACAAATTCAAAATCCTCAAAGTCATATATGTTGTATGCAAAGTGCAAGGAGGGAGTTGCAGGGTATGAGTGAGGGGCTGAAGAGCTACATAAGGCATTTCTCCCTTTTCTCTGTTTAAGCAGCCATTTGGATTTAATCCTCTCCTAAACTTGTTTATGATTACTCATTCAAATAGATAAGATGGAGTGTGCTATCCTTTATAAAATAAAGTCTGGAAGAAGTACCATTTCTGGCATTGCCTACCTCTTATTTTGGAACAGCCAGTTTGAACATGTGTAAGAGGTGGTGGTTCAATACCCTGTCATTCTGAAGGGACCTGCAGCCACTTGGTATTTTCCACAAAAGAGTGCTCAGAGGAGCTTCACAGACACAGCCCAGAGAGAAACTCTTGGCTTCCCTTCTGAAATGGTGCCATTCTTCCAAAAGGAACTCAGGACCAGAGGGTGGGGGGGGCAAAAGAAAGCAGACAATGAGAAGCATTATACTCATTAAAAACAAGCCATCAAAAGACCCCACATTCTTATTTGCTACATACCAATCAGAGAAGCAGGTTTTAGTTAGGAGTTAAGCAAAATCTTTAGACACAGCCTCTACAAAGTTTGGTGCTGACATTAAAATACCAATTGTACAAATGATTGTGAATACTGAGAATGCCATCAAACAGAGCCGATCCACTACAGAGGCTGCAAATTTCCATTCATTGCAAATGGCTTCCTCTTCATCCTGGTCTCTGAATCGGTTTGCAATGTACCTGACCTCTTCCAAAATCTTAGCCAAATCTGGGTCACCTTCAGAGGGGTGGCCACTGTGCAGCAGGTTTTCTTCATCTGTTGGTGAGCAGGTCATCCTCCCACAGATCACGCCTGAATCAGTGGTGGGTGTGCAGTGAACCCCTTCCAGCCCCCTGAACCCAATGTACAGCATGTTCCCATTACTGGATTGCTGGCCACTCACAGTGTTCATCTCCACACTGGACAGGCTGCAGCGACGCTGTTTATGTTGGCAGGCAGGACGCACTTTATCTTCCCCCGGTCTTTTCATCCTCAGAAACCAAGCACACCAATTGAGAAGGATGATTCTTGTCTGAAAGAAAATTTTTGAGAATAAGCATCTCTTCACACAGCCACTGTCTCAGGTGCTGCTGGTATTCAGGCAGCTGGGGTGACTGGTCCATGGTGTCTGCTTAGCCTGCACCACATTCTAGAAAATGATGCTGGAGTTTTCCAGTCACTGGGGTTCTCTTCTTGTTCTAGCAGTGATATTCATTGCCTCAGGCTGACTATCAGTACTGGGACTCCCCCCTCCTCTGATGGGAGTGTCCATAGTGTTGATTCTCCCCGACACTTGATCAGTGACATAGCAGCCTTTTCCACTTTTACTAAAAATCATGGGTTAGACAAAACCAAGCCAAACTCTTACTGAATAAGAGTTACCTTTTAATAGTCTTAATAACACTGCTTTGGATGGTAGTCAATAAAGTTACAATTCTTTTTCTCTTATTTGTGCTCTAATATTAAATACATATCTATTACTGTTTGGGTGGGGCTGCTGAAACAGATTTTGGCCAGGACTGGACCACCGAGATTTAAAATGTTATGGCTCTGTTCTCATATTGTGTTCACATCAGTTGGTTGCGGATTTTAGAAAAGAGATCTGGATATAACATGGAGAATATGTGGAAAAATTACTTTGATTTAAAAAAAAATACTTTGCAGATTTAATCTGTGTGTATCATTTTACTGTTTTCCACATTGCCTTAATCCAGCCTTAAAGAAAACGCAGGAAACCCAGAGACTGTTACACTTCAAATGAAAGCTTCTGTAATTTATTTAAATCAGATTTTAAGAGCTCATTCCAGCATTTATTTTTCAGAGTTCTAATAAAATATTATTGTATCATGTAATAGGCAAACTTTTTCCTGTAATTAATATTAGATTGGTCCATTTATTCTGACTGAGAGTAGATATAGTTACTCAGAGCAGATGCTTGCAAATATCCCAGCCAGAGACAGATCTTGCCCTATTACTTTTTTTATGCTATCAAGCTCCACCAAGAAGGAGCTGGAATATATATTCAATATTTCCAATAATATTCTGTTAATTGAGGGCCTGATCCAAAATTCACCAGTGCCCAAATAATGTTTGTTGGACTTCAGCTTCTCAACAGTACAGCTCACTCCTCAATCTCAAGTACTCTATTTTCTGAGGATGTTTGGCTCAGTACTAAACATTGTCCCCTTTAGGTCATCAAACACATGTCTAAAGAGATCTACCTTTAATTCTCTTCACTGAAATTTATTTTAAATTCACCACCCCAGGACAAGCCAGGGAATGTCTCATTATCTCTTGTCCTCAGGGTACTGCAGTATGCACATTCTTTCCAGCTAGTAAGGATAATAATATCTCATTGTTCTAGAGAGAAAAAAGAGGAAAGGTCTTTCCATCTTCAGAAAGGCCTGATGCTGCCGTGAGCTGGGTGAAGTCAAAGGAGGGGACGTTTAGCTGATGACAGCAGTGTGTAGTAATCTAGTATCAGCACAATGTTCTCTGTAAAACCCACCCCTCATAGAAGGACATTATTTAAAAAGTCTTATGTGCTTAGAAAAAATATTTTATTCTTTGGACTTTATAGATGCTCTTGAAAAGAGATATAAAGATCAGGATTTTCAGAGAAAATTCCACTTTAACAGCCATCTTTAACAGATGCTTTTTAGGCTATGGATGTTTCTGTTTGGCAGCAGCTAAATATGCAGCAGCTGCACAGCTGCACCTCGAGAGTAGTGTATTTCATACATTTCTCATCTCCATCAGCATCTTACTCTATTCTTCTACCTGGTTCACTTCAAACATCTGGAGCTTATTTGAAAATCACCTTCAAATCACTCTTATATATTTAGGTTTTAACAAAATCCTGAGTTGCATGTAGCTGTTTTGAAGAATATGAGAAGTTAGTGGAGGTATATTCATTCTCTCTTGCATACAAATGTTTTCTCAGAAACCAACCAGATGGAACATATCTAGACAGCTCATTTCTAGTGAAACTGCTTTTCCAAACAAAATGTCTGGGAAGGATTTGTATGTTTTTAACAGTAGGAGGTAATCACAGGCCACTAGCTACTCTGTCACATCTCTGAGCTGGACATTTATGCAATGGAGAGTGAAAGAAAATCAAACCTTACCCATTTAGGCATTTTTCCTCCATCTGGATCATGATGATGGTATTGTAGAACAATAACAGTGACAACAACAGAAAGACCAACAATAATCATAGTGCTGGCAAAATACTGAGCTGCAAAATAAAGAAATTACAGGAACATGCTTTGGCTGATATAGCTTTAATAAGAGGTCTTTATATATGCATTCATAGCATTTAGTTCTTTTTCCAGTTTAGTGCTGCTCTAGATACTTTTGAAAGATTTCTCAACAGCAGAAATATTGGACATTATTTTGAGGGGATAGCCACTGTCTAGCTGTTGTTTTTGTGGAACTGAGCACCTGCCTTTTCTAAGAAACCTTGGCACAGGCTGCCTTCTAATTTTATTTCAGCATTATTGTATAAACTGACTAGCACTTCTTTTGAAAAGTTTCTCTTTTTGTTTGAACAATTACAATGGGAAGATTTAATTAAGTTTAGCTCACATATTCCAATTTTCTAATTGGAATTAGGAATACAGAACACAATCTGGCCTATTGTGTCAAAACTGCAACAAATTCTTCCGTGGAGAATTGATTCTCCTATTCTTTCCCCAAGTACACATAGGTTGTCTATTTCATTCAGAGGAAAGAGCACCCATCAGAGCCTCTTATCAATTGGCAATATTTTTCTTATTCAGTTGCAGTCATCCATTTTACAGCTGGTGATTTGCCTTAATGCTGGCCTTTGTGCAAAGTTACTGCACCTTGTTTGCTAAAAAAATCCAAGTGACTAAAAGCTTACCAATTAAGGGAACAGAGTCAGAGGTTGCTGGCATAATTTCAGCCACAAGCAGCATGAAGACAGTGAGAGACAATAAAACTGTTATACCTGAAAGATAAACATGAAGTATGAAATCATATCAGTAGCTTGTAATTACAACAGGGAGAGAAACAAAATGGATCTGAAGGAATGCTCTCTGCAAGATTTGATCCCACTGTAACCCTGCTCCGGCACGTTGGTGGTATTCCTGTCCTTCCTTGTACTGCCTCAAGTTCGGGGTAGCAGTGCTGCCAAACTGGTAACAATGCTTGCACAGACATGGTTATTTTTACATTCTTGTGATGGTTCAACTTTTATCATCATTTGCTAAGTAGTTGAGGCAAATAAAAGCAATTCTTGCACTGTATTAGCTTTAGAAACATGGTGTGAATCTGAGTATTTGAACATGTGGCACTTGATTAATTGTCATGGAAGCTACAGGTGGTGTAATACATAAGTTTCCTCAAAAGCAGATTTGCTGCCTTGGACAGACTTTGGTATCCTTTGATATTAGTGTTGGGTTCTGCAGGGGATTATGCCCAAGCTGGGTCAACCGTTGATTTTTGGATTTTGACTTCTGTTGCTCAGTTATGAGTTCCCATCTTTCTGGAAACAGACTTAACTCTTTTCTCAAAACTAGACTTAATAATGAATAATTGTCAGATGGAAAAGGTTTAAGGAACAAAGAATTAATCTTAAAATATGGTGAAGGACAACTTAATTAAGGAGGCTATTACCCCTCAATTAAACCATATTCTGGAAAAATGTCAAATTTTTCTACATTTAAACAGCAATGTTTATTTAGTAGAAGCCAGTTAATTGGAATTTTGTATGGGACAAAAGGTTTCTTTACATAGTTAAACTCCATCTTAAAGATCGCATACTCAAAATCAGATTTGTTTTACAAACCATTGCTTAAGTTAAAATTCACTATAAAACGTAAAATAGGAGCAATTAGAATCAATCTTTCTGAGAAGACATCATAGGTCTTAATACAATTCAATATTAAAAGGAAGTATTAAGAAGAATTCAGTGTTAAAGTGTTCAAATGCGTATTTGTAACTTAAACTTTACCTAATGAATGTGAGATTCAGCAAATAAATGCCAAAAAATGAAAGCCTGCTTCTTAAGGAGGGTAAAACACTAAAAATAGCTCATGAGCCAGGACACACAAACTATTCCTCCTGCCTAAGACTGCTTAAAAAGAAACTTTAAAAGGACAATCTCTTTTGTCTTAGTCATATTTACAACATCCTATTAACACTTTACCTAGTGAGATTTTTTCACCCGAGTCTGCTGGAAGCAGGAAAACCAACAAGGCAAGTGCTGATATCAGGACACAAGGAATAAGGAGATTGAGTCCATAATAGAGAGTCCTACGTCTCATAGTAACTGTGAAGGTTACATCTGGGTAGGGTTCTTTACAACATTCATAAAAGCTCTCAGTTCTCTTCCCAGGAACTCCTGTGTAGGAGAAAAGAGGAAGAAAACCAGAAATGAATGTGAATAAACTGTATATTATATAGTGTTTATTTTTTAAAGGAAAAATTTAGTTTCCAAGTTTTGCCACAGGTAAAACTACTTAAGCTTAATTCCCACTTTTTCTCAGCTGATAAAGGAAAATCAGATAAAAGATACAGAACTCGAGCAGGAAATTTCTCTTTTTTTTTTTTTATGTTGATTTGCATCTGAGATCTGTTCTCAAGAGTTTCAAATGCCACTGGCTAGGTCATTTATTAATTTAATTTCTGCCTTCATTTCCCAATTGTCACTCCATCCATTTCAGCAGTGGGGACAAAGCTGCAAGTTCACAGTGTAAATAGGAAATGGAGAGCTTACCTACTAAATCCCATTCTCCATTTGAAATATAGCCAGATATATCTGCTTCTTGCATTTGTAAGTCCAAGGACCAGCCTCCATAAGTCCAGGATCCAAACTTCAGGTTACATTTCTGAACATCAAATGGAAACCAGCGCACATCTATGTAGCATGAGCTCTTAAATATGCCTGGGTGAGATTTTAAACAAGGCGCTAAATAGAAATGCTTGTTCCACAGAATTTCATGTACATTTTGTAACCAGAACTTGTTCTACATTGTGCCTTCTGTTTTTCATTTATAAAGTATATTTAATCCCAGTCCTGTCTTGACATGGAAAGAGCAAAAGTCAGTCATAGAGAAGGGCAAGAACTGTACCATTAATGTACTGATGTTATTTACTATTTTTTAACAATACTCTTCCATTTTGGCACATAGTGGAAAACTATTCAGAGAAGAGCTCAGATTTCTAGATACAGTATTTCAGGAAGAAATGAAACAGAATATGTAATCTGTTTCTATTTCTTTTACTGACTAAAGTAAGAAATCCTGAAACATAAGAAATCATGAAAGTATTACTCAGGAAAGTGAGCTTCTTCTTTTTCACTTGTTGAGTCAGACCCTGTCCTTCAGCAGCTTTCAGAACTGAATTGACAACCCCCCACCAAATGGAATATCTTAAGAGAGCATCTTAAGTCAAGAAGCAAACCCCTGAAACCCTCTGGACATCTTAGGCAGAAAACCTAATTTGTCTGGAAAGCATTTGTTCTAGTGCTGTAGTTTGCAAAATTCAGATGCTAGGAAGAGTTAATTCTAATTATTATGCTAATTGAGTTGGGGAAGAGAAACAGTGCTCCACTGCTCCACTCCAGACCAAAAATTGTTTTGATGAAGCATTCGTTGAATCATTTCAAATAGAAATACATCCAAGATGTTACTAAGCATCTTACTGTAAAGTTAACATATTAACAAAAGAAACACTAAAATAATGAAATAAAAATGTATTGAGGTATTACCATGACTTTGATAAACAACACCTTTTAATAGTAAAGATTTACAAACTTCTGAAATTGTATATTATTACAGAAGAATTTCCATAATTGTAATAGAACATGTATGACAGTTTTCATGCAAAGGTGTTAACCATATAACCATAACACATGTAGGCTTACATCTATCAGATGATGCTCGCTAAACAAATAAAATGTAAGAGAATTTATGGCAAATTTGAAACCACAATATACATAAGTAATCTATCAAAATTTATGACATGCAAACAGCCTACCTGGTGGCAGGTATTGGCAATGTCCTGAAGAATTGACTAAAACATTAGTGTGAAAAGTAGCATCAAATCTTTCATCAGCACTAGAACAGGGGAAAAACAAAATGGGTTATTTGCTCTTTAACTGGCTGAAGAATGTCTGAGACAAATCTGTTCTCATAAAAGGACTATGTCACCTCCAAAACTTGACAGCTTTTTTTTCTGCTGTCGGTTTTCTGTGGCCTGAGAGTAACTGGCCTGATACTTCTGGGTTTGCTCCTGATTAAGAACTGTAAGGGAAGGTCAGCCACCTCATTCTCTCCACTCACCTGCCCATTAGATTAATTATAATGCCTTGGCTCTATTGATTTCCTTTTGGAAAGTAAGCACTTTTTAAAAACTTCTCAAGCAACTGTACAGGGAAATCTGTTCTCTTGCTGTCTGCGTTAGCAGCTAATGAATACTGAGGAGACACTGAGACACTCCAGTGTCCGTGTCTTCCTCTTTGGATGGGTGAGCATTATTACTACATGTCATACATGAGACCCTTTAATGCCCTTCTCCTTCCACATCCTGGCTGCCTGTTCTTGAGATATTTGTAAGAAACTGGTGCTTCAAAAATCTCTACTGATTGTATTGCCAAATTTGGCAGAAGATACTGGGGAGGGGGGCAGCAAGATCACACACACATTCACACGGGTGCATGGGTCTCATTTCCTTAGACAAACAGACCTAAAGTCCTCCAACAAGGTTCTGTTTTAGACAAATAATTGCTGTGACTTGAAATTAATAAGGGTTAGATGATGGAATTCAAATAAGTAGTCAAATTTAGGATGTAAAATTATTCATGCCACACAAATCACTTGTTAAGTGGGAATTAATGACTCCTGAGCTAGGTTCTGTTCTCTTCCTCTGGAGTGGAGGGCAGTTAAACACCAGGGAGCTGACTCTAAGACCTTGCTGCTGTTTCTGGTAATTGGCAAAACCAGAATTTTCACAAGAACACAAATGATTAAGGAACCTTGATTTCATTGCCACATGACTTTGCCTTTCAGAGGCACATTCTTAAAAGAATATCCAGTGGTAATCAGATTCAAATATGAAATTCTTTTTTTATTAAAAAAGAGCATGTGTTTTTCCATGCTGTGCTTCTAATCATTTCTGAAATGCACTGCTTCATTTGGGAATGCACTAAGTAGCTTAAAGAGACTGGACTGAAATGTAATGTAGTGATAGAAAATAATTTCTGCTACATTTCCTCTTCAGGGTATAACCATTTGAAAACAGATATTGATTACAGGACATTGAGATGACAAAGCTGGACCTAGCAGATAGAATCCCACTGGAACCTAACCTCATGTTTATAAAACTGGAAAAATGAAACTCTTAAAATGAGATATACTTTCCAGAAGTTTTGTTATTCCATTAAATACTGAACACTATGTGGCCATTTGGAAAATAATTCCACCAGAAATGAACACTTTTAATTAGCTAAAAGTGGAAGACAGTCCACATGACACTAACACAGTCAATCCTGGAATTTGTACAAAGGCCTAGATTTTCTTTCCTCAGAAAAACTACAGGTGAACTGCCCCTGCTCTCCCCACAGTCGACTGGATGTAAAATTTAACACAGTTGCCACAGTTTCTCTGTACTAGGCAGCTGCAAGATGTGTAAGAACTCAAGACATAGTGAAACGTGCATTTATTAAAATGGAAAGTGAATTTATAGTTCATTAATTTCTCTGTAACTGCAGATGCATGTCCCTGGTGAAGCATAAAAATTGAAAGCATCTATCTCAAAATGGCATGTCACTAGAAGGGAACATCATAATATTCCCAATGTAATTTCAAACAGGAATAAGAATTTATTTTAAATAGCTTTACTCTCTGACTAAACTCTGCGTAAGATTTTTGGATTAAATATGTGTTTGTAACAGAGAAACTGTAGAATAATTATTTCATGTCTGAGTCATAGTTAACAATCTGAAGATTTGAAAACCTGTATTAACAGAAAAAATTGTGGTTTCAGTTTTCCAGGTTATTGTGACCCTTCTCATTCTATAAACCACTCCAGCTACAGTTAGTAGCCATATATTAATATGACTAATTCCTAAACTATTACCCTTTCATTTTGGATATACTTAAATACTAAATCCTAAATCATCAGGCACATTGCAAGTCTCTCTCAGGTATGTGATATATATGAGGAAAAATATTGTCATAACTCATTTTTTTGGAAATCACTAAATTGCTGTTGTAGAGTACCAACTACAGAATATCATTCATCAGGACAATGGAAATGAAGGAGTCTTTTGTCAGATTCTCCCAAGAACGGTGTCATTTATGGAATTGAGGTAGCTAGAGATCACTCAGTGTTAGCTGTACCTCTGGGACAAGCACTGCCACAATGCAGGCCCTAGAGCAGTACCCAGTGCCTGGCAAAGGCTGCCACTGGTGCTGTTACTGCATTATTACAATGCAACAGCACCTGTGACTGCAACACTGAACATAAATGTGCTCACCAAAAGGCAAATGGGGGGAAAACTGCCCCTGACCTTGGGAACAGCTATTCTCTAGGTCTTGTTGCAACAAAAAGCAGCTCCTGAAGTGGGAAGGGGAATCAGGTGGATAAGCACAGCATGGTGTGTTCCTATGAGATATTTGGCAGAGAAACAAAGGAGAGAACACCATCAGGAAGACAAAAGGTTCATGTCATCTGCACAGGCAGCAAAACAATGTACCCTGGCTACCACAGAAGAGCCAGTGCTCCATGTACAGAGCAGATGTAAGTTCTTTCCAGTACCTGGGCAACAGCACACAAGCCCACAATAACTGCAGCAAAAGGCAACTTGTTACAGAACAGGTAGCTCTCAGTGTTTTATTTTTTGAACTAAATAAATTCCACAATGGGAACTACCATGTCACAGTACAGCCAAAGAATCTCTCAATGTCAGCCAAAGGTTCTGCAGTGGATTGATGGCAATCTGTTTGTCCCTGAAATAGGCCCAACTCAGAACAGTTTGAGGAGAGCACCAAATATCTCAGCTATTTTTGTAGCAGGAGGAAAGAATAATACTAAAACTGGATATGGAAAAATGCAAAGATCCTTCCTGGCAATTACCTCTCCTGTCTATAGTGAAACCCAAACTAAACCCTGACAAGCAGGCAAACATCAGATTTGAATTCACCAGTAACCATTTAAACCAAAAAATTTCAGAGAAAATTATCATTATCCATACCATTAAACACCATCTCACAGAAGCTACTCAATTAGAATGGTAGTAGGGACAATATTGTTATTCACAAAGTATTTGCAAATATGTCCTTCTCTTCTGTGAACAGGAGACTGGTAATTTCCCAGTATTCCAAACACCTAGAAAGTTTTGGAAAATTATTTAAAAATCTAGGCATTTTGATGAGATGATTATGTCATTTACTTGCCTTACCATTGTGTTTGGACAGGGTGCTAGAAAACTTCATGTAGACTCCCTTTCCCAGGAAAGGCAGGAGCAGTTGAGCTTTCAAGGGATATTTTGCAAGTCTATAATTCTATGATCTTCCCTCCATGCCCCCCCACACACAAAGAAAAGGGTGTCTACCTGTTATAGAGAAGAATATCGGGCTTCCAAATGAGTCCATCAGGAAAACGGACATTCTTCACTCCTGGGTATTCCGACACATTCCACTGTAGATAATGATCTGTCCAGTACTAAGCCATACACACAAAAAGTCAGTTAGGTCATCTCATCCACTGGTTTACTGTAGTTCTCTAGGGACTGGATGGGCTGAAACAATAGGTGTTCTCTTGTTTAGCTTCAAGGACTGCAGTGTTTGGAAAGAGTGAATAAGGCCACCTAGAGCATCATGGAACTCATAAACCCCTCATTTTTAATTCCCACTGCAGTGCACATAACAGCCTAGAAGAGATTTGGGGTGCTTGTGGTTTGTTCACACTGTCTGAGGTGCCAGTTTGGGATTGAACTGCTTTTATAATTCATACAGTGACTTCCATTATCTTTCTCTTCATAGACAACTTTGTTTGCTATGGTTGGAAATTCTCAGGTTGCAGTGCCTTGCTAATAGGCCTGGGGTAGAGCAGCTAGCATTCACAGAAGATGACTGTGATGGCACAAGGGTAGTGCCAGCAGAAGGTCTTGGCAGTCCTGGGGCCTCGCATTGGGCAATCTCTGAGGCAGCTGCTCCAAAGCCCTGCTCAGTCCCACAAGTTTCCTCCCTGGCTGGCACTTCCTGCCCTGGGGCTGCCTGTGCTCCTTTCAGCCCAGGCCTGGCTGCTGGCACAGGCAGGCTGGCACAGTTGCACTAGCAGGGCTTTGATCTGAGCTCAGCACTGCTGAATCCCACACTCTGCATTGAAACATATGGTGGAGCACAGGCATAAACAAGAGCAGAGCCCCAGACTGCAGCCAGCTGAGCACTGTGGCAGCCCCAGCAAGCTGCTTGCCTCCTGCACTCCAAGGAAATAGCAGCATGAGCTGCTGTATTTTCCTGAAATTGAGGTTGTACATCATTCCTTACTATGCAAATGACTTGTCATGATACTAGGGTGGTTTCTGTTGACCACCGAGGGTATAAGGAATAAAGTTCAATTCATTTTACAAAATTTACCAAATTTTCTCTGTCTGTGCTTCATTATAATGCAATTCTCTGTATCTCCATTATTATGTTGTTTACATTAACTTGGCTGTAGGCAAGTAACTTAGAGGACTTGTCCAGATTTACCAAGCTGTTGCAATGCCAAATGTTAATTTCTTAAATGCAAACTTTTAAACGGGTGAGAAAATGTACATTTACCCCTTCAGTCTAGTGGTTCTTGTCAAAATGTTTGATAGACATTAAGGTCAGGAAAAATTGCCAGTGGGTATTGTGGAAGTAAATGTTACTGGTCATTCTCATGGGATATTCACATCAAACTGGTCTATGTATTTCCTTGTATTACTGTCACAGGCAAGTTTTGATTTGATACACCAAGTCCCCAGTAGCCTCATGCTGCAGGTATTCAAATATATTCTCGTACCTTTACAACAGCATAAATGACCATTTTGATGCATTCAGCACAACTAATAGCATTCATCATGCAGCTTTTCTGAAGTGTTTACTATTTTATTCTTGGCCTGTGCTTCTATATTTATCTCATCATTTTTTACAATGAGTTTGTAGCAAAAACGGGCAAAAGATCTGAGTCGTGCACTGTTTTTTCTTTTAGCTACAGATAATAGTTTTTTATGGAAATCTTCAATTATTTGGCTCTGTTCATAGTTGTTGGTTTCACAACCATCTATACACAGCTTCTGTAAGCTGATCAACTGCTTCTCATATTTTTTCAGAAGTTTTTTATGCTTTTTCCAGTAAACTGTTTTACATGAACTTCTTGGTTGACAAATGTAACTGTAATTTTTTTACCACTTCATCTTTGTGTAATGTAGAAGTCCTGAGATGCCGGGATACATCTGTTTTTTCCAAAGGCCAGCAATGTAAGCAAATAAGCTGGGTGGGTTTCAGGCACTGAAAGCCATGGCTCTCGTGGCTTTGGGTGACTCATCCTCAGGAGCTGCCAGAGCAGGTCACTCACACTCGTGGTGGCAGAGCCGGGACTGGCAGGCTGCATTCACTGCCACCTGAAGGCATCCTGGATATCAACATATCCAATCATTTCCCATCCCAGCTTACGTTAGGAGTTACCATGGCCACGACACTGTAGCACAGGGTGATGCTGAGGGACGTAAAGACAGTCCAAGGACAACAGAGAATGTAATATTCAAGGCTGCATTAGAGATAATGTTAAGCAGATTTTATGGTTGCTCTGTTAGCCCTGTGTACAAAGTGCTCACCCATCCAGCAGGGCATGATCTGCTTCATTTTGCTTTAACTTCAGAGCTAAAGGAGCTGAAGCACCTTTAATTTGGATTAAAATAGCAAAGTGCTCAGGGTGCTTTGGTTAGTTCCAATCTGTGTGATGAAGCAAGGCTCCTGCTGTAACTTAGATCAGGTTTTAGATTTTTGATGCTGAACAGTATTGCCATGGATATGCCACCGAAGTGGTTGGATGAAATAGTCTGCATGTATAAATACTAGATTTATATTCCACTTTCTCTCAAGTTATTTTTTGTATTTAAGTATTTTGGGGATAATTATATAAAATACATTTAAGATACATTGTATCACAAAATACATTTAAGATACATTGCTGATTATACACACATATATATCAAGGAATGCAGTGGAGAGGGATTTCAGGGACAACTTATTTCAGATAATTTAGAATAATAGAATAACATATGTTTGCCTTAAGCTTTGCTCTGAATCTGTCCAGAACATCATTAATAGACAGCTGATTTGCAACCACTTTTATTTTTATGTCTACACAAACCATGAGGAGTGGCTACATTTTTTAGTAGTAACCAAGTGATCTGTTCAATGCAGTCTTAATGTGCTTCATATCCAGTATGTGCTAAAGTGAATAAATCAAAAGAAATACAGAATGTATAATATAATCAAAAATTTCCTCAGGGGAAAAAAAAAACAAACTCAAAAAGGATAAGGATGCTGTGAGATAGAAGAGAAGAAAAATAAATTACAGCCTCTTGAGTATGAATTGTTGTCTCTTTTACTGGTAAGAAATCATAGGAACTATGGTCTTTGTAGCTAAAAGCCAAAACCATATTCTACTTGACAGTTTTAATCTTGCTGTACAACAGGCCTGTAAAAAAGCATGAGTTGAGTGCTTCTTCCATGTCAGATTTTCTTTGTGGATATATGGAATGGCCATGCTATTCTCACAGGTCATCAGAATAGTCTTTCCTTTGTTTCCCAAGGCCTACCCCATGGCAAGTGAGGTGCTCTATCTGAAATGTAACAATAAAAAAAAAAAACCTTTAAACTGAACGAGCTAGTACAAGACACTGAAAGTCGTAAAGTTCCTGCAAAAGCCTTGTGATTGTCTGGAATAATAGAAATCTTCTGTAACTTCCTTTAGCTAACCCAAACAGTTTGGTTTCTGTAGTACTGATGGGAATTCAACTAATGGCAAATTCTCATCCATGCTGCTGTAGATGGAGAAAACTCCACATCACCATCTTTGCAGAGCTTAAGACAAACTTATGGTAGGAATGTTTGTGGATGCACTAGGACTCCACAGGAGTCAGCATGCTAAGAAGCACCTTGTTAATTCTGAGACTTAGTGTAACCTTTCAGAGAAAACTATTTCAAAATACTCTCACAAAGTTCTTGAATTGTCTATTATCTCTTCCATTTATTAAAAAGTGAATAAAACTTGACTCCTGCCCAGAAATGCTGGCCATGAGTTAATGAGGACGAAGTTCTCTGCTGTGGTATCGAGTGGTAGCAAAGAAAATCTGACATGGAATTAGGAGTCAACAGTCAACTCCTATTTTCTCTACAGACCTGAAAGTTTTCTAAAATTCAAACCCCTCACCAGATTACACTCTAAGACTGAAGGGGAAAAACAAACATACTTTGTTTTAAAACTTACCATTTGTAGCCAAATATTTGTTGTTAATACTTGATTCTTTTCATCCTGGAGGGAAGGAGGAGAGGAAGAAGGAAAAAACAATCCACAGCTTAGTACCATACAGATAAAATAATACCATTAAATACATTTGATTATCATAAAATATGCTAAAGTACCAGTTATGCTAAAGTACCTTTCAAAGCAATGGGAACCATTGCCACTCACTTATTGGAATGGAAGTTTTCACAGGAACTTTGTAATTTCAATTTCACATTACCACAGTTAGTCAAACTGTTTCCTGGGGGTATCCTTCTGCCACACTCTTCCTTCTTTAATAAAGAGTCTCCAAAGGCACGGCAGATGACAGCAGGGCTGCCTGTACCACCTTTCTTAGGAGCACCCTCTCACTACTTAACCTTATCCAGCAGACATAGGCAGGCAGTAGAAAGAACAATGAGCAAAGTGTGGCTACGCTCAGATGGGCTAAGCTCAGATGAGGGGTGTTGAGGCCATTCTGAGGAGCTTCTTAACAGGCAAGTGGCACCACTTGTGTCAGTGGAACTGGCAAAAAGTGCTGCATCAGCTTTACCAGAAAACTGTTGCCAGGGCAGAATATTATTATTCCTTGAAGGCGTTTCCCCTGCACTCCTGTGACTGATCTAAGTTCAGGTGACACAGCAGGAATCTTAATGTTAATGCTGAAGTTGTAGACTTTAATTCTTCGCTGCTCAGACACAGGAAAATATCAGCGGCCTTTTTCTGTGGAGGCACTGTATCAGCATCCACCTGAGTTGTGTGAAGCTAATGGAATATACTATATATGCAGTCAGTATTCCACATTTTCCAATCTGAGCATATAATCCCTGTCCCAACACCATTCAAAGCTCCATTTACTGTCTGAGGAAGTGTCATAGGAAATTCAGTTACCTGTACAGCCTCAACTGCCAGAGTTGTTCATATGTCTAGACCTCTGAACTTAAATCTGTCACTCTTGAACTTAAATGTCATTCCTAAATGCCAAAAAATGGCCAAAATGTTTAATCACATTTCAAACAATAAAAAAACCCTTTTTAACAACACACTTTACTAAAGGTAAATTTTCCTCTTCTGTCCTTGTTTTGTGAACTACTAACCAAAAAGCACTCCCAAAAGACCTTTCATTGCAAACATTTTAGATCAGCACATTAGTAGGAAGTTACAGAGCATATAAAATCAAATCTCCTGCAAGGGACAATGGCATTTTTAAAGCAAGAGAAACCTTTTGGGGAGCAGCATCAGTAAATGTATGAAAGTGTTACTAGGCTGTGTGTAATCACAACTAAATGTACAACATACAAATAGATTTTTAAATAAAGATGACAATGTGCATGAGTAAAGTCTACCATCATGCACACTCCTACCTTGCTTTAAAACAAAAAGCATAAAAAATGTAAATAATCACAGACCATAGCTAGTCATTCAGTACTTTTCCCTCTCTATTTTCTGCTTCATCACCTCCATGAACCTTTTTCAAAACTATCTCAAGTGGACAACTCATTTAAATGGCATCCTGGGGAAACAGGTCTCTAAGTGTTTGGTTTCAGAAATCCATTATTAAGCTCCACTGAACCTGCACGGTGAAGGCATTGCTGCAGATGTCAGCCAGGCAAAGCAGTAATTAACTTGCACTAGCAGCTGTTATTCTCTAGCCCCACAAACATTAATTTGGAACCTCTCTCAGCCTGCTTATAGTGTTAGAGCACTACAAAACTAGTTTGTATGGGATCTTTAATTCATGAATGAGGAAACAATCTTTAAGAGATCATTCATATCACCATGAACTAAAGTCTATTGAGAAGGGTTGCCAGTTCAGGGCATGTAAAATCTGCATGTTTCTATTCATCACAGGTAGTTTTATGTGAGATGGAAATACTGCCAATGATAACTTGTCCTCCAAAGTTCAGTAACATCTTCTGAAAGCTCTGTGTGCTTTCAGAACACAGAACTGTGTTCTGTGAACATGACAAGTTCCTATAATGCAATGTCCCAGCACAGCACCTGAGCAAAGCTGAGAGCACTAAT
This sequence comes from Anomalospiza imberbis, assembly GCF_031753505.1. Classification (NCBI taxonomy): domain Eukaryota; kingdom Metazoa; phylum Chordata; class Aves; order Passeriformes; family Viduidae; genus Anomalospiza; species Anomalospiza imberbis. Next base: position 14,402,547 of record NC_089693.1, on the reverse strand, counting down.
GCTGGGTGGTTTCTCTGCACAGGTATAACTAGTTACTCAGAGGTGCAGAGCAATTCAGAATCAATTATGTTGCAGGAATCTTGTTTCAGGAGTATTAGCTGAATGGCACCTACTCCTGCATGGTTAAATCCTGAGTTAAACTCTCATTTTATTCCCAGTGTGATCTCTTTCTACACATGAACAGCCCCAGCTTTAAATTAGTGATGTTTCAAAAAGTCCTTTTCAGCAGCAAGAAAGGGATTGTACTGAAGGTGGAGTGTTGCTGATGCTGTGCCGTGAGAGGGCCTGAGCCCCCAGCACAGCCATGGCAACTGTTTTAGGAGTAGCAGGAAGGAACTCTACCATCAATGCACACCACAGACCCAGGCCAGAGAGCTGCCACTGAGCACTCAAAGTTGCAGAGCTGAGGGAGACAGCAGACTTTTAAACCAGCTGTGCTGCTGGCAGCATGATTCAGCTGCCTGCCACTGCCAGGCATATGGCAGAGCCATCACAGGTTGGCATGCAGGACACTCTGCAAGCATATTCTGAAAGCCAAGAGAAGTGTGATCTTCCACTCAAACCTAGCTCAAAGAGCCTATTCTAAGAGCACTGACTCAAATGTGACTTGTACTGTGAAGGCAAGCCCTGAGTGAAGTTGGCCCATACTGTTTTCATGGTATATTCTGTTATTTGAAGCATTTAGAGCTTGAAAGAGGGTTACATATGAACTAAGTAATTTCCACTTGGATCACTATATTTAAGGTTCCATCAGTGTTTGAATCATAAATCCTACCATTGCTTCTCAGATATAAAAAATTTACTGCCTGCTGAGGGTTGATTTATAGCAGTGTTTTGAGTTTTTAATACTGTTTGCTGGAGCAAACAATTTTCAATATTTTAGTCATTACTGGATTGACTCATCCATCACTAGAGGAAGGGTTCTGATTTTAGAGGGTTTGTCACTCTCTGTGGCCCCAGGTGAAGCTGGTAAAAGGTGGGGCAGGAGACATCCTGCAGGGTTTCTCCCTGCTTAGGAGAGTTTTTTGGACACTGTTTTAAATGCTTCACAGCAAACTACATTAACACTCTTATCAACAGTTGTGCAGTACCTCCCCATAAAATGATGGGTGGGCTTGAAATGCTTCAAAGAACTTCACCAGTTTTTGTCACTTCATTTTGTAAACACTTACAGAACACTTTATGTGTTTTGAACACAAAACCAAAGAAGCTCCTATTACAAACCCTTTCTGCTATAAAGGAGGAAAGAAAATTGGCTTCACAGTATAATCTGAGATGTTGGAGAATCTTCCCAACAGACAATGAGACCAGACACTGTATCATGTTGTTGGGATTGGTGTGGTTTTTCCTCCAAACCAGCTGCTTTAAGTTACTTGCTATTCAGACGGTACTGGCCAAGTAGCCCTGCTAATGGAGAGTTAGGTTTCCTTGGCACAGTGGGAGGTGGGTGGAGGCTGCTTTTGTCATCTCTATCCATAACTGCAGAGAGGACAGATGGCAAATTGCTACTGGACTGCTTGTCATGTTATTTTGTGGCAGTGCAGTTAATGAAGGGAAAGTAGCTGACATCAGGAGACTTGAATAGTCCTTGATTCATTTTTGAAGGTAGAGGTAATAACTTCTGCAAGTCTTTGAAGGAAATTGCACTGTCTCCCTTCTTCCAGTTCCCACTCCTGGTTTTGTCTGGTTTTTCAATTTATATAATCCATCAGACTGATCACCTTTGGAAACACAGTTACCAGAGTCTCAAATTATCCTTCCCTTACCCTGTGTTCATCAGAATACATAAAAGAGAGAGAAACTTGATAATGCTTTGTGAAAGGTGTTAGCCTGGACATTATGAACTCTGTAACAACATCTGTAGACTTTAAATTGATTTCAGCACATTTAGCATCCACACTAGAAAAGCTATGTGGCAACTGCAAGGGGAAAAAGAACTAAAATAAAACTGCATGCCTAGAGAGTGGCATGCAGTGATGTGCAGCACCTTGCAAGAAACATACCCAGGGACTAGCATAAGGTGATATCCTGACTGAAATCTATGAGCTTTAATTTCTGCACTTCAAATTTAGATTCTTTATGTCCATGTGGTTGAATTACAGAATAAGTTATGGCTCTTTGAACTGGGCTTAAATTATTTTCAACCTTAACAAAGACTTTATAAGAACATTTTAAGATATCACTTGGTACACCATAATACTATGTTCCTGATTGGTACCCTCTAGAAAAACTGAAGCCAATAACTGTAGTCTGAAGTTAACAACAATCTGACAGCCAGTGAGAAACATGCAAGACACTTTCTTTACTGATTTTCAGTTTTGTTAAGTGACTAACCAACAGGTTAGTCAGTTCATTAGCTCTTACTGTCTCAGCACTTGCTCATTGAACATTCTCAACATCTTCTGATCCACAGTGTCAAATTACCTGTGCCTAATGACATTTCCCCCATCATTTAAAATCCTGTTATGTTTAATTTGTGCCTCACATAGCTTGGGGTTTTCTTCCTGTTCCTTTTTAGGGTCATGCACCGAGCTCACTGAACTGTATCAGCTGAAAAAGCATGAATTCTTACAGGCTTAGTACTGAGAGGATAGGCTGGAGGGGGTGTTAAGCACTCATAAACTGGCCAGGTGACAAAAGATTGGTGCTATGTCCATACTTCAGGCAGCCATAATGGCAGGATGAATCCAAGATCCTCAAAAGTCATGGAGAGTAGTGAAAGGGCTGCACTTCCATCCCTGCCCGTGGTGCTGGTGCACAGCAGCTCCCTGTGTGGCCAGAGCAGAGTCTGCTCCAGCTCCACTCATCTGCAGCCCTGAGAGCACCGTGGTGACCTCTGTTTTCCCACACTAAGTCAGTGTGGGGGTCTATTGCAAATACCCTCTCCATGTGCCAAGACTTTTCTATTAAAGGTGACTTAGGGCTTCTTAGTCGTGAAGACAAAATTGAATTTTGCCATCTCAGTGGTGAGGATAAAAATCAGTTGCTTAAAAAAGCCATCCTGGTGCTTCTGCAGGGACACTGAAATGAAGGCTGCAGCTGCTGGCCAAGGACTACCCCTAATCCCCCATAGGTGTGGGCTGGAGCTGCAGCCAGTGTTGATCTTGAAGAATGTAGTAGAGGGAATTAAGAAGTTTGGGGAGGTTTGTATATGAATAAAAAGCCAAACAAAGAGTTGTCAATGTGAAAAAGGTTGTTCAAGCAAAATAAAGATGAAGAAAAAGTCAGTGTACATGATTTCTGACATAAAAGATTGGAATTCCTGATGCCTCTTTCCCACCTGACTTCCTTTTTACCCTGAAAGGAATAGGCCAGTGCAATTACCCTTCACTTCTCCAGTGGTCAGCAATAGACCTTTTTATACAGTAAAATGGTTTTTACTCAGCTTACAGCACGTATTCCCAATTAAGCAGAAAATGCTGTGTAAACAGTTATTACCACTGCATAAATAATATTAATAATATTCCATGATCCAGCATGTGAGATTCAATATCAGGAACAGACAACAGAATGTTTCTGATTTCTTAAAAATAGGTGCAAAAGACAGAAAAATGTTCAATAAAATGTCAGAAGTGAAAAATGTAAATTTTCACTGTTGCACCACATTTTTGAGACCATTCTAAACTTAAACACACATTTTAATTTGGTGTTTCGACTTCTGCCGTACCAGTTATATTTTTGTATAGAAGCAGAGCTCTGGCGTTTATTATTTAACCTTGTGGTGGTGCAGGCTCCTGCTGGGAGAGCAGGCTCCTTCAAAACTACAGCAACTGCTGCAAACCGTTGTTCAGCCAGAGCTGAAGAGCACGGTCAGGATGCTTTGCCAGTTCTGCATGACCTGGCCTTGTTAAAGTAAAACGAGGGCCACTCCCTTTACATCAGCTGCTAATTTGCCCTGATTCTGTTGGTGCCAAGAATCCCCTGGAAGCTGGTCCCTAACTAGTGATGTTGCTGAAAGCTGAAGATGTTTGGGACATCACCTTCCTTCCCACATTCCACTGCAAAGCAGATTTAGCCCGAGGCACCTTCAGTTAGGATGATACCTGCCTGACTCTTGCCACCCGCTCAGATCCTGGCTCCTTCAGACCTTTAGGGATAATTGCAGCTGTGCTCAGGATTTAGTTGAGTATCTCCTGTAGCATTAAGGTGAGCTTCATAGTGAAATCTCCAAAACCCAGCCTGAAAATATCTTCATTAATTGGTGTGCTTCTTGGTCTTTGATTTAATTTTTTCTAGCTTTTTTTACTCAAAGAATTAAACTATAAAGGCCAACCAAAATGTGAGAAGTTAATTAAAATGAAATTTGAAAACTTCTCTTCCACTGAGCTCTTAGGTTTATTAGATTTGACGGATGGCATACAAATGGCTCTTCACGCAGTCTGCATGCTGGAAGTCTTCGAAATAAATAATGGCTCAGGAGAATTGCTCCTGACTGGGAAAAGTGGAGTTTTGTTCATAGAGTTAACACAGACTGGCACAGATTGCTGCCATTATCCATTTTGATTTTTTAGGAAAGCTGACTTTGGACTGTAAATTGAATGAGGAATAAGGCAATAAATGGCTATACTGGGGCTGAGATAATTGTAATTACAACGAGTAATTGTTACATATGGGAAACAGGTAGAGTTTCCCTCTATGAACATCTCCTCCACCATTAGTTTGTGATACTAACTAGTGAATAAAGTTATTGAAGTCCTCTAATCTTTAGCACTTTCCTGGTTTGGGCTGGTTTCACTTATTCAGTTGTTCTTATTTCAACCCATGTGTTTTACCTTTTCTTTCTGATTCTTCTCCCCACCAGGGGAGGGGCCTGAGTGAGCAACTGCCTGCAGTGTTGTAGTTTCTGGTTGGGGTTAAACCATGCCAGGCATATTCTCAACTCAGCCTGCTGTCCTAAGCATGTTCCATAAGCCTGAAGGGCAGAATGGCAGTACCAGATGCAGTGACAGTTCCTCTGTTTCCTGACTGAATTCTGTGAGTGGGGTGGCAGATCTGAACAAGAACCAAGGCTAGAATGTACAGCAGGAAAAGAGAATGCAGTGGAAGATTGTGAAAAAGCTGAAAGCAGAGTGTTAGGGCTAATGACTGTTGTATGTGTAGGCTCAGTTTTACAAACAAATTTAAAATATTTGTAGGAGCGGGCCATTGATAATCCAGTGAAGTTTCCTGCATGGAACAAGTGAGATTAAAGTCTGATAATCTGCTTTCTCATTCTATTTATTTTTTGTTTTGTTTTGGAACTGTGTCCTAGGTTCAGTAATGCATCTGCCTGGCCATATTTACTAGAACTGACATTCCAGCTCAAGTTACGTCTCCTTAGCAGAGCATTCTCTTGGTGTTGTTACTTCAATTTTGTGCAGCTTCTCAACTTCAAAAACTGACCTATCTTCATAAATGTTTCCTTAACTAGCCTGTAATGTTTAAAGTTCAATATACAGAAGCTTTATTCCAAAGCCTACTTACATAATTTTCCTTTGGAATGCACTCTTCCAGGCTGGCCTATGTATATACATGTCATGCCATTTTTTAAATTACTTTATAGAATATGCTGCTTAGTGTTTATTGAGCATTTTCTTGTCTTGATAGTTTGTAAACATGTCCCATCGAGAAAACATGAAATTTTTCAGACTATTTATTCTCTTGTGGGGTTTTTGTTTATTAAATTATTAAAAATGTGAAAATATGAGTAGAAAATCAACAAATGGATTTTTTTTAATTGCTTTGTAAATCTTCCCTCTAACCTACAAGCACATTATTTTCAGCAAATTAAACACAAGGAAAATTTTGCCTCTCTAGCAAGAGAAGGGCCAGGCTGGGCAGAGCAGTGTGAGCTCAGTGTGAATGGAAATTGGCCGCTGGTGCTGGGTGCAGAAGCTGTGCTTGAGCCACAGCGAGCTCCAGGGTCCATGGCAAGGAAACTGCAGGAGGATGCTCTGCAAGTCACTCAGCCACACTCCTGAGGAAAAGCATCCAGCAGCTGGGAGAGAGGGAATGGGAGAGGAGGAAAAGCTCCAGGTGTGAGTGGTGGACAGCTGCCCTAGTTTACAGTCCTGGTCTGTATTTAACACTTGAGCCAGTACGTATTTAATACAAGGTTTGCTGTGAGCTTACACATAGTTACAATTCAGACTTTAGTAACTGTAGAGTTTCACCTATGTGAAAGTCTGAAAAAATTGGGGATTTTCAGATTTGTTCTGCATGGATATTGAAGCCTGGAGTTCCTCTGCCCTGTGCACTGTTCAGGTGTACATGGAGTGGAACAAAACAGTGAGGAAGTAAACCTCAATACAACAGACAAGTATGCTACTGTTTAGAGCTGAAGTTCTGAGAAAGTTGAGAAGTTTCTGAAGTTAAAATTCTAAAATATTGCTAGAGCATTCTGTGCTGCTGGGATAGATGTCAATTTTTGGCTTTTTGAATCTCTCTCCTTTTTTTTCTTAAAAATTAGAAAAATACAGTCTGAATTTTACCTGGATTAAGGTTGAGTTTGGACTATGAGATAAGGAGTCTGATTATTTTGCTTAACCTAATTCAGGTGAACTCTGAGTGGGGTTGTTTGTTTTGCCTTTTTTTTTTTTTAACTTGTGCTGTTTATGTCTGGGAAAGGCCAGCATTTTCTCCACACCAACTTATCTTACATGCTTTTGCAAAAAGCATTTGCTCTCTCCCCAGTTTCTTTATATTGCTTTAAAAGAAAGGCAGTTTGCTCAGACCACACACAGAGGTCTCCCCAGATAAATGCAAATCCATCATATCAAAAAGCTGCTGCAGAAAGAGCATAAAAGAGTGACCTCAACTCGGAGTAGAGCATCAGGATGAGGAGCCTTCTTAGGATGTAGGAAGGTCTTTGTATCCCAGGTATGCTCTATTAGGTCTGAGAGTTGTGCCGTTGGCTGCACCAGGACTTTGTCCTGGCAGTGGGCTGGAGAAGTGGCTTTCTACAAGTTCCAGGAAAAAGAAGTTGAGATTATAAATATGTGTAAGAGGCTCATGATCTACCATTTTTGTTACCATGGGGATGTAATTGTAACAGCAGTCTGTCTTTTTTTTTTTTCAGTACATCATTGTTAGCAAGAGATTGTATTTAGATATGAACACATTCATCTTTGCAAAGACAAGCAAGGATAAGGCATATGAAATGAGCAGAGTACAGCATGACTAATCACATACATCAGCACATCTTGCATAAAAAAATGTTTTGAAAAGGAAGTTGTATTTTTCAAGTTACCTTATGAATTTTACCTTATGAATTTACCTTATGAATCACAATTAATTGTGATTAATTGTAGGGTTTCAGTTCAATTTTTGAATATAGCATAGAGCTTAAAGTGCAGTTAAATTTCTTGCAAACATGTGAAGTAATAACTGTCTTCTGTTGCTTTATTTACAAATAATTCTTGATTCTGGTGTTTCTTGTAGCAGACTCCTGTTGAGAGGACTGAACCCTGAATTAGTGTTAAATACTGGCTCTAGGTGCTGATTACCATTGCCAGTCTAACACAGATAGGCATCCCAGCTCTCAACACGTGCTGGAATCTGAGAAGTACCAACAGTACCATAAGATAAGATCAAAGAATAGCCCCCATAGCCCCACTCATTACATGGTATTAAAACCAGAGGGAATCAAAGCCTTTGAACTTGATTTATCTTCCTAGAGGTTAGCTGCAAAACACTGAAACTGAAAGGTCAGATTGTTACACTTCAATGTACCAGCAGACTGAAGTGGAAGGAAAGTGTGTGTGTTATTTCTTTGAGAAGAGAAAGTTATGGGAGAGCAGGGAGCTGAACCCAAAGCTGTCTCTTCCTCTCCCTGTGCGTGATCAGAGCACACCGGTCCAGCACCAGCCTGCTGCTGGCGTTCATCTATCCTATTTTTGTGAGTAACAGCAACAAAAATTTCCACACCTGACCAGAGCATATTCTCTGTGATTTAGCATCAGCTGAAACCTTTGAGGAACACCAGAGCCACACAGAGCCATCTTACACAACCACAGGAATAGCTCTGTGCACTACAAATGGACATAGGTAAAGCCAGCTTCAGAGGGTCAGATAGCAAAATGCTAGTACTCATCCCAGACAGTGTCTCTAACTGTACTACATCCTGCCTCCTTCTTCCCAAGTATGGGAAAATTAAGCAAGGAGGAGTTGCTCCAAAATTTCTGTAATATGTAACATTACCCATTATCTTGGGTGTCTTGGGCTCTCTGGTCAATCTAGGATACAGCACAGACATCACCATGGCAATTAAAAAACTTCCGGGGGAAGGGCAGAGTACCAAATGCCTTGCTTATCCTGCTGAATGTCTCTGCAACTCCTGACACAGAAGTATTGCTAAGACACATCAATAACTCAAGAAGATGAGTCATATTACAGAGGTTCTCTTTATTCCTTACCCATCCTCTGATGGACACATTTGAGTGTCCTCTTAAGGGTCTTCCTTTCCTGCTTTCCATGAAAATCCATACTGTCCCCACCTCTCTGATATGCCTGTAGAGACTCACTTCCAAAGGCACTGAGAAAGTGGGAGCTTAGCTGAGAGGAGTACTTTGATGGAAATCAGCTGTATCTCTGTTTCTTCACAAATGCAACAAGCATCATGACTGAAATGTCAGAACACCTACATGGTCCTTCAGGCTGCTTTTTCCCCAGCACAAAAGAGTAAATTCTCCTTTGTGAAAAGATTATTTCTGTCTGTGGGCACAGAGATGGAATGAGCACTCCAAAATCCATAAAAATGCTCATCTGAATTTCTTGAGCTCTGTCAGTGCTCATCACTTTTTCTGTCCTCATTGTTGCATTTAGTAGTTTTGGAGATGGTGGCTAAGAGGCCTCATTCCTTCCTTCCTGCCTTCCTCTCAAACCCTAAACCAGCACACCTGGGTAGTTACTGAGAGTAATTAAGGGCATGCCAAGCACAGAAATGTACAAACACTTCTGACTGAAGGCAGAAAACAAGCCAATAAAAGTGCAAAGTAGCAGTGCTGTATGATTAAACATGTGTGTGGGTCTCCCAAGTCTGCACAGGGTTATTGATCATCTTGCCTTCAGGGGAGTTTTTTATGAGGAGCACACAAGGAATGAGGAGACTGGATTATAAACCATGCAAATGTGGCCTCACATCACTACCAGAAGATTTGGGAGAGATTAACTGGATGGATATCATGTTTCTATCTTGCTGCCAATGAGCAGCACATGGCTTCATGCCATGCTCTTAGTGCTTCACAGTTAGCTGTTGTTGAAGCCAGAGTTACCAGCCTTCCTTTTTAGAGATCAAATTCTAGTTGCAGTAACAGGCATGAAAATGCAAGCACAAGTGAAGGTTAAATCTGAATAGACATTTACTTCAGGTTGCTTCTGGTTATTCTTGGAAAATAAATCTTTTAATTTTGAATAAATTAAAAATAAGTTGGTTAATACTGTAAATTATTTAAGTAATTAAAATTCTAAGTGAATTTTAAAAGATTTATTTTTCTACATAAGTGCTTGTATAAATAGGCTCCCTGCTGCCCACCCATTGTGAGATCTTTCTTCCTTCCTTTCTTTCTTTTCCATTTTTGTAACTCACATATATATTTAGATTGGGAACAATTGGATTGTTTTGTAGTTTCTTCAGGCTATTGAATATGGTGAAGAGTTCAGGACAAACTGAAGAATTCACATCTGTATCATCTAAATTTGAAGTAATGAACATTTGAAGTAATTAACATTTGAATGTATTTATGTTAATATGCTGCTCAGAGATACAGAATTGTTTGCTTCCAATCCATTGACAATACTTTGTTCAACTGCTGTCAGCAGTATAAAATTTGTAAATGACTGGAAACTTTTGGTAGCGTGTGCTTTGCTGAGAGAAAAGCAGGCACTGTATCCACAGAGCACTGAGAATGCAGCCCTGAGCAGAGACAGAGGACAGGAACAGAAATACCACTTTGCTTTAGCAGCATTTCCTGCCTTCCCTTGCCATCATCCCCAAAACTGCTTCAGCACATTCCTGCCAACTTACAGACCCACACAGATCACACTACAGGAGTGGGGCTGGGGCCGTGATGGTGGCTTGGGAGTTGCTTTTCCTACATACTTCACCCAGCCCACAGCATCCTCCCACAGCACTTCCAGAAGCCTTCCCAGAAAAGAGATGGGTTCAGCAGGGGCAGCCACCTGCATCTGAACTCCCTTTTCGTGCATGTTGTCACTGCAGTCAGAGGCAAATCAAACCCAGGAGGAGCCGAGGTAGCTCCCATCGTTCTGTGCACAGCAGAAGAGGCTTTCCCAAGGAGCAGCAGGTTTGTGGAGCAGGTAGGGGCTCTGTGGCAGCAGAGACCAAACCGTGCAGCCAGGGTTTGGTCTGCCACAGCCACAGCCCGTGGCTCTCCCAGCAGCGCGGAACAGGGAAACCATCCAGCAGCCACACGGGGCTGGGAACGCTCAGCTAGCACTGGTACTTCAGGGAGCCAGATCCTTCCACTAGCCAGAGACAAGAACATTCATGAAGAAATACGGGTCTTTCAATCTTTCCAAGCAAATTACCACAGATCATAACAAGCTGATCCATATTGGTCAGAACATGTGAACTTGTGTATCAAATAGTGACATCCTGTATCATCTCGTGTTTGAACATGACAGTCTTTTTAAAAAAGGAACAACTCTGAATATTACAAGGAATATATTCAAACTTCTGTAAATTAAAAGCTTTGTATAAGACCAAGTATTAGCCAGATCTGACTCCCAGGAATTACATCTTGCACCATAATTTTGTTTCATTAGCTGATTACTGAGGACTACTAATAATTACTAGGTGATGTGACTTTGCAGGTTCTGTTGTTCTACTAAGAGGCCCTGTGTGAAATGTGAAGGCTTTATGTGGTGGTCCCTGTGCTCTACAGCAGTGTCACAGAGGAATCTGTTTCCTAGCACCTTAGCCATGCTTTTCACAGGAAGGTTACAAGCCCTTTTCATCACAACTGACACAGAAGTAAATGTTTAGTCACTTTTTAAGTTAATGGGGCATCCATACCAATGCAGTTAGAAAACAAAATATGAGGTTGAATTTTTATGATTCAAACTGATTATTTATATCACAAAGAATAAGAAAAATGTCTGAGAAACTGTTTCACTTTACTCATATTAGGAAGAAAACCCACACAAACAGAAAAACTCGGCTGGTTCATATTACAAAAAAGTTCCAAGCATCTCTCCTGTGGAACCAGAAAGCAGAATGTAAGTTCTGATTTTCACATACAAAGAATATCTCTAATGTCCTCAAGTGAACTATTATCAGGAGGGTTTTTATAGCCTTTAGTCAGTCCTTTTTTCCTTCCCACAAACTGCCTTTAATTAGTGTACATTCATTGCTTCCCATTCCACCCTACACATCCTCCTGTGTTTAAAATATCTTTCCAGATCTAAACACTGTTTGAGGACACTAGGTAAGATGCTGACAGAAGAGTTAAAAAATCCAGAAGATCTTCAGAAGCACAGGAAGATGGACAAATATCACAGAAATAAGGTTGCAGTTTCTCTTAGTATGTTAATATCTCCCCACAGTAGGGTAGGGAGGGGTGTTGTCTGCTTGTTAAAGTAGAGCAATTATAGACTATTTTAGACTCTTGTCTTATCTGTTCTTCAGATTTCATTGAAAAATAGAATACTCTGTTTTCTGTTATAATCCAGTAACTTTCATGCTATTAAATTAACTAAAAATATCAGAAGGTATACCCCAGCAACTTTCCAGTTTTCTAAACTCTCAGGAATGAATTATGGTGGGATGGAAATGGCTGCAAGATGAAAGTGCAAACAGTTTCTCCCTTGGTGGGAAAAAAGTTCAAGCAGCAAACTGAGAAGAAAATAAAGCTCGGAGAGATGTTTTCTAATTTACACAAATGAATGCTAAAATTAAAAGAATAATGCAGATCTGATGAGCTTCTGCCACAGACATTGTTTGCAAAGAGGCTGCTGAGGTCTGATAAACAGCTTAAGAACTTCATTAGCACCATTTTTCAACGAGTCTCTTGATTTGGTTGTTTTTATTCGTTTTCCAGATTTAAATTTCTTTTTTTTTTCTTTTTTTTCCTTTTTTGGCAGACAAGATGTTTGTTTTATAGTCTGTTTCTTTACAGAAGCTGTTATACTTCTTTGAATGACAGCAAAATTCTCTTTTCAAAATTTCAAGATATTTGACATTACTGTCTTGCCCAGTGGGTCTGGAGTATTGGACTGCAAATACTGAATTGCAGATCCTTATGCAGAGGCTTTGCAAAGCCTTGTATGCAAGTCATTGTAGTCAGCTGGATCACTTCACTGTGTAAAAGAAAATGTAAAAGAAAAAAAGGACAAAAGCCCTTGAATATATAAAACTAAGTCATGGAAGTAACCAAGGGCAATGTAGGATAAGCAAACTTTGACTAAGTTCAGATAAATGTAAAAAAGTTTGCGTGCTTTTCATTTATCCTTTGGTCTGCACAAGTAGGTTGAACAGCCTAAAGGAACAGGATTTCCCTTGAGATTCTGCTGCTGCTTACTACATACAAACAACTATTCAGTGCTTTTCTTTAACTAGAATTTTTTTTTAAAAGGGAACAGGAGAAACTGGAAAATAAGCAAAAACTGTTGTGCAGTAAATTATTTAATTAGCCAGCAAGTATCTTCAGGAACCATGAAATATTCCTAAGTAGTGTTATGCAACATAAGTAAGAATTTGAATATTCATGTAGATAAGTAGCTTAATTCAACTTTCTTAAATAAATTATTAAATGTTGATTCTAAAAACTTAACTAGTTTATGATCAGAATAGACCAAAATGGTCACACTCATACCCACCAAAATGTTTGTCACTTCTTGTTGAAGAAGTCACAAGCTAAGATGGTATTGGTCCAGCATTCTCCCAAGCTTTGCAACTTGAATCAGAGATAGAGCTCACTTGTGTTTTTTGAAATACATGACATATTATCATATGTTAGGTGAAGAACCACCACAGGTAGTTTTGTGAGCAGTTTAAGCTAATCTAAAGCTAAAATACAGGTGATGTAGAGAATTGACCCCTCAAAAAGGGACAAGGTAACTCTCACTCAGAGAGGCAGAGGTGCAAGCCACAGCTGTGGGAGCATGAGCCCAGAACTCAGAGAGATTTCTTCCACTAGCAAAGGCTGAGATCAGCTTAGGACACTCCCAAGGTGCTGCCCCAAGTTCTATATAGAAAGCTGGTAAAAATTCTACACAGTCCTGAGTAACATAATCAATTTAAGACATCTTTGCAGTAGGGGAGTGTACAAGATGACCTCTAGAGGCCCTATCCAAACTAAAATACAATTGTGATTTTTCTACTCATTTAGATAGCAGTAAAAATTGTGTTTGAACTATCACTCTATACCTCAGTGTATTCCAGTTCTTCATGCTTGTGTCTCAAAGCAGTCATTTGCAGCATAAATGTGTGACCATTTAATTTCTAAGGTTTCATCTTCTGACTTTTGGGGATGAAATACCCTCTGATACTCTCTCTCTTAATTGTATTAACTTACAGTTGATACAGATGTGTCTGTTGTAAAAAATGCTAGGCTAGGCACAAACTTCACACCCTCATGGTCACTGCATTTGTTTTCCTATGCCATTCAGTATTCTGTAGGAGATGTAGCAGAGTAGGAAAAGCACTGCTGCTGTGTCTATTCTTAGTGTTCCCTCCAAACCAATAGGCAGTGGCTGAATGTTGTCCTCTGATACTATTATTGAGAGGGATGTTACAAGAGAAGACAACACTGTTAGAATGTATTTACCTCCATACAGTATTTAAAAATGTGGTGGCTGCAATTTTTTTCAGTGTGGAAATTATATGAGTATATTTCAATCATCTGCTTTTCAGAAATGTATATGCTGGAAATTTTCCTAAGGCTAAATTAGGTTAAGATTCTATGCCAGCACTGAAATACCAGACAAGCAGAAGCCAAAGACCAGTTTTATGTGCAGATTGAGGGGTTTCCATGAGGTGAGAAGTAGAGAAAAATAAATAGCTTATCTACATCCTATTCTTTATTTTTACTGCCATTGTACTGAAGCTATGACCATCCATTGCCCCTCTTCCTCTCCTTCCTCAAAAGTATGCCTTAGTCTTTGTCTCTTAAGATCTTCTTTTTGAAGTTCACTCTTTCAAACCTTTTACTTGACATTTTGCATCCCATCCTCTTCCATCTAAATTCCACCTCTTACAATTTCTTTTGCTGTATCTCAGGCCTACCATGTACTCCCACGTCTTCTCTAAGCACTCCCTTAGTTTCCTAGTTCTCCTGTTCGGTAATACATCCCCAAACTGCATTTTTCTCATGCTGCCCCTGCTCTTCCTACCCATTTAGAAACATTTTGCATAATTTACTATGGCAGCTTGCATTCTCATTAGACAATTAATTAATTCTATTTTCTAGTGAAATCCACTAAGCTGGGGCAATTGGCACTTACAGATCCCTCATGATGTACTGCTGATACTAGCATGCATATTAATGTGCAATACCATTAAAAGAAAAACATATCTGAAACCATGGGGAAGAAAATTGCCAGTTTTAATAGGACAGGTTAAAACTAGCAATACAAGGTAGGAAACATCCATTGTATTTAGAAAATATTTCATATATTGTCTCCCCTTTCCTGTCAGCAAAGTCAGAGTGGAATGGAAGACACTTCAACTAAGGAATAGCAGTAACCAGGATCCAGCCTGGCCCTATCTGTTCTGGCAGGGATTTGATGGATTGGCTCTGGAGAGGTCTAACTCCCAATTAGAATCAGTGGCTATCAGCTGAGAAGCCATTAAAGTGAATATATAAACTACAGGAAAGTATGATGGTGACATGTTTTGTTTCTAGCTTGTTAAACCAGTAATTGTTATTGCAAGTAGCTGTCATTCCCCACCAGCATTTGCTTCTTGTTGACAATGAAGAAAACTCATTTGTTTTATAGTGTGAAGCTTAATTTACTTCATGGTTGGTTTCTTTCTTTGGCTGTCAATCCCAGATCTCGGAGAAAGAAATGCAGTGAGTTTTATGGCAAGCAGAATGAGCTGTAACTAAACAGCCAGTAAAAAACCTTATGGTTTCTGACTATGAAGGGTGGTTCTTGAAAGGCACATAGGATCAAAAGCTCCCTTTTGAATCATATTGACCAAGACTGCCAGTCATTGACTACACTCAGATTGGCTAGTGATCTGTGGATATTTTCCTTTCATTTTGTGTGGGTTTTAATTAAATTTGACAACTCCAGAAGAAATTATCTCTGTGTCTTGAACTTTAGGCATCTGATGGGAAGATAATGGAATTTTGAGGTTAAGTACATTTTAAGACTTTAACTTCCTTATTACTTGTCATGGCTAGTTGAATTCAGTAAAAACAAATACTGTAAACCCAATTATATGCTGAGTTGCATCTCTGTGCCAGTGTGACAGAGTGAAGCTTAAATTAGTCATATTAGAACCCAAAAAGATCCTGCAGTACAAGTACAGCACAGGAATACCTGTTGCTATACCAATCAAATATGGTTGCAAATGCAGTAGCTATTTAAGCATATAGAATGTAGCAATCTTGTCTAGATACCAAAGGAAATAACACAACTTGGATTTTGGCTGGGATTTACTCTCCCCTCCATCTTCCAAAATAGGCAGCTCTTAAGTGACCACCAGAAATCAAGAACCTTGGTTTTGCAAATCCCTCCCAGACTATACTGCTTGTTGGTTCTAAGGACAGTTAAGGATTTGAAAGGAAAAGTGTGCATTTTGAGCTCCCCTTGTAATATCTTCTAGTGCTAAGAACATTGGGAATTTCTGACAAGATATAGGTAAATTGTACTTCTAAGTTTAGTTCTTTAAAGATGCAGGCAAAATTTGACATTGTGTCTTGAATTAGCTGTGCTTTCCAGTTCAAATGTCCCTTCTAGGAAGGAAAAATCCACCCTTTGAAACAGTTTCCTAGAAGGTTACGGACTTACCACATCCATGATCTGCATGAGGCTGAGTGTGAAATAGACAGTGAGTGGCTGGGAATCATTTGCAACTGGTCGCTCCAACGGATTGTAATTTTTCAGCAGCTCCTTGTAAAGCTTCCTTTGGAACTCTCCTTGCAGAGATTCTTTGGGCACAGGAATAAAAAGATAAATAATAAGGATTCTACATCAGAAAAAACTCAGGCATGCTTTTTCACTCCTATCAGATATCATGTATTTATTATTACACCTGCTGCATTCCCAGAAAAAATGCCACTGTATTTAAAATAGTTCATTAGTGACTACAACAAAATCCTAATCACAAATGTTCATCCCAGCCTATAAGGGGGATTATCTCTTTGATCATTTCTTGACTGGCCAGGAGTGATACATTCTAAATGCTAATGATGCTTTCTCAATGTACACACCCTTCAGTCCAGCAGCAAGAAGTGATGAAGAGAAAATACAGTACCTGTGATTTGACACCTGTCCTAGCATAGCAATAACCAGAAAAGCAGAACAGAGAAGGCATCAGCAAGACAATGGGAGAAAAATGGCCACAGGTTAGACTGAGCTCTGCTCTCGGGCTGCTTCAGACAGAGAACTCTGGGGCAAGTACACTCCGCTTTGTTCTCTGTTCATGCAGTTAGAAATGAAGTGGGGTACGGCGTTCCTGGCAGCAATGATAGACACTGCATTAATATACATGCTAATATTTGGGGATTTCTGTCCTTTTTATACTTCAAATCCAGGGAGGATGCTTGTTCTGCCGGCTTTCTGTGGAGAGAAGGAGCAGGTCTACATGAATGGAGCAGGGCAGACCAGGGACAGAGGCAGTTTTCGAATGAAGGGGAATATTAGACAGGGTAGGAACAGGTTCTCTGGACGTGAGACCTCCCTTGTCCCACTCCAGACGGACCTCCCTCTTCCCGATTTTCTTGTCCTCAACTCCCCCCACAAAAAGCCGCAGCCTCTGCCCTGGGACATCCACCATTTAAGTCCCTTGACAGAGTTCGGTCCCCCATCCCCACCGTCCTTCTCCCGTGTGCCTTCCCGGCAGGTCCCAGCGCTGGCCAGCCCTCAGTGCGGCCCGGGACGGGACGAGCCCCTCGCAGCGGCGAGGCTGGGAGAGGGCAGAAGGGGACGGCCGGGGCCGGAGAGCCGCCGTGCCGGGAAGGACCCGGGGCTGCCGTCCCCGCCAGACCCACCCGCCCCGCCGCGGCTCCCGGCGCTGCCCGCGGGGCCGGCGCCCACTCACCGCGCACGAGCCCCGCCGCCGCCAGCAGCCACACCGCCAGCTCCTGGAGGCCCATCCCGGGAGAGCCGGCACCGCGAGCGACGGACACGCCAACAGCAGCGGCGGCTTCTCCCGCCGCCGAGCCCCGCCAGCCCCGAGCCGCGGATCCGGGCCGCTGGGAGCCGCCGGCGCCCTGGGCACCTCCGGCAGCTCGGCCCCTTCCTGCGCCCGCACCGGAGCTCGCCCTACGGCGCCGCCGGCCCGGGCGGAGCGGAGGGATGCTGACGGCCCGCCTCCCCGACCTGCCTCTCGCCTGATGGATTTCCCTCCCTTCCCTAATCCTCGAGCGTCTCCGGGCCGGAGGGGAGGGAGCGGAGCCGCTCGCAGGCTGCTGCGGCAGCCGGAGCGATGCGGCGCGGCTGGGCGAGGGAGCCCCGGCATTATAGAGCCGAGAGCGGGGGCGGCCCCCTCCCCTGCCGGGCAGCCGCGCCCGCCCGCACCGGCTGCCCTCCCCGAGCCCGCAGCGGCACCGCGGGGAGCCCCGGCTGCTCGGGGACGGGAGAGCCAGGGGAGGGGAGCCGGCCCGACCGCCCCGGGGAGCGCACCCTGCCCGCGGTGCCCCAAAAGCCAAAGGGCGTCAGCCACCCCCGAGCCCCTCAGCGCTCCCCGGCCTTCCTCGGCACAGGTCATTCTCCTTCACCATCGGCAGCGGCTGCTGCTGTTGTGGGAGGCGTGAATTAGTCCAAAGGGCACAGAGTGCCCCGAGCGGGATAACCCCTGCTGAGGGCGAGGAGGGCAGTGGAAGGGGAAGGAAGCCAAGGCACGGACCAGGGCAGGGCCAGTCCTTGCTGGCCTTAGCCAGCAGCTTGGCTTAGGTCACATCTAGGAGTGGCGAGCAATGGCCACAATGATGTTGCACACATGGCTGCTAAATCCCCAGCAGAGATGCAAGGCTAGAAGCTCAGGTGCTGGATGTTTTATCTAGATATGGGGGGAAAAAGCCATGGCCAAGGGGCATTGTGTTTAGTGTTTGACAAACACATGACAGTAAAATGGTAGCTAAGCTCCTGCCTGATACAGGTATAATGCACCACGGTTGGAAAGCAGGCCTAGAAAATTCAATGCATTTTGTTGATTGTCTGGTTCCTATCTGCAGCTCTAAGCGCAATTTTGACACCATGGATGGGTTATTTCTTTCAGTCCAAATCCCTGCCCTTCAAATCCAGTTGCTACATTAAATGACTGTCCTAGGCAGCTGCACTTGTAAATAATGGTATTGAAGAATGTTGTCATTTGCAAGGGGTAACTAAGTGCTTGTTTTTCAAATTACCATCAAGCAGCAGTTTATTTAGCCAAGTTAATTTTCAGCTTTAAAAATCCAGGTTATCTGTTTCAGCTTAAGCACTGACCTAATTTATGTAGCTACTGTTTAAGTATTTTTAAATGTTGAGCACAAAAGCAGATGCATCTTGGGGCAACCTGAGTACTTGAGCAGTTGGCGCATCATGTGTTCCAGCTGTCACATACGGCAGGACTGAAACCTTCCCCTTTTCAGGTGAGCCAACATGCCAGACAACTTTACCAAGGGGTGGTAGAAACCAGCAAGTGGTAAAGCTAAGCCTCCAATAGCCAAGTAATAGCTGGTGGTTTTTTGGGTTTTGGTTGGATTTTTTTTCTATGAGATATTGACCTTTTTGGACCAGCCAACAGAACAAGTTGCTAGGGGAGCTCTGTGTTATTCGCAGAAAAAAAAAAAAAAAAAAGTGTTATTATTCATTTGTACTTCAGCCTTCCTGTGGCAGTGCTCTTAGTATCTGGATTTTTGCCTTGTCTCATTTTGGAAAGGACTCGTTTTCTTTCCTCCTTCTACTATTATCCACTGCTGTTTTGGCACAGGTGCCCCAGATATTTTTGGGTGTTCAGTAAACAGCATGAATTGTTCAGGCAAGAAATTTGGAGAGGAAATCTGTAGTTCATGGCTGACCTCTACTGTTGGCTCATTTTTTTGCTTCACACTTGGCTTTGTTGACAACTGCTTCACCCTCCGTGATGAACACGGGGTAACACTGTGCACAGCCCAAGGTCTCAGAAGGTAAAATCTTCATGGGATGGTGCCGAAATCCCAAATTCCTGTAGTATAAGTGAGGAAATAATTTTTAACTATTTCTTTTGTAAATCTTGATTTATACTGTTTGCAGCAGTCTTGTTTTCTTCTGATGTTAGCAAATTGAAATTTATAGGCACTTCAGGAATTCTTTTGATATTCTTTAATAGCAATCAGCACCTCAACTCCTTGATTAAACTGTGTTCAATCAGGTGCATTCTTACTAAAGGTTTTACCTTTCAAGTCAGAGATTCTGCTGTGAATGCACACAAATGGCAGGAAAACGTCTTATCTGCTTTCTGTAGACATCCTGGCTAATAAAAGTTAATTTCACAAACATTTATAGATATTGTGTAGATACTAGCAAAGAAAGATTAAAAAAAATACTGAGGTCCTCTAAAAGCCTTTATTTATGGCACTGGTTATCTCTGTAGAATTTGGTGTTTACAACTTAAAAGCAAGCGGTACAGTCTGTGGCCAGCAGAGCTTTCTTTGCCTGCAGGACCCACCGGAGGCAATACCCGCTCTTCTCTCAGCTTTGATTCTTCTCTCTCTGCTGTCCAGCCAGGTGATTTATAGGCAGCTGTTTCCTCTCCCTAGACGATAACTTCTTAGGCACAGTGATGAATGTGATGAATGTGAGTTCACTTTACAGTCACAGGCTGTAGAAACCATTGTAGGTTTCCCAGCACACCTTCCCAACACAGTTGGGTGTTTGCCAGAAAATAAACAAGCCCTTAATGTCTGTTTGTTTCTCACATACATGGGACATAATTAGAAACAGCCAACTGTGTGTCTGTCTGTTTGTGAATAACCAATTGCTCAAGGAGACAACATTATGCACAGATCAGGTCACATATATCAAGGTCAGGCACAGAAAATGTGCATGGTAATAGTGTGCATCTAGTACCAGTGTGCTGTCTATTGCTTCTTTATCTGATAAGCAAAGAAGTAAATAAGTCAATGTGCAAAAGGCTTCACTCAAGTGCTATTTCAGTTCTATTTTGAGTCTGAGAGAGGCACAGAGCTGCTAGAGAAACAGCTACAGGGTTCTGAATTAGTGTGTTTCTAGAAGAGACCCTCACCATGACTGTAAGATGCTTGTGTATACCCAAAGCATCCTCCTTGTTTGCTTTACAAGGCTAATCTCATGTGCTGGACAGTGAAAAGAGCCAGGGACTGAAGAACGTTCAGAATGACTCGTGCAGTCATTACAAGATGTTGCAGTTTCCCGAGGTTTATAATAGCCCAGAATTGTGAGAAATATCCTCTTTTTGTCTTTGAATAGATTTGCAGATGAACAAATCGTGCATCTTCCTGATGTGACAGAAGATGATAAAATAGTCCTGAGAAGAGGCTGATAGTGAAGAAGTGACCATCTTGTACTATATCCCTCTACAGTGACTGCAGCACTTTCTGACTTTGATCTAATTATTGTGCAATTCCAATCACCTGGGGCTCCATATCAGTAAATAATCTTCTTTACCTTCTTTTTAAAGAAATAGGTAAAATAATCTAGGATTTTAAATGGTAGTTTACAGCACATGTTAGATGCCCACATTTTCTTGAATGTTATTTGAATTAAATTACCTCTTTATTTGTTAGCTGCTTTTTTTTTTCCTTAGATATTCCTAGTAATTGCATCCCATGTTATTAGTTATTCTCTGTTGTTTACTTTGCCCAATGAGTACTCTCAGGGATTGAGAATGTACATTTGATGAGCTTAATTTTTTTCTGTAAAATGTCCTGAAACATTATATGGTTCTTCCTTGCAGGAGGTAGCAAGTAGTTTTGATGTTGAGTTTTCTGTTGAGGGATGAACTCGTGATCTGAAATATGGTTAATTTTCTGATTAAACTTTATATTCTCTACATGCTAATTTGAACAGAGGTTCACAAAGGCAGTGTCTTTCCCAAATTCTTAGTTCCTACACCAGTGTGTGATTTCCAGAAAATTATCTGTTCCCCAAATTGTCATCTGTTGGGAAGGATAAAGAAGAGCTCAGACTATTTTGTTGTTTAAAAATAACAAAGCTGCTGCCCTGCCACTTTGTAAAAAGTAATTACAGAGGGTATTTCTGAACAGTGCTCAGATGAGAGGAATAAGGATTTGTCAAATTTGCCTAATGACTGCATAACTAATGAGGAAGACCTGTGGTCATTTCTGTAATGCAAACGTTTTTCAAAATTCATACTAGTCTTTTATTGCTGTTAGCATACACTCACATTAAAATGTGGGCATATTAAACAACAGTGGCAGCATCATTGTGTTCCTGTGAATGAAACATCTCAAATTCTCTAACTACAGAGATTTCTCAGCATATCTACCCTACAGGTGCTTTTCTCTGTCCAAAGAAATATCACACATTTTCACTGGCATCATGCTCAGCATGTTTGCACTTTGATTTCTGTATAAGGAATTATTGTTCCTCTCATTTCAGCCTCTGTCAGGTCCTTCTGATGCATTTTCAGGGCTTGGCATTCATTTCTAACTGACATACAAGTCACATTACAGAATTGCTTTGCCATCTTTTTGGATGAGTGTGAATAACAGAAAGTTGATAAAACTACTTTTCTTCACCCTGGTTAATTTTAAATAACTACATAATTTAGGGTTTACAGAAGCTAACTAAAGTTGATAGGAAATCTGCATTTTAGGCCTACAGCTTCAACAGATCCTCATCTATAAGCATCTGAAGATCAACCTTATTTTTCTTGTCCTAAAGCAACACACTAGAAATTTTTCTTTCCTGAAAAAATTACCATCTGCTGCAATTTAAATAACTAACACGAATTCCACAAAAATGGTCACTTGGTCTGTAAAGACCATTCTAATAAGGCTTTTTGACCATAAAGCTAAGCTCGAACCCTTTCAAAGACAGAATGTTGTAGCAAAACTGAGAGTAAATTCATTTAAACTTTGGACTTATATTTGAGGCAGGTGACATGGGACAGTTAATTCTTGCAGAGCCAAATTTCTACAGCCAAGATTTCTAAAAGGAAAACTAGTCAGAGGTCAGAGTGCACTCATCTGCTAGAGAATACTGAATTTTGGTCTTTAGAATCCTAATGGTTAAGTTTAAGTTCATCAAACACATACATTTTTAATACGCCTTTTGGGAGAATTTTTTTTTTTTTTTGTCTTGTAATGTATGGATTACAAATTTACAGCTGTATTTCTTACCTTGCATAAAACCAGCACTCCCTAATATTCCTTCCTAACTTCTCCTGCAAAGTCTCAGTATTGCTACTAAGGACATCAGTCCAGTCCTTGTATGATTTATTTTAACCGGTCACTGGTGAAGCTGATGTTTTTCAAGTATGTGCAGCAACAAACATCACCTATCATCCTCTACTTGAAATGAGACCTTGTGCTTTCTCTGACTGCCCCTCTATACTGGCACAGCAGAGAGAGAAGCAGCTGGGCTACGAAGGGCAAATGCCCAGGTGAGTCACTGGAGACAGGGAGGGATTCAGAGAGGAATTCAGAGAGGAATTCATTGCTCTCAGCACCGGAGAGTGGCAGCCAGTCATGGCTCAGTGCAAAATGCTGTCTCTGGCCAGCTGGTGACAGTCCTGCATGGAAACTCTTTCAAATCGGAGCATTCAGAGAATGGAAACAAAAATGAATCATTTGTGTTGTCAGAACACAGCGAAGCTGGGGGCTGTGGATCCTTTAGAGACAGGCATATTTTTAAAATGAGAGTTTTTTAAAATGAGTTCCTTGCTGGACGCAAAGGAACTCTAAAAGCAGCTGCTAAATTGTTTCATTGATGAAGAGCTGTGGACCTCTGGAGGAGGAACTGAAACTACTTTAAATATAGGGTTTGATGGAAAATTCACAGCAAACAGCTCAAAACACTAGATATGATCTATTTTATCTGAACCCCTTACAGAAACACAGACTTCAGTGGTGTTTCTGAAGCGCTGAAGATGGGCTGTGGGTTTGCCATGCTCGGGAATGGAGGCTGTGTTTTTCCACACGGGCAGAGCCGTGCTCTGATTTCCCAAACACAGCAAATGCGAGCAGCAGAAAGTGCCTGCTGGCTCCCAGGCTTGCTGGGATGGCCAAGGGTGTGGGAGTAATGGATCCCTCTTCCAGCTGGCCTTCTGCTGTTATTGTTTGCACAGTCGGCGGGACTTCTCCCTCTCATTGCTGCTTTCAAAGCCCAGCTGCTCTCCCCGGTACAGCTGCAAAGCCAGTGTAGGTGGGTGTACCGAGTGTCAGGAGCATGGCTCGGGGAGCCGTGCTGCCACAGGAGAGACAAAGCACATCTCAAGCCCCAGTGCCCAGCACTCCCCTGACAGAGCCCCTGCTGACCGGCCAGGGAGGGGGTGAATGCATGTCTTGTAATCACACATCGCAGCAGCATAAAGGAAATGGAGCCCTCGGTCACCTGTGGCTCATCTCCTCAGTACCCGAGAGCCTGACAGAGCAAAGACCGAGTAACAGCCCCAGCACGGATAGCCAAGGAACATTTCGTGAGCCAGCTGGCGTGAGCAGCCACAACAGGCACAGAGGGGAGACTTCTCCAGTCTTAGACCTGCCTTTGATTTTGGTGATGGTTAGCTCTCAAAATAAAACTTCTCTCTTTTCCAGTAACATCAAAAGGGTTTTTGTTAGTCATGACTGAATGCAAATTGCTTTCAGTGTATTTTTCTTGAACTAGATTTAAAAGACTACAGATAGTTCATACATTTATTATGGACTATTTTTTCTAAAATGTCTTTTTATTATGACAGAATGAAAAATGGGAGATTTGGGACAGAGGGAGGAAGCAACTGTCTGGTTGCTTCAATGCTTTTAATTAGGTAGGAGGATTTTTCAAGCTTGGATAAGCTTTCTGGAATTTGCTTAAGGATTTGTTTTGCAAGAGAAATTTTAGACCACTGATTATTTTAATGACTAATTAGAAGTTTAAAAATATGATAAAAATAAAGTTAAAATCTAACTTAAAATTAGCCTACCAATTAGACCAACATATTTGGAATGTCTTCTTATATTCACAGAGAATTTTGCCTCAGCTCTAGGAGTATCTTTTTCTGCAAATCTTGCTAGGGCAGATATAAGAAATCCTTAATTTTATAACTCTATTGGTCTAGAGTTTTATCTGTTTGCTATGGTATGAGAGCATGAGAAATATTATCATGGTTACCTGAGCCAGGCAAATACAAAAAAGAAGCTTACAGCAGCTTTCTGTTTTCTCATTTCAAGTTCATTTTTAATCAGAGATGTTTGGATACTCAGATGCCTTTTAATGCAACCCAACTTTCAGAGATTTGTCTGGTTTTACTCTCTACATAGAGCATCTACTTACCTAAAACTGTGTTTTTGTTTTTGCTAATTTACATAAGTAAACCTTAATTTTTTAATTTAAGCTATTACTCCTATTAAATCTTTTGGGATGCCTAAATAAAAATTCCATGGGTCTCTTTAATAGCTGTAATTCAAGGCTATCTTTTTATCATGGTCAAATTGTTCTTCTGGATTACTGGTTAATTGTGAAGATAATGCAATGTGGCAGGTCAGAGGCAACAATGACATTGCTAATGCCAGCCTGCAAGGATAGCCTGTAAGTAGCTGAGATGGCTTAAATATTTTGAGTAATAATTTAATTGATCTTTTTGTTGATGGATTGTCTGTGGTACTGATTTTTATAATGCAAAAATGTAATTGTTTTCTTGATGATGATCATAAGAAAATGTTAGTAATAGTACTTTTTTAAAAGCCTTGCAGTGATTTAGAGCCTATGTCATACCTTCTGAAGAAATTCTGATTGCCTGGGGGCTTCATTCTTAGGGGGACCAAATAGATTTGAATGCCTAAAAGTGAGTTTTCTAAACAGGCCACTGCATTTTATTCTTTGCAATAAAATAAATAATAAATTGCCAAACTGTATTGAAAATTTTACCCTACCATTGGTATTAATTTTAATTTTTAAAGTTCAGATCTAGTGTAACGGACACATTGATTTTGAAGCTGTGAGTGTCCAAGTGCAGAAATGCCCAGCTGGATGTGTTTCAAGGACAGTTTCCCCAGCTTTCCCTGGCAGAGGGAGCTCAGCTGAGCAGGCTGTGTGGAAGGCAGGCACAGGTGCTGCAGGCTGCCCGGGGCTCTCTGCTGCCAGAGGCCTGGCCACTGCCCTGTCAGCGTGATGCTGGTGTTCCCTGCACTGCAGCCTGGCAGGGACATGCTGCTGCCACTGCTGACCTGCTCGGGCGCCGTCAGCCCAGGAAATCCTCCTGTGCCTCAGACAGGTCCTGAGCTGCTCTAGGATTCTCCTGCCTTTTTATCCTGGGGTACACTTTGTGTGGGTGGTGCATTGTATGGCTAGATTCAGCCCCAAATTCCAGTCTCATTGGAGCATTTTTCTAGTTTTGAAGAGGAAGTGACAGGATTCCTTTAGGAGGAGGAGAAAAGAGTTGTTCTGTGAATGTGGAAGTGCCCAGGTGATAAAGGGCAGGATGCTGACAGGTTTCCTACCTGAGGGAGACTGACTGGATTTTAGGATTTAAGACAGCAACAGAAGAGACAGAGAGAGAACATTGGCTTTATTACAGTGTTGGCACTCTTTATATATATATATGTATATGTATGTATATATATGTGTGTATATATATATATATATATATATATATATATATATTTTCAACTTCTTTCCCCTTTTTGAGTTGAACTGGTTATCTGCTTAGCTAATATGGCTTATCTTTAATGAAAGTATTAGCTTAATTTTGGATTAAACTTTAGTGGTGTTTGTTTTGCTAGGAAAATAAGTAATTGCAGAACTGCTGATTTTAAGGTTCTTTTTTCTTTTTTGTTTTTATCATGTCTGGGAATTCATACAGCATCTTATTGTTGGTATTAGCACATATTCAGGTCAATAATTTAGGAAATGTTCTCCTGTAATTCATAAACCAGTGAGAATTATTGAGATTTTTTCAATGCATCCAATTTCTTCCACAGGGACTGCATAGACCATGAAGAAAATTAGAATCTCCTTGTCAAAGATGGGGCTGAGACACAAAGCAAGTTGGAAGAAGATGACAGCCAGGTAGGATTTGAATTTTTCTTTTTGAACATCTTGCTAGAACCGCATGATTCTAGAGAGTCTTCCTTTAGGAAAATTCCATTAAATTGAAACAAAATAGGATCAAAATGAAGTTTGGTAAAATATTTGGTGGAATTCTGCTTCTCAGTCTCCTCTTCATTACTTTAATGATCAGGAACTAACAAAAAGGAACCCGGATTCCTTCCAAGCTGTTGTTCTAACATGTGAGCTCCCCAGTTTCATTAAGGTGCCTGGTAGGTACATGTGGAAAACTTGGAGTAGGCTCTGAGAAGAGCAGTACGTGGGTGGAGAGCTATCCAAGGCAGACTGGTGACTAAATTCTGGGAATACATGCAGGACTTAAGTGTGCTTCTCTCTCTCCATTTGTGCTAAAGGCATCCGTGCCCTGTCTGTCTGGAATGCCTTATAGAAGTGGATGCAAAATTCACTATGAAAAATGAGTGTGATTGTTTCAATTGATGCTTGTATTACTGGTGGAATTAAGTCTTAATAACAAGGCATATTTATGTGTATGGCACGAACTACCACTAGTTAAAGTATATGATCCTGGAATATCCAGAGCTGGAGGGCCCCACAAGGCCCAGAACTGCCCCAGGAGTCCCCTGGGTCTGAGAGCATTGTCCAAATGCTTCTGGAACTCTGGCAGGGTTGGTGCTGTGACCACTTCCCTGGGGAGCCTCTTCCAGTGCCCAGCCACCCTCTGGGTGAACAATGACATTGCAAAGCCATTGTTGTTTCTAACTGCTGATTATCCTATGTACAATCAGTTTCCTGACTTTTCTGGATAGATTCTGTAAGGTTAAGCCTCTGGGACAGAAGCATTCACCTTCCCAAATGCTTTTTTAAGACAGACCAAAGAACGTGTTCTTTCAATGAGTGAAAAAATGATTGCTGTCTTTAAAAAACATTCTTTCCTCCTGGGAGAAAGTTTTATTCACCACAAGTTAATTTTTTTTCCTTTATAATAGCATGTTATTTATAAAAGTTCTTGAAGTGAATCACAGAATTCCGAACTTTGAAATTCTCTGCAAATAGCAATAAAACTTGCCTTAAGTGTAAATGAGCAGCAATTTAAATATTAACTATCAGTTGATATTTCACATTGCTTCCCACATACTCATTTGTAAAACAGTCAAGCTGCAAGCTTTGTATAAATAGCATTTACTTACTGCCATGGTTTAATTGAAAGTTTGGTTAACGCTGGTACACAGGAGCTGGTAGTGACTGTTACATTTAGCTCCACTGTGTAGTCTTGAGAGATGACTAAAATTAATGGTGTGCCATTCCTCTAACCTGAATTGTTATAAACCCTATCTAACAGGGATATTATAAAACTGATAATTGTTTTATCATTTTTTATCATAATTGTTTATCAGCAAAATTGTATTGGTTTGCTTACACATAACTAGAGTGCAGCAAGAACATGTTTACAGAGTTCTTCAGCTTCTGGGAATTTGAAACCATCAGATTCCACAGTGGGTGTATTAAAGATAGTGGCTAACCAGTCTCCATTAATATACAAATTAAATTGCCTTGAGTAAAGGAAGAAAATTAGTCTGGAACACTATTTCGCAGTATTTTCTTATCAGTACCAAACTGGGCCATTAATGTCTCTCACACCTTTTTTTTTAACCTTGTGCAGAGATAGAGATTTCACTGATTGTTACAAGAAGCCTTAGGGGGAATAAAACATGTTCTGGGACTAGGGGTTGCTGGCCAATAGTATAATTAAAACCAGAGTTGCAGAAAGGTATCTGACAGCCCAGGTGAGCCAAGCATTTAAAGTATGTTTTGTGCTCATGGAAACCAGGTGCATCATGCACAAAGTGGCAAATTCGTTTAGATGCAAAATATAAGATGTATTTTAGATACCACATGTAAATATGTGTAGCCATTTCAGTGTTAACCACTATATGCTTCTGTGAGCCAGAGTATATATGAGTTGAAGTTGTTAATTATTTGCAATCAGTCACAGTCATACCACATGGCCAGAGAGCCAGACCCTCTGCCAATGTTCCTTCAGGCCTCCTTGTGCCTGCTCGTGAAGCAAAAGGCTCTCAAGTGAGCATTTCTGGGTGCTTTACTTGTTTATCCTTCTACTTCTGAGTGACAATTGAAATGTCTTGTCACTGAAAATCTTGCTGTTCTGTTCCTAATGCCATAATATTCCCTTGAGCTTTCCAGATGCAAACACAGATGATTATGTCAGTGTGCAGGTGACTCCATTCCTGTCCATGGTGCTTAAATCTTACCTCAAATCCTCAACTGTTCCCCTGTAGCTTGAGACTCTCTGGAGTCAGTGATAGGCAGGAGGAGTTTCACAGCCAACATTAAACGTATGAGGTTTTCAGGTCTCTGCCTAGGCTTTGCTCTTGTGTGCCAGACAGATGTCTTATTTGTGGAGTTTCTCCTACTTTAGTGTGCTTTACTGGGAGCCAAGCTGCAGTGATGCAAGGGGAGGAGGGCTTTTTGCCCTGCTGTGGTGTTTGCCATGTGGAGTTCCTGCCCACTTGTGTCAGGCAGTGCCAACCTTTCCCCAGAAGACCTCAAGCAGACTCACCCTTAATTGAATCTCTGTGTTTGCCCTGGTTAATGGATTTGTCTTAAGTGCTGTCCATAAGGCATAATCATTTGACTTAGTGAAATAATTTGTATGACTTTCCCTGGGGCTTCCTACCTGCTGAAATCCTTTCTAGAACTGTCAGTTCTTGCAGACATGCAGCTTGCCTGTCTGCCTTTGCCTGACAAGAATAGTGACATCAGGTGGCAGTGGGGCCTCAGGGTCAGAATAATACTCAATTCTTTTGTCACTTTTTACTCTTTTTTTTGTTAATTTAACATGGTGTGGAAGTTATTGCAGTCTGGGCAGCCTGATAAATGTAAACAATTAATTTACCACTAGGTAGTTTACTGAAATTAAGGGCAGAGCTATAGATAGAGACTGAAATTAAGGGCAGTTATAGATAATGGGCCCAAACTAGCCCAAAATCTATCAGGAGATTCAATATCCCATCACTGTACTCTGTCTCATGCTGTCACTATTGGATTTTCCTTATCTCCCCTCCCTCTGGAAAATGGAGATATATTACTAAAATAAACACTGATAATATTATACTATTCATTTTTTGTCTTTCTAGTCTACAATTACTGGAAACCCCAAATGTTAAGATTTTGTTGTTAATAAAAGATCTTTTCCAAACTAAATGATTCTGTGATTCTAAAACACCAGGAGACAATACTAGAGACCAGCAATCCCTTTTGTTTTGAAACATAAGACATTTTATATGCAAGCAGTTTACACTGTGAGCTGCCACATTCATTTTAGGAAGGTTAATCTCAGAAAGGAAAGCATATGTGGAATTGGGTCACAGCACTTCACATATTCAAGTTTGTGTAAGATGCAAATTGATCAATCCCCGTAAGATCTTTGTAAAGTGAACAAGGTTTATTATTTATAGTTTTAAACAGGCTGGCATTTGTCTTTTCAAAGCATGGCAGTGGCATAAAGTATGTTTTAACTTTTGTTGTTTCCAGTTATTTGCATTTTAAAAGCTCTGCTTTGAATCATTGTATTTTTCTTGAATTTAATGATTTATATAAGACAAGATACTTGGAATACACTGAAATTACAATTCTCAAAGCTAGTGAGGAATGAAAGAGCATGGACAACATGGAAATTCAGTGTTATTTATGCAGCTGTACATCTACTCTAATATGCAATTATTGAACCTCTAAGTTATTCTTAGTGGAGATGGCAAGATCACGAAGGCCACCTGGCAGGATGGGTGCCTGCCTTACTGTCCTGATACCATCAGGAAGTGGCGGCACAACAATGAGACAGCACAGGCACTGAAATATGTCTTCATGGACAGTCTGCTCAACTTCACTCACAGAGAATGGAAGCCTGTTTACTGTGCTGGCGTTAGAAAAGGAGCCTGAGCAGAAGCTGAGGTCAGGTTTAATGAGAGTCACTCTTTGGAGCATGTGCAGCAGTACATGATGTGTTTCATTGTAATTACTTCCTACTGGAAGCAAATCTCCTTTCTCCTCTCTCACCAGTAATTCCTACTCACCCTCATACATTTCAGGTTTTTTGTATTATGACAATTACTACACAGTTTTCTTCTTAAACTTGATCCTGGTTCTCTGTACATCACTGAGCTCAAAGCATGTTTTCACTGCTCTGTGCCAAAAAAGTCAGGGCTCTCTCGCATATTTTGTGATGTTTGAGGCTATTCCACTGTATTATTTATTGAGATAATCCTTGCATGGATTGAGAGCAGCATTTTGTGCTGGGCCCAGAGCTTCATCTGGTAGTAAGTGTTGAGGTTATCCTGTGCTCTTTCAGCCCAAGCCAGTCTCAGAGCAGGAGGCAGTGCTGGAGAAGCCTCCTCTACGCGTCTGCAGCAGTGTGAAAGGCATATCACTCTTTCAGCTGTACATGATTTAAGATCTAGTGCTTTAGAATTGTCCTCGATTTTTTTTTCTGGGTTTGGGAGTTTGTTTGGGGTTTTCTAATGGTTTGTGTTGACCAGAGTTCTGCTGACAGAACAGGCAGCAGACAGATTTGGTCCTCACTCAGCATTCTTCAAGGATCATCTAAAGAAGCATCACAGTCACTCTCAGAATATTTTACTCAATTATCATCTGCCTTTATTGTGATTTTACAGAGTGACGTCTTTAGAATATTCTTTTATTTTTTCCTTTTGTCAAAGTACATGGTAATACTTCCAGCCCCGTCCCAGTGGGATTGCAGCGTCTATGGATCACACAGGTTCCTTGAGCACTGTCCTTCACTTGCCAAGAGTAACAGTGACACCCTGTGGCAAACTGGGTAGAGGCCGGGCGCCCAATTTCCTTGGTTCCTTTCAAATTTGCCTCCGAGTTTCTTACCCGGCAGGGAGTGTGACAGGAGGAATTCCTCCCCTACACATAGGAGGGCTTCATCAGATTGTCATCCGTCTCTTATTAGACCTTTCCATTAGTGGAAGACATGTCTAATGAGCACTTTAATTCATAGATACAGAGAACACTCTGCCCCAGATGGCCAGATGCTTGTGGAGGTGGAACACAAAACAGAAATTGAGAAAAGAAGATGTTGCATTTCAGTTTAAATTGATGTTACAGGAACATACTGTTCTTCATTATCATTCAGACTGCTTTTCTCTAACATGGCAACAGTCTATTGAACTATATCAGATTGTAATGACAAAGATATCCACAATATAAAGGTATCCACAACACAAAACTTACTACATAAACAACTGCAGGTGGAAGTTAGGGTCATCCTTTCAACTTCTTGCTTGCACCATTCCTTTGGTTTGTTTAATGAGTATAAGCAGCACAATTGCTCTGTAATTACTGACATCATTCTGATTCCAGCCAAGTCCTCACTGCACAGTACCATGGTTCTACTGTGGAATCACATGCTAATGTACAAGCCATGTACCTCAGTTAAACATTTTCCAATGGGTTTAACTTATGACTCTCAGTATGGGCTACATTGCTGACTGAATAGTATGGTCTGCACACTGCAAGTGATTTAAGCCTCATGCATGTGAAATAGCTGACAAAAGAAAGATTTTTAAACTTCATGACAGCAAATGGTCTGCTTTTGGCTATTTTGGGGATTTTGTGGTGGTGGTTTCTTTATGTTGGGTGTTGCTGGTTTGGTGGGGTTCTTTTGTGTGTAGGAAGGAGAAAAAAATTAAGAAATATTGGGCAAATATCCCTGTGAAGCTTAATTTGAATATCTATTATACACAGATTGCCTTAAAAAACTAATGAACATAGAGGAAAGAATGTAATAAATTAGGTTATGTGTCCTCTGTGCTTGAAATTTAAAGCTATTATGTCTTGTCCTAGTTTAGATATTTGGGTGGCAAGGCAATCTTCTTTAAGCAGTGGAATAGACTGCATTAATCAATGCCTTATTCTTAAAATATTGTTATGAGCAAGTTCCAGAAGTGTCTGCAGCAAATATTTCAGGTAGAGTTGGGTCTATTTCAAAGTGGAGAGGTGGAGCAGATGACTTCCTAAGGCTCCTCCCAGTCCTTCTTTTAGTGAGTTTATGGTTGTGTCAGTGAACTTTGTGATTTAAACAGTTTTTTGTGCACACCTAGTATTATACTTTCCCAAGTCTCATTCTGTGGCTCGAGTGCCACCAACACAAACACTGCCTCACTGCCTTGTTCCTTCTGTGGCCCTGGCAGGTTTGCACTTGGTGCACAAACCCAAGACTCACAACATGAGCACTACAAAGAAAGCACATTATTTCCACTGCCAAAAGTGGTGTCCCTGAAGGACAGGAACAAAGGAATCCCATTGGACATCAGCTTGGAAGGAAAAGGAAAAGGAAAAGGGGCAGCTGTGCTTTCAAGCACGGCTGTTTGCTTCTATTTGGCTTTACATGATCTCTGCAGGCCAGCTTTCAGAATCAGTTTCCATTTGGCAAAACCAAGCTTCCACAGCTCAGTGTCTGCAGCGCTGCCCTGGTGGATTCACAGCTGCTCCCCTGAGGGGATGCTGAGTCTGAGGAGAGGATTTTGCCCTGACACGTTAAGATGATCAGAGGATACTCTCCCTTATCACATGTGAGCACTCCCTGGCAGACAATGCCCACAAGTCATGGTTGACCTGGGCCTCCCTGCACTTGGCACTTCAGAGTTTGGAGACACTGCTTGGCAGTAGGTTGAGAATTATTTTATTTGGACTTTTACTTATTTGCTTTAGCTGAGATTTAGGGAAAAAAAAAACCATTTTAAGGCAGAAAAAGTAAAATTGGATAGGGTTTCATGTGTTGTTTTATATCTGGATCAATCACACAAGATTTTTACAATAGAAACAATAAAGTCCTACATAAATGTTTCTGATTCCTTGTATGCTCTTCATATCTTAGCAGATTTTCTCGGGTACAGACTTTAAATTACAGAATTTTAAAATTATTCTGGTTTTAGTCTGTCTCCTTTTGTTTCTTTCTTTGTTATTTTCTTTTTTTTTCTTTTTTCTTCTTTTTTTAATAAAATACCAGTGATAGCTTTTCTACTGCACATGGCTAAATATTCAAGAATAAATAGGAATACATTCAGGAAGTAAGACTGAATTTTGAAGACAATTCCTGAGAAATATCTACAAGCATTTAATTGTCTCTCTTTAGGGAACTGGGCTTTCCCCTTAGCTGCCATTGTAAATATATTTCACAGGACATGGATGATAACAAAGCTGCCTCTGGTATTCCTGGTTTGTATCAGAGAGCATTGGGAGCCAGAGCTGCAAATGCCTCATGTGTCTTTGAGACTTCATTGACTTTCAGCTATAGAGGAAGTGAATATAAACTTAGGTGTTAATCCTGTAAAGATGAATGCATTTACATGATTTTTACACTCTACACTGACTTATTGAAGTTAATGACTGTAAGTTCTTGAAGCAGTTTTTAAAATTCTTTGTTTGTTTTATATATGATGACTCTGTGAACCAAAATGTCTTTTATGGAAGTGATATTTGCCACTGATTTTCCAACTAAAAATATATTTTTCCAGTACTAGCTGAATGAAAAGTCAACTAAGTGCAGTTTAGAGACATCCTATTAATATATCATGCCATGAATGAAGTAAAAACAACATATATTTTTTCCTATCTAGATACGCCACATGGGTGCTGATTTTCATATGTAATCTCATCTGGGAATGGAAATTATTACCTGGAAATAATGTGAATGCAATTAGCAATTTGAGTCTGCTAAATTATTAAAGTCTACTTAAATACGATTAATCAACTTTTTTACTTCAATGAAAATTTCTAAGGAGATCATAAACTGCATTTTATTTTACATTAGAGTCAGACTAGGTTAGATTATCACCTTCTCTTTAGTTTTCAACCCATTCTAAGTTTTTATCAATATAATGAAGCAAGTAATAGGAACACATGCCTAGTAAAAAATACCCTATATACATATTTTACCTTGTGTCAACTCCCCTTGGTTATTAATTTTAAAAGGTTACAATGCTTAAGACCATGTAAGTTTGTTTCTTGTGTTGTTTGTGAATCATCTAAGTCTACAAGTACATTATATAACACCACCTAGTTGTCACACACAGGGTATTTGCAAACCTAAACAAAGATTTTCTAACGTTGTCTTGATTTTGAAGACTGGTCTGTTTAGTGCCAATTGTGTCTTCCCAGGAAGTCAATTGTAGAGAAAGTCACTGTAAAAATGTCTATTGATTTCAACTAAGTAGTTTGTATCAAGGTGGAGAACCTTGCCTAATTCATATGAAGCAAATGATAGCAACTTGCCTTTTTTTTTTTTAAGGTGGAGGGGTGCAGGTGCATATAAAAGCATATAGCTGCCTGATCAAGCCTGCAAAACTGGAATGCCTTTAGCAAACTAGGTGCCAGCTTCACCAGTGTATTACTCCAGTTTTACACAGTGCTAAATTTCCTGACAGCAACTGGAGTTGTGCAGTGGCAAAGCAGCACCTCAGCTCCACAGGCTCATTGCCAGTTATCCAAGAACAGCTTGTATTTACTGCTGTGAGCAAACACCTGTGCAGCAGCAGCAGCAGCAGCAGCAGCAGCAGCAGCAGCAGCAGCAGCATGTCATTTGGTACATGCAGGTAATTGGCGTTACAGACTGGAACAACACTGGAGTCTGCCTAGTTAGCCAGGTAAACACTAATCTCTCAGACAAAATCTTGCAGTCATGGCCCAGCTTCTCCCCATCTTGGAACCTCCTGCTTCATTTGGTGGATCTGCTTCTGTAGTTCATCTCTGTCCAGCTTCATTTTTGCTTCTAGAACTTGCCGTAGAGACCCAATGCTCTCATAGATAGCTGCAAACCCTAATTGCAGGTGAGAATTACATTAGTTCATCATGAGGAGCAAGAGTGTCACATCATTGCTATCAGAATGCACTTCCATAATGCCCTGCTTTGCTCTAGGAACACAGCAAAAGTTGTGAAGGAAAATGGGGTGTAATTGTGTGCTGCCCTGATGGCAGCCCAGCTATGGCTGTGCCTGCTCTGGGGAGAGCACTTCTAAGCTGGTTGTCACCCCTTATTCCTCTGCTTTTTGCACTTAGTGAAAATCCTTCTTAATGCCTCAGGTGTAGCCATTACATCTGCCCCAAAAGTATTTAAACTATTTTGATAAAAGCAAAGACACTTTGCTTATTACTGTGAGTGGATCACTGTCACCACGATTCAGAATAAAGAACTGGATAACTATGGTCCTACCAGCATTAACTTCAGCTTTCATTTCTTTTATATCTTCATTTATCTCATTTTGAAGTTTGACAATGCGAATATTTATCTTTTCTTCAGTCTGTTTTGCTTCATGTGCCTCCATGGTTATCTTCTGCATTTCTTCTATTCTCTCAATTTTCTCTGCCATTTGGTTGAATTTAATCTCAATACCTCTCTCACTCATTTCCTGGAGCCGGGAAACAGAATTTTAATGATTTACTCTGCATGTGCAATAACAGTGGCCCTTTTTAAAATATGAAATAGATACTGATTTATCATCTTTTATCTGGAATTAAAAATGTAAGGAATTACAACTTTTCATAAAATCATTTCAAATTACTTGATTAGTGTAGGTTAAAATACTTATCTATTTAGCAGTGACCAGGTTCATGTAAAGGTTCTCAGGTTCTAGGTATTACACTTGATATCGATGAAGAGACTTTGGCATATTCTGAGGCTATCTGAAAATCTTACTCAAATAATATCTCAATTACATCATCTTAGTTATTAATAATGCTCTTGAATGCTTCCTGAGAAGTATTACAGGATACTTGAATGAAACTTACAGTGCTTTCCTTAAAAGTCAGTGAGAGTTGGTCGATTTTTTGCACAAGCTCTTTTTCAGTCCTTCCGTGTTCCTGTTCCAGCCAGCTCCGAGCAGACAAAATCTGATTGCTGAGCTCCTCAACAGCATCTTTTAATCTAGGAGCACAACAGAAATTAGCAGAAACAAAAGAAAGAACTGGTCATTCAACAGTGACTTTTTTATTAACATGTTCATAGAAACACAAAATGGTAATTTAATACATTCTTCACACCATATTAAGGTGAGCCTTTGAATTTTAAGGCTATTAAAAAGGGTATGGTAACATTGGTTTAGAAAATAAAGGTAAAAGTTCACAGCAAATTTAGATGAAACACATTACAAAATTTGAATCATAGTAGATGAAAATTCTTTGTGACATTGAAAACAGAATTTGGTCATCCAGACAGATTCTAAACTTTATGTCCATATGTATCAAATCCGAGCATAGGTTTGGTAGCCACTTATTCTGGTGACAATGCTGGCTCCTGTAGCTCCACTGACATTGCCTATACCCACCTCAACCACCACCAACCAATTGTGCCAGTGAATCTGTTTCTTTTCTCCAGTGAATATGTGAAACCTGCTTTGCACAAGGATGGTGATAAGTAGTAAGAAATGAGGCTATGGATGGCTTATACCAGGACTGCTGCTGAGTGAAATGCCTGGAGAGGAGTTAACATCTGAATAGAATATAAGGACCCCATGGATTGTCTGGTAGTACAGAGTATCTAATCACTAATAATTTAGGTATTTCACTTATATTCATGTTTGAAGCCAGCTGAAAGCAGTAGCACTCTGTGAGTGCTGTGACTTGCTTCCTGCTTGCTTCAGTTGAACTTTTTCCCCTGCCCTGGACAGCCACCTCCAGATTTCATTGCTTCAGACAGTCCTTACAGAAAGGCACCAGGCCACTCTGACAAAACCCTTAGTTGTGTCCTTTAATATAATTTCTGCCTGAGTACTTAACTAGGAACTTCATCAACATTTCAGAATTGCCTAACCACATCAGGGCAGAATTCTTGGTGAAAGCAAGTCCCTCTTGACCTCTTCACAGTCAGCTTTTGTAATATCTGTGGAGCAAACACACATATTCATGGAGGTTCCTGCTTTTATAGGCCTGAAGATTATACCAGTCAGACTGGGAAAACTGAGGCCAGACGGGGAAGATGGAGGCCCTACTCCCAAGGTGCATGGCAGCAGCAAGGCTTCCCAGGCACTTACTTTGTGTCCAGAACTTGCAGCTGTTGGTTGCTCTCTTTGTAGGCAATCTTCAGCTTTGCTTCTTGTTGCATTATCGATTGCTCTACTCTGCTCAGCAGATGAGAAATCTGAAACAAAATTCAGAATTCTCTATTTTTTCAACAGCATTTCATCACAGTTTCATTTGGGGCATTTTCATAAAGTAGAGAAAGTCTAACAGAGAGGTCACCTTTGCTAACATTTCAAAAATTATTGAATTTGCATATTTTACTTTATCATGACTATCATACTGTCTCTCAATATGAAACTATCAGCATTTTGAAAACTGTAAAATTTTTTGCCTTAAATAATGTGAATAGTTTCACCTTGAAAATCTCTGCCTGGTCCCCCCTTTAGAGAGCTGAATTTGCATGGTCCATACAACTCCAAGTTGCCATATAATCAGAATACGCAAGTGCCAAAGCACTCCACCAGTACTGAGGGGTGTGCTCCATCACTCTGTGTGTAAGGGCCGCTGCAGCGATAGAAGTGCTGAGTTTAACTGGAGAGAAGTCATAACTACAAGAGAATATTTGTCACCAAAACAACCATCCCACTTTCTCAAAGCATACTGTTCTGGTTCACGACAAGATGCATGACAACATGCTCCTGGCATGCTAATATTCTACACTGAGGCTTCTGAGAAAGGCAAAGTGCATTTTAGCCTTTTTTTACCCACCACAAAATGATGATGTAAAATACTTTTGTTGACCAAGAAAATGGGAAGGCCTTGAGATGTGACATTAAGGAAAAGGATTTTTCATATCTCCAAGTCTCTGCTTGTATCTAGTGCTCACTTCCATTCTCAAACCCAATGGAAGAGAAACCTGAGAGACAGATTAATGGATTCACAGAACCCAAAGCCAGTTTTGTTTTGCAGACCTTCAAAAATTGTGTTCAAATACGTATAGGATCATCCTGGGAAGGCCGAAACATACAGCAAGAGATACAGAGGCTTGCATTGTTGTAGTTTTGTTGAGCACGTGCCTTTACAAACCAATCCTTTCTACACAGATGCTGCAGGAAGAAATTAAGGACCTTTTCCAGTTAGAGCAGTACAGAAATGCATCTAGGTTCCAGTGGTCAATGTAATAAAAACTGTGAGCAGATACACCTCTCCATTTTTAAATCTGTGACCTCCCAGCATAATAATTAACAGTAATGGAGTCTGTGTGAATTAGACTAGAACTCTTACCTGTACAGGGATTGCCTTGGTCTAAATACCATACCTGTATTTCTGCCTCTTTGATTTTAGATTCTAAGATCAGCTTGGAGGTGTGTTGGTCTTTACTTAGACTCTGAAGTCTTTCATATGTAATTTTATGCTCTGCAGACAGCCTGGCTAACCCAGCATCACACCTGTTTGAATAGATAAAAAAACAAAGCACCAGCCAAATAGAATATAAGGTCCAGGCTTTTAAAATTACCCATTTCCCACTGCCCATTTCTGTGGAATTCCTGGCTGGCTAGGGAAGCAATGTCT
This sequence comes from Anomalospiza imberbis, assembly GCF_031753505.1. Taxonomy (NCBI): domain Eukaryota; kingdom Metazoa; phylum Chordata; class Aves; order Passeriformes; family Viduidae; genus Anomalospiza; species Anomalospiza imberbis. Next base: position 14,363,637 of record NC_089693.1, on the reverse strand, counting down.
TTGAGACGGTAAGAATGGTAATACATCTCATAGTGTTCAGCAAAGTGCTCCCAAAGAGACCTGAAGGTCAAGTAATCTGATAAACAAATTCCATTGTTCTTGGCACTAATATGATATGGGTAGGCTGCGTTATCACTCAGGGAAATCACATCAGAAATGCAAAGATGCAGAATTTCATTTCCATGTCTTTTTGTAGTACTCCAGAAGATATCTGATAAGGTGTGTACGCATTCCCCTGCATGATTAGTAGCCTAAATAACTGAGGACCATTTTTTCATTATTGTAGCTTTGTATTTTTATTTGTGAAATAGTAGTACACAGCTAATATGTGTAGTTAACAATGTGGAACAAATTTTATGGTTCTTAGTCTTTATTTAGGTGAATAAATAAATTGTCATTGAAAGCAATGGCAATTTTGTCTCAGAAAAGGCTGTAAAATGAAGTCCTAGAACATAATAATTATTGTTTCCTTTTGTCACATTGGAACACTTCTTGATGCTGTAAGATTTTCAGGATAAATATGCTATAGAACATGTGTGTTTTCTACCAGATTTTAAAAATAATTTGATCAAGTGGATTTCATCTACAGTAATGCATTAGGGGCATTAACTGAGCTGTAAAAATATGAGTACTGTGATTTCAGGAGTAAGACCTCTGTGAAGTATGACTCATGTGTATTTTTTTTTTTTTTTTGCTAAGGGAAATATGTAATCATCAGTGTTCCCATATTTGATCTAGGAAACTGATGAGGAACAGACAGCAGTTACAACTTTAGGGAGAAAAAGGCACTGAAATGGAACAAGCTGAGGCATGTTAAGTCATTACCTAGACCAGTGACACACTTTGTCACCTTTTTAGTCACATTTCAGTTTGAAGGCTTTCATTTCAACATGCATTTTCATCACCTCAGTTACAGGAATTGCCGTTATCATTAAACATGAAGGGAAAGTCACAGCTAAAATGACAAAAGGAACATCTGCTTATTAATATGGTACAGTTTCAATACGAAAATAATCAGTAATGCAAAATAGGCTTTATAAAACTCGAGGAAATTAATTCCTAGGGTAGCAGTTCAGCATTGTGAGACCTGCTAGTAATATCTGCAGGGAGCCTGGCTAGGGTTTACATAGCAGTGAAAAGCTTGTAGGGCTCACAATCAGGCAGTTTCTTTAGAAAGAGGAAAGAAGCCAAATCTCTCCATGTCGTTACAATCAGAGAGAATCAGAGGAATGGAATCATCTTGCATCTAGCCACCAGAAGGTTGTGGCTCCAAAAAATGGTTAGTTTTGTTTCTCTGAGGCATGGCAGAAAATATAAAATGCAACAGCTTTGAAACTACTGAAGCAAAATTAATCAGCAAGCACCTGTGAATGTTTTTAAAGTAAATTAGTGTTTTGGGTTTAATCACAGAGCATTTCTCTTCTTCATGGAATTCAGTTATGTGGTCAAAGGGTTCATGTAGTTGCATGGTAACTGAAACATTAATATTCTGACTATGTGAATTTAATGTCTGACGGGTATGCATAGATCAGATTATTTTGGTTTATCTTCTATATTTGCTGTATACACTCACAAACACAATTGGTTTTGACCTGGAAGAAAATATTAGTGTTCAGCATCAAGGAAATCAAAAGCTGAGTAGTTGCTCCATTCAGTATCAGTAGGGCGTAGATAAAATGAGAACTGCCAGTACTCTGCAGCCGGCTGCTATATGCATATGCTGTAATGGTATGGAGAGAGCTTTTAATGTTCCTGGTTTATTACAACAGGAGAGCTTTCAATTAAAATGCCAGTGTTTCGGTGAAAAACAGGTAGCTGGAGAACAAGTAGTGAAAAGCAAGTTGAAATGCCCACGGGGGCGCTGGGCAAGAGCAGCAGAGCTGGTGGATTGTGCTGGCCTGGGGCAGGGAGCCCAGAGCTGCCCTCGTGGTGCCACCCCCCGCACAGCAAGGGCCAGGGAGCAGCACATTTATTGCTCCTGGGGAGATTGTTAATGTGGTGCAGCCCAGATGCATCAGACTCATAATCTGTGCAGCAGGAAAATCTGCCTACGTGTAATGAGTCCAGGTTGTCTGAAATGAATCAGTGCTATAATGTAGATAAAAAATTCATCTATATATGCAAAGTAGGTCCAATTTGAACACACAGAGTTGCCATTTCTCCGGATGTTTCAGCTCTCAGGAAGCTTTTATGAAGAGCTGTTGCTATCATTCCAACCAGGCTGCTGGATTTAAACTTTCCGTACAAATGCTCATTATCCACAAATAATTCCCTAAATAAATGATAAGGCACTAATGAATTTTATGATCTGTTATCACTAGAAAAAGAATTGGTAAATGTGTATAATATATAATTGACAACATAAGAGACAGGAGGCTGAAGAATATGATTACTGGCATCGATCTAATTTTCTGCTAATGCATCCCTGAAATTTATAGAGATAATAATTTTTTCTTAAAGTTAATAAAAATGGCGATTTTTAGCAATAATTCAGGGCTGTGATAATGCTTTACAAATTCACCAGTAAACTGTGCTTATTGAGAAAAGATCCAGAGACATGAGCTGTAATGTGTAGTCTGTCACCTTCTGATAGCAATATCAGTTGATTCTGTGATGTGAGTGAGGTATGTTGGAATCTCACTCCTGCAGAGCAGTGGGGAGTCGGATTTGGGGCTGTGCTCCAGAAATGCATGTGCATGTAGGGATCCCTTGTTCCCATCATTAACAGCACTAGCCCTCAAGAAATAATGAGACAGTTGTTTGATGATATATTGACATGTTACAGAACACGTCGAGTTGTGTTGGGAAATAAACACCCCTCTCTCCAACATGGAACTTGAATAGGATGTTTAGTGTGCATGAAATTACTGGAACTGAAATTTGACCAGAATCCTAAGATGGATACTAAAGTTATTACGTGACAAAGGGCTCATGCTTTGGGATTTACTGTCTAAACTGATTCCCACTGTCCTTCTGCATGCTGCCAGCCTGGAGCAAACACAGCACTCAGAGCTACTGCAGCCTGAGCCTCTCAATGTACCTTTGCTGTGACTGAAAGCTGATGCACAGGAAGCTGGTAACCCACACTAACTTGATCGTGTTTCTCATGTTTCACTCTAAACTCATCTGAAAGCTAGCAGCACTAGAGGTGAAATTACATTGAGTGAGTAAAGTGTATTTTATATAAGGAACATTGGCTAAAGTAATCAGAAGGTGTTTATCTCAGGGAAAGTCTCTGTATTGTTCCAAAGGCAAAACAAACCACTGTCTTGACCATAATCTCCAGTTAGTGCTATAATCATTATTCACTGGAACACTAATTTCAAAGTAGAATATGTTTGTAAATAAAGGCAAATGTCTTTCTCTCATGGACCACTGCTTTAAATTGTTTTCTCATAAAAGGAAGATTTTTTTTCCTCATTCAGGGATTTTTTTCAAGAGAACATGCTGAATAGAAGCATAGAATGCAGTATGGAAGATAGCAGTTAAAGGGCAATAAACTGATTCTCTTACGGGAACGAATACAAATAACCTGCATTCATCACACAGTCTGACATAAGGCACATGGGTATAATCTCATTCAATTTGCAGATAAATTGCAACCCAGACACAGCACAAGGGTGGTGCCCTAAGGAAATAAAGGAAGAAGCCCTGGCACAGCCTGTGCCCATCCCCACCCTCCCACACCGAGTGCTGGGGCCAGGACAGGGCCCCGCAGTGACGCTCATGCCAGCACAAGTTTCTTCTCTTGAGTTCTCTGACTGAGGGCAAAGGCACCACACTTTGCCTCCCAAGGTGTCAGTAACAGTGCTGCTCCACCTAGAACCCCTCTCGGGATGTAGGATGATCTCCAAGTATGTTTATAGAAAGAAGCAGGAAGATCTAAGCACGTGCATTTTGGCGGGACTTCTCAGCAGGACAGATATGTGTATGTGTATGCTTTTATCTGTTTTTCCATCAGTTTTTTGATTTGAAAAAAATAAACTAGTTGATTTGTGTTTGCTAAAGGATAGTGCATAACTTGCTAACTGTTTAATTTTTTTTTGAAACCTCTAAATTATTTTCTACAAAATGGGCATAACTCCACCGAAGTTATTACCCAAGCAGCTGTAGGCCAGGTTGTGTCCTTTTCCTGTAGCTGTACACATCCTCTGTCTTTTGTGTTCAACTTTACAGGCACTTAAGCAAATGTTGTGCTGGGGTTTGTAAATGTGTCGTTGATGGCACAGCTGAAGTCTGTGTGGCCGCAGAATTGTAAGCAGGAGCTTTGGGCAGCCTGTGAAACCTCTGTCACTGTACAGTTTTCTGTTCCTTATGTGTCATGTAGCCCATGTGGGATTTAATATAGCTAACCACTAACTGAATGTGCAGATTTTTGTTTCTAAAATATATGCAAAAATGTGCAACTGTTTTGTTCTTCACAAGTGCAGACTGTTCCGTGGTGCCTTTATAATTGTGCTAATTAACGTGTTTCAAAGACACGAGTCTAACCACCGTACTTTTTAAAAGCTGAACCAAATCCAATTTCCCAGGGAATTTGAAATAATTTATTTAGAACTAATTTCAGGAATTTTAGGAATTAAGGGTGATATTGTCAAATTTAATATGTAATACTGGAATGCAAAATATTATTATTCATTTTCTTGAAAACACAGAGCAAAATTATCCTTGGAATTTTGCCAAAGTTGAATTCAACCCATTTTCATTAATACTTCAGGATTAAAACAAGATTAGCTAGCCCCCAAAACACAGTCCCCATGGGGACTTTTACCTTGCAACTCTTCCCCGAAGATCTCCTAGGCCAGAAAGCTGCCGCATTTCAAGACTCTTCAGGGTAGAATTAGTTCCATAGCTGAGATTGTCTCTGACACGTATCTGTTCCTGCAGCATCTATAGAACATTCATATGCAAATAAAACCCCAGTATGTCACATTTAATGTACACTTTAAATGTCACTCATTATTTTTCAGTAATTCAGTATCCTCAGATACCATTTTATTATTACATTTTTCAAAGCTTTGTCTTGTAATGTACTAAACCAGATACCTTTTAGGTATTCTATTATTTCTTACTATTAGTATCCAATCTGCAGACAACTACCATAATGTATATAAAGTATAACTTGACAGTGAAATGGAGACTTAATTTTTTTTTTCTCCTTTCATTTTCCCCACCACACCCCTGTTGTTCACTGCAGCAGAGGTCAGACATGAAGTCATGTGTCTGCCTAGGATTAGGTCATAAAAATGAGCACTTGGGTTTGGTTACTTCGTGTCGTCAGTGAGTCGGAAGGGAAAGAAAGTTTATTATAGAGCAAAGGCATTTCCTAGTGTTTATACAGCACAGCCTTTGGACTGAAGTTGAGCTGGGTATTAGTGTCACATTAATTCATTTTTTCAAGATTTTCCAGTGCAGCTTTTGAAAGCAAGCTTATTAGAACCACAAAGGCTCCTGTGTTTATATGCTAATATCCTGTGCTATTTTCATAGCCACTGAAAGAATTATGTAATTTGCAAACACTTTTTCAAGTTGTAAAAACAATTTATAAGCTTACAGGATCTTCAGACCTTGTCTGACCTTTACTTATCCCGTGGTAAACTTTGTTAGGAAATTAGAAGCAGTACGTAGCTGCGATGGCATTAGTGCTGTGCAACATTCTTGCCATACCTCGATGTCCCGGTTGAGCTGCCTCACTATCGCAGTAATGTTTCTGATGTGCTCCTCCAGGAGTTGCCTTGCCAACCGGTCACCCCCCCCTTTGTTCTGCATTCTGTGCAGCGTGGAAACAATGTCCTCCTTAATGCGAAAAGCGTGTTCCACAAGAGCCGCTGTTGTTTTCTCATGGCTCAGGATTCTGTCCTCCAGCTGATCCACCAGGCTGGCCGATGCCAGCGGGACCGCTGTCAGTGCCTGGCTGTGCAGCGGGATGTTTCGGACCCGTCTAGAGGGGAAGAATATCCACATCTTGTTAAGTTCTCACACAAAACTCTGTCATGCCTTTGCACTGGAGACAGTGTGACACTGTCTGAGTACTGGCAGTGCTGGGGAGAAGCCCCAAAATACACCCAGAGAGAGTGCCCACTGCTACAAATAAGTGGGTGCTGTGTTGGCTACCGGGTGTCTTGTACAAAGGCAGGTCAGGCTTTTTTTCATGGTCTTCAAGGAAGCTTACAAAAGCATGGGATCTTAAGGAAAGGACATTAGCATAATAAAAGTAGTTACAAATCAGAACTGTAATTTGATTAAGAGTCCAAATTCAAACCCTTCTGCTGAGTTTCAAAAGTAATGTTATTTGTCTTCACTGTTTTCAGGCTTAATCAAAACTGTAACAGTTGAAGGTAGGTTATTTAAATTAAATGAAACCGGATCAGAATTAAAAAGGAGTAGCTTGTGTCAATCCCTTTTCTGTCTCTATAGCTACCCTGTAATACCAAACAGAAGCTTGTTCCCCTGCAAACTGGACAGGAGCATATGTGGGCATAGAAACTGAGGTGAGACCAAATTTATGACAAGCTTCTCATAGTCTTAGAAGTTAAATTTCCCCCAAAATAGCTTACATTTGGGTACCTTGAATAATTATCTAGATTTTTGAAGAGTGCTCTGCATTGGATAGCTCCCATAGAAAGCAGTGGAGCTCATGGGTGCTGAAAGTAATAAAATGAGGCTGGTAATGCATGCAACCTTTTCCTGCCACTATGTTCTGTAAAGAATAGCAACATTTTCAGAAGCATAAGTGGAGGATACAAGTTCAACCCCACTTCAGAAAGATCTTTCTCCTAGGAACTCTTATTTACTGTGTATTCTCACTTTTTTTTTTTCCTGTTAATGAGCCAAATTAGCAGTTCAATTTGACCATGGTTGTGGAATCCTTTGAACCCTTCAGGGAAATCGCCAGGGCCTTGCCTGGAAGAATATACCATAGAGTTTTCTCCACCTAGGCTGAAAGAGAGGACTTATTGCTAGAGATGTATGAGGATTCCAACAAAGGTCACTTTTCACAACTCATTCCATGCTATTTGAACACTGGCTAAAGTGCTCTTGGACTTCTAGTCAGTGAGATTTGAGCTATTGAACTTCTTTAGGAAATGGCTAAATAAAAGCTGAGTAAGGGCTTGTGATCTGGGCTATGATTTGAATGTTTATGGTATTTCACTTCGCATTGTACACTAATGCCAAAGTCCCAGGTCACAGCATTACTGGATCTAGGGAAATAAGAGATACACAATATTCTGCATTATGAAGATTTTTGGTTTTTTATTCCAGACTGTACCTTTCAGAAGGGGCAAGAGTTGGGAAGATTGGGCTTCGGTGGGCCATTCTCTGGTCAATAATTTATGTCTGTTGAAAAAGTACAAATTGAATTATTGAATAGCTGGTACTGAAATTATTTAAAGCTTTTGCTTTCAATGCACTTTTAAGTTAAGTGTAATATTATGCTGACACTGGTGATCTTGGCATCCGAATATTGCTAATGCAATAAATGCAAACAAAAATTAATACAAAAGAATGAAGACTAAAAACTGCTAAAAAGCTTTTTATAATGAAAATGATACTCTTGAAAAGATGAGGTTGACAGCCTTGAAACTGAAATCTGCTGTTGACCCACAGAATTGGTTTGGCAGGGCAGAGGTAAACAAAGTTATTGTCCCCAATCTTCTACTGGTCTCTGACATCAATAATCAATTAATAATAAAGTAAAGTCTACAGGATGATCATAAAACTTAAGAAAATATTGACTGGAGAATCAAATACAAGTTTTCATGACAGCAGATTACTAAGGGTAAGATATTTTTCTCATAAAAGCATTGGCAGAAACCTAAATAAAATCTAAATAAAATGTGTGACATCAGTATAGTTTATCAAAATTGAGTCTTGTATTAAATTGTATTCAAATCTAAATGACCACACTTTATGTTGTAAGTAAATTCTTCTGTGGTAAGAATATAAATTCTGGTTTTAATTTTTAGACACAGCCAGCCAGACTGTGACAGACATTGCAGCAGAGTAGGTCTATTAAATGGCTTCAGAAAGATATTTTAGTGTCTTACTGAGACCAGCACCTGGCTCAGCAGCTTTGTCCACTGACAGAAATTAATGAAAAATATATTAGCCTCAATCAAATTGAACTAATCTCCCCTACATAAAACAAAAAAAACATTTTTAAGTATAAAGAGAAGTAGTATGGCCTGAGCCTGATCTCCTTGGGAACCTAAAATCCTCACAACAAAATAAAGGCCGATGTATGAAAAGAAGCTTACAATTGCTGATGAAATCCTGTGCAATGTGAGAAAGATGGGGTTATGGAAATACAGTAGTCGAATATCGATAGCGAAGATGCAATAGGACTACCCTCTGAGATCTCAAAATGCAAAGCATGTTTGTGCTTTAGAAATGTATGAAAGCACTGCCTGAAAGCAGAGAGCAAACATTGTCACAGTGTGTGTGTTCTATTTATAGCATGGCGCTTCAGAAACTACAAATTAGAAAAAAAAAAACAGTTTTAAGAGAAGCTGGGTTGCTGAGCAGCAGTGACACCAGAGAGGAATTCAGGAGGTCTGAATTGAATTCCTTGTTCAATCTCTGATCCTGTTGACTTTGGACAAGTTATTTCTGTGAGTAATGACTCAGTTTCCCTACATGTAAGAGAGATAAGCATACCTACCTCCTCGTTTAGGTTCTTACATGGCTATAAGCAAAAAGCACAGTATAAGAGCTGGGGGTCATTGTGGTGACTTCCGCATTCAAAGTCCTGCACAGACACTGAATGTCCCGTTCTGCAGTCTGCTCCTCACACTCGTCATTTCCCGGTTGTTGGATTTTTAAGGAATGCCAGCACTCTGCAAGGGGTCCCTCCTGGTACACCACCAGACTGCAGCAGGTCACACCAGCAGGCACCCAGTTCTCAGTGGGCCTGAGACCTCTGGGCCTTAACACATTTTAACCATCTTGATGCATTGAAGCTTTTAAGCACAATTTAGCTGTAAACACGGGAATTATCCCACTGATTTGGGAAGAGCTATGTGCATGCAGCAGCAAAGCACTGGATGCTACCTAGAAAAACAAAGAACAAATATTAAAGTCCTTACATCTAGCAGCATCTTAGTGAAATTTAGTGAAATACACCTTACAAAAACCAGCCAAAGAGTGCTTTAGTCTCACAGCCTTCAGTACCCGTTTATTATCAGTTGGAAAATAATGTTTGCAGCAAGCTAAGCATAGGTTTGTATGAAGTCTACCACAAGAAATGCAGCTAAATGCAAATATCTGGACTAAGTGTGGCTATGAAGCAGAAGTTCCACAAATGAGCTTCTCATTCATTTCTCTTTGCTCAGTATGCAGTGAAGCATCTCATCAGATATGAGATTTCTTGATATGATCCAACAGCCAGAAAGGGTCTAAGTCTTTGATTGGCAGTTGTACAAAACTTTGCTGCAGTTTGGAGATATTTGCAATTAACAAATAGGTGTCAGAACTAATGGCAAATTCCTTCTCTATGAGTGTGATACCAACTTACACTGGTAAATAGAAACCATAAGATGTTCTATAAGAGGAGTATAATTTCACCTGGCTCTTTCAATGGCAGTAAACTGGGGTCAAGTAAGATACCAGTTAAAATACTGGTTACAGGTGCTTGATTTTTTTTAATAATATTGTTTCCTGCTTGATACTGCTATAAGCAATTTAAGTCATGATTTAGTAACCCAGTAAATTTGGGTTGACTGATTTAAGTTACTGAATATTCCAAATATACTTGTCACATGGACAAGATACAAGTTTTTTCCTATTTGGAAATTATATGCCTGATTACCAAAAATAACAGTTCACTTGATACTTAAGGCAAGTTTTCCATACAAATGTGCAGTGCTTTCTTAGTGTTTTTTTAAATCACTCGCATAAGATGTGTAAAAGCTTGGACAAAAAAACCCATCCATGGGATGTGATGAAGAGATAATTCTAGCAATGTGCAGTTCACTCCTTGCTATTTGTGCTGTGGCATCCCTTCCCCACTTCTCAGACTGCCTTGCATGTTTATTTTCTGTGGGATCTCCATTTCTCCTGTTTTGAATGATAATCATACCTGTAAGTGTTCAGTTTCCCGTCTTCCATGATAGTCTACAACTAATGCTGTAATGTCTGCACACCTCGGAGTGTTTTTCACATTCATTCTCACAATATGCCTGTGAGGTAGGAAGCATTATTATCCCTGAAAATACAATTTCCTTCTACTGCTGGTAGGGAAGTGAAGCACGAGGCGAGCTATGTGACTTGCCACAAGTCACACGGGAATCAAAGCAGACTGAAATACCTGCCTCGGCAAACACTTTAATCACTCTTTCCTTCTTAAAATAGAAACCGCTTTGGTTGCTGCACAGGGAGCGTGTGACGGCACCACCCCAGGAGCCGCCAGATGCTTCCCAGTGTTACTCTGAAGTGCGCTGGGGCAACGCTTCGGAGTAAGCAAAAAAGTGCCTATGCTGCAGCTCAGCAAAGGCATGGGTCAGAGCCCGGCAGCTCTGGGAGAGCCAGAGCCGTGCCGAGCCCCTGGGCGCGGCTGTGGCACCCGTGAACACGCGCTCTGCGCTGGGAGCCGGAGGGGCTCCCCCGGCAGCGCGGCGACCGTGCCCGGGGCTCCGAGCCAGGCCGGGGGGCTCCGAGCCAGGCCGGGGGGCTCCGAGCCAGGCCGGGGGCCCTCTGGTGAAATAGGTGCGATCGGCCCCGGTGCTGGCCCGTGCCGAGCCGCCGTGACAGCGGGGATCGCGGCGGAGCGATCTGCCCTGCCCTGCCCTGCCCTGCCCGCGGATCGGCCCCGCCGGGGGTCCAGGCCCCGCGGTTCGGGGGTCCCCGGTGGGCGCGGCGAAGGTTGCGGGGACACGGGTGTACGACAGCCGACAGGACACCGCGGTGCAGACACCACTCTATGGCCATGCAACACGGGGGGACAGAGCCGGGACAGCCTCCGCGCTCACTCACCGGTGCTGGCTCAGGGCAGGGCAGGGCTGCCCGCCGCTCCCGCGCATCCCCGCCGCCGGCCGAGCCCCGCTCCGCTCCGGGCGCGCTGCCGCCGCGGGAGCGGCCGTTCCCGAGCGCCGTGACCGCCGGTGCGCAGCCGGGGCTCCGTCCGCCCGCCCTGCCGGCCGGCTGCGCGGAGCGGATGGGATGGGATGAAGATGGGATGGGATGGGATGGGATGGGAGCGGCTGGGAGCGGGGCGGCCGCCGCAGGCCGGGCTGCGGGAGCGGGAGCTGTTGCCAGGACGCCGTCACCATGGGAACGCGCTGCCGCCCTGGCGGGGGGAGCCCTTCGCATCGCCCCCTCCTCGCAGCTACTTCACGGCAGTGCCCGATCCTGGCGAAGCAGGGAGGGACGGGAAGGGCCCCGCAAACAGCGGCGCTCCCTGCGGCACGGGGGGCGAGCGGCGGGGACGGAGCGGGGGCCGTGCCCGCGCCGCCCGCGCCAGCAAACGCCGGCCTCCAGACAGAAAGTTCGGTGGTGACGAACAGCGGTGACTCTGAGTTTCTGGTGGTGCAGAGGAGCCGAGAGTATGACTGAAAGCATGGGTGTTTTCAGAGCGTATATCAAAACCTGTCAGAACTCATTATTAAAATCAATGACAAATATTAGTCTTGTTTATAAAGTTTCCATGTTACATTTTCAAACAAGAGCTAACATGCAGCTTCGGTAAAACTTCATATATCACAGCAAATAAGATCCATCTGCTTGCACAGCAGAGGCGTGTCAGCTAAGAGAAAGTATTACTGGAAAAACAAAGTCCACAGAGGGTGTGTCTGCCTTCACTTTTGTTCCCTGCTTGTGTCATTCCTTGGACTTTGATATGACCACCTTGGGTAAACAAAGTGTAAGTGAAATCTGAGAAGAACTTACTGCACCAGCTCACTCTGAAATAGCAGATTGCCTCTGATTTTAGTTAAAATCCATGCGACATCCCATACTGTTGTATAGGAAAACCATTGCAGGACTAAGGATTTGGTAGATGTGAAGGATAAAAGGATTACACCATGCACACGCTATTGTAAAAAGCAAGGCGGAGTCTGAATCCAGATTGACCTATTTATTATAAAGTAGTTCCCACATCAAAGGATCAGGCCAGAGAGAAAACGTGCCATAGGTGCTTTGAAAACTATGAACTGGGAGTCAAAGACTGTAGGATAATTCAGCTTAGAATGAATCCCAGGAGAACCCTTGTTCAACCGCCTGCTCCAGATGAGGTGATTGATGAGGCCAAATGCAGTTGTTCAGGGTTTTACCCAGCCTGCTCTTGAAAACCTCCAAGGATAGAGACTGTCCAGCTTCGGTGGACAGCCTGTTCTCATGGTGTTGGCTGCTGAGGAAAGAACATTTTCTTTATACCTAGTCTGAACCTCTCCTGTTTACATTTATATTGTCTTCCCACCAGGCACCACTATGAAGAGTCTGAATTTGCCATCTTGATGACTTCATCATAGATACTGGAGGGCCCTGCCAGGTCCTCCAAAGTCTGCTTTCATCAGGCTGAGCAAGCCCTGCATCCTCAGGGATCCAGCTCCCAACCATCTCACTGGCCTCTGCTGACCTTGCTCTAGTTTCCTGATGTACACAGCTGTATTCCCTGACCTGGCAAACATCTAGACTAACTTCATGGCCCTGTGTAGTTTTTGTACACCTGTCGAGAGGTTTTCCTTGCTAAAGGACTGCCCAGTGTTTTCTTGAGTATGTATGTCTGCAGAGTAGGGCTTGAAAGCAAATTGTTAGTTAAAGCAAATCAACTGAAGTTATTTTAATTTAAAAACATAACATTTGTACCTCCTACTGCAGTCTAGAAAATAACATTAAAATGTGCCCATGCTCAGCTCTCAGCCTGCTTTCTCCCTCTGGCCCTTCTCTGGCAACAGTGGAGGCCAAGAGACAGGGACAGGGCATGTAAATTCTTGTCTGTTCTTACACTCTTTCCAAGGCATCCACACCACCAGGATTTGAGGTGAATGGTCTTTGGTTTGACCCATACTGATGCTCTTTTCATCTTGTGTTATTAGAGACCATTATTTTTTGTACTTGTATCACTTTCTTGATGTTTTTAACTAAAGCAGTACTAAACTATTGTATTTTATATCATTACATCTTCAGTGTAATTAATATAAAACACAGAGATTTGTTTTCTTAAAGGAAAGTTCATATCACAATCTTTTTATCAAGGCACAGCATCAGGAATATTAATTTATTCTGGAGCCTTCAATTGTCTTGCTCATTAATTGAGCCCCACTTACACAATCACAGAAGTACAGAACGGAGCAATTTAGGCTGGAAGGGATCTCAGAGGGAATATAGTCCAACTCCCTGCTCAGAGCAAGGCTAATTTTGATGCTGGATCAGGTTGCCCATCATAGCATAAAGTTTTCATCTTAAAAGCTTGTGTAATGTTGCAAAAAATCTTCCTTTGAGGGGAAAAAAAATCCCTGTAATGTTGTTGTTGTGAACATACACGGCTTAGCTGAATTCAATCACAGAAACACAGGAGGCAGAACTCCTCGGTTACCAAGTCTTTGTGGATTTCTTCCAGGTTTATACCAGCCTTGCAAATAACAACATTATTCATATGTTTTGGTTTGCAGTTGGAGAAAAATTCAACTCCCTGAATTCTAAGTATCTCTTACATCTGAGGCTTCCCTTAATCAGATCCAGAGTGACAGAGACACGTGCTATTTTTCCTCAAAAAGCCTCAAACCAAGCAGTGGATGTAAAAGGGCTGGTGACTTTGTTGCTGTACTTTTTATTCCAGTGGTACTTTGCATGGACACATTGAACACGTTAAGGGCATGTTTTCTGAACAGGAAAATGCTGCTCTCATTTGAGGCCAACAACAGAGAGGAAAAAAGAAATTTTATTAGGCACAGAGAATTAAAGAAAGCTACAATGAAAATAGCATACTATTTTCCAACCTGTCCTAATCACTGATTTCATCACATTTTACGTCATAAAATTCTGCCTTTGTTTTATACATGCTATTTTGTTTCTCCCTCCCTATATTTCACAAGAAGAAATTGCTGAATCCATTTTTTATTTCCTGTAAATAGAATTCTACATGCTCCAATGTAACTGAAGGCAGAGTGTAACCATCTGCATTTTAGAAGAAAATGTTACAATTCAGAAATGTCTTTATTCTTTGGAAGGCAAATTCAGGGAAAAAATACACTAAACTTTCAACGTTTTCTTAATCTGATATAACTTGTCTTTCTATTACACAAGTCCTTCATCTTTGTAAGGAATACAAGATTATGTGGTTTTCTAACCAAAATAATGATGTGTTGTTAAGGGTATTAAGCCTTATTTCAATAGCTTTCAAGCATTAATTAAATTATTAATTAAATTATTCTGGTCCACAAGACAAATATGTGACTTACAAAACTTATTTCAATTATAGTCTTTAAGTAAGAGAAAAGTACTAATGCCTTTTTTCCCCTTTGCTGTCGTTTTTAGCCAGTTAAAAAGCAGTCAGAGCAGTGCTTATTTCATTACAATTTCTAATCTTTTCCAGACTGACTGACTTTTCATAAGAGTTATTTCTTTCTGAAGCCACAATAATGTTTTTAGAATGGAGGGCAAGGGAAAGCTTTTTTTTGTGGCTTTTCCAGAGATAAAGACCTTGCTCTTTTTCCAGTTAGTTTAGTCTTTGCACAGTTTAGCACCAGGCTGATCCCTGTTTGGAGCTGGCACAGTGTTGCTCAGGCAGTGGGTAGGTGGAAAGGCACGTGTGAGTTGCCAGCTGCACCATGTAGTCATTTCAGTGAGTGCTGAGCCTGGACCGACCCCTGCAAATCCCAAATGCTAAGCTAATAAACCTCCTGAGGCACTGCAGTGAAGCTTGTCCTTAAATATTTCCCCAAAGCTTAGCACTAGTGATCAGTATCAGGAGAATCAAGCAGTGCAACTGTTTGCAGCTAGAAAATATCCTCAAAATAATTCTTGATGTTAGCACTTGTGTGCATGAGCTGTAGGTGTTACTAACCAGACAAACTGTCAGACAATACACATGCTGAAAAAAAACTGATGGGAGTTCTTGATACAGGGAATTTTTCTTAAATCTTTTCAAGTTAGGTCTTTGAAAGGTATCCTGTCCATACTAATGTTTTGATAGAAATGTCACCACTTCTAACTTTTGTGCATCATTTAAAAGTACAGGGGTTCCTCTGTAAGTACACAGTTTGTGGTGATTGGGAGTGGGGCTGCAGCCCAGCCTCATCCCCAGTGGGCACAGCTGTGAGAAGCAGGTGAGCAGCAGTGACAGCAATGAGCCATGGAGTGCCCAGGGGCACTGAGCAACCACCAAAGGGAACAGAGGGCACACAGGTGCCGTGCATCAGCGTGAGGGGTATGAAAGGTTGGGCTGGAGAACAAGAAAGAACGGATGCTTGCAGCTTTCTGAGGTGATGTTACTCTGTATGGGCAGATGCCTGAAGCCTTCTGCTGTGGTATGGTGCTACTGTGTACGGGGGAATGCTTAAAGCCTGCTGAAATGGTATGGAGGTACTCTGTATCGTGGCTGTCTCTGTGGCATGTGCTGTGATATTCCTCTTTACTCTGCTAGAACTCCTCAGTATGCAAATGTGGGATCTGCCTTTGTCAGGGATGGATTGTAGGTTCTTGGCTGGAGGAGCCTAGGCATGCAGACCATTCAGGCACACCAGCACTGACATTCAAGGGGAAATGCTTTCTCCTGCTTCTGGGCAAGGATGTTGAATAAGTATCATTCAGCTAATACAGGCAGCTTGGGAATTAGATGTTTATCATTAAAATAAGCGGAATGTTTAAAAGCATGAAAAGAATTTATTGTGAATTAGACTGTGCTTGGTCTACCCAGTGCTTAGCAAAGGTTCATGCAGATGCATAGCACCAGTTCTTTCAGCTCTGGAAATCTTGTTCAAAGTCATCTTGTAGTCCATGTAGAGTAGATGGACCCAGTAGCACACATTCATTTCAGTGAACTCAGGACCAGTTTCTTGATTAGCTGGCCAGTATGGATGCACTTTTAAACTATTCTTCCACAACCTTGTTTCATGTCATTAATGACTTGTTATAAAGATGCTTCTATGTCTGTAAACACATATATGTGTCTTTAGAAAATTAACTGGTACATTAAACAGACCCACATACAAAGCAAATAGAAAAATGTACAAAACCTGTATTGATTTTCTATCTTCTGTTGGCCCAATATACATACACTATCTGGACTCTTGCAGGACTGTTTTAACTGGTTTTTATCAGCCTCATAATTTTATGTAACACTTCCATGTTTGAATTAAATACTAGGCAAATTATTTTTGTTCTATTTCCATAAAACTGCCGTACTCACTTTCTGTAGAGAATCAAAGTGCAAAACTTATCTCTTGTGAAGTTCTGTGCACTATTAGCACTATCAGATATATTTTTGCTTTAATAGCTGTTGCAGGTCATATTTGCCACCCAGCTATTTTCTCAATGAAAATATTACCTATCTCTCCTCTCAATGTCAACCAACATCCAAGCAATCCACTGTGGAAATCCCAAACTTCACATGATCAGTAATTATACAGTGCAAGGCCAGCTGAGTTGAGAAGTGTTTTGTTTATTCTTCAAAACCAAGGATGAAACATGCCCAAAGGATGGTTGTGTTTCATCCAAGCCACCAAAGTCTGTGGGACATGAGAGGGGGCAGGCAAATAATTGAAGTTTTGTCCTATTTCTGTGTTGTGCACATCAGGGTGGTTTGAGTTTGTAACACTTGATCAGCCATGTGTTTAAATGTCTGCACCCCAGCACGCCTGTCCTGCAGTCAGAGCCGTGAGGACAAAGGCACGTGAAGAACAGCACTGTTCTTCCTCTGCACTGGCACATCGGGCTGCACAACCAGCACCTGGCTTGGAGCAACCAGAGCCGTGTTTGCCTCCAAAAAGCCACAAGTGAATCCACTTATGCCTAATCTCTAAATTACTGTGGACATGAGTCTTTATTTTGTTCATAATAACAATGAAAATTGAATACATATATTGTGTATAAACTTCTCCCTATTTTTTCCAGTAACTGCCCTTCTTTTTAATCAGAAATAAACTAAATCCCAGTACAATCTATTGGTGAAACCCAGGATCTTTACCCATTATAAGTGGTTTTCAAAGTGGTTTGGAAGCAGTATCAACATATGACTCGGAGTCTGGCTGTTGTTATGATTGTTCCATTATGTTGTTTCCATTTTATTTATATTCTTGCTTAGAAGTGGCGAGGCTTCAAGCCTGAGGTGAATCGTGTTACAGGACTACAGAAGTCAGCTTCGGGCGGGTTTATTGGTTTGGTCGCTTAGAGAGCGCAGCCCCTGGAAGTCGTACTGGTTCTGTTCTGGTCAGAACGAGCAACGTGGAGCAGGTGCCGGCTGCCTGCAGCCACCTGGGTTGTTTCGCGTCTCTGAGATGCCTGTAGGAATTGTTTCAGCATCCACCGGTGACAAGACGCATCGTACTTTCCAGTGTTTCCAGGGATTAGCAGCACCTTAGTTCTGTGGCTACGCGGGAGGAGAGCAGCACGCTTGCGGGAGTCCGGCCGCCCCCGCCCGCTTAAGGCGTGTCAGCGCTGTGCGGCGGGTGCTTCTCCCGGTGCTTCTCCCGGGGCGCTCCAGGAGCAGCGGGCCCCGGGCCGGAGAGCGCGAACCCCGCGCCGGGATTCCCTCAGGGAATGATGTCCCGGCGCGCGGCCATTGGCTGCGCTGCGGCGAGTTCTCCATTTATGGACACAGCGCCCGCGCGGGGCAGCCCCGCTCCCGGCCCCTCACCGCGCCGTTCGCCCGCCCCGGCCCCGCTCCCGGCCCCTCACCGCGCCGTTCGCCCGCCCCGGCCCCGCTCCCGGCCCCTCACCGCGCCGTTCGCCCGCCCCGGCCCCGGGCCCGGGCCCCTCACCGCGCCGTTCGCCCGCCCCGGCCCCGCTCCCGGCCCCTCACCGCGCCGTTCGCCGGCCCCGGCCCCGGGCCCCGGGCCCCTCACCGCGCCGTTCGCCCGCCCCGGCCCCGGGCCCCTCACCGCGCCGTTCGCCCGCCCTGGCCCCGGGCCCGGGCCCCTCACCGCGCCGTTCGCCCGCCCGGGCCCCGCCCCGCCGGGAGCTGCGCGCGCGGGGAGGGCGGAGCCGCTGGCCCCTCCCCTCCCCTCCGCCGGTTCCCTTCGTCCCGGGGCGCCGGCGTGTCTGGGCAGAGCCGCGGGCAGCGCAGCGCCGAGGAGCAGCGATGGTGAGCGGAGAGCTCGGCAGGGGGCCGAGCGGGGCGGGGGCAGCTGTGGCGGGGCCGGGGCCCGCGGGGCGGCGGCGGGAGCGCGGCTGTCGCGTCCTCTCGCGCGGTGCCGGGAAGGGGCCGCGGCAGCGCTCCGCGTCCCGCTCCTGGCCAGGGAGCGGTTGTGTAACAGCGCCGGCCTGTGGGAAGCCGGGCCGTGCCAGGCACTTGCCGAGGGCCGGCGGTTGCCGGCCCTGCGGACCCGGGTCGGTGCCTCCAGTCTCGTCCCGAACCCGCCCGTCCCATCGCGGGGCGCGAGCAGGGCCGGCGCCGCCTGTGGAGCACGAGCCGCGTGTGCCTCCCTCTCCCGCCGCTTGGCTTCTGAAGAGGTTTCGGAGGTCCTCGGGTAGGAGGAATCCCGCGTCAGGGGGACGCCGGGGCGTAATACAACAACAGGTGACGCCTCTGGGTCTCGGCGGGCAGAACCGCAGCCCGGCCCCGCCGTGCCCGGCGCTGCCGCCGTGCCGGGTGCCGGGGTCGCTCCGGTGGCTGTCCGGAGGCGGGAGCGCTCAGGTGCGCTGCTGAGGCGGCTCCCGAGCCCGGGAGCCGGGGCTCCGCCGCTGCTGGGGCTGTGCGCTGCTGCTTGTCACGAGGGGACGCGATGTCAGGAAAACGCCTTCAGTGCTGGACTGAGGGAAAACTGAGGTTAGGTAGGTGAAGCTGCTTTGTCTTTAGTAGTTGCCTCCTGATGATTGATAATAAGTTTCATCCTGAAGTAATCCAAATAACAATTTTGGCTACCTGTTACACAAGAACTAAGAACAAGTAGTGAAGAATCCTATGTGTTAATAAACTAGGCTAAAATCCATAACTTTTAAACAAGTAGTTTACTTAAAACTGTTCTGAAGCAGAGTACTAAAGGTCTGAGTGTTAAGATACTTGAAAAACTTCTGCAGTATTTTTGCTAAAGCTTAACTAAGGTTAAGAGTTAAAGACTGACCAGACTAATTCTCGTGTATTCAGAGCTTCACTCCCAATACCTTTTCAAGGATGCCTTTCTTATTGGCATTGCCTCTGCTTTGACTTCCTGAGGCAAGTAAAGGTGTACCTGGTTAATTCTATGTGGAACAAAATCTTTGCTTTAAATAAAGCATTGCAGAAGTTAGGAAATTAACACTTCTCTTGAAGTCAGGGATAATGATACCAACTAGCTCTTACAAAGCTGTTTTTGGTAAGGAGCTTTGATTAAGATAGGTGCTTGTGTTCCCTGGGGGTTGATTGTTTTGCCAGGTGATTCAGATCAACTCCTTAGCCTTAAATCTTTGCTCCTCAAGTACCTGCTGTGTCACAGACACCTGTGGCACACATGGGCTCGTTGGCAGAGGCTGGGTCATTGCTTAGACTGCCGACATGTTAAATGGGGTTGGAAATCTTGGTTGCAGGTGCTTCAGATATGTCTGCCTGTTACCAGTAATACTTTGAGATCAGTCTGTTAGTTGATGTGCTGTGGGGTCCATTCATTCCTTTTTAATGAAAAGTTTGAATCAAAGTAGTTTCTGTAAATACCTCTAACTAACTGGTAGCATACTCTGTGAGATTTACTTTATCAAAATAAGATAATTAATTTCTTCCACAAGATACAATTTTAGGGATGTATTCAGACAGTTACTCCCCAGCTTTTAATTTGATACTGAAGTAGTTTTTCACTGTGATATCTCAAAATAATATGAATTGCATTTTTAGATTATTGGTAAGCAATTATTACGACAAAACCAGAAAATAATGTTTTTGAAAGGGCTGCTTTTTCAAATAATTTTGCTCAAACCATTGCTTGATAAGTCATTAGAAGGTAGTATTTTGTAACTTAGTTGGCAGAAGGATTGCCTGGCAGGACTTACAGTGACTGCTGATGAACATGAATCATGCTACTAATATCCTGAAACTTTATACTTATCCTCTGTGCTGTATTAAAAACCCACATTATTCCCCTTATTTTTGTCTTAACGGTTTTGAGGTCTGGAGGGTGAAAGAAGCTGAATGTTACAAGTGTTTTGTGTTTTCTAAATTGTGTCTTTTCTGCCATATCTTCTTCACTGTAGACCTCCGAGTGACCCTTTCCTGTTCTGACAGGGTCCCAGTGCAGGGTGCTGACTCCAGCTGCTGTTGGTGCTTCTGGGCCCATCTGACTGAGCAGAGCAGATCCTGGTGCCCCTGCTCTGCCCCTGCTCTGCCCCTGCTCTGCCCCTGCTCTGCCCCTGCTCTGCCCCTGCTCTGCCCCTGCTCTGCCCCTGCTCTGCCCCTGCTCTGCCCCTGCTCTGCCCCTGCTCTGCCCCTGCTCTGCCCCTGCTCTGCCCCTGCTCTGCCCCTGCTCTGCCCCTGCTCTGCCCCTGCTCTGCCCCTGCTCTGCCCCTGCTCTGCCCCTGCTCTGCCCCTGCTCTGCCCCTGCTGCCTTCGCCAGTCCCTGCCATGGTGCACTGCCCCGCCCAGCTCAGCTGGCACGCTGCAAAGCTCTCTGCACTTAGCAACATGTCTGCTCCTTTTGGCTGGCTTATTTTTAATCCAGATCGATATCTATGTCAAGTTAACAGGGTGGTTTCAGGAGGAGATCTGCAAGCATGGAATGGGTGAGCTGTTTCATAGCTTTACATGGCAGTGCAAGGTGGGAATGAGCAACAGCGGGGCAAAACTATAGTAAAATTGACAAGACTAAGGAGCATCTGGCAGCTTGAAATTTTTCTCTTTAAATGCATCCATTTTGTTAGCTTTGTGTTTCAATGTTTTAAATTCAAAATTAAAAAATCCTAAAAGCCTCTAACAGCTTAGCTGAAGCTTTTAAGTCTTCAAAGACTGAGTATTATGTCAGTGCCAAGTAGTCCCACTCCAGTGAAGGACTCTATCCATAATATTCAGGAAGCCTCATGGTGAAACTAAGCTGGAACTTGCTCGAAAGGGAAGCATATGGTCAGCTGAACTTTATGCTCTTATACTGTGAGTTAGAACCTTCATGCCATGGGGTAGTTCATGGAGATGCATTGGAGGGTCTGGAATTGGATAGAGAATCTCTACCAGATTACAAAAATTATCCTGGACCTTTCATTTAAAGTAGCTCTTTAGTCTTCAGGGAAAGATTGTTCCCCTGAGTACTGTCAGGGGCTTTGACTCTTCTACGGATAAAACTTTGAATGTCAATCAGCAAATCATTTTCTAAGGCATATACTGCTACTATATTTAGAAAATAATCCAACCACAAAAATCAAATAAATACTCCACTCCAAGAACAACCCATCAGTGATCAACTTTGCCTGCTTTTGCATAATCTCTGTTTCAGAGTAGTTCTGCTGAGGCTTTGTACCAATTTGTTGGGCAGAGAAGGGAAAGCTCCCAAGAGAAAACAGGATGAGCGGTATCTGGATTAGCTCACAAGTTGTTGGGCAAGCCAGGGTTGTCTAATATACTTATGTTAAAAAATCCAATGTGTTTCTATGTTACCTTTAACCAGTATTTCAGTGCTAAGCAATCTTCTGTAACATTGCAGTCAGTATATGCATTTTATCTGGGCGTTCTTGCTGTCTTCTTGGTTCCATCTCTTCAGCAAGGATGGAAGGCTGATTTTTAAAAAGGAACATTTTTATAGCAGTTTGACATCAGGAGAGGGAAGATGTTTATAGCCCAGCAAGAAGCTGAGGATATCTTGATTCCATGTAGTGCCTATGAAAGTCTGCAGAATGACTGACTGGATTAGCCTGAGGGGACTTGCTGGCCTTTAGGATTCGGTCCTGAAATTGTGAATGTGTGATGAGAACAGGGACCTTATACTCCATTAAGTTTTTATTTTTCTGCAGGGAAGTCACAGGCAAGACAGTGATGCTTCTGTATTTGAAGGGTGCTTTTCTGTCTGCTGCTGCAGACAGTAGCCTAAGCTCAAACCTTGCTGTCTGCCAAATGTGGAATACTAGGGAGGGTAACAGCATGTGCTTTGCGTTATGTCTAGAGGTGCATTAATGGAAAATCTTCCAGCTATATGGTGTTTCTTTCTGGCTTTTATATGAAATATACTAAAACACAGTAGTACTTAGTGTGTTTTGTTTAGGCTTGTGTGTGTGCTTGTTTTTGTTTCTAGTTTAGACCTCTGGAATGATTACAGATGTACTGTGTATGTTAGAGCACTTTCTCAGAAGACACTAATGTATGCAGAATGTTACTCAAATGCAACTTTTGCAGCTGAAAACTGAACCTGTGATTGTGTATGTATATCTTAAGTAATCCTCTCATCATCTCTTTTGCCTTCCAGGTGTGTTTTTTTCTGTTCTACATACATAACTAATTTATTGTGAAGGAAATGGGGTGGCAATGCTATTAGTAGTTGAAACGAATTATTCGAATTATTCGCAGCCACTTTCTCTTAACTTAAAGGAATAACATTCACCAGTCTCACTGCCTTGTTATTAAGGCATTGCTGCACATGTGGCATGGATGAAATTAAAACGAGTTTTGTCATGGTTAGCATATGGAATGTTAAACTTTTACGAGTTTTTAGTAAAATCTTAGTAATGTTCCCATCTTAACATGGAAAGGAGGTTACCTTGCTTGAAACACTAAAAAGTTGTACATCTCTTTACAGAACTGTTATTATCACCTTTTGTAATAATTTAAATTAATTTGACTTTATAAATACCAGTATATTCTCTTCTCAGTTGTAGGAGTTAGTCTAAAAGTTGTAGGAGTTAGTCTAAAAGTCATTGATCTAAATGGTCGTGCATTGCTGTATCCAAGGTATATTATAAAGAATAAGGTTTTGGTACTCGTAATTTCAGCATAAGGAATATGAAATTCCTAGATGCTTGGATTTGTATTCTAGTATAGTATGCATTTGTAGATTAATGATACTGATGTATAGAACATGTAAATAAACATCTTCAGAGACCCAGAAGAATCTTTTGTATTAATAAAGCCTAAATTAATCACTGCATGTTGTGATGAGGAAGGGAGCAAAAAGATAGGTGGTTTTTCCTCCTGGGCTCCCAGTCTTACTTTGCCAGGCTAACCCTGGGAGTGAGTTTTCTGTAGTTATCTGAAGAGTTCTGACACAGATCATTGTGGTTCTGCTGATGCAGGCCAGCCTGGGACTGGCCTGCATGTTGTCAGGCTTTTGCTTCCCTTTGGTTCTGGTTATTACCACAATAAATGGCTTATAAATGATAAATTCCTCTGCTTTCCTTTTCAGTTTCGTAAAACACTCTTGTAATGCAATCCCTCAGTCTTCTTTTTTTAGGAAGCTGCATTCCAGATCTAGGTGGTGTGTGGCTACTGAAAGGCATTAAGAACTGTGTTAGAAAGGGATTTTGCACCTAATTAACAAGGGTTTTGTTCTGGGAGTTAAGCGTGCTAGACGAGAAGCAGTAAAATTGAAGCAGTTTTTGGAACTGGGATTTGGAAAATATTTCAGTTCCTGTGCAAGCACAGAAATCTAGGAATAGGCTTTGGTAAGAAAGGGTTGGCTTGCATTACTGCTAGCTCTTTGAATTAAGCCCCTTTGTAGTATCTAAACTCACCATGAATATAAGAAGGAAAGTTTACCTCAGCACAAAAGGCTAAACCTTTCAGGGAAGATCATACAAAGGTTCTCTCATGCATTTTCTCATATGTTGGAGGCCATTCACTTCTTCACTACCTATGGTCTGCCAAGAAGCTTTTCTGGTTGATGCTGGTCACTAGCAAATGACCAGCATTGTTTTCAACTCTGATTGAAGTGGATTTTTGTACTGCCTTTGTATGGGGAAGTATTCCAGGTGTATGGGGTGCCTGCTGATCTTGGAACTGCTGTAGTCAGAGGACTCTGGATAGCTATAGTGTGTTGTTTGGCTTTTATAATTTCTACTGTGGCTGTAAAAGTATTTGTAAATATCAGAGAAATATGGCAGGAAGTAAACAAGAATTTTCAGCTGTCTCTGAGGCCTTGCTCAGACGTTCACCTCAGCCTCCTGTGGCACTCCTGGGGCAGCTTGAGTGTGAGGAGCTGTAATTTAGTCAGACCTTCCTGGGCTCCCTTCAGTCTTTCCCATCTCCTACTCCCTTCCCCACATTCCTGAGATGCCAGTTACTGTCCTGCCCAGGAAGTACATTGTCACTCCTCTCCTGACTCATCCTCATCTTCTAGCTTTCCTATCCTCCACCTACTGCTTCCCTCCCTCACTTGTACAAAACTGTGACTACCCCCTGGGGAGGCCAGGTGTGCAGTCAAGTCCTGGCAGTGCATGGGATCTGTTCTCTCTGCTTGACTGAGTCATTGCTGTGATCAGAAAAGGTGTCTTGGTCTACAGCTTTTCCACACACTGAACCTCACATGTGTTTTCTGCCCCTTCTGTTAAATATGCTTCGTATAAATGTGTAAATAGCTTTTGCGGTGTCCTCTACACAAGTGAGTAAATCTAAACCCAAGATTCCATAATGTAAACAGCCTAGGAAGAAGGGTGGTCAAGGTTTTTTTCCAAAGACACAGCAGCATTTAATTGACACTAAAACCACTCATGGATTGGGTTCATAAATTATAAAGTGTAATTTTTACAAAATTATGAATTTATTTTTTTTAGTTGAAACTGAAAATACTTCTTTAAACAAAACAAATGTGAGAGCTGACAAGGAAAGCAGTGTTGGCAATTGGAGCATGAGTCAGAGCTATCAGAAGTGATGCCTTTTGGGAAGCCTACTTACAAGGTGCTTTTAAAGTACAAAGGCTTATCTATTAACATAACTTGCTGAATGTGAAGTTGAAAGTTAAAGCCAGATATTAGCAGGTCTTGAGTATAGTTAGTGATCAACACTGTCCTGTAAGCCTCAAAAGGATTATAAAATAGGTCTGGTGCTCTGCTCTCCTGTCATGTGTGATTTTTCAGCTGCAAGACATGTCTGGTGAAAGCCACTGCTGGCTTTCAGGGGATCAGTGAAATGGCTTTGGGATGGAGTGATGACAGATGTTTTTCTCTAGACTCCTTCAAAAAAAGGGGACATAAATAGTTTATGCAAAAACATGTGCTTCTAGAAGCTATTTTCATGCTTTTTTCAGCAATCTGAAGTCTAAATGAGAGGTTTTTGTTGGCATCCTTCAAAGAGGATTAGCAGTCTCGTAGTGACTTGCTGCACTTGTCCCTGTACAGGAAGTGTGGGGCTTTTTTTCTGTGCCAGCTCAGAACCACTCACTGAATCACTGTCATCAGCTGAGCCTGAGTCTGTAACCACTTCTTGGTCAGCCTTGTCTAATTTAAGTGTTGAAGTCATACTCAAGTCTGAACAATGCACCCTGATACCCTTTATAAAACAAGCAAAATGTTTTCAACAGCTTTAAAGTCTTTCCTGCTTGTGTCTTATAAAATATGCTGCCTGGTGTTTGATCTTGCACCTTAGGACAGTCCTCTGTTTTCAGTCTGACATTCCACAACATTTGTGATGCTTTAATTCTAGGCAGTTTACCAATGCACACTTATCTTTTGCAGTGATTGATGTCTTTTCCTGTGCTTTGAGTTGGATATTGCTAATAGCAGAAATACAGAAAGATGGAAGCTGGAACCTCTTGTTAGTAATAGATTTGCAGTGCCAAGCGGTAGTCAAGAACTTGTCTCATCTTGTTTTGTTTTGTTTTTTTTTTCCTGCCTTGAAGGATACAAGTCTGCACAAATGCCTAAGTGCTTCCAAATTTGCTTTTGCAATAACTTCCAGCGCTATGTTATTCACAGTTTTGTGCAGAAGTGTGCAGATGCAAAGTGTGCTTAATGCTGCCAAGGCATTTGGAGTCCCTGGCGCTGTGAGCCCTGGACTCTTTGATAGCTCATTTGGTGTGGAAGTACTACAGCTCTGAGGGGTAGCAGGAACATTCAGAGGGCAAAAGTTTATCTAGGTATTGTAAACATCTTTTGAGCTTTTGTGCTGCTTTGGGCACACACTGGCATGTTTGCCTCCCGATCACTTGGGTTTTGGACTTATTGCAGGTGTTCTGATGTGTGAACCAGAAAATACTTTTGCTAAGTGGAAGCAGTGTTTG
This sequence comes from Anomalospiza imberbis, assembly GCF_031753505.1. Taxonomy (NCBI): domain Eukaryota; kingdom Metazoa; phylum Chordata; class Aves; order Passeriformes; family Viduidae; genus Anomalospiza; species Anomalospiza imberbis. The sequence goes on along the minus strand of NC_089693.1, from coordinate 14,337,385 downwards.
TGGGGCATATTGAAGGAGAACTTTGGTTAAACCTAATCTGAAAAGCTATTTCATGGAACTCAAAAGCAAGTGCATACTTTAAAATATTTCTTTATTCTTTCAGTATTTGAGGAGCATTTGATTTGTCCAGTTATTAATTCTGCAAGAATTTGTTTTCCTCTACTGATACTACTGATACCCACCTGTATTCAGTACATACCTAAAGAAAGAAAAATGTGCAAAAGTATTTATTACAGTAATTTAAAACAGTCATACTACAGATAAATTTAATGAGGAATTAAAGATGTGGTTAGATTAATTCCAGAAAGGATATAAATCCATTCTTGCTTTCAGAGCACAGAGGTATAAGCTGTCTACATAGTCTGAATTAGTAGATAAATCAACGGTGTCTTCTAGTAAGGTAAAAGAAACATGGATTTTGCATAATTATTTCTGCTGTTTAGCTAAATGTAGATTATATTTTTGAAGGAAACAGTGATACGATGAAATCATCTAGGAAAAAATAATTAGTCATGGAAATCCATGGTTATATTAGACCCTTTTATCATACTTAGTTCTGTATTTTTTGTTGACTCTTGATAGTGCAATTTTTATGAGAGCAGGTTAACTTAATATACTACTCCTGTCAGGAAACCTCTGATAATTTTCCTACCAAAATTTGAATTAAATATTTGGCTACAATGAAAGCTGATATATTACTAAGCGTGATTTTATTACATGTAGCTTCTGTACCATGAAATATTCCACTTCACATGTAAACTTGATTAGTTCCTGAATTCTGAATTGGCTGAATCCAAGAAAACAAATATTTGACTTGGCCAATTAAAATATAGTATGTCCACTAAGAACAGAATTACTTCAGCTGGATTTATTTTCTCCACTTAAAAGCTGTGCCTTACTTGCTGTCATGTTACGACTGGATGCTGTGTTGTTGGTAGTCTCCAAAGCCTTTTTCAGTGCTTCCCCTCAAGTATACACTGGGAACTGCTATATTGGTTAGTAATTGCTAGATTCAGCAAACCAAAGTTTCCTACAAAAACATTCTGGTCTGTGCAGTAGAAAAGCAAAAATAGCTTCTCAGAGTAGGGCAATTTGGATGTGTTCAGTTTTGATCCTGGCTGGTTTTTGTGTATCCTGCAGGACTTGAGTAGACTGAAGGATGGTGCCTTTTTGGAATTGATTGGCCCTGGTGGCGCAGGAAGTATCAGCCCCCTATGGAGGAGAGCAGTGTGAACCTGCTGAGAAATCTGTTGCAAAAGAGCTAAAAATGTGTAATTCTATGCTGAGCTGTAGCCAGACTGCTGGCCATTATTTGCTCTGCTGTGGCTGTTGGCTTTGCAAGCATCTCTTCCTGCTTTTTCCCGGGGTAGCTGGAAGTTCATAATCCCAGCTGCCTGCAGCCACCTTTGCTGGGTGCACTGGTGCACAGTGCTGCTGTGAGGAGGGATGTTCTTCTCCCAGCTGAGGCTGGGACTCCGCAGCCTCTTGGGCGTTTAGTGGCCAGTACTTGCCAATGGCTGAGGGCAGAGTCCCAGCAGGAGCAGTGGTCAGAGCCCTTCAGGACCCAGGGACTCTGTTGGTGGTCTGCATTATAGGAAGAGACTGCCAGCAAATAGAGGTTGGAGTAACTTCTACAGACTCTGCTATTTGGTATGGTTTTTAAAGAAGGATTAGACTTGACTCAGGAAAAAAGTGAACTGGGATGCTTTGTAACAAATTCTGTTATGGCTCTGTGTATGTCTGTGGAGGTCTGAGCTGAGGTCTGGCCTTTAATGAGCAAAATCTTGAGCTCCCTTTGAGGCAGAGTTGGGAGTGGGGAGAATGACTTCATTGTAGGAGAGGCCCCTGCTTTTGCTGTTTTGCTGTGCTTTAGTTGTTTTTTGTCTCAGCATTGAGTTGCAACCACAGAGTTTGAAGAATGAATGTTTTCAGGTGAGGAGGAAGGCAGGGATAGGCCTTCAGCAGAGCAAGTCAGGTCAGAAGTGTACCTACAAGTGAAAGAGGACTTGGCAGTACCTGAGTATCCAGTATCTGAAACTTGAGATAATGTTGAGTACCTGTTTCTAATGACTGAGCCTGGTTTCTTAAGCAGCTTAGATAGTTGTCTGTAACTGTCACTCTTGTCTCTCAGAATTCTGTAATATATACCTGCATAGCAGTAAGGGACTTGATTCAGTGTATTGGAGAAAATAAGAATTTGCCTAATTTGATACTTGCTTTGAATAACAAATCAGCATATATTCTGGTATGTGTTCAGCAAAACTTATATTTGCTAAAACTGAAATGGCTTCTGTTGTGATTTTGAAAAGTATATACAATAAAGGAGATTAATCTGATCTAGCTTGAAGCTGCCTTCAAGCACATAGAATATGTGTTCTTTGTAGCCTCCAGTGACTTTGACCTCAGTCTCAGGAATATGTAATGAAGTGCGAGGCTACAAAGAGGTTGAACTTCAGTAGCACAGAGAGAATGGATGAATTATTTCACACAGACTATTGGTAACTGGCAGTTCTAATGTTGAAAGGAGTACTTGGTTTGCCAGTACCAGTGTCAGTCACCCAGCTGACTGCTACAGGAGTCTTAACTGCTGTTCCCATGAGTACTGTTTGTTAAAGCTTTTCTAGTGGTAATAGGAATTCTGGTTCCAGGGTTCTTAATGCCTGAAATACCAGCACACCCAGTCCACAGAGACCTGATCTCAATATGCAGAGTAAGTTCATGACCAGCAGTGGTTTCTTCCTGTCGTTTGTGTTTTTATTCTTGGTACATTCTAGGAGCACTTGAGAGGAAGCAGGGCAGTGGCTACTTATCCCCATATTTGGTATTGTTCTAGACAGAGTGGACATCCCTCACTAAAGGAGAGAGGTGATACAGTGTTCCTGGGCAACCTAACCTGCCTCCAGCCATGGCTTAATCCTGGCAGAGTCCCAGGGGTCGGTTTCCTTTGCCGCTGTGCACGGTGCAGTTTCCTGCCCGCAGTTACAGTGGTGGTCGGTGGCACTGGTGGGGTCCCTTAAGATAGGTGGGCCTGACTCTTCCCAGTACTAAAAGCTTGTATTTACATGGTTACAAATCCTTGTTCTCCAGTGGAGCTTCCATTGGTTTACACATGAGTAGTGGTGTATTTTGTGTTGTAAAGAGTTGGAATTAGTGAGTGTTACTGAGTACTTTAGTGAAATGAGCACTTAAATATTTAACTGTGGAAAAGGAAACAATATTTAGAACATCAACTTATTTGCATCTCCTAACTTTCTCCTTGGTATTTTTCCTGAGACTTTTACTGGAAAGGGCTCATGTCTTCTGTACAGATATTTAAGGGTGAGGCAAGTACCCCAAGCCCTAAATCTGCTTTCTTAAATAGTCACTATTAAAGCTGTGTTGGGAAAGAAGCAAATACAATATTTGCTTACAATAATTTCAGAAAAGCATTTTAATCACTGACAGTGTAGGCACTAGTTCCTGCTGGAATGGCTGGCTACCTTATCTGGTGGCTACCTTATGTGCTTCCATGCAATTTACCAGTAAAAAGACAAACTAAGGACTGCAGAAATTAATCTTTATTTTTTTAGTCCTGAGATTGACCTTTTCTTGTTCTCAATTATAGCAATCTGTACTTGAACTGAGACTAAATTTCAGCTGCATGTGTCAGAATGCCTAAAATTAATCCTTTATGGACACAGTCTTGACAGAACTAAAACCCTCCAGTTCTGAATAAGAAAGGAATGTCTGAAAACGATCCAGAAGAATAGAACGTAATAGAGAGTTTTAAATCCCCGTTTCAGTGCCACAGGATAAGTTTATAGACTTGAACAACTGTTTTTTTTTTTTTTTTTTTCCCAGAGCTGAGCATTTCTTTTGGGGAGAGGAATTTAAGAGCTGTTTATTCTGAAAAGAGGCTTAACGGTGTGAAAGCTGACAAGTGCTGAAGCAAGTGTGTTTGGGCTGTACTGACAGTACAGGCTGTACCCTGAGATTATAGACAGGTACTTCATAAACCACTGGGGATGCTCTGATGGATGTTCTGAATGTGGTAGTTTGTAATGGAGGAGTGTGTTACCACAGTTAATGAATTAGTCATGAAGAGCTATTTCGTCTGACACACCTCGAGAGTGTTCACCTACTGAAATCAGGTTTTCTTTTGTTCAGGTCATTTCTTAATGCTACAGCAGGCTGAGGTGTTTTTGCACCTGAGGCCATTAGGTGACTTTTTCACTGGACTTGTCCCATCTGTGGGTCTGTTCTGAGACAGACAGAATACATTTAAAATGCAGCAGTCAACAGGCTTTACCCTGCAGCTCTGCGGGGGGGCTTCTCTGAGTGTGGCTGCAGTCCAGTCTGGGACTGGGAGGGACAAAGCAAGCAAAACTGGTCCTGTCAGTTTGACTGTGACCCACCTGTTGTGGTTTGTACTGGGTCTCTGATACTCTCAAATGGTTAAATAGCTCTTAACTTAGTGGCGGGGGTGGGGGGAGACTTGAATTAAAAAAAAAAAAAAAAAAAACAGTATTAAGTTTTACTGTTCTAGAAGCACTTAAGATGCTGGGGAGTTCTTCCTAGTCTGCACTTCAAAATATGTAGGTGGAGAGTCAGTAATTGTGATGTTACCTACCTGTGGTGAGGTAGCTATGGTCATTCATTTTACATCTGAAGCAGACAACATATAGGAAGAATATACATTTTTATTTCAAGGTTATTTTGCCTGGTAACTACACTGAGATCTTAAAGTTAGAAGTCAAGGTTGTTATGGTGTTTGTTTTGGATTGTTTTTTTCCCCCAAGCCTTTGAAAATATTTTATCATACTCTTTACAGGTGTGGAGTAGTAGGTTAACTATAAAATACTAATCCTGTTGCTGTTTGCTCATTGATAGTGCAGGTGTACAAACAGGAAAAGAAAAAAACAAAGGGGAAATTAATATCATCTGATTGCTAAAACAATGAAGCTCAAATATAGTAGCTAAAATTATGTTCAGGCTGGTAACAGGATACAGTGAACAATGAAACTACATTCTGTAGCTAATTGTGTCCTTTTAGGGCTTGTTTTGGAATTGTACTTGACCAATTGAAATTCTTCAGGGGAGTAGAAGTCATCCTCATTTAAATTAACCAACCTACTTATTTTGCATCACACCTCAATGAGATGGCTAGGCTCTTATTTTTCTTTTATTTTGGAAGACTTTGGAGTATATTCAAGAACTATAACTAGTTTTTGGTTTTTTAAGGTGGTGTTTTAAGTCAGGGCAGGTCAGGACACTGTAAGTATTAGAACTGGCAGGTGGGGGAGATACTTTTCTGTTGTTCTATCCATTTACTACTACAGCTGTAGTACAACATACAGTTTTGCCCCCTTACTCCTTTTCTGCCTTCCAGTCTCTAGTGTGACAGTGTGGGAGAACCTCCCCAAGTACCAAGCTGTGCAGAGCCTTTGTGATCCCTCTGTGGGTGGTGTTTTGTTCTAGTGCCATTTTGATAAGGATGGAGTGGGGAATACATCTGAGGCATGTCCCTAACAGCTGCCTTGGACTGTGTTGTGGAGCTGTTCTAGGAGCCTAAGTTAACTGTAGGGTGAGAGAGGGCTGGAATCCTCTGCTGGTTTTGGCAGATGATACGTGCAAACTATGTTGTGCCCCCTGTGAGGGAAATGTGACTTGGTCCACAGTAGGCTGAGTGACAGAACTTTCTCAAACAGGGAACAGAGTAAGGGAAATAAGTCTAAGAGGGAATGGTGGAGTGGTCTGGGCTGGCAAGATGACGGGAGCCTAGTCTGGTCCAGGAGAGCTGCTTCCAATTTCCATGTGGAGTTCTGCTCCTTTAGCTCTACCTTAGTAGTGCTCTTTCCTTCTGTTTATAAGCCTTTAATATTGCTGACGGAATTGGTTCAGTCTGACACCTTCTCTGATTCTAACCTTGTATGGGAAATGTCCTCCTACCCACAGATCAGCCATGTGGCTTTGAAATACTTGCCTGAATCTGGTCTTAGCTCTCACCTTCTACAGTTGCCTTTCTTATGCCTTCCCTTCTGCATCTTTAACTCTCAGCAAGCCTTTGCAGAGGTCTTTTGCCTTCAGCTGCAAATGCCAAAGGACATGATCCATTTCATTACAGGCTTTCAGGGTGATTTAGGGGGTTTATCCCTCAAATGTTATCTCTAATGATGTAACGTGATGTCTAAGTTATGCTTTTACTAGTGGTTGTAAACAGGTTTAGGCTTGCTCAGGCAATGGTCTGTGTAAACATTGGATCATTTTTCTGGTCCTTTTTAAAGTGCAGATTTTCCTGGTAGTACTTCATTGCAAGTTTCCCTGCAGTATGTATGTTGTATAAAGACAAAGAAGTTCTATTTTGTACTTTGCAGTAAGGTCATGGAGATGAACGTGCACATACAGGTGTACATTTGTAGTTCATGTACATGTTTATGTGAGTGTCATCTTATTACATAAATGCCTGTATATGGAACATGGGACTTTAGCAGTACATTACAAATAACTTTTTATTTTGTAGTAGTCCTTAAAGTTACTGCAGTCTAGTGTTGGACAATTTTTCAAAGTACAATAAAAAATACCAATAATTGGTACATGAGCACTAAATAGGCAGAACATCCCTGAGCATAGATTCTAGTAGAAATCTGTGGAATAGCTGGTGTTAGGTTTTGTCTATATCCCACAGACCACAAGTGTGTGTTAGAAGATAGAGGAAAGCCTTTCTGTCATGCAAGCTGTCACCAAATGATTTAATATGTAGAGCATTTCTGAACCTGCTGTCAACACTATCTGGAAGCAATACAGCTGGTTTACAACTGGACTCAAATTTTACTTGCAAAATGTTCCATGGCACCTTTTTTCATCACAAATAACCAAAACCTCTGAAACTTTATTTGCAAGGTGTTGTCCTTTTGCTAAACTGGCAATTACTAACTCATCCATGATTAAATTACTACTGTTGGTCTCTAAAAATCTGGGCTTTACCTATACAAGTGGTATGTAAATCAACCCTTGCTAAACATTGAGATTTGACAGCAGCAAATTGCAAAGCAAGATAGCTGCAGGCTGCCTCCTGTTCCACTGTGTTTTAGCAGGAAAAAAATTATTCTGGCAGTCAGACGTTGCACAAGGAGTATGCAGAAGCACATCTGCTTATCTAGTAGACTGATTCTTTAATCTACAGATTTTAAGAGATGCTTTCATTAACTGGATGAGACATGCTTAGTTGCATAACATAGTTGTTCAAATTAACGTTTTGTAGGGGAAAGAAAAACGCACAGGCAGATGGCTTGGATGGTTGAAATCACCGCACACATGCCCGATGTGTGATTGTATTTTTTCACATATGATACATAGAACTCTGTGTGTTTTGTAGAAAACAAGCTTTTCTCACTTGTGCTCAGATTTATTTGAAGTATGTACAGACTGGAGAGTGAGAGGCTGGAGAGCTGTACCGTGGAGGAACCTGGAGTCCTGGTTGATAGAGAGTTGAACATGAGCGCAGCCACGAGGAGGGCCAGGCTGCTGGGGGCATCAGCCCGGCATCACCAGCCAGACAAGGGGGGAATTGTCCTGCTCTGCATTGGGGCAGCCTCACCTCCAGTGCTGGGGGCAGTTAAACCCCACATATATAAATATGTGGTGTATGTGTGTGTATGTATATATATATATACACACACACACCCCACATATTTATATCACAGTATTGAGCTGTTTGAGTGTCCAACGCATGGCATGAAGATGGTGAGGGGAAGCTGTGTGAGGAGCATCTGGGGAGCTAGGTCTGTTCAAGCTGGAGGAGACTGAGGGAGACCTCACTGCAGGTACAGCCTCCTCAGGAGGGGAAGAGGAGGGGCTGACAGTGATCTTTTTGCTCTTGTGACCAGTGACAGGGCCTGAAGGAATGGCCTGAAGTTGGGTCAGGGGTGGTCTAGTTTGGACATTAGGGAAAGTTTCTTCACCCAGAGGGTGGCTGGGCACTGGAACAGGCTCCCCAGGGCAGTTGTCACAGCACCAGCCAAAGTTCCAGGAGAGTTTGACCAACATTCTCAGGCACATGGTGGGATTCTTGAGGATGTGCTATACATGGAGCTGAACTTTTGTGGATCCCTTCCAACTCAGGATATTCTATGATTCTATGGCTTTAGCAGGCTTTTTGAGAATGGGAATGAGACTCCCAAACCTGTATTGCTAAATGACCAACCTCAGAGCTTCAAATCCCACCTGATTTACCGAAAGGGCTAAAGCATTCTGTGTCTTGTGCCTTTACTCCCTTTTCCAGCACATGCTTTAAGTCCCATAGGGCATGGTGCTCTCAGGTGACCTCGGTGGGCCCCACTTGCCAGTGGTGGTGCTACACCTGGCAGGACTGAAGCAGTCGGAGGTGATGTGGCTGTGAACTGTGAGCTTTTGCCTAACTTCACTCCTGTGTTGCAGCTGCCTCTGAATACTTCACTAACATGCGAAAATGTGAGAAATGCAATCCAAAACCAAACAGACTTTCAATAAGTTAAACTGAAATGAAATCAATAGACATCTGAAATACTAGAATAAGGTCTTACAGTACTGCATATAAAAACTTAATAGGAAACTCTGGAGTGGGGTTATTAATCTACCTATTAAAAAGCCAAACTAGATGAGGCATTCCAGTGCACGAAGGCTTTGGGTTATGTTTCTGCATTTAAATGCAACAGAGCCTACAGTAGGGGTTATTTTGTGTTGCTTGTAAACAATTTACATATTTTAATAAAGAACAGTTTCTGCCACTGTGTTCTTTTTTATTTTGAAAAAAATGTAAAGAGAAAACCTCAAGGTTTTCCTTAACATAGGTGATTCTGATAGCTTTCATTAATTGGATTATTAACAAGGAGTGACTTTGAAATACTAAAAATTGTATTCTCAATGGCAACATAGCAAAGACTCACAGATTGGTTTAGCTGCTGGCAGCCTTCATACCTTGCTTGTTTAAAAAAAAAATCTGGGTAAGGAGTTCATCTTATCTTGTTTGATTTGGACTTATTTGACTTAGTTTTGTTGATACTCTTTTGTCCGTGTTTGTGTAAAGTTATCTTGGAAGATATTTGAAGATCCAACTCTGTAAGGAGTGGAACATATTGTCCTTCATTTCAGTGAGACAGATTAGATGGAGTCTGTAACGTAGGATTTCAGTTAGTCACCTGAAATGTGCAGACAAGGAGGAATACGTAAGATGTGTGGATTGTGTCCTTTTTTTAAAATTTATTTTTTATAAAGGACACTATGCTTAAAAACAGATAGGCTGCCTCAAAATTGTCTTTCTGTGCAGTCCTGCAACTGATAATTTGCCTAAATACTTTTTGCAGAAGCAAATGGTTTTCTTCTCAACAAAACCCTACTAGGCATAAATAAAAGTGGCAAGTTATTACAGATACCTGGATATTTCATGATTATTTATTTTTTAATTGTGTGTTCATAATTAGAAGAATTTTTGTTTTGAAAGCCTCAATGAGTTTCAGTATTTTAGATGTTGAATAATTCATGATGAACTTTGTTTACACACTGTTTATGTCCCAAAGAACCTCAAGCAACTTATTAAAAAAAGACTTTACCACATTCCTTTATTCAGAATTATCCTCTGGTTGATTACATTTGGCAAAATCTAAGCAATGTTTATGTAAAGACTCGTACTCTGCTGAGCCTCACTGAGGGATGCCTGAATCCAGGTCAGGATTGGGAGCTGCCTGTCCTGGATCATGCTCAGGAAGCCCTGAGCCCTGCATACCCACGTCTGCAGAAGCCAAAGGCCAGCTGAGACAAGAATGAATAGTGCTCACGGGTAAAAGGGACAAACCCGGGCAGCTGGGTAGTAGCAGAATAAAAGAATGATCTTGGGCAGCTTGAAAATGGAGCAAAACTCTTGGTCCCTTCCAGCAGTTACAGTAAAAGCCCTGGAAATGTGTCTGCAGGTTTAGGATTATCCAAATGCTAATACAGCATGTTCAGCCCTTAGTCAGCATTGGGGAAGCCTGTAAAAAGTGTCAATGTTTTTTAAGAAGTTGGTTTTGGTATTGATCCTGGAATGTTCCCAACATTTCTTGTTTTGCTTCTGATTCTCATTCTGACTTAGAGGTGCCTTAGTGTTTCTAGGTCAGGTGTGAGGAAGGCAAAGGAACAAGTGTAGAAGGAAACTGTATTGGAACAATTTGTCAAAGCTAATGAGAATTCTGCATAGAGTAGTTAGTTAGAAATAAGGTGAAGTTGGACTGCAGTGGGTACCTGTTCATGGAGTCTGGCTGTCCCCCTGTGTGCCTCGCTCCCAGCCCTGGTGCTCAGTCGGGGCTGTGTGGCAGCACTGCACCCTTACCTGGTACAGCCTAAAGGCATGGCTGCTGGTATTGCGTTTGGGTTGCTCTTTTAGCACACCACTTAAAATTGTAATTCTGTTAGGCAAGATGGAGTCAAAGGCAGCATTTATAGCGTGCTTGGAAGGTCTTGATGGGGTCATAAAGACTACCTTGTTTATCAAGCTGTCATGTGAGCTTGGAAAAAGCAGTTTCAGTGCAAGTTACTTTGTAAGCCAGAACTTTATTTTTTAAACACAAATCTTGCATGTAATATGAAATGTAGAAAAAGGTGAAGTTGCTTTACGGACCTCAGCAGTGTAATGAATTGCAGCAGCCAAAAGTTAATGGATTTTGATAATCTGAGCACCTGTTCATGTCCAGGTTGTTTGGGATGGAGGGAATGAGACATTATTCACTGAACAGTTGTATTGTCTGAATCAGAATATTATGCTTAGATGAAAAAGGAATTCAGTTGGTTTTAGTTTATATTTTAATTCAATATTATTTCACTTCAGTGGGTTTGAGTCAGAGGTCTGAAATTGAATGAGTCCAGAAGTTGAAAGCAAGGTACATCACAAGCGTTTAAGTTTAATGTGGGTTTGTGAGAAAGTGCTGCAAGCCAAAATCTTCAGCTACAGTTCAGCATTTGAGACTTAAATTGTTGTTCTCCATTTCCCCAATTTTGAAACCTTGTGATTTAGCTTGAATTTCACCTGTTCTGGGTTTTCATTATGAAGTTTAGCATTTTGCTAGACACATAGAAATGGGAAATTAAAGGGAAAAGAAAATGCAGCATCACACTGCACCACTACAGAGGTTCTTTTAAATAAAACTAGGATATTGATCTGCAATGGTCTGCAGCAGTTTCTCCTCAAAGCTGACACTTGGCTTTTTACTTGGTTTCCCCTTTAACAGAAATCGTTGGAATCTTATGTATATTTATGATGCTGATGCTGAATTGCAAGGCCTAAAAGGCATTTAAATGTGGTCGTTTGCATAGTGCTGCCAAGTCAGTGATAAAGGCTTTGTGAAACAGCTTTGGCTGGCATCTGTGCTCTGAGCTTAGTTATGCCAATACAAGGTCTATGAGACTGGATCTAACAGCATGTCCTGATAGCATCCATAGCATCCGTTTCTCCTAGCAAATGGAGGAAGAAGGGTAGTTTGTAAAGAATGTGTTTGTTCACACCTCTGGTAAAAGCCTAGAGTTACAAAGATAGCTAGATGTCCAAATTAATTTTTTGTTAGCTTTCTTGGTTCGGGAATAAATTGAATGCTAGTTACTAGCATTAAACAGTCTCACATACTTCAAATAAGACTGAGGAGAAAGGGTTGTTTCTGTGTTAAAATCTCTTTTATAGACCAAGAGGAGCTATCACTTTAGTTATTAAGTGAGGAGCTGCCCAGAGTTAATAAAAGAATCCTGGGGATGCAGAGATCATACACGTGTTGGTAATACACAGCCCACACAATAACCGCGAAGGCCAGGTCCCCGAGCTGTTGATGGTTGCATTAAAAAATGTTGGGCCAGACACTTTTTACATGTTTCCGTTAATAACCATGGTGTTCACGAGATTTCTATGCTTCACCTTTCTGGGTTATCAGCTTCACTGACAGAGTGCAGTGAGCTAGAGGAGATCATTGTATCAATCAGTATATTGATACTTAGTTTAATTTTTTTTGGGTGACTTGTGTATTATTATAGTAGTATGAAAGTCTACAAAGCCAGGATACAAGCCTAATACAAATTAGAGTAAATAATTTGAAGCATAGGATTTTAGAGGAAGAAGTTTAGATAACTGTATGAAATCTTAAGCTAGCTGGATTAATTAAAAAATGTTCAGAGAACAGCATTCTTGTCATACAGATTTGAAAGTTACTGTAATAAAAGCAAGTGAAGTAAACTGTCATGTTGATTAAATGACAAAAAGCCAGTTATTCTCTACAACCAGAGTGTTACATGCTGGTTTTTTAATGTATTTCTTCTCAAAGCTGCCTTGGACTGGATAGTCAAAGCTGCTTTAGAAAATTATTGAAATGACATATATTAGCTTTATGAATAATGTGCATGTGGAAGATAATCTGGTTATGAGAATCTGTCTGTTATGGACATTGGACATTCAATGGGACCTGCTTGCCCTGGCATAATGTAATTATTAAAGTAGAAACAAAGCCCTGACAAAGGATGAATGAAGCTGTGCATGAGGTTGCCTCCTGACAGAGGTGACTGTACAGCTGAAAAAGTGGATTACAATCTGCGTGAGAATTCTGCAGTGTGTGAGATTTGTTGGGTCTGGTGTTTACTTCTTCTCCCAAGATTTTTGCCTCCTGTTGGTTTTTGATTAACTTTTTGGGAGTTGAAGTGAACTTGTAAATTTGGTCCATTGGCAAGATGTAACATATTCCTGAGGTGGAATGCTCAGACAAATTCTTGTTTGTATTTATGTAATAATTAACCAAGGAAACGTTTGTATCTGAATACACTGAAATAAATATTATGGTCAAATTATTTAAAAGTTAAATTAAAGTTTTAGTCAACATATCAAATAGTCTTATTTCCCACAGTGTCTGAAGTAAAATCTGATTTTTGCACGAGTATCAAAACATGACAGCTCATGAAAGGGACTCGCGTTTATCTACATGCATGTTACCACCCAGGTGCGGGCTCTGCTGTAGGTGAGTGAGCACCACTCCCTGAGCCTTTCCCTGCTGCTCCCAGTTTGTGCTGCCAGAGGTAAACAGGAAGCTGCTGCGGTCCTGGAGCTTTTACTCCCTTTACTCAGCACTCTGTGAAATTAAAATAAACATAGAAAGCAGTTTTTGCATCAGAACCTCCCCCAGTGTGGAGTTCCTCCTGACCCCCCAAACATGTTCCTCCAGCCACTGTCCCCAGTGAGAGGAGCTGGCAGCTCCCGAGCACTGGGGATGCTGGTGTGCGGGCCCTCGTGCACCGGGGATGGCGGTGCGCGGGTTCCCGAGCACCGGGGATGCTGGTGCGCGGGTTCCCTCGTGCACCGGGGATGGCGGTGCGCGGGTTCCCTCGTGCACCGGGGATGGCGGTGCGCGGGTTCCCTCGTGCACCGGGCATGGCGGTGCGCGGGTTCCCGAGCACCGGGGATGGCGGTGCGCGGGTTCCCTCGTGCACCGGGGATGGCGGTGCGCGGGTTCCCGAGCACCGGGGATGGCGGTGCGCGGGTTCCCTCGTGCACCGGGGATGGCGGTGCGCGGGTTCCCTCGTGCACCGGGGATGGCGGTGCGCGGGTTCCCTCGTGCACCGGGGATGGCGGTGCGCGGGTTCCCTCGTGCACCGGGGATGGCGGTGCGCGGGTTCCCTCGTGCACCGGGGATGGCGGTGCGCGGGTTCCCTCGTGCACCGGGGATGGCGGTGCGCGGGTTCCCGAGCACCGGGGATGGCGGTGCGCGGGTTCCCTCGTGCACCGGGGATGGCGGTGCGCGGGTTCCCTCGTGCACCGGGGATGGCGGTGCGCGGGTTCCCGAGCACCGGGGATGGCGGTGCGCGGGTTCCCTCGTGCACCGGGGATGGCGGTGCGCGGGTTCCCTCGTGCACCGGGGATGGCGGTGCGCGGGTTCCCTCGTGCACCGGGGATGGCGGTGCGCGGGTTCCCGAGCACCGGGGATGGCGGTGCGCGGGTTCCCTCGTGCACCGGGGATGCCGGTGCGCGGGTTCCCTCGTGCACCGGGGATGCCGGTGCGCGGGTTCCCTCGTGCACCGGGGATGGCGGTGCGCGGGTTCCCGAGCACCGGGGATGGCGGTGTGCGGGAGCACTCCTGGGTGAGCAGGGAAACTTTCAGCTGTTCCCATCCCAGCTCCCAGTGGCACAGCTGGCCAGCGCCCCTGGGCCACTGGGGCAGTGCTTCCTTGTGCAGGCAGCCCCCGGTACGGTGACCCCTTCCGAAACGCATGCCCTGAGCCCCGCATCTGAGCACAGCCCAAGAGCAGATTACCCAGCTCTCCCCAACCGTGAAAGCCGACGTTCTTGAAGCCACCTACTTGGGAGAATCCTGTGCAAACCTAACAGTATGCACTGGAGTTCTACAAGCAGGTCTGCGGCAGATAAGCTCTTTATCACAGGCTCCACCCTGGTACACAGAGCAGTGACTGTCTTGTCCTGCCCCACTCATCCCCGTTGAAACTATGCATACAGGAGGGAAGATCAAAGCAAATACCTCAAAAACAGGTGAACTCGAAACCCGTGATCATGTTAATGCCCAGGTTAAGAAGTAAGCAGTTGCCTGTGTATCTTATTTGTGGTATCAGAACAGTTAAATGTTACAACTCTGAGCAGTGCATTGCACTAATAAAGTTTGGTGATGTCAGCACAAAGGTGCATTTGGTACAAGCTGTTGAAAAAAGTCTTGGCCACGGTTTTCTGCTGTGTTGCAGCTTTTGCAGTTTCATCATGCCTGTTGCAATAATGAGTGTTTTTCTTTAGCCTGAACGGCCGCAGGCATGTGACTACATGACAGTCTCCACTTAGAAAAAAATATCTATATTCACTCTGGTTTGTAAATAAATTCAGAAAATGGCTTTTTTTAAAAGGGAAAAAACAAAAAAAAAAAAAAAACAAAAAAAACAAAAAAAACCAAAAAAAACCAAAAAAAACCACCAAAAGAGACTCAGCTGTAGTTTTTCCAAATTATTTTAAATTTAGTTGTTATTCGGGGGGATGATTTAGCTAATGCTTCTTTTAAAAATTAGTCTTTAATTTTTTGTGGAATTGCTACATACTGTTACTCAAATAAATCAAACTGTTGGCATAAAAACATCTTGTTTGATATTCTTGGTTAAAAGCAGTATTAAAATAAGATCTGTAATGTGCCCAACGTGTTGTGTTCTTAAAATACGTTAGTAATTGCTGAGGACAAATATACCCAACAAAATGTAGATGTTCAGTAATTTTATTGAGAAGTGTAACTAAAAATATGACTGATTATTTCTTTTGGAGTTGTGGTATCTTTCTGCTAATAGCTATGCACTGAATTGATTATGCAAACGTGTGCTATTGGGAATGAGATTTTTCAGTCGTTGGAAGGTGCTGGTGACATCAGTGGAAAGGGATTGGTAGATGTAGAGTGTAAAGGATGTAGCTGGTACTCTTCAGCTACAGTGGAGTGCTGTCTAAGAGGTGTTTTAACAGGAGCTGTTTTATTCCCTGGAAATCCTACCAATTCTAAAATTATTTCTGCACATTTTAATGATTGCAAAAATGTGTTTATACTTTCATCCTTCAGTGTGGTATCCTTCAGTGGTATGAATTTAAATGCTAAGTAATTCAGAAATATTGCAATGCTCTTAATTTGCATTCTGCATAGATAAAAAAAAAGCAAAACCTGCAGGTAAAGAATAAGGCTAAAATAATTATTCTTCTTTCTTGTTACTGGTTTGCCCCGCTCTGTTTTCTGGAAGGGAGAGCACTGTGGTACTGGGAAGGGATAGGAGGGGAGTCTGGGCTGAGCAGCCACCGAACTGCTGTTGCACATAGCTCGGTGAACTGCAGAACCGATGGCCTTCAGCCTGCTGTTGGAACAGCCGTCGCAGAATTGTCCCTGGAGACTCCAGGGGTAAGCGGGCGTTTCTCAGTAACACCCTCTGTCTCGGGATGGTCAGCTGGGGGATGCTGCCGGGGGCGACTTTGGCCTTAACCTCTCAGGGGAATGGCTCGATCTGATGAGGAAACAACCGTCTTCATTTACCGCGAACAAAAGGCTCAGGAGAAGGGAGCGGGAGCGGCTGCAGCCCTGCAGAGAGGGCAGTGAGTGAGCACAAAGGAATTCGCTGCGGTGAGTGTGGCCTGATGGTCTAGAGCTTGGTGCTAAAGCCTGAGATCCCAAAAGCTGCGGATGGGGCAGGGGAGTGTTGACATCAGCTAGAACAGGACATGGCTGGGCTGGTATTTTTGTAATGTAAAAAAATTTGGGTTTTACTTGCTCTGAAATTTTCCCCTGGCACCAACACAGTGCAGGAGCTCCAGCATCCACGTGCTCCCCACTCCAGTGCGTGCTGAGGTGCTGGTCCCACGCGTGGAGCCTCCGAGATTCCTCCCGCTGGAGGGCACATGGGAAACGCCCAGTGGACTTGAGTTTATTATTTCGTTTCAGGATGATCCAGGAAAAATATTTTCAGTCTTCTGCTATAGAAGAGGCAGTGGCATGTCATCTGAATCTTCTGATGGAGTTGTCAAATTACATTTTTCAATTAAAGACCATAATAATTTTATGTGTAAGGTGTAGGATTGCTTAAACCCCTTTGAAACCTGTCTTTAATGGAAACACTCATAAAATCTCCATTATACTTCAAGGATTGACATAGCCAAGATGAAAATATTTGTTGTAATATATCTATTACATTTTGTAAACTGTATGATAGATATATACAGATGTAAATTGCACATACAATTCACAGATCAAGGGTTAGTGTGCGTGAATGCTGCTCGGTGCAATGGCAGCGGTACAGGGGGGATTGTGGTGGTGTATACACACACATGTGGAATAAAAGTTGCTATTGCAAGGCAGCCAGGGCTTCTACTGATCCACCAGTCCCAGGAAAGCTTGCTGCTTGTGCCACAAAGAGTAAGTCAGATTTCAAACTGCTCTGGAGACTGTTGTCTCCAGAGTGAAGTAAGACAATAAATATGTAAGAGCAAGTCCGCCATATTAAATTGTTAACAGTATTGCATTTCCTTAGGAAAGTTATTTCTTGGAACATCAGGACAAAGCCACCCACCAAGCTGTGGGATAAGCAAATAGGAGTTCACAGTTCATTAACTACTTCCCAGGATCTGCCTGCAGTCTCTGTAGCTTGTTTCAAAATCTTAGGCATGTTTGCATGATCCACTCTTCAGCTCACTCCTGTCCTTATTTTTGTCTGTAGTGTAACTGTGCCTTATTAAAAACAATATTTCAAAACTTATAGTGAAATACTGATAATAATACTAATGCAACAGTTGAGCCTTGTGGTCAAATACTGAAATAACTTCTCTTTTGGTAGTGTCCTGTTACTTATCTTAGAAGAATGCCAGTGTAGTTTCTGACTCCTGAAAATTAGCATGATGTGTAAATCCTGTAGACACCCATGTTCTCATAACTCCTGTTGTGTTGGAGTGTGCATTTGCTGTCCAGATGAGCAGGCTCTGGTTGCTGTCACATCTCCTCCCAGCCCTGGCTGCAGGGAGGTAGAGCCTGGCTGCTCCCTGGCTCCAGAGCCCAGAGCAGGAGGTGGTGGTGGGGAGCTGCCCTGGGGCCAGGCCCTGCTGGGGCAGCAGCCACTGTGCAGGAGCTGATGGGGGCAGGTGTTTGGGCCACTGGGATCTCCTGCAGCCTGCAACCAGCTCTGGGATCAGACCTTCAGGTCGTGTTGGGCTGAATCCACCCCTGTGTGGGGCAAACAGTGAGAGCTCTTGACTTTTCTCCCCAGAAATTTTTTTCTCAGTATTATATTTCCCTGGCGGAGTTTTTTTGGATATTAACCTGCTAGTAGTTTCCATTCCTTAATGCATTTTTGGCGTTTTTAGTTCTCTGAAATGTCTCTCCTGCTGCTTAGATGCTCGGTATTTTTGCTTTGCTATTTCCTCAAATCTTTAAGCACTGCTTTTCATCTCTTTTAATATGTTCCTCATGTTAAATTTAAATAAATGGCCTTTTATCTTTGTCCATCTTGCTACTTCTGCTGTCTTCCTTTAATTTCCTTTCAGAAATATGGTCACATCATTGCAGCCAATAAGTATTTTTTCTAACATAAGATATACAAGAGCTATTTTGGAGCCCATTTGTTCACTATAGCTTCTCTGTTTTGATTATACCAGTCAAGGACCAAAATTAACATTAAGTATTTTTGCAATAGTCTCTGGGAACAGCAGACCCTTTCATTTTTTAGAAATATGTGAAAGATTCCTCTAAGTGGATTAGAAAAGTTTGCTAATTTTGACAGATGATATCATTGCAGAAAGCTGTGGGTTTATTTTCGTGTTAGCTGGAAAAACTGATACAAATGATGTATGTATGGGACTGGTGATAGGCCTCTTTTGGTAGAAGCATTGATGTCAGGTCTAAAGGTAATGGTGTGCAGCTTTGTCAGTTTTGTGACATCTTTGGCTGATGTGTGTGTCTCATTTACTGTTGTATTCCTAATACCGAGCTGAGGAGGTAGGCACGTGCTCCAGAACTACAAGGATTTTGTGCAGTACTGCTTCTACTGTGTCAGTAGAAAAGGGGAAGAAAAGGTCATGCTTGTGATCACTTGACACTCCTACTCCCTCGTGGAGGCTGAGAATCCCTTCTGCACTGTGATGGGACATTGGTGTTTGCTACCAAAAAAGCTGTCAGAGTTTGAGTGGCAATTCTTCCCTTTGTGGGAATGAAGAATGATTATTGATGCCATGTAGGTGGTTGTAGTTTAGTGAGAGTTCTGATGGACAGAGATTAAGAAGGTTCTCAGGCACTGAATATACAGTCTCTTCTGATCCCTTCTTTTTAGTGCTTTATTTTTAGATGTTCTATTTTTAAATACTTTGAAATACAAAAATACTTGCTTTTTATTCCCAGTTAAAAGAAAACCCATGTTGTGACACAGTATGACTCTTATCTTTTTATAGCTACATCAAATAAGTGTTGCTTAGGATAATGCAAGAATAAACAATAATAAAGGCAAAAATAAGAAACCAGCAGATGATACTGTAACACAAGGTGGAGGGCAGCAAAAATAAATTCTGTAAATAAATGTCTTATCAATACTTATTCATTCCATACAAAATGATCTGCTTTAACCATACTGTACTGCCAGTACCAAAAGTAGTGCAGGGAGCATAGACAGTATTGAGTACATAGAATATATTTTGCATCCCCTTTCTTGGTATTAATGTAGCAGTTGTGTTAATCTGTTAATGAGTGGGTGTTCAGGAACATGCACAGAGTGAGAGCAGAGTGGAGTTTGCAGGTTCCTGGGTGCCGGGGCAGCCATGCCCCTCCTCAGGCTGCGGCTCGGGAGCAGCTCACAGGGTCAGCTTGTGACTCGTAAATATTATTCTTGTCAGTGCAGAGCAGATCTGATTTTGAGCCTAAAACAGCAACCAAACGAATAATAACAGCTGACAGCAGTGTGGTGCACGCCTTTAATTGCAGCCTTGCCAGTCCAGCCTCCACTCCCTGTGCAACGTCAGATGCTGGGGTTGGAAGCCCGGGAAGAGCCTGGGGGAGGCCTGGCAGCCAGGTTGTTCTACACTGGTGTTTCCACTTCTGTGGCTTTTTGCAGCCTGTTGAGATGTGTTTTTGTTTTGGGGTTGGTGTTTTGTTTTGTATTTTTCCTAATTTGCTAAGCTCATCTTTTTCCAGCTGCTCAGACTTTGTTAGTGCTGACACAGACTTTTGTTTGCTTACTTATTGTAGAGTTAGATCATACCTTTGACTGAGAAAACCTGAGAGAAGCCAAGTAGCCGTCTGCTGCCGTCTGACCCGCAGGGCTTGGCCCAGGGCTGGGCTCTTTGGCCGGGTCTGACCATGTCCCGGGGCAGCTCTGGTGGAGTTACCAGGTCCTGGCTGGGGCTGCTGCAGCATCAGGTGTGGGGCAGCTCTGCTAGCCTTGTGCTGCTGCCTCTGAGGAGCCTTCTGGGACAGGAGGACACGAGCAGGCCAGGAGACCTGGCCTTTATCTGGATGATCCCTCTGGAGAGGGCAGGAGGGAGAAGTGTGCTGGACAGCAGAGGGCAATTAGCAGCTGAGTGAAGTGGCCTGAGTGCACCCTGCAGAGCGGGTTCCAGTGGACACCAGGTAACTAGCTCAGGTGTAAATTGTCTCCAGGTTAGAGTGCTGCATTTTTATCTGGATGGTGGAAAGCTCTGGCTAAAAAAAAAAAAAAAAAAAAAAAAGCTTAAATTTTCCAGAAATATGCAATAAGAACAAATCATTACTTTAATTTTTAAGCCTATAGCCTTGACCCCTGGGAAATATGAAGCGTGGAGTAAGATGAAGAATTGCTTTTATAACTGCTATGATGTGAAGCTTTTTCAGGTGATTGATATAGGGAAATTTTTAACATTAAAAAAAAATTAATTTTTAGTTTTTTTTTTAAATTTCAAAACTCAAAAACCAGTTAGTTTTGAACCTTGTTAGCTAGACAAGATTACAGTACCAGTTGGAAGTGATTGAAGTTGCTAAATTCAGGTTAGACTCTATAATAGTCATTGCTCTTGCTTGGAAGGGCAAGAACTGGGGAGTGGGTGGTGTCCTCTAGACAAAACACTTCCTATTTTGTTGCCCACACAGAAAGGTGGTAGCCACTGCACCTAGCCATCCCACTGGTGTTACCTTCCTGGAGAGGGAAGAGTGAGAGCCAAACTTAAACACGGCTGGTCAGGCACTACTAAAGCTTGGGCTTATTTCTAGATCCCGGGGAGAAGTCTGACAATAATCTGGTGGTGATTTGCTGCTTCTCTGCACATTGAATGTAAGGCTGCATTTTGAAAGGAAAAGGGTAATTCCAAACTACTGTGACACTGCCATTTAAATTGAGTTACTGGTTTAATGTGAACTGCTTAGTGCCATGACTCTCAGCTGCATTGTGCCACTGCTTTTCTGGGTGTTTAGGCTGCTGCCTTTCTGTTGAACCTCTCTGCAGGGTTTGCAGTGTGTCTGTGGTCATGTGGCTCTCAGCTTTTATTGCTGCTGTGATTAGAGCTGGGCAGAAGTGCAGGGCAGGGCAGCTCTCAGGGGAGCTGGGCTGCCCTGGCACTGCCCTCTTGCTTCCCTGCTGGCTCCCAGTGCTTTTGGGGAAGAACCCTTTGGCCTGGTCCTGTGTGTGGCTTAATCACAGTCAGCAACAGTCAGTGGCTTGCATAAAGCTGCTGTTTTGCAGACTGTGTGCACATTTTCCATGTATCCCGTGGCTTTGCAAGCTTTGTGCTCATTGAGCTCACTGGGTCTGATGCCATGGCTTCCAAAGGGAAGCTTGATTGTTTTCCCAGTCTCATCTCTTACACGTTTTCTGTAGCTTACTCCATTATCTGATACTAAACCACATCCTGTATAGCTTTGTGAACAATCTAATTATCCATATTTATTTTGATACTGTACATTTTTGTCCATCCTGCCAGTTCCTTTTTCCAAGTGTAAAATCACAAATAAGCTGATGAATACACAGAAGGAAATTATTCTTCTCCATTGGACTTCTGTTTTCTCCTAAACCCAAGCTTAAACTAATATTTTCAGTCATATATTTTATGACAATTAAAAAATTGATTCTTTGTTTTCTCAGTGCTTCCAGATCACTGCTTCCATTGTACAGATAGAAAAGAAAAAAAATCACACAAGCTAAGCTAGTTTAAGGTTATTATTTTATTGAATGTCATGTACACTTGTGGACATTTCAAGCAAATTGCTGAGATTGTGTTTTCAGACATTCTTATTCTGCTGTACTATATTTGAAAGCATTCTTTTGATTTAAGTTTGCAACTGTTTTCCACTGGTCTTGGCAGTAATGGACTTAACCATGGCAGTAATGGATCTGCATCAGGGTAGCAGTGGCTGGAGGCTTAAGGGAAAACACCCATAAAGCCTACAGCTTCTGTGCTGTCTGGAGTAGCAGGGTTTAGTGGAAGTTAACTTAACTTGAGGTAAAAATCCAGTTGGTGCTTTATGTCAGTCAACATAAAGCCAAGCTGTAGCCCTGGTGCAGCACTTGGTGCTAGTAAAGTTGTGTGGGTCATTTGCCCCTGCAGAACACACGAAAGTTGCCCCGTCTGTAAGTTGCTGATGTCCTATTTCAAAATACTAATGCAGCTGAAGTGTTCAGAGTACCTAACTTTCTTTAATCTGTAAAATTTTTGCAGAACAAAATAATGCACTTTGTAATAATAAATTGCTTGTATCCTGGTGAATGTGGCTTGATCCTGGATA
This sequence comes from Anomalospiza imberbis, assembly GCF_031753505.1. NCBI lineage: Eukaryota > Metazoa > Chordata > Aves > Passeriformes > Viduidae > Anomalospiza > Anomalospiza imberbis. Next base: position 14,315,177 of record NC_089693.1, on the reverse strand, counting down.
AAGTACACCAGAGCGCTGTCATTAAATCACATTGTTACAAATTGTAGCATTAAAGAATATGGGGAATTTGCAGAATTGGCATTTTGTTGGCCACATCTTCTTGACAGCGTACTTGATCACTTCTCAGTGTTAAATGTGGTGATTCCAGCATCACTGATTTCAGTATTGTGTAAGCAAAAATTAAGTAGAAGAAGGGAAGAGATCAGAACTCCATTAGCATTGTCTGCCAGGCTACAGAAAAAAGGTTTGGGTTTGGAGAACAGATTTATAGCTGAATTAATAGCCTTGATGTCGACTGGATTTAAATCTGTTTGTGGGCGTATCCATGGAACCAAACTACTGTTCAAATCAGCTGGAAGAAAAACAGATTTTGATTTCAAGTGGTACAGCATGAAATGTCACATGTTTTAGTAGCATCCTGAAATAGTAGTCTCTGAGTGTGGGGAGAGAGTATCTATTTAGATGTCATTAAGCATGGTGACTAACAGATCAAAAGGGACTGTGAAGACATGCAGCCGACAAGCTGGGGTACACAATTTGCAGAACATCCCTGAATACTTCACTGCAGCAGGCTCACAGCTTCCCTCCCAGTAACACCTTATGTGTAGCTTTGACTTTAAAAGACTGTAAAGGATGAGGAATTCATTGTGGTGATGGTAATTATCCTCACTGCTAATAGTTACAATGTAGGAGTGTAATTTCTGCATCCTTAGCTTCCAATAGCTGCATCTCAGTGGGAATAATTGGGGTTTTTTTTCCTACTAGGTTTAAAAATGTCTGCCATCTGAAATTCATTCTGTGTGTAGGTGGTCGCAAAACCCCATGGAATTACCTTCTAGTTCTGGAGAGCGGTGCAGTTCTTTAACAGTGCAGAGGCAAGTCAGCTGACACCACTTGTGTATGTTTTCATAGAATCCCTGGATCAAGGAATAGAGTTCAATGAAAGAAAAACATTTGGGAAATTGGAATTCAAATAATGGTTTTCAGTTACTTAGTGCTGATGAGAAATGTAGTAACCTTTGTGATGTTCACTGTGCTTTCCTGCAGGGCAGCAAAGGACACTACAGATACCACTGGCAGAGCCACAATGTCAAGCACAGCGGAGTGGATGATATGGTCCTGCTTTCCAAAATCACTGAGGATTCCATAGTGGAGAACCTAAAGAAACGATACATGGATGACTATATTTTTGTATCCTTTGTTGGTTTTGTGGAGCCTTCTATACCTCCATAATTATAATGCTTTCAAAATTGCATTTCTTCTGTGACATAAACCTGTTTACAGCTTATTCTGGAATTGTTAATACTGTGAATCGTGGGATGATGGAAACAGGTGAATATGTCAACATCTGTAAATCTTCAGTGTTCTCACTTAAATTTTTTCTATGATTAATGAAAATGTGAAAATTTAAATACTGGAATATGCAACCTAACAGGAAGAACAGACTTCAGTACCCAAGGCTTGCTTTTTAAAAAAAATGCATATGAAAGCAATTCCTTAATATAAGGAATATAAGTCACTATTTCATTTTCAGCTTTTACAATGTAACAAGAGCTGCAGTAACGAATTTCGTAAATTCTAGTCAGTGATGATGTACTAGAAAGTTATGCTGTTCCTTCTGCTTTAGCCAGGTTTTCATACTTCCTAGTTGTATCTGGAGAATAGTTTCCTTGAAGAGCTTAACATACTTTAGCAGAAAGGGGAGGAAATAGAAGATCTCCTGGCTGTTTCCATATATTCTTGGCAGAAGGTCAAGAGCAAAGTAGCAGCTCAATTTAGCAAGGACTGATAGAGTTCATGTTGCAGTTGTTGCCATCACGAGCTGCAGAGTTTTAATCTGTGTGTGAAGGTGGGTTTGGACCCTCTGTTGACTGACGTGCCACACTGTTATTAAAACTGCTTTATAGGAGCATGACGAAGTGGCACAGTAATTGCCAGACTGGAGTACAGGGACGAGCTGTAGAATCCTTCCTGGTGGTAGTACAAGTACAAGTACTTTCGGCCTGTGGAGCGCTGCATGTTCCTTGTAGTGTGTGCACAGAGACTTCAGTGTGTACAGAAGAAAGTTTTTTGCTTTTCCTTTTTTTGAAAACAGATTAACACGGAGATGATCTTTCTACTGAAGACGGAATAAGAGCGTTTTCCAAGGGAACTAGTGGTCACATTGAGGTATCAATCTTCCCTTATGCAGGGAGAAAGACTCCTTTTGCAATTCTGTGAAGGCTTTTATTCAGAGATGGAGATCATCTCTTGAATATTTGAATTGTTTGCATGTCCACCCATGAATGAACATTTCTCAGTGCTGCATTGTACAGAGATGACAGAATCATCCCAGAAAATGCTGGTATTGTTTACCAACAGAAGACTGTCACTTTGAATGTTTATACTGACACAATGAGTAATTGATCTATTATCTTCAAGACCCAGATGTTGTCACTTGTTTTGAATAAAATTAAAAATTTATGAAGAAAGCATTGCAAATTAGTATTACAGAAATGATGTTCATTGAGTTATAGTTCTCTAACATACTAGCTTTTGTGCCTTGGCACCACAGTAGGAGATTCCTACATAGGACAATCCAGCAGGATAGATTTGTTAATTTCCCTGCTTTGTACAGAAAGCTCAGATAGCAAGTTTGCCTTTGCCTGTGAACAATTCCAGATTGTTAATGAAACCTACAGTACAGCATTTTGAACCCATAGACATGGGCTCATTGGTAACTCCCAGCTCAATGAAAAGTGATACTGATACCTGTGAATTACTATCAGGTGCTTCCTATGCGTACACTGCAGCTGTAGTTCCGAAGGTTTATGAAGTATTTGAAATGCAGAGCATGTGCAGCTGAATGCAGAATGATGAAATACTATATTAAAAATGCTGCAAAAAATCTAATAATGGCTTGAAATTGAGTGTCGTGGTACAGAGCAGCCTGCAGGAGAGGGCTCTGAGGGACTGTTAGTAGTTTCACTCATAAAATAACACCACAGACTGAATTACCCAATTCCCCCAGCACCCCCCAGTGCATGCAGCTGAGCAGTTGTCTAATTTAGCTCAGCAGTGGCCATTTCCATCCGGCTCTGCTTGCTCAGCACTGTCCTGTGAGATCAGAATGTGTCACTGCACTCTCTTCTGCAGCGGTCAAAACAATATTTTCTAATGCTGACAATACGACCTCTTCAGTTAGAAAGGACTAAAGCCAGTTCAAATGTGCCATTTCCTTTCTCTATTTTTATTCAAGGTGTGTCATATTTTGGCATTTAACACATGGTTCTGTACTTAGCTTATTCTAAAATAAGATAACACAGAAACATTCCAATTGAATGGTATGTTTACATTCTTGTAAGCCTGCTACTTTAATTTTTATTAACAATTGTAAGCTGTGGTGGTTTTTACTACTATTTGAAGTATTATGTAATAGATGGAAAAGTTCTTTGTTGTTAGTAGTAAGATGATACTTTATGAAAGTGTTGTTACCTTAACTTCTTTTGAATGCAGACATACATTGGCTCTGTACTTATCTCTGTGAATCCTTTCAAGCAAATGCCATATTTTGGGGAAAAGGAAATTGAAATGTACCAAGGAGCAGTAAGTAAAGCATTCTAAAATATTGTGCAGTATTCAGGGGCTTGGAAATACTATTCTGCACAGTTTAACTCTGGGAAGTGTTTGTTCCTGGGTTATGCTAGCATTGTGCTGGCCTGGGAGAATGTGGCAGATAGTCATTGCCATAGACTGAGTATTCAGATTGAACTCTCTGCAATGCAAGATCAGTATTTCAAGAAAATACTTGTATTGATTAGCTCTAATCCATATTAGGTGTCTCTCCTTGACATGTCCCTGCTCCTGCAAAGGCAGGTTTTAAGCTGTCATATGCACAAAATGGCCATTAGTGGATTTGGAGACTGTGATTTCAGAACTCTCTAACTGGACAAGAACAACAAAAAAAGTGAGGTGCCAAAATTAGATGCCACTTTTGAAAATACAGCCTGAAAAATGAGTTAGCACAGACACATTAGGGTCCTAAAATTCAATTTCCTACTTGAGTTGGGCATGTCCACTCGGGGCAGCTGTTGGGTTTGGATGGCCCAGTGGATGAAAATGGGACCTGAGGCACCAGGCTCTGAGTGCTGCTGGGGGAGAGCATTGTTGGCACATGACTACTGGTGGGATAGGCTTAAATTGTGTGTTTCCTTTGCACAAGTAATACGTTTCCAGCAGAAGCCATTTTTAGAACAGGATATTTCTAGGAGAAAATTATGGATGAGAGAAGGTTCACTAGCAAAGTCTAGAGACTTTAGTTTGTTTTTATTAAATGCACCAAAGAATTCTTGGAGAAAAATCACTATAAAATGCTATTTGGAATTATTTTTTCCAGAGAAATAACTCTTCCAATTTAAATACAAATTTATTTTGCTCTTTCTGCATGTTTTATTGCTGTCTTGAAAAATTATTTTTTATTTCCCCTCCTAGGCACAGTATGAAAACCCACCACATATTTATGCTCTTGCAGACAGCATGTACAGAAACATGATTATTGACAGAGAAAATCAGTGTGTCATTATTAGGTAAGAAAAAGATCGGTAAAGCATATTTTATCTTCTTAGAGTGTTTTAACTTGAAGAAGCAGAAAAGTTGATTATATCCTGAAAAATCATCTGTCCACATTCACATTTTGGGATTTTCTGGGATAGCTAAGTATTTTCTGACCCTCCTTTTTGTTGTCCAGTAAAATCCTGATGATAGCTTAACCACAAGAAATGTTACTCACACAGCCAGCTTCTTGTCTAATACCAAAATTACAGCAGCTTGAATGACTGTGTGAGGGGGCTGGATTAACAGCTGTACAACCAGATCCTGTTAAATCCAGCAATCCCACATGGACTACATTTATCATGGTCTTTTGTTCCTTTTGGAATTCTACTTGCATTCACTCAGATGCAGAAGGCGAGAGATGCAGGGAAATTAATTTTATCTTCACTGTTAATCTATGTTAATTATTAAGTGATGGAATTCACTGCAGAAATATTACTAAACTTTTTTAATGACAGGCATTATTGAAGTGACAGTCAAAGTGAATTTTGGGACCAGAGCTATGCTTTGTTCTCATCTGTGGATTTTCTAGGTGGTGTGTGGTAAAGGAAGATGTGGAGAGCAAGAACTGCAGGACCCTCTGCCCCTTCTGACAGGGCTGCTGGGGAGGTGCAGGGCAGAGCACCTGGAGCTGCCCTTTACCTGTCCCCAGAGCAGGGTGGGGCCTCCCAGGGCTCTGCAGGGATTTTACACCTGGGAAGGCCAAGCAGATGGTACAAGGATGGTCTCCCTGCTCCTGGGCCCCTGGGATATAGGAAACAAAAAGCCCAGAGCTCTCCTGCCTGTCACTGAATTGTTCTCTGAGCTCAGTCTTTGTCTTTGGAGAACTGATACCTATTGCTGTGCTGAAGTTTATTAGACACATGCAGTCTAAATTGAGACATGTTACAAATGGCTAAAATTGGGATTTTGCTTTTGGCATAAAGTAACATCCCGGAGAGTGGGATGTTTCACATGAAGCTAAATTTATAGTGAAAATCTTTGAGCTGTTGTGGATTGTGAATAAAAACCCTACTTTTTGATCCTGTGCTATGCCTCACAGTGCAATGCATGCAGAGAGTCACATTGAGAGAGTTCTGAGATGCAGATCTGAGATACAAACTTAGAGCTTTAATTTTATGTGAGAGTTCTTGTACTTGAAGGCTGGATGAGGTACTTGAATGCTCTTAGGAATGTGCATTTTGTATGTGCAGAGTGAAACTTCTCCCAGTGTGTGCACAGCCTATTCAAAGTCTGCAGGTGTTGATTGAAATCTAGTGCAAAACCGAAACAAGAAGGATCATGTTTGCTAGGGACATTTCAGAGACTTTTTTTCTGTATACACATTTCTTTTTCCTTTGATATTTTTATTACAAACACTGTAGAAACCATGGACTAGACTTACGAGTAGTTTTCGTTATGGTTTTTGATTTTTTTAGGACATTAAAAATTCTTTTTATAAATAATAAATCAAGTAACTCAGCTGCTCACTAAATTCATATTGCTTGGTTGATATTTTAATATTTGTACCAAATTGGATTTGAACTGTTGAGATACATCTTGTATTTTCTGATTTAATGTCATCAATATTTCCAACAACCAGGGCTGGCTTTGGAAGGACGTTTCTGGAAGTTTGCAGTTTGCTTGCTTTATGTTTTATTGTGTGGACCAGAAGGCACTGAAACTGCTCCAGACTGGCAGCTTCCAGGATGCTGCAGCTCTTGACTGAAATGAGTGTTCTGCCTAACTTAGAGTCTGCTACCATTCCTTCAGTTTCACATAATAGCCGCCAGGGGCTTTACCATTTCTGATTCTGAACTGGTGATTCTCAGAAAACTGAGACACAGCTCTGACTTTTGTCAATGCCACAGAAGCTGCTGAGCATAAGCGGTTCCAAATGAACCTTTGTGTTCAGTGAAACATAGTTTTTTCTGTGAAAAATTGTCCTGTGGAAGATAAGTGATGATAATATGGTTATAGTGAGGTGCTTCTTTCATCTCTGCTTCAGAACTAGTCTGAATTTGGAGTGACTCCACTGAAAATCCCTGGTAGAACAGAAGGAACAGAACCAGCTAGTACCCAGGCTTTTCCTTGTCAAAGTAGGAGACTTCCCTGCAAAGAAAGCTTTGCAAAGAGAGAAGGTAAGAAGAAATAAGGTGTAGACTGGCCCTATTCACAGCCAGATCACAAAGGCTAAGTCTGGCTTCTCTTGCATGTGGAGCCTCAGGAGTGGAGACAGAAGGTGCTGGGGAAGGGGCAGGTGCACACCTGCTGTGCCCTCCCACTGTGTGCTTTGGGCACCTGTGGCATCTACCTCCAGACCTGGGGGGGACATGCATCCCACAGACTAGATCTGTGTTTCCAGGCAGGTGAAGGAGGGTCCCTAATGTAGGCAGAATGCCTTTTACCTGGACATTAATTCCAAATGCATTTAGACACTGATGGAAAAAACTCATCCTCTTCAAAATCAGTGAATGCACTGGGAAAGCATTTCCAAAAGAAAATGCAGTTCTCTGAAATTCTGGATTAGGTGGCAACAAAAATGATCTGTTTTCATATGATAATACTAATTTAAAAAGAAAAACTGTTACCAAAGAACCTTTCCAAAGCCAGGGAAGGCTTTTTCATTGGCTGAGTAATTCCAGCATATTTGCATATGTGTTAAGAAAGTTACGTGTGCACATGTCTAATCACAGCTGAGCTGCTTTGCATGGCTGCTGCAGAGTAAATAAACAATGAGATTATTCATGGGCTGCCTCCGGGCTGGGCTGAGTCCAGGAGCAGGCTGTGCTTGGGTGGGAAGAGGGAGCAGTGGCCCCAGGTCTTCCCTGGCTCTGTGTGCATGGGCAGGAGTGCAGAGGAAGTTCACTCACAGGGGTAACATGGCTACACTGGAATTTATTTCTCATTCAGTTTATGTTTTACTGAGGCAGGATATTTAATTTAGACCTTCCTTGAGCGAAGCTCGTTGGCGGCAATTAAAACAGACTGTTGGCATTTCTGCCCCGTGTGGCATGGCAGCCCTTCCAGACTATCAACAAGGAGTTGTCCAGTCAAGATTTTAATTATGAAGAATTGTCTCTTGTGCCTTTAATTCCGTTTGGGTTATCACTGTCCTTTACTTGAGAGAGTGGAGGTTATAATTATTATTTTTCTATTATGTAGCAATAAATGCATTTCTTCAGAGTGCTGTTAAGGTTTTACCTTTCTGTAAAGCTGAGGACTTTATTTCCACTTTGATTCTGGAGATGTTGCCATTGCTATAAAGCAGTTTCTCTTGTTTGTAGTTTAATTTACATTTGCCATTTGTGTGGCAACATTTGAGTCCAGGAAAGCAGTGTGTGATGACTGCATATCTGAAAAGACAATACATCTCATACACTACAAACAGGAGCTAATGAAAAGATCATTTACCACCCAAACTGCTTTTAGTGAACAGCTCTTGTCTATCTTAAATCTATTAAATTCAAAATTCAATATGAGATTTCTAGTCAGCTTCTATATCTCAGCTTTCCAGAAGACTCAAATGACTGATCATTCCAGAGAGAACCTGACTGGAAATACAGCTGAATTTTATTGAGGAAGTGGTAGAAACAGAAGTCTAACACTGTAAGATAAGTTAGGTTAAAGCTCTGATTCAGAAGGGAAAAATATTTCACTGAAATCATGCTACTGAGCTTTCTCTGAACATAATTGCAGAAAGTAAATTTTCTGTGTAAACAACCTAAAGAACTTATCCAAATACATCAGAGTACTTTACATATACAGTGTTCTTTACTGGCAGATCCAAGAGTCCTTTATAAATATTTGTTATTAAAATTTCTACATTGTCCTGGCAATGTAGATAAGTATCACTTTGTATTGTTCTACAGCCATGGATACCATATTAAATGTCACTCCAAAAATTAATTTTAGAGAGAAGGATGATGCTGTGTATTGGATCTTGCTTTAATTACTGATTGTTTCCTCTGGGAAGGAAGCAAGGAGCAAAACCCATTTCCTTCTGTGTTTATAGTCTTATTCTGATTTCAGCTAAGTATTAATTGACTTTGTGGAAGAAAATGTCATTTTTCTGAAGTGGCAAATAGTGCTAGGAGGAACAATATATCTTTCAAAGTGTTATATTTTTTGTTAGTGATTGAGACTATGTGCTAGTTTTATTTTTAGCAAGAAAAGTCTCTGAGAAAATTACCACAGAGTCCACTTAAAGTCATTTTAAGAATTTTTTCAAGCTTTAAAAACCTCCATACTTCCAACACACTTCAAACTACCAAGTTAGATTATTCTTACATCTTCTTAAAATAGTGTTAATAGCAGCAGAGCAATAAGATTTATATGTAGCAGCTGCATGAGAACCATTTGGCAGGAATGCCACAATTTCCCTGAATACCTGAGCTTTACTGGGGGCAGGATACCATCCCATCAGATAAAGCTACTTAGGTTCATAAATAATGCATCATCTTGTTTTATTCTAGTTTAATTGGAGCAATTTGCTGGTCTTTGATCAATAAAACCCTAAAACTGAAAAACATTGTATGCATGCATAAATCTAAAGAAACTCTGGAAGGCAGTCTTTTGGCCAAATTAATTTACTGGAAAGGACCACTTCCATTGAAACAGAGGCTAACATAAAAATGGAGCTTTATTGCTCCAGGGCAGTCCTGTGGCAGACACTGTGGAGTAAGAAATACCAGCCACACTTAATTTGAGCAAGGAGGAGAAGGATAATGGATGCATTGAAGAAAAATCTTGCAGAAACGTGTTATATTTTTACTGTGTGATAAATAATACCTGATCAGATTTATTCAGTGTTTGCCCTGGATCCTCCCCTGTACTCATCTGAAAACTGCAATTTGTAAGCTCAGATGATTCAGGTTCAGTTGGTTTGTCTGGTTTTACAACAGGAAGAAGAAATTTACTGCCAACAGATTTTGAAGAATTGTTATTTTAATTATTGAACTATTCACGATTTGAACTTTTAAAAGCAGTTTGCCATTCATCAAAGTCTGTCCCTGTGAATGTAGTAGATATGCATAATACAGGCTTTATTGGTGGTTAGGAAAAGGTGACTCAGAAGAATAATAATAATCATGGTCTGTGCTCCACAGATGGATGCTCAATAAGTACTTTTTCACCCTTTCAAGATTTCAGTTTGATCTGTAAAACTGTAGTCAAGAGAAGACAAAAGCATGAAAACATTTCTGGGAAAAAAATTTTTAAAGAGCCTTTTGGTATTTCTGTATTGTTTGGAAGCTTTAAGGATGTAAAATTACATTTGCAGCTTGGCAGTTTGGGGAGTTTTTCCAGAATGAAACCTTTAAAAATGTGTCTATTAGTCATGCTGATAAGGAGCTCTGAGTTGTTCATTCTCAGTCAGTCCCTTTCCTGTACAGGACATGGTGATGTTTCTTTGGCAGATGTAGCTAAAATTTGTGCAGGAAAAGATGTGCATTGATCCATGTCCAGGAACAAGTGGGCGCAGGATAGGAGAGTCAGCAGCATTCACTGAAATTATCCAGGAGTTTAAAGACAGCACAGATTTTCACAAAAGAGAAAACTATCTTAGCTCTTCTTGTGATGTTGACCCAACGTCTGTGTGTTCTTCTTTTTGCTTTGGTGTAGTTGTCCTGCTCACGGGAAATGCATTAAGGTCAGAGCTGACTTGCACCATGATTTATGAAGTCTGGAGGAATTTTGATGAATTGAAGGGAAGAAGCTTTAAGGGATGAAGTGAAGGGAGGTTGGATTGTCTGGCATGCCAGTCTTTCTTCCCTCTTGAGAAACTTACTGATTGCAAGAAGGCAAAGCTGCTGATGTTGTAAACACCATTCACCATTGAAGTGAAATATTATAAGGGAAGGAAGGAAGGAATTGTGAGAGCTAGTATGGGATATTAAGACTTCTTGTACCCTGTATCAAGAGGCATAGGAACAGGAAGGTAGTTCTTCCGTCATTCAGGATGTGATTAATAATGCCTCATTATTTTATTCAGGAACACCTAAAACAAAAAATTAGTAAAATGAAGTAGGTATCTGGCATGGCATACACAGCTCAGATTTTCAAATTAGTTTTTGTGTCAGGACCTGAAATTCCCCTAAATGTAGATGGGAATTGAGTTTTTAACACACAAATTCTCTTTTGAGCATCTTGGTTTAAGTAGATGTTTCTCAGTGTATGTACTTTTCTGAGCATGGATTCTCACAGAGGTTCTGGTGTCCATGCAAGATGGTGTATTCAGAGTTTTGTACTCACAAACATGTCCAAGTACCATGCTACCACACTGTATCACAGTCTGTATTACCAGGTTACTCAGTCTGAATGTGGGGTATTTAATTGAGGTATTTCACCTTGGTTGGACAAGATGAACTTCGAATTTCCCCACTGTAGAGTTACCTAAAAACTAACATGTACATTTTTGTGTTTCTTTTTCTATAGTGGGGAAAGTGGTGCTGGAAAGACTGTAGCTGCTAAATATATCATGAGTTACATCTCCAAAATTTCAGGAGGTGGTCCTAAAGTACAGGTGAGTTGACACACGGTAATACTGAAGCATAAGCTTAGTCTGAAGATTCCCTTGAGAGGTGGAACCATAAAGGGTGCTGGGGCAGACGCTGGCAGATAAGGGGCCCTTTTGACCTGGGTATCTTGAGGATGAGCAGCCAGAAACATGTTGGCCCCAAGGCAGAGAGGCCTGGGCTGGGCAGCTTTGCTCACCTGCAGGATGCTGCATGGGAGCCATGGCAGGGACAGCTACAGGGCCAGAATCAGCTCTGCTCCAGGCGCTGCAGCCTTGTGCTGAATTGCATCTGCAAGAGGGGTGGATTTTGTCTTTGGTTTTGGTTTGGTTTGGTTTCTTTTTGTTAAGTGGTAAGAGGTTACTTAATTGTTCTAAACCAGATTAAGAACAATCAATCCTTTCAGTAGATGCGTGGGTTTTTCCTCCTCTGTTAGCATTTTATTGAAAACTGACCTGGCTTTTTGGGCTTCTGTTACTTCCTTTAAATTTCTGATTTGTGTATATACATCAAAGAGACACAGCAAAAACATCTTGTTTTATGAGGTTACCTAGGCACAATTAGGGTGTGTGAAAGCTGTCTGAAAGAACAAATAGTTGCTTTTGTTAATAGCTATACTGTTGGTGTCTGTTCTACCTATGAACTAAGGCTAATTGAGTGAAATAGCCATAAAAATTCCCTTGATGACATTACAGTGTCAATCCTTCCGTGATGGGCACTGGTAGGTAGGGGCTGCTTTTACCTGTCCACTCCTGTTGAGTGCTTACTCTAATTTTTGCTTTATTACAGTCTCTGATGTTGAGTGTATTCTTTTTGCCTAGTTTTGTGCAACAGTGACAATGGGGCCATTGCAGAAAATAACTCAGTAACAAAGAGAATGATCCAGACAGAGTGCATTGTGTTATTTTTGCAATAAATATACTTTTATATAGTAAATATTTTATTTCAAAGATTCCAGCCTTTTGTACAAAATTTAAAAAAAACTCTTAGTAATTACAGAGTTAGAGTTGATGAGTTTGGTAGCTTGCCTTGAGCATTTCTTTTGAAATAAAATTCCATCTTCTTTTCACAACCCAGCATGCATTGGGTTTTTTCCAAAGCTGATGTCTTCTCCATGTTTCAAGCTCCCCGATAAAGAGACAATAGTAACATTACTTTGCTTTCTAAGACAACTGGATAGCATTATCAGTAATCCCAAAACAGATTGCTGAAGCACTGGCAGATTCCTAAATTTCATGCTACTCTGACTTCATTGGTTGTGGTACCAGACCCCCCCAGAAGATTAAATGTTCATGTGTAAGCATGGTCTAAAATGAGGATGATGGAAAAAACAGGTCAGTTTATCAGCTGTGATGATTGGCAGAACAATGCACAGAAGAACCAGGTTTTAGCCTCAGGCATTTTGTTTAATTCTGTAGGATTTTCCTCAAAAATAGGAACTAAAAGCTCTGGAAGAAAAATTGTTGGATTCTATTCCTTATATGATCGAGAGAATTTTTACAGATGCAGGATTTCTTGCCTTTTTAATATATAATTTATATGTCATGGGGTTTTTTTTTAGAAAATCTGTAAGAACTTTAAAAAATGTCTATTTCTGAATTTGCATTTCTTTCATTTCCTAAAATTTTAGCATGTTAAAGATATTATTCTACAATCCAACCCTTTACTGGAGGCCTTTGGGAATGCAAAAACTGTACGGAACAACAACTCCAGCAGATTTGTAAGTCCCTTACCTTTGAGATTACTCTTTGTGCTGTTACAGAGACAGTGTTCAGGGGTATAATATAAATATACTACAGGTGAGGTACATCTGAATAAGATATAAAGTGTGTTTTAAACCACAGCAGATGTCTGAGGCTTCTGTTTCATTCTGTATAGGTTGTGCATTTCTTTTTCTGTATGTACTGGGTACAGTTTTTGAAGTACCAGGGCTGCAGCCTTTACTAATATTATACAGGCAGTAGGCAGGAATTGCCTTCAGTCTGTCATTCCAGAAGGGTCGAGATAATCTCATGAAGTGACTGCTCACTAAATTGCACACCACAGGTTCCATTTGAAAAAGTTACACATAGGCTTTAAAAATTTGAGATGTGTTCCTTGGCTAACGTGAGTGTTAATGCAGTTAATGTCTCCCTGAAAGCAAGAGAGCGTGGCTTTGCTTTGCTTCCAGGCAGAGCAGTTTGCTGTTGGTTGTCAATCTGTTGAACTGACCTAGTGTGTAGGCGAGCCTCATGGTTTCCTTTATACTGAGCAAGAGTCTCAGCAGTGAAGAGAAGGCGCTGATCTGTCTACATCTGCATTAACATGGGATGTGTTAATGTTGAGCTGTATAAATGCAGAAAAGATGTGGTGGTTCAAGAGTCTAAGCATAGGTTGTACCTTGAGGTATCCACAAAGATGAAATACCCTCGTAACCTTGCTTGGAATACAGTACAAGTGCACAATTTTGGATTTGTATTTACTAATCATTTAACAGCTTGAATTATTTATTGCAGGGGAAATACTTTGAAATACAGTTTAGCCCAGGTGGAGAACCAGATGGAGGGAAAATCTCCAACTTCCTACTGGAAAAATCTCGAGTTGTGATGAGGAATCCTGGAGAGAGGAGTTTTCACATTTTTTACCAGGTCAGAAGTGTCTAAGTCCTTTTTGAGTTATGTAAAGTATCTAGGACCCATTTCTCCTTTTGATTGAATAGTTGTTTTCAAAGCAGTGAGATTTGAGTGCCCACTGCAAGGGTAACCTGGTCTCTGCTGGGAAGCTCAGTAGCACGTGAGACACCATCTGCCATAGACCTGCCTGGCTGCCTTTCAGAACAGAATACTGCAGTATTTCAAAGCCTTGCTTGGAAACTCATTGTGAATTCCCATATGGAAAAGTCTAGGAAAATATAATAGAAAATGAGAACTTTTCAGCAGATTTCTATTTAAATTGGCCTATATATATAGAGAGAGAGGCCAGTTTATATATCTCTGTATTGGCCTATACTTCCTGTGAAAGAGAAATTTGATTCTCAGTTTATTTTTCTGAGACATTTATGATAATACTCTTTGTTGGATTGTCCAAATATCCCCGTTTTTTGTGTTTGAAAAGACTTTACTGGCCTCTGATGTGCGTGATCCTCACCTGCTGGAGTGCTGCTGATAAAGCTCTACAAAACCAGGGCCAAGACAGAGCTTTGTAAATGACAGTAGCCAGCTTCACATATAGTTGAAGTGCCATTGCCAGGAGGAAAAGCTGAGTTGGCACTGGAGTTGCTCCAGGAGCTGTGTGTTCTCCTTTTCTGAGGTATATGTACAATTTGTCCTGTCCTGCTGCCTTTCCTGTGGCCTGGAGAGGTTGTTTGACACAAGGGTTAAGAGACGGGGAGTTTTGACAGCTCTGTTTTGAGGTTTGTTCCTCCCTGGTGCAGCCGTGTCTGTGCATGGCTGCATGGTCTTTGCGCAGGTCTGAGAGTCTGATGGGTGCTTGTCCTCACAGAGATCCACAGGTGATGTGCTCTGAGTGTGCTGTCAGCTGTGCCTGCCTTGCAGCAGGTGTGGAAAACAAACCACTCCGAAGGATTTAGGGAACACATTGTGGATGGAAAACCCATTTTGCCTTTTCTTAATGAGTTAAAGATAATGGAAGGCATTCAAGGCAGTCACATTTTTAGCTATTTATTAGTTGTGGAGCTAGAACTAAACCATTTGTGGGAATGGAATTGAGAGCCTGGTCTTTTGGGTTAAGCAATTACCAGAAGGTCGGAAGGATACATCCCTGGCACAGCACCAGCCATATCTCTTCCAGTAATTCCAGGCTCAGTCACCTGTTTCTGATCTGCTCATCTCTGCTGGAGATTGTTGGGTGATCCCAGTTTGGGGGTTTTTACTCTGCAGCTAATTGAAGGGGCCTCCTCAGAACAAAAGAGCAGCCTTGGCATTACCAGTATGGACTACTATTACTATCTGAGTCTCTCTGGGTCCTACAAAGTCGATGACATCAATGACAAATCCGATTTCCAAGAAACACTGGTGAGTTCTTTACCATATGATTTGTAGTGGCGGATGTATGTTCATTTCACCGTTCATTTTTAGCAAAGACATTGATCTACTAATGTGGGAATGAGAAATTAATGTAGATATACCTTATTCTAGTTGTATGTTGCCATGAGCAGGAGGTATGTTAACCTTGAAGACAGGTTTTGTAGAAAGGTGTTGTGATTTTGAGTTTGTTCTTTTTCAGAAGGGTGCAAATTTAATGAAATTTAACTTGTACAGATAATCTGTAGTATGAAAAATGTGAAAATGCAAACACAATGAGGAACTTGCATTAGAATAAAATTATAAAAGAGTGCTCTCTTTTAGCTGAATTACCAGTGCTGGCTGACCTTCCATGCTTATTTAAAACAGTACAGCTGAAAAGCTGGAGAAAGGGAGTGTGAAAGCACAGATCAGGGATCTTTATCCAGAGCTGCTGCCAGTTCATTGTGTGACCTGCCAACTGCTGGTGTCCTGTTCTTAGGAATTTACTATTTAGAGTAGATGTATTAACACATTTATGTGTGTAGCACATTTAAAGGCCTAAAAAATGATTGTTACTGTTGTATTGGAGCTTATTTGGTATTTTAGAATAACAGTTTGTTGAGGAGACCTTCTGTAAGTTGTCATGTACTCTGAACTCCAAAACCCAGAGTGCTGGGGATTTTCTAGTAAGTGGCTGAAATTCGCAGCCTACGCTAGACACTGAGCTGTGTTTTAGAGTCATTCAGTACAGCTTCACAGTTCTCAGTCTTGGTGGGGAAACTGACTGTGTAGAAGGAAGAAAATCATTGTCTATTAAGTTCGTTGTTTCCCAGTTTGCAATGAAACTATTTGTTTTTAGTGTGATGCTTTAAAGCAGGTGTTTATTTTTTCCAGAACTTATTTTGTTAATGCATCTTCTAAAAAGTGTAGATGCTTTTGTATTTAATTAAAAAAAATACAGAAATGCTGAAGTAGAACATCTGGTACCCTTTGAAACCTCAGCTTTAATGAAATTTGATTGTGTTAGGAATCTGAACTGCTTTGAATAACTCTGCTTTTTAACACCAACATTTTTAGAGGATTTCTAAGACAAGAGTCTTCAACTGATGCAAATTCGTTTGTTTTTCTTCCCAGCATGCAATGAGTGTGATTGGGATCTTTGCAGAGGAGCAGGCATTGGTACTGCAGATAGTGGCAGGAATATTGCATTTGGGAAACATCAGCTTTAAAGAAGTTGGCAACTATGCAGGAGTGGAGAGCGAGGAGTGTAAGTACCTCTGGAAACTGTTACAGGAGCAGCAGTGGGCTGCAGCCCAGATGGCAGAAGGTGAACTGCAATTTAGAGCTGCTTATCCAAACAGAGCATAGTTTCTTAGAACGTGAGGCTGCCAGTTGAGAGTCTCTGCCAAAACCAGGTGCTGAGGGCCCCTCTTTTGTCTTGTAAAAGGCCACTGACTTAAACAGAATGTGATTTTGAATTTGAGAAATCCTGTTCTGACCTTTGAGTGTGAAATAATACACACTAAGAAGGGCTTGAACTCCACTTCTTTCAGTGCATCAGCACACATTCATAAAAGCCCTGTTTATTATGTGGTTTGTGTGGCCTCCTGTCCTGTGAAAGCAGCTCCCAGCTGTGGGTGTCCCTGGGCTCAGGACGTAACTGGTGCCCAGGCATCCACACAGGTGTGTGCATGTGTCCTGTAAACAGAGGGTCAGAGCTGACCTGAAACGCAGCCCTTACATGCTACAGTTAGGATCCCTGTCTCAAATTCCTCCACTGATACCTCCTTGTTAGCGACAGCTACTGAGTAACTATTTCTTTACAATTCCCTTTCCCACAGGGCCCTGTCCTCCTGTCCCTCAGCACATGCTCTGTCCTGTAGCAGCTGAGCTCACAGCAGCAAGGTGTTGGAATGTTAATGGACTTTGAGTTTTAAACGTGTTTGTTGTGATTTACACCTTGCATCTAATGTGGGTTTATGCTACTTGGACAGAGTGGATAAGCACAACATACAAAACAGTACCTTACACATACCCGTGTGTTCTCTTAATTCTTGGTTCAGAATGGGTCTTATGTTTAGGAAAATTGAATTTGTTTAGTTTTAGATACTTCATTCATAACTAACTTGTCTTGTGCAGTCAGTTTCACTGTATTAGCATTCTCCTGCTATTTGCTTTATGAAATTGGGAAATAAAGATTACTGATTTTTAACCTTCCTAGTCTCTCAAATTAAGAAGTTAAGTGAACCCAGAGAAAAACATTTTGTGGCATTGTATTTATATGCCTTTTGATTCCAAATGGACTACTGTGCTTCAGTTTAAATCACAGTGTTAAATCTTTCAATCAGATCAAGATATTTGAAAGCCATACAAGATGGATACAGAGTGAGTTGCATCAAAATAACAAATGGCAAAGACATTAATTGAAAGTAAATCATTAGAAGTGAATGTGTTTGATGAACCATGTCCACCATGTTTCTCCTGCTCCCTGGGATACAAATGCATAAATTGTGTGTGAGTAAGCCATGGAAAGAATTTAGAAAGTAGAATGAATATCAAACTTACACATAAATATACTGATTTTAGAGAAGCCAGGGAAGAAATAGCCACATCATTTCTGCATTATGAAGATGAAAGTTGGTCTCATTTCTCTTCTCCAGTAGTCCTCCCCCCAGTTTACTGTTCATCCTAGCCAACTAAATAGTAAAGCATTTATAGCCTGCATAGCCACAAAAGATAAAGCACAAGGAACCACCACTGGTCAGTCCTGCTTTGTGTAAGCCTGAAATAATAAAAAGTTTAAGAATTTGGTCAGAAGTGTTCTGGTTGTTATACAGCCAATTGCAGACAAACATGCAAAGCCATTCTTTGGGACACCAAAAACTCTACCCTGAGTCAGAATCAAATCTGTACAGCCCATTCTTGACTGACCTTTAGACAAATACATCTTTAAAACTTCCAGTCATTGCTGTTGGCTCTAATTTTTGATTATATTAATAGATGAAAAAAGTTGTTATTTGCTGGAAATCTTCCATGCTACAAATCATGGCAAATAATAGTATTTCTCTCTTGGAAGGAGAAAGGAATTTAAACTCTCCCTCTTTACACTTGCATTGAATTGAAAGGGTTGGTTTTCACTTCCTGGAAGCCCAGGAAGTGAGCCCAGTCTTTTCAGCTTTCCTTCACAGAGTGTATTTAAAACTATTCCTCTGAATGCTACTGATGACTCTTTGAGGATCATTTTTTCAATTACATGCATATCCTGCTTTATAATAATTTCCAGACTGTAACTTTATGGTCCCTAACTAGGGAAAACAGTCAGGCATCTTAGGAATGTGAAGTTGTATCAAGTGCTGGCCCGCTACTCTTCCCTTACAGTAAATCATTAGCACTGGGAAGGGAGAGTTTCTGAGCTCTGCATGGTGCTCCTTGCCATTAGACTGTCTTCATAAATTCTTACCAGTAGTATTGGTTAAGCATTTTTCCTGGCATCTGAACAGTATATGTGAGCATATCTGCTGGTCTGTAATTGCCTACATTCTTTCCCAAGGTAAAGCATATGATCATTGACCGGTTCATGTGCTCTTCATCCTGAGTTCTCTGAACTACCAGAGATGTAGCCAGTGACTCAACTTTGTTTGTGTGGTTCCTGGTACCCCAGAGTAAATTTAGTCAGTTTGCTGATGGTAATAAATCATATTTTAGAAAGCTGGTGATTATTTCCAATTTTAAAAATATTTGGGAGTAATGTACTAAAGGGTTTAGTGAAGTCATGCTGTGACATTACAGATGTGTAAAGCGCAAGTGGCTGTTACCTTAGTGATTATTTTACATCCTCCTCACACCAGTAAAGTACATCTGAAACCAATGCAACGTGGAGGAAACACTCTTAGAGGATGATGTGGTTTAGTGGAGGTGCAATACCAACTCCAAAACTTTTCCTCGGGAGCTTGTTTCCATTTGTTTTCAAGGCACTTTGTTTTTCCAGTCCCTAAGGTGTGTGACAGCTGCAGTAACATCTGCACCATGTGCTGAGAGTGCAGAGAATACCAGACCCTGGGCTGCTTATGGCACAGGTGTATTTTTGTGCTTTACTTTTAAAAAAGGGGAAACAGAATTTGCAAAGTACTTAGAGAATAAGGAATTAAAAAATAAAAGGCTAGGTAATTGAAAACTTTTTGCAATGTCCTAACTTATAAGAAGAAAGAGAAAGGATATTAGGAAACAGCCTACTTTTTATTACATTTTCAACATTTCAGATTTTTACAAGGAATTTTCAATGGTGTCAATTTTATTTCATGTGTGAGCTCTATATTTTATTTCCATCTCCTCCAAGAGTGATTTGTTTGAACCACACAGTTCAAAACTATGTCCTGTGGCAGCTTATGTGTTTGAAGGACTGAAGGTACAGAAATAGCTGACTATTTTACTTCAAGGTCGTTTATCTTAATTGAAATCCATGTAAGTAAAGAGTTGAAAATGTCCTTGAGGAGCATAGGGAAATTTTGAATACATAAATTGCTCCTCTTTTTTTCTGTAAGTTTTATTGTTATTTGAGATAAAGTTAATTTTTTTCTTTGTTGTGTATTTAGTCTTTAAGTCATAATCCAGCAAGCCTGATCTTTCTTGCAGTTCTAGCTTTCCCTGCTTTTCTCCTGGGAATTAACCAGGACCGCCTGAAGGAAAAACTGACCAGCAGACAGATGGACAGCAAGTGGGGAGGCAAATCTGAGTCCATTAATGTCACACTGAATGTGGAACAAGCCTGCTACACCAGGGATGCACTGGCCAAGGCCCTTCATTCCCGTGTTTTTGATTACTTGGTGGATGTAAGTTGGATTTGCTTGATTCTACCGGAGTATCAAAACAAGTTCAAGGGCACTAGGAATGTTCCCTGCAGGCCTTTTCTTGCCTGTCATTGCTTTGCCCAAGCCTGCCCAGTGCAGTGGGAGTGTGACCATGGATACCAAACACAGGGCACTGCCTCTGACACGAGCTGTGCTTGCAGGCTCCTGCTGTGACTGTCCCATGTGGGCTCCTGATCTCCTTCTGTCAGCATCCCTACTTCTCTGAGTCTGATTCCCCCCTCTCAGCAGAGCAGAATTAGCTGGTTGTGCTCCCCTGCTCTCTGATCCCACTTCCCTGCAAAGAGCCCCTTCAGCAGCAGGATTTGGTGGTGGAGCCAGGGGCCAAATTCCATCCTCCATGCTAAACTGCTCTCTTGTTCAGAGTTAGAGCCGGGGCTGGGCTGGAGGCTAGGAGCCCTGGATGCTCCTGGTGCAGCAGGGATCTGCTCCATGGGGGAACTGCGGTGACCCAGAGCTTCCCTCCTCACAGCAGCCCTCTTGTCCCACTGTGCCTGTACCAGCACTGACCTGCACAGGAGGGGGACGCGGAGTGAGGTGAAGAGATTCAGTGTGCCCTCAGCAAAATTCATCTAACAGCAGACTTAAAGCTGTTCTTTTTCTTTTGGCTCCTTTTATTTAACTGAGCCAATTACAGTGAAAAGGAAAGATTTTTGTAGATAGTAGATCTAAAGGCTCACTGACCTGGGAAATAGGATAATGTACTGTTCATTTCCTAACTGTAACACTTCATTAAAAAGTGAAAGCAAAATAACCTTTTCTGTATATTTGTATTCAATTCAAATATATTATTTTAAAATAATTTTAATATAAATATGTAAGAATAATGATGTATTTCATTTGTACAAACTACACTTTGTTTTATGTTTTGTTTCTGTTTTGTTAGTCTATTAATAAGGCTATGGAGAAGGACCATGAAGAATATAACATTGGTGTCCTTGATATATATGGCTTTGAAATATTTCAGGTATGGCAATGGAATACTTGGGCTTTGGGCAGATCTGACCTAGAAGAGGGGTTTTTTTTTTAATTTAGAGGGGAAAGAATTAAACTAGAAAAAAATCACAGATCCTATGGCCAGAATAAAAGCAAAAAAATCCCAACCCATCTTCCTGGACATTGTGATCTCACTGGTGATGTCTCACTTAATAAACATGAAGTATTGAAGAAACTTCAAAGAAATGAAGTCATTGATCTTAAAAGAAAGATCTGAGATTCCACAAAATGTCTATAAAGTCAGCAACCCATCTGTCACTGACAGTGTTTCTTTGAAGCCTATTGCCAGCATAAGAACTAAAAATTATTGTATATAAGGCAGGAGACTAATTTTTATATTGTTTCCTTTTCTACAGAAAAATGGTTTTGAACAGTTCTGCATCAACTTTGTAAATGAGAAACTTCAGCAGATTTTTATTGAACTGACACTGAAGGCAGAGCAGGTAACTGGACATTTATTATTTTGGAATTCAGAAATGAGCTATTCCTTTTTCAACTGGTGGAAGAATCGAGGTTTCATCATCTACAGCAGTAGATCTACTTTGTTAAGCAAAACAGAGGGAAAGAAAACAACCTTTGTTGGTGGCTGACCCTGAAAGTGTGAAGCACATGAGCTGCAGGATTTGTTCTCTGCTGGAGTGGTGCAGAAGCCAGTCCACCCCACGGTGTGCTGCTGCAGTCAGATGACTGTGCCCAGGCGTGCTGCAGTCTGACTCATGGGCAGGGATGGAAAGCTGCAGCCTGGCTCCATCCCTGGGCTTCCCTTCAGCACAACACACATTTCACTGGGGATGCTTTCCTTCATTTCCTCCACACCTTTTTTATTTTTTGAAAAAATATATATTTATATATGTATATGTAAGAATGAAATAGATCAGAGAAATACAAAAATACTTGTGAAAGTATTTGTAGTTCTCTGCTCACAGTCTTACTGCCATATCTCACTTTTTTTGTTTCTGCATGGGAGGGCAGACAGGATGCAGCTGAGACAGGAGTCCTGTGTGCAGCCTGAGCTCAGGGCTGGCACCAGCCTTGGGACAGAGTTTTCAGGAATGCCCAGACACAATTGCCTTTGTGGGAAAGTAACCAGTCATGGCACTGGGTGCACAAGTGACCTGCAGAGTGTCTACTGAGCCTTTCTGTGTGCAACTGACTGGGTCAATTTAATCAAATTTTAATATGGATTTTTCCCCAGCCTTTCTTTAGGTGTCTTTTTATATACAGTCATAAAAAGATACAGAAATAAAAAGCTGCATCTTCTTTTCATGTACATTTCTAAATGTGTTGTCTGGGGGATCTGATCCTCAATGTGCCTGTCTCAATCTGATTTTTTAAAATAGATCAGGATGCGGATACTTAGGTGCACTGTCAAGATACTGTAAAAGTCATTTTGTTAACTATTTGCAAAGTGCTTTGACAATAAATGCAGTTGAAATCTTCCTGCAGTTGTCAGTAACCACGGAAGGGCTGTGAATGACAAAGGAATGTGTGGGGAGAGCAGAGTAGGATTCCAATTCATCTTTTAGGCAGCAGAGAGCTGGATTTAACTCTCAGTAGGGTCATTTCTCCCACCTCCACCCAGTCATACATTTGGCAAGTCTTCCTGAACATGAGTAGTGCAGAGCTTGTGTCTGTGGAGAGTGTTGTAAATCTAGTGCTACATCTACAGTGCAAAAGAATGTTTGCATCTGTTTCTTTTTACTTAACAGGAAGAATATGTGCAAGAAGGAATTAGATGGACACCAATAGAATACTTTAACAACAAAATAGTGTGTGACCTTATAGAGAACAAAGTGGTAAGTATTTACAACAGACAGGTGGAGAAAACAACAAGATTTTTTCTCTTAAATATTTGAGCAGCTGCTTTTTCTGTAAAGAAGGTTCATAGGAAAATGCAAATACTGTTGTTCAGTTACTGAGTCATACTAATTCTATATATAAATCTTACATAAGATGTTTTATAGGAGCCCTAAGATATGTCATGTAAGATATAACATCCAAAAAGATAACTATACCATAGCATGATTAACATGTGACTAAAAAGACAAAATAGTGAGAAAAAATTGTATCCACTGAAATTTATCATGACCTCACTGACATATTGTACATCACAAAATGCTCTTCGTGTCCCTGGGAGATGTAATTCAGTTTGGGGCAGCTACAGCATCACCTTTCCTTCGAGGTGCTGTTGCAAATCAAGCAGAAAGAAGTGAAGAGACGGTATTGTAGAAAAAGGAAATTTTGTGGGTTTGCTCCACAGACTGTTCTGTAGTCTCAAGTCTTTATGTTCTGTTTTGGAATGACAACGTATGTTGAGTTGTGCTTTAGGTCAGAAGTAGGGTGTTTCTCAGATAGTTCTTTATCCTCATGTAGGCCAGAACAGTTTTGAAAGACTGGAGTGGCTTGTGCTTAAATGCACATCAGATTTTACCCATTTTCTGTCTGTATGAGGATAACTAGGAAAAGAGTAAGATTTCCCTCCCAATCTCAGATATTTAGCTCTAAGTCTATCAAACTACAGCATGTCCATTGAAATACTTTCCTTAGACATGGGTTTACTTTTTGGTGGAGTGAAGAAAAAAACTTTGAACAGATGTTGAGTGTTTTCATGTTTTCTGTTTCCTCCATCATTTCCTACTGTCATCCCATGAAGTGTCATCTCTCCTTCAACTATTTGCATATTGGTGTGAAAGTTAATCTCACTTGATTGGAGAGAAATCCTTCCTGACTGTGCTCCAGTGTTTATGTAGCAAAGACAGCTTTCTGTCTGGGGGAAACAACTGGCATCATAATTTTTTTCCCCCTCACTTGAGCTGCTGTTCTTGTTCCCCAACACATCAGAATCCCCCGGGGATTATGAGCATTTTAGATGACGTGTGTGCCACAATGCACGCCGTGGGAGAAGGGGCTGACCAGACACTGCTCCAGAAACTGCAGATGCAGATTGGGACCCACGAGCATTTCAACAGCTGGAACCAGGGCTTCATCATCCATCATTATGCTGGAAAGGTAACGTGGAACATCATCACTGAGCTCTCTGTAATGTGTTTATGAGCAAAGAGAACAGTAATGAGAGGAAGGGGGAAGCCCTGCAGAGGGCTGGCTTGGTTTTACACAGCCAGATTCCCTCAGGAGACAGTGTCTCTTCACAGTGCAGGGAGCTTAGGACAGAAATGCCTTCACAAATGGCCCTTGCTGGAGAGAGGAGTCTGAGCCTTGCTGCTCTCAGAACCAGAACTCAAATGTAATAAATGAGTGCCCCGTGACTTTCATTAATTGTAATTTCAGTTGTTTATTACAGTAGTAGTAAATTTAAAGAATTCAGATATAAAAGTGATGTTTAAGTGATGATATACCAGTAAAACTGGGAATCTAATGTGCAGTTCCATCTTGTTTGGATTTATTTCTCAGAGTATTCATTGTTTTCTGCAGTTAATAACAGTGAATCCTTACTACACAATAATTTTTCTTAGTAAAATTGAGTATTAAATTCACTTGCCATGTTCCATTCACTAGTTCCATAAGTTTTTATAAATTTGACTTTAAATGGAATTTGTATTTAAGGATGAAGCTCCTTTGTTGTGAAAATGTTTAATGATACATGTGAGAATTTAGTGCTCATTGTAGTATCTAAGCTATACCAGACTAACCAAAAAGTACAGAACAGCAACTGATGAGGACAGAATTTAAATTTTCTTTAATTATTGGGTTCTCAACTTACCACAAACAATCAATTTCCACCTTGGCCCAGGTATCTTATGATATGGATGGATTCTGCGAGAGAAATCGGGATGTTCTTTTCATGGACTTGATTGAACTCATGCAGAGCAGTGATTTGTACGTAAGCAAAACTTGCTTCAAGCTAGGAATGCCGTGGTGGTTCGGAGGGGCACAGAGGGCCTGACTTCTCTGCTTTGCACCTGCTGACCTCCTTTGTGTAACAGTGCAAACAGCCAGCGCTGCAGGAGAGCAGCAGCGCTGCCTTATCCCGACCTTCATTTCTACAGATTGCACCAAGGGAGGCACTGCAGTGTCAGAATCGAATGCTGTAATGGCAGCCTTTGTTTTGGCCTCAAGCAAGGCCATCAGTGCTCTGGCGTCCTCTCAGAACAGGCACTGTTTTGACAAAGTAACATTTTTTTGTGATGTATTTTAATTAATTTATGCTTATTTTTTAAGAAGTGTGCATTTCTTCAAGTCTTCTAGATGTCTGGTGTCATGGCTTTCAATGCTCACTAAAATAGCAAGGGGTCTTTGTGAGGAATGAGGCTCGTGGAAAGTACTAATCTTAATATAGATTTGATATAACTCAAGAATAATAGAAATAGCTATTTATATTCTGCTCAACTATCAACTTTTACAGCATATTCCTTGATATAACTGCATTGAATTGTCTTTCTATGCCAACCCTATTTTATAAATTCTTTCCTAGGCCTTTTATAAAGGCTCTGTTTCCTGAAAATCTTCAAGTGGACAAGAAGGGCCGTCCTACCACTGCAGGCAGCAAAATCAAAGTATGTCTCCTTTTGCAGTGTTGGTGTGTGTATATGCGGTTGTGTGTTTGTCTATGAATTGCTAAATGAATTTTAAAAAGTATTTTCTTTTTTTACTGCCCTGATATTTTTAAAGATAGCTATTAGGAGTATCTTCATGGCAAAGTGATGCATTGTTTCAGCATTGTTAGAATTGCTCTGCCCAACATCAGTGTTCATTAAATGCTGTATTCACCTGCATCCTGTAGCAGTGAATTTTCAAAACGAGCAGATGATGGTTCTCAGGTGTGCACAATGAGTGAGCCACCTCACTCAGCCTCTCATGTCCTACAGGTAACTGCAGATAACTGCTCTCTCTACAGTGCAGAAATGCCTGACCCAGCACCCACCCAGTCAACAGCAGTCTCTCTACTGACTTGAGTTCCTTGCCTAAGGCAGCAAGTGCTGCAAGGCCAGGGTCTGTTTGGAGACTGGTGGTAGGATACACACTTAGATTACACATGACTTGCAGATCAATATTTTACCAACCTCTTTTCTCAGTTTCACCCTGACAGGTTCACTTGATGCATTTGCTCCATATTTTTATATAGAAGTTTTAATGTATTACATAGCTGGAGATCATGGTGCCTTCTATTTACTGATAAGTTTATTATGAGGTGCATTTTATCCCAACTCCAACACCTTGGTTGTTGGAGAAAGACCAAAGGCAGCTGTATCTAGCCAATGGAATCCTCAGCAGATGGTTGATAATTGTAGAATTTGCTCAGGATTTACCTGTTCAGCTCAGATCCTGTTGTTTTCCTTTGTTTTACAGAAACAAGCCAATGACCTTGTTGGCACCCTGATGAAGTGTACACCCCACTACATCCGCTGCATCAAACCCAATGAAACAAAGAAGTCTCGAGATTGGGAGGAGAGCAGGTATGGATCAGAAGAGTGTGTGAGCAGAAGCAGTGCTAATGGTCAAAAGAAGCCACAAAAATTCATAATTTGTAATTGTACAGCCTACAAACTGAACTACATTCTCGAAACTATCAGAAATGAAATTTGGCATGACCTCTCCTAAGCTTTTAAGATAAGTGCTGGTCACTTGGTCTAAATCAGCACTTAGTGTATGCAGCTCTTGGCTTTTCTCCTGCCAGCTATGAAAAACCAACATTTACTCATTTGTGCATGAGTAACACAACCAGTATATTAAAGAACTCCATTTTCCATGTAGAATGTGCACACCAAATGAACTATGATAATTTCTAACTTTAGCTTTATACTTTGAAAATAGCTTCTATTAAGAAGCTAGAAAGCCAGTAGGGTATCTGTATCTGCTTTTATATATCAGACCTGCCAAAAAGTGTTTATAACCAACAATGGAGAAGGTTCCTGTTTTACTTACATTTAATTAGCGAGCTCTTTAAAAAGAATTGACTGGAATGTCATATCAGATGATTTTATAGACATTAAATAGATGTCTAAATTATCTGTTTGGTTTATCACATCTGTTTAAAGACTTCTTTAACTACATGGTGCTTGTACCACCTTCCTCTTCTGTGGAAAAGATGCTGCTCTTTTTGCACTGGGGTGGGTGCTCAGTAGGATGTGTAAGCTGTGTGGGGCCCTAATGTAGGTAGCATTCATTACTGTATACCAAGTACTTCTGAAAATGGTAAAATTGCTGATAAAGCAAGTGGCTATTTTTATCATGGTGAAGCAGCTTGCAAAGTCTGATAAAAAGCATTCTTGGACAACCCCAGCAGAATTCCCTTCCTGCCTTTCCAGCAGACCAGCACAGTCACATGCAGATGGAGAGCACTTAGAGCAGCTATTGGGACTGCCCTCAAAGTCTCAGTGAGGGCTTGGCAGTAAATGTAGACCCTCGTTAGCTTTTCCACCCTGA
Organism: Anomalospiza imberbis; assembly: GCF_031753505.1. NCBI lineage: Eukaryota > Metazoa > Chordata > Aves > Passeriformes > Viduidae > Anomalospiza > Anomalospiza imberbis. The sequence goes on along the minus strand of NC_089693.1, from coordinate 14,287,844 downwards.
AAATCCTATTGTGCAGCACTTAATTTCTAGTGGCACTGGAGACCAAAGGAGGAAACTAAGTGATCCTGGGAAAAGTATTTATGAAACTTATAGTTAAAAATTGAGGGGCTTTTAAAATCAATCATTTGCATATTGGGAAACAGGCCTGGTATTGTGGAAGTTGTTGCTAGGAAACCAGTGAAACAAATACAGTCCTAGTCCTGAGAAAAGGACAGCTTTCAGGAAACCCCTTTAGGAGCAAAAATGGGCAAGATTTCTTCTTGTTTTCCTATAGTGAGGATGGTGTGTTACCAGTAGCTGCTGTATTTGCCAAGTGAAAAACAAAGGGTTGTATACTATCAAGCTCAGGCAGAAATGGAAGTGCTGCTTACAGTGGTAATCCTTTATCCCTGTTTAAACATCCCAACATTCTTCCATTTCAATCTCTGATTGCCCATCTATTGTACTAGAACTTCACTGAGGCACTTAGTGACAGGTCTGGGGAAAAGAAATTGATATGCATGTGACAATTCAAAGTTAAGCTTAATCTTGTTGTTTCTCAAATTTACTGTGAAAAAGATTTGAGGGAAATAAAAAACATAATTGAGTTTATGTAATACTTTGGTTGATTTAAAAGATTTTTTTGTTTTATTTTCTTGTGTGGTCACATAATGCTGCATCATACCCAGGCTGCCTTAGTCAGTGTAATGGGAGTAGCAGTCTGCTTATTAGTAGCAGGTTTACTAGACCGTGAAAATGTAACTGAAAAAGGAAAAAACCCTTTCACAAAGCTGCTCTTACTTCATGCTCACAGAAGCTGTGGAACTCCACCTTTCTGCTGCTGTTGAATAACTCCAGAGTATTTAGCACTGAAACATAGGCCTTGTGTAATATCTAAAGCTTGTATAATACCTTAGTTAGTCCAGAAATTGGGGTGTTCTTGAAATGTGTTTTTGTTCAGGTCCTGGCACAGCCATTTGGACTTGTATTCAAAACTGCTGCATTAGCTGAATTCCCAGACCCTGACCTGCTTGAGGTTGCTGCCTGAAGGGAGATTTTCAGTGTGTCTTTTCTCAGAAGGGAAAGGAAAAAACCAGAAAAATGTCTCAAATTTTCTGGTGCTGGACACTGATACTGGCAAGACAGTAAGAAAATGGGAGTAGTACTGTTGCTCCAGTGCATTATTCCAGATGTGAACAGGAGGGAAAGCTATAAACAGGAAAATGTATTTTTGTCCACCAACTTTGTACTGTGCCAGAATTCTTGGAGTGGGTACAAAATATACTTGATTCCTTGAACACAGCAAGATTAAAATGTGTAGTAGTCTTTATTTTAAGCTAAAAGAGCAATATCACTCTTCATTTAGTAAAATACCTTTCAAAAGTAGTCTTCAAAAAAAAGAAATAACTGAAGGGATTTTGTCATTTGTAGCAAGGGATTTAAAAAGATTTTTCCCTTCATACTATGAGTCATTTGAAAAAAAAAAACCTCAACAAAAAATAAATAAATGGGCAGTACATTTTATATTCAAATTTAACTTTTCAAAATAGCTAGAGAAATAACATTGAATTAACTGACAGTGTTTCAGGATTTGAAAAATCTTCTGTAAAATCAGAGAAATAGTAAGTAAAACAAAATTAAATGGCTTTTTACTGGCTCACTTTTTAAAAATTATATGTAAACAGATGCTTTTTTATATACTGTTTGTTAAACTTGCAGGACTAAAATCCTAAAAACTGTTACAGTTCAGACTGAAAGCTAAAGCTTTTGTACTTTTCTCTGTAGAAGAACAGCATCAGAGTGAAAAAACTGACATTGCTTCTTTCAGCATATGACTTAGATGAGAAAAATAAGGAATGCAAAGGAAATCAGCAACTGAAATTCTTCAAATCAAATTACCAAACATTAAGTAGTTGACTAGCAGGATATATAGGAAGAAACATAAAATCATAAATGTGTCACGGGTCTAGAAGGAGGAAAAAGTGCCAAAGCTTTTTTGTTTTGCTGTTTTTCTGCGTAGCATTTCATGGGCACATACTTGTTCCCTGATTAGAACCTGGCTGGAAGTCTTGGTGTGAGGCAGCTCTGCTGGTTTGGGATAATGATGCTTCAGTTCCCATGCGCAGCAGTTCCTCCACAGCCATTAACACTTTCTGTGGGACTGGTACCAGCTCAGCTTTTGTTTGTAATTTAAAATGTGCCATGGATGAGTCATCCATTACTGGCTTCAGCCAGTCTTGTGCCTATCCTGGAATGCTTCCTTTGCAGCATGGTAAAATGAGGAGGAATTCTAGCTTTTCATCAGTATGCTGACCTGACTTTCTTCTTCCTGATTCTTTGTGTGTAGTGAAGGTTTGGCATCAGGGGCTTTTTCCAGCCATCAGATTTGGTCTTTTCTCCATAACAACAAGGAAGAAAATGTGTTGCTGTTTGAGCTATGTAAAGCATAGGAAAAACCTTCAGTAAGAGAACACAAAACAATTTCCCAATCCCTTAGATACCCGCTGTGTAATTGTATTGGTAATAGTTACTTGGCCTTTTATGGATTTTATTATTACCTAAGAAATTTATACACAAATTATTTTGGAGATGGGAAGTTAAACTAGGAAAAAATGCTAAGGTTGACTTGCTATGTCTATTTCAGTGCTGTAGTCTACCTGCCTGGAATATCTTTCCTACCATGCAGTGTGCAGGGTAATGTGCAAAGTTAGAATAATTTACCTGTGCATGAATTTTAGCAACCAATAGTTAAACATGATTCAGATGTTTAAGAATGCCTCAGTCCACAAGTACGCTGAAATTAAATGGATTTTAAGCCTTGCATTGTTTTTGTCCCCAGGGTAAAACATCAAGTGGAATACTTGGGTCTGAAAGAAAATATTCGAGTCAGAAGAGCTGGCTACGCCTACAGACGGGTTTTCAAGAAGTTTCTGCAGAGGTAGGTAACACTGTTTAGAGGAATTGCCATAAACAGCAGCAGGGTTGTTTACATGATGAGGAGAGAACCACTAGGTTACCAGTTTTGAAACCTTCCCATTTCCCATTTAGCCATTTCTCCACATGTGCCTTGCTCAGTGATCTCCATTACACAGAGATTTCAAAGTGCTTTAAAAACCTGGCTTTGTGTTATTGAAAGTTCTTCATCTTTCCTGTAAACTTGCCTAAGGCCTCAGTGTTTGTAGTGCTGTGAGAGGGTTCCTCAAAGTTACAGAGTTCAAGGAACAGATGCAGTGCCTGAAATCTGAGTATCCAGCTGCAAGCCCTTGTCTAAAACGTTACTGCTCCAGCTCAGCCAACTCTCCCCACAGCAGACAGGTAAAGAAGTCCACACCTGCCCTTCAGCCATTGCAGTGCAAAGAGTAACCTCAGCTTACACAGCTTGTTATCCTTCCACTGGTGTTCTGACAGCTGGGAATGGGCACAGCTCAAACCTCTGCAGCTGCTCGTGGAATGAATGAAAGCAAGTCAGAGCTCTGGAAGATCGCTCCTGTTCTCAGTGTCTTAGGACCAGCTGTTACCATGATTAACTACCTCCACTAGCTAATGAAATCCTCTTAAGTAGGAGCAGTTTCAAGATTTATACAACATTCAGCTTCTGTTCTTCAGAAACTGAAGACATGCGGCTAATAAGTGCCCAAACAGGCTTTATGTAATAAATCAGCTTTTGTTGGAAGTCGTTGCATTGAATTTGAGAGTGTCAAAACAAAAACCCAATCAGTTTTTGCAAGGAGTGGAGTATAGTTAATCAGACAGCACAGGCCAAAGCCATTAGTAATCCTTCATGATAGTACCAAGAATATTCTAATAGTGCAGTAAGAGCCAGACCTAAAATCTCTGAAGGTATGGACTTCATTTTCATGGAACAATTTTAAATCCCTTTTTCTTTATGACTTTCAAGCATAGATGTATAAACATGAACATGCTACAGGCTATGTTCCTTAACACATACTGTTGCTGAGACAAATAACAGATTTATACTGTGTGTTAAATCTAGCCTGAACACAGACTGTGAGGGCTGGGCAGGCTCTGAGAGTTCTGCACAGAGGAAGGTATGTGGTACTTCTGGATCCACAGGCAACTGAAACTCCTCTTATGCAATTCATCCTTTTGTTTCAGATAAATTAGCTTTGTTAAATTTAACATTTTGTTATGAGTAAAACTCTTCCTGCACCCTTTCCATTCACAGTTCCTAGCATCCAGAACAAGCTCTGTTCTGACCCCCAGAGTCGGTGTGAGTAAAATTGGGCTGAGGCATGGGATGGACAGGAAATGCATGCTTGTACACTTGTTTTCATTGGGTGTTCCTTGGCAGCTCCATGCAAGTGGAGATTGCTGGGCTGAATAGACTTTTATGTACAAAATTTACATTTGCATGCAAAAAGCCACAGTCACTGAAAAGGCCTGTGTGTTCCCAAGCATAACCAATCTGAAAGCTGAGCTGAACTCCCTGTTCAGCCATCAGACCTAACTGCTTACTGGGAGTTTGTAACACCTACCTGGGGGCAGTCGTGATTTGAAATTGTTTCAGAAGCATGTTAAGAACACATTTAGTACTTGTGCTGAAATCATCTGCAAGACCAAATCACACAAGCTTAACAAACCTGGATTCATGGGTGGTGACATGACTGGTTTCATGGGAAGCATGCACGAGGACACTGAAGTGCCACTGCTGAACAGCAGTGAACAGTCAAAGTTGTCACAATATCAACCTGTGAAATGTTTCAGTAGTGCATGTAATAGAATTAGCTGTTTGTTCTGCCCTACAGACTTGTCACACCAGTAAAATGTATGAAGTTAATTTGATGAAAAAGGAGAACTTTAAATCTGCTCTTACTTTGTACCCAAGGGCTCTACATATATGAAAAGGTCTTGAATCACGTTTTGGCCTGTGCCCTCCTTTACAGCTGAGGAGGTGTAGGAGAGGAATGAAATGTAATGTCACAGTCTTTTCTGTGGAAGGTAGCAGTTTCAAATACCTTTATTCACCTCAGCTCCTTTACCTTCAGACTTGGTTAGACCCACCTACACAGCTGCACTGTTGGCAGTACATGATGAGCCTGCCAAAGAGGCTGGTAAATAAATGAGCTGGGAGTTACTTTAAGTTACAGCTCCTTACTGGGTTGCATCTATTTAACCCATAATACTGATAAATCACATAAATATGTAAGTGCACACATTGTCTAAACACAGATTGTGTATAATTAATACACTGCCATATTTAAGGTGCTGTAAGAGCTTCTTCATTACACTGTCCAGCAGAGTACCTGAGCATTTGTTAACTGAAAGATTTGAACATGAGAACATCAGTGATTTGAATCCTATTGAATTACTCAGAAGTTACTCTCTTTTCATGCACCTTCTATTCAGAGGTGTTTGGGGTTTGTGATACATTTGTTTTTAACTGTTTGCTATTTCTGTTTGTGTGGTATTGTTACTTAAATTGCATGATACTGTAATCAACATTACTTTAATATATTTTCCAACAATTCCTTGTATAATTTTTGAGAAGATTTTATTGGGAGCTACCATCTTAAGAACGTGGGAATTACAACAAACTGACCTCCATACTTTTTTCATGTGTTGAATAGTTTTACTAATAAGCATGATTTAGTTTACATCACTTAAGTATGTCTAAGGCATTAAAAGGAAGTTGTCAATAGAACAATATATTCTTATATAGAATATATAAGAATATATATTCTATATTATATACAGAATTATTTTATATATATTCTATATTCTTATATAGAATATAAGATTTTGGAGAGAAATTTGTCTCAGTAGTCTTGTTGTCAAAGGAGCCTAAACAGCTGCTGCCAGAGAAGTTACTTACCCACAGACATGCTGGGGCAGCTAAAGCCCAGCAGTGCTCCTTTGGTGGGCAGTGGAACAAGGCAGCTTTGTAACTCCAGCCTGGCAGTTCCAAAAGCCCAAGTGAAGCCTGGAGAAGTGGGCAGTTTAAAAGGGGCTGCAGCCTGGCATTACTTCATTCTCAAGGCTTACAGAGGACACCATGAGAGAGAAGGCTTCATGCTTCTTCCTGTCAAAGACAAGTTAGAGCACTTCCCTGCTCCTTCCAGGCCCTCTGTGGGGTCAGTTCCCAGAGTGCCCTCAAGCACCAACATCACTGTTGCTTCCTTCTTGCACCGGAGGCCAAGCCAGAGGCTTCCTGGGATAGAGCCAGCACTGGCTCCTTGCTAAATGCAGCCCAGCTGTTGAGCAGGTGGGTTAGGAGCACAAGCTGGTCACTTGCTCAGAAACAGAAAAGACCTTTGTAAGAATAAGACAGAGTGAGAAGGCTTGAGCGAGAAATTGGACGTGTGCTTGGGAACCAATTTAGAGTACCAAGGATGTAGCTCCTCAAATCTGGACCATAGGTCATTGTTGGTGCATAACCTCACCCTGGACTTAAGCAGATTCCAGTAGAACTTTCTGCGATGAACTGCTGCAGTTACCAGACAGCAACTTAGCATCTGGAAGTGGGAGACTCCAGGGCACTGTTGTCCTTCTCAGTTGTTTGGTCTCACTAAATAAGAAACATCTTAATACTGTGCATTTTTGCACACACCAAGCTCTGAGTCCTGCTGCCCTTGTCAAGCTCCCCCAGGGTAGTGCTGGCCAAGAGTCAGTGGTGTTCTGCTGCTGTTTGACCCCAGGTTTTAATCTCTTCTCGTTGGTGGTTTAAGGTATGCCATTCTGACCAAGGCAACCTGGCCCTCGTGGAAAGGAGAAGAGAAGCAAGGCGTCCTCCACCTGCTTCAGTCAGTCAACATGGATCCTGACCAGTACCAGCTCGGGAAGTCCAAAGTCTTCATCAAAGCTCCAGAGTCTGTAAGTGTGCCAGAACACAAGTCTTTAAACATGCAGCTGTTTGCTGAAATTAAAGTCCTGCCTGCTCAAGTTGAGCATGATACCTGCTGAGGTGTGGGAAGTGTAAAAATCTGGGACAAGCTGAGCACATCTGTCACAGAGGCTGTGTAAAGGGCACACTGCATAAGCTCACTGCAGGGTTTTGGCACTTACTATAAAGAGAATTAAATGCATCAAGAAGAAGAAAAATAGGTTATGAAGATACTTTGGTATCAAGAACATTGGTCCTCTTCTCATAAGAACTAGTGATGAAGGTAGAATAATCCCAAGGGATGGTAAGGATACGTTACACAGCACAGAGTAAATCAGTGTTCCAGAATGACTGCAACTTGAAATCCCAAAGAGAGTATTGGGGAGGCATCACAATGCTAGTTTTATCCTGTGGCTACTAAGTTGTGCAAAATCTGTTGGAAAAAAGTTTTCTTTCTTTGCTATTCAGGAAAGTTGTTAAAGAAAATCGGTGCTCTACTCACCCTCATGTATTCCTGATGCATCAGAAGCAATGGGCCTTAGTTTTTGTAGCACATCTTGCAGTTGAGCATTGATTTCTTGGTGCTTTATCTGAACTTACACGCTAAAATAAAAGCTGAACACTTATATAGCTATCATTTGCTGTTCCAGGAACATATATTTTTCTCTGTAGAACAACAGTAATTCAGGCAGTGGCACTGCTGTGTCCAATCACATAGGAAGGTATTTGTTAAAGGCAAAAAAAAAAAGAATGTTTTTCCAAGTCATAATAGAAATTTTGTTGTTTCTACCATAAAAAGGGTAAGATACTGTTCAGGAATAATGGGATTTCTATTCCTGCTTATATCTGAGAGACGTGTTTATACACCACAGCATGGCGTGCTTGAGATGCTGATTATTACAGTACTTCAGGTGGCAAATTGGCAGAGCAGGAAACTATTATGGGATTGATCCTACTTGGTCATGGCAACAACAGCCAGCCAGTTCTGAGGGAGTGTGAGCTGTACCTGCTTCCTCTGGAGCACAGCTGTGATTTCTTTCTGGAGATTATTGGGAGTTTTGCCTCACAAAGTTGGTGTGATTCCCTGGTGTCTGTCTTCTGTTTAGTAGCCAAGTGGCAAGTGCTGCCATGGGATTGATGGATCCAGTTCCCCTTGAGTCAGTTACTGATCTGTAACCCAACATGATGTGCTACTGGCTCTTTTGAGAGGATGACATTGTTGCCCAGTGGAAGCATCTTCCCATCCTGGTGCATTTTTGTGATGCTAAGTCCTGCTTGCATGGATATGTCATTTAATGGTGTATCTGTGAGTTTTACTGAGGGGCAGTTCTGCAGGTTAGGACAACATGAAGTTGACTGGAAATTTTTTTTTGGGTCTGTTTCAATTTTAATTTAAATTAATGCTTTTAATTACTGTATATGTTTTCTTTAATTTTTTTAATGCCATGAAATCTCTTTTTAAGTAAGTACCAAAATGAGTCTGGACTTTTTTATGTTAAAAATACTTTTACGAACTGAATATTTTAAAGAGTGATTTATCTTTTATTAAGAAAGACAATCGTTTCTCGTCCTATATTACTAAAGTATTGCCTAGGATTGTATTGCTTCTGAGAAAAATAATCTTTCAGATGGTAAATGAAATCTTTTCTTTCTTCCACCAAAAAGAGCACCTGTTGTGGTTGAAGATGAAAAATGCTTGATTTGCTTGAGAGTGTAAGGGGAGGCTTTATAATACTTATTTTAGGAAAGGGTTTATGCAGTATCTTTATTTCTGTAGGTTAAGAACTGTATTTTACCTCAGTGAACTTCCTTAATGGTGACCTTCAGCTGCAGCTGCAGATTGTTTTGCACTGAGATTTTGCAATTAACATTATTGTTAGAGAAATAAATGGTGAGTGTTCATGAGAGACAGCATCAATATTGTCACTGTAACCTGAATTGCATGAGGGCTTGGTCGTTCCCCTGCTGCAGCTGAGGATGTTTTTGCATCAGGAGCTCTCATGCCTGTGCTGAAACCCCAGCCAGTGCTTGTGTTCAGGAAAGGATTTTAATTTTTTTTTAAATAAGTTTGCTGTAGCTGGAGAATTGCCATCTGTGAAATAAGGTTTTATGGGTGGCAGAAAGGCCTCATTATTTACATTGCCATCACACACCTGAATAAATAACTCTGTACAGGAGCAAGTGAGGTTCTGTGGAACTAGTTTGCACCAGATCGAGTTTCCTTTTTCAGATCAATATGAACAACAGTGTTTTTCTAGATTTGCATGGTTTAGAGCAGCAAAGTAAAAAAAAAAAAAAATCCTAAAGCCCAGGTTTGCTTTTCCATATACCCGTTTTTACCAATTTTATCTCTTGAAAACTAGAAGAAAATGCCTGTGAATATTTAATGCACAGTGCAGGGAAATAATAAGCAACAGTCATGTCAGTGGATTGATTGAATGCTGCAGTTTAGCCAAAAGCTTATGCTCCTGATAAGACAAAAGCCCCATTTCACTGAAGCATGTAAAGGCTGTAGTGAATGTAGTGTATCCTGCAATAATAATGAAGTTGTTCTAAATGCACTGAATATACATGTATTTTAATAGGACCTGGGAAATTATCAAAAAAGGGGATCCACCTTCCATTCCTGTTTTAATAAAACAGTGTTTTCTCTTGATTTCTGACATTCTAGACCCAAAAATCTTACTGTGTCATACTTGTGAATTACAAGGTCATAGTTAAAAGTCCTGTAGCCAGCTGCCAACCTTCAGTGGTGAGAAAGAATGGAGCCAGTGGACACGAGGGTATGGAATTCGGGCAGGGAAGAAAGTTGCTCGTGACCAGTTAGGTTTCACATTGCACAGATCCCCACAGACAGGGTAACATTCTGACAAGAGAGGTCGGAGTTTTGGAGAATGTGTAGATGGAGGCTGAAGAAATGGCCGGTGGAGAACCTTGCGTTGCACCAATAGAATATTTCAGGGAGAACCCATATTCCTCTTCCTTCATCATGGGGTATGGCAATGAATGGGTAGAGTGGTAAGAGCCACAGCCACTCAAGCATCAGAGATTTCTTCCAGAAAGGCTACCTAAACATTCCAATCTCAGATCCCACAGTTGTGGAAGAGGAACCAGCTTGGATCTGGAGTGAAATGCACTGGAGAGTTGTTGAAAGTAAAATACAACTTTTTCTTGGACTTTGCTGTAAAATGTTTGCCCCACCCCACTGTCTCTTTGCACAGCTGTTTCTGTTAGAAGAGATGAGAGAGAGGAAGTATGATGGGTATGCCAGGGCCATCCAGAAGGCCTGGAGGAAGTACGCGGCCAGGAAAAAATACGTGCAGATGAGAGAAGAAGGTAGGTCAGAACTTGTGGTGGCAGGGACTGCACACACACATGGTGCCAGGAACAGAAGGAGGGACACAAAGGGGAAGGAAATCCCTCTCTGCAGGCAAAAGTTGCATTGCAGGTAACTGTCTCGGAATGATTGCACTTTGTTGGACCCCTGCAGTACCACTGATGAGGCTGACTGCTCTGCATGCTTGGACTGCCCAGTGTTTTGCTCTGAAATCAAAGCCAGTCTGAGTAGAACAGACAGCAGAGATGCTGCAGGGGAGGCAAAAAAAGAAAACCTGCCACAGTTTCACAAGATCTGAGTAATCTGTAGGTGGTAAGATCAATCCATGGACTCTCCTGGGACTTAGCTGTGTGTGACCTGGGCTGTGTGAATGGACGTACTGGGTTTGGAAGGGTTAATCTTTAATTACAGTGAGAAATGTCTTAGTTCCAGGAGTGCTCCTAATTAACCAGAGCTACTGAGCTTGCCATCAGTGTATTTCATTAGGAATGGATTTAATGATCACATGTATTCTTATCTAAAGAATTAGTAGCAGTGCTTCACTGTTTTTTCATAGTAGAAACAATATGGTTCTCACTTCCCAAGAAATCCTGTGTGAAACAGTTGGCTCTTCGAGAGCATGAGTTTAGGAAACTTGGTAGATGCTATTAATCAGTGTTTATGTTTTGTATTTAAGCATCAGATCTGTTGCTGAGCAAGAAGGAGAGAAGACGGAACAGCATTAACAGGAATTTTGTGGGGGATTACATAGGCATGGAGGAGCACCCCGAGCTGCGCCAGTTTGTGGGCAAGCGGGAGAAGATCGATTTTGCAGACACTGTAACTAAATATGACAGAAGGTTTAAGGTGGGTGGAACAGCAACATCCCCTAAAGACGAGTTGTGCTGTCGGAGTTGTCTGCACCATCTGGTCCCAGGAGCTGCCCAGCTCCGGGCCACAGCAGGCAGGACACAGCTGTGTATTTTCAATGTTGTGTTTCAGAGCGTGAAGCGAGACCTCGTCCTCACTCCCAAGTGCATTTACCTGATCGGGCGGGAAAAGATAAAGCAGGGCCCAGAGAAGGGCCAGGTGAAGGAGGTCTTGAAGCGAAGGATGGAAGTGGAGAGAATTCTTTCTGTTTCTTTAAGGTCAGTACCTGGAATATATTTTCTCCATTAACAGAGCAATTTGTGTAGGACAGGGAAAATAAGTTGTTTGATGAAGTGGGAATCGAAAGCTTTCTTTTTGAATTTGCTTGCTTTGGGTTTCAGACTTGGTTCAGTAACCTTCAAATTTCCAATTTATCTCTAGTCAAAAAATCTGCCATTATTGAAGAGAAGAGTTATAACTGTAATTTTAATAGGACATGGTTTTTGCTAACAGTAATTACTGTAAGATGACTAAGTAGTATTCCTGTGTCTCAAAAGGGATTGTTTCAGCTATTCCATTATCAACTCCTGAGAAAAACCAAACCTGTTCTCAGAAAGCAAGGCTCTGTAATCAATGCTGCTTGGACTTTGTTATGTTTTTAAAAATTAACCATGAGTACTCTGCAAATGTCATTATAATGCTGGCTGTATTTGCTGATGACATTTTAAACTGGATGCTGTATGCTCTGATTTCCTTGCAGCACCATGCAGGATGACATTTTCATTCTACATGAACAGGAATACGACAGTTTGCTCGAATCAGTCTTCAAAACAGAGTTTTTAAGCCTCTTATCTAAACGATACGAAGAGAAAACACAACAAAAACTACCTCTGAAATTTAGCAATACGTGAGTGATGGCTTTTTTCAATGGGCTTTTAGAGATAAGCATTTTGTTCTTGCTGCCAAGGCAAATGAGTGAGTGCAAAGTTGTACTTTATTTACAATACTAAGGGGTAGCACAGTGTAAAACCCTGTATGTGCAAGGATACCAGACTTTTGTGCTTGCCTTGTCAGAGTAACAGGTTAGGATTTACCAGGGCCACTTGACACTTCCCACTGTGTGTGTGCATGGAGAGCTGCCTTGGTTCTCCTGACCATGGCAGCAGGAGCACGGAGCAGACATCTCAGTGAAGAGTTGGAAAGAATTCTGGGCACATAATGTAGCAGCCTGAACTGCTGAAGTTTGTTGTGGGTCCTGGGGACTGCAGGGTGAAAGAATAATTCTAAGTAGGCCTCACTTAAGTAAATGATATTGGGAACATTGTCTAGAAACAATGAAACCTAGAGCATGTCTGATGTGCAGTTTGGCTGTGAGGACATCCTGGAAACAGTCCCAGCAAACGTGTGCTTTTGTTAATACTTCCACCCATTAAGGAGACCAGCAACAGCAGGCCTTGGATTTGTATGTTTATTTTATTGCCTTCAAAGAGGTGGAGGAATTACGAAAAGCAACAGGAGATCACTAATTTTGTTTGGAAGGGGTGTAGAAGGAGAATTGAAGTGAGGAACATCACTATAGCATACGCTCCTGTACACTGAGAATGCAAAGCCAGCACCAGGAGTAAGTGTCATGTATTGCATTTCTGGGGTCTTGCCCAAAACCCTATCTGAGTACAGTTCAGAGCAGATGGATAGTGTGGAAATGCTGGAAAGAATGTGTGTGTGTGCGCCTTTATGGGAAAGAATGTAAAATGAAGGGGCTGAGGTGTGTGTCTGCAGAACTGTTCCCTTGCAGCACAGCTCAGGGCCTGCCCCAGAGCACACAGGACAGTGGGTGTGTGCCTCTGACTGTGTGCAGGGAGTGGTCGCAAACAGCACTCGAGCGGCGCCAGCGCCTGGGTCACTGCTGGCCCAGGGCTGACACATCTCCTACTTGGACCTTGGCACATTTTTGTTCAAAGCTCACTGTCCTCTCCAGGGCATCTTAAACTTCTTTGAGAAGCTGTACCAGGAGAGTGAAAACATCAATTAAGAACAACTTTTTTTCTTTAAAAAGCATGGAAGAAAAATTTCATTATGTGGTTACGTCAGCTGAGTCATTCATGGAATGCAGATTCTCAGTCTAAGCTTTTAATTTTATATTTCTAAGTTATCTGCTGCCAAGCAATACTGCCTTGATTTGATGTAGCAGTTCTGTTTTTTTATTTGTGTGTTCACATGCTTCTGTCAGACTTGAAGTGAAGCTGAAGAAGGAGAGCTGGGGGCCCTGGAGCAGTGCTGGTTCTCGACAGGTGCAGTTTATGCAAGGCCAAGGAGATGTAGCCATTCTCAAACCAAGTAATAAAGTGCTGCAGATCAGCATTGGACCAGGGCTACCAAAGAATTCCCGTAAGTGTAAATTTCCTCTAGAAATGAGGGGTTTATAAAATCAGAGAATGGTTGACTTTTTCTATCCATGCTTGGCTCTAGCCTCATCATGTTCTTTATTAATTTCTTTGTAATACACAATGATCCGAAGGATTACAGCAGAATTCCTTGCTGCTCTACAGCTGTCAGTGTTCTAGACCTTGTTTACTGTAGTTGCAAGAAGGCTTTGCTTTATATCCTGAAGCTGAACTGGATCACTAAAGGGAGACCATCCCAAAGTCATCCTTTTTGCACCTAATGCTTCATAACAGCCTGGCCAACCCTGCAGGAGTCAGATTCCTTACTCCTGAAGATCAGCTCTTTCTGATCCCAGAAGAGGGGGTCTGACAGCCAGCAGGACGTACCCAATCAGTGTTATTGTGAAGGGGTAACAGAATGTTGCTGGTTTCTTCTAGGTCCTACTAGACGGAACCTTACCCAAGGCAGAGGATATTCCAGTAGGTCTCAAAATCAGACTTATCCTATGAGAGCTGCACCACCTCCTCCAGGTAAGTCCTCTGAGCTTGGGCTAAACAGAATTCCAGATGAAGGCTCTTGGTTTTCTCCTGTCATCTGGTAATTTTTACCCATTAAAAAAAATTATGGTAACAGTTTAAATTTCTCTTTAAAAGACCCTGCCTGGAAAGCATCTCTTTGTAGGCATTTTATGAAAGTGTCCTGCTGGATATTCCCCCAGAGCCGTCCTGCTTGACGTGGATGGTGACTTGTTAAGACACTTGGTATAAACCACTGAATCTAAACCTGACCTTGTAGCCTTCTCCACTGTGAAGGGTACAAGCTCTGTGCTTATCAAGCCACAGACAATGCTTTGCAGTGAAACTGCTTTCAGGGCCAGCACAGCACAGAATGCAGTTTGTGTCTCATTGTCCTGCCCTGTCAGGCATGTTACAGCTCCTGTGTGCCCGAGCGCTGGGACACAGCAGCTGTGCCAGTGAACAGCATGGCTCTTTCTGCAGGGGACTGATGTCATTAGGGTGTTCCACTTCTGCCCTGGGCAGATATGATTAATTTTGCTTGTGAACTCACAGGGAAGAACAATGTTCCATTGACCCCACATTTCCCAAGAGTTTTTGTTTTTTTTTTTTTTTTTTTACTTTCACTCCCAGAGTACTTTCTTTTTAACAAAGAGTCCTCCTTCAGTCAGCTGCTGTTTATTGAGAAGCACAATGCTAATGGTGGAAGTTAGGGGTGTGACCAGTCTCAGTCACCAAATTAAATAGACAATTCCAAATCCTCACAGCTGTATGAGTCAAACTAACAACTGTGTGATCTGCCAGATCAGTAGTAAAGTGGGAAAATACTGTAAGAGCTGACCTGTCAGCAAACAGAGATGAGTATTTGTACAGCATCAGTTAAAGCAAGGACAGTCTGATTGATATTTTCAAAAACTGTTTCAGCAGTTTTATACCTAGGATAATTGTTACTGCTGACATTAAGTGCTGTGATGACCCTCAGGCATTGGGCTATCACATTTAAAAGGTGAGTAGAAGGCTTTCCTACAAACCTCTCTGGAGGTTACAGAAACACGGCTTTGGGTGTTTTTTGAATGTTAAACTCTCTTGGAAAGTAGCCACACCTAGCTGGAAAAACAAAATTACAGCCAGGTGTTACAAAAGAGTTCCAGTTAAAATGCCCAGACTTTCAAGGAGTTTAAAGCCATGTCATGATTTGAGCAAATTCCTCCTTGAAAGTCCCAATTATCTGGGTTCTGCTACTTTCAGATCTTGTTTTGAATTCAGTGGTGCAGAGCTGAACAGTGTTCTGTACAGGTTCAGAATAACCCAAACCTTTACTAACATCACCATAATGCATGTGCCATCCTGGCTTGGATTGCAGAGTGGAGTTTAGGCAGGAGTTATGACCCTTAAGTTCTGCCACAGCACCCAGAGAACCTCAGAAGTGAAGAGCAGCTGTTACAGGCAGTGGGGTTTTCCCTGTAAAGGTGCTGTGATTATGAATTCTCCTCTGTGCACAGCTGTTTTTTCTGCTAATGTTTAGCAGGCATAATCACAATGGCAGAGGAGAGGCTCACCCATATAAGTGAGGAAACTGATTTTTAATAGAAGCATAGCTCCTGTTTTGTTCCATAGGAGTTTTAGGAATCTAGAGCATGCAGACTTGGGACCTTTAGGCCCTGATACTGCAAGTAGCTCAGACATGAGTGGGTTTGTTTTAAATTCAAATTAGAGGCATAATTATGTATTTAAAGGAAAATACCCATGTCAGTCCTAGAAAATTCAAACTCCTTTTCAGCTATCAAAATAGCATCAAGGCATTGTTTTAAAACAAAACAACAGAAAAGCCCAAACAGCCCCACCTGCATGCTTGTTAAAATGGACAAGTATTTATAGCAACTTAATAAAAACAGCCAAATTCCTTGAGTATGTGGTAGACTGAGTTTGAACTTCAGAAGAAAAAGAAATTTGGATATGGATTGGCTATGGATATGATTAATTATGATTATTATAATTATGAGTAGCTTTGGATTAACCCTTATCTGGATAAAATACTGTGCAGTGTTTTAGAGAGGAGTTGGTGGTACCGTGTTGAGCTAAACTGGAACTCAGCTGAGAGGTAATCCTTGTGCTTGCTTGGAAAACCCAGGGCACAAGTCTTAAACCCAAGCATGAGTCCATGAAGTTGGGAACCCAAAAGAGATTGTCAGCAGACCAGAAACTGGGTATAAATCAACATTTCAACATGACTTTGTGTTTGGGTTCCTTGATAGATGGGCTCTCTGTCAGCTGAGTCTGACAGCTAAGCCATCGAGGGTTCCCTTTACTGAGCTGGAGTTCAGAGACTGCATGCACTCACACTTTATTTATGTCTAGGTCAGCAGCAGAATGGAGTAATAAATCCCCCCCAGTCTGCAGCCCATCCCCAGGCCCCAGGACATCAATGGGCCAATCAGAAGAACCTGTACACAAACATGACACGACCAGCTTTACCACGGCAAATGTCAGGAGGATCAGGCAAGATTTCACAGCAGCCACAGAGCTTGGACTTCTTGAAAGTACCTGACCAAGGAGCAGCTGGGTAAGATTTTACATTGAATCTGATAAAAAGATGTCCATTCTTGCAGTTTTACACACTAAAACTGTTCATGACTGATACACTGTGTATCAATCACCTGCCTTGGCAGGTTATCATCTATTCCATCAGATTCCAAAAGATACTCCATCTTAGACCCATAGGAATAAAGGTGAAGCAGTTCTGGTTTAATATCTTAAATTTGAATGTTGAAGGCCTTAAAAAATGTTAAGGTTTTTCAGTGACCCCACGGTTTCTACTTTAATTCAGCCCTTACTCCACTTTCTTGTAGAACATTAGTGGAGCTCTGCTGTAGTGGGAATCTTGAGTGTCATTTAATTATCAAAGAACGCTGCCTATTCAGCAGTTCTAGGAAAAAAAAAGAAAAAATTTAGTTTAGAAGAAGCAGTTTGCTGATGACTCCCATGATCTGCGTGAATGGGGGTTCTTTGAGCCAGCAAAAATACATTTATTTTTAACCATTTCAAGAGCAACTTCTTGTGCAAGCAGCCCTGTCTCAGCTGTCAGGCAGCAGACAAGCTCCTTGGCAGGTGTTCTGCACTAAATTACCCTGTTGGCCTAAGCATTCTTTTGCTGTGTGATCCAACAGGCTGATTAAGTAGATTTAGTTACAATTTAAGAGACATTACAGACTTCACAGTTATCAAATAGTAACATAAGTGTGCACAATTGATAGATTTTGAGAATTGGAACTGCACCCACGGGTTCCCAAGGAGGAGCTTCCTAGTTCCTAAACATGGAGCCCTCAAGCAGGGTTAGGCATGTACAGAGGTCTTTGCAGTTGTACTAAATGCAGTCATTTTACCCCACTGTGCCAAGTGTCAGCCATAAGATCTTCAAATAAGAAAGAAATCACAAAGAAGTAGCCACTGCTACTTATTTTACCACTTTCAAACTCATGAGCACATGCTAACAGGCACATCTCCATCTTGTAATAACTTCCGTGGCTTTTGGCAGTGAAATATTCTTGTCACATGTCAGCTTCTTCCTAAACTCTTTTACTAATATTAGACTTTACTTTGTCTTGAAACTACAGTTCATGTAACAATAAAAACACATAAGCCATAGGATAAAATCAAAACCAAACATGCCAGGTGTTCTGCCACAGTAACAAACCTAAGACCTCTTACAAAAGTGACATTCCCAAGGCTGTCTTCCTGAGCATTATGAGTTCCTTTATTAATGTACTGAAAAGAAACAACATAACTATTCAACAGTGGATTTCAGACACATTTCTGTGCGCATTCCTTTTCAAAAGGAAGCTACGAGCTAAAGAGGTGTGACTTGAGTATTTCAAAACCATAGCCATGTATAAGTAGATACAATTTTTAAGGAGTAGAATTAGATTTTTAGTTAGCTGCCAAGAAGGATACAGTGATACTAACAATCCAGTACATGACCAAGATTAAAATCAGCAGGCTCCCCCTAGCATCAAAACATCTCGTTTAATATACTGTAGTTCTACCATAGCTGCACAAAAGCTGTGCTATTTTTCATGACTTGTGCCGAATTCCCTAATTTCCATATGTAGATCTGGCTTTCACAGCATCTCCTATCCTGAGCGAAGGCAGTAAGTAGATGCTGAAGAACAGGAGAAAAATCTCTCCCCTCATAGATACATTGAGAACTGAAGTGCTGTTATAATCCATACTTCTAATCTTATTTTCTGGTGCAGTTCACTACAAAGGTAGAATCAGAGATTTACTGACAAAGTTAAGCCTAGGACTTCATGTAAGTAACTGTAACCCTGTCCTGCAAAAGCTGTGTTACATTACCATGGCATTACATGACACGATCACAGTTCATTCTCCTCCCCATCATTACATTTTTAGTCATTCAGCACATATATTATCAAACTGACATACTGAGTCTAATACCTGTTCTCTCTTCCAGCCTTTATTAGCTGATGAGCTGGCAAAACGCATTTCTTCCCTCTTTCCCCTTCCTAATCTTTGGAGTGGTCACAGCTGTGACAGTTTGTGCACCATCTCCCCTGCTGCTTCAGAGTTGGCTATAACAGAACAACTCCATAGATGGCCCTGGAATCTGAGGGAACTAAAAGAGATGCGAGTCTCTGTTACAGCTTAGTCACAAGAATGGTAAAGTAGCAAGCCTGTGAGCTAGAACTTTGTCGTTGATACTGAAAGCTGAATCACTGGTGACACTGGGGCAAGGGCAGAGACACAGCCTAAGCTGTGTAGATACCAAGATATGCATGAACCGCATGTACACATTTGCTTCCAGTTCAGCCTGGGCACTAAATGTCTTCTAAGCACTTGAACTGCTGTTGGGAAGTACTTAATCATCCATTTCCATAGGAAAGAAATGGTAACTGTGCCTTGCTGTATTTAATTGTTGTGACATTCAAGAAAGTCTGTTTTCCCTTTTTCTGTGACATTGTTTAAAATGAATTCGTTAAGAGAGGGGCTTTGCTAACTGAGGTTTGAGTGCCAGGCCCCAGAGCCCACGAGCCCTTGCTGTCCGCAGGGTCCGCAGGCAGACCTCGAGCCGCCCGCCGCCGGCCGGGGGCAGGCCCAAGCCGCAGCCCAAGCCCAAGCCGCAGGTGCCGCAGTGCCGGGCGCTCTACGCCTACGACGCGCAGGACACCGACGAGCTCAGCTTCAACGCCAACGACGTCATCGACATCATCAAGGAAGGTACGGACCAGGCTGGCACTAAAGCACGGGCTTTTGAGGTCCACTGGCACCAGGAGTGGGGACAGGACTGTCTGAGCCACCCCACTTCATCTAGTTAGGCTTGCAAATGTCCGCGATGGCTCAGGGAGCAGAGAAGCCTCCACCCCAGTCCAGCCTCTTCACTCAAGAGTATGTCAGACCAAGGACCTGTCACTGGGTCCTGCAGAGCTGCACACTTAGTCAGACAGTAATTCTGCCACTGGCACTAGAGGAAAATTAGCCCAAATCACAGCTGTAGCATAAGAAATAAAATGTAATTAACTAGTTCCAACTCTGGGTGTCCAAAGCACCCTCCTGAAGGCTAAATGATGTGGCCACAAGATGAGCATTCCAAAAATCCTGTCCCCTCATTCCTTCCCAGAAAAGCTCTCACTGAGTGGGCAAAGCTTTGCAAGGTTGCACCCAAGTACACAGAAACACTTCCAGAACCTCACTCCTTACCTTGCTGTCCTTTTACAGATCCTTCTGGCTGGTGGACGGGAAGACTACGAGGGAAACAAGGTCTGTTTCCCAACAATTATGTCACCAAGATTTAAAAGACTGTCAGAGAAAAGTTGGCGTGAAGGTACCAGTGGTTGAAGATGTTTTCCCTTGCCTTCAGGACATTGTTCTTCCCAGGTCTGCCTTCTCAGCAGTATTTTCACCAGTAACTTGTGTATGAGGAGGAAGAGTTTCCCACAGTACAGACTTTGATTTTTGTCTCAGCACCATACAGCAATGAACTGACCAATTATTTATTGTATTTAAAACCTGGTTTAAACACCTGGTAAATGAAGAGTGCTCAAACCTACCATCTTCCTGAAACAGTCTGGAACCAGGGACTTTGAAAGGGGTGTATTTAATAAGTGCCTTCAGCTGAACATCAGTAACCTTTTCAATTATCTACTGAAGATAATGTTAAGTGCATTTCCTCTAATGCAGATCATTCTGGGGAACATGTAAATAAGTATGCTGCTACATGTCAAAAATATTTAGGCTCATTTGGGATATTACCATCTGAAAAACTACTGTGATGGTCTATTTAAGTAATTCTGTACAGAGATGTAATGGATCTGGTTTGTGTTTGCAAGTGTGTTTAGGGACTCCAGCAGGCACTGTAAGAATTTAAAACACAAAACCACATAGTACTGTATGCTAAACAATGTTGCCTTCTTCAAGATTTATATTATAATATGGCTGGCCCATGTTGGATTTATGTTTAATACTCTTCCAGTTATAGAAAGTGTCTTTATGCAGAGCTGTACATTTATAGAAATAGTTATATACTGTATATAAAAACTGGTTATGATAGAAACATGTATAAATATATAATGCAGTAGTCCACTGTTCTTTTATGAGGTAGTACTGCTAGAATTTTTATGCCAGGTACTTACAGATATGCACTACTCCTTCTCCCTTTAAATAGCAAAAGCACAGGTGTTACTGCCCAAGACTGATTGCCTCCCCCAGAGTGGCTGTTTGCTTGCCCTGCAGTTCTGAGAATTCCTGCTTTGCCTTTTGTACCTCCAAAAAATAAACCACGGGATGATCAACAGGTTTGTTCTCTGTGAAGTTTGTTCTCACATATACAAACAGATCCCTTGACAACAATGGCTTCAGGATTTTACTGCACTGACTTTCCTAAAGAAAGAATCCCTTTCTTCACTCCAAGCCAAATCATTTTCTCATGTTAAGAGCAGTTAAAAAGCCCTGCATATACTGGTATTAAAAAGTTGCATAAGCTTTAAGATCCAGCTAAAAATATTGAATCCCTCCCTCCTAAACCACTGCCTAAGTCTAACTTAGGTACACAAACTCCATCTTCTGTAGCAGCTGTTTCTAGGAGCCAGAAATGAGGACCTCACTCCAAGGGAGGAATAATATCCACACAAGGAGTGAGGTACATCTTTCAGAAGATGGTTAGCAGCAAGTGCTAGGCTTACTTATCCCAGGGGAGAGAAAACCCAGTAGCTTCACCATCCTTCCCGCAGGGGAGCACTGAGAGGTCTAGGGCAGTTCTGTAGCCTCAGGTTCTTGCCTTCTACATCAGAGCCAGGCACACTCATGAAGAGATGCTGAGCAACCCTAGAGAGCTAGGCATGGAAGGGAGGTACTGAGTTCAGTATAACCTGGAGACTATCAAAAAGTCTAATTTAACATTACCTATACTAGATTAATTTAACAAATAGACATACATGAGGTATTGTGGCAGAAAAGTTGCCTTACATGCTTGTATTCCCTGAGCATACAGATACTGACACTTGGATTAGAAACAAAGACAAAAGCACGCAATGTGTCAAGGAAGTCACAAGAAGAACTATGCTGGGTTTGACTCTATAATCCCAGGTACAGAGGTTTATTGGAGAAGCACGGGGGGGGGGGAAAGATGTGGGCAAGCAAACAGGCAATAAAAAACCTCAGGGGGTTCTTTTCAGGTGGAGAAAGTTTCAAGCGCTGAGCTGCTTTCAAAAGGTCTCATGCCCACAGTTTCACATCTGTATTCCCTGCACAGTTGTTTGCATTACATGAGACTTCCAGTTTTTCTACCTCAGCTCCCTTTTTATAAGCACACAGAGAAACACAAAGGTTTACAAGGTAAACTCTTAAAGACAGCCTACATCATTCCCCAAACTTGAAGATGGCTAACTACAAAAAAAGAAATAAATTCCAGTATACTTTCTTGAAACAAGGCATTGAAATAAAGTACATATTTAGTGTTCTTTAAGGTACAACAAAAAACAAACCTGTCTGCCTCCTCTTAAGAGTGAAATAAGTTAGTAAATATAATGCAATATATAAAGCTTGGATTCTCTCTGGAAACAACCACAGAGAATAATCAAGCCCATTTAACTGCAAGTTGTAGCAATCATCTACTTAGTCAAATGTCCCTCTTGGACATTAGATTGCAAATGTGTAGGTTGTACCTTAAAGAGTCACACTCTCAATATTTAAAAGAAAGGAGTTTTATTTTTAGATAGAAAGCTGTATTACAAAGCAAATTTAAAATGTCACCTTCTGTGTGAGTCGGAACTGTCTGTGGGAGGCTGGAATGCTATGTACAAAAGCTGTAGACAAAGTGCACACCCCATCAGGCCCTGGCTGCTCAGGGCTTCACAGGAGTGATGCGCCCAGATCCTTGATGATCTCACTGTTCAGCTGAGGGATGGTGCTGATGGTCAGTAGTTTGCTGCTTGCATACTTGTTCTTGATAGCCTGCAGAGTAGAAAACAGAGAGAGAAAAGTTTAATGCATACACTGCTGATGCTCAGGCAGGTAATTTTGGGTCAGTTTGCCTGCCTGCTTGAAAAATGAGCGAACATACAAGGCTGGCAGTGAACCAGTTTACAAAGTAACGAGCACAATTTTTCTAAAAGGTTTTGCTGTTATCATTAATAGAACAGTCTCTTATCGGCTTGTCAGAACAGCTTATGCTTTAAGGTAACATACAGAGTATTTACCTAAGGAGCTACAAAATGCAGCAAAGCTATTTTTAAAACATTTGAGAAAGGATTAAAGTAGTTATACTTACAGTGTATTTTGTTAACTTTTCATTTACTTTGATTACATTCTTGGCCATATGTTTCATGGTCATCACAAGACTGTCTTCTGCATAGCCAGTGTAGTACTGCTGCTTTGTACCCTGCAGTAGAATGGTAACAAACTTGAGATTTGTGAGGGGGGAATTGCTGCCTGAGGCACAATCACTTCAGGCAACAAACAACCCAAGCTTCACAGCTAAGCCTCAAGTGCTGGAAACTGTAGCTGTCAGTTTAAATGACAGATCCAGAGTAACCTGATGTGCAGATGTCTGGACACATCAATTTCAAAGACCATGCTTTTAGACTGAACAGAGGATAAATAAGCTGAATTACAACTCACTACTCATGGTCCACAACTTCATTATGCTACATGTACTGCAAGAATTATCTACTTTTACTTACAGTGCAGCCTTCAATAACTCAATGGCTTTCAGGAGAAAAATCCTTTTGTACCCCAGTATTCACACAGAAAATAATCGAGTTTTTACTGGTATATTCCTTTTTTTACCTGCCACTATGCATCAGGCTGTCCAACCATCATTCCAGCACCAGCACTGTCACCAACTAAACACAATTTTTAAAGTATTTTTTTAATGGGTCAATTCCATTGAGTGAAGATCAACAAGTTTGATTAAAATGCTCACCCATTTGTTATGTCCCAGGATCTTCTGAGACAGGCACAGTGCAGCAGCTGCAATCTCTGAAGGCCGGTGGTGAACCATGTCATAGTCTATCAGTGTCAGCTCCATCAGGTATTTTGCTAGAGTGTGTTGCTTGGCATCGGCCTAGCAGGTTGAGAGCTTGTTAATCCACAGTTTCACTTCACTTTAGCACTATCACTCAGAATTGCTTATTGTGTTCAAGAACAAAATAAAAATAGTAAAATCTTTACTACTGTTTAGGGACCATCCTTTCTAACAGACACTCCTCTCAAAATCAAGACCAGCAGCCATTTGGAATTTAGACACAAAGTCGAGTGAGGGATTTTAACAGAAAACTGCAGTATCGGGTACTGCTGTGCCCAGCTAGGGACCCTAATGCTCCCTCTGTAATGCCAGCTACAGGAGGGGAGGTATAAAATTACTTAGGAGAAACTTATTTGAGTTACCCAGTGGTCTGCTGAGGTAATTGAAGCCCACCTCAAGAGCAGACAGTCACTTGAATATAATTACTGAGGTGGAAAAAGAAAGGGTTGGGTCAAAGAGAAAGCTTATCTTTTGATTCTTTAATAACACAATATTTACAACCAGAAGTTACAAAGAACTGCAACACTGTTAGTGTTTTACTAAGAAGCATCCTGATCACCAGGATTAAAAAGATTAAAAGCAAGGGTTCTTAGTTTCACAGTAAAATAACTGCCACTAAAGCTGAACACAAGCACCAGTAAACAGAAATGTGAAATACTACTGGCTGCCACAGTGACATTGTCGTGTTACACCACACGGTGGAGTTTCAGAGCTGAACATTGCTTCATCCAGCATTTAAGCTGGAGGAGGTAGGTCACATGATAAAAACACCAGAGTAATCCTTATAGGCTTTACCAATACAGGAAAGTGCTAGGTAATGAGGACAAGTACCCACCTCCCCAGCTTTTGATGCTCTTCTTAAGAAGTGAATTGGAAGAGGACGCCCCAGGTCAAAGTTTAATTCTTTAAGAATAATAATTTCCATTTCTCTAATTTCATTACTAGTGTAGGCATTGTCGGTAATGTAAACAAAGTCTGCTACATCAGGAGACAATATCTCTTCATATTTTGAAGCTACAAGCAGCGCTGTCACGCCCACCAGCTGAAGCTTCTTGCGAGGTACTGGATGACTCTGCAACAGAGACATTTAAAATGCAGGCCCTGAAGTGTCAAACTCTAGATAATCAGATTCACAGTTATCAGTTTAGAATACCAGCATGACAATGTTCATTCCTATAAATGAGGTTTTCACTTTAGTCAAAGGTGTCTGTATAGTAACAGGCTCAAAGAAGGCAGCAGCCTCTGAGGTAAGATGCTGCATTGTAACACACAGCTCTTATACACAGAGCAGATTTTGTCGATCGCTAGATTTCTAAAGAAAAGGTAAATCCTGAACTCCTTTACAAGCGTAGTAACTGAGTAATTACTGAGCCTGACTTGAAGGAGAGCTCACCTGTAAGAAGCGATCCATGATGGCCACACACATGTAGAGCGTCTCCTGCAGGAGGCGGAACCTCGAGTGCACCTGGACGAGCCAGTCCACCAGAATGGCGCGCATGCGCCCGTTGATCGTCCTCCCGTCCAGGTAGTGCGGACGGACCGACTGCTGCAGCTGTGGGGAGAGCGGGGTGAGCAGCCAGGCCACGCCCCTGAGACACCAGGGCAGCCGTGGGGCATCCTACCTCGAGCTCCCTCAGGTACAGGTAGATGTCTTTTACGTAGTCACTACACAGCTGGGGGTTCTCCCAGTCCTCTGCATCGATGTCTTCTACGTTGTTGAGCAACACATCAGAGAAGGCTTGGCACAAATCCTCCTCTTGCATTGATACATCCATAGGGACAGGAGACAGAACCTAAGGAACAGATCACATCTGTTAGCACCTCTTACGGATCTACTGTTTCACCGTTCCTTTGGTTCCATGTTTCACCCTTCACTAATGCAACTTCTTCAGGTGGAAGCCTGGGCTCCACTGCAGCAAGTTTTCACTGACATACCACAAAAACAGATCTTCTAGTAATTGCCAGCTAAAGCAGAAACTTCATCCAGTACTTCAACAGCTCATTCTGCCACTTGAACATCAGCCTTTAAGTACAACATGCATTAAACCAAAACCTCAGTACAGAGGTTTGTTTCTTCAGCAGGGGAATGAGATATAGCCCAGATAAACTATTGTGAAGGTACAGCTCAAAGTTGCAAATCAAATTAAAAATCAGAACAGTATCATCAATTCCTACCTTTGGAACATCAGTTTCTTTGTTTGCTTGATTTACAGCAGCTGGAGCTTTAGGCAGTACAATTCCATTTGTCATCTTGCTAGGTCCTTTCAGAGGCTTTATGGATGCTTTGGGGCATTCTGTTTTCTGTAGTGAAAACAATTATTATTAGTACAGAGCAGCAATCCAACTTCTCCCTATATAGAGAGTTCAAATGTTCCTTTACCTTAGATAGATGTGTTCCTCTTGTTGCAACTTTATTTCCTATTTCTTCTAAAGCAGCCCTTTTGCCAGTCACATGAGTTTTCGCTTTACTTCTAAGGTCAGACACAGCATTCTCCATCCCTCTAGTGATCTAAAATGATAAAATTGCAAAGGTTTACGAGTCAGAGACCAGCAACTTTCCAATGCCGGACTCCATTATAGACTTACCACCACTGTACCTACTATGCGTTACTCAACTAGCTTTTATTTCCTAGCCTGTCACATATATTCAGAGGCATACGTCTCCTCTCTAGGTTCAGAGCACTGTACTTCCCAGCGGTGTTGTAAAAACAGGCAATGCACCCTATGGCAGCCTTTTTAAGGTCAGAGTGCTCATCTGCTGTTTAACTCCACCATACTTACACTGTGTAACTCGAGCAGCGCCCTCCAGAGGAGCCATAAAGCAAATTCCTTGTTACATACGTGCCATGTGAATTCAAAAGCTGTGCTACACACGCAAAAACGAATATTCTTTGTTATGCACAGCAATTAAACCATCAGGCTTCTGTTTTTTCGTGGAGTTCAGTTTAAACCATCGGACAATCGCCACAGAAGAAAAGCTCCTGCAGTCCCTGCCTTCCCTCCCCCTAAGGCAGCTTCAGTTTTCCCACTCCCACATCCCCCCCGTTCCGCGGGGGAGGCGCGGGCGGCCAAGGCCAGGCCGAGGCGGGAGCAGCGCCCGCGCTGCACAGAACGGGGCTCCCTCCCAGCGCTGGGCCACAGCTCGGCCCGGCCGCCGCCCCACCCGCCGAAGTGCGGGGTGGCCCCGGCCATTCTGAGAGCCGAGAGCCGCCCCCCGCCCCCACCCGGCCAGCCCGCGGTCCCCGCGCCGCCTGAGGGCGAAGAGCGGCGGGGCCCCTTGGCCGCCCCTCTCTCGCCCTCGCCGCCCCGGCTGCTGCTCTGTCGCCCCCCCCGGCCCGCCTGCCGCCCGTGGCGGTACTCACAGGGGCACGGCGCGTCACCGGCAGCGCCATGGGCACGGACACGAGGGGGGCCGCTGCCGCCGCTCCGCACAGAACCGCTCCGCTCTCCAGCCAAACCGGCGGCCGCTGCCTCGCGCTGCCGCGGCTCCCTTTAAACCCTGTCCTGCTCTACCATTGGACAACTTCGTACGATGCACGCATCCGATTGGTCCGTCTGCGCAGGCCCCGCCCCAGCAGGAAACGGCCGCAGCCGCTTCCGGTGGCGGCGGGCGGCGCAGCGGCTCCCAGAGGGCGGGGCCGAGCCCGAGCCCCGGAGCGGGGGCGTTTAACCCCGGAGCCCACCGGCACCGCGCCCGCTGCCCGGGAGCCGCCTCGGCCCGCCCCGGAGCCCACCGGCACCGCGCCCGCTGCCCGGGAGCCGCCTCGGCCCGCCCCGGAGCCCACCGGCACCGCGCCCGCTGCCCGGGAGCCGCCTCGGCCCGCCCCGGAGCCCACCGGCACCGCGCCCGCTGCCCGGGAGCCGCCTCGGCCCGCCCCGGAGCCCACCGGCACCGCGCCCGCTGCCCGGGAGCCGCCTCGGCCCGCCCCGGAGCCCACCGGCACCGCGCCCGCTGCCCGGGAGCCGCCTCGGCCCGCCCCGGAGCCCACCGGCACCGCGCCCGCTGCCCGGGAGCCGCCTCGGCCCGCCCCGGAGCGGGGGCAGCCGAAGAGGCAGCAGGAGTTCAATAACGAGTCCCGGGATTCAGGCACTTCAACGCTACCGTAGTTGTCTAAACCGACAGAAAAGTTGACTCGCAATTCTTCTCCAGTCTCTTACAATTAGCACTGAATGCCAAGGCTCCACATAACTCCATTTAGATAATTAACTTCAGCTACATGCTGATCCTTCACCAAGAGTCTTTTCTTAGGCAGTACCTGCAGTAATACATGTAAATGAAAATGTTTATGGATCAAGACTTCAAAAGCAAGACAAGGGAAGGGGAAAAAATTGCAAAAGAAACAGATTTTGAATGATACCAGTCTAACATTTTATTTATTGCATACAAAAGGATTTCTTTTGACAATGGAATTTTATATGAAAAGTAATTTGATGCATACTGTTGAGAATCTTATACTTTAAAGATGCTGCAGAAAACTTAAGGCAATGCATCTAAGCATATAAAGCACAGTAAGTGGTGGAAATTCTCAAAATGAAAAGCCTATTCCTTTTCCTTCCCTTAAACTATGGTTAAGTCACAACCTCCTGGAACAGAAGTAAGCTGCAGCTTTTTAGCCCCTGCAATAGCATTAAGATCAGAACACTGATTCCTGACAAATATCTAAGTGTTCAGCATCACATTACAATGGTATGCATACATTTAAAAGCAAGACAGTATCAGTAGCTATTATATAACAAATAAATTCATGGATCACTAAAATACCTCTAGTACCAGGCACTCAAATTAGACCCATAAAATATTTCCTTAAAAAGAAAAAAAAAAAATCCCCCCCAAACCTGTGCTTCTCTGTCCTGTAAGGAAGCCAAAATAAACTCTATCACATGCCCAGGGTCTCAGTTACTTCAGAGGCCGTGGGTTTTTGTTTGTTTTTTTTTCCCATATCTCTCAAGTACCTTCTTGGAGACTTTTAGAAATGAGTATCATCAGTCTTCAAGCATTAGTGGTCAGTTAACTTCTTTTCAATAGTCACTGGAAAACACAAAGTCTGTTCAGTCCTTCCAGTTACTTTTATTCATTCTTAGCAATGAACAGATTAATGCAGCTTCAACTTTGCAGTCACTTTCCGTTTCCTACAGCCAGAATGTTCAAGAAGCTTTAGCATAAACCCAAATCAGGTTTTGAAGCAGTCCAATCATGTTGCCTCTCTCCCATATCCCCCATCATACAAGCACAAAGTGGTTTTAAGTTCAGTTTTCAGCAATGCAATTAAGCTTGAAAAGGTCCATTTATCACACATGCTGGAATAAAATTTCTCTCTGTTTAAAGCCTCAGTGCCAGAGGTGTGAAGTTTGTTGCCAGCAATAGACACTGTACTCGCAAATGCTACTACTAACAGGTAAAAAAAATAAAAGGGAAGCAGCTTTAACCATACAGAAACAGGCATCAAATTCGATAAGGTAATATTAATAAATGGATTTTTTTAGTGTAAACATAAGAGTTTATCTTCTAGGTTTACTGTAAACCATTTTACACGTAATCTGATCAAAGACAAGGACGAGAAACTGAAGGTATTTATTATTCAATCCACTTACAAAGCAGGTGGCTTAATGCAAGCTAATTGACATGTTCATGTATGATCCCCAAGGAACATCTTTTCCAAAGTGACAGTAATACTGTCTCAATGTTTTTGCACACTTGCATTTTGCAATGTTGAGCACATTTAAATAAACTATTATCGATTAGACGTGAAAGAATGGTGATGAGCAACTTGAATCCTGATATGGATTAAAACCTCCTTCAAAGGCAAAATGTTAGTACATTATAACTTAACTCTATATACTATATTATGCAGCAAATCTTAACTATAGAAAATATTTCAATCAGTGATGGACTGTTGGTAATTTATAAAGAGGGAATCTATGATCAAGGCAAAAACTAGGGAACCACATTATTTGTATCTCAGTTTCTACAGGAATTTACAGGCTTTCAACTTACTAATGAAAAATAAAAACAAGAGACAAATGGATTTAGCTAACTTTATTAACTTTAAATCTAATAAAAATCCCAAGACAAGCCTGGAATCCTTAGAAATTCTATGAATTCACGTATATAAACCCAAACAAAAACCCTGCAGCTTTAAGTCCTTATTGAATGGTTTTATATTAAAAAAAACCACAAACCCAAACAAATAAACAAAAAACATAGCAAAAAAAAAAAAAAATCCCAAAAAAACCAACCCTCAATGTGCGCAGATACTTCAACTTAAGTTAGCAGAAGACCAAACAGATTCTAAGCTCTTTTTCCATGTCCCTAATAATTCTTTCAGTCTGCAAGTATCTACAATCCAGCTAACTGAAATCAACATTTAGTGTTCACTAAGAGCTGTTTCACAGCAGCATATATTTAAGTTAGGGGTTCAAATTTCTAGACATAGAAGAAAATGATAAATACAATCTGAACAGCAGTCTAAATGTTTAATATTGACATTCAAATATATCTGCATTGTGCTGAAATTTTTTAAACAAACACAAAAATCTGATCAGACAAAACTCTGGTGATGAGAATGCTATATGTATCAGTCAAACTGAATATAATTCATATTCTGTTCCCAGTATTAAGGATGTTATTTGACTCATAACTGATCTTGTAAATATACAGCAGCCATTTTTTCCTAATTAAGGAATGTCTCAATACATAATATTATCCTTTTCTAGATGATCTTTATACATTTAAACTAAAATATATATGATCGATTAAATTAAGGAATTCAAGGTTAGTAATGAGTGAAATCATACTTTCAAAGCTTGATACTACATAAAACAAACCAAAAAAGAGACCACACAATTCTACTTACTAAAGCAGCTAATCTTGCCTGCAAGTTTGGGGTCACAAAGCCCATAATATGTGCAAACAAATGCAATACAAGGAACCATGCAAAAATACAGTAATGAATTTAAAGGAAAAAAATGTAAAACAAAACAAAACAAATTTATAAATACACTGAAACTCAACTGTCTTCTACATAAACTGTAGGTCTAGCATTAGTTGTACCATATAGCAGAGCCAGCACTCTGGGTTCAATGCTTCCAAATCTGCGCAGGTAAGTCATGCCATCTTTGGTTGACTGCAGTACCAGGAAGGATGAGAGGGAGTGAGAGGGAGGACAAGAGTTCTGGAAAGCAGTGTCAACTTTCACTAGGCAGCTGAGCCTCAATGTCCACTCTGCAAATGGGGCACTTCTTGTTAGTAATCAACCACTGATCTACACACACTTGGTGGAAAAGGTGCATACACGGAAGGCGCCTGTCATCAGAACACAAAAACATGAGTGTTAACAAAGCATTTCCATATCAACAAACCCCATGGAAAAAACACAATGTGGGCTTTGCTACTGAGGTCTGCTCTTTCTGTTTTCCCCCAGGTTTCATAGCCTTTCCAGTTGCACATGCATTCTGTCCAGTTCCAAAAGAAATGGATATGGGCAATGAAGTCAAGCATCAACTGGCTTCTGCCGTATTTATACTAATTTAAACCTGCTGAAGTTTAAGTAGCATTACTAGAGAAACACTGTCAGTCCTGATTAATTCAGGACATCAGCCTGGGCTCATATTATAACAGGCAGACAAACTATGGAAGATTGTGATAGAATAACCCACACTCTACCTCATGACAATACAGACTGAACGACGTGTATTTTCAACTTGCTTGATGGCATTAGTTCAGTGACAGTAGTTAACTGTAACTGTTAACCTAAGCAGTACTGCAAAGCAGTGCACCAGATTCAGGGATGGTGCCAAAGCCAGAACATCCACATTATATTCTGATATTCAGTGTTATTTACCTGACATCTTCACCTTCCTCCAATATAGACAAACAGATGGTGCACTTTTCCTCTGTGTCTTCTTCTGTTCCTTCCTCCCCATCTTGTTTGCAGTGCAGTTTCCTCTGTGAGAACCAATCAGTTGTTACCTTGTTAGTAGAGATGACAGTATTGACAAACTGAGTAAAATCTGTTTTTGATACATATTCAACACATATTTCTTTGAAAACAATGAAATATTGATTAAAAAGGATTTGAACCAAAATGAATCAAAAACCAGCACTTAGAGCAAAACCCAGGACATTTCAGATTTAACTATTGTTAATCTGGAATATAATTGTTAATCTGGAAATCTACTGGAATATAAATTTCATGGTGCTGCAGGCAGTCCTTTTATGTATTGTCTATGTTTAAATATCTTAATTTCATTAATATAAAGGCAAACAAAAATCCTTTCAACCTAGTGTCTTGTCACTATTTATCAAGTATGAAAGAAAAGCGTCATGTGGATGGGATTGTATCTTATCATAGGCTGAACTCCAACTGAGAGACACCCTCATTTATGAAAACTCTGTACCCCACTTCAAAACCTCCTGGTGTTCCAGTCTTCCCCATGTGTTCAAAGTAAAGGTTAAATTGATATATACACTGTGAACTGTTTACTGCAAACATAAGGCGTTAGTTTGTGAGCTATCACTGAAGTCTGTTATTTGCATTTACCAGCAGTTATTTCACTACTCACAAGGCTACTCATAGCTACTGGACAAGTTAATCATATCAAACCACTCCTGTTTATCACATCACAGTAGCTCTTTATCTAAGGAACTAATTTTAAATTTTCCTTGTGAAACAAGCGGCACTGTAAGCTTTGTTTACAATCCTTGAAATTTCAAGATACAGAAAACATGCCCTCTTTGAAGCTGACATTTCTGCAGACTTAAACTAACCGTTAACATTATTACAAGTTCAAAGAAACATTACAGACAGGCCACAAATTGAGAAATCCTCACCTTTTTGTACTTATGTGGATATGTGCATCTTTCTATAGTTCCCTGTGTTGCTCCACGATTAACATTGCCTAGTCGTTCCTCCAAGTGAATCAGCTCCTAAAAATCATGAAGGAATAAACAGTGTAAAAACTATTATTTCAACTATACTGAGGAAGTATTAATTTTATTCTAACCCATTTTCATTCTTGGAATGACAAACTCTTCTTTCCCGACTTACTTAAATATAGGCAAAGCCAAAAAGAGTATGTTGTGTGGGAAAAGTGATGGGCTTCTGTAGAAAAACCCACACAACACGGTCTGGTATTTTAAGTTCTAGGGAAATACTATTTTACTACAAAAAAATGAGAGTCTTTGTCAGCTAGGAATGGCTATCAGTATGTTCACACATACTTCTGTGTCTAATGAGGAAAAAGCAATTAAAACATGCTATGTAAATATTTGCTTTCTAACAGTCATTAAGGCTTTGAAGAGAAAAAAAAAGTTGCTTAAGTTGAAATACAATGACTAATTTATTTTTCTCCAGCAATGAGTTTTTTTTAGAACCATGAGATGTCACTGTAGAGGTTTTCAGTGGACTAGGTCATTAACTCTCTGCATCTGATACCTGTTATGTTCTCCTGGTTTTTTTCCTTCACTCCATTTCAATTCCTGCACTATACAACAGGACAGCACTGTTAGCATGGCCAAGTTTACGCCTCACTTGGAGGATCCTGGCACAGTTACTCAGAGACAGCCCTGCCTTGTCCCAGAACGTCCTGGGACTACTCAGTCCCACTGATGGCTGGTGGGCAGAGCAAGAGGTACTGTCAGGTCGTTGCCACCTAACCTGCCTTGTCCAGGGCACCTTTTCCTGACCAACTTTTCAATATGCTTTTGTCCCACTCCACAATGGTAAGGGCATTCTGTAAGTAAAGAGTATTTTCTTTATGATTCTTTTCTACCTATATATAGAACTGGCTCTATCATACACCCTCCCCATATTCCCTCATGACATATTTTGACATATATCTAGTTTTATTCTATTACAAACCTCAAAATTGCCCCTGAAAGGGCCTCTGAATGATGTTCCATCCAATCCCGATGAAATGTAACGGATGTGAGGGTAGCCCGCCATGTCTGGTACCTAGTCAAACAGCAGACGTTAAGTTAAACCTATTCAGAACAGTTTCAGTATTTTACTGTTCACTTTAAAAAATTTAAGTGCCTTTTGCTTTCATTGAATCACTTTTTACACTTCTCAGCCTGAGCATACAATTCCAACTGACAGCACAACACTAACACCACTCTGACACATCTAAACAAAACCAGAAGCAAAACAGAAATGAGACTAGATCCTCTCCTGTAATCTCTCCACATCCACATTACAATTCCCAAGTCTCAAAATCTCAACCTATTTTATATGAACCACCATAAATAACTACCTGTTTTTGTAAACAGAACACCTAACAGCTACACATGAAGTTATGAAAAGGACTCGCTACAGGTTCTCAAATATAAGCTTTTGGTACCACAGTAGAAACAAGGCTAAAAAAACTCAGTCTGGAAAAAGCAGCAGATACTCTTATCTGACTCAAAAGAGCTGAACATCTTCAAACATGCTTGAAATTTAGAGGCCTATAAAAACTAACACTCAAGACTCACATCTAAAGTCACAGTTAACACTACTTTCAAGCATCCACCAAACCTCCTTGCACAGTAAGAGATATAAGCAGTGAACAAAAGACGTGTCCAGTGCTATATCCCACAGGCCCTTCAAGCACCAGCACTTTTCACAGGGCAGAGCTGAAGGACAGTTAATATAGCAGGAACCACCTCCACTGCAGGGCTGCTGCATTCCTTTTTTACCCCCACAAGATGAGTGAATGATGGGATTGACTTTTTGTCAGGAACATTCCAATAGCAATCTTTAATGAACAGGTGAAAAAAACCCAAAATGATCAGCAGATTTGGTTTACTTAATCCCACAGCACACCAACAGGAAGACTGTAAGCAGCAATTCACTTGGAAATACTTGAGTACCGTCTTCCTTTCTGTGCTATCAGCTGATAATGTCTCTGCTGCTGTATATGACAGTTCAACATTCACCTCATGAGGCTGCCCACAAAACAGATACCCCAGATACTACTCATGAAGCCATATATTCACATGTTGCTCTTCTTTCCATCAGACACTTTCAAATTTAACACACATAAAGGTGTAAAACTCAATAAATGCATCATGGAAAAGCACAGACCTAGACAAAACTACCCACACCAAACAAGAGACCAATAGGCTGCCTTTCTACAGTTTTCAAATCCAGTCTTGTAACTAAAAGCTGACAGGGATAGGCAAGATTCCTCTGCCCTAAATAATTTTTTTTTCTGGAAAAGAAAGGCAGAATCTGATTATTTTAAAGCAGTTTACATGATGCTTGTTAAATTACAATGTAGTGCCATCATCTGCCACAAATACAGTCACAATACTGGTCTTAAATTTTAACAAACCAGAGTAATAGAAACTGAAGATGCATATTCATGTGCATATTGAAACACTCCACGTAAGCAGTATCTGTTGGTATCATAGGTCTTGCTGTTTGACAATATAAACTGTGGCTGTAACTAAGGAATTTTGGGGGAGCAGATTAAAAATATGCTGATTTGTAAGAAATCTGTCTCAGATAATCACTGATTTATGATTCATTCTGCATTTAAGTGTATAGTTCAGCTTCCGACTACAGAAAATGCCTTTAAAGAACTAGGTCATTCACTCACACTATGAACATATTAATTGTGCCAGGTCTTCACTAGGCATAGACCTGTCTGGCATCATTTGGGAAATTTTATTGCCTATTTTAACATTGGCAATCAATTGCCACCACTCAGAGAAAGGGAACTCCTGACAAAAACTAACCTAAGTCTCAGAAGTGATATTCAATGCTTGTTTTTTTTATTGACCAGGATTTGAAATCAGTGTTTTGGAAAACAATGCATCTGATAGTGCAGATACTGCATCATTACAAGAGGTGCAAAGTCACAGATGTATTGCTGTAATTCCATAATTACAGTTCCAACTGCCTCAGCAGTCAGTTTACCAACTGCAGTGACATGCACCTGGATAGATCTTCTATATGGAACAAATTCTGCTACTGGAGACTAAGAAACCTATTAGAATTTATTTTAACAGTATAAAACCAAAAATTGTTCACAGTACCTAACACAATAAACTACTGAACTCAAGACATCAGAAATGTTGTGTGGGACAATATATTTTCAAGCTAATAAGTGGACCTTCATATTATCCTGATGGGGATGGCACCTCTGCAAAATTACCTGAACATATATTATGTACAGGCTCTTTTAGAAAATACCCCGAGAGCACAACTCACATTCCTCGTCAGGTAAAATGCTATTCTGAAAAAACACCTCTAAGAACAAAAAAAAAAAAAAAAAGAAAACCAAAACAGTTCTTTTACACCTGCAGAATAAGCAGTCTGCTAAACCAGCAAAATTTTGTCTAAGTACATTTGTGACTACAAGATGGAGAAAAGATTTGCAACAGAGAACTATCAATAATACCTAACTAAGAACAGACTTACTAAAATCCCTTTGACAGTTACTACCAAGCTTCAAATGCAAAAAAGATTTCAGCTCTCTTGAAGAGCTTCACACACAAGCAGAAGTGAGTTTTCACTAAGCTTTCATACAGAACATAAGAAAAAGGAAAATGTTAAAGCTAATGAAAAATGTAAGCACTTAAAGGCAATGCCAGTCTGCACTAAATGTTTGTATACATTCTTTTGGATACAGCCAAATTAAAATATATACTTTAGAGTGATATATTCTGGACCTGCAAATTCCAGCACAAGTCTGCCAGGAACTGCAGAAGTATCATTTGTTTCTTGTTTTGCACTTTCTATTGATACTTTCCACAACCACAAAAATCTGCAGCAACTACAGTAATTCAAGGCCAAGTCTGAACCATTTACAACACAAACATTCTCAACAGTTTAAAACATCTGACCTGCAGGGAAAGCTTGCTTTCTTGCTACTCTCCTTCAAATACCCTCGGTCTTGGCAGGGTCTTTCTGCTTTTCAGTTGCCAGTCAGTGGAGAGATTCCTGCCCTGTATGGTACTACTAATCCTGTCCACCCCAGCCTCCATGGTTCCATGAAGTATGATTCCATATGTATTAGAACAAATCCCCAGGCTGAGCCTTTTTCAGTTAAGTAACTGCTTGGCTACTATCAATACACAAAAAGAAGTAAAGCTCATCATTTAATGTATTAAGCCAAATACAAACAGGGAAAAGCTGCAATTTTCATAGAAAATCATTGGGTGAAGGAACCCAATGAAGTACCATCTGCTGCATAGATAAAACCCAGTGGTACCTGTGTCTTAGGGGAACATAAAATGAGTGTTCTTCAATAGCTTTTATTCTACAAAAAAACCAAGAACCGTAATTCATGTGTGTAGTAAGAAAATACCTAGAAGCTTTTTCTTAAAAATGCAATTCTATTTGATGCAGTTAATCAAGGCTATTTCAAACATGAAGTTCATCTTGAACTTCTCTTACTACATCAAGTTACAGCCTTAAGTGTTCAGGTATTATACAGAAACTTGTTGGCTTTTGGGGTACAGAACAGCTGCATCTCTTAGAGCTGCAACACTTGTATGACTACACTCTGAGCAGTATTATTCTGACCAGCACACAACTACCATGATGTGCTGGGACCTACTGGCTTACACCTCCAAATCCCCAAGGATTTTTACAACTAAGTGTAAAGACAGCCTCAAACACTCTGAATCAACCCACAGGTAAAGGAACAAAACAGTAAGGCTCTCCAACAGAAGAAAAAGAGGGCACAGCATATTGAAAGCTAGATGTGAAACACCTGAAAGAGTTTAAGGTACCATAAGAAACTTTAGGTTTGCTGGGGGTTTGTTTGGGGTTTTTGTTGTTGTTTTGAGGGGTGGTTTTTTTGTTTGTTAGGGGTTTTGTCTTTTCTTAAAATATGATACAAAGATCTCCCTCAGACCAAGAAGCTGCGGGTTCCCAGATAAATTAAGGAGTCTTTTCAAGGCTTGCATTAACTCCAGAGATAATTATTACACCATACCTAGCAAACTATACCACTCCTCACTCCTGAAATTCACATTCAACAGGACATAATTCAAAAGGGCAGAAGAAACTGGAGTCAAGAGTCTGGGACACCATACCCCATAATAAATTACAGGAACTGCCATCCTGCGCACTCTGATGTGGCAAACAGTGCTAGAACCCCAAGTCAGAAAGCCTTTCATTAACAGTGCCAAAGGAGCAGCCAAAGGAACCCAGAGTAAACAGAAATAGAAGTGGCACCTGACAACAAACACTGGTATCAGAGAAGAACAGAGGAACAGATAAAAAGCCTTTGTGTCCTGCATCCTTCTTTTCTAATGATCCATTAGTTATGCCATGCACTGATCTTGAGTCTCCCTAAAAATAATCAGGGAGCAGAATGGGCATTTGTCTAAAATGGATTTCATTCAAGAGCTCTATTCTCCACACATATGTGGCCTTAAAACAGTAACAAACACAAAGTCTAAGCCGTGGTCACAAAGTAATTATATTAAATCAAGGAGGGAAGCAGCCTGACCTTTGGACACAGACATGAAGAACGCTCTTCCTAACTGCTTTTAATCTAGGACTCCTCCTGAAACAACACTTAAACAGGTAGACGTCTCTTCAACCAAACTAGTAGAAAAGGAGATTTTGTTTCCCCAACCCTCTATTTGGACTGTCAAAGCTGCTGAACACTGATTATCTTCCCCCACATATCTTTATCATTTTGTCTCCCTGAGGATTAAAACTGCAGTCTGCATTCCAGCACTGAGTAGATGAAGATTTGCTTATCTGCATATCAGAAACTGATACAGAGTACTAATGTCATTAAAGCTCAAATAATCCATTATGTCCTTTACAGTCTGGAAGAGGTTTCAGTACTCCACATAAAAAAACCACACTGCCAATTGTGCTGCAAGCCATTGCCCAAAGTGGATTCAATACTAATGAAATTCCTAGCTGAGTGACTGCATCAGTTACTTTAAAGACAGCTCCCTCTCAAAAAAAGAACAGTTTATGATATCTGCATCAAAAAATGTGACTCATGAAATCTCTATTTAGTACCCTCTGTACTTGAAGAAAGCACTCCTTAGAACATCAACGACTTTGCAGAGGGACTCTAATCACAGTTCAGCCTCTCCTCCTCCACCCCGTTCCTAAAGTTACAAAGAAAAAAAACAGGTGGCAGATGCAAATAATCTGTTGCCTAAAACAGCACTTTTGTTTAAAATTCAGTCAAGTTTGTTGATGAAAAACTTCACTGACTACTTGCTCTCTATTCAAAATAAGTTTTGCTCACAGATCCGCTGTATCCTCACACACGTGAGAAGAAAACCTGTGACTTTCTTTATTGCTATAGAAGGGGTAGAGTCATCATCAAAAGGCATTTGTAATGCTTTGAACTCATTGTATATATAACTTCTAGCAGAGCTCTAACCTGCCTTCATGTTCTTCTAGTGTGGGAACACACTTTAAATTAGTCTAAGACTCTACACCACTTCAAAGGCACAGCGCTCGATCTGAGCACAGCAAGGTTCAACCAGATCCCAAACACTCGAGCAAGTGCTGCTTGGAGCACTCTGCTCATGATCAAACATGCTGTCAGTGCACAGCGTACAAGGCCTCAAAACACAAACTTCAGTTTCACTCAGCCCCTCATTAATTACTGTTCTAAGGATCAAATACCCCTACACAAACACTTGCACAAATTTCTGTA
Source organism: Anomalospiza imberbis (assembly GCF_031753505.1). Classification (NCBI taxonomy): domain Eukaryota; kingdom Metazoa; phylum Chordata; class Aves; order Passeriformes; family Viduidae; genus Anomalospiza; species Anomalospiza imberbis. The sequence continues at coordinate 14,248,773 of NC_089693.1, read as the reverse complement.
GATCCTTAAAGGTCCTTATTTCATCTGCCACTTTTACCAATTAGAAACTGCAGTTGCCAAGAAGAAAGGCATAAATCCCTAAAATATTTTATCACACACTCAGGAAATACTTCTGAATATTCTCTATCATAGCTTTCTTTTCCTCTACAGCATGGGGTCCCAACTACTTGCTCACGTAACATTTTAGCTGTAGGAATTCCCCAATTAAAATTAAAATACAATTAAAAGTTTCTCATCACAATGTAATATAAGGATCATCTGAAATCCTAAATTTCTAGAAACTTCACAGTGATAATTGAAGTAAATCCTACAGATTACTTATTAGCTCTGATAAAAATGAGCTAAAACAGGCACAGATTTAACTTGTTGCCTGCTAACACAATTACAGTTCCCTGAACTATTAGGTGGGAATCTAAAGCAGCTGATGTTATTGTTACAGTACAACACATTAAATAAATACAAGAATGTAAAGGCAGTTTTCATCCACTTGAAAAAGCAGACAGCTAACTGAAGAATGCAGAAAAACTTAATTTGAAGAGATGATGGACAGGAGAAGGTTATGCATTAAAAAATCTCACTGGCTACAGTAAAATACCAAATTCTACAGACAGCTTTAGAAAGTGTGTCCTAAGTATGTCAGCAGCACCCATGAATGACCAACCCTCATTTATCAGGGAGGTACTTAAGGATCATCATATCTGGTAGTTAAAGAGTGAGGAACAAGCAAAGCAAGACCAGACTGGAGACCGTTCCTACAGTTTGGTTGTAAATCTACAGTTCAGGCCCCAAATGTCAATTCAGGCTACTAACAGAGGAATTTTGAAAGGATGAAACTTGCAGGGTTTTTTTTTCATTATAATTTAAGCATTCATTTACAGATGAACTCACAATTTTGATTAGATTAACTAGCTTTAAGAGGATTAAACATTCTTGCTTGACCACACAGAAACACTAAATATACTCAAACTAAATTTGTTTCTCTGTGAATTTTCATTAAACAAAATTAAGAAAAATTTTAACTAAACCGATAAGCATTCTTTCAAAAATACTATTCTGTAACAAGAGTAAAAATATGCTGGTTTGTTTTGGTTTTCTACTGCAGATTAAAAACTATTATGTGTAACAGGGTGTGTGACCTTACTGCCACATTTCCTGCAGATTATAACACTTCATGCTACAAAATTATATACTTGATCACATGGAACTAGGTTGATGAATAATAAATATTCTTTGAAAAGAATCAAATCTGTAGATGGAATTCTAGTTGTGTGTATACACACCTTAAAAAGAAAGAATCAGTGCTAATTCTCATGCATTGGGTAGGAAGTTGGTACTTTTAACACTCCAAAACTCAATCTAAACTTTAAAAATCAGATGCAGAGGGTCAATGCATTGCAATGCAAGTGACAATTCAAGTATATTTCATTTTACAAGAGCTGAAGTTAGAAATACTAATGTCCCTATACTGTCTCCTCTTACTACACAATGGGCCTGCTCAGGCTCCCTTGTTGGGAGCAATACATGGACAGAGAGTGAAATATCTTCAGTTAAGCACTTAGCAGCAATTTACACACATCCATTTTCCTTACAAACAAAATCAAAATGAGCTATCTCCTTACCATTAGAGGAAGAGCCCCTATTTGCAAGTGATGCAGTCGAGGAGGTGCATGGTAGTGGGCCAAGTGAGGATGCAAGGGCCCTGGAGGGTAAGTAGCTGCAGTCACACCAGCTTCAATTCCTAGTTCCCTGTCACATGAATGAAAGTGGCATTACAGTAAAGGAACAGCTTGCCTCCTGGGTACAATCCCACTGCTTTGGAGAGCCTACAACATAGTACAGCTACAACAACAGTTTCAAAACATTTTTTTTAGCTGTATTTAAACTTTGCTGAAGAATCTTCCTATCATAACTAAAAGTTATTTTTAAAACAGCTGTGAAGATTTAGTATGAAAAAAATCTAGACAACTCCACATTTCCTGAGCCCAGTAATATTATCCATGTGGAGTCTTCCCTGCAGCACGTGCTGTGGGAACAGCAGTTGTCATGCATGCACCTCTTCACTAATGGCCAAAGTATTTTTTAAAATAATTAATATGTTGTGGAACATAAGTGCATGTGTCATAAGTGGGCCTGATGCAATTGTAAATAAGTTCAAACAAAGAGGGTAGAAAATATACTAGTCTGTACTACAAAACCTTAAAAACCACTAGAAATGTATTTAAGATATTGAGTACTCCCAGTAATATCTCAAAGCCATATCAACATCTACAAACTTTAAACTACAGGTGCGTGCAGCAGCTTTTAAAACCACAGCCAGCATTATCAGCACTGTGATCAGCACATAATGGTTTCCTGTCCAGAGTCCCAAGGGCCCAAACAGTGTCTGACTGCTCACCAGGCAGATCTCTCCGGAGCTTGTCGAGGATGGGAAGACATAGTCTGAGGCACATGGATGTGATGCCCATGACCATAATTAGGATGCATTCTGTGAGGATGTGGAGGAGGCCGCTCGTGAGCACGTCTATAACGACAAACAGCCACAATTAATTTCACATACTTTTTAGTATGAAGAAACCAACACCCATAACCAAAATGTTACAGACCGAGTGCCTTTAAAATAAGAAGCTCACCATGCAGTATTTAATTTCTACTTTAGATACAAGTTATCAATTAAATTAAACACAGATTTCATATTCAAAACCAAACCAGCTTCAGCTACAGTGACCTGCCCTTTCACTTGGCAGTCATGACTACAGAGACTGAGAAAGTGTTTAACCCTAACCTCAAAGGGCAGGTAGGAAAGGGAGGGCCACGTCACAGTCATGCTCAGATTCAGCGTCATTCACAGCTCTGCTGCAGATTATTTCTAGTAAAACTATACTAGCAAGAGTAATTAGGGGAAACTTAATATTCTAATCAGAGGACATTATTCTTGAAACATGTTTGCATCACAGCTCAGGTAAACAGGGCACACAGTTTTTATCCATGCCAGCTGGTACAGAACAACTATGGATTTGAAAAAAACACTTAACTCCTGCTGACCAATTTCTGTTACTTTTCTACTTCCACTTTACGTACTTTACCACAGAAAGAAATGGATTAGGATTTTTTCCATTGCTTTCATTGCAAAAAAGATGGTTTATTATTCAACCTAAAAACCTGGATTATAGCAAAAGCAGTATATGTTCTCCAGGTTTAGAACCACCTTAAACTACCTGACAAAGCAGACCAGACATTTTGTAAATTTACACGTCTAGAGATATTTAACAGTAAACTATGCTAATCACTGTAAAGTGACACCTCTCCAGAGAAATCTGTCAAGCTTGCATAAATTATGTGAGAACTGTTCATTTTTTGCAGTGGTACAGACTAACATGGGAACAGACCTATCAGCAGAACATACTTGTAGTCTCACCTCCTTTCAGTTTATCAAGTAACTATGGAGAAAAATCTGGAATAATACAATTTAATTTAAAAAACGAAACAAAACAAACATAGCAAAACAATTTCCATAGTTTCATGAAACCTCATCATGTAGACTCATATTCCCTAAACCGAGTCTTAATCTAAAAGAAACATCTTTAAATTATAGAAATAAAGTATAAATGTGAAACTCCTAGGCTGTTCATCCCACAATCTTTATTGGTGAGTAATTAGACAAAAAATAAACAGAAAGCCCATATGTTATACAGATGCACAGCACCTTGATACATAACAGTGAGAAGAGGGCTCTTAACTATTCTCTACTTCCAATCCTGAAAAGATACTATATTGTTGGACAGGAAGGATACAAGCTAGACTATTATTCCTTAGGGTATTTGTAGAAATGAAGAATGAAACAACATTAAGAACACTTCAAGATTTCAGGGCACAGAACTGAAGGAACTGCAAGCCTGCTGGCAGCCTCAAGTCTATATTCAGTAACAGAGCAATTACACCAGTTTCTGCTTGTCAGAGTACAATCTGATTTCTAGGAGGCTGGGCCAAGACACCTATAAGATTGATTTTACACATAACTTGAATGAGAATTAGAGGGGTAACAAAAAAGACCAAGGGCAGAACAATTCCACAGAGTTACAAACCAAACTATAAGAAGAGAAATAGCACTGAGCAAACCGGCACTGTCTGACCCAAGCCTGGTGACTTCAGAGAGAATGTCAAGGAAGAACTTACTATCAACATTTGCCTACAATTTCCTATACATGTTCATTTTTCTATACAAATTCACTAAGCTGCAGAATTGCCAATATTCACAACTCATATCCCCAAACTACTGGAAAATGTCCAGATCTGATAAGATAGCTAGCAGAATTATTTTCTGCTAAAACGCTACCTTGCTGTCTCATAGCCACTGGCTTCTCTGTCATGTGCCATTTGTGGGCAGTTACTGCCTATAGACACTTAACCTGGATAACCTGGAAACTGCCTCAAAAGCTGCAGTTAAAGCAGAATCCTCTTTAAGCATTAACTTCTAAACGAGTTTCAAGTTAGTTATGAGTCAAATTTGTATAACAAAGTTAGGAGCAACAACTAGAGAGCTCATTCGTGAAATTCTCTTAGATATTTAAACACATTACCTGCAGAATTAAAACAATCTCAGCTAATCTGTGAATATGAAGCTACTACTGACCTGCTATTTATTGATACTAGTATCAACAATCTAGTTAAGCAACAATAGTAGCATGTCTTAGTAACTACATTGCAACATTGATCACATTCTCAGCCTCCTCTTCTAAAGAAAAAGGCATAATAAAGATATGCAAGTATCTAATCTGAATTAAACCCAGTATATGGTCCCTTATGATAATTTGTTCATTTTATTTTAAAGTATTGGTTATACAGAAAGAATCGTAGCTGCATCAACAAGGCAAAACATGCTGTCAAGAGACATTTGACCAGAGTTTACAATGTACTCTTCAGGCTGTGGAGCTTGAAAAGGAATTCCTGCTTCTTATCCAGACAAACGGGCAAGAGAAAAAAGCTCCCCTTATCTTCCATGCCCCCATCATGCCTTACCTGGAGAGACTATTGAGAGATGTAATGGAGCAGGGTCAGTCCTAATGCACGTGTGACTGTGACCATTTGTAAAGACACCTCTTACCATGGTTCAACACTAACAGTTCCTAACCATGCAATTACCAGTTTGAGATTCACATGCAACATTTTACAAACCTGAGGGAAATGAATTTTATGTTTAGATATTGTTCTGAGTACATTTGTGACATACGTTGGGTGTTGCATCATTCTTCTTCTCTGGACCTCCATCCTCTGGATCACTTCATGAGGATGTAGCCTCTGCGCCGGAGGTGCTGTTGCAGGGATGTGATGGGATATTGGCTGGTGTGTTGCAGGGAGATGCTGTGGTATTGGAGCAGCTGCATTGGCTAAGGGATGAGTTGGTGGTGGAGGTGGAACAGGATGAGAAGATGCATGAGAGGAGATTGAAGGATGAAAGGGATGCACTGGATGAGGGATAACATAATCCACTTGAGGTGGAGGTTGTGGCTGTGGAGGAGGATTTCCATGAGAGTGAGGACATGCAGAAGCTTGATGGTGAAGAGGTCTGGTCAAGGAAGCATCTGCAATGAAAACATAAGGTGCTTTTAATTTGGTCAATTGCAGGCTTTGACTTAAATTTTTTTAAGAAGTATCTTCACACAGGCATTTCAGTATTATTACATCAGTTTAAACAGTAGCAACATGGGAATATGTGTTTATGCAACTTTTTTAAAAAGTGATTTGAGAAGTATACCCGACAAGAAATCTGCGTTTTCTGCAGCCAAAAGCATTCTGTTTTCCAATACTGGCAAAAAGAAGAAAAAAAAAAATCTGTGTAATACCAACTGGGAAAGGTACATAGAAAGGTCTGGGCTGGAAAGGACTTCAAAGATCACCTTGTTCCAAGCTCCTGCCATGGACAGCGACACCTTCAACTAGACAAGGCTGCTCCAAGCCATGTCCAGCCTGGCCCTGAACACTTGCAGGGAGGGGGCAAACACAGCTTCTCTGGACAAGTTGTGCCAGAGCCTCACCACCCTCACAGAGAGGAATTTCTTTCTTAAACCCAATCTAAATCTACTCTCTTCCAGTTTAAACCCATTCCCCTGGTCCTATCGCCACATGCCCTTCTCAAAGGTCCCACTTCAGCTCTCCTGGAGCCCCTTTAGGCACTGGAAGGTGCTAGAAGGACTCCCGAGAGCCTTCTCTTCGCCAGATTGAACAATTCCAATTCCCTTGGCCTGTCCTTGGAGCAGAGATGCTCCAGCCCTCTGAGCACCTTCACCTCCACAGACTCACTCCAACAGGCCTGTCCTTCTTGTGCTGAGGAGCCCAAACCTGAAGCACTATTCCAGGGGGGGGGTCTCATGAGGGAGGAGTAGGAGGACAGAATCCCCTTCCAATATTAAGTTACATTTGTTGTTTAATTTTTAAAAGTTTAATCCCCGTCATTCTGGGTTCACTATTCTATTGAGACAATAAAATAAAAAAGAAATCACAACCAAACAAATGATTCTGCTAAAGCAGATTTCAGTGGGGGGATGGAACAAGGGACCAACCAAGGAAAATGAAATAAAAAGCCAGTGCTAGAATTGAAAGGAGATGAAAAATATTTTAATAGCAAATCCAGGTTTGAAGTCTCAATATTATTATGGCCACTTATAAAGAAAATATTTCACCTTTACCGTGGTCCTGTTCAAAGCCCCCAACTGTTTAAATTCTTTCTAAATCTGTGTTTGCAAGGCCAGCTCTAGGATCAATGTGAGCAGGCTGGAGTGTTCCCCTGCACTGGCTCAGCAGTGCTCACAGGGAGAATGCATGCACTGGCTCAGCAGTACTCACAGGGAGAATGCATGCCCTGGCTCAGCAGTGCTCACAGGGAGAATGCATGCACTGGGGCCAGCAGTACGCACAGGGAGAACGCATGCACTGGCTCAGCAGTGCTCACAGGGAGAATGCATGCACTGGCTCAGCAGTGCTCACAGGGAGAATGCATGCACTGGCTCAGCAGTACTCACAGGGAGAATGCATGCACTGGCTCAGCAGTGCTCACAGGGAGAACGCATGCCCTGGCTCAGCAGTGCTCACAGGGAGAATGCATGCCCTGGCTCAGCAGTGCTCACAAAGAGAATGCATGCCCTGGCTCAGCAGTGCTCACAGGGAGAACGCATGCACTGGGGCCAGCAGTACGCACAGGGAGAACGCATGCACTGGCTCAGCAGTGCTCACAGGGAGAACGCATGCCCTGGCTCAGCAGTACTCACAGGGAGAACGCATGCACTGGCTCAGCAGTGCTCACAGGGAGAATGCATGCACTGGGACCAGCAGTGCTCACAGGGAGAATGCATGCCCTGGCTCAGCAGTGCTCACAGGGAGAATGCATGCCCTGGCTCAGCAGTACTCACAGGGAGAATGCATGCACTGGCTCAGCAGTGCTCACAGGGAGAACGCATGCCCTGGCTCAGCAGTACTCACAGGGAGAATGCATGTAGTGGCGGCAGGACGAGAGCGAGGCCTGGGGCGGCGGCTGCGGCTGTGCCACGATGCCCGAGCCGTACCCGTCTATGGCCAGCGCCTGGCTGGGCCCGGCACCTGCCTGGTGCCCATAGAGCGCCGTGCGCGACGAAGAGCCAGGACAGCACGGGTCAAAAGCCGACGTTCCGTGGAAAGCGCCGCTGCCGTGGCTCCTGATACCACTGCTGCTCAAGTCTACTGGCAATGCCTGCTGCAGAAACAAACCACCTTTTTTCTAGCCACTCTTCAGACATTGAAAGCAAAGTCACATTCAAACATAATTTTAAAAAACTAAAAATAAATACTACCACAAGCAATTGGGACCCAAATTTTCAAGTTGTACGGCTTGACTCTGGAACATTTTTTAAGTATCGTTAAATTTCTTATTCCTAAATTCATTGATCTGGTGAGAGAATAACTTCCTTACATGAGATTCTGTAAAAACCAACCAAACAAAACCCCCCAAAAACCCCCACCACCCCCAAAACGATCTAAAAATCTCAACTAAAACCTCTACAATTGGTAAGTAAGACTGATGGGTCTACATACTGTAACTTTGCACAGTATTGTTCTTTCCTGTGACTGTATTGTTTTACAGCTGTGATTTAATTACTGAAAAAGTCATGAAATCAATGCTTTTAGAGGAGCAACTCTTTTATACTTTTCATATACAGAACATTAGACTTGATATTTTTTTTTCCCCCTCAAAGCAGCTCAATGATTTGCATTGCAAAACTGCTATGATGGGCAGAATATTTCAAGGTAATTATGTTAGGCTTGCTATGCAGCCACTCATCTTACAGCCATGAAGAGGTCAGCTGTCAATGATTACTTGAAGGATTATGTCTTTCTATAAAATTTCAGGGTTTTGTATTCATGTATATTACAGCTGAATTTTCCCTTTTAGTTCCCTTCTATAATGCCTGGTGCAGAGCAAGAGAGTAATTTATAATTCGGCATCCTTATCCTATTCTCTCCTATCTGGAACAACTTGAAATCCCAAGTCACAAGGTGTGATTGTGAGTCACAAGGATTAAACATGCCTGCTCGTGGTAACTGGTGCCAGAACTGCTGCTTGCTCCACACGGGGCGGGCACAGGAGGAGGCCTTTCCACAGGGCAGCTGGAGTCACTGAACGAAGGAGACAGTGGGACAGCTGGGTGAGGGTTGTGGTGGTGATGGTGGTGATGCTGGAAGTGGTGGCCATGCTGCTGGAAGCAGCTTGTATGTGGGTGTCCCAATGCATGATGAGTCTGTGAAGGTCCTCCACAAGGAGAATGCTGGGGGCAGCACGATGGTAGCCTTGGCATGGCCGGAGGGCCAGTTTCCAGTGTTGAATTAGATGCAGCTCTTCTTATTTCATCTTGAAGACAAAGTTAATATTGAAGTGAAAGAAATTAGTAAATCTGATCACTATAAAGCAGTGTCTTAAACAGAAACAAAACACCCCATACCTCACAATTAAGTATTTAACCAATTGAAAACCAGAGCTAGACTATAACAAAGCAAACTAGATACAAAAAGTAATATTTAGCTATACCTGCTAAATGAACCTAAACTGAATGGTTCAGGTGGAAGCACTCATTGCTACCACTGGAGGACATGAACTGACACTTGCCTTATTCTACAAATTTAAGGCACGTCATCAGCAGGGAAAGGAGGAAAAAATTGTTCCTGTGGTCAGTGTGCAGAGACCTCAAATTCCTGTGCAGCTGTGGTCCACTCAGGTTAATTGTCCCTCACCACACTTGCAGACAGGGCAGCTTTGTTTCAGTGATGTCATGAGTGCTCTCTGTATATACAGCTCTATGCAGGTCTGTATAAATGTGCTCCCAGGGGGTTATCCACAGCAGGAGATACACTCAAGGAATCCAGATACATCCTTCACTTACTTACAACACACATTGAAATAACACCTCTGTAACACTCTGAAATGAGAGGCTTAATTCTCAGTGAACTACATTCCACCTCCTCAAAAAGCAAGGACGTGCTTTGTTCTGTATAACCAAATCATTCCAACAGGCACAAGCAGAAGGCTCCAGCAAATTTCCTGTATCTTTATGGAGAGATCAATGGTCTTTTTCAGATTCCTGTCCTCTCAGTTTACTACTGTTAGGTTCAATACTAGAAGTTCACATGGCATCTAATTTAAAGAATGCTGGTTAACTTCCTCTACCTCCCTTGTACTCGGAGGCAACACAACAGCTCAAAGCTTATTCTGTACCTCCAGCTGAAGTGCCAGCAGTGCTGCCACTGGGGAGACTGGGAGTGGTCTCTGGTGCTGCAGGGGGCTGGCTGCTGGAGACATTGGCAGCTGCATCAGAGGCCTGCTCTGAGGTAGACGTACTGGAGCTGGAAGTGGAAGCAGAACTCACGACCTGCGGCTCCACTCGAGCTGATGTGGTTGGCACAACTGTCGGCTCTGGAGAAATAAAAAAAGTTTTCATGTTCTTTAAGCTTTAAAAGTTGCTGAGGCTTTTTTATTGTTGTTCCTGCTTTTGAACTATTTTACTAGACATTCTCAATTCTGGCCTTGCCAGAAGCTAAGAAAGTCAGAACACAAAAACCTGACAGGCTTGTGTGTGGAAAGAAAATGAAAATTATCTTTTTTTCTCTCTTGTTTTTTTAATCTACTCAAGTCTTAATAATTAACATAAAACCAATTCTCAGCCAAATCTGACATTTAAGTTTTATTTACTGGATTTAAAAAAACCCTACTATAAAAGAGATTAAATTACTTCAGTACTTTATCATAAAAACACTTGCTGATATCCTCCATTAATCCACAGGCAAACTACTCTATGATTAAGTATTATCCTTATAACTTTCTGCTGTCTATGAAGAACAGAAAAACTTTTAGATCACTCACCAAGAATGGCATAACACCTAAACTAGCAGTACTACTTTACAAACTTCAACCATTCCAGATGCATAGTACTAAAGGCTTTAGCAAGATAAGCTTGGTTTCTAGTCTCAACACATGCTAAAAGCAGATTATCAATATTTGAGACTTCTCTTAAAGGTAGATATCTGTTCATATTACATACTGCAAAGCTAACAGCGAGCAATATATCCTGGAAATCCAAAGCACTTAATGAGTCATGTCCTTTACTAGATAATTGTAAACAAGTTAAAATTTAAAACTATACTTGATGGCATAATTAGACTTTAGTTTTGAAAAAGACTTTGACTATAAGTTTGAAATTTTTATTAAGTAAGGAAAGGTAATGACATGACTAAGAATGTAAGATACCATAAAAGGGAAGATTATCAGAAACAGCTCAAGTTTTTTTTAGTAAAAACATCTGCAGGGATATCAGGGGGAGGAAAAGCATCAAAAAACTTTAAATACTTCCTTTACACAAAGTCTCAAAATAAAATATGAGTAGTTTTCAAGATTTCTCTCTAGTAGGAGTATCAGCAACTCAGTGAGCAAAGGAATAAATGTATCTTCTCTCTCGCAAATCTTCCAACTCATCACATTAAAGAAACATGACCTGATATCTACATTTAAATTCCTCTTACTTTTAACATGGCCTTCCAATATACTAATTTTATTTATTTTATGGACGACGTTTTGGGTGAAATGTATTAATGTTTAAATTGAGAAAACAAGAGCAACTTTACAGAACATGTATAGCCTACAACGCGAAGTGATCAGCCAGTGCTCAGGCCAGTGGCCACCCTGAGTTCCCTCAGGCTCAGGTTCCCCACCAGCCCTTACAGACACTTCTGATTCTCCCCTGCCCAAAACAGTGAAAAACAGGGAGCTTGGTCCATTGTCAACTACTAGCTAAGAGAAACTCAGTTTCTTAACACACTGTCCAGACATTAGCCCCGGAAGATAGAAGGGGATAGGATCCTTATGCTCAGGGAAGCAGCCAGCCAAGTTTTAAGACCAGTATCTTTGATGAAATAGGTAAAGTTGGGATAAACTGCACAGCTGCCTTTTACAGTGTTAATTCAGAAGTCTGATCATTTAACACTACTTCATGTGTGAAATTTGATGCATAAACCCAAAAATAGTACAGTCCTTAAATCCTGGAAGGTTCATCTTAGGCATTTCCTCTCGAAGGCAGGAGAAACAGCCAGTCTTTAACACACACATTATGGAAGTGTATTTTAAAAATAACTTGGTTTCTGAAGACAAGACTAAATTCTGTAATATGAATTTTAAGAGAAAATTAAAGCAACAGAAACCTACAGTGCACCCCTTCAACAACAGAGCTGTTGGGATATTTCACAGTAAATCCCTAAAAAAAAAAAAAAAGAATCTGTACATCAACTCATCCTCTACCTTAAAAGCCATTAACCAACCAAAACTATTCTCACGCCTTTCTGACTCTCCATCCCGTCCCAAAACCCAGGACAACTTGAAGTGTTAGATATTGCAAGGCAGTAAGCTTGCAATGCACTCAGTGACAGAACCACAACAGGACAAAACTTCTGTTCACATTACAAATAACATGCACCCAAGAAATCCCCAAAGCCACTACTATCTGCAAATATAAATGTGCAAAAACATACATGAGCTTCAGTTTTTCCTTCTCCCAATTTTTGGATAATTGATAAGTTTCTCTTACGATCTTCGGCAGTAATAGACTTATTAAGTGTCAGCAGGTTTTAATGTTAGGAACAAATGAAAGGTTACAGCTTCAGAAACCTAACACACTTTACTAGTTTAGGGTTGGGCTTTTTTTCTTTTTTTAAAAGTTATTTTTACTTCAAGGCCTGAAAGAACAGTCACTATTCCAAAGCAAAGGCAATGATAGACTTTCCTTTTATAGTGCTACATTGAAGTGCATATTTTTCAAGAAGTAGTTCCAACCTGTTCTGTAATTTCTGCCTGGTGAGTCAGCCTAAGGCACACACCCAAGGCAGCTTTGGAAGAAAAACTGCATCTTTAGATCTAAAAGACCCATTGAAAATGACTAAATTTTGAAAGGAAGGGCACAAGAGGATTTTCTGACAGGCTTGGAAATCAGATATTCTCATAGAAGGGTACCTTCTATCTGATGCAATTAACTCCAGTGCCCTTACACTGTCCATCCTGCTCCTGAAGAGATTTCTCTGACAATGCAACTTACCATCTTCATCCACGGTGAGGTCCACGACTTCGGCTGCGTTCTGCCTCAGGGGCTGGATGACAGTGGAGATCCTGCTGCGGGAGCGCTGCTCCGGCGGCCGGGCAGCGTGCGAGCTGGAGCTCGCTCCCCAGTGCGATCTCGAGTGGCCGAGCGCAGAACGAGACCTTAACAGAGGGAACACCTTAGCTACTGGCCTGCATTTGGCCATCACTGATTTCTTCTCCTCCTGTCTGAGGAGGTACTCCTAGCTAGGAGATTTTTTACTATTAGAAAAGCATTTTATTACATTGAGATATCCCGTGACTCCACTTTCACCAAACACACTTACAAACACTATTGCAGCCTTTACCAGAGAACACAACAAATGCTCAGCATGGAGAGTTTAAAGGTCTTTAAACCACGTCCCATGTACATGCAGCTATTTAAAAAAAAAAAAAAAAAAAATCACTGTGAAACCCTACAGCCACAGCCAGGCAGCAATTATAGCTGAAGTTGTTTTAGCTTTGTAAACAGGAATTGAAGAGTCTCCAAATCCTATACTACTCCTGTGCAGTCTGAAACAACAGGTCTATAAATGATGACAGACCTATGAAGACAAACATATATAAACATTAAATACTTTTGCATGTTAACCTGTGACAGAGTACTCTGAGAGGATAATTTTTATATTTCAAATTTCCAAAATGTCTTGACTGTGTAAAATCTCTGGACCTTTCCATCTAGTATTATTTTGCTTCCTCTCTTCAGAGAAGAACCACAGCTTTTTGTGATACTTAAACTAAAATGCAATGTGGCTTAAGGAGATCCTAAGCCTGTAACCATACCTAAGGAAAGGGATGGCTTTATCGCTTTATTATAACATGTAGCACCCATTCTGTTCAGTTTAGCCATGCAAACCCTGATACTCAAGACAATGATCTTTGGAGTGTGTATCCTCTTTGAAGCATACAATCTTTAATTGAGGGAACAATATTTTTACAGTCTTGTATTTATCATTGCACTCCCAAAAAACTTTGACTCTCCAGTATTTACATAATTTAAGTGGCTCTTATTTTCCAATTTGGAAAAACAATGTACTCAGACTTCAGAAATTCAGAAGAGGAAAATGTGAAGAAAAGGGAATGACTTCACTAAAAACAAACAAAACCCACTGCACAAATCACCATGGAGCTACTGCTGTTTTGGCTGTAGCACTGCAGAAGGTGAGGGAAGAAATAATTAATTTTTTCAAGTCTTAAGACTATTACAGAAAACACATCTTATTAATGCTAGGAATATACAAAGCTGTTTATTTTTTACAAGCATCTAGCTTTAGATAGGTTTGAATTTGAAGTTTTCTTCAAGGAACTCCACTTTAATAGATTCTGTAAAATCTGAAAATTTGGAACAAAACTTCCAGAGATTCTTGGAAGAACAGGAAAGCATATACAGCAGCAGCAGCTTCAAAAAAGTAGGCTGCTTTCCTGAGAAATGTGCAGCTAATCCCTAGACAGTCAACTCAGCCTACACATGCTCTCTCTAGGATCTCACCGTGCAGCTGTGCTTCCCCCAAATTCTGCACATCAATCACACTAATACAGCCACCTCAACAAATCCAGATGAGTTCAATTCTAAAGCCCTGGCAAAGCTGTGCTTCGGGCTTTTTGTCATTACTTTTTTGGGGGGTTCAGGATTGGGGTTGTTATTGATTGGGTTTAGTTTGGTTTGGTTTTTTTAAATCGAAAATGCATACTGTGCATTCTGGTTAGCAGCGACATGACCTTATGGGCTTTTAATGGCACAAAGCATTGTGACAAACCCAGAGACAAGCAAAACTTTATTAATACAAAGATGTAGATCTCACCTGTAGTTTTCACCAACTGTGACAATCTCCACTTCACTGTCTGTTGAGGTAACATTTATTTCTTCGTTAGCAGTGACTTGGGGAGTGGAGGATGCTTCAATCACCACAACATCTTCATCAATACTTCCTGATCAGGAAAAAGGAAGAAGAAAATTTCTATACTTCATTTATACTTCATTCACCAACTGTCATTATAAGAGATTATTTTTCATAGATTTAAAATACATGTAGGCAGAGAATTCCATGGTGTATGTCAAAACCTTAGGTGCAACTGTCAAATACACAACCGAATTATTAAAGGGAGCAATTCTGCTGTAAATACTGAAGCAAAAAGAAGGAAGAAGACAGAAGACAGTGCTGGCTAGGTATGCAAGCGTGCATTAAAAGCATTCCAGTTGCAGTGAATTTTTTTATCTGTAACACCAACACAATTCAGTCATTTAATATAAAAACAAAACAAACTTCCAAGCTAGCAAAGCAGTAGTGGTCTGTTACCACTAATAGCTTTTTAAAAAATGTTTTTATAGGTATCCATCTCACAGTTAAACATTGACAACAGAAGAAAAATTATCCACCAACTAGTTTATAACAAAATTAATCTCTTGGTGTTTATAAACACCTTTGTATCTAGACTTCTTGTGGAATTTACAATCTCTACTAGACAGAGGAAGATAAAATTAAACTAAGAATGATAAAAAACAGTAACCAAAACCCCACAAAAGAGACAAGTTTACTTAGGAAACAACTTCCACTTCAGGAATAACAGTTATAGTTCCAGCCTAACAAGCAGACACATGAAATATTTCTCTAGAGCTGCAACACTGGCAGTGACAAGTCTGAGCTATCTAACAAGACTTCAATTGAGCTATGGATTATTCACTGAGCACCAAAGAACTAAAAAAACAAGCTGTATAGCTTAGAAATCACTAACTATCATTTTGGTTTCTGCAAATTGCCTCAAGGAAGTGCTTGAAGAATTTGGTCTCATTCAAGTCAATACTTCCAACCTGTATGCACTGACTGTTCTCAGCTGCTTTACCCAATTACATGGTAGGAAAGACTGCTGGCTGAAGATGTACAGAGTGATGCTTCCAAATACCAATACTAACAATACTCTAGCAATCGGAAGCACTGTGGAACAAAATTAGTTCTCAAAACGTGCATGAAAATTTTGGGGAAAAGTGCAAATACTGCAAAGTCTAGAAAACAGAAGAACATTCCAAAACTGAAAACACCAAAAGGCCAATTACTGGGAGTGAAAGGCAGCAGCTAAAGCCATCAGCACATTCAGAGGAATGTAAACATTGTGCCTATGGGGCAAGCAAGCAAGCTTCCTTACACAAAACTACCTCAGCTGCCTCAGACAAAACCACCTGGCCAAGCAGCTGGGGAAAGGTCCCTGAGAAAGCCCCCAGCTCTTCCTTCTACCTTCCAAAGCTGCACTTCTCTGAAATACAATACATTTGAGAGCACTCCTTAGAGTCCACATGTCCTCAGGCTCAGTATTCAAATTTACAAGAGGTGCAAAAGTAGAAAGATTTAGGCTTAAGTTACTTTAGAAAACAACCAAGTTCTCCTTGAGGACAGAATCATCTACCATGTAGATCTATACTGAAATTCACCCAGTGTGCACCTCTACTGAAATTGTGACCCAAGCTTAGCTCATGAAAACCAAAGGGAATTCTTAACTGAATATTTACACAATTCAGACACCTTTCTCAATGTTCAAAAGCTCATTTTATTCAATCATTTTTTTAAGCACTCCTTTAGCTGAGAGGTGATTGTACCAACTACACTAATCAGACTGTAAAAAACATCAGGACTGGTACTGAATAACCAGGTTTTGTGACTTCCAAAATAGCAAATAAAATCTTTAGGAAAACAGTCAAAGTTGCTCCAAGTAGGATACAGCATAGACATAGTTCAGACATATGCAAGTTCCTACTGTTCATGCTTCTGAAAACACCTTCCTCAGCCAAAAGCACAAACTGATGAAGTTGTCATCCCATGAAGTACTTTCCTGCACAAAGAACCAATACTTTCTTCAAAATTAAGCAGAGAAGCAACTCCTCTAAACTATGTAAATACTTAATTGTTTTATACAGTCCACCACGATACATTATAATTCACTTTTTTCTTTTAGCACATACCAGTCACTGGCCAGTCATCTGTCTGTAAAGAATTTCAAGCAAAATTTAAAGCATGAATACCTTACACAACAGTGCATCCCCTGACTGACTGAAGCTGTAAGAAGCCAGCTAAATCTGGATAATTACAGAGTTAACTATACTATTCCTACAGTTCCTGAGGGTTATCTCACTTCAAGAAGAGTCTGGACTGCTGACAGCAAAAGTTACACAGATGTAAGAGATGTATTTTGTACTACTTTCAGAATAATACCTATGGCTACAAACCAAACAAAATCATCCTCCTGCAGGCACACATAATTTCTCTGTCATCTTCTGAATCACAGAACACATCAAGAAAATTATACTCTAGTTATCTGTGAGTAAATTAACCTTCAGGCCACCACTGAAAGACTCAGTCTGCATTTCAAGTGAGCTACTTAAAAACAAAGCTTCTCTTGAAAATCACAGCAAGGATTTTAATAGTTCCCAAAGAATTTGAGTGTTTTTTTCCCTTCTCACATCCACAAATAATATTTCATAGTGCACACAAGACACCAAATCTCAGTTTGCAAGTTTTGCATTTCCCAGTCAAGACCTTTCAACAGCCATTAGTAATTAAGTTTTGTATGTGACTATTAATCAAAAATAATCAGTACCTTTTTCACATAAGTTTTTCCCCTCTTTTAAAAGCCTTTTTTATGATGGAAACCTAGTGCTCAGCTGGCCTAAGGGAAGGGATAAACTGCACATGCTTGTATCCAAACCTGAACATGTGTAAAACTATAATTCTCCCTTAAAAATCAAAACACACTCTTGTCCAGGCCTTACCTCACAAAGACAGTAAATCTGTCATAATAAAGTGCTTTATTAAGCAGAATATAACTTTTATAATAAAATAAATATATTGGACTCTCAAGTCCAATACTTAGATCAGTAAATGACATTTTCCCTAGAAAGTTGTAAGATTACTTCACAGCAGAAATTGCTATGTGCCAGTGATAGACCAACTTGCTGCTTTGCTGCTTTAGAATCAAATACTTTAATAATCCAGAAGTTCTAAGCAAGAGACTAAGTTTTGCACAGTATAAAATGTATAATATATATAATTATACTACTATTTAACTCTAACAGACCATGGCATAATTCCAAGATTAATCAATTATCATCCCAAGTACCCCATCAAGGGCACAAATAACACTGGTCTAATACTCAAATTTATGTTTTGCTGACTGCTGTCATTCTCAGAGGGTATTTTCACATCTGTTTTGCAATTAACATGGGTTTAACCAGTCTGAATATTACATGAAAGATAGTAAGCACATTTCACAATACACAATCTCAAATGAGACAGTCTGATCAACTCTTAAGTGAAACCAGGAGAGATTTAAAATCAGCAGTCAAGTTCCAGTGAGAGAGATGACTTATTCTGAGTTCCAAGCTTTCACTGGATCAGACCAAGAGCCCACTCAGGCACATGTTCTCTCTGCCAGCTGCAGCAGGCAAAAAAAACCTGTGCAGAGTAGAAAATTCAGGCTACAAATTTTAACTAAAAGCTCTAATACCACCCAGCATCCACAACAATGTCACAGATGTCAGAGCACACTTTCTTGTCCAGTCATTGCTCATGGACAGCTGTCAGTCAGTGTGTTGAATGTGGGACTATGTGCCTCTACAGCCACTTATGCTCGTGAATTAAAGATAATGACTTGGATATTAATTCAGCTTGAAATGAATAATATCCTGCTAGTATTGATGAGTACTGTCTCCTTTACCTCTCAAATGCCTTGAACTAGGTATGGCTGGTAGCCTGCTCTGAGCCTGTCAGTGTAACACCACTGTACGCGGAGCCATCCTCTGTGACTGAGCTGGTCACGTATCTGTGGCTTTGCTCTCGTTCTCAGGCTCTGAAGGTCCTGTGAACCAAGCAGACAGACCAAACACATTTGTCCTTTCCCTCCCTAAATGTCTCAAGATTCCTGGGCGCCAGGATGATCACTCCCTTCCCTGGTGGCCTTGAAGGTCCGGCAGGAGGCCAAACAGGTGCTGTTGATGAGCCTGCCACAGCGCAGGGGAGCTGACAGCACCCAGAGCACTGGCCAGAAAATCCAGCAGCTACAAGCCCCAAGTGGGAACCTGGCCCCCTCCTGTCACTGGTGGCAAGGGACACCTCTGTCATCATCTGCTTCCTCTGAGGATTGAGTGAGTGAATCATGCTCTTTTATATGGTTTTTGAGTCTAGATTATGATTGTTAGGTCGATAAAGCAAACCACATGATAAGATTTGACCTGATCTGCAGAGGGTCCAGGTGATTAGAAATTTTAACTTGGTGGTAGCACAAATTTTGTATTATGTTACTTACAGATTGTATTACATTGATTCTACTTATAGAAATCCAGTGCCATTCTACTCATAAAATCCTGCTAAGAAAAGAAAGAATTGTAACTCAGATTTAGTGCTGTCAACATTCTGGCAAGAACCTGCCTGTTCCCTTAGGGTTGTGTGATGACAGTTTTTTTTGTACCTGAGACTTACTTGGAATACACCTTCCAATAGCTGTGCATGATGGGAAAAAAATTCCAAAGCACACAAATCGCTTAGAAGTCTGCACCCTGCTGGAAAAGACAGTCAAGCACAGTTTAGGGGATTTTGTCCAACTGTGAACCATGCTAATTGAAACCTGTACTAATAATTCTTAACCTTGTACTAAAACCAGTCCTGTGGGCAATGCCACAACAAGCCAATTCTACAAATAGCATCTTTTCAGCACAGAAAGCTGCAGCAGGTCTGAAGTGAATGCCACACTAACTTCTATTACTGTAGCTATTTAAAGCCCCAATTCACAGCAGATGGATTTAGCAACACTGATTAATATCCACTGCTCACAAAGCCAGGTGCTCCTTTCCTCACCATTTCTCAGTTCTTCTCCAGTAAGCAGCATGGTAAACAGGATACTTATACCCTTCTTTATCCACTAATGCTATTGAGATAAAAGGTTGGAATTATGAGCTGCATCAGTTGGTGTGAGAAAAGGACTGCATGCTGTAGTTTGTAGGAGGGATTAAGTAACTGAAAAATAATCAACTTTAACAACAGGCAGCTCACTTCCACTTAATACCTGTTTATCTTAAACCTGTTAAAATAATCTAAGCATGAAGCAGTATATGCTTAACATTTTCACCAACCTCTGGCTTGTAAAATATTGAGTGTCTATATTCAATGGTTTTTTTGGGACACAGACAACAAATGTTAGAGAATTAAGACGACAGTAGTGAATAAACATTGTCTTATCATTCTAAGCAGCTTTGAACAAAATTTGGAGCAGCTTCTCATCAGTATTACATTACAAACCTGTCTAGCATTAGTTGCTCAAAAATATAAAACAACATGTCAGATCCTGAAAGAATCGTAAAGTTATTAGGTGAACAATTTGAACAATTTGTGACAATGCAAAACTCTACACAGCTTCTTTTTTCTAACAACACTTTGCAGTTTTCTAGAGTTCTGCTTTATTGCCAAATCAGAGTATGTAAGGTTAAAAAATTGTTCCAATTTAAGATTTTGCTATATTTCCCTCCACAGACTGCCTCCAAAGGGCAGCTCCAATCCTTTAGATCCAAGATGAAAATCAAATACCTGCAGAAGCAGAACATTTGCATTACAATATAGGAGATGCAACAACAGCAAAAGTTGAATTTTGCCACCTTTCACAGGCAAAGGTGGAGGAGGATTATTTCTGTTGGTGTGTACACAGGGTTAAAGAAAAGATTCTGCACTACCTAAACAAAACACAGAATCAAAATTCATGTCTCCCAGCAAAAATGTTGCTGCCTTCTGTCATTTTAACTGCAAGCCCAATATTGTAATTGAAACCAACTGATCAACACTGCAATTAGAATATACACCCCTGTAACCTACACACCTGCACCTTCAGCTGTAAGGATCATTAAACTCCACACAGCTGGTTTTATGTTGGCCTTATGCCCCCACCTCCTGTCTCCCCTGAATGAGCTGCAGCTGCCCATCCCAGATGTAATGAGAACAATGCCTTCTATGGCACACAGTTGGTACAACAATATCATCTAGTCCCAGGTGTCAGAGTGTACTGTTCACACTCTCACACTCCAAAACCACAAGGTTTCACCAGAAGAATAGCTTAAGCCCTAACAGAACAGGAGGAAAAACCCCATATAATGCTATTTGTTTATTTGGTGAAGGTTTTGTTAAATAAAAAAGCCCCCTTCACATCTCCATTAATATGATTTTTCCAAATTAGCTAAGTTAATTTTATTAATTATAAGAACTTACTAAATACTTCTTTGGTTATAAAGGTCTGTTACTTTCATTTCTTGCAACAATCAGAAATAAATGGTTTTCAGAACAGTCTCAACTAATTTAACTTACTAGTTCTTTAAATGCACTGTATCTTTAGTTAAACATTAACATTCAATGCAAAGAAATATTTTCTGCAATATCCTCAATAAAAATTGCTATTCAGTAGGCTACAAGACTAAACACATCACTTTGAAGCCTGCTTTTTAAAAAATCCGTTATTATCACATCTTTTTAAACTTCATTTTTTCCCAATTATTATTCTCCTTCTTCCCTAAGTCTGTCCTCTAGCACCTTTACATGTATGCCCCTGGCCTCATATTCTTAGCAGAAGTTATTTGTCCTTCAGCACACTGTAAATTCAGCAGATATGTGCCAATGTAAAGCAATTTTCCCTAACATTAAGAGGCTCGTGTAGCATTACTATCAATACAAGCCTTTCCTCATATAGAAACCCCATCATGCTTGCTCACTATACAGAGAAGTTGCATAGCTTTTTTCCAGCTGGCCCCATTTCTGTCCTAATTAACTCAATAACCAGAAATGCCTTATATAACAGCACAAAGCTACAAAAAATGTTAATCACATTTTTATCTTGCTAAAAATAGGACACTTTCACAGAGGATGTCTGCTCAACTTCCCATTATATCTGCAATGTAAACAAAATGCTCAAAAGCCTTTCCATCAATATATATTTCCACTGGAAAAAACCCCACAGTATTCACACACACACTAAGCCAGAATTGCTTTTCAGCTCCCTGCAAGTGCTGGTCCTGGAGTACAGGCAGGAACGATAGGACACAATCTTTAAAGCAGACCTTCTTTCAGTTCCAACTCATGTCAGTACTCTAATCTAAAATTACTGGTCCAGAACTAAGAGGTTTTTTTCATTCATGACATGAAAATAAACACTTTCATTAATTAAGAGTGCTTTTTATGTAGTCTAAAAATTAATCCGTTGGACTTTTCCACATCTGTGTGGAAGGAGAGTTGTTATTGATCCTACATCATTTTAGTTACATAGAACTCCACCCTCCCTGAAAATGGTAAGAAAGCACTAATTTGGAAACAAATGTTTTAACACAGTTTCTCAAACTGGCTTTTCATATAAGTGTATGCATATCCCCATTATTTATTATTTACAAATCATATTCTTCAGTATGGTTACACATGCATGTCAAATGTAACTTTTTTTAGGCCTAATTAATGTCTGTTCCCAAAAATATGCATTAAGATAATTAAGGCTGTGCAATAATTCTTCTGTTTCAGAGTTATATATGCCCAGCCCTAGCACTGCATAAGTAAGACTTTCACGTTATAGGCTTTACTTCTTGTATTTAAACATCACAGACATTATTTCCTACTGCAATGAGTAACAAGCAATAATCTAGATTTTAGTACTCTGGTTCTGCTCAAGGCATAAATTCTGCCCTAATATGAACATTCACACTTTTCTTTTTTAACCTGTCCTTTTATTTCCAGCCACATTTTCTTAGAGGAATGATCAGCACAGCCTGAGATATGGTTTCACTTATTAAAACATATTTGTCACACATGGTTGCACAGATTAACACCATGCTGTGTTCTATCTACTTCCCCATGCTCTCTAAAAAGCTGAAATAAAACAGAATGCACAACTACTTTCACTTGGCAAATTTAACACACAAGGAAGTCCAAAAAAACTGCCAATTAACAAAAAAAAAACCCCACAACAAACAAACAAACCAGGAAAAACACCCAAAACAAACCAAACAAAACAAAAATATCCCCCAAAAAGTCTTCCTCCAAGCACTCAAGGATTCAGATACTGTGACAAGACATATTAGAAAAATAGCTGTGTAAATCAACTGCCTTGCACTGAGTTTATCTGGGTAAAACATTTGGTATATATACAATACTTTTCTTTCATTAGCTCAGTACTAAAGCTACCTTCAACTGACTCATATTTCAGCTCTTATAACAATGGACTTTTTTCTTCATATTTTTCTAAATTGTCAAGAGCAGTTAAATATTAGCAGATATTTCTACATTCTGAAAATAGAATTATTACCACAATCAGTTCAAAGCTAAAATTTTTAACACAATTCAACCGCTAAAACAATAAAAATGGATCAACTCAGCAGCATGTGACTAAGACTGAGCAACCTTCCACTGTGTGCTTTAGAAGCCATTAACTTTTACATTCAAGATTTTAGATTTGCTATAATTCTACTCTAAGATCTGAATGTATTTCTCCCATCAAGAATTTAGGTTGCAATGTTCACAGTACTTGCAGTAAGTCTATCTGTAGTATTAACCTCAAAAACTGCTCCAGAGGACTTCTACAAAAGCCTGTTAGACATGACGAAAGGTAACTAACGCAAAATACCTCAGGAATTTAGTTTTACCTGAAGGAACAGCTGTGCTATTCTGGTGGTTTTCACCAGGTGACACAAACAAGTCTTCCTCCCCTTCAGTAGATGAACTGGAAGAAGATTCAGTACTGAGATCATTCTCACTGGAGCTGCTAGAACTGGGGAGTAAAGCGTACTTTCTTCGAGCTAACACTTCTCGCTTTTTCCTCTGCATTAAAATTCGTTCTTTTTGGTTCTGTGTCCGCTGTGATGAACTTGTTTTCACAGCTCTCTTCCTATATGGAAGCCTTCTTAAAGAACTGTTGTGAAAACAGGGCCTTTTCATCAATAACCCGGGTACAGAGTCTGCCTCAGTCCTAGGCCACTTTTGTGACCTTGCACTGTGAGTTCTACTTGGAGTATTCAACACTGCCTGAGGGTGTCTCACAGGAGCATCTTTTTCTTCATCAGATGTTACTGTGTCAGAGTCTCCAAAATGCAAGCTAGATGAAGGCGATGAGATACAGTCACTAAAAGAAGAATCATTGTCTTCACTCTGTGTTTCTAGATGCTGTCTCAATCCTAAGATTCCTTTATTTTCTTTATCAGGACAGTTTTGAGTGTATGAAGGACCAGCCTGCTGGCTCTTACGTTTTTTTCGCACCACAATACCTTTTTCTTGGTCTGTATGGTTGCCATTCATGTCCTTTTGCTTTTGAGAATCACCACACAAGTGAGAGAACTCATTCCCTACTTTACTGGCAATCATCTCAACTTCTGCAGTGAAGCTTTTGGCCGCCCCAATAGGCTCAGTGTTCAAGAGGATCCCCTTCAGACTCTCCTGTCTCTTTGGTGCATCAGAAGGAACTTCACTCTTCATATCCGCTTTTAGAGTATAAACTATATTACATTCAGGAGTCCATTTAGACATGGAAAGATTTAAGAAAGGCCTAGAAAACAAAACAGATAAGCATCAAGAAAAGAAGCATTTGATTTTTTAAAAAGCAAAGCTAAAATAAGAGAAAACCCATTTACTGCTAGGACTAATCCCCCAGCGGGAATGGCAAAACAACAGTAACCAAAACACAATTGTTTCAAAATATTAAAAATACTCCTTGACAATGTATTTTTTCATTAAGACAGAACTCTTTAATTTGCATTGAAGGGAAGTTCTTATGGTCAGTGAAAACATTATCGCTCTCACACAGCAAATACTGGTCTATGTCACCTGCAAAACCAATGATGTCTGCTTCACTGATACTTAAGCATGGCAGTTACAGGCTACTGCTTATAGATGTTACCTGAGTTTTGGCTAAATAGCTCCCACAGCCATCTACTAAAATGCATGCTTATTAAATAAGGCCTGTATCTTCCCCTGCAGCAGAACACATGGACAGTAAATACTTCAACACAATACACAGGGTTGTATGGCGTCAGTTGAGCTATAAAAGTCAGTTACTTAGAATTCATTGTTCTTTTCTGACATGAAAAGGAATGAAACATGAGAGATTTTGAACTGTTATTATTTTCGGGCAAAGCAATAAAAATCCATTTATTACCTTGAGTCTCTTTTAAAAACCACCACACATTAGCAGTACAGTGTACAAAGCTATTTTCAGTCCATGTACTTTTGACTCTTACCCTATGACAGAAACTGAGTACATCACAGCATATGTTTCATAGCAGTAGCTATTGGGCAGGTTCCCCTCCCTGCAAAAATATAAAGCTGCCAATGTATAACATTAGCCTCAAAGAAATACTTTTGTACTGGAAGACACAGACAACAGTAACCTCAGTAATAGATCCATGTTCAATCTGTTTCATCTGCCATCTCAGCCTTTGGTTTAAATTCCCAAAAAGGAATGATGAAACAATTTGGTTCCCGCTGTGGTAACTATTGGAACTCTATACTGTAACTAATATCAGCGGGGTTTATGCCTCAGCTGAATAGGCTATGGTGGATACTTGACAGCTTCCTGCAAGTTGTGCTGAACTACCAGAAGGCTGCTGAAGAAAACATGTGCAACTATGCCCAAAGTGGAATAAGGCTGCCTAAGCAGCACAGCTGGGAATATGCATGAAGACACAAAAACCACCTGAGCTATTCTAGAAACAGCAGCAACAGCCACCCAGAGGGACCCTGACAGGCCTGAGAAGTTGGTCTGCATGAACCTCACAAAGTTCAACAAGGCTAAGTGCAAGGTCCTGCACCTGGGCTGGGGCAATCCCCAGCACAAATACAGGCTGGGCAGAGAGAGGAGTGAGAGCAGCTCTGGGAAGAACTTCAGAGGGTGCTACTGGATGAGAAGCATGTCAGTCATATCCTGGACTGGCTCAAAAAAGTGTGGTCAGCAGGTCAAGGGAGAGGATTGTCCCTGTATTCCACCTGGACTAACATGTCCAGCTCTGCAGCTCCTAGCATAAGGACACAGAGCTGCTGGAGCAAGACCACAGGAAGGCTATGAAGATGCACCCAGGGGTGGACCATCTGTCCTATGAAGACAGACTGAGAACTGGGGTTGCTCAGCCTGGAGAGGAAAAGTCTCCAAGGAGACATTACAGCACCTTTCAGTGCCTAAAGGGGCTCCAAGAGAGCTCAAGAGGGACTTCTGAAAAAGGCATGTAATGACAAGGGGGAATGGCTTCAAACCAAAAGAGGGCAGGTTTAGATTAGATATGACGAAGAAATTCTTCCCTGTGAAAGTGGTGAGACACTGGAACAGGTTGCCCAGAGAAGCTGTGGATGCCCCAAGCCTGGAAGAGTTAATGGAAAAGCTGGTCTTCAAGCAATGTGGTCTAGTGGAAGGTGTCCTTGTCCATGGCAGGGAATTTGGCAGTGGATGACTTTTAAGGCTCCTTCCAACCCACACCAGTCTGCGATGGTTCTATCATCTGTGGCAGGTTACGCAGCCCTGCCTACTCAGGTCCATAATCCTCTGCCTGAATCTCCAAACTCTTCAAAATGCTAATGCATCCTTACATGCAGTGCTAATACTTAACACTCATTTATTTTGTCATAGAACATATCAATACAAGACAAACTACAGAACAGATTTAAATAAGAATTTTTTAGACTGCTCCACATACTGATGCTTTCAGGAGCAGCCGTGAGCTAGCTGCTCCTAACAGACCCTAAAGAGTTAGTTATTTCAGTTTACAAAGGGTATAAACTGATGCATCATCATCCCAGGCAACCTGTGTTCTCTCCATAGCCATAAGCAACTACTACACTCTGTGAGATGTTATCTGGCATAAAAACTTTGCAAAAGGCATCTATGCTGCACAACTAACACCTACAGAAGCTGTAAGTTGAGAGGATCTTTCTGGAGATCAAGAACCTTTTGGATCCTAGAACCCCAACTGAACGGCCCCATTTGAATGTTCCCACTGGAAATCCTACAAACATTTATAACAACTACTGTGAAATATGAAGCCTATATCCTCTGATAAGAAAGTGCTGCTGTCCTCTATAGGAATTACAGCAGACAGTCACGTCTCACATGCAAGTCAAAAGCTACATTCATGCAAGTTGGAATAAACCTCCTCTTGCCAGTATAAATAAGGGGTTCTTACTTTATCAAAGCACTACTTTTTTTTATAGCAGTAAGTTTTAGTGGAATGTATTGTATAAGGCTACCTTTTTCTTTAGGGCTGAAAAAAAGTTGCAAAATTGGACAAAAAACTTAGGACAAACATTAGGAGTACAAAAAGTCTACCTAGAAGACAAAGACTACCAAAGCTGTGGAGTTCTGCTGTCTACTCTTCCCAGCTCCAGCTCTTAGATAGTCCTCACCGTGCTCATCCATACCCTCACACACATGCACCACCCTTCTTTGAAAAGATAAGGAATAAGACTTCCATTTTATCCAATTTCTAGTAAGGACAGGAATACAGCATTCAGAGCATCCACAAGCACATAGAACAAGCAGTACATAGTCCTTTTTCTGATCCTCCCAAGGTCACCTTTAAACTGTTATTTATGCACCACTGTTTTACAGAAATGTAACAGTCTAGTCAGTCTTCACCCCAGTCCAAAAGCAACCCAGACTCTCCCACAACAACCTTGTATTTCATTACACTTTTTTTAGAAAATCCACAAAATATTTCAATTTGGGGGGAAAAATATTTTTGTATACAGAAAACTTAATGTCTGTGAACACAGTCATAACTTGCCAGCATACACTACATGTCCAGCCTATACATAACAGTTTCCTGTCCTTTTAACATGATAACTTCAGAATCAAAGAGAATTGACCCCTTAATTTTTAAGAAGTGAAAATCTGAACATTTTCTCCTTATGTAAGCACAACCAAGGGCTGATTTACAAAGGATTCTGTTCTACTCATTGGAGTGCTACCCCCCCTCCTCTTTATTGTTAAACTAAAGTGGAGGAATCTCCATCAGTATGAAAATTCTGCATGCTGAATGTGATTATCTTTGCATAAGCTCTGTTTATTTTAGTGCAGAAGCCAACGTGCTGAAATACAGACATAGCTATTTAAGTTACAGCAAAAAAATTAGTGCAATGACATTTACACGTTGAGAAACCTCAAAAACTACTGTAAGATGACAAAAACATGAAAATTTCACAGTGAAAACTAGTGCATCTGAAACATTATTTACTGGATTTGTTTTATTCCAACAGGCAGCCTACATACACTAGCCAGTTAACAAAGATTCAAACATTTTGTATACTTTTACTCTTACAACCATGGAAATTCAACGAAGTAACCAAGAGCTTTTAATTTTTGCTAACCAGTAGAGATGCTGAAGGACTGTTTACTCACAGGAGAGCTGCTGCCTTCAACTACAAACTTACACAACAGCTTAAACAGGAGTGGTTTTGAAATGAATGACAGCAATCAACAATGACAAATAATCCATTCCTTCACTATTCAGAAATGCTATTACAAACTTCCAAACAAAAAAAAAAAATGACCAAAAAAAGACAAAGGCTGGACTAGATTTCAGTCCATTTTAAGTATCTTCAATGGTTAGACAAAAATGCCCACTTTTCTTCTGCATAGAAGACAAAATTTAAGGACTACAAAAATAATATGCAAATAATTAAGTCATTAGTATGAGATCATCTGCTGTTAAAACATTAGAAGTTCCTACAATATCTATTTCTAATTAAAAGTAGCCTTCAGAAGCTTTTTCAAAAAGCAGCAAGATGAAGTAAGCTCAATCAGAATTAGTGTTCTTCCTTCCTAATCAAAGCATGTGTCTATTGACTTAGTCCCCCATGTTTCCTCTCAAAGGTTTGATTTACTATCTTCCTTTAAGCCATTATGACTCAATGAAGAGCTGTTAAGACAGCTACCTGAAAACTACAGTTATTCTAAGTTGCACTCTCAGGTGTATGTCTATTTAGAATTATGAAGTGCACGTGACTTATCCATTCTCTTCACCACTTAAAAACATTCATATTAATCATTCCAAGACATACAGCTGTGCAAGAAAACTCATGCAAACTAGGAAGTCCCTGGAAATAGCTAAGTCAAACAACAAGATTAAAGAGGTCTTTACAGCAAGCTTATGATCACATAACAAAGCAAAACACATTTGAGTTATAAGACGGAGCAAAGGATTTTGTCATTAATAATTAATTTCTTTATAAACAATCAAAAAGTATGTAGCATTACAGCACTATAAAGCAGTAAAATGCTTTCTTACACAACATATAACTCAGCTGTTTGGTATAAACTTTGTTGATGAATACATGTGACCTAATATATCACTACCTTGAAAATGTATTTTCAGCCACATTCTAAAATATAGTCAACTCCCTTCACCACCTAGAAAAAAAATCTCCTCGCATTTTCTGTCCCTTTATTCAGTTCTAACTTGTTTTCTTTGCATGTGGTCACTGAACTCCCAACTAACTTTTAAAATTAATTCCCTTCCCTGATATGCAGCTTGTATCTGATTTTACTTTTAACACTATTTTTACTGACAAGCTAATACTCGTACTGTTAAATTCATGAGAATCTTTTTTCCCTCTCATTAAAAAGATGTATTCTTATTCTTTTAGCAAGACTTTTCCATTAGATATATCAAGAAACAGGAAAATGAAAAAGGTTATAAAATTCACACAAGGACTTCAGCAATGTGAGAAAGCCTAAGCACTGTTACTTTCCAATCTCAAGTACAGGCAGCCAAGCAAGACCAATTCCTGCATGGCCCTGACACACTGGAGGCTGACAGAAGGCTCAGGAGCCACTTCAGAAATTGGACCCCCAACTCAATCCCATGGACATTGAACCTCAGTGCTATCATGCCTGCTGCTTCAACAAAATAACGAACTCACTGAGCAGATCACCAAAAAAACCCCACTCATTTTCCTAAAAGAGGCAGTCCTGTGTTATTCATTTCATTTCTATCAAGCAGGGACAACCTGTATGCCTGTCCAATGCAGAGTAAGTGACAAGAAAAACATCTAATATTCACATCCACTATCAGGAAAATAAGTGCAATCAGATTTCAAAATTTTATTGCATTCTTCTTCACTTTTGGTTGTTCTTCACTTTTTATTACTTCATTAGAAAAACAGGGCTCTTCTAAAGCTCATTTTAACTACCAAATTTTAGCATCCTACATACTGGTCTTCTAATCTTAAACAGAAAATAAAGCAACTGATAAGTTAAAGATCTATGCATTTTATAAAACAGCAACAATCAGAAGGTAATCTAAAATTCCATAGTGTTTGCATTGATATTGTGTATCTTCATTTACAGGACAATATGAAATACTATTGCAAACCATTCTTAACTTCCTTTCTGTGCTTTAATGCAGACATGGTGATGACTCCATTTTTGAATGACAAAATCACTGGAGAATTCTCTGAGCAGAATACTCACGTTCTGCCCTACAGAAAGGTACAGTAATTCAGAGCAACATACACAGTATGAGTTATCAACTGCATGATAATGTTCTGGAAACAGGTTCTTGCTTACAGGCTCCCAAAGCCAGCCCACTGCATCCAGCCCAGACAGAAGGGTCTGCATGTGCTTTGCAGAGGTTCTACAGCTACATGAGCCACAGCAATGCAGGGAGGCTTATCCACATCTTGCAGGCAATTCTAGGAACCATCACTGGCTTGGAAAGTCTGCTCTTGAAGTGAAACAATGTTATTCCAAGTACAGTACTATCCTTACTAACCCTCACAAAGTCATCTCAAAGTCAGACCCCAGTAACTGTACTATTAAGTACTGTAATGAACAGTATCCAACCTCCGCACCAGCAAAGTCGCCTGAATTTTATCCCCCAAAAAATTCTTTTGGGACCTTCAAGGTTTGCTTCCTGATGCCTAAGTCAATTCATTATGTGATTACCTTGTAACAGAAATGTCAGGCCACCTATAGGACAGCAACAGAATGCCTCTGTTGAGCCATGTTGCCATTCACATCTGAGACTGAACAGCACTGTACTCCTAGGGAGACTACAGAAGTGTCTGTCTCACCTCGTCCAACAGAACCCAGTACACAACAGCTACAAACAGAAGAGCTCTTCAG
This sequence comes from Anomalospiza imberbis, assembly GCF_031753505.1. NCBI lineage: Eukaryota > Metazoa > Chordata > Aves > Passeriformes > Viduidae > Anomalospiza > Anomalospiza imberbis. The sequence continues at coordinate 14,218,025 of NC_089693.1, read as the reverse complement.
GACAGGACCTATGGCCTGGCTCCAGCTGGAACAGACAAAATGCACAGAGCATGCGCAGCTGGAAGCACCTCCTGTTAGATGCAGAGCTTTCCCAGCACAGGTGAGCTGTGCTGCAGTACACTGAGTCAGTCCAAGGCAATAAAGGCACCCAAGGAAATCCCAGCCTGAATCAAGCATCACCATGCACACACCCACCTGGACAAGGAATCTGTCTGCCTTTGCACGATGGATGCAAGCAGGTATATCTGACAAAAATGTTGCTCACAAGCACATTTTTCAGTCTAGACATTTCTTTGCTATGTCCTAGGCTTAAATCAGTTAGCTACATTAACACTATGTAAATCATGGGTCTAAGATAGAAGCATTATGATTTGGCAATCAGGAATATTTTAGCTTCAGTGAACTCCAAGACAAAAATAACAGCATTGAACTTGGGAATAAAAAGTTGTAGCTTTATAAAATGATGACAAAATGCAATTTTTTATTAGAACATAAGATCTTAACTAGAAATTTTCCTTCCCGAGATAGTTAGGAAAGTTCTGAGATACACAGCAATCAAAAATTTAGAAAATTGTTTCTTAGTCCCCCTGACATTTTTGACCTTTGAGGTATGTGTAATTCTTGATGTAGTGTCATTTTGCAAACACTTCTCAATAAATCTTTGAGAAGCAAAGTTAAACATGATCTTTGCCACGGCTGCTACTAAGAACCTTTCAAGTGAGAATTGTGAAATTAACCATTAGGACAGTTTTATGCTGTTCTTCAGGAAACCTATGAGATGTAGGGGATTTTATAGATACTAAACTGAACAGATCTGCTAGTTTCAGGGGAAAGGACACTGCAGCAGACTTCTCCACTCTGCACCCAGCAGAGACAAAAGTAAACATTTTACCTAACAGCAGTCAAATATTAGGACTAAACTATATTGGAAAAAAAAAAAAAGACACAAGTAAATAGCCCTTACTGGCCTCTTGCTAGTAAAGCCATGAACCAGCCTTCTCAGACTTCACTTGGTAAACACTTAGTAAGGAAGATATAATTTTAATTCAGAGCAATTCCTTTTCCAAATAACATAAACTATATGACACAACAAAATAATCCTGTTTTATCACCAGATCTGTAGTGGTTTGGCTGTTTGCATGTCAGTAAGGTTGAAAATAGATTTATAAACATGCATATTGAGTAATATTGTATGGGATACATGTACAAGGAAAGGATAGGATAATGCTCAAAGTTGTAGTCTCCTAAGTTTTGTCGGTGTAGCTGCTTCCAAAGTTTACAGTGCTCTTGTAACAAACAAAATGTATCCACAGCTGAAGTCTTTTAACCAGTGAACTTCCTTCAAGGTTAAATACATATTGGTAGTTTTTTTGGTGGGCTCAGGTCAGGCCTAGCAGAGAACCCTAATGGAGCAGAAGGAAAGGAAGAAAATGTTTCTTTCACCAACCCAAACTTCTGCTGACAACTCACTTAAAGGAGATTACACACCAGGAAAGCCATGAGGAACCCTTTACACAACATCCACCTATGGCAAATCTATCTCTATGTACTATCCCCATTGTTCACCTGTGAATTAAATCGTCCTGTTCCCCATCCCATCATCACTCCCCCCTCAATTTCCCCCTATTTATTCAACTGCTTGACATGCAAGCCTCTATAATACACCAGCTATGGAGGAGGGAACTATCACCTCTATCTTCTCAAAAGAATGTCCTCACCATTAGAGGAAATACAAACAACTGAAATGAAAGGTTGAACATCTTGGAAAAAGAAGGCAGCAACTGCTGTCAGCTAAATGTTACTGCAACACAGCCACCTCCAGTGAAAATCAACTGCTATAACTGATCTGGTTATGTAGGTCAACAAAGTTACTAATTCAAATATAAACTGCGAGTCACAGTCGTGTTAAGATACGCTCTTAATACACTTCTACAAAAGCCATTGCTCCATAAAAGACATATTTCTGAAAGGTCGGAACGTTCTCATCTATATTTTGAAAGGACACACAAAATATGCATGAATGCTGTGAGCTGTTGTTCACCATCAAGCTCCCAATACCAGACACAATCTCATCTGTAGCTGCCAGGGCTTCAACCATCAATCAAAACCAGATTTTTAAATATGTGAGACTTCAAGAGTTTTAAAACAGGAAGCATGGTGCCTTGTACACTATTATTTAATTAAAGTGAACCATAAAATGTTCCTACAGCCTTTCCTGCCTTATGAATTCCATAGGTGATTCTACACTGTGGATGAGTGCACAAGACAAGTGACCAGATGCTTGCTCTATCAAATAAACCAAGATCACTTCTTTCCCTATCAATCCTTGCACATCAGCAAGCATCATCCTGTCTAACAGGGTTTGCCTCTGTTCCCTCCCTGTCCCAAGACCGCTCCTTTATCCAAAAAAAGTGCAAAAACACTTAAATTGCTTAAATTGTTCTGACAGCAAGAACTATGGATATATGAACAACAAGAAGATGTAATTTCTGGTTTTAAGACAGGGAAAGCATTGTAACTATTTAAATATTAGTTTTCCTGACAAAGCTTTCTACTAAGTATCCAGCATTAATACACCTTTGGAATTTTCTACAAGTTACAACAAAGACGAGGTAAGACCTTATACTGCACCTGAAAACCCATCTTTCCTTTAATAGTTTATAAGACAGATACCATGACAAACCCAGGTCTACACAATGAGCAGTCAATTCTTATCTTTTTGTTAAAACCTTTGTTTCTGAAATAACTGCATTAGAATCAAATTATTCTAATTACAGCAAACTCTTACCTCCCGCATTATGTCCTCTTCTGGAGAAGTACTTGGGTATCAGGAATTAAGGGTCTCATTTAATCAGCTAAAGCAACCAGGCCTTGCTTATGATTTTATTAAATCATTTCAAGGCATGGAAGAGCTTATTCAAACAACATGAAAATTCCATTAATGCATGCTCAGCCCTAACCACAGCAACACAGACACTTAGAAAAGCACATACCCTTAACACCTGCCCATTGTAACAGTGACAAGCCTACGTACCTCTGAAGATCCTGGCCTACATTTCTGAATGAACGTTACTTCCTTGTTCATCAGGCAAAAAAACACCTGAAAATGGTGATTTTTTTAAAAACATGGGTTAAGAGAACACTAACTTCGCAAACAAAACAAATGACGTCATAACAAACCCTATTACGCACAGAAATAGAAACTCATTTCCCTAAGGGGAAAATTTGTGACAAATTTGTGACAAAACCCCAGAGAGTGCTGCGGCTGCCCGCAGTGAAGACACCGCTTTGTGCGTCAACGAGGCGCTGAATAAAAAAGGAAAAATACATTCTGCGTGAAGTTCCCACCCGCCGCACAGCCCCGCCGGTCACCGCTGCCGTCAGGGCGCCGGGCGGGGGAAGCGGGGAGCCCCCGCCCGGCCCCGGCCCCACCCGCGGGGCCCCCGCCGCCCCCCGTACCTGAGACAGCGAGGCCGCGGGCGAAGGGGCGGGTGCCGCCGGCGCCCTGCGCAGGGCCGAGGGGTAGAGGCGGCCCCGGTGGGCGCCGCAGTGACCCCGCGGCGCTGCGCGGTGCGCCTCGAGAGGCCGCAGCGTCCTGGCCGTGCCGGTGCAGCCGCTGCCCCGCTCCGGTCCCGGTGCGGCCGCTGCGCCGGGCGGGCCCCGCTCTGTTGTGGCGCAGCCCCCGCCGCTCCCTGCCCAGCGCAGCGCGACAGTCGGCGCTGCTTTACAGCCGCCCGCAAAGCGCAGCCGCGCCGGCGCGCGCCCCGCCTCCCGCCGCGCCCCCTGCCGGGCGGCGGCGGCGCCGCAACGCGGGCTCCGGACGGGACGGGACGGGACGGGACGGGACGGGACGGGACGGGACGGGACGGGACGGGACGGGACGGGACGGGACGGGACGGGACGGGACGGGACGGGACGGGACGGGCGGGCTCCTCAGGGCTCCGGGCAGGTCGGGATGGGCTCCTCAGGGCACTGGACCCGTCGGGATGGGCTCACGGACGGGCGGCACGGCCCTGGCTGCCTTCGCAGCTGCTGCATTTAGGCGGTTGTGCGTAAATGTGTAAAGCGGTGGTGTCAGAGCATGGAGCGGGCTCTGCTCGGTGGTGCCGAGGAATGGGACACAAGGCAATGGGCAGAAACACGCACAGAACGTTCACCCCGACCTGAACTTCGGTCAGAACTTGGCTGTGCAGCGAGCGAGCACTGGAACGGGCTGCCCGGGTACCCTGCAGCCGGACGCAATCCTGTGCCGTGGCCTCTGGGATGACCCGGCTTGAGCAGGGAGGTCAGAGCAGCGGGGACCCGCTGGGGGCCCCTCCAACCTGACCCTCTCTGTGATGGCCCTTCAGCACTTGTCTGAAACCATTCGTTTTCTGCCCACTGGGGGCCCCTCCAACCTGACCCTCTCTGTGATGGCCCTTCAGCACTTGTCTGAAACCATTCGTTTTCTGCCCAGCGCTGTGTCTCCCTTGGCATCGCAGTATCTCACGGCTGCCTGTCCTGCAGCCAGTGGCCGACAAATCCCAGCTCTCCACCCCAGCTCTTTAGAAATAGGAATTTATTTGCCTTTACTGCACAATGCAGTCAGTGAGTCGGGATGAGGTGAGCCTTCCCCCTCTACATTACTGATGTGCACACCAGCGCTGAGGAACCTGTCCCGGACAGTGGCCGCGTGTCCCAGGGCCGGCACACAAACACCAGGCTTTGGGAAGGCTCTCATACAGCAGCAAGCCTCAGTGTCCGCTGACTTTGCAACGGCCAGAGGCCAGGATATCTCTGCCAGAGATGACCTTTCATCAATGTCAGGGTACACATTCCAGCTCCAGATTGAAACACTGCATAGACAAGGGTCCTATACTGTCAGTGGTCAGCAGCTACACAAACCCGAGGCTTTGGAGCAGAAAGGTACAGTCTGGTCTAGAAATAGTTAAAGATCTTACTCAGAAGGCGCTGCACCAGAGAGTCATCAGTACACAGCAGTTCCTACGTGTTTTGGAGGAGCTAAACTGCATGCATCATTACAAAAGAAGTTGTCACTGTGGAAAAATGCATGTTGACACTATTAATTGCATGAGTTTCTGAACAGAATTTCCTTAAAGCAAAAGTGGATAAAACAACATGGAAATTAGACTCTACTTAAATATATGTCCAAAAGTGTACAAAATGCAAAAAGTGCTATAGCACATAAATGATGTGAAAATAAAGATTTTTTTCAGCTTTACGTGTGAAATGCGAACACAGAAGAAGTGAGACCCACTTAGAATTAAGATGGAAAAAAGGATCACAGGTTATTTAATATGGTTCCATGAGCAAAGCAACAATTAATTTCAGTTTGCAATAAAGACAATAACGCAGGTTTTTCCAGCATTAACTGTCTACCTTTCTCTACTTATTTCTTGGGTGTTGTGTAGTTTTCTTTTTTTTAAGTCATGCCACATCCAGATAATTTCGGTAAACAAAGACACAGCCACAGATGAAATAACCAATGAAACTGGGGAGAATGTGAAGACAGCAACAGACAGTGGGAGGAAGGTCATGGCATTCGATGGAGGTCACCAGTGGCTTGACTGTGTAAGCGATTTTAATATTTTCCATTAAGCACTAGATCCAAAGTTGGAATACTTTACTAAAAATCAGCTGGGGAAAAAACAATCAAGACAATATATGGGAAGAAGTGAATGACCCAGAGGACTAATAGAAGCAAAGTGAAAAAATATCAAATACAAAGAATGTGCACTTGAATGTTAATGACCAAAAGTTTTGGGTATTTGTCAGGTAAAAGGCAGCTGGATGTGAACTTCAATTACCAATGTAATTAAGTAAATGACCATCAGTCAACAACATTTTGTAGACATGAAAAAGCAAATATGTCTTAATAATAATTTAGTCTAAATAATTTTCAGAGAGAGAGGTTTCAGTGCTATTGCAAAAATTATTCCTGATATAGTCTTGCAACTTTTTTTTAATATGTATGCAAGGAAGATGAACTCTAATCTTAGTGGGACACTCAAGAAAACTCAGTATAGATAATATGAGAGGAAGCTAATAAACTTTGGCTGGATTGCTTTAAGAAATGAGACACAAGAGCATTGTGAATAAGCTGATCAGAGACTAATACCAATAAAAAACCTCACCAACTAGTTAGGTATTTACCTATTTATGTAATAATTGGTTTGAACTCTTGCGTCAAAGGTGACAGAAGGGTAGTTCTTGGTAAAGAAAATGTAGAGTCACTTTCTGCTCACCAACTGAAAGACAAAAGATCATTTCAGAAACAAAAACAAGTGGCTAAAGTTTTCAGTTCACAAATTAAAAAGCAAATGCAGTCAGTCTTGATTTTCTCCCAGTGAGAAGTCACAGTGGCCAAATGATCTGTAAATGTTCTGTGTACAATTCCATAGACCTTTCTGTAACACAAAGGCAGAATTTCTAGGATCTTTATTGGCTAAGATTTCCTAATACCTATTTCAATATGGACCACCAGCTGACAAGAATCTAGTAATTTGTGGGCCAGTCACCCTTAAACAAACTCTTGATAAAAATTAGTTTGTCCATTATTGACTGGTTATTAATGTAATTTTTAAAGAGAGGTGATGTAGAAAATATTTAAGTACCCAGAATTATTCACTATTAAAAAAAAAAAAACAAACAACCTTCTATCTATGCCCTTTCATGGAAGTTTCTTCTGCCATTATCTTAGTATCTTGCAGAGACAGACAGTTGTCTTGAAATTAGATTATTGATTCCTTGGAACAAACCAAAACATTCTCCTTCTCACACTTCTTAGGTACAGAAAACCAAAAGATTAAATGGAATAACTCTAAATCACTAATGCAAATTTCAGAATGGCTTTCAGGCTATGGTGTCATCAGTTCATACTGAACTCTTCAACTTCTTCTAACTACAGCTGAACAAAACCATTTATATGCACACCCCAGGGCCTGGCAGAACTAAAGACACTGAGAAGAAATGATCTTATCCAAGATAAAAGATGCCAGCCAGCAGGAGATTGCACTTTACATTTTTGGCAAAAAGACTAAAAAAAGTAACCCCCTTATCCGGAGGTGCCTTCAGCAGCTTGGCTGCCTGGCTGGACACAGCTCAGTGCAGGGCTCCTGGAGAAGTTTGCTGGCCCAGAATGAAAGCAAGGCACAGCTTTTTCCAGGGGTGAGCAGCAGCTTCTGCAACAGCCCCGCGGGCACGGGAAGGGCTCAGCCCAGAGGGCTGGCTCTGCTCTGGGCCCCGCTGGCTGAAGCCTGCTAGTGGCCAGGACAGCATGGAAGGTGCCCACATGTAAAACTCCGCCCGCAGACAGGAGTGTGCATCTGTCACACGCACACTGCTGGGGGAGCTGTCACTTGCAGCCAGGGTATTCATCGGGCCATCCTTGGCATTTACATCAGACGCGCTTCTGTAGACTAGACATGGACCGTACTCAAGCATATATTGAAATGTTTGCATGAGTTAAGTCAACTTACAATTACTAGTAATAGTAGTAAAATATAAAGCCCCATGTTGTGAAGATGATACAGAAAACCAGATAATACAAAAACATTTCTGTGTTAGATCACAAAAACTCTGGGATTGATACTTGGATGATAAACAGTCACAGCTCCAGTTAGCCCAGATGAAGATCTTAACAGTGAAAATTGAAGAAACTGGGAAAAGATAAAAAATCCTGAAATATTTATATTATGAAAAATTGCTACTAGGAAACAAGAAAAGAATGATCATTTGCAGAATCAAAAATTAAACTTGATGGTTGTCTGTGCTATATATTTTCTGATGGAAAATTTTGAATGCAATCGATCAAAGAGTTTTCAAAAGCTCTGGAAAATAACATGCACCACCCAGGTAATTTATATTTTTAAGATATATGGAAAAACAAAATAGCCTGCATTACAGTATAATGTTGATATAGAAATTACCCTCCAGTCACTCATTTGATTTCATGTTGTACAGCCTGATAAGGCTCTGTAAGGTTAGAAACAGCACTTTCACAACACCTGACTTCAGAAATTATGCAAATCCCTGCTAAGGTCTCACAGTATCTTTCTGAGATTACCTGATAGCTTAAATATTTAAGTTGCCATATAATTAAGAAGGTGTGGTGTATATAATTACTTGGAAATAGCTAGTTTGTTGACAGTATTTTTAATAGTTCTTTTTCTTATTCAAAAACAAATATGTCACCAAGCTCTTAGTAGAAAGATCACGAGATATTCCTATTTATTCTTTCAGTTCATGTACAATAATGGGGCCAAATATATTTTTGTGTTTTAATGATGCATCAGTGGCTATTTTTAGAGCAATTAGGTTTAAAACAAACAAAAGCATCCTGCATTTAATGATCTGACTTTGCACTAAGAAATTCAATAGCCATTTCCTAGCATGTACATATGGTTTCAGTGGTAAAATATATTTGTGTTTGATTTACACTTGGATTTATGTTCTTTTCCTTGGTGTTCTCTAGAAGATTATAATGGGAGCAATTGAGAGATCAGAAATTCATTTTTACAAACCTCCTCTGCTCATTGTGCAGTACATCAATAATACATCAAAAAGAAAATTATACATTCAGTGTGGAAAATGATATTTTTTTATATAGCAGTGATACATATTAAATTATCAGTAATTTTTATCTCGAAGGGTATCTATTGTCAGGCATTCACTGAAATGTCCCAAATACTCTTGCTCTGCCTGCAGTCAAGAGAAATAGTGTGGTTTAAAATGGTAGCAACCAGTCAACGTAACATGAGAACTGGGACAAGACTCAGTGTCTTTCAAAGTAAAAAGGATTCTTCCTGCTATTTCAGTTAGTCCAGTATCAGCCTAGCCTCACTCTTTTAAAAAGGGTTAGACTGAAAAAGGAACTGAGTCACTGCATCATATATTCCTGTAATAACAAGCTTTCATGTAGTCAGCCCCCAAAGTAGATCCAAAAATCTGTACTAGAAACTTGGATTTCAGAAGTAAACAAACAAAAGATTGTTAGAGTTGTTGTTAACTAAAGTTAAGAGTAAAAACACACACTGCAAAAGTCAATTTTTAAAAGAAGCAATATGTTAAGCAGAGAAGTACATAGATCTTTGCAATAAAAAAAAAAGAGAAATATGTTTCCAGTGAGACAGGGTTCTGATTAACTGTAGAGACTGTATTTGGAGGTGACCTTCCAGCACCCCAAACCCCTCTCCTTTTCCAGAACCAACATCTCCTTTTTTTTAGAAGGGGATATGGACAAATGGGTGGCTGTGTGAAGAGGAGGAAATTGGGACAGCCTGTTGATTCTAGTTGAATGCTCTAGCCAGGCTTCCTTACAAAAAAAAAAGGTAAGAACCACTTCTCTATGTTTAAAAACACCGAATACCCCTTTATTTTTACAGAGTCCAAACACACTAAAACTGCAGTTTTAATTAATTTAAAAATTCAGGTACCAGCTGCATAAAGCCATTAAAGAGATGAGAAAGCTGGTGCTTGCTCCTGCATTGTGCTTCAGTGTCAGGTTGGGAATGGACTGGGCAGCAAAGGTGGAACTGGGATAATCTACACAGAAAAACCTCACCAAGGTATAAAGCCCAGGGGAAAACATGACAAATCTAAGGATATACACAGCTTCCAGCTGTCTCACACACGAAGTAGACAAAAAACAATTTACAGGAGCACAAGTCTGTACATGTTTAAATACTAATATATGGGCCTGTCATTTCTCTTCTTTGGAAGTCTATTACCATTTCCTAATCAAACCTTTCCACGAATTTCAGAACCTAATGGTAGAAAACAACATTTATTTTGAAAACTGGTAGATGTTTCAAGAGACCAGAAAAGGATTGAGTGTTTTTCTTTAGGAATAAAAAACAAACAAACAACACAACAATCAAACGAACAGGAAATTAGAATCCAGTCAACTTGATTAAAATTCCTGGATGAATTCAAAAATATTTTTAGATACCTGTAAAATAACAAAATGATAAATAACAACCAATATGATTGGTTCATAACAGTCTATCAAACCAACCTAGTTTTCTATGTCTGGTTCTACAAACATAAATAAATTGAAGATCTTCACTTCAGCAAGGCTCTTCTGTTTCATTGACATTTTCATAAAAAATATATGGAAATTTGATCTGGACAGAAAATCCACCAGTTTGATGCAAAAGTGGTTGTACTTCGAGGATCCCTATTAACAGTTTATATCAAACAATATCAAAATGCATAAATACTAAACTTCCATCAAACAAAAATTCCTTGTGCATTTCTATATTGCAATCTCTTTGCATAAAGGCTTAGAGACCACATTTATAAACCTGGAGTTGACCCCCAGCTGGGAGGTTCTGCCAAGAGGAGAAGCAAGAGTAGAGTTTGAAATCGTTGCAACAGGAGGATGATGATTCTACAAACACGAGTGCAAAGTTCTGCACTCAACAAGAAATCAACTGCACAGAGAAGAGTAATTGTTGTAATAAACTTGCAGAAAAGAAACCAGTGGGCAGAGTGGACCATAAGCAGAACACAGCAAGTTCATGAGGTTGGAAAAGGCATCCACTCTGCTGAGATGCATAATCACTGAATTGCCACCAAGGTAACTTTGGGAAGTTGTGAAAAGATCGGGTGGGAGCTAGAGGGGTACAGCAACAAAAAGTCTTGTGTTGCAGAACTGATTAAAAGAAAAATAATCTGCGCTTTTCATAAAAAAACAACACAAAAGAGAAAGACTGAACAAAAATATGGTCTCAATTTGTGTAAAAGGATGCTGCAAAAAGAAAGAGAACATTGTCCATATTCACTTGAAATAAATCAGCTGAACTACAGCAAAAGGTATTTAATCCAGACATTAGAAAAAGGAGAGTTAAGGACTAGACTGGACTGCCTGAGGAATGAGTGGAATCTGTGTTTAAGGCTTTAAGAACAGGTTATGCAAACATCCTTTGAGGTTGTTTTCATAATAGTTTATTGTGCCTTGAGGCAGGAGGATGACTGAGAATCCAGGTAAGGTCTTGGTTGCTTTTTATTTGAGGAAGGGACGTGTTAAGTGTAAAGCTTTAACATCTACATGACCTCAACCAACATGCACTGAGGTTTAGGTATGTCAAGAAATCCCTAGAAACCAGTGCAAGTGCTGTATTTTATCCCTCTCATCTTCCTTCCAGAAATGAGACACGCTAAACTTGCCTTCACAAATACTGGAACCCACACAGTGGGTTTTGGGTGTATTTGCACAACAGTGTACCACAGCAAACCTGACGGCCCTGATTAAAATTTTGCTGCAGTGCTGAATTCAAGGTCATGTGAAATAAAACAGGTCTTTTTCCTTACACTTACAAAAATGTTTCTGTAGTCTAAAGTTAGGCTAGCCTTCATCTATTAACCTCAAAGTCAATCCTGTTCTATTTGATGTTAATACAAATGTTGTCACAAAAGACAGCATAATCAAAAATATATAGTTTTATTTAAGATTGTTCTTTTTATAAAAATCTTGCTATCACCTGCAACAGCAGCATAACATAGCTAAAACATGCATGCAATTACCAGTCCAAAGCGTGCTTTAAGACTTCTGTGCATGTCTACTTTTAAATACATAGATTTTACCCTTTGTCAACTGATTACTTAATGAAAGTGTTACTTCAGGTAATTTTGAAATGCACTTCCAAGTGCACTTTGAGGAGAAAAAAAGAGAATGGTGCAACACATCTTTTAGGATTCACAACTTAATTTGCACAAAAGGTTGTTCAACAAAGATTTGTGAAATAAGACATTCATTTTTCATTTTTATCTATATGTAATTTCTGAATGAAAAGACAGAATAAGAGGACTGTTGTGACTTCAATTTATACGTACTTAAATTCTGCCTCATTTGAAGATTTAGTAGAAGATTAACATCCGTTGCTGACAAAATAACTTCAAGAGTTTCCTACAGAAAATTAATGAAAGGGAACTAAGATGTAACATCTTCCATTACCTGGTACAAGTACAGCCTAATAAATTATAAGAGGTACTTTGGTAAAAATTTAAAACATTAGTATTGTACTTCTGGAATACTTCCAATAACAAACTGTTACACAAACAGATCAATTGTTCATTTCCTAAACTGCGACAAGTCAGGGTCAGAACACGCAAGAATCACAGAAGTTGTTAGGTCGGAAAAGACTTCTGAGATCATGGAGTCCAACCTGTGGCTGAACATAGCGTCAGCTGGACCGTGGCAGCAAGTGCCACGTCCAGTCTTGCCTTAAACACCTTCAAGGACAGTGACTCCACCTCGCTGGCCAGCCCGTTCCAGTGTATAATCACCTTTTCTGTGAAAAAATTCTTCCTAATGTCAAACCTAAACCTCCCCTGGTGCAGCTTGAGGCCTTGTCCTCCTGTCCTGCCGCCGTTCCCTGGGAGAAGGGACGGACTCCTACGCGGCTGCACCCTCCCGTCAGGGATTTGCAGAGCGAGGAGGTCACCCCTGAGCCTTCTCTTCCCCTGCTGAGCCCCGCAGCTCCCGCAGCCGCCCCTCGCGGCGCCGGGGCTCTCCCCGCGCTCGGCGGCGCCGGGCACGGCTCTCCCCGCGCTCGGCGGCGCCGGGCACGGCTCTCCCCGCGCTCGGCGGCGCCGGGCACGGCTCTCCCCGCGCTCGGCGGCGCCGGGGCTCTCCCCGCGCTCGGCGGCGCCGGGGCCGGCTCTCCCCGCGCTCGGCGGCGCCGGGCACGGCGCTGCCCGCGCTCGGCGGCGCCGGGCACGGCTCTCCCCGCGCTCGGCGGCGCCGGGCACGGCTCTCCCCGCGCTCGGCGGCGCCGGGGCTCTCCCCGCGCTCGGCGGCGCCGGGCACGGCGCTGCCCGCTCCCCTCACGCGCGGGGCGGGCCCCGGGCAGGGCGGGCGCTCCGGGCCAGGTGCGCCGCTCCGCGCCTGCGCAGAGCCGCGCGCCGGCCGCGCTCCATCCGGGCACCGCGCTCATTGTGCGCGCGGCCGCCGCGCTCGCCCGCCCGCTCTAAAATGGCCGCCGCCGCCTCCGCTCCCGCCGCCGCTGCTGCGGGGGCTCCCGCGGCTCCCGCGGCGCCGCCCACCGAGAGCAAGAGGATCAGCGACCTGCGCGTCATCGACCTCAAGTCGGAGCTGAAGCGGCGCAACCTGGACATCACCGGCGTGAAGACGGTGCTCATCGCCCGGCTCAAGCAGGTGAGCGGCGGGCGCAGGCCCGGCCCGGCCCGCCCCGGCGGCCGCTGCTGCCGCCCGGCTCCGGGGGCGTGGCGCTGGCGGCCCTGCGGCTGTCCCGGTGTGGGGGGCGGGACCTGTCCCCGCCGTGCCGCCGGTGCCCGGGCCGGGGTCCGCCTCGCCGAGCCCCCCGCGCTGTGTACGCTGTGGGCCGGGCTGGGCGCGGTGTCCCGGCCGGCGGAGCTCCCCGCCCCGGCTGGCGGAGCGAGCCCCGCGGCCTTGCGGCCCGCCCACCGCCGCGGGCGCCGGAGCTCGTCGGGCGAGCCCCGGGGCAGGCTGTTGCTGAAGGGTGTCTGTGCTTCCCGCTGTCCTGTTTTTGAGCTGCCCTTAATGCCATTATGGATGTCGTTGTGGCCTTCTAGTGTTACGGTTCCAAAGAGAAGCGTGTGGATCCTTGATAAGCTGTACTTCCAAAGTGTCATTTTAACAGCTGAAACTCCCAGCCTTTATCATTACTGTTCCCTTGCTCTTCTCCAGCTTTAAGGGAAAGGTTTAACTCAGAGTCTTTTGCCAAATATTTTTGAGATGCCGAAGGAACTGTTTGGCTTACCGACTTCTACTGAAGTCAAACTGTCCAGCTTTCCACGGAAAGCCATTAAAAATTGTATTTTTTTTTCTCATTTAGGCTATTGAAGAGGAAGGAGGTGATCCAGACAATATTGAAATAAGTGTTTCAGCTGACACACCCACCAAGAAACCAACTAAAGGCAAAGGTTAGGATCTATTGATATACTTTATATTCTTACCCAGGGTTTTTTTTTTTCATGTATCACCTTAAAGAAGGACTGTGGTCTATATTTTGGGTGCAGTTGTGACTTTACTGTTTATAGCTTCTGTCATATAAGAAGTCGTTTGCCTTGCATGTCTGCTTTCAGTCACTGTATGTAGACAATGTGTGGGGATGCTGGAGCAATATATATTGAGCTATAGATAGATAGATGGAAAATGACTGGGTTAAGAGATGTGTGTTCTGAGGTAGTGGCTGTAGTGCCCCCAGCTCCTGGAGAGCTGTGCTGAGTGCTGTGGGTGAGCTGTCAGGGGTTTGGCGTGTGCTCAGAGATCTGAACGTGGGGTGTTCCAGGTGCAGGTGGAGCAGGAACTGCTGGGGGGCTCTCTGGGGAGTTGGTCCTGTCCACGAGGATCTGTGTGACAGCAGAGGTTCTTCAGCCGTGAGCAGGTGCTGGACTTGGCTGGTGGTGAGGGCACAGCAGTGTGTGGTAGGGGGTCACTCCCTGAAGAGGACCATGTAGTGTGGGTGTGTTAGCACGGTCTCTATTGAAGACACGATTTATAAACATGAGTTTTCTGAATAGATGTTGAAGCCTCACAGTGTCTAATGAAGAGATTTTAGTGTTTCTGTTGTGAGAAATTAATACTTGGATTTTGTGCTGATCTGCTTGGCAGTGATTTTTTCAGATTTTTCAGCTCTGTTTTCTTTTGCCTGAGAATTTAAATACTGCTTTGTGAGTTTGGAGTCTGGGGGATTTTAGGTTGGGTTTGTATTTTCAGTTGTTCTGGGAGCATCTGTGATCGATTAGCACTGGGAAAGGACCTGTCTGCTTTATGCACAGCACTTTTCATTGAACAGACACACTAAGAATGTTCACACATGTGCTACAGGGGCCTGTTTTGGACGTGAACAGTCTTAACACCACTGTCTCTTGTCATGGGCTGAGTTTTGTGGTGAAAGTGATTATTCAATCAGTCTGGTGCTCTGAATGGTGAAATTAGTGTCTGCTTAGAAAGTTTGAATAACTTCTTTGCACTTTTCACACATTAGAGAAGTGAAAGGAAATAAACTTTCAAATGTGGTTTTGTTTTTTTTTTTTCTATGACATTACTTTATTCCCTGCTTTAGAAAGGTAACTGCTGATAAAGATAACTACATGGAAGCTAAATAAGGAAACTCTTCCGCAGTTTTTCATACAGAGATCTAAATGGCTCCTTGTTCTCCTGTGACAAACACTTCTCTTATCTACTGTTTTTTATCTTCCTAGTCTCCAAACTAATATCATGATATGCATAATGTTCTTGAACTGGTTTCTTGGGTAGTTAGACTATTTTGCTTCTGCAGAGGTAGTTTGCCAATCAGTGCTGCTGCTGCCTGAGGCAGGGCTAAAGTAGCTCCTCCTGCCACCTCTCCTGTGCCCCAAATCCTAATGCATACATATGACATGTGTGTTCTTGGTAAACCTCAAAGGAAAATACAGTTGGTGAAGTTCTTATCAGTTCACTTTGCAAGCTCAGGAGTTTGTCCTCATTACTTTTTAGATTACAGAAGTCTTATGAACAAATTTTGTGTCAAAAGTATGGGGAGTTCATGGTGGAAGATGAAAAAATTCACTGTTTAGTCTAGGGGAAGTATTTTTTTATTGTAATGGTTTATTTCTAACTGTATGAAATAATACATTGTTTGATTTTTAACTGCTCACTAAAACTGAGGTGTTTTCCCTCTTTACTGATTTTGCTGACAGATTGATCCAGGCCTTTTTGCTAATGCTTGTTTTCCCCCCACCATGCAGCTTCAGACTAATACAGATGGGTCTTTAATTATTTTACTACTGGACAGCAATAAAATTAATGACATTACTAGTTCTATAGTATTTTTCCCTGTGCTATTATTGCTGTACAAGGGAGAGTAGGAGTATTAGGTACTCATTTACAAGGAAAATACATCTTCAGGAAAGGCCAGGGAGTAGAAGTGGTCATTAAACCTCCTCATAGCAGCCAGAAGGGGAGGCCAGTGGGAGGGAAAGAAGGAAGAAGTTGTCCTTCCAAAAAGCCCCAAAGTCTGTCTGGTGGCTGTAGGGTTTAGATCTGAAAGTCTTCTGTAACCAGTTTTACTGGAGCTCTTAAGGTCTGTGGAAAAAGTGTGATTCTGATTCCCTAGCACTGTCTGTTACAGCAGCCTGGTCTGGAATATTGATAAAGGCCAAATTAGAGTGGGAATGGAGTGGGGGGAGGGAATGATACATTTCTCTTTCCTTTCTTTTTTTGTGTGTATATTTACTATAAGGGAGAACAATACTCAAAAGATTTAGAGTGGGACTTTATTTCATACAAATTTAAAAATGCTTGCAGAAGGATTCTGTAATCGAGCAAGAATCCTTGATCAATCCTCATGCAAAGTTATTAGAAATTTACCACTTTTTCCAGATGCTGCTTTAATTAATTAATCAGGGTAAAGACCTGCAGATCAGCTAATCAGAAGATTATACAGGCATATAGGTAAGATCAGTTGGTTTTGCCAATTAAAGTTTGAAAGGAACAAATGCCAAGTGCTCCTTTTTTAAGTGCCTCAGTTGTGCATCTCCTCCCTAGCATTTAGTAGCTGTGGAGGAATTTCTTTTTGTGAAAAGATGACAGGTTTTGGAAAAAGCTTATCTTTTCAAGCCTGACCATTCTGCTGCCTAGTCTGGTCTCTAGAGGAAGTTTCCTTACTACTGGTATGAATTATTTTTCAAATGTTTCTGATATGAATGCTCCTTTGAAGGATCTGCAGTCAGAAATGTTCTTGAATTTTGAAATATTAAAGTTGGTAATTGAAAATTACTTTCCTGATGAGTTGTGGAATTAGTGTGGGTGAAGAACAGATTTTTTGGCTGATAATTTTTAACTTTGGAGAATTAATGTGAGCAGAGATGGTTTTTTGCTGCTGTACAAGCTTCTGAGGCCAGTTGTATACATGTTAGTTTGTATCTTAAGTACCTCTCTAGTTTGCAACTGAATTTCCAGTTTGACAATACTGTTCCTTGGATCCAAAGCTGACAGTGGCTGGCTTGTAGTATTGCCCAAATAGCTTTGACTTCTTTATTAAAGCTGTTTAGTTACTTAAATATAAGAACAAAACAAAGTAAACTAAGTTGTACACTTAGATTTCACCGACCTTTCTTTCTAAAATCAATGAATGACTAAGAACTGTATTTTTTAGCCACAGTAGAAGACTTAAATATTCCTGTACCTCATGGTACCATTTCAGAATTAGAAAAGAATTGTTTCCTTTTGTTAATATTGTGGCAAATTATACTTTTCAAATTGCAGTAGGCCTCTTAATGTTATAGAGAGTTTATTTAATTGTAAGGATTTATCTCCTCTTTACCTCTTATCCCATGTTTTCGATGAATCTTTAGCATTAGGTGTGAGAGAACCCTGTTGGGAGTTTCAGCAGGAATACCAGAAGAAATACAAACACTAATTCTTCCAAAAATTCCTGATAAGTATGTGTCACTCTGCTTCTGCCTGAGATGCAGATATCTAGTTCAAGAGTTGTCCAGAATACACTCTTCTGTAATTCTGTAAACACGCAGGTAGCCTGAATTCTTCACATGGAGGACCTTGAATAGGTAGAATAATCTTGTGCTACTGTAAGGCTTGTAAATGAAATGAAAGCTAAACCTGCATAATGCAAAGCCAACAAAGATGTTCTAATTCTTCTACTTACTTATAAGGAGAATATTTGTTCTCTCTGTAATAGTCTGTTGCAATTTTATGGCGTGTAGCAATTGTTGTTGCCAGAAAAGGGATTGAGCATGGCTTCTAAAGGAGTGCCATGACTCCAAGGTAAATGAGTGTTTGTGTTGTTAAGCACCCAGATCTGTGGTGAATGCTGCATACACACTGACATTTTCAACAGCCGCTGCTTGGATAAACCTGTACAGAAATGTGGGTGTTGACAACTTGTGTGACTGCAGACCAGCTGTGCCTCTTGTCTGGAGAAGGTTCAGCTGCTCTGGCTCTGTTTGTTAACTTACCGTTTAATCAGGTCAGCAGTGGTCTGGAATAAGTTCAGAGAAGCAGTCATTTTCTGTAAGGTGTGTGTTGCAATCTGATTTTAGTTATGTGAATTTAAGACCAAGTGTGCCTTTAAGCAGCACACTGTAAATGAGTGTCAGTCGGACAACTGTTGAATTTTTTGTGGATGCTGGATTTTGGCAATTTACTCTATCAACATCTGAAAACTGTCTGTATCAAAACCTTGAAATGCCACTTTTGAGTGGCATAGTGTAACTCTAACCAGAGCAAAGTAACCTGAAGCACAGAACTTGAGAGGGAGAGCAGACTTAAACCACTTCCTGGCTTGAAGTTGAAAAGTGAAGGTCATTGTTCAGGTCTCCTTATGCCTTGGAATACCTCTGGTACTCAGAGTAAATGGGACTTGCTACAAAGACAACAGACATAGTATAGAAGGGCTAATGAAATAATTACTTAATCTAGTAGCAAATAAAAGATAAAACAGCTTCGTTACTGAATGCTGTAACTTGCTCTTGATGAGGACCAGTCCATAAAATACAGTTCTCTAGCTGCTATTTCATAATGGTGGGGCTAACTTGAGGTAGCTTTGCCATTGGTTTGGTTTTCTTTTCTGTTCCCTGTAAAGTCTCGGCTCTAGACCACCAGCCATATTTCCTTAGGCAAAATTATTTAAATTATTTAAACAGCTTTCATGATAGTCTATGCTAGAGAGTTGCTAAATACGTTGAGCATCTGCCCTGTGTGCTTGCCGGTCTCTGTGTATGCTTAGCTGGATATGGGATGCAGGAAACGCATGGTCTTTCAGGTTTAACACACAAACTGAAACGTGAGAGGGTAAAACAGAAAGCTGTGGAATGCGTGTAGAAATCCTTGCTGTTTCTCATTGCTTTTTATTTATGTTGAAGATATCTGGGATCTGTAGATTCTATCACAGAATGCTAAAAATCTAGCACAAAATTTGAGTTAGTCTTTGTTTCAGGCATCAGCTGTGATGCACATCAGAAACTGTCCTTTCCAGTGGAAGTCCTCTTCCTGAGAAGAGCTGGCTTCCCTTAGCACCTGTGCAGGTGGCTTTTTGCACCAAAATCTCATAAATCTATTGCCTTACAAGTATAAAACAGGATTTTCTGTGGGTTTGGGGATTTTTGTTTGTTTGTTTTAAGTGAAGTAAAATCAGTGACACTGACTTTAGATTTGGAAGTTTAAATCTCATATTTTGCAGTTGCAGAAATAGCTTCTGCCTTGTGCCTTTTCCTGGAGATCAGTGTGTGCTTGTTCTGAAACTAGCAATGTGCTTTTTCTAGGAGTATGGTCATAGTGCTGCCTTTCAGGGAAATGAGTAAAAGCAACTGGAATCCAAGCAAACCCAATAGTGTGTACTTCTTGCCCTGTAGTTGAGTACTTTACAGCTTTGAAGTGCATTTAAGAACTGCATATGAAAGACCATGGAAAGTAATGGCTGAAAAAATTGAGTATTTCAGCTAGCAGAGATGTCCATACTGTGTTGGACTTTGGCTTATGGTTTTCTTTTATATTCCTTTGGAATAACTATAAAATTGGTTTAGTCATTCATTAGAGGTTGAAGGGAGGAGGGAAGATTCGATGCCGAAAAAATGAAGCATTAAGTGCTAATTATGACTGCCATCTCATTTGCATTTGAATTGACACTGAGTTTCAGTAGAAGATACAGTAAAGACACTTCCTAACAGAGCTGCTTTTGTACCTTGTGCTAATCAAAACTGTTGCATAGGCTAATCTTTGATGGACTGAATCAAAGAGACAGAACCTTCTTCAAAGGGTGTGTTTGTGTGGAGATGTTTCTGTCTAGTGTTCTTAGGTCTTGTTTTTCAGAAGAGTAAGGGAATGCAGTGGGTTCCAAAGGGAACTGTGTCTAGTCATCATCCCCACAGAGACATCTCTAATAGAAAAGTGTGTCTGTGCTGGAAGAGCAGAATTCCTCAGTGGAATAGGCCCTTAATACAGTAAAGCATATGTAGAAAGCAGAAGTGCTGCACCTACTCAATTCTTCTGCCTCGCTTCATCCTCTACTGAAAAAGGTGGCTTGGAGAGGCTTGTAAGTGCCATGCTTGTGGATATTCAAAGATGCAGCTAAATAAAGCCCTGAGACATTCTCTTGTCCTTGGAACTTCACTGTGATTTTCAGCAGGCAATTGGGTGACTAGATGACCTTTAGAGGTTTGTTCTAACCTAATTTCTCATTGATGTTAGTTATCCTCTAAAACAAGACCTTTCCAAAGTCATAATGTCTAGTTAACCTCAGTAATTCTGGAAGGGTTTAGTTTCTAGTTCAAAGTTCTCCTTAATTCCCATTATCACTCAATATAGAAGGATGTGTATTAAGAGCAGTAACTTGTATGTAACCACTTGTTTATTGAACAGCATTGATTGTTCATTCTCACTCAGCTGACATTTTATCTCCTTATCTTAAAAATTACTCAGTTTTCGGAGGGCTGTATTATAGTGAACAATCCAGCTAAACTAGAACAAGTAAGTAGAGAACAATAAAGTAAGGCCAAACACATAATCAGTATTAAACGTGTGCTCTACATAGCAGGTCTAGCCACAGCATATCCCATCATTTCAGGTAAAAAGCAGGAAGCTGATGAATTGACTGGTGATGCTTCAGTAGAAGAGGACTCCTTTGTCAAGGTAATAAAAGTATGTAAAAACTTTTCCCATTTTGTATTTAAGGTCAGTGTTTGACTTCAGTTAATGAAAAAGCTTCCATTTTCTTTGTGGTAATTTATGTGGAAATTTGGAGCATTGTTTTTACTGTATTCACAGTGTGATGCCTAAGGGTATGAAGCTGGGGGGTTTTTAAAACATGATATGAATTTTATTACGAATATGAGACACTGATCCAGCAGTGAAACACTGATTCTAGCAGTGATTTTTTTAGAATAAAGCTAATACTTTTAGTTGTATTAAGTATTTGTGTTCATACCAAAAGGAAAGTGAATTGGAGACTCAAGATGCAAGTGATCAAGATGGAAATGATGAATTGAAAGACTTCAAAGAATCTGTTGAAGATGAGAACTTGAATTCTAAAGAACTACCATCTGCAGAAAAGAAAAGATATCATGACCTGGAACCAGCAGAGACAACAGAAGATGTGGAGAAGGATTCTGAAAGTCAGGTACTTGGCTATATTTTACATTAATTTTTCTTAGTGTTTGTTACTAGGAAGTCAGAACTAGTTTTTCAGTTTCTCTTGCTTATCTCTAAAAGATAGGGTTTTTTCTTTTTACTCTACTTTACTCTTTTCTTTCTATTTGCCTTGATTTGTATTTGAATAGTCCTGAAACAAATGTGGCACTGATTGATAAAATTCTGCTCTGTCTATACAGAGTTAGTTCCTAAGTGGTCCTTTTCCCTTGTACTAGCAGTGACTTGTGCCTTTCAGTTCAGTGCTCAGATTCTTTACATCAGGAGAACTGCTCATGGATGTTCACATTGTTGAGTGTGTATCCACTTACATGTTTACTGATCTAATGCAATCTATTGACCCTCTAAATGTTTGAGTGTCTTGTAAATAGTTTGCTTATCTTATCCCTTTTCTATTTTTATAGGAAAATGAAGGTCCAGACATAGAAGATTACACTTTTCCAGCTGTCCATGTGAGTTCTAAATCCATTCTGTTAAGCTGATTTTCGTGTCTATTTAGTAGGAAAAGATCACTTTAGACTGTTTTTTCTGTTCCAGTGTGCATGTTAGAGTCAGATGATGTAAGACTGTGAAGGTAAACTATATGGGAAGCTTTCATTCAGATATTTAGTAATGCAGATAATTGTGATACCAAGTAAGTTGACCTATTTAAAGACATAATTCATGTCTACAGTTTGGGATTGTTCAGTGCCTAGAATATTCACAAAGAGTGTGTCTTACACTCCCTTAAAAACGTATCAGAGGGCTATGCCAGATGCTGTTGTAGTATTTACAGCCTGTACAGGAGTTTAGAACTTCTGTTTAATGTAGAAGTTTGCCCTTGAGAATGTGGGGAGTGCAGAACTGGGCGTGATTATTTAGGGATGCTTTTTGATGTTAGTACTAATGTCTGATATCTCTAAGTTCAGAAATTCATTCGGAGTTACATGGAACTGATGTCTGGAAAGTGACATCTCATATGGCATGTCTTGCTCTGTGAAACTAATGGGAAATAAGTAAATACCTCTCCAAATCAGAGTTTCATTTTTAAGTAGCTGCTGGAGGGAGGCTACCTAGTTTCTGACTTCTCTCTTGAGCTTTAATAGCTAATGATGGACTGCTTGCATTTCTTTGAAAGCAGTAATCAGCAGCTTGACAGACTCTGAAAGCTTTACTAAGACATGGAATAGTTTAGAAATGTCCCATTGAGTTGAGGGGGTAAGACAATATCTGCATGTCTCAACCAACTGCAAACTGCAAGTATTGCAGATAAATGCCAAGTTGTTTCATAAAGAAGTTTCATAACAGTTTTTAGAGATTTGACAAGGGAGGTGCATGAGTTTGGTTCCTGGATAATCTTTGGAAACAGTTTTCAGTATTTACCTTCATACAATAGATTTTCCATGAAAAATACAAACTGTTCTGCTTAAAGTTTCAAAATAGGAGACATTTAGTGTTGACTTCCTTTTCTTGCAGGATGGGGAAGATGAAGAAAATGAGAAAGGTATGTCTAAAGTTTAATAGAGTTCAGAGGTCTTACTCTGGTAGATCAGGCAACTTTCTCTTGTAACATTCAATCTCTACTAATACTAGGCTTATCTCCAGCACTAAGTATCAGTTGTCTCCTCATTGAGCTCAGCACCTGGAATCACTGCAGTCAGTTTATTTCACTCCTAAGAGTTACTTTACTCTTAAGAGTTGGTTACAGTACTTATCAGTTACTGTGGTGGATGTATAATATAGTTGCAATACTATGATTCTTAATAAAAACCCATAGTATTCAAGGACTGAATTTAATACACGGTAAGTCTTGATGCCAAAGCTTCCAACTTGCACTGCAGTAACTGATGTTGAGTGAAATGCTGCACTCTCACACTGAAGTTGAGCACCCCACAAATGTATGGACCATCATATGCTTGGCTTACTGTCACTTAGAAATACCAGTTGTACATAGGATGGTAAAACAAGTGTTTGAAAACCTGTGGAGTGGCTACCATTTTTTAAGCTGTGCTCATTAGTGAAACTATAGAAGGAATGTAATGCATTTGGGCAAACAGACTTCCTGGACAGAAGTCATAAGGATTCTACATTTTGTGGACTCGAAAGGACATGGAACACCATCACTTTACACAAGATGGAATAAACACATTACTGAAGCTACAGGATTTAACTACAGACTCCATGTTTACGAGGGACCCCATGGCCGAAGTGTCTCATCTGTGCAAATCCAAGAATACAGTTGGAGATGTCTCTGTGGGACTGAGATGGAAAATCTTTCCAGTGGATGAAGATTGAGACCATTTGTCTACGAACTCTGGATTAAGGCTCACCCGTCCATGTTCTGCAGCAGCCTTGTACAACTCACTTGACTGCCAAGCAACTGCTTGGAAAGGAAAAGAACAGCGAACACCGACGTGGAAGACTGGCTGGAATTCTCCAAGACTGTAATTCTTTTGGATTTGGGAAGGTTAGAAGTTCTGGAACCGGGAAGATTCAAAGACAGATTGAATCAAACTGTGAACATCCAAAGCAACTATGTTCTTCTGGAATGCTAAATCCTAAACTGGAAAATGGATACTTCTTACGAAGAACGGGTATCTCCAGGATGGAACCATATTCTCCCTCCTAATGTTTTGGTATTTGTCTCTAGAAAATGTGTTTTGCCATGAAGAATAAGTGATCCTGGGTAAAGGATTTATATTTGTGTTAATACACCTTGTGTTTTTTCTAACCTTCCATCAGTGCTAATAACTGGCTTTGTATTTTCTAGGTCCTATTCTAGCTTATGCATATGAAATTGTTTAAACTTCTTGTTTTGCCATATTTATTCCTGTTAAATCCTCTTAGATAAAGCAGGTTCTGGTGATGGTACACAAGAAGTATCTAAACCTCTTCCTTCAGAAGAAAGCCTAGCTGAGGCTGATCACACGGCTCATGAAGAGATGGAAGCTAACACCTCTGTGAAAGAAGCTGAGGATGATAACATATCGGTTACAATCCAGGCCGAAGATGCCATCACTCTGGATTTTGATGGTGATGACCTCCTAGAAACAGGTAAAAATGTGAAAATTACAGATTCTGAAGCAAGTAAGCCAAAGGATGTGCAGGATACCATTTCACAGAGCCTGGAGAAGGAAAGCAAGGACTATGAGGTGACTGAGAACCATAAAGATGGTAAGAAGGAAGACTGCGTGAAGGGTGATCCCGTCAAGAAGGAAGCCAGAGAAAGTTCAAAGAAAGCAGAATCTGGAGACAAAGAAAAGGATACTTTGAAGAAAGGTCCCTCGTCTACTGGGGCCTCTGGTCAAGCAAAGAGGTTTGTTTTTCTATGTCAGTTCTTTACGATACTGAGTACCAGCATTCAATAAGATCACTCTACATTAAGGGGGTAGCAGCAAGAATCTTATAATTAGTATCCTATGCTCCTGCCTATAGGTTTTTTGACCGCCATAAGTTACTTTTTAAAATTCAAGATCTTCGTATAGACACTATGTCCTACTGATTGCATTGTCGAATTGTCAGCATTTATTTATTTTTTTCAAATTGACGATTTTTTTAAATGCCCTTGTGATGATGGTAATGAACAGCTATCAGTTCTAAGAACACAAAATGAAGTCAAGTCCCCGTCCTGAAATCTGGAGAAGATTGCCATATATCCACTGAATAGAGTTGTCAGAAAATCTAGATCTTCAGGCATCTTGGGGAAAATCAGTGCAAGAATCCATAAGGGAATCATTTGTTCAAATATACAGTCTGGCCCTTTTTCATTTTTATTTTTTGAAATGTTAACTTGTCTGTTAGTGTTAGTAGTATAAAATGCAACACCAAATTCTGTAGTTTCAACTTTCTTCTGATTTTTTAAATTTGCTTCTCTAGCTCTGCTAAGGAATCTAAAGAAAGCAAGACAACATCAAAGGATGATAAAGGTAACTATTATGAATTAGAGTGGTATTTCTCGAACTAAATGCTTTCCTGATTGAGAAATTGCTTGCCACGTAATAAATTGGCTTATATGTTGGAACTCAGCCATCTGTAGATTATGCTAGAGGTACAGTAGTCATTTGCTATATGTATGTGTCCATATATTTTGTTTCTCCTTATGCCAGATTTGTCATAAGATCAAAAATACTTATTCTAAAGACTTGATGAAAATACATTCTTCTGTTGCAAAATACTTTCTGGAGCAAATTCATTTAACATTTCCCAAGTCTTTGTTTTGATGAGAAGCTATAATTTTCAGATAAGCCTGCTGTAACTTACAGCAAAACAAGCAAAAAATAATTGCAAGTACTTAAATGTAATGCCAATTAAATTTTTTGTCTTGTTTGTAATTCTAGCTCATTTTTAAATCAACTGAACTCTCAAACAAGTACTATAGCTGAGATGCCAGCTTGCAAAATTGCACTTGTGGCTGTTTAATGTATTCATTTTGAACCTATTTTTTTGCCTTGGAGTTTCCACCTGTTTCCATAAAATCCTGTATTACAATTACAAATTTGAAGAGTGGAGCTCAAGAGCACATATATGTCACCAGTTATACTGATGCTTCATGGTTGAACAGATGCATTTGTGTGAGCTCATGTGTCTCCTTATTTTACCTACTCCCTTTCTGCCAAAAACCTTTGTCACAGAATCTCTGGCATAATACTAAGGAACGAATTAAACTTTACCTGCTAAATGAATTTGAGAGGAAATTTTTGTGGCAGACATAATTGGGTCTTCTGTTGATGTGTCTTTTCATGACAGTTACATGCTTAAAATGAAACTGAGAGCAGATTTGCTGTGTCTTCATTGATGTAGCATATGTGATAACTGTGATAGTAACTGTTTAAGCCTTTCTTAATATACACAGCCAAAGCCAGTTTAGTGGCTGTTGATTGGTATTTATTGATGGTCTCAGTGTGTCACAGAACCATAGTGTTATGGGTTGGAAGGGACCTTAAAGATCATCTCGTTCCAATGCCCTGCTGTGGGCAGGGACACCTTCCACTATCCCAAATTGCTCCAAGCCTTGTCCAACCTGGCCTTGGACACTTCAGGAATGGGGCAGCCACAGCTTCTCTGGGCAACCTGTGCCAGAGCCCACAGGGAAGAATTTCTTCCTTATATATCTAAACTAATATCATGATAACCTTAGTATGACCATAAATGAGACGTTGCCTTTTTCTCTTAGTTAATCTTGATGCATTGAAGAAACAAAACTATCCTTTTTTTTTCCCTCAAGATGGTTAAATTACCTTTTAAAACTCTGCATATCACCAGATTTTCCAGCTTCAAGATGGAGATCTAGTTCTGGTCTTGCCTGTAGGACTGGCTACATTTTAACATATCCCAAAGCAGTTATTTTATTTAGCAGCAAACAACAACAAGCTGAACTACATAACTGAAGACTAAAAGATACTGGGAATGAGATTACATGAGTTTCTTTTGAGTTCTTATCGCTGTGTTGTTGCAAAAATACCTAATACATGGGGTGAGGGAAGTATTTAAGGCACATGGTGTTTTTCCAGCTTTTATTTAGTATTTTCTTTAGTATGTGGGAAAGAATTTTGGTGGGTTGAATCTAGTTCTACATCCAGTAGTGTTTTTAAAAAACTGCTCTGGATGAAGCCAATACTTCAAGAAGTTGTGGAAATTGACCACATGACTCTGGAGGCTGGGATTATCCAAGTCTCCTGTATTTTCCTTTCTGCTGTCTCTGGTAACTTGAGCAGTGTACAGACATCATGATGGAGACCAAATACTGTGTGCAAAACACCCCATTTTTATGGATGGTAGCTAATGATAGGGGCCAGATTTTGAAGCTAAATGTACATACCCAAATGAGGAGTAAAGCATGCCTTTAACAAAGATTTGTATTATTTTTCTGTCTCTGTCCTTTGGGTACAAGGTAGCCAAGCTGTTGGTCTCAATACACGGTTAAATGAATGAAATCTTATGGCATATGCTTTTTTTTCTATAGAAGTCTTTTCAAGAAAGGTAACCAGATAAGCAATTACTTAGAGGTAACAGGCTAAGTTTCTCTTTTCAGCAACACTTTAGTTAAATATTTGTGGTACCTCTGTCTCCTTAATTTTTTGGCTGTTTTGTAAAACTTGTTTCAGGAAGCGCGAGCAGTGTTAGTGGTAGCAGTGGAAGTTCAACTAGAAACCTGTGGGTTAGCGGACTGTCTTCCAACACAAAAGCTGCTGACTTGAAAAATCTCTTTGGCAAATATGGAAAGGTATTTTATGGGGTGTGATACCATATGTGTGGTGTGTGTCTATTCCCCCTCCTCTATTCAATTACAGAAATTAATACTTTATTTAAGTAAAGGTTTGAGAGGAAATGTCTGACCAGTTCAATCTAAAACCCCATACTGCAGCAGTAAGAGTGTATGCTTACAGGAAGAACCATATGTTCATTTTATAAGAAGTTTTTCTTCCTGTGGAGGTAAGATAAGTACAAAAGAAATTTCACAAATACTTGAATATTCTGGTCAGGACTGGCTTTCAAAATAATGATGGCTATGTTCGTTTGTAGCAACTGTATTTAACCACGAGTGCAAGATAGTGTACTAACTGATAAAATTGTAATACTAACAGTTTTGTAGAACATCCTGCTTTGGGGAGAACGTTTTGAAAATCTGTTCTGAAGGCTTATGAATGGGAAGAATTGGTAAAAATGTGACATGTAATGTATGATTCTTTAGGGACTCTTTCAGTGATTTAATGATTTTTTTTTTTTTACAGTCTGCTTAAATTAAGTCTGTTTTCCCAATTTTGGTTAATTGAAACATACAAATTCCATAGAACAATGCGAAAATCTTGAAAGCTAAGCAGTCTTCTAAACCCAGGGATCTCATTTTCCCAAAGGAGTTGCTGATAACTATGTGAATTTGTAGTGTTAGTGTAAGCCTGTGCAGATGTGGCATTATTGTATCTGGGGAACTAGTTAGAACCTGAGCACTGTGACTATCAAGTATGTGTATTGATTATGGCACATCTGATGTTTCCTTTGAATTTAGTAGGTGATTTTATTTAGTGCATTCACAGGTGTGGACACCTGACAGAATATTTTGTTGAAACTTCCAGTTACTTGGCTGTTTTCACTGTAAAGCTGCTTGGTACTTACATTTACGTAGCTTCCCAGTTTTAAAATTGATTGGGAAATATTTCATGACTGTACCATGACAGTCTAGACTGCTAAAAGATAAAACTGATGACAGCTAGAAAGATAGAACTGTTGCCTTTAGAGCTTGACTGTGACAAAAAGACTGGCTCCAGCAGCCATAGAAATTCTAGCAAGGAGGAGGAGCACAAAGGTTAATACCTTCTCAAGAAGCAGATGTCAGAGCTGACTGCTAAAATGGCTTAACTGACACACTTGCTAGATGACTTTGAAGGTTTGGCTCCCTTATTAAGTTACTACATAGTACTGCTTATACCTTCCTGCTGTTAATTGGCAGCTGCTGACTTTCTTTGTGGGGGTTCATCTGTCAGAGATGAACCGTCAAATTCAAGTCAGTGGTGTTTCTGTGAATTTTGCCAGTAACTGAAGAGAAGCATTTAGATAATGGGCATGAGGAGGTGACTGGTCAAAAGAGGATGCAAACATTAATATGCCTTGATGTGCAAGTTGGGATAAAGTTCTCAAAGCTTTTGAGAATTTGGGCGTGTCAGTTTTTCTAGTGGGGTGGGAGTTATGTTGCTGATGAATTGGGGGGGGGGGGGTTGGGGTGAATTTATTTTGTTTTCTTATATACTAGGGTAAAAATCTTATTGGAATACCATAATTTCTGTAGAAATGTTTCTCTCAGAACCTGAATTCTTCCTGTTTGCATAGGTACTTGGTGCAAAGGTGGTCACAAATGCACGAAGCCCGGGGGCAAAATGCTACGGCATAGTAACAATGTCCTCTAGTACAGAAGTGGCCAGGTGTATCGCACACCTGCACCGCACAGAGCTGCACGGACAGCAGATCTCTGTGGAGAAAGTAGGTTTCATAACATGAAGACTTTTCCCAGAATAGACCAACTTTTACAAGACTCTGTATTAACCTATTTGCTTTTGGAAAAAAAATAGGTAAAAGGTGATCCCTCCAAAAAAGAATTGAAGAAGGAAAGTGATGAGAAATCTAGTTCGGGTAGGAGCATAGGAGATAAGAAGACTGCATCAAGTGACAAAGCCAGCAAGTAAGGAATTTCACATCTTCTGAAATTGTGAAAATCCTCTAAGCTGAATTTCTCTCATTGGATTTTTGTATTCTTTTTCCTAATAAGAACTCCATCAACCAAAAAAGAAGAAAAGAAATCAGAGAAATCTGAAAAAAAAGAAAGTAAAGAAGCCAAGAAAACAGAAGGTAAAGATGAGAAGAGTGATAATGGAACAAGTGGCCCTAATCAAGAATCCACTAAAAAAACTGAAGAAAAGAAAAGAATAAGTATGCCATATAGCCATATTTCCTCCTGTTGAATCTGTGTGTCTGACTTGTCTTGGGGGCATGTTCTTGCTCTTTCTGGAAACCAGACATTTAAACACCTGTTCTTTTTTAGACTCCAGTAACACATTTATTACTTCCATACTTGATACTAATATTTAATTACAGGCATGTTCTGGTATGTTTGTCCTACCAGTACCAGATCACTTCGGAGATTTAGAAATGTCACGAAGGAGAATTTTTTATAGGCAAATAGAGATAGTTGTGTGTGTGTTTTTAAACCTTCTTTTATTTTTCTTTTTTTTTGTTTCCCCCCTTCACTAGGTGGTAAAAGCCCAGGTCAAGTTGTAGTTTTAGACCAAACAAAAGGAGACCAAGGCCACACTAGGACAGTTAGAAGGGGAAGGTTTGATAAAGTAAGTATCTATAGATTTGATGCAATCCTTACCTGATTTGATCCTACCTTGCAGTTGACTGAAGAGTCAGTAAACTATCACTAACTGTTAAGCTTAGATGGAAGCTTTGTATGCTTTGGGATTGCTAAGTCATTAATCATACGTGAACGTAGCATCCAGAAATCTCCCTAAATGAATGAGACTTCTGAAATAACCATTGTAATCTCTATCTATAGCCACAGATATTGAGGAACAAAGAGCGTATTATTCAAGAGAAAGTGAAATTCAGGGAATACAGGGGTAGAAAGGATATCTTGCCTTTTGAAAAGATGAAGGAACAGAGATTGCGAGAACACATGGTTCGATTGGAAAGAATACGACGAGCTGTTGAACTGCGAAGGTAGTAATTCAACTTTTTGCTAAAGGCTATTGTATACATTAATTGATCAGATACTATATTTAGAAATCTAATCAGAATTTATTCTGTCAAGCCTTCTAACCAGATGTTAAAGTCTGGGACTCTACCTAACAGTATCTTTTATGGGAATTAACAAACTCCAAAATTTTTGTGTAATCTTTTAATAGCTATAATAATATGTACACACACAGCTTAGAGTTTGTTACAGTGGGGGATATACCTCATAAGTGTTACTGCATGCCAGTTTTCTTTTTGGAAACGTGAGAAGTAGACTAGGAGACAGGGCCAAAAGTAGTGTTTGGGATTTGCTTGTTTGTTTGTTTTTAAACTGAGAATGTTGTATCTCTAAATGACAAGCATAATGTAATACTGACCCTTTAAATAGAAAGACCAAATGGCTACACTGTTATGTTCTGCTGTTTTCATATGGCCAAAAGCTTGCAAAGAGCAGTTAAATGAGCTGTGTTGTTAGCTGGGTTTCCCAAAACAAAGGGAAACAATTCCTAAACAAAGGAATTCCCAGCAAGCATAAAGCTTAATGGAGAAAATGCCTTTTGTGCTTCCTCTAGGCTGTATTATGGGAGGTAAAAAGAAGAAAGCAAAATGAAGCTGTTCATGTGCAACTCAGAGTGGTCGTGACTGGCTGTCTGTCGTACTTTTCTGGACAGAAAACTCTAAGTAAATGTTTTGTTAGCTTGAAGAAGAGAAGAGCTAAAATAGCATTTATTTTTTAGGTCCAATCATATTCTAGGCTACTGAATACTGTTGTTACTGTGTGCCACGTGACAAGTGAGAAATCCAAATTAAGAATAAAATACATCAAGAAATGATTATTTTTAATAGCTTTTCCTGTCAGTTGTCTGCTAATGGTTCTGTAGATTAGCAAAACCACTTTGGCTACTTGGGGCTAAAAGGAGAGTAGACTTCTGGTGCAAGGACTTCTGTGAAGAGCTTACTCTGAATTAGTTTTTGAATGCCTATGCCTAAGGTGACGTTAGTTTTGGATGACAGAATTTCTCAGATGAATTTCTGCTACCTCTTATTTTTTCTTCAGGCGAAGAGAAATTGCAGAGCGAGAGCGCCGCGAGCGAGAACGGATACGGATAATGCACGAGCGAGAAGAGTGCCTGCAGAGGGAAAGGGAGCGACTCGAAATTGAGAGGCAAAAGCTGGAGAGGGAGAGGATGGAACGGGAGCGTTTGGAGAGAGAGCGTGTTCGGATTGAACAGGTGGGCAGAGCTGGGCTCTGGACTGTGCAGGAGATTTTTGGAGGATGGCCCAGTTCGCCCTTGCAGGGAATTTTGCTCTTCACTCTTCTACCCAGTCCTTTTTAGAAAACCCAGCCAAACATTACATAATTTACATTGTACAACAACGGGAGTCTTCATCTTGTTTGCTTGGGAGTAATTTGATATAAAATACTTGCTGCTGTAGCAGCTATACAAGTCTGTCTCTAAACATGAAGTACAATGGATCACTTTGTCTATACCACTCTTCCATAGTTTGACTAGATTTTTCCTATAGAATACCACTGCAAACTTCAAGAAGTATTTCTGGGTAATAAATACAATAGTAATACAAGAAATTACCTGGAGACATTTCTATGTAACAGCCAATAGCATCTCCAGAACTGTTGTCTACTTTTTGCGAAATATTCCCTGTGCTCTTTAATCTTAGATGCTACCCAAGGATGAATTTTATCAGATCACCTTTAGCAGAAAACTGACAAGGGATAGGTGTGTATCCTTGCTAACTGTTCTCTGGGTATGTCTAGTAAAGTCCTGCTCTGTTTGTGCGTCCTTTCGTGGCAGGAACGTCGGAAAGAAGCGGAGCGAATTGCGCGGGAGAGGGAGGAACTCCGGCGGCAGCAGCAGCAGCTCCGCTATGAACAGGAAAAGAGGAATTCGTTGAAACGTCCACGGGATGTAGATCACAGGTAATTCTCAAACTGGTCTTTTGCAGTGCATAATAAAAAGAAAGAGCTACAAGCCTTGTATGAGATTTGAAAACGCATTTGGACCTGAAGCAGGTCTTCACAGAAGAACTGGATTTCTGGTATTGCTTTGGTTTGACGTTAGTTTATGACAAACATGAAACACTCCTTATCTGTAGGAGGGAGCTTTGAAATTAGAGAAGCATCCCATTAATTAATTCTTACTGTGTGAAAAAAACACAATCCAGAGCATTTGCTGAGAAAAGCTGTTCTTCCTTAATGGTTGAAGCTTCTACAGAGTATTTACTGAGAAAAGCTGTTCTGCCTTAATGGTTGAAGCTTCTACTTTAAGAATTCATATTTCTGCTAAATGGATGGCTAGTTTGGGGTGTTTTCTTAAATTATTTTGTCCACTGCTCTTTAAAGAGTCTACCTTTGTCAGTGGCTTTCCAAAGGTCAGATGAGCATCTCCTAAAATAGACAACTGACTCTCAACAATTTTCTGCATATTAGGCCTTGATTTGGCTACACGTGACTGATGAGGGTTCCTTTGTTTTGGCTAAAGGAGAGATGATCCTTACTGGAATGAGAGTAAGAAGATGGCTCTTGATACAGATGCACGTTTTGGCCATGGCTCAGATTACAGCCGCCAGCAGAACAGGTTCAATGATTTTGATCACAGAGAACGAGGCCGATATCCAGAAGGTTCTTCTGTTCCATCATCTTCTTTTGATAGGTAAGTTTAGATAATGGAGCAGGTATTTGTGAAATCCACAGAGATGCTGGCACACTCCTGACTGTTCAAAACTGAATGTGGTGCTGAAGGCTTTACACAGTTCTGATATAATAGAATTGCAGTACTGTCCTGACATTTCTTGTGTCTTCGGGACTGGCCACTTTTATCATGGAATCTAATCTGCTTTTCTCTGAGGACTTTAAATTAGCTACCTGGTGGCCTTTTTTGTGAGACCCTTCAAAAGGATTTTTGCAATTATTCCTTTCTCTTTCACATCTAGTCACAAGTTCCTGTGGATTACCTGTGTAATTTACTGTGCAGTAAATGCTGGTTCCAGATGGAACTTCAGGGTTCCAGTAACCACTAGTAAAGCTAAGACCACATAATTGTACCTTCTGGAATTCTGCTTTTAGGTTGCAGTGAACTAGAATTGTAAATACAATTTTGACTTGAGAAATACAGCATTCCCCATTTCACAGTGGGCAAAAAGGCAGCCCCATAGTTGCTTAAATTACACTGACCAAAATGGGAACAAATAAATGCATAAAGAAATGTTTAACTGGCTGTTAGAACTCAAGCTCAAAATCACAAATTGTAGACATAAATACAGTTTGGGGTGGGAAGGATTTCTGTTCTGCATATATAGTAACGAACAACTAATACAAAGATGAGCGATATTTTGTATCTTCATGCATGTGCTTACACGTGCAGAGAAAGGTGAAAACGGGAAACAAGTAATGATTCTTTCCTACTTTAACAACTTAGGCGAGATCGTTTTGTAAATCAAAGTGAGGCAAAAAAGACTCGCCCAACAGCACGAAGAGAAGAGCCGGGCTTTGAGAGATACCCCAAGAGCTTCAGTGAGTCCAGAAGAAATGAGCCACCACAGCCAAGAAGCGAACTCCGGGACACGGACAGACGCGAAGTGCGAGGAGACAGAGATGAAAGGAGAACAGTGATAATTCACGACAGACCAGAAATACCACACGGCCGACATCCCAGAGAAACCGGTTCCAACCCACCTAGGCAAACAAATTGGAAGAGCGAGGGAAGCATAAGCACAGACAAACGGGACGGCAGGTAAATGTGCTGACTAACCAGGGAAAGTACTGCTTCTTGTAGAATTTATCCATAGTAGCAATTCCTCAAGAATTAGTGTGTAAAGAGAGAATAGACCCTCTCCTCCTAAAGAAAAGCATTGGAAAATATGTAGGGTATCAAATGCTAAATCTCATCTAGGAACTGATTGCTGACTCCCAGCAGTCTGTTCTTAATCATGAGAAGCAACACAGAGTTAAGGAGGCTTTTGTGTAGAATGCAGATGTCAATGACTAGCATGTGAGCTTGAATTATTTAAAAAGCCACACAGATCTCAAGGAATGTTTCTAAGAAGTCAGCTGCAGGTTGCTAGGAACCACAGGAATCTCTGCTGTCTACATGTGCTGTGATTTGGTACCAATTCAACTATACTGAAACCAAAATTTTGATGAAAGCAATTTTTACAGAGGCGAGCGGCCGGATCGGTCGGGAAGGGAAGTGTCCGGCCACGTGAGGGGAGCACCTCCCGGGAGCCGCAGCAGCGCCTCCGGCTATGGAGGCAGGGAAGGAGAACGGGGCGTGATGGGAGAGAGAGGTGGAGGACAAGTGAGTCACCTTCTTGTGTTTGTGTGCACGAAGGAGAGGCTGGAAAATGCAGGCTCATGCTGGAAGAATGACCATATAACATCATCAAAATGATTCACAAGCATTCTGCCTATTTTCAACTTAGTTTTCTTGATGTTAAAGGTTCTTTATTAATAACCCCAAAAATGACAGAAAAATTATCCTATTCTTCTTGTCTGGCATCTTTATGATAAGAACAATACCTGGGAGTAGATGATAAAGCTTTTGAGAATATGTTGTCACCTTTTCAGGGTTTTTACCATACACTCACTGCCTGCTATTTTCAGTGCAGTTTGTAATTGTAATTTGTAATGTGATACTGAGTGAAAATCCTTCTGCAAGACTTGTCTTTAAAGACTACAGATTAACTCACTCCTGCTGGTATTTAAATCCTGAAGTACTTAGAAAGTATTAATGTTCTTCTTCCTGAGGTTTATGCTAGTGATAATGAGATCAGGGCAGAACTGGGAGTAAAGTGTGAGTTTGTGGAACCTCACTTGCTGCATACCCACACATTCATCATTGCAACTAAGTTTCTGTTACCAAGAATTAACAGGAATATTGTAAACATGTGTGAGCAGCATATGGACTGAAATCTTGAAAGACTTGTGTTTATCATCTGTAAGCTTATCTTTCTTGACAGGCCTGTTTCTTGTAGCTAAAACAGCCTCTTCTTTGTGAGAATGACTAGCTGTCACTTTCTCCCCAGCACTACAATGAGGACAGACATGTTGTAGAACGCCACAGTCGTGAAACTGGACCAAGGAAAGAATGGCATGGACCTAGTTCTCAAGGAAGTGGCTATCATGACACCAGGAGAATGGGAGATGGCCGTGGAGGAGGGGGCATGATGGCTCCACATACAAGGTACAGAAACCACTCCTTCCTCTCCGTTCCCTACTGAGCCCCTGCAAGCTTTGGTGTCCTTAGGAAGGGCAGCAATGTGGGTAGCAGCAGGGTGAGTCCCTGTGGCTGCTGCACAGCCACAGCCCCAGCCCCAGCCCCACCTGTCTGGCCAGCACAGGGCTCCCCAGGAGTGCTGCTGCTGGCAGTGGGGCCCAGCAGCACAGCAGTGAGGGACTTCTTGCAAAGTCTCTTCTCCTGCATGTTTTCAAGTCTCTTTTGAGACTTACAGTTTGACAGTTGAGTGATAGGAGGTGTAAGAATGTTAATACCTTTGCACCAGGAGTTTAGGTATGTATCATAACACTTCTTTTAAAACTTCTGTTTCCAGTAACTCTTCACCCATTAATAGAGTTGTACAGATCACAGGCAATTCCATGCAGAGGGGAAGTGGCTCAGGATTTAAGCCATTTAAAGGTGGACCTCCACGAAGATTCTAAGATCTACAGCTGTTTGGTCTCAAGATAACTTATTGAAATTTCTTGTAAACTTTCTTCGATTAAGAACAGGAAATCTTGTCTGGAAATCCTGGTTAAATTTTTTTAATTTAACATGATTATTTTCCTCTCAATTTTGGAGGCATTTTCATAGTTACGTTGTAATTTTGGATAGGTTTTGTGTATCTTTGATAAGCATTTTCCCTGAGGCACTAGAGCTGTGTAAAAAGAAATTGGAACCAAATATTTGTTAATTCTGTACAAAAGGATAGTTTGCAGCTGTGTGCTAGTAGTTTGATTTGCCAACATTAGCTCTGTGGTGTCATGCTTTAAAGTTAGCTACTTCTCACAACATCCACAATAACCTCCATTTTGAAGGTTGTCCAGACTATTATCTCTGCTTCCTAATTTGTAGAGAAATAAGATTTGTTCTTTCATTACTGGGTATTATGTAACCTATTTTTGCAGAAGGTACTGTTACATTGAGTGCATTTATGTGTATTCTTGCAAATGTATTCTTTTGAAATAAACCTTCATATTCTGTATAGCTTCTAGTAAGTCTTTAAAGCAGTCTGTGGGGAAGGAAGGCAGAATTAAACAGACATGTTGGTATAGCAAATCAAAGCATGGATGCCATTAGGTTCTAACTAAAACTTGTCTCCTTCACTGTTACTGAATTGAAAAACTTGAAAGCACATTTGCTCACAGAAGAAAGATTAGAACCAAAAAATAGCAAAATACTCAAGCAAGGCCCAAAGGAATAATTTCAGTTTGCTTTGTGTTTAGTAAAGCCTCTGTGAAGTTTGAATCAACTGGGGTTTTACACCAGACCACCACAAACTCTGCTTATAGGGCTTGAGGACTCCTGCAGCTGCTCCTGATGTGGCCTTGAGCAGAAGGCTGCATCTTGTTCAGCCTTTTGGTTTGGGCCAGCATGGACGGGTCTGTGTTAAACCTTTCTGGCCCAAATAGAAATGCCAGGCAGCCAGGCCAGGACTCATTTATCACCCAGCTAGGGTAAGGGAAGAGCTACAACTCTGCTATTCAGCAAGGGAGAAAAGCAAATGAATCCCATTTGGAAAAGCTGGGTGGTGGGTGGTTACCCAAATGAACAGGGGACTCCTAGCAGAACAGCAGAGCTTAGGAAACAGTCCTTGAAGAACAAGAGCTGGAAGGGTTTACTGATCCAGATTGTCTGTGAAAGAAGGATTGAAGTTTTTAAGGCATGAGGCAGCAAGATGCCGATTTCTGCTTGCTGTGTGGAAGAACTGCTAAGCACCTGCAGTGTTCCAGGGGAATCAAGAGCAGAGCAGAGAACGAGTTCAAGTAAACTGGTTTTGAGTAAGCAGCCTTTCAGGAAAGATGGAGGAGAGAGAAACAGAGAAACCTTCTGTGCAACAGCATTGTCTCTAATTAATCCTATATGGATATTCACATCTGACAAATACTTAGGTTTAAACAAAGGAAATGCACTGTCTCAGCAAGTGTGTCACTTACCTTGATATATTTAATACATCTTGTTCAATTCTTAAAAGAAAAATCAAGCAAGTTCAATTTACTGAGTTTTGCTGCAGGAGTTTCGAAGAGAAAGTACAAGCTCCCAGTGCATTTTCAAAGGTATTTTTGCATTTGGCCGCAGTCTGTGCTTTATCAGATGTGACAACACACACAAAACAAATATCTGCTCCAAGATGAATTTATAGTGGCTAATGGATCGAATTTGGAAGTTTATAACCTTACAAGACAAAGCTATAGAGAAGTACAAAAATAAAACTTGAGATGTTCTTAGTTCCCTGTAAAAGTCTAGCTATGCATTCCAACAGTTAATTAAATTAAAAATGTGATTGTGCAGGTGTAATAATTTCACTTAAAATACTAAAACAAACTCAGACAATGGGGAAAAAACTGATTGAAAACAAATTGCTGAAACCTTAGAATTTATCAAAAGCTGAAGAGCTCCAGAAGACTGGTCTTTTTTCCAGAATGAGGTTTTGTTGGGTTATTGTTCTGGGTTTTTTTAAGTAGATCATCCACCCTTTATTATTAGGAAAGAACTTAAATATCTAAATGAAATATTTATTTAAGTTTGCTCACTTAAATTTATTTACATACAATGAGTTTCAGAAGACTGTTAACCAAAATAAATCTCAGTTGGGTAAAGACCTTGAACTAGAGAGAGGCTGACAGCAGGAGACACTATTTAAAAGGTAACAGAATTTAACAGCTTTGTGGTATACAAACAAAAAGGGATATTAAGATACAGAGCTGGATTTCTCTGAACTATTTGTGTTCAAAATTATTGTAACAATTTACAAGGAAATGTTATTTCCTTATAGTCTTTAAAAACACATTAATACAATATAAACAGTTAAGGCTTTTAAAATGCAAAACATTCAGTAGTTGAACTTGTAGATGCCATTACAGTGCTGGATAATGGTGTCACATGATGAAAAGTATTTCATTCACATACGTTGGTACAAATGATACTGCATGACTAGATTTAATTGTGTCATGCACCTCAAAAACACAAGTTAAAAAAATTTAACCTCTCCCCTCTCTTGGTAAATCCAGAGTCGCATCAGCTTTACTTTGCATTTCCTTTTAAGAGATATCAGGTAAGCATGGGGTGACTAACAGGACACAGCCAAACTGCTGATTTAACACAGGAATTGCACAATTTTGGTGGCAATCTTGAAGACATTACTAATCCGGAAGTATTTTGGAACTTTACTAAAATATGTCAGGTTTTGTGGGGGAGGCTTTTTTAAAAAAAACATTTCATTGTAAAAAGACCCAGTCAAGGCAGTTAAGACCACAAATATTTGACTTAGCACTGGAGAACTTGGGGTGACTTCTGTAGGATTCATTTCTGTATGTTCCATCAGTCATTTCTTCACCAAGCTTACATGTGTGTTAAAGGTGATTATCACAAGTTGTACAAATAAGGGCTATGCAGCTGGTGACCAGATAAAAGGATAATTGAAAATTATTTTAAAAAACCTTTGATAAGAACTTGTTTTGCTGAAAGCTGTAATACAAACCAAAACTTTGTCATTTAACATTAAAACTCTGTCAGGGTATTGTGGGAAAACTGCTGAGAGTATTTCTCACTCCCTTATAAAGAATTGCTGTAAGGAATTAACATAATACTGAGCAAGATGTAACAGATTTAGAATGGATTTCTGTGGCACAGGACAAGTACTTGATACTTCTGTAGTTCTAAGAACTGCTATCAAATTGTGAGGCTCAACCTGTAAACGGTGACTACACACTGCAAAAACACAGGGAAAAACCATTCCCAGGTGCTATGATCTGTCCAGTACAATCTGATAGCAACCTGCATTAATTGGGGATGTTTTTGCAAGTACAAAGCCTATCCAAACCAGAACCCTGCTTATTTCATCAATGTCTGGACTGTAATTCCCTCACCAGTCACACTTCTCAGCAGAATGTTACAGCACTAGTGATTTCAAGTGTTACCAAAATGCAAGTGGAAGAAACCCTTGCTACAATAGGTTTGTCTCTTGAAATCATTGTACCTATGGTCACTTTTTTAAGGGGTTCTCTAAAATTATTTTTGCCTGCCAGTCCCTAAGAGAAAGCATGTAAGAAATCCAGAAATGCAAGCATACCTGCTGTAGCCCAGGTATATGGATTGCAAATATGTAATTATTGCAACTATTCATGATAAAAAATACAGAAGCTGGATTACAAATAGTTTCAAGTCCACAAGCAGGTTCCTTGGTTCACTGTATCCATCTGCAGTGTCTTGAAGACACCACCTACTGCTACGCTTTTCCAGGCAATGGAAGGATTTTATTTCCACAGCAATACATTTTTGTTGTTCTGTAGTTAACAGAAACACTGATCATATATACCCATGCAATTGGCCAAAATCCCCATACTGTTACCTCACAGAGAAGCTGGTTTCAAACTTTCAGTGTGAAGGGCTTCACTAAAACTCAGTTGTGAACACAACAGTAACTAAGATAAACCAGTTTCTGGCTCTCGTTAATCTGCAATTACAAAAGCCCTAAAATTAACAGACTTATTGCTGCCCTGATACCAAAATACTGGAGAGGAAATTGTCTGTTTTCATAGATAATTTGGAGTTCCCCAAAACAAGAGATAAGCAAACCCAAGGGTGTTCCCATTACTCAGCTGATTTAAGTTTTTAAAGTGATTTAAGACACAATGGTGTTTCTTCTAATTACAACTTTGACCTTTTCCTTGGCATGTGCCAGTGAACAGGAACAAAAGCCATCAGGCTCTCTGACAGAAATACAAGTTATCTCAGCTTTTTTGGAAACACATTCAGAAGAAATCTAAAAATGTTAAACTGAGGTGAAATTTTCAAAACTGCTCAGCATAAACTTAACTTTTCATAGTTACAGCTGAAGTTGTAACTGAAAAAGCCCATCCAAATTTTACTACAGGCTTCAACAAGAGAACATGAACTTCAAGACGGACAAGTATCCAATTATTTCCTCCAGCTCTGCGGAGGAGAACCTCAGTTTGTCTCAGCTAAAGGCTTTGGCACATGAGACACCGTTAGATCAATCCCCATATGTTTCACAACAGGTATCACTTATGGTGGATGGGACCTAAACTGAAATTGGGTCAGCACTAAAGGAAGCTCAAGAGAGTAATTTTAAAAAATAATAAAACTTAGCTGAGTTTGTGTCCCTGTCCACCGCCAAGGTCTCTGTACGTTTGGCTGAGTGTTTGAGTCTATCAGACAACCACCATTTCATTCACTGCTGGGAGGGCAGCACGGGCAGTGCCTGAGCTCTGATCAGAGCAGCAGCTGCCTTTGAGTTCAGCAGTGTTACACTATTTGTAAGCACTGTGTAGACTGACATAGCAAACTTTTCAATTCCTTTGAGTGCTAAAACTTTATCTGAATCATTCCCTAGGATTTCCCAAAAATAACACTATTTTTTGTTTGTTTTTCTATGCTGTTGAGGGAAACATGGGATCTTGACTTTCTAATGATAATTAAATGAGTATTTAGAGATTTTAATCTTGAAAAACAAGGAATTGCCAATTTCAGCAAATAAAGCTTCTCCCTGAACACAAGTAATCCTACAAACCAGAAAAGGAATGAGGAAGGCAGATTTCAGCAAGTTCTCTAGAGAGAACTCTCCAGCAAAGACAGCTCAGAGTGACAGGAGCTGACATTGACCAAAACTGAACAGTAGGCAACTGACATTTAATAAGAATATTTGGAGCTATCAGAGGATCAGCACAGCTAGTCCTGACTTTAAAGCACAGTGAGAGTGAAGAGCAGTGTGTCCAGGGACAGACACTGCCAACCTGCCAGGAAATGAACCTGCTGGGCATTACCTAGGTGAGAAAATGTGGCACTACACGCTGTGCCACAGCTATTTGTGTCCAAAAAAGAGCAAAGCCTTAAGCAATCTCAAGAGGTAGCATAGGGACTTTTTATATTCCAGCCTCTCTTTCCTCCTTAGCATTCTCCTGTGGCACTTCTTCCCCATCAAAGCAGATCACAGCTGAGCTTAAACCCACTG
Organism: Anomalospiza imberbis; assembly: GCF_031753505.1. Lineage (NCBI taxonomy): Eukaryota > Metazoa > Chordata > Aves > Passeriformes > Viduidae > Anomalospiza > Anomalospiza imberbis. Next base: position 14,176,477 of record NC_089693.1, on the reverse strand, counting down.
CTTTCCTACTGGGCAAGCTGTGAACAAGAGGGAGCTGTGCAGGAGCACTGAACATCAGACAGACTCTGTACATGACATGGTGTGAGAAGGTGTCACTCACCTCTTCCCCTTTTCCCACTCAGCACTAACAGTCTCTGGCTAGTTACGTTTAATAAAAAAGAATATGCACTTATCAAGATGAAATGCCATTTTCAGGCCTTGCATGTGACATTTGCTATCCCTGGACTGAATGAACATTTTTGTGAGTTGGATTTTTCTTGCTCCAAGGTGTTCATCATAGCACAGATGGAAAAAAATGGGAGCATTCTACTGCAACCAAACTACAGCTTGTTATTTTTGCTTTTCTGTAATATGCTTTCTAATAAGGATACTCCATCAATTAATGTGCATTCTGAGTCACCTGTTTAATGCTGCAACCTTTAAAAATCTACTTTTATATAAAATAAGCTCTTAATTCAGTATGTTGTATTGAAGGTTGTAGTTTGTATAGATTCTCTAATAAGCATCCTAATGCAAAGAGCTGATCCAAGCAATGAGCTGACTTTGTTACAGAACCAGTGGAGCAGGAATGAAGAATGGTTCAGTTAAAAATACATCAGCTTTACCTTTCACTTTTAGTATTTCCTGCTGAATGCACAAGAAACTTAATTTCAAGAACTCAAAACTGCCTTTTATTACATACTGGAAAATTTTTTCAAGAGCTTGTGTACACAAATTTGAAGAAACATGACAATAATGTGACATACCAAGTGAGTCAGAGCCTGCCTGCCTGCCAATCCCAGCAGAGCCTGTGCTTCCCTTAGAGCTCTTGAGAACTGCTGGGAGCAACAAAAGCAGCTCTGCAGAGAAACTGAACACTTCATTTCTTATATGAACAACATGGACAGCTAACAAAATGTAGTTTTTGCATTGTGTTTAAGTGAATTTTCAGGAATGCTAATTTCATTCTCTGGTGTTACAACCCTCTGGATCTGCTTTGCTGGGTTGCAGATTCCATGAGTGTCAGAAGAAGACTGGTGGATTTGAGCATTTACAGAGTGCCTTACAGAAAAACATTTATCTCTACGGCAGTGCTCCGTTTTTTGCTAATCTTAAGAGTACTTGTGTGTAGCTTTTTTTATGTCACAACTATAATGCAACAACAAAAATTCTATGATTCTCTTTTCTGTGCTAGCATTTATGTAGTGGAAAACAAGTCCTACTCTACTTTCTGGACACTTTCATATATATTATGTAGGTATTTGGAGCATGTACATGCTAAGTTGTATAAATAGATGTAAAGTATAAATCTATACCCTTTTGCCAGAACATGAGCTGGAGAAAAAAGAAAAAAAAAAAAAGAAAAGAAAAAGAAAAAAAGGCAAATTAAGTAAACAAAAGTAACAAAAGTAGATATTGTCTTCCTGGTACTCCAAGACTATATTGTGCAATATTGTTTTCCAAGCTCACTTCATATAGATAAAAGCAATTCTGTGCAGGTTTTTTGATCCTCAGATACTGTCAGAGATACCAAGTGTGACAGCTTCTGGAATGGTTACTCCCAGTAGGGCATATATTAAGCTTCCAGGTGAATTTCAGTTTGGGTACTAGGAAGCTCAGCTGCTTGTGACTTTTGCCACTAACAAGTTCAACTCATGCAGCCCTAGATTTCAGGAAATCTTTACCTTTTTTCCAAAGCTTCAAGACCTGTAAAGGAAAAAGGATATTAACAGAGGACTGTTTTCACAGCATGCCTTCCATCTCAAATAGCCTGAAACCTTTACTCCTCTATTGAAAGAAAGTGAATCATCTGGAGTTTCAACTTCATGATGAGCACTGCATTTAACTCTTCCTCTGTGACCAAATGACCATAATTCCTCTAACTACAGTATATTAAGTTTCAGGCACATCTGTCTGAATCTGGAAATGTTACATGAACTTTTCTAATATGAACGAGTATCTTAGGCAAAGAGCTAAACTCCATAGCACAACAGCTAGATTACTTCCAAAAGGAGTTAAAGTGGCAATACTGTCACTGAAAATAATAACAAACACTTAGCTTGACGTATTTATTTTTCAAGGTCAATAAATAAATGTAAATACACAAATTTGGAAAAATCTTAGTAACAGAATGTTTTTAAACAACATTCTGGCTTGAAGTCTCTGTTATTGACACTATTGGAATAGTTTCTCATCTACTTAAAGTAGCTAAGTCATTATGTTGGTGATCCTCCATCACATTAAATTTGGAAGAAGTTAGGCTGCTGCAAAGGAAAAAAAAGACATCAACCTTTGCTTTGACACAGAAAATTATCTGAACTGCATACATTAAGTATTAAAATTACTTCTCTGGGCATGACTTTTCTAGAGAAGATATTTTTAAATTTACAGTTTACATATTAGAGACCTCCTACTGTTCATTACTTCATCATTATAAAAGGGAAATCATAACAAAAGAGGAAGCAAAACAGGAAAAGGCATGGAAGAAAAGTGATACAAACTGGCCCTTTAGTTGGTAAGACATTCTTCTTTTATCTCATTTTCATTCGAGGTTGGTAACAGATGTGTGTGATGACTGGTTGCCATCAGTGCAGCAAGTCTGCTTGAAATAATTGTGAAGTGGCTTTTTACCAATGGACTTGTGTTAGACACCCACTTGTGTACGCATTCTCCTAACACATGGAAGCAGGAATGTCATATTCCACCTTAGCTTGCCCAGGTTATTCTGTGTGAACACTAAGGCTTAGAGCACAGATACAGAACTTTTCCAGGAGAAGCAGCCTTTTTCAAAAGTATCTACAAATTGCTAAGTAGAAATTTTTATCAAAAGGTTCAGCAACAACTAATTGTTATTGACTTAATGGAAGTGGAGGAAGATTTGTGGTTCCCTCAAAATTCATCAAGTGTTCTGTTTCTGCATTCTATAAATACTACAAGATGCAACATGTTTATTTGGTTCCCATAAATTAGAAAAATCTGGTTTCCAAAAATTCTAAATTAGTGATTTAAAAAACAAAATATTACACCTGACCACCTTTCAGACCATCTCAGAGAGGCAGCTTCACTCCCCTCTCACCCCTTCAGAAGTGTGCTTTTTTAAGAATATATGATTTATAAAACAAACAAAAAAGTGTGTTTTTAACTAGAGTACACTTGCTTAAATATACAAGTGGACACGTTAACGTCATATTGAAGTTCAAGGTACTTCTGGATAAAAGGCAGATAGTTATTTTAACTCTGCATTCTTATATAGAATAACGATTATTATAGACTTTAGTTTCCTCTCATCATTCATCTATCATATGGAGAGGTCAATAAATAAAAGCTTATCTGGTCCAGTTTACCTACAAGAGAAAAAAATAATAAAAGAAAAAGAAGTTATCTATAAAATTACTTGTTTAACCCTGATAACATCTGAGTTGCCATACCCAGTTTGTAGTTGCAAGAAAAGCAAACAATATTCATCTTGCTTTTTGATAAATGCCCCATTTTCTTCATGACAATTTTTGTATGCTGCCTATCAAGTCACATATTCTTGGGGCAAGAAACCTGGCCAGGAGATGCAGTGATAGCAGTAACAAGTATAAATCTGGGTTCAAAAAAAGAACATACCAGATCCAGAAGCAAAGAAATCTGGACACACTGAGGAGGCAGTGCCCAGCTGTTATTTGGGCTCTTGTGTCGTGGAGACTATATCCAGCCTAAGATATAGTTTCATACTAAGGAAGTAACACAGAACTCTGTTGTGCTCGTGTACAGACTTCAGGAAAAAGCCTTACACAAAATGAATTACCTTTGTTTAGAGTAGAAGATAAAATAGCTTACTAACTGATGTAATGAGTAATGGATGTCACTATGACACAGGACTTGCCATGAGTTGTGTGTTCAGCTACAAGGTGCAATATTTCTTATGACTAACTCAAAGCACAGCCGCATCCAACTGTGATTTGGAATTCCCTCTTGAGCAGCACGCACTATGACTTTGAAGGAAGTCTGTCTGATTGGTACAAAGTCATCCATCCTCTCTTGGAACATGAACAAAATCCATGGGGTAATCAGGCACAGGCGGCATGTAACAGGTTTGTCTTCCTTTTTACTCCTTGTTTTTGCTTCTGAGGACATGCACTTGGCTCCAGATGGAATCCATGTTCTGTTACAAGAGAACACAGCTGTTCTTCTCTTTCTCCTTCTCCTTCTCTCGAGGCTCTTTGCGTTTGCGTTCGTTACTCCCGGATTGTCTTGTGCTGGCTGGAGAGGCAGCACCTTGTACCTGCTGTGTAGGGAAAAGGGGAAATAAATGGGAAATAAAACCAGCACCATTGCACATACAGCCTGAACTCTTCCTGTGTGGTCAAGTTCACCAACAAAAAGTTTAAGTATTATGCAAACCAGTAGAATTCAGGTAGGGTTTTTGGTATAAGTACTCCAGGACCTCCACAAAGTTGTGTATTTCTTGAAAATTAAATCAGCTGAAAATATATTTCAAGTTTCATGTGTCCCTTCTGTTGTGTCCACAAATACAGATCAGTAGTTTCAATAAAACATGGTTTCAAGCATTTTCTGGCACTTCTGTGTTACTGTACTGGAAATTTTTCTTAGTTTCTCTTAGAAGTACATAATCCACATTTCACTATTTGCAGAGTCAAAGTGCTGGTGTGGACAGCGAGATAATGGGAAGGCAGCAGCTTTTTGTGACTAGAAACTCATTAGTAACTTGGCAAGGGGGTTGGTATACAAAGACAACATAAGTTTTGTTAATTCATCATCTATTCCCTCTGTTACCCATTCATAGCTGCAAATAAGCAGGCTTTTAATCCTGTTCAGCAGGTTCTTCAGTTCCTTCTACCTTTGGCAGGTATGAATCTGTGTCTTAGCTCGGTACTGCTGGTTCTATTAAAGCAACAAACAGTGCAAATAACACAACTTTTACCTGTCAAAATTTTTGTTTCATGCCTAAACTTATCAGTTAATGGTTCTGAATTACTTCAGGCCAAAGATGCAGGCTTTATATAGATATTTCTTACATATTTGTAAATAAAAGCAATTCTGAAAACCCTCAGTGATTAAGAACTCTCTAAAAACAAAATCCCAACTTAAATATTGTCTCTGGCACAGAAGATTCAGTTAAATTTCATTTTTGATAGACATGTGCATGAACCACATTTTCAGAAGATTTTGAAATCAGCTGCTTATTGGGTATAGGATGGAAAGGTGTACTGGGAGAAACTGAACTGCCTAATTCAAAACAACAGAGGAGATTCACATGAGATCACAGTCTGAATCACCTAAAGTGTACAGCAACAAACTTCTACAAGACAGAATAAAGACAAAGCTTCAACTGTTATCAAAAAGTTTAGCTGAATGCTCTTCTGCAAGTAATGTAAAATACTAGCTAATACCATCTTTATAACCTGACATATTAATTTATACCATCATTCCAAATTAAGTATAAACGAAACCCTAATTTAGAAGGTTAAGTATTTAAAGTATTTAAATGTCTGCAGTTGCCATATCTACATGCCTACTCCAACAATTGTAGTGTATTCCTTGAGATTCCTATATTCACCTCAGGCTGAAATATGTACAAGCACAGATGTATCTGTGCAATTATTCATACTTTCTAAAATTGATGATCATATTCTGCAGTACTGTTTTCTTACCTGGACCTGAGCAGCTGCTTGTTCCTGTTCCTGGTAGTACTGAGAAGCTCTCCTGTCCTCCTCTTCCTGGAGCTTCTTTGCTAGCTCTAGATCACTGATTCCTTCTGGGATCTGTTCCCAGTTAATCTCTTGATTCTGCTGCTCTTGTTGTAGAGACAATGCCATCAGGTAATCCTAAAGAGTAAACTTGTGAATTAATGCTTTTTCACAGAGAAAAGAGTCAAGTCACATCAAGTGAATTTTTCAGCATGTGCAGCTACACAGTACCATCACTTTTCTCCCAGCCTTTATCTTCAAATGGAGGTCAGGAATTTGTTCCAGAACCTGTCCATAGCCCCAACTGCAGAAAGGCTGAGAACAGCTACTTTACGTGTCTGCTTTCACAGTGCCTAAGCTGCAGCACGGAAAACACAAAAACTAATTTTAAAAATTTGCTTTTAGGTTTAAATTCTATTACCTAGACAGCAGCAAATTATCTGTCAGGTTTTTATTCTGAGAGAGAGATGCAGTGCTTCAATTTATTAAGAAGCATCTTATTAATTTTCCCCCCGTATTTAAAAAACATTGATGGTGATCACTATGAACTTGTTCAGAATGTAAGATTTTCAAGGAACTTAGTCTTGCTCTGCACTTGTGCATTAACTGGTACAACTCAGCCCCAGCTCAGACATGACTTCTGCAAACTCTGTGTCTCAGCAAGAGTAACAAACACCCACCATGACACACAGTCTGCTGTGGGGTCTGTCCTACGTTCAGCCAAGTGGGCAGCAGAAGGCAGAGTTCAGCTATGACAATCTTAATGAGCTGAAGAGAGTTTGTTATGTAGGAAGACATTTCACAGTCTGCTTCTGTTTCCATATACAAAACAGAGGTGACATTTCACCTGAGTGAGGACTTGGCAGAAGTGGATTCTGAGAGATTAAAATCCCATTTTCCAAACTACTCAGTTGGTCTTACTTTTCCTCCCTCAAAACCATATTAATTCATTCCAGTGGCCCTTCTGGGAGCCCCAGTCTAATTACCTAAAGGAGTTTTATAGTCGCAGATATGCATGAGTACACACACATGCATACACATCTGTGGAATTACACATAAATATGACTAAAAATCAGTACAAACTTACAACGGAAAGGCAGAAATCCAGTACCTGATCTATTTGATCCTGCTGCCCTCTGTAGACAGTTTCAGGGTCTGATGGAGGCCTCAGGTGGAATTCAGAGTCACAGAAATTCCCATCACCATCCACATTGTGTAAACTTTCCCACACAACCTTCTCTTCTGTAAGAAAGCCCTGGTCTGTCACCAACAGGTACAGCTGACCCTACACAGAAGAACAAGGAAAACTTGTAAAACTAAAAAAAAAAAAAAAAAAAAAACCAAAAACCCAAACTTTTTAACAGTCTAAGTAGAAGAAATGATACAAATGTTGCATTCCAATAAAACATTCATTTAGTTTTTAGCACATTTAGTAATTAAATAAATCAGCATACAGTAGTAAACCACCAGACAGTAGTATTCACTGCTAAATTAACATCCACACCATTTCTGTATTCCATCTTGCAACTCTTTATTCTTAATGGAAACTCATATTGATTAGAAATTAATATCAAATATCAATATATTATCCATGAATGAATTATATTAATATATATCAAGCTATATACCTTGACAGCTCTTTAGAAACACACCTAAGAAGTAGACTTAAAACCCGGCAACAAAAACATTATATCCTAGGAGTAATCACATTAAATTCCAAAGGTAAGATATGGAGACAAAGGTGATCTTTCCAAACAATCCAAGAGGCATTACCTCAAAATGGCCACATCTCAGACTTCATGTTTCATAATGAGTTTTGATAGAATTTGACGTCTCTGTCAATTGAAAGCTCTAAATTTAAGATTCTTGCTTTCACTTGTTACCAGTAATTGCTTTTGTTGGCATTGTAATAATTTTACAGTTCCATAAGGCCAAATTTCTTGATTTCAAAGTCTGAAAGTATAAAATGGGCTGGTCTGGAGTGAAGGGGACAATGCTAACAAGTGCAGTTACCTGCACTGGAAGAATGAAATGCAAGCTTAGGATGAAGGAGTGGAGAGGAGCTGAAATCAAAGGGAAATAACTGAAGTAGTCTCCAAGTAAAAGAGATGGTGCTGCATGTCTGAGGGACAGCAAAGCAGCATAAAATACCCATTTAAGTTTCCATTTAAATCAATCCGTGTATTTCATCCTACCTTTTTTATCATGTTTCTAGGATTATACTCCAAATCAAGAGTGTTGTTACTGACCACAGAGCATATTAAGACTGAAGCTCCCATTAGTATGACTGAATGTACCAGATCAAGACACTCAATACAAAACTTGTAGCAGTGATTTAGCTGTAAAAATCAAGTTTATTGTGACATCCACAAAAAATTTGGTATTTGTATTCCAGCAGCACACAAAGGGTTCTCAAAGATTGCTGTGCTGAAGTTGTACCAAAGCAAGAAGCAGATCCTGTTCTAATGATTTCTCAGGCTAAACAGGCAAGAAATGGAAACTGTCCATACTCAACACATACAGAACTCCTCTGAAGTCAATAAATAACTCTCTGAGGGAGATACTGAAATTCCACTCACGTCTGGGCAATCCCTCTCTGTTTACAGCTGCCCCTCCTGGGGCTGGGAGGTCACTTGACGTAACAAAAATATTATTTAAAGACTCACATACAGTAATTATTCCAATATTCCCTAATGCCATGACAGGCACTTATACACAAGGCCAAATAGAGTGGATAAAAACCCCAAACCAAAACCAAACAGGTTTTGTTCTACTGTATGTTCAAGCTTTGGAATGGGAGTTAACCAGCACAGGGGGCTTCACAGACATAAATACAAGTGTCAGCAACAAGTCTGATCACGTAACACGATCTAAGAAATCATCTGTCCCTTGGAAACCTGCCTAAGAACTGAAAGATATTCCTCTCCTGACACTTAAAATTACCTGAAGCAAATAAAAGGAAGTAATTTCCCAATGTTTCCAGTTTGCACAAAGTACCTATTTTACAACATTTTGTATATAATGTCTTGAAAATGATGTAAAAAAAATCCCAGAATTTTAAAGATAAAATGTATTAGAACTTTTAAGTTTTATTTTGAACAGTACATTGACTCAAAACCTAAAAAAGGGCGTGGTGTGTGTGTCTTTCATGTTTTCATCTATTATGCCATACATTTTTAATTGCAGCCCATAATCTGTGTAGCTTAGTAGTACTGAAATTGTGAAAATACTGGTTTTCCTATCTCCAAACTATTATAAGCTTAATTTTCTCCACACACAAATATGAAGGTATATCATTGCCTTCACAGAACTAGAATCTAGCTTTTAAGGATGGATTAAAGCTAACACTTGTTTGAAATAGAGCCCTGTTTCAAATCTTAAATAAAATTCATGTTCTTTGTAAGAATTTCTCAGTTGAACACTGATTGTAAAAATGTTACATTAAAGTAAATAATAAAAAATAAATGTAACTCAGCTCCCTAATGAATGGTAATAAACTGCATTACATATCACCACATTTCCTGAACACCACCACTGCAATTCTAAGACCTGCACACCTTCAACCATTGTGCTTTACTTGAACAAAGCTTAGCAAATCAACAAACACAGTACCTGATAAGGGACAGTGCTCCTGGTCACATTATTGGAATGAAAGGAAAATGGGACATCAGAGATCCAGTCATCTTTCCCTTATTTTTAACCAACTTCTCTGATCTTTACATCATGTTAGTACAATTAAATTGGATTCCACAAAAAACCCCAACCAGGACCCTCACAATATTGCTAATATTCATGGAACCTTTGGCAATAATTCCATATAAAGTAAGAGGAGTTGGCTCTTCTGCTAAGAGCTGTAATGTAGCCTCTCATCATGGGTTTGTTCTTCCACTTGCAACAAGAGAATAGAGGCCCTATCTACAGACAGGCTCTGTAGGCACAGTTTTAATGCCAGGCACGTTCTCCTCCCATCGCTAAAGGCACAGGCCACATTGAGCGGCACACCCAGAGCCAGCAAGGATTGCCTGGGAGCCGAGAGAAGCCTTTGACCCTCCGACCTCCGCGCCGCACCGAGCCCGCACCGAGCCCGCACCGAGCCGGGCCGCGTCCGCACCGAGCCCGCACCGAGCCGGGCCGCGCCCGCACCGAGCCGGGCCGCGCCCGCGGCCAGGAAGCAACCGCCCTTCCCTGGCACTTCCACATCGCGGGCCGGGGCTGGCTGGGAGGGACGGGAACACGGAGACAGCCCCGGGGGACGGGACACGGACACACGGCCCCGGGGGACGGGGACACGGACACACGGCCCCGGGGGACGGGACACGGACACACGGCCCCGGGGGACGGGGACACGGACACACGGCCCCGGGGGACGGGGACACGGACACACGGCCCCGGGGGACGGGACACGGACACACGGCCCCGGGGGACGGGACACGGACACACGGCCCCGGGGGACGGGACACGGACACACGGCCCCGGGGGACGGGGACACGGACACACGGCCCCGGGGGACGGGACACGGACACACGGCCCCGGGGGACGGGGACACGGACACACGGCCCCGGGGGACGGGGACACGGACACACGGCCCCGGGGGACGGGACACGGACACACGGCCCCGGGGGACGGGACACGGACACACGGCCCCGGGGGACGGGGACGCGGACACACGGCCCCGGGGGACGGGGACGCGGACACACGGCCCCGGGGGACGGGGACGCGGACACACGGCCCCGGGGGACGGGGACGCGGACACACGGCCCCGGGGGACGGGACACGGACACACGGCCCCGGGGGACGGGACACGGACACACGGCCCCGGGGGACGGGGACGCGGACACACGGCCCCGGGGGACGGGACACGGACACACGGCCCCGGGGGACGGGACACGGACACACGGCCCCGGGGGACGGGGACACGGCCCCGCCTGTGCGCAGCTCCCCAGGCGAGCAGCACGCCGAGCTCGGGCCACTCAGGTAACCAACGCACACAGAAATAAATGGCTTTCAAATGCCCCTCGCCGAGAACAGCTGTCGCGCTTTACAAAATGTTCCTACCCTCAGAAAAACCGAAACTGGCCACTTCTAGAGCACTACCAGATTATCTTTTAGATTTGTTTTTAAATGTGGGGTTCTTTAACAAATAGTCTCATGGGTTAACACTGCCCCCAAAATACCAGCACGTAATAGACAGCAAAAGTATCTACTGCTAACTGTAGTACACGGAGTGAAACGATGCAAGTCCCAAGTGTACAACTACTGTAGACACAGTTTACTTTAACAAAGTTATGACGAATCATTTATCCTAAGAATCGATATTTAGATACTGTAGACCAGTGCCCAGATTTTATAGTTTCACATATAAAAACCGTGAAATAAAGCTGAGGATAAAGCAAGATTATTCTCCCAAACAGGGATCTCTCAGTTTTCTGGCTTGCACAAAAAAACCCCTCTCTGAAATGCACAAATACAGGCTACAGGGGATGTTACTAGATGTCCTTTCCTTGGATAATTTCATAATCAGATTAAATAATTAATATTTTTAAACTACTTGTTCTAATGCAAATTACCAAGTTTCCAGCAATTCAGAAAACTGAAAAAGAAAACCAAACACCTGTCCAATAGCTTCATACAGTAAAGACAAACATTTTAAGCCTTATGTTTTGAATAGTATGTACATATTCTCTTGGACTTCTGGATCAGATCCCTTCGTTTTTGTGACGATGTTTTAAGTTGATGAATGAGTGTTGTTTTAATTGTCTCTAATAGTTAAAACGTTCAGATATACTAATATTAAAAAGATTTTTTTAAAGAAAGTATGTATTACTGAATTCAGAGTAACCCTCAGCATAAGAACTGTACACTTACTGAGAAATTGAAAAATAAACATTTTAAAGCAGTTATATTAATTGCCTCTAATGTGCCAATCTTAAATGTCCAAGGAAAAAGTGCAATTATGAAATACACTTTGAATTGGAATATAAGTATCTGTTGAGTTCTGAAGCAGAAACACAACATTTATAAAGCAGGAAACACACATAATTAAAAATCCAAACAGGTGTCTTGATACTTTTCAGTAAAGAACGCAGGTTCTATTACAAACAAGTCTGTGGGAAGAACATTCCAACTGAACTAAGATCTTCTCACCAAACTGAGCCCCTCTTTACAGTCCTGTTTTTCCTTGACCTAGGGAATTATCATTTGATGTATTTATTGTCTGCATAATGAAAAGCAAAGGCAAAAAAATAAAATCCATTTTTAACTGCTGAAAATTAAGACTGTATAATCACATGAGCCAAGACCATTAGTATGCAATTAAAGGGACAGGAAGTAGAAAAAAAATATTACTTGGGCAAATGGACAAGGTATGGAAATCCAAGTCCTTTCACTAAAATATCAGCCTTAAAAAACCCACACTGCACTTAAAAAATTTATCCCCAGTGTACAGGTCCTTGTATCAGCTGTACATTAAAGCTGTCAAATAAAAGTTTAAGCATTAGCTTAATTAGAATAATAATCACTAATTACTTAAGCTGTGTTTCTAAAAATACACCTATTTTATTACATGGACATAACTTATTAAACGTGTAATTCCCTTTTGATTATTTATTTATTTATACGTTTCCACGTATTGGTTTGGAGGGGAAAGAGAGAAAGGCAGTATTAGAGAAAGAGAAAAAATCATTGCATCGTTCTTGCCCTAGAAGTTCTATACCTCCACTTCCCCTGGCATATGTTGTGTCTCCAGTTTTGCCAATGGATGGACTTTTCTCCATGGTCCAGCTACTGCTGACTACTGCTCAAACCGTGAGGAAACTCCATCTGCAGAGCGAGCATTAAACCCAGGAGATGGAAAGAGCGGAGCAGTTGAAAAACATCTCAGCTCTTCAGCAGCAATGCATTTGGCACTCACATGAGTATCCTGGAGGGCCAAAAATTTCTGGATAGCTAATCTTGGCTAAAAGCCCAAGTTAAGTCTATTTCTGACTTGATACAAAAGACCCCCTAGACATATAGCTACTGCAAACAGCTGGGTAGGTAGGAGGCAAAAGAGTTGTTGCTGGTCTTTAAACATCAATTTAAAACTTATCTTCTGTCTCTATTAAAACGTTTCTTGATATCTCAGATTCTGCCATGTACCACTCAGAAGAAATCCAAATCGAAGTGAACACTGTTTAGAAGCAATAACGTCAGGAACTAAAACATGTAAATAACATGGTAATTAAACACTAACTACAAGGTCATTCACCGTAACGACGGTGAAAGACAAGAATAATGACCTCTATTTAAAAATTTAGCATTTCAGAATTCTAAGAATTCTCAAAAAGCACAAGATTACAACCACTGTGACTTAGCAGCAACAAACCTTAAATATACAAACCACACTCATTTTCAAATATTTTAACTTTATATTTCTTAGGACTTGTATTTAGTTCTTACAGGTAAAACTCAAGACACAGATTTTTACTCACTGCCTTAACCTGTTCTGTATTATTAATATTGGCTGAGGATATTTAACTCATTGAAGTGTTGTATTTTATTTCTGTAAGGAAAAAGGATCTCAACTGAAAAGTAAATCTTTGCAAGTATGAAGCTGATAAAGCACAGACACACACCAGGTCCTACCCTTTAATGTAATAATGGGCTGCAAAAGACTACAAAGAGCCTATGTTTTACAAAACTGATCTGTATTTATAATCCACAGGTCAAAGTGATACCCACTGACTGTATTTAATACAAATACTATTTTACAGGATTTAACAATAGCACAAAAATGCATTCTTTCCAGGAGGATTTATGTATTTTGTCTGGAATGGCCTTTAAACAAAGTAAAAGAGCACCTGCACCTCTCGATACCAGTTGTACCCAGAAAGTACATCTGTAGTTTTACTATTTTCTTTTTTAAAACCAAACTACGTTGAGGTGGGGGTTTATTCTTCCCGCCCCATTCCATAATGAAAGTGTGTAACAGTGTACAAGCTGCCACCAGCTAATCCAAGAACTAAATTTAGAAAAGCAGAGAGGGAAAAAACTATACTCAAAATTGTGATTTAAATGAGCTGCATCAGGAAATATGTGACCACACAGATGTACTTCAAAGCTTTGGGTTATTTAAATGGAAGAAGGGAGGAGAAAGATCCTTTTACCTGCCCTACTGCTTTAAGCAAGTGGCATTGTATACACAGATTTAAAACAGATCTCAGATGTACTCTTATCAGAAAATCAAATGTTACCTGCTTGTAGAGTTAATCATTATTTATCAGGACTGTTCAGACCTTTAGTTCAGCTTATGAGTAGTTACTCAAAATGCCAAAGATTAGCACTGACAGTCAAGATTAACAGAGGGAGGAAAAAAGGACTAGTAGTAACAAATGAAAGTGTCATTCACATGAGGTATATGACATTATCATATAATGGCAAAAACAGTGGTTTCTTAACTTTTTTGCATGTTACACACCTCTTCTTTTTTTTTTTTGCTTTTATTGCCATAATTCTTAAGCACAAGTGTACATGGAATTAAAAGTCTTATTAAAGAACAGATAACCAGAACATAATTTTAAGCTTCCTATACAAGGGTAAAACCTCTTACACTACCATCCTAGCAAAAGTAAAGTTGTTTTAGCAAGAAGATGCTCCATAAATGAATGCAAACTTGCCAAACCAGATTCTCCATTCCATGGAGGAAGGAGTCCCAGAAGCACTAACCAAGCTGACACTTGCTTTTTGTATCCTGGAATACTCCTTTCACAACTGCTGCCATTTTGCTTCCCCAGATAAAGATAAAAAATAATTAAAAGAAATTCTCTTCCCTAACAAAGGGAACCAATATTGTAGCTCATTTCAACTTCTCCAGATGTTTGGGATTTTGCATATAGACCTATTCATCTACTGGCCCAAATGTAATGCAAACTTTTACATCCTCAGAAACCTGAAATTAATTAAAGTATCCTTATTAGGCCAACCATAAACTGCAAGAAAATTTAAGCCATGTAAGAAGTGTACATAACTATACATAACTACAAAGAGTTAACACAGGGAGTAAACTGAACATAAAGGGAAAGGCTACAAGAAGATTTAAAGTAGTAATGGATGCCAGTGACTAAACCACTATAATCAATAATTCCTTAGTAACGTTTGCTACAGACCTTACATTCACTGTCAGCCATATTTATATATAACAACCTGGAAATTAATTCTGCTTCAAGACTGTGGAAAACCATGACTTGCTTTGAAACACAAAACACAACGATAAAGACAGTAATGCTGGATGTACCTTGTATTTGGTCATGGTGCTAAAATGGTTGTTCCTGAAGAACACACAAAGCTCTCCCTCCTGGACAGCTGAAGTCAACTCACACAGTCCATGGTATGTTAACTGTGTAGCTGTGTTATTGAGGAACTGCTCAGCTACAAACCCTACAAAAGCAAAACATACTGTTATGTGTGTCTATTACACACTTGGTAATCTAAGACCTGGTAGCAATAGTAGGTTTTTTCCTATCTTCCCCCTACATCCCCATATTATCACAAGATTTAGGGAAC
This sequence comes from Anomalospiza imberbis, assembly GCF_031753505.1. Taxonomy (NCBI): domain Eukaryota; kingdom Metazoa; phylum Chordata; class Aves; order Passeriformes; family Viduidae; genus Anomalospiza; species Anomalospiza imberbis. Next base: position 14,161,262 of record NC_089693.1, on the reverse strand, counting down.
ACATAAAAAGAGGGGACAACAAGTTTCAAAGTTCTAAAACCACAGCATTGTAAACAAACCTTCCAATCTTCACAAATGCTATATTCACTTCTAATATTACTCATATTTTTCCTTGTTGTAATGGAGTATATAATTAATATTCCAATTATAGGAGACAATAGATAGCTAAGTTGAAATCTGAATGCTGCTACAATAGGGGAAGCTCTTGCCAGCTTTTGAAAATGTGTATTAAATAGATCAAGAGTATGCATCAGAGAAGCTGAGAAGACAAGCACAGTGCTGTGTGCCTGCCCAGGGAAAGCAGCTCAGCACACAGAATGCAGCTCTTCCCACTTGTATCTCTACTCAGTATCACCCACATGGAAAATACATAACTTAGATTTGGCGGGCACATACTTTGATAAAATACAGAAAAACATTACTTACCTTCACTAACCAGTTCACTGTTTTCTGACTGTTTACAAGAAATGATCTTCTCCACCAGCTGATTGTAACTGCAGTTACCAACTGCTTTTACTATGTCAGCAACCTGCAGGAGAAAGGAACAACATGGAGAATTTATCTTTGAGAAGAACAGAACACAGGTGTAAGCCAGTGGCAATTACTATGGAGACAATAAGAATTCAATAAAGACAGGATGTTATCCCCTTAAAAAATCTAGGCCAAAACATTTTAGCCCAGAGTGTTACACATTTGGCTGTTTCAGATCCTATTTTAAATCCTTCAGTTAACCCTTAGCATCAAAATCTAAGGCAGATAGAGAGCACACCATGAGTTGGATCAGCTGGGCCAGGGTAAGAGAACAGCAACCCTCAACAACAAGGCATGAAAAGAAAAACTCTTAGGCATTATTATTCCAGCCAAATTCACCAGTTTCCCGCTAAGCAAACAATACCACTTTATTGTTTATTAAATGATATAATTAAAAATATATTACATGTTTGCTAAAGATGCAGTTTTCTATAACCAGTTCCACCATCTTCATTTCTCAGTAATAGCAGTGACTAATAAATCAGAATTTAAAAAAGGAGGAAAGTAACTTTGTATTCCTTCCAAGAGTTCTCTAATAATCTTTCAAAAATGATGACTGTGACACCGTATCTGGGGCAACTCGCTACTTCTCTCAGAAAAACAATTCTCCTTTACAGAGTCATAGAAGGCTTTTAAAGTAGTTTGACTATAGACCCAGGTTCTGCAAAGTTCCTGCACTAAATAAACACACAGTCTGTATTCACTTCTCAATTTTTCTGACTAGATTAAAAAAATTCATTACTGTATTCATTATTGACTTGTTAAAATTTGCAAATACCTCCCCTCCCACCAATAACATTCAGAACAATTTTTTTTAATAACTGAAACAGAGTAAGTTACCTGAGGGTCCACTAACCATCCATGGTACAAGGGGATATCAAGAAGATCAAACACTATGCATTCAGGTGTGTATTCAAATACTCGGACACCTGTGAACTTCACATTGACATCCAGACCCGTCTGCAACTTATGCAGAATTGCCATTGCATCACTCATATTCTGACAACAGAAAGAAAAAAAAAGAACAGATGACCCAACAGAGCTTTGTACATTTGGTGGTTACTCTTGTAACCCTTCATCATTTAGTATTCATCAACTCAACACTTAAAAAAACATTTTAAAGGGTAAATTACCTAAACAAATGTTTCAATGCACATTCACTTTACACATTGTGCCAGAAGATACATGAAATGTAAGAACCTCCCTCCAATCACCTCTATCTGATTGTTTCTTCTTTTACACCCATAAACTAATTTGAGGCAGTTCTGATTGCTTTTAGGTCTATTTCCCAAAGCCACAAGCCAGATGTCAGCATGAAAACTGAATTATAAGGGAACCTTCAAGGGACTTTTCCTGAGGTTTCTTCTCCCCTTTTAAGCCTTCCCTTTCAAGTCAGGCTGAAGTACTTGTCACTACATAATGAATGATCTACACAGACCCACTTGCCAACTCTAATTTCAGGGTTCAGTACCGAGAATCAGAATCTTAATTGTTCGCCACTTTTTTTCTTTAATAATAAACCCTTTTCTATCTTGTTTTGGGCATACCTTTTAATGGCCTGTAGATTCTACTGTCAAAACAAGTAATGAAAGTAGCACTTATTATAGTAGTGATCCTAATGGAATCCTAAGGAGAATTATCAAGTTATGAAGTTCCAATCACAGAAAGGAAAGATGAGCCAAAGAAAATGTGCTTTGTGAGACAGTTATCTTGAACCAACAGATAAAAAAATTCCCAACATGCAGGAAAAAGAATTTTGCACTAAGTGAGAAAAGTCCACAAGAGTACAGCCAGAAAGTCTGTGCAAAATATTTGGGGAAACTGAGGCACTTAGTTGTTTGGGATTTTTTGGGTTTTGCAACATTCTGTTAAGAGGAATTCAGGCTTACAACAATGGGAAAATAGCACGACAAAGACCAGAAATACAGCTTGGACAGGAGATGGAGACAGTAAAGATCCACAGACAAACTACTGATGGTTAAGGACAGCTGCTTCTGTTGTCTTCTAATCAGAATCTGCACTTGAGCATGGCTGCTACAAATCAGAGTTTTAATGCCTGTAGCCCTTTAACTGCCCTGTTCTGTCAAGTTTCCACGATCAGGAATGGAACAGCTCCCACTACCTTACTACATGTTGCTTCATCTTACTGACAACTTTGCTGTCACAAGGTTTAGAATTTAGCAAGGTGTTGAAGTAATTCTCACCTTTTAAGTTTTTATCACTTCAAAAGCAAATCAAACCACATTAACAAGAGCATGTCATTAGGAGGGACCAGATATCAAATATAAAAACCTGTCTGTTTTGAAAGAAATTTTGCCATAATCTTACTCTGCTGAATAAGAAGTCCGTAGTAAGTCAGCACTAGCCATCTACAAATTCAGACCATACATCTACAGACAATAGCTGCATTTATTTTGTTAATGTTTACTTTGCAAACAAAGCAGGATTACATCAAATGGACCAGAAAACCACAGAAGCTTCTCACTACAATTTCAACATTATCACTTCCACTTTAACTATTTCCATACCTTCAAAGCAATTTAGAAGATTTCTAGAACAGAAGGCTTCTTTGAAATCACATGGTTAAAAACTTCAGGTATGTGACATTTATATAGTAAACCCATATATCTGAGCATAAGAAAGCTATAGATTTTGTACTTTCACCAGACATTTCATCACCCTCCTATAAGCTGATTATAGCTATAACCTTCTACAACACAGAATTGTGTGGAAAAAAATAGCCAATTTCATTATTACAAAAGTAATTCCTAAAATCTGATACAAATCAATGTCAAGTTACTTGATTTGGCTTTCAACACTGAATGAGAACAAGAAAAAATGACCTAAGAATAAACAGAACTACCTTGAATCCTTATACCTATTAAAAAATTCAAATTCACTTTTCCATGAGTAACAAAAAAACCAGCTATGACTACAGACAGAGCTTGGAAAAGATATACTAAATCAACAATTTTTAAAATGAATAGCATTATCTTCAGTAGAGAAAAAATTCAGTGGTGACACATAAATAGTGGCCAGTGCAAATAATATTGCCTTTCATAACACGGGATCAACCTCTTTTTGTCTATCACAATTAAGAACACAGATCTCTCTTACTCCATTTACAACCTCAGAGAAACTCTGGCAGGCACCACTCAACAGAGCAACTGAAGGACATGCAACAAAAGACTTCAAAAAGCAACCACCCTCTTATATACTTCTATTAGAACCTTTGTGTTACACTTCCTCAATAAAACCCATTTTACTTCATTAGTGCTATTTTATAACGGGGGGGGGGAAAAAGTGTCTTCTGTTAATAGATACTGAGTTTTTCTTCCCCAATAGCACATATATAAAATTATTACTCTACATCAAGCCCAGACAAAAACAATCTACAAACAATGGTCTGTATGCTTCTGGCTTTTAACAAGGTAACAAACCCTAGGTGAGATGTAGTTTTAGTTTCCTCAGACATAAGCAACTGTGTTTGAGGAGCAGCTCCTTACCTGCTCATAATTAAGTCGCTGAATTTCAGATATCTCTTTAGGTTTTGCGTCAAGAATGTAGTCTCCTAAAAGAAAGCAAAAATGAAATTAAATTTATTCCACAATCAAAGCTTCAGCATTTCTATATAGGTTTCTGAATGAAGCTGACTGATAATGAATACCACAACTGAAGATTTCTACCAAATTAATGAGATCACATTGTTTTATAACCTGAATTATAATTATGGAGTAAAATATGAATATAAAAACTTAGTAAGATCATATTAAGAAATAAAATTCAAATGGCCAACACTGTTACTGAAGCAACATTTCATAATCTCTTGGGGTATCATACCAATCTCTTCACTATTCAAAAACTAACCTTCCTCTTGCCTCAGCTTGAAAATATAAAAAGGTCAAACGGTTCACAGTAAGGTATGTAATTCTGTACACAATTTAAAAAGACAACCGCTTATCCTGACTGATAACTGTGAATGTTTTGCCATGTTTTATACACCAGTAAGTCTATAAACTTGTTGTGCTGGCTTTGACTGGAATATAGTTAACTTTCTTCACAGTGCCTGGTGTGGGGCTGTGCTTTGGATTTGTGCTGGACACAGGGCTGGTAACACCGAGATGTTTTTGCTATTGCTCAGCAGGGCTCACTCAGAGCCAAGCCCTTCCTGCTTTCCACAGGGCCACGCTGGTGAGGGCTGAGGGGGCACAGGAGGCTGTGAGGAGACACAGCCAGGACAGGTGACCCCCACTGAGCACAGGGATGTTCCCGACCAGCTGACATCATGCCCAGTATATAAAGTGGGGGGAAGAAAGAGGAACACTTGGAGCAATGGATGGTGTTTTCCTTCCCAAGTCCCCACGTGTGACAGGGTGGCTGAACACTTTCCTGCCCGTGGGAAGCAGTGAATTAATTCCCTGTTTTGCTCTGCTTTCCCTATATTGAGTCTTTAACTCAACCCACAGGTTTTCTGGCTTTTACCCGCCCCATTCTCTACCTGATCTCACTGATAGGGGAGTGAGCAAGGGGCTGCCTGGGCTTAAACCACAACACATGTATTCCACCTTTGTCTACAACACAAAGGTAATAAATTAGTTAATAGTTAGTCAACACACTGAGGTTCAAGATTCATAACATCTTTAGAGACTAGTATCCACTTTCCAGATTTTATTTCAGTGTTTTTGTACTTATTCCCTTGTTCCATTACTAAACTCAGAAAAATATCATTATAGGTTCCCTAGTTTATACTCTTAACTTGAGAGTGGTTAAAGGCTGTTTTGTTGGTTTTGGCTTTTTTTTTCAGCTGTAGAAGAACTATAACTGCTAATACTGTTCAGTGAATAGGAACTTAAATAATTTGACCATGGATTTATTATTCAATTTAGTAAGATAATTCCAGAAGCTAAAATATGCCTTTAAGAAAGAATACACATCTAGAAAACTGGAATTATGTAGTGACTTCAGACAGTATTGTGTCATCAATGCAATTATAAGAAATGTTTAGGGAGCAAGATTTCTTATTTTTTTGGGAAAATTATGTAGCCAACTTTTTTCTTTAACCAGAAGAGTAAGCAATTTACTTCTGAAAAGAAAAAGCTGCTTTCTTTACAAGCAAAAAGAAAGACAATATCATAAGGATTTTTTTCTCCTGCTTAAGAAAAATCAAACCTAGTCTACTAAGTTCTATCATTTTATATTAGTCAGGCTTCAAGGGAAGGAAAAGTGGCACATGCAGCCTAAGTACTATCACAACTGCACTTTTAACAGCTGGATCATCAGGGTTATTAAAGTTCCAGCCCCGTCAGATACAAAGAGCTGCAGTTTTACTGAACACTGAATATGATACCAGAGTATTACCTGCAAATGAGACCCCAATCACTGTGAGGACTACATTAATTTTTCTTGTTATTTTAATTGGGTCATACTTCCAAGGATTAGAGTTACTATAGACAATTAAAGACAGAGTTGAATTACTACATTCTGTCAACTACAATAAAACAACACTGTAAGAGACACGAATAATTTTAAATCTGTCAATGTGTTGGTGCACTGAGCCGTACCGATGGCATCAACTAGATCAATCACTTTGGAAAGCAGTGCAGAAAACTTCTAAAAACACTTAAGGAAAAGCATGAGTAACTGAATACTGTAAGTAGTTTTCTGGAATCAAATAAAGAGCGGAATAAAATAGTAAATACACAAAACAGTTCTATGTTATTATGCACTACAAAGTACAACATACAAGTGAAAGCGATTTATTGCAATTACTAACCTAAGTATTCCATCAGCTGTTCAGCTGTTATGATTTCCATCATCGGTGGCAGTTTAATCTGTCAAAGTAAAAGTATATTCTCTTTAAAACACCAAAACACTACCATTTAAAAAGCATGGTATTTCTAGACAGAAGACTTCTGATTACATTTCCCTCACCTGTTTATAAGGCCATTAGCATACTGGACCTCTACTAAACAGCAGCCACAAGAAGAGATTAAAAAGGCACTTTGGTTTTTAGAGAAACCACATGCACACAGCACTTTCTCCCAGCTGCACGTCTCTGCATAGTGCTCCCTTCCCCCACCAAAACATTTCTCCAGCATCCCCCTTCACTTCACAGGAGCTCACACCACTCACTGCAGTGGCTCAACTACAAGCACTCAGACTGGAAACTGTTAAGAAAACTTCCCCTCAAGTCTTTGACTCCCTACCTTCATTAAAATTCTTAATGGAGTATTGATTATTAAGAGTATTAATTTTGAGTATTAGCTCAAAAAGTTCCTGTGTACAAAGTCTCCAAAGGATCTAGTGTCCGTAGCTGCTAGGACAGAGAAGCCAAAGACTTGTGCAGGTACAAGGAAATGACCTCCCAGCCTCTCATCCCATGTTCACGTTCCAAGGTTTAACCATTTGGTTTAACCCTACACAGAGCAGACTAGACACACAGAACTCTGTGGTAAATATTCTATTCCCTTCTTCCCTGATCTACTCCCACCATCATCACGTGCTAAAACGAACCACCCTGGCAGAGCTAAAAGCTTCTGGCGTTCTTATCTCTTCCAGCATCTTGGGTAAACATTTTGGTTGAACACTTCCATTTACTGCAGGAAGAAATGCAACAGGCAAAGCACAAACACATACAAGGACATGCTTCTGGCAATCTGAAGAAATACCACAGGAGGATACACACTTTAAACATAGTGCACTCAATTTTTCTCTGCATAAATGTGAATTTTATTTTTCTAGGGTTTGGGGTTGGTTTGTCTCAGGAACTGATTTTTAAGCTCTCTTCAGTTTTTAATTTTCTCATCCTATCTCCCTCCAACATCTTGCCATTCAAAGTCTAGAAAAGGTATTTATTATATCAGGAATTTTTAAATCAAGTTCCTCAATACTGATCACTGCTGTCTTTGACACATATAGAAAGACATGATGTGAGACTGTTAACTCATGGTTGAGATTTAATAGGTTCCACCTACTTTTCTGGTTGTGGAGAAGGAAGAAGTAGAAAACCAGGAGATGGACGAGCAATCTACATAAAGCATTTGATGCAGCACCCCAAACTCAAATATACAGTATAGCAACACACCACTTTGTTCACATTGTGATGGAGAGGGTTTTCGGTATGAAAACTGAGCTATTTTAATAACTTTGCAGGGAAAATGAGGTGTGATTGGGCTATATCTGTCTTAACAATTTTAATTATATTTGACAATAGGTAAATGTGTAAAATATGTGAATTCACAAGAAATTTCATTAAATTTGGAAGAAGAAAGAGACCCAAGTTTATATGGCTTTCTTATTTATACTCTAAGAAATACGTCCCTACTGGGGTTAGAGTTGACATATGCCACACATTGATAAACCCAGAGATGGTGGGCTTAAAAAGAAGCTGGTAGTACTGGGATCTGGGAAAGGAATTAAAGAAGAAAAATCAGGCATGCATGGGTACATGGTGTTTTGAAAATATTAAATGAATGACAACTGGTTGTAACTTACAGAACTCTTCCTGAAACTAATGCTCACTAGGTTAAATGCTTTCATACTCTTAGATCTTTTCACAATATTCATACTGAGTATTCACATAAATAAAGTGAATTAAGCCATGTAAACAATAGGACTACAAGTTCAAAAAGCTGTTTCTTAAACTCACAGTTGGGACTGGCAGCATTCAAGTCTTAGCAAACTAGCTGTGCACACCCCTGAGCCAGGGCTCATCACAGCCCCTAAGGCACAGAACAGCATCACCTCCACCAGCCCTGCCTGAAGTGCTACAGCACACATGCGCCAGCCAGTACAACATGAAGGAAAATCAGCACCGCTCCCTCAACTGTTAACTGGGCTCCTGTGATGATTCTTTCAGGACTGAAGTTAGCTCTTTTTATTAGTTATTTAAACCATTTGTATCAGCTCAGCCAGCATTGCTTGGGGGGGTTCTGCTCTGCATCACATTTGGAACCTCTAGAAGCATGCTTATATGACAAACACCAACTCTAAAGCACAAAGCTCACCTATATTTAAGCTCTATGTACAAATAGCACAACATACTATTTATATCACTGGTTAACAAATGGAACTTTCCCTCACAACTGTAAAGCTAACCATTTATTTTTTTACTGCAGAAAAAACAAAGTGGTTTTACTCATATTTCCAGGATCTCTCAAAGCTGGATATTTTAGCAAGCTGTATCTCAAAATTAACTGCTTGATTAAATGCTAAGCAAAGTTAATTGGTTTCTTCATAGCATAATTTTAGGGCTGGCATGTGTAGTGGGACCTTGATCACACCTTTAAAGTGGGCTAATGGGGTTCCAACACAGTTCTAAGTACTTCTGAACAGAGCTGACTTAAGGCTATAGAGAGAACATGACATTTCCCAGCTGTTCAGAGCTTCATTGCAAGTACTTAAGCGACAGGAAATGTACAGTGAAGAGGAAATGGGAGAGAAAAATACCTTAGGACTTAAGGGAGAGTAAAACATCATAGAGAACCACAGTAATTATCCAGATAAATCAACAGAAGAAAACAATGTAAGCAACAGCAGTAGAAGCTGCTGTTGTCCATAACAATCTATTATTTTGAGGGACACATTTTCACAATAGGTTTCAATGTTGAGTTGCTAGATTTTACATCAACTCCACATTTTAGGAAAAATGCATTTCCTCAACTCCCACCCATTTCCTGTACCCCTCTACCGCAGTTTCCTGGTCCTTCATCCTGATGTCTCTTTCTAACTCTAGCTACATTTTACTTCCTACACTCAGGAGTGGGAAACTTAATCCTTCTCACACAACTACAGCATGATATATAGTTGAGGCCTATTTTAATTAAAAGAGTGGTGAACAAATTTTCATATGGAATAGATTGTCTAATAAAACTTACAGTTTCTAAGAATTGGACTATAAACCCCAAAACTACATAATACTAATTTTCCACTGTATTCTTCCACACTACAGAAGGGCTTAAAAAAATTAAGTGATACAGTCATGCACAGAGGATAACACTTCTGAAAATACTATCAAAAGAGTCCAAGAAAATTTCTAATGGCTTATATAATAAGTATTATATAAGACTTATAGTCTCAAAACATGTTTATCTAAAACATGCGACTCCTGTGAACACAGTGTTCCAGAGAGGTATGGGTACCTTCAAGCAGCTTTGACAAAAAACAATTAATATTCTTTGCAAATAAGTGCCCCTGGCCTGGCAGGAACAGCTTCCTGAGCCCGTGACACGACAGCCCTGGGAGCGTGTGCTGCCACTCCACGTCCTCAGCGTGCCCCCTCAGGCAGGTAAGCTCCAGCCCTGGGAGCGGGCTCGCTGCTGTGCCCGGGCACGGCTCCAGGCCGGACCTGCGCGCTCAGCTCGTCCCACGGGTGCCGGAGGAAGGGCAGCTGCCAGGGCCCCGCTGAGCAATCTGTGCCAGCTCCGGCGGGCAGCGAGGGACAGCACACCACGTGCGAAGGGCCGGTGCCAGTCCCCAGAGCAGGCACCACCACTGCAGCCTCTGACAAACCGAGTGGAGATCAGCAGGAGCTTACTGTGCTCAGCTCCTCTCAAAAGGGCCCTTTTAAAGAAAAACTGATATTAAGACTTTCTAAGTAGAATTTTTTTATTCTACCTCTTCTCTGCATGTCAGTTTGGATACATCTAAGCAAGAAAATGGTTATATAACATTTACTTACATAATTGTTATGATACCTAAATAGGTAATTCATACAGTTCTGAAAGTTTCCAAAATTTTAGTAGAACTAGGTGTGTAGAAAACACAGCTCCTTCCGTTTGTTGAGAGGATTATGACACAAAAAACTTTCAAAGACATTTTCAAATACGCAGTATCACTGTTCTCCTACATAGGGACAAGATACTCCATATGCACACACTTCTCAAGACAATATTAATATTATTTATATTCTAACTGTATAATGTTTTCCCTTTGCTTATTTTATGTTTCAAAATCTTCCCTGGACATTTCAGATATGTCATTTCTGTGCGACATGTTAAGGTTCAGAGTTCTTCAGCTACAAGACATCACATCCTACCTAGGAATCACAGAGCACAATCACATGGCACTCTCACTAAGCTTTTAGCATCTGATGATTGCCACATTCCCCCCACCCCAAATTACATTTAATGAAATACCAGAAAGCGTTGCATGAACTACATCTAACAAAGATCACAAAAAGGCACTTAGAAAAGCCAACTTTGCATTGCTAAGCTTAACCACATAGTGAGCCACAGGCCTGAGCTAAAATTGAGCAATCTCCAGATTTAAAGAAGCTGAAAAACAGTGTCCCACACTATTCTACATCAGACGACATAACTCATGCTTGTACATATATTTAAAAATGCTTGTTTCAATCTCTACCTCTGCTTCATTTCCATCACACAAGTCTAAGTGGTTCCGACACTGTTTTGCACAACAGCTACTTTTCCAAGTTGATATCACAGTGCTTTTGTTTTTCTTCTTAGAACATTTCTCTAACACTCCTGTAGCAGAACTCCTTGGCCCTCCCTTGTACAGGCTAAACTGCAAGTTACACTTAGACAGGCAGACTGCAAAAACACTTCAAAAGAAAAGTAATTCATAATTTTAATATTTAAAATACAGCTTCTGCAATCTGCCACCTCAAAGTTTTATGTATCCTTTGAAAGTAGTGGATAAAAGAGATGTAGCAGTTTTATCACAAGTTTAGCTCCAAAATCTGGTATTTTCAAAATGGAATTTGAACAGTCACAGTGGGTGTTACTACTTCAGAATTTCCAAAACCCCAACTGCCAAACCAGTACTGCACTTAATTTGGCTGAGACCAGATCTATCCACAGGATGACCAGAACTCTCAACCCTGTCAGGACAGAGTTCTAAAAAGGAAAAATGATGGCTAATACAGGGAATAGAACCCAAAGCCTAACTGCGTAACTTGTTGTGATTCTATTTTTCTTCCTCACCTCCTTCTTATGCTCTTTTTTCCCATTACATGTAGCTTCTTTTCACCTAATATTTACTATGGTATTCTCACTTTTGCCTGTTTTCATCATTCAGTTTGCCTTTTTGTTCCCAAATTATAACTACTTGACCCAGTCTAGTGTTAATCTTGGTTCAGGAGGAGCGAGAAGGTGGATGTCCATCCTCAGCCCTCACACGTAGCAAGCTGCTGTCAGTGATGTACAGATGAGCTGCCACCCCAAGCACTATGAACGTGGTTCTCAACTATGAACTGGGAAAAAGAAAGGCCAATTTGTAGAGGCAGTACTTAGGAAAATCAATTACAAGCAACTACAATATATAACCAAATAACAGGAAAACCCTCAAGCCAGTAAATAATGGCAGTTTTACCAGTGATGACAGTTTCACCAGATTAGCTGCCTGTCTGCAACTCATGTAAATTCTGCTGAGGTTTTGCATAGAACTATAGAAAACTTCCTGTAATCTAATCAATAAGAAACAGTAAGGCATTCCCAAGGGGTATTTTGGTTTTTGCCTATTTATAAAACTGGGTATTACCTTAATTCTCACTAATGTAATATTTGATCCCAGCAGATTGTCAGTTAAAATTCTGGTTGGAGAGCAGCAGCAGAGGGAAAAGGAAAAACGTTAAGGAGCAAAACCTCCAAAAACTTGAATTCAAACAACAGCACCAATGCTGTCCCATTTACATCTTTCATTAAATCAAAGATTAAAAAGGAAGATCCTGTAACTAACAGGGTTTTTTTTTTAATGCCCCCCCCCCTCCAAAATGGTAAGGAATGGCAAGTTTTTCAGGTCACCCCTAGTCGCTAAAGAGGGAGCACAGAAAGCAAGTGTTCAATATTGAAGCCTGTGACAACACTCACACCCTCTTGAGGATAGCAGAACCTACATAAGGCAATACCTTAAAGTCACACACAACTTCCCTCTACTGCTTTTACTAATGCTTAAATACCCAGCAGAGTTTTCCCTCTGATGTCTGAGCTATTTTGGTCAGAAAAATGTGTAGAAATTGTAACTCAACCAAGAGCATTAATCTTCTGCATCTAAACAAATTTCCACCTGCATCTAAACAAATTTTTTCTCATAACATATTTCCATTTTGACCTTTTCCTAAGTAACCTGTCACACTGTGAACCTCTCCAAATTTCTTCCACTTGCTACTACAACATAAAAGCTATTCCAGTAAAGCTTTCCTATTTCAGGACTCTATTCTATCAGCTTTTCAGTCTTCCGGGGCTGAATTGCCCCTCATCCTTGTTTTGCAATGCACACAACCTTACAGCTGTCCTCCAACACATACTCCTTTCACATAGACATGTTTATAACTACATTATGGCTTAGATTTTAATTACTTAAAAGATTGGGAAAAAAATATTTTAAGACTATGGGAAGTCCCATCCACAATGGCTACAGAGCACAAGACCTTCCAGGTCTCAAAGCTTACTTGATTACTACCTGAGTTATTCATTAATTTAAATACAATCTATACTGCATAACTGTATGAATGTGTCCCTTTTACTCAGGCAGTTAGTCGTACAAGTCCGTATTTTGTACAATTCTGCATTTTGTACAACTCTACATATACTTTATTACATGAAAATAACATATTTTCCAAAAATACCACTTATGTGCTTAGTGCTATAAATAGCAATCTTACTAGAAACCTGTACGCGTCAGTAAGCTATTATATGTTATATATTGTTCAAGTTAGTAAACATCATCTAGATATTTTATTTCTGTTTTAAGACAACGAAGTAAGTCTGTATGCGGCAGCAGCATCTAAGTCGTATATTGGCAACATACTGCACGGCAGTATTTGTTTTCCAAGTTCTATATGTGAGACATGTGCTTAATAGCAGAAAAAAGCCTGAAATATTTCTTGAAAGAATCACGGAATGGTTTGGGTTGAAAGAGACCTGAAAGATCAAGTCCCAGACCCGACTGCCACGGGTAGGGACACCTTTTACTAAACCACGGAGCCCAGAGACCCAACAAACCTGGCCTTGGACACTGGCAGGGATGGGGCATCCACAGGCTCCCTGGGCAACCTGTGCCAGTGCCTCATCATCCTCACGGGGAAGAATTTCCTCCTTGTATCTAAACTTGCCCTCTGCTAGTTTAAAGCCATTCCCCATTGTCCTACCGCCACATGCCCTTGCCAGAAGTTCCTCTCCAGCGTTCTCGACAACGTCCTTGTCCTAAACAGCACAAACTTCCCGCGGTGCCCTCACGCCGTGACGGCTCAGGAGCCCCGAACGCGGCCGGCGCCACACGAGCCGCCCGCGCTGCCCGAGCGGCACCGCCCGCCCGGCCCCGCCATGGCGCCCGCCCGCCCGGTACCTTCCAGGCCAGGAGCAGCACGTTCATGATGGCCAGCAACGGGCAGGGGCCGTTCTCGTTCTGGGTGATGACGGGCGTGTTCTCCTCCTTCCAGCGGACCCACTTGATGTGATAGACCGACTGGCCAGGGAAGCGCTCCTTGGAAGCGGAGAGGAGCTGGGAGCCCGCCGCCGGCCTGTCCCCTTCGGGCTCCGGGGCCGGGCCCCCCGAGGAGGCCCCCGCCGCCACCGCCTCGTCGGCGTCGCTGTTGAGCTCGGAGCTGCTCGGGCAGCAGGAGTGCAGGTTGGAGAAGGACTCCAGCGAGTCCAGGCTGCGGGACTCCTCCCCCGGCGGGCTGGGAGCGCCGCTGCTCCCGGAGCCGGCTCCCGCGGGACCGCTCTCCGAGGCGGGCGCCGCTCCGGGACTCTCCGGCACCGCCGGCCCCGCGCCTTCCGCCGCCTCACCACCCTCCGCGGCCCGGGAGGGGGACGCGGTCCGAGGGGCCGCGGCGGGAGCGGGGGCCGGCGGAGGGGAAGGGCTGCGCCGCCCGCCGCCCTCCTCGGCCTCCCTGCAGCCGCCCTCGCCCGCCGCCGCCTCTCCCAGGCGGAGCCGGCTGGCAGCGCCCCCGCCGCCCGTCTGCAGCGAGCCCGGGGGCGGCGGGGGCTGCGCCAGGCTCTCCATGCCCGGCCCGGCCGCTCCGCTCTCTATTGGCACCGCAGCGGCTGCGCCTCCGCCCGCAACGCCCGCGACGCCATCACAGCAGCGGCGCCAGCTCCGCCCCGCCGGGGACGTGCGGGCGGGGGGGGAGCGGCCGCGGGTCACGGCGGGGCCCGGGGCGGGGGGGCCCCGGGGCGGGGCGGGGCGGGCAGCGGGAAGGGGAGGAAAACAGGTGAGTCCGGCCCTGCCGAGGGTGCGGTTTCTTAGACAGTCGTACTATAAAAAATACGGCTGTGGCGAGTATAATAGATGACTTCAGCAATTTAATTGTATAGACTAATTGAAAGATAGGAAATTTAGGTTAAGTATTAGGAAAATATTCTTTACTGTGAGGGTGGTGAGGCACTGGCACAGGTTGCAGAGAGGCTGCAGATGCCCCATCCCTGGAAGTGTTCAAGTCCAGGTTGGATAAGGTCTTGAGCAACCTGGTCTAGTGGGAGGTGTCCCTGTCCATGTCAGGGGACTGGAATTAAATGTTCCTTAAGATCCATTCCAACACCTTAACATTCTGTGATCCTGTAAGAATTAATGTGGGTGTATTACTCAGACTTTACCCCGGCGAACCTCTCCTCTCCCTGCAAAAATCTTCAGCTTTTAATCACAAATTGTAAATAGTCTTGGGATGATAAGGATATAGCCTCTCCTTTTATTCTCGGCAGCTCTCTAGTTTGAAGTCTGTAAACACTTGCATCAACTTCTGCAGCCTTTCCTGAGGTACGTTCACTGTAATTTTGCATTCTATGTGCATTTCCGTAACACTTTCTCTCACCTGTATCAGTGTTCAGAAGGAAGTTGTTTTTTATTCTGACACGGCAACAGGAAGAGCACAAATATAAAGGGCTGACATTAAACTGAGAAACTTGGCACAAACTCTAATATAAAAATCAAATCTTTGAGGTGGCACAGTTGATGGAAGAATTAGCATTAGGACAAACAAGGGAGGAAACATTTTGTTCAGATGTCTCACATTTGTATTTCCACGGAAGGATTTTCCTGTACCCTTGAATTGTGAAAGTTGTTCAAGACAGTTTCAGAATGACAAAGTCTTGTTCAGTGGGGATACTGCAACACTTCAGAACATGTAGAGCGAGCATCGGGAGAAGTCGGTGACCTAAAATAAAACTCTGAAAGTAAGTAAATTAGTTTGTGCAAGAAAAAACTGTGTGTCTGGTAAGGGGATGAAGGAAACCAGAGCAAATCTCTAAAAGTAAGTTCGTTCTCTGCAAGGAAAAGCCATGTATCCGGTAAGGGGACAAAGGACAGCAGCCCGTGCGCTGTGCTCGTACTCCGGTGCGCCGATGGCTCCGTTGCGCCGCCCCGGGGCGCGCCGGAAGCGGCGGGAGCGGCCCCGCCCATCCCGCGGCCCCGCCCATCCCGCGGCCCCGCCCCAGGGCGTGCCCACGGGGACCCGCCCCTTCCGCCGGGTCCCGCCCCCTTGCGCGCGGGGCGGGGCGGGGCGTTCCGCGCCCTCTGGGCGTGTCCCGCGGCCCCGCCCCGCCGGCGGCGTCGGGCGCGCGCGCGGGCGGAGGGAGCGGCGGCGCGCGGAGCGGAGGGAGGGAGGGGGGGCAGCGCTGCCGGGAGAGCCGTCGATCCCGGCCGATCCGCGGCTGTTCCGTGGCTGTTCCGTGGGCGGGAACAGACCTCCGGAGCGGCGGGGGACAAAGCGGAGGGAGGCGCCCAGCTCGCCCCTCCCCATCCCGCCCGGCGCCGGTCTGGGGCGGATGTGCCGTGGGTAGGCGGCGGCGGCGGCGGCGGGGCCTGCGCCCGGCGGAGATGGATCTGGCGGGGACGATAATCCTGCTGTGCTCCTGCGCGGCGGGCGCTGGAGGTGAGGAGCCGCCCGGCCTCGTGGGGCCCTGGTTTGGGGCCGTCTCCCTTCCTCTCTCCCTCCTTCTTCCCTCTCTCTCTCCCCCGTCTCCGGCGCTCGGGGCCGGGGGCGGCGGGCCCCGCTCTCCGGGGCGCCCCGGCGCCAGGGCCGCGGCTGGGCCGCCAGCCGGGCTCCCCGCTCCGCCCGCCGCTTCAGCCCGCCCGGGCCTCTCCTCCGCCGCCCGGGGCCGGCCTGGTGCCCCCGCGCCTTCCCCGGGACTTTCCCCGCCGAGGACCGGGTCAGTTGCCCTCCGCTCTTCTTCCGCCTCAGGTCCTTCTCTCCGCGCTCGGCTGTGTTTGTTTTCCCTTCCCGGCTCCGCTTCCGTCCCTCAGGACTTCCCGCCGGTCCTGGTGGCCGCTCACCGGCTCCCTGCTCTGGCGGCCGCTTCTCTCTCCCCGAAACCAGGAAGGACGGGCAGACGGAAAGTTCAGCTTAAGGAAATAAAAGAGGAGCCCGGGTTCTTCCCGAAGTGTGACCGTGACCTCCAGGGGGGTCTCAGCTCTCCCAGGCCGGGGCAAAACTCGCTTGTGTTTATGGGGACGTGTAACTGTATCGGCTCCCGTTAGGAATTGTTTCTCGGCATTAGGAACTGGGCGGTTTCTTCACTGCGCCTGGTAATGTTTAATTGGTCAAATCAAGGCAGGGAAAATAGTTTCTGCTTTGTACAGAGAAAGAGTTTCGGAAAGGGTGGACTTGGGAGGGTGTTTCTAGAGAACTGTGGGTGGAACAACTGATAAAGACTTGTTTCCTCTGTTTCATTTGGCACCTCTGATGTATCTGGGCTCTGCCTCTGTGTGCATCAATGTGTAGGTTTATTAACAAAGAAGCTAGCGCTAAATGCTGGTCTTCCACACATTCTCAAAAAGTGACATCAAACTGTGGGAAACTTCAGTAGGTTCTACTTGTGGCTAAGCCTTGAGATAAAAAGCAGGGTGATTTGCATGGTCAGAAGCCATCCTGTTATTTAGATGATTAGTAGTGGGGTGCATCAAAGAATTTAGGTTTTTCTTTGTAAATTCTGGTAAGCTATCGAGATATTTCAGACTTAATTGTTGGCATGCTTTCAAGGCGTCTTTGTTTTCTGTACTAAATGGTGCTGGCACAGAACTAACTCTAATTAATTAATTAACTAGTTGTAAGGGTTGTTTTCACTGTTTAATTCCAGGCAGGCAGTTGTGCCTTAAAAGTCGTAGTAGAAATATAAAGTTCAGTCCCCTGGATATATAGAAGAAAGTTCATGAAATGTATTTCAGAAATTCCTATTAATTTTTTTCTTTGAGAGAATAATGGGCACCTCCAACATTTCTGGGCACTAAGAAGCACACCTCACTAGCAGTTGGCAGAAGTACATGTCTTTGGTGTGTAGCAGTGCAGGTAAATCTTTAAAGAAAGACTAATAATGCTAGATAGAAATCTAGTGATAGTGCCAATGCACATCTCTAAAATATCCAGTAGAACATTTTTGGTAAAAGTTTGAATGTAATTATGAAAGATTTGCCATAGTTCTGTGTTAAATTAAAAATAGACTTTTAAGTTTAGAAAGGTCTATTTTACCTGTATGCACATTTCTAGAGTTTTAGATACTGCAGATGTTTTTATTTATTGAAAAATAGGGTTCTTCATTTGTGTATTTTTCCTTCCAGGCAGGCATAAATATCTGTGTGGAAAGGACAAGTTCATGATTCTTAAAGAAGTTACAGTGAGAGCAGTGCAAACTGGAAAGGACTGAAAAGACCCCAGCAATTTACGTTTCATTCATGTACAGTGCATCTGGTCTCGTTAATTTTACACAGATCTTGAAGCTAAGTTACATTTATCTGTAAAGCTGTCTGGTTTTAAGCCACATAGGTATTAAATAGTAATAATTTTGGAGATTTCATTAATCTGCACTTTAAAAATAATTAGGGGTTTGCATGTTTCATCTAAGATTGGAGTATTTTTATGGGATACCCAAGTTTGAACTCTTTCAGAATTATACAAGGCCTTGTGCCTGTGTACTGTGCAGACACTCTACATATTCTATTATAATAGTCTTTAGATATAAAGGTATAGATTAACAGAACCAACTGTAACATTAGCTTACAGCTAAGTATGAATCATAAAATCAACTTCTAAAAAATGACCCAGCATAATTTGGGTGGTTTATTTGAGAAGGTTTAGTGAAATCTTAGTTTTCTCTAAAAAATTCTTTTCAGTTGTAGTTTATATTGTTGTTAAAATTATGTGAGGGGAATGCAATCAAAAGCAATCAGTAGTGCCGCTGCACTGGTGAAGTGTACTGCAGAGTCTGTCCTGGGCTGCTTCATAGCTTTTGCTAGGTTATGTCTGTGTGGTTAAAGCAGACACATTATCAGAAGGTTGGCCTAATAGGTCCACAAACATTCTTGATCAGGTTCTGGTATTAGATCACTTCTAGTGCTTTCTTCTGCTTTCTTTGCTTCCACTGCATAAATATTGCCTTTGTAAAACCAATGGTCCAGCAGGTCAGTTTGAATACTGTTTCAATAGTATAAGAAGGAAAAGCCACACCATTTATTTTGTTTTCTTTCTGTTAGTAATTAGAGAAAGCTAGAGTTTAGTTTCTGGTATATGGCGTCTATTTGAGATAGTGTATATGTACCTTGGCTTTTAAGAATTCTTTTTTTTTTAAAGCGAATCTCAGCATTTTCCCAACACCCTGGAATTGCTTGGCTTTAAGGCATCTCTTCACTCGCTGGTGCTGTCATGAATTTTATGTGTGTGAAGTGGTGCTTAAGTTGGGCAGTAGTATTGGCAGCTGACTGCAGCATGCTCTCCTGCACGTGATGAAGATGCATGCAGGTGTGTTAATCAGTACTTAATTATCCATACATAATGATGTTCATAGAGGAATGGAAATAACTTATTTAACCTCTCCTTCTACCTAAGGGTCATTAAAAAAAAAAAAAGGGAAAGGGCAATAGCAAACACAAAGGAGAACTTTTGAGGCCTCTGACAAGCTTGTATTTAACAAGAGTGACCATGCTTTGGCTAGGCTGATCAAATGCTGAATACCATTGCAAATCTATGATAAATAGTTTGTTGTCACTGGTACGACATGCTCTTTTTATGTTGCTAAGACTTCCAAGTTGTATCTTAGTGTCTTGTGGTGCTGGATATTGAACTGCCTATTTCCCAGTGAGCCTGGGAGAAATTCTGCTTTTTTTTCTGGACACATGGGGGAGTTGTGGGAAGGCATTTATGAGCTATCAGCATCTGAGTGATTTAGTTGTGTTCTTACTAGAAATTGAGAAGAACAGTAGCCTTCATAAGTATGGCAGCACTCATCCTCCAGCATTTATTTGGCTTTTAAAATAAAAACATTATGGCTAAGACAGTGCCTAGTCAAGACAGCTGTCAGATGGTTGTTTCAGAAATGTCTGTGGTAATTAAATAAAATCAGGTATTTGGGTGGTTGCTTTGAAATACTGTTGCCCAAAAGCCTCAGACTGCAGTTTGTTTATATTTTTAAAAGATCCAAAGGATTGTTTTTGCAGCATGGCAGAGCCACTGTACTGAGTTACTGCTGTCTGGTGGTCCTGCCCTGGCCATGCACTCCCACCTCTCCTCCTGGCATGAGAAGTCAATCCAAAGAAAAAGAATTAATCAGTTCCCTCCAGTTGTGTAACTGGAGTTGCTTTATTGAGCAAACCCAGGCCTGATGGGGAAGAAGAACTGGGACTTTCACAGGGTGGAGGGGAAGAGGGTCAATAAAAAGCAGACATGTGCTTGCACTGGTGTTGCCATACTGTCTGACCAAGCCCTAAATTGAGGCCTCAGTGAAGGGAAATGATCCTGACCTGACTTCTTGATTACATGTTTTTCTTTCACCAAAAACTCACTTGACCAGAGGAGAGAGAAGATTTTTTTCAGCTGAATCTAGCGCCAGTGTAAGAAAAGAATGGAAACAGAGTAGGTGTAAAAGGGCAGCAGGGCCTGCCCTTCTGCTGGCAGTTTTGAAACAACAGCCTGAATAAATTCTTTGGAGAAGTCCAAGTCAGGAGGTATATGATAGAATTTCTGCCTTGCTAAATCTGAATGCAGTGTGCATTCTTTAATGTCCCATGTAAATGGAGCTTTTTTGTAAGGTAGATAAACTCTATGTTGAAAACAACTTGAAGCAAAAGTTGCTTTGATTATCTTAATTGAAATTATAATAATAATTCTCTACAAGATGTTTATCACATGCTGGCATTTTAAATCTGCAAATTAGTGATGATGCTTGCAGTAATAAGACTTGTCTGGTGAGTTATCTTGGCTTCTCAACAATTTCTGATACTCTGTCAAGTTGTATTCTGTGCTTTTTTCCACCCCACTAACAAACTTGAGTTGCGCTTGAGGTATTTGCATTTGTCATGCAAGTCTTAATCTGAGTGGTTTAATGCAAACGTCATCTTATAGAACAGTGCATGCTTGATTAATCCTCTTACGGGAAGTTAAATGTTATTCTGTTTTATAATGATGTGTATAAAATTAACAGATATTTATATTTACATGGGTAAACTTTCAGTACTGTTTATTGCTAGTCATTTTTTTGTGCATGGAGCTAGCTTTCATAAAAATATGCTCCAGAATCTTCACAGACACTGGGATTAGTCTAACCAGCCTGTAATTCTCCAGGCCCTCCTCCTTGAAGATGGGGGTGACATTTGTCAGGAACTCCCCTCTATAACAGTAACTTTTCAGAAAGGTGATGGAAGCCTTGAAGTGGTGTCCGCCAGCCCCGTCAGCATTCCTGGATGCATCCCATTTGATCCTGTGGACTTCTGTATATCCAGGTGGCTGAAGTGTTCCCTTGTTCATGTAATGTGCTGCAGGTGCTGCTTCTCTCCTGCAGACTGGGAAAGGTTTGTCTGGGGGGAGAAGCTCTTCATGGTTTTCTCTGGGGAAATAACCAACAGGAATCATTTAGCACATACAACCAAACGACTCTTACGTGTGTCTGCTCACCTTGTGCCAGGAAGCTTACAGCTAAAATCACATGGATGATCCAATTTAGCCTTTGCATAAGGCTGGTTAGAAGGTGAGAGTACATGCCTCAAACTCCATATCTGTCCAGTGGGATTTGTTTGTTCACAACAACTGTAGATACTTCACAGCTCTCTAGGGATCCCGAAGAGTTGTATATCCTCACACACAAAACATCTTTCACAGGGACTGGCACACTGAGACATTTGCCTAAATGCTCTGCTGGATTCTGTTTTAAGTCCTTCCTGGTGTTTAGTTCTAAGCTGTGAGAGTAAAGCTTCATTCCTGCAGGGAATTTGTCATAGGAAATGCCACATCTAGTTTAGCAAGTCTTTGGAAGACTATACTGTCAAGTTCAAATGCCAACCCTTTGTCACTCTCTGATGTCTGTGTCCTAAAGGGTTTCTGTCTCCTAGCTTAGTGTTTAGGTGAAGTGTAATGTTGTTTTATTCCACCAGATTGCCTGGAAGGCATCCTGCTGTTTTGATTTGTTCATGGCAACATGACACATGGAATTTGTAGAGTGGTTCCCATAAGCTACATTTAGGTGTTCATGGTTCAGTGTTTCTTACTGTGGGCTTCCTGACTGTATCCTTAATTGAAAAGATCTTTGTTATGCAATCTTTTTTAAAAATACCCAAACCCCTAGTTTTTCATTTACAGAAAATAATGGCAGTAGTTTGTAACAGAGGTTGGGATTTGGTATGGGCTATCATAATGATTTCTTGGGGTGTGCCGCTTCCAGTTTCTGTGAAATACTTTTTCCTTTTTTATGCAGTCTCCTGCTTACAGGAACTGGAGCTGGCAGTTCTACCTGCCTCATGTACCTCAGTGAAGTTTTCTTTCCAGTTTAATGAACTACTTCTTCAGAATCCTCTATAGATTCTTGTTAACAAGGTTGAGCTACTTATTAAGCTACCTTTTTAAAGAAGATAATCCCTTTTGATAGGTAGCTGGTTTGATTACAAGGAGAGAGTGATCAGTTGCAGACTTCGAATGCTGTAGCAATGCTGATGTTATAGAGGCTTCTGGAAGTGAAACTGTTCATTTTAAAGCCTTAAGTCCCTTTTTGGAGAAGCCATAATGCTCTAGGTGGTGTGCAGCTGCTCTGCTTAAGCAAGAAGAGAGCAGCAGGAGTGTTTGTGTTAAGTGTTTGCTATAAGAGTACTTAAAACATAAGGAGTTCTTTACCTTTTGGAGAAAGGGAAAAGAAAGTGTTGTTTCCCTGTGTGATCATACCAAGTGTATTAATTTTTTTTTTAAAGAAGAAAGATCTTTGCTTAAAACCCTCTGCTTTTACTTAGCAGAGAGAACAGTTATGAAACTTCTCATGTCAGTAGTCTTTTGCTGTCTTGTCACAGTAGTTAGCACTTAAAAACTATTCTTTGTGACTCAGTTAAATGCTGTCTCTCATCTTTTCACGTGGTCATGAGACCTGGATCGAGTGCCAAGTGTTATTGAGTCTTCAGTAAGTTGTCACACTTCAAAACTTTTTTCTGGGTGCCTGAAGCTGTTCAAAGTGTATCTTGAAATACTGGGAATAAAAATGGTCTGTAACAATTAAAGGAGTGCATTATGTAAAGATGATTCTGAAGCACCGAAGTTTACAAATTCTGCAGTGTACTTACTGTCTAGTTTTGATCAAGTTCTTAAAGTGAGTTATGAATATAATATTCTAGATTCAGGTTCATTTAACAATTAAAACTTTTAAGTTTTAGCCTATATCAATTAATTTTTAAGCTTGGCTTCCTAAATGTTGACACTTCTGGGTCATACACCTGGAATTGGAAGCATGTATCTGTAGTCAGGCACATGTATATTGTGCATGATCTCAGGCCAATTTGGTTTGGTGTATAGAAGTTCTTGGGTTGTAGGAGGTGTTACGGTTCATTTTGGAGGGATTATGTTGAAGTGATGAGAGAACCAACAGACACAGACAATATCCTGCATCCTCAAAACTTCTGCTAGTTACTGAAACTTTATGGTCCCGTGTCTTATTGGGATTAGAATTAATGTAGACTTTCTTGAACCACACATGTTAAACATTTTAAAATGCCTAAGACACTTTTCTTTCTGAGAAGCTGATTGAGAATTGACATGTATTTTGAGACTAAGAGTGAGAGGAAATTAGAATGAAGTTTTGTTATTGGACTGTGTTTGCAGTTAACAGTGAAGAGTCAACATTTGCAGAAGGCTACAAGACTGTGAGAAAATTTGAATGTGATTTCTCTGCAGTGTAGCATTAATTGAATTTTAAACAGATACAGCAATATCATCTTGTGCACATGGCTGCTAAATGCAAGCAATGCATTTGAAAGTATTAATTTACTTGGTCATCTTTTTAGGTATCTGAGGAAAAATACCACATGTAGTGCCTGAGAACTAACATTTAGGGTGGTTTGAAGTTAAATTGATTATGAGATAGTATTGTTTCTTCTTGTATAATTCAGAGTTCTTCTGGTTTTCTGCACAAGTTGTATTTTGGGGTTTTTTTGGTGATTAGTGTCTCTCCTCCATCAGGATAGGAAGGTCAAAATCTTTGCCATTTTCTGCCATGAACTCATATTAACATAAGTCATAAATATTACCCTAGAAGGAATTGTACAAAATAGACTGAACTGAATCTACATCTCTGGAGATACATTTTAATAAAAC
This sequence comes from Anomalospiza imberbis, assembly GCF_031753505.1. Classification (NCBI taxonomy): domain Eukaryota; kingdom Metazoa; phylum Chordata; class Aves; order Passeriformes; family Viduidae; genus Anomalospiza; species Anomalospiza imberbis. The sequence continues at coordinate 14,137,222 of NC_089693.1, read as the reverse complement.
TTTTCCATGTGGTAGAACATTCCATGTGATACAAAATGTGTTGCTAGGTGGCATGATTTGCTCTTAATTTCCCTGGATATTTCACATGTAGAATACAAACATCCTGAGCAGATAGTGTGGTGTCATGACTGCAGAGTGAAGTTGGAAGCACAATTTCAGGGAACCTGAAAAGAGATATTCAGCTGTTGCACTTTTTATTTTGAATCAGGAGTGCTTTTCTAAAGCATCCCTCAAGCATTCCTGTTGACAGTGATGTAGTTTGCATTGTGGGGTAGTTTTGGAGTAAATGAACTATACTTGTTTTGATTGAAATTCAAGTGGAAGATGCTTTCCAAGCCCCATCTGATGCACTTGTTGCTGCAGATTTTGTGTCCTGTCTGTGGGACTAGAGTAGAATGAATCTGATGTGTACAAAGGAGAAAAATAAGTTAAAATGGATATAATGTGGAATTTGGGTCCTTGTTACCAACTGCTTTGCGCCACAGGTCTGCCGTGCCTGGTAGTATGGTTATAACCTTGCTTGTCTCTGTTTTTCAGGTCAGTATGGAAATCCTCTAAATAAGTACATTAGACACTATGAAGGACTGTCCTACGATGTGGATTTGTTACACCAAAAACACCAGCGTGCCAAAAGAGCAGTGTCACATGAAGAGCAGTTCTTGCGCCTAGATTTCCATGCTCATGGAAGGTTAGTGATATTTTAAAAGTTGTTTGCTTTAAATATTTTATTCATGTGTTTTAATTGTAGTGAAATGGAAAGGATGAAATAGAGCCACCACAATAACATTAGCTGGAATACCACATTGCACTGTTTGCAGTTTCTATGAAGTATTTTCTCTCATGTCCAGTTTAGGTATGAAATTGGTACTTGCAAGCACTTCTTCAAATATCTGATGGTAATTATTAATACACTTTGAAGCTTAAATAATGGAATCATACTCGGAACAGAATGGTAGTTGATTCTGAGTTTATAATACAGTTTTGTGTTGCATATATGTTTGGTTTTTTCTTTGTAGTTTTTTGGGTTTTTTGAGAATTGAGCCAAACTGCATTAGGAAATTTAATTGAGAAAAAGAAGCATTTCAAATTGCATTTGAAGCTACAAAATAGGCCAAAAATGTTCTGTTTTGTGTGTACTGGTGTTATCTGATTTTTTGTGCTAGTGTGAAATTTAGAAATTATTTGACATGGGGAAAGATGATTTCTGTTACAAGACATATTTTGCCCTGTATTTAACATATAAGATCCAGTCCAAAGTTAGATATTCAGTGTGACCAACTGAAGTATAATTTCTAGGTTTTCATTTAGGAAGATCTTGTTGCAATTTGGAATTGCCTGCTTTTTGGATAACCTAGGAGAAAGAGAAAGAAAGTTAAAATATCTGTGTCTGTATCTTAGTTTCTATGACTCCCTCCTTTGCAGCACCACTCTTAATAAATTTCAGGAATGTGTAATGCCCTTGTTTTTCATGTTATTTCAGTTACAATTTAAGTGTTTAGAACTTGATAAATAATTGTTAGCCATGTGTAGCACAAAAGAAGTTTAACAGAGAAAATGTAAACCTAGGTCTCCTGAAACTGTTTGGGATATTGTTTTTTGAGTAAGTGTTTTGGTTTTGTGCCAGCTTGTCATTTCTTCAGGGAATGAAGTGTTGTTCCTGGAGGTTTCTGATGTAATGACTGAAATTCAGTGCGTGCTCCCAGAAGGTCAGCATTAGGGTTGTATTTCTAAATGCCATAGAACTACAACCCAGATCCTGAATTTTGAAGTCCTGTCCTTAAAACCATGTTTTCAAGTGTGATTTTTAGTCCAAGGAATTTTATTGTTTAAAGAAGAGTCATGGTGCCGCAGTCTCTGCTGTAACTTCAGTGGCAGTCTCTAGTTTTCCCTTTTAAATTGTTCTAATAAACAAGACTGCAGAGTAGAATGCTTCAGAGGCTCCTCACAGTGTAAACCTTGCTACTTTTAAATATCCAGCCAGATTGCAAGACAGTGAAGTTCAGACTGAGCCTAATGCTGCCACTTCTAAGCTGCAGGCTGGTGGATACTTTAAGCTCACTGCAGTGTGCACTGCTGCAGAGAGAAACATGCCTAACCATCTTCTCAGCATCATCCTTGTGCTAACACTGCTAGTGTTAAAGCCATGCAAGCAATAGCATTTGGGAACTAATCTGTCTAAAAATTATTTGGGAAAAAAGAATCAGTGTGACTTGAAGGAGTGATAGAAGAAGGATGAGACCACTCTTGCTGGGACCAGGCCACATTTCAGGCCACTTCAGCAGGTTCATCTTGTCATTGGTAAGGATCCCATAATAATCTTCTGTAAGACAGAGCTGCTGGCTAAGTCTCCAAGTTCTCTTTGTGGTGAGGGGGGGGGGGTTGAAAATCCTTATCCTGTAAAAATGGTAGTTGCACCTAGGATAATGTCTAAAAAAATTTCCTTTCTTACTTCACAGAGGAAGACCAGACTTTAGTCAAATCAGGTTTGTAAATATTTTGGTTGTTACTCATGAAGAAAAATGTTGATGTGTATATGTGGAATTGATCATAAATCCCTATGGTTTGAGGCACAAACCCATCATTAGCTGAGGAGGCTGATTGGAAACTGACTGCAAGGTCAAACCAGTCCATAATCTAGGATTTGGGTAGTTTCCTGTGGCACATCTAACACTTCCTGCCAGAGAGAGGGTAGTTGACAGCATGTAAATTTAGTCCAAAGTTCCTGTTAATCAATTTGGATGTGTTCTTACAAAATATTTTCATTTTGCTTTAAATGTGAATTAGGAAGGATCAAGTGAATTGGGTTTTACTTCACAGAGTCTGTTTATTTGCTTTGAAGGTGTGTAGCAGTTTGAGAAGCTGTATAAATAGGATTGGCTTTTGCAGTTGCAGCTGGTTTATTGTGAATAACTAAGTGATTTATGTCATCACTGAGAAGGACAAAAGCAAAACCTTTCTATCAAGTGTTCGAGTTACTTTGTTTGAAGATAGGAAATAAAGCTTTTGCAGAACACTTGAACGATGTAGTTATAGGCCGTGGACTTTTAAAGTGCTGTGGCATGTAAAAACAGATGGTGAAACTTAAAGGCATTCGGTCAACATGAGAGTTGAGGTTGTGGAAACTTATACCTGATCTTTTTTGAATGGCCTTTTACCAAATGGTTTGTTAGGGTTTGTCCGGGTGTAGTGGTTTATTGGCACACAGCTGTCCAACTTGCATCCCCTTAATAAATACAGTAAACAGCTTCTACTTATGAGGACTGAAATGCCAGTCTTGTATTTTGATTTGGGTTCTGATTAAATGGCTGTATTTTGTAGCCCGGAAACAATGGAAAAACTGTCCTAGTATTTACTGCTGTTTTCTGCTGGCAGCAGCAAGTGAAGCTGGGCCACAGTGGTTCTCAGGCTGTATCTCCGTGACCAGTTGGAACTTCTAAACGCCATCTTTTGGTGTGTGCCAGAGGAAGCACCTGCTGCTCACGTGGCCAGTCAAGATGGGAAAGTGATTTGGCTGCTTATTTTTTAGTGAGGTTAATTGGTTCTTCTGTTTAGTGTAGAGGCAAATCTGCCTTAAGCAGGAGTGCAGAACTAAGCAGCAGTGGTGAGAGGGAGGATGCGGTACCAGCCTTTTCAGTGGCAGTGCTGACATATGCCAGATAAGCATTCATCAGACTTACACTTTCATTGTCCAGAAAATGGCTGGCAGCTACCAGTATTTTAGGATTGTGTAAGTAGCATCTGTTCTTTTCAGTGGGCTGTTCAGATTTAAGAACTGTACCCTTCTGTTGAAAAAGGAAAAAATAAAAACACAATTTAAATATTACATATTTATACCAAGTTAAAGGGACCATTTAACTATGGGCTAATAATTAAATAATGAAATAGATACTGAAATGATGGAATTAAACGCAAAGCTACCTTTTTTCATACCAGATTCAGTAATTCTTCAAATGAATGTGTGTTGTGCCATCACTGAGAAACCTTCTCTGTTTAACTAACTGAAAGCTAGATGCCACACGATATACTGCTCAGAACAGAAATTTTTCAAAATCTTTGTTGTTTGGTAATATAAAATACAACTTCTTAGGGTAAATGCAATGAACTAGATGGAACCAGCCACACTATTCAATGCTGAAATACTAACTTAGTAGGACAATTAAAATTGCTGAAGCTGAGCTACAAATCCTTATTAATTCTTTTCAATAATAAACCGTGTATTAGATTAATCACCATTATTGCTTCCCCAGTGGTGCAAAATGTGCCTATTTCTGTAATGCTTCAACTTGGAAGGAATATGAAGGTTTGAAATAATCCTGGTTGTATGATCAGAGCTCTTCCACCTGCCAGTTCATATTGAGTGTTCCAGTGTGATTTAATTTAAGGTGCCCTATGAGTCCAGGGGAGGCTCACACAAAGTTAATGAATGCCCAGTATTAATACCAGGAGCTTGGTTAATATAAAACAGTTTTTGAACCCACCCCACAGCCCTTCCCCCCAAAAAGCAAAATATAGTACAGACTCCCCAAAATACATGGATTGATTCAAAGAAGAGCAATGCCTTTGGTGCTGGCTTGAGATACAGTGAAGCATTTTAAATAGATTAACTTCCTTTTGCATGTCAAGGTAATGTCAGTAGTTTCAAAAAGGAAGTTGGGACATCACTTAAACTGACATTGGATTTTATACAATTTGCACCCAATCACAAAATGTGCACTTGCACTTGTTTACTTACTGGACACAACTCTTCCCCTGCAGAGAAACTGGAAAGTTTTCTTCCTTTTTTCAGTACAAATATTTGCAATATATTAATCATAGAATATCTTGACCTGAATTCCTATCCACTGTAGAATGTCAGAAATATGCTGAATACTTCATAGTGATTTTGAGGACAGAGCTTAAAAAACTTGGATGATGTCTGATATTCTAACTGTACTTCTTTACCTAGAGAGAGAACTGGGAATTCCTGAGATGCTAATGCATTCAGAAGGGAAAAATGACGTCTGTGTATTGTTAAACTCTCAGTCAGCTTTTTATTTAATACATTACCAATAACTTATGCTTTCTAATTTTTTGCTTGATCATGTTAATTGTCCATCCACACCCTCTTTCAACACTCCTAGATTAGTTGATGACTCTTGCTTGGGAAAGGTGCCCACACAACTTGAGTGAACAGTTGAATTTTGAAGTGGTGCTTGAACACACGATAACACCTGCTTATTATTAAATTAAGGATACATCAGGAATTTCTTTATGATGTTTTACAGTTTAGCTATATTTTTTCTGTAGATTTTACCTATTTTTTGAGAAATACTGTAAGTTGTTCAGACATGTTTGTAGGAATGTATGGTCTGTACATAGTCCTTATAGGGAAACTGTGGACCACAAAATTTCAGTTCTTAATTAAGTCTGAGGTTTTTTTTTATTCTTGATTCTGTAGTAATCTGTAATCATTCATATTGCTCTCATTACTCAGAGCTGGTAAGTGTGTTTAAACAACATCATTGTTGGCCATATTTGAGTAGGTTATGAAAACAAAGGAGGCTCCCTGCAGAGAAATACTTGATAAGCTGATTTTTAAAAGTGGTGTTCTGAGCATGCTGCCATGCTGAGATGAACTGAAGTAACTAAGCTAGTTACTCTTGCATTAAAGAGAACTTTATATTATCAATTTAAGGTTTTTATTACACTATATGTTCTTTTTATGGCATTAATTTAAGTACTTTTTAAATTGTCCATACAGTGCTCAAATCATGAAATGAGTCTGCCTTCTGTGTTCTATGAGCCTGTCAGAACAAAAAGCAGATTCAGAATTACTGGGCTAATCTGAAAATGTACGTTGTGTCTCTTTCAATTCCATGTGCACTTAAACACACCCCTAAACAGCTCAACTTCTTAGGTAGGTTGGTTCAGCAGTCATCAAACAGAACCTACTGGTTGGCTTTGTGAGACTTAGGAAAATTATTTTCATGAATTTTACTAAGTGATTTTTTTGCAAGATTCACTTACTGCAACTCATTTTAGGCTGTCGTGAATTTGAAAAAAAAAAAATGATATCTTTAGTTCTTAATGTAGTCTTTTTAGTATTATTCACTGCTCTGTAGCAATTCTTCAATCATTACCTATCTATTAGACCTTTTAAGTTATATACCTTGACAGATAACTTGTCAGACAAGACACCTGTGAATCAGGTGTCACTTCCTACACTTGTTTTGTCAAAAAAACCCCAAAACCGAACCCACCCTATGCTGGTGCTTGTAGGTAAAGCAGTTTTATCTTGCAGAGAATTGGAAAGAAGGGTCCTAAGTTCTTATACATTTTTTAACTGAAATGAAATTAAAAAATTCTGGAGGCTGCATCTGTGGGTTAAATGTCTTGCCTTTTATGAGTTTAAATACAGTGACCTGGATTATGTGTTAGCCCTCAGGAAAAACAAAAGCATTTGATGTTTGACTTGGGTTTGTCTGGGAGACACAATGGTGTTGGACTGGCTGGACAGCCTGGCCAAGGTGCAGCATTTCCACTGTGCTGCTTAAATTGGTATTAATGGTTTACAGCTCTACTCCCTGGCCAGCAAACTTTAGTAGACACGGCCATGCTCTGAGAAAGTCATGTTCTTAAAATGTATATTTAAATGAATGTACACAAGCTATGTGCTCATATTATCAGGTAGTGGATTTATCTTCTGTGTCTTTACTTGTTTAACTAAGAAAGCTTCTTTCCTAACTACTTTCATAGTTTGAATTCATGTAGTAACTTTGCTTGTGCTTGTATTCTAGTACATCTTTACCCGTTTTCTGATTTTTGATATCTTGTTTTTGTTAGAACATGGCTTTGCATATAAATAGTCAGCTTCATGTAAATACAAATTGGAAGGTTATTTTTGCTAAGCAGGAAACCAGGAAGTCAGCTCTTTACTGAACTTCCCAAAGAAGTTTTATTGAAAGGGGAAAAAAAAGTAAACCTGGGGTAAAGGCTCTTCTGCCTTTAAAATCTGTACACTGTCCTCTTCAGGACAGAGAGCTACTTTCTCAGAGGGAAATGAGCCAACATGTACCTTCTTGTAATCCTACTTGGCTGGTTTCTGTTATCTGAGCTACCTTGTGTTTGCAGCTATGCATATCAAGAGTAATCAGTGGCAAATGCCTTGGAATGAAGGCTGCATCCTCATTGTAGTGTTCTAGAATACCGAGTTTAGCAAGTCTGGCTTCTCAAGGTCGGGAAAGACATCTGAATAACCACAAGTGTTGTCCTAGAGGTGCTAATGGAAAACGAACATAAGTTGCATTCTAGCTGGGATGGCTTAGTGTTGAAATACTGTAGAGATAGGGATTTACATAAACACTTACTAGGGGATGATTCTGTGTGCATCTAGGTGGATCAAAGAAAGTGATAAACCTGGAGACCTTATCATGTGCTGCTTCAAAGAAATTTTCTTTAGTGTGAGTAGCAGGACTGTGGGAATTATTAATTAAGTGATAAAGTATGTTGTGTGGGTTTAACAGTAAGTTAAAACAATGAAAAAAAATCTTTACGTGTGATGGTTCTGTAGAACTGTGGGTAGTATGAAGCCAGTGTTAGGTTGTTAAGCTGCCTTCTATTTACTATAGTTCAGAGCTGGAATGAGTCTGACAGTCTTGTGGGAACTGAGCAGATTGTGGGATGCCTCATGGAAGCAGTTAGAATGAAGAGCTCAAGTTGTTATCACTGTCCATTTATAGACCCTCCCCCACTGCTTCCATTTTTCCAAGAAGAGACTCTTTGAGATCTTAGGTGGGAAAAGTAAGGATAAAAGACTTGCACCTCGAGCAGAACAGTATTTTCTAGATGCTGGCTTGTGAGGAGGCTGATGGAGCCACTGCTGCAAGGATTTTTTTGGTTCCTACTGGGAAGAAAAGACTGTGAACCTAAAAATGGACTCTCCTTGTACTGAAGTCATGTTACATACTGCTGTCAACTCATCCCCTTCAGTTTCCTTTCCCCAGCCACTTCTTTCAGCTGTAGAGTAACTCCTCTATCTCCTTTTTTCCCTTTCTCTTCTCTCCACAACCTCCCCTGGTCACTTAACGATTCTGTGGGCCTGTCACCAGTTACAACAATTTGATTGAGGAAAGGCAGAAAAGGGATAGCCCCAAGTGCCATTTTTGTATGCCAGATAACAGCTTTTTCTGCCAGTTGTGTGCAAGTCTGCAGGCTTGGTACCAGCTACCCAATATATTGGACATTGCATTGTGGTGAAATCACTGAATGCATTAACTCTTGCATGTAAGCCTTTATATACCCTTTACCAAATGTTAGTAGTATATAAACATGGCTTTTTTTTTTTCTTTCTTTCTTTCAAGTACTTGCTCTGATTAGAGCTTAGGATAACATAACTTGAGCCCATGGGAAAGTACTGGGCCTTAGCTAAATGTGATGCTCTCAACTATAATTTTTTTCTTTAATTATGACTGAATTGCTGTGTTACTTGCAAATTGGACATAGTCTCCCTGAGGTAAGCTAAAGAGAAATAAAAATATGGCTCTTGATGATAGACTTTTGGGTACTGCTATTAATATATAAGATGTAGTTTATTGTCAAAGCAGATTATATAATTTTATATGTGTGTGTAGATGTAAAAGTTTTACCAAAATTTGGTCTACAACCAAATGGGCAACTGTATAGTAACTAAGTAGTGTTCTCTTACCATATCAGTTTTCAGATCTGTGGAAAACAGAAGCAGTAGCAAATAAGCAAGGTCAAAACTTGGTCTTAATTGATTTAATTCTGTTCTAGAGATCGCTACTGCTGGGAAGTGTCTTCTGTGAGGTAGAAAGTGTGTAAATAAAAGAGGCATTATTTTTCTGAAATTAGTTTAATATTCTGCCTGGTGTGTAGCTAGGCTAAGGAATAGCTTAGTTTGCACTAGGAATTTGGTGCATTGTAAATTGCAAATTGTAATTGTCAAAAGGTTTATTTGAAGCTTCTTGTTTCTTCCATTGTGGCTAATTTAGAAACCATATTCAGTAATTATATAGACAGATTCATTTAACTTCCCTGGAGTCTCCTGTCCTCAGAAGAATCATGAAATTACTGGGTTTAAGCCAGGGTAGAATTTATGTTTGAAGTTTGGTGACGTGCTAAAGTTGTTAATTATTGGAAGTAGAGATGAATAGATGCTTGTTTACTCCTCCACCCTCCCCAGCCCTTTTCCTCCCCACAGTCCCAAGTTGTCTCCTCCCTCCTTTGGTGCGGGAGAAGTAAAGGAATATTTGTCAATTTTTCATCATTAAGAAAATGAACAGTTTATATAGATTATCCTGTTTTCATCAAGCATGTTTGAATGACTAAGAAAAGACCTGTTTAAAAATAGCTGAGAGATGATCAGGTTATCTAATAGTTCAACTAAGTTAAGAAGTCAAATAGAGAATTGTTAGTGTGAAGCACAGCTGAGTTTTTTTTGTATTTTTAATAGTTCTCTAATCCTGCAAATAGAGCTAATTTTATTAAAAGACAGATAATCAGCAACAGGGGTTAGAATCTTTAGTGTTTATTATGTAGCAATGTGAAAAGCAAGGCGAGGGTAAAAATTAAAGGAGAATAAATAGAGGCTTCCTAAATTTTAAACCAGTGAAAGGTTAAATTTGGTACATATGACTTCTAACAGTCCATTTTGAAGTGACATACAGGTAGTGTTGATGGAAGGGTATCCCACAGAAGGAACAACCATTCCCAACTCTGTTAAACTCCAGTGAGCCCCTCTTTCCCCCCAGAAGTGAGCCCTGGAGTGTTGGATGTGTAGGCAAAACTCAAGGCTGGCCCTAAAGCGTGGTTAGATGGCCACCAAGGGTAGCCCATGACTGCACCACGATTGTCCTGCTGGTTTGTAAGGGTGAGAGCAGCAGCTGAGGATACCCTGGGTGGCTGCACAGATCAGGCCTAGGGCTCGTCTCTCCATGGTCTTGGGGTTACACTAAGCTAAGCTTGGTAAATTACCAGCTTTCAAGCCGACATCAGGTCCTGGGTTTTTGTCTCCTCACTTTGCCAGTATAGATGGGAGTTAATGCATCAGAAATCCTGCATTCTCTTGCACTGTGTACTTCAAAGCCATACAAAATTGCTGATGCAGGTGGGTGTTAGAGACAGCTTCTCAGTTTTATTTGCAACATACATGAATACAACCAGAAAAAATGTAATTTTAAAGAAATGGTGTATACACTTCTGAAAGAAAAGTGCTATATAGGGTGAGGAATTTTTCCCAAAAAAACTTTCTTTCATGAGGAAAGGTAAGAATACTAGAGAAGGGAGAAGAGATTCTAATGGGTCCAGAATCTCTTTCCATTTCACTTCAGTTCAAATGCACTGAGAGTCTGATGCATCCTTGAGTGTGACAACTCAGTCACAAGGAAAGCTCAAATCTGTGTAACACCCTGAGCAGTGTATTACATCCAAAGTGAGTATAACTTTTTCAAGTATGTAAATGAAGTTTGTCATATTCTCATCAGTGTTGGTCTTAATTTCTTTCTACCTGTTCATTTTTAACTTCTGCCCGGGAGAGCCACATAAAGCGGCTTCAAGTCTCCACACTGCCCACCACCCCACCCCCAAAAAACCTGGTGGGTAATCTTGTGGCATTCAGTCCTACCATGTGTCTCTGGGTTGCTTGTTCATGTTATTTCCTCTTCCTCATGAACCTCTGGGTTGCCTTTAAAGGACTGTTGTGGCAGAGGTAGTAAAAAGATGAACGTGAAGAACAATAATTCTTGTCTCAGTGATGCCTGTAACCAGGTGCTTAGTGAACTGATCCTTCCTTTGTAACAGGAGGATCTTCCTCATAAAATACATCTCTACTGGAATTGTGGTAGGAGCACTGCTGGGCTTGGCACAAAGCCCGAGTCTCAGGGAATTGCAGAAGTTTAACCTTCCCATCTACCAGCCACATGTCAGAGTTTCATAACCTTGTAGTAGATACCTGTGACACATTGCCAGAGGAGAGTACTTGCTTTGAAGCTTTATTAACACTGTGGCAGTAATAATAAATATAGTTTGATTGTGAAATGCTGTTTGCATTACAGAATAGTCAGCATGAGTCACTACAGCCCTTCCCAGGTGTTAAGTGTAGGCAAGACTTTTTTTTGATCTTGAAGTTTGCATCTTAATGTTTCAAAATACTTATAACTATGGTGTCATATTTAATGTGCAGGTGGAAACTGAAGATACACTTTGTGTATGCTTCAGCTCATTAGTAAAAAGTAAATAGATTTAATCAACTCTACACTATGGCTCTTAATTGCCTGGGTTATTTTGTTGGTCGCATACTGGGATACTAACTTTCACTGTGAAGGTCAGCTCTGATGATCATGGTTTTTAGATGAAGACTCAAATCCAAAAGTACTCAACTTATCAGAGTTACTTTTTGTGTAACCAATTGGTGACATTACTATAATATTCTTTCAATTTCATCATTGTGCAGAGAAGGAAAAATATAGGAGGAAAACCAAGACTAAAATTGGAATGGTTGAAGTTTCAACAACTTTGTGATCTGTATTTGCACAAATGTTTATACAAAATTTAAGAGAATACCAAATGAAATTCTGAAGCAAGCTAATGGTTGTCACAGGTATGAATTCGTATAATGTCAGGTATTTTAAAACACTTCAGTTATGTTGCTTGCTTGAATGAAACTCCTGTTACACAAGCAAGCTGTTTCACATGAAGATTGGCAGTAGGATTTGCATTAAAGTATGTAGTGTTGTAACTGAACCCAATCATTTAGTGAATAGAGCTGTTTACATAGTTGTTCATGTAACTCTATCAGTTTGAGTATATTTATTAGATATTGTTGCCCATATTATTTTTTGAGTTTCAGTTGAAACACTGATTAACTCACCTACTTTCATTTAAGTTATTTAAATCTTAAGTGTCATCAATAAATGTAAAATAAGTGAAAGCTGGTTTTATCTGTTCTGCCTCACAGTGCTGTGAAGTAAAAGAGTTGCATTTTTCCTAAGCTACTTGACTGTCTTCTGAAGGACTGGGAACAAGTGTGTAGTCCAAGTCAGCACTTTAGAATTGTGTGTTTAAGTCTAATGTGTCTTCTGGCTTAAATCTTGTAAACTTAGCTACTTATATAAAAACCATCTAAAGAATCTTGCTTTAAAAATCCTTCTAGGCTCTGGTCTAATTCTTGTACAGTAAAAACATTTTGTACAGATAAATTTTACAAGGTCTGCAAATTGTTTGCACAAAAATGTAGTTTTGAAGTACTTAGTGCTCTTGTAGCTGAAGCTCCATGCCAATTTACTATCTTGTTTTATTCGTTTTAGACAATTCAACCTTCGAATGAAGAGAGATACATCTCTTTTTAGTGATGACTTTAAAGTAGAAATATCGAACCAAGTAATTGATTATGATACCTCCCATATTTACACTGGACACATTTATGGTAAGTATAGCACTTTTAAATGGATGAAAGTGCAGCAGTTTTAAACAGGAATTTTCTAATATTATGTAGAGAAAATTAATATCAGTATTAGATTATTGTTAAACTTTAATAATGCATCTAACATATTTAAACTCCCATCTGCTTTTATATATGAGTCACACTTAGAAGAGTATTTTATCTAACAATTTTCATACCCATAAAACTTGAATTTCAAATCTGTTTATAAACATACTCTTCATAGAAGTCTGCATTTTAAAAAAGGGGAGAAAAGTTGTATACATTGAAGAAAAAAGAAATCAGGTGCCATTTTTAGTTTAAAGGAGTAAAAGGATTATAGTTACCATCAATAAGGGTAATATATCTTATTTTAGTAAATGCAAAAGATAAAATTGATTAAAAATGAAGAAGAATTACAGAATTAAAAGCAGATGGAAAGAAGAAATGGATTACGATTTACTCTGCCCCTCTTTGTACTGTTTGTTTGGTTTTCCTGAAGGTCTTTCTAAGCCATTTTCTGCAGTCTTGAAGTGAGCATTTTCAGCTTTGAAAAGTAATAAACACAGGACTTCATATGCATCTAGTCAGACCAATGTACCAGTTATTTTGAGTAGGTCAGAAGGCTTTTTGATACTGTGATTCTGAATTTTCCTCAGTGGAAGAGTATATAAATATTGTTTTAGCAGTGTAATCTTTCATCCTTTATATGGGAAAGGCTGTTGGGATGCTGCATGTTGTAGCAGTCAGTGGTTAAACTTTGACAGTTGTACTTTTCCTGATTATGACTGTTTAAAATACAAATTAATTCTATGCCAGGTTTAAACTTAGCTACAGTTTTAAGACTGTGATGCTCAAAGAGAAAAACGGATGTCGTGAATATAGGGAAGTCCTTCTTTGAAAGGAAAGTCCTTCTTTCAAAGTTGTGTATATGCTCTGATTTAATTGTTTATTATTTCTAATTATCCATATGACCGGATGTATAAGGGCAGGATTTGATTGTAGAATTACATGCTGTGTATGTACCAGCTTTAAAATGCAGAGTTGAATTCTTCATTATATGGTTTTTAAACATTTTGTTTATGCACCTGATTGGGAAGCTGCTGAACTTGGTGATTGTGATTTTGCTGTAATTGTTTATCTTAGTCTTAAAAAGGATTTTTGAAGGGTATAAAAAAGCTAATACACTTTGTCCCTTTACAGGTGAGCAGGGAAGTTTTACTCATGGGTCTGTTATTGATGGAAAATTTGAAGGATTCATCCAAACTCACAGTGGGACCTTTTATATTGAGCCAGCAGAGAGATACATAAAGGACAGAAACCTACCATTCCACTCTGTCATTTATCATGAAGATGATATCAGTGAGTACTTCCATTTTGTGCTACAGATGAAATATTTTTTTAATTAAATGTCAAAACCTGTATGCCATTTGTAAGCATCAAATGAGACTTTGGCTTCTGTATGACACTGTAAATCATGCTGTCCTCAAGTGATTCATATACAGTTAAGGTGTGAGAGAGATTTATGGCAAACCAAAGTCACTCTTCATTCTGCCATTTGAAGAAATCCTTAGCAGTCAGGCTTAAGTGTGTAAGCAGTACATTTCCTACCCAATGGATACATGTTTTTTTGAAAAATACATTCTTAAAATGATCTATACTGATATATCTATTCTTCCATGTGATCTGGAGAAGAAAAGATAATTAAAGTTCAAGTCACTCAATGATTACGTATGTCTCATGAGGGTGACATTTGTGTGAAATAAAAGCTTCTCCTGCATGTGTCTCTCACATGTGCATTCAGGGAGCTCTTAAGAGGTGGTGACACCCAGTATGTCCCATTTTACACAATAGCTGATGGAAGGGTATAGAGGATAGTACTTAAATTTGACAAGAATAGCCCCAGAAACCTAGCTTCAGTTGCAAATGCTCAGAAGGATGAAAAGTAGCATGAAATACTTCTATGTCTTGAGAACTGATGCACCAGAGTTCTCCTGCACTTTACCTGCCTATTTATGTATGATCAGTCTTCAGAATTAATACAAATCAGTTTTGTTTGATGCTTAAGTTATATTGAACCTCAAAAGTACTGCCTCAAAAGTTATGGTTCCAAATTTGAATCCTTCAAGGATCAAGGAGGTATCAAAGGTAAATGTTACCGGCATCAGTTTAAGACTAACTTTTGGTTATTGGAGCTAACAAAGTGTCTTTCCAGCTAACTTCAGGATGTCAGTCTTGCTTAAAATCAATTGAAACCATAACTTCTTTTAAAAACATGTCCCATCAGGACACTGTGCAAACCCTAGAAGACTTGAGGTTGAAATCTCATTTGGAATTGGATGAGGAGGCTTACATTAGATCACTAGAAATTACTTGAACCACTCTGATAATGATATATGTATAAACCATTTTCAAAGTATGTCATAATGAGACTATATTGTGAAAAGAAGTGTCAAAAAAATAGGAAGGAAGATGAGGAAAATTTCTGATTGTGATTTGACTTTGTATACTACAATTTTCTCGGTGCTGTAAGCCAGTGAAAAAACAGGGTTATTGCATATTGCTCTCCTTGATTACTTCTCTTGGGTGAATGCAGTGAAGAGAAATGATCTTTCTCCACTAAAAACTCAGCAAATTTAGGTGGTTTTTTTTGAACTTTACTTTCAGTGGCAATATGTGTGCTGTCTCTGAGCATATTACAATTGCTGTGAGCTAGCAAATATGTTTGTCATTCCTGTTATCTCATTCTGTAAATATGATTACTAACCCAAAAGCAAATAGAATATCCATAATTCTAAAGAGCTTGTGAACAAAAGCATTTACTAGATTTGTGAACACTATTTGTTTTCTGACTAAGTGTATATTTTCCTGGTGCTTACAAGACTCATACTTAAGAATAATTTTATGGGATAACATTCCATATTTTTGATTCTCAGAGAGAAGCTGCAGCATGAGCTTCATTTTCATCTCCACAGAGCATTGCTGGTCAGTTCAGCTGGGGGGAAGTCAGTTCAAAGGGGAGAAGGCAGTTTTCCCTGTTAGCTGCAGTTGGAGTATTACAGGCTTTGCTGCTGTAGCAGGAAAATAGTGAGGGAAAAGTAATAAAAAAGTTACAAAAGTTTGGTGTGGAACTGTAAGATACATCTTTCATAACATTTCTGTGAATAATTCACACATACTTCTAAGTTTTGTGTTGCATCTTATAGGTCTCACTGAACAGTTCAGTTCACCGCTTGGTAGTGGGAATGTTGGACTTCCACTTATGTAGGACTTTGTGTAAATTAAGTCACTGTCAGCTTCATGAAGGGTTTTATAAAGTAACCCTTTTGTTGAAAAGAGGGGAAGGAGGAAAGAGACATAAGGCAGTGATGTGCCCAGTTATCAAAGGTTGAGACAAGCAAGAAGATTGTCTCATGTCCCAGTTCCTTATGCTGTAAATAGTGAGTGACTAAAAATACTCTTCACTGTTATCGAATACTGACAGAAATAGCACTGTGCCTTAAAGAAGCAGATAAATTGATTTTATGAAAGTTACTATTGCTGTTTTGTAGAAGTGGTCTCTGTTGGAAGAGTAAATGGGTCATTTTGTGAACTGGAAAAAGTAATGTTGAAATTGGTTCTTACTAATGTCTTATAAAGTGAATAGGAGCAGGGTATGTTGGGGTGTTTTTAATTATTCAGGTATTAGTATGTGGTATTGGTATGGCTTACATAATTTTTCCTCTTGGATCTAGTGCATCAAAACCACTAGTTAGAAACAAAATCAGATTATCAGAGGGGATGGTCTAAATCTATTCTGGCAAGGCACATTAAAGCAGCAGTACAGTATGGCTTCCAAGTCGCCAAGTGAGTGAACATTGCTGCTTGCTCAGCAGGGTTGAAAATAGCCCGTCCTGGAGCAAAGTCTAAGCAGCACTATTTAAAAACACATCACTCCTGTTGGTTGCTGCCAGTGCAGTCTCATGTGCCTGCGTTCTGATTGTATAGTATCACTTCAGTCATTAGGATCATAGATGCCACTAGGATTTCTGTTGTCTGAAATATCTGCAGTGTACAACTGCTTGTCTCTTTCTGGAGAGTGCTTTTGAAGCTACATTATTTTTGTCTTTCATGAGACCTATTTTTGCATTGAACTGCAGCTCCAAAAAAACCTCAACAACTCAGAAAAGCTAAGCTTTGTAGTAGATTTGTTGTTGATTTGTTGTTACTGCTCTAATCTAAAGCTAGCTCTCATGAAAGAGAGTCAAACCACTACTGTCTTATGTAGGACAAAAGCGACAAAAATGATCACATATCCAACTCGGGAGAAACTGAGGTAAAAAGTCATCTTTGCTTTAATTTGGGTATTTTTTTGGTCACCCATGGTTCAGCCTTTTGAAACAATATGCTTTTTAGTGCTTTTCAGAAACCACAATGCAACATATGATTAGCATCTCAATGAGTTCTTTTTCAGTAGTTAAACAAAAGTTGTTTTGTAAATGGGGATTATATTGTCAACTTTATAAGGCAGCTTTTGTCTGTTACAGTGGATCTGGTGACCAGTGGAAGGCAGCCTTCTATTCATGATTTGAAACACAAGTTGAATGATTTTAGTTTCTAAACCAGTCTTGATAAACTGTTTAATAATTTACAGTTAGAAAGATGCAAATTGCTGTTTACATTGAGATATTTAGGAAACATTTCTTTAAGGATATTTACTTTATTTAAATCATATTTGCTTCAAGTGTATCCCTGAGTTCATACTGTAAAATACAAAATCAATATTTCTTCAGATCAACAGTATACAGGAAAATCCTGTTCAGACCTTCCAGAAAATTAACATGGCCACTTAGTTGTCTTTATGATCTTGGAAGGGGCATACAACTGAGAACAGAAAGTGAAGCAGTTTGTAATTTCGCTAAGCCCTATCTGCTGAATAGGCTGACCATTGAAAACTGTTATTAATGAGAACCTGGTTTCTTTTTCATCACATTGTGGTGACAGTTGTCATGGGAGCACAGCATCACAGAGTGCTGCAAATTAAATCTCTAATGAAGATTTTTTTTAAATCTGCTTAAATTTGAGTTTTATTCTGCCATTATTGCTTTTGCTAGTATTGGGCAAATTTCTGTGGCTGTTAAAGAGTTGAGTTTTCATCATTTGTAATGGAAGTTTGATGTCATCCTTTCCCAAGATGCCTAAATTCAGTAATTATTAAATGGTTAGCCTAAATGCTTAACAGATCATACAATTAACTGATAATTAGAAGAAGAAAAACCAAATGTTCAAGAATATCTTTGTGGAAGGCAGTAGTGCATCTTCTTGAAAGGAAAAAAAATCTTATTTTGAGCATCTGGAGTATATATCATTAAAAATTATCTGTCATCTAGTTAAAATAAGACAGTTTAGTCAGAAGGTATGCATTGATAAGATTTTGCAGGTGGTTTTTAGATCCATTGTTATTTTTTCCTACTCTTTATTATTTCTTAACATTCTGCAAGGATGTACAAAACCTGAAAGTGGACAGTACTGGAAAAGAAAGTTGGGGATTTTTTTTTGACTAATGATTTTTTCTAGTTAGAAGATTGAACCTCTTATTAACCACTTATACAGTGGCTCTGTTGGAAAATAGTCTTCTGTTTTCTCAACTCTGCATTCACTGTAAGCAATAATTTCATGGTGAAAGCAGGTTTTTTCCTTTTCGCTTCTCAGGGTTGTGGTAGGGATAGGCTAAGAAGCTCTCGATCCCAAAGAGCTGGCAGAAAGCTGCACAGAAAGCTGGCACATCTCAGAGCATTGAAAAGCTTCACAAGAGCATGGACCAGACTTGTGTCTTGTGGGTCAAAACTGGCCAAGTCATCTGGCACCATGTAGTTCTTGCTTAGCTTCAGATATTTAAAACTGGAACTGCTGCAGGGGATGATGGAAACAGGGAGTCTCAAAAGATGACGAGGGAACGGTGCCTTCACAGTTTGGGGGCAGTGCAGTTCAGCATTTAGCAAATAAAATTTCAAATGCAACTTTCCCTGGAAGTTAGAAATGGTTCCAAAGTGAACTATCCTGTATTACCTGTCTCCATGATTAGCAGGGTGGTTTCAAATCTGCCTCTGGGGGATTTGTCTTTTCCAGCACATGCAAAATCTTGGCAATTGCTGTTGCAGACTGTTTTGTGTTCATTTTTTGTAATTTTAACTGTCATGGCTTTAAAGTGTTCCTTACTAGATTATTACTTTTGAAGTGAGAAATATCTGAATTGCAGGCAGGCAGTATAAAAAAATGTGTTAAGGGATTTCCTAACATCTTTGGGAAACAAGATAGAAAGAAAAGAGAGATCATTTTGTGTAATAAACTGTGAGCGCATTTATTTCCAGGACTGTTCTGTCAGTTGTCATAATGCTTCAGAGTGGGGCTCCTGCAGGAGTTTCTTTTAGGGGACAGTGGTTTTCTGCAGGGGCAGTGTGTGGGGGAAGGACAGGATGGGCCATTGCTCCTGCCCCTGGGTATCCTGCTCTTGCAGGGATAAACTGTTGGTGGTGTGAAGTCAGGTCGTAAGTAATGAAAATTTGCATGAGACTAAATACAGTAGAATTTTTTATACCATAGTGGGAGGAAAAAAAGTGGAGATGGAGAAGGGAAGGATAATAGCTACAGTCCTTTGCTCATAACTCCAATCTAGTGATATTAAACAGGATCGCCAAAAAGTAGAAGGTGACTCCAAGAGAGAGTGGTGATTTTTGTTTAATATTGGTTGTAGCTAAGTCAGTGTTCCACTACCATGCTGGAGCAAATTGTGTGAGGTGACTTGCAGTAAGAGCATATTTTTCTCTTTTTCTCTCCATTCTTCTGGCACTGTGCTAGGGCTAATTGTGCTGGGAGGAATGTGATGAGAGAGCAGTTCAAAAATGGTATTTGTGTGGTGGTGGAAATTGAAATAAGGGAAGCCAGTATGTAGAAAGTAATGAAATAAACTTACAAGGTAAGCTGTGTATTGAAATAGTTCAGCAGTATCATGCAGTATGACTGTAAGAAACAGCCATAAGAGTCAAAATAAAATAAAGGCAGCTGTCAGATGAAACCATACAGGGCCCATACTCCAAGGGAGTACATCTGCTATGCTCCAGCTACTGCCAAGCCTTGACTCCGCAGCCCAGGCTAGATCTAGTCCAGGGCAAAATCACCTGAAATGCATAGAATGTGGGCATCAGGTCCTTGGTGCCTAGGCTTTACAATTCTGCTCTTACATAGCTGTTCTTTTACTCTTTGAATTTGGATCTGCATTCTTTTAAAAAAAACACCCCCTCACCAAACAAAAATAAAAAGACAAATGAATCAACCAACAAATCCCAGAACACAACAAATCCCAGAACACAACAAACCTTGGTAAAGTTTGTACATTTCTGACAAAGTGGCACTCTGTTGAGATGGTGCTAAAACAGTGGTTTGCCCTACAGAAACTGACTTGTTAAGTAGTCAAATCTGTGGCTACCATAACCCGTATTCCATTATTTCTTACCTGAGCATCAATTTATGATGGGGTTGAATCTGCAAAGAAATCAAAGGGGGAGTATTCAGTATTTCTCATCTCCAGAGGAAACTTCTGCAAATACAGGTTACAAATCTGCAATAGGTACTGATGGTAAAAGCTAAGCACGTGTGCCTGAAACCCATTCCCTTGTGCAATGAGGTCTGCACTGACAACTATTGCAAGAGTTGGCCTTGTTAAACAGGAGATTGTGGGATTTTCTCACTAGTTTGGATCTCCAGCATTTTTAACTAACATGTAGTGGTTAACTAAACCATGGTTCTATCCATTAGCATTTCCCTTCTTATGTCTTGGTAGTGAAGTAGCATAATGTGAAAACTTCCAAAAATCAGTGGAAGATGAATTGAAACAATAAAATCCTGTAAGAATGTTGGCAAGATTTCTTAGTTTGTTTACCAAGTGGCATAAAAACCCTTTCTCTTACCCAAGCAGTCTTTAGTATATTTGATATCTAATAACTTTCCATTGTCATGTCATATTTTGAAGGCTGCTTTTAGCTGAAGTGGGTACAGATGTGTAAATAAAAGCTCTTGTTCTTATGTTAGGCACTACTCATCATATTTTCTTGTGCTGCCTGAGAAAATAATGTTAAGAAGCAAATGTCAGTTTTGTTCTGTTTGTAAAACTAAGAATGTCTTAGTAGAAATGTTTAATGAAAAAAAGCTGCATAGACCTTGCATCTTCTGCTGCTTCCCTCAAACCACATGCACAATAGTGGACACCAACTCAGTAAGTTGCACTGATGCAGCCATATTTTGGACTTGTACTTGGAATTTGAAAACTCAACCTGGCCTTCCTCTTTTTAGAATATCCACATAAATATGGACCACAAGGAGGTTGTGCAGATCATTCAGTATTTGAAAGAATGCAGAAGTACCAGATGACTGGTATAGAAGAACCAACAACAGAGGTACAACAAAGGCTACTGGATTATGTTGATTAGTGCTTAGTGTGATAACTTCCTATTTCTTGTATGTTGTCTCTTACTTTTGATGAGCTATCATCCCTCCACATTGTGCGATACTTAAAATTATTGCTGGAGGTTTCTTTTTAACATCATTTTTCTAAATTCTTTTTCTCATTGCTTCTGTAGCCCAGATGTGCTACTTACAGTCTTAATGAATCCTAAGTGATCTCAAATTTTTCAACAGTTAGAATTTTCGATGGATGTGGAAATCAAGCTTGAAATGAGGAATATACTTTATTGCTATTGAGAAGGAAGAGTTTCAAGATCCCTTGATCTCCAAGTAATACATTGGTTCTAAAGAGTAATAACTTCTAGATTTTCAAGTTATGTTAATATAACACACTTGGGATATATGAGTGCTTTCAGTGGAGAAGTAAGTGATATTGGTGGGAGGGTCTTCCTAACAACCCTGTCAGCTTGTGGGGGTTACAGCACGTTACAGATTGGCTGCTGTGAGAGGTAAGTGTCCTGTGGCAGGAGCCTGTGTACCTGGGTGGAGTCCCACAGTGGGTTTGCACTCAGGTTTGCATCACATGTCACAAAATACCTTTTTTCCAGCAGCAAATTACTGAGTTTCATTTAGACTTAGCTGTGTTCTGAGCTGTTCCAAGTCTTGGCATAATTTTGTGGTGTCAGCTAAATATATACCCAGAAAACTATGCAATATGGCTTGTTAAATAGCATCCAACTTAGTTTATTTATGTTGTGACTCCAGAAATTGTCAACATTAATGTGCTTTTCAGCATTTGTAACAATAACGTGCTTTCCCGAAAATGTACTTGAGGCTACCTGAACAGAGGCTAGACAGTGTTAAAGGAATAAAGTAGGTATGTGTTATAAGGTCTTTAAAGGATGCACCTTGGGCAGTACGAGAGCCCGGCTGTGGCTCTACCCAAGATGGACTCTGAGTCATGAGCTTTCACACTTTTATGGGTTTTGGTCCATTTCCATATTGGGGTTGATTGTCCAATTACAGCTTCAGGTTATGAAGTCCCATCCTCTCAGTTTGCCCTCCTCAATTTGTTGCTGTTTACACTTTTTGGGTTTTGTCTGACTAAACTGTGAAGAGAACTTGCTAACACTTTATATGAAGTTCAGAGTTACATACTAATGCAGTACAGAACCTGGAAAATGTGAAAGCTAAAACTTCAGGCATCACTACCAGATACCACTCTGCCTAAGCAGTGTTCCTTTAGCTTCTTGTTCAGCGCCCCATTTGTTCCATGCTGAAGTGCTTAAACATTTCTGTTTGCTGGGGTGGCTGACTAAGGTAATTACAGTTTGAAATAACTGGTGTTAGGGAAGGTGCAGTTAAGTCCCATCAGTGCTGATTTTTTTCCTAACCAACTGTTTGTTTATCTTAGAAAAGTATTACAAAGAAGAAAAATTCCAAAGATCACATAAATGAAAAAACATCTATGTAATGTTGCCTGCCTTTTGTAGTATAAAATGAAGTGCAGCAAGAGCTTTTGCTAAGATTACATTCCAAGTATTTGAAAACTGAGCATAATGCACTTAATTCAAGATTCATGAAACTTTGCAAATTAAAGAAAAAGAATAAAACCTGTCTGTATTAGTGGAGCATGTTTAGAACCATTGTTATTTAGGTAATCTAGTGCAGCATGTGGAACTACAAAATTAATGTATTTCTTTCCTGTGCATATGTAGAAACCTGTTGAAGAGCCTAAGAAGGATGATCCACAGCTTTTGAGAAAAAAGCGTGCCACTCAGGCTGAAAAAAACACATGCCAGCTGTATATCCAAACTGATCATTTATTCTACAAGCATTATGGAACCAGAGAAGCTGTGATTGCACAGGTATTTCCAGTCCCTCTCTTTTCAATTACCTGCTTTTACTTTGGGTAGTCCTGATAAATTTCATGTAACTTTTCTTTTTGCTTATTTACTGTATAATGGTTTGTTTCCTTCTTTAAAGTGGTCTTGACATAATTGAAACAGCATTTTTTATTTTGCTAAAAAGATGCTGTTTCTGTGACAAAAGTCCTGGGCACATGTGCCTCCTTTAATAGCAGCTGTGGTGTGTTTAGCATCTCTGAGCAAGACTTGCAGTTTGACTGTTCTCACTTCTTACTCAGAAAAATTCCATTTCCTGAAGAGCTCGGTCCTGTTTGACAGCCTGCCAAGCCTCTGTTTTAACACTTACATAGGCTTCCCTTTGAAATTCTAGCTCAAAACACCGTGAGCTAATAATGCTGAGATCTATTCCTGTAGTATCTAATATAGCGGATGGTAAAAAAGCAGTGGCAGCTAAAGGCAGATGCTTTTCATTTGTCAATATACTATTAACTGGAAAAGGGTTGACATGATTTAATGGTTTTGGTGGTAATTTGTTAAAATATAGCTAGCATGTTAACATACTTCTGCTGAAGTCTGAAGTTGCAGTGCCATTGCAGATCTGAATTTTACTATTTATTTATCACACTGTACGTAGGCAACTCAAGCAACATTTTTCAAAGATCTGAAGTTACCTTTTAGTCACCTTTTAGCTTTTTAGTGAGTTAGCCTTTCTGTGTGCTCTTACAAAAGGTAAATTATTAGTTTTTCCACATTTGTGTTCTACCAGAAATGAAAGAATAAATCTGTAACAGGTAAATTTTTTTCTTCAAAAAAGAATTACAGTGCTTTGAACACAAAGCAGTGAATAAGTGAATATTGCAAACAGCTATCTGAAAGTTGGTAGACTTATGTGTTTAAAAAAATCAAGTGACAAAATCCTTTGGTGGTGTCTGGCATGGTGATGATGCAGGTAGTGATTTATTTCCATTGTGGGTCATGATTTAATTCAAAAGGCCTGTTAGAAGTTCCTACAGCACAATATCACATATTGTAGGAGTGTAGGCATTGCAGCTATTGCTGTTAAGATAAGCTGTTGTGTAGTGTAGTGCATGGATCTCTGAACTGTAGCTACTTTTGTTTTCAACAGATTTCCAGCCATGTTAAAGCAATTGACACCATTTACCAGTCAACAGATTTTTCAGGGATCCGTAACATCAGCTTCATGGTGAAACGAATCCGAGTAAGTTGGGTTGGAAATGCTTTCAGCTCACTGATGCTGCTTGGAGGCTGTATTCTTCAAATGTGCTGTTTCTGTTCACTTGTACCCATTTATTGTTTTATAACAGTTCTTTAGCAGAAGTGTCTCTGCAGTAAATGGTGCCCTAAACCTATTTATTTGATTTGGTTTTAGTGATTGTTGTCAAAAGCCCACTACTGCTGTTATTAAGCTGTGGTTAGTTTTTCTATAGGAATCAACTTACTTTGTTTCAGCACCATTGTTGTGTGTTGAATAGACTATTGCTATTCTCCAATAACTTTAATACTAAAATAGAGAATGGCTGTCCAGGTTGGGACTTCTTGTAAAAGTGATAATTTAGGAGGATAAATATAAATTTTTGAGTACTTGTGGAAAAAAATAGAAGGAAATAAGAGAATGGGGATTTCCCACACAAATGCAATTCTTCATTTATTTTAAAGCTTTGTTTTCCAAATATTGAGGTGGCAATTTACAATCAAGGCTTTTAAATTTTAAACAACATCTTTAACTAGGTAACATAGCAAGGTACTGACAACAGTGAGCCTCTTAGCTGGCATGTGCAAGTGGAAATGAATCCTGTCTTACCGTTTGTTTCAATTTACTTTTAGATTAACACAACCGTCGATGAGAAGGACTCTTCCAATCCCTTTAGATTTCCTAACATTGGTGTGGAAAAGTTTCTGGAACTGAACTCGGAACAGAACCATGATGATTATTGCTTGGCCTATGTGTTTACAGACCGTGATTTTGATGATGGAGTCCTTGGTCTGGCTTGGGTTGGAGCCCCTTCAGGTAATTCTATACAAGCCTTCAGTGCTATGAGATAAAGTACTGTAGGTAGGCACTAGAAAAAAGGTAGAAACCACCTTTTAAACTGACAGCAAATACACAAAAAATCTAGCTTTTCACAATTTTGGTTCAGTATGGTTTAATTTTATTTTTAGTATATTGTGCCATTTCAATTAATCTTTATGCATTTCTGATAAGCAGGATATGAACAGTATAGAAAAACATATTTATTTTGTTATGCAAAGGTGATATTACTTAGATTGCTTTTAATTTAGGGTATTTCTGCTCTATATAAACAGAGCTTACAACTATGAGAACTACACTGCAGAACCTTTAGGTTTTCTGGGTAGTATTGAAAGAATTTTTTCTTAAATCAGTGAGATCTTGTTCTGGGAGATAACAGAATAATTACTGCATGACTCTTCTTGAACTGCTTCTCATTAGTTTCAGTCTAGTTGTGTATTTTTGGGTCTAAAGTGTGTCTTTTGATATAAAAAAAATCTCTATCAGTGAGACTTTAATGAGAACATTATTGAGAGCTTTAACAGAATTGAATAATGGTGGAAGAAACATGAAACTGTTCATATAAGGGGTAAGAGATCAGCAGATCCATGACTGCAGTTGATATGTTAGAGGCACCTGTGTGGACTAACCTTAGTGAGTGTGGAAGAACCATAGGAAATGTAATGCCCAGAAGGTGAATAGAAATGAGAAATTGGGTCTGTGATGACTGTTCTAGTGTGTACACTGAGCAAGGACAGGATGAATTGGAATGTGCAGTCCATAAACTCTGCTTTCAAAACTAAATTTAATTGAGAAAAGGTATGATCTTTGAGATTGTCATCCTTAACACACATACTGACATAGATTAAATGGGATATGTCACCAAATCAAAATTCTCCTTGGGAAAGGAAAACTTCTTTAGACTGGTCTTTAGACACCATTTACATTAGCAATAGAATAGCTGGATTTTAGAACGTTATTAATGCTTCAGTAGAAACTCAAGTTATGGAAAAATATGGTGAAATGAAAGTCAAAATTCTGGGAATTTTCCAGACAGGAAGTATGATGCACTTGACTGCCAACCTTCTAAACATAGGTCTCATTAGCCAACACATCAAAAGCATTTTCAGCTTTAGGGTTTTTTCTTTTTTTTTTCTGACAATGAGATACATATCTATATATATGTACTTATTCTGACAATGACATTTGATATAAATGCTCTTGCTGTGAGAGAGGATCTCCAAATTTACCATGTCCTTTTTCACCTGGTAAAATCCAAATAAGTTGTTGATTGAGGCTACTTCTGTTGGACATTGCACCCTGCTAGTCTTGTACTACAGGTATGATGAAATAAGGGCTCATTCATTCAGGGAGTGCCTAAAATAGCTCTCAAAAGCTATTCTAAACCAGCTGACTTCTTGTGTGAATGTATCCAGTCAGTGTTGAGAGCATTTGTGTGAATAAATCTAATCTACCTTCAGGGTTGTGTTCCTATTAATTATAGAGAGCTCTTAGTCTGTAAACCTGCGCAGGCAAACTGTTTGTTGCTCAGGCTGTCAATAGACAAGTAACACAACACTTCTTTCCCTAAATGTGTGACTTGTACTTTTGTGTGAATGTAGGGAGCTCTGGTGGAATATGTGAGAAAAGCAAATTGTACTCGGATGGTAAGAAGAAGTCTCTGAACACTGGAATCATCACTGTCCAGAACTATGGCTCTCATGTGCCCCCCAAGGTTTCTCACATTACTTTTGCACATGAGGTTGGGCATAACTTTGGTTCCCCTGTAAGTATTACTGGTGATCTGTTAAGTCACTCTCAGCCATTTCATAGGGGGTGATTTACAAATGGAGGTTTTACCCCTTGTAAACAAGGACAGCAGAATCCTGACTCCATGAGCGTATGTGCACACACATTGCATACAAAGGGATGGCAGCTGAGCCCTTTTATGAGTATTTGACAACACTGGTGCAACAGTGCGTTTTGTGAATTGATTACTTAGACTAGTTCAATCCCTTACAAAGGTACATTATTATTGTTCCCTAAATACTTCCCTGTCTTTATGAGGAGTAGGGTCACACGCACCTTGTTAAAGGTATTGTACTTCCTCCTGGAGAGGAGGAAGAAGCACTGCAAAACTGATTAAGATGACATTTTATTCAGCAAGTGGCTCATGTTTCTTAGATGATTTATACTCAAAAGTTTATCTAAGAAAATACTGGAGGGAATTAGGATGCCAAGAAGAATGTTTTTGAGCAGAACTGTTTCACAGACATTCAGGGATGTTTGTGGTAAGCTTGAAAGCATAAGACTTTTTGTTTTGCCAGTGTGTACTGCATTTAATTCCTCATGCTGGATATTGTAGATGTAATCACTGGCTGACAGACTCCTGCTCTGTTTTGAAGTTCTCTTTGTACCTCCCTCAAAGCAAACAGGAAGAATGGACTGTGGTTTCTGTTAACTCCTCCTGCTTTTATTCCACAGAATGCTGATTACCCTTTGTGATCATAAAGCCACTCTTTTTAGGAGATGGCAGCTAGTCCAAGTCAGTATTCATTCCAGGACATGCACTTGGGGGTAAATTACCAAGAATGCAAATAAGATGAAACTCTAGAAATTAGATACTTGCTACTGTTTTCTTGGGGGAAACAAAAACATCAACAGAACAAAGAGAACCCATAATCAAACCCTGGGTTTACATATAGTTTTTGTATTGCAAAGAACCTGAGAGTGTAAGGTGGTGGTTTATTTTTATTTTATTCTGTGTTAAGGCTACCAAATCCAGGTTCCTTTTGCACCTGCCATGATTGAGATAGTTGTAAAATATTTGTTTTGCAGCATGATTCTGGAATGGAGTGCACTCCTGGAGAGTCCAAGAACTTGGGACAGAAGGAAAATGGCAATTATATCATGTATGCAAGAGCTACGTCTGGGGACAAACTTAACAACAACAAGTTCTCTATCTGTAGCATTCGAAATATCAGCCAAGTTCTTGAGAAAAAGAGAAATAATTGTTTTGTTGGTATGTATTTAATCCTCCTGAATAGCTAAAATATTACTAATAGCTAAAATATAGCTAAAATATTACTGCAATGCTTAATTAAAATTTTTATTTATTTTTATTTATCTTATTTTTTAAAATGTACTTAAAGATTCTTCAAGTAAAGAATTGAATTTGAGATCTCCAGTACTCTGTCAAGTTCTGGGCTGGCCAGAACAGAAGCAGCAGGACATACTGGAGTCAGTCCAGCAAAGGGCCACAAGGATTATTAAGGGATTGGAGCATCTGACATATAAGGAGAGTCCAAGAGAGCCTGTTTAGTGTGGAGCAGAGAAGGCTGGGGGAGGCTCTTCTCTGTCTTTGTAAATGCCTGGTGGGAGGGAGTAAACAAACAGGGTCAGACTGGTTTCAGTCTTGCTCATTGTGGAAGGACTAGAGGTAAGGAGTGCATATTAAACTGCAGAGAAATCCTATTTAGGCATGAAAAAGAATTTTGCATGAATTTGTCTTTCTGGAGTCTGATATATGAGCTCTGACAAATTTTGGGAGCTTGTGCTCACATAGGTTTGCACATCTGTTCATTAGGTTTGTATTTTGGAGTGGCTCACCCCAGTACCATCAGCCTTTGCCTCAAGGTCCTCTGACTGTTAAAGGAGTGCGGGAAAGGATGCAGCTTCCTGGGAGACTGAGCAGAAAGCTGGTTCTTACACTCCCACTCTTAGCAGCCAAAACCTTTTACTCGGAGGCTTTAAATGCTATGAATTGTGGGAATGACTAAGCTGGGTGTCAAGCAGTAATGCAAGTTGACTTGAGCCCTAGTCTCAAGTCCAGCTTGACTCTTTCAAGCTGGATGCTTGTTAAGGTTTATAAGTATTTGCATATTCTTTGTACTGCTTTATACATAAATGTACTGGCATCTTGCAGAGTCTGGGCAGCCCATCTGTGGTAATGGACTGGTTGAACAAGGAGAACAGTGTGATTGTGGATACAGTGACCAGTGTAAAGATGACTGCTGTTATGATGCAAACCAACCAGAAGATAAAAAATGCAAATTAAGACCAGGCAAAAACTGCAGGTATTGTGCATGTGTTACACTACACTTTAATTTTGGGCATTTGGTTGGAACTTTAATGGGGATTTCAGAATCTGAATCAGCTTACCTGCATTTTTATAAAAGCACTGATTTTGTTTAATATGCTTTATACAATGAGTGAGAAGTACATAAGCATAATTATGCTATGGAGAAAATTATTTTCAAGTGACGTTGATTAAATCAGAAGTTGGAGTGCTTGAGTAGGTTTCAGGGTGAATAGTTTGTTTGGAATGGTTCATGCTTTTTCTTGACATCCACAATCTGTGCTTGTTTGCAGCCCCAGCCAAGGCCCGTGTTGCACTGCCCAGTGTGATTTCAAATCGAGGACAGACAAGTGTCGGAATGATTCTGACTGTGCTAAGGAAGGAATGTGTAATGGTGTCAGTGCTCTCTGCCCTATATCTGAACCCAAAGAGAACTTCACAGTGTGCAACAGGAACACACAAGTTTGCATAAAGGGGGTATGGTTTTTAGTCTTACATAACTGCTAATGTGGCTTATTGCAGGGCACTGTATCGTGAATTGATACTGTTTCTGTACTTCCTGCACAGGAGTGCAAGCTCAGTCTCTTTTTCTGTATAGAAGTTTGATTTATTGGTGTCAGTCAAAATAACAGTGAAAGTACACCAAGGATTAAGAAGTAGGTAACAAATCCCAAGGTAGCAGTACTGTCTGAGAAAGTTACACTTACAGTTTTTTGTAAAAATCAGAATTATGAAAGCGTTTTATTTACTAGTGCCACCTTTTCACTTTTCTTCAGTCTTGGTCAATAATTCTGTTGCCTTAGAAAACTGGATATTCTGTTAGTAGAGGTTGAATTTGGTTTATTGGCAATACACAATTTCTCCAAACATGTACCTACAGCACTGATGTGCAAGCGTATGGAATTAGAATGATTCTGAACTGCCATTAGTTTCCTGGGCTAAAGAGAACATGGCATTTGCCATGAAATATTGATGGGAAGTCTCTTATAAATTGATCTTTGTTTGCTTGGAAGCAAACACAAGCAAAAATCATCCTCTTTAAGACCTGTAACTTGTTTTGCTGTAAGTTTGTTTTCCACAGTCCAGGATTTTAATCAAGTACTGCTTGTAATATTTTTCAGCTAATTTATAGCCATCTTAAAGATAGAGGAATTGTTTTCATATAGTTACTGATTTTGAAACAAAATTAAAAATAAACTGAACTTGGAGTTTGAAGGATTCTCACACAGTGAAATTAAATACAGAATCTTTTTTGCCATTAATTTTTATTATTTTCCAAGAGATATTTGTGTATACATGTGTTAGATTTATTTTTCTAACCATGATTTTAAGTAGTCATGTTTCAGTGTGAACTGTGGTGCTGTGGGTGTTTTGGAGGGTACTCTCAGGTTATAAAAGAAAATACTGTGTTAAAAAATGACATTGGTAAATGACTTTTTAAATAACTAGAAAATATGCCAAAATATTGATGTTGAATAACTGCAATAATTTTTTGTTTATAAGCTTTAGAAAAAAAATTGAAGCAGTTGATTTATTGATAAGCATCTTTAGAGCTATAATTGTGCTTTCAGATATTAATTGTTAATATCTGTCCTAGTGTCAGTATGCTTAGAAGTGAAATTGATTTTTGTGTTGCTGTGCTTTTGTCTCCCACAGCAATGTGCTGGCTCTATCTGTGAGAAGCACGGCTTGGAGGAGTGCACATGTGCTAGTTCAGATGGCAAGGATGATAGAGAACTGTGCCATGTCTGCTGCATGAGAAAAAGTAAGATTTACCTGAATCATAAATGTAAATGTATGTATTCATGTAAATAGAGGAGGAGGGGTCTGAGGAACCTGCTCATGGTGTTTGTGCTTGAGTTTTTGTTAGCTTTGAGAGCATTTTGTTCAAATGTAGTTTCAGACAGACACTGCACTGTACTGTGTAGGAAATAATACATTCTGCATTTTTACAGATTATTAGAAAAGCATTTTGAACAATTAATTACTAGGGTGGGTATTCGTGCATGGATGTTTTAATACAATAATGGTTTGATTCATTTGTATTCACTTTTCAGTGGACCCAGCTACTTGTGCAAGCACAGGCTCGAGCCGATGGCAGGAATATTTTCATCTTGAAACCATTACTTTGCAACCTGGATCTCCCTGTAACGATTTCAAAGGCTACTGTGATGTGTTTATGAGGTGTCGGCTAGTAGATGCTGATGGCCCTCTAGCTAGATTAAAGAAAGCAATTTTTAATCCAGAACTATATGAAAATATTGCAGAATGGATTGTGGTAAGTATATTTTTATATTACAAGTCTAATATGAAAATGTTCTTGGTAATCAAGATTCACAGTTGATAAGTGTTAATATGCAGACTGCTTCAGCATTCTTCAAAGTACAATTAGCCCTTGTTTCACTAGATTTTCTGTTAGCCCCCTGGGTGCAACAAATAAGTTTGCTAGATTGAAGGGAATGGAAACAAACAAATAAATAGGGTCTGTTAATACCTCTATCCATTCACATTTTTAATTTACTGTTTTTTCATGTTTTGACTCTTCATATTTGTATGCTCTGACTTCTTTTAAGGAACTCAATATTTTGATCTTTAGCATTCATAATTTTTATTGTGCTAAATGTCACTTTAATAATAATATACTGGAAGAGGAGCTAGAGTGAAACACCCTTGGAGAGCTGCACAGGCAATTTTGTGTAAGCTGTTGATTGTTTTAGGCTTATACATCTCTGCTGGAGTGTATCTTCTGTGAAGTACCCTTCTGATACTAGAATGGAAGTATGGGGCTTTTCTGTGGAAAAACTTTGGGGACATTTCTTTCAAATGTTAGGCTGGATATTCTTGGTGATGTTTCGGAAAGCTTTTTGATGACTTCTAAAACACAGTAAAAAGCCATTTTCAATGTCCTCTGTCTCTTGTGCATGTGTGCCAGCCCCTACACAATCTTTTTGTTGTTGTTGTGGTTTTGTTTTTTAGGCTTATTGGTGGGCAGTGTTGCTTATGGGAATTGCATTGATCATGTTAATGGCTGGCTTCATTAAGATATGCAGTGTTCATACTCCAAGCAGTAATCCAAAGTTGCCTCCTCATAAACCACTTCCAGGTGAGTAATGCAGCTAATTATAGAGATATGTTTTCTCCTCAGCTGTTTAGTTCTAAAAGGAAATTTCAGGTGTTTCAACCTACAGTTCTTAGGCTGGCACTGTGAAACTACAAATGTAATTAATGCCAGTGAAAAAACTTAATGAAAATCTAATTCTTGTCTAATTTTCCTATAACATAATATGCATATCAAAAGAAAGCTTTAAAGACTTTTTCCAGCATCAGAGTTCCTTTCATTTCCTATTGCATGCTACATTTTGTAAGAATTGGCGTGTTTAAGGAAGTGCTGTTGAGGTACTGAAATGTAGTCTGTATGTCCTCCGTGCAGTTACTCATCTAGTTAAAACCTTGCAGGTCTAAATCCAAAGCCTTCCAGGAAAATAGTTGTATTTAATTTGCATGGCCAGGACAACTCTTCTGGAAACAACTTGAGTTTTTAGAAATTAATTTCAATAATGGCTACTTTTCTTTGAAACAGGCACTTTAAAAAGGAGGAGACCACCACAAACCACTCAGCCCCCACAGCGGCAAAGGCCCCGAGAGAGTTATCAGATGGGACATATGAGACGCTGACTGCAGCTTTTTGCCTTGGTTCTTCCTAGTGCCTACAATGGGAAAACTCACTCCAAAGAAAACCTGATAAGTCATTGTCCCTAGTCTAACTCTCAAAAATTGAAGAGGAAAAAAAAAAAGCATGATATGCCCTCAAAACAAGTGGAAGTGGTTAATTTTTAAAGAGAGAATCTTCCAGCTCAAAAAGAAGAAAAGTGTTTTTCTTGAATATTTTTAATTTAGTGGCACAAAGTCCTAGCATATCATGATTCTTTCCCCCTTCTGTGCTCTTCATTGCTGCATTTTCTTCACTTGCAGGCAAATATGGCTGTAGTAAAACTTTTACTCAAGAATTGAGGAAAAGATATATTTTTCAACTGCCAGACAAGGCTAGGAAGCTAGACCACCTCAGCATTGGAGACATTACTTGTCAATGTATATACATTGTTATATGCAGACATGTATTTCTAACGTACACCCGTACTTGTGTGCAATTGTAAACAAGAGAATTGCAATATGGATGTTTCTTTGTATTATAAAACTTTTCCGCTATTAATGAAGACATTACTGTTTAATTGACATACTCAGGATAACAGAGGATGATGGTGTGTAGTGGTCAAGGGTCCTGTGATGCTTTACACAGCAATTTTGAATCCAATCACACTTTTATCATTATCAAAGTTATTTCAAGCACTCATTTCATCTTCATCCAACAGCTGTTAAGATACAGCATACAAGCCTGGATGGTCTTAGACAGATTTAACAGGTATTCTGCAAACCTTGCAAATGTCAGAATGTTTCAAAAATGTTTTATGTGTCTTCCTTGTAGCTCAGCGTAAATATTTTTAATTTGTCTGATTATTCAGTGAAATAATGAATAGTTAGATCAAATATTTCCATGCTTTTTTAGAAAATTTTGCCTGGTATTCAACTTGTTTTAAAAATTGCAACCACTTTATTTGGGCTGTTCAGATATTCTTACAGTTTGGTAATCAAGTTCATGTTCTAAGGGATGTGGAAAGAAAAAAAAAGCTGTAGTTTTTTATTTTCTTTTTTAATTTATCAGGTGTTTGGATAACTTTTCAGCATGATACTGTTGACTGATAACCACTAAAGTAGAGTGACTTGCCTGGCTACTGTGGCAGAGTTAAAACTGTAGTTAGGACTACCAATCTTCCCACATTTATACCAGTAGTGAAGTTCGACAGCACAACGTCCCATTCCAGAGTTTTTATTACAAATGTAAATAATTGGCATTTTTGAAGATGAATAAAAGATGTCTTAAGGTGCTTACTGCTATGCAGGAGATGAAAGGGGGCATTACAAAATGTTTAAGCTTGTGATGTATTTATTGCTTGTTTTCCAAAAGCACCAAGCTAATTAGAGATGCAAATGGCTATAATTTTCCTGGCTTTGCTTAGGAGAAAATTTACTAAGGGTTGGACAGGCTTCCTTTGTTTGTTTTTTTGGTTTGTTTTTTTTTTTTTTTTTAAGAGTATAAGGTTTACACAATCATTCTCATAATGTGACGCAAGCCAGCAAGGCCAAAAATGTTACAGAATATAATGGGATCTCTTCCTTGTAAACTTGTACAGTATGTGGTAACTTTTTCAAAATACAGCTTTTTGTACATGGTTTAGAGACAAATTTTGTACATGAAACCCCAAGTCCAATAGACTATATAAATAATTCTAAATGATCTTAACTAGTTAGAAGTGTATGTAGTTGCTTTTAAGTCATTTTAAATACATTTGTTTTAAATCTGTGCAAAGATTGGAAGTGGGTTTGCATTTCTAAAATGGTGACTTTTATTCAGCAAGAGTTCTTAGTAACTTCTTGAGTGTGGTAGACTTTGGAACATGTAAATTTTTTGCCTGTAATGTTATCCTGTGGTAGGATTTTGGCAGACAAATGCTGCCCTATTTTATTTTGAGTCTAAGTTAAATGTTTTTTGAAAACAGAAATGTGCACTGAACTCTCCACTGCAAGTCAAGATGTGGTAAAGCCGAAAGGAAGTTCAAGACAATGAAACAGAAATACTACTGTCGATTTCATGTCCACTGTGTTTTATACAGTCTCTTTTTTGTTCACTTTGGAAATTTTTACTAAAAAATGCAAAAAATAAAGTATTGTGCAAAGATATGTAAGGTTTTTTGAAACTTGAAATGCATTAATAAATAGACTTGATGAAATAATCTTCTGAAGATCCATTTACTTGTTGAGCCCTGAAAGCAAAAAGGAATACGCAGATTCCACTTTGCTTGATTTTTGGCTTTTACTGTCATTTCAAAATGTAGTTGTACTATCTCTGTCAAAGTGTCCCTCTCAGTTTTAACGTCCTGCAGTTATATATGAGAATAAATGTGTTTGTGTGACCTGTTTAGGAAAAGCCATGAAATTAATTTTAAATTACTTACATGATCACAGGAATAAAACTTTTCTTACCTCCAGAATGAAAATTGCTGGTGGGATGTTCAAGCCTGGCATCATTGTTACTGATGGATACCTTTGGAAATATATTTGGAGAGGCATATTGGAATTAATGTGCAATACTCTGAATACACAGTTGGTGGATGAGACTTACAGAAGGAGCAGATGTGCTTTTTGCAGGGCGTTTTAAAACTGCTAAGCCGGGTCTCTGGGCTTTTTGATGTGTTACATGGCTGATTTAAGTGATAAGACAGCTTTTCAAAGCCAGGTCCTGCCAGTGAGTCTTCCATTCTTAGGGCTGTTTGTTGAGAGTGGCCTGCTTGGACATCTGTTTCCCGAAGTGAGCGGGGTGGACTTTGAAGTTATCAGAGCATACTCAGAGTTCCTTCCTCACAATGCTCCCCCCACCACCCCCATGACTTTTTATAGAAGTGCTTCTCCCTGTAGCTAAATAGCACTGTCTGTGCAAAGGGCATTAAAAGAAAATCCCTTGGAGCAGAGCCCTTCTGCAAATCCTCATGAGGTGGTGGTGGCTGTGTTTAAATCTCTGTAAGAACACAAACCAGAGGAATAATGCCTAAGCAGCTCAAATACAAGTTTCATGTATATTTTAAAGTATAAGTGAAACAAATCAGTACATAATTTTTCTAGCTATTATTTGACATAATCGTATTTGTACATATTAATTTATTCATCTTGCACTTTTTAATGTTCAGTTATTAAATGTATACATTCACCTCATGTAGAAGCATATATAGGGTAGTCAGAATGGTGTGAGCATGACAAAGGCATCAAAGTCCTCTTAAAGCAATGAAACTTTATACTATACCATACCATTGATGTAATTTGGTTTTTAATTAAAAGTGTTTGGTTTTTAATTTAAAGTGTTCCAATATTTCTTTCAGGAAATACAAAAAGGAAGGGAAAAGGCTTTTATCTCTGAACATTGGAGGTTCATTATTGCAGAGAGGTGATGAAAAGGACAGGAGCCATTCTATCACTCTGAGCTGTATGTACTCTGTAAGCACCTGGAGTAAGCACCTGGTGGCTTCCAAGGTCTCAAGGCAGCTGTATGGAGTGAGACAGGAGTAATTCCAAAGAGCACAGAGTAAGGCACCACCTTAGGCACTTGAGATTGTAGGTATGACTTCAGTTTTATGTTCAGGCATGCGAGACTGAACATATTACAGCTTGGGCTTTATTCCACTTTGATATCAGAAATTAGTGTAATGGCTGTCAAAACAGGGACAGAATTTGTTTGGGTATATGATTTGTGAAAAATGTCATCAGAAGTATTTTCATATCTGCAAGAGTTCACATACTGACTGTTCTTTTAATTTTCCTATTTGGCTTTTTAAAACCTTTCAAATTGTCTTATCTGAGGATATACCATCTTCACTTAGTTGGGAACTGGAGAATGTTTTTTTACAAACACTAGAAGTCATCAAAGGCCCATTTCTCGAGTCTCAGCACTATGTAGACACCTCTGACCCTTCTTCCACCTGCTTTTCCTGAAGTAATGCCTGTTTCTCCTGAAGTTTAGATCCCTTTATCAGCTTCCATACCAAGAAAGTGATAGTAATTTGCAAGAAATGCCAATTTTGATGTCTGAAACATTTCTAATAGTATAGTTTCTCTACTGTTGGAGTACAGCCTTTATCACTTGCTCTGTCATCCTTCAGCTTCTTCTGAAAAAGGTTTTTTTTGAGGAGTAGGGGTAGGATTTGGTTCAGGAAGCTTAGAAAATTCATAGCTTAGAAAGTTGGTGATAACTGACATAAATGCAATTTCAGTGACAGTATTAAATTCTTTTGTAAATGCAATTTCAGTGACAGCATTAAATTCTCTAAACAGGCAAGTATTTTTTGAAAAAAGAAAACCCTGAAACAGAAGTAAGTGGCAGGTCTTTAGTAGCTTTTTGCAGAAGCAACAATTCAGTTCTAGAAACAATGTAGAGAGATGCCTAATTAGAGTTAGCCACACATCTCTCTCTGTATACTTTCATTTTCCATTGTGCTTTGGAACACTAAAATGGCCACATTGTCATTTGTTCCTTGCCTGTCATTCTGCAGGACATGGTTCATTTTAACTTTATGCCCCTAAAAATGCTCTCACTGGGTCTCCAGCAATTGAGTCCCTCCAGTGGATTATAGCTACTGCAAATGTAAAAAATCAACCAAAAAGGCCTTGGTGCTTACCTAACTCTCTCACATACTTTTGGCTGAAATCTCCTTCTGTGTATGTTCCTGATTTGACTCAGCTATTGTACTTAAACATTTGATTTTTACATAAACACAGAACTTATTATAGAGTGCTCATAAAAGAATTGTTGTAAAATTTAAATATATAAATCCCACTTTATTCCTGATAACATCTGGATATTTTGATTCAAAATTCCCTGTAATATCTTGGTATTCAAAAATATCCTTTACTTCAAGTCTTAGCACTTTCTTGCACATTTTTTTTACCACTTAGAGAACATTTAACACAAAGTACATTCAAAATTCAGAGTTCAAGAAACCTTAATTTTTAATTAATCTTGTGCTCAGCATTAAAGAGATATATGAATACATATGTATTGATTTCTGTTTCAGTACACACAAACTATAGAATAAAAGCAATCTGAGACAATAATGCTCCTTTTTGTTCTTTGTATTCTGACATAGGAAACAAGGGAGTTGTGTATGTTTGACCTTACAAAGTTTGTTTTTATGCTCTGAAGTTGTTTGAAGGTTTAACCATTTATTCTGGCAGTTTCAAGTCATGCCAAAATCTGGTATATGCCAAAATCTGGTGTACAGAGATTTAGAATCTAAAATCTCAGACCTTACCTGAATGGCTAAATAGGATTTAAATGCAGAAAATTAACTGAACTAGAATTTTGTGTAGTATACTAATCATCATTAAAATAATTAAATTGCTAGTAATTTAAATCAGTTCTTTAATTAAAATAGTTAAAAAGCAAAGCATTTTCAGAGAACAAGATTTCTTATAGAATTTTTAGATGATACTATTATTGGGGTTTTCATATGGTTATTACAGCTCAAGCATTTTATATTTTTATATCTATTTGGTTGTATTTTCTTTTATGAACTATTTAACTCTCTCTTCATTACGAAATAATTTACCAAAGTTTTAACTGATAGTCATAGCTATTAATATTTACCATGAAATGAAGTTTCTTTTTTTTGCCTTAAATCAAACAAAATTTAGTTTTTCAAAGGTTTATGACAATGATTTTGTCAAATAATATTTTTATTTCTGGTGAGCAGATGTTTTTTTCAGATTTTAAACAGTTGAAAATTGACAGTTGCCTTGATGAAGCTGCTCACTGATCATTTTAAGAGTATGCTTCTAGATGAACAAGAGCATATTTCAGCTTACTGTTGGATGACAAAAACTAAATATCTTAAGGTATTTTTTCACCACCTCTGAAACTGCTGGGATATTTGATGCAGCTGTGAATTTTTAAACATTTTACTAGATGTATCGTATTTTGAATATTTTGGCGAGGAGTTCCCTTTTTGTGTTCTTGCTCATTTTCTGTTTTGTCTCTGGAAGAGATCTTCACACCTCACAAATGTCTTCTCTTGGGATGGATGAAGGTGAATGTTGTCAATGCTTTGGGGGCAAAATGTGTTTCTGGAAAGAAAAGACAGCATGTGAGTACAAAGTTGGTTAGAAAGTGTAACAGTAGTTAGAGCCTGCCATTCTTTAGCCAGGTCTTTAGGCTGTCTTTTACAGGAAGGTAGCTTTCTGTTTTATAGGCTTGTGAGGAAAGAGTTGTATCTGCCTGCCAGACCATAGGTGCAGAGAAGAGCAGCAGGCAGCTCCTGGGTACTGAGTGCACTGTGCCTCTGTCTCCCTGGTGTCACTGTGCATGTTCTTCACAGCACACCCTCACAGTCACTTGGGCTTTGCTGTCAGTGGGGCATTGTTATTGTTCCAACTCTCACTGTTACCAGCATGGTTGCCCTGTTTGGGCTGCTGGAATACTGGTATTTAGCTGGGAGGTTGCTAAAAATCAGCTGTGTAGGATGCTAACATCAGCAACTGCATATCCTACAGAAATATTTGATATCAAATATTGGAATTGGGTACTTTATTGCTCGTAATGGTCTGTTTGTTAACTGCTTTTTAAGTTTATGCTGTTACATCTCAAGTCTTTGCCATTAGATAATCTAACAAAAGAACTTTCATCACGTGTACAAAGATCACACACATCTAGAGGTAGAGATAACCTGGAGATAAAATATTGTCAACTGTTCAAATGCTTGTGAAAGCACAAGAGAAGTCAAAATATATTTCATGTTTACTACCTTTTTAAATTACTGAATTTCCAAAACTGCTAATTCTGTAATACATGATGTTTGGTATTCTGAGGAAGGCAGAACTCTACTTTGAAGAAAATACTTTTATTTGAAGAAAATACTTTTCCTTGAGTGTCCTTTGTTTATGCTTTCAGAACCAGCTAATAATCTTTCATCCCCCCCCTAAACATTAATGCAGTAGGTCAGTGATAACTGAATGTCACTGCCCAGATTGCAAAGAACAAAACCCAGCACATAATCAGTGTCCACTAAAAGCTTGGCACAAACTGCTTCCATTTGCAGCAAAAAAAAAACTTGTAAGGAGCATTAGGTACCTGAAGATACCAGCATTATTTTTTGTCAGTGTAAGTGCCCCCCTTACTTAATAATTTGCTAGATAAGGAAAGTAGTACATCAGCAGTAATTAACTTGTGCAAGGTTACTGGCACAGCTGCACTGGATGAGAGCTTCCTGGTTAGGAAAATGACTTCTCACCTTCATACCTGTTATCTCAAGATACAGGAACCTGCACCTAAACAGAGCTCCCTAGTTTGCAATGTATGCTTTGCTTTAATTTGCTTTACCAGCTAGGTAAGTACTGATTTGGGGTCATGCTTTTAAAATAGCAGATGTTAGAGAAACTCCTTTGATTTTAATGGCAGGAGCACATGCCAAGTGCCAGGTTAGGAACACACCTCCTAAATAGATTTTTAGAAGGATTCAACCTAGGAGAATATGATCCTTCCTCTGCCCCCCAGCACACACAGATTGTCTTATGAAATGTCTCTTTAAATTGTCTAATTTGTTTTTTGTGTCAATATTAAGGAGATGCAGCTCTGCCAGTAGGAGTTGTTCTGCAGGAAGTCTGCATCAGTTGTAGTGGTAAGAAAGGGAATGTACCAAGGAAAAATTGCCTTCTATGACTGAGCCTCAGTTACAAGGTAAGGTGCTTTTCTCATTAACCTTAATTAAACTGCTCAGTTAAAATTTCTCAAAGGATTAAAGCAGTGAGAATCATTATAAGTTTTTTTATTCTGTCTTCTGGCTGAAATTTCTCTGTATGACTATGCAATTTCAGACATGGTGATCCAGTTTCAAAGCAATAAACAGGGGAAAGAAGAACACAAAAATAATCAGAGCACTGTGTAGTACAGCACATGATCCTTCTAATGAGTATTTTCAAGAATGGTGATGCTGAGTTTCTCTAGGAAGTAAGTATTGAAAGTCAAATAATTAAGATTTGGCATATTTTTTGTAAGTAGGAATCTGAATATTTCACTATGTTAATGTTGGAATCATTATTTATCTTGTTTCATTGAAATTTCATCTGGCCCTTATGGAGTGAGGTAATTACATTCATTGGTGTGACTGCTGGCGCTCGGGTGCTTGTGTTTGAACTGGGATAACCTGGGTGCCAAACACCTGTGGAGTTACAGGGTGCTCTCATTGCACTTACTTTTGCTGGGTTTCCCCTGCTTTCACTCTTATTTCCTTCACTATAAGTCCTGGTCGACGGGTGCCTTTTGTCCATGGTATTATAGTTTGAAATGTGTCCCAGATATTTCCCCAAAGTAGAGGTACTTCCCATTTGAACTTGATCATTATGAGGTCACCGATATCAGTGTCCAGGGTGATGAGAAAGGAGTAGGTTTTATTCCCAGTAATACCTTCAACTCTACAGAAAACAAGATGAGAATAATGTTGGCTTAATAATGATGAATTAAAGTGAAAAAAATAGGATTTTTTTCCTCTGAAAACCAGAGAAAGAACTATGTTTGCTTCTCCAAGACAAAACATTAATGTCTCAAGAATGTTCTTCCTCCAGGTGCAAGAAAAGTGATGAAATATGACAGCATGCTAGGAAAGAAGCAGAAATGGCAGAAGTTTGAACAGCTGATGAAGCAGTAGTGGTTTCTGACAGCAAAAGAAAAGGGGTCCCATAATAGCATCTATGTTTCAACTACTGCCTGCTAGAACAAGTGCTGAGCCACACTCTTGCCTTTGCATTCATTAATAGAGATAGTGTCCATCGTGATAAATATCCAGAATTCTTTATCTTAATTACAGCTGATTTTTTCATTTGTGTTTTAATTGATTATGCCTCCTTGTCTTAGCTATGGGATGGACCAAAGTAAGTGGACAGAAAAATTTCCAAATTTACTGTTTGTATTGTAACAATTATTTCTGCACAAACTGCATCATCATTGTAAGAACTTGTGATCAGGGAGTATGAGTGAAGAGAGGACAATTTCCAGTTCATGTCCTAAACCATTTCCCTCATAGCATGATTATCAATGTGGTATGATATTACAAATTGTCACCTGCACAATTACATGTGATGCAACACTCACAGTGGGATGTGCAGGTCTTTAGCATCCGCCTTAGTCCCTGCCAGAGACATGGTGAAAGCTGGGTTTGTCGGCTTGCCTTGGATTTCATTGATGATGTGGATCTTGAACTGATAATGATACACTGTAGGAAGGAAGAATTTGGAAAAAGTGGCAAAATGAATGGTCAAAGAATCAATAGATTTCTTGGGCAAAAGAAGTTTGCCTTTCAGAGCAGAAAGTTGATGGTTATTCCATTTTATTTTTCTAACTAATTTGTTGAAATTAAAATAATGCCATTTTTTCTGGTTGTTGCCGTGCTGTGTAATCTGTTAGCATTTGTGGCCCTGTTGCTTTATTTAAGGGATGGAGAAAAAGGTAATCAGTGTTGAGTTTCTCTTTGGGATAAAACATTCCATGGGAAATATTTCAGCTTTAGTTGTCAGAATTTCTGGAAACCCTCTATCTAGTGACCAGGCAAATCCTTGTGACTGGGCATGACTAGAGATGTATGATACAGATCAAAGACCTTATGCAATGTGGTCAGGCTGTTTCTCTGATCAACTGGAAAATTGCCCTGCAAAACAGATGACTCACAAACTTTCCTTGACTGCATAATGATATGTTGTGCTTAACACACATCTGTTAACAACTTCATTAATGCTTCAAGGTCTGGGGAGTTTCTAGAACACTGTTTAGGAAAGTCTGAACTGAATATTGTCAGCATGAAAAATGCCTAAGAAGTCATCAGTTTGATATTTTGAAAATTATGAAAACGACATAGATTTTGAGTATGTGCATACAGATACTGTCAGCTGTACTTGAATGTCCAGAACTCTTCTATCTGGTCATTCTTACAGCAACTTTCTAGACAAAACTGATAGATTTATACATGAAGGAATGCTATTGCATGCTAGTTTTTGAGTAGAGCCTCTTTACCCACTTCAGTCTTCACTACATCTGAGAATGGGTCCCCGTACCACTAATGGAATAATCTTTTTTATGCACATGCACAGATAGATATTTTTTTTTGTGCAGCTCAGAGTGCTCATGATGGAAAGTATTTGCTGGAACAGCTGTATCCTTTTATTGTTTTATAGTTGTTGTATGTCAGTGAACAATGTATTTTCTTTTGAAAATGTGTCCCTCAGTAGAAAACAAAATAGCTGACTCTGTGCCACAAACCTGATGAAGACCAAGGCAGAGAGGGTTGTTTACAGATCCCTTTCATAACTAATCTGTCTTTCTCTGGGTTTTCTCTCTATGCAAAAACTGATTTTTCAGTATATGATCAGACGTAGCCTAAGGTTTTGCTGTGATTATGGTGCTTACTTTTAGGAAAAATCATATAAAAACTCAGAGTCTCATCAAAGCTTCATTATAAATATTAATTTCTGTGAAACAAACTGGGGGTTTTGTTTGAGCTGGACTGATGTATACTCCAGAATATAATGTCATTAACTTGAAAATTAAATGTTAGATTTTGTCAAGACACAGAGAATTGTGAAATGTAATGCTGAGTTTCTCAAACTTCTGTTTGTGCTTCTCACATGATCTTAAAATTTGTTTTTAAAAAAGCATTACAAAGATGACTTTGTAAGCACCTTGCCACAGTTGCTGCTTTGTTT
Organism: Anomalospiza imberbis; assembly: GCF_031753505.1. Lineage (NCBI taxonomy): Eukaryota > Metazoa > Chordata > Aves > Passeriformes > Viduidae > Anomalospiza > Anomalospiza imberbis. Next base: position 14,094,044 of record NC_089693.1, on the reverse strand, counting down.
GGGAATTTTTGTGAAAGGAGATCATTGTCTGGGGTACTTTATCCACATATGTGCCAAGGATGGTTTTTTATGCAAAACCAGTTCTAAGCATAAAAATGCAACATGTTTAATTGAAATCAAAGCCAATAGGACAGAGATATTTTACCCCAAACTGAAACTAGCTCCATATCCAGAGAGGGACACAACACAGTGATCCCATCTCCGTGTCCAGATGTGGGAGCAGCAGGCAACGCATCCCCAGAGCCTGTCATTCTCCGGTTCTGATGAGGACCTGATCCTGACTGTGCTGGAGCAAGATAACATCAGGAGCTAGACATAGCCTCTGGAGTTTTAAAATCTACTCCAAGTATCTTCCTGAGCCATTTTAAACAGTATTAAGAAGAAATTCAGCAGGTTCAGCTGCTCTGAGTATCATTCAGGGCTCTGCAGATCCCTCTGGAGTCATCACGGAATATTTCACAGCTGTGCTAGTGGAGGACTTCCAAAATTATTTTAAAAGAACCTAAGTACCAGAATTTTTGTTGGGTTTTGGTTTGGTTGTTGTTTTTTTATTTTTTTGTGGTTTGGGTTTTTTTTTTTTTTTAAATCTATGATAATGCATCTGAGTAAGCGGGCACTGTGGGGAGACCAGCCATATAATGCAAGCAGCCTTTTAAAGCCTTTCTCCTCATGCCTTCGGTGTTCGCGCCGGGCTGCAGAACACGCGCAGCGCTTCCCAACCCCGAGGCCCAGGGAGAGGGGCAGGCGGGGGCAGAGCCCTCGAGCAGGAGGGAGGCTCTGGCCCGGCACGGCCCCGGCAGCCGGTGTGCGGGACTCCCGTGGCCGGGGCTGTGGCGGGCACAGGCAGCGCCTCAGCCTGAGGGCAGGCTCCTCGGGGTCTGTGGCCTCGGCCCAAGCCCTGCCCGGCCGCCCGCGCCGCTGCTCCCCACACGCCTCAGGGCAGCCCAGCCGGGGAAGAGCCGGTGAGGGCAGAGCCGGGCGCCAGGAGCCCCTGCACCGACAGCCCCTCGGAAGAGGACTGTCCCACATCGTCCTGCTCGTTCTCACTTCAAAATGTACGTGAACCTTTCCAGTGCGAGGGAGCGACTGCTCGACAGCAGCAGTGGGCCCTGGCGGCTGAGTGCTGGTAGGAACGCCCTGCGCCCCCTGGCAGGCCATGGCCCCTCTATCTGATCATACAGCCAAAAATCCGCACTGACTCGATAAATAACGTAGTAGAGCTAAAACCAGAGTGCCAGTCTTAATTTTAGTGCTACAGTTCAGCATGGTAAAAGTCCATGCCATTCTGTTCTCTGTCCATTGTTTGGAAAGTAGTAATTTATATGTCATCTCGTAGTCTAATTGCAGATAAAATTTGGGCAAACGCGGAACAGGATGTTTTATAGGCCTCCCAGAGTAATTATGCAGCTTTTTTTGGCTTGGCTCTATGCCTGCATATGTTACAACAAACCTGCACAGTGCAGTTGTAGGAAAATCCTGCAGATCAGGACCCTGGGCATCTGCGAGCCCTCAGCTCCACAGCTCGCCGGGGGCAAGCAGGCAGTGTGCTTTTTCCCACAGAAATATGAGAGCCAGGATCTTGATGAAAGAGCATCAGGATGGCCTACTGGGATTCTCAGTTGTCTCAGCAAATGGATTATTCTCACAGATTTTATAAGCTTCAGTGAATGAGTAAATAGGATCACAAAGCTTAGGCTCAGACTGTAAAAAGTATTCCTACAAACCTTTGAAGGGCATATGTGCTCTGGTTTTCAGAAAGAGTCGTCTGCTTTTGGGCAGCCTTTCCTCCCTGATGTTGTAGCCCAGGGTGTTACACCGGCTCTTCTTACAGCTGAGGCACAGTCCTTTGTTGAAAGTGTTGATGTCGTTGCACCAGTAAGCTGTGCTTTGCTTGTCCTTGTGCAGCAGAGAGTCGATGAACAAATGAACTGACCTCTCATGGGCACATTTCACAGTTTGAGTGATGCCTGAAAAAATGCAACAACAAAATTTTACATGCCCTTGTTTCTTTTTACCATTTCAACTGCAGAGAAGTATCATAGCCAACTATAAACTATAAACATGATATTGTTTCCCCCTACATACCCCTACCCTTTGCATCATCGTTTTGACTCAGAAAACATACATTGTAGCAATTTTACTTTTAGGATCATTCCAAAATAGAATGGCTGAACTTCCATGATAATAAACTTAAGTAATTTTCTGCTTAAACTTATCTAGCCTGACTGTATCAGACTGTAAATATGAGCCTTGATTTCAGTGTTCTGGTTGTTTTTGTCAATAGAAAATACAGCCTGAGTTGATATGCAGTCTTTCAGATCATGCCAAATTAAAGACAGCAGTCTCATTTGGAATTGCTGAATACTCTTGAATTTGGATGCTTAGGCAGCAATACCATATCTTGTCCCTATTAGACTGACAGACTCTTATGTTGAATTTTTCTTGCAGTTACTGCTTGGAAAAAAGGAGCAAAAATTTTATTAAATGCAATAAAAATATTAAATAGGTCTGCCATTATGAGAAGTATCTTTTTTTTTCTTTGAGTGCTATCAAATTACAAAAATTATTTTGTACAAATAGTAAGTATCACAATGGACTGCTTTATGTCTCTATTAATAAGCTTTGAGCTGATGCTTAGTTTCCCATTTGTCATGATTTATCTTCTAACAAGTAAGGTCCAAATTTAGGGCCAAATACAATTGTATGAGGATAATTGAGAAATACTTCTGCAGTGCCATGTGCTGGATGAGCAGGGCTCATTGGGGCTTTTCAGTCAACACTTCTGGTTGTCACTGCACATCAGGACCTTTTTCAGTATTTGCATCAGTTTCTCTATAGGTTTATGTTTAGGTATATTGAAAATAAGCTTCTATAAATAAAAGCTAGCCTGGAACACTGGCACTCAGGTCCTAGAGAGAGCGTCATCTGTGCTGCCAAAGGACATGGAGTTGGGAAAAGGTGAGATAAGGAGGTGAGTAGTACAGACCTGTGTTATATTTGATTTTAAATAATGAATGTCACACTAGACAAATCTGGCTTAATTAGAATAAATTTTCTCATCTCTCCTACTGCTGAAACAAATGCCATTAAATTATTTAGAGCTGCTTGACAGCAGGATGCTCATGGCCTCATTTTCAGGAGTGCTAGGCAGCTCAATTCCTTGCTGGTGTCAGTAAAACCAATATGAGCTCAAGACATGTAAAAATCAGATAATTCATCTCTAAACAAGAAAATACCTTGCATGTAAGGGGTTTTAATAATAATCCTTAGATGCTGTTTAAGACCACCATTACGTAGTTTCCCTGACAGACTCAGTACAGCTGCCCCACTGCCTCCCACTGTGTGCCACTGGTTCTTACCAGCAATCCCCAGTTGTGCAATGTGGTTGTACACGTGCAGGATGTGACAGCCGGGCTGGAAGGTGCCTCCGTTGGGATAAAAGTCAAAATGAGCCACAGGCTGCTTGATGCCAACACTGAGGCCCATGTGCTGTTTAGTGAAGGTATGAATTGCATCCACAAAGTTTGCATCATCTGGAGATAAACGGTCCGTTGGTGACATTCCTTCAAACAAGGGACCAGCAGGGTCAAGGCCTGCAATAAAGCAAATAATCCCATTGTCATATACTGCAGAAGGACTGTTCTACTGCTGTAAGTCTGTGATAAATGTCTGAAAACAGGCAGCACCTGGTGCTTTACAAGGTCTTTCTCTGATGGAAACAATAAGAATGCTTGTCCCACAGAGGGTGTATGGTTACACCTAAAGCAAACACAGGCACTGTAACAAACACTGACTGGGACCTGCACGAGGACACAGGCCCAGAGCCAGGCATGTTTGTCAGAGACAAACTGTGCCTGCTGCCAGTGTCACTTGAGGCACCTTGATGTAATTTTGTTCCTTCAAACTCTAGAGGCTGTGTGTTTCAGAGGCCCTTTGCAAGTCACCAGTCCCACAGCAAGATTGACTTTTCGCTCACGTGTGGGACCTAAAACTTTATAAACCTCCAGTTATTTTTTAAAAGACCTGTATGCCTGCTAGATTTTATTTATAATAATTCTTCAGCTTAAAAAATATCCAGGGCAGATTATTGCAGTATTCAGAGAAATAATACTCCACTTAGTCTTGCTGATTTTTGTTTTATGAACTTTTTTGCATGGTGGTCATCTTGGTTGGAAATTGATTTAGGAAGAGAACTTTGTGCTTAGTTTAAAGCTGCATTCAGCTTTGACGACAAGCTTCTAAATTTGCTATTCTTCTTGCTATTGTGGAATAATATAGTTGCATAGATATAACCAGACAAGACTAGTAACACAGGCAGCAAGTAAGGAAGTCCCACAAAGGCACACATTTCTTTTTAGCTTCAATAACTTTTATCACTATCTATTTTTGGAACTTACTGTTACAAGTCTGAAAAGCTTTTGCTGAAGAATGCATATATCTGTTACAGTAAATAATGTGCTATAATTTTTTTTTTTGCTTATCCATTTTTAAGGTGTTATGTTCTCATGAGGTTTGAGCGAGCAGTGCTGGGGAACTGAAGTCCTTCAGTGCATACACTAGTGTAATATCATGACACATTTTGTAAAATCAGCTTCTTGGTGTGCAGGCACTGCCACAAGAACTGATTGTGTAAGAGACTGTGGTATGTGGCAATGAATCCAAGATCAGAACGGTGACTTCAAAGTACAGCCATGAGTATTTGCCTCACTCCTAAGTCTGATTAAAGTAAAATGTTTTCTCTGATAAATTAAATGTAGCTGATGTGGGTCTTGTGTAAAATGCACTTCTGTTTTAATTTTGTTTGGGTTTTTTAAGCTGTCACTGTTATTAGATGTATATAGTGTATCAATAATATTATAAATGTATTTTCAGTACACTCATAATTAGTACAGTTACAAAACATTACAGAAGGTTCAGAATGTCACTAGTCAATCAAGTGTTAGGGTTAACTTTGTTTAAACATCTACTAGGGGTACTCCAATGATATGCTTCTTGTAAAATGTAATCCAGAACTGTCATTTTTGCCACAAGAGAACTGTTTTGAATTCACTATATGGGCACTGTCCCACAACTGAAAGCTCAAGCACAGTCAGACAATTTCCTGAATATATTTTTTTAATTACTCGCTAATAATGAACAGTATTTTAATGACTGTGGGTCAAGACAGTGGCTAAAGATCCAAGGTTAGGGGCTAACATTTAGTTTAAAGTGTTACTGGGAATGGATAAGAGATAAATTTAAGCAACCTGCAGTTTGAGTCTTTGGTTTATGATTTCTAGTCCCCATGTTTGTGTATTCTGTATGTCATAATTGGACTGAGGTAGGAAAGATCAAAGATAGAAATGCTATGAGACCTAATTTTCAAAAATATTTTAATTAAGTTTTCTAAATCTAATTTCTAAACCGATGAGATGAAACTTCTAAACTGTGCTGAATATTGCTATTCAACAGCTAATTGTTGATATGACATTGATATGTCAAATATCTTCATAACTTGATTCAGTTGACTGTTACTTTTCTTAAAGGTATAAGTATTTTACCTGTAATTCTTCCAATCTTTTTTGTACCATTGATAAAACTTCCAGCAAATCCTGAAACATGAGCTCCCAGGCTGTATCCAATTAGATGAGCATTGCTTCTGGAAAATTGAATGGATTCCTGGAAGACAGTGGAAACTTGATTTAGATGAAGAAATGTGAAAAGTAAACAGTGAAATATCTATTACATGCTAGGAGTACTGTGAATTATAACACAAGAAATTTGTATGTTGATGGTGGTCAAATGAGGTGCATGAATCATTCAGTAAATTTCTATTGGCTGAGTGTTATTCCTCACTTCTTTTACATGCAGCAGGAAAATGCCACACATTTGGGCACTGCCACTTGTCTTCTATGCACAGGAAAACCATCAACACAGTGGAATTCTTGTTGATGCATGTTGTCAGTCATTTGATGCAGATATTCACTGCCTTTTGTCAGCAGCTTTTGGCTTTCCTATGATTATAAAATGGATATCTGTTCTTTAACTTCAGGGTAAAATAGTCCGCTATAAAAGGTGTCTTGTTTTTTTGCCTGAGATACCAGTACAAGCCAAACTAAAGGGATCAAAATATTGATCAGACATGTTAAATGATACAGCACTGCTATTTCTTCTACAAAGATGTGTGTCTGATTGGTAACAAACCTATTGAAGCAGAATTGCTGTTCTTTCTACCTAATCAATGCTATGTACATCTTAAGCATTTCACCTGAGCTGCAAGGCTCAAAGTTAGTATCTGACTTGTAAAGAAAAACGTGGCATATTTTGCTTGCAGGAAAGGCAAACCTCACTTTTAATTTCTTTGTGGATGTTGCCTGTCCCAGTGGAATGGCTGTGCAGTCTCAATACCATACCAATCTCTTCTGAAGATGAGATGAAACTTTGCAGACTTCTTATGAGAGAGACAGCTCTTAGAAATCACAAGATCTGACCAATTTTCTTGTCAGGTGATGCTGAAATGGATGCTATTGAGGCTGCTACCGATTAATTCTTGGAATAAGAGCACTAATATTTACTTATTGTTTATTAAAATGTTGTGCAGCGCTGCAGGTTTTGTTACATCCATTGAGAATCTTTGAAATAATTCTGCCTGTAAGCAGACAGAAGCATAGCAGAAAGATAATTGTGGGAGCTGGAATGAAGGGGTTTTAACTGTTAAACTCTGGAGAGGTGCTTCTCAATATGAGCAACATTTACTGGTTGGAGACAAATCAATGCTCTGAAAATTTATGGTATATTTAAATTCTGGAACACATCACAGCACAAGAATAACTACCAACAATACTAGAGCAAGGAGTAATTTATTCAATCCTTGATTTGTTTGTTGACACTAGGAAATCACAGAATGTCTTTATTGTTGACAGTGTGATATGTCCTCCTGAGAACTGATCAAAGTCCACCATTTGATTCATTCAATAATTAAACAGCTTCAAAAAATTACTTTAGGCTCCAGCAAGCTAAACCATATTTGACCAAGAGCTGAGGTTTCTTCTAATATCACAATGAAAAATAGTGACTCTGACTTTCCTGCTTTCTCTTTTGTGCCTCTTCTCCCTAACTGGGTGTGGTATCTTTTCTAGCCCTGCCATTCCTGCTTAGGCCTTTAATGGTATTTGCTACAAACCTTTCAGCCTTGCAGTAAATTTCTCTTCCACCTTACGCCTCACCATATTTAAAGTAATGTATTTGAAAATTCATTGTTAGCTATAGAAGTATAATTTAATTTCAAATTAAGTAGCTTAATGTTAGAGATTGATACAGTAAGAGTTGCTTAGAGTTCCTAGTTTGTATGAGTGATTCTCATTCTACTGTTTGCTTTCTGCCTTTTCTTAAATTGTGCTGTGCAGTGATCCACTGCAGACTCGGCTGCAGCCTTTTCAATCCAGCCATGGTCACTGCTCCCCATGTAGCAGGAGTTTTGAGAAATAGTCACTGCATTAGTGTGGCTCTGTGCTCACTGCTGCCTCCATGTCATCTGCTTTGTGAAGCATGTCTGTCCTCTTGAATGGTCTCCCTTGACATTCTGGATCTCTAAGCCATTATTTTATCCTAATCTTTGGGAAACTGCAGCAAAGATCAGACACAGTGTCAGGATTGAATTCTGCATTAAAAGCAGAAGTTGAGCACAGATAGCAAACTCATTTTCCTGTACTTATGTCTAGCAAATGATGATGTCTGCCTGTTTTCTACATATGGAACAGTGTCAGCTGCCTACACATATGCTAATGAAAAAGTCAAAGTAGCAGGAAACTATCTCACCTCTAAAGTTATATAAAAATATTTTCATAAACAAGACCACTTGCTTTGACCTGCATGATGAAAGTTTTACAAAGCCACATGAAAGTTTGTGGAAGAAAAATGTGCACTTCATTAAAAAATGTGAGTGACGGAAAAGAAAGCATTAGCAAGCACAGTATTTCAGAAAGGTTGTGGAAATATAAGAATAAGTAAATACATATTTTCCAGAGAAACATTGGTCTGGCAGTTCTCACCTCCAGCCACTCCAGGAACTGTGCTATCTCTTGTCCTGTGGTGCGTGTGTTCCGTACGGCAATGGGATAGTGCTGGTGAGCCAGTGTGAGCCAGTCTGCAATGATGACATTCACTGGTTTATGATGAGACTTCAGAGCTGCTGCCATTTTCCAAATCCAGCTTTCTAATATCCCATCCACCTGTCATAGTTGAAAAAAAAACCAAACCAAACAATAAGAAAACCATTGTTATGGGAAAACAGTCTCTGCCAAGTATTTGTTGGGAAAAACATAAGGAAACAAAAGCCGCAGTATGAACAGGGAGGGATTAATGCTGAGAACTAGATTTCAGGGGCCCCAGCCTGCTTCAGTACTAAGAATCTTTAGGTTTTGGTGGACCAACAAAAATAAGAGTCATATAATAATGGTATAATAGTGTATGTTTTGTAATAGGAAGTCTTATAAGTGAAAATGATGTCCCCAAATACTTTAACTCATCCGGAGATAACTGGTTAAAAAGTACTGGTTAAAAGACAGACAGAAATGCCCATCGTTTGAGGAGGGTGTAGGTTTTGAACAATTTTTTTTTTTTTTTTTTTTTTTTTTTTTTTTTGTGAGGCTTGGCTTTTATTTACTAAGGGAGTTAAATGTATCTCTCTTATTTGTTAAAGAAGTCATGTGCATCAAGGGGGGTGTTCAAAGTTCCTCTGCATATTTGCAGATGTGCAAGAAAGATCCATTGTGCCATCTTATGTGATTCCATTGATTCTATGAGAATTTAAGGATCTGTTAAAATTACTTTGTTTCTTATCCTGCCTTTTCTTTTGTTTCTTTTCCAACTGAGAAGCTGATGAAAAGTCACTCTTAGTATTGGCATGCTTCTGAGAAAGCTTTTTTTTATGGTGAATTGGTTTTTTACGGTTAAACTGGAAGCAGTTCAGTAATAATTGATGCTGAAGGCTTTGCTTTAAACTGAAGGGGTTTGTGGAAAAGTTCTTTTTAAAAGTGTATCTGTGAGAAAGATGTGGGGATATTGTGGCCACTTTTCAAGAAGTCTGTAAATATCTGGCAGTAAACATATCAGAGAAATGAAACTGGTGTTCTGCTCTCCAGGGCATAGCACATTAATTCAGCTACTTGTTCAAGCTCTGCTGGCTTTAAACCAGGGCTGAATTTAATCCTTGGCATGGGAGTCCCATGTGAAAAATGGCTCGTAGACCATTCCTTCAGAATCTGTCGGGAATATCCACGTCGTATTTTTTCTAGCCATGATAGGTACCAGTGAAATCTATCATCTTTGTATCACAGCCTTACTTCTGAAATTGCTTCTGTAGCATGATGAGAAGGAAAGTATACCAAATCAGATGTAGTAAGAATTAAGAATAAAATGGGAGTTCATACCGACCAGCCATGGACTATCATCACCAGAGGAAGAGAGGCGTTGAAACGGCATTTGTCAAGAGTCTCCAGCTGATTAACAAGAATCTGGCAGCTGCCTTCAGCTCTATCTGTATAGAGTCGAAATCTGGTTTCTAAGTTGTCTTTCTTTCTTGTAATGTATTCGCTCCATGATCCCAGTGCCTCTGAAATGAAATCTGTGACAACAGTCGTAATAGGAAGGAATTGAAAAGCTGAAGAAGTTACTAGGTGCAACACAGTTTGTAAAACAGTAAATGAGTAAGCTTGGAACTCTTCCTGTGTATAATTGTTGCTTGTTCCAGCTGGGCCTAAGCTGTACATTTTGGGTCAAAAAAGTGATCTCTTTCAAAGTCTGAGATAGTCTAGATGTGCCTCTGAGTCCCTCTATGTGAACAGTAACAGTTACACAGGAATAGTGATTGCTATGGGCCTTTATAAATGCACAAGGATTGTAAGATCACAGTACAGGTGTAACGACTTGACCATGGAGTGCGTGCACAGACAGGAACATTCAGAGGCTCTTATCTCTGCAGAGCATTTCTGCTAATAATTGCTGAACAAGCATCATTACACTAAAATAACCATTCTATTCAGGGTTATAACTGCTTAGAGACCTAGGTGACTGATTAAAACTATTAGACCACAGAATACTTTTTTTTTTTTCCCTCTGAAAAGGCAAGATGAAATGCTTTTATTTCAGTTTTAACATTTTTGATTATTTTGTTTTTAGGTAAAATAGCTTGGTGCATTTAGGACAGCATTTTCAGAAATGTCTGTTAAGTAAGAAAGTGGGGGCAGAGTGAACTGTGGTCTTACAACATCATAAACTTAGAAGGAAAAAACATTAAATATAGAGCAATTGCAGGAAAATAGAGTAAAATAAAGCAGAAGCTTACAAAAAGCACCTTGTGACATGCAAGCCTTTCTAGTGAGACCTCAGCGTATTTATTTAGCTGAAAAAAATCCATATAATAAATATCATTTAAGCTAGAAAAAATGGGGATTAGTAGAAGAGATGATGTGATGAACTAGGTAAGAGAGAGGTTACTGTTTCTAGTATTGGAGAGGAAACACTTAGATTAGAGAGGTTTTAACTAATGGAGTTCTTTTGGGACAGTTTTTTGGCTAATCTTGTTTTAATATTTCTATTAAAGAAGCAGCAGGAAAGGTACAAGACTGACAAAACATGAGAGGCCTTTGCTAATACTGTGAAGACCAAGCCATTAAACATTAAGAGCTAGATGACAACTTGAAAATACAGCAAGAGAAACTGGTAAAAATTTCCTACTATGAAGTGCAGGGTCATATAATTGATAGGAATTTCTCTATAAATGGGACTCATAAATTGGAAGTGACACAAAGATAAAAAAACTTGACTGAAGTAATCAATAACAAAACTGACCATGAGTCACTGCTAACATTTGACTGTGAGAAAGGAAAATATAATTCCAAGACGCACTAAAGTAGATGGTTTTGGTAGGAAGAGAGGATGTCAGTTGCAAGTAAAAGCAGTTGTTAACCAAATCCAGAACAGTGTGCATAGCTCTTGTTGCCAGGGACATCTGTGAGAAAGATGTGGAGAGATTGTGGGCACTTCTCAAGAAGTCTGTAAATATTTGGCAGTGAATATATCAGAGAAATTATACTAGTAGTTTCATTTCAAATGAAATTTGTGGTTCAGGTGTTACCAATTCCATCAATTCCAGCTGCTCACCAGCACCACTGAAATGGTCAGGGAGGAGGCTTTTGTTTTAATTAGACCCAACAAGAAATTAAATATTACTAGAGGTGAAATCAAATATTTTATTCAATGAGAAGTTAAAATTATTTTTGTTGTAGCAGCACTGAAATTAGTTAAATTTCAGTTCTTATTTTTCTTGCATAAAAGTTCCTTAATAAAACATTAATATCGGAAAGATTTTATTTTGCCTTCTAAGACAACACTTTTTTTTTTTTGTACAGTGAAATTCTTATGTCTGTAGATGTTTTTAGAAAATACCTAAAATCATAGATTATTCATTTCTGTATTGTATCTGCAAATCTATTCTGGGGTTCTGTGATGTTGTATTGATGAGACTTTGGTAGTTTACAAGAACTTGTGATTCATTTACAGGGGAGTCTTTATCCTGCAAATGTGTGTTGTGACATGAACCTCTCATGTTTGAATATCTGCAGTAGTAGCATCTTGTGATGCACAATGCAAATAACCACAGTGTGGAAGTTCTGGGTCTAGGTCAGACTGTGTTTTTGCCACATCAGTTCTGTTACAGACATTATTCAAGGTTTAATTTCAGTGTAATGATAAGCCATGATAAAACAGCATATTTAATTTAAGTGTTTAGCAGTTCTGGCTAGAAAAATCCTAAACTGACCTGCACTGGATGTGCACTGTTTTCTATTTGTTGCTAATTATTGTTCATTCCAATGAACAGGCAATGTTATGTTTCACAGCTGGGAAACATTACTGAAGAAATCTATTCAGCCATGTACAAGAGTTGGAATTTAAAAAGCTTCAAAGTTACAGAAGGTTTGGCTGATAAAATTCGTAGCTTCAGTGTCTAACATTTTCCTTTCAGGACACTTTTAACTGCCATAGGACTAAGCCTGATCACTTCTCCCTACAATATCCACTTCAAAAAACTTCTCTTGGATTTTTTTTTTCTCATGCAGAGGACTTAGTTTCTGAAGTAAGTAATATCAGGAAAGGGTGAATCTACATAACTGAAAATTAGAAAGAGCTTTAATGATGTTGATATTCTTATTGTCTGGTTTATTCAGCCTTTGGTGAGTAGTCTCTACACAAAAATAAGCATTGTGTTCTATTTTTAGCACAAAAAGGAAAACAAACAAAAAAAAACTAGCTTGTGCCTGTTCCATTGTACACATCCTTTCTTTGTTTAATGCCTTGTTTTCATTTTCTTTTTGCTCTCTCAGTGTTTGTGCAATGCAAAGGCTCTTTGTCACTCTGTACTGTTTGTACATAGTACAGAAAACAAGTCTGATAAAAAGCTGTTTTCTTTAGACACTGCTGTAAAGTGCTGTGGTGCTTTAGTGGCTGAGCATTGTTTTGCTGGTAAATCTGGGAGAGGGGATTAAAACTACTTCTTGAACTTCTTCTTGGCTGTCAAAAGTTAGAAGTTCCTGTAGGATCAGATGTGTTATTCAACAAGGAACTGCTTCAATCTGTTAATTTGTGTAATGACTTGGAGAAGGAAATAGTGTCTGAAGAGCCTGGCTTCCACAACAGACTCTTGCTGAAAATGTCATGCCAGTGACTCAGTGACATGCCTGCAGGGAACTGAGAAGTTTCATGGGTCAGTTTGCAAAAACAACACAATTCAACTGCTAAAGATTTTTTCATGGTAATTACAGGTAAGCATGCAGAGATCTCTCTGAGCCACCAGAGAGTTTTGCTTTGGAAAAATACCAGGTGAGCAGGTTGCTGATTAATTTCCTTTCTCTCAGAAGATCCTACTCTGACGTGAATTCTTTCAGAAAGGCAATGCAGTGTGGCCACAGTGATCTATGTGCTTCCATAAATTACCTTCCCACAGAGCAGCGCAGTAATCACGAGCGAGAAAGGCTATTGTCAGTTCTTGACACCCCAAAGTAGGTTCAGCCCTTCACCTTTACGTTGTATTAACAATATTTCTGTGACGTGCACTACAGACTGAAGGCTGGGTTTGTCAACATCACTTCATTGCAACATAGCAGATTCTTGTAAAATATTTTGGAGTTAGTTTTAGTTAGACAAAACAGAGCATTTTACATTTGACCTGAGATAATCATGTTTTCTTATTGAAAAGTAATATGAAGAGAGATTCTCAGTTGAACAAAATAAGTAGGTTAATCCAGCAGACTGACTTGGATTGAATCACCCCAAAAAATAACAAGATGTTCCTAAATATAGAATTTTGGAGACCCTTCTGAAATTTCCAGATGTGATGGCACCTAAACTTGTTAATGAAAACTTGTGATAGCTTTAAACTTGTTAATGAAAACTCTACCAGAAACTAGACAAAGGTCTAGATGCTGCCCGGGGTTTGAAACTATAAATATCCTATGCTTTTCTGGGGGAGAGATCCACAATCAAAATATATTTATGCATTGTGTCTGATCAAGTATAAAAATACAGCTACAAAATATCTGCTTCATAGCAGAAAAATTGCCTAAACATATAAAGTAATGAGGATGAAGTATAGTAGAAATATCTAATGCAAGAGCAAAATTTTAGTATTTGCTAAGTCATACACTTTAAATTCATCTTACAGTACAGCATAAAAATTTTGAGTAAAACTGGCATTTCCAAGTAAGGAAAGTAGCTTTTCCGCTTAAGAAAAATAATGTTCAGCATTCTTCTTCCTGTCATGGAACTTGGGTTGAAGACGGTATTTCAGTGGCTCTCACCTAATCCTTAGACAATTGAAAAATTAATTATAACAGAAGTTGAAATTTGGGCTTTTGGTGTGTTAAGGATACATAAAAATCGCACAAATCAGCGTGTGAACACACACCGCTATTTCCAGGTCCTGGCTCCCTGTGACCCCAGCAGCAGCTTCCCTTCATGGTCATGAGTGGATTTGTCTGAGCCCTGATAAACCTCCTGCATCTTTTGGGTGGCTTTTCCTGCTTACAGGGAAATGTTTCCAAGAGTACTTATGTACTGTAATCATATTTTAGTGTCACCAGTATCCAGCATATTTCAGAAACAAGTGATGCAACAATTCCGCAGAACCCCAGAATTCTGTTGTGAGATTGAGCAAAGGCAGTAATGTGTTAATACTTTTTGTTTGTGCCATGAAAAGTGGAGTATATCACAGATCTCCTCATTTCCAATAGCAAGATATTTTTGTATCACTTAAAAGAAGAGCTAATGTCTTGTCAGTATTCAAGTCCCTCAATTTGACAAATACTTCTTGTAGAGCTTTTCTCTTTAGTTGATTTTTATTGTTTGTGTCACTTCAAGGTTTTTGGATGTCATAAACATTTGGATGTCATTGGTTGATAATTCCATCTCATGTAGTTCTTAGGGGAGAACTCTATAGCATGTAATTTTCTTTTTGGGGCAGGGTGGGGAGAGGGGATCATAGGCCTTTTTTAGGATTGCTTCTCAGTCCCAGTCAAAACTAAGGTTATTGTGCTTAAATTTTTTCATATCCTCATATAATTCCTTTGTGTTTTCACTCTCCTTAACTTTCTCACCTTGCCAAATGAAAAGTAGGTATCACTTAGTAAAGAATGAATGGGAAAAAAATGAGAAAGCAAGAAAAAACTCTGACAATTGAATTAAACATTAGCAGGTCTGTTTAGGAAAAAGACATTTTGAAAAAAGCTTCCCTTTCTCTTCAAGTTTGAATGAATGGTGAGATTAGATATGAATAGGTATTAGATGAATTATTAGATTCTCTGTCTGAAAAGTATTCTGAGCTGTCATTTCTTGTTTCTCTTGTCCTATGCATGTATGCAGGCATACCAAAGGTGAGTTACACTCACCATGAGTGTAGTTTGTACCCAAACAGCCACAGAGGGAGAGTAGAGATGATTACCTAACTGTTGTTAGCCCTCTGGTAACACACTTTTAACCCTCTGTTGGGAAATCCAAGAGGAGAGCACCTAAAATTGCACCTTTCATACTGAATGTCTTCTCTGTGTGTGTCCTGGCTTTCAAACCATCCAGGCAGTGCTACTGGGAGGTGGCATTGGTGAGTCTTGACACTGGAGAAGGATGTGTCTGGAAAGAGGCCAGTCCAAAATTCACTGAAGCTGCTACTGAGGTTTTGTTAGTGAGGCAATGGCACCTTCAGGGAAGGTGTGTGAGATGCCGGTCAGAAATCAGCTCTGTGCTTATCAGGGATGATTCTGGCTGGCTGTGATTCTTTACTATGATAGTGCAGAGGATACCTTCTTGTTTTCTTTGAAAATCAGACCCATCCAATGTCCACTAGAAGCCAGATTTCAAATTCTTTACTAAAAGATGATTAACACTGGCAAATCTCTATTTTCTGGTGTCTAAATACTGCTGATCTTTCACAGTGTCTTTATTATCAGGCACTTCTCTCATGTTTTGAAGCATAGTGGTCTGAGAAAATCTGTAAAAACTCATCCCACTATTGAACAAAGGAAGGGTTGTTCTGTTCTGCTCTTCCTGGAACTCCCAGGTCTGTGTTCTATATTTAACTGGACTGTTCGCAGGAGAGGAGGGGAATGTGGAAATTTGTAGATGTGAATATCAGCTACCTTGTTAGAACTGTCAGCAGAGATCCATACTCCTATCTCTTTCTGGTTACTTTTATTCAGAATTCATTTCTGATTGCATGGAACTGGAGAAAGAGAATTTGATGTTTTGTTCAGTAATAGCAGAATCCTATTTTTAAAAAAGTTGTTAAAATGTTAACAAGGAGTAGACCTAGATGATATTTCTCCCTCTTTTTAAAAAAAATAGGATGCTTCCTAAAGGAAAAGTAATTTGAAAAAAATACCCAGTATTGCATTCATAGTATATACAAGAACTGCAAAATATATTGAGAGTATTCAGTACACATCATTGTTTAGTACAATTTGTTTGCTTGATGGTCTAAGACATAAAGGAGTGCAACCTACTTTCAGAAGTCGTTTATATCAAAGAATTTGATAAAGAACCTTGTCAATTAATTTTGAATTTTCTACTTATGTAGCTTGTGCTGCTGTTTATTTGAAATTGCCTCTCCTGGATGCATTTGGTCAGGTGGTGGAGGCAGGAACTGTTTCAGTTCCTCAGTGCCTTAAGCTGGGAGTATTTGGGAATCTGGAGAATAAAATGAGAACATCAAACAAAAGTCTTGCTAGGAAACCTTGAAAAAGATGGCAAACCAGATCAAATAACATGTTTTGGTTTCCACTTGATGTTGTGTGTCTCAACTATTTAGAGATAGATCTCAAGTCACTTATGATTCAAATAATCCATTTCTATTTAATGCCTTCAAAAGAGGGAGAAATAAAATGCAGTGTAACATGTCCTTTAAGAGAAAAAAAGCAGGTTGTCCTTTTGCTTTCCTCTGATTTATCTATTTATTATTTATATATATTACAGCATTAGAATATGTATTTTTCCCTCTTATTCCTGAATTTGTTTTTCTGTCATTGATTTTGAACAGTGGGTTGTTCCAAAATTCTCTAAAGTGCTGCCTCTTTTTGATTCCTGTGCCATACTATTTTACTCTTTCTCTTCCATATAAAACTCCACTTGCTATGTGAAATTCCAAAACTTATTTTTCACATCTCCTTTATTTAGGATCAAGTACTGAAGTGAAGATTAGAACAGAAGGCAAAGAAATAACACCCACCCTCCAAACTGTTAACTGTGCTTTTGTCTTTATATATCAGGTGAAAACTTAATGGAAGAATGCTGATTCTCAAAACTATTTTATTGTCTGATTAAACTAGATCAATACATTTTCCTCTTTCCTATCCTTCATTGTAACATAATTTGTAAATATAATTTAAATCTCCACTAAAAACATGAGTTTAAATACAATAATCAATAAACTTGTGAAATTGTTGCAAGGAACAGGGAAAGCAGTGGTCAATGAAAGCAGCAGTGCCCCTTGAGTTCTCAGGTCTGTCCCAGCAAGAAAATGCATCCAAATGTCTCTCCTCTCTTGAAAAGTGTGCAGGAGGAGGCACCAGCCACACAACTCACATGGTTTGTGTGATGACAGACACACTGTCCTCTTGTCTTATCCAAAGCCAAATACCTGTAAATATGAGCCCTTAAGTGTTATTTGTATAATGCAGAATTCCTAAATTGAAGTTAGTGCACCAATGCTTTAATCTGACCTAATCTGAATTTTGTTTACCAAAATCCTGGATGATGAAATGATTCTCCTTGAGACATGTAGTTAATCAGTGGAATTCCTCATTGGGTGTGATGTGGGAATGAAACATTTTTATAAAGCTGCTTGGAAACTGGAAGTGCCTAAGAGGAATTCAGTGAGGATTACTGAGCACATCAACAGCTCTGCTTTGTCAGGAGATCTGGGAGCTGGGAATGGTTGTTGACCTGGGGGAAGTGCTGTCTGTATAAACTCTCCCTGATGAGTGTGCACCTACTTTTGGCAGCCACTCTTGAGGGTTGAACTGGGAGGGCCTGGGTTTCATCACATCAGCTACTATTATGTTTGATGTAGAACTCTACCTGGCATTAATTTTGACTTACATTTTGGCTGGTTCTTAAACAACTTGTGAAAAATAACAGCTTTTGGAAAATGTGTCCATTGTAACCTTTTAATTCCTTTTCACATCCAGATTATCTGTGTTAATATTTGCTGTTCAGAATTATTAATTATCTGGAAATAGTTGTAATTTCAAGTAACTAAAAATAATGCTGAAATCAGAATTGACCAGCAGCATATTTAGGCTAATTTATGTTGAAATCTTTGAAGTTTTAATTTACAATTTTATTGCTGTTAAATTTTTGGCTTTTTATCTAGTTTGGGCAGAAAAATATTCTTGGGATATAAGATATTATCCTGCTCAGCTTTTACACTGGAAGAGATGAACAAGAGGTAAACAGGAAATCTAGATGAAAGGATTCAAAACTGTGTGTGTATTTGCTTATAACATCATCATTTAGGACTTTGTTTTCCTCAGGTTTATTTCCATAGGACCAGGAGAACACCTCTGTTACTTATGTGCATAAGTATGGTCCCTTGGAACCATTTCCCATATGCTGATACTCTCATGACAGGTGTAAATTTTAATTTTAAAAAATAGACTGTCTTGCAATAGGTAAGACAGTTTTTGAGTTGTATTTTAGGGTAGCTATCCTGGAAGTGGGAGTTAATTTTCTTCCTATGGCCTTATTTTTTGTGATGTGATCTTGCAGTGAAATCACTTTCCTGGTGCCAACTTGCTGTGTCAGAAATTCAGCATAACTTCTGGATCACAGCATTCCATTTTATGAGGAGAAGTTAAATATATGCACCAAGAACATGTGTTTAAAGTTCAGAAAAACAAAAGCAGAAGAATGAGAAGAGAGAAACATCAGCATCTTTAGAATATTAGCAAAGGAAGGCATTCCTGAGTAAAACTCACTTGCTGGGCTATGGGACAGCCCTCCAGGGCAGACTGCTGGATTTATTCCCTGGAAGGCAGAGCTGAGCTGAGGGGGGTGAGTGTACAATAGTCACATGTACAACCAGCCTTGTCTGCACACGCTTAGTGAATTGAGGGTTTATTTACTTATTGTTTGGTTTTTGTTTATGAATTTTTGGTAGTGGCTATTCCACCAAACTCTCCTTGTGAATATTTATGCTTGGCAGCCTTCTGGTACTCAGAGACAAATTACTGTCTCTGTTTGTAGAAAGGCAGGGGGAAAAAGGAGACGTCAGTAGGGCCCAGAAGATAATTGAGTATTGCAGTGGAAAGGGGGTAGGAAAAAAGGGAAAGTGGATACTCAAGCCTTGTTAAGTGGGGGAATCTGCCTGGGTTGAGTATAATGAAATCTCAGGCTACCAAAGTGGCCTTTGTTCCATTCAGGGGATAGGACTAAGCATCCAAAAATCTTGGTCTGAGTGGAGACTTGGCATCTAGTCCCTTAAAATTTTTCTACTTCCAAGAAACCTGTGTCTTACAGGAAATACTGGAAGAAATTTAAAGGCTATGTTCTATTTGCTTTAATCTCCCTCTCCTCCCATTCTTGTCTCCTTTTCTCTTGCCTCTCCAATAAGTTCCTGGATTTTTCCATTATGCCCTTTGATTGTTTTAATAATTATTTTTTAAAATAATAGAATTGTTTTGTTTTGCTGTTTTTGTCTAAAAGCCTTAGTTAAACCAAAATAACTGAGGGGAAATCCTGTTTTTGCAGCAGATAAAAACTTTTTGCTTTAACAAGCACTAGGTGTGTTCATCTAAGCAAGAGTTTGATGGTTTCACTGATACGGTATTAAAAGGCTTTGATCATTTTAAGTGTATCCTGAATTTCTCCAAACTGATCTTTTACAGTAGATGTCTGTAGATATTTCTTCTAAAACCTCTGCAGTGCACACTGTTTACAAAAGTTATTTCCATGCAATTCTGTCTAGAATTTTGACTTTTTATCAAATACTGAATGAATTTGTTCTCAAATTAAACTGTTTAAGAGGAAGAATTTACTGGGGACATATTTTAAGTACGTTCTGTGTACAGAACTAGTCTTAGAACTTTTATTAATACTGTCATGCAATTTTTGTTACAATTTTCCTTGTATAGATGAGCTCAGAGTATAACAATTGCCATCACTTGAGCCATAGTTCACAAGGAATTTCTCAAGTAGATTTGTTTAGTGCTCTAGTACAGCTCTCCTAGTAAAAGGGGCCTCACAATGATGTCCTACGAAGATTTGTCTCTGTAATTGGGGTGAGCCATTATTAAAATGGGCAAAGTTGTTGCTGAGCTCTGCAGGCCTTTCCAGGAGTCCTGTGAAAACTAGTACAGAAGGTACCAGTTTGTGGAATACTTGATACTATCTGCATAGTACAATGCAAAGTGCTACTGAAAATATTAATACAGAAAACTTTTAATAGAAGTTTTATCCCTTTTACCCATAATGCCAGATACCTTTGTACACTGTGATTCCACTCATAGGGAAAATACGTATAAAATGATAAAAACTGCTTTTTAAAAGTCATGATGCTAAGGTCCAGTGAGTTAGATTGCTAGACATGTGATTTGTGTCTCACTCAAAGCCTTAAATCTCAATTTCAAGCGAAATAAAGCTGCCTCTTGGCAGCACTGCAAGGGCACGCCGTGCTGCAATTTTAACCTATTACTGCAGTGACAGGGAGAATTCAGTTTCTGGGCCTCTGGCAATATTTGAGGTTTGGGTGCAGAATTCCAAATTTGAGAAGGGCACAGAAAAAAATATTTATTTCATTTTGTTTCCTAGTAACTTCAAAATTTGTAGGTTTTTAAGGTGTTCTGGGACCAAAACTCTGGAAACCAGTAGAACTAAATATCTATTAGAGGGTAGCAAAGTAGTGCTTTGTAATAGTATAATGCTGTGTTAGAGTATAATTTGTAAGATAATTATATAAATTACATAGCTGTAATGGACAATTATGAACAGTTGTGTAAAGTGCATACACACATAGAAAGTGTATATTTTAAAATCTATATACACAGTTGTTAAATGCTGTTTATAAATACTACAATGTTTACATGTACTTGATAAAGCATATGACATTTTCCTCATTATTACAGCATTTAATGTGAATGAAACATTACGTTGGGCATTTGTCTTAGAAGATTCAAGTGTTTAATATTCAGAGACCATATACATAAAATATCCAATTTCTAAATCTTTGCTGTGCATCCGTGCATTGCTGAGCACTTTTTCTAGGCCCAGAGCATGGTTCTTAATGCAGATGAAGGACATGTGAGCCAAACAGCTGCAGGAGGTTGGAAAACCTTCAAAATGCTTCAAGGCATAAGTCAACCACTAATTTTCCAAGATATATTTAAATTTTTTTCTAGACCATTCAGTATTGATATATCTCTGACCAGATTTTTAGGGTGTCTCTGGTTAGATCTGCTATTTCAGTTCCTGTAGTCCTAGGTATTTGAGTTTTGCAACAGTACGTCACATTGAATGAAAAATTCTAATATTAATTTTCAGCTGGATTATTTTTTTATTTGTATGGGATTTTTTAGCAGTTGTAGACTGACATGAACCAAACTGGGAAGATTTAAGTTGGTCTCCACATTTTGAACACAAAGAAATTGATGAACAAAATCACAGTGTTCCAAAGTGAACAACAGTAGGATTGTTAATGTATTTGATTTTTTAGGATATCTGAAAGCACACATAACTAAACCTATTGTGCTAAACCTATTGCTAAACAATTGGGAAAATCGGTGTATGATCTGCAGGTATTATTTGGAAATTCGGAATTCCTGTTCCAAAAAGTGTCTCCCAGTAATTTGCACCAAGCAGGAGTGCAGAATGAGTGAAAGCCAGGAACAGACAGAGGGTTCTGCAGGGGTAGAACAGCCCAGGGGTGCTTCTGTTCATGCTGGTTTTAGTCTGTGAGCAGGAAATGTCAGTCTCCCAGTCAGTCAAACCCTTTTTGTGAACAACATATTCCTGATGCTAAATACTATAGTTCAAGCAAAAATACATATTCTCTCCCCATTTGAATTGTTTTCCTACTTGGGATGAGGTTTTATTTTATAACTAGTTTCCATACTTTCTTATTTCATCAGCTGCCCTTGCTCATTCTCTTTACACTTTCCACCTTCACAAGTTTATGAATATCAGAAGAGAAATCATTCCCTGGAGTTTCTTTGATCTCTGCTTGTGATGTCTTGTTGATGAGAAATTTATCATAAACTAGCTGAACTATGAATGAGTTGTCGAAACTTTTCACACATTAGATTTGCTGGTGGATGTTTAATGAAGCAGCCTTGTGTTCTGTCACCAGGAGCTGTTCAACAGAATCCAGCAGGGCAGCACCATGAAAGTGTGCTGAGGCCAAGTTTGCTTTGCACTGCAAAGCAAAATGGATCTGCTTTAGTGGAAAAAAATCAACAAGCATGGGCAGTGTTAAATTTTACTATAAGCTTGTGTTGGTTTTAAGTTTGAAGTATTAAACCTTTCCAAAAGGAGTGTCTATTTTGCTAAGTGAGGCCTCATCTTCTAGGAGTAGGGATTTTGATTGTGATATTTGCTGGGATTAAAACAGAACAATCCTCTATAAATTTAAAGATGAGGATGGAATCATTAAACAATGGATATATTAAATCTGAAAGTCTGGAAAACACAAGCAAAGTCAAGAATTCAGTTGCCAGGTTCTGCAAGGGAAGATGCTCAGAATTGGTCTTGCAAGAGTAACAAAAAGCCTGCAAATTTCTCTCTGAAGAGATTAATTTAAAATATTGTGAGCAATGTGAAGAAGAAATGGATGTGTTTATGCTATCTTGTTCTTCCTAAATGTTATTTTTTAGATTGAGTCTATCTATAGTCTACTTGTGTTTTAAGATATTAATTTAACAAGACTTTCTGGACTAATATAAATAATCCATGTAATGTACATATTAGTACAGCAGAGTAATTCCCCTAAATCCAATGACTAAGAGTTGTTATTTGCATTCTAGTTGTACCTAGAGGCCTGTTCAGGATAGGAGCCCCACTGGGCAAATACTACCAACCATCCAAGATTAGGGGATCAGTTTTTGTCCCCCTGGGAATCAAAATGATTTAGCAGAATTTTTTATGAATCTGAATTGTGTAATTTTCATGTCCTTAAACTTCACTTCTGGGGTCTTTAGGTATGTGTTTCTCTAAATCAAGTTTATATTCTTAACTCTTAAATTTTATAATCCTACATCTTTAAGATAACCTTATGTGTTTGGCTGACATATTGGGGCTAATTTGAAATGAGGATGTGAGACTGGATGTAGCAGACCCCAGTGGGAGCAGGCACACAGGACTGAGAGTGGAAGCATTCACAGTGAGCCTCTGCTGTTCCTCAGGGTGCTGTGGGCACTGCAGCTTTCTGGGGATGAGGATCCCTGCTGAGCTTTGCTGTGCAGGGATGCTGTGCTGCCCCTTGTAGGGTGCAAGCCTTGCTAGGCTCTGCATTGTCAGACTTTGCTCATTAGGCTAATGAGACTCATGAAGATTTTGCTGGTGAGGGAAGAACCCCAGCTCCCAAGGCAGGGCAGGCCTGGTCCTGGGAGTTGTACATCCATGGAGGTGATAATGAGAAATTCAGAGGACCCAATTCCCCATACCTGAGCAGTTCAGCCATGCACTCATTTGATTCAGTCCACTCAGCCAACATATGAAAATGAATTTTTCTTTCTATTGGGTTAGTTTGCTGTTGGTTAGCAAGCTAAAAAGACTCCTGCAGAAACTGCATAAGTCAGCGTAAGGAATAAGAAAAGAGATCACAGAAGTGATCAGGCAAATTCTTGCAAAACCTCCAAATGTGAAAATCAAATGGAAGCAGGGTGCATCTAAAGACTAAAGCAAAAGCTTTGTCACCCAAAAGCAGTGATTGTAGAAAAATTTACATTTTAATTTACTCACGATTGTTCTGTGAAAAATATCACAGCCCACTTAAACCTTTTCTTATTTTTCTATTAGCATAAGAAAAGGTATCTTTGAAAGTACCTGGAAAGCTAGTTTTATAATCCCTGTATTCATTTGCCTAGCACAGAGTATGTAGTCTCAGAAGTTAAAAATTCTCCAAATAGTTACAGACCAATTCTATTTGGGCAACAATGTGAAACATCTATGAAGTGTCAGAGAAAACCTAATGAGACATTCCTCTGCAGTGCTTGAGAGCGCAGCACAGCCAAAAAGTCTCATGAATGCAGTGTGGGTGAAAGGAGCAGTTTGTTATCAGTCCAGAAATGGCCATCTCACATGCACCAGCCCAGAAGAGTGATCAGTGGCTCAGCTGGACAGCCAGATATCCAGTTTTGCTGCTTGGTGAACAGCTGCCCTTGCTGAACACAGCAAACCTACAAAAAGCACCAGGACCATGTCAGAGTGGCAGATTTTCCAGCCCTTCTCTGCAAAGTATGGATGTGACACACAAGGGTATCAAGTAGCTGCATTAGGGCCCACACTAGGAAGGGACAAGGCTGAACTGGGGGCTTATGCCTGTAATTCTGTGGGCAGAGATACTCCACAGGGTGCAGCAGCAGCTGGGTGCCAGTGCAGATCAAAGTATTGGAACTCTGGCTCTCTGGGAATGGGGGGAGACAGCAATAACTGGGGAGCCAGAAACCCGAGTGCACAAATATGGAGATTACCTTTCTGCATTGTTCTCTTAGCTACTCGAGTTTGTGAAAAGCTGCTTTACCATATTGTGCATAGGTGGTGCACATAACACCAGAGCTCATGCTTCTGACTTTGGTTGGCATGTTTTATCTAGAATCTGTCATATTTTGTGATGCAAAGAAAGTGGAACTGCTATTCATATGCAAAGAATTAAAGACACAAAATGGGAGGGAGTCTTGTGTAAAACAGTAGTTAAAGGTTCTTCCAGGAGGCTTCTTTTTTCACTATATATAAATTCACTTTTCAGTTTAAAAATATATTTTTTTCTCTTCTTTAAAAAAAACTTTTGTAACAATAGAAACAAAACTATTTGGATGCAGATTTTCCTTTGTATGTAAGAACTTAAATGTGCTTTAGAGTGTATTCAGATTATAGCACTGGCATCCTTGTCTGCATCCATCTGTATCAGCAAAGAGGTTACCACCTCCAGCTTTTTGTCACCTCCCACCTGCCAGAAATTTCCACCCTTACTGTTCTGTTGTCAGTGCTCCAATGTTGCCCATTTGCTGCGAGGAAAATCGGCTAGGTTACCTCACATCACCTGTTTTAACTGTTTAAACTGGTCTAATTTATATTGCTTGAAGAAATTTGGGCATGTTTATGTGAACTGATCTCCTACAGGAGTTGGATAAAAGTGGTTGCTGGAAATGATGAAAGTGGATGGAGTGCTACCAGCAGTAATCCTTGACTGACCAAGGATGTTTGTTCATGGCCTGAGATGCATACATGCAATCAGTTGTTAACTTCTGGAAAACTGCCGTACTGATAGTTATTCTTCATTCCTTACACTTTCAAATGGAGGTCAGGTATATTGGCTTGTGTGTGATGCTCACTCAGTTTTACTGTGGACATTAGAATCTTTTCACTATAGTAGAAATATACAGAAATTAGCTATAAATAGAGAGAACCCATGCATTTTATTGTCATCTTCTAGCAAGCAGTAATATCAATTTATCAAATTTTTGTGTCTACTTTTATTAAACAACAGAAAGCTCTCTAATTATCCCAAGGCTTTCTTTCATCTCTAAGCCATTATTTTGTTCATCTCTAGTGACCAACCTGGTAGTACAGTCAGAAGATAAACAGTACAGATAAACAGAATTATATGCCTCTTCATGTCATGCCTGGAACACCAAGTAGGTAAATTTATCAGCCTTGTTATTTGGCACTACATTTGAGTTCAACCTTGAATTCTCAGAGCTAAGTTTTTACATAAAAACAAAGCTATAATAGTCATAGTTTATGTGGCTAAGTCACAGAAGGTGATAATGTATTATACACTGCCAGAACATTTTGTTTTCCATGTCTCCTCTTTCCAGTTCTTTGCATAATTTCCTTTTCCCTCTGGTCCATCCCTTCAAAGCTCTGATAATATCCAGTAAACATTTGTATCAGATCCTAATTTTTAAAACCACATTGTGTTTAATATTTGCTTTAGAAAATGTAGCCTCCTATTGCATTGTGCTGTTTATATGGACTGAGAAAATCTGTGTGCCCAGAAAGACAATTCAAATCTTCCCTGTCATATAGCAAAGCAACTAAATATAGCACAGGGACAAGTGACATGCTGCACATGGCACATTCATCCTGTCATCAGAGCAAGTTCTAGAGCTGGAGACTCTCTGGCCTCTCTGAATGTGTCCATGACTTGACACTGAAAAACCAAAGCAAACCAAATCCATCGTCACCTCTGCTAACTTCGTCAGTAAAGGTCTGCATGATGCAAGAAGTGATCTCAGGGTGGATACTGCTTTTTAGGCTGGAATAATGTGAACAGTTCAGTGCCGGCTGCCAGCACTGCCTTTGTCCACAGCAGAGTCAGCTCCAGCCAAGTTTGTTCTCGTTCGTGTCTGCATCTTGGCTGGAGAATGACATTTCTGGTAAAAAATAGGAAATAAGCTGAGTATCACCAGCATACTAATGAACCCCAAATTCCCTTGCAGCTGCTGGTAGGCCAGTGAATGCTGCTGAATGAACGCCACAGCACTGTGACAAGGGGGCATGTGCCACAGTCCTCACCATCCATCCAGTTCTCAGGCTCTCCTGGGAGACCTCTGTTGAAAAACGCAGAAAAAAAATCTACAGGAAAAGCCGTTTATTCCAACAGGGCAACGGTTTTCTTGGGCTTATCAAAGACTCATAAGTGGAACAAAACCAGCATGGACAATTGGACACACAGTTTTTAGTTAAGGAAATGTGCAACAACTGCATTCTGAGCGTACTGACAGGGAATAAAGGTAGCAGAAATATTCTGTGTCAATTCACTGTTCTTGTGCTCTTCGTATAGGCACGAGGAGAAGGGATAATGTGCATCCATACTGATATCTGGGACAATGTGGGAATTAATGATAACAGGGAGGCAAAGGTCTGTGCATCCACATTTCCTGGCACAGCATGTTAGACTCTTGCCTGTGCTGCTGAGTTTTTCCTCTCAAAAATGAACATCATGCACCTCAGTTGTAATAACTATAACTATTTTCTTTCCATTCTGTAATGAGAAAAGGAATGAACACAGGATGATTTTTACCCAGGCAGCTATGGGTGTTGTTTTGTTCTCCTTAAAAGCTAACATTTTATGTTTAATTTAAGAAAAAATGTTGTTCGAGATCAATAAAATGTAAAAATTTATGTAAATATTTCTCAATAGCAATTGAGAAATTATGTTTATTTTCCTGTGAATGAAAATGCTTCTGTATTTCTGCCAAAATTTTAGAAAGGTACTAAATTAGTCATTTCTATAATTATTTATTCTGTAGACCCTTAGTGATTAAAGTGACTTTACCTTAACCTAAAGAAAGAAAGAAAAATCAATAACTTCAGTCAACTACTGAGGGTATGACAAGCCAGTGGAAAGTGCCAGAAGATTGTTTAGGATAATTTAATTATAGAAAGAAACCCTCAGTTTAGACTGAGCTAATTGATGAAAGGAAAGTCAAAGAGAACTTTATAGAAAACAAGCTAAAACACCCCCTCAACACCACCACTCCATCCCAATTTTAGTTCAGTGCTATGATTGTTGTCCTGCCTGTTTTGAGTGTTCCTGGTGCAACCTGGACAACGCAGACAAAAGGACAATTTATAACCAGATTCAATGTGGGGCACACTTCAGCTGCTGTCTTTCGCAGCAATGGGCAGCTACCTCTGTTCTGCACTTTCCAGGCATCATGTCTAATATTGCTGATGGGACATTGCTGTGATTGCATTTAATTATTAAATTGACATTTTAGACTTTGCTGTTTGTCAGATTGATTTTGGGTTGATTTTTTTTTTTGGGGGTAGATGTTGTTTTTTGTTGGGTTTTTTTTTTTTTTTTTGGCCAATTGGGTTACCTTTTGGGGTTTGGGTTTTTTTGTTTTGGTTTTGCTTTTTTTTTTGAAACATGTCTCTCTGATAATAGATAATCCATATGCAACTGTGCTGATAGCTGGTATATATTATTGCTTCTCAGGACCTGTATCTATCAGCTGGAGATACATCGTATGTTTTCCATGGGGGTTGGCTCAGTTGTTAGAAATGAAAGTGAAGCTCTTTGTTGCCTTTCTTATTCATTTTGTTTGCAGCATTGTCATAGGTTTTGTTCAGATTTATGGGAGACTGCCTAGACTAAACAACTTCCACTGCAAGCAGCAAGTCATACTCTATTCAGTTCATTTTGAATTAGCACCCTCTATTACCCCTCTACAGTGATTTAATAACTCCCATATTTTTCTGCTATAGATTCACATAAAGAGCACGTTATTTTTAAAAGATAAATACATGTTCTTCTACCTAGACCTGACAAATCTATTAGCCAAACCTTCCATTAACAGAAGAAAGAGCTTCCTTTATTTTGCACAGGTTCTTTCTGAACCTTTAAGGTAATTAGCTGTAATTATGCTTCTATGTAATGACAGGGCTGATATTCCAAGTATTCTGAATTGTTACTTTAAGCAGCACTTATTCTAATTTCTGTGGTGCTGTGCAGTCCTGAGGTAGTGCTCTGTGTTGTAGCCACCTTTGGGGTTACATTTGTTGAAATATGGGGAGAATTATTCCTTAAAATGGATATTCATTTTGTCCTAAGCATAGTTCATAGTGTCTCAGCTTTACTGCTTCTTTTATTAGCAGCTTTACAATTTACTTAATGCTGGACAAGGGCTTTTTGGGAATGGAAATATTGATGTTTTGGCTTTTATTAACAAACCCAATACTCTTACACCAGTATAAGATTATTTTTGGGGACAGGCTCTGCTCCACATGTGTTTTGTAGCTGCCACCCTATCTGGACAGAGCTCTTCAGGACAAGTAGAATAATTGGGTAACATAAAAAGTTTGCAGTTGTTTGTACAACCTCTGTCATAGTGGTTCATTTTATAAAACTGTCCTGAGAGATCCTCAGCCACCCTTGTCAGCTGAAATTTGCTAGGCTGCCACACTTAACTGAGCTGCAATTTTCACATCAAAGTATTATTATGTGTATTTCCTGGTGTATCAGACTGAACTTCAGAACATGCTGGAAGCATCCCAGAAATCATAAAAGAGGTCACAAGGGCAGGGCAGTATTTCTCACAGTGCTTTAGTATGTTTGTAGTTCCAACTAGAATCAAGTGGAAATGAAGTAACAATAAATTTATCAAAAAATTGTGACTTTTTAATTTAGTTTTAATTGATCTTTATCTATTAGAGCCTATTCAATGATTTGCAGAATGGTCTCTGTTTCCTTCACATATGCAGAATCATTCATTTATTCCCAATAGAGTTGTCTGAGCTCAGTTTTTCCTGGCAAATATAGATAATAAAATGTTATTTATCTGAAATATATGCCTGAAATATATGTGGAAGAGAAAATATAATTTAAATTAAATTAAATATAATTTAAATATTTCCCTTCAAATTCTAGATAGAATTAAATTATTCCTTCTTGTTAGAGAAGTTGAGAATAGAAGGACTATAAACATGCCATGAGAAAAACTTCTAGTCCACATTCATTTATCTTTTTTGTCCCTGGCATAAATTTGAGAGAAACAATCCTTGTATGAGGGATACAAGTGTCTAAAGTTCCCAGTGGAGTTGTGATCATCCATTTATATTTCTGCTATCCTGAAGTCCAGGTGGAAACAGTATAGTCCAAAGTTGGTTCGTCATCTTTTAAAGGCATATTATTATCTACCTTAATAAAGAAGAGTCCCCAGGCTAGTCCTAGCTGGGTCTGGAATGGAAAGTGAATGGGGAAAACTATGAAAAATCTTCATAGTTTCCTCATTCTTTTTCTTGAATAGGTTATTAATAAAACCTAAAACATGTTTGAGTCATAAATTTGCTATAGTTCTGTTTGGAGCGTACATTCCTCTGGACACAAAGCATGGTCCGTGGTGTGTCTGCAATGCAAAATCAGCCCAAAGGGCAGAGACAGCCTAGGGTGAGGTGTGGGACAGCAGCAGCCACCAGCTCCTGCTAATTCCTCTATTCCTTCAGTCAGAGAGCCGCTCTGTTCTGTTCAGTGTAGTTTGGCAGTAAAACATACAGAGCTTACAGTGGCATCTCAGCCTAGGGCAGAGAGCTGCTCCCTGGCACTGAGGCACCCTAAACCTCCCAGGCAACAGGTTCGAGTTGTGTCAGACTTCATCTTGTCCTTGGCTCTGCAGGATGGGGATGTGTCAGCAAATGGAGACTTTGGCCAGCGTGCAGGGAACATGCCCAGACAATAGGGCACACTTTGCATCTCCAGTGGATGTGCTGTAGGTGTGCAAACACTGATTCCATCAGAGCAGCTGCCCTGCACCACCTCCTTCCTTCCCACACCTACCAGGCTTGGGACTTAACTGCTGCTGTGCTTTGCTCTCTGCAGCTGGGAAAGATAACTCTGGAGGCAGAAGTTAAAAGTCAGTGTAGCTTTGGGATATGTGTAAGAGCCTTTATGAGTTTAAATCCTGCTGCTGCTGTATTAGTTTGGGACTAGACATGCCCAGGACATGTTCTCTGAACATCATTTGTTTGAACAAGAGGCTGCAGTGGTTGTGCATATGATACTAAAAGTGAGTATTTAAGAAAGATGTTGCTGACTCATAGACATGTCAGATAAAAGCAGTATTCAGAGAGGACACAGTAGTTGACCTTTTGCCAGCTTGAATATAAAGTTAACTTTCAGTAGGACTGTGCAGACTGTACTGATAAGGAGGGCAGAGTATCTTGTGAAGAAAGAAATATGAAGTCTGGAGACAGAGACAAGCTTTAAGTGACTTATGGGATCTCTGATAAAACTATTGCTCAGCAAATAAGGACTTTGTTTGGAGGATTTTCTATTTGTGTTGTTCTGTTTGTCTTTTAATCTAACTGCAAATCCTAAAAATTGTGGATAAAATGTATTAGTGCACAGAGCAATTTGTCACACAGCACAGGAATTGTTAGTTGAGGCCCATAGTCTTTGTGGTGGAGGGGAAAACAACACCTTGGCCAAGAAGAGAAAGGGAGCTGGAATCTGAGTCAATGTTATTGCAAAATGAGAGAATAAACATCTCTTCAAACACCAAATCTTATGGAGGATGCCTAAAATTTGCCTAGGTGGCTGGGCCTTCCTCTGAAAGTTATCTTGCAACAGATTAATTAAAGCAGACAAGCTTCATAGAATCACAGAATATGCTGAGTTGGAAGGGACCCAGCAGGATCATTGAGTCCAACTTCTGGCCCTGTACGGAACCTCCAAGAATCCCACGTTGCCCCTGAGAGCATTGTCCAAATGCTTCTTGAACTCAGACAGGTTTGGTATCTTTTTTTGTTTCTTTGCTCTGGAGATAAACCATTCTCTTTGTAACAGCTTCTGATGTTCCAGACAGCCATTTTGACAGGATGAAAAACTTCTCTGTATTATCAAGTTTTTTATTTGAATTTATCAGGAGACTGGTTGAGTAGAGTCTGCAAAATTGTCAGGCAAAGGAATCTTCTAAAAATAAAATGTTGTTAGCAAGATACTCAGCGTGCATAAGATGAAGGAATTTATAAATAGATTTGGGAAGAATTGAGCTCATTATAAAATAAATCGAAGATAGATTTTTAGGATATAGCCACATTTCAAAGTTATTTTAAAGGAGCCTATATCTCCACTGTGGAGACTTTGTCTCATTCTTTCTCTGGCATCAGGTATTCTCCAGCCCTGCAAAGAAAGGCAATGAAAGGAGAGAGCCTGTGTGGCAGGAGGCAGGCACAGAGCTGTCTGCAGCAGCAACCAAGGGATCTCATTATAAATGAAATTTTATCTCCTCCCTCCTCCTTTTTGTTGTTGTTGTTTTTTTGTGGTGGTGGGTTTTTTTAAATCAGAAGTGTCATAAGTAGCCTTCCTGGAAAGAAAAGTGAATCCATCAGTGGGGGTGGCTCCCAGGAATTTGCTGGCTGGTTTGTGGTTCAGAGGAGGAAGGTTTTGCAATGCAGACTGCAGTGGGAGCTGTGCCTGGTGTGGGAACAAGGAGGAGCAAAGAGATGGAGTCGATGTGAAACCATTCAGGTTTGTGAGAGCTCTGCTACATTTACTCAAACAAAAATTTACCTTCAAGGAGATGGAGGGGTTTCTTTATAAAAAAATTTTCCAGACATACCAGCCAGGGAAAGAAAAAAGGAAACAAGCTGTACAAATTATTGTTAGAAAAAAAAAATCTGTTAATAATAGTTTCTCAACTAATCCCACAGTGCTATGTAACTGTATTCTATCCAATTACTTGCTGCTTGTTATATGTTTCAGCCACAGTGTAAAATTTGTTTAGACATTGTAAAAAACATTTTAAAAAAGAACAAAATTATATAGATTTGACATATCATGCTTTTAAAGGTGGAAGTCCTGCTCAGCCTGGCTGTTAGCCATTCATCTTAGCAATGAGACCTTTTAAAGTTGCTTCTGAATGAAAATATATCTGGAAATAAAATTATTATTTAAATTTAATTGCATTATTTCAATTTCCATTCCAAGACTCATGATTTACTAATTCCTCATAATTGGAACGATTAGCCTTATTCTTATGTTCTCAAGCCAATTAGATGTCAAGAACAAGTGCCTGGGCAAACAGTTTGTCTGTGTCATGAGAGGGGAACAGAGGCATTTTGTTCAAATGGAAGTACAAGTGAGATGCAGCTATGAAAGGTTTGTTCAGCCCCAGGATGAGTGAACTCTCCAGGAGTGCACTTTAAAGCAGCCCTGGATCTCCCCATGCTTTGGTTTGTACTGGGGAGTGATCTGGACACACAAAGCAGGCTCCTTAAAGCTGATCCACACCAAAGCCTGTGCTTTTAGAGTGCAGCTGATGTGCTCCAGCTTCCCATGAATCCTCATCCCCAGAACGAGAGCAGAACCAGCCAGAGGGATTCCCAGCACTCCCCTGCCACAGAGGCCTCTGTGGGCTCACCTTGGTGTTTTACACCAAATGTCTCACTGCTCAGACCAGCTCTTATTACACTGCAGGACATCTTGCAGAGGCATGATCTAAATGTGGTGAATTATGTAATTATAATCTATAGCAAGATTAATAGCTGCCAGTAAAGAAAAAATAGTAGTTAGAGCAAATACAAAATATTTTAAAGACTATACAATAGATTAAATAAAACACACTTCTGCTGTCTTTCTTATACACCATATTCTTTTAGTATTTAATTTTATACTCTCTTGGAAGCTGAGGGAGACTGTGGATTAAATACAAAATTCTTTGTTCTGTTTTCATATTTGGTCACAATACTGCATTGGAGTGTGCACCAAAGCAGAAAGAAAATGTGTTTTTATTAATTGAATATTGGGGCCTTTTTCTTGTTTATCATATTTGGGAAACTTATTTTCAGTCTCAAGTGAGATATTTAATAAAAATTAGTTTTAAATCCAGTGAAGAAGTAAAAAACAAGAAGGAAAAAAAATCTCTTATCCAGTGAAGAAGTAAAAAACAAGAAGGAAAAAAAATCTCTTAAATTGCTTTTAAATTCCCTTGTTGGCATGCCATTTTCTATTACTTTAATTCACATTTTGCTACCGTATTGCAAGCAGCATTGACAGCCTGCCCTTACTTATTTTTTATTTGCAGTTCTATTTGAGAACATGAATATTTTATCTGACTACTTCACAAAGCAAGAAACTTCTTAGGAAATTGCATAATTTAAGAACTTGGTTGGGATGTTAAGAGTGTAGCTTGATTTCAGGGGCCTAATCTTCATGTAATAATATGATCAAGAATTGTCTTTCTGCTTTCTGACTTACTGGTCACGACGGGAGATTGTAGGGAATGCCTGTATTTTAAAAAACACCTACATTTTAATCTCTTGAACAAATCTCTTTTTGTCTCCTTCCTCTTATGGGATCATTTTCTTTCAAGGAACAAACTTGATAGAAATGGTGAAGTTACTGAAGTTTGGATTACATGTGATTTTTATGGAATGGAGCAAACTGCCAAAAATCACTGGGTTTGAGCAGATTCAGAAAACCAGAGTGGTCACATAAGACTCATGAATGTAGACTTTTATGTAAACTTTTATCTGCTGCTCTTGAATACTTTTCTCCTGACTGTGGAAAGATACCTTGCTAAGAAAAGATTGTTGTAATTTATCAAGCAATTTGTTTTTGTGTAACTCCTAATAGGGAAACTGAAAGTGGTCAGAGAGAAACATTATTTTTGGTTTGAAAAGTAAGGAATTGGAACATTTGGTTTTAGTAATAGTGGAA
This sequence comes from Anomalospiza imberbis, assembly GCF_031753505.1. Classification (NCBI taxonomy): domain Eukaryota; kingdom Metazoa; phylum Chordata; class Aves; order Passeriformes; family Viduidae; genus Anomalospiza; species Anomalospiza imberbis. The sequence continues at coordinate 14,060,143 of NC_089693.1, read as the reverse complement.
ACTGCAAACAATTCTTGCCCTTTAGGATCCTGCTCACCATCTTGTTCCATGATGAGTGGATAATGATCAGTGTCATTTCTTTGTGTGGTGGCTCATATGTAACTGATGCACAGTAGATTACAATATGTGTCAATGCTGATGGAAACAGAAAATTGATTTTTCTAACAGAAAATGTCACTAAGAGCAGATAAGATTATATTCTTCTGATATAGGAGAGAGATTTTAAAGCATTATTTTAAACACCACTACCTCAGCATTGTTTTCCTCAATTTTGCATAGGTGATAAAGAAGACAAGCTGGTTATATATCTTGACATTAGAGATTAAGTATGAAAAGCAAAGTCTGAAGTTCTTTAATTGGTTGTTTTCTATGTACTTTATAATGCCCTGGTTTTTACCATTGCGTTTACTGTGCTGACCCTCCCAGGTCACCAGGAGATGTACTGGCTGCCTGGAAATGTCAGGCCAACAGCAAAGTGTGCCAAAGCAGATTCTTATAGGGCCAGATTCCTCCACTGAGATGGCAGCAGTTGTACTAAAGTATATTTAATGTCTTAAACATTTGAACTGATACATGCTAAAAGGTATGGGAAAAGTTCAAATATACAACAGCAACACATGACTTTCAATTTAGTGGAAGTGATTTAAGGTGAATAATCCTTATTAAGTGAAATTATGAGTGAAACTCTTACCAATGCTCATACACAACTTAGCTGAGTTTGGTTGCTTAGAAATATGCATTGTACATTTTATTATTTCACTTTTAAAGTTCTTCAGTGAGCAGGGTGGTACACATGCCTTCTAGTCCTGAAATACCAGAATCACAATCCCTCATGTCACAACAACAAACAAGAGATTTTTGTTTTCAGTTCTCTAATTTTGCACAACTTTTTTGTTGAAACAAGGTAGAAAACATATATAATGCTTCCTAAAATGAGCACTGCCCTCATTCTTTGAATGTAACCAACTCCTGTTTTTTGGTAAACAGAATCTCTACATGGATATTCAAGGCATCCCAGGACTCTGGTATAGTATCAGTGCTCAGCAACCTTTACTTGACTTTGCAACCTTATAAAGGATTTGACAATGAGCCAGCTGGGTTAGAATCAATGAGATAGAAAATTATTCTCTTTTCCTTTCTGAGAGTTAACTATGAGTTAGTAGTGCTTGTTTCTGTAGAGAGGTTTGTCTCTGTGAGGTAAAGTGGTCCTTGTACGTTTGACATTGATTTCTGTCATAGCATTTAAAAGACTTGATTTTACTCAGATGTCCAGAGATTTAGTTCCAGAATTCCCATTATCCTAATTAGTTCAGCAGAATGAAACTACTCAATGCACTTCCAGGCAATTATCTTACCCTTCAGCTGCTGGCATGATACTAAAAGAAATGGATCACGTCATTTATGCATTCCCAAAAATACACCTTGTTAGCTGTGCCCTGGAGTCAGGAAATCAAGTGTCTAAATAATGAAAATGTTACAAATGTGCATTGTTGAAAATTATGAAAAAAGACTGATACTCTGTTGTCAGTGTCATGTCTCAGTTTGTGGCACTTCCTTTTCAAGACAAATAAAAAAGCAGTGACCTTGATTCATCTTAAAGGTACTATCACTGAGCGAGTGCAGGCCAGAATTTTGGTGCTGTTTGTATATTAGTTTTAGAGGAAATGCATTGCTGTCTTTAGTGTGACAAAGAGTTTTTCAGGAATGGGACAAGGAAACTAAAAAGGATTCCAGTTGTCACACTGAATACTCTCATAGCAGCTAGAGGCTCAGGGGGTTTTGGTGTCTAATTGAAAGCATAGTAGTAATACTGATCATGCTAAAATTGTGATCATTGATGTTACTGGTGTTTCAGAATTGTGCAGTTGTTTGCTAAAATATTGAGTGCTACCTTAAGGATAGTATAAAAACCAAAGGAGCTGGCTGACCAGTGTGGCCATAAAGCTTATGTGTTGTGTCATGTGGGAGGGACTGATGCATATCCTAGGGCCTTATTCCCAGCTCTGTGAGCTGACATTTGGCTCTATGAAAATGTGTGAGAGAGCATTGCCAAGTGGAGCTGGTGGGGAAGCTGCAGCCTCTGTGACAGACACAAACTTGAACACAGCTCAGAGTGACACAGGCAGCCCCAGTTTGGGTGACGTTGTCAGCTTTCAGCTGGTGGGTTGCATATCCAGCTACTGAAGAGCTGCCACTCTTCTGTCTGCACTGAGCTGGGCCTTGGAGTTTTTTAAAGCAGTGTTTGCTCTGTGTTTCTCACTCTCTGCTTTTTACTTTGAAAGGATCGGTAGCTGGAGACACATCTTGCCTATTGTCTTTTAAAGCTTCCAGTTGTTTCCAACTTCTTGCCATAGAGAGGATAATGACTTGTTTCTGGAGGTGAATACTTTAGGTGCCTGGTTCCCACATAGGAAGTTCCATAATAAATATTTGCTAGTTTTATTTTGGATTATATGTTATTCTTTTGACTCCTGCTACAATTTTGCTTACTCTTTGTAGAAAATTTATCTCTAAAGGTCATACTGGCAGTTATATCATATACCCAAAATAGCTGATTTTAACACATTTCTTTCTCCCCTCTTCCAAATAAATCCTGCAACTGCTTTGAAGCAGTGCTTTTGACTAATGAGAGCTATTGCCAGGCTTCCCTGTTATGACACATTGTTAGAAATGTGCCTAACATACAAAAGTGATGGCTCACTGGGCTTTCATCACTTCTTAGCCACTGTCACAATTAGGATCAGTGTTTTATTTGGAGCTCAGTGATTCAGTTCAGATCTCTTTAATTCTCAAGGGAGGCTGTCCACAAGGTCAAAAATTCAGTTTTCATACAAACTTGTCTTCAAAGTCTTACATAAAACACTATATTAAAAGAACAGCACTGTAACTGAGTGGTGTATGAATTGTCTGTAACCTGGTAGAAAGGTAAAATATAGCACCATTACCTTAAGTAAGACCAGATGTCTTCCTTTTCTGACTAAGGATCTGTTTAGACATGTGTAGAATTCATTTGTTTGCAACAGTTTCATCATATCTCTCCTTCTGTAGATAATTTGGTACATGGATCAGATACAATTTTATCAAAGGCCTATTCACATGCAATAGAGCAGCAGTCTCATGTTTCTAAAGAGTAGCATGTTCCCTGGTTCTTTCAAAGATGAGAGCAAATTCTGCACCATATTGAGTGCCCTTTGGCTGCAGGTGAAGAATTCAACAGCTTGTGGGAGTGCTAATTAGTGCTAATAATAACTCCAATGACCTGCCTTGGCTTTAAAATGCCTGACAGAAATTGCCCTGTCCTTGAAGGACAGAGATTTTGTTTCTGTGTATGTCTGACTGGGGACACTCATGCCTACATGTTTCTGTGTTTAGTGATCACACACGATTACCAAGTGAGTGCTTGTGTGTGAACAAAAAAGAAGTGGGTGGTGTGGTGGAATCAAGAGGAAAAAAAGGCAAAGAGACCTCCCAAAAATATTACACCAGAATTCCATTATTAAAGGGATTTCTCTTGTAGTCTAAATAGCCTTATTAAAACTAGAAATAGTAATAGGAAAGCATTAGATTAGGAATTGGATTATTCAAAATTAAACCTTATCTCTCTAATTTTGGTACTTTTTCTGTGGTTACTCTGCTGAAATATGTATGGAGGGTCTGAAGAAAATGAAAGCAGGAATTTGTGCAAGTACACAAAAAGCTCCAAAGTATGAAATTTTTATTTAATCTGGATAATAGGTTGCTGATGGTGCAGAAAACAATTGTATTTTCCAGGATATTGCCCTAGACCTTTTTAATATAAATTTTATCAACACTAGCCAGAAAAATGAATTACTTTATGAGCTGGAATGATAAATTAGGGGGTTTTCTGACTTCCCTTTCTTTTGCTAAAGTGATTTTTGAATTCGAGGCGAGGAAAGGGTCTTTAAAATACTAATAGGGGCTTAATTGGATGGTGGAAACACTGGTAAGGTAGCAGATTTTTTTAAATTTTTTTTTTAAATTGAGGATAAAATTTGAAGTTAAAAAATATGTGACTCATTGTTTAGTTTCTAACTAGACATTTGGCTTCAGAGCTGCCCAAGCAACTCTAAGCAGACTTTTTCCTTATCCTGCTGCCATCCACTCACTCCTGACCTCCTGTAGTCCCATCATTGCCCCAGCACAATTGGTCTCTTAGTTGCAGAGTGAGCAACATCAGGGAGTTTATCCAGCTGAAAAGTAGGATGAGCAAGATTAGGATTGTTTTTCAGCTGGATCAGTTTCCAAGCTGATTGGCTACAGGAGGAATTGTGAATCACTGTGTGGCTCCAGGGAGCTGTGCTGGCACAGTGGGGTGTGCCAGCAGCAGCGGTGCAGTGGCCAGAGGGAAGGGCTGCTGGAGTTGTTAATGTCACCACGTGGGTCATGAACTCCAGCCCTTCCCTTTACATTAAGATGTCAGCCATCACTGGACACTGGTGAAGTACAAAACACAAAATGTCAAGTATTTGAGGCCTTGCTTTTCCCCAGAGCTGCAAAGGTGCTGAATGTCTTTAGTCTCATTTTTATTACTGTTAAAGAGTATCCTAGAAATCAAAGAGCAAAGAATATTCACATTTGATTGCCTTATTACAGTCAATTAAGCTTAGTCAGGAACACGTGTATTGAGGGACTAACTTGCTGCACAACAAGAGGGAAAATATTGGTTTACTTCATTTTCCAACTACCCACACCATCCCAGAGAGTGCAATCAGTGTGGAAACAGCCAAGGCAGTGTCAGTTCACAGAAAGTCTGTGGGGAAAGCTACTACATTTTAATGAAATGAAGAGATATGTGAAACAAGCAGCCTTCCATCTGGAGATTCTGGGGATCCAGAGTGTTCTGTAGTACAACAGTTTAGTTGTGTGGCTGTGTTGACTTTGAAAAACAGAAACACAGGTAGCCAGTAGCCAAATTGTGACAAAGTAGATTACAGAAGAGCTGTAAAAGATCCTTCAATCACTTGTTATAGACACAAGAGTCTTCTGTTTGGATTGCTCTGGACTTGGTCCAGAATGTCTGAAAGGGAGATCAGAAGCAATGAAGCGCTGGGTTTGCAGGGTGCTAAGTGCTGCTCTGATGCCTGTACTGAGAGAAATCTTTCTCAGCTCAGAGTACCCAGGCCCTGAGCAGATGTCTGAGAATTTGGTTTCCTCCTGCACATCAAGATTATCATATTCAAAGTATCCAAAGTGATTTTTTTTCTAAAGCCAGTTGAGGAACTAGCATTGATACTTCATAGATGGAAAATAACGAATAATTTAAATAATTTTGGTAGGCCCATAAATATCAGCTCTTTGATGGTATTTAGGGGAGTAACATTTTCTTGAAATGAATGGAAGAGACATCTTAAGGCCAAGCAGTTATCATCTGTGGAATTAATTGACTAGCACTTAATGTTCTGTAAAGTAGAACATTTTAAATAAATATACACAATCTTCATAACCTAGAATAGAAAAAGTAGAAAGGGGCATGGGATCATAAGAGAAATTCTAACCCAAGGTCTAAATTCTATAAATTTACTATAATTCCAGAGATGGGTTTGGGAGAAGGGACATGCAAAAATTCCTCTCAGATGGCATAGTACATCATACTCCTGGTTTTATTTTTATTCTCTAAGAATCTCAGTGGTAGTTGTGCTAATTTCTGCTACCTGAAATTTCAGATAGAACACAATGTATTCAGCAGCCCTTCCCATTGCCACTTCGTGTGAGTTGTGATTTAGGGAGATTAAAATAGTAAGCAGCACCAGTGTCTCCTCTGGGAGCTGGATCACAGACTCTAAGTTTGCTCCAGGTCAAATCTCCATCACATTCTTTAGGATGACACTGACATTACCAAGCCAGAAGATGTTGAGGGACACATTTCTTGGCTGAAGTTTCTTACAAAAGTTGCAGTTCCTTTAAATTAATGTATTAAAGTAAAAGATCACATTGTGGTCACAGAGCATGTGAGAAGAGACTGAGGCTATTTAATGGCATACATCAGGATCAGGCCGAACTCCCTCTCCAGGAAACAGAGTGGAGATTGCTCTTGGGATGGAGGTAGAGTTCTGACAGAGAGAGAAGGCACATTCAGTTTTTGGTGAGTCCTGAAGGCATCTGTGCCCTTAGAAACATGTGGAAACCTCACAGTGCTCTGTGGGACACGCTGTCCTGGTGTAGAATGGAGGCTGCATAGTAAGCAAAATCTCATGCTTAGCACACATTCTCTGTGTATTTAATGGTATTTGAAATGCTGTTGCCTTACTGGCTAGAGGATGTGGCAGCAGCTCTCTGGCCACAGAGAGCAGGAACAGACTTTCCCAGGCATTTTCCTGGGGAAGACTGTGAGAAAATCACAAAAAAGAATGAGCAACAGTTCTTATCTCCACTTGTTGCACCTGCTGTTGTGCACGTGTGGAATGTGGCATAGAGATTTGTTTACCAAAAGGTGATTTCTTAACTGGACACTGGATGGTGTTTAGATGGATTGACCAATTAGGTCAAAGCTGTATCGGACTGGCTGGAAGGACTACTGAGTTTCTTAATAAGTATAGTATAATATAGTATAGGATGATATTATAAAGAAATTGATCAGCCTTCTGCAATCATGGAGTCAATGCTAATTATTACCCAGCTGGGGGCCTGCAGTGACAAGAGGATGCTTTCAGGGTTTATTTTCTCTCTACCTTGGTGTGCCCCAGAGAGCAGTAAGTACAGGCCAGCTGGAACAGGGGAATTGTCTTTGTGGTGAAGGCCCAGCTGCTGTCACTGTTCCATGGCAGAGCACTGTAGTCAGCCGTGGAGCCTGGGGATAATGAGGTACTCACTGCCCAGCTGGAGGAGAGATGACTGAATTGCATTGTAGTGGTCAGTGAAAACCAGAAGAGTAACTTCAGTGCTGCTTACTGAAATGGTTTGTGTGGGAAACTTTTCAGAGCTTTATTGGGATTTCTGGTCAAAACACCTCATTAGTACCTCAACTTTCATGACCATTTGATGTCATCTACTAAGAAAACAATGATTTATGATGTTCCTTACAAAAAACCTGTTACCAATTAAAAGAACAAGCTCTACTTTCTATTCCTGGGTAAGCAGAAGGTAATCATGATGGATAGAGACCACAGTAGATTTTCAGATGATGTGCCAGCTGGCTTTCTGTGTAGTTTCTAGTGCTGCAGAGATCCACTCACTAATGCTTTATGCTGGTAGCTGTGTTTTTTATATCTGAGTATTCTCCATTCCCTTCTTTCTTCCTTTTAGGTCTAGACTCTAATTCTACAGTCCACTCTGCTCATTTCATTACTGACAGTAGAGCAGGGCAGAGAATTAACTTTAATCTAGTCACAGTTCCCTCCATTTGCTCTGTTTCTTGAAAATATGCAGAAACTGCTTTGTAGTTACTTTCAAGTGTTCACAGAAGACTCTAATTGTCTCCTGTTTGCTGTTGGTCCTTAACTTGAAAAGCAGATTTGGGGAATTCTGTTCTTGAGGGTGAACCTCTGCTCTGGGTCATGCTTCATCCCGCTTACTCTCATTTGCATAAACACAGTGAATGCAATTAGGGCTGTCAGGTTTCCTTGTAGTTTAGCTAAGCACTGTGGTGTAGGTGGCAATTTGTATGTTGTCATAGACAAGCTATTTTAGTCAGGATCAGTTAAGAAATTGTTCAGATATTTGAAAGGTCTTTAAGGTGCTGGCTCTAGTGACTCCCAGAAGAGTGATATTCAAACATTAATAGGGACTGGAGTCTAGGATGAGACATTAAAAAGGAGTTCAAGTAGGTACTAAGGACTTGATTCAATACCTCTAGAAGGTTTTGGAGCATTTTTACAAAATGTAATTCAGTAAGAAAGACGAGTGGTTTCTAGAGATGTATTTGGCACAATAAACTGGAGGTTAAGTCATGTCCTCATGTCCTAAGAGCACTGCTAATTCATATTGTTATTTCTTCCTCATGTTTCAGCACTGAAAGTAATATTCTGCTTCAGTAAATAGTAATCAGTTTCAGAAATGCAGTAGCTTTCATGTCTTTCTGAAAATAATGATAAGGGTTTTAAATAATATCCAGCATTCTTACAAATTAAACGTTTAAAACAATTTTTTGAAGATTGTAAACTCTCTAGTGAAAGCATTACCTGGATAATACCACTCACAATATTTTTTGTAGTGAATAAAAGTTGCCCAAACATTTCCTCTTCAAAAAGAAAATCAGAGCTTCTTCCATGTCCCTTCCCTTCCTAGAGCCAAACCCTAAAAAGCAAACCTTGAAGGCATTTGTACTGTCATCCCAAGTCAAAGTACAAGTGACATAAATATGAAAACTAGCAGTACTATTTCACCACAACACACAAAAAAAAAATTAAATGGAAATATAACAAACCAAAACACTAGCCTCTTCAGTATGTATATAATTTTTAACACCTATTTTTGTCATAAAGTCCACATAATTTAATTGTTTGTATAACAACTCATAGAATTCCAGTCAAAGGTAGGTTTTCTGGACAAGTTTTACTCTCAAGACATGATAATTACCTGGACAGTATATTAATTATACAGTGATTTGCCTGGTAAATAAATTAGAATGTATTTTGAGAGTCTGTGTATATGTGTATGTATGTGTATATATATGTGTATATATATATATATATTAGTACAACTAAGGAGCACACATACACACCACTGCCACCCCATTTTGACAGAATCTCAAATTTGAGTGACTTTTGGAAATGCAGGCTGGCAAACATGGAGTTAAACCTTAATTGATGTCTTCCAACATCCCTTATGACCCATTGCTGCTGAAAGGGAGAAGAGTGGTGCTTGAAAGAGTAAGTAAATTCTTCACTCTGACACTATAGATTACTTTGAGCCTGAGATGCATGAAGTAAAGCACAAGTGATCTAATATAGACAAGATTTTAAAATGAAAAAATTCCTCTCAGCAGTGTTTCTATCTAATGGTTTACAATGTTAGCATTAAGATATGGGAGAACATGCCAGTGTAGCAGAATTTTAGGGCAGTTTGTCAATTCTAGACACAAAGCCAAATCAAACATATGTGTATGTTTTTATTTTTGTCCTTGGACCTGCTCTGTTATCATCTCCTCCATGGTTCAGTGCCTCTCTCTTTAAGCAATATACCAATTTAGAAAATGCTTTTCGGATCAAATATTTCAAAACAGCAGAAATTCATATGCTTGTCTCATAAAATTTGGGTTTTCAGATTGGACATGCTGATTTAATTCCAGAGAGCATTATGTGTATAAACACCTTGTTTCCTCATATTCAGTATTTCTACATCTCTTTTTTTGTCATTTGTTGCACTTGGAGCAACACCAGGAATTCTGGAGGCCAAATAGGAACCCAAATATAAACAGTATTATTGATAAAAGATTCAAAAGATTTTACTAGACTGGGCAAGCAAACCAGAGAATTTCTGTAATTTTAGCCAGCAACTCCTGTTTGTGCAACCATCTTGTTTTAGAAGCATTTCAGCACCATCAAAAGCTTTTGTTGGCTGATTATAATGGGTATGTGGAAGGGTGTGCAATCCTATGCAGTTAATGCTTTCTGAGGATATTAGCAACTGTAGCAATTTTTTAAATATTGAAAGGAACAAACAAGAAAGGTATCATAGCAATATAACTTTAAAACCAGTATATTTTTTCTAGAAGAAAGGCTACAAAGTGTGAACGAGGTCATTTTAACTTGGAGCATAGACATTAAACAATTTTTTGCAAGAGTCATAATTCACATTTGGCCTATGGCCAAAGCAGTGAACTTTATCACCCAGTCTTGGCATGTGCAGATAGATGGTCCCTTCTGTCTCTTTTGCCTGTTATTGCTCATGTTGCCAGGAAATCTTAATCATGCTGCTTGGAAGTGGCTGCTGGCCCATCCCCCTGCTGCCAAGCTATTCCACTGAGTAAGGAGTCCAACTCAGCTTCAGCAAGCAGACTCTTAGCTCCATCTAACATGGGAAAAAAGGTCACTGTGCTAAGGCCACTCAAGGGGACCATATGGTGGTAGGACTTACATCATCACTATTGCACTGCTGTTGATGCAACCCTATTAATAACCCTGAAGTTCACACATACTTGGCATAACTAGGTTTTCTAAAAGGAAATGTGTAATATGAACCTAGAGTGAACCACAAAACAAGAAAAGAAAAATGCTTTCTTTAATAATGAGTCATAGAATGGTTAGAGTTGGAAGAGAGCTTAAAGATCATCTAGTTCCAACTCTCCTGCCATGGTCAGGGATGGCCCTCATAGGTCAGGCTGCTCAGGGCCCCATCAAGCCTGGTCTTGAACTCTTCCAGGGATCAGGCATTCTCAACTAGGCAACCTCTTCTAGTGGCTCACCATCCTCTGAGTAAAGAATTTATTCCTATCTAATGTAAAAGTATCCTCTTTCAGTTTAAAACCACTGCTCCTTGTCCTGTCACTATCTGCCCATAACAAAAGTTTCTCTCCCTCCATTTTATAAGTCCTCTTAAGGTACTAAAAGGCTGCAATGAAGAATCCCTGGAGCTCTCTCCAGATTAAACAACCACAACTCTCTCAGCCTGTCTTCATAGGAGCGGTGCTCCAGCCCTCTGATCATCTTTGTGGCCTCTGGACCCACTTTAGCAGGTCCACATCTTCCCTGTGCTGAGCTTGATGCAGTATGTTTTGATTGATATTATTTTCCATTGAAACTGTGTAGATGTTCAGTCACTTGCTTTGGTAGAAATACTGGAAGTTGTTTTGTGCATCAGTAACTCCTTTGTCAGTTAGGTTCCTGTTATTGTCTCTTTTCATGGAAAAGCAAAGGGCCTTCTGTTAGTTAAACTATAATTATATTTTGCATCCTGTAGTGAAAATTTATGTCTGAAATTATATTCATAGATTTTTCCAGATGACAAAAGGAAAAATAACTGGTTTAGATCATAGAAATTTGTTAGGATTCTAAGACTCTTGGGAGCAGTGCAAATCTTAATCACAGCCAATCAGAAAATGACAGCAAATATTTTTGCAGAACTTTTCCTGAGATTATCATAACATAGATCATTAGTTTAACTGGTATCTGAACTTTCAAATTCCATGACTTCTTGGACCATTATTTTTGTATGTCACAAAATTTAGTTCCTGAATGCCGGTTTAAGTGATCTAACTAGAAGTGATGTGAATTTAAACTTCAGAGGTGATCAATAAGTCCATTGAAGTAAATAAGAAATACTAATGGTTTTCAGACTTGTTTCTATGGGCTCACTGTAGTTCTCTATCTCTGCAGTTTAAATGGCTTTTGAATTTTCTATGCTTTTTGTGTTTCTAATAGTTTTTCCTATAGCTTCAGGTACAAATTATTATTTTGGTAGTTTTTTTGATCTGATAGGGTATACCCCACACACTGCATTTTGTTGAGGAATTTTATATAGACTTTGATATTTATTTGCTATACCAAACATCTCTTGCATCTGTAATCCATTTGGGGAATGAAGAAAACAACAGCTATTCAGATTTTTGTATAGTCCATTCCTATGGTCTGTGTGTAATACTAAGGTGATGATAGCACTGCAGTACTTAAAACGTAGCAGAATTGGATGACAGCTAAATGTTACCTTCTCTTTTGGGCAAAAAAAGTGCAGCTCAACTACCAGCTGAGAGACTGTCAAGTAAGAAGTGCTAGCTCAACAGCATGCATTTTCATGTCAGCTACTATATAACTCTGCTCTGCACAAGAAAGTGGAATAATGGAAAATATTCCCACCTACTTTTATGTTTACAGGAGAAGAATCAAAATAAATAAGAGCTTAAGTATTTTTTCACATGCTTGTAGAAAGAATCATCTTGGCTCAGTTTCAGGGATGTTATTTTTAGGTGCTTATTTGTCATTCTGGGATTCTGCTTTTAGATAATGAACCTTTGCCAAAAATGCCAAACTTCTTTCCTGCTATATAAATGTACAAGAAAACCATGGCATTTCAGAAACCCTCTGTTTTTTTTTAAGAATAACCCTGTGTGTGTTTTAAATTCGCTGTTGTCTTTGCTTGGTAATGCACTCCATCTTATTCTACATAATTAAGTATAAAATAAGAACACACAATATATATTTTTGTACATAACTTGATCAAAAATATTTACAAACACTCATCTAAATTGATTTACCTGCTGCAATCTAATTCCTATAAGTTCTGATTTTGTAATGTGATTTCTTTTACTGTGTAGGTGGATACAATGATACAGAAAAAAAAATTGAAGCAGTTGTTTATTTTCTGGATACAAATGAATGAGTAGGACTTTTACACAGTGATTGTTCTTTTAGAGAACGGCTCTTTCATAGGTAATTGCTTGTGCTACAATTATGTACCAGACACTCATGCCTGAGGAGGCTTTGCACTCCTGATAGTTGTGCTGTTCTATGCTGCAGTTCCTGCTAAAACAACAACAAGCGAGCTCCAAGGTAGAAGGATCTCCAGGTAAAATAGAAACAATGCTCATGGAAAGCTGTCTCCACCTGACAGCATTAAAAGGCCTCTCATGCAGAGCTAAAAGCTTTGCTCCCTTCCTTAGTGTGAGGTGATGCCTTACTGTCATTTGCATCTGCCATTGTGGCAAACTAATCTGCCTCACTGAGACGTGAAATCAGGAAAATTACTCCCTGAGGTTACACAGAGAACAAGCAGAGCTTTGCTGACAAGTCAAATGGTTACAGAAATAAGGCAAGGTTTTGAGAACTGGGAATTACGTTATGTTCTGGCCAAGGTTGGTGTGGCTGAGGTTGGATAGGAGAAAGATACTGAGGGAGTGAAAGATGTAGAAATACTCATTCATGCAAATGGACAGCTGGAATTGGAATTGGACTGATTTAAAAGTGACAAGAGATGAGGGTCTTAGTTCAACATAATGGAATACCAGGGTCTTTAGCCTTGTAACTACCCACTGTAGCAGATCTAGTTAGGCTGTGGGGAACCTCTGGAAGAAAATACAGTAGATTTTTTTGCATTTTTAGAAATAAACCTTCTCCGCTTCTGAAATCAGTCTCTTGCCTCTACATGCTATGAGTTGGGCATATCTGCTAGTGCCAGTATGACATGTGACCTGTTGTTTGTGGCCCATGAATAAGGTTTTAAACTGCAGAACCAATGAGCAAACAAGTCCATGATACAGGAGTCCTAGGTCATGAGGGGAAAGGGGATGGAGAGAGTGAAGGGACTACCTTGCTATAAATGGAGCCACAGGTCGTGGGGGTGGGAGAATGTGAGCTGCATGAGGCAGGACCTGTGACTGTGAAAGAACAGGGGGACAGTGACTTCCTCTCTCTGCCTTGTGTATCTCTGGGGAACTAAACTTTGACCACACAGTGGAATCTGAATAGATCTGAGCAAAGATGATGAGAGAAACCTCAAACTAAAGTCAGTGCTCTTATTTTAGGTTCTCTCAAAAATACAGAATTGGTCAACTTTTCTAAATAGCTTTCTAAGGTTCAGTGACTGTGAAGGATGTGCAGGCTTTGCCTGGTAAACCAGGCCAAGTTATGGCATTAATTGAAGTTTCTCACAGTGTTTTAATTCAGGGATTTTATATTGTTCAAAGTTAAACCCAAGGGCAAATTTAATGTGCAGGATCAAAGAAAGGTGGCCCTGCCTCCTGTAGATTGAAATCACTATACCTATTGCATATAAAGCATTTGTGTAGCAAATGGTTTCTAAAACTGTTAATATAAATTAACAAAAATAGAAAACACAGCTGCTGTAAGGGGCCATACTTCTGTGAATGTGCATATCTTGCTTTATTTCCAGCCAAGGAGAAAACTTCATTTATCCCGTCCAGACTTAGAGTATTAGAAATGCAGTTCGATAAGAAGGAAAACTAATGCTTGCTTTGTATACATCAATATTGAGGTCAAACATGGCATTGTCTTTGTCAATCACATGAGAGAGGTTTTAAGAAATGCAGTTGTTTGATGTCCTGTCTTGCTCAACAGTCACACAGATACTGACAGAATGTGCAACGTCACAAATCCGTAGGAAATGCTCGTATAACCATGCCAGTGATAAAGACCCTTCACAGTACTCTCAACAAAACCTACTGCAGATGGATCTCTCTCACTCAAAGATATTCATCCACTTGAGATGAAAGGCAGTCTGCATAAGGCAACTCAGCAAATGAAAGCTTAAACACTGTCAGGTAGCTGGGAATTTTGATTCATAGTAGGAGACTAAATCTGTCACACAGAATAATTCCACCCCAAGAAGATTATAGCATAATCAGTTCAGTGAATATTTTCAAATTAATACATTTTAAAATTAGCTTCATAAGAAGTTTTGTTAAAGGTCAGATTACCTTAATTCTGTAACCTCAACATGTCTGGGTTCCCCCTGGGAAATATTTGTGGTAATTATAAGCAACTACATTTTCCAATAAATACAGACAGCTATAAATGCCATATTTTAGGGAACATAGCACCCAAACCCAACATCCTAATGACCAGATAGTCAACACTACTAAATTTTTATAGCATAAACATTTTTAAAAGATCACGATTGGTATTTATATTTAATAGTATATTACCTTTTTTCTTTCCTTCATATGTATTTGCTGAGATGATGATACAAGAAAGCAATAAAAATGAAAGTCGCAAACTTCTCATTTTTTGTTTCTTTGAATGAGAGTTCTGCTAAATTCTGCCAAGAGATGGGAAAAGGAAAGAATTAGCAAAGCTTTGCAAGAAATTCTCTGCCCATTAATCATTAACCTTGTTTTCATCTATCCCCTGCTCCGGTTTTTCCTTTTATGGAAGAGAAATTGGAATTTGCCTATTTCCAACATCTTCATTTTTATTTTATGCCACGTGTGGCAGAAATAATTTGGAGCTGGGTCATCTTACCTTGCTCAACAGTACTCAGCTCTGAACACAGACTTGAGGGCCTTTGTTCTCTGAAATACTGCTAAAGGCCAGGGTAACCAGCTTGAATTCAGCTGGTCGACAGCTCAGTCTGAACACATTGCAAAATAAGGGCAAGAGATGAAGGTTCATCTAAATATTTCATTAACATAGACAAATCCCAGCAAGGCAATCATCAAAATTTTAAATATATTAAACACTTCTCTTATTTCAGTGATTCAGTCAGTACCAGATTTTGGATAATCACAAAGTCTTTCCTTTCAAATCAAGTGAACAATTTTTAACACATAAGATATTAACTAATACAGCAATAATTAACCAACATATCTCCACTTCAATAAAAGAATCATAAGAAACTGTAGGTTCTAAATGTAGGAGTCATTTCAGAGGAAAGGTTTCTACTAAATTAGTAAGTTTGAATAGTAAAATAGCATGGTTTACACTGGAAATCAGAGCAGAATTTTAATTACAGCACTGTGTGTATGTATGCAACGAGTAGGTACATACTGCAAAGCGTGAGAGGACAAAAATTGCTCTTGGATAGGCAGCAGGGATCACACCCAGCTGGATCTCCCACATGAGCAGGACACCACGCTGGCCTCTCCCATGGCAGCATCACAGATTTCCCACACCAGTCAGTGGTGTTGAGAGTGCTCTGGCTCATTTTAAAGGAACAAGGTGCCAGCTAGGACACAGCCATGGCAGCACAGGCCTTAGCATGGGCTGCAAATCCACCTGCATTTCCATGGGTCACGATGGCCAGTTTATGTGGGGTAATGCTGCAAACCTCCATGGCTACCTGCACACCTGAGCTAAGGCATAGTTACCCAGATAGGTGTAGCGTACCTCACTCACATGCTTTGGACCATTGTGGAATTTTCCTTAGAAACAGGCACAGGAAACTTTCTCCCACATTCTGAATCATTAAGAAGCTCTCATGCACAAGAATGGGTGATAGTGTAAATTCATTGCTAAACTTAGTTTATTACAGATTTGCTATTAGTAATAGCAAATGGAGACAATTTTTAAAGAACTCTAGTTCTGTGTCAAATTAAATGACTGAAACAGTTGAAAAAAGTATCTTTTGAGCATTCAGTGAACCCCAGCTTCTTTATGGAGCCTCTTATGTTAATTACTAAATCTAGAATACAATAAATTATAGCCATACCATCCCAGCCTGAGGAATTTTAAATTTTTCTGTTGTTTTTATAATCAACTATTTTAAACTGTCCCAGATAAAAGTTTTTTCTCTTTTTTAAAGACTGTGTCTCATATGACCAATATGCTATAGCAGAACTGACATGTTAGACAGAAAAAAAAAGTATTCTCAGCAGGGAAATTCTAAATTCTGCTGTCCTGCTTGATGCATTGTTCAGGCATATCAGAGCATGCTTTGTGGGGAGGGGTCCATACTGCTGGATGCTGCATGAAGGCAGGAGAAAAGTGCAGATCACCTTCTTTCCTTGCTCATTCCAAGCAGCTGTGAGTCCAGGATACAGCAGACAGCTGGAAAACCCTCAAGCAGGCTCTAAGGTCAGAACACTCACTGCAGCTGGCAGTGATCTTGGCACAGTAACATCTGAAGCACTGTCAAGACTGATTGATTATGTGTGTATGAAAGTATACTGGAAAAGAGAACATACAGAAAAGGGGGTGATAGGATCAAAATTACTCTTGATAAATGAAAAATACTAATCACAGCAGTATTTTTAGTGAGCAAGAAAAGGACACAGAAGATAGAACTTGGACAAGAATTTAGGCTATTGATGCTGGACGGGAAATGCTGTATTTTAGTGAAGTTAAGACTGGTGGAAATTACTAGTGTAATTTAGCACAGCCTTGCAGTGAACTTAGAATAACGTTGGCTGAAGATTATGTGAAGATGACAGGACTGACTGACAGGTCGAATGGTGACACTAGGCACAGTAATCAAGAAAGTAGAGAGTGTTTCAATGAGAAAGATTGCAAGTTTCACTTTCTGCAGACAGGAATTGTTCTGGAACCAGGTGGTAGATCTGTCAGGGACAGAACTGGCTGTTGGATCTTTGTGAAGAGATTGCCTGAAAATGAAGTCTGTAGGGATCAATGTTTGGATTTACTTCTCACTACAGAACCCATGAAGGAAGCCAGGATGACATTATGAACATTTTATGAAGGATTGCTTAAACTAGTAAAAGGAAAACTAGGAAAAAAAGATGGAGGGACCTGCCTTCCTTTGGCAGGTTTTACTTCATTTGGCAATTCTGTATCAGTTATTGCTGGTATTTATTTGTCTTTCCAGTATTCACAGAATGTCAGCAATAATGATGAGAACACTAAGCACTGTTGTGGGAATAATTGTACAGCATTTGAATGAGAGGTTTCACAGTGCATGTTGAGGATGAGTTTATGTAGCACTGAATTGCCTTGCCATGGCACATTAGTCTGCAGAGAGCAGATGTGATTGTGTTCCAGAGGAAGGAGCTGCTCCCAATGGCCTTGACAGCATTGTCACACAATGTGTTTTCAGAGCATGCGTTTGGGTTTCCTTTTCTTCTCCATTTAATTTACATAAGTAATTCCAATTACCTTTATTATCTGCTCAAAGAGAAAAGGGTCTTCTGCAAATGTAATGATCATTAGAGGTAGGAAACTCCTGGTAAATACTCCTGGTAAATTTTCCTGTGAATCCAAATATTGAAATTATAACCTTTGCCATTTTCAACATGTTTATCTGGTCACTTGATAACTGCTTTGCTTGATATGCTCTTAAATGGGTTAATTGTCGTTTGTATTGTTATTGCATATATAACATTCTATGAATATATAACCTAAATTATTTTAGGAATTAGTTACCCTAATGCAAAAAGCACAATAAGAAAGAGTCTGGCACATTATGAGGATAATAAAAATGGAGCCAGGTATTTACCAGAAGCAACTGTGCAATTGCTACTCAGAGTTACTGGCAGCATGTTGCATCACTTACTAAAATGGCTTTTTTCAGCCACATTTGAATCTGCATAAGGTGTAGTGAGTGGGAGCTGCAATATTTCAGGTGAAAATCACTGCAGAAAAAAGAGAATCCTCTGGGAAAATGAGGGTGCTCTGGGTCTTTATATTACTCCACTGTTTGATCATAAGAATGGTGCCATAAGAGTGGTGAAACTTGATAGCCCTGAGACACTCCAAGTGTTCTGCCAGAGCCTTATGAACGCTAACGCTGCTCTGCTGCAGGCCTGCACCACTGGCAGTGACAAAATGTACAACACAGGTACCAGGAAATCAGGGAACAGACATCTCAGGGACTGTAAAGAAGGCTGGGAGGCTGATGTAGGAAAATGACACCTGGAATATACAAGCTGCACTGTGTCCTGATGTTACTTTCAAGAGTGAGTGGAAAGTTTAGGATTGGATATGTTTGCTAGTCATGCTCTGGATAAGGAAAGTGGATAATTTGGTATTTGCAAAAATCTTGATTCTTAAAAAATGTCTGAAATTAAGTTGTTTAAGTTTAAGGTTTATATATGGTTATGGTTAAATATGTTAATCTTAAAATTTAAAGGATCAATTTTAAAAAATTCTGTAGATACGATCTCTCTTTTCCATAACACCCAGCATTTGCAATTACTTCATTTTCTGCATTGAAATCACTCATACCTGCTGCAGTGATCTGGATTCCAAAGTTAGAAATAGATATTCCAAACTGCTCTCTATGAAACAGACAGAACATGTTTCATATTGCCTGGAGGCTACTGCTTTGCCAACTTCACGTGAAATGGAATCTTTTCTTTAACACACAGTGGTCAACCCAAATTTGTAGCTTATGTCAATGTGTTTCTATGTAGTTTGCATGCACTGTAAGGGGGCTTGATAACCTTCTCTCTTCTGCTGAGCTGCTGCTTGTACAACATATACCCAGGAGGTAGACTCTCAATCACAGTCCCCATCTGCTTCCTGGCTAATGTTCCAGATACAGTTAGACCTCTTGCACATATTCACATCTAAAATAAAATTGATGGTTCACTATTGGAAGCAGCGTGTGACTAATGATGCATTGTACCAGGCAAGTTTTTTGCTTGAATATATCTTTCTAATCAAGTTAAAGAAAAGAACACAGAGCAGAAATTTGTCAGGCATACAGTCCTGCTTTTTTTCTGAAACCACACTGTTCATCAAGATGCTTTTCAATCACCTGAAGACCTGTTATATTGTAGTACAAGATGTTCTTTCAGGTTTGGAAGAGATTTTATGGGCCAGAACTTCAGCTAGCATAAATTGGCTTCTGTGCAGCTCTAATGATTTTCACCAGCTGAGGATCCGCCCTGTGTTCCTATAATAACCCTAGCATCTGAAAAAAGATTCATGTGATGGTTATGCTAATACATCTGAGGTTATAGAGCAAGAAAATTTTTATGAGGTTGAATTTTTAATGCACTTTTTAAATCCAAAATTTATTCTGCCTGTTTGATCTTTTCTAGGATTTTTTAATATCAAATAACTCTGAAGAGACATTTTTAGATGGACTTTTGTGTGTAGATTCATGGTCTATGTCAAACATACAGCAGCTGCACATGAGTCTGAAACTTTCTTTACAGCAGTAGCTATTGAGCCATTAGACTTTCCAGTATTGAATTCAGAACTAAATAATTGATCAGCAAACTTTGTTTTCTGATATGAAAGAAAACCACTAATTTGCATGAGCATAGTGTTGTAAAATATGAATTTCTCATACAAGATGTATTTCATAATCCATATCCCCTGATAAGGTAGTCTTTCTCCATGACTCATCACCCAGAATATGATCTGACTTTCCTTGGAAGCACATTTGGGACTAGGAGTGGAATTCTTGCAGTTTCAAGTTTTCCCACAAGTCTAGATGATTTTGTATATTTGTGCCTTTCAATAATTTTTGCAATGTGGTGCACTGAGTAATTCTTATTATAAACAGCTGTAAACAAAGAGAACCCCAATACAATTGCCAAGCATAAATATAATTGTATAATAAGTGGGTCATCTACATCTACTTCAAACTTTAAAAAAAGGCACTTTTTGTTTATTTCAATTTTCATGGAGTGCTTTTCATAGCAAAGCATTACTTGTTTAATTGCCTTAGAAGAATGCTGTTTCTTCTGGGTCTGTCTGTCTTTCTCATGTGCTCATTTGGGGCACGTCTCTGAAAGCTTGACAAATCAGAAAAGCACAGAATTGATGAACCAAATAAAAGGGAGAACAAATCCCAATACATCTGGACTGCCTATGCTCTTCCATTATGTGTAGAATATTGGGTGATGTAACTTTGAAGAGCAGATGTGCTTTTGGAAACCTCAGTGTGCCTGCCCAGGGCATTTCCCTTCACTGGTCTGTGTAAGAAACAGCCAAACACATGCAACAAAGCTCCTTGGAAGACTGAGATCCAGCCCTGCTTCCTTCCCCTCTGAGGACTGAGCTTTATGGTTTTAAGCAAAACCAACACAAGAGCAATGCCTTTTGAAGCTGCCTTGCTTGCTCACCTCCTCACATCAAACGGAAGCATATCTGAAACAGATGAATACAGAGGAAAACCAATAGTGCTCTCTCCCTTGCTTTCGAGCTACTGTATTTAGGAGGGAGAATTTGTAACAACAAATAGAAAGCAGACTTGTTTCAGATATTGATTGATGGCTCTTATGGATAAAGAAGGCAGCAAGAACAAGACAACCAGGGCTTCTTGTAGGTAACATATTTGAAGAAGATAGACATGAAGGCACTTATACAAAAGGCAAAGAACCATGCCAAAGTAAAGAAACTTGAAAGACACTAAACGTTCAAAGGCTGATTGATGATGTCTCTTAGAACTTAACATGCTCACAGGAGCAAAACCCAGATCTCTGTGTAGCTGCTGTCATTAAAATTGAGTTTTCATGAAAAGGGAAGAACAACCAGACAAGAAAGCCAAAGGAGAAAAATAGGATTAATATATACAGAGTAGATGAGGGGGCAGCAGACTGTTTGAGGTGGTTAATTATCAACCCTAAATGTTTTGTTTGTTCCAGGACCTGACACAGCTCTTGATAGCCCTAGCAGAACTTAGATGCTGGGTTGGATAGACCCTTGGATCTGATGTATTGTGGGAGTTCCTACATTACTAAAAGATTAGAGGAGATTATGAGAGAGAAAATTGGCTTAGTTGAAGGATAAAGAAGCCTTAAATACTTTAAGCATCAGTTAGGATAAACATGCATTTAAAATCTTCTCCAAAATTTCTGAAAATCTGGTCTGAGAAACTGCCTGAAAATGTTCCAGATTGGTAAAAGAATTGTGGACTTTGTTCACAAAAATAGAAATTAATGTAGCCTACTAGAAAGAATTGAAATAGTTGTTTCTGTGTTAGTTCCGGAACTGCAAATCTTTGATGTCTGGATAGACCATAGGACAATTGATTAAATACATTGGTATTCCAAAATCCATAGTTGTTGAAATGATTCAGAGCAACAAATCAGCCAGTATTAGGTTTGAAGTGACTGTGACCATGAGTTCAAACAATTTCTTGGTAGTGTCCTGTAAATACTGATGTTCCACAACTGAAATGGGAAGAGCTACTAAACACTGTATTTAGCACAGATGTTTCCTGTTATAACAGATCAGTAAAATTTCAGTGCTCAGCGGGCCTTTAACACCCACCCTCCATCTGTGGTATTCATTTTTAGCATTGTGAAATAGGCAAAAAACCAGGCATATAATTAAAAAGAAACCCCATCAGGGTGTTTTCTCTAGCTCCACTTTCTTTTTTTTTTCTAGATGTGTTCCTTCATTTGTGTGTGGAAACATTTCATGGGTGGCAACATGGGTAAGACAAAGCTAGTTCTCCACCTGGGAGTCCCACCTATTGCAGCCAAGTGCACTCAAACAAGCCCTGGAGCACATGCTGCATCCATGAGTGCTAATTGAGAAAGGCTGATTACGTCAGTTGGGTAAGAATAGTGTTCTTTGCCAAATGACCAGTTTGTGCTTGTGGCTTTTAAGTAGCTGTGGTTCACCAAAGTGCTTGAGAAGTGCCTTTACTTTGAAGAGGAAGTTAAGGGAAGGGCTGGAGGCAAGCAGTGCTGAGGGACTGGATGAGCACTGTGGGACTGACAAAGTCAATAACCCAGAGAGTTGTCACAGATCCACTCAAATAAAATGATGGTAAAGCTCATCTTTGAGTAACTTGCTTGGGAGAAAAAAGGAGAAGGAAGCAAGCATTAAAGTGACTCTGACCATAACATGCATTGCAAAAACCTTCAAAATTTACAGTGTATACCAACTTCTCAAGTTTCTTTCATGTGTGTTTATTCCAGGTTGAATGTTCCAAAACCTTAATATGTGGCATGTTATTTGTTGAATAACCTGTGAGACAGAGTACAGGTGTCAGTCTAGTGAATTTTCAAGTTAACTCCTATGTTTGTGGTGACTGGGGAATAGGTAAGGAGTCTAAAATGTATTTACTATGGAGAAGAGCAGTGCCATTGCAAGGGCCTCATCCATGGGATGCAAACCTTGTTATGTCCACACTGCCTGTGGCACATGGACCTGTACCTCCTTATCTGTGTGTGTTCCTTTACTCTGCACTGTGGCATGAAATCCAGGGCAGCCACCACTGGCCTGCACTACCCTCACACCACCCTTAGGAAGACCATAGAGACAGATAGCTGGCCTTTCCACGGAGATTTAATAGCTCCATATCCTACTGTGTATTCCTTGGTTTTCTGTGTTCTAATTATAGCTTCAAAATTATTAGTGATTTCTTTTTAATTTCCAAATTCTGTTTGTCATCTTACATTGAAATTTCCTGCAGAGAAAGAATTCAAACTATTGGATAGAAGTCTTTCTTGTCATATTCCCCCACAGATGGTCCAATCTGCTCTGCAGTTCATGCCTGACAGCTAGTTAATCTGGTGGTGTAGGAACACACATTTAAAAATACAGGTTCTGGCATCAGCCTCAGGCAAGCACCTCAACTATGTTCTGTGCCCTGAAATTGGGGAATTCAGTCTCTGTTCTCCTTAAAAGTGTCTAGAGTGTGTTTTCCAGATGTAAGGTATACTGTAAAAGATAACTCTGAAATTGAGGTGTAACTAGGAATGTTTGTGTTGTTGCAGTACACTAACAATATTTTCATACTTACACCACTGGCTTAGGGCCATTTCCTAAAAGTGACTGAGAAAAGCAAACCCATTCATGGTAGCTCTGAATTTGTTACTCATGGACTTTCATCTCCTCTAGAAAACAAGAGAAGGAAGTAAAAAGATTGAAAAATGTTGCACTAAACAATATGTATTTGAAACTTTGGCAAAGCACTGGATAAATGCTTTATGCTATATATTTGTTAGGTCAAATTTTGCTCTCTATCTGGTTAAACCATCTTTGTACAAAATTTATCAAATATTACTGAATTGCATGTATATGTTTCTCATCATGGACTCTAGGAAGTCTTACAAAAACTTGAATAAGAAGGCAGAATATATTCTGGAAGGTTTTGTCTTAGTGGCACATTATAGGAATCCCTTTCTTGGTATAACTAAAATGAAACTTTCCCAGCTTTCTAAAAATCTTCTTACCTTTACCAATTCCCATAAAGGAATACAAAATTTATTATAAATACAGCAATTTCCCTTTGATCCAGAAAATACAACAAATATACACCTTTGCTCAGCATCATGAATCTTAGGTCAGAAACATATTTAGAAAGTAATTTGTGACTAAAAAGATAGAATTCTTTCATTTATTTACTACAGGACCATTTTAATCCTCTTAATTTTTTTAGATAAAGTTATTTTGTTTCTGGAAACTACATGTTGTATTGAAAAAATGTAAAATGTGTCTTCCAGTCTGTTTGTTCCAGATTAGTGAAATTACTGTGTGAGATTCTACAAAAGTTATTGCACTTTAAATACATAAGTTTTTATTAATGCAAAAGAGATAAAACCGATTTTTCCATTTGCTCTGAAATGACAGTCTGTAAATGGCAGCAAACAAATTTTGCAAAATGCTACCTCTGTTTTTGCCTGTTCATTCTGTATGTTATTTGTCAAGAGATACTGCAAAAATTCATATAAGTAATTTACTCAAACTTTAAGGCTGAGTACTACTTTTAATATCACATTTTCCATTCCTTTTTGATGCAGAAATAAGAAATCAAGAAATGAGGATGAGATTATGTTTTTATAGGTCATCTATAATGTAAATTCTGAAATGGGTGCAGAACTTCTCCATAATTCTTTTTAGCAAAAAAAAGTCTGCTTGAAAGCTTTTACAATTGTCCCTAGGGTTCCCAGTGAGGTGATGATAATTTTTGTTAAGAATTAGTCTTAGAAAATTTCTCAGTAGCAAAAATTGTGAACATTTAAAGAAATAATGCAACTTTAAGAACAGTTCTGAAATATTTCAACTAGCATAACCTAAGGGCTGGCTTTCAAAGAAGCTGTATATTCATTATTTTAATTGTCTTCTAATTCATCTCCTCTGGAAAGAATCAATTTCACATGAAGGAGAGGTTCCCCAGGTAGTTTTTCCAAGAATCACTCATTAAGAGGAGCTTTAAGGTAATGCATAAGCATAGATCATAAATCATAATATGGTCTAGGTTGGAAGGGCCCTTAAAGACCATCTCGTTCCACACCCTGCCATGGTGGGTGCAGGGGGTTCCACCAGACCAGGTGGCTCAGAGCTCCATCCAGCCTGGCCTTGAGCACTTCCAGGGATGGGGCAGCCACAGCTTCTCTGGGCAACCTGTGCCAGTGCCCAGCCACCGTCATGGCAAAGAATTTCTTCCTAATGTCTAATTTAAATCCTTCCTCTTTCAGTCTGAAGCCATTCCCCCTTGTCCTACCACTCCAGGCCCCTGACCCTTGCAAAGTCCCTCTCCAGCTCTTTAGGAGCCCATTTAGGCACTGGAATGTGCTGTAAGGTCCCCCTGGAGCCTTTTCCTCTCCAGGCTGAACAGCCCAGCTCTCCCAGCCTGTCCTCACAGCAGAGGTGCTCCAGCCCTCTGATCATACTTGGGACCATTCTGTGGACTTGCTCCAGCAGGTCCGCATCCTTGTTTTGCTGGGAGCCTCAGAGCTGGATGCAAGTCTTTGACGAGCAGAGAGGGAGAATCCCCTCCCTTGACCTACTGGTCCCACTTCTTTGGTGCAGCCAAGGATATGATTGTTTTTCTGAGCTGCAAACACCCACTGCCAGCTCATGTCCAGCCTCTCATCCACCAACACCTCCAAGTCCTTATCCCCAGAGCTGCTCCCACTCCTCTCTCTGCCCAGCCTGTATTTGTGCTTTGATTTCCCCAGCCCAGGTGCAGGACCTTGCACTTGGCCTTGTGGAACTTTGTGAGGTTCATGCAGACCAACCTCTCAGGCCTGTCAGGGTCCCGCTGGATGCCAATCCTTCCTTCCATTTTTTTCTATTAGACTTATGCAGGTTGGTCTAAGTGAAAGAACTGGTATATTTTCCAGATTATTTTTGCTTTAGCTATAGGTTCTTGATATTCTTTTTCCCTTTCTCAAGGCTTTGTTTCATGCATTGTAATATGTGTTCCCTTTGAGAAGAACAAAATACATAATGAAATTAAGTTCTTACTTGGAATTACAAGGAAAGTGTATAATTTTTCAGCTTTCTTAGCAAGGGGTATCTGGGCTGTATCACTGGAAAATCACTTCAGCTGTAGTCATTAGAGAGCCATTAGTACTGCTGTGGAGCATATCACATATAGCCAGCCTTCATGAGGAATTACGACAGCCCAAGGAAGGCAGGTTTTGACACACCGTATTTTGCTTGTATTATATTTTGAGCCATGTATCCCTGTATTTTGCTGACAGATTGTCAGGGAAGTGATTAGTCTGGATTACATGGCGATGATTTCATTTTATAAAACAAAACAAAAAAAGCAAGCAAAGAGGAATTGCTTTTGGCAGAAGATTATCCCAATACTTAGAAGAAAAAAAATACTGATGTTAAATTAAATGCTTATCAAAATGAATGCAACAGAATATGACAACAAATAATAGATGATAACTAGTTAATAACTCTGAAATAAGGATTTAGACAATATTTTCTCTTCATTCAGTGCTAAATCAAAGCCATGTAAGCAATGTTACATTGAACACTTGGCTTCATAGAAATAGCTACTGATAATGCACTACAGGGCCCAGCTACTACAGATGTGACAAGAGCTGGCATTGTACAATGTTGGCAGTATCATAATGTATAAAATATCTGTGTATACCATAATTTCTGGAAGGAAGTGCTTCCCTGCAAGGCTGCTTATTTTCACTGAGGCCTTTGAATAGGAGTAGTGCTATTCTGTTAAGGAAGTTGGTTTGGCATTTTGTCCAGGGAAATTGGGTGCATTGAGACTAGTGGGTGCAGAGAAGGAAACCTCCCAGAAACCTGATTTTTAAAGAGTTGACCCTGTGTCCCAAGAACTGAAGGCTATATGCAGCTGGAGAATTGTGTTGGAATGGCATAGGTGCAGCAGTGCTCCAATGCTCATTCCTCCTGGGAAGGCAGCTGATCCCTGCCTGCACTTCAGGACTGCAGAGCTCTGATCTCCTTCTTTCCAAGCAGCAGCAAAATGCCATTATGATTGTCTTCTGCAACAGGCTGCAGAAGGAGAAAAACATATAGTCCCAGAAGAAGGTAAATAAAATTTCTTAAAAATATGGGCTGCCAAAAGAGGAACTACTAAAATACATATAAGCCATAAATCTATTAAAAGTGCATGTACTGCAGTGGTTAGTGTAGTGCCTTCTGAGAAATAGGGTTAATTTTTCCATTTCTTTCAAGACTTGTGCTGTTTTGACTGACAGAAGCTCAGATCCATGGCAAATGGAACATTTCAGAAGTGAGTATGTTCTTTTCCCTGGGCAGGCACTCTTGGCCACTTGAAGGAACACTGATCCTGCTCCTTTGCTGATGACAAATCAGATGGCATTTAAAAGCATTCCTAATCTGTATTTCTATTGCAGGCCTGCTAGGGAGCTGTTATGGTATGCTTTCTAGATTACAGTGGCATAACATTCTTAAGTAAAGGCAACAAAAACATTATATCTTTTAACTTCAACTGCTAACTTGAAACCAAAAAGCATCCTTTGAGAAGACTTCTTGGACTTTGTTCAGTCAACCTTTGAAGAAAGAGAATGTGCCTTTTGTATAAATCAGGACCAGACTTAAACACATGGGGCAATTTGCTCACAGCATTTGAAGTTAAAATTTGACATAACAAAGGATATTACAAGAAACTGTAGTGAAGTTTAAAAAGATCAGTACTGAGCTAAAGTTTATTGCCAGTACTGTTCTTGCAGATCAAGGCTATGCTAATGTGGTCTAGGGTTACTTTAATATTTTGCAGCCTCTGATGCCCTTGGTGCATGTTTTAAGCATGCATATCACTCACTTTTATAATAAAATAACTTGATAAAGCCTTCTGCTTTGTGCTGGCCTCCTGAGGTAAAAAGTCATAGATATGTTAAGTCTCGCATTATTTGTTCCACCTTCATTATATTTGATGAAAAATATATATCTTGGTAATATAACAGACAGTACTTCCTCAGTAACTGGATTGCTTTAAGGAAGGGCATTTTTCATCTGAATAATGAAAATGTATCCTAGTTATTTCTCTGGTCTTCTTTTTAAGACACATATAGGAGATTGACAACACTAACTACTATTGCACAGCATGATGGAAAACTTTGAACAGGACTTTTGTCTTTAGGGATGGATGAGTGGAATCTTTACAGTCTTCCTGAAAGATGTACTGTGCAGCTTTTTATTCTCTGTGGAGGAAGAGGTGTGTGTATGTTCTAAATATAATTATGGGTCAGAGTGTAAATGTTAGGTTGTGTGAAGTCCATGACTGAAAGCAGACTATCAGTTATGTCAGTGGGAGGTTACTGCCAAGATCAAAAGTAGATTATAGGCCTGGCTAAGGCTGTATTCACACAGCTTTGCTGGTGCATCAATGCTGACGTGCCATTCTAGCAAAGAGCATGGTACTCCTGTGGAGGCAGCATATTCTGGCTGGCTGTGAGTGAAAGGTGCTCCCTGGAAAAGGAATGCTGTCCATATAACTGCCTCTCTGCACTCAGCTTTTCCTGATGCAAATAGCCATGAGTCAGTTTGGTCCATGTTCATGTCTGAAGCACTCACAGCTCTGATGGGTGATCAGAGAAGCCTGGCCTTTAGCAGATGAACCGAGAGGGATGAGCCAAGCCCTTGCCCTGCTCCATGGTGAAGGGGTTGAATAATCATAAGATTCTCTGTGTAACATGGGACAGGGGTAGAAACAATTATTCAGCTGGGACAACCACTTGTAATTCTAGGGCATCCAAATTCCCAGGGAGTCATCAAATTAAAATTAAAAAGAACCCTTTTCTTTTGAATCTTTGTTTTGGTAAGGAAGCAGAAAAATCAGCTCCTAGAAGAAATCCATTTTGGTCTAAAACCATTAGACGGAAAGTTCCCAATTTTCTTCATAGATATAAGATAAAATTATTAGTTTTAAAAATCAAGGCTTTTCAATGTACAAACTATACTAAATTACTCCCGTTTTTTCACTTTGGCCTTACTAAATCATGGGGTTTATAACTAAGGGTTTGCAAAGCACTGAATGTAAAAATATTGAGACATGATGAATGCAGAATCTTTGTTACACAAAGAAGTAGAAAGTATTGATCAAAAAAATGCTCTGAGGCAAACCAATTAGAGACCCATTGACAGCAAAATGACCTGCTCATCCATCTTTCCAATGAAATTTAAAACCTAAGTCCACATTATTTGTGGCCATTTTAAACTCTTGAGCATTTTTACTGGAGTCTGAATGCTCTTCATTTTGGTCTCCTGGCCAAAATCCAAACTGAATAATTATTCTGCTTCTTTCCTAAATTACAGCAGTAGCTTCATTAGGAACAAATGCATTCATAGTTTGCTGACCTAAACTGCTCTTATATTGCTATGCACTATTAACTGTTGCTGCATTTCCAGCTGAGGCTGGCTGCATTTCCATGATTAAATGACCTCTGGACAAGGCATGTATATCTTTAGCTTGTTTCAAAGGCTGTGGGACAAAAGATGCTGTATATATAAATGCTATCAAAGAAATAATTTTAGGCCCAGAACATGCAGGTCTTGAAGTGTGTTCACTGAACAGGGGGAACTACTGGCATTCACTGATGTAGCTGGATGAAAGACAGAGACTATTTGGGGACAGAGGGTGTTTGCTTATGGGCTGGAAAGCTCATGGCCACTGATAATCATGAAAAAGGCAGTTTAATTGAGAAGCATTGCAAAATTACAGAACAAAATGGGAAGCAAAGGGAGAGTGGAGATTTACTAAAAGCAGAGGCTTGGTGCTTTCTGGATATGTGTTTCTGGATAATGAGGTTAGCTAGCAAGATGCATGTTGGTTTTTTTACAGAAGTAAAAGTGATTAAATTGTTGAGAGGTCCAATAAAATATTTCAGACATTCTATGCATGGTTTCTTAAGGCTCTATATTTTGTTCTTGTTATGTTCTAGCTTCTTTTAAAAAGGCCCACACTTGGCTGAAAGGTGAGGGAAACCCTGAAACAGTGTGAGATATGAGCAGGATGTTTTTACAGTCTTTATTTTCCTACTGTGCTGTTGAGCTACAGCATCACCCTTGCTTTCCAGTGCTATCATTGTTGTACAGCACCTGAATTAGTTGCCTAAAGTGGTTTTAACTACCAATTTAGTGGGAGATGCTCAACTGTACAGCTGTTCCTAAAAAAACCCAGAATAGTCTAAACAAAAACAGCTAACTGCAAATGTTGTTTATGGGAAACTGTTCCAGTTGTGGGAGAACCACATGGCAAGAAAGCTCTCTAATGCACAGGATGGTTACAGTGGGAGCAAGGAACAGATTTGAACCCCAAGGTCTTGGCTTTCATTAACCTTTGTCTCTGTGCTGTGAAGCAGAAACACTGTGTGATCCTTTTATATAGCCTGGAACCAGACTACACTGTAGGGCTGGGCAATTTTCTTTCTGTAGATGAGTTCAACAAGTACAAAGCAGAACTGTGCTCCCATTCTCCTAAGTGTAAGTGGGTTCTTTCAATAGGTAGCAGATTCAAAGTCAGGAAAAATCACTAATTTATTTCCAGCACAAAAGCTATTACTAGAAGATATTTTTATTGTCGTAGAAGTCAGAGCCTTGGAATAAAAGTGCTATATTTGGTGTGCTCTATGCAGTGTGCTACATTCAGGTGTTCATGGTAGACTAGAGTATGACTATTCAGTATCACCTAGTTGTTGTGTGACTGGTACCAGAACTCTAAATCCCTACACTTATTCTTTCCTAACAGTGAAACATTTATACCAGAAGTGTTCAGTTCATTAGTTAACTGAAATTATTGTGCCATGCTGCAGTACTTTACTAGGATTTATTCCTAGACTTCTTCTTTCTTGTTTGGATGTATTAGTGCTATTTCTTTTTTATTTTCTCTCTTATGAACTGTACTGAAAGGACAGTGTTCTTTACAGACAGGAAAGTATCTATTCCCTCCAAAACATCAACATTTGTCATCAAGGAAAAGAACAAAATCCAGTTACTGTCATGCACGTCACCAATCAAAGCAACTGCTGACCATTGTGGATGATCTCCTAATCTCTCTCAAATGAAGAAAAAGTGCATTTAGAGAAACTGAAGCATCTTTGAACAGTCTGCTATGAGTCAAACGGGTTTGTTTTGCAACAGATTTTATTTGCTATGAATAATTTGATGAGCTTTATTTAATTGGCAGACACAATAACCACTCATATCACATTTCCCATAGACTTCAAATCATGTTTGAGCCCTTTTGCACAGTTAAATGGTTACTAGTTTTCTTCTTTCAACATCTGTTTTAGTCAACCTTGCCAAGTATCTATTCATTGCTGTTTTAACAAGATGTTAAATATTTAGAATTACGGAACAGCTTTACAATTATGCCTGAACATCTTTTAACTCTCTCACTTTGGATTTTGTAACTTTGTATATCATTTGCAGAACTTTAGGACAAAACACAGACATCTATTAATAAAAGAAAAAGGGAAACACAGCAAGTACATCATTAACAGTTTCAGCAGAATTACAGATTCTCACTTGGATTTCAGTAAAATATAGACATCTAAAGCACTTAGGAAAAACAGCATTTAAAAAAATCTAAACAGAAACAATCCACAGCTTTTTCCTGCCTTGCAATAATAGTCCAGTGCACTGATGTTAATTATATTGGAAAACCTAGTAAAACCCAAGTAAACTGTACATGTCTGCATGTCATTGTTCTGATGTGGTGGATAATGGAAACCAGCACTGCAATATTTGAGTCACAGGATGAGTCAGTTCTTTTTGACTTGAAGGACCAGCACTGGACATTAAGAATAAGAGTAGATTTCTAAACTTCTCATACAAACCAATTAGTCTTTTCACTAATATTCTCAGTCATAAGCAACAAGAGACCTTATGTTAATTCTAATCCTTCGTTCTAACCCCTCTGTATAAAAGCAGCTTAGTAAAAGACTTCAGTCTAAACAGAATTCAGACCACAATGTACTTCTCATTGTATACGAAAAACATGTGCTTACCCAACTTGGCCTTACTTGATGATATGTCCCAGTTTGGCATAAACTATTTTATAAAATGAAAATTGAAAATAGACATTAATGAAGACTCTCTCCTTAGAAATAGTGGATAGGTTATATCACAAGCCAAGAATTCTCAATTTTATACCCTCTTCCACAGAAGGCACAGCTCTGTCACATATTTGAATGGCTGTTTTTTTTCAGAATTGGCATGTTTTTCAAAATATTGCTAAATAAGATCATTGTGTACCACATTCTTGTGCCAAAATATACAAAATGCGCTATACCAGTCACATGTGCAGTTAGGCATCCAGGACAGGCCTCAGAACTGGCTTTTTTTAAACTGTAAATAACAAGCTTCTATTATGATCTAAATGCTATTCTCTCTGTGAGACAACCATAACATTTATTTACCCAAACTCAGCAGAATGACTTCCCTTAAATTATAGCAAACTGTCAGAGACAGAAGAGAAGATTTAGGCCCAGGTCATAGGCATTTTTAAATCCAAGGCTGATTTGTCATTCCCTAAGAGAGACCAGTATTTTGCCTGTAATGAGCAGTTACTCTGAAGGTGGCTTTGTGGCTGAATGAAAGAATAAGGAATTGTGTATGAAGGAGATCAGATTTCCTGATATGACCAAGGATACATAAATTGGTGTGTAAAAAATAAAAAGCACAAAATATTCTTCTATATACTGGATCTTATACTAGAACACACGTCCATGTAATTTGATATGTATTTTGAAGGAAATAAGATTCAAAACAAAGCCCTAATATGGGATTTAATTGATCAGATACACAGTAAAATACAAAACCACTGTTCAAGGAAAAGGTTTGTGTGCTACCCAGAAGCAATTATCTTACCATTAGTTGTGACTGAGGATATGATAAATTTATTTTGCAGGAGTTCTTGAAGGAATACCCTGAAAAACAGAATTTTGTGGAAGGAAATAATCCTGGGTTTCAGACAGAAAGGTTTTGCCTCATTAGTTTTCTTGCCTTCTTCAAGGATACAGTATCACAGCTGTGGCTGGTGTGAGTGATACAAGGCACCTAATGCTGTGACTGTGGAAATAGAAAGAAGATATTACTATGTCTTAGTAATAATTGCACAGCAGTAGAAAGAGCATGCAATGGATAAAAATCCATCTTTGGACAGGAGAGTGGGGTTATTAAAAAATAGCATGTTTCCTTAAGGATATGTGAGTGAGCTCTTGTTTATCACTGTCTCTAAATACACAAGATTGCAATATCAATTTTAAAGCAATAGCAGTATCAATTTTCAAAGAAACAATTGCTTATGAAACCAAAACTGAAGGTAAAGAAATTGCAGAATAATACAACTATGCCCTAGGACAGTTGTCTATTTAAGATTATAGAGGAGCTAAAGGATCAGTCAAGCACAATGCAGACAAATGTAATAATCTCAAGTTTACATAGGTATATATTGCATGTGTTAAGAACATGTTCACAGTAAAACTGAGTTAGAGGATTTTAAGAATTCTGGCTGCTTTCATCTTGAAAAAAATCACTTGAGCAGCACTTGAGCAGCTGTGTCAGTGAGTTAGAGAGCTGAACCCTAGAGAGGGTTTGAGGGAAAAAGAGGCTTAGCTAAGAGTTTCTGAAGAATATATTTCCTAGCCTAGTGAAATAATAAGGAAATTATACTTGTCAAAAGTCGAGGACAGTGATCTTGTTTGCTTTCCCAGGAGAATTTGTGTTTTGGGTTAGATGAGGGAATCCAGGGGTGTTTAACCACAGTTTTGGAGATTTTGCTCCAGTACACAATGCTTACCTCACCGAACTGCAAGCCTGACTTTCCACATCTCTTACAATTTCCCTTCTGTTAGGAGCCCAATCTTTGTATGTTTGCAGAGCAGAATGAACCGAAGTCTCAACCTCTGAGACACTTCAGACCCACAGCTCTAGGAAAGAGAATATTCAGAGCAGTGGTGAAGGAAATAAAAGCAGTGATAAGAAGAGGCTGAACAGGAGTTTTAAACTTTCCTCTGTAGTTTGTGAGGAAATTACAGGCCATTCTACTCTGTAGACACAACTCTACCTCTCCAGATTTCATGAAGAAGTAAAAAAATCAGGCTTAAGAGTTTAATTTGCATCCCTTCATTTTACTCCCCCACTACACTGCCCTCGTGTGGTCTTAGTTCCAGCACAGAAACTGTGCTGGAAGCACAAAAGAATTTCACTTGGGGTTTTGGAGAAGTGTGAAGCAGTCACATCATGATGTGGACCTGATTCAGGATGTCTTAACCAATCCTACTGTTCTGGACTAAAATCGCATGGTGCAGACATGAATCTGTTGTTATTTCATTAGGACAACAGTTCCTAACAGTTCTGATTGTCAGCCCCTGTGCTCTAAGAGCACTATGATCTAAATGCCAGTTTCTTACCTTTATATTCTCTATGTCTCCTGGTTCTGTTGTGTGGCTTATGAGAAATGCGTGGGTGGTTTCAGACCTGTGCAGAGGAGATAGGTGGCTATAAAATGAAAATCAGTATCTCCAAGCAAATGGCATAATTAGCACTATCAGATCTCTGGAACAGAGAGGGGAGGGCTTTGGGGATAGAGGCACTGCACCACTTTCTCTCAGACATGACTCCTGCACTTGAATCACCAGTTAAGATAAAACTCCCCCTAACTATAGAATGTGCTGGATGTGTTTCACTGATCTCTAGAAGAGTCTTGTCTCCAATGCACGAGTCCTTTCCAGCTCTGAATTGTCTGGAAGCAAAAAGGAAATGTGGCAGAAGGTGACTGTTCATGGTGGCAGTGCCATCCCAGGGCAATCCTGCGCTCCCTCCCACCCCAGCAGTGTTTGAGCAAGGTCTGACTGGAGCCCGCTGGAGCCTGGTCATGGCTCTCTGTAGGATTGCAGGCTGTTTTCCTCCCTTAAAAAGACAGGATTGCCTGGCTCTCACAGTCCCCTCTTCTTTCTGCCTTGTGCTCTTGGCTGGGTTGCACCCAAGTGCTGCAGAAGGAAGATCCATGTTTTCCAGGGATCGAGGCTCACACTGCCTGCAGTATAGGCAAATGTAACTACAATGTGCTGTCTCATGCTGAATTGTGGCCTAAATACTTCTACACCAGTGATTTTCTGGGCAGAGTTTTGCTTTAGCTGCTGCCTTAGCTAATACTAAAATGCAGCATGGAGAGGGCAGTCAGCCAGAGCTCTGCATTCTCTTCCTGGCTTGGCCACGCTCATGCTCCTTCTGATTTGCTGGCTATCACGTAGGTATAGTAATACTGAAATTCCCTTGTAAAGTGCTTATATAGCTACAGCCACTAGGTACGAATTAATGATTATTACTATAGACTTTGGGAGCCAAATTTTGACCTTTTCTTGCACTCATATGTCATCAAATTGCCATAAGCCTGTCTGAAGAAATAATTTAACCAGCAGGCTGTAGTAGAGCAAGGGCTGCAAAAAAATGCTCACATCACAGATCCAATTGAAGGCTGTTGTCCTGCCATCAAAACAGAACAGAAGAGATATAAACAACAACAGGTCTTGGGAACCACTTCCCACAATCCATTCTAGGAGAGGTGAACTGATGGAACTTCATTTGTGTGTTATTTGAAGAAAAATCTCAAGAAAAGAAAGAGATAAAAGAAACAAGAGTTGTGAAACTGAATATGATGAGGCCTGTTGGCCACGTGATCCTGGCTGTCTCTTCAAATCCTTTTCTGCTTGTTAGTGACTGCCCCTTTCCTTCAGGTCAGGCACTCTTCTGTTTAGGAAAACACAAACAAGAGCTATGTAATCTTGTCTAGGATAGACAACTAGGAAAGCAGAAAGAACAAAAGTAACTTTTCCATGAGAAACCACAGTTTGATCTTGAACAGGCTCTAGGAATTCGGAGAACAAAGCAGCTAATGCCTCTGGTACCAGGCAGAGTTCCTATAGCTTTACAAGAGGGAAAAGGTGTGGGGACTTTTTGGCAACCCACCCCATGCTCTGACTTCCTCATTTATGAAAAGGCAAAGGGTGCTGGTAGAATACATCATAGCAATACCCTTAGAAATTAGTAACAGAATGTGGAAAAAATCAGTTTCAGTTGTGAGTCATGATTTCTCAACACTGCATCTATTACACAACTAAATACTACCCAACATACCCTGATGAGCCTAGTTAATAACTGAGGAAACATTTTAACAGCAACAAAAAATTAAGGTACAATTATTTAAATATGATCTGATAATGACTGGTTTGTGGAAATAAGGTTGGATATTGGCAATTCTTTCCGAAGATGATTCCAACCAGAATATATGATTTGCAAATAACCATGATCTATACATTCCAATTGTATCAGAAAATAAAGCATCTGAAATACATGGCTGTGGAAACAGAGATTTAAAAGCTCTTCTAATTGCTCTCCCTAATTTTCTGTGAATTTCACATTATGACCAGTGCTCCCCATTGTTGGCCCCAGGCCCTTTTCCCACTAGCACTCTTAAGTGTTCCTTATTGCTCCCTTCATGCTAAATTATATGCAGGTTGCCACAAGTTCTTCTAGCACCCTTGATTATCTAGCATCACAGTGATTATCAGTAAATAGGAGAGTGGATTAGCAAAGGTTAATGATTAACTGGACACAGAAACACATGAAGAGTGCAGGTAGCAGGATAACTTCCCTGCTCAGGGAATCTGTGTGGACAGACACATGAGATTTTGCAGCTAAACTATGCAGTGAATTATTGTAGAAGGTGCATTTCATTCATTAGCTGTGGAAATAATCTTGTGGTAAAAAGATTAAGAGTTTGCCATGCATTTTGGTGTTGCCTAGAATTTGTAGATATTTGTGGGTTGGTTTTGTTTTACATTATAGTTTCTTAGGTGATGTGTGTAAATGGGTATGTACCTTTACTCTTTAGAGATGGAATTTTTTTTTGTTTTCCTCCTCCTTCCCATTAGCCACTGTCAGTGAAAATGATCTATTCTAATGTAAGAACTCAACTACCATGTATTAATTTTAGATGGCACCACTGTGCCACATTGTGCTAAAGCCTGTCCTCATTGTATCTGGAGACTTTTTTGCTTTAAGACCTCTGAGAGCAAAGCTTTTGACTAAATCCACAACAAAGCTCTGTTTAACACTCAGCAATCTGTTCTCCATTATCCAGTTGGACTATTCCTTTGGGGTGTGCCTGGAAGTTTCACTGCAACTATTTGGACCTAAACTAGACATCAGAATGGAAACTAGACTTTGAGAAGGAAGAAGGAGCAAAGAAAGATTACTGCTTTTATTCATGACAGAGGCACTTTTGTGTGTACTCAGAAAGGGAGCAATTTTAAATCCAGCTTTTCAAGGTGAAACTTTTCATGTTCTTTCAAATTTGGATCATACTTTAGCTTATTTCTAAGGCAGTCCATCCCCCACTTTTAACAGAACAGCAAATCACTGCATCCCATCCTGACTGTGCAGGTGGGAAGCTTTTCAGATGCTCTGTCCCAGTCCCACAGCAAATCAACAAGGCAGGTCACAAACCGACTTTTAGCTGTGGCCCAGGCATGGTCCCTTCTCCTATCCCCCAAAGCAGACCCTGTTGTGAGGTGGAGCTTTGTGTTCCCCAGCATGGGCTTGCACTGAGCTGTTTTCCACCAATGAGATGATGAACTTGCAGGGAAGAAAATGTCCCAATACATTTTACCACTTGGACATGGGTCAAATTTGCCTTGATTTCCCTGGTGTGAGTCAGAAACGACTCAGTTACTTACTGTAAATTGGATAAGCCTTACTGGTGTCAATGGAATGACTGAATTTGGCCCATTGCTTTACTACTGTGCTATTAAAACAGTCAATCTTCTGGCTACAAGGAATAATAATAAAAAAAAAAAGTTTACATATGTTGGGATGTGCTCTGGATAGCAGTCTAACAAGACAGAATATCAGACTTCATCATGTTTTGTGCCACAGTGCTGACAGCATATGTGTGACAGCACTGCAGAAAAAAACAGCCTCCTCATTATTCTCAGTGTGTTTTGCAGCACACCACAGCATCTGGGCAAGGAGACTCTCAGAACCATG
This sequence comes from Anomalospiza imberbis, assembly GCF_031753505.1. Taxonomy (NCBI): domain Eukaryota; kingdom Metazoa; phylum Chordata; class Aves; order Passeriformes; family Viduidae; genus Anomalospiza; species Anomalospiza imberbis. Next base: position 14,022,638 of record NC_089693.1, on the reverse strand, counting down.
TCAGGGCTGGAAAAAAAATTGCCTGAAATGAGGTATAAAGATGAATAAAAAATTATTTCCTTGTTTTAGTTTAAAGAAATGTTGTTGGGGTTTTTTTTCAAAAAAGCAGGAACATAATGTGAAAAGATTTGCATCTAATGTGAACAGTTCCATGTATCCTCAATTAACATAAAAATACATCAAAATTTATGATGAATTATGTGTCTCCTTGGTCCTGTTCGCATTATACGTACATCTGAAGTGGAACCAATGCCATTTATGAATAATTTAATTAAAACAATGACAAGTATTATTTTTGTAGCATGGAAAACTGGAAACATTAATTAAATAAGGCCAAGCATCATGAAATGCAATTTTAATTACTAGAAACTAGAATAATCAGCTGAACTGAGGCAAACAGGACAACAAACTTTTTAGAAAGGAGTTTACAGCTGCTAGGGTGGAACTAACAGAAGAGTTAGCATAGTCAGTACTATGAAGCACGCAATATTTTGAAATAAACCATTAAAGTAACCATAGGATCTCTTAATTCTGCACATCTTTTGAATATTCTCCATCTCTCAGAGCTTCTCCCCATATTTTATGTTCCTGTTGTCTGCCAGCCCCACGGCTTAGCAGTAGATCTCCAAGCCAGCCTTTCCTCATAGTGGTGGCTGAGCAGTCACCAATGAAAATATGGAACAGATGCTGCCCCTGGATCCTTGCAGGCATTTCTGTCCTGTTATCCCTCTCCTAGCTGTAACTATCAAGGTCTGCTTAGCAGTGAATAAAGATTCCTGCATCTTGCACTCTCCTGGGAGGAACTTCTCTGGCTTGTCACACAGAAACCATCTGGTTTCCTGACTGTCCCCTACTTTAAGATGGGGGCATTTTTTCCCAGCTTCTTCTCTGCTCAGGTTTTTACCCCTCACCCTGATGTGTTTAAAGAAAAAAATAATACTTTTTGTACTCTCAGGATAAACAATGGAGGTGTTGGAGCCTCCCCTTGTAAGATGGACTCAGCTTTCCCCCGACTATTATTTCTCATTTGATTTCAGCTTTCTTTAATATTGGTACCAAAATTGTGCAAAGCTTTCTGTCTGGCTTTTCAAACTGAGTTATCACCCTGAGGATAAAATACTCAGAGCTTTTAAACCATAAATGCATCTCTGTTACTACAGCAGGCCAAAATGACGCTGTCTGCTTTGCAACTGCCTTTCTCTCAGTGTGTTAGTTTCTCTGCTTTTCAGTCTCTGGGTGCCTCACTTCTAACTCATCGTATGAACTGAGCCAAGGAATGGGAACTGAGAGCTCAGCTTGGTGTTTTCCTTGCATGCTGCCCCTGCCCACTGGGATAGAGCAGTTTCCAGTTCTCTGGGTCCGGAAATTGCACCAGACCTACAAAACAAGCAAAAATGTGAATTGGGGGAGGAGGGGCGCCAAAATAGGATCCCAAATTAGAAGCGTGACAGACAAATTTTGACTGATTTACACTCTGAAGAAATTGAGTGTTTTAATCATAATTTTTTAAGAGTTCGGGTTTTTGAATACAGATTAATCATTAAATTAGGTAAAATATTCGCCAGCTTCACCATTTTTTTTAAACGTTTTGAAATGAGAACGAAATGAAGAGGTTGCTTGATAAAAGCAATAAAACTCATGGACCAGCCAAAAAAAATCTTCGTGAGGTGCCACCTTGTGCCTGCGGAGCGCCATGGCCGGACCTGTGCGCAGGGCGGGGCCGCGCCGGGGCCGGGCAAATGCCGTAGAATTTGGGAGGGAAAAAAGCCGGATTAGGGCTCTAAAAATCTCTGTGTTAGCTGGCACCTGTCTCTCAGAACACTGCATCCCGGAAAGGGAAGACAAGTATTGTTAAAACATTTAAACTTAGTCTTTCTCCCTCAGAAGTGGTGCATTTGAACAGACTTGGGAGGGGCCAGTTCTGATTTCCCAGCTGTGCCACGTGCCCAGATGGCGTTTGTGAGCCAGCGTCGTTCCTTTCCTTCTTTTCCTCCTTTCCTTCCCTTCCTTTCCCTTCCTTCCTTTCCTTCCCTTCCTTCCCTTCCTTCCTTTCCTTCCCTTCCTTTCCCTTCCTTCCTTTCCTCCCCTTCCTTCCTTTCCTCCCCTTCCTTCCCTTCCTTCCTTTCTTTTCCTTCCTTCCTTTCTTTCCTTTCCTCCCCTTCCTTCCCTTCCTTCCCTTCCTTCCGCCCCCGTCCCTCCCAGCGCGCAGCAGTGCGAGCAGTGCCCGTGGCGGCGCAGAGCTGTCCCTGCTCAGGCGGGGACCGTGCCCAAGGGCGCTGGAAGTCCCGAGCTGCGGGGCATCAGCCAGCACATCTCGGCACTCCGGGGCGCATCGAGTGATCAGCTGCTCCAACACTCACCTGCAACGATGCTGCTGCTTCTCTCATCAGTGCGCAGACCAGGGGAAAGCTCCCAGGAATGGGAATGCTTCTCATCTTCGTAGTCTGCCGAAAAACATTTTCTTTTAGGTTCATTAAAAATTAATTTTTATGTTTTTGTTTTTAAAACATTAGCGCAAATTTGGCTGCTCTTGGCATTTTCTGTGTGTATCAAAGTTTCTGTTCTCTTTTTATTTTGTGATTTGTATTTTTTAGAAAATATAGATTTTAATGCAATTCCAGCCTCAGGGAATACAAGGGGAGTAGAATTTGGTGACATGAAGTGCTGAATTAGTACAAATTTCAGAAATATCTGAAATGTCTGTACGCCTTAGTTTGAACATACGGGATCTTTATTAGGTTTTATTATATTCTATATACATTCTTCAGCTCAGAGTAACTTCAGCAATGGCAACTTACCATTACTAAGCCACATTTGCCAAGAGCACTGATGTTTGTATGCTGTCAAGAGAAGAATATGGATATACCAAGGCTGTTAAACAACTAAAAATGTGACTATCATTTATTAAATTTGCTCTTTATGTATAACATAACTATGTTTGTCTTGAAGATAGTTTCCATAAGAAAACGTGCAATTTTTTTTTTTCCTGGAAAACAAAATATTATTGAACAACCTGCATACTAAGGATTATATTAAAATTTATGATGGTTTACGTGGTACATCTCTTATTTTTAAAAAGTATTATTCCCATAGTGAGTTTCAATGTTAGTCAGTAATGTCTGACAGTAAGTTTTAAAGGCAGAAAATAGAGTTGTGCCTTTATATGGACAGAGAGCTGATTTCCTGATAGTACTGATGAGCTTGTATTTGTACAGAATTTATCAGTAATTAACTCCAGACTTTGGCTCAATTTGAAATGTTTTATGCAACTGTGAATCCATGGTGTTTCAAAGGTAAGAATGTAGGAATCAGAAAAACACCCACTTTGCAGAAATGAGAATCCAAATTCTGTGGACTTCTGTTTGCAAGTGTGAGTCCAAGAGACATGTTGGTTTTCCACGTCCCCATCCTTCCCCAGCTCGTTCTCTTTCACTCTGATACTCATCGACTGTCAGATTATAAATGGAAACAAAGTCTTCATGCTGAATCTAAGCAAATGCCCCAACCCTGTTCTTCAAGAAGTCTGGGCAGGATTTTAATTCTTGGCTCTGACCCATAGTTTGGTGTGTTGGAGTGTGAAGTGACCCATTCACTTCTAACAAGTGCTATGAACGCAGGGCAAGGGGATCAGTTTGTAAAGACTACCTACAGGATGTGGCATTGTGGTGGCCAGAGAATAATCCAAGGTTGGAAAACACAGAGAAATCACTTCCTAGTTTAACAGAAGTCTTTTAAATATTGCTATAAAGCAGAAATCCAATGACTCCTGAGTTAAGGACTCAAAGCATACTGGCAAATTGCCTGATAGGGCAAGTAAGGACATCTCACAATCCAGGCTTCACAATCCTTCTTAAACAAGAGGGAGCAGCAATTTTTTGCTTTCTGTCATTTGGTAAATATACAGTTCTCAGATGTAACAGTACTAAGTATTTTATTGAAACTTTCAGACATCAGCCTGCACTCTCCATATGTTCAGGGTTTTACAAGCTGTTTCCATGACAAAATGAGATTGATTCTGGAGCCAGATAGTTAATTGGTTAAGTCCATTTTATTTACCAAAAAAATGTAGGCAAAACACTGTTTTCTTCAATACAGTAGACAGATTCCTTTTTTATGTTTCCAAACCTTCTTTTCCAAAAACTACTCTGTTTATAAAGCTTTCTCTGAGGAAGATGGTTCCTTCACTAATTTTTTGTTGTTGTTTGTTGTTTCTGGTTTTCTTTCTTAATTACATTTCATTCATTAGGACAAGAAGACCTTTTTTTTTGCCATATAGAACGTCTAAATCCAACCTTTTAAAACACCTGTTCATTTCTGCTGTCTTCTGTAAGAGTGAAACTCTTAGGTAGCCTATATTTTGCATGAGATACTAAGCATGGATCAATAGCTAGGATAATGTCTACTCTCTGTATCATTCATGCACATGGTGGAAAGTTGCTATAATCAGGAGAATGTGTTCCTGATTTTTGTTGTTTGGTGGGTGTTCTCTTTTTTCCTTCAGGATGAGTAAGACAGGAAATAAATACTTATCCATCCCCTGACCAAGTGGTAAACTAGAATGTGCTTCACAAAGGGATGAGTATTATCCAGTTTTATGGAGGGAAAAGCTGTTTGTAATGAAAGGATCAGGACACTATCTGGCCCAGCTGCAGTTACTCTTCAGAAGCGGAAATTGCTCCGTGTATTTAGACTGTCACATCTTCATAGAGCCACTAAAAGAAATTATATTTTATATGTGCAGATAAAGTCCACACTTTTTAAATTGCGTTAATTGATGCTGAGAGTCAACATTTGAGTTGTTCCCTGACATTTTGGTGGCAGCAGCTCACTGACATGCCAGCAGAGCCGGCGGAAGAGATGGGAGCAGGGGCGCGGGGCCCCGCCAGGCTCTCACTCACCTCGGCGGAGGTAACGTGCAGGGGCTCAGCCTGCACACACAGCCTCTCTGTGGGAGGCGCCTGCCTCCCTGTGCCTTAGCTGGGCTGGGCCACTGCTGCCGGTGGTATCCAAAGCAGCTGAGAGAAAACCTGGACTGCGGCTGCTGCAGTCACGCTTGTTGTGGGCTCTGTGGAGGAGCCAGGACGGAGCAGCTGCCGCTTACCTGCCCTCCCTAAGCAGCAGCGCTGCATCACAGCCTGCGTTTAGCAACTGCTGGGAGACAGGGACAGCAGGTACAGCGACTTCCCGTAACTTTAAAGAGCACTGTTGTGTGTGAAAAGCCATCTTATTTCCCATTCAAAAAAAGAAACGAGAATTTCCTAATTGCTGAATATTTCTTGTGGAGCAAATCCAAACATAAATCACCCCATTATTGATCACAGTGGTGTAATTGCTATTGTGGAGAGGTTAATTTTGGATTATTTAAAATTGAAATAATCTACCCTCTTTGACTTTCCAGGGTTTTATACCAGCAGACACAGAAGTGAATTTCAGGGAGGTAATTTTTCACTCATGCTGTTTTCTGTGAAGCCCAGATCAAAGCCTGCTCTGGAAAATGGAGTAGGCCAAAGCCACAGAACCAGCTAAGGTCTTTTCTCAGCCCCTTGTTTCAAAGTCCGCTTTGAACACTTTTTTTACCTCATCTTTTTTACCTCATCTTTTCCAGTGTGGAAAAGATGTGGTAAAACCTGTGTGGAACAGGTTTTCCAGAGAAGCTGAGGATTCTCCATCCCTGGAAGTGTTCAAAAGCAGGCTGGAAGGAGCTCTGAGCAACCTGGTGGAAGGTGCCCCTGCCCATGGCGGGTGGTTGGAACAAGGAGATCTCTGAGGCCCCTTCCAACACAAACCCTTCTGTGATTCTATGAAATACAGAACATTATTTCCCATTCTGGTGAGCAGTATTGTCTCTTCAGACTGCCTCTGAAGAATTTCTCCATGACTTCTGGAGCTATAACTCTGCCCTGCAAAATTTGAAAAGAATAAGTACTCTGGTGTTTTTAGTTTTTAAATCAATACCTGATGCTCCAGATAATCTAAGTTCTGCATAAGATACTTTTTTTCAGTAATTAATAATGGACTGTGATATCTAACTGGCTGTTAGAAATCCATTAATTGAAGTAAAATGGTTACACATTTATCTTAAAATTTAGGGGAAAATAATGCATTTCTTGGCAGAATTTTAAATAATTAATTCTGTAAAAGTAAAAAGGGAAGACAGAGAGTATAATCATTCCTTTAAACTAACCTCTCCTGGAAAATTCTTTGCATCACCATTCAGCTGATTGGAACTGTGTGGGAAGAAAGTTTTTATTTAGAAAGGTGCAGCTGAAGGCTCACTTTATGTGCTGATAGGTGAGTAGTTTTACTGAAGTGAAGGCAGCAACCTCTTAGACCACTGTAGCTCATGTTACTTCCCAAAGCCTACAGAAACCCCTCCATCTTCCACCCACTGTGTGCATTACGGAACAATCAGGGAAAGCAAACAAAAAGTGCCTTCAACTAGTAAAATCCTGCAGTATTTGTTTGCAATAGATGGCCAGCTCCACATCTCCCAGGATAAGTTATTAAAATTATATAAAATTATATGCTCCCAAGTAAGGAGCACCCAGTTCTTCATAGGTCTGCCACTGGCTGCACTGATAATCTACAGAAGGCCACACTATATGAGATTTTCTTGCTCTTTCTTTCTAATTCAAATGACAAAAAATAGTTTGTAATGAATATGGTAAACAGAATGGTTTTGTCAATAGCACAAAGACTGAATTAGATTTTACAAAGAAAATCTGGTTGGCAGTTATGTAAGACTATTTTATGATGTTTGTTTATGACTTGGGAAAGGAGCAGAGTTTGGCAAGGAAATGTTTTGTCCTAAATCCTGGCAAGCATATTCATATGCCAAAAATGCTGTTATGTCTACTTTTCATTTTTCTGAATTCTGTAGACAGCAAAAAATACTCAGACGTGTTTGTGGACATTTATTCTGTTGTGACAATGTAGATTCATCATGCGAATATGAAATCCAAGGATTACAAATTAGGTATTGCAGCTATTTCACATGTACATGTTGGAAACTTAAAAGTATTGTCAGTATGCATTCTGAAGAGAAAAATGCACAATTAAGTAGAAATGCTGCCTTGATTTTCCTTTCACTTATGTGAGTTTTGCATTAGTGCAACCTTAATGCTTACATTGGGCTTACTCTTGATTTATCACATTGCAAATCAAAACAGCATCAGGTCTATATGCTTTTGCAGACTTTCACTGATTTTTGGTAGGTTGCTGACCTAGTTTCAGAGCCATAATCTTAGGAGAATACTAATAAAATTATCATTTCCAAAAGTGTCTCAGTTCCTTAAAGACATTTTGCATAACTTATTTGGCACCTTGGCTGTTTGGTGCTGTGGGTTGCAGTCTGCTGTAGACTAATACAAATGATCTGCAAAGAGGTGGAAATTAGGGTTGTTTAGAAATTTGAAATTGTATTTACTAAACATGATTTTCTTAACTGCCTTTGCAAATACATCAAGAGCCTCATGATAATGAGACTAAGCCTTACCATGGTTTTCTAGATGGCCATAAACAGAAGCTGAATTGAAGCAATTTCGTCTCTCCTGGAGCACCTGTAGCAAAGTTCAGTGAGAATGACTCCTAAGACAGATCTACATAAACAGTTTTAAACACCTTCCCATACACTGTATGAACAGCTGCCCCCAAGAATATAGCACCAAAGTTACCGGAACAGGTATTTCTAAATTATCACTATTTACATTATATTTTTGTTTTATGTTCTTAAGACATGAAAGACAAAGTCCAGATTCGTAGTATAATAGGGGTTGAAAGAAATAACAGGTCCTTCACAAGCAGTGCAAAACTTTGTTAGAACATTGATACTTCACATCCTAACAGCATTTGGGGGACATCACATGTAGGTTAGACAGTTCACAGTCTGGGGTCTAAAGAAGCTGACAAGTATTCCTTGACGATGGTTTTAGTGCATAACACATCTCAACTAACCAGGCTCAGGAGCACAGGAATTTTATGAAGTCCTGGCTTCTTCTTCACCACTTCAGTTGCAAGAGCATTTGCAGTGTATTTCATTCTGATGGGCAGTGGATAATTCTGTCCTCTGCTGTAGAATTCCGTCTCTGTTAGTGATTTTGTAGTGAGGAATGTCCAACCTTTAGCATCCAACAAAGAGCAGTGAAAATTATATGTGCAAGTATTTTAACAGCTTGTGTAGCAGCTGGCAAATGATGTGTAGGAAGGTTTGTTCTCTTGACTGTGTATGTGCTAAATACTTACTGGTTCCCACCTTTTAAATATGAAATACTAAATAATGGAATTTAAAGAAATAGAAGCTCTTAGGAAAAATGTGCTTTTGTGTAATATATGCCTCATATTTCATTATGCAATGAGGATACACCTCAAATGTCAAGACTGCACTTAAAATTCATTCTTCACTCCCACACAAGGTATCAACTTGGACTCCATGTGAATCCAAGGGCTTTCATACATATTTTGAAAAACATTAGCTGACCAGCTGTCTGTAAATAGCAAAGGAATTGAGTAACACATCAGTAGTAATAAAACTCCTATCAAATATTTGTATTAATCAACTTTAAACTTTAGCATGTACATGAGTCCTGTAGTGGAAGCCCTAATAATTATTTTCTACTACATGGACAGGAATTATGAAAATAACTTTTAGTGCATGGTCTAAATATTTTAGTACCAGTAAACAGGAAATGTAGCAAACAGAAGAAAGTACAACTCAAGAAGCCATACCTCTAAATTGAGTTTATGATGAAATAATTTTGTATCAAAGTAAATTCTCATATATTTCCAAAGGGAAAAAGCAAGAGCCCACATCCCAATTCTGTAATGGATTATAAATGGAAAATTCTGAAATTAACATTTCAGAATTGCTTGTGTTAAAATTTTAAAGCAATTCATCATTGTATAGAGAAAACAGAGTTTCTAATAAGTTATTTAACAAAACATTGAATGCAGAAATTATTCAATGAGAGTGTTTGCTAATCCCCAAAATGTGTCTCTGTGAGCTACACCATAAAGGTGTGCCTGTTTCAAATCCTGTTTCCTGCTGTTCCTGAACACTCATTTGGATTTCCTGGACTGACTTTGGACATGACTTTCTCCTTGCCTTTGTCTGGCAGTGTCTGGCCCATTGATGGAACAGCCACTGTCCCACAGCTCTGCTCTGCTGGCCCCAAGAAGCTGCCATGGGGCCCAGTCCTGTCTGCACTGTGGCTGCTTACAGCTTCCTTCACTAAGCATCCCTTCTCTTACTGCTGACAGGAGATTCTCGGAAAAGACTTAGGGAATTTCTAGAAAGCAGGAAAAAAATAATTGAAAATGGGGAGAGAAGAACTAGAGAGCACCAGGAATATCCCCAGAAAGCAGCATGTGAATTCCTAGAACACTCTGAAAATTGTGTAGGAAAAATTCCCAGAAAACAGACAGGACATTCCTAGAAAGTATCTGAATTTCTAAAATGTAAGGGAACCCTAGAAAGTAGTGGGAAAATTTGTAGGAAGCAGTGAATGAATTGTTAGAGAGCAGAAGGTGAAATCCTAGAAAGCATCAGGAATATGGATAAAATGGACTGATGTAATTACCAGAAAACCCTAGGAGAAATCAAGAGAGTTCTTCAAGTGTTAAGGGTTTTGCTGAAAGCTGCAGGAAAAGTGCCAGAAAATACCAGCATTGTTTAAAGATCCAGTTATCCTTTTAAATCTTCAGAAAAAAAAAAATATATTTTTATACCTTCAAGCACCATGTCTTGCTTGTTTTGAAAACTTGATGCTTCCTTCTGGCCTTAAACAGTCTTCCTTTTTATTGTCTTATTGCAAATGTTCTCTCTTTCATCATGAGGAATTGTAATTTCACAGTCAGCAGCTTGTGGTTTTAGATTAAGGAGAAGAAATTGAACTTCAAGAAAAAAATAACCTTGCTGTCATCCAAATCTTCTTAATGAATAAATAACAGGGAAGAAGATAAATATACAGGCTCTCAGAAGGCTCAGTGAGAGTTTTCCATGAGAAGTTACTGATTCTTAGTGAATCACATCAATCTATTAAGATATACTTTCCCCTTTTCAGTGTATAATACCCTGGCTTGCATGCAAAGTACATGACTAGTCTGATTTGAAATTATTTAGGAGGATGCCAAAAGAGTAGTCATGTACAGATACATCTGAAGGGAAGATGAATCTCCAAAGTAGTGCCTGCCAAGACCTGAATATTTGTATCTATTTCTATGAAAGTTCATCCCTGCCTTTGCTGCCCAGACTCCTGTTGGCTGAAATGTTTTTCCCTTTATTCCTGCATGACCCAGCAGCTTGGACTCCCTTCCCCATCTCTGCCAGGCCCTACTCTTGCTTGTGCTCTTCCAAGCACAAGTTTCCCTAGTGTGGCAGCACATTTCTCTCTCTCTCTCTCTCTCTCAGGATTTTTCATAGAGGTGCACAGAGAGAAAGAAAGAGAAAACAATTTCTATTTCTGCTCCTTGTTTTTCTCATGTGGAATGTGTTTGGAGAATTGTTTACCTGGGGTGACTGCTTGATTGGATTCTGGTGAGGATTGTTTGAACCTGACGGCCAATCCAATCCACCTGTGGCTGGACTCTCCCGAACAGGGTCACCAGCTGTGAGTTAGTTAGATTTGGTAGTTAGAGAAAAAATGTATGTAGTGTTAGTATCTTCCTTTATATGGCATATTTATGTATTATAGCATAGTTATAATAAAGAAGTCATTCAGCCTTCTGAACTGATATTGGACATCATATTTCTTCCCATTGGGTTTGCCTGCATTTTACAATACCCTGGCTCAGTTTACCTGTCTGCTTTCCCTTTCACCCAGAGCTCCCCAACCACTGGGGAACACAGGTAGATTTGGGAACCAGAGACACTGGGTACCTGGGGGTAACTAAACGGGAGGATACCTCCTTCGGGGAGAAATCCATTTCAACAGGTTTTGTACCTGAGCAGGCCCTGCGGGTTATGCTAATGGGAACATTTCATAAATAAATATTTATTGGCCAATCTGATAATCATATTTTCATACCAGTGATGGATGAATGCACCATAGGCCTTGACCTGGCTATAAGCTTTTAAAATGTTGGCCATATTGAATAGTTACAAGCAGGCATATGAATCTCTTGGGGCATATTCCTTCTAGATAGGAAGTTCTCCATTGTAAATGGTTTAAATGCTTTAAGGCACCAGACTTTGAATTTAGCCTTTACAGCAAATGCATCTGGTTAATGTTAAATTAAAACACCCCAGGAAATCTGTACTTTTCACTGTATTTGTTATTTATGTAAATTTTTGGAGAGCATCCATTGCTCTAAAATCAAGTTAATTGGAAACAGAGTAAGAAGCATGAACACAGTCCCAGCAGAACGTTCTCTGTATAATGCCGAACTGTTAATTTTTATTATTTTTTTCTAAGGCATTGTCCAGATTTCCATCCTGTGAAATCTTCAGATGCCTGATGAAGGCACAGTCTTTTACACTGAATCTCACCTTTTTTCCAAAGATTATTCCTATTCAGCAAATACTATGTAAACATAGTAAGTCAAGGTGACATAAAGCTAAGTCTGTGCTCTGGTGACCTGGGGCTTTGGCCTGCATTTGCAAGGTTTTGGGGACATGCAGAGTTCATCTAAGGCCACAGATGTCTGTTGATTCACTCATCTATGGCCCATGGAATGTGTTTCTCTAAAATATGACAAACTACCAGGCAGGTCTGTGGCCTCTCTGTGATGTTTCAGTGATGCTGAATTCTGACACAAGGCTTTGTAGATTGCTCCCAAGTTTAATAATAGGATAGCTCACTACATGAGACCATTTTCCCCACTGCAGATTTGTGTTGTTTTGTCAAAACATTTTCCTGCTTGGCTGAAATTTGGCTGAACTTCTTTCAGCAGAAAGTGGCCCAACATGTTTGCCCAGAAAACCCCACAGCAACATCAACAGCAGGCAACTGTGGCTAAGGATACAGAGAAATTTAAATTTACTAAAATTTAGAATATAGAATTTACTAAGATCACTGAGCTTGCTTTCAGTGGTAATAAATATCTCTTGGCTATTTTCTTCCTCCTTTGGGTGAAATTGCTTTTTCTACACTGAAATGCTTTTGCCAGCCTAGTTATATTGGTTTTAAGTTCAACAAATACAGGTTACTTGCCAGCATAGTGAGGCCAGCTCTGGCTCTAATGTTGTGCACACCTTAAGCACAAAGGTAACCAGCTCTGTGTGCTCAAACTGTGACAGGTGCTGGGGTATTTTGCTCAAGGCAAACTCAGGCAGAAGAACAAACCTGTGGCGGGGGTTTTTGAGGACTAAGATCTCCTGTGTGTAATGTGCCACTCAACTAGCAGAATTGCTTGAAAATCTCAAGATTCTCTGAGACAACCAAAAGTTGGTTTTAAAGCATCATAAAGTTTCCCTTTCGTAGGCCATGGTGATGACAGCAAGGGAGGAAGTTTGGCTGCAGGACTCCTGTGACAGTTTGCAAAAGCTAATTTGCAGAAAAAGCAGATTTCATGGGAACGAGATTTATTTGCAGAGAAGGGCTTTTAGTCCGTGATACTGGTTTTGAAATATTTGCAGGGCTGAGACCTTCCACATGCTGGAATCAGTAATTACTCAGCCTTCAGTTGCTTAATCAAAAATTATAAATAGTAGTAACAAGTAACAGGATTTGTACTTTGTGATGGGAACAGAAAACTTACCTCAGGACAGCCCAGCCCCCAGCTGGGGCAAAAGGCTGGTGTGAGTAGGGTGCCAGCCAATTAATTGCCTTGGCCAATTAATTGCAGCAACAGGTGGGGTTCATAAGCTCCAGCTGAAGCCGTGTTGATAAGTCTGTGTCACTGCTGAGACCCAAAGAGTGTTGTCAGCCAGGTTTGTGAGGAGTGTGGTGTTGTCTCTGGAGAACTGCAGCTTTTTTTTGGACAGCAAATCCTGCTCAGCTGCCTGAGGGACCAGGTATGTGCATTCTGCCAAAGGCTTTAGCGCTTCCAATTTTAAGAATTTTTGCTCCAAGTTTTCTTCCCTCCCTTTTGGCCATAGCTGCATCTTGTTACCTTTGCGTTTTACCAAGTATGGCTGGTCAGGCTGGAAAAGCAGAGAGGGGGTCTCCTGATTTCACCAAACAACTGTCTTATGGGGGTGTCTGCTTTGTGTGTCCCTGGGTTTGTATGGCCTCACAGCTCTTTTGAAATACATGACAAATTTTGAACTTTTTCTTCAGAAGTTACCACAGTTTTAGGGATCCCTGTCTTTCCCTCTAGGTCCTGCAGATTTTACCAGGCACCTGACTCTTTTTTGTGGCTTGCCTTCTGTAATATGGGCACTCAAACATTGAAGACACATCTCTATTTTCTTCTCACCCTTGCTCTTGGATAACAGGTAGGCCTTTAAAAAGTGTCTGCATTACTTCATTTTTAGTCGCAGCTTGGGATAAACTTTTCATTTCATGTAGAACAGACAGTACTTGATTTGTAGTCTTGCTTTTGAAGAATTTGAAAGAATTCAAGAGTAAGCTATAGGCTAGTCTTTAGAAATCATTTCAAACTAGGAAATGAGATATAAATTTGTATCACTTGTAGTTCAAAACTGAATTGATTAGGTCTCTTGAATTTGAACTCAAAAAGACCTGAAAATTAAAATCAATTCATAATCCTGAAAGTACTGGTTGGGTGTTTTCCCCAGTGAGAGAGTGAATGTGGTATTTGACAGTGTCTTGGAGGAGGTCAAATATGGTTTACTTATATATGAGGAATTAAGTAAACTGTCAAGATTTTCTGCAACATGTTTCACTGAGACTAAAACATGTCATCATGTCCTTATGGGCTGATGTTTATAAAACAAATACTTTCAAGTGAGGACTATATGCTGAAGGTTAGCTGTTAAAAATGTTTCTCTCTGTTTATAGTTTTCGAAATCTGGCTTATCAATGGGAATGCTGGCAACTACTCTAAGTATTGCACATTTCCAAAGAGTTTGACGGAAGCACCCTGTTCTAATGCATTCTTTACTGCTGACGGTGTTGGCTATTACCATGAGATAAACAGATTAAATATTGACTCCATAATTTTAGTTGCCATGATTATAAGTACACCACTACTGAAGTGTGCAAGTAATTCATGTGAGTCTAGATCAAAACAGTCTAGAAGGAAAGGAATGATCAGTTATTCTTGAAATGTGCAAATCCCCAAGAAAGTTCAGTTATATCTAGGAAGTATTGAGATAGATAAAATAGGTAGATGTTTTATGTGTGCCCAAGGAGAACTCAATTCAAAACTTGCTAAAATCAGTGAGCTTGCTTTTAGTGGTAATAAAGTCCTAAGTTATTGAACTGTATCAATTCCTATAGCAAATAGGGGCCTAGTCAATCAATTGTGACTGCAGTTCAAAACCATCACTCTACAGTCGGCTCCAAATGGTTGGGCAGATTTTAGGGAACCTAAACATTCTAATGCATGCTTTGAATTTGGGGATATACTCAATTTGATATGACTGAAGTTCTAGAGTACTGTGTTTATTTTCTGCTATGTTCTTCAAACCATGGGTAAGTATATTTTTGATAACTTGCAGAATTCAGAGAATTTTGGAGTATGTTTTCATACTCTTACATGTACTTCAAACCATGAATGTTTGCTTTTAATTGCTGTTATAAAAGTTAAGGCAAATTTGTGAGAATGACTGTGATTTGATTTGAGTTTTAAGTCTTTCTCTGAACATAAGGCAAACCAAAACAAACTTCTGGATCACAAATATGCAGGCTGCATTGCACCATCATTTTCAGCTTTCCTGGGAACTTATTAATTTCTGATTATTCCTTTTGTCTAAACATAATTTTCTATCAAGTAATAAGCAATGAGCTTGATATGCTGCTTCTCATAAGCATATGCTTAAGTGTATACATAATTCCTTATTGGTAGAGGGGACTGTGGAAACATTGCTCTGATTAAAAATCATGAGCTGATAAAAAAGGAATTAGAGTGACAAGAAACTTGTGGTCCCACAAGATCAAATACCATTTGTAGCAGCATTGGGCGATGTGCTAAGATTTTACATTTATATACAGCTTCTGGTATTAGTCTGCACAATTAGGCCACCTTTTCTCATGGTATAGTCCAGTCTTTTGATAATATTTATGTTTATAGTGCTCCAAAGATGACAGGGATATAGAATGCATGTCTCAAGTGAGCTCTCTTCATTGCCTGGTTTACATAATTTTTATTCTCTTTGGTCTCTGGAAGATATTTTCTGGCCATGTGTTATTGCTTAATTCAGTGCCTTTTTGATGGGCTTGCTTTGCAATTCCTGGGCTCCTGAATTTGCTTATTGTAACACCTATATATAAACTGCCTAGAAACTAGAAAATGTCAATACATTGACATATTTTGAACAGTTTGTCTTTCAAAGTGGAGAACACATGTGGTGTTCATGTTTCCTCTACTGTTTTAAGGCAACAACTTCAATACTGAGAAGATACAGAGTTTGCAAGGCTGGTGGTGAGGCAATTAATAGGGGAAAAGTGTAAAATATCACATGGTAGGCTTTAATTCTATTATCAGAGGCTCAAAAGAGGAAAATTTGACCACATTACAGTTGTAGTATTCTCTTTGAAGAATTGAACAGGACAATATTTTGGTTTATTGTGGAGCTTTCTAGTGAATAAAAGACATATAATGCTAGATGAAGACCTAGTTTTAAGTCTTCTTTAGTAGAGCCCATAATTTTGGCCTAGCTATCATTTCAACAGTCATGCTTCCATATGCTTCATTCATGCCAGCAGCCTGCTGTATTCCTGCTGCTTTGTATTTAGTCTATTCTGAATGTGGTTATACAGAAAAACATCACTCGGGGTTCATTGGAAAGTGCTTTTTTCCAGAACAAATATTGGAAAAGAGGAAAACAATCATGTGTAAGTTTCCATAACTTGGCTACAAAATTCAAAGTGTCATTGCAATTTGTCTGTGCCCATTAGAAATCCTTATCACAGCTCTGCCTGGTGGCTGTCTCCACCATTTTGTAGAGTACTTTTGCAGTATTCTGGATATGTAAATCATTTTAAGGGGCTGTTCTGTTTTTCATGGGCAAACCTTGCCTCTCTAACTTTTTGGCCCTTCCGCACTGCAATAGGAAAAAGTAGTTATCCCTTAGGAAAATCTCAGATATTGACCAAGGAGTAAACCATTAGCTCAGGTCATTGCTGACCTGAGGTATTCTGATGTGCTCTTTCAGTAATGAGCATTTGCTTTGCTGTCAAGACTTTATTAAGGTTCCCAGGAGGACAAAACAACCAGTCAGTTTAACAAGGTGCTCCCCAGCTCACTGAGGAGCATTTAGGCTTCACATTCCAGTATGGGTCACTTTGCCATGTTTTGGCTCCTTCCCTGCAGCTCCATTAGCTGGCAGCTGGTGGTGTAGTGGAAGCAGCCTCTTACCCCACAGCCTCTTGCATAGAAGGGAACAGCTACCTTTGTATCTTTAAAATACTTCCAGACTGGTGGCACTTCTTTATTATAAGCACAACAAATAACCTAAAAATAGAGCTACAGCTGGAATGTGAGCTATTCAACATGAATTAATGTGTTAGTTAAAAGTCTAGGGATTTTTGATGGTCTTGTGAGATACACGTGACCTTTTCATGAAGCTCCCTAGAGATACTAGTCATCCTGTCCAAAAGCAGCATGAAGTTTTTCAGGCATACACAAACAATGTAATTAGGGCACTTTGGGCCTGGTAATGGGGTATGAACACTGTAGTCCTGCTCAGATGGCCTTTGCAAATATACTACAGTTTTCCAATATTGTAACTATTGGTACAATTACTGCAAGGGCCTTATATCTCTGGATATAACTAAGTTTTGTGCTTTCAGTGTAAAATGTAAAGAATAATTTTCTTCTTTTAGTAAGATTGTGCTACATGCTTCTCCAGGTAACAAGGAACTGAAACTGTGCTGGGAGCACAGTGATCTCCATTTACTGGAAATCCATCAGTCACCAAAACCAGCCTTCACACTCAGCATTAGTTATAAACTCTATTATATTAGCATTCTCAGAGAGATCAGGGACTGCAAAAATGGTGCAGGTTAATATATCTCCCTTACAACAGAGAGCTGAGTTCAGGATCGAGGATTATGATGGGGTAGCACAGGAAAGCTGTGGTCATTATCATCCCAGGACTATGGGACCTCATCATTGTGCTTAGCATCACACAAACACATAGCAAAAAAATGTCCTTACATCCCAATTATTGTCCTCACCACTTGGGCACAGAGGACCTGAGTGTCCCAAGGGTGCCGTTTCCTATGTGCATTGCATTTGCTCACTCCATTTCACATTTACTCTGCTGCTGACTACAGCGACACTTCTGTGAAAATACAACAGACCTTATTCTTACAAATTACTTTTTTAAGAGCTGTTAAGATTTTCAGAATGTCCTAATTAAGACATTCAAATAAGCAAGCAGCCAGATGAATACATAGTCCATGTATTCAAGACTGAAATAAACAAAATGTTCAGAATTAATGTGATCTTGCAATACTCATCACACTTACAATGTATATTTTATGTCAGCATAATATTTCTCTAGCATTTCTAGCCCTGTCGCAGTCTTGAAAAAATAATAAAGTAATGGTGATAAACAGCATCCTGTCCAAATGAAACTTAAGAAGAGGCTTTGCTTAAAAAAATCTACTAGTGAGTATTGGGCTATTATTAATTCTTACAAGTGCTTTTGATGCACAACAGATAAAATAATCTAGATAGTGCTGCACTGTTGATACTCTGAGAAAAGTGTTCTTTAAAGGGCTGCCTTTCACCAGGAATTGCTCTTTGATGGGTTATGGCAACAGCCTTGACAGCTTATATTCACCTCTTCTCTGTGTGTCTTAATACCTGTCAGCCAGAGATGCTCAGCAGACAAGTTACACGCCTGAGGTATCTCCTTATGCTTAAATGCTACAATAGATTTTTTTTTTTTTTTTTTTTTTGCAGTGTAGGATTTTATCTGGCTCTCAAAACAACTGGACACCTTTAGTCAGCACTGAACCCCTCCTAGGTAGGCTGGTGGTCCTCTTCATCCATAGCAGTGAAGCTGAGGTAGCACTAGAGCCTTTGTGCAAGACACTGCTTTTGATAAAGCTGCCCTACAGAATAAAGGGTTGTTCTGACAGTGAAAAACTTCCCAAAGTCACTGTAGGAGGAAGGTTTGTGGGATGAAACCCTCCAGAGCTGACTCAGCTGCAATTTTTTTAGAAGCCTGGTGTGTGACACTTGGACTCCCACAGCCCAACACACCACATGCCTGTAGGGAGCATCTCTGTGTATACCAGAGCAGAGGAGGGAGATGATCATGAAGGAAGATGTGTTTATTATCAGACCAAATAAGAGCACACAGGAAAGGACTTCCTTTGTATTTATTTAAAAATAAATATTGTAGAGTTGGAACATAGATGAACACTTTCAGGGGCATCAGTGAAAATGATGACAGTAGCAAAGTTCATAGCCAGACACTGTGATATTACAAATCTATTAAGAAAAATATGTTTGAGAATAAAACAAGCTAGTTATTCTTGAGTATGATTATCTCAGTCATGGTAACATTGAGACACCACCAGAGAGGCTCAGGTCATAGTTCTTTTACAGCTTTTCACTTTTTCACTTTTCTAAGCTGTACACAGCTGCTATTTGGGCATGAAGTTTCTACATGTGAAGAGAGCTTCTGACACTCCTTGTTCTAGCTGTACTCTGAAGTTCACTTAATATCTTTTAGGAATATGTTTGCCTCTGGCTTTCTAATTGCTAATGAAATTACCTGAAGCCAGATGTACAAAGAACTCTGTTCAGCCTAAACACTCTTTCCCATATCTACAAGGCAAGCTGATTGTGATTTATGCATCATATCCTGTAATACAGTGTTTCTCAGGGTCAGTCTTTTACAACAAATAAAATCCACCAATACCTGAACCATTTCTCTTGTTCTAGGATTTCCCTAGCAGGAAATCCAAATCCTGTGTACTGTAGATCTGCCCTAGTGAGATAATTATTGTTCTGCCAGGTTGTTGTAAGCAACACATCTGATCAAAGGCAAGGGAAAGGAGTATAATTGTCATGTGAATTGTTGGAAGTCCAGTTTACTGGCAGTATATGTTTTGAAATTGCATGGAACTACATGTATGTTGAAATCTGCCTCAATTTTGATTTTTTTGTTCATGTAAATGGAATATTTTGTGTGGGGTCTGATGCTGAGTGGATGTGAAAGACTTATGCAAGACAGGAACCCAAGAGAGAACCAGAGGCTTGCTGCCAGTTGTATCAGAAAAGCAGGTGAAAAACTTGGAAGAAGAAAAGGCTATAGGTCCATTTTCAGGTGTGGTGAATATTTTAGGTAGATTTTAGTTGTTTTAAAATGTATGGTTGACTTCCTGTGTTGAATTTCAAAGAACCACCTGTGATAGCAAATGGGGCTTAAATTGGCTTCCATTTTAAGGCAGGGTTTTCTTCTTGTGTCAGAACAGATTGAAATGTGTGTGTGTTCATATCCATATTTTGTTCAGCCATCATGTATTTTCTTGGATTAGAAGCCTCTGAGGTGCTAAGGGTATTTGCATATATGTTACATTTGCAAATGGCCTGTGACTTTGAAGCATTCATAGCTGTGAAGCCAATGTGGTTCTAAATCAAAGTTTTTCTGTTCTGCTTTCCTCCTCCAAGACTTGCTGGAGGAGCCTTTGCACTTGCTGTCTCCCCCGAGATTCCGTGGAAATCTGGCAGCTGGATTCAAATCTTTTTATTTGTATTTCTGATAATTGTTCTACAGTGCAAGCATCTTCAGAAACATGTTGATTCTATACCCTGAAAAACATGACCCTCCAGGGGAATACACGTGTATGGGATGAAATTCCCTCTGCCCTGGAGCCAGACAGGCTTCCTGCCTTTGGTGGCAGAGTGGTTGTGTAGCAGAAGTCTCCTGCAGAGTGCAGCCATCAGTTGCTAATGTCTTGAACATCTGAGATAGAAGTTTTTATCTTTATATTGTGCAGCTTTAATGGAAAGGTCCATGCTGCCTCTTTTGAGCAGTTGCAGCAGAGTTCACAGGACTGGAAATTGAGTGAGTTATACTGTGCTTTCCCTCTTCTCTCCTGAGATCTCCATCTTCCCCCTCTGCCCCACCCTTGATTTTTTTTTCCCCCCTTGTTTCAATAATTGAAAGATCTTCAAAACATCAAATTTTGTTCTTCAGCTATGGAAAACACCACCACCACAATTTAGTCCTTTTATTCTAAAATAAATTAATTTTGTAAGACTACTTAAGAGGCATTAACAAAACACCTGCCTCTTTAATTTAGCAATGCTTGCTGCCAAGCATGTGCTGCTGCTTGGGCTTCATGTTTGTTATCTGATGCCTCAGTCATGCTACAGAAAGTGTTGCATCTGTTCAGTTCTGGCTGGGATTGTTCATTTCCTTCTATTCAGATGCTGACTTTTCAAGTCTTAACATATTGTTTACTTTGCTGCTTTTTCATTCACAGCCGTGTTTATAGTGGGAAGGCAGGCAAGGTTTCCTGAGAAGAGTTGTGCAGTGAAACAAAGTACTGTTATTTCTTCACCTATTAGACTATCATGTGCCTAATGCTGAGGAAATAATAGTATGAATGTGCTTAAACTGGTCCTCTTAATGGTACTGAGAATGTCAGAATTTGCACCCAAGATATACATGTGTGTCTGATAGGTGATCAGAAATCATTGCTGATACAAGCTGCTGGTTATTCATATTCCCTATCTTAGGGAAGGACGGTGTAGTCAGCAAAGAGAGAAAAATTATATAAATGTGTCGTGTCCAGCTTAGTACTACATGGATTTCTCTAATATTTGATTCAAATATACAAAGAAACTCCAAAGAAACTCCAGTAAAATATTAACCCACTACTTTCTTCTTTGAGACTGTGCTGTTAGAGTGCGCAAACAAGCAAAGGCACTAAAACTTACAGAACAATAATTAAATATATTTGTTTAACAAGTTGTAAGTGCAAATTAGAAGACAAAAATCCAAAGTAGTAACTGATGGGTGCTACATTTTCTTTCCTGGATGATCCTGATTTATTTTTATTAGTGATTTGAAAAAGAAGTCTTTTAAAATTGTGCATGTTTTAAAGAAGTATTCTCTGATCCAGAGGATTGTACTAAGCAGAAAAAGAGCAGCTGTTACTGGAAGTTACAGTTAATTGTTGTATTTTCCAGCACAAGGTTGTTTGGTGGGAACAGTGGAGAAAAAATGCAAGCAACTGCCAAAAAAACAAGCATGTGAGGTGAAACTTGAATTTGCTCTCATGAGAACTTTCTAAGATTCATAAGTAACTGAGGAAAGCAGGCTGTATTTAAATCTCTGGAGATGTATGTGCTGTATGGAGACACAGCACAGCACACAGTGTTGGCAGAAGAAGGGAAGGAGAACAGAAGGTCACAAAGACTGATAAGATAGGAGGGTAAGGCTCATCAGGATGGATAGAGGATAAAATGCCTGCTGCCACCTCATATACTTTTGGGGGGGGATTGTGTGTTTGTTTGGGTTTTTTGTTTGTTTTATTTTGTGGCTCTCAGAGTAAATTTGAAGCCCCTATCCTTTCCCTGGCTCCCACAGCACAGGTTTTCCTGTGCTTTTTAAGTGAAACAAGAAAAGCATGCCTCTGTTACAAATCTGTAGAGGAGAAGATGGATAAATTAGCCAGGGGCATTTTGTGAGCCCTGCAGGCCAAATCTGATGTGATATATGTATGCCTAAGAGCAATCTCTGAAAAGGGACTTCAGCAAAATACCCCACCTGGGCTCTGGCTGTTGTTAGAGCAGTGGGAAAGCGGTGGCAGAAAGTGTCCCTGGGCAGGCTGAAGGAGAGAAGGGCCTGGCCAGGAGGCCCTGGTGGTGTGGGTGCCTCCTGGCCTGGCACTGCCCACTGCTCTGCTCTGGCACTGCTGCTGAGCCACAGAGGCTGCCACAGGGGCTGTGCTCTGGGAACCCAGCTTGTTAGTCCATCTGTTCTTCCAGCACAAGGCTGTAAAACACTGTAGGTCATAAGAGGCAGCTATTTATTTCCTAAGTCTTTAGGTGCCAGAGGGGAGATTTCTTTTATATGTATAAAAATAGCATTGGAATGCATTTATTAGGAATTGACTGTATTTATTTGGAACCACAATATTTGAACATCCAGATCCACAGACAAAACTCCAAGAAAGTACAATTTCTGCCATACTCTGAGCTCAGTTCTCTGATCACTTATCCTTGCCTGTATTGCCACCCATTGTGAATAATTTCACTGACTTCAATGAAACAACATGCAATAGCCAACTTTTAACTCAGTACCATTTGCAGCTTTCCAAATTACTCCAGTACTAAGTTTAGCTCTAAAGAACAAACACATTGCTCCCAAAAAGAACAAACACAAAATGAAAGTTGAACAATACCCTGAAATTAATTCCTTTCAACATTAAAATCAAGACTGATTACTATTAACTCATTAATCAAAACATCTTTCAGCTAGAAAATTTGTTGCCAACTGTTATTATTACTAGTTTAGCGTAAATGTGACCACTGAATATCAGTTGATATTAGGAAATTGCATAGTTCATGCAAAGTCAAAATACTGTTTTGTTTCTTATAAAACAGCTAATGTCTGTATAAGTTTATGGAATGAGGTGATTGTTATTGCTCCCATTACATTATGGAGATACTGGTCATGGTTTTGTAGTAAAGAATCAGCTGAGGTTTGTCCTGAAAGCTGGAATTCATTCCTTGAAATTTAAATTGTCAATCAGAGACAGGTCTATAACATCTTGTTACTGAATGAAGTTCTGTCTTCTGTGAATCCAGGATGAATTGTGATATTAATACCATGTGTCCCCAAAGAATTTACAAAATATTGAATGATTAATTAAAGATTAAATTCTTTAAGCAAACACAGAATTGACAACAATTTGAGAGCATATTTAAGACATTGTTATGCTATCGCACTAGTATGTCACTGCTTAAGATTTGCATGTTAATAAATTCAGGCAAGTAAATGTCACTCATACAGAAACTCTGTGCATAGGAATGGCATGAGTAGGAAAAACAAGGTTTTATGTTTTATAGACAGAACATGTTGTGATCAAAAAGATTTTGAGAAAATGAACAACTTTATGTACCTTGGCCAATGCACAGGCGTACAGTGAGTGTGGGCTAGTCCCTGAGTAGGCTGTATAAATAAACTGTCCTTTTCTCATTCCTGACCTGTATTCTCCTTTTCCCCATGTGTTCCATGGTGGATTGAAGAAGCAATATAGTGATGCATATGGAGCCTACTGACTATGCAAAATTCTAACACAAGTGATAACCTGCCCCTACCATTTTGGATAAAATTGGTTACTTTTGGTTAATTAACTGTTTGTTTTCTGCACAGATATTTCACATTAGATGTTGCTGTCAGTGGAAGAGCAAGTGCTTTTCAGGGCTGAGGGCAGCCCTCAGACTGGTTCTACCTCTGTAATCCTTCTGCAGACATAGAAGGTTGGCAGCCACCTGGGAGGGCTTGTGCCCAGGGATGGCCAAGGGGTGAGAGATAGCACTCACTGCAAGGGTAGGGTAAAACAAAGGATAGTCTGCACTTCATTTGCACCCATCTTGCTTTATGTGGTGCAGTTCATGAATAGACAGGACAGAGGATCCAGCTTGCCTCTGCTGCCAACAAAAGGTTTAAAATTAGGACTAATTTTCGCATTTTGCTTTCAATTTTTCTTCTCAGACAGAGAACTGTTTCTATAAGCTCTCCCTTCTTGTTCTGGAGACTCTCTAGCCAGTGATACAAGAATGCAGCCAAATGTGCATGGATATAGCAGAATTTAACCCACAGCAGGGAGACACTGAATTAAATGAGCATTTTGCAAAGGGCTGATATGTCTCTGGGCAGCCTGAGTTCATTAGAATTATGTAAATTTTCTTAAAAACATAATTAAAATTGGAATTATACTCCCCCAAGTATGCTGCAATATCTGACTTGGAGCTGCAGCAAGCAGAGCTTTGCTTGACCTGCTATTTCTGTCCCTTTGCTGCCATGAATTTGGTATGGCATCCCAGGGAGTGTGATCAAAGCAAGCAGTGACAAAGGCCTGATTGCCCCAAATGCTGAGGCAGGTTCTGACCATGGTATTTTGTAAACATCTTCTGCAGATACTACACAGGCTATTAGTGGCAGCACAGAGGGCTCCTCACTTCAGGAATGAAATCAGGAATGCAGTGTGGAATTTGAGAGAACAGAGTTCTAGGAATCCAAAGGGAAGAGCATCCTGAAATGAGTGCATTGAATGGTGCTCTGAAGTTTAGCCATGAAAGTAGCTCAGGAGCATTGTTGAATTGGATGTCTGTTTATTCATGATCACCACCACCAACCATGGATAGATGTATACATAATAGAAATAAACTCTGCTTTAACTGAATACATTCAATTCACAATGATTAAGAAGAAATAATTTCATTTTCAAGGCTGGATATTTAGGAAGGGGTATATGTCCAACTATTTTTCTTTAGTGAGAGGTAACCTACACATCAGAACTCTGATGTGGATCTAGCCTTCCTTGGGGAATTCAGATCCAGGACCAGCTCTGAGACCAGTTTCTAATTTTAATTACTGCTAACACATTAAAAATTGCTCCCACAATGCAGATGAAATCCACCAATATAAATCAGCAGCAGCAGGACTCTTTAAAGCTTATACAGACATAGGCTTTGTGCTGACCTCTGCACAGCATCAGCCTCTTGCTGGGCCATCTCCACAGGAATGAATTGTATCCAGAAAGCACAGCGGAAGAGATTCAGATTAGTATTCTACATAAGGCTTTTAATACTGGGTAGCATAAAGGTCAAGTAAATAATCTAAAAATAACTAAGCATTAATGCTATGAAGACCCTGTGCAGAAGTTACCCTTTGTCTCTTTGATGCTGATCTTACAACAAGCTGTTTTTACCTTTTGTGATTGTATTGTGAATTACCGAACCTAATCACTGAGCTGATCTCTTGCTGATCAATAGTGGCTCCATAAACTTTAGTAAAGTTATTTTAAACCGTTTCAGTTGGAATTTAGCCAATTTGGTTATTGTTTTAAATGTTTAGGCAAGCCATTCTTAACAAATTAGTGATGCTATTGCACATTAATTCAGCACTGAACCCATTAACTAACTATG
The DNA here is from genome assembly GCF_031753505.1 of Anomalospiza imberbis. Classification (NCBI taxonomy): domain Eukaryota; kingdom Metazoa; phylum Chordata; class Aves; order Passeriformes; family Viduidae; genus Anomalospiza; species Anomalospiza imberbis. The sequence goes on along the minus strand of NC_089693.1, from coordinate 13,997,450 downwards.
CATGCAGTTTTGTATCAATCACACTGTCTAATTAACTGAAAATAGTTGAGATATTAAGATCATATGAGTTGAATTAACAGGTCAGTGCATCTTCTTACTACAGTTGCATCTAGGATAACTTGACCTAAAAGTCATATGAAAAGGACAATTTATCCTTCCCATACTCAAGATATCAATTTTGAATGTGATCAGCCCAATGTTTCATGGAAAGACTTCAGTTTTGAACTTCTGTACAGAATTTCTGCTTTGAAAGGTGAATTTCTAATTGAGACATATGGGTTTCATACAGGGGTCCAACCAACCATTTGCATAAAAACCGCACAACACAATGACAGACAAATTTCTTCACTTCTTAGGCCATATTGGTCAATTCATATTTAGCATGCACATCATTTTCTTCTCCTGACTGAGGATCTGAGTGATGAATTTCAATAAAAATGACATAGATCATTGCTCCAAGTACACCTCCCAGCAGAGGTGCAACTATAGGAACCCACCACCAATTATTACCAGCCCTGTAAGACAAAAAGAACAAGAATTAGTGTTTTTTGTTACTTTGGTGAACACCTTTCTGTGAATTAGTCACTGAACAGATTCAGTGGTTTGCCACTTGCTATACTGTAGACCTTTCTATTTTTTCTTATGTTTCTGTGAATGGGTGACACCCTCATTTGCCCTACCCAGGTTGGTTCTGATTGAAATTATAAATAACAAGCACCAGACATGTTGGTCTGTATACTGTACTTGCATTTTGGAAAATAAGGCCTTTTTACTGCATGTCTATTTGGGGACAGAGGATGATTTCTCCCTTGAGAAAAGCACATTTCACTGACTTGCAGTGAAAAGAACAGGCACATATTTATTGTCCAGTAATCTTCACTTGTGCTGTCCCCAGATGCTTGTGAATAGATTTTCAGGATGTTACAAAAGTGGCTTATTTCATCTGCATGGAAACTTGCAAGTTCACATCTGCAATAGTATATACCATCTTCCTCTTGGCAAATGTAATAAATTAAACTGAATTTTGAATATATTTACCTTAAGCAGTGTAATAAAACACAGTGACTGTAAAGTTGATTATCCTTGACTGGAGTGGTCAAGATTCAAATTTCATGAGGTAGAATCTTATCTCTATGTTTAAAATGTGGTGTCTTTCAGCAAGAGGCAAATAAATGCTTAGAAGTTTTATACACCTAAAACTTAATCTTAGAATTTTTGTATTCACTTAGAAAGTCCAGCATGCTGATTCTGCTGAAATCTGCACAATTACTAGGATTTAATTTCAATATATAGATTTACAGGCATATTTAAAGTAAGACTTTCACCATTGAACTGTATAAAACAATAAATAACAACCTTTTTATGCAGGAATATGGGGCTGGTAGAATTGCTCTCCTTTTCCTAGAGGTCCACATTCAGACAGTAAATAACTGAGTATCCATGTCAGAGCACAGAGTCTCTTAACTGTACTGATGCATTAAGGTGTTTTTATTTGATAGCATGCTGTATTAATCGAATGTGTGAGTCTCCAGTGAAAATCCAGCTACCTCAATTTCATGCATATTGAAAATGGAGAAGTTTTTTTTTTTTTTTTTTTTTTTTTTTTTTTGTTTTTCTCCCAGAAATACAAATGGACAAATTAATCTGTAAGAGGAACTTTACAGGAAGCTGCAGGGGAACTTTTAAACTGTCAGGTAATTATCCAGCACTCAGTTGTACAGCTTTATGCAGATGTGAACTTGTGTTTGTCACAATGCAAGAATAGAACTGGGAGAATATTGATGCCCTGTTGATTAGACTATTACTGCTTGTTCAGAAATGCCTTGCATGTGTATGTTTTACCTTTGGAATTATTTCTATTTTGCCTTGAGGATATAAAGTATTTTCTGATGTTGTTTTACTGACTTTATAATCTGTTTGTTTTTGAATCATGGATGGTTGTTGAGCACTTGAATTTCTGGAACAAGCATGGACTTAGGTTTTATTGAATTAATCAGCAGAACAAAAGCTATATCAAGTACTTGCATGTATTCTTCTGCATGATGTGTTTATACACGGGCGTGTAATGAAGGTGTTTCTTGGCAGGTTTCTCTCGGCTTGTTCCATGAACTGGCCTGTGCCTTGTCAGCTCCTGCATCACCTTCTCCAAATCATGGCCTGTATTTGCAGCAGCTGCCGTCAGCTGTGCGTTGGATACCCTGTGCTGAGTTGCTGGGTGCAAAGCCTTTGAAGAGGCTGCTGCCAAAACTGCAATGAGGTCAGTCAGGACCCGGCCGAGTTTCGATGACTCTCAATGCTCTGTCACTGGCACAGGAGCAAGGGCTCTCTGTGACAAGCACAGCTGGCCCAGGGCCGGCCCCCTCAGTGCCCTCAGCCCCTGGCTGTGCGCAGTGCGCTGTTTGCTGCCGGCTCAGGGGAGCACCCAGCCCCGCCTCTGCCATCGCCGGCTGCTCGGGGCGCTGGGCGGCTGCTGCTTGTGCGGCCTGGCCAGCAAAACTGAGCTTGGCTGCGGCAGTTCCCGGGAAACTACGGTGTCTAAGCTACGGGGACTGGGAATTTGGGCCCAGGTAAACTTGCAGATACACCTTTCACTAGCCAGCTGCTGCGGGAAAGGGAGATACCGCTGTTCGTGAGGTAATCCGGGCTGCATCCCGGGAAGAATGCTAAACGCTTCGGAGGCCGCTTTGCCATCCAAGTGCCTGTGCAGACAGGCGATTTGCCTCCGGACCTTTCCCGCAGTGCAGCTCTGCTCGGTGCTGCCGCCTTGTCCCCGGTGCTGGCGGCCACGAGGTGTCAGCGTTACCGCGCCGAGCGGCGAGAGCCGCCACGGACCGCGCTGGGGTATCCCGGGCTACCTGCAAATGCTGGCCCGTAACACTGCTCTGGAGAGCCCTACCTCTCTCTCTTACTGCTCGGTTTTGCTTGTCAAAATGCAGTCTGGTATTTGGACTCAATGCCCTGGCTGTTTTCTCACTACAGACAATGCTTTGCTTCCCAAACTTTTCTTAAGCTTATCAGAATATTGAGCGTGTGCTTTAGAAAGACTCCTGGTTTTCTGGTGGGAGCCTTTAACCAAAACAAACCATTTGCATGGGCTAGGGAAACCACACCATAGCTTGTGTCTTCGGGCTTGGTTTTGGCTCCTTCAGGTGTCGTTGTGCCAAATGTACTAACAGCAACATTTAGAAAACCCTCAGTGCTCAAATGCAGTCCTATCATCTGGACAATTCCATGGTCCAGCAGAAGGGCTCTCCTCCAGTCTAGTTCCCTGCCTAAAAATATGATAAAACCAGCGTTTACTCTACCTTCAAGCACAAAGAAGGGTAGAGGGGATTTCTCTGCTGTGAGGTAATTCTCTCAGTGTTTAGAGCATTTGCTTGGGAACAGTGTAAAAAGTCTTGCTATTCTGTATCTGATCTATTCCAAAGTGAGGCTTTCCTGGTGGTCCTGGCTGTTCTGTAGGCAACGCTTGATTATTCACTGATGTGGACTCAGTTGCCTTGGGAGATGCTTCCATCCTGCCCCAAAGAACGTTCAGTGTCTCCTGAGTATTTCCTACTGCTCTGTTTGTACAGCACTCCCCTCACGTCTCTGTGGAGGTTTCATGCTCAGGTCCCAGTTCCTGGACATGCCTTTACTAGAGAGCTAAAGCACCTGTCTCAAGGTTGTGAATTCCATTTAAAAGAAGATATCCAAGGTTTATTTGTCAGCTGGTGCTGCACCACTTTAAGTTGCTCAGGTACAGCAGAGCATCAGGCAATTTAGGATCCTAACTACAGTCATTCAGACTTTTCCCATGGCTCTTCCAGCTACCTAACAAGGCTCAGGTTCCTCCTAATTCTCACCTGGATCTGTGCAGTAAATAAATAAGAATATATTCCTGTTGTACCATTCCTTTGGACTTGGTTATAGCTGTAGCTTTTTAACTGAAGTCAGGGAGGAAGACTTCTTCCTCAATTTTTCGCATCCCTTATATTGTTTTAAGTTCTGGCAATGATCAGAGATCTTGTATGTTATTTTTTATGTTCACATTTTAAAATTTCTGAACAAGGTTTTTACAGTGGGACTGCATCCTCTCTCTTATATAAAACTTTAAACTACACTAGGAAAGAGTCCATATTGGTATAGATATAGAGTTTTCTTGTAGTTTTTTTCATGTAAATGACTCTGACCATACTTTTAGGGAGAAGGGGAGTTCACAGGTGTTCTGTGACTAGATCACCATACAATCAGGCTTCCAAACTTTCAGGAATGTAAGAGCCAACTTCATAATACATTATGGATTATAGACTGACACCATGGCTAATACCACAGCCACCAACTAGTTGTGATTACACAGGTATGAGAGAGGAAATTCCTGTGTGGGATGTCGCTCTGTGTGTCCTTTTTTTTTTCAAAAAGAGTGTAGTGGCAAGAGCTACTGGGGAGGAAAAGTTTGGATGTAGTCAGACCAATGAGCTGATCTCCCACCAACAGCTGACCAGAGTTGGGCTACATCCAGCCTTGGCTCTGGCCTGTGCTGTGGCTGTGTGCCTGTTTCAGCTATGCCATGCCTGGCTCTTTCTGTATGAGAAAAGCTTTGCTACTGCTTTCCTCAAATAAGGTACATGATTTGTGTAAATACAAATCATACTGAATAAATAGAGATTATTTGTGCTTCTTTTATTTCTTGCTAAAATAAAATCTCTACTAACCAGAGCTCTCCAGTGGCCTACAGTACTACTGGGGATTCCTACTTGTAAATAACTGGGAAAACAAACAATACAAAAATAAACTAAAATATCTGCTTCCTGATGACAGATTACTCTTGCTTAGATACCCTAGAGTGCCTCTTACCCTGGATACATGTAAGATGTGGATTTGATGTGCAACTAATTAGCTGTGCATAGGGCCAGCCAAGAGCGTGTGCGTGTGCACACAGGGCTTTGAGAGGGCTCTGAAATGTGGGAAAATGAAGGGAGCTTTTCCATTCACTCCTTCACTCTCAGCCAGGAAGTCAGGCTTTTAGATTGCTGTATATTCCTGCAGTAACTCAGAAGTAATCATAGGCTAAATCAATCTGATATGTCTGTGTTTTTTACAGCACCCAATAAATATTTCTACTTAATTCTCTCCTGATTTTTTTTTCCTGAAAGCTTCAGGACACAAGAAGAAAGCACTCATATTTTCAGTGACCTCTAAGAAGATCTGATATTTTGGGAAAGGTCTTCTTGAAACAGTGATTGATATTAGAGATTATGCATGTTTGATTTGCCCTAGGAGCAGGAAATCCTTTTTAAAGCCCAGTTCCTAGAGGATATCTGGCTTAAAGTGCATGAATAGCTGCTTCTGGTATGCGAAGAATTACCTGTATGTATATAAAGTATGACTTGGTACCATGTTGAATCAGGATCTTACTTTCCTAGAAACAGTTTTAGCCAGGAGCATTTGACTTCATCTCCAGGCATACTTACGTGAATACTTCCATCCCCCATCCTGCAATGGCTGTGAAGAGCCTTGGGCCAAGATCCCTGGCTGGGTTCATGGCACAGCCACTGTTCATTCCCAAGGAACAAGTAAGAACAATTATAAGAAGTCCTACTGCAATTGGCTCCAGGCCCTTGGGTACGCTGTTATTTTTGGTGTCAAAAATAGCAAATATAGCCAGAAGAAGAACAGCTGTTGACATCACCTGGCCAAGGCAAAGAAAAGAATATTGAATAAATAAGTGTAGATTCTTTCCAATAATGAAAAGGGGGGCTATGGCAGCTTTGTGGATTGGAGTGGCTTAGAGCTGGTATTTAGTTTTATCCCACTGTATGGAATAGCAAACTTTGGAACTTGGTGCCTTTCTACTTCACAGTAATGAGAAGTTTTGATATCTGTGCTGAAAGACAAAGACAAGAAGTGTGCTGAAGAAATTAGAAAAAAAATAAAAGATCTGCAATAACCAGTTGGGGAAATTTGAAAAAAAAAAAAAAATCTGCAACAATGACAGAGGATGTAAAAGGCATCTCCTGTGTGAGGTCTAATGCTTTGTTTCCACATTTTTTTCCCTGTCAATTTTACACTTTTATTCACTTAATTTTTAGCAGTTCTGCCACTATAGCAATGCAATCAGTTCCATTGTTATAGAAATGTTTTATGTGACTGTAGTTTATGCTGATAATTTAGACTAGTATGCATCTCTTTATCCAGGTATTGTAAAACATCAGAAGAAAAAGTGAAATCTGTCAAGTCAAAACTGAACAGCTAAAATTAGGAAGTATCCAAATTAGGGTTGCATGTATGACTGTACCATGAACTTTGTACTGCATATGCTAATTGAGCTGATGAAGGAAATTTTCTTGGAATTATTTCAATGCAAGTACAGCTCTGCTTAAATCAAATGCTTTGTCAATGTTGATTTTGCTAATAATTAACTTGATGGGAAAACAGACAAAAGCTTCAGCGATGTCAAAATGTTCAATTTCTATACTGATTTGAAGAAGCTTAATTTTGAGGGGTTTAAAAATTATTTGGTTTTTCTCTGCTTTTAAGTTTGTTTTGAAACATGCATGGGTAAAAAATATCTTAGGGAAAAATCTGTTGACTGATTCAAAGATCAGAACTGTCTTTCTTACAAAACTTCAAAATAATGTTTATATTTTTTGAAGCCAGGTTGCACAATCTTTTACGTAATGAACTTCTGTGTTTGTGCCATCCCTTTTTTTTCATACCTTACTCATGCAGCATTTATTTCATGTATTCCTAAATAAGATGGGTACGTTGATTAGAAGTACATAAGAGATATGAAACTTCATTTTTTGCTGTTGCATAAGTGGAATTAAAGGGCAAAGCTTAGAAATGAAGTTGAGGATTTTTCAGATTCAGTCATCTGAAAAATAAATACTACAAATCTATCTGCAAAAATAAGGTTAGAAAGGAGGCTTGTGGAAGCAGAAAACTCAATTGTTCAGGGCACGTTAAACTGCTTAAGCATTATTTAAGGAATAATAGGTCTACAAAATGGGCTGGATTTTGATGTAAGTGGACATGACTGCTGAGATTTATGGAGAAACATTGATTTATGCTGAGCAAAACCTCTTACATATATTGCTTTAAAGACATTTTGAGTGCAACAATTAACATGATGTATGAGAAAGAACAACTTGAAATTATTTTGCTTGTAAAATATTACTAAAATACAACCCCCTGCAAACAGCATTGCATTCTCATTGTATTGGACATCTGGCTGAAATGGTGAGATTTGGCACACTTTTTAGACCTATGTGGTTTTTTACTGCTTGGGTTTACGTGGTTTTTTTATGTTTAATTTGTGGAATTAAGATAGCAAGTGTACTTACCTGATCTGCAAATCCATTTACAAGGGACAGATAGGGAGCTGGATATGTTGCAAAGATTTGTGCTGTTGCATTTGGTCCTGTGACTTCAAGTTTTCCATCACTATACTCCATAAAGGCATCTGTAAAAAAAAAAGCCAGCAACTGCTTGCACTTCTCCATAAACTTTTCTAGGTTTTCTAGGACTAGAATATATGTGATAGGTCTGTGCACTTCACATTCTCAACTGAAACTGATCTCTAAGGTCCCTTCCAACCCAAACCTGGTGTTTTCTCTGATGTTTTTTTCCTAGGAGCACCTTTATTGGATTTGAGGTGATGTATTCCTCATACCTTCCTGTCTCATTTTTCCTCCTGTGCCTTGAAGTACTCATTTTATGTACCACAGCTTTCCCTGGTTTTCCCCTGCTCATAGCTCCAAACTCAGTGCCAAGGAACATTTTCTGATTCTGAATACAGATGTGTTATTCTGCAAGAGGTGCTACATTTGGCATGATGACCCAAGAAATGCACAACATTCTGATTCTGAGTTGTGGATTCCCAGCCACCAGGAATTACTGCTATTCCATTTGACAACAGTGCAGTTTTAGAAATAGGAAGATATTAGATGGGGTACTCAAATCTTCATAGACGGACATGAGTAACAAACTCTAATCCATTATTTTATTAGTGGATCTGGTGATGAGATATTTGTGAATAAAGAAATAGCTCCCCATCTCCCATGGAGGTTATTGTGAGGATGATAAGCTCCTCCTGAACCTAGCAGACAAATCTATTTCTCCTTGTTTCTGTTTTTTTTTTTTTCCTGTTTTGCTTAAAGTCTCAACATGAGTGCAGAGAGTTTACTTGGATCAGGCTCTCATTTGAAGTGTCAGATAATTCTGTGGCATTTAACTATTTAGAGGGGTTAAAAAAGGGATGACGTCCTATGTCTGTTTTTCTACCAATGATTACTTTTCAGTGGACCTCAAAGAAAGAGTACATGAAAGTCTTACAAGTTGCCGGAAGTAAAAACTACAGAAGAGCTTTGGTAATTAATTAGAGCAAGAGGAGGACTTGAGCAGAGATAGGGATATGAGAAAATCCTGCACTCCTGAATACAAGGAAGATGTCCCAAAACTAGACCTAAGCTTCCTACTTTGCGTTCCTACCCTACTGCTGCCCTTGTGGCAGAATACAGTGACTCCCCTGTCAACCCTGTGTACATGTTGACACACTGCTGCATCCTGGCCACAGCCCTAATTCTCACTGTCAGGCTTGAGGAAGACTTAAATTCAGATGAAAATCCTGTTCCAGAATTCCAGTATCCAAATTCTAACACTAATCTTAAAAAAAGTAAACAGCTCTTCCCAAAACAGTTCTCATGGTTCCTAAAGATATTTGTCTTCGGGATTACTGTGGGTACTGAGCAGTGAGCTGACATATGAGGGGCATTTCCATTTTTGTTCTTCCTCTGCTGCACCTAGACCCAGCACGGTCTGCAGACATAATGCCCACAGGAGAGAGATGTTGGAGGAGATGGGCTGGGCCAATGGAAGCAGAGTTTTGGGGTAGGGGGTTGAAGCAAGTGATCCGACTGAGTGGATTCAGTCAGTCAGTCAGTTACTGTTTTTTCCTTTTCTGGCACACTGTGTAAAAAAACCTGTGCCTCAAGGATAGGGGGGGTTTTTTTCTTATTCCCTGTCAAATATGTGACCTGTTTATCACTGTACCTGGAGTTCATTGCCTTGGAGAGTCACCTCTCAAGGGTGGTCTAATTTTTGGTCAGGAGGGACTTGATCTCATATCCTGTACCCTCAATGAACGATGTTGGTGATTCTTGCCTACAGGCACTTGTAGCAGGTCTTTAATGTTTCTAATTTGCCTGGAAGATGGATAGCCCTATATCCTGGCTATTAAGTAATTTAAAATCCTTACTGAGAAATACATGATCTCAGAGTATCTGATTTCCCATGAATAATTTTTTTAAATATCAGAACATTTCCTGGAGTATTAAGTGTTTCAGTAAATTTGTAGGGTACCTGGAATGCTTAAGCCATTGTTTTTCCCGTCAAACTCTTTATGCTCCTTCCTTTCTTCTTTTGTAGCTTTAGCTTCGTTCCTGCCATTAGCCCTGTGTGAACAAGTGTCCTCTGCCTGCCTGACATTCATTGAAAAATGGGGGCCTTAGAGACTGCCTGACCTCTAGTTTGTCCTGTGAACATGTCTAAGGTGTACTCACTGTAATAAATCCCAAAGACAGCCGCTGCTCCAATGAATGCTCCCAGGAATTGTGCTAATATGTAAATTGGTAATTTGGTCCATTTTAATCTTCCAGTCACGCACATGGCTAATGAAACAGCTGGGTTTATGTGACCACCTGAAAAATAAATCAAAAATTGAGTCATGTGGATGACTCAGATACATGAGAATAGGTGAAGGATTTGTAAAAACGTGGGCACTTCTGAACACCAGAACAGCACATGGTTTTCTAGATGTTATTTTGCAGTTAAATGCTGACTGCAATTAGTCTGAAACAAGTTGGATGAAATCAGAGGAGGGAGGGCAAAAGCCACTAAGATCCATCTTTACTCTTGATGCGTGTGGACTGTGCTCTTTATCAGACTGCTGTCCTGCAGTATGTAACTTATAGACAACTTTTCTAGAAAAAATAGTAACCTGCCCCATTGGTTGTGATGGGAGGGTCCCTTATTCTGCACATATTCCCTCTCCTCAAGGCCTTTGGCTTTTTATTTTTAGGACAGAACTGGGGCAGAAGAACATTCCTTTAGTCTCCCAAGCACATATTAGGATTAAGGACTGTTACTGGCTTGAGCATACATCTTGAGACAGTTCTGGGGTGCCCTGGATTTAAGTCATGTTTGTGTCCCTGTCTTCAACCTGGGCTTACTTAGGAGCTCAGTTTTCATGGAGACAAAATCAAATAATGTTAGGGCTGTCCAGTTTCATGTTGGCTGTTGGTGAGCTGTGCCTAGATGGGATCTAGGGGCAGCAGTGCATAGTCCTTCAACATGTTTTTATCTGGTTCTTGTGCTTTCCGGAAAGGTCCATAATAAGGAAACTGATAAAGTAGCTGTGCTGAAACAAAGTTCAGTTTCCTGTGGAACTTCCTTCCTTTTTTTATTCAGGAGTAGCTACATCTGAACTCACACATGAAAAAGATTTCAGTAACATTGGAATTCTTCGTTACAATTTTAGTTTCTAAAATACATTTATTATGTCATATGGTCTCTTCCCTCAACATCTTTTGTCAACAAATATGTGATATATGCTCTTGGAAAATTTCATTGTTTACAGATACATGGTTGCTACTTAAGAAATACAAATTGCCAAATAAATTAACAGGTACATCTTTGTAATAAATACTGACTAATAAAACCCCCAAGTTTTGCAAGGACATAGGATCCTTTGCTTATTTTCCAGATAAGTTCTCATTTCAGTCTGTATGAATATCAGGAAAAAATTGCCTTTGTCTTTGGTAAAATAACTGAAAGAGTATGTCCTTTATCTGTCAAAGGTTAGTGATGGAGAAAGGGCCTCTATGTACAGTTTCTGTGTTTGTTTGCACTTCAGGTCAGTGAGTCATTATCTTGTGAAATCCAGGCACCTTTGATACATAATGAACTGACAAACACAGATAACGAGCTGGATAAAAACTTCTTTGTAGCATTTCCAAATGCTGACCTAGTACTACCAGTCTTGAATTAAAAGTTGAATTCCTCACTGTATTTCAAAGTCTTCAGCACAGAGCAAATAGATATTTGGCACCTAATGTAACAGCCCTCCATGTGAATTTTGGTTAATTGTTGTTTTGTCTTTTGTTCCCTACCCTGGCTGGAATTAATAATTTTCCTTTCTTTCAACACCTGATTTTATTCCCCACCTGTATATAATACAGGGTGACTATGATGGCCAGGACAAGTCATAATAATATTACAGAGGGCTGATTAACATTAAATATGGAAAGGAAAAGTCTTATTGAAGGCTCTCATGGTGACATAGGGAAGTTACAAGATTCTTGGTTCCTGGTTAAAAAAAAAGTTCACTTTGGACAGTGTGTTCCTCCTTCTTTTGTAGTTCCAGTGATCACAGTGCTGGCTTTGAAATGCTAAATTGGATAAAATAGTTGGAAATTATCTAGATATTGAGGAAAACTGGATGGAGGAAAATTAAAAAGGGGAATTTTCCTAAATAAAAAGCTCGAATTCACCAAGCATACAGACTATATGTTTTGTTAGTGTTAATTTAGGATTACATAAAGAACTGATGAAAAATATTTTAGCAGTACTTAAACATGAGACTTTGGCCCAAGAGCCACAGAAATTGCTAAAAAATTCTACATAGGAACTTGTATTCTGAAGTGTCCACTGGTAATCATGTCTTGGATAATAACAGCCTGTTGAAATATCTGTTCCTATTTTTTCACAGAGAAAATGCACTGCATGCAGAATCCTTTGTCATGGGAAAAACACAGGAAGCACAATACTGCAACATCTGCAACTGCTCTGCCCTGCTGGGATTGAACTCTAATTTTCTACATAATGATGGAGATGAATATCCCTTAAAGGTGCAAATGTAGGACAGGTCTTCACAGGTTTGTTTTCGTGATACTGCATTAGAAGAGTTTAGCTGCCTCCATGTAAACCAAGAGCTGTAGTTAAAAGTTGTTCAGATAATAGGAATGTGCTGCTGAATTAATTTTGTGTGATATTAAGGAGCAGTTCTGGTTTGTGTCAATGACAGTGACAAGACTGCCTGTTTTTGTAGAACCTGGAGTACTTTCTAATGTGAGACTTTCTAATGGAAACCTTCTGCATGGTGCCTCTGTAAAAGAATTTGTAAAGAGAAGAGAAATGGCCACAGTAATTTCTGTTACAGCAACTATTTTTAATGTCCTAATTATACCTAAAGAAATTTGTCCAGACCAACTTGACCCTCTTATGAAGGGTAAGAAATGCCTCTATGAGACCTGGAGTACAAGGGCACCATGTGCTTGAAAGGCCAATATAAACTCTGTATACAACACAAAGTATTGTGTATTTTCATGGATAGCATTGTTGTTACAACCCATCGTTTTCTGTTTTAAAGGAAGACTTTAATTGTTAAAAGCAGTTATGCTAATGTGTCTGATCTTAGTTTGGCCGAATTGAATGGTGGAATAGGAGACAAGGCAGCATCCAATATGGAACTTGTGAACACTGGTTAGTTAGCCCAGCTAACTTAGCCCTAGCTAAAGAGAGATTTCTGACCAATACATGTTGAGCAAGTGTTACAGCAGAAGACAGTGTGTCATTGAATGTATCTCTGGTACTGAATCTTTCTGCCGTTTCTGCTTTCTATGATCTGCTGCTTCTGTGAATTATCAGACAGGAGCAGACTTGCTATTGCCTGCCATAGGACATGAAGAAATAAATTGCACTCTGTAAGGTGAATCCTGTTCATTATACCCATTAGTGGGTCATTCTGCTTTCTGTGTAGCTGGCCACCATTTTATCTGGTGACTGCTGAATTGCTCTTTGTGGTTATTTCTTTAAACACAGTGCCTGTCCTGCCCAGGATTGTCTCTGTTGACAGAATTTTCAAAGCGACACCAAGCAGATTTCTGGTTAGCATAGAACACTTTCATAAAACCCAGAGGTCTGTCAAGGTTTTCACACTGTAGCTGAGATCAGAATTTAGTGGGACATTTTGTCAAACACAAGAATAGAAGGAAATAAGAACACACAAGATTTACTCACAAAACTCTGGTGTGGACTCTGCCATCATGCTGCTTACTGTTGCTAATTCATGATTGTTTATACCATGAAGTGGAAGCCCTTTAACAAGGGAGCCTTAACACTGTAGCAATAAATGCTATATAAGAAAAAATGTCACTTACCAGAAACCCCCCCGGACACGTACACTGCTATGGTGACAGCCATGGCAAACCCCACCGACACCGTCATGGGCCCTCCATGTGCTCCACGGCTGAGCACGGCCTGTCCCACACACCCACAGCCAAGAGCCTGCATTTGGAAAGACAAGTGTAAAATCACAGGTGTGTCTTTCAGATGTTGTTGGTTGTGACTTCTGCTGTCCTGGTATAGCTGCAAATGCTGTTCAATACTGCAACAGTGCTGGAATTTGTTGTGTTTGCCATTGCTGCCTTCGCTGCAACGCTTATTTGCTTTTTATTTTCCTTGTCTCTGTCACGAGGAAGAATGTCTGCTATTGAGGATCTGTCTCCACACAGAAGACTCTTCTCAGGCACAATGAGGGGATACTGATCAGAACTTGGAGCTGAGCAAGATTGCACTGCCTCTACAACAAAACTCTGGATCTGAAAGTGAAATTAATTCTGTGAGGTAAGTTCTCAGTTCCAGACTGATGTGATAAGTGATGAAAAATTTACTGTAAAAATAATGAAAGATAGTTCAAAAAGCTTTTAATGTTTAGTGCTGAAACTATGGATTGAGACAACTTTCTGGTATTTACATTGTGTGTTATTGTTATGCTGATTTTATATCATATATTGCTCTAGCAAAATATTTCACTGGCTCAGCAGCTTGAACAATTAACTGAAGTGGAGATATCTAAATAATTCACATTGAAGAATTCTAAATGGATTTAAACTAGTTTCAGATTTTTGTTGGTTCTCCTCAGAATAAAGTTCAGTAACAGGTTTAAATATTTGCTTAAGATGATGTTTATTCAGTTCTAAAGCCTCTGCTTACCTTCAGGCATATGTTTAGAGCCTATTAAAGATGACAGGAAAGATATTCAAAGAGACAAAAACCTTTTCATTTGAGATCGACTAGCTGATCCATTTCTGTGTCTTTGAAGATCTGCTTTTTAAATATATGCCTATGTACTTTTTAAATATATGCCTATGTACTCTGCTGAACAAGGAGCCAATACTCTGTGGAAGCTCTCAAATGATTTCTATAGTCTGAAAACGTTTGCTTTTCTGCAGATGTAAGTGATGTGAATCATGCAATTTCTGGGATATGACTAGATATATGTTGAGCAACCTTATTTTCAGTTGCAAGGCATTTGAATTCAGAAACTGCAAAGTAATGGGAAACTCTCTTTTGCCTTAGAAATGGACTGTACCAAAATGATTTGGTGATAGAGGTTTAACAAGCAAGTCCTGCTAGAATACATTCAATTTAAACAGGAAAATCATACTTTTGTTTCCATTATTTCCCCAAGGGTTTTAGCTAATAGCAAAATGTGACAGAAAAGCTGTCAATAAAATTACGCTCTTAACCAGCTTTTTAATGCAGACAGCAGTTCTAAGTGCCCCAAGACTGTGTCATATGCCCAGGTGTAGCTCTTGCCTTGAGGTCATAATCATGTAAGCAAACAAAACACTGACTGGTGCCAGAGTGTTGCAGCTCTGGTTATGTAAGGGTAGGGTGGTGTTAGATAGCCACAGTTTATTGGGCTGTATAATTAAAAGCTCCAGGAAACAATGCAAGCTCCAGTTAGCTGCTGTGCAACAGATGACCCATGCTTGCATTAGCCATGCTCTCACCTAGCAATGCACGTGGTAAGCACAAATGCACATACAGATAGCAAACCAAAATAAAACACATTGGTGTTGTTCACAGCTGAAATTACATCTTTTTTTAAACTTCATATGAGACAATTCATAATGTGTTTATATGATTAATATGGAAAGAATGGGTACGCTGGAATTCATAAGAATCTAGAGGAGGTGGAATTAACATACTCTAGTCATCACTTTCCAGATTTTTTGAAGCAAGTATTCCTGAAACTGCACCAAGCAAGATTTTTGGGAAAGATATGGCTCAGATGAGGAGGAAGTTCAGTAGGCTGCTCTGGGCCCCTGCACATACTGGGGTACAGGTTGAATTCAGGCAACCAGCTTAATCTACAAGTATAGTGTGCACTTGTGTTCTGAAAAGGCACAGGCAGTTTTTCAGATTCAAAGGCCATTCTTTTGAAAACATTACCTCTTTCTGTAAGGATGATGAAAAAAGAGAACAGGGGTAGAGGAGATAGTTATAGAAATGGATAGGGGATAGCAACTTGTGTGGATCAACTACATTTGTATATCAACTACAAATTCACAAGAGGAGGGAAGGAAATAAAAAGAGAGAGGCTGTGGCCTCCCTATCTTTATTACCAGAACTGAGGAGAGTCATACAGAACAGCTGTGTAGTCCTCTTGAATTGTAGCTGCTGCTCTGCAGGTCTTAGGGAAATGCACAACTACAGCTGTTCCATTTCTGTGCTAACCAGTCTCTCTTCTACAGAGAAGGCACATGAGCCAGCTGGAACACAGCTGCGCTCGGTGGACCTGCTCATGTACAATGACTAAATGCTACTGCAGGCACAGTCAGTGTGTGCCCATCCAGGGATGGGCAAACTGGGAGCTGAGCCTGCAGGTCTGAGCTGTGTCACTGTAATACTTTCTCCATTTGCTGACCTTTTAAGAAGGAGAGAAAAAAGTTGCCTAATACCTACTGTAGCTAGGTTGGCGTAACTGGAATCTATCACCTAATCATGTAATTACACAAACAGCAATTTAATACCTTGTAAGCCTTTGCTTGGCTGAGTTAAGACCAACTAGATCATTGAGTTGTAATTAAATATTCTAAGATTTTAGGCCAAGCTCAGCCATCAGTTGTGCCCAGAAAACTCATCGATTGAAGCAAATGGAGTAAACGGGAGTTTAATTTACGTAGGATATAGCCAGATCTCTTTATCTTATCTTATGTTGCCAGGTTTTCCTCTTAGCAGTTGTTTATACCCTGATCTGCTTAAAATTATTGGAGTACTTTCAGCACTGACTTTCTTTTTGTTCATAAAGTTGTTAGATTACTGCCCTGAAGAATATGCTTGGGTGTGGAATAGCTGCCTGAACCTTCTCTACCAAAAAAACTTGCTTCATAGCCCATTAGATCATTCTCTTTGTCTTGGACAACAAGGCTAATGTTAGGAAAGGAAAACAACTGGCCTTCAGTGAGTGTAAGGTCCTGTTACTGTCTGGAAGCCTGCAGGACTTTCTGTATCCCACTCATCAGAGAGACTAAAGATAATTTTGCCTCAATTTCACTATTTCCAGGATTTTTCCAAATGCTTGTAATAGCATTTTTCAGTGTAAATAGGATTTCTGCAAGATCTGAAACCACAGTTTTAGGGAATCTATTTTTCTACATGGCCAATAAAGTTTTAGGCATCTTAAAGAATGCTTATATAAAAAAGCCCCCTTCTTATCACACAGTCCTAGAAGTGGTGTACATTTATAGGCAGACCCTCTGACTGTCACATTAAAGAGGCAGCCAAGCTCTTTAGTAGTGTGGAGGCAATGAGCTGTGCTGTGCTGGACTCTGTACATCCCCAGCTCCAGCTGTGGTGAGACACACACCTGCAGTGGCCTCCACATGTGTCCCTGCAGGCAGAGTGTGGTCTCAATGACTGCACAGCTGATGATGCTGTGCATGAGTACAGGAACTTAGTGTGTTATAAGGAATACAGGCAGCAGGTGCAAAAAAAATATTTGTATTTAATCATAAACTGCTCACTTCAATCATGAAATCCTAGAAAAATAGTGGCTGCATTTGCCCTTCTCTGCAGGTAGGGATCTGTGCCTATGAAAACTTTGCAGTGTTCTTCATGGTGTACAGTAGTCATGTGCAGCTCCCCTACCTGACATTAATATTTCCAAATAGGATTAGCTACTTATAAAAGTAGTAAATAATCTTTTCAGTTTGAGGTGTGCTAAATTGTTGGTGTCTTCCTAAGGGAGTGTGTTTTAGAACTCGCTTTCATCTCCACCCCCCTCATTTACAAAGCAAGTCTGCTTAAGAATTTACCTATTGTATTTCATAAGATGTTTTATAATACTGGAAACTCTTTCCACATAGAGATGTATTTTTGCTGTGTATTACATAGGATCTTAATTCAGACAGGGTTCCTAAGCATTCTTTCAACAGGGACAGTAATGCTAGAAGCAACAGAGACATGTTCGATCTTCTAAATTTCAGGGCATTAGATCTGCAAGAACTCAGGTTACAGGAAAACCCTTTCAGGAAAGACCAGTCCTCATCCAATTTAATGTTTAATATTTGCTATATTTTGTCAAATCAGAGAGTACTAAAACTTTTAAAGGTGAGATAAAAAATACAGCTTACCAGTCAAGCTTACCAGTCACAGCTCTTATTTTATTATTAATGAAATGTTTTGGTGGGGTGGGGAGGATTTCTGTATGTTATGATTTACTCAAGCTTAGAGCAATAAAAAGTCACTATATCCGTTCTTCTGATGTTCTTCTGGGAAACAACCAATATCCTCTTGGGTTCAGATGGATTTAGATTTTTTTTCAGACTTGCTATCTCATAAATAAGGGGTGCAAAACCCCCAAGCCCTTACATTTAGTTAATTAAATAGTATAGACATAGGCCTTAAAATTATTGCCATTTTGAAACCATTTTCTGGTGACAGAAAGAGACATTGCTACTTGGAGACATGATTGTAAATTTAATAAAACTCTGGATGATTTGTGTATATATAGCTTTAAAAAATATAAATATCAGGTTCAAATTGCTTTGTGGGAAAAAAATAGTGAAAATATTGAGGGACAGACTGTGATGTGTTATATAAACTGATGCTTTTAAATTTTATGATTGCTTTTGCATATGCAATAGGAGACAAAAGTTTAAAATCACCTAGACAGAATGCAAAAGTCTGCATTTTATCATATTTTGTTATGATTAAAATTGCACACTCCATCCTGAAATGCTAAATGCTTTTCTTTCCTGAATTATAGAGGGCAACTGATTTGAGTCAGTTTCTTCGATGAAGACTGTTTTTATTTTCTTACTAATTTTTAGATATTCAGGAAAGAAAATGAAATGTAATGTTCAGACACAAACTTTCAAGAGTGAAACATTGCCTGTTGTATCAAGGCTAGAAAGAAAAGGCCAGGCAAAGGAACAAAATCTCACCTAGCAGCCTTGAAGAGAAAAAGAACCTATTCAGGTGCTGCTTCCCTCCCACCTTACTCATTTGTTCTTGAGCTGTGATGCTTTGCTTCCTACCCCAGCTGAAAAGCTTTAAATCTTTCTAAACACTTAAAATATGTTTAGTGTCTGCACCAGCTCTCAGGGAGTTGTAGCATTGAGAAAGTGTGCAAGAGTGGGCATTGCAGACTCTGAGAAAGGAGGTTTTCTGTCCTGTCTTAGGAGTATAAGGGTGCCTGTTCCTTTTCTTTTACTCCTTCCTGTGGGTGCAGAAACAGGGGGGGGCTGGATCTCATGCTCTCTGACCATGAGATCTCTGCTCTCTTGGTTAGGAGTAAGTAAAGCCTAAGCTGTTTGCTGTTGGAAAAAAAAAAAAAAAGAAAGCTGGATGCTTTTAATAGTAAAGAAACTGTGAGGAATGGGTAAGAGGAACTGAGTCACATTTGCCTTTAAACTGGACCATGGATTGGAGAGCTCCCTAGAATTCACTTTCAACCAGAATCGTTTCTTCAACTGTTGAGATTGTAAAGATATAAACTCACTGCATAGCACAAACTACATTTATTGTCTTTTATTTTGTTCTCCAACTGTTTATGACAGCTTTAAAAAGTTATTACTTTTATTACCTTTCTTTTATTTGGTGAAACTTTTGAAAACACACCTTGTAAATTTGTGTCTGTAAAACATAAATTCAAGTTTTGCACTCACAGTTGAATGTTGGAAAGATGCAAGCCTTCTGTAAGTCTCAGGCAGAAGTGCCTTACTTCAGTCCTATAGATGCAAACTTTCTGGGGAGAAGGGTATCCACAGAAAAAGGTTTTGGGAAATTAAGTTCAACTTACTGAAACCTCTTGGTTAAACAAAGAGTGTTGAGTTACGTGCTGGGGCTGACATTGCAGAAATGAAGAGAATTTTCTTCAAAGTTTTCATGTAGCACAACATCTGAGTCACCTAAAAGTTTGAAATGTCATATACCGGGAATCCTAAGTTTGGATGGAAAACAAAAGATTCCCATGATTTTTCAAATTTTTTTGCTGCCATAAATATTTTGGGGGAAAAGAACAATTGGCTAACCTTCCTTTTGAATTTTTCACACTGCTTAATATTCAGCTGAACTAAAGAATTACTTCTAAAACAGAAGGGCTGTCTAGAAAAAAACCTGATTCTGATAATAATAAGATGATAAAAATAACAACAGTATGCAAGAACACCTCCTTAACCTCAGTACAACTAAGGGTCTTTGTTACCACTTTGTCTTCTGTTTGCAATGCTGATTTAATACAGTTTGAAAAAGAAGAGGAGTTTGTATGTCTTCACCAGAATCATTAGCAAAATGTAATGCCATCAAAATATATACAACTATATAACATTAGATTAATAAGTGACATCTATAATTTATTGGTTGTATTATTTTTTTGCTGCTAGAGACCCAAATGTCTCTAGCAGCAATAATGTAGTACATCTCTGACATAAGAGCTGGTTTTCAAATTGCAGACATTGCTAAGGCTCATGGTATTTGTAGCATTATGTAATATTTTAAAAGCTGAGAGACAGACCAAAATGGCAATTATAAATAAATTTTAATACCTTCTTATCTAACTTTGGCAAACTTAAGTTCACTAAAAGTTAATTATACAAGATTCTGTAGTCCAGGAAATTCATTGCTGATGGCAAACAAGGCAGCTGTTAGAAGGTGCTTGATATTTGACTTTTTACCTTAGAAAAAACTTGCTGTAATTTCATCCTATTAAAAAAAAAAGTCTCCCTTTCACAAAAATTTAGGACTTTGAATTTATCTTTGTTTAAAATTTCTAAGTAGTGGTTTTGTGATAAATGTTAAACACTTATTTAAGGAGTGAAGGATCAAAAGCTATGTTTGCTTTCATGTAATAACATCATGTAATGAGAATTCTAATGCATGTTTAGAATAAGGGATATATGTTACCCTGCAGTATTGTAATTAACATGCACTGGAATGTAGGGCCACAAAGAGTAGATATAGAAAAATTGTTTTAATTTTAATCTTACAGACTGAGCAAATGCCAATCTAGAAGATTCTTCTGAAGAGACTCAACTCTGCAACAGAGCAGGAGTGCTAAGTTGCATATTGAAGTGGTCAGAATATGAAAACAAGACCAAAATATTTTGATGATAAATAGCCTTCCTCATTAGCTGAACTATTTCAGGGCTGTCATGTATTCAGTTCATGCCTGTGCCTTGAATCCTCTAAGTACTCACAAATATTTGCTTCAATGAGAGTTGCAAGAGGCTCCCCACCTCCATTTGGAGACCAGGCTTATAGGAATATGTACATAGGAATATATATAGGTATATATTAGGAGCATATATACTCCCCACTTGTATTTATATGCTAAATGGAAGCCTGTGTTTTGTCTCAGCAAGGAAGTGAATGCTGCTCTGGTCTCTGGAGATCCTGGCTCCTGTGCAGCTCCTTTCTGGGAAACTCTGTTCGGTAAGATGCTCTTGAGAGTGAAAATGAAATCGAAACTGTGTTAGGTGAGCAGTAGCTGTTAAAGGAAGCCACATGGCCTATTTGGCATCTCCTTTTGGAACTGTTTCAATTCAGATATACTTAATGGTGTAAGTCAGAGTAAATCCCATTTTGTTTGAGAGCAATGCAGTCAAGTTCCAAAAAGGAAATAGGGAGAGGGACATGATTAAAAGCAGAGAGGCAGCTGGATAGGTGAATTCCAACCAGACTCACTAAAAAGCCACATAAACTATCTATTTGATGCAGCATGGCTTCCTGACTCTTTTGTGCTAGCACACAGGTGTTGTCCCCCAGATTAACTCACAGAAGTCCCGAGAGGAAATGTACTGAACCAGGAAACATGATGGAGAACTAAAAGCTCCCTAGAGAGCTCTTCCTCAAGGGAGACCTTGGGGCCAGTCCCAGCTGCAGAAGGCTGAGACTGTCTGAGGCTGGGCTCTCAGCCACCACGGTGCAAACAGGTAGATGTTCTCCCACCTCAGGATGCTTCCAGGCTCCAGGAGTTTAATGTTTCTTACTGAAATTGGGTGCTTTGCTAAGCAGAGAGCATGGCTCACGTGGGCTGTGCCTGTATTATCAAGCTGTGTAATGTAAGCACCTGAGAACCTGACTGTGAATCTCTCAGGAGGGATTACTTATTTGCAGCATCTCCAGTCTGATTCACTGGATTGAGCATCTGTTAATGGTCAGCACATTTCTTGTGATTCTGGAGCTCACCTTCTACTTTATTTTCACCTGGAGAGAATTTTGTCTACGTGCTCTGAGTCCATGCTGCAAGGCAAACTGCAGCATGCTAAGTAGGGCTGACCAGGAGATTTTATCCAAACTGCATGCCCAGTGCCTTTCTCAAGGCTTGTTGTGTCAAATCTGTCTGACATTGCAAGCCACACCTTGAGGTGAAGGCTTGGTTTTTGTCTGATGAGTGATTCCACTTTCTAGATTTCCTGTCTGGAAAATAATGTTGCAAGATTAAGAGTTACCAAAGACAGTAGTGTAGGCCCCTATTAGTATGTGGCCTCTGATGTTATTCTCCAGAAAAATTCGAAATAGGTGATTTGGAGGGACAGAATTTCACCCAGCTAACTCCCAGCAGTGGGTCCCAGACTTAGGTGTGGTCAGTTAGCACTGGCTTCCAGACAGAGCCTGTGGCTAAGAGAAATGCTGTCTCAGCCTCACTCCCTAGCACAGGTGCTCTCCACAGTCTCTAAAACCCCATCACAGCAACCCGAAATGGCTTTCAGCAGAGACATGAATCAGCTGTGCTGTAGGCCGTGAACTCTCCTCTCCATTTGTAACAGCTTTAACACATACTTCTTACACTATCCTATTACTGCAACTTCTTTTGCTTACATGCTGTATTTCAAAGATTTCGGTCCTCTGACTAACCAGGGTGCCTCTTTCATTAGCTCCAATTTAAATTAAGGGTTTCATATTTATCTGTGCTTCAAGTGCTTACTATTTGACAAAGTTTAAAAGCAACAGCAATAAATAGAATCACAAAATCACAGAACAAACTAGATTGGAAGAGACCTTTGAGATCAAGTCCAACCTCTCACCTAATAACACCTCAACAACTAAACCATGGCACTGAGTGCCATGTCCAATCTTTTTTTAGACACCTTCAGGGACGGTGACTCCACCACCTCCCTGGGCAGGTGATTCTAGTGCCCAATCACTCTTTCAGTGAAGAATTTCTTCCTGACATGTAACCTAAACTTCCCCTGTGCAGCTTAAGACAACAGCAGAAAAGGCAGTTTCTTCACAATAAACACTTGCAGCTAACATGTGCAGTCTAAACACAAGCTGAGGTATCCAAGCACTGAGAAAGCTGCAGTTTAACCCAGGTGAGGCTCCTTCTGCTTTAAACCAAGACTGAAACTAGAAAGGGTAAGAGAAATGAGAAACTCAGATTGTTAACAACAATTTTGTAGCTTTATTTTCTACTGCACTGATATGGTGAATATACTAGAAAATAGGATCTGGGTTTGCATTTCCTTTCTAGCCTTGTGCAGCATAATATTAAATAATAGCATTTGCTAGTCTAATCTGCACCTTAATATGTTTTCTTCTCTTGCTTAATTTTATTAATGGAAAGAGGGGGAGGATCTTGTGGTGAGGACAGAGTACTGGAAGTCAGGTGATGTGGGTTATATTCAGAGTTCTGCCACAGGCTTCCTGTGCAGGCTCCTGTAATCAGGTTTGCTAATATACAAAATGAAGATAATGACATTTCCCCTCCTTACCAGGGTGTTGTGACATTTAATTCATTAATGTTTGTAAAGTGCTCTGTGCTCCTTGCTTCTAAATGTGCTCCTTACTCTAATAACATCTTATGGATGGTATTAAATTTGAGAATAATATTATTTTAGTGCCAGTGCACTTCAGTTGTTGAACTGCAGTAAAAGACCATAATTTCCAGTATTTTATGAGCTACTGGAATTTTTAGATTACTTACTTGAAATTTAGCTAAGGTAGTCAAAGTTATAAAACCTATGTCAGTACTGTGCCTGCTGCTATTTTTTTTTGCCTTGTCACTATGATGAAATATTTAGCAATAAGCAAGACTCCATTGTCCAGACTAAAAGAAGAAAGTAAGTTTGGCATAAATAGTCTAGCTGCTTGACTTCTAGCTCTGCTACACAGCCTGCTCTCTCCCCTGGTCAGTCACAGTCCCAGTGCAAAATGCACCGAAAAACTGAGCAAGAAATTATGTTAAAAAAAAATCTGGGGTTATAAAAATGGGAAAATTAGCTGTTTATCTAAATTTTAGCAGTAGTACAGGACCAAGCACTATATGTATAATTTGTGTAGTACAGTTAAAAACAAAATAAAAAAAAAAAAATCTCCAAAGGTTTGGCAATGCAACTCCTAATAAATTCACTACAGATCACAAAGCTAAATTCTTATATTATACAGGAAAACAACTCAACTAAAATTTTCTAAACATGCAGTACAATATGTTTGTTAATGTAAACAGAATTTGTGCATAAAATGAACTGCTGAGCTTTTAAATAACAGGAGAGTATTAACAGCATTCATTGTGCATATCCGGATTGTTCAGAATGTGCTCCTTCACTGAAATTCCACTCCTAGATGAAATCTAATGCCAATCAGACAATTGTAATACATAAAACAATCTGGTTTTTAAAGGCAGTGATAATTACATGGGCTGAAGAAAGGAATTACAAACTTACCGTCATAGGAGCAATTCATTCAAGCTGTGCATGGTCAGGCTGTAATCTCGCTGCTGGCACAGTACAAGAAAAACATACATGTCCCCTTACAAGCACTGTCCAACATTAGATTAGTAGCAAGAAAGGAAAGCAGCTGACACTTACTATCAGTATAAAAGTTCCCAGGAACTCTGAGAGGGCTTCTTTAAGCAGGCTGTTCTTCAAGGAAAATTTCTCCTTTAAATTCATTTTGTTTTTCCGGCTCATTTTGGCTTCCTCTCTTGCTCTGGTGCCCTAGTTACAAATACACATAAAATTTGTTCTGCATTCGTCCCTGCTCCAGCTGAACTTTGACACTTTTACTTAAACATTGAAATATGAGATTTCATCTTGTACAGCCAGTGAAATCATCTGACTGCAGGCATTGACAGAACCAACTCAACATGCCCTAACAATTCATCATGGGTTTGTCATTCCATGCCTTCTCTGAGTGCACTTCTATTTATACTGGTTAGATAATACCAGTGAGTTCACAATCAGATTTCTTCCTTTTTCTTACAGAATGGATTAATCATTACCTTTCCTGTGTTAGTTTTTTTTCTTTTTAATCCTAATAAGAATGAATAAACTGTTGTTTCCATCATCCCAATCAAAAAGAAAGGCAAAAAGATAAACCACAAAGTAAGGAACCAATATATAGTTGCAAATTTCTCTCTGACCTAGATTGGGATTTAAACCATGACAACCATTGGTTGTCAAAGAATTTTTCAAGGGGAAGTTGTAAAGAGAGCAAATGCTTGGGAGAGTGCTGTGCTGTACCCTGCACACAAAAGCCCTTAACTTCTGAGACAGTTCAGTGGCTAATGAAGAATCTTACCTTGGTGGTGTGTGTTGAATTTGCATATTCACTCACAATACTCCTTTTGGACTAAATGCCTTGCTCTCTAGTGAACTTCCCTGTTTACAAAAGAGCAATGAGGCAGAATAAATTAAGAACATTTAATGAAATCTGCTTTGGTCCAGTGGCTCCCTACAAGGCAGAACAGGGAAGTGAAACAGTGAATTACTATATATTTCCTGTATGTTTAGTTTAAAAGTGCATGGGTGCTATAATATGGACCATTATAATGTTATTTTCCATGGTCTTAAGACTGGAAGTTGCCAAATATCTCGAAGAACTGTGCCTCCTAGAGAAAAATATTGCACCTTTATTTCTTCGGCATCTTGAACAGTTTTATCAGATGTGATACAGACTTGACCCTGTCTGGTTGATTTACAAGTTTTTTCTGCTGTTTGATTTGACACCAGAACCTCAGCCCAGTTCTGGTAGATTATTTTGGCATGTATTGTAGCTGCTCAGTGCAGCTGAGGTTTGTATCTGTCCTAAACAGGGCAGAGCCTTACAGGGTTAGGGAAATGTGCCACTTCTGTTATCCCATCAGTGTTCCTCCTAGCCTCCAGCTAGGTCCTGATGTGTGTTCCCTGCAGCACTAGTCCCCTTACCACCACCAGCTTCATCCCTTAACCATCCAGTTCTCCCCCCCTCACCCAATTTTTAATCCTTAACTGCTTTTCTGTGTCCTTTTACTCACCTTTCTCTACCTCTGCATCCAAAGACCACTGTGTCCGCAGGTGGTTCCAAAAACGCTGGCCTGTGGAGCAGCAGGGAGCTGATGCAGCAGCAGATGGCAGCATCTGTGCTGGTGCTGCCTGAGCCGGGGACACCCGTGCAGAGGCGGTGACACTGCTGCAGAACAGCTCCAGGTCCTGCTCTACAGGTCCTGCCTGTGGCACAGGCAGCTGGGCCCACCTCTGGGGAGCCCCTGAAAATAGCCTGTGTATGGCATCTTGAAAACCTTTACCCCACACCACTGAGAAACAAACATATTATTCAGGACCTTAATTATCACAGCGTGCTAGAGTGTATGTTTATTATGTCTGTGAGAGAATTCTTCCAGAATAATGTATATATTAGAACTGAGGGAGGATACTTGGGAGGACATTCATTACAGAAGGAATGAGATAAACCACTTCCTCTCTTTCAGGCCAATGATAAATAAATAAAGAAACAGGTTTTGCTCACCTAGTAGTATGTAGATACCTCTGAGTTTGATCTCATAGCAGGTATGAAGCCATTAATGCTATTTTTCCACTAATAGTGGGGTAATAACATGTCAGAGACAGAAATTCATACTTATTTGTTCAGATCATGTTGTCAACTGGCACAAAAACATCTATTTCACATTTGATCCTATCAGATTTTCTTCAATACTTTATAAAAATCATATGATTTAACTCCATTAATAAGAACTGGGATGCTAAGTTAGACCAAAGGTTCTCCTCAGCTCCATAAGGAGGTTCAAGCAGGTGCTGTAAGAAAGTATTGAAGAACAGAGTACACAGGGGATGACTGCTCCCTTGGTAAATCCTTCCAGCTTTTGACACGTGGCAATTCAAAGGCACTGCCACACTTTCCAAAGAGAAAAGTGGGCAGCTCAGAACATTTGAATTAAGTTTCTCCTTTTCTTATATTTAGAAAGAGATTCTAAGACATTTACCAAATCTAACAAATATGTATGTAGAATTTTAAGAAAGACAAGTAAAATGTAAACACCATGAAAGCTTTGACTTTAATTACTATCTATTTGATTAATCCTCTGTTTTACTGCCTTTTAGTTGTATGCAATGGAACATCTGGTTGAAACAGAGAAAGAAAATGCACCGTGATTACTGTTTTCTACTGCTCCCTCACCTGGGCCCTGCTCCCAGAGTCAGAATGATAAGGATACATGGCAGTGCCACTCATAAATATTGAAACTGTGTCATCTGAGGGAAGAAAATGAAGACATCTTCCAAAAATGGAAGTTATATAAGTAAGTAAGGAGCATACATATTAGATGTAGAACCACAAGAAAAGTCACCAAAAAGATTTTAAGATTTTGCCAAGAATGTGAAAGTAACAGTCTAAATGTTTTCAAATTCCATTACCAGAGGTGTCCTGTGAGACTGTAAGTAAAGCTATGGAGGATGGAAGCACAGAAGAAGCATTCAATGTGGCTATGTCCACAGCTAAAAGAATTATTTGCCTTGCTAGATTTGGTGGGCTGAGTGTGAGCAACTGTTCTAAAATAAATTGTCATCAGGAAACACTTCAAGAGAAATTGATAAATTAACCACTAACTAATTGCTGGAGCTGTGCAGTATTTCCACCGAGGGATTAAAATGCTCAGCTTCTCAAGTGCTAGTGCCAATTGGTTGTTTTTTTTGCTGATCCTGATCCTAATGTCAGCAAAACAGAATATAGAAGTTATACAAGTGATCTGCTGGTGCTTCAGGAGAGTCCTTCAAAGGTGATCATAGGAACTACAGAACTGTCAGTGTGACTTCTGTGCCAGGAAAATTAGATGAACTGCTGTAAAAAGTAAAATCAATAGACACACAGATAAAGCTGGTGCTCTGTAGAAGCATCAAATGGATTCTGTTAAGGGAGGTTATGCCTCACAAATCTGCTGGCATCCTTTAAAGACATCAAAAAGCACATTGATATTATTTTCATGCTTGAGTGTGGGATCAGTGTAACCTTAGATTGCAAGACTAAGACTCTTGGGACCCTTACCCCCGAGCAGTCTGGACTGAGCTATTTCTTCTCTTCACCTGGATTCAAGCAGAGCAGGAATTCACATGAATGTATATAACCTAACCATTTTTATAGTAATCTTCACTCCTACAGAAATAGCAAAGTAGAGAATAATGCACATAGCTCCCACAGTTTAAATCCCATGGGTAACAATATATAGTGTACTGAATTTTTAATAGCACATTATTCAGAGTATCACATAAATTGTTATTACTGATGTAATAAAACCTAAACCAGCGCAGCTGGAGAGACCAAGGTTGTAAATGCACCATATATTTTTTGTATTGTAATAATATGGGCCAAATTATTTTAAAGTCAGCTGATTTTAGTTGAATTAGACTAACTTTGTACCTCTAATTCAGGTCCCTGGTCAAATGCCTTTGCCTAATTTATATCTCAATTTTCATACAGAAATTGATGCATGGTACATAAGGGCCATTCTCGGATTTTACGGATTGGTTCTCTGGCTGGGGAAGTCAAAAGAAAAGTTCAGGTGAGGAAGATCTGAACACACTGTAATTCAGCATTCTAAGCATTTCAGTACATAAACCCTCTATTTCTTTATTTCTTTTATTTCCTGATCACCCCTCTGTCTCTGCTGTAGCCCCTGGTGAAAAAGAGCTCAAGGTGAGAAATATTTGCAATGTGCAGCCCAGGTTTAGCTAAGCCCACCTTGGAGGAGGGGCATGGCACACAAGGGGACTCCTTAAGAATTTGTTCTTTCTTCTCTGTGATCTCAGTGTCCAGATAAAACATTTCTGTCTGTATCGTGAATATGAGATCAAACCCTTACCACATATGTGTACTTCAGGCTTTTTGCTTATAATCTTTAAGGCCTGACATATGTATGTCTGCTGGTGCTGACACTGATTTCAGGGAGAACTAAACTGGACTTTCTCTAAAGCAGGACCCAGGATTTTGCTTTGTTCTTGGCTGGCTGGGCACACCATTAGGCCTCAGTGCATAACTGATGGTACTACACACATATATGTTATGTATAGTTGTATAAATAATGATAGTACATTTCAAAGCTTGTTGTATGTGGAGCACAGGTCCTGCCTGAGAGTTTCTGAGCCAGTTTAATCTCTCAACAGCCTTGCTGGCACAGAGGGGCACAGATAACATTCCACTGCAGAGGGCCCTATGACAGGGCTGTCAGTGCTGGCACCACATGGAAGTGTCGGGGCAATGCTGGACAGATGCTTACGTGCATCACTGTTATCAGCTGCACTGGGCTGTGCTGCCTTCTCAGCTCTAGGAGGAGCTTATCTGGTAGGTTATGGTTTGGGCAGGTCTTACTTTCTGAATGCATCCAGAGAAAGACTGTTTCAGTATAAAAAGAGTTTTGCTTTTAAAGCATAGATTAATTTCGTATAGAAGAATGCCTTGTTTTAGCCATTTCCCTGCTCTTTTTTTCCTGCATATTCCCTTTTCTCAAATAGTTTTGCTATTAAAAACAAAAAGCATCTTGCTAAATATATTAATGAAACATGAAGAAACCCTCCAAGTATATCCAGTGGACTTTGCAGGGATCTAAATCCTGTGTTTTCTTAACTGGAATGGGATACGTTATCAAAACCTTTCATCATTCTACAGGGCACAGGTTCCCTATAGCAGCCCTGAGACTTACTAAGGCTGCTTGTAGGGTTGTCAAGAGGAGGAGATCTGAGCCTACCTAACTGATAAAAGGAATGTAACATGAAAGCCAAAGATAATGACAGATTTGATTCTACTGACACACAAAAGCAAAGTTGTGCATTTGGCAAATACAGGGAGCTAACTAGGACATTTGATTCATGGTTCTAAAACATAATTTCTACTGGGAAAGTGACAGTGTTTACTGCACCTGACTCACCAACTCACCTACTTTCACCTGTCTCCCACTCTACTTGGCCCTCCAAGGAAGCCATCCAGCCACCATCTGACCCTCTGTTGGAGAAGAATATTCTGTAAGAGCTGCTGCTCCCAGTGCCTTGTCCCCTCTCTCCCACAGCAAGAGCATTTGCTTGTTTTGCCTCCGTGTTCCACTCATCCCTCATCCTTTAGTAGGTGAGTTGTCAGTCTGCCTGGATTTCATTCTTTTGATGCCCTTTCATTCAGAATTATCACATTTGATTGTTTAAATCTTCTGTCTTTCCAGATACAAGTTTTGCTTCTGGGATTCCTTTTATGTGTTAAGTATTTAGAACATAGATGATGCATTTATCTCAGGCCCCTATATAAGAATATTAGATTGCCAGGCCCAATGCCTTTGAAACTCCACAATCAAGACCTTTTAATAAAAAATAAAAAGGTGTTCTGAGGTTCATAGCTGACCCTTTATAGGGTGTACTTGGGAGCAGACACAGCAGCAATCTTTTGTTACTTCTGCATGGTATCTCTGTTCATTAAGGTAATGAAGCTATTAATTGAATATGTAAGTTCAGGTGATTAAATTCAAGACTTATTTCTTTAGTTTAAAGGGTAATAATAAAAAATTTAAACTTGCAAACTAGATCACACATTTAGTGATGATGAATGTGAGCTGGAAAGTGCAATATTCCAATATGAATTAGTTAATTGCATCCATTCATTAGGTGATATACATTAGCAGAAGGTCAATCCATTTGAAGCTCAATGTGTTTTGCAAATAATAAATTTCAACAGGTAAATTGAAGAGAAATTCAAAACAAAGTTTTTTTTAACAGATTTAAATTCAGAATAAAATCTCTACATCCAAGAACATGTTCCCTATAAGTTCACAGTTACCAGCACACGCTCTTTGCAGAACTGCTGAGGTCACTCTGGCCAGTGAGGGACAGGTGACATTTCAGCTGCTGTCTTAAACTAAAATGCTAATTTTTAAAATTGACCCACTTATAAAGTGAGTCAAACATTGAACTTTTTCAAGTATTTTCTGCTTTATCACTCTCACTGAATTATTTGAAGCTTGCTTAAATCCTTAAATTTGCATTTCAGTTTTGGACTAAAATTACCAAAAAAATACCAACAACTGGTAAATTTACCAACTGTATCTAGATCCCTGTTGCTTGAACAAATTATTTTGCCCTTTAGACCTCTTCCTTTTGCAAATTTTGTAAATTTACCAGTTGTTAATTTTGCCAGCATTTAACAGTTCTACTAGATATAAAATGGCCAATATGACAGGTAAAAATCTGATCTGTTTGATTAATTTTACTAAAAATTATCCATTTGACTAATTTTTAATAAGAAAAGTGTTAAGTTTTCTTCATTAAACATTTGTGAATATTCAGTAATAAAATGGTTGTTCTTGATATTAGTATTTTTCTAGTGTTAAAGGTAATGTAGAAATAAGGGAAGTAAAAGTAGATTTTATTCTGTTTATTTATAACTTAAGATATATCCAGACTCAATTATTAATAAGATTTATAATTTTAAAACAATTGATTCACTGAGATATATGAAAAATTCTGAAATAATATTTTAGAGGCTCCTCACAGCATTGTGGGTGTTGCTTCACAGGTCATATTGCTTAGGTGTATAACAATGCCTTTTTACTTTCTGTGTATAATACAGCTTTGTCTGGAGCAAGGACTGCTCCCATCCTGCACACAGCTCAAGGGCCATAATTCTTACAGAGGTTTCAACCAGTGAGCCTTTTGCAATGGTCAGGCATAGAGACATTTAGAGAATTGATTCAATTAACCTAGGGGAAAAAAGTGCTATAATGTGTGATTTATGTTTGCCGATAAATTAAAATACAACTATCTCCTGAAGAGCATTTGCTGCCCTCGTGGTCGGTAATGAAAATAGCAGGCAATTAAAATAGAACACCTGAGGTTGAAGCTTTAATGTATGTATCAGAAAATGAAGTTCAGATTTCCTAAGTGGAAGTCTGAGCTGAAAAATAACTTAGGGGAAGTTTTTACTCAATCTCTACTTTTCTTCCAAAAGCAATTTATAAAGCACACAAGAAATAGGAAGAGACATTTACTGACGCAGGAGGCAAAGGGTACAGAGAAGTGGGATCTCTCAATCAATACTGAATTTGTATGAGGAACCAGGAATATCCTTGCTAAATGGTAGTGGAACAGCTGAGAGAAAAAGTTATATATAAAAGAGCTTATGGGTCATATTGAAATAATTTTGGGATAGATTTTGCAGTTGATCTTGAGAGGAATCACTGGAAGTGTCTGAAGAGTGATGTGACTCAGTTCCTGTGTGTGACAGTGCTTTCTGGAGTTTACTGAGGAGCATGAGAAATGTTCATGGATTAGAAGTAGTAAGAACGAAGAGCTCTTGCTTGGATCATTGTTGGAGTTGCTTCATCCACTGGCCATTTCAGTGGTGTATCCATATGTGCTTTGGCACAGCTAATCTGCCCAAAACACGTTTTGAGATACAAAGAGTTTCACCTCATCCTCTAGTTTTAGAATTTCTTTTAGACAACAGGTAACATAGAGCAGAAAAGTACCAGTACTCTGACTGAAAACCCAGGAACGCCTTAATTGCATCTGTATTGTCTTCAACGTTGCAGCTTTGTCTTTTGCACCCTGTCTGGCTACCCCAGGTCCTGTTCCCATCAGATGGTGTTTGTATAAGCCAGGTCTATATCCTTATCTATAAATAATACCAGCTGCTGGGGTTGGAGAAATGGAGGCTTCTAAATGTAACAAAGGTCTACCTTCAAATTAAACATTTGGATTGCTCCAAATATAAAAACCAAAACCCTCCAGGAATTATTTTGATGTTGGCTCTATACTAGCTTAAATTCTAAGACTGAAGCAAAAAACAGAGTCACTTGGTTCTTCATTTTATTGACAACCATTTCAAAGTGTGAAGACTTTGTCGTTGCAATCTGAAAGAGAACATATTTGTTTTCTGATTTGCTGTCTAAGTAAAATTTCAATTAAAACCCAATCATGTGAGAGAAAATAAGACAATCTGACTTGACAGTTGATTTAGTTTTGCAAATTTACCCAAAAAAAAACAAGCCCAACCCCCCCCCCAAAAAAAAAAAAACACAACAAACCACCAAAAAACCAAACCAGAAACTACAGCACTGCAATAAATGGTTTTCTGATGTATGGAGGTGTTTATGGACCATTGGACTGAGCCCTGAATATTATTTCTGGTCTTTATTTTCTTTTTTTGATTAATTTTTTTCTTTCACAAATTAATTCATTTCCTTCTGTATTCATTGTTTTTACTGAGTTATTGTCCTAATTTCCAAGGCAATCCCTTTCACAGTAAATTATTTATTAAATGTTAAACACTTGCTTGCATGTTTTGAAGCATGACTCGATTTGCTGTCATAAAGTAACCAGTGTGGTGCTGACTCTGGAAGCAGCTCCCCAGGCTGGGTTCATCAGTGTCTCCAAAACACTGATGAGGTCTCTAAGACCTCATTCCTCACTCTGTTTGGCAGAGCTGCTCTTGTCCTTGGTGAGAGCCCACCTTGGCCTGGGCACCAAGGGCTGAGGCATTGGTGTCTTCCCAGGTGGTGGAAGAGCAACTCCAGTCAGTCCCTCGCCATCTGGAAGAGCAACAGGACTCGTGTGCCACGTCCTCTGGGGAGCCCTCCGAGGGTGGCTGCGCACCAGGAGCCTGTGGAATGGTAAGTGCAGTTCCATTCTCCATCTGGGAATGCCAACAAGCCCTTGGGATAAAGGTCTCCAAGGGCTTCTGCAAACTGAATTGCTTTGAGATGTAAGAGGAATGTCGTTTTTACAGCATAAAGTGGATGACGGTCACTTAAGCAGCTCCAGATTATGTGGGTTTGAGCTGCATCTCCACACACACTGGAATCCATTCTCACCAAAATTTTTATTGATCCAATAATGAAACTGTCATACAGTTTCCTCATTCCTGAAACTTGTTTAAATGCATTCTTTTTTCGAAGGAGCACATCCCCACTCTGATTTATTTTAAAATGGCTTTTAGAAGGTGTCATCCTTGTGATGAAGTGTTAGGTCTGTGTTGCCAGTGTGCCATTAAAAATTGAATTTCTGACGTTTAAATGTCTCACTCATCCCAAGTGTCACAGTTTGACAGCTCTGGATGTCACATTACAGCAGAATATTATGAATCCATTTCCTCTGTCAGGTCAAAAAAAAAAAAAAAAGACTGAAAATGAGAGAAAGCAAAATCTGCAGTCTTCTTCATTAGTGAGATGGAAATTTACAGAAATATACACGTTAACCCTGAAATTACTTAACTGGCACACTCTACCTTATGCTGCCTGTCTGTGCCCAAGCAATCTTCGTCCCATGCTCCTGTACAAACACTAAGAGAACGCTGGGACAGTCTTTTCAATTGTCTGCGAACTTGTCAAACATAGAGTGAGGAATATAAAGGGCATCAACAAACACATACTGTTACAAAACCAAAACGTGGGCCAGATCCCATTGTTTATTCCTGACTACGTCAATGAAAAGGTCGTGTGGTGTATTTCTTGTTGCTTTGCTTTGCCAACTTTAGACAGCTGTAGCTTTGGTGTCCTTTTTTTGTTCGTCTATCTGGTATGTGATGACTTCAAAACATGACATCTGATTAAGTTCAAAACATTGGGAGTGTTTGCATCAGTAAGCAGAACTTCACTGATTTTGCCTAAAGTAATGCAAACGGCCTGAGCTTTCTATGTTTTCTGCCTACAAGGTTTGACCAGGGAACGTGCAGGGCTTTGACAATCAATTTCTGATGCCTGTCAGCTCGTGGATGTGGCTCCGTTTGGCCGCTGCCTTCCCGGTAACCTGCTGTACGGCACTGCCCAGCCGTGCTCTTGCACGACGTGGCCTCCCGCTAAGAGGGCCCCCCAAAACTAATAGCTGGCATGAGGTGGCTGTCGCTTGAACAAATGATCCTGCTCTTTAAGCCCCTTCGTTTTGCAGAGAACTTTCAGGAAAAGCGCGGCCGCGGCGGGCCTGCCCTGCCCGGCCCGGCCCGGCCCGGCCCGGCCCGTGAGGCGCTGCGGCCGGCAGGGGGCAGCAGGCGGCCGGCGATGGCGCTGTGGGAACGGCAGGTGGGGCCCGCGCGGGGCCGCTCGGCGGCGGGGCACGGCGGGGCGGCAGCGCCGAGGGTCGGGGCGCAGCCGCTCCGGCGGCACCGCCGCCAAAGGAAAAGAGGGTCGGCCCGGGGAACAGCGGCCGCGCTGCGGGCACGGCTGGCGGGGACTCTCGGGGAGCGCCCGTGGGCGGGAGCGGGGCAGGGCGGGCGGCGGCCGCCAGGTGAGGCGCGGAGCCCCCGGCCGGCAGGGCGGGCAGCCCGGGACAGCAGCGGGCGGCGGTGGCCGGACGGGGAGCGGGCACGGGCACGCTGCTGCTCAGGCTGCGCCCTGTCCGTGCCTTCTCCGCGCCTCGGCCTGGGTCCCGTGAGGGTTCGCCCGCCCTGCCCCGTCGGCTCCGCGCCCGAGCGCAGCCGCCGGTGCGGGGCAGCGCTGCCGGGCAGCGCCGCCGGCGGGGCACCGTGCCCCCGTCACCTCGGCCCGACAGGGCTTCCCCAGTGCAGCCCGGTCTCTCCCCCCACGCCGCTCCCCGCGCCGCGGCCGGGGATCCCCAGCGAGTGTCGAGCTGGGGCTGCCCCGGGCGGGGCCGGAGCCGGGACTGGCCTCTCTCGGCCGCGGCGCCTCCCCTCCCGGCCCCGGGGAGCCGAGGGGGAACACGAGGGTCCCGGTGACCCCGCTCCCCGCGGCCGTTCCCCGGTTCCGCTCCTCGGGCGGCGGGCAGCCAGCCGCGCTCGAGAGCTCCGTGCTCTCACGGGGTGCCGGGAATCCCCGGCCGGGCCGGGGGGGCCCGGGGAGGCTGCGCCGCAGTGAGCGGGGCTGTGCCGCTCTCGCCCTAGGTAGGATGGACCTGCCCCCCTGCCTCTGCCCCCATGTCCAATAAGAAGAGACCCGGCTTGACACCTGCCTATATACAGGAGGAGGAGAGCAACATCTTCAGCGCTGGGCTTTGGAGGGGGGGGACCAACCCAAAACACAACACAGCATCAGGGCAGAGCGGGGGGCTCGGTGGTATTATAAAACCCCCCCAAGACTATGACTTCCAGTAAAATTGAGATGCCAGGGGAGGTGAAGGCAGATCCTGCAGCTCTGATGGCATCTCTGCATCTGCTGCCTTCTCCCACTCTCAACCTTGAAATCAAATACACCAAGGTAAGTTGTGCTCGTTTGTTCTGGCAGAGAAATTAATGGTTTTCTCTCCAAAGGAGGGATTTTGCTTAAAATCAGTTTCATTCTGCCCTACCCGACGTGAGTGTAGAGATAAAAACAACTGCTAAAAGACTGCATTGAATCTGTAATAAAAGAAAAAGATTTTTAGCCCTGTAATCATCTGAAAAACCACAGGATAATAGAAAGCAAATTAGATCTGCTGAGACTGGATTTGCCACTTCTCTGTAAATGTACTGTTTTCTACAGAGCTGTTGGGGTTTATTTTCAGTGCAAAATCAGTACTTGGGTATGTTTTGGTTGCTTTTGATGTACTTCAGAGGACATTGCTATACATACCTGAGTATCTCAATCAGAAAATAACGTTTTCTTTCTTGAATTACCCTGTGTGCCCAAGGGACTCTTTTACATTTCCTGGAGGACTCTTAACACTACCAGGTTGTTACAGCACTGGAACAGGTCTCCAAGAACTTCTGTGATACTTGAATACACCCTTGAACAATGTTCCAAGAGGGCATGTTTTTCCTACAAACCCTTAAGAGTGATTTTCATAAAGAGAGGGTTAAGAACAAACCCACTGTAGAAATGTAGAAAAATCTGCAGGGTTTCTGTGGTGTCTTATGAGACTAAATTGGTTTTGTTGATTAAAATGGCTTTAAAAACAGTCATTTGTTTGTAAATGCATTTTGCATTTTAAAATTCGTTTACATATTTTTAATCTTTGCATCTTCAATATCTTTAAAGAATGTTTTAATTTCTGTTGGAGAGGTTTCAGATCTATTGTATAAATAGATTACAATGTGTCAGACTTTGTTTCTAATTACCAAGTAACTTAATAGGAAAATAAGCACATCAGCACTGGAAAAAGGTGATAACATTTTTATCTACTGGAAATACAACTTCAGGAGCTTTAATGCTGATAGGAGACTCATTTTGGCCGATGCAGTGTAATTTTTTCTTCCATATCATCACTTCAAAAGCTTTTCATCTTTTCTCTTTTTTTTAGTGGGTGCCAAAATTAATTTGTCTTCTAATTTGTTACAGCAATTCCTTGTTCTAGAAGAATGTTTCAGAGGAAAGTCAACTATTTTAAATTTCATTACATTTCAATGCAAACTGCAGTATGCAAATCTAAAAATGCATATGGTTTCTTGCTCATAATTTCTTTTTAAATAGTTAAACAAGTTAGGAATGCAGTTATTGGATGCTGTGTAGTGCTACACCTCGGGAGCAATCATACGGTGCAAAGAGTATTTGGCATGAATTTTGTTCATTGCTGGTTTCAGTGTGAACTGTGCTTCAGGAGGGTTTTGTGGGAAATACTTGAGAGTAGTATCACAGCCAGTTTGCATCATAAATGTACTTGCATTTCTCTGTTCTAAAACTGGAGAATTGTTTCTGAAAACCTTTGAGAAGTACAGCAGTCATCAGCAATCATAGCTTGCTTTCTGTGAGAATGTACAGTGACCTTTAATAAAGCAATGCCTAATTCCATCATCTCAGATCCAGAATGTTACACAATTTATACTAATGGAACAATTAAAAGAAAGTTGTTTATTTCAATATTAAGCCAAAAACAACGGCAATGTGTTTCTTCTAAGCTTGGGTTTGAGCTATCAGGTAACTCCTGGATGCTTTTGAGAAAATTTTGGTTTAGGACAGGTATCAAATGTTTCACTTGGCATATCCTCTGTCTCTGTTTTTCTGTCTGTCTCGCTCTTTCCTCCTTTTTCTCTTTCTCTGCAGGAAATTCAAGTGATTTATAGATAATTGGAGTCTTCAGCTTGGAGTTTGTCTTGGGCAGGACTTTTATCCTGGATCCACTTTCCCACCTATTACAAAGAAAAACAATCAAAAATTGAAATAATGGATTGTAACTTGATTCTTTCTTTAGAGGGAGTGGTCACTTCAAGTCCTAAATGACAAACAACTTCCATAAACAATAAATAACATTAGACTAAAGCACTTTAGCAAGGGAAAAAAAAAAAAAAAAAAAAAAAGAAAACAACAACCCCAGACCTTGTAAAATCAGACATCTGTAAGCATTCCTAGCAGTCTCTCTCCTGCTTGTTAGCTGGGAATTTTAAATACACAGTCAGGACACAGAATTCTTGAACTCTTTATTACAGGTGTTTATGAATGTAAAAACATAACCATTTGGGTGTTAATTCTTTATGAAAAATAGAAGCATCTATAGACATTTAAACTTAGTGAAAAAATTTTAAATCTATTTTGCCAATTAAATTCTATTTCTGTAATTCTAAAGTTGGTAAATAGACAGGCTCTTTAGTGTAGAACATGTTAAAATTCCAGGATTCCCTAAGTGAGTTTTGTTGAAGATTTGTAACATGTACTGGAAAAAAGAAAATCATTAATTAATCTCTTAATAATTGCTTTACCCTTGGAGTTGCTATGAAAATGCCTTCCAACTACATAGATGAAACAAATATCACCCGTGTAATTCTCATTTATTCAATTATTTAGCAGAATCATTGAAACGTGTGAAATATTGGTAAGTTTACTGAAATAAGCAGAAAACTGTATGTGAAGTCCTTCTGATCCATACACCTGACAGAGTACTTAGAGGCAATGTGTGTTTGGATAGGTCTAAATATGATTTAGTGATGAAAATTACCTGATGCCATGGTTTTATGTAAGACTTGCAGCAGTAGTTATTGGGACTTCAGTATTGGAAGTCGGCCTATGCTGCTTTAAAAAAACCAGTCATTAGAAATATTTTTCCCAGTTTTTTAATACCTTGGCACAGTCTGTGAAAAATAAAGTGTTGTAGATGTGTGTAATAAGAACTGGTGAGCAGGATGTGAACCAGACATGCAGGTGAGTGTTCAAGCACACAGGGTTAAGTTTTGTGTGGCTGGCAAGTACTAGAACTGCTATATTTGGGTTTATCTCTCTTTTCACTGTGATGACTCTGTAAATCTTTACTTTTTAACATTAGCATTTGGGGAGAGATTGCATCTGCAGAATAGGGCATCTTGGAATATTGCACGGAATTAGGTTGTTCCACAGCCCTGTGGCACAGCAAGCCCTCCTCAGGCTTGTCAGGAGCATGCTGACAGTGCTGTGTTCCATATGTAAGGGGGCTCATAGGTAGGAAGGGGATCCAGCCCTCCCCCTGGGAATAAGTCACGCTTCTACAAAAGTCAGCTTTGTGTCAGAAACTCTCCCAGAACGGCTGTTCCAGAAATATCAGATGTGTGAGAGAAGCAGCAGCGTAATGTCTGCTAAGGACATGTCATTGGCATGTTTAGTATAGGGAGCACAGCCCAGAGAACCTGACAGCTTCTGAGGGTGGTCAGAGAGTTTGCACTGTTACACTGAGGCCTCTCTCTTTTAAACTTTTATGGAACTCCGTTTTCCCTCCCGAGACTGTCTCCCACATATCTGACAGTAGACATGGAATCAGCCCAGTGGATGAGCCCTTTGCAGCATTTCACTCCCGCTGTCTCCATTTGAGGAGCTAAAGGTGTTTCTGCAGGATGTTGCTGTCCTTCCTTTGTTATAATCATGTTATAATGGCATAATCACATCTGCTTTACAAAATATTTTCATTTTGGTTTTAATAAATTATGTTGACTCTTTCAAGGACAGCCTGGTATAGAATGAGGACCCCAGGGCTCTGTCCTGTCACAGCTCTGTCACTACGTCAGGTAGCTGAGTGAATAAACGTTCTCAGTTTGCATCATGTTGAGCACACTAATCCAGATGGATGTTTTAAGTTTTGTTTCTTGCTTGCCAACTGATTTAAGTCTGAGCAAGAGCTGAGCAACTTTAGCATGAGGAAAAGCTGAAGAATTGTGGTTTTGAGAGCTTTTTAGAAAGAGGTGCCCTAAAGGGATGAAGTTACAGCTCACTGGCAGTGAGGAGGTACATGAAACGTTTCTCTATTAACAGCCTATGATTTAGCTGACAACCATATCTTCTTTGTCCTGTCTAAGTGGGTTTGCCTCTACCCTTACACCACAGGCTAAAATCTGTTGAGTTTCTAGACACAGGCCAGGTAAACTACCCAGCACTGCAACAGAAAGCTGCATACAGGAGTTTGTATGAATTATAGGCAAACTGCTTCTGGGTAGACAAAAGATAACAAATACATCTCAAATTTTCCTATGATAAGCATCTGGGTTTGAAGTATTTTATTGCTAGGTTTCAGTATATTCATTCTCATTGTTCTTCCTTGGCATTACCCTTTACATGAAAATTTCCAGCACGTTTTCCAGATAAAATTCTAGACTGACATTATGATAGAAGGCAGGGAATCTATTTTATTTAGATTAATATGCAGAATCTTTGTTATTTTTTGAACAGAAGACAAGCTTTGGCAAAACTCAGGTAAGTGAGGAATACATGCACTTTCCCATCTGTCTTTCTCTGAATGAGTTACTTTGGTGCCTTTTGAAGTCAGATTCACTGAGCCATGCCTGAAAAAAACAGCTTGGCTTTTGGGTCACCTAGGTGAGCACAGTTCTTTTACGGAAGATGAGGCACAGAAAGTTAGAGAAGTTTACATGAAGAGTAGACAAATAGAACAGCTACTTTATCCCTTTGTGGAACACTTCAGCATCTGAGGCGGACAGTAGGAATGCTGCTCTGTATCCTCATATATGATGTTTCAGTGTCTATACTGTATATACAGATTTACGGTTGTTTAAATCTCCAGTTTGAATTCTCTTCCAGTCTATTCATACTTTGTTTTTAGTATTACAATCCATCAACATACATAGTGATCAGAAAATATGAATGTAATTCCTTCCAATTAGTAACCTGAATATGGGATTATTCTTTTCCCCCAAAACTTTATGGTCTTCTGCACAAACCCAATTTACCCAAGTTTTGCATGAGGTCACAAGAAACAAGCATAGCCTTATGTGTATCCAGTCCCTGCCTTTGCTTATTCCAGTACGGCCACAACAGCCATGAGCCTTAAAAACGCAGAAAGCAGGGGGCTGAACTGGCCCCAGCTAGAGAACTGTGGCAGACTGCTGTGTTACTGAGAGGTAACTATGGCAGCAGTGACCTCTTACTGTGCTGAATCTGCCAGATCTTTAGGGAAAATGCACCCTGGTTTAATGCATCAAGCTCTACAATAATATATTGCTGACTCTGTCTGGTTGGTAGGGTCAGATGATGCACTGAAAGACTTCCTCATTGATTTTCTCATTGCATAAAGTGTTTAACACTTCAAGTATTCAAATGCAAAAGATCAATGTATTTATTTGCATACCAAAACCAGAGGGCCAATAATAATCAGAGCACTTGCCTGAGCTGAAAGGCAGACAAATTCATACCCCTGCTCTGAAGCAAGCAGAGCAGAAACTTGAATATGGATCCCTAATTTCTCATGGGGAACAGGTCCAAATTTTGCCAACTTTGTCTGTGTTTGGGAAGATTTTCATGGTATCTATTTTTGGATAATTCACTTCTAAGTATTTATGAGGTCTCAGACATCAGCTTGATAGCCCAGTAGGCAGGACTAATGAAGGAAAAATAGAATTTGAGTCTTTGCTTCAAGAATAATCATGATGTTGGACAAGACCAAGGAACAGCACACATGCTCACATGCTCTCACACTCTTACTCTTTCATTCTGACCAAAAAAAAATCCGTCTTTAATTCTGTTTCATTTTTTCCTTCAGAAACATTTCCCACAGAAGCTGACCAATTCTGGTGCATTTCCATATTACATTTCTCTCTTGCAGGTCTGCATTTTCTGATAAATCCCACTGTCCAAAAATTCTTGATGCAGCTTGTCCATCTCCCTGTGGAAATGCAAAATTGTCCCCAGCAGATCTTAATGGGCTCTGCCAGTTTGAAGTTATTCACTGCCATAAACTGCCTGGGAGAACCACACCATGGAACCACCAGATCCACTTGTTCTCTTTTCTTTACAATGCACGTGAACAGTTCCCTTCAGTGAGCTGTTTATGGACATTGCAAATCATGGCACAGATCAGCAACCAGAAGTTGTCTGAACCCTTCCTTCCAAGAGGCATGGCATTTCCTGCCTTTGGCAAATTTCATCTCCCTTGAGTTGCCCAAATGTCATTTAACTTCAGCCCCAGTAATATTTTCTACAATACTCTGATTAGCCTTAACATTTTTATCTACAAACTCTGTACCTTGCTATTAATGATCTGCAAA
The DNA here is from genome assembly GCF_031753505.1 of Anomalospiza imberbis. Classification (NCBI taxonomy): domain Eukaryota; kingdom Metazoa; phylum Chordata; class Aves; order Passeriformes; family Viduidae; genus Anomalospiza; species Anomalospiza imberbis. The sequence goes on along the minus strand of NC_089693.1, from coordinate 13,955,549 downwards.
GGCAGGTGAGCCAAGATATTGATTGCCAGTCACAGTAATGAAGGGGCACCTTGCTATTAACCTCTTTCCAGGGAGAATTATCCGTTTATTTCCAGTCTTTTTATCTTATCTCTTAACCACTTTTTAATCCATGGCAGGACTTTATCTTTCACCATATGGTTACTAACTTTCCTTAATAGCCTCTTGCTAAGGACTTTATCATCAAAAGCCTTTTTAAAGTCTAAATAAATTGTATCCACTGGTTCATCTCAGCTCCTCATTTGACTATCTTCCAAGAAATCTCACGCATTTACAGAGATAAATTACAAAAGATGAGTTCAGTGGTCCATATAATAAATTCTTTATCAGGTCATGCATAAAGTCAGATTTCTGCTTTTACAGTTTTGCAGCTATCTTTTGTAAGGCTGGACTGTGGCATTTCTCTGTTTTTTGAAAATTCTTTTATTCTCCCCAGTTATAAAAATCCCCACAGCTTTTTATCTGTTTGGGTTTTTTTTAGGAGTAGAACTCATTCCTTGAAACAAGTAACCAATATATCAAATCTAGTTCAGCTGAAAGAAACGACAGACAAAAAATGCAATTAAACAAAGAAAAGATCATAAGGAAGCTATGTAAATGCAATATAAGCACAGATGTGTAAAGGTTTAAAAAATCTTCAGAAAGCTGCAGTTCTATGCAGTTCTCTAGTGAGGAATCCTCAAATAAGCGACAAGACATCCCTACTTAAAGCACAGTAAGTGCATGGATAGCTGTGTGAAGATTTACTACCAAGTATTATGCAGAGAATGACGAAGTTTAAACATTTATTGTCATCCAAGGGCTCAATCATTCATTACTGTTACATTTAGCAAATGAATTGCTGTTCAAACTGTGTATTCCTATCTGGTTTTCTCCAAAACACAAGTTCCCTATTTCAGAATTTATCCAAAACCATATTTCTATTCATCAGTCTTTTCTGTAAATAGCGAGCTACCTTTGTGACATAAATACAACACATCAATGCTAAGTCACACAGTGAACTAAGGTTTAGGAGCACTTCATTGCTAAAAGTGTGATATGTGAAGCCACATCAAAGTGTTGCTGTAAGGGCATTGCTGCAATAGTCTCCCAAATGAAAAAAGAAAAAAAGAACCTAATCCTTGATTACTTGGAGTCAGTGCCTTTCATAGAGAGCCTAGTGAACTATATCAGTGACTTGAAACATAATGCATTCCAGCTTTGTTGGACTGAAGTGGGAAAATACTGCAGAGAACCAACCGCATCACGTTCTGTGATCCAAGTGAAAACGTTTAAGGTCAGCTTAGTCTCAATTGGCCTCAACTGGAGGCTAAACACTGGGACCACACTGACCACTAGAATATATAGACCTTAATCTGTGAGGGATTCGTAGGTAATGAAGACTTTGAATTGAACTCAAAATCTAAGGGGATGCTGTGGGACAGCTGTGAGGGGCCTACAGCAGGTGTGTGGTTACAGAAAGGATATGTTTGCTAAATTCCATGTGGATTTATAGTATTTAATAATAATTTAAAATAAGTGAGTTACAAAAAAATCCATTTGGAAAGTGACAAAAATACCGAAATTATTGCATGGTATAACAGGCTGCAGCACCTTTGCTGAACTTAGAAAGAGGATACCAGGGGAACACTGTCCTCTTACCATGCTCTGGTCCTGTGGCAGTGATTACACAAAATCCCTTAGGTTTTACTCAGAAACTATCAGAAAATGCCTTTCGAGACAGAAATTCCAAAGACATGTATTTACACAGGTAAGGTCTTATCTCTATATGAGACTGATTTCTTTCCAAAGCAGAGCTATTTACCATTCTATGTAAATATAGGTATTTTTATCCTGTCTTATAAAGACTGATCTTAGCCTCCTGAGAGTAGGTCAGCATCCCTTAAATTTGGCCCCAAGTGACTAGAGCTGGTTAGAATGTCAGGTGTGCATTTCATCTGAAACAGATCTCTCCAATTGGAAGATCCTTCCAGGTCTGTGCTGTGGCATTGTTTTCTCATGCTTCATGGGAGAAACACCACTTAATGCATCATCATCATCCTCCTCATTACCTCCACCATCACCCTGGTACACTCTAAGTGGCTTTTATGCAATTCCTGATGCCTTCTGAAAACTGGAAGAACTGATGCAGTAGATTTCAGGATGCATTAGCATTCAGGATTTCTTTTTATTTCAGGAACTTTATTTCAACTCCTTGCAGCACGATTGGGAGTGAAGCAATGGGCCTGTTCTGGACTTGGCCCTGAAATGATTTTTAGTGTACTGCTGGTGTTAGATTTTTAGTAAAGATGATTCCCTAGAACAAGTATTTTTACCTGTCATTTTCCAGTCTTCCAACTAGTGGCTCCGCTTTTCTAATTTTTGAACAGAAATATAATATACTTTGGGATAGCCAAATAAGAATCTCCCCAAAATAAGCAGCCACCTCTGGAAATATCTTCAGTCTCTCTTCCATAGCCAGATTGTTTTCAGAATCCAGTGACCTCCCACAGACCATATCTGCTTATTTATTTAATTTAGGTTTCTCTTGGCTGTTTTATTTGTGTTACCTTTTTAGTAATTTTCTTCAGAATATTTAGTATGTTTAGTAGCAATTTTTATTTTTTGTGTTTGCAGTCTTTGCGTTTTCCAGCCTACTTTTCCTCTCATATCTTCCTTCTTTGCCATCCTGTTTATTTTCTTGCTTGTGCTTCCCATTTTTAACCTTGGGAATGCAAGTCTTTTTTGACTCTTTCACATTCTTAAGCCTCCATGCTGATTCTATGGATTTTAATTTCCGAGCTTCAAGCAGGGAGTTTCTAAGTTACTTCCTCTTTAAAAAAAAATCTGCTTCTTGAAGTTTAGTATCCCAGAGAGTATGGCTTCTTCATGTGTTTCTCTCCTGCAATGAAGCTGGAATTATTTACATGGTAACCATTTCTCAGGGGTTCAGACACAATTTTTAGTCCTTGACAGGACTATGTCAAATGTTGTTTACATTAGGATACAGAAAACTCTGTTCTCTATGCACTATTTCAGTGCAGCTTTCACTGAACTAATACGGATTTATTTTGGCTCTAGTCTTACTGCTTTCATACTCTTTTTCGTCTTCAGTACCACTTCAATGTCACTTCAGTTGCTCTTATTTTGAAGTCAGTACCTCACTCCAGCTATTATCCTTCACGATCCACACTGCTTCCATATCCGTGGGTCCGCATTTTGTGATTTCTCCCCTCCAAGCAGTGCCCACGCAAAGCGTTGCACACAGAGCTGCTCCCCCCTCTGCAGCCTGACTTGTCCTCCCTACACAGCTTACACGTAAAAAGTGTGGTGTGCCTCTGATAATTCTCATTCCCTTATGCTCAAACAACACTGTTTTTTCCTCTCTGTGATACAGTCCAGATCACCCATTTTCACACTCAGCTTTCTTAGGCTAGTTTATAGGCACTTGTGCTTTTATTTCCCAACTATAAGATGACCTAGATGAAAATTGTGATCTAGTTAGTTGAAAAGCCCTGTAAAGTCTTTTCAGCTCAATCGTAAAGCACTTCCCATGACACTGCACCTCACTTTTATTTACCATTCTGCTAGTGTAAAATGTCCTTAAAATAGAATTTTAAACTGGGTTTAATACTTCTTTATATTGTCAAATTAATTTGAGAAGGCATTTATGTAACTGACAGGTGGATACATAGATTTCTTTTTTTTTTGAGGAACCACTTCATTTTGTTGTCTGAAACATATTTGGAGTATATTTTAAACATTCTTTGCACCCAGACATAAAAGCACTGTCCTGATTCCCCTGGATATTTTCAAAGCTTACCATAACATACACATTTTACATTTGCTTATGTTTTTTTTCAGCTGTAACAGAAATAGTTTATTCTTGAGTTTGTCAAAACTAGCAAGAAATTACCACCTACCTTCCAAATCAGGGAACTTTTTATTTTTTCCAGTTGCTTCAGTTGTGACACAGTATTACACAGCAGTCCTGTACCAGAACGGCCTGCATGGACATTGAGAAACAAGCACAGTTGTTTTTCAGGATATCTGGCTAAGCCTTTACCCCCTTTTCCATCAGTGCCTGACATTTTGTTGGTCTTTCTCTTTTTGTCCTTATCACACTTTCTTTACCACGGCTACTTAACGGCCTTTTCTCTTTTGTGATGTTTATTGGATGCTGTTTTCCTGAGAGGTGAAAATCAAGCTCTTCTTTTTTCACTAATAATTTGAAGTAGTGATATAAGACTAACACTAAATGTGCTATATCTGTGCTGATGATGGCCTAGGAGTCTTGGTGGTCCAACCCTTTGATAGTGGTTTCTAAATCCATTTGTTACATTACTTAAGATGTTTTTAGCTGGTATCACTCAACTGCAAGTGTTAATATTCTGCTCCATCACATCTTTCAGAAGGCATTAATTGATTCAGCCTCACTGTAAAACTGTGACAAGGTTCCTTCACAGATGGGGGAGTTTAAATTTGTGGGAGTGTAACCATGACTAACTCAGACAGTAGGTCAGTGTCAGAGGCAGGATCTCTTGCTAAACCAGCCAGACTACAAGAAGATCAAGCCTCTATTTTTGTACATGGTATTCTGGGAAATGGCAATACAGATGAATTTTGGAGCTGGTGTTTACCTGTGGATGCATGTCTGCATTTCTGTATGTTAATAATTGCACGCTTCTCTGTGTGCTCACTACACACACACAGACAGTATAGATGAAAAGACTCCTTTCTTTGTGCTCTTTGCTCGCTTTCATCAGGAGTTGTCTCTGTTGCTGTTCCTCTGAGTGTTGTCAGGGAGGCAGTGCCCTCCTTGCTGCAAGATCTGCATAATGAGTTCAGATGAAGCTGAAGCTGGTGATGTTGTTCCCCTCTGCACTTCTCTTTAGGAGGAGGAATATATTCCATCCGTGCAAAGCGGTGACAGTACTGGCACTCCAGTTCTGGTATTGCTTCTATTCACATCTCAAAGGTTTTGTTTTAGTAAGGCACTCCAGCATGGAGGGAGAAGGAAAGCCCTCCTATTTAGATGCCAAGCAGGAGCCCAGTGCAGAACATGCTCACTGACTGGTGCAGCACAGCTCTTCCTCCCATCAGCCAAGACAACTGCTTTTCATGTCTGGATTCTGCATGCAACACCAATGTGTTCATGTTCTTGCTCTCTGTCTCAGTTCATTTCTTTCCTTGAGGGAGCACAGGACAAATCCTTTGATAACTTGTTTCCTGGTTAGAAGCCTTTACCTGCTTTCCCAGAGTGGTTCCCTGTGGCTGGGAACCCTTGTAGTCAGCTCTTCCAGCTGTTTGCCTAAATGGTCTTTAGGGAGACTAAAAGCAATGAACCAGGAATAGCAACATTTGAGTTCAGCCAGGTCCCATGGGAATTTAGTTATTAGTCACTGCACTGAATTGGCAAACATACCTTATACCTTATACCAGGTACCTGCCAAAGGCTGCATGCCACGAACCTTCACAAACAGCTGTCACTGGCGTGCTCCTTGCAGAAGTGGGGCACTGGGTGATATGTTTGCTCTAATTAATACTGGGCTCCATACCTTTACATACCAGTAGTACTTGCAATGTCTGGGTGAAAAACTTCTCAGATTTAAGTCTTAATAGTGATTTTAGCCATTTAGTGATCATGTGTCATTGTGTTCACTACAAGCATAAATCCTGTCTTGTAGAGAGCAGGGAAACTGATGAGGTTTGCCCATATTCTGGCATCATTACAAGGGGTTCTAAAAGAGAAAAATGGAGTTTGGTTAAAAAGGGGAAAAGAAACATGAATTTTAAAGGAAATGGAGAGAGCGGATCTCGGGATTGTATATATGAGTATTCAAGTTTTTTAAAGAAGGCTCTTTATTGACAAGACTTATAGCACACTTTGCTCATTTAAGGAAAGGTCAGTATAACCAGGTATTGGGTTTGCCCAAATCCACTTTTTTAATACTCCGTGTTTGGCAAAAGTTTAGGGTCATGTTTTCCATTTACATACTCAGAGTCATTAGTCTGTTTCTATTTAAAGTTAAATATAAGAGCTCATTTTTCATGCAGGCCTTAATCTCTATAAAGAATAACTTGCTGGCCACATACAAAAATGTTAAACATTGCTATCAAACATTAGCATTATTTTGCTATATCCTCAGGTGTTCTATTTGATTGAGACTGTAATCAGCTCTTGCAAGAACACTCCACATCCAGTTTTAGTCTTAGCACCACAGTGTACTTTGAGGTGTAAATCTGTCAGGTATCCAAGCACAGCAGGATACTTTGACAGTTTAAACCCAGTTCTCCCCAATCAGCCTTATGAATAATAAAAAGCAGAATGGCCTATTCCAGTTTTGTACATGTAAAAGGCAATGACTTAATCAACAGAAAGAACTGGAGGAGAAATTAGAACTGAACTCTGAGGAAAGGTAGTCTAATAGTTTCTTCTCTCCAGAAGAATATTCTAAAGCAAATAAATTAGCATTTTCCAAGACTTTTTATTGAAAAGAATTTCCAGCCTTACAGATTTCATTGCAGCATTGAATGAGAGGTGTTGGGTTCCTTTGCATCTTCTTGAAGAGCAAAAAGAATTTATAAATCAGACTTCTGGGAATTGTTATCTCACAGCTTCTTGTAACAAACACAACAATTTGTTTTAAAGGCTTTCACCAAAGATGTCATAAGTGGTAATCCCTGTGTTGTAAGTGGGTACTTAATGTGATTTAACTTAATGCTGATGATGCAAAGCTATTCTCCCCCAAAGCCCATTAAGAACATCCAATTTTCTGGTAGACTAACACTCCTGCTTACTATCGCAGAGATAAGTGACTGTTTAACCAGGGCAACATGTAATACTTTCAAACCAAGGCTACAAAACTGAGTGGCCACAAAACTGTTCTTTGTGAAAGTTCAGACTTTGAATGTAAATGTTACAAGCTGAGTTTTTTTTCTTTTTAGGAGTAGTTTGAATTTCTGTATGTACACACATGTACACACAGGCACTTTGCAGCATCTCAATGGTAGTACTGGTGAATATCATTATTTATTATATCAGTAGGCATGGTCTAGTAAGAAAAAGGCCAGTGCCAGCCATTTGTGTAAATTAAGTAAAGAAACCAATAAATAATGAGGTTTATTTCATGTCTCTCTAAAGTGCAGATAATTCTAACAGCTTATCCAAGATAATGCTTCTCATACCACTTGCTTTTTGTGGATTCTGTACACGCAGAATGGCACAAAAGGAATTGTCTCTGGCATCATTAACAAAATATGCTAACAGTAATATTTGAAAAGCTTCAGGATGCAAAGTAGAAGCAAAGGCAAACTTTTCAGGAGCTTAAGGCTGCTCACTTGGGTCTAATATAGACTTAGCACTTTGCAGGTCAGTGGCTCTGCTATTTGTCTCTGACCTAACAGATCTGGAGTTCTTCACATCAAAACCAAGTCTTGCTGAGCTGAGATCAAACGTGTTAAGGTAAGGATCTTGCCAGTGATTTATCGTGCCAGGGAGGGTGATCAGGCCATAAGGGGCCACTGCAAATGAAGCTGACATTCCAGCAATTTCTCATGTGTAGTTATAAGGTAATTTTCTCAGGCAGAGCTTTAAGTCAAAATAAGTTTGCTTATTGTATTTTTCTGTGTTGTCTATACTGTCCAAAATCCTAGAGGAGTATTTATTTATGCAGCACAGCTAATTTCTAAGCAAGAACTTATTCCTGGTGATGAACATTTAAAATGGCAGTTACCTACAAGGGAGATTAAATTCTTCCAAATGGCAGAACATATTTCCCATGTACAGATTAATAGCTCACACTGTTTTCTGTCACACATAAGGAGCACACAAGACTTGCAATGCACAAACAGTGCAAAACACAGGAGAACTACACAGAGTAATACGAGTCTTGTTTGTACAAACCCCTCCTCATTCCCACCATTTCAAATAAGCACTTGTGGAAGGGTTTCCAGGATCAAGTTCTTAATAGCCACAACTTCATTAAAGCCCAGTGACAGCCCAATAATTGATTATGTAAACAAATACTCCTCATCTCCACTCTTGATTTAGTGGATTTTTAAAAATCTTTCATTATTTCACTTTTTAAGGTGCAATAAGTGACATCAAGGATCATACTCCATAAAAACCACTATCATCCTTACCCAATTCATCCAGTGATGGTTTGTCTTTACAATTAGTGAAAATGGAAAGCACAGTTAATATTTTAGTCATCCTGGTTTCACAAGCAAAGTTTTCTGATGCAGTTAAAGAGAGTAAATGTTCTTCTCAAGAAATTAAAGAGTCCCACTGATGAAAGGATAAGTAAAGCTTGGGAGCTTAGTTTCTTAGGAATACATGAAATATTACCTGAGCTATGTTATTGCTCCTCTATTGTTCTACTAACAGCAGACAAATTCTTCATTAACTGAAAAAAGTAAAAATTACTTTGAGGAAAGCCTTTATGTGCTGCAACGAAAGTTTCTTCCCACAGGTTTAATAAGGCAGCCAAAAGGAGTAAAATGTTTGTGGTGGGTATAGTTCAACAGACAATACAATCTGAAGTTTCTTCTCTTTAGATTAATTTTCTTGAACAACCAGGCACAAAATAATCCCTTTAATGAGACTGAATTGAAATAACGGCTGCTGTATCAGCATGTGGCACAGTGAGAAACTAAAATAGAAAAGGGTATCATCACAGTTTGGCAGCCTGGGTTTTGTGCAGGAAATACTTGGGGGGGAGGAGGAAAGTAAGCATGCTACTGCATGTTGCTAAGACTTATTTAATCTTCTTAACTAATTACTCACACTTCCTAATTCAAAATCATACAAACAAAAATGTTTAGATAAGCTGGGAGTTTTTTCAAATGGGTACCCCCTACAGCTTAGAAAACAAACATGACAGGTTTCCCCTGTCTGATGTGCTGCCATTTGCAGAAGAACAGACCCAACTCCCAGAAAGACAGAAGACTAATTAAGACAGAAAGACAGGCAGGTCAAACATTTGGCGTGAGGGATGAGGGACATAGGGGAGAAAAAAATCATGTTACATTCCACTTTCACAGCAGACTGACGGGAGGCTTCAAGCCTTTCTCTGATTCCATTTGCTGCTCAGAGACCCTGGATTCCTCCGGTTTCTCCTCCCATCACACCCCTTTCCTAGCATGCCATTCCCTAAACCTCTTCTGTCTGTGAGCTGGCTCAGTGGGGGACTTGCCCTATCTGCCTTTAAGCACCTGAACATCCAGGTGAGCAGAACAGGGCAGCAGCCCCTGCAGACAATGCCTGCTCTGCCCTCTCCTCCCACCTCTCTGGGACTGAAAAGAGACTGAGCTCCTGCCACCATTAGGGCTCAATCATGGGAATCCTCGATCATGTCGGCCACACTGAAGCCTAAATTAATTTACACAGGCTGAAATTTACACAGAACCTTGATGTATTCACCTCTTTCAAACACTTGGCTTCTGATCAAAGGTCCACTGGTACGAAGCACTGGCTTTAATTTTAGTAGAGTTGACTCAGGCCTTGCTACTTGGGATTTACACCTAGAGAAGGCAAACACACTGGTCTTCTCATCAGACACCTACCCTTGGCACAGGACTGGGCTTGCATGAACAAAATTGTACCAGAGGTGGCTGCACTGCTGCACTGACAGTGAAACCACTCACTTGGGCATTTTATTTCCGATTCCACTTTTTTGATCCTACTGCTGTACTATGTTTGTAAAGGTTTAAAATTCTCCAACTTTCTCAGTACACTCACAAGTTTGCCCTCTAGATTTCTTGAGTGCAATTTCAAGCTTGAATTTATGAAGGAAAGCTGCATTTATGGTACACCACATCCAAAAACTATGACATTATTCAATCAGGCTCTGAAGTCCAAATGAGTTAAAAAAAATGAAGCAACCCACATTTTTTTTTCTTTCTTTTTCTAATTTTACAGTGGGGGGAGGGGGGATGTGAGTAAGGAGAGAGAAGGACAACCCAGCAACCAAAGAGGAAAAAGAAAAATCAACATGTTCTGGTTTTGTTTGGCCTTTCAGACCTCACAGGCTCTAGAGCATGTGTCAAGTTTCCAGTGAAACAGCTTTGTTTCCCAGTACAAACATCCCTCTGGAGGCTGTGGCCACTGATTCCTTTTCCTCAACTGGGGCTTGATTCAGCTCCCACTGAAACCAGCTGGATTTTTTCCTTTTGTTTTACCCTGGACCTCTTGGACCTCTTGTAGCTGAAAACCAGCTATGCCCATGGGAATTTGCTTGCCTGATTTAAATTTGGTGCAAAACTGTTCCTCTACAGTTTACTGTTACTCTCATACAATTGCAGTTCCCCCACAGCTGAAAGGCATCTCACTAAAGAACCCAAATCGGGGTAACTTCTGTGGATGATTCTGCTCTGGGATAATGAATGACAGGAGAACCACCTGTGCTGAGGTGCTGGGCCAGCCAGGCTGCCTTGGCTCGTGCAGGGCTATCCCTTGAAAGCAGCACAGCCACTGGCACTGCCCAGACAAGCTCATTCACGGCTCAGAAGCAGGATTCTGCACTCACAAGTGCTTGGGGAGGTTGGCCTTGAAGCCCATTACTCACCTTTTGTGAACTGACAGCAAGAAGCTGTGACTCTTGCTGGTCACTTGAACAATCCTCTTAAAAATAAAATTAAATGGCACTGCTGATCCATAGCTGGTCATTCAGCCAGCAGACTGCTGGCATTGGCTTTTGCTTTCCTAGTGCCTTCTTATAAACCAGGTTTTTGCTGATTCCATAGCCAGCTGTTGGTTTCCAGTCACTCCCAGGAGAGCCTCACAACACTCTCACAATGTGAGAGATTTGCTGTATCAAGACAGCCATAAAAGTGAAGGAAAACAAGGCCTGTGAAAATAAACAAGCTGCACCTCTGATTGGCAATCCCACTAGTTCATTCCCTTACAATCGTACTAATCATTAGGACTCTTGAAATGTTTCCCAAGGAGAGGAAATGAAGTTGCGGAGATGGGAAAGGATATGAAATTTCCTGACCAGACTGAGGCACAGGTGCCCAGTATCTGGGATGTTATGTAGTATTTACCAAGGGAAATGCTGCTGCTGGATTTTTTGCATGCCTCTAAAATTGTTGTCCGTCCCCCCTAAAAAAGAAGTGCCATTATGTACTTCCTAGTGCCTCCAGCTCTGAGAAGATGCTGAGGCCCAAGCAGCTGTGATTCTCTTATAAAGTACTTTGGCATCTGATGCCCCCTCCCCCATCCCAGCAGATTTAGTGCCAAAAGCTCTCTAAGGAAAAAGCCACATATGAAAAAAAGATCTTTGATGGAATGAAACTATAACCAGCTACTAAATCAATTGAGTTCGGAAATTCCCATTCCTTCCTCCATTCATCCAGAACCAAATCTCCTGTGGGAAGCCATTATTATTTGGATGTTAAAATCCTCTTCCTGTACCAAAAAACATTTCTAGGAGCTGCAGCAGCACAAAAACCTTGTTTATTAAATCCATGGGAAAATAACTCCACCTCCAAAGAGCTGAATGCTGGGCCACTGTCTGTGGACTGCCTGAAGTTCTGAGTTAAACAGCTGGGGAGCCTGAAGAAAATGTCTCATGACATCATCACTAAGCAATATCGAATTAAGAATGTAGATCATCATTTCACTCACACATCATTTGAGAACGTTTTCAAGAAAGGAAATGAAAAGTTACATTGTTGCCACCTGTGTTGATTACTCTTATGAATTTAGAGAGCCCAAAATATATATATTTTTTTTCCCTGTATGTTTTAAGGAAAGGCAATACAAAAAAGAGAGGCAGTGAGCATGCAGGAATTCCCAGTGAATGTAAAAATCAGTTCTATTTCCCAAATCCAGGGCTAGCCCTTGGCTCAACAGCAGAGGGAATTTGAAGTGCCATGAAACTAAAGCTCCTTCAACTAAGAGCTTCAAAGGAGGTCTTAGTTCTGTGCTTAATGAATTATATTTATACACACACTCATAAAGATAGTTGTTTAGTACTTCCCTGCTGGTAAATAGTGATGAAAACACAAAATATGTTTTCTCCCTGCTCTAAATTTTGCTATTGCTGCACTGCAGATCAGAATGTCCAGCCTGGGTTTGTACACATCCCTTCCTCTTTGAATATTTATCACTTCGATTACCTGCATGGTTAAAATGAACCATTTTAAGTTGCTAATTATTACTAAGCCAGCTGGGATGGATGGCTACTGAAACAAGAGATTGTAGGTGTTTATTTGCAAAGCTAAATTTGCTTTGTGTTATGATAAAAACATTTATTCTTGGCTTGATTCCAAAACTGATGAGCATCCAAAAGGCTATTGAACTCAGTGTGTAATGCTTGTGAAATGCAGGTCTTGTGCAAAATGCAATGTATGATTTTCTTCCAACTACATGTTAGGAGTTTCAAAGTAACTTGGAATTTTTACATGATAACTTTGGGCTTACTTTTCCTTTGTATACTTTTCGGTGTGATGAGGTATCTCCAAGGCTCTGAACAGTCACTTGACCTGAAGGATGAGTCAGATTGCTTTCTTGATCAGCCCTGTGGAACTCTGTCAACAGAGGCCATATATAATTAGCCACAGGCAGGATTTGAACCTAGCGAATACATGGTGGGACCATTATCTTGCAAAGTTCTAGTAAAAGATCTGTGAGAACGCGTGTGTATGAGCAAGAGGTTATTGTCAGTACCAGGAGGGATGTGACTGTTCTCTTTAGGAAAATCCATGCCCTTTCCATCTTTCATTTGGAAAGGAACTGAAATTGCCCAGAGATCTGTGTGATGAGGTCTGGTGAGAATGATGACACTCCAAGGGGCATCATGTTCACAGGAGCACCTGGGAGCTTCCACCCAGGCCTGTCACACTACACTGTTTGGGACAGCCCCTCCCACCCCCCCAACCTCACACACCCCAGCACCTGCACCCCCAGCTCCCCTGCTCTGTTGGTCCCTTTGGCATCACTGAGGAACAAACGTATTTGGTTTCCTGCTTCACCCACTGCACACCAGCCAGAGCCAGACTCCACTTACAGGAGGCCTTGGCTGCTTTGCCAGTTGGGTTTGTTCTTGGCCAAATCCCTGCACTGACAGGGACATCTCAGTACAGCAGCAAAGATGGCCTTTCATCTTCTTGCTCTGATGTTACTGCCATTACTGCCTCTACTGAAAGTAAATGGCAAACAAAATGTTTGTGTATTCCAAGATTTTTCAAGTGCTCCCTTCTTCCCTTTGCCTTTTGGCACAATGCTATTGATAGCACCCAACAGGTCGGGTTATTTAACTACCACAATACCACATAGCAAATGCATGACACACTACAGACTTTTTCTTCTCCCTACTGCATATCACAAAAGGTAACACTAGGACTCAAACAAAAACAAATTACCTCAGTAACTCCTGGAAAACTCAAGTGGTTAATCAGTTACCTTTTATTTACATATATATGCTTAATGCTGAATTAAGTTGTAAAAACCAAAGGCTGATTTATAGCCCCAGTCAGCCTTAATTAACATTGATTCCAGGGGAATAGTAAATGTGAATAGCCTTCACAATTGAGGTTGAACAATGAACTCACTGGGTGTTGTCCAATTTGTAGCATGATTTACATGGAAGCAAGCCCTTCTTTTTCTAAGGTTACCCCTTTTTTATCTGGTGTTTAGGATGGGTTATATATAATCCATAGATAGGAACATTCGCTGTCAAATATTCTCCCTGATTTAGAGTTAGCCTTTACCATGATCACTATAAATAAGGGAGAAAAAAACCCAATTTGAGGCTTTGCAGGGATTCCTTTTTCTTGCAATGTGTCATCGCTTCTCCATTTCATGGCATTTTTACGAAGTGGCCATAATGAAAGTCAGATTAAATGTACAGGATATATACATTTAATCAACAGCCATTGGAGTCAGTAGTGCTGGAAGAGTTATAAAAGCCCCTGTGAATGCAAATTTATTGCAAAAGAATCTGCGTCTCGGTGGTAGGAATATCTGCTGAATGGTACTACCTGACACAGAACACCTAAAACTTTCAAAAGTGAATTATTTAAGTGTAAGGCTTTGCTTGTAAAGCCGCCAGCTGCTGGATTTCAAGACTTGAAACTATTCCAAAACATGGAACTAGGTACTTTATTTGTGCACTAGAGTAAATACTCTGATTTTACTGCCAATTTAAATGTGCTCAGTTTACAGTAATGAGCTTGTATAGGCAATACCTTGTTTATAGAAAGTGGAACAAGAAGAAACTAACATTAACCATTAACAGTAGCAATTTCTCTTGCTTTCAGCTCTAACTTTATGCCAAATAGATCCTTCCCATGTCCTATCTGAAATATTTACTATTACTGTTCTTTTTCTAAGTCAGTGGGATAAATGGAGCATTCAATAAAATCATACAGCTTTTCCTTCCAGTCAGCTTGAATTGCAGCAGTCTTTTGTAATTCCACAGCACTGTTTCTCATTCCTATGGTGAAATGTATTTCAAGAACAAATACATGTCCCATGTACTAGCAAATCTGATGATAGGTGTTAATCCCAACAGAATGGAGTTAAATTTTTTTAATCTATTTAAAAAAGAACAGACCACTTCTCTAAAGGAAGTGTACTGAATTGTCACTGCCACGATTTCTCAGGTTCTTGTACTCAACCAAACTGCTTTATTCTTTCAATGCAGCTCACACAAGAAGCCTATGTGTTTATGTACATCCTGTCACCTTAAACAAACATGCTTACATCTTCTCTGGCCATCTGCTCCTGAAGCTGGAAGCTTTTCTCCCTTCCCCTCCCTCCTCAGCACCCCCCGACACACTCACTGGCTGCAGAGTTAACTCTGAGAAAACTCAGTGGAAAGCATGAAGTAAATTCCTTCCACACAGGTCACAGACCTCAGTGTTTCTTTGCTTCACTTATAGTCCAAAAGTAACAATGATACACCAGAGGATTTCAGCTTATGGCATTGGTCACTAGAGATTGTACTGGTGATTCTTTCACTATCTCATTTTGGGTTAGCTCCAGAATGTCCTAACAGTACATTGGGAGCAGTACTTGGTTTTGCTGAACACTGTCATCACTGAGCTGGAAGACACCAGCACAGTCTGAGACACTCACAGTCCTAGCACACCAACAGTTTCAGGATAAATAGGGCATGCAAGGAAAGCAGTGGTAGTGGTGTGCTAGGTCCTGAGTTCAGCAACCTTTGAAAACCTAAACAGAAGGAGCAAGGAGGAGTAAAGAAAGGACAGACTCTGGAATGGATGGAGGGACACAGAGCAGAGGTTGAAGTTTGAGGCGTAGGGAAGATGAGGAAGCACAACAGAAACACATCCGTATTAGCAAAGCACATGGAATTGTTGGTTCCTGTGTAGAGTTCTGTCAGCAGGGCCTTTCCCAGGTTCCTGCCACACATGGCCACAGTGAGCTGGACACGAGTGAGCTCTGGAGCAGCAGCTGTGACACTGCAGCTACTGTGGCACCGAGCCTGAGCTAACAAGCCCTGCTGAGAGGAACACAGCTACAGGACTTCCATTTGGCTTGGAGAATAGGTTTGAGCAAGCTCATGTCTAGTAACTGAAAATTCTACAGATGAATTTTTGCCTTCATGCGTATAAAGATGGGCCAGTTTCTCTCACCTGTGTATCTCTGATTGGAACTGAGGCTCCTCAAGCTTTCAAAGGTCCCTGTCTTTATAAACCCAGCCTTGTATGCAAAAAGACCAAACCAGGTGGTGAACATTCCTTCTGCCTTCGTGTGAACTCCTGCTTTCAGTGGAGTCAGGGGGAAAATTCCTGTGTATTCCAATGAGGCCAGGACATCATCTTACACATTTAAACTTCTATTTCATGGAATCCAATAAAAATACATTGATATCTGGACTCCACAAATCTTGCCTGGATTTTTTGAACACTTTATTGTTAGAAAGATCTAAAAGACATAGAGTCTGAGTACCTAGGAAACTTTTGCTCAGTCATTTTCATGTAGTGACTTCTTTAATACCTGTTAATAAATAATTGCATCCTGTTCTTAAAAGTCATTCAGCAGAAAATAACGGACATATATGCAGCTACCAGAAAAAACCTACTTTAAATAAACTCATTTGTCATTACCTTTCTCAAGACAGCTATTGTCAGCACCATTACCATTTAAATTTGTTTTGCCCCTGACAATTAAAATATCAACACTGAGAGAATGTAACAATTTCCATTGTTCTTAGCAGATAAGCAAGTTAGTTTTGTGCTGCAAGCTGTCACTGTAGCCATAATTAACTGACTGTGTATTGAAGAACTGTGATGTTTGAGATTATTCAGCCTTGACTGGGATGTATCAGTGACTAAATGTTTACTTACTGAACTGAGTGATTACTCCAAATCCTTGTCTTGTCTCCAGCAGTTTCAAGGCTTTTTCTCTGATACAGCTATTTCTTTTTTTAGTTTATTTGTTACAGTTTTTGAACCAAATTTGAACATCAACCAATGTTTAGACTTTGATGCTGCTTCTATAATGACACTGCTATAGAATACAGAAAGACATCAGGGGCTGACCTCAGTCTGAACTCTTGAAAACTGTAATTTTCACGCACAAAAATAAGTTTCAGTTCTTTTGTATTAGAATCTGCAGCTTTTCTCATGAGTTTGTTGTTATATACATTTCTGTTCGTTCATTCAAGAGACCTGATGACTTTTCTTCCTTTTCTAGATTTTCATCAATAATGAGTGGCAGAATTCTGAAAGTGGAAGAATATTCCCAGTGTATAATCCAGCAACAGGAGAACAAATCTGTGACATCCAGGAAGCCGACAAGGTATGTATCCCACAAATGACTATATGTTTAATGTATAAATTAAATGTATAACAGATAATACAAATGTATAAATAGATCAAAGCAACCAGTCCAGAATAGCACTACTGGACAGTTCTTTTATTAATCATAGCTCCAAAACCCATCACATGTGACTAAGGTTGTATAACAGCAAATCCCATAAGCCTGCTTGTGTTACTTACCTTGTGTCTTCGATTTTCTTCTTCCTTCTTCCCAGGTTGATACGGACAAGGCAGTGAGGGCAGCTCGGCTGGCTTTTTCCCTCGGTTCTGTTTGGAGGAGAATGGATGCCTCAGAAAGAGGCCATCTTTTGGATAAGTTAGCTGACTTGGTAGAAAGGGACAGGGCAATTCTTGCTGTAAGTGAAACATAAAAATCAGTAGTCAAATCAGTTGTCAGTTTTACATTCTGAGAGTCAATTCATTCATGAATGAGTTGATATAAATTGTATGTGAAAACCACATGCAGCTCCCTGGCTGAAATGGCTCTGTCCACTTACAATGTGGTGCAAAACCTATAAAAGCCAACAAGAGGCTTCCAGTGGCCTCAGATAAGCTTTAAATTGGACGTCACACAACAGCAGTGGTGTGCACACGTGCATGCCTGCCAGGCATGCCTGTAACTCTTCTAGAATAAGAAATGGCAGGTTGGGATGATCTGTGCAGGCGGGAAGGGAAGGGTAAGTGAGGTGCTTAGGGACACTCAGCTGGTGACACGAATTCCGAGTGCGGCTCTGTTCCACTCTCAGATGAAGCCATCGGAACGGTGGCATTGTTAATGTTGTTTTCCGCATGTCAAGTGCTTTGAACTAAGCCCGTGAACATCTTAATTCCAGCTTTGTCAACACTTAAATCATCTTACCGCCGGCAGATACTGTAAAATCGCCATGGGGAGAAGGAAATGCACAGCAAATCAAGTTTACTCTGCCTGTCATTTAATTTTTATTTCTGGAGCCAAGTTCTTTACTGAGCTGCACTGCAGGCAGTGCCATTAATTGCTCTTGGGGATATAAGTCAGTGCAGAATTAGGCCTCCATTCTTCTCTATAGAAACTCATTTGATGGTTGGTGTGTTACACAGGGGCGTCCTTTGCCCATTCTTAATGATTTCTATTAGACAGCTATTGAGAATGAGTTAAGCTACTCAACATCTTAGGATATTTTATTGGATTTTTTTTGCTAAATGATCTTAGGAACCCCTAAGAGGATAGCTTATAAGATACTTTTAAAAATAGGAATATTAACTAAAAAATAAAGATAGCTTGTTAATTTATGAGCTTCCCTAGAGGAAAGTTTGTTTATTTGA
The DNA here is from genome assembly GCF_031753505.1 of Anomalospiza imberbis. NCBI lineage: Eukaryota > Metazoa > Chordata > Aves > Passeriformes > Viduidae > Anomalospiza > Anomalospiza imberbis. The sequence continues at coordinate 13,937,456 of NC_089693.1, read as the reverse complement.
TGGCAATAAATAAACTGGCTGTACAGTATAGATATCTCAGACCTCAGCAGGAGTCTTGGCAACCATATAGAGAAATTTTTATATTCACATCAATTATATAAAGAGGGATGTGTCCATTCTTCTCTTTATGGATTCAGATCATTAATACAGGGCTACAAGGAGCCCCTTCTCAGCTGTTATCATTAACATAACAGAACCCAGTTTGACAGGCATTTTTATCTTGGCTCCTGATTAAAGCAATTCAGCATTTATAGAGCTGGACCAAACACAGTGGCTATTAGGTTCAAAGTACACAAAGGCACATGTACATACATACGGATACACACATAAATCCACAAGACAGACGGACAGACAAACACACATAAACATACACATATATTCTTAAAATCATAGCCATTCCAGAATACTCCAGAAGAAACCAGTTGGGGTTTTTCAAGGAAAATACTTTTTGTTCACATTTGTGAAAAGAAGTAACAAAGGGGATCAGATAATTGTTCTGAACTTGCTGGGTTAAAATTACACCAAGGTGCAACTGATTGGTCTTCATTAAAATCTTTGTCATGGTTCAAGAGCTGTTAAGATGGCGAATACTTAGGTACAATAGTCCAAAAATGTTACAATACTTACATCTCTTAACTTTTTCTTGTCCTGCAGACTATGGAATCACTGAACAGCGGCAAACCGTTTTTGCAAGCTTTCTATGTGGATCTCCAGGGAGTCATAAAAACCCTGAGGTATTATGCTGGTTGGGCAGACAAAATCCATGGAATGACCATTCCTGTAGGTAAGGGGAATTAAAGCACAGCTATGCACCTAAACCTTCTCATGGCCAGACTAAAGCTTAGTAGCTCACATCTTTGTGGAAGGCACAGGAGGAGCCTGGGTTGCTCCTACAGTGTGTCATGTGTTGCTGAAGCAGATGTTGGAAAGTCAGCAAGGGCAGGACTGGGTGCCCTGCTCTTGGTCTGCCCCACATGCACATATGGGGAGGACTTGGTTTCTTTTGCATGCATCCATCTGAGAGGGAGATAGCTCAATACCTACATTAAAATATTGATACACGTATAAAAATGGATGAGGTATGAGCCTGAAAAATACCTTGGAACTCATGGAAATAGTGTTGGGTGCCTGCTTAATAAACAGATCTTGCTTGTATATGACTTCTTACTGCTGATGCAAATAATTTTACCTTGGACTAACACTGGATCTAACTTATTTTATACTTGGAGAGCATTCTTAATGTTACTATAGAGAACTACATACATATGAGATATATTTTGTTATGGATGCTTTTTCAAATTATTCAGTGTAATGAGTTTTATATTGTATATATGAGATAAACTTTCATGCATGCTAAGAAATTATTATATTCTTATTCTTTTGCTAAAGAGATGTGAAAAAATCCTTACCATTATTTTTATATAACAAGTCTCTTCCTCCTGCCCCTCCCTCCCAGCTGTTGAACAAATACAGGCTGCATTGTCTGATGCAAACAAATTCATTTGCAGTCTGGACTAGATGTACCAAGTGCTATAATTACACAACACGGCAAAATAGAAGAAAATGATTTTAAGTAGGTGCAGTCATAAAGATAAGTGTACTCATCTTTCACGTGCATAAAGTAAATCTCTGGAAAAACATGAAGGAAAATGAACATTCATATGTGGATTCCTTTTGGATTCACGGCACACGTTCATTGCACATGCATGTTTATTCCACTTTACCCAGTAAGGCCAAGAGGACACACTCAGGGGTAAATGCCCGTTGCTGTTGCCCAGCTAGTTCCCTGGTGTTTCACTGTGGGACACAGTATCTGCAATGCCTCTCTATAGCAAAGCACCAAACTACCCAAGTGAGGCAAGCAGATAAATTGAAAATGTACCTCCAAAATTTTCAGGAGGGAAACATCATGTAACTCTGCTTGCAGTTTTACTCGTTTTTGTGTTTCATCTTATTAAAATTGCAACATGCACTGACTGATGTTTATCTTCTCTATCTTATTTTAACCAAAGGAATGACAATAATAGTATTTCAGGTGTAGACATTCCTGCAAGGAGTCAAAGTTTTCCACAGTTATTTAGGCTGAGATTCTTAAATCCCAGTTTTGCTGCTTGCACCTCACATTTAATCATACAAAAGTGCAGACCACACCATAAATTCATGTATTCAGCAAATTTCCTGTTCCCTAATCTCTTTCTCCCTGGTCAGTGAATGCCTCCTTCTCACTCTTTAGCCCCACAGGTACACAGAAATTAGGTCAGCCACCAAAAGGCATTGCCAGATTAAGGAGAATAAATATTCTCTGCTTATTCTTGGTTTCAAGTACCTTATAGGATAAAACCTGATTTTTTTTTCAGTAAGGTAGACTATGCTGGGTGAAAGGAAGGCACATTTTCAGCATGCCTTCCTCAGTGCAAACTTTGTTCTAACACAGTTTCCAGTAGTGTAGAATCATAAGTCCATTCACAGATTTTTAGGGGATCAATTATTCTTCATTTAACGCTTCTCTTTATTCCTCTGCTTTCACACCATAAATTTGTCATTCTCATGAAGCTATTTTAGGGCAAAGCCAGTGTTAAACAGCAGTGCTCTTTACGTTCACTTACCATCAGCTCACCAAAGATAAGCAAGACAACAAAACCAAAAAACCCCACTATTAAGTCTTGTCTATTCAGTGTGCTAATAAATCTGAAACCTCCCAATCTTTTGTTGTTGCTGTTTTTGTTGAAGTTTTCTTTTCCTTTAAAATAAAAATAGGCAATTGATAGACAAGTAGAAGAAGAAGTGTGTTTTACAGTCACATTCCTTTTGGCCCCAGAGCTACAAAACCTTCAGACTGCCCTTTGCTTGCTCCCAAGTGTAAAGCCTTGATGATTTAAATTAAAACAGAATGAGGCTAGACCAGAAACTGTTAAACTAATAAACTGAATGCAAGCAGAAATGTATCTTTAAAGTACTATGATAAACTATGATACAGTTTAAAGAACCAATTCAGCTCTCCTCACCCACTTGTTTGCGGTGTCCTGCTATAAGAGGCATGGGACTGTATTATGGTTGTTATGCAAATAAAATATCTGTGCCGGAGACTCCTGATGGAAATCTAAGCAAACACATCTGTGGAAGATATTGCTGTCCCAAAGTGAGATCCCTGGATAAATGGGACTTGCTTTCTGATTAAAAAATGAAAGTCTTTGGGCCAGGTGCTAAGCAGCTGCAAATTGATCTTGCTGTACTAATATCAGTGAGGACTGAAGAATATCGGTTTACTTCAGCTGCATATATTAAAAATACCCTTTTTACACAAAATTTTAGATTGGATGTGGGATCAGTGTCGGGTCCCTCTCAGGCAATGTTCTTCTGGCAGCCAGCTAGTAAAGGATAAGAGTAACAATCATCAGCCACAGCATCTTAGAATAAGGGTCATTAGCATGACTTAAAACTCTCAGACATTTAAAAAGTCTCCTGTATAACTTCTAAGCACAAGGGACGTTTCTATGCTCACTGTTTAGAATAATGGAATTCGGCTCATTTAATTCTTGTGTTATTTTGTCATGGTAACAGCTTTTTCTACATTATGGACAGGGTGGCTCTTAGATCCACCTTTGGCCTGTCCAGAGACATCCAAGGCTTCTGAATAACTTCAAGTCACAAATGTTCCCAAAGATATTGTTAGAAAGCAACCTCAAAAATCCCATCTTGACAGAAAATCTGTGGATGATGAACTTTGGAAGTAGGTGTCAAAAAGGGCAGCTGTCTAGAGTCTAGTGGGAGACAGCAGGGAGAGCAGCTCTGCATGGGAGGCACTGCTCTGCGGAATGAACGTTCTGCCTACGCTGGGCAGAATTAACCACCATTTGTCTGCCTTGGCAAGAGGTTCAGGTTATCTATAACTCTGTGTGATGAAGCACGCAGACATGTGGCAGTGATTATGCAGTGACAATCTAAAGTCAGACAGTGCTAATGTAACTGTGTTACTGTTATGTTGCCACCATCCTTCTGGCTGAGAACCCACCTCTCACAGTACTACTGAGTACAAGCTGGTATTTTTAGCTGACTCCTCTGTGTTCTTGAGCACTTAGACAGTTTTGCTTGTATGTACTTCTCTGTATTTTGACTTCTACTTCGCTTCTGTCAGATCTGATGAATCTTCCTATGATCTGTGAACCACTGCTAGCATCTGTGAAAGATAACCTGGAAAACCAAACTGATCATCTTTGACACAAATATTCTCATCTCCACTGGGGAGCTGTTAAACATCTGGAGATCAAAACGTTACAACGATGTTTTGTCAATGCAGCGCAGACTAACTGATAAACTATTTTCTTCTGTCTTTTCCTGAATCTCTTTTCTCTCTTTCCTTCCCTCCTTTATTTTCTCTGTTCTGTCCCTGTCTTGGTTGCAGACTATTGTTACCTTTCTCATAATTATTCTGTTTCTGGCCCCCAGCTGACATATTAGCTACTTTAGCTCAGGTTTCTACTGAGCAAATCCTGTAAAGTAGGTGGATAGAAATAAGCAGACCTGACAATAAGTTATTTCTAATCAAATTCAAGTTGAAGTCTTTCCTTAAACCCAAGAAACTTTAAGGATTAACCTGTTTATTGTTACCAGATATATCTTAGAGGATATTGCAGCAGGTTCCCAAAACACACTGTCCATTGTGAAGTCAGGCCCTTCCCCAATATTGCACAAGGGTGGCTGCAGCTCTGGACTGAATGGGGGAGAGGCTGAGGCAGCCACTTCCCAGCCCAGACTGGGAGGGAAAGCACATACCCTGTGTCAGACAGAACAATGGGAGCAAAAGCCCTGTAATCTCTCCTCCTCCTCCTCTTACTCCTTTCCCCTGTCTAACCTTTTCTTATCCTGGTAAATCATCTCCTGCCATTAAGCCTAGGTAACCTCATCATTCTCACATACTTAGCTGAAATTATTTTCCCATGTTAAGAGATTTGCGTTTTTCTAGATGACCAAGCACTACAGGCCAAGGGGCACATTCAGCTCATGCCTTTAGCATAGCCTCTCCCTCAGCTGTACCCTCACTGCAAAGCATCTGACCTAAATTCAGAGATAGTTTGAGTCCAGGCTAGTTTATACAGCTACGAGACTCAATTGAGGTACAGAGGTGCAGTAAATCTACTTTGCACAGATGCAGGCTGAGCACACTACCAAAGCTACTGGTTAGACAGTACCTTAACTGATCCTTTAACTGGTCTCCACACAGCAGGTCCCTTTCTGGCTCTTTGTTAACTGGGAAGAAACCTGCACGTGTAACCCCAGCATGTGCTCCCAGACCACAGAAAGTAAATGATGCTCAGTGACACAAGTCACAAACTTTCCCTCTTCATTCCACATCTAGGGACTGTGGTACATCATTCCATCACTTCACACTGCCTGTGTCCTCAATGGTAGATGAGTCAGCTGAATGTTACTCTATATTACCCTACACTTGGGTTGTAGACACACCTTTATATTGCTGTGCTCCACTCATGCCTTTCAGGAAATTGCCTTTGTGACTCTTCACTTCTCTTACCCTTAAATCAGCTGAGGCCAGTAAGTGCTTCCATGCTACTGCAATTTTATGTGCAGTACAGCTCTTTGCCAAGGAACAAAGCAGGTTAGTTTCTGATGGGAAGCCTGCTTCCTTTGTTCTACAGAAAGAACAATTAGGTTGCTCCTGAACCTAGGTTTCCCATGCTGGCTCACAAAAAAACACTTCCATGACTTCTTTATTTCTTTTACTGCCATCAAAGGCTGATCCTTAGAGTTTTTTCCCTCCCTCTATTTTAATTTTTTTTTTGTTCTGCCAAGTCAAACTGCACTTGAGAGTAAGCATGCTCATCTGTTTCAGATGGAGATTATTTTACGTTTACAAGACATGAACCCATCGGAGTGTGTGGACAGATCATCCCTGTGAGTATCTCTACTAGTGCTTTCTATTTATTTTCATTTGAACCAGCTCTCTTTAAAGACACATAAAACATGGTCTTCAGCTATGTGTGTTTTCCATTACGAAAAAAGCTGAGCTCATATTGTTGACATATCTTTAACAGCCTCCCCGCAAATGCTTATTTGAACATGCTAATAGGGTTTAGGCTCTGTTATTAGGAGTTAAGTTCTCAAGTCATAGAATTCACATGATTAAAACAAGCAAAGCAAAACACGGTGTTAATATGCTGTCAGTGGTTATGGATGTTCACACAACTTATGGAAAATTGATGCTTTGCTGTGGTAGTCTCTTTATTTATTTAGTTTTTACTGTGATTTAACAGGCTCCTCAGTTCCTGGGAGAATGTGATGTATTTTAATTCCATTCTTTCCTGCTATTTCTTTTACAAGGCTGGAGGAGAAAAGGAAACTCCAGGAGACATATCATTACAATTAACATTGTGTAGCTAATAGAAGACATGAAATGTTTGTTTTATTTGTTGGGAGAGAGAAACACATCATTTCATCAAATCCAATACTCCCCCTGCACCCCAGCAGACACCCTCATAATAAAATCTTGCTGAACACTGCATGGGAATTGCACTGAGAAGGTAACTTTTTCAGAAGAGCCAGTTAACCAGCTTTGGCAGAAATTTCAATGGGAGGCTCGCATACAGCTATTAAAATATTGTGTGGAAGCTTTTTTGCCTGACAAAACACTGAGGGACTAATCAGGCCATTCTCTGAAATTTTTTGTGGATGTTGATGTTTTATTTTGTTCACATTACCACAAAGCCACTAAACAGAAACACGAAGCAATTCCATTACAAGAGGAGCAGCCAGAAAATATTACTTTATCAATGTTAAGGCCTTTTTTCCTATTTATATTTGTTGCTATTTCATGTCTTTGCTAAGGGGTGGCTTTTGTGTTTGGCACTCAGCAGAAACCCAGAGAAACATGCAATGACTCAGAGAGTCTGTGGCTACAGCCATCCCGCAAACACCTACACACTCTCCTGACTTGGTCCTTATGAATGAAAGATTCCACTGCTCTGTCCCCGTTCCTCAGCCAGGCACATGGATAAGCCTTTACTAAATGACAACCCCAACATCTAAGCCCAGCATTGCTGGACATCTCTTACGCTTGTTTCACTGAGCTTAACTGACAGACCTGCTGAAGAAACTTGGCCATAGGCTGAGGATCATGCCAAAAGCAGGATTTATTTAGTTTAGATGTGTAAACCTTTTTCAGGGTACCCAGCCATCTACCATACATGTTCGTTCTTCCCTGAGTTTTGTTCTCCAAAACCTGAAGATGGCTGTCATATCCATCTATTCTAACACCACTGCTGATCTGTTCTGTATTTCCTCCATGCTACCAGTCCCAGAGGACAGCCCAGGCTGCTGCATGTGCTTGGCCATTGCCTGAGCAAATACATTATTCAAAAATAAAATTAAACAGCAAGTCTAACACTGAACTCCTCATCCTCTTTCACATCCCAGCTTCCATCAAAATGTGCTCTTTGGCAGTGCTGTAGCATAAACAGGGCTATATAGTGCCCTATAAAACTGCTGTGAGCTCTCCTTGCAATGCCATTAGAAGTGCAGGCTGTTAGCACAGTGCTGGCCCGACAGCTCCCCTCCCAGGTTTATGTACTGGAGATGGAATTAAAACATCACGTTGTCTCCGGAGTTTATAAACAACAGAGGGAGTAAAAAATTGGGTGTTCTGTGAAGGAAAGACAGTTGTGTATTTTTTCAAGCTAGCCAGGGGCTAGAGAGATGTCTGAGAGTGGCAGCTGATATGCATCAGGCAGCAACACGTTCTGGCCAGTGGCTGACTCTGTGACTGATATTTTCTATTCTCCTTCTAAAAGAGACTGTTGTATGCATTTGTAAGAGTGATTGTGAAAACACAGTTATTTTATTACTCTGACATTTTCACTAAAATCAGCAGGACTATCCACTTAACCTGCCAGGATCAGGCCTTGGTGCAAAAGGCTTGTTACTTTTATCTTTATCCAAGGCATGTTTGTGCATTGAACTAATATAATTCACTACATCATCTGCTGCACTTCAATGAATGACAATACAAAATTTTATAGCAGCAAAGAGTTTCTCAACTTGTTTTTTACTGTCCTTTTAACATCTTCCATATAGATTTCTCAGTAAGAAGTCTTCAAGAAAATGAAATGCTTTGATTGAACATTGACATTTATGGACTTTTTATTGCAATGCCATCAATTAAGGATTATATAATTTTGAGTATAAATTTGTATCTTAAGATGGGGTATGAAATTTACATCCAAAACTGCTTCAACATAAACAAACAGTTCATTCCAAATGCATCAGAAGCAAGACCTATTTTCACGGGGGAATTAAAAGTGCCGAAAGCAAAACAGTAAATGAAATAAAAAGTTGTGACTTAAAAAATTAACAGATAACAGGACTTTTTTAATGGAGATTGCAGGTAGGGGTTGTATTTCTTTGAAGAGGAGAGAAAGAACTAAGAAGTCACTGTTGTTGCTTTCTTAATGGCAGTTATTAAAAAAAAAATCCTTGCTTTGTGCTGGGAAAGATTTATGTTGAGGATCAGCCTGAGAAATAAGTGAGGTATCAGCTTGACATCTTGAAAACAAAACACCACGGCAATATTTTTCCATCTATCAACTTTTTTTTTCCTACAGTGGAACTTCCCCCTGCTGATGTTTGCATGGAAGATTGCTCCAGCTCTGTGCTGTGGCAATACAGTAGTTATTAAACCAGCAGAACAAACACCACTCAGTGCTCTCTATATGGGTGCCCTCATCAAGGAGGTAAGAATAATTGAGGGGAGTGATGTCTGTCTCTCCTTGTGGGAAGGGAACCACCAGCACATGCCTGCTTTAACGTGCTCTAACAGTTCTCGTAAGTCATGCTTACCTTCATTCATTCCTGTTTTGACAGGCTGGCTTTCCACCAGGAGTTGTCAATATTTTGCCAGGATTTGGTCCAATTGTTGGTGCAGCCATAGCCTCTCATGTTGGCATTGATAAAATTGCTTTCACTGGATCCACTGAGGTAAGAGGATTCATACATTACTGTAAAACGTGAATAAATACTTCAGTCCTTGTGCTATATTTCTTACTGCCACTGGGTAAAAGAGCTACATCTAAATTACAGTGGTCTGTGCTTCCCAGCTAAACTTCTGTACCACAGGACTTCCCAAGCACAAGCAGCTCCTTTCCTCCAGCCCCTGCTGTGCTCAGCACCTCAGCACAGGAGATATGCCTGGAAAAATATTGCTGGGATTTCCTGTGGGCTTATGAGGATGTGAATCACATGCAAGTAGGCAGAACATCCCTTGTATATCACAGCACACATAAGTGCTGCTTTAACATCCATAATTTGTGTATCCTGCTGTACTTGGGGAAGAGGGAGGAAGGGAGCAAATTGTGCAAATATACTTCAACTTTGATGCTGCATACAAGTATATTAAGGTTGAGGAGGAGGCCTAAAAAGGAAGGAATGCAGGGAGAAAAGGAGATTATCCAAGGTTTCGGTTCCCAAAATGATGGAAAGAAGCTGGCCAGAGGATGAAGGGAGACAGTTGTGTCCTGGATGCCAAAATGCCTTGCTAGGAGTCTATGCTGCAGACGTTAGAGAGGAGGCTCACTCTGAAGATGAAGGCTGCAATCTACGGCAAGACTAATCCCCAAAACTCTCATCACATCTTGCTCTCAAATATGTGCCAAGCTGGCTGTTATCAGGGTTGGGGTGGGGATGACAGAGGTACTCCAGACTGAAGTCACAGGAGAAGGGGCCTTATCTCATCGTCTGAAGGCAGACAGAAAGGAATCTCTGTGGGAGTTTCAGGGCTGGTTATATTTAGAGAGTGCTAAACCCAGCCCTTTTCAATTCAGAATCTGACAAACTATTGTATGGAGGGACCTAAACCCCAGGGATCCAGTCTCCCTTTGATATGTTTGACTCCCACTCGTGGCAGTGGAAGGCTTTATACATCCCAGGGATACTGCTCTTCACAGTGAGGCAATTTGTTTTTGATTTGTGTTGATAAATTCATTGACCATGCAGCCCTGCTAGATATGTGTGGGTATCTCCCTGGTGGGCCCAAGGATTGCAGAGACCGGCTCAGTTATTTCAAATAAATTATTCTGGTGGAATTATTCTGTAATTGAGTTTGCAAGTCACGCACAAACCTAAATTACCAGGAAAATGTAGCTGCAGTCGTATGCCTAATTTGCATACATAGGTATTTTGCAATTACTATATGCCTGTACATGATTTTTTAATGACAACTTCAGATTCTAATATACACAGGTTACATTCTAAGCCAATGGCTACATCAGATTTCAGATTATTCCATGGAATTACTCTAGTCATTACATCTCCTGTATCCAATTAAGATTAGCATCCTGGAATACTGAAAATTTTAATATGAGCTGATTACCCCCCATAAATTAAGTTGAAACAATTGTTTTCATAAAGATATGTGGTCTCTGTTTAAGATAAATATTCTATTATACAGGATGTTGCACTGTTTGGAAGAGGAAAAATACAGATGGGTTAGGTTTCAAAGTTGTCTCTTGTAGCCAAAATAAATTTTTATTGTAGTTCCAGACAGCTTTAGTTTTAATAGGCATTTAAACTCAAAAGCTGTGGGTTTTATACTAACTCAGTGTCTACCTTTAAAAGCCTTACTAATAGGAAGTGAAAAGCATTACAGAGATGAAAAAGCAATTCTCTAAGAACCTAAAGCAAGAACAGATGGATCGTTTTAATGCAGAGTTAGTGTAAACTATTCCATATTGTTTCTGATTTCCTGTAACACTGAATTTTTTTAACAGCAAGTCAACATTGTAACATTTTAAACACCATGTTCTGATATGAGCTGGACTAGAGTCTCTGACTCCTCCAAAGTAGAGTTCACGTTCTAGTGAAATAATAATGGAAATATTTTGTCTCTCTGGTTCTTGTCTGAAGCATGTCAACTGTACACTCCAGTGATGGGGATTTCCAATAGCCAATAGGTATATAAACACCACCTATTAACTCCATTCCATCCCTGTGCTAGTTAAGGCAGTTCATGATGGGCAAGTTAATGATAAAAGCTATCAGTACAAATGCAAAGATCTTCAGATTGAGATTCTGAAGCACAGGTTTTTCTCAAGTTTTCACTATGAGGTTCTTTTATATAAGTTCTTTACCTTTGAAGTATACATATGGCTAATGAAAATTCTCCATTTGCCTGTAAAAATCACAAAAATGGGCTACTATGATTTTTTTCCTGCCGTGCTCTTGCAAGGCAGAAAACAGGCTGCTCCTCCTAAAAAAAAAAAAAAAAAAAGAATGCTAATGTGTGTCCAATATTTGTAGAACTCAATCCATAGAAATCCGAGCCAAAAGGCCAAGTTCACAACCTTACCTCAATAAAGCCTGACACAGCCACACCACAGAGCCCTCCAGCCTCACACCTTATCTTGCAACAGGACCAGTACCAGATGCTCACAGAAGAAGAGAGTGATCCATGTGTAGAGTGATCCTTTCCTTGCTGCAGCCTCTCCGCTTCTGACAGTCACGGACTAACACACTTCCTGAGCCCAGAAGTGCATGTGGACACTTGTATTCCATGTGCCAATGGCCTTGTCACCCGTGCATTAGTCCAGTACCTCTAGACACTCCCGATGACTGGGAGGCCTCAAGCCCATGCCCATGCAATGACAACACAGAAATAACTTTCAACTTCTGCTTCTGAGTTCTAGTTTAGAGCTATCCAGTGTGCACTCTCTTCTCTGGGTTTTAGATTCACAGGTGCTCTGAATTTTTTTTTAATACTGCTATTTATTCCCCCCCTCCCCAAATAATGCAGGAAAAAGCAGAAAGAGCTCTTTTTCTCTGGTGCCATTACTGTTTGATTTCACTTCTCTCCATCTTTCCTGCTGCCCCTCCTTTTATGGGTTAGCTTGCACACATTAAAAAAACAGTCTGCCAACTCTTTCATCCCTCAGCCTATCTGCTTCTTATGAAACACTCTCCCATGGATCATCTTCTTCTCCCAGTCCCCTAGTACATGGATCTCAACAGCTCACCTGGAAGGGGAAGTGTTCTGCAAACACCTGGCAGGCTATGGATTTCACTCTGACAACTGTCACACTGAAAGAAATAAAATCATACTGAGTATGAAAGCCCACCTCAAATACTGTGCCTCCTTAGATTCCAGTAGCTTTCTTGGCTTCTCTGCTTGCTTCGGTTCACTCTTCAGCAGCCTGTTTGGTACAGGCATTTTAACCAAAATGTTTATATTTACTGTGCTGGTTTTAGTGAACCAGGGCTAATCCATGATCCTCCTTAGTTACAGCAATCTTCTCTCAGGCTTCATTGACACATTTTTCCTCATCTTCCACAATAAGAAGAAATTTAAACTGCCATAACCAACCTTTCTTCCAGCCAATATGACCATGTTAACAGTTGCTTCTATCCTTTTCCTACCTTTCCTTGAAAGTCCACAATCAATATGCATATCTCATTACATCTTACTGAATTTCTCCTTGCTCCTTCTGGTCCTGAGCTGCAGGGTGAAACTCCCACTCTCTGGGAGCATGGGAGAGGTACTGTAAAGCTCAGCTGTGTCCCACTATCCCCACTGTTTACTGGATGTGCCTTTCCTTTTGCCCCTCTCTGCCTCAGCTTCTTCACAGTTCCACATATTCTTGTCTGAATTCCTTTAAAAACATATTAGCAACAATTTAATTAAAACTAGCAATTTATAATTTCTGAGTTTATGAACAGGTCCAAACTCAGGATGTCTGGCATTCCCATGTGGCTGCAGTGCTCAGAAGTACAGATGTTCTACAAGTCTCTTGCCCAGTAAAGTAACAGTGGGCTTTATGTATTTCCAAGACAAATGCTGATGAGGGGACAATTTTTACACATTCCAGAAATGCAAAGAGTTTCTTCATATTTTCTTATTCTCTGAAAGAACTTTTGCTATGCAAAAAAGGTGAAAGGCCTTCAAATATCAGAGAAAAGCAGCCATCAGAAGCCAGTTTACTCTTGATTTGCCTTTATTTCCATTCAAATCTGTGAGCTCAGTTAAGGCTTTGCAAATACAGCCATTTTCCTGCTGTGAGCTGTCTGCCCAAGTCACTACCTGTGTGCTCCATCTGAACTGGAACTGGAGTCGGGATGGTGTACCCATAAGTTCCTGGTACACAGGAAATAGTTGAGGGCAGTATGTTCTGGGTTTAAAATTAGAGATGGTTATGGAGGTAAGAAGTTATAAATATTTTAGAATGCAGATTTAAAGCCCTGCGTGGGATAAAAATTGTGTTTTGATTGTTGCAAAAGTTTAATGAGTTCTAATAACTTCTGTTTAAAACCAAATGTGTAACCTCCAAATCAGACTGGCTTACAACTCCCTCCAGTTGTTAAATGCTCTCAAGATGAGAATTATAGATAGCACACAAAGCATTTGAAGTTCTGGCCAACAAGAAATGTATCCTAAGTGGCTGGTTTCCACTTTGTTCAAACTACAACCCATTAAAATGCAGACAGATTTAAGATAGGATTCAGGTCTGTGTTCAGGCAGCTCTGTAGAGTAACCCAAATAAATATCCAACAAATTTGTTTGGATGCCTGTGTAAACAAAAGGTCTATAAACAACTGCAATAAACCCCAGCAAAAGAGTCTGCATTTTGCTTGGCAGAATGTTTTCTTTATGCACTTAGATTAACAAACCATGATCTCATCATTAGTCAACAAGATACTAGAGAGACCATCAAAGCAAACTACAGGAGAGTTGAGATTGATTCATGCCAAACAAATGTTTGTAGCTAACAGCTGTATTACCACTGATTCTAATTTACTCAGCAGGATTCTCCTTTCATTTCCAAAGTGAGATGAATGTCCCAATGCATGATGTAGACAGAATGTCTTCCTACTGCACAGGCAATGGGTTGTGTGAGCTCTTCTGGATTACACAATCTCTTGCTGGTTTTAGGCTTCATAAAGAATTGCAACCTGGCATTTTCTACTTTAGCAATAAGAATCCTAAAGGTGATCTGACCTGTCCTGAGAAGTCTGTGAGCTTATGGTGCTACACACATGCCCTATGTAAGGATTTAGGGAGGCTACATTAGCATTCATTCCTACTCCTGTGGAATCTTTTGGATCCTATCTTGGACAGCTTGTACCTCCTGAATGAGAAGCTGTTTCCCTTCTGCTTCCTTTGTGTTTTTGATAGCATTTAGGAAACTGTTCCTGGGCAACTGTTGTGCCTCTTTGCCTATGAAAGATGCATGTCAAAAGGAATCACCTTCTTAAATCCAATACAAACAGGATGGTGTATCAGTCCTATTAACATCAGCAGGAATTTAGCCACAGACTTCCATGGGGCCAGGATTTAACCTGTGGAACAAATAAGCCATTTATAGCTTAGGATTCTCTCTAGGAATTTGTGTTTAGGATTGCCTTTGCACTTGTGCTTCACTTTTCAGTATGCTCTTTTCAGGGCTGCTCCTCACATAGGGCATTGCACAGTCAAATAAAGCTGCTCTTCTTTGTGCCAGTATTGCAAAGTCACTTGTCATTGCAGGAGACACACCCTGAACATGCCAGGAGGCTCTTAAATGCTTGTCATAAAGATTTTGCATATAATCTGGAATTCATAAAAAATAAGGCAGACTGAGTAAGCAGCAGCACGGGTTTGAGGGCTTTGCCAAAACAACGACATCCAGTGTCTCAATAGCTGGAGAGAGAAAACTGTACTTCCAGAAAACATTGAAAATTTCTGTCTGGCCACATCATCTCCACAAAACTTAATCAATCTCTTGTAACTTGAACCACTTACTGTCCTATAGATATTCTTTCAATATCCCAAGAAAGGTATAGAGGATATTATTTAAAACACCTAGCTAACTGAGGATGCATATCTCCTCTGACATATTTTGCACTGTTTATGGAATATTTTAATCCATACATCTCCCTGTGCAGCTCTTCCCTTCACTGTCTTGTCTGTGGCAGTGTCAGGAAAAGGACCTGCTGTTCAGCTAGACTGCAGCTCCCCTATATTCAGGTGCTCCCTGATGATTTACTGTTTATCTGTGAGCAAAGGAGTGTTCAGAGCAGAGGAGAACCCAGACATTTTGAATGACAGAGCTGAAGAGGAAGTAGCACAAACCTTGGAGTTTTGCTTTTGACTCATGAGACTTTGAGTGCTCTAACAGTAACAGGCAAACACACCTGTACCCTTTAGAAATACAGATTTCTGTCTGAAAACAGAAAATTAAGAGAACATAAAAGGCAACAAACATTTTTAAATTTCTGCACGAAGTATTTAAAATGCGACTGCTTAAGCCTCCTCTTGAAAGAGACGTTAAATTTCCATATAGAGAAGGCATAAGTAAACAACAATCAAATGTTTTAGATCATGATACATTCTCACTGCCCAGTGCCACACCATTGACAGACCAGAAACAGACCTTTCCAGGACTATCCTTCAAATAGCTTTGTTGCACAGGAGTGCCTCAAACTACTTTTTTAATCTTTGTTTTTGTTGGTGTGCATAACAAATTGTTTTCTTTGAGATGGACCAAATTACATCTGCCTCACCCTCCATGCAGCTTACAAGGTTTTGGTACTTCACAAGCTATCCGGGGATACTCCTGATATCAATCTTGAAGCCTATTCAAAACAAGGTTGGGGAGTCAAGGCTTTCTCTGCCAACATTCCTGCTGAATAATCACACAGCTCCATTATCTGTGGGGGAGTCCTCTCTTCCAGCGTTCCCTCTCCGGGCTGTGCTGCCTATTGGGAGCTCAGGGATCGAGCTGAGAGACACCGCGGGAAGCGTGTCCTGAAAGCCCAGGCAGATTGCAACACTATCACTTATCCCTTTCATGCTGTCTTCCTCCATAAAGAGAGGCTCAGTCACAAAAGGCCGCCTTTGTCACTAAATAACCACGGTGCTGGTGCCTTCCCTGAGACTTTTCTCAACTTGTAAGCGCACAGGGCACAACGGGAGCACAGTGAACAAAAATGCTGAGCAGCACGAGCCCCACCATCCTGATGTCTACACGGATCTCTAACAGGAACGACACAGTGAAGCCTTCTATTACGTTTTTACTAGGAAACTTGACAACTTCCCTGTATTAAAAATACCTCAGACTACACTTTTCCAAATCAACACCACTGTCTCAAAGCCCTTTGGACTTGAATATTTACCATATACTATACTTGGTCTTACATACTTGTCAATTACTTATTTGCATGGAATCCTTTCAAAATCTTTACTTACATGTACAGAAGTGTTTTGACATTAAAGTAGAATGGAAAGCAGAGAGATGAGGGCTGGACACATTGCTCTGGCTTTCTTGGTCTGTCCTGCTCTTTGTGAATTTTTGAGGGGAAATACCTGGTTGCTGTTCTTGGAGAGAGGGAGGTTCAAGGCAGTGAGGGTGTGAATGGCATTGGCTGGCATGGGCTATAAACACAGAACTCTGGTTTCCAGTGTACATTTTCAGCACAGTTTGAGAGGATGGAATTTCCAGATGATGTGCTCAATATATGTGGTGGGGGTGGAAGGCAAAAAGGATCCTTTTTTTTCAGGTTCACTTCTGGCTGTCAGTCAAACATAGCAATAAAATCAGCTCCAATTAAGGGGATATGCAAGGAATTTCATGATAATGTCAACACTCCATTCCATCAATACAGGGGTAAAGAAAAAAAGCTTTTCCTTTTTTTTTTTTTAAGAAAAAACCTCAGTCACACTCAACTGTGGTATCACCAGATAAACAGTTAATCACAAAGGTACATGAAGTGGTTCACAATTCCTTCATTATCCTGTGGGGATTTTCCTTTGGTTTTTTTTTGGGTTTTTTTTTTTTTTTTTTTCCTTTGGGGGCCCTGGTTTCTGTTTCATTTGCTTTCTGATTACTCCAGTGCTGACATAACTTTCTCTAGCAGACTGCCTTCAGTTTTCTAAGAGGTTCAGCTTCTCATCCATTAACCCCTTGCTGCAGGGAATTTCACTCACATAACCTTAGAAATAGAAAACAGAGCGACCAGAGTACTAGATGGAGAAAAAAGCCCAGCTCTGGATTCAGTCCCATTTCACTTCACCTCTGACTTTCTGTGTGACATTAAAACACGTCCCAGTTAAAATAAAGCACTTACCAAGGTTCTTAGGCTTCTCAATATTCAATAGGTACTTTTAGTCCTGT
The DNA here is from genome assembly GCF_031753505.1 of Anomalospiza imberbis. Lineage (NCBI taxonomy): Eukaryota > Metazoa > Chordata > Aves > Passeriformes > Viduidae > Anomalospiza > Anomalospiza imberbis. Next base: position 13,920,312 of record NC_089693.1, on the reverse strand, counting down.
GTTTTACCATGTAGGAGCCTAAATCTACCAGTGATTACTTCCTTAGCTGCAAAATGGTCACAGTTACAATACAACAGTACAAAAGATTATCTGTTTTGGATTTGTTGATCCAGGGAGAGGAGAATTTCAAGGGAGCACAGCTGCCCCTCCAACTGTACTGATGTAGAAGCACGTCAAATCTGTACCTGTCAGATTGCTATTTCATTTAATCTACACTCATGTTCATTGGTGAGATCTGCAATTTGTGGTTGCTCCAGCTGGCCCCACAATCTACAAAGACATTTTGGAGGTGATTTTGACCTCCTCAACCCATATTAAGATTATCTGTGGTGCAGTTGTGGATCAGGTCTGGGATGGTGCTTTTGTAACTTCTTGCCTGCTCTGTGCTGTGCTGTTAATCCTGCAGAGGAGGAAGATGATTGCATCAGAATTTGATGTATTAAGCCTTGTGAACATGTCAGTGGTTTGGATGGAAGCAATTGTAGTCACATCCATTTCAAATTTCTAATTCAGCTCTCCTAAAATGTCCTAAAAGAAAGCCATTTTAGCATAGCTGTGCAGGGGTAGATGGTACACAAACTTAGTGCTGTGCCTTATCCCCTCTCAATTTCTAGGGAAAAAAAAAAAAAGGAAAGCTGTCCACTACTGATGAGAATATGTTTGGAACAAAGGACCTGTTGGATTATTTAAAGCTCTGCTCTACTGATAGCCAACCCTGGCTGTTAAAATTAACTGTATGACTACATTCCCTGTAAAATGTGTCTCCATTTCCTTTCAGGTTGGGAAGCTGATCCAAGAAGCAGCTGGAAGGAGTAATTTGAAGAGAGTTACACTGGAGCTGGGTGGGAAAAGCCCAAACATTATTTTCGCAGATGCTGATTGTAAGTCAGCACTTCCATATTTTTGGTAAAAACATGATTGCATGATGTTTTTTCCGTTTTTTTTAAAACTATTTTTAGGGCACATCTTTCATATAAAATGAAGTGAAGCAATACAGCTGTATCTAATGGCAATTTTCAGTTTTATAGAAGCAATCTAAGGTGTGCTATCTTTTATAAAATACAATTTTTGAACCCACAGATTCATAGTCAACAAGAGAGCAGAAAAAAGGTTATAACCAAGCATATAGACATGGTGTTTTTCACAGTTACTCCCACATACATTTGCCATCCTATGCACTGCAGCAAGGTGATTTAGTGCTTTAAATCTGAAGAATCTGTGATTTTTTATTGTTCAAAGCAATTATAAAAAGGGACGACTTTTATGTACACTTGACTTGTTAATCTAGTCAGTGCAGTATCCTTTGTTAAGTAGCTGTAAAGGGAGATTATTCCATTTTTAAATTTTTCACAACTAAATAATTGTGTATTGAAATATCCTCACTGCCACTGTCTGCAGGGAGCTGAAAATTTTGGCAGATGTATGATGTTGTGCAGCTGAGATTTCTGGCACCTCAGAAGGTAGAGGACAGCTGTTTAGTATAGGCTATAAGCACAAACTGGAAGATTCTGCTTAAATGATCAGCAACAAATTAGTTACAATGATGATATCTGAATTAGGAAGTTTTGAAGCTAACACCAGTTAAGATGAATGAGATGGTTCACACCTTGCTCTGAGCTCTTGGTTCAGGCTGGGTGCAGGCACACTGTACTCAATGCCCTTTCTGAGAACTTTGCAACCCCAATAAATAGACACATAAGGATTTGGTCTTCTCATTTAAAAGAGGGAAATGAATAGAAAGATTTTGAATAGCAGCAATTACAAGAGATGGTTACAATCCTGTATCTATTTTCAAAACTTATCAATATCTGAAAAACTAGGAAAAGCTTGACAACTTCCAGCAGCCCTTCTACAAAGAAGTGCTTTACCAAGCCAAGGGTTGAAATTTCAGCCAGTCATCCTGGTAAGCTAAAAAAGCTCTTGGCAGCTGGAGCCAGATACAGATATTCCAGCCTTCTACCCCAGTTACTCATCCCCACCTCCCACCAGATATCACCACACCTCAAATGTCCCTCACCTGCTAACGCACACTTGAACACCTGAACATTTCTAGTAGAGTGACATATGCCAGGGGCTGGTCTGTTATGACCTTCCATGGGGGAAGGACAACTGCTCTCTGGTCTTCCCACAATTACAACCTCCAGTACTTGGCCTAAGATTTAAACTTCATGGCTCTTATTATTTTAAAACAGCAACTGGCTCACTGTTCCAAAGGAGTTCTTTGTTCTGCTTGAGGAACACTGTATGCCAAAAGTTAGCAGAAAGCATGATAAAGCTGTTGAGGGTTTAGTGCACCAAAAAAACAGAGAAGAATGGTTAGAGCCCCTCATGGTGAAAAACTGTTAACAATAGAGAAGAAACATTAGTTAATCACAGCTATCCACTAGTGCTTTCAATCTCCATGGAGCTGCCAGGGAAAATTTAAATGTGGTTCAGGGAACACCCCATATCATTTTTCTTAAGACCACACTGCCCTCAGTGTGGTCTTAAGACAAGACATTTCTGTAAAAAGACATTTCTGTTAGACAGAGTTGTCTAGAATGTGCTGAAAGTAAAGCACTGTTGCTTTGTTTAGTCCATAAAAAATTATACTTTAAGAAATGTTCCAAAGTGCTACAACTGGTAACAGAGGTATTAAAGTGCTGTAGGGCATCACTATTTAGGGATTAATTAATTATTCTTGTCTAGAGAGTTATTACACCCAAAGTAAGAATGTGGCCTTGAATGTCTAACTATGACCAGATCCGCTGTCCTGCTTGGACAGAAGTTAGAGTAGAAATCGAGGGTTGATTTTTCTGTAACAGACCTATAATTTTAAGGTCTTACCAGTCATCTGCATGGGCCAAGAGGAAATTTCTATGATGCAGAAAAAGAATCTGGCTTTTTGGGAAGGACAGGTCTTGCCATTATCAAAGCCAAATTCTCCCATGTATTTGGTTTGCTGTAATTCTCACACAGGAAGTATTAATAACCCATTGCCAACCTGGGATCACAGACAAATTTTCTTCTCATACAGTGACCCAGTCAGATGTATTTATGTGGGACACATCCTGCTTCTGAGGTTCCCTTAAGGGTTTTACTTGGTAAATGACATGTTGCTGGATATAAGACATTGGTGAAGTTGTTCTTGCATACCTTACTCCTATTGACTTCTAAGGCACTGTCTTAGCTTTTCCAGTGGGAATCATCCTCATTTCTGACCTGACACAACTACAGGATATCTTGATTTAGTTTTATTTAACCAAATGCTACTACTGAAGTTTCAGGAATGTGACACTGTGTAATACACACAGCACCGGTGCAAAGGCAGATTTGCCCATGGTGTTCTAGTGCAACATGTGCTGTCTTGTTTTTCAGTGGACTACGCTGTGGAACAAGCTCACCAAGGAGTCTTCTTCAATCAAGGTCAATGCTGCACTGCAGGCTCACGGATTTATGTGGAAGAATCAATCTACGAAGAGTTTGTTAGAAGAAGTGTAGAACGTGCAAAGAGGAGAGTTGTGGGGAGTCCTTTTGACCCAACTACAGAACAAGGTCCACAGGTAAAGGAGTAGGGCATTGGCTCTACAGCTCAGGAGGTGCCTGGGAGTATTTAAACTCCACTAAGGCAGAGATCCGTCAGTGAACACTCACTCAAGGTCCAGGGTAGCTGACACGATAAATGCTTTCAAGATTAAAATTTTAAAGGAGTAAATAAGCTGTGCAGCTCTGAGGTGTTTCTTGTTAAATAAAAAAATCTCAGTTTAAATATCAATGTTTGCCTCCCAGTTTTAAGAGCAAGATTTGGATATTCAGCCCCCAAAATACAGCTGTAAACTGTGAGAAGCTCTTAAAAGTCTCTGTGAGCACTTAACTGTCAAGAACTGTCTACAACCATAACTGTGCTTGGATATCCAGAAATTCTAAGCAGAAGATGGGCATAATCAGAAAAAAGTCTTTAGAAAATGTTCCTGCCACTAATAAACAGTTGGGCTTATAACATTTTTACAAAGTTAATCTGGGACAATACCTAATGATTGGCTTTTTTTGGGCTTGTAAACTAGATTGTTTGGCAAGAGAGTGGGTTAAGCCACAAACATAAGGTGACACATCTTAAGAAGTCTGAGCCCAAAGTCACAGTCAGCACCTGCTTGTAGATCTTTGGCATCTGCAGCTCAAAGAGCAGTGAATGGAAGCAGGAACCAACTCACTGGAACATGACTTGTCTAAAAGCACCTATTTGGAATTGGTTGTCAAGTACATGGTCTGCACATCAAACAGCTTTTCCTCTCTTTCAGATTGATAAAAAACAATACAACAAGATCTTGGAGCTGATTCAAAGTGGCATTACTGAAGGAGCAAAACTTGAATGTGGGGGAAAGGGGCTGGGAAGAAAGGGATTCTTCATTGAACCTACGGTGTTTTCCAATGTAACAGATGACATGCGGATTGCCAAGGAGGAGGTATTCACATATGTGGGCAAGATCTTTTTTAAATGTCCTAAATATTACTTTTTTTTCCCCCTTTTGTTTAATTCCTACGACAAAACCTTCAGAGTGAAAATTATGATCATATTTAAAAAAAATATTTTCAGAACTCCTTATACACACAGCAAGTGACAACAGCTGGGTAAGGAAGCTCAATTTTTGCCACTGACTGTAAGGTCTCAAATATCAAAGAGGAGATATGGGTAGAAAGGACAAGTTCCCCTGAGGCACCTGCTTTGGAAAATGCATGCAGTTTTACAGACAGATATTATCACTATTTATCACTAAATTTTGCTGTGGGAAATTTTAAAGAGTATAATAGGAGAGAGAAGATAATTAAGAAAGCAGAATAAAACAAGAATAAAATGCCTCTGAGATGGGTAGTTTATTAATTATTAATCTTTTTGCAGATTTTTGGGCCTGTTCAAGAAATACTGAGATTTAAAACCATGGATGAAGTTATAGAGAGAGCCAACAACTCTGATTTTGGGCTGGTAGCTGCTGTCTTTACAAATGACATAAACAAGGCCCTGACAGTCTCTTCAGCAATGCAGGCTGGGACAGTCTGGTAAGCAGAAGTTATCCCACTCCCGCTCCTGAAGATAAAAGAGTTTGACTCACTATCATAATTTCACTTCAGTTTTGCACCCTTTGTTAAGAATATTTATGCAGCCCATCCTAGTGGTGGATCACTGGGCAAGCCATGGAACAGCAGTGGGGAGGTTCTGTGGCTGCTCAGTGCTGGGGAGTGCTGCTGGAGCTGGAAAGCACCTTGCTTCCCAGGAGCACGGCTGCCACTGCTGAGCAGCTTTACTGTAAAAAACCAGGATAAACGATCCTTTCTGGGGAGCACAGGAAACCTGGGAGGGTTTACTAAAGGCACAAAGGATTACCTACTTTCTACAACATTAAGGAACTCAGGAGACAACTCCTCTCCAGTCTTTAGGAATGGGGATTCCCAACTCTAGAGTTCAGTAGCTTACAATTTAGTATGCAAACCTGAGTAAAGATCTGCAAGAAACTAAGGAGAAAAAGGGCAAACTCAAATCTAACAGCTTTGTTATAAATTGGCACAGAGGTTTGGCAGCAGATTAACAGCTCATTACTGAAGAGGTGTCCAAGGGTATGGTGCTCTCCTCCTGCCTTCACAGATCAAATCCAATTCTCCTTAGGAGTAAGCAGCTGCCTGTTGTTTTTGTAGCATAAATCCCTCATTTCTTTTCAACACGAAACAAGTTTGTTATTAACTAAGAGGTATAGAGTGTCCTTAGCTCCACAAGTTTCAGCCTCTCTCTGAGTTATCCAAAGGTCTTTCTGGCAGTGCAGCTGGACTTAATGCCTCCTCCTGTTACAGGATAAATTGCTACAATGCCTTAAATGCCCAAAGTCCTTTTGGAGGATTCAAAATGTCTGGCAATGGGAGAGAGATGTAAGTATTCCACTGCTGTTTTCTAAATTGTTTTCAACTCTGTAACTTAAAAACATTAGTGAATGCTTCCATGCAAATTAAGACCCAGAAATACTCCAACCTGAGAATCCAGGCATAATATAAGATGACCTTTAATCATCATTGCCCGTTCTAAATGCAGTTGATTTGCACTGTAAGACCACCTTTTTTTTTTTTTTTTTTTTTTTTTTTTTTTTTTTTTAACTAACACTGCAAACTAACTTATTGGAATTCTCTTCTTATCATGAAAGGAACTGAAAATTTCTGATTATTTTTCTGGACTTGTAACCTGTGTTTTCTGGAAGGTTTTTTTTAACCATATTAAGCATCACTTTTCTGAAAGACTCTCTCTTTGGTGCTGCTGAGTACTTGTTGACTGGTTTGCTGTACTTGTTTCAGACTTGTTTTCCCATGTATTGTGCCTCTCTTGTAGTTTTTCCTTTCCTTTCTTCAGTTTTCACTATATTTATTAATATAGGTGCATTTGAATTTTATTAAAAAGTTATCAGCTTGCAGATTTTTGAACAATGAAATCAGGCAAGGAGAAGGAAACAAATGTGTTTGCATCTCTTTAAAAAAAACACTTGCCATTATAAAGCTTTCTGTCATTCCATTTAGCACTAAGTGCCAAATATTTTGAAATAGAGCTCCACACTCAAATATTGTCCCATGTACCTAATTTAAAGTCTTACCAGTTTCTCATTCTCATTACAATCACAAAGAAGTTTAGCAATTGCATCAGCCCCAGATTGGTTACATACCAAGGATTCAATTAATTTCTGTGCAGGAGGTATGTGTACCAGATATGTCTCACCTAAGTTTTCAAAATAGCTTATGGCTAATGGCAAACTCAGCAGTAAAACTAAAGTAAGGTCAAACTTTTAAAACTTTAAATATGTTGAAGTATACAACTTGATCTATAAAATAAGCTTTATGTAGTCTGAAGTATTTTTCCCTCGTTAGGGAGTACTTTGAATAACACATTCATACTATTCACATTCATGAGTTATGAGGTGATCTCACACTGGCATAAATATGTCAGGTCATCTAACTCTTATCATTGTGAAAATATTCTAAAACTACTAAGCTCGATAGAGCACATGAGTAACTTGACACCCAGGGGTGACCCCACTGACTCCAGGGAGGTTCAACTGCAAGCAAAATATTCACATATCAATGTTGCAGAGCTCTTTAAAGGGGGGGAACCCAGGCAGCACCCCAGCTCTCATGGAAAAATCTTTGGTAATTGCACACTTGATTCCTACTACAGCTTTGAAAGTATTCATCATAAACAATAAATGTTTGGAATGGCAATAATCTCCATCTCACAAAGATGCCTGAAAACCTACCTATGAGTAATTATTCTACTCCTTTCAGAACTTCTTTGATCAGATATCACCATCTAATTCACCTCCTCCACCCTGCATTAATACTTGCATACTTTTTATTAAAATGCCAGTTTCCTACATTCTTGTTTTTAAGGCACACATTTTACAGCATGAATAATGTTGAGTTGGGCAATTACAGAAAAAAAGTGTCTATACATAAGTGTGTCATTGCTAAGGTAACACTATGTTACAGCCAGATCATAACTGTGCTGCCTGTGCCAGCATTGCACTATCTGGGACTTGTTCTGGTCCTGCATTTAAATTCGCAGGTTATCATCACACATGGGCAAAAAATCAGCACAAAGCTGAGAATTGTTATGCTCATTTTACACTCCCTCAATAGGTAGCAGGGTATATGCACCCTGGTAGAGTACATAAAACAGGTGATTTCTGATTGCATTAAGACTACTTACAATATTCTTGTATCCCTGAAGAGGTCAACAAGACATGGGTTTGGGGTTTTCTTCATTCATGTTTCTTTAAAGCTTCTTATCTGGGAGATGTAAGATTTATCTACTGTAACTAAAAATTTCGGTGGTTCATCCCAGATAGCCACTTGTGGCTATTTTATAGTAGAGCTCCCGAAAATTCTGGCCTCTGTCCAAATGTCTTCAAGGGAAGGAAGTGCCATTCTACTTCAGAACTCTCCTTTAATGTCATAGGAATTGTTATTGTATGGATAGTTCTGAGATACAGCACTGCACACCTGCATTCTGAAAAACAAGTGCAAGCAGGAGAACGGCTTGGAGTTGTAATTCTCTTATCTTTTTTCCTCCTGGACTGAGGGAGGGAAGAGAATATTAAATATTTCTTCTTAAAAAGCATTTTGTTCCCCTTTCCTCACACCTACACAATCAAGGGACAGCACCATGCAGATTTGACCCATGGGCTCCTTCCTCTTCACAGACACAACCTTTGTTCTCACTCTGAGACCAAACTGCAATCCCAGAAGAGCCAGAGTGGCCATGGAATAGGGTGGTTTTGCTCCTTGTATTAGGCTGTGGGGACAATTGAGCTCTTTAACTGAACACACACTGACTTTTCTGCTCTGAGTGTCTGGCATAACCCATCTTTCTATTCAGCCAGTGTAGCTTTTTAACTTTCAAAACATATTTGCCTTAGAATTCATCACAACTGTCCTTCTCCAAACTATTGATCAGAAAAAAAAATAAACAAAACACGTAAGGTCCTGAAGCCATGAGCTGAAGAAACAGACAATAACTGTCTCTAATTTTGTTTGGCAGACCAAGATGAGAGATCAAGTGGCATTTGGAATGTGCATAAAGTCACTTGCTGCTGTCAGCTGGGTTATCTATTGGCTTGCAAAAATGTGTCCAATGAGTGTCTGGAGCTACAACAGCAGCCCTGCTGAATCCAGAAACTTCCACACAGACACTGCCATTAGTTATTGGGCTCCAGACAGCTCCTGGTGACAGCTTCCACTGAGCCCTAAGGGAATGCTTCTGATAAACAGCTAAAGTTTTTGGTCATTCTTTGGAGACAAATCCACCACTTTCTACTGAAAGGTGGGGGTGGCATGGGTCAGCTCAATGGGAACCTTTCACATGTAAAAATGTCGTCACTAATATTTGCTTGCAGGTACTTAGACTCTGGTAAATCTTACAACTTCCTACTGAATCATCAGTCTACTGTATCCCCTAAATACTGACCACTATATCATGTATAAGGCTTCCCAAGCCAACAGGCACATCAGCTTTCAAAACTGCAGATGAAGTGACATGGGCTGGTAAATACTGATATTTCTGCTCAAATGAATTAACTTTCCAAAAAAGGTTACAGGAGTTTCACCCCAATGTTGTATTTTCTGTAAAATCTGCAGTGTAGAAGTAAATACAAAATGGGTTATGCAACACTGGGGGCCTGCAGAGGGATTTAATTACCTTAAATAGTGACCACTCCCTCCTTTCTGAAACACTTACTAGAAGGAGGTTCTGAGGAATTCCTCTAAAATATTCTTTATGGTTCAGTTGGCATTAAGTCCTGTACAGGAGAATCCAGAGGGAAAGCAGTGTCAAATAGTAAACATACTAACATCATATCCATGCCAGCATGTTCTACATTTTAATATCAGTAATAGAGTAACACTGTGTGTGTCTTAGGGGTAAGGATTTAAAAAATTAACCAAGATACAAATGTCTAAGAACTCTTGCAAAAAAATCCTCATGGAAAAGATATTCTACTTCCAGACTTGGACTGCTCCTGTTTTGAGGTGGAGACAGTGTTTGCTTTACAGACACAGCATATGGAAGACATAACTCCACTAATAACATAAAGAGACTTCTCCATTACTCAAAATAGGCACAGGAAAACAGCAATACCTGTACTTCAGAAAAGACAAGCGCAAGTCCCACAATGCCAGGCAACATCCACTCTAAACCTCAGCAGAGGGGCCAAAGAGATGAGCCAGGCTAAAGTTGACAAAAGCAAAATGTTAACAGCATTCAGAAAAACCCACTTTTAAAGCATAATCTATCCAAAGCAGAATGTGTCCCCCTCAGAGCCATGTGTCAGATGACTGGGACCTAGTAGGTGCCTGTCTCCAGCAGTATGGAGGTTCTTATGTCAGGTCCTGTGCCAGGACAAAATGAGGAATTTGACAGGGAATTGTAGAAAGGAATCTGAGCAAGCTGAACCCTCTTCCATATTATGTGCAAATGGTGATTTCTACTGCTGGATGTGTTGCTAGGGAGAAAAGTTCAGCAGGTTAGGAGTCAAGTTCATCCACGGTTGTGAGTTGTTAATTTTTCATTATGCTCAGTGTGGACCTTCCCTTTCTTGAGTGCAATATAAACAGTAATTTCACTGGCCAGTGGGGTAGGTCTTAGTGCTTGGACATTTTCAAGGTCTAGGAAGGACAAAGGACATCAATTCACTTCCAAAAGCTCCATCAACAGACAGTGAGTATTTCTGGGTTTACTGTTATGTATCTCCTCATCAGATTCTGAAGTCATCCATTGTTCTGACCTAACCTGAACTGCAATTTTGGGTTATATCTTAACTTTATCAAAAAATCACTTTGCAGATTTTTTCTTGATAAAGAATACCTGGTATAAGCTGATGCTGTAATTTGTTCTTTAGGGGTGAATGTGGATTGAGAGAATATTCTGAAATTAAAACTGTGACAATAAAGATCCCTCAGAAGAACTCCTAAAATTACAGAGGACCGTGTTGTGCAGAAGAGCACGTGATGCCACCTTCTCTATTCCTTATGGAGACCAGCACTCAGGAATAAAAAGTGTTACACAATATATATTTAAGAAATTAAGTTGCAACATATATACTGGGCACATAACTGCATAGGTAATGCAAACCAACTTTGCATGTTATCCTGAAACTCTCCTGAGAATCATTACATCTTTATAAAACAAATCATAACGAGATAAAATTGCTACTGTGCATCATTTAATAATGGTTCCAGCTATAAAACTGTTAAATGCAAATGCATGCACACACACATTTATCTCTTCCTTAAATAAACAAAATAAGTCTTACTTCTTTCAGGTTGCCTTCTCAAACAGACCTGCCTTGTACTGACATTGTAGTTTCAATCAGGGCTCTACAAGCCAGATTATACCCAAAACACTAGCAATGAACAACACAAACAAGTGTCATTGATATTCTTAAAAAATAAAAGACTCTGAGTGGTAATGGCGTCAAACCTGGTATAGTGGCAACTTTCCAATTAGCACAGAAAGAGGTCAGACTGGGGAGGGAATCAATCTGCTGCATGGCCAATGAAAGCCAAATACTTATCAGTGAGATTTGGCTTTCATGGCTCACAGCAATTTGGATTTCAAAGCTTATTTTCGTAATTACTTTATGTCTTGCTATAAGCAAAAGGTCCTCCTTCACTTACAGGAACTTGAAGGGATTTACCTGCCTGCCAAAAGAGCAAGGCCAGACAGGGTGGGTGGGTGTTAACAAGAACAGGAACAGATTCCAAGGCTTCACAGAATATTTTAGCTTTCACTGCTTGTCTAGTTTTGTTGTTGTTGTTGTTACTGTTGTTGCTTTCACCTTTTTTCTTTTTTAAACAAATATATGCACACACAGGCTCCATTTATTTGTCTGCTATTAAACTGCCTGTGATTACACTGGGAATCATTAAGTACTTGTTACAGCTTTTACTAAATGATGTCTTGCCATCCTCACCATGCTTGTGCACCTCAGGTAATGTTACTGGCTGCTACTGAGCTTTCAATTATTTGGGTTTTTTTGATCCAGGATAAAAATATGAGCAAGTTCTTTCAGAATTGAGGTGTTTACAGCCTGTCACATTATTACCTGCTGCCTACAGAATCTCTCCAAATCTATCACTGACAAACTAAACACTATCTTTCTTTTTCCAGCTGCAGAGCTCATCAATTCCCCAGATTTTTTAAAAGAGGTTTCATTTATGTTTTAACTTAGAGTTAAGAAAATCTATTTTAGAAGTACAGTAAATCATCCACACAGTGTGGCTACATGATCTGGGGTGTAAGGACAGAATTACAGCCTCAGGTGTAAGTTTTCCTAGCTGCAGAGTCTATGCTATGAACTGTTCAAAACTCCAGCCCTGATCAGAAACTAACTTCTGCATGTTCTTAACTTCCTTTAGTCTCCGAGGAATTCCTCTTAGATTTGAAGTTGTATGTGTCCTTCAACATACTGCTGGATCAGGACAAGAGTCTCCAGCACTTTGTAGTGTGGTGGCCCTCAATATTTTGTAACTCATGTCAAACTGTGTATGTGGTTTTAAGCAATATGTCTACATGTCATTATTCAGAACTGATAGTACATTCACAGACATGGAGATAAATCAAAGTATTCCTGAGCTGTTAAATTCAAATGCCATATACTTCTACTGTAGTGTATGTCATAATGAAGAAAAACAAAATACAGCAAGTAAGAGATTAGTTATCTTTTAAACTGCAATATAAAATGTGAAAAAGGAGATTTTACTTCTTTTCTCCTATTTACTTAAAAAAGAACCTTCCTGTGCTTACAGCATTTACACCATGTACTCTTTTGTATTCTTTTCATGTATTTTGTATGTCTGTGTTTTATTCCCAATACATTCAGGTAAATAATATAGAGTTGCCATTTTTTTTCAACCCTGTCACTGCAGCTCCATTTGATGTACATGGATATGTGAAATCCTGTTTTAGATGTACCATCTGCATGGATCCAACAAAACATTTTTCCAGTCCCTGCAGCTTTTTGTTACAGTTTTTAATCATGTATATAGTTATATGTTATTAAAAAAGTAAAAGGATATTTTCTATGAAGTTTTTTCCATTAAAAAGGTTTAGAGAAAGACTTTAGACTGTGAGACTCCTTTATTGTTGACAGAGCTATAAAAATATTAAACAAAATATTTTCTTAGCAAAAGATCTGCTCTCACAGTAGCTTTATTTTCATTTGCAAAAGTGAATGAAGTAAAAGGCCAATTACATTTTCTGGAATATTATTGCAGCTGTATGAAAACACTTGCGAATTGCAGATCTAGGTCATAGTCAAAGTTCATCCTCACCCTTATGGTCATAAAGTTTAGCTATTGGGGCAGGTCTGAAGTCATCAAAAACAGTGGGGCACCCTTACAAACTGCTGCATCACAGCTTGATTTTTGGATAATGTTTTAAAAACTCATGATGCTTTTTCTTTCTCTAGTAGATGTTTCACAGAGATTATTAAATTATCACTCAGAGCTTTTGTGGAGAGATAGTCTACTTAACTTTGATTTCAAAATGCTAAAATGGGACAAGGACAGACTGAATTCACATGGTCAGGTACTATACAGCTCTCCCTCAAGCAATGCCTTTATTCCAGGTTACTTTCATTGCCAGGAACTGCATTCCATTTTGAAATGGTGCCTATTTAGGTAAAGTAACTACTCAGTTAATACTGCCAAGCTACTTCATTGTATGGCAAGCAATGGTCACACCTCTGTCACAGAATAATACCAGTGATTTAATCAACACTTGAGAGGCAATCACAATGAAGTAACTTGACTAGAATAGATGGGATAAAAGAGAATAAAACTCAATAATAGGAAGGAAATTGCATTCTTAGGAAGGAGCACTGAAAGTCTGGAATATCAGGTATATATTAAGCAGGTTATCATTTCTATTTAACAAGTGGCGTGGACAACTCTGTCATGGGACTCTGGGTGGACAATTAGCACTTTCCATCCTCCCCATCTCTCTGACCCACTTGCCACCTGTCTCAGCACTCCAAGCAGTCACACAGGCACAAGCAATACAGACCTTTTCTGAAAGCAAAACAAAGGAAGGACAGTTGTTCTGGAACCCACTGAAAACAAGGAGTGTCTTCTAGTGAAATGAGCAAAGTTCCAGCCAGTGAATGTATCAATAAAAGTGTACAGGCATAGTAAAGGGAGAGTTTGGAACTAATTGTGCATTTCTTCTAGAAAAGGATGTGAAGAAAGGCAAAAAAGTTTCAGTTCTGTGGCCTTCAGACAAAGCAGGGGATAATGATACTACTTGGATAGCATTCACAGATTTATTTGTGCCCTGTTACAGAGAATGCTCTTGCTCTTTCTCCCCACAGAGGCCAGGATGAAAAATCTTGCCTTGCATATGCAGTGGCACTGTGTGTCACAGCACCCTGTTATTTCTCAGTTCTGCTCTGGACAAAAAGAACCATAATAACACTGAATTCAGGGCACCAGCTGAGCTAGAGAGGAAGTCAAAGACAAGCAATACACTGTAGTTTTTACTTATGACTCTGCATGGTTACACATAGAGCTCTGGAGAGCTGCATTTACCACCTCACATTTGCATCCATACGTCTCCATTTACTGCATGCTAAGTCCATCAACACAGGAAGTTATTTTTCTTGTAACAACTTCATACCACAATGACTGATATTCACAGTGCTATATCTACCAGGAAGCAGGAAAAGCCTTTGTGGCTATTAGATGCCATCAGCATTCCCAACCCATTCAAACAGCTTTCTCTCAGCACATTAGACTACAGCTGCATAAAACACATCTTCCTCCCTTGTCTTCATTAAACACACAGTTTATAATTCTTTCTGTATCTTCACTGTATCTTCTGTGTCCACTGACAGTGCACAGGTATCAGGGAACTGTGTGTGGCTCAGCCAGAAAGCTCAGGAACTCCTGAAGCAACTGCAGGACTTAAGCATGAAGTTGGGCCATTTATAAGGATAGATTAGTCTAAAGTGAGAATAGTGGTATAATCTCACATGACTAAAGTGTGGCTAGAAGAGGGTACTACTAAGGCTCTTGAGGCTTGGGGTCCCACTTCCCTCTTCCACCCAGCACAGTGTGGAGTGCTGGGATGCTGGTTTCAATAAACACTTCCCTAATTTTTCTCAGAGGACCGGAACTGACATGCTGGAATTCAAGGTTAACACAAGTAACAGATTATTACGGCTGGCTGCACCACAAGTTCAGGCATTTCAGTGGTGCAGAGCAGGTTAAGTTTTCTGTGTAGCCATAGCTGCTGCACTGGGTAGTGCTGAGCACCAAGTGTCTGCTTATCTATGCCTTAGGCCCAGAGGCTGCACATACACACAGGACTGTTCCAACAGTGAGGAGAGGCACAAGGCTGATTTGCCTCTTGGTACAACTGGTGTAAGTCACCACAGCTGCTGCATAATGTCCCTAAGGGACCCAAGTCCCTTAGCTTACTGTTAGAGAGGGAGGAAAAGCACATCTGCATGCCCCTGGTTCTGAAGAATGGCTGGTTCTGAAACAGTTCTGCCAGCTGAGTTTACATCCTGAACCCTCACCAAAAGCCAACCTCATCCCAACTAGCACAGGTATTCTAGAGCTCAGTAGCATCATTAAGACCACAACTATTTCTTTTCGGATATCATACATTTAAATCCACTCAAGCCAGTACTGAAGAGACACCACACCTACAATCCACTGCTTCTTTATGGTGAGCATTTGCACTGTTACTTTTTACGGCTTATTAGGCTGAGTTTCAGAGTAAGTAACAAAGTAACATAAGTAACAGAGGCTGGCCAGTACTGTGCATAGTACATGCATTTCTGGCTGCACCTGCAGTGCCAGGAAGCACTCCAGGGAACACTTTTTTCACCTAATTAATGTGAAATTTATAAACACATTATGGAGGGCCTTTGCCATCAGCTGTAATACCCTGAAGTCACCAATGTCCAGGAAGGCTGGGACATCTGCTGGGTCAATGTGCCTTAAGGATCAGCTAAATCTAACATTACTGATATGTTCCCCAATGCATTACTGTAACCATTCCTTGAATTGTCATTTAATCCTAGTATCTAACATCAAATCCTGCAATTCCAGGATGCTTTCAAGGTGTTTTTAACTGCTTGGAGTCTCTTGATGAGACACACTACATAAACCTGGAATGTGCAACCACGACAGCAACAGACTGTAAGAAAAGCTCCAGCTGCAGAGGTTGCCAAGGAGGCTGTGCACACAGCAGGCTGGAGTAACCCAAAAGGGTGCTTGTGAAATGTTTGTGCTGCTGGCAGGCAGCACATTGCCAGGACAGATCACACATCATGCATTTGCACATCAAATGAAGCTGCACTGGTCTGAGAGCATGGGAAAGGCCTGTCTTGAACGGCATGTGTCCTACTTCCTAAACATGTATATTTTACACTTTACACTTGGTTATTGGCCAGATTGAAAGTACCACAAGTTCCCCAAAGCTTGTCATTTTGCCTTTGAAGTAGAACTGTTTGGATAATGTTTCCTTTGGCAATTTATCTATGTAACAAAGCAGGAACTTAACTGCCTTGGCCTCTCAATGATCCACCACTAGCTTTTGTCAAAGTCTTCATACTCTCGTGTATATGAGCTCTCACAGAATTTGATCATTTTTGTGACCTTGCTTAGCCCCTCTCCTTCTCCCTTATGGTTCCACATAGTGAGGCTGGTGCTCATATTAACTCATTTAATTCTGGGGATTTTCCCTGCTCTATGTATGCCTGGCTGAGTTCCCATTTCATAGAGCAGCATAATTAGCAAGATGTTTGTGTGCACCTCACTCCTGCTACCAAACAAGAAGAAAAGGTGTTTCTACTGCTTGTCCTTGCAAAAGGGCTCCAGCTCATGGTCCACCGCTTTTCTCTCTCCGCACTCTCACCATATCACAAGATGGGGCATAGAGCAGGATCTCCTGAGAGGTTTCTGCTGTTTTCTGCTTTTTGTTGGTCCAAAACCTCTCCCACAGTCTTTGGCACTTGACATCTAATCTCAAAGCACAGTCAGTGCCTGCCAAGCGAGGCCTTCTTTTAGTTTTCGATTTTGAACATCACAAACACTCAGATTTCTGGGAAGGATGCTGAAGGGAAAGGCACTCTTTGCTCCCACCAAGAAACTGCAGATAAGGGATTTTGGCTAAAGCACTCTCCATAGGGGATGCCTAGTGGCATCTGACACTACTGGGTTAGAACTCACAGCTTGTTCGTTCACCAGAGAATATTGTGGTTCTTGCTCAGAGCTGGCTGGCAAGATGCCCTATCCCAGGCTGCACAGCTATGGGGACTAAGTAGACAGACTCATTCAAATCAAGTATTCTAAGGAGTCCAGAAAAGTCATCAAATACTCGTCAGCCTCATTCCTTCAGCATCACATGCATACATATTCTATTTTGAATACAACCTGGCTGTGAAATCAAGGAGAAAAACATATTGTTGCCAAGAAATGGGCATTGACAGAGTTACCAGTCTGTTGTTCCTGAGTAGCCTGGAGCTCCTGGGCAGGACCAGGAAAACTCCCACACCAGGATGCTGCATTGCCCCAGGGCTGCCACATCTGGTGTGAGGGAGGAGGCTGCTGAGAGCACCATGCCCCTTCTATCCTGGTATGAAACTAAACTATAGCAAGATCCTTTCTTGAAAATCTCTCCCATGTTTCTCCACAGTGCACACTGCACACCTTAAGCCACAGGAAGCCATTGCTACACCACTCCTGGGAACTGCTAAATTGGCCAGGTCTCTGAACAGACCAATATACAGAGAACCACCTACTCCCCTAATGAGACTGCAGCAAAAAGCAGAGCAATTCCTATTCTGCTGCAGCCCAGTCTGTCCAGCAGTCTTCCCTTGCAGCATTTACCTCCCAAGGACAAACATGTTTCTGGGGGAGAACACTCAGGAAATACCAGTTGTAAAATAGACTCTTACAGGAGTTTCCTAAGGGAACATCTGACACTCCACAAGTCCCATTAGATACCCTTTTGGGAACCTTTCTGATAACACTATTTCAGATCACTCTAGTGGGAAAATGATAGTAGGCTCCAGCTGCCCGATGCCTTTCAAAAAGACACAGAAAGATGCACATATCTCCTATGTCTATAGCAACTTCATAGTCAAGTCTCTGAGACAAATGTTTGATGTTAATTTAGTATTCTACTATAGACACATAAATACAACTAAGACAAAAATCACTGGAGAAACTGTTTCTCAGTTTTCAAAATCACCTTGGAGCTGTTTCCTATGAAAATTCCAAACCTGTTTTCTTCCCTGTAGTGGACTGCATGTGTATTATGGAATGGCTGGTGCAATGGTCTGCTGAAAGACAGGACTGCTGGTTGCTTTCTATTGTAAAAACGCATAGACCATCCCGAGCTCTTTCTCAGGGTTTTGGCAAAGAGGCTCTTTTAACTGTGTTCTTAGGTAGAACAGCAACAAATGACTTGATGATTTGTTTTTACAATGTCCTCTCTGGGAAGACTAATTACCAGCTAACTTTCTAGCATGCAGTTTCAAACATGAAAAGAGTGGGGCCCCATTCCTTTTCAGGAAAAATTCATACTACAGACTGCAGAATCTCTCTGGGTGAGGGTATTTTGCTGAAAGTTTCTATGAGCTCTAGGATTATGGGCTGGCCAAGAGATTTCATGATGCTTTTAGAATTTTGCTGGTAGACTGAACAATTTTAGAATGAAAAACTGAGTGGAAAAAATCCCACGCTTTCCTCAGTTTTACTATTTGTCTCTTTGGGGTAGTAATACAGTCAGCAAACCAAAGCCAATGGAAGTGCTGTTCTCAGTCAGCTGTTTTGCTGACAAAGCACAGAAGAACAAAGGTAAATTTCATGCATTAGTTGTGGAAGTTGTGTTCAGCAGCAAGAACCATGTTCTGAATTGAGTTGAGCCACCAGCAGATTCTGCCTAAGAAAGGACATCAAACTTATGGGCTTCTTCCAATTTGTCTTTGTTTCACACGAAGTTTCAGGACAAGCAACTTTTCTTCCTTATAATTCTTCCTACTGGACTTCTTTCTCCCTTCTTAATTCCTCTTGGAGTAAATGGTGCCTCTCTAAAGGTCTGGGCTGAGGCAAAGCCCTGAATGTGCATGTAGTCTTTGCTGGTGTTTTCCAGGTGTGCAATTAAACACTGGGAAGGCTTCTCATTAGACTGTGTTCCTGGGTGATTCAGACTGCAGAACCAGGGCAGCAAACATCCCTGAGTTTTCTGGCTCAGGCACATCAGCCAGTGTTCGTTAATTCTTTATTTACATCTGCACAAACCTATTTTAACCATCCTCTCCATTCCAACACACCTTTTCCTCAATTAAAGTTATCAAGCTTAACAGCAAATAATTTTGTAATCTACATTTACTGGGCAACTAAGCAGCAGACACATAGTGTATGTTCAGAACTCATTGTTTAAACATGTTTTATAATTTTTAAAATAAAAGAAAACTTGCTAGGTTTTTGAATTTTTCCCTGCTTTGAATGTTATTAAAGCTCTGGAAGACATGCTTGATTACTTTAGCTTGAGTTGCAAACCATTGCAACCACAGGCATCTGAGGCTGGAGGATCTGAGCAACTGTAGATGCTGCTGAGCAGAGAGAAAAATTGATAAACCAGGACAAAATTTGCTGATGGGAATGGGGAGTGGGAGGTTTAAATGGGTTTTCACTTCCTCTTTTCCCCACAGTCCTTAGCACACTTCATACAGCCTCATGCCTCACTCCCAGTCATGCACTTGATCACATCTCCTGCACAACTCCTCCTCTACAACTGTCCTTTAAGTGGTATTATTTTAGAAATTTAAATAAAAAGGTTCCTCTGCATATAAGACATTTAGTTACATAAACCTCATACAATATTCAGAATTTCCAGAATCCATACAAAATCCAAACCCAGGCATTTGCTTCAGCTGCTCCTTTATGTCAAGGATTTTCAAGAAGTTCAGACCTGGAAAGAAACTTCTCCTCTCTTCATGAGACCATAGATATCATCAGTTCCTATGGAATACATTTACAACACGAATAGGCTTTGGATGATCTACAAACCAAAGTTACAAGAACTGTGGGAGTTCCAGTTACAAGGTAAGCATCAATTTTGAAACTGTTCTAATAAAAATCAAGTTATTTCAGCTGCAATGGCCTGCAGGGACAACAATATTTGCTTTCTTTTGCAACATTTTTGTCAATCCTCCTTCATGGCACAAAAAAAGGAAAAGTTGTTAATTAATCACCTGATTATTTGTATGCACTTTATCAAAACCATGACCTCACTGTCCTCTACAGACATCCTAGATTTGGTATAGGCCTTGAAAGTTTTAAAAGTAAAATGAAAATCTATGAAGAAAATAATTATTATTATCATTTTACAGACAAGAAGGTGATTGAGAAAAAAAATGGAGTAACTCATCCCAAGATTACAGAGACAATCTGCTGCAAAGGCTAGGACTAAGCATGGATCTCCTGGCTCCTAGAACAGTGACCTGCTTGGTACTGGCTTGTTACTTATATTATTGCAAAGGAAAAATTAATACATGCAGACACATACACAGAGATGATGAGACTCTTGCAGAAAAATTCAGTTTGTCTAAAGATCTGTAAAAGTAGAATTTACACTTCTGATGAACTGAGCTGAGGAAAGCCCTTGAAATTCTTTGGAACTAATGATCTTTCAAGGCCTTATGTAGTGGGGTCTCATTTTCCTTGTGACACATAGCCACACCAGCCACTCAGTTCTACATACTTAGACCCAGAGCAGGATCTCTCAGCTAATAAATAGTACCATCAGCTTTCACCACAGCTTGACCATAGACACATGAACTTTTCAGCACTTGTATCAGCCTCCTGCAGTTCTGGTGTGTTGCTTCCTGCTTCTCCACAGCCAGGTGGTAAGCTCCATCTTGGATACACCTGTGATTTATTTATTTGTTTATTTTTATACAAACACATGTTCAGGCTGCAGGTTTTTTGTTCAGATGTACACAATTCAATCCCCTGCATTCCCTTTCTCTCCCCATTCCTACAATTGCTCCCCACAACAGATGAGTTTGCAGAGGACCTAGGCACTGTTCATCTCTGATGAGTTCACTGGGAACTGTGTGCAGCACCTAGAAAAACCTAGGATATGCAGGTATTTGGGATTCTGTGAGGCATTAACTCAAGGAAGCAATTGGGGATTAGTCAGGGCTCGTTGTGCTTAACACCAACTAATTGCAGCCTAACTAAAAATCTCTAAAAAGCTGAGTCTAGAGATGGAACCCTACCTGAGATTCCTAACTGAGGTCCAGCCAGCACAGGCAGTGGCTTTCAGGGGAGACCTCTACCCTGAGGTGATTCTGTTGACTAGATCCTTTAAGTCAGCAGTGGGAGATCAGACACACAGAGCAGGCGTCAGCACCTCCAGCACAGACATATCAATTTACAGCAAGATTCATCTTGTCCAGGTTCCTAATTTGGGAATCTCATTTTAATCTTACCCTGATTAATTCAAATAATATTCAATGCTGTATGTTTTAAACTCACAGCTGTTGATGACTGATGGCAAAGCTACATAACTATGTAAGCAGTGTCCTGTTCACCCTCAGGGAATCCTGATTAGAGCCTCTTACTAACTGTTGTTAAATCCTGATGACTGAAAACACTATGATGCCAATAAACAACTCCACTGTAACACAGGTACATTAATGCCTTGAAAATGTAAAATTTAAAAAATAATTTTTAAAAAGTGCATGCTTTTAAGTAAATAAACCCTATATTTTTAGAAAAACACATAAACAGAAACTAGTGGAAGTTCATTCTGACTTCTTGACAATCACCATCCTAAATGTTAATGGTTTGGTAAACTGATCAGATAATTCATGTTGATATGCTTTTTCTTAAACACTTGCCACTTCATTATTTTGGTTCCTTATGCACCTAAGCATTTACACAGTGTTATTTATGCAGGCCTACACATTATTTTCCTCTACTTTTTTATTACTAGTCTCGATACTCTTTTTCCTATCTAATACTGAACAAACAGCATATAGTCACGGTAGCTCCTTGCTCTAAGCTCCTGGTATTTTCTTTTTACAGTGCAATACCC
This sequence comes from Anomalospiza imberbis, assembly GCF_031753505.1. Lineage (NCBI taxonomy): Eukaryota > Metazoa > Chordata > Aves > Passeriformes > Viduidae > Anomalospiza > Anomalospiza imberbis. The sequence continues at coordinate 13,898,690 of NC_089693.1, read as the reverse complement.
TCCTAGAAGGTACCAAGTACTACAAACAATTCTGCCTTCACAACTACAATAATATGCTCAAGCCAGTGCAAACAAGTGATGCAATGCAAGCTGTGTTCTTCCCAAGGGTGGAGAGCACTCCCCAACCAGACTCTCAACTTGTTTCTTCCCAAGGAGAATAACTTGCAAGGTTACTTTTGAACCTTACTTCCCATGGGGTGGCCACAGTCCACTCAGCAGAGCTAAGGGAAAAGAAAACTAACCTTTGAACTATCCTTGCTCATATACAGTGTACATGAACTAGCAAACAGCAACACATAACACTAATTAATTGCAGCTTCACTTGCAAGGACTGAAAGATTCTCCTAAATAACCTGAAAGGGTCTATGGCTATTAACAAATTCCTGTGACTTTATTCGGAAGCTCAAATGAGATGGAAACATCTAAGCCTGGTATAAATTCCAAATTTATATTCTCAATTATATTCTTAATGCCTCTACAACAGTTGCTGGTGATTTTCATTCAAATCTATCATTCAGAAAAGGTTTCAACTAAAAGAAAAACAACACAATCTAAATAGATTACATCTTCATTCTGTTTGCTGTTTTAAGCACTGTGGAAATAGATAACACAAAAATATATTATTTAGTGTAACAAAGGAATTGATGGGATTAGTGCTATAACAATTTTTTAGTTATTAATCAGGCTTCTTTTTATTACCATTGTTTGATCACTTAAAATCTACATTTGTTATTCTGATGAATATAAGTAGCATTTTTATCATTAATTTATTATTTAAGCAGCCAAAATATGTATCTCTGAATTGGCCCCTACTGGCATTTGGACTCCTGGCAGTTTTTCAAATATATAACTAGACATGAGCAGAAAAACATATAAAAGAAGGCATAAATTCAGATGCATCAAGAAATACTTGGACTTTTGCAAATTGTTGAACATCTCTGAACTCTCACCAAGGCTTAATACCCAAGTACACCTCTTGTCCTGTTCATTCCCCTGCTTCATTCCCATTCCGAATGTTTTTCATCGTTCAGTGCACCAGACAATTTTTTGTTCCCATGACAGTCTCAATTCAGTTGACTCTGGTTAGAAATCACTTCCTGTGGCAGCTCAACCCATTCTCAACACCAAAGAATGGTGATAAGCAACCAGACTTCTTAAAGGCCAATGAGACCAATATTTTTTCAGTCTTTTCAGATATTACTAGCCCATAACATAGAACAGAGCACTTCAATATCAAGCCCTTTGCTATTCAATCAGTATTCCTAACTAAGAAACCAAAATACCTCAAAAAACTTACCATCTTTTGTCTTAAGTGTGTACACATATATCTAAGAAACAAAAATATCTAAACCAGAACCTACCACTGTACATGGGAATGGACATGAGAAGACACACACAACAGATGCTTGTTACTCTGTACTGCCAGGAGGTTCTCAGACTGTGCATGGGGGGAACAGTCTGCAGGAGCCTCTCGTACCACCTACCAAATACTGCTGCTGCAAGATTTTCCAGCTTCTTTCAAGCAGATAAACAGCTTCTGGAGTCTTACAAAGGGCCATGTTTGGGCCAATTTGGACTGAATTGGACTGAAATTGTGCATCTACTGCACACAAAAAGAAAAGTTTTCTTGCACAGGGTATTATGACCTATTTAAAATGTAGTCTTCATGCACGTAGCATTCCATAGCATCTAAAAGATTCATGAAACAAAGGTTTAACCTTCCAGTAGGTAACATCTGTTGTCCCAGTGATGTGTTCCTCAACAAATATGTGCATAACACTAAAGATAACATGTGACATCGGTAAAGAAAAACAAAGCAAAACAAAACAAACATGGGAGGGAGAAAAGACAAGAAAAGACATCACATTTTTCTGAGCAGGGCAGAACAAATGTTTGACTGAGAAGCTTCAGGTCCGGCTGGGAGAAGGCCAAGACTAATTTAACCTTTGGTCAAATGGTTGGGAGTTAGCTAGTTTCCTTTTTCCTCTTACATCACTTGCAGAGATTTCGACAAAAATAATATGGCACCGATTACATGACATTACAGGCTCTCATAAAGCACTGGGGAGGATAGTGTTGAAACCCCTTAGAGACAAATTAATCCCAGCAAAGCAACAGCTGTAAGATTGCTGTAAAGGGGGAAAACAACTACAATGTTTGCATTATGTACTTACATTATTTTACTATAACTTATTTAGGGGATTAGATTATTGGACTTTTTCATAGGTCTAACAGCTTTGTATCATCATGAAAATATCAGCTGTCAGGTTGCACATAGTTGCCATTAAGGCATTTAACCACTCAGTACATTCCTTTAAAAAGCTAAAGCAGACCCAGGTATAAGATGATTTCTCATGCTTTCAGAAAATGTATGCAGTCAGAGAACACATGTTCTGCTGGGTTTTTTGAATATGCTGGAACAATCACCACTGCTGTGACCGTGTGCCTCCTAGAGCCCCTGTGAGCACTCAGGTGTCAGGCACCTGCTCAGCCGGCCCACCCTGGGATGCTGCTGCAGCCATGGCACTTCTAAATCAAGAATTCCCCAGCTGAAGCAAACACAACCCTCCTGTCCTGCTCACCAGTTATACACACCCCCCTTTTCTTGTACTCTGAAATGTGGTATCAAACATGTGCTGTTCTCGCCTGCTATAAAACCACTCTGGTTGTAGCCCACACACTTACTTCGGAAGAAGACAAACTGACCTAAAGGCAGATTTCAGTTTAAGCTCCCTCTCTGTAGCCAACCCACACACCCCTCCCAGGTTTCAGGGGCTGCCACTCACATGCTGCCAGACAAATGCCAGCCACCTGCCCCCAACCTGAAAGAATCTCTGTCACAGCAGCCATCCCCTAGGCCACATGTGCTCCAGGCCAACTAACGGGCCTGGAGAGCCGCAAAGTGGTTGTTTCAGACTGGTTGGGCCAGACTGCAAAGGCTGTGCTGACCCCTCTCTGTGTTCCTCCCCACCCACACCTGTCCCCACAGCACTGTCAGACCTCACGCATGAGCCCCATGCACCACGGCATTCCAGGCAGGGATGCTGCTCCAGCACAGGCAGGACACAGGACAAGTTCGCTGGGCCATGTCTGGACACAGCACACGAAGAGAAGTGCTGCAAAGCCAAGCTGGGTGGGAGATGTCCCCAGCCACAAGGCTGGGACCCTGCCGGGCACCGCGCCTCGTCCCCAGGCCCACAGGGGTACGCGGAGGGCCGGCACTGTGGGCTCGCCACTCACACCCTCAGTGTCAGTCGCACGGGGAGCCCTTAGCCATCCCTGTGCCCGCACCTTGTGTGGCAGCACAAACCCCTGGCGTAGCCCTGCCCTCCTCTCTCGGCCTGCACAGCAGCTCTGCCCAAGCAGCTGAACGGTGCCTCTGTGGGAAAGACTTCAACAAAATCCATTGCTTTTTTGAGATAAAACAGCCAAAACTACCTCCCCCGGTTTATAGCAGCCGGTGGAAAGCTGTGCAGTAAGCGAGAAGTGCAGAGACCTCTGCATGTGTTATGAGGAGAGAGGAAGATGATTTTTTTCCAAACTGAGAAAATATGCTCATATGGAACAGTATTTTTAGGTGTTTTGTGTTGCTACTTTGAGAACAGGTTTTATCTTCCCTTACTTAGTTTGGATTGCACGTCTGCCTTTCACTTTGGAGGAGTAAAGGGAGTTGGTCATGGTAACTGTGAAATATGACACTACATGCATTTTTAAGAAGTGGTTTTATATATGGTAAGGTTAATTTAATCTGACTAAATTGTGACTGCAGTTTGTTAGTGCTTTGTTTAATAAATTGCAGCTAATAGTGTCATAAGTATAACAACTAGTTCATAATATCACAAATATTGCTGTGAAACTTAGCATATATCACATCTTAATCTCATGAAAAGCATAAAGCAGTTTTAGGAAAATTTGCATCACTTTTGAACAAACACTATTTTTATTTAAAACTAGGGGTTTTATCAGGTGAGACAAGATATGACTAAATATGCTGTTATGTTTATCCATATACTTCATGAAAATATATGGATCTCATGGCAGATTTTAGGAATATACTACTGGACCTGTACCTTGATGAATGCCGTATCACTCTATTGTATGTAATACACGGGGGTTTAAATATGTAAAAATCTACAAGGGCTTAAAAAATATACTGTCTTAGAGAAATTTTAACATAATAAAATAAAATGTGGAAACTTGAGAAGAAGTAATTAATAAAAGCAGTGAAAGCTTTCACACTGTGTTAAAAGCTCAACCCTACCCCCAAACTTAAAAGCTGTGAAGGCATATGCCTCTGGTGTGCAGGCTGCACTTCAGGCTGGGGCTGGGCTGCTGCCCATCTGAAGGCTGCTAAGGTGGGCCAGAGACCAGAGTTTTCCCTGATACCTTGGGCAGGTTCCTAAACCCTGCAGCTGAGAGACTGTTACTTGTTGCTTTATAATTCCCATTCACACTGTTCACAAAGTCACAGCACTGGTCTACTGTGAAATCAGAAAGATGGAGGGGCTTCCAGGCCACAAACACTGCCAGGTGGGTAGTGAACATGGAACTGCCTGCTGTACCTGGCTGAGAACAGGGCTCCAGCAGTCAGATCTGCCCAAGGGGCATTGCTGTGGCCTGGGCCTTCCTGTGTTTGGTGAAGGCAGAAAGGGCCTGTTGGGGTGACATGTTGTTTGCAGGAGGTCTTACAGATAAGAAATTACCTGTGTTCTTGTGGAGGGCAGAGCTGACACGTCTTAGGAGATGCAAAGTATGTCTCAAAGACAAGGGTCTCTACTGCTATGCAAGGTATGCTTTGATGTTATTCCTCCGAATGATCTTTCAAGATCTACTGAATTGGAAAGGCATCTCTGCATAAGGTGGAAGAAACAATCAGATCTGTTAAATAATAAGGCCATAACACAGCCCTTTCATTGAAATGTAATTGTTCTGCATACATACAAAAGATATACAAGTCTGCTGGGTAATAAATAACGTCTTTCAAGGATCATTCCAAACCTGGAAATCAAGAATGTTCTTACTTCATGAATGCCTTATTAACTGTGTACACTTTAATGTATTTTCTACAGAAAGCTTACACTCTAAAGTGTATGGCCTGTGCTAGAAAAAAAAGGGGAGGGGAGAGAATGGGGCAAAAAATATGAATATGAGAATATGAGCAATGTATGCCTTGCAGAGTTATTTTTCAGTCCTACATTACATGAAAACTGTAATCTTAAAAGGGACTAAGTGCACTAAGTAAATGAGGAAAGCCCATTTAAGTGTAGCCCACGGTGCAATGATTACAGCTTTTTGGACCTGCAACTGACTCTACAACCTGGCCACTGTGAAAGGCCTGATGCTGGCTATCCTCCACCATCTAAACAGGTAAGTGCCATTTGATCAGCTTTGCTCTAGCATAGCAAGTAAAGAGGCTGGATGTCTAGGTAAAGGCATAAGATAAAGAAACCTAGGATGGTAGTAAGAAGACTGCTAAAATAACCAGTGGTATAACAAACAGTCTACATGAATGTCAACCCATATTAATAATGATCTGAAAATTCACTGTTTTCAAGAAGGACACTAGAATGTGCAACACTGTTCACCTATTAGCATGCAAAAGTAATTACTTGAAGAAAAACCAGGATCAGTAATCCATGGCACTGATGGCCAAGAAAAGTCAGCACATGGATGAATACCTTGTAGGAGACTTAGTGTGTAGCTGAGGGTCACAAAAGATAAAAAGAGGCATCCTTGGAAAGCAGCAGCTTCCAGCTTCCACCAAGTTCAACCACACAAGGAATGGCCATACTATCCATCAGCCAGCCCATCTGCAAATCAGCAGGAAATAGGAAATGCTGCTTTGCCAGAAGAAAGTTGCTGTCATTAGCTCTGATCTGCTTACATCCTTCACCTCTAACTGTAGAATACCCAGGTTGGACACCAAAATAACAAACTGGCCACTTACAAAATGCTGTTCACCCCAGTAGTATAACACATTGTTAAGCCAGTTTCACTACCTAGTTGAGTAATTTTAGTAAATCTGCTTGTTAAAAATATTGGGACCATACATTTCTAGTAATTACATGATTAAAATATTAGGGCTTTTTAGAGGATAGTCTGGTAAGGGCAAACTAATCAACATAGTATATTTAGAGGAGCAATGAGATTAGAGTTTGTGGCACTGTTATATTTCAGCCTTATTAATGATTACAATATTGGAAAAAAATCCTTTTCCATGACTGACTAGTCACAATCTGTTGGGTGAAAGAAGAGGGAGATAGCTGAGGTTGCTCTCCTGAGTCTCTGTATTAAAAACCTTCATATGATCCAGCTTTTAATAGACCATTATAACATATTAAAAATAACAGTTTTAAAAACCAGTATGCAGTCTCTCTGCATATTAATGAAGACACATGCATATATGAATATTACTGAAAGATATATTTTTCTTTAACTTCTGAATATGAGAGCCAGGCTGGTAGGCAGACTTCTCAAATATCTTCCATTTCATGGTACACTTTTATGGTGGGAAGTTATTGACATCAGAAAGGAAGAATAATGAAACTGAGGTCACAGAGTTATTTACACTGGCGGGTGGATCCCACAGCATTCCTGTATGATTCGATTGTTTTGATGACCCTCTTTTTGGGATTCTGTCACACATTACATCTGATATTTGGATCTTGGTAACTTGAAAGAGACACTGAGAGGTCAGTTTGGTTTCTGTTACCACTGAGTTAACACAAGGTTAAAAAGTCTGCCCCTGTTCAAGCCAATGGCACAATTCCCAATGACTTCAGGAAGCTTCCAAACTCCCTGTCCCAAAGTGCTAACAAGCCAAACAGAAGGAGCCATAGAGATACCAAGCTGAGCAAGGGACACCTAAAGAACACCCAGGGAACATCCAGAGAAATCTGATTAAATTATTGAGGAGGGAAAGGAGAAAAAATAGCAGTATGCAAGTGCCTTTAAATGGCAAGCTTTGCTTTCAATTTTGCTGTCAAAAGGGAAATGTGGGAATTATTGCTTTAAAGGCTTTTGTTTAGAGTTAGGAATTGACAAACCACTGCTGCACAGAGCAATAAAAGATATCAAGCAGAAAAAGTAATATTTAGATCATAAGCAGAAATCTCACAAAGAAAAGAAGAAATCTCCCCAGACCTGAGATAAGCCTTCCTTTTGTTTTCAAACTATTAGTTACTGTAAAGCTGTTAACATTCACAGATACTGTACCAGGGCCTGCTGAGCAGGAATTAAAAACCCAGGCCACAGTGAATGAAAAAAACAGAGTAGTGACACATTAGCAACAAGGACGTGTATGTATGCTGTGAATAACACAGCTCTGATCCTGGTGCAGAAGCCTAGGGCTTCATTACATTTAATTACTTCCGGCTTTAAATCAAGGCCTGCTTCAAAATGAGGGTGGCTGCTATTAAACTAAATTACTTTTCCCTCAAGCTTGTATGGAAAAGTACAGTACCAAAGGAAGATATCTTCTATTAAAAGCAGTACAAATAAGGTGCTGCTGCCAGTCTAGAGATGGTTTGTAACTGGGAGCAGCTCATAAATGAAGCTTTATATGATACCTGTCCTTGATATTTTATAAGGGAGAACGGTTTGTATTTGGCTGGGTTCCTTTCTGCCTGATTCTTTTTGCAGCTCCTTGTTCTGCTCTGAACTGCTACATGACAACTGTTCCTAATGCAGAAGTCACACATCAGCACACTGCTCCTTCTTCCTGTGGGCTTCCCCTTTCCAGGGTGGATATAGGGAGTGCCAGTACTACACTCAGCAACACGAGACTTCCCAGAAAGAGTGCTCTGGGATGCAGGCAGGTTTGGATGACCATGTGTTTGAGCATGTATTTCAAACATAAACACATTAAGTGATAGAAGAAACCTTCTCCCACAAAGGTCACAACACTTACATCCTAGACCTACCCAGATGACAGGCCCAATTAATACTGGTTAAAAAACCAGTACAAAGCAAAACACCAGCAGCAGCCCTTGAAAATAATCTGCTGTGGATATACCAGATTCCTAGCAGACAAGCTGAAATTAAAATGAGGGATGGGTTACTCAAATCAAACCAAATATAACTTTAACAAGAATTTACCCAAATCTTCTGACAGATTTTTTTAATCCCTGTTGTGTTTTGGCTCTCACTCATATTCAGCATCTGCTCTCTATCCTTGATCACTATCCGAATATTTGTTCCATGCACTTAATTTCATTCTCTTTCATTTTACAGCCTGCCTGGTTCATTTGTTCATTCTTTGATTTGCCCTCACATTTTCTCAGCTTTTCATCTTTTTCCCCTGTCTCCTGGCTTTATTCTCTCTCTCTTTTTTTTTTTTTTCCTTAGCCTATACAGCCCTAAATTTCTCTTCCCTATTTCCCTGATGCCTTTCTGTCACCATTTGTTTTCTATCACCCTGCTTTTCTTCTGGTTGATGTTGGAAATATTTCAGGAATTTGTAATTCTCGGTGCCATGAGAACCGTTATCTTTGCATTTTCACTGGTGAAAGTGCTCTCAGCATGGTGAAGATAATGAGGATGATGACCGAGTGGGCCTGGGACGGAGAGGCTTCAGATGGACTCTTCCCTGAGCCCACTTTGCCTCCAAAGTGGTACGCTCCGGTGTGGAATGTGCGAGAGGAAGCTGGGTCCGTGGGGAGTGCGCAGGCTGGGGGCAGGGAATGTGCATTGAGAAACCTCAAATTCCACACAACAGAAATGAGTACAGGAGAAACTGAAATACAAGAGAGAAGCAAGATGAGGGACCAGCTGGAGAAGGGTGGGGGGGAAGTGCAGGAAAAGAAAATACACCCACCACCACCACACCCTAGCCTTTTAGTTTTTCTTTCATGCAGGTGCAGATGAGCAGCAGTACCAACCCTTGCTAATATTCACTTGCTCTGAGTAGTAATACTAAGAAAGTCTCAGACAGCAATCTACTCATTATTTCTTTCCCTGAGCAGGGTCAGGGGTCACCTTTAAAATAACAACTGCAAACAAAAGGCAATTACATGAAATAAAAAATGATCAGTGACTGAAAAAGCTAGCCAGTACATGGAGTGTGGTGACTTGTCACTGGAATATGACAATATGCCAACTCAAAGTCACCACAGAGAGAAAAATAAACAAACGGATAAGCGACAGTATTCTAATACTAAGAGATGTCTCAGGAAAGGACCATCAAAGGTTAACCAACCTGCTTTGTTATTGTTTCTGCTGCGCCTGCTATTATTATTTGTATTCTGGTATCACCAAGAGGCCCCAACCAAAATCAAGGCCATTGCGTTCGACACAAGATAAATATGCACAGGAAGAGAAAGTTCCTGTTTTAAAAACCTAAAGCTTCATGGATAAGATGAGCAAGGAGGGAAAACAGAGATAATGAGAAGTGAAATGACTCAAACTGAGTCACAGCAGGTTAGTCTGAGAGCCCTATCCTATCTTTTGGAGTTGCAAGGAGCTGAATAGGAAGAAATTGGGAATATTGTGTATACTATTATGATTATTGCTTAGAAATGTAAGAATTCCACAGGCTCTTCCTTCCTTAGTGATGGAAGCCTCCTCTGTATGTGGAGATAAAAGTTAGTTTGTGTTTGCTGTTTGCTCAGTTGGTCCTTCACGTGCCCACCATAACATCTCACCATGATAAACATTCATGGTACTCACTACTATTTACAGATCATGTGCATGGTGATGAGATGAAGATATGTTCAGCTAATATAAAGTATCTTTGTCTTGTCCAGCTCTCTTCCTTCTTCCCTTCAGTTTCAATGCTGGCTTTAGTTAAACTCTCACAGTTTCAAGAGCTGCCAGAATTGTCATGCTGTTACAGAACAGGTGACCTCAATCAGCAGCAGGACTTAAGAGCTCCTTCGACTCTGTGGTCACCTCTGCTTCAAGTTTATACTCTCCAAATACTACTGCAAAGAGTTTGCTACAGCATTCCCCTCTGCATTTCAGCTCCAGTTGAAATCCAAATATTAAAGCTAGTAGCTGGTAAAGGGAAACCACATTTCCACAACACATTGTGACAAATAGGAGAAGCACAGCATAGTGCTCAAAACCAGGGTTTCAAAATCTTCAGAAACATTTTGTTACAACTTACATTTCCTAATAGATGTAAGACAGTGCAAAGATGTCCCTAAATGTCAACTGCAGACATACCAGGAATGGGCTCTTGAAAGAAGTACTGTCTATCGCTCACCACCATCCATGTTTTTCAGAACTTCAGAGTTTAAAAAAATGTAGAATAAACCCAGGACTAGTCCTGTAACAGCAGCTACTCCCAAGACTTCAGGATGGATGCAGAGTGGCTGTAAATGTTGCAAGACACTCATACAATAATGAACCATAAAGTTTGTACGCACTGGGTCAACAGGACACAGTGGTACCATGTCTGAGAGATGCCTGTGCACTAAACTCATAAGTGTTGAAAACACTTTTAGCATGGGTCACTACTATCAAATAAAAAATATCTTCTGAGTAATAGAGAAGATTAAGCAAGCTAATATCTGTAGGGATACCTATCCCTACTAAAAACACTTTTCCCTCTCATGATCAGACAGAAGAGCTCCTGGGTTGATCAGTGACATGAGCTGGCCAGTGCCAGTCACAGCATCTTCCAAGCACCAAACAAGCTCCAAGCAGAAGACCCGTGACTACAGCAGAGAACACATTAGTCCTTATCCTCATGATTTCCTCTGAAATCCTATTAACTGGTTAGCAATGACTGGCAGTTACTGCAGCATTGATTTGACTCCTGTCTCCAAAGTGTAAACCAAAGTAGCATGTTTATCAAAAGCTGTTGAATGGTTTAAGATGGCAAACTAGAAATGAAACTATAAAATACAAAACTGTGACATGGGGAATGAGAAGAGTTTTCCAAAATCCCGAGAGAAACAAGTGAGGGGAGGTACTTCCATCAAATGTGCCTCTCTTAGAACAGCATACTCCTGAGGACTTATTTCAAAACTGTTTTGATCCAGCATACAAAGATCCAAAACCAAAAATACTCAGCAGTGACCAGATGAGAAAACAATTAGGACAACACAGAGTAGATTAAACATTGTGGCCTATTTAAAGCACTTAGAGGTAATCCTTTATTCTCAGTAGTCCTCAGGCATGTCAGCAAAACATCCCTTAAATACAATGATCAAATTCAATGTACTTAGTAAGGAGATTCTGTTCCAAATACTTTATTTGTGATCCTTAAGCACTGGTGGTCTCAAGACAGAAAAGACAGAGGGGGAAAGTCAGGAAAGGACTCAGATATTAATCAAAATATGTCTGACCATAAAAATACTTCTTCATTACTTTCTAAGTTTTTGAAAAAATGTTGAAAACATCAAACTGGGACTGCTACCTCATATGGTGTTCAAAATATGACATAGTTAAGCAGATGTGGCCACACCAGACAAGTAAAAACTTAACAGAAAATTATCTATGGTTTCTTGTGGCTCACAAACTGAATAGGAGTAGCCATGTCATGCTGTTGCGACAAAATTTAAACACAAGAGGACAGAAACAGAAGCACAAGCAGGAAGACAGAGTACAGTTGCAAGTTGAAGATGGTGAAGTTAAAATAATGAGGCTGACCAGGGATTCTGACAGCATGTTTGCTGAAAGATTCAATGAGCTGGAGGTATGCAACCTCATGAAAATACTCTAGAAAGTGACAAGGGGTGGGCAGATTTGGAACAGTAACAACCTCTGAACTTGCAAAAGGCTATACAAAAAAGGCTGGAAGAGTCTGACCTCCATAAATTTAAACGGTGGCAGTGAAAGTTCAGGTTAAGTATTAGGGAAAGCTTTTTTAATGTTAAATATTGTACTGGATTGGAGAACCAGAAAAGCTGTAGTGTCTTCATCACTGGACCCCTTTAAGAATAGTTGAACACATATTTGGAATGACTGATGTAGACTGCATCACTTCTTGGGGCAAGGAGATACACTGGATGTTTGCTCAGCATAATGGTTTTTCACATTTTTCATTGTAATTGGTCACCTGAGTAGAAGTCACTTCTCTGGTCAGGGAAACATCACCAGACTTCTGGTAATGTTCATATTCAAATGCCCCAGTTGGCAGACATTCATGTTAGACAATAGGTTTGGCAGGGCAAAAAAGGGAAGCTATCAACATGTCTTGAATGGTTATCTGGAGCCTAAAAAACAGAAAATCAATTCAACTGTGAAGGACAAAATGCATTTGGGAGTATCCTCAAATCACTTCCCATATTGAGAAATCACAGCTGTAATTTTCTGTGCAATTGACACAGTTTTCAAATACTGAGGCCACCTTCACATTACCACAGGTACTATCTCTTTTCATGCTATCTGATGCAAAATTATGCTTGATTTTTCCTGTGGAGAAAAGAGGGTAAGTTCTCTCCCTACAAGGTTTATGGGCAAAAACAAGAAAAAGAGGTCAACATTTTAAACTAATGCTCTTGATTACCTCTTGTGTTTGTTCAATGTTCAAAACATTACCTTCCTCGTTCAACATGTCAATCTGTTTGACTTTTGTAACAAAAATACAGTCAGACCTGTGCATATTGTATTTCAGAAAAGTTGGGGTTTTTTTTGAAACATCTGTTTGGAAGTGTTAAGGTTCTGCTGAAAAACCTCACACAGATGTAGGCAGCATGCCATATTTTGAACAACAATAGAATCTCCAAGCATCCTCCCAGGACATGCCTAAATAAAATTCCCAAAGAAGAATGAAATAAAATGTTTTAACCCAAAATTGCTTCTGCTAAGCTGCACATGGTGCCGTACCTGTGCACTTGCAAGGAAGACCAAGTCAGCTGCCATTTTCTGGCAGTGCCATGTATTGCTCTATTGTGTTTGGTCCCACAGTATGTTTTCCACTATTCCATGTCTACTGTACCCTAGCACATTAGTCAAAGGAGAAGAAAGCACCACAGAACTCAGACCAATTAAGGTTTTCTTATTTCTTCCCTTTTTGCCATTACTGTACCCTGTATGTGGTAAATATCTGCCAGGATTCTCCACCCAAACTTAGTGCTCTCAATTCACCCATGCTTTTCAACACTTCTCTTGGGATTCTCATTCCATTGTTTCTTTCAAATTTAATTTTCTTTTCTCTTTTACTCTCTTACTTTCTTTAATTTCCCCCTCTATTTTTCACAGTCTCTCTCACCCCTGCAGGAAAGAAAGAAAAAAAAATAGAAAGGAATGAAATGAACTGCATTTTAACAATCAGAGTAACAGTGAAACAATGCTCTTGAGATCCCATCTGTTGCCAACACATCTCCCAAGACAGCAAATGATGGGCATTCCTTGCTAAATAAAGAGAATTTCCCACACCCATTAAAGATCTACACAGCAAAGACTGTTGCTTAAGTATTTACTTTTTATGGCATACAAGAAAACTACCTGGAATTGTAAATACCAATGACATATTGTTCACATCTCTACCAAGCATGTGGTCAGTGGCCATATGGATAACTTCTGGGTGTGAAATGTCCTTTCTCTTTTTTACAGTGCTGCAATATCTTTGTGCCAGAAGCCTTTTTTAAAAGTTTAATTGCATCATTCTACCTCTAGTGCATGAAGTTAAATTCTATTTACAAACAAAACTCAAATCCCTTCCTACCCCAAAAATCTACCGAAGCAAACTCAGTGTCTACATCGTACCTAATAAAGAGCTGCTTTTTTCTTTTTTAATTTATCCAAACTTTCTCTGATTAGGATTTCACAAATCTTGATCCAACACAGAAACATTTATGCACACCATTTATATAATCCATCTAAATCACAAGGAATAGCAATTATTTAAGTATGATTGCCCTGGATTCATAAAGTGGACTTATCAAAAACAATAACACTGGCAAAACACTTCTCAAAGTTAGACAGTTTACTAAGGCCTTAAATGGGAGTATAGTAAAGCTACAAAAGAGCATGTTTAAAACATCATTTCTCATTAACCTGATAATGAACTTTTCATTAAAAAAGGAAAGTGACAGACCCTGTAAGAGATATTGTGCAAGTTCTTAAGAATTTTCTTGGGAGTTGCCTTGACATCCCTACTGTTTGAGCTTTAGGTCTGCACTCTAAAGAAATGCGATTTCCATATGGTTAAGCAAATGTTTCTCACCAGCATATCTCCAAACCCAAGTTATTTTGTATCTCCTTTTTCATTAGAGTTGTATCCCAGATGGTGCTTCACAACAATAGGTGTTACTGTAAAAATACCAAGGCTTCAGAAATGTAAAACAACTAGAGAAAGTCTGAGGCAAGGATGAGGAAAAATGGTGCAAATTAATATCACTTTATTTGCATCAGCACTGAAAGACTTTTTTTAAATAGGTGGAAATCCATGATCCAGAAAAATTAAGTAAGGAAAAGGCAAATATGGAAGAGTGTAAGAGCAGGTAACAAGCCTCTATTAGTTGAAGAGATGAAAGGAGACAAAGATGAACCCAAGCAATTTTAAAATCAAACAATGATTTTTTTTTTTTTTTGAAGCAGCCTGTGAGTTGAGGGGGGAACCATTTGAGTTGTCTGAGGACTTGGATTGTTTGGTTATGGTCTCTTGCATATGAAAGAATGTAGACAGCACTGCTCTGTATAAGCTAGAACCTGGAGGGGGAAAGCGCTGAAAGCCATAAAGAAAGAAACTGCTTTAGGAAAGGTGGAGAGACAAAACCAACCACAAAGAGGATTATGGCTAAAGCAAATCCAAAGCCTGACATACATGTTTGGTGCTTTAGAGGTATGATTAATGTGGTGAGGAGGAATTATATAGTGTTCAGCAGAAGGCCAAATTTCAAGGTAGGGGAAGTAATCAAAAGATCTGAGCAGAGAAGGGAGGCAGATGATATGGAGTCGTGTTGAGGAAGTTGCCCTGCTTTTGCAAGATATTTAGGTGAAGAAATTAGCCAAAAGATATTTAGTGAAGGTTTTGAACAGATTTACAATTGAACCTGATAAGGATGAAAACAATGACAATAAGACACAGCTCATCAGCAAGGATAACATATTTTCTTATATATATACGATGTAGAACTTATTGATGCAATTGAAAAATAAAGTCTTTCAAATAGAGAATTTCTTCTTCTTATTCCATACAAATACAACACAAACCATGTTTTGCAATAACTGAAGTTAAGACATCCAAGAAAATAGTGGAAAAGACAGGCCTAGACTACATAAAGGTACATACCTTAGCAAAAAATCATTGCCATTACATACAGAATAGAAGGGAAGACAGCTATCTGGATAATGTACATAAAACCTTGGAAGGAGGAGGACAGCTGAAATAGTTCAGAGGGGTGAACATATTTGAAAGCAGAATATATGCACTGCCATTATCTTCCATACAACAAAATCCTTTGTTGAAAACTATGGATGACGAAAAGAAAATCTGTGCCAAACTATAATGTCTTTCTCCAGCTGAGTACAAACATCTCTGAAAGCTCAAGGTTTGATCTTTATATCCAGAAAATGCCATTTCAAAAAATGTTCTCTCTCTGCAGTGATACAACATCATGGACAGAATATTGCTGAATTGATCATCTGCTGTGATAAACTATTTTGGAAATAGAGTCTTCCGGGAAGTAATATAAAACCGAGCTTCTGCCTACACATAATATGCTGGGTTTAGTTATCCATTACTCAGCAAGTGCACAAACTGCTTGTGTCTCCTCTAT
Source organism: Anomalospiza imberbis (assembly GCF_031753505.1). Lineage (NCBI taxonomy): Eukaryota > Metazoa > Chordata > Aves > Passeriformes > Viduidae > Anomalospiza > Anomalospiza imberbis. The sequence continues at coordinate 13,883,019 of NC_089693.1, read as the reverse complement.
GTGTTAAAATAACCATAGCCAGAAGTAAAAAGTCTGAATTTCCTCATACAAGGAGGAAACAGGGAAAACGTGTCAGAAGGAAATGGTCACACCTGTTTAGCAATGCCTGACTGATAAAATGGTGTGAACACATTTGTAAATGACCTAAAATGCCTCAAGGATTACACATTGTGGTTACATTTATGCTTCCTTGTCTATTCCGGCAAAGTAACAGTCTCTCACATTTCTAAAATACTGCCATAAAGATGCAGGAAGCACATGCATCAGGTACAGCTTCATATTCTTTCCCAGTTGGAATTTGTTAAATCACTTTTGCATTTTCCCTTCTCCATTCTATGTCCCCTTTCACTTATTCATCTTGAGTTCTGTTTCCTTATCTGGCCACGGCTGTGGAATGGATTTATACCATGCTGTACATGCAAACACTCACTCTCATATTCAAACCAAGGACAGTGGCATTTTCCTACAGTTTGCTGGGTGGGAAGAGTAGGAATATATTCTATAAACAATTCTGAAGGGTTATAAATAGTGTCTGCTCCTGTCTGTGTGACAGATCTCAAGTCAGCAAGAACCAGTTAGCCTTATGCTTTCCATCTCTTCTCTTTCCGTGAGATAAAGAAATCCACAACCAATTTGCTACTTGAAAAGAGGAAACTATATAAGGAGCACAGTTCTCTCCCAGATGATGAGGGCTGAATTCACAGCCTTTACTCTTTAGCATCATTAATATTACCTCAATTATGTTTGATGATGAAGATATAGTTAATATAAAGATCCATTATGTTTTATTGACGTTAATTGTATGTTGATTATAAATGAGACAGGATGTATTTACATGAACTTCACTATTCAAGGAAGGTTGTGAAATCAGAGTCCAATCCTGCACCAAGAATAAAACCTGCACCTTCTATAATTGTAATAGTATCCAGATGTTCCTCTGTAACATGAATGCAGGTGGTGAAAGCAGTAAACTGGTATGGAGCAGATGTGCTCTTAGCACAGGTGGGACTTGCTCCCAGTGCTACAGTGAATTTTGCATTCACTGACGTAACAAAAGAAGAGTCCAGAAGATAGAAATGTAATGTAAAAAGTGAATTAAAAAGGTAAAAAATAGTTTCCATTTTGGTGGTGCACCTTGTTTGTTGAGATTTTAGAAAATCTCACAAGCAGAGCAAACAGGGATTTTTTTTAAAACTGAAACATCAAAAATCCAAAGTGACCAGCAATGGAGCATGTTCAGATAAAGAAAGCCTGGAGGGTGTAGTACTTCACGCTTTGTGGGATGTGCATAATGTGCACCAGTTGCAGAGATTGTTTCTGCCTCATACCACCACATAGATAATCACTATTACCATGTTTTGGCTACATATTATTCACCTGGCACTTGAGAATTCTTCTGTACTGTTCTTTACTGTAGATATGGGAAGACTGAGTCAACTTTGTCAGCAAGCTTGCCCAACCAGCCTCATTCCAATTAACTTTTCAGACTGCATCTAAATAAATCTAACAAGTCTTCACTGTCATGTAGAACAGACTTTCTGAAATTTTACATAAAGGCTGAATGCTATTTGCACTTCTCTGTCATTATATAATACCTGCTCCCAAAATACATGCACCATTTACCACAGGCCCTCTCTGTGTTAGGTGTCAAACCAATCTGTACCCGTCTACACAAGGATAATCTGTGCCTCAAAAGTATGTACATTGAAAGACAGTCCACTGGATATGAAGAGACAAAATGCACTTGGAAACTGAGAATATAATGTCACCTGGGTAGGATTGCAATGGCCGTGTTCTCTGGAGACATATAAGCAAGAGAAGGTGTAGAAGGGATGGAATGAGCCATTATTGTGGAAGTTGTGTTATGGTGTGCTTGCCAAGTGTAGAAGGCAGCGCTGGAGTATATTCAACAGGTTATGCTATTAAGGTCTAGATACCAGAGAAAGAATCCTCTGGATATAGAAAGGCTAGGCGGCAACAGACTGTAAAAATGAAATCTGAGATGGATGGATGTCCTGGATTACCTGAAGGATAGGAAAGAAGCAGCAGCACTGAGTGGATCTATGGGTGACAGAAACAGAGGGAAGAAACCACCACATAGTAAGTTAGAACAGCATGCCACTACACTGTCCTTGGCCTGCAAAACACTCTCAATAAACTGTGATTGCTCAGTCACCAATGCATAGATTTATATTGGGTTAGTTTTCATTATCTCCATGTCATTATTTATGCTCCATGCTCAGGAACACCACCCAAAATAGGTGGTTTATAGACAAATAATAAAGAGCCTGGTTCCTATCCCAGGGAGTTTCCAGTCTAGACAAAAACATCTCTGCTATTCCTAATCATATCAAGCTGAATCTGGCCATTCACATTTGGAGCCCAGATGAGAATAAGATTTCTAAGGCATGCCCCATGACTACTTCCCCTCTGTGAGTTGAGTAATCAAGTTATAAACCATACATTGATGGGCTGGGCAATTAAACATTCTCTAGCTCATCTGAAGAGATTGCTATGGCAACAATTTCTATACTAGCTCTATTGTTGGTCCCATTTCTTCTACCTTCTTCTTTAATTAGTAACAACTATTCTTTATCTTATACAAGGTGGTTATCCTGATAGCAGCAGACATACATAGTGTGAATGCTGCTATACAAGGAAAATAACATGGCTATGATATATCTGGATCAAAGAGATAAAAATATAACATACCCAAATTGTGATAATAATTCCCTGTATGAACGAGAAGCTTTATGATGGTATGCTGAAAACATTAATGGTGAGACAGCACAATACCTCCTTAAGCAACCTCCAGCAAGTACTTTAGGGGGCAACCACAGGATAGCAAGTGTTCTTCCAGAATGCAGTGTATAAGTTTTGACATTGATAGGACCTAATAGCTTGATGGCTGCAAGATATCTTACAGTGGCTCCAGTGCACCGTGGCCATATCTAAGTTAGCTTTAAACTAGCCAATAGGAATAGCAATCACTGGTCAAAAGTTGGCTGCTTTAAGACTCCCAGACTTGGGCCATACATTAAGATTCATCCCATTCAGAGATGAAGGAAACCATCTCGGGCAGAAGCACAGATATTGTGGAGCTACTGCACAGCAACACTACACAGTAAGATCAGAAGGTCTAATGATGAATACTGCATGTACTTGAAAACACCCTGTTGCACAAAATAGGCTGATTATAAACTTAAATAGAAATAACTCCCTTAGCAGTTTAGACAAAGCAATTATTTAAAGAGGATATATCCTGATATTATATCTTATCCAAGGGACAAGGAGAAAAAGTTGTTATATTTTGAAATTTGAAAGATCACCATTTTTACATTTTTCACTGTACTCACCTCTACCATAAGCACACAGCATATTTAATGGAATTAAAGTTCTTATGTATGTCTACAATACCTCAACTTATTGAGAAGAATAAATATCACAGTTTAAAGGTATTGGTAATTAACTATTCCTATGATTTCAGCCTTTCCCCATGACCAGAAGTCAGCTCACAAGAGAAAGGTCTATGCCAATGTGCAAGTTTGGAAGGGAAGTTTAAATCTCATTGTGGGACAAAATTGAAAGCTGTAAAGGCTTAGGTGTTTTCTTCTCTTTCTTACTTTTGAGTTAAGAGAAAGGTCAGATTAAAAAAGAGTTTGGAGTCTCAGAGAAGTGAGACAATCCAAGACGGAACAAACAACTAGGAAAAGGTAAAAATGGTTCTGCTTTGAGATCTGTGGATGGGTAGAACTTTGCAAAACTATTATGATGGAAGGGAGAAGAGGAAATTATTCTTACCTGTTCTAAGCATCAAGAAATTCACCCTACCAAAAGAATCAGTCCCTGAAAAAGGACACATTCTGCAGGCATCTTCGTAGGTAAGTTAGTTGATGTAGTGTGAATATGATAAAGCCACTAAAGAAAATGGATACTTCAAGATGTGACTTACATCTGTGCAATAGCAGGCAGACTTGTGACAGGAGTGAACCAGCAACAGCAATGCACTGATTTGCAAGAACCTAAACATCACTGATGCATCATAAAAAATGAAAGATGGCTGAATCTCAAATGATTCTGTTCACTACAGCTGATTACAATGCTATAAAAGTCACCAAAATTCCAGCCCAGAAAATCAGTTTCCAGTAGCATGAGTACCTAGGTCCTCTCCATGTCTGCAGCTAATAACTCTGGTCATGCTTTGGTGTTCTCATTTACATGGGAGCCAAAGAAGGCAGAATTATGTGAAAATCTTGGGACAGAAGTTGTCAATAGCTCAATAAAGATATAATTTGTTCCAATATGGGTTTGGTTTGACTTGGAACAATTATAGCAATACAAAACAGGAGACAGTTTGGTTCGAGAACGCTGGGAGTCAGACTTCTTTTACAACCTCATCATACATATGAACCAGCCTTTTACTGGAGTTTTATTTCCATCATGGCTAGATGTGACAGCATTAATTAATTAATTACAACATTTTTCATCCTTGTTACTGCATTGACTTTGCCTGTCTAAAATAAAAACAGAACACATCCACACTGACTAGGTTCTTTTTATCCATATAGATAAAAATTATCTCAAGGATATGAGACTTGCAGAAATTTTATGAACTTGAATATCATCCCATTTCACAATTGCATTCCAGAATTATTTTGGTTATGTTTACATTTTACAGCCAAAGCTTAAGGTACTTCTATCAAGAATGGTGCCTTTGTGTCACTGCACCTGTTGTAAATTTGCTTTTATTTTGGGAGGAACAGGGATGGTTTTTAATGCTTAGTCAGCTACATGCCAACAATACAGATGAAATCTTGGGGAAATGTAAGGAAGACGCTAAGAAAAAGCCTGGTGAAACTGGAGAATACCTAAAGGGATGCTGTTTGGATGCATGTGCTTCCTCCAGTTGTTCCACCTCTGTTTCTTTACTGTTGCCACCTATCCCTCTCCTTATCATTTATATTTCACATGGGCTTTTTTTCAGTTACAGCTGCTGTTCCTCCCTATAAAAGGTATATTAATAAAAGGGAAATGCCAAATCCCTGCTGTCTTCTGACTGATGTGCATTTTTCAGAATATAAACAGCTGGAGTTTTAAAACTCTGTGTTCTGCATTATATGTGGCTAGGAGATGAGGGAATGAGAGGGAAACCACATTTAATTTACTGTTAAGTTTTTATACATAGAAGAACCTAGGGAAACAATTTAAATAGTCTTAATTGTGGCATGTAAAAGCTGATACCCATTGTGCCATGTGCATTTATTGCTGAGTAAAGGTCACAGTGTCAAATAGCACCACATTACCACATTGCTCAATATTCTAAGTATGGCTGACACACTAAGCAACACTTGTCAGTATGTATTTAAGCAATTTATACCAGGGATATGGTATATGTTTGACCAAAAAAGAATTAGCATCAGTTCTGATGACTCCTTATAGCAACTTTTGAAATAATAGCTTTTTCTCACAAGTTATTTATATCAAATCGAAATGCAATTGAGATTTAATTTTCTCTCAGAAGAGCCCAGATACTGAAGAAGTAAAATCATTAATAATCAAATTCTTTCTTTACTGCAATATACATGAGGTTTCAATTCAATGAAGTGAGTGTTTTTTATATACTCCATTATGCCATTTGATGCAGCTATGATTTTCATAAAAGGAAGGATCCTGGTGTTAACATGAATCTCAATGCTAATAACCAATGTAGAGAAATGTTAGTGGACATGAAAGACAAAGCAGGATTTCTATTCTGTCAGAAGTGCTTCTCCCAGCCAATCTTGCCTTGCTAAGAGACTGATCCTTCCCCTGGGGCCTTTTCCTCGTAGTGCCCCCAAGATGTTGGCCTGCTCATCTTCCCTTCTCAAAGTCTTTCTAAGGCATGACTTGCAGATTACCACTCTCAGCAGAAGTGGGGAAAAGGGGACAGGGGGACAGAATCTACTTCCCCCTTCTACCATCTCCTCATGTTCTCTTGCCGGAATATGGAGCCATGATCTCTTGGGCAGAAGTAGCAGAGACACAATGGGGCTTCACTTTGCTGAGCACCACCAGTCCAGGGCCTCACAGAGCACAGCACCTGGCTGGGCACAACACAAATACTGCAGAATCAGCACCAAGTAACACTTTTCTTTGGTTCTGCTTCTATCACAAATCACTACATTACCCTGTGGGTCAGTCTCAACCATTATTTCTGCACTAGGAGACAAAAGACAATGTTAACAATTGGGTGCTCAGAGAAATGATTTACAGGAAGGTAGCAGTGGCATAGAACACAAAGAAGCCAAAGTGTCAAACTGTCTCCAAGCTGAAATGTTGCATTTCTAGTATTTACATTGCCACTGTCTGTGTTTTTAACCAGTATGATGAAGTTTCTGCCTTTTATGAGACAGAAGAGTATGTTACCATGTCCCACACAAATTAATGTTTTTATTTGCTGTGACAATAAAAACATTGGTGCACTCCATTCAATAGTTTACTTTAAAGCATTTCCCCTTTCATATCACAATGTTAGGGGAAAAAATGTGTATTGAAGAGTCTTGCATGGGAGAAGGCTCTTTCCCAGGTTCTCCAATTCTCAGAACACAATAAACTCTTCAACAATGAGCTTTTTCTATTTCCTGATTTCAGTATTTCTTACAACATTTCCTACATAACAATCCTTTTATTATGACAGAATTGATTGTACACAACTTGATTTCTTCCTAATAAATATCACCTCTCCTGTTATAAAGTCTCAGCTTCTAATTTCTCGCTGGTGTTTACCACATGCTCCACCAGCTACCAACTGTCTGCTGTCAAAACTGACAAGTCATTGCTACAGGCTAGAGATCTTCCAACGCAGTTTCCTCAGAGCCAGATATCCCTCCTTGCAATAGAAGTTAAAGTACAACGAAATCTCACAGAAAACACTACACAAATAGTCTCCCATTTCACATACATCACTTATTAAAACACAAACCCTAGCCTAGTCCAACTGACTTCTACTTCACAACTCTACTTATGGAAAGGTCTCAAGTTGTTCTTTTCCCTTCCTAGCTAATAATTGTGAAGAAAGGAACTGTTTTCCTTTTTACTTTAATTAGAAGTTGCTGACTTCATCCTTTTCCTATAAACTTGAAGTAAATAGAAGTGAGAGTCGGCATATGTAATTCTGCTATAATTAAAATTTTACTCCACTTAGTACCAATCTGATATCTTACAACACTAAGAACTAAATGTGGTGGTGGCTTTTTTTTTTCCATTTCTTGCTTGTTTTGTAGCTAAACACTGATCTTTTCATCAAAATAGGCCATATAGAAATCTATTTTAAAAGTAAACCCAAATTCCAGAGAGCACCTTAACCTTAAATAACACAGTTTACGTACATGCTAAGGTGCTTCTATTCAACAAGCTCCTTTCTAGAATGGAGGCTAAAATTTTTAGGCATAACTGAAGCTGTTATACACTTATCCAAACAACTCATTCATTACTGCTATGTATAGAAAATGCTTTAGAGTTTTTATATCAAGAATTTCAGCATGCTTAGTAGAACCAGAAACAGTGCATCCCAGAAATTTCTGTAGAGAGTATGTTTGCTGTAATACAAGTGATAAAACTACTACCAACAGCCAAGTTTCCTTCCAGCTTTTCATTTCTGAGTAATTTCTGCAATGAAGACAGAAGTGTAATAGACATGAAGGAATGTGGCAATCCATTTGTTTTATTTCTATGAAATTATTGCTGATTGCAGGTTTGGAGGATGTGTGGGTGAAGTTTGCTGATTTATTTCAGTTTGGTAAGGAATGCTTTTTTAAAACACCTTTAACCTTTTTCTTCCAAACAGTTAATTTGGGTCACTACTTTTGCACTGAAGCTTTGATTGTTAGAGGAAATACTTCTGCATACTTTTGCTCTGCTGTAAGAGAGGCAATATATTTTGGGCCATATGCCAACAGATTTTAACCACAAACTTAGGGAAAGGAGACAGATTAGATTGTGGTGGTCTCATAATCAGGGTTTCTCTGTACTCTTTTCTTGCTAAGAGCAAGTATTCACCAGTGAAGTGGTTCTATGTCATACAGATGGCATATCCATAGTAATAGGGCAAACTAAACCCACTCAGCTGCATTCCTCTAGCTTCTGATAAGCGTTCTATAGTAATTTTATCACAGAACTTCTTTAAGGTGTCCAGCCAAATAATACACTTTAAGATCTTCAGTAAATTCTCAACTATTTTTCAGCATGCAATAATCTCATTCAATAAAGGAAGGTATCAAACAAAGACCTGGAGGTTTGTGATGATGAGGAAAAGCCCTATTTCTATTCAAACATTTACAGAGACTGTTCCTTTTAAAAGCTAGTGGTCAAGCAAAAAAGAAAGAGAAAGATCTATTTGGTCACAGCCTCTATCAGCATGCCATTGCGCATTTGCCTCCAGTTGCAAACTCTCTAATTTTTCAGGCAATCCAGACAGATAAATAGATGCTTCATCAGCTCGCTAGGGAGACTACTCAACCATTTCATAATTCTCCCTGATACCTTCCTGATTCTACTGGTTAAAGTCTTCCCTTTCTTAAAGCCTTCCTTTTCTGTGAAGCAGCCAGTGATTGTGTGTTTTTACACTGTGCGTTCTTTTATTCCACCTTTACTCCTGAGCAGCTGCTGCTGCTGGAGCAGGATCAGCTGATGTGGTGACTCTCTCAGTCAGCATCTGGTCCAGATCTGAGAGTGTATGAGTGCCTGGTCAAGAAAATGTAGTAACAGGGTGGGTGTCTCAGGGAGTTGAAAACGAAGGGTGAGCTGTGCACCCAGAGGTGGGAACTCCCGAGATTTGAAAATATGCAGCAGGCAAACCACATGCAGAGTTTTTGTGATAGAGCAGCTGGGGAGGGACATTCCTCTTCTATATTGACACTATGACATAAACATTGCAAACCTTGACTACTTCATATTCTATCCTTACTTGAAAAACAAACATGCAAGTGAAAACACAGACGCCTGTCACACTGTTGCAGTCAAATGCAAAGCAAATTATTTTTTGGGCAATGCAATAGCCTACAGATGGAACATGAACCCACAAAACCACTGATGCATCATTACATGAAGGGTATTTTGGCATCCACTGACTTCCATTTTATATCCTAATGACTGAATTTTCTAATAAGGATTCTGCTTTTTTCAGCAGGGGGGGTTAAAAATATTTCAGGTTCAAAGAGACTTGGGTTTGTAATTTTTAATTGCTTAGAGGATTGTAATGGAATGCACAGAAGCAACAGCAGACCAAAGGTTTTAATATTGAAATGAAACCTGGGTTCATGTCCATGTTTTACAAATCCATGGTAGTGCAATGCTGGGTCTATGCTAAAAATCTCTCAATTAAGCCTGAAACTGATTTGCAGACCAGGAACCCATGCAAAGTATTTTTTTTCCTCAGATCTCATAATCTCTTCAGTGCCTCTGCTGTATAGAAGCTTTGCTACAAAAGGAACGAGTCTCACTAAGCTGCAGAAAGAACCTCTTTCTCCTGAGGAACAATGATGAGCACCTACACCAGACAGTAACTTCAACTTTTGTTTAACATGCTCATAACAAATGCGTGCAGGACTGACTGAGGAGGCAGCTTGTGGCAGGGGGAGGTAGCAGTGAAATGCAGAGCTAGCAAGACAACTTAAATCAGCTTCCCACCTTAAAAAAGCCCATCAGGTCACAATTGAAGTTTCTATGTGAAAAGTAGCTCTGTAAAGCTGCCACATGAAAAAGGATGGTTGGAGAGCTTTGTCATGCAAATTAAGTCATTTTCTACCAAATTCATAATCACAAGGGTTACCTCAGGAACAGAAGTTTCTGTTGAAATGGCAGTTTCTTGTCCCAGGTATGAAGTTCTGACAGTCACTTCATTTCTCTTTCTCTAATAACTCCCATTCAAACACCCTCATTTGATGATACAAATATATATAATATAGATGGGCATAGATATGACTCAAGTATAAATAGGCAGTCTCAAACCAATGAACATAGCAGAAAATTAAGCGCATAGTCTCCTCAAGAGCTACTACCACCACTAATGCATTTAGGTTGGCTTTAAGTATATGGAACTCAACTGAACACACTGGATCCCACAGGAAAAGGAAACCTCAGAGACCATCTTCCAATAGCATCAGACAAACTGCTTCACATTTAAATATTTCCATTCTGCCCTTATTTACCCATCCTGGAAATCACCCTCGCATAGATTCTCTTCAGAAGAGGACACATGATGGAGAGAAATCTCACCAAGGATTAAAGTTGTATTGTTGGTCAGCTTTAAAGAAGGAGATAAATCTGAATAGCTACAGATTAGCAAGCTTTTCTTTATACTGAGCAAGGGATTTGACACTCTAAGAGGCAACAGAACGGTATAGACAGATAAAAAAGATAGAAGGGAGAAAAAGCTGACTCTTGTAAATAGAAATCAAACCAAGAAATTTTCACAAGGCACTAGAAAATTCTCCTCATGACTCTTGGCTGTCATGTAAAAAGACAAAGGACCCTTTCTTTTAAAAGGGAGAAAGCAAAAAGTACATATTAAGTGGTCATTTTGCACGACAAGTTGCAGCAGAAGTTGGTCCCACACAGCTATGACCAGTAGCATTCAACCCGTTCCCAAATTGATGCAGAGAAGGGAAAAAATGTGCAGAATTCCACCTAAACAAAATGAAAAATAACTTTGAAAAGCTGTAAAAACTATTTGTGACATGACACTGAATGAGTAAAAAAAAAAAAAAAAAAACCAAAAAAACAGGAGAAATGTTTTTGTCTCTCAGTCAGTTTTTCACAACCTGTTCATATGAAATCAATGCTCAATTAGAATTAAAAGAAATTGACTGTTTATCAGGAACAAAAGGGAGAGTAAAATAAGCATCAATCATACCTCAAAAAGTATTACATGTGCAGCTGAAGTGGACAGCTTTGAAAACTATTATTAGTTACACAGATTAGGGTAAAAATGTACATTAATTTATTCTTATGAATATACAGAGTATGACAGAGAAAAACATATTTGGTGTCTAATAATGGAAATTATCCATGCTGGCAAAATAGCAGCTCTAACTGTTCTACCACTTTCTCCTTTTAGGCACAACATTGTAACTTGTGGCAAACACAGTCCCTGCAAAGTTTAGAGTAACACTTTCACCCCAAATGAGAGCTACTGCAGAAACTTCTAAGTATATTAAGCCACTGAGAACTAGAAGTATTATGAAGAAAAAAAAATTAGTAGAACTGGATTCATTCTACTGAGTTCCAAACCAGGATAATTCCTATAACCATTTCAATGCAAAAATGAAGAACAATTTCTCTAGCCAATCTTGTCTGCTTATTTTACTGAACTGTGGTAGAGATATTTGAAAGTGTCAATGGGGATGTTCTTTTTTGCAGTCATCACTATTTTCTATCTCCTACCCTCAAGCAAAGACATAAATATATTTTCAGTTTCTTGTTCCTTCCACAGATAATTTTTACCTTGACAAAGCTTTACTGTGGACAAATGGTGCCTTTCCAGACCTCCTCAGAACATCAGTCTAAGTGAATGTATTTTGCTATCAGTGTTTAGCATATTGATTAACTTGTTTTTAGATAAAAGCTGTGAAGGAGAAGATGCTTCTTTCTTCTGTTCCTCAGCAGGGATCTCAGCAGTTTCTCATCACCTCCAGACTACATGCTGAATAGAGGTGTGGGGCCAAGTTGTCAGCAAACAGCAACAGCTGTGTTTGGTGTAGCCAGCAACCCAAGCACATGTCATCCCAGCACTGCCCTCCAGGTATGCTAGTTACTTTACGTGGGATAAACATCAGAAAAAAAGAAGCTTGTTGGAGAAATTCTACACAACACAGTAAGAAATCTTTCTGTGTTCGTCCACTGCTCTTCAGCTATCCTGTGAACTTGATACTGATAATATTCCTCCTAGGCTATTCACCAAAAAACATACAAAACCTACAAGGAGAGATGAGGTTTGACTTATTCTTTGGTACGTGCGTAGGTTTTCAAGAGCCCTTTTTAGAGAAATGCATAATTTTTACTCCTACCCTATTCTAAAGGCTCTTCAGAAAGAAATGGGACATTCAGGATTCAGAATTATTCAAAATATCAGTCATGAATAGCATTTTCTAGTTTCATTTCTCATTTTGGTGATAGACACAGCCCTGCTTTCCAGTCTTTACCACAGTTACAGTTGTGGTAACTGTTCTTTGACATCAAGCACTTACAATATTTTTCAAGCATTTTTAACATAAAACCTGATAAAATTATTTTTATCTGTGGAAAGACTCTCTACCCTGTTATTCACATAAATCTTTGAAACGGTTTTGTAGAATCATTTATTAGCTATGTGTGAGGTCGAAGAGCATGCAGATATTCACACAGCCACTGCTGGACTTCAAGATCCTTCTGGATTCCCCTCCACCCTGTCCTAACCATGCCATGTCTGCCTTACAACAGCAGTGTGGGACTGCAGGCTGCAGAAACTTGCCAAGAGGAGCTCGCATCAGCAGGGAAACCATGAGAAGAGAGCCAGCAGCTTGGTACTAGCTGGGGGCCCAGAGCATTGCACAATCTTTCTCAGCCTGGGCTGGAATTTCCACAGAGCTTTGGTTCATGCTATTGGCTATGACAGATTGTATCTTCTTGGGGGAAGATTGCAATGACAGGGGAAGATACACCAAAGAATGAATTACAGAAACTGCTGCTGATCACTGAATTGTAAAAACTCTCCTGCTGGCACTACAGCTACTATTGCTCACAGCTGGGAGCAAAGTGTTTCAGAAGCCAGCTCTCCAGCCCTTCCCTGACTCACTGAGATATGGCACTGCACATTCTAATTGCATTATAAAAAGTAACACAACAAAGCCAATCAAATTGCCTGCCCCAATTCAGAGCTGGTGTTCATTCAATGAACATGAACAGGATGCAAAACCAGGAGCACAAGGAATTCTCTATGATGCAGCTGAGCAGCACTTCTGGTGAAACTCAGGTTCTGTGGGAACGATGCCACAAAGTACAGGATGCTGATCGACATGGCCTAACACTTTCATTTCTTCTCATGAAATAAGTTACTTTTTAAATGACTTTAGAATAATGAGGAATACTTTTAATTGCAGCATTGACAACTTCTCTTCAGCATCATGCTGCTTTTAAGTTAACATCTTAAGAAGAAATGCTGGCATAGTCATGTCCTTGGCAGGCACATGAAAGAACATCACCAGAGACCCAGAAGTTCACTAGCAAAACACATGGTTCAGACACTGACCATTTGCTTGCAAGGATATGTAACATTTGTTTAAATTCCCATGCTATTGAGATGATTAACAAATAGCTTATTTACCCTGAGATTTTTCCCATGTCCTAATAGCTCAGGTAATAAATAATCCTTTAAAAATGTTTAAAAAATCCCCCAAACGTAAAGAAATCTATTGAATCCCAGTAATCGGAGACTACTAATTTGCAAGGCATCATATCTAAACAGGATAAGTTGTATTGAGAAGTTATTAAAGTAACAGTATAGAGCAACTTAAAAGGTATAGCCTCAGCCATTTTGGAAACTAGCTCACATTCTTCTTCAGCTTTTTACATCAGGTGTCATAATTAAAATTTTTAAAAATTGACTCCATGTTGACAGTCCTGAATGTAATCAAGCAACACAGGAACAAACAAAGAAAATGTCATCCAACTACACATTAGTAAAAGTTAATACCAAATGTACTCAGTCTTCTTCTGGTTTCCTCATATCCATTTTATCTATGTTAACCATTGGAAAATACTCATGTACAATTTTTTTCTCTTTGCCATTTCATATTCATAAGTATTTTCACCGTGTAGAAATGCAATCTACTAGAGATTCTTCCTCATTTTTTCCATCAAAATACTAGCTCCATGATGTAGCAGAAGCAATCTATTATCATTACAATTAAAAAAAAAAAGAAACCCATGAAAACTCCAGCTGGCATCTGCAATCCAACCTGCAACAGGCAAAACAGCGGTGTTTACCTACCCTCTATTTCAATTTTGCCTGTATACCTGCACCTGCATGAATTCTATACATATATATTAAGTGCTTTTTATGGAATTTTTGGTTTTCTTTTGCATTCTCTGTATGATCCAATCCACACCATTCTGTCCCCAAAAACACCTCAATGCTATTAATGAGGCTGTATCAGAATATTTGTGTCACAAGCAGGCTTTACAGCTATCAGTACTTGTGGAAACTGTGTTGTCTTTGGATCAGCCAGCAATCTGCTAAACCACAGTACCTAACTAGTACAAATTGAAGTTCTGCCTGGGTTTACTTTATTTCATTAACATGCAATTAGAGGACGGGTATGGTACATTGTGAAAGCAACAGCTTATGCAATTCACTTTCTGAAACATGAAACTATATAGTACCCACATGCAATCTTAATATTGCTTGAGAAATTCTTATTCCCAAAGTAACTTATACTGATATCTCACTTCCTGTTAGAATTATGAAGTAGATAAAGGCAATTGTGGCTCTATACAACTTATGATCATGAGCATTGCTATGTCATTGCAAAAAGAAATTGTATATTGAGTAATACTTAAACATTACAATCCCTTCATAAAAGTGCTCCTCCTAACACTTTAAGCATTTGAGTTGTCCCAGCAGCCCTACTTGATCTGTCATAAGGTTTTCTATCTAGGAGTAACTCTGCATTATGATTTTTTATGTGCCACAAGAAAACAGCTTCCTTAGGTTTATTTTTCTCATCAGTAATTTGGCCCTTATCTTTCAAAATATTCCTCAGATACATACAAAACAGAACAGATTCTGTCCAGAGAGACACCTGTCAACAGGGAATACTTGTGAGTAAAATACTTAAACTCTTTTATTAGTCACCCAATTGAGCACTTGATAGCTCAAGCACCATCCATATTTCATGTTTGAAAAAAAAATCTGAAGGACAAAGGCACCTCTTTCACAACACTAACAGATTCTATCATTAGACAGGTCTGGTTGTGAAGAACAAAACTGCAGAAGCCAGCTCATGCCTTGCTGTCTAAGCCATTTGTTTTGTTAACTACCTGTCAATGTTGCAAAGTGATAATCTGGTTGAAGTACATAGATTCACAGCTTTCTTGAATAAACACTGTACTTCCCCACCCTGAACTTCTAAAGACAGAGTTCAAAAGAGAAAGCCAAGTTCATTTTCATATGCTGAAACAGGCAGAAACTAACAACCCTCAGTTAAACAGAATGAGACTTTTTCCTTACTTGTCAGTTTACTTGTCAATATATTTGAGCACCTAAAAATATAAACTGATGTGTCGGTCCATAATACTATATCTGAAACTCCACACTAAAACAGATGTTATGACTTTAAGCAGGATGTGGTGTGAAACACCACGATTTGTATTTTCACCACGATTTCACCACCACGATTTGTATTTTCCAAAGTGTTACTCGAAAAGCAAAGGTGTATCTACATACCAAAGAGTTAAGTTATTATGGTGGAGAACATGATAAACCCTATGTTTTGCTGAGCTTTTAATAGATATTTTCATTTTAAGTGCTACTGTAGCACATTAAGTCAAACAGCAAAGACTTCTTCTCCTTACTAGCTCTTGAGAAAGCAACAGCATAACATCCTTGCCACTCCAAACCTGAGCCCAGAGGAGATGACCATTGTATCAAGCCTTCCAGCAGCCTAACCACAGACTCCTGGGAAACAGGATAATTTATAAATGCCTGCCTTTGTAAGCAGGCACAGTTTCTCTGATATGTTTGCCCAAGAACTAACACAAATTACTCCCAAAGTACTTTTCTGAGGTGTACGTACTATCTGCTGGAATGCTGCAGCCAGCAAGAAATATCTCACAACCCCATCAAAGCAGATATTGTTTGAAATGTTTCTGTTAACTGTGGTGAAAAAGGCAACACTGCTGGAACGAAGTGATACCCTTTATCAGATGGAATGATACAGCTGGGAAGCACAGATAAGATTTCAAGCATGAAGGTGAATCTATTGATGCAGTATCTGACTGCTGCACTGATATTTTTCCTCAGAGTACTAGTGGAACTAAACATCCATTTTAGCTACAGAAAAGATGGCTCAAGAAATTTTCTATTTTATCAAAAAGGAGTGTCAAAAGCAAATATTTGAAACAAGATTAAGTTTTAACTTCTTGGTAAAGTGTGTGTCATTTAGGTTCCTTGACTGTCAGATGTCCTGCAGTTCTGGTATTTCCCCATGCTTTCTCTGTGATTAACCACTCTTTTCTCATTTCTCCATTCATTTTTTTCCACATATCTTCACTGACTTGTGCAGCAACTTCTTAGCATGAATTCCTCATGTAGCCCCTTAAGGAAGCAGAACTGTAGGCAAAAACATTGCTTGCTTCTCCCAGCAAGGCAAAGCAACTGTAGAAATGCAGTTTTAGGAATAAGAATGCTATTTACTCAAATGGCCACGAAAGACATTTTGTATCTGATCTCACAGACATGATGAACAGAATGAGAGTTCAAGGTTGCAAAAAGTCAACACGAGTGCTATTATTCCAATGCCAAGAGATACAGAAATCAGCAGTCTTGTTCTGGCTGCACCTGATTCAAGTGAAGAGATTACTGATACCAGCTGCTTCACAGTTTATCCAAGATCACCACACCACTACTTGCTTCCTAATCTAGTCCAATTAAATGACTAGGTTAGATTAAACTCTTTAACAATATATGCATAACTGTTTTCTCAGACAGCCTACAGAGCACACAATTATTGTGGCAGATCTCCAGAGAATGGGAAAAGAAACAGAAGAGAGCCCCCAGGCAGTAACCTGCTCACCCTGCAAAGCTGCAACCCGAAGACAATGTGTGACTTTATTGTATCTTCACATTACGGTTCCCTAGACACAACTGAGCATTGTTTCCTTTATCCATAGAAACAATGGCATGCATAACTCCCCATGAAAAAGTTATTTGCAGAAGTTGCTTGACAGTATTGTATTTATCCGACTGAGTTGGGGGTAGCAATTAAATTGTGGAAACAACAGAAAAGCACAATGGCTGCATGCAATGTACATAATGAAGAGAGTGGATACGACAGACAAGGTCCAGTTGTAATAGGTACCAAAGGGCACCAGAGGGATTGTAATGGAGATTCTCCAGAGAGAACTGAGCTGGCATGAGTCTGGCAACAGCTGGTAATTCCTTAAGAGAAGAACCTTGTGCAAGTCCACAAAGCTGGTAGGTCCTCAGGAAAGATGCACTTCTTGCAGTCAGAGGGTTCACCACAATAAATATTTGGCTGATGCCACCAACATCTGATTTCTGGACTAGAGGGAATATGTTGAGAGAGAAGGAAGACTACTTGTAGATAAAACATCCTTTTGTTCAAAGAAATGTGGGAATAAAGAAACTGCAAAGCCTAAACACATAGATAAAGCTGAGGAAGTATTCAGGGAGCAGTTTCCAGTGCAACAGTTCAAGTACTGAAGATACTGTATCATTGGTACCCTGTAAGTGATATCATCCATCCACATGCCAAGGGATGACAGTGCTGTCATTCTGCCAAAGTATTTGTTTCTGCAGTTATAACTAGAAGTTTAAAGAGACCCTAGATTAAGTTCCTCTGTATAGTAAATACTGTGAAGTAAAACTTTAAAGCCCAAAAATAATACCTGCTGGGCAGTGCAGGAGAGGTCTGCTGGAGAGGGCTCATACAGCACAAGAACCTTTATTGAAACATCCTGGCCAGCACTACCTGTAGCCGTCCAGAATAAAAGATGCTCTGGAGGAAAGCCCTCTGCTCCAGTCTGCTTCTAGCTAATTAAAAAATCCATCATGACTGCTTATGACTGCTTTGAGACCCCTTTTTTTTTTTTTTTTTTTTTGCTGCCCTCATTAGTTATTTCCCTTGAAAAGTAACAAATACTTTTCCCCCCTCTTTTAAATTAAGAACAACATAAAACAGCACGTGCAGGTTAGAAATAAATTCTGACTTTTTCTGTGACTGTAACCATACAAACTCTCTGCAGGATATTTAGTTACACAATAGCCTCAATCAACAAAAAATAACTTGGAGGCATTACATCATCTGATCAGACCCAAAGGCAACAGCATTGTTACCTAACAGCTTCAGACAGCTGATTAACCACTTTTTGTAGGGTGTCAATTACACCACACCCTGGTTGTTCAGAACTATGCTGTTGACAGTACAACACAGAAAGAGAAAAGCAAACTGCCCCCCACATACACACACTAATGCTACTGCCAGAATATTTGTCATGAACTCAGCTACAAGTACTTAGAAACCTTCAGTAAATAAATAAAATAAACAGGCACAGACACATAATGACATATCTGAGCTTGTTACAAGATGGAATAGTGAAATTTTAAATTTCATTATGTCAACTTTTCAGGGAAAGAGAGGATTTTAGAAGGAGTAATGAAGACCTTTAAGAAGGCAGTCATTCACCCTTGACAATGCCAGTCTGAGATTCAAAATCCCACTGTGGAAAAGGGTCTTTTCTTAAAAAACATAAAAGCAAAACTTGTTTTATTCAATTTCCTTCACATTCTTTCTGCTCATTTTTATGATACATTTCATCACTATGTACATTATGAGTGCTAAGGAAAATAAAGTGATCTTTTCAGTTTGACATGGAATGGATAATGCATACTTTCCTTTATAACCTCCTTTCCATGTGCCTGCTGGAAATTGTTTTTCATTGTTCATAAACCCAAGGCGTGTTTACACTGGAATACAGGAAAAGCTAAAGCAGAATGCTGGTGTGTAAGCCATAGTGGCTTTTTTTTTTGGCTTTTGCTGTGAAGTGATAAATGATTCTTGGTCCCCCATGGGTTAGAGGGCACCAAACTTCAAATAACTACAACATCCGATAACAAAGTTTTTCTCCATCATTTGCAATCAAAACACCAAGAACACAGCCCTCTGGACCTCTCATCCTTCATGTTCAATTGTAAATCCTGATTAAATAGCTTGCAGGTGTCAGGATTAGAGTATATTCATTGGGAGCCTAAACACAGCACCAGCTGGGTTCCTCATTTGCCAGTTGTAGTTGCTTCTTTGTTTTGAAACTGTTGACAGTACAACTAAAAATATTCCTTTGGGTAGAGACGGCGTTAAATAACAAGCAGGATGAGTAAGAGAACAGCTGTAGATATTTTTCTGTGTTTAACATACCTGCCTTGTTGATTTATAGTAAGCCCTCCATATAATGTACATTCTGTGTAATCCAAAACATTTAACCTTTCGAGCTGGGGCTGTGATAAAGCTATCAAACACAGGAAAGGCTCTTGACAAGTCCTGTATTACCAGACTTTTACTCAAAGGAAAAGTGAAATATAGTTTCACCTCCCTTTTAGTATACAACAACAAACATTATTATGCTTTATCAGTTGCTACCAACTAAACTGTATGCCAGACATCCACATAAACATCAGTGTGGAGATGGGAGAACAAAACATGTAACTTAGGCAAGTTCTCAAAATCTTCCTCTAGTGAGGGTCCAGTTGGTTTGAGCATGGCTTTCTTGAAGGGAAGCTCAGGTCTTCATTTTAAGAACCAAAGCGAGTGGAGTTTCGAGCACAGAGAGGCCATTTTCACCATTCGTCCTTTGCACAAAAGCAAGCAGCATCTGCCAGCATTCAAGACTATCAGTTCAAATAAATCCCTTTTATTATGATTTTATAGTGCATGGGTACTCCACCACCAATACTGCTGTTTTAAGATCTAACACCGGGATTGCAGCTTATTTCTTTTTATTATTGCATTAAAGAATTTGCATTGCTTTTTGCTATTTTGTCCAAAGCTGCATTCTCTTTGGAATTAAGTTCTGGCTACTTAAAAATCCCTGAAGTTTTCAAATACTTATTCACTTTGGCTTCCTGTCCCAAACTCTTGAGTAAAACATTACTATGTTTTAATCCCAAAGGCCACTTCTTTTCAATGGGCAGTGAACCAAGTCACACAGCATAGATGTAAAGAGAGAGACATATGTGTATGAAAGACATTATTACTTTCCCTATAAAAGAACAGAGGGAAAAATCTGAAATATTTAATAGTCTTTTTATTAGATGTCACTGAAGCAAAAAAAAAAAAAAAAAAATTTGAGGGTTTCAGATAATCAGTCCAAGATAAGCTTAAACAAAATATTGACTACTTTACACATCTGCATTTATGGTGGGGGAGGATCATGAGTAGACATGGGCCAAATGGTCCCAAAGCAATTTGCACAGTAGTGAGGCACTCATCTCACTCATGACTAATTGAACTCACTTTTCCCAACGTCGGGTCTCAGGAGAAATTCAAAGCACACTATAGCATTTAATACTGAGATTTTAACAAGTTAGCTTGAAATTCTGCTAGAGTTTTAAAGGCAAGTTCTTCCCAGTAAATAATATAATGAGAAAACATCAGCACTTAAGAGGATGCCACAGGGTTAATGCCAGCTTTTAAAAGACTTCAGAATGGATTTTACCCAGTTCACATGTCAGGAGGCACAGCACGGAATCAATTTACAGCAGAAGCCAAAGATCACAAATTTTAGGGGAGCCTGGGGACTGATTCCCCCAATCGGTGCCGTGGGGTGCACAGATGAAAGAGCAAACTTGTTTTTTTTCTTTAATGGTGACAGCATATTCTGAAATTACGCACAGCAGGCAGGAGAAACCTGCATAGATTTCAAAAGATACTGCAGGTTTGTGTGCTGAAGAACACATTTAAGGTCCTAGTTAATGTGCTAGCCTTTCACCTCTGGAGGCCTGGGCTCAGATTTATCTGAGGTAAAATGAAAGAGAATTTGGGACTTCTATCTTCTTAACCCTTATTGGCCTTTCATCCACACCATACAAGCACAAACCAGTTACCAAACTTTGGATCAAACTCTACTTACTTTTATTACTCTTAAGTCAACCTCAAGCAATTCTCCTAAACACTAATAACAGCATAGTTCAGGGTTTCCACCAATTTAAACTGGAGTGAAAAGCCAAATTCTGTTCTCATTTATATCAGTGAAAACCTACACCTGTACCAGTATTCAGGGAATCCATGCAGAGGGTTTAAGCATAAGACATGAGAGAACAAGATCCTACCAAGACTGGAAAGCAGACTTTTTCAGCTTCAGAATATTTGCTCAGAGCTTGCTTGAAAGATGTTCTGTTCCCTATATCTGGCTTTTACTAATGCTGCTGTAGATACTCTCTATTTTAAAAACCTCCTATTTATGGCTTTAAAGTCTTCATTGTCTCCAGATTGACAGAAAGAGCCATGAATTATTATTATTTTTTAAAAATATCAAAATAGCTTTGCTTAAGCTGATTGAGGGGAGTGGAAAAATCTGAATTTCATTTGCAACTATTATGTTTTAAGTCCCTCTGAATTTTAGGCAATATATGTAGCATTTAGTCTAAAAATACCTCAACAATATTCTTTCCACCTTGGCTGTAGAAATATTTTGTAAGAAAACATGATAATCACAATTTCCATTATACATGAGGGATGTTCCTCTTTTCCATGAAGGATGTTAAAATAAATTCTGTTGATAATGAACTTATGAGGCCCTCAGCAGGTTGAGAGAACACTGTTAGAATCCCTTTTATAATCACCAAGCCAAAAAACTTGCTGTATATACTCACTGGATTCTCCCTTCCCCCTTCACTCTTTCCAAGTTCATTCAGTAATCATGGGTCTAAAGAAGCCTAGCACACACAGCTGTTTCAGTACTGCTGGCTAGCAAGGCTGACACAAACATTCAGGTCTCAAGTTTGGCAGTTGTTTGCATTGCACGTGTTGAACAATGTTTTGACTGTACTTAGGTGACAAACTGGTTTCAGAAACAGGTTTAACATGACAATACCAAGAGCAATAATGAAAAGGGCCACTTCTGTAAGGTAAATGTCCCACACATTATCAGAGCTCACAGGAAAAAAAAGTTGAAACAGAATAATTAGACAATGGAAAGGAGTCAGTTATGCCCAATCACTTGTGCTAGCAGGAAAGGTTCGATACAATCCCATACAAGGAAATGGAACTGCAAAATATGACACATTACAATGTGACACAGTAGACAAGCCTGTAATACAAAGAAATGTGTAGAAACAAATACTAAAGGGCTGAACACAAAATGACAGATTACACCTTTGTGCTGGGAGAGGCAGTCGTAAAGATTTATTTTGCTAAAATTCTTTTTCACTCTGGCTCATTTTCATAGTTATAGAAAAATATAGAAAAGCCTGTATTAACTCCTCCAAGATCTTTACATTTTTTCTAAATGGAACAGGTGAATGAAGCAAGGAAAACAGTGCAAACTTCCAGAGCTACAGCTAAAAGGTGACAACCGGAGCCACGCTGCATGGCAAATGGTGGGGTCAGAACATACAGGGAAACAGGTCTAGGGATGATGACCAACCAAATACCTTGAATGTGATCCTCAGTGATCACAAACAATATATGCTCATTCATTCCTACAAAGCTCAAGTGATATATGTGAAATGCCACTTTGTAAACAGAGTGAAATAATCTGAAGCTTTTCTTCCATACAGTTTCATGCATATATATGAAGAAATATATTTCCCTGAATGGCAATATCCTCGTTTTGTTCTAATCAAATAACTGAGGATAGAAATGATGTGAAAATTATGAGTAAATCCCAAAGGTGTTTTAACTTTTCTTTTTGACATAGATTAAGTGTATTACATATGCTTGCCTTGAAAGACAAGTAATCTGATCAGTTCTAATTGAACTGCATGTATACTATATATATGCAAGTTGTGTGTTTATATGTATAAAGAGATATAAATTCTAAAAATCTTGCATGCCCTAAAAGCAGTTGGTTAAACATATTATTTACTGATTAGAAGTTTAAATTTCATAACTAAAATACTGTCAATGTCATTAAAGTAATTTCAGGCAGGTTAAGTATCTTGGATAGTCTTGTGTCCAGAGTTGTCTGGATTTTGTTCATCAAAAATAACTTGGAACATATCTTGCTCTATCTATAGAGATTAGAACAGTGGTTTTCCAAGATAAATTATGGAACAGTCTTCATCTCAATTTATTTTAAAGGGAACTTCCTTTGTTTCTAGCAGAGATTAGCCTTAAGCATCATCACCAAAGCAGAGCAAAAAGGCATTAACTTCAAACATTTGAATTGGGCTTTAGAGATTCCTAATGAACCTGCTGCTCCTTTCCTAGTGTTCATTTGGAATATACATTCATTTCTTTCATGAATGGCATTACACCGCCTGTGTCAGTACGCGAGCTCTACCACATGAGGTGTTAAATCTGCACAAGGCACCGAGCAAGGTGCACCCTGTATTCCATGGCCCACACTTTGCACCTCACTTCAGTACCCAAACCCAAGAGAGCTGCTTGCTGGAACTTAAGAATAGTAGCAGAAAAGAGCATCAATTAGAAAATGCATCATAAAGTGGCCTGCGTAGATACTGCCTGTAACTGTGAGGTTATCACTGATTTCTCATGCCAGCTAAAGCAAGGAAGCTGGAAAACTGAGAGTTAGTTGTTCATGTCAACTAGCACTCAGAGATGAAAATGACTACTCAACAGGTATCTAAAAAAAGCTACCAGAAATGCCAATTTATACATTTTAGAAAATATTTGGCATGGCACAAACTGTCGTTTAATACTAACAAAACCACCACTCGGCATAAAAAGGGTAACTTTTCAGCATACATTTTCTTAGAGCACATTAATTCAATAAACTTCAATTCATTAAGTAAATAAATTTGAGATTGAGGCATATAGATTTAAATTAATAGAACTATCTTGGTAACATAGTTTAGGGTTTTGTCTTAAATGGGCAAATTATGCCCAACCAATACAGGTAATTATTTTCTGAATGAGTTACTGATGTATGTTCTACAAATTCTGTTTCAGTACTTTTAAATGTTTCCTAGAAGATAGATGGACTACTGCAAAATCATCCTAGCCATAAAAACAAACCTGTCTACACAATCTCAATTATTTAAAGCAGCAAGAGCTAATTATGGAATGATACTTCACAGAACTTTATTCCTCATCTATTATTATGCATTTTCATCAAGTATGATTGCTAATTTTACTGTAAGTAATAAAAAAGTTCTTTCATGTAGTATTATTTAAAATGACCATATTTTTCAGCAAATGAAATGACATGCTGTCAATGAAATTTAAGCAACCTCAGGAGTACCATAGAGTTTTGACTAAATAATTATCAGATGAAAAATTAGTTGATTAAGTCTTACTTGTCCACACATTAGAGTTAAGTCTGCACTGAAATGCTACATAAACATATACTTCTTTAGGTTTTTGTTGTATTGGTTTTTTTAGGTTGGTTTTTTTTTTCCCTCACATAGTGAGTGTTTTTCATTTAGAGATTATATCATGAACAGATGTAGGATAATGTTAATAGTCCCTTCTGGAAACATTAATCACAAGGTTTTACTTATTATTTGGTGTCAGCATTTAAAAGTTAAAGCATTTCCAGAACTGTCACCATTGAAATATTCCTTTTGCTTAAAGCTAAATTACAAAATAGTAATTTATTTTACAGTCCCAGCATCTTTTTTAAAACATATATAAGAGAGAAAATGGCAGGCAATGCCTTGTTCTCATGGCAACAGTGTAGACTGACAGTAGTAAATCCATTTCGTCTTTAGGAAGAAGACTGAAAACGCAACTCTACCAACTTTTTAAATGTTTGAGCAATTTTAAGTCTCCACAAAAGAGATTTTGGTTGTCAGTATGACACTAACATAAAGTGAAATTTCCATTCCCAGCTCACTGAGCAAATACTAACCAGAACCAAAATAAAAGCAGACTAAGGCCTTTTTACCAAAGAGATCTCAACTTCTCTTCCATACATATTCTCACACATAGAATATTGTGCAGGTGAAGCAAACTGCTACTACTTCAAAATACTTGAAAATGTATCTGCAGAAATGTTCCACTAACTATATCCAAAACACTTAAGAAAGTAAAAACAAGTCCATGTCCTCTATATTCCCAGGAAAGGACCTTACTGGTTACTTCAATGTCCTGGAACTCAAGAACTCTGCAGCAAGTTCCAGTTGAAGATTTGCTATGGATTCACCCTGGACAGGTTCAGCAAAGAGCTTACATGCACTTTTGTGTTTGGGTTATTGGGGGGGAAGAAAGTATAAATGCAAGTCTGTCCTTAAAGCATCAGTGAAATTTAATCAAACACAGCAGCACAGTCTCAACATCCCCAAAATCTTCCTCCATTCACATTTGACCACAGTAAAAGTTAATTGCTTCACATGAGATTTACCTGAGGTTTCAAAGTAAGCAGATAAAAGACTATTCCCTTCTTAAAGCAGCACTATATATAACATCCTTCATCACCTCTTCCCTTTTGGAATGGATGAACATCAAACAAATTCCTTCTGAAGATGCTCATCTCCCTTCACTAGCTCTAAAATTGAACCAGCTTCAACTAAGGACCAAGTTTTTAAAGTGTCCTAGGGATACGAAATGAATCCTAAAGACCAATCAGGTATTCTCACATCTTTAGTTCTGTAATTTTAGTCTTAATCCTCCTCTAAGTGCCCTAACCAGAGCATTAGATCTTGTCTGGTATCTCTGGAGACCAATAGCAAAGCGCTAAAGTAACGATGGAAGTGCTTTGGCCTCTATGTTTACTAAAAGAGACTACATCTTGCAGTGAGTACTGAAAAGTGGCTTAAACCTGCTCCCTGGCAAACTGATTCTCTAGTATAATATAATATAGTATAATAATATAATATAACTGATTCTCCACAGTATAATTTTCAAAAATGTCCATGTGAAAATGCAAGCACGTGCACTAAGGATTATTTTGACACATGGTATCCATCATTTGGATTTACTCGTTTTCCAAAATAAACTGTTTTGTCAGTTTTCCTTTGCATGTGAATTTTTGAGTAAAGGCAATGTGTAATGTTACAAGACACATTCATGTGCTGACCTTTCACAAAACCAAAATTTGCAGTAAAGCTAGGGTGGTGGGAAGCACTGCATTTTCATTTTGGCCACAAGACCAACACACAAAGATTTGAAAAGAGAGCTGAATGGCCCTAGCTTGTGGCCTAATTCTGCTTCCTCACATGAACGATCTGATTGCGGATGTAGCATCAACAAAAGTTACTTGCATGAGAAAATAAGTAGATCCTTTCAGAAAATTCATCTGCAAATGACATGCACTAAACAGGCCTCTGCAAGTAACAGTAACTACAATAACTGTAACTAACTACTGGTTATTTCCAGAGGCTTTATGTTCCTTTAGTTTGTCATGTGTATTTCTATACTACACAGTCACTGAACCAAGTTTTGTGTATTCCTTCTTATTCCTATAGGCACAGTTTAACCCTACTTTTACAAAACATCTCTTGTTAGTTCCCATCCTCAGGGTACTTACAGATGCTCAGTTTTTTAACAGACCAAATTCTTCCTTACTTGACAAGATTTCTTTTTTTAAGTTTTATATTTCCAGTTAAATACTATGCTGGACTTGACTGTATTTATAAACTAAAATTCCAGACTTTATATATAACTACCCAACATCTGTGGGACTGTGAAACCTGGCCAGGAAAAGAAAGGTTACCAACTCAAGCCACCTAAAGCTGCAGCTCCACTACCAGGCCACAGAACAATGTAGCTACAATTCCCCATTTCTCTTGAGTCTCCCTTTTGGAAAAGGGAGACTGCACACTTCTTTAAGTGAATTTAAATGGGATCAGTTTGGAAGCATTCTGGTTGGACCAAACCATGGCTCATATTGTCACACAAAGGCTTTTCAGCACTCAAGCATGTGGTCTCATAAATTGACCTGTGTTTGAAAGAGCTCACAAAACAGTCACAGTGAGTGAAAAGCCTTGAAATAAGAATCTTACAGTCCTTGTGGCATGGTCTGGAGCTGCACTCATCCTCTCCTAGAACCACTGTGGCTGCATGACCTGAGCTGTGCAGGGCCACTACTACTGGATTTTTTCACTAATTTTGTGCCTTCTTGCAGCTTCCAACTTCAATTATTTTGGAAAGTGTAAAGGAATACTTCTCCTCCCTGACTTACTTCTTGCGACAATCCTGTATAAAAATCCACATATTCAAAATCCAGACATCATAAAATAATACACTTGTCATCCCCTTGAACACTGCTCCTACCTTAAAGAATACCCGCTAAAAGCACTTTTGTAAGGTGGAATATCTGTTTATCTTCTGTGAGTATCTGCATAGAAAAATACTGCAACAATCCTTAAACTGTATAACCAGCTTTTGGAGCAGAAAGCAGTTAATTCTGGAAGGGCACAGAACTTCCCACCCACACAGCCCCAGAGTGTGCCCATCAAGGATATCTGGCTTTGTACCTATTGTGTTACAAGAGGCAGAGATGGGGGTTAGTGTTTGCAGTCTGCAGTTCCTGGCAGAATCCCCAAAGCAATCTTCAATTAAAAGGTTAAATGTTGGTACTTGTCAAATGTGAAGACATACAGTACTCTAACAATATGAAATAGCTTCCTTAAGATTAAATTAATTTCATCAGGTATTTAAATAGGAGTTGCAAATACTATGCCTTTGGGCAACTTGAAGAAATATCTAAATGAAGTGCAATCATTTTCTGTCCTGACTGTGTCTCAATACAAGAATACAAAGCCAGCTTTCAAATCCTTTGAACTGAATGATTCAAATACGTGTAGGTCCAACACACATTTGTATATTTTTTGTTTCCATTAATAAACTGTTTTTGTTAAATGAGCGATGTTGTTAAGAAAATTACATTTTTAGTTTCACTGCTAGTCTGTTATTTCCCTCTAAATATTTAAACTTGTGATAAATGAAGAAACAGTAATGCTTCCAGATAATCACAAAAAAAGAATACATGACTGACTAAAAAGAGGCAGTACTAAATAAATTACACCCTCCTAGCTCAACCTCCCACTAATCAAACTGTTAAATAGTATAACTATTTCTCTTTTACAGGTCCATAGAAATAGAACAAACCAGACACAAGGAAAACCCATTAAGTAACAGAGGACTTCTGGGAACTGAAGGCTCACTTTTAGCTGCCACAAACTCAAGACAAGACATCCATAAGCTTCAAGATGAAGCCTCTAATTCTTGCATCTAATTTGATTGAGGAGTGAGAGTAATGAAAAATATGAAATTATATTTAGCCAACATTTCAAAGCAGTCTGGACCTCAAGCTATAGCTCTGAACTAACAAGACTCCCCTGAATTTCCTTAGTTCTAATACTGTTGCATGCACTTCTACATGTTTCCTTTTTCTCGGGTGTAAAGGGACAATAATGATGCTTACCCTAATTTGAAACATTAGACATCTGTTGAAAATAATTCACAACTACTTTTAATTTCAAATATCTTAAGTAAAATAATATTTTAAAATGCTGCTCCTGATAAATGTATCAGGAGGCCAGTAGAAAGATCTTGTGCCCGGATCACTGTCTGAAGTGTTGCGGGATTTTAAAAATGTACGCAATTAAAACTTTGACTCAGCAAAGTCTTACAAATTAACTCTTACAAATCTTACAAATTATGTAAATAATGGGATTATCCTTGTGCTTAAAATTATGCATATACACAACTTCTGTGTTTAAATGCAGAAGTTCAGCTTGGCTGCAAGAAACATACTACGTCCAAAAACAATGCAAGAACAAATCTTAATTTTCCTGTGCAGATGTAGGTGACACACCCACCCCCAGCCTTGTAACTTGTCCTTCATTCATCAGCTGGTGTGTTTATTTTTGCTATATGTGATGTGACTAGCAAGACTTAGGCAATGAAAACTTCTTAATCAAGTGAAGATCTTTTGAAGAAAAAAAAAAAAAAGGACCTGCTCCACTTTTCAGAATGCAAGGTCAAGAGTTATATACACACGTTTAGAGTCCAGTTTCATTTAGGTAAGTTTACAGCTAAGAAAAGGAAACATTTCCTCATATAACTTGTGAGTGAGAGTTACTGATATAAATAATGTTTTGGCAGTAACAGAAAGAGAGCTAGGTAAGTAAATTACCATTAATAATCTATGTCCTTATGCAGATTATAGCTCTGTATCAGATCACACAGCCCACATGAGCAAATCAGAGAGAACTTACTTCCAGCTGCTGCACTGCTGGAATTCCAGCACTACTCTTACCCCAGAACAAAGCACAGCAGAAAAGCTATTGCCTACCATCACAGAATCACGGTGTTCAACCAGTAGATATATGGGCAGTCCTATATTCTATATTTCAGTACATAGAACACAGAATCAGAAATATCTGTTGTCCCTCCAGCCTCACACTGTAAGACAGGGGAGCAGAAAAGACTAACAATAGCTTGGAGTGAAACACATATATTCCTATGGTGTAAGAGAGGTGGAAAGGTAGCAGAGATTTTTTTGAAGTTTTAGTTCAGTTCACCTCAATTTTATCAACTCGGCAAAGAGCCTTATCTTACATTTATTGCAGAACAAAGAGGCAAGACTGAAGAGTCCTACCTCTGCACAACACCTCCCTTGGGATATAGCCTTCTCAAAATCTCAGAGCTCTTTCTTTGTAGTCTTGGGAAATGCCCTGGGGAACCATGGGATATGTGGTTTTGACTTCAAAGCACTATCAGCATTTATTAGTGGTGGAAATGAGCTGTTCCTACACACTAAAGAATTAATAGGAAAATATGGAGAAAGGAAAAATTACATTTTTGTTACATATTTGCTATATATTTCTTGATTTCACTTTAATTTTTCTCTACAGAGGCAGACTATTATTTGTTTTCCATTTTTTTTAGGCTTGGCTGGAGAAATATAATTGGTTTACCTGTGGCTTTGAAGACAAACAAGTCATGGGAGAAGGAAGGAATGAAGCACATGTCAGCAGAGGAGATGACACCTGAAACCTGAATGAGACAGGGCAGAGAAGCTGCCCGCATAGGTTCATCTGTGCAAGGCAGAGCTGCAGACCAAACACTGCTCTGTCTTTACAATAATGAAAGGAAACAAGCCATAACTATAGGCAGCCTTTTCCATTCTGCATCTATTACCTCCTATCTATGCCCAAGATAACCTTTTCCTATTCTTAAGCAAAACCAAAAATCAGATCTAGGTTTGCTTCTCCCTTTCACTGGAACATCTTGCATCCCTCACTACCTTCACTACACAGCCACAGTGCCTCTACTTCCTTCCAGCCTCAAACTTCCTTCCAGGATGATGACCCTGTTTCAGCCACGGGCACATCCTTCAGCACATGCCCAGGGAGGGCACGCTCTACATTGATGCAATCAGTTTGGCAACCAGAGGTGGATTATAACGTCAGTCAAACGGAAAAGTACCTGCATTCCTCACAGACTATCATGTCACCTGTAGTGACATGTACCTCTCATATGTCTGTCACTCCACAGTAACTACTTCTGCAGGTGCTCCTGCACACCCCTAACTGCCTGACTTGACTTGGCCTTCACTTCTCTACCTGTAGCTGCATCATGAAGTTACACTTATGGCAAAGCCTGATGAGTGATAAAGGCAGTTAACTCAGCATGCATTACAGACTGTGGGTTCCCTTTGATTTGTACCTAATTTTTTACCCAACTTTTCTTAAGCATGTGAACACCAGCAGTTGCCAAACTGAAGATGTTTCCTTATATTGTTTTGTAAGACCATTTCAAAACAAGAGATAATCACCTATGTCCAGAGAAAAGGCTAGGGAAATAAGAAAGTAGATATGAGAAAATTAGGGAAAGTGGAAAACTATGCACTGTTTAATCTCTAGGCAGTGGGAGTTTGGGCTGGATGAGAAAGAGAGGGAGAGGCAGGGAGAGAGAGAGAAGCTGAAACATAGAAAAGAATGACCAGGTTAGCAACAATATTTGACAAGACCAAAAACAAGATGGGGGAACAAAAACCAAACCACCCCAAAAAGAGAAGGACTCAGTAAGGCTTTCAAGCTTAGTCAGGTAATTCAGAATGCTATGGATCAGATTTGGAGCTTTTGGATTAAAATAGTTTTATTGGAGTTAAGAGCAGAGTCAGCTTCTTAGCTCAGAAGGAAATTTTCAACCGGGAAATTTGTAATTGCAACCTTCAATACCAGTCACGAGGAGGAGCTGGGATTGTTTTCATTTTTTTCAAATTACACAGGAAGTCAGTAGAAGGAAGGGCTGACTGCTCCACATGGGTGAAACCAGTAGGATGCATCAGCCCTAAGACAGCCATGGCCATGCTTTGTTCTAAACCACCAACACAGAAGCCACAGGTAATGATGAGGTCACATTCAAAATTGCTACATTCTTTATCACCTTTTCATGTCATAGGATTACTGCACTAAAAAAGTAATTTTATGAGCTAGCCTGTAATAGCTTTATCAAGCCATGACAAATAATCCAGTTATTTCCATGTTTTATATAGATGGCTGCAGCTTTCTAATTAAGATACAATCAACTTGTGTTAATTTAAAAATAAGTTCTAAAGTTATAAACAGTTTTAGCAAACCCTCCATCTTTTTTCAGGTTCAGATAATTTAGTTCCATATCCACTCAAACTTGATTCGTTCTGAGAAGCCTAAGCAACTATATATTTAGGTCTCTGGCTTTATTTTGTCAGCACCTATGCTACTTAATTTTAATCCTTCTACTGCACTGTCCATTTTCCTAGAGAACTAAAATTCAGTGATTTTACCATTACCTTTAAGCACCAAAGAAAAGATGCTATTAAGTCCAAAAGAAGGCTGAAATACAGCTTTAGGGAAATTAGCAATATCAGATTTTAACTCAACATGAGAAATTATGTGGGTCTGGTCTTTGCACATTGACAAATAAAATGGTAGAAATAGAGGATGTAAAGATTTAGTAGCTAATAGTTTGCAACAGTTGACTTACAAGCAGAGACCCAAAAATCTAGGCTTTATCAATCTGGACAGAAGATTAAGGGGGAATACAATCAGGATTCCCAAAATTATGGAAGAACTGTGAAAAATGAATGTAGAAATTCTATTCACAAAACCCCTGCTATTTTCAGGCCATTAGGAGGCACTAAAAGAACACATAATACAAAACAGATAAAGTACTTAATGGACAATACAATTCCTGACCTTGTCACCACAGGAGATGGTAAGGTCAGAATGTAGGTTCAGAAAGGGATTATACAAATTCATGCACAATAGGTCTTTAATCAGATCATGTCCAACAATTAGGTAGGCTATTGGTATATAGCCTACCTAAATAGGTAGGCTAAAGGTAAATATTGGTAGGCTGCACACCAATATCCAAATACAGCAACTGCAGGTGTGGGGGAGTGTAAGGAGAATGCACCACAGCAAATGTCTTGGCTCCTGTGCACTCAATATAGGGTGTCTCCTGTGGCAAGGGCTGGAGCCACAGAGCTCCTATGAGAGCATTTCTCCTTACTTAGATGACCTTAAGAAACAATCATTTGATGTAACTATTCACTAAGGAAATGTTATATGACCTATGTGCCAAAATCTTCAAGACAGCTGCACAGAGGTCAGATTATTTGTGAAACATGCAGTCAGATTAAGATGGTAGAGAAGTGATGTGTGAAAATGTCAGAACGCATTAACCTGTATTACATATACAATAGAAGCACGTAAATTTTAAAAATCCCAGTGTTTATGCATTTCATTTCGAAGATCTGATCAACACTGTTACTCATGTATCTGACTACAGTGCATTGGTACATGTACAGAGAGTTTCTCACAATTCAAGAATTGTCCCAGCTGCAGAAGATAAGTGCTTTATGTGGAAAAGCATTACTGTGTTAAAGCAAGATGCAAACTTTGAGACTGAGGGTTCCGCGATATTATTTTTTTCAGTCATAAACATTGAGAAAACCTTCACCATCCTTCCAGTGAGTAATGAGCCTAACAAGTTGCCTGTACAAAAGCCCTTCTTTCAAGAGAGGTCCTCCTAAAACCACAAGGAGCACAGCATCTAAAGTACTGCATGTTGAACTTTTCAAGATATATTACAAACACAGCTGCACAAATGTTAGGGCATGAAAAAGAATTTTACCCAATTAGCACACAAATAATAATTTAAAAGCCCCTTTGGTGTAATCTTTTGTTTCAGTCAGAACTTAAATTTCAGTTGCAACTACTCAGATATTTTATGGCAATCCACTTTTCAAAGTTTGAATCTACTTTACTTTCATTGAAAAAGATGTTTCTAAAATGAAACATCTGGCTAAAGAGGAGAAGTTTTGGCATTCCTGGGCTTTAAGAACCTTACATATACAAACCTATGGTGACACACACATCAAGAGAAAAAAGAGGTAAGGAGAGAACTGTCATGGGGCTTAATCCTGCCAGGGGTACAATTGTTTTTCTTCTGAAATAGAAGTATTACAGCAGCTATGACAAGATTTCAAAGGTACAACTTCATCAGAGAACATAAAATACTGATTGACATCTACATGAATTTCTATGCAGCGTATTCATTTTCATACACTGCTGCATTCTATTGTTATGAATGGGAAATACTTATGAAAGATTCTTCTCTGAATACTATGTTGTTCTGATTAGACCATGAATTTGTTGACAAATTTATCAAGAAGATTTAATCTGTGAATAAGTTGAGAGTTTTTTTCATGCAAGAAAATTATTCTGGTTCCATGATATTTTCTGTCCTTGGCTACTCAGAAATGGAAGCAGAGAAGGCCCTTTAACAAAGGTATTTTTAAGCAAGCTATAAACGCAAGTTAAACTGGGAATGTGAAATATTTTCTTTATTGAAAAGTAAAAATCTCTGGTCCATCAAAATACATTAAGCATGACATTTGTACTATTAATTGGTGTGAAAATGAGTGTTCTAGAAAGATAAATTATGCCCATGAAATTTGAAATACATGATGGCACTGTAAAGCAGCTTCTAGCTCTGCACACCGATTTGCCAGTCTTTCAGCAGGATAATGACAGATGACCTTTAATGCAGCTTTAATCCCTTTACTTGCAAAACTATAAGGGTTGGTAAATTTTGTGGCTTACCAGAAAAGGTAGTTTTCCCCACAGCATGAAGATTCGACCTACTACAGTGAAAATATGTTAAGGCATCACCAATTTAATCACAATCAAAAATAAAATCTGATGCGATGCAATTTCTACACACTCCTTACAAAACTGCCATTCAAGCACTAATCAAAGAAGAATAACTTAGGATCAAGCATAAAATTATGAAGCTTCTCCATAAGACTTTTGGGTCATGCCATTGGCTTCAGCTACAGAAAAGCTAATTACTCCTCTAATGAATGGATGTTGCTCCATAGTAACATGTGATAGTTGTTCTTATTCCATGTCACTGTTTGTTCCAGAATCTGGTTATTCTGTTAGTTAGAAACCTAAAATGCAGCTCATATTTCCTCAAGAACAGCTTATATCAATTTGTCCTTAATTGTTGTCTTTTAAATAGCATTACTTTTCTGATATTTTCTCCCATGGATATAAATCACAGCTCAAATTTCATTTTGCTAGGTTAAATAAACCTATGCCAATTTAGTTTCTTCTTACAGAAAAGCTTATCATTCCCATGATACCAGTAACTCTTCTGTGGACTTGTTGAATTCTTGATTTCCCCTTTTTCAACAAGGAAAATTGCAGCTATACATGGTATTCAGATACAGCTTCATCACGCCTTCTCAGGTAAAAATACTTACTAATTTCAATCTCAAATTACATTTGCCCTTTCTGCCTGAAACATATTGCTGGCTACTAGCTATCCAGTGAACCCCCAATACGTAGGTATGTCCCTTCTTCAACTGTTTCCAAACCATGAGCTCCACTTTATATTACTGTTTGTCAGTGATCCCAAAGTGCATGATCTTGCACTTCATTCCATTAACTTTCATCCTGTTCCTATTAGTCCAAACTTTGAGGTCATTCATTTCTTCCTGTAAGTAATTCCTGCTCATTCTCCTTTAGCAATAGGTACCAACTGGATATCATCAATAAATTTCCTCAACACCATCATTTTATGCCAAAGTCACTAATAAAAGTATAAATTAAATCCAGCACCCTGACTGATCACCAGAACTTTGCAACCTGCCTGCCCAGTAAATCCCCTCTCAACAGCACCCACTCTCCCCTTAGAGGCACTTCCTTACCCACAGTGTCTGTAAAAACCCCACTTCCTGCAGCCTAACGCTAGGAGTCCCCTGTTGATCCTGACCAAATGTTTTGCTGCAAAATATCTAGAACAGTAATTCTTTTTCTAGATACATTATTGTTTTAAATATTGCTTTACTAGGCTATGATCTAACTTTGGCAAGCACATCTCACATGTCACATGTCACTTTTTTTTATCTCAATCTATAATTATATTTTGTCTTGAACACTTGTTCTTAAGCCTTGAAAGCACATTATATCCAGTCACAGCTTTTCTGCCAATGGATTGGAGGACAGAGTGTATTATACAGAGATTGAACTCCAGATAATTTGTTTGATTGAAATCTTTCTAGAAAGAGATGACAGATGTGAAAAACTTCTAGGCAGTGGAAAAAATAAAATAACATTTTAATTGAAATGAGATAACTTGGAAGGAAATATAGTTTAACAAGGAATGACTAGTCATTATCTTTTGGAATAAAAGAATGAAGTAGGAGTACCATGGAAAATGAAACAAACAAAAGAATGTGGAACTCAAAAGCGAGAAGGTCTTTTGAAAGGGATTTGATCAGTTTGTGAAAGTGATATGCCACAAAAATCCTGCACAAAGTGTTCTTAAGCTGCCAACTTCCAAAATCTGAGAAGGTCTATGCCTAACCTTATAAGAAGTGGCCACTGTTGGTACTTCATTAAATGAGTTTCTGCTCTGACACTGAGATTTCCACTGCAAAACATGATTGGGTGGAATACCTAATACAGCATTTAATGATCTCAATTATATCACCCATGACACTGAACAGAACTCAGGCCCCTTCATCAATACATAGTTAATCTCCCCTAGAAATTAATGGAACGTATTTCCATATTCCATTCATCCACATACAGAATTCTAAGGCTGTATAATCCTATTTTATCATGCCTATCAACAATTTACTCAGCTCTCTGCTGAAGTGAACATGGTCCCACGTTCCCCTTACACAGCTCAAAAAGTATTTAATCCCTTTAACTTTTATATTATTTGAAATTGTGTAATAACAAAACATAACTAACTAGCCGTATATTGAAAATCACAAATGTAATTTGACAGGCAACACTCAAGTGAAGCACCCTGTGTTCAATACAAACTCCACTTGACAATATACCGGTAAGATCCACACACTCCAGAGAGTTCAATCTCAACCAAAAATATGTTTCCTGCTAAAGCATAAGACAAAGTCAGAGCCCTCAGAAGGAGCCTGTGGGTGGAAGAGAGATGGAGGCTAAATGATTTTTCTCCCAAAATCAAGGAATTGTTTTGGCTTCTTCTTTGCTGAGATCATTTTGTGTCTGCATAGATAATAATAAATAAATACATTGTAATCACTGTGGATTTATAAGGCAACTAAAGTTAT
Source organism: Anomalospiza imberbis (assembly GCF_031753505.1). Lineage (NCBI taxonomy): Eukaryota > Metazoa > Chordata > Aves > Passeriformes > Viduidae > Anomalospiza > Anomalospiza imberbis. The sequence goes on along the minus strand of NC_089693.1, from coordinate 13,846,542 downwards.
TTGCGCTTCTGCAGAAAGCAAGGCTGGGAAAATAATCTGGCGACTTTTTGATGTGTCACATTCCCAACTAAAACAAACTTAAACATAATTTTCCTTATTCAGCTATACTTGGGAAGAAAAAAAAAAAAGCACCAACCACAGCTGGCATTTAACTCATAGTCTGTGGGTAGCTATATTATGTGCCCACTTTGCAGGCTTCAAACAGAGCACTCACGGGCTGGTTACAACACTGGCAAAGCAAATCCTACGCCCTTGGCAATCAATTCTCTTCCTGCTTACTTTTCTGTCTTAAATTAATGTTCTAAATCCTACACCACTAGCAACACTCTGCTGATTTTATGTCATAGTTATGAACACAATACAATCATAAGAGAGTTTTTCCAGATGAGGCACCATAGAAATAAACCTCACATTTTATTTTGTTGTTTTTTTTTTTTTTTTCTGAAGGGAAAGGTTCTTGATGTGGCATCTTAATTTGGGTATCTATTGACTGGTGTAGCAAACTGTCCCTACATCCAAATCCCAGCTGCTTCCTCTACAGATATAAAAACTTTTTGGAGCTTCTATAGAAAAAACTAAAGTTCAAAATATTAGGAAATAATACCATTATATTTCCTTACATGGACCTTATAAGGGCAATTCACCCTGGCACATCACTTTAAGAATGCTGTGTTTTGCTGAAGTGATTTTTCAACTCTGGTTAAACTAAGAGTTGTTTTTTTCTCAGCAAGGCTTTTCCCACCACAAGAACAGATTACTGGAAGGTACTAATGCTGTGGATTTAGCCCTAAGTCCCCACTTATCTACAGCTTTGGCTATAAAGGAACATAAGGACCTGTTTTAGGGCCCCTACCAACATGCTATACAAGAAATATGTACCTCAGTCTTCATGCCATTTTATTGCCAGCTTTTTGTCATTTCATCTGTACATTTACTTAGGTAGACTTACTTAAGTGAAATAGATATAGTATGTTCCTTTTCTATTTTTAAGTCCTCCAAAGGACTGTAGGTCTCATCCTTGTACCTAAGCCTTGCAGAGATAGAGACACAAGGGAAGGAAACACAAGGAGCCCCAGCCGTTTCAGTTATAAAAGCAAAGATTTTAAGTGGTCAAAAAATTAAATTTTACCTTCCCCCATACATAATCTACTGATAACAGCCAGACCTTCCATACACAGTGAAAATATTTTTTGGCTGACTTAACAGGAAGAACTCAACAAATTGAGTGAACAGAATAAAAACTTGTGTAACAACATTGGCAGCCTACACATTCAAAGCTGACAAAATATATTATTAAGAGAGAAAAATTCTTGTATCTTCTGTAGGGGTGGTAATACACATCTAAGGATAGCCAGAAACAGGGCCCAAAAATTAATCCTTATTCGCTTGCTGAACACAGTATTTCCCTGTTACTAATGTTACAATCAGAGATACCAGTTTGCTTAACAGACTTTAAATTATCTGATTAATATAACTGAATATCAATTATCACAACTACCACTTGAGGCCCACATAGGAGTGAGGATGTGGACTTTAATGACCAAACAAGACAGGAGTTGTCCCTCAATGTACTGCCAAGGCCTGTGTGCCCTGAAAGCACTTCAGGTGACAGAACATGCAAATAAAAAGAATGAGCAGCACGAGACCACTGCCAGCCACAGCACTTGTACATTCCGTATTTCATTTCCATGGGTAAGGTAGCATGCCACTACCAGGAGCCTAGCCAGATTTAGTGAACATGGGTTGCCTTTAATTTCCCATGCTTGCTAGGCAGAAGATGCAGAGCACCAAAAAATGTCTATTTGCCCAACTATGAGATTTTGAAAGGTTTTAAGAGTCAGGAACAATACATTGCACAACAAGGACTCCTCTGTGAAGTTCCCTGAAGTCCACAGCAAAATTCCCATTGACCCAAGCAGAGCCAGGACTTCCTATCAATTCCCTGGAGGTCAACTGAGTTCTCAGTGCTGAGAACTGTGAGCTGTGTGCATTGCAGAGAGCAAGTAACACCAACCTTTCAGCTTGTACTCACTCTTCTTGTGATGGTTTTTGCATGTGGTGGTTTTAGCTTTGTATGCTTTAGAGATCAAGAAACTACCACAGCATTCTGGGTTTGTTTTATTTATTTCATGCAATAACAAAGCATGGTTACTTTCTGTTTTCCAACCAAAAGTGCTGCAGGGGTAGAAATTAGAAAAACTTCATCATTAATCTGGTTTTCCACCACTTAGCTCTTTTTAATTACCCCTTTATTGCAGATCAGTTACTAAAACTTCCCTGCTTCAAAACAGGCTTCAAAACTTGTCTCTTTAGCTTCAGTTACACATTATCCACAGAGCTTAAACTATTCTTGCCTAATACATGGGTGGAATCTGAAGACAAACTTGGATTTGGATGAATTATTGTCCCCAAGGGGACAGTAGTTGACCACGGAAAGAACCTGCAATTCTTTGACAGTGCTGCTCCTGACAGTTCCCACCATCACAACCTCTTCACCTTCAAAGCCTCCACAGCCACGTGACAAAGAGAAGACTAAGATAATTTTCATAAACAAAGAGAGCCTGAGCTATGGGAAATTTTGCAAGTTTGGTTTGCTCAGGTTCTTGTGAATTTTTCAGGCAATTTGTCTGTATTCTATGCATACTTTTGCAACTCCTAAATTTCACTGAGTTTCAGGTTCAAACAAGAATGTTAAAAGCTCTAATTCAAACACACTTGAAACCATCAGGTCTCACTTGCAAAACTAAGTTTTCAAAGGTGCAAATTAAGTAATTCACATGAAAATTGCAACCAATACTTTTACAGCTGAATGAAAGTAAGCAAGCTTTGCATGGCTTTGTAAGAAACATTCCATGCAGCAGTTCTCAGGTTTTACTCTTATCGTATGTGCAGAAATGGGCCCTTTACACTTGCCATACTCTAATATGCCAGAGGACTTTTTCTCTAAACTGCTACTTAAAATCTCTTTTCCTTACTCTCTCTGGAGCTGAACCAGCCCCAAGACCTTTGAGCAACGAACAACGATCCCCCAAAGTTTCTTTCCCTGTTTTAAGACTAAGGGGTTCCCTGCTCATGGTTATGCACCATCTGTCATTATCTACAAGGACTAAAATGCCAAGGATGGCCTTTGGCTGTCAGCTCTGCCCCTCTGAACAGGGTGTTACAGGATGTCTCATTCAGCATTTGCAGTCGCAGGAGAGGGGAGATTCTTTTATTCAGAGCAGGGAATAGCCTCCACAGCTGCAGAGCACAGGAGGCCCAGGGAACTTCCTAAGACTAGCAGCTGTGGAAGCAAATTTTGGCTGGATTGGTCCATTATTGTTGATGCACATAAGGCCACAAAATCAGTATCAGGAAATTGTGCACATGCAGAAAGGTCTTATTTTTCATATTAGGTATACAACTGTGTAATAGTTAAACCTTACTTTGATGTTATGTTCAGCATTGTTAGTATTAATAAAAAGTTATGCTAGCTCTTCCAGTCAAGTCATATTTAAATGAAAAGTCAGCCCTGCCACCACCTCCCTTCTCATCTAAACCAGTCCAGCAATCATCAGTGCAGCAATCATGACTTGAAAACGTTGTCACAAGCCTGATTTTAAACTAAGTCAGCATCTCTTCTTTCATACTGCAGTATGTATGAAGTTAGGAACATTAATTTCTTACTCTGTGACTTAAACAGCAATTATTTACAATCCCAAAAGAACCCAGCAGTATCACTGTGTGCCCAATCTTTTTGCAAAAGTTCATTTCTCAGAAGTTTCCTAGGAGACCTACATGAAGACAATGAAAATGAACCCAGTGTTCAGCACTACACTTTATTTAGTACTTCTGGCTCTGTTATAATGCACAGCCCTGAAGATGGGGAGATTTCCTGTCACTCTGCTGCCAAATTGCTTGAGCCTTTGTGTAAACTCTGAGCTAACTCCTATTATTTTTGCACCTTGATTCCAATCCCTGTGACATAGAGACAACGCTTGCCTAACTTTGCACGGGTTATAGCATCACCCTCTGATATTCTCGGATGCAAATTCACAACATAATTAACAATACAGTAACCCCAGCAAGGGCTAGGAAGACATTTTTGCACAACCTTCATGCAGACACTAGACACGATTTTTCTGTTTTCTTCCAGTTTCAGTCTGAGGTGAAGTGGCAAAGACTGTCCCTCCAAATCTAATGTTCTGCAAAGCAGCAGCAGCAGATTCAGCATTCCCTACTTCATGCCCTGCAGAGCAAGCCAAAACCTAAGAAACAGACTTGCTCAACAGCTGAACAACGGAGGCAGAAACAGATCCATTCGGCAAGGAGAGCCAAAGGAGTCAGAGAGAGAGCCAAAGCCACCAGCTTCCTCCTGCTGGCTATGCAAGTAAGAAAGAACCCCAGAACAATGGAGAGAGCAGAACAGCATTACACTGGGGTCATTTGGTTTAGTTCCCAAATTGCTGCTAACAGATGCCTTGAGGGAAAATTTGCTGTGCATTGCTGCTGCCTCATCACCCTGGAGCTGCGTACCCCACGCTCAGTTTGGCAAACTGCTTCTCCTTGTCTGCTTCATCTACCCAGGCTGAGATCCAGACATCAATGGGCCCATGTGTGGGGCCCAAAGTCCACTGGCTCCCCTGTGTTTTGGATCCATCCCTAGAACTAGTAATTATTCCTTTGGCCAGAGAGCATCTCCCAACCCACTCCAGTGGGGTCATGAAAAAAGTGCAATAAAGAAAAGTTTTGATACAGAATGGATCAACTGACAAGCAGAAAATTATCAAAGTCCATTTGATAAGGCCAGGAACTGAGGATTGTGAGGTGGGAGAGGTCACTAAAGAACACCAAAAGGAACAGACCACGGGAAAAAACAGAGAGTGTGGGGAACAAATATAAAGGGAATAGTATGACATAGTGGCCCCCAACCTACAGATTGAAGGCAACACACAGTAAAGTTGCATGTGACACAGGAAATGAAAAGGTTCTGAAGATGGCATGGAAAACAAATTACAATGTTGCTAAGAGTGTGATAATTGCAAGTGTTGTTGACAGTAACACAGGTTGGGGAGCAAAGCTCTTTATCTCCCTTCACTAAGTCAAAATCACTCCACCTGATTTCCCTCCAAATTTGGGGCAAGGGGTGGGGTGCAGGAGTGTGTGGAAATAAGCATCCCTATTTAGAGAAGTTTAGCTGTGGAGTTGGCCAGTTCTAACTGGCTACAGCCAGCACGTGTAGGCACACTCTGCAGTCAGGATAAAACAGTCACAGCCTATTTTCCTAGAGACAAGCAAATGCCACACAAAATGTCCCCAGCACTGCTTGTGGCTGAACTGGCCTCTAATTCTTAGTGCAGCTCATTTTGGTGCTCTTGCAAATAAGACAGAGACAGACATGTGGGAAAGTGGCCAATGCTGCTTTCTGGACCGATCCTGTCTCAGAGTATTCTCTTAACTTCCAAAAGTACAACTCTGCCACACTTGACAAATCCCCAGTATACCACAAAAAAACTTAAAGATTCCTGCTGGAGATCAGATGAAGGAAAAGACCCCTCCTGTGAGAAACAGAAGATAATGAAATTTCTTCATTTCTAACCAAATAAACACTGGATTGTTTATCTTCTTGTCCCCATTTCATGTACATGGCAATTTTGAAATATTATAAAATATTATTTTATAATATGCAGCAAAATGAATGTTCCTTACACACTGAAATAAACACCCCTTTTCTCTCCCTGCCATACACACACAAAATCCTACACACAAGAAACTTCCTTCCACATCCTTCCCTTGTGGTTGTGAACACCTCTGGGGCTGACAACCCTCAGCAGATCCAACAGAACACTTGCCATTGCTTTCAGTCAGAATATGATTGCACCCTTTTCTTATAGCAGGCAGAGAGTTAATTGAACAGAGTTGAAGATGTATTGTAGGAGACAGGAGTAAATCAAATTATATGAAAACATTCCCACGGTTTTGATTTACTTCACAGAAAGAAGCAAAATATTAGACATCTTATATTTCTTAACATTTGCCTGGAGGGCAAATGTGAGGTAAATGTTCAGAAAATTCTAAAAATGTAGCAATAAGCCCCTTCTAAGTTCTCTATGAAAAAAAAAATAGCATTACTGAGAATACAATATTATTCTAAGATGCTAAACAGAAGTCTCTAAACCCATTTCAGAGGGCAATAGTTTCCACTGGTTTAGATGGGATACTCCTTTGAATCTGAAATTGTGAACTAATAAAAATTGTAAACAGAAGGGCTCTCAAAGCCGCGAGCTGGGCAAATTTGTAGTGCTGCTGACATCTACTGAGAGAAAGCCGAATTGCACATCCCTGCAAAGGGATGAGCCGCCCTTACTTGCTGTCTGCTCTTCAAGTTTTCAGAGGCATTTCATGCCTGCTTGCATATTTATTAATTATCTCGTATCAACACTCACTTGCTTCATTTAAGATCGGTGAGTCAACAGATACACTATAGGAAACGCCAGGGAGGAAATAAAAGGGGCCTTCAGGAGAGGGTTGTATCCCTCATACAAATGCTGCAGACTCGTTGTTATAGTTGCCAATCTGAAGGCTCAGATTGACACACAGCATCTGAGATGTATCAGGATGCACTTCCAGTTCATACTGACTGCACCTAAAGCCCTCAGACTGGGGCAGCTGAAGCCAAAATCTACATAGTACAAAACACTAGATCTAAGAAATTGTGCTCTAAAAGTAATACTGAAAATATAGTATCATTATTTTCCAATAGGAAATTAATCATTTTGCTAAACTATGGCAGGAATAAAAATATCCCCAGTATGAGAACTCTACTCAAAAAACCAAGTCAGAAATACTTTCTGATATGTGTGTCTGTTGTCACAGTTACATATGGCAGTGACACTATTCAGGCAATTCAAGAAAAAACTTTGCTGGTATCTTGTGCATTATGAAGTGTATTCTTTCTCCATGCTGAACAAAGACTTCATAGCTATCCATAGAGCCACAGAACAATAACCACTACCACAGGTCTCATGTCTAGGGATTTCCTCCTACAACAGGAAAGGTATGTCTACCTCAGTTTGGGTAACAGCAGTTTAGGGGTTGTGGCAGAAGAAACAACATAAAATTCTAATAAAGTTGGAACAAGTCAGGGTGGTAATGATTAAGGGCATGTGTTTCTCCACTTCTGGGGCAATTTTCTCATAACAGTTGTTACATTGAACTTACAGAATTATAAATAAAAACTAATTTGGCAAATAAATATTTGTAACACAGGGTAACACAATAAAGCAGCATAATTAATTTTATTCCTACAAGAGAAACCTTCACAGTCAAAATTAAATATCACATTACAAGATTTGATCTAAGTTGTTATGAAATGCCCCTGTGACCTTGACAGCGCCAGGATCTCAGTGTCTGCAAGACATTTCACAGTTGTTTTCTGCAGATTCTAAAACAGATATAAACACGAGACCTTTGGCTCATGTATCTGTTGTATAAAATATATCCATCGCTAATTTTTGGTCACACAGGACTAAATTCCAACTTTTTTAGGTGAGTAGGTCCAATCAATAAGTTGACATACACTCAGCTCCCACTTAGGTTCTGCTCTGAAAATCACACATAGGTTAAAAACTGCAGCACAGGGTTGGAAACCCTCTCCTGACTGCTTTCTCACCAAAGGATCCATGCCTCAGTTATCACCTTGAATTTGTCTTCATACCTAAAGCTTGGCTTCCACATACATTCTGACATGCCACATGGGAGGACTATGCAGCTCAGCACTTACCAGCAGGATTCATGCAGTCATCACTAGTGTCTGATCCAGAATACATTCCCATTGCTCACACTGGCCTCCCCAAAAAAGTAACTGCAGCCTTGTCTGTCTGCCTAGAGCAGAAAAAGGTGGGTTATACTGCTTCTCCATCAAAGTAAGGCTTTGAAGAGCAACTGGAACCTGATCTTTCTCTTCAACATGTCAGATAGGTTTGAACCCATGTTCTCCCTCTCCCTGAGGTTTGCTAGAGTGGGTAAGAGCTTTCCCTGAGGATATCAGCCTGCACCAGTACAGGACAGTTTGTGGGCCCCTGGCTAATGAATCTTTCCAAGACATTCAACAAACAGACTTGAAGGGAACAGGCTCTGCAATAAAATGCTTTAATCCCAGCTGAATTCTACAGACACCTAATCATTTGATGGTGTGATTTCAGAGAAATGACAGTCACTTAGCTTCTGAAAAGAAATATTCAGGAACCTCATTTCCTTTCAGATTGCTAATCCAGAGTACCCAGAGGTATTTCCTTACTGTTTCTCCTTTTGCTTTCTGATGTTATCTGGACTTTACATGGATCTTTCAGAAGGGGCTTCTCACATATTTTATAAGAAGCCCTGGCACTTAACTCATGGCTGTGCCTTTCACCCAAAACTCTAAAAGCTCTCTAAAAGCTGCACAGCACAGTGCTCAACACTGTTACATCTGAGTCTCAGAAAACCCCTTAATAAAATGCCATTTATACACTCATATCAATGCACTTACAATGGGCATTTAGGAGGGTTAAGGATCTAGTGAATCAAAATCCCATGGCCTGGTACATGGATGGAGTTCTAACACACTGTTATGTTTTAAAATACACAGATCAGAAATAAAGATGAGGGAGCAGACATATTTGAACAAATGTTCCTGAACAGAAATCATTTCCTTATTCTATTATAAATCTATTTCTGATTACCTAAAAAGAATGTTGAAACACATGATTTTCTAGAAAAAACTTGGTTCCAAAGATGAATCTCTGAAAAGGCTCATTCTGGCTTGCACTCATTGAAAACCAAGGCACTCAATATCAACATTTTGGCAATTCTAATAACAAAGACTGCCAAAAATATGTTGTCTATCAAAAATACACGGAAGAAAGATGTTAGAATATTAAGAACAGATGTCACAGATATCTTTGCAAATACTCATGCTCCCCCAAGTACTCTGCAAGGCAATATGTACAAAATCTCACTGAAAGATTAAATTAATGCATCTTGTTCAAATGCTTCCAAGTGTCATATATGTATGTAAACTTACTTATGTATGTAAATTTATAAAATATGTACCTTTAAAGCTGTTAGGAGGGAGGATTGCGTCAAAATTTGTTAATGGCCTTGTATCTTAAAACTTGAGCTTTAACAATTCAATAATACAGTAAAGACTACTTTTTATAGGATGTTATTTAAACCATTTTGGTGTGTGTGTGCAAGGCTTTCCAGTTATTGAATATTCATTTATTTACATTTTAATTATTATTCTACTGAGAAATAAAGTGTACCAAAAAAATTCCTTTTAGAAAAAATCTATACAACTTAATAAAAGGAATCTTAACATAAGAATATCTTGTCATTTAAAATTGAAAGGCCACTTATAAAACCAAAGTATATTAAGAGTTCATTTGATCAGGCACAGAACATGCTTTCTTCCTCTGCTGTATTTATTTTCAGTATTAACAATTCTAAACAGTAAAAATCTAGCATGTTTCCAAACAGAAAATAATGGGAATGGGCTGATTTATTTATCTATTTGTAAACACAGAAAGCAATGGATTCTTTATAACTGACAAAATTAAGAAAATATTTTACCTTTAGGGCTGATGTTCCAGATTTCAGGCATAGAAACTCACCTTATACAACTGATGCCAAGATTTTCATGTATGATTGTTTCAGGTGATAGAGTGTTAAAGAAAAACAAACAAACCAACCACACACCAGCCCCCAAACCCTACTGAATATTTTGAAGTTCACAATAAAATAATGGGCAGTGACACCATTGTGTTTCAAATGGGATGACATTTTCAAGTAACAGACAAGAAACCAGAGCACAGCACTTTGAACTAATGATTCTGACGTTTTAGGCTTTCCTACTGAAATCAGAATTTCAGTGAGAAGTGGATCATGGCTCGCTAAGATAGGCAGTCATGTAAGCACGCAGAGCCAAAACAGACTTGTCTTCATTTTAGGTTTAAACATGACTCCATGCTAAACTCAACTGAAGATTTTGTGAGGTAAAAACTTTACTATTTGATGTTAAAATGACTGTACTGAACTCAGAAATGTCACGTTGTGGATGATGTAAGAGTAACATAATAATGTTACAGTAAGACAATGCACTCCTAAAATGTAATAGTAGCAACAGCACTGGCATTCTGTCCTTTAAGTTTTTTAAAGCAGGGCTCATTTCTTCTTAGCGGGCATTGCTGACAGGATAACAGCAACACAGCGCTGACCCTACAGCACTAATGCTTTCCGGGCCCAGGGCGGGCCGGCGCCCTCAGCCCCGGGCCGCGGAGCCCCGGGCCGCGGAGCCCCGGGCCGCGGAGCCCCGGGCCGCGGAGCCCCGGGCCGCGGAGCCCCGGGCCGCGGAGCCCCGGGCCGCGGAGCCCCGGGCCGCGGAGCCCCGGGCCGCGGAGCCCCGGGCCGCGGAGCCCCGGGCCGCGGAGCCCCGGGCCGCGGAGCCCCGGGCCGCGGAGCCCCGGGCCGCGGAGCCCCGGCCGGCGCTGCTCCCGCGGCACAGCCCCGGGAAACACGGGGTCTTTCCATGGCCACCGGCATCTGTGAGGCCTTCATGGCACACGGGCACATTGAACCTTCTTTTCCAGAGTACACATTCACAGCCTTTGGCGAACCAGGCTCTAAAACCCGATTTCTTTTTTTTTTAAATCACCCCCTTACAATTAACAGATGTGAAGGCAAACTTGGCATGTACAGACGCCTCAATTTCCCCGCCCCCCCCCCCCCCCCCCCTTTGAATAACCTGGTTATATCCAGTTTCCGCAGCAATTGTAAGAATGTTTACATTGCGGGGTGTTGTTTTTTGTGGGTGGCTTTTTTTTTTTTTTCATTTCCCTCTTTTAATAATAGAAAGCAGACGCGGCTGCTCGGTGCCCTCAGGAGGCCGCGCAGAGGAGCGCGCCGCCGGCCCCGCGCGGCCGCTCGGGCGCGCAAGGGGCGCTGTGCGGGGGTATTCATTTTGTTCCTATCTGCAGAGCCCTAGGGCCGCATTCCGCCCTCCCTGGCTGCGCTCCAGCCCAGGCTGTCAGCCAGGGAGAGTACAATACCTCCGGGCTATGGCCCATTTAAAGCTTTTCCTCGGCTCTCACCGAGCTCCTCGCAGCCCGGGGGAGGCCCCGCCGTGCCCTCCCGCCTGGAGCGGCCGGAGCCGCCGCGCCGCCCCTCCCCAACACAGTCATCGAGCTGGGCTGCTCCCCACAGCCCACTCCGGGCTGGGAGTGACTTGCAGGACGCAACTCTCACTTCGTGTGTTTCCCCTCTTCTGAAGCTCTGTAAGGAGGTCTGATATTTAATCAAAGTATCGTGAAAAAACTAGATATTTATTACATTATTATATCAGCTTGACTGAACATCATAAATCCATAGAAACTTGTGTTAGAGTTGGAGTTAAGCTGTTAGTCAGAAGCTACAAACAGGCCATCTATATTCCTCAAGCAATGGGAACAGAAATAGGCTCAGGCAAGGTTACATATACCTGTATTGTCAATAAAAATATCAAAAGATATTTTCAAACCCTCTTAATATCCAAACTTTATCATGGTTTGTTACTCTACTGACATGAGGTTACTCTACCTAGCACAACACTGTTTGTTAGCGAGGCTTCATTAACCCAGGCAGAGCTTGGTGCTAATGAGATTCCATTGCTTCCATCGCCCTGTCAAGCCAGGCAGGGTTCTGCGCTGCTGCCTGGTGCCACACGGGTGCCTCGTGGCATTACACCAGGAGTGCATTAATTATACAAAACACTAGTTACAATTTTCAAACCCTAAAACAAGTCCCAAACAAGGCCATTTTTTGTGGGGAGGAAAAAAAAAATTGGTTTCTCCCTACATTAGATTTTAAAATTATTATGGCAGCCTTGAAACACTGGCACAACAACAAAAGCCACTAAATGCCTTGTATGGCACAGCTCTGCAGTGGGGAACAGGGTGATCACAGAGGGGACATCAACTCTTCAGACAGAAGCACAAATTGGGATTTTTTTGAGGATATGGCTCAGTCGACATCACCTGGGCTTAAGTACCTAGTCCAACCACAAAGGAAGCACTACTGGGCAGGTGAAACAAATAGCAACACTGATTCAGACTGATTACACGAGTCTCAGTTGTTCCAGCTGTTCTGAAGAACACTTTTCTCCTGGCAGTCTATGTGCCAGATCGAGTATTGTCCTTACACAGCTGGCAAAGAATCATAAAGGCAGCATAACCATCATTCTGGGACTGCTCCAGCTAAATAGAAAACAGGAGTAAGTGTGTATCCACATAGTATCCTGGTTTAACTAGTACTGTTGGGTGATCCTGTACTATACAGCTCCAGCATTAATAACAGTAAAACCATAACCTGGGAAAACTTTTCCTGCTGCAGTGGGAGGCTATAAGTGGGTCTCCTGGTGCTCCATGGGCTAGACATGGTCCTTGATCAAAGCCCATGTACAGTGTATTTAAATGCTATTTGATCCAGGGCAGCCCTGTGACACAGAGCACTCCTACAAACATCCTCTTACATTACTACCACAGATAGCCATCTCACTGCACTGTCCAGGGAACAGAGTATGGATTTCATACCAAGTTCTGTGATAAAGTGTAATCTGACTCTCATGTCTCCTCTACTCCACCGTAAAGCTATTTACTTAGACATCAATTTAGCAGGGAACATAAGTATAGGCTAGGTTTAAGAATGTGTGTCATACTGTCCTTCCTTACACATCTGGAAAAGGTGTTCTGGATTTTCATCCTAATCTCTACATCACCGATTCTTAGAGCCTCCAAAATTTTGGAGCTATCCTTTCTTACACAGTAAAGCACAAAAAAGAGCACACCAAGTCCTCTGGAGCATTTCCCTCCAAAGATGTGGCAGAGAGTCATGGACCACATACACAAGTTAGACAGATGTGACACAGACTGACATACAAACTGCTGCTCTCTCCAGACCTATGAAACTTTATCTCTCATCTCCCTGTTTTTAAAAGATAGGAGGAGTGCAGTTCGGGTGACTCTCCCACAGACCCATTCCACAAGTAAAAGCAGAGTCTGATCTCTGTGGAGAGGGAACACCTATTCTAAGAAGTGTGTGATTCTTCATAATACAGGCGTAATGGATGAAATATGACATGGTACTTTGCCAATTACCTTTATGCTAAAAGCCAAATGCAACTGATAACCATGAGAACTGCTTGCAAGATAGAGAACAGAGCTCTTCTCAACATCTGTCTAATATACCTGACCTGTACTCTTTTCTGCAGGAGGATTCTGATAACTTAATAACAACATATGCTCTTTGATGCTTTGGTTTCAGTTGTGGGGTTTGGTTGGGGTTTTTTGATTGTTTGTTTGTTTTAAACAAAGTGCTATTTATAAAGGAAGTAAGTGAGAGCTTTACCATCTAATGAAATATTTACTTTACATTTTTCTACATCTTCCTTTCTTTTCATTTTTCAAATTTCTCCGCATATAAGTATGTGGCATATGAGCACAAAAGTCAGCTTGTAATGTATGTACTACCTAGAAGTTTGTTATCTTTGGATCTCTACAAAACTTAATAATCATTTAGGAAATAAAAATACTGAAATAGAGAAATGACTTAACATTTTAAATGTACATATGTCAAGTGTCTCAACAGCCATTAAGTAAAAACCTATAAACTTCATTTCCTCTCTACTGTGTGGTAGTTGAGTCAAACAAAGGGTCAAGATGGAGCATGAGCTCTTTTGCCTTTAGACAAAGCACAAAAAGAATGCATAAAGAGAATTTTCATCCGCTACAAATGATTTGAAACTAATTTTATTACTGTTTTTATCAGCATTTTTCCTCCTTGGAAAAAAGTAATGTTGGAATGGGGCAGAGCTGATAAGCAAAGCATTTACCCATACCACCCCATCCTTTCAGCAAGATCAGAAAACAAAACTGTAGAAGGAAATCAGAACTGTCAATGTATTTCAGATTCAAGATCTGCTGAGCAATTTCCCTTAAATTCCATGAGAGTTAAGGTGTCCAAACCACACCCTCAGGTTTTAACCACAAGTACAGCTGGAAAGAGTGGCTGCCCTGTAACAGAGGGGAATGCTGCAGTCACGGCATGGGCAGCACACACAAAGCAACACCCCCACATCCCAATCATCCATTTACCTCTTCAGTGCAGAGCTCTTCCCTGCAGTCAGTGCTCTGGGAGCACCTGCAGATGAGAACTGAACGCTTTTCCATGAAGGATCATTCAACAGATAATGCCTCTGTTACAAGAGCTGCTTAATATTCACAACCTACATTTTCTCCTTAAATTTATCCATTCTGCTTTATTCTCTCTTTGCTCAAGTGCACCTCTCTGAGTAATAAACCTCTAAATAATTTATCTTCCTCCTCTTTTCCTGTAACAATGAATAAATTGCACTGTCTGAACTATAACACTACGAATTTCCAGTGCATATGTTTAGCAATAAAGAATTAGGTATCCTAATAAATACAAGGATAAAACCAAGGAAAATTAATTACTAAGTTATAGATCAATGAGCAAGAGGTGAAACTGCCAAAGAGATGCTCTTATTAGATTATCAGACTCAAGGCTGATTTATAGCTTTCACCGTGCTTCCTTATCCATCACTTTTATAGTATGTAGAAAGGGTTACAAAGCACAAATTGCCTTGTTTTAATTAACAGTGAAGTTTTGGATAGCATTGGCTGTCCTGATCTGAGTCTAGGTTACTTTTTTGTTTTCAAAATATGAAAGCAGAAAACATACTTTACTAATCTGAGAGAGCTGTGACAGAACCGAATACAATACTCTTGTCAGCCTACAACTTCCTGACAAGCTTGCCTAGGATTTGCCCAGAAATGACAAGCTGTGGAGCAGCCCTGCTGAAAAGGCCTTGAGGGTCTTGGTAAAGAGCAAGCTGCTTGAGCCAGCAGTGTGCCTGTTCAGCTTGGAGAAGGGGAGACTTCAAGGGGATTGAACAGCATCCTCCAGTACCTATAAGGACATCATCAAAAGACAGCCAGGCACAAGCTGAAACAAGACAGGCTTCGTCCCTGGGCTCACAGGAGGACAGTCATACTTGGGAACAGGTTATCCTGAGAGGTTGTATGGTCTCCTTCCTTGGAGGGTTCCAAGACCAGTCTGGATTAAGGCTGTGAGCAATGTCACCTGGCCTCAGAACTGACTGCTTTGTGCAGGATCCTAGCCAGGAGCTATCCTGAGGTCCCTTCTAACCTGAACTGCCACACGAGCCCAACCTGATGAAGGAACAACTTTGCCAGCCAGCACAAGAGAGACTTTCTGAATTGTACTCACTTGTGTCTGCCTCTCCCACCTCTGAAAGGGATGAGGACCTCTAGGTCAGACTAACACAGCAGTCCCCTAAAACTTTCTTATTCCAGTGGCATAGCACAACTCAGCCAGTGACTCAGTAACGTTGGCAGCCAGCTTACACTTGTGCTCCTGCTAGTGACAGCCAGGGTAGGGAACTGCAGAAACGTGCTCATGTTGACAGGCTGGGCTGTGGGGAAGCATAAATTAAACTGAAGGTGGAAACTGAAGATTACTAAATGCTGAGTACACTTCAGAAGAATTCCTCATTTTGTCCAGGGGCCCCAGCAACAAATAATTAATAATAATTATTATTATTTTAAAAGCATGAATAGAGTAATTTTAATATAATGTGGAAATAACTCTTCGACCTCAGAGACATGACTCATTCCTCCTGAAATAAGTGGTTTTGCAATTAGAGCCCACAGTAGAGGCTTCTCTAAAGAAAAAACAAAAAATGAGCATGCTTTTGCTAGAGCCATTTACTCCTCACAGTTGTAATACTAGGGATCAGATCTGGGCTGCATCCAGTATTCCATTCACTCTTGCAGCTTCATTACTACCTTTTAAAATGCTTTGGTAGATATAAACATCTCTTCACTGTTTGTAAGGGATACCACATGCTTAGCACTGTCACGTTACCAAAAGTAAAAAAGATAAAGGAAGTATCTTCTAAATATTGAGAATAACTTTAAAAAATGATTATTTATAATTTTCTTTTCAGCACAATTTAAGTGGTTACCATAGCTGGAATGAAGTACAGTGCATTGCCAGGAATTTCAGAAAAGGCCCTTCCACCCCAGGAAAAGTTCAGTTGCATTCTACTTTAATGGCTTCTGGCAAGCTTGCATTATTGTTTTTGTACAAACAGAAGTAAGTTTGGTACAAATAAAAAATGGAACTTTATGTGAATGAAGCAACCATCAAATTCCTTAATCTTCAAAAGAAACTGTATCCCTGAATAATCAACTATGATATATTTATAAAACTAGAATAATTGAAAACAGAATTCTAAGTTGATTCATGTGGACTGCGCTGAAATATTTATTATTGCAAGTCCAGAAGATCTGTCTGGGTTTTGTCACTGGAAATGTCTAAACTCAGTGTCCAGATGTTTATTTAAGTTGCTCCCACATAGTTCTAATGTCAATTACCAGGGGTTATCAGAGAGCATCACTGTGTATCTTCCTTGACTAATATTCTCATTTCTTCTGCATCTTTGATGTTTTCTTTCATTAAAATTCCTGGCTCACAGCCACAAAAATCTGCCGTGCAGGCAAAAAAACTGGTCTGCAGACATGACACATGATGATGCCCAATGTCTGTGCACGGATAATATTTATCATCAGCTATCATTTAAGCAGTACTATAATCAGTACAATGCCAACTTAAAGCAGTTCTGAGAAAGACACATGAAACCAAGGCTTAGGAACGTCTAATCAATATAAAATAACCTGGGTCAGTAAAGAAAATATTACATATAAGAAATGTTTTATGAATCTGTGTGGCTTGGGTTTGGTTTTTTTTTCCCCATAAGGAAGAAGCAGGGAGAAAGCCAATGAAAAAATAATTTCACACATAATTACAAATGGAATTGATGGATCTGTAACTCTGGAAACCAGAATTACATCAAGACTTTTATAGTAACCAGGAGACAACACAGACCACTCGTAACAGTGACTTAAACAGAAAGAGCTTATCACACAGTCTCTGAAGGTTTCACACATTCAAATACAAATAATGGCCAGATAACCCAGCTCATGTTTGTATATACCCAAATTCTGTTACCCAAATTCATTTCACTGTAGGCAAATTCTGGAAGATTCATTTTTAGAGATATGTAAGAAAACAGAATAAAATCAATGTTAACTTAATATAAGTGGCAGTAGAGCTATAAGATGGCTGAAGAAAAGAGTGCCAATGCCATTTCATGTTTCAAGTTAGTACCCAGGTACTAATACCAGGTTCCTCTCTTGGTGAGGAATTTTAGTTCTCAGTGATCTGTAAGAGACAGGCACTTTGCAACTTCCATGGAAAACTGCTTAAATAACTTGGGAATGTAAATCTCATTGACTGTGTAATTTATTCTCCTTACAGTGTCAGTTTGGGAAGGTGTATCCACCTAGTAGGCAAAGCCCTAACAGCTGAGCATTCAGCCTTGCAGAGTCTCCTCACCAAGATCTCCTACAGGTGGTGTCACTGCACCTCCAGATTCAGTTGTGATTGTGCACTACAAGGTTTGTCACAGCATTTGGGCCAGGGCAGCACAGGTCGGGCAGGGCAGATGACAGCTTCAATTCAGAAATGGGTGCAGGAGATCTTGTGCTGTTAAGCCAGAGCTGCAGTACTCCCAGCACTGTCTGAGTACTCTCTGAGTAGATTTAATGTGTATGTTACTGTCATCAAGTAACAATTGAGAAAACATTATTTCAGGGAAAAAAAAAAAAGTACAGAAACTTTACAACTGAAATTTCTATTCAGAAGTGTGTAAAGAATATCTCCTATCAAGTACTCAGCTTCAGAGACTCAGCAAACCTTGGACTGCAACCACTTGCCACATTATATCACTGTCTTGATCTAATAAGCAAGTACATTAATACCAGCTGTGCGAAGAGAGGGAGGAAATAGGAATATGTTCATTAAGCATTATGGCTCCACTTATATCCCTCAAGATTTCAGTGGAGATCTGCCAGTTCATGCATGACACAATTATGGTCTCCAATATAAACCTGAAAGAAAAGCCATGAGGGTGTCAATATAAATTCCTACAAATTTTCCTGTCAAGAAACCGCTCTTAAACTTACTGCTGTAGGACACATTCACTCATATTTAGGTAATTAGAAGTGAAATGCTTAGTTCAATGATTCTAGCAAGTTGAAAATCAATTTGCATCCCACACACATTTCACTGGGTTCATTTGTGTCTCCTCACATCCAGTAACTGGTTCACAACTCTTATTCACAAATTGCCTTGCACACAGTGATTAAACAAAACACAGAGCCAATATCCCTGTTCAACAGAGCACTTGCACATAAACGTTCCTAGAAGAATCAAGCTTTGACTTCAGTTCAGTATTACAGTGAAGCTTTCCTACTTCACCAAATCCAAGGGCAATTTAGTGAAAGCTTAATAACCAAGTGATCAGAACAGTTGCTTTAAACAAGATATTACTAAATGTCTCTAAAGCTTTGCATACATAATAATAATAATTACACTATGGATTTACAAAGGAGTCAAATGCAGTAGTGCATCCATATCCCATTAAAAGTCAGTGTGATTGGAAAATGTTTGGGCTGCAGTCAGCTAACATTTGCCCACCACAGTGGCAGCAGTGACATAGCACTGCAGAGAATGAGAACAAGACACAATCATTAACTGACTGAAAAACAAACAACACCACAACAAAACCTGTCTTTTCTACTTCCCTTTCCCTCCCAGAACTGGGAATTCACAACCTAAACCCAAACATTAGGAGACCAGGAAATCTCAATGGTGATCTCCACACATACCACCTAAAAGCAGTGAATTTGCAAAAAACCTGTAAACCACAAACTAAGGGAAAATAGAGGTCTGTTAGCACCTCCCTGGAACAAGGCCTCAACATGCAACACCCACACCCTGAAACATTTGTCCTTACAAAATACTTTGGAGAAATTATATTTCTTTCTTATCCTGCTCTGAAGAAGAAGCAGGGCTGGGAAAGCTGAGAAAACAGTAGAGTCCACAGTATAGGACAAGCTTGTTCCAACACAGTACTCCCTCTAGCTTGTCCTCTTTAAGCCATTCATGTTAATTTGTAATAAAAGGCCAGTTGCAATTCCCCTGGCCCAAGTACACTCCTTGCAGGCACTAACTTGCTAAAGGCAGAGGATGAACCAGACACCACCCAAACCGTGCCAGAACTGGGTCCTACTACAGATAATTTTCACTGCAAAACCTGGCATGGCACATGACTTGCAGGCTCCTGGATGCAGGAGCTGGCTCTGCAATGGAGCTGCACAGAGGAACAGAGCAGCAGCTACATGCACACCCACAGCTGGGAACTGCTAAAGGCTGTCAGCTTGTGGTGTGGTTGCGAGATCCACCCAGAAACACCAAAACTGCTGCCCGGGGCTGCTCGGGGACCAGGACCAGCTTTTGCTGTGGCTTCCCATTCACCTTTTGATGCATCAGTCAGTAGTGTCTGGGTATTGTTCTCCCTGACTCCTGATACTGTGTCCCTGTGGCACGTTCAGAAATTCCACAGCACAGAGCCACGGTTTCCAAGTTCTCTAAATTTACCAGCCCCCTTTCCTTCACACAGGAGCTCACAGCTCACGGTCGCTGACTTTTTTTTTTTTGATCACATGGCCCTTAGTAGTCCACAAGTCAGAACACCATCAAGAGAACTCTAAAAAACAGGAAAAGCAACTGTGTCTTTTCTACCCTTAGTTATTCTCAAAATCTGGCAAAAATAATTAAAGTCCAGCAACATTTAGGTTTTTCTTCAAATGTTATTTTCTAAATACTTAGCATAAATTTTTAGGTGGCTAAATCCTCCAGATGGTGTTATCACCATAGCAGGCAAACCAGACTACATGTTCTCTCCCTCAGGAAAGATTAAAGCTGCTGCACAGAAAATCTGTTACAGGGCTTTTCTTCTGAGCAGTTCGGGAATCAGGTACTCCAGCAATGCAGAAATCAAGGGACTACAGCTGGTGCTGCACAGATCCCTGCCTCAGATGCTACAGCTCTCTGACCTACAGGCCACATTTAAGCAGTGTCTCTGCCATCTCTCAGACCTGCAAGATTGGCCAGCTTTAGGTCTCTCATGTCTTTAATCATCCATTTGCATCCCTAGTTTGCTTCTCCTATATACCAATCATTTCCTAGCTCCATCTCCACGTTTTCCTTGTAAAGCACTGAAGCAAAAGAGTTCCAATTCTCTTCTAAATTTTACATGATCAAAACAAAACACTATTCACATGAACAACTTCAAAAATATATTATCCATTCTTTATTTTTACTGTGCTAACAGCTCATTCCAATATAAAAGTCCATTTTCAAAACAGAACAAGCTCCTCAGGTCTCAATATACCTTTTGACATGATCTGCAACTAGGAAACAATTAAATACAGAACAGCAATACCATACTCAATCAGAAACTTTTTTCAGTGTGACTATACCATTTCATGATTCATCCTTTCATTATCCAGCAAATCCTTTCATGATCCTCTTGTGCTCTAACCTTTCACAGACTTCAAGATTGCACATCCTCAACGCAGGACTCTTTAAACCTGATTTTGCTTTCTTATCATTCACAGAATCTTAATTCAAAGTGCATACCTCTGCTCAGAAGCAAGAGCCCCCAGGAAAGCTTCTAGGTTTTGCAAACTTTAAAATAATAACCTAAAATTCATACCTTTAGCTTGGTTTTGTATTCACACAAGACTCTCCTCCATAAGAGCTCCCCAAAACTGTACTGAACAGCCGCTGATTGTTTAACGACCACATAATGACCTTCACCTGTTACCACAGTGATTTCCACCCCACCCTGCCTCCCCTTAAGGGGGAAGTTTGCCCATCCAGGGATCATTTTGGCAAAAGCCCAACATGTTGAATGCTATCAAAATAAAGATCAAGAAACCTCTGATTTACAAAGTTTAGAGAGCAAAAGTATGTGTTAATAACACAAGAAAAGAGATGGTTCAGTTAGCAGAAGTGTGTGGTCAGCAGAAGCCCAGGGAGAGGTAAATTTCAGTACTTTAGAAAACAAGTCCCTAACTGCATAGCTTTGTGTGAATTCCTTCAGCACAGAAAAGCCAGCAGAAAGAAACACAGCATCTCAGAGGTGTGACAGCACAGTCAGTACAGAATAAGGGTAAGGATGCCAACCAGGGGATGAGATGCAAACAGCATGGAAATGCTAATTTATGTTTCATGAAACAGCAAAGCCAATACAATTCTGAGGCTGCTTGTCCTTGAGCACTACAGACTGCAATAATGGGAGGGCTGATGACAAGATGCAGCTGGACAAGCAGGTGGCAGCATGGAAAATACTGATCTGAGAGATGAGCTGCACCCACAAGAGGAGATCTCCTCTGGCCCGTGAGTCAGAGCCATGTGCTGAACAGAAATAGATACAACTAAGATCCACTGGGTCATCAACAGGGATGCTGAGGGATCAATGTGAATGGCTGAAAACAAGCCAAAGGATTGTGCTGACAAAGGCAAGTGATGGTGAGAAGCTGGGAGGATGAAGAAGGTACATAGACAAGAGAGGAGGGAAAAAACCCAAGTATGAAAAGAAGGTAGAAAGGTAAGAAGACCTTGAAATTACAAACACCTGCAGAGTCTGAAACCAAAACAGGAAATAAGGAAAGCCTCAAGAGAGCAGTCATGGAAAAACCACAAAGATATTGAGGTCTTTGTGAGGTATTCAAGGGACTGAGGCACGTAGAGGGGGCCAGGTACACAGCTGGTATTTAGATGGAGTTCCAGAAAGCAAGATAAGATAGCAGTGGCTGGAGGATGCATGACACATGGCAGGAGCCAAACAAAGACACACAGAGCAGCATGGCATTGGAAAGGGAATGGGTGGTGCAGGGAGGCAGAATATGGATTGGGTTTAGTGACAGCAGGTAAGCCTAATGAGAAAAAGGGAAGAGCAGCTGATGAGAAGCCAGTGAACAATGAGAACCAGAAGGCTGCAAGAGGAAAGGGTTCAGGAAAGAGCAAGAGATGACCTAGTCAAAAAACATCACAAGTAGCTTAGCAGCAGTTCCACCTGCCCAACTGCAGTGCCAGGGTATGGACTGTGCCACAGGGACTGCCCAGGAGGGCTTGTGGAGCACTTGGGAGAGAGCTGCTGCCTGCACTCAAGAAGTGGCTGGAACCTTCCTCCCACATTTTCATCCCATGCAGCTTTTTAAATGACTTGCAGCTGGAGCCGCCTTGGTTTCCAAAGACATCATTCCTGCAGGAACATCCAGGGACAGCCCTGCACACACAGCTGTGGCAACATCTCGGAAAACAGGTGTTGCCAGGCTATACAAGGAATCTCTGAGCTTTGTTTTTAAGAACTGAACTCAAACTAGGCTCAGAAAATCCCAGTCCACAGTGAAAATACCATTGTGAAATACTTGCCAGGTGTGTTTCTTATCTTTCAAAATTCATATTTTCATATTCATGGTCATGTAAGGAAGGTTGTTTTTTGTCTTCAAATAACAGCCAAAAGTTAAAAATACACACAACACTTCCTCTAAGAAAACAAGAGGGTGGATCTCTTAATTTACAGTATTGGGCTATGAAAAAATAGTACATCCAAAGTATGAAATCAGTGAACAAAAATTCAGAAAAACATAAAAATCTTTAATAAAAATAGTAAAATCTTCAGATGAACTTGATGTCTTGATGTGCTTTGCCATAATAACCAAAAACCAAACAGCAGAGTCCCTTAAAGCCCAAATAGAATTTGAGTTACAAAGTAACTTAAAATTCTTAGCCATTTACAACATATGGGCAGCAAGTGTTATTTCAAGGTGCAGGCAGAGAAACAAGTTCTCATTTGGTAAGAAGTTACCTTACACCTAAAGATCAGGTATTTATTGTAACTCTCTGGGCAGGTATTGTCACCATACCATGAAAGGTAATATTAAATAGGTAAAAGAAGTAGCTCACATTTATACAAGACAAGAGCTTTCATACATGTCAGCAGTCCACAGGCACCTCAACTTACTTTATGGACATGTTTTGTGCCAAAGCCCTTTGCAATCACATTTCTGCACAGAAGAAACCTTCTCTTATAGCTGACCCATCCTAGCCTGCAAAACTGTATTAGAGAACTTACTTTGATAAAGATGAGAACTGTGGGGCATTCCACAAGAATTAACTGCCCCAAGAACTCAAAAAACAGTCCCCAAAGAAGACTGATAAATAATTGTGACATGTATATTTATGATGTCTACACTGAACCCTTCATGGAGCTGTCATGTGAAAATTTTAAGAAAAAACGGACTAGATGAAGCATTCTCAATATTCAGGTTTGGGTTTTAAGAAGTACTGCATAAAGATCAGTTACACAGCTCATCCACAGAACACCCTTTCATATGTTCAGTCTTCTGCTGAAAAATAATCTTCATCTTTCACTTCTCTGTACTGCATTGAGGCCTCCCCCTCTGGTTCAAACCTGAGCATTTTTATATTCAGTCTCTCTGCAAGCTTCTGTGCTGCAAGCTTGGCTTGCATTTCCTATGTCAAAAAAAAAAAAAAGGACACAGGTTAGAAAAAGTGTTCATTTGTCATTCTCATGAATAAACTAGTATACTAAAATATAAACTAATAATAATAATAATAATAATAATAATAATAATAATAATAATAATATCATCAGTAATTCCAAAGTCGGCTTAATTAAATGTTTTAGCAACTAGCAAAGAAATTTCAGGTTTCTTTTCACACTTATGTATAACTATGCTACTGAGTCTTTGTAATAAGAGTTGAAATTCTCCATCTGGCAGCCCCCACCTGTGATACAGTAATGTCAGTTTTAACAGACTACTTCTACAACAGTGTCTAATTTAAACAGTAGCCTGACACTACCTGGAAAGTCAAAATCCATTAAAACAGAATTTGAAGGACCTCACAACCTGGATTCTTCAGACACAGCATAAATAAAGGCAAATGTAGATAGTTGCATATTTTAAGAATAACAAATACTGCTAGGCCTTCATTTATGCAAGGGACAAAAACTCTTTTAAATTTCTAGTCAGAGGTGAAGTGAGTGCAATAAGGTCAACATTAACACACACAGATTTTGTTTAATGTAGGACTAACACTTTCAGAGAGCATTAATACATTCTTTAACTATGTCATTAAAAGAATCAAATACAAGACAAAGTGCCTTTCCTCAGAGTCTGCCCATCTCAATTCACCTTTATGAAAAGATCCATTTATCTTTTCTTTTTTGGGAGTGATTCTGGTTATATAATTTTCAGACCAAATTGTAAATTCATACCTCATAAGCTTCTTTTTGCTGTATCTGAATTGCTATGGACTCCTCTATGGATAACAGCTTGGCAGGGGAGTGGTGAAGTGGTGGCAGTCGAGCTGCTGTGATGTCATCCAAATGTTTCTTATCTCTGAGTCTTCTCTCTTCTGGAGGAACTGGAGAGCCAAATCCCCCAGGTGATCGACTGGATGAGGAACCATGAGATGATCCACTCTGCTCTCCTGATAGTCTGGAAGACAAAGAACACCTACGTTGTGACCCAAATTTGCATCACAAGGTTGAACAACTCCGGTTTCAAAACTTACTTTTAACACGTAAGAGTTGAAAATAAATCTGAAGTGCTATGAAAACACAGACAAATAAAAAGTAAACAACACTCAGAGAAAATACAACTACTTCTCCACAGAGAGACAGTATCAAAAGTTACTCGTGACAATGAACCAAACTGGTTTGCTGATTTATTAGCAAACTGAAGTAGCAATGCTGTGGGAGTCACACAAGGTACAAACTGTTACTGCTACCAGAACAGACAACATAGACTGTAATTTTCCTAAAAGTGCAGAAAAAGCAAAACACTTCCAGCTATTAAAGTTCTACATGATCTAGTCCTGATCCAAAAGTTTTACCAATTGTTTAGTAGTTTTGCACCTTAAGCTATGCAAGTCTATGAAGATTCATGACAATTGTTTCAGATGGGTAGAATGAAACCACTGCTCAATACTGAGATTCTGTGGCATTTAAAGCCACAGAGCCAACATATGAACCTTGTGTGTCATGAGACTCTAAATCTCTTTAACCATCACTAGAAAATAAAGCCATCATGCTTGTTCTGCACCATTTCCAATTTTATGCACATAAAAGAGGTTTTTCTATCTCCCAATACTTACGCGTTTGTTTTAAATTTGGGTTTTTTTATGACTGGATTCTTGGCTCTGGCCTCTAGAACTTCAATATAGTGTGGTGTTTTGGGATGCTGGCTTCCAAATACATTGCCCTTATGTTTTGCCACATCCTGCTCTTTTCCCAATATTTTTTCACTGTTTTCCTCATCTGCAATTGTTACTCTTTGAAAGGCATCCACCAAGGCTTCTCTACTATTGTCCAAAGCAGCTGGACTTTCTGTCCCATCCTCACTGTTGCTCTGGGAGACTTGCTGATCATTGTTCAGGTGATTGCTTGTGGATGACTTGGAGACATCTTCACAAAAACGATTCTGATCCTTTGCAACAGTTTTTACTTCATTATTTTCCCCCCGAGTTCTCTGATTTTCCAAAGCTGTATTTGTGGCATCTTTTTCAATACATTCTGCCTCCTGCCTTTCAGCAGAAGTGTCAGAAATGTCCTTAATGTTAGAGTTTTCATTAAAGACTGAGGAATCTGCACTGTTCACTGTGTCCTCAGTTAGGCCAACTCCCTGTTTGCTTGTATTAATCTCCTCCTGTTTTGCCTGAAATTCCAATCTGACAGCAGATAACAGCTCAGCTGTCCTGGCTACTTCTTCCTCTTGCAAAATGGCAAGTTTCAGCTTTTCAGCAAAATCAGAGATCTTCTTACCCTTATCTGGAAGCCGAGCAATGAACTTCCTAAAACAAACAAAAATTATTATAAACAATCCTATTTCAACCTGAGATACAGAAGTTTTATTAGAATAGCTAATGGGGCAGGTTTCACATTGCAACATCAGCTTCCTATTTACATACCAAACTTCTGAAACACGGCAAAAGCACTTGCAGCACAGCAGTAACTACGCGTTTTCAGTGAAACATAGGAGCCATGAAAGGGTTTGGGTGGGGAGGGACCTTAGAAGTGATCTCGTTCCACCCGCAGCCGCAGGCAGGGACGCCTTCCAGCAGGCCAGGTTGCTCAGAGCCCCACCCAACCCTGAACACTCGCAGGGATGGGGCAGCCACAGCTTCTGCTCCAGCGCCTCACCACCCTCGCAGGGCATAATTTCTTCCGTCTGTATCTAATCTAAAACGACTCTCTTTCACTTTGAACCGTTCCCTCCCTCGTCCATCACGACATACTCCTGCAAACAGTTTTGCCCCATGGCTCCTGTAAGCTCCCCTCAGGTTCTGAAGGCCACATTTAGGTTACCCCAAAGCCTTCTCTTTTCCAGGCAGAACAGTCCCAGCTCTCTCAGCCTCTCCTCACAGGACAGGTGTCCATCGCTGTGCTCGCACAGCCGCACCGACATGTTCGACCTGAGCTCTGCCCGCATCCCCAGCCGCTGGCGCCCGGGGGAACCCGCGCCCTCGCCGGCCCCGCAGGCGCTGAACGGGAGCGAGCGGTTCGTCCTCTGCCGCCTGCAAGGGGACGGGCGAAGTCGGCGGGAAGCCCGGCCCGCTCCTCGGCGCCCGCGCTCCGGCTGCCCTCACCGGTCGGCCAGCAGCCGCTCCTGCCGCCGCAGCATCTCGCGGAGCTCGGGCAGCGCCCGCCCGCGCAGCCCCGGCGCCGCCGCCATGGGCGCCCGGCAGAGCGCCGCGGGCCGCCATCTTGCCGGAAGCGACGGCGCGGCGGCAGGGCCCGACTTGCTCGGAAGGCGAAGGACGGCGGGGCAGCCCCGGGCGAGCGGCGGCGCTGGACCCGCCCGCCGCCTGCGGGAGCCGCGGAGCGGCTGCGGAGCGCCGTGTGCGCCGTGCGGCACGCGTGACCCGTGCGGAGCAGCGCCGAGGGCTCTGCGTTTGAGGCTCGGGGCGGTTTGACACCTTTTAGCAGTTTTCTGGGTCAGCGCTGCAGCAGACTCTGACTTCTCCCCCTCCCCGGAGACCAATCTGGTATTCTATCTAATTTTTTCTACATCTTTTATCTGTAACACTGCTTGGATCATCTGTGGAAATGCTCTGGGGGAGTTCTGCCCAGGAGTTCAGGGAAATCAGAGTTTTCCTCAGCGGGAGCTCCCCCGCAGTTTCAGGGCCCGAGTTGTTGGAATTGCTGCCTCTGGCTCAGCTCTGCGTCTTGCAGGAAGGGGCGCTTGGTCCTGCCGGTGAGAACTCGGCACGGAAACTGCTGCTCTCACAAAATGTTCAGCTGCTTTATGACACGTACAGAAAAACAATGCCAGTGTTTACAGAGTTCAATTTAAGTGCCAAACTGCATAAACACAGAAAAAAGTAGAGTGAAAAATGAAGACAATAAAGTGTGAATAACATGGCTTCTGGGAATCACACCTGATCATTCTGTACCTCATTGGAATATTGTTCGCTAAGTCTGTATTTGTCCGAGTTCACTGGGAAGGAATATTGTTCATCGCTACAGTTCGGGAGCGTTAAATTTTGGAACAGCACTGTCTGTTTACAGGTAACGCACAGCTCCAGAACGATGAACAAGTAGCTGAAATCTGGAAGGTGCTGGAACAAATATATTCTTGGTTATGAACAGGTGGGCAGTGTCTAGATACCATGCAACTGAGACAGCATCAACTTCAGTACAGACTTGAAGAAGGAAATATAGATTTAGTAATTTAGTATTATAAGAAAAGTTGTTGTTTTCTGCTTTCTTCAACTCTATAAAATGTTACTTCTTTTCATTAGGAAAAGGAGCAAAAGAAACTTTAGATTGTTGGGGTTTTGGTTTTTTGGAGGGGGAGGGCAGGCACTACCTTTACCATTTCTCTGCTCAGGAATTTTGAGGAGGAGAGGAAACAAGCTACCCACACAATGTAAATCATCCCCAAAATAACAAGAAAAATGGTATGAGTATTTGGAATTTAATTTAATAATTTTTATTTCATTTAGTAAAAAACCTCATTTCTTATCAGCATGATGCACCTTTGTAATAATTCATTTTATTTTCCTTAAAAAAAAAAAACTGCTCCCTTTAACCTTATTTCTCAAAAAAAAAAAAAGCCCCAAACACTTTAAAAGCAAATCTATATTTGTTTATACCTGTCAACATACTGGGAAGCAACCATCAGATCATTGCATTGCCTACATACCACATGCCTTCACAGAATACTGTAACCTCACAGATGTTCACTTCTATGTATTTTCTCTTTAAATCAACAAGTCCCTTTTTCTTTTGAAAATATTCACGTACCTTGAGTTGTAAATGGCTCCTGTGTCCTTCTTTTCTTGTGTTCCTTCCATGTTGTGCTTGAGGCAGGGCTGGAAGGGCCTTAACTCAGGTCTCTCATGCACTTTTCTTCTTGTACACATGCAAATAGCCCCAGGGGCTGAACACGAATGAAGTAAAATGTGAATGGAATGAAACTCTCAGCAGGTACATCTCCATACACAGGGATTTCCTGTGCAGAATTAGACTTCATGTACACAGAACTTACTTCTCATCTGTCCATATGCAGATGTTTTCAGATGTCAAATATTTAAAGCTCTCTGAAAAACATCCGTATCCAGCTCCCAGAATCCCATGCTGTAGGTTCAGCACCAAGCACTGCCAATCTCAACAAGATTTTATCAGGGCTTGTTGGCAATCTGAGCTGAACACATAAATAGGGAAGCATTACTGGAGTTAAAAACTTGACATTCTTCCTCTGAGCATTACAAACATGCGCCACTGTGATTGTCATGTTTGCACAAACTCTTCTTTAGTTGACATGAAGATTGCTTTATTTTTATAGTCTTAAAAATAAATCTCTATTATCAGTAAGTGGAGTAAAACTATAAATAAAGATGGGCCACAACCATCCCAGTCTCATCCTGCTGAAGCCTGGAGAGCATCATCCCAGATGGATTCAGATGT
Organism: Anomalospiza imberbis; assembly: GCF_031753505.1. Lineage (NCBI taxonomy): Eukaryota > Metazoa > Chordata > Aves > Passeriformes > Viduidae > Anomalospiza > Anomalospiza imberbis. Next base: position 13,817,537 of record NC_089693.1, on the reverse strand, counting down.
TATCTGGAGGATCTGAAGCTGTTGGGTTTTTTTCCAAGAGCTGTGCTGCCCAGTTTTTGTTTATCCTGTGCAAGTCAATAGTTTTTTATTTAATGAAAGAGTTCATCTACTTTTGTGACTTGGCTTTGAGAGTCTTTAGCCAGGGAGTGCCTTCCTGTTCTCAAGAGCCCGTGTGCCAAAGGAAACACCGACGAGAACATCGAGGCTCCACAGGAGCCACTTTCCATTCCCACATGTTTGGAACAAACAAGGTTGTGAACAGTAAGAGTCTGCAGTGTTTTAAGGTGGGTTTATTTCTAAAAGACTGTTGACACAACAGAACAACAAGTTTAAATACAGTGTTTATTGCAATTTATCCTCTTTGTGTCCTACATACCGGATGTATTAAAAGCATACAATGTAATATATCATTTGTACAGCATATATGAAAAGTGTATCCCAAAATACTTTCCAGAGTATCTGGAATAAATGACAAAAGAATACTTATCATGGTACAAATGTAGTCATACAATTGACTTACATTTAGTGTACTTTCTGGGACTTTCCTATATGGCTTTTATTGCTGTTTACAGAAATTTTACTAGTTTCTAATGTGATAGTACTAATTAAGTTGGTCTCAAATTGAGAAAATTTATACAGAAGTTTTACAATCTTTTCAGTCAGGTTTGTTATTATCTATGCTAATTTGCATTACTGCTCATTTGACTGGAAAGCTTTACATTTTTATGTAACACAATCATATATCTACAGTTCCTCTCCTGTTCTTCACAGTTACCAAATTTAGACCAGTAGTCCAATCAAGTGACAGTCATCCATCTCACTGCATGTCAAAATGCTCTTAAAATACAGCTTTGACTTCAGTCCTTATTTGGTTTAGGAAAAAATACTGTATTTCATCAAACAGTCAAGACAAAATTTACACAGAACACCTTTACAGTAAAAACTTATGGCCTTGCTGCATTCCTCTTAGAGTCTTGAGCACATTATCATAATGTTGCAAGTCTCAGGGTTAAAATAGCTTGCAGCATTTTCAGGAGATCCTCAGGAGTATATTAAAAGTAGAATGAACTTCCTTTGAGTCTGTGTCAAAACAGATACTTACCCTGTCCTCTACTACCATTCCTTGAGCGCCTCACAGTCATCTGGTTGTTTTCTGACTTCTGGCCAAAACCAGAGGGGTAGAGGATTTTCACTTTTTTAAACTTGTCAGTTCATGTCTTTTACAACAAGATGCATTTTCTTTTACCTAAAACTACCACCTTCCTCCATTCATCTTAATTTTGAAAGTAATTTTCACAAACCATGGTTCAGAATTCAAGTCCTGAATTACAGAGGGACTGTTTGGGCACAGAAATGCTAACATACGTTCTGTAAGACCTAAAGTTGCATCCCTAATGCACATTAATATACCTGTTGGGATTAGTTTTTAGTGTCTTTCTCTTCAAAAACAGATACTGTCCAATTTTTGCTGTCATCAGCCACTAGATGGAGATAAGATTTCACAGGTACAAAGCTTATTCCTGAAATCAGAGTTATTACTCATCTTCTTGTGTATTCAACATTACTATTATAAATACAACTTTAGTAAGTGTACTTGATTTGAACAGACACGACTGAATGGCATTAGGCTGGCAATAAAAGCAATCCCTTTGTGAAGCTCTGTGGCAAGGTGAGCACCTCCTGGGATTGATACTGCATGCAAGAACAATACTGATCATATAGAACCTAAGTTGTTTTCTGTTGCAGGTACTGTAATTAGAAAAAAAAAAAAGGCCCTTCATTCATGTTAAGAGAATTAAAGTAATATATTTCTACTTCATTGTAAACTCACTAAGAGTGGAAGATCAAAACAAGAGGTAAATGATACCCTATATGTATTTAAATTAGTTCAGTACTAGATACAGTCACAGCTGCTACTTTGAAGCCAAAGATAAGATTTTAAGTGATTTGGACAAAAAAAAAATAGTACTCAAAATCCCACATCCTGATTCAGGATTGCTATTGCTGTTGGAATTGCAAGGACTGCTGCAGGTTGCAGTGGGCAAACTTTTGTTTAATGAGAACTCCTTCCTCGAATGGAAAAGTAAATAAATAAAGCATCAGGGATTTTCCTACACAATTGCTACTGATTTTGTCACTCATGGTCACTCTGTCCCATGACTGAGGAAGTGCAAACCAGTGCCTCAGTCCAACAAAGCAAATTGCATTATAATCTGCTCTATCCCTTACTGTTTTGAGCAGCAAACACAATATTCACCTGCCTTGTGTTGAGGGAATTGTTTTAAAGAGCTCAGTTCATCTGTCCCTCCGAGACAGAGTGCTGGGTACAAAAGACCTGCTCCCAGGTGAAGAGAGCCCTCAGCTGCACCAGGTCTGGGACAGGTGGGAGCCACCCTCAGTTTGGGCAGATTCAGAGCTTCCACACAAATTCCCTCAGCTTCAGCTCACACAAATTGCCAGCACAGCTTCAGGTACTGCTCCAGTAGTACTGACAACAGAATATATTAGAGCTTCATTACTCAAACAGAATTACAACACAATTGAAGAAAAACCCACAACTGTACAGCTATACAAGTCCTTAGAGGCATTTGAAATGACACATTGCACTAGACAGCTTCTACAGAAGCAATATCGCCTGACTGCTGCTTCACTCAGCCTGCTGCTTCCCTGTTCCCCCACAGTTACCATCAGTAGTAACTTCAGGAATAAAGTTACTAAAGAGCTGCTTTCAGGATAAATTTAGCAAGACTCCATGCTGCTGCTCTCCTCTAAACTGATAAAAAACTTATCTAACCAAGCTGCAAAGGCGCAAGCTATCTGCTCCTATTCAGAAAGCTGGATGAGCTGAGTTCTCAGGATGTACTGCTCCTTGTGCTAAACTCCAGCACTCTCTTGAACGGGGTGTACGTCCTCACCAGCCTCGGACTTTCAGGAGGTCTGTTCTCAGAGCTCGTGCTGTTCAGGAGACAACAGAAAGCTTGCAGAGTTAAGGTCAGAGTATCACACAGCTGGGCTCATAATGCCACGGCACTGATATTGACAGGCTAAAATTAGACTTATCAGTGCATTTGGTTTGTTCCATATTTCTTTTCTGTAATGCCACAAAGAATATTTGAAAAAAACCATGGCAAATACTGACATGTTTACAGGCCAGCATTTGCTGGTGCTCACAGGGGAATGCCCAGCAATAAAGTTATTAGGATTAAGAGTCCTGCAACAAAAAAAGATAGCGATATTGCATTTAAGAACGCAGTTAATCATTAAGAGTAATTTCATGAAATCTAAACTGCACAGAGGTGCATTCCTTCATAGAGATAAATCTCAAAAAGAGGAAAAATATCAGATAAGGAGGGGCTGTGCTTACATACGGAGGGGCCCGAGAGAGGGCAATAAAGATAGGTTTCTGTTGACAACCTGACTGAAAAACCAGTGTATTTAAGGTTCCAGAAGACATGCCATTAAAATATGCTCTAGGCTGAACTCCAAAATGAGTGTATTTTTAAATTATGAAGAAAATTTTTGTTTGCTTGCTGATTTCATATGCTAATTTACATTCCTCAAACTAAGCAATTCAGTTTGCAGAGTGGTTACAATGAACAAGTTTACTTGTTGGTAATAAAAGTAATGTGAAGGGTTCCTCCTTATTTTACTGGTTTGTTTTCTGTTTTGCCCTTCCCTGTGGGGCCTTGTGGGGAATACTGAAGTGCAAGTGCAGAGCCCTTCTCCCAGGGCTCAGTGCCCTGCTGCGGGCTCAGGGCAATGCAGGGGAGAAGGGGAGGCACCACACCTGAGCTCCCCAAAGCCAGGCTGCAGAGCCACTGGCACCACACCTGAGCCTCCCAAAGCCAGGCTGCAGAGCCACTGGCACCACACCTGAGCTCCCCAAAGCCAGGCTGCAGAGCCACTGGCACCACACCTGAGCTTCCCAAAGCCAGGCTGCAGAGCCACTGGCACCACACCTGAGCTCCCCAAAGCCAGGCTGCAGAGCCACTGGCACCACACCTGAGCTCCCCAAAGCCAGGCTGCAGAGCCACTGGCACCACACCTGAGCTCCCCAAAGCCAGGCTGCAGAGCCACTGGCACCACACCTGAGCTCCCCAAAGCCAGGCTGCAGAGCCACTGGCACCACACCTGAGCTCCCCAAAGCCAGGCTGCAGAGCCACTGGCACCACACCTGAGCTTCCCAAAGCCAGGCTGCAGAGCCACTGGCACCACAGAGCAGCAACAGCCTTCCAGTGCAGACGTGGCAATATCATGGCACTGTTCACGTGGCAATCCTCCCCCCTGGGCCAGGAGATCTCCAGAACTGCTGCAGCCCTCCCCTGTCGGTGTTCCCTGCTCTCCCAGTGGTCCTGGTCACACCTCTGGGCACAGAGGGTGAAGTGTGCCCAAAGCCAGTGCTGAGCAGCCTTGGGCAGAGCTGTCTCGTGTCTGCAGCACTGCCAGCAGCCGCTGTGCACCAGAACTTGCCACACCTCACAGTCCCCTCTCTGACTTCTCCACTTAAATTGCATTATTGGCAATTACTACTCCCCAGGAGTTTGCAGTATGCTTGCATCTTTAAGAAAAAAAAAAAATCCTAAACCATAAATCACTGACGTAAACTGCACCTAGGAGTGAAGTGCTCTTTTAAACTCCACAGTCCACTCAAACAGTTTATCAGCAAAATGGTTTACTAATACAGCACTGATAAGGGACATTATGAAGAATTTTGCCACAAACAAGAAGAAAAAGTAAATACCTGTACGGAAGATCACATTCTACAGCAGTATCTCTGGTTTCTATATTGGTCTTTTGTTGGTTTTCCATTAAGTAGTCCAGTTTATCTTGTAATTCTTTATTCTGGGAAACAGTAATTTTCATCACAAGTTTATTTTATTTATGGTAATTAAACAAGGAAATAAAATTGCACATTGCCCTCTCCCTACAAGAAACAGTGTAAAAGTATGTATTGATAAAGGAATCCATAATTCTGGAAAGGATATAAATTAAACCAACAGTTTTATTCAGAAGCTTCTGGTCTAAGTCATTGTAAAACTATTAGAAAATTGTAAGTTAAGAAACTCAGACTGAATACTGAGACTTTATTACACACACTCCTGACTGTATGACTGGTGTCATATGTTTAATTTCCATTTGAAGAACAGCAAATACATATAGTAATTATACATCCAGCTAGCACTGGATGACATTGGTTCAAATTTAATTCAGTTTCATAAAATAATCACAATAATGTAAACTTAAAATGTAATGCCTTACCTCACATTCTAAGAAAGAGATTTTGTCTAAAAGCTGTATTATAAATAATTCCTTTTCTTTTACTTTCTTCCTTAGCATTTCAATCTATGAGAAAAAACAAAGACATTTAGTCTGATGGGGATGGGAAAAGGAAGAAAACCATCTAGGTATCACAGGAAGAAAACGTATTTAATATTACTGTTCAGAAACAACTGAGTACCTGTCACTATTCACAAACTGCTTTAATCCCTGGATTAGCTGTCAAATTTAGTGGACTTTTACTAAAGTGAATTCATTTTGCAGAACAGCTAAACTCAGGTCAAGGAACTCAGAACACATTCATTTTTTTCTGGCAGTCATTGCAAGAATGACCATTTCTGAATACTTCTGTCAAATTTTCCAAGCATTCTCACCAGTCACTTTTTAATTCTGTATATTAAAATCAAAGCTGTGAACAAACACTAACATCCCCTTCACCAGTGTAAAATTTTTCAGCATATCTGAAAACAATGCTTAATATATATATTCGTATCCTGCTAAAGGAGAAAGATAAAATACTCAAGGCAAAATAATGAAAACAACATCCTCCCAAAAATTCACTGCATGAAATTATAAAATATTTAAACAAAAACATACGTAACTGTGAAAAAAAAAATACGCAAAACAAATGCACATATTGAACCAAAAAATGAAAAGCTGTAACACCAACTGAACTTCAATTTAGTGTCCATGACTTTCAGGTATCACATGTCACTGACACAATGATCAGCTGTTACTTGGAAAAGCTAGAACATAAACGCCATACAGTGTTTTAGCTGAACAGTTACAGAATACGGGAGTGCTATCATCATCCATCTTTCTCAAAATCAGGTCTTTCATTTTTTTCCTCTTTTAAAGTCCATATAAAAACTATCCATGTCGTCTAAAGCTATTATGATTTCAGTTTTCAACTCACAGAAACACAAAGCTCATAGCATTTTCAGAAAATCTTGGAACATACCTCGATCGTCATATTTAATCACAACTTTGTTTAACAGTATGACTGAATTAAGTCAGTTACATCTTCCCAGGTTCAACAGCCTCAGTCCTGCCAATAACTTCCACTTTAGAAAAGATAAACTGTTCTCTTAGGACTTTCAAGTGGATCTTTTCTATTAATAATCTCCTATTATGCATATAAGGAAATATTACTAACACAAATAATCAGTGCCACACAAAGAAGCCCAAAGCCAAGCACAGCTGTGTGATCCCACTGACACACAGCCATTCTTGCTTGTTATTGAAATAATCAACTCCACCAGCTGCCTAGGCTGGTTTTTACATCAAACACAAAATATTTCTGTTTCCAAATAAGTGATCGGACTACCTGTCATCCAAAAGCAAGGCAACTCCTCTGTTTCACAGGCATTTACCTTAACTTCTATTCATTCTATGATAGAAAGATCCTAAAACGTGAAATAAACTGACAGTAACCATTATGTTCACCAGAATAATGTACAAATAGATTTTGTGGCAGTTAAAATTAAAGTTCTGCTTATTTTTCACATTGGCTACAGAAAGACAGCTCCCTACAGACATTTTTAAGTTATTTTAATTAGAATAGTCTGAAGGCAAAGATAAGCGTGGACACCTTAAAATCTAAGAGAGAATGCAAAAAGGAAGACTTTGAGAAATAGCTTCCTCCCCTCCCCAAACACAGAACTGAACTCCAAAGAGACATTTTGTATTTTGGTGAGGATGCTCTAGGGAGCAGCAGACTGAAGCATACACAACAGTACCTCCAGTCTCTCTGTAACGTGTTTACATAGTACCAGTCAGAACCCATTAAAACCATGCCCTTGCCCCAGAATCTGCCCTTTTTTTTTTCTGCAGAGAATATTGTACTATATTATGACAAGCTCCATGTCTCAGTCCAGCAATCAAGCAGAATGGTGTGGTTAGACCATGCAGGTTACAGCATGATCAGGCTGTGAATTGTGTAACCTATATAGAACCTTTTGGTGGTTCTTTAAACTTTAGGAACTCAGACACAGCCACACATCCCAAATACATTTCAGGAGAAATAAATGCAGCATTTGTGAGGCTGCATTTGAGGTGTTAAAATGAGAGGCTGCTTTAGCACCAGGAAAAATGTCCTGCAGTCCTGCTCCCTGGACACAGCAGAGCACCCTGTGAGGCCACTACAGAAGGAAAGCAGGCTCAGAATGAAGCAGGAATTCTGCACCCCCAGACACATGGCCAAACAGCTGCCTCAGCAGCTGCTGCAGGCCAAGGGCTCAAACAAGTGTCCTGGCAAAGACGACACATCCCAGCGCAGTAAGTTACTATAAAAATAAGTTTATTTACTGAATAAGGACTTGAGTACACATCATCACTTGCCATTAACACCAGGAATGAAAAAGCTGATTTGATTAATCCTTGAGAGGGTATGTCACAGGAAACCAGGAAAAACAGGAGTAACTCTAAGAGATTATATTAATATGTTAATAGAATAAATTTTAAAAACCCCAAAACCCACAAATTCACATCTTGAGAGTTTCTTTGTTTCTAGAAGCTGCATAAAGCAAGAGAACATCTAGCAGGTGTCAGAGCAATAGATTTTGACTTTGGGTTGAATACAAGGTAAGGAGGAGAAGAGGAGAAGCAAGATGGGTCAAACACAATACTCAACTCTAGGCCTGAGTTGTGGTCAGAACTGTCTGGTCAGAAACAAATCAGTGCAAGCCAAAGACTCTCAAATTCCATGGATTGACTCTTGTATCCAAGTAATTTCTGTACTGACTCCAGGTTAAAATTATCCTGATGTTCCTATGTTTTCTTTGGTCAACGCTCATGGTCTGTAATTCACCTCATACTTTCTGTGTCTGCAGACTTCAAGAGTTTCTGCTCACAGAACTCAGCAACTTGCTTCCAAACCTGGCTTTTGCACAACTACCCTCTCAGATTTCTTCATAATTTTCTACAAGCACTATTCAGGTACATCCTTCAGGCTCTCTCTGCCAGCCTTCTCCAGAAATGTCCAGACAGACTTTCCCTTGCACTTAATTCTTGACCTGACATTGTTAAGACTCCACATTTCTACCTGTATTTCTATAACCTTCCTGTCTACATTAAGCACTCAAACAAAACTGGCAACCTACTTAGAAATATCAGTTACATTAATGACCTGCTCATTCCTTTCAAAACAGTTCTGTTAACAGTAATAATGTGACTTTAGCAACCCGGGGTCACAGTCACCCTTCTTTCTACCGCTTCATTCTCTCTTACCTCCCCCAACCCACTGTATCCATTGTTCCTGCTTTCCCTTCTCCAGCTGGGAGACATCTGACTCTTCCAAAATTGGGAAGAGAAAAGCTACGAGGCCCAAGCTCCGGTTTGTAATTCATCTGGTGTGCCAGCAACTGAGGGGCATGATGTGCTCTCAGCCCTTCAGCCACCCCACCTCAATCCCTGGCACTTCCCTGCCGGGCAGAGAAAGGGCACCGAATCTCTCGCCATCCTGGCACCATCCATGAAGTTCCCTGCCAGTGGTGCTGGGTGTGCAGCTTGCATTTCACATACCCACTGCAATTTCTAATGATCTGAATCAGCATGTAAGGTCCAACATGGAATGTGAATCATCCTGAATTTATCCACTGACTCAGGATTAATATGGTCATGGTCTTCTTTTCAAGATCTCTCATCCTTGTTTCTGCCCTGCTGCCACCTCTATGCTTTTTCCTCCTTCAGAAAACTTGAGGTAATTTCTCAAACTGCCTCAATCTTCAAATTGTCACTTTATCTTGCTGCATCTCCCAGAAAATTCCATTCTTCTTGTCCATCCCCTTGATGAAGATCTCTTTCTTTCTCACTTCTGCACCTTATGGATTCTCCAAATACCAAACAATTGTCACGGTACTTGAATGGGCTGTGTAAATACTAAACTTTGCTTCCCTAAGATGGAAAGTGAAAGAGTCAACAGCAATAAACTGATCTCATGGACAGAATACCTAAGAAGAACAGTCAAGAGAAAAACTGGAGAACTCCAAGACCTAAAAAGAAGAGTCTGTAAAGAAATGCTGGATATGTGACTAATGGTATTAGAATGAAAAATCAACAGAATTACAAAGATATTACAGCAGAAGGAAAAAGCATCTTGAGAGAAAACGAAAATTGTATTTAAATGTAGAGCCTTTATAAAGAAAGCCTGAAAGAGGAAACTATTTTATTCTGTGTAACTCAGATACAGATTTGGAGTCATTAAACTATACAGTGATATCCTGGATTGGAAGAGATCCAGCTATTAGGTAAACTCAATCACCATTTATCACTTAACAGTATTATCCACTTGTTTAAAATATTTACCAGAACAGTTTTAATATATATAAGTATCATATTTTTCAACTATACCTATATTTTCCTTATTCATCCACCATTAATGTACTGGGCATCAGTAACACCAATACAGAGACATGAACAAATTAGTCAGAAATATGACCACACAGGACAAACAGATGCTACACAACATGCACAAAACAAGACAGACAAGACATTGCAACATCAGCCCGAGCTCTCAGAGGTAACTGCTGTACAAGGAGAACAGGATTTTCCTCAGTCCTGTATTTCACTGGACCTTAACTGGCATTTATGAGAGGCTAGACAAGAGTTGACACTTTTTCAGGGAGCATAATGCAGTGACTAGGAATGAGCACCTTTGCCTTTTAATTCTTATTAAATCACGTGAGCAACTTAGCCAATTATACTTAAACTTACACTTATTGTATTTTAAAACTCACAGTGCATTTACAGCAAAATTAAGAACTGACTGATTTAGGTTATTGCACCAATGTAGAAACCTTGCTAAATGAATGAGCTCTACGAACACATTATCCAGTGGTTGATGTCCATGTGTTGCTAAAGCAGGGGCTGACATGTCCTAATGAGTTACGGACATTGGCTCATTGTCTGCACATCAACCCACCTCGTTAAGCACTACCTTAGTAATGGACAAGTTTCTAATTTATGACTTGGCCTGGCAATTCCCAGCAGAAAGTGCTGATGTTGTGCATATGTAAACCCTCTCACCAAATATCAGCAGTGATTCTACTTCTGCCAACAGATAAGCAACGTACTGCTTGCTCAAGTCCACTGAGGAATGCCAAACACTTGTACTGGGGAGGGAGGGAGGGAGGAGGGTGTGGCAAGTTATTCATGTCCTGTCCTTTATCTTCTTCCTCCAAGCTCCCAGGGTGGGCTTCTCTTTCTACATTTCTTGTTCTGCATTTTTGTTGTTGTTTCGTTTTTATGGTAGGTACTATGCAATGCTGCGATGCGGGTTTTGGTTAAAAAAAGTTTGGCATCTGTTGTTGGTAATTCCATCTTCTCCTCCTCTGTGATTCTGTGTGGCTTCTTTTACTTGACCTTGAAACTGTTCTTCCATATTAAAAGAGGGAGATTTCGCTGTATATCTGAGGTTGGAGTGTCTTGATACAGATGTTTTCAGTTGTTTAAATCTTTTCTGGAAAAAATTCTTCTTTTATACCCCATTTAGGCAACACAAAGTATCTTCTGTATTTAGAATACAATTTGCTCTTTAGCACTTTGTCCTTTCATGCAAGTATCTTCCCCGACAGCACAGGAGACAGCTTCTCCCTGGTGTCTGGTCACCATTTATTATCCAACGAATCTGAGACTAAAGCTGGAGAACAGCTCATGGGCCATGACCTAGAGACAGTTCAATTCAGTAGTTAGGGGAATTTCACATGAAATCTGAATTCTGTAGATAATTTCTTGGCATGAAATCAAATATTCTTTTTTCTTCAGACCCCCTCAGAACAGCTTCCTATATGTGCATCAACCCGCTTGCCTTGCTTACAAAATGTAAATGCTGATTTTCTTCCCTCTCCTGCTTCTCAACAATGAAACAACATTACATATAAAATAAGCTTACTGTGCAATGAAATTGCAATCAATTTCAAAGTGAATTGCATAAATCTCAAAAATAAACCTCTCTTAAATCTCTCCAGGTTTGAAATTGAGATCAAGCCACAAAATAATTATTCTGCTAATTTAAAATCTATGTTTTGTGTTTCATTTATCTTACATTAAAGTCTCATTTCCTACAGTGGCACAGACAGATGAACTGGTTGACCCATCAGATAGATACTTAGAGAAGCTTTTACCCCTCTCACAGAACAAGAGCAATTTCAGCTCTGAAGGGAACAGTGTGGTAGCAGCTTCCCATGCCCTCCCGTGGTGCCTCTGTGCCTACATCTGCCTGCCCAGTCCCATTTCTGCAGGGGAAACTCCTTAGTGGAGACACAGAGGCAGTCTGTGTGCCTCTGCCTTTCACCTGTGAGTCTCCCTGCAAATTCTTCCTCTCATCAAACTGTCTTTTTTCCTGGATTGCCTGTGCTCTACCCAGACGTACTTTTAAGACAGCTACAAAGGCAAGGGCTAAAAAATCTGAGCCTTGGGTGACCCACTCTGGCCATGTGCCTCTCCTCACTTGTTTTTTGAAAGCCTGTGACGTACAAGTAGTATGAGAAAAGGGCTGGGTTTCTAAACACCTGCCAAATGCAAGTCCTGCACTTTTAACTGCCAGCACTGCATTTAAACGTACTACACTAAGCTGTGAACAAATAGATTTGTTTAACAAACAAGTTCTACACAGGGATAAATCTGTCAGCCGTAAATCGTCTGCAATCTCTCTCTAATGAGAACACGAGGCTTTAAGACTATGCAGGATAACTTTCTGCTTAGCTGGTGCACTAATGAGCAGCAATTTTTGCTCTCACAGAAAAGAATCCCTATGAGGATGAAAAATGTATGTGCATGAGAGCTAATACACAGAGGTGTTGAAGGTCACCAACTTGAGAAAATTTCCATTTTATTTCTTCCATTTATTTTTCTTCTGAAAGTTATTTTCTATGTTTCTATTTAATTTATGACTGGTTTGACTAGATCAAGTTGAAAAAGATTCTATTAATGCCTGAGATGGAAGGATTTCTTTTCAGCGGAAAAAAAATAGAAGGAATTTTTTTTTTTTTTTGCTAAGGACACTGAATTCTAAGTGTCCTCCTCTGCCTGGGCTCAATTCCTTAGATCACAAAATCATTGCATTCAGTAACAACATGATGAGATCTATGAAGAGGAAGGTGTTAATACTCTTTACCTCCATGGCCTCCTACATTTGATGCTTCTCTGGCAGCATCCCCCTTCATGCCTAAGTTAGGACCGACCACCACCTCCTAACACATTTTTAAATGCCATCAAAATAGCACCAGAGGTGCTAGAGTTGCTTGCTGCATCACAAAACTCCATTATAAAGCTTCTCTTTCACTTCCTCCTGGCTGCTTGCTGCTCTTCTACAGAATGCCCTGCATCTGTGATTTGCAAATGATCTGTCATCTTTCCCAGAAACGGCTTAAGAGCAATCTATTCCGTGATTTTTTTCAGCCAGGAGATTCATCTCAGTACTTGTTCCAATTTTGACAGTTCTCCATATGAGTGAGAAGCAGTACATCTTGTTTGTTCAGCATCCCTTTGAAGTGATGTTCATTTCTCCAATTTCTCTGAATTGGAGGTGGTAACAGCATAAACTCATTGTGATTTACACTGGAAGAGTAAAGCCCTCATTTATACTTCAGATCTGTGTCCAGTATATGAAGATTAATAGTAAACAAAGCTCATCCTGTAGTCAAGCAAGTTTAGGCTTTCTCACCTAGCAGCTCATACAGTAGCTGAACCTGTTTCAGCTTCAAACCTAAGCACTGCTGATAACTTCAACTACTTACTTTCCTCCCATTTCTCTCCTGAGTTTCCAGGTTAGCCTGTTCTCGCTCTAGTGGCTGCCACAGAGAGGCTGAGTGTTTCAGAAAGCAAGACTTCTAGTTTTTGAATTATTTTGTTATTCTTTCTCAAGTTATCAATATCATTATAATACCCTCATAAACCCTAAGATGGCATGTTATTTTACAGGTACCAGCCATGAAAATACTGCAATGATGAGTAACAGGGCAGGTTTTCATTACACTTTTCTTGATATTCCTTGCCATTACATCTGCAATCAGTTAAATTTAGTGTAGAGACGATGTGTGTTTAAATATACCCTGATGAACATATCTTCCGGGACTTAAATAGTAGTGCAATTTTCCCTATTTGCTCTAGCAGATATTTTTAGTGCTGCTGCTCACTAGTTTTTAACCTAACTTCAGAACAGATTCTTCAGATAGCATTCCTTTTCAATATTTTTGTTGCAAATTTTTCAGTTTCTATGGCATAGTTAGCAAGTGTTTGCTTACAATGAGCCAAGAAATACTTATCTAATATTATGCAGAGAAAAGCACAAAGTCATGAACAGCACCACATGGACACACAACTTGGACAGTTGAGGACATACGTATCTGCAATGTTTTTTCTCTTGCCCCATGGTAAATATCTACTCTTCTCTACATTAATAAAACTGCTATTTTTAGGCCTTTAATTAAGAGTCTAGTTTAAAACAGGGCATGCCAACTCTGTTATGGATATTTTCTCAAACACAGTACAAACACAAGCAACAAATAACACAAAATTTTAAAAAAGCCCCAAACATTAAATGCCTGATGTATTTGGTACCACCTGACCTGATCAAACCTCTGGTACCAGAATCTTTAGCTAGCTCACTAGTGAAAATATAAATGTAGCTACACAGGTGTTCATGCAGAAGGAAGCGGAATTAAAATAAAAATTTAAACACACAGGGACTAAAGGAAAGCGCAAAAATATCTACCCTATGGCTATGTGGCAGTCAAGACTGATAGAGGTTTAACTGAATCTGAAAAGCAGGCAGTCAGACAGCAGTTAGAAGCAGACCTGTTTGACAATTAAGTAGTGACTTGGTCACCTAACACTTGTTAAATAGGATAACCAGATGGTCTAGAAGGGCCTTCTGTGTATATGAAGGCACCAGCAGAAATACATTACAAGTAATTAGTAAGCTCAACTCACCCATCAAATCTAATATTAATGAAATCATAATAATTGGCTCAAGCCTTTTATGTGGTTTCACTCCAAACAAAATATAGAGCTGAAAGGACTTGTTATACCTATGTAGCCCACTAGAGGTCAAGTTATAACCAGAAGTTTAAAACATATTTAGTAATAAAGGGCAAAATTTAGGCCACCATCCTCATGTATTACTAGATTCATTCAGGGTGCCACATGTATCACAAATCCTGCAGAAAAACACTTTTAATACAATGTCTGATGTACAGAGATACAAAACAGATTAAATAATTGTTCCCACAATCCATTAATTAGATGGATTGGATTATTGGACTGGAGAAATTTTCCTTATTAAAATACCATGGTATGAAGACTGTAAGTTTTGTTTTAGACAGCTAGGATGCTTAAAAACAGTGATAATGGTAAACTACACTAAAACCAAAACCTCAAGATGGGTATGTCTGATACAACAGAAGAACTTTAATCCCTCTGTGTAAAAGACACTAGTATCACACACTTGATCATACAGGACTGCATCACAATCTTATAAAACAAAGCATACATAAATACATACATACATAAATACATACAAATACGAATTTGACAAAAATGGAACAGCTCCATGCCTAATCAGAAATCCTGTAACAGTACATTGTGAATGAAGAAAGAATGCCTTAGATTTGAGTGGCTTTTAAACATTTGATATCTTGAATGTATGATGTGTGATGTCCAGATACCAATCAAAGGTATCCCATGAACACCCATTGTCTCTGCAGTAGGAAGCTCGTATAATAGATCTGTCAGTCAGCTTTGTAAAGCTCCAATTTAAACTTATCAATTTCTCATGTCATTCTTCCTACTTGGAGAAACAGAAATGTTTGCAATTATATCCTTCTGACTGCAGAACAATTTCCTGACACATAGGCAGCCTGAAACCTAAAGCATCTATCCAGCAACATTCCACTCAAAATTTTACAGGAAATGGCAACAGCTAAGACAATGTCCCCAGACCAATGTCCCCAGGGTAAGAAGAGATAAGCAGTGAAAACCTGTACTTCCTCACCTATTTCTGTGAGGACTCAAAGAAAAAAAAGAAAAAACCCAAACAAAATCTCCCAAAACCAGAAGAACAAAGCAATAAAGGTCAGCTTTTGCCTTCCACTTCTGTACAGGAAAGAGACTGTTAATGACTAGACTGCATCATATCAGAGGTACCCTCTGAATGGTCCAAATTGAGCTGGAAGTTGTGTTGCATTTCCTGAACACTCAGGAAGAGGTACAGAACTAGTGTCAGCCTAAAGATCACAGTATATAACCCACAGCCACTGCATTCAACTGCTTTCATCTACTCTTTCTGCTTCACTAGCTCCAGATGCTTAGCTCAACTTCCACTGTAACAAAGGTGTCATAAGGCAACTACACAAAGAACACAGTTCTCTATGGATTATGTAGTAAAAGAACTAGTGCTCCCCAAAGACTCTGAGTTGTTTTACTACATCTCACCTCCTCAACCATATGCTTGACTTTCTTCTGCTGGCAGTGGACCATGTCATCCAGATGCTTGATCCGTTCTCTCAAGCTGGCTGCTACCTCCTCCAAATGCTGCGACCTGGCAAAACATGCAAGGATCAAGCCTGGAAGTGGGGAGCTATACAGTGGGGAGTGTAGGCAGAACAAGAACAACCCCCAGAATCCGCCATAAATCAGGACAGGCAAGTCAAATTGCACTGACAGATGTCAAATTGTCCAAAGTACATTTTAATGTGATCTTAGTCCAAGCGGCCATCTCCACCCATGTTATCTCACCTTTGTCTTGCATACTGACACGCTTACTCAGAGCCTGAAGTGCTGACAATTAAACAATCAGACAAAACTCATCTCAAGATGTATTTTCCTTTAGTGGAAGGCATCTAGACAACTAGATCTTCAGCTTCAAAGAGACACATTTAGTTTGACTACTACCTGCAAATATTTTGGAAACATATGCTAAACAAAAGCCAGGAATCAGGTCTGCTTTCAAAGCTGTCTTACTGCAGGGGAGCCTTGAGTCTAGAATTTGGCAGAGCTGCCAACAGCAGCAGAATGCTAAATGGAATAGTATTAACTCCTCAACAGTCAGCAGGGATGCTATGAATGGTTTAAATTTATGTGTTCAACTCTTCAGATAGATTCTGCATTTCTTCAATCTGTTTAATACAGAAAGTGAACTCCCACAGAACTCCTGCCACTAGTTGGTTTGGCAGCTTTTCAGAAAAGTAGCTGTAGAATATGCAAGGAAACCGGAGTGAAGCTTTTCCCTAAGTTTTTGTCTCTTTGGCCATGTGAGTCTCCATTTATATCCAAATGTCCAATTCTTAAAATTTGTCAAAGAAAGCAATTTCTTGCTTACAAATTAAACTGCTGTACTACTAGGTTCAGGACTGGACAGAATTTGAGAATGGGAGGAGGGGAATCAAAAACAAAAAGGTTTTTTTCATCTTGGTCTGTGCACAGCAAAAAAAAAAAAAAAAAACACCACAAAAAAAAACCAACCAAAAAAAACCCCACTGTTAAAGCTGCAAATAGAAAAAAAAAACATTCTAAGACAAAGCAGCAGATGGCAAACTCTAAGACATGATTCCAGTGAATGACTGAATTGTATGCTGTTTCCCCCCAAAAGAGTCTCTATTAACAGTGAAGTACTCTGCAGAAATGTAACTGCAGCACTTTGACAAGGACTCAAAAAATTCAAAGCATTGCTGCAGGTTTTTCAGTTGTGTGTATTAACAGCCCATAAAACTTTATATTTTAATTGCAATTGTAGCATATATTTTGTATCTTATTGGAAGATTCAGGATCTTAAGCATTGATAGCAATGGAGAAATGGAACTGACATCCTAAAGTGGAGCTCGAGTGTCTGATATGGTACAGACAGGTAAAGACAGCAAGAATAAACCAGCATCATCCGAACACAGATTTATTGTTTGCATGGCATAGATTGCAACTGTGAGTTTGCTTGCATTGCACAAATTCCTGCCTGAACACTGCCTTTACCCTTTTACTGCAGTGTAACTTTTCACACTGAAAGGATTCACTGAAGCAAGTAGTGTCTGTGTTATTCAGAGGTAAAGGAAAACAGCAATTATCTTTCATCTCCATATTCTATGTTGTATGCGAACAACATCTGTTCACTTGAAGTTATTATTTTAACAGGCTGCTGTGAAAAGCGATTCTTACTCTGAAACCAGAGAAGCTGGTCACAGATCAATACAAGGCACTGAGAAGCTCCCAGCAGGGGCCTCCTTTCATGTTTATACTTCCCAAAGAACAACAGCACGCCCAAAACAGTAAAACTTAATTTCTGGGTGCCACAGAATCATAAGTAGTAATCAAGTACTATTATTCAGTCTCTGGTTATAGTTCATCTTTACCCACTCAAGCAGTGTCATATAAACCTTTGAGTTTAGATAGTGCAAATATTCATAGTCAGGATCATACTCCTCTGAATTTGGGAATGGAATGCAGGTTTAAGAAAAATGCGAGCCACAGATATGTTACAGCTTGTTCCATCTGCAATGGACTCTGCACATTTGCAAACAACTTTTCAGAAAAGATGGATGAAAGTGGTCATTGTTGCAAAAAATAATTGTCTTGATATTTTACATGTCAATAAACCTACATTCAGATGGACGATCTCTACTAGACTGCAGTTTTAAAGTTAGAAAAGGCAAAATTCAGGTGTCTACAAAAACAAAGAATCCCCTGAAGTTTCCTAGCAATAGTAGAAGTTCCACAGGCAAGTCGTATCTCACCTTTCACTGTCAGAGTTGTTTTCAGATTTTGCTCCAGATATTTGTAGTTCATTTAATTCAAGTTGTTTTTGTAGCTGGTGACGTTCCTAAACAAGAAAAGTTATCATTCAGTTTTCCACGTATCAAAATGTAAAGGCTTCACAAAGCATATTTCACTGCAATTCAAAACATCACTTGTGAAATTAAAATAGAAACTGATTAAACAAAATTCATGCATTTCCTATAGCCAAGGAGCACAGAATACATAATAATAAAATCAATTTCCCAGCTATGCATGGAAACAAGATCAGTTTTCAATTTCTTATCTGAAGATGTATGGCTGTACTTGAAACTGAATTTTTTCAATAGAAAGATGAGTCATCAAAATCTTTAACTACATAAAGTCAAATTGTCCACATTATTGCTCCAAAAAGAAAAAAGATCTCCCAATCCAAGGCTGAGCTAAAAGGTACTGCTGCATTTTCGTCCCCCAGAGTATTCCTGTTTATTTTTAAGTGCCCACCAGCACAGTGCTTGTGAAGATCTGCGAGGACTTAGGGTTTGAGTGTGTGTTATCCACCTTGATGGAAACTCAAGAGGCATTCAGTCTCACTGGGTGAGTATCAGCCAGATAAGAGCAGATTAAAGAACTAATGTGAAGGAACTGCTCTGTACTTGTGAACTGTACTGCAATCCTACATTCACTGCATAATACTTAAAAGTTGTAGGCTCAAGCCCAGATGAAGTTAATGGAGCCACTACAGGGGCATATTAAGTTGAGTAATTTCTCAGTGTAATCATTAATTCTACTAATGGATTTGCAAGCATTAGACAAAAGGGACTCAATGTACATTAGACTAACCAGTCAAGCCAACAAGACTGGCTTATAAAAATGTATTTCTCAGTAGATAATGATATTTAATATGTACTACAATAAAGTGAAATTGGTGAAAAAAAAAAACCACTTCATTTGAAAGAGCAGAAGATTGTACTCCCTCCACTCACTAACACACCCTCTGCTCCTGTATCTGAGATAGTGAGGCACGAATCTTTAAAGATTACATGCCTGCTATTGAATAAAATGAGAAACGCCAAAGTATATCCAAGACCATTTCATAGTAACTGCAGCCAAGTCTGCCCTTGAGCTTCACATTCCCCAGCAGTTCCTCCTTGTTGATGAGAACAAGTTCCAGAACAACACATCTCCTCACTGGCTCCTCTATCAACTGGAGAAGTTATCATCAACACATTCCAGGAACTTGGATTGCTTATGTTCTGCTGTGTTGTCCCTCCAAATGATGTCAGGGTGGTTGAAAATCCCCATGAGGACCAGGGCTTGTGAACAAGAGGCTGCTCCCACTGTCTGTGCAGGGCCTCATCCTTTCAGTCTTCCTGGCTGGGTAGCCCTCCACTCTGATGTCACCTGTCCCTGCCCCCCCTTTAAACCTGATCCTGTAGGTTCTCCATCAGCTTCTTACCCATCCCCAGAAAGAGCTCTGTGCACTTTATGGACCTACCACAGCAACATTTAGAAGAGACTGGGTCATTTATGATTATTACTTGATTAGGCTCAAGAAACCTTGCACACTGAAGAGACATTGAATAGTTTTTAAATTCTCTCTTTAAAATAATGGTTTATTTCCTAAATAAATGCTGCCCTGTAAGGACCACCAGGAAGAGAGAACCACCTCCTCATCACAGGGCCTCTATGGCAGTCCAGGTGCATTTACTGATATAAATACAGTAACTAAGATGCAAAGAGCAATGGTATGTCACTGAGCACAGAGCTGAGCAGCAGAACTGTAACAACTGACATTTCCTCCATGCACTTGGTGCGTTTCCTCTCAAGGCAGCAGTCAGCTCTCATACCTCTTCCATGCGTTCAATCAGCCGGTCCAGCTCACCAATTCTCTGGTCTTTCTCCTGTATGCTTGTTTCTGTAATATGCATCTTCTTATTTGCCTCTTCAATAGCCTTCAGAAGCCGATTTGTTTCTTCCTACAAACAAGAACATTTACAGTCACATTAGCATCTCATATATTAATGAGGAATATTTCGTCTTCTTTTTGACTGTCAGGCAGGCTAACAGCTCTAAAGAGCTCAAAGCTTTTCACGACACCTGCTCAGAAATCTGAGAGAGTTATGACCCAAAGAGTGAATTATATAGAGCTAAAGATTAAGGGTATTTTGAAATACACAGGTATTAGTAAAGCATCATTATAACAATTCAAAATAAATTTTTACCCATTTCTTAGATACCTGATTTCCCTTTCCTTTCCCCGAGGATGCTGTAAATAACAGCATGAGAAAAATATGCTGCTGCAAAGACAGCTTTCTAAACACCATAGTTGGCCACGTTCAGCTTTGTACTTTCCTTACATACAAAGCAATATGAATAAAAAGGAGCATCTCTCTTCAATCTCCATCATTATCTGACTCTATAATTTTAAAAAATGCAACAGGTGACTGCTCATAGAAAGGTTTAACTTGGGTGTGGAGGGAAATTGGAGGACAGGAAAGTTCTTGCTCCAGTAGCATCCAGTAAAGTTGTTCCCTTTCTCCTTCTTAAACTGTCACTTAAAATTAGACATTATATTTTCCTTTTCTAGAGAATCAGAAGTTAGAAAAACCTACTTACCCTTCTTCAGATTTTGAAATCCAGATTATCATTGATATTACTATGTTTGAACACATATTTTTCTTAGTCCTACAACCCTAAATGTTTGGAAAGCTTAGTAACTATGGCATGACTAATCACAGAGACAGAAGTGAAGGAACTTCCATCAACTCCAGAGTATGAAGCAACTGCGAAACGACATCCAAGCTAAGCACTGCTCCTACAGACTGGCTGTACATACCAGGAGCATTTCTTTCTCAGCCTTGTGTTTCTGTTCCTCTTCTCGCATTTTTTCCTCATACTGACTATACAGCTTTCTGGTCATCTCTCTCATGACTTCAGCATTGGCTTCCTGTGATGATTCCACCTATGAGACAGGAAGGTCGCCCCATCAGTAAGTACAGTATTGCTGGCAGCAGGAGAAAGAGAGTTCACATGATGAGAAAATAAGAGTTTGAAGTTAAGCTCCCCCTTGTTATAAATCTGACATTGCAGAAGTAGATTTCCATTTGCATCAAGACCATTTACAGCATTCTGCCAGTATTCACAAAATTTGAATCTGTAGAAGTTACTGTTCCATCAAGTTCCATATTGTCTGAATTGAGCTCATTTATTCATTGCTGATCCAAGATCAGGCCATGCCTCTTTGCTGAACCATTCAACAACAGCCTCCAAGTCACTTGGTTTGTTTCCCCGTTGAAACGATATTGTCTACCCCGCTCTACTGAAGCATGGACTAGAGATGGACTAGACTCAACTCCTCTCTCTAAATGACCATGAACACCCAAAGCAATACTTTATTGCAGTACTCTCCCTGCAGTCAAACTGAAAATTAAAATTCTCAGGTGTGTGGAAGGGTTAATTTTTAACAACAGAACCAGAAATTTTACTGGAGCTACAGGGAAGAGGGCAGAATGGTAATTCAGAGACAGGATTTCCTGCTGTTGGCTGAAAACACTGACTGAACCACACCCGCAGTAATTAAACATCAGATAGGATATTCACATCTTAGGTCCATCTACTATGTAAACCACAATAAAACTGAAGTAAAACAGCTAGTACAGAACTTAGTTCTTCTAGAGATGCTGTGAATCAGCCAACTTCAGTAAAATGCGGTGGGTGCTACAAAAGTGACAGGAAGAGGAGGAATAAAGTGCTCCCTGCTGATCACCGCACTTAACACAACTACAAAATACAGAGTTCTGATGATTAAGGTTTTGAGTTGAATTTTTTTCTATTTCAAGGACCAAAAAGTTTAGTAAACCCTTGGGCTCATCTTGCATGGCAGAAACAAGCTCGTTTAGTACCCTGTAGAAAAGCAAAAGTGTGTTTCATTCTTTGAAAAGGGATGAGCCCTGAAGTACTCCACTTGTACTGCAATTGTCCCCTTTGTCATCTCGCCCAGGCCAACCCTGGGGCACAGACCTGCACTTATGAGAGGATGTGGAGTTAAATGAACCTTCCACATTTCAGGAAGCCTGAAAGAATCCTATAATTTAGAGAAAGCCAATCGTTAAATGTCAGATTTCTTAAGATACACTGAACTGGAACAGGATCTCTGGCCCTTTATTTCCATCATTCCTTCCCTTACACCTTGTGCAATGAGGACAGTAAAAGCAAGCATAAAAAAAAGTGGATGTATCAGGGCATCTGTTACAATACACTTAAGCAACATCTCCACTCTAAGTTATTACAGATTTATGAATAAACCAGACCTTAATAAGACCCACAGGTGTGTTCTCCACCCAGAATGTAATCATGGTACACAGTAGTTACTGCTTTTCAAAACTAACCTCCCAGTTCCCACACCCAGATCCCAGATCCCCTTACATTCCATAAGCACCCAGATCCCCTTACATGCACTCCTAGAATGAATTCCTAGAAGTCTTGGCACCTTTTGAGACATAATTTTATATTTAACTGTCAAAGATAGTAATGAGGTATATTATTTACTAACTTGGTACTAAAACTGAAAGTGTGAGGGCAAAATTTACGCTTCTGTTGTGGAAATGCAGGGCATATATTCTGCAGAGCTTGACATACTTGAAGATAAACAATTCCTTATGCATTCAATTGAACTGAGACTTAAGCTGCGGTTCCTTGCTCTTAGAAGCAGACATACCTTGCCCTAACTTGCTGGGGCATGTCCTTAATATTATAGTGAAGCCCAAACTCTGTTTTAAAATCTTAATTGCATAATTTTTGTATCTGTTACATGGTTTTTCCCTCTTTTTATTTCCTGCTGACAACAACAGGTGCAAAATACAGCTACTTTTATAGCCTGTAGAGCTTCACTGTGAGAGGAAAGCAGAACAAGAAATGCACTCATGTTTTCTTGTTTAACCATTCATCATTAAGCATGAGTGCTAGTCACTAGCAAAACAGTCAGAAAGAAACACCTTCCCTCACAAGATTAAACATGAATATAGCTGCAGTCACTTTAATATCAGAAACTTTATCAAAAATAGAAACATTTTTTTCAAAATTTGATGAATTCTTATGTAGTACGATATCCCAGTTGGTCTGCTTTGACCAATTTTAATAAAGGCTTTTGGGGGGAGAGGGTATTGTTTGTTTTATTTGGGTTTTTTTGTGAGCTTGGTTTTTTTGAGATTAAAAGAATACATTTGGCTGATGAAGGGAGAACATGGTCAAGCTTTCTGTCATATTAAGCCTTGCAGTTTGTGTTTTGTTCCCTTGCATTTCTCTGAAAGAAATAGCTTAACTCTCTTTTGAAGATGCTTGCTGTTACCTGCTGACCATATGCTCATAACACTTAACAGGTTACCGATTAAAAATGATGCAATACCAAAGAAACTCAACACCAAGAAATTCAGGTAGCAATGTCTAGAGTTGTAATATTCCTTCACTTAATAGGAATGGACATTAATAACCATTTAGTGGTTTGAATTTTCACCTGCCAACATATCTCTCTCTTATATTACATCCCATGTTATGGGAAGACTGCCTGTCACCAGCTGAGATTCTTTGTTGTTAAACCAGTATTGATTCACAGAAAAAACAGAGCTCGAGGGCATGACAAGGGCATGAAGAATGAAGAATCCTTTACAGAAAAGGCCAAGGAATGAATTTAAAATCCACCTACTGCCCTTACTGTGCAGTATTTTTAGGGGAGTTTATATACCACACCTTTAGTTTCAGTAACTGATTTTCAATTTGTGCCGTTTCCAGTTGCTTTTGCTTCTCTCTCAGCTTTTCCATAGATTGCTCGTGTGTATGTTTTAAATTCTTTATTTGTTCCCTTATGTCTGTGTTCTCCAATGTAACATCCACTAGAGTTTTCTAGAAGAAAGAGACAAAGTACATATTAAAAATCAGAAATAATTTGATGAAATAATATAGGCAAAAGATTATGAAACAGACAGCACATTTAAAGAGCTTCCTGACATATTAATGCAGTGTGAACAGTTTTGCAAGCTTTAACATTTAAAATTATGGCTTTTGTTGTTGCTGGAAAGTGCTTCCATGAGGAGTATACTCAGTAAAATCAAGTCTTGGAACACTATTTAAAAAAAAAAAAAGAACATGGATACATTGCAGCATGAATAATCTTCCCGTCTCTCTGAGGGCCATGCCATACGTACAAAATGCAGTGGACTGAAAACAAGAAAGTAATGTACAAGAACGTAACATTCTTGTTACATACAAGAAAGCAGGGACATTAAGTTGTTCAGCTCAGATACAAGGGAATTCAGAAGTCTTTAAAAATTAAAATTCATTCTCACCTCATCCCTCCCCCTGCATTTCCCAGGAATGTAAAATCTCACATGTGTCTGGCATCCAAACATGCCACTTCATTTCTGTTACCAGCTGAAGGCAGAAATAAGTCAGGAGATGCACCATTTTGCACTATACAGACCAAATCACATTTTCACCTTAGATCCTTCATAGAGACATGACTTGTGGTATTAGTCTGCTGCATATCAGTTATGTCTTTATATTTCTTTATTGTACATTATTTTATTTTTTTTAAGACAGGAACTTCTGAATATTTTTCTTTGTTTCCTAAATTAGGCGCTTTAGATATCCAAGACAGTACTTTTTGGTGTTGCTTAGGGTTAGAATCTGTATCTGTCATCCATGTTTTCTGTACGCTTTGAAATCCATGTTAGAAAAGGCAGCTGTGAGCTGGGAAGCAGCTATGAAGATGTACCTGCAAGTCTATTGATGCTGATGTCAAGGAGCTGTTCATTTCGCTAAAGCTATCTAAGGCTGCAGCCTGCACTCGCACATGATTCTCTAAGGACTCCTGATGAGCATTTGTCACCTGAGCAGGGAAAAAAAAAAAAGTTTTATATAGAATAATGATCAAGTTTACCTATTCTTTCCAAGAGAGCTACAGAAGAAAAAGACCCAAAGGTCATTTTCACAGTACTAGGATGCTTAAAATATACAGGCCTCAAAGTATATTCTTACAAACAAACAAATAAAACTTAAAATCCAAATAATCTAACAGAAATAAGGCATGAGTATCTAAGTTCATTGTTAGTCTGCAATCACTGTATAAGCTGTTCCTTTTGAAAGGACAAGAGAACAATTGGCAGCTGTCTATTCAGACATTATATACATAGCATGGGCAGATTGTAAAAATTCAGAGTGAAAAGCAGAAGAATGCAAGAAATAAGAAAATCTAGAACTGTGAATTGTAGAAAAGCCTTAATTAAGAAGGAACTGACTAATCAGGTACATAAAGAAGAAACATCAATAAGACGTAAGGAAGAAACAGTACAAAGCAGGAAGGGGAAGCCAGAAGGCTTTGTTGTGTGAAAATTAGTCATTTTCTGATATGTACACACACACATGCTTAAAAACTGAAGGGGGAGGAGGGGAAAGACACAAAATGACATCATTCAAGAAGAGACCAAAACTCAAACAGTGTAAATAATTGTGAATGATCCAATAATAAAGAGGAAAAGAGTGTTACTAATGAAAGTCAGCCAGCTCACATTCTTAGAGTGACCAGATTTGCTTCTTGATAAAAAGAGAACACCAGGGACTGATATAGGGGACAAGTGTGTAGTAACCAAGCCATACATAGATTAGGTCAACATAGGGAGTAGAGGCCAAATAGTCACTGTTAACCTTCCATAAATGTGTGCTTATGTAAAACAAGCGAAAGCAGAAATGCTTTGGATGGATTAAGAAAGTTACAAGTTAAGAACTTGTGAGAAGAAGCCCAGGGCAGGATACTGGAAGAGCAAATTTCAAACAAACTTTACGAACAAAAAGTTGTCCTGGAAATTGGAAAGATAAAAGCACAGTGATTGAAAGCTGAAGCAATGAGTACAGAAAGGATTTTCAACAGGAATCGGAAATAGCACAAAAGACAACAGTCATATGAAACCAAAATCAGCTCCCAAATAACTAACCAAACAAAAAGATCACATTATTAGGAAGAACAACACTTGTGCTTCCTTTCAGGCAGTCGAGAGTACTAAAAAAAAGGGAAGGATGTCTCCTAATGTGCCATTTATGTCAGAAGGAAGCTTCATGAACTGCTAATTTGCTGGAGAACTAGATATTCTGTCAGAGCTGGTCAGAAACCCTTAATTAAAGAAGAATTTCTGACTCATGCAGAGTTTCTACTGGTCTGACAGAAGTTCTGGAAATCAGGATATCATCACTGCTATTCAGTAAAGATAGCAGCAAAGACAACAAAGCTGCACCTGAATCAGCATTTACCACATGCATGCTGGGGGAAGAGTGAGTCTTGTTGGCAGCATTATGACTATGTAACACAGTTTGCAGAAATTGAGTTTTTTCTCTCTCTTCATCTCAAGTCAGGGTGACTTTTTTTTTCTATTTTTTGAGACCAGTTGCACAGAATGAAAGTACCAGTTTACAGCAAGTTCTGATTTTTGTACCTAATACAGCATGCAGGGAACTGACAGCCTCCAAATGAGGATGGCAGAAGGGCATAAGTCAAGGTCCCAGTCCTCTGAAGTCAGAATACTTTTAATTGCCAAAGCTTCCTCTGAACCAGGGCTGTGAAAATCAATTCTGAACATAAATTCAGAGCAAGTTTTCGGGGGTGGGGGGGGAGGTTTGGATCAAACAACTCAGCAGTTTAATATGTAGGCTATTTACAGAGTGCAACAGCTTTTATTGCTAAAGCAGCATGTCAGAAGAAAGGTCATTGAATGACCATTGAAATGTTCCATTAAAAACCAAAAGGTAAGTCATTTTTAGCACTTTAATACTAATGAACATTGCTACTTATTTTACTTAGTGTTTAAACAACAGAGTCAGTAAAACAGAGCAAAGTGTTGAAATAACTCCAAGTTATCAGTTTCTCCTAATTATCAATGTTATTTATTTGATTCACCTGCAAGCTGTTACATCCATCTCCATTAATTACCAATACACACTGGCAATGGTATCAAGATCATTCTTTTATTTCCAAGAATTTCCAGCCAGTTAGTAATTTCATATGCAACAGTATCCCTATCTTGCTTTACCTTCCTGGATGGGAAAATAAATAACAAAAGGAAACTACAGATGTCACATAAAACAGGGAACTGGGGAACTGGAGTGGTTTGTGAGATTAATTTTGTTCTGCTAAAGCAAAAGATAAGTTTCTAGATAACACTGGGACAGTTTTTTCCCATTTGCTTTCCCTGCAAATGAATGGGTACTTACTTTCAGTTCATTTGTAAGCTGCTGTATTTTTCGTTTCATTTCATCATATTCACCATACATTTTCTTTCTTACTTTTTCCAGAGTTGCTCTCACCTGGTGTCAGAAAAATCAAACACCTTTATCAAAATTTTGGATTATATTGTTTATATAGTAGGACATTATTTTTTTTTTCTCTATGTTCTTCATTGTTACTTTCCATAATTTCCACTGTTAATCTACCACTGCAAAACAGCAATATATTCTCAATAAAAAGACAAAACCTTTAGTCTCAAGACTTGTCTGCATAGGGATGATACAAATAACTCACTATGAGTCATTCCAAACCTCTCTGTACATGCTTAAACACTTGTAAATTAATAATTTAGATAAATTAATTTCAATTAAATATCCGTAAGTCATTCTAACCCAATTACTAAATGAATTTAAAGTAATTTAATCATATATTGCTTTATTTCTGAAAAAAGGCATGGACTTAGTGTACCTCCATACTTTTAAAAGTGGTTGGTTTCCCCGGGTATCCTTTGCAGATAAACACTTTTAATTTCAGTATTTTAGACTTGTATCTAACTAAACAACGAACTAGCTTACATTTACCAATGCAATTTCAAATCTGAAGAATGGAGAACTCAATTTGATTTCAAAAACTATGGATGCAAATTACTCTTTGCCTTTCTAGGAAAAAAAAAAAACACTCAAAAAACCCCTGAGTTGGCTTCCAGTTTGGCTTCACATACCACTGCAGTTATGTTTGCCTACAGCCTATGTAATACAACCTCATTTTTTCCCTTCCTCACCTCCACCAAGCACAGGCTGACTGCAGATCATTTAGGTCAGGGAGTTTACTGTGCCTGCACAGTGGGGTGAGGGCAAAACCTCAGCAGGGGATGTTTTTAGCAGCTCTGCATAGAATCCCCCCAGTGCCTCCCAGAAAGAGGGGCCCTGGCCACCACACCTGTGCAAGGAGTGCTCCCTACCCACGGGCTCCCTTTGGGATGAGGAAGAGAGAAGGGAGCTGACTCCTGCCCAGCCCCTCAGGAAAGCACCGCTCGCCCTGTGCCTCCCCACGCACAAGCACAGGCACACACCCTCTTGCAAGATGCAAACTTGACTCAGGCAGAGGAAGCTGTCAGCAGCTCTGACATGGCCCATCATTTTTGGTCTATTTGAGTCAGCACATACATGGCATAAGCTGAGGACTCTTGTTTAAGACTCTGCTTTTAAAGACGACACTACTCTAGCAGACCAAAGACCACGAGGTAGCTGAGCCGAACACGGCTTCCAGAAGACAGAGAGCAAAAGCCAGCATGTCTCCTCCCCTGTCTTTCCCACTTTTTCCTGGAACCATCAGTACCCTGAATGTACAAGCAAGACATGCAGTTCACCTGGTCTGATGTGTCCCTTCATAAGGGACAGACAAGGGCAAGGAGATGGTCCCAGCCCAAGCAACCCCCAGGTACCACAGACAGTGCAGTTTGGGGAGCTGGCCCTGCTGTGTGTCAATGCACCTGTCCCTTGACACTGCCCCAGCAGGGCAGAGAAACTACCCAGGCAGGAGAACAGCAGCCGAGGCAGCTTGTGTGCCTCGGCAGCACCGCGGCACTGAGACCCTGCCAGTCCCTAACCTCAGCTTGAGAGTGGTGAGCACCGGGAGCTGGCAAACTGGGAGTACCGAGGGAGAGAAGCAAGTGCTGATAGCCACAGAGAAGGCACACCGAGGAGTACACACGATTACAGTGCTTTACACTGCTCGCTGGACTCAGGGTTCCTCCCTTTTCTACCAATTCAGTTTGCACTTCAATCAGTGTAACACGATAAGCACTGACCAACAGCCTCCTGGGTGGTGAAGGAGGATGGAAAGAGGTCAGATTATTTGCCCTGATGTAATTAGTGTGTTACTGCCACAGCCTGAGAGCCAAAGACTGATGGGCAAAGATATGCTGAGTTTCAAGAACAGAAACATTTCAAGCAGGATCAGAAACGTATTTTTTGTTTTTCAGATCTTCTGCCAACTGTGATAAACGAGCAGGCACAGAGAAAGTAGTACAAAGACATCCTTATTAGGCTACTTTAAGGCTGCCCCAAAATATACCCAAGTGACTTTACTATGTCACCTAATTTAGAAGCCTTTTCAAAGCTGGGGGTTTTGGGGTTGTGGGAAGCAGAGGAAGAGAGAGACTTTATCCTTTCAGGTGTCTCCTTATATAGTTTCTTCCTTCAGCAAGCACAGTTTCCAGGTATAGAGCATGCTTTTATCCCAACTCAAATACTACCTCTAGCTTCAGAGTAAGTTCCCAGTTCAAACTGAGATGCTGGGCTAGACATTAGTCATCCCATTATACTCTCACAGCTCTACATATATGGAAACATATGAATATATGGAAAGCGTATTTAACAAATTTTGAGGTGAAAATGTAACTCACTTCTTTAATGTAATTCATCTCCTCTTTCAGCTGATCAGCTGACCAGCCATAAACCACCATTTCTCTCTTATGGTTGTTGTCAGTTCGGTGCACAACACCATACACCATCCCATGAGAGAGCTTCCCTGGAGACATTCCATTTGGTACATGGTAGAGCTCCTAAAAATTAGAAAAAAACAATTATAAAATCAGTACTAGAATAAAAAACCCAAATAAAACCACAGTAACTTACAGCCAGGAGAGACACCAGTTATAGTGAAAGCACAACAGTACATTTGAACACTAACTCCCAAACATTTTGGAGTCAACCTGTCAGCCTTCATGTTTTGGGAAAGAACAACGACCGACTTACAATTGATGAAGAATACAGAGATGTCTAATTACCACTGCCTTCAATGGAAGTCATGTAGGCACAGCTAGAGACAACAGGCTGATTTGTATAAGGAGAGGTAGAGGCATGTAAGAAAAGGTTAAACTGGCTTATTTTCCTTCACCAGCAGATGCTACTTTTCAGCATTCTTGCAGAACACTGTCAGGTCTCTAGTTCCCTCTAAACTCTTGCAACCATGGAATTATCCCTCATTTCCCAAACACCCTGCTGCAGGAAACAAAAATTCACAAGTTTACTCAAAAAACATAGAAAGTTCTAAGAAACTGATATTAAAACATTTAGGCAGTGTTCCTTAAAAGGGAAAATATCTGTTTCTCTTGAGGGTAAAACAGAATTTGGAAACACAGCTGTTACTGAAAAGCTTTGCACATTGTGTTTGACAGGTCAGTTCTAGAGAAAAATCAGGCATGGATTGTTTTACTGAATTTACTTCTCATGCTGAATATACCAGATACAGGTCCACTTGAGGATATTTATTACATTGACTTTAGAATATATTTTGGTTTGCTTTTTTTGTTCTAAGCATTGTGTAAGTACTCTATTTGACACCAAACAGAGGCTTAAAGAGACGAAGCTCAGCATCTTATATCCATCTGCAGCTGCATCCTATAGATCTCCAATCCTTACCACGACGGTGAAGAGAGGACACCATCTGCAGCCTAAAGAAGCAACACCCTCAGTGTTTAGGAGCCAAACCAACACAACTATGCTGGCAATATAAGAATAAATACTTCTATAGGTAGGGGGAAAATTAACAGGAAAATGTAGTTGTATTAAGAAAAATTGACAGAGACAGATATTTGTTTTATATTGTGTCCTTCCCACACGCCACTGACTGATTTTCCTCAACACTGCAAATCCTACACGCTCTGCTTTATCACATCATTAATAGTTTAAGAATGTTGCTGAAGCTCTGGGTGTGTGTGTGCAGGGCTGGGAGGGGAACAATCACAGAGCAGACACCCGATAAAGAACATTTCAGGCACAGAACAACAAAGCTGTAAGCCTTCATTTGAAAAGAAAGCTTTAAAACCACTTAATGAAGAAAACATTGGGCAACCAGCCCTACCTATACATGATGTAATTTTGCACTTTGAAAACATTATATGCAAAGCTTAATATCCTCAAAATGAGATGTTTCATAATTATGTATTATTGGGGGTTTTGTTTTGCTGTTTGGATGTGCACAAACAGAAGCCCTACACCTCATAATTAGAAATAGAGAAATACAGAAACCAGATGGGGACATGACTCAAAATTATTTTGTGTTTGTTTGCTCTCAGGGTTGTACAGTTTCTTTCATAGCTCATTGCAGCTCCTCCCCTGCATCTGGAAAAAGAGATTACACAGAAGTTTCCATCTTCCTGATAACAGAATGAATAATCACTTTGATTGTTTAGAGGTTTCCAAGGCACCAGACATTGAATTCATAAATCCATACCCTTTGCCCATGATCATTCATTTTTAATGAGGTGAACAACTGAATACCAGCAATACCAAGGTCCTTTGTGCCTCTGAAACATTAGTAGAATTGTCTAAAGTGCTGTTTGCAGAGCTCTGGCATAAAAATTCTGACCAAGTTCCTTATTTTTAGAATATTATGAACACATTCCTAAGGAATGCTTTGAAGGATGCCCCCTCTCCCAGCCCCCTACCCCCCAAGAAAGACCTACAAATTCAGACCAATGGGTTTGCAGCTGAAGAATCACCCATGGCACTTACATATGTATTTCAGAGATGAACAGACACTTAAATTTACATTATAATGGACAGTACATGCAGGATTAGCTACGCACAAAGGCAGACTGGTTACACATCTCTTGCAACAATGCTAAACTTGCCTGTTATCTGTATGTGCACAAGCCTCCTAAGATGCCTTTGTTACTTCTCTTTCAAAAGATTAAAGGACTCTCCATCATCTGTTGACTGTTCCAGTTCTATGTGCTACTTAAAATACAGGATATTGTTTTTACTCTCTCCTTATTTTTCCTTCCTATCACAATCCCCAGACAAGTGCCTGTTAAAATTTCAGTTCTTGCTTGTTTTAAAGATGTGTGAGCCAACAGCTACACAAGTAACTGTGCTCATATTTCCTTAACCTTTTTCATTGCTGTTCTGTTCCAGCCATGCTTATCTTCTACTCACACTTTTCTGTTTACTAACACTGAATTTCTTCTCAGTGACCACTAGTTTCAGGTCCGTATAAACAGCCAAAAAAGGGCTCACCTGATGCAGTCTCCTCTTAGGAGAAAGGTTGAGATGGTTGCCTTGTTTGTTGACTGCTTTTTCAATACAGTTTTGCCTCTAAACGAGGCCTTGCTGAGTAGCTCAGCTCTCAAATATCTCCACAGAACTGCAGCAGTAAGCATACACTGAGTATACTTCTGCCAGTTTGCCTCCTCTCAAGCTACTTTATCTACCTTTGTCTATTATTCTCCCTTCACTGTTTTTTCCATTTCTGCCTTGTACTCTGTTCTTCCTCTGATACATCCTCTCTCCCATGCTTCCTCTTTCACAAATCCTGGATTTTCCACATGCTCAAGAACTACGTAACAGTATTTTAAAGTCAAATACTTCCCATTATTTTCCTCTGTATCCCATACATACCCACTCTCAGAACTCAGATATTTTTTCCAGGCAGGTCCTCAATGGTCTTATCTGCAGTGAGGCATCTCAGTGAAGATAACAGTGTAAGAAAATACATGCAAGAATTTAGGAGCAAGTAAATACTGTAAAGCTAACCAGAATAGTGCTATAAAATGGAAGGGTTCATTAGATTAATCAACCATTGCTGTTTAAGGTCAAAATATGAGCCAAATCCTTTCTAATGTGAGCTAATGATCTGGAAAGGCAGACTTAGCTTAACCAGTTTGTGAATATTTCTTTGCACCTATAGTCAGTTCTATGACAGCCCAAGGTGACAGCAAGGACACATGGTGTGGATGCTGACATGTCCTGGATCACCCTGCAGGAACATGTCCTGTCTGTGTTGTAGCAGCAGACAGCTGCCCTTGGTGTCATCACACAGAATGCACCGAAGAAACACAGACTGTCTCTACCTAACTAATAAATATTTAAACAAGAAGCCTACACCCCAAGGTTGCAAAAGTCTTGATAATTACCATGCATCCTGTTTATGTCTCTGTCCAAGGAGGCAGCAGAAGTAGCATGAAAGAGGTGAAGACATTACAAAACTAAACCCTAAATTTAAATTTTTAGCTGTTTTTTATATGGCCTGTGGTTTAATTTGCATTACATAAATAACACTGAAGGATGATCTGCTTCCTAATCTACCAGTTTTTATAAATGAAAGTCAGATAGGCTCATATAGTATACTTCTCCCTGCCCCAAAATTGAAAGCAAAAAGACAGAAGCCATCTTTTTTGATAACAAAGGACATCTAATATAATGCTTAACAGAAGTCTGTGTTACATATCCCTGTGGCCTTAAAATTTTCCTGACTCATGATCTTCTGTTTACCTACACCATCAAAAAACTTTAAATAATAATTATCTCAGTCAAGCGAGGCTTTATCTTTCCCTTAACAGCCACATTCCAGGCGTTTCTAAATGATCCAGTTATCTTTTACCTGTTCACTACTTACACAAGGAACAAGAATATTCATGCTGCTACTGAGGTTACATATTTTCCGTTCAGTAAAATGACACATTTATAACATTGAGCTCCCCAAGAAAAGTTACTGTACTCTGACAAAAGGCAGCTCTGTTTTTATGTCTTTTCACATTCCTCTACAAGCCTGTAAAAATCATGTTACGTTTAGGAATGTTTTACATTAAACTAGTATTACAATAGGGAAAACATGCCACAACAGATGTGAGTGTTCTTAAATTCATGAAGAATGCAAGAAGCATCGCTGAACACATTCCAACTTTGAAGCTCCTTGGATGTTGAATTTAGGTGTCCATCTCAAAAGAGAAGTGCCAGACATTATGCAAAGTGATATCTAACCCATGAAATCTGTACACAGAATGCCACTGTTTACACATTGGGAAACTAAGATACAACAAATACAGCAGTAACCTCAGAAGTCAGTGGAATTCTTTCTGTATTTTTTATGTAGTGCTGGTTTTAACACA
This sequence comes from Anomalospiza imberbis, assembly GCF_031753505.1. Classification (NCBI taxonomy): domain Eukaryota; kingdom Metazoa; phylum Chordata; class Aves; order Passeriformes; family Viduidae; genus Anomalospiza; species Anomalospiza imberbis. The sequence goes on along the minus strand of NC_089693.1, from coordinate 13,783,377 downwards.
GGTGTTGCTTAATTAGGCTGAGTCAAAAATCAAGCGACCAGTGCTGGAGAGGCTGAGAAACAGTAACATCACCTGTAGCAGATGAACCACATTTTTTCAGGCACAAGATCTGCTCTGCTGACAGGAGTGGGCTGGCAGCAGCAGAGAAAATAGCACTGTCCTAGATTCCATGTGCACCACAGCCCCATATTCACTGCACTCATATTCTTGAACCAGGCCTGACAAAAGTTTCTGCTTGATTCTCACCATGCTGTACAGAAGCAAATTCCCCTTCTGGCTTCTTTACAGACTACTTTTTTTGCTGGGAAAAAAATGTTTGCTATGTTCCTCCATTCTTGCTTAGGAAGTAAAAAGAATTTCACTTCTTAGTTTGATGTTTAAAAAAACAAGAAAATTAAAGTGTTTGAGGCTATATGCAGACAAAGTATTAACCTGAGTTTAAGACTAAACACTGCTCAAACTTGGCTGAAAGCCACAGACAGTAAAGTGACACAAATTTCTAGAGTGCTATCTCATTTTCATTCTCTTGTCCAAGTATCCAAATGAAAAAGAAACGTCTGTCTATACATATCTTCACATTCTGCCCTCAAAAGCTTAGCTGCAGCTTCCAATGACACTTCCAAATTTACCCATGACAGAGAAGAAAACGACTGATGGATAAAAACAAGCCCAATCCCGAACAGGGACAATACAATTGTCTGCTAGCCGTTTATTATGCAAGACAAGAGAGGCTTCAGGATATGCAGATTTTGCATACAATCTGCCAAGCACAATATTCCTTTGTAATTCATGGTGAAGTAAACAGCCTCACACTACTGTCACCCATTGTCTATCATGGACAGAAATAATGGAACAGAATCATAATAGTTTGTGATTCTCTCTACCTAAATTCCTATCAATTCAAACAACCCAACCAACCAGCCTCTACCTGTGGGTTAAGTTCTCATATGCTTCTTTCAGGGTCTCATATCCTAAATATGAGTATAAAAAATCCAACCTGACACAAACTCACTTCCCCTTCAGTTTTTGAGATCAGTCTCTAACTCTGTACCATCTGCCAGCCTTTCACAAAAGGCAGAGAGAGGCCACCCTAGTACAGTATTGCCTGCAGCAATTTTCTTGCAACAAAACCACCCAGATCCGTAGTTTAATTTTTAATCTCTTATGTTAGTTCATTTTTATACAATGGATGCATAGCAGTAAAAAAGTTAATCTAGAAACTTACTGCACTGATACAGATTGAATGAAATACAGTATAAACTTCCTGCCAAGTTTGGACTCCAATGAAAAAGGCTAAGGCAAGAATTACCAGCATAACTGATAAAGATTCACTTCTGGTCTGACATCAAGCAGCAAAACAAGTTATTGGGAGGATCAGCACTAGCAAGAACTGCTGTGCAGTTCATAAACTGATTCTGAACTGAAACACCTCTTAATGGTACTGAGACTGAGAGATGCAGAAAAGTAGCACAGCGAGCCATCACTGTGTCACATTAGGGCAGCTCAAAATCACCTCCTTCTAATGAAAGATTTGAAAGAAGAGATTACAACCAAATGTCACGCCATGGTGTATTTATAGTTTTCTGGCATTCCCTCCAACACTGCAAGGTCTTTTTTCTCCTCCCTCAGCAGCAGAAGCAGAAACTTGTCCTGCCCAAACAGGAGAGCACCTGCAGCCAGGCTCTGACCGCCTGACTTGGCTGAGCACTCCAGCAAAAACTGTGCAATCCCACAGATTATCCCTGCAGTTCATTTCTGTAAGTCACATTAATGTATTGTAAATACCAAAAGCATTTTCATGTTCCCATTTTCTTAGGAGTCAGCAATTAAAGTCAGCACAGAACTCTAGATTCCAACAAGGGATCCGATGTTAAATTCGATTCTTGCTGAAGCTGGATTTTTTTGACCTTAAATTGTAAAGTGCAAGGTAGAAAACAGAGCAGTTCCCTAATTTCTATCATCCCTACTTCCAAAAAGGGGCACAGTTCTCATAGGACTGTGTAAGGATTACCTAACAATTGTAAAACTTGTTCTCAGAGTGCTTTAAGCAATTTCATTAACACGAAGTCAGCTGAACATGGGTGATCAGCAGACACCTGATTACTGGTTTTAGGAGATTTTTTAAAATTAAACTGTGCAGTAAAAGCATCACAGCATGACTAATCATGAGGCATGTGTGCACTGGAAGTTACTGTATAACTAATTCAAATACATAAACAAAGACAATAAAAATCTACAGGTAACACATTGCTCTCTGACTTTAGGGACATGAGGAAAAACCAGTTCATGAGCAGTGATTTTTTCTGTAGCTGCTTCCATACACCATGGCTACACTATCTGTGGGGTATTTTTCTTTATCATAGAGAAATTATAAAACACAAGTAGTAGGAACAATTCCTCTGTGTTTTTTAATTGCTATGAAATTGGCTGAGTAGATCTCATCTAGCTCTGAAGCCTGACTTCAAGTCTTTCAATTGTCTAAGAGTAGTGAACTTTTGAAACTACTCAGAATATACAATACTTAAATTGCATATGGTTTTTTCTTGTCTCAGCTCATAAGGACCCATCTCTTAAACATCACTGTTTTGCACATCGAATCAAATAACGTACTTATTATCTTCATATCTCTCCTTAACACTCTCTGATTTAAGCCCACTTGCCTTCACTTGTATTATGGGGGAAATAACAGCTCATTAACTACAAGGTCCCACAGAGAAAAACATTGGTCACATAAGAAAGTCACTACAAATTTTCCAGCCCTAATCCTTAAAAATGCTTTCTCATTATCACATTACTCAGAACCATGAAGTGTGTAAGGTATGAGTAAACATCTATCCTCCTCAAAAGCAAACTTGGATTCCTCTGAGGGCAATGGGCCCATAAGCTTAGGCCAGTCTGAGGGTTGCTGCAATCAGATACAAGCTGACAAGAGACTGACAGAGAAGCTACTCTAAGTGCTACAACTAAACACCTCTGTACAAAATGGCTTATTACTACTTAAAGGTGGCCCAAATTTAGTTTGCATTAAGGTCTATTTAAACTATTCTGTAAGTAACATTTCTAGATCCTGAAGAACCAATTACTCTGCTAGACCAGTGTATGAAAACCGAGTGTATTGAAGATTCCAGGACAAAAAGCAACTGATAAGGAATCCTTATCTTGAGAATTTTACTTTGCATTTATTTTTATTGCTTAGAATACTTTTTGCAGTAATTTTAGCTATTTTTGCCTTTAAGTATCTCTCAGAAATTATTTCTAGTAAACCCTATTGTTGTTTTTCTTTCTCTTGTCATACTTCCTATTGTCAGACATTGAGTCTGGCAATCTTCATCAACTTGTTTAATTTTGGTTTATCAAAGTATAAATGTGATGAAGTTGTGGAGCCCATCCAGCTTCCCTTTTTAGTCTTTGTAATTAAGACTAATTAAACATCATCTCTTGCAGTGAACAGCTTTTATAGAACACCAAAGCAGATTGTAAATGTATTTCTGTGTGCACACTACTCACTTCTGCAAAACAAATGGCCTTCTGAACCCTTCTAAGCACATGACCTTCAAAATCCCTTTCACTTCAGAACAATCTCGAATTCTTTAATTTCTTATTTGTACATCACACTTTACCAAAATTAGCTGGCACACACTAAGATCAAGGTCCCCAGCACACCAACTACATTAATGCTCAAATCTTGCACATGAAATCTGAGCCTACATGAAATATAAAATGCTCTTTTAGGATCAAGAGGTTCCTCATCAAGATCCTATTTAATACAGGACCGTGTTCCTAGTAGCAGTTTCCTGTTCTTTGATACATGAATATGAAATAATCAAGTTTTAAAGGCACCTCAGTCTCAAATCACCAATAATCTCTGTTGTTCCTCTACCGCTGTTCTGTTTTGCATGCAGTTTTGCCATCCCTAACTCCAAGGCTTAGGCTCAAAGCTCACACCCAACTTGATGATCTTCCACACGCTCTTAAATTAGCTTTGGGCTGCCAAAACAACGAATATCAACATCTATGGAGGGCAATGTTTACTTCTTATTTGTAGAGAATTTAACTTTGATTTTTAAAACTTACACTTTTCTTTCTCTCAGTTTCTTTTGGCCCCTGTTCAGGCTGTGACACTTCATCAGGTGGCACTGTTAAGCGTAGTCTACACACATTCATCTGAAAGAAGAACAAGATTTAGGTGTTACAAAAATTATTTTAACAATTTGCTTTACAGAATGAACTGTACTGAGATTCAACTTTGAACTTACTATCTTCTGTTTTCTACCACACAGCTGACAAAATATTATTTTTAAAGGTTAAAGGGGTTTTTAGCTGGCAAAAAATAATTCAAGGACATTCCCATAATTACATACCTGAAATAGCAAAAAATCCATTTCAATCAACACATTGTTCTTAGGTACTCATAAATGACACTGAGAGCTGAGACAACAGAACAATGAACATAATTTTCTACTTTCTGCATTTTGTTTGCTGATTTGGCATACTTTTATTCTTCAAAAGGGATTATTTAGAAACATAGAGAGTATTTTTATGTAAATGCTTCTTTTCTGCTCAGCATATAGCCTAGTATTTGATCCAAGGATACCTCAGGACTGCAACTCCACTAAATGGGAAACTAGGAAATAGGAGCATTCGTGAGATCTGATACACACAAATTGTTTGCAAAGTTTCAAAACACTTCAGAAAAAAAGACAGTTAAAGTTGAATCTATCTGATTTTAAAACAGCCATTCTCTCACCAGCAGGCATGGTACCTTTCTGTACCCAGCTGCAGTTTGCCTTGCTTTGGGCTGAGACATCTTTGGTTTAATGGTTTTTTCCAAGCAATACATTTCATACAAGATACTTGGTTAAAACTTTCGGTCTTAGTCCTATTCATGAGACATTTTTGTAGAAAACAACTCTAAGTCCTAAGCAGAGCATAGCAAATGATGAAATGAGAAATTTGGTTGTCCAAATTCAAAGCTGCACTATATCTTTCTGTAAAATCCCAGATGGCTGCTGGCAACAGAGAGCTCTTAAAGCTCTTCCTCAAAACCTCTTAAGTATCTCTTTTATGATTACTGTGGGCCAACATCACTGTTCTTCTACAGCCCAGCATCTCAGTGATCTGGATCTCTCCAGTTTCTCCTGACGTCATGCTGAATGTGTGTCTGTCTTTCACACCCACCTTCCACTACTCTTGTCCCAGCTTACAGCTCACATCTTGGTCATTACAGCACCCTCCTTTGCCTTGAAAATGGCAAAAAAGTTCTGCTCACTGCATTCAGAGCACTGCAGCAAAGCCACTCCAAATGTTACCATTTTACAATTCATTTGCTAAAGAATACGGAAACAATGAAATGCATTTTAAAATTATGAAACTTGGTACATTGGCTTTTGATACTGATTGGCTGCTATGTTTGTTCTAAGAACACCAGACTGTCTCCATATACTGCTGAAGCTGGTGGTACTTCCTATTTACAGATAAGTTATCCAGATAATAATAATAAATTCCTCATCTTTAGAACTCATTGATTCATAAGGTAATTAACTTCACCTTTCCTCGTCTATTTCCTCGTGCCCTTTCCTCCCATTAGCTTATTAAGGCTCTTTCCTCTTAAAACATTCCTGTTTACAACAAGAAGGGAAACACAGACTGGCATTCCTCCATGTAGGCAAACAAAGCCCAGAGCCATAAATAGGAAATAGAAGAGAATTTGCGCTGTGCAGGAAGTGATAGATGAGGCCACCTTTTTCTTACAGTGATTTCGAACAAAGGAAAGCTGGACAAAAAGGAATTAACATATTGCTAGGATAAAACATCAAAAATGCCTGAAATAACTAGAAATGGATAATGAATGGTAGCTCAAAGTTAGGAGAATGAGGTTGTGTATGATTCTCTGAAGCAAATAACTCGCCTATTAATCAGTACGAGGCTAATTATAGCAAACAGAGAATCACAGAGCAGTGATTGTAAATAAGTAATTATCCCTGTACCCACACAAGAGTGAGTGAACCACAACTGCCCTTCACATCACAGATGTCACAGGGCTACTACAAAGGAAATCACAGAAGTCCAGTACAGATAGCAGTCAAGTCATCACAACTGCACTAGAAATATAAATTAACAACAGTCATTTGTTGAGACTAAAACCACTGTACAACAAATGGTTGTCATCATTTAAGTTGGTTTTTTTTTTGCCCTTTTCACCTTGCCTTATCTATTACCCCCAAATCACTTACCCCACCCCAACCCAATTGGCAATCATAAGGTATTCCAGCCTTCAAATTGTGCCTAGCATGGCTTGTACAGCTGTGGCACAGTACCACCCAGTTCCTTTTGCTAGAGCAAACTTACACAGGCTCTACTCTGCCATTGTTTACAACAATGGGACTTCCTCAGCATCCCTGGGGAAACAGCAGCAAATGTATAAAGTAGCCACGCAGACCAGCTTCTCCCAAGCATCAGATGATGCATTCTACCTAAGGACAGCACTACAGACCCAACTGCTAAAATTCAGAAACACTACAGAGAGTGGAAAGGAAAAAAAAACAGGTACTGCTTCTTCCTCCAGCCCCCAGAACAGTTCTGAACACTGTACATGCACTGTTCTTGCTCTGCAGGGCTTCCTGAAGGAACAACACACTGCGCTGTTTGTCGGTGAGTTTACTTGACCAAATCAATGAGCAGGCTCACATGGAAATCACAGCAAGCCCTCCTCCCACAGCAAACACTGCTGTAATGATGCCTTAAAATGGAAATGAAATCCTAACAGGAAGAGCCTCGACTCAGTGCCAAACAGTGGCAGAATAATGTGCAACTGAGGATGAAAAAGTAATTTCCAGAAACAAACTGGGTAATGCAGAAAGAAAATGGGGAGGAAAATGAGAACTGCTCCAACAGGGAAAGAGCTGCAATTCAATTTCCTTCATCTGCTTACTGACAGTAAGAACAAGTGAGAGAAAACAAGGACAGACATGACTTCCACCTTCATGTCATTAACGTTGTAACTTTGTGAGCATAAGTTAAAAAAAAATACTGGGTAGAAGAAGAATGAGGTATCTTTCTAAGAATCCTACAAGACTTTTGTTTAATTTGCAGCATCTGCAGCTTTGGCAAGTCAACATTATAAACAATCTTAATTGTGCCAACATTTTATGCTCGCTTTTGGATTTTTGACACCAACAACCCATGAGTGGCATTTCCAAAGCTCATCTGACATCATTTGTGAAACAAAGACACAGACAGGAAAACAAGGACTGGACAGGTTCACCCCAACACAACACCAGACTGCAGAAGTTTCCTGACTGCAATGAAAAGTAACAGGTGAAAACACATTTTTTACCAAATTTCTAAGAGACTAGTGGGACAGAATAGAGGAGAGCTACTGCAATATAGCAGTTCAGAAAAAAAAACCAATCTAGTTTAGTTAAAAATGTTGAGAATCCATGGCCCAGATCCACAATCCACATGTATGTTAACCCTACTCAAATCACTAGGGTGCAACTTAAAACAAATACAGATGACAGATTCAGTTTAAGTAATGTTCTTCAGCCTCTTCTCCCCCCTTTCCAAAAAACAAAGCACTCAGAAAGGCATTAATCAGAATTAACTATGGGCTGAAATAATTACAGATTTTTTTCATTAAAATAATTGTTAAATTAATGAGGAATGCTGTTGTAGAGTAACCAGTTACTAATACAGCAACGCAAAAGTACAGGCTATTCTACTAGCAACCAGTCTCTAAGCATTTTACAGGACCCCCACAGAAAAATAATGTGGTTCAATATTGATCTAGTTTCAAACAAGCCCTGGAGTTCTACATCACCAGAATTTAACACCGTTGATACTGACAAAAGAAATGGGGATAACATGTTTGTAGAGTAACTACCTACTACCTTATCAGCTCAATGGCTAAAAATCCTTCCCTTTGCCTAAGGTCAAGTGTTGGCTTTAGACCATTGAAGGTCAAAGCAGAAAAACAGTGCATGTTTAATTTCAGTCCTAAAAAGCAAGGAAGAAAGTACTTTCTTTGGTCACTTATCTGTTGATTAGCCTGCTCCATTTATGAAATCTCTCCCGTGAGATTCCACACACAATTAAAGGGCACTTTCCTGTGACCACTGGCACACAGGAATGTGACACACATCTTCCTTTCATTCAGCAGTTATTCTAATTGTCCCTCTCCCCTCTTCTAATAACTCATGGTAAGGGAGCCACATTTCACTAAAAAAAGGGACAACAGCTTCCCAATGGGTTACAGTCAGAAATTAAATTCTTACCAGTGTTCTCAAAAGAATGTATCAAATGCAGTTCATCATTCCCAAGAAATCTATCAAGGGGATTAAAATAAGAAGCTTATCACCTGAACAGAAGTTCCCTTACTGTAACTTCTTTAAGAAACACTAGAACAGGGAAACTCAAATAGAACACAGAAGACATATAGGGAACATAACTATTTTCAAGTCACCATAATTTTTTCTATGCATGAGCAATTTAATTCTTTATGAAGACCAGGGATCTTTTTGTCAGGAAGACCACTCTGACCTTCTTGCTATCATGTAAAACCAGAGCAACACAACAATCTTTATTTTTTAGATTATGAACGCATATTTTTGAAGCATCAAAACAATAACTACATAATTCAAGAAACATCATGGTCACATGGATGTATTTTTAGTAAGGATAAGATTATCACTTTTTTTGATTTCTTTCTTCTCATGTGGAATCAACATTCACAATGATAGCAGTGAAGTTACAGAAGCAAGGAAAGGGCTATTTAAAGCCGAGTGTCTGTAGAGACAGTCCTATCATATCTGCCTGAGTTTTAAAACTTATTAGAAGCCAAACAAATTAAGAGATGGTTATTATTCAGTGCATTTATGAATTTTTTTTAAAAATCAGCAAATTACATATCTGCATTTGAGGAATTGATTAAACAGTTAAATTACTATTGCTGTCTAAAGCATTACAGTAAGCTTTCTCAGGATAGGATAGGCGAGTTCGCATTGTAAATATCCAGGCACATTTCAATGATACAAGGGAAGTCTTCAACACAAGTTCACCTTCCTCACAGGTTTACAGAACAGGCCAGGGTCTAGAACTACAGAAGCCTTGCAGGACTCCCCAAAAACTCTTCCTTTCCCCACACCTATAAACAATGCACAAAAAGATGCTCTCGCACACCCCAAGCTTCACTTGAAAACACTGAAAATAAGGAAGGGGAGCGGGGGGGAAGAGAAAGGCGCTCCGCAGGTAACTACACGAGTGGGGATGTCGAACCTCCGCTTCGCCCCGCGACCCCGCCCGCAGGACCTCCCCGCCGCCCCCCCGCGCTGCCCCGCGCACCTTCCGCCGGGAGCGGCCGCCGTCGCCGGGCGGCCTCCGGGGGGTGGTGGCGGTGACCGTGAGCCCCGAGCTGTAGCGCAGCATCCCCGCGGGCCGCCGGGCCGGCGCTCTCTGCGGCTCCTCGGGCCGGCGCCGCCGCTCCGCCCCCGCGCACTTGGCCGCGGGCGGCCGCAGGGGCCGGGCGGGGGCGGGCCGGGGCTGCGCGGGGCTCCGCTTCCCCCTCCGCCCCGCGGAACGCGCGGCCCCGCGCCGGCTCTCGGGCCACCGAAGTGCCCGATTCCTCCTGTGGCGTGACGCTGGGCAAAGTCGCTGTGGGACGCTGAGGTGGCAGTTCAGGGTGGCATTCCCTCTGCTCACGGGAATATTGAGTCTCGGGCTGCAGCCCGGGGAGAGGAGTTTCGAGGGGAGACCCAGAAAGGTCCATCTGTCACACAGCCACCTCCCGGCACTGCAAAACGGGGGTTAGGGCTCGCAGCAGCCACTGGCTGCCACTCAGTCCCGTTCTCCGGCACCCACCTCTGAGCACTGTAAGAGTGTTAGGTGGAAGCTGAACAGTGTCCTCCCCTTCTTCCCACAGCAATTCCTGAGCCACCCAGGTCTGTCAGGTCTGTCCGTGCTCCAGGAATGGGTACCAGGCTCATCAGAAAGCACGCAGATCCCAGCCAGCCTCGGGGCTGACAGGCACAAAGCCGGTTCAGCTCAGTGTATGAATGACAGCATCGGCCTCAGTGCCAAAGGTCCAACAAGGTGAGCGTGGTCTGCCCGAGCCGGCTGGCCCCGAGCCAGATTGCAGGTGCGGACTTCAGCATTTCAGATGCTCAGTTCTTCCGGATCTGGGCTGAGGGAACGCCATAACCCTATAGCACCCTACACGGCCTAGGCACACAGTCTTCAATCTACAGCTTTGGGCATCTGTCACAAGCACTACATTCCTCAGTAATCAAGGGAGTTATAAGCAAAGGAGATGCTTTTGTGTGAAAGAAATGACAGAACAAATAACTTAAACAGCATTTAAAAAAAAAATCTCCTGTCTCCATGTAACTAAATTAAGACCACAAGAAAACTGAGTTATGGCCATGTAATGTCCTTACCCGTTAAGATGTTAACGACCAGAGAGCTGACGAGAGGAAGTCTGCGTGGCAAAAATGGAAACTGCACTGAACCATGGGTGCCTCACCCTCTCTGTGTACAATACCTCCGTTCATTTCTGCCTCTTGGCTATATGTCCCCAGGGCAGGATATTGACATATCGACATGACAAGGATCTGAGCAAGAGAGAAAGAAATCATTGCCCAGCACAGAGGAATGAATGAAGGTTTTGCATTTAGTATTCAGCATCTTTTTTGTTGTTTTCCCAAATACTATTCTCTTCTCCTCCCAGGGAAGGTAATATAGCCCAAGGCAAATGAATTAGAGCATCCACTTGTATTTGGATTTCTCTCAAGGCAAGATTGAGTGTGACAAGATTCTTTTTGTGGCAAGGTGTCTTGTTCCTACAAACAATTGCATTTCCCTATGAATCACCCCACCTCACGTCCTGCTTGTAATGCTGCTTTTGTAGGTTTGCAGGTGGATAATAGGTTTGTCATCATCAAGAGGAACATGTTCCTTCACAAGTATGTTGTCTACCCGTGGGGTTATCCCTTAGCACATGTTCCTGGTCATTCTGGTGAGTCTGTTTAAATTCTGGTATGCAGACAGCTGGTGACCTCTGTGGTTTCAGCTGAGAAGGAGTTCACAGACCTGTGAGATTGCTCTGGTTAGTTCCAAGTTGTATCTTCTGGACTATATTTTCCTCTGGAACAAGGTGTGTATGTGGGGCTGCCCAGTCACTGCAAGGCACAAACACAACTGCTTTTCTAAGAACAGGCACAGAGACTAAACTTGTACTACACTATGGAAAAGGATCTCCCTTCCTATATAAGAGTATAGCCCAATAATCATTGACATAAGAGAGTAAGGCACAATAATCAGATCTCTGGGAAAATTGTCAAGGTCTGCATCAACTTTTATTGAGAATATTGAGAATATTGATAATTTTGATGGAAATCTTATAAGTGCAGATGAGGAAAAGACTTGTCCATGGATAATAGACAGAAAATAAAAACTTCTCCACAGTCTCCCTCTTTCTCCACAGTCTCCCTCTTTCACTCCCTGACACCTCAGGGAGAAGTCTCTGCTTTTTCAGCTTGTCCCTGTTTGCCAAGCCCCATGACCTTACCTCCTTGGGTCTGATAATCTGAAGTAGATTTGCCACAGTTTGCAGCTCTTTTTTCCTGCAAGAGTCATTGTACACTGCTGTGAGCACTTCATACCCTGCTTGGGACATGGCACTAGTTTACAGAAACAAGATGGAGGAATAGAAAGTAAATCACTACTTGGGAATTAGTTTGACTAAAATACACCTATTCTGCTGATTTTTACAGCTGGACAGACTCCCCAAAAGGTATACATAATCATACAGACTGCTCATAGAAAATATACAATATGGTGGCAGAACATAATCCAACCAGGATGCTGAGCTTTCAGTTCAAAACCTGCCAGTGCTTTCTGACTACAATGGTCCAAAGACACAGCAGGTTAATTACATGATTACACTACAGTATGAATATCTGAAGCAATAGTTATTGTGAAAAAGCCAATATCATTATATAGAAACAGCAAGAAATTTAAAGTGTAGGCACCTTCCTTGGTTTTTTGTAACTACCCTGTTTCCCATCACCAGCATTACTGAAATATTTTTCCCAGGTGACCCAAAGACCATTTTGCTGTAGGAAAAATGAAATGGGATAGCACAGAATCAACAGGCCTTTCTATGAAAAGCCCTTGATCACAAGATGGACATAGAGTATGCAGTACATGGAGGAAGAAGGTCTGCCCTCCTAGAACAGCAGGAGCGGGTAGTCTGGTTTTACTGTAACAAATTGCCTAAATGTAGACATGCTAAAAGGCTGATTTTTTTTTCCCATCAAAATCTCCTGTCCATCCTCAGGCTAACTGCTGACACAGTCCAGAGGAAAAAGAAAAGTTCCTGTAACATATTATCAAGTGGAATATTAATCCTACGAGATCTGGAAATAATTGCAGTCACAAATTGTACAAGAACTCACACCTGTGTCATTAAGTTTATAAAGTCCCATTCGTATTGCTACAAAAATGAGATTATAATTAACTTCTAATAGCCTTCACTTTCCAGGGGGATTAAGATCTATTCTGCCTTCATCATCTCTAAGGCATGAAACCATTATAGCAGAGATTATCAAATGGACAGATGCATGTAAAACATTTCAGAACCAGACTTAGTAAGAACTGGAGGCTTGATCAATGATGTTTCCTGAAAGCTGTTTCTTTTTTTCTGCCAGCTTTCACTGTTGTATTCTACAAACACATTTAGCTTAGCACCATGTAACTATCAGGCTCTCTTTTTTGAGTATTACAGCTCACGTGAAAACTTTAGCCTGCTAATGGTCATAAAACAGCCTGACACATATCAGAAACTAAGCCCCCAAATTCAGTTGCCATAGGTGTTCTTATATGCAATATACAAACTAAATAATACTGTGCAGTTTTTTTCTCTTGAGTAGTATTTTGTCTTTTACTGGCAAATACATCTTTGCTGCATTTGCAGCTACTGTTCCCCTTTTGATTTGATGTAACACATACAGCTACCTGAATGTTCAGCTTGGCTTAGCTACAAGCATCAAATCACTTCTCAGACCTGTCGATATAACTGATCTCACACTTGGTACATGGCTAATACAAGATTACTGCAAAAACTCGGAGCCTTTCCTGCTGATCTCACACACACAAATCTATAATTAGGAATTCCCAAATCAGGAGTTTGAAATGCAGAGTACACATTTTATTTGTGCAAAGCCCTCAGTATGTATTTTATGTAATTATGTAATTATTTCAGTTATGGTTGAATTGAATAAAAATTAAATTCCTGGAGTTACCTGCAATAATACCTTGCTTCCATCTTTACTGATAATATAGAGTCAGAGACTGCAATTTTAGAAAATGTTTCTTTTAATATCTTCTGCTTTTAATTGTTGTCCTGCTTTCTACTCAAAGTCCATCTTCCTGTTGAGTTCTCAAAATACTTTTTAACTATATAGCAACAAAGTAAAAAAAAATGCTAGATCGGTCAATAAGTAATACAATGCCACATGGACAGTAATTTCCCCTGGAACAGACAGAAAGGACAAAAGGGAATGGGTTAGACAGGAAAAGCAGTATCTGAGCATGACCACAGAGCAAGTCCATTGAAGCCGATCAGGTATTGACAATAGTAGCAGGATTCTGCAGTGTACCTTTATGCATCCATGTCAGTGCATTTCACACAGTTTGTACCCCGAGCAGTGGAAAAATGAAAATTGCACCTGGTAGATGTGATCTGTAGAGCCAGACTGTTAAGAGCAGTTTATAGAGAAGCAAAAATTACCACTATTAAGATTTTAAAGAAGGCTGGAAAGCCCTAGAAGGGCAGATTTTTCAATTAAAATGTATTTTTACCTTTATTTGGGAGGGCTTTTTGTAATTGTACACTTCTACAGTCATGACTTTTGATTTATTAAATAAAAAAAAGACTGGAAATTAAAATGAACTAAGAAATTTGAAATGCATTGAGACAAATATAGGACAGTTTAATTTATCATGCATGTCTGTATCTGAATGAAAAGATAGCACTCTAATTTTTCAGTCACAAATTCTTAGGGATCTAGATAGCATCACTTCAGATGTTGCTGAAGCCTATAGGGCATCAATACAGTTCTGATTCAGCAGAAAAATACCACCCCTGATTCATCTTCACCATTTCCTTTTCCATGTAGGTCTCCCATTCAGTTCACAACTGGGTCAGAGCCCACAGCAATGTGGCTCAAGATACACACGAAATGCCGGAAGCCTGTCACTCATTCTCCAGCAGTAGGTTTGGTTTAATCAGTCATGCAAGCAGGACAGTTCAGCGTAGATGTCATATAAAAATAATGCAGCACAGGAGCAGCAGCATTGTTCACACAGGGGTGTGGCTTGGCCAGGTCATGGAATGGAACCTGTTAAGGTAGGTAGGAGTGTAGAAAACAGGCACACCCACTGTTATATTGCCAGGCACCACTGTTATATTGCCAGGCAGCTGCATTTAAAATCATGTTCCACTCCCTAGAGATAATAGCAAATGATAGATCTCTTCTGATTCCAGCATTGTCATTGTGGCAGAAAATAAGGAAATTTTAGAGGCAGAAATAAATTGTAGAATGCAAGTTCTTCCTTAAGTGTGAGGAGTGTACATATTTCAGGGAGTGGGAGCATTAAGACAGGAAATCACTATATGTGTAAAAGAAGTCACGAGTGACTTCATTTAGTTTAAAAGGGAAAGATGAGGGATTTAATTTTGTTTCTCCACAGGAAAGGAAACATGAAAGAGTAAGAGGGCAAAACCAATATTCTGCTTCAGCACTATCTTCTGATAGAAGACCAGAATAGCAGGTGGTTGAATTCAGCCCTGCTTCAGGGCAGAGGATGATGGAAACCAAGCATTTGTCTAGAACATCTGTACAGATGCTACAGAAGTTCTCGGCTGTTTGGCTTCTCCCTTGTTTCAGATCTGGTTTAAGACCTCCATGTTCTCTCATATCAGAATAATGTACATGGGAATTTAGCAGTCCTTAATGGACTCTCACAGCCCACTGCCTATTCACACACACAGCTGGGACAGGGAGCTGTCCATAAAAGTAAAGTTGTTTAGTATAACTGAAAGATCTTCTGTTAGTTCTATTATTTATTTCCTTTCTACATACTAAAAAGAAGATTATTAGAAATCATATAAAAAGAAAATAAGGTGGAAGAGGAGGAAGGGGAGGTATTTTAACCATAAAATATCAGGTCATACTGACTTGTGAAATCAGGAGACCTTCATCAGGAAACTTGGGTCCCTCCAGCTCTAAAAGTATTCTAACAGACATCTCTGTATCTACAGTATGATGAAATTTTCTAATCCTGTCACCAAGAACTGTCTCATTTCCTCTGTGTGTAAGTCATCATAATAATAGGAAAAAGTAAAGTCGTAATCAATACAAAGATAATGTTGGGTCTAACTGGACTAAAATTATTAGGAGGGAATGTAGGAAGGACTAAATAGTTAAGGTACTTAATAATAGCTGAGCCAGCATGACTAAATGTTGCTTAGGGGACTTCCCCTCTAACTTTGGTCCTAGGAAGGAAATGGATTTACACACCTCACCACTTATATATTTGGTCACAAACTGTATCTGTGAGTCTGCATGGCCACTCCTCAGATTTCCTGTCTGTCATCCTTCAGGATGCTGCAGTCCAGAGAGAGATAAAAACTTCTGTCATTAGCATTAACTTGAAAATTGCATTTCCCTGAACAATTAACAACTATTCTTTTTCTCATAACCTCACTATGCTTAGGCATTTTGCTGCAGTTCTAGCCTACCCAGGTTACTACTTTGAGAAGTTTATTACGGGATAATAGAGCACCATTCCCACCTCAGGAAATCTTTGAGAGGAGTTTCTGAAGGACTGAAAAGCTTCCTGTGTGGCTGGACTGACTAACACATGGAATTCTATTAAGCCTCCTTGAGCTGGCCTAATAGGGCACATTTTCCTATATTTCTTGCTGGGGCAGAATTGTATCATCTTGCAGGGGTAAACAGAAATGGCATATCAAGAGGTGTGTTTGAATTCTTCTCTGTTGCAACTTTGCATGGAAAGCAAATAGTGTAGGGCTGCTGTATTTATTTCAAAATGCAGCTTCTGCAAGGGGTATTCTTTTCCCAATAGCTTTGTCTAAGAAGAACTCACAAAGCTTTTTAAAATTCACACATACACAGTCACATGCATGACAGTTGGGACGTAAGCAGAGAAAACAGATATAAGAGGAGTATGGATAGCAAAGAGTGCTTAGAACAGCCCTGTCTGAAACACCAATTCTCCCTGGTACAGAATAAGAACAGAAAGACACCAAATATCGTAACAAGAAAATTGCCCTACTTGTGCTCTCATTTTTTACTAGCATCTGCCTGATAATAACTGAGAAGTAAATGAAGATGCTCTGGATATTAATGTGGGTTAATAGAATTAAAGTAGCACAAAGGAAATATCTTATTGCCTTTTATAATTAACCTGGAGATCCATTGCTGCCACAGGTCACAGAGTAAAGAAGCCCTGAAGGAAGAGGTTGATACACACATGGTTGTGAGTGGGTTTACAGGCTTGGGTTTAGGTCAGGCAGAATGGTGAGCTGGTTGCCATGAAATCAGCCTGAGTTATCAGCCAGATTTGCCTGAGAGAGACTGACAGCAGTCTCTGACACAACTGACATGGGGGGAAGGAAAGGAAGGGATCTGCCTTCCCATGGGACCCTGGGAATTGGAGCTGTCGAAAACAGGATGTTAGACCATCAGTCTGCCCCTGGAAATTTCTATAAACCTACCTTTTAGAGAAACATTTACCCAATGATTAATATAATAACACAAGATCCAGTCCTCCTCCTTCTACAATTCATAGCCAAATTCCCAGTAATTTCTACTTCTGTAGAACAGAGGTTATAATATATGAATAGCATGCACTGAATACATTGAAAACACCTGATGGTTGTTCATTTTTTAGCTTGTTTTTAGTAAACCTTTTGGAGGAGTAACAAACACTGTCAAAATCTTAATCCACTGTCCTATGACAATGAATTTTTGCTGAAGTATTAGAATGAAAAGTATACAAAAATATTCTGAAAGCAGACAGGTTAGCAAGGTCTTATTGAGACATTTTGGTACATTTCCCACTTCTCTTATGACTGGAGTTACAGAGTCTCTATGAATTTTGGGGTTTTCCTCTGTTAATACAAACATTTAGAATTTTGATGGATTAACAAGAGAAGAGAACACAGACAAAAAGATCCTATAGAATTTAACACTGGACAAAAAAATGTTAAAGTGCCCTCCATAATTGTATTCCTGCTGAACATTCCTGTAGATTTCTCAACAGAATATTGTTTTCCTCTCCTTGGCTTATGCAAAGGAGAGTGCCCAACATGGGTGTAAATTGCAAAGGAAGATGAGCATAACTAGTATACTTTATGCATCCTACCCATACAAACAAATCTTCCTGTTTAATAAGATGCCTTTTCTGCATAAATCTGCTGTAACCATAAACAGGATTTCATCATCATTTGGAATAATTTCAGTTTGAAGGTGATTTTCTGACAACAAAGGAAGCATCTAGAAAAACAATTACTTGAAACATATTTGGCTGAAGTTTTGACCCTGATGGGAGTCTCACATAAACTTCCTCATCTCTAGGCTGGATGTCTGCAGTGCAGGAAAGGCACACAAGCACATGTACAGATGGTATGGTTAGATTGATCTTTGTCTGGCGTAACTCCAGCCATCACATTTTCATGAATAATGGGTATTCTTACCAGCTGAGAACTTCTGTTTTTGATAAATTATCACCATCAATACCAGTGTGTCTAATCATGCTGTATATTGTTTTTTAAATACCAATTTTTATTATCCTTGCTCTATTCTGGAGATTGTCACCTTGTTACAGTGTCACTGAACAGTCGAGACAAGATATTCTGAGCTTTTTCTGTCCTTCATAAATTAATTTCTTCAGACTCAAAACTACTCAATTTTCTGTCTTCTTAGAGTTATACAATAGTATCTGAGCACTTACAGCACCAACATTTTTATAGGAAAGCACCATCCTCCTTCTCACATCAGTCACTTCATGCACTTTAACACCTTGAATGCTACTTTGACTGTGGTTCTACACTGAAAAGGATTTTTGTGGAGCAGCATGTCAGTTTCTGAACAGATAACTTCCAGAAGGGAAACCTGGCTGTTCTGTCTTGTATTTCGATAGAGAACCGATTTCCATGGAGGAGGCACCGAAGATGCACCGAACCACTGACGGCCAAGGAGCCGGAGCCGCCTCGCTCTGCTGCCCCCTGCGGGCCGCGCTCCCCCGAGACCTGCTGGAGTCCATCCCAGACTCCACTGCAGTTCCCAAGTTTGACATTTCCAAATGTTTGCCGTCGAAAAACAGTATTTTTTTCTCAAAAAACAGAAATACCAAGCTCTTCTAAGCACAGAATAGTTTCAGAGGAGCAGCAAAGTTAATTGGGTGTTAATGTCCCATTTTCCCTCTCCATTAATTCTAATTCGTAAAAAATAGTAAAGGTGCTAAGAAAAATTGCACTGACAAGATAAAGTGCCAATCAAAGTTAAAACGTGTTGCTTGTATCTGACTCTATCTCCACTCAGCTCATTCTCAAAGCGTCCTCCCAGGGCTCACAGCTGGCAGCTGGGCACACTCACAACTGTGGTAAGAGGCACAGTTCCTCTGTGCTTGGTTGGTATTTTTATATGCTTGAAAAGAAAAGCTAAAATTACAAGACTTTACAAAAGTTTGTGGAATCAAAGCTCAATTACCTGATATCTAGTGGTCTAGGCTCGGCAGGCATAGGAAATGCAGAACTATTTAATCACTCACTGTGGAGACCTATTCAATACAGGAATTACCCTGTGCACTGACACCCCACAGAACAGAGCTGAGCTGACTGCACCACCGAGTTTCCTGATATCCAGTTTCCTCCCTCCACCTGCACTGCCCTTCAGCTGCAGCTGCTAATGTCATTTAATGGCACATTGACATGGACGGATGCTGCAGTTTAGACACAGCCTCCTGAGGCTTGGGTAATCCAGCTTTGAGCCGTAAGCACCTGCATTCCCTGGAAAAGCATTGTGAGGCTTTACAGGAAGAGCCACCAGGTGAATACAAACTCACCAAGAGGTGAGGTAAGCAGATATTGCACAAGTGAAAAAGCTCCTTATTGGGCTCAAATAAAGCTGAAAGACAGGTGTTTAATGTCATGGCCACAGTGCATCCTGATATTTCCTGTGCTACCACCCTGGCAATGTCACCACAGCAGACTGCAGATACTGCCCACCTCTTGCTGCACTTGTGGACACATGGTCAACAAAAAGTGAAGTAAAATAAAATCCCAGGCATACAGTACAGATTTTGCCCACAAAAAGAGAAGAATCAGCAGACACCTGGAGAGTACAACCAGGACAGGGGTATTGTTTTTCTTTCTTATCCTCTGACCAAGATACCCCAAAACTCTAAACTTGCCAAAAAACCTCAGAATGTCCCAACAGCCATCTATCAAACAGCCACGCCTTTCTGTCAGCACCTGGGAACCTGTAATTGCTGTGAATAAACTAATGTTAACTCTGTTTCCCAGACATCTGGCGGTCAGGTCTCTTCACTTCCTTTCTGGCCTGATGCATCTAAGCCATGCACTGGGTCTTCCAAGAGAGTCTGCACTTGTCACTGATGAAGAAAACCACAACTGCGAAGGGCAAGAGAGATCATCAGCCAGGTACTGTGTTAGAAAGCACAGCAGCACAGCCTGGTAGTCCTGACACACTCACCTGTACCTTTATAGGGCTGCTGTGTTGTAAGCAGCTGGCCCAGCAGGGTCTCTAAAGGGAACCTGTTTCATTTAGAAAACTGAATTTCCACGTTTGTGAGCATTTTGAGTTGGTTTGTCATATCAACACAGACCATAGTTTTCCATTGCGATTCAGTAATGCTTAAGAAGTTCACATTTGGGAGGGACATCCTGATCTACATTACGAATTTGATCTTATCTCTAAAATAGCTGGACACCATACACAATATGTACTGAAACAGCAAGGCACAGTGGGCTGTGTATAAAGTACATATAGCCTAATTCAGGAAACTTCCTTTCTTTGGTTGGCTGATTTTACTGCTTTTACATAGTTTTATTGGACTCACTTTAGTATTTTTCCCTTTCCACTTTTCATAGCCATTCTACCTGTTTCACAATAAACCATTTTCTTATTTGAAGAAAACCAGATTTGAAACTTCCCATAAAGCAAGGAAATCTATACTTAAGGCTGTTGTTCTGCAGAAAAGAAACTCCATAGAGCCTGCTGGTTACTGGGGAGCCAGACCTTCAATCTCAGATGTGTGCCAGGATCCTTAAAAGTGAAGGGAAGGTCAAAATCAAATTAATCAGAACTGGATCCTGAGTTGAATCTTTCCTGCTGTCTGTATTTTTTTACTTACTTCCCATTATGCCTTTTGGTAGGGTCCATCCTAGCCAGCTTGCATACAACCAAGATGAAAGGAGTACTTGAAACTAGTGAAAATAGCTTTGTAACCTAACACATAAAGCATTGTACAGAAAGCCCATTCTGCTGAAAAGTAGAAGTACACAGAAGGCAAAGCAAAACTCAGGTTACCTGTAATGGAGTTACCTGTAGTGAGTTCTTCCTCTGCATTCACATAGATGTGTCCCTACAGTTTTCCTACTGACAAATTGGAGAGCTTAAACTCTCATCCTCCATCTGTGCTCTGAATTTAAGTAAATTTTTTATTGCCTGCTCTTCTGCTAATGGCATGAAGCTTCAGGATCTAAAAAAGCAGTAAATTGTTATTAAAATGGAAAAAAAGATCAAATGTTCCATCTTACATAAAACAGACCCTGCTGACCTCATGTAAGTGTCACTGGTACCAACCATTAAAGGGCTGTCATGCTGCTACTGAAGTAGGTGAGGCAAACTGACTACTGCACTTGGACTTGTCTGCTGAACTTCACTCCCCTTCTTCTTAAGTCTTTCCTTTCTTACATGTGAAAAGAAAAACCTGTAATGCAAAAATATCTTTCTATTAATTCTATACCTTTTTCTCAAATAGCCCAGTGCTCCTGAGTGCATTTTGAGATGCCAGTGAAATTTCCCTCAGTATAATGTAGTAGGGTCAGGGGGTTAAACACATGACCTAGTTAGAACCTTATGCAAACAAAGAAATTAAATGTGTATGAAACCCTGGCAATTTCTAAAGAATGTTGCACTTTCAGCAAAGTCTTTGAACATTTTGCAACTTTACTTGAGAAGTGCAGTTGGTAGAAATTAAGCAGCTGAAATGTGTAGCTCTACTCACAGGACAGGAAGCTCCAGTAAGTGAAAAGAATCAACATTTAATTACTAAAATATGCTGTGTGATCCAGAAAAGGATTAAAAGCTGAAGCTATTGCACTATGTAGCTCACTCAGCAAAGCACACAGCTGGTCTGTAAAACATTAGGAAAACACATGGCTTCTGGAACACTTTGGAAAATAATTTATAAATCAGAACAGATTATTTAATCAGGAAAAGGGAAGAATTAAGTTGAGAAGAAAGAAGATAAATCAGAGGAATACACAGATTAATCAACAAGTTACAGTCTCATCATCAAGAGTTGTGGGGGGAAAACGTGCCTGGTGATTGAACAGTAAAAAGCACAGGGATGAATTAAAGTATTTACATAGTACAGGAGTTTCCTTAAATAAAGAGCAGTGCAGGGAAACACGTACAGGGCACAGCAAGAAGATACCAACTTTTCCTTTTTATTTCTTCAGGCACTAACAAAAGATATGATGTCTGAAATATCTTAATGTTTTTATGAAAAGGGATTTTCTTGTTATGTTTTAAACATGTCTTCTATATGAAATTCAATTATCACATCAAGGTATATGCACAAAGTAGAACTGAGAGCACTGACTGTTTATTTTAAGTGAATTTTTCTTTTACAGTTTAGTGTAACTGGAGGTAGATGCAATATTAATTGATTTTTTTCCAGTGGTTTGATATAAGTAATCTCTGAACATTATAGCATAGAGTACTGGGGATTGGAATCAGTTGCTTGAAGTTAAGTCTACATCAACATGCACATGGCACAACAAATAAATCACAGTAGTTTCTATGATGATTGTCAGTACAGTGTTGCACAGGTCTTCTTGGATGAAAGGCTGTTCCTGTGATGTCAAAACAGTAATGCCAATACTGCAAAATATTCCATGTGTATGGTACTGGAAAATATACAAGATTCAGATACAAAGTATTACAACTTTGCTATTCGTATTATTTCCTGTATAACTCAAATGATCGAAAGCAAGTTGAAGAGAATTACATGGCAGAGTCTGTGATCTGCTATACAGGAATACATTTCTGACCTCGCAGGCAAGAGTTTCATTTCATGTAACTGTATGAAAATGGATACTGCCATTGTCAGGACTTTTGCCTTAACCACATCTGCCAGCCTCACTGTCAGAGCTGTTAAATTTGTTTTCTGCAGCAGATCCCTTTGTGGGAATAATGGAAGCTCCCAGCAACTTCAGTTCAAAGTATTTTTTACAATTCCATGGTTACTTGATCAAATCAATGAACAAGTGCTCACTAACCTGTAACTGAGGACAAATACTGATAAATAGACAGGACCTAACTATGGTTTATTAATAAAATTTTGTAGTAATGCCCTTTCCTTAGAATTCTAGATTTGCAAAGGAGCAAAACCAGTCTAGTGAAATATACGTGGCAAAAAATACTTTTAGCAACAAAAGAGAAAATGTTTTTAAAATAAAATCTTCAATGCTCTTTCTTTTAAATTTCTCATTACGTTTGTTGAATAGATGGATAACCCAAAATACAGATACAGATACTTCTGTAAACTGAAATAGCAATATATATCTGCAGATATGACCATGTACTGCAATATATCACTAGTAGATGGTCAAGAAGAACTTAGAAAGAAAAATCAGATTACATGCTTTCTGTTTCCTTGGTGCAATTTCTTGCCAGCAGCATAAAATTTTTGTATCAATTAACAGATTTAAGCATGTACTTAATTCAAAGACCACGAGTAATTTTACTGGAACGAGTGGGACTCTTTAGAAACTTGCAAGATAAGACTGTCCCAATGTCCTCAAATCAGCAGGCCTAAAACATTCTGGCTCTGACAGAACTGAATTCCTTTCAGGACATCATTCTCAACCTTCCCTACTAAAAACAGAAAGCTTCCCAAATGAAGTTTACAAGGAAGTTGAAGCCAAGCCTCTCTCATCATGCAGATTGATGGTCCTTTTAAAGTCAACAGGCAGGATTAACACTTGACCTCTAATATACAGAACACGTACAATAAAACTTACACTGTTTTTTAAATGTACTTCCTGGCCCAGGAACTATGAATCTGCTCTGTAATGCATGAAATGTATTCATTTTCATTTGTTTTTCTTTTAGTGAAAACCCAAACATAGTATTCAATATAAACTTAAGGATTTTACATATCAAACTGATTTATATAATATTTGAAACTTTACAAAATAGTACTAAAGTAGTCAATAAAAAGATCAAATTTAAAATATTTACATTCTATACATAATTTCCCCTTACTTACAATTATTAAATAATCTTCCATAGTTTCCTTAATTTTAGGGAAAAGCTTTTAATAACTAAAAACTAATTTTGAATTAATATCAGATGGCTTTTTACTTGAACATAATTTTAGCATTTCCCATTTCCAATGTGAAACATTATTCCCATGTTTTCAGTAGCAGTTTATAGATATATATAGTTTTATAGGTGTTTTATAATGCAATCCTGTTTTCTACAATTAACAGTGGAGATCTATATAAGAAAATGGCACAATATGGATGGAAACATTATATTCCACACTTTAAAATCCCTTTATGTCATTTGGCTTCTAGAATATCCAGTTTCTTGATAATTTATGTTATTCTTCCAGTACTTTCAAGGAATTGCATCCATACTTATTTAGATTTTTGTGTCATCATCTTTTGAGAAATTATTTCCTGAAGGTACTTCACAGAGACTATCACCATCCGTGCTGAAGTCATCATCGTCATCATCATCAGAATCAGCCAACATTTTACTTGGTGACTTCTTCAGTCTACTAAAACAAAAATACACATATTTGCTATTAAAACAGCACATCTATACACAGCACGCTTACAGAAAGCTTTAAGCATTGACAGGCAGGATTTACATTTTTGAAGGATGTCAAAGTGCTGTGGCAGAGGTTATCATAGACTACATCTTATGTGAAGGAAACATGCACAAGATCGAGCAATCACATTTTCAAGCACCTCTAACTGAAGTGGCAGAGAGAGGAAACTGTAAACTTTGCACACTGGGATGTTCACAGATGGCCAAGGAAAACTAACACAGGATGGCTGTACCTCTCAGCCATTAGGGTAATTTTTACTGCTACAAATGGTAAGAGTGTCAAGTCCCACCACTTTTTTCCATTTTATATTCCCTGCCTCAATGACTTCATTCAGTAGGGAGATCTTGGAAAGAAGGCTGGGACATCTAGAGAGTTTCCCAGGACTGTCAAACTGTGTGTGCTGATGACAAACTTGTAGAGGAAGCCCTCAGTTTATGGACGACAGAAGCAAGTGGTCAAATGTGTGAGAAGTGGTGTGATACAGAACTGGAAGGTCTGACAACTCATCCTACCTTAATTCTTTTTTTGCAGTGTTAAGCTGTCCTTGCAATTGTTCATTTATGTCTAGTTGCTCTTCAAGTTCTCTCTGAAGTTTCTTTTTAGCATTTTCCAGTCTGTCTATTTCTTCTTCAGCTTCTTCAACTTGACGTTTCATTGCTTTCAAACGCAAACTCAACTGCAATATTTACATGTCATCTGATTAGAGGACTATTTTAACAAAGGAATTTTATTCTTCCAGCATCTATGAGAGGGAGAATAAAGACAAAACTTTGCCAGTGTAGTGACACTGTAATCCTCTGCTTCAGAAATATTTGAAAATTTTCTTCGACTTAAAGAAAAATAATGTGATACTGTTTTTTTACAAAGAAAAACCAGCAGCAAGCAAAGAGAGCTTTGGTAGAATAAGACAGTATTACATGACAGCAAGAGCTGGTTATCAATTACGACAGAGTAGAGTTATAAGTTGTCTAAGTTAAACAACTTTAGCAGACAGATACTATAAAATACATTTCAAAAACCCAGATGATTGTTTAAGATCCTTCCTGTAATGGATGTCTGCAATTTGAAATGCACTGTTCATTCTCCAGGCAGAATATTAGCTGTTGGCTCAGTGCTGAAACAAACCATGTTTTAATCAACAAAGACCACAGTAATGGTAGAGTACATTGCTATTGAAACATCAGTGTGTGTTTAGACTTACAGCCTATATTTAACAGCAACGAGCTTTGTTCTTTTAACAAAATTTTATGGTGGCAAAACAGAATATATTACTTGTTGGTATATTTATAGGATCAATTACTGTGTGTTATTTGCTTTATTTCTTAAATTAGCATTGCTTCTGTAACTTTCTTTTCATAATTTTCAAAATTAATAACAATTTAGTACTAGACAAAAGCACATGATGCAATGGCAGCTGCAAATATCACTAAATGGGAGTTCATAAACAACAGAGTAATCAGTAATCAGTAACCCCTATTTGTCTTGTATCTTTTATATATGATGGTTTATACTAGTAGGATTAATATCAGATATCTGCGTATCTTTCCCCTACCTGGTCCTTCTGATCAGTCAATGACAGATGTTCATCATCTACTTGCAACATTAACTCCTTCACTTTCCTCTCAAGTCTGCGGTTACTTAGTTGGAAATTGACTCTATCCCTAGTAAAAAACCAAAACCAAGAAAAGGCAGGTTTGTAAAAAAGGAACCGAAATGCTCCCAATCCTGATAATTTAATTCCTTAACAATCTTATAAGAATTAAATAAATAATTCTGCTTGGATTTACTGATTCCATGCAACATATTGAGAAAATTGTTCATAAGAATGACTAAGGAGAATTTCTTCTGAAACCACAGGAACATTTAGCAACAAAAGTATACTCCTCCAAGATTAAACAAAAAAAGCAAATATGAAATTGGATGTTACAGTACAGTTAATATTTCTAAGCCTGTTCCTGATATTAGACTTCTATAAAATAAGGAGCTATGGAACCATGTTAGCACTGTGCCCAGTTTTAAATTTTAAGGCAAACTTCTACTGTGCTTGCAGTAAAAAAGAAAATTTGCAATACTTTTATGAAACAGTAACCATTTTAATTTGGCAAAAAAAAAAAAAAAAACCAAAACAGGTTAATTGTAATAGAGATTTAATATCAGCAAGAGGCCATAATAACAAGCATAAATGTGCATGTTTTGATCTTAACATTACTGGTTTTACCTCTCTTCATTTGCAAGTCGTTCTTCCAGCTCTGTGATCCTTGCCTCCATCTGAGCAACAAGTCCCTCCTTACTGGATCGGTAAGAACCCTCCAGGTGCAGGATTCGGCTCTTCAAGTCCTTGTTCTGTGGTTGGAACACACTTGGTTAATACCCACTTCTCAGACTGACAAATATCACCTTAACACCAAATTCATGTCTCCAGGAAAACATGTATCAGTATGTACAGTGATCAGTACAGTATTTAGTGAACATGGAAAGTCACTGAGATTTTACAGTTTACTACAAACAAATTTTCTACTACTGTGGCTTATTGTAAAGAATTTACTGTTCAGCTTCAGTTCAAGTTTTAGGATTAAATGGACACTTAAACCTCAGATAGTTGCAAGCCCCTTCCACCAGTACTTTTTAATGTGCCATTTTTTTTTCCAAATACTCTGTCAGATCTGTCTTATGCTCCACCCAATTATTTTGTAAAATTCTGTCTTCTTGCCCTTTAAATCACTGGCATATGGCTAGAACAAGCAGACAAAGAAATTATTAACATCCAGTACTGCTTTACTTTATCAAAGCTATTACTGGGGTGTCCCCCTGCCTTTCTTAACTCTCCAATACTATTCCTACTACAAAAACAGCTTGAAAAGATATGTAAAAGGAGACTTTTTGCTAAGATTTACACTTACATTTTTCTGAGGCTAGGTAATATAGGTTTTCAATGGGGGCCTAGTCAAAGAGTTGACAGAAAAAAAACCCCAACAAATAAAGAGTTACATGATGAACAGAAAAATAAAGCTCTTTGTTACAGAAATTCAAAGCATGATCTCAGGTCTCAAACACAGAAAAAAAGACAATGACAGGAAGATCAGAACTAAAGTATAAGAAAGTACATAGTATATACCAGTAGGTGGCATTCTTTTTTCTCAAACAATTAAGATGAGATCAATGTCACATAATTGAAGGCACCTAATTAGGTGTGTTGTACTAGGATGTTCTCTAAATTCCCATTACAATCTGTTTTATGTTCTTGAGTTTTTAAGTAATACTTGTTGAGGTATCTTTCTCCTGGACCTCGCCTAAGGGCTATGATAAGTAATCTTGCTTTCAAAGACCACTGAACTGCAGGAGAACTGTTTACTACTACAGAAGAAAACACTCAACTAAAATCACAATTACTTTAAATTATATCTTCAGCAGTGTTCCTGAAGGACTTTTCAGCCTTGGCAGAACAGCTCCTCTGAAAATGGTCATTTACAACCAGATATAATTACCTGTCTTTCCAAGGAAATTTTGTCACACTCCAAGTCTTGCTTTATAGCTCTTTCCTGAAGCAGCTCTGTCCTCATTTGTTCAATCTATTAGAGAAAGAAGACAGAAATTTTAATAAGATACTTCAATTTTATTATCTATATTATACTGTCTGTATGTATATATATAAACTACATATACCTATGCGATAAGCAATGTGTTCTTTCTCAGAACTCAAGACATATGCATGATTTCAGATGAGCTTTACAGCTACAATCTTGGACAAAAATTTCTGCTTCAGGAAGTCCATGTTATTCCCAGTACTCATTCTAGGCATTTCACACCCACATTGGATATAGTTGATGTTTACCATATACATTCTGTAGCAAGGAACTCAACTCTAAGCTTTTGTATAAGAGACATATAATGTGGCAGGACACTGAGTTCTGGAACATCACATCTATCTTCTAACATCTTTTCCAGTTGTTTTCTTCATACTTAAGTCTGAACCTCTGCAACAGTACCTTACTTTTAAGCTGCTGACTAGTC
The DNA here is from genome assembly GCF_031753505.1 of Anomalospiza imberbis. Classification (NCBI taxonomy): domain Eukaryota; kingdom Metazoa; phylum Chordata; class Aves; order Passeriformes; family Viduidae; genus Anomalospiza; species Anomalospiza imberbis. The sequence goes on along the minus strand of NC_089693.1, from coordinate 13,755,192 downwards.
TAAGTAAAGTTTCTCTTTATTAAACACAAACTGGTACCTGCAGACAAGTGCCCAGAACTCAGTGAAACACTCCACAGAGAATTGCAGTTTTCTGTATGTATGGGAGTAGTAAAAGCTCTTTTCAACAGACTCTGCTGCATGATGGATACAAACATTGCTCTCCTCCTTCAGTCAATTTTATGTCTGTTGTACTGGAGGGGCACCAACTTCTAGATTTGGAGAGGTAGTGGGCTTTGCTTCTTTTGTTGAAAGACAACTTCTTCTACAGTTTCTGTTAATATTTCTGTTCCATATTCAACAACAACAAGGAAGATATATTCTGCATGTGTAAAGATGTTAAAAAGCTACCTAATCAATACAGACTCAAGAATGCAAAATTAGTTTGTTTTATCTCATGATTGGACTTGATTGGAAAAAAAATTGAGCTCAAATAAAAACTCCAAACTGCCTAGCAGCTGCTACTGAAACTTTGGTGCTAAAAAACAACGTTTGTAGTGCTATTGAAATACTTATCTTGCTTCCAATCTTTCTGAGACTCCCTGCAAATCTCTAAAAATGCTTTTACAGGCACAGCAAATGTTACCACAGCATTTGTGGTTTGCACTATGCAGAGTTTTTGTAATAGATATCATCTGGGGAACACAGTAAATATCTGTATCAATTACTGTCCCTGCAAAAAAAGACTGATAAAGTTCAGTGGCCACAGCATTCTTCCCTGCTTTGCATCAGTTAGATATGAACTTGCATGAGCACACTATCCCAGTTAAGGAACTCTCAGTTACAGATTTATCTCAGTAAAGGACTTTCAAAAGTCATTGGGAATTCTTGCATAAAAAAATCCAAAAGCAATGTTAAGAATGTGAAGGTTAAACAAGTACAGCAGATGAAAACTTGCCCTAGGCCTTATTTTTTTAACCAAATCATAATATTAAAAGATACATTTTTAGTTAATCATGGTTAAAGGAAGTGTTTTTGCATTGTTTCTGGAGCTTGGAAATTGATTTATGAATACAAATAATGGCAGCAATGCATGCAATTGCATATGTTATGTCACAGGATGGGGACAGAAGAGTAGAAGGCATTCCTGAAAACTAAGGTCATAACAGCTCCTAGAATACCAATGGCAGCACGTGGCTGTGTTCTCAACAGCTGGGTAATTTCTTAAAAGCTCTCATTGTCACATGGGAGCCTAATAATAACAATGTTTTATACGTTATATAGTAAAATATTATATAGTAAAGTATTACTTTATAGACACAAATTAGAATCACATGTGTACAATAGCTGTATTTATTAATGAAACTTATTTTAAAAGTTATAATGTGAGGGATTACATAGACTTTATTCTCCTGTAATTGCTTTAGCAAGACAGACACAGGAAAAAATACAGCTAAATTTGTGGTAAAATGAATGACTAATTAAAAATGTAGCTGTTAACTGAAGAAAGGGGTTTTGTTTTATGTAGGAACTTGCTTAATGGACCACTCTGAGATTCCACTGTGCTCTTACTGTGCTCAGAGGCTGTAACAAATTTGTGCAGCCTTCCCAAGATTCAAACTAAGGAATTATTTAGAGGACAATTATTATATTTCCAAGATGACTGCTACTGTTGTTGGACACCTCTTGGTAAAAGCAACCTCACAAAAAGGTAGTGGGAGAGAGAAAAATATCTATATCTGTTTGGGATCAGTAAGTTACATGCAAATACATACAAGAGCTTGTTATAAGAAAAGGGCAGCAGATAGAATTCTTGCTGGAAGAGACATAAACTGTTTTATCTTGTGTTTTTCAACAATAAACACAAAATTAACATGCACAAAGGAGAAAAGCGGTTATCTGCCAAAATGTGCTTGAAGTTCCACTTATTTCACAGCAGTAAGATGTACCAGTTTCATGGCCATCCTCTGCGTATGTACCACGTGGGACTTCATGTTCCATGTTCTACCCTTCCTATGTCTAATAGATTGTAACTGTGTAAAAAGAATGAACTATTTATGCAGCTTAAGGCAACACTTATCACAGCTGGATTTGAAGAATGCTAACAAGGAAGAATTGAGAAAAGCAACTGTATCAGATTTTACAAAGTTTTATCATTTTGTGCCAGCTCTAGGGTTAGAAGCAGCTGTTGAGTTCATTACAGTGAAAGCAATTTGATTTCTAATAATAATTTAGATGCCACCAGTATTGTTCATCATCTCAAAGGTTTACACCCTGTTTCTTGTTAATTTCTAAGTAGTGTGTGTGTGTACGTATATATATATATATAATATATGCATTAGACAATTTCCAAGTATGTGACCAAAAAACCCAATGATTAATCAAGAAGAAAGCTAAAGCTAAAGCTAAAAAATCCATTTGATGCTTCAAAATTGAAAAACAACCTTCATATCCAGATTTTCATTTCTTTACTACCCACAGCCAGTGCCAGCTAAAGAGCAGGTACACAGCTCTCCACAGGGAACACTCTACCGAAAGGAAGCAGATTATGCAGGTCAGTGCAATTTTATCCTTATCTATTTATTTTTAAATTGTCATGAAAACTAGTAAGTCCATTTTTCATACTTATTGGAAACAACTCTAAAGTCAATAGACTCTTGCTTGCATTTTCACAGAACACATGAATTGATGAGGGTATTGTGAGGATTTTTCAGTTATGTTTGTGAAGTCAATATGGCAAGAGATACTCCATTTCACTTGTTCATAGGAAAAAAATCACTGATTAAAATATAATTTTGGTTGTCCCTGCCCAGGGGACTCTTTAGACTCAAAGAGCAGCTGAGTGCTCCAGCTTTCCATTTGTGTCTGTGTTAGTGTGGTTTGAGCATTTTGGTCTTTCTAGAGTTATTAATACATTATCATTTAAAAACTAATAGGATTTGACCCACTTTTCCCTAACATTTTTTCTGTTTCTATTTTGCTGTGGTATTTCTTAGAACAAGGCAAAAGGAGATGAGAACAGTGTGTCATGCAGCCATTCAGATTCAAAAGGGTGTTTAAATTAAAAAAGAATAACATTTCATGGCAAGTGAAATGTGAACTATTATTCTTGCCAATGTTTATTCAAACATTCAGCTTTATATAAAATAGAACCAGTTGTTTAAATTTGTTTTTACTAGAAATTTCAGTATTATAGTTCATAATCGGTATGTTAAAATAACATATTTATAATAATAGTTTTAAAAATGTAGAGGAATACAGATATTACCAAAATAAATCCATTATAATTTCTCATGTCATTATAAATGCTTAGCAGACCCTGAAATACTCTTTAATAATTTGACTACTTAGTCATTCTGGCATAAAATCAAAACAAAGCAACCTTTGTAACTCATGTGTGAAATGAGAAATTCCAGACCTCAAAATAAACATGTCTTTTACCCATTATGTAACATTTTAGTCATAAAACTGTATTTTAGGTTTCCATTCAGTTAGCAAATTAACTTCCACGGCAGCTATGATTAAAGTACTTTTATCCCAGGTTTACAACACAGGCACAGACTCCAGTATTAAAGGCTTCCTGATTTAACAACAGCATGACCCCACATTATTATAGGTCCTTTATATTCTATTTCACCCACTGACTCTGAGTCTGAACAATATCAATGGAACAACAGCAGAAAGTCTTTATTACAATCAAATAGAATCTCAGTAGCCTGAGTTCAACCAAAGAAGTAATGGTGCCTTGGTGCTTCAAGGATGCATGAGAGAAAGCTGAGCTCTACCTCACTTTAAACTTCCCAGCTGTCTCAGTGGAAGACACAATTTCATTGAAAAGACACAGAAACTAAGATTTTACTTTCTGTTCTCTCTCTGAAGCTACGGCTATTCAAAAGAATGTCAGTAGTTATTTTTCTTTTTTTTTCCTGAAGAAAGAGAAATGAGAACAGAACAGATTATAATGGGTACCTCAATGCCAATTGTCCCCTGAGCTTCTAGGAAATTACTATGAGCTGTAGTACTTCATGTAGTTACAGCAGCAGATGTGCTGTAAGGAGTTATGCATCAGTTTCACATCTTTCAGAAAGCAAAAATAAGGCTAAGAACATTATCTAGGCCATGATATTCCAAGACAGCCACATCAGTGTGTTTCTTTCCATGAACTGTTACAACATTTGCATGATCCTGACTACTCAGCCATGGATGTCTGGCTACTTTTACAGTAATTAGGCCCTATACACTACTTTACTAGTTTATTATAAATCTTTGTTATAGGACCTATAATTTCTTATGTCAGTTCTTTTAGAAATCTTAAATAACATTATTAAGGCCTCTGTCTTCAAACCAATGAACTCCTAATTGTCCTAAGACTTGGTAATTTCCAGTTCAGTGGTCTCACTTCCAATACAGTCACTCCAATTCCCCCCACGTGCACATTCACGGGCTTTAGTGAAGACAGAGGTAAAATGTTCCTTTATTTGACAGGGCATACTTGGATTACTTTTTATCTTGACCGAGGCCTCCTCCTACAGTCTCCACAACTTCTTCCATCTACTTATACAATCAAAAAACTTTTTGTTACTTGTTTGAGTTACTGTGATAGGTCTCACTTAGCTTGGCAAGTATTACTTTATCTTTACATTTTCTGCCTCATGAGACACAACCTCACTAATAAATACTTCTTCCCCTCTTTCTGGGCTATCAACTTATATTACACTTCTGGAACAAAAGACTGATGTTTTTATGTGGAAAATACTTTCCAATTTTCTTGCCTTTGATATATCTTAATCAGTTTTTACACTTGTAATGAAAATAAAGCTTCCTCTCTGTTGAAACTGGCTCGCATTCTTGGTTCAGCGGATTTCACTAAATAATCCCACAATTTCCTAAAGCTCCTCCTCTCCCTTCTTTGAAATTAAGAGTCTATTATGCTAAATTACTTTTCAGTATGATTGAACTTGTGATCTTTCAATATAAGAGACTCTTATATATTAACTCATATATACTCTTCACAACAGGCTTACTGGTCTTCAGTCTTTATATACATCCTGTGTCTGTTCTCCAGTTAAAGTAACAGGAAAAAAATTGTCTGTGATGATGTAGAGGGAGCATATTTCATCGTGTTTGTGAACCTTGGGTTTTTTGGATTTACATGCTCGCTCAAGTATAGCATATAAACATATTGCTAATCATTATTTAGTTGATCAATATTGATTGTGATCCTAATAACACTTTTTCATGGAATCATTAAGCAAAAACTGGAACATTTGTTCAAGTACCTGTTCTCTGCACCTGCTGATCCTCTCAGACAACAAATCTGAATTATTCTTTTCTTCATCAAGCTCAAGTTCCAGGTGAGACAACTTGTCCTAAGTGAAACAAAGAAAAGCAACCTCAACACACTACTTTCCATCCTCTTTAGATTGCTATCAGGGCATTCCTCATTAAACTTCAAGAACCCAAAGTGTCTGAGAGACTAAGCTTGGAAACTGAAATGCCTCTTAAAACACACAGCAAAAGAGGTGGCAGGTAGATAAGCCTTTAGAGTGAATTTGTTTGACAGAAGTAATATAAACATTTTGTTTCCTTTTTTTAAATCATTCTCAACAATTTCAAGAATATAAGATAAATTCTGTAATGTTTCTAGAGTTTTTTTTTTGTATCTGCATTACATTATACATTTGGAAGACAAATTTATTTTTATCTGAGTACAATGACAATGAGATGTTTATGAAAGTCAAATGACAGCCTAGTTGAACTGAACAGTTATGAACCCTGTAACAAGTTAGAGTCACAATCTTATTCAGACTCCTGATATCAACTGATATCAAAGGCTAAACAAAACTTACACTTCTAAATACTTTTGGAGTTCTGAATGAAGGGCCTAGAAATGAAAATCATGCAAATTTGTTTGACAAGCTCTAGACAAAATTAATTAAAAAGAAGTTGATTAAAAGTATGAGAGAAAATTCAAATTTAGAACATATCATGTTACAATAGATATGCTAACAAATTACCTTTACAATATATCACATTAATTCCTGCAGTAATACTACAAGGATTTTCAAAAACATGCAGCTATTTTGATTCCTTCCAAGCAGAATCCATGTGAAACAAAATTATTTTCATCTCTTCTAAAAATAAACAAACCCTTAAGAATGTCTTTTACCTCCATTAGTTTGATTTGTCTTGCCCGATCATCTTTTAAGTGGTTTTTGGCTTCCAGTTCATATTCCAAGCTTTTCACAGTCTGTTCCAGTAACTGAGTTTTTGTTATTGCCTCATCCTGGGCTCTCTGGTGGTCCCTCAGGTTTTCTTCCATCAGACGCATCTGAAGCAATAAGATCATGGGAATACACCTGACACTGTACTTCCTATAAACAAGGGATGGCAGCAAAGGGGGCTCCCTGCAAACACGACAGATCTAGAAGCATGACAGGAATTCCACTGAGTTCCTGGCTTTTCACAGTAATTTTTATTTTATCCACCAGATGGCACCAAGAAAATAAACTTGGATTATGACCTTTAATGAGGTAACTGCAAACACAGTGTGCTTACACGGTGTAAACTTATATTTGCATATTTGATGTATGTATTAGTGTAGGTATCTACATACAACTTCATTCAACTCAAGAGCTATGTTCTCAAAATCAATGTTTTGTCTTTCATTTTTCATCATGAGTGTTCATCCCTTTACAAAGGCTCTCCGTCCCTGAATGGAATAAATATAGAAGGAAGACACAACAATATACAGGAACTACTCTTTCTTTTATTGTTGTTCTTTTAAATTTAATTTAAAACAAGTTTTCTAAGGGGAGAGGGAAGGGTTCTCATAGTTTTTTCAACTGGAGAGCAGGTATATGCAGATTTTTAAAAGACTGGATTGTCTTTATGGAAAAATTGATATACTGTGATGCAGACACTCAATACTGGTTGATTCTTGTTTGCACAGAAACCTTTGTCATTTAAAGCTGCACCTTGGCTCATATGAAAGAAGAGGAGAACGTATATTTGTATGTTGGCTTGTTTTTCCTAAATAACTGGTGGTATCAAAAATATTTCTAAATTCTCAATTCCTTCAGCAGCAGGAATTAAAGAGCTGCAGATCATCAAAGGAATCCTTGTCATTTCCCTTAAGGTGCATTCATCTGACAAATACTGCATTTATCTGTCCTAAACAGGAACCCCCATTTCCCCAGCAGAAATAACATGCTGATCACCACCATGGAAAATCGAACTCAAAAGCATGCTGACATCAGCCTCTCATGATGTACTTTAGAGTACACAAAAGCATGATAGCAAACATCCATTATCTTGAAAACTACCTGCACTGAATTCTACATCAAAATTGAGAATTTCTCAATGAACTTATGAATCATTACCTCATCTTGCATTCTTATGTTCATCAGGCGTGATTTTTCTACCTCAATGTTTTTCTCCTTTAATTGCCTCTGCAGATCTCCAAATTCCCTGCGATTTTTCTCCTTGTATTCATCAAGCTGGCTCTGAAGCTCTAGAGTTGATGTTCTTGAGATCTCCACCATTTCAGACATCTGGGCAAAAAGTACATATATAAAAGGTTCTGTTGTGCTTAATACAACAAATGGTTTTTTTTTTCCTCTAGCTTCAGTATTCAGCTCAGTATTTTCAAACAGAAAATTTATCAAACATTCCCAAATAAATTAATTTCTATGCAGAAGTAGGAAACACAAAACAGTAAAGTTAACTTCTAATAGCATGTGTGGCAAGACTATTCTCTTTTTGTCTGTCAGCAGTTCTTCCAGCTGAGTGACAAAATGAACTGCACAGTCACACTTCAGTATGTCAGTATTAGCTGTACAGTTTACACACAGATAGCACAATAAATCTGATGCAGAAATTTTGAGAATCAGCTGTAAAACTCGGAAATATCGCTGTACTGTACATGAGAACTGAACTCAGATCTGGGATCTGGTTTGTACAGAACTGGTTTACAATGCCATTTTGCAATAGTGGGGTTCCAATCATTGTTCCAGCCCTGAAAGCTTTTAATAAGAGCCTCTAGGTTAAAGAAACTAATACTAAACTTTTCATTTTACTTTTTTTAGACATTTAAAAAGATGTAATTCTTTACAATTTGCCCGCTCATTTACTTCTATCTGGTAAATACAGATCCCTGCAGCCTCTTGGGCATGAACTCGTACCTCCTCCTGTAACTTCTCAACAGTCTTGTTCAGCTGCAATCGTTCATTCTCCATTTCATTCTTTATCTGCTTTAACTGCTCCTTCTGCTGAGTTTCATCTTTTAATTGCTGACTTAACTGCTGTCGTTCCTGCGAAATGCAATGGAAGTTCTCCTGCAGTCGGTTAAAAAATACATATCATGAAATGTAGACCATCTCTTCTAATGCCTTAAAGGTATGTTACTTATCACAGTAATACCAGCAGCTGGTGTAAAATTAGGACAAATTTCAGGTTTTACAGTTTGCTAGCTAGTATAGGACAAGCACTGTTATATCATGCTAGAAACAACTGAATGTCCATTTATACCTCTTTTCTTAACTCACATATTAAAACCATGATGCAATGGGAATGTTGCTAGCAACTATCCAAAGGCTGCAGTTTCCTCAGTGTCTGCCTGTTCAGTACACTGTACTGAATTTCAGTATTTGAAATCTGGATGCCCTATATGACAGCTTCAATGGTCAATTTAAGTATAATCTCTAATTTGAGTGCCCTACATGTACAAAAATCCTTGAGCACTTTTCAGTGAAATTGGCTGGCCTGTCACAGTGTAACTGCAAGTCAGGCAAACAGTCTGTCAGTTGCCAATTTAAAGCCAATCTTTAGTGGCAATTAATTACTTTGTGAAGAAGCTAAAGTGTTATTATATGAAAAGAGAACAAAATGGGGGAAATGAAAAGGAGTAATTTGTTTTCACACTAACCTAAAAGATTATTCTGATATTTCTCTATTTTTTCCAAACAATACTAGTTGAATGTTCTTTACAAAATCAGTAATTCATCTCAGATAATAACTGAAAATTAAGAATGTATTTCAATTTATAATGCTCTGCAATGCTAATTCTAGATGCCTGCCATTATCTACCACAATGAAAAGATAAACTTCCTGTTTTTCCACCCATTGAAAGGACCCCATGTTCTGATTGTTTCATTTAAAAAGCACAGATTACTTGATGCTGACATCCATAATGTTGGTATAATTATTAGTTTTTAAGATATCACAGTACCATATATGCTATGGTTAAAGGGCATAATAATTAGGTCATTTCCCTTCTCAATGGTACAAAAATGTTGAAATTTCATTCATTCATTTCATTTCCTGAAACACTGCCCTACACAGAGGTGGCTACCCTAAAACAAAGGTTAGAACACAACATGAAATGCTACAAAAATACTCCTCACTTGTGCATCCATAAACAAAATTTCAATACAGAGGATGATTTTAGATGAAAGCATTAAGGCAAACTGTCTATTACAATTAAGTGGATATCAGCTTTAACTTTTCTGACTAGAAATCCAGAATGGAGGAGGAATAGACTTGGCTGTTTCGTAACTGCTACAGTTCTATTGGTATTGTCATTGTCTTTCTTATACTAGATACCATTACAAGTAATTTGTGTTATGCAAAAAAGCAAGATGGGACAGTCAGGAATTACATTTCCACTGAGATACACATTATTACAGTGCCAGAGTTTGTCATCTAAATTGTCCATGGTAACACAAGGCCAAATCAACCTACTGCACAACATTATTCATTAGAACAACTCTAAAGACAGAAAGGCTGAATTGTTCTAAACAAAGGGCCTGCTGATTACATCCTGAGGTCTGTTAGTGCTCATATCCGGTGGACAAGAGTGTAGAATCAGAAAGAGGATTAAATTTAGTGTGCCAGATTTTAGACATAAATTGTGAATAAAATGTCAAGACAAACTCTGCTGTCACCTTCTCTAGAATTCTTTCATTTGGAGACCCTGCTTGGAGGCAGCATTATTTGGCACAATGCCCTGAAGGATGCATAAACAGAAAAAAAAGAACACATTTTTCAAGCATCTTAACCCAAAGCTAATCAAGATGCAGGAGATGTGTATGGTGCATTGATCCATGTTACACAGCAAGGTCAAGTCAGCCTGTGACAGAAGGGAGTTCTTAGGGGAGTGTGCTAAATGCAAGCCAGTGATGAGCAATGCGCCCCTACAGCGATTGTGCAGACTATCAGTGACACAGACAAGCAAACGAGGAGAATCAGTGAGGGAGAGCAGGAAAACAGATTGAAAATGAAAAAAAATATAAAAAGTAAGATAACCAAAAATCAAGCCTGACCAAAAGCCTCAGAGAAAACATTCATGAAGTTATGAGAAACATCAGCTTAAAAACATAATTTTGTGGAAACAAAACTCACCAATATTGTTCAAACCTTATATTCTTGAAGCACATTCAATTTTAAAGATATAGAAGTATTTTCTTGCTGTCGTTATTTTTTCTTTTTTGCCATAATTAACTGAATCATGAGAACGTGCTGGTTAACACAGTCTTTCCTTGGCTTTTAATTCACTTAGAGACATGTTTCATTTTCAGATTTTCAGAACAGAAATGTAAAATTTATGTTGAAGACAACAGGGGAAAACATCCATTCAATTAAAAAAGTGGCACTAGCAATTTACATGTACCTCACTTTTGAGTCTGACTTGTTTGATAGAATCCCTTGAAACTTTAGCTTCTAGAAGCAAAACTGAGAGAATTCTAAACTGATACTGTTGAAATCAGTCCTTCTTTGGTTCATGTAAAAGATGAATCACAGAGAAGAAAAATTAGGTTTGTACCTTTTACAGACACAAAATATGAGGTAAATAAGAACAGTTTCAAGATGTATACACATTCCACTCATTAATAAATAGATCTGAATTTTCATGCCATCTGAATCACCCAGTCTTGACTCATACACAACACTGCCAACATCTCTCTCCACTGCTCTGAACTAGATGCATTCTCCACGTTTAAATTCTGGGCTAATCTGAAAGAAAGCATAACCTTTCCTGGACACTGGGTGGACTAAGGAGCAAAGGTGGAAAGAGGACTTCATTCAGAATTTAAGAAGCTGCAAATCCTAGTGATGCACGTTAAACATCTCCGGTTTTGTGATTAAATATTCCAGTTCTATACAATATTTGCAAATAAGGCAAGCTCATAAAAATAGAGAAGCAAATGTCCTGATATTTGTCCATTAACAATATTTTTGTGTATATTCAAGTACAGCTTTTTATTCTTTTACATGTAAATACCTTCATGAGTTGCATCATCACTGAAAATATTAGATTTGTGAAACCTTAGGCAGTTTATTTGGCAATTTATTTCCCCAAAATTTTGCTAGATGCATGGAAATAGAAAAAAAAAAACTTCAGCAAGAAAAAAAAATTAATTTGTTGATGCTATGGTTTCATTACACATTTGAACACTGAAGAGAGGTCTAAACTTTACAACAAAGTGTACTTCAAAAAGAATGAGACACAACTCTACAGAAAGCAATAGTGACTCAGGTAAACAGAAAATTTAAAACTTAAATTATCCAAATTCTTCTTGTTCTTACCTGCATATCTTCTAGCTGGCTTTCCAAAGCTGCTTTTAACACTAACAATTCTTTTCCCTCCATTTCAGCATGTTTCAAAGCGTCTTCTAATTGTTGCTTCTCTTTCTGCAATGATGCAATTTGATACATTCAGAAACAGTGGCCAGGCCTTTAATCTGACAAGTAAACTGAGCTGTTAAGTTTTTTCACTCTGGCCTGTAACTGAGTTCCCCAGTCCCAAAGTATGACTTGGTTTGACTCTGGTTTTTGGTGGGAAAATCTTTCCTACACATGTCAGCAAACTGCACCCTGATTCCTGACAACTTGGTTTTCCTTACCCTTTCCTATGGCATTGTCCATCCTCCTCTTGGTCTGTACATTGCAAAGAGGAAGAGTACTTAAAAGGCTTGTTTTCTTAACTTACCTCATATGTCTTTAATTTTTCCTTCACTGAATTTTCTTCTCCTTTAATATTATCAATTTGTTTATGCAGATCCTCAATCTTCCTCTCCAGCTCAGTAAGTGTTCTCTTCAATTGTTTATTTTCCTCAAGCAGCTCTTTGACTTGATTTTCTACACTATTTCGCTCCTCTTGTGCAGCATTTTTTTCACTTGCAAGGACAGCAGCACTCTAGTGAAAACAAATTATGTCATGTTAAGAAAAAAAAAAAGAATTTATGCTGTCTTCCAACAGGAAAACATAAGGCATCACAGCAAATACAGCTAGGATATAACATTAAAATATCAACAGAGACTTTATTATTTAGCATTTTTTGTCCTTGGGCATATGAGCAGATAAAGTAATATATGACACCTGAATAGTCTCATGCTTGTCATCTCATATTTTCACCTTAACATTTTCCTCTTTATTACCCTAAAATATTACATTACCAAATCCCATTGTTAGGTAATTGCAAATACATTTTAAAAATTAACAAATAGAAAAAGCCATATGGACCTTTAAGGAAGAACATATTTATGAAGAGTGTCTTCCACAACAACACAAAATTTAGGCAGCCTCATACCACTGACGATTCCAAGCAACACACATGCAACACACTGGTGGGGCTGCAGAGTAAATGACAGATAATATAAAGAGATCTTTACACTAAATAAACAGTGGTGATTCAACTTCTATTGAATACTGAGTTCAATTTGTATTCAAAAATATACACTTTTTTTCAGAAACTCAAATCAATACATAGCACAAACACAAATTATAATAATGAACAAAGGATCACAACTTGTGGCACTGGATTTTTGACTTTTCTTTGCAGGGCAGCTGGCTGCAGCATGTTACTTTTCAGAGCTAATTATCACCTTACCACTTACCCTCTAAAACACCCTACCATTTACTGTGGAAACCATGAGTGGAAGTATCTGTCTATATTGTTATACTATCTGTACTCTTGTAACACAGACCAGGTGTGCACTCATAAACATTTAATTCTGTAAAGAGCAAAATGGATTTAATCTTTGCTCTTCACCGACTTCTCATTCAGCATCCCCTCCAAAGAACATAGAAGAACCCAGGATATAATGGGTGGTTCTTGTTTCTGGGCATTCAGGGGCTGATACAAAACAATACTCTGTACAAAGATCTGGTTCCCAAGTGCAGCCCCACTGTCTTCTACACCAAGACCTTAAACAACAGCAAGAACATCAGAACAAACACAGGAATCAATCTAGGCCAGGATTCTCTCTCATGGCCATGGCTGATGCTTAAACAACAGCAAGAACATCAGAACAAACACAGGAATCAGTCTAGGCCAGGATTCTCTCTCATGGCCATGGCTGATGCTTAAACAACAGCAAGAACATCAGAACAAACACAGGAATCAGTCTAGACCAGGATTCTCTCTTCATGGCCATGGTTGATGCTTACAGGCAAAAAGAGAAAGAACAACTATGAGGCAAGCCTTTCATCATTATACACTCCCAGCTCTCACTGGTTTTCTTCCATGAATGTATCATCCATTAATTTCTCTAATCCTTCTCAAATCCATTTATACTGTTGGCCTCTACATTATCTGGTAACAATAAGCAATTACACATTCATTACTGAAGCATAACTTTTTTTGCATGTGAAATTGTGTTTATCTGCGTGAAAACAAAAGAAATCCTATCAAACTACTCAGAAACTATTTTGTGAAATATTTTATGAAAGCATGAAAATCACTTTTCATTTACGCTATTTTTGACTGTCGCTCCTGATCTTCCCCTCTCCTTACCCAAAAGGAATAAGCAAAGTTATATAAAAGGGTGTTTACAAAGAGTGCCCTCACTAGACTGTTTTCTAGCAAGCAGCAGCTTTAAAATCATGCAAATTAGATAAAGCAGTAACTCAGAAAACACTCAGACTGTCTACAGGGTCAATGAACTTATTATACAAAAACTGGCAGCATAAGCAGGCTGACAAGTTCTGGTCTTTTGAAAATCCTGAAAAAACTCATTCTTCTAAATACATGACTAGTTAAAAGCTCTGAAATAAATCTCTGTCGATGCTTTAAGATTTCACATACTGGAATTTCAATAGCATTTATATATTCCTTTAATTTTTGCTTTCTGCATGCAGCAAAGTTTTACTAATTAGCAAGCACTCCACCAGTGGCTCCTTTTAGTCTCATTTCTCCTTTCTGGAGCTGAGTGAAAGCAGCTGAGGCACGCTGGGGAGTTGAGGGAAAGGAATGTTGATTTGTCTGTTCTTTTTCATCCAACTGCCTACATGGGGCTGCACAGTAAAAGAGGAGTGCAGTAGACCCACAGCAGACCTGGAGATTGCTCTACATCAACCATGGTTTGCTCTACTTTCCCAACACAGGCAGCACTGTTTACTTAAAAGTGGATGCACATATGCACAAAAGCAAGCAACCCAACAACCCCCCCAGAATCCATATACATAAATAAACACAGAAGTAATATCTATGTATATATATTATTTAACCTAAGAGGTTCAAAATTAAGTTCAGATTGCACTGATGCCATCATATCTAGAGATCTGCTCCAGCCTGCTTTTTGTAATATGTATCTCAGGATACAAACCCTAACATTAAACTAAACTATTTGCTCTCCTTTTTCACTATATATTTCAGCAAATTAGCAAGAAGTTAGATGAATCCATGTAAAATGTAGAGAAGCGTAAAGAAGCAAGTATTGTCTTTATTAACCTAATTTAAATTCTTGGAAATAAATTGGATATATAAATAAACCTTGCTAAAGTTCCAGCTGATTGAGTGACCAGCACTTAGCCAGCAGATCTTCACAGGTCTCTAATGACCTTGGCATCATTACAAAGGTTATACCTGCCAAAGCAAATTCTCTAACATGTTAAGGACAAAATTCCTTTCTTTGACACACACATACTTCTATGGTAGAAAACCCTCTTGGTATATATGGAGAGCTGCACTGTATTGTAGTTAGAGAGTGAATGTTTTTCTTACTTATAAACTGGGGAGACTACAAGGAATTTTCTTCACAACGTGGTTTCACTGTACACATTGTTTCAACATCTTTTCAAGTTGTTTCAGACAAGACTGAAAAGAAACACAGGAGTATCTACCTTATCAGTTTACACAACTGTACTATACATATAAGGCATGGAAGATCATCCTGAGGATATTGTTCAGGAGGATACTAGACAAAACAATCCACAAGTATCTTCAATTTGATAACAAAGTTTAAACAAAGTCAAGCCATACAAATACAGTTTAGATGTTTCTTGTATAACAAAAAGCACACATAGCATCATTTCTCCAAGAGTCAAATTACACAGCTGGGTTTAGACAGTAAAAAACTTATATTCATTTTTCCCTAGAGTACTCAGAATTTCATGCAGAGCTTCTTCACTGTCACAAATTAAGTTTCTGGATTATAAGAGCTTTTGGCAACATATGCCATATCCTATAGCAGATTACCACAGAAAGTTAAGGTATCAAAAGTCTCCACATCTCTTGCCTTGTATTCTCCATTGTTAGTCCTCTCTGGCACCCCACATTACATTCTACCTCCCCTCCAGGCCTGCTGTTGGGAAGACACATGAACATGACAGCAAAAAGCCTAGGGATCACTGCAGAGCATACACAAAGCATACAAGCACTGAAATGTCGTTCTGACAGACCTTGTAGCAACACCGTTAGGGGAGAACCTGGTGGAGAGAGATCCGTGTCCATATATTGAACACTTACATAAGGTTCAGGCCAGCAGCTATCACACCATACACGGCACTGCTGACGCACAAAAGGATTGCTGTGTCCTTTGCCAGTGGAGCCCCTGCACACAGGCAGTGTGCTTCTGCAGTCCCACACAGCCAGCAGGCAGAGTACTCAAGTACACACCACAGGTACAATTTAACATTGTCATTAGGGATGGTTCTCTGCATAGAATTTCCCTAACAAAGCACGGAAATAAAAGATATGAAAACCACTGCATTGAAATGACAGTGAAATTACTATGTATGTTGATAAAGTCTGGATATTGCTGTGCTTCATAGGCCAAAACTGAAAGTGGCAACAACAAGGACAGTTTAAACTGTCCAACAGTATTTGCCAATAGCCAGGGGTAATCTCTGGGGTTCTGCCTACATGAGCAGGGACACATGTTTTCACTGAAAATTCAGGGACTGGCTTACACATTCAAATAAAGGAGTTGAAGTCTGTTTGCAAAAGCATTTAATTAATGGGTAGATTGATGAGGATGAAAGAAGAAGGAAAACTGAACATTGAAAGGGTAGTAAGTACAAATGAGGAAAAAGCCAGACAGGGAGAGATTGTGCTGTGGATCCATTTCCCCCAGTCCACATGTGACTTGTTTGTAATGGTGCTGCACATAAACAGTGTGAGTAAACTAATGGTCCTCAAGGCCTAATGACACGACATCAATTGATGACTTCTGTTGGTGCCCATTCATAAATCCTTTACATTTATTTATATGGGGATGTTGGGAAAGTTCTGGCAATTATTTTAACTAAGTTTATATAATTTAACCCGTGGTAACAGAACTAGGTGAAGGTCACGAAGTAATGATTTAAGTTGAATATAAAACATTAACAGACATGGTTAATATAAGAACTTTAGTTCAAAGAATTGTGGATCAGTCTCTTCAGAAACTTTAAAGGAAATTATGCACATAAACATACAGAGCACAAAACAGACAAAACTGGTTAAACAAGATTCTTGTCAACAAAACCTGGAATGAAATACTGTATATTCAGACATATTTGCCAAACAAAGAAAAAAACCAAAACACCTCTGCAAAATCTAAAGCCCCTCAAAGAATGGGGCGGGGGTGGGGGGGGGGGGGGGGGGGTGGGTTGCAATTTTATCAAAAATTGAAGTGGGCTCTTTTGGATCTTAACATTAACATATGTGGATTCCAATTTTGCAGTTTCTTCCCTATGATACAGAAAATGTTTATTTCTTTTCAGTCTCACTTACTAGTTGTGGCAGCATGTTTTAGTAAACCAATTTCTTACTATTTACTACATTGTATTACAGAATTATATTTATTTAAGTAAATACCCTATAGCATTTTGCTCATTATGCTTATTTACTTGCATTTGTTTTGTCTTTCCTTTCAATCTGCCTGTCCTTGCTGTGTCTTCCAGAGCATTCAGTGCCTTCTAGTCCCTACATCTGTACTGTTTTACATTCAGATATTCATCTCCTCAATCTCTGAAGGAACAGAGAACAAATAACCACATCATTTAAACACTTCTTAACCACACGCATATCACCTTCTTATTTATTACCTTTGAATCCACTGAGTATTTTATTTTCTCTCTTTATTTTATTTTCACTTTATCAAATTTGATCATGTTTAAACTCCTGATTAAGACTATGTAAGCCTTATCAGCAACATTAAGCTACAGAGATTAGGGAAAAGGAGGTGGAAATGGGTTGCAAATTTCTGGAAAAAGCTGAGAATAAAGAAAAAGAAGCTTGTCTAGAAAAAAGAAAACACAGTTGCACAGAAGCTCCTACAATACAAAGTCCTTTGTGACTGACTGAAGATAAGCTGCTGCATTCTGATGTCGTTATTGTGCCACAGTACACATGCAGTAAATTTAGTTATTCGTCCAGCAGTGGACTTAAACCAAATAAAACAAGTTATCAAATCCTAGAAGAAAGATTCACTGAAAAAAAAATCCATTTCTGACCACAAAAATAGATCATACATGGCAGAATATAATCCATGGTGTTCAATAACCATTGATTTTTTTAATAGTTCTCACATATTTTAATACCAAAGCTTAAAGGATTAATCACACAGCTTGAGAAGATAAGAGTTTACAGCAGAAATGCACTCATTTATAAATGAGTGGCAATAAAGAGAAAGGACAGTTTCACAGCTAAGGTACCCCTAGAGAATTCTCTAGGCAGCCCTAGAGAATCTGCAGTCTGTTGTTGTCTCTGCAAAAGACCTCCCAAGGCAAGTCATTCAGCCAAATCTTTCCAGAGGATCACTAACTACATGCTCCTTAACTTCCCTGGTATTTGAGACACTGGGGTTTGGCTTCCAGAGATTTTAGTGCACAGTTGCACTTAAGTCAGCAAAAATTGTACCCTGAATATATCAAAGACTTTATAATGACTATCAATGTTAACCTAGGTACTTTTGTTTGGACATGCATAACTGAAGGATCCTCTCAACACCAATCTCTACCTCTTACTTTCCTGTATTTAATTCAGGGAATAACATTACTTAGAAGATGGCAGGGAAAAGGACTGTTGAGAAAAATAATTAAAAGTCTGTGAAAAAAAAGTCTATAATTCTTTCTCCAGAAGATTTTTAATAGTATGTACAAGCTCCATTGAATTCCTATGTATTACACATAGTATTTACATACATATATATGTGTGTGTATTGTTTGATTTGGCACGTACACCTGATCTATAAAGTTTTACCTCGCATAGGTCTGCTTATCTGAGCCACACAGTCACAGCTGCTGGAGTTTATATGCATGTGGCATTTGGTTTTCAGCTCTAGGCCTATGGAACACAGAAGGAACAGCAGCAGTAAAATACATTTCCCTCACCTTTCATCCTGCTCCTTTCAGGCATTTTGCCTAACAAGAAATTAATCTAATAAAGCTTGGGTTTGTGTCCTTGTATATAGTTATATATGTGTCCAGAAGTATTTTTAAACATATTAAATTTAGTCAAGACCAAGTTAAAATAAAGCAATAAATATTGTTCCAACTCCTTTGTTGCAGAAATCTCAGTAAAGCAAATATGTTTATACAGCATTCTACTCTGATCTTTGTTGCAAGCAGTGAACAGATAGTATAAAAGGCATCAAAATCTTTCCAACCACTCATTATTGTGTAAACCCCAAGAAACGGAACAGAACACCCATCAAGGTCCTTGAGATGCAATGAAATGTTCAGTTTCAACCTGAATACAGAAAAAATACTTTTTGGATAGGAATGCAGAAAATATTCTGTGGCTCCACACCTTTTTTTTCTACCACACCCTCAACATTGGCAAAGACATGAGAGAGGTTGTGTAACTGATCATTAAAAAATAGTTTTGGCTGACTTCAGTGTTTTAGCTGGTGAAACTCCCCTTTGGCAGTGACTACACACTATGGGATCCTTAGAGTCCTTTTACAAAATAAAGGAAGACTTAAAATGTGTGGAAGTTAAGTATCATAATTTGCCAGGTATTAGAATCATTACATTTTGGCTAAATCCAATGTTGATCAGGCAAAAGTCAACAAATTCTTCTAAAAACCTTTACATTTCTTTTCAGAATCCAGTTCAACTGAGTATCAGGAATTGCATATCCAGTTCTGGGCTCCCGAGTCCAGGAAGGACATTGAGGGGCTGGAGCAGGTCCAGAGAAGGGCAGCAGAGCTGGGGAAGGGTCTAGACCACAAGCCTGAGGGAGCTGGGGGGCTCAGCAGGGGAAGAGAAGGCTCAGGGGTGACCTCATCACTCTTCAAATCCCTGACAGGAGGGTGCAGCCAGGTGGGGGTCGGTCCCTTCTCCCAGGGAACGGCGACAGGACAGGAGGACGAGGCCTCAAGCTGCACCAGGGGAGGTTTAGGTTTGACATTAAAAAGAATTTCTTCTCAGCCATTGTGATTATACACTGGAACAGGCTGCCCGGGGAGGTGGGGGTCACTGGCCCTGAAGGTGTTTAAGGAAAGGCTGGATGTGGCACTTGGTGCCATGGTCCAGCTGACATCGTGGTGTTCAGCCATAGGGTGGACTCAATCTTAGAGGCCTTTTCCAACCTAATTGATTCTGTTATTCTGTGAAAACTGTTTCAACCAATTAACTATTTGTTCTTTAACAGCCATACTTGAAGAATAAATCTCCATTCAAAATTAGCTGGAGCACAAACTGGAGCTTTTCAATGAAAGTAACAGATTTTCAATTTTTTTTTAATATTCATAATTGTGCAATCTAAGTAAATGACAGTATAATCTTCCATAATCATCTGGAAAAGGGAAATGGTGTTGCTGCTTACTTCATCCCATTCCTGGTGTAGAACACTTCAGGTACCAAGATACTGGCTGTTGAAACCAGCTCTGAAGACTCATGGGCCACCTTTTTAGGTTGATGCTGGACTAATTTCACTTCTTGAACTACATTTAAGAAGTTTCATGTGGCTTCAGGGATTCATATCTACCCAACTCCCTCAGATGATCCAGAGGGAGTAGCAGTGACAGAGATATCAAATATCTTTCTATTTCTCTTTGTATATAAACAAAATAGTTTAAATAAAACTAGACACTCATTTCCTTAGGTAACATGCAGGTGATTTTCAAAGAAAGAAAAAAACCCAAAACCATTCTACACCCAAAGACTGACACCGTGAAAAAAAAAAAAGACATAGTGAATCTCCACACAGGGACAACACTTTAATTGTAATCATTATTAGCTCTTCTGTAAAGGGAGCTTCTGAAATCAGTATTATTCAGCTACAGTCATCTGGTTTTCAAAGTTCATGAATGCAAATAACAGGTCTTTATTTCTGCTTGTACCCCTGCTTGTAGTTCTGGCATTTTTACCACTGTTTACCTTTAGGCAATTCTTCTAACCCCAGACACTATTTCTTAAACAATCTGGAAGCCTTGGGATGAATAATAGGATAGCATGGATAATTAAATCTCGTATCTCTACAAAAGGAGTATGAAAATTCCTTAAAAACGGAGTGTTAGGCTACCAACCCACCCAACCCATCCTACCTACTCCCCCAAAAAAGGTAACAACAAAACTTCTAAAAAAAAAGCCTAAAGGGCTGCACTTACTGTTTTTCTACCTGACACTGATTATATTAATTCTTCCCATAATCTCAAACTGAGGCCTAGCCAACTTTAACACATGGCTATGCCCTTAGAAGTTAACTATTATTAGTTACCTATTAAAAGGGTCAGTGATTTTTTTCCCTCTCTTCGCAAGGTACACTGCAACCAGCTTAAATTCTCTGCTGTACTTCAAGAGATTATTCAGTAAGCAAGTGCACAAATTTACAAGTGAATCAGACTGGTCCCTCATTTCATTTCAGCTAGAACCACTCTACTAATTCATTAAAAATTCACTGGTGGCAGCTTAGAGAAAAGGTTTGTTTTCTTACAAGGTCATTTTCACTGCTTGAAATGGTACCATGTCTTTAATATTACTTCCAAAACTATTTAGGTTTTCATTTATGAGATGTAATGAAAGATTTAAGTACCTACATTTGAAGACTGAGAATGCAGCCCTCTTTTACACAGGGCATATTAAACAAAATTTTCCAATTTAGGCATGACCTAACGTTTATATAAGTTATAAAATCCAGGGCCAGGAAAGTATTAAGCTCTTAACCAGTACCTGCATCAATGTCATGTTATCCCCCTGGCTATGTATCATGACATACTCAGATTGGCTTATACTAACAGTCTTTTGAAGGTCAGAAGTTGTTGGATAGACTAGAGTAAAATATTAACTAACTCTGTGTTCACGTTGTTCCCTTCTGTTTAACAGAGTCAAATACTTCCCATACATACACAAACAAACATATACTGTCACGAGAAAAATCACCTGAATACATAAACTGGCTTCTGCTAACAAGGATTAGAGATTCTCCTGATGGCATTAAAGAAGTAACTGGCTGTACAAGCTCTTGCAAAGCTTCAGAAACAAAGAAAGTGAAAAATCACAAGCAATCCACCTTCCTAACTTAGACTTACTGAAATAGTCCTAGCAGAGGAAGATCCACAATAGTTAAATTACTATTTCAGATAAACAGGATTATTTTTTTACTATTCTATATACATGGTCCAATCCAACTCAAACAGAACTTTGTAGGACAATTTTGCTTAGAGGCTTTCTTGACTCTACATACAGTATAAAACCCACTAGCTGTAGTTTCATGGTACTGTCTGCACCCAAACCCACACACATATCCACCAAATAAATGCAGGAGTAAACTCCTCCATTGCATGGGAATGAAGGACTGGAGGAGGTGGAACGTAAAGACACAGTCACCAACTTAGGTATTCAGAGTGCTTTAGAAGCACATTTTATATTCGTGTTGACAACACTAATATTCCATCATTTGTTTGGTACTTCATTAAATGGGTCCTGAAAACATGCATGATGCTATTACCAACTTCCTTTCCACACACAGAACAGACAGGTTGGGCAAAACAAATCAAATGTGTCTTCCCAACTTTTCATATACAGTTCTGAAATAGGTGTTTCCAATAATGATACCTATTGAAGGAGTGTCTGCAGCTTTCCTTCCACTATCACACTTCTGTCTGCTTACCCTCCCTCTCTTTCCCCCACTCCATCTGTGTTTGTACCACACTGAAAATCAATCAGAATCTTACTAGGCTTTTAGAGGGCTGGTAAAAGAGGACAGAAAATGAAAGGGGGAGAGGGGTTAGGTCAGGAAAGATGAAACACTGACTTGGAACACTCACTCCACCGTTTGACTCTGTACGCAGTTTAGATCCGTTACCAACCAGCTTCTAGAACTGAAACAAAGCAGTGTTATGTCAACATGACAAAAGCTGCCTCAGGCAGGCAGAGGAAAGAAAATACCCACCAGTGGCATTTCAAATCCTAGATCACCTTCTCTAAATCTTTTTCAATTGTTATGTGCCTTGCTTGAGGTGAACATACCAGCTTCAGACACAGCATTCAGGATGCAGATTCAGATGAATTACGGGTGTATGGATAAGAGTGCATAATGATGTTTCCATGCCCAAGTAATTCTTATTATATCATTTGTTTCTTTTACTGCTATCAAGACCATGAGTTTTTAGCATGATTTATTATAGCCCTGAGATTTCACTTCAGCGTGAAACGAGGCATTGGGTTTTTTTCAGATATATATATATAATTTTACAGGTACATACATTAAATCACTTAAAGTACCAAAGTGGTTTTGCAGTGCTCCACACTTGTATCTTCACTTTTCCCTGAGTAACTTGGCTAAGCACTGTTGACTGTACAGTATTATTCCAAAACAGGTTCTCAGAATAGACTAGATTTAGTTATGTTTCATTTTACACCTCAACTAATTCCAAGCCATTTACACAAAAAAGGCATACAGAGTATAACTCAGTATCACTTTGAATGCTTAAGCCAGTTTTTAAGTTTCTGCTCTACATGGGAGATTTTTATTAGCTTTGAGGAAGACACATCATATTATCAGGTTAAGTAGAAAAAGATTCATTAGTTACTTTTAATTTCAAAGGTCTTTACAGTTTGTGCTAGATTCACCTAAATTAACAAGATGGGAAAAAACCAAAACCAAAGCTTCTTCTCATGTACAATACTAGAGATTTATATTTTTTTCTTATCTTAAAAGAGGACCATTTTAATTCATAACATGTGCAGAAGGCAACCACTGTCTTTTGCTGTTCCTACATTTGCTCTGGTAAAATTCCTTCTTCTCTTTAATTATAACATAATCATATGTAACACATACACGTGTTAATGGTAACGTGATCACCAGCTTCATTGCATTCTTAAATGCGTTGATAAATTAATCAGCTCTAAACTCTGAGTGTCTGTATTACCATGCTGAGAACAAGGTCAGACATATGACCTGCCAAATAAATCAGTCAAGGTCAGGCTTAGATAAGCCTCTTCATAATGTGATGATTACAGCGTTTTCTGAACAACATCATTTGTTCAGCCAGCTTCTCTAAATACAGATGCAAATTTGAAGTGCTGTGCAACTAAATCTGAAGTTTGCAACTGCCCCCCTGAGCTGCTACAATTTCAGTGAAATTAGAACCATATTGGTTGAAATGTGCTACAACCTTTTACCTGCAGCATTACATTCCAAAAGCTATTTCCAAATTATACTGAAACAGTGGCATTTCACCTACAGTGACAGAGCACTCATGGTTAAAACAGTACAGTCCTGGACTGTTGTGTTGTAGAGTCAGATTAAATAAGAGAAATTTTTCTACAACATTAAAATTGGAGTAGAAGTCATATAAATCTCTGTTCTAGCACTTGCAGTTATGGAGAAATATATTCTTAATCAGAAAGACATTATTTTTAAAATTTATTATTAAATTAAAGGCAATTGTTATCCCACAGAGGTATGTCATGGAAGAACAAAACTTTTCCTTCTGTTAAATGGAAATAGTCTGGTCTCAGTCTCAACAAACAAGCAATGAAGTCAAGTCACAGCCATCTCAAGACCACCACAAGCAAAAGACATAACACAAAAATAAGTTAAAAAGGTAAACTGTAGCAAAATAATATCTTAATGTTTGTGACTTTATTTCAAATTCTCTATTTAAAAAAACAGAAACCACATAATAACAGAAATAAAAACCCAACAAAAAAAACCCAAACTAGCACCATGTTAGTGAGCATGAGAACAGAATCATGATGACAAACAACCCCACTCTGTTCTTCTATCAGATAACTTGAGTATGTTTCTAACATTATTTGCAAACAGATTTTTGTGGCATTCTAATCACGTAGACTAAATGCACTTCACATTACTTGCCAACTTATCTGATGCCTCCAGCAGATGAAAATTTTGTTGATTTAATACTGGCATAAAAACTACTTCCTTTCTCCATGCTAAAACTTCCTTAACAGCCTATATATCACAAAACACCTTTATTCATTGTACCAATCTGGATGATTTAGAAGCAACATAAGTACAAACACTCTCATACACAGAGGTCCTGATACAACCTGATCCATCAAACATCCGTATCCACATTTTTTACCCACATTTTAACCACTATTACAGCATTTACACTCCTGTTTTGCTCATCGAACACAACAGAATGGCCCTTCCCACTCATCTTTGATGTAGGTTTCTTGTGTCCTGCAATCAGGTATTTTCCAGCTTGCAGTAATATATGAAAAAAATTCACAGGCCAAGTAGCTTCAATTGTATATGTCTCCTGGGTATTTCAGATTAATTATAAACCAAATAATTAACAATATATATAAGATCACAGCAGATCAGTCAGGAAACTTCCTACAGAAAATGGTTATACTTTCCTAATAAATGATATATCAAACTCAACAACAAATCTCAGCTAGCAGGCATAAAGACAATGCTGTGCTTCAAGAAATCATTGAGTACAAATACTAGCAAGATTTAAAAAAAAAACCAAAAAACAAAAGGATACACCACCTTCCAATTAAACATGTTAAAATTTTACTTCAAATAAAAATAAAAAGTTATACTCAAATGGGAAGAGAACTGGTACTTAGACCAACATTAAACAAATAAATTTCATTTTTGTACATCTTATTAAATTTACCATTAGATAGACTATGTCATGCAAGTAAATAAATGCTATTTATAAATATCTCTAAGCCACAGCAACCCAGTCATAGAGCCATTTCCCAGGCTGTGTTATTGTTATGCCAAACAGACTACTCTTTCATTTCTTGTCAGTTGTAATTACAGCTCCATAATTGAAATACAGTAAATTACCATGCACTAACTTTGAAAAGATGGTTCATTGAAGTTGAGCTGTCGCTACGATTACTGTGTAATAAAAAAAGATAATTTAAATGTTCTACTTTTCTCTCAAAGAAAAAACCTAACTCAGTTCATGCAGCTCAGACAAGTCAAATATCTTCATGATGATGTAAAACAAAGAGAAACAACACATTTAAGCAAAGCTGAACAACCTCAAGTACAAGTCCTAGGCTGCATAAACAAACTAGCATTTATGAAATTTTTAACTTCTGAAGAAAATTGCACATTTAAAACAAACCTTTCAAAGGATAATCTTTTGTCAGAATTCAATCATACAATACCCACCCAGCATTTTCCACATGAGCTCCTACTTTGCTCATACAGCATATAAAGCTTTGGAAACTTATTTCCAGCTTCAAGCTTAATTTTCCTTCAGTTCTGTGTTATGTTTTAGGTCACAACCAGCAGGATAACTACAACCCACCTAAGACCAGTGTAGGTAACAGACATGAATTAGCATGGATATCTCTAAGCATAAAACTGGGCCTACAGTTCTGACATAATGGTCAAGCCTGGTTTACCTGCAGAAATCTTCTCAAACATTTGAGAAATAAAAGGAGGGAATTCAGAAAAGACACAAAAAGCTGTCACTGTAAAAAGAATGCTCAAAACTTTAAGAGAACTGTCCTCATACAAAAAATCTTTCAGTATGTTCCTACCTGCTGTCTCTATAAAGAAAATTTCACAAAGGACATCTTTTGGAAAACAATAATAAATACACAAGTCTGAAACCTGTTCCTATTCTCCCTCTCACAAAGACTTCCTGCAGATGCTGGAAGAGGCAATTCCTTCAGTTCTGTTTTCTTCCTGTCTGATTCAAAACACCCAAACCCCTGCTGTCTTCTTGTGCTCACATTCCTTTGACCATTCAGTAAACAAGCTTTAAGTTCAATAAATGAAAAGGACACAAAATAAAACACAAAACCCCACACTGATATTGAGAATTTGAATGAGCAAGGTGGAACAATGAAGCCAGGGAACAGGATATGACACAAGAAGCTGAATGTAGGAACAGTGGCCTGCAAAGAACTAAAATAACTACAGAGAACTGCTAGAAATTATTTCAATAGTATGACTGGCAAAGCACACCAGTGTTCTTCAAGGACATCCTCAAGGTCTTGGTGACTCTCTTTAACCCAGGACAAGCAAATGGTTCTCTGCAGTATACTCTCATCTATTCTCCCTCAAAGTTTGCAATTAAACAAATGCAGTAAATAAGTGCTTGAAGAAAGGACCACTTCAGCTGTGACAATCAAAACATGAGATGTGTATGAAATTAAACTTAATCTCAGCAGCCAAGAATCTCCTGGCCTAAATCTTTGCCTATTTTGCTAAGAAAATAGTAGTATCTGAAAGCATGTGGTACACAGCATCTGAGAGAGGTAGAATCTTCCCCTGTAGAGGTAAATGTTAGCACTTATGTACCTCTGTTGCTTTCTCCAGGCTCTGTCGCAGATCCAGCAATTCTTTATCGTGTTGCTCTTTAAGTTTATCCATCTCTGTGTCATGGCTGGATACCTCTTCTTTAAGTGCTCCTTTCAAAGCTGTGAGCTCTCTCTCTCTCTTTCTCAAAATCTCTTCTTGTTGATCTTTTGCTATCAATACTTCTTGCAGATCCTGCTTCATTTGCATCAGCTCCTAAAGCCCAAAATTAAACACAGCTGTGTGTCAAATAGCCCCTGTGGATGTTCTGTTTATGTCTCACAGAAAGAAAGCACTTAAGCTCCTCAAGGACAACTTTGTTTCATATGAGTGACATATTTTTTACAGCTTTTATAGTAAGCTGAAAATTTGCTCAACCCTAATATTATTAAAAGTATAACATATAGCTGATGTTTTATATAATAGGTCAACATAACTGATGCTGCAAAACTATAAAAATATTTTCATGGTGTATGTTATGCCATCTGCAAATAATGCAGGAGTCACTCCTACGTTGTGCTTGCACTAGCAATGAGGTAGATAAGAACAAAGATTAAGCATTCTCCCCCAGGTGCAAGAGAAACAAACTCAGTGATAATTCTTTCTTTTTTTCTGCTGGAAAGAATAAATAAAGTTGCTTCTTCAAGTCTGAAGACAAAACAAGTGCTTCCCAACCAAGTCCATGTCTTCACACCCTTCCTCCTCCCACCAGTGTAGCCCCAGAAGTCATTTCTCCTCTACAAATCTGTGAGAAGGAACTGGAGAGTCAGTGAATCTGAAGACTAAAGATGCATACAAAAACACAGAATAACTGCAACAATCAAAAATATATCACTTCAAGAATTCTCTAATTTGGTATTTCTCCAACTGTGAATAATTGTACTTTCAAAGAGAATGCAGGCTTCCCCTCCACCAAAGGAGGATCAGGACATCTAAACCACTCCTGACACACATCACCTACTCTGCCATTAAAAGCCTACAATGGGAGGGATCCTACCACCATCCCAGACAGCATCTTCCTCTGTTTAATTATCAGTATTAACAGAAACTTTTTATAACACTTTCTTTGAATCTCTGAAGCTAAGTCTCTCATCTCTTACTCTATCTCCACACAACATAGAAAAATTGATCACTATCACCTTTACAGCAACATTCTGTAAGATGTATTTTTGACTCTTCCCTCACTTCTCTATTCAGATTGAAGTCCTCCTTCAAAGGTAATGTTTTTCAGTACTATCATCATCATTTGTGATATTTCCCTACTTACATTCAACTTTCAATTACAATGCCTGACATTTAAGACAGTCATTTAAGAGTAATCAAATCTCACCCATACAAAACAAGGTAGTTATTCTACTCAGCAGATCTTGCATGCAAACATCTTTAATATTTCTGCACTGATACTCTTACACATCCTTATCAACAAATTTAATAAGCCGTATTGTCTATTTCATCATATTAGTATAACCAGGGCTACAGCCAATTCCTCTTTCATCCCAAGGTGACAGAAACCCTGTAACTCTTTTGCCCCTCTTAGACTCATCCCTTCTCTCCCTGGTCCCACCAATAGAAAGTAAACAATTTAGAGACTGCTTTGTTGAGTTCTTTTAATTTTTTAGCTGAATCTCATCTGGCTTTGATAAGATATACATCTTCTTTAAAGTAATCTTCCCTGCCCTGACTCCAACTCCTAATTGCTAAAACTGACTGAGATTATTATCTGATAATAGTAGGTAACTCACCTGTCTGTCAACCATTAAGGTATCTGTTATCCTGCTCCATAAAACAATGGTACTTACACTCTGTATTCCTTTTGGGGTTAATGTTGCTATCATAATGTGGTTTCTTAGGACTCCTAATAATGCTACATTGTTTTGGATTAACAGCAGAGAAAAAGCAAAGGCATGTGTTTCTGTATCTCAGTCTCCTCTTTTCATGCAATCTTTCTGATCCCCCTTCTGATACTTCATAACTAACCTCAATCAGAATCTCTTTCTCCCCTTCATCGGTGTGCTTTGCGTTATCCAGTTCATCATGCATCTCAGAGAGCTGGTCTTGAAGATCCCTGATCTCAGTCTGGTGTTTTTCCTGCTCCATCTTCACTTGAAAAAGCCTCATCAGTAAAAATCAGATAGGATTTTTTAATTTGTAGAAATAGTAACTTGTCCATTCAAGTACTAAAAAGATACACATTCACATGTTGCCACAAGAGAATGGGATAAAATAAGGCAGAAAAATTAAATGTCGGGGTAAAAATGAGAAATCTTCTAAATAGGTATTCAAGAGGGAAGCTGTATTTTATTTCAGACCTGGTACTCTAGACATTGAACTGTTTCCACATTTCAAAGACTTGAACTATATATTTTGGCCATGAAATATTAAAAGCAATTTGCACTAAGGGGAAGATTATAAATTCAGCAATCTTTCTCTTCCTTACAGATATTCTAAAGACATGAGTATTTAAAATGGTGGAAACATTTCCTGCAGTAACAAATGTCACTTGTCTGGTTCCTTCAACATATTCTGGAGACACAGGTACTTTTAATCTAAAAGGTTTAAGAAAAGGTACGCATTTCAATAATAACTTTGCTAGAAATAACTCACTCCTCCAGGTTTTGTCTGAGTTCCTTCTCGTTTTCTTCCAGCTGCTTTTTTAAGGCTTCCTTTTCACATATACTTTGATCAAGCTGCAACTGAAGATCTTTCAGACTTGCTTGTGTAGCATCTCTCTCTTCTTTGGAATTTTGCTGATTCTGAATTTTGTACACCAAAAGTTAAGCAAAATAACAGACAGCAGCTACATGATTAATACAGTTTGTCAGTCAGTCTATGTCTGTCTCACTGCAATCAAGAGATTAACATTTTCCTCAGATTTACATTTACAAATACCTAAGAAGTGCATTGTGCATGTGCTTAACACTTTTATTCACTACTCCAAACTCCTTCTCAAATACTAAGAATGGATTTGTTACAAAGGGTAACAACGCTATGACCAACTACCCCTTAAATAAAAGGTCTTCTGAAAAAGCACAGGTATACCTGGATTCAGAAGAATATGAAGCAAAAGGGATTCAGCTGGAGGATCAGTTGTCACTTATTTTAAAAAGTGAATTTGAAATAATCAGAAGCTTTATAACAATAAAGTGCTGTACCCTCATTTCCAGATCCAGTTTTTTCTCTAACTCTTCCACTTTCCTTTCAAGTTCTGCTTTTTGTTCCACCAATGCTTTTACTTCAGCCGAAGAATCCAAAACCTACAATTAAATAGAGACATTTATTCCCACAAAGCACTGATGTTCTTTGAGAATAGTTTCTTATTTTTTAATCTAAAGCAAAGCTACAAGCAAGACTAACAAAGCACAGCATCGACTGTCTGAGCTCACCAGGGATTTTTCACATGGGTCAGGCCAAGCTAAGCTTTTCAAAGGAACCATGATTTGGTTTTCATAAAACTTCTTGGTAATTGCTCAAGGCATGTTGACAATAAAGCAGAAAATATACAAACATAAAGAAAAATTCAAATTAGGCAACATATGACTCAAATCATGTGTAGTTTGGGCCAATTTTACTGAGATATCACTAATTATGCAAAATGGACATCAGAGGAAAGCATGCCCATATGTTAAGACTGGTTTTCAGATACATTTTTTAGATAATTTCCTAGGATGTATTTTGCAAATAAATAATGCTGTGATTAATAACAAAAGCTACATGAGTCTCTCATACTGTCTGCCTCACTGCAATCAAAAGATTAACATTTATCTCTGCAGATAAATTTTACCCAAGAAATTTTATATGAATATGCCTAACATTTTTCTTCATTGCTCCAAACTCCTTCCCAAATACTAAGAGATTTCTTAAAAATGTTAACTGAGCTGTGAGCAACTACACTTAAAATCTTCTGAAAAAGCACATGTATATCTAGATTAAGAAGAATATGAAGAAAAAAATCATTTTTACTAATTATACCCCAGGATAAAATAATAGACAATAAGCATTTAATCCTTCTCATGCCATCAAAATTAATCTATATTCCTGAGGGACTACATGAATAGCCTAGTAAAAGTCACTAAGGGGATTCAGATTCTTAAGGCCCTGTCTGAATACTGCACCATTTTGAAACAAGCCAAAGCAAATTAAAAATTCCTTACCTGTGTCTTTCCAGCAGCTCTTGACTTTAAAGTCTGAATTTTCTCAAAAACCAAGTTCACTTTCCTCTTCGTTGCATCGTCGTTATCAGGACTTCTAAAACAGACCATACAAATAAGCAATGATATGATCAAAGTTACTATTTTGTTAACGTCAAAACAAATTCAGACTGTCCAAACTAATAAAAATCTCCACAAAAACCCCCAAAATAATACAAGTAAATCAGAAATTATCTTAACTATGATTTGCTAAAATCTTCAAAGAGAGGAGTTGAAAATTTGTATTCCAAATGTTTTCTAAAAAGCCAACCAAACAAAAAAAAGACCACTGAACTCTTGAAGTGCAAATCTCTTCTGTAAGATTATAGCTGTGGAAAGACAGATATTCAGCACGTGTATTACTCAGACATATTGAAGTAAGAAGCACTTAGTTCTAAGTTTTAGAAATCCTGACTAGTGCACCATAAAATAACACTTGATCAGGTCCCAGAACCTGCTATATCAGGAATTAAAATAAATTTAAATGCATCGTGTATTTTTAATTAATTTAACCTTCCTTTACATTTCAATAAGTTATCAGTAGAAAATACCAAGAGTTATATGTGCACAAAGTATTAAAAGCAAAGAGGGTTTCTGTCAAACCTTAGGAAATAACACTTCATTGTTGTTTAAAAAAACCAGAAGGCTTCAAGTTCCATGAGGTACTATTTGAATTCTCCAATAACCTCTATATTTTACAAAGTTTAATTCCAGATGTGTGTAAAAGACAAACCATATTCTGATCCACAAGTTTCAAGTGCATGTAATCATATCCTGTACAACACCTTATGTAAGTAAGGTAACATGGGAATTTTGAGATCAGATAATGCTTTAGGAGACACCTGAGATACAGAATTGTGAAAGAGATGTTTCATCTAATTATAGCTTTCACTTTACTGTTTCACATTTCAAATGTAATAGAAGACAAATATTGAGAAAATGCAGTCTCTTATCCAAAAGTTAAGTATGTTTACTGACCCTTCCTTAAGGTAATTGTAAAGAATCTGCTTAGCAGTCTCTTCATTTGTTTGCTGTGCAAGATCTTGTTGGCCTTTTAGGAGATCAGGAGTTGCCTAAAAGATAAAAATCCTGTGAGAGTTGTAAATAGAAACAGTATAATTGGAATTCCCCATTCTATCCTATTAATGAAAACTTTTATGTGCTATGGACCTGAAGTTCTGAAAAATCCACTGGAGTTTTGCCTTACTGCAGTAAGAAACCATACTCCACACCAAAAGAAAACAACTTGATTTTGCATACATATCTTTTCACATTCTACTTTTGTGCATTTATGCTTTAGAATCTTTATAATGACACTTATGAGAATCTGTTTGGCCTCACCATCTTCCTTTGCCCATACAAAAATCAGTTGTTTTACAAATCAGGTTTTCTATACTTACAACAACAACAAAAAATTATATTTACATTTCTCCAGAACAATCCCATTTGGAAGTATTGTATGATGGGAATTTGTTCTAATGAAGACCAGAAAAATACAAAATTAACAATATGGCAGCTTTCATATGCTAGAGTGCAAAGGACAGCTTAAAGAATGAATTCAAAAATACCTGTATATTAGGGACGGATGAACATGTTTTTACAGAAATCTTCTTGGCTCCTGATTCAGGGGTAATTGTAATTCGGTTTGGCAACAACAAAGTAGATGTTACTGTTTTAACTTCCTCTCTCTTACTCTGTCCTGGGAGTGTAGCTGATCTACCCATCAAGCTGTCTGTATCTGTTCCATTCTGTTTATAGTGTTGCAAAGAGCTGAAACTGCTGCTCTGAGTGTCTTTATTGGGCATTTGCAGTTTTCCAATACTTCGAGCAGACATCTTCGTCTCTTTGGAAGGTGGCTTTTGATCTCTGGATAACTGTTTGTGAAGGCAAACTTTAGATGGTCTCAGCAAGTGCTCAGTTGACTTACCCAAGCTTTTACTGAACTCACCTAAATAATCTGAATTTACATCAAGTCCTAATGACAAGGCACTATCAACGCTTCTTGATCTTTTACGATCATCTGGATGAATTCTGTTCCTTTTTCCTGACCTGCCTCTTCTGTGAGCATCAACTTTCTTATCAAACTTTTCAATTAGCTGATCTACTGCCGGAAGTGAACCAGTGTCAATATCACGACCAGTTCCCGGCAAGAATGGAATGTATCTCCTGTTTTCGTGGCGGTTAACATTGTCCGCATAGATGGCGTACTCTTGGTCATCCAGTAAAAATCTGTATAAGGAATTTGCAGAAGTGGGAGTTGCTGATGAGGACGAGGATCTTCGGGAGTCATTCAATACTGGCCCAGCGGAATCTTGCCTGCGGAAGGGAAGAACGTCTGGTCTAGATTTCTTTGTCTCAGGATAAGCAGTGGGACTAAGACAGGGGGATCCTCCTGCAGGTGAAAATGACTCTGAAACACACACATCACCTGGGCTGATTGTGCTACTGGGACAATCCTGCAGCTGCTTATTTGGATCTTCTACTGACCTGTTCAGATGGGTTTGTTTTGAATTTGCTTTGGTTGACTCTGCAAGGTATGTATTTGTTTTCTGTAGGGACACTACTTTCGATGAGGAAATCCAAGGCTTTGCTTCAGTTTTTTCATCTGCAAAAGACTTAGATTTATTGCATACAGAAGACTGGTAATTATCCAAGTTCAAGTTACTTTTTTCAGGATCATAAGGTTGCAAAAGTTCAGGATGTCTCTGAAAATTCAACAAATTGGAGCATTTCATTGTTTCATCTTTAAAATCTGGCATTCCACTTTCCTTTTCATTCACATTGGTTATCTGCAGTTTTTTAGGCATAGAGGATTGCACGTGCTGTGTTCCAGCAAATTTTGTATGTTCACTGATTTTGTCCTCCAACTTTAAAGCAGTATTGAAGTCCATGGCTGGCTTGTTTAGAGTCTGAGGAATGACCTGCTGTTCTTTTCCAGGAGGAGGAGGATTTTCTGGCAAACATCCTTCCGTATTGTTCAGTACTATGTAAGGATGTCCATCGATTCCTTGGACTCTAATGCTGACACCATAAGACCCCGTCCTAGAATTTTGCACATTTTTAGTTTTTTGAGTCTCTTCACTTGCGAGTTCAAGAGTGACTTCATAGTCCTGCTGCATGTGCTTAAAACCAGCAAAATATGTCTCCATGTCTATCAGAGGATTATATCTGAGCAGGAGAAAAATTACAAAATTCTCATTGTTTTAAGTAAATTAGATTATTTCATTAATTACTTTATTCTACCATTCAATGTGATGATAAAGACTAATGGCAATAACGCAGGGAAATCAATATCCAAGCTCTATCAAGCCCAAAGCAAATGCATTGTGATACAAAGACAAATGTCAGACTGACACATTTTGATCAATATAATGTCATTTTATGAATGTTACCTTCACAGAGTTTGTGCTTGTTGCTTTGCAATCAAATTACTTTAAATATAAGCAACTCTGCTACAATTTTTTGAGTCAAAGCATGACTTCTGGGTATTTCCATTATATTTACTGAAGACTGTACCCTTCACAAACCAGTGATCATTTTAAAGCCAGCATTTAGTACCAGCCATATTAACATTTAAACATAAGCCCAGGAGACCAAAACACAACCAGGCAGTTTAAGGTTTTATGAGTTTCAGGTAACTAAAGCACTGCAAGGAAGATCAACATCCTCATTCCTTTGAGTTGTGGTTTTTACATACTTGGGTTTCAACATTTGTTTCTAATGACATCTGAAAATAAAATTTTTAATGTATTATCTCATTCTCATCCCTAAGAATAAACTTTCCTACAGATTAATTTAACAATCTCCCAAATGCAAGCTTGTTCCAATAAACTCCAGTTGCTATTTTAAAACAAGATACTTAGTTGAGCAACAAAAATGGAAAAACACTGCCAGTATTTCCAAGGCTGACAGTGCCTTTTTCAGATCCAACGGGAATGCTAACTCCAGCCTATACATGCCAAAACTGTTTCAATCTAGAAAACAATAAATTCAACCCTACCTGTGTTTTTAATGTTAAATGCCATTCTTTCTTTCTCTAACAGCTGGGTTTGCAGGCAGATTTACTTTAGTCTGTTGCAGATTATGAGCCAACTGTCTAAAGGCAGAGGCAGTGCAGTGACAGAACGAGTGTGTCTATAAAAGAATGGAACACAAGACTGTGAGACTGTGAGTCTGATACAAAACCTGGAGGGAACAAACTTTTGAACTGAGCTGGGGAGTTGAGTCATCACTGTGGCCTGACAAACCCAAGATCACTGAGCGATGGTAATCAGCAAGAGGAAACCAAAACAACAGGATGTCTCATGGAAAAACAACCCTCTGCAGCCAGTTTCAGTCTCCTGTCTATCTCAGCATGAACCACCTCCCTCAGATACTCTAGTCAAGAGCAGAGTTCTCATTTTTTCCTGACAGCGAAAAAGTTTGGCTCAATATTCATAGTACACTAATTTCCATCCAATTCTTCCTCCTAGCAGGAAAGCTCCCCTCAAAAACCTCTTCCTCTCTAAAAACCAACGCCAGCTCCTCCTCAGCAGCAGGTTTATAAATTGAAGTTTCACAGGACACGTTCACATGTGAGCATTTGAGAAAAACCCCTGATTTACACACAGTCGGTAGCATTCATGTGTAGTGGATGAGTATGTGAACATCTTCACAAAAAGCTCTCCACTCAGCAATCCCAGCCAGATTAGAAATGCCACTAAGACAAACTAAGGAGTATATGAAACTTTACGCTACACCTTCGAGCTGTATTAGCAGACCTATAAAAAGAGTACAGTTTATCTGAATTTCTCAACAATGGCAACAACTAAAAAATATAAAAAGGAGTCAATAAAAATAAACCTAAAAGCTAAAAATTAAAAAGGATTTACAAAATCAGCATAAGGAACAGATAAGCAATACTTTACAATACAATTACAATATGTCTGTTTGGCAGTGACTGCAAAAGCAGTGCTTTCAAACTTGTTGCAAAGTTGCTAAAAATATTAAATAACCAGGAAAAAACCACAAACAACCCCCATCCCCTCAAAAATAACCACAGAACACCAACTCCCCTACTATACAGGGGAAACAATATTTAGGTTAATAATCTACCTTAAATTAATATGTTTAATTTGTCGCTAAAACCATAAAGAAGTATGTGTATTTGCCTTCTTCACATGCATTGTACTAATAAAACTCTTAATTTTACTGTACAAAAGGAGAAAACCTTGTAGAAGTAAAAGAGCTAAACAACAAATTTTTAAATAACATTTTATCTTTCTGGAACTGTGAAAAAAAGATTACATTTATAAATTCCCATGACATCAACAAGGAAACAAGACAGATGACCTTACTATTCAAATATTTGAAGGTTTTACATAGAATTTCTATTTTATAGGATGTCAAGCTGCATTGGATAATACTCACATGAACTACATAATATCAAATAGTTATTTTACAATACACAATAAAGTGGCTTTGCAATTTTGTAAGCATTTTTAAATTAAAGAAAAAATATTACTGGCTTTCATCACAGAGAGCCTTTCTGAGGAAATCCTGAAACTATGTTAATTGATTAATTACAGTTACAGTCATTCTCCTGCACACACATTGTACAGTCACATCTCAGGCTCTGGCAGGGTTACAGCAAAAGAGGAGGATAAGAGGACTGAAGCTGTTCCTCTCCCATCTGCTGCCCCACTCCTCTGACAGATGTCACCACGTCAAAAATGCGAACATCTGAAAACTCTGCTGGCTCAGTACACACCTCAGCCATGAAAAACTGCAGATTGGCATTCTCGGGTAAATGAAATCAGCCTTGTGCTCCATGCTGTGACCGACTGAAATCCTGACATCTGATCCAGTGCAGAAGCTGACAGCTGGGAGCCCTGACAGCTACAACTGCCCAGTTTTAATCTTCTGTAAGGCTGCTGAAGCCCTCAAATGTTATGACAAAACAGTCTGTTTACTCTTCAGCTTATGAAAAGAGGTTAGATATTTAAATCATAGCTAGGAAGGCAATTTCCCTGTTTGTGTGGCTCTTTGTTACATACTTGTAGTTAAAAAAATAAAGAAGCTTTTTTTGACATAGAGAGTGATATAAATCCTAATTCCAGGTTTTCTACCAAAGTATTTTTTAATGTCTTGCTAGTAATTTTATTTGCTATCTCAGAGTTCAAAAATAAAATCTTCAGAAAACAGAAGCAATGACTCTATTAAAGTTTTAAAGAGATGAATGACTGTCATTCTATTATAAAACCAGTTCCTATCTCCTATCTTGAAGCATCATTACAACATCACATACAAATTAATCAGGACATAAGAAAAGAGTAGTTCAATAAATTATTTTCTTTTGAAAATATTCTACTTGCTAAAACAGATAATATAGTCAAGGACACACACTAATCGGCATCTTGCTATCAGGTCAGCAAGTAAGGTACCATGGAATGATGGGATCACCTATTTTCTCAGCAACATGGCCTTGGACTGCTTGAGGTGAGCAGAAAATTTCAAACTGAATTTATGTTTTAACTTCATCGTCAAGGATAGCAATCTTTTAAAACTTCTGTTAACAAATAAACAAAACTGGCACTCAAAGCTGCTCAAGCCTTTCAGTTTTGAGATTTCTTCCTAAAGTAAGACTTCACAAAGGTGTTTAAACACTCATTTTAAATACTGATTTCAGTGGATATGGAAGTCCCACATTTTATCATTACTCAGGAATGGTTCCATATTTCTGAACAAAGTCTTTTTGCCAAAAATAGAAAATATGATATTTTTTGTTTATAAAGAGAACTTGTCAGCAGAGGTTTTCATACCTGAAAATCCAATACTCTGCATGTTCTTCTGTAGCACTTTGTTGTTCAGTGGTGATATGATACTCTACAAAGGAACACTGCAGGTTTAATAAGTCAAAAACTTTTTTTTAATTCCTTAAAAACATTTCCTTTCACAACTATTTTATAGCTAGCTAACAGGAGCTATGTGAGACCTGCTCACAATAAAGAAAACCTCTGTCATGTGGAATCCTGGCTGCTCTCCCTGAAAACACAAGCAGAAAAGAGTGCCTTTGAGAAACATACTCCTGTGCCAGACATGTCTCTTCCCTTCTTAACATTACAGCATCACAAAGGCATGGAATTGTCTCCACCACCCATTTCAGTTCTTCTTTAACCAAATCTACAAGGCAGATTTATTCAGAAAAATTGCTTTCCCAATCCTGTTAAATGCCAAACTCTGAGAAGCTTGCTCTCCTGTATCCTGCCCACACACCCTCATTACGAAGCACGTTCCACCTTGTGCTCCAGCCTGTGAGCCAAGCACCTGCCCTGGACAGACAGACAGTCTAGGCAGAGATGGTGACCAGCGTGGGGGGACACACTCTCCCACCAATGGATATGTTTCCTGGCCTCCTGAAGGAGCCACACATTCTTCAAAGGTATTGCCTCACATTACCCATATGCTCCTTTTGCATACATACAGGGAATATGGAGGAATAAAAGAGATCTGACTTGTTTTATGGCACTAGAACTCCTCCCTGGCTCCCTTAATGTCAGAAAACCAGGAACTCCCCCACATCCAGTATCACAGCCCTGAGTCTCCTAAGACTGGATTACCTAAAGATTTTTCATTAAAGGAAGATGTGGGCATACCCCATTATGTTCTCTTTGGAGGAGAGAACTTTGAGAATTCTGAGAATTTTAAACTATTTCAGGCTAAATTACAAATGATACTTGGTTCCATGTAATTTATTTCCAAATTTTTATTAATACAAGAAATAAAAAATCCTCATGGCCCACATTATTTAATCAGTGTCTTTTTTCAAAAAGTGGGATGTAACAGTTTATGATTGTTTACTTCAGATATTTCACATGCACAGCAAAATGTCAGGACGGAACTATAAAATTTGTTCTCCAGCCTTACATAACACTGAGCTTGCTCTCCAAGCTAAATAATGGATTCTCTGTGCAGCTGACTATTCAGAAAGTATCAGCAACATCACACAAAGTGGGTGTTAGGTCAATAATAAATGACAGTGTTATGGAAAAAGGACAGGAAATAACTTTACGAGAGAAAAGGAAGGAAAACATACGTACTGTGAGGGTAAAGAAAAGGAAGCACACAGGATAATTCATGGAAAGACCAAAACTGTAATGTTTTTACACTTGATGGAAAACATTCTCACAAACATGCCTTGCAAGTATGAGGGGAAACTTCATCATTGTCAATCCTACCTACAATTTGCTTCTGCCAAAGAAAAATGGGCCTGGGTTGCTGTCCTTTTTAGTCCATGTGGAAGATAGCTCTGGAGTGGGATAAATACATCTGAAAAAAGTCTGCCATTTTCCCAAAAGATTCCTTATTTCCATTTAAGATTTTTTTTCCTACTTGAGGTTTTTTGTCTATAAAAAATTATATTTATGGTACATGTGGCAGTTACTCCTCTCAGTTATTAGAAAGAAAATCATGATAGTTACAGTATATAATGAAACTGTCACCTTTTGTTTTTCCCCAGCATTGTATGTAAACTGCTACTCCCTATCTAGTGGTCAAAATTTAAAACTTTCAAAAGGTTTATACCAAAGGATTTTATACAATATATCGTGTCATTCTATACCTGCAGACATCAGTGAGAGAAAAAAAAAACTACTCAGATTTATTTTATTATTGCTGTTGGCATTTCTGATGTCAGCATCAAAGACCTACCTAAAACTTCCATAAATTAAATAAAAACCAAACCACTGAGTTTTCAAATATTCATTCCCTTTAAACCAGCCCAAAAGCTTCATGTACCATCTCTTCTTCCTACCTGTTGGAAGGAAAGATACTGTGACAAATTCTACACTTGAAAACAATCAGGAGCTCCTGTGAACCTAAGCCACACAGCATGTATTTTTCAAAACTCCACATACCAGTGTTAGACTGCAAGGACTTATGCTTGGTATTACAGACACACCATCAAATCAAGGCGTCTCTTCAGCATCTAAGACAGGGCTGACCTATCACTGTAGGCAGAATTAGCCTTACATATTTCATAAAAAGCTAGCAAATTATATTCTTCCAAAACCACTGCATCTAAATGCACTTAGCACTCCATGCCTTGCACCACCTTAGCTCCAGCCCGCCATGCACGTGCATTAGTGACTGGTGCAGTGCAAAGAGGAGAGGAGCAGGTTTGAGCTGCTGCATCCACTGTGCTTCCAGGGCTGTGGATCCAACCCTGCACTGCTCCTGCAGGGAGATTCACACCCACTGCCAGTCCAAGCTGTGCACAGTGCCATGGAGAAAAGCAAATACTGGAGGAGCACCCACCCACACAGCCAGTGGGCCATGCAGGCCTCTCTCTGAGAGCAGGAATTCCAGCCCCCACACCAGAAGCCAGGGAGGTCTGTGCCTTCCCTAAACACGAGATGAGTTGGTTTTTTTTCTCCTTTAACCAAGCAGGGATTAAGTATGGGAATCATATAGCTTTGGGCGTATCATGAAACATGAAGTCCAGCCAGGAACACTGACTCAGAGAAATACCTTTTTATAGGAAGTATTTCAACATTTCTGAATTAATTGCTTTCATTTCTATTCTGTGCAAAGCCCCACTCTCTTCTGATTTCAGATGGTAGCCTATAGATGACAAGTTAGAACTTCCTGGAGGATGAAAATTCCAAATAATACTCTTCTTCCATTGCTGTTAGTAAAAGCCAACAGCCATGCTTCAGTTAGTATGCATTACAGATATTATTTTATTAATTTCTCCCCAAAATGCAGTAGAGAAAAGTGGATGATCTTTGGGTTTGCTGCCTTAGAAAGGAGAATTTCAGTTTCAGTTCCACCCAAGTATTAAACAACCTTATTCAGAGAGCCAACAAAACAGAGTATTAGTAGCCACCTTTTCAAGGAGAGGAAGAGACTGTATTTAATAAAGACTGCCAGTAGAAGGAACAATTAAAAGCAGTTAGAGCAAAAGATACTGTTCATTTGCTTACAACTGGGTTCATACTCCCTCTGGCTGAAAAACCTTGCGTGTGAGGAAGTCTCAGTGTTTGAAATGTAAAACATCTTGTTAGTCCTATGAAAGTATGTGACAGATCAGCCAAATGCTTGAGCAGTGTGACAACTAGCAGGTTTTGTTGGCTTATTTGTTGGTTGGTTCTTTTTTTTTCCAAATGAAAATCTGTTTAAATGGCTGTAAGTCAACAACAACATATTTTGGCAGATACTCAGGTCTCAGAAATGTTCAGAGTTTTATTGAAAACAAGGACATAATACTTATATCCAATTTTCTTTATCTGCTATGTATGAATTCATGTAGTCATAATTATACAGGATTTATCCCCAGAGGAAACAACACATTTCCTGCTAACTTCCTGAGTGCAAAGTAAAGTCTTAATTTTGTTTATGATGAAAATGCTAAGAAACCTCCAAATTTCTCACATAATATTCTGAACTATTACTACTGCATTATACACTTTGTATCATTAGTTAAGAGCTCTCTTTTTCTTTACTGAAGTAATGTTTCCAGATTTTCCCAAATCATAAACAAAAGGGAATCAGCAACAAAATCAAATACATTCAAAGTATACTAAAACAGAAGTCAACTTGTATCTGAAACACAGTTCCAAGAAATAAATTCATGTGATCTGGAGTGAGTAGTCCCAGGCCCTGCAGACAGTGACAGCAGTAAAGTCACTGGAGGGAGATGGAGAGCTGCACTTGTTCATTCATGGCTCCTGTGGTACATACACCTGCCTGAGAGTATTTGTGCCACGCTACTCTTTCATCTCCCATAAAGGCTCAGATAAAGCTCCTGAACAAGTTGGGTTTTGCCACTAACAGGATCCAGTTACTGGAGTTATCTTGTGAGTATCTGACAGTACTGCACTACAATTAATACTTACAAACTTCAAATACAAAAAGCAAGCAAACAACACAACCTTATAAATATTTATTTCAGAGTTGACTATATACACACAATACTCAATTTTCCCTCACTTTTCCTAAAAACTTGCAAAAAAGGTTAAAAACAAGAAAAAAAACAATAAAGTCACTAAAAAGGAAATGTTATTATATATACCCTTCTACTTTATCAAATTCTTGATGTTCATATCTTTATGTATTGACAGAAAGAGTGGCTGAGAGACATGAGGTTACTCGCAGCTTCTAAAAGAGGTTTGTGATTTCAAACACAATAGCTGGTTTGCATCCAAACATCTGACATTAATACATTTACTCTACAAGAGATTCTGTGTTGTTTCATTAAGTTTTCCTCCAATTGTCAGTGTTAGAAACTGTATTTTGTTCCAAAGGAAATTATCTTAGTACATCCCAATGATATCATTATTGTTTAAATAGAAGAGGGTATCCTTTTAGAGACTTAAGCAAAAAATCTCAGGTTTGTTAAGAGTCTCTTAGAAAGTCCTTCTTAAAGTAATGGACACAGCTAGGGCAATCTTTGTTAAGAAGTTTTACAAGGGTTTCAGGAACACATTTATTTAAAAAATTATCTAACATAATTAAATAATAAAAGGTTCCTATATTGCAAACACTTTTCCTTCACTTTAAATGTGACATTTCAGTGGACATTCTTCTCATTATTCCCATGCAAAAACTACAATGTTGTCTACAGGAACTACTTTTACAGCAACCCAACAGATGCAACTTGCATGGCCTTGATTATATACGTGAAATTTATTCCTGAACAAAATTAATAATGAATTATGAGTACAGCTGCTTGCAAAGACCAAGGTCTCACATATATAAAGACATACAGAGCAGGGTTAATCTCTATGGAGATGCAAGTATTTAAGTACAAAAACTACATGTAAAATAGGCTGTAGGAGTCATATTTACACAGCCAACACAAGGCCACAGCTTCATATGTATTTAAGCTAGTTATGCCTTCCATTTTTCTACTGTTAAACTTTGTCTTAATTACATTGTATTCCTTAAACACTTGGCTTCACACCCATCTAGTTTCTTTCAACTAACTCAGCCATGCGTTTTCAAATTTAAATATGCAGTCAGAACTGCAGGCCCTGAGCCCAGGCCCCACCAGACAAGATGATATCATCACAGTGTCTGAGAGACATGAGCTGAGGATAGAAGAGAGGTTAGAAAACTCAGAGGAAAGGAGCTTCATGGTGAGCTGGACTGAATCACTTGGGCTTACAAAGCCTATGCAGCCAAAGTGACCTGGTGTGGGCTCTGCAAGCACAGGTTTAACCAGCTACCCTAAGCTGCCACACTTCTCACCTTCATACTGGAATAGCATAATTACCAGGGAAATAAGAGAGGTAGGGCTGCTTCTTTATGAAGCTTGAAGTGTTTGTGGAATTATAATGTAACATTACATGCCAATTGTTCTTGTAAATAAAGGCTGCTACTGCAGAACATTTGCTCCCTGCATATAGCAGCTAATGGTGTGCAAATAAATGTATGAAGGCATACCCCAACCATTTACAACAAGACCAACAAAATATACTGAGCTTGATTTACTCACTGAAAACACTCCCACATCTCTATATAAAAGCTTAAATTTTACCCTGCTTCTGCATTATGCTTATGTTGAAGCAGAATGCAAATAACACCACCCTTCTGCACATCTTTATATACCTGAAATATATCTCCCATTCTAATAAACTCCAACAGTTCTTTGAGGTACCTTTCAACAGAATTCAGAATAGGGTTAAAACATTCCTAAAGGCTAGTAATTACTTACCAGGCTTCTGCAAGTGTGCATGAAGAGTTTATATATACACTCACAGAAACACATAAACACATGTCGGTATGACTATGTAAGCATGGGCAGCCTAGACAATACATCTCCTTTTCACACTGTATTTAGTTTTCATGTCCACATTTTAGCTACTTTTAAATGGTGCATGCAATGCACATGAAACAAAAGCATTATGAACTGCTGCAAGTGCCTGGAGTCAAAATATGGTCATGCTCAGACTGCTGAGGGTCATATCTGAATGGTCATGGCTCCTTGCATGCCTGGGGACCCTCACAGAAAGGGGCCACCGTGGTAATCATTGCAGCATCTTCCAGTCTTACCAAGCTCCCTGGTGGTTTTTTGCAGTCTAAGGGCTTTCTGAGACACTTCTCCAATCACA
Organism: Anomalospiza imberbis; assembly: GCF_031753505.1. Classification (NCBI taxonomy): domain Eukaryota; kingdom Metazoa; phylum Chordata; class Aves; order Passeriformes; family Viduidae; genus Anomalospiza; species Anomalospiza imberbis. The sequence goes on along the minus strand of NC_089693.1, from coordinate 13,711,023 downwards.
TTTATTCCTCGCTGCTCTCTGTTTTTACCAAAATCAAGAAGAATGTGAAAAGTTATTACAGAATATTAATTTTAAATCTCATACTGTCAGTCTGGTTAATGAAATTCATAAATAAAAGGATAGACCAATAGAAATTAAAACATTTCATTTGGCTAAAAATTTAGAGGCGATCCTGGAAAAATGAAACTATACCTAAAATATCTGGTTATGAATCTTGTCATCCACTTTATTTCACTTTATATAAAATGAAAGGTTATAAGCCTACATTTGGATAAACCCCTCCAAGGAGGCTGCCAGCTGTGTTGGCAGAGATGGTATAAGATCAGAAAAAATACAGTGAGCTCTAATCCCAAACAGTGGCGACTCCATGACTACCACTCCACTAAATATTTAGCACATGCATTCTTAACATGTCAATTTTTTGGGGTTTAAGATTAAATTTTCATTCTTGGCTATACTGAAAAATATTACCATTTTGATTTAATACCATTCAGAGTCAAGGTCAAAGCAGTTTCAAATGTGTTTATTTTTCCAGATAAACATGCCTGGAATAAACACTCAAGGGACACGTGAAACACCTTCCCTCATACATTAACCTGGTGAGTGAATGAGTGGATTCTCCATTCTTCTGCCAATTAAGAACAGAAATAGCAAAAACAATTTATTGTGTTTTTGCACATCCTTCCAACACATCATTCAAGATGCATTAAAAACAGAACTACCAAACCTAAGTTCAGGATACGTCAAGTCTGTACCACCTTCCTCTGTGCACAGTTTGTTGAGACCAAGCAACAAAATCAGAGAAATTCTAACACCTTCATCTCATCCTAGCCATTCAAAACATTTGTTAATCTCAGTATTGTAAGAATGTAATTCCTTGCAAAGCCTGCCTCTGAATGGTATCACTGAACTGATCAGGTAGAAGATAACCTCCTCCCACCTCTAAAAAACAAGTGGGACAGAGAGAAGAAACAAAAATTTCTTAAGCCTGCTTTATCTGAACACATGGGCAGTGGGTAGCTGCAACATTTCTGATGCCATTCAGAGTTGCAGAGAGGGTGCAGAAGTGAAAAAAATGCCCCATTATTTTTGTTCATTGCCATTTCTCAGAAATCTATTAGTACCAGTGATCTTGACCAGATTCTTTGCAGTTCCTTTCTATCAACATAGGTAGATGCTGCCATGGGCTGAATGTTCTTTTGCATAATCAGGCTTGTGCACTTGGTATTAATATACAGATTTCAGGTTACCTCCACAGTAAAAAGACTCTAATAATAATGACATCATCATCACGATGACTTCAAAAAGCAGAAATGGTAAAACAGCAGACTATAGAATGAAACTGTGATGGTCTACTTTTGTTTAAATTTTTGCATCTGCAGAATTATTTGGCCTCAAAATACTTCAGTAGCTATTTTTAAATAACAACCTGCCCATTATGATCCAGGCTGAATAAACTCAGCAATTTATTAATAAACATAGCATGTTTGTTCATCTTGCATCACTCCATGACAAAATATTTAAAACTTCACATTTGAGGTCATGTTGTTTCACCTGCACATTTCAGATGACACTGCAGAACCCAGACAAACCAGTTTCACCAATACTCCCAGAAAGATCAACTTCCTATTACACAATGTACACCAGAAGAAGGAACTGTCACCAATTCTTTTCTGCAACTTTGTCATCCTTTTATTGAGGCAAAATTCCTTAAAAAGGACATACTGTAGGCTATTTCTGCAGAAAATTAAATTCTACATCTCCCACAAAAACCCTGCCAGGGGAACCTAAGTGCGTTCTCAGACATTTTAGTAATGACAGTGATATCTAATAATGCAATTAACAGAAATTAAAATAAGCTGGTTTGCTTGGAGGCAATTCAGACAGCCTAAGCAGTCTAGATTCATTAGATTTAAAAGCTAAAAGTCAGATAATGATAATAAAACAAAAAAAAAACCAAACAGTTGTGTGATATACTCATGGAGTAGATAGGTTCTTGGAAATACCAACAAAAATTCAGTAATCAAGGGGGGTAGCAATATAAGGCCTTTTTAGTACTGTCACAACATTAGTTACCTTTGTAGTGTGTATTTGCATTTAGGTGGCGTTTGGAAACAGTTAATGTCAGTTGCAATTCAAGGTGTATGTAAACCAACTAGGAATACTTTTCCTATGATTAACACATTTCAGAAACACCTCTAAGTTGTAAACACACACATGTAAAAATATCAGTTGCTTTGTGAGATACTTCATTTGAAGCATTGCATTTTTTGTTTATCTCAGATTATTTTTAAAAACTCCATGAATATTAAACAACCGTCTGCTAAAAACAACCATCCTCTCTTATGTGAAAGATTATCTTAATATCCTAAGAGAATTTTAACAGAAACTAGAAGCATTTATTTCCTATTTTACAAAGCTTTCTGTTTTAAAAATGTAGCTGTGTCTCAAAATTAATAACATAAAATAAAAATCAGTTCAATTGCCATCCATAACATGACAAACTTCTAAAACATAATGCTTACTACACTGTTAATCATAGGTTTCAATACTGTATGAAAGTTTTCATTTCAATTTATTATCTTTTTCCAAAAGAAAAGACCCAAGTTCAAACTAATTATAAAAAAAAAACAACCAAACAAACAAAAACTTACAGCAACTTGTTACACTTTCACGTTAATCATCAGTAACCACATCTGGCTTAGAACACAGTTGAGCATAAGCAGATTTCTCCTGGATCTAACATTAGAAAAAAACCCAAGACAACTCAATGACTATGACACTTCTAGAAAATATAATTGCTAGTCAAACAAGTTCTTACAAAGCACCTTTAAAAAGTAAACAGTAGCTTGGTTTTGCCTTTTAAATTATATTTTTATATAAGTTTTAAAGGTCTGTTAAAACAAGATCTATAAAGAGATTCATAACTACAAGACATGTGACAGTTGTCAGCATAGGCATCAGACACTGAATCTATCAAATTCCCATGGGAGTAGCAGCAGTCAGGATACACTCAGGGGATTCCTGATTCACCTACAGGATTCACTTCTAGGAGTCTGCACAAGATGAACACAGTGCGGATATTCAGAAAAACAGAACAACTTACAACAAGAGGTTCCCACTATTTCTATTCTGATAATCATTCAACATGCATTGCAATAGTTTTTAAAAAAATATCTGCATGCTAAAGAAAAAGCAACAACCGTTCTGTCAACTGCAAATCTAATGCAAACTCACCACAGAAGTTTTATCGCAGCACTGATCTCCCTATAAAGTTGTCACCAAATTGGAAGGATATAAATTATATCAGATGCAAAGTTAATTGGAAGAAGAACAAATGGCAGAACTGCCGTTCTAAACTTTTCCCATGAAAAAGAACACACACAACGCGGACACACCCCTTCGCAAAAAAATACGCTAATTCGCGGAATAAAAGAGAGATAAAGAAGTCAAGAGTGCCCTCTGCCCAGGAATGCCAGGAATCCCCGGAGGAATGCGTGCAAGCAGGCGGTCTCGGCGCCCCGCGGGGGTTCCGGGCCCCGCCCGCCCACCTGGAACCCCAGGCCGGCAGCAGCACCTCCAGCCGCGGCCCCGCAGCTCTGGAGCAGCCGCGGCCGGCCCCGCTCGGGGGGAAGACCCCCACTCCTGACAGCCGCAGAGCAAACGAAGGACTTCGGGAGTCTGTTCTCCGAGCAGCCCCCTCTCTGCTCGACCGCTGAGCTCGCCCGCCCCGGGGCGGCCCCGCTCCGCTCGCCAGCGCAGCCCCGAGGAGCGCCCGGGGGAAGGGCTGCCCGGGCACGGCCGGCGCTCCGCCAGCTGCCCGCGCGTCATCCGCCGGTCGTGCGGGGAGAGCCGCCGTGTTCTCGCCTCACGCCCGGGAGGGCCCGGCGCCCTCGGCCTTTGGAAAGGCGTGTGTTTAACGGAGCTGAGGGCGCCTCGGCGCCAGGAGCCACTGCCACAGCCGCGGGCGGCAGCGCCTGCGGCACCGCACGGCCACGGCTCCCGCGCCCGCCGTGGTCCGGTCCGGTCGCGCCACGGTCCTGTGCCCGCCCGGCCCCAGCCATCGCGGCAGGGACAAGCGGGCGATGTGCCCGCTCAGTGCCCCCCTCAGCTCCCAGACCGCCCGCCGCCGTTCTCCTCACCCGTCCCGAGCCGCCTCTGTCTCGCAGGGGGATCCCCACCGACTCCGCGCCGCTCTCTCTGCCGCCCCGCCAGCCGCGCTCGCCGCCGGAGCCCAGCGCGCACTGCCCGCCCCCTCCAGCGGGGGAGGGGGCGCCGCGGCCGGGCCGGGCCGGGCCGGGCAGGGAGGAGCCAGGCGGGGGGCGCTCCCGCAGGTGAGCTCGGGGTTCCCGCCGCTTCCCTTCCCGCCCGCGGCCTTTGGTCTCCCTGAGGGAGCGCGCGGCCCCCGACGGACACCGACAGCCGCAAACTGAGGGGAGGGCGCCCTGCTCCTCCTCAGCTAGGGCTGCGGCGAACCGCGCCGGGACGGAACGGGGTGGCCAAACAGCCCTCTGAAGAAGAAACCCAGCCCCGGGCCCGGGTACTGTCGGCTGGAGGCCGCCTGACAGTCGGGTTTGTTTTCCCTCGCCGTGTGGAGGCGGCTGGCGAGCCGCCCGCCCGGCGGGAAGGGCTGAGGCAGCACGGGGACGGGGCAGGGCGGGCGCGCCTCTGGACGTGAGGAGGAGCTGAGGGAAGCGCAGGGAGCGGGGCTGCAGCGCCCAACGGGGCAGCGTCACGAGCACCTCGGGCACACCTTGGTGCCTCGGGCGCTTTGGGTGATTTCCACACTGACTTCAGCTGGACTGGAAATGTCACAGGTGATTCCAGAATAGTTCACACATAGAGTGCGAACCGAAGAGCTGCAGTACTGCATGCAGCACGCCTCTTTCTTTCCCTGATCCATCAGGGAAGGAAAGGTAGCTGGGGGTTCACAAGTGTCGTCCAAAAAAAACCAAACAACAGTGTCTGTAACCATGTCACAAGAAATGGGCCTCAGACAATTCCTTTCCATGCTTACAAAGTTGTTCTCAAGGTTTGAACAGCATTAGCCAAGGAGCATAGTCAGAAGAAAGGCTCTAGTGAATCTACAGGGAGGAAAAAAACACAAGAAAAGGTGATATATCCTTGTCTACAACAGAAAAATGCTGGGCAGTGAACATGAGAAGGAAAAATTTAGTATATGAGTCATGGAAGCTATGTCAAAGTTGTTCAACAGGAGGAGCATGGATAGGAACACATCCTCTTCTCCCTCCTCCACTACTGGAGGTCACTGCTCAAATTTCTATCAGAGCTGCTCTGATACCTGTTACATGTCTGTGAAAACAAGCTCAATTAGTAAAGATGACTGTGTGTATATATATATAATTTTATATAATTGTATGGATTTTCTGTAGAGAATGGCCCTGTCTTCATTAGAATGTATAAACAGAATAGTTTCAACTGGAAAAGGCAGTATTCCAAATACAGCATCAGTATCAACACTGCTGGGACACTGTATCCAGCTTTGGGTTCTGTGTTGGGGAAAAAAAAGGTAAAGTTCTCACAAATCTACCCCAGAAAATTAAATGCATTCTAAGAATTTTTTAAAAATCTGTATTTTTGTTGGATCTGTTGGGTGTTGGAAGAAACAGTCAAAAGCAAAACAATGAGACAGTAAAGTCTGACAGCAACTACTTGTGATAAAATACGATTTTGATGGTTAATCAGTAGAAAGAGCTGTAAACTGCAGGAATTGCACAAATTATAAACAGTTCAAAGGAGGCAGCTAGTGAGGTATTTGCAGACAACTGACAGTGTTTGCTGAGAGGATGGAAGTATTCAGTGTGACAGGGTCTGTAAAGACTTCTGTTGCATGTCTACATAACACACTAAGTTGATTCTCCCTCAAAATGGTTATTGAGAAGAAAGGCATAGATGTTTGAAGTTTTCTGCCCTTAGTATTAATAAAAAAATATGTTCATGAGACAGAACAGCCCAAACTTGTGCTGCCATCTGATCTTTTACATACTTTGCACTTTAACATTTGCTTTTCATATGCATCTTTTCCACATAACCCCATAATCTTGGAACTGTTTAAGTAAAAGAAGCATAGAGTTTGCTTAGCTCCTTTCCCTGTAGTTTTTGAGAAAGCACACAAAGCTTATACCCTCACCCTACCTGAAAAAACTGGGAAACAATGAGTAGAAAAGAAAGTAATTAAACTTTTTTTTTCCTCAGTTACATGAGTTGTGTGGCAACATTTCAGTTGAACTCACAGATATTATACAGACATTTATAATGGCTGTATTTTATTACAATTAGAATGTTAAAAAACATGCTGACAGTTTGTCCAGCCTCATACTGTTGTTTGGTAAGATGTGAAGGAATTGAGCTTAATAGAAAACAAAATGCTTAATTAAAGACGTGTAGACACCTATAATTTTCACGTTGTCGTTAAAGGTTAATGAAGACAGTGTTGATCAATGATGTTGTACAATAATACATTTCCATTGAATTTAGATGCAAACCAGAAAAAGAAAAAAATGTAAGAATAATTTCTTGCTAAAACCAGCAGTCTATGATGACTACTAGTCATTACTATATAGTCTATAATTATTTTTTTTTATTATATACCTCTCAGGTAACAGCTTAGGAGACAATTCGGTTGCTATCTGTCATGCTCAGCATTAAAATGCTCAGAAAACCTTTTTCTTGTTCCGTACTGAGTTTCAGAAAAATATGCCAAGGCATTTTTCTTTCTTTTATTTCTTTCTTTCATTTTACTTTATTTTTCTGTATTAAAGATGGGGGGATGAAAAAAAAAAAGAAAAAGGTAGGACAAGCACAATTACTAAATTACTTGTATTGGCTGTGAGCATACCAAACCAAAGTTTTGACTGGATTTTCATAAGCTCTATCCTACACTTGAGTCTTTGAGAGAAGTTTATTTTAAACCTTTGAGCCTTTCATATTTCATTAAAACTGTAGTTTAAGTCAAACATTTTGTCAAAGAGTTTCTTACAGATCTTTGGCATATTCTGAACATGTGTTTTACAAGTACTTGGTTATAGTAATGCTGCAAGCATGAACTGTTCAGTAAAAGCCATAGTCCAGCTGTAATACTGAAAAAGTACAAGGTTATCCAGTGAGGTAAGAATTTTTTGAAGGAATGTATACAAACCCAGCAATAAGCTGAAATTGCACTGAGGACTTAGGTCATATACAGAATATCATCTCTGTGCAAGCTGCCATTTCCTTTCCCACTCCTCAGCCAGTTGTTGTTCTTTTCCTTGCCTTTAAATAAAGGTTTTGGTCCTTGTTTATAAAACTGCTTCGACACTATGATTGATGTCTCCCTGTTCAGGCAGCATATTATCAGGCACTTGTGAAACACAATACAAAATGGAGTCTGCAGCTAAAGCAAAAACAAACAGTAATGCCCAGCAGCCTGTGCTGTAGATGAATCCCAGCTGCTGGCTACTTCAGCACACCTCGGGAGCTGAGCAGTGCTCCTGCATTCAGCTCTGCTTGTGCAGTGAGTATCTGTGTTGAAAGCCTGGTGCATCAGTGCTGTGCTCGGCTCCTAGCAAGATGCACCTCTGTCTCTCTGCTCTTCCACTACACACTGAACTGAGTGTTGGCACTTCATTATAGTCTCCAATTTCCTTTCAGGAAAGGATCAAAATCCAATAATCACAGTAGAAAGTAGGGAAAAAAGTCTGGTATATAATTCCATTGAAGCACTGCTTCTGACTTATCTTTTACAACATATGTTAGAAATTTTCTTTATTATCAAAGATTAGATGCCTGTTGCTTAATAAATAGCAGTTATCCTTACTACTATATTCATTAAACTACTAAGTAGTCATTTTAATCTATTTCTTATTTCAAGCAACACAATCTTAAAAATTCAGGTCTTTACTTTCAGAGAAGGAGATGAGGCATTTGAAGAAATGTAATTTTACACTCTTATCAGATGCTTTTTGATGTATGATCTCTGGTTTTTCCTCAAATGCAACTAACCGAAAGAGGAGGCCTTTCATTTTCTACCTTTCTTTTATTCCCCACTCCCCTCTTTTCACAGGGGACCTTCTTCTCTCTTTCTTCTCTTCCTCTTCTCTGTTTCTTCCTCCCTTCTTCCACCCCCTCCCCCTTTTCTGTTTGGGGGTAGCCCATCTTTTACATTTCTCCCATTTCTCTCTTCTCCCACATACAGCTGTCAAACACAGGGTACCGCTGACAGAACCCAGAGCACAGGGTTCTCTCTATATCTAACCCTAGCATTCCATCAGCTCTAAAACAGCCTGAATAATCCTAGCCATATATTCAAGAACATATTTACATTGCAGGAGAATAAGGCTTATTAAATAAAATGCATAAAATAACAGATTAAATTGTAAAATGAGAGATTTATATTTTCAGATCACTCAACACGAAAATGCTTTATATTAGCTAATCCATGGTAAGGAAATACTTAGGAGATGAAGATTTAAATTGTAACTTATCTTCTGTAGAATTTAATTTCATCTTAGTTCAAGTTTACAAATACATTTCATGTTGAATATAAGACTGTACAATTATTAACCTTAGTTATGCACATAGAAATCAAGGGTGAGATGAAGAGAAGATACCATTGACTTTAAAAACTATTGAGGGAAAAATACACACAACAGAAAATTTGATCATAAATAATGTGATAGTTTCAATATTCATTTAAGAAAAAAATATGTAGTCAAGTAATTAAGTAAATAATACTGATATGAATTTAAGTTGAAGATTTTGGATGCTGTTCAGCATCTAGCCACAATGAGGCTTTCTGATCTCCTATTCTTCTCCTTGGATAACTTTTGGCTAAATCCATGTTTCTTCCTACACCTTAGCGACACAGTCTTGCTCCCACTAGTCTTATTTCAGTAATCCTAGCAATGAAAAAAGTTTTTTTTTTTCCAGAAGGAGCCTGCAAAAAGCCTAAGAACTACCAAATGCATTAAACTTCCAGAAAGCACTGTAGTCATTACCTGCTTGGCTGTGGTCTGTGCAGCTCTCCTTGGCCAAGCCCAGGCTGCTGGGATTTAGCTGTGCCCAGGCTGCAGGAACAAACTAATTTTTTAAGAGTAGCATAGTCTGAGCCTCTATTTCCACAAATACATAGTGATTTGTTGGCATTGCCAATGTATTTAATTGACGAAAGCTTTAAGGGTGTGCTGTTTCAGTCATTGCAGATGTAAACATTGATTCATTTATCACAGAAATAGTAATGTAGTAAATGAAATGGCTTCTGTGCTCTTTATGCATGTAGCTCTTTTTTATGTCAACAGAGAGGTGAAATGTTAAATTACCTGGGTCTAAATCACTATCCCAAGTAAAAAATAATTCTTTTTTTTTTTCTTATAGATGTGCATGGATGTCTCACCCCAAATTACGGTTTGGAGTGGGTTTTTCCCCGCCTTTGGACAAAGCCTAAAGCAGTACCCGATGCCAGCCCTTTCCCCTGCCGAGTCCGGGGGGAACGGGCACGGGCCTTTCGTGCTGTGGGGCAATGGCACCACCTGGTGGCCTCAGTACTTGTAACAGTTCCGTCCTTCGACCCATTCCCGAGCAGCTTGACAATGAAAGACCAGGGGGAAAAGTATTATCTTTAATATTTTTACATTTGTTTTTATTTACAGCTACTTTTCTTAATTGGGTGAGGTTGCACCATTTAAACAGTTTCGTGAAACAATAATTTCGAAGAGATGTAAACATTTTAGTGATGTCCAATTACTTTAAGAATCAACTTAGAGATACGACACCTTCTCCTCGAAAGAAAAACATCATTCCCTATTCACCTGCAGTAATTTAGCTACTGATGCGCTGAAGACTTAAGAAAATAACTGTATCTTTGTGAATCTAGGAAAAACACAGAAAGACAACTTAAAGACAGGCTTTAAAGGATTGGAGTTGTCAATGCTAGAATGTACATGCATATAATAAGCATTTCATGGAAAATTAAATTTTTTAAAAATTTTTAAGTTCCACTTATGAACTAACTACTCAATTTTCACAACTTTTATAAAAGAGCTTAACAAACAAATTAAATGAACTCAGGGAAACTAGTTCATCCTGGCCTTTACCATGGTTTGTTCCTCATTCTCCTGTGAAAATAACAGTGTATTTTATGTGTTTCCATTTCAGATCCCACAGCCATCCATTACTTTAAGAGAGGAAGCTTACAGCCTAATTATGAGTCAGCACAGAATATATAAGGTACTTTAAATTCTCAAAGATGGAGGCTTTGGTGATGCAATAGATTCTATCTTTGGCAATTGTGCAAAGTCTGCTCCTTTTTACCAGGAGAAATATGTTTATATAGATCTGGCACTATGCTAATGAACTAAACTGCTACTCCAGTTTTCAGTTAATACTATTTTCTTTAGGAAGAACTCTTCCTAGTTAGTGTTTTGTGACTGTAGAGGGTGCTCTTAAAATACTGGAGATGGTAATAATATATGGCAATCCATTTCTTTTTCTGTAAAGCTTATCAATGTTAGGATGTTTATATTTAGCAAAGAACATCGTAGAGCTAGTGTGTTTTATTTTTTATGTGGGCAGAGTCACTATCCACATTTGCATCCAAAAACATCCCTGGAAACTTTTCCTGGATTTAGTTTATTTTTGCAAGTATGTTTCTGCCAAACAGTGATAGTATCTTCTGAGAAAACTATTGATGTGCTCTAAAACAAGTTGAAAGAAATACTAAATACAGTGTATTTTTAGTTGCAAGGCCACTGAGAGTTGTATAAGAGCTTATTGTTCCAAATAAGCCATTAAAATATTTTTTTAAAACCTTAGTTACATGAAGATGCTTCCACATTGTGCTATCTGGTATTCTGTTGGGAAGGATTTAACTTTATTTTACTTTCATTTTTCTGTAGCTTTATTGATTGCCTCACCATACTCCCAAACTATCTGTTTTCTTATACTTTTTAAATTGAATTAGCAAGTGAAAAACATCCTAGGTGCAAAAGACTAAATCAAAGTGTATCCTGCTATACTTTTCCCTCAACAATACAATATCTTTTTAAAATACAAAATTTTATGGTCCATTCAGTACAGCCAAGAAGCAATTGAGTTAATTCTGTGTGCTTAAGAAATGTTGCTTCTTTCCAGTGAGAGTGGAGTCTATAAACCTCAAAAAGATAAGAATTTTGTTTTAATAATCAGAACTGCCCATTTTAAATCAGTGTAAGGAGGACTAATATTCCCTAAGTTGAGACCAAGAAGAGGCTACAGACTTGTGGCAGCCCTGCTCTGAGTTGGGGATGTGAGAGGTGTGATCCCTGACTGGGCAGTCAAAAACCCTCTGCTGGAACTGCACTGCAACAGCAGAACTGCCCTTTGACCTAAGAGGTCATTAGACTGGCAGGAGATGAAACAGGTACTACAGAAGCAGAGTTTTCCCAATTCAAACTTTTCCTAGCAACAGCTACTGTGCTTCTCACACTGGGTGTATATGCTTACCATGAGACAGTACTGTTAGATGTGAGCTCAGTCTATTTTCTAAGACTTCACCAGTGACCACTCACTTGGGATTCGGTGTCACAAAGACTGTGACCCTTCACTCTTACAGCAGCTCTACTGTAGGCCCAGTTTAGTGCACAGAAGTCAGTGCACCTTGTTTTGCCTGGGGAAGCCTTCTGAGCATTTTTTGGCCAAATTCAACAGCATTTATTCTAGGGAAACCTTGTAAGCATAGACCAAGCTTAATAGCTGTTTGCTGGCTTCCAATGAAATGAGCTTGCCGTGTTCCAGTCTCCAGCTTTCACATCAAATTCCTCACTAGGAACTTGCAGGTTAGAGCATGTCCCTGGATCATACAAAGGGGACTTGATATTAGCTAGTACAGTGACTGCAGGCTTCTCATAGTCAAATGAAATTCTTTGTGAGAGCTGGCAAAAATTAACTATTGCCACTCATCAGGCAAGCCTCTTCAACAGAAGAAATGTTGCTGCCTGAGGTCTGATTGTGGAAAATATTTCTATTGCAAGTCATGAACACAATGATTCAAGGATTTTGTCTCATAGAGCTTTCCTCCTCAGAATTAAGTAGAGATTTGACCAAACAAAACCTAGGCCTCATCCAGCCTTAAGTACACAAACTATTAAGACAAATAGTCATACTTAGTTCTCTTTCCATTCACGGTATTTCTGGTGGGCAGTGTTTTCACTTCCCTAGGAGAAACTACAAGTGTTTCCCCTAAACATCCCTTATACTGAGGCTCTTAAAATGGAAAGTTAGAAATGCAAATCTTATACCCTCAGAGTCAAGACTTGAACACAGACTTCCTCTGATAACTAATCTTCTCTTCACCGAGCTATTTGATAGACAGATAATACTTTTCCTCCCATGTTGTAAGAACAGGTTGACATAAATTTCTAACTCGAGGAGAGAGTTCAAGAATGTATTTTGTAGATTTTTGCACCGCTGCAGCTCACATTAAAGGACCAGAATATCAGAAACAGATGGAACTCAATACCTATCATCTTTTCTTTATAATGGCCAGTCAGGATGTTACTTATCAACTTTAGTCATTCCTGTAGTGGATCCTCTTTTCCTGAAGTGTGAAAAGACCAATGCACTTCACTTGGGGTGGGAGACTTCACTACACAGCAAATATCACAGCACCTCTAAGCTGCAGCCACTTACAAAAATTACCCAATACATTCTACATTGAGTCTGCCTTTACTGGTTCACTTCTTACAGCACATTCTACAATTCTAGAAAATCTTAAAAGCTCAGGAAAAAAATCTTGCAATGCACAGTACTTGCATATTTCAAGCAGTGAAAGCTGTAAATTATGCACATGCTGGAGTGACAATAGACAAATGGAAGTTTTCATTGGGAAAATACAAACCAGAAGACAGTTTGTTTTGCTTTAGGCAAAGCATGAATGCAAACATTTAAACTGGAGAAACTCCTCTTTCCTTCTGTGGCCCCTCTGAGTCATTATATTAATTACTTGGAACTATTTACCTACTTCCCTTCATTTAGGCCCCAGGTGCAGAAACTGGGTACAGAAAATGATTTTCATTCATTTTTCTGGAGTAAAAAAAACAATATATGGAAACACTCATAATTTCCTCCCTGAAATCCATTAAGGGGAGAAGGGGTGGCATCCTAATACATATATGGTGTTTTCTGTTTTTTAATACCCTATAGCAAAACACAAGAGTGGTAGGGGGTGTTAGTGATGTTTCTTTTCTGAGGTACAGTGAAAATATTTGTTTCGTTTTGTTGCATTAGCAGGGGCACCTGGCAGTGTTTGCATTTATGCATCTTCTAGTACTTCACTGAAAAGATACCCCTAATTCTTGATGAAGACAAATATCTTATTTTACAGATGTGCTGACCTGTGCTTATGCGGTAGCTTTGACAGCTTCCTTCTGTGATCAGTGTTACACTGCCTTTGAAATGTGTCCTTATCCAGCCACATCCAGGTATATACTTTTCCATGTGTGAAACTGGGGAATTAAGTTCCCTAGTTGAATGGAGCATTGAATGTTTAGAAAATAAACAATTAATCACATTAGAATTTTTTTTTTTTTTTAGAAATCATAGAAGAGGGTCAAAACCTAAATTTCTAAATTGGTAGCAAAGAGGTTCAGTTTCAATATCTACAGTTCTTTTTGGCAAGATAGCCATGTCTCAAAGCTTTTGCTTAAAGTTACATTTCTAACTTCCCTCTGGGGAAAAAATGAATTAAACTTTTTCTTGTACTCTTACCGAGCCGTTCTTCTGCTCTTCGTTATGTTGCAATGCAAACAGCAGACTGTAGGACATGGCTGTATAGATATCTTGAAATAATAACTAACAAAATCTATGGCTATTTTCACAAAGTGTAGTCAACTTCTTCCTTCCTAATAAAGAGTATCAGTCAATCCCAGGGTAGCCCAGGTCATCAGGGGGTGGCTACTGAGTCTGGCTCCCCCTGTCACAGCTGCCTGGCAGTGGGCCCACCCTCGGGAACAGCCAGCTGGCCCTGCTGTGCAGTTCAGCTTCCTCCAAGTTTGCATGTGGACCTGTGAAGCAGCTGAGTGTATTTTGCCTGATCGGCTTATTTGTTGTCAATCCAGAGTTTTCCCATTGCCATGAGTGCTGATGATGCAGTCAGTTTTCAACATGGCCCCTCTGCTCTGTCATTTCTGCTGCTCTGCACTGGCTCTTCAAAAGCTCAGATCTGTTTCACAGATTTTGCTTGTTTTCAAGTCAGATCAGCCTTCTCTGTTCTGACATGGCTTGTCCAGATGCACAAGTTTCTTTTTGCAGTCTGCCAGGTTTTGGCCCCGAGCAGGCTCAGACTATGAGAAAGATGAGTCCTTCCTCTACTTTCTCTTATATTCCAGCTGCATATCTGTGAAACTATACAAGCTATAGGGTGACCCTTCATTTAAAATATCTCATTACAGCATAAATGTGCATGTTCATCATTAATGACACATCTCAGACTTTACTCAGAAATATAACTCCCTCATGGAGCTGTGAGCAGTAACAATGCAAAGAAAAGCAACCTCTTCCATGTTCATCCTCTGAGGTGTCAAAAGAAGAGCATAAGTAGCATCTGCCATCAAATCAGAATTTTAAATTCTAGGGTGTAAATCCATGTGTTCAAGGATTTTCAGAGGCAATTTTAGGATTAATTAAGGAGAGTACCTTCAGAATTTAAAAAAAAAAATTCTAGAACATTTTTAATTAAAAAGATTATGTATACCCAAAACATGCATCACATTGTCACAGCATATACCATAGCACATGCCACAGTCGAGATGGCCCCGATACACAGAGTATCCCCGTGCCATTTTAGCAGGAGCAGGCTTTAAGCATTCACCCATACAGAGTCACACCACATCACATCAGAAGGCTTCAGGCCTCTGCCCATACAGAGTAACATCACTGCAGAAGGCTGCAAGCATCTGCCCTTGTTTGTCCTCCAGCCCAGCCTTTCATACCCCTCACGCTGATGCACGGCACCTGTGTGCCCTCTGTTCCCTTTGGTGGTTGCTCAGTGCCCCTGGGCACTCCATGGCTCATTGCTGTCACTGCTGCTCACCTGCTTCTCACAGCTGTGCCCACTGGGGATGAGGCTGGGCTGCAGCCCCACTCCCAATCACCACAAACTGTGTGCCCACAGCACTTTCTATTCCCAAATAATGATCAAGTCTTTTTCTAAAAAATAAAATTACTTGACCTAGTGAACATAAGATGATACTGTAATTCATTTAACTATTTAGTAATATTTTAAATCCCATCAGATTAATATCCTGTTGTAGTTAGCTACCTTGATGAGGGAAAGCAATATTTGTAAAACCATATTTTAATATCTGATCTTTTTTATTGTATGTTATCTTCTTACTCAATAGGACAGCTGTTGTGGTTCATGTTAATTTCATTAAGTTTTGTTAAATGGTTCGTTCTGTTATCCCCTCACGTTTTCCCCAAGTTGGTTTTTCCCCAAGTTGTACTCTCCCTTAAAGCTGTCTCTCAAGCTGTTCCCTGCTCTTTGTTCTAGTCCCTTCCCTGCCTGTCAGGGTGATCCTGTCCCTCTTTCCCTGCCTAGCAAGGCGACCCTGCCCCTTTTTCCTGAATGTTCCGTGCCACTCACCCCCTGGGCCAATCCCTGACTGAAACCCCCATTTGGAAATCCCCAAATCCTCGATGCCCCATATTGGCCCATGAGCCTTTCCCTCTGCTCTCCCCATGCTGATTGGCCCCACATGACTGCTGTAATCCCCTTGCTCTACCCCTGAAGTTTCCCTTTTGGTTGATTTTCTGTCTCCACCCCTGGTCTGTCGCTGTATTTAACCCCTTGCTCGGAGGTGCTCGGGGCTCTTTGGCATTACCTGCTTCACCTGGAATAAACCTTCCCTTGGAACCTTGAGACAGAGAGCCTCCTCCTTCCTCCGGTCCCTGCCGTGGCTGTAACAGCATGCACTGTAGAGCTTGCAGCTCTTCATCTTCAGCTGTGGGTAAACACCAGTCCCCCCTGTTCCCCACTCCTGTTGTGGCTACCCAAGTGTTCAGAGCTAGCCTGGGTTCCAGTGGACTACTGCAGACAGCAATGGAAACACTGGTGCTGATACTCATTGCTTTACACAGCCTCATGATCTAAGTTACTTTCTGTCTCAGCTCAGTAGCTGAGTTTTCACAAATCTGGCACTACAAAAGTCTCTTCAGAGTGTTTTTAATCATTCTCAATGTCTGGACTTTTTCTGTGATTGCAATATCCATACTGAGATGTGAATTTGAATGAGGAAAAGCAGTCCATTCCCAGATTTCAATATCCAATGGAGATGAATTTAAGACTTTGCCATGAGTCAGTAGTGGCCTTTCTAAGCTGGGTTCCTGCTAAGTGCAAGATGGATCATTACTCTAGCTTCAACACTCCTCTCACATTTAAACAGTGGTATTCACAGGCATAGAAAGAGACAGTTGTTAGAGCAGCTATTTCCATTCACTTCTGTAGAAAGAGTATCAGATCAGGTGCAGCCATGCCTACTAGACAGGTGCTTAAGCAACCACTTAGATTCAGGAACCATGGCCATCATCACATCTTCACACTGAGTACTTCCAACTGTCACCAACAAGTTTAATTCAATGCTCTTCCAAACCACACTGCTTGGAGTCATCTCATTTAGTATGAATTACTTGCTTTTCAGCTGTACTCAAATTCATCTGCTTTTTAATTGATTTTTCATGACCTTCCAAATCCTGTTGCAGCCTATGAAGGACTTCCAGGAGCATAGTCCATGTCAGCAGTTAGCACATTCAAATTTGCTGTCAGGTAAATTTATTACAACAAACCTAGTCAGGATGACATCTGAGCATGCGTCCAACCTAGGTGGACAGAACTACTCATATGCTTGAAACTACTGATACTATTCCTGCAGAAGTACCTTCTTGAAATGAGGCCTTTATGTCTGTAAGGATGGGCAGCTGCTGAGTGAAAAAGGAAAACAAACCCCAAACCCTCTGGTATGGAAATCTGCTTTACATTCCCTTCTCAATGTTCAATACTTAACTAGTTCTACCTATACTGTGTTCACACATTCTGATTCAAATTCCTGTTTAGTATGATGTGTAAAAACTCAGGGTTAATATGGAAGTGTAAAAAGTATATATATCTGGGAAAGAAAATTAATTTTAAATTGTGAAGTTATGCTTGAAAGTTAGTGTTTACACTATGCATGAAGTCTGTGATTCATGATTATTCCTGTTATTTCTGATTTTTGCTTCAAATGAAATTGGGTAGATTATGAAGAATGCTACTGAATTCTTCTGCTTATTTGTAAAGGAAGTTGGAATTTTTGGAGGATGTAGAGTGCAATCACTATCATAGTATTTGAGGGCAGGGAACTAGAGTCTGAGAGATCTTTTCCATAAATACAGTGTTCTTCAGTCACAAAGGCTTGGGAAGGAAACAATTCCTTCTAATTAGGAAAGTAATTTTAAGCAGAAAAAAAGATGTAAAAGCTTAGGGACTGTTCTTGTCAGAGAGAGATGTTTCCGAAAAGAATTAGGGCAATAGAGGATTATTGTTTTGTTAAGCCTTTGATTGAGATCTCAGACTTTCATCAGTTTTGTGGCAATGCAAGCAGAGATCTAAGGCTCAAATGCATTTCAGAAAAGAGGCCTTGGAGAAAGAAATTAAAATAAAATTATTTTTATTTTAAAAAGCAACCCAGACTAGGATTTATCTTTTGGGTATTTATAACACCCAGTTTATAGCCAAAGGGAAGTTTTTCTGTTATCACCCTGTTACTTTTAAAAACAAAGGGGGAAAAGTGTTGCTTTTGATTTCTAAAAACATTTGTTAGTTACTTAAAAAATTCCAGACTAGAGCATGAAAGATCTTTTGGAGGAAAACTCCAAAGCTGTTGTTTAGAATCTGCCCTGAGTATAGTCAAGATTAAAGCCCTTAATGAAGGCAAAGCTTACTTATCTGATCAGATTTTAGCATAATGGTCTAGCATGTGATATTATTTTGTAAAAGTTACATAACTTTTTGTTTAAGAGCATACTTTACTTTCAAGCAGCACAAACAACATCTTTAACCTGTTCAGATCTTTGAGAAATGCAAGCAGATTTGAAGAAAAAAATTGAATATTTGTTAACAAAAGAAAATCATTCCTTTCTTTGACTTGGTTAAGATGAAAACAAGACAGGAAACTAATAAAAAGGATCAGAGAACCTGGAAATAAATGTTGACAGGCTTGTGCACTGGCAGTTTAAAATCACATATTATTAAGCATTAGCTTTCTGCTTAAGTGTTTCCCCACAAGATTGCCTTTCCCTAGGAAAGTCTAGAGATTACCGACAACTCATTTGTGTTTGCAGGTTTTCTGTGAGTACGTGTGGGTACATCCTACCATTTATCAGCCACAATGCACGAGGTCACAAGTCCCCTGCCTCATTAAAAGACAGTGAGCCAATTGAAAAACAACTCTGCTCTCCCGAGGAGCATCTGGACATCTGGTGCAGGACTAGTCTGCTTAATTTGGAAACAGACTAATCTGGGAAGAAACTAGGCAGTTAGACAAAAAAATAGGTAATAAAACCTTGGATATACAGAGTTTTCCTGTTTTGACCATAGAATGTGCGGATTACAGCTTAAAGCTCTTTAGGATTTCTCACACACTGAGAAATAGAGTTTAAAACTTGCAATATTAAATAGTGGGACAAGAAAAATAAAAGCATGACCCTACACCTCTGTGGAAATATCTCAGGGCTTCATGAAATCATCACTGAATATTGAGTGCTGATAGCCCCAGCACACCATGATGTAGGAGCATTTATCACCAAGGTGTTTGTCACTGTCAGAAAACAAAGACAGAGCAAGAGAGAAGGTGGTGGCTTGGCTCCTTATGTGCCCAGTATAATGCAACCTGTCACATTGCAGGGGTGTTCATAAGCCACAATACAGGCATGTAACAACTGCCAGTGCACTGCTACAGGCAGAGTGTGTGTGAGTGTGGCTGCTGCTGGCTGGTGTCATGCCATCCATCTCACCTTTTGCACCGCCATGAAATTACAGTGCTAATTTCTTCACTTCAGACTGCTTTTGGCTAAAAATATTTACTTCATTAAGCTTTTCACTAATCTGTTCTTCCATTGGCATGGGGAAACTGCTCTTGTACCTTGAGAAAATTGCCATTATGTACAGTCTTTTCCAAACCAAGGAACTGCTTGCTATATTTTCACTCATCTTTAAAAGGGAAGTAGTCACAAAAAAAATTTATATTTGAATTCAAACTTCAAGAGTTTTGTTCAAAATGGTCCTCCAGAAAGCACAGAGAAAACAGTGTCTCTTGGGGAAGCCATGGAGAAGCTTTCACCAGAACTGAGAATGCAATCATTCATTGCTTCTGTAGCCAAGTAAATGATCACTATTTTGTGACACAATATACTCAATCAAAATAAAATTACTGTTAGTTTTCTTTATTACTCCTTTTTCCTCCTCAAGATGTTACATTCTCTGTTGAATATTAAATTTATTCTGGTTAACCAGAAAACAGTAGAGTTACTCAGCTGGGAAAAACACTGCATTGCTGAATAAAAGGACACTGCTCTGCCAACCATGATCTCCTCCTGATGTAACTAAGAGAGTAGAATGGATAGCAGCACTCTTCTGTCAGCTTAATGCTACAGCTTCAAACTTCTGCCCGAGGAAAAGGCCAAAAGAATGTTTAAACAGTACTCCTTAAAACTAACTTTCCTTTCTGTCAGATATAAGCTAATTGATTTTTTTGTTATATTCTTAACTAACAAGGTGGGATGAGGCTTTGTAAAGCTCCTCCTACCACATTTGTACAATGAAAGAATAATACCCGACAAAGAAGTGTTTCTGCTGTTGAAAAGAAGGGAGGGGAAAACCTGAGACCAACATGGAGGTAGAAGACATTAAATGCATCTTTTCCTCCCTCTTTGCCAGCTGTACAGAGCTCAGTGATGGAAAGAGAGTGCCACATCCAGTTACTTCCTTCCACAACACAGCAAGCAGCAGAGTAACTGATTTTGTTGTCCAGTTCCAGGAACAGATGTGGTTTGAATTTCTGCACACATGGGCCTGAGTGCCTACGCAGACTGAGGTATACGTACCCTGCTTATTTCCACATGCTTGTACTTGATTGAGAAGGACTACCTGTAACTTTTTCAATCACCCACAGCCTGTAAGCTGTTCAAGCGTAGCTCCAGAGCCAGGGTTATGCTGTGTCACCAGCAGAAAGGCTGTGATAATGCATGATTAGTCCAAGTCCCTGAGAAGAAGCAAGACAGCTGGGACTACTAAACCTGGTATCGCTGGTTTGTAGTGATCAAGTTGTGCACTGGAGTAGAGAGACACCTGGAAGCCATTTCCTGCTTGTGAACTGTTCTCCCTCCCCCTTCCTCCCAAAGATAAGTGCATGCCATGTGGCTTTTGGCCACAATGAGTTTTTTTTTGAATTTGTAACATCAGGAAGGTTTGCTTTAAAGGCACAAATCCAGATCTTGCCTTGCATACAAAACTTCAAAAGACTGTTTTTCCCCATCTAATGCTCCCCCTCCTTTCCCCCCCAATCTCTTCTGACTTCAAATTTCTCCAACTCTGAAAAAGTTCTTGCAATTTCATCTTGAAACTGGCAAATGAACTTTAACAGACTAGAGACTGCTTAGGTACTGGCCTTAGTTTTTCCATTTCCAAAGCCACTGATTGTTGTTTTCTAACCATACTTTGCTAACGTGCAACAGGTTAAGATCTCCACACATGCACACACCCCCACCCGTAAGTACTTGAAGTTTCCTTGGCTTTGAAAAGTAAGCACATATTTTGTCCATGAGAATTCCTTTGAGCAGTATCTCTTTTGTCAGTTAGGTTTCTCTTGTGCATTGTAAATCTTTCCAAGAGCCATCTCCTAACTTTTTTCTTATTATTATTTATTTTATTTTGTCTCCGGAAATGTTTCATTCAACAGAATAGTCTCACTGTTTTAGCCATTGGGCAAGATGTTGTTTCCCCTGAAATCAACAGGAGCCATCAAATTCTAAGATGCCAGAAGTTTTCACCTCTTCTCTTTAAAACCTCTGAAGTTCAGAAACATGTACCACTTCATCAGTTTGAGACAGCTCCAGCCTTCTCCCAATATTTTCAGTGGAACTGTTGGTCTTAGAAAAACTAATAGCAGAGGTGAAATACTCCTGTATTTTTGACACAACATTATAAACAACCTCCAAATAATTATTTTCTGTTGTTGTTAAAGGAAATCCTAGTTTTTGTAATTGAAATCTAGAAGTTTTTGAAAACAAATTCAAAAAGAGACATTTTAGTAGGCCAATAAAATGTTTTTGTGAAATCTCTTATAAAATGTACACCTAAATTTGTATGTTCCCATACTGTTGAAGTAGTTGTAAGATTTTACTAACTGAATTTCATCTTTTAACCAGTAGTCTGTAGCTGCTAAATCTGAATGCAGACTTAGCCTTCAAGTCTTACTGGAGAAGTAGGACTTTATAGGAAAGTCACACTCTCCCTCTTAAGAAATAGAAATAGTAAGATAAAGTGGTCAGAAAACAGCAGGGGCTGGCTCCCACCAAAGAAGCCAAACATGATATTACAGCCAGCATGGTAGAGGCTCTATCAACCAGAGCTCCATCCCACAACACCACGGCAAGAGACTAGGGAAGGCAGCAGGAGTTAAGCAAAGTCCAAGAACCAGGTGAGTTTGCGGTGGCAAAGCAGGTGCAGCATCAAGGCAGGCAGTCTACAGGGAGGGTCAGCCCAGGAATCATCAGGCAGGACTATACCTGTGAAAGGAAGCTGGGAAATCAGCCCAGCTCGTGATCTGATCAGCAGGGTCAATAGCCAAGCACAGGCACACCTAAGATGTAGTTCAGGCAGAGGCTAAACATCCATGGCTCAGCTTAAATGAAGCCCCTGAGCCCATGGGCAGGGGTGTGGGTAGAGGCCCCAGATGAGGCTGGTCAGGGCTGTTAAACCCTATTGGTTCACTCAGGCCCCCTGATATAAGTCAGTGGAACATCCAGACTCATATTTTCATGCACAAGCAAGAAAAGAGGAGAATTATGATTGTGGTTTGACCTGTGCTGCGTTTTCTGACCCCTGAGTGCCTGATTGCTCAACCATGGTATTACAGTAATGCTGTGTCTACTCATAGTTTATATAAACACAGAATATGTTAAACAACTGACTTATGATGTGATACTTTTGTTTCCACTGAATTCTAGGCCATCTGTGTACTAAAAGATCTCTAGACTTGGAAAGAAGATCTGATCTATTCAGTTTTTTCACTAAGTAGTTACAGATACTACCAGAGTATTCTGTATGTATACTTTGACATTTATATTTTATTCCTTTTCTCATTGCAATTAAGCCTCTCTTGGATCCCTGGGCTTGGTTGATACTTCTGTACTTTCTAAATATCTTCTTTACTCATCTTAAGTCTTTAAAATTCTTTATTCATGTGCTGTTCAAATTATGAAAATTAATGCAATCTTGAAGACTTAGAGTTGCTATAGCAGAGTTTCAGGTCACCTGATTTCTGAGAAATAGTTTCATCCATGTCTATTGACAAGCAATGTTTTCTTTTTCATCTTTCCTAGCTGAGGTAGTACATAATCTTATCTCATATTCTAGGACACAGAGCAGGATGTCAGCAGCATTGCAAGATACAATTCCAACAGGCAGTCTGTACTTCTTGGAATAACTCCTGATCAGTATTTTAAGTGTCCAGTTGGCAAACTGTGTACCCCACAGAGATCCAAAGCATACCAACATCTACCAACTTCTCACTTGGTAGTGAGAATTCTGGCAGACAGGATTAATTTCGATGCTTCACACAAAAGGTTTGATCCCAGCAGACTGTTTAGTAGTTACTGCAGTACAGTCATTTGCTTCCCTGGTTCTGTCTGACCAGGACTAGAAGCAAAAGAGTAACAACAGGCTTTGTTCCAGGTGACAGGAGAGAATTAGAAGTTAAGGGCTGGGTGAGCCCAAAAGCCCATCTAGCTCAGTATCCTGTTGTGAAGAGTGCTGGAGGGTGGGTGCCTTGCAAGAGGGAAACACTTTTCACCTTTTCCTTACAAATACTATTTCCTTCACACCTCTTCTTTAGAGAGCCACAGTGGGCAAGACAACTGCATAAAAGCTAGTAATTCATCTTTTATGCAAGATAAAAGGGATCCAGATCTTGCTGATAAAAACAGTGTGGCTTCAGTGCCAGCTATCTCTGCCGAGGATATTATCTAAAAATTTTACACAGAAAGAATAGTCTAAATGAAGACATTACTAAGTAGCCATATCAGACTTCATAATCTGTCTGTATTTTTATGTCTTCTAGCAGATCATAGCACTGCTCTGTTTCTAGTCTGACACTTTGTTTTGATTTTAATAAACCTAATACGAATTAAAATAGCAGGTGCATAGCAACACCTCTTTAGAATGAGTGTTTGATGCTAATAACCATGACTTTGCTGAACTATGGCTTTCATCTCAGTCTGCACAACATACATATGATGAAAAACCACTTAACCCCTTAGCTTCTGGCTGAAGAATTGTGAAAACCATGTACCAAATCAAGAGAAAAATTATAAATCCGGGAAGTTATGAGAGGTCATTCAGAAAATAAGAATGATTCAATGTGATCAGTTGACTAATATCACTGTACTCTGTATTTTTGGTAATAATGCTGCCCACACTGGAAAAGCTAGATGTGGTCTGAGAATAGACTAATGCATGTAAAAGGAACCAAACATTAGAGAGAAGGACTCCTGTCCAATATAAAAATGAAACAGGAATCTGAGCACAGACACAAGCAAACTGTAGTTGCATCTAAGGGAAAACTGAGGGCTCACTAAGTGAAAGGGTTAAGGGAGAGATTACAAGAATGAACTCCAGGTAGCTAGTGGATTCAATTCCTCGAGATTGTTGGGAGAAGGAAAAAGCTGCATATCTTTGTCTCTTGTAACTGCTTTGTTCATTACTCGCCTAAATCCCCAAAACAAACAACAAACAACAAACAATCCAAGCCTTCCCTTCACACACATACAGATATTACAAAGGTTCCACTTGTGAAAACCACTCTTGTCTATTTCTGTGCTTTTTTAACATTTTATCCTCTTACCAGGTTGAAGGTCAACAGATCTCACAAAGGAAATATTGTTTTGCTAGCAAACTAGTACTTTACTGGAGACACATGCTGTATCAGACTGATAGTGCAGACTTCATATTTAACCTGTGTCCAGTTTAGAATTCTGAAAAGACAGCTTGGTCAGACCCAATCATCTCAAAGGTCTTTTCCAAGTTAAATGAGTCTATGATTCTGTATTTCTGCTACAATAGCTTCAATGTATCGTTTCTCTTCCAGCTTCTGGGGGCAAACCCTATACGTGCCATTATCATCTTAAACATAATATAAATTCCCTGCATTGCAGAGAAGTTTCCAATTTCTCCATGACTTTAGTGCATTTAATGTCTCTTGTCACAGCATATATCACAGTTGAGACCGCCACAATACACAGAGCACCCCCATACCATTTCAGCAGGCTTTAAGCATTCCCCCATACACAGTAACACCATACCACATCAATAGGCTTCAGGCATCTGCCCAGAGTAACACCATGTCACTGCAGAAGGCTGCAAGCATCTGCTCTTTCCCGTTCTTCAGCCCAGCCTTTCATACCCCTCACGCTGATGCACGGCACCTGTGTGCCCTCTGTTCCCTTTGGTGGTTGCTCAGTGCCCCTGGGCACTCCATGGCTCATTGCTGTCACTGCTGCTCACCTGACCTACACAGCTGTCGCCCATTGAGGATGAGCTGCAGCCCCATTCCCAATCACCACACACTGTCTGTGTGCCTACAGTCTCACTGAATCATCAGACCTGCACCTTCTGATAGGAAACCAGCAAAATGGCAGATATTAAGGAGAAATCCAACACACGTGGCAGAATGAGAGGGATTTCTAAAAGCTGCTTATTAAATTCTGGGGTTTTTTGAAAGATTGTTGGGTCTTGGTAATGACTTTGTGTTAGAGGCATAATTGCATTAACTCTCAACAAGGAAACAGAATTTCCTTTTTCTTGATTTAGTCTCAGTGTGGACGAAGCTGTTAATAGGCTAAGTTCTGCTGAAGTGTCTGTGATTCCAGTGAATCCAGACATTATGAATACATATTTTACATGGGTAAACCTGACTGTTTGAAGTCAGTGAGCCTAAACTGTGTGGCATAATTAGAGGAATGATCCTCAGGTTGCTTTGTCAAAACATTCTTTAATTGCTGGATTTTAGGATTATTGGATTAGAAGATTAGATGGAATGCCTGGAAATCTCGAATTGGAGCATCCAGTAAAGTAAGACTTCTCATGAATCTGAGTTATGATGTATCTATAAACCTCACAGTATAGGTTCTTTTAGCAATTGCTCAAAATACTTTCATAGTAGGACTATATAGACATATTAACTATGTTTTCTCTGACCCTTCTTTTTAAACAGGCTTTGAATATTAAGAAACTTTTTAACTTTTCTTCATGACAATCAGTTGCCAGCTTCCATGTAGACAGGGTGCTAGAGCTGTTCTGAGCTCAGTCTGTGAATCATTCTACTTCCTTGTCCATAGGATTTAAAGGAGTCCTTGCACCAACCAGACACTGCATAGCATCTATCTTGCAGTGTGTACATATTCCTTAATTACATCATGATCAGTAATCACAGCTATGGTTTTTTATGGCATTGTTACAAGACTTACTCTGTTGTCAGTTCATTCTGCGTTGCACAAAAAAGAGTCACAACGTGGTGCACTACAGGTGCTCTTCTTCTCAGAGCAATATCAAGTGTGGAGTCTTCAAACATGGCACACAGAAAGTTATGCCATCATTCCAGCTTATCTCATTTCCAGGGAACACTTTGTACTTCACTCCTTAAAGTTTCTGTCATCAAGATTTCTCCAACTGCTGGTGCTCCCCCTGCTTGGTTCCACATGTCACATTCTGCACATACCAGCTATGAAAACCACAAGTATATATGTGTACAAGTAGAAAAATAGTGGCTCAGGGATAAATAGATGACCAGACAGGAAGGGAAACTTCAGGCCATGGTTCAAATCCCCCTTAAGAAAAATACTATGAAATCGGTCATGTCAGTATTGAACAGAACTGTCTGGTAAATTCTGCTAGAGGTTTTGAAGCCATAGGTTTAGAGTCTGGATGATCCAAATGGGACAATTTATGTATCAGTACTACATCCCTCTTTCCTGAGATGGTTTTGTAAGTATTAGGAAACTGACTTTTAATTAGGATATTAAAGAGTTTTGAAAGTTAATAGTAGTACTTTGTCATGTAATTTTGTGAAGCAAACAGAAGAGGACTTCTGTTCACAAGCAATACTGAGACATCTGTGTTAGCTGTATTCTCAAGCCATTAAACAAATAGTCATCAGCACTTCAATGTACCATATACCCATATCACTTCATATTTATACTGCTAAAATCACAGCATCCAAAATAAAAGCCAAAGCACTGAAGTGTCCCAGTATGATGAAGATCATGACTGTCAGAACAGAAGGATCAATATGGGAAGGTGCAAATCATATTCCTATTTTCTGGGGTCAAACCCCAAAACACTTTGGCACAATTTTGACATCTTTTAAGATCAATTGTAATTTTTGTCACTGATTTCCACAAAGCCCCAACTGTGCTTTTTGAGTCTGACAGTCTTGTCAGGATTTAACATACCTGAATAAGCAGAATTATATGTAGTCATGTCTTTTATATTTTCAAATTGAAACTGTAGGAATAAAAAAGATAACAGTTTGTCACTTTTCTTTGGTAAGAGAGCTCTATAAAAGGTAAGTGCTTTCACTGAATTCCTACTCTTCCAAAAATTTCTGTATGAGGTAGCACAGAGCTCTCCAACTTCCTTTAAAAGAATGATCTGTGGGTTTGTTTTACCCAGGGACTGATGAAAATGCTTATATTATCAGATAGCATAAAATAACAAAATAAATGGCTCAACAGACATTCAGTGGGGTACATTTTTTTTGTATCATGGGTGGCAGCTCACTACCTGCAGAATCCCTCTGCATGCCCAGACTAGATGGGGAGCCTGGCTAAGTCTTGTCCAAGATCAGAAGCAGAGGAGTCTTAATCACAGGCAAGGAAGGGGGCTCAGTGTAGGGCAGGTCTTTTGCCAGAATGGCCTCAGCCTGCTAGCAGGGATTGCACTCTTCAGGTTCTATTTTCCCACATTTTCCACCAGTGTAGCTATACTGTCTTCAAAGAAATCCCCGTTTAATTCAGATCAGAATACAGCCGTGAACTACCTGTCCTCCTGAAGCACTAATTTCTATGAGACAAAGCAGCAGAACTCATACACAGAAAGCTACAACACAAAGCCTGTAAACAGGGACAGAAGTGGGCATGAATCACTTCCCACCCCTGTGCCCACCCTTTGTCTTCACATTAATTATAAACTGGAGGCCTTGAAATCCCTTGCCTCTTCTGAATTGCTCTCATGGGTAATATTATCCCCAAAGAGCATGATACCAACCACACACGATTTGGGGGTCACTAGAACTGCTGCTAAATTTATGTTAGATTTTATGGGCTTCTTTTCCTCTTAAAAGACATAAGATACAGTCCTAAAGGTTTTTATATTATCAGAAATTTACAAAAAGAGAGAAAAGTGTAGAAAGTTCTATAGTAAGTGTATGAATCCTGCCATTTGGATTATAGAAATACTTTTGTAATCAAAAATATCCTTGCCAGAAACAGTTTCAGGTTTCTTTGGTATTTAGAAATCTATTGCTAAACAAAGTAAAAATGAATGATAAACAAAATCGAGTTTCCTTTGAGCCTGACGTTCTTGCAGCTGCACTCCACTTTTAAGAGTAACCTATTATCAATTAATTTAGAATGACACTGGCAAGCAGTCCCCAGACTTTAATTAATATCTCTTTGACAAGCTCATAATCTTTCTAGTTAATAAAGTCTCTCTTAAATTAGTTTAACTCTTATTTCACTTACTGTTGTAAGGAATTGGCATCAAATCTAGGGTACTTAACAGTACTTTCTCATTTCAAATGTCCTTAGAAGGAGAACTTATAGTTAGATTTTATGGAGTAGAATGAGTATTTGATGAAGGTCACCCTCAATCCAGTGGCAGTGCTGGAAGTAAAATCTAGGTTCCTGCATGCCCTTCTGTTGTGCAATTGATTAAGCAATGGTGCTGTCTCCTGTCTCAGTATCTTGCAAGGAAAGGATTAAATTCTGATTCCAAGTTACATAATTGATTCTTTTCCTTCATACCAATATCAAGATATTAGAAAGCTACGGTATAGTACTGTAAATATAATATAGTGACTCATTGTAAAAGTTACTTAAATAATAAGTGTCAGAATAGGACAACATGGGGAACAACTTCTTATTTAATTTTAAGCTCTTAATACACTTCTGAAGACTTTGCCTTTAAAATTCTGTGTCAGTTTTACCCATATATCTGAAATGCAGAACATGAGAACCTTATGCAGCCACATTACCATGTCCTGTGGAATAGGAGATAATACTGTGAACTGGAAAAGATGCTGAGATAAAATCTCCTTTGACCTCTTGGTAAGTCAACAGCTTTTATATAAGTGTAGTGAAATGTGCTTTATATACGCCTGTTGCATATGTGTGTTACGAGAAAAAAAAAATTAGCTGTAATGAGGTAATTTTTGATACATCAGATCACATCAACCTACCTTTCTTTCTACTTTGCCTGCAAAATAAACCAAGAGGCGCACAAATTACTGTCAGGCTTTGAGTCTGATAGGGTTTCTTCAGAACTGAGAAAATTCCAGCTTCCAGATTGTAAAGTTCTAAACTGATTAAATCTACAAAGAAAGGCGATCTTCTCATTTTAAAGATAATCTGTGTTTTGTATCTAACTAACAACTGTAAGAAGTATCTGTGTAAGCATTAATGACTCTGCTGTAATGTACTGCCAAGGGAGACTGAAGTAGGAGTTTTTTGAAGGTAATTTTTGCCAGGTGAGGATATTACAGCCTTAATTTGCTGATTCATAGGAATGGCTTGTTTATTTTTCTTGTAAGATGAAGCTTGAAGTGAAAATGGGGTGTGAAAAAACCAAGATTTGCTTATTGGTCTCCTTCATCTTAAATAAATGTAAAAGCTTAATTTAAAAATCTGTCTCATTAGCAAGGACTAAGATAATTAAGATGGCTGAGAAAGGTCAGTTATATATGCAACTTAATTAGGATCCCAAGGCCAGGAGACATCTTACCATCTCTAGAAGTCATGAGCAGTCTATGCATTCCAGAAGTATTCCTCTAGAATACATAAAACTGAAAATGGCATGTCCCAAAAACTCAGTTATAGTGGCAATAGACATGAGCCTTTACCACTGCCTTAGAATACTAACTTTGTACAAAGAACTTATTTTACGTTGCTTCTTTGTTTTTTCCTCTTCTTAAGTCAACAGGGGGAAAAAGAAAAGAGATGAAATAGATATTAGCTAGTGAGAAAAAGTACAAAAAATATGTTTTCAGTCAGTAGCATATTCTTCAGCTGAATTGCTACAATTTTTCCTTAAGCACTTTCTGCCTCTGTCAGTGCTGACATGCTGAACCAGAGGCTTTATTGCTATTCCTGTGTTTCTGTGGCAATGATAATTCCATCAGAGAAGTCACAAATCAGAAAATAGTTTCTTCCAATGAAAGAGCAAATGAAACACAGCAAGATCATCCTCCTTTCTCATGCGTGTAACTGTAAAAAGTTTCTGTGGTTGGAATGTGGCTCTGATTACATTTCTCTATCCCAAAATAAACATGGTGCAAAAGAAAAGGATATGGGGTGGGGGGAAAGCCTGTCACTGGGCCACCCTCAGGAAACCTCACAAGATCTACTGTCTGTCTGTGCAAGCCATGGAAGAGCCAAGGAAGTGATCCCAGCTTGGTGGTCTTATTCTTAATTAAAACAAATGAGGCTCTTTCAGCTGTTGCAGATAAATATTTGATGAAAAGAGACAGGAACAGATGTCGAAAAACTGTAGTAAATAAAGAATAAAACCAGAAGAGCAAATGTTACAACAGTATTTTATACTAAAAAAAAAAATCACTTTACAGATTTCTGTCAAATATCTATTTTTACTAAGATCATTCCATAAGTGGGAAGACTATTTTTTTACAAAGTAGGATTAAAATACAAATGCATATAGATAGTGAACAATTTTTAAGTCAACTTGTTGCACATTAGAGGGTTAAAGTAAGCACTAGTTCTTGGGCCACTGATGAGACAGAAGACTTCAAGGTAATTTGTACACTTCCATGAGTTTATGTTGATTCTAGAATCATTAGTAGAGTTTTGCTCCATAATTTATGTTAAGGATGCACAGTGAGAAGGTGCCTAGCAAAATACAATAGCAGCATCCTTGTTGCAACAATCTGTCATAATATTTGTAAGTCCTATCCTTTATGAATGGTTAATTTTATGCAGTGAATTCAGCCTTTTCCTGTAGTTGCAGTTCTACTTAGGAGTACACTTGGATCTAATTTTAACATTCACCTTGCTCTCAATGGGGTTTTATACAGGATGAACTCCAAAGGTCCCTTTCCATTTCAGTTACTCCATACCTTGAGAGCATTGGGTCCAAATTAGTTTACCTTTCAGCAAATGCATTTATAGCATTTTATGAAAAAAACCTGATAGAATTGAAATAACTTAAAGGTAAGCTATAAAAGAAAGCTGAGTCATGAAATAGAGGAAAAATCTCAGTAGCTGGCTCTTTCTACATTAACATCTTCATTGTTAGCACCATATTAGCATTGCCTGCTAGTTTAAGGTAAAAGGCAAGTGTAATCTTGCCATTCCAAAAAAACATTCCAAAAAGGATGTTTCCATTGAGTCAAATGTAAATTAAACATCTGAATGTGAAAGAACTGATTTTATAAGTAGTCCTTACAAAACTACTGAGAGACTGTGAACCACAGGAGTTTCAATGATAATATTTTAAAATAATATAGTGATTTGGGTCACCAGAAGCTGGATAAATTGGTATAATCTGAATTCTGAAAATATATATACGGGAGTTATGAGTGAATGGAGACCTGAAATATAATCCTGACTCTGAAGATGGTTAGAAGAAAAAGGAAACAGTTGATTGACTGCACTGCATCAGGGTCTACATGGGATACTACAGAACTGGAGTCCCACAGCAGGCACAGGTGAAAGCAGAACAACATCCAGAGAAATGAAAATTAACAGGTTTAGATGAGAGATTAGGAACAAATTTTAAGAACTGAGGAAAAGAAACCTTAGATTGCAACAAACTTTCCATGACTGGAGGAGATCAAATCAGCTAGAATTCTAATGACTAATTAAATTGAGAAGTATGGTCCTTTATAAAAACTACAAGGCATTTGTAGTTTGCAGAAAGTCGAGATGAATGATCATAAATGTCTCTTCTAATTATCTCTTCTGGCCACAGCACCTGCAAATTTGTAGTGTTCAGCATAGCATTGTATCCCAGTCCTCTAGAGGTTTTCTGAAGCTGACACAGAACTCCTCATCCACAGGTCAGGCAAATCACCTTCCCTTTCCATTGCTGCAAAATTCAGACAAAACCAGGTAGTCTCAAGTGCACTCGATAGTCTCGAGTGCACACCAATGAGGCAGGCAGATTTAATTTGAGGATCAAACATAAAGAACTCAATAGCAACCTTGCTTGGTGCCAATTTACTTGTGATCTGACGGAACCAATCTGAACCCAACAAGCTCCCAGAGATAACAGTTTGTCAATTTTCCATTTCAAAGGCAACATGATAACTAAAAGCTTACAGATGTATCACATGGAAATCAGACTTGCAGCAAGCAGCAAACTTTCTGATAAAGGCCTAAGCCTAATTTTATTGAAGTCAATGACAAACCCCAGCAGATTTCAGTAGAGGTTGTTTGAGGCTCAAGGTGAGAAACAACTCTGAGAACAGTTATAATCAACTCAGTCCCCAGTTAGGACAGAAGAAATGCGAGAGAATTTTTTTGGCGGGCAGTGCCCAAGTTGAGAATTCACAGTGAGTTGCAAGGATCTGTGACACTGAGAATTTTAAGGAACCCTTACAGAAACTGGTAGGATTTGGCAAAGTCAGCATGTCCCCATTTAGCCTGGTATTGCCATGCCCATGTGCAGTTACATGGAACCTGACAGCAGTTACCCTCTTTATTTAGCCCCAAGCAATCTCCAGACTGTCCACAGAAGCTGCAGCCAAACTGTTGTACTGGAGCATAAACACAGAGAGTGTGGCTGATGAAGCAATAAATAAAATGAGTGGGCAGAGCAGGGGCAACAACTTTGCCTCTTTTTTCTAAACAAGTGTTATAAAAACAGCAAAATGTAGTCACATCTATGGCATGGCCAGTGCAAGACATGAGAGAGGCAGGGAGTAGATACTCATCTCTGTATGTCTCTGACACTGGCTGCAGCTAGAATGTAATTCAGTCTCAGATCAACAGTGACTACTCTGATTCCCATGCATCAGTTGCAAGAGAAACTTCACCTCTGTTTTTCAGAGTGCAAAGGAAATAGATGGAGACATGTTTGGTGTTCCTAATCATAAGTGACATGTTTTATAGAGATCTACTTCTGTAAAGACTTCTGTGATGGGTGAGAAAGAAGCAAAGAAGAAAAAGAAATTTTTCTCCAATTTCTTGTTAAAAAAAAGGTTAAGGAGAAGTCTCCAAAATAATATTCTCTCCTTTGTGTCCATTACAGATCAGGGTAAGGTAGACAAAAATGAAAATACTTTCCAAGGTTATGCTATACAGTCAGGATTTAAACTCAGAACTTCTGAACACAATCCCAGTGCCTGAGCCACACATTCATTTTCTTCTCTGTATTCCCCCACAATCTTAGGCCATGTGGCCACTGTTGGTGAAATGAAAAACAGGTGCAGATCCATGAACAGATGGGAGACCAGCCCTGGCTGATCTCTGGAGGATAATACAATGTTGTTTTCCAGAAAAGAGGATTCCAAAGAACCACAGAGGCAGCACCCCTGCCCTAAAACTAAAGCTGCTCTGTCTCACACTAAATGTTATCTCCACCAGCCCAGCAAGTGGGAGTTTTGAGGAATGGTCTGTTGTCTATCAGCAAAGGACACTGCTTCACTGACCTCTCAGATTTTCAATATTGACATCTCTGTTTTTCAGGCATACCTATAAAGATTGTAGAAGACTAATTGCAATTCCATTCTTAGCAGTAACTGCAGCCAATGTTTCTAAGTTGCTGGAACATGAAATTTCTTCCCTTGAGTAGACATCTTTGGAATGTCTAACACTCAAAAAATGCCATTAGCTGTATGCAGCATCTTTCTCTGGGAAAATCACTAGTGCTATGGGACAAATCTCCAGGTAAGATGAATAATACATTTGTTCTGGATCTTTAAGGAGAGATCTGGATCTTTAATTTCCAGTTCATGGGGAGCTGATGGGTTATTCCACAATAAGTGGTTAAACAAAGAATTTGGACTGCTTTCTTAATGGGAGAGTGACAGTAGATTACTAATAGGGCAATTGCCTGGGCCTAAGCACAGGATGGCGTGCAAAGTATTCCCTGCCTTGTGTGACCCACAGTTACTGTCCCTGGAAGACACATTTCCCCTCCATGTGTCACCTGACACATCAGCCAGAAGTATCAGAGAAGGCAGGGCAGTCCTCCCTTTGCACAGAGCACAACTCAAAAGGACAGTACATGCAAGAGGACAGGGGGTGTTTCTTAGGATCATGGAATAGTTGGGATTGGACAGGACCTTTAAAGGCCATCTAGTCCAACCCTCCTGGCTGTGAGCAGAGACATCTTCATCTAGATAAGGTTGCTCAGTACCCCATCCTACCCGACCTTGAAGATTTCTAGGGATGAAGCATCTATCACCTCTCTGGGCAATCTGTTCCAGTGTTTCACCACCCTCATTGTAAAAAAATTCTTGCTTTTATCTAGTCTGAATGTACCCTCTTTTAGTTTAAAATCATTCCCCTAGTCCTATCACAACAGGTCCTACAAACATTTCAGCTTAGATACTAGTGGGTCCAGCCTTCTTGTTGTTTTTTGGTTTTGTTTTGTGCAAATACACTCCTGTAGTACTGTGTCCAAGAGAGATTATTTGTCCTTGCTAAAGTTGCTTTTACAGCAAAAATGCCTGTCTATTTGTGCCAAGACATTTGAAGACAACCTGTTTCCTTAGACTCTGTTTTGGGGCACAAAACCCGATTTGAAAAAGTAGGCCAAAACCACACTGTTGGCATGCATGTGTTCTGCTCAACTGTGAATCAAATTAATTGGGAAAATCTATCTTGTCCAAGTGTTAGTCAGGTTTTGAAGGGAAACATTCTCCACCGATGACACAAGCGGAATTAAACAACAAAGACCACCCAGGACACTGGGAATTTCAAACTTCTTGGCCTCAGTTTCTCGGATTTGTTCTTCCCAGCTTCATGTGTGCTCTTTGAGACAGAAAAGAGCATTTCCTTAATTTTGAACTAGTATTTGTCTTCCAATGGAACATTTGTGAAAGCAGCTGGTCCCAGAGGTGGAATGTTCCAAAATCCCATTTTGGAGCCAAGTACGTACGTAGTGGAGTCAGTCATGACACCACTTTATAGAGAACAGACAATGAGTTTTGGATCCTGTGAGTACCTTTTCTCCCTGCAGATAAGTTCCCTTCCCCCATTCTTTTGGAAATATCTCAGTCTGTATTGGAAACAGAGGATGTAATTTATTTTTATCGCCTTCCCTGTCAAACTGGCCAACTGCCACAGGGTTCTGCTTTCAGATGTAGCAAGAGGCAGGAGAATCACAATGAAGAACCATTCATTTCAGTGGCTCCTCCTCGGTTTCTTATCTTATTTTGAGGCTACCTACTGTGCTGTCTTATCACTCTTTCTAATCCTGCAAAACTTCTCTGCAACTTGACCCCTGAGCAGAAAGAGCTGACCTGCTTAGACCTCTGTGCTTCTCCACTCCTGCTCCCATGCCCACAGAATGTGTTGCTCCTTCCTTTGTTACTGTTCCTTTTTCACTGCCTTTCTTACCCCTCACTCCTCTTTTCCCTGGCCCATTACACTGCATTACATTTCCTAGCTGCATGCACATACATCTGTGTGGTCTCCTTGGGGTATGCGCAATTCCTCACTGTCCAGCCTGCCCTTTGATGTCTGCTGAAGAAGGATACATCTTCTTTTCCATCTCTTCACATGTGCCTATTAATTACGCTCTTCAGAGGAGCTGTTTACTGACTATCACTCTGTTTACAGTGGAATACAGCTAAACATTTGGTCTTCACAGTTCCCCTCTTCTACACCACCCACCCAGTTTCTTCTCAATTGTTGCAAAATAGATGTCTCCGAATCTCTTTATAAAGGCACAGATACAACGTACTTATGTTCCACACCCAGCCTCCTGCTCTAAAATGCTGGGTTTGCCTCCCTTGCAGGGAAGTAGAGAAAGAAGCTACATTGCCTTTTTTGTCTTGAGGCCTCTAACGGAAAAGAAGCATTGAAGCTTTTGCTGCACAGATTCCTACCTTGTGTGCTGTAGAAAACCCAGAAAGACCTGCAAGCATCAGAATCATGACCTGTGAAGAAATAATACAAGCCCAGTATGAAGTACAGAAGTGTGCCCACTGAAATGAGAAGGGCTATCCTATGTACAAACTGTGCATATGTATTTGTGAGATCAAGGGCCCTTGGGCAGAGGGAGTTTTAATAGGCTAGGGAGGAAAAAATTACTCTAGCAAATTGTGCAGAAAAGTTGTATGGTTATAATGTAGCAGTTCAAACCTCAGATGAAAATTCCTTCAGAATTCCTCTTTATTCCATATGGAGCTTAAAATATTACTAAATAGTATGAAATAAATTAAAACCAAATGTGGGATGAATTACGGGTTTTTTTCCCAATGAACAGATTATTGTCAATCATAGAATCATGGAATGGTTTGGGTTGGAAGGGACTGACTTCCAACTCCCCTACTATGGACGAGGACACCTTCCACTAGACCAGGTGGCTCAGAGCTCCATCCAGCCTGGCCTTGAGCACTTCCAGGGATGGGGCAGCCACAGCTTCTCTGGGCAACCTGTGCCAGTGCCCAGCCAGCCTCACAGGGAAGAATTTCTTCCTCATATGTAATCTAAACCTGCCCTCTATCAGTTTAAACCCATTACCCTTTGTCTCATGTCCTTGAAAAAAATGCCTGTGCAGCTCTCCTGTGGCCCCTTTAGGCACTGGAAGGAGCTGTAAGTTCTCCCAGAGCCTTCTCTTCTCCAGGCTGAGCGACCCCAGCTCTCTGGGCCTGCCTGCCCTGGAGAGCTGCTCTGGCTCCTGCTCCTTGTGGCAGAGGCAGCTGCTGCTTTAACTGAGGCAGCCCCAGCACTGGGCCTGGAAGGAACAGAAGCTTTAAACTTACTTACAGCCCGCAGTTTGGAGACCATATCTCAGGCAACAGAAACTAGGGATGGGGTGGGGCAGGGAAGGGCCAGGGAAGGAAGTTCAGAAAGGCCTGTGGAAGCACACAGAACCAGCTCAGGTTACAGAGCCTTCCAGCTGAAAAGTCCAGGGGTACAGAAACATGGGAATGAACCTGTGTGCAGTTAATTTCCATCAGTTATCCCAGACAGGAAAAACAGCCACACCAGAAAAACAGACGGCAAAGCCTGACGTGTCGATTTTGGTGTCATTCACACTCTTTTCCCTGATGCTCCTGTAAATGCAGAATCTGCATTTATATCCAAAACACTTTTTAATGAGTGCTTTATTGACACATTTGTTCTACTTCTATATAACAGGATAATGACGAACAGCTGGCTACAGATAATGACAGGCACTAATTTATATTGGGTTACTACCTTCAGATTCTGTAGGCTGTTACCTTTTTTTTTCTTTAAATTTTTAGCATTCTCGCCCTCTGTTGTACTTGCAGTTTATGATGCTCACATTTACTATTCTTGTGTGCTAGGAAATGAATAAGCATTTTAAAAGCTTTATGTTTAATTACATTTTCAGCTATTAATTAGACACATAAACAAATTAAATGTACATTTAATTAAATGTTACCCATTTAAACGGGTAAACTGGAAGCAGAGTCCATCGACTTTAAAACCAATATTGTGTGCATTTATCTTAATTAGTCAGGTAGTGTTAGGGATTAATGAACTCTAACTGTTCTATTCATAATCAGATGCATTAGCATTTGTGTCTTTGTGGCACACAGAAGATGAGTTCAGATGGGAGCTCTCTCCTGCTATGTATTGTACAAACAGAATGGGAGGTGCATCTGCAAAACTTCCTTTGTCACCTTGAAAAGGAAATACTGATAATTTAGCTTTTGCAGGTGTGAACTGAAAGTTCAAAACATCATCCAAAACTTTCCCCTACCTTGTCATTTCATATTTACACCCAGGAGATTTTTCCTCCACAGAGTGGCCATTCAGCATTTTGAGAAGTGGATTCTCATTCTGGCACATCCAGGTTCTAGTCTGAATGAATAAAGCTCATGAGGAAATATTAAGCTGACAAATGTCCTAAAGAACTCACCTGATTGAGAAAGCAGGTACTTCAGCAGGCAGAGAAAGTCACTTGGGAACAGTGTGGAGCACCTGATCTGTCTGTGCAGCAAACAATTGGCTATGTGTTGTCTTCCCAGCAAACACACAACTAGGGCTGCTGACTAATTCCACTTCTGTGATAAATGAATGAGTCTGATCATGTCTGCTCATTTATTGGTGCTAGGAAGTAAAATGTGGAGCCATAGTTCCTCAGATATTTTATTCTACAGATGAGTTTATAACTTCAAGTTTGAAGAATTTATTTTTATAATTGATACACACACATTCAAGGTCATGAAATTTCTTTAGTTGTATTGGACCATCACAAGTATTTATTTTTCCTTTCTGCATCGTGGATAGAGAGATTGTGCTTTTAATGTGTATACTTAACTTACTTGTATATAAAGAAGTAATCCAGCAAACTGGTAAATCAGCCTGTTCTGGCATTTCCAAGTCTTCCTTTGATATCAAGATACAATGAGAAAACATCAGCATAAAAATAGAGAGAAAAATCCAAGTTATCAAGACACTCCTGTGTCCATTTTGTATGAGAGTTAGATTCCATTTACTTTGAATAATTTCCTCCTGAATTTTTTTTAAAGAGCTAAAATATAGAATTTTCCAAAACAAATAAAACCTTGTATGGTATTCAGTGCTTTGATGGAAAGCAATTGCTCCAGCTATAGGGTCTGCATTTCGTATGCTTTTCTGAAGTCCAGGACTAGCAGGGCTCTACATCTAACACAGACTGAACTTTGAGTTATATTGCAATTTATTTTCTCATCCGTTGGCAGCAGTTGCTGCTCTGGCTGATATAGTTTATATTTAACACCTTTTGTTTCTATATGTTTAGGTGATACTATTAAAACTACAGTGGATCTTTCCTGAAAATGAAACAGCCTTGGTATCCCTGTTTCTCTAGTTCACCTGGAATAACCATAATTCCAAGTTTTCAGCCCAGCCACTAGACTTTATAACAGATCTGCCCTCCAGGATAAGTTACAGTCACTATTTTGGGAAAGATTTTTATCTCAGCTGGTATAATTTTGTGTAAGTTTTCTTTTTTTTTCTTAATCAGATTCTATTTAACAGATGTTTTTAATTGCATCAAAACATTTTTAAAGTCAGGATTAGGAGAGAATTGAAAGGGATTCTGTTTACAGCCCAGACAGTTTGCAATTTGAGAGCTTGGTCTGGACAGTTTCTGACTGATACAGACAACCTGAGGTGACTGCAGTGAGCAGCTGAAGTCCTGACCATGCACACGCCATGCTTGTGGTAAGAGTTGAGCAGTGTATTTGTTATCTTCACCAAGAAATAAACTCTCCCTGTTTTGCCAAGGCATCCAGGTTGACAGAGAGATTAACTTCAGTAAAACAAATGAAGGTTAAACAAAACAAAACAACCCCCAAACAGCACCTGACTTATCAGCTCGGAGCTGAGGGGAAGAGGAGGAAGGATTGCAGCAGTCTCCTCTTAGCACCATTCTCCCCCAGCCTGGGAGACTTTCACCTCCCTGCACCGGGCAGAGGAGCAGCAGGAAGGCAGGAGCTGGGCCTGCCTTGCCCCAGGGACTCCCCTCCCTGCAGCCCAGGGTGGGGGATGCCCTGGAGCAGGGAGCCACAGTCTGTGTGCACAGGCAGGAGGATGCCAGCCTGCTCCCTCATCCCTGCTGGGCCTGCTGGAGCCCCGCTCTTGATTTGCTGCCAGGCTTTAAAGTGCTTTAAAGTTTCTTCCTTCCACAGGACATTTTAGTATCCACAGGCAAGGGGTATTATGATCCAGAAGGTATTGGTGTTACAAACAAACAGCAAAGTTTACCACCCACTGTCTTGGTTGTCTTGTACACATGGTTCCATTTTACTTTTGGTCTGCCATGATTTCCAGATGTTGGGGGAAAATGTTTAATTCTTGGGGAAATTTTAATTAATGAAGAATCCAGAATCTTTTTAGCAGCAAATATGCAGTAGCTGGAGTAAAAAAAGGTAAAGTCCATTTTAAAACCTTCCCAATGCTTTAGATTTACAGAACTTTTCTACAATATTTCAAATGTTAATTCTAGAAGAACTGTATTTAACAAAGGTATCCCAACATGCATCTCTTAAACACACACACAAAAATCAAATGGAAAAGAAAGAAGGAAACATGGAAAGAAAAAAAAAATGAAGGACTTGTGATCAGAAAGTATATGCAAACAGGACAGCATGCGGTAAAAGAAAAATAAAGATAGGCAAATGGCCATTTTTACTCTCTCTGAAAGAAGTGACAAACTTGTAAGTCTGATTCAGAAAAGGGGAGTACTGATGGATGTTCAAAGGCTGGGTTTAGAATTGTTACTGGAGTAAAGTTCAAATTGGGAATGTGTGCTGGGGAAGGCACTGGGCATCTCTCCCCCGG
The DNA here is from genome assembly GCF_031753505.1 of Anomalospiza imberbis. Classification (NCBI taxonomy): domain Eukaryota; kingdom Metazoa; phylum Chordata; class Aves; order Passeriformes; family Viduidae; genus Anomalospiza; species Anomalospiza imberbis. Next base: position 13,671,039 of record NC_089693.1, on the reverse strand, counting down.
CTGCTGCTGAAGCCATTCTAGAAGGCAGCCTGCCATGGCTGGCTCTGAGCTCGCGTTCGGCCAGGCCGCGCCACAGCTTTGTCTCTGTAGCAAACACGTGCCTGACCCGCGCTCCGCATCTCGGAGGTTACCAAGGACAGGCTCGGGAGTCGGAAGCAGTGCCGAGCACAGCAGCTGTGCTGACAGCCCACATTCAAACATCAGCACTGCACACAGACAGAGGAGCTGGGATCTTTGATGTGCTCCAACTACAGACCTTCCCCCCGTGCCGTGCCACAAAACCTACACAGCTGCATCAGTCAGTTCCGAAGTAACTTGGCACTGAACTTCCCTGCACAAAGGGGCTCAGATCTAGGCAGCCTGGCTTCAGGACAGGCAGAGACAGGAGTGAGCTGTACAAGAGGCTGTGCCGGTGGGATCGGCTGCTCCTGGTTTGCTGTCTGCCTGTGCAATCCCCTTCCTGCTCTGCAGCAGCAAACACGCAGCTCAGGCACTGCTGCTCCTCAGGCACTGGGCACTTCTGCCTGGCTTCACGGGAGCAATAACACTTCTTGTGCCTGCAACATGCTCTGCTCCTGGAGAATGTGCCAGGCGTTGTTCTGATAAAGGCAGAAGAGAGTTTTGCCTCTGTTTTTCAAGCAACACTTTGCCTATGAGGAGAGAGAAATTTAAAAAACTCACTGATTTACCATGTTAAAAAAAGATGGCACATTTATTGCTACATAAATGTTATATACATAGTGTTTTCTGTTACATTGACAGAAAGTTTTTGAACTTCTTGCTGCTGGTTGGAAAGGTTTATCAGCAATACCTTGAAATTTGACACAGGGTACAAATCTGCAATAAACCAACAATGGAAACTGGAGAACAAGATGAGAAGCAATTCATCTCGGACAATTAGCTCTTACAATACTCCATAGGTACTACACGGTATGCTAGAACCCTACTATGGTCTTACAATGCTATTGTAAATTTCTGATATTAATGAACAGGTTATGGTAAATAACCCTACATTTTTACTACCTAATATAGTAAAATAAAGTAAGAAACTTTTTACTGAAAACTTTTTTTGATTTCAAAAATCTAGAAAGAGTAATATTTAGAATTCAAGAAATTTTCTTACAAGATTATTGTATAAAAGACTAGCTACAGTGAAAAATAAGCCAAATGTTTTTTCTTTCTATTTTATGAAGGAAAGCTTCTGGGCATACTGCAAAGTCTAATATAGCCAAAAAGACAACAAGCTTAGAAGGAAAAAGGCCAGGCAGTGGCACGTGATCACTTTCACACGTCATAAGCAACAAATTCCGTTTAGCTGATAAACACTGAAATGAAGAACAAGGCCACAGATATAATCAGGTGTTATTTGATGATATATGCAAATTAAAGTAATAGAAATGAGTCCACTAATTCCACAAACTGTTTTGTTAGGAACCATCCAAAACATGAGCTTAAATTCATTAGTTTATTTTATCAATCCATATTTTGTTCTTTCAAATTAAATGACTTCATAAAATTATAGTTTTGTTCCTGTTTTGTGTGTGAACCAATTGCCAGTGATGAAAGATGCACTATATAAACAATAGCTCAGACAACCTTGGCTTAGGAAATTTCCTCCCATGGTCATTGCAGTGGAAGACAGTTTCCATGGAAGTTCAAAGGGATTTTAACCATTTCAACACATCTGTGACAAAGGAATACTTATGGACACTATTCTGGTGGAGAAACATTTAAAGGTTTAATGCTAATATGGCTTGGGGCGGGGGTATTTGCATTTGATTCACACTATTTTTTCTCCACTGACAAGCCATACAACATGACATGATAGTTAACGTGTACAGGAAGGAAAAACTGGTGACCATTGCTCTTAAGATTCCATTACGTAATAAGCCCACCTTGGTGGTGGTTATATCATCACACTACCTGCCACGGTGAATTCAGGATTTTAATATTCACCAAAGTTACAGCCTGAAAAAAATCTCCTTTGTATTTTAATGCATTTTGTGCTTACATACAGCTAACACTTTACATGTACTATATGTAGTACTTACTGCTCGGAAAACAAAGCAACTCTAACAAAGTAGATTCTCCCCACCCAATTTACACTTCACGTTACAAGCTTTACTATGAAGCCTAGAAGCCTAAAAAGGTTTTGTTTATAATTAGAAAAAAAAATGTTTGAGGAAAGTCTGAGGGAAAATAAAAATCACTTTTTAAATCCAAGAAATGTTATGGTCACAGTATTGCTCCAGCCTGCAGCCTTCATGAGGCCTCTGAGTGGCTTGAGGCACAGAGCTCAGTATGGAAGGGGAACTGTGACCATAACTGTTCAGATTACCAGAGATCAAAAATAACATAAAAAAAGCTATACCAAGGAATAGTTTCCTATTGCATGGAAAACACTAGTCATATGGCAAAAGGAGAGGAAAGGACAACAAAAGACTTTTCCCTTCCTTTTTTAAGACACTAATAGGTATGCTGGGAATGCTACGGGTCGACGGTTGTCACTGCTTTGTTCTCTGAATGTGAACAGCTTTAGTAAATGCTGGCATTCAGCTGAAATTTTATCAGCTTTTAACATGTTAACTTTTCCCTTTATATGTAGACCTTTACAGTTCCATAACAATAAATAAAATTTGTAGTTACAATGCATTTGTCAATTCAGTTTAGGCACAAGGCAACTTCCACAATGAGTGGAGAGATCACAACAGTCTCTGATTGTGCAGAAGCGACACACTGCTTGCAACAGAATGATATGTTCAGAGTATCTCATGGGCTGAAATTCTGTCTGAAGATCTTGTATCTTCACTCCTGATGCAGGTGTTGACCAGTAGCTTTGATCATAAGATTGCATTTGGGTTTCTTGCTTCAAGTGTTTTCTCCTGTCAGGTTTGTGTCTTCATATAATGTTAGTTGTCTGTGTCCTTGTGAAGAAAGGTCACCTTCTGTGTATCCTACCAATAACTCTGGAATTCTAGAAAGAAGTTTAGGAGAAGAAAGAAGTTATCAGGAAAAGAATAATTAAAAACCTTAGTATCAACACTAGAGACCTAATTTGAACTGCATTTGGTGGCATTTTCAGTCATTTAGGTGCAAAAGAAGATCACATTGAGAGCCCCTGAAATCCCCCGTTCCAGAGGTATCCGTCTTGAACGTGATACATTTAGGAGATTACTCTAAAGAACCTTCTGCTGGGCCTCTCTGGATAAGGGAGAAAGAAAAATCTGCACATCTCAGACCTTCAGTCTGTGTGTGGCTTTGCTCTCCAAATCAAGCAGTGCCAAGTTCACTCCCTCCAGGAGGTAAATTGCCATGTTCCTGTACAGCCCTTTCTGTCAATGTTGTACTTCAGTCAACCCACAACGTTATGCTATTAATAAAGCAAAGACACCAAACTTTTGAAAGTGGTTCTTTATATTTATATGGAAAGAACAGACTAAGTTGGCTGTAAATTAAAAATTATCTGACAATTCCAAAGTAGCCAGTTGCTCTTGTATGAAACAAATTAGAGAAATTCAAAGCATTAAAAATTAGAAAATACACAACAAGAAACAAATTCCCAAAACATAAAATTCAGTAAAGTTCTGGATTAAAATAAGGACATTGAACCCAGTTTTTTATTCTTTTTGAAAGTGGCAACAGCTCTACTGGAATACTCAATTTTTTTTCCTTTTAAAATCAAGGTTTCCCAGCTATTTAGAAAACCAACCAATGACATGAATAAACCCAAAAGACTGATATTCCTGTAGGGCCTCCCCACGAGTGTGTTTCAATGAGATGTTACATACTGGGCTACCCTGCAAAGCTGCAAACATTACTTTTAAATTTTAGCTATCTTCACCAATACCAATTGTGACTGAAGACAGTTCCCAGTCTCTGTTGGGCAAATGAGGAGTTAGAAGGACTGGCCATGAGCCAGAGAGCAATTCTCTCTGGGATGAGGAGTCCCTGAAACTGTATCAGTACTGGGAAACAATACATCGATTTTTAAATCAACTGATGTAATATTTAGACCATTTAAAGATGTATAAATCATCTCTAATAAACTTGGCTTATCTAGCAAGCTGTTCACTGTTCCTCTGATGTCATGCCAAGAAGGCCACCTGAGCCAAGAGATGTAGCCATTGGCAACGAGGCATGAAAATAAAGAGACTGACGACAATTTCTTGGGGTTTTATTATAAACCCAAACAAATCTGCAGCCTTCTGCTTCTGCTGAGAGACATGAAAGCACAGAGAAGTTTGGTGCTGCTGGCAGCTCAGGAACTAATCCCCACCATATCCAGGTGTCTCCCCCACTTCAGCCAACACAAAGCAGCAAGAGCCATCCCCTGACGTACCTGGCTGGTGTTCACATATGACCCATAGGGTTGGTAGTTTCACTCAGGCCAGGGTGGCTTCCTGGGTGTGGTGTTGGTGGCTCTGCCGATACGGCAGAAACTTTTTCTTCTTCCCTTCTCTTAAGGCAGGCTGCTTTAGGGTTTAGGTTTCGCTCTGTAACAGAAGAATCAGAGTTCTTAATATCCCAAATGCTGACACCACGGGCAATATCGATACAAGAACCCTGGAGTAAAAATAGCTCTGCAGCTTCCCTCTTCAGCTGCTGACACCCCCTGCTCACCCACAGCTGTCCAAAGCTGCAGACAATCACTACTGAAAGTCCTGCCAGACAGCTCCTAAACTGGGATTTAAAAAACCCAGAGACAAAAAGCCAAACCCAAACGCTTTTAGTAGCCTACATACACCTTCAGAAACTTTTAAAAAGCACCTCCTTTATCAGCACAGGACACTTTAGTGCTAAATGAGAACTGTCTGTAATTTACAATAGATTAAAATTGAATGTATCCATTTTGTTGGTAGGCTGAAGTCTTACCAACCTTGCTGACATCACACTAGTTTTAGTAATGTTGCTGCTTCTTTCTTCCTAGTAAGTATTAGCCAGCTGTTAGGGCAGGGGAGGCAGCACACCCTGAATGGATAGTTCTCATAGCCTCAATCTGTGAAATCACCTTGTGCCCATCTTGGTTCAATCAAAAGACTGTGATGACAGTCACATACAGCAGAAGCACTATTTTTTTTTCCAAACCCTATTTCCTCTCACATTAAAGCCAATACTTTATAATAACCAGCTGTGGACCAGCTATCAAGGTATTTTCATCGGTGTGTTTCCACTTCCCCACTTAGCTTCAATAGATGTAGATTTGGAACTCATTTCCAAATAATGAGAGTTTCTAACAGTCAACTGTTTCTGTTCTTCAAAATGGCTTTCCATGAATCAAATACAGAAGACGTCAATCACAGGGGTCCAAAAGACACACAAAAAACATGTAATATATTCCGCTGTGGAATTTAATCAACATTTTAAGGTATTTTCTAGCTGTCAGTACATTCTGTTTTGCAGTTGGAGATGGCAGATACAATTATAACTGCAAGAAGTCTGCCAAAACTGAACAGACAGCACAAGCCCTTTTCTTGCACTGCACAGGCACCCCTCTAGTAACTGCAGTTTACTGACCCCTGTGCATTTTAGCTCATCTGACAGAGACTATTTTGGATGGACTTGATAGTTCTGCTGTCACCAAAGTCATTATCAGCAGCCTCCTACTGCATTTCCTTAAGGATGAGCACTCCCAAAGAGTCTACCGGAAAAAAAAAACCCAAAACTGCTAACTTTCCTTAATCACAGTTTTCTTTGTCTAAATGTGGCTTGCCTTGAAGTTTTAAAGATTTAATTACGTGGAAACTTTGAAAGGAAGTTAATTTACAGTGATTTAGGAAATGGAGATAAAAACCCCTGGCCTACAGTGAGAGCTGAAATCTGAAATGGTTCATTTTGAATAGCACCAATCACAAAATGAGAAGCTTCTTTAGCAGCAGAGAGGAAATTGTTTATGCAATTACATAAAGCACTGTGCAAGCTCCTGTGGGTGTCACACAAAGCTCCGGTCACTCACTCGCAGGAACAGGTGCAAAGGGGGACAGGCAGGACAAACGGGAGCCAGGGCCTCTCTCCAGGAGGCCCCGCGCCGGCCCCGGACACGCGGAGCACAGGGAACGGGAGGAAGGGAAGTTCTCCGTTTACACTGCCTGCACAGTGGGGCCAGTTTAGCTGTTAGCACAAAAGTTTTCTACCACAGACACCAGGGTCGGAAGTCCTCTGACCAAGGCAGAATGATTTTATTAACACGGAGCTTCCTGTGAATTACAGAATCTGTGAGAGCAGGGAGATAGACTTGATGCTTTTTAAACACCAAAACCTACCCTTGATGAATATCCCTCTGACTTCGTAATACAAAACCATATCTTCTAGACCACAGCAACCATTTTCAGACCAAAACAGTGCCTGAGATCTCAGTCTCAGAAATGCTAAACTGGGTTTTACAATGGCCCCAGCTGCTGTCTCGTCTGCAGAACAGTTACTCTGTGCCTTGGAAGAACTCTGGCTGGACACAGTGTGTTTCTTTACTGACAATTGTATCAGTAAAAGTGCCTGAAAACACAGCATCTCATCCTTACTCCATGAAGGACATAACTTTGTGTTAAGTTAGTTATTTAGCCCCTTTCAATAAACTTCTAACTGTTGCTTGGGTCTTCTGTTCAAAATGCAACAAATGAGAAAAAGGAAGTAAAAATGAGGTATGCAAAAATAAAACATTGTTATCACTCAGTGACATCAGTGATTCAAAGATGCAGTGCATTGAGCAAATACAACCAGTGACATATCCACAACTCAGACTTTTCACTTGACACACTTCCATCGGTGAGACGCTAAGGAAGATGGCTGCTGATGAGTCCCAAACAGCAAAACACAAGGACACTCATTTGGGAAGTGCCAACTCCACAGAAGGAGACTATTTCTGTTGGAAGGGACTCCCAGCCACCATCCAGTCTGACTCGGGGCTGACCAAAAGTTAGAGAAAGGTGCCCCAGAACTTCAACATGTCTTTGGCAAAAGTAGACATGGAGATTTAAAGTCAACTGTGTCTTCACCAACTCACAAGAACAGAAGAGCTGACGAACCAAACGTAATTCCTAGAACCATCTCTCCTTACGAGAATGAATGGCAAAAAGTAGTTTTCCTTCTGCACCTACCAGCAAGCCTATTGTTTTTTTCTTGGAAAAATTTGAAGGGATCAGAGAAAGAAGATTCATGCAAACCCAGCTCTGATTCAATTCGAGTAGAAGTCGCCTCCCTCCCCAGTACACGTTTAATGCAAAAACTTATGAAAACACAAATAAATTCACTGCATTTTAATACTGCAATTACGCGGAGTTCATCCTGAAACAGATCTCTTATTGTTGCTAAATCTTTTCTACTACTAAATAAGTGCTTGTTACAGTTTAAAGCAAGCTGTATCAAAATTTTAATTCACCTTGAAAACTTAAGTGAAGAGATGACTAATTGAACAAGAAAAAGATCAAATTATAAACGTTATACTCTCTTCCCCTTTTTTTTAAAGTGATTCTTTGCTTTCTCCAAAGAACTTCAGCATCATTACAGAAGAGCAAACACACTTTCAGTAGCTCATGCATCTGGCTGAGCAGGTTTGAAGAGCCCCACGCCGCTCCATGGACAAAGCTGCCACAGGCCTGCCCCAGCCCCGAGGCCACTGACCTCTCACTTGCTGCTCCAGGCTGAGGATCACTGCCACAGCCTGGTGCAGGATCAGCAGCTTCGTCTGCGGCTTCTCGCTCTTCAGGTGCAGCTGGCACATGCGGCCCAGCTCCTTGAACGCCTCGTTAATGTCTCGCACACGCAAACGCTCACGGGCGTTGTTTGCCATTCTCCTCTCCTTTTCTCGTTCTATTTTCTGCTCCGGGTTTAAATCCTCATCTTCGTTAGTACTGCTGCAAGAAAGGAAACGTAACAGGATATTGAAATGTCACTGGTATTTCAAACAAGTGATCCTGGTGCTGACTCCAAATTGATGAAGAATAAAATAATTTCCAATGAAGTTTTTGCTATTTTCCAATGCATCAGCTTATATAAAAACACATTCGAGGAATTTTTAATTTCATGTGCTTATTTAAGAGTTTTACTTTCGATAAAGACCACACTGGCAAATTCTAGAATTATTTTTCTTCTACTACTCAGGGTAGAGCTCAAGAGTTATATTTAGAATTCTTGAACTGCCTCAAATGATATCAAGTTGCATAGCCTTTTTTAATATAGGTTCAACCAATTCAGTCTAAAACTGTGCAAAACCTCTGTTCTACTAAAACTAACACACTAAATGCCATTGAACATGTCTTAATACAGATTATGCTGCATGTGGTTGCAAAATCCAGATTGTTTACTGTTATCTCTGCCTATTGGGCAGATCCAGAGGCATTTACCCAGCATCAGTTTTGTGTCTGTGGCTTGGGAGGGGACGAAGTGTTTCAAGCGGATAATTAGCCACAGTGTTTCACCTCAGGCTCCAGGTCAGGAGCTGGAGATCTCCACTGCCACAGATTCACAGCTAGAAGGGCAGCCTTGGCCCAGGTAAAGTATCACTAATTTCTGACATTGTCCCATCCTCTGTGCTGGGCAGGGCCCTCAGTCTTTTGCTGCTTACATGTACAGGCAGACATTAGGCATGGCACTAGCATAAGGGAATGCACACTTGACAGATGATTTTCCCAGCAAATCCTCTACCTTGTATTTAAATATATACAGATACTATAAACTTTTTCTCCCTTTCAGCTGCCTATTGGCGTATGCACTGCAGTAACACAAAAGCCTTGCAATAAATTTATCAAATGTTAGGACAACGTGTTACTGAGCATTATCAAAGCACAGATTCTCCACGTTATGTCAGCAACACACCTTGTTCTGCCTCTGGAGGAGACCTTGATATCCTTCTGGGAGGACTCATCATCTGATTTCATGTCATCTGATGAGGGGGGTTCATGGATATTTTCATCCTTCTCCTTATGTTCAGACTTGATTTCTGTTGGACCTATAGCCACAGACTGGCTCTGTAAGCCACCCGACAGTGCTGCAAGCAACCAGAGAGCAGAGTGATTGTCACAGCACTGAAACACTGCACAGGACCTCAGCAGAGAATGGCAGTGAGGGGCCAGAGCCGAGCACGAGTCTGGCGAGACAACAGGAAGAACTAACAGAAACAAGAAATCCTGGTAACACTGCTGTACTTTGACATGTGTCATGGGTTATAAAGCAATCACAGTTCACAGAGCAGCTTGATTGGTAACAGCTTAGTCTAAGGAAAACACTGTTTAAGACAAAAGGACATTGAGTGAAATAAGGAAATGTGCACCTGATGTCTGGGCTGCAAATTTAAGAGCAGAGCTGCACTGACACCAAGGCTTGGGTTTAGGCTGAATGTGCAACACCCCCTAAATGGTGCTAGCATGCTAATAAAGGAGCTGACTTCTGTTTTCTGCAGTTTACTTCTTCAGCTAAAAATGGAAGGAACTGTAAGCACGGGTATGGAATGACCTCCTTCCATTGGCTGTGCTGAACTCTGGTCTCAGCCCACTCCACAGCTCTCCTGGGCAACTGGGAAAATGGCTGCAGCTCTGCAAGTGCATCATGGCCCCTTAAGCTGGAGGAATATGGCTATAATGCAGCCTTCTCTTGAAATTATACTGGGATAATTGAGGGATCCCCTCAAAATTGTTGCAGGAGTCCCTAAGAGTGGTGGCACATCGGACTTGTTATTAATTTTAATTTTTCAACATTATCTATGCCCTTATCCCTTGCACTGATGACATTTTACCAAGATCTACAGCCTCACTGTCTCTGAACTACTGCAGACCCTGTCCAGCATTTAAGCCTGGAAAGTTACCTCTGTAGCTGTCTTGTGTTTTATGATTTAGTTCTGTACTCTGGGCAGAGACTGTACTGGGAAGAACTGAATGGTTGCTGTTGAGGCTGACACCTTCTTCCCGGTGAGTCCCAACCTAAAGCAAAGCAAAGCAAAGATTTCTATTAAAGATGTGATTCAAAGATATAGTCCAAAAATAGAAGTTACAAACACTGAAAGTATTTGCTGGATTAGAGACTCAAGTTAAAATTCTTGCTGAGTAAAGCAAAGATTTAGTTGATGTATGCTGTTACACTGAAACACTTGAATACACCTTACTGGACTGGGCTGCGTCTCTAGCAGTGACCACCCTTGTATGGAATAAAATAATCCACGTATCTACCTATTCTTACCGCCTATTTTCTCATCTATTCCTTCATAATACATCATGATTTAATTTCTGAGCAGCAAGCATTGAGATGAAGAGTCTTGAAAAATTGTAATTTTGCATAAACTTGAATTAATGATACTTATGTGAGACAGCTTTGAGTGTGCATACCTAACCTGAAGAGCCAACTTGTTAAAAAACTGCTGCTCAATACAGAATACTGTCATCAACTTCTATTAAAAAAATATTTGTTCAAGAAAAAAGAGGTAAAGATATATTGCCTGTATTTAAATAATTTCCATTTAAAGCTTTTGATTTCTAAAGGCACCAAAGTCCTTAAACATTTATAATATAACCAACATAATACAATTAAACAGTTAAAATGAACAAAGACGAGGGATTCTACTATTATTTGTATAGTTACAAAAACTGGCTACAGATGAAGCTTTTTATTGGAACAGTAGCAAACATGTCAACTAGAAGATTAAGCCTTTAATTAAATAGGTTTATTGCCTGGAGTTACACATGAGAACCACTGTTTTTCAATAAATCCTTCAATCCTAGTAAACTGCTGAGCTTTGAATCCCTCTTGAGTAATTAATGCAGCTTTTACCTTTCATGTCTTAGTATGGGTTTTACCCAGAGAGAGATAAATACCCTTATGCAAGTTTATCCTTTGTTTAATATACACTTGTTCCTGTAAGCTAATGCACAGGAACAAAAAAAGAAAGGGGGAACCCCCCCTTCCCCAACAACCCACAACTAATATCAGGTCATTCCGGGCTGCTATTTGTATCCATTGTTCTGTAGAAAATCTCCTCTTGTATACTGTGGAATATCTGTTGCTATTTCAAGTATATTTTATCTTCCTCTGCGTGTAATAGGCTTTGTTTGTGAGAAGTTCTACTCTGGATGCAGTCAGCCCTGCAAGCTCCTGCAAGAGTCATGAACTCGCTGGGAGGAAGGAGCTGAGCCCGGGTCTTTCAGACAGAACTCTTTACAACTGGAACATGAAGCTCATTCTCACTCTGAACTTTTCAAAACTGAGTCTTTTCCTAATTCTGCCTTGCAGCTTGTGTGTTTTATTTTCTTCTTCTGGTCATGCTTAGTCCTAACACTTGAGGGTGCTTTTATTCAAGCTACAGACTTGAATAATTTCATGGCCAGGTTTGTTCCAAAATCTACTACTTAAAAAAGAGAAAAATTTCTTAAAGCTGTGTACAACCACAGCAGCTGTCAGAACCCTGGCAACTTTCAAATCTAGAGCTAATCTAAAGGCAAGAGATTAGCAAATCAGTTCTGATAAAGGCAGAGAATAGATGAGAAATAAAACCCGAATTCAAGTCCATGTTCCAAACCTTTGAAACCAAGATGTACAAATTAAAAGCATACAATTTAGATTAACAGGATTTACACAGAAATCTTAAGAGCTAAAATGTTACAAAACTGACCATAACAATGATTTTTATCTGTGATCTATGATATACCAGAAAATCCAATCTGGCAAACAAAAAACCCCAAACAACATGACTTCCTGAAAGTCACTGCATCCATCCCATGCGGAGGCTAAAAGCTGTTTGCTACAGTTACAACTGATCGGAGGCTACTTCAAGCTACCAAAGATTCAAGTATGTTAAACATTGAGTTCCTAAAATGTAGTTGGCTTTCCTTTCCCCGGACTCGCACTGCACAGAGAAAGGGCTCTCCCCATTAGCATTTCAATGAAGCACAACCTCGGGCTTCCTTTAAGCCTTCTGAAAGGCGTCCGGGGCCATCAGCTCCGCGGCGCTCGGAACAAACGAGCTCTCGACGTGTTTTATCGCTATTATTTGTAAGCGATTGCCAGTCAGGCGCTTTCCTAGCGCCAAGGGCCAGCTCCGGGGGCAGCGAGCTGCCGGCGGGTCCCGCGGTGCGCGGGTGCGGGGATCGCCGCTGCCGAGCGTTCCCCATTTCCATACAGCTGCCCCGGCCGGCAGCGCGGGCTGTGCCGAGGCGCTCGGAGCGCCGGCCGCGGGACTCGCGGCAGCTCACCGCGAAAGAACACGAACTCGGACTTAATTCATTCTCTCCGGCACTAATCCAGCCTTGTTTCCACGGCCTCTCCTCCCTCTCCTCCCAAGCAAAGCTCGAAGCTTCCCAGCCACACAAAATGGGAGACAAACGGAAGGCCGGGCTCTGCCACACCGCACGCAGGCAGAGCACACAGTGTGCGGGAGAGCACAGCGGTGAGCAGCGACCAGGGCAGACAGAGTGCTCGGGATCCGCTGGGAGCAGCGACCAGGGCAGGCAGCGTGCTCGGGATCTGCCTGGAGCAGCGACCAGGGCAGGCAGCGTGCTCGGGATCCGCTGGGAGCAGCGACCAGGGCAGGCAGCGTGCTCGGGATCCGCTGGGAGCAGCGACCAGGGCAGGCAGCGTGCTCGGGATCTGCCTGGAGCAGTGACCAGGGCAGGCAGCGTGCTCGGGATCTCCAGGGAGCAGCGACCAGGGCACACACTGCGCTCGGGATCTGCTGGCAGCAGTGACCGGGGCACACACTGCGCTCGGGATCTGCTGGCAGCAGTGACCAGGGCACACACTGCGCTCGGGATCTCCAGGGAGCAGTGACCAGGGCACACACTGCGCTCGGGATCTGCTGGGAGCAGTGACCAGGGCACACACTGTGCTCGGGATCTCCAGGGAGCAGTGACCAGGGCATACACTGCGCTCGGGATCTGCTGGCAGCAGTGACCAGGGCACACACTGCGCTCGGGATCTGCCTGGAGCAGTGACCAGGGCACACACTGCGCTCGGGATCTGCTGGCAGCAGTGACCGGGGCACACACTGCGCTCGGGATCTGCCTGGAGCAGTGACCAGGGCACACACTGCGCTCGGGATCTGCTGGGAGCAGTGACCAGGGCACACACTGTGCTCGGAATCTGCTGGCAGAAATGACCAGGGCAGGCAGCGTGCTCGGGATCTGCTGGGAGCAGTGACCAGGGCACACACTGCGCTCGGGATCTGCTGGCAGCAGTGACCAGGGCACACACTGCGCCCGGGATCTGCTGGCAGCAGTGACCAGGGCACACACTGTGCTCGGGATCCGCTGGGAGCAGTGACCAGGGCACACACTGCGCTCGGGATCTGCTGGCAGCAGTGACCAGGGCACACACTGCGCTCGGGATCTGCTGGCAGCAGTGACCAGGGCACACACTGCACTCGGGATCTCCAGGGAGCAGTGACCAGGGCATACACAGCGCTCGGGATCTGCTGGGAGCAGTGACCAGGGCACACACTGCGCTCGGGATCTGCTGGCAGCAATGACCAGGGCACACACTGCGCTCGGGATCTGCTGGGAGCAGTGACCAGGGCACACACTGCGCTCGGGATCTGCTGGGAGCAGTGACCAGGGCACACACTGCGCTCGGGATCTGCTGGCAGCAGTGACCAGGGCACACACTGTGCTCAGGATCTCCAGGGAGCAGTGACCAGGGCACACACTGCGCTCGGGATCCGCTGGCAGCAGTGACCAGGGCACACACTGCGCTCGGGATCTGCTGGCAGCAGTGACCAGGGCACACACTGTGCTCGGGATCTGCTGGCAGCAATGACCAGGGCACACACTGCGCTCGGGATCTGCTGGCAGCAGTGACCAGGGCATACACAGCGCTCGGGATCTGCTGGCAGCAGTGACCAGGGCACACACTGCGCTCGGGATCTGCTGGCAGCAGTGACCAGGGCACACACTGCGCTCGGGATCTGCTGGCAGCAGTGACCGGGGCACACACTGCGCTCGGGATCTGCTGGCAGCAATGACCAGGGCACACACTGCGCTCGGGATCTGCTGGGAGCAGTGACCAGGGCACACACTGCGCTCGGGATCTGCTGGCAGCAGTGACCGGGGCACACACTGCGCTCGGGATCTGCTGGCAGCAGTGACCAGGGCACACACTGCGCTCGGGATCTGCTGGCAGCAGTGACCGGGGCACACACTGCGCTCGGGATCTGCTGGCAGCAGTGACCAGGGCACACACTGCGCCCGGGATCTGCTGGCAGCAGTGACCAGGGCACACACTGTGCTCGGGATCCGCTGGGAGCAGTGACCAGGGCACACACTGCGCTCGGGATCTGCTGGCAGCAGTGACCAGGGCACACACTGCGCTCGGGATCTGCTGGCAGCAGTGACCAGGGCACACACTGCGCTCGGGATCTCCAGGGAGCAGTGACCAGGGCACACACTGCGCTCGGGATCTGCTGGGAGCAGTGACCAGGGCACACACTGCGCTCGGGATCTGCTGGCAGCAGTGACCAGGGCACACACTGCGCTCGGGATCTGCTGGCAGCAGTGACCAGGGCACACACTGCGCTCGGGATCCGCTGGCAGCAGTGACCAGGGCACACACTGCGCTCGGGATCTGCTGGCAGCAGTGACCAGGGCACACACTGCGCTCGGGATCTGCTGTGCAGGCACCTCGCTCGGTACCAACGCGTTCCCATCACTGCCCTTTGCCTGCTTCCTCCACACAATGCCAACCCAACACGGGTCTGGCATCCAGTGCAATCACAAAAATGTTACCCCTCAGTAACCCCAGGATGAGAAAAAACAATAGTCCTGTTACAAGACTGTACACTGCTGTAATTTACCAGGTTAAATGCATTCATTTTTATGCATTTCAAGACCTGTACACAGGACAATCTGCAGCCCCACGGACACTTGCAAATTAAAAAAACTCCAAACCTGAGGGCAGAACATATTTCAGTTGATTTAAGTGGTAACATTTGGGATCTGAAACCAGAAAACCAGTTAAGTATTTTAGGCAACTAAATAAAAACTAGACAAATCATGGGCAGTGATGACACACAACTGCATGTAGGAGAACTGAGAGTGACACGTGGGGAAAGGACATCACTGTCCTGTTAATATTGGTTCTGCGTCTCACACTTTAGTTTGATTATTCATTTTGGGCACTTAGCACTCTTGTGAACTGGAAAACAAAAATACCAGTCTTGGTCTGAGTCTTTGAACTTTTCAAGTCCTAGTAGCTGGTCAGTTTGGCTATGATCATTAAAACCATTTTAGTCAAGGTGTGCTTAATTAAGGCAATGGAAAGAGCTTTCTAATCAAGAATTTTACACATCAGACAGCTCAGAGTTGCTTAGTGGGAGCATAATCTCTGCAGGGAAATACCAACTCTGGAAGGGTTTGAGCAAGAGCAGAGGTTGGTGTTGGCAAATCTGCTTAACTGCCCTTTTGTGCTTCTACTGGAGCAGGCACAGGGCACAAAGAAGATCACCAATTTTCTGAGATTCCTGTTATACCTGAAAAAACCCTCTGACTTAAAGATTGAATTTCATCCTTAACTGAGTTTCCAGGCCTTTTATTTATTTATTTTTAATCAGTTCAGGCTGTTCTTTTTCCATTGTATTACAATGACAAATAAAAAGCAGCTTGAATAAGAACAAAAAGTATTACTTCTTAACTTTTCAATAATACATGAAATAAAATACAAATCAACTTCAAAGGCCAGTTAGCAAATATTTGATGAGTTTGAGATATTAAAAATCTATTTGAATAAGTCTAATGGCCAGCCCAGCTAAAAAGAAAACAAGACCATTCAGAGCAAGCAGGAAATGAAGTCAACTAGAGTTGTAAAATAAATCTGGCTCAAAAATTAAGCAAATGTTAAAATAAAACCATGCCTGGTTACACTAATTACATAAAAAGGAGTTAAATTACTCATTTCCTAGCTCCTTCTGCCAAGATCATCATCTTCAAGGGAAATTAAATTTATTTTTTTTCCTACTTTTTTTTAAAGAGCAAAAATGTTTTGTGCAAAGATCCCACCCTCCTTCAACAAGGAAGTTTCATTTAGTGCTGAATTCCAGCGAACATTTCTTGACCCTACGTCAAACAAAACTTCAAAAATAGGTAATCACCGTTATCAATGTTGACATTTCTCACTATGTTAGCCCAATACTCATTATTTTCTTAAAATTTACTGGATGTCATCTCAAGTAAAACAGTATTTAAATCCGGAATGAAGGCTGGATTTTGCAGTTCAGGTTGTGTGTCAAATCCTCTGCTCTCCTACTTACTATTTCAAAAGAACGCCAACCTAATCGTAAATAAGAGTTTAAAATTAACTGGTTATTGAAGAAGAATTACCCCTTATACTTGGGGGGCATTACTGCAATGCAGTCAGCACTAATAAAGCCCTCAGTCTGCACCACAGCCAGATGTGCCAGCCCCTGCTCTGTACCTATTTCAGGACTCCATCCTAAGCCACGCTGAGCTCCTGCAATTGCAAATGATGTCAAAGGGCGCTCTTTGGGGACTGGGCAAGACCACAACTGGATGCCTTCTGTTGGAGCCAATTATTCTGATGTAACAAAATTAAGGTTAATCCAAGACATTCTTTAGCTGACTCACTTTACAAGCCAAAACTGATCTGCAAGCTTGTTTCACCAAGTGAGGATGAAATGTACAGATAAATTTTTTTTTGTTTTCTTAATTTAAGTTTATTTCTAACAGACAAGCTTCTGTCAGTCAAAAAATTAGATGATAAATTAGGTCTGTATTACATTTAAGTTACACAACTACACTGAACTAAAGAAGATCAAGGAACTTCTGTCCATTTTGGAGAGTCATTTTCCACTGTCCCCTATTTTAAAAACAACTGAGTTGATAAAATATTTATCGTAGCTTATTTAAAAGAGAAAATGAGATTTTTAGGTACATTTTGGCACTACCTGTATTTATTTGACTGTGTCTGGCTTAGCAGTATCAGAAGGTTCCTCAAGTCCTTTTTTTCCTCAAGAAAAAAACTGTCACTGCAGTTTCAGTCACTCTATGCCACATCAAGAGCAGAGGGGGGAAAAAAGTTTTCTTTTGTAGGACTAAATTTCAGTCCTAGAACACGGTAGAACTTTAACAACATTCTTTAAATATTAAATCTCTGTAGGTACTAGGAAAAAATTCAAAAATACTCATGCATCTCTTCTTTCATTACTAAAAGTAACTGTGAACTTGTATAGAAAGCTGAAGTTGGATGTGCATTTGGAAAGTACCCCCTCCCCAAAGCCCCCAAACACACGCAGCTTATAGAAAGCAACCAGTTCTTTTTGATGTTTACTGCAGTGGTCCTGAAATTAATATAAATGGATGTGTGACGTGCGAATGGGAGAGCCTGGAACTAATTCTGTTTTATAGAATACAAACCCTTCAGCAATTGGGGTACCTAATTATTTTGATGATAGGTGAAATTTCGCCTTGATCACACAGTACCCAGCTGTGAATCTGTTTTATAACAGAAAATTTCACAGCATGTAACTGGTCTTTAAAATTACGCTGTAAACATGCAAACACATGGCACCACTAAAACAAGCATGTTTTTAAAAGCTCTTTTTCCTTTAAGCATTTTTGAGAAGGGTGGAATGAAATGGAAGAAAAAGGGAAGTGAGCAATGCTACAAATAGATTTGTTTACTGTGTAATGCTTTTAGCATATTTCTGATCTATAAAAAGCTCGACTACATTTTTTCAGAACAGTTCACATTTTTAAAGAAACTAAAAGAGATGGATTGAATTATTTCACTCTTCTTGGGGATTAATCTGAAAGTAGTTTCCTTTTCATTGTTACTTACACTACAGCTGTACTCAAACTCCTTTTAGTTTAGAAAAAAAGTTTAAATTTTGAGCCTGCGCACACTATGGTTCCACATTCCAACAGCTTCCTCCCAGTCCTCTGCCAGCATCTGCTATTGAAGACTAGTTCCAATTTACAATAAACAGCTTTTCCAGACCAGAACACTTGAAATTCAGTCCTTCTCGACTGCTTTTCCCATTCAATCTCCCTATTCACCATTTCAAGAAGAAAATGGTTCTGCCAATTATTACACATCTGGAAAAAATGCATGTATAAGCTGAAACGCTCTCAGCAGAAAGTTTCAGCTTTCTGCATATGGTCACAGCAGGATTTTATGGGCCACTGACCAGGCCAAAGTCTAAGTTTTCCCATCTTTTTCCTCCCCTTCATTTCTGCCCACCCCCACTCCAACATTCTAATTGGAAACCCATAGCAGGTGCAAGCTGTCTGCCATCTTTTCCTCCACAAGAATCTCAAGTGGTTTCTTCCTGATAAATATTAGTCTTACAGCCCAGCTCTACCTCAGTAGGCTCTAGAATAGTTTCAGTGCATTGGCTGTAGCTGCTTTGCATAAACATACTCATGTTTTATAACATCATTACCATGGATGCTTGTCTGTTGGCTGTTACGAGGCTGGATGCTCCATAGTTTGAGTTCAGGCTTCCAATTGGCCCATTGTGGGATGGTCCCAACAAACTATGGATGTCTCCATGGCCAGCTGACAGGCTTGTGGAAGGCCCCACAGCGTGGTTCCGCAGCACATGGATGGCATCATCGAGTCTGTCCAAGCGATCCTCCATCCGGGACTGCTGTGGGGATGCAAGAGGGACAGGAACACCCGTTACTGAATAAATCCCCAGGCTCTCTCACCACAACAGAGTCTATCTCGGAGGTTTTAAGATAGAAGATGAAATGTGGTATCAAAATAGTATCAAAAGACTTTGAGAGCACCTACCAGCACTACAAACAAACAGGAAAAAGAAAATATTATCTGGAGATTTTGTTCAAGATAGCATTCATTCCACAAATAGGTGGCAGCTTTGAAAGTGAAGCTTATTATAAGGTTAATGTTACTGAGCTGCTATTATATGGCATGAAAAGAAAAAAAGGAATTGCTACAAAATAAGCTAATGCAGGACAAGAAAGAATGATCATAAAATCAGCCTCACCATGCTGGAAACAATTAAGAGAGGCAGTGGTTTTTTGAGAATCTGTATTACAAAAAAACTGGACAAAACTTTAAGTTATCATTTTTTAAAATAGACCTTCAAACAGATTAGGTATTTCAGAAATAAAACTGTCAAAGTCTGTAAAATTATTTTCTTTTATTAAAAGGAACATCAAAAAAAAACCCAAAGCAAAACCAATTCCGACATTGCAGCTCCAGAAACTGAAATAGCAGGATGTTGGAGTCAAAAGATGGGTCATACACTACACTAATTTAAGTTTTTAATGGGGAATCCGAAGGAAGCGTTAATTGAAACACAAAAAGGCACCATCTAAAGTGAAATAGTACCTCACAGACATCCTTTAAGAAGGACATTGCATCTTGCAAATGCTCGTGAAGTTGCTGTTCAACTCGATTTTTCTGGCAAAGTCAAGACAGAACAGGAAGCAAAGCACAGGTTAAGATTAATTCAAAAAAGAGGTGAGGAAACAGCTGATGTGCATGTCAGCAATAAATTGTTAGTCAAGTTAATGCAACAGAGATCTGATTTTATTAAGATAAGAAAAGGCTAATATTTAATACTGCAGTTATGTTAGGATTCTAAGATGTACATAACAATTATATTTAATTGCAAAAATATTGAAGAAAAGAAATCTGATTTAACTTATAATTTATTCTTGTTAGACAGAAAAAAATAGAAATTACATCTGTGGAAACTAGAAATATTAAGCAAGTAATCAAAACCTTCCCTCAAATTTTCCCTGTTTCCTTCCCAATATTGTATCGGAAATGTAAGAAGGAAGTCAGTAACTGAAATCCTCTGCTGAATCCTCAAAAGAAGAAAATTTACAATGCTGTAGATTACTGCCTGTGTGTTTTTCTGTAAAATGTTTAATTAATAAATGAACATTCCCCACAACAAAAAATAATTACAAATAAAATGTATTAATACTTTAATAACAGTGTAATGCAAACAGGCCCCAGAGACAGCCATTTGAGGGGGAGAGGGGGAAGGACAAGTAAATGCGGAGGCATGAAGTCTTTATCTTTCTCCAGACTGAACTTTAGATAAGAATTAGCTATGGATTTGTGAAAAGGTACCAGAATCTCATAACAGCGCTTTAGCACCAGCTGTCCTCAGCACAGAAGCCTGATGCCCAAGGAACAGATGGTGAAAGACACACCCTGCACGTCTTATATTGTTCAACTGAACAGGCCATTTGTTAGCAAAGAATTCATTTGTAATGCTATCCTAGTGTTTCCTTTAATGATATGCAGGATTTATACAAAACCAAGCCTTCAACTCCTAAGTAAAAAGTCCTATGCTGCTTTCAACAATTCTTACCAAGGAGTGTAGAGAGTTTTCATAGCTGGGAGATGAGGGGGCTTGTCCTCCACTCCTCGACCACTGACTGGCACCTGTCAAAATTGTCTAGGTTAGTGCACAGATTTACCCAGCAGAAGTGGGAAGCAGAGACTGTATTTCTCAACATAATTAAACCCAACATATTCTGCATAAAGGTAAGCTAACATATGGGTATACAAAGGAGGACAAATTCCTTCATTCTGCCTTATTGAGGGATAATTTTCATATCCTGGCATCTTTGGGTTAGATCAATGTCAGTGACAAAAGCGGTGACATCGTCTAAGTACTTCAACATTAAAAAGTGGACTAAATACACACACACCATATTTGAAATACCTGCTGCTGCCTGTGTCACCAGGAAAAACCTGCTGAATTCTTCTTCAGCTTCTGTTCAGTGTATGAAGGTGCATTTTTTATATTGTTAAAATACACAACAAAAATATTTAAAGTCATCAAATAAAGGCACCAAGTTAAGGATAACCGGAGAACCATTTTTTTGACACTTCTCTACTAAACACAAAAACTTAAAACTGGATCTAAAAGCTTTATCTAGTCTAGTTGTATACCATACCATTTTAGTTTGCAATGCATTCCAAATTTAGAAGAGTAAAAATACATCTAAGTCATTCCCATTTGGTATTTCAGATATACTTAAGGTAAATCACAGAAGAATCACTGGTTGTGCAACAAATAGACAATTAAATTAATATTACCTATACACTTCAAATTCAAAAACATAGCCATTCTAATCTGACATAAATATACCTAATTATCATGTAAAATTTAAAAACAATTAGATGTGAAATGCAATATCTAATAAAGCAGTACTTTTAACACAAAGCCTGAAGTAGTACAACATGAATTTTTCTCACCAACTAATAATGCATCTTTTATAAAGATACTACATGAATTTCTATGGCCATTAGAGACAGCTTCCTTTCAGCCATACAAATGTAATAATAAAGCAATTACATTAATAAATTATGGATATACAATCCAACGCAGCTCATTAAAGGAAGAGCCTGTGGGCTTGTTCTTTCAATAACAGCCAGAGCTGTGCGTCTGGAAAACTGGGAAAAGGTTTAATAACATTACAGTTCCTTTGTTCAGAGAGCTGCAAGTAGTTACCTTTTAAAGACAAGGTTTTATTTAACAAAAAGAGTACAGCTTGCATAGCTATTAAAATTATTAAAATACCTAAATATTTCCTTTCTAATTAAAAAATAATAAAAATCTCCTATTTCATGAAAGTCCAGAGCTGCCATAATTGTGTTGGAATTCTCTTTTAAAATACAAAGAATTCAGTGAGTAAGTTTATAATTACCGATTTTCACTTCACACAGCTACTCTGGGTCTGGACCTGTAGTCTCCGTCTGCATTGCTGCCATTCCTGAGCTTGGGAATAATGCTTGCAGTCCCACTTATTTTTGCATAGCCATTAATGAAAAAAACTATCAAGTATTTTGGTTCAGCATAATGTTCAAATTTTTCCCTGCTCAGAACTCCATTTTTAGAGACAGGACTGTGGTCAGGAGCACTCCTGCTATCAGAACTCAGAGTACCACTCCCTGCAGCACAGCAGCAGCTCAGGATAAAGCAAGAAGGTGGCCAGGTGAGCAGCAAACATTCTGAAAGCCTGTGCACCTCTTCCAACACATTTGTTTGGGGGCTTTAACTGAAGAAGGTTCTATATCTATAGTGTAAGCCCAGAACAAAACTGAGTGGGGCATCTAACAAAGGAGACAAAAGGAAAAGAAGCGGGGGAACAACCAACTCCTCCTGTGCAATGCCCAACCCAACCGCGACCTGCAGCTTGCAGTCACACCTCGGCACTGCCGGGGCTCTTCCCGAGCGGTGGCACTCTGCCTCCATGGCTGCAGGTTGCCAGATGGCACCGATTTCCTGCTTGCCTCATTCCACTCCCCCTCCTAGAAGTTTGTGCATGAAATCCACCAATTATGTTAAAAAGCATCCTGGCACCACAAGCCCTGCAATTAACAACTGCAGCTTTTAGGGCAGCACCAACACAGCAGCATTAAAAAACAAATAAGCCAGGCAAGTGTTAGGATTTACAGGGGTCACCGACAGCAATCACTGCAGTATTGTTCTTACCCCTAGTCTCCCCAACACTAATCCTCTGGCTCCCCTTTCAAACACACTCGGAGCTGCAGAGGGCTGGCTCTGCATCCTCAGAACCCACCGAACCTCCTGAATGCCTGATCCTGCAGAAGGATTCTTAAAATACCGAGGCTCCCACCATTCAGATCCCTATATAAACTTCACATGCGTGCACACAACCATTAAAACTATGCAAGATGCTCAGCTCTGGGCATGTTTATGTAAAATTAGAAATTAAATGAGGGCAGGGCAGGCGAGACACGCACTATTGTCTCATAATACTTGGGGGTTTTCATCAAGTTGTTCTCCAAGCTTTTACTTAACTGAATTAAAAAACGTCATTAATCCTCATTCAGCAACAGAAGAGGCAAAGAGTCAGTCATGAGCTTATGAACCCCAAGGTCTCATGACGTTGGTACTGCCAGTGCTTTCCCTGGTAAACAGAGTACTCCTACCGTAATTCACAATTAAAGCATGGGCAAATTACGACTTAAGCAATCTGTAATACTACAAATGCTAAGTAAACAAATACCTAACTGCAAAAGGGGAAAATGACAACAAAGGCTAAAATGCTCCAAAATATATTATTTCAGTACACATAAAACATTGGTTTTATCTGCAATAACTTTTTGGGTCAAGACAGAAAATGGCTACCAGGAGTATAAATAGCAATAAATGCAGTAGTAATTACTTCACATTGTGCTTCACCGTGCTCTTAGTGACTCATCTGGGAATAAAGATAAAAGTCCAGATTCATAAATGAAGGTAATTAACTACTGGAGCAATTTACCAAAGGCTTGATAAATTCTGTATCACTGAAATTAAAGAGGGTGGGAGGGTATAAATGTGAAGCAGATGCTAAGTTTGAGCCTGAAAAGGATGCCAGTATTATTTGCTTATGTCTACTACTGTCTTAACCATCAGAATCCAGAATAAGGAACACAAAGTGCAAATTTGTCCATTTCATACAGGTCGCAACAGGCCAAGACAACAACAGCAAAAGGAAAACACAAATTTTAGTGACCTCAAATTTGTATTCTAAACTCAGAAATTAGCAAGTTCTTCCACGCTTACAAAACGAGGTGCAGTGTCTCATAAGGCAACTCCTGAAACAAACCTCTTTGGGATCTTTAAAATTTTAAATACTTTGAAATGCCAGAACTTCTTTCTTCCAGCCACAAAATAGTTTTAATACTTGCTTTGATGTTAAAAGAAAATAATAATAATTTTCTGGTCTGATCTGCCTTTTCAGTACAACAGAATACACAAAACATTTTTGTCAACTGCAATCACTAAATCAAAAATCCCATTAATCCCATCATTACTCAATTCAACATGGATTATTCAATAATAGAAAAGAAATGCCCAAAGCAGCTGCTCAGGTAAGCCATGTCAGATATTCATTAATCCATTACATCCACAGAAAACTAGAGCAGTGTCCATTAAATAGGAGTGAAGCATGAATGATGGAGGTTTTGAGTGACACTGCAGATAGAGATATGCATATGCACAGCCATATGATTATGACTGCATTTTGCATGCAATACCTTTACTAATTTATTCATCTAGATTACAAAAGCGTTCAGCTAAGCTCATTCTGTACCCTTTTCACCTTAAGGTAATTTTATTGTTTTATAAGAAGCACAACATTTACAAAAAAGTGACCAATGGCCAGAAGCCTGTAGGGATATATTAAACAACAAAGAACAGGCAAACAGATTGTTGTATAAATGTTAAATAATTTAACAAATTGCACTATAGGAAAGAACAGGGTTAAAGTTACATCATCTTACTTGTAATTCTAGTTCTTTGTTAAACAACAAATTTAAGTCAATGGAGCTTTCACAGTCCTCTCTATATGGAGAACAGCTGTTCAACTTTTACTAGACAGCTGAGGCCACAGTGTCTGTGAAAGCTGCACTACCACTAATAGCTGTAGGCAGCTGCCCACAGTTCATCTCCACACTGGAATGCTTCTTCCCACATTCACACTACAAACACACAAAGCACAGGTGACAGAGGTGGCTGCAATACACAGCATTTATTTAAAAAAATGCCAGAAATTCTTCTCCCATAGACTGAAAACATTCATGAAATACATGAATGAAAAGCTATCTTATGTACAAGTTGGATAGTCTCATAGCCTACTATATTTTCATTAGAGGGAACACACATCTGCTGTGCTTGTCACTGAAAGCTGCCACAGAGCTTTAACATATAGCTTTAAAAAAAACCCAAATCAAATCAAATCAATCACTCTTTTTCTCTCAGACAGTGCAAATCCATACAGATATCTTTATAGCCCACATACGTATGGTCAGTTAATGCTTCCAAACATTATTTTAATTAGCTAATTTTCAAAGCAAGTTGCCAGGACACAAGTGAGTGCCCCTAACAAAATGTCTAAGAATCTGGATTTATAAATCTTCTTCTGTACAATGGAAAAATAACCAAAATGCAGAAGCAGTTATGCAAGGAAGTTAATGCTGATTTCACTGTGATTCCGAACAGGACATTTTCGAAACAACAAACAAGGTATTGACAAATGGCCAGTCTGTACCTGTAAGAGGCGATGGTGACCCAACTGGTGTTGATGGATTCGATGGAAAGCTACTGCTGGTATGATCAGGAGAATAAATCTGACGAGAGACAAAGAGATTCTATATCAATATATGTTATAATACACAGGAAAAAAAGCTATTAGAATTCTTTTTCATGTTTTAATTGTCACTCTTGATTCTGGATTGATAAAAAATGCAATTTGATCCTTCAATCATAGCTCTGCTTTATTACACTCAAGACTCTAAAAATGTCCAAAGAACTTTCATTTTCAAGCAGCTGTCCAAATAAGCACAGTCTCTATTTCATAGTGACACAAGTATAACTGACCTTCCTGCTCATTTAAGAGCAGCAGAAATTACAGCCTTTTTGTCTCTGCAGGGGAACGATTCACACAAGAGTTCACAGTACACAGCTAATTATATCAAACAAAACTTCAGGAAAATGCCAATCAATAATAGTTTTCCAAACTTTAGAGAGAGATTTTAGCAGTCAACACATGTTATCGGCTAAAAATTAATCCTTCACAAAATATCAAGAAAGCATTCAGGCTCTCTTATTAGTGGTACCTACCAAACAAAAAACACTTGAAATTTTGCTCCTCTTGCAATGTATTGCAGCACATAACATGCTTCTCTCTTATTTCAGTATCAATTGGCCTCTTGAGATATTAAACTTCAACTTACAACAATTTTTTCCTTGCTAATAATGAAATTTAAAACTATTGGTAAAAATAGAAGACATAATGCTTAAAGCTTTAATTAAAAGTTAAAATCTCAAGACACTGGGAAAATTCATTTTATGAAGGGAATTGAATAGATTTAGAGGCTGACTATGGACTTCAGAACATATTTTTATAGGTCATCGGTTCAAACCTGTTTTACTTGAGCAGAGACCAGGATTTGTTAGTCATCAGATGGCAGTTTAAAAAATCTTCACTGGCAGTGTGGTTGATGTCTCTTCACACAGACAATATGACATTTCAGCATTTAGCTGACAATAACTTCATTAAGTTCCATATTGTATTGTCTGAACTGACAAAACCAGGACCTGATAGACCACATGCTCCTTCCTGGTATACCGTACTTTTCCATTAGAAAAGACCATCAGTTGTCTAATGGAAATGCTTCCTCCTTTTCATACATGCTAGAAAGGAAATATATTTAGAACAAACTACCTCATACTACCGGAGGAAATTCATGCATTGTACATCAGCATAAAAATAAATCTTGGGTGTCAGTATAAGAACTGCAGAGAGTTTCAGACAGATAAGATACAGAAAATTAAAATAAATTCAAAGGCCAAGAAGTTTTCTTTGAAACTTCTCATTTTTAACAGGCGTACCTGCTAATTTTATTTTGCTGTATTTTCTAACAGGGAAAATCTACAGTACAGCAAAGTCCCAACTAAAATACGAGGTCAGAATTCATTCTGCATGCAGTCCCTGGCTGCTGTGCTGTTAAATGACCAATGATGAACAACCCTGACACCTTCTGCCAGGCTTAAACGGTAACATGACTCATTTTACTGCAACAAATGAGACTCCTCCTCCTATCAGTCATGGTCCATTCCAATCAGTGGGGTGCCAATATGCCAGGGTCTAATGAAAAGGCTCTTAGACAAAAGCTGCACAATTGAGAGCCTGCAGAGCCAAACCTCGGAGCTGTTAGTCCAATTTTTTAAACACTACAGTGTACATTTCAGTTAGGCTTTGTTATGTTAATGTTATTGAGTCTAAAGCAACAAAGAAACTTAATTCATGAATTACTTTTAGAAGTCAACTTCCCTACATTTTCTTTTCTTTTGTGAAGGGACCAGTGGCTATTTAACTACCAAGACGGTACAAAGGCCTTTACCCGAGTGCTGAGGTAGGAATCAAAACATAAGTTATCACAAAGAGGTCTGATATAATCAACAAAGTTAAACAGTCCTCCTGTTTGATCTCCTCTAAATTAAAGACCAAGTGTTTTGATTTGGCATTAGGCAATGAAATAAACCAGATGTTTCTCCTGCCATATAACCCTCCATGGGCACAATCTTAAAGGGTTATTGTTTGGCAAATGTTCAGGGAAACACATTAGAAATGGCACGAATACCCAGATTTTCTTTTCTTTCTATCTATACCAGTTCATTATCCAAACTAATGCATAATCCACAGGGCTTTGGGAACTTTGTGTAAATACTTTCATGTACAATTCTCTTTCTTGCCTACCCTGAGATTAAGACCACAATTATCCAGGCTTAAACCTAAAATAAAAGAACCTTTGCAAATGTATTATCTGGCCTTACATGTTTAATCACATACTATTCTGTATGGTCTTTAATACCTAAACTGAAGAACAAATGTCGTATCCTCTGATGTTTCACACATGAAAGACCTATTGTGAGATGTACATCAACAGAATTTTAGAACTAGAAATTCCTCTCATCAGTTGCAGCAGCAGCATTTAAAGCCAAAACAGAAAGGAATACAGTGGCATCTTAATGTGAAAAAAAAAGGCATGACAATCACAGTATTTAAATAAAACTTTGTTCAAACAGAAAAATATTCTTGATTTCCTAGCTGTCAAAATTCATGTGTGTCAGCTTCACCTGCAGGAGAGCCCAGCTCCCTCCTCGGCCAGCCTCGAGCCGTGCTCTCGCTGAAGGAGCGCAGGGAGTGTGCTGGGTGCGCGTGGTGCGGGGGAAGCAGATGGATGAGGCGAGGGATTTGAAGTGTGCAGACTATGGCATGCACTGATAGAGCAGATGGAATGCATCACCATCAGCTATGACAGAAATGATTTATGGAATGACCTGGCTGCTCCTGCCAAGCAACAACACGGGATGACAGAAACAAGTTTCTATGACAACCAGAGCCCACCCACCAGTTAGATTAAACATTTCTGCCCTGACTTCTACTCGCAATATATTTAGTTTTTCCTCAAAACATCAGCCCGGCTTTCTCAGCTAGTGACTTGGACAAAAATACCTGAAAGGATGAGAAAATCATTTAGAAAAGGAGAGCAGTGGAAAATGTCACAAAGTCCCGCAGGTCTAACTGGCCAGTGTGTCAGACTTAACAACAAAATTTTGTTCAGGCTGCAGAACAGCAGACACCCAAATACATGTGCAGAGCAATGAACAGCCTGGAGTATATAAGCATGGCTATTTCTAGGAGGCAAAATGATCCCTGTTCTTTTCTGACAGGTCTCAAACAGACCAAAAGAGAGCATTAACTGCCCTCTGGACTCCCAAATTGTTATCTACTTGCTGAATCCCCAAAAGCAACAGGAACATTTTTCTCCTCAAAGCCAGCAGGTCAGAGTTCTCCTCCCCAGTATGGACATTACAGACATTATCAGATCTGGTAATCTTGTAACATATGACCCTCTGAGGGATGCAAGGGTAACAGGATCTGCACGAATATGCACATTTGCATTCACTGGTATGAGGTGAGGGATGCAGAAGCCAGCACAGGGACAGTCATTTAGGGCTGCAAAGTTTCCTCCATACAAGAAATACAAAGTGCTTCCCCAGCAACCATTCCCAATTCTGAAATTTCTGCTGCTGTGTAACAATTACTCTTTTATAAAAAGTACATCTGATTGTACTAATGAAAAAATAATTACTGTATGCATGCATATGGAAACAGAACTTACAGTAGATTGAAGATACTTGCCATGTTTTACGTTATTCCAACAGGAGTTAAAAGTTAAAATTTATGCATATACAACATTCTAAAGGCTGTTCCATGGATTATAGCTATACAATACAGCATTCAAACCTCTCAGTTTTATAAGGCCACTGAGAAAACATTTTAAACTTTGAGGCAGGATCTGCTCTAAGACTAATGTTAAAAATATTTGACTTTACCTAAAACACTTCAGAAAAAAAAATCAAAATCAACTTTTTGTGATTATCTTTTAGTTTGTCTAACCAGCTTTTTAAACCAGATCTGCCTTAAATCTTTTAATCACTGAAGAAAAAGGTATTCAGAATGAGTCTTCTTCAAATAAAAGCATTTTCACTTGCATTTAAAAAGGACATTTTTCTAGTATGAAATTGCATCACAGTATATTGTTTTGACTTTATATATGAAAATTCCTGGTTTGATATTATCAAATGAATGACACATAAATAATGGATTAAAATATGTGTTTCAGATCTGAATATTCTAACTGCTACTTACAGATGCCAATGCTTTTCCAAGTGCATCACCTGTCTGTGAGCTTCCAGCACCATTTCCTCTGTTTCCTGTAATGTGGAAAGTAAACCCAACACTTATTTTTAAAGCTGAAATTTTATTTACTTTTATTATTTTATTCATCACATAGAGTTGAGCAACAACTTTTTAAATGGATTTTCTGAGGAAGTCAGTGTCAATAGAATCAGTTCTCATTAGACTTAAAAATTTAATTAAAACAATTAGATTTACATTTAGATGCTCTCCTCTTAAAAGTCAAACACAGTATCACTGTGATAACTTAAGGACCAACAACTGAAAGTAGCTAGAAAAAGACAAATTATTTTCTAGGATCATAGTCTAATTTTAATGAAATAGGAAAAAGAAAATCAAAATCAGAAAATTACATTATTGCAGCTTATTTCTAAACTGCTATCCCTGAAGTGCTGCACATTTAATTAATTCTTAAAGCCAAATTCACAGAATAGTTCCTTGTGTGTCTCCTTGCTCCCCCTGCTCTAATTCCCTGTGTTGTACTCTCATCTTTAATTTAAAAAGTCCCTGAGAGCACTGAGCTTTCTGTCACCCCTGCTCTCAGTTGCATGTCAGCAGCTTTGCGTGCCCTTTTGCTCCACACACCATTAAGCCAAGAGGAAGTCTGAAGCCCTGCCAATTGGAAACACAGAGAGGAACTGAATCCTCAGAAATATCTGCTTTGCTGTAGAAGACAGACCCTTTAAAAGCAAATCTTCTTTCTCCAATTATCAACTTCTAAAGCCAAAAAATGTATTGAATGTGAATGTAAGCCATTCACATCAGAAATCTAAATAATGCAACGCTCGCTGTTTCCAAGTTTGTGACAAACTTGGATTTTCCAGCCTGAATTTCCCATGTAGATTCACTAACTGGGTTCTGTTTAAAGATCTTGGTGTAAAATGTGTTCCCAAATCAAAGGTAACATAGTCACCCTAACTAAATTCCACTTTCTTAAAATGAAGCTAAGTGCAAATCCTATTGAACCGACAAGGAGCATCTACAAGCATTTCACTTCTACAGCTGTATCTCAAGACGAGCAAATATGTGCAAGGAACAGATGATCATCCTGTATTTCTTGCTTCCTAGGTAAGCACAGAGGAGACTAAACCAGGCACCACACTGGCTACTCTGTAATCTCTAAAACTGTTAAGAGAGGAATTTACGATGGACTTTATCAACCTCTCCTAAGAAGCAGCCTTCCTGCCTTTCTCCAGAGCAGTGCTTTGGTGACACAGCAGCTCTGAAAATTTCAGTGCCACAACGGCCTATATGGACACGCACACACACTGAACTATGGAGGGACAGTGGCCATTAAGTCACACACATCCAGTCCCTGAGCACAGGCTTGACTGTGAAAGCAAATAAAAATGGGTAAGTCTTAAGCTGACTGAAAAACAATTTGCCTTATCTCAGGCATACTGAGGACAGAAATATGACAGTGGTGAATTTTTCCTGATCTATAAGCATGCCATAAATTAAATCTTACTAATTCTGTGCGTCATGCAGCCCTAAATTTCATTTTCTTATAAAATGAAAAAAAAAAAAATCAGGAAGAAGTTTTTACCCAGAATATTATCTGATCCATTGACAGGTGGAGTGTGTGAGGCAGCTACATAAGGTGAACTGCTGGTACTGCCACGATGGAAGCTGGACATTGGAGGAAGACTAGCATTTATATCTGTAGGTGAGACTGAATGCGGGGGATAGCTCTGGAGAGAAGAGAAGCAGACATAAGACATTAAGTAGTCCTTATATAAATGTTGATATTTTAAGATACCAAACATGTAATACCCAGCTCTTTATTACAGAACAAAGGGACTCATCCAATCTCTGAACAGACAACTACACAACCACAGATTTTTATTTATACAACAGACATTACTAAAAGGACATAAATCTAATAATACACAAAGTCTGTGATTTCTAACTGGGTTTTTCACTGACATACATGAGCAGCAAACGAGAAGTTAATTCTCATAAGTTAGATCTCCATACATGACTACAAACAGATTAATGTGTGCTGAGTCTTACCAAACGGTCATGTGTGTGCAGGCTGCCGTAACTGCCGGACTGGGACATGTGGGAAGAGGAGCCTCCAAGCATCCCACCATAGCCAGGCTGGCTCATGCCATTGGATGAACTCCAGAGGTCAGAAGAATTGTGGGTCCCATCTTTTTTGGTAGTATTTTTTCAGCAGAAAAGAAAACAAGAAAAATGCATTTAATGAAGAATACTAATTTCTCTGTTCCTTTACAAGATTATTTTAAACAAACACAGAATTCAGTTATTGAGACTAATATCAGTGAGGAAATGGTGACCAGTTTATACTGCATCTTCTATTTTCATACCACCACACTGTTGCTATATTTATTTTTAAAAAACCAAAGAAACAACAGAGGCTTTATAGCTGAAATATAATCCAACCACAGCTGAGAAAATACCACGCACTCCTGCTAATTACACAGACCTTCAGTAAGGCCAGATTTAAATCAAGAGTGTTGATAAAAAGTCCAGACTGAAAGAAATAATAAAAAAGGAGGTGGAGGGGTAAGAAGTTTGGCCAAATAGAACTCATTGTAAACATACACTGCAAAGCATCTATTTACCTAAACAAGCAATTTATAGTCTAAGATACCCTAACACCACAAAAATATAAAAACATTTCAAAACAGCAGATTTAAGTAGCTGAAATGACTACATTACATGAGCCTTAGCCTGTGTGTCAGTGCAGTTTCCCTTCTGTAGCACAAACTGAAGTGCTCTGTGAATTCCCGTACTGAGACACTGAGCTCTCAATGTGCTCCAAAGCCTCACCAGACTGCAGCACGAGCTAATTGTGTGACGTGAGGCTGAGGAAATGGATTCTGCTCTTGTTTCGTTCAGTGCAACCCCCTTTTTCCTGGCATGCTGGATATACAAGCATTTGAGAACGTAAGACTGTTAGCTGATATTGTACAGTCAAATTCCAGAAGAGTCAATAAGCCCCCACCTCATTTTTCTCTATCACTCCAGTGTGCTGCTCTGAAGCCCCTAGAAATCAAAGGATGGGAATTCTGTCCATCTGGCCTGGTGTGTAATCCCTTTAAATTTCAGTCAGCAATTAATGTCATGAGAAAAACTTTACATCAACAGACAGTTCCCTTCATCTAACTGTTTCAAAAGTATATAAAACTCAACCATAAGCTCTAGCACAATATGTTCTCTTTACACTTCTCCATTCACCCAGTAAAACAGTGTCTGACTGCAGATTTCTGCCTAAAGGACAAGTGACATTTTACCCACCTTGCATAAAGAAAGTGCTAGCAAACATACTGCTTGGTGGCTTAGGAGATGGGTAACTTGGAGATTCTCTGTTGAAATCATCAGAACTCGGGGATGGTGCATACACCTACATATTGGAGGGCAATAAAAGCAGGTTAGCAATAACTGGGTGTCATGCATAAAAAAAAACCACAACAGCATACAGATATATAGAGAGAAAGCACAAATAAAAAAAGAACAGTGTAGCAAGCCGCAGCATTTGTTGCCCTTGTTTTATTTGCTTTTTAGCAAGTTGCCACAGTACAGAGGAACTACAGTAGAATGATCCTAACAACACACTTTCTGGTGTGCCAACTCAGCCAGGTGGCCTGATAAAAGCCTGAATGCTGATTTTGCTTTCTAAGTACATGACTCGCACAGACTTGTTGCTCAAGATAAAAAAGCAAGATAAAACAACTGGGCCCAAAACAAATTTTATTTTAAAACAACTGTATGCCTATTTGAATACTTAATTAGCTGGCATCCCAACAATCAGAAAGAAAAGAGCACCCAGTGACAAATGGAAAGGTTTTAATGCAGCCATGTTATCATCCATTCAGAAACTCGCAGGCCTTTGGAGAGCCATCAGAACATGCATGCATGTCCTCAGGAATAATCTTAAAACTGCAACAGCAAGCACGTAATTTTCACACTGGCCTAGCATTAAAGAAAAGCAACACTATTGTTTTTTCAGTGTTAACACAACAGTGGAACTCCCATTCTCAACTTGTGAGCAACAAATTTTCTTTTCAAGTTAAAAATGTAAGATGCCAAATAAACATAACGACTCAAAGTCTTTCACTGCAGCAACTCTAACAAGAAATATAAAGTGTATTCAGGAATAAGTTCAGTAAAATGAACAAGGCCCTATATTCACAAAGACGAAGACTTTACCCATAATTAGTTGTTCTATACCAAATATTGCAATGATTAGTGTGTGTTAGAAGATAAATTAAATAAAAAGCAAATCAACATATACGACAGCAAAAAATATAAAAATGTAGCATTGAAACTGGAGCATCTTTTTGCTATGAAGTAAAAAATGTGTTATTTTTAACTGTTTACCTTATTTGTTAAATACAGATGACTTCATAAATACATACATGATGAATAATTTCACAACTTTGAAGCTTATATAATGCAACTTAAAAAGTGCACTATGCCCTAACATTCGAAAGTGATTATTTTGATCCCCTCCTATGCACGTACAGACACACATATGTTTCTACAGCGTTCACAACTCTCCCTGGTCTTCCTGAGATGTTGTTTACCAAGCAAGAGAAGGGCCAGGAAAACCAAGCCAACCAACAAAAAAGCCTAAGTTCCCCAAAAAAAGAAGCATTGTTCTCGCAGAGGCTGACTGTTCTGATAGGGACATAGAGGATAGTGAAGTGGGCAAGTCCCGCTCCATTTGCATCCCAATCCCCCTCCTCCCGCTGCCGAAGGCTTTTGCAGCCCTGCTGTTGTGGGAACAAATGGCCGGGATCCTCGCTTCACAGCAACACCATCGCAGCGAAATCTCTGCGATTCCACCGCGGTGGAGCCGGGACAAGGGCACGGGCACGGGCACGGCTGTGCGGGCGAGCCACGAAATGAAAAGGGCAGCAGGTAAACAGACACCTGGTTAGGAGGAGTCCAATGGGAAACTCAAAACTTTAAGTTACGTACTTGTTTACCATTGGTTTTTATTGAAAACAAATGATTTTTTTTTTCGAAAAGCTGCTCAATATTTTACTCGAAATTTTTCAGTTTATGGAATAGACGTAAAATAGAGATGCTTACCAGACCTGAGTGACAGAATGACAATACATTCTGAGCAATGTTCGCAGTACATATGTATTTACTCTATATGATGAATGCACGTATATTCCATGCCTGGGACATATTTTAACAGAAATGTCACTCTGTCAAATTGTAAATACTCGCACTCGTAAGACTGCAAACATATTAGGTAAAACTGGGCTTAATTTACAAGTTCTCTGTTGTGCAGAATAACACAGCATATGCTATAGCTGATGGATAATCTATCACTGTCACAGGACAGCAGTGGAAACAAAGCTTTATGACATTTAACACTGCCATGGAGATGTACAC
Source organism: Anomalospiza imberbis (assembly GCF_031753505.1). Classification (NCBI taxonomy): domain Eukaryota; kingdom Metazoa; phylum Chordata; class Aves; order Passeriformes; family Viduidae; genus Anomalospiza; species Anomalospiza imberbis. The sequence continues at coordinate 13,636,471 of NC_089693.1, read as the reverse complement.
TGATTAATGTGAAGTCACCTACAGTGATGAATTCTACTTCTTTTAAACTGCAACGTTATCAATGAGATTTGTAAACACAAGCTTCAGACTGAAATTTTAACATTTTACATAACTGGGTGATTTATAAAAACTGATTAAACACTATCTCAAAAGGGGAATTAAAAACTCCTACAAATATATAATTTACAAATATGTATGTACAAGCCATTAACATAATAAAAATGTTATGAGTTATATAAATGTAAAAGAGGCCCTTCCAAACAGCTACATGAAAGTCTTAGCACAGACACGTAACTTCATATAGTTTCTGCTTGTTTTGGTATCTTAACTATAGCTTGCAAAAACATAGCTGCAATGTTATGAAGCTGCACTTGTGCCAGTCTAGATTTTTCAGATCAAAGGGTTCTTGCGGCAAAACACAACTGATGTGGTCTCAAAGACTTCATTAACTCCAGATGTGGGGAAATAGCCAGCCAATTCCACAAAAGGAGCGAGTCTCTTTTAGTTACAATCAGAACTACCCACAAATTAAAACCAGGCCTCTGATGTCATCTGATCACCTGCAGATGAGCGCCGGGTTTTTTCTGGTTAATGACCTAATCATAATTTTTGTGCTGCATTACTACAAACAAAATTTAAAAGGAAAGGAGAAATTTTACTAAAATTAACCCAAAGTCTATGATATGCAAAATACAAAGGTTTTAAATAAGAAAGTTGACAAAAAGGATGAATTTTATTTTTAAGTGGGGAAGCAATGCATCAGGACAAGCAGTCTGCTCACTCTGAAAGGCCCACAAGCAGTGGGACCCCTACCCAGCCAAACATACCCCTGTGGCTGCTGGCATGGCTGTGCAGCAGCTCCCCAGTAGGACTCTGTGTCCTACTTAAAGGGCTTTTTCTTCTGCAACAGCTGAGTAAGGCAGTTAAAAATATGACGTGGCTGCTCAAGACGGCCTCTTTTAGCTATTAAACTGATAACACTGACATCCAGGAGGCATCAAACCAGTTTTTCCTGGCTGACATTCCCACTAAGACAAGGAAGGAATACTGTTAAAAGGTCAGCCTGTTTGCAGTCTCCTTGAAGAGGGCTGTCTCCAGCAGGTAGAAGAGGAGCCCATCTTTAATCCCCTCAAAAGCACTGTGCCCAAAGGCACCGAACTTGCCTCCATGCTGACAAGCAAAACACTCTCCCATTATGAATGGGAAATCCCCTTCCGATAAACGCAAGCCAAAATCAGTTTTTTTACATGACTTATCAAGTCTTGGACTCGACTTTTTTTGGAGCTGTGCTAATATATACATCAATCCTAATGCTGCAGTGCTCCTGAAGGGTTGATAGCCTCCGCTGAGGCAAGCAGGACAAACGAGTTGCAGAGGACGTCAAGTCAGAGACCCACATCAGTCTCTCCTGCACCCTGAATTGGTTTACATCTCTCTAGCAGGAAAAGAAGGATGACAACTCAGATTTCTTTATCTGGGGTAGTGGGGGGGGCCTGACTTCAGAGCTGAAAAGACATTAGCTGAACAACATCAGACTTTTGATTTGGGTTTCTCTTTATTTAATCAAAACAAAAGCATCATCCCAGTTCTGAAATCTGCCTTGGTGATTACCACAGGTAAAGAACACTACCGTGAAACTTATATGGACTTAATATATCTAAAACATTTCAAATATTACTCACTGTTGCTTCAGTTTACTAATACAAGTGCCAATAACTTCAACAGTAATTGAAGATCTGGGTTTACCAAATTTTATGCTATGTAAAACTTCCAAGTCTTGTTCTATAAATGCATTTAATAAATATAACACTTGGAGTCCTGTTGGCATCCATCCTCTCAGGCAATTTTCCTGTTTCAAATTCTCAAATATTTATCAATGTTTATTATTAATGTTAAAAGCAGATTAAAAAACCAGCAGTGAAGCAACCAAACTTACTTCCGATGAGCTCATGCTATCTCAAGACCAAGGCTCCCATCACACACACTGTTTATGAAATTATGAATTATGTTCCTCATTTAAGCATAGTTATTAGCAATTCTTGGAAGTTCAGGAAAATATTTGTCAAGCTGCTTGAGACAGAATTTTTTGAAGCCAGTAAAGATGAATAACCTATTCTGTAGCTCGCAAACTCTGCTAAGTAGCCTATCTGCATTCCATCAGCATCAGTCATGCAAGTGCGCACTGATGAATGATTTGTACATGTGGCAGAACTTTACAGAGTATTATCTGCAGGTTTTGCAGCAAAAGCTAATTTTGCTGAAAGGCAGTTCTAGGAAAAGGAAACTTGTTTTCATGTTTATTGTATTTCTGACAAAATCATATACTAAAACTTCAGGAATGTAGAATATTAACTGTAGTTTTCCATACTCCTCTTTACAGCAACACAGAAGCTTCAAAAAAAAAAACCCCAACCAAACCCAAGATCCAGTCTAAATTCTTGTCTAACTGATATTTAAGGAAGATGATAAAATGAAGAGCTCTAGTGTACTAAGTCAGTATCACCACATCCTCAAACATACTTTTGTTTCCAATACCATGTGTAAAGGTTCATGCATTTAAAAAACCCTTCTCACCATCAAAAATGAAAATAAAAGTCTCCTTTAAGAGAACAGTCCTGTCTGCAAATCAAACCATATTTTTTAAGGATGGTATAAAATTCAAACTTCTTAGAGTAGCTAAACTGAATTCCATCTTAAATAAATGTTTATGCAGTTTAGGCATGTTATACATGGCTATTTGAGTATTTTTGAAATGCAGAATCCCACTGTAATGATACATAGCACAAGCACTTCCTAGCTTCTTCCCTAGGGAATGACAATTTTAAAGTCATGTTAAAAAGCGAGAGACAAACTTAGCAAAAATCTCAAATTCAGTATAGAGAAACCTTTTGGCCTGGTTTGTTTTTTTGTTGTTGTTATTATTATTATTAGTTTTTATTTTTATTGTAGTGTGAACTAGAGAGGGGAAGAAAAAGAAGGCAAGGCAGCAAAAACATTAGGAAAAAATGTGTGTTTATATAGTGCTTGAAGATTCTTTTTATATTTTATTTCCTAAGCAAAATCTCTTCACCACAGTCTTCAAATCATGCTGTCACTAAGGGACACATGCAACTATGTCTTCAAAAATTTCTGATTGAATTCAGATTTTCAGGAAACAAAAACCAGAACAGATGAAACTACTCCGCCTGTTTCTTAACCTGTTCCCCTATTTCAGAAGGCTGCTTGGGCTGCGGGAGGAATCCCCAGCACCAGCAGTGCTCCCAGAAACACGCAGCAGTGGATACAGGCCCGTATCTTTCCCGTCTGTCCCTCTCTTCTCTGAAGCCACTCTCCGGTTGTGCACCTCCAGCACAGACTATTGTATTTCTCCAGACAGACCTTGCTGTGCACGTGCTAATGGGAGCCGAGGCACGGAGCAAACGAGGCGTGCTCCTCTTTGGTGCGCGCGTTCTGAGAAATACAGATCTGCCCATACAGCACCTGAGCCCATCCCTGGCTGCTGTCATGTGCCCAAGGAAATGGACATAACCTTCACTTTAAAGCATTAATAAAGCTTGTTCCAGACAAGACACCCTTCTGGCAGGGGACCACTGCTCTGCAGATTGGCAGTTCAACCCAATGGAGTGGAGCAGGGAAAACTCTCTTGGGCTGATGAATTCTAACTCGTCATTTTTCAGTGGGATGGGGAGGGGAAATAAAAGAGCGAGAAACAGAAAGAAATAAAAATCCAGCTGACCAGTGTTTACTACCTCTCTTTATTCAATGTCCACAGCCGTGTACCCCTAGAGATTTTCCAGATGATCTTATATTTGTCCTGACTCACAAATGTTAGCTTTGACCTTGTGTAAGTTGCTGTGGGCAGCATATGGTACAGAACAGCTTTAATTGTACCTTCCTCCCTGTGTACTAGCTGGCCCAATACTAATAAAAGCGAAATTGAATCTTAGCACCTGGTTGCTCCAAAATTTACAAACGGAAAACATTTTACATGGATGTTAGAAGCCTTAGTACATTATTTACTGCATAACAGGCACAGCAAGGCAGGCTGTCGTGTCATCTGAGCATCACGCTGGATTATGAACGTTCCGCTCTGCCCCAGCGCTCAGAGTGACGGCCGCCAGACCGGCAATTGCTGCACTGAAAAAATCCCCACACACACCCAGCTCTCCCCACACCTCTGTGTATTTGTTCATCTATACACGTGCTCATCAGCAACATGTTTATAAAAAGCTTCTTACACTCTCAAAATTCTCAAGGAAAAGAGTAATTTCTCAAAAAAATTCCCAATATAAGCTAGTTCACCAAAAAGCAGATCACAACACACTGCATATATGCAAAATACCTATATCTTCTGACTTTTTTTTTTTTTTTGTCCTTTTAAAATAGGCATGGTAGAAATCTACTGTAAAATATGCAGGTTCTCCACCTTGGAGAAGAGCTCAATCTCAGCCTATGATAAGAAAAATAAATATTTATTTAATAATAAAATATACTTGTACATAGACTGGTATATTAAATCAACCCATAAAATGCACAAAATAAAACAATAAAGTAAGTATACTCACAAATCTATTCTCCTACGAAATAGCAGTAATAGGTGATATAAAATAAAATATAATCTTTTTTTCAAAAATTATTCATTTTGGTGATAACGAACACATTACTGCATTGCCATCTACATTAAAATAATTCTACAGGACATTTAGAAAATAACTAACTTATTTCTATACTTGTAGGTGAACTGAAAACAGTGGAAAACATGCAAGTCTATTTTATTTTTAAACACAAAGATGGTACCAGACTTCCACTAAATATCATTTCGGTACTGTTGCACTTCCTAAAATCTAAATTAAAAGGCCACAGTGAATGACAGAGCTTTGCTTAATTGTGCACTAGTTTTAAAAAAATAAAATAAAACTGCAAAAGGCATAATTTACATTTGTGCAATTATATCTACCTAAATATTTCTGCGGCTTTATTTTTAATGAAGATTGGCTATTTTGATTATTTGGGGGGCTGAGGTCTGCAGCATTGCTCTTGAGTGAAAAAGAAGATAAAACTTTATTGATAGAAACAATTCTTAAGTGTAGTTTTAAATTTTTCCTAAAAGCTCTATATGACAATGTTGTAAGCTTTCCTTAAACTGAGAGTATTTTCTATATGTCAACAGGTGAAGGGCAAAAAAACCCCAAAAAAACCCAAAAGCAAACAACAACAACAAAAAAACAGGCTATGTCTAGTGCAGTGCAAGTGTTTTATTTTCTTTATGAAACAGATAAGGTCTTTTTACTTTTTGATTTAAAGGGGATTCTTGAAATACATATTTTTTCCTATAGCATCTATCACACATAACAGTAAAATTTCACTCCTCAGCAAGGGATTTGCATTAAACCACCATTTTTTACTTTGATGAGTCCTTCCTGAAACAAAGAAATTAAATAAACTGAACTTGTTCTAATAGTAAAAGCCTCTGATTTATATTTCAGGCTTTAATATATGTGTCAGTCCCCACCGAATCATCTATTGGGCTGCTCATATGCTTGGTTTTAAGCATAATATTAAGCTTTGTTTTGGTTTACAAATTAAAGAAATTGAAAAGAAGAACACATTTAAAATAAAATGTTTACACATTTTCTACATGTGATTTCTCACTTTTTTTGTGAGTAAATAAATCAGATTTTCTATACATTAGAAAGTATCGAGGAATGCCAGCATCCAAAATCTAATACAATGATTTAAATAAAAATTTCCAACTTGAACAATGAGGTTCATGCTAGCAACTACTAATTTATCAAACAATACAAATAAAAGCACTAAGACATCAAAATTAGGGTATGTACTGTTCTCTCACTGTAGAAAGGTTCATACAAAGATTTGGCATACACACCAAGAGGCGTGCTTCAAAAACTAACACAAAAACCAATCCCACATCTCCACATAACCTCCTTATGTATATTTAAATTAGTCATTTAGGCAAACTTGCAGTATTCCTAGGAGAAACAGTAAAAGTTACTAAGATGTTTTTTTAAAAAAAAATTAAATAAAACCTTGGGCAACATGATATAGGATGATCATATGATTTGTCATCTATTTACTAAGTTTTCAAGCTCATAAAGGTCACCTCTGACCCATAACAGGCACATGCTATCAATTTTCAAGCCATGCCCTCCTACAGTACCAGCACTTCCATCTACTATATGCCTGGAAATACTTAATAAGATCAAAGCCTTTTTTCCTGCTACAAGAACAAAGAGAAATGTTGTAATAGAGTGATCTGTGCTCTAGAAAGAAAAAAATCAAAACTCCATGCAGGTTATATTCCCTTTGCTTCAGGGGTATTGTATAGTTAATTTTACTTAAGTCTTATATATATCTTCACATAAAACTTCAAACAGATTGTTTTAGCCTAGGAGCAGACATGAAAGAAAAATCATTTCATATTTGAAAGACAGCTGGCATTTATACCAAAGGAAATGAAATAGAGACCAAGCGATTTTACTGATTCCTCAGCCTCTCCTCCAGTGTCTTTGCTGTTTTTCAAGAAGCTCGTACACAGCGTCTTTTATGAATATTAAGATTCATAATTTAATTACCATTGAACAAAAATCTTGGCAAAAAAAAGTTTACTAATGAAAGCAAAACTCGCTCAGGCCCACGGGAGGTGGACCAGCAATAAAGAAACAAAACAAAACAAAACAAGCCACAAAAAAGATCTGTATCAGGATCTCCCCTTTTCCTACTTAATACTATTTTTATAACAGAAGAAAGCCAAAACCACATACAACATAAACAGACTGGAAGAAACTCCGTTGTTAATTTACCATCGTATGCTAATTTTTACACACAAAAATCAGAACTGGTGTTCTAATTAAAGAACTAGAAGTATTTACCACGAACAGAACTACCTCGTTCAATTTCCACAAAGTTAAATCCACAGAGATTTTCCCCCCCGCCGCCCCTCTCCGGACTCCGCATTTCCCCCCGTCCCGTGCCTGCAGGAACATTCGAGGATTCCCCAGTCCCGCGGTGAGCGCCCGGCGCGGGCAGGGCAGCGCTGGCGGCCGGCCCGGTGCGCGGCGCTGCCCGGGGCTCGGGCCGCCGGAGCCGGGGGGCTGCGCAGCGCCGCGCCGCCCCGGGCAGCCCTGAAGCGCTCGAGGAGGGCCCTGCTCAAAAACCAACCCAAAACAACCCCGGCCAAACCTGCAACCCGCAAAGAAAAGGCGCGGGCACGCAGGAACACAAACTTCGGCGGGTCTTGCGCGGCCGCCCGTCCCCCGTCGCACAAAGCACCCCCCGCCCCAGCCCGGTCCCCTCAGAGCCCGACCCGCCGTGCGCCCCCGGGGAGCTCCCGCCCCAGCGCAGCCGGGCTGCCGGGGCCCCGGAGCGAACTTGCGTGAGCTTGGCCCGGCGGCCCCGGACAAAGGCGGCCCCTCACCGTCTTGCCGTTGTAGTAGTACATGAGGGAGCTGCTGCCCACGCCGGGCACGGGGTAGGCGCAGTACATGGCGCGGCTGGCGCGGGCCGGGCTCAGCGCGCCGCCTCCCGCTCCCCACGGCATCCACCCGCCGCCGCGCACATGGAGCGCTCAAAGGCGGCTTATGCAAAGCAGGACTGAACCATCTCCGGCCGGCGCGGGGGTTGGGCGCGGGGGGCGCGCCAGCCCCCGCTCCGCGCCCCGGCCCCGGGAGGAGGCGCGCACGGGCCCGCGGGCGCTGGGCTCGGCACACGCAGCCCTACGCGCCGGGAGCCGCAGGGAACCCGCACATGGGCACGTCCTGAGCCCTGAGATAATCGTCTGCTTTTTGTTTTAATTAAATTAGAGCACTTGTGGCCGTGCAGACGCTGCTCGATGCAGCTCCAGCCACACGGCCATCTGGCTCTGTCTAAAGTTGCTTCCAACTTTGGCAAACGCTTCCCAAAGGCGCGGGGAGCTGCGGGGAGCGAGTCCCAGGGGAGAGCCCGAGCACCCCGCGCTCCCGGGCCCCTCCGAGCAGGGCAGCCTGGGGCAGGCAGTGACCCTGACACAGACAACACCTACACAAGGTGCTTGGGTTAAAAAACAAAACAAAACAAAACAAAAACAAAACAAAACAAAACAAAAATTCACTGCAATATTTTCACTGTATGGAATCATCCAGAATCCATCTTTAAGACGGGGTATACAAACTATAAGGAAGGATTCTCTTGGAGACACAAGTCCAGGGTCCCTTTATATTTTTAATACACTTTTGTATGAATAAAGCACACATACATGTCCATACAAGACAAGGCAGAGAAGGGGAGAGGACCTCAGAAACTTTGTCACATCACAAAATCGTGGATTATTCAACACAGCAAACAGACTGCAACTTCCAGCACAGAGATCCCTCAATATTTGCACACTACCAATGCCTGGTAGGCCTTTTTGCTTTCTTCACTGAGCAGTGGCATTAACTAACATTAACTCTTAATGAGGTGTACATTTTTTTATTTTCTACAAGTGAACACAGCTGGTTATTAACTGAGCTTCTGCTAAGTCAGATACTGACTTCAATCCAGGACAAAAAAGGTTAACACACAACCACGTTTCTCCACCTCTAGTTGTGTCTACTGCCAATGCTGTGAATTCTCCCTGCCTTCCTCCTGACAAAAGCAGGAAAATATTTCAGGATAAGGAAAAAAATGGGTAAAGTTCAATTCAGCCATTTACAGGGAGAGAAAGCAAGTTGAAGAAGTCTGGTTCATTCTGCCAAGCACCTCATGTGTCAGTGAAACTCTCTGAACTAAAAAGATCCACAAGGGTGATAAACTGACTGCAGCTGAATACTACAATCAGATTAAAATCTCTGTGTAATGTCCATTATCTCAGGACATAACTACTGTAGTGTCTATAAATATACAGAATATATACACACTGACAAAAAATATTCCCATCTCAAGCTTCAAATGCTTTTTCAGTGAACTCTTCCAGTCAATTAGACTACTGTGCTCAGAGTATGTTGGCAAATACATCCTGAAGTTTCCATCTGCTGAAGAACACTTGCATTTTTACTGCAAGTCAAACTACGCATCCAGAACTGTTTAACTATGCAGCAAAGCTAATGATATCTGAACCAAACTCCTCTCCAATACAAAAGGCGTAGCAGCAGCAGCTGCAAAAAAGAACATCACTATACTGCAGACTATTAAATTGCCAGGCCTGCAGAGTGACTGGCGGCTTCCTTCTTCCCTAGGGACCACAAAGACCCATTTCAGACCCCAGAGAGTCCCTAAGAACCTTTGATTTGCAGCTAACAATGCCATTCCTTAAAGCTTCTCACTAATGTTCAGGACTCTACAGATGAGACATGCTAAAAGATCTTCAGATCTTCGCATGTGCTACTTCTTATAGTGCACTAGCTTAAAAACACTACTTCAGAATAATGTTCAACTTAGAAAAGTTGGAAAAGACACTTTTAGCTTACAGACTTGAAGTAGTAAGAGAACCCTTCAAAAATAATTTTAGCATGCAAACTTTTGAAACATTAGAAGTACTTCCAGGGTAACTGCAGTCAATTCTTTGAAGTAAAGACTACCACCAACATAGTTGTAATTGCTACTGCACCTCCATGCACACATGCCCAGTTTTCAAAACAGTTGTATTAGAGATGAAGAGCATAATCAAGCCCCCTTCAAATAATAACCATTATCAACCTATATATAAGCAATTGGAAAAATGTTGAAAACGTCAAGCAGTGAAACCCAACTTGACTGTGAAGCATTGGTGGGAGGCTGCCCTATACCTGTACAGAGCAATGTAACAAAAAATACATAGGTAATATTAACTAGCAATGATTACTAACACTATTAACATTTATCAGTAGAAGTAAATCATTAACCTTGTTCACCAGCACATGGGTAAGACAAAAGCAACAATATGATCAATAAAACTGAGGAACGCCACTGCAAACGTCTGTTTGTAGACAAACTAGTCCCCCCATAATGAGTCACTAAATGAATTTGCTCCTGGCTTATTTCCCCACAAATCAAAAGGATAACAACTGCATTTTACCAAAAAGGAAATTATTTGTCCTACACGCAGTTACATCATTGGGAATAAAATCTTGAGTGCCCATTGCTTGAAACATATCACTGTATCTGCATTGACCATACAGGATCAGGCCACAATTCCATCAGCATATCAAACTTTAAACTACATAAGTTTACTTTCACCAGGATAAAATATGAACCTAACATGGAAGAATTTGAAAGACTCCTTAAACAAATGCTATGTTGTTAGCAATAACTCTGTATTTGCAGGAACTGCTACCAGGTAACTATTCCAAAAGCTCCTGAAGTCCAAAGCAAGTTTTTGTTTTGTGGTTGCAATTTTTCTAATCCTCGTTTAAGCCAAGCAACAGCTGCTCTGAAATTTGTTTTCTTAAGAGAATCATGTTACAGTGAAATGAATCATAGCTGGATAAGTGGTACTGTACAGGGTACAGTTGTTTACTCCATTTTTCCTTGGTGACAAGTCAAGGGTTAATCTTATGACTCAGCCTGACAAAACAAGTCAGCTGGAGACAGGGCCAATTTTTTAAACTTGATTTCAGACAGACATGCCGTCAGCAGAGGAGCACTGAACTGACATGCACTTTGTAGCCTGAATTGTTTCCACTCATGACCCTGTAGTGCGCGTCAAAAACAATAAACTGCCTGTTCCTAAAGTATGTAAAGAGATTATGAAAGCTGATGCAGAGGGAAATACTGACCTAAAAATAAATGAAGCTACCTGTAAGAGAATGTTTTCAAGGATGATTTTAACACTAAGAGATTTTGTGAATGAACCAAATGCTGTCCCTGAAAACAAACTTTTATGTGAAATACATTTTTGTTCCATTTGTCAGAGTCACAAAGCAAATACACCATAAAGCAAATGTAATTCATCACTTGAATTTACAAAAAATAAACACAATTTCCACAGATTACTGAATGCTATACCATATGAAAGATAGTTACATAATTGTCTCAACAGATGAGCCATTCTCTAGTCAAACATATTCCACAAACCTGAAATATAAAAATGCTTTAAAAAAGTTAATGCCTCTGATCAGTTTTGTTATTTTAGATGTGTCTGTTCTAACACAAAAAGCACATATTTTTAAATTATGTGCTACTAGAAATTAAAGTTCCTCTTTCACCAACAAATGCATGTGTGATGTGCAAACCCAAGCACCAAGAGTTAGCTTCAGTCGTGTTGAAAAACACAGTAACATGGTGAGAGCCCAAGCCTCCTTTTGATGGGGAACCCAGATCTTTTGTTCTTACCAACTTCCATTAATGTCTTGGGGCCTAGGCTAATCTTCTAGCTTTGGAAATAAGGCAAAGGCAACTGTCCTAGAACTCTCTCCTTTCCACCCCACACCGTCCAAGGCTAGAACTTCTTATCAATTTCAACCACGTTCAACAGAGGAACAGAAGTTTCACAAGTGATAAAGTTCTTATCAGTTCTAAGAAAACTGGAACCTGAACAGGAGAAACAGACTCGAACTAATACAGAACAACCTGTTGCTACCTAAAATATACATAGTAATTTTGAGCTGTTTGTCCAGCAAAAATTCAGAAAGAAAAAAATCTATACATCTTAGGATTCCCAATAGGACTTATTTTAAAGCCAAACATATATGATGATTAACTATAGCAAAGCCAGAGTTAGGACCATTGCTAAGCCATGCATTGAATATGCTGCATAATGTAGCTGTCAGAATGGACAAGATCTCAAGCTGTAAGAAAGAAACCTGGCTGTTTTCAGGGGAAAACACAATGCTTATTACACTGTCCTCTATGTAATTCATCAGCTAAGTAAATGTTAATTTATTTTAAAATCCTGGAAGGATAGCCTTCTGTGTTAACCAGCCACTAAGCATGCTGCTCAGCAGAGATGGAGCAGATGAGCTGTATGGAAGGCAATTTAAAATAACCCAGTAGACTAAATTTTATAGGCAATCCCTCCTGCCAATATCCAAAGGATGATGTTTTATGCAAATTAATTTGCTAATCTACACAAGAGCTAAAGTAGTTTGGTGGTTTGCCTTTTCAAAGGGTTTGTCTTTAACTGCACATTTAACATTCATGTTACTATAATCAGGGAAAAAGAGTTTGCAGGGATAACAAATCGATAGTACATACTAATTAAATGGATATTAATTGCTATCCACTACTTTTACCTTGCAGTATTACAAGGTTGAGGGATAATTGTTGGGGATTTTGTTGTTGATTTGGGGTCTTTTTTTTTCTGCAAAAATCTCCAGCTAGCTCTGGCAGATATGAGTAAAAAATAACAATTTTTTTTAAACAGGAAACTGCAGTTAGGAGTTTTCTGTTTCAGTAGTTCTCAAAGTAATAATGAATTTATTCAGTGTTCAAGTTGAATTTATCCAATTTTATGAGATACTTAAGTTATTAAACAAATATTTTCTTGGAATGGGAAGAAGGAGGAAAAACGTGCTGCACATCCCCTTCTACAGAATCAATCACAAAATATTTTCTTAGAGGAAGTTTCGAAATCATTCAAGTATAACTTTGATAGGATAATGCTCAGGTTCAGAAAGTTCTATCATTTTCCTGGAAATATAAAGCACTTACAGTTCGAAAGCCCCTATAGGAAGGTCTTAACTACCCACATCTGCATTAAAAAGTAAACAAACATGTTTATTATCCTGAGGCAATAAACTATCCTATCAGAAGCCCGATAATCACCACAAAATGTGCTAAAAACCCATCCAGTGTAGAAACCTGTGCAGACCTTAGCAGAGTTTCAAAGCCCGAGCTGAACCAGCCCGGCTTTACTGGAACTCGCAGGAGACTGCCCGAAGCGCAGCCCCCGGCCGCAGCCGCGCTGCTGCTGCGGGGTCCCTCTGCCGGCCCGCCGCTGCCTCCGGCCGCGGCCGGGCCCGGCCGGGCCCTGCGCTGGCGCCCTCGGCCTGCAGGGGGCTGCAGAGGCACGGCCTGCGCCCGGCCCGGCCCGGCCCGGCCCCGGCACGCCGAGGCTGAGGCGGTAGGGCGCTGAGGGCAGCGCCGGGACACGGCCACGCAACGCGCTGAGGCCGGCTGTGCCGCGGCACGGAGCGCCCCGCGTCCTCCCTTCTGCTGCGCTCCAGCCCGCTGCTCGGCAAATGAAGCTGGAGCTACCACAAGCCAGACGGGCAATCCTTCTGTCAGCCAGCATCAGGAACCCGCCTGTACCCTACAGAAAGGAAGGACTAGCAACTCATCCTAGCTATCAGCGCAAGTGGAGTGAAATCCCACCACTCATCTCCAAGACTGAACAACTTGGTTGCTTTATAAAACCTGATGTCACAAGCAACTGTGGCACTAAAAATAGGAGGTAATTTAATTCAATTTTTTGCTTCATTGTGTAAAGACACATCTACATCTGAAATTTTACTTAAAAATTATGCAGTGCTTTACTTTCTGTACCATTCTTTTGAAAAAGCATTTGTTTTGGTTTTGCACTGGCCATTTCTGACGAATGGCCCGGTCACAGGCAAAGCAACCTGCCCCACTGAGGGGCTGAGCAAGCAAGCGAAGGGAAACCGCTCACCTCAGCAGCCCACCAAAGTCCAGCAACACAACATTCCTCACGACTTTCCCAGCTCACTTCAAACATTATAAACATCTTCCCACCAAAGCCGCAAGTATTATCAAGCAAAAGATAGTAAGAAATAGTCTTCAGAAAAGCTTCTATCCTTATCTATTGTTATAAAACACCACACCAATTTGTGGTAATGGACCCATTCATCTTCGAGGAAAAGCAGAGTTGCAGAAATTCCATGTAACTTCTCCCTAAATAACATGAGCTGCAACTCAGTATTTTTTAAATAACATTTTTTCTAACTATGCACAAAATTTAAGGTTCTTTTATGCAAATCTACACTTTAATTTAAGAGCATCCAATACATTCGTTTTGATATGTTATGAAAACTTCAAAAATAAAGTACCTCCAGCAAATCCAAACACAGAAATTATTTGACATCATTATATATCCATCATGGATATATGTATACGCAGGATTTTCAGAGAAGATCTCTCAATTAAGCAACCTTACATTAGTTCACCACAGTCAGATGACAGGACAGTTAGTTTGGAAAAATAAACTGATTGCAATTTTTTTAAAAAGCTTTTAAGAGAGGGTTGCTCAAGTACCTTCATCCTAATTCAGTGAGAACTCAAGCTGAACTCCCGCAGCAGGACTTTACAATGCCTGGTCGTTTAATGACAGCTAAATGTTCTCATGTAGCAAAGAGCCGGTGGGGTGCTATAATCTGAGGTTACTGCAGTTTTCAGATAGATTTCAAATAAAGGCCATGTTGAAAAAAAAAAACCCTACAATAATTAACCACAAAACCAGACCTTTTTCTTATTAAACATAAAATCTCAAATACTTTTACTTGGTTTGTAACATAATTTAGGGGTTGGATGTTTTATACATTTGCATTTTGTTCAGGTACATAGATGAACACAGTGTTTAAGCAGTACTTAGCAAGTCCCTAAAAACTTTATTCCATAAATCAAACGACCAAAGAACAAGCATAAAGCTTGTGTACTGAGGAAGAAATCTTAAGTTCTGTATGGCATTATCCATAAAGATTTATTTACTCCATTTCGTTATTTAAAATTGCTTTCTGAAACACAGCAGTGCAGCAGAGGAGAGGGGTCAGGAGAGTTCCTGCTGGCTTTGAGAGCTCTCGCTATTAAAGACAAGTGACAGTTGAATGTATCACTTGACTGTGCAAGGCGGTTCAGAACAGATCTGAACAAACAGATCCTGCTTTTCACATCTGGGCACTGTTTGTGGACAGTGGGAGAAGAAAATCTTACCAAAAAATGTCTCCCTAGAAAGTCAGTTAAACACAGTATCACAGTCAGTTCAACATCACACCAAGTATCTACCCAGGATGCTCCAAAGTTTTGATTCAGAGCCACACACTTCATAAAGTATTCCAATGGTGTTGCTTTACACCAGGCTACTTCAATACACATGGAAATTGCTAATACTGAGAGTCCACTCAGTGTGGTGAACATTTTATTATTTCTAATACAATCTAAACTTTAAACTCTCAAAAACTTGGTTTCAGATAATCATTCAGAAGATATTTCCCATTCTACCATTTAAAATAATCTCCTTTTACCCTTTAGGAGGGGTAGAGGAAGGAGAAAACACAGAAGGGAGTAACATCTATTATTTTTCTTCTAGTACCATTAGTATCTTTATGTGACATGTTTAGAAACATCTCTACAAGCTCAGTCTTAAGAGTGGCAGGAAAGCAGAAAGAAAAGTGTATTAAATGGGAGGTACTTCTATGCATGCAAACATAGTTTGCTGTATCTTTGCACCATAAATAGTTCTTGCAATAAATTAGCACCCATGGACTATACACATACCATAGAGGGTGATATATGTGGAACCCCCATAATGAAACTACAAGTTGTCTTACATGTATTGAAAAATACAAGTTTGAATTTAGAAAGAAATCCCTGGTATCAGAAAATACTAATTTGACAATCTCTTATTAAATAAGTGCAATCCAAAGTTTAATATTAACTGAACATCTCAGGTACTATGGAAAGCCTAATATACTCAAAATACTTATTAGAAACTACACAGAAAACAAGCAGACATTTACGTCTGTATGTCACAGCTCATTTTCTGTAACAAAAATCAACAGATACAATGTATTCCAGTTATTTCTCTGATATGACACTAATTAAATAGCAAAAGAATGATGATAGATATTCACACTATTTTACTTAGAATTATGATGTCATGATAGCCACTGATTATGGTACTAGTAACAAATGTTAGTTTGAAATATTTCCTGACTCCACATGTAAATGGGAGGTTTCTGCTCACAGTCCATCCATTTTTGGATGATGATCTCCCTGGGCATTTCTGAGCGAGCCTCACTTGTTTGTCTTCTCCCTGAGCAGCTCTCTGGAAACCCTGACACTCTGCTCTGCCTGGCCGAGGAGCTGCACTGGTTTCAGGTCACATGATGCTATTCCTCTCTGGCTTAGTTAACTCCTACAATCAGAAGAATTCTCAGAAATACAACAAACAATACAACAATCTCTGAAGACAATATAACTCACTGAACAATATTTCCCCCCCCTATAACATAAACAACATAGCAGTCTTGCTGCTCACTCAAACCTGGCTTTAAAAAAAAAAGATGTTTTTTTATTTCTATCCTCCTCAGAGTGCTTTAAATTTAGTAGTCGTAGTTTAACATAAATGCTGGCATGTCAACATTCCAAATGTTTTGGGCAGTCAGTCACCACTTAACTAGTTACAACACAAAAACTTAAAAATGCATTTGCCTGGAACATTTAATTTTTACAGTAAGAGGACAAATTCAGATTGAGTTGCATTCCAGAAAGAAGCCAAGCAATTCACCAGCACTTTTCTCTGTAACTGTTTTTACTTTAGGCCCTGATAAGAACACATAAAAAAAAACCCCAAACAAACCTCAAAAAAATTTCAGAAAATACCATACAAAACCAAGGGAAAAAGAAATAAACTAGAGGAAGGGTTGTTTGGGGTTTTTTGAATCATTATTACTTAAAAGACTGTTATTAAATTACAGTTATCTAGGAAATGAAATTACTGCTGAGTATCCGTTGACATGGCAGCCTTATACTAACAAAAACATTGCAGAAACCAATATTTTAGAAACTGAAAAATTAAAAAATACAGATTTGTATAACAAAATTAAGTATCATCTTTCCTCTGACTTTTCATGTTATAATTAAACTTCTCTGCACTACAACAACTTTTCCCCACAATACATTCTGACTTCTTAGGATGATATATTTAAAATAAAGACTACACTTACATAATGATCTACTCAATTTAAATTTCTCATGATGCTCAGTGAAATTTAGTTTTGTATCATCTTCTACATACACAGTATCTCATAATTTTTTTTTTGGTAACATGTCATTTTACTTCAAGGATCTATTCAGCAGTGAAAGCATTGAAATACAGAGAAACAGTGCTTAAAACCTGCAGCATCACAATCATTGATTATTCACAGTAACTGCACTTAATTGCACACATTGGTACAATGTTAATACAAATAAAATCTATCAGCATTTCATTGTCTCCACTCTTACAGAAGAAGAATTAAATGAAAACCATTTGAAAAATACTGCTTGTTAAAATTAAACTCTGGTAAGACAAATGAGAGAAATCTTTCCTTCTCCAAAATGATCTCTTTACCTGGCTGATGCTACTAAATATTAAACATGTAGCGTAAGCTTTATTACTGCCTAGAATTACTGTAATAAATTTCATGAAAATTGCACTGCTATGTGTTTTAGCTTCTCTGACATTTTAAATATATTTTTGTTAATCTAGCAGAAATCATCTGCTAGACTGTAAAGCCACCCTACATAACACGCAACTGTTAAAATGTAAATTGCCAAACTATTTTTAGCTGCTGCTGAAGGGGAAAAAAAAAAAAGGGAGGGGGGGGAAAGAAGAATATTCCTGGCCTCGGGAATAATGATTTGAGGCATTGTGTTCATTTTGTTTATCAAGCAGCTATTCAGCCTCTAGTGGGGCCCAAGTGCTTATGCAAGCAAAAGCTTTTAAGAGTGCCTGCAGCTGCAATCCTGGCTTCCAGGTAGGCTGCAGGTTCAGAGCACAGCTGCCCCAGGCTATCCACACTATCTCAGCTCCATCTGGAAGTACCGTTAAAACAGGATTTCAGATCCCGGGTTCTCTCGCATCGTCGTGAGCAGGGGGAGGAAGAAGGGAAAGAGAGGGAGGAGAGAAGAGGGGAGATGCGAGGACTAGAAGACACCATCCGTAGCTCAGCCTCAGCACGGAATGAAAAGCTCAGCCCCATTTTGCTCCCGCTGTATTACTGTTCCTGTGCAGTGCGTTCTATTCAGCCTATCCGGCTTTGAGTTATGACTCATCCAAGTGCACCTGCGCCCATGTGTTAAGTACTGCCAAATAAAAGCCCAACATCCATTTACACAACAAAGAGATGTATCCCGCAAGGCTGCGGAGCTTCCCCCTCCCCTCCTGTTTGTTCTGAGCAGGGGAAAAAATAATTCTGTCCTTCACTTCACTGGGGATTTTTCACTTCACGTGGATTTTTAAATGTAGATTCATTTATAAACAATTTTCTTCCTTTTAAGAATAAAGCATATTTAATACCACAAAACACCCCTATAGCATTAGATTATCACAGCCATTAATGATTTTTCCACCAAAACTCTTCCAACCTTTTTTTATCAAAGCCCTTTATTCTCGAAGGATAAATTTTCAAGCAAAGAGGGATCAACAAACTAGTTGCTTGAAAGCTTTCCTGATGCTAGGCTGAAGTTAGGAAAGGCTTAATGAAGGCTTTAAAATCCACCAGGACTTCACAATGAACATCTGACTCGGTGATTTATGCATATTAATAACCTCAGTCCTACTGAGGCAAGCTGAGCTGTACATGTCCTCCGAATCTTAATGTCTTCAGCTCCACTGGGATTATTACAAATGTAAATTTCTAAGATTCTCAGCTATTAATCTCTGTCTGTCCTCCTGTTCAGCAACATAATGACTAATTAAACATCAAAAGACCTGTACAGGAGATCTTCTTTGACAGCTCCTGGCCCAGCTCTCTTCCCAGGAGAGGAATTCAAATGACAGGGACAAGTGGGTAGGAGCATATGAGCGGGCTACAAATCACTGCTATGAAATCTAAAAATTCCACATCAAATGTGTATTTAGTCCTGCAGAACCACTCCCAATTACCTAGCCTAGCTGTTCATGTCCAGCAGACAGCCCTCCTAGTGCTCAAGTGAAGTAATTTGTATGTATGGCAGGTAAAGAGAATACAATTTGAGCCCAATTTTATCACTACAAGTAAAAAAAATGTGGTACTTACAGAAGAAGGCAAACCAGGGGGCACCTTTCTTACTTTCTTTGTCTGTAGAGGATCTGTACACAGAAAAACAGCATTTTATCAAGTATTACATTATAGGTGGAAAAGAATAAATAGCTACACTGCTCAGTTTTTTCCTTCCATGATGAATGTCTTATTTCCAATTTCATGCATTTTTTTTATTCCCTGGCAAAGAGATTTGTCTTTCACATCAATATAAAAATGTAACATAACCATGTTCTCCTCTAAAATACAGCTTTGCTAAATAGTTACTTTCAGTCTTTTCCTAAGGAAAACAGTTTTTCCTAAGAACAGTTACTGTGAAAGGTACACTTATGACCTTATACACTTGCTAAGAAACAAAGTATGGTTTTGAGATATATAAGGAGGAAAATGTGACTTATTAGAAAGAGAAATGCTTTCTTTTCTGCACATCACAGTAAAGACAGAACTATACAAAAGGAATTTGACATGATTCATACTCTAAGAATACTAACCTGATGTACATTTTATAGTTTTTAGTGTCTACCAAGGCACTGTATTTAGTGTCTACCAAGGTCTACCAAGGTACTTCTGTATTATAACAGAAGTATCCAGCAATTTCACTACCTAAACCAAGAATCTGAGCCAGTTTATTCAGATGCTAATAGAATTAATCTGAAAACTCTGCAGGCAAATTACAAATCAACTGATGCTTTGAAGATGAGTATCTGGCAAGATTACCAGTTCAACAGTTAACCAATAAAGTCTTTAACTAAAACAATTCTTATTTTTCTGTTTTCATTCAGAACATTTATGATGATATGGCAAGATAAAGGTGAGATAAGGTGAAATATCTGCTGGATATATTTAATCTCATCATATCCCATAGGGCATGCTCACAAAGTAAAGGACTTTTCGAAAAGATATTTACATTGGATTCAGAATGTCACCTGGAAGAGAACATTGCTTGGTTTCAATGCAATTTAATATGAAATTTAACAAGAGCTTGTTATAATCCTGGTCAGACAACTCCTTCTCAGGGATAAAATGGGCAAAATTTGACTTTGTTAGAAATTCTCAGGCAGCAGATTTGTAGAACTAAACAAGTCCATTAAAAATAAAATTAAAACTCAAGACATACTTTCTCAAGCTATTGGAAAAGACTTGAGATAAAAGTGTAATTCCTCCTCCTGACCTTCCTGAAAAAATATTTCCATGAATTGTAACCACCACCTGCCATATCCCAGGCTACAAGCCTTGGATTCAACCATGACAGAAAGAGGAATATCACCAGTTTGAACACATTTATAGCCCCTGAGCTTCTCTTTCAAAGAAAAAGCTAAATATACTCTAAAAACTCCATACTTCACTTCCATTTGTTTCATTTAATAGTATCAGGAACTTCCCAAACTCAATGCAGTTTGCACAGGAATCTCGTTCAGGGCCATTCCAGTGACTGCTGCACACTGTGACCATCCTGCACGTCTGGAGCACCCTGTGCCCAGCTCCAACACCCCCTGCTACTCAAACCCAGGGCAGGTTACTACTGTAAGTAGCTTCTCACTAAAACCCATTCAGTGTGGGGTAAAACACCATCATCATCAGCTTAAAACACAATTCAGCTGAACTTTTGTAAGAGTGTTCCTTTTCTGAAACAGGTGTGAGGAACTGCTGCATTTGTTCTGGTATTCTGAGCAACAGGAATACTTACAACTATCTTCATAAAGACAGCCAACCCCAGGTTAGATGGCAGTTGGTTTGACAACAAGTCAAAAGGTTATACAAATATGGTATTTTAAAACACATATATGCACACATACATTAGGAGAAGAGAAAATTGCCTTAAGTAGCACCAAAAGAGATTTATGTTTGATGTCAGGAAAAAACTCTCCACTGAAAGGACTGTCAGAGTCTCACTGAAAGGACTGGAACAGACTGCCCAGGAAGTGGTGGACACCATCCCTGAAGGAATTTAAAAGATGTGAAGATGTGGCACCTGGGGACATGGGTTAGTGGTGGACTGGGCAGTGCCAGCGTAAAGGTTGCACTCGATGGTCTTGGAGGGCTTTTTCAAATGAAATTATCCCATTATATATAAGATTAAGTTCTAAAGTAATATTTTTTATTTAAAAAAAAAATAAAAACCATTTTAAACATGTTCAGACTATTTTAGTGCCCAAGAAGTTTGCAGTTATAGTTAGAGTTACTTCACAAAGCAATTTGCATTTGAAAATTTTATTTTGGGTAAAGTATGGTTGGAGTTACATGGTTCCAACACACAAGATTTTTACTATGGAATAGAAGTGCTATACAAAATGAGGGGCATTAATGACTCAACCCTATGATTAGAGAAATTCTAATGACCTATCACACTAATACTGAAATATATGGTATAATTAGAATATAACATTATATAACTAGAATATAATGGTAAACTAGAATATAAGGTTACAGTCTCTCTTTTTATACCAAAATAAATTTTTAAATTTTTATACCAAAGAGATTTTCTTTAATTTGCACAGCCAATTATTCACAATACTCTTGTAGCAGATACTACAGAACAGCTGGCTCATTCTTGATTCTCTGATTCATCAGAATTAGAAAGCTATAAAATATTACCACTGTCTATGACCAAGTTTGAAAATTCTATTCACCTCCAACTACCCTCAGATTAAAATACTAATACTGTCACAGGATTATAACAATTTTTAAGCAAGTTCCTGCCTGCATATTTTGCAAGGTAGTTTGATTTTAGGATAAACTACTAGCCTTCAATTGCTAAGATCTTTAAAGGCATGTTGAACCAATTACAATGAACTATATATTGCCCTGAATAAAGTTACTTTTAGCATATAAAAGGATAATTGTTTCCCCTTTGTGTCCTTCCCCTACTAAATAATGGTAATGACCTCAAGGTCAGGCATTTCCAGGAGTTAATGATGGCACGGGTTAAGGGCACTCAGCTGGTCATCAGCTCCTATCCATCTGTCATTATTGCTTTTGCAATTAAGGGTTTTATTAGTTTCTTATTTGTTTTGTAAGCCAGAGTGACCAGTGTTGAATCGAAGCTAGCATCTCAAAGAAAATGTTAATAATTCCAGTTTTTCTCTTATACAGCAGTTTGGTGTGATTTCAGTTGCTCAGTACAGAGCAATCGCCTGTATATTAAATGAACTGTCAAAAAAAAAAAAAAGTCTGCAAAGAAGCATCATGAACAAAAGTTTAAATCGGTCTGTATTACTTACCAAGAGCTGATGAGTCATGAAGTGGCCTTCGGCGCTGATTTGTGCCAGAAAATGGGTAGTAGGGTGTTCCAGGCTTTCCAGAGGACGACAGCTGGCCTGGACTGCCGAGCCCCATATCAGACCGGAGCAGACTAGACTACAAAAGTATACAGAGAAAAGTCAAATTAAGCTCTATAATAATGCAGCTGTTAATAGGCCAGGCTGAAAAACTATTAACCACACTTAGTGCTCTTGGCATTTATAGGAATTTACTGGGATTTAGTGAAGGTTCTAGAGTTCAAAAAAATGCAGATTTTTAAAAATCAATGTTCAGAGAATGTACTATAGCATAACTCAGAAAGGCAGTGCAAGTTTAGCTGTGAGCCTACAAAAAGCCATAACCATTTCAGCTGAAAATATCTGAAAGAATCAATTCATATTTAAATTTTAAACAAAAATCATAATCTTTTGTTTAGTTTGCAATATAACACCTCTTCTATTACACAATATAAACATAATTGATAAAAACTGCTAAGAGTTTATAGCGTGACATTAAGTTTTAGCACATACTTAGAAATCAAGACTTAGATTACATTCATAAAAACGTGGAATAAAATTGTCCCCAAAAAAATCAAATGCAGACAAAAGATAACAGAGTAGCTTAATGAACAGAACATGAAAAATTGACATTTTAAACACTTCAAACTAACAAGGTAGCTGAACCCTACCCTTTTTGTTCCCTTTTCATGCAGTAAAAACAGAAACATTCTAAACACTTAACAAGTGCATTGTATATTGTTTGACCTCACATTATTTGGATTTCCTCTGTAAAACTGAAATGAATGTTGGTGATTTAGAACATCGTTTTTCCACAGGTGATGTTATGCTTAGCTTTGTGTTAGTCTGAAAATCCTGACATGGAGTGAAACCCACAGAACTGTCTGTACAGAAAATGTTCTTGTACCAGGTGGTGAAAATTCACTGTGTTTCACTCCTGGCTGGTGCATACAGCTTGCCTCATGGAGCAGCATCCACTCTACATTGCACGCAGCTGAAGACACACTGCTCTGAATGTCTGCCGGTGTTTTAAGGTCGAAATTTGATTTCTTCAGCTGTGGTCAGTACATGGTGCAGCCTTCCCAGCACAAGGGGGTAAAGCACAGCTGGCAGGACAACGGGGAGGGATGTTTTGCTTAGACTCACCTGCACTGACATTCCATTATCAGGTGATGCTAAGACAGAAACTGCTAACTGGAGTAACTTTATACCAAAACCCCACCTAATTCCTCCGTCAGCCTTGCTGCTCCCAAGCCAACATTCCTTGTCCCATGCAGCTGCTCTCCAGGAGGAGCCCTCGTACCCACACAGGTTCCAGGGGTTTCACCAAACCCGCTCGTGGGCTGGATTATGGCAGGAGCTGCTCCAGCGCTGCTGCCTGCTTGGGCTACAGCAGCCAGCTGGCACAGCTGCAGAGGCCACTCATTGCTCCTGCCTCGCCTCCCCTTCCCTTCTGAGGCCCAAGTACCCCAGTCAGAAATAAAGGTATTTTTTGGATTATACTAGATCATCGAAACTGATTTGTCTGGTGTGAGGAGATGTGAAAGGTGAGGTTCACACCTACAGCTCGCAGTAAGGTACTAAATGCCTTCGACCTTGCAGTGCACCGGGATTAGCAGAAAATTAGGACTTCAGATAGAGTTACAGAAAATATATAAAATAAGCCTTCTTTGCATTGTATCACCACTGAAATGTCTCTCTTTTCTTGTTTGATGACTAATTTAAGCATGAAAATCTTATATTTTAATTGAATAGAGTGGGATGTGAAAGAATCGCCACATCACAAACTAAAGGAAGGCCCAAAAGTGTTGAGTATTTTATACAAAAGTGTGAAGATCAAAATTTATTAAAAATGTTACTGCATAGAATTAGCTGCCTCTCTGCTTAACTTCTTCACTGTTACTCTTACAACAGTATTTGAAACAGAATTCTTAATCTGAAACTCATATTAAAATGAGATACTCTGATAGGGTGACAAAAGTGTATAGCAAATACATGCAGGGGGAGATCTGCTGGTGGTGTTCCACGGTCTTCTAATTTTTGCTTTGGTCAAATAGTTAAGATTTTATTGTTTTTCGGAAAACATTATGAATATCAGAATATCTGGCTTACTCAGTATAAATCTGAATTTAGCAAAGATACTATTCTAAACATTTACTACAGTTTTAGAGGTGAACACTGTGCAGGAAACCTGGGCAACATTTTGTGAAAAGCAGCTCCTCCAAACCAACACTAGCCAGAAGAAGAAATGAAACCAGCTCTCACTAGGCCAACACTTGACCTTCTTGACCAAGAATACCCAGGACTGAAGGAAAGTTTCTTTTCATAGCCTGTGGGGAAGGGAGGAAGTATTGTGATAGTTGTCATTTCAAGTAGCTGAGGCAAGGTCCCCCTCCCAGAGCAGCAGAAGCACTGGGGCTGGCAGGGACCTCTGGAGGTCAGCGAGTGCAGCCCTGCTCGCTCAGAGCAGCTGTCAGACACAATTAGGAACCACGGCCCATTCCCATTAAAGACAGCCCTCCCTGCTTCCCCAACATCTCCCCTGACCACTGGAGGGATTTTGGAAATGCAATGGGACCCATACAGATGCTTCCAAAACAAAAAAAGGGGTGGGAGGATTCCTAGTTCCTCTGTTCCCCTACTCATTAGATGGGGAAAGAAAAAGAAAAAGAAAAAGAAAAAAAAATCAAGCCAACCAGTAGAAAAACAACCTCTGAAATTCATTTCTACAATGTCATTCCAGAAGGTATGAGTCTGCATCTTTTCCAGACGTAACCTCCAACCTTTACTTCATGACATTTGCCACTCTTGGTCTTGTCCTAAATATTCCAGTGTTTGACATTTTCACCAGACCCTGAATTTCAAAGCAGCCTGGTTTCTACAATAACATAGTGTGTAAGCACTATAAGTAGATACTCGAGCTATAGTAAATCTCAAGCTGTGCAACACACTCTGAAGTTTTCTGATCTTTACTGTGCTTGGGTAAGCATTTTTTTATTTATAAAAAAGGAATAAAAAACCAAAGCAACACAAAACCACAGCCCTCTTCTACCATTGGCCCAATCAAATGAAACATCTGGTTAGAATTTTATATTTGTTCCTCAGTCTTCCTAAAGAAAATAAAAATAGATGTCATTAGTTCAGCTCATTGATTTTTCTGCCTGTTTGAACCAATTGAGAAAAAATATTGATTAGGACTGATCCTTTCCTAAGGGCATCTGATAAAGAAAGGAATACAAAAATACCACTGAGGATAGCAAAAAAGCTTTGTATTATCAGCATCAAGCTTCTCCTGACGAAGTGCCCGAGGTCCCTGCGCAGAGGTAGATCACTTACACACGTGGTTAGGGGCATTCACAGAGAACCTGCACCCTCACTCTGAACCTCATCTGCCAAGCATGCATCCAATTACCAAAGAATAATCAATGACTGGTTATACTCCTGAATGCTTGTCCAAGTCCCTGTCTGTATAACCATTGTAAATAAATAGGCATCGCTCCTAAAAATTTGTCTCTTTGGATTTCATAATGCATATATCCAGTTTCAAGAGATACAAAAAATTATTTAAAGCAATGTTTTCCATAATGAATAAGTGTTCCATAACTAAAAAAAAAAAGAAAAGAAAAAAAGGCTTTTGTTACAATCAACTAAGAACAAAGCAAGCCTGATTCAGAAGAGAAAAAAGATGTGAACATGATTGCTTTACTTTTGAGATTTATCCCTTTCAGAGAAACCAAGAAACAGTTTTGACAGCCTCAGGGGAAATGGCATGGCCTGACCCAAATAGACAAAGCTTTCACAAGGGCCACTATCTCAAAAAATGCTTTAAAGGGGTCACTTTCCTAAAGAGTACTCTCATAAAAATGAAATTCAGGGGAGGTGTCTATTCAAGCACTGCAAGGATGAGGTGGGGGGAAAAGAATCATATCTACATATTGAGGGTGGATTTATGCACCTTTGTCAAAGGAAACGAGTAACTTTGCAATGCAGCTGCATTTTCATGCAGGCAAAGTTCACTTCCATTCAAACTAACAAGCCAATCAACCATATGCTTATATCAAAATTATATGCCTGAGATAAAAAGAAGTTCCTCAGTCAACTTATTTTAAAATGCTTTTTAAATTGATTCTTTCAAATAATTTAAGCATAAAAGTAAAAAATAGTTTGACTAATTCCTAAGTTTTTTCTCTCTAGCCCAGCTCTATGACTCTTTAGATACAATTTGATGCCAAAACCCTGCTCTGCCTTCAATGAACTTCTGGGACATCAGCCAGCAGAATTCTAATACATTGGTAAACATTTCTTTGATTTTACTTTGATATTAAAAAAAAAAAAAAAGTGGACAAGTAAAGGCCACAGACGTCCTTACATAATATTCCTTGCAGCTCTCTAATGCTTAGGCTCTATGCACAAACAGTTTTAACAAACACACTCCATACACTACCTACATACAGTTTTACCTGTTCAAAAATTTATTTGCCATAGGCTGGTAGCCTTGTCCTTCTTGGTCTAAATCTTGTTCATATTCTTTTCTTAAATGCAAACATTGGCAAACACTTTTAAGAATTCAAATTTTCCCAGCATAGCCATAGCCAAACTATACGATAGTTTCATCCAAATACAACTGTGTCCCTTTACATTATTCATTATTTTCTATCAAAAGAATAATATGGTTGAGAATAAAAGCATTAGCCCATTATATGCAACTGATTATGACAGGCCTATTATGCTGGTATAATAAGGCAGTCTGCTTTGGCAGTGAAATGAGAGCTGCAACTCACCAACTGCAAACTTAGATCTTGAAAACCTCCCCAACAGTCAACTAGATTCAACTAGATTTTATTTTTCCAATTTTTTTTTACATTAGCTTCCTTTCCATAAAATTTATGCTTTCAATCCCAGCAGTCAGGCTGTACCTATTTAAAACAGGAAAACTGTCTAGAGGTTAAAAAAAAAGTACTTGAGTATTTAGTTAAAAATTGGGAGCTTGAGTACTTTACTTTTACAAAATAATGTAATGCAACACCATTCATCTCAATCAAATCCCTCCATTATCCCGCCACAGTCGCTGACAAACTCACTTGGCATCTCTCTATTTCTCAGAATTACACAGAGCAGATGGCAAGTGCATTCCTTGCCTTACTGTAAACTTGAAATGTTGCCCTGGGTAGAGCACAAGTTTCATGTGCATGTCCTTTTTACTCAGTGAGCTATCTGGATGACTTACAGCATGGATATGTGTTGTCTCGGTATTGCATGTCTTGCCTCATAGATAAACCTGACAATTTGCATAAACTGGCTTAAAAGAACATAACAAACCAGAAAAGTCAAACTCTGGTAAACTAGCAAAATCCCCCAGCAAAGTTGTATATTTTGTTATGGTGTTTCCAAAGGAAAACCCAGCACAACACTAAAACTTTAACTAATAACTGCTTTGAAATCCTAGTCCAGTAGAGAGGTTAGAGCTGCAAAAAGACCATTCACTTGAGTTCCACGTCATGCACTTCAAGCCAAATATATAAATAAGATATAGAGGGTTGAATTTCACTTTACTCAAGTCTCCAGTCTTTGGAAACTGTAATGAATATGCACTCCAAAATAGGAGCTGAATTTGGAAAAAACATTGACATATGATGTAAATTCATTTTAAATTTAAATTTTAGAGATATGTTTGCAATTATCAGCATGTTGTTAAAGAATCTCATCCTGAGAATATCATCAAATAGTAATGTGAAATACAGTGTTACCATTTTGAGAACAAAGGGACACTGAATGAGTAATCAATAGCAACTGGCAGAAAATGAGGCATTAATTATGATCCTCTCTAGTGTTTTGTCTCAAACAACATTTCATTAAATATATTGTGCTAACCTGTACATCTTCAAGCCATTACCAATAGATTTGATCAGATACATTTTTGGTCTGTTTCAGGAGGAGGAAAATATCAGAATTAGAAAACCAAAACAACATCTAAAGTGTTATATGATAACTTGAGCTTTTTTTTCTTGATCAATTTAAAGGAAATCAGGGGTTGCCAATAAAACATCTCAGGAGAGGATCCTCTAACAACATGTTGATAATTGCAAACATATTCCTCCTTTAAAAAAATACTTAGGTCTTATAATCTCAGTGTAGTCTCTTGAAAATTTAATTATCATCTCCTATACCTAAAGTATCATGCAGGTTTGAGAAGATAATGACAGTCATCCATCAACTGCATCCTGCCAGTGTAATCAGGCTAATCTAGCTCACTGGATTTTAAACCAGCTACCTAGGGTACTAAATACTGAAGTGATGTAACATCATAAAATTACATTTAGCTTTACTGTCTTTCCAATTAATGGTAACACTGGTAAAGATCAGGTTATCAATATATTCTCTTTTTACACCAAAGCTTTTCTGGATCACCAAGAGCTGCTTATTCATGTGTGCACCTAAGCAGAGGCTGCTACTGTGGCCAATTCTGTTCCTGTGTAAATACACTGGGACTGAGCACAGGGGCAGAGGAGAGAGAAGAAAGGGGTTTATTCAGAATTACATATATGGTGGTTTTTTAGCAGGGAGGAGAGCAAAGATTAAATGCAAAGGGAAGAAATAATTTTGTATTCTTTTTGCATCTAAATGTCTTTAAAGAGCTGGATTAACACAAATATTTTCAAGAGTCCCTTCCTTCTCTTTTGCAATATTGTCTTCCCTGCACTGATGCTGCATATTGGCAAGACTACAAATTCAGTTTTACGCTTCTAAAGCAGCACCCTGCTGATGTTGGTGTCCAGTCCCAGAGGTTATGCTGCCTCAGCTTGTCTTCCTTCATCCCCCCGGGCAAGGTATTTTTGCCTTGCTGACTGAATTCTAGGAGGCATTACTAAGCATTGTGATTACAGGTCAGGCACCCCTCCCTTTGCCTTTGAATCTTTTTGCTACATTATGAAAACAGTAATTTGAACAGCTTCCTTTCTGTGATTATACAAAAGCCGCTTTCTGGAAAATTCTAAAATTTTACAAAGAGAAGTTGCTGAGTGGTTATTCATCTATTTTTTAATTTTTATGGTACCACCCTCCTTGCTTTCCTTTATGATTACAAGATACTAGCATGAAGAGTCAATATTATAATAAAGGATTTTTTATGCTGAGTCTTATTTACAGAAGTCAGACTATAAAGGATATTATAAAGCTCAAACTATCGTCACATCTGCTCCTTAGTTCTCAAACTATCCTCTGCATCTTCAGCAAAATTATTTTAAAATATTTCAGACCATTAGCAGATCATTTCATGTATATAGTATGGAAGCTGTACATCTCCTCTCCCACACAACCAAGAGAAAAATCTCTCTTGCTCTAAGAACCAAGTCAGAAAATTATTAACATGATGAGGGTACGTTAATAAAGCTACCAGTTAATTGTTAGAACTTAAAATGGAGAACCCATAAGTTTTCACATATGATCAAGGGAGAGCTCATTTCAATACTAGGGGGCTAGGAAATGGCCAGGAGGTATCTTAGGCTACAATCTCCTCTCCTGAATAAATGTTATCCTTCTCTCCCTGCTCTTCAGAAACCTGTGCCAGCAGGAGCACCAGTGTCTGGAAAAGCACTCCAGAACACAGCTGAAACCAACACAAGCTGGATGGTTTAGTTCCATGAAGGAGGAATGTAAATGACAACTCTTGTGCTTCTTTCCAGCACTGAGTGCCCAAGCTCTGCTCTCCCACCCATCCCAGGAAGCAGTGCTCAGTAACAGCTGCCTCCACCCCTCAACTCCCCCTCTCCAGTCCTACTCAGGGCCTCTGTTCTTGACACCAGTTATTTGTGCATATGTGAAGTTTGGGAAAGGACTTTCTCTACCTAATAATTTAAAAAGTAAGGCAAATGGGGGCTTAACATACTAGAGTAATTACAGACAAAAGGAATGCACACCTAAAGAAAATCCAAAGGACAATCCAGCTCATTCAGATAAGCAGGCATGGCTGGGAGTACAGAGCTGAGCTAATATTTTCCCCATCCTCCAGTAATACCATAAATTTGTAACTGAGAAGCACCCAGCTCTGAGGCAGTCAGAATAGCTGGACACAAATAGCAATTCACCAAAGAAGTTTTATCTGCACTCTGTGCTGTAGATTATTTTTCCTTCCTTATGTAGCAATATGCACAATAATATGTATATTAGTCTACAGAATATCCATAACCTTATATACAATCAAGAATAAACCAAAAAATAAAGGAGGCAAGAAAATTTGCCAACCCTAAATAGTATGAGAAAGAGAAGGGCAAAGACAAGAAACTTGCCTGTTTCTTGGTAAAGGCATTGAAAATTATTCCTTACAGAACTGCTCTCCCTTTATAAATAGCATCCCTCCTCCAACTATAACGAATTCCTAACACCTGCTACCCACTTCATTCCAGGGGGAATGTCTTCCCTGATTAACTTCAGGTGGTCACCTCCAGCGCTGGAAAAAGAAATCTAGCCTGTGCCCCGTACATTTTTACTTTCTAAAAAGGTTCTGCACACTCCTTATCTGCTGAGTGACAGGAGATATTTTCCCAATAGCACAATAAGTAATTAACTTCTAATAAATCATGATGAAAAGAAAGTTAATATTGCTTGATTCTACTTGAGAAGTAAAATAAAGCAAAATAAACTAAAGTTCAGGCATTCCATCTGCCCTTAAACTATATATCCTTCTCCCCATCCCAATCTTTCAGGATGGTATCAGCTGGCAGAATCCAGAGTCACTGCTTCAGTTAACATTGTGTCAGCCTTTCCTTCAGCAGCTGCATTTCTTAGAGATTGATAGTTCAGCTGTAAAAATCTGCTTCAGGGAGACACCTGATATCAAAAGTGTCAGAGAAGGGGAGATTAAAAAGAGAAAATTTACAAAATAAAACCAGTTTTTCAGCTTTTAAGTTATATTGGTATTAAAAACCCCACACATGTACAAGTCTTAAATTTTTTTTATACTGCCATAACTCAGTATTACTTGGATTTAAGGAGGCATCATGTTCTCTGTACTGCTCCTAAAACTATATGAGAAAGGAAGAAAAGCAACTGGTGCCACTGCTTGCAGCCTTTCCAAGGCCTCATTCATCAGAAAGGTGCAGAAAATGATGTAATTTTCTGCCTCATTGGAAAATCCATCTAAAGCATCCTCAGACATACACCAGCAGTGAGGAGGAAGAGCTTTCTGGTTGTTTAGTAGACACTGGTAGGCAGAAACGCTGGCAAAGCATCCTAGGAGCAACTGCAATGCCAGGCTGCCACGCTGCTCCTCCGGAGCACGCCTGCAGCCCGAGGTGGATTTACGTGTGTGCCTCCGCTCCCATCTGAACAACAAGCACCTGGAAAATACCACGTGCTACAAAGACCTTGTTCTAGTCTAACTCCTACATTTTAACTAACATCCCAGCTGTCAAATGGCACTAAAATCCTGCTCTACCCCACTATTCACATCCACTCTTTTCTTTCACTGTTGTCACTTCTGAGTTTTTTGTCCTCACAAAACTTGTATTTCCAATTACATTTTTCATATTCTTCTCTACTTTTCCATTTTTGTCAGTAACTCTCATTTGTTTCCCACACACATTTTGCACATTCTTATTACCTAATATTCACAATTTTGTATGCTTAATCTCACAGCTGTTTAATGTTACCTGATGATTTATTAAAAACATTAAAATCAATCTTCACCATTACACCAAATACATATCTTAGTTATATAATTTATATAATTATAAAGTCAAATTATAATATAAATAACACATATAATTGTTTTATATATTGATTGTTATATTAATATTTATTGTATCAAAATAAATATTAATGAGAGTTTATTAACTTATTGTTAAATAAAATTTATTAATATTAGTTCATATTTTTTGGAACATATGAAAAATACTTTTAAGTTGGTGCTATTTTCTGGTATCTATACTCTTGTTTTAACTTTTGCTTGTTTGATCCTCACGACCCAGCCAGTAATACAAAAAAGATGTCATTTTTGCTTATGCACAATATGAATAAACTTTTATGTTCTCCCTAGACAGCTCAAATTTCTGGAGTTGCACCCTTATTACACTTCCTCAGCTATTAGCTATGGAGTGAGCTCTGAGATAACTACTTGTCCCAACATGGCAGGACTGTTCTATAGGTTTGAATTCTGCTCAAGCTGCTTTAAAGTCTCTTTAAATTTAAAAGAGGCAAATTACTGACTATGCAAAGACAAAGTAACATACACTTGCAGTCATTTCTTTTGCTGAAGTGATCATCTGTTAAATTGCCCAAGAAATTGGTGCTAAAGGCATTTTTTGGGTTTATTTCAAAAGTTCTTGTAGTGTTTGTTAAGAAACAAATTTTTTTTACACAAAAATAAAACAAACTTTTTAGTCCATTAAGGATGTAACAGCTAACAAATACAGTCTAACATGCTGCCATTTTATTCTTAAACAAATAGCTAAATTTGCAGGCAACAAGACGCAAACCTTTAAAGTTCCATGTTAAATTGTGAAGAAAGGAGAAAGTGGTAAATTCTGAAAAGTTCTCTGAAATCATGTCTTAATATGTTTACTTGAAGTATATCCCCATAAGGAGCACTAAGTGTGGTGCTAATGTGCATAAAATGTTACTGAGATGCTGCACAATTCAGGCTAATTTAATAAAGCCTGATGTGCCTTACATCATGTTGCAATGATGCAATAATATGCTGCTAAATGAGTCACCTCACATTAGCTTCATGGCAACAGCAGAGTTGATGGCTATTGAAGGGAAAATGGGCTAGAAATATTACTGCAAATATTGATGGACCAGCTTTCTGTTGGATATGTTTCATCCAAGAAAAAGCTGCCTTCTTTATTGTGAATTACAAACATACACAAAACTTATAATAATAGCAGTAAAAATGAGTTAGAAATCCATCTGCCACTAAAAAAATATATGTAGTGTACACAGTATCATATAGATTATCCATATGCTGTCTGTGTAGTGCTATACATTTCACACAGTATGTGTATACATCATGTACTATAGTGTATATTTTATAAATTATTATATATTTTTATATATATATATGATGGTACATAGTCTAAGTGAAATGTAATTACTAAATTCAATCCATAGCTCCTTCCAGCACTCATATATTCTACAATTTTACCAGCAGCACTTTTTTCTAAATGGATTTTATAAGTTCCCAAGTCTCCCATCATCATGTAGACCATAGAGATTAATGAGTAACAAAAATGGAGTAAATTAAGATACGATTCTTTATAAAAGGCTACACTTTAAACCACAAGTGCTGAATGCCTCTTTAGTTCCTGCCTAGCATCCATTACATTCAGCACTTGATTCTACTCCTTTCCCACACACAGGATAGAGTGCAGACTTCAAATTATTATGAAGGGAGGAAAAATGTGTTATCTCCACATGTCAAAAAATCCATCATGCCTATTTTTCATGCATGATTGTTTAGAATGAAAATAGAACATTAAGGGGATAGTCACCAACAATTTACTATCCTGAGCCCAGTGATGCCAGTGGGGAGAGACTGTGCCAGGCACATGAGAACAGGCACTGTGAGGCTAAAGGAGCATCCCCCCACCAATTACCCAGGGCACTCTCAGGCTCCTGGGGATAAAGTTACCTTCTGGGAGGACCCACACAAATAATTAGAAGAATTAGTCTAACAGCTACACATGTACTGCACATTTATCTCAATTTCACTTTAAAAATAGTGCAGACCCCTGGCTTTCTTTGAGCTCAGACCTGTCAAACCAACGTGCAGTGACAGCTGGGGACCTTTTTGATGATATTGGAAATGGGAGTAGTGAATTCAGTATCTGAAGTCTAATCTTGTTTCTTTCACATAAGCTACTTTTTCACTACTAAATCACACAAATGTGAAGAAAAACTTTTTATCACAAGAAAAACTTTTTATCATAAGAAGCTTTCTGTAATTTTTACCTGATTTATAATCTGTGAAAAGTTGCCATTCCCAAAACTGCAATTACATGGCCAACAGGAATGGTGGAGTTCCCCACAAAAATCACAAACCACCACCCTATCTCCAATTCAAAGACACAAAAAGAGACGTAGTGCCAAGTCTCTCAATGTAGCATTGCATTTCATTCTGACAGCTAAATAGAGTTTTTAGTATTTCTTGTAAAAGCTGTCAATTCTTCCTCCAGGTAAAAATTTTTGACATTCATCTAAATCAGCTCTGCATAAGCCTTAATTTGTCATCTTACCCATCCACTTAGAGTCTATATACTTTTGGATGCTCCTTTTTGGCTTGTTTAAAACACCTGATGGAGAAAAAACCTGAGAACCTGCACTTCTTGCTAATAAAATATTCATAAATTGGCCATATTTACATTCTTGTGACTAAATGTTACAGATGAATCAGATGCTATTACCTAAGTCACTCAGGTTCCTAAGCTACATTGAAAATCAATCACACTTCAACTCCTACAGCCTAAATATAAAGCCTGTAGGTAGCAAACAGTCCCTACAAATCACTGCTTAGATTATTTTCAGTAAAAGGTGAGAATGATACCAAGACTCTGAAACATTGCAGTTTACAGTAGTCTTGAAAATGTTCAATGCAGCCTTCTGTAAACTCAACAGAAAGAAAAAATTAAAACTCCTCACACTTCCATACTAGGTTATTAATACCTTTTACATCAGTAACATAAGGACAGGAGGTAGGAGAAGGATGGATTCAAGTATATTTGGAGAAGTTAGATATTTCCAATTCATCTGTACCCAATAACAAACTCAGAAGACTGACTAGCTTTTGCCATTTTACCATTTCAGAAACCTTAGCCACTGTCCTTGAAGAACTCATGGTTTAGAGCAGAGACAAGAAAAGAGTGGGGTTGGTTGGTTTCAGAGGAAGAAAAGCAGTGGCTTGTAATTCCTCAACAACTTAAATTTCTTTTTTTTTTTTTTTTTTTTTGAATAATACTAGAAGAAATAGTGACATTCTGCAAATGTCAGAAGACAATGAAGTGATACTGGTTCAGCTGGAATACACTATATAAAATTAATTTCCTTCTCAGATTGCATCATAGATGTTTTAATAAGGCTTTTACCACTTCCACATTTCACAGGTGAAATAAGGAACCAAGGACAACTAAAACTAGTGCTGAATACAGAGTGAAGCTGATAAAAAACAGCTAAGAGTTTATGATCAGCTGTGGGTGAATGTATTAACTGAGACTTTGCAGGCGTCTGTTTTGGGCATCATTCCACCTCTTAATTAGTGACTTGGATGAAAAATGAAGACTACATTTACTAAACTCACAAAGCAAATAACCCATAAGGATCTACAAATGCAGTGCAAGCCTGGAATTCAAAACTGCACTGACAAATTTAGAGATGGTAGAAACAATGTGTTTAAAAAGTAAATTCCTTTTTGTACATGGAACCAGTAAACTGAAAAACACAGGGTGAGGAATAGCAAGTTAGCCAGTATTACCATAAAAAGGTATTGGGAAATTTTAGATCACCACAACTCAAATATGCATCAGAAACTGGATATTTGTTAGGAAAATAGGCAAGTACCACCCAGCAAAACATTCACAGTACGGTCTGAAAGATCCAGAACATTTCTTTTTGCCATGGTGGTAAGGCCCTAGGTGAGGTACGTGACCTCATTTAAAGCACTGGAATTCCCTAGAGTTGTGAACCTACTGGAGAACACTGAAGGCAGAGCATAAGCTTTTCTACCAATATTTCAGTCTGAGATAGATCCTGTTACATAGCCCCTGCTGAAGTATAGCTGCACTATACACAGCCAGGTAAAAAATAACTCCAGTTATGCCTTCTCTTTTCTAAGGACTCCTTATCATCTTCATCATCTAATGGTTTTTCCAGCCCCTACAGACTTAAAAGAGAGTAGATCTATGTCCACTGTCTGTAAGACAAGAGTTAGGTACTTTAATGACAATGATGTTTAGATAAGGAACCAGGGAAACTTTCTTTTAAGTGATTACACTCCAGCAGTTGAAAACAAAACCCAGAGTGGTCATGCAGTCTCTTCCATCTCTAGACTTTTTTGAGAACTGACCACATGAAGCCTCTCTCAGGGACAATGCAGCTGATTCTTCACTTGGATTGCAATGACCTCTCATTATCATTTTGGACCTTCTCTATGACAGATTTCAAACACTGTAGCTGCAATAAGAGCTGCATTTCAAGCACTACCATGCATTCAAACAAATCAAAAAGATTCAGAAATCCCACCACAGTCCAAGTTAAATGAATTCAAATGCTTTCAGATTTACCTGACAAAAGACCAAAATAAAGCACAAGCTGTAACTTATCACATAATTTAAATGGAATTAAAAATTAATTGAAAGTTAACTCTATGTTAATTTTTTATTTTCCTGAATATAGAACTAATACATATTTACCTACAGTAACATTTTCCCCACATACTAGAAGTTTTAAGGAAAAAGAAATTGAGGGAGATTAAATAGTCAGAATCTTATCAAAGGAATAAACAGAACTAAAAGTGATGCTAATAGAAACAAATACATATAAGGTTGTAGGCTTAAATAGCTATATGCAAAAAATTATTATTAAACAGTACTAGATAGAAGCAATCCTAAATATACAGAGATATAAAAGGATTTTCCTCACTGAGAAACTGAACAACAGAAATTACACTCATTACTGCAAAGCAGACTGGAATTTTATGCAAAGGTCACATAAAACCATTTTCCAATACAAAACATTAATTTAATGAAAGAGTAATGTGGAAATTAATTTGATTCCAAAACTAATGTCAAATTTAAGTTATTATATTTAAATAGAGTACATACAGAGTTATTTCAACAATAGTAACTACACTACTACAATGTTTTACTGTCTAGACTCACAATAATGTGAAGCCCATAACTCTCAGGTAAAGAGCTATACTGCTTTTTGGGAGAATGTTGCTGAAAGCTCACCCATACAGCTACAAATGGGTCTTTGTTTGCCACATCTGCGTTGCAGAGAAGTAGTAAAGGCTGTGAGAATGATCCTTTCTTAATAGGGGAAGCATTGCCACATGGTGCTGCCCATTCACACTTCCCAAGCTACTGGTTAAAAGACTGAAAACCGAGATGTCAAACTCATATGCTAGATGTTATCCTCCAGAAGAAAGACACTTCTGAAAATATCAGCTCAAAGGAAATATTCACCCTACATTAAAATTACCAAATATTCCTCTTTGAGAAAATAAACATAAATTAATTTCTTAGAACTATAAACATACTAGTTATTTTAAACTTTATCAACAGACACTGAATGTAATGACATGCTAATTATACTTTTTAAACAAACTTCCTGTGCATTCAAAACAAACTTTTAAACAATGATCAAAGTATTCTTAATCTGGCTCATTAGAAATAACACAAAGAAAATCATCACTCCAAAATGAAGAAACTCTATACTTACTTGACAGCCAGGTAAGCCTGTATCTCTACCATACAGTGGAAATGGACCTCTGTCGGAGGTTTTTCCTATAAAAGGAAGAAATTTTAAATTTGGTTATTTTTAAAATCCCCTAGACTCCACATCAGTTGTCCTTTTATGCAATTCAGAAAATCTATTAGCATTATAATACATTTACAAACATTAAGTTGCATGAATAAAATCAGGTTTTTCTATGTGTGTTTAACACGCTCAAACAACATCACAGTAACAGATGACATATTTACCTAATTAAATTCCTTTTGTAACCAGTCAGATACTATAAAATATTCCTATTCAGTATGTTTAAATACAAAAGGCAAAATCCATTTTTATTCCCATTATCAACAAGCAAAGGTAGAGACACTTTCAGACACTTCTCCTTCCTACATGAAAGTAACGCTTAGCTGGTATCCATCTTAGACAATGAATATACTGAGCAATAAAATAAAACCAGATGAAAAGCAAAAAAAACTTCATTCAAAACAGTAAAACTCACACCACTCTTAAACCATGGCTGATTCATTCAGCTCTTGACACTCACCCCTAAATCCTTAAAAATCTTTTTGTTTAATGTACAGATCAGCAGGCACAAAACTCAAGCGACGCAACTGGGCAAGACAGCAAATGCAATTTTTGTGGGTAAGCAGCACAAAGAGAACATGGTGCAGAGTGGCTGCCCTCTGATGTTGCTGCCTCAGGTCACAAGACATTAGCAACGGGTTTGGCAGCTCCAGAAAACCTATTTAGTGCTGTATTTGTTAGGTATGCCACCAAAATGGCATGTTTGTATATGAAAACTCAGTGTGCAACTTCTCCAGTAGAGCTCAGAAGTTTATCAATCTACACTTTGAAAAAAAATCTTTAATAGAAGCCTGCTGAACAATGCCAAGCATCAGACACTCATCAAGTTTGTGTGCAACAAAAAACACCAAGTGCATGTGCCTGCCCTAATTACAGCACAGTTAGGACTCAGAAAAACCCTGTACCACCACTCAGAGTCTGATCCAAAGGCAAGCATTAATTAACCAGATCTACCCATTTGAAAATGAATGCTATCTCACCCAACTAGGCATTCCCTTTGCAAATGATGTGTGTGTTATCCTGTCCTAATAAGAAGAAAAAGTAGCCTCTCTTTCACATTCCCATTTCAGTGATAAATAGCTCCATGTTATTGCAATTGCACTTCAAAAATAGGACTTCATTTGCTTTTTCTGATTTTTCTCTCTTACTACCAGAAGTCCCTAAATATAATCTCATAAGAGGAAAATCTAAAGTATGCTTTTTGTTCATTTTAAAAGTGCATCTTGTGTAAGCAGGGAGGAAGAGGAAGTCTGAATCTCTTGGAACAAAATCTCTGCAAGATTATCATCATGATAGCTACCAATGGTATGGTCAACAATAGTTTGCTTGAAAAATGGCAGCTCTGCTGCAACAAAGGGAGAAAAAAAGTTAACATTTTTCTGCTGAAGCCATTTGCCTCTAACAATCTATCAAGCACCAAGCAAATAAAATACCTAGCATGCAAAATTATAAGTAGTAGGATGAATCATGCTGTTCATTTTAAACCAGACTCAGCACTTTCTTTCCAGAAAATGAGAATCTCATATCACATGATAAACAACTTTGACTGAAGTATGCAGTATTCCAGGCAGGCTTTAAAACAAATATTTGTACAAGAGTCAATTACAGAGGCTAGAAAAATTATGATTTAAATTATGGTTTGTGTAGCAAGCAAGTAATTGTTAGATAAGAATGCATAAAAATATGTTATTTAAATGTTATAATTTTTAAAGTATAGCAGATTCATATTAAAGGAGAAAAGCTTACTCCAACAGCCCAATCTATGGTAAATTTGGTTCCAAGAAGTGACCAGTAAAAGTCAAAACTTTCTGATGCGGCAGTGCCTAAATATTTATCAAAAATTAGCTGGAGCAAATTAACATTTAACCTGTGTTCAAATGCCCTAGCTTTTCGATGAAGGGTTTGGAAAACAACCCAGGATCAGCTATGAGAGGTTGCCTTTCATAGTCTCCAAACACATTCCCCTTTCAAGAACGTAGACAGGACTCTCAAACTTGCAATATTGTCACAATACTAAAGGTACACATTTTTTAAATGCCAAAAATTAACAGGCACTCTTAATACAGCAAGACACCCCGAAGTCCTGCTCCTGGCTCCCTCTCAAACCAGGGAGCTGCACCCTGTGGTCCCTCTGTGGGACCGGAGCAGTGCCAGCAGCTTGATCTCCACATCAGCACAGCACAAGGATGGGACAGAGCTGGGTGATCCTGGGCACCATCAGAGCACATCACTGAGTGCAGTGAAGCCTCTGAAGCTTCAGTGAGAAAGCACCAAGGTTTCCCAGCACCCTGCTGCCTGGCCATATCACAGGACAGTTTCACTTCCGACACAATGGAAAGGTGATGGAGTATAGGCTTCACACTGCCCGTTGTCATCTCAACACTCTTCAGTGCTCCAGCCTAGGCACAATGCTACTCTCACTATTTAAACCTTTGTAAGCCAATGCCAAAGGTAATGTTTACTTATCAGTAGAAACAGAAAATACTTAGCACTACTTCACAAGTACTTGAAAGGTGGGTAATGTCAGGTTTGAGAAGATGACAGTTCCTTGATGGTTCAGTAAGAGGTAGGACCCATACACACTCTCTGATGAACACATGGGCAGTCTCTAGCATCCAATAAAGTTCATACACATGGCCAAATACATCAAAGCAGAATTACTTTGGTGGTTTTCAGCTTATGAAATATCTTTCTTGTTTACTCATACACTCTACAGATTGACAGAAGAGCATAAAAATGTAGAGGTTACAGTAAAACCCCAAATTACTGGAGTCCCGGTGCTTGTGAGAATGCAAACTAAAAATACAATGAGACTGAGAGCCAAAGCAGACTCTGACTTGCAGGCTTACCCCACAAGATTTGCAGCTGAGTCTGTTACACCCTCTCTCGGGTCTTGACTCAGTGCCCACTACACAGACAGCAATAGTCTCTTTTGCATTGCAGCTGGAAATTCAGAAGCACTAATGCTCAGCATTTTAGGGACGTAAGGAAACTCATTGTGGCACCCAACATTAATTAGAAGAAGGAGAGCAAAAACACTATAAATGACAAAATCCTTATCGAACACTTTCATTTGCACAGGTTTGTGTAGAGATGGAGGTAAGGTAGTGTGCAGACTTATCAGCTGGGAAGGTAAAGCAGATGCCCAGATGAAGTTTATTTCCTCTTCAGATCTGATTTCATTTCCACACAACAAAAAAGTTAGATGCTGCTATTTTAAAAGCAAAATCTATGCCTTGCTCACAAAGTAGCATTCATGGTAAACTTTTCTTCAGGTCACATCCTAGTGGCTCTATATACCAGAGTTGTTTATTCCAAGCAGATTTGGAATAAAGCAGTAGACATTTAAAAACAATTGAGTTGGTTATATGCAAAAGTTTTATATTTGCAAAAATTATACAGATGCAAAAATTTTATATTTGCACAAAAAATTATATTTGCACAGGTCAACTCACAAGGCATTTGAATCTTTTAATAACTTAGAATTAATGTGTTTTATTGGGCCCTGGGGTTGTTTTGTTGTTTTTTTTTTTTTTTTTTTTGAAGTTTCATGAGTCTTTATCAGGGAAAATTTCAAGGACTTAGTCACCATCTAACAGGCCTAAAGTTCAGGGACTATAGAGTTAACAGAAACCCAACCAAGAAAATCCCACTAGGCATTTTGAACCACAAATATTTCCCAACTGCATAAATTTAAAACCCTGACACATTCTCTACCAATTCAAACATTAATAGGCATTTAGTAAATACTTTTTTTCTCTTGCAATCACTTGTCTAAATGTGATATGCTCACAACTTAACATAGACTTTGAATGCCATACAAGGAATTGTCTTCCACAATACATCTATACGTGGAACAGCTGTGCAGCCTAAATACTCTGAACACAAGGAACTGAAACAGCAAGATGCAAAGTGATAGTGAGCTGAAAACAGCACTACATTAACTCAGTTGAGGACTACTCCAGTGATTGTGCTATAAATGCCTGCCAGTACAAAACAGCCTTTTCCCACTGCTTCTAGAAAATGCTTGGCTTATGAGAAGATGACAGAACTCTCAAAAAATTATTTCAATTTCCCAAAAAATTAACCCTTTACAGACTGAAGATCTTTCTGTGCATTGCTAAGAATTTGTTTGGTTGGCAGTATGAAAGCAACAACATCTTTTAATGAGCAATGTTTATCATCCAGTATGAATGCTATAGTGACCACAGCTGGCAGCTGCTCTGTTTGTCAGACATGAAGTATGTCTGGCCTACTTGTACAGAGAATCTGCTTTAAGTGAATACTGAAGCATATTTTTACAGTTCCTGAATATCATTTCTTCAACGATAACACTTTAAACTGGTCCTTACAGATTGCCTACCCAAAAATCAGTTTATAAACATTGTTGACAAGTTTGAGAATTTCTTTTTCTTTTCAAGTTATTAAAGTGGTGTTTTCAGTTTAATATTTCAATTCAATTCAGCTAGAAATCAATTATTAGATTGCTTTCTTCCCCCTCCACATCCAGCAAAGTATGTGTCTTTGTTACCCACTGAATGAATACATTCAAATAATTTTTCATATGCAGATCCAATGTAACAAGGAACAAGCTGCACAAGCTGCACAGGCGCATACAAAAGATGCAAGAAAAACCTTCAACAAAGTACACATTTTTCTACTAATCAATATTGCTTTCTAAATTACCATGAAGTAGAAAGTACACAAAGTTTATAGAATAAGATTCTTGTAGGTCCACTCTTTATTTCTTTAAATTTTGTTGGCATTAAAATTTTTATACAGCAATTATTCAGTACAGTGAAAAAAATATTATGTTTGATTAAAACACAAATCCATCTCTGCTCCTAGGACTTGGTGTGTTGCCTTCTTTGAGGCAAGACTGACACATGCAGCCATTTTTACTACATATCTATGCGTTTCCCACAGCAGCAGAGGAATAATGTCTTCCTTTTCTACTGCTATATAGCCTACTCATTAATAGAGGCTGTCCCAGTTTTAGTATCTTCTCTCTAGCATTTTAAGCTATACACGTGTATATATTGTGAATACATATAAAAATACAACATACATTTTTCCTTCTGATACTTGAGCCCCAGACTCCTGGAAATGAAACAGAGATCTGGAGCAACACAATTAGAAGAAATGATTTAAAACAAATGACCTCCTATTCTCTTCATGACAATGTTTAAGTATTATTGTCTGATGTGTGCCAAGCATGCTGCTGGCTGCACGAAGGATGTTTAACAAGCCAGTGCCAACAAGTGCAGCTGCTGGACTTGCAGCACCCTCCTCCTGTTCATTCCAAGCCAAATTACTCACTCAGCTATGAACAATGAAGCAGCAACACAGAAAAATGCCAAGTGCAAGTGAGATTAGTGATAAACTACAGGATCCCTACAGAGGTCAGTGATTAGCAGGTCCCCAGCCGTAATCACTTTCCTAACCCAGCCTTTATCTCATCACTCGCTCCATCTTAGCTCAGTCTTCTGACTGCAAGCAGCTTCTCCAGTCAATAAACCTCCAAGTCTTGCAAACTCATCCACACTCTCACACCTTTTAATAAAGCAGTCAAACCTACACAATACGGAATGTCTGCAAACTTGTAGGA
This sequence comes from Anomalospiza imberbis, assembly GCF_031753505.1. Taxonomy (NCBI): domain Eukaryota; kingdom Metazoa; phylum Chordata; class Aves; order Passeriformes; family Viduidae; genus Anomalospiza; species Anomalospiza imberbis. The sequence goes on along the minus strand of NC_089693.1, from coordinate 13,593,167 downwards.
CACATTTTTAAAATTAAAGTTTAATGAGTAATTAATACACAATAAAATCCTATTACTGGAAAATTTTAATAATGTAACAAAACAGAAGAAAAACTACAAACATACTTAAGGCAGAAATGCCATGCCCAAGTGTTGATCAGCAAGGCAGTCTATACAGCTCATGATAAAAATGGTATGTACTGACTGCAACTAGTGAAAAAATGTAGGACTTTTTTTCCCCCATACTGTGACATCTTCTAAGACCAATATTCCCAGATAGTAGAAAAAAATGTTTTAGTAAAACATGGGTTTAACACTACAGATTTGCTCTGTCCTCCTTTTTTTGGCCAAAATTTTGAAAGACTGAGATCCTACAAAACTAATGATTATCAAGAAGTAAGAATTATGATTCTGAATGAGATTTATGTGATTTAACAGTCCAATATCAGGTCTGCCAGTAATCTCCTAGGATTCTCCATGCCATAAATCCTCATTTGTAAGAAGACAGCATCATAGTTCTGTTATCTAGTCCAATTACTTATTTGGAGCAAGAACTGCTTTTCCCATCCAAATAATCCAAAATGTGAAAACACTGAAGCTTGAATTACCTGTAATCAACTTCCCATTATAACTTTTGCAGTTTAGGAACGAATACTGAATTATTGCTTTTGTTAACATTTGCACAAGATGATCTGGGAAAAAAAAAATCAGTTTGCTTTCCAAAGACTAAAAAGATCAGAAGCTTTTATACTTACAGTTGTGTCGGCATTTGCAGATGTCTTTCACTTTGAAAATTCTACTGATTGAACCAGCCAGGCAATAAATCTCTGAGTATATTTATAAAGATGTTAAACACAGAAGTCAAGGGATTTCTCACAACTTCTTTAACACAATATTTTTTTTTAAATAATGTCAGTGTGTGAAGAGGTATTAAAGAACCTGCTTCTCAAAGACATGCCTTTGACACTTCCATCCCATTGATTTGTAAGTACATCTAAGAAAAGATGGAGTATTTTGTCAGTTTTCAGATCACTGCACAGATCTTGTGCTATAAAAACAATTTATTAATGTTCTTATGTACTTCAAATACACAGGAGGTAAGGGTGGACTAAATTCCACATTATATTTGGATTGACCCTATGAACTTGTAATTTATATGCTCATGTCAACTAGGAACATTTCTATTCCAACAGAGGCTGATCCATGAGAGCTCCTTCCTCGGTACTATTCCTGTCCCTCCACTTAGCAGGTTTACTCTGAGCTGAATAACAAATCAAATTTTTGCAAGGCTAAAAGGCATTGAAGTCGCTGGCAAGAAGAATGCACAGCAGTAACTGAGGGAAGAGGGAGGACAAACCTGAAGAAAGAACTTTCTTCTCTTCCTCCCCCAAGCATATGTAGGCAAGTATCTGCAAACCAAATAATTCCTGAATAGCTGTTTCATGCACTTTCAAATCCTCCACTACTATGTCTACCCCAGGCTAACCTTACCATTAACAATGTTAACACTCTATTAACCCATAATGTGTGTTGCACATAGAGAGAACACCCAGAGAGAAACAGATTAAAAATATACTGAAAAAGAGGGAGATCAGGGATATCGAATATCCAGAAAACAATAACCAAAGTGAATTTGCATGTGAACACACAGCCATTCCACACTGATGGCATTTGTCATATACATTTACTTACCTCACCTATCCATCCCATGTTTTTCTAGAGTATCCAAGTGTCTTCACTTTGTCAATTAGAATATTTTCCTTTTTCATCTTCCCCACCTCATCCCCAAGGGATTTAGCTCAAATTCTTAAGTAACTAGCAAATCTGCTACTTATGGTTAACTTGAAATACATCCCTTGCTCTCCTGGTGTGGAATTTGTCCCAGATCTAAGGACAAAAATTACTTTGAACATCAATTACATTCTTAAGTCTAAAGTCAAGAGGATTTTTTAATTGGAAATGAATAGAGAATTCACACTTTTCAACAAAATGCTACACCTGTTTCCAATTAAAAGATTATTTTGGTGACACTACTTACTACAAATTACTAGATTACTTCATATGTACATATATATATATATATAAGTTCTGCAGGTATCTACAGCTTCTCTTATCCAAGATCTATTGATTCTCATTTAATGTGAAAAGTCAGCTTGTCAACAAAGAAAGATTCCCCCCTTGCCCATTTTGTGTATAAACACAGGCACAAACACAATAAACATTTATAAGCATCTTCCACAACGCAACTGCAAATGCATACAATGGTCCTCTGCTGCACAACACTTTGATAGTTCTTACTTGAATGACTTGCATAACCTTTTCTAACTTCACCCCTCACAGCCATCTCAATTGTAGAGACAGAGGTTTGCAAAACAGGAATTCTCAAACTGTGGGCTCCAGACTATCAGTAGCTGCTAGACTGAAGAAAAAAAAACCCAACAACAGGAAAAAAGAAAAAAACACCAAACAAAAAACCAACCAAATAAAAAACCCCACCAAACCACCCAAAGAACCAAACAACACAGAAAAACAATATAGAAAACCAAACCCCAAACACACATTAGATGCTAAAACACATTTTGGAAGACAAAATGTCATGTTAAGTGTTTTCTGAGTATTACTTCTTCTAGAAACAATTCCCACAGGTACCACAGAATCATCAAGTTACCTGTTAAAACAAGGGGAAATCCTCAGGAGATGGTGCCTGAAAGGAGCCATCTCCTGGTTAGGGGCTGGAAACTCCTGACTATCCGCATGCATTATATGGAGGTGCATGGAGCCCAAAGAACATGAAACAGAAACCCCAGAAAGAACAATTCGATAGTCTAGATTAATGCAAAGTACTTAAAATGCTAAGAGCTTAAAATAGGTGTTCTTTTTTTAGTACAAAAGCAATATTTACAGTATGGGAGTTTAGGATGTCCAAAAATTGAAAGCAATCCTCCCAAGCCCTGAACTACTGACAATAACTGCACAAGAGAACATCACTGTGTGCAGAAATGTAACCTGGTATTGCAGCTACACAGAGAATGAACTTTTAACTATCCACCAAAAAAAACACTCAAAAAATATACATCTCTCTAAAGCATCCCTCAGCTGTAGGCACCTCACATCTCCATGTATTTATGAAAACACCAATACCTTATTGCCAAGGCACCTCCAGGATGAACACTGGAGCTTTAAGTCACAGATTATTTATAAGAGATCATAACAGGTGTGGGAACACAACTGAAGAGACATAAAGAAGAATAACCCAAGTCCAGAGATAGTCAAGGTGATCATAAGGCTCAGGTTTAAAAACACCATGGAACATGGGAAGCTGCTCAATGAACTAAAGACTAAAACTTCATATATCAATAAATGCTACCTCTCTGCTTGGCTACACATGCTTTACAGAGGCTTTAAATGACTGCAGCAGATAAGGAAAACACTTTTCCTCAGCATGTTAAGAATAAAAGGAACACTCATTGCAATATTGGTAATTATTTTATAGAAATGGTGACATGAGTAAGAATGATGAAATACTTTCTATCACAACAGCAAGGAGAATGTAAAAGCAATTATTAATGCTCTGTACATCTGTATCAGCAGGTCAAGGTATCCTGACTCCAAAAGGTTTAAATTTTTTTTTTCAAATATATATAAACCAAGGGGTTATCTCAGATATTAAGTCTGGTTTTTACTAAGTCTTAGAATATTCATAAAGTGCAAGATCTCTGGAAGAAAGTCCATTTTGTACACTATTTAAAATAAGTAAATAGGACTACACAAACAATTTATTCCCCTGATAGAAAATCATAAATAATGACATCATCAATATGGAATTTTATTAATAAAGGATTAGTAGGCTAAGGGTAATATTCTTCAATCTGATTTTGTGGGAAAGGTGTGTTTTTTTCACTGTTAGCTGACACAGTACACTATCAATGCACCTGAGTTTTGTAAGCTATGTGGATTGATAACAAACTGTTTGACAATAAAAGGCTACATTTTAAAAGAATTATTTAAAGGAATAACCTTATTACTCTATTAAAATAATAATGCATTAAGGGAGTGAAAGCTAGGCTTTAGATAATGTTTTAAATGCAATTGGAAACACCAACATGACTCAAACCTCGGCCCTAGATTTAGTCTTTTTTGCCTTTTTGTTTTTTTAAAGCAACAACTTGTCAATCTAAATGCATAACTGGAAATTCAGAGCTTGCTGGCAGATTGAAACAAATGAAGACAGGACAGTGGAGTGCTCTGAGCTGCACTTAGGGAAGCAAACTGCCTCTAATTCAGCCACGTGCAGAGGGATGCCTGCAGGACTGAGACAAGACCCTGCAGTCTGGAACTGGATTTACCCTTCAGGGGGAGGGTAGGAGCTGTAGAAACTTTCCACATTCCTCCATTATCCCAACCTTTCCTGTTGGCCTGCCTCAGGACCTCTGCAAAAGGCATTGTGGCCCTGGCAAATCCCACAGGGAACCTCCTGAGGTGTTGACTAGAAAAGGCCAAATGTCCACCTTGGCGTTATGTGGTTATGGTACCTGAAAGTATTGCAGAGTGAAAATCTTCCTTCTAAGCCTGAACAGTATTAATGAGTGAAAGTAAAACCACATGGCCTTTGTATCTTTTTATCTATTCTACCTGCTTGTACTTCAACTCCCTGGACTATATAACAGGTACCGTGGAACTTGCATATTGTTGTGGAAGCCTTTTATACACAAACAAGGATTAATTTCAAAGACATTTCCCATTTCATACCTAGCTGTTATCTCTGCTGTAAGCTTTCAACTACACATCAGCTCTTGATATCAAACAGTCATAAACACTTATAAAACACTTTTCTTCATCCTGTTCTGAGTAACTCATCTAAGTCTCAGCATCTGAAGCACCTATTTTACTTCTCATGCAGTTTTTTCAACTTAAATTTACCCTTTTATCACTCTCCCTGCATCTATAATATTGTTATTACCAACTGCACAGTGTATATGGAACCTTTCTTGCCTAATGTCTTTATCAGCCTAGAGGAAAACACAGAGCACACCCTAAAAGAGTTTGCACAGAGTGCAATTCTGGAGATGCAGCTGGTATACTTGAAGGTAAGGACACCATTCAGAGGAACAGAAACAATCTAGAGGATTGGGCCAACAGAAACCTCATAAAATTCAACCATAACAAATGCAAAGTTCTGCACCTGGCATGGAGCAGCCCCTTGCAGCAGTGCAGGCTGGGGCCTGGAAGGGGCAGCTGCAGGTGAGACAGCATGGTCAGGGCAGTGACCATCCACCTCTGCCCAGCACACCTTACACCAGATCAAAAATATTGCACCTTATTTCCAAACCCCCAGTTAAAACAAAACCAAACCTCACCAGCCCAGCAACACCAACCAACCAACCCCAAGCTAGAGAGCAATAAACAGAAAGAATCCCACTGCTTTCACTGGATGCAAAGGTTTCTTTCTTTTAACCAGTATCACATCCATTCCAGAATCCTGGATTCTGAAATCCTGCAACTGGCAATTCTGCCCCCAACATCCATCAGGTCATATTACTTCCAATTTCTTCAGCTTCCTTTTGCAATGACTGCGTGTATCTATTTTTCTGTATTGGCTTCTCTTTACCTCTTACATTTACTTTCCCCTCAACACCAAAACTTAGTGAAATAAGTTTAAGCTTTCCAATTCAACTGAATGAAGTCCCTTAATTATTCGTTACATATTGGTTCTGCAAAAATGCTCATGCATTGAAAAACCCACACAACACTGTTCTGTACCTCCTTCCTTCTCTGCCTGTGAGAGCACTCTTTTGGATATCCGGTCTCTGCACTGAGTTTATGATTTGCACTCTGCTGTACAAAACAGTAAATTATTCTGAATGATGACCAAATTACCCTTCTTTGAGCAAGCCATTTGAAGAAGAATCATAAAAAGGATTAAGACCTATCTTGAAATAATCTGGGTTTCTCCATTTCTTTAAATTAAAAATTACACAGTTAAGTAAAAGATGGAATCACTGTAGGAGTTCCATGCCACAGCTGTATCTTGAAACTTTCACTACCTCTGTGTTTATTTAATTCACACATATATTCTAATTTTAAAAACCAAAGCAGTACCGAGGTCATTTAAATTGTTGCACTTTTACTTGTAGGGTTATATTCACAAAGTCTATTTTAAGAACTGCTTTGGAAGCAACTGATGTTTTATGCAGTGAACTGCTATTTTCCCAGCTGAATAGAATATCCATTCTTTGGCTCACAGTTTCCATGACACTAAAAACAAAACATTCATCGGCAGCAGCTCAATGTTTGATGGTAAATGCAGCTGCAGCTCACAACAGCTCGCAGTGTACCTCAGCCCGCCACAGCTGAACAGAGGCACTGTATTTCCCCAACGCAATTTCATTGTTTTACAGACAAGCCTTTTCTTGCCAAACTCAAACATTTCAAATCCTGCTGCTGTTCTGTCTTGAAATGAAAAGCTGTTCAATTCTGTAAGTAATGATACTAATGCTAAGTCTTCCAAATTACCGAACAAAGTACATAACCAGAAACACAGCTTCAGTGACAGTAGCATCTGCCCCTACAGTTAAAAAGAAATTTTTTGGCCAAAGAATGTCAAACTTTGCTCCTTGATACAATTCCAACTCACTTGCTTCAAGTAAGCTGCTGCAAATAAATTACAGGGGCAATTTTAAAACTGGTAAATGGAGAAAGTCACATGGCAGTCCAGAGACAAGGAATGGCACTGAGCTTTCAGAACTGCTTCCCTCCCCAAAAAGGAGCATTAAAGTGTGCATGTCTCTTTAGAACAAAGACAGTCTTCTGTTTTAGGGCAAGATACAAGACTTCCACCTGCTAGCAATTTAATCCTCCCCCATACTAGCTAACTTTTCATCTGTTTGAGATCCAGTTTAGGTAAATAGTCTCTCCCCTTTTCACACTGGTCAGCACAACACTGTTAAACGAACACTGAGACTTAATCACATTGGTTTGATTCTGAAGGTCTCATTGAAAACAGGACCTAATCAATACTCCACATTCATTAGGAGTAGGTTTAGGCACAAAATCTGTAAAGCAACTAAGCACATATCTATTTCCAAGTATTCAAATGTTTTAAATTCAGCAGGGACTTCTCATATGAACACACTCAGGAAACTGATAGGGGACGGCAGGCGGATCAGATAAATCTGACAAAGGAAAACGTACCATCTCAGCCAACTCTTAATGGAGTTTTTAAGAAATTCTGTCACAACTACTGGAAATATTGAAAAAGCACCAAGTTAATACTAATTCATTTGCAACTTAACGGTAGTGCTATTTTAAGCTAGACAATAATTTCTGGTTTTGCTATAAAATACAGTCCACCTTCTCTAAGGGCAGAAACAAAGTGATGGCTCGCAGCATGCAGTATTTGGAGCAGAGGGGAGCCAGTAGCACCGTGGGGCTGTGACAATGTCGTCGGGGGGTGACAGTGCCGTCCGGGGGGGATACAGTGCCGTTCAAAGGGGGGGGGACAGTGCCGTCCGAAGGGGGGGGACAGTGCCGTCCGAAGGGGGGCGGAGGGGACAGTGCCGTCCGAAGGGGGGTGGAGGGGACAGAGCCGTCCGAAGGGGGATGGAGGGGACAGAGCCGTCCGAAGCAGGGGGACAGAGCCGTCCGAAGCAGAGGGACAGTGCCGTCCGAAGGGGGGCGGAGGGGACAGAGCCGTCCGAAGGGGGATGGAGGGGACAGAGCCGTCCGAAGCAGGGGGACAGAGCCGTCCGAAGCAGGGGGACAGAGCCGTCCGAAGCAGGGGGACAGAGCCGTCCGAAGCAGGGGGCGGAGGGGACAGAGCCGTCCGAAGCAGGGGGACAGAGCCGTCCGAAGGGGGGCGGAGGGGACAGAGCCGTCCGAAGCAGAGGGACAGTGCCGTCCGGGCGGCGGAGGCGGCGCTGGCGCGCTCCCGCTCCCCGCGGCGCGGCCGCTGCCGGGCCCAGAGCGCCCCCTCCCGGCCCCGGGCCTGCAGCGCAGGGAAATGTCACCGACAGCGCGGCCTTGCACCGGCGTGGGCCCAGACTCCGCTTCCGAGCGAGTCCCTTTAAAGGGCAGCTCAGTAAAGAAACACAGTAGCCCAAAGGCTGCAGCAGTATTCAGTAATAAATCATTAGGGAAACAAAAATTAAATCATTGCTCTTTGTACCCAAACCACTGACGTGAGATTCAGCAGGCCCTTGAGGATCAAAGAGGGTTACAGCAGCTTACTGTCAGAGGCCAGTGGAATTCACTTTCAAGCATTACTCTTCATAAATTTCTGTTGATGGCCTTTCTACCGACAACTTACTGGACTTTTATCACATCCTTGCACTAAGCCATTAACAAGACTGGATCCTACGTGCACCCCCACAGGCCACTACAGATTACAAGACCAGAAAAAAGTGAAGCTTGCTTTTGTAGCTTTTCCAGGACCTGAATAAGAAACATACACAGAGTGCAACATTCTTATTGCCAACGCAGCACTTGCACCTTCACAGAACTCCAGTGAATGGAGTATAATCTATGTTGTAGGTAGTTATCACTGTAACCTAGGGAGAGCATTCATGTTCTTCTGCAAATAGAGTCCTGCAGAAGTTCTTTAGTGGGTAGGTAAATGCTGATACACACACAAATGCTATTTCAAAATTTCTATTTTATTAAGTGTTTGCTGAGGGTTTGACTCCTTTTTTGCTTCTGAAGCTTAAAAGGAGACAAGACGTCCAGAATCTGGCAGAAATAGTCAACTCCCCTTACAGTTCCTGGAAAGAATTTTCTTATCTACAGATTTAAATTCTTCAAGTTTATTGCAACACTGGTGTACATTTCCCTATCCTTGTGTTTCCCAAACAGCAGTCAATAAATTGAAGACCTACCATCTGACTGGTACATTAGAGATTATGTTTTTGCCTCTTTACATCAAATAGGGTGCCAGTTTTATTGAAAATATTAAAGATAAATCCATGTGTTTTCCTGAGACTGTCTTGTTGTAGCTGTAGTGGCAGTAGCAAATAGGGGACTTCATAGACATAGCTGCTTGGATTCTTCCTAAGTCCATAGTAAAATCTCACCTGTTTGTGATTATCACACACACAGCCAGGCATGCAGGAGGAAGATGAATGAACCTAGAGAAGCTTTTTCAAGTATAATTTGCAGCATGAAAACCTGAAAGAAACCCCACATCTTAAGCTACCACAGATTCTTCATAGGTCAATAGTTAGTGATCCTTTTTATTGTGCCCTTCTCAAATGCAGATTCTTTATAGCTGTCTACTTTCTGCAACTTTGGATAATGCCTAAAGATGCTAAACTGTAATATCAACATATTAAGTCAGTAACAGGGGGGAAAAATTGGACAGACAAACAGTACCTATTATAATCACTACCAGCATTTCTCTTGCCCAACCATGAACCATGTCTTGTCCATCTGCTCAGGTACTTACCTCTTGTTCAAGAGATAATTGAAAAAAAAAGTAATAAATTCTTATCCATGCAAAAGCAGTTTAAAAAAATACAGCAGCTATATTGGATACAGAAGGTCAAAATTAAGAGCCTCAAAAAATAGTGTTTTAAAAGAATCTCCAAAACTGATAGCTAAAAGATGTCTGCTTTTCAGATAGCAAAGCACCCAATTTTATTTGAAGTATAACTCAATCACAAGTGCACAGGAATGCTGAAGCCATGTCATGTAGCTCTATTTGAAATCCTAAATATGGATTTATGACCCTGATCCTTCAAACAGCTACATACATGCTTAATGGGATTATGTGTGCTTAAAGTCTCTTAGATGCAGAAGTATTCATAAAATTAGGACTTACCTTGGGCAGGCAGATCAGTAGGACACATTAGATTTATACTGACTTTTGTTATATTTATAAGACATTTGGACACTTACTATTATATCAGGCAAAAACTGAAGTAGAATTATTTCTGCAGTATTTTCTTTGCATGTATCACAAAAAACTTAGAATGATTATTTTCCTAGAAGAAAACAGGGTACTATCAGAGCATTACCAAAGCACCACAAATGCTAATTAAGTGGTCACTTCGCTTATGACAAAAACAGCCTTTAAGTAAAAATCAGAGATATGTTTTAAATAGCTTTTTTCACACTATCCTAGAACATTATTTATTTCTAGAACTGGAGCTATCTTGAAATATTCTGAAAAGTGAAAGCACTTGAGATGTTATTTCAACAACTGTGTGCGTGTGTGTATAAGTAACAACACTTCACCTATGCACATTTCAGTGTATCCAAAACACTTCAACTACATAGATGCTAAGATTTTTCTTCCCTGAATAAGACCTATTCTTTACCACTTTTTAATTCTTTTTTTTAAAGTCTTTTTTTCCCCAATTACAGGCAGGAAATAAAAAGAAACGCAACTCTTTTATGTAAAGTAAATCCATCTGGATGTTTGCTGCATCCTATATTATAAACTTGTGATCCCCAACCAGAATGAGTTATAGTGAAGCTGCAGGCAAAATTGTCTCCATATACCACAATCCATTATCCCTGTCAAGTTAATGTTCCATGTTGAGCCATATGGCGTGGGTACACACTCAACAAAGGAAATTCCTTAAACTTGTTATAATCAGCACTTACAGTCATCCAAAAAAACTGACATAAACAGCTTTATTGTGTTTTGTGCGTTTCAGTTGATATCCATGACAAAAAGAGGAAGCTTCAGGGGGAGGGGAAAAAAAATTTTAAAAAAATTAAAAAGAGGGAGGAGGCAGTAAAGTTGCAATAATAAAAAGGGAGGGGAAGAGACAGAGATTGTACATTTCATAATTACACAACATTTTCCTTACCAAGTGACTTTCAATTACAATAAAGCTCAAGACTCCTGACACTGATACAGTATGGCAGATTAAGAAGAGAGAAAAAAACCCAAAACCCCTACATAAATACCTTATTCTCAATGTAAATAATACATTCTATAGTTTCAAAGTGCCTGACTCATGCAAAAGATTATCAATTAAAAAAAAAAGAATAATTTTTAGTTTTCCTGACTTGGGAAAAAAGGTTTGCCTTCAGTTGTTATACAATTATCAAGAATTTAACAATCCTTCATTAGCAATATGGCAATTTAAGTAAATATCTTTCTATGCATTAAGTGCAGGTCACAGATGAATTAAGGACTCCCAGAAGCCTCTGCTACCTGGCACAACCCATCACATCAAGCCTAAGTCAAGGTACAAGTAGAGCAGAACTTCATTCCAGCCCCCGCAGTGACAACAATAAAACGCTGAGAAAACACACTATCAAATACTGAACTCAGCATCAATTTCTGTTAATTACAGCCTTGTCAGCAACGTGATTATTCAAACAGCTCATGCAAATGTTAATGAGTCCTTATTTGCATATTTATTTTTTCCTTTGTTGAAATGTCATTGATTATTACATTCTACAATGATGAATGCTGCTGATGATGTGCTCTGATATGTAATTAGTCATTAAGTGGAATGAATAGATCAATTATGAAAAAGGAGTGAGATTAAGAAATATCAAACAAGACCGCCCAATGTAACCATAGAATTTTTTTTAAAGGAACTAAAATAATTTCTTGGCATTTAAAGTGCAACATCAGTAGTTTTCAATAAATAAACTACTACTTTCCTGAGGTTAAATAAGATCTTCCACATGCACCGCTACTTGGGTAATCTAATTACAATAGCAGAGCGCTTTTGTAAAATCAGTAAGAAATCTGCAGTGACACGGAGGTTTCGGGGTTCGGTTGTTGTATCCCGTCCCTCCTCCAGTTTGTGTTTTTTAGGAAAGCTGCTCATGATCCCCCTTAGACTATCTGATCTCTGAGCAGGACTGAGAGCAGTGCTTGCAGCAGCCCCACTTTGTTCACAAGGAGAAGCTGAGCGCTGCCTTTTGCGACTGCCTGCTCCGACTCCCCAGCCAGCACTCGCGGCTTGTGGATGAAGGGGAAATGGGAGAGAAGAGGAAGGAAGGAAAAAAAAACCCTAACAAAAAAAAACACATTACTGCAGACCAGATGGGAACATTCCACATGACCAAACCAATCAATCACCTCGGTGGGGCGCAGGTGCAACACAGCCGTGTAGCAACACACCATTTCACAGTCTATCGGGCACAAACACATGGTCACCAATCAATGGCACCCCCAGGACCTGGGGGGGAGGCTCTCTCGAGCCTTACTGGTCCATGCCTGATGACTTCATAATCACACATCATTTCATTCACTGGAGGATACAAACCAGCATTCTAATAACCTTCCCCCGAAACCGGTCATGTTGTGCATATTAATAGAGTGCTGGGTAGAGCTCAACCACCGGCTCCACGCTGCAATTCGAGCAGAGCCTGCAAGAAGGAAACAACCTAAAGCTAAGAACTTCTGCTCGAGGAAGGAGTCGGCTCAGACCAGATCAATGGCAACATTATTCATTTTTCCAAAATAAACTCTGCATGACGCTCACACCTTTCACCAAGCGACCCTTGAACAATAGCAAGCAAGCAGAGATAAAGGACAAAGCAGGATGAAAAAATCAATGAAAGAATGTGCTGCTGGACCTGGTGATATGCAAGACAAAATTCTGAAACAAACAGGAACACCGGTAACAACAACAAAAAAACTATTAAAAATTATTGATATGCTTACCAATCCTCTCAGGGAAAGAAATGATTTTATTTTTTAGGCCAAGTATCACAGATGAGTTTTAAAACAAGCAGATAAAGTACACAATGCAATGTGATCCTGACACACCAAGTCTTGGATCACAGCACTAGCTGCTTTTGACTAGTTAACAATTACAAATGTTAATTTATGTTTGTGTTATTGATGACTCAGGTGTATAATAAACATTACGGACATAGGGATATGGTGACATTTTTGCCAGAGCATATCACACTATACTGTTAAGTATTCACACTGTTAAAAAGATACTCAGGAAACAAATGTGATAAGGAGCACATCTTCTCTTGGAATTACATTATGCCTTGGGGCCAAAAGTCAAATAACTTGCAACTGCAATGTAAAAGACTAAACAAACTACTAATACACACATATAATGTTTAGAATGCTGTAAGTGCCCAGGTAGATAGGACTCCACCATATGGTATCAAAGCAAAGAGCCTAGTCTTACTTCTGTATTTTTTAAACTGATTATATGAAGAGCAGACACCTCTAAATTTTACAGTTAAAAAATATGCAAATGTAGCATCTACTGAACCAACTCAGTTTTGCTTTTGGACATAAATTCCTGAGAGCTTGAAAAAATAAGTATGTAGGCATGATAAGAGTACAGTTCTTAGGTTGAAGCACTACATGTTGCTTTAGGTCGATGGCAATTCCTCCTAGCCTATCTGGGAGGCTACACAAAGGAACTACAGCATAATTTCATTCATTAATACAAGGAGGGGGGAAAATTCATCTCAGAAGCAAATAGCACACTTTTATAATAGCTAGCATCCAAGTAATTTAGTGATTTGTGGTGTTGCAGGCCTTCTAATCTTTCTTTGACTTCCTCCCTTCTCTATTTCAAAGACCTCAAGGAAATGCACAGAAGTATTTATATTTTGCTAACAATTCAGAGTCTGGGTATGATTCACAGAACCACAGGGCCAAATCCGAGTCCTGTAATCCAAAACCTACACACAATAAAAATGTGGCACACTTGGTGTTAGACAGAAGAGCATGAAAGGGTTAAAGAACAAACATAAGTATTATCAAAGGAATATTCACATCCTTTTGCAGAATTATGTTGACCAGAAGCAGAGGAAGTGTTCTCCCTCATTAGAATACAAAAATCATTAATCAATAAATTATTAAATTAAGGGCCTGATGACTGGTTCTATTCCGGGCACTTAGAGAATGCCAATTACTGCAGTGTTTGGGGAACCTATAGTGTTAAAATCAGAATTTCTCCTTTAATAAGATCCATTTTTTAGATTAAATTCAGCTCCTTTTATTTTGAAAGCTCTTGAAAAGAAATGAAAATGTCATATAATGAATTAAGTACTGATATTCACTACACTTCATATGCAACACAGGGCAAGTTGATGGCTATGCTCAGACTTGACATCTCTTAAGAGCCAAAAAACTAACAGCTGCTGACATTCCCAATGGAAAGTGCTGGGAGGAGTTTGACAAAGAATGCCATCCAAAATCCAAGTGCCTCAGTAAAGCTTACCCTTACCTGGAAACATTAAGTAAGATGTAGAACAAGGGGGTAGCTCATGTCTCCAGGTCCATCTGGGCATCTCTCTTCCCTTCCCTGTGCTAAAATTCTGTCTGAGTGAAGCCAAAGCCACAGGGAACTCTGGTGGGCAGCATGAACCACTAAACCTCTTCTTGTCCTCAGACAAAACCAGCCTCTCATCGACCAGGATGGGAAAGCAATGGGGCTTTGCTTGCACTTGCTTTTGCCATAATTACACCTTTAAAAGGCTCAGCTCAACACATGGGAACCAAAGCACAATAGGATTAAGATTTATCAAAGAAACTTCACAAGAAAGGGTATTCCAAGATGGCAGAAGGTGGTACTGCTTATGAGCAGGGAATTTTCACAAAGACAGACGCACATTTTAGTGAACTTCTGAGAAGAGTTTTTAAAAAGTGCATGGCACAGGTATCAGGGATCTAATTGTTACATAAATTATATAGGCTGTAAGGATGTCAGGATGTACATTAACAGATTTTAATCAGTTTGTTGAAATCAGTGAAGGAATCATGACAACAGTAAGATGAATTTTAATCCATAAAAAATACAATACATAACTCCTGAAACATCTTCTGCAGCAAAGGACTCCAATGAAGATTTAGTTATATTACAGTTCTTATCCCCAAAATATACAGAAGCAAAGTTATCAATAAAACATATATAATTCAAAAGTATATAATGTATAAATTAGGAAAGTTATCTTGCAAAAAGTAGCTTTGATTAATTCATTCACAAAAATCAGATAAGCACCAGTGTTTGGAAAGAGGGAGCTAGAAGTTAATGAACAAAACAGTTATAAAAAACCAAAAACAACCTCATCTTATCAGTGCAGTATCCTGAAATGGATTTCTTTAAAAACTACTCACAGCATGAAAAATAAGGCAAAATTAATATTTACAATAATCATAAGCAAGAATGTGTTGAAGCTTATGAGAGGTGATAGTTAAGACCAAATGAGTCGTACAATTTTTTGAGTGAAAATGGTTAAATGGCAGGGAGGCAATGCAAATATTACCTTAACAAGAGGCACACATTTGCCCAATAGTAAAAGAAGCCTTAAAAAATTCATTCAATGAAAGAAACTTCAAACTGAAAGCACAGCTCAAATTAAGAATCTACTTCCCTCCATGAAAGCAATTCTTATAAGCATTCAGATCCAAAGAAAATGTTCAGCGCTACTAAGAATTCCCTTTAACTACTGCAGAAACATTCAAACCCAGCTCCATTGAGTGCTCTAAAGTTTAGATACTGCCTAAGTGCTCCCTTCTATCTAATCAGCTATACTGACGTTACTCAGCTTTATCCAGGGTCAACAAAAATGATTCATTTTGTGCTCTGCCTAACTGGACTCCTTATGATCAGCTGTTAGCATCAAGCTGTCTGATTTCCATTCAGGCTTCACAGCTGGATTCATCATAAAAAAAAAAAAGAATATGAAACCTTGGGCAAGCATAGCTGGCTTTGACTTCCAAATAAGCATTTTTCTAACTAATCATGCTATACTTTCAGGTGTTAAATAAGACATTCATTCCAATACCATTTTTTCAATGTGACACAGACTGCATCTGTTGAAGAGTTGCAAATGTAAAGAAGCTAACAAAACCAAAATCTTTAATGAGAAAAAAAATAACTGGGACAAGGACCAAGAAGTTATCTTCTATAGGTTAAAACCTCCTTGCAAAGAAGTGTTGGAATAACATGGAGGCTGAGGGGGGGGTTTGTTTTCACTTTTTTTGAAAAAGCTATGAGGAATATTTTGGGCACTTTTTCAGTAGTTACTGAGCTGGTTCTTAAAGAGTTGATATCTTCTACATTTTCAACAAAAGGATTTCTATGTTATGATAGAGAGAATATATACACAATAGCTCAGAGCTTTTGTGTATTTAAAGAATCCACTACTTTGGCAGTGAAAATATCTTCTACAAGATGGAGAGTTATTTTTTTTAAAAATCAATATCTAAAGGGGAAAAAAGGGAAGTCTGTGGAATTTCTTTAAATTTATATTTGTCATCCAAAAAAGAAAACAGATGAGCAGTTCTCCCATCAATGCTTATTTAAGCAAATATTCGAAAATGGTCAACAGGACATAAAGGAGAATGGAGGCATAAGTTAGAAAAGGTGGTTCTTTGTACAACTGCAGAAGATGAAACATGGCATCTAATAGTTGGAAGTTACATTGCCACCCCTCACTGCCGAGGTCTGCTCATGAATTTCCTCAGGGGAAGGAGTAGAGCAGGTGAAGGGCCACGTCCTCCTCCTCATAACAACAGACCTTGAACAGGCTACAAAGGGAGCTAGGCACTCCACTGATGACATGGGAAGGAGAGAAGACAGGAATGTGTATTACCATAAAGACACCAAAGGCAAAAAGGCAGGAAGGGTAAGAATATAAAAAATTAATAATAATTTTTTAAAAAGAAAGCTAAAAATAAAATTTACTTGCTGTAATTGACACTTCCTATGTCTTATTGTTGATATATTACTTCTACAGATTTGTCACAACAAAGAGTTCAATCCATATTGTTTTAGCCCACTGAATATGAAAAATGAATAACCAGATATGAATTTAAGTTTACCTACCACAAATTTTGAACTATTTCAAAAGCATGAATTGCTCTTTAAATCCTAAAAACATTTAAAACATATATATTTTAAATGTTCTTGTTGGAGTGGTTCCCCGAGCTCCCCACAGCAAATTTATGGACCTCTGAAAGGAAATAATCAATCAGATACCTGTTCAATATCTTGAAACTTCAGGTTTTATTACCAGCTGCCACTAATCCTCTCTGACAGGCCAATTCGACCAAAGAACGTATCCAAAGAGGGACACAATCAGGAAAGACATTAAATTCATTACATACACTGGTTTATTGGCAATATTAAAAAAAAAAAAAGAAATTAAAAAGGGAAAATCTGGGAAAACACATTTTGGATGGTATCCTGCAGTTACAATCACTTGACATGATTCTCGAGCAAATTAAATTTAAAAAAATAAATTCAAACAAAACAAGTTCAAGGCAATACTGTCTTTCTAAAGCCAAACTACTTCTCTGTATATGTTCCCTTTTATTATGTACAGACAGAAATAAAATGTGAAAAAGTTTGGATTTAGTACTTTACAAAGTGGTCACAGCACAGTTAGCTCAGATGGCCAGTTGAACAGAACATCCTTAGGGAGACAGAGCCACCCCAGAGGCTTTGCGGGCAGAAAATCTTTAGGCAAAGTGATTCATCATGTGTGGCAAGACGACTGTGACATCTAAAGATTCTTGCCTTGAGCAGCATGGTACATGCTACAAGGGATCAAGCATTCTGAAAAACATCCACACACATCTCAGAAGCTGCAGTAAAAAGGACACATTTCAAATAACAAAACACTGGGCACTAATAATGTGTATGTGAATTTGTTTTTTGCAGTGGAAAACTGCAAAGTTCCCCTTACTGTGACCTAACAGAGAAATAAGCAAATTTTCACTAATTTTGCATTCAAACTATTTCAGGTCTAATTTTATCATCTGGCTTATATCCCTTCCTCCAATGTAACTAAGCTTTAGTCCTGCTTTGATATTCTTTAGAAGTTGGCCATCAATGAATTATTATTTTTCCACTTTAAAATGTATTTTCCTATATTGGTTTTTATTATTCTCTTGTTCATTCACCACAATTTCTAGCATTTATAACAGAGTACTAGTGAATTCATTACTATACCTCATTACAATATGAAGTTTTCATCTTCCATATCTATTGCCCAATAATCTGTCCTGTGAAGGGGAAAATTTACACTACTACACAGCACCCCTGTTCAGAATCTGCACTTAAAGACCTCTTAGAAGATGCCAATTTTGAGTATACAAATGTCTCACAAACAAACAAAAAGACCCATGCTGGAGAAAGACTCCTCTACCATGGTGGCCCACCAACAGCACTGGCCACTAACAGGTGCACAGAGAAAGAACCACAAAAACCCAGAGAGAAAGTGAAAAAATTATATAGTCTGGACTTCAACAGTCAGGCATTACAGCCAGGTTCGTACCACAGGGCAAGCAAAGGAGCATAAGCAGTTTTAGAATTCACCTTTTCTTTACATTTAAGATGAAGAAAACAAAAAGAAAAGAAATCTTTACAAAGAGCAACACATTTGCACAAAACCACATAAAAATGGTCTTTTCTTAAGAGTGGCAAAACAAGTCAACAGACCAAGGCAGACAGACAAGCCAGGTAAAGACAGGAAAATCCCAAAGTGCAGCTGAGCACAAGCCTTAAAATGCTCGGTGGAACAGTGTACTGATCCAGATGGGTGCATTCAAGGGACAAAAATACAAGTTAACCACAAAGTAAGACTTCAGTAAAATTGTACTCTACAGATTTGAGGACAGATGATTCTATTAATGATTGTAGTGTAAATTAAAGTTTACATTATTTCCTACCTCTGAGGCTTTGGCATTTTTTGAAGAAAATAAACTGGACAAATGACACAATTGCATTGCATTAACAAACAAGAAAGCAGCACAAAAGTACCATCAAGAAAGTAGGAGAGATCAGTAGAAGGGCAACGGCAACTTTAAAAACCCAGCTTTGAGTTCAATAACAGCGCTGCAAATGATTATCAAGGGAATAACAATGCTTGAGAGCACAGGTTAAAAGAAGTAAAAAAAGTTACTGGGGTCTGGATAACATTTTCTCCTGATGAATCACTGCCTTTCCATTTGGTGTTTTATTTCACATTGGTTTACTGGCATTTGCACTATGTCTCTATCATGAGACCAAGCTGTGTCAGAGCAGGGGAGAGAGGGGGAGGCACACAAAACAGAAACTCAAAGCACACTTTAACAGGCAAGCATTCCTCCTTCATATTGGAGAATGTCAACCAAGCCAACTAAACGCAGTACCTTGAGTTCAAGACATTTGGGCTATAAATTTTCTTCTACGTAGGTAAAATGAGATAAATCAATACAGAAAATATTCTCTATTTTAAAAGTACTATTTAGCTTTACTCTGTTCTAAATAAATAGCTAAAAGCCCATTGTTTATTGTCTATACATACATAAACTATCCTAGATAAAATGGTTACCAACTGGAGAAACACATGCGCTTTTTCCTCCTGCCAACAAACTATATTCTTTTTCATAGTTTGTAACGGTGCAACTGAACCAACTAAACACAGCAGTATTTTTCTACAGGCCTCTCTTTGTTTACCCTGCTGCCCCCTCCT
The DNA here is from genome assembly GCF_031753505.1 of Anomalospiza imberbis. Classification (NCBI taxonomy): domain Eukaryota; kingdom Metazoa; phylum Chordata; class Aves; order Passeriformes; family Viduidae; genus Anomalospiza; species Anomalospiza imberbis. Next base: position 13,573,787 of record NC_089693.1, on the reverse strand, counting down.
CCCCTCAACTCCAAAATAGTGATGGAACAAATTTATACCCAATTCCTTTATCAGATTTTAAAAGGCTTTGGATTGGTTTTTTTACCATGTGCCTTTTGAACCACATTTTTAGGAAGATACATTTCTAATGTAATAGCAAAAATTTAATTGAAATAAGGAACATACAAGCGTACTGGACAAAACTATTTGTTATAATTGTGCCCAGGGCTGAGTGCCAGATAGCTGTCAAACAAAGGAACAAAATCATACAGTTGTTTGGCACTCAAGGCTGAAATCATTGTGAAACATGCACTGTTTATAAATTGTCACTGATGAATAAAAGCAGTGAACAAAAAAAATTTTAAAATGCAGCCAAGGCTCAGAAAGACAACGCAATCATCGCTCCTCCTCCCACCACTCTGTAATCAAACAAAACAAAATAACCCTCAAGCCCCCGCTATGCTGGGCAAGAGCAACGTAGTGGTGCAAGGTAAACAGAGCATCGCATGGACAAGTGACTTCAGGCCGAGCTCCCGCAGACAACCTGCAAAGTACCCAGCAAAGCATAGGATACACACACACACACAAAAAGGCATGAGGATTTCTCAGCTTTGTTATATCTAAAACTATTTTTAAACACTACTAATGCTAACGAAATTTATCTGAAGCTTAAAAATATCAGTCCCAGAAGATGTAAAGAAATTTTTTTTCAGTGATGGTAAAATATATTTGGTCATCTTTCACCACAGAACACAGCATTGCTGAAAAAAAAATCACCTCACCTATCACTGAGAAAAAAGGTCTAATTCATGCCAGGTGAAAGGATGATATTTCTCTAAATATAAAGTAAAAAACTGTATCCTGGAAAATAAGCAAGAGCTCAGATTCTGATCTAGCATATCTGTACCAATTCCAGTATCTTTCAAACTTGAAGCTGTATAATAATAAAGCACATCCATAAGGAAATGAAATCTCTAAAATTACAGCGACATGAACTTACAAATATGGGGGAGAAGTTCTCATTTTTTGACTGATAGGTAGAATATTAAGGTGTGCCAAATATTTTCTATAGTATAGCTCACATAGGAGCTTCTGAAAACTCCTTTGAAGTTAGAATTATATGATCAGAAAATTCTCTACAGTATTTCATAATGCAATGCAACTTTTAAGACAGGTAAGGCATAATTTAAGAAATATGTTTCTGTAAAAAGTTTAATTTTGTACATCTTGATTCTAGCAGATCAATCAGTTTACGCTGGGAAGTACCTCAAGAATTCAAATAAATATATAAATAAGTTAAATCTGAGCTGACAATTTGTAATGGACCAGCAATATGTGAAATAAAGATGTCATAGGAAAGAAATTAATTCCATCAGAAACGGAAGTGTTATTTATCACATCAAAATAGTACAAACTTCTCTTTGCTCCTACCACGGAGCAAACATACTTAAAACTGCAGTATCCTGATAAAGAACATACAAGTACACTCCTTCCTATCACTGCAGAACATTTTTTAAACGTGATAGAAGTTTATTTATGATACAGTCATGCACTTAGGTATTCAATGCAAACCCCAGGGATCAGCCTTGAAGCTTACAAGACTGTTAACAAGTCACACATTACTCTCCAGACTTCTGCCTTCTATGTCCCACCGTATACGAGGAAGACATTGCAAGATGCCTTATTTGTATTACGTGTATCCAAAAGGCCAGGATTGTTTTAGAGGTCCCCATTAAAATGGGAAGTAAATTTAAATTTCACTGCAGTTATTGCAATCATAACACTAGTTTTGCCCATGGTCTGTACAATTCCAATTTGAATTTACACACTGTACATTTACACATTATATATTTTATTGCCTTTGGTTCCCTAGTAGGGAACCTTTAAGTCTCACAGTCAGACTTTGCCAGTTTTGCAAAAAACTTGTAAATCAATCAACTCATCTCAATAGTAACCACTGTGCTTCTTTCTCATTCTCACTTCAATCAACCTTTTTCATTTTATCTCTTAATTTACAGTTATTGCTTTCTTTAAAAGAATCAGTAACAGTAAACCCAAATAGTATGAGTTTCTTTAATTGTGTACGTAACACATCATCACATAAAATTATGCATCAACTCTCCCTCATATTTCATCTTGAGATGGAGGACCTGTGTGAGCACCCTCCAAAAAAACCCCAACCAAGCAGCACCCTCCCCTCCACCAAATGCCATCCTGGTGAAGCTTCCACACACACTATTTCTCCAAGTGACCCTCCGCAAGGATGCCAAGGAAATAACTCCGCAGAATTTTCCTCTGACCCAATTTACACACGTGTCAGAGCGACAGAAGATGCACACCTGTGTGAAAGCTGCAATGCTGACAGAAAAACATTAAAAGCCAGCAACCAAGAAAGCCTCGCAAATAAAGTTACAACCACCTCTTAACAGAATGAGTTGCTGTTCCTCTGGTCTTTGCACATTTCTGTTACATGAAAGTTTTTCATCCACTTTTCCAAAACAAAACTTTAGTGCAACATTAGATTGAAGCGAAAGTGTCCAGACATTATCACCAAAATCAAATTTTAAAATTTTGTTTTCTTTTGATGGTACTTGTTCCATTCATCTATTATGTAGCTGAAGCACTGCACGCCTATAGTGTCTTAGAGGTCTACAGAAAATGCAGCAGCTGCTCAGGCAACTCACAAAAATTATAGTATTAGAGGTCCAACAGCCCCAAGCACCTGAAAAATAAAACTGCATTTTTTATTTTATCTGGTTTGTTTTCCCCACCAAGATGTCTGTTATCTAAACAAAGTCAGATTTCCAGCAGCAACAAACATTTGACTCACGAAACCCCAATCTCTAATGAAAACTATTAGAACTTCAAATCATATTAATGCAAATACTATAATGCCCCAAATCACAAAAGCCACTTGTTTTGGCACAAGCAGTCTAGTTAGAACACTTTGGTTGATCAGTTCAGAATTTAATCACTGGATACAGGCTGCTGTATTTATTAAAAACTGGACTGCTAGCAACTCACAGGCTACAGCTACATGCATGCAAGAATGAAAAAAGAAATTAATGGAATGAAATAGAGATTAAGTAAATGATTTTTATGCACCTGGCAATATGCAAACATCTTTATTACAAAACAAAGACAAGGCATGAAAAATTACAAAATTATCTTTTAATCACCAGTGAGCTTTCTACAGCCTCCTATTTGAACAGGATAATAGGTATTATGTAGATCCCTAAGCAACTGCCTCATGGGGAAGTTACATCACCAGAATGGGAAAATATCACCCCCTCCTCCCTAGAAGGGAGCTTGGCGCCTTCAGACAGACTCAAATTTAAAATCCTACAGCTTCACCCAGCTGATCCCATCCACCGGATCACATCTACAAGTGCCCAGGGATGGCAGGAACCACAGGAGAGAAATATGCCCTTTCAGCATTTCATGCACTGATGAGCCTTGTAACAGATAAACATACCCTGCAGCAGCTAAACTGACATGTTATAACAAAGAGGAAATACAAGACTTAAAAATTTCATCAGATTACTATTTATTCCCCTTTTCAGAGGCAGAGTACACTGTGAATAAATCAACACTCAAATGTATCAGACTGCATTAACTAAAACCCAAGCTTGGCAGAACAAATTTTATCAGAACTAAAATATTTCAAAATGTAAAAGCCACAGGCTTTGCATATTTATTCCCAGACGGCCAATTCAAAAGTACTTCGTATGACAAAAAATCTGGGTTCAACTGTGAGACCATTTTGAAGAAGGCAACATTGCATCTTCTTCCAACACAATTAGCACTAGGTCCCGTTGTTTTCTCCCGTCAGTGCACAGTGCAAGCACCACCACGGTCCACGGACCACCAGAGCTTCAAGCTCTGCTTGTGGGACACACGGTGGATTGTAAGATACCTCTGGCACTGGTAGTATCCAGTGAAAAGGAATCATCACCTCTTCCTAGCACAAAGTGTAATCGTACAGCTTGATGGGTTTTCAAAAATAAATTTATTTACTTGCTTACTTGACAGAAAGAAAACCTTTCTAGTTTCTTCCTTGAATCACAGCACTACAGACTAAGCCTGCTAACAACTAGACTGATCTGGAGATACAAAAATCATCTAAACGTGCACAATACTCCAGAATGGTTAAGGATGAAGTGCCTCAACACTCCAGCACACTCCTGCAGCGAGCAGGGAGGGGGGAAGGCCGCCCACCACACACCTGCTCACCCCTCCTCACCTCCCCGCGCCCGGAGCTGCCCAGGGCAGGAGAGCAGGCAGGCAGCTGTGCCCACGCAGCTACCTGGCACGGGCACACCTGAGCACCACCTGAGGAGCGCTGCCAGGGCCCCTCTGCCGCAGCTGCTCACCAGGAGAGAGATCAAAGTCTCAAGGGGCAGAGAGCACACGAAGACACCTGCTACAGCATAGTGTCACAAAGGACACGAGCCCCCCGCCGCGTGCGGAGAAAGCCTCCATGTATTACTGTAGGTAAAGAAATGTTAAGAAAGCTATTTGATTGAAATATTACCATAAACAGAAGGGAAAACTAAGCTTAACACACGCTCTTGTGAGCAAAAACCCAAGGGTAAAAATGCCCTGCACTTAGCACTTTCACTAAATGACTGTGTAATTTAATTTCCCAGAAACCCATTAGCTTTCACAAAAGGAAAATTAAGAGCAGATGAGAGCAATTCTTTGGTGTGAGTGGAATTTATTTAATGTAATACCTGGGGAAAAAAAAAGATAAATCTGAAACTGTATGAACAGATAGAAAACACTACAACTCTAGAAAGCTTCAGCCCACAGAGCAGCGGCTGTGTGCTGGCAGTAACCAGTGTGTCAGAGCCCAGGTCTGAGAGCTGCCTCTGCCCAACACACCACGCCAGAGCTGGGACACAGCCAGATGCACAAACAGTCCAGAACAAAAGGACTGCTAGCATTCAAAACAGAAACAAACAAACAAAAAGGAACCTCCATTTGTTTATGGTGGTTTTATATGTTCATACGCGAAGTAAATTATTCAAATAATTATCTGGAAGAGAGGAAGAAATAAATGAAATTTAACTTTAAATGTTACTCTGGGTTTGAAATTTCATTATAAAACCCAAAATACTACAGAAGTCACAATAGGCTTTTAGTCAATCTATATCATATAAAACCAGCATCAATTCGGAGTCACATGCCCCAAAAGGAAAACAATCTTAGAAGGGAGCTTAAACTGAAATCCTCCATTTGTCAGATTTATTATATGCAATTATTTGAAAAATGCTAATTATTAAAAGAACATAAGCCTATCAGAAGCATGAAGACAAGAAACATTACTGGGGTGAAGCAACAGCAACACTGACTTTGGGAAAAGTAGCCATGATGTATTACATAGAGGTGAGCCAGCCCCTTGGTATTTTTAGCTTTAATAATCAAAACAATAAGTGATTCAATGAAATGTAAACATAATACTGTGAAACTGCACAATACAGTTACACAAAGTGAAAAAGGAACTTTTCCAGCATGGGAAGTTTACAGTCTATGGCTTCTGGTGGACTCAGTACCAATACCTCTAAATATTTCTTGTAACTGTGGATGATCTTATACTCAAGGTTTTTTTACTAGGGAAAGTTTTTCTAAACTCACTAATATTTGACAGATAACTGCAGAATGTGAAGCTCATCAGGTATCCTTTTACAATTTTCTTTCAACTTACTGGCCTGTAAAATGAGATGGACTAAAGCACTTGTCAAAATCTTTGTTATGTCCCTGTTCATCATTTTCTTCTTTTAACATTTTCCTCTTTCTTCCTAATGAATTCTCCAACGGATATAAAATACTCTGTCCCCACCATTCTCCAAGTTAATAACAATGTAACTGCATATAAATTATTTCAGATCAGTCTTGCTATTACTCATATCTCTGGAGATAATTTCCATTGTGATGCCTGTTTTTTTTTTTCACATGTTGAAATATTAATGACTATAGAAAGCAATTCAAGGAAATCTAACTATTATTTTGGACAAATAGAGAGTCTGCCAACTCCCTACTTGCATCTGCCCTCTCCCTTCCTAAAAGGTAATTAAGACAAGATTCCTAGGAAAACTATAATGGTATCATTCTTAATGTGTGCCATTTTAATAACTATTTACCCTAGCTGGTTTGCCACTACTGTCTTCACCATTATAAAGTCATTTGATAACAAGATGTCTCTCTTCAATTTCAAAATTCTTTTATTGAAGGGTTACTGAAGAAGAAAGCTAGCAATTTTCCTGAAGATTAGTTAGATTCTTAACTGGGTACCAATTCAGATGTATGTCTTCTTTTAATTGTATTTTAAAGCTCAAAAGCCTCTCCTTTTACTGAGAATAACCTTTCACAAATTATGGTTTTAAAGGCTTACATCAGCTGTTCAAGAACTGTATCAGTACTGGAAGGCTTACAGAGGCTTCAGCTATTTACCATGTTGCTTCAAAAATGCCTCTCCAATGTTCATCTTTAAAAATACCTACTACTCTATCCAAGCCAACTGGAGGGCTTAAATTACAAGTCAAATAATAGATTTTACAATAAAAGTTAAGGCAGTAATTTCAGTTTGAAAGATGCACTGGCAGAAGCCCAGGCATTAGTAACCTGGACAATCAGGCAATCAAGTCAGTTAAAGGAATAGTAACTCTAAAACCAGAAGGTGTCCCAATCCAGATATTGTTCTCTCATTCATATTATTAATACACAAAATCCACTGTGAGTTTCACAGTAACCAAAACACTAACTTTGAAAAGTCTTAAAATTTGGCTTCCACCCATGAAGCACCTCTCTGTCCTTTCCACCCTTCACACAATAGTTTCTACCCAGCACACACCTATTAATCCCTGCCACACTGGTACAAGACTGCTAAACAGTAAGAGAAAGTAAAATTCATGGTGTACGTAGATGTAACTTACTCAGAAACCCTGTTTTGTGATGCCTGATGACAAACCACCCAAGTGACCCAACTGCATCAAGTACAAAGAACAGGAAAGAAGTTACACTGCAAAAACCCCAGCCTCTACTTCCCTTTGCTAGTACTAACTTTGCTTCTTTCACACGTTTATTTTAAACATGAGAAGAATCATACTTACCCTTTACATTCACATTATAAACAATCAAATAAGCTATATTTTTATTAACAATCTGAATAATTTATAGCTCTAATTACTGCAAAAAGTTTCTACTCCCACCTTGTAAATACCAACTGTTGTGTCTTGACTTCTCTGCATGGTCAGTCCTTCCATCTCTTAATGCTGGCCATAAGAAAGCACCACAGCACTACCCAGCAGAAGCTTGTAAGGAAGAGAAGCAAAGCCACCAGGATGCCAACAGGTGAGCATTACAAAATCACCAGATGGTATGAACTAAACTAGTAACTGCAACCTACAGCTGATCTATTGGAGTCAGTGAATAAATGAGGCAGATAATCTAAAACCCTCTGATTTCATACATTCAGAATCTCTGATTTCATTGACAGGTGTTCAAACCCTGCTGCTAACTCATTAACAACTAGAGCTCTAAAATGTAATGCAATTAAACTTTAAAGGAACTAGTTAAAGAAATAATAAGAAAATGAAATATATTAGAAAGAAAACTTGGAAGAATGATCTCTCTTCCTACATCAAGGGACTGATTTCAACATGGCAAGCTGATATTCAACCACTGTTTTATCACACACTATTAACTAAATTTTTTAATGACTTTTTGCCATATACAACCTTGTGGAACTGTGCAGTACACAGATGACAAACGTGGAGCACAAAAGTTTGGCTGTTATCCTTTCTACCTCTTGTGGAAACACAGGCACACAAAAGAAAGTAATTCACCCACTTCAAATTTTCAAGACAGACCAACAAAAACCCCTTTAAGCTATATTCAAGAATAATCTGCTTTCTTTCTTCCCAGTAAGTTGTAGTAAAAAAGCTCAGGAGAATAAAGTCCAGGGAACAGTACAACAGACGATACAATACCACATGCTTGAAGGGTCCTAGCAAAACTGACCTCCCATTGCAAGTGCAGAGTACTAAAAGGCAGCATAATTACAGAGAAAAGAATCTCATATCCTTGTGAATAGTTTTCTAGAATGTAATTAAAAGAGAAGTGTTGAATAAGCAAAGATTATCAAGTCTAAATGGAGCTACAATATATCTTTGCCTGATTTTCTACATATCTCTATGGATACCAACAGACTATGCTGGTCCCAAGAGGATTCAGTGGTTTTACTCAAAATATAAGTAAGGCCCTTCTTTTTTTATACTACCAAATCAACACGATAATTCTGGAATTCATTAGTGAAGAACACTACCCAATCCAGCATAATAGCTTTACTTCCTCTGCAAAACACTTCAAAAATATCTAAATGAATATGGAAATGCATCTTTCTGTGGCAAATTGTTCATTATTGAATCATTATCAACTCTTGTTAGACAAAATTTCTCTCTTTTGCAATGTACAAGATCATTAAAATGTTTGAGAGCTCCATCATGAAAGACAGTGGCACTTTATAATCCACTATCTCTTCAGGCAAATATGCTTACGGCTGAACATAATACACAAAACAACAACATCCCCTTGACACACAATTCTTTCTTTTAATGGTACTCTTAAGTGTTGACAGCAATGGTGAAATATGTTGTCGCTCTCTCTTCTTCTTTTTTAATAGTTGTTAACTATTTCAGAAATGTATTTCTGCCATGATAAAATTTTGGGAAGGGATGTATTTCTTAGATCTTGGTTGTGGAACCCCTGATGCTCAATCACTGCTATTAGCTAGTGAGATATTTCCTATAAGCTCATCAAGTTCATGTTATTAGCCTCCCTTCATCTCCTTTTAAAATCTGAAGATCCCAAAATAATTAATCAATGCCTTAAATATTGTATGTCTACATTAGTTAATAAAATAAATGTGTTGATTCTGTTTATGGGAACATGTCACAATTTAATATTAAAAACTGTGTAACATTTTTGTCTAAAAAAACTTTAGAAGAATTATCATTTTTCTTTTTAATAATAAAGAAACTATAAACTCAGATAGTAGAACCACACAGAAAAGTACTACTCTATGTTTTCATGTAGCTTTCATCATTCCTCTCTCCAAACTTTCACCATCAATTAAAATACAATGCAAAAATAGATGATGGGAAGGTGCAATGTACCAAGCTGTATACGATAGAGTAACATAAGTAAAATGAACACAATTTTTTGCTATGACAAGACAAAAACCCCAAGTGGAATACTTTTAACGACATACTTTTAGAATTTTGATGTGAACATATTGTAGAGATATATTCTGAAAGCTTTCTATAATTCTTGGCTGCATATAGAAGGAAATAAAGTACTTTTGCTCCAAGAAAATAAAATCCCTAAGAACTCTTAGCCACAAAGCTTTACAAAACTACTTCAGTTCTCAGCAGCTTTGGGTGACTGACATATACATATCTTGCTGTTTGTTAATCCTGTCTACAAAACCATCTAAATGGAGGCTTCTTCTCAAATCTGTATTAATGATGTAATTCTATTATGTCTAATAGAATCATCTGTTCAATAAAAATGAAAAGCCAAGAAGATAAAGTTGTACCAATTATTTTTGTCATATATTTAAAGGTATATATAGTTTAGAAATTGAATGCCTTAAATTAAAAACATGAACAATTAATTTGCCTTTGGTAATACAAATTTTAAAAGAAATCAAACTTTGCTATATATTTTTCTGTAAAATAAAATCAGCATCAGCTACAAAGCCTAGAGACATTCCACACATGCTGCTGATCAAAAAAAATGAGAAGCAATTGAAGTAAGTTGTCTTTTTAGCTTTCTGCTAAAACAGAAAAAAGCAACATGTTTGAAAGAATATTCAGGGAAAGTCTACTTTGCTTTATCAAAATAACAGCTACATTTTAGCTTTGCTGTCTTCAGATAAAAGTGTCATTGACCAATTGGCATGTCTTCTCTCTAGTCAAAGTTGACAGAGATGGGCATTTTAAAATAATTGCCTGTTTTCAGTTTTGCATATGAAGTCTAAACAAAATTCTTTGCTTAAACAAAAAAAAAAATTCAGCAATAGCTGAGCTTTGTCTGTCTCTGTTTCAGAGAAAATTAAAGTAGTAAACAAAGACTGAGCAAAGTAGAAAGATTTCCAAAAGAAATTGCAGACCACCAGGATTTGGATTTAGGTAATCCACTTAGATTACCATGGCTATGTCTTAAAAGGACAATACTGAGATCACAAAATAGGTCATGTCTACAAGATGGGGAATATAGAAGTGAAACAACGTGAAATGCAGAAATTCACAACAAATATTCAGAGTCATCCTGAAATCTAAGCTACAAAACAAAAATGGTCCCAAGACCACGTGTTGCCAAATTAAATATTTTGAAATCAACAGTTTTATGTTCCAAACTGGACACACAAAAGGAGATTTTCCAACCAATGCCATCAACACATTAACATGTTTCAGGTAACATGAAGTGCAGGCAATGAAAAAAAGCTTTCAGTAGCTAAGGCCACAATGTAATACACCATTTGCTTGCTTTTTTCCAAGTTTCAAAAGCAGAAAATATTAAACAGGTCTGGAAGCAGGAGTTTCCACCTATTTCTTAGAAGTGACAGAGTTTCTAATATAGAAAATATCAAAGAAATTAGAAAATGAAAAATAACAAGCAAGCCCTCAAATTATTACCTTAAGGGAAACCTACAGTAAATTGGTAGGTAGCACAAGAATTGAATGTTAGAAAAAAAAAACTTTAAATGCACAAATAAAAAAATTGATGTAAATGTTTTCTCAAACAAAATTAAGGAAAAATAATCTTGAAAATAATTTAGAATTTACATCAAATCAAAATATATCAGCTTTCTAGATCAACTTAAGATCTTGGTATTTCCTTCTTCTAAGAAGTCCTGGATAATGGCCTTTATGAGGAACTCACCCAACATAAAAAGATTTGAATAGGAAAGTCAGTGTTGCTATGAGAAACAGAGCAACTTCCAGATGCTTGACATGTCAGGCCTAGACAAGGGAATGAAAAATGTCTCTTTCTGACCAAAGAGGCTTTGAGGGGATACTCGTAAAGAATTACCTACTTACCCATCAGATTTGAGTTCATGAAAGGTGTCGGGGACAATCCTTCATGAGGCCCTAATCGACTGTCATTCAAGTGATCACTGTAATGAGGACTGTCTGCAAAACCCTAGAGAAAAAAAGACCAGAGTATTAAACAGATTATTTGGCAGCCCTGCTAATTGAGTGTAATGACACTTTCCTAATTAAATGTGCAGAGTCACAATTGGTCATTAATCACAAAAGTTGGCTTTCAGGTCTATCTCACAGAAATTACTCTCTGCCCACATATTACTTTCTCCCCATCAAAAAGAAACCACATCATTTCTTAATAAGCTGTGTCCTCATGGACAAGATTTCCAAAAATCGAATAATACAGAGATATTTTGATATTTGAATCCTCTTAGTGTTAAAAGTCACTAACCACAGAGAGTAAAATTAGTCTGAAGAACTTGCAACTCTTTTTTTTTTTTTTTTTTTCCTAAGCTTTCTCTTTGCATTAATAAAAGACAGTAAAAAGTTCAGGAAGAGTCACTAATGTTAAGAAAAAATATTGGTGCAGATGAGAAGAACAAATTCCATTTCTTCTTGCAGCCTGCTATTAATGTTACATATTAATAAGCATTTTGACACTATCACATTATTAACCAGCATAGCTCACTGACAAAAGGTTAACTTCCATATTGTGATTAAATAAACAACTTTGTCACCCAATTTTCAAACGAGCACTGAAACACTTTTTTGCATTTTTCTACCATTAGCACAGCCAGCTTACCAGGCCTGGAGTGCCCTTTACACAGTCAGGAAATACTGGCTTATTGAAAGCTTACACCAAAGGAAGAGGAGATGGAAAACAAAGAAGTCCTTGGATGTACATATTCTTTAATTAATCCAGTTACGTAAAGCTCTCCTCAAGACATTTTGAAACCCCATCAGCTTTTCCATATAAAGGTATGAATATGCCATAGGCCCTTCAGACTTACCAAATGCACGCTGAATCACTAATTCTGTACCAAAACAGGAAAGACCTGGCACTCAAAATTGTACTTCCTTTGTAGCCAAAGTTTTGAAAAATATTGTGTAAACGTTATCTTACAATTCACACTTAGTCACTTCTTGTTCAGAAACCTACAGCTCAGGCCTAATTAAGAGAGGAGGGAAAATTGTTCACAGCTACCAGAAACCATCCCAAGTGCCCTGGGACTATAAAATCATCAATCACTGAACATTTATCATTTCTCCAGACCGCAGGCTCACATTCAAGACAACATTAATGGGGCTGAAACAGGCCTCCCTATCTTAGCAGGCGTGCTGTCAGATCTACCAAAGGGCTGCTAAGTGAGGGCTAAAGAACTGTCACAGCACTGCTGCTGCTTATGGATGCGTGTCACACTCCTGCTGCTGTTCTGCTGCACAGCAATCCTTCTGGAGACCCAACTCCCCACTGAATCTTTGGCTGACTTTATCTGCTTCTGAATCGGCGATACACTTGTGATAGGCATCCAGAAACAATCTTAGTGACATTTACAACTTGGTTATGACCACAAGGGTGTCCTCTGGAAACCATGACCTAGCCCCGTCTGTCAGACAAGCAGCGTGGAACAGCAGCTGCTGAGGAAATGGAGTGGCTCCTAGCTAAGGTCACCACATGTGGTTTATTTTTATGCTGAAATGAAACAAGAAAGAAATTAAATCTGCTGCATAAAGAGACAAAAATTTGCAAATACAGGACCAAAAACAAAGCTCCTGAGTAGGTAGCTTTGTATTTGTGTCTCTGCTTTTACTACTTAACGTGGTTGTTTTTAAAAAACCTTTTTCCCTAAGATTTTAGTTATAATTTTTTTTTAAAGAAAGAAAATATAAAGGGCACTATCAGTGATAAAAGAGGATCCATATCTCGGACATTCAGCAAGTGGTGCCCAAAAAAGGCCCAGAAACAGCGATCTTTAAGACATCTATATTTATAAAGCAAATCAGATAAGTACTGAAAATATAACACAGGTAAGACTCATTTCGTATACAGCTGCACATCATTCAACACAATCTACCTAATGCACAGGACTCTTAATGGTCCTCCCCATGTTAATATTGCATACCCCCCTCACAAAATAGAGGAATTGGAGAACTGGGTGGGTGGTTTACACAAAAATGAATATTCTTCCTTCTATCATCAAAATTCCTTTGAAGAATATGTGACATCATATTCATTTCATATACCCTCGCAGTTTCCCAGAATGCACTTGCATCCAATTACCACATCATACAAGTTATACTTCTACACTACCAGACAAATCACCTACTTCATCTGCCTGGAAAATACTCAGGGTTATCCTTCACAACACCAAAGCCATTGAAAAGAAAACATTTGCTATACAGGGTGAAAATGCACTAAGGGATACACAAGCCCTTTAATAGAATTGTTTTTTTTCTGGACTTCAACACAATTCCTAAAATTAATTGTATCAGGCATTTCATTATTTGCCACTAGAGAATTCTCACTTATGCAAATTGTAACCTATGCCTTCACCTACAGAGGACCAATGTACAAAGGTCTTACCTTGGCCACCATGCCTGACACCAATTCCTCAGTCTCAGTATTCAGTTATGGATTATCAACTCAGGCCACAGAGTTCTGTTTGGGATTAGAAACCCTGGGCTGATTCCTACAAATAACACACCCACACTAAATGAATACAAAATAACTACAAACACGTGCAGTTTTGATTTAACAACTTTTGCAATTCACAAAAGCAAATGAAGAAAAATCAGAAGAGCTCTAAGGACGGTGATTTAAATTACACAGAGTTTTTTCAGAGCATTCTTCACATTTAAACTGTACTTAAAAATTGCATCCCTCTTACCATTCCTTGCTTTTGCATCTGTATTGTTAACCTACAGAGTAAACAGCAAAGTGCTACTACTGGGAAGAGTTGTAACCAATCATAGATAAAACTTTAGAAGCTTCTACTAGCTTCTGATAAGCTACTGGAAGCTTCTAGTCATACAGGCAAAGCTCAAAAAATGTATTTAACAAATACAACAGTGAAAATTGACAACGTATGCTTATTGCTCAAAGAAGAACAGTTGAAAGCCTTAAAAAGTCTGGAATACCAGTGAAGGATAGTGGTTTTTAAGACACACCCCATTTGTGTGACTGAGAAATGAAGAGATGACACAATCAGCTGGCACATGAACTCAGCCCTCATGGCAAAAGCAGCAGAAGATGGCGGGGAGGGATTTACATGCCATTCTATCAGAGCCCCTTTTCAAATCCATGTTTTAAACAGGACTCAATAATACATACTGCCAAATTTCATTCTTCCTTTCAGAGAAAGCAGGAAATCTCAGTTCCTGACAATTTTGAAGACTAGTCTACTGAAGCTCACTTAAATATAGCTGGATTGATACAGACTGCAAGCAGAAAAAGGAACAAATGAGTCATGCCACAAGTTACTCTCCCCTGTTGGAAAGAGCTACTTGATGGTACATATTCTGGCTGGTGATGTCATTCTTTGGACCACAGGTGGGCTTCCAAAGCCCTTTGGAGCATTTCTATCTCCTGTCACCTGCAGGGCACGTTTAACATAGAAAGGCTGGAAAGAGACATTCCATGCTGAATACACATACCCATTTCTGCCTCTGTGCCTTCAGCAAACCTGCCTATGGATTAGTATGCATCAAAGTGCATCCTTGGAGTGTTTAGCAAATAACTGGCAAAAAGTCTACTAAATAGGAGTTACTGGACAAATTTATTTCCTGTTTTAAGCACTTTGTTCTGAAAGAACTGCAGATAGCTGAGGGCATTTTTCTGCTTGCAGAGAGCAAACTGATTTTGAATATGATTAGATGACATAGCTGTAAACTCAAAACTGTATTGCTTATTCCAACTTCATAGATATTACAAAAGCAAGTTTTAACTTTCCCAATGGAAGACAAAACTTTTCTTTCTGTACTGCTGTAGCCCAAATAAAGTGCAATTGGGGTTAACTGTTCCCTTACACCATTTTGTAATGTTGTCACCGTTCACTTTGCACAGGCCTCTCCCTGGATCTCAGTCTGACTGAATGTTTGTGATCAGAAAGACCAAGTCAGATACATCTACAAATAAAAGCAGCAAGTATTGTCTACTAATAATACCTGTGATGAAATGCAGCAGAAAGACTACTACTAATTAGTACTGCAATTTAACTGAGTAGGAAGGCACTCTCAACATTGCATGCTCTAACTTTATTCGTTTTTCCAGGATTTCACTGGATTACAGTGATGTTCTCTAATCATTCCAATAAATAAAGTCCACCAATTTAAAAATTCCACAGTTGTAACATTCATTCCTACCTCTTCTGGGTAAGATGCCCCAAATGCACAAGTGACTTAGGCTCTATCTGTATCAGGATTTTCCGAGCACAGGGATGCTAACACAGCCAAACCAATTAAAAATCTGACACTACTTACAAAATTATTAATACTTGTACACAGGACACCTGAAAATTATCTTACATAATGTACTATTCTAGAAGACTCAGAAGACAAAATGGAAAAAATCCCCGACCCATAATCCAGAGTAAACACATTGCTTACCAGGCATGTTTATCCTACCAAATCGTGAGAGAAGGCCTGACACAATGAGTCTATGCCCCATTTTACAAACAAAGGGATATTTAACCTCCTAAAACACAATGTCTTTCAATGACCATTAAAGTTCTGTCATTTTGGTTAAATTTAATTACAGAAGTCACCTAAGAACAAGTCAAAAAGTCAAAGTTCACTGTTCCTACTCTTTTTCATTGCACTGGATCCAGGTTTTCTGTGGGATTAATCCTCTCTCATTTACTTCCCCTTCAAAAACATAAAACTATTGTCCCTTAGCAATTATTTTCTGAAGTCACATCATAAGCACACACATGCACACATGCATAAGCAAAATTGTACTCCTGCCCCTAAAACAAGCTGTGGAGTTTTTGATTTTGTTTTTAAATAACCACAACATTTTGTTTCCACTTCAGGGTAAAATGTGAAAAATGGAGAAGACACTGCCACTACATGGCACACCATTTTCTTATGCATTTATTGAGTTCATACTCGACTCATTGAGTTGTCCTCCCTGTACAATGTACTACTCCACAGCATTTCATTTGCTCAAGTCCACTAGACTAGAGATAACAGGGGTTTTGTTTGTTTCTCCTCCCTTAGCCCCAAGCCCTCTCCTACACAAGTCCCTGGGAACAGACCAAAATCTAAGGCTTGTAACCAAGCTGCCAGATCACTAAGCACATATTTGCATTTTAGGAATTTACAATATAGCTCAATTACTGCCTTTAAACTTAAGACATTAAAATTCCACTAAAATGAATGGTTGAGTTCACAGTTTGACGTGGCTGCAGACCAAAAGATTAAACTTAATGAATGCTGCTTTCAATTCCTTGAGTTTTATTGTTTGGCTGACTTTAAATAACAAATATTAATTGTTTAAAGCTCAGGAATACTGAGGTCCCTTGCAAGCTAAATTTGGCAATGAACTTATGAATCAGGCAACAGTCATCCAAATGACTAATGTGTAAATGAACGAGCGAAGCTACTGCTAAAATCCACTTTATTTTGGATTATCTGGCTCTCCAAACTAATCTGAAAGTTCTACAGACAAACAAGAAGGGAAAAAACACAAGAAGAGGGGGGGAAGTGAGGAAAGAAAGCAAGATGCAGAGGCGGTGAGAGACAGACGGACAGACCAGAGAGACTGGCTACATCCAGGAACACTGCGTTGAGTCACTGACTGAAGGTTAGACAAGAGGCCCTGTACAACAGCCATACCAACGTGTCCCAGTGAATTTAAAAGATTATAGATTCTATTATCCTGAATAATTCCAGAAATACACAACCTTTAAAGAAAAATAGAAAGAAAAAGAAGAGTATTTTTAGTCATTGAATCTATGTAGCTGTCAACAGCTCTTGGAGGAAAGACTAGAGAGCCAAAAACATGGCTTGGTCTACTGAACACACAGATCAGGAAGAATGTTGCAAAAATTAAGGTAAGCTAAAAATAAATGTAGAGAAGAGTACTCTTCCTTTTTGCCTTGAGGATCACTTGCACTATATTCCTTGATTTTAATGGAACGTCAAGAAACATCACATTGCCACAGGTCATGGCCATAACTCCATTTAAATCATGAACAATCTTGCAGCAAACTAGCAGTGGGAACAATGTTGTTTCCAAGCAATGACCAAAATCATTCTTACAAAGTCCGGAGCAGATGGATGATGATGGGACTCTCCCCACACTCCTTACACTGTTTCATCCACGCTGCTCTCATTTGCCCACTACAATCCCAATGCTAAGGGACCAAGCTGAGACCTCTTTAATATGCCAGGAAACAAACACATCTCCCTCTGCAGGCTCCATGTCTGCCACCACCCAGCCCCCTGAGAACAGCCAGGACCTCAAACCCAACTCCCTTAGTTGCACAAGAAGCTTGGACAACACTCTTCAAACAGAGGAATGAATGCAGTTTGCTGATGAAGACCACCCAATCACACCAGAAACAAGGAGCTTTCTAGCTCCACTTTCTAGCTTTAATTATGATTCTCTTTCTGTAACCATCAGCAAGAGTTAACATTCAACTACAATATCCTAAAGACAGAAATGCAGCTTTTTGAGTTATTTGGTCACCTGCTACAACATGGCGGGGCGAAAGCAGGTATCACTACCTCAAATTTCACATATTATTGAGAAAAGTCAAGAGAGCTTTCACAAGTATCCTCTAATTGTCACCCTAAGAAACATGCTTTGTAACAGAGTTCCAAAACTATTGATTAGCTTTTTTTCCTATATCAAGTTGAAACACATGAAAACCTTGTGTGTAGGAATGGAGAACAATTGAAACCAGTTTATTTATTTTTTTTTATTTATTTTGAATGTTATTTATTTTTTAATAAACATCATTTTCTCCAGGTCTAAATCCATTTCCAAGAAGTTAAGTTACTGAGTGACAAATCTGATTTTAAACAGCTAAACCCAATAGCCCATTACACCTCTCTAAACTCCTGTGAGACAAATATCAACATGATATGCAATAGGACAATTCCCTGGCCACATAGAAAACTAATTTGTGAACAGATTCCAATGCTAATTCCAATGTGGTAGGTAGTTGCAATAAAAACAAAAGCAAAACAAAACAAAAAAACCAACCAAAATACCCATTTCTCTAATATAGATAAAATGAAAAATTCATATGATAGAAACCAGATTTTTCTAGCTTTTATCTAAGCTATAAACCAGGAGATAAAATGATAGAAGTATAGCCAACAGACTAACAACAAATGCTTAAAAAGAAGATACTTGAAAACCTGACTTAAGCATTCAGAATTTAAAAAACAAGACTTGCTTTGAAAAATGCTGCTTGTGAATCAAATTATAAAGTAGGCTGAAATTGCAAGTGTCCTGAGCACTGAATGTGGAATATTTAATTTGGGGTTTAATTCCACAGTGAATCATCTGCTACCTTGTAGAATACATCAGGAAAAGCAAATAACCAGCAGCAGAACCACCAAACAACCTCCCTCCCCTGAAAAAAGAAAAAAAAAATTAAAAAAAAAAAAATCAGAGGACAAAAAGGACACAAATACAACAGACTTGATAACACTTACTGTGTTTCTGTGTCCCTCTTGTCTTGTTTTGCTATATAACAGCTTTCCTTCTTGTTATGTACCTGAGATTAAGAGGTATAAAATACTATTTCAAAACCTGCTATCTCATTACTATTTTTTTACTTCTTTGCAAATTAAAAGTACTACTTGGGGTGAGGGGAGTATAGTTTGGGCATAAAGTATTTCAGATTCCAACTCATGTCTGAGTATTTTACATACAGTAGAGGGAACAACCTGTTGCCTGATGCTTCAAAACCATCTAATCTAACAGTGCTATCTTGATCAGCTCCACTCTGGTTTCAATTAAATACATAGAGCTATCTAAAGGAACAGGAGGAAAAACTGCATCCTCAGTACTGAAACTAGATTCATGTAAATCATGTCAAAATGTACACTCACAGCTTTTAGTGCAATGTACATGTTGCAAATTATTTGAAACACCCGCAGTTCAGACTTTGGAAGAAAAATGCCTCAGCTAGTTTATGCTAAATTTCTAACAGTTACAATTATTATGTGTGTATATATATATAAAGGAAATCCATCAAGGAAATGTCTTATGAAAAACATTTCAGATATGCTTGATTTGGAGACAGCAATCTGAAGAGATAAACTGACTTGCTCCTTTTATGTTATGACAAAACCAAAGTAATGAAAGAAAACCTCACAGAGCATTATTCTCCATGAAACAGCAATCATTAGCCACACCACAAGAACAACTACAACCAAAATAATGTTTAATAACAATACAATGCTTACTCCAAAAAAAGTGATTATACCAATTTGCTGCTACGTTTTAAACTGCAACTCGCAAATACACAGGAAAGCTAAAAAGTTCAGGATCATCTCACAACAGGAAGACAAAACTTTCGAGTGCTGTAGGGTAATATATTATTGTGCAATGTATTATTGTGCAGAAGACATGGTACTCCAGACAAGTACCTCAGAATTTGCTTCAAAGAGCTCAGGAGAACAAGACTTTTAAAAGGCATCTTCACCATTCTCTGCAAAACACATTAACAGCTCCTCTTCTAGTGCAAGGCATTATGAACACATGCAAAAATATCTGTAGCTTTATATCACTCAGGTAAGAGAAAGACTTGCATACATCAACCAAAGATATTCACTGAAAACCCACCACTGCTGCACATAGAAAGGTAAAAAACAAGATTGGAGACTAGGAAGAAAAACAAGCCCCACAAGACACAAACTTGGCGCAAACTTGGTATTGTATGTGGACTTCAGTACAACAATTCAAGAATAAGGGAGGTCAGCAGAAAGTCACAGAATTCCAGTGACTGCTAACTACCATTCCTGAATTATTCCTATAAACAATAAAGCTTTCCTACTTTTGT
Source organism: Anomalospiza imberbis (assembly GCF_031753505.1). NCBI lineage: Eukaryota > Metazoa > Chordata > Aves > Passeriformes > Viduidae > Anomalospiza > Anomalospiza imberbis. The sequence continues at coordinate 13,553,737 of NC_089693.1, read as the reverse complement.
CTTCACCCTCCCCGCAGTAGGATCTTTTCATATTATTCATTTTTCTAACAAAACAGTTGGTGTATGCAAAGAGATTTTGCTCACAGAAGTCACTAATGTCTCCATTTGTACCTTTTCACAAATCTAAGACCACCACAGCAAATTCAAACGTAAATACCTGCTGTTCTTTCAGTGTTAGAACACTATTTAGCATTAGGTAATGAAAAGACAAGGCTCCTATATGAGGTTTTCTCAAGCCTGCTGTGATTCCTAGCCTTTAATGTTACTTGAAGACACTATTGAAGTAAGAATGGTTTAGCTTTCAATAAGGTATTACCAGAGACTCTTAAAATAAAATAAACTACTATTACATATGAGAGAAGGTTCTTGTCCAAATTAATTATTGATGAAAAGATTAAAACCTATGACAAACACCCAACCCCAAGCACAGGAACATACATCTCATTTTCACAATCAAAAAGAATTACCAATATGTTTTCACCAATTCCCCAAAAAAACCATACCCATACCAACACTCTTCAATAATTCCATGAATAAATAAAAAAGTGGATAAACAAATACAGTAAAGTTTGCTGATAGCAATTTTTTAAAAATAATCCTAACTAAAAGTTAGTGCAAAGTTGCAAAACAAGTTTTCCATGAAATTGGTAATAAAAGACTAGATAAAATCTGGTGTAAATAAATACAAAATGAACACGCTCAAAAATACAAAATGAACACGCTCAAAAATAACTTAATGTCATAACAATGTGGTAACTATGGTGCAATGTAAGACAAAATATTACTTTTCTACACAGTTTTTAGAACATTATCACATCACAGCTCAGTGGCAAAGAATGCATGACTTCGCAACAAGAAAGGAACAGAGAATTAATCTATCATTATGTGAGGCAGAAATTTATGGTATACCCTCCTCTTGGCTAGTGCATGCAGTCAATCCCCCTAACTCTGAGGTTATGCAGAAGGAGCAGAAAGATTCAGGGAACAAGAACCAACCACAGGTTAGGAGCAGTCACTATACCAGCAGATACCAATAAATTGCAATTCTTCAGCTTGGTTGAATATAGAAGTGGCATGTAAAATAAAGGTGTTTGCAGGGAAAAGAGTAAAAATTATGAAGCATATCAGTAACCATTTGGAACACAGGAACATGGTGGCAATCAGTTGCATCACTTGGCAGCACACATAAGACAAATAAATCCATAAATTTCAGCACAAAATCCTTGTAATTGTTACCAAAACTGTAACCAAAGCCAGAGAAATTCACAAACAGCAGAGAGCAAGCCCAGCAATAGCTATAAGAACCATGTCCAAAAGGTTGGCTCTGCCCAGGAAATCTAAGCAAAGAGCTGGGGTATTGCTAGAAGGGTACACCGTAAAGGTGGTAAAATATTTGCCCTATACTCACACTCTTTCCTTATGCATCATCGATGGCCACAGTCAGACCATTCATACTGAACTGAACAGACCTTCAGCAGGATTTGGGAAAGAAAAATATCCTTTAGCCAGTATTCCATCATCTTTTTTCATTAGCTGTCAACAGGTATGCACTGAACTATCACCAAATTCCAATTCTATTATTGAAAACTGTTGCTCTTTCTGTGTCTTTGGAAATTCCAGCCAACAGTGAGCCAACACTTTAAATTCTTAATAATTTTGACATTATATTGTGACCTTTAGCAGAAAACTCTAGTAGTAGGCTGCACATGGACTCAAAAAAAAAAGTTGAAAATCACACACTATATAAAAAGAATAAGTGGTACCTCTTGAGATTTCAACTTTTCTATGTCTGTCGACAGGTCAGAGCTTTTTCCATGAAGACTGCCATTTTCCTGTAAACAGACAAACAAGCAGTAAAAACAATTAGGACAAGAATAACATTCTCTATTGAAATAATGGGGAAAAGCACTGGATTAGAAAGTTGAACATGTAAGACAATTACAGCTTACTTAAACTCTGTGTTAATCAACACAAAGAATAACCTAGATATGTAAAAGGCTGTGTAGAATTTGCCCTGTCTTCCAAGAAACCAATCTATACTCTCACAATACAGACCCACACCCTCATTTTTGCTCTTTCTCAGAGACATCTGGTCTAGCAGCACATGTAGGAGTAGACAGAAGTTATCGTTATTCAAAATCCTGAATCAGTAATTTGCCTCATTAGTTGAAAGAAAACCAAAAACTAAAGACCATACATCATAGCCAAAATTTATGCATGCAAGCTTGATTTAAACTGGTAAACAAAGTCCAGTGCTTTTTCAGTGAATTCAGAAATTAAATTCCTGTGTTCTACTTTTTTTTACAGAAGATACCAGCCACAGGATGAATTAATTTGTGGCTCTTAGTCTTTACCAATTCTATATATATTTCTACTGTTCACTTTGCTGGGGAGAACACAGGAATTACATTTTCCTTTGAAAAGGATTTGAGTTTTCTTTAAAAGAAAACTGTTATCACTTAAATGACATTCCAGATTACAATTCTTTATTGCCTCATTTTAAAAAAACAACCAACCAACAAAAAACACAACTAACACACAAGGCTCACTGACTTTACACTATTCAAATATCAGCTGGCTGATCCTCTACCATATAAAAATTGTGATTAATACAGCCACACAGCCAATGAATCACAAGCTCAAATTCCAGTTAGGTCAGCTTAACTCATAATCGATTAAAATTGATCAGCAACATAAAAAATGAGAGTCAAAACACCAAAGACATGATAAAAATATGAGTTACATAAAGCTGCATAGTAAGATTGCATTTCAAATGTAGAGGAGGCATTTGAAGGTTCAGCTCCATGCCCCAGGTTATACAGGAAGTTTTAAAATAATGTGGAATTTCTATGTCGCACAGAAATATTTCTTCCACACATAAAGTACTTCCACATTTATTATAATTTATTTACTAATGATCAGTGGAAAAATCCAGACTTCAAGAGAAACCTTTCTACTGCTGTCTTCCAAAGTAAGGCAGAGGCCATAATAACACCCAGTGAGCTGAACAAGGTCTTGCAGCCTACCCATTTCATTCCACAACACAAGAAAGCTGCAAAGGTTCAAGTGCTAGCACAGCTCTCTGACTCAAAGACACTGAAATCAGAACAGTGAAAATCAGTGAAACCAGGTATGCTGTGTACATCTAGTTTAGGTACTTAGCTCATTGTCCTTTTAGGGAGTAAATATTCATAAAAGAAAATGAAGTAGATGAAAGGGAATGTGAGTAACTGGGGCAAGCTTGCTTTGACCACTGCGTTTAGTTTGAAAAGGGTCATGTTATTTTAGGACATCAGATACTAGCAAGAACCTTCAGCTCAGTAAGTGGGATGGATGAGGCTAGAATGAGAACAGGAGGAAGATATTTAAAAAGAAAAGCCTGTCTTCAACATCATGACACAGCACATACTATAGCTGGTTAATGTTAACAGAGAGGCAAGTGCTCCTTACACTTTGCCAATAAATCTGCTCTGAAGTAACATGACTTCTACTTCCAATTTTTGACTATACGGTAAATAAAATACATGCTCATCATTCAAGCATACATATGGTTTATTTTCATGAATTCTAAGCCTATATATCTTTTAGTCTTAGAAACCTAAATTGATGCTGTAGCTCCTCAAAGTCATTAAAGTTTCTAAAAGATGCTAATATGTACATTTAAAGGAGTTTCCCTTCAAAAACTTTGCCAAATCATCTGCTGATTTACGCTGTACATTCCCATAAACTTTCACTATGAATTATTACGTGGCTATCTTACCCTTGAAGATTCATATGAAGGACTTGGCTGACCGCTTGTTCCCCAGGATGTGGCACCTGTTCGCTCATCCATACCTAGCAATAAAAAGAAAAATACAAACCTGTAAGAAATGACAGCAAAAACAATGGTCTCTGATGCAACCTGAAAAAAATATTCATCTGCTTCCATACACTCTAAGTAAATTCATCTGCTTTCATATACTTAAAGCAGTGTTTCTAAAAGCAAAACTTCAGATGAACAGCTTCCTTATTAATTCAGCTGGCTACAGAGGAACCTGTTCATTTGGACACCTGCAGCTGCTGAAAACAGGGGCATAAAAAGCCAAGAAATTTGCCAATCTGCTGTCTGCCCAACCCAATCCATAAGAAATTAGCATGAGTAACAAAACAAGCACAACGATGTGAACATCATGGCTTTTTGAGCAGCCCGATTTATCTGCATCTCAAGCAAGCACTGAAATATTGCAGCACATACTGTGAAACACATACTTGTTATCTACTCTTTGCTCTTGTGTCTTGCTTAAGTATTGTAAAATGTGCAAAATTATTTCCCCTGCTTGGCCTTTATGTGACACGCAAGATATTTTAGCATAATGGGGAAAAAAGGCAAGACAGACTGGTTATATTTCAATGGCTTAAAAATCCCACAGAGAATCATGGTCTCTGCACTACTATAACAGTAATATTTTTTACACTCTGTAACGGTTCTTTTAGAATCAGTTCCCTTTATGCAAATCCAGGTTGCAGCTCACAAGTGAAAGGGGAAGGAAAAGACCTTTAAACACTGTATCTGAATATATACCCTATGTATTATCCAATTTCTATCCAAATTTTATTGGTCAAACCACATTTCCAAACAGCTCATTGCAAAAGCACCTGAGTTCCTATAGCAAATTTCTTCATATAGGATAAGGCTGCTACTATTCTAACAATTAGGTTCCTGATTATCTGCTTCACAAGACATTTTTTTGTCACATGTGGAACACATCCATCCTAAACTGCAGGCTTCAAAGCACTCTGGCCTACAAAATGCAACTCATTACTTCCCTGCCATACAAACTTTTCTTATAAAAAGTTTTGATATGAAGCATAAATTCTTTATGTGATATATACTATAAACTATTTATGAAGTTTTATAATGCCATAATTTATAAATAAGAACTAAGTGTCCCAATTTATAAATAAGAGCAGAGTGCAAGCTACTCCATACAATCATCTCTAAACCCTAACTTTACATTGCAACTATAAAATTTTCATGCATATTTCTCATATGGCCATACTGCAAAATCGAATGTAAACTGATACTGTAAATAACTACCTATGGACTATTACTAATCTAATAATTATTTCCTTAAGAAATGTGCTTTATGAAGCTATAAAATAATGTTTTGACAAAGACAGCCTGCAAAAAAGAACGTTAAACTGAAAGTACAGTAAATCACTCAAATAAAAACTACAGACACTTTCTGTGTACTGCAGGAAAGATCCTCAAGGTTGAAGAATGCTCTTTGAACATGCAAAACCACCACTATCTTGAGCCAGCAGTTTGGGGAAGTTTACTGCATTTTGCAGCTGACAGTATTGTTGTTGTTTCATTGTAACTGGTCCAGGAGCTGAGTAAAGAGTCGTGGCTGGCACTGACAAAGGCAAAAGTAATCTTTTGGCACAATTGACTCTTTTCTGCCAGAAACAACAGTGCTAGTAATCCAGTCATTATCATAACAAGTCCTCCATTGCCTTCGTTTCAAAAGAGACATATGTGGGGTGAGAAAAGAAAAATATCTTACTGCAAGACAAAGTCCTTCGAAAAGTTTAAGATACAGTAGGTTATACCAACCCATTTCAGGAAATATGTGACTAGATAGTGGTTATGCATAGAGTGTTCAGATGCTAATCAGTAAAACATGCTACTCATTTGAAAATTTGAGTCAGTGGGACATAAGGACTTATGTTATGGTTCTGCTTAATCAGCACATGTACAGCTAAAAATTCAAGTATTTTAATTCTACCATTTGAATTATGCAAATAAGTTGTTTAAAGAAACTGCTCTAAACCAAAATGTAACTGCTTCAGATAGGGAAGAAAACTAATTTCTGACTAGTTCCCAGAATTCTTCTTTTCTAAAAAAGCCCAGTACCGTTTACTATTCTAGCTAACTTCCTTTTTCCTGCCAGGTGTCTTTTTCCTCCTTTTCATGCAGCATTTTTCATTCTTATAAGCCCCAAACAGGCTTACATGTAGACCTATGTCTTACACAAAATTTTCACACAAGGAAGATGCTTTCACATTTTTAGATGCTCTGTGAAGACTACAAGAAAAAAAGGAATCATGTATTGCACACAGAACACCAGCACTCTGCCTTACTGCTGCTTGACATCTGGATTTGATTTGGAATGCTGCCTCTGCTGCCTTGGTCTCCATCAACATGAGACACCAAACAAGTGCTGCCCCAGGTAGCCAGCAACACTCAACCAGGAAATCAGATGCGTGTCTACCATGTTGCTCAAGGAATCTGCTCTGCTTTGTACACTAATGTGTTTTCCATGGGTGACAGATGAAAACCACCCAAATGTCAGATAAGACAAAGACCCCGACCATTTCTAGCAGGATGGGCATAAACAAACAAACAATGCATACTTTAACACAGCCAAAAGTAACTCTACATGACTGAGCCAGGACCATCAGATTCACTTTTAAATGTAAAACCCCTGAAGTGGGCAACACTTGGTAAGAAAGAACATGGGAGTCATCTATGGTAATAAATTCAATAGTCTCAAAGCAAAAGTGTAATGAAAAGAGTTCTAGTGTTTTCCTGGAAAAGGCAAAAGAGAACAGAAGAACTAGGGGGACCATCACCTTTGTATAAGCCCCTCCACAAGCAATGCAGTGACCAATTGCATTAATTCATCATGGATGTTAAAGAGCACATGAAAGCTGTGACAGTTAGCAGAGCACTGAAAAACGTGCAGGGCAAGGCTGCAGTATCTCAGCCTCTGTAGGTAAAGCAAAATAGATGGACATTGAACTGTGTTGTTATAAAGGTCCAGTAACACAGACACACACATTCAGGCAGACAGGAGTAAAACAAGGTTCTAACCCCACTTCCTTTCTTTAGTAGGCATTGAGGACGGAAAGTAATTGAAATGACTCATGATTTCATAGTTCTCAATCAACACTGACTACTTCTATAGCACATATGCTGCAGCTTAATTGGGGAGTAACTAAGTGTGATGTTTGTTCGAGTGGGTTCAGCTGGCAGTCTGGGGCTGGGCTGGCTCACAGGGCACCTCCACAGCACTGCCTGTATGTCCCAGCGAGGACACTCCTGACCTTGGCCAGCAGAGCCCGTGGAGCACAGCCCAGAGCCCGGAGCTCGGCCAGCCCGCAGGAAAGGCTGCGTGTCCTCACTCACCTCGGGGAGACCCAGCCATGAGGATGCTTTCTGGCTTTATGCATTGCATTCTAAACAGGCTTTGCTTAACATCACTTTTATGATGCTGCTGTGAGCATTTCAAGCTATTCTAGAAGAAAACCTGAAGAAACCTGTTGCCTCATTATTTCAACATATGTGTTCATTCTGAAGAAACAGATCCAAACATTCATCTAATAAAAAAAAAATTTGATCTTACAATCAAACTGAAATGAAGGTTGTTCTTGCTGGCATAAGACAAAGAAGACTATATTTAAAACTTATTTCAAGACACACAGGCTCTAATGTTCGTGTAAACACTATAATATACTTTATAGGGTTACCATCTGCTATGATGTTGATCAAATAAATGATTTGACAAAAAAAAAATCACATTGTAGATTGTTATACTAGGTACTCAAGGTATGAGTTTCTATCTTTTATAGCTTCTTTATCCAATTTTATTTCACAGTAATGATATTCCTTCAGATAAGATTCAACATCTGAAATCAATTACAAAAAAACCTACAGCACCAACCATAACAGCGCTGATTGTGTTTTGCATGTCAGACTTACAAACACATCAATCTACCTTTAAGCCATATATTGCAAAAGTCTATTTTGAAGTATGATTCCAATTATTACCCAAAATTATATTTTAGGTCTAGACTTTCTCCTAAGGGCATGAAAATAGAAGTATTTGATGGAGAAATACTATACTCAAATATTTTAACTTTCAATAGGTTAAGACTAGTTCTTAACCTCTTCTTGTTGTTTTCAATTAAAACATTCTCTTTTTATGCAATGTAATATTTTCAATAATATTATAAAACCATTTATTTTCTAACAAAGAACTCAAAATTCACAAATCAGATAAATAAATAAATAAAGACAAGTTCCACACATTTATCCCTCAGGGAGTGGGAGAAAACACGGACGACAAGAGGACCAGAATGACACTCAAAACCAAAAGCAGCTTTGACAATAGATACAACGTGGTAGGCTTAAAAAATATCCAAAGCTGAGAACATTAATCAAATTGAGAAGAGAAATGAAAGGCAGACAACCTATCAATAGTCTAACCACTTAAGTGCCATTGGGATGAATTCAGATGCAACATTGCAATAAGTTAAAAGACAAACCACTTTCATTTCAAACTACATAAATAAAGAACTTTCTCTCCAACCACCTTCTACAGTAAAGGAAAAGAAAGGGGAAGTGCAAGCATGGAGGGGAAAGAAAAAATTCAAATCTCAATGCAGCCTGTTTCTTGAAGAATGTACTAATTGTCTTCCAGCATACAGATACCAAGTTCCCCCTGATCCCTTCAGATCAAAAAGCAAAGTTCCTCCCCAGTAAGACAGTTGCTTATTAGAGGCACCATGGGAGTAGCAGAGTATCCTTTTTTGTACCTTTACTCCAGAGAAAACCCATGAAAGAGCTACAGATATGTCACGGAAACACCATCTTGAGTCTGTCATCTGGTACCACATCTGGACTTGACAATTACTTCAGGAAACTTCCCAAGATAATTTTATTAAATTGCACAATGCTGCTCACTCTCCTCTCCGTATTGAGCCATGGTGTCACAGATTGAACTCTCAAGCCATTGCACAGCATAAAAGTGACATTTTTCCTGGATTTACCTATTAGTTTTCATATCTTTCCCCACCTGCCCAGCAGGTTCATAACCATGGGAGTTGAGATCTTAACTACCAGTCTCTAATGGCAGGGGTTTAAAAGAGCAAGGAAGCCCTGCAGGGACTGAAGACCCCCTGAGGGGACATCGGTTACCTCAGTTAGTACCCATAAAACACTGGCTTCCATTTGAATATTAACCTTCGCAAAGAGCAGTTTGTAAGATCTGTTTGAAATATCAACTGTGACTATTAATAGAGGTAAATAAATTCATTTTCATTTTTGAAACAGTTTATCCTGGAGATTCCCAGAGCATGATTATCTGACATAGCAAAGAATAAATATCCACTATGCCAGTCATTGTGGAAATTATTTGAATAATAGTCAGAAGATACGCTATACAAAGTTAATTTCTAGCTACAGAACAGGTAATCACAATTAAAACTTCAGAAGAATAAAACTATTCAAGTTGGAGGAAGGTACAGCAAATACACAATTTTCCTGGACAATAACCAAAACTTAGACCAATATTGGCATTGGCAGGTATTAAAAATTAGTTGTAACTTAATCTATCAGCAAATTGAATTCTCCCTGTATGTAAAGCTGTTTAAAACCTGTACTTGCATACAGAAAATTATTTGCAAGAATAGTATTTTCTCCAGAAGAATAAAACTTCAGGGTGTATGCTCAAAGAACTTTTTCTAAAGCAACAAAAGACATTGTATAAACTCAGAGGAAAATTGGAAAAAAAAAAAGCTTGCTGGTTCAGGAAAACTGAAGAAAAGCTTGAATTTGTTTTAAAAGTGTCTATTAGCATTAAAAGTCAGTACTGGCAATACAGTTCCTGTATAACTATCAAGTATGTTTTAGATTTGTTTCAACTCATTAGCTAAATATAATTTGCTATTAAAAAAAAAAGGCAATTACTACTTTTAACTTGATTTCCCAAATAATCCTATTCATTTCTTGCAATAAGACCTGTGTATTCTCTAAGAACAACACTGGGTTATTAATTCCTGTAAGAACAGTGCCCTTACAGAAATATCAGGAATTACCTGCTTCTCTTTCCTCGTATTCCCTGCTTCCCAGACTCTAAATCATGTCACCAAACACACCAAGTGACCTGGCATGGCCTGGATACTTTAACACAATACAACCCACTCAAAATAAAATTGGAACTGGCATTTCCCACACAAACTGTACTAAACCAGAAAACTGCACATTGCTACACACACCTTGCCAGAAAAGGTACATCAGGTACTGTTCAAAGAGGAGAGTACATTTATAATACTGTATGTAACAAGCATTTGTTAGTTGTTTATAGTTATTCAGACAGTTTAAGCATAAGTTAATGACAAAAGCTATTTAAACTATTAAAAAAAGGAATTTTCTTACAAATCCACTGTGGTGCCCAGAGCACTACCCAGTCAAGCTATTTTTCACATACACCCCCCACCCAAATCCCCTATATTAATACAAGTATTAATATTACTCTTTGATCCAATTTAAGGCTAAAATTAAAAAAAAATTAAAATGCTAATATTCATAAATTATCCTGTATACAAATATGTGCCCACAGAGTATATTTTGAAGCCTCCCTGGTTACAAATCTGAATAAAGCACACCAGGTTAGAGATGAAGCCTTTAGCAGGGGTACAACTCAGAGCTTTTATTCACACACAAACACACACAGTTAAACTGCTATTAAATTGCATCATGCTGCTTATCCCCCTCTCTGTGCTGAGCCATGAAGTACCAGGCTGAACAGCTCTAACATGCAAGTCTCAGCCCTACAGTACCAGCTATCATAACAATCCTTTCTACTGGCAAATGTTCCTGTGGTTACTTCAGTTATGACTCAACTGCTTTATATAACCACACACTTTCAAATACATATATACACATATATATTTATATATACACACACCAAATCAAGGCCAGTGTCACAAGACTGCACACACCAGGCCAAAAATATTCTAATACAGCCTCACTGGCAACAGCTACAGTTACCAACAGTATTATAACAATAGTACAGAAAACTGCCAAGTCAGGCACCAGAACGCAATTAATGTGAGTTACACGGTGTGTAACTGAGGTTCTAACTCTCATGAGCAAAGAAAACATGGCAAGTGTGACAGCTTTCCTAAGAACATGTCTAAAAATGTTAAGAAAAAGTATTTTTAACCATTTACTGTATCGCAAGGTGTCCAGCAAATTTTGACCCTCTTGAAAACAAATTCCAAGATCAGCCTGAAGTCAGTATCCTTTCATGGTGTTGATGATTGCCACGTATCTTTATACACATACAATTAAGATAACCCAATTGCAACAAATTTAAATTACTTTATTGACATTTAGAAGATCATTAATACCTTAACACTAAAATCTTTCAAGGGAAGTGAGACTCTCTTACATATATCAAGCAGATTGGGGGAAAAAAAACCAACTGAAAAAGTTTTTGAGAAATAGCATTTATTTTGACTTTGCAAGTTCATGAAGGTGAACCAGTGGAGAAATCAAGCATCAGACAAAAAGCATTTTCTGCCTTAAGAATTTTGAGTCTTAAGTATAAAGGTAAATATACTATACAGTACAGCCAAGAGAATGCCAGTGTAACTCCTTGTTTACAATAATGTGCCTGGAAACGAAGACACAGATAGACTGTTGAGATCACAGAAGCCTGAGTCTGAACTTGAGAAGATCTAGATCAAGCCACTTCATAGAAGCATGTGGTAGACAATCTAGACTTTGCCAAGGTACACAGTATCTCTGTATCTGATTTTTGGCAACCCTACAATATTGAAATCAAAAGTCTATTACCAGCAGCATGGCATCTCACCCTCTCACATTAAAACAATGCACTAACATCTTACATTTTTCATAAAACAAAGCACGTAGAACATAAAGAATTCTGAAAGGTTTTTAAGTTTGCCTCTAGACAGGCACATCCTCAATGAGGTGATTTCTTACACTTTCTTGTTCTAAGGAGCACATCTAAATCAGCTGCAGGAATTAACTCTCACTACTAAGCAAAATAGAAATTACACAACAGGGTTGTGTGAACTTAAGTTTGTCATGAGAGAATTCTGGTTCTTTCAATACAGCTGGGGGAAAGTGTCTATTGTATGAAAATTTCAGCATTAAACATCCTCTTCTAACTCTGAAAACAAAGTTTATCTGCTCAGTATTTAAACAGAGAAGAATGCTTAATGGATAAATGCAAGCACTGCACATCTGCTCACCTAAACCAGAGCTGTGGTAGGATAGCTCTAAGTTAGATACAACAGAATAAATATAGCCAATATTGACTTATTAGAACCTGGCTCATTTATTTCTCCCCTCTTTTGCCAAACATCAAGAAGAAATCCTCCATACTTCACCTTCAATCAAGAAAGAAGCTTTTGTGAGATTAGGGCTCCACTATTTGCCCTGAAGCACAATGAAGTGCCTTCTAGTTTGTCCAAGGGAAAGGCAGCACCTTCTCCCCTCTGTAAAAGAGCTGCCTAGGGCAAAATGTGTTTTCTTCTTTTATTTTAGGTGTGGAGGAAAAAAAAAGGTTTAAAGTAAACAATTAAAAATTTTGTAGAATCATCTCTACTTGCATTTATAGGACTGCTAATTTGAGCTGATGGAAGTTAGCATCAGCCTGCAGTGTCAGGGACTACTTTTTCCAGTATGCATTTTGTACCAAAAAGTGCTTCCCCCTCCATAAGCAAGTTGGAATGTAGTAAAGTTGTTGCCAGATGTTCTCTTTCTGCAGAGGTCCAAAACCAACAGTTCTCAATAATTCCATTACTTCCAAAAGTCAAAGCCAGAATCCAGTCTGAACAAATGGAGATCTGGCACAGCCTGTGCTGCTAGCTGGGCCCTGAGACACCTTTAAAAAACTCAAAAGAAACCCACCCCGAGAAACCTTTATTTTCTCAACACTGAGACATTTCTTCCAACAGCTTATTAGACAGAGATTTTACTGGTATTGTTAAATCTTATTCTCAAATTAAGAAAAATATATGTTCTCTGACAAAGGAGAGAAATCTGTTTTTAAATGTGCCAGGTATCATTACATCTGCTCAAATATTTGCTGAATCAAGCTCCTTGCTGCCTGGGCTGTTAGCTGCCTCCTGAAGCAGGCAGGCAGGCTTAGTGTTGACAGCTCCTTTAGTGTGAGTGGCAGTAAATGATGGTGTGCCCACAATGCTGGAAAGCTGATATGATACACTTCAGTCTCCTGCATCAACAAACGAGGTGGAAGGATGACTGAGGCCTGATGTTAATGGGCCTCGTGCTAATACACAGCAGCACTGCAGCAACTGAGATGTCTGAGGGAGCCTGGCTCATCTTCCATCCCAAGAACATTTGTTGTTCTTCTTTCCACTCTTTCTCTTTGTTTAAAAGAAAGGCTGTTCTTCCCCTTGAACTAAGACATGCCACCAGAGCTTTTGGCAGGACTAAGTTGTATGACACCTGTATTCACTGGTTTCTCCATCACCAAAAGCTATCAGCTGATTACTGATTTCTGCTGCCCTTCAGGACAATCCACATTTTAACATTCTTCTGGGAGTATATCCATATTGTTAGAGCTTTACATCCGGAAAGACTACCCTCAAACAACAAAATCACACTGTTAGAGGATCAGCAGCACAGAAGTAACAACTTCTAAAGTAGCCAATGCTGTGTTCAGCATTGTGGTCTTTAAATGCTAAAGAGTAATTTTAATAGTTTAACATTGCTAGTTTAAATTATTTCCATAATAGTTGCATGTTTCTGCTGAAGTAGTATCTCACTAACTAAAAAACTCCCCAATTTACTTTTCTATTCTAAAGAATAACTACTAAATCTGACAGAGTCTGGCTCTGGTGGAAGTGAATCCAGAAATATCTGCATCTGCAGTGAAGATGTTGAGATTTCTCCAACTTTACTTCTTAACCAAAGATGTTTTTTCATGTTTCAAGACTTTATTGATCTTCCTTTTATTTCTTCTACTAGCTTTTCATTTAATACTCCATAGTCTGGTTCAACTGCATAACATCTCTCCTTGGCTTAAATCCTAAATATCACACTTTTTATAGAAATCTGAGTTTTCAATGCTTTTCTGGTAACAAGTGTTACATGAGTTAAAACACTCTTAATGAAATGCACTTAGAAACCAGGTACACTTCAGAAGCAGAACTTTGACAAAAAAGTTAGAATTGGAATTTATAGTCAAGTAACCCCATTTTAAATTGCCTTCATATTGTAACAGCCAGAACAGACATACCTGTTGCTGTTAAAGTGCACTCATGCCTTTGTATTTTTTTAATGAGGACAAGTTGCGCTTTGAATACAAAATAGATTTGCTGTCGCTGTTTCTCCAACTATGCTGTTACAGCAGTTCTGTAGGTTACAGCTAGAAAATGCTGAAAATCAATAAAATATGGTAGACAGTTTTTTTGTGGACAAAAGCACCCTTACCTAGCAATTATCCTTCTTACAATAATAATACAGTATTGAAGACTTTAAAACATTTACCTAAGTAGTCAGAAAGCAAGTGGCAATCAATAATTTATTATTTTTCTTTAATTCCTCCTCCCAGGATGTTTTAGAAGTCTCTCCTTTTACAAAAGCACTAAGTAGTCTCCTAATGTCATTCCTATGAAAATGACACCTTCGTTTTAGAAACCAATTTCTAGGGATATTTAACAGAACACTGGAGTGAACGATTTTACATTAAAAATAGGACAAATACTCTTAATTTTAATATTACAGGTGAGCAAGAATAAGAAGTGGAAGAATTCTAAAGCTCTTCAAGACCCCAGCACTGCTGGTCCCCACCAGCACAGCATCCAACAGACCCGTGCCATCAGTCAGCCTGCAAGCGCAGCCCCACAAAAGCTGCTCTGCGGAGTGAGCCTTCACACAGGCAAGCAGCACTTCCCAACTCCAGCAAGGGATTCTGATGCAGGAACCAGTGCCAAACAACAGCTTATGAGTCAAGGTTTATGTATGCAAACACAGCCTATCTTCCCAACAGCTAAGGGCTGGCTGCCACCCAAAGGAGGCCATCCTGCTTCCCTTAACGCTTCACTGTCCCCACTGCCCACAGCCTGGCTCCCATCTTCTTCCCTCACACTAGCACCAGGGTTGTAGGGACCTGCAGTAAACCTGTTCAGAAAGAAACTAGTAGAAAACAGACCCATAAAAATAACAAACCCTCACTGGTTTCTGGCCAGACTTGCTCACAGAAGTATTTCACTACCAAGCCAGGACAGCACCAGTGCTGGCAGAGAAGAAAGGGAGAGCACAAGAACCAGAGAAAGCCAAAGTCAGGGTTGTGTGAAGGGCCAGAGAAGCCAGCCCATCATTTCTGAAGCATTTACTACCTCTGAGATTGCCCATATTTAAAAGGAATAAAAAAACACCTAGTGGTTTTTTCAGGGGAAAAAATAATAAAAGAAAAAAAAAACAGCCATCACTATGTGGTGATGCATAAAATCCTGCAGTCTACTTTGGGACTACTGGCTTTATTGATAGGTACTATGCCAGTATGTGAGAAAAATAACTGAATAAATGCATGTTTCAATTACATTAAACACCAATAATCTCATTAAAAAATCTTTAAAATATTGAATCTGCTGCATGTTAGGGTAGAAACAGGTTACCAGGAAGTTCAACACTGCCAGAAAACTCCCACACATACTTTATTGTTCACTTACTAGAACTTTAGCCAAAAGTTATAAGAGTAAACTACTTCAAAGCAAATGGCAACAAAACTCAAGAATTTTCCTTCCCTCTGTTTCTTCTGTAATTAAAAAGAAAAAAAAAGTAAGAATTTGATTTGAAAATTTCAAAGTACATTTTGAAATTTAGCCAAAATGAGCCTTGGGTTCCATGTGCCAAATAAATTGCTTCTACAAATTATGATATCCCATTTTCTCTTACGCATTTCAGAATCTTAAGCGTTGCCAAAACAAGTCAATTTAACCATATTGCCTCTTTGGGTGGCAACTTTGTTTGTCTTATTTCCTGTATTCAGTTCTCTATATAGATGCTTTTATCTCTAACAACAGCTTTCACACTTTGCTTAATTTTTTACTTTACTTGTTCATACTGCAACACTCCAATACAATGAAATTTGTATAAGTGCCCAGATTTGCTCAACCACTAAAAATAATGTTACCATTTATAAGGGTTATCAAATAATTTCAACCCAAGACAGACTCTTCCTGTTCTGTCAAATATATAAAACCAAAAATTAAAACAGAATTTCTGCCTTTTTCAAAAAGACAACTGTGACTTGGTATTTGAGAAAGAATTTCTTATATTCCAGTCACAAAGAATATTATTACTCTTCAACATAATGTAGTTTTATATTTTGCAGACCACATTTTGTGAAAGGGTAAGAAGGCATCAAATACCTTCACATCCCAGTTTATAAGGGAAGGATTACTGAAGAAGGTTCGGAAGAAAAATATCAGCCCTCCCTCCCAGATGCACGAGAGCATTCTGAAGATTCACACATGTAATAGGGCAACTCAGAATAAACATCACATACAGCTCCTCAACATATGTTCATGTGAACTAAAAATGCAAAACTTATTCCTTTGGACAAGGCTGGCCCACATACTTTTAAGAAAATGAATAAATTCCTGTAAACTGAAGTGAATTCATACCTTAGTACTGTTCACCTGAACTCAAACAAAGGTGATATGCTCACATAACTGAAAGGCTAAACAAGATGACACTGGTCATTCCACAGACACTCACGGGATTTCCCTGGCAGACAAACCAACACAAGCTCTTGATCGAATTTCCACAAGTGAAATGAAAGCCCAGTGAATTAAACAAACCCATTATAAGGCACCTGGCAAGAATCATGTGAATCAAGTGTAGAAAATTCAAGTACAAGAGCTCCAGTAACAATTTTGTTCTACTCCATTTACTTAACATGTAAAGCTTCTATTTAAAAGGTCACACAAAGGAAATAAACATGTGCATCACTCAGGTGTAGATCTGCAATTTGGCCTTTAAAAAAACTGTGTGTATTACCAACTACATCATCAAATTATAAAAATTTTCAGGAATAAAATATTTGGATTTTATTTCTTGCCTTTTTTAAGAAAAAACAAATAAAGGAAGCCACTTTCTTCTACACTTCAAAGTTTACTGTTGAACTTTTAAATATCAGAGCAGAACTTGCCCTAAGATTCTTAATTCTTAACGAATTATCAAGAAACTAGAACATTGTATACACTTTAGCCCCTAAGATCTCTTTAGTTTTTATTCTCCTTAATGACTCAGAGCAATCATTGTTTTAATGTTGAGTGTATTATGGGATAAACAAGAGAAAAAAAACAAAAAAAAAATTTATGGAATATTACACTAAAAAGAGGACAAATAAAGAAGAGCACAGAAAAACAATCAATACCTGCTTTTATTAAAAAAGGTTCAAAGAGAAGGTTCAAGGTTCAATAACTTCACACATGGTGGAACTTCTTAAGACCTGTGAAGCCTCTAAGTCATCCGAGGACTAATTAGGTTTTCAAGAAGTCTTAAAATTTAATATACCCTATTCCTACAAAATTTTGATTGAATATGGATTCTTAATTCTTTCGTTGTAAAATCAGAGTCTAGCAGTTTATAAGAGAGTGCAAAAATACAGATGAAGCTAAGCCACTTCATCATATTATCCATTAAGTATGAAATTAAGTACAATCCAAATCAAAATTCTATACTTGCTGAACTTGATTTAATCCAGAGTAATGCCATCTATAAAGCTACTTTACAGAGAAGTAATAGAAGAATCTGCTGTGGTGCCTATATTGATCTAGTGTTGTACTGAACAATTTTTCCATTGAGAGTCAATTACATCTCCTCCACACCCACATCTCTCATTCTAACACAAAGTTTACAACTTTTTTTACATCATAAGAAATTTTCTGCTAAAGAAAATATAAAGAAAATATAGAAATTATAAAAGGAAACATCTGTATTTTAAAAAGCTCTACCAGTCTTAATATTAGGCCTAAGAAAAATACTGACTAGAATTACAACAGTGTCATTATTATGTGTATGCCATCTTTCACACAAGAAAATCCACTCAAAGTCATTTTTAAAACAGATCCAAAATTAGAACTATGTACCTGCAGCAATCTTAAGGCTGTTAAGCTTCCAGACCACAGCCAGCTCATAGCAGGGCTGATTAGCTCAATCACAGCATCTTGCTAACAGCAGCTGAGAGCCCCAAACTGAATCTAAATCACATCAAGCAACTAAAAACACAGGCAAAAGTACTTTATCCTCAAAGCCTCGTGTATGCTAACACAAAAAAATGGATATCCTACAGAAGTTCATGAGTTAACTAAAACCTAATGATACATGTTTCCACAAATACCATATATTTCAACCAAAAAAAGTATAGGAAGTCCCCAAATCGACTTCATGAGCACTGCTAAATGATGGAATACTGTCTGAAGTTAGTGATTGCAAAGATGGTTACAGTACCAAAATATTACTGGGGGTGGAAGACAACATGCTATTGGGGAGAGATAAGGGGAAATAAGAGCTAACTGCTCTAGTGAGCTTTTTTTCCAGCTTTGCCTTTGCCCCTTGATGTTGTCAGCCACACTGGAAAGGAAAACTCTCTCTCTCTCTCTCTAGGATTTCTTTTGTTTTCTTTTCAAAGCAACTGAAGTAATTCAAAGCCACCAACAGCTTGAGTGAGAATGAACCACCTGTAGAGGTCAGCATTCTAAAAGTGTATCAGTAAAAATGTAACAAATTGTCGAATTCTCTGTTTAGGAGAAACTTGATACTATGTGTGTTGAATAATGACAATCCAGTGCATCTACACACATGCATGTATCCTCTGTCCTTTACACAAATAGCATGGAAAGAATTTTGCACTGGCTAGTACAATGTGGAAGAAGATGAAAACAAAATTCCTGAACTGGTTCATCACAGGAGTAACGCTTGAATAAAATCAGTTTCCTAAAGCAGAATAGAGCCACCACTTTGATTAAATATTTCATGAATTTAATATCAAGAATTTCTATAAAGAATTAAATAGAAAAATTAATACATAAATGACACAGGCAACTTTTAAATTTCCACAGTATATCAAATAGCAAAACTCTTTCCTAGAGCAAAGAGTTTTGCTCAGCTCATATCATAAAATGAATATGGTTTAGTAAAGAGTCTTTCGGGAAGACTGAGAAATATGTGCTCAAAAAGTTCAAAAATTTAAAATACTGTGCAACAACTCAAATAGATTTTACTAGATCATGAAAATCCATTAGATATAAAAGAATACCTGTTTTATTATTACGCTAGAGGGTGAAAAGGATCCTAAGAATTCTAATTTTTTTTTTTTTCTCTGAGTGTGTGGCAAGATACCAGGCTTAATCTAAATTTCCTGTTGATTTCAGCAGGAAAGCAGCATAAAAACACCTGCTACAGAAAATCTCTGACTTTTTTCTTTTGGTTACATGTAATTCTTCTGTGTTGTCTCAGGCATTTCAGGTGAGGTTGCTCCTTGCATGAAGAGACAAGCAACTTGACTTTCAGTTATAAATCTAAAAAAGGGAAGGCTCACAAAACAAAAATAATCAGCCCTTTTCACAGGAAAAAAGTGAAAATATGTATATATATATATACATATATATATGTATGTGTATATATATATATATATATATATATATATAGTGAGCCTCCAGCAATAAACCCTAAGCAATTCAAAGGAGTTTTCAAAAAACATCAACACTATGAGGGAGGAGAAAGTTCTCCTGCTTGGAACAGGTCGCTATGAGCAGAGGATTTAAACAAAATTGTGCATCACTGTGGAGCACTAACTTACTGGGTTTTAAATACTTTACCCTCATTCTCTTATGTTTGCTTACCCTTTTATTTGGTCTTTGGACCATGCTACAGATGATTGTTTATTTTCTGACTGCCAATCCTTCCCTTCGGGAAGGATTTTTTTGTCCAAGGTTCTCCAAATTTCCATCGTCCTCAATACACTTCCAGTTGCAGTATTTGGCTGTGAATTGTACAAACAATGCATCTCCAGACAATCACTGACGAGGCAGAGCCTGGCAGCAATGGTCAATAGCTGGATCTGATAAGGTCTCCTGGTTTAGGAGACTCCTTCTGATAAGTCATGGTCTTGGCTGTTCCCAACTTTTTGCATTAAAACCAGAGAATCCATCTACTAATCCAGAACACTCATGTTATCCAGGTATGCAGAAAAAGCAAGCACAAAGGTCTTTGAATACACAACCTTTGAGAAATCCTAGCAGCAGAACTCCCTGCATCAAGGAGCTCTGCACTCTTCAGTCTATTTAAGCAGCCTGAATGTGAAGGAATTACTGAAGTGCATAACCAGAATATTAAATACCTCACACTGTCCAGATTCACAGTAAGCCTATCAAATACCAGAGTAACTACTTCAGAGCAAAACTTTTTTGCTGACTACATACCACCAGTAGTACCAACAACAGCAGCATCCACACATTTCCATGCCTAGTTACACACTACTCTAAATGATTTATCACAGCTTGGAGAAAACACTGCCATGGCTGGCAAACATGATCTTCCACCATCACTGCCAGACCCACAGGATGCAGTGACAGACACGGACCTCTTACAACTTCGCCTAATTTTAGGAAGCACTCAAGTACTCAGCCATTTCTGAAAGCCTTAAGTGGACTGGCATTTATTAAAAAACTCACTTGAAATCCTGTCTTATAAAGGATGTCCTTTCTAAGTCTGCAAACAAAAAATACTTGCAGTCACTGTGCTAGAAACATTGCAAACCTCAAACAGAACTTGTAACTTCCTTGTCAATAGATTTCTATTCCATATACACATCTGTAATATGTGGTAGCAAAAGCAGAGAAGAAAAAACAGTGAAATGGTTCTACTGCCAAGAAAACAAATACATCTATTTCTATATATATATACACACATGAACTAAAAATATATTTATAGAAGCTTCCTTTAGGCATTCCAGATCAAGACTCCAGGTTAAAACTAAAAGGTAATAAAATTAAAAGAAAAAAAAATCTTTGACATTTACACGTCATCTTTAAAATGCAGAGGAAGGTATTTTTTTCCTACAGCTACTGCACAGCAAAAATTCACAAAAATATGAGCCAGAGTGTTTCAGCAAATTTTATGTCCATGGTGGCACACTTGCAGTTACCCATGGAGCGTCACCTTCAAAGTCACTTAGTTTAAAATCACTAATTTCTCTGAAAATACTGTGGATTCCAGCGAAGTCCCAATACAGAGTAAAATGGTCTGGGAGGAAGAGTAAGTAAGTAAAGGACAAGGAAGAATAAGATACATACATAAACAAAATGAAAACATTTGCAAAGCACTGATGGAAGTATTTCCTCATAACCAACACATATTCTGTCCTTTGCCCTGCCCAGGGGCTGGGGCTTCCTGGGCACCCCAAAGCTGCAGCTGTGACAGCAGCAGGAGCTGCAGCTCCAGCGCAGGGCTCCATCCCACCCGCAGCACGGCAAGGCAGGCTCCCTCTGCTCACCCAAGCAAGGCTACGCTGTTGGGGTGACAAAAAGGTACAGCAACCTGCATTACTATCTCAAATAGATCTGGTTTTCAAATTAAATAAAATAACATTTTAAAAGTTCAAATACAAAAGCCCACACACAACCTATAACCTACATTTTAATCAAGAATAGAAAGAAAAGAAAATGAGAGCAGATACTACTTGGCTAGATTTAAAGGAAAAGGACAATCCTTTGCAATAGCAGGCTCCATTTCTCAACATGACCATGTTCCAAAAGATTAGATAACAGTATCAGGCAACATCAGACTATTAATGACACAACCCCACAGAATGGAGAAAAGTATTTAAGCATGATATTGACTTTGTAAGATTTAAGATACCAGCACACAAACAGCCGATCCTTTTCTACACATTAACATATTGGTATTAAACACTTGGATTAATGGATTATAAAGGAGTAATACCATAAATTAATTCTGATACATCTCAGCAAAGTTGCTGAAAAAGAAAAGAGAGGGAAAAAAAAAGGGGCGGGGGGGGGAAAATAAGAGATCAGCATTCCAGAAGTATCCCCAGGGGAAAGCAGCAGCCGATCATGGCACACATTACCTCTGCCCCTGGTTCATCCATCTGCTGCACCTCAAGGAATGCCACAGGGGAAGCAAACATGTGGAGCACAGCTAATAACAGCAATTCTGTCCATATTAGAAACTAATTATCACCCTTTCCTATCAGGATCAGTGCTTTCAGAATTATAAGCAATTTACCCTACTAAATGCAGACTGGAATTTAACACTCAATAACTCAATAGCTTATTTTTAAAAAAACCCTGCCGATTTGGACTTAGAGATCATACAAATTATATTTATTTTCCTCTCAACACCGCCTACTTTCTTGCATCTAAAGATTTAAAATTTTGTTGGTGGGGTTTATTTTGCAGTGAAGGGGTGAAGGGAAAAAAACTCTGCCTAAACACAATTCTGTGCATTTAACTCTCAGCTCAATACTGCACAATTACTGTGATTAAGTCTATGTAAATCTATCAAAAAAGACTAACATTTAGTTTGTATTGTATTAGCCATCTTCTGGAAATAACAGCACGAAATCTCATTGCTCCCTAGCAAATATATTACTTTTCATTAAATACACAGACCATAAAACTACAAAATGAGATTAAAAAGCTGTGAATAGCATTTTATGTACTGACCTCACAAATAGAACACAGACTTTCTCCTCAGTCTGTTGTCATTCTACAAAACTAAAAATTAAGAACCTGGAGGATAGTTGAGATCCCTCAGAACTAGGCTGGTCTATAAGAACCTAATTATTTATTTTGAAATGACCAAGTAAACATTTTGATTTAATTGATTTAAAATGTATTTTGTTTTAATTAAGACCACCTATTTGAGGCACTACTTCTGCACATTTTGTAGCACAATCCAAATAACTGAGAAACAGTGAACACCAAGTAAAATCATATTATGAGTGCAAAGACCTGAATAAAGAGCATCAGATATGGATCAAAACATTGTTCTCTCACAAGAATCTCAATTTCTCTTTGTTTTCTATCCATCCATTCCTCAAGCCAAGTACTTTAGCCCTGACCCATGTTTTATCTCACAGCCTACCAAGACCAAATCATCCTCTTCCAAATTCCCTTGAAGCCCGTCCTGCTTAGCCAGCAGGTGCCACTTTTTTGAGAAAGAGAAGGTCAACATTCCCCTAAGGATTTGAGCAAAATGCCTCCTCCAGCAAGCAGTCTGGGATTGGTGCTTGGGTCTGCTCCCTTGGGACTGCACATGCTGGCTCTGCGCCTTGAGGTGGCAATGTCAAGAACTGTTAAGGATTTACAGAGAAGTCTCACGGATTTAAGTGAGTAGCATTCTAACGGAAATCACTCAACTACTTGGTTTGCACCTCTGAACAACACGCATTGATATTACACGTAAAACGTTTTTAGAGGAAAATGAAACATTCCCCAAAATATTTTACTCAAAAGTAATTAGAATTTAGTGCCAAATGCTAAAGAACTGCAATAACAAAGCAGAGCTACTGCTTTTTTTAGTACGCAGACAAATGTAATACCAGTATACATTCATAATACTTATAAAGCTTTATTTTTTGCTAAATAGGGAATAGTCAAGGCTGTATTTATGATCAACTGTATCCTTCAGAATGAAGGGATACAAAGCACAAACCTAATGCAAAACATCAGCAACTTGGCTTAATAAGATTACAGTACAATAAAAGGTGCTCATAAGCATTTTCTATAAATGAAATGTAAAGCCCGATGACTACATACGAGCCGGAAGACCAACCTAAGCTCATAAGGAAGGTATTGTGACAAAGCTTAGTATCTAAAACACCAACAGAAGGGTGTATTTGGTTGAAAATTTCACATCGATTATAAAGCAGCCATGTTACAGTGGCTAGTTTTAGGGTAGTAGTGTTCTAGTTTCTATGATCCATGTAGCAGTTACAAGGCAGATAATACAGAGTTCACCTAGTATATTATTCCTTCCTGCAAATCTCAACTTCCCAAAATAACAGTATATTTACAGTGTAATGGAACTTGGTTGGAAAATTTAAACCACTTTTCCAACAATCTTAAAGAAATCAGTAAAAATATATGTACATTTAACTCATTACACAATAGTTTCTTTTTCAAATGCAGAGAAAAGGGGATATTATGATCTTCTGTGGGAAAAGCAAGCTGTCAGACTGAATAAGTATCAAGAACTATAACCATTAATTAATTAAGTAAAAATAGTCAAGAAATGAAAACCCATCACCCCTGCACTCCAATCACATCTGGCCTCTACCAGTACCCAGAAATAAGTACTACAGTGAATCAAATGGCATCAGGCAAACTTGGTTTTGTTTCCTCATCTTTGCAGTTTTGAGCATGCTTAATCTCATGCCCACTACACACAGACACAGCTATTCCTATATCATCTGTACGCCTTCAGAAAATAATCCTACAGTCCTAGACTAGTAATGAGAGAAATTTCCCTAAACAGATTTGTCAACAGCAATGATAAACAGCATATAAACTGTTCTACCAATATCCTACTTACCTTTTCACCCTTACTAGATTCAGTATCTAAATTTGCATTAAAATAATTGTACAATGGTACTTCAGCATTCAATAAACCATGTTCCTTAGTATGTCACCATGAGCCATTCCCAGGACCAGGGGAAAAATATTTAAGTATAAAATATAGAAGTCAACATCCTTTTACTTCATACCTCGTTGTCTGTCCAATCAAAACCTTAGTAAAGTCAATACCAATCAAAGTCTTTATTTCTGTAAATGACATCTCAAACCACACACACACAGAAAAATTGCATTTTATTTCTAAGAGTTACCAGGAGCTCATTGTGCATGCACAATGCATAGAGTGTGCTGAGGAGGAAGAACTAAAATAAGGATACTCTTACACAAGCCAGTCACCCATTCTTGCCATCATTTACTAAAAATATTTTTTAAAAATTCCTTCTGTTAACTGAAGCACCTAAAAGATTTTTTTCTGTTTATTACAAGGAAAACTCAATTCTGAAAAAAAAAAATCTTTTCATTTGAATCAAAATACATGCAAGCTTTTGAGTAGACATAAGCTTACCACCACATTTCTATTTCTAATAATCCTCATAATAAAAGCAGAGTTTTAAGTAGAGCTCCTTTCTGAGAGAGGATTTTTTTCCTTAAAAACTAACTTAGTTAAAAGCCACAATATAAAACCAAAGGACAAACTTCTTAATCAGTTTGCCCCTCCTAAAGAATATGGATTAATAACAGATATCCAGACATATCCAGGTGAGTCAGAAGATGTGTAAGATAAAAGGAGGGGTTGTTACTGTTGCTTTTTAATAATATGAAGCAACTGACCACCTGTCAGTACCTCCACTGTCAGCACTGGCAGTAGGAAAGGGAATTGATGTTCACACATTCAGCAAGCTCCTACTTCAATATCTACGCTTACCAAGGCACTTCCTTCACTGCAGTGCACCCTGTGTTACCATGACATTTACTTCAAAAGTTTTCCATTCTCAGCTCCAGATATATATTACAGGAAACATTCTTTAAGGACATGCAACATCAAATTTTATTTGAAACAAATGAGCATACAACCCTTCTTAGGACTACCTTCTCTCACTCTATTACTAAGGAGAACAAGAGGAAAGAGCTAAGACAAATCATCAAAATCCCCAAAGAGAAAGTCAAATTAGAAAAGCCAAATACAAAAAGGCCAAAATGTGTCATATCCAGAACAGAAATACTTGAACATATTAAAATAGAGCTCCAGCCTGAAGTCCTAAGTTAGAGGCCTATCGAGAAAAGTGTACTTTGAGCACAGAGCCAGCTCTCTCCTCTGCAATGCACTTCCAGTGTCAGGCCAAATTCACATCCAAAAACCAACAGAGATTTTACAGGCTATGAAAGCACACCTGTTCTGGACTTCTACTTCCCTACAAATAATCTTGTAAAGGAGTGAATAACTACTTAACAAACACAAAAAGGTCAGAGACAACTTCCAAATGGTTGGCATTGCCCCAAGCTGTTACAACAGAGTTATGGATAGGCAGATAACAGTTTCTGAACCTTACTTGGCACACCCCAGAAGACCTTGCCTCCAAACAGGCAAATCCTAACAGCCTCTTTCTGCTCTCCAGCACAGGCTGGCAATAAGCACAGAATGAATTTCACTGCAGAACATAAACCACAACCAAACCCCACCACATGTGCAGTGCTGGCTGTATGCACAAATGGCTCCCAGCCAGCTTGACTCCTATCACTCACAGGCAGGAAGAAAACCAGACAGGCCACTTAAGCAAAGGCTTGTTCACTGTGGGACAGCAACAGAAGATTTATGTGCACAATTGGAGCCATTATGCCAATAACTTCTGTTCACTGACACCCTTTACAGAAATCCTGAAAGGGAAAAGTTACAGCACAGAGATAACTAGAATTCACAACAATAGTCCCAAAATGTCTGAGACTGTGTGAATTCATATACAAAGTGAAGAGTAAAAACTACTAGCAAGTGACTTCAATAGCACAGGACTGTTAAGCCAGCATCCAAATTACATTTCAATAGCAAAATACTGTCATAATGAAGGTAATGACACAACTTTATTATACCAGATATAAAATACTTAGTTTTGCAGGAACTTTACACTGTCAATATTTCCTCTGCAGTCTATAAAGGACTCAAATTAACTGCCCCAAATAAACCAGATATCTAAGTGCTTGACTTACAACACAGCTAGTATCCCTGACACGTTTACTGATCGAAAGCTACATCTTTAACTGAAATAAGAGAAATGCAAATGATCTAAAATCCGGGAAAACTAACAAAGAAAGTACTAACTGAACATACTCCATCAATTCCTTAAGGCCAAAGAAAAAAAGTAATCAAGAATAAAAAATTCAAAAATATGGCCAGATATTCCAGTGCTGACAGAAGTACATCAGGTAGCTCTAGTGCTTTTTCACAGAATCTTCCGAGTTGGAAGGGACCCAAAATGATCATCAAGCCCAATTCTAAAGTGAATGGTCCATATGGGGATCAAACCTGCATTACTGGCATTATGAGCACCATGTTCATTACCACTGCTGCTACAGAACACAACACAAAATTTCACAGGTGTAAGCAATGCTTGATATTAAGTTGGTTGTTAGCTTTGGGTTTTTTTAAAGGAAAACAGAAAATGCATAAAGGAAACCAACAAAGGCACAGAATTTACAAAAGAGGTACAGATATCAAATTCCTATTTTGTCATAATAGTGGCCTGTATTTCCAAAGTTATCAGACTGCTGAGAAATTAAGCCCTTCCCTGTAGTCCTAAATTTTATCTGAATAAGTTCAACAAACCTCCTATGAAGAAATAATATAATTCTCAATAGTATCATTCCAGTTGCACACCAATTAGTCCTATATATGGTATATTTCAAAGATCATTTCCAAAAGGACTGGAAACATAAAATATCTTTCTTTTTTTTAATCTGCCTGCATTCAAATTTAATCCATCATGAGGTTTCCGAGGAAAAATCAGACTAAAAACAACTCAAAAGCCTATTCCCAGCCCCATGAGAATGCAAAGTCTGAAAACACTAAATCTGTCACTGGTTCAGGGGTGATTGCAGACACTGCTGTGCCTCCAACTCACATTTTCAGTTGTACATTTCCAGAAATATGTGTATGTGAGAAGAAACTTTAAGATAAGTGATTTTTAAAAGGAAAAATATTTAAAACTCAACGGTGATTATGACAATCTTGGGATTCTTGAAGACTATCCTTACATTAAATTCAACTGTACTCCAGAACATAGACATTATTCTTAATATTTATGTCCACACACTTTCTTTTTCTCTGCCCACTTTCTTTTCTTGTTCAAGACATCTTCATAAAAAAAAAATTAAAATCACATCACCAGGAACAGTAATGAGAAAGAAAATTACTGAATTGTCCCTGGGCATTTTGTCTATCAACAGATGTTAGAAAGCCTAACTGGAAATCACAACACAGAATACAGCATTCAGGACTGGCATTCCTTTGGTTCATCCCCTACAAATGCCTGCAGCAATCACACACACCTAGAAGCGGCTAACTGTATTAGCCACATGGATGAAATTAAGCCCTGGATAATGAAAATGACCAAATAAAATTTAAAAATAAATGAACTTCAGCTGAACATCCAAATTCAAATCTAGCCCAAGTAAAGCAAGTTTACTGTTTTCCTTGCTATCCAGTAGCAATTACATTAGCAAAGTTTTATCAATGCCATTAATACTTACTAGTAGAAGAAGCAGCACTAACAAACTGCTATAAAACTCAGTAATTCTTTTACACCTCCTCTTTATTTTTGCCTTGGAATTTAAAACTAAGTCCGTTTTAAAAATAATTAATTCAGAAACTGAGAAGTACTCACATCAAGTCCAGAAGAAAGACATCCTCAGCTACCCTAACCAGTTACAAAATCTGGTTGTGGACAAAAGTAATCACATGAGAGTGGACCTGGCCACCTGCTTGAAGGGCCCAAGAGCACATAGTTCTTTCTTTCCCTGCTTCAAAGGTGGATGCTCCCCTTTACAAATGCTGTTGCTCTTAAGATTCGGTTTAAGTTTTTGGATAACACAATCATACCAAAATTAACATGAAAGTTGCCTTCATATTCTGTTTCACTACCACTTAAAGACATATATTCTTCAATATAAAGCTGGAGAAAAAACCTACCTACAATAATAACAGGAATCAAATGTATAATTTCTACATTAGCAAGAATTCAAAAGATAAGAATCTCAAAAGTTTCTTGCACATCAAGCACAAAGCAAATAGCCTTCCCACATTAACAGTTTCAACCAGATAATCTTATGGACTTCCCTGGAAAATATCTCTGCTTCCTGATTTCCTCAGCTTTCTGTGTGTCCCTAAATACTTGCTTCAGTGTAAACATCCTACTTCTCACAAAAGCTGCTGTGAAGTTTAAAAATAAGTACCTCAAATTTCTTGAATTACAAAGAAATGGGAAAACAGACATGAATTTTAAAAAAATAAACAAACAAACAAAAAAAAACCTCTCACAATAAGTATCACATTCAGAAGCTGC
The DNA here is from genome assembly GCF_031753505.1 of Anomalospiza imberbis. Lineage (NCBI taxonomy): Eukaryota > Metazoa > Chordata > Aves > Passeriformes > Viduidae > Anomalospiza > Anomalospiza imberbis. The sequence goes on along the minus strand of NC_089693.1, from coordinate 13,524,809 downwards.
TGAAATGAAATCTATAAATTGGGGTCAACATTTAGTTCACCTTCCTAAAAAAATTTTTAATTCCTTAAATTCATTTGCACTCTCTCTCCTTTCAGTGTTTCCTAAAATATTGTTCCCACTAGGTACATCAGAAATTCCATTTAAGATAAAAAGAAGGGATAGCAAAGCTACAATATTTGGATCCTTTGTTTTTATCCCAGCCTGGCTGATTTCATTAGGTTTAGAGGATGTAAAGCAGCTTTTTTTCTCCAAAAGCAAGAACCAAATATAAAACAAGAGTCACAACAGGCTAGTTTTGGAAAATATGGTAGTTGAATTTTGAGGTTCAAAGAATTGTTTGAGGGCCAAGACACTGTTTTTCACTTAAATAGTATTTATTTACAAAATAGGTTTCACTAATCAAATGGAACTGAGACCAAAGCACACCGTTAATATGTGAAGTATTTGTTTTCAAAATATCTGTAGTGCTTGAAGTCTTCCCCTTTGACATGTATTTACTCATCAGTACTTCTTAAACTTACCCTCACATACCAGAATTATGATAGAAAAATCATCTATTTCACAAAAGGCTCCATTTAATGATATACAACTATTTTTATGACAGAAGAAGCAAACAAGTTAAAAAGCACTTCAGGGGAAGTAGAAATTATTGTTTTGAAACTAAGTTCTTCATGATCGTTAGGTTAAATCAAATTTTTCTCCCAACTTCAAGACACACTCTGTTGTTGCACAATCAGCTTTTCCATTGCTGTTAGAGCATAGGTTCTGTCTATAACAACACAAATGATATTTTTTAAGTACTCAGAATCCAGATCAGCCACATTTAACACAGCTACATCTCTTGTTTCAGTCAGAGTAGGTTTTGTCAAAAAAACCACTTGATTACTGAATCTTTTTAGACGACTTGTTACCATATCCATGATTATTAGATCATGGCCATAGGCTAGACACTGGTACATATATCCAGCTGTCAAAGTGAATTTAATCCATTAAATACAAAGGATAGCTATGGACAGGGTTGTTTTCTGTTTACGTATAAGGAAACCTTTTTAGACCAGAAATTTTCTTCCTTGAAGAAATTTAAGACAAATGTATCTATCTGTGTTTTCTTATTTGGATAAGATTCCAATAAAATTTACTGAAATTAGATGCATATGTAATCTGTGAAGGTGTGCTGAAACAGTTTCTGTAATGCTGATATGAGTCCCAGACTGAAATTTGCATTTCCACATTTTTAAATAACAGAGTTTTCATTTAAGAAGCTGTATGGTAGACACAGCAAGAACTGAATTGAAAAAGAAAAACCCCAAAATTTGATCAATGTAAGTAAAAGATTGAATTAAACAAGCAGAGACATCAAACTAAATACAAAAGTAGGGAGTGCATATTGACACTGAAAACAGTGCAAGCTAATTTAACTCTGCTTAGGTCATATGAGGTTATTGATATTAACCCATTCCAAGACTACCATTTACATTAACTGAGTGAGTTCAAAAACACTTCTTGTCTGTTCTACAGTGTAAACACTAACCCTCGTTTTACAGCTGAGGAAATCAGAAAATAGAAAAGGAAAAGAAAGGCAGTTCCTCAATGATGTAGCAAAACAGGAACAGAAATTTTGTCTCTTTGTTATATCCTTCAAAACTCAAGAATATCTTCTCTTCACTGTGCAATGATGCAATCTTGACAAAAGCTTTTAATGGAGATAAAACGCCTGCTTTAACTTATTACAAAATTTTACAATTTTGCAAAAATAACAGCACTAAGTAGAAAGTGATTAATAATATTTCCTAGGACTTTGCTATTCCTAGTGAATTTTTAGATATGAATTAAGAGTTATTTAGACAAAAAAAAAATCTAATTTCAAGAATTATGTATTTTGTTCATTATTCAGTATCCCATGTTCCTATAATTTAACAGATCGAATAAAACAATAGCATAGATTATAAAACCACAGAATATTGAAAAGCAGTTAATATTTCAATATGGAAGCTTTTTATATGAATTAAATGATCTCTGCATTTTATTCAAGGATTAGTCACACAAGTATAAAACTATTTCAGAATTCGAATTTAAAAAGATAAATACCTAACTCCTCATACTAAACTCATTTAAAATGCTATCTTTGTTAAGCCTGACAAAATCAGGCCAGTATTTATACACACTTACATATTCAGAACACAATGAGCTTATCTCAATGTATGCCAGCGACCCTACTGCCACAATCCCAAAAACAGCGCCTACTCAATCAGTACTGACTCAAAGGCTAAAAGGACACATAAATAGAACATTTGTTGGAGCTGTGAAAGATCTTTTATTCCCAAACGTGACTTGAGACCAACTGGCACAACAGTCAGAAGATACTTGGGTTGTTAATGCTATGTTCGTTCCCAAGGATAGCTGCAGAGCTTTAGGACGCACGTCTGCTGAGGCGGCATTAAATTTGCTTAAGAGGGGAAAACAACAACAAGCAGACACCTTGCAGAGTCTGATTCCCTCGGTTCATACTCTCCTTGTGATCAATGCTGACCTCTCCCTGGTACAGTATCTGGTCCCCATGCCAAGGTCACTCACACCACAACTTGTCTGTGCAGGTTAGGCAAACACGTGTAGAAACTGTAAGTAACAAGTCCTGGCTGAACTGCTTAGAGCAGCAGCTCAGCGACGCTTCCCAAGGCCAAGCCAACTGGAGCTGTGCTGCTTTCCTGCGCTGACAAAGGGACAAGGCCAGGCAGGGACTGAAAAACAAGACCCAAGCTAAGGATCTCTAGTATGGCACATGCATACATCTGCTGCAGCAGGCAGAAAGTTCTTTTCAAGTACAAATAAAGTATTCATTATCTCATTATTCCTTAATTTCACTTGGAAGGAGAAAGAAGAATTAAGTGTTTGCTTAATTCTCACTTTTATCTATTTCAGAAAAAGTGGAAGAGATAAAGACTATGTTACATAAACAGATTTAAAGGATGGAGAAAGCTAAATGGATAACTTCAGAACTCATCTCATCTAGAGGCTCTTTCAGTAAAAAATAAATACTTACACATGGAAGTCCCAGTCCACATAAAATATGTTGTACAGTGTTAATCACATTGTCTCCAAACTTTAAAAAAATCCTTTTTTTTTCAATTCTTCAGATTTAATTTTTTTTATCTTCTTAAATAAGCAAAAAATTAATCAACTCCATCCTGACAGCACACGTAGAAATGGATATTACGGCTGCCTAGAGTGTCTGTACTCTAAAAATTGTCTCTGATTTCTCACATTTCATCTTGATGAAAAACCTCACATATAAAAAACTATATTATCTGATGTGACACAAGAAATTCATCGCTTTTTCATAATTTGAAAACAATTAACATTTGGTAACTACAATCTGAGGAGGAAGTATTTATATACAAAGATAGAGCCGAGTTTGCTGGAAAAGGGATCCTATGTAAAGTATATTTTCCAAATAAATACAGAACTTTACATCTCTGCAAGTGATTTTCCCCCATTAGTGTCAGATTTATATGGTAGCAAGACAACCATTTTACTTACAAAAATGTGAATTAGAAAAGGATGATGAATGAAGCAGTGCATTTTCCCAACTGTTTTGTACTACCCAAAATTATGGAGGAAATCTTCAAAAAATATTTCTTCCAGGTACAAAAAGGGACAAGTACTGTAGGAAACTCAGTGATACTTTGGCAATAAACACTGGTTAGCTGTTAGAACCATTCAATCTCTAAGTGCATTCAAGCTAAGTATGTTAAATACACAAAAAGTTCACAGAGTAAGATTTTAAAAAGCTGTAGCTTTATGAACATTGGATTCAACCAACCAAAGAAGCAAATAATGTATTTCAAGGAAATCTCTGCTTCCCGCTCTTTTTACTCCGCCATGTGCTAATACTGACAAGGTACTTTCAGATCAATGCACCAAGCACTTCAGGAGATGCAAGAGCTCTGCCAGGAATCCTGCCTTCAGAAGGACTTTCATTGCTATGGCAACAGCATGTTCTCCAGGATCCAATTCAGAGACAACCTGTGACACACTCGTGAGAGATGGCCAAACTCCGGCAGAGTGCTCGCTGCAGCACAAGTGGCACTGTCACACACATGCCAGTTAGCACTTGCAGGAATGTACGGTACAAAGCAGGGGGGTTTTATGATAGTTCAGTTAAGTTTCCTGCTTATAAACTGGTGCACCTGGGAAAAAAATTACCATTCACCTTATTAAACAAATTTAGACTATTCAAAGGCCAAAAAGTACATTATCATTAGCATAGAATACAAATCGCATTACACATCATCTCCTATATTCAGGCTTTTACCCCTTTTCTGGTCCCAAATTCCCCTAACGGGATGAGGATAAAGGAAAAGGGAAGGGTTAGTACATAGCAAAGAAGCAAATTATTGAAACAATTACTCAGTACTCAACAAGTATCTTGAAATAAAGTGAGTTTAATGAGTATAACACACACACACAGCTACGAACTCTGGTTTTACTACATCGCTCTACTAAAAACACCCAAGCAATCTCTTACAATGCTTCACCTTCTACCCAGAAATGAATTCACAAAAACACCCTTGACATCTTGAGATTTAATCACCAAACATGCCGTGTTTTAGGCATCCCTTATACATCACTCTTACACTTGTGAGAATTTGTATACTACTACACAGGGACTAGCCAGTAATCCAGGCCATTAAAAACCACTAGAAGGAAATTTAAGTTATTTACCATTTCTGCATTTTCATTACGTTCATTTTCAAAAACTAAGGTAACAGTTACATACATTTTGTCTGCATAAACAGACAAAACCCTGCCTGTTGTTGCTCACCTAAGTTCATTCACCCCAGATGATCAGATCTATCTTTCCCATGCACAATGAAGATTACAAATGGCTGCACTCTCTATGTTTCTGACAATTCCTAAAATTGTTTAGCCCCTTTTAAGACTCCTTCTGGTTGAACTGTACAGCACTTCCGTCCTGAAGGCCTGGTAAGACTGTTGGGTGTATGTGCTGGAGAAGATACGGTCTTGCATTCTTTAAATCCACTCACTTCCTTCTTTTGAAGTATCAGGCATTATCTGACATGCTTTGAAAGTAGTAATATTGCAGATTGTCAAAAAAATATTGCGGATGAACTAATAAAATTAACAACTGAAAGAGGAAGAAATATATGCAAATCCAAATAAAACACAAACTAAAATGCCTGTTTGGGAGGTTTTTTAGGCTTTTGTATTGAGTTTTTTTGTTTGTATTTTTGGTGTTGTTGTTTTGGTTTTGTTTGGGTATTTTTGGGGGGAGTTTTTTAATTGAGGAGCTTTTGAATTCAACATCTTACAAATACTCACAAGTATCTAATTCAGATGTCCCGCTCATAAGTAGTATTGACAAACTTTATGCTCCACTTTTTGGTGTGCTTACTTCTGTCCTCTGGCAAGGGAATATGATATCAGAGATATTTTCAAGGTTACCAAAATAAAAGTATTGCACAGAGCAGAGAACACATGCCAGACATGACATTCATTTATACACGAATTGCCAGAAATGTGCATTTGTTTTATAAAATCCAGCTAAGGGAAAAATTTTTGCATTACCATCCCATTCAATCCCCTTGCACTTAAGCATCACAAGCACTAATCTTGCAAAGACATACTACAAAATACAGCCATTTGAGCTCTACAGTAGTAAGCACCAGACATCATTTTTAGAAATACACAAAAGCTTTTTATTACTCAAAAACTCGGTCATCTTCATTAAATCACCATCTCTTCATAAAAGCCTTGGCTTCATTTAGCATTCAGGAAGATGAAAGAGCAGCTACCCTCCTTGTGGATTACTTCTCTATTACAAGAGAATACTTTGCACGTCAAAAGCAAATACTGAAGGATTAAATGATATTGTAGTTTCCGCTCTTATTTGCAATGGGCAGTGAATAGAATTGCAAAGAAGCAATCAGTGATTATTTTAAGCTGTGTTCTTTTGCAAGGATTATGACTCATGAAGTTGCTGCATAAAGAACTGGAATGGGATAGGTGTCGCACTGGAAATGGTGGAAACAGCACAATATGAAAAATGTTTGTCCTACAAGCAAAGACATCCAATTTAATCATTTCATAGGGTAGCCACAGTTGCTCTTGGGATAACAACCAAGACAATAGTATCTTGCATTCAAGTAAACAAAAAATAAAAATATACACAGTGAATACCATTCTCCTACAGAAGACTAAAAACACCTCTGGATTTTTTGTTTATACTGAATTAAGGGTAAAATACATTTTAAACTCAATTTAATTTAACACACAGAACATGCACATTTATGGTCTGATATTCATTTGCATTTTACCTGCAAAATGTACACAGCTAGAAATAGCCAAATTTGGATTTTGATTAACTAGGTATGTTTTTCTAACAATTAGCTCAGTATACTAATTATTATATTTAAAAAGGAGGAAAAGAATATACCATCTAAAATATAACTTCCACAAAATATGGCTCAGAACACATTTCAACATAAAGCTCCAGCCCAGCCTAACAAGAGTTTGGTTGTGTTACCACTGCTCCAGCAACAGCAAAGATCTCTTCCAGAGACGAGCTAAACACAAAATGTGTCCAACAGGTTTGTTCATGAAAAGCAAAGTAGAAGCGGTTCAGCTTCTTACTAGCACACAACTAACAACCTGATCAAGACACGGAGACACCACCGGCTCTGGAACTACAACTGGAACAAAAAGAAACCCAACAAAATCTGCTACCAAAACAAAGCAAACTTGAGTAGCGTAACAAATACCTCACATGCTTACAAAAAACAATATAGGCAACCTCTGCAGAAGATCAGGAGCAAGAAATCCACTGCAATAAACAAAAGTTATTTCTAGAAGAAAAATAAATCTGAAATTGTCAACTATGTAAAAAAAAAAAACTTATTTCCCATGTAGCAATAAATTGCTGCTGTAACAAAAATGTACACTTTTGGACCATCTTTTAAATGCATTTCCATAGCCCTACTATGAAAAGGTACAACTTGTCTGTCCAAGATAAACTTTCCTTAGTTTTATGCTGTTTTTACTACCATTTACAGAGAGCATTTGTCAGGATCACAAAGTAAACACTTTTAGTCAAGTCTTTTTCACCGCACCCCCATTCCAAATACTAACTTTTAACACAGCAGCAAAAATTATTTTGGTGTGGTCAAGCAAGATTTTTCTGCATTACACTGGTTAGAATGTGAAGTTTATGTATTTTAAACCAATTTCAGCCCTTTACTTAAAAAAAAAAAAAAAAAAATCACATATCTAGTATACAAGAATCTAACAAAGTCCTGAAGATTGATTGGGTGTTTTTTAGCCTGATTATCCTCTGAAAACAGTGAGATATTATAAATATAACAAAAGCTACTCTTTCAGATCATTCTTGGTATTCAGTTAACATCTTCACCAAAGAAGTACGTCCTTTATGTTTTTGAATGTTGTGTTTACAAACACAGTTTTGTTTTACAGATGAAAAAACAAGGCATTCATTCAAAACATTAAAAAAAATATCATTATCTCATCTTAGAGTCATAATAGAAAAAATAAAAACAAACAACTTTGCCCCTACAACCACTAGTAAATAATGCATTGCAGTATTTAAAAAGTCCATCAAGTACCACAAAGTACCTCCAAATCATCAGGTTGAGGTATGCAATAGAACTGAGGACTGCTAAATTTTCAAATTAATTAAAGATAAACAAAAAGCAAACAAAACCCACAAAATGCAGGAGTGTCCATTACAATATAATCTAGGAAAAAAGAAACCCTCAGATATTAAAAATAAAATTCCTATCCTTAAAATGACATTTTTTCCTGCCTTTTCCTATAACTTTTAATAACCAAAAGTGATGAAGGTGAATACACGATTTAAAACTAATTATGCATATTCAATAACAATCTCCAAATAATTCACATGCAAAAGAAAATACTGCCTTTGCTTATTTCTTTCTTTATTTAAAATCTGGTGACTTCCTCACAGGAGAATGTACAAAACCAATCAAGTTTTGTTACATTTTTCTGAAGAAGTGCTAACACATTGAACTAGATAATGCCTGCGAAAAAAGGTTTTCAGAGAAGCTATTTTATTTCATGAGGTCATTTATTGAAACTGAATTTTCAAGTATGAAAATTAGTATTTATTTTGAAGTAAATTTAAGATAGAAGACTTATTTATTATATCCCATAGATCACATCTGGCTCCATGGGTATTTTGATAAATTTTATGCAATGCTAATATTAAATGCTAATGCTATTTCCCTGAAAACATAAACCTTCCACAATAGAGTAACAAGCAGAACTGCAGCTCCATGGTCAAGAGAGGTCAGTTCAAGAAGCCTAGCAAACTATTTCAGTTTATGTGCAGCTTTGATTTTAAAAAGTCTCCACAAACTTCAGTCTTACTAAATGGTATGGTATTATATTACTGCCTTAAACAACCTTCTCTTCATAAATACACACAATGTTCAGCCCTGAAAAGATTACACTATACCTTTAGCAATTTCAGGAAAATATAGTTTACCAAGTTAATAGTAGAGTACAGGGCAGATTAACAGAAACTCAGATAATGGTATCTGCAGGCTCAGCTATGGATAAAGTAGAATTACCTGAGACAAACAGCTGTCACAGCAACTTGACAGCAAAACAACTAAGGGGTTAAATCCTCTTTGTGTGACAGCTGGAAAGAAGTGAGGGGAAGGGGAACTTTGGCAAGCATGTATGAATGATTAGCTTTTAACATGAAATTCCTTTGCTAAAGATCAAAAAGAGACCATAAACAAATAAACCCAAAAAAACACTAAAACTTTGCAAAAGCTGCAGACACTAAAGTTTTACAGGGAGAGATTACAAGCTCAGCTGACATTAAAGGACATAGAACTACATAAGAATCCCATTCATACTGCTCTTCCCCCTCTTTACTCAAACCCTTAGTCCTCACATTTCCGTTTCTATCAAATCTTCTGTCTGGATAAATACAAAATTTCAAATCATATTCCTTCCACATGCCATTAAGACCACTCTCCAAAGCATCTGAATATTCCTCATCACTTACAGTAGATCAGAAAAATTTGGCAGGGCACAGAGTCACTGGCTGAAGGGACGCTGCTGGTGGTAATCCCATCCTTAGATCCACATCAGGAAAGAACAAGGCACTACTGCAATCCCAGATCTTCTGAAGCCACTCAGAAATAACATTGCAAAGATCTTCCTTGTATCCCAAAGCAGTAATATTTATATGGGGATTGGAGGTTGCATGCTGTGCCCGTAACACAATGACCACACTGCTGCTCTCATCTAAGGAAAAAGTTGCTGGAAATACAGGATTAACTTTTTGAAAGTATGTTTTCTACATGCAAACACAGCAAAACTCAGTTTCCCTTACTAATGGTGTCAAATATATCTCTAAACAGAAGACAGACCAGCACAAAATTCTCAGATGTTCTATTTGGAAAACAGCAAAGAATTTCTGACCAAGTGTCATGAGGTTCATACCATCATCTTTCAAAACCAAAGTCAACAGCAATGAACAATGGTCTAACACCTATTTCTATCCAAGCTAGATTCAGAACACTGAGCTGTTTTAGTAACTCTCCCTTTTTCCTCAATCCCCATATGACCACAAACATCTTGTAATACACTGCTTCAAAGCTGGGTTGTCAGTTCTCTCTACTTATCCAACATTTTTTCCCCTTCTCTTTCTTAAACAGGAGTATGGAAGCTGTATCACACAGGAATATACACTATACTTCTCAAGGCTTTTCATGGCATGCCTGGTAATTTATCTTTCCCAAGGCAAAGAATGGTAGGAGGAAACGAGACAGCAGCAGTGAGACAGGGGCTGCCAACAGGCAACCTGCAGAGTCATGAGTTTACTGGCTCTGCATCACCCTTCAGGTTTCTAAATGCAACAGGTGAGAGATCCAGGCTGAAATCTTGATCTCACTTGCATTTGGCCCATTTGAAGAGTAATCCATGGATCTCCTCTACAAAAAAAATACAAGGTAAAGAAGCCACAGATACCCTCCTACTTTCAAGCACAAGGCTTCTTCAACTCTCCTAAAGCTCTTCAGGAGAGGACAGAATTTAGCACTCCTCAAACCAAAGATGAAATACCAGGTTACCAAGTCTGCTGGTTCACCTTTAATGAAGGTATTAGCTTTAATGAAGCTAATTTTTTTAATTAAAAAATTTTAAAAAGCTACACTGCTGCATGATGTAATGTTTAACAGGCCACTCCAGATTTCCAGCATTTAAGACACAGTAAGAGTGTCTTTTCTCTTCAGCAACTGCATAGATCAATGAACAGCGTATCTAAACCATTGTTCATCCAGGTAACTCTCCCAAATTCTTTTTTTTTTTTTTTTTAATTTGCAAGGGTTTTTTTTTGTTTCTTTTACAAGGATCTGCTGATGGAAAATTGAAAAGGAAATAAGAGTTCACAGGATTGACAAAGTCAGGTTTTGTTAATTTTGGAAACACTGGTAACTTAAGAGACCTGCTCAAGAATTGCCATTGTACCCATTCTCAAGACACATGGCCCTAATTTAGGGACACTCGGTTTAATGGCAGGCTATCAACTTAAATGGTCTTTGCATCAAGTCACTAATTAGCAGACTATCCCAGTCCAGTGCCCCCCTTACAAACTCAGTACATTAGTAGAGACAAGTGGAAAGGGCAGCCTGTCTCTTGAGTTTGTATAAAAGGGACCAAACCAATACAAACAGATATCTAAACAGATACATTCAGAAGTTTTTACATGTATGAGGAATGTCTGGGTACACCCAAGATTTGTGCCCAAAGCTCTTCCCATCCAAATGTGCATACTTATTCTTCATGAAATTCAGAAGAATCTTACAGGCAAGAGAGGTATCATATTTTGACAACTTAGCTTCTAAACTGTACCTCTCACTTTAAACTCTTATCCCTCTTTTCTGCTATACATCCACAATATCTTACTTCATCTCTTTGACTGATACCTCACTGATACATGTGCACAGCCACATGTAAAAATAATAAATAATGCTATTAGTACACTGAAAAGGTACTAAATTGAAAATGGCAGGCCACAGAAAAATACTGCCTCAGAGTTATTCTTCTTTGCAAAAGACAAAAAAAAAAAACCAAAAAGGATTTATTTTAGGGTACCAAACCTGAGATTAAAAAAAAAAAATCAGTTACAGGAAAAACTGAGATTGAGATCAAATCTACTAAAAACCATAGGAAAGCTGCACTACCATTGCCTATGGTGTGCACATGCATATTGTGACTGGTTATTAATGGAATTACTGTAATTAATAAAGGGTGTTGGGCAAAATCAGTAATCATCCAAGTTTGTATTGGCATACGTGTTATGGCTTAGATAACGGCAAAACAAGCAAAATGTCACTGTAAATCACAAACACTACCTTTAGCCACAGTAGTAACAGAAGGTTTAGATTTTATATAAAAATCTAAAAAAAAAAAAAACTACCAGTTTAAAAAGCTCAATGGAACAAACCTCTGACTTTTGGCACCTTCTACTACAGTTTCTGAGACAGAAATGCCTTCATCTTCAGAAGTTGGTTTTGGAGGAGAAAAGACTGACAAGTTCTGTTTTGAACAAGAATTAAGTACAGCAGGTATGACAAGGAATATTTTGTGACTTAACTCACAGGCTTACATTATCAGGTTACTTTTCCAATATGTTTATTTTCACCAGCAGTCTGATCAAGTTATTTGACTTTATCAGCAGCTTACATGACTTACTGTCATAATATACTACGATATATCAGATTAGTTCACTTTTTCATCTGCAGCTTTCATTCATAACTGATTGACCTGTAGAAAGCAAGCCTGCCCCAGCTATCTTGTAATCAAAGCACAATGTTCATCTGTTAATCCAAGACAGCAATTTCTTACAAGTTATAGACCAGTTGTATTAGCTGTTTTATTCATGTAACCCAACTACACGTATATTTCTAAAATATAATCAACAGAAGTCTTGTAGAATGAAAGCAAATCAAGCTTGTTACATCAGGATTAATAATATACACCCCAGTATTTCCAACACTTCACAAAACCATACCTGAAAAACAAACAAAACTTCACCATTCTTTCAGAGCAACTAATTTGCCCTTTTAAACTAGGGACCAGTGGGTAGTAAGGAAAAAGCATCATGAGCATTCCTTCCTTCTAAATCAGATTTCCAAGAAATATACAGTCTTAAGAGCCATGTAGACATACAATTGATCTTCACCTACTTAATGGGGGCCATTAGGCTGAATCTCAAATTACTGACAGGTTGGAGGGGGAGGGGAAGTGTTTGCAGATATTTATTTTAAGTTTAAATGAGAAAGAGGGGGCTTTAAAATAAAAAACAATAAACACAGTCTTACTCCAACTAAAAAAAATAAAGCACTTTCCTTCAGTATGCTTGTAAAAATATCACAAAAATAAAACTGAGCTCAATGGGAAAGATATTAAAGCAAGCTTCACTTCCCTAATTGCCATCAAAACCACTGAAAGTCTCTGTAAGAGGCAGCAACACCCAAAGAAAAAAAGAAGCACTTTTTAGGAATCTGCGCACAGTGTGATTTTCAGTCCTAGACAGCTCAAAGGAATAAATACCTCCTCTTTTCATGTTTCTCTTTAAAAATTGATCTCTGGTCAGTTAAAAAAAAAAAAAAAAAAACACTTAAGTATTGTTTGTCCTGGAAGTTACAAAACACTTGAAATTATAGCAAGACCACCACTTAAATCAAAGTACTTAGGAATTAAATGCCTGTACTTCATCGCTGATCTTGACATAGTTTTTCTACAATACTTAACACTGTCTCAGAACACAACTAATAAAGAAGTTTGTCACCTCTCACTCCTGCAGAGTAATCACCCTAGGTCAAGGCTTAGATCATAACAATACCAGAAATAGGGTATATAATCCACTAAGCGGTACGTTTCTACAACTAGAAACACTTTTAATGAAAACCCATTAATATATACTACTATCATTCAGAGGGGAACTCAGCTGAGGTTGTAGCTTGTCTGACAGTTGTAGTGTTGTACTGAGGATTAGTATTTATAGGAGTATACACCATGTTGGTAAAGAAATTCAAGGAGTCATTTACACTGCTTCTCTTAAAGAAATAACTATTCTGGCATTCTCTCTTTTTCTAAAACATCCAAGGGAAGAAAGGGAAGCATTACCTACAAATAGGGCATGCCACATTACTCAGCAGTGCTCTAAGACCTAAAGTAAAAATGAAAGCTTTATTATTTAACAGAGAATCATTCTACGCATTCAGGAAAAGCAAGGACAAACTGGGATGAGATGCTCAGGTTGTGCCCCCCACAATTAAGTTTTAGGTGCCTGAAGGTCTTTTAAAACAAGCTTCAGGGAAACAATTATCTTAAATATTTGTATTTTTAAAAATTTATGTATTAACTACATCATAAGACAGATTTGCTGTCTTACTATTGCCGTGAACTTAAACTTGATATACTTTCAAAGAGGAAGAGAAAGCCAGTCATTTATTTTAGGAGAAAACCTAACAGACTTCTTCGAGTATGTAACAATTATATTTGCTACATAGTTTCATTACATTAAATGTGAGAGTCTCTGGAAAGTTTGAAAAGTAACTCAATGGAGAAGTCTTAAGATGCTTTTAAAAACAAAAATCCTGGAGTGTTACTAAAATGCAGCGTCATTTGGACTCCCAAAGTACCAGCCCTGACAACCTAAGAGGCTAACAGGGGATGTCACTGCAAAGCTTCAAGCCACTACTTCACTCCTCTACTGGCATTCTAAACATTTATTTTCATCAACTAAAACACAAACATCCCTTTGTTGTATCCATAAGATCAAAAATATCATTTCACCGTATTCAAACAAGATGAACCTACATAAAAAGTTTTATCAAAAACTTACTTTGGTTTCTCTTTTGTAATAAGTAATAAATATTCCCTTTAGGGAATGACACAAAGCATCTGTTTTAAAATTGCACTTACTTCCTATTACAGCCTTAGCTTAAAGGTCTCTGACACAGCTATAAGGTGGACTCTGTGATAATGTGATAATACATTGAAGCCACAAAACACATGCAACATGTAAATATACAGTTACTTGCTTTCCAGATGCATGGATAAAATTTCAACATAAGAAAATTCTAGTTGCCAAATCTTTGAGAGCTACACAGTACTAGAAAATTGTATTAAACTCACATTTTCCTTAAGTACTGCATTTAAAAATAGCATGTCCTTGAGTCAGGAGTATTTAACTATTTGGCATTTTACAGAAGGTTTCTCCCTTCATACAGAGGGGCTAGGAAATTCTTCAACTGAACAGCTAGATTTGATTTTCTCAAACAAAAACAACACAGTCATTCATTTTTAGTACAGCAAATACACAACTTCCATGTTACTATGGCTAGAGACATTCAACACTTCACAGTACTGTAGCTAATAGTCTAAGACAGAGAGGAAAGCCAAGGTTAAAGTTACCAAAATGCACTATAAAGATCAAAACAGCACATCTCTAACTGATCTGAATATCTTATGAGAATATGCACAAATGAAAGACTACAATACTCTGAGAACATGGAGACTATGCTGAAACATTAAGACCCAGTGAGATGAACATTATGTATCTCGGATGCATCCTACCTGATCCACTGAACTGGCTGCTTCCTAGTGTAGTTGGTCTGGTTTTTCCACTATTTACAGGTGGGGAAAACATCTGCAAAACAAGAAAAGAAAAAGACATGTTTTAGTTGGCTTTGAAAGTCTGAATTATTAATGTAAACAGAAAAAAGGTTATTAGGAAACAATTTTTTTCTATTTCTGCTTGAAAACAAACAGAATGCAAGATGCATGTTTAGACACACAAAACCAATAAGCTGAAGTACTCCTCGCAATTTATTTATACATGAACATCACTTAAAACTAAAAGGACATTTACTACTACTGGGACTATTTCAAATAGTTACACGACTTACATTTTTTACTCAAATTATATTTCTTCCTGATCCACAAGTATAAAGTCACTGCACAAAGACAGCATTTAAGATGCAGTAGTTTTCTATCATATTTATAAATCAAGAGCCTTTTTGGTACGTTAAAAGCAACACACAGAAAATACCTACAATTTTGTTAGCCAAGACCATCAATTAATAACTTTTTTTATTTGTGGGAAGTAATTTTTCTTTTGTTTAAATAAGGAGAAAAAAAAAAATACACCCAGAAGCCAAGGTACCAGTGCCACACACCGGCTTAACCAACGTTAATTATTAGATTATGCCACCACTGGGTCAGCCTGATTTTAACCAGTTAAACCAATTGACCCAGCTGGTATTACAGTATTAAATCTGGAAGTCTAGACATTACATCAAAGTTCAGGTGTCCAACTTGGCTGAGGCAGACCCAGCCAAGCCCTGCACGCTGCTGCCCCTGCTCCTGACTTCGCACGACCACGGAGAAGTCATGAGAAGACCTCAGAGAATATCCTACCGCACTGAAGTCCAGCAAGTCGCTCAATTCCTTGTCAGTTCCTATAGCGGCCATCCTCTGCTGCTGGGAATTCATCTTCCTCCGCTCCTCCGATCACCTTTCTAGAGCACAGGGAGAGAGGCACAGGCGGCACTTCACGGCGCGAACCCGGCCCCGGCCAAGAGGGGCCTCTGGTACCTGCACCGCTGGGGCGGGGTGGAGACTCCCGGGGGAGCCTCGCTCGGCCGGGCGGGCTGAGGGAACCGGCAGCAGCAGCTTCCCCGAACTAACCAACTCTCTTCAAGTTTCCTCAGGCTCCCTCCTCTCCCTCATTCCACTTCTCTCCCAGCCTCGAGCAAGGCACGGTCACGCCGCAGAAGGGCGGCCGACAGGAATTAAGTCCCCCCCAGGCAAGAGAAAGCAAATAAACAGCCGCGGCCCGGCGAGGTCCGGAGAATTAGCGAGAGATTAAGTGACTCACTGTCCCCGCAACAATGGGGCTGACGAGCGGGGCCGGACGGGCCTCAGCAGAGCCATCTCTGCCCCGGCATTATCGCCCACCGCCGGTGCCGGCTCCCCCTCCCCCTCTCTCCCGACCCACCCACCGGGGGCCGCGGCCGCCGCTCCACGCTCGGGACCGCGGCGGGCCGGGAGCCGCCCCCGCGCGCCGCACGCGCACACGCGGGACCGGGCGCGCGCGCCACCGGCGGGAGGGTGGCGGGGGGGGGGAGCTGGAATGCGCGTGCGGCGGCGGGGACGGGAGGGGCCCGCGCCTTCCCTTGTGCCGGCGGGCGCCGCGGGGGAGCCGCCGCGGCCCCGTGCCCCGGCAAGTTTCGGAGCCGCCCGGTCCTTTATGAGCACGGGCAGCCGCCGAGCGCCGCCCGCGGGGATTCGCTCCTGCCCGCGGTCCGCGGCCCGGAGACCCCGCACGCCCGCCCGCCCCGCCACCCGCGCGGCCGGCCCCGGCTGCCGCCCCTCGGGTTCCCCGGCGGAGCCTCCGCCTCCCCCGCGGTCTCCCCGCCGCCGCCCCGGGCAGCCCCACTCCCTCCCGCGCGCCCGCGGCCCCGTCCCCTCACCGCCGCCTCTGCCCCTGCGAGCGCCCGGCCGCCGCTTCCCTCCCCCCGCCGCTCTCTCCCAACTTCTCGCGGCCGCCCGCACTTACCCGCTGCCCCTGTATGCTCCGGTGACCAGGACCGGGCCGGCGGCGGCGTGCGGGCCGCGGGCTGGGTGGGAGGCGACGAGCCGAGCGCTCCCCCCCCGCTGGAAGGAACTTGTGGGTTCCCTCAGGCGGACATTTTTTTGCTTACAGAGCCTCAGCACCACGTTCACGGCTCCGGCTCCGTATCCCTCCGCGTCGAGCGCCGCCGCCTTAACCCTTGTCGCGCCGCGCCGCTCCCGGCCGGGGCGGGCGGGGATCCACAGACACCCCCGGGAGCCGCCCCGGCACCCGCCTCGCCCCCGGACGCCCCAGCAGATGGGGAGAAGCGGGTGCCCTCGGGCCGCTCAGGGAAACACGCACCCCGAGGGAACAGACCCCTCCCCACCGCTCCCCAACTCAGCCAAACCGACAGCAAACCTCGACATGCAGCACTGCCGGCAATGCACGTGCCCCAAAAGACATTATCGCACTCACCCTGAATTCACATACCCTAAAATATGCTTCAATACTTTCAATATATCAATACACAGTCTTACTGCTTAAAATAAAATGGCATATAAATTACATAAATCTTTAAGCATTCATTAACAGCTTCCTCTTAAATACATACCATTAAAACCGTAACGTGTCAAAGCACAAGAACATGGCTGTTACTACAAGAACACACGTTCAAAAAACTCTGCAGCTCTCTGAAACAGGTGATGCTCAAGTTGAACCAGCCCAACGGCTTCCGTGCAGGAATGGGAAGCAGCGTGCGAAGAACCTGCGCCCTCATTTGGGTCCTGCCACTGCTACAGACAAATCACTCTTTTGTGCTCCTTCTCCTTCTCACAAAACCGCACTGCCAGCCTGTCCTGCCGGGAAGTTTATTTCGTGTCTGTAAAGCCACCCCACACACCAGCGTACCAGCCTAAGGCAAGCGCACGCCTCTCCCCGACACCGAGCGGAGCGGTGCCGGTGCGATGCCGGTGCTCCGTCGCACACCCGTCTCTCGAGCCTGCAGAGCCCCCAGGTGGCACCTACTTGCCACCACCTGGGCCTGGTCCTGCTCTTTTCTGACCCCAGCTACCGAGGGCCAGCTACCATTCTCTCCGAAAGTGAGAATTGTAAAGCAATAATCTGTGCAGCTACTGGCATATTGTTCTTTTGGATCAAGGGTATTTACGAAACAGGGACAATGAAAAAGGATACTAAATTCTCGGAGAACCTAAAAGGCACCAGGGAGCCGGTAAGTGCAGTGAGGAAGGGCACGCAGTGTGCAGGAGCTCGCATCCCTCACAGGCTGCTGCTTGGCAGTGCCCCAGCTCTGGAAAGCAGCAGGCTGTACCGAGGGCTCTCCAGCCACACACCCTTCCCTTTCAAATCAACTCTTCCCACCCAGGCCCTGACTGTGACATCTTCCGGAGGAACGGAAATGTGGTAACAAACTTACCACCCCCAGGCAAAGACAAACTGGAGATTCTGGAGATGCTCCTCCGTTTTTCTCCCTTACATGCCTTGTGCTGGATGATCATTTGGCCTCGTGATTCTATGAATATTCATATATTTGCCACTTAGAAATGCAGGAAGCAATTTGTATTAAAATACCAACACAATGACTTCCATTCTCTGTGCCCCTGAGGGATATAAGTATGTACTTTTTCTCTTTGAAGTATAAATAATACTACATTTTAGAGGGAAGTGCCCATTGACACAGATCATTATACATTTCATGACCAACATTCTTTAACATATTTTTATTACAAGATCCCCTATATACCTACTGAGAAGATATTGTTTCTCTGGAAGTGCTACTTTTAACCAGTAGTGGCACTCAGTACCAGTCAGTACAGCTGCAACCATGATAAGCATTGATTAGAAAGCTTGCTACATGTAAAGAAAGTGGAAGTAATAATGCTAACAATTATTTGTACTGATGTGTAACCGGATTAAAATTATAACTTATTTTTGTTCAGACATAGATAATTATAGATTCTTTGTTAATACAAATACTTTCTATTCGCCCTCTGACATCAGATTTTAAGGTTCACATTTATAGGCTTTTATTTGCAGCTAGAAGCCTTGAGTGGAAGATGATATAGACACATAATCCATGGCAAGGGTTTAAAGTTACACAAAATACCATAAACTGTTTTATTTGTTCCACAATGACATGTCATTTTTTCGTGCAGATGCCAAGTAAACATGCTCATTGCCAAAAGTCACATTGTAGCAGCCATTCTTCTGTGTTACACCTCCATGCTTGGCGGTCCTCTCAGAAAAGCTTCAAGGCACTTAGAGAAAAATTATCAGAACATAAATGAACTTCCCATAAATTATGCCAGACAATTTAGCAAGTACACAAGGCCTCAGGGAAGGTATGCTGTGACCCAAAATAC
Organism: Anomalospiza imberbis; assembly: GCF_031753505.1. NCBI lineage: Eukaryota > Metazoa > Chordata > Aves > Passeriformes > Viduidae > Anomalospiza > Anomalospiza imberbis. Next base: position 13,505,795 of record NC_089693.1, on the reverse strand, counting down.
TGTGGGTCTGACCTAAAGAAGATTGCTGGGGAACACAAAATGTAGTGAGCTGGCCAAGCCAGAAATTTCAGAACATACTTCTGCAGACAGCTCAACTAAAACTGCTGTGGAAGATCAGTAACTATCACATTCTTTGTTACAGTAAAATTCAAAAGATAATTAACCTAATGTTTCCTGGGTACTGAACATATTCTTCCACATTTGTGAGATTTGGAATCTTTAATGTACTCAGTTTTTAACCCCTTATCATGTAACACTGATAAGGAAACTAACGTGTACACTTAAAACGTTAAGCCACGATGTTCTATGTCTATGCAATACTGTCTTTCAGGATCTCCAACTCCATGCTCAAGGTGTTACTTAGAATCCTTTCAGCTCTGCCACGCCCTATAAATTATTCCTGTTCACTGTGAAGAGTTTTTTAAAAACACATTTCATATCCTTATTCTGTCATAGCCATATACAGAAAATAAAACAAAACCCAATGTTGTCAACATTAAAAAGGAAGAAAACCAAACCCAAGGCAGTTTATACTATAAACATTTTAAAGGATCTGAAGAAACCAGTGTCTGAAACCTGGTTCAAACAGGTACAATGGTTTCCTATTTGCAAGAAAGAAAATACTTTCAGTCTCATTCCTGCTGCAACTCCTAGATACAGTTCTTTCCTCGCACATGTGCAAATGCATTAAGTATAGTATATAAATCATACAAAAATCAAAAACTTCCAACCGTTCTGTGACATGACTGTACCTTTCTTGTACATTATGTAGCAGCTAAAATGCTACCCCCTTTTGTTACTGTTACACCCTCTTTTCTTTCACTTCATTAAAAATAAAAGGTCTTCACTATGTAGGGAGCAACAATACAGATGGATAGAAGGAAAATACAGGAGCAATCATAACCACTAATAATTTTGCTGGTGATTTCACAAGCTAGGACTCCAGCAATCAGGACTGTATTCCTGTAGATGCTTTCCCAAAAATATTTTCATCAATGAATTTTCTATCATGAAAAGTATCAGTGTTGTAGATAAATACCCTTCCCTTAGAGAAGTCTTTGGTCTGTCATGGAGTAGTGCAAGTAATAGGAAGGTAAACTCTGCACACAAAGCCATCAGTGAACTCCAGATGCTGACAAACACAAAATACAACAGTAAATCTTTATGGTAACTGCCCTGACAGCTGAGCTACCAACATCAATATGGTCAGCGACCAACCAGAGCTATCAGGGAATTGCTACTTGCCAGATGGCGATGGCAGCGTTCTTCCACATGCTTCAACGTGACCATGAAAATGAAGAATTACATACAGAACATAATAAAAAAATTAAGAGGAATATAAAACCCAAATCACTTGAGCACAACTCCCTGAAAATAATCACACTCATATGCACTTTTCACAGCCTTTATGAATTACTTTCCACCCACTCCTTAAAGGAAAAATATTTGATACAGCAGACAGCTGTTGTGCATTCAGGGATGTGAGAAAATGTATTCCGTATTACTATTTAATGTATCATGCCTGTGTGAATAGAATCATTAAGCTTGCATGTCTCCTTTTGGCTTATTTATTCTCAAATTTACAGATGCTGAATTAATTCATCATCACCACCCAAACTGTACAAACTCCTAGGGTGATCCCCAACAGAGCACTTGACCAAGGATGGAGTTTTCACTGGAATGGCTCCTTTAAATCAAGCATGTATGTAGTCAGCTTGCATCCACAGCCAACAATTTAGTAATGATAAATGCTATTGCTCAGCAAATCCATAGCCCTGAAGAAAAGCCAGCAAACCTTCTTCTTTACTCCAGTTTGTGGTTGTTCTTGTTTGGTTTCTTACAACAAATTCCTGCCCTCACCTAAACCACTGAATTGTTTCTACTGCTTCCAGTAAACTTCCCTGTACAGAGAGCAATGCTCATTTGGAGTCAGCAATGAGGAGATAACAACATTGTTTCCTGCAGTAGGATGGAAAAAGCAATTCCATTTTCTCACTGATGTGTTCCTTCACCTGGAAGCTGACTTGAGCCAATAGAAAATTAAAATATTTCTGTTGCAATGCATGAAACTTTTGGATGAAGTTCTTGGAGAGGCATTCTGTTCTTCCTACGTCTTTTCCTTTAAAACGGACTGGAAAAGTATCCTACGAAAGAGCATAGAGCTGTGTACCTATGCCCAAGCCTCATGATTACGCAGTGCTTGCTGTTATCAGTACAGCCCATCTTACAGATAACCGAATTTGCTGCCTGCTATATTTACCTCGCGGTAATTAAAATTATATAACATATATATTATGTAACATATTCTACAATCAGAAAGATTTAGAACATTTGCAAGAGGCTACAGTGGTGAAGCCCATCGCCAAACAGTACTACTTAGGAGGTGACCAGAGAGAAAATATTCAGAATGACTATTGTTAAGTCAAAACCCGTTTCTGTGGGGCACTGACAGCTACACTTCACTTGTTTTCTGCCGCTGACAAAGTGTTTGTGGTTGAGCAGGGGGTGAGTAAAAGCTTTAGCTCACCGTTAAGGGACCTCCTCTCAAGAAGAATTCCTACAAAAGTTGTCTGGGGGAAGGAGGTTAAGAAAAGAAGGCGCCTGAAAGGAGAAATCGCGGCGCGAGGGCCCCATCAGAAATGGTTCCTCCTGGTCCCGCTGCCCGCAGCAGAACCGGGCCGGACACAGCGGGGCCACCCGCCAGCCGTCCCGCGACCACAGAGCCCGGGGGCGGGCGGCGGGACCGAGGCCGGCGGGAGCTGCCCCTCCAGCGGCCCCTCGGGCAGCGAGAGCCCCGCGGCAGAGCCCCGGGCGCGCCGAGCGCAGCCCGCCCCCGGCGCCGCCCCGAGTCCCGCTGCCGCGGGGCGGCCGCCGCGGGCGACCGGAGCGACCGTGACCGTGCCCGCCCGGCCGCTGGCCTGTCGCCCCTCCGCGGGGGCCGCCCCTCCACCCGCCAGCCGAGAGCGGCCCGAAGTTGTGCGGGGCCGAACAATGCGGAGAGGACTATTTGTCCTTCCGCCGGCCGGGGGAGGGGAGCGGCGGCCGCGGGGGAGGGTCGGGGGGCCGCTCCTCGCCGCAGGTCCCGGGGCGGGACGGGCCGGCTGAGCCCTCCCCGGGGCCGGTTACGAAATCCCGGGGAGCCCAGCCCCGTCCCGTCCCGCCCAGGCCGGGGGCAGGCCGGCTGCGACTGTGCACGCTGCGCCGGCCGCGGGCCTTCGCGAGAGCCGCGTGGGTAGCAGCGCCGCGCTCTGCCCGGTTCTGTCCCGTCCCGTCCCGTCCCGTCCCGTCCCGTCCCGTCCCCGCTGCCCTGCGCCTGCCGGCTTGGCTGCCACTGAGAGGCTGGCGGGGCAGCAGAACTCCAAACGGTTCGGCCGGGGGGAAAGGCTGATTCCCCGTATCCCCTGCTGCCGCTCCAAGCCCTGCACTCCGCGCTTCCCGCGGGAGTTACACACCAGCCGAGGGCTCCGTACGAGTGCGGTGCAGCTCGCGGCCATGTGCGCCTGGAACGCTCCTCATCTTCCCCTAGCTCAAGAAACGAACCTGAACACCACCAGTGAAGAAATAAGCAGTTTAAATAAATAAATAAATGACGTTAAATCCAATTCACACAGGAGCTGGCTTGGGTACTCGTTTTGTTTAAGCCAATATTTCTTAAATTACCTAAAAACAATCAACAAGTTTATGCTAAAAGCAACATAATGTTTTCTTACTTTTACAGTACTTTGCTACTTACAGAGAAGTAAGTAGTCACGAGAGATTTACACAAGCTTAATAAAATTAAATTACATTGTCTTTAAAGGTGGCTTTAAAAATCAGTATGATCTAAAGCTTAATAGAAACGTGTTAAGATGTTTAATTAAAGCATTCATTACATTGAAAGCAGATTGATATCCCTGGAGAAAGCTGGGTTTTTTCAGCCTATCTCAACCTTTGTGTGCAGGAGCTCTCAGCATGGCCATGCCTACCGCTGCCAGGAGGTGACCACCGGCACCGTGCCGTGGTGTCGCAGCCAGCCAGTCCTACCGAGCGGCCCCGCTGCCAGAGGGACAGACTGCTGGCAAAACCAGTCCAGGGGCTGGGCAGCTGCAGCGCTTTGAACTACTTCATTTTAAGAGAACCCATTTATAAACTCAGAAAACACTGATTACAACAAAGAATCCTGTAACTGAGATAAAAAGGAGACTTATTTTCAGTGAGGAAATAATACAATGTTTGAAGTTTCCTATGTGAACTATATGCCTTTCACTACACATTTTTTGTGATGATCACATCACACAGTTCAACGTGAACAGTTTTGAAATACCTCTAGGACGATCATTACTGGTGAAAGCCATTGGGGCAAAGCATCTTCCACTAGTAAGTTCTCACACTGAACAATGTTGGCTAGGTAGTCAGAATAGAGCTAATTTGCAGAAAGGATAAAATGTGAGTATCACCACTTTTAGCCTTGTTTCCTGGAGAAATCACTTGCACACTGTGTTCATGCGGATGGATGAGCTTTCTTAATAAATCACAAATTCACTTACTAATTTCAGCCAAGGAAAATTAGATCACATTCATGCATGTAATGGAAACAAGGACTGAAGGAGAGGAAAACAGGAGACTAATAGTGCATCTACTGAAGAAAGGAGTAGGTAAGGTCAGTCCTTGTTAGTGACCAAAGAACCCGGGGTGCAAACCCAGGGGAAGGTAACTTTAGTTCCCTTCTGGCAGATAAAATTCTGGTATTCTGCCTGCCACAGGAAGTGGAATCATCCATCTGTTTTACACAGAACTTTTTGAACATTTCCCCATCTCCAAAGTTTCACAGGAACCAGGAAATAATTGCTTTAATGCAAGCAAAAGCCATATAACCCATAGATAATGTTTTATATTCTCAAATTGCTTGGAAGAATTTAACTGAAGTCTGACTACAGCCATTCATCAGCCAGTCCCAGATGGGTCCCTCATGCATGAGATTCATACCCAAAACGAATTCCCTGCTTGGCACTGACGGGAAGAGTTTCTGTTCTTCACGCAGCTAATGGACCATCAGATGATGCACTTTGGGGAACTAATGGATAGCAGAGAGGACTACATTTACAGAGGAAAATTAGAACATTGAAAAATAGTAGGAACTCTTTATACCAACCACATATAGAACTACACTTCAAACTACACTGAAAGAAACTTTGTTTCTTAAGTCAGTAGAGTGATAATATGGAATTTTTTAAGGCTTTAGGAAGAAAAACAAAGGTCAGAGTTGAGGTTTTATTTTGAATATTGTTGCAGCCACATCATAGGTGGATTCTTGTATGATGACAATGGCTAATACTAAAGTATTTCCCTCCTCATATATTATCAATATTATTGTTTCCAACAATATCTGCTGAATACATCAGATTAATTTTCATTTGGGAATGCAATTGTAGGTAGTCTCCTTGTCATACATATTTATAATTTCATTGTAATTAACATAAATATTTGTTAGAAATAAGAGACAGTATTGCAAGTGCTCTGCCCAGAGAACTATTGATTGATTACATTTAGTGTACTTTTTGCATTAATCATTAAAGATTAAACTTCATAAAATGTATCTTGTCCCCCATAGTTTTCCCTTATATTGTGCTTAACACAGGAAAATCTGGGGGAGTTGTCTCATTTACTGAAGATACTTGATTATCGTGGTTATTCTTTCTTAGAGGAAAAAAAAAAACCCAAACAACCAAAACCAGTGTCAGAAATAATAATGTGATAGGATTACTGTACACAGCATATTGATATTTTGACCATAAAATGTATCCATGACAGATATGCAAATATTCAAGGCCAGATGACTTCAAGAATAGTACCCATTCTTTTGATGAACTAGTTTGTATTATTTCACCTGAACCCCTCTTTCATCATATGCAGATGAACTCTTATGCATTCACATGATTTTGACATTGTCACATTCAGATACTTATTGCAAGTACCTAGTTTCCAGATGCTACAGAACAGTACAGTGTCCCATTCAAAATTATGCCCATCAGAAATTTTATTAGTCTGCTCTTAAACTAGAAACAAACATGGAAAATGTGAATGTTATACCATGTAGAGGGTTGTTCTATACAGGTCTCAAGTCTAGAGCTAAAGGACACTGCAAAGAAAGTGAATTTTTGAGATTTAACTTTCTTTTTTGAAGAGCAGTTTACTTTCTAAACAGCATATTTATGCTCTCTGTTCTTCTGTGCTTATACAGTAGTAGTTATGACCTCCAGAGCCATAATTCTACCACAGCTGCAGGTCCTGGGGAGCTGGCTTATAGCAAAGAGGCTTCTGAATGAAATACAACCTTAAATCAAGTTTCGACAGCTTATAAGAATAGGGAACATAAGAAAACCAGGCTGCTCAGAACAAAGGTCCACCTATCCCAGTAGCCAATTTCCAAACTAACAGCCCAGTAGAGTGTTTACTCTTTGCTGTTTAGTCCCTCATATGTTCTCAGTGCACTGACTATTCAGTGGGATTCTGGAGAGTAGAAATGGGTTTGGCCCAGTGCCTGTTCCTGGTACTGCATCATTTCCAGACTAATGAGAAAGATCAATCATTAGCCACTACAGGACACTCAGGGAAGTATGTAAAAATCAGGCACGAGCACAGTAATCCTGTACCTGACATATTCCCCTTGTTGCCAATAAGAAAATTAATAATTTCTCAAGCAAGAAGTTGCATTTGATTGTTGTTTTTAGTGGTTATTGAGAGCTCATGCTTCATTAATTTCTTTGGTTCATGTTGAATAATTTTAACTACTCAGTAGCCATATTTATAGAAATCATGACAAAAGTGTCATCAAGTAGTGAAACTTTTTAATACTGTCAATAGGGTAATTACAGTCCATGAGGAAGACTCTTTGAAAGTCATTAAAGGAGATCCAAGTCTTGGTGGTGAAGACTTGTGATTGTTCTCCATCAAATACAGCATCAATATATTGCCATTGAAAGCTGTAAGTGCCAAGTTTGAGCTTTTAGTCAGTCATTTTACATTCCCTATATCACCTTTAGTTGTAAAGTTGAGGTTTTACAATGTGGAACATACTGTGATTAGCCCAGGGTATCATGGTTAGTTTGCTGCAACATGCAAGCTGTTGACTCTTGGTTGTCAGGCAGACCAAGCCAAATGGTTAAAGGTTAGTGTCCCTCTGCATTAGTAGGGCTCAGGGTCTTCTACTCAAATTATTATGTTCATAAAACTTGTAAAGATTTACTATCTTGGAGACAAGTATATAACAGAGTATATAACAGAGTATATAACAGAGTATCCTCTGTTATACTGAATTAAAATTGGAAAATACATTTAAAAGTTATTAGAAAGACAAACAGATAAACTGGTAGTGCAATGCAGAAATTTATCTTCTGTAAACAAAAAAACAGAATAAAGCAGTTATAAAAGGTACTTGCCATAATACTGTTCTGATTGAAGTCAAAGGATATGAAGCAATTGGCTTCAAAGAGGACCAAAGTATAGCCCATCCAGTATCCCTTCAGAACTATTTCCAGCAGAAATGTCACAGCCTGTCAAAACAATTCATATTACATGTGGAAATTTTTCATTATGTTCTCTAAGAAAAATGGTTATTTCAAAGTCAAGAGATTTTTCTTTTAACATTATTTTGTATTAATCCCCTCTTTTTCAAACTGCACGGAAAATTTAAATTGATCATATAGCTCAAGGCAATTCCCAAGTTTACATTCGTTGCTGATAGTGATTGAAGTGATGGTTACTAGAGACCTAAGCAGCTGCATTGCTATCAGGGTACTGGCTCAGAACTGAAAATTGAGGGGTTGCTAAGCCCAAGCTGAAGTTCAGAACATACTTTTATCTCTGGGAGGCAAGAATTATTGTACAGTTTGCAAATTTTTTTCAGTGTCAGACTGAGTTTAAGGTTTCTGAAAGGATACTGTTGTATAAATAATTTTGAAAACTGCCTTCTACTTCACAATTTTAAATATTATGAAATTTGATCCTATTTTTAATGTTGAGGGAAACATTTTAGCAACACAAATAGAAGACCTGCAACAGAATCTTGCCCTCCTGAGCCATCTGAAAGTTTTAGGTTTCTCTTCAGGGAAGCTATGATTTTCTTTTTGGGCTTTCAACTCAGTCAATAATCAAGTAACTTATATAGGTCAGTTTAATTTTCTTTATCTCAGCTGCCTCACATGTAACATAAGAGTAGACAATAACCTCCCTTAAAGGCTTGCCAAAAAGAACCAAACTAGAAGATCTTCAAATGAAACATAATAAAGATTTTATGTAATTTGACATTTAAAACTAGAACTGGGTAACATTCTACATACCTGTAAGACTGTATTTTAATTTTGGATTATAGGCTAGATGTACCTCAAGCAAAATCTTAGATAATTTATACATTTTACCACTAGGGTTATACTACCTTCATTTAGAAAAGCAAATAATGTTAATCTAAAACCCCCTCATTATTGTTATGTGATACACAAATATTTAAAGAGATTCTGTCCTACACCTCATTTAAATATTTTTTTTCTATATTTGAGAGATTGTTTAGTATGATGTAAAGCCAAATTAAAAGTAGGACACAAAGCTTTTGGGGGAATAGACACATGCTAAATAAAAGTGGCTGCTGCCACTGCCACCCTGCAGGGTCTTACAAAATATCATGGAATGTGTCAGTGTGATTTATTTTTATGAATTATTCCTATGGGCATGATGTATGTATTCTGTGAAGATTAAAAGGAGTTGTTTCTTTAGAGATACTACATTAAGAATCACTGTAAAGTTATAGTTTAATTCTGCAGAACAAAAGACCCCACTCACTGAACTTTTATCAGTGTAACAAAATAAATATTGTATACAAATTTAATCATGGAACAATTCACAATGCTGAATACATTTTACAAAGTCAATGAAGTTTGACATGAAACAGATGAGGCACTGAGCAAAAATATTTTCCATTTTTGAAGCTAATCATTCAGAGACATATTTCCTGTATTGTAGGATTTAATTTTCTTAATGATATCTGTTAGCTCTTCAAGAACTGACAAACTGGCTCCCACTGTTGCCCACTTTATTTAAGGTTACCTGTCTGTCATTTGCTTCTAGAGGCACCAGTTACAGAAGAATTTGTAATTTCAACCCACATTGAGCAAGACTATGATTATCTCTGAGACGTTATTTCCAGTGGTTTTTGCATCTTTCTAGTAATCTGTACAGAAAGGCACACTACACTTGATACACGACTACCAACCATGTAAGTTTCTATAATAATCAAACTAGAGTATTTTTCTGTGCAGTGAGAAGCTTCAAGAAGCACAAGGCCAAGCTGTCTCAGCATCAGAAAGCATTTCATGAATGGTCTCTAGAGCTGTACTGGCTGCCCTCTTGGCTCTGACACCAAGTTTGCACTGGAGTATACATTCAGTATTAGCACACAGTATTTCTAACAGGTGAACATTTTGATGTAGACAGGACTCCCTCTGCTTTCAGCCACTGCTGGACTCAACAGCTATCACTGTGTGCAGGAAGGCTGTCAGAATTCACAGCCTGAACATGTTTAAAGCTTTAGGCACTATAGAAGGTTTTATATGTGTGCATGAGAGGATGTGAAAATAATCCATATTTTGTGTATATAAAGATAACTATTGTCATCTTCTCATACTTCTACGTTAGAGTGGTTTTTCCTTTTTCTTTCATAGTGTGTTGTGATTACAATGGATTTTAGTTCTTAGAATTGTTTAGTCTTCATCATTAAATGAAAATTTTTGTGGCAGATTACTTATACATGAAAATGTAGCTGCACTTGTCAATTATTTAAATACATATTTATCTACATACACATGTTAACTACAACACAAGGTATTTGAAAAGACATATTTAAAATAATTGTTAAAAATATTATTCATTAAACCAGTACTTCTCTTCAACAGATATCTCAAGTGTTTATTGAGTACAGTCTCTTTACTATAGATTTAGATACAGCTCTAGTTTAATGAGCTTCCTAAAGACATCCACAGACACAAAAGCAGGAGAAATCAAGGAAATTGATTCTGTCACATTCTGGAGGCAGCTATAAGACAATTTATCACTTTTGAAGGATCTTCAAAAGCTTATGAGCATTTGGGACACCATGTATCAGAAAGTTCATAAATGACTCACCAAATATTACAAAAGGAGGAGAATGATCCTGGGTATCTTATAGAACAGTGAAATATATCCAAAGGCTGTTCCGGAGTAACAATGTAACAGGGGAATGGAATTTGCATGTAAATATTCTCCCGTCTTCTCTACACATACCTTCTCTTTATGTCATATAAAGGTAAAATAAAGCTATGGCTTAAAAATCACATCTCACTGAGTTTAGCTAACTAGTTCAAAAGGACAGATTTTCTGTGTTTCTGAATTTTGTGCTTCTCAGTCAGTAAGGAAAGGGCAGACACAGGGCTGACAGTGAGGACAGAATGAGGGAAACAGGATGCAACAGCTCCCCAACTACAGAGGCCAGTCTTAATGGGGGAAGCAACTACAGCACCCTTGGGAACAGTGGTGAGGGTGACCCCAGTCTTACTGGTAAGTAGAAAGGACTAGAGCATTTCCCAGGCTGCTGACATCTGTTATAGCCTAAACATAACTACAACTAGCAGATAATTTGTAGTAGTCTTCCAATTCCTCTTGCCTCCCCACTGAGCAGCAACTTGCTACAGCAAAGAATTATGTACCTATTGAACAAGATTTCTTGCAGATCTTGCACTAAGGAATGCCTCTATCCTGGCTATGAGAAGGTTCCTCCCAGGGCCCATGCTGTCTTTCATGCTGCTCTTTATGAGTTGTTGATACACTACAGACACTACTAAACAGTGCTCAGGATAGTGAGCATGAAGATGTTTCCTGTAATCATGACTGAAGGCTTACAACATCATTTCATACCTATGTTTGTATCATTTTGGAGGTAGATTGGATTTCCAGGTGCCACTAAACAACTACACTTTAAAATTATTAGGAATATATTTTTCCTTTTTTTCTAAGCAGAGCATGACCAGACTTTCCTCAGTGGTGCTCATGACAGGACAAGAGGCAATAAGCATAAACTGAAACATGTTAAATTCCATCTAAACATAAGAAAACACCTTGAGGGTGACTGAATGCTGGAATAGGTTTTTGAGAGTGCTTGTGGAGTCTCCAGTCTTGGAGACATGGCCCTGAACAACTTGCTTTAGCTGTTGCCCCTTGAGCAGGAATATTTGACTCTAGAATTTAAGTATAACTCACGACACTAATTAGGTGTAACCTCAACTATTCTGTGATTCTGTAATTAGACTACCTTCCTTAATGCAGTCATCATGGTTTATGCCTTTTACTTTGAAACTGGAATTGATTGAAGAAGGCAAGGGCTCATGACCACTGAGAGAACGAAGCTGTTAGAGCTGTTAAAACCTAACAGTGCAAATGAGAGACCAAAAATCAAACCAAATAGTGTTTCATGTTTATCCTGTGTGTTTGAGGAGGAGTCTTAAAAGAATTGGGCTAACTACATGTTACCATCCTGTACTTGCCCTAAATGAGAGATTGCATCTCTCCCTCTCCATTCCCCAGTGAGCAGCAGAGGCGACAGAGGGAGCTGCCTTGAACTGGCAGGATTGTCTGCCAGCATCTCTCCCCACTGGCACATCCCCCTCTCTCATCTTTAACTGGCAGGTGTTGCTAACTCAAGCAAGTCAAGAAAGCTGCAGGAATTTCACAGCAGAGAGATGTTGCTGAGTAGATTCTCTTTAGAATTAGAAGTGGGTTCACTTTTTCAAATGTTCTGAGGACAAACACTATCTGCTGTTTACTGCACCAAGCTTGTAGGCATTACTGGTTTATGAAAAGGTAATTTTAAAGAATGAGAAAGATCATGAGTATTTTGGTTGAAAACATTCTTTGTCTTTCTATGTTCCAAATAAACAGTTTAAAATTCAGCTTCCTCAGACTCTGTTTTCTCCCCCTAATTGCTGGACATTAAGTGCCATTCAAATGTGTTGGAATATTTCCCCCCTTTTCAAAAGCTACCCATAGAGAAATGTTTGGCTTCCCTTCAAATGGAATAGTTCAAAAAGAAAGAACTGCTGAGCACAGGGATTAGTAACAGTTGCACTTGAAAATGATTGATACTTTAAAATGACTGGGGGACTGGGTTTATACTTGTGAAAATAGAACAACAGGTACAGCAGAAAGGCTGGACTCATGAATTGTGGCTAGATTATTAGCAATAAAACTTGCACACATGGAGTTAAACATATCTGTAGAGAGACTTCATAATAAAACTTGCACACATGGAGTTAAACATATCTGTAGAGAGACCTCATAATATTTGTGGAGAAAGCTGTACTGACTAGGAGAAGTGTACTTGCTTAACAAAATATTTGCCATCAAAATGGCTCACTTAAAAAGGTTGATGAATAAAACTAGAGATTTTGATGTTATACTTCCCAAGGTGAGCAGATTGGTTTTTTGAGTTTTTTTTTTATTTATGCTTTTCAAACCCCTTTCAGATGACAGTAATTAAAAACAAAAACAAACAAAAAACTGCACAAAACCCCAAACACCCACACAAACAAACAAATAATTAGTAATTTCAAATATTGTTTCAATATCATTGGAACTAATGGTAAGTATTGTCAATTTCAAATGTTAAAGCCTTAATAAAACCTGCGTATATATTTAGCCAGCCCTTTCAGTATAATGTTACTGAGGCATTAATATACCAAGACCTAGATTCCCTCTATCACCAGAAAAATGATCTCATTAGTTATCTTTCCAGTATAGCAAGCTTTTTCATCCATTTCTTTTACAAGCTGCTGTTACCACTATTCTCCTTGAGGAGTCTTGACAGTTGACTCAAGCTGATGGCCACACTTCCACAAACTGCTGTAGAGGAACTGCCAAACCTGTTTCCTACTGTAAGTCTGGTGCTTTCTCTAACTCCTCATTAATTTGCTCTTAATATATACAGATATATAATTTTATTATGCATATGTTATTGTGGAAACGATGTGTCAAGTTTGGAGCAAAAAAAAAAAAAAAGCTGATTTTTTTTTTGCTTTTTTGCTGAAGTAGATAAATACTGGAGTTAATGCACAACAGAATTCCATTGCACAATATGGCTAAACCAGGTGACAAAGCCTGTGTTTTAGAAGTAAAATTTTATAATGAGTAAAAACAAAAGGAACAAAAAAGGGGTTGAGGATGCTAATAAAAGAGTAGAAAAAGCCCTTAAGGAAGTATGATGGTGTTGAATGTGTGATACAGGCCAGTTTTTAACTGAGGGAAGAATGGTTAGTGGTTAAAAGTGGTTAAAACACACAAGATATGGGCCCAGAAGCAGAGATTATTGGCAATAGTTCTTGTGTTTTGCAGACAATAGGAAGTAGGGGTGTGACTGGCCATCTGGTCTGCATGCTCCAGCTCCAGCTGTGCTAGCAAGCTTAAAGGAGGAACTGCAGCTGTGTAATGAATATTTACAGCAGAGGAGGGTGTGATTTATGGCAAAGATAAGAACTGATGAAAAAGTAGGACTGGATGTGCTTGAGGTTTAAGATGGCATTTCAAATCCTGTTGTCTGTGATTCAATATTGAACATTTCCTTAAAATATTCAGAGACCTGAAAGAAGAGATTTCATTCATAAACTTGCTTTAGTGTGTGTAAATATAATGCTGGGAATTAGTATACAATTGCCCAGATCCAATTCTTATAAACATAGTTACACAAGCACAAGATTTTTCCTGCTAAGTGGAATGATCAGAAGGTTTTGATAATTTAGTATCTAAGAATTATAAACTTATTTTAGATAGCTCGGAACTGTGAACACCTTAAGTACAATTAATTTTATATTATTCATGTCAATGAATCAGACTCAGAGATGGTCTGGGTGGAATTAACAAATTATCATCACAAGATATCTTCACAGATGTAACTTGTTAGTATTTAAAGTTTTGTTAAAAAAACAGGATTTTTATAAATGAGATTTCTTTATATTTAAAAATATGTATGTGTATAGCACATATTACACAGCTCTACCTACTGTCCCTTCTAAAGAGATTGTGAATAAATAATTACAATATAATTGTCTTCAGATACACCTTGTCCATGTTATTTAGCTGCCATAGGTAAAGCTCTTTTTGATGGCCCATATACTGGTAGAGGAGGACTAACCTGACCAGCAGTTACAAGCAGGCAGGAGGTAACCTGCAGTTGTGACAGCACACAGTACCAGCAAGAAGTTAACTTGTAACTGCATGTAAAAAGAATTGCCAGCATGGTTTCCTCATCTTTGCCTTGCTAAAGAAATGTATCTTGGATGGTAGGTACTCCCTTGAAAAAAACATTCAGCTAGAAGCCTTCGAGTGGGAATTAGTCACATTCCTCGTTGCTTTTCCCGTGCTCCAGAGAGTTTGTGACAGGAACAGAGAAGTGCAAAAAGCTTTGATATTAAATCTAGGGATAACATTCATCTGAAGAGCTGGTGTCCCTGGAGAATGGAGGGAAAGTGTTATTCTCTAATATTCCTTAAAACACTCAGAGCAAGTGGTTTTATTCTATCCATGAAGACATTCTCAGAAATCTAACTCTATTAAGTGCTACTGCCTTAAGAAGCATTTGTTCTGTAAAAAAAACATGCCACAGGAAATCCTTAAATATAAGGGTGGAGGTAAGTAGCTGGCATTTGTTTCTAATTCATGTTTATTTTATTTCATTGCAAATTCTAGTTCATCTCTTCCAAATGAATATGGAACATTTCATTTGCTGATCTTCTGCATTAATGTGGTCAATATAATTGGAGCTGAAGTGAGCTGTTTGCCAGACTTTCTAACTGCTGCCAAGAAAAACTTGGGTGTCATTTTAGAAAAATCCATGGGTGGAGGAGGACGAGATCATGACCATCTGTCTATGCATCAAAGGCTAAATCATTATAGGGGAAAAATAACTTCTCTGTTGTGTTTGCCAGCCTTGTTCCCCTTCAAAGTAAGTTCAGTTAGTAAGTTTTGAAGACATACATCTTCAAAATTGTCCTGTGGGCTCAAACATTTCTTGGAAGGAACTTGGGGAAAATTTCGAAGGTCAAAACTGCACAATTTGGAAGTGAATGAGATAGCACCAGAATAACATTTGAGAAAAATTATACAGTCTCCTTTAAAATTTCCCAAATGCTTTCTGTTGCATCCTTTCCAGCTCCAGAATGTACCAGGTAACACATAGGAAGCACATAATCTCTTTCTTGTCCTGAAGACAGTTTCTACACATTCCATGCCCCATGGCATTTACAGACTTCTTGACTTAACATTTAACAAAGGGACAATAGACTAACAGCTTTTGAGAGATGTGACAGTAAATATGCACCTGGACCTACCTGAGCCTTAGAATTTATCTTGTTGGTGAAGATAATAGTCTGAAAAATAAGCATCCTGCCAAAATATTGCATAAAGAAGAGGGCCCTTATGTGTACAATCGTTAATACTTTGCTCTTTTTATTTGGTTGGATTTTAGTTAATGCAATGCAAAATTAAAGTCTTGGCATCATGCCAAAATCCATCATAAGGAGCTAAACTAGGAATGTCTCTGAAAAGCCATCAGTCCTTCAAACCTGGAGTCACTATTGCAGGCGTGCCACAGACTCCTTTATCAGTAGTACTGTGACATAAATGTCTCTCTGATGAGAGTGAAATGACAACAAATGGAAAATGCTGGTAACCATGGGAGCTCTGTTTAGACTGCCACTTCCAGGATGCTACTGCTCTAGTTCAGTCTGCTACTGTACCCACTGCAGTTCCTGAAGGTTCCAACTTCTAGCATGCTCTCTTGTCAAAATGTTTGCATTTTGCAGTGTGTGACATCTAAGACCAGACATTATTACTAAAAGATATCACTCAGGTTTCTCTGAACAGGAATCCTTCATAGTGTCAGTTTTCAAAGGAAACCATTACAGGTTCTTATCAGCAGTATGGAGGTTTTCTTTCTACTGAGATTCTGAATTCTCTCCTTCTTTGAAGATAAGAAATCCCTGCTATCACAGCCTTTATCTGAATATGAATGGGTCCCTGAATTCGATAAACTTTAGGATTATGAGGATCAAATCCTAAATATGTGTACATTGAGAGTTCAAAAGGTGAATTAATTTCACCTTTGTACAATTGGTATTCTTGATTTCTATCTTTCCTAGTAATAAATAGTAAAATTTCAAAATGTACTTTGAAAAGAATTATGCCTTTTTGGAGATATACTTCCTCTTTCAACATCTTAAAATTAAAAAATAAAATATTTTACAGGCAGATCCAGATGTGACTTTTGGAAAAATAGTCCATGCTTTGTTTTTAATAAATGCAAACTAAGCAAGAGTGAATTTTTTAAAGTGAAATGTCATAGCATGTTTCACACATGAAATGTAACAAATACAGTGTTAATTTGCAGTGCATTCTGAACAGAGAACCACAGCATTCCACCAAATCTGGAATCCTTGAAGATAGAAACTTTTTAAGTTTCTTTCTAATAGTAACTACAAAGTATTACTTCAGCCTCATGTAATAAAATGCTGTCTTGAAGATACATGTAAAAAATCTAACCACTGAACAAAGATTTTTAAAAGGTATTGACAATGCAGAAAAATTATACTTGCACATTATTGAACTTCAATGATACTCTGAGAAAGATCTCAGATTCTGCAAGTTTTCCTCAAAATCAAAATGTTTACTGCAATGACTTGGCTGAGTTTCCTAAAATATTTGTTTGCATCAGGCTTCTTGAATTATCACCTTTCTCAGCCTTTATTCTTGAATTTTAACAGGATTTGTATTTTCAAGAAAAAAGTTTAAAAGAGTAAAACCTAGTACTTCTGTGCCACTTGCAGAAATCTTGTGGTAAAGAATGAATCTGGGTCATTATAGTGAAAAGTGTACATACATATACACATTGTTTCAGAGCATTCTTTTAGGGTTTTTATGAAAAACAGAGTAGCAGCCTTTCTGCCCTGCCACTCTCACTGTCTACGTGGTCAACAAATAGTTGACCTTGACTAGTAAAATTTACTGTCTGAGATGAATAATAGGATATCCTGTAAAGCAGGAGTGTTAGAAATCTGCATGGAGGATTAAATTAGAAAACTGCCAGAAGTTCAAGGGCCACATCCATTTTGCATAAAATGAAGCAGATGGTAGCTGACTTAATCTTTGATACCATGGTACGGTCCACAGAGATTATAAATCCCAGCATGAAACACTCCATTTCTTTCTTGCATTGAGCAGGTGATAAAGAAAGATATAACATCTTGCAGATATTTAGAAATACCTACCTTTAAAAAAGGCTCTATGATGCATTCTTGTTTCTTATCTACATTTTTCTAGCAAAGGTTCTACAGCTAATATCATTCAGTTGATTAGCAACCACAACTAATTGGCAGTTTCTTGGCCATGTTATTGGAGCTTTGCCTGTGCTGGCCCAGAGATTCCCTGTTTCTCAGAAGCCTTTTTCCTATGTTACACAAGCATTTATAAATCTTCCATCATGATATATGCCATTCACAGGCATAACCAGATCAACCAATAGAACAAATACTCAGAGCCTATATTTGAAATTCCTGCACTACTCAGGAGCTGGTGGGACTTTCTGAACATATTGCTAAGGAGGCAATGTCTTGGGCTGCTCCTGAGGATCATCATCTCATAGGTATTTTACACGACATGAGTGACTAAGACTATTGGCATTTTTGGTTGAGAGTGTAAAAGATTTAGAGCCTTATTCAGAAAATCTTAAAATCAAAATGTTTCCCATCATATTAAGCAAAGCAAGTAAACATTTTGAAAGTTACTCTAAATCAAACTCTTAATGTGTACATCAAAATTTCAGGAAATCCACACCATCTATACATGCAGACTAAGGAAGCTTGTGATAAAAACATGTGTTATGAATAGTATTGAGTAAGTCACTCCCTGCAGACCTCTCTGTGCTCATATCAACTTAATGCTGGGAATGATTTGTGACTTAATTTAGAGGATCTTAACTGGTTTTAGTTCTATTGCTTACGTTGAGATACAAAATACTAATCTTAAAACACTGGTATTCCAGAGTGAAGGAGGCTAAAGTCTGAAGCCAAAGAATAGAATAATCTTGTTAATTGTCCACAACTTGCTAATACAGTGTGAAATCCATTGGACATCTGGTAATAAAAATTGTGTTGTCCTTTGCAAATATGCATTTTCTGTAATAAGATTTAAAATATAAGTGCTAGAATATTCCTATAATTTTAGAATATCCAACTACTTACTTGGAGATGGTTTACTTTCATTTAATTTATAGACCCCCACAACGGCACAGATGAACTATGACAGATTTTGGTGTAACTACTTTGTAAGGAAATAGTTCAAACATGATTACTGAAGACTGATCTTTTAATGCAAAGATAACTGGAAATCATCTGTAATGTGAAATTGTGGGTGCTGCTCTATGTTTTCCCTAAAAGAAAAGCGGGCAATGTTTTGTCATCCAAAGCTATAGCCAGTATTACTCAGTACTTGTGGGGACCAGCCTCAGCCCATCTGCTTTGCTCTGATCTGACTGCACAGAGCAAACACAAATCTGGGTGGGTTACAGGAAGCAGAAATCCCTGGCATTGCTGCATGAGTTTGAGGCCCTGCTGCCCTTCTCCCACCCGGGTGCTGCCACTGGACGTAGCTTTGTAGCTCGGTACTGCTTGCCCAGGTCTCTGCCTAAACATTTAAAAGCTGTCTGAGAGCTGAGGGAAGCTCAAATACTGACTTTGCTGGAACCTGCTGAGGCTGCAGCTCTCCCTGTTTGTACTTTCCAATTTTTCATTAGTAGTTCCAATCTCATTATGTGGTAACAGCTACAGAGCCAAAGACTTGTACCATTGCTTCAACTGGAACAGCATTAGAGCTGCTATGGTTTGTGTCAGGGTCGACTCAGTGCAAAACTTAAGGGGCATCACTGCAAACTGAGGTTTTCCATTTCTCATGAGAATGGCCCTGAGCCTGTACAAGCTGTAATATTTCAATTTTATAGATGAGAGAGATTAAATTATTTCTTTTGATATTACAGATATGTCCAGGATGTCCAGAAATTTATATTCTCGCCCTAATACTGCAACAGGAAAACAAAAAATCAAGGGGAGAAAACATTTAGAAATTATTGTAACTACATCTTTTTTTTGCCCTTTGAGGATTTTGTTTTCAAGCAATGGCTTCCTCTAACAGCTTTTAATACTTAACTAGTCATTTTCATCAGCATGGAGTTGTTCTAATTTGCTACTTCTATGTTCCAATTATGAAATATGACAGAATTCTAAATATTTAATGGGAATGGGATTATTACCAATGTGCCCTTGTTGCAAGCTGCATTGTTATCCTCTTTAGTATTGTAAAATATATGATGTACCTGTAGAAAAGAGACCTTAGTAGAGCATACAGATGGAATTGAATTCCTAAAGCAGTCATAGGTTTGCAAGTGTTATTCTCAAGGTCTCAATACAGGTTCTTCAGATTATTATACAAGAACATTGGTGAAAAAAGGCTTTGCCCACCTTCTTTTAATACAGTAACTCCACATATCATTCAAAGATACACTGGTACAAAATGATCAGTTTGATTACACCCTAAAATTGATGTTTTAGTTGATGTGCAATGTATTATAAGTTTATAATTTAATATTTTACTGTATGGGATGTATTTCTTGCAGATTACAATGACCCTGAGGTTATTTTGGTTCTTGCTCACATTTTAAATGAATTCTTCTAATATCCTTTGACAAAGGTCAGATTCAGACAAAGGTGTATACAGAAATACTGTCATTTAAAATGGAATAATACAAAACATTATGGTTTTACAATGAGAATCATGTAGTGAGACCTTTGCTTCATGTGTAAATCCACTGAATGAAGATATTATAGTATCTGGTAGTCAGTGCAAGAACTTGGGGGTGGAAAGCCTCCTAGATTATTCACTTAGTATTGGTGCTTTTTGTAAGAGAAATCTATGCTGTTAGAAAAACACAGATTTTTGTTTAAAGGTGATATAGCAAAAAGAAAAACAACTGCTTTATGGCTCCCACGGTAAGCTTTTCCCACCAAAAGCACCAATTCTAGGTTGGCAGTGTATCAGCAATGGTTGAAATTAAAATCTTACTGGCCCCTTCAATAATGTAGCAAATTGGATTTTGATATAAGCAAGACATAAAAATAGAACAGCAGCCCAAAACATTCACTGCTCATAGGAAAATATAGAGACAAGTTTGCAAAGTACTTCAGGTTGTGTTACAGGTCAAGCTCTACCAATGTTAAATCAGTTGTGGGAAGAGGAAAGTCATGACAAAGTCAGATTTCCTTTATAGAACACCTGATGAGACCAACAGAGTTACTCATACAACAGAGAAATTGCAGCAACCATAGACATAGGCTGCATTAAGAATAACTAAAATTTGTTATACAGTGGCCAAGAAGAACATGAAATGACATTATTTCTGAGTTGCTGTAGTGAAGTGAGATACACGGTTCATCTCACGTAGTAAAAGCAAGAGTTCTGCCAAAACAGCAATAAACTACCCACCTTCTTTTCTGCTGCCCAATGTTCTCAGGGCCACTAGAGACAAAGATCAGGCCCGTGTCAGTCACTGGTTCCTACTGCTTTCATTGCACTGTAAGTCACAGCAGTTCCACCTGGATCTGCTGATGCAAAAGCTAACTTTCATCTCTCACGGGTCTCTTCTCATTTCTGTGAGGCACTGTCACAGACCAGGCTATCTCCTGTGCCCAAGCATCCACTTATTCAGCCATCTTGCCAGCTCTCATTCTTCTGGATCTTGACTACTGCAAATATAAAGCAAATCAAAGGCTTTTTTAAAAGCTTTTTTCCTCATTAACTGAAGACCTTCCTCCTCACTTCAGCCTCATGCTGAGGTTGTGTCCAGGTGACAGCCAGGATAGCATCTAACCCTTCCATTAGTTAAAAAGACTTACTTCAGACTATTCCTTAAAATCCTCATCATGTCCACTTTCTCACTATACCATATAAAAAAGTCCAACAAGAGTAATCAGAAATCAAGCATAATGTTTGCATTGGACAGGTGGTTTCCCTGAAAATGGTGAATGAATCAATGTATTTTTCAAATGGTGAGCACGAAGTCTAATTAAGATCTGGCTTTCCATAGAAACATGGAAATCAGATGGTTTTAGCAGGGTGGCAGGGTGGTTTTAGCCCTGACTTCAACTACTGGGAATTAGGAAATGGAATTAGGTTGCATATGGATGTTAGACTTCTTAATGACTCATGAAAACAAAAAAAGTAGTTAGGCACAAAGAGTATCAAATAAATTTGGGTCTGTTTTTTGCTATGAAAAAAACTCTGAAGAGGTTGTGTCCTATCTGTATGAGACAGATGACAGAAGAAAAGTATAACTTAAAACTGATGTCATCACAATTATTGCTATTCTGCATCTGCCTAATTTCTAGTTGCTTAATGTAGTTGTTTAACTTCTCTTCAGAAAGGATTTTAATTTATGTTATCTGTTATAATTTTCTCAGTATTCTCTAAAATTCATAAGAAATGGAACCAAAACAATAAATATCTGAGTAAAAACACTGCAGAAACCTTACTAATATAAAACCATTTTATTTTAACAAGCTACAGTAGAAATCCATAAAATTAAATAACTTATGCAAATCAGCACAATATTGTATTTCTAGACAGTGAGGAAGCTATGTTGTGTTAAAGGATACAAAAATATCTGGGGGTTGATGTTTAAAATTATCAGTTTATCATGTAAGTACATTTTATTCCTCTCCTAAATAGTACCAAATTGAAAGTATCTTAGAAGAATTAGATGACTATATGATTCCACAATAGCAGTATCTCTTCCCCTATTACAGATCATTAGGAGGTTAACCATGTGAATGAATGAATGTGGCTGCTCCTGCAAATTGTTTTCAATTAGCTGTTGAAATAGAAAACTCATCTGAGAAACTGCCCTAAAATAATAACACAAGTTTCCCAAGCGAGCACTTTGCCACTGAACAAGAGCAATCCTGTAGTTTAAGCCACTAGAGACAGTTTATAATTAATGCTCGATTTTTCACAGGTGCATTTTTTATATATTTTGTCAGGGTATTGGCATTTTGTCTGAAAGCTGCAGCTTTGGTCCACACAGCTTATATTGATAGAAGCAAGGTGTGATGTTAAATGTGTAGATGATTTCCACTTGGTTAACTTCCAGAAAGATTATTTTATTTAAAAATTAACCTTTTGTCAATGCCAATAAGTCTTCTCTATAATAATAGCTCTGAACAGAAGGCTAAGTATCATTGCTTCATATATACAACTTCTTGATATTCTTCTTGGTAACTCATACTTCTCTTTCCTGAAAAATAAAATATTACCCTATCTTGAACATCAAAGTGATGAGCTGTTTCTCACTGACTTGTACATGGCCTTTTAAAACACTGATTCTGGGGACTGGCAGACCCGGTGAATAATTCTGGCTTACAGTAAAGCATATGTCCAGTGTTTACAGCAGTTTGGAAAACATGCCAAAATACTGCTTTTTAAAATTCTGTCATATTCACAGAGGTACCTTGTTTATTGTAGAAGTTTAATATCTGTACTCCACCTGTCTAAACAGAAGCAGAGCAGTTGACTGATTCATGGTTAATGCTTCCCAAGGAACCTGTATACTAGAAGTGGCACACTGGAGAAAACAACTAGTCTGACATCTTTTGTTTGTGAAAATGAAATTAATCACAAACTACAAATTGTTTAGGGCTTCAGTGTGTTGACAGATATTCAAGGTCTAGAAAAAATATTTTTTACTGCACACATATTTGTACTAATACAGTAGCATAATTAAGGAAATCACCCTGCAAATGTCTGCTGCAGGCACATAAAAACCATTTGTTAGAAATCTGTGGCATGCAGAATGTTATGATCAAGATCCCTTAAAGAATTCTGTGCAGATTCTGTTCACCTGTATTTTTTTTGTCAGGATGGATTTTATTGCCATTGCATTGTTGTGATTTAATACTGCTTTTTCATAAAATGTAAAGTTAATCTATGGCTGTTTTAACACCAGAATGGCATTTCTGCTGTCCTCAGTCACAAGAATTTTCAGCCAGTGCCTATGCAATACTATCAATTGTAATGTTATATGAAATTCCAGTTTCTCTCTGTAAATCCTCACTCAGAGATCAAACAAGCATCTGTGAAACTTGGTTCTCCTATAACTCTACTGTTTAAGATGTAGCTCTACAACCTTTTATTGCTAGAGGCTCTGATGCCATGTTGCCCTCTATTGCTACTAGCCCATTATGTGAGCCCACAACACACTGGGCTGTAGCTGGGCTGAAAAGTTACATTGGCCAGCCAGACACAGAATTTGAAGACAGAAATTAAAGGATATTTTTACTAATTTTATGTGTTTACGCAACCCTGGAAACAGGGACATTAATAGGGCAAATTGAGCGGAAATGGAGAACTATGGAGTGTTGAGATAAAGAAAACAGAGCAAAGATACTGACCTTGAAGTGAGGTTAGCACAGAAATTCTCAGAAAAAGAAAGAGCTATAATTTCTAGTTTGAAACTTAAGACTATTATTATTTTAAGAATACTTGTAGGACTCAGAAAAGTAATATACAGATATTCAGCAAAATAGTTCTGTTTGTGAAAAACAGCTAAGAAATGTTAGAGGTGACAGAATGACACACAGAGTGTCATTTGGACTTCAGTTGTCATTTGGGAGCCAGCTCAAACTCTGATTGCTCATGTGCTATCCATGCCCTCGGAGTTCAGGAGTTCAGTGCTTTCCTTCTCTTACCTCAGGTCCGTGAGAATCACAACAAATGAAACTTGACTCTTTCTTACAAACTGATGGAAGCTAGATATGTAGCACTTCCCAGACCTCTCCTGAAGAGAATGAGCATCTCTTCATCATAAGTCTCATCCTGGGTATTTTCTTTAACAAAAATTTGAAGCTCTTAATTACTTTAAGGGAGTATCTACTATTTTATCAAATTTGTCTCAAATCAGCCTACGTGCTCAAAACCTAGTAACAGGGCATGTGTGCTATGGTTGCACAAATCTCCTTTCCTTAGTAAACTAGGCCAAATACCTCTAAGAAGCCAAATGAAAGTTTAAACTTCTAGAAATGACATTAAAAATAATTTCTTTTAGACAATCCTACCAAATTTAGTATCATGTTAATCCTACTATTCAAATGTGAAGGAATAAACAAAAAATTATAATCTTTACATGAATTTTTGACTCTTACTCTATGCTTCTACATGACAAGCAATTTTCAATCAAGCTGTTTAGAACACCTGAGATATGCCCCAGCAAATGACTGCCCAGTCAATACTGACACGAATGAGGCATGCATCACCATGACATTCAGATGCATTTTGCATTTTGATTGAAGAACAAACCACTCCAGGCTGTCAGACACGTGTAGCCCAGGTAGGATACATGCATTCTGCTTTGTACTTTGGCAAGGGAACTCTAAACTGGCTACATTTTAGTCGAGGACCTAATATTCAAGAATCTGGAGATTATGGAGAGCCTTGATAATATCAACTCTGTTTTAGAGTCGCTGCTTACAATTTCGTTTTGTAGGTTTTCTTGAAGAATACAAAAACTTCTAAAAACACTGTATACCCAAAGAAGGGAGCCTGAAGTAAAGATAAACAAGTTGACTGCTGAATACTGAGGCAAAAAGGAAACAGCTGTGTAGATATGAGGCCCATTGGACAGCTTTATAAATAGAAGTCAGCGGATCACAACAAACCCCCAAACGAAACAGCACAATCTTGTTTTTACTAGGGTTTTAAAAAATTTATAATTTTACTATTTTAAAGTTATCATTCATGTGTTACAGAGGAAGTTTCTAAAACTGTAAACTGTAAAACTGAGCCTGGTAAAAGAAAAAGCTGTTTAAAGAAAGGCAACGATACAGTAGTCAAATGAAATAAAGTATTTAAGAGGGCAATACTTCTGCTTGTTCCTAAACTTCATAAAGCAGCATTAATGCAAAACCCCAGGACACGACTGGCTAGATTCATAAGCAAGCAAAGGAAACTGGAAGTGATGCCACCTTTCATCCAGAAGTCCAGTCACTAATGCATTCATCTAGGAGAAGGCACCAGACAGAGAAGACCCGTGTCTATTTGAGGAGATTTTCAGAAGGGATTTTGAAATAAACCTCCTTGTTTTGTTTCATCTAAGTGTACACAGAGTCAGAATGACTCAAGTCTGATATGTAAACCACAAACTGGGGAGATAGATGGGACATCCTAGACTTTTAATCTCTGATCAGATAGACATTTAACATTCTTGAAGTGAAAAAGCTAAATCAGAGAAGAGTAGCCCAAATATCCTGTGAAACTCTGGTTAGATCAGATCTGTGGGAAGTGTTGAGCTTACAAAAAATAAGACGTGTCCCCTTACAGACTGTAACTGATTGCCTACTGGATAAGACAGCAATTCCTGTTGTTTTCTGTTTTGTTATCCTACTATTTTCTTTCCTTTCAGTTTGGCAGCCAGCCTGATAAATAAAAATCAGTTATTGGCACAGACTTTCCCAGAATTCATGGACAAGTTTTACAGATGTGATGATAATGCCAAGAAATTAGCTTCAGTTCTAGTTTTCTTAACAGAAACTCCTAAGCAAACACATTATTAAAGAACATAAAGAAATTTAACAATCTAAAGGTGTGTCACTTCCTTCTTACAGTGATTGATCCGGAGTTGCTGATACCTCAGAAGAAATTTTGAACAATATTGTGCTAAAGGACTATTACATGTAACAGATTTTCTGTCTTTATTGCTTATAATAAGTTTGGGGGTTTTGAATGATGAGAAAACTCTGCTCAGAAGCTTAGTAATGTGTTTCTATGTTTATTTGTCAGGTATTTTCAAATTCATCCCAATGGCAACTCCTTGTGAGACAATGTGAGTTATTTTTATGATGTCAAAGTAGAAGCATCATTTATCACTTCCAGTACTCTCTGCAATGGTTTAAAAACTGCATTGGAACATTGGACTTCTACAAGTTTTAACTCACATTTTTGGAGTTGTCTTTTCTTTTTTCTCTTTGTCCCTTCCCTTCCCTTCCCTTTTTGAAGGAATTATCCTACTTTTGTCTTCTCAAAAGAATGTGGTTTGCTTGTATAATCCTATATGAGCAATGGTTAATATTTTGCATGAGTTAATTAATTTTTACAAATCACAACAAAAGGAAGCATCATAGAAGAAATTTTCACTTCCTGTTAACAAGGGCACAAGCTGCTGAATATCTGTTCACCATATTTTAATGAACTACAGTATCTTGGCAAAATAACAGACAACACCCTTTCTTTCTCTGAGAAGGCTTGTGAGAGAGGAAAACAATCTAGCTGTAGGATTCTTGCAGTACAGCTGTTGTCAGTATGACAGTTGCTGTCAATAAGACAACTGCTCCAATAAATATATATTACTCTTTTTTTCTTTAAGCAGTAAATATGACTGCAAACTTTACTTAGTAGTGTAATTTTTCAACAAGATCTCCAGGTCATTTGTTGAGTTGGTGTTATGTCTGGAATCAACTCAGTGGAACAATGTTCTTTACTGCTGAATTAATTGAGCAGAAGTGGATGCAGAGGCTAAACCAAAGAGCTGTTTCCTTGGATCTTCTTTACTATGTGGATTACATACAGCAGTAGACATTTTGGATTGAATTTCTTTGAACAGGAAGGATAAAAATCCAACAGACAAGGTGTATGCCCTGTGTCTCTGCTCTGAGAACTGGGTGAGGAGTTGCAGTAAGTAGATGTACATAGCATCCTTTTTCCAAGACCAGTTTCTTAAATAAAAACTAAATTATCTCAAGGCTTATTTCTTTATGTTAATCTACTGAACTTCTTTTAACCTGAAGCTGCCATGGAAAACATGAAAAACTCCTCTGAAAAAAAAAAAAAAATTCTTTTGCTCCCAAATGAACAAACTGGATTTTTAATAGTGATGGCTCTGTAGGCATTTTCACTCTGATACAGCTCATCCAACTCACACATTTCTTGTAACTTCAAGCAGTTTAGACTGTGTATTCATATGGTGAGTTAGGGTAATCTTAACAGGAGAAACACATACATGCTGATGAGATACTGGCTCTCCTATATGCTAATTTTTTATTATTATTCTGCATAATTATATGTTGGAAGTGTTTAAAAAGGCAAATTATGGTTTGGGTTGGAGTTTTCTTCTTCACTTACAGAAGCATACTTCCAAAGACTGGAAGCTTATGCTTTCTTCAGGGTTGCACACTTGAGACTTTTCATACTGTCTTGAAAAGGACACTATAAACATGTTACATGTGCCTAACAAGCATTACAAAATAATGTTATAAACACATTAGATCACCCCTCAGTGTTTATACTTGTGTCAAATTCCTGAAGGTATGATACTGTAAGAACAAACCACAGCAGACTAAATGCAATCAATTTTACAAGCGTACCTTATGGAATAAATGAGTAAACCATACATGTGTTGAATAATGTTTGTGTTGCAGATGTTCATTTAGTATCTGTTTGTGCATTCATAGTTACAGGCTTCCCTCTGAACTTATCTATTGTAATGAAGCTTTGGCAGCAGCTCCAGTTGCAATGTCATACGGGTTGGTACTTGCTGACTGTGTCTAGTGCCTCAAAGAATAACAAACAATATTAAACAAACCCAAACTTCAGTGCTAATGAGCAAGACCTCCCCACTCTGCTCCAGGTGTTTTACTGACATACAAAATCAAGACTAGACAATTGCCCTCAGACTCACAGATCATGTTCAAATAATGACTACACACAACATGGAGTTTAGGAGAGTTTAAATTAAAAATAATAATATAAAAATCATCATTAGTGTATTTGTCACAGTAATTTAGTAGTGCTTCCCCCAGTTTTCTTAAACTGCAACAAGCGATAGAAGCAGTTTGGTCCATTGAAGGATATGGCAATCAATCAATTTCTCTGGCACAGATTGTGCTTTTTAAGGCAAAACCCAGAAACTGATGAGAGATTGCTGTCAATACCTTTCTACAGGTGAAGGAATGTCTCTTTAGCAATTGAGTTCCAGGCTGGTAGACTGTAATAACAGATTAAGTAATTCAGACTAGTTAAATTTCAAGCTCAGCTGCACTGCTACAGTCAACAGTGCATGAACGCTACCCAACTGCATGAAATTCAATTGTTCTATCAGCTTCTGCTAAGCTTTTCTTTAGAGTGTATCATATGTTTGCAGTTTCCCCTGTAATTCTTTTGTAATTATGGGGACTATTTCCTATTCTTTATTAATTTGTGATTTAGAGTTATGAATGATTATTAATTCTCACTTGATAAACTGGTTGCTCCTATGCCTTTGTGGGATGGTGTGACACATTCACAGTAATCTGTCTAAGGACTTAGGGCTTTGCAGGACAGACAGTAAGCAATTGTGCACCACTGGAATGCAAAAATTTAATTACTAAAATCTACAGAGTGCATTGTGGTTTTGTTATTTCGCAATTTTTCAATGTTTTACCTTATAATCTTCATATTCTCTTTATGTTTGTCTTGTTTTAGAAGGAACATAAACACCTGCAATGATTTCTCAGTAGGTAAATTAGTAGTTGAAAATGTGTGTTTCAAGTAAATGGACTATTTCCCAGTCACTTCCACTTCAAATAAGTTTAACTCTGGCTCCTATTTTTTTGCTCTGTTTTCTGCCTAATATTAAGAATATTTCTTTCTTTTTTTCATCCTTCTCTGGCAGAAGGGCACAGTTTAGTAATTAGCTACTAAATCGTAATAACCAAATGATTTAATGACATAATCACTAAGCAGCAATTATTTAATTACTATTGAGTTTTGTCCTTCACTTCTCTAAGGTTCCAAACTACTCTGGAAGCATCTCAAGGCAAAAGATATTAGTTAAAATGAACAGAATATTTTCCAGTATAAACACAGTACTAAAATCTTTAGCGCTTAAGCTCACAAGGAGAGGGACACTTCACTCATTCATTTGAAAAAATACCTATATTTGAGAGGGAATTTACACTAAATAAACTGCGTATATCTGAAGGTAGTTATGGCAGATAGTACAACAATAAGTTGTGAGAAGTATGGCCTGAAAAAGTTGAGATGTAGATTACATGTAGATGTTTAGTATTTTCCTATTATTTATCTTCAAAAATTACCAGAAATATTTTCATATTTTACTAAATGATCATACTTTGGTGGAAGGTTTTTTTGTATTTGTTTTTTCTTTGGGTTTTTGTTTCTTTGGGTTTTTTTTTTTGTTTGTTTGTTTGTTTTCGTTTTGCTTTTGTTTTGGGGCTTTTTGCTTGTTTGTTTTTTTTTTTTTTAACTTTTCATTGGTTGGTTTGCTGGGGGCTTTTTGTTGGTTGAGGTTTTCCTGTTATTTTTGGAGTTTTTAAATTCAGGGAATAACAGACAGAAAACCTGAAAAAAAAACCCCAAATTCAAACTCAGGAGCATTCTTAGTTATTGGCCAGGGTAAGACCATACTATAGACAAAAAGGCATGAGAAAACTGCATTACTTTTCTTCACATTATGTCACCTTTCGATTCAGAGATTTTCATATGCAAATTTTGAGGCGAGGGAAACCGTAGCACTGGGAGGTCCTGTGCTCCAGGGCTGTTTTCTCCAGCAACTGTGACTCCATCGCCCAGGTAAGGCTGTGTCCAGCAGCCCTGCGACATCCCACTGAAAGTACTGGGAATGTTTTACTCAGTGAAGCTTTTAGAAGAGTTGATAATGTATTTGACTGATATTTAAGCCAGCGGATGAGAACACAGGTGCACAACGAACCTTTAGTCTGAACAGCATTTAGTATCTGTGCTGCTCCACTGACTGCAGCAGCATGCTGTGTGCTATAGTCTCCGCTGTCTGTATTCGATGTCCGCTCCGGGCACAGCTGTCCCTGGCTTTGTTCGGCCACAGGACTGTGGGGAGTTCCCGCTGCTGGCGCTCGGCTGCCCCGCGGGGAAAGGCAAGGCCTGCCCGCCCCCCGGGGAAAGGCCTGCCCGCCCCGCGGGGAAAGGCCAGGCCTGCCCCCCGGGGAAAGGCCTGCCCGCCCCGCGGGGAAAGGCCAGGCCTGCCCCCCGGGGAAAGGCCTGCCCGCCCCCCGGGGAAAGGCCTGCCTGCCCCGCGGGGAAAGGCCTGCCCGACCCCCGGGGAAAGGCCAGGCCTGCCCGCCCCGCGGGGAAAGGCCAGGCCTGCCCGCCCCGCGGGGAAAGGCCTGCCCGCCCCGCGGGGAAAGGCCTGCCCGCCCCGCGGGCTGCCCCGCGGCGGCACCGCCGGCTCAGCGAGCGGGGCCTGCGCCCGGGCTCCCCCTGACGGGAACCGTGCTGGGCCCCGCGGCCCGCCCGGCACCGAGACGCGTTTTTGAAGAGCCCGTTCAGTGCTAGCAGCTCCGGGGGCAGCTGCAGTTCGAGCTGCAGGCTCAGCTCTGGGCGAGCAGGAGAGCTCCGGCAAGAAGCCATGAACTGCCGACCCTTTGCCAAAGGGCTCGGGGACCAGCGGCCTGGCCAGGTGAGGGACGCACACAGACGTTGGCAAGAGCCGACGACCCCAGAGCTTCATACCCTTAGACTGTGAGGGTATAAAAACCTCAGGGGTCCCTCCTGAGAGGTACCCTGCTCGAGCTGGTATTTTATGGTTTAGTTACTAGACCACGATAAAATTATTTTAAGGATCGGGACATCTGAGGCATTGCTAAATAAAACCTGTGGCCGAGGTGGTAAGGAATATGGTCTGGGTCAGTGTGGGAGGTGCAGCTGTGAAGGGGCTTTGGTCCCAGCTCAAGTGGTGCGAATGTGACAGCCAGAGTGGTTCCAGGTAGTGGAGCACACAATCTTAGAATGGTTTGGGTTGGAAGAGATCTTAAAGATCATCTAGTTCCAAACCTCCTGCTGGGAGCAGGGGACATGTAAAATGAGACCAAGTTGTAAAATGAGGCCAAGGTGAGACCATCCAACCTGGCATTGAACATGTCCAGAGATGGGACAGCCACAATTTCCCTGGGCAACCTATTCCAGAGCTTCACCACTCTCACAGAAAAGAATTTTTTCCTTAATATCCAATCCAAACCTACTCTCTTTCAATTTGAACCCATTCCCCCTCGCCCTGTCACTGCATGCTCGTGGTAAACAGTTTGCCTCATCTTTCCCGGAAGTTCCCTTCACTTACTGAAAGGTTGCAATTAGGTTACTATGAAAATCTTGTCTTTTCCAGGCTGAACAATCCCCAATCTCTAAAGCCTTTCCTCATAGGAGAGGTCTCTGTACCTCTGATCAATTTGGTGGCCTTCTCTGGACTTGCTCCAACAGGTCAATGTCCTTCCTGTGCTGGGACCCCAGAAAGAGATGCAGTACTGGAGGTGGAGCCTCACCACAGTGGAGGGGCAGCATCCTCCCTCCCATGCTGCCCATGCTGCTTTGGATGCAGCCCAGGCCACGTTTGGCTTTCTGGGCTTTAAGTGAGCATTGACAGCTTATGTTAAGCCTTGACTCCAACAGCACTTCCAAGTCCTTCATGGCAGGGCTGCTCTCAACCAGTTCAGTCCCCAGCCTCTGTTAATACTGGCAGGTTTCCCTAACAGCATGGCAGTGGCCCTGTGTGCCCCCAATGAAGCAGAGAGCAGGCAGCACAAGGCTGGGCTGGGGCTGCTGGGCATGAGGCCTGGCCCACAGCAGCAGTGTAGCACCGGGTCACGAGGCCCAAAACCAGCAGCAGTTCCTGGGAGCGGGACTGTGAGGCGCGGGACATGGCGGCGGTGCTCAACCAGGCTGCGAGGCCCGACACATGGCGGCGGTGCCGTCCCGGGGTGTGAGGCCCAGCACATGGCGCCGGCCCCGCCCCGGCCAGGCCCCGCCCCGATCGCGGGCACCGCGATGTGTCCGACCCGCGGTTCCCGTCAGGCAGCGCGCGGGGCCGCGGCCGCCCCCGCCTCCCGCCCGCGTTCCCTCAGCGGCGGCGGCGCTGAGGTGGCGCCGCGCCCCGGTGAGGTGAGCGAGGCGCCTCAGCTGGTGCTGTCCCATCCCCCGCCGGCCCGGGCGGCAGGGAGTAGCGGTCCCGCCGCGGCCCCTACGGACGCGCAGCACGGTAAGGTCAGCCCGCTCCGTGCCCCCAGCCCGCCCTGCCGCGCTCCCTGGGTGGCGGGAGCGGCGCTCGGCGGGGACGGACGCGGGGGATTGTCGCCGGCAACACCGGCGCCATCTTAGGTCGGAGCGTGGCCTGGCGTCCCCGAGCGGGGCCCCCGCGCCGTGAGGGCCCCCCGAGCCGCCCGCGGGCCGCGCTGGCACCGGATGGTTCTGCCCTCGGGGGCGGCCCGGGCAGGGCTCGCTCCGCCCGTAGTTGGCCGCGTGGGGCCCTCCGTGGGCCCCGGGCGTTAACAGCAGGAGCGGTGCTGGCGGCGCAGCTGGGCTCGGCCTCCTCCCCGCCGGCCGCGGTTCTGCCGTGCGGGCCTCGCCCAAACCGGCGCCTTCAGCTCGAGCCGAGTGCCGGCGGTCACCCTCGCGGGGGGCGGGACGCGGGGCGGTCAGGCTGGAGCGGCAGCTGGCCTCGCGACTCGGCTGCTCCCACGGCCTGCTACCACTGCGGCTCGGCGGCGTGAGCTGCTGGCGGGCTGGCACCGCCGATATTGCCCTTCCCTAGGCGGAGCTTGTGCCTTCTCATGGCACAGAGGGCAGCTCGGCCGCTGAGGTTTGTGTTTGAGGAAAGTGGGTTTATGCTTTGTTTTTTTACAATTTTCAGGTGCGCTTTCAGCATTGTTTCTTTGCTTCTAAACAAATGCAGCCCTCAATTAAAACCCCGTTGTTTCCAGTCCTGGTGGAGCTGTGGATTGCACACCCTTCATCAACTAATGTGGTGCAAAGTTATGTGCCTGTATGGAACTTTATCTGAGAAATACATCATGTAGTCCATTGTATGATCTGTGTTGTAAATAAGATAAGATCCCTGGGCATTTGAAATGCAGCTATTAAAGTGGGGGAAAAATTACTTGAGTAACAAATGATAGCCATACAAGATGTGGCTAAGGTCACTTGGTCTGTTCAGCCTAGAGAAGAAGAGACTGAAGGGAGCCCTCATGGCAGTACTCATGAGGGGAAGAGGAGGGACAGACACTGATCTCTGTGGTGACCAGTGACAGGACCCAAGGGAATGGTTTATAGTTGTGCCAGGGGAGATTTAGGTTAAATATTGGAAAAAGATTCTTCACCCACAGAATGGTTGGGCACTGGAAGAGGCTCTTCAGTGAAGTGGTTACAGCACCAAACCTTACAGTTCCAGAAGAATTTTGTCAGTGCTCACAGGCACATGGTAGGATTGTTAGGGATGTCAAGTGCAGGACTAAGAGTTGGACGCTGTTATCTTTGTGGGACCTTTCCAACTTGGAATATTCTGTGATTCTATTATGA
The DNA here is from genome assembly GCF_031753505.1 of Anomalospiza imberbis. Classification (NCBI taxonomy): domain Eukaryota; kingdom Metazoa; phylum Chordata; class Aves; order Passeriformes; family Viduidae; genus Anomalospiza; species Anomalospiza imberbis. Next base: position 13,472,336 of record NC_089693.1, on the reverse strand, counting down.
AAAGGTGAAAGGCTAGTCTGAAAAATTTCTGGTTCATCTAAATGTCCTCACTCTTTAAGGTCACTACCAATTTCATTTTAGTTATTTGATTTTAAGGCAATCCAAGGAAGTTTTGAGTATTGGAAGGCTCACTTGAGCTTAACAGTGGAACAGACAAGTTCCCATTTGAAGATAACTGGATTTTCAATAACTCCTAAGTCTTACTGTGGCTGCATCTACTGTGATTTTCTATAGCGCCAATTTCTGTCCGTCCTTATGGTGATCTTCTACAGATCATTCTGCTGTTTTCACTACAGCTGTTACACTCTTGATACATTTACTAAAGTCAGATCATCTTTTGTTGTTTCTATGCGAGTGCTTTTAAAGCCTAACTTTAAAAAAAGAGGTTATAAATACAACTGGCTTTTAATAAAGTTAGGTCTTTTTAAACCTAACTGCCATGATAAAGATGGCTAAAATAGTGCTTTTAAGACAGTTCTTTCATCAGAAGCGTATTGCTGTTTACGGCCACAAGCTCTCATTTTGTAATCTTTCCTGTATCAGGTTTCTAGTTCATCACTTTTCTAGTAATTACAATAGTGTTCCAGGGACTTGTGTTTTTGCAGGTTATTGATTATTTGTACCTGACTAATGAACTTCCTTGGTTGTGCTTAGTTTTAGATGGGCAGTTGCTTATTAAAGCAATATCTTGATATAGTCTATAATGTTATTTTTAAAGTGTTTTAAAGAACTTGTTCACAATTTTGATGCTTTACCTTACGATACTGGTTTCAACGCTTTGATTCTATGCATATGGCATGGCATTGGATTTTGGACCTCTCAGTTCCATGGACTACCTTTAAGGAAATGTGTGTATAAACATGAATAGATGCTTATGCACATTAAAAAATGAGGAAGACCAAGTCTATTGTCAGTAGTTTTACTTTTCTTACACTGGTGTCTACACCACCACCGGGAAATATTTGAGCAGAGTGGAGGAACGATTCACTGTTGGTTTTGTCTTTGAGAGCACTGCTAGCGGGATTCCTAGAATACATTTTGTGTGTTAATGTAGTTAAAGAAGCTAAAAATTTGGAAGCTATTTGTACTCTAAAAATGGATGTAGATGTTTCCTTTGGCAATGGAGACCACTTGCAGGAGCTGTTCCTGCACATCTCCTCTAATCCAATCAATTACCCCTTACTGCAGTTTTGATTGTTCAGGTTACAAATTTTTGACCTCTTAGTTGTGCTGTTAAAACTGTTACTAGGCCAGGTTATTTTTAACCTGCCCTGCTTCACACCATAGTTCTGTGCAAAGTTGGGCTGGCATAACTGAGGATGCAGTGCAGGAGCAGGGCAGGAACTCATTAGGCCAGCTTTGTTCTCAGGAAAAAAAGAAGTAATTGAAAGCTTGGCTTCAACTTACGGCATTGTAATAAAAGAAAAATTAAGTTAAAAGATGTAAAATGAATCGTGATGTTTGCCTTTTAAAAGTTGTTCTGCATTTTGAGTCACCTTTAAGAGTATCTTAATGTGTATATCATGATGCATAAAATGAAATATCCATAAGAGGTATCACCAGTTGGTGTCACTTTCTAAAAGCCCATGGCTATGTTATCAAATTTCTTTTAACTGTATTTAAGAAAAAAAATCAGCTGTGTTATAGTGTAGGTGAGGTTATCACATGTATCTTGTTAGGATTCTGCTAACATATCATTGCTTGTGCCTATTTTGTGTTTTTAGTATAAATTGCATTGCATCCTCTGAGCACATTTTATAATTTATTCATTTTTCCCCCTGAGGTCAAGTAAAACTAAATTCTTAAAATAAAAACACTGCTCATTTATGTTGTCTGTTCTATAAAAGAAGTCTCTGAAATAGTAATTTATTTTGCTTTAAGCCTCTGTGTTATTAAAAAAAAAAGTGTTCTAAAGAATGTCCTACAGAGAAGGAGTTATACAGTTAGGCTTGATTCTCTTTCCAAGACCTGGCATGTGGCCTGTGTCGTCTCTGTCAAGTGGAAATTCACTTCTGAATCTACCTCTTTCCCCCATACAGTAATTTAGTTTAGTGTCCTGTTCTCTTCTTTCCTAGCACCATGTCTGACTTCAGCACCCGAAGCTGAGGAGGAAGCAGAGGGGAGTTCAGCTTTGTGTCATGAGTCTAGTGCTGGCCAGACACATAATACCCAGCATCAACAGAACAGGCGGGTGGGGATGCAAGCATCATCAAGTTACCCTAGGGCATTTTGCTCCTTTATTTCGTCTCAAGTCTTAACATGTGGTAACACCAGCAGCCCCATTCTCATACAAGTAGAGGATGATTGTCTACTCCCCTGTGATAAGCTGTTACAGACTAATTATTTCTGCAGTCTTACTAGATTATTGGTACTCCATGTAAAGAAATAGCAAAATTTCTTATTTATTTTATTATTCAGATATACATTCAAGGTTATGTTAAAGAATGTTAAATGAGAAAACTATCAGCCATCTCTGTTTATTTAAAAAACAAAATCAGTTGTGATAAGACATGCAGATGTAAATTTGGTTAATTCCAAAAAGTACATATTTTTCATGACTAGTTTTGTACATGACTTCTTTTAATGCAAGAAAACATCTATAGGCATGAGGGACTCCATCTAATGAGATCTGTGCAATTTTTTTTTCATGTCTTAATTGCTAATGGAAAGAGTATACAATGCAGTGTAGGTATGGCTTGGGGATTTTGCTGTTGTGAAGTTCTTTTCTTTGAAGTGTTTTTGTGGGTGGTTTGCTTGTTCTTGTTAATGTTGTTTTGTGGGTTTTTGGGAATTTTGTGTATGTTTTGTTGGGGTTTAAAGAAAACCTTCCTTTCTTAAAGAAAACCTTCCTTATGGGATGCCCGGTCAAAATCTTAGGAAAATTCGGAGGCTGTGGGTTTGGGTGGGATTTTGTTTTGTGTGTGTTGAGTTTTTTAAAATGCAAAGAGAATAAAGCTGTAATCGGTGTTTCACTAACTTAGTTATTTGCTTTGTAGAAGGCCTTCACTTGTGAATCACTTACCTGGAATAGAAGTATTTTTTGAAAGATACCTTTCACTGTGGTGTCAGAGGCTTCCTCTGATAGTTACTGGTGTTTTATACAAAAATAGCTTATATTCTGTGTAGGATATCTTTGGTCTTTTCTCTTTAATAGCAAAGATGAGCATCCAAGTATTTGTGAGAATGGTGGCGTCAATCTTTGAAGATCTCCTATGTCAGATCATGTTCAATCTGTAAAGAACGTGGAGGGAGGGAGACCATTCTATGGGAATTATTGACAACTGCAGTATTCCTTATTGAACAGTGAAGTATTTCATGAAAGTACTGAATGTTTTGGTATATGTGTTTTTTTGGTTTTTCTCACTGTCTAGTCTCAAGATGGCAGAATTATTTATGGAATGTGAAGAAGAGGAGCTAGAACCCTGGCAAAAGAGAGTGAGAGAAGTGGAAGAGGATGATGAGGACGATGACGATGAGCCAATCTTTGTTGGGGAAATCTCCAGCTCAAAGCCAGCTACTACATGTAAGACAACACTTTTCCATAACTTAAAACAGATCTTTCGAGGTATAGAAAGTTAAACTTAGTTTGGAAATATAGAATTCTTAATAGTACGACTTAAGACATTCCACACCTTAAAGCTATACCTCTGTGTCTTACTGAAAATCAGAATTCTTAAGAAATTCTGTCTTAAATCCCAGGTTATGCGCACAGCTCTGGTTACTTCTAACCTTATCTCTGAGGTCAAAATAAGGACATTTGAAGGTTTTAGCATTAGCAACAGAGTTTAAAAACCACTATATGCAATGCTGAAATCATGCATGCAATTGCTTACAGTATAGTTAAAATTTAGTTCTATATTTGGGAGTGTCTCCCTTCTAAAAGAATGTGCATGAATTTAAGTCTTCCTGTTACACTCCTTTTTTTTCTCCGCCCCTCATTTCATATGTTGAACATCATTCTGACAAAATCAAGGTAACTGTCTTCAGTGTCTATAATAAAAGTGAAGTCTGGAAAGTGAACTAATATGAAAGTACTGAAAGCCTGTCCAAGTACAAGATTTTTATTGATAAATTTACCCATTCTTTGTGAAATAGTTTTTTTTATCAAATTCCTAAGTTTGTCTCCTAAATGCAGGCAGTGCAGGGAGTGAGGTTAGGTGGTTGTGATGACAGGAGATGTGTCAGGATTCCATGTTTGTCCTATACTTGGGCTTTGGCAGGTAAGTAAAGAAGATAATTTTTCTCTTATTATTTTAATTAACTTTAGTAATGAAACTTTTTTTTGTGTGTCCATCTTGTAGTCAATTTTCAAGAGCTGTGACCTAAGGTCTCTCTAGCAGTCACATACCCAAGACTTTGTGTGGTGAGGTTTACTTCTCACAGTTTCTGCCTTATCTCTGCTAATGCTTGTATCCAAGATGTCCCTAGTAGTTTTCTGGAGGTGTATAATTTGCAGTAAAGGATCTCAAGACAAAATGTTACACGAGGTTGTTTGTCACACTCTACTGCATGGATTTCAGAGCTGTTATTAGCTGTTCAGTCATTTTAGTTCACAGTACTTTCATCTTGCATCTATTACTTTTTTGCTCTCTAGGATAGCAAGTTTAAGGTTTCTTAGACAAGGTTAAAAAAGTGAAAAAATTATTTTAATTATGAGAAGATTACAGAACCTGATATTTAAGTACTCTCACCAGAAAATATTTTTTAAGAGTGAATATTTTAAAAATACTCTGGATACTCTGAAAATTTTGAAGAATATTTAAAAATTATTCTTATGTTTTCTGCAGTTACAAACATAGAGAATGTTTGAAAAATACCCTGTTTTCTGGAAGGTCCAGAGACCTCTGGATTGCTGTTGGTCATTGGCAGTAGGTCATGGCATACAACAACTATAAAGGCAGTAGCATGTGTTGGAACAATAAACATGCCAAGTTTGATTGCAGTTGTTGTAGCCTCCAAGGTTTTTTGTAGTGAAGGAATAGAAATATTTCAGGTGAAAACTATAATTTTGGTATGATTCTGTGAACTTCAAGAACTTTGGTAAAAGATGGAGACTTAAAAAGTTTGCTTCTTATTCTAGTGCTGTCCATACTTGGTCCTGACACAAGTAAAATCACTTATGGACTTATGGTATAACTTGTTACTTTATCTTTTTTCCTTCCCTTTCCTCAACTTTTCTCTTTTTAATCTTCTACTTCACTATCAAAAACAGCTATGGAAGAATGACCTCAGTTCTTCTCTGGCTTGTAAGTAGTACTACCTGGCACTAGTCAGGCTTCAGTTTGTTATTGGTGATAGGCAAGATACCGTGAGCTCAGCTTTGCTTATCACTGTTTAGATTGCACCTGATGAGATGAAAAATTGATGACAAATAGAAACTCACATATAGGTCTTAATTTTTCTGAAAGGTGTAGTTTCTACAATGCATTGCATTCTCTTAGCCTTTTCCTGACAGTACAGTTACTAGTCTTTGTACAGACTGTGGGAAAAACTAGAAGGAAGTAGTAAAATCCCCAACTTTGACCTGCTGTCAGAGAGCCGTGTAGTATGAAGTGTCCCTTCTGATCTACTGGAGGATTGTTTTGGCTGAGATGAAAAGTAGTTCACACTTTGTTTCCTTTACCTTTTTCTGCAACTGCTCATTTTTCCTGCAGTTACTGCTTCTTGTTCTTGCTTCCTGTTTCATAATGATACAAACCTGTAATTTGTTATTGTTTTAAAATGTTACTCTGCATGTCAGCATGCTTGTGCTTCAGTGCTGTTTTACCTAAATGGGACAAGTAACACTTTGATGGAAGAGGGGAAAGTGCGTATCAAGTTTATGATGAATCAGTTGAATAAATGTAGTTTATAACTTCAATTCACTGGCTTTCTGAAATGTTCTTTTTAAAAGCAATAAAACCTACCTTTGTAATTTAGAATGTGTGCACATCAGATGTCTTGACTATGCTTTGTAAGACATAACTTCTCTAAAAGTTTTTCTTTTGTAGATAGATGATGCTTTAGTTTAATTTCACTCTGGAATTCATGTATGAGGTATAGATTTGTTAACATTCACAAAATGTATGTATTCAGCTAAATACCAAAATAATTTAATTCTGGTTTGTAGTTACTGTTATGTTGAAGTAAAAATCGTATTACTATTACAGGACCAAATTTTGTCATATCTTAAAAAATGCAAACCTGTTTGAATATGTTGGTTGCAGTTGCTTTTTTATTAGTATGATCTAAATGCAGGGAGCAGGTTGAAAGCTGCAGTGTTCTCAGCTCTACTGGTATTAGATATATTTATCAACTGGTTAGTGTATGCTAATGAGCTGCTGTTGGTAGAAATAACCTCAAGGTTTTTAACACAATGTGTAGATATTCTGAGAGCTATTGTTTGAGAACCTGATGTCATTTGACCCTGGTTTGAGAAGTTACTTCAAGCCTTGTGAGTTAGATATTAGAGAATCAATCTAATTTTGTATGCATATTTTCACAGGTCAGAGCATGCAACTTGTCAGCAGCACTAATAATGGAACTGAGAATCTAGGAGTAGAAGAGTATTTTGATTTGATGAATATTTTTGTAACTTTCCGAAATTGTCAGAAATCCCAGACTAAGACATAAAATTTCGGGGAATAAGAGTGGCATTAGTTAGGGAGTAAATATAATTTAAGAAATTGCATATGCTCGTGCTGAGCTAGTACTCTGGTTACAGACTACCGTGTAGGATAAGTGAGAAGAATCAGTGCTCTTGTAATGCAATTCTAATACAACTCCTTTAGTTGCTGATCTGTTGATTTTCCTTTCACACTGGAGAACGGATATCATGAAGTCTAAAATCCAGTTTGTAAGTGCTGTATTTTGCTAATACAGAAGCAAACAATATCATTACTGGTTTAGAGAAAATGCTTCCTTTAATGTAGGGCAGTTCTAGTATTTGGGAAACATTATATATATGTGAGAAAGAGATGTAAATGAATGCACTATAATCAGCAAATTGAAATGCTAATTGTCTTTTTTTGGTTGTTGTTGTTTGTATTCTTCCTGTGTGTTAACCTGTGTCCAAGAGAATAAACTTTATGATTCTTAAGTGAACTAGCTTAACCAAAGAGGAGTGGAAGAACATATCCTAATTTGTACAAATGACACTTGGTTTTGCCAGGTTTTTGTTTTAGAAATAATATTTTAATTTATAAGCCAAATCCTGATTGGCATAATTAATGTATATAAATGCAGCTTTTAAATTTTAAAAGCAATGAAGTTATTCATTTATTTGCGATTAAGATAAATGTAACTTTTGACAGATATATTGAACAGAGTCAACCTCAGCTCACCACGAAGGGGGATACAGAATGGTGCACCCAGTAGAGGTACTTTATTGTCCTAATATGGTAATTACAAAAAAAATCCACAACACTTATGAAACATTTGACTGCAAAATTACATAAAGATAACTTTGGAATCCTTTGCAACAGGTACAGTCACTACATTCAAGTCTGAGAGTCAGCATTACATGACGCCTGCCTCCAGCCCTGGTGCCATGCCTGCCCCATCAGTCTTTCAGACTGTGCCCAGACCTGCGAGCAGCTCAGTGGCAGTTCAGCCATTGGCTGTAGCAGTGAATGTTTCAGGAACTTCACAAACTCTGCAGAGACCAGTTTCTGGATGTTTGTCGACACAGCAGGTGCTTGGGTCAAGTTCTGGAATAGCACAGTCTGCTAGCAGACCTGTAACCATTCCAGTGACAACACAGCCAGTATCAAGAAATATCACAGTTCCTGTAGTGGCTCAACCTGTATCCAGGCCAGCGACTCCTGCAACAGCACAGCCTGTAATACTCAATCAGGTAAATCTTTATTAATTTAAAACATAAAAGGTATGATTACTTTTGAATGAATTAATGAAGAACGTACTGACTCAGTCTAGTGCTTTAAAGATCTGGACTAGATTATAAACTAGCATTATGTAAGCTGTAAACATTCTAGGACTAAAACCTTGCACTGGTAAATTAAAATACATATTTGGAAATACTGATTTGGAAGATGCAAAGATGATAGCTTTAGTAAGAGTAAAATGGCATTAAATGAAAATCCTAGACACTAGAGAAATTAGTACTGTTTAGATTCTTTATGTTCCATGGAGAAATGTTGCAAATGCATTTTCTAAATTTTGCAGATTTCTGTGCTCAGATATTAATCTTCTGCATTGATAACTTAATTTCATTTTTAAGTAGCTTGCATTTAGTGTGTAAGGCAACTTTGTGCAGTTTCCACCTGTTTTTGCAGTGCCTTACCTTGGGATTTTTGATTCCTAAGAGAATGCTATAGTAGTAGTTCCTTAGTAGGTTTTGCTTTTTCATTCATGTGGCACATGAATAAAGGCATTGTGAAATAATAGTATGGTAAGAGGTTGAAGCAACCAAAAGTTGAGCGATAGCAGGTGAAGCAGTTTGGCAACATACTTGTTTTGCTTGAAAACCCTTAGGTCATGTGTTGTAGACCTTCCTGGGTTGCCACAGAACCCCAAAATGTTGCCATGAGGGAGTTGAGTTAGATGCTGGTTTGTTGCCTTATCTGTTGGATGTATGTGAGAGAGAAAAAATGAGGATTAAAATTCCATATTTGTATGAGGCAAACAATGATGCAGTATCTTATTTGAAAATAATTTGTGCTGAAACTGTTCAGACCATGTACCTCTAATATTAGCTACTATTGTCGGGTCAAAATGAAGCTTGACAGTATGCACCATCTCCATTGTCCATGCAAATACACATACCTGAGGTTGTTTCAGTTGTTAGTCTTTTGGTGTAAATAAACTAATGCAGCCTAATGGATTCTGCATTTGCTCAGCAGGGCAAGCAGTCTGAATTAACAGAGTTAATTAGGCCATTAAAACATGAGGATTGGAATTGGGTGTTCTTAAGACTTGTGGCTAAATAACTGCTGATGAGAGGCTGCATTTTAAGAAAAACGTAACTAAAACAAAGCAATCTAATCCTTGCCTATCAACTGGCTAGCTAGCTGAATCTTTGGCAAATTCAGCAGGAAGAATACTCATACTTCCAATACTTCTCATACTCACACTTCTTTGAGTCTTCAGCAACTGATTGATAGTTTGCAGAGAGAAATTGTGGGTGTGTCTGGTGAAGTGGGTTAGCTAAATAAGTCTGTCACTGTTAAGAAGGCCTAAGAAATTACAGAATTAAAAGTCCAGATATCAGTAGGATATCCAGGTTGCTTCTTTAGTCATCTTAAATCTTTCTTTATTAAGCAGGACAGATTAGTAGAATCTTTACTGCAGAAGACAGCCCTCTCCTTTACTTCCCTTACACACACATGCTCATGTTTTTGTTCCAGACCAAGCTGGTAGGGGTTTCTACAGTGTTTTTGTGACAGAACCCCAGAGTAAACAGAAAGCTGAACTTTTCCACGGAGTATATGTAGGCTGGATGTAGCTCATCAAGACAGTGATTTCCTTTAAAGAAAGCCTGCAGAGTGTACTTTTTTGTGGGACTCCTTTCTCATTCATTGAATTTATGTTACAGATGAGGCTTTAGTTAAGTATTTATAGGGCTACTTTGTCAAAATCTGCAGGTTGTTTTTCCATGGCAGAGTAGAGAAACAGCTGTTTGAAGAAGTTGCAGCCATAGGACATGGAAGAAGTTCTCTAGCCATGTATTCATCAGTTCTGTCTATTCCAGGTTAGACTGACATGCTTTAGGAAGTAATGCATCCTTATCTGGGACATTCAGTGCGGATTTGGTGGTCTCTGAAAGCTTCTACCGTTTGTTGAAGTTATGGTCTTAGACACTTTCTTTACAGTGTTAACATTTTGATAATGGTTTTCATGAGCTCTTAATTTTTTCAAGGTGTCTTAAATGTAACATCCTGTTCTTTGGTTGTTAAGGAATTCTTGAGTACCTTGAAGAAGAGTTTTCTGTTTGCGTTTTTTTTCCTTGCTTAAAACATGGTGAATCTCCCATCTCTTCAGCTTAACTCTTCTAGATTGAGAACTGTATTTTCAGTTGCAGCATTATCTAGAATTTTCTTTGTTGATATTGTTATTACCACTTGATGGTGTTACACTTTTTATACAGGAAGAAACTTGTCTGTGCCTTTTTTTTTAGAGAGGTACTATAATTTAGTGTCTTGGGCAATGTTTTGTCATTTTTAATCACTCCTGCCACCTGATGTCATTTGCTGTTCCTAGTGTTATATTTATACTTACCTGTATTTTAGCTCATGTCTTTAGTTTGAATTTTATTAATTCAAGAGCTCCTTAGGGTTTTTTTGATTCCTCAGCTGCTCCCCACCTAGTGTTTATTTCACTGGGGGCTGCTGTTTTATAGGGATGATTTTCTGCCTTGGGCTTTCTGTGACATTTTTGTTCACACATGTTCTGTTTTTTCCCAACTTGATTCTTTCTAAGTGGTAAAAGCTTCAAATAAGTTTTTCTGGAAAGTGCTTGACAAATGGCTCTTCAGCTTCCAGGTGTTGAAAGTTACCTTTGAAAATACCATGTTGAGAAGATCACTGTGAGGTGTAGTTAGACACTGATAGGACCCCTTTTTAGGTGAACATCCTTCAGAGTGCTTTTGCATTCAAAATACAGTGCAATATTTTTTAATCTCAGGATATCAAAAGATTTTTTTTTTTCTGTGGGAACTGGCTGCTTTTGGTTGCCAACTGGGTTGAAACACCTATCTCCTCAATTTCTCAACAAGTCCGTAATTTGCCTCTTGTCAATGTTTGGTATTCCAGTTTTATCATTGAAATACCCCTTTCTAATCACAAGCTTGATTCTCTGACTTCCTAAGGCAGTCTGCTTTTTGTGTTGTTACTGTATTACATGCTGTGTACTACTAACTGCTGTGCAGTTCCAGAAGTTCAGAGTTCATTTTTATTTCAGTCATACAGTTTGCAGCAGTTTTAATTCAGTCAGAGCTACTGTTGCATTTCATAGCATAGTACTATCCTCTTCTTTGAGAAAAATTTGTCCGTAGCAGTGACGATGTTCTGTAACTCAGTGCTCAGAATGCTCTCCCCTAAGCCACAGCCAATTCTGTCTTTCCCTTACTTACTAGGCACTTTTCTCAGTCGGTGTGACTCAGGTTCTGGTTGTTCCTAGGTCATTTTGATAGAACAAAGGCCCAGTACTATGCATTGTAATTTTTCAGGGTGGGTTTAGTTACCAATTGCCATATAGGCTTCCACAGTTGAAAATCTAGGATGCGGACTATAAACACAATATTGTCACTAGTAGTAATGAGAAATAGTAGTAGTATTTAGTAGTAGTCACCACTACTAAAAGTAGTGGTGTAATACTTCTCTTCACTTGAGCACTAGGAAATTAACTTACAAAGATGTAGGGTTTTGCCTTTCTGCGTGTGAAAGCACCTATACATGTTAGTTTGATTTTTTTGTTGTTGTTGTTGTTTTGTTTTTTTGTTTTTTTGTTTGTTTCGTCAATGTGGCAAAGCTGTTTTGCTTTTTTTTAAATGTTTTGTTTTATGAAGCATTGGACAGCACTGGGGGATTTGTATGTAAAATGACAGAGCAAAATTATGTTAAAATAATGCCTGTTAACAGAAAAGGACTTTTTGAAAATTAAGCAATGAAATTTTCAGTGTGTCTGGTTTTTTTTTGCTTGCTGGATATGTTTAGTATGTACTGAGGAGATGTATCCATGCCATCAAAATACCCAAAATATGGTCTTGTTGAAAATTAAAATATTGGCAGGACATAAAAACAAAGAAACTACGGACTAGTAAGCGATGCAGTGTTTGTATGTAGCTGTTGTATTGGTCACATTTCAAATGTAAATGGTCTGCATAGGGCTCTGCACTCAGAGCCTGCCGCAGGTTTATCCCCTGAGCATTAGTTGTGCTTGAGGTGTGGCCTGCAGGCTGAGGTGCTTTGCTTTCCTTTCACTGGCTTTTCTGAAACTGTTGTGACTTCAGTAACACTTGCTCTATTGTGACTGCAGCTCCTGTAGCTGTTACTCATAGCAAATACAGCACAGAAATTCAGAAACTATTTCCACAGCTACTCCTGAACATCTAGTTTTAATTTGGTTGGAGTGGATTAGGTGACTTCCCAGAAGAAAGAGTGGCACTTCATTAAGGTCCTGAAGGGTCTTCATTTAAGGAAATGTACAATAAAAAGGCAGGATGGGGAGCAGCATCTTCCTTTTTGTTCTGGTATTTATTTAGGAGTCCTAAACCAGATTATCTTACCTGTTTATGTACTTGTGCTCCTTTAGATTTCTTTCCATTAAGTTTGGTGTATATTGTGGTAAAGATGTGGTAACTTACACAGGGATTATTTTTTTTTTTTCAACAAAACGTATTTTGGCCTTTGTCTCAAGAATTCACTGATGACAAGGTCTCTGTATGTGTATTGGACAGTTTAAAAAATTTGTTTATTTTTTTACTTTAGGAAGATAGCCCTACTTTTGTCAGTTCTTTTTTCCACAATACAGCTTGATGAAGTGTAACTATTTGAATTATTTTGGAGTTGAAATTGCCAATACTTTTTCATTTCTACCTTACTGTTAAAATTAAACCTAACTCCATTACGTTTTTTCTTAACTACTTATTGCTATTCCTGAAAATATTTCATGTTTCAGATTGTGCTAGGATGAATGGACTATTAAAATGTGGCCAGTATTGATGAATCTTGAAGGTTCCTCCTACCTCACCCTCTTAACTTTGAATATTTGTAAGAAGAGCTAAGTTTCATGTTTCTTTTTCTCCAAATGTTACCTGTTGTAGTAACTGTGGAACTGTTACTATTGTTACAGATCAGTGGAACTCTTTTAACAGTTTTCAGTGCTGGAAACAAGAAATGTGGACTATTTAGTTTTCTAGGTTATATGTACTAAAAGGCAGACCTTTTAAACTGAAGGGTAAAAGAATACCTGTACTTGGAGATGCACAAAACTTAATTTAGCAAGGTGCTGGGAAACATGAACCAGGTTAACTGGACTTTGAAAAGAGAGTTTGATTATGTTATTTTCAGAAATTCTTCTGAAGTTACTCTACATAAAAGAAAAAAACCCTTGATGATATCAGGAATTAGTGCCCTTCCTAGTCAAGATGCTATAGATACCCCTTACTCCATTAAAGCTTGAGCACTTAGTAGAATTTGATCTTAATACCATCTTGTTTTGAGAAGCTTCTACTTGCTTCAAGTTTGTGCTACTTTTGAGTTCTGGTTTTTGATCTTTTGAAATGCAGCAAGATGTTATGCAGGAGTAACAAGCAAATGTCTGAGTTTAGGTTGAAGAAAGAAAGTATTTGGCTTTTTTTTTGAAAAACAATCTAGTATAATTTGAAACATCATCAGACTTTTTTGGAACAAAAGCAATTTCTTTACAGTTAGCAATTCAAACAGATTAGTGATGTTTCATTAAGTGGTCTTTCCCAGGTCTTACAATTATTTTTACTATTCTGAATACACAGCTATAAAAACTAAAAAGCACTGATGAGAATTGCAACTTTATTAAAATGTCAAAAGAAACTATATTGGGGAGATTGTAATGAACTTGATTTTCTTCTGAGTACTTTTAAGAAATCATATGTTTTTAAATCCTGCTTGAAGCCTGAGTACTTTTAAGAAATCATATGTTTTTAAACCCTTTGAAGCCTGCAAGTAAAAAAAATGTTAAACTTCAAATTTCTTTTCCCTCTTGAAAATATCTTATTAGGATTATGTTATGGATTCTCCACCAGATGCACCAGATAATACATCTGGTATACTGTTTGGTGTGAGACAGAACTCGGGAGTTCCACAGTACCAGACTGGGCCAGCAGTGAATGTAACAGGTGGGTATAACTGTAGTAGTTGATAAGAGAAACAGCCAACCTAATGTCATTTAACTCTAGTGCAGATCTATGGGTTATAACTTTAAATAGGATTTCTAGAATGTAATAGAGCTACTTTTTTCTCCCCCCTGTACATAACACTGTATAATGTTTAATGAAATAACCTCTGGGGTCTTGTGTTGTCAGACTTTGCTTTTCAGTGCATTAGACTGACTATAAAATCAGCTGATGTCTTCTTGTAATGCTCATTTAGATGGCAAAAAGCATTACCGGATCCAGTGTATCTTTATTGACAGGTAAAGGTTTGTTTTCAGTATACTCATCACTCTTTGGCCCATGGGAGTAGGAGAAGACTGTTAGCAGAAGAGGGGCTGTGAACAGTATCCGAAGAACTGAGTCTGCTGGATGGATTCCCTGCAATGATGATCTTGGTTTTCTGGCTGCTAGATGCAGGACTTGGAGTAGATGGGATCAAAATGATCAGTCCTGAAAAGGAGGGGAAGGGAGAGTGTATGTAATTTGACAGCAAAATCCTTTTTTTTCCAACTAGCTTTTCAGCAGTAAATATTTAATTTAATCTATTTAAAAAGAAGCCAAAAAGCACCTTTTTTTGCTAGTGTGTGTCACAGCAGATGAAGTAGATTTGAAGCATGCAGTGTATTCAGTCTTAAGAAGACTACAACTTGGGACTTCCCTCCTCCTTTTTGAAGGATTGTACTTTTGTAATAACTGAACAGAATCGCATTTTTCTGTCTATAAGTTATGGGTGACAATGACTTCTGATTCTTCCCTGAGGTAACAGGTTAAGTGCAGTGAATGGCCTGACTGGTCATGTTAAGAAGTTATGTAGGACAGAGGGATAGCTAGTTTGCTCAGCTTCACATGATGATTTTGCATTTTTAGTTTAGGCATTCACTCCGAAAATGTATCAGTGAAGGGTTAGCAGTGTATTTTCTTGCTTGTGTCCATCTGTTCTGTTGGTGTCTTGGGTTAAATAGTTTTTTGTCAAGTAAGAAATGGTGGAGCAGCATTAAGGTTTTTACAGTGGTGTTGTGGGTTCAGAAACCTGTCAGCAAGGTGGTGCTGCAGCCAGTATACTTTGCTCCTTCCTTGCCATCATGGACAGGGTACACAGGAATATTGTGTGTATGAGCACAGCCAAATCCTGGGTAATAGCTACAGAAGTGTTCACTAATAGCACAAAGTGACCAAAAATTAATTATTTGGCTATTGCTTTTCCCTGTTGTCCTGGGTACTTGGAGTCCCTGCGACCTGTTGTGTAGAGAGTTGGACAAACTAGCCTGGAATGCGGTTAATTCAAGGTTAATTCATGTCCACACTCCAGCTGAGAGAGGCACTTTCATGATAAGAGGTGTCAATCTGAGTTATACCAGCAAGATATTAAATAATTCTTGTAGTTGGTTTGATTAGTTTTCAAAATAGGCCTATTTTTTTACATGAACAACAGAACTAAAATGCAAACCTGTGTATTATTATAGTTCTTCTGAAAGAGAATTTACTAATCAGAGTTGTGTAGACTACAACTACTCACCTTTATAAATATATAAAAGTCTTCAAAATTTTTTATCACAGATGTGTTAAGCTTTTAAAATTGGAATTATGAACAGTATTTTTGACATATGAAAATAGTCCTTGTTTCCAAGTAGGGTTTTCTGCAGTCAAATAAAATACTTCACTGAAGATCCTTGTAAACTCAGTCAGACTTTGTGTCTTTTCCCTAGCCCTCATTGCAGAGCTACCTGTAGTTTAATACGCAGCAGCAGCAGTTCCTGCTATAGGAACTGCTATAGGTTGCTGGCTAGATGCTCAAATAGCCTCAAGTGCTACAGAGGAATGCTAGGGTCATACCAGCTCTATGGAAGCCTTTGCTGAGCGCGACATATGTCTGTGTAAGCAGCTCATGTACTGAACATGGTGAGTGTAGGTAAATTAAACCCCCCTAGGAAGTAATAGCATCTAATTAGTAACCTGATCATTTTGTGAATGTGTGAATGAATGAACCTTAGGCAAACAATGCATAGACATTTAAACTTAATATGTTTATTTATGTCAAAAAGAAGGAAAGGTGTACTACAAAGGAGAATGTTAGGATGTTTATGTATCTGTATAAAAAGTGAATTACGTTTTCCCATATTTGAGGCACAGTGTGGCAAATTATCCAAGATGTTCATCAGCATTCCCTGCTGGGAGTCTGCCTATGTGCATTGAGTGGGGAGATTCTACAGACTATTGGCCAAGTTTAGATAGCTCCCACTGAGTAAACATAACTGTGGGTGCCAGAGGGCTATTTTGTTTCTTCTCAGAAGTTTGAATAATTTGTTGTGACACAAAGTATCTCTACTTGTTGAGCTTCTTGTTACACCCTGAGAAATCATTGGAGCAGCTATGTCATTGTACTGGGGAGAATAGACCAGAATGTCCTTAGCTTAGATTGTTGTGTCCAGAACTGAAGCCTTTGACATATTTTATTATAGTCTTAAGACTATTTGCAGTCAGTCATTGTGAGAGGTTTACAAGACCTGTGCTGGCACTTCAGACTTCTTGGTTTGTAACTGTCTTTCAGGTTTATTTGAGTACTGATCACTGTATTGAGTTTGTATCATCAAGGATAATCTTACAGTGACAGAGACATGGGTTTCTGACAAGATGGAGCTGAGTGTTTATGGGCATGTTA
Organism: Anomalospiza imberbis; assembly: GCF_031753505.1. Classification (NCBI taxonomy): domain Eukaryota; kingdom Metazoa; phylum Chordata; class Aves; order Passeriformes; family Viduidae; genus Anomalospiza; species Anomalospiza imberbis. The sequence continues at coordinate 13,455,828 of NC_089693.1, read as the reverse complement.
ATCAGCCACTGAACCGACCAATTTCAAAGTTGTTGGTGGATTTTTTTGTTGTGGGGTGTTTTGGGGTTTTTTTTTTTGGTGGGGTTTTGGTTTAGTTTTTTTTTTTGTGATTTTGTTAGATTTTGTTTTGTTGTTGGTTTTTGCTTTGGTTTTTTTGTTTGTGGTATTTTTGGGGTTTTTTTGTTTGATTTTACTGATTTTCTTCAGAAGAAATACTGTAAGGACATGTAATGTTCTTTCAGAAGAAGATAGCAGATAGATGTGCTGTGGTTGGTCATTAGAAGTTATAACACTTTTTTCATTTTGCATGCAAACTGAATTTTACAGAGTTATATAAGAAACTAAAACAGCATTAATGCAGAACCAGAAAAAAAGGAGAGGTGTTTTTCATCAGAAGCACAGAGCTTGTTTCAGACAGTGGGCATTGCGGTTACTTAGCTTAACTTCATTACTGTGAACTCACCTTGTCTCAGATTAGAGTGGGTCAAGATGTGAAAAGTAGACCAAGGGAATTCAGGTGGCCACAGTATGATTTACTGGGGTTTTAGAGGTGGGTCTCTATCTCTTGAATTTACCCTTTCCTGCTTCACTGGCCTGGGCCTTCAGTCTGAGTTGGATATTTTTTTAACTTCAGTATGGCATATTAGTTTAGGAAAATCTTTCAACTGCTTTGTGTGGACTCTAAATTGCAGTCATCACTAATGTGTTCTAATTACTATGGGAAAAAAATGAGGTTCTTTAATTTAAAGTACTGTAGGTCTAAATGAGAGTGACTTTGTATCTAAACCTGCTGCTACTTCTGAAGGTGACAGTGTAACTCAAAAGCAGACCGAGCTTATTGAGGTGTGTGCTGGAAGCAACTTGGCTGTTCCACCTACAGGTAACTGTCCAACAGTTGCACAGACACAAAATGGATCTTCAGATGGTAGGAAGATGGAATGGTCTAGCTGGCAGTCCTGCCTCTGTGTCATGGAAAAAGCTAACCCATGTAGTATTTCAGATGCTCTTAAGGCAGTGTAAGTAACTGTTCTTATGCCGTAAAATAAAAATAGCTATTCAATGCAAGGATTTATATACCTTTGCAATTTATTTTACCTGAGCTTATTGCCTATTCAAATTTTAGACCTTTATTGTTTAGTAGGTACGTTTGAATTCTGTAGAGCAGTAATTAGTCATTTGAAGACAGATTATATAAATAAATGCCCCTGACCTCATTCTCTTAGTTCAGATTTTCTATGTCAAAGACGGGAGTAGGGGGTTGAAACTTCAAAACACTACCAACAAGAAACTCAAGATTGAAAGAATTCTTTACTTAATTCTATGACTGCTGAATTTATGACCTAGTTCTGATTAGATGAGGGGAGAAATCATTTTAGCAATGCCAGGCAAGGCAGTAACAAGTTAGATTGTGGAATCCCCATCCTTGGAGATATGCAGAAGTTGACTGGACTCTTATGCTCTGAGCATAAGATTTGACTTGCTTTGACTGGGAAGTTGCAGAAATTTACAACGCGAATTATTTTGTGATTCTGTACTTTGATTAATTATTGCAAAATGTGTTTTGCAGTTTTCTGTCTTTTTTTTTTTTAGCAGTGTTTCTGATATAGTTTGAAATAGTAGTGGGAGGGGAGAAGGTCTGTTTCAAAGAAACAATGTTATTGGAAAGATTTTTTCTTCCCTGCAACAAGAGAGTTAGTCTGGCTGTTTCAGACTATTAACTATAAAGTGCATTTTTGTCCTGAGCCAAAAAGTGCTTTCTAGTGATTGCAACAGGCCAGGATTTATTCTTGAATTTTGAGACATTTCCAAGGCATCCTCTGTCCTATAATGTTAAAATGACTGTTTGGAATAATTTCAGATTTGGGTTTTTTGCATTTCTTATTTAAGAACTCATTTACTCTTTCCAGCTACCAGAAGGACCTGGCTATAACATAAACACTCCAGCAAAAAAATTGCCTCCACCCTCTTTTGGGTGAAATAGATATTGTGCTGCAGCCTATAATAAAAAAGATAACTGAAGGATCTTGCTAAATTCAGTAAAAAAGAAGTAGATCATATTCACTGAGAAGCTTATTTTGCTGAGTTTGTCTCTAAGCCATCCCATGCTGGCATGGCAATTTCTAATCTGTCACAGAATCCAGCACTGAAGCACTGCAGAACACAAGGTTTTGCTGCAGAACTGGTTTTCTTCAACTCTGTTTGCACTTAGCTGTGGTGTGTCAAAATGTTTTTCCAACTGTATTAGTGAAGACTTGCAGCGTTGTTTTGTGGTACAGCTTTTACATGACCGTCCACTCATCTAAAGGACTTTCTGCTTAATAATGATTCTTAGCAAAACTGTTATCTTCAGGGAAATTACAGTTTGTTTATGGTCTAGGCAGGACGATTTTGATGTAAAAATGTATAATAACACCATTGCATGGCCATCTTTTAACTCATACGCTTGCTAATTCCCTTATATTTATGGTTGGTTTTTTTTTTTTTTTTTTTATATTACATCTTTTCATAGTCCTGGCAGGGAACAGTTGACTCTTACAGTTAAGATGTTGTTTACTGTGTTTAACTTCTAAACTAGTTACTTAGTATGCAGTCCTCCAAATCTGTGAATGACTTGAGAATGCATGAGAATTTAATCTGGAAAAGTAGCTCTTGTTCTGATGTTTTTTGACAGTTTGGAGAAAGCTCAAAGCTTAGTTTATTCATTAAAGTTTAAAGTAATGCAAAGCTTTAATATCTCTTTTGCTCAAAAGGTATTAATCATTCATGTTGATAAGAGAAGCATTATTTCCTTTAATTACTGGGAGTAATTATTAATTTAGAAGATTTATTCTCTAGGTTCTCCAAAGACATCTTTGCTTAACAGAAATAATGCATTTGAATAAGCCAAGAATCTAACAAATCTCCAGCGAGAAATAGCCTCATCATTGAGAACCAAACAGTGAAACTCCTTTCCAAAACCAGTTATCTGAACCCTATTGTGATGATGATCAGGTTGTGGCAGAAAACAGGCTTTCAATATTCATTTGAAAAGTTTGTGAAACAAAAACATCAAAAATCCATCCTATCCAGGATGGGATGGGCTGGTAGTGCACAGAAGAAATGCTTTCTTCCTATCATGCTGCCTTCATCTCCTCATGTGTTTTTCTTTGTTGATAAGATTTTGTAAAATCTGTTTATCAGTCTTTGTCAAACAGAGCAAACTCCAGGTCAGTTTGGGAAAAAGGAAGAATAGTTAAAAGATGCTTGTAAAGCCTGCTTATGGCTACTACGGCTTTGTTGATGGTAATAGTTTTCATTTGAAATAGCATATTTTACTTGAATACTACCACTACTACTAAATTGAGTATTCTGCCTGTGAATTCTGAGTCTTTATATTTTCTAAATTTTACAGGGACAAATGCTGCATCCAGCACCATTAAAAATGGAGGACCTTTTCCACGAGCTTGTCCAAAATGTAATATACATTTCAATCTTATGGATCCTCTGAAAAATCATATGAAGGTAAAATATTTTGGGGCTGGTAAGCATTAGAACAAACTTTGTGGGCTTCTCTTTGGTTATGGTAGAGAGCCATGGTTTGATAGGAAGCTGCTATCATCCAGAGCCAAATGCTCAAAGTCATGCAGTCATGAAGAGCAAGAGAGGAGCAGGGGAGCTCTAAATCTTGCTACTTTTTGGCTCATGTTTCCAGTCTGCTGAAGGTAAGTGTCTATGAGAATAGGCAGCCAGGTGGCCCGCATCTGTGTGAGATTGCAGCTGACACAAAGATGACAGAGTAAACTTACTGTTTTTCTTGATGTATCACTTGGTACAGCAAGATAAAAATACTTGATACTCAATAGATAAAAGTTTTTAAGCTGTGGGGAAGAATTTCATTTGTAGTTCATACTCAAACACTGTGGTAAACAAAACTTTCAGAAACTGAGCATCACTTAATTTGACTGTGGAACTACTTACTACTATTTCTGGAAACATAGTTTCCTGAAAATTATTTATCATTTGGCAAGGAGCCTCACAATTCTCAGGCATATGTATTTAATTTCAGGGACAGATAAATGGCTTTGCAGTCTGTATACAACGTGAATATCCAAAACAAAAAGGAGTATAAGCTACTGTATAAGACAGATTTGTGAGGATCTCAGTTACTGTTCTCACAGATGGTTCTGATTTACAGCATTACAATACCCTAAATGGTAATTGCTGTCTCCTTCGGCTCTGAAGCATAATTAAGAAATACAGGTAGCAGTGGAAAAAAACCCAAGGGTTTTAACTTTTTCTAATCATTATTTGTACAGAATAGCTTTTGCACTGAGTACATCAACTGAATGAAGGAACCATTGAAGAAGTGTGTTTACTTAGGATACTGAGTTACAATTCCACAGCAGGAAATTGCTCCTTACTAGTAGGCCTACGGAAAGTAGTCCTGTATGGTAAGAACCATTATTTGGCAGGAGAAAAATTTGTCCTCTGAAACATTCTAATTTTGTTGGAAACTTCATAGCATCTTCTTTATGAAGTACGTTTTACTTTTTAAGTGATAAGTTTCACGAGATGGCTCTTGGACTAAGCATTCTTTATGTATACTTCAACATAAAGAAGCCTGAACAATGTCTATTATGTGACTCAGAATTCTGAATTTTTTACTATTGCTCAAAAGAACTTTTGAAGGATTCAACATACATTCTTCTCTAAGAAATAAAAGACAAAACTTCCCATTAAGTTCTCAATAAACTTGTGCTTGTCAGCAAAATACTTGCATGAAAGCTGCTTTTTTTTCTTTTTATTAAATGTAAATGAAATAGAATTTTTTTGCAAGAATAAGTCAACACTGCTATTGTTTTCTTGATTAAATTTATCTTAAGCGAACCTATGAGAATCTTCCTCTTCAGTTTTATAATATATACTGTTTTATTACTTAAACACTAGTTAAAGATGAGTCACTGTTCAAAATTGAATATGACTAAGCTCAGTGTGTCAGAGAATTAAGCTTTGCATCTCTCATTAGTGCCTTCAGTTTTTAAAATGCTGTTGTCATGGATGCAGTTTGGTGAGACTAATCCCTTTGTTTCTGTCTCATCTCTTCTCCCTGTTTGCATCCAGTATTGTTGTCCAGATATGGTAAATAACTTTTTCTCGGAAATGGTCAAAACAGAGTGTTTGAGCACAACAAGCAAGACCACTGAATCTGAGAAAGGAAAGCTGATTATGTTAGTTAATGACTTTTATTATGGGAAGGATGAAGGTGACCTCCAGCAGGTACAACAGGAGCAGAAGACTCATACGACATTTAAATGCATCAGTTGTCTCAAAGTTCTTAAAAATAACATAAGGTATTTGAACTCATTTCCTTAATAATTTGTTAATCACTTCCAGTCCATAATAGTCTCATGTATTAAAATTTTGTGTTTCTGGAGTAGAGTTCCTTTCATACTGAAAACTGATAATGTTGGGTGACCAAACAGAAATTGAATTAATTTTTACTTTGCATGTATGGCCATAACTTGAAACTTTTTACAGGTTAGAGTATGAATTTTAGTGGTATCTAACATAAACATAGAGTTTTGATAAGAGCAGTTGTAGGACGTTAGGGTTCGAAAGGGCAACACAAAGGATTTTACAATTTGCCATCTGGATTGATGGCGATATTGGTAGATGCGAGTGTTAATTCCCTTTAGGGACACACAATGACTAATAGTCAGTAGTTCACTTATGTAACATCTGTTATTTTCTTGCAGTAATTTTACTTCCAACTGCTGATAAAACCCCAGTAAGCTGTTTTAGTAGGTAGACAAGTTTGTGTCATCGTTCCTTTGGAAGTTAAGGTCACTGAACTTTTTTACATGCACTCTTCAAGGGAAGCTGAAGTAGCAGAATGTAAAATTGAAAAATGGGCTATTGTTTCAAAGGGCACAGTCTGCAAGTTAAAATGAGCAGGTCTATGCTAACATTAGACACATATTATTGAAAAAAAACAAGTTTTCTGTAATTAAAACAATGACATTTGCTATTAATCATTAAATAGGCACTATTTTCTACTCAGCATTATATTGTAAGCAATTGGTGCTGTGGTGCCTGTGTATTCCACAGCAAGTAATTAAAAATGTACAAGCCATTTTTTTAAATTTCTGTAGCATTGACTTTAACCATATTAATTTTGACTGTAACCTTGTAGCTTTATTCCATAGTTGTATAACTTAAGATTTTTATTCTGAGGTCTATTTTGCACCTTTATCTATAGTGAACAAAATAAACACATCTTTACCATCCTAATTAAAGTATAACCTTTTTGACTTAAATTCAGAAAAGCAGAAAGTGATTCATCATGGTAATCCCCTGCTTTCTTTAAAAGATCAGTGGTTGAACATACCATTGCAATAATTTTCTGTTAAGGTATTATGCAGTAATAGTGTCAGTTTCTTTTTTCTGCTTAGTAAACTGGATAGACTCAGTTGGCTTTTTCTGGTTTTCTTGTTTCTGTTTCTTAAGCAACTGCATGATAGTTCAAGCTTGAGCTCAAGAGACTATTCTCCTTGCTCATTTGTTTTTTCTAGTTCCAAAGTCTACATTCCTTTTGTGAGTGTGACTTACATTTAATAGTTCCTCTTCAGTCTGATGAACTGAACATGGGTGCCTGGACTTCTCAGCCAGAATAGGTTCCTACTTCAGACAGATGGACAGATTAATGAGGAAAAACTTAAAGTAGTACTATACCAGTTTCTCCCACTCTTTTAATGTTGGCTGCACAGTGGCGTTTTTGATAACTGTCCTTCATAATTCAATGTCAGGCCTAAATGCGTTAGACAAAGAACGTTCTTGGAACTCCTGCTGTGGTTTCACATACAGTTGTCATGTCCAAATTGCAGATGCATTCTTGCTATGTAATAGTTTCCAGGAGAGCTAAAGTTACATGTGTTTCAGAATGGGGCTTTGAGATTGCTGATGGTGAATAAAGTGTGAACAGTTGATGTGTTCTTGTTGTCTCTACTTATTTCCCTATATTTCAAGGCAAGAATTTTGTCTAAGCAAACATGAGAAATGTAATCGATTTCGTTTTAGAACATGTTTTAGACTTCACGTGTGTTCCTTAAAGTCAAGATTTCTAGTCATCTTTCAGTTTGTTGCCTGTTTTTTTTTTTTAGCAAACATCTATTACTTTTTTTTTTAATTGAGAAGTCCTTACAGAGTAAAATTTCTAAAGAATCCTGTACATCTTGCATATTATATCTGTAGGGAATGTTAAAATGTAGTTTTTTGCACCTGTTCACTATAATTTAAAGGTTTATGAACCACATGAAACATCACTTGGAGCTTGAGAAGCAAAGCAATGAAAGCTGGGAAAGCCACACCACCTGCCAGCACTGTTACCGACAGTTCCCCACACCATTCCAGCTGCAGTGCCACATCGAGAGTACGCACACGCCTTACGAGTCGTCCAGTGAGTTGGATCCTGTCACACTGAATTTTTTTCGAAGCCAAAAGTTTTAGAAATTTCCCAACATTTATTTCCTGGATTGTAATTTCAGAAAAATGTAGTGTACTTGAATAACAATAATCTTGAGATTTAATATAGGAACAGAGCCATTTTTTTTTCTTTTGAGAGCAATATATATGCAAAAAAGTATTTTTAAAAGCCTGTGTTTTTTTTTCCTTGCATTTTTGTTCGTTTATTTATTTTTACTTGAAAGCTTTACTTTAAGACCTCATGTTTAAGGTCCTTGCCTTCCTGGCTTTCTGAAATTGTACAGGGAATTTTTTCTAAAGAGTAGAATAATCATTAGATTTCTCTAACTTTAGTGATATATACATTTCACATATATATATATGTATTATAATTTATGTATATATGACCCCTATAAAATTTTTACTTTTTTCTTGTTTCTCACTTTTTCTAGCGATTTGTAAAATCTGTGAATTATCATTTGAAACAGAGCAAGTTCTTTTGCAGCATATGAAGGACAATCATAAGCCAGGTGAAATGCCGTATGTTTGCCAGGTATCTCAGAGTGACTTTTGTATTTAGATTACACCACTCCCCTGTCTTCACTGTCAGTAAACTTGTAACAAATAAGTCTAACTTCTTATTTTAGGTGTGCAGCTACAGATCCTCAGCTTTTTCAGATGTAGAAACACATTTTAGAACAGTTCATGAAAACACAAAACATTTGCTATGCCCATTTTGCCTCAAAGTTATTAAAATTGGAGCACCGTATATGCATCATTACATGAGGCATCAGGTAAGCAGATCTTTTCCATCCTTAATGCTAGAAAAATGCTAAACACATTTAAGAACTCTCTCTCTCTGAAAAAAACAAATGTGACTTATTTATTTGTATGGTTGTTACTGGATAAGAGTAGTTAATAAGAATACATTAGAAGAATTTCAGAAATCTTTAAGGGAATTTTCTTTTTTTTGTGTGATAGCAGCTTCCTGTTTAAAGTAATCTCTGAATATCATTGGAAGAATCTTCATGCTATTTGGTTTCTTCATTATATTGTAGTGATTTGAATCTGCTTTTGTTGAGGTTACTAGCAAACCTGCCACTAGTTCAAGTAAAGAAAAAGATAATGAAGTGTCTTGTAAGTGGGAACCTGATTCCTCCTCCTCTTAGTAACTATACTGCCTTGCATTTTCAAGTATCTAATTCCTACAGGGTATCTTATCTTTGTATAGTATTAAGAGTTTGTTTGTTTAGTTGATGTTTTAGGAACTGCGTGAGCATTGCTTGAGACAAGCTAGGGCTAGAGTTTTGTCATGCCACCCTTGCTTACTCTAGATTGTCATTTGTCTTTAACAGAAAAAGGGAATATACCGTTGCACTAAATGCAGACTGCAGTTTTTAACATGCAAAGAAAAAATGGATCACAAGACTCAGCATCACCGAACATTTAGGAAACCCAAGCAATTAGAAGGCTTGCCTCCTGGAACAAAGGTGAGTGTTCATGCAGGAAAACTTAAGGGGACAAAGGAAAAAAAAGAAAGGAAAAAAAGACTCTTCTCTTGGTAGAGAAAAGAGTAGAATAGAAAGAAGTGCTTTTCTTCTTTCTTTTCACAAACAAAGTGTTGGGATTGTATTGTTTTGTGTGTGTTAGGTTTTGGTTTTTTCCCTCATCTTTAAAACTCTAAAAAACGTTCCTGGTTGAAGAATTACCAGGCACAGTTTGTGGTTTCTTCCTGGTAATGCGTGGTTTTACTTTCTGTCCCATTGTTCCATACACCTACATATGTGCCAGTAGTCCAGCCAGAGCTGCTGCTTTCTTGAGCAGATGGTTAATTTGTCCCTTCCCATGATGCCCCTTCTGCACATTTCTTGTGAAAGATTTTTCAACTTGGGGAAGGTGATGGCAAAAAACCATATAAAAACACAAGACCTACTTCTGCAGAGAATATATATACTTAAAACTGGGTTCACCAGGTCTTCTTTAGCTTCAGCATTTGAAGGTATGTGAGGAAAATTTGGGTCCCCTCAGAACACTTATGCTGTCTTTATGTCAGTCTTCCATTTCTCAAGAAAGAGCTACTTAGACAAGGATTTTGTTGTAGATTTTGGGACTTTTTACAACAGTTTTTTAGTAGAGTGTCAAAATATATGTCCTTTCAGTTGCAAGGAAGAAGAGAAGTTAACATTTTGATCAGCTCTTCACAGTTCATTTGCTGTAGAATCAGGAAGGGAAAATTACTTCAGTTGCTGCTTTGCTTGGCAGAAGGAATGTAAAGCACCGATTCTTTACTCTGTGATAATATCTCAATTTTTTAGAGATTTCAGGGTCTTCATGACCAAATAAAAGTTTAGATTATGTTAAAATTCATGTTAGTAGACCGTGACAGGATGCAAATGATAATACTGAAAAAGGAGTCAAATTGTGAGTCAAAACCACATTTGAGAGCATGACAGAGGAGTTCAAGAATAGCAGATAAGAGGTCAAAAACCAGAAATACTCCTTGGAGTTCTAGGACGAGGAGCAAACATATCTGAAGGGAGTAGACTAGCTCATCATGGGGCAGTAAGACACAGGACTTTTTTGTTAAATCCAGGCACTGATGGGATGGTTTGATATTCTTCTTAGTAGGGTTGATTGGCCTGACAGTTCTGCTACTTTTTTGTCATTTATTCTTAAATGCAGGATCTAGCCAGTTGCAGCTCTGGAAAGAAAACAACGTGTTTTGTCATGACTAACTATTTTGGCCAAAACGAACTGCTTAAGCATCCAGTTGGCTATTAGAGGTTAACTCTAGTCCAAAGGTATTTTCAGTGTTTTGTAGTTTTCAAAGTAAGCTTTAATCAGGAGAGTTTCTTATGCTATGATTTGTGCTGTAAAGTGGCTTAAACTTTGAGACAAATAGAAGTAGGAACTTGGAGGGATTATACCTAAACAGAATTTTTTATTTCATATTGTAGGTGACTATTCGAGCATCTTTGGTATCTCATCAGTCAGGATCATCAGCTACATCTTCTGTTAGTACAAGCAGTTCCACATTTCAGTTATCACCTAAAGCTAAAAATACAACTACTAAAAATCATAACAAATCTAATACAAGCAAGTCAAGAGGAAAATCAAAACAATCTACATCGAGGAAACAAAATGCATGGACGAACAGCAGAAAAAAAAAAGAACCTACAAATATAGTGTTTCATAATCTAAGGTAAAGTACTAGTATTAAAATTGTCTTTAAGTACGCTTTGAACATAAATAATGAATCACTTAGTGGTCTTTCAGTAGCTTTAATGTTGTAATACAGAAGATCTGGCACCTCAAGTTTGCCAAGAAAGCGGATGCATAAACTTTCCACATACTGTTACTGTGGTTGTAATTCTGAATCTTCAGTCACTGTTTTGGGTGATGGCAGACTATTTATGACGGAAGAACAAGTGTTCTGGAAACTTCTCTGTGCCACATTTAGAAATTTTCTCTGCATGGAGCCTTTCTTTTTCTTTTATTTTCTTTTTTCTCTTTTTTTCCCTTTTATTTTATTTATTTGAACCTGTTAGTTAAAAGATAAAATCCTGTCTATCCTAGGAGATACAGCATTTTAGGGAGCTAATTTAATAAAATCAAGGAAGTAAAAGTAAGCTATTGGGAGAATGCTGTCCTTACCTTGACAATTTATTGGGGTTTGCTGTCCTTATGTTACAATTTTCATGGGTGTTGTATGGACTGTTTTTTACACTGGAGTGTAATTTCATTGGTTATGATGAATTAGCCTATTTTTTGGTCAGAGATGGAAGATGTCACCCCTCCAGTTTCTAACTTTCTCAGTGGGTAGCTCTGGCAGAGATTCAAAAACAGTCAGTGAAACTGAGGAAGAGCAGGATTATATTCTTGCTTTGTAGCTGTTTTGAGTGCTTGTGGGTAATACTGGAGTGATAGAAAAGCCAAAGGCTTTTTCTGTGCATTGTGATGGATGGAAATATTTATTGGAAATACTTCTCAAGTACATAGAGACAGCGGCAGCAGCTGAATTTGGAGGTTCTCATCCACTGGGAATCTCTTGTTTCCAGGAGTGGCCAATAACAGATGCTTATATTAACTTTCACTTTTTTATTAGGATCATAATTAAATCATAGTTCCAGTAAAAGCAAAATTTTCTTCATTTGTGCTAGCATAACTTTTAAGTATTTAACTGATACATTTTTAAGTTCCTCATTTTTCCCTAGTATAGGCAAGCTTGCTACTTACTTAAAGCAAAAAGTGTGAAATAGTTATCTCTTCTGAAAGTGTTGCTATTAACTGATAACCTTTTCATGTTACTGTTAGGTATCACGTGGGAACTCACAAATGCATTGAGTGTTTCTCAGAAATAAAAGATTTTGCAAGTCACTTTCCTGCTTACGTCCACTGTAGTTTATGCAGGTACAACACCAGCTGTAGCAAAGCCTATGTGAATCACATGATGAGGTGAGCAGTCTTCAAAGTTTTTACTGGCTCAGTAAATACCTCCTAAGTTCATGTAAGGTGTGAAGTGTTTGTTAGGTGAATTTTGAACTGGGTCCTCAGACTGGCAGGGAAATGCGTAAGGTTGGATTTTTTTACTTTTTAGCAAAGTCTTAAACTCCACATTCTTTTTTTGCTTTAGAAATCCAGTGGTTCAGGCAGTATTTTACCTTGGCTTCAGAGTTGCTATGGTATCTTCCATAATCACTTCAACCTGACTGGGCAAATAATGACTAATTATTGCATGTTTTCTGGGTTTCGGATTGAATGGCTCATCTGATTTTGCAAGTGCTGAAATGCATACAGGCCACAGCTATCACTAATGAGTTCTGTACTCAAATTTGAAGGATATCTCAAATAGCAAACTCAAGTGGATACTTATCCTTACACTACTTCTGGTCATCCATAGAAATAACATGTAATTTTGTCAGCAGTTGTGGGGCAGCATGGGTTATTAGTGATGACAGCTGTAAAAAAGCCTGTTAAGAAAACAAATGCATTGTTTTCAGAGACATAGAATTACACTATACAATAATTAGATACAGATCATGTAGCAGTGACAGTAAAACAAAATTTAAATTAAAACCCTTTAAATTATAACCCTTTAAATTAAAATTTAAAACCCTACTTGTTACTCCTGTGCCCTGAAGAAGTCAACTGTATTGTGAAAAATAGTGAATGTGATTTTCTTTCTGAATTCATATGCATCGGAAATGCCTTGGCATTTGTGAATGCTAGGGTTCTTGAATCTGTGATCTAAGTTTTTGGATACACTTTATATTGACCTATTAATACTAATTTCAATGCTTGTAGAAGTCCTAGGCTGAAATACTTTACGTGCTTTTATGTGTGTAATCTATTGTTGGCATGCTTAAAAAAAAATAATGTGCTTAATTCTAACCGTAGAATAAAAAATTTACTTTGGGAGGGGAAAGAGGGATCTAAGGTAAATTGTTCCTGTAGTTGCCAGTGGTCTGGATGGCACATCAAATTCATCGTACGTGCAGTAAAATTGCCAGTCTTTTGTCCTTTGTCCCCTTAATGCACTAATGCATCTCCTACTGTGATCCTTTGCAGCACCTACCATCACCTCTGTGGTGAGTGTAAGGAGAAAGTGATGGTGAGCAGGGAGGGTGTTTGTGGAGGAGTAGCCCCTGTACTTGGCTGCCTGCACGTTGGTCCATAGCAGAGAACAGTGTTGGCACATACTTAACCTGCATAAGAGACAACTTAGAGGTTATCTGAAAATTGCATTTCTCATTGAAAGCCTTCTCTTTAGGAAGTGCAAGTTCAGCCAAGTTTTAGCTTTTTTGTGGTGCACTCTATAGCTACAGCCATGGTTCTTCAAAAACTGAATTGCTGATGAAAGCAGTAAAAGTATGTTCTTCCAGGACTGTGCCAATAAAGTTTAGCTTTTCACCTCCCAAACTGATTTACAAGAGAGCCAGTGTTTTAAATGAGAGCTGAGATTCACAAGTTCGTAAGCTTTAAGTAATTTAATGTTTAAGAATCATGCAGCTCAGTAACTTAGGCTTCTATTTTCATGTTTTGTCATGAGCAAATTGCAGTCCCATGACTAGTGAAGGGGTTATGTGGAGTAACGTATTGAAGAAAACCGTCTAAGTGGTAATGTTTTCATATATTCAGTTTTCACAGTGCTCGTCCAAGTAAAAGGTTTTGGATCTTTAAGAAGCATTCAGAAGAGCTACGGTAATTCAGCTTTTTTCATTTACAGATCATTAGGATTTTACTTTCTGATGTTGAACTGGTAACTTAGGTTGAGGTTATAACCTCCTGAGTTTCCAAAATTTAGAGCAGAGAAATAAAACCATTAGGTTTTCAGTAGCAATGTTCTGGTCAGTGACAAATACTTATTTGTCCACATTTATGAACTTAATTCTGAGCAGTTTAAAATTTTTAATTATTATGATTTTTTGATTATTCATAAGATGAAAAATGGGGAGGGGGTCAGGGAAAGAGAAAAACAACCATCCAAACAGAAACTCGTGCTCTATAGATAAATTTCTCTCTAAAGTCATGTTCTTTGTACTATATCCAGCATGGAGATGCCCTGCTCATTGATGGGAATTTCCTGATACTAGTTGCAGTAGAAAAAGTAAGATTATGTTTTTGTGAATCATCTCATCTGAAGTTGATTTTTTTTTATAGTCTGTCCAGTTGCTGTAAGTTAAGAAAAGTGTTTCCATGACCATGTTGTATTTATACTTCCTTTTTGATTTTTATTTCCTAGAGGTGTGACTGTAGTGTGTCTTAACTGTGATTTCCTGGCTGATGTTTCTGGCTTGGATAACATGGCCACGCATCTGAGTGAGAACCAGACTCATACTTGTCAAGTTATTGTAGAAAAAGGTGAGTACATGAGGTGTCTTTTTTTTATACAGTACATAAATACTTACATGTGGATGTCTCTTGTGTTATCACATTCCTATTTGGAGTTGCATGATTTCTGTACTTGCATTGAACAGTGAGTACTTCTGTATTTCCACATTTTAAAATATTCTTAATTAAATCCTTTGTTTTTATTTCCAGTTTCCACAGATAATGCAACTGCTGCACAAGTGTCTCAGTAAGTTTTATTTTACTGCTTAATGTTTTCTTCTATTAATTTAGTGATAGATGGCCAAAATTTGCACTTTGAACTTGAGTTTCTTTTGAATTCCATAGAATTTGAAATGTATGGATGAACACAGGCCTTTACTGTACTAGTGCTTTTTCATCCTACCATGTCCACAACTACAAGAATGAAGAGATAAAGCAATTACCTGTTGCAGCTAAAACAAAATCAGGCTTTTGTCCAGTTTGAAGAAAGAATTGTTGAAACTTCTCAATTCTGACCTGTCTATACACAATGAGATTGTTACTTCTACTTAATACTAGCTTTATAAAATTAGTGGTTTATATTCTTTATGTAATATGAATATGAAAAGGAATGTCCTTTACTGAAGTAAAAGTAAAATTCAATCTTAATATTTAAAAATATTTAGGAATTATTTAAAAAATTATGTTCTTCATATGATAATGGCATATTGTTTTGTATTAGCTTTTTTATTCTGACTTTTAAACATGAATTAGTATGTATTAATCAGGGTTTTTTAAGGATTTGAGGAAGAACTTGCAGTATTCTGGAGATTGTGTTTCAGATTGTGTTAGTTTGGGGTTTTTTAAACCTTAGGAGTATCAGACATGCCAAGCTCTCCCTGATTATCCTGGAACAGTTTCTGAGGCTTTACAATGTAGTTTGTCAGCCTGTTTATGCCTTAATTCAAGACTTAGATGTGTGTCAGTTAAATCAAATATTTGTGTTTTCTTCATACCATTTCAGAATACAGACTCAAAAATGTCAGACTGCAAAGAAATACTTTAAAAGATAGAATAAAATGGTATAACCCTGATAACCCATCTAGCCTTTAGCGGGATTCTAAAAGGAGTTTAGATAGTCTCAGGCATGGTGAGAACTCTTCTAACAGAGTGATAAGTTCTTAGGCCTCTAAGCATAAATCAGCTTTCACTGAGTTTTGAAGATAGCCCGGATAGATTATTTAATATTTATTAAGTATTTTCTTTCTTAGTTTCCAGGAAGTGACTAATAAGAGGGGGTCCTCTAGTAGTTTAGCTTTCAGTGAAACTCAAACAATGACAAAATGAAGTGTTGAGCTATGATACTTGTGGAAGCGTTAGCTTTTGTGTTTGGAGCTGTCATTTGGTGTTGGGAATTAATGCCTGCTGAAGTGTATGGAAGGAAAGGTTTTAGATGTTGAATGGTGGCTGAAGATGTACAGCTTATACACTAATACAGCTGTGCCAGGCTATTGTCAGTACTGCAAAAGGATATTGCTGTCTTGAATACATTACAGAGACATATGAAAATAGGTAAGAATGTTGGATATATATGTGCTACTCAGAAGCAGATGGGTGAGCACTGAAAAGATTTGATGTAAAGTCAAGAGTATATGCAGGCTTGTTTCTGCAAGATGTTAGAGTAGGACAGATGCAGATAGCCATTATTTTTGAGAGCTCTGATGCTGACATAAACTTAGTTACTGGTACCACAAGAAGTGATAGAAAATCCATGATGGTGTTTTTTGAAACTGTCAGGCTCATAGACTTCATTAATTTCAATGAATCTTGTCCTGTTCCATATGCTAGTTCTCTGATACTTTGGACAAGAATATATCATTGCTAAACTGAAGAGTATGAGTATATCTCTGTAGCAGATACTTTAATTCATAATTTGCTGTACATAGGACAAAAAAAATGTTCATCTTTTTGTGAGCTGGTTCTTAGTGGTACTCTCTGGTTTCTTTGGAAGAAGAGGAACTTGCAGACAATGTTCATAACTTCTGCTGTATAGTTTCTCAATGATCTCTGAATGTTTCTTCCAATTCTTTGACCTATAATTCAATGACTTGTTTATGGGACTCTTCAGAATCACTTCATCATTGGAAACAATGACTCAATTACGATCTTGAACACTTTCGGATCTTCTCTTGCATCTCTCAGATGGTATCTTTTGGTGTCTTTTATTATATATTGGATTGTCTGTATGCATTTTAAAACTCATCTTTATTGCTAATGATCAGATATGTTCCATGAACTCTGTGTACTGTTACAGAGCCTGTCTTTGGACCAGAATCCTGCCATTAGTAATACAGATAACCTAGCTGGGGATGTTCCAGCAGAATTTGTTTTTTAAATTTTTACTTTACGTAAGTCTCCTTGTTTATTTGGTGATCCATCTCGTGCTGAGGAAGTAAGATTTAATGACTATGCAAGTACTCTTCTAATTGCTCAACTCTCTGCTTTGCACAACTATTAACATATTTTTAAATGAACTGACAGCAGACATTTTTGTTGCAGGGCAGTTGAAAGTGAGCAGGTATCCTATACTGCCTTGGCTCACTGATACATCATTGTGGACCAGAAAATTGAACCCAGTCCAGCTTGGGATTATTTTGGTATGTAAGCAAACAAGGATCTGACCAGACCTTTTCCTTTTTTCTTCATGCATTGAAGCTGTGGTATTCTCTTCTTGCATCTTTTAGACAGCAGGTCTGGTCTTTTCTCTCAATATTGCAGTCAAAGGCCCTTTTTGATAATGTTCTCTGCTTTACAGCATTGACTGGCAGCTTTTTGGGGGCTGTACTCTGTTGAAGAGAGGCTTACCAGGAGTGTCACTTACATGATGCAGTGTTCCTTTGCTGCTCATGTGCAACATTTCTTCCTTGCTCCAGTCTATCAGTATTATTCCAAGCTAGAGTAGTGAGTAAATGGTGATGTATATGGGCTGATGTCAAAGCCCATTTTGTTCTGAACTTGATCCCACCTTCTGAAACTAAAAGGCTTTGTCGATTTTTGAGTGTGCACTAAAGCATACAGGTCCTGATCTATTTAACATTCAAGTAAGTTACATTTTTTGTGCCGGTGCCTTTATGATACATAGTGGCGAAATATGCTTTGAATGTCTTCTGTTGCATGTAACTACATAAACTGAGTCTTGGCCAAAGGAATTTATTAGCTACTTTGCGCTCTGGTAGCTAAGCTTCTTTTTACTCCAAAATACTGTGAGAGGTGGAAAGCATGTAATGGAAGTACTTACATTTATTGAGCCTTGATTCTGAGGGTGGAGCAGCTGCAGTTCCGGTTGATTTCGCACCTTGTTCTTTTGGTATCATCTCTCATCTTCAAGAGTCCTCTACTCAAGCTGCTGGGACATGTGCTGGTTTTGATTTTACTGCTTCTGATTTTGTCTTCAGTTCCAGATTATCTATGGCAAGTTTATCCATCAGGATATTTGATGAGCTTTGCTTTTGCCATGATGAACTTGTAGTGTTCCTCCAAACTCAGCCTCCTGTTTACAGTGGATATGTTTTGGTTGAATCTCTCATTTCCTACCCTGAAAACAGCATAATAGATAAAGCTTACCTCACTTTGGAATCAGTCCCTGATACAACTTCCTAGTTGTGAGAGTTCAGTTTTGGTGAATGCAAGCTGTTCTTAATTTGCAGCACTTCCTTTTCCTGAATAATTGAATTCTTTGAGATTAATTCATTTTGACCAGTTTTTTTGTCCTCTTGACTTTTAGTACTCAGTCACAAGTCTGGTGATAGTGAGCTTCTGCAGCTGTTTAGTGTTGCTAATAATGGCAAGGATCCTGTCATCCATTGTCTCTTCCACGTATTTTGTGACTAAGCATCTGCACACTTACTCAGTACTCTGAAGTCTTGCTATTTTTGCTACCTTTTTTCCTTCTGACAGAAGCTGTGTTCCATCTTGAATGCTGCTGTTCAACTTCAAGCATCATTTACCTACTACAGGTTTTTCTTGCAGGACTTAATTCTGTTTTGACACAGCAACATTCAAAAAAGCATAGTGGGTTTGTGTTTTCATTGTGAGCATGCTGTTCATTTCAGAGGAAGCTGAATTCATACTTCACTTTCATTCAGGTTTCTGACAACAAGAAGAATGGAATGTGATTGCAGGTTTTTGTGGCTTTCAGAAACATTCTCTAAGAATTTCCCAGAGGTGACACTAGGTAGACACTTGGATTTGGAGTTATGTGAATTCTACCTCTTTTAAATGCTTATTTGAAATATTGTCCTTCAGTTCTTTTGCAGCTTTGCTACAGAAATTTAAGTTTCAAACTTGCATTTTAAACATTTATTAGGGTACTTACAGATCTGAGAGATTTGTGGAAAGGGTTCATGTAGAATCCATTGGCCTTGTGACATCCTGTTTCCATCTGTGTGAGGATCTTGAAAAAGTTACTCATGTGGCAAACTCATAAAAGTACTTCTAAATCATGAAAATAAACCTGCCTGACTTAGTATTAAATCTCTTATGATCCCAACAATTTACATGAGTAATGCAACATATTGGACCATATCTGCAAGGGCAGAGCATGAATATGCATGATATAACCAGTTTAGCTTGTGGTCAAAGAATTAAGATTTCATTTGTATGTAGCTTAACCTAACTTTTATTATTTTTAGGACATTGAGTGTCACTGCTTGACTAGCCAGTTATGTCTTATCTTTTTTTGAAAAGTTGTACAAACAAAGTAAATGTTTGTTTCTGTTATTCTGTTAAATGTAACTGTGTGGCATTTAAAGTTACATCTGTCAAAAATAGGAAATTTTTGCAAGAAGGTGGGATTAATAAAAAAAAAAACAACACCTAAAAATCCCGCACCCAATGACCTTTTCATTCTTTTGGGTGCAAATAAATTTAAATTTTTTAATGCTGTGTATGATTCATTTGAGTGTCTGGAAGATACCTTGAGCCACATAAAGTTGATTTCTAGAAATTCTTGAAGCTACAGTTATCCCAGAAAGTTACTTTTGGTTAGGTGTGGACAAAAAAGAAATGTTTGGAAAAGATTCCAGCTGAGTTTGTTCTGCTTACCCAGTGAGCCTTTGACTATAAGAAAACATGAGAGATTGCTGGGAAGACAGTGGCTCATGATTTGAGCTTTGTGTGTATGTGCAAATATATACAATTTTATTGTGTGAGAGCAGGACAAGCAATGAGACTGAATTTCAGAAACTTTTGTTACTGAGTCCAGGTCTCTTCTATTAGTCCTAGGTGGCTCTTCATCTATCAAATAAAGTTTCAGATCAAACTGAATGTAGACTTCAAGGTGTCTAAATCAATATTCTTACTTGACTTTTGCTCTGAGTCTCTTTGGTTTTATGGCTGATCCATTCTGTTGGCTGTCTCAAGGTGAAATTTTGTGCTCAGCTGTTCCTTTTTTATGGGCAACTTTTAAGGATTGACAGTTAAAGGGCATTTTTCATTGTTCTTAACTAGAAGTTCACGTAGAGGGAAGAATTCTTGGAGAGTTCTAGAAAGGTTTCAGAGCTGCTCAAAATTGTTGAACCAGCAGGCTGTACTTACTGGAGGTGGTCACAATCTTGGGTTTATTTTCATAATCTTTCCAGAAGCGCTGTAACTTCACAGATGTGAGAAAGCATTGCCTTTGTTGATGTTTGATGTTGCCTTTGTTGATGGATTTAAGATTTCTTGTATCATAGAAATGTTAGGAACATCACAAGGTGATAATTTTCTATGGTTTAGTGTCTATTCATGCAACTTCTGCCAATCACAAATTAGAGGGAACTGCTTTCTAAAACTATACCTAAACAAAATTAAGGTAGAGAGTATACATCATGAATCCAAAGTAAACCATAATAACAAAGATGTGGTTATAATGAAATGTTACAAACTCTGCTCATTTCCAAACCAACATAGATGAGCCAGTTGGAGTCTACTCTGTAAGATATGAAACATGAACACAAAAATCTCTCAAATATGATAATGTAAAATAACATTTATAATGGATATAAAATAATCTATAGATATTGGATCCAATTCACACACATTTAATTTAGTGGCAAAACTTCATTGAGACAAGAAAAACAGTATGTTTTGTCCTTGGATATGCAATATCTGATCTATTGATGTCTAAGTGAGTCTAACAGGAGTGATATTTTTATGACAGGAATGACTGTTTTATGATAAATGGCTATTTCCAACATATTTAAGTTCTTGCATATGAATCATTAAAGCAGTAAAGCTTAATATTTGGTGTTGCATCATCATATACTGGTGTGGCTACTCATGATTAAATACTTCAGAGTATTTAATGTCCTGACCCAAAAAAAGATGTTCTCATTTGATTCATCCTGATTATTTCTCTGTTAATTAGAAGAGTATTTTTACAGTGGTACTGAAACCAATCCTTTTTTGTAGATATTTTTCCCATCTATTGTTGCAGATTAAGATGTAATAAATAATAATATGTGATTGTTTATGCTACAGTTTAAGATGCTGCTTAGATGCTAGAACATTAATGTTAGAAAGAATTCATGGTGTGCTGATACTATGTGCTTAAATTCTTTAAAAGGTCAGGCTTAGACTGCTTTTTTGGATTTAGGAAAATACTTGTGGTTGATCAGTCTAATATTAGTATACAGTTTTCATAAAATTAAGTGGTAAAGCTGTTTTTTATGTCAAGTATTTTGCACCCTGTAGACAACCATTAAGACTCGCTGAGGTTGTGAATAATTTAATTTATGATTAATAACATTATCTAAATATAATAGAGGCAGCACCATACTTCAGCAGATTAAATTTGCCTTTAATGCAACATCAACAAAGAAGATTTAAGCATAAGCAGTTTTGAGGGGTTTGTTTGCATTTTCTTTTTTTCTGTAAGAAACCTTTGAAAGGTTAGATTTTGTTAGAATTGATGACTTAACAAGTTTGTAGGAGATACTTCTTGCTATCTGTGTGATAACATTTTCTTACAGAAACACAGAAAATCAATTTTGGTGATGTTGTGATAAGCTGTTTAATTAATGTGGTTTTCAAAGTCAATAAATTTAAATAATTTATAGCTCATCTAATGTATGGACTGTGCCTGTAAAGGTATTTTGCAGGAAGCATCCTCTCCAGATAGTAGTTGGAGGTCAGCTGCAATGTTTTACAGTTGTCCTAAAGTAAACTACAGCTCTGTTCTGGGTGTTTGGGTTATGGCAGACAAATGAAAGAAAACTGAACTTATATTAGGGATTAGTCAGGTAGCTTTATGCACTTAATTTAGCATTTCAGATCTTAAATTACTTCAGTCATGATTAAAAGGCCTTTCTAGTGAGGAGGAGATCATTCCTCAGGTAGAATTAGAATAAAAGTAATGCTCACTATTTTAAGACTGTTGGTTCCTGGTTTTCCTGGTGCAAGATAACTGGAAGAGCTTACATGAAACAAGTTTCTTATTTCTGTACACCCAATAAAACACTTCAGAATTCTGAAGTATGTTTAAGCTCAGCATAAGTATCAACTTTAAAAATCAGTTTCAGATTCGGAAATTGCTTTCTAAGTGTAAGTATCTTCATCCTTATCTCTATTTCAACCATACAGTATTTTAAAACATTGAATTCGTTATCCACACCGCAATCTCCATTAGAGAGAAAACAGCTCAGCTGAGGGGAATACCTTGTCTTTTCTACACATAGTCTGAGAGTATTTCTGAACTTTGTATCTAGTGTGAAGATCCAAGACAATTCTTTTTTAATTATACATAAATTACTAGTCATGGTGTTCAGAGGATCTGCATGGTGTAAGAATGCAGCTTTCTGTGCCTTACTGCAGAAAGCTGGGCTGTGTCAGAGGCACACCTTTGGTGGGGCTGCCACACCAGAGATGTGCAGTTTATAGTCAGTCCCTTTGGCTGAGTTGAATGTCAGCTTCCAATGAAGGAATGGTTTCTCTTCCTTATGTATCTTCATAATCAGAGAACCTGGAAATTGGTTACTGTGAGATCTGGATTAATATTGACTCTGAACTGTAATTTTTTGAGGCCTATCAGAATCTAAATGATCTAAAATATTAATCTAAATCAGAATCTAAATGATCTTAAATATATCAGTAAATATTCTTAGCGTTTTTTTCAGAAATATCATCTTTGGATTCTGATTTTTACAGATTTTTTTTCAGAAGTTGTGTTTTTGTCGCCCTTCAGAAAGGGCAGTCTTGTTACAGAAATCCCTGATGGTAAGAGAGTGAGAGAAGTCCTCAGACCTAGGAAAGATTTGTCTTGTAGCATTGCTGGCCAGCTTTCCAAAATACAAAGGGTTTGGTGAATTTCTTTAACAGAAGCAATGGTTTTGTGGAAATGAGAAGACCTTTCATTTTCATTCAGAAGTGTTAAGAATGATTCACTTACACAGACACACCTTTTCCATAGATTCCATTACCACTTCAGGTGTATTTTCCTTTAGTTTTTGTTTTTTATACCATATTGTTTTTCAGCATTATAGAAGGTGTCTGTCAAATTTGCATTTTTTCTCCATAGAATCGTGTTCCATAATACTGGCTTTTATTTAAAAAGTAAAACAAAAAATATGACATTCTTTGTCTAAACTCCAAATAAAAACATAGCAAAACCCAAACTTGGCACTGTAGCCCTTACATTTAGAAAAGACAGAGAACACAGAAGAGCAAAAGCTTCTTTGATGTTAACTGACTGAGCTTACAGAGCACCTGAACCAGGACCTTTCAGAACAGTGAGCTGCTGTCTGTCTGCCTGTGTGGTCTGGGCGTTTGGATCCTCTGGTTGCTTTTTCCAAGGTGCCATGGAATGCCTGTTGCTTTTGCTGCAGCCAGATGTGACATTTTGGCTGTATATTGAAATACACAGCAGGTGGTCGAAGGACAGACCCTTAGGGTGCTGAAGAACCAAAAATACAAATGGACAAATCGGGTAGTTTAAAAACATCACATTTAAAATTCTGAGAGATAAGTCAAGAAATCTTTCTCTCCTGGTAGTTCTCAAGGGCAAACAGGTCAGCCAGGGCAGAGGAGAGGAGAAGGTAGAGTGCAGTAATTCTGAGTTGGAAATTGTTTCTTAGCATGGCTCACGTGTGTTTGGGTTTTGTGCAATAGCCATATTGCAAGGAGTATCTTAGTATCTAGAAGAAGCTTAACTTTTGCCATACAATTTTCAAATATTTGCTGTGTAATTTGGCCTCATTGAAACAAAATATACCAGTTCTGTGGGGGGAAAATTACTTTGCTGAAAGTATGTATCATTGTATATGTGGTTTTAAATATGACGTGATAGAAATGATAATTTTTAATGTTCATCTTTATGTACAGTGTCCTTTCCTATTTTTGAACCAAAATTAAGTTACAGTTGTATTGACACAGAAAAAAAAAGTCTAAGTAATTACTTTTGTCACTTAGGCACTTAGGGTTTCCTAAATAAGAATAAGTGAGATACCCTGTAGTGTGGAAGATGCTTTTAGAAGACTGATTGGCTGTTTCTAAATGGCAGTTTTCATTCACATGGTTTTCTACTGTTCTAAAAATCGAAGAAAAAATTTGTTCATATTGTTTAGAGTTAAAAAGTTTTTTTCATTGGATAAGTTTTAATAGAGACTCAAAAGTTTCTTCGGTGACAAGCATTCTCTTGAGTCTTCAATATGTTTGCACTTAATGTAATAGCATTTGTTGGGCTCAAACCCTGTGTAATGCTTTCAAAATATATTCATTTCAAGTTGCTTTTCCTTCATGTTTTTTGCCCTTTTTGTGCTAGCAAAGCACAAGTTTAGTTCAGGTATTTTTTCTGTCCAAATAGAAAACTGTCCAGACTTAGTTTTCACCTGTTCACTAAGACATAATTGAAATTGTTTATTTATGGACAAGGCTACAATAGTTGCTTTCTAGTTTTGCTTTGTTTCTGTGGGCTTTGGTGGTTTTTTAGTTTTTGGTTTTGTTTTTTTTTTTTATTTGGAAGACTATTTGGAAACCTCTTTACTGAGATCTGTGCTCAGTCTCTGCTACATAACAGATTCATGGGAATATTAATGTGATAATATTTCTACAACTTCATATTGTCATCAGCTGCTCATGGATGTAAAATAAAGGAAATATCGTTAATTATTACAGAAAATTTCAATACTAGTTTATCTGAAGGAAAAACAGAAATACCAACTTTTGAAAGGTAAATACAATGATCAGTTGCATCTTGAAATCAACTACATAAAATAAAATATGCTGTGTTATTTATCAGGTAACTGGGCAAAAAATGTTTGATTAGCATTTTCATGACATTTGTTATGATAGAAAATTTTCAATGGCAGTTGAAAGATACTTTCTCAATGAGGCATGGAGAATTTAGGTTCCAAGTGTCAAAACACATTGTAAGTAATGCTTAAACAGCAAATTAATCAAAATTTATAGGATATTAAATAAATTGACCAACTTTTTTTTATTGTATTGTCTGAGTTAACAGTATTACTGGGACAATTGGGAAACAATTTTAAAATACAGTATAAAGTGTTAATTCTTGTCTATTTCTTTACATCTTTAAAAACCTATGTCATTTATAGAAAGCATACTCAACCAAATTTTTAGCAGAGCAAATGTGTGAAATTGTTGGGTAACTAGTAATTACAGCTCTACACTTAAATAATGTCAGTCTGGGGAAAGAATTGAAAGTCTACACTCTTTATTGGTACATATTGTGGATAGACTTATACTTCATATTACTCCAGATTCAACAGCCTGAAATATATTGTCCCAGTTAATGATCTTTCACAGTTGTTGGTGCAAATTTAACCTTTAAAAACTTAGTGAAAACTTAATTGTGATTATTTGTTATATAGGCATTTATAGTGCTCTAAAGAAAAAAAAATACTAACTGCTTTCAGAGTAACTCTGTCTGCTTCATCACTTTTTATTCTGTCATACACAGTTTGGGTCAAATTATTTGAAATTCTGCCTTCACTTAAAATGCTTGCTTAATAGACTAAAGGGTTCAGGTATTAGAAGTTCTCTCTGTCTTTAGGCTACAGATTAGTAAATGGTCACTGTAATTCTAGTGAATATGATGTACTATTTCTTCCTATCCTTGTGTCGAAGTAGATGAAAATTATTTTAATATATCAATCTGTTCTGTGCTTTCTGCTGAAAACTTTGATGCTGTTTCATAGGCTTTAAGACAGACTTTTGGAGTCTTGTAACTCTAGCGCTAGAGATTCTCATTCCTCACACTTTTCTCTGTTATTAACCCAAGGTAGTTATGTTGATATTATCAAGTAATGAGTGCCCCAGGAGCAGATCAGGAGATGAAAGCAGTTGACACTGAAAAGGCTGCATCTTTTCACTGCATTGAGGTTCAGAGGGGTTATTTCAGAGCAGACTGGTGTTCCCTGGACAGAGTGCTCATGCTGTGCACGCACACGCAGAGCTGCCTGGAACATCCCGTGTTGGTCTGGACTCTTGAGGACTCAGCTCCATTAGGGGTTGGAGCACTTGTGGATCAGAGCTTCCAGTTCATTTTCCTCAAAAAAGAAATGTAGTTTGCATGCCCCAGTACTGCCTTTTAAACCAAACTAGTTATGTGGGAACAATAAGGAATGGATCACACAAAACTGTTAATGTAAATGCAGCTGTAATACAAGTTTTGTTACCTGGAGAATCCTTTTCCACAGTCTGAAGGGAGTGTTTGCACACACTTTGCAACTACTCTGTATGCAGATGTGTAAATGTCACTTGTTTAATAGGGTTGGGTTTTTTTCTTTCTTGCTGTAGAAATTTTCCTTGAATTGTTTTTAAAATCCTAATATGATATAACCAATATAAAATACTCTAAATAATGCAGCAAAAAAGCTTGAGCTAATAGGATTTTGAAACACCAAGTGATAAGAGCCTATCTTTCCTCTGCCTCACTTGGCACCAAAATCTTATGTTTTCTGTACAATGAGAAAAAAGAAAATTAAATTGCTTTAATTTTTAAGCTTCTGTCCCCTGAGGTGGGGGTATGTTGTAGATGTCGGTGAACCCAATGGGAAGAATGATGATGTCTAACTCCAGTTCAGAAGGCTGAATGATTTCTTTATTATAATTATGCTATAATACCTTAATATACTATGTAAAAGAGGGTACTAAAAACTACATGCTACTTTCTCTATCATATCTAACTGCCAACAACTCGTGACCCTGTTCTCCAGAGTCCAGACACAGGTGGATCTCATTGGCCATCAGGCCCAAACAATCCACCGTGATCCAACCAAGTGCTCACCCCAGGTAAACAATTCTCCAAACACATTCCACAAGAGAAAAACAAGGAGCACAAATAGAAATTGTTTTCTCTTTCATTTCTCTCTGTGCACCTTTATAAAAACCCTGAGAGAGAGAGAAATGTGCTTGCCACAGGGGTGTTCGTACTTGGTAGTCTCATCTCTCGCATTCAGAGCTATGGCTTTTGCTGCTCCCTTGAAGTGGTGTTACTGTAAGCCCTGACTTCAGATAGACTCAATGGCAGACAGTTCATTAATAGATCCCATACTTGGTCAGGTCATGAACCTGGACTCCTTGGTTTCATTAAACAGAAGTCAGATTTTGCATTCCAACTGTTCACTGCCATCCTGTTTTCTGTATAATACAGCTGTTAATATTCTCGCATTCTCCTGTAATTTGATGGCTGAATTTCCAGTTTTCTTAACTGTAACCAGTCCTATTTGCACACAGAGTACTAGAAGAGTACTTTTAGTTGCTAGTACTGGATAGAAGGCTTTTCTTTGTCCGCTACTGACATACTAACAGAATGAATTCTTGAAATATTGTATGATTTTTCTTTTAGTGTGGTATTTTAGATTATCACAATTGCTACAGTCTGCTGATTCATCTGCAGTTCATTGCAGAGGGAAATTATTTCTTTGGAGAACTGTTCTATCTCAAGGAACTTATTGTTGTGCTTAGCGATCTGAAAGATCATTGTTGTTTGTGGGTAATTGTGTATATATGTGTATATATTTTTATTTTCTTCCCCTACCACTTGTTTCTCCCTTTCTGTGTCTTGGCAAAAATGAGTGAGAAAAGGGGGCTGGGTGGATGAAGCTGAGATTTTGGTTACTAGAAGGTGAAAAAGATTGTAATCAATCTGTTTTATACGTTATGGGCATATTTGTTCTTTGAGGAGTTACTTGATGTGAATCTTGATGTATATAATCCATCTGGGTTTTTCAGTATGGAAACACTGCTCTTTGTGGGATAATTAGTTATTAGTCATCCCTTTATTTAAAACATTTTTTTTGCTTTGTTTTTGCATATCTGTTCAAAACTTCTCACATAAAACACAATACTGTGCCTGTTAGCTCTGCAACTCATCTTGCCCTCAAGCTACTTGTTGAAAAATAGCACCCAAATGTCATATGTGTATGCACTGCTTCATGAAGAGTTGACTAGATTTTCATATGAAAAGAGTTCTAAATATTGAACTAGTGTATATATGGCTCTGTATAACTGAAGTGTTTCTCTGGAATAGGTGAAGAAATCAGGAACAGTTACGACAAACCAGTTATGTCAGCCTCAGCTGATGGGTGCTTCTGAGCATTGGCTTTTGTACTGGACTTAGTCTTGAGTTTTCCTTCCAATATTACCTTTTTTGCCCTTTTCTTTCTAGATGTTTAAGAGAGAACTTGGATACATAAATTGTGTATTCGAGAATGCGATCTACTCTTTAGCTACTCCACTAAATGAGGAAAAAACCCCAAACCCTAACATTTCTGTTTGACAAAAGTAGCAAATACAGGTTGTAATTTGGTTAAGAGTTTGGCCTATCTCTTGAGTTCGTTCCTTATAATAAATGGAAAGTTAGTGTAACAGGATTAAAAGATTCCTATGACTACCCCAGTGACCACCAAAATTTCACCACTGAAGGATATCCCAACAGTTTTTTGTTCCTGCTCAAATTATTCTTCTGACCTAGAGTAGAAGTAGGAAATGGCATATTCTTGGATTAGTTTACTTAAATAAAAGAAAAACTTGAAAGCATTTCTGAATGGTTGGAGCTCCTTTTCCAGAATAGCCATTTTCTGTAGAGC
Organism: Anomalospiza imberbis; assembly: GCF_031753505.1. NCBI lineage: Eukaryota > Metazoa > Chordata > Aves > Passeriformes > Viduidae > Anomalospiza > Anomalospiza imberbis. The sequence goes on along the minus strand of NC_089693.1, from coordinate 13,427,488 downwards.
TTAGTATCATTTATCATATAAGTGAATCACTGGAATTGTTTTAAATGAGTAGAACATATGTAGGTTTTCAGCTTGAAAATATATGAGAAAACATGTAGCAAGGAATTGGTTCTTCCTTTTAAGAGTTCTGAACTGTGTATTGCTTACAGAATTTGAGTGGCTTTAGCAAAAAAATGTTTAAAACCACTTGAATAAATATAATAAAAAGGCATTTTGATTAATGAGCTAAGTGGTGATATTGTGTTTCTCACAGCTTTTTTTTCCTGCATGTTACTGTTCAGATTGTTACTTTCCATTTAAATTTTAAAAGTTCATTTGAGAGAATTTGCTCTTAATTTCACTCTGTATATAGAATTTATATCTGAAATCAGACAAATTCTTGTTCTTCCAGCTTTTTCTTTCCTCTCCCCCACACTTTTTTTGTCTGTCACCATCATCATTTTAGGTAATTCCATCTGCTTATCATTCTGAAAAAACTTCAGATTGATTAAAAATTGTATTAAACTTTTACCATTTAATCTTTATAGAAAAAATTGAACTTCTCTATTTCTGTGCTTCCTCTTTATAAACACACAGTTTTACTCTGAAAGGTGACTGAAAATGCTGCTTCACAGATTTACTTTTTCAGTGAATCCAGATTGTGATTGCTCAAATAAATTTTGGATTTGTTGATTTAGATTTCCAGCTGTTAGCTTTATTCTCATGAGTATTGCAGAGTCAGTTGGTGGTATAAAGGTAAAAAGCAATTTAATCTGCATCTGTGTCAAAGAGGCTGTGGACGTAGAGGAACTACAGGTGTTATTTTGGGAAATTCTATGTGCCACACAAATGCAACCGTCCTATCTGGAGCTGAAATACAAGAACTAGAGTATTAATTGACTGCTAAATACAAGGCTGAGTTTGTAAATAGATGAGAAAAATGCAGCTATTAATTAAATTCTGCCTTTCTTGCTCTGAAGTCTCATGACAAATCTCAAAGAGGAAATCTTTAATACCCCTCTGAGTGTCACTTTGCTGAGCATAGCCAGGCATTGCTTTATTTCATTTATAACATAAAATTATAAAAATCGTATCTAAAAATAACTTGTTTTGGGTTTTTTCAGCAAACAAGAGCATGACTCTTCAGATGAAACAAAAGAATGCAGTAGAAATGAAACAAAAAAAGTTGCATCTGTTGAAAAGAGGGAAGACTCATCACTGTCAAATACGGAAAATGTTTGTAGTTTGGAACTCCCTGGCAACAGCTCAAAGAATTCTTTGCATGAGAAAAGAGCATACTGTGATTCAGCTAATAGCAAACAGTTAGTAGATGACAAACAAAAGTGTACTCATGATGAAAGCGAGATGAAAATGTGCCAAAGTTCAGGTGACATTGTCCTGAATGAGCAGACTAAAGTGCGTACCTGGGATGAAGCTGCGCTTTCAGCCAAGAATGTGAGGGACTTAAAGCTGACACTGGGTGAAGATGTCAGTTTTGAGCAGTTCCTGAGAAAGAGGGATGAACCTGAATCTGTTAGTTCAGACATAAGTGAGCAAGGCAGTATTCATTTGGAGCCTTTAACTCCGTCAGAAGTACTAGAGCATGAAGCTACTGAGATTCTCCAAAAAGGTAATGTCGCACCATCATCAAAGAAAGTGGGACAGCTCGCTGAACAAACAGATGAGACTTCTAGAGAAAGCAATCCCAGCAGAATGGAAACAACTGCAAACAAGACAGATGAGAATGAAGCAAGCTGAAATTGTGTTAATTTTGTTTGTTTTAAACTATGGTAAGAACACCATGGACCATTCCTGATGAGTGTGCTCATGGATGCTAAAGACTGAAAATTTTAAAAGGGAGGAGAAGAGAAAGAGACACCAAAGGGAAGTTTGCATATGGAGGTAGCATGTATGTGTATGTATGACTGAATTCATTAAGCTTCAAAAAGGTAACATGTTAAAATATATCTTCCTGTCTCTTGGATGTGATATATTATTAGATTGATACTTGAAAGAGGTATAAATTCTAACTTTTTTATAGTTAACTAGCCCAGGATAAGGTGATTTGTTCGCCCAGAAAGTATTTTTCTAAATTCTTTAGTGTGAATATTATTGAACTGGGGATTGAGTAGGAGTTCACTTCTGATGCTGATATGGAGCACACTTATAATGAAGGTTATTGGTCTGCTGATAGTTTAGGTAAATATAAACCTTGGAACTTGGTGTCACATTCCTGTCTGTAAAAGCACGTAAACAGAAGTATATGAATTCGTGCACCTCTGTACAGGTGTAATCCTGCCAGGCTGTAAACTTACCTTAATAAACTTTCAGTGAAAGTGAAATTATTACAATAAAAAAATATATTTGTGGGGTTTTCACTGTGCAGGCTGTGCAGAAATACCAAACATAGCTGTACAAAGTAGGACATAATGCTGAAAGTACTGTAGCTGTTAGGCTTTTACCATTGGTTTAATTACTCTTAGCCGTAGACCCATAGGAATGGTTTGTAAGTCACACCAAAGTATGGTTTGATGTAAAAATGGTTTTAAGCAAAAATAAGGAAAACTCCAAACTGGAAACACCACCTGGCATGCATTTTGCCATTTTGCAGCTGCTACTGGCTAACTTAAAAATAGGACACAAGGGCATATAAAATAGAATTGTGCAGTTCAATTTCAGGACTTTTTGTCTAAATTATGTACAGAAAGATGGCTGCTGGTTTTGGTTTGGTTTTTTGGTTTTGGGGGTTATTTTTGTCTTCTAGTTAGCTAGATTTAGGAATGCATATGATTAAACAGTAGCTTGCTCCTTTGATTTCATTGCTCCATTTGAAACATTCAGAATGTGCTTTTGACTTACAGTTTTGTTTTTAATGAATGTTAAATGTTTTGAACAGCTGTTAAAGTACTGCTGTAAATTATTACTTTTTGAGTAAATATTTGCAACAAAAATTTGTCTTTGTGTATAATTTTATGCTCAACTTGAAACTTTGGGCATACCCTTCTCCTGTTTTTTAAAAAGATTTAGTGACAGTTCCCAAGAAATAAGTAGCTTCATTTTTGTGAATTTTAGAACTATGGTTCGTTGGGGATTTTTTGTTTAGTTTTGGTTGGTCTGTTTGTTCGTTTTATTTTAGAATTAAATGAGCAAGTGCCTATGCATAAACATTTTTTGTACCCGTGTATTGTGATACGATGTGCTAACCTTTCCAGACTATACAGATATTTTTCTGGCCCATCAGCCTGCAACTGAAGTTTGCTCTGTCCTCTTAAGTTCACCGAGCTCTGCTGCTAAGTGAGTCTAACAGTATTAAAATCTAGAGACTATCCAGTTTACTATTGGGACCTCTAAATAAACCAGATCTCAACAGCCTCAGAAGTTCCTTCAAGCTCTAAAGAGATGTCTAATTTAAATTTTGGACTGCATCTTTGTTGTCATCCATGCACGTGTAGAAGATTTTAAAAAAGAAAAGTGGAACAGTTTATGTACTCACAGCTCTTTGAGATCTGCCTCTTGACGAATTTCAAATACCACAGCACATGAAAAAGCTGGGAAGAATAAGTTGCATTATTCCTTTGTTCTTTAAAGATTTTAGCGAAATCATTAAATAGTGGTTTGGTTAACCAGTCTGATGTCTTCATGCTTTTACACATGCAAGGTTACTCAATGTGAAGCTTCATTTTATGCAGTTTAAAGCAGGTAATCAACTACAAAACTGGATGGGTATGTTATCAAGGGAGTTCTGAATGCATCTGTGTTGGAACCCAGGGAAATCTGTAGTATTTTAATCTGGTTGGTGATATTCCATGCAAATTATATATTTTGAATAATGCTCTGATATGTGGTGTTAGAAAAGATAAAGTTCAACTGCAGCCAGTTGCGATACTTGAAATTTCCACATGTGTCTTTTATTATGCATTTAAACTTTTAAAACATCTACCATTTTAATAAGAATTTGGAAGGATTTGGCCACATAGTGTTGAGAAAAGGTGATAAATGGAACTTAAACACCTGCTTATTTGGCAGAATTATATCCATATCATCTCAGCTGCTTATTACATAAAATATCATTTGTTTCAAACCTTGTTGACAATGCTTATGCAAAAAGTAATGTTACGTAAAAACCACTCAAATATCTTCTGGTCCTTCTGGAAGAGGAGGTGCAAGAACTTGATTGTTCTAACAAGATCATCAGATAGCTTTTCATATACAGAGAAGGAATATCATGAAAATACAGGCATGGTATTTTTGTGAAGGAGGAAATCTAAAACTCGTTACTATTTTTCCTATATGAAGTAATAGATTTGCTCATAAACACTGTAGGAAACTGCACAAGTACAAAGACAAATTTGTATAGTGTTATCTGGGAGGTTTCCCACAAGTTGAATTGGTACTTGTGGCAGAAGCTGCTGTGGAGAGTCAAGTTTCATTAATGCCTTTTCAGTTAACTGAACAGAACTGCACATAATTCAATTTGTTATTTCTGAGTCATTTAGAAGTTGTTTTTTCCATCTGGCCATCAGTAGTTCTTACAGTGTGTCACCTCTGTTTTTGTGCTGGAGGAGACATTCACATTTCAGTTTTCATTGCCTTACCAAAAACCAGTCACTTAGTTCTTAGTGTCCATAGTAGGATCACCCTTTCCCCTCACCTCAGCTTGTTTATATAGTGTTTACTTTTAAGGAAGTCACGTCCCACGTGTATGCTGTCTACATTATTGACAATTAATAGAAAACTGCAGTCATCATCATGATCTGTGAACATTCAGTCACTTGGCTTTTCCTCAAGTGCAACCAAGTGTCTCTTTGTCTTGTGCAGCTTGGGAGAGAAATTTTGGTTCACCTGTGGTTCAGATTTTCTAAATGGAATGGCTGAGTAAATACAAAAAAAATACAATTGTAGGACATATTGAATTATAAATATTGGGTGATGTATTTTAAAGAAGAAAGTTTTATTATAAAAACTATCTACTTTTCTTTTCCTTGGGCAGAGAGAGAGAAGAGCCTTGGGCAATATGTGTTAAATCTCATTTCTGTCGTGCTACTTCTAGAAGGAATCAGAAACTAAATGTCAGGGTAAAGAATCATGAGAAATGCTTGTATTCTGCAACACCTTAAATAAAAGATCTTAAAGCATTTCTGCAGGCATTAAGCATTGTTATTTATATGCTAGCATGAAGAAAAGTCAGTTTTTTCTAGTGTCAGATACACAAGTATTCCACTAAAGACTGTGACCATAGGCTGTGACAGCAGAATTTTGTTACAGACCACATAGATTTTTTTGTGGTGGGCAATTTTATACCTAATTGTTCTCTTTTTGTTTTCATTAGTGTTGGTTTTTGCAGCTTGTGAACTCTACTTTGTCTAGTTGTATCCTGTATATTTTGATGCTTCATATGCCCTTAATAAAAAGGTAAGCATGTTTTATGATTACATTGAATGATTTTTGCTTTGAAGAAAATGTTTATTCTGGTTTTAATGTAGTTCAAAAGGACAGTTCTCAGTCCCTCAATGAAGGATGGCATGATCTCCTCTGAACGTTGTTTTTATGTAGGATTTTTCCCAATTAATTCTGTGCTAAAAGGGAAAGTATGTTCACTGGTATTTCATATTAGCTTACAGGCACTATGCAGAGTTCCTTTGAGTTTTGGATCACTGCTATAGCTCTAAGACAGCTAATCAAAATTTTGTACTCAGTCATTTCATTGACCCAAATTAACCTTGTAAAGTTGGTGTTTCCTTTTTGCACCAGATTAAAAAACACAAAAAAGTGGAAAATGTTTGTCTATGAAATAGGTGGAGGGAGGTGAGTGTAGTTGTGCCTTCAAGGTGCTATAAAGTTCATGTGTTTATTGACATAAAAATGTGCTGGGTTTGTTGAGGGGCTCTTTCCTGTTCAAACCATTATATCAGACAGGCTGAGTTTTTTCTGAACCCCGGAAAGATAACAGTGATGTTATATCTGTATCTGCATTTATGTTTGGGCAAGTTTATCATCATATTAAGGAAATTGACTGCTCAAATTACATGTGTGAGCTGTAATCAGGCCAAAATAAGATCAGGTCCATGATCAAAACCAGTAGCTTTTCAGCAAGCAATTCTCCATTTTTAAGCAGCATTGCCAGGTTGCTTATGTTATAAATCTAATGTAAATAAGCTGCATTTCATACTCAAGTTCACTAAAGTCTCAGTGTTAGGCGATTATGTCAAAAGGGCTGTTTTCTCAAAATATTTTTGTGAATAAAGTGGTTTCTTTATGAAGGAAGTTGTCTCATACTGACAGTATTGAAAATGTAACCTTCATCTGTTTTGCTCCTAAGTAGTGTAATTAAGAATTAGTCCTTTTGATTAAAGGAAAATCACCTGCAGGTCTGTTCCTTACAGCCTCGTGTGAGTTTTTCATATGGATCTGTCATGATATTCTAGCAACCAATTGAAGCCCTTGTTTTCCTCTCTTTTACTGCTTTAGAATTGGAACATGAATGCTTAGTAGTTTTTAAATTGTGTATGTATTTAAATTACCTGTGTGTTTACTGCCTGAAATGAGGATTGAACTTTGTGTACCAGTTTCTCAGATTTTCAGGCAAGATTTGTCTTTCCACCTAATCTTGGAAAGACTTCACTACTTCTTGGGGCTTACAAGTTGAAGGCAGATAGAATCATTTCCAGGTTATTTAATGAAATCCAGTGGATTTGTTAGGTATCACTTCAGTGGGACAGACTAGAGGCAGTCAAAATGAATCCCGGTACTGTGAGTAGTTAGGAATAATGCAGCCTTAAAGGAAAACTTCAGAAACACAGAACTTGACCGACAAATGGTGGCAGTGTAGGAAGTCATGTGAAGCCTTAGCTACATTGGACTATTCCTGCATTCCTATTTTCTTTGTGTACACACACAGAGTCATGTGCAACTATAATGACAACATAACTTGATTTTATTTTCCCTGATGTACCTGAACAGAGTAATAAAACACAAAGAGGATCTTGTTTTTATCACATTAAAAATGAGAGTTCAGAGGCAATCCTTAGGCTGTTTTGAGCATAAACTTGTCTAAACAGATTGTTCTAAAATTGCCCTTATCCTTGAATTAGAGCATTTTACTAATCCAAGCACTCTTCTTGACTAAGTGAGCTACTCAGCTATCTTGGAAACTTTTAGCATATTGTTGCCTGTTAATTGCTATTCATATTTTGACAGTAATAAAAATATGTTGTCCTCTCACATAATTTATGGTTTATATTAATGTATTCTTTATTTAATGTGTTGGTTCTTTCCATCAAAAACATGTATTGTTTGAGAGAGCTTACAGACTACTTACACTGTTACGAGAATTCCTTGGTCACATCTCTTTTACATGTATGTTAACCTGCAAAACATACAGGGAACAAGGAAAGGGAAGTATGAAAAAAATGTTTAGGTCAGTCTTGTGCTTATCCTTAATTAGAGAGGGTAAATATATCCACTCTGAACTGACTCCCTGCCATAATAGCTGTATTCTCTTCCTTATAGGTGATGCTAAAGGTGATAGGAATTCTGAACAGAATCTCCAGAGAAAATACAAAGCAGCAAACAAAGAGTGTTACTGGATTACCAAGATGTCTCATTGCAATAAAAGATCAATAAGAAACAGCAGAAAATGGGAACTTTACTGTGAGTGGAATATAGAACATGTACAAGCAAAATGCTTCTACTTTTAGTCTTTTATTTAATAAGAGTTTGGTTAATGAGAGTAGACATCTCAGTATATTAAGAAACAAGAGATTCTGTGCAGCATCAGACAAAACTGTTACCAGTCACATCACAGCACGAAGATTTGACCTGACTATAAACTGATATTCTTGAGTTTAATGTACACCAATTAGTTAAAGATCAGTAATTGATGAAGCTCACTTGGTCCGAACATAGTTCTTGTCCATCAAGTGAAATACACATCATTGCAATGTATCTGGCTATGGGGAGGTGAAAAGCACTTTCTGCACCTCACTGGTGTTATCCACTATCCACTTTCGTCTCAGTCTTGGGGTCAGCTTCATTTACACTGCTGAACGTGCAGAGAAGGAAACATTTATGCTTGCTGGAAATCTAGAGAAAACCCAACAAATACTTGGGTATAAAAGTAAAAATATTGACTTCCCCACTGTGCCAGCAGGCAGAATGCTGTGATTGTAGAGGTCATGTCACAGAACCATTGATCAGGCTCTTCCACATAGTGTCCAGTGGAGCTCTGGAGGAAGTTACTGAAGCTGAAAACAGCTAAAAAAAATGCAGATTCATCTGTTTAGGTTTCACAAGAGTGCCCTTTAAAATTCCAGTGGGTTCTGCATCAGATGCTTGTATTTTTGTTATTCCCATTGTCAGCAAGTTCTGTGTTGCAAATTGTGCATGACTTGAAAAGTCAAAAGGTAAAAGTTGATCAGAAAAAAGTTCACAGAAGAATTCCTTTGTTCCACACATAGGTGTGAAAAACCTGGATTGCCTGGGAACATGCATGTGAAAAGGCTCTCCAGGCAGGTGGTGATGTGGAGCAAAGGTGTGAGCAGCCCTTCTACTGCCTGGGAAGGGCTCTGCCAGCCGCTGCTGTGAGGGTGAAGCAGACAAGCCGTTGCTCTGTGTGTAGAGGGATGGCTGCAGTAGGTGCCTGTGAAACCACAGCTTACTGCTATTTTCACCTTCCATGGACTGTTGCGGTATGTGGTGGGTAAAGGAATTGCAAGGGTAACGGGTGGCAGCTGTGAAATGGAGACATGCTTAACTAGACGTGAGAGATCAGAACTGGAGTCCCTACAGGCAATCCAGACAATGACTGCTCCTATTACTACGGAAGCAAGAGGGTTGTTTAGGGGGTTTTTGTTGGTTTTGGGGTTTTTTTTTTGGGGTGTTGTTTCGTCTTTGTTGGGTTTTTTTTTAACAGTACAATATAATTTTCAAATTATGAGTGAAAATTTGGGTGAAACTGAGCTTCAGCAAACTCAGTAATGAGCTTAGCTTGGCTTACAGTAGCTGTAGTGGTGATGGAGTCTGTAGCCATTATAAGAGGATATTAGTGAAATTGAAAATAGGAGTAATTGGACCATGTTCAGATGTTGAAAAACTTTGCAAAAGGGCAAAGAAAACAACTATAAAATATTCTGGTTTTCCTAAAATGGAAATTGAGAGACTTCTTGTCAATGAAACATGATAAGTTTATTAAATATGTTACAGAATGTATGGGGTTTATCTGCTACAGTTTTTCTCCTTAATTTCAGCTGTATATATGCTACTGTAACTTCAGAACATCTGGGTGCAGTGATTTTTTTGGTTTCTGCACCTGCAAGTGTAAGTACACACATAAACAAAAAAGAAATTAAATCTTTCACAAAGCCAAAGAGAAAGAAAAAACCCAACCAGGCATGAAGCTCAGGGGAGCAGTATGACAAGTGCTGAGCTGTAAACAAGCTTGAGAGGGATTTAATTCTTATGACAAGCGCCAGTGGTAGCATCTCACATGGACTCAGCATATGCACACATTTCAGAGGAGGAATCACAGAGGACTTAATGCAAATATAAAAAAGCTCAGAGCACATCAGCCTATGCTGTTCTAAAAATAGCCCAAAAAATCAGGATGAGCAAGGGTTGTAATTATCATGATTTTTCGGATTTTTGCCACTTGTAGGAGGTTTTGTGGTTTGTGCTCACACTGTAATTAGACTTTATAACATGCAAACTACAAACTCTTTAGGATAAGGATTGGTTCATATATTTGTAGGCCAAGTTCAGTAAGACCTCACTGGGTGGTATTTTCAGGATGATAGTACAATACAGCCACTGAGTAATAGCTGCCGTTCTGAGTTTAAAGAAGCTTATTTTAGGTCATAGGATTTTTGTTGTTTGTTAAGGAAAGAGAAATGAGATGTAATTTGGTATCTAAATTAAATTTTAAAAGCCTTTAATGCACACTTCTTCCCTAATTACAGTCAGGTCCTTTCTCTCAAATACACTTGTAACTGCCTCATTTCTCTAGCAACATTCTGAACGAGTACACACTGCAAAATTTCTCCATGGCAGTTGATGAGTTAGTGCTGCAAGATGTAGCCTGTTTCACTCAACCCTCAAACAGCTTTGGGATGAGTAGCACATGCTCCCTGTGCTCCAGCCACTGGATAAGTTTGGCTCATTTAAGAAATTATTCAACTTAGATCTTCAGTTTGATGTTTTCTTTTCTGCTTTCCTCAGTCTGCAAAAAATAATTTAATGGTTACATTTACTAGCAAAGGGTTAATAATCACTGGAGCTCTGCAGGCTTAGCTAAATACTGTTGTGTTGTAGTTAGCTAAAAAAATTACTTTAACAATAGTTTCGATTTCATTGCAGAAGGTGGACTCTAGGAAGAGAGCCTCTCCTGCACCCAATTTTCCTTGCTCACTTAGATGGTTGATAATTGGGAAAACATGTTACTTAACAAAAGTTCTGTTATGTTATAAATATGCTGAATTTTAAATAGCAGTTTACAACACTGATATTTCTGGATTCAAATGTGAGGTTTTATGTATGTGTGCAAATTACCTTTCATTTGTATGATGGTTATTAACCTATTTCTGGATATGTGTCTTTTATTACAAGTGATAGAAAATGGCCCTTCATTTGCAATAGTTGTGAATAACCCTCAAAATAACAACAGACTTGACTTCACCAGTGGAGTAGTTTGTCGCTTTTGGCACAGAAAGCTAAAGCTGCTCTTTCATTCTCTCACAAACACATTAACATCAACTGTTTTAAATATTTTTTATTATTATTTTTATTTCTATAATTTTTCATTTGAGGACAAATGAGCATAAGAAGGGCTCATTTTGTTCTACAGTGAGTATTCTAATGGGTTGCAAAACTGTTAATAAGCATTATGTCTTCTTGGAACCTGTAATTATTTACTTTACTAATTGAAAATTACCTGGATAGATCAATGAATAGAAGAGCACAATATCAGAATCCTTTTTTACCAAGTGACTAGAAAGAAAATTCTTTGTTACCAGAGCAGATGGAAACTCTGTCTCAACTGTCCATTATTTACAGAAGTTTTGAGAATCATGTATAGTTTAAAATACTGAAGTGGTTTAACCAAGCATTAAAATTCAAGCATCTCTGAATCTTGAAAGACAAATTGTGCTGTAGTTTGGATCCTGTAGTGTTTATTTTCTGTTTGAATAGTAGTAGTTCTTTGCATAGTTCTTTACAAATATCTCTTCTTAAGGAGGGTCTCTACATTTTTTTTTTTGTAATTAACAGAAATTAAGTTCATAGAACATTATTGTATGCTCTATTATTGAGCCTTGCTCACATTTCTAGTGGGGTAACTAAATCAAGTGAATAGCAAGCTACCAGTAACTTATAATTTAAATCTTGCTACATTTAAGTGTGAGACAGTACTTTTAATCCTCTGGTTGCTTATATTGGTCTGAGCATTCAGAAGGTTGAAAATGCTGCATTTACTAGATTTCTCTTGGTAAAAGACAGGCATTCATTAAGGATGATGAAGATGAGTTTTACCAGAATGCAAAATTATCCTAAACCCTTGAGTTTAAACCTTGCTGCATTAATTTCAGCCCTCTGTGGATGCACAGGCCAAACATCAGTAACCTGCAAGATTTGTTAAAGGCTTTACTCTTCTAACTCCCACTGGGGTATTTTAATGTTGACAGCTGTTAAAATTCTTAAACTGGAGCTTCACATCAGTATTCTCTTCCTCACAGACACCTGTAATGGGATTTATCTGTTTTCTTTGTTATTCCCTTTGCTCATTTAAATGTAATGTGCATTTCTCATCAGACCACTGGATTAGTTCTATATATATTACTAAAATACACAGATACATGAACACACATATATTTGTCCTAGAAGAACAGAGCATGGTATTTTGGATGTGATTAAAAAGATGGGCAAAGATAAATACAGCACTATAATCCTTGTGCATTTCTTAAAAAAAAAAGACTTTTTTTTTTTTTCTTGTGTGGCCAGGAAGGTGCAGCTTCTTGAAGCTCCTGAGATTTTCATCTTCCCTGTCTCCTCATCACTGAGCTGTGTTCTGGGAGAGAAGAAGTTAATTCTATTTATACTTCTGTTGCTTTACCACTAGTCACGGGCTCCTCCCCTGACCCTCCAGTTCCTCTCTTTTGATTTATAGTAGTTGGAATTGCAGCTTTGGTAACTGTATTTTCCTGAAGGATTTAGCCAGATATTGGACTAGTATTGTATTGCTTTAAGGATCACTAATTCCAGGGCCTTTGTTGTGCAAATTATGTGTAAATAGATGTGCTAATGGGTGTTTTCACCTGCTGTCTGATGAACCAGTCTTGCCTGCCTTGGTTCATCTACAGTGCAGGCAGCTCAGGATGCCAGCCTTGTATTTGCACGTGAGTGAACTCCAAACAGCTCGGGTGCAATGGCTGGAGGGCTGAGGGAGGGCTGGCTGAACAGTCCCACACAGAGCTGTGAAGCCGAGCGGCACTGGCACTGGCACTGGCACTGGCATTGGCACTGGCATTGGCACTGACACTGGCATTGGCACTGGCATTGGCACTGACACTGGCATTGGCACTGGCACTGACACTGGCATTGGCACTGGCATTGGCACTGGCATTGGCACTGACACTGGCATTGGCACTGGCATTGGCACTGACACTGGCATTGGCACTGGCACTGGCACTGGCATTGGCACTGGCATTGGCACTGACATTGGCACTGGCACTGGCATTGGCACTGGCACTGGCACTGCCCCAGGCTGGCCTGCGTGGGGCTTTGGGCAGCCTGGGCTAGTGGAAGGTGTTCCCGCCCATGCAGGGGGTTGGAGCTACATGATCCATAAGGATCCTTCCTTCCTACCCAAACCATGCTATGATTCCTTGATTATATTTGATTTTACAGCCTGTATATGAGAGAGGCTGCTTTCTCATCAGTCAAGGCTCACTTTTTGTGATGAAGTGGTACTTAAGCACTTAGGTGTTGACAAAGACAGGGATAGACTTAGTTTAGTAAGTGATGTATGGTCTTGTGAGGAAAAAAAAACAGTAATGCAAGGAAAAGATGTAAAATGCTTCATCTGAACAAAATCACTCCTAATCTGCCCTTGCTTTTTATTTTAGCTACTTAGGGAACTGGTAATTAACAATGCTGTTTTAACTGTGCAACTTCAGCCTTTCAATCCCAACCCCCGTTATTGTCATTTTTCACTTCACAGCTGTGTGCAGAAGCCCAAACCAGTATACATGGTATACTTTTTGCAAACTAGGTAAGAAAAAACTATACCCTATAAATATTACCAATTTAACAAAAAATCCTGTAAGAAGTTGACAGTGGGAGGTTGGAGAAAGGAAGGATTTTAATGGATCCAAGTCTGACATATGAAGAATAAGCAACTTTCTAAAATTAGCCCTAGATGAACATCAGATTAAGCAGAGAATATATCATATCTTTTGTAGAAACAAAGTACTGTCTAATTTCCATTCCAGTGTTTTCATTTACAAGGCTGTTCCTGAGCAAGTGACCAAGGCATAATACTCAAAATATAGGGAGAAGCAGCAGTCATATAGAACAGAAGATTTACTTTAGAACAGTACAGACAACTTCAGAGTTACCAAAAAAAAAAAAAATCCCTGCAACACACTTTGCTTGAGTAACATGAGTAACAAAGATAGGTTTTGAATCTTGTTATTATTTTTGATGGTGTAAAAGTCATATTTGCATATTTGAATAACCAGATTTTGACATCTCATCTAAAGCCTTTTCCTGACATAACTTAAAAGCAGAGAATGCACAATTTCTAATAATAAAAATCTTTGCTCTTTTTCACATAGGCACATACTAGTAAAAAGAGGCTACCTTTGCATCAAGCATAAAGAATAATGTTGTCTTGTTCTAATGTGTCAAAATATTCTTTAATGAGGAAAGGTATATAAAATGTACAAAGCAGGATAAACCAGCTACTAATACCTTCATTACTGTCTGTCAACAAATGACAGTCCTATCAGTAAATGAATGAGCTAGCAGGGATAAATGGACAGGTTATAGAAATAGCTTTCACAGTGATCTCTAAACACAGAAAATGCAGTTGAAAGCTTTCAAATTTCAATGCAGTCCTTTTGGCAGTAGGAACGTATGAATGTGTCAGGTGTCAAAAATGTTTTACTCTTTATGTTTCATAATTGAGCTTTGTGTATTTTTTTAAATTTTAAATACCCCTTGTGAAATATCAGTGAGTTTTACCCATTAAGACTTTGTGGCCACCAGCATTATTATGGACCGTGGAATTCAGCCTATTAATTATACTTCTAACAGGTTGATGGGGTTTTGGCCTTCCACAATTAATGGATCTCTTTGTCTTGGTTGAGGCATATCAGAGCTTAATACCATGAACAAAATGCTGATTTGACCTCTGGTTCTAGGAGGTAATGCTGGGACACAATATTTTTGAGGCTCATTCCAGTAATAAAATTACAGTTTTAATGATGGCTCTGCAAATACATGGCAAATGGAAAACACTTCTAAAACAACATAGCTTCCATTAAACCTCTGGAATGACTAAATCCAGTAAATTGTTAAACACCAAAGTTGTTGTTGTACTTTAGTTATTTAACACCTGCCTCCCTCCTGCTTTAAGGTATAATCAGCATTAGAGATACTATTGCTAATCAGGCTGTCAAATCTTAAAGCACATATACAGTTCTTGCAGCTTTAAAACTGTACTGCTGCTGCTTCTTTAAAGCTGCACCTGATGTTTACCTGAGAAGCAGTGAAAGGAGACTGTATTTCTCATAAATTAATTTATGAATATTTATACACCAGATGGTTTTCAAGTGCTGGCCAAAATGGATGGTGTTTAAACCACAGCAATTGAGAAAGATGGAATAAACTCAAGGAAAATATCCATCATGGGGTAGTACATTTGTGACTTCTAACAGCCAAATTATTTATGCATTTGGAAGCACATTCTTGAGCTTCACATTCTTGCTTGTGCATTTGATCATGTAGTTAGCCTGTGCTTTTAAGAGCATTTTTACTGCTGTATACAACACAAGATTAGCAAAGGCTGAAGGTATGATGATGCCATTAATATGAATATCTGTCCATAGTGTCCCTCAGAAGTCATTCCATGACTATGCATACTTTGAAAGATGAAATCTTTGAGATGTGGGCAAAGAGGGAGCAGGGAAAAGTAATAATTTACTGTAAAAGGTGCATTCCATCCTCCCCTTAGTTGTGTCTATTTTATGCAGTTTAAATTAGCTACAGTACATTTATTTTGATGTATTTGCCAAAGCACTTTGTCAATTCCCAAGTAGCATTTGCTAACAGACTGAATTTTGGTGCCATCATCTGTTGGCCATGTACAATTGCAGCATGGGCAGATGGGGTTCCTGAAATACTTCTTGTACTGCTTGTTTCACATCCAGCTTCATTTCTTGTGCTCACACCTTATGTATTGTGCTTTTAAAAAACAAACACATACAGAAGTCTATACAGTGAAGCAGCCATTGTGGGCTGTTGGGCCGGATGTTATATGTGAATATTGGCACAGACAAAAGTCTTTTTACAGGGAAATAAACTAGACAGTGTGAACTCTAGAACTACATCTATAAAGCTGATTTTTACATAGCCAGTTTATGTAAAAAAATGTATAGCTGGTCCTGATATTAGGCAGCAACAGTATGTATTGAAGTTATTTTTCTGTTTGGAAACTTCTGCTTTGTTTCAGTCAAGAGTTTGACTTGCATGAGGAAAACTATTTGAAAGTAGTTAATAGTGACTTAATTCTGCTCTAGAAAGTAGAGTTCAAACTCCAGGTTTTTAGGGGTAAAATATCTTGCCAGTAATGTGTGTTTTCTTCACAACTAGCTTCTGCAGAAAGATTGATTTCTTTGCTTTACCAAAGTGGTGTCTTTACATCCAGCAGATCATCCAGAGACAAGATTTAACATGATTCTTACTTGCTGGTAGTAGATATATATACTGTAATAGGGCTTTTCTAGCTGTGAGGTGGTGTAGTAGTAAGAATCCTATCCACATTTGAAGCTTAACACTAGGTGAAAAACTTCTCTCCATTTGTAACTTCAGCCTCCATTTATGAATTTTTATCCAAGTCCAACAAAAGAAAAAAGTTTGAAGATGCTGGAGAGATGTCTGGCCTAAGAGTCACAGTTGTCACAATGAAAAATGAGCCTTGGCTACACCTCAGGGCTATATGCCTGGTGTTTGTGGATGCAAGTCATTGTCCAAAGACGTCTGTGTCTGAGTTGATCTTTTTCCATTAAGAGGCAGTGCAGAGGGCTGCTGACATGATCGCACCCTGAGGTAGATGTTTCTAACTGGCAGGCACACCTGCCTTCTAGCCATCACCAGTAACAAGATTTTGGGAGATGCTATCGTCTGAGTTTTGCTAAGATGGATCCCATACAATACTGTCACTACATTTCTGTCTCTGAGAAACAAACTCTATCATGAATATTTACAAAAGATTGTCAACTGAAAATTAGTTTCTTGGAAAATCCCTGAGCAGCATAATGGAAACAGGCTCAGCTCTGAGCAGAGGATCAGACCAGGCAACTGCCAGAGTCCAGTCCACCCTCAGCTTGTGTTTCTGGGTTTAAAGGTGGTGGTACCCTTTCTCAAGGGTGAGAACCAAGGGGAAGGCTTTCTTTTGTAATGTGTGTGGGATTGCTGTGTTTGATCCTTAGCAACCAAACAGATATATAACATTTACAACTCAGTGACAGATCTGTGCTGCACAGTAAGCTGCCCAGGTGGACTCAAAACTTGTCACTGATTCTTGCACTCTCTTAATCTTCCTGTTTATTCTGTGCTTCATTAAAGTCAATCTCTGCTGGACAGACTGTCACTCAGGCTAGGCTGGTCCTGCTGGCTGCACTCTCTGGGGATCACCCTTCATCCTGATAAATGGTCTATTAGGAGAGCACGTGTCAGAGAGAAACCCTTCGTGAAGCTAAATAGATTAGAGCCTCTTCCTCTGAACGGTCTCAGTGGAATGGGTAGGCGTGATCATTAAAGTGGATTTAGAATGAGAAGATGCTATTCCTCCGGATAGAAATTACTCTGAGTTTACAAAGGTATGGATTAGTTCTAGTAAATATATAAGGTGAAAACTCCCAATGTTAGAATTTGCCACCAGAACAAATGAAAGCGTGATGGTCTGGAAGTTGCTGAACTTTCGCATGGTGCCCCCCTGGGAATTTAATAGATCCTGCCTTTCTTTGTGCTTTTGTAATACCTTTCTATACCTACTGCAATTGCCAGCATGAAGGAGCTGTACAAATTCAATATTCTTGCAGTGCAGCTTAGTAGCTGCAGGTACATTAGGACTGGTAAATTGACCAGTAAAGGGACAGGATTTCTGCTTTTTACAGACATCCTATACCCCAGCTGTGGCACTGGGAGTCATTGCTGCTCTGTCCCTGACCCTCTAAATACATCATGGTAACAGCAAGGCCAAAAAATCCCTTGCAAAAGCAAAGCCTGCCTTTGAAATCACATTTACAAGTGTGACTTAGTGCATGGCATCACACACCCAAATGCCTCTGGTCCATGTTCTGGTGCTGCCTTTACCTGGTGCAGGTTTCCTCAGGTGGGACGTGGGGAGGAGAGAAAGGCTCAGGTTTCTCCTGTTTCTTTCTCTGGAAGAGAAGTGGAGTTTGGGTAGTGGTAGGGATGGGAAGATGAGCTCAGTTGTTGCTCTGTGGTTAGTGGATGTTTAGCAGAGGTTGCCTCTCTTTTGCAGACCCTCGGAGGCAGCTTCAAGCTCCCAAAATTGTTTTTTTTTTTTTGTAATTACTTTTAAAATAATTTTTTTCTCCTTCACTTTTATCTTCCTTTTCTCTGCCTTACTTAGGTGAGGGTGAAGTGAAAATGGATTCCAAGCTTTTCCACACAGCTCTCTGAGTCCTAAGCAGCCTTTTCCATTGGCAGCAGAAGTCTCAATGTTTCTGGTCTTGAGCTTATTCACTGCTCTGTGGATGTTTGGTGTTGCAGGGATGCCTGTGGGAAAGGAAAAGCCTGTGTAAAGAGTAGGCAGGCGAGATCGTGGTGCTTCTTCTTTGTTGCTTGAAGGAACATGCAGAAGCTCTGATTTTCACCCTTGTTGGAGCCAGTCCAACAGAAACATCTCAGTTCTCTTGGCACCAAAGAGAGTGGCAGGTCCTCATTGGTGGCATTTGCACCAAAAATGGGGAGGGAATGCTGCCAGAAAACTCTCTTGTGAGAAGAGTGGCTATCACCTAGGGAGAGGATAGAAAAAGATTATGCTGAGGAAGTTAATTTTAAATGAATTAAAGGAAGAGAAGTTCAGATTTTCTAGCAGAGCATCTTCCAGAAAAAAATCAAATAAAATAACAAAAAAGTTATAAACGGCAAATTCGCCATTAGTTTCAGTGAAGGATTAAGCAAATATGTAGACTTTTTAATAGTAGCAATAAAAACCTACAAGGATCATAACAATATTCATGTTGTAAACTCATGTAATCGCTTGCAGTTATTGTTCCTAAACTGCATCTTGCTTTTTGCAACAGTAATATATTCTGTGTCTGCCTGGGAAGATTTGGTAGACAATGACTGCAATGATGGTACAAAAGTTGAAAGAGGTAATGTGGGGGAGTTGTGGAAGACTCTTTTCAGCTCTCTTTTGTTGTCATTTATTTAAATGCAAATCTTTCAGGGGGAAAAAAAGTCCAAAATCTGATAAATATTCAATAGCCTTGGTGCATTCATGAATGTGAGGCTGAGGTTATGGAAATGGTGAGTCATACAGAAACTTGTCCAGGGAAACAAGGCACTTCTGTGAACGTAAGAGCAGGGTACAGCAAACTCTTAAATTAAGCCAAGGCCTAGAGTGTGTTTTAGTGTCTTCTAATATGTGAATTTTAAAGATACACTATGTAGGAAAATAGTCACTTTGGTCATTTTCAGGCAGACCTAGGCAGCGCTGTATTCAGACAGCTGTAATCAGTGCAGCCTCTGCTGCCAGCTCCAAGAAGGACAAGTGCCTGTGATGTTACTGTGAGAAGAGTAGGTGACTACAAAGCCTGGGACCAGGTCACAACACACAACTGGAGTCGGAATTGAGGGTGTAGAGGGTGGTGTCCAGGAATGTGGATCTGCCGTGCTGTTTCAGGTTCCGGTTTGCGCTAGTGGAAGAGCTCTCCCCAGGCCAGGATCCTCTCCCAGGGCTGGACACAGTCTGATGCAAGCAAGTGCCAAAGCTCATTTTCCCCTTCTGTTCCTTGGTGAATCAGTGTTTGTACACTGTGACTTTGTCTCCCTGGGCAGCATGCCCCAAAATGTGGCCTGGGGAGACCCTTCTTTTCCTCTGTCAGTCCTGAAGAGGGGTATGAGAGACAGCTCCTCCACCTGAACAACGTTATGGAATGCTATAAATATGTTAATTCTCTAATTTATTAAGGTTAAAACTTACTTGACCTATTTAAAAAATGTTGCTGTTTCCAAGGTATCAACAATTTAAAAGGTACCTGAAAGAGACCCACAGAATAGCTTGGGTGTATGTCATGAATGTCATGTTATTTCATGGCTTTACATTTAAGCATCTTAATTACCACATCTCATTACACTTAGAAGATTACCAACTAGAACAGGTTCAAAACTTTGTGTAAATGAAATCTGCAGGGCATAAAGGGAATTCACAGTAAACATCTTTTGTAGTAGAGATGACACAAAAATGTGTGGTTTGGTATTTGTTGTGTACTGGTGTTCTTATTCTTGTCTATTTGTTATGTTTCTGCCATAGTTAATTTTGAGTTCATTACAGAGCTTTGCCTTACAGTATAACATAACTTATATTTAGCATTATTATTATATAATTTGCTTGTAAGCTCTGCCTGTTTTATTGTTGAACTATACATTTTTAGCAATATGATTTAGAAAATAAATGTCAGCAAATGTCTAAGATTTGTTTCAGGTTTTACTCAGATCAATTTAAACTGTTCAAATCTTAAATAAAGTAAAATACAGCTTAGTAGAGCCTGTAAATGTAACCCTAATATTCATTTATCACTGACTAGTACTGGCCAGAAAATTACTATTAAGGAGGGTTTCCATACATTTTGGAATGACAATAATCTCTTTTATTCATGGCTTCTGGAGGAAAAAGGGACAAATTCTCTATCTGATGCAGTTGAGGGCATGGAAGATGGATCTTCTATATCCAAAACTACTGGCTACTTAGTATTATCTATTATTTAAGATCTATCTCACTTTATAGTCTACACTTTCACATCCCACTTTGAAGGCACATTTTGCTTATTATTGGTTATCTGTTTTCTTGCTTTCAGTTAAGGACAAACTGCTACAGGGACTCAGGCTTCTGTCCTCAAGCAAAAGGTGTCCAGAGAAGGATTTGCACACCTTCTACACCTTAGGTCTGGCCTGGCTGGACACCTTTCCCATCCTAGGCTGTGTGCAGAGTAACAGAATGCTTTGCCATGACTTGCTAAGCCGGCCTGGGAGCCAGGCAAGGTGGATGTTTGCTGCCTGGAAGGCAAAGGCAGTAAGTTTTTCAAATACTAAACAGCAAAATACTGAAATTCAGAAGAAGAAAGGCCTCCCCCCCACCAAGAAATTAAATTTAAAATGTGTAGTCCTTCAGGAAACTATCATGCATTGCATAACAAGCAGATAAGAATGAATTGTTCCCTTCAAGTCAGTTTTAAAAAGAGGAAAATATTTAGAAAGTGAATCTTGCAGCCTAGATAAAAGCAATTTTGTTTTATGCAGCTGCCAGTGAGGAGTCCTGCTGCAGTGGTAACTTGAAAGTCAATAAACATGAATTATTTACATTAATTATTTAGAAGACACAGGATAAAAATAAATGAATATTAAACCAGAATTAATCCACTGTATAAGCTCTAAGGAATGTGTATGTGATCCTAGCAAATTGATTGTGACATCCATTTGGAATCCCAGTTTACATACATGAAGAAGGTGTAAGTGAATGTTTCATCATCTAATTGTAAATACATTTTAACTAAAATGCATGAACTAACTGTTCAGAATCACGTAACTTAAATTATAATATCTACAGTATATAAAACCAGACATGTCTGGCCAGATGGTGTGAGAATAAGGAGTGACTGGATTTCAAATAAGTAACAAGCAACTAGATATCATGTGCTGTGGAATTCACCTGACCACCACACATTAAAATAACCTGCAAAAAAGAGATGAGGCAGTTTAAGAGAGAGGTTTCTACATTGGAGGAGCAATGAAAAATCTCATTTAACAGAGATACTGGGTTAGTCATAATTTTTGCTTCTTATGTCTGCAGAAATCAGGTCTCAACAGAGCTCTTGGATCCTGGAGAAACCTGATGAGAGATGTCATTCCAAACCCACTGACAGAGAAGGAAGAAGAGTAATAGTACTCACATGTAAATGAAGTGAGGCAAGCCCTGGAAAATGCTTCACAAGAAGAGGAAAAACTGAGGAATTAGGAGTGTCCAAAAGAGTACTTTGTAGTACAAACACCTGTGGGATGGGAAGAAAATACTAAACAGGTAATGGAGATCAGAGAGGGTGGAGAGAATACCTCTGAAAATACTACCATGAGGTTCTTGAACTACAGTTGTATCTCTAGTAAACATCTGAATAGATACGGAGTCAGGAAATGGTTATTTATAAGCTAAAGCAAAAAGTCCACGGGTATGGTTTTCAAACATACATACTATCTGAAGGGCAAGCCTGTGTAAAATGTGTTCCAAACGAACTTGGTTAAAATTTCAAAAGTATGGGTGGTTGG
This sequence comes from Anomalospiza imberbis, assembly GCF_031753505.1. Lineage (NCBI taxonomy): Eukaryota > Metazoa > Chordata > Aves > Passeriformes > Viduidae > Anomalospiza > Anomalospiza imberbis. The sequence continues at coordinate 13,405,726 of NC_089693.1, read as the reverse complement.
TAATGAGAATTTCTAGCATATCAGACAATAGAGGAAAAGTAGAAACTGCTCATCTTAATATATCTTGTAAAATTCTATAGGTCACCCAGTTTCAGGTCATGTGCCCTTATTAAAGCACCAAACATGTTTCTGGGCTAATTACAGTAAAGGCACAGTTGTTCAACAGTGGTGTTTATCTGTTAGTTCAGCATAGTGATCACTGATTCTTGCGTGAGTGACTGAAAGGTTAAGTTAGAGATCTTCTGAAGAAGGACCTTGTTAGCCATAAGGGACAAAAGGAGAGGAAAAAAAGGACTGACAAAGGTTGTATACAAAGAAGCCTTTAATGAAGATTTGCCATAAGGCAAGATAATAGTTCTTGAGTGTTATGAACTGCAGAAACTGCATGAACACATTATATTTTAAACACTTAATCTGTATTACAAACTATGTACATTCTTCTGCTAAATAAGATGAATTGGGATTCAAGAAGCAGCACATCCTGACAAATCTTCTCCTGAAGGCATCCATTAATATAAATCAACAGTAGCAATTTTGTTTGATCATTTATTTGCAAGAATCATTAAGGTTTATTAGCATAATTATTCCCTGTGGGACTTCATGTCACATAAATGAAAAATGGCATTATCAATATTTAAAAGATAAGTATGTAATGTTCAGAGTACTTAAACAGTACTCTGCAGGTGGTGTCCAGCTGTAGCAAATTAGATTAGATTTCTAAATTCTAGAGATATAACTAGAGACAAAACTAGGTTCCTTATTGTGCAAGGTGTAAGCACGCAGCCACGCTCTGTAGTTATTCATTACTGTACGTGTGTGGAACGCTGTTTTCTGATTCCAAGAAAGCAACTTGACTTAAGATACCAAGGGGAAGTGAATGTTGCTCACTGGTGGAAATCCTTCTATAATCTTGTCTTTTTTTAACAGTTCTTATATGCTGACCTGAAATTTTCTCAATGAAACAAGTCAGCTTTCTCAGTGGAGACATGGAGAGAGGCCCTGCTTTCCTGCAGGAGCTCTGAAACCAAAATCAGTGGTGCCTCTGTACCAACTGTGATCATCCTGGTACTACCAATGAGCTTGGCTTACAGGAGCACTTTTGAATGAGACACGAGGATCGATGCACAGCAAAGCCTGTGGGTAACGCTGTGGTGGGAACATTTCACAGACAGAAATCAGTGGGCTTTGTCTGGCCCACAGCAATGCAGAGCTAATTCACCGCTTCACTGAGGAATTTTTGTTGGAGCACAAAATTGCTGTTTTAGCAGCAGCAAAATCAGTAACCACTGTGTTCTCTTCTCCTCTCTAAAAGCTCTTGAATAAAACATCAGTGATTTTACTAAACATGCCCCAGGACTCCTCCAGACACATCCCTGTGTGGGGCAGGGAAGCAGAGCCTCCACCAGCCTGGGGCTCATCATGACACTCTGCCAAGGCTGCTGGGCAGGAGGAGATGCCAGCATAAGAGATGGATGCAGGCAGCAGAATGACTTTCACCTTGCTCTCAGCCCTTTCTGGGACTGATGTTTGTTTTCTGTTATTGCCCTTCAGTTGCCCTTTCTGTTGGTTGGCTTGAGGTTATGGCTACAGATTAATTTAATACTCTGTTGTTGGCAGCAGACATCTTTTTTCTTACTATTCTGCTCTTTGCTAAGCTCCCCTTTGGAGCTCCTCAGCTTTTTAATTATTCACAAAAGCTGAACTGAACTCTTTGGAATTAATTGTGTTTGGTGGTATGTTGCAGGAATGAAAGGGGTTCTGCTTACTTTTAAGTACATTTCCTGGTGCTTTCAAGTCTGCACTCAAGTTAGAACACATGGCCACACCTGGACTTGGTGCTTCCCAGGGAGGGGGCAGTCCCCAGGAAGCAGATGCCATCTCACTCTTATGCTCAGTGTATACTTTTTTATGGGTGCTGCTCTAGGAAGAGTAGTAAAGCTTAGCACTTAATAGCATATTTTCAATATGTTATTCAGCCTTGGAAATTATAAATCTTCCTTCCAGAGGTGTATGTTCTGATGGCATTGCATACAAAATACTGAAAAGGAAACCATGTTCAGTGCTTAATGACAGCCAAAATCAGCTGGGGGGATGATCACTGGGTGGAGGCCATGACTGGTTTTAGTTTTCCCTCTGCCCATTCAGCTGGGCACTTTGGCAGACAAGCTTGCAGGCTGGTTACTCAAATACCTCCTCTACACCCCTCACAGAAGAGATGAGGATAGGCTAGAATAGAAAAAAATCTAATGATTCCTTTCAAACAAAAAGCTACAAATAAAGCTTGTTATCTCGAAGTGCACTTTTTGACAAATACTTGTATAAGAGGTCCCATGTAAAAATCTCAGTAAATAGATGCTTTTTTTTAAAACATTTTACAAACAGAACTTTCATACTCATAAACCTTTAGATTCTCTTCTAAACATCATTTCCATTCAGTTTCCTAAGTAAGGACTCAGTCCTTTTGCTTGAACTTAGGATGTCTGGTCTCATTTATTGGTTATGATAGGTAAGTGGATAAAGGTCTTGCTGCAAAAAACAGAAGTGTCATTATAGCAGTGTTTTACAACATTCTTTGCAGAAGAACTATATTTGCTGTCCCTGGACCAGGTATTTAAAAAAAATTCATAGAGGTGAAGCAGAAAGCCTGATATTCTCAGCAGAAAGCACTTGTGTGTTCCTCTCAGAAAACTGAGTCCTACAGCTAAATACTTATTAAATCCACATTTGTCTCATCAGAAACAGATGTATTTTTGTTGAATACATTTGAATCACTGAGTATTTTTGTTCCTTGTATTTTAGTTTAGAGTCCATAATGTCATGAGGAAAAGATTGCTTCTGCCTACTGCTGCTATGGGGCATGTTTTCCCTACTGCTGCAGGATAATTTAAAAAAAAATTAGTGTTAAGGCTTTGTTGACAGTGATAGCCCCTTAGCTGCTAAATCTGCTGTCCCATCCATCACTAATCTCAAGCAAAGCAAGCATTAGTTTCTCTGTGACTTATCTAGGTCCTTAGTAGATCAATAGCACAGCTCAGATGTTTCAGTCTCTTGCCTGTTAATTCACATTTATCTTTTCATCCAATGAAGGTAAATTACCTCACAGAGAAGCTGTGTTATCCCCAATAGTGGTTTATAATGTTGCAAAGTCAGCATGACCCACATATCTTATCTCAGCTGGAATGCATTTATCACTGTCTCATGTTATGATCATCTGGTAAAATGCCCTAGAAAAGAGGTAAACCTGCAAAATGGCTTCACCGTTTTATTTAATGACCTTTCCTGTTTTGTGTTCCTGTATCACCTTCAACTGAAACTGCTAAATAAAGGGAACTTACTTTTCCCCTTTAATGCTCCATTTCATCGTTTCTACCATTAGCATTTCTCAGCAGTCTTCACTTTGCTGTCAGGAGGTCATCAGTGGGTGCTGATACTGAGTTTAAGAACTGACTCATTTATTAGGAAGCTGTGTTAACCCTGAGAAAGGACTGCTGAGTTTAACTCTACATTTGTACAGTTGGCTGCTGATTACCTAAAAGCTTTTCAGGCTCTAGGAGGGTTTAATTCTCTTAGGAAAAAGAAATGAGGATCATGTCACTGACCAATAGCTGTAACCACGCTGCTGCAAGAAGAAATGCTCTATGCAACAGGAGTTTGGTAGCAGTTGTGCAGCTGGGACTCATTCCTTTCCATACTACAGGAAGGTAGATATTTCATTATCTGTTATTCTAAAAACTCTATAATGGAAAGAAAACTTAAATGTAAACACACTGGATTTCTAAGAAGTCTGACACAGCTGGTTGCTGAAACAGTGCATTTTTATTCTCCTTCTTTAAAAGAGCAGAGCAACTCTGTCTGCACTGAACTCTGCTCTGCAGTGTGAAATTCTTGGGTCTTTAACTGAGAAATGAATCAGTCCCATCAAGGAGCTCTGCTTTTTGGCATTAGGAGAAGGTAGGTCTGTTTTCAGCACAGTGCTCCATTTCTTCCCAAATAAGAAGGTGCGAGGGAGGCCCCTCCAGGGAGCAGTGACTTGCTGTGACTGCAGAGCTGGGAGGAGGAGCAGCAAAACCAGGTGCTTCCCTCTCAGGTGGAGGAGGAGCACCCGACTGAGATGACCTTGATGAGGAGGAGAACAGCATGTGCCAAGAGGGCCTGGCACAGAAATGCTTGGCCAGGTGCAGGTGAGCGGAGAGCCAGCAGGGAGGTGCAGTCAGAGCCCGGGGCTGGAGAGCAGCAGTGCTTACCCACTGAAAAAGGGAAGCTTCTGGCTGGAGGTAAAGGGAGGGAACAAAAAAATTAAGATGCCCAAGCTTTAGGACAGCAGCCTGCGGTTCCAGGGGGTGCTCTCAAGAGATGAAACCAGCAGTTGTGTCTAAGTTGATGGAAACAATTGTTTTCTACCTCTCACGTATTCCATTGAATGCAAGAACAAGGCGAGGGCATATTGAGTGTTTCTGTGGAGTTTCTGGATTATTTTCCCCCTCCTTGTTCTCTACATGGAGTGACTATGTGCTGGAAGGTTAGTTACCTTCCTCTGGAAATCTGCAGGCACAGTTGACTGAGCCGTCCCTGTGGCTTAATTTATGTTGGGGAAAACAATCAGGCCATTAAAGGTAAGAGATTCTCAGCACAAACTGCTGTAAGATATTGAGGACACAAGAATTCTCTGGTTGCATTTTTTTTTTCTTTCTTGTATTTTAAGCACACTTCAGCAAATGTATGGGAAATAAAAGAACAGTCAAGGCTCCTCCAAGGACTGGAAACCTCAAAATATTTTTTCCATTGGGAATCTTTCAGGGTATTAGTCCTGTGTTCTGACTCTTCTTTGAAAGATACACTGCTAACAAAAATTTTACATGCAAATACAAGCCACCTCTTAATTTTAAAAATAACTTTGTGAATTGATCCATTGGTCTGTGGTATATATTTTGCTCAAGCATTTTTACTCCCACTTTTCTGTCTGAGTGCCTTACTGTCCTGGAGAGTGACTCAAGGTATGTTTGTACTCTCCTTTTAGGGGGTTGCTGTTCCAAAAAGAGGATGTCATGTGAACAAAGATGACATTTTACATCTCAAGGTTATTTGCTCTTATTTCCTGAAGTGAAGGGTAATTTTGTTCTTTTGTTTGGTAAGAAAGGAAATTCTGTTTATTTCCAGTGTGGCATATAGGTGTTTACTGAGGAGAAGAGACAGCAAAAATATCTTTTGCATCTTTATGCCCCCAGTCCTGCCACCTCCAAACCTTGAGCACTCAAAGTCACTGCTGTGCCAGAGTAGTTAAAAGATTCCCTCTTTTTAAGTCAATGCCTTGAAATCACTGGGGGATTGGGAGGTGGTTGACATTTACTTGTTTCCTTGCCTAATGTTGAAAAGAGAAGTGTAGTGGTAAGCCACTTGCAATGACAAACTAGGGAATGTTTATCTTTTTTGTCTCATCTCTGTATCTTTTTAAAGACATTGTCTCCTGTAGTTTATTCCTCCCTTCCCCAAACATTGTGGGAAAACACTTTTCTCATTAAAGAGATAGAGAATAACCAAAGCTTCAGAAAGAATTCCACCAATTTGGGAAAATTTGTAAAAGATTTTAACTAAGTGTTCTCAGCCCAAGAAATATAGACACATCTATAGACAGCACTGCATCAGTAGAAACAATCAGACTTGTTATCTAATTCTCAGAGGTGTTCTTCTCTTAAGCTTTATTAATTTTAATTAATTTTATAAAGTAGGTGACATTAATGAATTTGAAATACTGCTTTAAATAAGCTTAAATATCTTTAGTTTTACTCAGCTATGTGGAAAAGAACATTAAGGTGAGGAAAGTGGGTGGGGAGAGTTTGGGGAGTTGGGTGCCACAAGGTTGATTTCCTTCCTGGGGGCAGAGTCAGTCCGGGAAAACTGTAGGGAGCAGCTGTGCTCTGTGTAAGGAACATTGAGGGCTGCGCTTTTTTCAATAAAGCATACTCTGTACCAAGTCACTTTACCAGAATCATCTGTTTTGGTGATCATGGTTCCTGTTCTGGCTGATGTGTTCTGCCCTGTGCCTGTATCTCCCTTAGCTGCTGGAGATTCACCGTCATCGCTGTGAAGGAGATAAATTCCTAATTAAACGCTGCCCCCTGGGGTTTGTGTTTAGAGGCGAGTCAAGCGCATTTATTTAAAGGCACCATTCAAGAAACGCGTCCGAACGCCATCTTTCCGACTCCCCTCGCGGTGACGTCACGCCGGCGTGGCCCCGCCCACATGGGGATGATGCGTCAGGGTCGGCTCGCCATCTTGGCCAATCAGCGAGGGCGGTTCCCCGGAAGTGAAACCGCGTCCTGGAGCCCGGCGGCGCCGCGCGTTGCCACGGCAACGGTCGGCAGGATGGTAATGGGGGGGACCCTGAGGGGACCGAGACTGGGAGCGGCATGGGGAGAGGAACCTGAGGGGAGCGAGACTGGGAGCGGCATGGGGAGAGGGACCTGAGGGGAGCGAGACTGGGAGCGGCATGGGGAGAGGAACCTGAGGGGAGCGAGACTGGGAGCGGCATGGGGAGAGAGACCTGAGGGGAGCGAGACTGGGAGCGGCATGGGGAGAGGGACCTGAGGGGAGCGAGACTGGGAGCGGCGTGGGGAGAGGGACCTGAGGGGAGCGAGACTGGGAGCGGCATGGGGAGAGGGACCTGAGGGGAGCGAGACTGGGAGCGGCATGGGGAGAGGGACCTGAGGGGAGCGAGACTGGGAGCGGCGTGGGGAGAGGGACCTGAGGGGAGCGGGACTGGGAGCGGCATGGGGAGCGGGACCTGAGGGGAGCGAGACTGGGAGCGGCGTGGGGAGCGGGACCTGAGGGGAGCGGGACTGGGAGCGGCGTGGGGAGAGGGACCTGAGGGGAGAGCGAGACTGGGAGCGGCGTGGGGAGAGGGACCTGAGGGGAGCGAGACTGGGAGCGGCGTGGGGAGAGAGACCTGAGGGGAGCGAGACTGGGAGCGGCGTGGGGAGAGGGACCTGAGGGGAACGAGACTGGGAGCGGCGTGGGGAGAGGGACCTGAGGGGAGCGAGACTGGGAGCGGCGTGGGGAGAGGGACCTGAGGGGAGCGAGACTGGGAGCGGCGTGGGGAGAGGGACCTGAGGGGAGCGAGACTGGGAGCGGCGTGGGGAGACGGACCTGAGGGGAGAGCGAGACTGGGAGCGGCGTGGGGAGAGGGACCTGAGGGGAGCGAGACTGGGAGCGGCGTGGGGAGAGGGACCTGAGGGGAGCGAGACTGGGAGCGGCATGGGGAGAGAGACCTGAGGGGAGCGAGACTGGGAGCGGCGTGGGGAGAGGGACCTGAGGGGAGAGCGAGACTGGGAGCGGCGTGGGGAGAGGGACCTGAGCGGAGCGAGACTGGGAGCGGCGTGGGGAGAGGGACCTGAGGGGAGCGAGACTGGGAGCGGCGTGGGGAGCGGGACCGCGGGAGGAGCGGGGCCGGGGCTAGCATGGGGAGCGGGGCCGGCAGGGAGGCGGCATGGGGAGCAGGTCTCCGCGGCTGTCCTGCGCCACCGCCTCTCCCTTGTCGCCCGCAGGCATCCGAGGAGCGGGAGTGGGGCAGACGGGCGGCCCGGCTGCGGGCCGAGCTGGAGCGGGAGCGGCGGCTGGATGAGGCGCTGCGGGCGGTAAGAGCTGCGGGTTTGGTCGCGCTCAGGGTGGGAGAGATGGCTGAGGAGAAGAGTTCTCACCTTTGCCTCTCGAAAGCTTTTCCCATTAACAATCATTTAATGACTTGTAAAGTCTTGCTTGACTGCACAGTCTCCTTGCCTTCTCCCAAATGTGCACGGGCGAGAGTTGGTACGGAAATTGTTCTCATCAGGCAGAAGAGGACAGAAAGCAGAGAGCGCTGCAGCTGGAGCGAGAGCAAAAGCTGGCGGCTGAGCTGGCGAGGCGGGACCTCGAGAAAATTAAAGATGAGAAGATCAGGCAACAAGTCAGAGCAAACAGGTAATTCAGAAATTTCCCAGCTGTATCAAATTGGCTGCTCCTTTACCAGATTTGGGAAAGCTGTAGCAGGAGTGGAGACGATTCAGACCTGGAAGGAAAAGTTACTCTGAGATCAAAGTATGATAATAAGTTAATTTTAAGCAAATTTTGTCAATAAAAAAGATCGATCCACAAAATTTTCATTTTCAATATATGTATATGTACAATTTGGCATATCTGTGAGCATACATATGTATGTACATGTACCTGTGCTTATATGGTTAGAAATGAAGTATGCAGAACTGTTGGTAGCACATGTAGAAATATAGGTAACTCTTGTTTTTAAATGTTTTTTTTTCTTTTTCTGCTCTTTAACTAGAGCAATATTTTTCATAAGGGTTGTCCCAATGAAAAATACTGTGTTTAAATACTGATGGAAACTTAATTTCTTCCCCTAGATACTGACCCCCTTGTAATAGAATAATTTTTTTTTCCTCTCCAGTCTTGAACTTCGAGAGTTAGAAAGAAAGCTGAAATCTGCTTACATGAATAAAGAACGAGCTGCACAGATTGCTGAAAAAAAAGCTATTTACAATGAGAAGATGGTAATTAGTGCATCCCAGCACCTGAGTCCCGTAACTCTTTGTATGGATTGTGTAGAAGATTTTTCCTTTGACCTTTTTTATCTATATTACCTTTTTATTGTTTGAGCATTCAGAGTTATTGAAAATACATTTTGTGTTATGAAGGAATAATTAACCAGTAATAACTAGCTACAAGAAAAAGGTTTACTTTGCCATTGCAATTGAAGGAGTAGTGATTGAATTAGCTGTATGACTGGTTATAGTTGTTATTTTACTGGTTTTGTAGTATTTATCCAAGTCAAAACTATGATACCCTTTGTACAGTAAGTGTTTACAGTGGTGAATCATTACCTCAGAGTCTGGTTGTTGAAAACAATGTTACTCTTTCCAAACAGTGATCTGGGTAACTTCAGAAAGACTTGCAAATTTATATTTATCCATAGAAAGATATTGGTGATCAGGTAGATGATGTTAATGCTTTATACAGGGCTCAGTGCAGGCAGTTGCTGTACAGCAATGTGCTCATTGAGGGTGTTCTCTGTAGCCCAGCCTCATTCCAGTCTTGTGCTCATGTGAGTGAGTCCCACCTGTGCTCAAATGCTCAATACTTTGTTCTTTAAGTATTTTTAGTGCTCCTCAAGTTGGTCAGATCTTGCGAGTGCCCTTCAAGGGTTCTACTGACTGGATTAAGCTATTAAGCACGTTAAGGCTCTATATAGATTGTGGTGGAAGACTTTCTTATCTGGCAATGATATAATAATTATATATATATAATAATTATATATATTATGATATATATATATATGATATATGATATAATGAAATAATTCCTTTCCACACTGTATTTTTTCATTACAAGCTGTAGTAGTGAGAGTGAAAAGGACTCTTGCATTGCATTTTTCCCCCTAGAAATGGGAAGATGAAGTAGCCCAAGAGATGAAGGAAGAGTATGACAGGTATCTGAAAGAAGAAATGTCTGCAGAACTGAGGCGAAACCAGGAGAAGAAAACGTACCATCAAGAGCTGGACAAACAGGTTGAGCAACAGGAGAAGAGGAAGCAAGAGGCTTATGAAGAGTTTCTAAGAGAGAAACACATGATTGATGAAATAGTAAAAAAGATCTATGAAGAAGACCAAATGTTAGTTACTTTGAATTATTATTATTTATTAATTTAAAACAAAGCAACTCATATAATTCTGCACATAAAGCTAATTTGTATGCACCTATTCCATATACACTAAGGCCCATTTTAGTTTCCCTTGGTCACATTTTAGTAACAAGAGACTGACTTGCATGAACATTCCTGCTGAAACCTCAGAATGTCCCAGTCACTCTTGTGTCCTTGTTCCCCAAATATGAAATTCAGCTTATTTGCAGGAGGGCTTCTATTGAGCCCATCATGTTGGACACAGCAGCATATTACACATTTCTGCCTCTCCTTGTGTCCCTGCCTTGCCACCAGATGCTTTGTTTGCATGTCTTAGGAACAGGGCAGGAAGCTTCTGAGGACAAGGTATTGTGTGTGGCAGGGGAGAGTTTAGTGTAAATAAAAAGTTTAGGGGTTGTGGTGCTATTGGGCTTTCTTTTCTTCTTTCTCTTTGATGGGGCATGTATAAAATGCAGCAGCAGTGTGTACTTTTGTATACAGTCTGTCTTCCAGAAAGGTGTTAGACATGAGATTCCCTTCTTGGGGCAGTTTAGTACTAAGTGTTTTCAATTTAGCTTTCTAGTTTCTAGCTGAATGGTTAAAGAGAGTAATTTAAATCTTAGTCTCAGGAATATGTTGTTAATGGTGAGCATCTGGTTAAATGTTACTCTGCAGTATGTAAATAATTATTTGAACAGTTTTTTTCCATCTTCGACAGGGAAAAACAACGGAAGTTAGAAAAAATAAGAGAAACTCAGACATATATTGAAGAGTTTATAAAAGAACAAGCTATCTGGAGGAAAAGGAAACAGGAGGAGATGGAAGAAGAAAATAGGAAAATTATGGAGTTTGCTAACATGCAACGACAAAGAGAAGATGGTTGGATGGCTAAAGTTCGAGACACTGAGGAGAAAAAACAGAGAGTTCAAAACATGGTATCAAAAATTGAAATTGTAGAAAAAAATGTTGTATGTTTTTGTCTTTCATTTAGAAACCTTTCCTTCTTGTAATAGGTTGCCAAGACCATGGAAAGAGAAGAACAGAGACGTAAAGAACAGGAACAAATCCGCCAAGATCTGTATCTGGAAGAACAAGAAGTGATGGAAAGGAGGAAGGAGATGGTAAGTGCTAGCAGGAACATGAAGGATTTTTTTTCCACGCTTTGGATTTCTAAGTCTGCAGTGTTGTTTGTGACTTTGGGGTTTCCAGTTATGTTCTAGCACAAAGTATTTATTTTCAACTCTATTTTCTAAATGTTCTCAGTCAGACAGGCAGTTTATAGATTAGCTTAGGTTTTGGAGGGAAAATTGTGTACTTTGAGTTTCCTTTTCTGTTCCTAACCTATTTAATTTCAAACAGAAAGGCAAGTGAAGATTTTGAATACCTCTTATGGCCCCATTTATACATTTATTTATCTTGTGAAGGAGAATATCAGTAACTTTCAAGTTTAGATTTAAGCTAAGCAGTTTAATTAACTGCTTTTCTTCTGCATGTCTATTTCCTATGGGCCTGGACACACTCTGTCTTACCTTGCTGTGGGTGACAAACAAAATGTAACACAGGTTGAGATTCCAAACACTGCCATTTTAATGTGTTGTTCAGGATGACTGTCTTGTTGATTCCCTTCATCATAGTGGGAGAAAAATCTCCTTTGGTTTTGGACTTAATTTTGAGAATCTTCTGATGTTTGCCAAGCTGATTAATACTAGACAGCACTGTCAGATATGGAATGTTTGCTCCAGTTAGTTATGCTAGAAGTTAAGAGCTACAGTAAATTTATTCCAAGATAAATGGAGTAGATTGGCTGCTGCTGCTGCTGAGAAATTTTCCAATTATTTTCAGTAATACTGCATTTTACTAAATTTCCTTTATAGGCAGAAATTGAAAAGAGAATAAGGCAGCGCCTAGACTTAAGGCAAGCATATGAAAAGCAACTTGCTTTAAAGGCAGCAGCAGAACAAGCTATGAGAGAAGAGGAGGAAGCTCTCCGGCAGCGGATTTTGGCTAAGCTGGCCGAGGAAGATCGCATTGAGCAGCTGAACGCGCAGAAACGGAGGATGAGACAGCTTGAACACAAAATGGCCGTGGAAAAAATTCTTGAGGACCGTCGCCAACAGTGTATTGCAGAAAAAGTAAGAGTTTCACATGCACCTTTGTTTGAGCACAGTGTTTAACATGGGAATACTTGTGCTATCCTAAGGAACAATGCTGGTGTTGGTAGCAAAAGATGATGGGAATTGCAGAGAACAGCAGGGGGAACCGGGACTTTGTTTTGGTTTCTAACAAGAAAAACGTTTTTAGAGCTAACTTTTTTTGTAGCACCATAGGTTGGGGTCAACAACATTCCTGCCCTCCTGTGTAGCTGTGTACTGCAAATACCTCTTCAGGAGCCATGAGATCAGCAACACAACTGCTGTCCAGTTCCACATCCCTGGTCAGCTGCACTGATAATGACACGTGAAGAGGGGAAGGCCTAGCCTTGCTTTGAGATTAAGTCTCTTTTATTGAGATCGGAGGAAGAAAAGGTGTAAGCTGAAAGGAGGACATGGAATCCCATACTGCTGTTTTCAGACCTGTGTATAGGGTATAAATCACCTGTGTAATGTGAACTGCAATTTCCAGTCATCAGTGTGAGAATTCATACCTATTGTTCCTTTTCCTGGATTAGAGCAGGAGGGCTGGAACAGACTAACTCATTTGAGAGCCAAAAAGCCACCAGAACTGAACATTGCCTGCCTTCTAAAGGGCTTCTGACACCAAACACTTGGATAGCAGACTCACCCCATGACCTGCCATTCAGTTCTCTCTTTTGTCTGAGCTTGTTTTCCAATTGCCAGACAGGTATTGTTTAAACAATGCTTTGTGGGGTTTTCCATACACTTTTCCATCCTTTTCAAGAGAATTTCCTGTGACCAGGAATGAATAAGTGGAAATTCAAAATTTACTCCGCTAAAATATTTTCTCTTTATGCTGTTGTGGAGAGTGGTGGAAACAAATGTTCACAAAGCTGAAACAGAACTTAGGAAAACTTGTTACAACTTGTTTATTGTAGGAGCGTGAACTTAAAGAAAGAGAGTTAGAGAAGAGAAGACAAGAAAGTATCCGTGCAATTATTGAAGAGGAGAGACAGAAACTCTTGAAAGAGCATGCATGGAAATTGCTGGGTTATCTTCCTCGAGTAAGTGAATTGTATTTAAAATACTTTTAATGTTTGTCCTGTAAATTGGATTTCTCCTGGATAGTTCAAGGTGAAGTTGCAGAACTGTGGCAGTTCCTGGAGTCAGTGGATGTCCTTACCATGTCAGCTCACCTGCACTCACCTCTTCCTTTTGCTTTTGACTTGGGACTCGTTTACAGCACTGCCCTTTGTGCTGAGGGGCTTTGGGCTCTCTGGCACTATTGATGCCTTGTACAGAACTCGCTGAAAGCTTCCACACCACTTTGCACATCCGGTGTTTGAAATATGGAACCTGAGTTCTACAGCAGGGCTTCTCTAGCTAGAAAGGAGTCCACCACATCTTAAAACCTGTTTCCACCAAATTTCTCGGTTGGGGTTTTGGCAGCAATTTCTTGCAGCTCTCTGGCTTGTCTGCCAAGTATTCCGTAACTATGAACTCTGCAGCAGTGCAATGAACTGCAGCATTTACAGAAGCATTACAGAGCTTGCTCTGTTCATCCCGGTGTTTTTGAAAGTTATAAGATGGAAGCAGTTATTGCAATAGGAATAAACTACAATTTATTTTGTGTTGTGATTCATAATTGCAAAGATCTCCTAATAGTACACAAATGAACTCAGAGCTGCCTTAGGGATGTAAAAATGCATTTACAGTAGAGGGAACTATGCAGCTGGTAAAAGAAATTCTGCAATGCTGGAAAACATTAAGTAGAGCCGAGGTTAACTTTAATTCTAATATTACTACAGTAATTGGTGCAGGAATTTGTAACACTTGGAGTGAGTTGCTCTCTAATGTGGATTTAATTAAGGGATAACTCATACTGACAAAATTCTGATAAATTTTTGTGGTTTGAATTTGCTGTTGTAGGAAGCCTTGGCAATTTCAGTGTCCAAGGCTCATATGTGTGCCATGTATAATGTTCTACTTTCTTGTTCTCTGCTTCAACACTGTGTCTTGAGTTGGGTGTTCCTACATCACATTACTTCACTCAAAATGGTTAAACAGCAAAGTGCTACCAAATAGGAAACTTTCCAATATAAATGCAGTTTGTAACTTTTTTCCTCTTTTTTAAGTGCTGCAAGGTATGTTCTGTGGATCATACATATTTTTAGCAGTAAATTTAATTTAAAATTAATTAGAAATTTAGATTTTTGCCTGAAGCTTCTCTTCTCAAAAATGTTGTTTTTGATTAAGTTGTCCAGCACTACTTGGTTTCCCAAGTTATTTCTTTGTATGAGTTAATTCCAGCACAGGTAAAGGGGCAGAAAGAGCCCCAGCCCAGCCAGGGCCTCTTTTCACTGCAGTTGCTTGGTTTTACTAAACCTGCCCCTGTGCTGTACTGACTCTAATCACTCCTGTGAGCAAGAGAATGCAGCTAAATGTTGTCTTTTGGCAGGAAAAAAAAAAGGGGGCACCGATTTGTAACTCACCTGTTCAGGTTTTGTGATGCTTTTCAGGCTTGCTTTAAAGGTAACACAGTATTATGGATACCATATTTTCTTCCATAGAAAATTCCAGAGATCCATAGTAATCTCTGCTCTGTTTTCTCTGATGTTTCTTTCCTATTAATGCAGGGAATACTCAAAGACGAAAATGACATTAACATGCTTGGAGAAGATTTCAGGTTGGCTTACCAGCAGAGAAGAGGTAATGAACTTTCAGAAGAGAGCTGAACCTTCCCCCAGCTCAGCTCCTGTTTTGCCACTAGGTGTCATCTGATTCCCAGTGAAGACTTCCATTTGCTTTTAACAGTGAGGAATTCCTTTTTAATAGCATTAACAGCCTTCATTTTAAAACCAAAGTTCTAAATGAACGAGCAGTTAGTTTTATAGAAGTGTGTGCTTGTGTGCTCCACTTGCATTTTTCACCAATAAACTGTTCTGGAGTTCTCAATTATTCTCAGTTAGTCTTGTAGTAATGTTAGAACTTTGTTATTGATTACAATGTTGAATAATTAAATTTTTATGGATGTGATGCTTGTAGAGCACCTGTGAATATGGAGTCATTGCTCCTGCCTGTAACCCAAAGAAGCAGCTGATGGCCAGGGAAAGGTTTCATACCTTCACCTTGACTGAAGAACAGTTTACACAATACAGCTCCATGGGACTGTGGAGTCTGTCTGGGCGATGAGGGGCAAGTCTCATGTAGGGTTATGCCAGCCAGGGGCGCTAAGATGTAACAGCTAAAACAAGTTATGGTCATTTCTATAAAAGAGCTGTTAGTGCTTAAATTAGATGCCAGACCAGCTAGCTTTGAGGGGAGATCTGTTACAGAGAACAGACAAGGCCAATTTTCCAACCACGTGTTTTAAAAAGGACATGACATTTTCTTCTCAAGTGGATCGCTGGTTAGTTTATTTCTGTTGCAACAAGGAATTTTCTGAGACTAAATCCTGACTTCCTTGGACTGAATATGACTGTAAGGTACAGATTTAAATGCTAGAACAGAGCTAACTGATAACAAACTTCACTTGTTGGAATATTCCTTGCATGGTCTGTGCTTCTCTGCTCCCTACAGAATGGGCAGTTTGGCCTGACAATGAAGTAGAAATTTGGGTTTCCTACGACATTACAACACAAGCTATCAGGCTTACAAAAGTTTAACTATTTAAACATAAGAAAAATCAACAAAATCAATTCAGTGGGATAAACAGTTATTAACTATTAACAAAGACTCATATACAGTCTCAAAATAATGTACCATCTGACTCATCTTTCAAACAGGAATTATTTAATGGAATCAACAATTTCCCCACTCAAGAGCTTTCATGAATTCCTCTTCGGTAAAAGAAAGCATCTTGGCAGCTTCAATGTGCATCTAAAAAAAAAAAAAAACGTGAGCAGAAGTAAAATAGTATGAATGACCAATACAAAATCCTGGCTAACTGGGATATTGTCTGCTCTGTGCATCTGAACCTGCCACACAAATATTACACAAATAGCCTAAATCAGGTTTTTTTAATTCATTCAACAAAAGGTGTGTTTAAAGCAGACTTGAAGTCCTTCCACTGATTGTGGATACTGAGCACATGTGAGTTTCAGCTGCCTTTCCCCAGTGCCTTCTGCCAGAAGCTGCAAGGGGCAGGGTTAGCCCCAGTCTCTTCCATGTTCCTCCAGTCACAGTCTCTTCAGAAAGGACAACTCACAGCATCCTTCTCCTGTGAGTAACACTTTGTGTGAGAAAAGGTAAGTGGTTTTCTCTCCTATCTGCAGTTCTGATACAGCATTTGTAATTGCTTAAAAATGTATTTAATGCAGTTTGTGACATTTGTCTGAAACCATGGGTTTGGGTCCCAGTCAATCAGAAATGCTGCTCTGTGACACCCATTTCAGTAAATTCTTGTTCCAGAGGACAACGAGCTACCTCATCTGGAAGAACATATTTTGAGTGAATGCTGTGTAGTTTTCATTCTCAAAATAAAAATGCAGAGCTAGAAGGGCCAGCCAAAGGCTAAGCTAGTACAATTTCTTTTAGGTGAATCCCCAAGATCTCCTCTGCATCCTGTTACTGCCAGAAAAATTCTCTTGACCTGGAAATACATAAGCAGCCCCACTTCCTCTTGTTCCACTTACCTGTCCTCCTTTGCCCTGTGTTGGGGAGGTATTCCAGATTCAAGAGTGTAGTTTCATATTGCAATTCCCAGTTCTTAGGATCAGGGTGCAAAATACACACACTTAAGTTGCCACTTCATACAGAACTATTCTTCCTCTTGGGGCTCAACAGCTTCAAAAGTGTTTACTGAATGTCTGGTGATCACTGAGTACTCAAAGGGTAAATAAAATGTTCTACTTTCTTATCTCTAAGATTGGCCCTTCCTAAAGTGGGTTCTGCTCAACAAGCCACCATACATTGCTTGCTTTAGCTGTCTTACAGCTTTGGTTTTAGAGTCCAAGAAGTGCATTGACTCCATCCCAAAATGTATCCCATAAGATTCAGCAGAGTAAGCAATTGGAGGTGGTTCACTCCGTGGTGTTAAGATCCTGTCCAGCACATAGCTCTACATGTCTCATGCAGCCTCAGAAGGAAAACTGATGGAAGTGACTGCACACATCCCAAGTATTTTAAGTGAAAAGTGTGATATAACTAGTAAGTGGAAAAACATTTGATTTGGGCAATGTCTCTTAGTATACAGTCCTCTCATTTTAATTTCCTTCCATGTAAACTCAGAGTTTTCAGGATTACTTTACTGGACAGTGCATTTAGCTAGAGGTTGTTAACTGAAATACACCCATAGTCTGCACCTTACCTTTTGTCTCTTCAAAATATCAATTAACTTTAACTGCTTTTTAAAACCTGTAATTAGCTCTCCTTTTTGTTTCTGCAGTTTCTTGTTTTCTGCTTTTAATTCTTCAATCATTTTGAGTTCTTGGTTAGCTACATGCTACCAAGGGAAGAAAGGGAGAAACATATTAATTATGAAAACGGTGCTTTAACCAATGAAACCTGGCATTACATAAGAAAATGACAAACAGTAGCCACACATGATACTTCTGAAAAAAAACAGGACTAATCAAAATACTCCCACATTAAATCTTAAAAAAGAAAATAAAATCTTGGCAATAAGAGCTGTGGTTTGCCGTTGTATGTGTTAGGTATGTATGTGTACTTCTCCCTCTTTCTAAACATGTCTCATTCTCACACAAATGAGGAAAATCAGAAAGCCTTTCTGCATCATAAAGGCTTTAACTTCACTCTACATTTTTTCTTCCTGCAGAGGTTGCAGTAGTATCCTCTAAGACAACTTATTGAGGCGTTTTGTGACTTGCTCCAAGTTAATTCTGGGGCTGCCTGTAAGAGATACGAAGCTTCCAAAGCCCATCAAGCTTTTTGTCTCATTCTAGCATTACAGACTGAGTGACTACAGACTGGAAATTCCTTTCCTAAGCCATAGTACCTTGTTGCTTTGCTTCAGTTTATTCAGCTCCCCTTTATACTTCTCCACTTCTTCCAAGGCCCTGTTTAAACGAACCTCTGTTGCACTCTGAGTGGCTGCAGCCTGCTTTTGGGCACGCTTTAGACTCTCCAATTCCTATTTAAGAAGCAAAGGACAAACCCAGTAAAAACATCATGAATAATGGTGTTCTAATGAATCCTGTATCAACACACAAAAAGGCTCACCCTTGAAAACTGAAGAGTTTGTGAACTTCTTTTGCCTGTAATAAAATCTATCTCAAATACAATTCTACCATTAAAACAACCCCTTCTCCTTTGAAATCTTGAAAAAGGATCTTTCTCATCTTTATTTTTTTAAGCTCCTCTTGGGGTAAATTGTGAAGCTGATCATATAAGACTGAAAAACCTTGTATGATCAGTCAGAAAAAAGAGAAAAAAATATCACTGTGTCCACTCTGTGACAGACTTTGGAATGGTGGCTCGTGCTCCCAGCTGCTTCTTCCCACCCGCTCCTTTCACCTCTTTGCCCTAGAGATGACTACAAGCAATTACCACCAAGAAGTTAAAGCAGCCTACTGCAGATGGCTGGGGGTAGTAACTATTTCATCTGGCACAAAATAGTTCATCGGGTGTTATGGCACCAATCAAAGCAGTTATCTCTTGACTCTGCTGACAGTATTTCATAGTGCTCTAAGTGGGGAAATGAGAGAAAGAAACCAACTTGAGGAACAGAATAGTAAGACTAAAGATCATATAGGTAACATACAAAGTAAAAGAAACAAACAACTCTGGCAGAAAGAGCACATCTTGTGTTTTATGAAAAAGAAATTGACTTTTTCTTTAAAGTATCAAATTTTTAGTAATGGGCATAGAAGTTTCTTTTAACCAAATCAAGGTAGAGAGGGGGCTTACTGATAATGAGGTGGCCCTCAGACTGCCTCGTTTCTGAGCAGCTGTTCTATTTTCTCAAGTCTGCACCTGTTCTGTGGTGGTTACTCAAGACTTCCACATAATTTATCCAAGAAATACTTTTTGTCTTGTACCAAGATGATGGAGTTGTGAATGAAGTCTATTACATCTTTTGTGCTATGTATTTTATTCTGCACTAATATGAAAAGCTTTGGAATAGTCTTTCAAGCACTTAATGACCAAAAAAAATAGTCTACATGCAATGCAAATTACTTAGCAGCTAATCAGATCATTTAATGAAAGAATTCTAATAATTCATTTAGGGATTTTTGACATTTACTGTCATACATAATACCTTATCAAGGACTTTTTTCCAAGTTATCTAGTGAGGGTATATTGTTAAATATATTAGACTCCAAGTTTTTAATCTTAAAAATGCCTGAAATAAATGTTTTATTTTGTAACTAGGCAAGGTTCCTGCCATTTCTCCAATACTTTAAGTCAAAGCTGGATTAGTTTTCTCATATAATATTTCGCTAAGAGGGGGGAGGATAAACTACTGTGTTTTAAAATTGCACCCCATTTCAGTTTCTGGATTTTCCCCACTGTTCTGCCATGGCTGAAGCACTTGAGTATCAGCAGGGGCTGTGATGGCCCACAGTAACCCTCACCAGGCCTTCTGTCCTCCCAGCAGCAGTGCAGGCAGCACTGTGACCTTTAGAAAGCTCCGCAACACCTCCCCAAAAAACAGTTTTGAGAGGAGGTGTACTTAACATCAAGCCTTTCTTCAAGGCAAGTGATAACCCTCTGCACAAAAGCTTAAAAAGAGTAAGTACAACTTTAGTATTTCCCAGACCACTATCTAACGTTAGAGCTTGGCTGAACAAGTGAGAGAACACAAAGAAAGGAATGTTCTTGTAGACCAGTGGTGAAAAAGAGATGAGAGAGGTGATAGCATTTATGAGATCAACTAGATAAAAAAAAATTGGAATTCTGGAAAGAAAAAGATGGAAATTTCAGGGAGCATGAGAATTCAGTTACTGCCTTAGGTGGGTGCTGCAGCAGTAATGTTTACAGAGACTGAACACCAAAAGAAGAAAATCTAAAAATAATGAAGTAGTTACCATGTTTCAGGTAAATTGTGAAAAGCAGGTGAGAATCTTTGCCTAGGCACATAAAAAAGTACCTGGGGGATTAATGAATTTAAAAAATTTGATAATCTCAGGAGTTTGGAGACACATGTATCACACCTTAGGTCTACCATCATCTATATTGCAACAACAGAAAAAGCAAAAAAAAGCCCCAAAATCAGAGGTTACATTTGTGCTCTCAGCTATACAGAAAACTTTCTCTAGACTGAAAGAGTCATGAGAGTTCAGCAGCACAATAGCATCACTTCAAGCCTGTGTTCACATGATATTGCTTTTAAACATGGCTAGAACTGATCTACACTACATTAATTAAATATGGTTGAATAATACTTCATACCTAAAAATTAGAACAGTTTTTAGACTTCTAAATCCACTGGAGATTTAAGCAGTTACTGCACAATTATTTTTACATGCATGGTTTTTGCAGTTAGATAATTTATTATGGCAGGAAAAAAATGTAAAATAACTTCTGAATTAGCAGAGAATCTTTGATTACATATACCTGCTTTTTTTGCTTTGTATTTTAAAGGGTTACCACTGTTTTTCAAGACCATGACTGACTGGCAACCTTGACGAATTTTAGAAACCACCATCTATGAGGAACAATTGAAGCACCTGAGGATGGTAAATCCAAAGCAAAGACCAGTGAGGGAAGTGACCATATTCTGGCTATGGTGCCTGTACAGGGGAAGTGAATAAACCTTTCATCCCATTTCCTAACTACTTTCTAATTGTGACTGTGTGCAGGGAAGTGGTGGAAACTGCAACTCCAGAAGGCTGTAGGTACCGGTTAAACAAACTTATGTCCTGGATGGTTTGAATACAATTTGTCTGTCTAATGCTTTAAGAGAAGCATTACTAAAATACTGTAAATCTCTAGGCCCTATTGACTGTGAGCTGATGAGTAGCATAAACACTAGTACTGAATATTTTTCCTCACAGAATCACAATCAGTTTAAGGGAATTCAAAACCTCCAAGTATCTGCACAAAAAACCACAAAGACAATGTTAGTTTTAAAATGCCAGAACTATGAAACATTAAGATACAAGCATGCCCACATAAATCCATACTATGATTTAATGGAAGTGTGAGCCTTTGATGGGCTGAGCTGTGTTCTGTTTTCTCCCGTTTTTTAAACTGAAACATTCTTCTGGTTGTATTACAAGTACTACCCAACACTGTATGTATTACATGGTTTTGAAGTCAACCTCTCTAGCTCTGAGTAATTAAAGAAAAACACATGCTGCCCTTAAGATTAAGTTCCAAACAAAGCAAGCTGTGTGTGCAGCCATCTGCTGCAGCAGGCACGGCACTGCTGTGGGACAGCAGCCACGCTCACTTGGGCTCAGCCACACTGCAGGGCCTGCTTTTCCAACAGTCCATTTGCAACAACAAGCACATCCCTTCCTTTACCTGCAGAAGATGCTATTATAAGCTGCAGGTGCTTTAAAAAAAAAAGTTCACTAGGTTCTATAGCTTACAATAGAATTTACAGAAGCAATTTTTAAAAAATTATAATTAAAACCTGAAAAATGTCCTTTCTTTGTACTTTTAGGATTTTTTTAAAATTTGACAGCAGTTTCGGAAAAGGTAGTTTTGTCTCTTGTATGTCTTTCACATAGGAATTTAATTTTAAAACACAGAAATATATGACTATAAAAGCAGAAGAAAAACAGTTAGCAAAATGTATTATTTCTTTCTTAAAAAAATAGGCCATTTAAAAATACAATTTATAAATTAACAGACATTGAAACACTAATGAGATCTTTGGGCATGGCTCTATCACTCCATCAGGGAACAAAGTAATTTGATGTGTGTTTTTCCATTTTTTGAGATAAATAAGACTAATATCTGCAATACCTTTTCTAGTGCAGTGACCTCTTGTTGCAACCCTTCCATTTTTTTGTTTGCTTCTTGTGACAACATTTTGTACTTCTCAATCTGAGACTGCTGCAGGCTGATTGTTCGTTGCAGTTTTGAGTTTTCTTCTTCAGTATCTTTAAGCCGAGTTCCTAAATTCTGATTTTCATCATCCTGTATGGCAGTAATTAGCAAAAAACCCCAACTAAATTATTGCAAGGAAGCAGGAGGGTAACACAGTAATAATGTCTTGTAAATAAAAGGCAGTAAGAATATATGTGGTGTAGATTTAGAAATAGCAACAAGTAAGAATAAGGAAACAAAACATCATTTCACCAAGAGAATACTTTACAAACCAGTAACACTTTTCTCATTTAATATTCTGCAGTCTTTTACTTGAAATTGTCTTGTAGCAGTATGTAAAAAAATTTCTCATAGCTCAAAGATTTTGAAAATCAAAATGTTATAGAATTATATGAATAACAGTGGTACATAGATATTTTGTGACATTTTTTGTGAAAACAGCTAAATGCACATATTAGGAAAAATTATGGGAAAAAGAAGAGAATATAATTACTGATAAACCACTCCATTATGTTTCAAGAGATTATCTGGTTTTGACTTAAAAGCAAGCTAATGATCCAGGATACATCAAGTATTCAAATTTAAGATTCTCTTAACATGAAGTGAGTCCCGTCTTAGATTCATGACCTACTGGCGATTACATCCCACATTAATCATTATCATTCAAGGCATTTTTCTTTTATAACCTTTCAAACATTGTAAGTGAATGTTATTGTAGATTATTTCAGAGACACATTATGCCCTGCTTTTCTTTAAGCAAAAGAAACCAAGGCTCATACAGAAATGGAATTTCTGTGAAAAAAGTCTCTCTCTGCTATTCTCTCAGTCCCTTGGAATACAAGCTTCCCACCTGGGAAATCTGTATGCTTTATCCTAAGCATCTCATGATTTCATGCACCTCAGAGACCCTCACCTCTTTCAACAGATTTACTGCTTCCTTATAACTATTGGCCTGTGAATTGGAACCAAACCTAGAATCTATCTCAAGGCTTTGCCAAAATGAAATTTTTGCGACCCTCTTAATGTAACAAAGTTATTTTCACATCAGAGAAACTAGAACCCAAAATGATACATTTATATACAAAGTGCTAAGGGAGCAGGACAAGAATAAGTACAAGGCTGTCTTCGGTCATCTGCTACAGTAAATGAATTCTGTAGTGATTTTGGCATGGAATGATGAAGTACCTTAGCTACTGACAAAATTATATTTGATTTGAAAATGTCTTTAAAACCTAATGTACCAACATTCTTCTGATCACAGCATAGAAATATTGAAACGCAGAAGCACCTGCATTGATAAAAATAAAGTACAGACATAAAATATCAAAATCGAATTACTTCTAAAGATTTTATTAATGTACTTATCTCAAAAAACTCATTTGCTATCATCCTGCTCCTTAACGCTAACTTAAAAGCTTGTAAGAAAATATATAGGTGTTTTGCCATATGTTCTTAATGTCATCATCACTTTTGGGCCTGGGGAATAGGTGGAAAAAAGCATTCTGAAGTTAAGAGACCACAACTAAAAATAGTCCAGTTATGTAAAATGGAAACTTAGTTCAAAAACCTTGCTTGATTACAAATACATGAATAAGAAGTGATCTCTCTGGCAGACAGATATGAACTACTTAAGTTTTTACAGTTCAAGAGCTGTTTGAGCATCACTTTAAAATATACTGCCAGGCAGTGCAGATCATAAAACTCATACATTCTAACAGTGAAATATCAGCGTAGCTTCACAATGCCTTAAGTTCAAGTTGATCTGCCCAGGTAGATATACATATATATATAGTATATAGATAGATAGATAGTAAGTATATACTATATCTATATATATAAATACTGTCCTCTGCATCAATTGTACTCTTTAGAACAGAGGAAGCCTAATTTCTGTTTTGATTACAATATTCCACTTAGAATGGAAGCTCTTTCCACACTTTGATCCACTGACCATACCGAAAGCATCTGACTGTATTTCTCAAGATTTTCTATTTCTCAAGTTGGTCTATTTCTCATTCTACCCTGAACATCCATCTCATGCCAGCAGCCAGCTCTGGACACCTCTCCCCTTCTCTCTGTACTCCACAATCTGCATTTCACCACTGCTGTTTCTTTCTTCTTTTTCTCAGGCTCTGCTCTCCTTCCCAGCAGGAAGGAGATGGTTTGAGACTTTGCAGAACCACAGTGGCCCTACAGGTGGGGCATGTCTTCGTTCCCAGTGGTTCTCTCCTGCCCGAAATTATTTTCCATTAAGTGCATTTTGAAAGCTTTTAGCCCAAAATCACACTTATACAGAAATTACCACCCCTGACTCTAAATTTGTATGGTATTTAAAAAAATAGATCTTTAACGGTAAATACTTGAAACAGAAAAGTTGAGAGAATTCTGTTTTGGGATTATTTGTTAAAGAGGAACCTATTCCATTTCTATATTAAAAAATTAATCCCTTACCTTTTTCCTGCATTCAAACACTATATTTGCCAGGTCTTCCTGCATCACACGTAACTTTGCCTTAAGAAATCTGATTTGAGCTTCTGTGAACATAAAAAGTTACATTTAATATACACAAGTACTCATTATTCAATGCAGACAAGAACCAAAACTAATGCAAAAACTCACTTTCATCTTCTTGCATTTAAAACCACATGACATTGTTTATAATTATTGAAGAGAAATAGGCAAATAAAAACTCAGATTTCTAAAAAAGTGTTTGCAGGTTTCTCAGGCAAAGCTTTGTATAGATTTTTTTCCTTTTAATGACTGAACTTGACATCTTTAAATTGTAAAAGACTCATAATGCTCAACATGGAAACTTACTGAAAACTTGCATCATGCCATGCTGTACATGGCAGCACTTCTTGAGTTTGAAGTCAACAAAACTAGGGCATGTCTACATTGCAATCCAGCTGGAGCTAAAACTTATGTAGTTACAGCCAAAGTAATTTTAACCTGTGCACAACAAGGAATTTGATGTAGGCTGCAAAGCCCTCCTAATAGGTAAATAACCCTCCCACACAGTACTCTGTGCTTTTTAAAAGTACACTGCTAACATTCTTCAACTAATAGTTTAAAATTAAATCCATGTAATCAGATGTTTTTTCCAAAAGAAATACTGTCCTGCTCTTGGACAGCTAAGAAATGGACTGACAAAACAAGCTGTATGGGAACAGTCTGTTCTTGTACTTCCTATTCCCCAGATCATTCACAAGGAACTTCCTCTGGACTTCCACAAGCATCAAGCATGCAAAAAGCCTGAGGATCAAGCTGACTAACACAGGAGAAACCATTATTCCCAGTAGTTACAAGAGGAAAAGAATAATGTGAAGGATAAGGACCTAGAGCTAAGAGTGGAGAACTGGACGGGTACATGTGTTCATTTGCTGTAACAAGAATTTGTTTGATTTCACCCACCTTCCCTCATGGATTGCAGCTTAAGCTCTGACTCTGAAGAGGCCAATAATAAGTACAGTTTAGGAAAACACCATGAAAAAATAAGATACAGGCTGACTTTTATTCCTCCTGTTATATCCTTGCTAGCTTCTGGTAATTAGTGGCTATCAAGATGGAGACCATAGTGAAACTTTCATGTTTAATCCCCTTTCAGGTACTTCTGTACTATTAAATTATTTGATTTTCTTCATGAAACATATTGTAGTTTGGCATTTACCACATCCTGTGGCAATGAGCTGGCTAGTTTAATTATGCTTTATGCGAAGGAGAAACATTTTGCGTAGCTTACTTTAAGTCCAATTTAATGTGGCGTTTACTAATGTTTGCATTAGAGAAAGACAGCTCTCCCTTTACCATTACTGTTTTCATTAAAGAACTTTCATATTGCCTTTAATTGTCTTCAAACTGAAGATTCAAATTCCAGCTCTTCTACACTTCTCATTGCACTGTACACTCTGAACATGTATTTTTGTTAGTTCTACATCCCGGATTTGAGATGGGGTGGACAGAACTGTGCCATTCTCAAGATGGGGTAGCATCAATTATACAATAGCGTAATGGTAACAGTACAATATTCTGTTTTCTGCTATCTTCTGAAGGATTTCTAAAAATTCATTGCCTTTTCCACTGTGAACAGGTAGTAAGTTTATGCTTTTGGAGATTATTTAGGTATCACTAATTAAGGTAAGTCCAGCTCAGTAGTAGGTGTGACTGGAGTTGTGTAGTCGGTGGGATTGGAAAGCTGTGTTTTCTGTCAGTGTTACTCTGCACTCTTTAATACAGAATATAAAATTGTGCTTCCCCACCTCACTCAGTACTATGAGATTCTTTTGCAATACTTCATCAGTTTTAACTACCCTAAAATCATTGTTACATAGACAAATTTCTTTACCAGCTATCAACATAAGCTCCATGACAGATTCCTCTAGGGCTATACCACTGCCTGTAAAAACTGGTTCTTTTTACCAATTTATTTCCTCTTTTACCCAGCTATTAGTCCACAGACAGCTTCTGTCTTATTCAGCTGTGTGTCATTAAGAGCACATAGCAGTAAAACCTGTGAAAATTCAGGTGCACAACTAGAATTGGATCAGACTTGGGAGGTGCCCATGATCCAAATAATCTGAATTCTGACAAGGGGTAAAGACAATTAAACAATTAGCTTCCTAACTGGTCAATTTTAATCCCCTGATGAGGCTGATAAGGGGGAGTATCACTTCATAGGATGGTCTTAGGTTATAAAGTAACCAATGATTTAGGGACTGGTAAACAAGAAAAGGACATTGGAGAGACTCTGATACCCTACAAGAAAGAACAGATTTCTTGAATTCTAGAGATAAGATGAAGATTAACATGAAGTGCAACAATATATTCAGGTATTTTATTCCTATGTGTAAGTGTATATTAGATAAAAATAGAGCTTCATGTTCAGCCTTCTCTAGGTCTGTGTGCTTCTATCATTGCTGGTTACAGCAGAGTTGAATTATAAACCCCCCAAAACAGTCCCAGACTAAAATAATGTCTAAGCTACTGTGTTGGCAGCACTGTGGTAACCTGTGATCATAAAATAAAGACAGGGAACCCAATTCCAGGAAGAGTGCTGCAAGAAGCTCAAGGAAAGGACAGTACGATGGAACCTTATCAGCACATTGGCTTGAATAGCTGGGCACAGGCCTAGGGAATCCATTATAGAGATTCCCACTGAGCCCTCTCTGTAACAGGACCTGCTTAATACCTGTGCCTGCTTCCTTGTGAACACCCTAACTGTTCTGAGAGTCTGACACTGCTGGAATGCTCTGAAATAGCTTGTTTACCACATTAAGGAGGCATTCAGAGTGTTCAAAACAGTCAATATCAAATTCAAAATGCAAAAATCAATCCAGAGGATTTTTATTTCATCATTAAAGTTACAGAAACAGTCCTCAACACTCCAATACATGCCCTTGGTCCCTGATTACAAGGCACCAGTAATAACTCTTCTTGAGCTGCCTTGAATTGATTTGGTAGACATTTCCAATGCAAGCCAAAGCAATTTCTTTTTGGTTCAGGAAGAAAACTATAAAAAAGTTATCTGAGGATCTGTTATGGGAGACTTGGTAACAGAAGATGTGCATAGAATTACATGAGGTTAGAAACCAAGCTATTTCTGTGTTGGCATGCTTGTTGACCTCAAGCTGTTAGATTAAAAGGAGAGGGCTCAGGCACTTCCAGCTACTGCGGCGAATCTCTGACTTCATGCTCACTTTAGCATTGTAAGGAACTACACAAACTCACTTTTATCACAACAGAGCCAAAAGGACAGATGTGTGTCATGCCTTTAGCCTTGCTGGCAAATGCTGCAATCCCTTCCCTGTTCTGTTTATAGGACAGACATAAACACACCCTTTGGAGTGGGAAAATATCTGGAGGATTCTAATTCAAGCACTGTAGCTGAAACATTACCTTGTTTCAGCCACTTGCTGAGATCCACAGCACTGGTCTGAGGAAAGGCTTTTGCCTCCAAAGGCAGAGTCTGTGCAAAGACTGAAGCTCGTATTTTTGAAGCTTAGCATCCTGTACTTCTGTTTCCCCAGTGAAATGAATCAAATGTTATGTACTTATTCAACATATGTAACCATCCAAATACTTTCCTACAGAGGTGGAAAGGAAGATAAAAATTCACTTTTCCACATAATCAATCATAGGTGACCTGATCTTCCTCTAGGACTATGTAAAGAGGGAAAAACCTTCTTTCCCCTTTCCTTTAGGTTAAGGGCTATAGAATTTTCCTTGTAGTTTTTACAGAAACTCCTTTTTTCTCTCCCCAGGAAAACCCATTTCAACAGTCATGAAGTAAGAATAAATGTACTAACCACGGAAGGAAACTTACCTGCTCCCATTTCATTTCCAGCCCTTGGAATAATATCATCATCTTGACAGTCTGGTAAGACTCCTTTCTTTAGTTTTTCTTCAACTTTGCTAATTGTTTTTGTTAAAGAAAAACCTATGCAATCTTCCAGTACTGCAACACCATCAGCACTTTGTACTTCCATGCTTCTTATTTTTGAACTAAAAAAAAATTAAAACCCTAGATTTTAAATTTATAATACATTATATTTTTGTAAAATATTTTTAGTATTTGCTATTTTTAAGAGTGTACAGTTATTCACCTGCATTTAATGCAATTTCATTACCTACATTCATATGAAAGATGCATTGATGGCAATTTCTCATTTGCTTTCTGTAAGATACCTTTACCATATTCCACAAAAATAATTACAAGATTTTACATACTATAATGTAGAAGGCAGAGAAACCACTACCATTTTCAACTGAAAAGATTCTGGCATGGTCTTCTCATCTAACAAATCCATAACTAAATCAGAGTAAAGCACAGAAAGAGAAGAATGTTCTATTGGCTTTGGCTACTGTCCTGGGGTGATCCTCTATCCTCTGTTGTAATTTCTGCTCTTTCCACTCCCTGCCACATTATTTTGTAGAACTCTGTTGCCCCTGGCTGTACTCCTACCTTACGACAGTTTCTGTATCATTATCCAGCCTAGAAAACTTCACTGATCCTAGAAGTTGCATATCAACATTTTCATAAAACCAAAATGCAGGGTAACACATCACCTACACAGGGCATCTCCTCAGCTTTCTCCTATAGAAAGGTGATCTCAGTTCTCGCAGGATCTGAAGCTCCTAAGTTCTTATTCCAACATATCCTCATTCCAGCCTCCAAAGTCCTCCTAGCTTTCTCCCACAACTTCTGGGTTGCCCCACAGGGTCTGTATCAGCACAATTCCACTTCCAAACTTCATGATGGGGTGCCAGCATGACAACCTCCCCTGAACTGCCCAAGGGAGGTCTGAAGAGTCTCCCCAGGGATTTCCAACTCCTGTAAGACAGCCTCAGCCTGTCAGTTCAATGTCCTGCCACCTTGCAGACCATTTTCATCCTATTTTGGTATTATGCCATAATTTATGGCAGTTTTAATTTGCTCCCAGGCTCTTATGGATTTTTTGACTCTTCTCTCCTTGTCCAGATCTCCATTACTTGGTTTTACAACCTTGAATTTGCTACCTCCAGAGCTGAAGCTTCTCAGGTGGGAGCCCCTGGAAGCTGTGTTGTATTACTGAGCCCCTTGTCCTGTGAGCCCAACATTTGCTACAACAGAGGAGGCCCTTCAAGGCCTCATGTTCCCTAGCACCAGTCTGGTCACAAATCAGGCTGTAGCACTCAAGTGTGCTGGCCCACGTTGCCTCAGGTGCTCCATTTTTGCTCACTGGGCCTCCTTTCACTGAAGGAGTTTACAGAATTCAGTTGTCAGCCTTGAGAAGTGCTAAAGCAGAAAACAACTGTTTCTTTGCTGCAATATTAATCACATATGTTCACTGATCATTTTTTGGTGCAAGTAAACAGAGATAGCCACCTGGTGGAGCTGATTGAGGAAGTTTGATACATTTATTTGTATAAATATAAAAGCATACATCCATAAAATAACTTGATAGACAAAAATAGCAACTAAAAATGTCATGACAAACCAAATGAGATGTTTGATATACCTTGAAGTTGCTCTTTTTCCCTTACTTGCAGAGTATGGTCTGTTCAGAGCTGTGGGCACAGAAGGAAATTTCTTCTTGTTTTCTACCTATAAGTTTTTTCAAAAATTAGTGGGTTATTATTATTATTGAAATACTTTTTTTCTAGTTTTTTCATGGGTATTTTTTTCTTCTTAGAAGAAATAGTATATATCTATACTCAAGGAAGTTTTCAAAGAATGCTTTTCAAATTTTCAAAATGACTTCTCAATTTTATTTGCAGTCATCTTTAGCTTGCAACTTTTATGTCTCTACACCCTAACTGTAATACACCCCAATAGTCATTGGCTCGTGGGAGTTTTTCCACACATAATCATTCTAGGCACAATCAAGGCTCTGAGCTTTTATCAAGGTATTAATTACTGGACTTTTATCATACCTTCAAAAATATGGTATTTTATGCATTATTTTAATCTTATAAGGTCCCCATCAAATGAAGATTTAACAATATTTGTTACTTTCACACAAATATTCTTAAAAAATTTGAGGGTTTTCTACTGTATTCTGATAAATAACTGCAGATGGTATTTTAGAAGCTTCAGCTCACCTCATAAAAGTTTCAATATGGTTGTAGTTAGAGACTATTGAAATTGTTCTTAATCTCATTTTTCCATTATATTTTCTAAATTCAGTTACTCTGACTACTTGTTTATTACCTAGACAGTTATTATTAGAAGACAGTAGTACTGCCTTTAGTATTATACAGGTGAGGGAGGGAAGAGAGCAAGAAACTAATTATGTTCTAATATTTTTCACTTGGAATTCTAAATGTGATGTTCAAAACACTACACGTTTCTCTCAGTGTTGAAGAGAAAACAGAATGCAAAAATTAAACATTATGTAAGTCCCCCTGACCACCAGTGGCACTGAGGAGCTCTGGTAACACCGTCCCTGTAGCACTGCTTTGGGCATCACTTCCCTTTGGCTTGGCACCCATGTAGGTCCCCAGTGTAGCCTCAAAACCACAAATCATTATATTTTTGAAATTATGCTAGAAAATAATTCAACCAGAATAGTTTTGGTACCTTTGCAAGTGAGTGTGTAAGAGATGAAACTTCAGGACAGAGTGGATCTCTGCATTAAAAAAAAAGTAAAAATTCACTGATCTATAATAATGTAAACACTGTGCAGTTAAAATACACCCCCCCCCCCATCAGAATCAGAAGAGTAACATTTTATAGGTCTAGAATAACAATATAGCTAAGGTGGGAACATATACTGTGTTCAAGCATAAATTCAGTGTCATTCACAATCTGTCCGGTCTACCTCATTTGCAACACAAATCACCCAGTGAGTCTGTGGCATCTAATACAACAGTACTCATGTATCAGAATCCTGATCTTGTCTCTTGGAATTCAGGCTGCTGGCTTGTTAGATCAGTAATTCCCTGTAGCAGGGAGTACTCAGCCAAGAAGCAGAGTTAGAGCTTTCCCAGGACAATCCAGGACCAAAGACTGCCAGCAGCTCACTGGGTAACACCTACGTGGCATAAAGCCCCTGAACTCATACAAACAAAGTGGAGATACAACCAGTGTCCTTTACATCCTCCACCTTCCTAGCAGGATCAGACTGACTCTTCTCAGGTCAATTGACAGGGACTGTCAGAGGAATGTGAGGTGGAGCAATTTATAAATTAAGCCTCATAGAATTTTCTCTGAAATAAGTATTATAAATATGGTATCTATTTTACAGACAGGGAATAAAACCAAGAATTTTAAAAATCAGCTTTCTTATCTGCTTATTTGGCTGAAAACTTTGCTTCTTAGTAAGTGAATTTCAGGTTAAGTGATTATTTTTCAAGTCTATTGAAATTAGGCAGAGAGTTTTAGCATGCTGTGTACTATTCAGGTCAAATTTCTTGTCACATAGATATACAGATATGTAGATATAATTTTGCTTTCAAAATTAATTATGTGAATATATATTATTGCAATGAAAGGCTATTTTTTAACTACCCTTTATACATTTTTTACTTCAATTAAAATGCTGGCTTATAAAAGATTTTGAATAGAATTTAAATTTCTGGCTCATCAAGTCACTTAATTTTTTTGCCAGACTGATTTGAGCAAACGTTTAGATCTTGCCTTTAAAAATTTCATAGACGTTCATCAACAAGAATTATCTGCACAAAGCTCCGTACTTTATTAATCCAAAAAAACCCAAACAACAACAAAAAAACCAGCACAAAAAACAACCTGGAGAAATCATCTGTGTGTGGCTGGCAACAGACTTCAAGAATAGGATGATTAGTTTTTGTCTATTTACCCTAGTTTCCTCAAGCTTTCTCCCTATTGGCTAGCTCTGGGAGCATGCAGAAGGTGAGGATTTGCTGCCACAGAAATAGCAGTTATATGTTATTCTGAAAAATATTAAAATGTAACACGCTCTATACTCAAGAAAACAATTATATTCTTTCCCTCAATAGAGTAATTTGTTCCTACTGTATCTGTTGCCTTAGGGCCGCCTTAAAAAAAAAAAAAGAAAAAACAGAAAAAACCCAAACACCAACAAAGCAAAACAAAAACCCAGCCTTATTGTATCTCTCAATGGCTCTTCCCTGCTGCCCACCCACGGCACCCCATTTTGCAAGCCCCCTGTGCAGCTGTGCGGCTGCACGGTCGGTGAAAGGAGGCGCGCACGCGAGGGGCCGGGGCCAGGCGCGGCCCGGCTCCGGCTGCCGCTCCCGCTCCCGCCCGGCTCCGGCCGCCGCTCCCGCTCCCGACCGGCTCCGGCTCCGGCCGCCGCTCCCGCTCCCGCCCGGCTCCGGCTGCCGCTCCCGCTCCAGCCCGGCCAGGGGGCGCTGCCCATGCGCGGCCCTGCCCAGCGCCGCCGGCCGGGCCGCGGCTGGAGAGGGCAAGTGTAAACAACAGCTCACTGCAGCGCGCTCTCACCGCAGCGGCTTTGTTGCTAAGTCAGTCAGATTTCCCTGCAGACAACATGCTGCAAGAACTCCAGAACAACTTCATTTAAAATATACGTTGACTTGGAGAGTGACTTAAATATTTGTTGTCTTTTTTCTACTTTGCTTACTCATTTGTTTTTTCCTTTCAACTTGTCATTTTTTCCCCTCCATACCACCTCTTTCTTTGCTTCGGTTCCTCCCTTCTTTCTAGTTGCTTTAGTGTTCATTCTCGTTAAAGGAATCAACAGAAATTTTAACGAGATACTTCAAAAATATCTCAAGTGCTTCCTTGAGATTTAAGGCCTATCTGCTTGCACAATTTAGAAAGAAAAGAATTTTTAATTAAATATTAAATACATCAAACTAATCTAATTGAATGGCCTCGATGTTCACTCATGGATAATCAGTGTGCCTAATTCCTAGCACACATTTCTAATTTTTTTCACTACCGCATGGGATTTCCAGTCTTCTCTCGTGTAAATGTTTACCAGAACGTGGCTGTTTAAGGTTTTTTAATTTATGTTGGTAATTGGTAGGTCAGCAGATACTCTGACATGCTAATTGCCCTTTTTGTTTCTTTTTTTTTTTTTTTTAATTCTTCCAACACTTCAATTTATTTCTAATGTGTACCATCAAAGCTAATAATTCTCTTTGTGGGGCTGAATCTTCCAATCACATTACTTAATAAAGCAGCCCTAAAACTCAACTCCAGTTTGAAGTTCTTAAAAATTCTCTGTCTAATGTTCAAAATCCATCTAACAGAACAGAAGACTGAGATCCAGAATTTATTTAAAAAGCATGATTATACTGACTGATAACACATTAAGTTTCTTGCCCCTCACTCCCTCAGCTATGGCTT
The DNA here is from genome assembly GCF_031753505.1 of Anomalospiza imberbis. NCBI lineage: Eukaryota > Metazoa > Chordata > Aves > Passeriformes > Viduidae > Anomalospiza > Anomalospiza imberbis. The sequence goes on along the minus strand of NC_089693.1, from coordinate 13,372,197 downwards.
TAAAATAGGTCAGGAATCATTTTAATTGTAGTAGAAAACTTTTGCTGGTAGTTAGGCTTCTATCATAGAAGTTGACTTGCTGTCACACCTTTTTGTGCACTGAAAACCCCTTTTACTTTCAGAAAAACTCCATGTCTTTGCTTCTATTCTACACAAAAGTAACTATTTGATCACCTTTATCCGACCTTCATATACTCTATTTCAAAAGTTTCCCAACTGCAGCTTAACATTTGAAGTATTTTGTTGTCTATTCCTGTATCTTTCTTATCCAGATTAGTGACATCATAAATGTAGGAACCTACAGATCAGATCCTTGATAAACTGTATATTAGTCTATCTTAAATCCAGCCATTTCCCACACCACCAATACACAAACCCTTGAACAACTAAGGAAGTAATAATGCCCCTGAATGACCACGGGAATACAGCCATATCCCCCCTCGGAGCTGAGGGGTTTGGACACTCAGGCTGTGATCATCCAGGCCAAAGGCCAGCGGGCCCAGCACTGTCATGGTATCCCGTTCCAGAGGGTGGCAGCTCTGTGTTTGCCTGTCCTAGGGCTTTGTGTTTGTTTTCCTCAGGCATTTCCTGTCCCAGGAACATTTAGGCCAATTTAAATGTGAACCAGCATCTATTCCTTCACTTTGTCAGCTCAACTGTTAAAAACCACACACTGCCTACTGTTTGGTATTGCAAAGAAACCTGTGACCTTACCTTGCTCTTTTACAAAGGTCAGCACTTCTTAATATCTTAGAACATTCCAGCAAAATTAACCCTTCCTTGAAATAACAAGGAACAACACTTGCTTAGGATCACTTTTTTTTTTTTTAATAATAGGGAAAAAATTAGACTCCACCAATGCAGTATACAGCAAAGATAGATAAAACAGGAGCATGATCAGGACACAAGGCATGCAGGATCAGTGTGAGGTTCCCCACCAATTATCCACAGCAGTTGTAAAGTACATACCTCTGTCTGTCATCTTCAGGTGACTTACTCTGTACTGAAACTGGCTGAGATAGTATCTTCTGTTGGCCTTTCTTCATTAAAAAAAGAAAAAAAAAAGCAGCTGATTTTGGGAGACTATGATCCATTATAAATGAATTACCTATTTGTAAACCACAAATCACAGTAACTGCAGTCTACTATGGAAAATGGAAACTATAGTCTACTGTGGAAAAGAACTTTTGAAACACAGGAAAAGATGTCTAAAAATGAAAATGCCATTGCTGTTTTGTTGTTAAATGTATATCTGTGCAATCTGGCCGTGCCATGTGATATATTAAGTACCCTAAGAATATTTCATCTTCTGCTATATTTAGAGAAGAAAAGAACAGTGGTTTTGTTGTTGCTGTTTTCTAAAGGAAAGAGACTAGATGCTATTTTGGCTGTTTCATCTGCTCCTGTTCAAATGCCAAGCATTTAGCCTCAGCTTGTCACTGCTCAAGAGAAGAATATGTTTTCACAACCCATAAAATTGAAGTTTCAACAGTAGGAAAAGTGCATACAAATACAGCTTTCCAGAATACTTAGTAATTTGCTTTTTAAGCCTTGTTTATTTGAATGAGTGTACTTATAATGAGTATTTCTAATATGCAGAACAACTTCTCCAAACTGTTTTGGGTATAAACCATACCTGCCCCGTTCCCTTTTTATCCATTTGTCCAGCTTTCATATAAAGTCTTGACTCTATCTGGTACACAGCTGCACCAATGTTAAATGATAATACTGATAACAAACATCAACTTTTTCTGTTTTGAGAAAGCTTCCATCTTATTATGTTCATGTTTTCTATTTATGTTGCTTATACTTTGTATCTCTTTCACCTTGAACAATGTAGATCATATTTCGCTAGGAGGTTACTGTAACACTATCTGGTTTTCAAATACTAATTTTTAGTATTTAAGGCATAAAACCACATACAGATACTTTTCTTAAACAAGTAAACAAGTTTTTAATGTGGTTTTAGGTATGTATCTGCACAAATGCTGTAGGCAGGTGTGTGAATACCTACTGGATGAAATTACATAGAAACTATTTTTTAATGTATTTTTAATACAAATTTACAACTTCTAAAAGAAATAAATTAAAGCTTACCTTGCATTTGAAAGCAACATGCTTTTAGTAGTCAAGGTCTAAATTTCTTTTGAAGCTCAACCCTGTGTGCATGTGAATCCAGACTAAATTACCTAATAGTCGGCTACTCACCATTAGTTCTTCAGCTTGACGCACCAGTTTTTCTGTTTTGGCTTCTAATTCTGCATTCAGTCGCCTAAAAGAGTAAGAATTTTTTCTGAGTTTTTGAAATATTTTAAAGGAATAAATGTCAGCATGACAGTATTTTTGCCTGAACTAAGTGAAATTTTAATGATTCCTACAAAGGGATGCTGAAATACACTTCAAGGTATTAAAAAAGTTATGTTTCAACAATTTCCTGTGTTCCAGCCAAATGAATAGTAATAGAACACGTATGCCCATTAAAAAGCACAGTTCAGACTGTACCTGAGAGGTGAAGGATGTCTTTGGCTTTGGACATGCCATTTTTTAATATGCATTGTATGTCTTTATTTCCTAAAGGTTTTCCATGTTTTAACACAGTCCTTCCTTTCAGTATACCCAACAGCAGCGGTTGGGGAAGGACTCAGGTAGGACTACATTTCTTATCACGTATTTAAAGATGTGTTGCCATATGGATGTACAGGTTATAGCAGTGAGGTGTTCCTGCATGTTCTCATACAGCTCCTGGTGCGGCGACTGCCAGAGTTTGAGACATGGCTCTCTGTGCACCCTCACCATTCACCGGGGCTGGGCACTAACAGCTAACAGGGACAGGGCATCCATTTAAAACCTTTACAGCTTTTAAGCTGTTTTTAACAGACTTAAGCTTTTAAAAAGTCATAATTTAGAACTAAAGTCTGTGTTCGAAGTGCAGAAGAACCTCACGTCCGGGCCTAGAGCCTGCCTGAGGCGGCGGTGTCCAGGGGCGCCGGGCGCTGTCCCGCGGCCCCGGGCAGCGCCATCCGCCCTCTGCGGGGACGGGGCCGCGGCGCCCGGGTACAGGGGACCGGCTGCGCGCCGGTCCCAGCGGGGCAGGGCCTCCTTACTTGTACTGCTCTTCCTTGGCCAGCCATGCTCCGCTCAGCGCGCCGGGCCCCGCGAGCGCCTGGGGGCTGCCGGCCGCTCTCTGCACCTGCGGGGAGGATGCGACAGTGAGCGCGGCGGGCCCGGCCCCGCTGCCCCGAGCCGAGCCCGGCCCGAGCCGCCGCCTTACCCCGGGCAGGTCCCCGCCACGCCGGGCCGCGCCGACCGCCGACATTTTGTCCGCACCGAGGCCGCTGTGGCGTCGCCTTCGCCCGGGCAACCGGCGGCCGCCCGCCCTCGCTCCCACCCTCCCTTCTTCCCTCTCTCCTCCCCTCCGACCGTGTCAGGGCCGCAGCGACAGCCGCGGGGAGAGGCCCGTGCGCAGGGACCAGCTGGCACCCGGCATGGCGCTGGGCTGCCTCGGGTTCAGGTGAGGGACAGGTGAAAAGGGCTGACGGGCCATTACTGTCGTTAGTGTAATAAATATTTATTACAGCCCTTCTGACCTTGCTACACTTTGACCTACCAGCGTCCCTTCATTTCAGTGCATTAAACTCCTGTTAGCGGCATGACGGCAGCTGTGCCCCCCTCTGTACAGCTCTGTGGTGCTGCCGTGCCTCTGCATTTCCTATACACACACTTCTGTGATTGTCGCCTGGTTTTAGCCTTGTCCTCCACCACTTGTTTGAATCCCTCCTTTATTTTTGTCCTTCACCCACACACAGTTTGATTTTGCTACATTTCTCTTCGTGATCACCCATTCTCATCTGTCACAAAGTCTGAGAGACACAGAATGGGTCAGGTTGGAAGGAACCACAGCAGGGTCATCTGGTCCACACTCCCAGCTCAACCAGGGTCATCCCTGAGCACATGGCACAGGATTGTGTCCAGATGGTTCTGGAATATCTCCGGGGAGGGAGACTGCACGCCCTCTCTGGGCAGCCTGTTGCAGTGCTCACAGCTGCTTCCAGTGTATGCTCACTGTGCAGTAAAGGAGTTCTTCAGTTCAGCTGGAACTTTCTGTGCCTCAGTTTCTGCCTGTGCCTCATGTCCCATTGCTTGTGGATTACTTGCCCACTCACCTGCTCATTCACTCCCATCTCCTTTCCCAACTTCCTAGCAGATTGTGCCCCTGCATGTGACAACAGCCCAACTGTGCTGTACCAGGTATCTATAGAGCAAGAATAATGTGGGTCTATACTGAGTTATGTCGGCTGTATATTATTTTAATTAAGAGATTTGCACAAGGGAAATTAGAAGGCCTTAGCTGGCTGGAAGTAGAAGGTCCGTGCTGAAGGATTTCTGCAGAAGTATTACTTGCAAGGCAGAAGAAATACTTGAAGATTTTGAGCATTGAGACAGGCAATGAAATGGGATAAATAAGGTGAAATGAAAGACAGAAAAAATGTGATTCGTGAAAGGCAAAAATTAGAAATATCAATATAGAAAATGAAAGTTTTTAGCACTAATGTTGATTCAAAAGTATTGACACACAGGGAAAAGAGTGAGCCTATGAAAAATGTTATGAGGACCTTAAAAAAAAGTCCATCACAAAGTCAATCCATTTCTATAATTCTTATGTTTTTACTAAAAGGAGTAGCAATGGCTTAACAGTGGCATTAAAAAAAAAAAAAAAAAAAAAAAAAAAACCCCAAAAAACCACCACCAAACCCAAAAAAAACCCAAAAAGACCAAAACAGAATGTAATTCCATCACTTGTGCTTTTGGTTTGGAAAAACTAAAAGGGTGAGGTCAATAGTAGAGATCTAACGTCCATGGGAAAAAGACCGATTTTGTTAAGAAATAAATTACAGGTTCTATGAGACATTAACACATCATAACCAAAGTCATGTTTTAGAAATATCTCTAGTGACGTCCTGGGAGATTTGAAGAGAAACAGGGGAACTAGAGAAGGAAACAAAGGTTAGCGGGATGAAAGCTAAGAGGAGAAATATGCTCTTTCCAAACAGGAACTTTTTTTTCCCCCAAAAGTACAATTTCTTTTTGCAGAACTAAAATATCATCTTATTAATACTTTTACTTGTTTTAAAGTTCTTGTACAAAATAGCTATAAGAGCATAACACCTTAAAATGACAAAAGTATTAGCTAGAAAATCTCTGCTAGTTAGATACTGGGGCAAACAAAATCACTGGTTTAGATTAGAGAGATTAGAGCAACTGGTTTTCTAGCCAGCTTTTAGCTAAGACTTAATAAACAGAAGAGGGGTAATTTATTAATCATAAATTATTAAATATGTTAACAAACACAGCAACACAAGGTTCTTTTTGTTTAAAACCCCCTGGGATTAGTAACATACATACATATTAGGATTGCAAATTTGCACAGTATTTCTTAGATCCACAGCATGATTTATTTAATATGATTGATTTTTTGAAATATTATATCAATTGGATTTAGACTTCAACTACCTATATTTGAAGTAATACGAAAAGATCAGTATATTTAGAAAAGTATTTCTTACTGAACTTTAAAGTACTTCTCCAGAGATGTCGAAAACAAAATTAGAAAAAATAAGAGATTTTCTTACATTCTTGATCCCTTACTCCATTAAGGTTTTATCACTTTAAAGTTGACCTGATGTGACCTTAACAGTTGTGGTTAATTCTCTAATACATAGTTGGTAACTGGGTAGAGAATAGGCTTATATTGGAGACCCCAACCAATAGCGAGATACATAAAGAGATAGAAAATTTATCTCAATATTTATCTGGGGAGAAAAAAGGTATTTGAAAGCATAACGTTGGTATATGGTATAAGATTTAGCCAACAATATTTGTTAGCAAATTCCCATTTTCCATTTAATAATTTTTATGGGTTGACTCAAACATAGTGTCTGTAAAATGAAAATGTTTTTGTCATTTTGAGCTGGAGTGTACAGCAGGTTAGAGACAGGTTTTAACCAGAGTAATATTTGTGATCATAACGATCTGTACTTGGGACCTCTTTCTAGGGACCTCTGTGATTAGAGTAGTACATCAACATTCTATTTTTTCCAAGTGTTTCAATTTTTGTTTTCTGAGGATTATAAGATCCCAAAATTAAATTACTCCAACAGAAATGTTAAATTCAAAATGAAGTTGTTCACTGTGTTGCCTTTGGTTTTCTTCCAGCAAAGGAGGAGATAGGTCAGAGAACAGAAGAGCTCCATCAGTACAGCTGTTAGGAGTGCTTTGGGACAGAAGGATGTGTGTAGCTGCTGGGATGTTAGAATAGTTTACTGCAGAAGACTGCTGAGGATCAATATACAGTATTTACTTTTGATTAAACCAAAGCACATGCATTATTTAATTGTTACCCATGGCCCTCTTCCTTCTACAGGCACAAATTCTGTGATCTCTCTTTCCTCCTTCAATAAAAGCATGAGATTTTTTATATGAGCCTAATATCTTCATGCTTTTAGACACAATTTTTGTTCATAATATCTTCTTATTTGCCTAAAGATTCATTATACAGAATTTTCCTCTCTCTTCATAAAAGCTGTGATGTTTAGTAGAGACCTAGAAAACTATCAACAGGGACAGGATTTCACTGTATGTCACATTACTTGTCAGAAGCAGAGGAACAGTAGTGGTTTGGCACAGTGTTTTCTTCCATAAGAATGATTGCAAGTGTATCAGGCCAAAGAGATAACAGCTGATGGGCTGGCTCAAGCTTTTTGTTTTTGTGGGATTTTTTTATTGTAAGGCCCATTGTAAACAAATAATTAGCACATAATAGATGCCTCAAATGCTTACAACTTTTAGGCCAAGAATCATGTTAAGGGCTATATTTTGTCTTTGGTATCTGGTAGAGCTAAATTTGATTAAGCTGCTGTCACTACAGGCCTCTCTCATTTATACATCTGTTGATTCCACCTCTAGAAGAATCCTCCATCCTAGGAAAGAGGGATGCTTCAGCATTTGAGTATGACTCAAAATGTTCATGCTTCCATGCCAGCAAGTTTGTGTGCCAGGGCCATTTTGACTGCTTCCATTACCCAGCTGTGGGTCAGGCAGCCACAGGGGCTGTTTCCCGCGGCGCATTTCCTCGCTCAGGCCCGGGCATGGTGCTGCCCTCGGAGCAGCCCTGTTTGCAGGCACGGGGCTCCAGAGCAGAGCGCTGCAGCCTCGCAGGGGTGGGTGCTGCCGCGGGGCTGCTGCGTTGCCTCGCTGCCATGTCTCTGCCATGTCTCTGCCATGTCTCTGCCATGTCTCTGCCATGTCTCTCTGCCATGTCTCTCTGCCGTGTCTCTGCCATGTCTCTGCCATGTCTCTGCCATGTCTCTCTGCCATGTCTCTGCCATGTCTCTCTGCCATGTCTCTCTGCCATGTCTCTGCCATGTCTCTGCCATGTCTCTGCCATGTCTCTCTGCCATGTCTGTGCCATGTCTCTCTGCCATGTCTCTGCCATGTCTCTGCCATGTCTCTGCCATGTCTCTCTGCCATGTCTCTGCCATGTCTCTCTGCCATGTCTCTCTGCCATGTCTCTGCCATGTCTCTCTGCCATATCTCTGCCATGTCTCTGCCATGTCTCTGCCATGTCTCTCTGCCATGTCTCTGCCATGTCTCTGCCATGTCTCTGCCATGTCTCTGCCATGTTTCTCTGCCATGTCTCTCTGCCATGTCTCTGCCATGTCTCTGCCATGTCTCTCTGCCACGTCTCTCTGCCATGTCTCTCTGCCATGTCTCTCTGCCATGTCTCTGCCATGTCTCTCTGCCATGTCTCTGCCATGTCTCTGCCGTGCGTGGCGTGGGCTGCTCCTCACAGCATCCTCCTCCGCGGGGCATGCACCAGGAGCAGCCCGCTGCTGGAGCCGGGCAGGCTCAGCCAGCCTCAAGGAAGGGAACCAGAGACAGGCTGACTGCTGCACTCGCACATGGAGGCGAATCATGTCCAGCTAGCAGGCAGTTGTTTGTTTACTTATTTCTTCTGAATGTGCCAGAGAGTATGTCGAACTTAAATCCGAGGCATATCACTGTAACCCAAGCAACTGTAACCATTACAGCCACTTCACATTTGAATAGTTTCCCTACCTTAAATTTCTCCTTCATTTTTCTAGTTCCAATTTCCTGGACGGGAGAGAGGGAAGAGCAGAATTTCGGAATTAATTTTAAGTGGAATTTAATACTTAGCAGATTTCTGGAAACCTGGATGGGTTGGTATTTTTGGTTTTGTTTTAGTTGTTTTTTTTGGTTTTTTTTTTGGGAGGGGTTGTTTGTTTGTTTGTTTGTTGTTAGCTTTAAATACTCATCTTCTTTTTATTTTAAAAGATAAAAAATGCTATTTCATATTTCTGTTGTGCAGAGTGCATTACAGCTAATCCTGAATTCATCTAAAAATCAGACAAAAAATACATTATTATTGTACAGTCATACGGAAAAAAGCAAAACCAACCTTGTGTACAGCATTTTCAGACATTAGTGGAATGGTAGGATCTAGACAATATGTAGCTATTAAATCAATAATCCAGACATTGAGGGAATTCCCCAGACAGCTGTTGGATATTTCCCCCTAATCAGGAATAATAATCCAATGGTGTTTGAAATGGCATGATTGTATATTGGAATGTATTTTTGTGCTGATATTTTCTCATGCATCTCTCATGGCTCCCTAAAATATGAAGAGGACCAAGCATTATTCATAGCCATGGATGTCCTGTGAAAAAGCTGCTGTTTGAATATATGAAGTGTGTGCCAGTCCTTTTGCCCTTTCTGACAGACATCCTAAGCTGGTTTAGCACCACTATACGCTGGTATCTTTTGTTTCCTGGCAGGATAACCCTGGTGTTAGTCAGTGGTGTGTGCCAAGTTTTGTGTGGCAGAAGCTGGGGAGGTGTGTAAGAACCAGGTACACAGATTTTGAGGGACAACAGAGCTGGGGGATGGGCAGGCTGACCTATTAAGTCTCTTCCATCTCCAGTGTCTCCAGTTTTGTTTTCATATAGATTTCAGTGCCATGGAAATATTTTTTTTCCTGTTTCTAGTAGTTGTGTAGACATTTACAATACCTAGTTTCTAGGCTGGCCTATGTTATTTTTTTATATAGTTACAACCAGCATACTTGTGCTATCCAGATTCCTGTTCACGAATATAAACATTTTTCTTTGTTCTTCTCTGCTTCACTGCACTATTGGGGCTTACTTATTTCAGTGTCATCCTTCCTAACCTAATCCAAACAATAACCTTGGCTCAACAATTTAAACATATTGAATCCCCAACCAGAGTAGTTTTCCCTGGTAATACTCTGATTACAGCAGCTTTTATGTCTGAACAGGAAAGGACCTTAAACACTAAATCTCATCAGCACTGTAAAAAATAAGTGGTGAGCATCAGTCACATTTTCTTGAAATACCACAAGTCTTTCTTGAGGCCTAATCCTTTAATCTCTGGATTTTGGGCACTTCTGTTCTGATTACTAGGGATCAAAAGGTTTGGCAAACACTCTTTAGACCACTCTTCAAAGTGGCCACTGTAATATTACCAGGTTGTTATGACAATTATATGATTTTTTTGTTGTAGTGGTAGCTGGTATTTTTGGAAAAAACAGAGAAGTTAGTTTATCAATGCAATGGTCTGCCACATTGAAACTTCAAAAAAAGCATGTGGTCCTCCAGTATAGCGGTTCAGAGGATTTGAGAACATGGCAATGTCAAAGTAAAGGAGAAATATCTTTCACTGATGATGGAAATTCCTCCTCCTGTGTAAGAGGCAACCTTTCTAATGGAGGGTACCCTCAGAGGGCTGCTGCAGCACACACAAAAGCTTTTCTGAGCTTGTTCCCAAAGCTACAGAGCGACCTTTCATTTCACTGCAAATGGAAATCTCATGCCATTTCCTGCCTGAAGTACTGTCATGTGTGACGTTACATAGAAAAAAGGAAAGAATTTTGCATGTCACTCATGGACCAAAATCTACTTTTTAGACCCTCCTACCAGATAGTTTTGTTAGATGTTCATTGGTCTGCTCTGGAAGTATACAGCTTTTCCCTAAATGAGATCATTTCCTTCTCCTGTTTTAAACAAAAGCTACATGAGTTGAAACAAATCAGTGACTTCTCCTCCACAAATTTAATTTTACTTATTGCAAACTAGCAATAAAATTAAACTGAATATTTCCAACTATATCTGATCACTGGGATTCCAAAAGGCTGTTACTTTATGTGTTCGATCTCTGTCTAAGGAAGACAACCCCACCTGACTTAAAGAGAGCTACCACGGTGCTTTTGAGAAATCATTCATTTTCTACAGCGAGGCTTTCAATTAACAGGGCAGATTTGGAAAAAGAAATTATTTGTAACCTAGATGGAGGGCCCTGCAGTTATAACAGGAGCAAGTTCAAATCTCTCCATGCTATTCCTGTTCATTCCAGCCTTCATTGCTGGGCTGCATTTATTGTTCCTGTCCCTGCCATTGTCTGTAAGAAATCCAACTGGGTATTTAGAACCAAAACCCCAGAGCCTGAAAGAGCCAAATACTTTTGGGCTCATCATGAATATTTTACCTGCATAGGTGTGTCACACTTATATCCATTTCCTCTTTACTTGGAAGATTATGTTCTGCTACACAGCATAAAATTCATTTGGAAAAAACATTTTATACTGTTGCTGTCATGGGATTTGCCACTTTGTGTATTGGAGTGCGTGTATCAAGGGCGAATGGAGGTGAGGGCTTTCGAAGTTACTTTGCTGTGTTGACAACACTACAACAGATCTGGTCTTTACTATCAAATTGCATATTTTTATTAATTTTTCATTCAGTAAAATATTCTGAAATACTCAGTGACTATAGTGGGCTATGGCCAAGCAAATTAATATTGCGTATCAAGTATAAACAAGTTCTAACATTTTCAATGTGCTAACGTTAGCATTCAGTGGTGGCCTTAAACTAGAATAACACATGTTTTTGTGTATACTGTGTTCCTTGATAAGAGAAATGCTCATTGAGTCTGTAGTGCCAGTTCAGCCCTTGGCTTTCCTGATAATGCCTGCTCTCTGTGGGAAACTTGTGCCAGTGTAAGAAAAGGAATTAAAAGTCAAGCTGTCTGCCCCTGTTTAGACACCCAGCATGAGTACACGTGATTGATTTGTGTATTAAACTGCACTGAAAAGTTATTTTGGCTTAGGGGAGGTAGGAGCTTTTTCACTAGCTGGAGGAAAAGATGAGTAGCTCCCTGTCAGCTGGGGGAGAGCGCTGGTTTATCTTTTGCCTCTTTTCATAAACAAATGCCAACAGCAATTGTTGTTTTTGCAGAGCCAGCAGAAATTCATAGGGGGTTTCTTTTTGTTGTACTGCCACACTAAAAAGAGATGTTATTTTAACAACAGAATGTTTGATAGCTTTTAAAAATACAAGACCTAGTTTTTAGGCACGCTGAGCCCCATAATTTCTATTAAAATCAGCTCTTGCTGATTTTGGAAGGTACATGTATTGAATGTGTTCATAAACTTGTGAAGTTACCATCTCAGCAGTCAGACTTAGAAAAGGTGCAAGTTAGCTTACACTAAAGGATTTCTCTAATGGAATTGCTTTGTGAGATGGAATGCAGAGGTAAGATTGCAGCATAACCACTGTTGGACATCCAGGCACAGGGAAACATCTGTCCTATGAAGAAGCTATCTAAGGCGAAAATAACCCCAGACTGAACACTGAGCTCAATTCCCAGGCTAGGCCCTTCTGACTTTAAAGATTTCTGTTGTGTGGTCAAAATGGGTTTTTTCCCATATTGCAACTAAGGTTTTCCCAGGATTTGTGCCTCATGAAGTAATAGTTAATGAAGAAACTCTTCTGTTAAAAAAAAAATACACACAAAAAAAAACAAAACCAAAAAAATCAAGCAAAACCGAAAGCACTTAAGATTTCAAATCCCTAACAAAAACAAGTATATAATACAAAATGTATTAATTGCATTTGCAAATAAAATGCAACCTTACTTCCATTCCATCACACCTTACTGTTTTCTTTCGCAAGCAAAGATAAATCCCTACTTAATTTAGGTGTTGTATATTCATTGAGTGTCTTGGGACAGATACACAAGCAATGTAGTGACAGATAAACGACTCTTCAATCCTTTAAAATTTATTGTCAACTGGTTTATCATCACTATTAAGTGAATGACTGTGTTCAAATGTTCTGAACCTTTAGTTAAGAAGGTAGGAGGGAATAAAAACCTGGCAGAAGTTAATTTTGAATGAATTCAGCTCTTGCACCTTTTGCTGTCCTGAGTAAAAGGAGCACTCCAAAGGTGTTGAAATTTAGAGCCTAGGTTGTGGGTTCTTTTCTGTAAAACCCGATCAAAAGAAAAAGATCTATTAGAACGGCTATTTGGTTTCCTTAGATTTGGACATCCTTCTGCAGTGCTGGCAGCTCAGATTTTGCAAGATCATGCCACTGCATAAGCAGAAAGTGGGATGTAGAGATAAAAGCAACTGTTTGATATCAAAGAAAAGTTGAATTCTTACTGTAAAATTCTGTAGTACTTATTTTCATTGTAAATTGAGTCTTAAAAGGTACTTAAGTAGAATTAAAACTTAATAAATTCTGGACTGAGAGTGTCATAAACTGATACTTCCAGAACAGTGACTTCACTTCTGTGAAGATCACCTGCCTATCATTTCTTAACCAGGCTGAACTAACAGCGGTATTGCAGGAGATAGCCTTAATGCAAAATTAGTCCAAAAGTGCACTGAAACCTCACACAGCTGATACATGAAAAGCTACTGTACTCACTGTACAGGCACTGTTTGTAGAGGAAGTCATTATCTCTGACCTGAATTTTAATGCATTGAGTGACAGCAAACATCGAGACTTTTCCTAGGAACAAGCTAGTTAAAAGTAATGTGTGATGCTGGTCATGGAAAGTTAATGACATTATGTATAAATCTTTCTTCTCTTTTTAAATATTAGAAGATTAATTCAAGTAGAAGTGGAGTAGTTTTAAACTAGAATCAGGTTAAGGACATACTGAATACAATAAAATCATCTTAATATTTTGTAACAACCCAGCTTAGCAGAGGAGTTTCTGAGACAGTATCAGACTCTCAGGGGTTTGCTCACAGCATCCCTGTCTCTGTTCTCTTGCTAACAGCTCTGCAGTAGGCCAGAGTAACTCCTGTGTTCTGCTCTGTTCACTGGCCTGGGGCACAGTACAATACTGTCTGTCCCATGTGCAGAGGAAATCAGAGAAAGAACTTTGGCTGATTTGGGAGATGATGCTAGAGATCACAAGAACTGAGCAAAAGGAAGACATCTCCAGAAATGGTTGTCAGAGCTCATTTAGCCCTGGTGAATGATCTAAAGAAAGGGTCTCCAAACCCAGGCTGGGACAGCAAAGAGAGCTGTTAGAGGGTTGAGCACACAAATTGCGAGTAGCAATGAGCAGAGTTAGTGGAGGTTTGCCTGATGACTCTTTCAAATCAAGCACATGAGGAGAAGAAATCACTTCACCAGCACGCAGTGGAAAATTAAGGACTTCAAAAATCATTGTAATGTATTGATTGTGAAAGAGGAAAAAAGCAGGTAATGTCAGTGAAAAATAAGTTCATTTTTCCTTTTTAAATTTGAAGTAGTACAGCATGAACAGCAATCATGCATCCTTTCCCTGTGCTCCTCTGGCACCATGACCAAGTGCTGGCCTGTAGCACAGAAACCACCTCCACTAAAGCTTTGGTTTATTTTCCAGCCTTTCCAACTGTGTTGACATTAACCATGAAGCTGCATGTAATGTTATTCCATGCTATGTATAATTGTGTTTTTCCTTATGTGGTCAGCTGTCCAATAGGAAATGAAAATTAACTTCCTTTTTTCTGGGCTGTGTTGAACAACTTTTTGATAAGTGCCAGGCGTTTGTGTTTCTGAGCATTCAGTGTTTCACAGAGCAGGTTTCACACACCTCGGTTTGTGTCAGCAGAGTTTTACAAAGCTATTTGAGTGACAAGGGCAGTTGTCCACCTGAAGGGGCTGTGCTGAAGAAAGCAATATTTGTGTAAATCTGAAAACATACTTTTCCCAACTTGCGTAATATTTTTGTAGATCTCATCTAACAAAGATTTGCATTTTGTTGGAGATTCATTCTAATGTTGGAACTCTGTTTCAGAAAAGTGGTTAAGCTCATATATACTAATAAGCATGTGAGCTGTCACCTAACTAGTTTGCTGATGAGATTTGTTTCATCTCTTTTTGACTGGAAATTGATACATCTTCTGAAATACTGCTCATGCTAATAAAAATATTTTTCTTTTTCCAGAAAGCCATGCTAGTTGAGTTAATGCTTGCCTTTGAAGTTTGGTTTGTCCTGGCAGGGGGGATAGTTTAAATTGTGTCTGAGCTAGTAGAACAAATTTCGTCATGAATATCTAAGAGATTTGAGAAGCATGCTTAGTTCAGCAAGTAACATGAGGCACTCTGTTTTATTGTCTTAACTATGGCTATGCTGTACTGTTTGAAATTAAAAAATATTTCTCCTGTTGCTTTAAATCTGTTCCTAATGTTTCAGTTTGTAAAATTAATTGTCCTTTGAGTTAGTAACATGGTATGAAACAGCACTGTCTCTTTCCAAATTCTTTTAGAATTTACTTTTTTCATGAGTTTAGCTCCATTTTTAAAAGTGTTCATATTAACTGTTTTCTACTTGCACTCCTTCACTTGCCTTATCTGTTTCTCAAGTTTTTCTATTCTGTATGTAATTCTTCTGGCAGAGACTAAGATGCAGAGACCCACTTTGGGACTGGTGCTGTGTGATCTGGAGTCTTTGCAATGCATATTGGAGTCATTGACACAGGGTAGACCTGAGCTCATTAACTGAGCTTTGCACTCATGCTGTGGTATTTGTGTCTAGGTGACTTTAAGCTTTTACTCTTAAAATATCTCATTGTTGCCACCACTGGTTCAGCTTCATGAGAGCTTTAGTCCACAGACACTTCATGTAGCAACCAAACTTTTGTATTGTAGGTCAGCTGGTGTTCAGACATTCATCACTAAAGCAGACAAAACAGTGGCAGAAATAGTGAGAAACTGCTCCTTTCGTAGAGGGAGAAAAACTCAAGAATGGAATGGGCATTTCATTATCTCAAACACCAGAGAGTGCTGACATTGTGATGTGGTGGCACATGCGCACAGTCTGACAATTACAGCTATCATGCCCAAATTTCCATGGCATTTATTCATAATAATCCCTCTTTCTCAGTAAAAAAGAGAGGTTATGGTGACTTTTCAGAATTTGTTTTCTGCCAAAAACTATGTATCTTAAAATGTGGATTCAGCTGACCTCCCTGGCTAAGACCGATCTCTTTGTTTGTTTGTTTGTTTGTTTGTACTTTGGCCAAAGGATTACATTGATGGTTTCCCAGGATCCAAAATTGTATTTAATCTGTTTACAGAGCTACATGTATTTTTTGAATGAGAAAGAGGGAAATGAAAGTGGCCATATGTACATCAGCTGGTAGCTGTTCACAGGAAGCAGCAATTACTGTCTAGCCTTCTTCCCCGGGAAAGCCTTCTCGACTGCTTCCTGTACCATGGAGCTGTGCCGTGCATGGCCACACAAAATAGCAAATAAAGCACTAGAGAGCAATAAAAACTAATTTGGGGGGATAGATTAATAAGAATGACAATAATTCCCACACGAACAGGACTGAAGCTAATTTCAGTTGCAGTTGTCAAACTGAGCTAAACTGGCAAGGGAAGGAATGTGTGTTTGTAATCAGTAGCTGTGCACTTGCAGCGGAGGAGGGACTTGGGCATGGCGCACTTGGACAGTTTCACCTCTTCCAAATTTGCTCAGCCTGTACAGTATGCTGCATTTTTCCTCTTTGCTTTGTTTGGTCCCAGCTCACATATGTATGAATCATCCAAGGGGAAAGTTTGAGAGATGCTGTGTGTCAGGTCAGTCCAGGTTCATTCACTGTGTATCCTTAGAAAGCCAGAAACACTGGTGTGTAAACAAGGGGGGAGGGGAAAGGAAGGTTTAATAAGACAATCAGGGTTAATCTTTTCTTTCAATATTGCATGTAATTTGGTTTTCTAATTATACACCAAACAACAGTTGTGTTTTCTTTAATTCAGTTATACAAACACAGCAGCAAATTAATATTACTGCAATCTCTGTGTTGTGAAGGGTGCACAGAGAAAACCTTTGTTATTTTTCTAGTGCTAAATCTGTTAATGTTAAACCATATTCCTCTACACAGCAACAGCAAAGTAAGTGACATCAATGAGCATCAATTCAATCCAGAAAGCTTGATAAATTGAGAGGGGTTGTTTACCTAGTGTATGAAGAAGTCCTTTGGGGATGGGTTTTATTGCAATCTGCATAGTCATCCATATTCCTGTACTGTCTGTGCTCATGTTTGTGAGTTAAACATATACAGTAATTTAGCATTCAGATAATCCCACAGCTATAATCCAGACAGATTTAGCTCAAATTTCTCTGGGATTTCTATTATCTAGATTTAACAATGTGCTGTTGACTGGATATTTTAAATTGCTGCAAATGCTTTTTTTTCTGCAATAAACAACATATTTTGATGTTCTCATAATTGAAGCTGTAGATTCTTTCTGGCATTAACCACATATAAAAATGTATCTTTGTGAGGACAGCGATTGCACAGCTGGAGCATGCTTTTAATGGATTCCAGCTATTTGACTACATACCACATAAGATCATACAGTGTTTACATGAAAACCAGGATAACACATGTGAAAATACTAATAAGAATTATCTGAAGAACGTTTATCTCCACACATCATCTCTTTGAAAATGAACTCAACTGCTTCAATTTTAGTAATGTTTTATTACAATATATTCCACAGTATGATAATACAGAGCCTGGCTCTCTTACAGCACTTTTCCTAAGTAGACCAGAGCTTTTATTGTTTTCAGTTTCCTCAGACAGAACTTCTAGTCTTTCTCACTCAGCAGTTTTGAGGAAAAGAGGGAATATGGGGGGAAGAAAGAGCATCATTATCCACATGAAATGAGGGGATATTAAACCCAAGTGCACTGGGTACCTTTCACAGCAGACCACCCTTTGTCATATGTTGCTCTGATTAAGTGCAAATGTATTCAAGGGAGCAGAGCAGACACTGTAAAGAGGGTCCAAATGTTCTTATACCAAAAATGCCAGCCCTCCCACACGCGCTAGCATTGGTGGGGCTGCAGGAGTAAGAATGCTTGTGTGGGAGATTTTTAGGAGGGAATTGTACTGTGGGAAAAATTGTAAAGCTGCTGCTTCTACCGGAGTAGTTGGAATGAGAGTGTCTGAATTGAGGCAAACAGTGGAGCAGGGCAATGCATGCTCTGTGCTCTGCCTTGTAATTGTGTTGCAAATGCACCAAGTACATTATTCACCCCCGGGCCAGATCTTCTGGGAAGAGGCTTGTACACACTTGGCAATAATTTGATGCTAAGATTGTGTCATCCAGAAGTGTCCCAGAAATTCAAAATAAGCAAACCACTTAGAAATATTTGGAAAACAAACTATTTGGAGCCATTTATGGGGTTTAAGAATCTGTGTGGCATATTTTTGTTCCCTAAACTGGAGGATTCAGACACCAGTTCAATAAGTGAGTTCAGGTATGCTGCCCCTTAAAGCATCCCTATCATGCTGTATTCCAAGTGCCTTCTCTGACTGTGCATTACTGCCAGCCCCAGTAACTGTAAAAAATCTTGAGAGGTATCTTCAATGTGAAGAAAGAAGGAGGATGTTCATTTAATCAGTTGTGATAAAATTGTTCCATGTATAAAATTTATTTGCTTAGTCCCCAAGCAGCAGGTTTGCAAGAATGATTAAAAAAAAAGAAAATCACCACATGAAAAAGCATGATGAGAAAGATTTTTATAGCTATCAACCATAATTCTGGGTAAAAACCTTCTGAAAGAAATATGCTGTGCCTGTGTGGCAGTACTTTTGGTTTCATACTTGCTCTGAGTTACCCTTTGCAGTACTACTGCAGCTGGGTTTCAGAGGCAGCAGCAGCGCTCACGTTCTTGCCATGAAAAGGAGTCTGAGCGTTCACTCTCCGCGCTTCAGTGCCCTGCTAAAGCAGCGGGCCTGCTCCTGTCGCACTAAAAGCTGCTCTGAGAAGTCATATTTATGCTATTAGTTGTGGCAAGCACATTTCTTCCTCTCTCAGGATTTTTCATAGAGGTGCACAGAGAGAAAGAAAGAGAAAACAATTTCTATTTCTGCTCCTTGTTTTTCTCATGTGGAATGTGTTTGGAGAATTGTTTACCTGGGGTGACTGCTTGATTGGATTCTGGTGAGGATTGTTTGAGCCTGATGGCCAATCCAATCCACCTGTGGCTGGACTCTCCCGAACAGGGTCACAAGTTGTTAGTAGTTAGATTTGGTAGTTAGAGAAAGTAGGTTTGTGGTTTTAGTATCTCCTTTAAATAGTATATTAATGTATTATAGTATAGTTCTAATAAATAAATAATTCGGCCTTCTGAACTGGAGTCAGACATCATAATTTCTTCCCACTGGGTTCACCTGTGTTTACAATAATTAGTATCTGTGTTTGATCCCTAATAAGTTAGAACTATGCAGCTGTAATGCCAGTGAGATGGAAAAGCCATCTGATACCTCTAAAACTGCTCTTCTTCCAGAAAGTGCCTCTGGCACCAGCTCTTGGAGCTGGGAGTTTTCAAGGCCCAATTCTTTTCTTTCTCAGAAGAATTTCTTTAGACCCCTAAAGAGTAATATCAAAACCCCTGATGAGCAGAAGAGTTTAAAATGGACCAGACATAACTATGTATTTGCTGCATCTTATTTGAAAAGAAGTGTAAGTCAATTTCAATTTTTACAGTCAGTGTCTGAGGAAGTTGCCAGTGCACCCACTGGCCTTCTCATTGCTGCACATAGCAGCTCATCTCACCAGACTCACCAGTTGTGTTCTGGCCACCTGCTTTATTTTCCTTTGAGGTTTTTTTTCATCCTATTATAGCCTGACCTCTCATTCAGCAATTATTTTGAATCATGCTGAGGACACCTTTCTCTCCCACTTTGGATTTCCTCCAAATTTGAGATGCAAATGCATTTCAAAATACCATCTTCCAAAGTTATTAGATCCAGAGCTCGGTGATTTGTACTTAGCTGAAGTATCAGACCAGCAAAGAAAGACCAAGAAATAAAAGAACACCATGTAAATATTGACAGATTGTTTTTATGAGTAAGCTATGATTATCCTTCATTAATTTGTCTATGCTTTCAGAAAGAGAGGAAATTGCTCAACAGACAACTGTGTGCTGGGATTGTTAAAATTTCTATTGAAGAAATCCCTCAAAATGAAAAAAAAAAATTAAGGAAAAACCCCACTCTTACAGAGAGGCATGTCTGCATGTTTAAAAGCAACACCAGTGTGTTCTATATCTGTATCTGTAATTTGAGATTAAATACACTGTGGATAATGTTAAAAACATAATCTTTTCTAACCACCTACCAGGCATTTATGCAGTATTTTGTTTCCTTTCTGACAGTTAAATTACCAGTAATAAAGTTCTATAACTGTGCCATGACAGTGTTTGTCCTCTAACATGGCTGTGCAAATGCATCACCTGCTCTAAGCTGCGCCAGCACAGTGAGGGCAGAATCTGCGCCTGTAACATTTAGTTAATCAAACTGTGTTCCAGTAGCAGAGCTGATACCTTCCTACCTCCTCCCTTACCTTGGTGCTGGAGGAAAAAGCAACTCGAACTAGTCAATTGCTGCAATTCTGAAAACAGATTTTCTGTGCACAAACTTGCCATCTGCACAATCATCCTTTTCCTCTTCAAGCAGCAAACAGCCAGAAGGTACTGAGCCCCCTTTCTGTGTTGCAGAGGGAAAAATCCCAGACATGGCTTTGGTGGCTGAGACCTGCTGGTTTTTTTAACCCATTGAAGTATTTTCTAAAGATGCTCTTCTTTCCATGTGCTTGGCTGGTGTTATGGTGACCATGAGTGAATAGATCAAGTTACTGGTATGGGAGTAGCCCTGCCAGGAAGCCAGAGGGCACGGTCAGTGCTAACTGTTTTTAGATGCCTGAACAGGCACAGCTCTAAGTTGGGTGCCTGCTAAGTTAATAAAAGGACTAAACATTATTTCTCCTACCTCCTGTGTGTGGACAGAACACAGCCTGTATCTGAGGCAAGCCTTACTCCTGGGCTCACTGGCCCTTACAACATTGTGTAAATAGCAATATTCTAAAACTACGGTTAGAATTTTTGAGTTTGGGTTCTGCTAGAATTTGAGGAGAGGACTTGTGAAAAACTGAAAGGGGAGAAACTAAGAAAAAAAGTAAACAGAGAAATGCCCCAACATGGGAAATTTTAATGAACAAAGTGTAATCAATTCATTCTCAAAGTTAAAGCAAATGAGCAGAGGGAAGCTGCCCCTACTTCCTTTCTTCTTAACGGTGAAAGAGATCTGTTCCTTGCTTCATGAAGGAAAGAAAATTATTTAAGTCAGGAAAATCAAATTAGGAAGGTGACCTGCCCATTTATTTATTTTATTTTTTGCATGGTGGTAGAAAAGATCCAGCTGCAAAGTATACTGGTTTGTAAACTGAGCCACTTCACTAGAAATTGTTCGGATGAAAAATGCTGAAAAACCCTGAGCACCATCCCAAATAGTAAAGTCCAGTATTTTATTAATTATAAGCCCTGTGCTTTCCTCCAATTCCCAGATCATATAAGTCATAAATTGGCACCTTTTAGGTAAATTTCCATAATTTCACACATAATATTTATTAAATACATGAATCATCTCTTAGGTTCACTTAAAAATAGCAGAGGACATGAAGTACTCTCTTGTATTAAAAATTATACCTTTTTTTTTTCCTTTTGAATTGTTAGAGCAATGATAGAAACCTGATAGTGTGGTACAGCTGTTTCTTGGCTCTGTGTGGTATTGATTTGTAAGAGTAGTGATACAGAACTGTTCAGAAAATTAAGACATTGATAAAGTATCTTGATAAAGGATGCCATTCTTCTCTTACCTAAACTGATTTGATACTGGCTTTCTTGCTGAGCACTGTTAAGACCACAGGTACTGAGAAGACCATCACCACCACTGCAGACTCATTCACTGCTGTGCTCACTGACACGGGAGCTGCTCCCCAGCCTTTTCCTCCCACCCCCTTCACAGGCTGTTGTCTGCCCAGGGACCGGGTTCTCTCACCAGCTCTCTGGCTTCATCCCCATCTCACTGGTACCTCTCTCAATAGCCTAATTTTGGCTCTGAGCTACATCTAGTGCTTAGGTAGGATAAGATTTCAGCCAGATGGATTATGAACAACATTTTCTTTTCAATGTTCTTGGCTCCAACCCCACAGAAGGTTGCTTTAGCCCAAGAGAATAAAGTCCTGTCCTTCAGACAGCTGAGCCAGTTGCCTTACTTTAGCATGCAGTGTAATTGTTGTGCATGTTCCATAGAAGGCATTCCACTCACAGCTCCTGTTTTGCACCTGGAATCTGAATGTGCTGCTGACATCAGGACCCCACAGTGCCTTATAAAGGCAGATGAAGGCATTAAGAATCTGGACCTTTGTACAGTATCCTAAATAAACTATCTTTCATTTCTTATATTTCACCCTGATAAGAGAATATAATGTCTGTGGTCCACTGAGCTCTATGCTGGTGTGTAAAACTCAGTGTGAAGCTAATAAATTAATGCAAATAGATAATATTACTTTTCCCCACCTTGATTCAGATTATAAATCAATGAGATTTAGTCCACCACTCCTTATGAGTAATTCTGCAATCACATATTCATGCTGAGGAAAACTTTTCAGTGAGATTTTTTTCAAGATAAATCTTTGCCAGCTATTGGAAGTGTGATAATTGCAGAGCCACTAACATTTTCCTGCTCCATATCAAATGCATCACAAATCTGCCTAGCATCTTTGTCAATCATTTCAAGTGTAGCAGACAAAAATAATATTCTTAGAATTATTATTAGAAGAATTTATGGTCTCTTATGAATTGAAAGTGATTTTGACATGTGAACAGCACTGGGAGGAACTGCCAGTTTGAAAACTCACACCAGACCTGTGTGTGTAATATTCTTG
Organism: Anomalospiza imberbis; assembly: GCF_031753505.1. NCBI lineage: Eukaryota > Metazoa > Chordata > Aves > Passeriformes > Viduidae > Anomalospiza > Anomalospiza imberbis. Next base: position 13,350,076 of record NC_089693.1, on the reverse strand, counting down.
TCTCGCAGGAAGTAGTGGGAGTAATATGTGAAAAGGAGTTGTTCACAAGTCAGAATCCTTAGGAGCTCTCTAGATGACTCTTCCTGCATTTTGTGATATTCTGCTAAAAGAAAGTTCCTCTTTCCCTTTCTTGAGCCTTTTTATGTCACAAACTGTGCACACAAAGGCATGTGCGGAGCAGTTCACACTGGTTGCTCAGCAAGGGATGTAGAGTAGGATCAGGTACAAAACAAAGGTTCCACTCATGATGGTGGTTACAACTACAAATCTCAGTGCAAAATAATGATAATTATTAAAAGAAAGGTATTCTTTAAACTGTCTCTGTTGTTAAAGGCTGATTTATCTTTCCACACTATAATGAGACGAATACCAGACAAGCCTTTGCATTGCCTTCACTCAGAGCTTAACTGGAATCACAAACAGTTTTCATAATGAAGTATACAGCCTGCAAAAAATTTGTATTCCAAGTGTGTGCACAGGCCTTGTTGTTCCAGACTGTACCTTTCCCAAAGTGTGCACTGACAAGCTCTTCAGTGTGTTTAGTACTGTACAACACTGTAAGACAACTGATGTTTATTACTGTGCAATAGGTCAATGCAGAGTTTCACCACAACAAGGTACATTCCAGTACAGGCTGTACATGAAGGGCACTATCCCTTAGGGATCAGCTTAATGGGGAGAAGAACCTGCCCCTTAGTAGGGATGTGCTGAGCACCCACCTCAGCCTCAGGGGAGAGCAGTTAAAGTGGCAAGTCCTATCCTTGTCGTCTCCAAGCACAACTACTCTTGATTTGTACCTGGCCTTTTCCCAGGCCTCTGTGGTGGAAGAAATCCTCCTCATGTCCTGTCTCACTCCATATAGCTGCACAGTAAGGCCAGCTGCAATTACTGGTATGTGTATTATGCAGACTAATTACATCTATGTAACATAATAAATATATGTGTATTATACCTGTTATGTTCTTAGAGCAAAGATACAGCCATAAAAATACACACCAGACTGCTCTGTACAAAGAAGACAGATGGTATTTATTCCCTATTAATTAATATTTCATGCAGAATTTCCTCCCTCTTTAAATATCTTGAACATCAGTTTTCAAAATTTAAATGTACACATACAGATTCTTTTTGTTTTGACAGCTGACTGTTGTATTTTTTTCTCCATTCAACATAGGTGGCCTTAGTTTGTTCTTACAAGTGCTATCTTGTGTATCTTCAGTCTACCTGTCATTATTATAGTTCTCCTTTCTACTTAAATCGAGTTAATCAATTTATTTAATTAATTTAAAGATGGAAAGCAAACAACGGTGCAAACCCTCCTGAAATTTGGAGAAATAATAAATGAGGTTTGACAGGTGTGTGTCTGCAGGTTTTGTCTTCACTGGCCATCACCTTATTTAATAGTTTGCTTTTTCTCAGTCACATGTTTCAGAATAACATTACACATAAGGATGAAATGCAGCTACTGCTGAAATTTCATTGTTCAGTGTAACTTGTTCACAAATGCTCCTGGAGACACGTGGTCTTTGTCTGCTGTTGTAGTTTTACACTGGAACATTTCTGCCTTACAACTAGAGCCACACATAAACATGGCTAAAAACAAAAAAGCAATGTCACTATCATGGATATTCCAACCCCATTGCTTTAAGGGATACTTCAAAGGAAAGTAGGCCAAAAACTTGACCTATTTTAAAAGACATGGCAATCTGTTCTTTTAAAAAATCCATCACACTTCATTGAGTCCTTCTCTGTCTCCTATACCATGAAAAATATTGTACAGTAGCAAGATTCAGAATTCTTCTCCACTGTTACCCATACAAACAAATACTACAAGCTGAAATCTGCAGTATAACAAATTTATTTTTCTGCATCACTGATCTTGAAAAAGAAATCATCTTAAAAATTACCAAATGCATACATTGAATTAATTAGGTGTAACTAACTAAAATTGCTACATCACTGCACTTTCTCCATAGTGTTAGTTGCAATGGATCCATTTGGCAACCAAGAAGTCTTAAGATCCATAAAGGATTTTTGCTTCTAGGAACTTCAGTGTTTTCAATTCAAAAACCAGAAGCAGTGAGCCATATTTCTCAGTTATTTTGCTGTTTGAAATCTGGCTGTGAAACTCTGTTTACTTTGTGTTGGACTCCCGCCAGAGGAGGCCTGGTTTTAGCAGATGGTCGTGGAGCGGAGGCCAGACGTTTCCTGCAGCGTCCTGACGAGGCACTGATAGCAGCGCTCCCAGGCGAGGCACTGATGCCTCCAGCAGCCACCGAGGCTGGAGAGCAGGCACTGCTGGCACAAAGGCTGGGAGGAGTCCATGAAGCAGCCCCTGGCGCAAAAGACTTACTGGAAAAGAGGGTCCTGAAATGGTGCTCAGAAGTGGTGGAGCTGTCAGACAGAAGATGAGCAGGGGAAGAGCTGGAGTTTTGACCAAGAGGAACTGAAGTGTTAAAACCAGATGGGCATAAACCAGTACTGAGGAGATGTGGTTGCTTTGATCTTTGACAGGACACTCCTCTGCCCTGTCAAGAAGAGACTTGAAAGGAAGGGTCCAAATGGAAGGCTTTACTGTGGTGTGGGTTTACCTGTCTGCTCTACCCGCTGCAGGGAGCATTTCCCTTTCCCCCATTTCTGGGGGGAGGCAACTTCTCTCAGAACAAATATCTCAGAATTAATATGTCCTCAGGCTGGGTTTGATCTTTCAAGATGCTGCCTGCTCTCAAGATGGGGAATCAAAGGGCAATGCCATAATCGCAAGCACTTGAGTATTGCTGGATTGCTGCCTTGAGAATTTGCATACAGGAGAAAATGGAAACAAATTTCTCAGGAGGCTGTATGACTTGGAAATCTTCCAGAAATCCTTCAGGCAGCAGTAAGATTAAGGACATCCATAGTTTATCTGGGGATTCAGATTTTGAACCAATGTAGCTAAAATTCACGGTTCCCATGCCATATGACTCTGTGTTTGGGGATTTGGTGCTCTCTCATTCCCTGCTATCAGATACCTGGAAGCACTGCATTAGTGTGTCAGGCTAATTTGGGTAATGATTTTGTGCGGGTGGCAAGGCCCTTGTGAACTGCAGCTGACCCCTTCCTTGCACTCCAGCCAATCTGCAGGTAGGCAGTGTTGGATTTTGAATGCTTGAGCCTTTCCAGATTGCTACTGGATCTCAAATGGAAAGAAATCCCAGGAAGACTGAAATGTTGATTGCCTTGTTACATCACTTGCATATATTTCTCCCTCCTTGACCATTATTCACTCAGAATCTCCCCAAAACTGTGTCTCCGGGTCAGCATAAGAGACAACTGACAAGATCAGGCATCTGCATAGGGGTCAGGCTAAAAATATTTTTCCCTGAGCTTCTGCTTGCAGAGCATCAACATTCAACAGCCCCAAAAATGGGGGAAAAATGGTTTAAAACCTCATTCAGCCAAGTACCAAACTTTGGTATTTCTTTCAGTGAGAGCCCTTCCTTCCTACTTATCAGTCCTGTACAGGACAGCCTGAATCACCACTTTCATGATCCACTGTCCTCTTCTGTATAGTTTTCTTAGGCTGTAGTAGTTGCTACCTTTTTCTACCTTATTGACTTCTTCCAACTTGAAGTCAAGAATGCAGTATCTGGAACACCACACTGCATTTTTTACAGCTCAGCAGCTGAGCCCATTTGACATTACTGAGACAAAGATTTATTGTACTGTACAGAGAAGACAGTCTACAGAAATGAAGTTTCAAAGTATCTGTATCATCAAAGAACGTGGATAGACCTTGGTAATTTAATCTGGTCATCATCACTTATGGAATGCAAGTGATCTATGTCTTACCCAAGATGCAGAATGCCACATCCTCCTCTGACCAGCCCTGGCGAGCCATAGCCAGGCTGGGAACCCAGGCCTTGCTGTCTTACACCTCATGATCGTCCACATTCACACAGAGGAAGGGCTCCTATCCCATTCATTAGCACCCTAAAACTGCCATACAGAGTCTGAAGCCATTTCCATCACTAGGCAGAGGGGTGGTTAATGCTCTTCCTTTGCTAGAGAAGGACTCATGATCATGGGGCCTACCTCAGGCTTCCCCAGCACGTTTTTAACATTTCCTGTTATTTGCCAAGTGGCCATACTGTGCACCGCACAACGCTCACTCCCACTCCGAACAGATGCTGCAAGACACAGCAAAGCTTAGAAAATTTCTGGTGAAGCAGGCTTTCATTGTAATTAAAGTAGCCCCCTTTTCACTGCCCAGTTTGAACACAGACCATTTTCTTCTGTCAGCTGGGATGAAGTGAATTTGAAGCTGGGCTAACCGGCTTTTTTTTTCCTTTAATAATTGAAACTATAAAAACTGAAGATTTCATTAATATTTGTTAGGTGAATTACTAGTTATTGCACTTTGATTTTACAGATACTACACATGAATGGAGCTAAGAAAATAAACAGAACCAGAGCGAAATGTCTTGGGGCATAGCTTGGGATACACAGAGACAGGCATCCCTGGGGAAGGAGAGTGGCAAAAAGGCAACTCAAAATGGAGTTCACTGAACTGGCGTTTAAAGCTTTTGGGAAGTGTCTTTTCTTAACAAACCTTTAAAGTCAATTATCCTCAGAGAATGTGCTTCATGTTTATCTTGAGGATAAAGATAGTGAGATTTCATAATTTATCTGGCTCATACCTCTGTGCATGCAGGTCCCTGGCCCTGTGCTAGACAAGAGGCAGCAGATCCCTCTCTGTGGACAGGAGAGCGGGAAAAGTGCCTTCCCCTCAGTGCTGGCTGCGAGCTGGAGAAAGGGCAGCGAGGCATTCCTGCTTGAAAGTGAGGGACACTGTATTCCCCAACTGTCAGACACAATCTATTATAGAAAAATCAAAACAAAACAAAGCCACGCTGAAAATGCGCAGCGTGGCAGAGAAAATCCTGGAAAATGGGTTGGACAGTATTTAAGCACAACTTTTCCCCACAGAGAGGGAACGTGTTAGATCAGAAGCTCCAGAAATAGAGGGAAAATAAACAGATTTTGGAATTAACCTGGCAAAATGGAGTTGGCTCCCACCTGTGTCAGGACAGCACAGTGGAGCTCATCCTCATGCAGACAGCCAGCTCTTTCTCCAGAACAGCTCTTTAATTCTCTGTTGAAGATCATCCTCGGATGAATATATCTGTCCGGCACAGGAGACTTGCAGTGCTCTTGAGTTAGAAAAGACATGAATTTTAGCACTAGTACAGCAACATCAGTTTTCTAGACAAGTAAAATCTGCCTGCAGAAAGAGAGAGGAAGCCCCCACCTACTCACATTTCAGCTGCTGTGCTCTTCCACAAGGGCAGATGTTTTGGAAAATGGTAAAGAACAGGAAAGATCCTGGTCCTGCCAACACTAGTCTGGTTTCTGACATGCTGTAACTTTCACACATGTCTTTCTTTACAGTAAGGGGACTTAAAATTAACTCATATGTATTACTTCTGGTGTGTTTCTTAAACAGCGCTGACCAGGAGCTAAATATCTGCATCAAATTAAGGTTTTCAGAACCATTAGGTACAAGAACTCCAGCAGATGGTTGTAGTGGTCCTTGGTGGAGAGATGTCCAGTGAGTCCATCTCATGGCTGTTCATCTCATAGCGGTTAAATAATTCCGTCAGTATCTTCAAGTTAATTCTGTCAGCACGAGCTGTTTGCTGACACAGTAATTCTGGATCTGTTGGTTCTCTGCTGTAATTACCCATGGCCACATAAACTCTGTATGGGCTGCCACCATCTTCGCCCATTTTGCACAGGTGCATGAGAGTGTGCGAAACACGAGGCAAATTCAGCTGGTGGTGTGGGAGGCAGCCGAAATGGCCCCCGTTTATGAACCTGTGAGTGTGTAAAGGGCAGGACTGCCCCGCTGGGTGTGGGAACAGGCACGTGACAGACCTGTGCCAACGCCAGGACAGCACCGAGGGGAGTTACTGCTGACAGGAAAAGGCTTGTGGAGAGCAGAGAGAGAGCTTCTCTTCTGTACTTATACACAACACAGCCCATTTCTTCTAAGTATCACACTGTGAAAAAATGTTAATTTTTTATTTACTGCTAGGCCTGAGAAGGAAATCTTTTCTTTACACAAAACAGGACCCTGATCTCATTTTGGGCTCTTGTGGAATCTTGTTTTGGGCCTGATGCTTAAACCCAGCAATAACAGGCTTATACTTGGAAGGCTTCACACTAAAGGCACAGGAAAAAAAAAAGTATTTTTTATAGAACAATTGATTGATAATGAGATATGGGAGCATAAGCATAGCATTGGAAGCCCATGGACCATTTTGACCACCAAAATGCAATGTGGGAGTCTGGCTCACTTGTTTAATCTCCGTGCCACTTTAATCCCATTCTGCCCTAAAACGCCTGGTGTGATTTCAGGATGGTGCTGGTAGCCTTTGGGTGCCAGCCTAGCATGGTATTGCAGATTTTGCAGAAGAGATGTGACTCTTTTTTTTTGGGGTCACACGATGCCCATACAGCTCTAAATAAGCATGATTAAAAGGACATGTCTGGGACCTAAATTAATGAGGAACTAAATAATAAACTTGTCTTCCAGCTGGTTTAGACTGAAAGCAACACTGAAATAATGTGTATTTTTACAATTTACGGTAATGGTCTGTGCTCCTGCAAACATGATGCACATCTGTTGAACCCTTTTCTGAGGTGTAGGGCCATCAGTTTCAATCTGGGACAATATATAGGTGTTGGCCAGAATGATTTTATGGCTTGGATCCCTGTGGGTTAAATTCTGTTCGGGCAGATGTGACAGAGTCCAACAAAAGATCTCAACAGAAGCAACCCTGGCTGTGTTGATACAGTTGCTGTTAAGGGGAAATTGCCACAAAACTAAAAAATATCACCAAGGACATTCACCCTTGTCTTCCTCTGCCAGTTTACATGCACACTGATGTAGTTTTCTTGCAAAAAGCATAACAGTTAGGATTTAAAATTTATTACTTTTCTGCTTACTTCTGATAAAATAATTCACTTTTATTTTTTTCCTAATTTTTTTTAATGACCTTCAGAAATTTTCAATTATCATTAAAAAACATTTTAAATCAGAGGCAGGGACAAGAAGGCTTAGTTTTTTTTTATTCTGATGAGAGGTTTCGTAAGGCGAAGATCACCCTCATTGTCACAGCCATTAATGTTCTGATTTTGGAGCAGTGGAGACGTAAGCAAATATTTATTTTTGAAAGGCCTTTGCTTCGGTTGATGACAAAATGCTCATCTCCTAAATTTAGCAATGCTGTGCCTCCATGTGTATATTTATATTATTAGTCACCTTTAAGCCCACATTTTCTGTGATCAGCACAAGGCAGGGAGTCACTGCATCCTCGTGTCAGAGAGGGTACCTGCATGTCCATGCCCCTGCCAAGGGGGCTGAGTGTCCCAGTTGTGAATTCCAGGGGGAACAGTCCAGAACTGGAGTGCCTGGGAAAATAGGGGCAACAGGGGGGCAGCTTGAGCAGGCTGTTACCATAACCCTACAGGGAAGAGAAACAGTAACTGTGGAAATCCAGAGGTGGAAGGGACCCACATGGTCATCGAGTCCAACTCCTAATGATGACTTTAATAACGGTCACCTTGCATCACCATCCCTGCATTTAGGTATTTACCTGTCCACCGTCCCAGGCTGTGCAGTTCTGGCTTTTTTCATTAAAAGCCACAATCCCAAGGAGCAGAAATATGGCTTGTGCCTGTAGTTCAGAGACAGCAGTTGTGGTAGCTGCACAAGTTAAATTTTGGGAAATTGTTTTCACGGAAAGGTTGTGGGTAAAGGCCGGTGGGACTAATGGCAGCCCGGCCCCACTCATGTCTAGGGGCACGCAGGAAGCCTGAGGGCGAGCAATGGCCCGGCCTACCGCCACTCGCGCCGGTGCCTGGCTCCCTCAGCGCCGTGTGAGCACGGCGGCACTTGTTATTTTGTTACGAGCCGCGGCGGAGGGCGGGCCGGGCGCGGGGGCTGCGGGGCGCACCCGGCCGCGGTGCCGCAGCTGATGTAATGCTGCTGCCGCCGCAGCGCCTTCACGTGTCTGCGGCGCGCCCGGACAGAGGGGCAGCAGCGTGTTCCGCACGGTGTGTGCGCCGTGACACGCGGGGACGGACACACACACACACACACACACACACACACACACGTGTTATTTGCGCCGCCGGGCCGCTCCGGGCGCAGTCCAGCCCCCTCCCCACCGCGGCCGGATCCCGGGGCTGGCGGAGGGGCCGCCCCCCAGCTCCGGCTGCGCTCGCCGCCCCCGGCCCCAGTCGCGGCCCCGGCCCCGGCCCCCTCCCCGGCGGCGGCGCGGGGCGGCCCGTGTGTCGGGCACGCCGAGCCTGCGCACTCGGCGGCCGGGCGGGCACGGCGGCCGCGGGGCGAGGAGCGGCGCGGGGCGGGCCGGGCCGGGCCAGGTGCTGCTGCTGCGGGGCGGGGGAGCGCGGAGCGACCCTGCGCGGGGGCGGCGGGGGCCGGGCGCCATGCGCCGAGCCGCGGGCCGGGCTCGCCATCCTGCGGCGTAGCGGCGGGACGGGTTCCGCCCGTGATGTCCCCCGGGCAGCGGGGGAAGGCGACTCACTCGAGCGCTGCGGCAGAGGCCTAGTGCGGCCAGCGCCGCTCGCGTCCCATGGCCGAGGAGCAGCAGCCGGAGGGGGGGCAGCCGCCGCGGCGGCTCGCCGGCACCCCCGCGCCCGGCGGGGCCCTGCCGGCCCTGGTGCCGGGGCTGCAGGGCGGCGAGGCCAGCGCGCTGCAGCACAAGATCCGCAGCTCCATCTGGTAAGGGCCGGGCCCCGGGCCGGGGGAGCGGGGGAAGGGCCGAGGGGCTGCGCGGCGGGGGGGGGGGCGGGGGGGCGCGGCCCCTTTGTACGGGCAGCGCGGAGCACACGCGTGTTCGCGGGCGGGGGTCGCGGCCGGGCCGTGCCCGCGGCCGGTGCCGCACGGGCAGGACCAGCCCCGTGTGCGGGCGGGCAGGCGGCGCTGCCCGGCTGCGGTGGGCGGCGGGCTCGGGTCACCTGCCGCAGGCGCTGCAGCCGGGCGCATCTTGCGCGGCCCGCGGCGCTCCCGGCCGTGGCTGTAGCGCGCACATGGGCGCCCTGCAGGGCGCTGGTGCAGCGGGGGATGCGGAGCTGGGCAGGAAGGGGGCGATTGTCCGGCCCCCTGTAAACCTCTGCTCTTCTGAGGTCTCAGGCAGTTCAAATGCAGTTTTGGCTGGAGCTCACGATGGTTTTCAAGTTTCTGCATAGGAATCCAGGATATTTTTTGTCCATTCTTTTCCCTAAAAATTACATATTTTAGTAAACTAGCATTTTATTTAAGGATTTTATTTTATGTGTATTAGGGGAACGAGGTGAATCGAGTTTAGGTTGGTGCAAATAGAGCACTTTGTTGTTCTTTGTTTTTTGGGTTTTTTTTTAGTATCTGCAAGAGGCTGTCACCTGCAGCATTTGTATTTTATGTACGTTTTTAAAAGCTGCTTTTGGCTGAGGGCACTGGTAAAGAGTACTGAAAGTTGGGAGTTGTAAAGGTTACTCATGTAATGTTTTTCTTTATATACACACACACCATGTGTATTTTATACATATACTCATCCCAATAAAAACATACTGATCTAGCTTGCATATTACGTCATATTACAGTTAGATTGTCTGGTTTGAATGGATGTCGCTAGAAAATAAAGAGAATCTAAATATAATTTTACCTTGAAATTTTTTTATTGTATGGCATACTGAAATTGCTTTTATTATTGGAATAGTGGTTGTTTTGTTTTTATTTATTTAAACAGTAAATAATAGTTCATTCTCCTTCATCCACACTTGCTACCTTTTGTTTTGGTCTTCTCTGCAATGTGACCTAGAGAAGGAATATGATCTGCAGAATTTTCTGTCTTTTTGGCTCATAAAATCTTCACACCCTCCTAATTTATTATGGTATTTAGTGATGGTCTTTTCATGTTTCCTTCTCTTTGCATGATCGTGCTGTTTGGAAATGAGCCTCGGAGAGCATGTTTACATTGCATTCAGATTAGGAGGTATCATGTCCAAGTTGAAGACAAAATGGCTACTAAGTAAAACCTCTGCTTTTATTGTGGCTTTTCTTTTCAAGGAAAAAGAGCACATATGTTAGCTTCTGAAATGAACACTGCTTGTTTGATTCAGGTGAACTTGGTGAATAGCCCAAGCCCATGTTTGGTACAAAGGAATGAAGCGTTGTGCCCGGGGTGAGTGGCTTGCCTGGTGCCAAGTGCCTGTGACCGGCAGAGGTTTTCCAGCACCTTGCAGCCCTGTCTGCTGGTACTTTCACAGGCGTTCCTCACCTTCACAGAGTGTTCCTCCTGGCTACCTGCTTCCTGCACCGGGCTTCAACTTCCCTGCTGCTCTCAGGCAGCATCTGTTCCCTGCAGGTTGTGCTATTGAAATGCAGTATTTGAAGATAAGGTTATTTTTTTATAAGAAAACCTTTTCTTTTGATGTTTTCAAATCTTACTTTTCTCTATTGTGATCAAGCAGTCTTCCTTTGAGGTTGGAGTTCAATGTGAATTTGCATCTTCCTGGAGATGCAGTGGTTGTTTTGGCGCAGCAGGGATGAGGAGCACTGCTGAGGTCGTTGTGCACACTGCACCCCAATAAACAGTGGAAAGTCTCCTTCTGAACTGGCAGCAAGCTGGGGTTTGCTCTCTGTTCAGTGGGTGCTGGTGGTGGATAAACACCAGGAGAGGTGGTGGAAAGCCAGTTTTGAAAATGGCAGTGCACTGCTGTTAACAGAATGAGGTGTAATGAGCAGAGCAGAGCTTCTTCCTCTTTCCTCCTTCCCTCCTCTTCCTCCCCTCTTCCCCTGCCGTGCCAGTTGCATGTGCTGGCAGGTTGGTGCATTCAGTTCCCCCTTTGCTTCCCAGCAGGTTTAGCACATCCAGCTCAGTACTCTTCTCTGTTGTTTTCCCCCAGCTCCTTTTTTCTCCACACGTGTTTGTACATAGTGGATGGAGGCTTTTAGTTGGTTGTTTTTGTTACAGGTTTTGTTTGTATGGTTGGTTTTTTTAAAGGTTTCAGTCTTCAGATTGTACTGTCAGTGAAAATAGTATAGCAAAATATAGCAGCTACATAAATACTGGACTTGAAGATCACAAACAAGTCTATGCTTGTCCCTCCACTTCACAGACAAATATAAATATAGAGACTGATGCAGACCACGAGTGGGACAATGAGCTATTAATCATCTCGATTTTTACTTATTTTATACTGTTTATTAAATTAAAATGTGGTTTGACAAAAACACATTAAATAATTGTGTACATGTGGAGTCCCTTAAATTGAAACAATAGTTTAAGCCCCGCTGGTTGTATTTGCAGGCATGGTTAGTATAGGTACTGAAGACATAAAAATATGCTTTTTAGGTGTCCGGTCTGTTGGGGTTTGGTTGTTGTTTTTTTTTTTTGTTGTTGTTGTTGGGGTGTTTTTTGGCATATAAGGTGACCACTAGTTTGAGCTAAGGAGGGGAAGATAAATGAGTGACTTAGCTGTGCTTAAAAACAAATCAGGAAGTATTTATTTGCATTACATCGTAATATACAGGTATTTAACTGCTATTTGTTTGCGGTAATTGAAGCTCATCACTGTCTATCTGTATTTGTGTCCTGGCTGCCCCACTTGAACACATGCAGCAAAGTGGTGTCTGGTTTTGTTTCGTGCTGCGTGTGAGTTGCTGAGGCGGTTGGATGTGTTCTTACGGTGTGGGTGAAGCGGGCAGAAATAATACTGGATGTCTTTTCCCATTGACGGATTAGAAGTCTAGACAGAGAGAACACGTCTTTGGGAGCCCAGCCTGGCTGATTAGTGTCAGCATGGGCGGGTTTGTAAATTGCCCTGGTCTTCGCTGGACACTGGGCCTTAATCTGCCTGGTTTTATTTCTCTTTACATTCGTTAAAGCTTTCATATTTATTAATAGCTTTTTGTCCAGACGTTGGAGCCCGAGGCAGGAAAACCTCCCTAGTCAGCTGTCTGAACGTATAGACTAATGGGGTTTCACTTATTTCTTTGGGTGAGGGTACTGTATTACCAAGTGTGTGTTATTTGTATATGATGTTTCTGTACCCAAACATATGGTGGTGAAGACAGAGTCTACTCAGTATCACATTAACTTGCCAAGGAATATCTTCCCGCTGAAGACAGCCAGCGAAGTATGGATGTAAAAGCAGTGTGGCATGAGGATTGAGATGCAGAGATAGCCAAGGGAGGACGGTGTCAGCTGAGGGTCTGTCATTGCTGGCATAAAAGAAAAAGACCAACAGTTTTAGGCAATTTAATCCTTCCACTCACTGTATTCACCCAAAATCCAGTAGCTGCGAACATTGAAGGAACGGACAGGTTTGTTTTCTTGTTCACTGTTGCGAATAACTGGTGATGGTTCTGCAATGAGCACTTGTTTACCATTGTAAATAGTAATCTGGTGCTTGCATCTGTGCATGGGTTGGCCCCAGCTTCTTTCACCTTGCCTGCATCTCAGCTCTTTTTGTCCTAAAGGCATCTGTTAGGATTTGAATATTGCAATTCTGCTTGAGAGATTAATTTCTCTCCTTCCCCGCCCCAGTGTCTCATGTGTAAACCAAGCTGAGGACCAGACAGTGTGGAGTGGCAAACACAAAGCACTGCATTTGCAGCCATTTCAGGCTGGATGTGTGTGTGGGTTTCAGACCCATAATTTTTGTTCTCCAATCACTCTTCTAGCTAGAAGTTGTATTGGAAAACCACATGAGCGAGTCTGGGCAGTGCCAAAATTGTGTCCTAATGCCAGTTTGTCTCATGTTGAAGAGGGAGCAGGAGGTGAATTGTGCCCTTGTTACTTTTGGGCTCTTGTTATTGTGCTAGAAAACCAGATTAGCTGATTGTAACACCAATGTTTTCTAATTTTTGAAGGCTCCATTCTTTTTTATGACTTAAAACATTCCTGCTCCCTCCTGCAGTTGCATCCATCACTCCTCATTAGGCATTGTCAGCAAGCGTGGATCATCACTTAGCTGTTGGCAGAGCAAGTGTTCTTCAACTTGGGAAATGCCATTGAGGTTTTTCATTATAGGAATTGCTACTTATTTGTATAGTTAGGTCAGCAGAAAAAATTATTGACTTGATATTTTTAATGAAATTAATGTTGATTGACTTGATATTTTTAATGCCTGGCAATGAAGAGGGAAGCTCAAGGGTTATGTGTTTCAGGCTTTTAGCAAATGCAGATGGATATACCTTTTTGGTAGTTTTCTTTTGCAGTCGAAATTTCTGTATGTATTTTTTTAAAACAAGAATTTCTTGAGTCAGGTTGGATTAATGTGTAAACCAATCCATCTGCATTTTCTCTCTTTCTTGTAGCTTGGGAGAGGGAGACAGGAAGTAAGAGAAAAACCCCTGACATAACCTTCAGTATTTTGTTAAGTAGCCTGTCAAAACTGAAAGAACTCAAAATTTCCTCTGATTACAGAGTACTTGTGGTTATTCTGTGCCCCCAGCCCAAAATGCAGTGGCTGTCATTCCCTGCTTCATCCTGGTTAATTCATTGTTGGAGGTGGGAAACACAGGTTATAATTCTTTAATTATGGATTACTGATTTCTGTAAGGAAAATCAAATAATTATCATTGACAGGTGTACAGGCTGCGCTTATTTCACTTAATCTATGCAACATCAGAAGTGTGTTTACCTGCTTGAGCTCCTTAGCTGAGAGATGATGAGAATGTAAAACTGCAAAGATTTCTTGTCACTGACTCAGTTTTCCCTGGCTTCTTGGTTCCAGTGATCCCAGGTGTTGGTAAGGTTTGCCTGTCCTGAATGTGTTTCCTGATATGGTGTATAAGCAGTCAAATGAATAGGAAAAAAATGAACCATGGACCATATTTTAGAGTAGTTCATGGTGATTTCAGGGAAGGTCACCCCTCCTTGGGCAAAGCATTTAGCAGCTTGTCATTCTCCTTCACACTCTGCTTCCCCAAATGGATAGGAACATAAAGTGGAATTTGTTTCATTTCACTCCACCTGGTTCTGTACAAGTTCCCATGTAGTTATTGTGGAGGGAAAAAAGGCATTTCTGAGGTGAGGACTAGCTCTTAGGAAAGATGTTTCCATAAAACAATCAATCCAATCACTTCATGTGCCTAATTCTCTGATTGCAAACAAATTTTAAACCAGGATATAACCATCTGGGGTGCACTACTCATGAACTGGGCAGAATAAATCCTACACCATTTGTCCCTTTCTCATCTTGACTTCTCCTGGACATGGCCTCCATGGGTTGTTCCACTTCCCACTCCTCTGAAATAGGGCCAGGTACACCCTTTATCTGTTACTACACATTCCTGTGTGCAGGGCGCTCCTTTTGTGGGGAAGCCCCCAGAAGGATTCCTTGTCACCAAAGCAGGGTTGAAAAGCTTTTGCTGTTCCCTGCTGCAGTGCATCCCTGTGCTGTTGGGAAGGCCTCAGTGCTGGCAGCGGGCAGGTCAGCGCCGCAGCCACCAGTGCCAGCGGCGTGGGAGGAGGAGCGACTTTCCAAAACGGGGCACGGCCACCACAGTGCTGGAGTTTCTAGGTCAGCAGGTGTGGAAGCCAATTAGGTCTGCAGGCGTTTTTACAAGGTTAGAAAATAAACCTGAGTAAAATGAATGGTGACCTTTATGTAACCTTTGGAGAACGGAGCTGAGGTTTTATTGAATATCCTGGCTCTGAGTTGAAGGGAATAGTTTTGCAGAAAAAAGGTCTTTATAAACCTGCTTTTAGGAAGAGTGGATTTTTCTCTCTTGTTTGTGGGTTTTGTTTTTCTTTGTTTTTTGAAACAATAGAATCTAAAAGACTGTATGGGGGGGAAAACCACTATTCAAGTAATAAAAGATTAGGATAAGTTTTACTTTTGTTCATTTGGAATGCATTGGAGTGCATGCAGTTGTTGACTTCACAGCATCAAATATAAGCAATTCCTTGTTTCATAAACATTTTACTTTCCACTGCAGGAGTTTCCTCATTGAAGCAAGTCAGATGGTGTGACATTGTGGTTCAGTGCAGCAGTTCTAATGAGTCCTTAATAAGCACGGAATTGCAGGGTTGTCATCCCAGGCCTCTGGAGCTGGGTTGTTTGCCATTTAGGAGAGATCTCCATTATTTACATGTGTCTGTATGCCACTGGCAAGTAGGAATCCAAATCTCTACCTGAAAAGAACACTTGGAAACTCCCCCTAAAAGTTTCTGGACACTGTATAAATTAATCAGAAAAATCATATAATTGGGTGAGATGACAGTACTGCTCAGGTTGGGGTGATCAGACTTATACTGAAGCACTGATTAATCTTTTAATTAATTGGAGCTTGGGGTGGTTTTGTTAGTCTTTTTCTCTGTGTGTGTGTAGTTTTCAAAGCAGGGGTTGAGCTTAATGTTTTTATACAGATCCCATAAGTTATATATGTTGCCTTCTCTTGTTACTCTACTCAGCTGCTTGCCAAACAGAAGTATTTGGAGAGGGGCCAGAGCTGCAAAATTCAGATCAAGATCCAAATTTGGATTTTTGGTTCAAGCCTTTCTAATATCTAATATTACAAAACCTTATATATAAATAAGGAGCTCTTTATTTTTAAACGGTGGTGATGAGGACAGGGAGGTGGCTTCTTCACCTCCCTCTTGAGCAGTCCACCTAGAATGCTGGACTGTGTGTTACAAAGCTATCAGCAGGTGATTCAAGGTCAATTGAATAGGTGAAAAAGCAGTGTGTGCACTGTCACCCTGAAAGAGCCTGAGCAAAAGGCCAGCACAAATTGGTGCTTTCAAGCCATTGAGAAGAATCCCCTAAATCTAAAAATTCTGGAGTGGTGGGATATTTCTATTACATTAGATCTTTGGGAATTTCAAGGGTTTGTTTTGTTCTAAATGGAGTTAGCCAGTATCTCAATTTTAATGCTTTCTTGATTTAATGGAAAAAGGATTATCTCTACCAAGTAGGATGCTTGTTATCAGCTGCTGTGCCATCAACAGGCTTTCGGTAAGCTGCCCAGTGTTTTGTGTTGTTGAATGTTTAATCATTAAGAGAGTGGGAAAAAAACATTCAAAGCTTCCCAAATATTTTCCTTATGGCTTCTTCTTAATTGCTTGTGGTTGCTGTGGTGGCACTGTACCTGTCAAAGGGTGGGCAGGCCGGGTGCTGCTGCAGGAGTGGGGATGGGGGCGGCTCTGGCTGGTGGGACCTGCACCTGGTGAGTGGCGTTGTCCTCATGGCTCGTGTGACCTGAGCTGTTGTCCCTCCCTGGTGTCAGCTGTAACCCACAGACACCCTGCAAGGGCAGGTCCTGCCTGTTCCAGGGCAGGACGTGTGTCCCTGTGTTCCTCCACAGTGATGAGTCCCACTCAGCTTTTCCCTGGAGCTGGCTGGGAGCGCTGTCCCTTGCCCATTGTCAGGTACTTCAAGTTTGGGAAGAAAATCTTGTTCCTGGGGAGAACTTGTTTATTAAATGAGGCATATTTGTATCTCCCCCTGAGAGGAAGTTTGTGGTTAAATGTCAAGGTCTGTGATGGATGGCTGTCCTTTCTGATGGATGGCCTCACAGGCGTGCAGACAATCTTTATTTCTCTGTCAGAAATTCCTAAGGTGCCATTATAAGGTTTTGGGATACCTGTGGGTGAAAAAGTTAGATTGCACTGGACAATAGAAATTACAGTTCATGACTTTGCATATAAAGCAAAGTGGATTATACTGTTTTTAAAGTGGTCAGCAGTACAAACTGTTGGAACTTCAGTATGAACGAGGTTGCCTTGTAAGTATCAACACAAGCATCCTTAAGACAAACAAAAATTTGTGTGTAAGAAAAGTGTGCTGAATAACAGGATGGGCAGTTTGTTCTCCTGTGTTTGCCTTACCTCCTTCTTGCTCTTGTTTAGAAATCACTTGAAAATACCTGGAGTAGTCTTTGTGACTTCAGTGGAAATATTCCTGTGTGCCTTCTCCCTTCCTCTTCAGAACCACTGCTACATTAAAATACAGACTGGAAAGGCAGTTACTTGGTACCACAAGTGGTAACTCTTTGAAGGCCTCTGAATTGAAAAGCTTTAACATTTATTTAATATTTTTTGTGGATGGAATATTAGTCTTGTTTTTTAATCTGCTCTGAAAAAATGTGACAGCTCCTTTCAGAACGGTGTTAGTTTCATTGCTAGTTCAGTGGAGGAAAGTGCTTGAGAGGCTTGGGTGCTTGTTAAATTGGGAGGAGAATTCTGCAAGGGGATTCTGGATCCTGTGTGAAGGCAGTGTCTGGAGGCAATCTGAAACTGAGACTCGAGGCATCTACTTCAGGGCTGGACATCCTCTGGCAGGACCAGTTTGTTGTGTGTGCTGAGGGTGTGTGGGCAGTAGTTTCTTGGGAAGAGCACGCAGGGTGCCCTGCCCAGGAGAGCTGTGCTCGTTGGTGCTTGGCATCACCCGCTCCAGGCTGGGTTCGATGCTCTGTGCAAGGTCCTGGTTGCTCTGTGGTCCTTGCACTGCTTCTCTGGAAGTTGGTAGCTGTGGGTGAGGCATCTGTGAGGCTGGCCAGCCCTTGGTGAAAGCTGCAGCTCCATCTGCTGTGATGGGACTGTCTGAAGAAAAGGCTAAAAATAATTCTGAATTATTTTTGCAGGAGTCAGACTGTGCCACAGAAACTTTTTATCCAAGCTCTGACAAAATGTGACAAAATTCCTTTCATTAAGGGTGTATAAAAGGTTGATCAATTATTCTTTATGGTTTGATTTTCTTTCTGTATTAAGCCTTTTGGCATGATAAATGATGAGGGCCTACAGTTGCTATTAGTGGCCATATAAACTAAATGAATTAGTTGATATTTAAAAGACAGTCCAGTTACTCACTGGCAGTAATTGGAAGCTGCACACCTGGAATCACATTTTGCTGAAGAGCTAAGCCTGCTTTTGGCTCCAGGAGCCTGTTCTGCAGCATTAACTTCATTATGCTTGATTCCAGTGGTATGGTTCAATCACTGACTCCTAAAAAATTGTGAAATTAAATGGCAGCTGAGGGAAAAGTATTTGCCTCTTCATTCAACAAGTGAGTGAAATGGAAATGGTATATATAATTTTAAAGTGCAAGAAATATCCCTGGAAAAGGATATTTTGAGCATAATCTGTTAGTTGATGGGAGATAGCTTGCTGAGTCAAATAAAATATTTGGAAATATTGGTGGTTTGTTTGTGTTTAATTACACTGGACAAAGGTTTGTCTAAATGAAGTTCACAGTGAATCTTCAGTTAAAAATTAATCTTGAGCATCATTTTATCATGCAGAAAAAAAGCTAAAATGCTGACCCTTAAGATTTGGTAACCTGTATAATGAAGTCTGTGATCCATGAAGATATCCAGACACCTCTCTCTTATTGGTTACTTCTGAGTAGAAGCCAGGTGTCTGATTACCCTGTAGATCTGTGCCTGAATATGCTCTGAGTAGTCAGTTTTCGGTTAATAGCAGCTGAAAAATGGTAATAGTCTTGAGCTCTAAGGCTAAGAATAAACACAAAACCAAACACTTTGTTTTGTTTAGTACCAGTGAGTTTAGGCAGTCCCCGCTTAGCTTTCATGGAACATATCTGCATGGACTGCATCTTTCTTGCTAGCAGCTTACTTCTCTTGGAGGGGGTAGGAATGTGGGTTCATATATCACTATGGTTTGTACAATCAAGTTGTTGAAACTTGTGATTGAAAAACACAGTTAAGCTCATGTGTAGCGTGGGTCCGTGTGTGGAAACCCCTCTGTGAACACGTAGTGCACTGAGATGCTGTGGCGAGTATCTCCAGCTATTCAGTGTGAAAATATTTGCAGTAGGTAAGTGTTTGCAGTGCAGAGCTAATAATTGTTATTTGTCACTTTAGTAAAGTTGTTAGTTACTGCTGAGTACTTTAAGTAGCAGTAGCTTTGTGGTAAGTGAGGCCCAGTGCAGGACCTGGAGATAGCCTGAGTGTGTTGTATTCTCCTGGAATTTGTCAAACTCAGAAAGGTGAGTTGCAGTTTTAGCTAGATTAGTTCAGCTCCTGAGCAAAGGAGTGGCAAAGCAGCATGTAGTTAGTTCACTGTGAAAACTGAAATCAAACTGTGTTAATAATCAGGAAGGGACATTTTCATTCTCGTAATGCGGACATCTGCTCTCCCGCTGCAATATTTACGCACGATGTGATTCATGGGAATGAAAATCCAGACTGATCAATCCTGTAGTGCTCTTAAACAATGTCTCCTTCTGGAAGGACCCCTCAGACAAGTAATTGTGGGTACCATTAGCATGAGACTCTTGCAGAAGCATAATTCAGTGGATTGTTAAGTACTGAAAACGTGCGGTAGCCTACAGGTGAATGTTGACAGCACTGTTACCCTGGTGAGTATTTATTTAGAACTGTCTACATACATCTGAAATACAATTCTGTGCTGTTACGATTTTTGGAAAGTCAGAAGTTTAGTGCGGCTTTTCTGAAATCTGATCTAGATTTAATCAAGCACAGCCTTTTCTGGTTTTGACTCTTTTACTAAGTAAGTAGTGGTGTAACTGTGCAGCTCCCTGGGATGTTCAGTACATGCTATGAATAATGAATTCCTGCAGGTGTTCTGTAAATTGTCTGAATAGGGTGCTAAACTCAGTGTCCTGTGTGGCTGTGGCTTCAGTACTTTGTACTAGGACAGGTCACAAGCCCTCTGCTGCATTTTCAAAAGAAAACCATGACAGTATGAAAACTTCTGAACTAGGTGTCAAAATGCTTATGGATGATGCTGTGCCTGCAAAGCAGGTGTGATACTTGAGAAGAAAATGGCTACCTTGTTGGGTTTTCAGGCCCCGTTCCCCTAGTTGCCTGGAGAAGTAGGATAGCAAGGCAACAAACTGGCTGCACACATTGTTCCCTGTTCTGAGGACAGAGAACTGAACCCTGAAGTTGTGGCGTATTCAATGTTGGTCAGATGCTTGCTGTTCATAATTTCCATTCATGAGCAGGTTTTAGATGAAGTATTCTGATAGACTCACTTGTTCAGCCATCATAGCTGCAGAGGCAGCCTGGCAGGGAGGGAGGCAGTGTGTGGGGGGGAGTGCATGGTGTTGGCCTGCCCCACACTGCAGCTTCTGCAGTGCTGCCCTGGAGCTCTGTGCTGCTGCTGCTGCTGTGGAGCTGGGCTGGCCTGATGGTGGCAGCCCCAGAGCTGCACACATGATCCAGGTGGGAGCAGCCAGTCCTGCCGTGCAGGGCCATTGAAGATACCTGTTGGACAGAGTTAATTTGCCACCTAGGAGTGAGTGCAGTTGTGTTTAAATTCCTTTTTTAAAAATCCTTAAGAATTGGAGTAGCATGCATTTGTAACTCTTCTGAAGATCCTAGTTTAGGGTTTAAAACCATTTTAAAAGGTGCCACATAGATTATTTTTTCTACCCCCAGAAGCAGAGGATGATGCAAAGCTGATGAGTTACACTGCTTCAGCATTCAGTGAACTGACCTTTGAGATAGGCAAGAGTCTTCTGGCTCCTTGCAGCTCTTTATTTGCAGAGGCCAGAGAGCTTCTGTGTCTAGAGTAGGTTGAAGCTGATCAGCAGAGGTAAGCGAGAAGTTCTCGGTGCAGGTGGAAGGCTGAAGGCTGGATGCCTGAAAGAACCTGTGGAAGCTGAACAAGGGGGAGTCCTCTGAGATGGGAGGTTGTACGGTCACCACCAGGCAGCAGTGCCATGTTCATCCTGCATGTGTCCAGTTTTAAATTTTCACCTGATGGTAAAGTCGAGGACAGGAGAGGGTTCTGGGATGTGCCAGTGAGCAACATGGCACAAGTAGAAGTTGCCTTTCCTATGGCAGTGAGGCCATGCCTATCTAGCAGGAAAGGTGTTGTAGATGTCGGAAAGGAGCGACCCTTTTAGTAGGCAGATGCTTGGAGAGTGCATGTAGATACTCAGGGCATTACTCAGCACAGGGAAACCTAAGAGGTTGCAAGAATTGCATTCCATGGGAGTCAGCAATCGGTTACAGGTTCCTCAAGTGGAAAAAAGGGTGCAGAGGAATTGTGTGGTGGGCAGCCATGAGAGAAAAAGGAGCAAGGAGAAGGAGGAATGCATGTTTGCAGAAATCAGGGCAGAAGCAGGGGTAATAGGACGTTGCAAGCAGCCTTGGGAGGAGAGGGCTAGATAAAAGCTGGATTTGATTGCAAAAAGACAGGCTGATACCTAAGGGGGAGCTGTTCAGTGTGGAGGGGAGAGAAGGATATCTGTGGCATGGAGGAGGGACAAAGAGTGTGCCAGGGAAACCCTGCAGGTTGAGCTGGGCCTCCTCAGTGCAGTCAGTGTCTGTGAGAGGCCAAGGGCAGCCCCTGGATTGCTCCTCTGCTTCCCAGTGTGTGCCAGGCCCAGGGAGCATCGAGATGGCAGCGTGTCGGGAAGGCTGGGGCTCGATTCCAGGCTGGCACTGGGACACGTGCAGCTGTTGGCCCTGCAGGTTTTGGGGAGGGGATGGCTTCTTGTGACGTGAGCGGCGTGTGGGGCTCCGCAGGGCAGGGGGGTCTCAGCTGCTCCCTCAGGATAAAGCCACAGAAGAGCTTGGACGGGACTGGGTTGTGGCACTGCAAACCAGATGACAGCCCCTGGGTATCCAACAAATAGGGAAATAAAGAGGTACAAGAGGTAACAGTAGCAACGAATCTCTCTGTTAAGAGAACATAACTAGGATAGCTGTGGGTCTTGAAAATGTTGAAATAAAGAGGAAGAAACCCAGATTTTATCAGCAGGCTTAAATCTGCCATCCGGGCACCTGTGCCAGCATTGGGAAATGTGTGGTGGGAAAGCCTGGCTGCAGAGCTGCTGACACTGGGAGCTCTTCTGTTGGGTTCGGCTGAGCTCTGAGCTATGTACAGTAAACACAGCGTTGTGCAGATTTGAACATTTCTGGGTGTGTGTTGCATATAGGCAGAGTGTAGAAGTCTTCCTGTTCTCTCACATTTATATTGTTTTGCTTTGCCATCAAGTGTCTGTAGCCACCATTTCCCAAGGGAAAGGCAGCGGAGGACCAGGCCTGTGACCTGTGGCAGGCTGTGATGTACAGCAAGGTGCTGCCTTCCTCCTCCTCCTCAACTTGTTGGCTCTGCAGGCATGGAAGAGAAACAATTCTGTCCACGTGTTTTATAGATGCACTGAATTTCCTGTTTGGTTTTTAAGTTCTGAGAAGTGTCATCCCCTTAGTTTCACTAGGCATCCTTTCTTGGAGCCTTGTGGGACAAAGGCTGGAGAAAAATCCCAGTGTCTCATTGTTGGCTTTACAGTGCCTCCAGTTCAGACCCTTAAGTAATGTTGTGATGGGACTTCTGATGACCTCAGCTGAAAATAGCACAGCAGGTCTCTTAGCTATCTATAGACTGGATTGTGAAGCAACCAAAAGTTGATTTGTTTTTTCATAATTAGTTTTAAACCCAGCAGTTTTCATTGTGGAATATGAGAGTTGTTGCAATGGATGATTTGCTGCGTGGCTACACACCTGCATGTCTGGTGACTGTTTCCATCTTTCTGCTTTCAGTGGGACATTCCTGAGATGAAATTTCTACTGAAATAATCTTTCTTCATGATGCTTTTTTGAGGTTGTAGATTGTTAGTAATAAATACAGGATGCGGCTTCTCTGAAGTCATATTATCTTCCCACATCCTGTACAGAGGGCACTGCATCCATGGAACAGAATCTCCTGCCTGAATGTAACAATATGCACTGATTTTAATTCAGAGCAGTGCTGAAAGAGCCAGGGTGAGAGCTGTATAAAAGCATTTTCTTTGTCTCTTCTGAGAGTTCATTACAGTAACTTACGGCAATATACTGAATTTAAATAAATGTTAAAAAAACCCCAACCCTAGGAACTTAAATGACTGTCTTGTTGGAATAGAGCACCTGGCAGTGTGTGGTTGTTGCAAGTTCTTCCCAGTTATTTTAAGAATGGTGGAACAAGCCTTTAGCATTGAATACAACTAGATTTCTTCAGAGAGCTGAAAGAGATGTTTATAGACCTGTGTTTCAGACGTAGGTATTCTGATGTCTGCTGGCTAATTATTTCTTGGCAGTTCATTACAATGGGCTATATTTGAGACTTGGGCATTTCATTAGCAGCCTCATCTTCCTTCTTTGTTCAGCTGTTTGTATAGTTGGCATTATTTATACTCATAAAATGATCATAGTGTCAGAAATGGTGAAGGGATTCAATTTTTATTCTCTATGAACTATTTTAATTGCATTTGTTTAAGTAACAAGTGTTGAAGTCACACGTTTGACACATTTTAACCTGCATTAACTTCAAGGCGTGCTGAACCACTGTTTTTCATCACTGTGATGTAGCATTGCCCTGATGTCTGATGGAAAACTGGTTTAGCTTATTCTCTCTGGTGAGTGGAAGGAGGTGGATTATGTTACAGGGAGGATGAAGTAGTTGCAGCTCACCCTTCTTGTTGCACTCTTTTATTGGCTTGCTGAGCGTTTGCCTCCTGATTTTGCTGAGAAGGGTGATTTGCCTGGGATTGAGGAGGAATCTGCTTTCAGACTGAAAGAGACAATATTTACCAGTTGGTGAATTCTCGCTTTGTTTACTTTTTGAGGCCTGAGTTGGACACTTTTCTGCATTTCCAGTGGACATTGCTCTATTTTTATACTTCAGAGAAATAGCGATACTTTATGTGCTTTTAGGATGCAGTTGTGGTCCCTGTGGCTTTTATATGGAATAAAAATATATCTGCATTTGAATCCTGAAAGACCTAATTCGTCTTGCGTTAAATGTTTTGCTGCTGTTTGCCTGTGTTTGTGCTAGGCTCAAGTGCCTGGTGTCTGGGGCATGACACTGGACTCTCCCGGGGCAGGGAGCAGTGCAGGCAGGGACAGAGCCCCTAGGTGGCATCAGAAGCCACCTGATTTTTGGCTGCTGCACGCCCGAGGGTGAGAGTGAGGATGGGAGGAGGTTCCTGGCCCTGGGGTGCAGGGCCATGCCTGGGGTGTGCTTTCCTTTCTTGGTGCCCTGTGCTAGAGCTCTTATGGCATTAGCTGAGCGGTACGGATAGTCGTCATTTTGCTAATTCAAACAAGCTTCAACCTTGTGTAGCTCTGCTTTCTAAATATTTAATTGAAATGCTTTTACAGCCATTTTACTTCTTTATCACTGTGAGCCAAGCCAGACAATGTAACATGGCATATGTTAAGATGTTAATTGAGTAGCAGCACACATAGGCGGCTGTTTCATAATTTTCTCCTTAGATGATCCTTGGCTCCAGTTTAACATTTCTTTGTGCTTCTGAGTGGAAGGTTATATAAAGATATATTTAGAGCTGTTAGTCTAAGAAAGAGAAGCATTAATTCAGTAAGATTAAGAATTAAGGGCTGATTGCTGCAGGCACTGCTGGGACATAGTGCTTGTCGTGGTAAGGATGTGATAATAGTACCTTTCTGATAGTACCACTTACTGTAATGGGGTTGGTAATCCTTTTATTGAGTGGTTCCTCACAGCACACAGAGTAAATAGAGGTTTTTTTTTTAAATGTCACCTGATGTCGTCAGAGTAGAGGAATTCAGACTGAATCTATCCAAAAGGGTATGTGGTCAGTTTAATAATGACCTTCCCTATTTTAACAAGGTTTTCAGAAAGATGGCTTTGCCAAAACTGTTACTGGTGGTACTTTGTAGTGGACTCTGACTTGTTTTCCTTGGGAGCAGAAGTGGATTTTTGCAAGAGGGAAAGGGGCAGCAGGACATTGCGCAGGAGGAGGAGTTCCTGGGTGCTGTCAAGACCCAAATGCCTCCTGTGCCTGGGAGACACACGCCTGGCAGTGCTGCTCATGTGCTACTGCTCCCAACTGGAGCAGCCCTTCCAGAGTACCTCTAGGCCCTGTTGCTAAGCAGTTTGACAAACAGCCTGTGGGGATGGTATGGGGGAACAACTGCTGCAGTGGGAAATGGAGGCTTTTCAGATCGCAGTCATTTTTGAAATTATGTGTGGCCAAGACACTCCTTCTTTGGCAGACAGCTCTAAGTGTTGTCTTAGGTATTCTTCTCTTGTGGAAGGCTTGTTTTCAGGTGTGAGTTAAATACCAGGGCAGCAGTGTCACCATGCACTCTCATGGTTGTGTGTGCTGCATGTGAGCCACTCGGAACTTTCCTGTGGCCTGAACAGTCCCTGGTGGGTTTTTGGTTTTTCCATTTTTCCAAAAGATGTTTATTTTATAACTACTTAAACATTTTCTCTCTCAGATGGCTGAGAGGGTGGTTTGCAGTCTGAGGTGAATATCTAGGTAACTTCCCACATGTGACCACCTACTCAAACCATTATTAAATTCTGCACAACAAATTGTAGCTCCACTTGTCTGCTGAGTTTGGTTGAACTGGCTCTGTTGTTGTTGACATCCTCCTCCATTTGAGGGATGAGTCCACTGCCAGTGCCTGAATGGTGAGGGCCATGTCCTGTGTGACTTTTGGGGCTGGGAGGTCTCCCCTGACTGAGCAGAACAGCGATGTCCTGGAGGTGCTGCTGTCCCCCTTCTGCCAGGGACTCGGCCCGGGAGCGCCCGTGGCAGCATCGTGCTCTGGACGTGTGTCCCAGGAGAGGAGCTGTGCTGCACGGTGGGTGTTCGCTGTGCTCCCACAGTGCTGGTCACCTGCTGCCTTTCAGAGGGGCTGAATGCTCTCAGCTGCAAAGCTGCTAAGGGTTAGTTTCAGTGCCGTGCAGCCTTTGGGAAGGCTCAGGGTTAACCAGGCAGAAGATGATAAATTCAAGGGCTTTCTTTTATTTCTCCCAACCACCTCCCTTTTTCTGGTCTCACAGATATAAGGCTTCTCTTATCCCTTGTGGTTATATGGCTTCTCTTATTTGCAACATTAAGGAGATACTCATGCTCAGAGCACTGAATTGTGCCACTTCTGGTAATGCAGTAGTCCCATATTGCTCAGTACAATTCAGCTGCCTCTTCCTGAAAGTAAGTATTGCTTAATTAGAGGAAGGTTGGCAGCATCTGGTTTTATGTCACTTAGAGAAAAGAATTGCAGCTCCTTGCCTTATTCTTCTGCTTTTTTCCCCTTGTCTCTCCCTCAGTGCAAAGTAAACTCAGCTGCTCACCTGGGAAGAGAACACACTCCTCTTTCTGCCCATGCCAAGTCAGGGCTGTTCTGAGCAGAAATACATAAATAGGTCAGGGAAGACAGAAATGCATACTTTGGCGGAAGATAGAAGAGCAGTTTGAGGAAATACTTTCATCTGCTTTCTCCTGATCATTCTCCCAAAGATAATTTCAGGAGTTTTGTCTTCAGCCTTTAGAAGCGTCAATCGCTACAGCCTTTGAAACTTACCTTCAAGAATCCTTCAGAGATCTTGGCCCTTCCTGTAAGGCTTTTTGCTGCAGACCCAAAACAGCCAACACATGGTTCTCTGGGAAGTTGTAGGGTCTGGGGTTCTCCATGAGACACAGCAGCTTTTGTAGGGAGCTGCCCCGTGCTGCTTCTCCAAGCACAGCCTAAGAAACCTCATTTTCTCTGCTGTTTTATTAATTAGTAGAAGCTGTGTGCATGTTTTTGAGTGGCTGGTGTGACAGAAATGTCCAGATTCATGTGCACTGATGGTGTTCAGAGCAGAGTTGACATTTTTGAGCAGCACTGCTGTAGACAGTACAACAGGGTCCCTCTTGAGTCACTCCATGTGCCTTAACTTTGAGAAAGTCAATAGGATGGCACCCACTGAATAAGTGCCTCCTTTTTGGTTGTAATAGCGTCTGTATTTTTTGATTGGAGAGGAGCAAATGCAAGGTATTGATATAAAATTTTATGCTCCACAGTTCTTGTGTTGGGTCATTGAGCACAAGTTGGCAAATCCAAGGTAGCTGTAAAAGCAGCCATATTTGTTGTTGCTCACAAGAGACAGCTACCCCTAGAATCACAGACCTTGTCATGGATAAAACTGCATGAAGTAGCCTGAATTAATTTTTTGATCAAGTAAGTGGACTAATGTAACTTGAGGGAGACTGTCATCGCATGGAGCTATGAAAGAGAGTTACACCAGCTGTGCTTCTACGTGGGGGTGAATCACAATGAGCCTCCAGGAGGAACGATGCTGGCTGTGGGCTTTAGGTGCAGTTTCTGAGTTTCCAATGGGCTTCGGTTCCAAATAGATTCAAATGGTTATTTTCATTAGAAAGAGCATAATTCCTGGTACTCTCTTGCAGCTACTCCTAGGCTTGCAGCAAAATGTGTGGGTAATGGCCTCCAGATGTTAGAAATGGCTCTGTGAAGGGCCTGATTCAGCCTGGTTGTTGGGATTGCTGGTTGCACACACAGTAATTGCAATAGTAATTAGGTATGGGATGCATTTGGCAGGGACGGAAGTAGACTGACTTACTTGTAAATGAAACTTCAGCTTTCAAAGCATGTATGTCCTGCTAGAGAAGAAGAAGCGGGACAAAATAAACAGAGGTGGCAGGTGTAACTGGGATATCTGTCCCTTTGCCACTTCTGTCACTTGCCCTTTTATCTTCTGATGTGCTGGGGATGTATCCTGCAGTGTCACCAAATGGATTGTTTCTGTGCAGTGCTCAGGTCCATGAGAAGGTCAGTCCCAGTACTGTCCCAGTAAAAAGGCTCATTCCTCAGGGTTGCCAGTGCTTGACTTTGATTGCCTCTACTGGAAGGGAATAAGCATTTTTGTCATTAGGCACAAGCTTTATAAAATGAAGCAACATTTACCTGTGCTGTGGTTAGAAAGAAAGACCCCTCCGTTTACCACTAACCAATTTTAATTATGTCCTCCCAGTATACTCAAGAGCGTGGAGCAGAAGATGGAAAAATTGGTTTTTAAATAGAGATCACACTTAGCCCTGCTGAAGCAGTGGGACCTTTGCCTTTTAAAATGTCACAACATCTTCTTGCAGATTGGAGGACATGAACTTGACTGTCCTTTTTGTGCCACCAGTTTACAAAAAGAAAACATAGTGAGCTGTATTTACTGGCCCTATTATTGCTCCTCTGCTGCAGCTTCTCAACACTGTTGATTGGTGCTGTAAGAGCAGAGGTCACAACTGGAAGAGCCTGAACTAAATTTGAGAGTTTACATTTCCTGACTCAGACTGATATTTGGAGATAAAAGGACAGCTCCAGGGATCTCCTGCCCAGCTGCCTCCTGGCAACTTGCCTCTTTCTCTTTGCAAGAAGAAAACGTTAATGCAAATGGGCATGCTGATGCTCAGGTTGGCAGAAGGGAAGCTGTGCTGGCTGGAGTGTGCTCTCCTGAAAAGCCCAGTGCATGGTGTTTGCAAGTCTGTAGAAGCTGTGTTTGGGCTAAGTTTCCTGTGTCTGTACCCTGCATCCCCTTGCCCTTTATGCACCCTTTCTGTGTAAGCTGCCATGTGAAGCCATACAAGAGGTTTGGGTACAAGAATGGGTGCATATGCCTGATTCCTGTTGCCTGCTGCTTTGTAGGAGAGGCTGTTGATCTGTAGCAGCCCAGGGACTGTGAGACCTTGCTCGAGGTTGGAGGCAGTGGTGGAGTCCAGGGTGGAGAAGTGCTGCTGGAGCATCTGTGTCCCCATCAATTTGCTCAGCTTTGGGTCAGATGCACTGGCAACATGCAGCAGCAGCAGGTTTCCATGCTTGGGTGTCCTTTGACTTTTCTGCTAAGATGGTGGTTTTTGATGAGTGAGATGACATTTAGGTTCCCTTCTTCAGTTGCTGCAGTATATGTAAGCATCTCTCCCAAGGCAAGGCAAAGCAAAGCTTCCATATTACCATCCTTGGTACTCCCTGTTCTTCAAAATCCCCAGCAGCTCTGCTTTACTGTCTCCTTGGTGTTCCTGTCTACCTACCTGATGGCTTCCCCTACACAAAGTCAGCTGAAGTGGATGGCTGCTGATGGATCTGTTTCAGTGAACTTGTCAAATGTTCTTACCTGTTGGAATCTTTTATTGTATTCCGTCACTATAACCTGAGCGGTTCTTGTATGGGAAGGGGCATCAGTGTTAGCAGCCTCTACGAAACAGATTTTTAGACTGTCTTGTTTCAAAGTGGAAGTGGTGTAACAAGCAGGGCAACCAAACTCCTGCCTCTGGGCATCTGATGGAACAGTAGATGCTGGTTCCTGTCACCACCAGACACTAGAGCCATTTGTTTTGCTTGTTTCTTACTTAGCATTTTAGGAGATCCATCAGCTGCCTGACTTAGTCTGGCTTTTTTAGCACCTGTACAAAAGTAAAATTGCTTCCGTGAGATGTTTTGTTGTTTAAGGAGATTGAATTATATTTTGTTTGACTAGGAAAATAATTGCTCTCTGAACTCAAAAAAATAATTGTTTGATGCTTGTTCAGTACATGTTCAGGCTAGGGTTTTCTGTATGGGAAACCTCCTGTTCCTCTTCAGAGCAGTGATAAAATGTCTTCAACTAATGCTGTCAGATGAAGCATGTGAAGTACAGCACCCTTAAGAAACACAAGAGCTGCTCATGGGTGTGTTTATAGGAAGTATAATAAGTTCCATACTGTTTGCCCGCCTTGGCACATGCACCGAGGTCATTCCTGGCATATTTCTATTGAATCCCCACCCAGTGTAGTCGTAATAAGCCAGCTGGGAGGTAGAGAGACTAACTTGGAAAACTCCAGACTTGCCAGTGGAATAACAGCTGTGTGCCTTGTAGCAGCTCTTTGGAAAGCTGGAAATACATGCCTTGAAGTGGTGGGATTTACTGAAGCATGGGGAGAAGGGGTTGTTAATTGTGTTTACAGATAAACAAGTCAAATGCATTTGAATTGTGTAAGAGCGACAATAAAAGTTGTGATATCCATCCTGGCTGCATTGCAGCTTGGGGTAATAATTGCAGTGGTATTTCATTTAAAAATGCAGTTCTTATGTACAGGAACAAGCAGCAAGAATTCTAGCAAGCAGTTAAGTTTGGGTGACTTTCAACAGAAAAATAGCTGACTATTATTCCATAGACTAGCAGGATAATTCAGAGTAAGATATAAAGCCTACAGTGCAGTGATAGAAATTCTAATATGTAATGTTTTTGTCATTGATTTTAGACTAATTCATTATTTCTCTTCTCTCTTTCTTCCCTCACATCTAGCAAAACTGTACAATCTAAAGTGGACTGCATTTTGGTAAGTACAACTCCAGAATGCTTTTCAATATTTAATGAGCTGCAAGACCAAAATAGATGGCTCTGGAGACTGACAGCTATTATGAAGCCTTTCCTTAGCAGTACTTGAAGGTACTACCACTAAATGTGATCAAAACTGGTTACCATCTCAGGTACCTTCCCAGAAATGTGCAACACTGCAGGTCCTGTTAGCTCTGCTGTGCTGCTTAGGGCAGAGAGATCATTTTTTGAAGCAGGAAAGGCCCTTGAATTGCAAAAACATCATCTTCATTTGTGCATTAAAAATAACAGGATCTAGGCAGTGATAAGAGATTATTTTTACAAAGCACTGAATCTGAAAGAGGTTTTATTTGTTTTTAGTAGTGAGCGGGTTGCAAGTTTTCTTAAATTAGAGTCTTGAGTTGATAAATCTTGGGAGTGGAAGGAATTGCTTATCCTGACTTTCTACCTTCAGCACTTCATCCAGAAGTACCAGTGGATAAGACAAAAAGTGTCATAGACAACCATTTGGATACTTTCAAATAGTATGGCTGAGCTAACAAAGAATACTCTTCGAAGCCACATTATCAAAGCCTAATTCAGGTGGTACTGAGTTGTCTTGCCTTAAAATGTTTTAATTTATTATTGTATAAGATTTAAGTCTTTACTGTGTTTCAGACAAACTTTGGACCCCATTTAACCTCTGTTTAAAAGTTCTTGGATGCACCCAGTGGGAATAGGGTGCAGAATGTAATTTTTGTCCCCTTTATTCCTTATTGACATTTGTGAACACCAGGCAGGTGCCTTAAGATCTTAATTTTGTATGTGAGTCTTCAGTGGTAAAAGGACAGATTGCAAAACTGCATTTGTAAAACTCTTTTAACACCAGCTATTTCTGTAGAAAAAAAAAGGGAGTTGGGGTGTTTCTAAGTAGCACTGGAGAGGGAGCAAATAAGTAGGAGGCTAATCAGTCATCTACTTTTGGCTGTCTGTTTTAAGAAAATGGAATTACGCTAGGACTATTTTTGCATTAAATTCTGCACATTTATGAACTTTGTGTACTGAGGCAGGGATTATCAGTTTGCATTGAGGGTATTGCGTAGGTCTCATCCTTTGGATTGACAGAGAAATCTTGGACACAAAGCAGTCTTCAT
This sequence comes from Anomalospiza imberbis, assembly GCF_031753505.1. NCBI lineage: Eukaryota > Metazoa > Chordata > Aves > Passeriformes > Viduidae > Anomalospiza > Anomalospiza imberbis. The sequence continues at coordinate 13,318,827 of NC_089693.1, read as the reverse complement.
GGCTTGACTTGGAACAGAACAGCAGTGTCCTGATGGTCTAATTTTCTGTTCCAGATGCCTCCTTGTCTGTCCTGCTGATGAGTTCAGAGGAGTTGTGTCAACAGTGGAAAAGCCACTCTAGGTTAGCAAAGGTAGATCTAATGCTGTTCAGGTTTAAAAAAGAAAAATCCAAGATCAGAATAGTTGGAGGAAATCAAAATGTAGCTGATTTCTGGCAAAATGGTTTCTGTGGTTTTAAGTGCTTTGGAAAACTGTGAGCTGCAAGACAGAATCTAAAAGCATGTTGAACTGAAAGGCTGTGGCTGTGTAGCTCTGAATCCCTCCTTTGGTAGCAACAGTCACAGCCCCCATGTGCAGACTGCACACAAATGTCCACAGGCTGCCCAGTTCAACTCAGTTCAGCAGGGAGAGGAGAAGGAAGAAGCAGAGGTGATGGCAATAGTCTGGTGTGGAGGTCGCTCACAGCAGAGGGCTCTGGAAAGCAGCCAGTGTAAGGGCACTGAGGCTGCAACTGCTCATGCAAGAGTCCAGAGTTACCTGCCTTCAACTTGTTACACTGCACCACTCACATTCCAACATACTGTCAGTTTCTGGGAGATCTTAAGAAAATCATTGTATACTGTGCAATCCAAAAAAGCTAATTAGCAAGAATAGTGGTGTAAACAGTCATTAAAAATTCATTATAACATCTTTTTAACTGTAGTAAACATGTCTAGCAGTAGATTCTCTTATGATTTCGCTTTTTATATTTGTAGCCACATACTAAGTGAACTTTTGAACCCAATTTTTAAAGCGGTTTGCTCCATATAATCACTCAGCAAGAAGGCAAAGGTTTCTTTCCTTAGTCCTCGGGAAAGAGGTCAGTGCTGGTGAGAGAGTGCTGGATCAATGGCTGTGGAAAGCAGAGCTGCTGGTGCTGTGGGGTGTGCTGAGGCAGTGTCTGTCACTCCTGTGGCAGCGAAGGTGCCACTTGGCTCTTGGGCCCTGCAGGAGACAGGCAGAAGCTCCACAAAGCCTTGGCAGCTGTGCTCGGGCACTGTCAGAACAAAGCTGCCATGTCTTTTTAGGGCTTGTTTGGAATGTTTAACATGTGAAATATGTTCCTGCTTCTGCTCAGATAAAGTATATCAATTGTATTTATTAGCTGCTTTCTAGAATAAAAGGGTGTTTTTAGTATTAGTTACTTTCTGTCTTGGTGATATTTCCAACAAACCATCTGACCTAGAGTAATTCACCTTTGCTTTTTGTTTCTCTGTTCATGAAGTGGGGAGATGATTGCTTGACTACTTTGCTATTTTTAGTTCTGGTTGTTAAATAATAGATATTTGTTCTGCTGAAGTATGACAAATTTTAGGGCTTTTCTGCCAGTAGGTGCAGGTTACATTGCCATTGGCACAGGCTTTTTCACTTTGATTAGAGTACAGTTGTCTATAAATACTCAAAATATGGAAAGAAATATTAAGAGCAGTCCATGCTCTCGAAAACAGTAGTCTTGCATAAAGCTTGCAGTGCCCCTGGCCTTCAGCTCCCCTTATCCAAACTCGAGGACAAAAATAACCTGTAATTCTGCTTTCATTATGGAAATTTGAAATATTTCAAATTTGAATGACATTTGCACTGTCCACATTACAGAAGTAGCAGCTCTTCTGATTGTTCCTTACTATATTCTTCTTCTATCGTATTTAAAGTTTGGCCTGACTAGGTAAACAATCCAGAAAAAACACATGTTTTTTTTGCTTGGAGTTTTCCTTTGGTAATCCCTTTTGACAACTTTGAAATGAAGCTTGACTAATGTTTGTGACCTGACAGTAGATCAGCAGTCAGAGGAAACCAGGAGAGAACCAATCCACCAAGGTCAGGAACCCTGAAATATAGTCTTTGATTTTGGGGATTTGTGTTCAAATCTCTAGGTTCTCTGCTTCAAGCAGAAACATGAATGAACTCTGTTTCCTATAGCGCAGATTAAGTCCTTAACCTCATTCTATGCTGAATAGATCTTTGTCTCTGTATGCTGCAGAAACTTGCGGTGGCAAGTTAGTGTCTCCCAGAATGGAAACAGATATCAAAACCTGCTATTTTCATTTTAAAAAACCCTACCCCACATAATTTTGGTCATCCTGGTTTATTTCACAGGTGTTTATTTTGCTCAATCAAAATGCCTTTTACAAATACAAAGAAAGTTGCATCTGTTTCAATGAAAATCTTGTTCTGTGTCTATCTTAGGCAGCAAAAGGACAGATTCATTTGGAGCAGATATGTGTGGTTTAATTTGATTGCTACTTATTTTGTGCATTTCTGTAGTTAACTATCTGTATTTGGTAACTGTCGAAACAGAAATAGCAGAGATGTCTGTTCCTTTATGTGTTACTGAAAGTCTTTGCTTAGCTATGACTTGAGGTTTTTAATTCTTTGTCCTTAGTTTTTCTGTCTCAGTATATAAGATCATGGAGATATTTTGAGTACTTGATAGATTTTTGGCTAAATTGAAGACAAGTTGTAAAAATTAGTATGAACACTGCCTGCTCCCCATCTTCTTTCAGTCTTCCTTTGTTTTTATGGTTCCAATTGCAGGGGATAAAGTTAATGTGTGAAGAGCAAGAGTACCAGAGGCAATGCTTTGTGCTGGCTTTACACCTCAGTGTCCTGCAAGCAGTTTTGCATGCTTGTGCATTTTTCTAATGTAACTTCAAAAATATGATTTATAAATAGCCTTTGGAGAATTAGACCATCTTCATCTGATATGATAGAACCAGTCAATCAAGGTCAGGATACTTCAAGCAGGATTTTTACTTAGATCCTTTTAAATAGCTGAAAAGGATTCCCCAGACGTTGCACAGGCTCTGTGTTTTTTAGAACAACAGTAGCATAAGCTTTAACAGGCTGCACAAAGGGGAGTTTGTCCAAGATGGTGCCAACATCACATTCTTCCTTTTGATGCCACTCAAATGGCATAATTCCTTTTCTCTTCCACTCTAATGACCTATTTTTTCCACACTGTTGACGTATTTGAGGATTGGGGTGTGAATTTGTAGAATATTTTGTGTTCTTGTTTCTTTTTATTTATTGCCGTATGCATCCAGCCTAGCACAAAGAATAACACAGAATGAATGAACCTTTTTCTTCTTGGTCAGGTAGTAGAGCAGCTGAAGTGCTCCTCCAGTTTCCCAAATTCTGTGATTCTGATCGCATTAAAAAATGGTAAAGTTTTGATGCTTTGAAGAATTGTAGTAACAGCAACTGCAGTTATTACTGGATTCACCAGACTTTTAGCATTGAGAACTGGTGGATGTCAGCTGAGTTTGAAGAGACTGTACTTACTAAGACTGTAACCAAATTTTGAGGGTTTCAGAAATGTGTAGAGAAAACAGCCTAAACAAAACACGGTTTAACAAATTTTAACTGAACAAAATGCAGTCTTTCCCAAATCTGCTTGCACTGACTGTCACACTCCATCTCCTTGCTGCCACTTCTTCAGTTTCAAGATTATTTTCTCTAAATAGATTCAGCCTCATCTAATAAGCTTAAGTTTATCTAATTATCAGCCAGGTAGGATTACCTCTGTGAACTGCCTGTGACTTCTTTTAATTCTCCCATTTTGAGGAGGTCCTGCCTTCCCGGGCTTCCCTGCCACTGTTGCTGGAAGCTGAAGGAGTTGTGCAGAAAGTGCTGCCTAGGGTCAGGCATGGAGAGGAGTGGGGTTTGAGTGCAGACAGTGAGATCACATCACTCTCCAGCTGCTTCTGCCATGGATGGATGAGAGGAAGCTGTAATCAGCCACCTCAGATGTAGGGATGCAGTTTTGCTCATGGGAGAGTGACCGGCTCACTCGCATCCTTTGGAAAAGGTTCTGCTAACACAATCACAGTCACATTTTTTCCTTTGTTGTTGGGGCTTTTTGTTGTTTTTCTTTTATTAGGGGGGTTGGCAGGTGAGACCTGTGTAGCAGAGTGGCTGAGACAGGGCCCTTCCACACAGCCCCTTCCTCCTACCATGACACAGAAATGGCTTCAGCTGCAGTGGGCACTGAGACTACTGCAGTGTATTTTGATGAAAGGTTTAATATTTCTTCTAAAACCTTGCCTCCTATGTTGCACTTGGGCATAGATTTGGAAGGGAGAACTTGTCTTTCACTTCAGTGTCAGACTCATGGGGTGGGGGGGGGAGGATTTATTTTGCCTGGGATGCTTTTGTCTCATGGATTAGTGCTTACCATGCAAGGTAATCCCACCCAGACAGTGCCCTTTGGTGTGCTGCTTGGGCTTTTGCCATTTAAAACAAAAAGAGCTAAGTTCCTTGGACAAGAGGATGTCTAATAATGAAGTACAAATTTTCTTGTTAAATCTCTGTCTTCTCAAAAATTATTAATTTTCTGTAAATTCTTTCTTTGGAGAACATTGACTTTGCAGTAATGAGCTTGCTAAAGGAAAACCCACCAATTTAAATGCTGTGATTCATACAGGAAAGGCAGAAGAGAGAATTTGACAAAATGTACCCATTATTAAGAAATACCTCTCTGGATACTTGGTGGTTTGAGCACCACTGCTGTGTAAGCTGCTGTAGAGCCACACAGAAATAGGTGTCAGCAAATTTCAAGAGTTTGTCAGAGGAAACAACCCCAACCAAGTGTTGTGGTTTGCTGCAGCTTATAAAAGCAACGCATCCAGTGTCTGTTACCTGTGTGCTGCTGGGTGTTTCTCTTGGCTCTGGGCAGGTCTGTCGCATCGCTGGTGGCCCCGTTCTGTGCAGCACTTCTGGAGTGGGGTTTGCTGGCTGGGACTGTTGAGACCCCACGCTCTCCCAGCTCCCTTCCCTGCATACCGTGTCCCACAAGTCCTTGTGCAGGATCTGGGGTCAGGGAGGAGGAAGTGGAATCTCCTCTTTCCTGTGCTGCTGTCAGTTTTGTGCCAGCAAGGTTGGTCTGGATGTGACTGGGTCTGGCAGGGAGCCCCAGTTTGAAGTGAAGTTTAGGTTTTTGGTTTCCCCACTCCCCATTCTGCTCACTGCTGAAGTGAGCCAGGTCTCACTGCTTGTTGATCCCCCCCTCTTTTCTGTCCTTCTGGAAAATGTTACATTGGCAGTAAGATACCAGTAAAGACAAAGAGAATTAGCAGTAATCCAGAAGCTGTATTCTGACTTCAAAAAGGATCATGCGAGTCTCCAGCCCTGTACTGATGGAGCACCAGCTCAGGCAGTGTTTCTGTAGCATCTTCCTGAAGGAAACCCCCTGTGCTTCCTGCTGCATGGCTTTCCTTGCGTTGCTGCTGAGCAGGCCCTAAGCATGTTATCACAGTTCATTTTCCTTCTATTTTTAAGTCCATGTACTGGTTTCAGATGACCAAAAGCTGGTCTCTGTGTAGCAATCACTGGCTGCATACACCAGGTAAAACTCCCCCTCGTGTCTGATCCTCAGCTGGTATCCTCTGGAGAAGGAGTCTGCCATAACTGAGATGGATGTTAACTGAAGGGCTTGTGTGCAGTAACAGTTTCAATAACTGATTTTCAAAGGAAACAAAAAAATACATATGTACATATATAGTTTTTTTAATGGCTTCATGAAAGTCTATGACACTTAACTATTAGTAAATATAGTGGATTGCTGGATCACATCTGGCATTCTCTGCTATTACAGCATAGCTGGTTGTGATTCTGGATTCTGAGAGGTGCTTCATGACAAGACCAAGTTTTCATGTTACATGTCTGGTTACAGAAGCAATCTGTTGTTAATATTTTTCCAGATTCTGCTTTTATTGCATGTGAATTTTTAATTGTAATAAGTGCTTTCTGGTGGGTGATGATGTGCAAATAAAACAGGAAATCATATTTCTAGTCACATAGTGCTCATAGTCATGTTCTTTCACATAAATAAATACATTCTTGTTTGAAATTCTATTATTTAGCAATACACTGTCAGATGACAGTTTTTAGCTGTCAAACACAACTATTCTTACTTGCTTTTTTCCTCTCCTACCTCTCTCCATTTTTTTTTCCAAACCAAAACACCTTATCTAGCAAGAAGTTGAGAAGTTTACAGACCTAGAGAAACTCTACCTCTACCTTCAGCTGCCTTCGGGTCCCAACAATGGAGACAAAAGGTATGTCAGTGTAAAGGTGAACGGCTAATACTGAAAACTTGCTTTGCTTTCTGTGGCACTTAACTGCTGAGGAATCATTCACATAATGTTGGTAGCAGGAGCAACCTTTATTAAACATTAAGTACTCTTGTTTTCCTGAAGATCAGATGTTGAGGTTTTTTTTAAACTTTAGAATCTTTTATTGCATGAAAAGCTTGTGATTATAAATATCCTGAAATGAAAGAGTCATCAGAGAAAATGTTTCACAGTCTGTGTAATTGTTCCTACACTGTTTATGTATGAAGTCATAAAATAGCAACACCAGTGTGATGGTGGGTGAAAGAAAAAACTGATGGTATTTCTGGTAACACTTGTTTGACTAAAGGAAGTTCTAGAAAACCAGCCCGCAGATCAGAGTGTCACAAAATAAACCTCTTCCCAGTAGGATGGTTATAGGCAGGCAGATGCCTATAGGAAGCACACTGAGTATCTCCTGGGAAAACTGGGTGTTCCCAAAGGACAGCTGGCAAACTCAGTAGGCAGAAGCTTAGAGGTGGCCAGTAAGGAATAATAAATTAAAGAGTCGCTGTGTACTTGCAGCTGTGTATCAGTCAAGAACTGGAGTGCGGAGTCTCTTTGTTAAGTTGTGGATGAAAGAGGGAGCAACTGCTGCCCAAGGCTCAAGGAATAGGTAGATCTATGAGGTGCAGGCCCTCTTTGTCTCTGGTGTCTCTCCACCTGTAATAGCAGACAATTATTAAGTCCTCTATGGAGCCATGTCCTCATCAGCACCGCTCGTTCTCTCCCCAGCGATCAGATCTCCATGTCATCCAGCCGTGCCCAGCAGATGCACGCCTTCTCGTGGATACGCAACACCCTGGAAGAGCACCCCGAGACGTCCCTTCCCAAGCAGGAGGTCTATGATGAGTACAAGTGAGTGCCATGCGTACGGCTTTAGCCAGTGCAGTGTTCTGTGACGCTGACTCTGCACCTGCCCCACTGGTGTGTGTGGACACTTGATGGACCATGCTGCTCTTCCTTGAGGATGCAGTAACTGTGGCAAACTATATTCATTACTACTGCCTCTGGAGATAAGACTGTGATGTTTAAATTGTGCATTACATGTTCAGTTGCTGAAGGAAAGGTACAAGTGAATATCAGTATCAGGTGAATGAATGAATATTGGGTTTGTCATGTACAGTTGCTGAAGGAAAGGTACAAGTGAATATCAGTATCAGGTGAATGAATGAATATTGGGTTTGTTTTGTGCAGTGGCACAGGCAAAAAGCATCAGTTACTATCTTACAATGTGTGTTAGTCTGCTTGTTTACGTACCTATATGACTGCCTTAACAAGGGTGAGGGGTTGAATTGTTCCCCATAGATGCAGCCGTTTTGCACATATGATCTTGCCCATCGCACCTTTCTTTCCAGAATAATGCATAAATATTGGACCTTCCTGCAGCAAACCTGATTTCTACAGAGGCACAATATATCTGAATATGTATGAAACCAGTAACCAAGGCCACTGTGAGTCTGTGCTGTCAAGTCTCAAAGCTACCGTGTAATGAGGAAGCGATTAGAAGCAAGGGAGAGGGAGCTGTCTGATGAAAGTTGGATTTGAATTCATTTACAGAACATACCCCATGGGGGAGGGGGAAAGAAATAATCATCCTCAGCCCAGTTGCCTGAAGATGAGTAACAGATTTATGATCTAGTATGAATATTTCCATAATCTGAACGATTACTGTAATTTGCAGGGAGCTGAATCCCTTCACCTCCTAAGTGCCTACAGGATTCACCCCATAGTAATTGTTATTGCAGGGCTGCCTTCGGCAAATACCTCTTTTTAATTAACTCTCTCTGCTGAAGTGTTTTACTCTGATTGAGCTGAAGCATGATGGCATTGGCTTGCCTGGGGTTGATAAACATGCACACACCTATTCCTGAGCTCCTGCTCGGCCAGGAGCGGTGACGCAGCCTGGCAGTGCAGCCAATGGCACAGACACGCTGCGGTGGCCAATCCCCGAGCAGCAGCCGCTCGCGCAGACACAGCAACAGCGGCAGCTGCTGTGCGGGAGAGAGATGGGAGCGTTATTCTTAAATATATTTCTTATTAAATAATTTATGGCCTGCTTCAGCAACAAATCTGCTTGGCTTCCATGCTGTGCCAAGCTGCAGATGCCCGGAAATATCATCATCTACAGATTGTGGAGTGTGAAATTTGGATAGCTTTGTATGTAGCTGCATCAAGTATTTGTGTATTGTATTTTTTTCCCTAACAAAATAAGGGTGGTAAGCAAATATTCAGGAAAAATATCAAATATTTGGAATCTGTTCTCCTTTGAAAGCTTCTGTTCTGTTTTTAAAACATTCCATTTCTTTGAATATTTTCATGAGCTATTCTTATACACAAAAGGAGAAGTAGTCTCGGAGTGGGACGTGGGGAACAGGCATATAAATATGTGAGTTCATTTTGATATGTCCTTTTTCTTTACCTAAGGGGTGCTAAGACCTCGCAAAACTCAGTTCTGTTATATTAACCAGTTACCATTTCTCTCTTCTGTGTGCAGAGATGGATCTTGCATGAGCTCACATAAGCAAGCTTATGCACTCTGCATGTGTAAACCAAAAGTGCAAGACTTCAGAAGACTGCTGCATCATACCAGCATCTTCATTCCTGACGTAAATTTTGGTCAAAATAAATCTTGCAAAACTGCCAGCCTTCTGCATCACCTTCCATATTTTTTTTCTATGAAGAGGGAAAGACAGAACCTTGCACTCCACACACGTTCACCATTGGCAAGTGCTTGATAGTGTTTTCATCTCCTCCACATTTCAGTAGCCCCTTCTCACTGGGCTTTTTCAATACAGTGACTCTTTGTGTTTTGTTACTCTTCAATTTAAGGGTGAATTCATGTTTCTTAATGGATAAAAGTGAGTGGCTTCATCTTTCTTTTGAAAGGGATAAATTTAAAATGCATTACAGTGGAAGGCAGTAGCACTTGGGAAGGCTGAGAGCTTGCAGCTGAATTTTAGAACGGAGGTAGATGGGAGCTGGTTCATCTCTTGTTGGTGCTGTGATGCTGCTTGTACTGACAGAATACATTGAGCTGTAAGAGGCTGGGTTTCTGTTGGGTCCTCAAAGTTCTTCTGCCATCTTCCTCTGGGAGTTACGTGGGAATACAGGCTAGAAAGTATGGGAGCTCAAGGGGAGGTGCCCAGCATGTTATCCAGCATGCAGTGAATGGATGCTGCTTCCCATTAGATCCTTCCAATGTTTTCATATAAGTCAATTTTACTTGGGTATCTTGTCCCTATTAGAAAACATCCTTCTGCACACAGCCGTGTATAGATTTAGCTGAGTTTAGAATTAGGATTTCAAATCTATATGCAGTCCTCCAGTACTTATGCAGACAAAATCCTTACTTGTCCACAAAATGATTTGTTGAGCCTTCAGTAAACACTTGAGTCCTCTTACCTTACATCTATTGCTGTGACGTAAGGGACGAAAGTCATTCATATTTAAGTTTGGTGTCCTGAAGATTCACTTGATACGCTTAATATGGATTAGGAGGTCTTTGAGTCATCCTGTATCTCTTTCCTTTAGTCTGTAAATCATTAATCCTTGCTTTACTGACTGCTAGGCCACTTGGTGCCACCTGATGCATAGATTATATGTACTAAGTGTTAAGAATATTAACCAACAAGTTAGAGGAATATTCAGAAGCTAACACAGAAGAGGCCCGTGGGTATAGGTACACCATGTCTGGTGAACACATAAAGGACACAAGGTACATACTAATCTTGTTAGGTAGTGCTTATCCAGGGTTTTTATATAATATTCTCTGATAGGAATAGGATGGGACCTGTTGTGTTGCAAAGTCTAGTCCTATGTCATAAGCAACTACCCATATAATTCCTTTGAAAGCCAATCAAATTCCACTTAAAGCACTTGTTTCTTACCTCTGCTGCTGCTCCTGGGAGTCTGACCTGCAATTTCATTTCTCTAGTGGTTTTCAGACATCTGGTTTCCATCCTACCTGATTATAAGGACGCATTTATGTGCCAGCATTTTTGTCAGCCTTATGAGAGCCTGTTTTTCTTAGGTTCTTGACTCTAACCCATTTTTGGAGACCAGTGGTTTTGGGGATTGGATAAACCAAGAATTCTATTTTGTTTCCTTTGATAGGTTCTTTATCATTTGCTATTCATGCTGATTTTTCCTGCCCAGGAAGCTGTGTAAGCTGGGCTGCATAGCTTCTCTTCATCAGCTTTTTGGTTAATTTTTTTTGGTGTGTTTTAATTCAGATGCGCTGCCAGTGTATTTTATGTCTGGAGTACATTCAATTCAAAGATCTTACCCCCACAAAAAAAATGCCTTTTCTGCTTGTCATGTAGGGGAGCTCTGTACAAAGGAACAAAGCAACTGCGTGTCCGTTGTCGTTCCTGTCTCTGCTTAGGCCTTCCCTCCCCCAGTCTGTTTCCCACCCACCCTTCAAAGAGCAAAACAGCTCCTGGGCTCAGCGATGTGCCAAGAGTGCAAGTAGCAGAGAGAAGAGCTGCAGGGAAGACACTCCTGGTATGTCCTGTCAAGTCAATGAGAGACCGCAGATGGACGTGGAGGGTTCTGGGCCAAGCCAGGAGGGGGAGGAGCGCCGTGTAGGATGATCTGTCTGAAGACTGAAATTCCATGATAATACTGATAGCTCAGAATTCACAGGCTTGCAGGAGCTTCCACTGGGGATATGAGGGGACCATTTAGACTGTATGTTTTTGCTGCTAGCAAGTGATTGTCTTACAGCAGATGTGCTAGACTCGAGGAATGGGTAACTTTATTCCCTTTTAATTCATTTATTTTCTCTTAAGGGGGAAATAATTTTAACTTCGAAGTTAATAGCAGGTCCCTAATCCTGGTGCTTTGCTAGCTTGTTTTTTGGGGTTTTTTTACTTTATTTTGCTGACATTGTTGAGTTTCAATCAAAGATATTACTGTCTATGGCAGAGAAATTCAGAGAGTTCTCCTTTTAATGGTATTTGAGACTTAAAGTTTTGTAATCAGCATTTGTAAGCAGCAAAGACCCTCCATTCAGGAATTTTCAGACTAAAGTTTGAATCCATGGAGGCCTGACAAGATGTAAAGGACAAAAAGCACACAGAGATCTATTTATTAAACACAGAGCAGTGTCTGATTCCTATGAGGGTACAGTGAGGCAGCGGAGAATTCCTTTGTAATAACTTCAAAGGGACATTTCTAGAAACCAGCTTCTGTGAGTGACATACGTTGAAATGAAATGTGTTGGTATATAAATTGGATATAAAGCTTCTTGATGTTCTACATAGAAACTAGACTGATGCCTGACTCTGTACCAGTTGTAGGCAATGTGTCCTGGTTTGGAGTGGCCCTGGAAGTGGTGGGGAGGCTCTGCAGGGAAGTGTCAGCACCTAAGAGCACAAATGTTGCTGTTTGTCATCATCAAAATCATTAAATCTGTGGTGGTACTTCCCAGGTGGAGGATACCAACATACAGCCAGGGTAAAAGCAGCAGACACTTGCTCTGTAGTAAACTAATATTTTTACTGAGAAGGTAAAGGCAGTGGTGAAAGAAAATAAATCTCATAAATACATAAATCTCAAGGAATACATACAGCTTTCTACAGAGCTACAACTTGAAGAGAAGACATTTTGACTGGATGCCGATCATTACTAAGTGATGCTGGGGGTGATGCATCTGTTTCAGACTGCTGCTTTTTCTTTGCATCTGCCTGAGTTTCTGGGGTTGGTTTGTGTGTATGTACCTGATTAGGGCAGAGGCAACTGTGGGGTGTGAAGTCATTGTTTCTCTGCACTCTTGCTGATAACCACACTGATTGTGTACAGTCACCTTTTCAGTGGCAGGTTGTTTTTGTGTATTGCTGATAGGACTTCTCATGGGAAAGGAGATCGTTGCTACCTCCCCTTTCTACTCTCCCCTTTCTACTTCTCACGGGAAAGGAGGTCGTTGATGCTGTGGCTGTTGGAAATCTCACTGAGAAGGTTTTATACTGGTACATTTTAGGCCACAGCACATCAATGTCTGTGCAACAGTGCAAGGAGTTGCTGTCTTTGTGCAGCCTTAAGCACTTCCAAAGCAGGTCCTGGTTTTCTCCTTTGCTTTATGTTTCTGATTTTCCAGAACATTCACCTTTTGTAGCAAAATCAACAATTCTTGTTCTCTGCCTCAAGAACGTAATTTTTTAAATGCCTCATATGCCAAATCAGAATTCCTTTCGCTCTTTTTGAGAACTGAAGACAGATAACAGTGCCCATTTTACTAGAACGAGTGAAGATGGCAAAATAATTACGTTTTGTTTCTTTATTCCCCTATATCATCAGGCCGTATACTGAGTTGCATGATGATCTTCATTTGCAGCAGCAGTTGGAATCTCTGTTAATTTAGGACTGTTAAATAGGGTTGTCTATAATCAAGCATCTCTCATAGTTCAGTAGAGCCACAGTGCTAGGATGACTGGGTCCTCGGCATGTGCTTTTGTTACACCTATAAAGCTGGTTCCCTGGGAAGGCATCTTTTAAGTTTAGTTCTGTTGAGGTCTACTAAATAAAAGTTGTATATGCAAAATCTTTCTCTGGACACTGACACATCTCTTACCTACTGCTTTTCAAATATTCCTGCAGGCTCTACCACGCTCAAGCTGTGCTTCTGGCTAGGGCAGGGTCTCTGCTTTATTATGTCCTGAAATATGTGAATCGAAACATATGCTTTAAACTGAGATGTGGAGTAAATCTCAACTGTGCTCTAGATAGTGCCACTGCTTGTTATGTCTTCACATGACTTGTCTTTGAACTCAGTAGAGAACAAGGCAAAAACTATGATATTAATAGCTCTGTTTATACATTTTTAATGCATTCAATTCGTGGTGGATAGCTTCATTAATGTTAAATGTGGCTCTAAATATGGATTGGGATAAGTGTTTTCTTTTGAAAACCTTTGGAGTCTAGCATGTAGGCTGGCCTCTTGTATTAACTACGATGCCATTCACGCTTTCTTTCTCTTTGTTACAGGAGCTATTGTGACAATCTTGGCTACCACCCATTAAGTGCTGCTGACTTTGGAAAGATCATGAAAAATGTCTTTCCAAATATGAAGGCCCGTCGTCTAGGCACAAGAGGCAAATCAAAATATCCTTTGTTAGAACGCTTCTCAGTAACTTGTTCTGCTCTTGCCTGGAGATCATCTGTCATGGTGGCTTAACTACCGGCTAAATGTAGAAGTAATGTTGAATAAAAAATGCCTACACTTTTCCAACGCTCTTTAAAAATTATTAGCTGCAGTAGTGTTAGGTTGCAAGATATAACTTTGGAAACAAGTACTTGAATTTAGGTTCTGACACTTAGTTGTCACAGCAGCAAGGCATCAAAAAAGTTTTATTATTTAGTGCAAAAGAGATACTGGAATAAAGGAACCAAAACTGTTAGTGATTTTCAAACCAGTTTTTTCATTCGTCAGAATTTTTCTTTTCTCAGCTGAGAATTACACCTTCCCATGAGAGCCCTTAGAAGCCATGATGAAGTAATGTCCTACCTGCTGCATTCCCCAGAGCTGGCTCTCGCTGCATCCTGACGTGCTGGATAGGCAAAGCCCCTGCAGTAAGTGGGGGAAGGAGAGCATGAAAAGGCTAAAAGGCATTGAGATGCTTGTAGGCCCTAATTAAAAACCACCCAAAAGAAGTAACAGTAATGATATGAATGTGCTGTGGTACTGGCCTTTGCCAGGTCTCACTTGAAGTATGCACTTAAAGAATTAAATGCTAGCAGGCAGCCCAGAATTGCTTGTCTTCCATTGAGGGAAAAAGCCTTCCATGCTGTAGTAAATGGAGAAGCTGTGTCAGTTAAACTGTTTAATAAAATACAGTGTTGGATTATCTAGCAGTGAAATCTGAAACTTAGTACTCATGTTTGGATAGGGCTAGAGAAGTGTTAAGGAAGAACTCATACAATGTAATTGTAGCTTGACCCAGGGGATCTCTTTAAGTTCTATTTCCAATGTTTCTAATTCAGAATGATCAAAACGTGACCTTGTCTCACACCTGCTGTAATTCCCAGGCTCCTTAGATTTCTTTTAGTGTAATTATGCTCCATTCAGGTTAATGCAAGCAGTTGCAAACTCCATGGCCTAGGAAAGAGTACAGACATATTTACAGAATGTGAAAAATTAGTGATCCTGGAAAGGATTTGTGTGTCATGGAGAAAAGACAGTGTGTGACAAGTCCCAGACGATGCTGTAGAAAGGAAAAAAAAAAAGGCTGATTTGATTTTTAGACCTATAAACAAGTGAGTACAAATAATAAAGGGAGCATATTTTTGTGTACCAAAATGATGAGAAAAAGTCTGTCTTTATATTTTTACAGAAAAATTATCATGGATGAGGAGAGAGTGCCTCAAAAATAGTGTGAAATCTTAGGAAGAAATGCACTCATCGGGCTTTTTATCTTGTCCTGGGAAACTTCTGTTTGAGGAAGTCCTTCAGGAGAAGGAAACAAAGTAGAACCTAAGTTTGAGAATGCATTTTTAATAGTGATTGACTTTTTTCTTTTTTGGTTTTTTTCTTTTTTTTATTAATTGCCCCATCTTGTTTTAGAGAGTTTAGTCAACAGTTATGCTAATGATTTGAATTTTGAGTAGTTAATTGAAGCTGCCTGCAATGGTTTGGTGCTTGTTCTAAGTCATCAAATAAAATTAATCATACCCAGCATCCTCTGCATGGATTGAGAAACCCAATGACCTGGCCAAGAATGCAGCCATTGATAGACTTTTGATTCTGACTGGCTGTGAGATCATGCTAATGACAGGAATTCTCAGTTCTGTGTTGAGTTTGCTTTTGAAGCTTATGAGGGTTATCAGAGGAATTACTGCTCTTCTCTCCTATCCCCCAGCTAACAAGCAGACAATGTAGACCTTAATTGTTGTTCACATATTGCTACAGTGGACTGAGGAAGAAGGCCTTTGTGCATATGCCAACACTGCCCAACCTTGACTTTCATAAAACTGGAGATGGGGTATGATATTTATTTGCTTATTTATATATGTTTCTGCAAGTTAGCATTTATTATGCTGTTTTTATGTCAGAACTTTTCAAAACAAAGTGAAGATCTTGGCAGCTTTTAAGATTTTTCTTTATGATTCTTATATTCTGAATCAGTGTTTAATGTTTTTTTCTGTAAAGTTCATGATGCATTGCAATACTCTTAAACTAATTTAGGAGGTGAGGTAGACGTCCAGAGTGTTCCTATCCACTGTATACATGTTTTAAACTCTGATTCTGTTGTACTTTTGCTGTATTTTTTTAAGTCAGTGCTAAGGAAGAGATACTCCAGTGAAAGAAGCAGTTCCTGGGTAGTAGTGACTACTGAGTTGACAAGACTCTGGATACAGGGGAAATCAATTGTTGGTGCTCCAAATATTAGGATTCTGTCTGATTTTCTTCCAGGAATGTCAATTCCATATAATGCCTTTGGGAACAACCCGTAGATTATTGTTAAGACATTTAATTTTGAAAGATACTGATGTTGTGATCTTATTCTCATAATTTCATGTAAAACTGTGAGCATACTACTCCAATTTCTGATGTGATTCTGATAATAATTTGCTTTCTATTTTTGTTTTCATGCCTTAAATGACCCTTATTAATTAAAGTAACCTTTCCTCCTTTGTTTGTTTGGTTTAGTTGGATGGAGCAGAGCCATCGGGGCAGCTGCAAAGTGTGGATGAGGAAGTCGTCTCTGCAGCCTGCCGTCTTGTTTGTGAATGGGCCCAGAAAGTGCTGAGCCAGCCTTTCGATACAGTCTTGGAGCTGGCTCGTTTCCTTGTCAAAAGTCACTATATTGGTACCAAGTCAATGGCAGCTTTAACAGTAATGGCAGGGGCACCAGCAGGTAATGAGATAATGCTGAATGTTGAAATGGGGGATTTTCCAGCAGAGAGTAGTGACAGCTTGGTTTGAGAAAGCACTTCTCTTCAGGGCAAACTTTAACACTGACTCTGAGCATTCAGCATTAATTTATGTGATTTTAGTCACATTGCTGAAAATTACTGTTCTTCCTGGTCATCTGGGTAAAGACTTGAAAACCAGCACTGGTCTCAGGTTTAGATGGTGATCCTCCCATTCCTCTGGTGAGGATTCTGGTCTTTTAAAGCACTTCAGGTTGTGTAACCTTCAGGGCGTGTGAGTAATCCTGCTGACCTTACATACTTGGCTAGAACAGGAGTTTGGTGCTACTACAGTGCTGGTTTGTAGATAGACTGCTGGTGTAGCTGTTTCTGTCTGCTAACTTGCCCTCATTTGGAAACAATTTTCTGTCAAGAGCAGATTTTTTGTGTGGTTTGTTTCCTTCTGCAAGCTCAAAATCAGTCACTTAATCATTTAGTGTGTATTGGTGACCATGGAAAAAGTAAATTACAAAAATGAAGGATGAGAAGGGAAATGCAGGTGCACAACATGCCCCCAGACTTCCCTCTGAGAAGTTCTGACTAGGCCTATCAAGCAAAGCAGGCATGTCTTAAGATCAAGGCCAACCTCTTGAGACAGTTTTAAATGGACAGTGATGTTCAGGTGATCCCCTTCTGGATCATGTTCTTTTTCCTTCCAGCTCTCTGTCCTTTATTCCATCTTGGACCTGACAGGTGGCAGTATTGGGTTTTGCTGCTTGTATGCTCCATCGTGACTTAATACTTGGCTACATTGGTTCTGCTTTCCGTGCTGCTAGAAGGGACACTCAGTGTATGGACAGCTCTTCAACTCATGTAGCTTCTCCTCCTCACTTCATTCAAGAAAAGATGGTTTCCTTCAAGGAGAAGGGCAGTTACTTCCAGTGCACACCTCTATGGCTTGGATGGTCATTTTAGAAGAGGTTCTTCCTAGGGTGACAAAAATAATTCCATTCCTCTTGCAGGGAACTACAGTGTCTCTGTGCATTAACTGAAGAAAAAAACAACTTTTACCCTCAAAGAAAAGTTTTAGGGTTTTTTTCTTATCAGTATTACTTGCCCATATAGAAGAATTGTGTGCCAGTAATTGCAATATATTTGGGCATTTCGCTGCTCTGTGAAGAAGAAATTGTGGAAGTGGAGACATGTTGTGACATTCAACCTGTCATGGTACATGCAGACTGCTGCTGAGAGTGTGGGCTCCCAGATCACAGTTCCTAAGCATGTGCTGGCCATCAAAACCAATTACTTGGGTTTAGTATTGTAAAATTAGTATCAGTAAAACTAGTAATGTAGTAAAATGATGTTGATTAATTTGTAATTAGGAGTAATTTTAAAACTCTGTACCCTCAAAGTGTAAATGAAACAATGTTAAAGCATTTCTAAAGACGTTGTTCAGCAAGGTTATTTGGTCTCTAAAGAGCATGCTAATCCTCTTGTCTGTTAATAAACAGAAGGTCATAAATGTGAGGTGATTTTGTAAGGGAAATTTAGTACTAACTGTGCAGAGGACACTGAGTCTGTTTTCTCCCTGAAAGCAGCACTTGCCTGCTTTGTAATCAGCAAAGTAATTTCTCCAGAAAAAAATGTTCTCCCGTTCTAATTTCAATTGTTTTTTGAACTTTTCTTCTTTTTTTCTTTTTTTTTTTTCCTGAACTCTTCTCTTTTTGTTATTTCCCCCCATCATCCCTGATCACACAGAGGTTATGATCCATTCTGATATTAGATGCACTATATTTAATGCCTTGGCCGTTAGATAATGTCATCTGCTCAAAGCTGCTCCTCTGTGACACAAACCCACAGCTTTCTGAAAACATTTTTCATTTAAAGCTGCCTTAGAACAGGTAACAAAACAAAATCACGGCAGGTGCTGGATTTTAAAGGCTCATCTGAAACGTGCCCGCCGCCCTCTGCTGCCAGTTCAGTGAAATGCACCGGGCTGAGAGTGTGCTGACACACAAGTTGCAATTTCACGTTATTAGAAACAAGAGGCCCATACAGAGTATTTTAGCAGCTAATGCACAGCTTGTCTAAGAGACAGAGATTTTGCTACAAATGTGGGAATAAACTGAAGCTGAATAGATTTAAACATGAAGTGGATGGTAACAACTCATAGAGGAAGTGTTCCCAGAATGGTTCTGGAGGTGCCTGCCATATATTATCTGTTAGATGTAGAAGTGTCACCACAGCAGATAGGGTATGTTTGGTTATAATTTGTTCTCTTTCTTTTGTTTTCAGGAATAAAAGGGATCCCCCAGCCCTCAGCTTTTATACCTACTGCTGAAAGTAATTCTTTTCAACCACAAGTGAAAACTCTGCCATCTCCTGTTGATGCTAAGCAGCAGCTGCAGCGTAAGATCCAGAAGAAGCAGCAAGAACAGAAACTGCAGTCTCCTTTGCCAGGAGAGTCTCCAGTAAAGAAAACAGAAGGCGCTGCAACCAACGGTGTGACCAGTATATCTAATGGAAGTCCTGCCATTCTGTCCCCTCCACCTATTGGCATTGTTGTGGCTGCTGTCCCCAGCCCCATACCGGTAATACTCTCCGGCAATTCTCTAGAGAATCCACCCTATGCAAAGGTTGTACATTGCCAGTAGCTAAGCAGTGGTGTCAGTGGATTAGAACAGTTGCCATTCAAAGGCTTGGGTGCCTTGATGCTTTTCTGTCTGCACTGTGTTACAGCTCATTAGTTACAGGATTGATACAGGGCAGCAGAATTCTGATCACGTAACATAGACCAAGTTTATCTTTGAAGTCATTAAAGTGAGCCTGGACATGAAGTTTAACCCGATGAGGGAGCTGACACCAGTTGTGTGGGTCGCTGAGGCCCTAATATGGAATCTAAATTGCCGTTCATTTGCCCAGTGCATTTAGTGACAGGTACAGTTTTATTTTGAATGAATGTCTGTAGTACAGAACATTTTTGTTTTTCAGCCTTACAAAATTGGGCTAAGGAGTACAGGAAGGTTATTTGGTTTTAAGGTGTTCACTGTGCTGTTCATTTTGATAGGTAAGCCAGTTTTTCTGCCTGATAGTGAGTTTGTATTTAACTCACTTTTGAAACCTTAACAATGAGCAGTATTTTGAACACATCCTTTCCTCTTTAACCTTTGTATGTCTGTCTTTTTGTCCCAGGTGGTAAAGGGTTGTATGAGCGTGACCTTTTCATTAGCAGAAGAGCAGACTAGTGCATACACCAGTGCCTCATGCCTTAAAAATAGAAGGCATATGTCTGTCTACCAATCCTTAGGCAGAGAAATAGAAATTGTCTTGGACTAGTAGAAGAACTTATTTTGTTTCAAACTGACATTCACTGCCTTTGGTGTATTGAGCTACGGTGTCTTTCACCTTTGAAATGCTTGGGGCCGAGATCATGTGTGGGCTTGGGGCCCTCTTGCTTCATTACCACACCTTTTCTTGTTCTCGCTTTACAGGTGCCAAGAACCAGGCAGTTGGTGACATCTCCAAGTCCTATGGGATCGTCTGATAGCAAGGTCCTGCCGCTCAATGTTCAGGTGGTCACTCAGCACATGCAATCAGTCAAGCAGCCACCAAAGACTCCCCAGAACGTTCCCGCTAGCCCCGTGGGTGACCGCTCTGCCCGGCATCGCTACCAGCAGATTTTACCCAAGCCAGCAAGCACCAGTGCTCTCACCATCCGCTCTCCCACGACGGTGCTATTTACCAGTAGCCCAATCAAGACTGTTGTGCCAGCTCCACACGTGAATTCCTTAAATGTGGTAAAAATGACAGCAATATCTCTTGCCCCGAGCAGCAGTAGTGTGCCCGTCAAACAGACACCTTCAGTTAGCACTAGTGCAGGAGCAGTGGAAGAAGGGAGGACTGGTCCACAGATCAAAAATGGATCTGTTGTTTCACTTCAGTCTCCAGGATCCAAACCTAGCACTGCTGTAGCTACACCTGCAGTCAAGATCAAAACAGAACCAGAAGCATTGCTGGATGAGAACTCTGCACAGGGCCAAGAGAGCTCTGACGTGTCTAAATCCATAAAGGCAACCCCTGACCTGCCTCCTGCACAGCTAATTAATTTTGAGGTTGCAGCCTTGAAGGTTTCAATGGATGATGTCATGGAGCTGAAACCAGGCAAGGGCTGTGATCAGGAAGCTGAAGAAGCAGGGACCAAATATAAGACACAGTCTGATGAAATCACACCAGTTTCTTCAGCAGGCAATAATCAAAGCACTCTTAAGCTCACAGTTGCCAGTCAAAACTTGTCCAGCACCAGCATCAATTCACCTCCTACTGGTGAGTCTACAATTAAAGACAAAACATGCACTAAAAGTCCAAGAAAGCGACAACCTTCCACACTTCAGGATTCCCAGTTACCACCTGTAAAGAAACCACTAGTGGAGCAGTTTGCAGCTGGTAATGCTGTGGAGGGTCAAAAGGCTAACAATGTTAAGAAGGCTCTGAAGGTTGGATCATTAGCTAACAGTGACAGTACAGCAACACTTGCTCAAGTTCCCATCAAGGTACCCATGACAGTACCTGTACCTCCTACAGCTGCTGCAAACTTAGCAACAGACCTTTCTTTGAGCACCAATTTAAATACCTGTGATCCTGCTTTAGAACAGCAGCTTGCATCAGCTTCATCTCCAGATATAAAAGTAAAATTGGAAGGAAATTTGTTTATCATAGAAAATGATTCAAAATCTGATGGCAGCTTTAACCCAAATTCATGGCATCATATCACCAAAACCTCTGACTTTGCATCTGTGAATTGTGATCAGCAGCAAGATATCAGTGTTATGACTATTGCTGGGCACTCTGGCTCTAGTGACTTACAGGAATCCGCGTGGGAGCCGGTGCACTGCGAAGGTATACAGCAGGATGTGTACAGCCAGCAGTTACAGAGCCAGATCCAGGACTCCTTGGATCAAATACAAGCACAGTCTTCAAATCAGTTACCTCTGCAGTCTGAGCTGAAAGAGTTTGAGCATACAGTCCCTCCGTCAAATGAAAACTTCTTTTCATTTGATGACGACCTTACCCAGGACAGCATTGTGGAGGAGCTGGTGCTCATGGAGGAGCAAATGTCCATGAATAATTCCCATCCTTATAGTGGTTGCCTAGGAATGACACTTCAGAGTCAGGCTGCAGCTCAAGGAGCTCCTGTATCATCTCATCCAAGCAGCACACACTTTTACCATTCGATCCATAACAACAGCACTCCAATTCACACTCCCACCCCCACTCCCACCCCAACTCCCACTCCCACCCCAACTCCAACACCCACCTCCGAAATGATTGCTGGGTCTCAGAACATGTCTCGAGAGAGCCCTTGTTCAAGGCTGGCTCAGACGACTCCCGTAGACAGTGCCCTAGGAAGCAGCCGGCACACGCCCATTGGCACACCCCATTCCAACTGCAGCAGCAGTGTCCCTCCAAGTCCTGTGGAATGCCGAAACCCATTTGCATTTACTCCCATCAGCTCTAGTATGGCTTACCACGATGCCAGCATCATATCAAGTAGCCCTGTGAAGCCAATGCAGCGGCCTATGGCTACCCATCCCGACAAAACCAAGCTCGAGTGGATGAATAACGGCTACAGTGGGGTTGGTAATTCCTCAGTCGCAAACCATGGCATCCTTACAAGCTACCAGGAGCTGGTGGAAGATCGCTTCAGGAAACCTCACGCTTTTGCAGTTCCCGGCCAGTCATACCAGTCTCAACCACGCCACCACGACACTCACTTTGGTCGCGTGACTCCTGTTTCACCTGTGCAGCACCAGGCAGCCCCTGTCAGTAGCACTACCAAGCAGGAGGGCTTTGCTGTTCCTGCTCCTTTGGACAACAAAGGAACTGGTTCATCTCTCAACAACAGTCTGAGATGCCGGAGTGTGAGCCCTGCTGTCCATCGCCAGCGTAATCTCAGTGGGAGCACTGTTTACCCCGTGTCAAATATACCACGTTCTAATCTGACACCTTTTGGAAGTCCAGTGACTCCCGAAGTTCACAATGTATTTGCTAATATCCATGCAGACACCGGTGCCAATAACATAGCACAGAGAAGCCAGTCAGTCCCATTGACTGTGATGATGCAGACGGCCTTCCCGTCTCTTCAGAAACAAACAAACACTAAAAAAATAACCAATGTGTTGTTAAACAAACTTGATTCTGATAGTGATGATGCAGTGAGAGGTTTGGGAATGAACAACATGCCCTCAAATTACACAGCCAGGATGAATCTCACTCAGATTTTGGAGACATCCACCGCTTTTCCTAGTGCCAACCCACAAAGTATGATCAATTCCAGCACTTCAGTTTATGAATTCCAAACACCAAATTACCTCACAAAAAATAGCAGCACCGATCAGATCAGTTTTTCTTCTGGAGATAACCAAGCACAATCAGACATTGGAGAGCAGCAATTAGATTTTAGCAGCACTGTAAAAGACCTTTTAGGGGAGGACAGTCTGCCAACAAACCAGCAGCTGGTGAATCAGGTGGCATCAGATCTCAATAACGTTGCATCTGTCTTTCCCAGCGACATCAGGTTGTCTTCCGAGCTCTCAGGCAGCATTAATGATCTGAACACTTTAGACACAAATCTACTGTTTGATCCAGGTCGTCAGCAGGGACAAGATGATGATGCTACACTGGAGGAATTAAAAAATGACCCGTTGTTTCAACAAATCTGCAATGAATCCATTAACTCAATGACTGCATCAGGTTTTGAGTGGATGGAGAGTAAGGATCATCCTGCTGTTGAAATGTTGGGTTAATCTTGTTTTATAGTATGTATGTAGCACACTGTATCTAAAAGACAGACGTATTGTATTTGTCTTAATGGAAGTGCCTCCCGCAGCAGAAACACTTGCTATGTATTGTGGCATTTTTAAAAAAAGTTTGCTGTACCTGTTGCTGATTCTTCAGTAAGGAAAAGGCAGTCTTACCAATTTTAAACACATCTCTGAAGGTGATGGGCTATCAAAGAGCCAGTATTAAAATTTGAATTTTGGGGTGTTTCCCATTCAACATTTCTTGTTTTAGCAAATAAAGAAGTGGTTAATGGCAGCCAGTGATGACAGCTATGGTTGATGCTTTGGGAGGGTTTTAATTCAAGCTTGTTAGTAGGCTTTCCATACTTTGTATTGGTTGTTACTTCTTAGTAAGTGATCTTTACTGACCTTTGTCATCCAGGTTTGAAAAGCGGGGTGCCTGCAGGTAGGTAAGTTGGTGGGGAGTGGGTACAAGTGGACCAGGTGACATGCAGATGCCTGATCATTGTGTAGCTGTCTGGAGCACTGCTCAGTGGTGAACTTCGGGAAATCTCTGTAGCACTGGTGCCATTGGCATCTCCAGTAAAACACAGAGATGGGAAAAGCTAACAGGAATGATCAAGGAAAAAGATGCACTAAATTTTTTTATTTAAGAGAAATAAATCTATGTAGTTATTTTATCCATTAATATTCATTACATACTTGATATTTTAGTTCTCATGTCAATGTTTTTATATTAGGTAAAATTAATGCAAAAAGATTTTGAGCACTGAGATTTAATCTAGGCATAACCCCCTATTTTAAAGTGATAGGTACTGTGTATCAGTGCTAGAGAAGGAATATGATACTTTCCCTCTTTTTTTTCCTTTTTTTTTTAATAGAGAGCTGCTGGAGCTCATTAAAATACTATTTCTAAAAGTTCCTTTTTTTTTAACGTTTGCTCTTTCCTAACCTAGTGGAGGGCATAGGAAGATGTCATTTTTTCTCTACTTCAGTAGGTTGAGCCTTTCTCTTTCTTGCTCGCCTTCTTTCAAACAAAAGATTATTAAAATATTAGAAAATGTGGTTAATCTAAAAATATTTCATATAGAGCCATAGTACTGCCAGGCACTTTACAGATACACAGTAAGACACGTGATCATTCTTTTGGTAAAACTTCTTTTAAAAGTACTTACTGTTTTAGAAGCCTGAATTCAGTTTTCAAAAGTGATTTGACAGGGTTTATCAATCTTTTTTTTTTTTTTTTCTTTAAGGAAAAAAATACTGCCCCTCTGGAAAATGAGAATTAGACTTCTGTCTCACTGGTTCACTCAAACCAAAAAGATCTTTTATTTTATCAGCATGGCATGCATGGATCTCTAATGGTCAAAAGAGAGAGGTATTTAGCCAGCCATGGCCTTGATTCTAGAAAGAGGACTTGCAGAGGCAGATTTTTACAAAAGAAGTGGTGCACTGAGTATGCTACAATACTATCCCTTAAGCCTAGTATAAAATGGATTACTTTTCCTGTTACCTGACACAAAGCAGAAAATAGAGCAGGAAAAATTTTCTTCTTTTGCATTTCTTTGATGAGTGGTCATAAATTTACAAAGGGGGAGGTTCAGTAAACCCCCCATAGATTTCTCTGAGGGGAAGATGCTCAGATTTTTCATGTGATTTGTGTTTTTCTTTAAGTGACTTGGTGGTTTTCTGTTTCTTCAGTTTTTGTAAATGACTCGAGATCCCAGTACTGGTCAATTTTTTTGACAGTGCTGATTCAACTTGTGCTGCTGCATTGGCACTGGAGGTGCTGGTGTATCATGGCTTCTCTTGCCCTTCCCCCAGTTCATCACCAGTTTATGGCTTCTTCTGCAAGGACAAACAGGTGTGCCAAGTAATAGCACCTTATGGGGGCCTGGTTTCACCGTGCTTGCATCAGACGTTTTGCCACTTCATCAGGAGCGAACCTGGAGAGTTCCGGTCCCTCCTTGAAGCACAAGGATGTTGCGATAATGTGGTTTGCTTTAAGACCAAGTGACTCTTCCAAGGCGATGGGGAGGAGGCTAAAAGCTGCATAGTAACCTTCTGCTTGTTGTCCTGCCAGGTGTCCATCAGTAAGACTTGAAGCATTTTTCTTGTAGACTGAAGTTGCTGAAGGCAGGGCTTTGAATCTTGTACTTGCCCGTGGCCTTTTGAGAGGGTTTGTTGAACATCCTCTCACCCTGGTAGGAGGATGAGTCTGAGAGACACTCAGCACCTTTTTGTTTCTGTTTCCTGACCCTGTGTGAAGTGCCAGCACTACTGTGAATAGGTGAAACCTGCTTTGATGAAGGGGGAAGGATCCCTTCCAGCTCAGCTCTTGTGTGATTCTGTGACTCAGAGCTGCCCGGGTGCTGCAGCAGCCCGTGTTCCATGGTGGGCTGGCCTCACCTCGGGTCGCAAATGCTGACACTGAGGGGCACCTGGGGGAAGGAAGGTTTAGCCTAACTGCTAATTTTTTTAAGAAGATTTCTCACAAAAGCAAAAATAGATTTAAAGTTGATGCATTCTAAATTATGCAGCCATCACCAAAGGTTTTTTAAAATGCATTTAAAATTCTTTTTAAATGCAAGCATTACATTGGGCCTAACATGTGACTTAATTAGCAGAAATATTCTATAATCAGTGGGTTTAAAGTAAATATATGTTTAATTTTAAAACTATTAAATTTGATAAGAATTGTTTCAAGTAAAATCCAAGGCACAGGCACAGCTTTGTACATTGGTATGTATCATTTTAGAGATGTTTGTGTGTTGGTGTTATAATTAATGTTAGGTCCCTGTACTTAGTGCTAGTTAGTTCTTTATGATACATTGAGACAGAGCACTACTGCACACCAAAGTATGCAATACCCAAAGGAAAATTCTGTGATCCTAACAAATGGAAGCCTGTCTTTGTCAGATACTCCAAAACTTTGAATTTGAGACAGTTCTGACCCTTTGTTTACATTATTGGCTTCCTATTAACATAAGAAATTATTTTGATAGCAGTTTTTGCTAAAGTATAAAAACTAGTGAATTTGTACCCTGTGTACAGTATTGCAGCAAACACTTTAAATTTGATTGCTTGGTTAGTCCAGCAAACTTTCTGGGTTCATATATTGCACTAAAATTCTGTTGAACCTGTGGCAGGCACATTCCTTAGGATAAATGCAACAAATACGGCCCACAGATTTAAAAAAAAAGGCAAAATGAAAAAAAAAAACTTTTTAATGTGTTTCATTATTAAAAGGCAAAATGTCATTAAAAGTGACAGGTGAAATTGTCTTATGTAGCAATGTGCATTGATCTCAATGAGATATTTCTATTTTTGATTCTCTTACATGAGAATATTGCAGCAGGAAAAATTAAGTTTAGTTTGCTTCACCATGTTAATACATGATCACAAAACGTGCATGAGTGTTAATGACTTAATCTTGTACAGTACTAGATATATTCCTGTAACCACTTTTATTTTTTTTATTCTTTTGCTGTATTGAAGCTGGTTCAGTGTTAACCAGGTGAGCATAGTTATTCACAAGTTATTTACTTTTTTTATGTTAACTAATTCAGCTTAGTTATTGTTGAATATGTTCCTTTCTTGGATTATTTTTTATTGTTCTGGTGTTGAAAAACATTTTTGCATCATTTTATCATGATAAGAATTCATGAAGTAAATAATTTGCAAATAATTGCAATAAGCACTGACTTCCGAACTGAAAAGAAGGAAAGTGTTTCTTGTGCAGTGCATCTGAGGATCATATAATAGTCTTGTACTATACTGTGCTTTATTTACTGCACCATAAGGAAAGAAAAATCCCTGTTCCACATTTTCATTTAGTGCAGGAAATCCAGTTTCTCCCCTCTTCCCCAGTGTTTTGTTGTCTGTTGTACTGCTGAAACTACAGTAGTTGAATATTGCAGTAGCATTTCAGTTATTTTTTTTATTGAAAGTGCTCAAAAATTGTTTTTTAAATGTTTTCAAAAACAATAAAAACCTTTTGTATTAAAATTATTTCTTGAGTTTTTTCTTTATATGGAAAATGTGCTTTAGGGCTGGCCTAAAATACAGAACTTTGTAGTTTGTGCGATGACAGATGACAGCTGCCCAGTTGAACCTTGCTGAGCCCAGTAAAGCTGAGCGTGAAGGTGAATCTGCCTCGCTGGGGTGCCTTGGTCAGACTTGTTCCAAGTGTTGGTTTCATGCCTGGGTGCTAGCTCTTGCTGTTGTGACATACGACGTCCCATTGCTGGGGTTGCCCTCCACTGTATTGTTGGTGCTGATCTGGTTTTGCCTTCCCATATTCATAAGGCACTCTTACAAGAGGGTGTTAGTGTGGCTTGAGTTGCTGACATAAAGGGGAAATGTGTGCTTTGATCTACGGAGTCCTGTATTTGGATTGTAAAATTGCATGTAAACCCATCAGTGTACCTAGCACAATCTCTGTGAACAGGATGGAAAGGCATTGCCACAGAGCAGGAACTGGCTACAAAAAATGAGAGAGGATAAATATTCAGGTTTTCATGCCAAAGAGATAGCGCTTGTTCAGACTTAGACTAACGTCCCAGACTATAGAGGTGCTGAGATGAGCTGGCAGGTGACAAGATTTGATGGTTGCACAAAATCACTTAGGCTCATCAACAAAGAAAAATAATTATCACAGAGACATAAGAGAATCAGAAAGATATGAATTTTAACATATCATGGGAAGAAATACTATTAAAATATCTCACTGCATTCTAAACATGTTTTACAAAGAGTTCTCAACGAACAATTGACAGACACCCTTTATATTCCACAGTCATAAAAAATGCAAATTAAAAACTCCCAAGCTATGAGATGGAATATAATGTAGGAGATAATAGAAGGATACTTAAAAATTGCTGATTCATCTGAAGTAATAATGGGTTTTAACTGGAACCTCTCAGCTGTAAATTTGAAAGAATTTGTCTTAATGGTTAATAAAAAGGAGCAAAATAACAAACAAATCTGTGAATGGGTATGTCCTAACAGGAAAGATTTAAGAAGGCAGAAATCTTGGAACTGAAGTCTTGAGCTTTGTAGGTTTCAAATTATTAGATGCTTATGTGCTTATTAAAGACATCCAGAGTAAGTCCTAAACAATTGTTTTGAAATATTTTTACATCTCCAGAAATCAAATCTCTGTGTGTGAATGCAGCTGGTATTCCAGTAAATAGAATTCCACCTCTGGGGTTAGGGATTGCTGTGACAAATGATGCAGTGGTTCATGTAGTCCATACAGTGTCTCTGGCAACTGATAGCTCTTCTCTAGAGCAGACCTGCATTATTACGTGGTCACAGAATAAATGGCCTCTTTGGAAACTGTTCTAGACTCAAGAGACAGAAGCTCCATCTGAAGCCAATCAGAGTTAACCAATGCTTGGATCTTGCTGCTCTCCTCCCTCTCTTAAAAATGGTACAAGTTAAGCTTGGATAAGGAGACAAAATTGAATAAAAATATATAGTGAGGCTTGCAAATTGGAGCAACAGTGGGAAGTTATTCCAAACTTAAGGAAGGAGCAGGGGCCTGACCGTATGCTTAAGATGTTCCCGAGTTGGGATCCACAAAATAGTTAACAATTAACCTGAATGTGCCCAGGCCTGGGCTATGCTGTTCTTGTGCTCTGCTGTGTTTGTCCTCTGGCTGCAGGGAAACATTGGCCAGGTAGCCAAACACAGGAGCCTGCAGGCAGCTCCCACTCAGTGCTGGCAATGATGCCACTTGTGTGTCCTTGCCGTTTATCTGAAAGTGCAGCTGGAAGTTCTCATGTGAACATCCTTTCTGCTTGACCTTTGAAGTAGTGAGCAGAGTTGTTTTCTGGTAGGAAAATCCTATAAAAACTCAAGGTGGCCTTCCGTGGGCAAGATGTGTGGGTGGATTGGAGGCCCATTCCGTGCTGCACAGCTGGGGGATCTGAAGGGATGTGAGACTGTCTGTACTGTCCTCTCTTTGTAGTGCTCACTCCAGCAAATGGCATTTTAAGCATTACTTCACAGGGTCTGAGTGCCTTTGTTACTGTTTTTGTAACAAACCAACACCTAGTGCATAGTTCACTGATGAAATTGCAAATCTTTCTGTTTCAAAGATTTGCAAATTGCAAATCTTTCTGTTTCTTTTCCTAACCAACTTGTAAAAAAAAGAGAAAGGAGTGAAATAGAAACTCAGGAAAGCCAGATTAATTAAGTCGGAAGTGAACTGAGGGCATGGAAAAAAATGTTTAGAAAGCATTTAGTGCTAAAAAGACAGCTGTTTCTTGCAGATTACAGTGTTTAAATGCCCCAAATAAAAGACTATCTTGATATAATGCAGAATACATAACTAAATTATTATAGTTCGTGATAGGTCATAACATTTCTGCCATGTGCTTTGGATAAGTGGGAAATATCCTACTAATGATGTAAATACTTGAAATGTGATGGAGCATTTGCATATCTATTCTCCAATGGCTTTGTCGTGCCTCCTCCTGAGTCTGTTCTTCCTGGGCCTGCCTACCCATTTTCTATATCTGGTAATACCTCAGTTCTGAAATCATTAAAAGGCTCCATTTTTGTCCCTGTGGCTCATCTTTTCTCTGCTGTCAGCTTCCTTTTAAATAAACTCTTTTATATGGATTATGGTAAGTTATGTATCATTGGAACTTTGCCTATCCACACTACCTAATTAGATGATGCCTATTAGAATAAAATTTTCAGTGCTGGTTCAAGCAATGTTAGCAGTATGCTACTGATCCAAAGCATATGCTGCTGTTTGTGTAGGGGGGGTTTTGAGTCAAATGTTAAAATTGTACTTGAAAAATTGTCCCAAGGACTGAAATGAGCCTCAGAAGTTTGTGAGCTTCATTTTAACCTACGTTTGCATATAAGGGGCCACTTTTTGATGGAACTGTTTTTAAAGTTGTGTATATATTTTACCAAATAAGCTAAATGTGCTTTTAAAGCCTTCATATGTGGTGAAGGTAGGAAGAAGAAGATACATATGAAACTGAAAATACTTTTTTATTTCTTCAGGGGTTGATAGCCTTATGTTCACTTATTAACTTGTTAGTAGTGGATTTTTGTGATGACTAAACAGAACCGGGCATTACCTGACTGCTGCTGGAGCTGAGTCCACCTGTAGCCTCAGGTTTTTGAAGCACTGTGTGGAGGAGGTAGCTAGTGGGAATCAAGAGAAGCTGTCCCTGCAGCCTTCCTCAGGTAGCCAACCTACCTATGGCTTCAAATCAGTATTTCTCAACATACTTACTTTAGAGAGATATTGGGCTCTCTTCTTGCAAACATTCTTTTGTTTCTAGTATGGATGGGAAAACACAGCACTGTAACTTATCCTACATTATAAATTAACTGATAAGGACTTGGTCATCTCCTTTCCCTGTCAAAAATACCCTTGAGCGTTCTATTTGCCTGCTCTGTATCAGTACTTCAAAAAGATACTTGTTCCAAGGGCTATGATAATCATTTCCCAGAGGGATCATGCCCAAATCCTCCTTGCTCTAAGGCAAGAAGAGGCATTTTTAAATGTGTTGTTTAAAAAGCTGTGTATAAGCAATGATTAATTCTGACTGGAAAAAAGAATCTCCTTGATTCTATTTCAAACTGCTTTGAAAAATTAAAACCATCTTTCCTGCTATATATGTAGAGATGAGAAGGATGATGAAGTGCTGGTGTCTAAGAGCCCCTGCTCAAAGGTTCTTGGTTCTTGCACCAATGGCATAACTACAATCTGCTCTGACAAGGATTAATTGTGGACAGCAAAACTAACACAGGGGCCTAAAATGGCTGTCTCTGAAAAAACAAAGTAGCAGATCTCAGTGCTTAGTAATAAGTAATTGCTGGAGACCTGCTGCACATAACTTTAAATTACTTCAGTGCTTTAGGAATTATCTGAGGTTAGCTTTTTATCAAAAACAGTAGCTGTACAATAATAGAAGGATATTTGCATTTCCCTTTGCTTTTGGCAGAGGTAATACTCTAATCATTAATAAATATCATTTTACAGCATGCACAAAGTCCTACATTCTTGTCAATCAACCTGGTTTTTAGGAGTACCTTCTTTTGGGATTACTTTCTATGCCAGTCAGACCTGAAGATATGTGGACTTGGATGGTGTGCTATTAAGTGTAGTTTGGTATTATCGGTAATTAATACCCAATGACAAAACTTTCAAGATCATTGGAAGCCAATCAGTGGACCAAGGATAGCACATTGAAAATCTGTATACTCAAAAGTATTTGAACATTAAAAATACCTCAGAAGTAATTCAAACAAACTAATAACAGCAATAATTTATTATTCCCATTTTCCTAATGAAATAAAAGAGAAACACTATAAGAAGGAGCATCTTGTGTGAAACTGAGATATGGGAAGATGGCAGTGCATTAGTGATGCTCAGTCACACACCATATCAGAACACAGCTTCTCCTGGTCTTAGCAATGTTTTAGGCACTGGCAAAGAGCATATAGCACATACTACTTCATACACATATGGAGAAGGATACTCTCAAGGTATTTAAACAAGAAAAGCCCAAATATGAATCCCTGGAAAGTTCTTACTTCTCTAACATTGCGATGGGTTGAGCTGTTAGCAAAAATATCCGCAAGCAGTGTGTTAAACATGGGATCACTGGTGGATAATTAATCTGGGAGCAGTTGACTGGAGCTCATCACTTCAGGGTTTCTGTTCTGGCAGCTCTCTTCCCCCTCAAGCTGAAAATAGAGAGAAAAAGATGACATTTGAGTGGTGGTGATTCAGACAAGTGTTTACCATTTCATTCAAATGCATATGCACAAAATGAGTATGACATTCCACCTCCACTATAGTTGCTCTTCCTACTATGAAGGTTTGCTCATCAATACAGAGATATTTCCAAAAGAAATTGCTTGTAAACTGTTATACAAATCACAAAAATTAGGAAAAACATTTTTTATATCTTTCTCTTCTACCCTGTGCGTGTTGGAGAGCTCTGCATCTCTCCTGGGAGGCAGGGAAGAAGGGAGCTGGCCCAGAGCTGGTGTTCATGCCTGGGGAACACAGGCCCAATCTTGGAGAGCAGTGTTAAATTTTGTCTGCAGGTTGCCCTGGAAAGGAGCTACTTGAGCAGAGAATTTCTGGTTCATATCTGGTCTGTCCCTGGGTGATGGTCACACCTCGCTGTCGTCCTGCAGGTGCAAGTAGAGCTGCAGGTCTTGAGACTGCTGGAGGCAGTGG
This sequence comes from Anomalospiza imberbis, assembly GCF_031753505.1. Taxonomy (NCBI): domain Eukaryota; kingdom Metazoa; phylum Chordata; class Aves; order Passeriformes; family Viduidae; genus Anomalospiza; species Anomalospiza imberbis. The sequence goes on along the minus strand of NC_089693.1, from coordinate 13,286,806 downwards.
CTTGGTTTCAGGCAATGCAGAAAGCACATGAATCCAAACAAGCATATGTTGCTTTTAAGGGAAAGAAAACAGAACCTGTGACTTTGGAAAACTGAGAGTAAAAAGGAGAAGGAAGGGGCTGATGAAAACCTGCAAATGAGCTAAAAGCAGCCCAGTTGAAATGCAATGCAGAGACAGCTGCCAGCCTGGAGTGACTACCAGACTGAAGTCCTTGCTTACAAAATATAAGCCTTCATGTTTGGATCAGTTTTGCATCTCGTTGTCATGGTGTTTGAAATCAGTATTAATTGCCAGGATCTAGCCTGCATTTAACAGTAAAGCCAAGAAGAGTGTTAAGTCTTGGGCTCTTAACTACATCTCTGCATTAGTCTCTTTACTCTTTACTGAGACATCGCCTTAATAGTAAAGAAATTGAGATTATTAGGATATCAATAGGTGTTTACTTCTCTTAGTCATAGCAATGACTCATGACCAATATAATTTTTTTCTATTAATTCCCTGTTGTACACAATTTTCCATTTACCTATCACTGTGACATTGTGAGTGGTTCATAACATTTTCTATTGTATGACTCAGTAGAACAAAAGACGATAGGACAAAAATCTGTTTCTGCCATTTGGTTTTTTAGTTTTTTTTGGTTTTGTTTTGATTTGGGTTTTTTTGCCATGGGGTTTTTGTTTTTTTGGGGATTGGTTTGGGGTTTTTTGCCTTTTTTTTTTTTTTTTTTTGCTTGTTTGTTGGAGGTTTTTGTTTTGTTATGGTTTGTTGCAGTTAAAATGACTTGTATTCCTTTGGTTTAAAGAAAGACCAGCAAAGATAATGTATCCAGTTTGATTTAAAATCATCTGTAGCAAAAGTGTATCCTACCCTTAATAAGTTAAAACACACTTTGGTGTTACTTGATGTCCTAGCTTTTATCACTTAACCATCACTATAGTTAACATATATTCTTAAATGAAAGGCTATTTTGATAATCCTTTGGAATTCTGAAACAAATCTCCTTTATCCACATAATTTCCTCCTTTAAAAGCAAACACTGCTTTGTTGGGGTTTTTTTCAAAGTAATTCAGTATTATGGTGCACAGATTCTCTTTGGCCTAGGAAAAGCATTTATGATAAAGAAAATCACAAACCATATTACCATAAATGTATATAAAATTAAAACCACAAATTGGATCTATCAGGATGGATGCCTTCAGCTTAGAGATGGATTTTTTTTAAACTTTGTACATTTTTGATATTTCATGGGACTGAACGTTAATTTAGATGGCAAGAGAAGTCAAATTTGTTACCAGATAAGAACTCACTATTGGGATGGACTCATGAGACAAAATATTAACAGATTTTTAATGGTATGGCTATACAAAGTGTTCCATTGCACTTAGATGACCCAAATTCAGGTTATTCTCTGCAACTGAAAATCAATTATTTGCTCTCAGAAGAGCTCTCTTCCACTAATAGTTTGAATAGCATAACACCATAAAATATTAAATGCTAGAGATATATATCTAGCGTAAGAACTGAATGTTTGTTAACAAACATATTGTGGTTTATGTTTCCCCCATTTTTAAGTAAAATAATAATTTGGGTGAAGTGATAGATATCTTGCTGGAATACTGGAGATAACTATTGATCCCACTGAAAATGCACATAGACCTTACCTTAATATATGGATGCCTCCGGGTATCAAACCCAGAAACACAAGTTCTGTGTTTCAGACCTGTTCATAGCAGGTCATCTGCTTATGGATTTGAGCATTGAAAAACTAATGCCTATTCTGGACAATCAGTGGTCTTTCCACATAAAAAAATGAGTCAGTGCTGTGTTACTCTGCTACTTAAAAAAGGTAATATAACATAAAATAAAATGAGTATGTTAATGTCCTGTTGTAAATTTCAAAAGGGCATTATTTTAAATGTCAAAGTTATTGAAATGACATATTACTTAAAATTTAATGTTTGAGTTTTGATGTCCTACAGAAAAGCCCAATAAGTATTGCGCTAATAAAATATTCACAGTAAGACCTTTATTAAGCAGGACTTTGGGATGCTTCTTGTTATAGCCTTTACTGTACAGAAAAACTGAGACTGAGCCTGCAGAAAGGCAGGCAGGATTCTGGCTAGTGACAGTAATATGTAGGAAGATATTTATAGGGAGAAATAAAAGAGTATCTTTTATTAGACTACAATTCTGAAAAAAAAAAATAACAAAAAAACTCAGCTGTGAGCTTTTGAGGCTCTGATGCTTTTTCTTTGACTTGGTTTGTACACTCTAGTAGGGTATGAGACAGCACTGCAGAACGCAGTGTTCGTGTTTGACAGCCACAAACCCACATGCTTTTTCTAGCAAACTGTAACAACAATTTACTAATCATTATACTCAGTCCCAGAAAAAACTGGACCTGGAAGTCATGCCTGTTGTAACTTAGGCAGATTTTCCTTCCTTGTCTGTTACCCAGAAACTTCAGTTTGGATGCACCTCTAAACTTGTGCTGGAAGACTGATGTAGGCAAAGCTGAGCCAAAGGAATTGGAAACTTTGGGTGTCCAGAGGGTCTATTCAGAAACAGAAGAGGGCTGTTTATTTTGAAATACCCAAAAACTTTTCCGGGTCTTATTTTCCAAACTGTCTTGGTTGGTCTTATAACAGACATTGTTTCCCCAAGTAAATCTACCAATTCATATGAAGCCACTTACCCAAATACCACTTTGTCTGTTTGTAAGACACTCACCTGAATTTTCCTAGCTAATACCCTACACTGATTTTGGGACATGTACAAACTGATATTGATACTGAGACTGTGTTTCCTTGGAGCATCTGGTTAGCCTCTGGAAGGAGAACATGAGTGTGTGTGTGCTAATGGGCACAGGTTTGCTTGAGTCTTCCTGAGGAGGTGTTACCTGTGTGTTCTGTGGTCTGCTTGGGGCACAGTCCAAAGAGCTGAGCCTGGATCTGTGTTTGTTTTGGAAAGGGAAGAGTTTCTCATCAGATGATAATGGCAGAAATAGGTCACCCAGGGTGTGAGGGGCCAGGTCGGATCAGTTGAAAGGTGACGAAAGACCATGGTTCCTTGCCAGTGCAGGTGCTGCTACATTTGTTTGTTGTTAGTGACCCGTGATTTTCAGCATTTTCATCCTAAGAGGGAGGTATGTTCTCTGCACTCCCAGACTGTGCAGTGCCTGGAGGAGTTTGGCCTAGGCTTGTCGAAAGGCTTATGGTTACAAAGCTCAGAATAAACCACTCTATTTACAGCTTTTTTAGCACAGCTCTTGCTGTTGTCCTCTACCTGCTAGAAAGGTGGGTGGTCAGTGGGGGATTCCTGAGGGATTGATTCACAGGCTTGCATGGGGCATGGGGGGCAAGTAGATTTTTTTTTCTCAAGAAAAGTCTTGACAACATAAATTGTTTTTATTTCAGACATGGCTTTTACAGTTTATTTTTTTCTGTCCTCTGGCATGCTCCTCGCTTGGATGTTATGTCAGGTCATCTCCTCACACAGTCGGGACTTCCTTCCTCTCCAGAGCACCCTGGAAGGCAGCACTGCCTCATCCTGGTGGGCAAAGTCGTTATTTTTCTTCTCAGTTTTCCCCAGATTTTTGCAATTTCAGGTTCCCTGAGTACGAGGGGTTAGGGAAGAGCGCCATAGCTTGGGCCTGGCTCTCAGAGGTGCAAAAATAATCTCAAGCTGCAGCAGGAGAGGTTTAGGTTAGGCATTAAGAAGAATTTCTTCATAAAAAGGGCGATTAGATACTGCCCAGGGAGGTTGGTAGAGTCACCGTCCCTGGAGGTGTTTAAAAGACTGGTCACTTGGTGCCATAGTCTAGTTGATAAGATGGTGCTCGGTCGTAGGTCGTACCCGATGATCTTAGGGGTCTTTCTCAACATAATCGATTCTGTGATTCTGTAAAGAAAGACTTGGACAGCGTAAACCAGCAGGAAAAATTTTAGAAAAGCGGCGTTATCCCGCCGCAGCCCCGGTAGGGCTGCCGAGGAGGGCAGGGCGGAGCACGGCGCGGCTCCCGCGGCGCCCTGAGGGGCGGCGGGGCTGAGGGCGGCGGCCGCGCGCCCCCTCAGGCTGCCCGCGCGGCGCGTGTCTCCAGGCGGGGCGCGGCGCGGGAGCCAATCGGAAGACGCCGCCGGCGCCCGGGTGGGCGGGGCCGAGGCTCCGCGCGCCAATCAGACGATGGAGAGAGGAGAGGGGCGGAGCCCGGGGCGGGCCCGGGGCGGGGCAGAGGTAAACACGGCGGCGGGGGGCGCGCGCCGTGCGGCTATGGCGGCGTCTCCTGCGGAGGTGCTCGGGCTGCCGGGCGAGGAGGTGAGCGAGGCCCCGGGCCGCCCCCGCTGCCCTTTCCGCGGAGCCGGGCGCGGGCTTCTCCGCGGGGCTGAGCCTCCTGCGGGGCGGGTATTCCCTGCGGACCTGCTGCGGTGGGGCGGGGGAGCGGGGCGAGGTGATGGGGGGCGTTCCGGCAGGATCGGCGCCCCGGTGCCGGCTGCCCTGCGCCCCGGCCCGCTGTGAGGTGGCAGCTGCCGTGCCGTCTAGCACCGGCATTCCTGTCTGCTCCCATTGGAGCCTCCTCTATGGACGGAGGGATCCGCGTGCGCTCCAACTTCCTCGTGACGGAGTGAAGCGGGATTTCTTCTCCCCCCGCTCTCTTCCCGGTACCGAAGAATCGTGTCTTTGTTCCAGGCTTTGTCACGGGCGGTGTGACAGGAGCGGTGCGTGGATTAGAGCGGTGCAAAAGGTAGAGCGGTGCCTGAGCGATGGGGCTCATCCCAGCGTTGCCATTAGCGGGAGTGTGAAAATCTGTCTGCGTGTCAGTGTTTTTGCAATAAACCCGTGGTAGCTGAAAGTGACTCCTGCAGTGGCCTCTGTCCTCAGGTCGTAGTTCCTGAGCACGTGGGTCTTTTGGAAGGTGGCTGAGGCTGATGTACCTATTACTGGGTGTAAGTAGCAGACAGGTGGGGGTGGCTGTTGCATTGTAACCGAGGCTTGTGCGTGGGGCAGAATATAATGGAATAGTTAACTTTATCGAGAAGAAGGAAAGTCGGGTTTTTTTTAAAATTGCAGATGCAGGAAGACTAAAAGCAGTATCTCTGAAAGCTGTTTGGTGACCTGTGTGAAATGTCAGTAATGTTGTCTTTGAGCCAACAGGATATTTTACCAAGATTGTCTTTGATCAGCTCTTTTTTGTGTTCAGGCAGTGATGATCTCTGTGTCAATGCATACTTGTTGCATCCATAATAGGAATTTGGTTTGTTAAAGCTCTAAAATACTATTAATTTTCTTGTTAGCATAGCTCTCTTTCTTAAGTTGTGCTTTATTACTGGAGAAGTAGCTAAAAAGCTCTTGAATGACTTTTTTTCTTCATCTTAGTATTTGAATTACATAGAATTTCTAATACAAAATTAGGGCTGCATACTGCAAGGGTTGCATAACACTTCCTATTGCAAGATCCTGTTTTCAGTTGCTAGTAACTTTCTGAGGCTATGTAGTTGTACTAAAAGATTCCATGCCTTAGGCTCTCTATTTTAACATTGTTGAGCTTTGTTCAGTTTAGCTGCTTTGTAATGTGCATTGCTATGGTGAAAATATTTTGAAATCTGCTTAAAATTTAACAATTCTCATCTTCCCTCAATCTTTTTGAGCATAAATATGTTCCTTTGGAACTACTGGGGGAAGTGGGGAAAAGCATGTAAAAAATCCATTAGATCTAATGTCTTCTGTAATTCAAAAGCTTAGCCAAACTTTTTCAAGTGACATATGCGAAAAGTGCAGTTTGTTTATGCTCAGAGACTTTAATATTCAGTGAGTACATACTGTTTTGCATGTAAAGAACTTGCTCAGTTATCTCCATAGTTTTCATGTGAGATTCTGTATGCACAAATGACAAAACATGATCTTATGATTGCAAGAAAGCTAGCTGCCCTTGCCTAGGATACAAGAATGGAAAATAGAGTTCTCCCTCCTTGGATGGTCTTTTTCTGTCTTCACAGAGTTTAAGTCTGGAAGATTGTGTACACAGAAGCACAGGAAAAACATGGTCGGAAATCCAAGTCATATTGAAAGTATCATCAAGGACTTTTCTGTTGTCCCCCACATTGTTTTGCAGTCTTGTCGTAGTTTGTCTGCACACTGCTGCTTTCCCAGGGCTGCTCTGGGGCCTGATCTGCAAGATGGATTTGCTTTGGGTATAAATCAGAATTGTCTAATAAAAGAAAACAATGTTATCTGCAAGACCTCTTGTTGCAGCTTTTGGAAATGATCCTATGGTAAATGTAATAATTATAAATATATTGTCATTAAGGAAGGCAGGTGAGGAGAAGTTGGTGTAATTGTTGAGGCAGTTGAGTGCAGTATCAGAGTGCAGATTCCATCACAACTCAAGTTAGGCATTTATGACAGATTTCTTTGTTAATGGTGTATTAATCACTTGGACTCAATAAAGGATTGCTAATAAAAGAGCTAATACTGCTCTTTTTTTTTGAAAAAAGAAAGAAACTGGGATAAGAAAGAATGTGTAATTGAGGTTATTTTGTATACAGTGGGTTCTTGTATATGCTGTATGTAGGTATCTGAGTTGAAGTGCCTGAATCTAGCAGGTGCAGTTTTCCTTAATTCCTCTGGTTCAGTTTTTCTTCTATAAAAGTATCCTGTCACCCACAGGACTTATGGCTTAGTTGAGTATTGAAATAATGAGCACTAGTAAGGTCAACGTGGAAAAAACAATAATTCTGTAGTCAGAGCAAGGTCTTAGGAGTAGAAAAGTAGATCTCAAATATTATGGAAATAAGAACAACATGTTGCTTTTTATCGTCCTAGTAACTTTTTTTAAAGGGGAAAGAATGCGATGAAATGTACTTCCTTCTTCCCAGCAGGTCAGACTCCTCTCCCAGCGCCCTTTGCTGCAGGTTCCTTGGAGCCATCAGGGGAACATTCCCTGCTGCAGACTTAGGCGTGGCCGTGCCCTGGGAGCCCTGCCTGCTCTTGCCCTGCTCGGGGGACATCTTCCTTTGAATGCAGGGGCAGGTGTTGGTTCGCACCCACAGGAGCAGGCTGACAGCTGCTGCTGCTGCTTTTCTTTGTCACAGCAGCGTTTTGGAAGAGGGGCTTTCTCATAAAAAACTTCCGAGTTGTTAAGACTTGGATTTCTGTAGATTAATCACTCTGATCAAGCATTTTCGAATGAGGTATTCACTTCCATTTACTGTATTTCTGTGACAGTTGACTCCAGTACTAAATACAGTATTTTCTAACAGTAATTGTGGAATGATCTTTCAAAGACTGAAAGAAGAATTAGCTAATGCACTGTTATTTATTTGGTTACAGAAGGAATTATTTTTTTTCAGTGTTTTGCTGTTAAAAATAATTAAAATTAACAATATAATTTTCAGAGAGTTGTCTGGTATCTATTTCTGTTTTCTATTATACCTGCTTACACTGTAGGGCTTTGGAATGGTATTCAATAAAACGACACTGATTGTCTATATGCATGTCTTTCATAGTTTAATGTACGTATGTCTGTATGTCAGGGTTGCTACACTCCCAGCCTGAATCAAAGGATTCTTATTTTGTTTAGCTTTTTTTATATTGTCCAGATAATATTCTAAGTTAGGTTTTTTAGATCTTTTGTATCTATTATGCGTGGTTGCTTTCAGGGATGAAACTAGAAATGGGAACTTCTCACAGGCAAAAATACACTTCCTACTTGCATGCATTTGCCATTTCAGCTTTCTCAGTCATTTGAGAGCTGTCCTGTGTAGAGCAAGCATTCTTGATTCCTGCAGGTTGCCTAAGATTTCTCATAGGCATATGGTATTTCATTCTGGAAAGCTTTAGATATATTATTATGTTCCTTTAGGATCTACTAAAGGTAGGTTGTTGGATCTACTAAAGTAGGTTGTTTATGGTTATTTAGCTTCTAGTTGGTGAACTGCATGTCTAGGATACATGGTTTGTCTTCTCTACTTCTGCACACCTTACCCCACAGTTCTTCTCATATTGCTGTCTTTTGAAGGTGATGTTGATGAATAGAAACATTTCAAACATGACTTCAGAGACTGGCATGGGCTAATCTTTTGGATTGCCTCTGACAGAAGCAGTAATGTTGTTTGGCTCCTTTGTGCCTGAGCTGGAGCAGCCCAGTGCTTCAGTTCCTGTTCAAAGCCTGTGGGCTCCCCAGTGCCTCTGTACGAGATGTCTGCTATATCTGACTGTTCTTATACAGGCACTTAGACAGAAAAAATAGATGTTCATGTCTCTCTGCTTTAGAAAGGCTCTCAATTTTTTCTAGGCTGTGAAGGACTTTACCATTCTAGGCCATGAATGACCTAGAATTGGTCTAGGTCTAGAATGGCCTAGAATCCCACCTATCTGGATTAGCTGAGACTCTTGTAGAATTAGTGAAGCTTGCTGGCCTGTAGTCTTGAGAGGTTTCCTGATTTTGTTTGGAGTTTGCTTGCATTTTTTTGAACAGCAGTGTAAATTTGCGTAGATCTGGTGGTTTCCAGAAGCTATTTGTTTCTTTTGTGTTATTTTTTTACAGCCTTTCCATTACACTGAACTAATAAACACTGAATGGGACTGTTATGGATACTGGGTTGCACATAATGAAAAATTGTTTGGTGATTGCTTGGGGGGGTTTTGGATTTTTTAAAATTCTGTTGACATATTGGTAACTTGATTAGTGGACTTCTGTTATCTTTAATATCTTCCTTAATTTGTAGTCAAATGCAGCTGTTAAATACAATCTGTAGTAACAGCCAGCATTTCTTGATGGACGAGACTTTTGTATTTATGAGCACAAAATGCTCACATGGTACATAGTGAATTGCTAAGACTGATCTGTAACTGGCACAAGGAAGTTAATAACTTTCATTATATTTAAAAGATCAATTAATGTAGTTTTGTAATGGGAATCTTTGTGAGTCTAAAACTTTGTTTGTTTTGAAATAATTTCTTCAAAGAAGCATGGTTCAGCTCTGTTGGTCACTGTAGAGGGGACAGTGTTCTCTGGGTTGTGAAGCAGTGGTCAGATGGGAAAGTCTCCTTCCCATTTTCCATCTGCTAGTGAAATGAAGTGATGATGCTAAAAAGGACTTTCTATTATTTGGATGCCACCTAACATGTATGGCTGCCTCACTTGAGAGGTCTGATTATTGCAGGAAGTACTTTTTTCCACCTAAGGCTCCCCTTTCTGTGGGAAATGCTTTCTTTCAAATGAGTACTATATGCAGACATGATATGAATCTTAAGAAAGCCTTAATATATAGTTCCTGATATTGCCAGAATCTTTAAAGCTGATGCTGCTGTACTGTTTTATTGTTGTAATAAGCTTTGGTGCTCTTATTGTGACTTCAGTGGTAGTTGATTCTTGACCTATCTAACAGGAACAAAAGAATAACAGGATGTTATTGCCTAGAGGAATTGCTTACTACCAAGTGTTCTCTGTTAGACTACTCAGTCATTTTTATATTGGCTTCCTCAAAAGAGCTATCTAGTAGTCCAGCAGATACTACCATTTTATGTTTTACATTAAATGAACTCTCCTGGCTTTGGCTGTAGTCATCAACATGTCACTATTTCTTGATCTGTGTCGTTTTTCTCACTCTTTCTTCCTGCTTATATTTTTCTTCTGTTTTCTGCTCTCTCTTGGACTTCTATCACTAAGGCAGGACTCATTCTCTCAGTTGTCTTTGGTGCTATTTTCCTACCATGTGAATTTGGAAAGAATGGGGGTGAGAATGAACAGTTTGTTAATGCCCATCCTGTGTAATTATTGACTGCAAACAACTGTAAGCCAGGCAAGACTATTCCAGTCTCAAGGTTGTGAACAAGTTTTAAACTGCTTATAAGGTTGAAATTTCTTTCCAAGTGTTTTCATGTCCAAAATGAACAGTTTAAGAATGTCTCATCTTAATGTATATTCATTGAACATAGGTAGTTTCATAGTGATTTTTGTGGAAATGAAACTCTCCTTCTGCAAGCGCCACTTTATTAGTTTGACACTTGCTTTGCTACTCTTAAGTACATTTTACAACTATTGTAAGGCATACATAAAAAGGATTTCTGTTTTATTATCTGTTCAAAGAATCACAAGCTGGAAAGCATTGCCTTTAAAGCTTTAAGTTACTGATTATCAACATACTGGCTCAGAAACCTTCTATTTCATCCCTTGTTACACAGTATCTGTTAGTAAATAGATTAATTATTAGCGATGCTGAAAATGGTGTGGTTTAGTAGTCCCAGCTATTTTGACTAGCATCTTGAACATGTACTTTAGAATATACTAATATGATTAACAATAAAGTCATTATAAAACCTGGAAGTAGATAATAAGATAACTATCTTGCTGACTCAGCTCGGAAAAGGATGTTTTGTCTCACTTAATCAAACCAAGATGTTTTGGATAGTTTAGTCTCTGTATTATGTCTTAGCCTTATTCCCATACCCCATAGCTTTAAAATACTATATAACCCCTAAAAACAACTTAAGCTTGAATTTTGTGGGAGCAGTCTAACAGATACAGGCTGTGTGCAAGCACTCCCTGGCAGATTCAGTAGTTTTAACAATATTTCTTCTATTTCCATTAGCTGTTTTTACCTGATTCATATTGGGTTGCTTACATTCTCAGAGGGAACAGCTTAACAGTTCAGTTTTAACATTATTGTATTCTTTCTTTTGTTTGTTTTTTTGCTTCCAGCCTCTGGAATGGCTGGCAGTTAGAAGCTGTCAAAAGAAGCTGAAAGTCCTTGTTCCATCTGTACAAACAATCCCTGTACAAGTCTGTGCCCAGAGCTGCTGCCTTTGATGGGCTGTTGTGTGCATGTCTGTGTTACAGAGCAGCTGGGCACTAAACCTGTACAACTCCCTTTGTGTGCAGAGCAGCAGAGAATGCTCAGTATCTTTAGCTGTACAGGCAATAAATTCAGATTGACCCATTCAGGTTAATGTCAGGACTGCAGAAGCTTGGGTAGACATTTCCAGGAAGAGACCCTTGAGAAGATTAATTGGGCTGAGAGAGAGTCTCTTAGATAAACTGCAGCGCTGCTACGCATTGCTGGTGTGTTCCTGTTTACTGGCTAGGTGCCCGTCCCCTCCTCTGCCACCAGAACCACTTGAAGCACAGCTTCAAGTGTAAAAGAGTAGCAAGGCAAGCTTGAGAGTGTCTGTAGTCAACATGGAAGAGTAAAAGGTTTAGGCTGCAGCCTGTGTATTTTTTGGACTACAAAAACACTCATGTTGCAGCTGCCTGTGGATCTACAGGAGTTACTGATCCACAGTTTCTTGTACGTGGCCATGAAGGAGGCAAATAAGGATCTCCTGAGCAAAGGTGAATGAAGAGGATGAGATTCGAAATTGCCTTTCAAACTGTGAAATTTTGATTTTGAATCTGTTCCCGGTGGGTGTCAGAATCAAGTGTCTGATGCTTTGTCTCCGTGCAGAGCTTGCATGGCCTAATTTTTGTCTGCATGAAATGAGCTTCAAAAGGTCCTGGAGCTCTTTGGCTGTTCACTGCTTTCTGGGATCAGTGTGTTTGTGGCAGCTTTTTTGAGCTGTGGCAGCAGTTGCTCAGTAATTCTGCCATCAGTGAGTGAGGAGGAAAGGTCGTAAGGTCACAGCGCTGCCCAGTATCCTGTCGGCAGGCTTTGCCTCTTCAGGATGTGTGGGGTCACAGCATAATGGCTCCTTCCAGTGTCAGGCCCTTCTGCCTGTGTTTGGATCAAGCTCTGAATTTCCCCTGTTGTCCGTTGCACACTGGCCTGACTAGAGTATGGGGAACCTTGTACGCTGTGATTATGTATTGCCCTTGCATGTTAGCATGGGTTATTTCCTGGGGTTTCTAGTTGCCATAGCTTGGGAAAGGAAGAAGTGGACTCTTAAGTGACACCTGTCAGTTTAAAAAAACCGAAAAGGGGTGTGGTGTCTTGTCAGTGAGAGTGGTTAGTTGAAAAAGTGAAAGTGAAAAAGGAGATCTATTGGGAAGATTGTTGTGAACAATTCAGGGATTTTTTTAAACTGTTTCTGTTAATCTAGAAAAATATTGCTGCAGGGCATACCTTTTCATACCTTCATAGTGGTTTGGTTAGTTGTTCTGCTTGGCTAACTAAAATGCTGTAGCTGTCCTAGTTTAGCACTGACCCCAAATAAATAATAACCTTTCTTTCAACAAGGCATGTTTAAATCAATCTTCAGCATGCCAGCATTGGGTTTGTGTCTTCTAGTTTCCTGAGGCTATGTGCAAAGCAATTTGTCTTTCTGTAAAATAGCTTTCATATCTCTGTTATGATACAAGTAAACAAACCATGTGATTAAGCCAACTTTAAAATCTCAGGAGCATGGATCCTATTCTGGGATCTCCCCTGTGTGGACTGCATTGATGTACTATTAAGCCTGACTCTGACTCTGGGATGCCTGTGCCCAAAAGCATCTAATTGTCTTTGCTTTTCTCATCCTTGAATAATGGGGCAAATCTCATGGTCTAAGCAACTGAATGCAGAGACAAGAAAACCTATTTGTCTGTTAGGGCTGTGTGTCCTACATCAGCATCGGCTCTCGATCTCTTTCTGAGAAGGAAAAGGTGGGGTTGTTTGTCCAGCTGATTCTGTCAGTTGGGTCCCTGGGGCTGTGACTGAGGACCATCCTCCTGTTGGAAGGGGGTCAGGGTGCTCTGGATGCAGTGCAGACATGCTCAGGGAGAGAGGAAATGCACACATAGGACTCTTGAATCATCACAGACACTCACTGATGTTGAATGTCACTGAAGCTAAGTAATTGGTAGGAGATAAATTGGACATTATTTTAGAATGCAAGATGGGTGGATATGTTAGTATATTTGTTGTATATAAAAACGTTAACAAATAGCTCTTCTTAATTTGATGCCAACATAATTTATGTTTTCTTAAATCTAGTCAGTTCTGTTGTTGTCATGAAACACATGGTAATGTTACCTTGAAAGCCTGATCATGACTAAGGATTTTGAAAGCTTAGGCCACTTTCAAGTGGTCAGTGCTGGGAGGGGTTGTCTGTTGGTCTTTTTCTGAACTCTTAGAGTTTCTAGTAGGAGACAATTTCCTTTGAGGTGAAGGCTGAAGACAGACTTTTGGCTTGGCTGGAATTGACTTGAACAATTGATTATTTTGTCAGTGGGTGGACATTGTAGATGTTCATCTCAGTTCCCAGGCAATCACCTCTAACTGTAGAGGGCAGGAGAAACTTGCTTACTTTTTTATTATTTCATTTTTATTCAGTGGTCTGTTCTCAGTTTTACATTTTTAGCCAGTAGTTCCTGCCTCAGTATTAGGATGCAGTTCTCTCCATTAGCTTTAAGAACCATTCCAGTTGGGGTTGGTTAGGGAATCCAGCCCTGTGGTTATATAGGAGACCAATGATAAAGCATTCTTAGTGCTTGCTTGGAGTCTCCTTTAGAATTCAGGAAGGCCCCAGGGAGAACATCTACTGCTTCATGCATCGCTCTTGTGTCTGTTTAACTCCTGAACCTAGATTGGATCAGCTTTCCTCTGGCCCACCATCTTCTACAAACAGCCCTTCATCTGGAAAGCTTTTTGCTTTTTTTGCAGAGAAACAATGGTCATTTGTCTTCCTTCTCTGATACGGTCACAGCTGTAGGGTTTTGTTGTTTTTTTTTTTTTCCCTCTTGAATTCAGTACCTTATCAGATGAGCCTTGTAGGATTATGCTGCTGTGTTAATTAACAGAAGTGCAATTACTTGTCATTCCTGTGAAGCTAATTTGTAGGATGTGTAAATAAAATATTTTTTGTTTCTTAAAAAACTGATACCCTGCTGGCAGGTCATATAAGTAATCCCAATATTTTAAGTATGACCTCTCTGTGCTGTTTACTAAAAATAGATGCAAGAATTTTTTATTCTTGCATTTTTTCCAGAGTTTATTACTGCTTTATTAATCTATTTTGATAAATTTGATACCCTTTTCATTCTGCCCAGGAAATAAATATTGTCAGAGTCTATTTCCCTCCCTTTGCATGCCAAGATACCATTAGGTGAAAACTTCTGTGGTCCATGCAGAATTGTCTGAGTGTTACTGATAGAGCTATTTCTGTTAGACAAAGTAACTGCATCATTTAGTCTGTAATTTTTAGTGTGAATTCAAAATTATGCCCATAATTTCTTTTAGCTTTATTAATTGAAAGTAGACATGAAAAAGAACTCTGAATGCATCTTGAATATGTTACTTTGTTTTTAAGGAGAACACACGAATTGTCAGAGTGAAGGTTATAGCTGGAATTGGCCTGGCCAAGAAGGATATCTTAGGAGCCAGGTAAGAATATGTTGTTAATGTATTAAGGGACAGCTGCTTCTTTATTTTCTTTCTACAGCTCTTTAGTTCTCAGTAAATTCTTCTGTGCCTCTTGAAAAAAGAAATCTGAACTCTTTCAACTGGCAACTTCATAAAATTATTAGAGACTATATAGACATGAAGATATCTGCTTTCTTGTCCAAGAGTGACTTGGACAGATCTTAAATGTTGGCAAAACAAAGTAGAGGAATGTTTTATTCTCTGCATGATAAAATACTTCTGCAGTGGAGGATAGATCCATGTCTGTATTTCACTTCAGGTAGGCTGCAGCTAAAATAACCACAGTTAAAATAACTAGAGTTTAGTTGTAGTCAAAGTTCTCATCTGTGCTTGAAAGACTTGGAATGAGCACAGTACTAGACACTGGTGGCTATAAGACTGTTTCAGCTCCAATTATGTGCAGTGGAGCAGTGGCTTAACATTTAGCAAAGAAATGATCAGACTTGTGAGTTGGTAATTGAAATGCTTTTAGGATCTTGTAGAGTTGGCAAGTGGCAGAATGCATTTTGTGCTAAAGCCACTTTTGCTTCTGGCCTTCGTACAAAGGGTCTAGAAAAGTATTGATGGGTTTAGTGCAAGTTCTGCTTTGGCATATGTGCAGGGATGTTCTTATTTTAGCACAAAATTGCTGTGCGTGACATCAGTTTAGCAATAGAAAAAATTCACTTGTGAAATTTATATTTTCTCTAAAGCTAGACAGTCTCCCTTAAATTTTTTGTTCATGTACAATATTTTTTTTTTTTTACTTCATGCAAAAATAGATCAGCTTTTCTCATCATAATTTAAATATGTGAAAACCATATGCTCTTTTACTGTATGGCAGGCAGTCTTGGTCACCTTTTGTTACTACTCTGAGAAATTGAGTGCTTTGACTGTTCATTGTAGATATTCATATAATGTGTTGGGTTTTAGTACCACAGGAAAGGAAAAGGCAGTAGGACATTTTAAGCAGCAATAGTAGGACATCTTCATTAACAGAAAAATTCAGGTTAAACTCAAACTCTGTCAAAATGATAGAACATTCAGTAGAACTGTTGTATGTTGGAGGAAGTACCTCAAATTCCAGGTGTTCTGAAGTGTTAAGATACTTAATACTTGAAGATTTTTCAGTCACAACTGATTTTTTCCATGCATGTCTTGTTGAAATGTGAGAGGATTTATTGTATCTGTTCTCCTGAAATAACTATGAAAGAGGACAGAGTCAAATTGTACTGATACACAGAACAGCATAGCTAATATGATCATTATCACTACTAGTGTTTATATTACTTTTATCTCTAAAACTGTGTAGGAAATGCTTGTCATTACAAACGTCTGTGGTATTTGTAAAGTAATTGTAGCCTCTGGTTACATAACTGCTATTAATTTAAGCCTTCTAAAACTTGACTGCTGATATGGTGACCAAAAAAGGGCATAGAGCAGCATACTACTTGTTTTGGTTTTTTTCCTTACCAGTGACCCATATGTGAAAGTGACATTGTATGATCCAGTGAACGGAGCCCTTACCAGTATTCAGACAAAAACTATTAGAAAGGTTAGTCACCTTATCTGTGTGGGTGTGGTGGGGTTTGTTTGGGGTTTCTGGTATTGTGCTGAGGTTTTTTCAAAACAGACTGCAGAGAAAAAGTTGAAGCTATAGGAAATACGAGAATTCATGTATTTTGAGTGAATGGATGTGTGGAAAGGAGTGTTCTGTGATCTGCTCAGTTTCTCTGTTTATGGCATTATTGTGGTATTTTCTCTTCAAAAATTTTATTGAAAAGCAATGGAAAAACTGAAGAATATAAGGTAAGTAGTGATTCAAAACTACATCATTAATGGAAGTACTGGATTGTTCTGATTTTTCTGAGATCTTTAATGATATAAGAATCTTTCTTGTACAACTTTTTATCTTATGTTAAAAACACAAATACAGTTTGTTTTGTTTAAACATGAAATTGCACCACTCACCTGAATCATGATACTACTTGATTTTCTAGAATACATACAGGAAAAAGTTAGTACTGCTAACTTAGTTTAACTGAAAATGAAGAACTGTATATATGAGAGGGAAAGCACTCTTCCAAATTGTTCTGGATAGTGGCTGTGATTGTTATGAGATCACTCATGCATTTTTCCTTCCATGTTGATAATTGTTATATTAAACTCTCTTTGTAGCTAAACTATCTGTAGTATTTTTTTAAATATCACAGTTCAAAGATGAGCTTAGCTGAGTGAGTTATTGCTGTGTTTGGCCCATCTGTGCCTGGTCTGTGTAGTTTATGTTGCTTAGAGATTTGTCATTTGGTAAGAGTTTGCATGTAAGTAATGTGGGTGTTGAACTGAGAGGAAGGCAGTGATTATTACTGACGGGACATACTCTAAATTAACTGTTTCCAAGTGTCTAATGCACCTTCTCTGCATCCATGACATAGCCAATATCTGACAATACCTGCATAAATTGTGTCAATTCTGCACAGCATTAAACTCCTTTGACTTTTACCAGCAATATCAAGGTTAAAGGTACTTTTTTCTTAAGTGGATTGTTACATGGAATAAAATGTGTAATACATCAAAAATTATATACACTTGTACAGAATTATCAGTGTAACTAATGCTCTCTTTTTTTTTCCTTCCTCCACACATAGTCCTTAAACCCAAAATGGAACGAAGAACTCTTATTTAGAGTAAGTGATTTTGTTTATAGCCTTATTACATGTTGGATATATTACACATTGGGAAAAACTACTCACTACTCTCCCCACTTCAGAACTCTTCCCTAATTCAGAAATAACTCTACAATTAATGTTCTGAAATGCTCACAAACTGCTTTCCTTAGAAATACGTCTGTTAACTCTGAGACAAACATGAAATTTTCGTTCTTGGTGTTGCCTTCTTTCTTCTGTGAATGTTTAAAAGCATGTGCATAGACTTAGAAACAGTTTGGGATAGTACCAGTTATGGCTTATTGGTTCTAATAGAAGAACATTGCATAGCAGAATGGCAGCAAGGTATAAATTTGCTGTTTATTAAAGACCTTTGGTATTTCTTTCCTCCTGCATAAACACAGAGATTTTGCTGAAGAAAAGTGCTGGAATTCAGTACATATGTTAATTACCACTATACTTCTTTTTCATAGGTTAATCCTCAGAAGCACAGACTCCTTTTTGAAGTATTTGATGAAAACCGTTTGGTAGGTCTTTTTGTGTTCATTTTGCAGTGTATTAAAGACTTGAAAGAAAGCAAGTCCATCAGGATTCAATGTTGATAAAAAACCCACTCCAAACAACCTTAATTTCTATAATGAAACCTAAAGCTAAAGGCAGACCAGATTTTTATCTGACATTACCACGCTCCTGAAGCTCTGAAGCAGTTACGTTATTACTGTAAACTTCTAACGTGCTTTAACTCATGAAAGCATCATTCTTTCATAGTGCTGTTCACATGACAGGACCAGATTCTTTGGTGATATTGAAAGCTCTGCATTGATGTTCATTTTTCCCTACCAACAAAGCAGTATTGATATATGGTGTGAGGAGCTTCTTCAGTGTGTGAGGACTAGCATGAAAGAAAGCATACATGGATTTTCTTTGGAAAGCTCAAGAAGAGAGCAATGGATTGCAATCTCGTAGATAGGTGTCACTCTGAGTGGCAGGTCACTGGTGAGCGAGAGATAGCTTGTGCTGTCACTGGTGAGATAGGAGTAGCTTGTGTTTTTATCTCACTGAAATCAAAATTCCTCCTCTGACCCAAGCTCTCATTTTGTGTCCAGATGTCTGATTACCTGTATTTGTTTTTGTGTTGCATTGTGAGTAAGCTTGTAGCAGTACAGCCATGACACTTACATCTGTTTCACTGATGTTCCTTGTCACTGAAATAAATACCTTTTCCTTCTGCAGGAGTTTGGAACTAAAGGGAGGGATTGAGTGCTCTTGCATGCCAAACACAGTTTCATTCCAAAGAAAGGATCTCTTAGTGCTTTGTGTTTGAGTAGTGTGTTTGCCATGAAAAACATTTCTTCCTAGAGCTTTCTGCATGTGTTCAGTAAACTGTTGTATCATTTATCAAGGTGCTGCTCTTCTGACGTTGGCAAGAGTAAAAATGTGTGTAATATAAGTACAAACTGCCTAGAATAATGAGATTTAAGGAGGAGGAGGCTTGTTTCCTGGTTATAGGCATTACGCAGTCCCCAGGTCATTTGCTACTTAACTGGTGATATTACTTGTCCCAAGTATTTCAAATACAGTGTCTCTTTGATTTATTTAAAAGCCATGTTGAAGGGAATCACAAGCACTTGTCCCTACATGGGAGGTTAAATGTGGTTTTTCAGGATGCTTAGATTTTCATCTGGACATAGTATTATGGGCCACAGCATATCCCTCACAACAGCAAAGTACTCTGACCATTTCATGTCTCGTTAGAGCATTGCTGCCACCACCTGGAAGCCACGAGGCATGATTAGAAAGTAGGATTCTTGATTTTTTGGGGGCAGAAGGCCAGTGTTTTCTTTGTGTTTTCCAACAGAACTCCTTCACATTCTTTCTCTAATCTAAATAAATAAGTTGTTTGATCTGTTTGCTTATGGAGAGGAACCAGTTAAACATTTTGTTGGTATCAGCTGGGAAATGGTGCTTTGTTTCCTGTGTGTGATTATATTTAGAGATCCAAGTGTCATGACCTCATCACTCACTCTATAGTTCTGTAATAAAATCCCTGTATTTTTCATTGTTTCCATCTCACTTGGTGAATGGAACAGGCCATCTCCCTATTTCTCCTCAGCTTGCTCTCAGAAACTGTTTTTATTCCAGATGTCTTGGGTTGTTTTATGTAAGACAAATGGTTGCCTTAGCTATGATTGTTATTTAGCGTTGACAAACTCCCCCACTTGTATTAATTCATCCTCACATGTCAAAAATCATAGGTGCCTTGCTAAGTAGCTATGATCAAAAGGTGTTTCATCTTCTGTTATTTTAGTATTTTATTCTGTTATTTTCAGTATTCTTTCATCTACCTTTTGGATGACTGTTTAAAGTCTAAATGTGAGCAGTCTGATAAAATTGAAATATATTTGTGTCCTCCCAATGGTAATTTCCTCTTTACAAAATTTTGTCCCAGGTACTTTTATTCTGTTTAACTTTAGGGATAAATGGAAGCCAGAAATACCTGCTTGTTCTGAAAAAAATGTTGTGTTCTTGAATACCAACCTCAAAACCTTTCTTCAGAGTTTAGCTTAATTTTTGCTCTGGTCTTGCTGCATTGGTTATATTGCCCATAGTCAGAGTTTTGAAATCTTCCTGTAATAGCTTTAAGACTTTTCAAAAGTCACTTGTCTTGGATTTGGTAAAAGAGTGCTAAATCTGGTTTGTTCTTCTGATTTGCAAACCCTGGGGTTTGCAATAAAGAATAAAGGACTTGAGCAGTTTGTGGAGTCTTTTAGTTATGGTTGTCTTTAAAAACACACTAGTAAAATGTCAAGAAGAACACTGAGATCACTTAGGAGATGAGTCAGTGAAGAGACCACGCCTCTTGCTGTCTTAGAATACCTTGACAAAATTTAAGTGTATTGCAAACTAAGTGCCTAAATCTGTTATTGATACCGAAGAAATCAATTATATTAGGCTTTGAATAGAACTATCGGTATATTTTAAAAAATACTTTTAGTTTATTTTTATGCCAGTTCTAATTCAGCAACATTGAATTTAACACTTTAAAAGCCATTTTAAATTGCCTGAGAAAGCTGTAGTTGGCTGGCAATACCTATACAGTTATAGCTAAGGAAGAGAGACATGTTGAGAAATTTTGCTGGAATCTTAAGCCTTGAGTTACCAAATTATGTCAGTTTACTGTTTTCTTAGGATTTCTTTAGTAAAATTGAACAAAACATTTCAGATTGTCCACTGGGGGAGAAAGTAATGCTTTTACTAAAAGAAACCAGCACCTCCAATGGTTGCACTTTGCATCCCACCAATATGTTTTCAAACTGTGCCACTGATACATTGTTCTTGGGGAGAGGAGAAGCCTTAAGAAATGCATTTTTTACTTTTTGCTCACATATCTTTTTGTTTGTGTTTGGTTTTATGGGTATTTTTTACTGTATTGCTTGAAGTACAAATGTAACTTTTTGAAACTGACCAAAAAAACCGTTCATGGTATTTTCCTTTCCTCTTCTCTCCCCATCCCAGTCCCCACCAACATATAACTTTAGAAGAAGTCCTGTTGGTTATAATGAAATAAATGAAGTGTTGTATTTGTTGGCTTTTTATGAATAAGCTAGTATTCACTTATTGCTGCATTCTAATAATGGAATTCAGGTAATGGAGGTTAAGTAAGCCCTGGAGTATAATTAGAAAACAAGTTTGTTGCTTGCAAACAAGGTACTGTGAATTTGATTCTTGGCTCTTTTTGGGGAAGGAGGTATAAATGTTAATTTTACTGCCTTCTAGCTTAAAATACAGTAAAGGTTAAATAAACATGAAGCAGAAAAAACTCCTACTAGTATGACCTATAAAAGTATAAATGGCCTAGTGTTCTCTTCTGTTTGTACTCTTTCAGCAGCACTAAGTAATTTCATGTTGGAGCAGTAGCATTCAATACTGCATCATATATGGCTTATGTATTCAAAAGTACATTCATAGCCAAATGTTGGTGTTTTTCAAAACAAACCCCACAACAGTAATGCCACTTAACAGCAAGATTCAAGATTGTCTTTTATCAAAAGTCCCACTAGGTGCCAGCAAAGGACCTCTACAGATTATATGAGTCAGTGAAACATTTTGTAGGAATTCTCAATCCCTTTACTCTTGGAAGAATTGACAGTATATTAACTTCTTGACATGCTGACCATTTTATTTGAAAAAATGAAAATTTAAAAAAAAATTATGAACCTATGAGGCAGTTTGTATGTAATTATACAGTATAGCTTTCTTCTGTAATTCTGTTTGGTAACACTTTTTCTCTATGCGTATTTAGTTCAGTGTTCTAAAGTTTGTGTAGCTGGTCACAAATCTGCAAATCACATTGAACTCTATTGAATGTGTCCTTACTTGGGACTTCCAGCAAATAAGATGAGGTAGTTTGATTTGTAAGAATAATTTTGTTTCTTTCTACCATTAACAGCTGTAGTTAGAAAAGGTCAAACTAGACATAAAAATAAATGCCAAATTATTAACCAGAAAAACTTTTTTGGGCTCCTTTTCAGTTGCACCTCATTTAAAATTATTAATTAATAAGCACAGAGGGTTCTACTATGTGCAAATCTTTAGAAAGTGTGATTGCTTAGCAGCATGTGGATTGCAACATAATGCCAGATTGCTTTCAAGTTTTATTTAAATAGTGCAGAAAAACATTTTCTTAAGGGAGAGAAGGCTTATTTCACTAGTTTGTGCATAATTCAGACCTCAGCAGTTTGCTAGCATGGTTACTATTTGGAAATTCAATCCTGGACTTGATACTCAATTATATGGGACTTCATTCCTACCAACTTCCTGTAATTCTAAACCTATGGGTAAAAATATTAGTAGTCATACGCTGCTGAGGAAAGTACGGACACATTGACTCAGCTCGTGCAGCCGCAGCAGGCGTTGCTGTTTGGAATTTGGAAGTTCTGGAAGCCTATTATAGTACTCATTTATGCAAATTCCAGAAGGTGTAATTGAAACAAGGTCAGTAGTGTTTGTCAGTGTGTCGCAGCTGAGGTCCTTGGAACATAAGTGCTTTTTAAATGAAGGCTTTCTGACTGCAAGCAATCAACGACGGTCCAGAAACTACAGTTCAAGGAATGGCTGACTTGATTTCAAGAGGTACTTTCTTTTAAAATGCTAGTATCTTGTAGAAATTAGGATAAAGACTGCAACTTCTATGGGCTTTAACTGTTGCAATGTACCAGCTCTGGGCTCTGTGCAGCTGCCTGTAGCCTTTCTGCTGAAGGATCTTTGTGGGTTTCATTTGCTAACATGCATGGAAATGAGAACAAATGGCACGACGGTTAAGATTGCATTTTGCTACCCAAAGAAGCAACACAGACCCATTATCAGAAACCTCTGAAGATTTTTTGGATAGTAATAATTGTATGTACTTCAAAAAATCACAGAGTTCTGCACCTAGCTTTACACAAGTGAAACTGATTCCTAGACAAGCTGCTTATGCACCTGTAGTGCAACAAGTAATTAATCAAGAGAAAAGCACAACTGTTTCTTCACTGCAAATAAAAAAGAGCAGTTCATTGCACATTTCCTTGCAGTCTAGGAAGCAGAGTGGATGTTCTAGGTTTGGTGATGCCGTGGCTGCTGGTGAAGACACTTCATTCATTGGTATTGATAGCGAAGGGAGCTGTGGTGCTGGAGCTGTGTCTGACCATCGATCTAATGACAGCCTTCTGAGCAGTGCTGCTCTGGGCAGAGGCAGCCTCAGCAGCATTGCAGCAAGTGACAGTGGCTCGTTCAGCAGTGCTGGCAGTGACTATGGATCATGTGCAAGTACCACAAGTGATGGAGGTTCATATCCTAACAGTATCATCAGTGACAGTGGCGCTCTTTGGACAAGTGACAGTACTTTCTGTAGTAGTGCTGCACATGGTGACTCTTCATGTAGAAGCTCTGCAAACAAATGTAATCCCTCCAGGAGCAACTCATCTCAGGAAACACTGTACAGAAGTAATACTACTTTTGACCAAGATGCTTTGTCAGTGAGAAAGAAAACTAAAATTCCATTGCGACGTTGTTCATCACTGGTTATTTTTCCTAGGAGTCCTTCCAGTACTCCTCCAGCTTCTCCAGTAAGCTCAGGTCAACTACCACACAGAGGCACCTATCAAACATCTCATAAATTAATTATTTCTCCTAGTGAGCTACCACAAAAAGATAATCGGACCATTTCCAAGGGATTCCTTTCAACAGCAGTCAATGGACTTAGACTGTCTAAAACAGTTTGCTCTTCTGGCGAGGCCAGAGACATCCGACCGCTTTATTTGAATGCATCATTACAGGACAAAAGTCAAATTTTGAATGGTCCTCAGCAGGCAACTTGTGAAGAAGTACCTGATGGCATCTCATGTGTTTCAGTTCATCTTACACAAAGAGCATTTGCATCAAGCAATGAAAAGGTTAATGGCTCTTGCAGTCCAGAGTTAAATCTGAATGCCGGTACAAAATACCCTCATTTAAAACTGGAACGTAGCACATCTGCATATCTGCCCTCAAAAACAGATTCAGAATATCAGATTAATATAAATGAACTCGGAAGACCGAATGCACAGATGAGCAAAACTCCCCATATTTTGCAAAGAAGTATTTCCTTGGAAGGATCACGTCAAAAAGTTTCTTGCTGCTTACCCAGCCTTAAATACAAGTGTCATAGTGCAAGGACGTCTCAGTTGCACATACAGTTCAAAGCTGGGAATGAAGGAAAAACAACTGGCGTTAGGAAAAGATACGGAACCTCTAAAAGGGAAATCTCTAGCACTTTGTGGAGGCCCCATAAGGTGAGTGTTGTGGTTTATAGAAACACGTGATGGTATTTTACAGTTGAAATGTAGCTGAAAAGTAGTAGAAGTTTGCAACCAAGATTTGAGCACAGTGATTTCAGAGTTTCCTAATGATGTCAAATCGTCACCATTAGGAAGCTAATTTTTTAATTATCTGGAACATTTGGATTTTAGATTAGTTTCTTAGAATGTGGGACATACAATAGCATAAGTGAATAGGTGTTACTGGGAAATAAGTGTATTTAATAGATTTTAAACAGTAGTTTGCTCTTTACATGAACTCAGAGGGATTTTCTTGTCTAGTTATGGAAACATGGAAGTAATTTAAACTTCAGATTAAATATTGTAGTTATAAACACCTAACTTTTCAGTAAATTAGTAGTAGTTACTGAAGTTGTTTGCATATAAAATGGGTAAAAATGATGATATTTTAGTTTTATTTCAGATAGGCTTTATTTTACTGAGCAGTTTGTTGTATGTAGAATTAAAGATAAGTCGTATTTGAGCAGAGAAACTGTAAATACCATTTGTTTCTGTATACACCCTGAACCACAGGAATTTCCAGTTTCCTCTCGCACTTTTTTTTCCTCCTTCCAACTACTATTTCAGCCTGAGCAGTACTGAGTAACTTAATACCTCTTCCAACAACATTGCTGTTCAAATTATAGTACTTGGGTCTAGAAGGCTTATATTAAATATATATTTTTTTTTTGTAATGAAATTCATGCCCAGCTAAACTGCAGAGGTGTCTACTCTTATTAATTCTTAGGGCAGTTGTAAAGCATAGGCCTCATGAAAGGTGGATTTTAAGCCTTGTTTAAATAACATTTTGAGGACTTAAAGAATCTGAATATTTTTAATTATGAATGCTGATAAAAGTGCAACAATTGATGGTTACTAAAATTATTTTAAGAACTCATTCTCATTGATTTGACACTACTACCGTATAACTAATATGCTTGTTTAAGCAAAGGGCTTTTTGCCAAAGACCGTGTAATTATGACAATCCCTTTCTAAACTAGTAAGACACTTACCTTGGCACTGTTAGCCTGGAATTTTCGGTCTTTTGTTGCCCTTAGAGCAGTGCTGGATGATTTTACACTTTCTGACTTCTTTGGTATGTTTTGGTTAGAGCTTAAAGAAAACTGCTCTTTCCTTCTTGGGAAATTTTGATTTATACTTAAGCTACTTTATAAAACTCACAGTGGAACACAGATAATATTTATATATATATATATATATATTATTTTGTTTGGTGATTCTTCTTTCCAAAATCTCACTGTAAAGTGGGGGGTAAAATCCACAATAAGCACAAACATATGAGAACCAGACTAATTAAAATGTGTCAGTTATTTTGAAAGTATATTGTGAAAAAAATGTTGAGTCATGCACTTCAATTACATTTCTCATCAACTTGCACTGCTGGTCTCTGTATTTAATGGCAGCTGATATGAAAGATAGTCTGTATTTTAATCCAAGCTTGGGATTAGACTGTTAGCTAACATTTCCAGCAAACCTCCTAGGACACTGGACTGGCAGTAGCTTGTTTCAGTTCCCAGGAACAGTGTTGACAATGGATTGACACAAACATCAGGTACAGAAATTTTTCAGTCCTCAAATGGCTATTTTCAGTTTTTATGTAAAACCAGTAAATAGGTAAATACTGTATAAAACATGTTATCAAAAATGTAGAAGCTTCCTCCACCAAACCAAGCAAAAACCATAGTTGACTTCACAGCAGTGCAGTCATTCACTGGAATAAATTAGATAAATACCATTGTATTTGTTACTAGTCTTTGTGACCAATACAATTGATTCTGTGGCAATCATTTAATTACATAGTCCAGTTAATTATCATGGTGTATTGTGACTCATTTAAAAATAAACAACTCCCAAAATATTTCTCTTGACTCCAGTTAGTCTGGCCCAGTATATTGATATGCTGAGTCTAGGTTCAAATTTAACAAGTTGATACTGGAGTAGCATTTAGTAATGTCAGCTATCTGTGCAGGGCAGCCATGAAATCAAATCAGTGCTGTGGTCAGAGACTCCAGAGGCTGAAGCAGCAAAAGGTCTATGCATTCTTTTCTTCTGTGCTTTGCTACCAGCCTTCAGCCACCTCGGATCACATTTCTTGCTTTCCATAATCAACAGCTTGTTAAAGGCTGGCTTAAAAAAAATCAACACCATTTCTATGACAACTGGCTTTGGATTATTTTTAATTAAGTTACAAAATGGGCAGTGGTGGTGGCCAGTGTGTGACTGCTGGTCTTTACTGGAAGCTTATTGAATAGGTTCTCTAGTAGATATTGCTTAGGGTAGAAATAAATCTGCAACTAAAGCATTTTGACATCACAGGTGTGGATTGGGAGGGTAGGAGTGAGTAAAGGAACAGGTTACTTGTCATCATACATACATAAATTCCAAGAGGTACAGAGAAAGGCAGAAACAGTGAATACAGTTCCAGTTCTTGTAGAAATATACAAACTTCTACAAAATTAAAAGTTCTGTTAATCTCTTCCACAAGTATAATATCATGTTGACATCCCTGTTGACATTAGCTATTCCTTCTCCATCAGTATCACTCTGTTGGATAATGTGAATATTGTAAATGTATTTGCAAATCTATTTCAGCAGCTATATACCTTTAAAATAATTTCTTATACAATTGAGGGACTAAATTGTATTATAGGCCTTACAAGTAATTTTGCTTGAGTTTTGTCTCTAGTTATTGAAATTACATGTTTTGAAGCAAAATATCCCCCAAACTTCTGAGATGGTGTAAAATAACCAAATTGTTTTTCTACGCTCAGATTCATGTAAGGGAATCCTTTTTAGTTGGAACTCTTGAGCTTTTTTCACCAAACTCTGGAACTTTGCCCTCATAAAAGATGCTATTTGAATCTTGCAGTACTAAATTTAAATTTAGTAAAACAGTAATTTGAGGGGGCTGTGTGTGAGGATTTCTCTCTTTAATAACTTCCCAGCTGATCTGAACGTGCTGAGGGGACCAAACCTGGAAGATTGTGGTTCCCTTGATAAAGGCTGCACCACAAGTCAGTGCAGGATAGTCTGAGGTTGTCTTCTCTCTTGCATTCTCCTTAGGAGTAGAGCTTCTGTCATAGCATAACTCCCTCCCAGCAAACAGTGATCCAGCCAGGGAGAAGCACCAAGAGAAGGGAAGGACAGCTGTGGCTCAGCTCTAGCTTTGCACATGGAGCAAAGGGCTGCATGTGTGTCAGTGTCCCAAATCTGTGCAAGGAAGTGAGGTAGAAAAGGAGCAGCAAAAGCAGAAGATTATGGAGGCAATACAAGGCAAAGCACAAATTGGTACCACTTCATGCTACTGTGCTATGGTAACCTCATAATCTAACGTTCATATTGTTCAGTATTGAATATCTGGGAGGATCCCATTACAGGACCATGTGGTGCATTGCTGTGTCATGGTCTGTCAGTTCAGTCAGGGAGAGTTGGGCTTGAAAGGAAGGTGGTGTCTTTCTGAGGAATTGTGGGGGTGCCTGTGTTAGACTTCAGTCATGTAAGAGTGCATGTGTTGTGTCTCAGACAAATTTGAGAAGCTGACATATACATCATACATTGAAGGGAAGACAGTGGAAACTGTGTTAATCACAATAATGAACAATTTATAATTAGTTGTAGGTAATTTCCTGCTTCTATGCTTTAAGTGGAAATGACCTGTAGTGCTTTAGTAGTTGGTACTAATTTCTTCTGTTTTTCATCTTGCTTAAACACATAGTTTAGTTATAACTTTTTCTCTGCCTTTCTTCATGCTTTAGCTTTTGGTTAGCAGTCCTTCTTCAGGGGAAGAAAAAGATGGCACACAAAGGATGGACTAGATCTTACAGCCTGCTACGTGGCTGCATTTGGAAAGTGATGCAAAGGAAGTGATCAAATAACACTATTTGGTAGTATCTCCATCCCTGAAGTTTTTCAGGTTTTGCAGGTTGTATTTGGCAACTATGAGCCATATGTAACTTTCAGAATATCATCATACTGTAAGGAAGCGGATACTTGAATATACCAGTATATTAAAGCTCTAGCACTTTGCAGTCCTCAGCAAACATTACATGTGCGTATTAAGGAGAAGCTTTATTTGATTGTGCTCTGTGGAGATTATGATTAGCCTAATTCTGTTTATAGTCTGCAGCTGAACTGAATTTGGGCCGGTTTCTCATGCCAGAAAAAAAATAGGGAAACTAAAACTGCAAAACCATGCAGAGCAGGCCTCCTGAAACAGCTTATGTAAATATGTAATTATCCAGCCTTTAGGGTGATTCATGTCCTTTTAATCTTCATGAGAGAGCGGGTAGTGTTGATGCTGTGGCTTCTTTAATATTGCCACAAGCTATAGTTACTCTGTTTTTTAAAACATGGTATACCTACAAGAATGTGTTAAAGTAAAACTTGTTCACAGGGCAAGCTAGAGACATTCTTCCTTTCCTCCTCACTAGCCAAAGAACTTGCAGGCTTTCAGATACGAGATCATGATAATTGCTTTAATTTCTTTTTTTGTTTTTTTTGGGTTTTTTTTTCAAATAGGCAATTTGGAAATCAGTGTTGAAAAGTGTCAAGTATTGCACACATGAAAAGCAGCTAATGATGCACACTTGGTGATGGCCTCCTATACTGGTCAGGAAATGGTTTGTGTCATGGGGAAACACTTGCTGAAAATGTCAGCTAAGATCTTGTTGACAGGCAAATAAAAGCTTAGGATTTATTAGGGAAGAAATAAGCTAACAAACTTAAAACCACCATTATGGAATTGTACAAATCCACATAGGTGCATGGCATGTATATTTCTGGTGGTCTTTTTTCAGGAAGCATGGATAAGAGAACTAATAAAAGAAGGGTTGCAAGATTGGGGTGAGTTTTATGTGAGGAGAAACACTAAGCAGGCCAGAGGTTTTTCAGCTTTGGAGAAAAAAAAAAGGTGTTATAGAGGGAATTTATAAAACTATACTTCAGGGGAGGTGAATTTTTCCATTCCACTTCTTAAAAAATGTTCTTTTATGTGTTGCTGAGCAAATTGTCTCAAGATCTGCATATCAAAAGTAAAGGATTTTAACAAATTAGGCAAGTTGAAGAAGGGTCCATCAAAGGATATTTTCAATATGTATTTTAATGTCAGGATCAAGAGGTCCATGACCACTTATTCATTGGAAATTGGGGGTTGTATCAAAAGAAGTACTGTTCTTAATTACCACTATTATTATTATTATTCCTTAAGCATGTGCTCTGGGCCATTCCATGGAAAGGATACAAGGGTAGGCAGAGTGTTAATCTGACCCCCAGGCTCTCTGGTGCCTGCTTAGCCCTTGCAGCCACAGAGGATCAAGTGGTAGAAATGCTCTCCCCTCACCCTTGGCAGAGAGCTGTTCTGTGTTCCAACACGTGTTTTCTCATCTTCCAGAAGTGGATGAATTTCATAGATTAAGCAAGTAAGCAAAACTGAGTGGCCTTTTCAGTCAAGTCATTTGCTTATGACTGACTTTCACCCTTGTCTGAAGGGGACTGCCCTGCATTTCTGTGAAGTGTCTCTGTTTCAAGTGTACTTTTTTCCTTATTCCCTGTGACAAACAGAACATGCTG
Source organism: Anomalospiza imberbis (assembly GCF_031753505.1). Classification (NCBI taxonomy): domain Eukaryota; kingdom Metazoa; phylum Chordata; class Aves; order Passeriformes; family Viduidae; genus Anomalospiza; species Anomalospiza imberbis. Next base: position 13,257,400 of record NC_089693.1, on the reverse strand, counting down.
ATTTGGGAATGCAGCCAGCAAAATGTTTGTAGCTCATTGCACTGTTAGTTTATGGATTTATAATCATCTCTGTTTCAAGAGAGTGCATCATTCTTTTTTTCTGTCATGATAGTTTACAATAAACTGAAAAGTCTACAGATAGTTGCAATAATTGTTTGAGACCTTGGGCTGCTTTCAGCTGCATCAACTGTAACATAAGCAAACAGAATTTAAGAAGGACATCAGCAAGTTCCTTGCTGAAATCACATACAGACTTGAATTGGAGTCATTGAAGTTAGGGTGTATTAAAATGCAAATGAGACACTCTAGCTACTCAGTAAGAGGAATGTGGTAAGAAACACAGAACTGGATTCTTTCAGACTGGATGACTTCTCTGGCAATCAGTGATTTTCCTAGCATAAGGGAGATGGCCTCTTTGGTAATGTCAAAGTACAAGGGCTTTTTGAAGGAAAAGGAATTCCAGAATTTATTATGAACATTACTTATTTTTCCAATAGAGTTTCTACATTAGCCAGTTATTCTGTTAATCATTGTTTCTACTAAGTTTGTTTTGGGACAAATATTTAGCTTTTTAATGAGAAATCTGAAGTGGTTAACATCTGACAAATTATAGGCTAATAAAACCATGTCTGAGTTGGGAAGTGCAATATAACTTCGGTAGTGTCGTTGAGCTTGTCTGAAATAAATTGTAATACTGTTTTGTTGGAAAAGTGATTGTGGTTGGATTATTTGTATTGTGGTCACCTTTTGTCATTAGAGGTTGAGGCATCCAAGATCAGTTCATACAGACTGGTTTTGGACAGTGGGATTTATAGCTTGAGCACAGCAGACCTTAAAACAAACCCAGCCACGGAGTTCTGCTCTGGCCGGGTCCTGTGTCTGCCCTTACACCTGGCAGCAAGAGGTTTAGGCTTGGGGCTGGGAGAGGTCTGTAGGTGTGGCTTGAGAATCCTGTTCAGCAGTGGCTGAGGACTAAAGCTGAGTGTGGAAAGCTGTGGTGTGGCTGGCAGTGGCCCTAGCTGTGTGCTGGTGCACAGGCACAGGGCAGTCCTGAGTTAGTGCTGATGCTGCATTTGCATCAACAGTAGACTTAGGAATGCTTTTGAAAACTGCTGGACTGACTTTGGAGCAGGGTGAGGCCATGCAGCCTGCATCCAACCCTGCTTTAGGCTTGTTCTCTTAACAAGTGGCCAGGTACCTGTAGAGCCCTGGCCAGCTGATTTAATTTAGGGCTGAAAAGCAGCTTCCAGGTTCAGCCTGACTTTATGCCTCTTGTGTGATCCTGAACTGGATCAAGTGAACTTCACAGGAGTGAGACCATGATGCAGACATGCTCCAGTTTTCTCCTTTTGGGGAAAAGTAGTTTGTCTTATTTTTAATTCTATTCCTTCCCTCTTGCTCTGAAAAGCAAAAAGTTGATTGACTATATGAAGTCCTTCAGCTGAATGTGTTAATTAGCCACTGTAGTAAACATCTGCAATATCTGGTTTATCTGTTGTTACTTCTGGGAGCAAATTACATCTGCAGTTTTACCATTTGATAGAGTTTTACGTTTCCGTGTTTTAAGATTTATAGTGTTAAAATGGTTCTCCATTTAACACTATAAAGGTGAAAGTGCACCTGGAATTGTTATTACAAGAGTGTTTTTCAAACTTTCTTTGAAGTCTTAAGATATGGCAAAAAAGCTTTCACAAACAGATGCAAGCGTTTTATGTTTTTATACTACTATGAACATAACTGACTTGATGTCCGGAATGACTTGTTGAAATAGTACCTAATTAAATATTTGGTACTGTTTTCTAAAGTTTTTGTGGTGAATATTGGCAGGTTTAACACAGGAGGACAAATCTGGATTGGCTTTTGAATTTTCATAAAATGTAATATACCTGCTTTTTATAGGGTAGATCATTTGGCACATGCATACATCAAACCAAAGGAACTCAAAGTCCTGATGAATAAAATCAATGCATTAGTAACTTCCTTCATGTTCTCTGTTTGTTGTTCTGAAGTATGCTTTGGTTATATTAGACAACTTGCCTTCCTGTGAACTGTGTAAAAAAAAAAAAAAGCTGTCTTAAATTGCATTGTTAATAAACTTTTAAGGACAAGTTCTCAAAGCAGCACACATTGAGTGCACTAATATATGAATGTTGTTGTAAAAGTACTGTAAACTAAGTATGAACTTCTAAGGAAGCAGTAAGATTTTGGTGCCATATAAAACGTGGAAGCTATAAATGGAGAAACAGATGATGCTTTTACTCTGGTCTTTAGATAAGCAGTTGTCTGAAAATATCTTTGGAAGTGAGAGAGAATTAGTGAAAATAACCTCAGTGTCATTTCTAAATGCTGTCTGTTAGGCAGATGGTAAAACTGCTGAGGCATGTTGTGCTGACACCTTGCTGTTGAAACAGCCAGCAGGGCTGAAGGTCCTGCAGAAACACGTGTTGTGTAATAACCCTTGACCTAACAGTATGTATTCTCCCTTTTGAAAATGCTGATAGCGTCTTATATCTCTGTGTCACAGAGGCCAACTCTAAAGATGTGCCTACGTGTCATTAAAAAAATCTCCTCACAATGTACAGGTCCCCCTTAAAAATACTGGAGACTGGGACTGTAATGAATTCCATGCAACCAAGTACTTATTGCATTGCAAGATAGAGAAAACATTACTTGTGGAATCTGTGAATTTGGTACAGTCTTAATGTCATAATTGAATCTTGTTTTTTTGAAACTGTAACTTTTTCATGATGAATAGCATATGCTGGCAGTATTTTATGGAAGAAAGAAGTGCTGACTTTTTTCAGTTTAGAGTTTAAGAGAACCAAATAATACACTCAGCGCAGCATGAAAAGAAAAATACTTGAATTTGCTAGTGTAGCTCAGGAAAGTTTTTTTCATTCTCATCAAGCTTGTAACTAATGTTGATGTTTGGGTGTTTAAGCAAGAAGAATGTTGGTTTTATAAGGCATCTATTGAGCTCATGTTTTCTTAAGCTGCGATAGTCCAGATCACTGTTTGTTTTTTCAATTTGAATTGATACTTATGTTCCCTCCAATAAAAGCTGTATGCTTTCTTGTTTTGCCATACAGCTGTGGATTTCTGTGCAAAGCCCAGCCTGTGCACAACTAGCTGCCTGTTTATTCAGAAAAAGACTGGGAATATGCTTGGATTCTAATTAATGCACTAATACCACCAAACATTTTTCACAAAAATTGGTAGAGAAAATACTTGTTATTTCAACACCCTGGTCTTATACAAGAGCTATTTCAAAAGGCTGTGTCGTGAATCCAGCAATTAAGAAAGGCATTAAATTCAGTGACCCATTTTCAAACCTGATAAATTTAGGGATATGTTCTTAGTACTGCTATTAAATGTGGGACTCAGATAAGCATGTCTGTTTAAAATCTACTTCAATTTCTGATGGGAGCTGCAGAAAAAAAGTCCAAAATCTAAAACTTAGTAAGCATATATTCATAAAATAGATGAAAATGAGTTTTGAACAGAATTACTGTCTTTTGGTGCTTTTCTTTGAATGCTTTGGCATTGCACTGGAGTTCTTCAAATGAATTGTTTACAGCAGCTGTCTGTCCTCACCTGTTTTTAATAACTTTCTATAGACTAAACCAGTGAATCAGTAAAATACAAGGCCTCTCTGTTAGTGCAGTATATCATTAATTGAGGTTTTTGCCAAGCAGAATGTTTGAGTTCTCTGGCTGTTAAGAAATTAGAAGCTGACAAGAACAACTGACCCACTTGTGTGTGTTGCCTGCTCTGATGAAGCAGAGATCCAAACAGTTTCGGCTCCACTGGCATTTAGTTGTTCTGTGTGCAATGTCTGTTGCGAAGCTGCTTTGGCACCTCTTGCCAGGCAGTTAGTCAGCTTGTCATGGGGGGGCATGCTGGAGATCATTCCTGCTATCTGATTTATGTGTTAGTTGTTTGGAGGTCAACAAAAATCCCCACTCAGGGTTGTGCTTTCTGGCTGGAGGGGAAAGTACTGTTAAAGAGTTGGTTATCGAGGCTAACTCTGCTAAAAATAGGGGGAGAGACAGCAGAATAATAAAGTGAATAACAGGAGCCCATACTCAAATTATGCTGGTAACAAACACAATGTTCTGAGGTTTCTAAAATAGAGCAAACTTTTGTCCCACATTCCAATAATTTATTTGGAAGGCATGTTCCACTTGAGGATTGCCAAGAACTTTACAAATACTAAGCCTTTTAACATGTCTAAGGTATGTGCTGTGCCATTTAAAAAAGAACCTCATATGCAAAAATGATACCTCTTTTTTTCCAGAATCCTGTGGTCTATAATAGCACAGAAAGTTTTCTTTCTGTAGTTAAGGGAAGCCTTTGCAGGTATGAAACCTGTTGTAGCTTTCTATCTCAAATGAGTTTGTGGACTAAAACAGTGGATGTTTTGTATATATTTTCATTTTTGTTCTGTTCAGATCTGAACATGGCATCCATGCTGCAAACTGGATTTGAAATGACGTGTCTCCAAATTTCTATTTTTTACCACCTATGACAATCCAGTTGCGCTTTTTGCAGGTGTAAAAATTAAAGGCCCATGTGAGACACTGATTCTCCAAATACATGTATGATTTAAACATTAAATGGATGAACTTGGGACAACAGAGCTAAGGCAAAAAGAATTACTAAGGCAAAAATAACTGCTTCAAGAAATACCTATACTTTCATGTCAGAGGGAGCAAAAAACGGATAGGATTGGGCTGGAGTTTTAAGGCTGTAAAACATTTGAATTGAAAATTAAAATAAGTTTTCCAGAAGAAAATTAGAATGCATGGTTTTGCCCTGAGGTGAAGGAAATAGATGTCAGTGAGCTGCAGAGCCTTGTGGTGAAAAGTTTTATGGACAAACATTAAGATTCTGGGGTGATTAGTTTGAATTAATGCAACAACAGACTTAGGAAAGAATAGGCACCAGATTTTTTGTTAGCTAGAAAAATCAGGAAGCCTAGAATTTCAGAGGTTGCATGAGCCACAGAGTTGAAGGTTTTTACAGCTCCTTACTCTGTCTGTGCAAAAAAGTGTAGTCTTGTTGTAATGTAGGGTTTTTTTTTTTTAAGCATAAGCTTATACATACCTTCAAAAAATTCCGTGCTGACCTGAGTTTATTCCACAGGCACTGATGTCTTCATGTTAAATGACCCTTATAATACATGTGGAGATTCACAGAGGTGTTCAAATCATGAATTAATTTGAAGCAATTTAGCACATGCTCCAGTAATTCAGCAAGAAGTCAAGTAATGTACTGCTGGTGGTGATTATTGGTGGATACTGAAATGACCTATGTAGATTACTGAAATTGTAATTTCTTTGGCAAGCAAAAATCCATGATGAAAAGTTAAGTGTGCAGCAATACTGTGTATTGTCAGTCCCTGCCCTGGTCTGACAGCTACTGCGTTCATAGTCTGGTCCCAGCTGGACAGTGCAGATGTCCAGGTCAGGTAAAATCTTTTGGACGGTCATTGATAAAACGAAACTCTGCAATGTGTGTAGACAAAGTATTTTTTCGTAGTTCTAACAGATTTTCATGCCAAGCTTGGATCACTGGAATTGCTGGAACTTCCAAAGCACTTACCACAGATCATACTTACTTTGGCTTCTTGTTAGCTTTGACAGTAGCTATATGATTGGAAAAGAAAAAAAAAGTTATACATGCCTGTTTTAAACAGCTGCCTAGGTTTATGGAAATTGTTGGGTGCTCCTAGGAGGAGGGTCCTTTAGGACAATGTTTCTACTGGAGATACTGACATTCTTAGTCCTGATGCTGAACAGCTCTCCTGTTTTGTTAACATTAGCCTGTATAATTTAGTAAACAGTCTAAATCTCCACCTCCAGCTCCCACAATTTTTGTTTTGAGGAAGGCAGAACTGTCCAAGGCTCTGAGTGTTGGGTCAGTCAGAACTTGTTCGTACAGAGCAAGTTATTGCCTATAACTCAAAAGTGCCTTCAGGTTCTAAGAAAGCATTGGTGTGCTGTCAGGGTGTGGGAGACAATGTTTTTAAAATAATTTGCAGCTTTCAACTTTCTGTGGTGTTTGTTTTTGTTTTCTATAGACTCGAGATGATTTTCTTGGACAAGTGGATATTCCTCTTTATCAGTTACCGGTTTGTATTTTTTGTTTGTTTTTAAGACTACAAAAGGGAAAAAATATTTCTATATGCACTCTGTTAGTCATCTAAGGAAGTTAACAATACTGGTAATAAAGTGATTAAATTCTCCTGCTCTGTGGGTTCTTTGTTTTATTTTGTAGATCTGGTTGGGATTTTTCAGTGCTGATATTTATAAAACAGTGTAGGTTACCGTTTTTCAGTACTGGAGTGCTTTTCCATAGTTTTACAGTCTTAAAGATAAGAAGAGCTTGTAATTATTGTCATGTCTTTAAATGTTTCTCTAAAGTCTGTAAATTTATTTTTACTGTTCCTTATTCACATAAATAGATACAAAAAAGAGAGTAAGTGGGAAATAGAGCTACTGTTGCTTTGGTCAGTTTTTTTCTGTTTCTTATAATCCTTTTGCAAGGCAGCTAATCAGCTGTTAAGAAATATCACTAAGAACATTGAAATAAATAAGCTTTTTCATTTTCTTCTGAAGTCTCAAAACATTAGCAGATACTAACAGATTTATCAGAAACTGTCTTAAAAACAGGGTAGCAACCATGGCAAACCCTTTCCAAGAGCAGGTGTTTCATTCTGTAATGTGCATGGACACTGAAAGGTAGTTGTTGTTTTCTTGAACCAGAGTATTGGTCTGACTGCTAAGATTAAAGCTGGTATTGCTGTTACTGTTCCTGAACCTGTAATTTAAGTTTTAAACTCTAAATTTCTGATAGTTTTCTTTGATTTCAAGTGCTTGATAAAGATTTTTCTTGAAAAAAATTCCAGACAGAAAATCCAAGTATGGAGAGACCATATACATTTAAGGATTTTGTTCTTCATCCAAGAAGGTAAATACCACATGAAAATTCTAATTTTTGTATCTAAACAATGCTCTTATGTAACTAGTTGTAATTACATATGCATTTTCTAAATTTTTCTGTTTCCATCAAAGAAATTTGAGTAGCCATTTCTCCATTTCTGTTGATGTTCTACTAAAAAGTCAGCATTATTTTAAATACTTACTGTATTAAGAAGTCTGAAGCCTCAATGCTATTATAGAACTTAATTAATGTAGATATAATCCTCTAGCTGTGCTTTTTCAGCTATTTTGTTTTACAAGTGCATAATAAGATCATTTTATTTTCTCTTCTGCAGCCATAAATCAAGAGTTAAAGGCCACCTTAGATTAAAAATGACTTACTTACCTAAAAACAATGGATCTGAAGAAGAAACCACAGAACAGGCTGAAGAATTAGAGGTGGGAGGAAATGTGTTTATTGCTGAAAAATGAATGTTAGGAATCACTAAGGTATAAATAGTGTTTTAGAAACAAACCAGTTAAAAGTGATTGCTTGTATTCCGTGTGTAATATTTAAAGTGTTTAAGTTTCTCTTGTAGGTACTGTTTAATGTTGTTTGACCCCAGACAGACACTAACATCTCTCTGGTTTTAGAATTTCAACTCTCTTCAGTCCATAGGGGCATTTTGATCTTGCCTACCATATATGTGATCTTTTTAAGCACATCCAATGTAGATTAATGGATTTCTTTTCCAGACTTGACTCTATTCAGCATTACCACCTTTGCTGTTATTAAACTTTGTTACAGAAGGGTGTGTTCATCTGCCTCATACATTCGCAGCATACGTATGAAATGACAAGATTTAAGCTTTTAATGTATTCTGTGAATGCTGTTTATTTTCCTGGAATTAACAACTTCTGGTACTAATATATTTAAGGATCTTGAGTTAAAAATAAGATTTCTGCATGCATAATATGCCCTGTCATTTTTTAGAAATAAACACACTAAAACCAGAGTCAAATTTACTGGCTTAAGATGAACTACACCTTAAAAGGGCGAGTGGCTTGAAAAATTAAGATGTTTTTCAACTTTTATAGTATTAAAGGTAGTTATATTATGTCTTTCAGCCTGGGTGGATTATATTGGACCAACCAGAGGCTGCTAGCCAGCCACAACAGCAGCACCAGGAATCTCCTCCACTGCCTTCAGGCTGGGAAGAAAGACAAGACATCCTCGGCAGGACCTACTACGTCAATCATGAATTCAGAAGAACACAGTGGAAAAGACCAACTGCACAGTAAGTCTTTTAGCCTGCAAATTCAAGTCTTATATTAGCTAGTGTAGTTCACCCTAGTTACATTGAAAGCAAGGAGAAATAAAAAGTGAACAGCTTCAAAATTAGTAGAGAGCTTTCCCTCACTTCACTTAGAAGCCCTCATGCAGGGGTCACTGGCTAGTGATCATATTGAATGTACTGTGCTCTGGAAGTGTGTGTTCAAATAGAAACTGGTTGCAGTTGAAGAGATAACAACTATAGGAATGGAAACTAGATAATTTTTCAGTTTTCAGCCTGTTTTTTTCCTCCCATCAGGGACTTTGTTAAATTGTTTGCCTTATTTTTTTTTGGTTCCCCCACCCCGGAATGCTACCTGGTTCTTCAGCTTACACTTCACATTGACATGAATTTATTAATCTTAAACAGTTTACATTAATTTATGTAGTCCAGACTGTTTCTTTTTCTTCTGCCAAAATGACTGTGATGTATGTTTTTGCTGTTAGCCTGGCTTACTGTTGAAAGATAAACTCTGACTGCTGTTTGCTGACTTCCCCCACCCTGCCCCACCAGGGACAGTGTGGCTGTGGCAGATCTTGGCAGTGTGCAGCTGGAGGCCCAGCACGTGTTCACTCACCGGCGACAGATATCAGAGGATACAGAGAACACAGACAACAGAGATTCCCCTGAGGTAAAACAAACCATCTCGAAATGTTTCTGAAATACAAGTGATTTTTTTAATCTAGCATACTCAAAAAGTTTGTCTTAAATAATTGTAACTTGGAACTACTTTTAAAATATGTTTTCCCTTTGTTTTCCTTTTAAAGAGCTGGGAAATTATAACTGAAGATGAGGCAACAATGTACAGCAGTCAGAATGTTCAAATGCCTCTCTCGCAGAGTACCTGTGATATACAGAGTCATCTTGCAGAAGAATTGAGTAACAGACTTACTACCTCTGGAAGTCCAGCTACTGGCCAGTCAACAGCCTACATTGTAAATTATTTTTCTACTTGTTCTGATAGAATTAGATCCATAAACACTTTATTTAGGAATTACATTTTTAATTTCTTCTCAAATGCACACACTTTAAGAATAGTCTTTTTGCTGTAGAATCCCATCTAAGCAAGCATTTTCTTCCGCTCTGATTTGCTTATATGGATTTCTGCCTGAGATTAAAACAGATTTGTGTGAATTATTTTTCAGTCTGTATATCTACCTGTTAGTCTAGTGTCGTAGAGTGCTGAAAACTATGAGTGAAAAAATCTATCTGTATCTTGAAAGCTTATTTCTAAGGGAGTTGTGCTATATGAGTTACTTTTCCAATTAGAAAAAGTTCTAAGATTGACCATTTTTCATTCTGGACAGTGGGATAAGGTTTTATGATTGGGTTGTGTAAACCTGCTGCTTCCTTAGCAGCAAAACAGGGAGTTTGCTCATACAGTTCCACAGCCCTTGTGCCAGCTGTGGAACTTGCCAGACCTCTGCATGAGGCTGTTCATCTTGCTAACCCAGCAGAAAGCTACTCTCTTTTCCCCAGCTCTGCTTTTTTGCAGTTTGAGCGACTGAAACAGCATGCTAGGTTGTCTGACAAATGCTACAGTAGCAGAGGAAAAACAGCAGGAGCATGTAGCCAGGGTGAAACTCGACTTTTTGGTGGTGTGGTAGCAAGCAATTAAATAAGCTCAGCTGTCCTGTGAAACCCGAGCTCCACAAACAGCCTTGTAACCTGATATGTGAGTGAGAAATCCACTGTCCATTGAGGAAAGCCTTTAGAGGTGACCCAGGCCATCTAGTCTGTTAGATTTTGGTACTGAAATAATCACTAGTTTGTGTGATGTTAAGAATGCCCTTCCAAATGTAAATTTGGAATTGACAGTGTTTATCTGAGTTTGTACAAATGTATCACTAGTGTTGCTGGAAACAGTCAAGTGAGAGTAACAAGACTTCACTTGATCTCTGCTGTTCAGCATTCAGTGGATAGCAAAGAAAGTGTTATTTCAGCTTGCTTGGGTGGCCTGAGCAAAGAAAGAAGCAGATGTTCAAATTATTTTGAGTCAGCTAGAATGGCAGTCTTGCCTTTTTCCACCTGCATTACACCCCACCCCCCCACCAAAAAGACTTTAAAAGTTAATCATGCTTTTCCTTTGAAGTACTTCAGTAGTGTATGGATAGGGGAAAATCCTTCAAATAGTTGTGGAAATTCTGGAGCAAAATGAAATACAGGTGCCTAATTAAATAGCAAGTGAGATCTAAATGTGACTGTAGGCAGGAAGGTGGACACTTAGGTAAAGTCCAGGGATTGAATTGCTCTTCTCAAACTGGTTATCTCAGACTCTCATACCTTTTCATTATTGACCTAATTTACTCTCTGGAAAGTTGTGTTAGCTTTGCTCTATTGCAGACTTCACTGACAACACAAAAAGTTCAATACTGTAAACTCAATTTTACTGTAACTATTTGTAATAATGTTTTACATGCCAAAACATCTATTGCTAGAGTATTCTGAACTTTCACAAGCCTCTAGCATTCTAAGGTTATAACAGACTCTGTGAACTTGATGTTTCTAGCTGTTAAAACAAGAATTTAAAAAATATTACATTAAATCATGTTTCAAAAGAAATACAACACTTTGCTCAGGGTGGAAACTGTAATAGCTTGAAGTGTGATAGCCATTGTTGGCTGTTTGCTGCCATCCTTAAAGCTGCAGTAATAGCTAATGTGTCATTCCTCTCCACTCCTTCAAGAACCATTCCAGCAGAAGAGGTAGTCTGCAGACATACAGACTTGAAGAGCAGCCTGCACATCCAGTGGTAAGTCATTTTTCAAAAAACACAGGCTTTTAGCTGTGTTAGTAGCTGACATTTCAAATGAGATTTGGCCTTCTTGCCCAGCAGCTGTCCTGACAAAATGGCAATTATGGGTCTATTTTAGCTTTAAAGTTTCCACGTTTCATCTTAGTTTAGCATTATCTTGATGCATAGCCTTCAGAAGGAAGTAGTCTTGCCCTGATGATAAGAGTTTCATTTTTCAAATGGTTTGCCTTATAATTGTTTACTTCTAATTAAAAGCTATACCACATTCCATTATGCTTTTATGGTGACACTGCAAACTGTGATCTCATAGCCAGAAGTACTAGGCTGGATCAGCCTAAACCAGGTATATAAATGAATCCTTTAACATGAAGAGTTTGAATTTTGTATAAACAAACAAATAACAATTTGTTACTTCATACTATTGAAAAAGGACTTAAATACTTTTTATCTATTTTATCCAGATCATAAGTCATGAACCTTCTAGAATATAGTTTTGTTGTTTTAAATTGACGGAGGAAAACCTTTTCACAGTAAGTTTCATCATTTCCTTAATTGTTTTTTGTCTGTTATCACTAATATTTAGTTACTGCCTACTTCATCTGGATTACCCCCAGGCTGGGAAGAACGACAGGATGAAAAAGGAAGGTCATACTATATAGATCACAATTCTAGAACCACTACCTGGATAAAACCAGTTGTACAGGTACTGCCTGTCTTCATTTTACTGACGTTTGTATTCACTGAACTTTTAAAACATCTTGTGTAATAGAAGCGGAGAGATGGCTTTGAAATAGAACACGTAAAAGGCATAAACTGTAAAGTACCACATAAAATATCTGAGAGACTGCATGGGCAGTTAGCAACAGTGATGTTTATGGCAAGTCACTCTCCCTTCCGGAGAGTGGTAGCTGACTGGGGAGGCTGGAAGGCTTCTGTAAGCCTTCAGCACAATCAGTGATTGGTAGTCAATGTAGTTGATATAATGAAATCTATCAGGGACTTGCTTTATGAAACTGCTTTCATGAGTCAAAAATACAGGTTAATGGAAAAAAGATACTTCTTTACAGGGCTTTGATTTGATAGGATGTTTTTTGGTCATTTACCATAGATTGCTGCGGAAACAAGTCAGGTGTCAGCTGCACAAAGTATTTCTATAGGAAGACAACCACAAGCAGCATCAAGTGATTCATCACAACAGTCTTCTCAGCAGCAGCAGCCTGAAATGGAGCAAGGATTTCTCCCTAAAGGCTGGGAAGTTCGACATGCACCCAATGGGAGACCATTCTTTATTGACCACAATACCAAAACTACAACATGGGTAATGGAAAACTGTTCTCATCAACTGAAATTCTAGTTCCTCTTGAGTCAAAACTTTGCTGCTTTCAGCAAGCTTACGTTATGTTTCTTTAGTGCCAAGATAGCTGTATCTGTCTGTTCAAGAGCATGGTTGAGATCATGGTGCTAATAAAGCCAAGGTGGGGCATTCAGTCCCTGTACAGACCATGGAGATAGACTCCATGATCCTTGTGGGTCCCTTCCAACCCAAAATATTCTGTGTGAGTCTGAGTGATATATAATAAAAAAGCTAAGGTAATTATAACTTGGCAAGTTATAATTATAACCTGTCATGAGTAGAAGAGTATCAATTTTGCTAATTTTATTGGTACTTGAAAGTTTAGGAAGCTTTTACCTCCTTAGAAGGAGAAAAAGAGGAATCTGTTTCACAGATGTAAGCCCTCCTAAATGACATTGCAGAACTTGGTAGCTTGCAGGAGCTGTTCACAGAAATGAGTTCTGTAAACATACCTTCAACAGGAAATCCATTACCTTGAATTCATCACAGGGCACAACACAAATTTCTGTGAATGCTCAGAAAAGCAGACCAGATGCAAGTTCCATATGGACGAGGGAGCTGTACAGCTGCAGTTCCACAGAGGGGCACTGCACACCACTTGGCAGTGCTATTAGATGAGCTTAAGAATCTCCAGAGTAAGTCAGTGTTACAGTCAGGTGAAAGGGAAAGAGAAATGCATTAAATTGATCCAAAATGAGTATTCTTTTCTCCAGGCAGATGAGAAGAACTCGTTAAACACAACCACCTTCATCCAAGCTCCCACAAAAAACCCCAACCCATCAACCAAACAACAAACAACCCCTCCAAACCCAAAAAGTATAAGGTGTGGAAGGAGTAATTTGACTCAATTACACAAAAATTGAGTTGAATGAGGGATTTATATTTATATATATGTAAATAAAATAAAGTGAGAGGTTATTAGAAGATGATTGTAAATTACTGGAGGACTGAGAATCCACAAGGATTTCTCTGGCTGCAGAATATGCAACCATTACATGCCTACTAGGCATATTCTTGACAAAATAATAAAGACCAAAAAATTTTTTTAAAAAACAGCAAAAGGATTTTAACATGCTGCTTGTTTTCTTTTCAAAGGAAGATCCAAGACTGAAAATTTCTGCTCATCCAAGGAGAAAGACTTCCCTTGATCCAGTTGACCTGGGCCCATTACCAGTAAGTAAACCATTTTCTAGTTGTTTTGCAGATGAAACAATTTAAACTATTTAAGTTAGCATTATTAAAATTTGCACATGAGAAAATGCAGCTTGCTTTCTTCCTACAAGAAGTACTGTTCTGAATTTCAGTGCTGATAGTAGATGGGGGAGGAATGCCCCTAACTGTAGATCATGTTGAGTTCTAGGCACACTATATGATCAGAAATTTATAATAAAAATGTAATAAAAATATGTAATAAAAATCTTGCATTTTTACAGCCAGGGTGGGAAGAGAGAACTCACACAGATGGAAGAATATTCTTCATAAACCACAGTATGTACAGTGTGGTGTTCTTCCCTATTCATCATTTTATTTGTGAACATTGTTTGAATTAATGGAACTAATTAAAAATTTTCTTGCAGATACAAAGAGAACACAATGGGAGGATCCTCGACTGCAGAATGTGGCAATAACTGGACCAGTAAGCTTTCCTAATGTAGATTTTTGTATTTTTCAGAAATACTGTTAATAGAATCCAAGCTTGTGTCATTTATCAGTTAGTTGGTCTAGAAAGTGAAACTTTCAGGGTGTCTGAAAGCATAGCATTTTTATTTCTTTTTAAAAACTGTTTAGAAAGCTTTCTGGGGAAATGGTCTTTAAATGGCAGAAAGAAAAAGCAGTTCCCATGGTAGTAAGAAAGTTTCCTTATAGGCTGGAGGGAGGGCTTTGAAGTGTGTAAGGAAGTGTTATTTATTTCTTGTCCACACTAGCTCAATTTATGAAGTAAAACTGGGAAAAAAAAAGAAAAAAAAAAAGAGATTAAAGAGGAATTAAATTGATTTTCAACTGAAAAATAATTATCCAATCTCAATACTTAATCTGAAGTGTGAAATTACCAGAACTAATTGCAAAGATGGTTTGCATTGTAATTATAGATGGGTTTTAGTGTTCAGCTGATATCTGCGTTTATTTATAGCCTGCATATGTAAACAACCTTCCCTGTCCATGGAAAACAGAGGTGTTTCTAGCCAGGTCTCTCATGATCCAGCAGGGAAATAGATGCTTTTATGGACGTCACCAAAGGCATTTTGGTCACTTTGATTGGGGCCACTCAGGGATCTCAGGCAGTTACATCAGCTAATGAGGAAATACAGCATGACTTCTGTGGATCTGATCTGAGCTAGCACTTCTCAAGTGCTTTTCATTCCTGCTGTTTATAAACTGGAAGTTTCCCCTGGCACTCAGTAAAACATGTATTCCTGTTATCTCAGAATTTAAATGGGTTGTTTGTGTTTCACAAGACACATGAGACTTTTTTTTCCCTCCCCAAAGGCTGTGCCTTACTCCAGGGACTATAAACGGAAGTATGAATTCTTCAGAAAGAAATTGAAGAAACAGGTTAGTAATCAGCAGGAATCCAGCAGCAGGTTATGAAACTTAGACCCCTAAACAAGGGAAAGCAAATTCACAGGGAAGGTGAATTTACTGTCTGATCACAAATATATTTGTGAAGCACCAACTTCATAACAATTAGCATTTGCTCTAACAGCAGGATTTGTGACTTTTTGCACTGATGAAGACTGTAAGCAATCTAATTAAAAAAGTAGACATTCTCAAAGGTTAAAATGTCATGAACCTGAAAGTAAGACTGGCAACAGAAAAGTCTGGAAATCACTGATCCAGCATAGAGTAGCTTTTGAAAGTCAGAATGTGGAAAGTTCTCAGAGTAGATTTCAGTCTGTCTATGTAGAAATCTCTACTGTCATCATGATCAGGCTGGATGACTGCAATAAATTGTTACAGCCTTAAAATCTGAAGTTTATGGATCTTGTTTCCAAACTCTAGTTTGAAGTGGCAGTGCCAGGTATATTTATATCATGTAGCATAAAAGACTGTAAATAGCATCTGGACAGCCAGATAACAATGAGTCTGCACAAGTTCAATCAAATTTTACATCCTTGGGAGGTATTTTGCATATGTAATAATAGCCTTTGAGTTTAGATCCATGCTTTGCCTTCTACCTGCCAAGTCTGCCTGTAGATTTCACACAAGTATATATACACACACCTTGTTTTTTGTGTTCCTAGTAAAACAAGATTGACATTCGTTCAAATGTCAGTATCTGAATCTGAGATAAAGAACTCAGCCACACAATACAGTTGTGGTAGTTTGAGAATTAAATGCAACTGTAGATTTTGTCTTAAGTAGGAGAATGGGACACCTAGGCTCATACAATATTGAACTAGAAGGTGAAATAAGTCAGGTAAAATGGTTCCAGATAATTTTGTGTCAACTGTGAGCTGTTTTTAATCAAGTGTGTAATACGATAAATGTTCAGTGTCAGAAGAGACTCCATGCCTTGCTGCATGCAGAGCAACTGCCCATATGTTTTTACTAATAAAAACTTACTTTAACTGTATTTTCTTAACATGAAATAGAAGTTAATGTCTGAAATTCTCTTTGCTAGTTGAATTGTAGATAAATGGAGCCTCTTTTAAATTGTATTATGTTTCCAAGTTATGTAAGGAAACAATTTCTGTGCCCTCTTTGTTTTCAGAATTTGCATATTCTGCAAAACTATAAGATGCTGGGTTTTGTTTTATTATGCTTTGCTTTCATGTTTCTCTTTTTTAGAGTGATATTCCAAATAGGTTTGAAATGAAAATTCATCGCACAACAATCCTTGAAGATTCTTACAGAAGAATCATAGCTGTAAAGAGAGCAGACTTCCTTAAAGCAAGACTTTGGATTGAATTTGATGGTGAAAAAGGTTTAGACTATGGAGGAGTTGCCAGGGAATGGTTCTTCCTTCTCTCTAAAGAAATGTTTAATCCTTACTATGGATTGTTTGAATATTCAGCTACGTAAGTAATACCGCTCTGGAAGATGTGAAAACTTAGGAAAAGAAATTGTATTTCTCGTACCTTCTTTAAAAATGGGGTTCCTGCTGCCCTTGCAAATGTACCAGAGGGTTTAGTTGATAATAACAGTGATAATCTGCACCCAGTTGCTTGACAGAAGAGTAGTGTGGAGCCAGTACTTGTAGGTTTTTTTACAGCAGTCTAACATAAGCCGTGGCATTTTTTGCATGGACAAGCATGTGCTTGCAACCATCTCCTGCATACTGAAGAGGCAGTATGTAACCAGTAATGCAGAGAATGTTACTCTGCTTTAAAACGAATGGGAGTTAATCCCTTCTCCTTGGTATATCTCTAATTTACTGAGGTAGTTCGTGGTGGTTGTTTCTGATACACTAATAGGCTTCTATTACATATTGTTTAATACTAGATATCATCATGAAAAGCAATAACTGATTAAATAAGTGATGTCTTTCAGATCTTCAAATGTGAGACTGGTCCAATAGTACAACATTTTTGTTTTTCTTTCTCTTCCCTGTTCCCTCCTTCCAACTCTTTAGGGATAACTATACTCTGCAGATCAATCCGAACTCTGGACTTTGCAATGAAGATCATCTCTCTTATTTCAAGTTTATAGGTCGTGTGGCTGGAATGGCTGTTTACCATGGCAAACTTTTGGATGGTTAGTATTTATCTTATGTAATGTGATATTCAGATTAATATTGCATGTGTTTTGAGTCCTAAGTTACATCTGTTAAACTTATTTCTTCTTCTTTAAAGCCTTTTTTATTCGTCCTTTTTACAAGATGATGCTCCAAAAGCCAATAACACTACATGATATGGAGTCTGTGGTATGTAATTTGCTTTACCATGTTGACAAATTTAATGTTAATTTATAATTTTTTTATTTATATATATATATCTTTAATGACATTTTGAAGGTTGAAAATGCATGATTCAAAGATATCTTAGGCTACATCTTTTATAAGTCTGTAAGTTGTATAGGAATTAAGACTTCCAATGAAAATCAAAGACCTAGACTCAGGTTCAAGTCAGTTAAGCTGTATTGAAAACAATAACTGTATTTTCTTAGCATGAAATAGAAGTTAGTGTCTGAAATTCTCTTTGCTAGTTGAATTGTAGGTAAATGGAGTCTCTTTTCAATCATATTGTGTTAGGTTTCCAAGTTATGTAAGGAAATAATTTCTGTGCCCTCTTTGTCTATTTTCAGAATTATCTGTGATGTTTTTTTAAAATGTTTTAGACACTGAGGTTGTTAAAATGGAATATAAATACTTTAAGGATTGCTATCTTAACCTTTTTTTAAATTAGTTATTTTTTCTTTGATTATGAAATTTAATTATTTCAGGGACTGAAAATATTTGAGTGATACAGTGTAACGTTTTTAGAGGAAAACATGTCCCTTAGACTTTTCTTGTTTGGTTGATTCCCTGATAATGGCTCTTATCTAGAATGCTCATGGACAAAGTGATGTTTATTGTGGCTTTTTAATCTCTTTCTGGTTTTGCTGCCCTTTAAGATTACAGCATGTAGTTGCTATCTGTTTCGGAGTAATAGATTTATAGATGTGTCCTGATTTTTTTTTTTTTTTTTTGTTTTTTGTTTTGATTTGGTTTTTGTTTGGTACTCTAGAATGATGAAATGGTTTGGGTTGCAAGGCAGGCACACCTTCCACTAGAAGGGTGTTGCTCCAAGCCCTGTCCAACCTGGTCTTGAACACTTCCAGGGATGGAGCAGCCACAGCTTCTCTGGGCAACCAGTGCCAGTGACTCACCATACTCACAGGGAAGAATTTCTTAATATCCAAGCTAGATCTACCCTCCTCATCCTATCACTACACTCCCTGATAGAAAGTCTCTCACCATCTGCTCTGTAGCTCCTGTAGTGATGCTGGAAGGTCTCCTGGAGCCTTCTGTTCTCCAGGCTGAGCACCCCCAGCTCTCCCAGCCTGTCTCCAGAGCAGAGGTGCTCCAGCCCTCATAGCATCTTGGTGGCCTCCTCTGCACTTGCTGCAGCAGCTCCATGTCCTTACGCTGGTGGCCCCAGAGCTGAGTAGAGGGACAGAATCACCTCCCTCAACCTTCTGGTCACACTGCTTTGGATGGAGCCAGGATGTGGTTGGCTTTATCTTAATTTTCATTTCCTAAGGTTCTTTGTAGTAACGCCTGACAATAAAAAGAAGCTAAATAGAGGATGAGAGACAAGAGTCCAAAATATATTGCTTCAGATAGTGCTATGCCATCTTACCACCATTTTGCTGTTGGAGACCTTTGCATAGATTGCTGAGCAATCAGGTTTTAAAGGTCTTCAGAGCTTTTTACAACTGCAGTGTCTCTGTATCCAGTATAGGATTACCCTAGGCAGAAGTGTTCACTGGGCTGTCATGGAACCTCTTGTAGTTTATGAGGTGGCTACTTTATTTAGTGTCTACTATTTTGTAATTTTCTCTTAGGATAGTGAATATTACAATTCTCTGAGATGGATTCTTGAAAATGATCCAACAGAACTGGACCTCAGATTCATAGTTGATGAAGAACTTTTTGGTCAGGTTAGTATGTTCATGTAATCTGGAATAGAAAAAAACATGGAACAAAATACTTGACCTGTGAAATTAGGGGATTTTATGTGTATGGTGTTAAGAAAACCCCTTTGCTCACTCAGCTCTTTCCACTCATGCAGTGAGTGTATTTCAGCCTGGCGTGATAAAGGACTTGGAAATAAGCAGAGCTTTAAAAAATTGTTTGGTTTTTTTTCATTGTTGAATACTACTTGCATTGAAATAAAGCTGTTGCTGTGAAGGCAACCAAGACTAAGATATCCATAGTCCATTATTTGATGGGGTGTAGAGGTTGGGTTTATGTGATTGGCTGGAAAGGATGAGCTTCTTTGGAAACTGCTGGAATTCCTGGGAGATAACATGTTTCCTTTCTCTTAAGATGTACTAGAAACCTATAGTATAAACAAGTTTGTTATTGCATACAAAGCTGTTTAGATAAGTCATGTAGAAATACCACAGATCTTGAATAAACCTTCCAAATTATAGTTGCCAGCTAGATCTAATGATAATAACCTTTATGGTCTTGTGTAACAACAGTGATCCTGAGAAGAAGCAATGAAAATGCACATCCATAATAACTGAAAATGAGATATTTATCTTCTGAGGTTCTAGTAGTATAAGTCACTTTGTGAGAGAGATTGATTCACTTACTGGGATGCTTGCTGAAGTGGTTTCTGTAACTGTTTTTCCTTGAGATTTGGAATGAGGGCTGGGTCATGGAATATGCAGTTAGAGAAGCGTGCCTTACTCTGCACCTTTGTGCAGTCTTGGGTGGTGTTTTGTAGCAGGTCAAGAAAAAAATGAGGTTTCCCATTGCACCCCTTAATAATACAACATTTTTTAAAAAAATGTACCACATTGTGTTTATTAGGTGACCTGTGTGACTGGATCTGTTTCTCACAGTTCTCAAATTCTGCAGTCTTCAGGAGTTGCATGAGTTTTCTAATATTAACATAGGAATTTTGTTATATTCACCTTGTTGAAGACCTGTTCTGTGCATTGCATTTAGACCCATCAGCATGAACTGAAAAGTGGTGGATCAGAAATAGTTGTGACCAACAAGAACAAGAGAGACTACATTCAGTGAGTAGTGGCTGCTGTGTGCAGTGTACCTCAGTGGATTGCCCTCTAGCACAGGGGATCTGTGTTAGCTTTATTTACAAAAGGAAGTTCTTGCTCTGTGTATAAATCACTTTTATTTTATATGCGTTTTTTTTTTTTTTTTGGTTTTTTGTGTTTTTGCAGTCTTGTAATTCAGTGGAGATTTGTGAGCCGAGTACAGAAACAAATGACAGCCTTTAAAGAGGTATAGTTTTAATTACAAAATAAATTCTTCTAACAGTTTGTTGCATCTGATATTAAGGTTTTTTGGACACCCTGAAGACCCACTAATTATTTTGTTTAAAGTATTAAAAAAGACAGTGATACTGTTTGTAGTGTCAGCTTTGAATTATTTCAGAGTTAAAAATATTTTGTATGTTTTTACTGAGGTGTTTAATTCATCTTGAAAAATTTGGTTATTTCTCAATCCTGATTGACAGCTTTAGCTGTAAAGCAAACTATTTAATGACCTCCGCAGAAATTAAACTTAATTTAATTATATTAGTTTGATTTAAACTAGGCAATTTACCTTTTTTTGTACAAATTGTATTACATAGATGATATTCAGACTTCTATACTCATAATTCAGTGTTGCACAGTAAAGATGTGAGAAATCGATTTAAAGTACTATAATGAAACTGAGGACTACTGGTGTCCAAATATCTGTATTTGATATATTGCTTTGGCTGTGTTTACCAAAGCCTCTAAATATCCTTCTTCATGACTAAAAATGCTAAAATAATGTTGCCTTGGTTTTTTACAAACTTCCCTCATCTTTTTTAGGGCTTTTTTGAACTAATACCACAGGATCTAATTAAAATTTTTGATGAAAATGAGCTAGAGGTAGGTGTATCATGGAAAAGAAAACAAATTATGTTGAAACTTTGTTTTACTGACTTAAACTTTGGTGTTGTTTGTTTATTTTTTTATCTATGTAGTTATTAATGTGTGGATTGGGAGATGTGGACGTGGCTGATTGGAAACTACACACAAAATACAAAAATGGCTACAACATAAACCATCAAGTAATACAGTGGTTCTGGAAGGTACCATGAAGTTCTAATATTTTCTTATTGAAAACATGTTCAAAAGCTGCTGCCTTTCTGCTAGGTTATAGTTTGCTTCATTAAAAGGTCAGGTAGATATTATTTGACCATTAAAATTCCAAAGTAAGAAAACTAAAGATGAGATGCATGGTAAGAATGTAAATGCAATACTGATGATTGCTTCTTAAAAAAATCCCTGTCTGACTGGGGTTAAAAATATTTGTGTAGGTTTTCCTGGCATGGTTACACTAAAGAGGTGTTAAACTCTTCTGTTTAATAAATTACAGGAATTTGGCTTCTAGATCATAACATAAGAAACTTCAAAGAAAGTAGGGGGCCAAATCTTCAAGGGAAGCATTTTAACAGCCTGCTGAGCAGTAACCATACTCTTGTTACAGTGCCATTAAAAAATTGTTGACTTCATAGCTTAAAGCAATAGGCAGAGAATTAGACTGTATGTGTCACTAAAAAAATGCATATGTATATCATTGATAATGATTTAAAGGTAGATACTATGTTGCATAAGTCTACTGGCTTAAAACTTTAATTTAAAAAGAAATCTTTAATTGTAATCATTATCATACATAGGCAGTCTTAATGATGGACTCTGAAAAGAGAATAAGATTACTTCAGTTTGTTACTGGCACATCACGTGTTCCCATGAATGGGTTTGCTGAGCTGTATGGTGAGTACTTAAGATTATCTTCACAATTAAGTAACAAAGAACCTGATACCTACATTGTCCTGATGTTTGACTTCAGACATTGTCAACTTTTTTTTCAAATTTTCTTTTAAAATTTAGTATGTACTGGCAGTTATAAGAAATAAAATTAGAGAAGAGTCACTTATATCACATGTTTCCATGTTCTATATGGGAGCATATTGTGTTAATTCTGGTTTTGGAAGTTTTTAAATGTATACGAGTTCTCAAATGAATGTGGATTTTTAAAGTTCTCAAGAGCTGCAAAAATCCCTGTTTAACACATGATTGAGCTTGAAGAAAATTCTCAGTTATCCAAGATCTGATTACAAAGACATGCTGGCATCAGCAGTTAACTTCAGTTCCACAACTGCTTTTATCTGCTCACAAGCCGTGGTTGTACAGATGCAGTTGTTTGTAAGGATATACTCCAAAGGGGACCACTGAAATGTCATGACATAAAGTCAGAAGAAAAGTACTGAACCTACAACATTGAGACTGAGACAAGCAGAGGACAGCAGGGAGCAAATTTCAATAGCAAAGCCAGAAAAGCCACTGTGGGCAGACTGCAGGCAAGCAGATAGAGCAGGCCACAAAGGGTGGGGATGCTTGGCTTAGGGGAAGTTTGTTCTCAGCTGCCATCAGCTATTATGTTTTCTGCTAGACTACTTTATTAAGGTTAAAAGTGCTTGAGATGCTGTGCAAATGACTGAATAGGCTAACTTGCCTCTTTGATTAAGCATTTCCTTTTTTATAAACATGACATTAATTTGTTTATAAAACAAAAGGATTGTGAACAAGACCACCCATCTTGTGTTTCCATGTCTTCATTTTCATCATAAACACTTAGTTTATTTTTTTTCTGTTCCAGCAGTAAATGAGTTGTAAGTTGCAGTGGACAGAACAGTGTGCTCAGCAGGCTTAGGTGTGTCTGCTGCTGCACCTGAGCCTTGGCATTGCTGTGTTACATACAGCACATGCTCATTGCAGGGGAGCCCAGCCAGAATTCTGCTGCCTCAGGAGCTCTGCTTATTTGTCTAAGAACACTACTAGAGACAGAACTAAGAACTGATACAGGGAAAGAAACTGCTGAAGTTCTTGGCTTCCTTCTGCCCAGGGATTAGAATATACTTGAGCAGTTTTCTGTAGTTGTATTCACTCACTCGTTAATGAAAAATTCAACTAGCAGTTGTCTTGCACAGCTTTGTTTATTTCTCTTGCAGTTATTTCTGCATTACTGTGGCCAGCATGCCGTCCTCACGAAACCCCAGTAACAATTATATTTCCTGTGCCTTGTGTTTGTAGTGCTGTATGTGGTTTTTCAGTGTTTGTGCTGGTCCGTGGTGCTTTGCTGCTGCCGGGCCGCTCCCTTGCCCCGCCCGCAGCCCTGGAGCCGCTCCCTGGCGGAGATCTCCCTCTCGTGGCACGGCCGGGCGCTCCTGCTCCCCAACGCGAGCGCTCCCCGCTCGGGGGCAAACCCGGCTGCGCTGGAGCACCGGGACGCTGAGCAGCCACTCTCTGACACAGTGCAGTTCTTGTCTTTCTCTTTTCTTAACTGCAGTCTCTTCCCAGCTTAAGGAAACGGTTATAAAACACTCCTTGCATCTACTTGGTGAGAATTGACAAGCCCAAGAAACTTAGAGCTGAGATGCTGTAACAGTTGTTGAAGGATAGAGGGAGCTGCGGCTGCCTTTGCTAGCCAAAAAATAAGAACATCCTGGGAGTACACATATGATTGCCATGTTTCCAGAAGTTCTCAGTTACTCTGTTTTTGTTGCTGCATAGGTAGGGTGGACATTGACTATTTTCTACCAGCTTGGCACATGGTGATAAACATGTATACGTTTTTATATGCAAAATTTATAAAACTGTCTTGTCCAGAAAACTTCAATGCCAGCTACTCTGCATGTACATTTAGGTCTTAGGCTTCTGCACTTGAGATGTAAAAGTCTCTTGAAACTGAGGTTTAGCAAGAAATAATTAAAATACAAGGGATTTGGGATTATTGACTGTTACTTTCTATAGTCTGTATTTTATTCATATAGATAGCGCCTTCAAATGTCAGACCTCAATTACAAAACCCCCAACAATGCCATCATTTGATCTCTGATTATAAAAGGATTTCATAATAGGGTGAAAATCGATGTGTTTTCTTCAGGTTCAAATGGACCACAGTTGTTCACAGTTGAACAGTGGGGTACCCCTGAAAAACTGCCAAGAGCTCATACCTGGTGAGTATTTAATTCAGATAAATTATGACCTCTAGTAAAAGTGATAAAATACTGAAGAGTTTTCATCTGTTTTTCAGCTTTAATCGCTTGGATTTGCCTCCATATGACTCATTTGAAGATTTATGGGATAAACTTCTTCTGGCGATTGAAAACACTCAGGGTTTTGATGGGGTTGATTAAGACACAGACATAAATTATGTTGGTCCAGTGCTGCAATTTCATTTTAAGGGTTTACAAACAAATCTGAATTTTCCAGGGACTACCATTGTATTTAGTCACATGGCTATTGAATCTTCATAGTATCATGTGTAAAATAACTAAGTATTAAAAATAACTAACTTTTGAAAATGTATTTTGTCATTTCCATAGTTTTGTGTATTTGCTGATACATGCAATATTGGATCAGCCAGTGCCAAGTAAGTCAAAAACTAAAATGTTTTAGCAGTTGCCTCTTGTACAATATTTGAGACTGTCCTGCAGTACACTACTAAAGTAAAGCTGCGAAGAAGTCTTTGCAGAGAATTTAAATTTGATTTGCTGCTTTAAGAGGAGCAACTGAAATTGTTAAACTGTTTTAAAGAAAACCCAGCCAAAAAAAAACCCAACAAACTTCATGTATTACAATATCATAATTTGTGCTGCTTCAGGCTCTTTGCAGCAGATCTGCCCAAAGCACCTTATCATTCAGCGTATTAGATAAAACATTGGAAAACATTTATTTGCAGAACACTGACTGCTGACACAGTTGTTACATTTCTGTTTCTAACTTGCTTTTGCTAAAACAGTGTAACAAACCCAAGATTTTTATATAAAACAGATAAGCAGCATAATTCTGAGTTTTAATGAGAAATTATATCCATTTTTTGTTTGAATTTGTATACTGATGTTGGTTAATTGAGGGTTCATCACTTTTTTGGATAAATTTGTAGTTGAACGATAATATTTTCAATTGAGCCTTTTGCAACAAATCAATCTTAAAGTGAAATTTGTATGGATATCATTCAGTATTTAGTTACTGATAGAGGCCTTTATTATCCATTCTTGCAGTATTGCACTACATAACAATAAAGAACATGTTTACAGGGTTTTCTGGGCCAAATTCAGCAGTCTGTTATGTGCAAACTCCTCTGAACTGCATGGAGGTTATGCACATGTGATCAGGTGCAGAATTTGGTTCTGTGATATGTTTACAGGTTGCTAGTTTCTACAGATGCATTTTTATATTTTTTTCTCCAGTGTTAGTCTAGAAACCAAATTTGTTAATACAGTATAACCAAAGTCATAACCAACAATGTGCAATTTATTGTAGATCAACTTGTCCTATATAAATATTAGTTTGATTTCTTTTGTAAATGTGGGTCTTTTTTGTATTAATATTAACTTTTTTTTTTTTGAGCAAGTGCTGGTTAAAATGATTAGCAAAGTTGGTTCTGAAAGAAAACAAATTGGTTTGTATACCTGGCTTGCTCAAATTTTAACATTTTATTACCAGTATGATCTGAGGAAATGACAGTACCTAGCTTTGGCCACCAAATTTCTGTTCAGTCACAGTCTTTATAAATATGCAAGAAGGAAGTGTAGCACATCTCTCTCTGAAGATATGTAAATTATGTAACAAGTGTTAATGGGTCTTAAGGGATATTTGAAATCCCACTTTGTTTTATCCTTTGACTAGGTCATTAGGACTGAGAGTATTACATGTAAATAAAGGTAACTTATACAAATTTCCCAAATCTATATGCAGTTTTGTAAAACGTGAATGATATATCAGTAAATCTGTATAGATTTGAATGTAGCAGGTTTTGTTGCATACTTTAAAGTATAAAATAAGAATCCTGAGAGCAGTAAATAAAAGTTTATTCTAATATGTTGTGATTCAGTTCTTTGAAGTGCAAATCAGTAATCTTGAAATAGCAAGAACTGAGTAATTTTTGTACTCCTAGGCAGGCCACGGCAGTAGTTCCAGCACAACATGCTGCTGCTTTTGCAGAGCAGTGAAGATGCAGCAGTGCTGTTTCCTGCTGTTCTGCTCCTGAGAAGTGCAGCCTTGGAAAAACACACACTGTGTTTTTATAGAAGCTCTGGGTCACTGTCAGCCTTCAGTGCATGGCCAGCCTGGAGATGCTGAGGGGAGGCCCTTCAGCAAGGCCACTGAGCAGGTGAGGCAGGGCCAGGCTCCTCCCTGCTCTGGGAACCTTCCTGGCAGGTGCACAGCTGGGTGGGGAGTGGGAGAGGGGCTCTGAAACCCTGCACCAGCAGCAGGGAGTGCCCAGCAACAGGTCCTTTCTTGAAACTGTTTGTGGGGGAGTGGTGATAGCAGCTTGTGCTTAAGTAAAGGAAAGGTTGGTGGTGCTGAGTATCATAGAATGGCCTAGGTGGGAAGGGGACCTTGAAGATCATCCAGTTCCAACCCCCTGCCATTGGCAGGGACACCTTCCACCAGACCAGGCTGTTTAAAGCCCCATCCGACCTGGCCCTGAACACCTCCAGGGATGGGGCAGCCACAGCTTCTCTGGGCAACGTGTGCCAGTCCTTCACCATCCTCACAGTAAGTTTTTCCTAATATCTAATCTAAACTTAATGTCTTTCAATTTGAACCCATTCCCCCTCGTTCTGTCACTACATGCTTTGTCCCATCTATCCTCTAAGTTCCCTTTTGGTATTGGAAGGCCACAACTAGGTCACCTTGAAGCCTTCTCTTTTCCAGAACAATCCCAGTTCTCTCAGCCTTTCTTTAGAGGAGAGGTTCTCCAGCCCTCTGGTTGCAGGGCAAATGGGGCAAGGTGATGGGAGTGAGGCAGCCTTTATGGAGAATGGCACAGGCTGAAGTGGGCCTGCCTTGTGTGCCTGAACACAAGAGGCAGCCAGGGAGGAATAAAAGACATGGCCCATATTGCTGGATGGAGTGAGGACTGCAGAAGGGGCAACAGGCTGGTGCAGACCCTTACAGGAACATCCTGGTCAGGACTTGCCCTAGGCTGCTCTTTGTCATGAGGAAGGGAGCAGGGTGATTTTTGTAGCTTCTCAAGCAATTCTGGAGTTGTAAACCAGGCTCTCACATCTGTGGGCAGGGCAGTGCAAGGGGAAGCAACCTGAGGTTTCTGTAGGGTGTCATGAACAGCCAAGCAAGGGTGCAGTCTTGGGCAACCAGGGAGATGCTCTTTGGGATCTGCTGCATGTCCCTTTGTACTTGTATTTTCTGTACATCATCCTCTGTATTCCCTGAAGCACATACACAGAGAGAGAGGGGGGAGGAAACTCCAGAGATGCTTCTATGAACACTCATTTTTATCACCAGAAACACAGTTCTGCATGTCAGCTGCAGATTTCTTACTGTGGCAATGCAGAGGAGAAGTTAACAGCTGCTTCCTTGCGAGCCAGCAACCAGCTCTGTCCCACTGATTTCATTGCTCTTAACACCCAGGTGAGGTGTAAGGAAGAAAAGTTTCTCAGGTAGGTAAGAGTTAATCTACTAGGGAAAAAATGGATATAGGGTTGATGTTTAGTAAGAGACTTTGTGCACGTGTGGTTAAGAAACATTGATGAATGAAGAGACTGAGAGATGAAAAAGATCTTGAGAAAAATGTGCATTCTAAGGGAAGGGATGGGTCACAACAGGAGGCAGGGGATGACTGCAACAGGAATAGTTTTACTTTCCTTAGCTTTAAAAACACCACATTGAAAATTCAGGGGAGTTTGTGATTGAAGTTTCCTGGGCTGCTCCAAGCTGGAGAGCTGTAAGCAAAACACTTCCCTCCTGTTGGTTGTGGCTTCTGCAGCTCAGTACTGATTCCAGGCATCTTGTATAGAACCTGGAGACTCCAGTGGAGGCTCTGCCTGGGATTTGGACTCTTGGCTGGGCTGGGAGTGGCCACAGGCCTCCCTGGGCACTGGAGATGCCTGGGCCAGGCCCCTGGGGTCAGTGGGTGATGGGGCACAGCAGGGATGTGAGCTGCTGGCACAGCAGGGATGTGAGCTGCTGGCACAGGGGTTAGATGTGTTAGGATGGTGTGAAACCTCCGGGAAACTTTTCAGGGGCTGAACTTCCTTAGGAAGTTAAACTATTCCTGTTGCATGTTTAATAAGGCTGGTGGTTGTGTTTATTTGTGTGTTAATTATTACAGTTATATGGTAAAGGGTGTTTCTGAATAAATAGTTATGATGCTTTTGAAGGGAATTTATTTAGCTGAAAAAAGTATTTAGGTGAAAAAAGGTAAGTATATAGATTAATCTCAACAAAGACTTGCAGTGGAAACTTTAAAATTTCTCCTTAACGCTGAAGGTTATGTCTGTGTAACTGCTCTGCAGTCTAGTGGTAGGGAAATGAGACTTTAGGCATGAAGGAGACACATTCAACACTCACTTGGAGGTTTGGGGCAGTGGGTATTGTCGGTTTTTCCCTTCAGAATTAATTTCTCTCATCAGGCTGGGTGTTACTTGTATCAAGTCCCTCACTTCTCGAGGTGGTGCAGGTGATTCTTCAGCATTCTGGCTGCATCGTGGGGTAGAGCTATGGGAAGTGAAAACCAATAATTTCTATAGAAAGTGCCATTGAGACTTCACTTATGCAGTTGGAAGAACACATGACTTAAATTATTTTTAATTAAAATAGTTAAAATTTAATTCTAATTTTATTAAATTTAATTAGTATTTAATATTATTAAATTTATTTTTTCATAATAAGAATATTTAAAAATCACATCTGTAGCATATCAAACAAGCTGGAGTTTTTTTATTAGAGACTAGGACTGATGCATAAAACCTGGGCAAAATACATGAGTGTAAACTACTAATTTTCCTTCTCCATCCTGTTTCTCTCTGACCTCACTGCTTCATACGTACACTTACCTTGTAAGCTATATAGTGCCTTGACATCTGATTTGTTCTGCAGATCCATAGCACAGTTTGGTGCTATTTCACTAATTGATGACATCTTTACAAAAATCTGCACACGAGTCCTTGAAATCCATGGCTGCCTCTGGCATACTGTCAACATGGAACATGTCCTGCACCAGCACACATTTCCTTTTTTTTTTTCTTGTGTACTTTTGTCAGTGCAATTTCAGCATTACTTCCAAATACATGATACTCATCAATTCCCTAGGGTGGGAATTGCATTGTGGCAGTGGTAACATGTTAAAATACTTAAAACATATACTTAAATACATTATATACTTAATAATACTTAAAATACGTTAAATACTTAAAACTGAATATATGTACTTCTAAATATTGTCTTCATTTTACCAATTTCTTGTGGGGTCAAAAATAATGTCAGTTGTTAGGAGATGAGATTGTTTTATCTGCTATTTTTCATGCTGTCTGTTCATGTGTGTTTTCTTTTCTGTTTCTCATTAATTAGTTTGTTGTGGTGCTTGAGTTTTTCACATAGGGTCTTATGATATTATTTTTCTATGAGATTTTGCTTTTTATCAGGCAGTTTGTTTATTTTAATATCTCCCCTTTTTTATGAACTATTAAAAGAGTCACTCTGCTGTTCTTATGATGTGAACTGAGAGGAACTAATTTATCTGCAGTCTGACCACCACCAAGGAACCATACCTCTGGTGGCCTAGAAGCATGTTTTTGAAATGTCTGTGCATTTAAAAGACAACCCACACGTACCATCTTCCATGGTTATAAATGGGAATTAAGCATTTAACAGCTGCCATTTTGCTCTGCAGCATCACAGAATCAGTAGGAGATGCAAGCACAAGCTTTGGTGTTCTTATACTAAATCATTTTTCTTTGAAGTGGAGACTTAATTGCTTTTTCTCTGCGGAACATATATCACTAGCACGCTAATCAGAATACAAACAACTCACAAAGGGGATAATGAGGGAGAACTTCCATGTAATGCTTGGTTTATTGTCCACGTGATTCTGTAGAAAAATGTTTTGTTTTGCTGAGCTGTGCTTAATTTGGGGTTTCTTGCTTAATGAGACTTCAAACAGGTTTCAGGTTCTCATCCCAGAGAGAGGCTTGGGATTTTGGGGAGGGGGAGGCCAAGCGGCTTGGAAAACCTAAACAGACATTAAGTGAGCCTGCCTCTTGAGGAAAGATGGATAAGGCAGCTTTCCCAAATGTGAAACTTCCCATTGAAATACACCACAGTAAAAACATTCATTACAATTTGTTTTTCTTAACCCATTCTGAGTTTAATTCAATGGCAAATGTTTTCATAATTGTTAACTTTTCTGATATTTTCTACACGCTGAGAAATTTCTAATTGGAGTTTTGTTTTGAGGGCTGGGAAGTATGACCTTTTAGAGACTGTGAATACACCTCCTTCT
Source organism: Anomalospiza imberbis (assembly GCF_031753505.1). Lineage (NCBI taxonomy): Eukaryota > Metazoa > Chordata > Aves > Passeriformes > Viduidae > Anomalospiza > Anomalospiza imberbis. Next base: position 13,227,072 of record NC_089693.1, on the reverse strand, counting down.
ATGCACTGCTGCTTGGGAGTATGCAAAATGCTAAAGGTTTAAATCAAATTGCCCTGAGGACTGCTTACTGACCTTTTGAATGCAAAGCTGTCAAAACCTTCAACTATATTTCAGCTAGAGAAGAACATTTAAGGCAGATCAATGCAAATAGAAAACAATGTGGTTTTGACTTTAGGTAATTCCTAGTTAGTGAAAAACAGTTCCTGTGCTGCAAGAGCTGCTGGAAGCAAACCCGCACTGTGAAGTAGTTGCTGTGAGTAACATGTAATAGTTCCTTTTCAGGGAAAACCTTTTATAATCTACTGAAGAAATTAGAAGTTTTTATTAATTGCCAAATCCTGATATAGTTATCTGAGCAGGATGCTTCATTGACTTCAAAGGGATTTTTGTCTACTTAAGGAATGCAGGGTCAGGCCCTTAACTAGTGATAACTTTCTTCAGTGGGTTGTCAGATATGACAAACTATGCCACTTTAATAGAAGTTACCCAGGCCAGGCCATGCCATGCTATCCCTTTGTCTGGAAAATCTGCTTTCTTCCTTTGCCCAAGTAAAGGAATTTCTCTATGGAAGATATTAGAAATTACTCTCTAGCTGCAGCTGTGGTTAATGAGAATATATTTATTTATGATGAACAGCTACAACACATTATTTTCTAGTTATGATAACTTTGTAATAAATTCAGTTTCAGAAAGTGTTTGATGGAGTTATGAGCTCCCCCATTTTATGTATTGCTACCCAGCAATTAGTTGTCCATCCTCAATAGATTTATGCCTAATTAGTTGTTCATGCACTGCTGCTTGCTGTAATGCAGAGTTTTAAATAATTGCCCGCCTTTCTATGTAGACCTACAGAAATGGGCCCAAAACCAGGGGACTGAGAAGTTGTTCATTCCTATTTTGGGTCTCAGTCCAGTAGTTAGAGACATCCTATGCTGAAGACTCACAGAATAATTATTTCACAGGTTAGTAAAAACTAATTCTTTGTGCTTTATCAGATTGTTAGAAGTGCTTTTCTTAGTTTAATTAAAGGTTAGCCATCAAAATCTGAGGTGCTGCTTCATCCAATATAATATAATTGAGCTCTATTAATATGTAGCCAAAAATTATTATTTTGCAAATTAATTAATTTTACTATTCTCCACACTGAGAATTTGGAGTCTGACTATAAGCCTAAGAATAGATTTTTTTTTTATATAAATGTCTACAATTTTGTGAGGGTAAGAGGTAAAGTTGAAATTTTGCATGCTTACATAGACCTGAATTGGAAAAACGAACAACATTTTGGTCATGTAAATGCTTTTCTGTACTGGAAAAGTTCCAGCTATTTAATTGACTCTGAAAGTGCAAACAGGCTGGATCAGTTGATCTCTCACTGGAGACAGAAATTAATCTTGATCAGGCTGTATGTAATTGAAGCAGCTCCATCAGTCGGTGTGGGGCTGCAGCTGCTGCGGGGCTGGGCCATGGTGGGAGTGGGCTCCAGGATGTGACTGGGGGTGTCCTGCACTGGAGGTGTTAACAGGGCAGGCTCCAACTGAAGCCAGCAGGAGTTTGAAAACCCAGCAGGATTTGGAGGGCTGCTGTCTGTGTGTTGAAGGTTTGCTCTGGTTAGGCATCGTGCTTTGGGTGCTGCAGCTTGCTGAGGCTGGGTGGGATGGCCCCAGCTGCTCCAGATGGGACTTCCACGTAGTAACTTGCAGTGGCCTGGTCCTCAGTGAGCACATTAGGCCAATTTAACTCCCTAACTTTCATAACCGCCCCACACACATGGCACGCATACTTTTTCCCCCTAGTTACTTAGCATGAACATTTTGGTGTGTATTCCATATGTGTATTATTTAAACAGTACAAGTTCTGTCATGTGCAAGCATCTGGCCACTGTGGTCTTACAGAGGTATCTGAAGACAAGTAACAGCAAAACGTTATTTAGCATTTAGCAAACATAATCCTGGACTAAAGATTAGCAGCACAGATAGCTGGAGAGCAGCACAGTTACACTCTGAGCAGTTATACTATGAGCAGCTTTAACTGCTGCTTGCTCTCCTGATGCAGCCATACCTGTACATACCACACACTAAATTGAACCAGAGAATTAATTCCAGCAAAACAGAAGTTGTAATTTGCCCCCCAAGTTGTTTCTATCAGTATTAGTTCTCTTGATTCCTCACTTGGCCACACAACCTCTTTGCAACTGGCAGTGCCTAAGCTGGAGTGGCAAGTGCTGAATTGCTTTAAAGTGAGGGCACCTGGGGATGTGCTTCCAGCAGAGCTGCTGATCTCCTCCTGCTCTGCTGTGCCTGGGCAGAGACAGGTGGAGACCCAAGCCAGGTTAGTAACAGTGCACAGGAAGGAGGAATTGGGGTGGGCTGCTTTGTTTCCCCACAGTCCCTCGGGCACTGTGATCCCGCTGTGTCTCCTGCCTTCCTATCCTGTCCAGCACTGGGCAGACAGTTCTTCCAGAGCCTTCAGATAGGAGAGATCCCCACAGGCCCCCAAGTGACTCCTGCAGCCCAGCTGAGGTAAAATCCCAGCGACTGCAGCTGGTGGAGGCAGCAATTTGGGCATCAAAAGAAATCAGCCCTGCAATGCCCAGCTTTTGGCTCCCCTGGGTTCACCCCCCTCAGCTCGCTCCTTGCACCGGGGTGTTGCCTTTAGCGGGTCGGCCCGAATTCTTGGTAAAGCCGTTTTGGTGCAAGTCACAGCTTCGTGTGGCCCTTCAAAAACATCTCGGTCTGCATCCCCAAAGCCGCCTTGTGCACAGGGGCATTTGCAGGCCGAGCCTCTGCGTGCAAGTGAGGGGGAGGAGGTGGTGGGAACATGCCTTGAAGCTTCAAATCTGTTTATCTTCACACTCCGGAGAGGCGATCGCTCTCCCGTGACAGGGCAGTGCGCTGGAGGGAGCAGCGCTGGCAGCACCGAGATAAACCGATGGGGCACAGCCTGCTTTGGCCAAGTGGCCTCTCCCTGACCACCCATTCCTTATGTCTCTGTGAGATGAAATGGGACAAGAGCAGCAGGAAGCCTCCCCCAATCCTTCTTTTTAATAGTTCCTTGGGATAAATTGTAGATAAGAGGAGAGACCACATTGTTAACATGCTGTGAATGCAAAGATAAAGGAGAGACAATATTTCACAGCAAAAATAAATAGGTATCTGTAGCATGGTATATTCAGCAGTATGTCCAAATGCTAGCTAGCCTCTGACTTGCCTCGTTTTTCATTTATTTTATTTCTAATATTTGTTTTCCTTTATATGTTTGCAATGATAAAAGTGGAAGAAATTATTTGCCTGTTTCCTGTTTAACAGCAAAATGAAGGTAACATATAGGGATGAAAGGAGACCATATTTCATGCCTGTTGCTAAACAAATAGCTGCCGAACAGTGGGTTATCATGATAAGCATGACAGACTAACAAAAAGCTGCCTCTGAGAGATTCCTTTGTAGATTGACACATAGAAAAGGGTAACCTAGGAGATATTTTCTTTCTGTTGAGTTATTCTTGGTCTGATACTTATTGTATCGACCCAGTGCCTAAACACTTTGATTTATGGAAGACATCATCACAGCACAGTACTGCAGCATTTCCAGGATTTTGTTTGTTTCCATACTGGGGAAAGGGTTGAGAGAGGGGACTGTACTGAGCCAATTAAAAAATATACACATTGCAAATGCATTTTATGGGACAGCTCCCATAAAATGGGAGTCTCCACGTGCTAGCTATTCCTGTGCCTCACAAGTTCTATGTGTGCATAAACCCTTTATGAAAATATTCAGTGTGTTTCAGTGAGCAGCTGCCGCCAGTCTGCTGTCACTTTGGTCCCATGCTAGCCAAGTGGTGAAGACTTTCCTCCCAGGAGTGCTGAGCACACCTGAGCTCAGAGGAAGTAAATGGTGCTTAGCTCCTGGTTTGGAAGCCCAAGGTGGCATGGCAGAAGTGTGCAGAGTCCCTGGCCTGGGAAATGTTCATGGTGGTTTGGCTGATCTGAGCTGCTGCCCCATGCTATTGCCATACCTTCTGCTCCATGTTGCAACTGTTGGTGTTTCTACACCTCAGAGCCAGGTTAGGGAGATTGACCAGGAAAAAACAAGCTCTACTGAAAAACAGAAAGGATTTTCTGGCAGGTTATGTTTTCAGAGAAATTCACTGATGAAGAGGAGCATCAGCTGTGGCATGAAGACCAGAAGAGAGAGCTTGGAGCTGCAATAAATCCAAACTCCACACCATAAAGTCTTAACAATGTATGTGAGGGCAAGAGTGCATCCTGGATCAGGTACATCCCTTTCTCTGTAGCTCTGTGGTTTGTTAAAAGTACCAACAAGATCTGGTGGCTTGCATCTAGGAAACAGCAGGCTGAGTGACCAAAAATATTTAGGTATTTTTCACACCTTCCAGTAGCAGCAAATGGGCATGGGAGAGCAAGGGAATGCACTTTGCCAGATCCCTGTGAGGTTGCTCTTCCAAACTGCCAGCAGGGGAGAGGATGCTGGGGTGTCATCCATCTCCTGCTGAAATTCATGGTAGGGTTCCTCTTCATTCTGGTGTGATGAGCCTTCAAGTGTGGGGGTAGACATCTGGAGGCTACCTCTGGGGCACTGCGAAACAATGCAAAGGTACACCACTGATTTGGGCCAGTGAAACACTTGGAAGGTGGCTGGAAGGGGAAAAATGCTAATATGGCAAATAAAATTATTACTTTCAATTTGGAGTTGTTTTATGACAAGATGAGAACTGCTAAAATGCCTTTGTCAAGGTGTGCTTTTCCTGTACACGAAGGCTGCCTGGAGAGAAAGTTCATTAGCATCCCAAGGGCTCAGCCCAAAGTGTCCTCGCCCATCTGCTCATGGAAAGAGTGAATCTCTGCTGAGAAGGCAATGGAGATGGTAACTATACACAGATTTAGAATGAAACAAGAATCTACTAACTGACCAATTATGCTAAAAGTAAACATTTTTATGGTGGGTCTTAATAAAGTTAGTGTAACATACTTAAAATCTGGGGATACAGTTGTAATTGGGTCAGCAGTTTGGCATGAGAAACAAGAAAGTGTCTAAACATGCTTACAGTGACACCAGATCAAAAACACTCAGAGCAAGAACTGTGAGGATGAAAGGACCTACCCTGAGAAGAAGAGTCAATGGCACCCTGCCAGGAGTGCAGCATCGTGGCAGCCCCTTAGCTGGGCTTTGGGGACTCTGTCTGAAGGCAGAGCTGGCTGGTGCAAATTGCAGTAATTCCCCTGCAATTAATGGGTTTCTGGCACTTACCACTGCTCCCAGCCTGCCCTGGGCTGCAGCTCCTGTACTGCTACAGCCACACTCAGCTGCCTGTGCTGCTGCCGCTGCCTGCAGCTCCAGCTTCCTCCACACCAGCAGTGACACCCAGCAGCTCCTACCAGCAGAGCTGGAGGATGAGCTGGCACCTGGTACTGGTAGTTGGGAAGGGCTGAGCCTGTGGGGGACCAGGATAATGATTATATATCCATTTGAAAATGGATTTGGGCTCTGGGACCCCGCTACCACATCTTATGGGCTACAGCTAATTGAGGATAGCGATTGCACATATTTCAATGGGGACACTTTAAACTGTTCTAAATAACTCTCCCTCCACCTCTTGTTCACCACCCAGAGGTGCTCATTCCCCTCCTTTTCTGTTCCATGACATTGTGGTGTTAGAGCACAGCCATATGAAGCCAAAAAAAGAGAAAAGATCATGTGAGCAAAACCACTTTCCCATTTCTGAGCTTGTTAGATCAGGTGGGATGCAGCAGCATGTGGGAACCCAGCTCAGGCCATTCGTGGCTATGCTGAACACCATCCGTGCTGCTGTGACAGCTTTTTCCAGCCACAGGGATGAAAAAGCTAACATGATGCTGTTCATTTTCTCGGATAGGGGTGAAATGCTCAGTGCAAAACTGACCACAGACTAAACAGGACTGTTTCTGGTTTAAGCTGAAGCAGTTGTAAATGTTCTAACATCAGAAAAAACCGTATTCTAATGTGGAAAGAACTGCATTCTCCATCCTGGGTTTGGGGCTGCAGTGATCTCATAGATACAGAGTTCACATTGGGAAGGTCCAGTTAGTGAATTTCCAGCTTCTTTCCTTTTCCTGAGGCTGCTACATTCAATCCCAGGGAAGACTCCTAGCTATCAGTTCACTTTCTAGAGATGTTGGGAACACTTTAGACAAAGCATATAAACACCACAATCATGAGATTTCATTCATGTTGGAAAATCCCACTCTTTGGTTCATAACAGTACCAAAATTCTGGATTTTATAGCCCAGCTCAGTTTAGCAGTCCTGGATGTATTGCCAGCTGTCCATGGAGCAAAACAGTGAGTCAGAGCTGTTCAAGTCAATCTGATTTTTAAAATCTTTCTTTTCAGGAAGCATATAGATCAGCTGGCCAGGGCTGAGGCTAAAATACAGCATAAGGTAAATCAGGTTATTTACAGACAGCAACCTCGATAGCATGCTGTTGTTCCAGCTGTTGATAGCACTTCAAAGAGAGTTCTTACATTAAAAAGGGTTTAAAAAACTGGGGAAGTTAGGATAACCAAAAATACAGCTCAAATCAAGCAAAAAAAATCTGTGTTGGTGACAGAAGAAAAATGGCTGACTTGCAGCAAAGTAGGCATGGCTTTGTTTATGTTGGCTGCAAGATCTTGTGCTCTTGGACTGCCTTTCTGTCTTCCTCAAGATAATGCTTCTGAAATGGTTGGCCAAGTAGATAATTGTGTTCATTGGCTGCATATTTACAAATACGGTGTGTTTGACAAAGTTACAGCTGGCAGTGCATTTAAACTCTGGTTCAGTGAGTTTATCAGTTATGTATGAATTTAGATATGTTATCACAAGTCTGCACTATCTCTTACCCAATTTATTACTGGGAAATGTGTTAAAATTATGAATCCTGACAAATTAAAGAGGGAGCGTTTATACTCATCTAGCTATTGAACTGCTTAGTTCTAGTAGGAATTGCATTACTTATTTTGTTGAACATAAATATGAAAATGAAAATACTGGTGTTTGTAGCTGCCCAGACACAGGCATAAGGAGCATTCCAGAGGGAAGCACTTTCTTTGTTAAGCCATTTAAGACAAATATTGCATTTGGTCTCAAGAGTAAAAATCTCCTGCTGGCACAGTGTAGTTCAGGGAGATGGTAAAGCACTTTCCTCATCACAGCAGAATACTGCAGTGAGCACAGATGACACAGATATGGCAAACCAGCCCACAAGGAGGACAGGACTACAACTTGCTCTCCTCTGTTGGCTTTTTTTTTTTTTTTTTTTTTTTTTTTTTTGTCCCCCGGTCAACTCAGACCAACTCCTCCTTCAAAACGGGCTAGTGAACTGGGCAAGGAGGTGTTCCCCTGGGACAGGTGGGATAGCGTCCTGTGCTGGGCAGTACAGCTCAGCCATAACCCGTGCCTGCAGGAGGCAGTGCCAAGTCTGCAGGGAAATGACCATACATCTCCCAGGGACAGCTCCAGCCACTCCACCAACTGACCGAGGCATCTGGCATAGAAATGTTACTGGATATTGCAGCCTCTATTGTGTTTTTCTTCTAGGTGTGCTGAGCTCCTCTAGTAAATCTCAAATGCGAGTCACATTGATGAACCAATGTTTAGCAGGAAAGTACAGTGCCAGCATGAGCTGCAGATGAAAGTTGTCTGTTTACCAGGAGAAAGAATTAATATTTAGTCCTTAATGCTAAAAAAATAACATAAACAAAACTGCTTGTCATTTTTTTTTCATAGTTCACACTTTTCTGATTAGATAAATTAAAATGCTGAGGAAAATTGAAAGATATTGGGTCAAGTGGATCCTGTTGCTGTATTTGGTCCTATCTGGACACCAAAGCAGTGCATGTGCAGTTCTGCTCTACAAAGTGACTGTGAAACTGTCTAGATGCTTTTTGGGTAAGTGATTTGCACGTAAAGCAAATATTTCCTAATTATCTTCCCTGAAATCTCTGCTTATATATTTTTGACAAGTGAGGAAGGTGATGTAGATCAGCCTATGGCTTACATCACATTTTAGTAGTTCTGATTTTCTCCCAAAGACTTTCAGAGGAGTCACTGACTGAGGCCGTAGGCAGTCCCAGTGATGATGCAGCAGAAGGGACTGGTTTGGCTGCCAGCTCTCAGCTCTGTGAGCTTTGCAGTGCTGGCAGGAACAAAAAGCAGTAAAAACTTGCCTGTCACTGAAGTCAGCAGCTCTCACAATGAATGCAAGCATAAGGCAAATCTGCTGAGTAAGAAGATGCTTTCTTACGTGGTAACTTTAGAAACCAGAAATCTGAACAGACAAAAAGAAGATACTAGAAATTGCTGGCTGCAAGCATGGAGTAAAATCAGGGACGGAACTGAAAGCTTAAATGATAGTGGCAGCATTTGATGTTATCTCCAGTACACATGTTCCAGAGGGTGCTGATAGCATAAATTCTGAAGCCATGTTTTCTGTTTAGGTTGCATTTTTGCAAGCTAGTTTGAGGGAGACGTAAACTTAAGGGAGATGTAAAACTTTGTAATGTTTTCTGAGAATGTAAGTAAAGGGCAGCTCATCCTCGACAGCGCAGGGCTGTCCCATGTGGCCTGCTGGAAGTGGTTTTATTGGTGCTTAGGATGGGCTCAGTGAGAACTACTACCAAAACTGGCTTTTTATTTCTGATCGATGTCCATCCTCAAGTCAAACATTTGTCTGCATATGTGAGAAGGCCGGTTTTATCTGGGTGTGAGGATGCTCTGGCACACCTGGACAGTTCTGCACCTGCGCTGGGCGGTGCAGGGTCCAGTGCTCAGCACCTCCTCTGGTTCGGTGCTCTGGGCGGGGAGCTCTGGCACAGCCCTTCAGTAACGCCGCGCCAGGTCCAGCGCACGTGTTGCCGATGCTCGCCACGCCGGTGAGCCGTGCGGCGTTCGGGGGGAGCCCGGCGTCTCGGGAGAAGGCATGGCCGGCAGCTCCAGCCGCGGCTGGAAGGCTCGGCCCGCCCGCCAAGTACCACAGCCGGCAGCGCCTGCCCGGCTCGGGGGTCGGCGGAGCTGCCGTCGGGTCCCGGTGCCGCCCGGGAGGGGCCGCGTGTGCGGGGCCGTGCTCGGCCCAGATGGCGGCGGAGCCCGCGGCCCCTCGTGCGCGCGGCCGGCCGGCGCTGCCGCCCCGCCGCATTGTCCGCCGCGACCCCCGCCCTGCGGCCCGCCCCGTCCAGCGCCGGCCGTCCCTCCCTCCTCCGGCCGGCCCTGCCCCTCGCCCCTCTTCCCTCTTCTCCCCAAAGGCCAATGGAGACGAGATGCAGAGAGTAGGGCCGGGACGGGCGCGCCGGGGCCGCTCCGTCCGTCCCCAGTCTCCTCCCCTCGCCCGCTGACCGGTCTGTGGAGCGGCCGGCGGGGCATGCCAGCCGCGTCCCGCTGAATGGCGCCGCTCCGCCGCCGGCCGCTGCTGCGGGCGCTGCTGCTGCTGCTCCCGCTGCCAGGTGAGTCTGGCCGGCCCGCGCCCCATTGTCCGCCCGCGCCCCGGCTCCGCTGCGGCCGCCGCACGTGGCTTTATTTATCCGGCATCGGCGGCACCGGCGGGGAGGGAGCGGGAACGGGAACCGGCGGTGGCTCCGCGCTTTGTTCGCGCCGCGACGGGGCGGGGGGGGGGGGGCGTGAGGGGCTTGGGCGGTGCGCGGCCCCTCCGCGCTCTGGTGAGAGGTTTTCGGTAACGATTCCTTGTAAAATCAGCCTTTTTACGACGCGCCCCACTCCGGCTGCTTTGGCAAGCTTGTAAAATTAGCGAGCGGGCCGGGCGGAGCGGTCGCACCTGTGTGGCCGCCCCGGCGCTGCGCTCCCCGCGCCCTGCGGCCCCCGGGGTCACCGCGCCCCCGCCCGTGCCGTGGCGGTGCCCGGTTCGGTGTGGGAGGCGCTGGTTCTCTGGCTCGTTGCCTTTTTCCAGCCTGGGGGCTTCGCGCCGCTTGGAGTCAGTACCAAGTTTCCCCAGAGTTGTCCGAGTTGGGAGCGCTCGGAGCGTGTGTGGTAGCGGTGGCTTCACCTCGTGCTGCGGTTCCGCGGGATGACTCGCAGCTCACAGTGCGCTTGGTAACTTGCATGTCTCTGTTTACATGTCTGTCCTTACGGGCAAAAAACAAAAAATCCTTCTTTTTTTTTTTTTTTTTTTTTTTTTCCCTCTCTTAGGAGTTTGGTGCTTTAGTGAACTGTTTTTTGTGAAAGAGCCTCAGGACGTTACTGTGTCAAGGAAGGATCCGGTGGTTTTAGACTGCCAAGCCCGTGGTGAAGCTCCTATAACTATTACATGGCTGAAAAATGGAGGCAAAGTGTCTGAAAATGAACGGATCTACACTTTATCCAATGGCTCGTTGTATATCCGTGAGGTAGAAGGAAAGAGGGGAGAACTGTCTGATGAAGGATTTTACCAGTGCTTAGCTCTGAACAAACATGGGGCCATCCTCAGTCAAAAAAGTCATCTCACACTAGCAAGTAAGTCCCAGCTCTTGTTTATTAATCTGCTCCTGAGTTTGTGACAGCAATATCCTGAATAGCACACAACAACCGATCCTTTAGATTATGTACCTGAAAAGTTAAAGTGCAAAATTATAGAGTAATTCTAGAGAACTTTATTTTTAAATGTATATAGATTATGGGAAAAACTTGTGGTGGTCCCTTTTTCGGTCCCTGATGTGGCAGAAGAGGCACAGAACCTCTGTGAGACCTCTTGGGGAGTGGTGCCTTGTGTGGGTGGCTTATGGTCTCTGGAGCAGGTGGTGATGATGCAGTCATGCTGGCTACAGAAGTCCTGCGTCTTGTTTCCCAAGTGCTGTTCTAGCAGCTTTACAAGGGTCATCTACAGATCTGATAAAAAAAAAAAGAATTTCCTTGTTCAGTAGCTTGACGTGGTGTTGTGCCATCTTGGAGCAGGGTGAAATGATTAATGTAGATGTTTATCTCTGGGAGAGAGAAGAGGGGAAAAGTTTTCTGGGCAACTGTAAGGCCTTGCTTTTCTGACATGTTCAGCCAAGCAGATGTGGGTGCTGTCCCTTTTGGTTCCTCTGGGACCTCCCATAAGGGCCTGTTATGTGGTTCCACTGGGAAGGGAGAGTTGCATTTCTGGAGTGACTCTCTACTGCTGGGTGCATGGTGAAGGAAATAGTTGTGTCTAAGTGCCTTTATGGCTTTAACAGACTGACCCCGGGTGTTTGTTGCCCTCCATTTTCCTATCATCTTTAAACATTGAGCAAGAGATGTGTGTGAGGAACGGAATGCTGCGCCTTTTTCCATGGCTGAGCAGAGCTTTGCCACTAGACTACTTCTACAACATGATCTCCCTTTGCTTCCCAAAAGTACATGGGAATGCACTTTTCAAAGAAAAGTAAATTTTGGCAAAGTAAAGAAAACTTCCATTTCAAAGAAAGTATAACACAGAGAGTACACAGTTTATGTAGTCTTCTCATGTTCCCTCTTTAATGGGACTTAACTGATGAACTTAATCTAATAGGAAAAGACTTCCTATGACCTCTTCGACCTTGTTCTTAGTAGCAAGTTGAATAAAACTAGTGCTGGTACCTCTGTGAAAACCTGACATTACTTCTAAGTTGCAGCTTTTACTAAATTCAATCTGAAACTAGTATATGAAATTGTTATATTATCTTACATTAAAAAATGTGTGAATGTTAACATTTGTTAGTTTTTTTTCTGTGTGCTACTGATCTGATTCTAAATACTGTCCACAAGATCCCCCAGGAAGGTGTGAAAAACCTTGTTCAGTAAGCCAGAGCACTGGGTGGTTCAAAACCATCCTGGAAGCAGGTGGCTCCAAGTGAGTGCTGAGTTTTCACATGCTGTAAGAATGTGAAACTCTCAAGTCTCAGTTTCAAAAACCTGCCTACATATTATTTTTTATCTTGCTCATATACAGGATTGAGAGACTATGTAATTCGTGGGTGCTTTTGGTAAAATGGTGGAAAACGAAGTATTAAAATTTTTAACCTCACTAAGTTTCAGAATGTCAGCATGATTAAAAATTAGAGAAGAAAACCCTCCTGAAGAGGATAGGATTTTTTTTGTTGTTGTTAACCAACATAAAGCTAAGCAGTGGCTGATGGATTCTGTGGGTAGGACTGGAAAATTCAGGGCCACTTTAAATTTGAGACATTACAGAATGAGCTCTATGCTTAATACCAGAGAACTTCTGGAATAGTACAGAGCACTATAGTAGAATAGCATGGTAATGCAATTGTACTATTTGATTTTATTCAGACAGCTGAACTTCTGTAAATATTTGTTTCTCACATGCACATTATTTCAGCAGAAAGGTGGTTTAATTATGCTGATTTTCACCAAGGTCTTGTGAACCAATAGCTTGAGTGCTGTGGAGTGAGATTCTTGTTTTGCAGCCCTTTTTTTTTCCTCCCTCCCCTTCTCTGTAAGACTGTGACAAAAGGTTTCTTTTTCTTGTTTCAATACTTGAAAGGCTTTCTATGGCTGCTGGAGAAAACTGGAAGAGATAGCGGATCCATAATGATCACAGTAGGTGTTGTTGACTTAGTGATTAAGTGGTTAACTAGTGGCCAAACATGAAGTTATCCTGTGTAGCAGTCTCTTCTTTTTAGTCATGCACCAATCTGACCCGTTTCAGAATGTCATCTTTACAGTAAAGCTGTGAAATTGGGCAATAATTTGTATTGTGATAATTTGGAGCCCATAAAACACATGCAAAATTAGTTTTCTCTCTCATTTTCACAGTGTTTCTGCCAGCTCTCATGAACTGATTGAACTTTGCAGACATTTAAAGTGAAATAAATGAAGGTCTTGGGGGGGATTTTGTAGTCTTACAATTTTTCTTTTTAGAAGAAGTTGTCGGTTGCTGCAAAGGCAAATTACCTTGTGGTCAGGATACAGAAGGAGCTATACATATTAAACAGGTGGAGAATAGGCATTAAATGGGCATTCTTTCTTTGGAGGAAAAAAGCAAATGCTCTCTTCAGTTACTGGTAGCAGCAGGGTGTGAGGATGTTCTTTTACTTTGCCTGGTCAGAGGTTTTGCCAATAAGCTTATCTTTTGCTTCAGAATTGTAATGTTTAGTGTTGCATTTGGAAATCAAAAACTTTAATCTGTCCAAGAGTTTAAGATCTGAACACACAAAGAGATCAGGTTTTGGTTTCTAAAGTTAGAAACTGGAAGCTGAAGGTTGCACTCTTGGCAAGAATTCCATTATTCATGTGCAAATTAAGAATTCACAGGGTTAAAAGGTTAGAAACTGGCCAGGATGAGGTTTACCCTTGTGATAAAGAGCAGATGACCCTCATTCATTGGCCAAAGCTTTCATGTAGCTCCTCTGCAAAGTTAGTGATTGCCATGAATTGTTCTTGAGGAATGCAGAAATTCAAATGTGAGCAGGCCTTTCCTTAAGTGTCACTATGGAGCCTTATCTCCCGAGCACATCAGAGTAGGTCTGCAGGGACAGGGTTCCTCCCCAGAGGCCCCAAGGCTTTGCTTTCCTGTTGTTCATCCATGCACAAAAGAATTTGACTAATTTAGGGCTTTTTTTTGGAGAGATCCCCCTACTTTTTTAAAAGGAAACTCTGGTGCTGAGGTAGTGCTTAGGTAAAACTAAATATTAGTTTCAGTACATGCTTGTAGTTACTTCCAAAGCTGGCTGATTGATGTGGGGGCAGAGGAGGAGGTCCTGTCTGCTTCTTTGTGAGGGGAAAATGGTACTACTTAAAAGCATGACTTACTCAAAATTCAACTTTTGCCACTGCTACTGAGAGAGATCTCTTTAAACAGAATATAAAGGGAACATAGACTTCAGAGAAAGTCCTTTTGGCACAACTTTGAATCAATCAAAAGTAAATAAACTGAGATTTTTGTTTTCCTGCACTTTAAAATTTTGATTATTCAACCACAGTTAACTAAGATTCTGTCTAAAAATAAGGCTAGACTTCCAATAAAATATTATTCAGGAGAAATGGAGAAGGTAGATCATGTTCTGAAGCTGGTAACATGGACATTGGGCAGTGATTGGATAGGTCGCTCACTGGTTATGTCCTTTTCACAAAAAGTAGAAATTGAAGTCTTGAGATGGTTGGATGGTACATAAACAGCATTCCTGTATAACCCTTTCTCCTCTTGTAACTTGGCTGAGTTAATTTTAATGTTTGTGTATTAGAAGAAATGTAAGCCTAATTCTTCTTGTACAGGCTTCTACATTTCACAAGAGTGAAAGGTGATGCAAGCAGGTTTCTGGGAACATGCTTCTGGAGGGAAACTGTGTGCGTGCCCACTGCACTGCAGCTTCTGCAATGCTGGGCCCTTTACACAGAGCAGGCTGTACTTGGTGGGAAATTCAGAACTTTGCTTACCTGCTTTGGCAGTGATGTGACTTCAGATCCCACTGTCCTGCCAATAATTGGCCATATTTATGTTTTTGTAGCCTAATAGCATCTTTTGCTCTGAATAGTGCATTTGCAGTGAATATTTGCACTGAAGAGTGCATCCAGCTGAGCCTCTTTCTGTACTGTGACAATCATGTTTCCTTAGCAGTTCCAGCCGTTTGTTCCCGTTTTGGCATTGTGCTGTTCCCTGTGTGGGCACAGCTGCATGTGTAGCTAACTGAACAGGGAACTGGTCTGGGTTACAATAATAGAATTAAAACAAGAGATGGTGTTTAACCCAGGTGAGTTCTCCGATAATGGTTTGTCTTGGAGCCACTCAGTGATTGCACTGGTGTAACTGAGAGGACTGAAGTGGAGGTGGAAAGAATTACTGGGGACAGGGGAAGGTTAATGAAACTTACACTCATCAAACTATGGCCTTTGTGAAAAGTGTAGGCAAAACTTGCCCCTCTGCTACTGATTTTTTAAAAATAATCTTGTATATTGCCTTAACAGGATTTATAGCTGTGGTCTATCAATAAAGTCTTTGCTTTCCATGGAATCTGTCGTTTCAGGTGTCTTCCAAGTGCATATAGAACTCACAGTTATGTTTAATTACTTTAAATAGCAGTGGAGAGAGGTACAAATTGTGAGAAAGAAGGGTGGTGTTAGGGGGCAGAAGTGGTTTTGGACTGAGGTGGAAATGAAATGGCAGATGGCAGCTGTAGGAAATAGTATTGTATTGAAACAGAGCAAAGTCTTAATGCTGTAGAACTGGTGTGGTTACAGACAGCTCCAGGAACCTGGTGGTCTGGGTTTTGACGAGTGCTGCCCTACTGCTGTTGCTTTGATTCGTTGATTGAATGTCCTGAGAGGAAAATTTGTTTCTAAGCTGAGAGTGCACGTGGCTGATTATTAGTGCATTTAAATTCCAGTGTTTTTAGGCAGGAGGATGAGGTTCCAATGTCTTAGTCAGCAATGTCAGTTGATAACAATAAAGAACAGAAAGATTTTTGTTCTTTAACTGAGATAGCCTGAAGAAATAAGAAAACTGGGAAATACTATCTTGTTAACCCTTTTTATTGCAATATTTTCCTTTACAACTCCCCAGGCGCCTTTTGACCTGAAGTCCTGCAGCACCTTAACAGAAGACAGTTATCAGCATCCTTTTAAGACATAACCATTAGTTATTTTTTTTTGCTGTTGGTACCAGGGCATTCCCTCCTTCTTCAACAATGACTGGGCTGCACTTGTAAGAGCTCTTCCACAGAATGAGGAATGGGCTTTTATATTGTCACCAAGATAAAAACAATGTATAGAACTTTGCTTAGGGCACATGAGCAGTGTTTGTTTCCACTACCATGTCACTTGAGAGGTGAGCTTTTTATGGGTTTCCTCAACACCTCAGTTTCAAATTTGTGTCAAGCCTAATGCCAGACTGAGGCCTTCCATGCCCTTGCTTTTCTTCCTAGCTAGTCAGACCAAAGCTGTTAGGGTTTATTTACTAGTTTTATCAGCGTAACTTTACAATGTATAACGTTTTTACTAGCTTCTTTTTTAAAAGAATGCTCAATCTTTTTGGCAGTGCACTCTGTAGCTAATAAAACCTTCACCTACATGAGAAATGCTGAAGGAAGCCACGGTGCTGTGCTAGATGCTGTTCAGAGCTGTAGCCAAAAGCACTCACTCCTCACCTGGTGCAAGTTCTGCGTGTGCTGTGTGCACAAACCTATGGAGATTCCTCTCCTACTTGCAAAGCAATGTATGGCAGCAAAAGATGCTGTTCTGTTCCTGCAGTGTGGTGCTCCCCCCCCACTGCTCTCTTTCTTCCCCCTCCCTTTTTCTCTGCATTTCTTGGTGTAGAAAATGTTGAAAGGGCATTCAGTAAGGCCCCCTTTTGTCAGCCAGCTCTGATTATCCTAAAGAAAAGGATCTCACTCTGAGCAGTTGTTTGCCTAGAGACTTGTTGTCACGTCTTCACAATTTAACAGCTGTGGCTATTGATGGTGTGCAGAACAATTTAAGACAATGACAAAAGAGAATCTTGGAGGAAGAATTTAAAAGTTACTAAGCGTTTTCCTACAGAAATATGGTCATGCCCATTGTTGGACAAACTTGTGCTTAGTATTTGTTTATTTTCCTCAGCATTTTGTTTTTTTTTCCACACTTTATCTCCAAAATTGTGGACCTAATCTTTATTTAGTTTTGCATCTTTTTTTTTGTTTTTGTTTCATCAATAGGCCCAGCTGTTAAATTGGGATTGATTACTTCCAGTCTTTATAACTGGTAATCACCACCTAAGTGAAAAAGTAATCAACAATGTCAAGACTTCACATTTTGTTGAGTAAGTGTGTGTTGTATGGTCAACATTAGTTACTAAGGTCAACCTCTAGGTAGCTTTTAAGCAGCGGCATTTTAAGCAATGTCTACATTTTAAAGTTGATTGTCTCAGCTATTGAGTTAGAGGTTGAAAAAAAAAATTGCTCTAGATCATTTGTGTTGGGAGTTTGAAATCCATCTGGCAGCCTTCCAAAACCTGCATCTGTAGTGGAAACAATTTTTGGGTGTATGGATTAAATGGTTACTTTTTAAAAACATAAACAGCAGACTTAGAGAAGAGATGTCTCTGAAACCACCTGAGTATGGACAGTTTGCTTTTGCCTTAGTGTATGGAATTATTGTAAACTCTTCCTCTGTTTTATTCTGTATGTAAAAATTCTGGAGGGAGATGGCCTTCCTAATTTATCAGAGGAAAATATAAATAAGCATTACTAGACAGATGTTTTTTTCTGCTGCTTTTACTTTGTTTCATAACAGTCAATAATAATTCTGTTGGTTTTGTTGGTTTTTTAAAATGAAATCAAATTTGGTCTTAGGTGAGGGGAAGTGTTTTTTTTTAGCAACATAAACACCGTCAAAGACAAAATAAACTAAGTTGCATCTGGATAATACAGTTAACATCTCAAGGCCCTGTTTAAAGTGCTTGTTTCTCAAGTGCCCATCTCTTGTAGTTCTGGTAAATGTTTCTGACATATCAGAGCATCTGCAATATAGGGAAACAGAATCTTGGTATTATTTCCCCAGAGGCAGACAGGTCTGCTCCTGAAGTTCACTTAGATTCTTATTATCAAAACCCAACAATGACAGAATGTGTAATCTTTGTATTTTATGGGGTAAAAATTGCAGGGTTCCTGGGTCTTTCTGTAGCCAGTATTACACTAAACAACTTTTAAAACTCCCACTGTGGCTAGGGTCTCTTCTGACTTTGGCTGATGAGAAAACTGTAAATTATTTGGTAGCTAAGCTTGAGCAAGTTTGCTTCTAGCCTGAACATTCTAGCAATAGTATTCAGTAAGTAGCTGCTTGTTTACTGGATGTCAGAGCAGTAGAACGTAATGTGAGAAATGAAATATTGAAAATGAACTTGTTATAAAAGACATAGGAATGCTGACAACAAGCTTTATATCCAAAGCATTTATCAGGATTTAATCATTTGAAGCAAAAGTTGCAATGTACCAAGACACTACTTCACCTTCACCATCTCTGGCAGGGTTACTGGGGAGGAAGAAAGTCAGCAAAGAGTGGATTTGTTTAACCTTCTGTAGTCATAACTCTTGCATTTATACCTGTTTTAACTAACTTCCTCTCCTGATTGAAGTGGTGAGAATACACCCTTATTCTCATAAATTATTTGAAAGTTCTAGACGTGGGCAAAGCTCTGAGGAAAGGAATGACTCCTGGAACACAAAACAGAAAACGACGATCAACTCTCTTCCTCTCAAGACCTGACAGCTACATTTTGACTTGTATTTTACCACATTTTTCAGTGGTAGAATTCTGCTGGGCAAATGACACCTCCAGCCTCGGAGAAAAACCATGTTTGAAAGCAGTGTCTGCTGCCAGAGTCCTGGTACAATTCTCCAGGAAAGTGAGGAGTAGAGATGGTTGTTGTTTCAGAATGGTGGCAGAAACGTGTCGTGAAAAGCATGAAGCCAACTGCAGAGAAGGTCTTTGATATATTTTCCCATCTTCAGAATCTTAGGAAGAAAACTTGCTGTGTACTGACTGATATCAGGGGACTGGTGGTCAGATGGGTTTTATCTCAAACATCGCAATTCACTGTATCTGTGTTCTGATGTGGAACATCTTTGCCAAGCACATGTTTTAGGTAGATGGCGGCGTGGGTGACAAGTCTTGGGTGTGAGACTTTGGAATTGCAACTTGGAGTAAACCCAGTGTTCTAGAAAGGAGAAAAGTCTGTCTTAGCTGCAAGCTACTCTGAATGGTGTATTGATGACAAAGCAGCAAAACTTACCTTGTTGTAGTTCTCTAGCCTCAGAACATGCTAAAATTATGATTTAGAATTTAATAATAGCAGTAATTCACCTTGGCTTAGAAGTGTGTTAGAAATTTGCTCTTTAGCTCTGAGGTGCAGTAGTTCAATTTTGAAATGATTTGCTGATGAGAGAGCATTTTAAAAGAAATAATTACTGATTGACCAGGCATAAGAGGTACTTTATTGCAAGAGGTAATAAGAGGTAAGTTATTACAAGCATTAAACATGTCATCGTGTGTTCTTTTAATACATAGCTGGGGGGAAAGTTAAAATAAGTCTTTACAGCTTGTGGTGTGCATCTTGTGTATAGTGATGAATGAATGTTGGAAACTGGGGAGGATCCCGTGAACAGAAGCATCTTTATGTTTTCAAATTTGATTTTTAGTATCTTCATCTGATCACATTGATTGATGATATTGTTTGTTCTTATTCCAGTAGACCAGAATTTCTTGTGTGAAACCTTCATCATTCCTGGTGATTTCTTGGCTCTTCTTTGAGCCATTTCAGATTAAAGCCCAAACAAGTTAAAATAAGTTTAGAAAACCAGGTTACATCTCAGCCTTTGCAGTATGTGAAGTAGCAATGCTCTGACTTCTCCCTCTAAAATCATAATAGTTATCTATCAGCATGTCCATATCGCCACATTTTACAAAGTGGGTTTGTCTGCTCTTTTAAGCTGTATCAAGACACTTCCTTTACACCTTAAAATGGAGAGGAAAACACAGAGGAAAACATAGCAAATAGCAAAGATTTTAATTTGCTGATCTGTTCTAACATTGAAAATTTTCTCATCATTTGTGTTCTCTCCCATGTTCCCACTCTTTCTTCTTTCTCACGTCATGTGCAGGCTGATTTTTCTGCATTTAGTTAGTTTTTGTTTTTTCTGTTTTCTCTTATAAATTGTCATGTATGTGCATCATTGCTTTGGATCTGCAAAACTGCTTCTGGTGACCCTCCTTCCTTATTCCTGTCTGGTGCCTGGATGGAGGTGCTGTTTTCCAGTGGAGCTTATTTTCACAGCTGTGGCAGAGGAGGGAAATGTCATAAGATACTTTGAGGTCAGTTTTGACCCCAAATTTAGATGAGGTAAAAATGATTCTACAGAAGTGTAATACCTTGTCTCAGGTGGTCTGCCTGTCACTTAAAATCAGACACTAATTTTGATTAAGAAAAAGGTGTTTTAATAGGCATTGAAATAATGTACAATAAAACCAAATCAGTGTTACACAGTATTGTTTTTTGCTTTCCAACTTGTTACAACTGGAAGTTTTCAAATAACCCGTTATCTTTTCAAAGAAACCTTAAAATTAAAGTCTTTGAACATGCAGAAGGATTTTCAATGCTCACTCCTGCTTGTACAATCTTGAACATATTAATAAATTGCTTAGATGACTTATCAGCAAAATAACTAGGGTAAATGATTAAATTACCATTTCACCATCCACATCAAGATCTCTAGTAAACCTCTAATAACTGTAACCTGTGCCTCAGGCAGAGCTGTGCATTATGTATGTTCTTTGTAATGAGAATTCGTTGACTTTATGAAGCCAATGACAGACATTTATCATTTTGTTCATTAAACTTGTCTGTGACATCCGGTAAATTGATGTTAACTGGAAATATTCTCTGGGAGTTCTGGCACGACTCTGTCATTTTGCCTGAGGAGAAACTTTGTACCTAGCATGTCCCAAATTACAAGGGTGAAACTTCCTTCCCCCACCTCCTGTCCGAAAGCCCAAGTGAGCATATGATCAGCTCTTTTTTCCCCTCTTGCTTTTAATGCTTATTTATGCAAACACCGCTGTAGCCCACAGTTTGTAAGCAGATTTAGCATTGATCTTCAATAGAGGTTGAAAGTGGATCCTGCTTGTATTAGTTCAGTCAGTCTGTGCCAGGAAGGCAGCTCAGTTTTATCCCATAGTGTACAAGAAATTAACTGTGGAATTCTTGGTGGCATTGCTGGGAGTTTTGTGACCTTCCCAGCACGTGGCAGTTAGTACTTGTTTTTAATGGTCAAAATCTTTACCCAGCGTTGCTTACTGCTGATTCTTACAGTGTTTGGTAGGTGACCAGATGCATTGCTGAAAGCCTTTATAATAGTTCTTTGTTTGGAATGATGAACAATATTTCATTTTTTTTCTGCTCTTGAGCACCCAGTGTAGAAAAAAATGCACACTTTTAACACCTGCCAGTGTTTGATTCCTGTGGGATAGCTGTCTCTGGTAGAGGTAGTTAATAGGATATCTGCCTGCCTTCTAGTGCTCCTCTTGTGCTACCTGAATCCAGCTGTATCGGGGATCTTTCAGAAATGAGTGGGCTAACAAATTGTGCCATAACTGACCAAAACATTCATTAGAGGGTCTAAGATACCATCAAAACATTGAATATCCAAAAAACCCACTGCATAAAATCTTTGTCTTTTTAGCGAAAGAATAGAGCAGTTGGCTCTTGAAAATATATTGTGTCTCACTACATAATAGTTCACTGGATTAAATGAATTTATTGATTTCTGCTTCTTTACTGACACACATTTATGAGCAGTTTCTTTGGCACCATGGCCACATGTCAAAGGTCATAACTTTCCTTCACTGTGGAAGAATAAAAGCTTTCAGATGGTGAATCCCTGAAATCTAAACAGGGCTTTATCCTCCCTTCCCCCTCAATATTATTACTGGTTTTGCATGGATTTATTTAAGATAAATACACAATAATAATAAAAAAACCTGTACATACTGAAGGAACCCTTATATTATCTATCATAAAATAGCTGCAGGAAACTCTATACATGAAAGGCAACATATCTAATCTGCAAATAGGTATAATTATGGGGCACATGGTAGTAGATTAGACTCCTTTATGGTCTGAGATTTTATTGAAAAGGGTCACTTTTTAGAGCAGAGGAAATATTTTTCATGAAGAATTTTATTA
Organism: Anomalospiza imberbis; assembly: GCF_031753505.1. Taxonomy (NCBI): domain Eukaryota; kingdom Metazoa; phylum Chordata; class Aves; order Passeriformes; family Viduidae; genus Anomalospiza; species Anomalospiza imberbis. The sequence goes on along the minus strand of NC_089693.1, from coordinate 13,205,440 downwards.
GCTATAGTTTAGAAACAGTATTTCTTTCCTTTCAGAGTTGTGTACACTTTGTGCACCAGAGGAGATCCTGAAGTAGATCCTACTGGGAGAATGAAGCATGTTCAAAATCTGTGCTTTGTGTTTAGATGAATGTTTATAATGTTGACATTTTCTTTAATGACCTCCATTAGTAGTAAGTAGCCTGTGGGGTTTTTGGTGTATAGTAGATATGAAAATCCACTCATTATGTAAACATGAAGTTATTAAAAAAAAGAAACTGCAGTGAAACATGAAGTTAAGTTTAATCAGTCCACTAGTTTGCTGGAGGTGGGTAGGCAGGAGTAGGGCGCGGGGCTTTGGGTCTATCTGGGAAGAGCTTGTCTTCTGTTTTTGGCAGCTGCTGCCTGGTAGATGAGCTCTGACCATGTCAAGAAATAGTCGTGTGAAGGTAACCTCACCAAGGTGTTGATTTAAAATAATTGAAATATTTATCCTAGGTAAGGTGACATAGGTTTGAATTGTTAGCATGGTCTGGCTGTAGTCCTCTTAGCAAGGATATTTCTGAAGGAACAGCAGAGCCTAGAATTCTATCAATGGGAAAAATACTCCAAGATTTTCTAAGAAGGCATAAAAAGTCATCCCGCTGCCTGCCCCAAGAAAGAATCATCTGCTGGACTTTATTTTTGCATAGCAGAGATGAAATCTATTGATGCTTCTAATAATGATTCTTGGTGGGGGAAGAAAAAAAATCAGTGTACAAATGGTGATCTTATTCCAAGGGGGCTATTGCGAGTCTGATCTTAAATTTACCAAATATTTATATTGTAGAACTGTGGTTGTTAATTTTCTGACATGTTAACATTTTGGATAGAACTTTGTCATGTCAATATTAATCTCTGTTTTTAAATTTTTCTAATACAGTATATTTCATCAGGACTGTTTATCCTGTTCCCTAGAGCAAATTCAAGATGAAACTGTTTTCTCTGTGTTTTTTTTTATCACTAGGACAACATGGAAATGTCTACTTAGGGGACAGAGAGATGGAACTTCTTGGGGTTTTTGTGTCTGGAAGTAGTTTTTGTTGTTGCTGTGACTAGAATTGGTTGTCCTGTAAGTTTTAAAGAGAAATCTCAAACTTTTTTTTTTTATTTTGGCATATATTCACACATCTTTACTCAGCTTGACTAGCTCAGAACAGGAGGTGATGTTTGTGCTGAGCCTGTTCTCATGAACACTGAGCTGGGCTTTCCCTCTAAGCAGTCCTGGACAGATGTAGAGCTGCTTTTTTTTCCTGTTCTGCATTAATGAGGAGCTGAAGTGTGATCTAACACTGCCTGGAGAAACCAGCTGGCACTGAAGGCTGGAAACAATGCTCTAATTACCTGGAGAGGAAGTTTAGGAGGGGAAGGGGGTGAGGTGGAGGTGTGAGTGGTCTCATGTGTCTAGAGGTCAGGAAGGGTATTGGTGGGAAGAGGCGAGTGCTGAGGAGAATCTTGTGGAGTGAGGGGACCTGGGCTTGGCTCGTTTGCAGATTGCCATGGGCACAAGTTCAGAGTGGAAGAGGACTGGGCACCTGGCAAAGACAGACTCAAGAGAGTGTGCCCGTCAGAGCAGCTGATCTTTCGGGACATCGAATGTGGACCCAGCAGGCCTGGACTTCCCTTGGGAACTGCAGAAAGACAAAGAATAATCTCCTAGGGATGCCTTGTGATGCCTGAGGCATCGCTAGTCTGGAGATCTTTAGAGTATTAAAAATGCAATTCTGCTCCAGCCAGAAGCTTCTGCAATATGTGACACTAGTCCACTTGTCCCAGCTTTTCATGGGAAGTCTTTGATTATGTCTTTCTTATGACCTCAATATTTGATACGAGGTTCTGAGGTCTGGTCAGTTGGAGCTGCAACAAGCTGGAGGAGCTGTCCATGATTGCAGCACATGGAGTGCTGTGAAGGACCAGTGTTGTGTCTTGGATGTCTGAATTTAGTGAATATTTCAGTCCCCCATCCAAATGTTTGTCCATACCCAACAGTAAAATTCAAATAATAATAGAATGTAATCTCAAGTTGTGAAAGTGGATGCAGTAACATTTGTGAAGAACTGTAGTGCAGAGCCCTGCAGGGAAGGCCAGAAGGAAGCTGGTAACTCTGTTGAGGGCAGTGTTTAACACAGTGTAATAAACAAGGAATGAGGCCACACACTGAACAGAGAGGAGAAAACAAAATATTGAATAGAAGCTCAGTATGTGAGCACCATTCATTTGGTGCTGTGAATAGTTGGGGAAGTGTGATTGTGCACTTGTATTGTTTCCTAAAGCATGTATATAAACAGAGCAAATCAGTTACATAAACAGAGTAATTTCTTCAGTTTCCCAGCTTCTGAGCAATTTCTGGTAAATTTTCATCATGTGTGTATACACACATTTAAGAGATATATAGAATGTGGGGGAAAGTTTAGGGATTAGCTTCACTTATCTAAAGATGTATGTAATTTAAAAAATGAAATAAATATGCTTGAAAGTATTAGAGTTTTATATGGGCAGGATATCATTAAAAAAATTTTGTAACAGAGGGTCTTGTGGCAGCTTCTTAAAAACGTAAGTTTGTCAGAACATTCTGATTCAACCAAAACATGGGCTGGTATATGGGCATGTATTTAGCAATAACTTTAACTTGATAATAATAGTCCTCAGGTAAAATTTATATATATATATATACACACAAGTATGCACTCTCTGCTGTTTGACAGTACAAAATTTACTCTTTCTGTCATCTGACTGAGGTGAAATCAGGTGTATTGCTGGTGCAGAGGAGAAGAGCTTTTTTGAGGTGCCAGGCAGGACTGTGGGCTCCAGTGCTGTGGAGGAGTTGACACCTGTGGGTTTCATCTCCTCTTTCATCTGCTCTGTCTCTTCTCTCAAATATTTACTCCCCCACATAGCCTAGACTTCCACCTTGCTAGGCTACAGGTCTTATGCTGAGCCATAGGGCAGATTTTTGTAATAGAGCCCTGCAGTCACAATTAGAGAAAAGCTCCAATACTTGTTTGTTTATTCTGTTTTCTCCCCTCATTTTCTTGCTTTTCCTGATACATTTATGTAAAGAATCTCAAAGGCAGTGGAGTATTCCAGACCTCTTGCCGTGTGTACATCTAGATCCTCTTGGGGATCTGTACATTTGGGTGCTGGGACCTTCTTTCTCTGAGGATGTTTTTCACAGGCCTGTTCAGAAGCTGGAGTTATGGGGAAATCTAAAGCATTATTTTTATTTATTTTAATTGTTCCTTTCCTCACTATTTAGTTGCTGCTGTGTTCACCATTGTCTTCCCTTTATCTAAATAATGGTTGCCTGGCCTTTCACAAACTTGTGATGGGGAAAGATGGTGACCACCTGAAACAATAATATCTGTGGCAGAATAGCCTGAGAACTTTAAATAACCAAAGGGGACCGTTTCCAAGGCAGCTAAGTGACCTTTGGATCCCAGGAGTAGACTATTCATAGAGGCAAAGCCTTTGTCCTGCTTTGACCAGTGGTCAGTGAACTCTGGCAGGCCCCTCGGCTCACCATCTTGGCCCTAGACTAGCAGCTGGTGATTGATTCATTTAACTGTCCAGATTCACATTCTTCTGTCAAGGACTTGTCAAGGAAGAAAAAGGTTCTATGGAGGGCTATTCATTTTACTAAAAGGAAGGGGATGCATTATATGATTGAGTGGATTACTTTTGGGTCAGAAGAGTTCCTGCATTGCTCCATTTTAATTCCGCCTTCAATCAAAGAGAGATTTAGTTTATCAGTGCAGTGTGGAACTCATGTAGAGGGACAGATAATTTCAATTCCATCAGTGCAATATGGTTTTTTTTTTTGTTTGTTTTTTGTTGTTTCCCCCTGTCCTTTCTGTGATTTGTCCACCCTGCTGTGTTTCCACCAAAAAAATCCATAGATTTTTGTGATTGGTTGATATGACAGAGTTAAGAATATTAATTACTATTCATCTCACTCTTAGATTTAATGTGTATGTTGTATGAGTATTAATGTTCCTAACTACCTCTCATATATGGTTTTGAGCAATCCAGGAAAGTGTCAAGTAAGTAAAAGGTCAGTGTGTTACCTTTTTTTTGGATGAAGAGAAAAGTGAGAAGAAAATAAATCCAACAGGATCAAACGAATAAGTTACTTTCCTGTAGACAACACAGATGATGGTAAAGCTGAAGGTAGAACCTTGTATTTTCTATCTAGTACCTGTTTTCACCTGAAACAATAGTTTATTGTAAAAACTCAGCGTTTTCTAAATTCTCGGGAGAACTGTTTTCCCTCTGCTGGTTTAGACTGCCCTTTTTTGTAAAACTAGGAATGTATTTCCATGCATAATGAAACTTGAATCATGTTTTCAGTTCTACAAATAATGCATCCAAAACACCAACATTGAATTGTGCTAGGGAGGTGTGTCTCAGCTTCAGTGTGTTGCCAGCTCCTCTTCCCATTTGCTCTCCAGCTGGGTTGTGTTTCCTTAGCATTAGGATTTCCTAGCTGGACCTCTCCATGAAGTACTGAGCAAAGCGCGTCGTTGCTTAGCTCCTTCCACTGGAAATAACAGGCATTAGAGAGAGATCCTGCCAGTTAACCTTCTGCCTCTGTCTGAATGAACACCATGAGCTGCAGCAGATGAAATACGACCTTCAAGTTTCTTTTCCCCACTCTCATAAGCTATGTATTGTTTTGGTTTGGCTTATTGAACGTATTATGAGGGATTTCTGATTGGCTCCAGGCCAAGGTATTTTACTTCTGCTGATGGAAGAACAAGTGCATAATTTAGGAGAAAATACAATGAAGCTTGATCTGTTGTATCTTTTTCTCTCCCTTTTTTGGGGTAGAAGGGAGAATTTTGTATTTGTCAAGATAAATGAATGGCTTAACTACCTTAAAAGCACAGGGGAAGATGGAAGTCTGAGATAATCTAACCTTGCTAACGCTTCTCTGTTATACACCTCTACATATGTGTCAGAAATCTGGGATAAGTAAAACACCTGTTGAATAGGCAGCCTTCTTTCATGGAGGCCTAGTGATATTCCTTTTCTGCCAGCAGCTGCATTTCCCAGGGATCAGTCCCCTTGCTTGGGACTTGCTTGTTCCAGGCTGGAGTAGGATGTCTGAGATGGGGATACCAGCTTCTCTGGGCTTCTGATAACACTTCACTCAGCGCTTCCCTGGTGGCTTTGATTCATGGCCTTGAGTTGGAGACAAACAATGAGCTTTAAAACATCATGGAAAGAAAAAATGGGTTGTCATTGTGTATTGGAAAATATAAGTAATCTAATAATTAGATGTATTATCTACTTAGTAGAACATGGCTGTTTGGTTGTGCTATGACTGGGAAAACTGGAAATCCAAGAGTCCAACAATTGTTTCCCACCCAAACAGTCAATAGCCATAGCAAGGTGACTTCCTCTAAAGACATTGAAGGCAAAATAATTTTTTCTGGAAGCTGCACTTCTGGTGTGTTTCATATGAAAATTGCAAGAGTTGTAAGCACTTCCCCCTCCTGTACCTCTAGAATTTTTCAGGTCTTCAATCTAATTTGAAGATTTAAGTAGCTTCAATAAATAGGTAGTACTGACAATGTCTTTTGTTGCTTGTTTTTTTTTTTTTCTGTGTGATGTTTGTTTCTGATTTTCTCTCTGCTTCTCTTGAAGTTTAGGACATTCAGATTTTAAGTGTTAGTTACTACTCTGCTGAAAAACTGTCCCTGGGTGAGATCTCTGCACTGTGTAATGCAGTAGTGGGCATTTGGTGACAGGGAAATGAGCTGCAGGCATTTGGCCCTTGAGAGTGGAGGCATTTCTTCTTTCCTTTCCCCGTGGGAATGAGGAAATGTTGACATTTGGAGAGGGGGCTGAAGGGCTTGAATTCCCAACACCCCTGCTCAGCGTTTTGCATTGAAATGGTCTTTCATCCTGGGATGCTGATTCTGAAACACTGTAAGCAAAAAATGGAGAGTGCTCCTATCTCTCAGGAATAGCATTTCTGACAGTCTGGAGACTTAACAGCACCACCATATCAACTTACACTCATTCATGTGGGGATGGTGTCAGTTTGCCACTGTATGAAATGAAACCCCTTCCTCTGCCTTCCCCCAGATGTGAGCGAAGGCGCAGGGTGGGTGGTGCAGCACAGGAATGTGTGGGGCCCCTCTCCTGGCCTGGGATGTGCTCTCTGGTGCTTCCTCTGATTGATGAGCTAGGCAGAGTGAGGTGAAGAGTGGGTTTTGCATTCTGCTTCGGGTCTTGTTTTATTTTAGCCAGGGATAGCATTTATTAATTTATAGAGATACAAGACAAATAAATAGAGGTCTTACCCTTCTACTGGCATCTGCAGTGAAATTCATTGGTCAGAATGGGGCAGATTTATGCTTCCGGTGCTGCGGACTTTTGTTGCAAAGTGCTGAAATTGTCTCTTCTGTGTTGCACTGAGCGATTATTAAAGTTTTCTTGTTCTTTGAGGAACTTTGAAATCATAGCAGTCAATCTTTAAATCTTTCATGTTCTATTTTGATTTGTGTGGGTTTATTTTGCTTTTGTTGGTTTTGTTTGGTTTTGTGGGGGTTTTTTGGTTTTTCTTTTTGGATGCCAGATTAGATTAGTTGTGAAGGGAGATGCCTTTTGTTGCAAAATCCTGCTTGTGTTCTGATCCTTGTCTTCATGTTGTAAAGTGCAAAACTGTGCTGGATGTTCCCCATGCAACAGTTGGGCTATTAAGCAGAACTAATTCTTCACAGAATGGCAGCAACTCCAAAGAAAGGCATCTGTGGGATTAAGCATAGATACTAGAAGGCAATCACTGGGCAAACTGCTGAAGGAAATCAGTCGTTGCAAGGGAGAAAGTGGTGTGTTCTTTCTCCTGAATGCGTGCAGCCACACAAGTAGAACAGCTTTGAAGCTGGTTAATGTGGCTTACTGTGTGCCTTTTCTCTCCTATTTCCTATGCTTCTTGTCTGCAGAAGAGCAGAAGGGAATTCCTTGATAAGTGCATTAGCATTTATTGTGCCTTCTGGGGCCACACACTGTTGCCTGGATGATAGATAGACTGAGAAGGGAAAACCCCAGCTGGGATGCCTTCAGAAGTGAAAAGATCAAATCTCTCATGCTTGTTTACATGGTTCGGTAAGGAATGTCAGTCACACCATCAATAAACTGCTGAATCTATAGAGCCACATTTTTCAAAGCCTCGAACTTTTAATTCCTTTCAAACAGTGCTAGTGATAACTCCTGAGGTGATATGTTTGTCTGCTTTTGTTGGGAGGGGTGGTAGTAGTATATTTTTGGCCTCCTATTAAATGATTCAGGTGTAGTAAGGCAATGTGTGTACTCATGTGAGTAGCTTGCATGTAGCTGCAAGAGCGGTGGCATTTTTGCAATATTGGTAGCTGCAATATTCTACCAAGGTAGAATAGCAAGACCTGGATGTATTACCCTGTACTTTCTTCCCTCACAGATTGAGAATTCTGCTGCATGCCCTTGCATTGCAATATTGGATTCTCATCTCAGTGTGGCTCTAAGAGCAGCTGATGGGCAGGAGAGCAAAAGTGTTAAATAAGGCATTCAGGGGCTGGTAGTGTGTCAGTGAGGATCCTCCTGTTATTTTCTCTGGCACATTGCTGCTGCCCAGGATCCCATTTATTGTTACAATTATGTTAATATGGCATGAATAACAAGGTCTGTGTCTGTTCCAGTGGTTTGAAGTGAGGAGGCAACAATACATTCTAATAGTCACCTTGTCAAATTGTGCCTTTCTGTTCCTGCATGTGTGTTTCTGCATTGAAGAGAACTTTTAGATGAGTGATTATCCACTTCTGAGGAGCCAGTTTTCCTCAACTGTTTTGAGATTTTTTTTTCATAACATACTGAGTGGACATGCTAATTATGAACTCTTTCTCTTGCTAAGGTTAACACTTTCCAAAACTTAGTGCTGCCTGTTTAGCAAAAGAAAAGAGTATATTTCTTCAAGTACAGTATATCCTGAGAAGAAATTACTGCTTTTATCCTTGAAAAAAAATGATCAGTATCAGAGAGATTCCTGATGTATTGTGATGGTGTTGAGTTATTTGTTCTTAACTTATCAAGGTTTTCCTCCTTTCCTGTGAACTGTCTTCAAGATGCATCCACTTGAGGCCTCTTCTCTTGACTTTCTGCACTGGAATTGATCAGAAACTTGCTCACAAAACTTCTATTCTGTATGTGGATATCATGAAACCAGGACAGTGGAGAAGACAATATATTTTCCTACTTTATGAGGATACTGTAAGTGTGAAGGAATAAGGATATAGTGGAGCAAAGAAAGGATAAATGAATACATTTCCCTAAAAACCTGGTCCAGAATAGCCCAGTTGACTTCCAGGATTTCAGGAAGAGAAAATACTACATGTTAAACTTCAGACTGGTCCTAACTTTGAGAAGCTGGTGGTGAAAACTGCTGCCTGTGTGTGGCCATAAGCACTTTTATAGAATCTAGTCCCAGCCCAGATGATGGAGAGCTGAATGATCTTCAGTGGGCAAATTCAGACTTGGTTATTCCTGTACAGGGATTTTTTAAATGATCATTTGTCAGCCACTGAATTAGGAGCTTTAAAGAAAGAAGCAGGGGGACCTGAAAGTGTTAGAGGAAACAAATGAGATTGCAGCTGACATCTCCAAGGGAACTTTTGTTCAAGGGTGCTCAGGCTGTTGACCTCTTTGCTTCTCCATTTCATTGCCTTTAGATTATAGCATTCTTCAGTAACCAGAAAAGTAGTGGGTAGTTTGGAAATGGGCAATTTTTAAATTTTTGGTTTTTAAAGCGGAGACACTGGACATATTTTATAAGTATGGGTTTTGTATATGAGGCTAATGATTTATTTTCTCCCTTATCAGAGACTGGAGAGTAATTCCTGGTGATCTGCATCTTAGATTGGAATTCATTGACTCTAAAGTCAATGCACTTCTTAGATATCTGTGCAAGTTGGTGAGAATATGAGAGAGGAATGGAAAAAATGAGAGCATACCTTTGTTTCTTACATTTTCCATTACCTTCTTTGTTGCATTTCTCTCTCATTATTTAGTTTAGTGTGGAAGTAAGTATGTGGTAGGCTTGGAGTAATTGTTTTTGCAAGAAGGTGACCATAAGTTTTAGCAGAGCAGTTTCCCAAATTGTCTGGCACTATGTTGGAGGCAAACTGCAGTAAGCTGTGCAAAGGAGTTCAGCAGTCAGGGCCTTGGAGAAGATTTGTCCGGAGCAGAAGTAATGAGTGGAGAACAGCAGAAAGGGCAGATGGCCCAAATCCTCACCCATCACCTCATCTGGGATCTTCTTGCTATTAATCAGTGAAAGCTTTCTTTAATTACCCCTATATACAGAGCATTTTCTCATCCCTCCAAAACTCAGAATATGATTTTGAAAGGGTTTTGCAGGCTAATGCCTCAGAAAAATTTGCTACTTAGATACAACAGTACTGTTCTGTGAACTGAAATGTGAGGAGCACATGGTGTGAAGGATCAGTTTTATCTAAAGGGAGTGTCAATTTTCATGGCCAAACCTGGCTCATATTCTGTGCTTGTGTCTTTCACACTGTAGAAATGGGGTTTCTAATCTTGTTTGTTTTTTGCAATATTTGGGCCTTTTAAATTTTTTTAAAATTATTATTGTTTAGGTTTGTGTTTTCAGGAACCCAAGTTGTAGTGCTAAGCTAGCAGCTCATAAAAATACAGTTCTGTAATTTTCCACTCTGCAGGGTTTTCCAAAGCATCAGAATGATTGCTGTAGAATATCATTGCATTCTGTATAAGCTGTAATTCTGATCCACATTCTCTAAAATGTTAAAATGCCTGCTGGGAGATTCTAAATGTCAAATGGTTAAAACAATTGTGGGATAGAGAGATTATTAGGTTTCCCATATCAATTATTGATAGTGTCAAATCCATGTGGCAGTTTCAGTCTCATTTAACCTCCCTGTTATTTAATTGTGGGGTAATAGTTTGAGTCTGGACTCCTTTTTCAGTGCAATTCTGAACCATCATCCTTAAAACTGCTGCTACAGTGTTCATACTAAAGGGAAGGATTTTCTTCCTCAGATTTGATATCAGTAATTCAAGGCTGCTTTTTGATTTGGTCTCTATCTTATTTTTCTTTCTTCCTTCAATTATTTCTCTTCTGTTACATAATATCTGATTTGGGTGTCATTTCCCCCCACACTTTTTATGTGCAACCTCTAGATTTCCCAGGAAAGTTATTTTCTTTTTCATATTGAGAAATTACATGTCATAGTTATGGCAAACCCATGTGTTTCTGTTGTCTTAGGTCTGTCAATCCTGCTTTTTTTCAAAGGGTGAGTTTGTAGTAAGCAGCTTCAAAGAAGAAACAAAAGGCAGGAATTAAAGCTAAAATAGGAAGTTGGGAAACAAAACAGAAAGGTAAAATGAATGCTCTTAGCAGGATGACTGCATTTCCAGGCAATTTGAGTGCATACTGATTCTAGAGTCATGTCTAACCGTTTAGTGTTAGTACCTCATTAAAATCCAGGGATTAATAGCAGCAATCTCCTTGTTGTACATTAAAAGGATTTAGTTTAATTTGGGATTAGAGGGTACAAGGTGCCATTCTAGCAAAGCTTTTCCCAAGATATCAGTGAGGTGAAGTGAGATAGCTTAAAGACTCTGGTTTTTCTGACTATTGCAGTAATGCTACACACACACACACACACACACACACACACACACACACACACATACGTGTATGGATTTTAAAACTGGTGAACTAGTTCATTAATCCTTTAAAATGTATGCTACCTTTGGAAGTGAAATTGTCTGGAAAAGCTTGTTTGAAGTGTAAAGAAAGGCACCGAAGGTGTGGTTGGGCCTGGGTTACTTCAAGGACATTAAAATCTGTGGGTCCTGGTGTTGGAGATTCCATCTGTAATCAAGACTTCCCTGTGCATTAGGTAAGGATAATGTGCAGTGTTCTGCTCTCCTGTCCTGCAGCTACACAGGGGTTGGAACAGGATGGATCATTATTCTCCTCCCCTTTATCCCTCCTACAGGTGTTTCTCAGCATGCAAGTGAGAAGAACAACCATCCTGAGAGCCTGAAGTTATATCTGAGAAAAGGCCTATGAACACTACGGTCCCCTTCCTAGTTTTAGACTTTTGGGAGAAGGAGAGAACAGTTATTTAGTTGTTTTGTCACTATCAGTTGCTTTTTGTTAGGCTAGCACAACTTGTTAACATAGCAATATGTGATAGCACTTACTGCCAGGGATTATTAATACAGAGAAAGAAAAATGCAGTTTGAAACTTATCATGTAATAAGTTAAACACCTGATACAGCATTCTCCAGAATTTTCATTGAGTTCTTAACATGTGGGCAGTGATGTCAGCAGCCTGTACGATTTATCTGATTATTTATTTAGTGCCACCCTATTTTTTTTTTTAAGCAACTAATTTTGTTCCAATTAAGTTTAAGTATTAGCCTTTCAGCATGGTTTGGTTATTAATTAAAACTAAGTATATTAAACTAAAATTTTAGCCAATAGTAGCACAAAACCATGCAATTTCAGAATAGCTGTTTAAAATGCAAGGTTTTAGAAAAAATGTATTTTAATTAAGCTTATTTTTCCAGCCATTCTGGCAGAAATTAAAAATAACAGCTGGCTTAAGTGAAAAAGACACACTTTGCAATTTATCAGAAGAGTTAAATCTCTGGTAATTTATAAGAATGCCATTACCAGTATGTTGTTTGAATTACAGACTTTTATAGCAGAATGAACTGACACTTTTCCTTAGTGCCTGAAAGGGCCAAATGTGTTCTGGATGATATCACTTCCTCTTACTGATGGAGCTCAGTTCCATCTCAGCTCAGTTGTTTGCCTTAAATAATGGCCATTAGAGGAGGGAGATGTGCAGACAATGAGTGAGATAAAGTCTTTGCAGATGCAGTTGCCTCCCTTATTTCCCTGCTCCATGCCAATAGTTTCCACTCAGCAGCCTCACCTGAACTTCCCATGCTGGAGCTAAAACCTCTATTGCTTTTTCTGGTCTTACAAATATACAAAGAAGTATTAGGGAGAACAGGGAACAATGACTCTCATTAATCAGTAAGACTATCACTTCTCTCTTGAGATTCCTTTCCCAGAGCTAATCAGATCCCAGTTCTTTTATTCTTCCCTTAGGTCAGGTGTTTTTCTCCTGAAATCTCTTATTTTTATGCCTTACATTTTAAACACAGTAATTCTAGGTCAAACAACACTTGATTAAAGTTCTAAGGGTGAGTGTAAGAAATCACTCTGCTTGTGGTAGCACATACAGATGCCCTTTCACAGTAATCCCTTTTCACTTACAGTTATGAAAGTCTTTACCCATATTGCTGTATTTGTGTGACACTCACCTCTGAACTGTATGTATTAAGCAGAACTGGGACTCCAAAAAGCTTAATTTTTACTAGCATCTATTGGGAAACTCAGAGAAGATTCACCCATTGTATCACTTGACAGCAGCCCCAGCTCTGTGTGCTCCGCATGCTCGTTCAGAAATGAGGAGAAGGGCTTGGTGTCTGCAGTTGTGCCAAGTATCTGGATCTGTCAGTGTATACTCATATAAAGTTTATTCCAAATCCAGATCCAGACCAAAGTGTGTCATTTGAGCAGCAAATCATTGGAAATGTGTGTCTATGTAGCCAAGAGGCATGGCAGAATGCCTTTCATAATCTCTCCTAAGCTTCATTCCTGCAAGAACAGAGAAAACTCAAAAACTCCAAGAAAATATGTGCAAATTGGCTTTGATGTTAAAATACAATGCACACATATATTTCTTGGATTTTTCAACACTATTTCAGAGAGAGTGCCTCACAAAAACTAGATCAAGAAGACAAGAGATGTCTTGTGCTTCCCTGAAATCTATTTCTTTAGGAGAAGCCATAGCTTCTTTTTAACATACAAGTTTATTTTTCTCAAATGAAATCTCTTCACCAGAGAGTTTAAAAAAATTGGGAAGATTCTTGGTTTCACTTGAAGGGTTAGGGCTATTGTGAAATTCTCAATAGCATTAACAGATGCCTTGTACAAATGGCATTATGCACTTCTGTTCTTTCCACCTGAGCAGTTCATCTCTCTGAGTGGCCATTATCTCTTGAGAAACACTTGTGCATCACCATCATGTGCTGCAGTTTCTTAAAATTTGGTGCATTCCGGTTATTGAAAACTGTGCTGTTGTTTCAGTTCTGGGTTTATCTTTCGTTCTTACAGGTTTTTTATTTCACAGTTGAAGTCCAGTCTTGGGCTAGAGTCAGCTGTGATAAATGAGTAATCAACATGTAGGTTGTTGGAGTTTTTTTGCCTCTTAGGAAAGCTCATTCAGAAAATGAGTTCATAATGGCATGAAGTGTGTAAGTAGAAAGTGCAGTGTGTAAGGGAGAAGGTCACTGGATTTGTGTTGCAGCAAGCTTCATTTCAGGAGGGAATGAAGTGGGTGTGTGTTGTGCTTCTTTTTTGCTTGTTTGTTTGGGCTTTTTCTTTTCATAATTAAAGTTGGTGAAGGACTGCTGCTGCATACAAACAAAAGGTGTGAGGCATGAGCTTCTTAAGTTTGACGTCTTCATACCTTAATAGTTAAATCTGTAAGCCTGCTTAGGTACACAGAAGGTTTTTACATGATGCAGGATAGTATTCGATCCATGTGCATCAGCAGCAGTTCTCTAATACTTCATCAGTGTGTCACAGAAAGCAATCATTTGGGTTTTGAGCCTGTGGATATTTGCCTCGATGGTAACTGAAGGAACTCGCACCAGAACTGAAGTCTGATTTCTCTCTGCATAGATAACATTGATGGCATAAATCACACAGTTCTGCCCAGTAAAGATCTTCATTCTCAGAAGTAACTGTACAAATACACGCACCTCTTACATAAATTTCAGGAACTTGTACAAGTAAATACAGTTTCTAGTTATTGTCTTCTGCTTCTGTAAGCATTTGATATCTTGCAAGTTAAAAAGGGTGGGAGCGTCAGCTTCTCAGAGTAGCATTAATCATTTTGTTTTGGCTATAAATCTGGAAACAAAATGATTAAATAGACTGGAGAAGAGCTGGGGGAAACTCAAATAAAAAGGCACTTACATTTATTGCGTTGCAGGGTTGTTTTTGGGAGCAGGGTATGTCTCTTGAGACTTTGTTTCTTATCCATTTTATAGAGCTCTGGCCTCTTAACAGCACTGCTTTAATGACTTGTTCTTGGGGTTCTGAGTTGGAATCAATGCTTGCCAGGAAAACAAGCCTGTTACAAAAAGGTCAAATTTCACGAGACAGCAATACACTTGTAAAAACAGATTTTACTGGAACAAATAAAGTCAGAATTAAGAAGAAACCAGAGATGTACATAAAGAAAGATACAGAGGGAGCAATTATTGAGCTAAACTGATAAACAATGTATGAACTTAGATAAGAGGTAAGCAGGGATTTTTTGTTTCTAAAAACTCCATTTAGTAGCATTAATAAGTTTTTTTGAAGATTTTGTGCAGTTCTTCATAGTTGTGACTTTTGCTGTCTTTAAAGATGAATTTTCAGGGGAAATACATTGTTCCTGATCAGGTGGGAAAATGTTCTTTGCATATCAGCTTCAATTAATAACTTGCATTGGACTTTCTATACAGTGTAGCTGAACCTGTTCCTGCCTGCTGTTGTGATGCCATTTTGTGGTCTGTGAAATACTAATTGCTCTCAGTTTGATTTGTAATTCTGGAGAGTGTCACTTCTGTCTTTAATCTACAGCTGTAATGTACTGAGTGCACAGAAGTAATTCATTATTTTTATATACATAAATGAAAATCTGTATTGTGTTTCATTTGTCTTACTGTGTCTCTTTAAGTAACTTTATAAGAAACTTCTGGCTGCAATTTTATAGTTCCAATGGAGATGAAATGTTTAAAGCTGTGAAAGAGCTTTGCTTTAGTAAGCTGGTATGATTACTTTCTGCCTGGTAGCAATGATCATTTTTAATGCCACTGGCTGTGGTGCAGCTGTGCTACAGAATGGCTCTGAAAATCACATTGCATTGGTTTGGATTGTTCATACCATTTATTCCTTTATTACATTCCTAGAGATTCTATTTTGAAATGTGAGCAGACTTGTCTAATTTGTTGCATCATACTTTCAGTAAATAAATTAAGAATGCAAAGCATTGTATTTTCTGTTACAAAGAAAATCTGTTAAGAGTGGCACTAGGGAAATATTCTGAATCCAGGTGAACGCACGTTTGTGTAGGGAGAAATTAGAATGAAGAAGGGAAGAAAGTAACACAAGCTTAGATTCTTTTATTCCTGTTTCTTCTTCTTTTCCCCCACCTCTCTGTTTTGTGGTGGAACACTGCAGGAGAGCTGGATGGCATCAAATCTAGCACAAAGCAAATCCAGCAAGTTTAGCAGTATGGGAACAACCTGCTCTATGTGCAGGTTATTTGCCTTGTGCTGAGTCTGTTCTGTGAAGTGAGCTTTTGTGAATAGTCAAAAAACAAAGTCTTTTTTACTTTTGATTATTCCTTTGCAATGAAAAGAAAACCTGTTAAGGCAAGAACTGCTTTTGTGTCTCTCCAACAGGTTTTAAATGTGAGAGTTCCGTTATAACACCTTTATGCATATTTTGGGGGTTTTTATGTGTTCTTAAACCTGGTACTGCTAATAAGTGAAAGAAAGAGCAAAAAGTAGAACCTAGTTCTGTTGGTGAGAGAGGACAGTTCTGTCTGCAGTGAAGGTGGGGAGGGAACAGCCTCAAAGTGTGTCTGGGGCTGTGTAGGTCTGCTGCCAAAAGCACAGGTTTGGCCATAGCAGTGGGTACTGGGGCATCTCTGCTCTCTGTGTCCGGGTGGCTGAGCCACCTTCCAGGTGCCAGACCTAGTTTACAGTGGCCAGTGTCTGCAGCATGTGGCTCCAGCTGCTTTCAGGTGCTTTTGCTGTACAAGGTGGATCTGTGGTCTTGTTATCCACAGTTTTTGGGAGGTCTGTTCATGAAGCTGCAGCACTTTGCTAGTGTGATTAGGAACACTAATTCCTGCAGTGCTGATGCAGCTACAGGAATGCAGTGCAAAACAAGGGCATTTATTCACACCTGGAAAGTGAAATAGGCATGTGAGTAATAGGAGTCTTTCAGTTGTGTAGTTAGGCCTGTGCTAGGAGTTAATCTGGGGGGGGACAAGGTGAGTTCATGTATCCTTCACACCTCAGTATTAATCTGTCAATGCTGTGCTGTGCCATTAAAATGATGGGGAGGGGGAACACTCAGTAGAATGCCTGGTGTGCATCAGTGCTGTGTATTCTCTGAGGATGTCTTGGAGTAAATAGGATGACAAACCTTTTCCATTAATAAACAAGTAAAACAGAGATATTATTTAAACACAAAACTTGAATATTAAGAGACAGGTAACTTTCTACTGTTGGTCTGTCTATTGCAATCATGTTTCTCTATCATTTATACAGGAGTAGAAATTTAATTGGAATCTGATTTAAAAAAAAAAACAAAGGAAGTACCGTTAGGTTTACAGAGATTGCTCCCTCTGCAGTTACAGGAGGTGGAAACGTGAAATTATTTGTGTTATCCAAAAGGAGGTGCTCCTGAAGAATTGTTCTGTTAGTTGTAAGTAGCAGTAAATAAGCAATTAATTAGCAGGTTTTGTATTACTTTTCCTTGTTTTTGAGCAAGGAAATCCAACAACTGATCAATTTCTTAGCTATTAGCTGCAGAGTATCTATTGATCTGCCACTTCAGTTGGCTCAATATTGTGAACTTCTCAAGTTGTAGGTGCTCAAAATGATGTTGATGCTCTGTGCATCAGACATTAGCTTGGTGACTGCTCAGACTGAAGAAACATTAGCTTGGGATAAAAGTATTCTCATCTGCTTAAACTTATTTTGAGATCTATTTTTGTTTTTGATATCTTTTTCTTACCACACATGAACTTGTACAACTCTGCAAATGCTTTCTTTTATTAAAGTGAGTCAGGAACCAAAAGTTGTTTTGGAAATTTCCTATTGCAGTCAAATTTTTTAAGGCTGTCCCAAACTAGTTGAATTGACTTGAACTTTGTTAGTCTAATAATTGATATGGTTTCCAGCTGCATGCCAGTCAATTTGTATGCTTAATTCTATTTGAGCGTGTCATATTTATTTTCATTGAAACATTTTTTTACTGAATTAGGTTAAAGCAAAGTTATTTTAAGTAAACCTTCAACCAGTGAAAACAAGCTATTGAGCTAAGCTGACAAGGCAGTTAGATCCATCTTTCTTTGCATACAGAAACAAAAGGGCTATGTGAAGTATTTCTGGGTATTTTTGCAAGTCAATCTATGAACTCGAGTTTGATTTAACCAGGAATTTTTTCTCACTTCAGTCCCTTAAAATTGATGTTCTCTTGTTTTTAGCCATTTCTGCATTTGAAGTCCAGCCACTTTCAACTGAAGTCCAAGAAGGTGGGGTAGCTCGATTTGCCTGTAAAATAACAGCAAACCCTCCTGCCACTGTGACATGGGAAGTGAATAGAACAACTTTACCCTTAGTCATGGACAGGTATGTAGGATTACACATTTTAGAATGTATTTCATTCTTTGCTATCATTCTGATCCTGCTACAAGAAGAAAATCTGAATACTTGCAATGCCATTACATGAAAAAGGTTCCATGTCAACTATTGAAATAGCTGGTCATAGGTATGTTGCTAATGAATTTTAAATAGGTGTTATGAGTGCAGACCAGAGTCACCCACTATTGTCTGCACAGTAATCACTGATCTTTGAATTCCTACTGGTGAATTTTGTATGCAAGTCATCCTCAGGAGCAGGCATTGCAGTGGGGAATGGAATGGATGAACTTTGGCTCTGGGAGTTGCTTGAACTGGTGGGATTGCTTTCACTGAAGAATTGATGCTGAACTTGTATTTCTTTAGAGGGACAATAAAGAATTGCATTTACAGCAAATTGAGTTAAAACACTTGATACCAGGGAAATTCTATGCAATGGGGTCTTCTCATGAACTGATTAACCTGAAGAATACAGTCTGCTCTCTGCTAGATTCTTTTCCATGTCCAGTTTCATTGAACTGACTCCTGTGCTTTTTGACCTGTAATTCCATTTGAAAATGTCTAAGATACCCCGCATGCAAAGGAAGGAAAAAAGAGAAACTAAAAATTGAAACCATAGGTGGGTTTCTGGGAACTGTACACCAGTTATGCCCATATATCAGAAGCTGCTGTAAAAAATTAGCGAACCTGAACAGTATGAATGTAGTAGCAGGCTAAAGAAGGCTGGGATGGTTGATTCTGCGGGTGAGAAAGATCTGCTTGTCGAAAGTAAATTCCTCTGCTCTCATTGTGGTGCTGAGGGGAATTTCGCCCCTAGTTCAGAAAGGCAGGAAGGTGAGTCATGTATTGGGAATGTTTTTGAGTCTCCAGCCTGCTGTTCCCAGGTCAGTGTAGCAATGGTTGTTTGTAAATCAAGGAGTTAATTCCACCACCGTGTTCATTGGCTGAATGTTTATCTACATTTCTTATTTTTGGTTTCTGTGGCAGGATAACTGCTCTGCCTACAGGAGTGCTTCAGATCTATGGTGTTGAGCAGAAGGATGCTGGGAATTACCGCTGCGTTGCCACAACTGCAGCCAATAGACGTAAAAGCACTGAGGCAGTGCTGAGTGTTATTCCAGGTATTTATCATGCGAGATTTTTTTCAGTGGCACCATCTTCTTTTTCTTACAATATAGCAAAAACACATAAAAGCTGTCCAAAATGTCCAAATAATTTTGCTTGCTTTTATCTTGTGCTAAAATATTGTTCAATGTAAGTTTCTCCAGTTATGAAAATAAGGCTTTGGTGCAAATGTAACTCTCAGCACCTTTAAAAAAAAGTTGTTTTATTTCATATTTAATTGAGTTTTTGTTCAACTGTGCTCACTTTTTTATAATTTTTTTTTTTATCTCTGCAAAGCCTCAGACTTGAAGCCTTTTCACAAGCCATCTATAATAGCTGGTCCTCAAAACATTACAGCATCTCTTCATCAAACTGTCATACTGGAGTGTGTAGCCACAGGGAATCCAAAGCCAATCATCTCATGGAGCCGGTTAGGTAGGTCTTAAAATTACAGCATGCAACCTTCAGCATGTGGAGAGGAAGTAAAACTGGAAAGAAAGGATTTGAGCAATTAGGTTTCTGTTCTGAGGCTTTGTGTAGTAGGTAACGATTAGGTTAGGGTAGGATGAGTGAACCACTTCCAGTTCTGTGCTGCAGTACTGCTGTCAAGGAACCCCGAGGTTTTCTGAAGCTTTGGACTCCCTGCTTCTGCTGTCAGTCTGCACTGTCCCAGGCACAGGGTGGGCACAGGGACAGGCAGGGTGGTGACCTCCAGGGATCCGTGACTGGAGTAGAACTGGTGGTGAGGACAGGTTGGGATGGCTGCATCCATGAAACAGACCTGTAAGAGTTCCTTCCACTCTTCTTAGAAGCCCTGTAAGAATGTAGTTTGCACCTGGTGCTAATGGGCCATTTGGACTATGAATAGATATAGACAAACCCAGGACAGTCAGCCTGGAAGGGGAGAAGGAATGCAAGAATAACACTGAGCAGTGCATCACATATTTTTCATTAAAACTACTTTCTGTTTTCATTCCAACCTGTACCTAAATGTGGAAGCCAGGACTGTACATGTAGAAGAAAACCATGAAAAATGTTCCTCCATTTCTATTTCTCAAAGTGTAAGAAATAAATGTATCTTTCCTGGTTGATTCAGTGGCTCTTACAGACAAACAAGTAGGAAAAAAGTTCACATTATAGTCATACAGCATTTGGTGTGAAAACAGGAGAAAGTACATGGTACTCAAGTGTGTTAGCTTTATCTGCAGTGTAATTCAGGAGATGGTTGATCATTGTTTGTAAAGACGATGTGGATGTTGGTAGTGATGAACTGAATCACAGTGCTAGGCAGATGGGAGGGTAACTTCAACTGAGGTGGTGAATTCCAGATATAAACCACTTAAGAAGTGATGAGGCCTAACCATCTGAATGGTCAGGTAGCTAGTGAAGATCAAAGTAAATGCAAAATGGAAACCTCTGAAAGCTGAACTGTGATTTCCTTTGCATTTTTTGACTTTTATACTCTAATCTAAGCCATCACTGCATAGACAACCCAATTTAGTTATTTAGATGAACAGCCTTGTAACCCACTTCTGCTGCTCTCTCACACAGACCACAAGTCCATTGATGTGTTCAACACCCGGGTCCTTGGGAATGGGAACCTGATGATCTCTGACGTGAAGGTGCAGCACGCAGGTGTCTACGTCTGCCGGGCCACCATTCCTGGCACTCGCAACTTCACAGTGGCAATGGCAACTCTCACTGTGCTGGGTGAGCCTGCTTACATTTTCAGTGTTTGAGCACCTTGTGTCTGTCCTGAGTTCTGCTGTGTGCTGGGCTGACATTTTATCTCAAACATCATGTGCCAAGGGCTGTAGGGAGTCTGCAGAGACTGAACAGATCACAGAACTGTGGCTGCATTCTTCTGTCTGTTGACTTAGATGAGAAGTGTCAGATACTCAAGATTTGAGATGTGAGCTAGCACTTGGAGATACCCAGGTGCAATGTTTGCTCTGGGAAGACAGGCTTTGTGTATCTATGAGAGAACAGTATGTCATATCCTGGAGTTTGATTTGTTTGTATTCATAAATGCATGAACAGAAATACTATCTGTGCAGATAGTGTATCTTTACACAAATGTGCTTTGTTTACAAGGAATGTGCTTTCTGCTTGTGTGTGTATGTGTTTGGGTGGCTTGATGAGAGAGGATTTTATTTGGATAACTAGTTATTATTATTGTTATGACTGTTCTTGCATTTGTAGGGGCTTGATTTTTTTAAACTATTTTTTCCTCTTGTAATTTATCTGTAGCTCCACCTTCATTTGTGGAATGGCCAGAAAGCTTAACAAGGCCTAGAGCGGGTACGGCTCGTTTTGCTTGTCAAGCAGAAGGAAATCCTGCCCCCAAAATTTCATGGTTAAAAAATGGAAGGAAAATACACTCCAATGGTAGAATAAAAATGTACAACAGGTAAGATTGCAATTGCTGTAGGAGAGCTGTGCTAGTGATATGCTAAAGATGACATTACCATAGCTAGCTACAGACAATCAAGATAGAACTCAACCTGAAATGGGTCATTAAATGTAGCAATGGATGCACATTAATCAATACCTAAAATCAGTAAGGCTTATTATGGTAAGTGCCTTACCTGGCAGGGAGGGTGGGCAGGACTGAACTGAAGAGTTTCACCACAGAGTTACTTTAGATTTACAGAGTAGCAGAATCTTGCTACTACTTCTGTTGAGT
This sequence comes from Anomalospiza imberbis, assembly GCF_031753505.1. Lineage (NCBI taxonomy): Eukaryota > Metazoa > Chordata > Aves > Passeriformes > Viduidae > Anomalospiza > Anomalospiza imberbis. Next base: position 13,184,101 of record NC_089693.1, on the reverse strand, counting down.
GAGCAGTTTATATTAAGGAGTTGGTTAAGGAATTACAAGCTTAAGGGTCTGCTTTTTGCAGGGAGGGAATAGGTGTGCAGTTTTGCTTTCACTGTGCCTGGCTTTGCAGGCACAAACAGAAACATGGCAGGTTTTGCAGAACGCTTCAAGGTCCTAAATTTCACTGCTGAGCATCCATTTGTAATAGAAGAATTTGTGGCATGTAAGTAAATTATACTAAATTTAGGAAGCAAAGGCGAACATAACTTGTTTCACTTATATGGAGTTAAGTTTATCCAAGATGTGAGCTTCTTTTCCACCTTTTTCTTCCTTTTGGCTGCAGTAAATTGGTGATTAACCAGATCATTCCTGAAGACGATGCCATTTATCAGTGCATGGCTGAGAACAGCCAGGGCTCCATTCTCTCCAGGGCCAGACTCACTGTGGTTATGTCAGAGGACAGGCCCAGTGCACCTTACAACGTCCACGCTGAAACCATGTCGAGCTCAGCAATCCTGCTGGCCTGGGAGAGGCCACTGTATAATTCAGACAAAGTGATTGCATACTCTGTGCATTACATGAAAGCAGAAGGTAAGCAGTTTGATTTCAGTGCCATCTAATGATTTGAATGGGACAAGAACTTGAATGTCCTTGCAAAGACTGTCAGATTTGGATGGTTCATATTCAGGGCTGCATCACAGTGTTCCAGCATATACATGCATACTGTAATCAATGGGCAATTTTGGGAAAAATGCTTTTCCCACACCATCTCATTTTGGGACTGAGTGTTCTTCCAGCTCACCTGTGTCTGATGGCTCCAGTGAGCAGATCCTGAAGTTAGGACAGGACCTTGGAACCTGGGGCCTCCATGGTGCTCTCTGGATTTCCCTCTGTCCTCATCAGGAATTTCTGCCTATCCTCTTCAGTGTGTGCATGGCAGGGTAGAAGAGAGCATGCAGCAGGGTCCTGGAGGCTTACAGAGATGAACTTCTCACCACAGACTGCTCTTTTGTCTAGATCCCCACATTCTTGTGACTTTACTGGCTTTCATATATTTTGGAGTAGAACAGTTGATACTTTGTCTTCACTACCTTCTCTTAAAAGGAATATTGGCTAAATGGTAAAATCTACTCTTCTCCCACCCCTTGCTGTCCTGTAATGAGAAAAGTCTATTCAAATGCTGAATGGCCATAAGTGGCTTATCCCAGTTTCTGAAATGATATACATGTTCCTGTATAGAATGGAATGGATAGTTGGAAAAAAAAGAGTAACTAGACATTTTAAAATCCCTTAGTATTATGTAATTGCTTTGATTCAAGGTAATTTAAGGTGGTAGGAAACAGCCATTTTTTCAAAAGCAGAAGGTGATGGCTTAATGACTTGAATAATTGTTAGGTGCATGGCTTCAAGTAAGGTGCATTGCAGCCCTGTTTTCTCGGAGTGGTTTCTGTTTCCATTGCTATTCAGTAAGTGGTTTATTCAAGGACAGGTCTGCAGATGCTCAGCTCTGTGTGGAATACCAGCCTGCCATCTGCTAAGCAGAGGACAGGCAGGACAGCTTAATTACTCTAATGCTGATGCAGGAATAGCCACATTTGCTTTTGCAAGTGGGATATTTCAGGACACGGGAGAATTTTGTCTGAAGGAAGGAAGGAAAGAGTTTTAAAAGATAATGAGAACAAGAGGTGTGGGAAATTACCCCCTACTCTTTCAGTCAGTGAGGTATTGTGCTCACAATCCCCTCTTACAGCTAATATGAATAAAGTCACACTGGATAATTTATCTGGATAATTATGGAGAACAGAGACCAGATAACTTCAAAGAAACCTGGGAAACTGTCCTTAGGGAAGTTTGTGCAGGAAATAATCCTGCTCAGAAGTGAAAGGAGGTATCTTCTGGAATACATTTTTTTGCAAAATAATTTTGCAGTCCCTGCCTTATTTGCTTGCTTATCCAAAGGTTATGTTTTGTGAAATGAGATTATAGTTTGTTTTTGTTTAAAAAGCAAAACAAACTTCAAACAAAAGCAAGCAGCCAAACAGGAACCTCTGATTTATTTGACTGTACTTTCTCAAATACCTATTTTATTCATCTTTCCTGACTGTCTTTTGGTATTTATTTTATTTAATGTGATGTTGTTGTGCATCCTTTCACATTAGTGAAAAAATCCATACAAGGAGAGTGGAGAGGGCTGTGTAAAGAGGAATAATTACAGTGGTGGGATTCAAAATGTTGGTGATCTGCATGCCTTTCTAATTTTTAACATGATTGCATAGTATCAGAAATTTTCATAAGAACTTAAACCTTACTTTAGTCTTATTTTATAGAAAAATATTGAACTTCAAGGGTTAGTAGACTGCACTTCTGTAAAAATAATAACTTTATAAGTGATAGAGTGATAGGCTGTAAACCTTTCTGAGGATCTTGCTCTCATATCAGAGGCATTACTGAAGTCTAGAAAATGCCTTCATGAAAAATTATCACATTAACCATCTCTCTAATGTAAATTGAGAAACAACTACATTTAAAGAAATGCAAATTAAATATTAAGGAAAATATTTTGATGATATTCACACTGTACCCGATCATAGAGGTTCTAACATAGACTGTTGACATTGTCAACATCTTATTTATCCTCTAAGAATTCTATATAATTATCTATTAATGTAAATATTATGTATTAATGTATTGCTTTCAATATTCCCTTCAGCTTGTCTTTCCCCTTATTTATTCTCTAAGAATTCTATATAATTATCTATTAATGTAAATATTATGTATTAATGTATTGCTTTCAATATTCCCTTCAGCTTGTCTTTCCCCATTCCACCCTCACACCCTTTTTCTGACCATAATGAAGGTTAAAAATTATCTCAGATACATCTGACTTGACGAGGTTTTATCTTTGCTTGAAGCTTTTTGTGAAGTTAAATGTATGAACAAAAAAGTTATGGATGTATTGCTCTCTTGTTTTAGTTAGGAACCTCCTTTGCAAGTGTGAGGAAAGAACATAGTATTGCCAAAGGAAAACAGTGCTTGCCAAGTCTCCTAAGGTGTACTGGTGTTTATGATTCCATAAACTTTAAACAGAAAGCAAAACTGGATAATGCATGAATTGTATGCAGTTTAAAGAGTTTTTTTAATAGACATCACAGTGTGGTAGGTGCTTTGAATACAAAAGATGCCATCACTTATTGTTACATTTCACAACTCACGTATTCCATGTTTCACTGTACAAACAAGTTCAGGTTCTCTTCCCTATATAAAAAAAGTTAGTGTTTTAATCAAGCTAGTTGAAAAAACTAACAGGTGTGGGTTTTGTGTGTTTGTTTTTTGTTTCTTTTAGCAGAATATTTTACATTCAAATCGGGGTCATAGTAGCAAGAAGAATAAGGGTCTGATGAGCGTGCATGTTGGAGTGTGTTAATTCCTTGTTAGTGATTTAGAAAAGGCACAAAGGGGACACTGATTGTGGTGGAAGGCAAGCCTTGTTCTCTATTATGGCTGTTTCATTAGGGCCTCTGCATGAGGCCCAGCAATCCATTCAATGAGAGAACAAGTCCTTTTAATGTGAGCTCAAGGATCTTGTTTAGCAGGTCAGAAATCGTGCCTTGCAATTCCTAATTAACAAGTCATTAACTAGTCTGTTGTGAGATGCTCGTAATCTTGTCTAATTAAAATGCTATCAAGTTAATTCATAAATGTGGGAAAACTTAATGGTGGAATTTGGCTTTCGTTTTGTTTATAAATTCAGTTGTGAAGAGGAGGAGCTGGCTCTTACAGAGTTTTGATTAAGTTGACGTGCACTTGGTGTGAATTGTTCCTTAACACAGCAGCTTTCACCACACTTGGTCCACTTTATAGCCTTCCTCTATAGGAATAAAGCCCAACAAAGAGAAGGACTGCTGCATGCATTGCTATGCATATTTTAGTGTGAATTGCTGACAAATTTTTTCTGTTTTTTTTTCTTTTTTTTTTCCTTTTTTCTTTTTAAACAACTTGCTAAGAAGCCAAACATTTTTGAAGATTATTCTGGTCTGTTCTTATTGGCCTTTCTCCAAATTAAAATAAAAAACATGTCAATCAAATGTAATAGAAGTTGCAGGGCTAAAATGAGATCCTTTGCTGAATAAATTCTTTTTGTTTGTTTCTTTTGGGGGGCAGGAGGGTGTTTGTTTTGTTTTTGATAGAGTGGAGCCCTCACATTCCTCACAGTCTGCTATAGAAAGGCTCGGTAAATAGGTTTTGGAAAAAAAACCCCTGACTCTAAACAAATAGATTTAGAAGCTGGGTATGAATGATAAGGCTATTAGAGCTTGTCTGTTGTGTTGCTGTACAGTGAGCACAGTTTGTTGTGACTAATGCTAAATAGGGTTTAGAGTTGCATTCAGCATCCCTTATTGAGGAAAATCCTGAAACACCACAATCTACACTATAGCAAGATGCAGTTACTCCTGTGCGTAAAAGAGCTTTTGCTTAAAAGGGTTGAAAAAACAGAGGCAGGCTGGGGAAGAACATGAAATTAAATTCATAAGATCTTAAAGCCAAGATACTGTGATGTTCAAGGATTTTCAGCAATTTTTGTTTGTCTCACCCTTGTTTTATACCAGGTTTAAATAATGAAGAGTACCAAGTGGTGATTGGAAATGATACAACCCATTACATCATTGATGACCTGGAGCCAGCCAGCAACTACACCTTCTATATCGTAGCTTACATGCCTTTGGGAGCCAGTCAGATGTCAGATCACGTGACCCAGCACACCCTTGAAGATGGTAAGAAGTCATTGTGGAGGATGTTCCTATCTGCGCTGAGTCAAACTGTGCAGTCCAGTGGTAACAGTTCTTGAGGGTCTTGAATTTCTCTTGGTACCAGTGAGACTTCTGGGTACCACAGCACAAGACAGCAGCTCATGGAAGGAATGAAAATAAAATAGCATTCTGACAGAGCAACAGTGTGTATTACACAGAGCCTCTTTCTATGTTGAAAGACATTTCATTAAATCATGTCCATAACTATTCTAGATCTTTAAGAACTCCTTTCATGATGAGAATTTGACAGTAGCCTAGGATTTAGTCTCTATGACGCTCTCTTGGGCATCTGAAATGTGGATCCAGCTGCACACCTACCACATTTTTTGAAATTTTATAGGAAAATTTGCTGTACAGAAAAAAAATTTACCTGTTGTTTTGGGTTTTTTTGTGTCTATGTGCCTTTTTTTTAGTAGAATCAGAATTTTGTAAGAGACCCTGCTGACTTATCTGTGCAATGATTTAATTAATCTGAACATCGTGGCAACAAAACACTATTTAGTGTAGATCATTAGATCTGATTAATAAATTCTGACAGGGCTAAGCTTTGGCAGTATGGAACACTGCCATTTCTAGTTGTCTGCCAGTCTCTTTGTCAGAATCCTCATTACAGAGTAAGTGGAAGAAAACATGCACCAAGTGTTCAGCTGTGCGGGTTGCTGTCTGAGCCCTCGGTTGAGCTGCTGCATCTAACCTTGGCAGGCAGTGTGTCAGACCAGTCAGGTGCTGATTGCCTTTGATTACTGCTGGCAGCAGTAAGAGAAGATGATGTTGAGGGCCTTACAGAAAAAGTTTTGCTTAAGCTGTTCTGCATGCAGCAGGTGAGAAATGCGAGAAGTGTCAAATTATCCTTAAACAAGAATCTACAGAACTTGTTGGATTATTTAGTCTTACGTTACTGTCATGTCATTGTGGGCTGAGGTATCAGACAAGAATTTCCTGTCTTTTCCTTGAGCTCAAAAGCTTTGTCTTTGCCTTTTTAGTTCCCTTGAGAGCTCCTGAAATCAGTTTGACGAGCAGGAGTCCTACAGATATTCTCATATCTTGGCTGCCAATTCCTGCAAAATACAGGAGAGGCCAGGTGGTGCTGTACCGTCTGTCCTTCCGCCTCAGCACAGAGACCAAGATCCAGGTGCTGGAGCTGCCGGGCACTGCTGCTGAGTATCTGCTCGAGGGCCTGAGGCCGGACAGCGTCTACCTGGTTCGCATCACTGCTGCCACCAGGGTCGGCTGGGGGGAGGCGTCCTTGTGGACCTCGCACCGAACTCCCAAAGCTACAAGTGTGAGAGGTAATTCTCAACATACTGTGCACTGAACAACAGTGGCTTTTGGGGTTGTTGGATTTCTAAATTTTCTTTTTAATTCAAATCGCATAGAGCAGAAGAAAATGAGGCTAGAAGCTAAGGCACCTGAGCAGCTCACAAACATGAACTAGAGTTTCCTGTGCCATTTTGTTCAGTGTAAAATACATTTACACTGCACATTAGCAGTGTAATGCTCTAATAAAGGATCTGAGTTGTTTCATGTATGTCTGTATTATTAAAAAATGCATGTATTTTTGAATATGCAAATTGACTTGATATGTGAAGTCTAATTTGTTATAGTTGAGCTTTGGATTTTATTATTATTTAGTAATGTCATGCAGAAGAACACTCAACTTCACACAAATAGCTTGAAAACTATGCAGATTTGAATTTTTAACTTTATCCCTTAGCTCTAGTTCACATCCTTCTGCTTTGGATTTAATTGAGTTTTGACTACTAATGAATTATTAACACTTGATGAAGTGTGATGGTATTGTTAATCATATTTGCTTTGGCTCGCTTTAAAACAGGAAGTATCTTTGTAATTATCTTTGGAATGTTTTCATTTTTGCTTAAAAAGAACTACCTCATAATTTTATTTATTTATTTATTAAGATGCAGAATTAAAAGCTGTTTCTCTTCTGTTGTATTCTAAATTAAATTGTTAGATTTAGGTTATAGGGAGTCAGATATCATAAGAAAGAAATAATTACATGAATAGACAGATGAGTTAGACTCAAAGTCTGGAGTGAAGTTTGGACTGATGGACATCCAGATTTTTGCATGAAAAATAGCTCTTTCTAGAATACAAGACTATTTTCTAGATGTATTTCTCTAACCCCAGCACCGAAGTCTCCCGAGCTGCGTTTGGAGCCCATGAACTGCACGACCATTGCAGTGCAGTGGCAGCAGGACGCTGAGGACACTGCAGCTGTCCAGGGCTACAAACTGTACTACAAGGAAGAGGGGCAGCAGGAGAATGGACCCATTCTGCTGGATGCCAGTGACCTGGAATATACAGTCAGTGGTTTGGGTGAGTGCATAAAATATTTCTCAATGCTTTTGGAGGACAGTGACACCTTAGAGAGCTTAAATCTCTACACCTGTAAGGCAGCAGAGTTACGTTTGGCCACCTCTTTTCCCAGCAATAAGCTTTGCAATCTTGAGTTAGGCTGCTGAGGGAATAATCCTCTCACAAAATATGTGTTGCACAACACTTTGATTACCAGATCTTGTAAATCTTGTATAAGTTGGAAGAAAACGCAGCTATTTATCACAAGATACAGAACTTAGTAAATGCTGCTAGTAAATGACATGTCTTTTTAATACTCACTCTAATATGCAGGGTTTTAATATTTTTGGTGTTTATGCTTGATCTAGGAACAGTGAAATATTAATACAAAGCACCATAGATTTTTCTCTGCTATTTTTAGCCTATTTATGTCTTACTCGTAGCCTTTGTCACAGATATAATGCATGACAAGCACTGCTTGTTCAACATAGAAGTAAGTAGCTCTTGTGCATGTTATAATCCTGTTAATATTTTTAAGGAGTACTGGTAAATATTTGCAGGACTGAGCACAGAGCTTGCTGAGTACCACTGGAGTCCTTCCACTGATACCTGACTCTCTCCTCCTGTAGCTCTTGCAGTGTGTATTAGTACAGATGTGTTGGGGTCATCCTGAGGTAGAAGGTACTTTGCACGCAGAACTGAGAGTTTCTTTATCAAAAGATGCACTCTATCACATAATCAGCAAAAGTAATATAGGACTTGACACTTGCTGTTTGAAATGTGTTGAGATAGTTTTCTTGGTGGTATTGTGGAGAGTTAATCCTGACTAAGTTATCAAAGTTGACCTGTAGTCTTAACTAGGTCAAATGCCTTCCTGACTATGCTCAAATATTCTCATCTGCTGCATACAGTTGAGATACAATTTTAGGGGAGGTTTGAGAGGAGTGTTCTGGTCCGCTAACAAGACAACTGACCATCTGTGACCATTTCTAGCCAGAGCATCTGGCAGTGGCCAACTGTTTAACAGAGCTGTGAGACAAAAGAGCACTTTTGAAAGCACAGAAAGGATGTGGTGTCTGTGTGTCCTGGGACAGAAATGCATAAATCTTTTTCTTATTATGCAATAAAAAGCTGTAATTTCAAACATGTGCAAACTTATTAACAAGGGGATCTACATGATATGGATTTTCTCAGTACACTAATACTCCTCAGATGAAAATACTGTTTTTATTAATTATATTAAAATATATATTATCTGTGTGGTTTTGTTGGATTTTCTTTCTATTAAGCATGTAGACAGATGGAAAAATGAAAGAAAAGTGAGTTTGGAAATTACAACTTTCACATAGTCACAGGTGACTGAATTGCAAGAAGGAAGAATTCATGTGCTTGAGTTAACCATTCAGTCATGATGCATGTGATGTGTTGAGTGTTTATTCTTTATCATAATTCTCAGTATCTAAATATGGTGACCAAAACATGATACATTCCATATACTCTGATTGCTGTAATGAATATTTTTCACATCTACATAATTTGTGCTGCTGTAGGCTGGTTTCACTGAAGAGTAGTTGTTTGGTTTTTTTCTTTCATGTGATGTATTGAGTTATTTGAAGTATATATAAAATATGAATTTTCCTAAGTTTTGGGGTTTTTTTTGGTTTTGGTTTTTTCTTTTTTTAATAGCATTTACAGTAAAAGACATTCATCACTACAGCTAAAAAAGACTCATCTCAGGAAAATTAATTAGGTCATGATTTTCCACTGCTAAGATGACTACTTACAATGCAGCTTGAAAAGTTCACAGAGACTTCTGGTAGTGATAGTGCCTGACTATTCTGATTGCCCTTTGCCAAACTGCCTGCTTGAAATACTTGTGCATGCCAAATTATTTCTTAGAAAGCAGTACACAGCCAATCTTCTGCCTCTGGCAGCTGCACATGTGGTGATTATAGCAGGTAGAATTATATGCAGCATATAAATCCACAAAGACTGTAGCCACATCCACACGTTAAGAAGGTGATTTGTTAATCTTTTTATTTATTGTGAATAATCTAAGTATTTTGGACCAGTATATTTTTTTATTTATGCATTTAAATACTGAAAGTATTAGTTATTATGAAGTGGTTCTACCTGGTACAATTTGAGGTGTATCAAGGCAAGCCACCACACTGGGTTTTGTGTCTATGGTAAACTGATTTTTCATGAACTGGACAGAGGCTTTGAGGACTGATGTCCTGTCATCCATTTGCCTCTCCTGAGGACATTAAACTACTGATTTATTGACAGAGTCTTTAAAATAAATGTCTTCATTATGAGCTACAGGAATTAGAATACTGGAAGTGTGAAACTTGAAAGGTGTGTGTGTGTTAAGACTTTTGGTGTACTATATGTTGGATAATATGATCAAAAGGAAAGGTTATTGCTAATTTGAAGGGATATGCTCACAGTCCTAGGTGCTTCCCAGTGGCAAAGAATGAGCAGTTTCTCATGCATTATCTGTTGCCACTGAATTTATATAGCTTCCAAACACTCCCTCTTCATGTCTTTGTCACAACCTATGGCTGCCCTACATTCCCTGTTCTTTTGCATAGTTAATAAACTGCAGATAGACTTCTAGTGACATTTAGAGCATGTCAATTCATCTGTCCATGGAGCTTTCTGCAGATGTTGGTACAAATGCCAGTTGTGCAAGATATGTGTATTAAAGAAGACATTTCACTTACCCTGTGGCAGTTAAAATGCATCACAAAAGGAGAGTTCATGATTGTCTCTAACCAGAGAGAATATTAGCATTGTTATTACAGGCACTGTTGATTGCTTGGTTGTTGGTAGCTTTGATATAACTACTGTAAATGATTGCAAATGTCTACAGGACCTTTGATGGAAGAATAATTATGATAGACAAAGCAGAATCAGCAATGTTAGTGTGAAATAGATTTCAATGATTAAACATGGAAAGTAGCAATATGAATATTATACTGCATATTTTTAGTCTCTTGTTGGTTCCTACCTTGTGTTCTGAGACATGATCTCTCTTTCTTCAGTGTAGGTCTACCCAGTTACGTTGTGTGTTTTTAAACTGGATTATTTAGCGTGATAGTCACCACGTAAATAGAATTAAATGATCTGATCATTTATTCTCAAAATAAATATCCCCAGTTTCACATAGACATTTGTTTGTGTTAAAGGTCTTGGCATTTATTTTTCAATAGCAGGCCATTTCCTAGTCCAGTGTAAAATTCCATTATTACTTCAATGTGCCACAGGAGCAGACTCTTGGGTGCATACCATGCATTTTTGCCTCTATTTTTAATTCCTCCATTGCTTCCTCCTGGTCTAGAAATTTTTCCCTCACAGAAAGTCTTTCATTGTGAGGCTTGATAAGCCTGCTGGTACCAGATAATGGTTCAGAAGTTGAAGTGAGTTTTGCTGGTGGAAGTGTTTGTTGGGGAACCATCTCACTGTGCAACAGGAGAGGGATTGGAAAAACTTGAAAGTTAAAACAAAGACAGTGTCCAGAGAAGCTCAGCTCGCCCTTTAAGTGTGTTCAGATTATTATTTTCAAAGAGTATTTAAATCATGTGCATCTGTGCCTTCATGAAGTTGGTATCACTGCTGGGCTGAGTGGAGTGTTTTCCTGTCAGAGCTCACGGTGTTTGCAGCTGTATCATTGGTGGGGAAGTGGAGCCTACACAAGGATGGCAGTGCCTCAGAAGAACCCATCTGAAGCTTATCTGGGAGGATAAAATCAAATTCAACTTCTTGGTTAGCATACTCTTGAAAGCATGATCAGTTCTGGTGCTGTGACACGAGAACTGTTTTTCAAGCTGCCTGGAAATCTCAATCACTGAACTTCACTGTTCAGTCCTTATCATGCTGGTAATTAATTAAATGAATGCCACTGGTGATGTCTGTGTGCCTTTAGCCTCCAAGCTTGGAGGGAGGGAGGAAAGCAAGAGTTCACTCTGCTAATTCATTCTTCCCTGGCTGCTGTGTGGGAGCTGTACCACCCTGGTGCTGGCACTTACATGAGAGTGTCAGGAAGTTGCACTTTGGTGACAAGGCAGATGTAGGGTCCCAGTAAATGCACCCAAAACCCTGAGGCCAGGAGATACTGGCAGAGAAGTGCACACTGTTCTGAGGCTTTTTTGCTGCATGATGATATCAGAATAACACCCCTGACACAGGCACCTTAGGGGATGGAAAAACGAGTCTGTTTGCTTTGGTGAAAATGCCCTGAGCATGGGAGCCCTTGGCTCCTTGGCCTTTCCCTGCGAAGGCCCCTCTCCAGGCCAGCCTGGGGAGTGGAGTGTCCTGTGCTGGGAGCTCTGCTGCCTCTCCAGGGGCTGGGGCTGCAGGGGCACTTGGCAGGAGCTGCCAAGTGTTGGATGGCCATGAAATGGAATGTATGGAGTGTGGTATAAAATAAACCATTAAACTAACTAATTGGTTGAAGATTCCTGAGAGGCTTGGAGACACTGCAATGCAAGCCTTCTCTCTGGGAAAGCTTCTCCTGTGCTGATGGGGTCTTCTGAACTGTTTAACATGAGGTCCATAATAGCCCTGGTACTTCTCCTGTTACCCTGGTTTTACATTATCCATTGGCATTTTTCCCTGCCCCAATCTAGTACTTTTGGAAAAAAGTTAGATTCTGTCAGACTCATGTGTGTGATGTACTCCAAAAAATTTGGTCTTAATCAGAGAAGCTTCCCTGTCTGAAAGCTGTTCCTCTTCCCAGTTACAGAGAGGAGAAATAAAGCAAAGTGCATTTCCCAATGTTCCTTGACTTGGACAATATTTCCAAGTGAAGAATTTGTCAAAGTCAGAATGACACAAAGGCACATTTTGTGACCCTGCATGGCGCTCCCCTTTGGAAACGGAGGTTCTACTGAAGAATTAGCCAGTACCTACTACACTTAGGATTCCCCCAGAGACTTGGCCTTCAGTTGTTTAATTTCCCTGGGATCTATTTATATTGTGTTACAGCCATGACTGTAGCTAAGCTTTAGTCCAGGGCAGCAAAGATGACAAGGTCATTCAACAGTCTATAGAAATTGAATCAGGGTGTGTAAGAAGAGTCAGTGCAAAGAATTCTTCCAGTTAAGCTGCCTGCTGCACATCACCCAAGCTTTTCTTGTAATGATCCTGTTAAAGTGCTTTTAAGTTTGATAAAGCAGTTGATAGGATGGTGAGATAGCACACAGCAGTTTCATTTGCACCATATTGCAAATGAATGTGCTGGGAAATGTAAGTTTTAAAAACTTAATGGCATCTCTGACAGAGTTGATGCTATCTTTCTTAAGAACTGCAAATGCTGAAGTATTGAGAAGGAACACTAAGTGCATTTCATGTGTTAAGGCAGTCATTTCTGAAAGCTGGGGCTATAATTTCAGTTTTATCCCGTTTTGTTGGTGTTAAAATGTAGTCTCAGATGCTTGTATCTGACAGTTCTGGAATACTGAAAATTGTGTATATGAGAGTTGATATTGCTTTTTGTTTATAAGTTACTGTGGAAATTTAGTTTGGAATTCCCATACAAATTCAAGGAGCCAGGTATTCCTACAGTTTCATGAAGTGATGTGAAAGAAATACAGGTTTTTCTTGAGAAATGCTCTTTTTTTTCATTGTTAACTGTTCTCAAATGGTATTAAAGAATGTATAATTTACTAGAACAGATGTACTTTTTTCTGCTTGAGGTATTTTACATCAGATCAGACATCCACAGTTAGTGAAATGCTGATTTGAGCAAAAAAGACAGCTCTGTTAAAAAAATAATCAGAAATTGCTTTAGTTCTTAAAAAAGATCAACTGAAAGCTCAGTTTTCTTGCTTGGAAAACCAGATGATTACACTGCCTGCTGTATATACTGTGGTCATTATATTTACATTGTTACATAGTAGAAAGTGTGTAATAGCTCAGTAGGTGACCAGGACAAATATTATCATTTATTTCCACTGTTTACAGCTGGGTCAGTCTAGTGTTTACTCCTGCTGATTACATCCTTAAACTAAACCTCTTATCTGTCAATTCTCCTGATTGTGTGTAACAGCCTTGCTACTACTACTTATCAGCTAAAACATAAGGGATTTGCTGAGAGGGGAGGAGGAATTGGTCAAATCGCACAGGAATAAAACCAAAAGCCCTGGAAGTAAACTGTATGTTTAAAATCAGCTAACTGTGACCCCTTTCTCTTCCCCAGCCATGGCAGATTATGTATATTTGTGGTTAACAAACCCAAGCTCTTGCCTAGTCCTGCTATGATAGTGCTTATATGGCACCTCAATAAACAAGAGACACATTCCTTGCTCCACAGTCATGAAAGACAGACCTGTCACCACTCTAAATGAGTCTGCCTTCCAAATGCAGATATGGCATATCTGCATATCATTTTTTCCTGGTTTTTTTTCCTTTCAGGTTTTGAAAGTTAGATTATAAATTAGAAGAGAGAATGGAGGGAATTTTATTATCCTGTAACTTTTTTACCCGTAAGATATCAAAGCAAGTGCTTCTTTGATAAGCTTTTAATTCTTTTATATAAGAACCACATTCCATTTTACTGGCTGTAAATGCACACAGAGATCAAACTAGGTTTTGTGTTTTGTTCTGATTTACAAACTGCTGCCTCATGTTTTGTTTCCAGTGTGTGGCAGTGCTTGTAATTTCTCCAGGCTGTTTGTAGCAGAGAGTTCCCTTTAGGCTCAGATTTACCATCCATGCTTGTGGAAGACCAGACTGAATGGCAGAGGCAGGGAAGGCATCAAATCTCTGTCCTGTGTGGCATTTCTGCTCTGGTACTTGCTGGTCTGTGTGCAGCTGGGTTGTACTGGGGGACAGCAGGAGGCTGCACAGTGCAAATTCACTGACACCAGGTGACCAGGCACTGGTTCTGGACTCACCCACTGGGTTCATGCCTTCCTCATGGAAGGCGAATACTACACTGCTCTGTTTAGGTGAAAAATTGATTCATCAGGGTTGGAAAGTGAATTCTTACTGGGCAAAACTGAAGCTGATGTTGAAGTCTGTGGTCCTTTGTTGCAGCCTGTTGGCCTGGCTTCCGTTACATCAACTGTGTTTTGGGCAAAGCTTTATTTAAGCACTGAGTGGGAATCCCTGATAAATATCAGCTTGTTCTGAGCAGATTTGCTGGGGAGTAGCCAGTTAACTGTCAGCTGCTAATGCTGCATACCTTCTGTGCAGTTCAAGTGACACATCTGTAAAAAATTGTAATGCCTTCCTTCCTGTGTAGTTTGACCATTGTTTGTTTTGCGTTATGCAATATTGCAGATTTGTATCATTATTGCATATTTTCACTTTAATTTTTGTTCTTAAAAAGATTGCTTTGTCCTCTATGTTTTCTGTCAGAATTTAAATTTACTTCTATTAAAGAAAATGGATTTATATGTTTTTCTAAACCTCATCACAATTACTTCTGCCTGTGTTTTTTGTTTTTTTGAAAGTAAAAGTTATTGTCATACAGTTCATTTCTAGTGGCAAGCTTTAATTATTTTTAATGTATTTGCCAATTTTAAATTACACCATCAAGCCTCTCTAGATTACCAATTTAATCAGTAATCAACTGCAGTATGCACTGGAGTACTGACATTTGTAACATCTGCATTAGCAGCATAACCTGTTTTGGTGTTGATTAAAATGTTATGTATGACAGACCCTTATGAAGAGGAGTTCTTGGGCTTTCTTTTACTTAACTACGGAGTCATGGAATGGCTCTAAAACTCAAGGAAATGTATTAATTTGTTAGCATGAGAAACATTTAATCTTGGGTCAGAAAGATGCATTCTTGTTCTCTTAACTAAGGTCTTTCATGAACAGGTAGATTATGTTTTCAAAGGATTTTTATGTCTAACATATTTTTATGTAACCTTCTGGAACATGATCTGGTCCAGTTTGAACTCGGTTATCTGGGAAAATAGCTGTGATATCCTCATTTCAACATGCCTTGACTTTCAACTTCCCAAGCTAGTGGCTCTTTAAAGGGGAAGCACATGGCAAGGGAGTAGATCCTCAGTGCAGAATAAATGTTGAGTGTACTGTACTTAAAAAAATCAAAATCAAGAGCGCTAAGACAAGTTAAGCCCTGCTCTAAAGAGATACTGTGAGCTGTCAGGATGAGAGAAGTGTCATAGTTTGGGACAATGCCCTGTAGCAATGTTAAAGGTAATAATGTAAAGATATGGGCTTTGCTAAGGTAACAGGAGAAATTATGTTCCATGGGCCTGCTGGAGGGGTCCTCCAGCATGGAGGGGTTTTGCCTATTTTTGAGACTTTTGCCTCTTTATCAATTGTCTCCATGACTGAGTTGGACACATGTTTTTCTCAGGAGATCAGATTAATTGTGTAACAACTCTTAAGAACTGGAATCAAGGGTGCTTCAAAGCCTTCAAAGTAGGCGGAGAAGATTTTTTGCACTCTGGCAAAATAACTTGCTCGCCTGTAGTGAAGAAAATGTGTTTTCTTCAGGGTATTTAAAGGTAAACTTCTCCATGGTGGGAAAGCGATTAGAATCTTGCAGGAAATGCTTTCTGCTGCTCTGAGTTCCTGGGGTAGGAATTCCACCATTTAGAGCTAAACCTGTGTGGGAATTCAGCTGGGAGATGGTGTCATGTTGATTGAGTAACAGTTAGGATGCATGCAAATAGTGTTGCATTGTTCATTTGCTGGAGCTGAAGGTTAAAATTTGCTTCATGAAAGGACATATTGATCGCTCCTTACAATAAGAAAGTAGTAAATAACTTTAAATTAAGAACCTCCAAAATTTTTTAAGTATTACAATGAATATGTAATAAGTATGTTTTGATAGCTGTAAGAGTGACCACTAAATGGGGACTTAATTTCTTGAAACTGGAAATTAAGCTAAATGTATAATCCCTGTTTAAAGCTAAAAATGAGCAAGCAGATAATGATGACAGGAACGACCAGATGAGTGATACGTTTCTTAAACAAAAGAACAAAATAAACCAAACAAAAGAACCCAAGAAATCTGAACTACTATGTTAAACAGAACTCTAAATATGGTGGGTGGTTTTTTTTTCCCCTCCTTTTTTGCCCTGGAATGACAGGATTTGTCTCTGGGAGACAGCATTATTTAATTTGCTATTTATTGGACTTCATTAGTAAAATACCTAAGTCCTAGATTGCAAAGAAACTGCTCCTTGGAGAAAGCTTAGAGAAAACTCCTGTTATAGGAAATTAAATCAACATTGTCCATTAATCATACTACATGTCAACCCCCAGACCTCTCTTGATTGTTCTTGGTGAATGTGAGGAACCATTAGATGTGTGAGGTCCTTAAAGGTCTGAGTAAGTCAAAGGGGAAGAGTTTAAAAAAATGCCACCATTAGCACATGAAAGAGACTTCAGAGTGGACAGAAGAAAACATTTGCTGTACAGGGCTAGTTACATTTCTTAATTTTTTTTCCTTTTTTATTTATTATTTTCTTCCGTTGTTAAACAGCAATCCAGATGTTGTGATCCAAATGTTAATTTAATTCATCCTGAAGGTTTTTTCTTTAGCTTTTTTTTTGGTCATGTTACTAGTTGTAGTTGTATGGGAATGGTAAGAATAGGGGATCTTTGTAATTTTTGTGTTAGTGATAAGTAAACACACTTCTAAAGCTAAGCCAATATGCCTTCTGGTAGCTTCCCTGTCTTGAGTAACACCTTGATTATATATTTTCCATGAAGGCATTATTGCTAACAGAAGCATTTTTTCAATTTTGGGAAAAGATGCAATTGTGAAAAAGTGCATGTTTGTTTTTTTGGGCTTCCTGGAGTCACACTTCTCTGGCAAATGAAGGGGGGGATGCAGGAAGCGGGGAAAAAACAATCTTGTGTTGGAAGAAGCCCCTCTTGCTGTAAAACATCTCTTCCATACCTGGGATTTGAAGTTTTTTGTGTGGTTGGTTTGTTTTGGAGTTTTTTCCTTTGGTTGTTTTTTTTTTGGTTTGGTTTGGTTTTTTTGTTGTGTTGGTGGTGGTGGTTCTTTTGGGTGGTTTTTTTTTTTTTTTTGTTTGTTTCTAATCTAGGAAAAAGGTTTAGTATGAATAAAATTTGCATAAAAAGTGTATTTCAACATTTATACTCACTTTCAAAGTGTTTTTTTTACCTTTATCATAGCCAAATATTGTACCCCTGTTCAAGCTGGTTATCATTACAGAACAAAATCACTTGTTAGTGCACGGGCTTGTAGAAACCAGGACAGGGAAATCATTCTCATCCTCTTTGGCAGATCTGTGAAAGACTTGAGTTTTTCTGCCTCTGGTGGCATCCAGTCGATCATGCTGGGGGTCTTTGTACAGCTGACACTTTTGTATACTCAGACACAGGAGAAGTATACAGAATCCTGTATGCAAATACTCCTGGAAAATGTGGATTTTTTTTAAGGTGGGTGAACTGGAGATGTTTTGGGGTGGTAGGTAGGATGTGTATTTGGGAGAAGAGAGAGACAGATGGATAGGTGTTGCACACTGTGCCTTTAGTCCATTTACCAACTTTCTCCCTTGTGTATTCAAGGTGCAGGGAGGGCTGTGCTCACAGCCTGCTGCCCAGCTCAGTATGTGTGTCTGTGTTTGCATGTTTATATAGACACTGTTGGGAGAAAAATAGGATATCCTTTTGATCCTCTTTGTCTTAGTCTAGCCCAGCATTTCTCCATCACAAGCGTACCTCTCACTGTGTTAGTACTTTGTATTCATTGTTGTTTCCATGATAATTTCTAATGGCCTAATTTGTCTTTTTTCCCTCCCTTCATGTCTTGCCTGCCTTCTTACAGCTTCTCACCTGCCTTTATTTAATCTCTCATAGTTTCCCATCAGCCCACGTTGCCTTGGTGACAATCACTTGCCTTAGAAATCTCTATCTGTAGCATTCCCTACCAGTTGTTCATTCTGGAAAACTTTTCTCAGAGGGGGCTTGGATGTATAAAGTCTGTGTGTTATCCAGGCAGAGTAGGCAGGCACATATGGGCTGTGTTTGATATCACTGTCAGATAGGCAGGGCTGTTCATCCTTCTCCTTCAGAACTGACAGCCAGATCTTGCTTCCAAGCCAATCAAATACCTTAAGAAAAGCACCAAAGCACATAAAAGTGAACTGTTTGGTGTGATTCAGAGTGCAGGCACGAGAGCAGGCGCTCCAGCTGACCCAGCAGTGCCTACACCTCCCTCTTTCCCTTGAGCCTCCCTGCTGGAAGATCTGTCTCTCAAGGGTCATCTCCCCCTTGCTGGAGCCTGGGGGAGTCTGCCAGTGGGACCTCAGAGCCTGTGCTGTCTCTTGTGCCCCTGTGCAGGGCAGCTCTGCCTGGAGCATCCACCTTAGGCAGTTATTCTTATTTCCACTTTTCTAATAACACATGTTCATCTGTCTGTGCTAAGAGCACATGCTGTGCTCTTCCAGCAGTTTGTAAGCATTCCCATGGGTTTCACAGGTGACTGAGTGTTCACTGTCCCTTGGTACACACTGGTTACCTGGAGCACAAGGAAGAGAAGGGCCCTTTTCATGGACTGCTCAGGTACCGATGGTTTAAGCTGAGCGTGATAATCACATCCCTGCAGTCAGTGACAGAACTGGGCTGTCAATGTCCAGCTTTCCAGCTTTGCATTCAGTTTATTAGATTACAGCTCCCCCTTGAGGGAAATGTCTTTTGTTAATAAACTCATAGCTCTGGGATCAGTGGAGTTTCTTGGGTGGGTTTGAGGGTCACAGTTCCACCAGGCTGGATAAAACAAAGCAGGCTCATGGTGGCTGTGCTGAGTCCTGACCACTGCCAGGGCTCCCTCTGCTGCCTTGGGATGTTGTTCAGCTCTCAGAATTCATCCAAGTTTAACGCAGAGCACAGTAAAGTAGCAAAAGGTGGCACTTTTGGAAGAAAACACCACATATTTCTTGTGTACTCTGTGAATTCATGCTGCTGCTTTCTGTGCCTAACACTTGTGACACTTGTGTGGGGGCACAGGGACGGGGTGGGAAGTGGCAGAGGAAGGCAGTGGCAGCAGTGAGGGGAGCAGGCTGGCTTCTTTCAGCAGCAGCACAGCTAATGCTGCTTTAAAATGCTCGTCAAACTGCAGGCTCAACAGAGCATTTGTAAAACTGAATTGATGATGGGAAGCCCTTTCAGTTGTACAGAGAGAGATAGCTAGCTAAGAGTTAAGTAGCTGTGTGTTTATTTTACTTAAACAATCAATCAGTCAGACTGTTTTCCACTTCCTAAGTGTTGTATAAACTTCATATGCAGAAGGATTACATCAAGATAATTTTCTTCTCCTTTTTTCAATCGGGATACTGATATAGGTTGAATTTAAATCTTGAATGCATTAGAAAGGTTAACAAAAATAACTTTTATTAACTGTATCCTACTTGTTTGCTCTGTACCTTTCAGTTTGTTAATACAATGTTTGACAGGTATTAAATGCTTGTTCTTCACAAAACTATTAAATAAAGCAGTAGGTAAGGCAGAAGATTTACATTATAGCTTGTCTGTGGTCAAACATCTGGACAGCAGTAGCACTGCTTCCTACAAAAACTGATTTTGCATATTAAAAAGAAAAGTTAAACATTTTGAAGGAAAAAATTTAAACAAGAACAAATTCCCATGTATATAATCTTGGAAAATATTTTACAGATATAAGAAACTTTCTAAAAGAAAAGGACACAATAATTGAAATTCTGCTGCAGTTTCTGCAGAGGTATACTTTCTTTCCTATGTTGTTATTGTTGTCCTATAAAGTACAACAATTTTTACCTGTAGTAATACTATCTATATTAAAAACATGTAATGTTGTAAAACCCATTTCCATGGGGGGAAAGATACACTTTTGTCTTTATGAAATACCACAAAGTGTAAAATAAATAAGAGAAGCTGTGTTGTCAGCCAGAAGAGCAAAAGATTTTCAGAAGTTTGAGGAAGCCTGAAATCTTTTAGGCTACTCTTCTTGTTTAACTGCTTCTGTGTGTGGACATTAAGCATCTTTAAAAGGGTACTCAGGCCACAGTTCACTGAGTAAAGAATTTGTGCTCCTAAGAATATTAGGTCCAAATTCAGATTGCACATGTTGACCTCTTTTACACCACCTGCAAGATTTGTCTGTGGTGCTTTCAAGAGCTGGTGTTTCAGAAACTTGGTCTTAATTAAATAGTCTTCAAATAAACCATTAACATCTATTTAACTAAAGGCAACAACATCATTAACTTGCACAGCTGCTGCCACTAATACAGACTGAGTAATCCTCCTGATAAATTATCTTAGAAGAGTGGAGTCTTGGCCTGGAAAGAGATGACCACAACATGTCATTGAAATACTGTTTTGGGAGGAATCAGTGTGGAGATGGAAAGTTACTATAATTTTGACAGATATTTGGCCTTCTAGATGGGTGTTTTCAGCATACTGCAAGCACTCAAAAATAATGTATGTAGTATATCAGGCTTCATTATCTGGTGGCAAGCTGTCTTCTGCGCAAATCCATATCACAAAACTCATTATGAATAGCTTCTGCCAGTGTGCCATTGGATGTAACAGTGGTGAATATTAGAGCCAAGGGTTGTAGGGTCCTGGATATTTCTATTGTCATTACAACTAGAAATTTTCTTTAGGGCATGTTTTAGAAGTTTGGGATGTGCTGTATGAAAATGTAAAGGGTAAAAATAACATCGCTGTGCCAAACAGCAATGTTATAAGGGAGGTGGTTCAGCACAATCTAAATGTAATTAAAATGAATACCCTTCCTAAATGTCAAAGATATGCAACCAGTCAGAGACACTGAGGGGAATGAGGCCTCTGAGAAGATAGGGAGAGAAAAGTAACAGATGTGTTCATGTATGGGAGAGATCCTGCAATGCATTTCACAGCTGAGGAAACAGAGCCCTGTGTCCTCAGGCTATCACACTTCAGGTGAAATGCTGAGCTAAGGCATTTGAAATGAACTCTTTGCAAGTACTGTTACCTGCTTTCCCTGCTTCCTGGTTTACTAACATGTGAAAGTGGAAAATATTTAGCATTGTATGATGGATTTTCTGTGAATAATTTATATTAAAAGAAGTGTAATAGAGAAAGCTCAACCCTTTTGTAGTTGTGGGGTTTTTTTTAAATGCATCTGGATTTGACTTCAGTAAATTAAATACGAGGGTTGTAATATTAGCATTAAATGTATCAGTCGAGCTGGCAGCTCATGACAAATGGGCCAGTTTAGCAATTTCACTATAAAATTTGTCAGCTGTCTAGGTTAGTTTGCCCCCCTTCTCCTGTATTCAAGCAATGAGTGCCAAATTTTGAGCTTCCTTTAGAGGCTGCTTTATTTACATCTGCAGACAGTCTGTGTAATAGTTCAGTGCCCACAGAACTGTGCATGCCCCCAGGCCCGTGGACACGAGTGCAGGTGGGTGTCTGTCTGTCCTGCAGTGCCCCTTGGCTGCCTGGTGTCCCTGCAGGGAGAGGGAGCCCTGTGTGAGCAGAGCAGAGCCTGTGCCACCTGCAATAACAGAACATCCTGCTGGAGGCTGGGCCCTAATTGTAGATGCAGCTGGCTAGAGCCCATGCGGCCAAAATTTGCCTTAAGGAAAATACAGTGGTGGTTTTCCCTCGCGTGTATTTTGTTTGTTTTCCTGTCATGATGGACTTGTTTGACACCTAACAAGTTGAATGTGTTTTAGTGCAGTTCCTTGTTACCCTCTGAAGGAGGAAAGAGCCAGACTGATTTTGAGTTGCCCTGCCTTAAACTTTTGCATCTTGCAGTCATGCTTGCAACAGCGCAGATCTTAAAGCTTGAGATCTGAGTCACCAGACCACAGATGTTTTTGCAATGAAACCGTGCACCTCCTCCAAAGTCACTGTGGTGCAAGTAATGATAGATAGTGTTTTCATTTTGCTGCACAAAAGGGTCAAAATGGCACAGGGAGTCCATGACAGACCAGCAGAAAATGTTGGTTCTGAAAGAAAATTTATATCATAGCTCCAGGGGAAAGTTTGGGCGCTGTGAACAGATTGCCTTTGTCATTGTGCGCAAATGTGTTGCTTGTAAGGTGATGCTGGATGTCAGGCAGGCAGTGCATATGTATGATAGATCTTGGCACCTAACAAATGTTAAACCAAATTTGGTAAAGTGCTTATTGAATTGTGTTTAGGTGTATATTCTGGAAGCATGCCTCTTAGCATGAAGGCCAGGCAAAATGTCTAAACATTCTTCCTATCTGCAACCCAGACATGTCAGTCTCCACTGGGGAGATCATCTTTCCAGCCTCTTGCATCTTACAGAAAAGACCCTTTATAGCATGCTCCTGTTTTGTAGCAGCATTTCTGTGTGGGTTGTTTCTTTCC
Source organism: Anomalospiza imberbis (assembly GCF_031753505.1). Taxonomy (NCBI): domain Eukaryota; kingdom Metazoa; phylum Chordata; class Aves; order Passeriformes; family Viduidae; genus Anomalospiza; species Anomalospiza imberbis. The sequence goes on along the minus strand of NC_089693.1, from coordinate 13,161,671 downwards.
CCCTTTCCTGAGCCACTGTTGTAATGTTTGATTCACCACCAGTGTCCTGTCACTTGTGCCGGGCTCACTGCTGTATGTAAGGGAACCTGTTGTGTGGGGTGGCACATCCTGCTTGGATCCTGCATGAATTCTCAGTGGACATGTGTGTGTTAGTAACTGGGGTAATTACAGCTCTGCTGGCTCCTTGCACACTCTCTCCCTCCCCCTCGCCCTCCCTTTCTTCTTGCAGAGATGGCCTCTACATAATTCCATTAAAGTGATTGTGCTCGGAGGGGTGGACTGAGGGGCAGTGCTCTCATCTTTCAAAGCAGGACCAATGAGCTATGTGCTTTCCACTGGGCAGCAACAAAAGGAAAGGTCTCTTAGAAGAAAAGAAGAGCACAAAAGATCAAAATTAGGTGTTTGTCCAGGCCTCTGGTATTGCTTTCAAGTTAGCTTTTGAGGGCTCACTTTGAAAACGGTGAGCCAGGCTAGTTAACGTAAGGGTGTCTGCTGCTTTAGAGAGCATTGTTAGAATAATATTGGAAGAGAGCTTTTTGCTTGTGCAATTTAACAATTCTCTGAAATGCAGGAGAAACACGGGGACTGATGGCAGACCTTACAGGCGTGGTGGGAATGTCCTGCACCCGTGAGGAAATAGAGAAAACTTAAAATCCTTGAGATTTGCATCACTTATTTTAAAAAGTTTAGAGAGCTTGAGATAGTTCTTATTTCTGTGGGCCCCAAAGTCTGAAATGCTGTGTGCTGGGAGCTCATCCTGCCCTGCCAGCCCTCCCCCAGCAGGTTTGGATGAAGCTGCTGTTGCTGATGGTGGGCAGTAGGAGAGGTGATGTTTTTACTGCAAGGGGGTGTGAGGTGTTGTTTGTCCTGGGGCCCTCTGAGGGATAGCACAAAGCTACAAAAGGGATACAGACCCTTTTCAGATTTAGACAAATAAGCGAGAGCCATCCAAAGCCGTGGAAGGCCAGACTGTTTAGCTGGATCAATTCACATGTGTCGTATGTTCCAGTTTCTACCAAAATAAACTTTTACTATGTTGTACAAAGAACAAATTGCTTAGTTTCTACTTCAGTTATTTGGTTTGCAAAGGAAAACATGAGTATCACAGACAGTCTTTGTTCCATCTAAATGTTTAAAGTTACCTTTAAACTGAAAAAAAGTCATAGCGTATAAAATAATGGCGATTTGTAACTACTCAAACTATTTTAATATGATATTAAAAGGTTTTTACTTAAAATTTTATCAATTCAGTTGTGCAACCAATTGCAATTCCATCTCCTTTAAAATAAAAGAAATTATATACTATTATTTAAAGCTAGTAATAATGCTTAGAAATTGCATATCCAGAGCTTCAACAAGTTTTTAAAAACTGTAATAGAACATGGTTGCTTAACTGTGTTTAATTGTTTAATGATATGTACAAATAAGGTGAAAGGGCATTTTTTAGAAAAGTGAAATAAAATCCAGTCCTGAAAATCTGAGAGGGAATACCTGCTTTAGAGAAGAACAGACCCGAGTCTGTATCATCCTCCTGCCTCCCAGCTTTATGTTTCTGTTTGCCTTGATGCACTTCTCTCTGTCCTTTTCCTCTGGTACATTTGAAATGTATTTGCTTATTTTCCTAATAAGTTTCTGCTGTATTTACATTACTTTGCTTCAAAAGTACATTTTTAAGGATAGTATTTCTCAGTGCTCTTCCTTTCCCACCCTTCCCCCTTAATAATTCCCCTGGACCTCTGTTGCTTGGAGCAGACTTTGGCTAGCCCCAGATTCGGTGTCAAAGGCCATGACCCGGTGTCAGAGCAGCCCATGCTGCTGGCCTCTTCTTTGAATAATTATCTGGAGTTTATTGTGTTGAAGGGATGGGCTTGGGGGCAGTACAGCCACCCTGGCAAACCAGACCAATGAGCTCTCCAGCCAGACCACTACCCAACAATGGGCCTGTAGGTTACACAAAAAAATCCAGCAGCACAAAAGATTAAATTAAAAATGGACATTTGGACACGGGAGTTTTGTCCTTAGAACAACTATTTTTTCAGTCTGCTGTGAGTTTGATACTTTTATCTGAAAGAAAAAAAGTATTATTTTAAATTTTGTATGCAAGGTATAATTAAGTTGAAATATTTTCTTATCTCCTTCCCCAGTTGTTAGAATTGCTATACTGGCTGTAACTTAAGAAGTTGTTTCTAGGTTTTTAGTCACTGAACTTGGCTTAAAACATCAATACACCAAACTTTTTTTTTCCCTCTGGAAATTTAGTGCTATACCAATTATTTTATAACAAGAGCCCCCAGTAGTTTAATTTCTATCAATATTTTCCTTTTAAATTTCTGAGAACAGGGATGTTCAAAACAGGCACGAAAGTGTGTTCCAGCAGTAAATTCTTGTAAAATGTCCATTTTCTTTCATCTTCCCTATCTTTTCCTCCCTGCAAAGAGGACTTAAAATGTCTGAAATCCAGATTGTGGAGTGCTGTCTCTTCTTATCAGGACTGAATGAAAGGCTGCTGGAGGTGGACTCACTGTTCTGGAGGGGTGGAAAAAAAAAGAAGTTCTTTCATGGTCTGACCTCGGATTCTTTCTTAATTTTATCTAGCCCTGACCTGTTGGCTCTGCTCTGGCTCCTTTCAAGGCCTTCAGAGCTTCACAAACATGCAGCAGCTGAAAGAAACAATGACAGGGCTTTTAGGGGCTGCAATATTACACTCTCTTGTAACCTTGGCTAAGTAGCCTGTAAACAGATGCTTTCTCTGAAGCATTTGCCAGAAAGCCAAAATTTTGGCTGTTTTGATATCAGCAAACACTTTTCAACACTTTTGGTTTAGGACTCCTGATTTTGTATTCAAAATAAGCTTGAGCTGAATGAGCAGTTACCCAGAGTGTGCCCCATGTGTACAATGTATAAAAACCTGCTGTTACAGGTTTTATACTTATCTTTAATGCTATGAATTTACCTAGGACAGAAGAATTGTATGAAAACAAATTATCAGAATCTGAATGGGATAACCTGATTTGAAGATAGTGTTAATATGGAATCAGGACATTTGTATTTCTCAGTATTATTTTGAGAAGGGAGGATGGAACTATACATTGATTAGAATTTCTCATTGGCTGTGTTGTTAGTGTCATGCTGCTTTAGTCTTAGAGAGTTTTAATAATGTAATACAATATTGAAAATGGATTTTTTTGTTCCTGTGAGTGTGGAATTGACTTTATTTTTCTTAGTAGCTTTTTCTAAAAGTTTGACCTGTGCAATCTTGGTAATTTAAGAATGAGGTAGTTGCATTATAAAGTGCTTCACCAGCTGCAAAGTGATTGGAAGCACGTTTCTGTTTTTAGTGGTTTAAGTGCAAATACAGGCATTTAATCTTTGATGCCTCCCGTTTTTCCAGCTGTGTCCATTGGAAGTGCATGAGGACACCACCTGGCTGCTGTGAGCTATAACTCTACCAGATGGAATGAACCTTCCCCTCCCCATGCCACCTTTATCACTTGGGAAATGGCTTCAAAGCAGAGAACCTCAAGTTGCTTCTGCCCACCACTGTATATATTTACTGGACCATTTATATTATCCCAGGCTTTCAAAACTAGGCTCTGAATGTTGAATCTGTGTTTAACCAATAAACAGACATGATTTGGACGTACTAAAATCTTAAGTGTTGGAAAAGAAAATATGAATATTAATATTTCTGACTGGCAGCTGTTTTGTAGTTGCAAGTCTTCCCCTTCCTGAAAGAGAAATGGAAGATTTATGTAGAAGCAAGGCTGATGGCAGGAGTAAAGAATACTGAATAATTTGAAGCTGATGCAATAACATGTAGATGTTCCAATGAAGTGTAGAGCAACAGAACTGCTAATAAGTTGAGTGTCAATTCTTTGTGATATTTTGCAGTTTCTCACATCCAGACAGATAAACACCTGTGATTCTCCCTCCATGCTGGGAAATGAAATGAGTTGTCACCAAACCAGGCTGGAACATCTGAGTGTGCTGTAGAATTTTTCATGACTGTATCTGCTGTGACCTTCCTGTCTGCTTTCTGACAAGCTAAATATAATCTCTAAGATTATATATCAGGGTTGGAGTAAGACAGTGAAATACACCAATAAATCATTATCATCTGAGTTCTTACTGAAATTCAGCTATTGCAGGGTTTCAAGTTTTTCCAAGTTACAGTCCATGTTTTAAATTATAGTTCAACTTTTTTTTTTTGCTCATACTTGCAGTGCTTAACTTTGCTCTAGTTTTACTCTGAGGTGTAGAACCCATTCACAGACTCACAAAATGAAGGCAAGGCTCCCCCATGTGTCTCTCTGCTGAAATACTTACCACGGTTGGATCCGAGGACTCACTGCAAATTTTTATGGGAGGAATGACAGGATATGAGGTTCCAGAGGAATATCACCAGGGAGCAGTGACCCACCTACAAAAACTGCCACAGGAAGATGAGGCTGATCTGATATAAATTGCAAATCAGTGATTTTTGGGACAGTATCTATTTTGGTATTTGAAGTTAATCAAAATAAAGCATAAACAGAAGACATAAGATACTTTTTCCTACTCTTATTTTATAGGAATATTGTTACCAGAAGCAAAATTTGTGCCTCTGATGGAAGTATTATTCATATGTTCTTAATGCTGATAGGTTTTGGTTACACAAAAAAGGTGTGTGCAGCAGATCCCTTGAACTGTGTGAAGCTACTCCAACTTATCACATCCACTCTGTGATGTCTTTTAAGTCAATCTCTGTGTATTCCAGAGGCACTCTTGAAATAAATTACCTTTAGTGTGTTACTGTCAGCATCACTGCCAACCCCCTCAGTTGTACAGTGTAGATTTTTTGTCCTTTCCACCAGCTGATTTAAGTAATAACAATAAAAATGCCTATTAAAGACCTCTAGGTGCTGTGACAATTTTAACACAATCTAATACCAACAGTGCAAAAACCCCCAAATTATATTTAACAGAAACAAATAAACTTAAAAAAATTCTGCCAGTTGGTAAATAGGCTACAAAATTGTTCCTGTTCACCTTAGGACTGGGAACAAGCTTTCAACCTCTACACAAATGCTGGCAATTGCAAGAAAATTAATTGAAATAATTCAGTGTTACCAGTTATTTAGAGAAGTTTTAAAAATGCAGAGATGAAATTTTGATGTGTGTTTATTTTGCTAAGCTGAATTTATGTTGAGTGGGCTGAGTAAATCACTGCCCCTGCTTTGTTCCTGAAGAGCAGTGATTTTCTGTGGAGAGATGTGTTACCCCTGGGTCTGTTATGAGCAGAACTGTTTCCTCCAAGCCTCCTTGCATGGACGATATACACTGAATTTGAGACTGTCAGTCCCCAGATGGCCATGTTATCCCCAGTCTTTTACCAATGATTTATGTGATTTATGTGTAAACTACTTGGGATACCTGTACTGGATAAAGATAAAGCTCCTGAAGTTTTTTTTTTCTCTCATGGATGTGTCTGGCTTTGAGTGTTTGATCCAGCTGATGAACTGCGAGATTAAGTCTTTGTGCCAGGTGTATGTTGGGATTGCCACTGAGGAATAAATCATATCATCAGCCTAAAAATGAAATGTAAAATTGTAAAAAATATTCTAAACAGAGGCTACTTCAGACAAAAAATATTTCCCACCACCTCATAAAACGAATAGTGAGCAAATAACTGTTGGAACTGAGGCAGGTCTTTGGCAGAGCTTTGGTTACTGTGTTTGGTACATGGTGGATCTGCAGCTTGGTGGTGTTTTGATCTGGTCTTTCCTTACCTTATGTGTGTACTCTGTGAAGCAAGTTTCACATCAGTTTCTATTGTATTGCTCAGTACACTGCCTTTAATTCTTTTCTATTCTCCTTTATGGGTGACTGTTGCATTTAGCCTTTCCCAGACCTGTACATAAGGCACTCCTCCTTCCTCAGCTGCTGTTTCAGTAACCAGCAGATGGCTTTGACCATAGATGCCCTAATGTGTGACAGCTTAAAAATCCTGACATTGCTTTTGGCTTGAACTGGCCCTGCTACTAATTAAACCATGATATCATGAAGTGGAAATAATCCTGTTTTTCAGATGATATAGACTAGATGGGAAACTTTACTTTTAAAAAGGTTTTTCTATATAAAGATAATTCTGCTTGAAACTTCTTGTGTTATACGGGAGTAAGAAGAATAGCATTCAACATTGTGCTTCTTCTACATGTAAAGTGTTAAGGATACTTAAAGTAAGATTTTAAAAACGTGTTTTTCTCAAAGACATTTGAATTTTTTTGCGGGAGTTAGATTTTTTTGCCTTTCTTCCACATCCCATTATTCTTCCTTTTCTCCTCAATCAAGTGTTAATGAGGAATTCAGTTAAAAAAATGCGGTGAGGATAACCAGACCTCACAGGCTCCTCATTCAGCTCAGCAGGGCACTAGAGCTCAGCTATCCCTCATTTCGCAGTGAAGATGATCAGTTCTGGGTGAGCACTTTCAAAGGGCAGGGAGTTTTTGAAGGTGCTCGGCAGGATGATGGATGGCCGTGCGTGTCCCGCTGTGTCCTGCGGCAATGCGGAGGGCAGGAGCGCGGGCGGCGGCGGCTCCGCGGCTCAGCCCTGCCCCGCTCGGGCTCCGCGGCTCAGCCCTGCCCCGCTCGGGCTCTGCTCAGCACGGCTGGGAACGGGCAGGGCTCTCGTTAGCGGCTCAGCCCCGCTCGGGCTCTGCTCGGGCTCTGCTCGGGCTCTGCTCAGCACGGCTGGGACCGGGCAGGGCTCTCGTTAGCGGCTCAGCCCCGCTCCGCTCTGCTCGGGCTCTGCTCAGCGCGGCTGGGACCGGGCAGGGCGCTCCTGGGGCGGCCTTGGAGGAGTCCTGACCACCTTTGTGTGAAATTCTGCCTTCGCTGCGCGCTAATGTGCGTGCTCCTGCCGCAGGCTGAGGCCTGGGAAGGTGGTCCTGCTTTTCTGAAGTGCATGCTGCAATATTCCTCAACAAGGCACCCTTGATTTCGGTGTATTCAAATCACTTGGGACTTCTGAAAGATTTTTATCATTTATCCTTTCCTTTGGGCCAAGTGTTCTTAAATTCACCATGCATTTTTGCAATTTTTTTAAAAGATTGAATTTTTTTACATATAACATCTTAATATTTTTCTGAATTTTCAATATTAGAATTCCATATTTTCTTTTATCACATGCTTAAGGTTATTCTGTGTGTTTGTATCAATCTCCTTTTTTTCTGATTTGTAACTTGTTGCCTAGGAACAGCTGTTGTAAAAGTGCCATTGTAAAGTGAAAAAAACCTTCAAAGCAAATGAGACTTTTACTCTAGTTTAAGAACCATGGTTTTTTTATTTTTTTTTTTTTTTTTCTTCTACATTTCATTATTTACATTACCTGCTAATGATGTTAAAGTCTTCAAAAAATGGGAATGCCCTCCTCTTGCCTATTCTACCAGTGAGGTCAAACACATCAAAAAATACTTCAAATATAATAATCCAAATATAGGAGCCCTTTTGCTTTTGCACCTATATTTGGATTTTGATAGAGTAACCTTTCAAAAAAACCATAAAATACATAGAGATGTTAACTCTATGTAGTGATATCTCATTTACAGGTGATATGGGTAACTACGGCACAAAAAAAGTGTCTATTTCAAAAGAAATACTAGAAGATTTTAAAAAGGGCATTATTAGGAAATTACTCTGCCACCTTTACAGAAGCATCCAATCATTTTGTTCAGATGGTGTTGCTGGTGCAGTGACTGCAGAGGGAGCCAACGATCTGATGGAAACAAGAGTCCTGTTCCTGGTCGAGCAATGTCAGGACATCGTGTTCCTGTTTGTTTCATGGGAGGCCACATCAAACCTCAGCTAAAAGGAGAAAGGGAAGAGCTTACTTTGAGAAGGGACAGTATTATGGTATCTTAGGGCAAAGAAAAAAGACATGAGCAAGATCAGCACAGTTATATAACATCTGAACCTTCCAAAAATCTTAATTAAAAGAAATAGGTTCATTGTCATTAGAAGAGGAGAATATCCCAGTACCTGCATTACTACTGGGGTGAACTTTAGCTCATATAAATTGGTAGCAAATGCTGCCACCTGCAAATCATTGTTGTGTGCAAGGGGTTGGTTGCAAATGCAGTTGCAAGGGAGTAGCTGCAGGAAGCAGAGCAGCCACCTGGTGCCTGCATTTGGCCTCCTGTGGGTGCCCCATGCCATCACCACTTGGAGAGCTCCAGGCCCCTTCCTAACTCATTTCTTTGCAGCAATTTTTCACTTGGATCAAGGCCAGCATGTCATCAACAGAACAGAGAAGCAGCAAACTGAAATGTGGCCAACCCAAATGTGTGGGCAGAGAAAGGGAATGAGAAGATCTTTCCGGCTTGGAATGGTGAACCTCTAGGAGTGCCAGAACCAGCTTTCAAGAAAACACATGGAGGCAGAACTTCCTAGTCAAAGCATTATTAGCAATCCCTGTTGTTTCACATTTTATCTCCTTCGAAGCCTGGAACCAAAACATTTCCCATTTCTTTGCTGGGTGCTGTCTTGCCATTGCTTTGACTGCCTCTGCTTCCTTGCAGCTTGTGTATCCAGAAACAAATGTTGGTCTCTGTGGACGTCCTGCTGTTTGTTTTAACAAATCTTTATTAAAGGTCTGAAAACAATATGCTGAATCCTACTATTAAATCTAGCTCTGTAGCTGTGAAGGTGTGGCTTTGTTACAGATAGAAATGTGGTATTTGTCCTACTCCCATCGATTCTGTTACAAACCTTTGCTTTAGGCTATTGCAAGTGAGACTGGGAGATAACTGACTGTTTCTGGGCAAAGAATTGGGGGAGTTCAAAGGGCTGGAGAAAAAGACAGACTTCCAGGCATCCAGCCTGTCCATCAGTCCACTGCTTGTAGCAAACAAGTTTTGAAACAAACTTTCAGGAGCATCAATTTGTCTCTGTAGAAGTCCAAATACCTTTTTTTTTGCCCCTCTTTTTCTTTTTTTGCTTGAGCTTAATTATTCCTTTGCTCTTTCTGCAGATCCTAGAAGAAAGTATCATGTAAGGCTGCTGGCATACAACAGTATGGAAGAAGGCTATCAGGCTGACCAAACAGTCAGCACTCCAGGATGTGTCTGTAAGTGTTGTAGATGCATGAGGAATTTATTGAGAGTTGAGGTGTTTCAGGGTCCCAGCAGCTCTGTGTTTTAAACTTCTAAATAATCAATTAATTCTGTGTAAAACAGAACAAGAAAGATCATATCAGTGACGAATACTGCCTTGGTCATCCTGCAGCTGAGACAGAGTCTTGTGCTCATGAAGCACAGCTGAAGAAAGAAGACAGCCCAAGCACATTTCCTTCCCTTGCTGAACTACTCACATCATCTAACATGATGTATCTGTATCTTATGAGAGATTTATCTCCTTTTCTTGTCTGTGCTGATAGTTTTGACTTCATTTTTGAATAAACGAGTGGGATTGCAGAAATAGTATGGGACATGTATTGGGTTAGGCGGGATCTCTAATAGTTTTAACCAGATTCCTGGGTCTGAATACCTGGTAGTGCTGGGTTAGGGAAGATTTGTATCTAAACTGTGGGCTCAGAGCTCTTCATGTAACCAGCATCTGCATCCAGTGCAGTTATTAACTCCTGCTCCTGGTTTGTTTTAAACAGCTGTCCGTGACCGCATGGTGCCGCCCCCGCCGCCTCCTCACCACCTCTATGCCAAAGCCAACACCTCCTCGTCCATCTACCTGCACTGGGGCAAGCCTGCCTTCACCTCTGCCCAGCTCATCAACTACACCGTGCGCTGCAACCCCGTGGGGCTGCAGAACGCCTCCCTGGTTCTCTACCTCCAAACGTGAGTGCAGCTGCTGGGGACTCCTGGATTGCCAGTTCCACATCTTTCCCACTCACTTTCTGCTCTTTCTGCTCTCTTTTGATTTTCTTTTACTAGCAACAACTTCTATTTCCCTCAGAGGACTGTGTGTTTTGCCCATTGGCTGCTAGGGGTTTTTTAAGATCTATTCATAGAACAGCTTTGTTCTCTACTGGTGATCCTTGTGTTGGGTCATCGAGCTAGCTCTTTGATTGTTTAATGTCTTTTTAGCTGTCTAGGTTGAATTTAATTTTAAGCTCCTTTTCAACTATACAAAAGAGCATACCTATTTTATAGGTAGCTTGTCTGGGCAAAGATGGAGCTTAGTCCAGTGTCTAATTTTAAGACCGAAAATGAGAATTTTTGATGGATTGAGCATTTCATTGTGGGAATGCCATGTTCCTGACTGTGTGGCACCCTGCCAGGGGAAAGCTGAGTAGGATTGCTTGCTCTGCAGAGAAGCAATGTGTGAGGCACAGCATGGCTGAACAGAGAAGGGAGCCTGCCTTGGGTTGCTCTTCAGCCTCTGCCCAGGTGGTGTGGGAGCAGAGCACTTCACTCCATGCTGGGGGCTGTGGGGCTGCTGAGGGAATCCATGTGTGTAGCTCCCTCAACTTGAGCAAACTTCAGTTTACTCAAGCCTCTAAATAAGAAAAATGCTGTCTTAAAGGATAAATAGTTTCCATCCTTATATTCATGGTTTTCTCTTCCAAGAACACATCTGCTGCTGTATAACTCCCAGCTTAATGATTAGACACAGTATAATCACCATGTAAAGTTCTTAGTGTGCAATGTGGAGCATAGCAATGAGTGCTGCTTTCTGTGATAGGATGAGGCTTTTGCAAGTACTGGTTACTACCCCTGCAGTACAGAAGATGAAAATACTAAATGAGATTTAATAAAGCAATATCTGTAGAGTAAGACCATTTTAAATTGAGATTTAATCTTGATGATGGGGTATTATCATCCAGAATTAACTCTGACATATATGAAAGATTTCCCTCTGCCCCAGAATCAAAGTAAAGTGAAATGTCTACAATTGACTTTGTGATCAAATTGTAAACTGCAGTATTATAATTAATAGAATTAATTCTGCAATTAATATATTACTAAATATTGCTACCAGATCAGTAAGGAGCATTCATATTCATCCCCTAAACATGAGGTATGGAGGCCATAAGTGGAAGGGATGTTGCCCACACAGCCTCTGTGTGTGAACTGGGAAGCAGATCCATGTGCCTTGTCAGCTGTGATGCTGGTTGCAATTTGTTACTCCAGCTTGAAGCACAGTGTCCTATAGACAAGTGTGGAAAGAGCTGAGTTTGGGATACCTGCTGGTGATCCAGCCAGTAATACTGTTTGTGCATCAGCTGTTCAAACAACATTTGTAAAAACTTGAGCTCACATCTATTGACAGCAGATACAACATCCTCCTGAGAGCTCCAGGGCTGGTGCAATTGCATTTCCAGGTAGGCAGCACTGATGTGCCACATGTCTGGACTTGGAGTGGTTTGTCCTGTGTTGAATTGACACTGGGAATCTACTCATGTGACTGAGACAACTGATTTGGGGATCCTCAAGTCAACTGCTGCTGTTTAATACATTTTATTCCTTCATCTGTCCAGATCAGAGACTCACATGTTAGTTCAAGGTCTTGAGCCAAAAACCATGTATGAATTTGCAGTTCGATTGCATGTGGACCAGCTCTCCAGTCCTTGGAGTCCTGTAGTCTACCACACTACCCTCCCTGAAGGTAAGGAACCAGGAGAGGGACCCTATGGTTCTAAAAAGAACATTTTGTAAACCAAATAGCCTGAAAAAGTGCTTATTAATTTTAGGCTGTGTGTAGGAGAGGGAAATCCTTTCCTCTGAGACACAGATAGTGCTCTTCTTGGTGAGAGAGAGAAAAATGCTAGCAAGGAAATGTTTTGGAGCTGTGAAATTATTTTTCAAAATCCACCCTAAATCAGCATTGATTTTTGTATGAAGTGTGATGCTTTCACTACTAGCAGCAACTGACTAGAAATAACTTGAATAAAAACCTTAAAATATTTATGTATTGAAGAGGTGTGGCTGATTCATAGGCATTTATGGAAACATATTTTAAATCCCAGAAGTTTTGGAAACTGTAAAAATATTACACATCTACTGCCTTAGCTGCTGGTTTGATTTACTCTCACCTTGGTAGGGGAAAATCCACACCTGCAGCTCCATGTTCTCACCAAAGCAATGTTTGGGAGGTATTTGTTCACAGGATAATGAAGTGGGAGGTTGTCAGTAACTGTTTCTTTCTGAGGATGAGGGAAACTTGCTTTTGCAGAATCTAAGCTATTGACTGGCTCAGAGGTAACAGAAGAGTGTCTCTGAGGAGCAGCATGTGCTTGTTTCAGTGTGGTGTCTGGGATGTAGCAGTAGCCATTAGGACTGCACATCAGTTCCTTTCTGAGCAATTTAATTGCATGTAAATTGGGTTAGCCTAATAGCATTGTGTTACTGTTCTCACAGCACCATCTGGCCCTCCAGTAGGAGTGAAGGTGACTTTGATAGAGGATAATACTGCTTTGGTTTCCTGGAAGCCACCTGATGGTCCTGAAACAGTTGTCACACGGTACACTATCCTCTATGCATCCAGGAAGGCTTGGATTGCTGGGGAATGGCAAGTGTTGCACAGAGAAGGTAAACTAAAATCATGAACCTATGAACTGGACAAACACTGATGTTACTTATAAGATGCTTTGTTACTTTCAGCAACCTTGGACTGTACTACTACTATGAATTATGAAATAAATTCATATAAATGTTCACATGAAAGTTCCAAAGAGTTTAGAATTATTGCCATGGGAAGATGTATTAAAAAACAAGTTCATATTCAGAAAGTGAGGGGAGAAAGGGCTCTCTGCGTTGCTTTAGAGCTCAGTGTATGCATGTAAACCAGAATGTCTTGTAAATCCAATTACATCCATCTTAGTTTCATTGTAACCATGATTGTGATGGTTTTCATTTTGTAAATGCACTCTTTCAAGTCTGAAGTCTCTGAGATGTTTAAATGTGGCTGTGTGGGTTTATATGTTTCTGTCGATCACTGCCAATCCAGTTAGCTCAGTATGCTTAATGAACTTTCTCCTACTCCCAGTAAATCACTCTGCAAATTCAATTTAACTCTCTGACTCTATTCTACTGCTGAGCCCCAGCTAATCTCCCACTACCTTGGGTATGCTGATGTGAACTCCAGTCACATCTCTGTGATTAAATGTAGAGATAGTAAAAATTTTTGTAGGCATTTTTCTGAATAATATTGGGATTTGAAGAGCTGAATCAAGGACAGATTTCTACTGTAGCCAGAAAAAAAAAGTAAAAGGCATTTATTGTTCTGTTGACAATCAAAGTAAACAGAGGTAGTTCAGAATAGATAATGTTCTGATAATGTCTTAAACCAGAGAGGAAAGCTCAGTGGTACAGAGTGAAGCACTCATGTGCTTGAGTAGCCTGTTTAAGAGGATTGCCCTGGAAGAGTTACTGCTTTGTGGTTCTCTTTTGTTACCTGGCTGGAAACTTAGCTGTCAGCAGAGAGTGAGGCTGTAAATTTTCTGTAGAGATAATTCTAAAAACTTAATGAGTATGCTCTCACAGAGGATAATTAATTTCACCATCATGGAGACTGAGCTGTTCTAGTTCAGAGCTGTTGTTCTTCGCGCTGCTCCTGAAGAGAGGGCAAAGCACCAGCAGCCCCTCTGAAAGGTGGCAGTGCCACTTTGTCTGCTGCAGCACAATGGAGTTTGTCAGGCTGGCCTCAAAGACAATGGGCAGCTGTGAAGAGTAACAGGAAAATGGCTATTAAACTAAATTTGTGAAAAATAACTAGTCTGAAATATCAATCAGGTCTAACTACAGGGGAAGATTGAGCCTATGGGTTTTCACTATTAAAATTGTTCAATGAAACAGTAATTTCAATAAAGTTGTCCAACTAAATTGTTGGAAGAAACAGTGATATTGTTATATTAAAGGACAAATTTACTGTTATTTTTTACTCAATAAAAACGCCAGCAGATTTAAATTCACAGAGAGCTTATATTTGAAGACTAAATCTTGTCATTCTGTTGATGATACACTGTATTTGCTGCAAGCAGCAAAGTGGCTGAATTGCTTTCAGATACATTGTTCAGCTCAGTCATGCCTGTGAAACTGAACAGCATCTCTTATAGTATTTCACCAGAGATTTCGGATGGCAGGATGGCAATAACAGTAAACATTTTCATGTGGTCCCATACTGAAAGTGTTGGAGGGAAGGAGCAAATGGGGAGCTATAAATCTTGGTGTATTACTGTGTCCATCAATGTTAGAGCCACAAATTTTGCATTTTGACAGATATATTAGGGTTTGAGGCATGGTGTGGAATTCAGGCATCTTGACACACTAGGACAATCTGTTATGTCTTAGTTAAAGTATAGATGAAAAAGTCTTTGAAAGGAAATTAGTATGTAGAGATAAAATTGGGCACATCCCATGATCAGTCCTGTGACACTCCTTTCAAAGGTAATTCTAGGTAGAAGCAGGGTTTGGGTTTTTTAATGCATTTATTCTGATTAGATCAGTTAGAGCTATGCAATAAATAGCATTGCTTTGTCTTGATGCTAAACTTGTTCTGCAGAAGATTTGTGAAATCTTGACTCCATTCCATTGTCATACCTCCAGAGAAATCCTCTCAAATAAAAAAAAAATAGAAAAAAACCACCAAACCAACCCTGCCACTTATAAAAGTCCTAGCATGGGCTTTAGTTTATACAGGAAATTTTCTCCCAATCCACCCCCTAATTTGACTGAGCTTGTGTTAGGCCTGGCAAAACCAGAAAATATAACTGCATTTTGATGCTGATTCATGATGTGAGTTATGTTCCAGCCACCTCCCACTTCTTCCCTAGCTCTGTTCATGTGGATCAGAAGTTACAGCCCTTGCACACTTGGTGGGCAGTAAATCAGTACCAAGTGCTCACTTGCTTTAGCAATGCAGCAGATTGGAAAGGAGCTGGTGGCAAGGAGCCTGTGATATTGAAATGTGACCTTTCACCCTTGCTGGTGCTAAATATTACAGCTCCTTTGGTTACAGATACCTCACATTTTACTTCAAATGCTTTCAGCTAATGGGTTTTTTTTTATGGAAGAACCGAAACAGCTTTTGAAGTAGCTTCCTTTTTGGCAAATGTATAATCTTTTCTGTCAAGTAAACAACCTTATGTTTTATAGGCTCCCATGATACTATAAATTTTGACTCCTCAAACTGATTTAAAAAGTTAAAATTTTGACTTAAGCCTGAGAAAGTAAATGGAATATGTGAAAGTGAAAAGATAGATTTAGTGCTGTAGCTGCCACTGTTAGGGAAATAAAAGCAGCATTTTTCTGTGGTAGCAAGAAACACAGGCATTTTAGAAATGAATTGGAATTCTAAGCAGTAGTTGCAGTCCCTGGGCAGGCAAAGCTCTCATTGACTTTGATAGGAGTTTTGCCTGTCTAAGGACAATGCTGTGAATCCTATTTATGTTCTTAATCTTTTTTCCTGCCTTCAGGGACTTTAAGAAATGAGTCCCTTGCATACGAAAAAGACATTTTCTCTAATATTCTTAGTAGCACAGCTTAGATGCACGGTAATCAAGGAAGCTTACACAGGTCTAAATAGGGTTTAATTTTATTTTAAAATCATGGTATAAGGTACTCTTACAGAGCTGTCCTGTTCATTTAACTAGACCTGAAAGAACCTGGATTCTTTTGTTATGTCAATTTTTGTTCATGGTACAGTAGGTGGAGGAGAAGCACATGTGTTCTTTATGAGAGAGGTTTCATGTTTTGGTTTCTCTGCCTGAGAATCTGGTTAATGCTAGGTGCATCTCCTAACAGATGTGATCACAACATAATGGCTGTCACACTGGAATGCAGCTCTGCTAGTTTTAGGGTTGGTGTGCTGTGTGTCATAGCCAATACTTGAATCTTGGTTTTGAACTATACTGGCACTTCACAGTATCCTATGTTCAAATAGAATGGAGAGAAAGGAAGCAAGGGATGAGAGTGCAAGCCCTGTGTTCATTCTGTAGCTTGTATATGCGGGGTAGAACATTTCAAAGTGATCACAATCCTCAAGCAAGATTTAGAGGTGCTATTGGGGGAAAAGTGTAGGTCCCAATGTCTAAATCTCAGTCTTTTCCCAAAATTTTGTCACACTGTGACTGTTTATCATATCTTTTCATAGGAGCAATGACCATGGCTTTGCTGGAAAACCTTGTAGCAGGAAACATCTACTTGGTTAAAATAGCAGCCTCCAATGAAGTGGGAGAAGGACCCTTCTCAAATGCAGTGGAATTTGCTGTCCTGCCAAAGGAGACATCAGAGTCTAACCAGAGACCTAAACGCTTGGATTCTGGAGATTCCACAGGTCAGTAGCCATGTTTTGATTACTCTGCCACAAGTACTGGGGAGAAAAGATCCTGTTTGTTTTAGCTGTAATACTTTCTGGGTAAACCACTCTGTTTTATGTGAGGCAGTCCTAACAGTGTAGCATTTTCTTCTTCTAAATGAAGCTATTTTGGAACTTTTATCTCAGTTCCACTCAGAACTGGTCTAATTCTCTTGCTCAGAAATGGAAAGTTTGCCTTTCAAATGAGAATACATAACTGGTTTGAATTTTACATCAGTAACTTTGCAGCCAGTCTTCTAAGGCATTTCTTTTTAGTCCTCTATCTGGCTTGAGATACCAGTAGCACGGGGTCTGTCCTCTTCCTCCCCTCCCATGACTGCACTGACCAGACACTCCTCTGGTCTACAAGTTTTATTTTCAAAAGTATAAAAATATATGATAGAGAAGGCCTGGAAATCTCATTAGAAGGAAGCATTTGTCTCTGTGGTTGTAGCTGTAACTCTGTTAATTTCCTGACAGGGAGCAGGGGTTAACTCTTCTTATTGACTGAGCCTTTCTGTGTTCCTCTTTGATACAGCTTATTCTGACTATTACCATCTGGACCAGAAATCAATGACTGGCATTGTTGTTGGGGTTTGCATAGCCTTGACCTGCATCCTTATCTGCATCCTGATCTTAATTTATCGCAGTAAAGCCAGGTATGTTTTTGTTCTCGAAGACTGGCTCTTTTTCAATGCACTCACTCTAGGACGTGCCTTCTCCTCCAAGAGTTCTCTGAAGTACTCTGTCTCTTCACCTGTTTCTACCAGTGTTGGAAACAAAGCACTTTGTTGGCTCTTCCTACTGTACCTGAGCCCCCTCTGCAATGAAAAGGAAGAAGAACCCACAGACTGAGTCAGTGGTGGTGCTTTGACAACTCAGTATGAGGCATGTTTCCAGCTGAACCCCGGTTTTGGGTCAGATAAGCAGGCTGCTGTTCATCATCTGCTCCTCCTGCTGCACCCTCCAGCCTGCCCACACCTGGCTGGCAAGGCTTTAACCCCCCCGGTGCTGCTGGACAAGAGGAACTCTGACATAAAGGAGTTCCATGATGCAGATTTTAATGCAGATCCCTGATGCAGTTTCTTTGCAGTGGTGCAAGCCTGTGTTCATTCTGTAGTTTGTATATGCAGGGTAGAATATATGTGGTTCAAGCCCCTGTCTGTGTCTGTCATCAGCTGCTAGAGGGCATAAACTGGCCCAGTGGCTCTGCCCAAAACTTTGGGATCAGAACAAATATAAGTCACTTGACATAATAAATTAAAAATCTTGCTGAAAGTGTTTTTTGGTAACAAGGGCTTTTTAGTTTACATGCAGGAAAAAATATGGACTGGGAGACAGTCTCTGTGTAGTATGGTAGAAATGTCTTAATGTCATTAGTGGTTACTTCCTCCAAATAATATTACTAATCATGACAATTCCTGTCTGCACATAAGCTTGTAGCCTACTGTGTATGATTAACTGGAAGCAGATGTTATTTTTATCACAAGCAATAACATTTAAATTCCATGTGAGTTAGGAGTATCATGTAACAAAATGTAAGTGCCAAGAATATACCAGGACTACTTGATTAATAATAGCTTTGAAGTTTATCCTTGATTTTTTTTGGTATTGTATTCCTGTGGGTGAATTTTATTCCTTCTTAACATTGTGTAGGAAAGCATCTGCTCCTAAGCCTGTGCAGCAAAGCACTGACCAGCTGTCACGTACCAGCATCTCATTAGCCAGCCCTAGTGAGGTGGAGAAGAATATTGAAGGAATTGCAGAGAATGAAGAATCCTTATTGCCAATGATAGTGGGAAACAGCTTCATTGATGCTAAGGTACTGTGAGTTTTACTAACTCCCAGGTCAGAAATCTTTCTTTAGAATTCATTGTTATAATATCAGAGTCCTTATCAAAAGTAAAATATATATCCTATGAACCTCCAGGAGGCTGTTTTATTAATGGGACAAGCACAAAGTTGGCAATCCAGGTTCAAATTTTCAAGACTTATCTGAAAGTTCAGCTGAAGATCTGGTTGAGTACACTTGTCTTCAACTGTACTCTGCAGATTGCAGAGTTTGGCCCTGGTACAGCATCAAAGGATGAAGGCTCCACAGACTCAGGGCTGCTCGGTGGCCTCTGCTGGTCCCAGGGGAAAAGTGAGAGTTCCTGTCAGCACCTAGCTCAGTCAGGGCCTGTGCACAGTCTAGTCAGCTATGGCACTAAGCAGGTGCTCAGGAAAGTATTCTTTTTCCATGTATTTACTGGTAAGATGATGCTGCAGTTTATAAACTCAAGTCACATAAATTAGGCTAGAGGCAGGATGTACCAGTGGATGTGCAGAACCTTCAGTCCAGGAGGCCAGTGTGACACCACCACAGTGGCCTTTCTTTCACCTACACACATACTGTGTTCAGTCTTCTGTTCACACTGCAAACCTGAGTGCAGCTGCTCCCTGAGGAGATGCGTGAGAGCTAAGAAGTGGAAATGGACCCAGCAGAGGCACAGACACTGCCTAGGAATGGCCTCACTCTAAGTACTAAAGCAAGAGCAGTAGCTGGAGTATTTTGCTGTGTGCCTGCAGTATTGCAGCCTTGGGTCTGGACAGAAGGCTTGCCAGATTTAGCAGGTCTGCTCTTGACTTGTCTTGAGCAGATGTGTACCAGACCACGAAAATGTGACTCACTACTGAGGCTTCATTTGTCTTCATTTTCAGTATGGAACCAATAGGTAGGAATAGAAAAATATTTTCAAGTCTCTTAGAAATTTACTTTATTAAAATAAATGTCTGCATCTTCCTCTGTTGTAGGGAGGATCTGATCTGATTATTAACAGCTATGGGCCTGTCACAAAGACTAATGGCAAGAAAAGGTGGCTGTTTTTCCAAGATGCCAAGAAGGCGAAGACTGAGGAGGTAATTGCTCTAATGGGCAGAGATGCACAATCTTTACTGTAATACCCTCTTTGCAAAGGAAGATACATAGTTTTCTGTTTACGGAAAAACATATTTAGTGGTCTTAGTATTAATTGGATAGTTTCAGTTGTGCAAGGTTGAGGGTGTTCTATCATACTATAGTAAAGTCTGACAGAAATTCCATTTTCTGACAGATATTGTTGTCAGGACACTGTGACTCTGTACAGTTGGCAGACACTGTAACTCTACTGTTTACTGATTGCTTACTTGCCTTTGCCTTTGTATCTGTGAGCAGAAAGATTTCTGTGTACTTTGCATTGCATGAAATACTTCTGCAGAGACTCTGTATAAATATAAATACAAATTAAATATATATTTACAAATAAAAATAGTATTAAAATAGGAGGGCTGCTTTTCTACTCTGGCAGCTAAAATTTTTGTTGGCTGAAGAGAAACAAATAAGGGAAACTAGATGATGCACCCAGAGTACTGAGAAAATTGAGAACCTGAATAGAACTGTCTGGCTTCTGAAATTGTTGGTCTGGACATATTTGTTATTTGGCTGACAAAAAGAGCAATTTGAAACTGAAGTGTTAAACCACATCTGGAACATTACTATGCAAATTCATACCTATGGAGCATATAACCAATCTTCATTGCGCTTTAACTTGTATTGTGCTCCTGTGTGTTTAAGAATTAGAAAGTCTTGATATGCATGTTGTAAAATCATATTGAAAAATATTTCTACAAGCAGCTGTGTATTTCTGATGCCTCTCTATGAAAAATATTTGCTGTCACCCAAGGAGTAATGCCAAAAGAATATGCATGAGGGGATGGGAGGGAGCTCTACCAAGTGTGTTTTTAAAATACTCTTCAGGTCCCTCTAGTGAAATATTTTTTATTAGCCATGCTTACCTAGAAGGATTATTTCATCTCCTGTGGAAAAGTATGAGCAAGACTTGAGATTGATTATTTCTGAACTCCTCTAGGAAAGCCCTGAGAGAAGCATTCTGGTGGAATAGGAGACAGGAAATGCAGTAAAAATTCAAATTATGGCTCAGCTTTTCAGAGGCTCTTTTCTGTGTGTTCTTGTGCAGCCCCAGAGGAGGTTCGTGTGTCTGTACCAGCCAGGCCCCGCCGCGCTGCTCAGCCAGGCCGGCTCCCCCGGCTGCCCCGGCTGCCCCGGCTCCCCCGGCTGCCCCGGCTCCCCCGGCTGCCCCGGCTCCCCCGGCTGCCCCGGCTCCCCCGGCTGCCCCGGCTGCCCCGGCTGCCCCGGCTCCCCCGGCTGCCCCGGCTGCCCCGGCTGCCCCGGCTGCCCCGGCTCCCCTGGCTGCCCCGGCTCCCCCGGCTGCCCCGGCTCCCCCGGCTGCCCCGGCTGCCCCGGCTGCCCCGGCCCGCGCTCCGTCTTCCCGGCGCCCTTCGGGGGCGCGGCCGACACGGAGCATTCGGCCAACAGCGAAGGGAGCCACGAGACCGGCGACTCCGGGAGGTTTTCGCACGAGTCCAACGATGAGATTCACCTCTCCTCCGTGCCGGGCGCCGCCCCTCCGGGCAGCAGCCCCTCGGCCAGCAGGGACTCGAGCGCGGGGAGCCCTGTGGCCAGCAGCTTGGGCGCGGAGGCCGCGCTGCTGCTGGCCGCTGCCCCCTGCCCTCCGCGGATCCCGCCCGCCGTGCCCGACTGAGCCCGGCCGCGCCCGACGTTCGCAGCGGGTGTCTGTTCGAAGGACAATGAACAGGGAGCCAAAGTTTCATTGTGGAAAGCCTGGCTACCTAGCAGGCGATCCATAGTTCCGCTGAATGTTGGGTTTGGTTTTTTTTTTTCCTATATTTTGGTTTGTTTTTTTAAAGCTCACTCATTTTGAATGTTCGGTGGTCAAAAAATGTGAAAGGAGTGAAGATTTCTGACTGCGGTTAAAATATGTCACTGGAGCAAAGGGAAGGCTGCTGGCCCTTTTGCTGACTATCTACCTCAGTTTGCCGAGAGGTGAACTCTGAATGACGACTGCTTTACCTCATTTGTGTTCTAGTTGGTCTCAGCTATGGAACTGATACTTCCTAGTAGTGTTGTTTTATTTTGGGGTTTTTTTGTTTTCATTTTCCCACCTCATCCCAAGTGGTGTGTAGAGAGCGTGTGTGTGTGTGTGTGGGTGTGTGTGGGCGTGCATGCGTATGTACTCAGTGATCAGGGAGTTGTATAGGTTGGTGGACAAGATTGTTTAGCCGAAGCTCTGTCTTTAAAAAGAAGGAAACCTCAGAGTATGAAATGTTATGATTTCATGTGGTTGACACAGAGTATGTTAAAAACTGGGAGAACTGAGACTTCCACATATACAGCCACATGAAATCTTTTGTACCTCTTGATTTCTTAGACCCTTAGTAAGCCTAGGACAGTGCCTTTCCTCAGAAACCTGTGCCAGCAGTTGCTGGCAGCGTATATGCTGTATCCCTGGGGCTCTGGGACATGCTGGATTCCCCAGAGTGTGACAAATATTGCTCCTGTATTCACAGTTAAGGCTAAAATCATAGCAAAATGAAGAAGTACTCAGCATTTTCAAACAGCTTGGCTTCACCTGAGTGTTATGGAATAGATAACAACACTGAGTATTCCAGTGTTGCAGTACTTCTTAGCAGTGGTGCCTTGCATTATGTATTATGAAATTACTGATTTGCCTTATTCCTTTTTAGTATTCATAAAGTTCCTTTGGAGTACAGAAAGATGCCTTAAATGCTTCTTAGATATTTTAAATAAACTGTAACATGAGTTTATAGTTCACTTTTACCCATCTTTGAGTGCTGATAAGCAGTGCTAGCATTGTAGTATGTCTCAGAACTGTTGTTAGGATGCAAATCTGCTCCTTGCCTTCACCTAGTGTGCTATTAGCCAGGAATTTTAGCTCAGGGAGTGACTTTACCTATATGCCAATCTAAAACTCTGATTAGGCCACCATGAGAAATAAAAAAGCCAGAGCTTTAGTTGAAGAGTCTGTTGAAAGAGGTGAGTACTGCTACTGCCTCGAACCCATGCAATTCCTGTTTTATACTACCTCCTTTAAAAATTATTCTAGTGTTTTATTGGGTTTTGTTGTTGTTGTTTTTTCCTGTACTCAGGGAACAGTTTGTTACTTTTAAGCTGCCTCACGGAAACGTGGAGCAAACTGACAGGGTATCATTTTGTGTTTTAATAGGAGAGAGCAAGAGACAGGGAGGAGGCTGGAATCATCCAATGTTATAAACTTGCCTGTATCTATATCCAGTCCTCTTCTCACTCCCCCTCTTTCCCTGTTCTACTTTAAAAAAAAGTAAGAAAGAAAGAAAAAGAAAAAAAATAGGCATATGTTTTTACTTTAAAAATTGTTTAAAATATAATGTTGTGAAAAATCAACCATAGGAACTCCTGGCTCTATTTAAGTCTGTCAGAACTCCCACTGACGTTACTGGGGCTGAGATGTCACCTCCAGGTGTGCCAGGCTGACTCCTGCTGCTCCTCAGTATCTGTAGGTGGTCAGAAGTTGTGGCTAAGCCCGACTCTCATGGTTGGATTGTGCTGAGGAATCAGGCTCTGGTTCCTGGAGTTCTTTGCCCTGGAACTGTTGCCAGTCCTGAAGCACACAGTACACACTCACCTCTCCCTAACAGTGGCGATTCAAACGCTTGAAGAATGATCTTGTACCAAAGACTTTTCTGTGGAGGAGAAGGAAGCCACATATTATCCAAAAGGATTGAACTAGTTAAAAAGCTATAGGTTTGAAGAGCTGAATACATTTTATTGTATAAGTAGTTACTAACAAAAACCAATAGGACTTCTTGATTATAGTAGCCGATTGCATAGGTGAGTTGTATTCAACAATTTTAACTACCTTGTTGTTACAAGAGCCTTTAAAGAAAGTTAAAATGCCAGCAGATATCTCCAAAGAATTCCAAGTGTAATTTTTTTCTCCAGCTTGTAGTTGATGAACAGTACAGTATTAAGAAAAATATTTTGAAACAGTTTTTTTACTACTTGCTGAAGAAAAAGAAAACTTTTCACCAAAGATTTATTTTTGGTCTTGTCAGGCAGAACGTGTAGTGTACAGCAGAGTACTGTTTTTAGTTAGGTAGAGTGTGAATTAATCAAAACTAGAGTAAGAATGTGTAACTGTAGCATGAAGTTTCACACTTCATCTTTCAGAGTAGCCTCTTGTGTTAGTTGCATTCAGAAAGAGCTGATATGCAGATGGTAACTGCTTCTCCAAAGACTTGTTTGCTGTAAGTACTGGCAATGGGGTATAATTTAATGATCCTCATTACAGGTAAATACTGTAAATCCTAAACTTGTCCTTCCAACGACCCATTCTGTAGTTTAACCTATGAATAATCTGAGAGAAACAGACTTCATATACTACCAATCTTATATAGATGCTTGAAGTTCAATAGCCAAAGACTTGAAAATACTCAGTGTATTAGAGAGCAGTGCATCCAGAACTGGATTCATCACTTAATGTTTTATAAAGGTACTTCTTATCAGCAAATAAAGAAAACCAAAGATATTTAAGGTTACCTCAGCGTATAGGCAAGCTTAGTTAGGCATTAATTATTCTGTATTTTTCTTTATTTTTATGTTAACCAAATATAAAACACTTCTCCAGAACCCAGTCTACATTCATGTGCTTCCCTTTGGCAAAGTCATGACTTCTACAGAACAAAAATCCTCTCCTCAAAATTCATGGCCTAGTACTAATATATCACAAGATTTTGTGAGAGAAAATTTGTCTTATTATTGAAAACACCAACGAGGTAAGCAAAAGAATATCCAGAAAAATTGTATAAATTGATAATATCTCTATTGAACTTAATAGCAGAATCAATCCATCATAATTGTAACAGTGCAAAATTTAAAAGTTTAAATGCTTAATAGCTTTGAAGCCAAGACATTTAATTATAAATATGATCTTACAGATTATAATTTTTTTCAAAGTTTATACCCATGGCTGTCTAAGGGAATGAGTTTTTCACTTTGTTCATTCCATTTGCCTAGAAAGAGCTGGCAGAACACAGCAGGCAGACTGGTTTCAGGTTTTCCAGGTTTTTCTTCTAGGCGATGTCTGTAGAAACTGGGTCCTGGAGAAAAAAAATATAATTTCTTAATTATGAATTTTGCTAAATATGTTCTGGAAGATGAACATAAATGTGGAATTTAGTGTTACACTACGTGAATTGATTTTGTTTAAGTGTTGTAAGAACTAAGGGGCCATGGCTGGTGTAATGGGTGTATGTGCAACCCTTGTGTTTAAAAAAAAAAAGCAAAAATGTTACCGTTGATGTGACTTGAAAAGCATCAAAACTTACAGAGGAAACCTCCAAACTGACTTACCATGGTGATAGTGTTTGTAAGAAAGGATCTGCCCTTCAGTGCCACAGCAAGGCCTGGAGTCAAAACTAAATGCTCAATCTGCCCACAGCTACACTTGTGTGCTTTCTTCATGTTTAACAAATACAAAGCACTGCCATCTTTCAGGAGTTATCCAGGACTGGGAACGTGGGTGCTGTGCAGGACAGGGCACATCACTTGGTTACTTTTTAATAGCCCTGTTATTGTAAGAGAAACCTGAAAATCTACACATCACTTTCAGTAATTCCCTATATTAGCTCTCCACTTTTTGGATAATTGATGATATTTTTAAAAGGAAAGAGTATCA
Organism: Anomalospiza imberbis; assembly: GCF_031753505.1. Taxonomy (NCBI): domain Eukaryota; kingdom Metazoa; phylum Chordata; class Aves; order Passeriformes; family Viduidae; genus Anomalospiza; species Anomalospiza imberbis. Next base: position 13,136,811 of record NC_089693.1, on the reverse strand, counting down.
AGAGATTGTTTTGCTGTTTTTAATTATTCTTGTAGTTCATTCCTTCTCTGGGTTTAATCGTAAGCTTTTGATATGAGCTTCATCTTGTTTGTCTTATTTAAATCAGGGTCTTTATCCTGTTTCTTTTTAAGCCTATGGGAAAATTAATTTGGATTTCAGTTTGCATAGCCTGGACAAACAAAATAAGCTTCTGTTTGTTTTTTAAATTTTTACAGTACTATTATTTTAAAAGTACGGGAGTCTTAGAACTCTCCATGAATCCAGTATTAGCCTGTAGTAAACGCTGAGTATTTGAAGTCAGTTTACCTCTTTTTCATTGCAAATCAAGTCAACTTGAATGGCTTCTCATTTGCTGCAGCCTGGGTGTACACAAGCACAGCTACTGCTGGCTGCCAGTAAAATGTTACTCTGAGGAAACTCTGAGCTTTTGTTCATTTTGTGAATTTTTGCTCATTTAATGAAGTTCATGCAGGGAAAATTCCAACTCCTAACATGGAGAACATTGGTAGGTTTTGCAGGGCACTCCATGTTTAGCCCAAAATCCCATTCATGGCAGCCAGAGAGAGCTGCACAGGTGTAATGCTGGTGGTATTTCACAGAAATCAATTAACTGACATTATTCTCATAAAATTGGAAGCAGAATTACACTTAGTAATTGCTGAAGTGGTAGTTCTTAGCTTGAGCAATTGTTACACGCTTGCAGGTGCTGCAGCTGCAGCTCTGCTAATGGCAGGCAGCCTCTAAAGCAGAGGATTCCTCTCTGCAGGAAATACTGAGCACCTTTCTACAATAACACTATGTAGCATTTTGGAGCATGTGTTTCAAAAAACACAGTTCTTCAATACAAGTCCAAACTCAAATCACTTTCTGTTAACAGAGAAAAGAACACAAATTCAGTCCGGCTCAAATGTAAGTTTATTTCTTTGAAGTTCCTCTAGATTTATGCTGAGACCACTCCTGACTGACTCAAAAGGGAAATAAAAGTGTGCTTAAGGCTTTGCTGTGTTGGGCCCTCTGGCTCCATAGGGCTCCTTCAAAAACAGAAGTTTTCAGCTTTGCATGGTTGCATATACTCACATTGCATCTGCCTGGTGTGTTTTCAGTGAAGACTAACTGTATATGAAAAACTGATTTATACAAATGTTGCTTTTTGATGGTTTTTTTTTTTTTTAAGTTGTGAATGACTTGCCAGTGTAGGAGCCAGGTGTGTATCTGACATTGTGGTGGTCTGGATCCTTTCACTCTGTGTGCCATTTTCTTCTAAGGGCAGCAATGGCTGACTGGTTAATGGAGGATGGAGCTGAATTGTATTAATTTTATATTTGTCTCAGGGGATCAGCTCCATGAATTCCATTGCATGAGGGAAGCTAATGTTTGCCCTGATTTGAATGTAACTTTTTGATGTCTTTTAAAAACTATTTTGTTTAATAATGTGGATTTGTTTTTCTTTTTGTAGCATTCTAGTAAATGTTACCTAGTGTGTTGGTTCATTTTCCCCCTCCAGGGTTGTTTATATGCTACCCCAAGGTCATGCCAAAAAATAATAGAAGTTTAAATGCCAAATGTTTATGAAACTGCTGTCTAAATACTGATTGATTGCACAGTTGAAATAAAAGTTTTCCTTAGTAAAAGTGTTACTTGACATTTTATTTTCAGTGTCTCTGAGGAGTGGCTCCAAACAAAGAAGATAAAAACTGCAGCACCTCATTTCAGGCTGAGCAGATAGGGATATTGTTGGCACTTGAAGTCATAAAAAGAGGTAGACAGTAAACTGAACTTATCATTGAATTTCATAGAACTCCCAACCATGTATTCATTTATCACTTATGTACCTGGAATTATTTCCCACCTAAATCTCTGTGTCCCATTGCTGAACACCCATGCAAGATCTCTGTTCTGCTTTATTTTCATGGGGTATGAAACACGTGGTTCTCAGCGCAATTACTCTCAAAAGCCTGGAAAGCTGCTGACAAAGCTGCACTGTTGAGTTTCCCCAGCACATTTACATCTGCTTCTAAGCTTTTCTTTGCAATAGTAACTCCTTGGAAGATGGAGCTTTACTGTTAATTATTGCTACTGAGAACAAGGATTCTGGACTGTAAAATGAACCTGTACTAGCCAGCAGTAACGTAACTGGAAACTGCAGTTGGTTCCTGTTCTCACCTAGAGAAGGAGTAACATCTCTGGTGGATTGCACTGGTAGAAGCAGCCCTGGTTTGGGATCTGATGCTGTGCTACCTGCCTGCAGTCTGGCACCAACCTGAGTGTCTGAGCTACAGACAGGTGAGTGCTGTTTGGCCACGTTCCTTGAGGTGACAGCGTTGCTATTGCTTTGTTTAGTTTATCAGTGACGACAATCTACAGTCTTAGCTTATCTGTTTTTTGGATAAAAGGATCAATACCTTGGAATATGAAGGCCAGCTGGGCTAAGAATCTCCTTTGCACCTGCAGCCAGACTTCACATCTTGTTATATATGAAAAAAGACCTCTGCTTTTCTTCCATTTATTGAAGTTACTTCTCTGAATATATACAAGTAAATCCAGTTGGGTTTTCTGTTTGGGGATGCATAAGCATTTGTTACCTGTAGGATTTAACTGCCTTCTGATACATGTTAGCACTGTGCAGCCCAGCCTGTTTTCCCTTCTTCCTTCCTCTGCAGGCTCAGCATTGGTTGCTGGAGAGTAAAGCATATCCTCTGTCGGTAAGAGAGAAGCTGCAGGTGCTAATGTTGCTGCTGTCCATGTTGCAGGGTTCTACTCCTTCTATAACTGATGTATTAAGCCTTGGCTTCACCTTTTTTTCCCCACACAGCAAAGAAGATGGGATTTCAACCTCTCTCTCTTCACATACTTGCATGTTAGAGCCCAAGGTAAACACATCAGATTTGACAAGGAGAGATCAAATTGTTTCTACCTGAAAGAGGAGTGTAAGCTTTATTTAAATCCCGTAATTTAAATCCTATTTACACAGGAAAGCACCTTTAAGACATACAGAAAATATAAATAATTCAGGATCTAGCTGTGCTCAGTGACAGAGATGTTGTTCACAGATATCCCTGGTCCATAGGATCACCCTTGGCTGCCAACAGAGGCCTGGGCTCTGACCTCCTGCCCGTCCTGGTAGCTCTGAGTCCCCTGCAAGAACCAGCTGAGGTGGGTTTGGAGTGCTGCCAAGTGGCCCAAGTTCCTCTGGAGAGATGACTCAAGTGTCACTGGAAGCTGACCAAAATTCCAGGTGGGTTCAGGGGGTGCTGGATACTGTAATTATCCACAGTTTTGAAGGGTGAAAATAAATTTTTATGGGCAATGGAAGATAATGTTTCCTATTATGCTCTGTGGGACATTTTAAATCACTGCCGAAAACACTGGATTCTACTTTAGTTGGAAATAAAATGGGGACTCCCCAGAGCTTCTGTTAATAGAATGGTTTTGAATTTCCTTTTATCTGCATAGCAATACACTGGGAAAAATATTTTCATGAGTAAAGCAGCAGATTTCTGGCTAGGCTTCCAGGCTATCGCAGCACATGAAAGCAGGAAAAGTGTTGCATACATTGCAGCTCACTACAGCTTTTTAACAATTTGCAGTTCGGTGTGCTGGTCTAGGAGATTAACCCCCCTGGTTTGCTGAAAACTATCAGCAGGGGATGAGTGACAGACCTCAACCTATGCTGCCTCCTCACTTTTTGCAGTTTACAGACACGATAGCATAAAACAATCCCACTGAACTACTTGCTCATAGCCTTCCTTATGATAGGTTATACAACTGAAGTTGGAAGTAAGATAGTTTGCAGCACAGACTGTAAAATAATAAAAAAATCCCATTAAAATTATTCATGTTAGCAACCATCCTGCATTGGAATAGGTCCTGAATATTTAAAAGTCAGTAACAGCTTTCTCAGTCTCTACCAAATAAAACAATCTGGCTTTGCTTTACACAAAACCCACAGTCGAGGCAGAATGAATCCCTTGAGATCGAGATTTCCAGCTTCAAAGGATAAGTAAACCCCAGGCTTGAGTTTCTAAGTATTTCAATTAAAATTCTTCTGATAAATCAAAAGAAAGACAAGCTCTAGTTCATTATAGGAAGAATTCTGGCTTTTAAAATACTTTACAGAAAAATGGCTATATTAAGGAGGAAAGCACTCTCATTTTTTATAAACTGCTTCTCCACCTCTGTGGTGTAGGCAGCATAGGATAAAATCAGTGGAGAAGGTCAGCGTGTCAGAAGCCATTGTAGCACAGCTGACAATCCCAGCAAGCCCCCAGGAGTTCACCTGTGCTGGGAAAGGCTCAGAGGTCACCTCCACTGGGCTGTTGGGCACTGGCCAGGAGTGGACCCTGGCACCCAGCAGTGCTGGCTGCTGCCACAGCCTGGGGTTCAGAGGTCTCGGCCCAAGGGAGGAGGTTGCCATTTACAGTGGGGATGATTGGAAACAGCCAGAAATAGGAGCATTCTGCAACTTGGTTTAGCATTCAACAAGTTACGAGTTTATGATGATGTTTCTTTTCTGTAGCTCAACTGGGCCAAAATGTAGAGCCCAGCCCTGCAGCTGCAGATAAGAAAATGACAGGATCCCCAGAGGAACAGCTGTATAGCATCCTAAAACCTCTGCCTCTAAATTTCCCATTTGGGATTGTCCCCACTAAATATAATACATGCCAAGTAATTTAATCCAGTTTGGTGTTTGCAGACAGATAGTGCATATCTTTTAAGTAATTCTACATTCTTTTCTTGAAATCCTGGATTTCATGTGAATTTTAGCCTGGGGATTAGGGAGGCTCCTCTCAGATGTAATGGGTGAGTGCAGCATCTCTGTAACTAGGTCACGGTGTACTTAGGCATATTTAGTTATCTGTTCTTGTGTTCTTCTCTACTTTAGTGGCACAATAAACAAAAGAGGGAATGAAGTTGGATTTGTTATCTCCTCTCCTAGGATGGCAGAACACATTTCATAGTGGAGTTTTTTTGCTACATTTTCTAACAATGTTTGTAATTTTTCTTTTTTTTTTTTTTTTTTTTTTTTTTCATTTTGTAAGCCATGAAGTGCAGGAATGAAATGCTTCCCTTCTTTCCATCAGACCACGACAAACAGGAAAATGCAAAGGATTCAAGATGATGATCCAGAAAGAGCAAGAAATTGCATTTCTTTTCTTTCCCCACAGAGTGTCCCTATTTCACTGTTCGTTGCTCAACAGGCGACCACCTCTGAGTAGGCAGAAGTCCATTTTGCTGAGAAGCCTACAAAGGTTACTAAAGCATGTATTTGTCCCTTTCCTTAAAGGTACTGTATTGCAGTTAACAAGGCAAACTGGAAGTTCCCTTTTACTTATCATAGAGGTTCTATCTGTCTTGGTGACTTGAAAATCAAATGAGGTTTTTTAATGCATATACACACACACTGGATTGATTGTCAAAACTTTTGTTATTTGGTGTATATATAGCTGTAAATATAATAATTAAACTTAAGTTCCTAGATAATCAGTATCATCTTTATATTTTAATTCTTTAGGTACTAATTATTTTTTATATATTGGATATAAAATTTTATAGTTTAAAACTAATGGAAAATTTTAGGTTTTAACTTTATAAGTTGTGTATTGTTGGCAAGAGTATCTAAGTACATGAAATCTGCTTTTTCTGATATACTTGAGCATATACATGTTTTAGATGTAAGCTGAAAAAATAAATGTGCACTCAAAAAAAAAAATCAATTAGTCTCACTAGGTTTCATAACTAAGAGCTTGCTTTGAACTTCAGAAATTACGTTCCAGTATAGATATGACACTAGAGTGGCCTTTGCACAGCTGAGACTTTTTTTGATCAGTTCACTAATAACTTGTCTTGCAAAGCTTAGTAAAATGTGTTTCATCAGCCAGTGATTTGCAATGTGACTAGACAAAGGCATGATCATTCTCAGACTTGTGTCATATGGAAGAAAACTAATGTAATGGGTTACAGATAAAAACTTACATTCTTTCATGGATCAATTCATAAGCCAATATATTTTGCACTTTTTTCCTACAAACAATTTTGTATTCATTTCAGACTGAAGTTAAAACATGAATAAACTATTAATTAGATTCTGTTTTGTATTTTGTACTTTATATTATGTGGCTAAGTGGCTAGTGCAGAAGTTTAGACAGTCCTAATTTTTGCTGATTAAAAGCAGAAACGAAACAGACGTGTGCTGGTGAGGCCTGGTTTGCATCACCAGAACAGATGTAGCATTCACCAGCAGGCAGAGCAGTTTGCACTGAACTCGCTTCGTGACTCATGCTCGAGCTGTTGCAGATACAGCTACAACCCAGTCAGGTTGGCAGAGATGCTCTGCATCCGACAGACCCAGAAGGGACCTGCTTAACACATTTTCCCAGAGTAGTATCAGCTGCCTAACCAGCCAGGCTAAAAAATCATAAAAAGCACATCTCAGTGTAACTTATAAATGCACGTGTTCAGTTCTACTACCAACTAAGGGAGGTGTGGAGGAGGAGAACAAATGAGTCTGGAGCAGGGGTGTAACTCCAGCAGAACAACAAACCCAGATTTTTAGTATTGTCCCAGGTCTGACAGAAACTCCCTCCAGCCTTGATAAACAGTCCTGTTTATCACAGTGGTGCTGTGAAACATGTATGAGGTTGCAGAATTAGCACTTAAATTTGTTTAACATGAAAAGAGGCTTTTTAGAAAAATGAATTATTGTATTTTTTCCCCTCATAGCAAGTGGGGGAATCGAATCTACTGATGCTGGAATATTGTTACAAGCTAAGACTATTGCAATCCAAATTTCCTTAAACGTGTCCCTTTTTTCCCAGAAGAAAATTATTTCAGAATGACAGCATCATTACAGTTCAAAAGGACTTTGGAGGTCTTGACTTTGAGTCCAGGCTCTTGCATAAAGCAAGTCTAACACTGAACTTGGACCAGGCAATTCTGGGGTTTGCCCCATTGGAAACTTATTTTAAATTATTAGTCTAATTTTTCTGTCACACTCTTCTGTGAAGACCTTTGTCTCTCTTTTCTTGGTAACTTCCACTTTGGAAGGCTGCTAACTAGCTATCCCTAAGTCTTCTTAATTAATGCCAGCTTTTGAGAGGAAGAAATGTTGGAGTAATTTTAAGGACAACCAATGTGCAGTGAGGCTTATCAGGTGGTGAATTGTGTGTCATAGTGAGAACTTCTGTAGATTTTTGGGAAATATTTGGGATGCTGGTGTAGCAGGCACTTGAGCCAGTGAATTAGTTCCTTTCAGACACCACATCAGCTATTTCCAGCTATGAGAGTTTAGAAGTGAGTCCAGCAGGATTCCCACAGACTGCTCACAAAAAACCTGAGCCAGTTAAAAGCTGAACTTGGATGAACAGCAAAACAGACATAATTTTTTTGCAAGTAGAGCACTGGGTTAAATCTGAATTCCCAGCTCACATTTCTGATGCAGACAGTGTCCCCGTAGGAATCTTCGTAGACTCAGTGACATCAATCTGCGCATCCATAATTACAGTCTACATGCCATTACACGGCAGCCGTGCACAAAGCTCGTGCAGCCCTGGGAGAATCAGCTGGGCCTGCAGCAAGCTCTGTCACAGAAAATGCAAATCTCTTCACAGATAAGGCACATCTTCCTCCAAATATAGACAAGCTCACACCCACCTTGCTAATAACAGGCTCTGCTTCTCTTCAGTAAGATTACACAGAATCAAGCAGCACATCCCATGAGAATACTGGCGGTGTGCTGTACTTCGAGGTACGCGCATCTGGGACCGCTGCAAAGTAAGAGACTGTGGACAAACAAAAGTGATGTCTAGGGAAGGACAGAAATCAACATAAATTGAATTAGTTTCTCCACTTTACTTTTGCATTTTGCATGTCTAAGTAAGTAATAGCCATACCAATATCTTAACCTTTACATGAATGTAACCTTTTCCCCTCAGAAAAAGTGTTCCAAATACTGGAAAAGTATCAACTCTCCATCTAACAAGAAGGTACATGAAGAAATAGCACTGACAACTATTTGGAAGTCAGGCACGTGATCAAACCCTACACCGTACAGCCGGGCATTTTTTATCCTTATAGGGAGAATAAATCTTTATTCAAATGGTACTTTTAATGCAGTTGATAAATAATTTTGATCTAGATCAAGAACTGCATATGTAACACCTCTAAAATGCAGCCATTTCAGAAGATGGGAAACTGAAGCAGAATGTGTTTGTACAAAATTACACCGCCACCGGCAGCGATTTATCGGTCCCGTATGTTTTTAAGAGTTCGGCAGGGTTTACCGACGCCGCTGAGGGCACTGGCTGGGCCCAGTGGTTTGTGCGGTAGCCCCAGGCCAGAGACCCGGCCGGCGGGTGATACCGGGCGTGGGGAGCCCCTCCCCGCGGAAGGGCCCCCCGCCTGCCCGGGAGTGGCCGGAGCTCCGTGCTCCAACGCTTCAGACACCCGCCCGGGTGGGCTGGGAGGACGGGAGCCGTAGCCCGGAGGCGGGAAGCAGGCGTGAGGCACGTGCCGCACCGGAGCGGCGCCGTGGAACCACTGACGGCCCCGGACGCGGTCCCGGCCAGCGACTCCCCCCGCACGGCGGCCGAGGCGGCCCCTGCCGCACTCCTGCCGCGGCCCCCGCGCTCACGGGCACTGCCGGCCCCGGCCCGCCCCGCGGCTGTCCCGCGGCCGGAGCCAGTCCCAGCGGTGGCCGAGCGGAGGGTGGAGGCGCCGGCGGAGCCGCCCCAGCGCGGCGCCTTTGTTCCGAGCGGCGGCGCGGCCGGGGCCGAGAGTCCCGCCGCACTCATGGCGGGAGCAGGGGGAGCCCCGCGGAGCGCCCCGCGGGCGCTGCCGCCCCTGCGCGCCCGGGAGCCGGCGGGCAGCGGGGGCTCGGCGCGCTAAGCGGCGCCGGGTCCGGCGGGGGCGCTGCGCGGGGCCCGGCAGCCCCGGCGGCGGGGGCCGGGCGAGGCGGGCGCCTGCAGCCTGCGGGGGCCCTGGCCGGCGCGGCTCGGCGCTCCGCGGACCCCCGGGCGGCCTCCGGCCAGCGGCGCTCCGCTCGCCGGACCCCGCCTGGCTTGGCCCCTGCCGCGGGCTGTAGCGGAGTCCTCCCGCGCCCAAACTTTGCAAAGTCTCGTAGCTCCGCTGCTGGGGCGGCGGCGGCTAGGGCAGCGGCGGGCGGGGGCGGCGGCGGAGGAGGCGGGGGCGGAGGGGGCGGGGTGCGGGCCGGCGGCGGCGGCAGCAGCAGCATCAAAGAGCCCCGATTCTTGCCGCCCTGGGAGCCATGCGCTGCTGTCTGTAATGTCAGCGGAACAGGAGAAGGACCCCATCGCGCTGAAGAGATCCCGAGGTACGGCAAGGGCTGGGCCGGGCCCGGGGGCGGCCGCCGCCGGGGCCTGGCTCCCGTGCGGAGCGCTGGCGGAGCCGCGGGATGCGCGCACCGCCCGCGCCGCCGCTGCCCGCCGGGCTCCCCTCGCCGCGCAGCGCGGGCCGGGCCGCCCCCGCCGCGGTCCCTCCCTGCGGAGCGGCGGGGCCGGCGGTGCGGGGGCCGCTCGAAGTTTGGTCGGTGGGGCCCGGCCGGGCCCCGCGGGCTCCCGCAGCCTGCGGGCCTTGAATAGCAGCGCCGGGGCTCGCTGTGCGCGCAGGTGTGCCCCGCGGGGGAGGGCGGCGTGCGGTCCTGTCTCTTGTGTGTCTGGGGATGTGCAGCGCATTAGTATGCAGCGAGCATACTGCTGGTGCAAGGGAATACGGCGGCAGTGCCACATGTCCGAGTTCGTGCTGATGCAGAGCCCATAAATTACACTTCAATGTTCGCTCTTCTGGCTCCTGTGCTTGAGTCTAGTTGGAGTTTTGTCTTTCCCTTTTCGGGAAATGAAAAAAGAAAAAAATCGAAATATTATTGTTTGCTAATAGCGCTGGTGTATGGCTCTGGTGAGGTTTGAGGTATGCGTTTCTTTCAAAGGAGTAGGGAGAAGGGCAGAAATGCAGGATCTCCTCCGACTTCGGCAGTGCAGCTGACTTTAATGGCAGTGGCACATCAGCCTGCGTAGTGATTGTTGTGTCCTTCTAGTCCTTAGACACAGAAATGCCTCTCTGAATGAAATAATCAAAGACAGCAAGGTGACTGAGTTGGGTGAAAATCAGGGCGAAATTATAAAATTTGCAATTTAGTGCTTCTCGTTTTCTTGCCTCCTGTTTTGCCCCTGGAATTCTATTGTTCTTGATGTTTTAAGCTTTTCTTCTGGTTGGGTAAGTGGGAAAAGGTGTGGATTCCATGGTGCACATTGTCATTGATTTACAGTTTGCTTTTCTAAAACTACTATAGTAACAGCTGGATTGCAAGCTTGAAAATGAGAGAAAGAAGACACACAGCAGTGTTACAAAGGAGACTGGGATTCATTAGACTCCTCCACTCTCAAGCCCTGATTCTGCAAATATTTAAGCGTATATGGTTTCACGTGCCAGAGTTACCCACCAAGTTCCACCCGATTACAGTTTAATATCAAAACTGTTTACAGTCTTAGGGTCACAGAATAGGCTCACCAAATTTGGTTGAAAATCGACTATTTTTAGTTTTCTGTCTATTATGAAAAGTTTATTCAGCCATTTATGCTTCTTGGGAAAATGTTCTTACTGAGATAAAGTACTGTTTAAAAAGACTCTGGCATCCATCCTCTAAAAACCTTGACTGAGATTTGTCAGTGAATATGAAAATATTCCATACTGTATTTGCAGTATGTTAAGTATGGCATAAATTACATGCAAAGTCAAAATCCCTTAATGTGTAAACAAAACTACAAACTTGCAGTTCTCCTAACTAACACTGAAAATGTCCATCTTAGGTATGTACGAAGTAAAAGAGAATATGAGGCTTATCTCTTCTCCTTTGCCCAACTGTGAATGGCTGAAATTAATTTATCTGTAGTTTAATAGGGGAATAGTTATCAGATACGTATTTATGTCTTTAGATCAATGAGATGGGTGATATCCCAGTCAAAAGGATTGTATTTTTGCCCGAAAAATTAGTCTTGGATGATGAATAATTTTTTATTAGTGCAGTGTTCCAAAATGCTTGGTACTCCTTTAATGAAAAGTCTGTGTGGTGGGTACCAAAAGTGACTTTGTGGAAAGTTTATTTTGGCTTCATGAAAATGAGCCTTATTCACTCTATTTTGGAGGTATGCTAGGACTAACATTCTGTTTCCTTTCATGTATAAATTAAATCATTATAGAACCCACAGGGAAAATATAAATTCTTAGGGCTGAATTAAATCATTGGCCTCACACAGTGAGAACTGAAAATACAAAAGCTTTGTGCCTTTCCAGACACAGGACTCCCTTCTGTAAACCGAGGCATGTGAATGGCTTTGCTGATGAAAGTAATTCAGGTAGAAATTGATGGAACTTGTCACTGGAATTCTAATGTTCATATGCTTATGCTTTTGAAGAATGATGTCCCAGAGAGGGAATTTATATATAGTTTTATAAAGTTTTAACTTAAGCTACTGTAAACCAGCATTTGCATATGACCCTAAGTATTCCACTTGATCACAAATTTACTGATGTCTGTGCTAGTTGTTGAATTCATTAAAAGGAATTGGGATATTTGGAATATTTTGCCATCAGTGGTTAATGTAAATTATTTTTTAAGCGTACAGGGACATGAACAGGAGTGTAATTTATGCATTTGTGAGTATTAGTGTTCATGGTGCAATCTTACACTAAATTTAGTATAAACTTACAGGAATGCTGGAGAAGAAGCCAATAGAAAGTACAGGAACAGTTTTGAGAAAATAGATTTTAAAGAAAATGATTTATAGAGTCAAAATTTGCCATCATTCTTTATGTAAAACTTTATGCTGTAATCATTAGTATCTAGAGGTAATGTAGTGGCAATGCTTCATAGCACACTACATATATGCAGGATTTTATATTCTAAATCAAGGCAAAAAGGTCTCTTTTTGAAGAATAATCCCTAGTTTCTCTGATGGTATCTTAGACCACAATGTGCTATGTGCATGAGTTTATTTTGAGAACTCGATTTTGACATCATGCCCTTGGCTTTGAAATTCAGACTTAAAATTTGATAGGTGTTGATCTGGGATATCAATGTATCTTTCTTATGTGTAATGAAAAATAAAATCAGTTTTAACAGTGACAGCTAGAGCCAAAAGGAACTTATTAAAGCAGAGGCAGAACTGGGTTCTTACTTGAATTAGGACTGGTAAATTCCCTGAAACCTCGAAAAGGAGGCATGGAGGAAGTGCTAGGAGTGAAAATTTGTCAGGCCTCCTTGGATCAGGAGTATTTCAAATAACTTGGATATTTTGGTCTGTGTACAATAGGACTGCTGCTTCCCTGTGAGAAGAGATTTTGTTATGTTGCTGAATATTCCTAAAGCTGGTTTACCTGTCTGCTGGGAGCACTTGTCTAACATAGCAGTGTAATGTCATACATTGTGCTGCTTTGCATAATACTGTTGATAATTCACAGTTATCTCCAGGTTGTCTTTGGTAATGAAGACCTGTGTGTTCAGCTGGGTGCTTGCATCTTGATAAAGTTTGACTCATATTCTGAATATCAATTTTAAACAAACAACAGTAAAATTTTTATGTTGGTTTGCCTGCTTACTGTTCTGTGCTGTTATTATATATTAATATAAAAGCAGAAATAAGCTATTATCCTAATGGGCCTGGGAAAAGAAAGAATTAATATAGTTTCTTAAATAATGATGTTAGTACTTTAACATGTGTTGCTCTGGTATCACCTGAAAATGCTTCTCATTCTTCAGCTCAGGGTTTTCTTGACATTCCCATATTGTGGCAATTTCACTTGAGCCTGTGAAGACGGACTGACTGGGATAATAATGAATTTGCTAGATTTATTTTTCACTTATGGTCTAACTAGGATTTTAAAAATGAAAGCCACAATTTATATAAATTTGAGAGCTTGTCTCACTGTTGCGAAAGGTGGAGAATCCCAGGGGAAGTACAGATATCTCTTTGTATTGCTCAGGGTGAAGTCTGATTGAGCAACCAGTGAAATGAACATTCCTTGCTTTTTTTTTTTTTTTGTTTGTGCCAGGATAGCCTTGCTCAGTTATTATATAAGGTTTCTGCAGAGGTGGCCTGGTTCTCTTATTATTGGCAGGTGTCTTTTTGTTTGATCAAGTCTTGCATTTAATGAAATTTAGATTTGATGCACTGGAGATTGGTCTAAACAACATGGCAAGTTTTCAGTGGTTTTTGTTCATGGATCTACTACTGTTTGCTTTTCTTTTCCTTCATGGTGGATTGTAACAATCTGTTGTATATTGCTACACTGATGCTGTGTCTATGTGAGTAAAGAGGTGAGTCTTAGACATGGCTTTTTGCAGTTCTTTTGAAAGTTTTATGATTTATGCAAACAAGCAATACTTCTAACTGGTGATGTGGAGATGTTAAGAATCAAGGCACAGATAAAAATAAAATAAATGGAAATGTCTATTTCAATAAGAATGAGCATGAATGGGATGTGATAGTAGTAGCAGACAGAGGTATAGGAGGGATGTTACCTTACCTCCAGGTGTGTGCTCCTTTAGCACTTGCAACATAGGGCACCAGAGTCAATGCAAATGCAGTATTTGTAACAGATATCTGAGGCTATGGTAGTTAAAGGCAAACTTAAAATACAGTCTGCAATAAAATTAATGTACTATTGCACTGATTGATATCTTGTAGGTGGTGACAGTGGATTGGATGGGTTAGGAGGACCAGGAGTTCAGCTTGGAAGCCCTGATAAGAAAAAGCGCAAAGCAAATACACAGGTAAATTTCCTTTGCTTCTTTTGAATTCTTAATAAACAGTGCACTCAAATGTTGTTTGCTGGTATGATTATCTCTCATTGTTCATAATATCAGTTTGTTGTCATAAATAGCAGCTACATACCAAGTATTTCAGTTTTACTTTGAAGTTGAAATCTTCCTGAATACTAGTATTTGTGCAGAAATTATTTTAATCCCTGTAAGTTGCCAAAGACACATAAAGAGAGGAGCACAGTGAGACTGCAATAACTTGGATTTTTACCTTAGGGATTTGATTCTGAGGCAGACTTTTTGTTTAATGACTTTGTAGCCATTGGTAGAAATCTGTACAGCATGAGTAGTTGCCATGAGACTACTTCTTACCTTACTTTCATTTCGGGATGTGTAGGTTTGTGTGTTAATGAATCAGTACAGTTTGTAATTGCTTTGACAAAGCTCTTGGCATACCCTCCAGGTGATTTTCATGCAAAAGCTAAGTCAGGTAGAGCTCCTTTCCAGTAAATCCATGCAATGTGACATTTCTATGCAGTTGTTCTTTCCAGAAAAGAAAGCCTCAATACAAAATATCTTTAGCAATTTGGTATAGCATCGAGTTTTCCTTTGTGTATTCTTTGAGTGAGAGTATCTGTTAATTTGGTACTGCCCAGTGGGAAAACCTTCATTTATGTAGGTAAAACAATCACTTAAGCCTATGTAGAGTCCATTGAGATGTGGATCTGTTTTCTTCATTTTTGTTTTGTTTTAAAGTAGTCATGCTGAAACTTGCTCCAAGAAATATTCAGTTACTTTACAAGGCTTCACACCTCTTTCTTGGTGCAGTTTTCTTGTGTTCTGGAATGGTAATAACTCTAGAGGACATGGAGACTAGCTTGTGTTCCTTCAGATCAGGTTAAAATTTGCACTGCAGCAAATTTATTTTTTTAAAAATAAATTTTCAGTCTTAGTTTATTAGTACTTAGGAGGAAGTGCTTTCTGTGAGCACAGTTAGTGTGAGGGTGAACCCAGCAGGTGTTCCCTACAGGCTAGTCTAGAATGAATTTCAATTGTATGACTGCACTGGTGAGATTTAAACAGACTCTAGGCTCCATTAAACACTTGATTATGCTCTGTAACCAGAGCATAATCCTTGTGTTTCATACCTACTGATTATGCTTTGCAGATTGTCCACAATCACTGAATGCTCTGTTTGGTATAGAAATGTACAGCATAGAATATTCCACAGACTATAGAAAATACCAGTCTGCCAAGTCCTATATTCTAACTGCCTTTTTAGGGTTATAGTACCATTAGGTTTGTATATCCTCATAGAAGTGGGGTGTCGTAAGAGATGTATATTCAGTAATATGAACCCAAAATGAAATTAAGGAAATGCTTCAAATCCGCTCTTCAACATTTGGAAATACTTTGTGTATGTGTTTGTGACAGTTGGATTTCTGTATTATTTCTTGCCTTTTGTGAAAGATTATGAAATAGAAGTCACATATCAAGTAGTATTTTCAACTGCAAACTTCTTGAAACACTGAAACTACTATAAATCACCACATTATCTGGAGCCCAAACTCCTCTCCTGCCTCTGTACTGAAATTTCAGACAGCCTGGCAGGGTGAAGCGGGTGAATTTTACACAACAGCTGAACAGTTCTTTCAGCAGTTGTATTGCTAATCCAGAATCTTTGTGGTTGGTTTGTCTTGCAGGGAAATACTAAAACTAATTAAAGTGTTGTATTTAAAATATTTGTAGGGGTCATCATTTCCTCCTCCATCTGAATATGCTCCACCACCGAACCCAAGCTCTGACCACCTTGTAGCTGCAAATCCATTTGATGACAACTATAATACTGTGTCTTATAAACCACTTCCTTCAGGAAATCCATATTTTAGTAATCCTGGTTATCCTGGCTTTGGAGGCTATAACACTTTCAGAATGCCACCTCACATGCTGCCCAGAGTGTCCTCACCATATGGTGGTTCTTACTCCCTCAGAAACCAACCACATCCTCTTCCTCAAAACCCTGTTGGCATGGGCTTTAGTCGACCTCACTCTTTCAGCTTTGGTCCACATGATAACCCAGGTTTTGGGAATCAACCACCTTATGGCAGTGGTCAGATAAATCAAAATGTCAATATGTCTGCTCAGCATTTCAGACCAAATCCTGGAGAGAACTTTGGCCATTCTGGTCAGATACCTCACCCTGATGTGCCGACTAACTTTGGTCCTGGAAACAATCCAAATTTTCCAAATTCTCAGCTAGAGTCAAACCATTCTTTCGTTCCTCCACCAAACACGTACAACCAGACAAAATCATCAGCACAAAAGCAAGACTTTAGTCAAGGTGCAAGCAAAGCATCTAGCCAGAACACTGCTGCTCATCAGCATCATCACAGGACAGAGGACGTTGTGAGTCAAGGTAACAGTGACCTGAAAAATGTTACTCGAAACAATGTAGTAAATCAGGATAACAGCCATTCTAACAGTGCTGATAACACCAATGCTGGCCACTCAAATGGGACTCAGAGCAAGTCCCGCCAGCCTCGAGGTACTGCTGAAGGATGCAACTCTGAAAAGAGCAGCAAGACACCCCACCATCCCAGTCGTCATGGACACTCGTCCTCTGAACCCGTCTACCCGTGTGGAATTTGTACACATGAAGTCAATGATGACCAGGATGCCATCCTGTGTGAAGCCTCTTGTCAGAAATGGTTCCATCGGATCTGTACAGGCATGACAGAGTCAGCCTATGGCCTCCTCACAGCAGAGGCATCGGCAGTGTGGGGCTGTGACACTTGCATGGCTGACAAGGATGTGCAGCTAATGCGCACGAGAGAGACTGCAGGACCACCTGCACTGAACACAGAAGGCTGACAGCCTGAATGGGTGCTAGTGGAGCAAATAGTTGCTATGAAAATTCGGTTATAAATTGGGTACTTCACTTTCTGCAGACAATCAGTTGTGTTTGATTGCTGTCATCTTTTTTCCCCTAATCTGCATTCATTCATAAACTTCCATCTCAGCTTTTGTTCTCTTAGTTTTATGCGTGCAAATGTTTTACAGGATGGAATATTTTTTGTTTCTGATTAAACTGTAACTGACAATTGATCGGAAGTAGGATGAGCATTGACAATATTATTGAAGGAAAAAATGTGCCTGTATGAATAGCCCTAATTTGCTAGTGTGTATTAATGTGTTAACTAACACTAGCATTTAGTGCTTCGTTTTAATGGTACTATATTTGCAAGTACTCATTACTTTGTTTTTTTCTTTTGGCGTGAATGTCTGTTATTGATGTTCTTGCTAGCCTTTCTTTGAATATAGTAGACATGACATGGAGGAATGTGCAGTACTAATAGTTGTTATTTTAGGGTAAATACAGAGAATTTTTAATGTGGTTTTTCCTATTTTTGGAGTAAAGCATTAATGTGCTATTCAAAAATCATGATTTCATGCTTAGTAACACAATGAAACCTGCTAACTATTACATATTTCTGTTTCCTTGAAAAGGCAATAATCACTTGACTTCTCAGCAATTACATGCTGAAGGCTCTTGTTAGGCCTTGCATTATTTGGAAATTGTTGTGAAATAAGATTAAATTGGAAAAAGAACACATCGAGCTTATGAAGTTCACTGCTTTAAATGTAGAGACTGCCAGAACTAGGGTTGATCATGTAACCTTAATTCATTTATCTTGAGGACATACCTTGGGATACAGTCTTTGCATCTGTCATGCTTGTGCAGTCATGCATCTCTCTCTCACTCTTTCTCACTGATGGTTCCAGTCTCCTGCCTCAGTGCTACCTGAGAATTATGATGAAGTAGTGCACGGAAAATCCTGCCCGGCTTCTAGGGCTGTCAGCTCCAGCCTGCTCAGTCACCCTGAGCTTACACAGTCCACTTGGCATGAAGGAGGGGGCAAGGCAATGGAGTGTGCTCTGCATAGCCTCCAAATTGCTTGATAATTTAGCTAGCAAAGTCTTAAAACTAAATTCCCACAACTGCCTCAGCCAGTCTTGCAGTGAGGGGGTGGGAAATCTAAGGTGAAGAAAGAAAATACAGCTGTCATATCAGGTGAGTTTAGCTCATATCAGAATTAAGTAATCAGAAGTTTAGCTCCTTTGCTAAACCTGATATCCTACTGACAAGTATTAATGGCACTAGAGCCTTATGTGTGATGCTAAGAAATTCTATTTTAATAAGGGTAATTTGATCTTATTCTTGATCTCAAAAATAACTCCCCTTCTTTTTTAAATGTTGGGAAGCATCTAGCCTTGAACAGTTCAGCCTTAGCAGTGTGATGAAGTTGCACGTGCAACTGAAAAAGTTTCTTTTGAGAGAAATATTGTTTTGAATTAATAAAAGGAGGCACTGTGATAACAGATTCTGCTTGGAATATATACCACTGTGCTAGAAACAGACTTTAAACAGCAATTAAATCATATGTCAAGCTTACAGGTACTAGTCATGTTCCTTAATGTGTTAAATTTTTCAGGTCTGTGATGATGAATGATACAGGAGTTTATAGAGAATACAGTCATCTAATAAAGAGGTAGTTTTCATGGTAAGCCATGCTAATGAATGGAAATAAGGCCTGTTTGATAGCTCACCATTGTGTTTGATTTTAAATGGGCTCTAATGTGTACATTCCTGGAAGATACTGTGCAGAGCTACACAACTTGTTTTATTTTAAAAGTGAAAAGTTTTGTTGTATAAGTGCAGTATTACCCCACCATTTTTTGTTGGGTGTTTTGTTTTGTTTTGTGGTTTTTTTTGATTTTTTTTTGGGGGGGGGATTTGGGGGTTTTTATTTGTGTTCCTCTCACCAGGAAAAAGAAAATAATATCTAGAGTATAAGTGCCATATTTCATATGAGAAATTGAGAATTTTGCTGTATGGAGATGTAAAGTGTAAGGTAGATTCAGAGCTGCTGTTTTCATCAATAGTTGCTTTAATTTAGTACATTAACTAGACTTAATCTTGTTTTGTTAGAGGTGTGATTTTAAAACTACCAACAAAACACCAAACAAGCAACAACCTCTGTTAGAGAGATTTATTCTTCAGCAGTTCTCCTAATGACTGACAGACTGTTTGAATTTGCTTTTGGTACCTGAAGTAGCAATTAAACCAAACCTTGTTTAGGTAGATTTGTTCCTCTAGGAATCAGTTGAATCACTGCAACAATTAGCACTGTGAACATAATGGAGCTGGTTCACACCTACAGTAATAGAAGTGAAATCAAAATTATGCTCAGTGAAAATTCAATCAAAGCTCCAATGATGATATTGTTACCTTCCCCATTCCCACCCACCATGCCTCTTGTGAGAAGATTTTGGGGCATTTGTTCTCAGAAGTCTAATTCATGTTTTAACATTTGGAGCAGACATTGTATTTAAAACAGCCATGTATTTCTTACTCTTTTCCTCAACCCAACATGAAGTTAGGCAACTATTTTCTAGATTAGCTGTCAGGACATTAGTATTTAAACATAGTGTTCTTAAACACCTAAAATGATCTGGAATATCATTTTATGAGGCCTTAAATTGTGTATTCATGAAACTTATTCTAACAATTTATTTTAGATTTTTTCTAAACTGGTGTTATATTGGGTTTGTAACCCAGTAAATTTTCTGCATTTATTAACTTGTAAGTTCAAGGCATTAGCAAATGTCAATGATCTCAAATAAAAACAAATGAACAACCAATGCCACACTTGTTAGCACACTGATCTTAGAGACAGGACTGACAAGGATCTCCAGAGTCATCCAGCCAATAAGCTTGTTCTACTGACATGCTCTTGGCATACTTGAACTCTTTATCTAGAGAACAGTTATATTTTGGTTTTCTCTGCATGTGTTGACTAAGTAGTAGTTCAAGTATGCACAGGAGAAACAGCAATCATGTTTAATTAGTGAGGTACTAGGAAAATGTCAGCTGATTAGCATTAGAAGTTAGTTCTAGAATGATGGGTGGGAGGGAGGGTGGGAGGGTTGGCTAGAATAGGTGAGGTTTTTTGTAATACGTTAAACATTTGTATTGAACTCTCATGTGCTTCTTTCATTACTGGTGATTTAGACTTTACTGGTGCTGCACACCAAAAATATTGCAAAGATTTTGTAAATCTTGCAAACCTTAACATTTTTGTGGGAAATGCCTGTGTCCTTTTTACATGGTTTGTGGTCATGATCAGAAATGCAGCCTTATATTGCTCCCAAATTTTCCCCCACTCCCCAGGCTGAAATAAACAGGTATAAATTGGATTGTGCTGTCCTTAATGCTTTTTTGCTAGTGACCAGTTTTAAATGAGAAACCATGTAAGCGACAGTGCTGGATACAGACTAGAGGGCAGGTAGCAAAAATCCTATTTCTTCCTGTTTTACTCATTCCTTCTACAACTTGAAACTAGCAGGTTTGTGCTTGTCTCTTCTGAAAGAAGATGGGACTGGTGCTTACTTCCAAAGGTTGTTTAGAGGCCTACTTATTATTTGAGATCTTCAGATGAAAGAAGCTAGAGAAAAATAATGAAGTTTGCTCTACCTAAAAGAAGAATATAATTTTGGGGGCTGCTCAAAGAAGATTATACTTTGTGACCTCTGAAGTTTTTAATCTAAGAACCAGTTTTGTAATCACATTTTTCAGGCTTAATTTCAAGCATGTGACAATTAATGAAGTCAGTGAAACTGCATGCACACAGTCAAGAATGTTTTAAAGTGTTTGCAGTTTGGGGCCTGTGATATTTGCAAGTGAAATGCTTATATGGTTTGAGATTTTTACAAAATCAGTGGTGTTAAAATGTAGCACCTTTTTAACATTTGTCTTTATTCCAACTTAATACAGTAACACATCTGCATTAAATATATCCCTCTCATTTTATAAATAAACATTGCCTGTCAGTATAAGTATTGGTGTACATTTTTAAAAGAAGGAAGTCATGCTTCTTATCATGTTGTATGTGACTTAAATGACTGTTTCATATTAAAACTAATCTTTCCTTATGTACTGCTTAAATATACCTGTTTTGGGATATCAGTTCAGTACTTTTTATACAATCTTGAATGTGTTCCACATTGGTGACATGTATTTTTGCAACAACTTTTTTGTTTTGATTTTAAATTAGAGCATGTCTGATGTAATACATGCATTAGTGCTGTGGTGTGTGACAAAGTTAATGTATGTAATTCAAATTGGAAAAGTTTCCAGACTTTGTCCAACATTAACCCTGTGGCCAGGGGATTAAATTACTATGTAATACAAATTATTTCATACCATGATGTGTTTTAAGCTACTCTATGAAGTATGTGAAACATTATTGTTTATGGATTGGTAGCTGGTGAGGTATCTTGCATAGAATGAGGTATGATAGATGGTAGCAATTCATAATTAAAACTGAGTACCTTTCAGAACACACAGCACTCATATGCATTATCTTCTTGTTGCCATTTCTTAATATGAATTTCTTAATATTATCCACTGATAAATGGGTGAACATTTGGTAATCCGCTCTTGTGCGCGAAAATTCTATTCTAAGACTCTTTACTTGCTTTACAAAACATATAATTTTTTTGTTTGTTTAGAAGGCATGTTTTTTTTGTCTATTGGATGTGATTAGATAATATGCAGGAAGATGTAGAACTGGATATATTTTAAAGTTATTCTGCAGTTGCTAAGTTTTGGCAGAAGCTTTCTATATTGGCATAGACTCTTCTCTAAAATTGGAAACTAAGTGTACTTAGCAGAACTCTTTAAGGCAATATAACTATCCTACACTACATCTTGAGTTATGCACATTTACTTCTTTATGTGGAAGTGATAAATTCTGCTTTATAGAGAAGAAAAGAAAGGTTCCTTTAGTGGCCTAGTGCTGTGTGTCATCAGTTCTGGGGTAATTAGTACTGAGTGGTGTTCAGGCCCTCAGAGGTGCTGCCTCTAGCTTGAAGTTTTCAGTGTCACCCTTTGTCTCCTGGTTTAGAAATGGCTTATCCCAGCACCATGGGGAATAACTATTTCTGCATTGTTTACCATACATAATTTTCCTTTTCATGTTCAAAGAAACTGTCTCGAAATAATTTTTTGATCCAACCCCACCTTTTTCCTTGGAGATTTGTGCACTGTATTTCAGGAATTGCTGTACTGGGGACATTTTGGGATTGGAGTTATGAGAGTTGTCTGTTCCTAGACACTCATCTTTTCCTCTACAGAATGGTCTAAATCTGAGCTTCCTTATCATTTAAGGAGGGCAAGCTCTTAATATATTATTTTTTATTTTTGTTTTTCTTTCTTTATAGATTTTTTTTTTGAAATGTGAAATAATACAAAATTAATTTTTATTTAAAACTTGGTCTTTCCTCCAAGCTTGTGTTTGTGGCCTTTAGAGCAGGTGCTGTAGTCTTTAGGGCCTTCTGACTTGGAATTTTTTGTCCACCTTCTCCTTTTAGAGTTAAAAGTGAGTAGAAAAAGGCAAGTTACCAATCTACTGCCATCCAAACAATGCAAAATATAAGCTGATTAAGATTGTTGACATTTAGGGGTTTTTTTTTTCTGTTAATAATGACGTGATATTTTTACCTTTTAGAAGAACATATATCAGAATCTGATTCAAGTGTTCTTGGAAAATGTATATGGTAGGCTTTGTCCAGCACTGTATGTAACTTTGTTGCTTTCTGTTGTCTAGTTTCAATTTCTTTTAAAATAAAGATAATTTTTGTGGGGAACTTGCCTGTGGACTTTCTGAAGATGATGTAATGCCTAGATGGATACTTCTCATATTCTGCCTGTGAGAACACATTTGGATTAGGTGTGATCCTGCAAGAAGCAGCATGAGGTCATATGGATCAGAAAATACAGCTCCTGCCTCTCTTGGAGAGCTCCACTGTTCTGTAAAGGTGTTCATCTGCAGTGACTTCAAGGCAGATGGGAAAAGGGCTTGTGCCTTCAGCCCCATTTCTTTCCTCACAGGATGGGAAGGGATACTCAAGCACCATTTGTCCAAATAGATTTTTTTAAATAACTTTCTGCACTTGGAAAGTGATTATACAAAGAATTATTTATTCCAGTTTATAAGATTATTACTAAGCTCTTCCCGTTAGTTAAAATGCCAGAACTAGCACATACCAAATCACTGCTTTACCAATCATTTTTAAAAGTAACTGATACAGGTCCCAAGCTACATATGCAAAACAGTTTGTTGGAATAAACAGAGTCTCATAAAATGTTTCTGCTTTTTGTTAAAAATATGGAGGGATGAGAGAAATGAGAGAGAATTTAGAAAGGATGTGAGAAAAAAGGTTAATAATTAAAGGTAAGAAAATGTCAAGTATCTAAAGGATTTTTTCTCCCATATATTAAAACTTCTGAAGCCATTAGAAGTGAAATAACCCCAGGAAAGATGTATAGACAGCTGGAAGGTGCAGAATATTAATAGTGTTGTTAAGGTTTGTCTGGAACATAAATCTGCATCCTTCATAGCATAGGAATCGGATTTTCAATGGAAAAATGTATCTTCTTTCACTGCACTTTCCACTGCAGACTTTTTGACTGATAAAACTAATGCCAGCAGAAGAACCATGCTGCATGGGTGTCTCTTGTTTATTTTTCAAGTGTGTCACAGTGAGAGCACAGCAGCTTGTCCAGGTAAGGCTGTGGAGTGGGAAGGACAGAGGTGGTGGTTCTGCACATACACAACAATTCAAAACCTTTAAGGCTGATCCAAGACCTTGCTGAATCCCTTTTCTGTCCTTTAGCAGCTAAATCTGCTACTTTGACATAAAAACATGTTAGTGATATTTACTGTATCTCCTACAAGCTTTGCATTGCAGATCTAGGTTTTAAGTAAATAGACATTTTGGTTGGTGTATTAGAGCTCTTTTGTGTAATTTGAGAAGACTGAATACTGGTAACCATAACTGTCTTGTAAAGCATGTATGCATAATATAGTTCTTCTAGCAGGAATAAGTAATAAGCTGCTTAATTTCAGTATATTCTCTGTGATTAAAGTAAAAATGACACCTGAGTGACCAAGAGAGAAGACCTGCACTCAAAGCCTCTGACTTTCTGGATGACTACGGCTGGAGTGGTAGGAGATTTTGAGTTACTACATTATAATCATTCTAGCTGCTGCTGCTGCTATGTACTTTGAATGTTCTTGGAAAGAGGAATTTAATTCAATTCTTGGATTCTAGTCTATGCAAGAATTCTTCCAGATGATATTGATGTGGGTGAATGAGGGTGGAGAATAACCCAGAAATCATATGAGTTGTAATGGATTTCTTGCTCTAAAAAAGTTATAAATCTCTGCAATACCTACTTTTATATATGAACAGTACTTAAAAGTAACCTCTACTGTTTGAATATTGCTGTGTAATACATGTAATAGAACATAAAAAAGAAATCTTAACATAGAAATTAAATCTTCAGTGATACACATTAGAAATACTAGCTAATGTGAGCCATTAAACTCCATTATTCTTGGTCTCATTTTAAAAGCAAGAAGGAAAACTAGACTTTTTGTTTCTGGATTTTTCCTAATAGTTCTAGGTAATTGTATACTTTTGAGGATCTTAAACATACCTGAATTTTTATCCAGCTGTGTTTGGCTCATCTTTCAGGCCATATTCTCCAGAAGCAGTTGCTTTCTATACACTAGACTTTATTTTGGCAGATACAGAGTTACAGTTTGTTTGAGAAACCTGGAGTGGTAATGTGCAAATTACCTCCTGAATTTTTGGCAGAGACAGTGCAGCAGACAATATTGCTCAGCCATAGCATGGGGCTGCCTGTATGGCCCAGTTATTTTTAGGGGACATGTGGAAGTTTCAGTGCCAGCATTGCCAGAGTAGGTCAAGGAAGGTGATCCTGCCCTCCGCTGAGCCATGGTGAGGCCACACTTGGAGTATTGTGTGCAGTTCTGGGCCCCTCCGTTCTGGAGACATGGAGATCCTGGAGCAGGTCCAGCACAGAGCTACCGAGGTTCACTCGAGGGTCTGGAGAATCTCTTGCAAGGACAGGCTGAGGGAGCTGGGCTTGTTTAGCCTCAAGGAGAGGTGGCTGGGAGGGGACCTCAGCAATGCGTGTAAATGTCTGAAGGGAGGTGCTAGAGGATGGAGCCAGGCTCTTCTCAGTGGTTCTGAGGAATAGAACAAGAGGCAACAGGCAGAAAGTGATGCTCAGGAAGTTCTACCTCAGCTGAGGAAGAACTTCTCTGTGGGTACAGGCTGCCCAGAGAGGCTGTGGAGTCTTCCTCTCTGGAGATATTCCAGAACTAGCTGGACACGATCCTGGGCTATGTGCTTTGGGATGACCCTACTTGAACAGGGAGGCTGGACCAGATGGTTTTTTGATAAAAACTATCGTTTGATAGTTTTTGTCAGAAATTCTACACTATCACGAGTTTGTCTCTTTCTAGAAATGTACGTGGATGACACGGGCTGCGTTCCTTCCTGCTCTGCGGAGCCGTGCCCGCGGCCCTCGGGCCCCTCGGGACTACAGCTCCCGGCGTGCGCCGCGGGGCCGAGGCCGGGAGCGCCCGGGAGCTGCCCCGGCCGCGGCGATGCCGGTGTGGCTGCGGGAGCACAGCTGGCGCCAGACCCTCACCGCCGTGTACCTCTCGGTGCCCTTGCGCGGCGGCCGGGCCACCCCCGCCAGCATCTTCTGCAGCGAGCAGTACCTGAAGGTGGGGCCGCTCGGCTCACGGGCCTGCTGCCGCGCACGGCCGCGGGGCTCCTCCGTAACCCTGCTCAAAGCACGCGCGCCGTGCACCATGGCGACTCTTCAAGTTCAGAGCCCTTCATGGTTTATCATCTCCCTCTGTGTGCTCAGGCTGTTAAACGCCCGTCCTGCGGCAGATAATGGCTTTACCACTGCTCATTCCCTGTTAATGCTCTTGCCACTCAACAGGTGCCAGCTGCCTTTACTCTCATAAATGGACTAAATTTATGCATTTGCCTGTACTGTGAATAATCCTAAATTTGAAATCTACGGCTTCTATTGCAGTGCTGAAGAACCGACTTTTTCAATCTCATTAATGAAATATATAACCTTGTGATGACCCACCCTTAACGGGAAGGAAGCACCTTCTCTGGGCTTCTACAAACCTCCACAGTGGATACAAAGGAAATGAGTTCTGTCAGTAGTATTGGTTTTTGAGGTTTACTGTGTGCTTGTGCTCTGTTTTGAATACCTGAGAGTTAATTTAAAATAGTTAATATTAGTGCAAATTATACTTTTGTAGGTAAGCATCCCTCCTTTTTTATTTGAAGCCGTTTTATATGCTCCTATTGATGACACAAACAGCACAGCAAAGATTGGAAATGGAAACATTTTCTTCACTTTGTATAAAAAAGAACCGGCCTTGTGGGATTCCCTCACTCTAGCCAATGGTAAGTTTTGTACTCTGCAAAGTAGATTGCGTGTAAGGAAACCATACTGTGAAACTTCTGCTGGTAGATATCTGCTCAGTTCAACCTTGCTCATTATTAAAAATAGAAAGTATGTGAGAATGAAGAATATCTACTAGTTCTAATGTGTGTGAAATAATACTTCTTGTAAAACTTACATTTTGTGTTTAAGCAAATCTTAATGTTTCTCTTTTAGAGATAGGCTTGGTAGACACTGGTTTGTCAAGTTGTAATCATGTTGTATTTTGCCAAAGTAGCAGAAGAAATCATGTTTTCATTAACATGTTATGTACCAATAGAACACCAGGCCTAAATGACCAAGATAGTTTATTTTTTTAAGCTGACAAGGAGAAACTACAATATCTGAGAGAGAATGCTGTTCTAAAAGCCCAAGAAAAGGCAAAAGAGGAGACAGAAGCAAAAAAAATTACAAAACAGGAACACAAAAAATATGCTTTGGAGGCCACGATGAAGGTAGGTTTAGAAGGAGCTCTGCAAGACATACCTGTAAACAGCTACCAACTAATCTGGCAGATGCTTTCTTAAATGTACATTAAAAATATGAAAAGTTCAAAATTTTTTTAATAGCGGTGGTGAACCTTGTTATTTCTTTGCACTTAAAACCTATTTATTACCAAATATGAAAATGTTACGGACAAAGTGCTTACAAGTTGCCATTTTCTGTGAGTAATACTAATGAAAGCTTTTGGTGACAATCTCAGATTTTTGTCTGTTCAAAGGAGAGTACAGTCATGTGGCAAAACTGTAGACTTTTGTGGCCTTTCCATGTGTTTAGTCCTCTTTAGCACTGTGAAAATACTGATTTTAAAAATTCTCACTTATTCTTCATTGTATTTTATATCAGACTTGCTTTTTTTTTGTCTTTTGTGTGTTTTTGTCTTTGTTATTCTGCTTTTTATGTATATTTTAAGATATGTTCTTAAAAATTTTATGTATATAAAAAGTCTGGTCCCTTCAGTTGTGTTCAAAGGATTTTTTTTGGAGCATGCAATGAAATTTTAAGATTGCATATGCAATATGGACCAAAAAGATCTACAGTTAGTGACTTTCTTTGTAACAACGTTGTACCTCTTCTAAATATGTAACAATCTCAAAGAGAAGAGGAGAAATAAGAAACAGTGTATTCAGATCATCACATATATTTTACATTTCTGTATTTTCCAGAGATCTACACTGGAACATGGCGAGGATTTTCACTGTTTAAAAGTAAAACTTATTTCTGAATATATCTGAATTGTACTTAGGGTTGTTAGTGAAATAGTTTAAAGATGACACCTCTAAAAGCTATTCAGAAATCTTTACTCTCACAGTCATTTTCAAGCATCTTAATTAACTCTGCTTGTCTGGTCACATTATTGGTTACATTATGCTTGGGATATGGAAGTGGGAAAATAATGGTAACTTTAACTTAGTCAAGTCAGTATTATCAGATATTTTGTATCTCATAGGGTTTTTTTTGTTCAAATAGCTAGAGGAAGAAGGAAGAAAAAGAATTGAAGCTCTAAAAGAAAAGGAGCGGCAGAAGGTTGCTAAAGAGTTAGAGTTATGGAAAAACCAACAAAAAGATGGTGATAAATACAAGAGCATACAAAAAAAGGAGGAATTACATCAAGAAATAGAGCCATTAGAAGAGAGAGAAAATGAAAAAATGAACAAAACTCAGATTCCTAATGAAGGAAGTTCTAAGACAAGACTCAAATCCACAAGAGGTTGTATAATTGAATTGTACTTTGTAATTCTTTTAAGTGTGGGTATAACTTTATTCCCAGATGTTTCTAATTCATTACTTATCATTGTCTCCACCAGTTCTATTAGCTCGCAGTTATTTTTAAATTGTTATTTTCAGGCAATTTATTGAGCTAAAGCACATGAGTTCTTAGCTCTTGCTGAAGTCTTTGGAAATACAAGGGTGTGTTTTGTTCTAAGCTTTAGGAAAGTAAATCAGAAAGCCTTTCTGGCAGTGTAATGCAGACTTCCTGGGGGT
The DNA here is from genome assembly GCF_031753505.1 of Anomalospiza imberbis. Lineage (NCBI taxonomy): Eukaryota > Metazoa > Chordata > Aves > Passeriformes > Viduidae > Anomalospiza > Anomalospiza imberbis. Next base: position 13,108,645 of record NC_089693.1, on the reverse strand, counting down.
GGGGTTTCTGTTACCCAAAGTTACCGAACTGCTGGATTTCATAGAAATATTCAATCTCCTTTTGTGCTCTCTGTCTTGTGTCTTGGCTCCATGGAGAGCCAATTCAGGGAACTAAACCAGCAGAAGACATTTAATTGTTTGCTTGATTTGATAGGTTAGTTTTAGCTCTTATTGTTGCCCTGCCAAAGCATCATACAAACAACAAAGAGAGAGGTGTTAGAGGAGTTTAAGTTCATTTGTGACAGATGCTGTATAATTCCACTTATTTACTTGCTACATTAGGAAGAAAAGTTGTTTGAACCTTTCCTTCAGAAGAACAAGTCTAAACTTTTCTCAAGCAACTAGAGGTTTAATTCTAATGTGCCACATTTCTGAGTCAGGTGTACTTTGGACTTTGGTAGAAAAACAGAAAAATCTCTTCATTTTTCATTTCCAGTGCTCTCTTTTAATAGGTCATGGCTCCTGTAGTATATTTTCACAGAATTTAAAGGAAGAACAGTTACCAGCTCCCCGAGTTGCTGCTACAATTAAAGTCAACTTTACACCACGAGTTTTTCCCACAGCTCTGCGAGAATCTTGTGTTGCAGAAGAGGAGGAGGTAAGGTGGGGAATTAATTATTGTGTATTCAGTCAATACAAAAATAGTGTCTGTGCCAAGGAATGTTACCTGTGCAATATCCTTATCTTCCAAGGAAGGCAGTCTTATTTAAATTAATATATAAAGAAACAATTTTATATAAAAATTATTTTCTCCATGTGGTTGTGCAGATTAATAAATAATATGTTCCTTTTTTGGGAGGGGGAGAAAAGACAGCAATATTAATTTAATTCCTTGAAGTACAAAATTTGAAGTGCCCTAACTCTTATATTTAAGATTCTTTCAGTTCTGTCTTAAAAGAAGCTCACAGCTCTTTTGAGTTTGACTCAATGAACAAAAAGTAATTCTGAAAGATCAAAACAGACAAGTAAACAAAAATGTATTAGGAATGTGGTAACCTGACTTCTCATGGTAATAAAATATTTGGGGAAACTTGGAAGTTTTTCATACTGGACATTATCAAATATTTTCCTGTGTCTGAAATATGTGGTAAATAGAATTCTTTTGATAAGTATGAGTGAAGAGATAAAAATAAAATCCTTTTTTGGATTTGAATTTTTGCTTCAGATATAATACTGACACATTTTGTATTTACAGTGGCTACATAAACAAGCAGAAGCTCGAAGAATAATGAATTCTGATTTATCTGAGCTGGAAGATTTAAAAGAAGAGGAGAAGAATCCAGATTGGTTAAAGGACAAAGGAAAGTAAGTTACATTCCACTTGAAGATGTATTAAAAATGAATTAGTTTTATGGTGTTTGTCTACTGTTTAGTTTTGGTATATTCTCTTTATTCTAGACATAGTTGGTGAATGTCTAGAGTAGTCATGGTAGTCATACTTGAGATTTTATTGACTGCTTATGGGGTTAGAATGTGATAAATCATGAGATGCAATTGTTAAAGTTCCTGATGAACAAAGTCATTGTAAACACATTATGTATATTCTTCTTTGAAGAAAGTTGAGGCAGTGCACAATTATACCTAAGTGGATCTCATTTCATTTGTACTTTTTTAGTGAGACATTAGACATCTGTGTAAAATAAATTTTAGGGACTTTATACGAATATTGGTTTATTTACATAGCTGTGTTATACAGAAAGCTTTTATTAGGCAATCATAATCAGATATACAAAGCTTTCAAAATTAATCCTGTGTCTACATAAATGTGTCCACTCTTACAATCCTTCATTGCTTGTAAGCAGTGACTATTTGTGTCGTGTATCTCTAAGCTGTATTGTCAGCAGCAAGGTGCACTGAGCTTCAGCTATGTTGTTCTCAGAAAATGCTGTAAAGGGGCATTTCAAAGGAAAAGATGCTAAAACCTCAAATTTTTGAAAGTGAGTTAATAAGTAGGTGGTTATTTTGTATTTATGCCTTCTTTAAAGTGCATCTTTCACTTTTATAATACTCAGCAAAATGTTTGCAATGGGAGACTGCCTTGGGGCTGTAAATGCCTATAACCTTGCAGTGAGGCTGAACAATAAACTTCCCCTGCTGTACCTGAACCGTGCTGCTTGCCACCTTAAACTGAGAAATTTGCACAAAGCTATTGAAGATTCCTCCAAGGTATAAAAACTCAGGAGCTCAGGCTGTCATCTTTTGCTTTAATGTGATTTGTTACTGTGATGATTTTGTTTTAAGCAGATCTGTAAATACATATTGGTGCAATTCAAAGTTTTAAAATTCAAAATTGATATAATGAAGCCATGGTAAAGTATTAAAATTTGATAGTGATTAATGAACTTTCAGAAATTTAAAACAAAACAACAATAAAATAAACCTAAACCAGGCTTCCACACATTTGTGACATATTGCCATATATTGGCCAGTATGTTTCTTTACAGATTAAAATACTGTAGCGATACGTACACTTGAAAAAACCCACAACTTGGAGCAGAGAAAAACAAAACCAAAGTATACTCATACAAAATCTGTTATGTTGTGGTGTGCTTAATTTTGTTGGAAGGAAAAAAAAAGTGGTGGTGATCAGCAGGATGCCTTAAAAAACTTCCAACAAACCAAACATTATTAAAGAAGGGCTGTATTGTCCTGATATTTTAGCAGTGTTATTTGTGCAACAAGAGGAATGATCTCAAATGGCACCTGAAATATGTGGGAAAAGTTTTCCAAAAATCATTATTTTTTGAACTAATGAGTCCTTGAGTCTTGAAACTTGGGGGGTTTTGGTCTTGTTTTTTTCCTACTAACTGCTACTAAAACACATGTGCTTTTTTAGTGCTACCTTTTGTTTTTTCTTTTGATAGCATGATAGGTCATATGATGTATGAAAACAGAACACATTATTTAATTGCAATAAACATTTAACATGGTATTTGTCAGTTTTTAGCCATGGCAATGTATCTGTAGTTGGCAAACTGGGGTGATGGATACAAATCCTAATGACTAGAGTCACAAGCCATTTATAGTTAAATTTGAATAGCTATTTTCTATTTGTTTGAATAGTTATTATGTGACTGTATAATAATAGTAATTAGGTGAGAGAAGTGTTCATAAATTTAAAAAAAGCCACAAATTATGGAAAATTTACTTATGAATACTTTGGGTGTTCTCATTTGTAAAGGCACTGGAACTGTTGACACCCCCTGTTCCTGATAATGAGAACGCTCGAGTGAAAGCCCACGTGAGACGTGGAACGGCGTTTTGTCAGCTGGAATTATACACTGAAGGTGAGGCCTTGGTTTTATGAAAGCATGCACAGGAATTTATAGTGACATGCAAGTAACTCTGTTTAGCTCAGTGAGGCTGCTCACACCTTTATGTTTTCAAAAGTGATTTTGAAGGAGGTCTGTATAATCTATGTCTATTTGTTATGAACCTTTATACCACATTCTTTAATTTTTTTAAAATTTGCTGGATACTTCAAAAAACCTTTACAAGTTTGAGAAAATGGATTGCATGCCTAATTTAAGGAGTTTTTCCATTGAAGATATTAAAATAACCTGAAATAGTTCTAAAATACTTCTGAAGTGCTTAGTAACATCTTTGTAAAATGAGGTAGGAAGCCCATATTAATGAGTAAAATGATTCATCAAGTACATGTGGTTTGTGTGAAAATAACTGAATTTATAGTGTCCCTATTCTGTTCCTCAAGAGTTTCAGATTAGTTTTGTAAAGCAAATTTACAAGTGAAAGGTGGTGATAGAAATTGAAGAAAATTTAAAATGTCAGTGTTAAAGTACTAAGCTTTGGCCATTGTTTACCTTTTTCTACAGGCATCACTTGGTTATTCCCTTTCAGCTTCATTTGCACTTTGAAACCTTATAAAAAAAGACTGATGTAGGCAAGATTTTACTTCATGTACTCATGATCTGTTTTTTCCCCCACAAGCTCTGGTTTTCACAGTTCATGTCTTTTTGTTCATATTTTCACACAGGATCATTTCCTCTCTTCTGCAGAACACTTTAGAACAGTCCGCTCATGCACACACACATATATAGGTGTATATGTACATGAATGAAGAGGCTCTATTTTCATGTTTCAAAACCTGAAAATATTTATGTGGTAGAATGTTTGTTTCCACCAAAATGTTTTGTAAAATAAGATAAAAGATAAGTTTATTTACTGGTGGAAGCTAAACTAATGTCATTCTTATGCCATCTTACTTAAGGACAAACCTCAAGATGAACATTTTATGCGTATGACTGGGGAGTATTTATTTCCAGATAGTTGCTAAAGAGGATGCTCTTGCATTATTGATTGGTATTCTTATTAATGTGTCTATATTAGGCCTTCAGGATTATGAAGCAGCTCTCAAGATTGATCCTAGAAATAAAATTCTAGAAAAAGACGCTGAGAAGATTCGACATCTAATTCAAGGAACAATGCAAAGTTCTTAATTAAAAAAGTATAAAAAAGAAACTTTGATGCCTTTGAGGACATCAGAAGGAATCTTATTTCTCTTCAGTGTGTGTTACCTAGACATTTTTCTGCTTCACTTGGAACACTTACAAAATTGGTAAAAGATTGGATATATTACTGGAAAGTATAGTATTACAAACATGATTAGATATATTTTATATAATTTTGATACAAAGTTGTTGTATTTTTGCTTTTTGTTAGCATTGTGTATTACTCTGACAATCTGAAACCCTGGACTTGATGTTGTTGCTTTTTGTTAAGTGTTCTTTCCTAAATGGGGCCATTTCAACTACACTTCTTTCAGTAGCAGTTTTAGCAGATTTCTGAATTTTCTGCATCAGTCTCTTTCCTGAATACCATTTATGGCTGATTTCTGTCTTTATAATAAAGTAATTATCATGCAGATATATATTATAGTGTGCAAATTTTATAGTGTTTTATCAGGGAGAAGGTGGCAGGCATTGTTTCCAGCTGTTTTACTTAGAGCCTTGAGAGGAGCGCTGAGGTGAGTCAGAAATGTCTGGTAGGAAAGCTGCTGGCCCTGCTTTCCTACAGAAAACTGCTGCATTGCACTGGAAGGGGCTGAAAACACTTTTTTTATAACAGCTGGAAGGAGGGCAGTGCAGCAGTTGGAGTGCCTCAGTTGTCTGTGATGCTATACTTACAGATACTGCTCTTTTCTTTTTAAAATTACTGAGGGGAAGTGAGGGCTAAGGAGGAGAGACACTGGCAACGGGAGAAAGATCATCTTAGTCAGCCCTTCAGCTAACAGAGCAAAGCATTTAATATTTGTTGACTCTTTGTGGTCACAGCAAATATTGCTCAAGATTTGTATTGAAATACATGCATGGTGGAGAGTGAGGACCTCAACACTTTGGTCTTATTTAGTAAACTGTGGACAGTGGTAATTTGACGCATAATGACTATGGAAGATAGAAAAATTTGAGATTGATGTAAAATTCTGCATTAGTGATAATCTTGAGCATAGAAAATATCTTAATATATGTGGCAGAAGTACTATGGATAATGAAAATATGTATGAGAGTAAGAGTAGAGTGAGACTGTGGGTGATTTGATTCAGTTCTGACCTTTTTTTCTAAGATACAGGAATATAAAAATAGGGCCCTAGAGAAATGTACAAGTGACTGTGCTTCCTCACTCCTGTTCATATGCATTTTATTTTTATTTTATTTTATTTTTATTTTTTTCCCCTGTAGGGAGTGAGTTATCATATGACAAATACTTTTTGGTCTGTTTAAGGAAAGTGCTCTGGTGCTGTACTGACGAGCCTGCTGTAAAACTTCTCTGAGCAAGGTACCTCCCTTAGTGCTGCTGAGCAAGCCAGTTACAACCTGCTGCTCTTCAGAGGTCCAGTGAAAGTTTTTTTTCTTTGTTTCTTCACACGAAGCTGACACTTAAGTTGCTGTCTTAGATGAAACTTGAGTCAGACATTGCCTTTACTAATGAGACCTGTTGTTGTCAATCTCCCATTTATTTTTTGTTCCAGTATCAGAGCACTGCTGGGGTCTAAACCTCTGGGATTTTGGATCTGCTCTGTTTGTACAGTGCCTGTTGATGACATATGGTCTAGGAACCTGGGTGGGAGTTAAGAGCTGCCTTACCTCATCAGAGTTATTCCACCTGAGGCTAGGAGAATCAAAGATTTGTTGTCCATATCCATACCCACGAAAACCCACCTTTGGGTTTTGTTGTTTTTTTTTTTTGGTGGGGGGAAGTGGCATGTTCTGGGGTGTTCTTTGGTGGGGCTTTTTGTTCATTTGGTTGGTTTTTTGGGGGGCAAAGGTGTGGGTGGTGGTGGTTTATCCTTTTCCTTAGTACAAGCGTTACTCCTCAGAGCTGGCTGTCCCTGAGCCCGGCTCTCCCGTGACTACCGCAGCACAACGCTCTCCGAGCAGCCTCCGCCCGGCACAAGCGGCGCCCGGCCCGCGGGGCCGCCGGGCCCGAGCTCGGCGGCGCGGCGTTGCCATGGCGGTGCCCGGGGCGGGCCGGCGGGCGCTGCGGCGGCCGGGCCGCTCTGGGCGCTGCGGCGGCCGGGCCGCTCTGGGCGCTGCGGAGCCCGGGCCGCTCTGGGCGCTGCGGAGCCCGGGCCGCTCTGGGCGCTGCGGAGCCCGGGCCGCTCTGGGCGCTGCGGCGGCCGGGCCGCTCTGGGCGCTGCGGCGGCCGGGCCGCTCTGGGCGCTGCGGAGCCCGGGCCGCTCTGGGCGCTGCGGAGCCCGGGCCGCTCTGGGCGCTGCGGCGGCCGGGCCGCGGCGGGGCGCGGACTACGCTCGCCAGGGTGCTGCGGGCGCCGCCCCGCGCGCAGGCGCCGGCCCGGGCGGGCCGGGTTGTTTGTGACGGCGTCACCGGCGGCTGCGGCCGCGGCCCCTCGTCCGTGCCGGGCCCCGCGAGGGCCGCGCTCAGGTAGGCGGCGGGACCGGCCCGCGGGGGCGGCCGCCCTGCCCCGGCCCGGCCGCCGGGAGCTCCGGGGGGCGCGGCGGCTGCCGCGGGGAGGGGCCGCCCGGAGCGGGGCAGAGCCCGGGGCGCCGGGGCCGGGGCCGGGGCCGCCGTTCGTGGTGCAGGCAGCGGCTGAGCGGGGCCGCGCGGGGCGGCGGCGCCGCTCGGGGGGCGAGCGGGCTCCGGGCGGCGGTCAGCGCCGTGCCGGCCCCGGCCCTGGGCGCTGGCGTTTGCCAACTTCCTTCTCTGTCATCAGCTGCCGCTGCCTCGCCGGCTGATGCAAGGTGCTCTGTTTCATAAACAGCGTCCTGGCGCTCTAGCTGCGCTGGCGCCGAGCCGCGCTCCCGTTCAGGTGCGCTCCAGGAACACCTGCGCCGTACGAGGGGTTGGGACTGAGCTGGGAATGCCCAGCCTAGCGAGAGTCTGGCTTGTTGAAAGCGCATTTGTCTTTCCTTCATAGCAAGGAAATGTTCTGTATTCAATACGGGCTGCTAAATATATTCTTAGAGAAGAACGTTACTTAGGGGAAGAAATTGCCACTTAGCAGAAATAATAAACTTCCATGAGAACCCTGAAGTGTAATAGCACTGAACCTATTTTTATTTCTGTTGTGCAACAAAGAACCGACTGTAGAAGAAAACTGAGAGTTTTTACTTGGAATGACAGCTCAGCAAACTCTGTAGAACACATTCATGTTCCTCTTGCTGCCTGTTAATCATCTTTGTCAATGCTTATTGAAGGTTATTTTTTTTAGTCTAGGAAATCCTCTTTTTAGATGGTTGAGCTTAAGGGTTTATTTACACTCGAGTGATTCTTCTTTTTAAGACTGGTTTTATTCTGCTTCACAGTGGATAAATAGGATGTGGTATCTCAGATTTATTTTTATATACATATCTGGGATAACTTGGTATTGTGTTATCAACAATACATATGGCTGTAAGCTTTTACACCTTATGCTTCTGCTTTACATTTCACTAAGGATAGGAAAATAGTTCACACTTCTGAATTCCTGCCCTCCTTCCCCAAATACATACAAACTGAACTCTGAGCATAATGGATATTTAATTTGTCCAGATAGAAATTGAGAAGGTGATGTCAAAAGTGGCAATGAAGATACACAGTGAGCACACAAAACCAGCGCACCAGGGGATTGGTTTTGGTTGGTTTCTTCCCCAGTCTTTCCTTCTGGCTTGGCCTGACATACAGGAGATGTGTAACACTCCAGTGTATCCTCCACTTATCCCTGCTGTTGTTGGACTAGAACCCATTAGTGTCATCTTGATTCCTTAGGGAGTTTGTAGGCTTTATGTCTTTTTAATTCCTGCTCAAAGCTATCATTTTTAAAAAAGTTGCATTCAGGAAGACAGCGGCAGCATTTCCAGCCCCTTTAGGCTGGTTGGAGAAGCACGCTGGTTCTTAGTGGGTCTTTGTCATTCCCTGGAGAATCAAACTGGAGAAGATTTTGTGAGTGGGTCAGTTTAGCCATTGGGTTCAAATTAGTCTTCTTTTTTTCAGTGTACTTAGGGGATTGAATTTAACCTCAGATTTAGTTACGATTCTGTGCATTTTATTAATCTGTTACAGAAATAAGCTGTTTACCTGATGATTGAAGTTTAGGATCACTGTACCTAGGTAATTTTTTTTATTAAAGCTTGTAGGTATTTTTAATCTTTTAGATCTGAGTAATAAAGGGCTTTAATTTTGGTAACTGTTTTATATGTGTATGTTTGCTGAATGTACCTGTAGGAATACATTTACCCTAGAGATGCCCTTCAGTCTGATGCCAAGCTATCTGTCTATTGTAATTTGGCTAAATTTAGCAGTTTTAACCATAAACCATAGTGTTCTTCTGATTATTCTTTAAAAAAAATTACATTATTTTTTTCTTAATATTAAAAATATTTAATATTTCAAAATATTAATTAAAATACTAATATAAAAATATTTTCTATTTTCATGATTTGTCACCTATATGCAGCTAAATATGCACTATTAGTGTAGTATTCTGGTTGAATATAAATAAATAACTTCCAACTCAAGGCCATTTATCAAGACAAGTGTGCAAGAGAAAATGATGATTGCTTGTCTGCTTGTTTCTCTGTTTGTTTATTTAATATATTTTGATGATGTTGGTACTCGTGGAGGTCCTGAAACTTTCGTTTGGGATGGGAAGACAGGTGTTGATGTGGAGCCCAAAGGCATGGTTGTATGTTGAGAACAGAAGACACCTTTGGGTTTCTGCAGTTACCTGTCAGGGTGTTTTTGGCTGGAGAGGGGGAGCAGGATGGTGTTTCTGTCATGTTCACCAGGCCCAGGGTGAAATGCTGAGTTAGCTGGAGGAAGAGAGATGTTGCAATGTCCAGCACAGAGTCTGCTGTGACCATTTGGGGTTTCAAAATCTGTAGATGCACTTGTATCAAACTGTACTGGTGCCTTGAAGTTGTCTTTTAAGAATTTGCTTCAGATTTTGCAGGGCAGCCAGTGATATTTTTGCCAGGTGACGAGTTCTGGTGCTGGGAGTTACCTTCCTGTGAGAGGAATGCTGCTGCTGCTGATGCCTGGTCAAATTTAGAGTAATTAATGACAGCAGGCAGATGTCGTTGTCACATGTAAACTCTAGAACTTAGGCTTTGCCATTTGGGCATTTGTTATTTTGATGATTGAAGAAGTATGATTTAAAAATAAATCACGATTCAAAAAAAAAAAAAAATCCTTGTATGCACTGTGATTTAAAAAAACCCAAACAACTCAAACCAAAATAGATTTCTTCCCACCCCCTCCCAACCTGACATTCCCCAGTTAAGATTCCAGGAAAAGCACTAATGAAGGAAGAAAAACATCTACAGGAAAATGACAACCATATTCAAAGTAGGGCTTTATAAAAAAATAGAAATTCACTTTCTCTCTAAGTTTCATACCTAAGTTTATTGTTAGTGAATATTTGTGCTTAAAATGTTATTGTGGTTGTCACCATTGTCTTTTTTTTTCCAGAGGAACTGTAAATATATTAGTTGGAGTTGATGAGAAAATAGTTTTATCTTAGAAAAACATGCAATAACTACCATAATGCAGAGATATGAGACCCATGTTTACTGTGTTTTCTGAGAAACCTAAATGGAATTGGAAGTTTTATATTTTGTTGTGCCCATTTCTAGCCACACCGGTGTACTTAGATGTTCTCATTCAAAGTTTTCTGTGTAATTTCTGTGTTGAGAAACCAGGAGTGATGACAGGATTGATAATAAAGTAGAGAGCAGTTCAGTTTAAACACACAGATGCTTTCCTCTGTGTTCTTACTGGAATTAACTCAGAGTGGGAAATAAAGCAGGTGTCTGAAATTCTGTGATAAAAGCTTTTTTGAACCATGATTTCATTGGCTGCTTTATTATGTTGATGCATACTATAACAGGCAGTTGATTGGAAATCGTTCAATTTTGGGAAGATTTTTTCCACCAAGGTGAATCCATAGTAAATTTTATAGAACAACACTCTATATTTTTTTAAAGGAACAAGAAATGTTTTAAACTTCTCTATAAAGTCTTCTTGGTAGTTAAGGACTTGAAAAATGGATCTGAATATGATGTTAATGAATACTCTGTGTCCCTGGTAAATTCCTGTTAAAAAGAAGAAAAGATATACAGGCAGCTGCAGCTGGACAGTTCTCTTCTGAAAGTGGCTACCAGTCATCTGGTAATATTATTTTAAAAAATTTATACTTTGTTTTTTTTTCTGTTTTTGTAGTTCCCAGGTACTCTCAGTTTTCCTCCGAATCAGTGTATTTGAGAGTACTTGAAGGGAGTGAAACAGGAAACATTGATTTTGCCCAGTAGTTGAAGAAAATTAGTTCCAAAAGATCCTAATCTGTTTCTTCTCAAATAAAAACTCAGTGTTTTTCTTGAATAAACTGTAGTTTCTGTGCATGTAACAAAGCAGAAATTATTTAATGTCTTTAAATTTGTTTATAGCATCATTGTTTAACTTTAATTATTAATTTATTGACTAGCTTCATGTGTGTTTAATCTAAGAGCTTTTTGGCTGGCTGAAATAAGTGTGTACCTAGCAAAGCTATATTTACTCCAAGTATAAAGAAGATAATAGGAAATAAATACAAAAGAATATATTTTCTTTCTCAACTTTTATTCTGTTTTTTTTTTCTCAATTCCAGAATAACAATTTTTGTGTTAGTATAGTCTTCTGTAATGTCATGATTTCCATTCTTCTGTTTATTTATTTTTCAGTAGAGCAGTGAAATTGTGTGTCTTGGATATTAAAAGAGTCTACTTTTACCTGCAGTGTGCTTTGAAAATGTCTGAAAATTCCAGTGACAGTGATTCATCTTGCGGCTGGACTGTCATCAATCACGAGGTACCCAGTTTCACATTGGTAAAATTCTGTCAGTTTAAGGCTATCTGTATGCACTAAAATACTATTTCAGCTTAGTAACTCTTGTCTTGTGGGATCTCTGTGTACCAACAGAGGATATAGAAGACAAGTTTAGAAGTAAATCATGAAACTACTATTTTAAAAATGTATACTTTTACTATAGTTGATAGAAATTTTGATATTTAAAAGAATTTCTTTTTCTGCAAAGGTTTTACTTTGAAGAGCTGGTAGAATTTTAGTGGCATGCATTCTTCTGTTTTACCTGCCTGAAAACATTAGCATTCTATGTAACTTGTCTGTTGTTGCTAATATATTTCCTGTCCTCCTGATAAATCTGTACCCTCACCAAACGAAACAAAGTTGGGAATACTGGGCAGGAAAAATATCTTGTGCAGAAGGGAATGATTCCATGATTTCCCCAAGTTTTTTCTACCACTAAGGTATCTGATCCTAATTTCAGCAGTGTCTGTTCAGGAGCAGCCCTCTGTCCCTACACAATCTTCCTTACAGAAAATTAGGATAGGGACAAGTGTGTATTCCACCGCTGTAATGGGACAGGTGTCTGGATCTGATGTTGGTTTCAAAGTTTGCATTGTGTGGGTGAAATCAGTGCTGTCAGTGGAGTCTGGAGAGCAGGAGTCTTATGGCAAGGTCAGCACTTAGGTTTGATCAAATGACTGCACTGACTGTGCTGGTTGACACGGTGCCTTCAGCACCTGCTCAGGTGCAGACATGTGAATGTAGATAAGAGTGGTTTATCTTCCCACAGTGGACAAGGCGGCCCTGGGTTGCTCAGAACCTCTGAGAAGCCCTTCCTGGTAGTGTGGGTATCCAGTATCCTTTCTTCCTTTAGTCCTGAGGATTTCCGTATCTCTGCAGATCTTGGCTGATGTGTGAGTGTAGGATGGGTGGGTTGGTTTGCTTGTTTGCTTTGGTACTTATATATTTAGCATTATCTTGTAAACTGAGGAGGCCATTGAGCCAGAATCCTCAGGACAGATGGCTTGACAGTTTTCCTGGAATGACACTTAGGTATTGCCTGCATTTAAGGACCAGTATTTGAGATATTTCATTCAGAGGAGGAAAGTAGGAAAAATGGCTGAAGATCGTGCATAGTAATCAGCTGTTCTTCGTTGCACACTCCCCTGTTTTGCAGATTATGATGCAAATGGGTAACTTGGAACCAAGCTATTACAAATTTGTGATTGCACTCATGTTTTGACAGTTCGGTGTCACAAGTGATACAGTGGGAAGTTTATAAATATTGGGCCATGCTTTCATTTCTGTTGGCAGCAAAGTGGTATTTAAGAGATGGTTAAAACGTCTTTTCCTTGTTTTTGGCTGGATGACAGGTTGGGAATCTTGTCACCAAAAGAAACAGAAAACTCATGCACTCCATTCCCCAAGGCCAAGTGGGCTACAAGAGTGTACAGGCTGTTGGACTCACTGAGTTCAGATAAAAGTAAAAGGATTTAGAGGTTGAGCTCAGCAGTTGAGTTATTCAGCTGTGAAGTGCAGACTTTATTTTCATTCTTGGGATGGTTATTTTACACTGTAACTGCAAATGAATTATGCAGTCTAAATAAGTTAACATAACACAAGATTGTAGGATGGCTGGGATTTGTCTAGCCAAAGCAGAACAGATTTCCGTGACATGGAGATTTTGTGTTCCCAATTATTCAGCTCTGATTCAGTGAAATAAAAATGGGAAAACACTGATGTTTGAGAGCTGCCATTATTAGCACTCTTCTGGTAGGACAGCTTTGAATCTGAGCATTAAAAAAGCAGAATGGATGGGATGGCCAGGTACCTTCACACAGCTGTTACCCAGGGAGGGGGGATGTGGACTTGTGTATACTGCAGTGAATTGATTTGGACATTTAGGGATAGAACTGTGGGTTAGACAGGTTTGGATTGTAGTATGATTTTCTCCCATACTGTTGTGACCTGTAGTGATGATGACACAGTGGAACCTGTTTGTGGATAGGTTTTGCAGTGAGTTGAGGGGCAGGAAGTGGCTCTTGTCCAGGCTGTGGCTGCAGGGAGCTGGCAGCTGTGTATGCTGCACTGAGTGTGGGCTTTGGACAGAGAAGCAGTGCTCTGCATTGTTGGACTGCTCCTAAGAAGGGACTTGCTAATTTTGTGTAGGAGGGTAGGGAGGTGACAATATCTTTTCTTGACCTCTTTTCTATGGCTGAGATGGAAGAGTGATGAAGGTCGAGCACCAGATGAAGTGGATCGGAGAGTTCATGCATTCCCACCTGTGTGCTTTTCAGAGAGTTCATGCATTCCCACCTGTGTGCTTTTCAGAGAGTTCATGCATTCTCATGTGTGTGTTTTTCTTAAAAACACACAGGTGAAAATGCATGTACTCAGCTAGCCCCTTATCTTGGTTTTTAGCTAAAATTGTAATCTGTCTTAAGCAATACTCCTGATGTTTTTATTCTTGTGGAGCCTGGGCAAACTGAATTGTTGTTATTCTTCTTATTCACAATTTAAGAAATTATTGTAGTGGTTCTATCACACCAGAGACACATGTATACCTACCTATAAAACACAACCAACCCAAAAACCCCTAATAACTTTGTATTTTCTTTCCTGAGCTTTCACTTAGATTATAGTATATAACTTGTAAATGGGAAGTAAATTTCTACAAAACACATCAATGTTGTGATACTTATGTAGACAAAAGGAAAAAAGATACAAAGTGTTTTAAAAAAGAAAAAATATACAGTGTTTAACAGTTTACCAAAGTAGTTAATTTTGAAGCCTTTAAAAAAGGAAACATAACTTTGTAACATGATTATAGAATGTATCTTATACAATTTTTTTTGAGGCATCTAATCTTCCTGAAGTACAGTCTCAGTAAAAACAAAAGCATACATGTTTGCTTGAGTCCTGAAATGAGACATCCAGGGAAACTGATCTGGAAGTATTGCTGCTACTGTAATTTCACACCTGCTGTTGCAAAAAATAACTATCTCTGTTTACAGAAACAGCTCAACTTATTTACGGATCAGAGTGACTTAGTATTTTTTCAGTTCTGTTTTGCATGTTTGTAGTTTGCTAGTAGCCTTACTGGTGTCTCATCAGTTTTTTTCAACAAAAATTACAATGTAAAGATTAAATATTTGGAATAGTCAAGCATATTGCTTGACTTTAGTACCCTGCAGTCTCCTGGTGTTGTTTATTTGCAGTTCCTGTTGTGCTCTGGTGTTGTTGCTGCCTGGCAGCTGACTAATAACGAAGGCTTCTTTCTGGATTAAAGACAGAAATCCAATATAGAGTTTGTACAAATATTTGTATTTGAGGTGTCAGAGATTTACTATATAAGCAGCCTTTCAAAATTTCTCATGGGAATTGAGATGGAGTAAAGTTATACATAGTTTTTCCGGCAGTAGTATTTATTGGAGCTCATGTTAGTATGCTTGAAAGTTCTATTTTTGGGAGGGTGTGTGTATTTGCATACAATAGATGGACCTGGGAGCAAGAATTAGATCCCATATTCAAAACCTCCTCTGTTTCTCTAAATTCTGTTTAATAAACAGGTCTAATAATGGCAATAATAATAGTTCTTTAAAATACTCGGTGTAGTTGTTAATTAATTCCTAAATGGCTGTCATTTTTCCTCTCTAGAATTGTCCTTGTCTAACTTTTTTTAACCTTGGTCATGAGTATTACACAGTAACACTTGTTTCACACTAGTTAATTAATTGGTATTTCACTTGCTTTTCTTTGCTCAAAGTTGTCTGCAGTTTTAAAGGCTCAGTTTTTCTGTTCCTGTTTTTATTACTAATATTCTGTTTGCTTTGTAACATTTTCTTCCTACTTTACAATTGGAAACCCCAGTAACTGTAATGTCATTTAAACTCTTCACCTTTAGGGGTCTGACATAGAGACAGTGACCTCAGAAAATGGAAGCACAAATGACAACCATGAGTTTGTTTCAGAAGAATATGTTTCTTTGCAAGAAGAGGAGCAGGCAAGTGATGTGCAAGGTAAGATATTAAAAGAGGAGCAGTTTCATTAAATAGGTCAATATTTCTTGTAGCATTGGCACAAAATTAGTATTTTCAATAGATTTTTATGTGCTTTGTGGACCTCTGTCAGAGTGTTTGCTTCACCAGTGTTATGGAAAATATTAAATCATTGACTTTATAAAAGTATTTTTTCCTGAAATATGTGAAATTAGTAGAATGTCTTTCATTTTGTCCATACTTCAGATGTGTTACAGAGTAATGTGCACTGGTGTTGCTGTAAGATAGTTTATAGAAGTGTTATTGATAAAAGAATTACTCCCTAGTAATATAAGATCAAATAAGAATAATTTGGAAGGAACCATCAATGCTTGTACTCCTAGAAAATGACATTATGACACTGTATTTTAATATTATATGGGTTTGGGCATAATTTATGGTTGCTGCTTTTAATCCCATGTTTGTTTACTTGTTTATTTCCTCTTTTTATTCATATAGCTCAGTACATCAATGATGAAGTGATCCCAGCAGTAGATAATACTCCATCTGGTTTTGAGGAGACTCAGACAGTTCCAGAGGTAAATTACATTAAGACTACATTATTCAGAAGCTTCTGTAAGCCCCATCTGTCAATGGCAAGAAATGTTTTGAAGGCATTAAAATAAAGACACAAATTTTTCCTTTCCTGAAGTTCCAACAATTCTTGTTTTTTTGTTTGTTTGTTTGAATTATTTCGTGTTTTTTTGTGTCTGAATAATTCTCACATTGTCCCATTCTCTAGGGAAATAAAGAAAAAGTTCCTGATGATGGGTCCTGCATTGGAACTATTAGTGATGATTCTGACATTGTCACACTTGAAGCTCCAAAACCAGAAGAAACTCAGAGTCAGGAGGAAGCTCCAGCTGATGGTGAAGAAGCTCAGAGTTCAGAGGATTTTAACATGGGTTCCTCCTCTAGCAGTCAATATGCATTTTCCCATGTAGAAACTGGTAAGAGCAATACAGTCCTAAGCAACTGTGTGCAAAAATGTCACCAGGGAAAAAACTCAATCCAGTCCTTGGTTAGGGAGCCCACTTTTTGTGGAGAGAGGAAAAAAATAATAGTTTTGTTGAGTACATATCCAAGTATTTGCATTCTCTAGAAAACATCTAGGTGCCCTCTACAATTTTGTCTAAATGTATGTCTGTGATCTTTTTATTTGAAAGCAATCTCTCTCATTAAGTGTTCACTGTTTTAAATGGAAAGTTAATTTGTAGCATATCTTGGAGAATAAAAATTACTTTTAGTTCATAGACTAATCGTAGGTTTTCTCTTGGCAATATTTATAGAGTTGGCATAAATGACTAGCAAGTGGGAGAGGGTTTTTGGTGCCATGAGGACTAAGCAGTATGACTACAAAAACTTTGTACCACCTTCATAGCTATGGAGTGTACATTTATATATTTAAGATACTCCCAGTCCTTGGCTGAAATAAGCAGCGCGTTATATTCAGGAGGAAGGAGATGAATATTTGTCCAATGTAGAACAATAAACAAAACTCCAACAAATCCAAACAAAAAACTTCCTGTTTTGTTGCTGTTCTCTAGTCTTCCTCTATAAAATTTTTAGCTGCTTATTTGTAATCTCTTCTGTTATCTTTGCTCTCTACGACACCTTTGTATTGCTGATTTTTGTCTTTCAAATGAAGTTTATTACACAAACAGGATTTTACCTAAAATACTGTTTTACCTTAGAGTAGGATACAACATCGTTAAATGTTCATGTATCTGTATAGTATCCACTGGAAACAGAAAGTGACAGCTTTGCATCTAATTATACCCAGTGAAGATTTGTAACAAAGCTGTTACCTTCTTTAAGTCTTCTGGGGAATCTGACTTAATTTTTAAGTTAAAATTTAGTTGACTTTGTTTTTTTCTTTTAGGGATGAGTTCTAAAAGTGTCTTTTTTTCCCCCTTGTGTTTTTGTACACAAAAGTCAGTTGGATGGAGAAGCTGTGGAAGATTCCTGATTGTGTAAGGGGATGGGGAAATGAGGTGAAACAGCATGTATCTCGCAGTCTTCCTTTTCAAGGTGGTGTGATTAAATTTGATCAGCTTGTGCAAAGCTGATTGCTTAAGGCTTGCATGGAGTGTTCTTAAAATTTTTGAAAGCAATCTGACTTGATCTTTTCATAGTCATATTCTAGACAGATGCTGAAAGCCAATCCTCACTGGAGAACTTGGCTAAGCTGTGGGTGTCTTACGTGCTTCTTTAAAAAGATGTTAACCTTGCATGTAGGTTTGGAGCCAACACCAGTAAGGTTTGTAATACATTTGAATGTGTGTGCTGGATTGTTTCAATGGATAGATCTTGTTGGATTCCAATCCTACGTGTGACTGGCAAAAAGAATTTAATCCTTCTAACATAAGCTGATTTCAGCATGGCCTTTAGTGCTGGGCATTCAACTGATCAAGTATTGCAGAAAATGTCAGGAGTACTTTTGCAAGTATTTTAAATGCTGAAGTTTTAGACGTGACAAAAAGTGTCAGCAGAAATCTTTGCTATTCACTTCTTGTTGAGTGTTCTTTTGTGTTGGAAAAGGATGAGCCTCAGATTCATCCTAATGTAGATACTAAAGCATTCTACAAGGATTTTCTGCCACTTCTTTTTGCCAATTAGTTCCTATTTGGGTTGTCTTCATGAGGCAAACAGAAATGTTTCAATATTGCTTCATGAATGAAGTTCAGCCAGCAGAAGTACCCATATGCTACAGTGAACTGTATCTGAGCTGTGTCCATGCAGAAATGTCAGCTTAATCTGATTTCTGGTATAGATCTGACATTTCAATATCACAGTAGAAACTAGGATTTTGGACTGCTATTGTGGTCACACTTGGTTTCATTTGTAGTCCTTTCCATCCTGGTACTGTAAGAGCACAGCTTTGTACTGAATTCTTACAGCAGCCTTTATAGCAGTGTCATTCTTACCTGAAAATGTAATTGCTGTTGACAACTTGGCAGTAAGTGCTTATGAGTGGCTTTAAGTATCTTACGGCATTTTTCTTTCTGATAGTAATTTTTTGACTCCTTTCCTATTCTTTGCTGTCCAGTGTGTAGCCAAGATTTTTCCCATTTGGCTAGAAACAGCTTGTTCCTTAACCACTTTTGTATTCCATGCATGTAAGCTTCTTTGGTTGTTGAAAAACCCTAAAAAACCCCACAGATGAGCAAGAAAAACATCTCTTACTAAGTTTGTCCTGTATATTTCTCTATAATGTCTGACCTCTGCATTCTAGGAATGCATTCTGAATGTTTGCCTTTGTTTTCCAGGATTGGGAAGTATGCATCTGCTTAAATGACTGGGTCTAAAATGGTGTCCTTCGCTACTAAGATATAGAAATTCATTTAAGTGTCTGCATGTCCGAGTCACTGTTTAAGTGATTTGTCTTTATTGCAAAGTCTGCTTGGTTGGTCTGGTTTGACTGATTTACTAAAATGGAGTTTTTTATTAAGGGAGGAAGTCGTCTTTCATAATCTGTCATGTTACTTGTCCATGGACTCAGAAACTAGAGGTGTTCCAGATACTAATTTATAATCTTTTCTGGGCTTGATGCAATCACCTCTTTCAAGCTGTAATTTATTTTAAGTGAAGAATCTTAAGTGGTAGTGCATTTTATAGATAATAGCTAGTACTGTCTGTTCATAGGCATTCTTGTCTGTTCAGTGATGTGTGCATGGCTTTGCTCAAACAAATGAGTTTTCAGTTGTGAACTGTTCAAGGACAGCCTCTCTACCTTTGTATTTTTACATTCTGAGTAATGACATCTGATAAGAGAATGAACAACCATATTTCTAGGAGGGGCACTTGCATTGTGTGACTGTGAGCAGCAAAATTAGTGTCCAAACAGGAGCACTTTGTCATGTCTGGAGACTTCACTGATCCCATTGAATTTATCCCAGACATGTGAATTAGGTACAGAATATAGATACTTGAAAGCTGGTTTTCCACCCTACTACTGCTTCCCCTTGATATTTACCTTGCACTTGAAAGTTACGCTTTTAAAAGAGGAAGATTAAATAATAGTTACTTATATACTGGATTATATAACTCTATTTACAGTATATGCAGCAAACATTTGTACAAATGGGAACAAGCAATTACAGCTCTGTTGTTACTTTCCTGGTTAGAATATGTGGCTTTTGGACTATTGGAATATGAACATACAAATGTTCATACATTAGTACCTAATATTGCAAAAATTGTATAAAAGGTATTTTTTAAGGTTAGAATTTGTTTTTATCTCAAATCTTGTCCAATTTACCAAAACTTCATTCAGGTAATAGACGAATGTTAGGAAAGAACAAACAGAAAAGCACATGAGTGGATTTTTTCCTGTGAAGTAGTGGTTGAAAATGGCTTTTTTGAAAAGTGGGTCAAGATGTTAACAAATAGTATATGGTAGGTATTAAAAGTAAACAAAATTGCATATTTAAATAATTTTTTATCTTGCTTTTGAATATTTCTAATAGCTACATTAATGGAACTGTAATGGAATTTTTTCTGCAATTGCATGGAGATCACAGAATTAAGTTTTTTGAGAGTGTGTAACAAAACCATGTCTGTCTTCTAGGAGGCCTTCTTTTAGCAAGCCTTTATATTGCTTTTTCATTTTTAAGTATTTCAGTTTTAACCGCTGCAAGAGAAGGAAAACTGAATTCTTTGTCTTTCTACTTCACAAGAATTTGCAGGGGCAGTACATGTAGATGCTTTAGGAGACAGAATTGACTGAAACACTTTGCAATGAGTGAATGATAAGTGCCATACAGCTTTTCAGTGATAATTTCTTGATTCTCGATTATTTTGTTTAAAAAAAAAATTTTAAACTTTGGAGAGCACACATTCCTTGCATAATTTCCAGCAAAACGATATCATTAGAATTTTAATTTTGTTTTATTAATGTTCTCAAAGATAAACGCCAAATCTATTTTGCATAAATATGACGGATCTTGATACTCAGTTTGCTCTTTACCACGGTATGTAATGCATTTTAACCACCGCTGTATGTTGCTCTGCAGTTTTCCCATCTCAGGCCAGCCCCGAGGAGTCCAGCAGTGATGAAGGCAGCAGCCCAAGCAGCCCGGCCGTGCGCAAGCGGCGCCCGCGGAAGCGCGGGGTGTCGAGCTCCGAGCCCGAGGGGGCGGCAGCGGCGGAGCCCGAGGCGGAGCCGCCCCGGGACGAGCAGCACAAGCGCCAGTTCAGCAGTGGCTTGAACAGATGCATCATCCTGGCGCTGGTGATCGCCATCAGCATGGGCTTCGGACACTTCTACGGTGAGTTCAGGGAAAGCAGGACACACAGTCCACATCTTGTGTAGCAAATGCTGTTTTATTGTGACTCCGATGTTTTTTCTCGTTCTCTGCTAACAACCTAAACCTAAAAGTGAGCGAAAGCAACTGCAGCTGTAGTGGTAATACAGGGAGGTCCTTTAGCAGTGCAACTGTATGTAATATAAACTACTTCGTACAGTAATGTGGTAAATAGTAATTTTTCCAAAGTAGCTCTAGTTTTATATGAAAATATGCCTTTCTAAAAAGACACATGATTCAGTTGGAGATGGGGATATCGTTCTCTTTGGATTTGGTGTTGACTAATTGTTAGGGATTTAAACTTTGGCACTTCTTTTGAGATTTGTATTAATTTTCACTTGATCCCATTTTTTTTAATTCTCAGGTAAACCTGAAGGTAAGAGCCTTGAGTGATGTACTGTGGATGCTGTGCTTGCATTCAGATTTACTTTTTAAACTGTGTGTGTGTATGTGTACGCACACATCCAAATATGTATGCACACTTAGATTATGAAAATAAAACAATAAGTCAAGTCTCAGGAATTGCTGATATATGTGGGATTATAGGACCAACTAATCCAATCATACAAACACACTTTATGTAGTAGTAACTGGTGTGAAAACTGGTTGGTGAGCATTGGCACGACAGAGGCATAGAGGAGCACAGTCACCACACCAGTCTGTGGTAGTGCTTGTGAGGGGAACTTGAGATTTCAGTTGTTAATCACTTCACTCTGTTTAGTTTGGTGCTAATGATAAATACTATCTTTTTAAAGAACTTGGAGATCTGTGGATGAAAAATACACTTTGAACGTGGACTCGGGGGAATAAATTTTTTAAGGAATTCACTTGTTCATTCATTTAATCTATATTTCTAAATAAAAATTGTCATCATTGATGACAGTGATGGCAGCATTTTTCAGCAGAAGGAAGACAACTCTGTGTGGCTTCAGTTGTTGCTTCTTCAGGTGAAAGTTCTTCATGGTTATGTGATAACTTATCTTTCTACTGCTAGAAAGGAAGTGAAGTTCTGCTTCCATCTTCCTGTTTTTAGGTTTGTGGTTTTTTTCAACACAAACTTGCAGAGAGAAGTCCATCTTCCTAGAGGACTCCTTTGTATTTTTGTGGTTCAGCTTGAAATTAACGTTTCCCACAGCACTCTTCCAGTGTTAGGCTAATTGTTATATTAAGAGGATTGGAAAGTGTAACTTTTTATAAATTACTTTTCTCTTTTTGAGTCAATATCAGAATAGTGTTTTCCTTTTAGCTGGAGCTCTAGGACCCCCTTAAGACTTTCAAGGATGTAGAAAGCAACTAGGGTTAGATTTTAATCAACAACTGTATCCTAATCAGTATTAAACTGATTTAACTGGCTTTATGATGCTCTAGGAAGGAGAACTGAAAGAAGGCAAACTTTTCAGGTAACAGATGAAGCTAAAATTAGGTAGAAGGTCCTTGCCAGAAAAATGTCTCCTTATGGACATTCAGATATTTAACTTTTTTCTTTAATCAGAAACTGCAAAGGGGACTATAGCTATAATGCTAGGGATTTGGACTGGTTAGTTAAAGAATCCGAAGGATACTGTGACTTAGAGTACCAGCTGGAAACACAAACCAATTACTGAGGAATGGCACCTCAATATGTTCATTTTCAGTGTTGTTAGATGTCATTTTTGCTTACTGTACCTAAATTAGGATTTTTGATGAGAGAAAAAGAGCTTTAAGTGTTTTTCTGTAATTCAGGTTCTACCGAACGTGAACCTCTTAATGCTACATGATGATTTTTCAGATGCAGGCTTTAGATTGTTAGGATCGATGGACTTCCTCAAAAGTATCTATAAAAGATAAATATTGAAACCAAAGTTACTGTCAGTGTACTTAGATTAATTTATGAAGGGATCTGTGCTCTCAAGAAGTGTTTACTAGGACTCTGCAGACTTAAATCCTTGCTATAAAAATGTTGCCTTCACTTAGCTGAATTGAACCATTATAGTTCAACTTGGTTTACTATAGCAGTCTTTTTTTAAGGTCACACTTTACAATAGATAAAAATTAAGAGAGCACAAAACATTCATGAGTGTAAGTGTACTTATAGTATTTCTTCTGCTTAACAATACATCTTCCCCTGCCTTTAAATACAGAAATAGAGCTCTGAATATGCTGTATTGGCTTGGAAAGAAACACCTAAAAATTGCTGTTGCCTTCTTCTCTAGAGTCAATTCAAGAGAATTTTAAAAGCAAATATATAAAAACTACATGTGTTAGGATTTAGAGAACATGTGTTAGGTGAGGAAGTACCAGTCAAGAAGCTGTTCTTGACAAAAAATTTTGGTGGCTAGTACAGCAAAGATACTTTTTCTGAAAACCAGGGTGTCTCAGCCTTTATCTGACAATTGAAAAACAGGACACTTGCTTACTCTGCAGCCTTTGCTTATGGATAAGAAGGACATGACAGGGCCTGCAATACTTGCTGCTTTGTGAGCAGTGTGTAATAATTGTATTTCTGCATGAAAATTTAAACACTGTGCTAATCCCCTCTTATTCATGTAAATCAATTAACAGTCAAGGTTGTAGTTCTGAAGTGGATAATACATGGACCAATAGTCTCCCTTTTATCCTGGTTGGCTTGCATGTTACTAAAAAACTTACAGAGAAGTCACAAATATTCTTTCCTGCATAACTTGTTGGTTTGGATCTAACTTATTTCTATGTAGTGTTCCAAAATTGCTATATTTGTTATTAATGAAAAAAAGAATTTTTGGGTCTGAGAAATGGTTTGTCAGTGAAAGAAACAATTTTGCTACAGGTAAACAGTTACTGGTAAAGACAGGTCTAAAGTGGCAAGGTAAGAATGCTTTTGAGATTGCAGAGAGTGAAGATGATGTTTAGGTTCCTCTGTTCCTCTGCTTACTCTCAGTCAGTCTATCAAAAGAAATTTTTTTTATCTTTGTAGGTACAGTGCAAGTCCAGAAACGGCAGCAGCTGGTGACAAAGACACGTGAATTAAAAGATATGAAAGATGACCTTTACCAGTGCCAACAAGAGCAAGGAGATCAAGTGCACCACAAAGTGGGGGTAGGTGTGAGCTTAGCTGGAAGTCATTGAATAATTCTGTCATTATGTGTGTTTTTTGCACAAAGTGAAATGAATTTCTCACACAAATCCATTAAATTTTTGTCTTTAGTAAGTTCTTTCAGGGAACTTTCCCCTGAATTCTTGACAAATGTTTATGTTGATTGAATTTGCTCTCGGAATGTGTTTAAACATACTGGGTTTAATGTCTGTAGTCTAGGAGTTATCTGGACACAGAGACTCTGTTTCCCTGTGATACAGTGCCAGGTTGTCATTAATGAGGACAGCTGAAGTAGAAAATGCTTGTAAAAACATGTTGAACCTACAGGTTTTGTGAATTTGCTTTCTGAATTATCAATGGTTATTAACTTTTTAAATACTTAAGCCGCACTGCTGTTTTTTTACTGTTGCATCATCCAGAGAGAAGATTCGGGAGTCTTGTCTTTTCTTTTTTTAGGTTTTCTTTTATGTGTCTGTTAGCAGCATTTGTATATAATTCAGTATGTTTTAGAGCTTGTCAATGATGTCAACAGACCGGGGAGCTCCTTTTGTGTTAGTACATAGTTACATGAACAGGTATTTTCAGATTAGGTTCAAAATCAGTTTGTGAATTTCTGCCCCAACAGCTTCTGCTAATTTTTTTGGTAATTTGTAAATCCAGCTTGCTGAACATAAATCAACAGCAAAGATGCATATTTTGATTTCCTTTTGAGATGTTAGAGTTCATGTACCCAACTGACTATCCTTTAGCTAGTTAAACCAATACAAGTGAGGGGTGATGACCTCTGGCTGGCTGGGAGAATTTCTCACGTGGTCTTTGTTGCCAAGAAAGTGTGTGATAAACACACCCAACTGAGATAAACAAACCAGCTCTATTTTTGCATCTTGCTTTGCATGTTTCACTGCATCCAAAATGACAAGTAAGCTCTATTTGGGCTACCTTGGTTTTTCATCTTTCTAGCTAAAATTGTAACAATTCTCATTGTAGTATTTCTGCTTGTTTTCTTTTTGTTTCTTTTAGTCACTCAAGGGAGATCTTGCCACATGTTTGACCTTTACTGAGGTGGAGAAGAAATCCTTTGATTCTCAAAAAAAAAGTCTTGCTGCAGAAAATCAGCACCTAAGAGAATCTCTAGAGAAAGAAGAAAAAGCTTTGGCCTCACTTCAGGAAGAATTAAGGAAGCTAAGACAACAAATTAGGAACTTAGAAGATAAAGGTAGTAGCACTGAATCTATTGTAATAGAAAATCAGAAACTAAGGGAGCATTTGGAAGAAGAAAAGCAAAGGAACAGCAATTTTCTCAGGCAAAAGGAAACACTCTTTGCAGAGGCACAGATGCTAAGGCGAGAACTGGACAAAGAACGTCACATTACAGAGGCTCTGAAAAAAGAACTAGAACAGTTGAGTTCTCGTCAAACACCTGACAGTGCTGATGATGATGATGATGAGACATTAAGAGAAAATCAAGAAATAGAAACCCTGCGAGGAAGACTGGCAGAACTAGAAAAAAAGCTAAACTTTGAGCAGCAACGCTCTGACTTATGGGAGAAACTGTATGTTGAAGCAAAAGACCAATCTGAAAAACAAGAAATTAATGAAAATGGACAAAAGAAAGGTCCTAAAGGGCAAAGTAAGAGTAGAAAGAAATCAAAGGAGACATTTTTTGGTTCAGTTAAAGAAACTTTTGATGCTATGAAAAATTCCACAAAAGAGTTTGTAAGACACCATAAAGAAAAAATTAAGCAGGCTAAAGAAGCGGTGAAAGAAAACTTGAAAAAATTCTCTGATTCTGTAAAGTCTACATTCAGACACTTCAAAGATACCACAAAAAACATCTTCGATGAAAAAGAGAAGTCATCAAGCGATAAAAGATATGAGGCAAACAAGAAAGCTCGAACTTTTTACCGAGACCATAACTCCTATGAGAATCTGAAGCACATGCATTACAGGGGACCTCACATGCCAAAAGAATCCAGAAATGGAAGGAAACATCATTTTACAACATTTGAAAAAGATTCAGATTCCCAGAAATGTCTCAATGATCATTTGTGTAATAGAAAACATCAGTTTGCCCTGAAGGGCTGCTCTGGTATTTTTGAATGTGCTCATCAAGAATTCATTAGTCTCTTTAACAGAGTTTCAGATCCCATCAGGGTGGATGAATTTAATCGGCTAATGAGGAAGTATTTGCAGCAAGTTGTACATAACTTTCATCACTGGAGAGAACTAGAAAACTTCATCAATAAGTTTTTTCATAATGGATTGTTTATACACGACCAGATGCTGTTCACTGATTTTGTTAGTGATGTCAAGGATTACCTGGAAGATATGAAGGAATACCAAAGTAATAATGAGAAGGTTTTTGAGGATTTGGACAAATACGTCTACAGATACTACTTCCATTATGATAATTCACCCCAGTATGGACCCAGGTTTGTTTCCATGTTTCCTGAACTTGATACCACAAAGAAGTGTTTTTTGTAAGGACAACCAATGTCCTTGTTGTAATGGATGGTCTTTGAGCAGATATGTGTATGTATGTGTGTGTATACATATACACACACACATATGCTAGAAGACTTCCTGAAGAACTTAGTGGAAATATTAGATTATGTTACATAAAGTGGATCTGTAGAACCTTTGTATAAATTCTGTGTGTGTGCATAGCACAATCTGATGTTTCTGCTGAGTTCTTTAGAAAACTGCAACTGTCAGTAGGATTTCTTTACACCAAACAGCTCTGATTGACCATCTGATAGAATGAGGAACTGTCTTGGAGCATTAACTGGGGCTTCCTTTTTGCTCTTTGCTGAATGAGGTTTTTGAGTATATTTGAGATGTCTCCGAGTCCTGTTCTGGCAGATACATTTCACTACTCTCCTGTAGATTAGTGTAATACTGGGTTAGTCTGTATGCCCAGAGCAGAGCTCATCACACAGCAGGCTTTAGTTCAGCTCCTGACCCTGACTGAGTTTTGTTCAGACTTGCTCCCGAAGGTCCTTGGTGTTAATTGTTTCCTACATTCCTTTCCTGGATCTAGAGGTGTTCTCAGGGCTTTACAACTTTACACTTGTATTATTTATCATTTCGTGAACTTTACTGCAGCTGGAAGTCTGAACTATTAACCGCTTTAGGGTTACTGAGTATTACGTGAAGTAGCACTTTCTCCTATTGAAAGCTGAACCATGAGGGTGATATTCCTATTATCAGCTACCCAGTTCATGTGGTTTTGGTAAACACATAAGGTTTATGATTTTATTTATAGTCCATCTTCCTAATTTATTACCAAATGAACTTTATTTTTAAATTAAATACCTAATTTGTGAGAATTTCACTTTGCAGCAAAACCATTCCAAATTCTTTTACTGATACTGTTATACAGAAGGTTGTGGTACCAGCTGCATTTTTATTTTTAGAAGGCATTTCTTTATATATACCATCTTATTTATGATTTAAACAAACAAATCCCTTCCCCATTTTTCTTGCAATCTAAAGGACTTACTACTAATTTTGTTTCCAATGAACTTCAGCATGTTAAAAGCTGTACTTGAAAATGTAATTGTGTTACAAAATGCTTTTAGTAGTAATAAGCTTTTGTTTACTCCTTGCAGTCGACCTAAAAGACCTTATACACAAACTGAAAATTCCAGACATGAAAAACAAGCTCAGAAGTACCAACACCGTAATAAAAGAGAAGGTAAATGGTATAAACATGGTCGCACTAATGGAAGACACATGGCAAATCTTGAAATAGAATTGGGGCAACTACCCTTCGATCCAAAATACTGAGTAATTTATTGTAAAAATTAAGATTAAAATTCACATGCTCTCTGGAAACTAATTGTTTTTCAACAAAGCAGCAAAATGCAAGGTTTTTTTTCTGAATAATTTGATTTTTACACATTTTTGTTAACAGGCAGAAGTCAGGCTTTCTGATTTGCATATTCTGTACCTTTGCTTTAACTGTTCTTTGGAAGTAAAGATAGTTTGGGTGCCAGCAGTATTGTTGCAGAAACTAGGCATGCCATGACCTGTGTATGAAAAAATGCTTAATTGCATTCCATTAGTGTAGTTAAAGCTTGAGCCATGCATAATGTACCAACTACTAACTCCAATGTTTGATATACTAACTTCATCTCATCCTTCAAAAAATAGATCAACGTTGTGGTAATGTATTTGTTAGTGCTTTGTAACCTTATATTTACTTCCTGTCTTTGGGGGGGTTCAAGAGCCTGTTGAATTGTGAAGAATTTGCTGTGCTGCATTCTAATCAGCGTGCTGATTTAAACACTTGAAATGTCTTGCATATCTGCATATTGTAGAAGAAAAATAAAAGAGACATTGTGGGTAAAAGTCTTTATTTATAAAAGAAACTCAGCATAGCTGTACAGTTCTATAAAAACGGTCTAGTCTTGTCTGTATTTTATTGCTTAAGTGTTCATATGGTAATTTTGGTCTTCCCAATGTTTTCTAGTGGTGTAAGGTAGGTCAGCAGCCCCACCCTACCCTACTGCTACTGAAGCTGCCTTCAGAAGGAGCTTTATGTGTTTGCAGGCAGCTACTGGCTGCCTCATGGGACTTCCCATTGACTTCCCCAGTTTCAGACTCACTGCTTTCTCCTTTCTGCACTATGAGGTGTAAGCATAGCTACTGCTATGCAAAACTGATCTGGTCCAAGGTCTAGCCACTGATCTTCAGGGATAATTCATTTCAGTTTTTCTCCTGTAGATGGAGATGTGGCTTCCAACTCGTCCTTGAGGTACATGAGTATGAAAGACAGTGGCTGTTTTCTCATAGTCCCTTAAAGCTAGAAATGTTGATATTTCCTGCAAATGAACATACATTAATTTCCACAGTAAGAAAACACAGCTGAGAGCATAAGAATAGTGTTCCAAAGTCTGTTGACAACCATCAGTTCAACTGTCCCTGGGAAGCTTTATCCTCTATTTTAGGAAAGCCTGCTAGAAAAAGAAGTACCTATCCTGTTTGATCCTGTCTGGAGCAGATATTCACCAGCCACCGTTCTTTGAGTCCATGGACTTCATTAAAGATTTGAGGGGTTAAAAGGTACTGTGACTAAAGGTGTTTTCAGTTTTCATTGTTGCTTACTTAAAAGTGCAGTTTCTGGGAACAGATGGCACATTTGTTTTAACATGGACTGAGAAGAATTCCATAGAGAATTCCATTACTTTGTGGCCTGTAGAATTCGCACAGAGGAGAGGGCATACATGAACATTAAATATATAGCAGTGGAATGATATCAATAATCTTACTATGGACTAGAGGGGTCAATTTTAATATAAGCTATGTTTTTAAAAGTTGTGACAACAATGTTCAAAAATTTTAACTATAACTCTTCCTAATGTATTTTGTAACTTATCCTCAGATGTAGCTTGTTTCCTCTTGCTGTTACCATACCTGTTCTAGCACATTGAAGAGGATCAAGTGACTGGGTAATAACGTGTCATTGTAAAACTCCTTATTCAGCCAGCCAAGTGGGTTAGAGTAAAACACATCTGCTTCATCAACGTAGCTCGCATTGCCAGTTAGATTTGGGGGACACTGAAGGAATCTCATTTTTAGAGGACAGTGAACATGACTAGGGAGATAAATAAAAACACATTTCATTATAAACTGACCAGAATCAGAGATTTGAAATGACTCAGCACTTCAAAAGACACCTCAGTCAAAACAGAAATATATTTTTTTTCCTCAGAGTAGTATTTTCTTCCCTTCAATACTTCATATGAAAGCAACGTAGAGCAAGCAGACTCAGCTCCAAACTGCTGGGACTGCTGTTTGCAGTTAACAGAAAATACATTTATCTTAATAAAAATACCATTTGCACAACATCAGTTTCTTAAAAAGGTACTTTTCCATATCAGCTTCACTATTTATATCTGCTTTAACATTTTGTTTATTTGCCAAGATCTACTGAAAACCTTTTGCAACGACCTAAGTCACTGTTGTAATGACATTTCTTTACTGCCTAGCTGCAGAAGTAAAATTAATACATTTTGATTATAACAATTAGTGTTTACTTTTGCTAAAAATGCTACCATAATGAAGAAGTGTGACATACTTAGTGAAGTCATTAAACTTACTGCATATCCTCATACAAAGCTATTTCACAAAAACAAGTAAAGCTTGGATGCTGAATTTTATTCTGTGGTATAAGCATTTGGCTTATCTCCCCTATTCACTCTTTATTAACTGTATGAAAAATCAAAACTCTTCCTGTATGCATTTATATATCTCAATTTATTAAGCCTTGGAAAAAAGAAATCTTGATTTCTGATTAAGAGTTTGGATTTTAATGTAGTGCACTGTTAACACTTCTAATACCTGTAAAATGGGGTAGAGTGGCATGGCATCAGGATGAAGACAAAAGCTTGTGACTGCTGAGAGTGATTGCAGAGCTGCTGGATGTGACTCATAACATCCAGAGTGCCTCGCTGGTGAACCAAACCTGTGTACAGGGCTGGGACTAAATTGGATAACAGCAGGAAACTTGCTGCAGTTTTCTTCCATGCTTTCAGGTATTTCAAAGAATGTCCTATAGAACATTTGAGTAAGTTTCAGAGAGGAACAATTCACATATTTTTGAAAGTACCCTAATACAGTGGCAAACCATTACTCCATCAATAACAATACTTTTCTTTGAGATACTTTACTACAGTGTTGAGTCTTTACTCTTTGAATGGAAATTCAAACACTTTGAATTTCAAATGCTTTGCTCTTTTAATTCTTGGATTTAACAGAGTAAGTCTTAAGCCCATACCTGTCTCCTGAAATACAGAAATACAGTGCTTTGTCTCCTTAAATTTAATTTATTGTAATGAAAAACAGTCAATTCAATGGTTTGGGTGAATGATATATGGCAACTTATTGATGTGTTCTGATTCATGCAAGTCCACATAGAGCCAGAATAAATGGTAACTACATGTGCATGGCTGTGGTATTCTTTTTCTCCAGAATGCTGAAAACTACAGCATTCCTTTATTGCTATTAAATTTTGTGCTTCTAGCCTTGGAAAAGCATACTCCTTCATTTTTTCCCATCTTCAATCACTGCCCCTTTTCCCCACTTTGCTTGAAGGAGCTAATAATTGGAAAAGGCACACAACTGTCATGCTTTTGCAGGAATACTTTTATCCATGCTAAGGATTCTTTCTCTGTGCTACAGTCACTTGCTCTCCCTCATCTTTTTTCTTTCTTTTTTAACTAGCTGTAAGAATGGACTAGGCTAATTCTAAGACTCTTTTGTCAAATAAGGTAAAAATGGGTAAAAATTATATCCAGGTAAGGTTGCAAGACATTTGAAACCAA
Organism: Anomalospiza imberbis; assembly: GCF_031753505.1. NCBI lineage: Eukaryota > Metazoa > Chordata > Aves > Passeriformes > Viduidae > Anomalospiza > Anomalospiza imberbis. The sequence continues at coordinate 13,077,628 of NC_089693.1, read as the reverse complement.
TGCTTACCACAAAATATCATGCAGAATGGCAGTACTGGGTAGATGAACCTGAATTCCTTATGGCTCAGTGTGCTGTAATAAAACATACAGTACTACAGCAAGAAAGTTAAATGCTTCCGTTCTGTTGACAAAATGTGTTTTAGAGCACAGAGGACTGGAAGAGCATGTGCATGTATTAAGAAGCTTTTAGTATTGAAGCATTAAAGAGTAAAAATCCAAACTGTCACTTCAGAAGAACATAATCTTAATTCAAATGTATTTATTATTTGGTCGGTTTAAACCAAGCACTGGTGAAAATTCCTACAATTAAGTGGTATGATTCTTTGACAATTAGATGTAATTTAGTCAGTACTTCACCAATCTGTTTTCTGTAATAAGACACAATAAATAGTGTGGATGAAAAGCTAAGATTCAAGTACCCATTTGTATCTAGGAAATTAACAGTCGCCCCTGCTAATACAAAAATACACAATTTCCCATGCCAACTTCTTGGGCTTTTTTGGGGATTACTGCAACACTCATGTCTTGGGAATCAAAGGGGTTCTTACAAAACTAAGGGAGGTCAAAAAGTCCTAAAGCCAATAGAGCTATTTCCAGTTTTGAGTTTGAAAGAAGAAATTGCTTTTCTGGTCTTGCTACTGTTTTGCTGTAGTCTATTACTACGATAGTATAAAAGTATTTATTACTTAGTATTTATTTACTTGCTGTATTTTTTTCTTGTCTGAAAGTGTTTCCTGTTTAATCTACAGTTAATTCTGATGCTTTAGAAGAAACTTACCTTTTCTTATACTTCTGAGCTTACAGTGAGAAATACAGCCTTATGATAGTTAAGAGCTGTGTATAAACTTGTGAATGGAGTAAGCTTTAGAAGTCTAAGAATCTCTCATCTTACTGGAGATGTATTAAAAAACCAAATGAAATGGTGTTTTCATTAACAGGCATCTAGTGTACTCAGTTTTCTAACTAGTTCTATTTTTGTTTAAACACCTGCTGGGTGATTGTTGGTTTTGGGATTTTTAAAATTTCATTTCATGATGAATTATTTTATTCTTTAAAGGTCTAATCAATTCTAAAGATACATGTTGGTGGCAAAACAAGAAGCAATATTACACAAAATTCTAGAACCAGTTTTATAACTGATTGCATTTCTTGGAGTATTTGAACAGTTTCAAGTTTTCTATCACTTAACCTGAACACTATGCTGCTTTGTTCTGGAGAGGACAGGAGCTTCGCAAAGAACACAACCAGTGAGAGGCAGCAGTTCACTCAGGAGAGATTACCTGTACACCAGCACTGTCCAGATCACTGCCAGCAGAAGGACGCGGTACCTCCTTGGTGCCAGTGCACAGCCGTGAATAAAGAACGGCAGATGGGGACCCAAGACAACTGGGAGTCCCTGAGTGAAGTACCAGTGCCAAGGGTGAGAGCCATAAAATGTTCCCAAATTCTGCAGCACGTTGAATTTCAAGAAGTTCAGCTGAACCAGTACCCACTGAGGGATAGAGGGGGGTTAAACACAAATCCAAAGTCAAACCCAACAGCTACAATGAATTACAGTCATCACTGGCCCTTTTTATCACATTTTCACTCCTATTTCAGGCTTTTTTTGTTTTTAATACTAAGACTCAGCATGGACTTCCTATATTTAGCAATTATCACAGAAGTGTGTAAGTTTGTAGTTTGTTGATAACTATTGAGGACTGAGCATACTGATTTTATGTAGTATCATTTGAAGTACCTGAGAAATCAGTGTTCAACAATTTGTGGCTTAAGGATATATTTAGAGATCATAGGCCAGACACTGTCACAGAAACAAGAGAAGTCAGAGAAATCTGAAATATCCATCAATGCTAAAATACTAAATCCCAACCTTCTTCTTATAAGTCAAGTTTAAAACAGCTTACCTCACCAAAAAACACACGGTCAATTATTAAAGAGGTTCCTACTGTGACCAATCTGCAAAAATGGAAAGTTTGTTGCACTGATATTGCCTGAATTGCTTTTGTATCTTCTCCAACTGTCAAAACTCTGATTTCTAGTATTTTTGAGATTATCCATAGTCATGTCCATTTTACAGTGGCAACTTGCCATCACCTGGTATCCTTGGCACAATCCCAGATTAAGCTGGAATGCTGCTCATGTCTCACCATCCTGAAATCTTTCCTAGTGCTTTTTTGCAGCATATACAACAGTTTAAAGAAACGTTTCCTGTCCTTAAACTTTTGCAAAAGGACTGTATTTGTTCTCTTTTTTTATTTACATTATATCAGGTTTTTTTGCTTATCTGCCTTTGCAGTGGCAAAACCAATCTTAAGATGTAGCTGTGCAGTTTAAATTGAGAAAGAACTTACCCAGCCGGAATGCAGTTGTATAGGATAAGATCTGCTTTCCTCTGTTCTTGCAAAAAATGGCTGAAGACCAAAGGCATCCACAGGATAACAGCAGTGGGACGAATAACAATTGCAAGTGCAACCAAAGCTAAATACTTACAACTATAAAGGAAGAAACATAAAAAAACCCTGCAGCTTATCAAAAGGTCTGGTCAATTCTTTTGCAGACGGTGACACGTAACTTTGCCTCTCTGAGTGCAGTTACTCTCTCTTGCTTAGAAGGCTGCAACTCTAGAATTGCTTTGTTACAATGGAGTTGCTAACTGGTGGTACCTACTTTAAAATAACGAGTGATAAAGAAAATTGTGACCACAAATTCACCTATATCTGACCCCAAAAAGCTTTTGCTATCTTTTCCCAAGTTACTATATATTCCAGTGTTTTAAAGTTTAAAATAAGCTTCCCATAAAGTCATACTTTGCAAAAGGAAAGAGGGGAATAGGTAATTTTACATACCAGCTATAACATAATCTTAAAAAATATTTAGAGGAAATACTAGAGTGTTCCTTCCATGAGACAGAACTCTTGCTACATGAATGAGAGGGCTTTGGTTGTCTTAGATGTTAAGAAAAAAGTTAGCATTTTAAACAGTATCAGTAGATTGGTGTCATCCCAAACCAGAAATTATCAGTACTGTAAGCAGAAAGTTTCTCACCTGTTCCCCATCTTGGAGCCTTTTATTGGATAATAGGAAAGAGCAAAAATGCTAAGAATAGTCTCCATGGTGTTTGTTAGAGTTCTGGTACAGGAATACCATGTAAACCAGGAACAGAGTTGGCAGAAGAACTGAAAATAATTATGAACACATTAAAACAAGTTCCCCTAAATGAAGCTGGTAATTCTTCAAGGCGTGACATATCATTTTGCTCTTATTTACAATGCAAAACCAGTGTTTATTAACATGCATAATTTTTTAAAGGCTGTAACTCACCACAAACTTTGCTGTTTCTGAATTTTCAAGGTGTTGCACTAATGAGTAAAGCTTCACATCAGCAAAAGCAGCCAGCACTGCCTGTGCAAGCCTAGGGACCCAGATCTGTGTAAGCAGAGAGAAAACTGTACTTGCAACAAACCAAGGTAAATTCCAAGTTTTAAGAGAGGACTGAACTAGTGAATGACTGTTCAAGTATGAAAACAGTGAATTGGTGAATATTCGCAATAGCTTTTTATGATTTTAAAAATGAAGTAGTAAGGGCCTTGGGTAAGGATAGTATTTCTGCCAAAACAGAGAATGTCTGAAGTTCAACTGAAAGTGTTCCGAGATGGAAAGTCGAATTATCTGCTTTACATCTCCAACAGAAATCAAAAGGGGCTGTTATTTGTTAGTTCTTGTGGGTTGAGTGCAAGTATACATTGCTAAACACTTTGGAAAACTGAACTATTGTGCAATTATGATGTAGTGGCAAACACAATCAGTATGGAAATCCAAGAGATTGATGGAGACCAAGAATAATCCTCTACACTTACAGGCATCACTGTTGTGACTGGAAATCTATGAATGAGTTCTGCCCCCATGGGAAGTCAGCGGGGTCTCTGTGCTCACACATCTCTAATTGCCAGACTCAAGGCTTTGCATTTTACTTGGATAATGATAAAAATACACGGTGTTTAAATACAATACTTTAGAATTGAATTTTAGTAGCAGATGCACATTTTTTGATTATACTCACCAGCAGCTGAACATTATCCTTAGCCAGCAGCTGTAATGCTTTGTACATGCTTGCAAAGATCAGTGGGTATGAGTAGCCCCTTAAGCTACTTGTCCATTCCCAAGTCAGGTAACCATAATTATGAATATTAAGGACAGATCATGACCAACTGAAAGGAAAAGCTTCACCCGAGCCATCCGAGTCGAGACCTTCTGTCCCCTTGGGCCAGAGCGGTGGGGTGCTTGTTGCTGTCAAGCCAACACCTTATTGCCGGGGAAAGCCGTGTCCGAGCGGGGAGAGCCGTACCCGAGCAGCCTCCCGCCCACGGCACCGCGGGGGCCGCGGCAGGCGAAGGATATTTGAAGACCATGCGGTGAGCCACCTCCAGCGACTGCCAGTACTCGTCCGGGACGAAGCTGGTCTGCACGAGGAAGCAATTGAGCGTCCGCAGCGCCAGGGCGAGCGCCAGCAGCGGCGCGGGCGCGGCTGCACCTGCGGGGGCGAGGCTGGTCCGTCACGGGCCCCTCGGGGGCCGCCCCCTTCCCCGCCGTTCCCCGCCCGGCCCGGCCCGGCCCCGCTTACCGGCGCCTCGCTGCGCGGCGGCCCCGCCGGCCGAGCTGTACAGCACCGAGCGCCGCTTGCGGAGCCGCACCGCCTCCGGCATCCGCGCCCGCAGCTCCCCGACCGCCTCCCCCGCCGGGGCATGCGCGACCGCGGGAGGCGGGACAGCGCCGGTACTTCCGTCCGGTGCCTGCAGCCAGGGGAAGCCGGGGCTCTGCCGCGTCCCGCGTTCAGGTGAGGGCGCCGGGGCCGCGGGCCGAAGCCGCGCCGCACTGCGCGCCCGCCCCACGCGTGTCCGTGAGCGCGGCAGCGCCGCCTGCCGGCATGAGGGGGCGGCTGCCGCTGCAGCACGTGGCCGTGGCCGTGGCGCTCGGCGTGGCCAGCGGGCTCTACATCTACGGGCCGCTCTTCCAGCCGCCCGCGGCCCCGCACGGCCCCGCCGCGCCGCCGCCGGACGCCGCGCCCGAGAAGAGGCCCTGAGGGAGGCGTGCGGCGCCGTTCCCGGGCACCGCCTCGCAGCCCGGCCCTCGCACGCCCCGTCCGTCGGGGGCAATGGAGCCGGTCGGAGCCGGCGCGACCGCCGCCTGCCGGGGCCGTCCCGCCCGAGCCGCCTCTGCAGCCCGGCCCCGCGCTGGAGCCGCCCGCCTGCTGCTGCTGCGTGCCTGCGTGTTTGGAACCAGACTTCGGGACGTGAATGTTGAATCATGGATGATATTCTGAATGTCTGAAGGGCTGTTTCACCTCTGAATTTAAATAACATCAGGAAACTCGGAAAAGAAAGCTGCTGCTGTGTGGTTATGCTTCATGGGTTTTGTTGGATTGCCTCTGGTCTGATCCTCCAAGTGATAAATACCATTTTTCTCTGCTTCTCATGGTGTCAGTTCTTAATACCTCAGCACAGTTGGGAAAGCAGTACTGCAAAGGGCTGAGAAGTGAGAAGGGAACTGCACTCAACTTTGGTATCATTAGCTTATAATCAGACCTGGCCATATGTACATAAACACACGTACCACATGTGCTTATACACAGATTTCATTCCTGACAGAGTGAGGCTACAATAGATATTGAATACATAAATCTGCCTGGAAAATGGGTTATCCTTGAGAAGAGCCTCAGTGTGTAGCTCAGGAAGGAAGCATGGCTCTTGGAGTAGGTGTGGATTAGTCTGACAGTACAGAATGTGAGACTTGGGGAAACTAAATCAGTAGATACGTCAAGACTTCAGTAAATCTAAAAAGAAACCAAACCCAGGAGATCTTGGGACAAACTTATGACAGGTTTTGATTTTAACACAGAATCTTGCTTGGAGAGAATGAGGGAAGAAACCAGTTGTCTGTGTGTCTTTATATTTTAAGCCAGGAACAATGTTGTAGCTGGAGGCAGTGGTATAGAAGCTGAGATGGGAGGATAGCAGTAGAAGGTGGGCTGGGAGGTGTAGCTGAGTGCAGTAAATGCAGTTTGGACATGACATTACATGGGCAGTGGCTTTAAACTGAAAGAGGGCAGGATTAGATTAGATATTGGGAAGAAATTTTTTACAGTGAGAGTTGTGAGTCACTGGCACAGGTTGCTCAGAGAAGCTGTGGCTGCCCCACTCCTGGAAGTGTCCAAGGCCAGGCTGGACAGGGCTTTGAGCAGCCCGGTCTAGCAGAAGGTGTCCCTGCCCATGGCAGGGGGTTGGAACTAGATGGTCTTTAAGGCCCCTTCCAACCCAAACCATTCCCTGATTCTATGAGGAAATGCTACAAATTGCCACAAATTTCAGTGCAATCACTGAATTGCTGCTGTGACTCCAGCAGCTTCCTCTAGAGTACCACTAAATATTGAAAAGGTTATTTTGAAGAGGTGTAGCTCAGGTCTAGAAGGCACTTCCTTTGTAAATATAATGACTGGAATTGTCCATAAAGATGGCAGTTGAATTTGAAAAGCCTCAAGAAAGAGGATGTCTGAACTGATGCAGGTGGGAAGGGTTATTGATGCAACAGAGCTTAAGACTCTGCTTGCTGAATTCTTGAGACTGCTGGATTTAAAGAGTTTACTGGGAAGCTGCTGAGTGAAAGAGCACTCTTCCCTTGCGGGGGAAGGCAGGCAGCCAGCAGGCGGCAGGAAGAGCTCATTAAACCCACAGTGGTGTGCATTAACCAGGCACCGCGGATTTTCGCTGCAAAACCTGTTTTGCCTCTCATGAATTCTTAGTAAACGGCGCGAGAGAGGTGAGGAGGGTAAGGGCTGCAGAGCCAGCCCGGCTAATGCCGCTGAGCACCGCGCGGTGCTGCCCTCGGGCCGCGCTCAGCCCGCCCAGGTGGCCGCGGCGGGGCCGGGACACGCCGGGGCGGTGCCGCCCGGCCCACCCCCACCTCGGGCTGTACGGGAAGTGATGTTGCCTTGACGGAAAAGACACGGTCGGAGCCCGAGAAAAAGGCAGGTGCGGCGTGACGCGGCTGCGGGAGCTCCGGCGGCCGGGAGGCGAGCAGGTAGGGCGGCCGGGGAGGCAAGCAGGGCAGTGAGCATAGGCGGCGCGGCTCGGCTCGGTTCGGCTGGGCTGGCAGAGGGTTCTCAGAGCCCCGGGACGGTGTTTCGGGCGGGGAACTCTGGGTGCCGGCGCCCCGCGGCTCCGGAACAGCGACCCGGGCTTTAACGAAGGGGCCTCGCTCGGGAGATCAGAGTGAGACGTCCGCAGGCTCGGCCTTTGGGCCGCCCCTCAGGTGCTTCCCCTCACGGCTGCTGCCGGGAGCGCCCGCAAGCAGCCCCGCTCGGCCTTCCCGCGCTGCTGCTGCAGGAGCTGCAAGCTCCCACCGCCTGGAACTGCGTTTCTTTCACACAGGAGACGTGGATTGCATGCCTGGTTTAAATTTTTAAAAAGGTTTTAAAAATGGTCAGTCGTTATGAAAGCACTATAATAATGTTACATCTGCCTAGCCAGGACTCAAATCTTGTATGTGACTATCAACAGACCTGTTGCTCCTTTCTGAACATTGCATGTTTGTCTGAGGGAGGCTTCGTGCTGAGAAGGCCCTTCACCCTGATTTCTAATGCTTGGGCTGAATTTACACTTCGATGATCTTGGATCTAAAGGAACGCTAAGTCCATTAGAAACACATATTGATTTTCCTAACTTTGTAAGTAACTAGAGTATATTAATATATGTGGTATTTTTGATGCTGCTAGGAAGGTATAAAGGACATGCTTAGAACTGTTGAAACCACTCAATTTTTATGTCTTAGACGTGTATCAGGAATATTTTGAGCTTTCTGACTGTATGACTGTTCTAATGCTTCCCTCATAGATGGTGCTTAGGAGATTTTCATCAGGATAGCACACACATGTTTGGAGTTAGTTCTGCAAGGTGATGTGTTGCTGCACTTACAGGTTTTTCTTTGAAACGCTACAAAATCTATTCTGCCCTGTCTTAGAAACTTAATCTGACATAGACATCTTCTCTCAGCCCTTCTTTCTTGTCACAGACTTTTACTAATTTTGTGAGTGTTCCAAGTATTTTCCAGCCAGGGAAAAGCATATACTGCAATATGCATTTCAAATGCTGATAGGTAAATGTAGGAATGGTATTTGTAATGCTAAATGAATGTCTCAAAAGCATGGTTAAAAAGATGGAAAAAAGAACAGCATGTTCCTGTGTTTCTCGTTCAGGGTTCTGATTTTACATCTACTTAATCTCTTGCACAAAGGAGTTTGGGAGAGAGGGTGTGCTACAACTTAACTCTGGTTTATTTTCACATTTAACAAAATTTCTCATAAGCAACCAGATGTCTAAAACCAGACTCTAAGTTTGTTTTATCACTATTGTTAAACATGGGAACACATTATTATTTTATCACTTGATTACACATTTCCTTTTCTTTTAAAGAGAAGATAAGGTGCGATAAAAGAATTCTTAAGTAGGGTTTGACATTTACAGAAACAAGTATTACGTGCAGTAACCCCTATGTGCCTTTGAATTCTTGGTTGTGCTGTTCCTGCCAGGTATCTGCCATGCTGGTAAATGACCAGTGATAGGTCTGTCAGTTTCCAGCATAACCCTGGACTTGCAGATCAACATCTTTATTAAGATCAGTCTGTCACAGTCAACAGAGATGGTTAGAATTTAATTTAATCTGAAGAAACAGGCAACTACTAGAGGTGGAATATAAAGATTGAGAACTCCTTTTCCCTGTAGATGTCTCAGCAAATAATTAAGTTGCATTTATAAATAATTAATCATCACATATTCCCATCTGTATTAAAGCTGCATTATTGTACTCTGCACATGTGGTTGGTCCTGCAGAGGGTTACTTAGATACTTACAGGTGAACTTTTCCTGGGCTGGGCATACACAGTGCTCTGGAACTTGATTTTGCTCCCGTTGTCTTGTAGATACCACTCAGTGCTGCAGGTACAATCTTTGAGTTTACAGCACTGGCTTCAAACATGCCTGAAAAAGTTGTTTAAGTACAGCGTGGTTTAATAAATTCTAACCTAAAAGGCAGTTTTTTTAGCAGAAACACTTTTTTTTTTTCTATTTATACAAATATATTCCCAATCAGTCTTTCTCTGGATATAGCATCTGGTTATGAGGCTTCTTTTCCTCATTTTTTTTTTCTCTTAGTCAGAACTGCATCCCTGTCAGGAGGCAGGACTAACTTGAACCATGTTAAATCAGCTGAGATCACTTAATGATTTAATGATCCTTTTATCTCCAGTGGAGCTTTGTGAATAAGTCCTAGCCCTGACTTTCTTTTCTGGAACACCCTTACATTGTTGTATTTTCATACATAAACCAGCAGAATTTACTTTTGATTTCTAGTAATAAGTAGTCTCAGCGCTTGTGATTTATTTTCCAATCTAATAAGCCTCATGGCATGTAGATTAAAATATGACATATTACCAGCATACTTTTTTCCTGTGGTGTTGGTGTGGCTTCAAAGGGCTGAGGATGCTTTGGGGGTTGTGTGACAGTTTTGCATATCCTGGGTGGTGGAATTCTTTTCACATACTGGCACATTTCAGCACTCTGGAGCTGACCTAACAAGTTCTTCAGTATTTTAGACTACAGGAGGAAAAACCCAGGCAAATGTCCTTGTTTCTATGGCTCTGAAGATAATATCAAAGTGTAAACCAGTGCAGTGATATTTTCCTGAGTGTGCAAACCTATTTCCCATAGCTATTTTCTTTCTCTATGTCTGATACTTTTACTGATGAGAAATGGGTAAGAATCAAACGTGTCAGAAAAAGGCACTTCTGGAAGACAGTGTGAAGGAAGTAAGGTAGCAAAGGGGCAGGAAGCAGCAGTGAAGATACAAACTTAGCAGGAGTACAACTTTTCTAGAAATCTGTCAAAAAGTTGGTTAATATGTAATCAGTGTTTTTAAATTAAAAGTCAAATTTGTGGGCACTTGCAAAAAGTATTTTGAAAATAACTGTACACTTCTGCAGTAATTCTTTGTGTAAATGTGATATGTGAATGAAAGGACTGTAAGGAGTCTGAAATATTTTATGTGCAAATGAAACACTGGATAGGTATAAGGACACTGCTACACAAATCAAGTAGCTGAGGCCAAATTAAGTTTGGAGTTTGTGACTGCAGTTTTGCAGCTGTGTACTGCTATTGGTTTAGAATGTGATAAGAGGACAAAGGAATAAATAGCAAAGTAGATAAAAACTGACTCTGCAGTAATACTTTCAAGTAAGGAGAGCTCCATGGGTAGAAGCAATGCCTTTTATTAGAGCAGTTTATTTAGCTGCAAAGGATAGGCTTTCAGGTATGTAAGCCCCTTTCAGGTTTGAATTAGAAACAGCAGAATGTAAAGCAAAATTGAAAACAATGGATGCACAATTTTTATAATACTTTTATTAAGCTTATATCATTAGAAGGTGATGAAGGTTCTCTGGAGAAGTGCTGTTGTCCAGAGTCAGCCCAGTCTCACTCTTAAGGCCTGGCTCATTATTTTCATAACTGTGGGATATGTCATTTGGTTCCCTTATCACCCAAAGACTCTAAGGAAAATGGCTGCTCTGTGAACTGAAAGGAGAGAACCAATTCATTCCAGTAACATCCTTGGGGAAAGGGAATATTTGAACTAGACTGAAGGCTGCTAGTGGTGATAAGGACTAATAAAGTATGTATGGTGGGTAGGGGGGAAAGAAAGCTTCATTCATTTTTATGAATAAAAATGCAAGTTTTCTCTTTTTCTCCTGTGTCTCCACCAGTCTTGCTAGTATAGTATTTTATATTGGTAGTTGCTGAGGGAAATTACCTTCCTCCTGGAGATCTCTGCTGATAATTGTGTGACTGTCATGGAGTGTGGTGCATTTTGAGAATTTCAGGGTATCACTCAAGGCTCACAGTTCACTGCTTGTGCTGTGAAATGGTTTTATGGTTTTATGCAAGGTTTGCATTAAATGATTTGCTGCTACAGTTCTTGCCAGTGGCTGGTGCTTTCCACGCCTGCTTGGAAACCTAGATAATATTCAGAATGCAGATTATAGCAAAAAACTGGATAATTTGGGTATTTGGATAATTATAGCAAAAAACTGGGGTCTTTTTATGGTGGCTTGTTTTTTTTTTTCAATTGCAGTGTCTAATCATAATTCCTCCTCCCCCATTCTAAACCAAACTTTAGGTGTGACTGAATGTGACCCACAATGCAGGTATCAGGGTAGTTCTAGCCCTGCTGGTATTATCCATTTCCAACAGATTTTTCTCATGCACCACTTTCAGATCCTGTGCACATAACTGCACATGCTCCACTGACTTTCTCCTCTAACACTGATTCAGCTTGACAGGTCTTTTCTGTTGGGGCATGAACTGTCTGACTAATACTTAATTTTTCCATATTTTTTCTTGGAATGGTGTCAGGATAGACATCTCTGTACAGAGATGGTGTTAACCAAGTTTGAAGATAGTACTGCCTGATTTGATTGTGTTTCTTCTGAATTTTGTAGCAAAATTCTCATAATTTTAGATTGGATAAATATAGGCTCAAGTTGGAGTTGTTAAAGCAGTAGTTTTTAAAATGTTCTGTATCTGTGAAATGGAAGAGGTGAATATAAATCTTTATCTGATAGTTTTCTAGAATTGTCAGTTTGGCCATAGCCCACAGGGCTTGAGATCCTGCTGTGTGTCAGGAGGAGCTGCAGAGCAGGCTTTGGAAGGCCTGTGAAAAGATCATGCTGCAAAAGTGGAATCATGCTTTTTAGTAGGTTTTGAAACAGAAGACAACTCCTCCTCCCCCAAATCTGAACTGCTGATATGGTGGAACTCCACTGGTTTTATTCCATTCACTTTTTAATAATAGATGCACTTAAATTTAATTTGCTTTTAAAATAGATAGTGTCTTTTAAATCCAGCTTGAAAGGAAATGTAAAACTGAATGACTGTCACAGTATGTGCTGCAGCAGGTACAACCTGGGCAGCTGGTGGGTTTCCCTTGCAGAACTGGAAACTCTAACTGCCAGCTTTCAGGGGAGGCACACATCCCACTTTTCCCTTTATCCAGTCTACCATTTTTTTGCCATTTTTTCACAACATGTTCAGGAAGTTCAGATCTCCTCTGTAAAGGAGTGCTCAAACTGATTAGCAAATTCAAATGTTGGGGGAAAAGGCAGAAATAATAGAAATTCAGTGTCTCTGCCCCTCTCTAATGAGCTTTGTTTCCTTAGGAAACCAGGCTAAGAGGCATATCCTCATTTCAGCTTTGTTTTTTGCATTGCAAATTTGGAGCTGTGTTCCAAGAAGTCCTTACTGCATTCATAATCTCGAGTGTGGTGTGTTGAGCCTTAGGGAATTTTTCTTCAGCCTAGCATCCTATGGGAGCATGAAGAATGGGAGCAGTAACGTTTTTAGTAATTGGGAGACACACGGGGAGTGGAATGGGGCCAATGGAACTGAAAGACCTACTTTGGTAATGTACTGCAGAATCACCACCACCTTTCCAAGCCCACCCATTCCTCCTGCACACCCTGAAGGAAGGCAGATCAACCAGTCAGGTTAGTTAACCTGGGGAGTCACTGAATAAATGGGAATATGAAGGAGCTCTCATGTTAATGGTGTTCATGCTTTAAGAAATGATAGAAAAAAATAGGCATCACAGGTGTTTAATTTGGTTTGATGTGCTTTATTGCATGGAAGATCAAACAATACACTGCAGAAGCAATACTTTGCTGTAGCTCAAAAGCAGCAGACTTCTCTGTCTCTCACATAGTTCACATAATTAACCTTTCCATTTTTCCTCCTGAGAGCAGAGTTAAAGTGCAAAAGGCACTGTTGACAGCTTGCAAGGAGAATGATGAACCACTTGCCCTATTAAGTAGATGCAGAAAAGATGTGAACAGGGTCTTCTTGTGCTGGAAAGAAAACCCAGCTCTGCTGAGACTAGTTTTCAAATAACATGTTTGATCAGGTACTGCCAAAAATAAACACATATCAATTGAGCTGAAGTGTTGATAGAAATATGACAGAAACTTTCAAAGCTGTATTAATATAGGATTGTAAAACATTGAAAATCATTTCTTAGGTAGCTGTAGTGCACATGTTCCTTTAAATGGGTACAACAGCTTCCTGTAAAGATACTATGTTTTTTAATTTAAAAAGTTCCCTTAGTCATCAACCCTTTAAAGTAGATAAAGATCATAGATCTAAAAGGAGATTTGTAGCTCTTCAGGCTGAAGATAGACATCAGATTATTGGTGTGCTTTTACAGCTTCTCAGCCAATGCAGGGCCACTGGTGCCTCATGCAGTGCTGCTCCAGGTGCTCTCTTCACGCAGTCAGGCCTGCACTTCATTGGTCGTACAAAATGTGAACCAACACAGTATCACAGAAGAACTGTAGCACATCAAATAATTCATCCATCTTTGGGTTAAATGTTCTTTTGAGTACAGATTATATAATTTGAGTAGTGTGAATGTTGCCAAAATACAATTTTCTGCATACAAAATGATCACATTTGCTCAGTTCACTCAAAACAAATAATCATGTTTATTCATACGCATTTTATTGCTATTTTAAATAAACCTGTTTTGACCATTTCTTGGTGTTGTAACATCTTATATAAGGACATGTACAACAGTATTTTTTAATACTATTTTCTTTCTGATATTTTAGAACTGTAATAAGAGAGAACCTTGTTCAAATATTAAAGGGTTCTTTCCTTCCCCTTTTGATTCAGATCTGGAATAAGCATTATAGAAAGTGGTGTGGAGACAGAAGCTTGCAGTTTGACAGAATTGACAGATCTATTAGAATCTCTTGTTTGGGATAATTTTACTAATATTTTCTGAGGTCAAAATAAACATATATAAATCGTATTTGGGAAGCAGTCTTTTGATGTTTGTTCTGATGACAGAGCTCGGTCTAAAGTTTTTTGAAGTGCTGATGTTGAGTACCCAGCTACTGCAAAGGATTCCTGTCTTTAGGCAGTATGATGTTCTAGGAAGGCAAAATTGATGCTTTTAATTTGTTGATTATTTTACTGTTAACTGTTTATTGTTGAAGAGACCCTGGTAATTGTTGGAAGTTAGTTATCGGGAGACTTTCTTGGAGGGAATTATTTTTAATAACCTCCTTTCTATGTTAAATGCTGCAGATCTTAAATATGCCAATCCTTTATCACGTGCAATGATAAAGAAAGCTCTGTCACCATTGCTAGAAATTGCCTAGATTGGCTTACAGTTGAAAGAACATAATGAAAGTTTTACTTTACTCTATAATATTACTAAATATTTAGCAGTTGTGCCTTTGGGTAGCAGGAAGGCCTGTCTGACCTACTTTTATTTTAATCACTGAAGGGATATTTCATGATTTGGTCCTGGCAAAGTTCAGCTATAACAGTTCTGGTGTGAAACCTGATTTTGTGAGTGTGGGTTGTCTTCTTTTTTTTTTTTTTTTCCTTTTTTTTTCTGGAAGGATATTGGTGAGAGAAAAGCAAAAGAAAAAAAAATCCTTTATATGGAATTTATCTCCTCCTTTCAGGTCCTTTTAGTTCTGTCCTGAAGTACTGGCATGTTACTGCAGAGCAGGGGCAGATGACGCTGATGTTAGGCACAGCTCTTGGCTTTGGAAACAGGGATGTGTTCTGTAGCACTATCTGAAATGGGCTGTTACTAGATTCAGTTCTCTCCTATTCCTCTCTCCGGTGGCAGATGTCTTTATTTCTGCAGGCAGGTAACAATCCAGCATTTTTCTTACAGAAGAAACATTTGCTACAGGACAGTTTGGACACCTGCAGCTTTTCTTAAGGGTATGGAGTGTGTGAAGGCAAATATTCTGATGCTTATACTTAAGAATGCTCCACACTGTTCACTGTGTTTAACTCCTCAGATTTTCTCCTAAATTCCTAGGCCTGTAAAGCATAGAAAAGTTTTACAAGTAAACAATAAATTCCATGCATTCAGATCATCTTGTTCATACAACCTGTTCATAAAACTTGTAAAAATGTTGGGAATATTGAATAACTGAGTAGATAGGTATTCCTTTGTAGAGCTGGAGCTTCAAAACTGCATTTCATAGATTCAGTAATTTTGATCCCCTACGTAAACTAAGAAATTGTCCAAGCTCTTACAACCCCCTAGGACTGGGGTAGCAGTGGGAGGAAGGCTCACCTTGGGCTGCCTGCAGTGGTTCCTGTTCCAGCTGTTGCTGCTTGGTTTGTGTTTGCTTCCTGCCACGATAACAGGGCTGCCTCAGCTGCCTCTGCAGCATTTGCTGAGAGGCTGCAAACATGTTGGTTTAAAAACAGAGACTATAAATAACCAAACACTGATGTCCTCCCAGTTTATAACTCTCCAGTTTGAAATCAACATAACTTCACCCTCAAAAAGAAAGCTTTATTTCAGCTGTACTTTTCTGGCAAAGTCTTACTGTTTTGGATAAAACCCTTGCCTGGTAGGGAGGAAGGAAGAATTAGTTTGTGTTCCTTGCAACACGTTGGTGAGAGACAAGTTGAGCAGCCTCATTTCATCCTGAAATAAAACACTGAAGTCTGGGGATTATTTATGAATTGTTTTCCTATTAAAGATGGCAAACATCTGACTGTATGGAAGAGTTTGAACTCCATTTACATTGAGAGAGATTGAGGTTGAGACTTCCAGACAGTTTGTGCTTAGTGTGTGTAGTCACCTCCCAGGGCTGTTTGCAACATGGCAGAAGAGTTGCTGCTTTGTCTGTCAACACTTCTTATCCTGTTCCTCCTTCTGCACTCTGGAGCAGTTACCAGACATTCTAGTGTGCTTGTGGTCTGAATATTTCTTCACAGTTAAGCCAATGTGTTGGTATTGATCAGGGAAGCAAGCAGTTAAAGATTAAAAATGTGCATGTTGCTGAAAATTGAACACAATTCTGTTTTTTAATTGCGTGTGGGAGCAAATAAGAGCCTTTTATATTCCTCTAAAACTTGTGAAATTTTCAGAAGATTGGATAGAGCCAAGAATGGGTAGATTTTTAAAAACTACAACCTGTAATTAAATGTCAAAGAAATTGATTTTAGTTAATGCTGGAAAAATGCTAAGGCAGGGCACAAAAAAGTGTTCCAGCTCTGTATAACAGAACTTAGATGTTCATCAGGGCAATGAAAATAAAAATTGCCTTGATTCACATGAAAAGAGGCAAGATAGTTGAACACAGAAACAAGTGAGAGTTAAGAAGCTTGTGGTGTTGTCTTTGTTACTGCTAGATGAATCCATATGTTAAATATTTGTAGCAGCCTGTCTGCAGCACTTCTTAAATTATAAGATTGGAGACTAGCCTGAGACACCACCTTAATTTTCTTTCTTTGCTGCTCTTGAAGCAGCTTGAGGAAAGAAACTGAGACAGGAAAGGATTGTGCAAGGACACTTGTCTGCAAAAGCTCACATCAGCTAAATCTCACTCGGTGAGTGCAAAACTTGCTTTGTCCACAGCTGTCAGTGCTCTCCTGTGAGCATCGGTAATGTTGGGGTGTCTGAGAGGGGACAAGGCCTCGTGGGGCTGCAGGGGGCTGTGAAGGTCCTATCTCATCCCTTGGGCCCAGTGCAGGGCCCTCCATGCAGTGAGTGCCTCTGTTGTTGGTACTGGGGCAGACCTGTGAATTCTGCCTCTTGGGGGCCTGTGTTAACAGGCCCTTGTGTGCTGACTCACTGAAGAGTTGGTTTACATGTTAAATCAGTAGCTTTATTTCCTTGAAGTTATTTAAATGTTTAAAATGTCTGCATGTGTCTCTTAGGACTGAGCAGGGACAGGAACTTGTAGGTTTAACATCTGTGTTTCAGAAAGTTTCTGGCAACATCCTCACTCTGATCTCTTCTTGGAGCTTGTTGCCATCAGAAGTGGTTCAGCAGAAAGGACTGGACACAGATGCCTACAAAGCCCTATGGTACAGCTGTCATTGTCCTTCCAGCTCCTGCTCACATGGTCTGTGCCAGTTTTGTAATCAGTACCTTTTTCTGCTGTCTGTAAAGGTGGGAAATAAGACCAGTTTGGGCAACTTTGGTGCTTGCTGTATTTCAATATAGTAGATTACTGTGCTTGCTGTATTTTTTTTTTGTATACTTAGAAAAAGTTGTGCTCGCACATTGCAACTTCCTCCCCCTAAGACAAGGAGGAGGGTCAGTAGTTTATGCAAAGGCTCGAGGTGTATTACCTGGTTTAGGGAGATCTAGTTAGCTACTTTGCTTACTTTTAAAAGGGGGAAAAGAGATCACTTGATCGGTCAGCAAGACCACATGACAAGCAGCTGAATGTAATTAGGTGGGGAGGGTGGTTGTGTGGGGCTGGCAGCTTCCCATGCCCTGTGAGTGTTAGAGCTATTAGTCTGAACTACACTATTTTGGTTTTGTTTCTCTCTCTGCTGATGCTTCCTGTAGATGAGAAATGGCTCTTTTTGCATGACTATGGTATTCAAGAGATCTGACCTGTGTCAGGAAACTTGTCACTGAAGCACATTTGGAAAACTACAGATCCATTCACAGCTGTTAAACATAGGTATGTAAACACTTTCTCTTTTCTGTTTATTTTCAGAAGATTTATTACATTGTTTTCCTTGAGCTGACTGTGCCAGCTGTTCTTCTGTTCAGAGTTTTGAAACACTTTCACTTTAACAAGCTGCCTGGAATAGGCTGATTTTGAGAGTTCGGCATTGCTGCATCCTCCTGTTCTAGAGGGAAAAGAAAAGTTGGGGAGTACACTTGGTTAATGTAACACAGGCTTTGGGGTTAAATGACAGAACTGCAGCTCTTTTGGTATGTATTTAGTAATTGCTTTTCATAAATAAATCAGTCAGACTTAAATACAAACCAGGGTAAGTTTATTAACAAAATAAATAAAATGACTGCAGTGAGCAATGTCTGAATCCATAAGATGCCTGTTCTGGTCCCAAGTCATCAGCCTTCTATATTGTCTTCTGTGGCAAACTTGTCAAAACTTGTTCTGCAGTTGGAAGGTACAATTAGACCCCTGATAGTAAGTGTGCTGTGCAAATAACATTTAAAATACTGAACAGACTAACTCATTATTTTTAAATGCTGCAGTGCTTGAACTTTTTTCCCCCTCTGTTTCTGTGTTCCTATTAGTATTTAAAGATAGATGATACTGAGTAAAACAGTCATTCAGAATGGCAGGGTTTTTAACTGCGTTGTGCACCAACATGTTTGTTATCATGTCAAGAGATGATAAAAGGCATGAACATGGTGTTCAACATGGTGCAACATGTGTTGCACAGGTTGTTATTTTTAATTAGGAAAAAAAAATATTGAATAGCAAGGAGCCATGAGAGCTCATCTAGTTCACATTCCTTGTTCAATCATATAGTAATGACTTGAATGTTAAAATTAATTATCATAAAAGCAATAGGAAGGTGGGCTGTTATTACTGCATTTTGTATCTCCTTTGGAAGAAACTCAGAATATATGTACCCATCTGACTAAGTCATGCCATACCACTATAAGCATGATTTTCTAATCAAGCATCCTTTCTAGCCATGTGTTTACCAGCATTGTTCTAATCATGAACCAAAACTCCAGTTTTTGTAGACTGCAAATAACCAAGGAGGAGTTGTTCAGAGAACAGAAAACAGTATTCTTCTCCACTTCTGTGGAGGTCACAAGGCTTTCCCAGGGTTTTATTTTATGTCTAGCACAGAATGCCTTAAGATGACTTTTCTCCTCCAGATCATCACCAGCTGACTTATGTTTATGACAGAGAAGTGAGAAATTAATAAATATAGTTCAATAAATATATTTTCTTACTGTTTCCTTATAGACATCACCAGTGTATGCAAAGTTTATATAAAATAACTGGGAAAAAGGATTTTGTAAACATTGGTGCTTGGCTTACTGTTTTTGTTTTTCCTGTGCTGTGTGGATAGATTGGTTATTGTAGCTGCTTCACTGCAATTTACTGTTATATAATACTTTCATTTGTTGCATTACATGTGCATTTTGAATGTGTTACAGAAACTATTTCTAGCATGTTTTAGTGCAGTGATTTCTAATTGCCTAAGTTACTTGGGGATTTAATTTTGATAATATTGGAATTCTTTTGTACCCTGCAAAACAATATGCTAGCATTTGGTGCTGCCACCCTTTCCCTCACCATAGTCTTGCTGGATTTTAGTATATTTGCATGTTTCCAACATGTCTCTCATTTATAACACTATCTTAAACAAAATAGCCTTAGTAATTAAGCCTGCTAAAGACAAACTGGGAATCTAATTCAGCTGGGCTTCTTTAAGCATGTAACTAATAATGGCATTAAAGAGAAACTGTAAATTTTTTTTTCTTAAGAAAAAAAGAAGACCAACAAAAACTCTGAAACTCTAGAAAACTTAGAATGACCTCAAAAAAATCTTAAAACCAGTTAATGGAAAAAGTTAATGGAAGTATCCTAGTAGAGGGAGAAAAATAAGCTCTGGACAATGGGAAGGAGAAAAAGGAGTAACTTTTTGGTCTAAAATGTTTTACTTCAAACAGTGTAGTTCCTGCTTCTGAATTTGTTTAAACACTGTGTCATAGGAATAAAATTTCTTTAAAAAAATCTGTTTTGATACATTGTGATCTAAGTGTTGGTATAAACAGAAAAACTGGCATCTTGGTGAGGCAGTTCTCTGGGAGTGAGTGGGTTAGTCAGTACAGCACCACTACAGGCACTGCAGCTGTACTGATTAGTGCTGAGATTTTCTTTTTTCACATACTTAATTTGTTTTTACTGGAATCTCATTATTGGATTCTTAATTTCTTCTATAGTAAATCACATGCACTGATTTAAAATCAAACCAAATGCTGCAAAGCAAAGGCAGTCTTTCAGCAGAAGATGAAACACCAGCACCTATTTAATGAGACTTTTTTATAGAAACTCTTGTGGGACAATACCATGACATACTTCCATTTTATTGTGACTTGTGCTCAGAAGGGCATGGCTGAATAGATTCTTTCCCATTACTTACCCTTTATATTCCAGTCTTCATTTCAGAGGTTTAATGCTTTCTCAGTTATAGTGTAGGATTGTTCTATGAAGTTGGTTTGGCAGTTTGTGTGAGATTTTTGAGTTCCTCACAAGCATACAACATTTCTATTTGGTGTCTCACCAAGCCAGCACAGTCTGTATGCACTGTGGTGTGATAACTACATACACATTTCCCTGACACAGTTTTTGACAGGAAACTTGCACTGCTTGTATCAATTAGAACATTCTGACTGGCAATTTATTTTCATAGAAAAACTTTGTATATTTTTTCTGGAACTTGGGTTGTAGAGGTGGTTGTTCTGTAAGCTCACTGCTGCTAAGCCATTTATTAGCTATAAATAGAACCATTCTGAATTTTAAATGAAGACTTCTAAGGGTAGAGGTGGGGAAT
This sequence comes from Anomalospiza imberbis, assembly GCF_031753505.1. NCBI lineage: Eukaryota > Metazoa > Chordata > Aves > Passeriformes > Viduidae > Anomalospiza > Anomalospiza imberbis. The sequence continues at coordinate 13,057,208 of NC_089693.1, read as the reverse complement.
TGCCTCTTAGGTCAGTTCAAGTGAAACTTGAGGATGCTTTGTGTGCATGAAATGTTATGAAAGAATTCTTTAGGAAGGCACCTGCAGCACGAAAAGCTGGCAACAACTGCCAGGTTTCAAGTGGGGTTTTACTCTACAGCCATCTTGGGGCTGTCCCTCCATCTGGGAATAACTAAAAGGAAAGGTATGAGTAAACTGTGGCATTAGACTTGTGCTGCTTTTTGCTTTCCTTGCCCATATATTCCTATATAACAGCAATTAATGTAAGAAATTCTAGTTTGCTGTGCTGTTTGTCTCAGGAGTCTTTGCTGTGTATCAGGATTTAACTGTAATTCATGCTGTATTATGGGATTCTGATCTGAACAGTGAGATAAATATTACTGGCAACTCAGGTTGAAAAACAGAAGGCTTTTTGAATGGAAGCTTTGTGTTGAGCAGTTCAGCCTACTTAATCAGTGCTTCTTTTGAATTATGCCTTCCCTGAAGGTCTAGAAAGCTGTGCTAGGACAGGAATTGAAGCCAACATTTTGCCAAAGCACTGTCTGAGTAGTTTGGCAGACAGCAGGGCCTCGGTAGAAGGCTTGGGCAGTAGTAATTTGTTCTGCAGTTCTGGAGCTGTTCAGCTGGAGGATAGGGTGGAAGTAGGGGCTTGGCTTTCAATTCTTGAAAGAAAAGCCCACTGAAACACCTTAGTTTTAGCTTTGCTTTAGTTTGAGTGATACTTCTGAGCCACAAGCATGCTCCAAAGTGGCTGTGTCTTGCTTTCACATGAAGATTTCTGTGAAGATTTCTGCTTTGCTGTTGCACATTAGTGACTTCTTGAAGAGAATTGGTTGTGGCCTTTTGAATACAGCCTATTTCAGGCAGAAGTGGTGTTTTATTATGTAATAGGCATATTAAGTTATGGCCAGAGTATTCTCAGCAAGGTATTTCTAACCTTTTCATAGCATTTATGAAACATGGAATCATCACATACACTCACTATCCACTATCCCCACACATGTTTACTGAACAAGTCCTGCTCAGTACTGGCTGAAAATCTTTCTTAGACTGTAGCTACAGACTCTGAAATTAAAAGCTCAGTTTCTTTTTGAGACCTCTTAGGAGCAGATTATTCACAGCTGCCACCTACCTCTCAAACTCTTTGAAGTATCCTGCTGCCAGCACTGCTCTCACTGACTCCCCATGGCAGCATGATCTCGGGTAGATCCAGTGAGCTCTGCATCTGCAAGGATGCTTCTGTCAGGTTTTTCTGATTTTTAAAAGATTGTGAGAAGTGAATGCTAGCTGTGAGCCTCAGTTTTATCAATCTAGATCTGTCCTTCCATCTCTGTCCATTGTGTACCCGTCCTTGCTTAGCATCTCTGTCCTGTGATGCTGGATTTGGGGAGTAGAAGAATAACCTTTCAAAGTTGCTGGACAGAGTTTTAACTGACAGTTTCCCATGCTTTTACACAGATAACTATGAACTGATTTTGTCCTTTTTGCCACATTCATTTAAGAAATCCCTCTGATTACATATTTTCACCAGTAACTTTTTATTGTTCCTAATATTGTGCCTGATATCCATAGATAATAAGAGTTTTCCATCTCACTAGAAATGGATATGCCTTAGTTGTTCAGTCAGTAACTTTGATAACCAGAAAATGTTCTGGGGAACAGGAGGTTTTCACTGGTTACTGGAAAAATGATTACATTAGTCCTTTCCAAAAGGCCACGATGCCTTGTGATTAGCTGCTTTCAGAAAACTTCTGATGAACTTCAAAATTTTTGGATATTTCAATGGCACCTAAATAATGAGAAAGCATTTAACTTGCCAAGAAATAACAAGAGCAAAATGTTATAAATACTCTATACTGTGACCCCTGTTATGTTAGATCTCAATATTACAGAAAAGAATAATGCTAAAGAATGCAGTGGTTGCTGAAAATTAAGTTGTTGTATCTTCCAATTAACAACCAGATTAGCGAGGAACTGTTTACTTCCTATGAAAAACAAAAACCCCATGTATTTCCCAACCCAAAGGATGAAAAGGTGGATTAAATTCTGCACTGCAGTTCTTTCCTGCCTCACCCCTTTGTGTGCTTTCCCACATAATGTTAGATGAATGATGTAGTTTTATAGTCCCATTTGTATCATATTTGTGTGGTCTTCACTTTTATCTAACAATGATTAGGAGGTATCTTCAGGTGTCTGGTAGGTGGCCTTCTCCATTGACTTCTAATTGTCCTAATCAGAGTAATTTATTTTGCCAGATTATTCCTCTCTAATCTTAGACAGATGTTCGCTTTAATGCTCTAATTTGAAAGCAATTTCTGATGAGAGTGCAAAGAGGTAACTTGTGAGGCAAAAGCTCTTGAGGGGGACAGATCAACTGTTTTCATCACATAGCATTGCAAATCTTTCTTTATCTACAGTATTTCCTTACCATGGAACATGAAAATGTTAGGAAGTGATGAGGGAACAGAGATGGTGCTGTGCTTTTTGCACATAAATTGAAGCTGCACAAAGGTTCTCCTGTATGGGGAGTGTTGAATAACCAACTGTAATATTCCTACTTTTATTCTTAATTTTTTCCAGTTCCGTTCTGCTTTTCATTCATTTGTGTAACTGAGATGACCTTTGAAATCCAGCTGCCTGATTGTTGGGTTGGTGATGCTGAAATGCAAATGCAATTGCAAAACTAACTGTTGTTTCATTTCCTGGCCTCTCCATTCCTAGTGTCTCTTGGTTTTCTGGAAGCATAGTCCAGAATCTGCTAGTTTCTTACCTGGCCTGTTATGCAAGGTTCTCGCCACAGACCTGCTGCTTCTCTTTTGTACCCCCTTTCTTGGTGGGATTATCATTTTCTGCCTGGCATCTCCTGTAGTAAGTCATTCTCACAGTGCTTTGTGTGCCCGTCAGTTCGTGCTCCCAAAATGCTGCAGTTGCAGTGATTCTGAAAAATGGTTGTAGAGCACCTTCAGCCAAGTGGAAGTGACATCAGTGTTTGGAGGCTAAAACTTCCCAGCCTGTGGTTTTGTACCTAGTTTTGCAGGTTCTTATGTATTTTGAGCACCCTTAAAATTAGTTAGACCTTTCCAAGAAATAGGCACTTCTTAGACAGTGATCCTGCCATTCCTTAGAATTCCTCTACAGTTGAAACTAAAAACATTTTAAGAGTAAAATATCAGGTAAAGCAATTGAAAGTAACCAAGGAGTAATTTTTTTTTCATGTTGTTTATGTTACAGAAAAGCCCCAGAAGTCACAGAAAGTGTAATTTTGACTAAAACTAAAGCAAGCCAGGTCATACGTTTTCCTAAGAAAAACAATAGTGCAGCTCAGAACATTTTGGTGAAGTGCTTCTTCATTAGTTCTCTTCCCCCAGCACAGCAGGTACTTGAGTTTATGAAGAATTCTTGTCATGATGTGCTACATTACATTTGTACGGCTCTGGCAGCTTCTAACAAAGCACGTCCAACAAAGTGCTGACTAAGCAGGAACATTATTTAAGTTCCTGTCCCTTGTTTGGACAGAGCTGGCTGGTGTGTGATTGACCAGTTCTTCAAGCACTCGGGTGCTGCTGGAGCCTTAGAGCAGGGTGAGGCCATTCCGTGTGCTTCGCCCACGCCGAGCAGGAATGTGGTTATTGCCTCGCTGCAGTGTGGTGGCAGTGCTGGTGTGACAGGATTACTGAACTTGCTCCTCTGCACTCTGGATCACTTTCTCAGTTTTTCTGCTGGAACAGATGGAGTGACACATAAAACACTCTCAAAGTTTAATTTTGTGTAGTGCCTTGGTGAAAAAAAAAATTGTATGAATTGATGTGCACTTGCAGAATAATCAAATCTGTAGAAATGCATTATTGCCCACTGAGAGACCTGTAGTGTTCTTTTTCTGTCTTTGGAGGATTTTGGATTCATTTTTCCCCAATGCTCATGTCAACTCTAATCACAAACATGGAGCCTTGACAGAAAGGAAGCTGTTTATATTAAAGACTGCTGTATTCTCAAACCAGAGGTAAAGAATGTAAAGCTATAACTGAACAGGTGTGATCCATATACTCCACCATTAATGCATTTTTGAATGAAAACCCCTGCTGGGAACAATGTAATTGTTTAAAGGTGTGTGGGTGATTTTGCAGCAACTTTAGACCTGTTCCAAGGTAGGTCTTGCACAAATCTCTTTTGAAATGCTGTTTGCCTCTAGGAATAAAAGGGACATGTGAGCTGTGTAATTGCTTGCCAGCCATGCAGTGAGGCAGCACCCTCCTAGACAGACATGGGCACACCTCTTTATCTCTGAGCTCCCATCAACGTGGATGCAAACAGCTGACACGTAAACCTCTTGGCTGTGTGCTGAAGAGGTGGTGCTGGAAAAGTACTCCTACTGGAAGTACTATCTCCAGTGTGCCCTAGCTATTCCTTTTGCAGAGTTTGGGGTAAGTGGTATACCTTACTTTAAACTGATGTGCTTGAGGATTGTCTGATTAGGGGGGCATGTTCAGATTTCCTGAATTTTACACTGTGTGTATGGATACATGTTTTTATTTGCAGATAAATGCTTTTGGGTTTTTTTGGCTTGTGTTTCCATGTATTCATCTTTTTTGCCATCTTCCTTTTTCCTTCTGTCCATCAGCTCAGTAGCAGCACAAGAGTTGCGTGTTTTGTGTAAGGCCAGTTCAGGAAGCATATCACCTATTCCCATACTATACAGGGGAAATCCTGCATGCCAAGCCAATTTCCTTAATTTATACAGGAGCAAATCTGCCATAGTCTGGAATGTTTTATCACACAATAGTGCTGTGATATCTGTGTCCCAGAGGCAAAAAGATGAACCCATTAACACTGATGTCTGTAATGTGAAAGTATCTCAGACTAGGAAATGCAGGGATCAAGAGGAGCACTTGATTTGGAGAGAATCTCTCTTAATAAGGCCTGATCTCTGTGTGTGTGGAGGCTCCAGAGCAGCAACTGTACAGGCACAACTCCAGTGCTGGCTGTGGGGGTCCTGTCAGCCATGGAAAAGGCCAGTGGAGCTTTTCCAGCACTTGTTCACAGCTCTTGTCCATCTGCATACCAGGCAAAGTGCAAAGCCAGAGCTGAATGGGATTTCAGGAGGGATTTACAATAGGCAAAACTGTGGAGAGCTTGACGTGGAGCTTAAAACTGTGTCCATTAGTGGTTTTTTTTTTTTGTTTTTGTTTTTTTTTAACCAAGGAGTTCTTACTCTTAGAAGCAAGATTTGGGAACAATTTTCTATTTTCTTTTGGTGACCTGGTGAATTCTAATTGTATCATTAGTTTTTTCAGAATTTTCCTTTTCTACTTCCTATTCTCCTGATATACGAGGTATGGAAAAGTGGAAGGAAAGACTGGAAAATGTGAAGCTATAAAGCCTAATTAAAACAAAAAAAGCAAAATTGGAAGAAAAAAATGGGATGGAATTTAGCAACATGGCCCTGATTTTTAAAAACTTTACAGCAGTTTTTGATGTGAATATACTTTGCAGTGAATATATTCTTATTTCTGTTATGTGAAACTGAATGTGTCTGGACACTAGGACTGCCGGTCTCGGAAGTGGAGGGTGGAGATCACTTTTTAAATATTTGTACAGGGAGGAGGACAAGGCTTGAAACTGCTATGAAAATAGCTCTTTACATGTCTCCGAGGATAGGTTAACTGTGCAGGGTTTCACAAGAACCACTCCCTGGAGATATTTGAATAATAGATTGACATTATAGGGTGCAGTTAGAGGTGTATGCATTTCAAAACCAAAGGAGAAAATTTCCTTCTCAAGCAAATCTTTTAGAAGGCATTTTTAGAACCCTTCCTGTGAAGGGTTCCTCACCCTCTGTCAGTCTGTTTGAAATTGTATTTTGTACCAACCACAGGGAGAATTGAGTGGGCCAAATGATAAAGCATGTTTGCCCTGAAAGACACTTTACAAATCAGATATGACAGTAGGAATACCTTTAGGTTTTACTTCCCCAAGGCCTAATCTTGACCTTTCTGTTTTGGCCAGAGCTTTCACATAGCCCTGTCCAGTGGAAGGTGCAGCTGAACTGTAAGAGTTCCCTACAGCTCTGTGGCACAGCTACAGTGCCCTCCCTTCCTCTGTGTGGTCTTGCACAGGGTGCATGGTAAATCAGCAGAGATCAGCTGCACTGCCATTGGTACTTGGTGTTAAAATTATGTTCTGTACACCTACAGCCACCCAACAGAAAACCAACTGTGCAGGTGGCACAGCACAGTAAAAGTCATGAAGCAAGCTTGTCTTAGTGTAATATACTGGCCCTAAGATTTACATCTAAGTCTTTTAAAGCAACAATAATTTAGGGATCTTGAGACTGAAAGAACATGTGCTTCAGTAGACAATGAGTTTACACAGCTCTTAGCCTTTTGAGAACATGAGGGCAAAGGAAACACCCTGTGTGAGATGGAAGTCTAAATCAAATGCAGTCTTTAGAAAAATCCATCTCTGTTTTTTAAAATACTTTTCCTTTTCTTCTGGTACATTTCAATGAAAAGAGTTTGGTAGAGCTACAAGGTAGGTGATCTGGTTTTACTTTTTTCCCTTCACCAACAGGGGAGAGGATTTAAAAAATGAAACAAGCTCCCCCCGGATTATTTTTGCTGATACATGTGAATGTGTCTAATGGATCAGGATTCTTAATTTCTTCTGAAAACATTCTTACATCAGTGTTTGGGCTGCCTGTTCAATTTGCTTGAATATGCTGCTCCTTCAGACCTATGTGGTGGATGCAGTCCTGCAGTTGTGGTGCATATATGTAAAAAGCTCACTCTTGCTGCAGGGCTCTGTCTTTCTGCCTTCTACTCTATTGCAAAACTTTGGTTAAAACACAACAGTAGGATGTGAATTAGCTGGCTGTGGCATAGTAGGGAGTGTGAACTCTGTCACCTAAACCCCTCTTCCTGCAAGCTTTTACTGGCATTGATGGCATCATGTGAAATATACATTGGCTGGGAAAGAGAGAGTTCTGTGCTTTTCAGAAAGGGAAAAAAGTGTCAGCTGCTTTCCACTGACTTCAGCTGGAGAATATCTGGGGTAAATCTGACCAGTGTCTGCTTTTTAGTAAGCTGCGTATGGCCACGTCAACCAGACACAGTTCTGACTTGTAACCAAGAGCGGCACAATTATAAAGGTGTGAAGCTTTTAAGATGGTAACGGTTTTAGCCGAATGGTGGTGATTGATGCTCACATGCTGGAGACACAGTTTGTTCTAGACCTCAAGCTGTGAGTTGATATTCAAGAAATGAATTGGTGTTTTGCCATTGATGCAAACTACTGCAGTGTTTGACTTGAAATTGATATCTTTATCTAGTTCAAACTACAAGTAGTTCCAAAAATATTTAGAGTTGAAAGAGCAGATATTACTCTTTGAAAATTTTATTTCATAACCTATTTTTTTTTGTATTTTTGGCATCTTTTTCTATCCTTCATATGAGGCAATTTTATGCCGGTTTTCTGTTGCTTTTAGAGTGGTTATTTTAGGCTTATCTTTTCATGTTCATGTCTTTGAACACAACACAAGGCAGCTCTCTACTGTTTGTTTTGGGGGAGGGAGGCTCAGTAGCTACTCAACAGGAAAGTGCCTGTGCACTTACATCAGCTTTTCTAGTACACGTGAAATTTGCCAGTGATTTTTGTTACACATTTTAGTTGTTCCTGCACTTAGATCAGACTATAGAGAATATGGTTATTATAAAAAAAGCAGAAAAAAGAGAGAAATTTCTTAATTGTGTAATGAGCCATTGAAAAAATGCGTGTACTTGTTTAATGTCAATTCAGAATCAAGATTTAGTTTGAATGGCTAGCTAGCATCACAACAAAAACTTTAAAAACTGAAGATTCTTCCTCAAAACAAAAAAACTCAACAACAACAAGAAAGGTCTTATTCAAGACTAAAAAAAAAAACCTATTAATAGAAAATTACTGTGAATTTTGTTTAAATATAGTGGACAGTCCAGGAATTTTTTTTTTCCTGTTACTAATGCCATAGTATGAGTCCAGAATTGCATTGCTAGTACAATTAAGTAGCTTTTGCCAGCTTCCAGAACGATTGAAAACAGTTCTGCAGTTTATGTTCCAGATAACTTGAATAGTTTGGCCTTGATTTTCAGCTTTGCCTGAAGAAGTTAAAATCGTGTTGCCTTCCCTTTCCAATAAGAGGAATGTAATAAAACTAAAGATGCACTTTTTCAGTCACAGCTGGATTTGATATTGGTAATTTGTGTAATTGAGAGTTTAAAGTGAAGTTGGTGTAAAGGAGCACAGAACTGGCCCCACCACTTGCTGCTTTGTAGTTCAGAGAGTGATTTGTATTTTAAACATTTGTCAGAAGTCCTGGCAGAGCTCTGGACTAACTATTCCTTTTTGCTTTGCTTTTTAAGGTGCCGCCTGAATTCTCACTATGTCTGATGGGGACTACGATTACCTCATAAAATTCCTAGCGCTCGGTGATTCTGGAGTAGGAAAGACCAGCCTTCTTTACCAATATACTGATGGCAAATTTAATTCCAAATTCATCACAACGGTGGGCATTGACTTTCGGGAAAAGAGAGTGGTGAGTTTGTATGAAGAATGTGCTACTTGAAAATGGTGTCTGTCTGCATGTAGGCCTGCAATCAGTGTTACTGTGTGCTTCATTTTGTGACAGGAAAGGCCTCTGACCTGGCTGTTTTTATCATTGCTGTGTACAGACCCATTTCCCCAGAAATTAAAGAGCTGATTCTAAGAAACCACTTCTTTCTGCTCAGCAGGTGTTGATAAGTGTGTCTACTCTGTGACTTGTGCACACAGTACCTGGAGTAGCACTTTTGCTGTTGAACTCCTTTCACAAGGGAGGACTGAACTGTAGTAAAATGTTTTTGCTGGGTATGAACTGAAATGGCTACTGAACAAAGGTGCAGTTTTTTAAACATGTGGATGAAATGGTACATGCAGCTGATCTGGCTTCCTAAGCTAGTCACCACTAGCAGAGAAGAATTAGGAAATATAAGGTTGCTTTTTTTCAACCCCTGAATTGTTATTAAACTAAGCAAATGTACTCTGATATGAAGCTGAGCACTAGAATATCGTAACAAATTGGATGCTGGTCCTTACTGCTCTGGGAAATGGAGTTGGCAGAAGCTTTTTATTGTTACATACAGGTATTAAATGTCTTTCATTGTAGCCTGGTGATTTCCTGTGTCCAGAAATCTGGATGGACTCATGGGCATTGTGCAGACTGGTTTTTGATGCACAACATGCACCACAGTAGTTCAAGGACTAGATATCTTAGTTAAATGCCAAACTGGTCTCTTGAATAAGTCCTTGTTCTTTTTGTGGGATTGTAAACATGGTGGTTTACTTGATCAGCATATTTGATAACTCAGGATAAGGTTTAGGCTTCAGAGCCTGAATCTTATAATCCATAAGCTTGCTGAATTTGTGGAATTCTGTTTGTAGCTCTTGTAAGCTTAGATACGATGACATTTGAAGGTAACGAAGATGACTTAACTTGAAGCATTCTAAACAAGAAATGAAACTATTTTTATCTGATCCTTCCAAGACTAATAGATGCCCTTACTTATTTTTTCATGCCGGGCAAACGCTGCAGCTTTTATTTTTATCATCCAATTTCTGCTTTATAAGCTGTGATCTGATAAGATCTACCCTCAGCAATTTTTCAGCAGCATTTTGGCAGCTAAGTAGAGATGTCATTATCTCTTGAGTATATCCTGTTTGCTAATGAGGTTCTGCAACTGCTACCAATACATTGCCAGATTGCATTGTTGCTTTCTTATATTTTATTTTGAACATGATGTAAGCTAGTAAAAAACCCAGAAAATCATAATACAAAAATTAATCTTGTCTCGTGCTCTAAATATCTGTCTGTAGTCCCTAGTCTATTGGGCCCTGTTTTTGCAGTTTTCCTTTTACCCTTACTTTAAATATTTAATTGGATGCAATATTAAAATGCATCTCATGCTACATTTGCCTTACAAAGCAGAGGATTGAGTTGTAGCTGTGATCTGTGCATCAGCAGTGCTAACTTTGCTGCATTTAATGACTTTAAATGTCAATTCTTTTGTGTTCTATAGCAGCTGGACTGGTAACAGTCTTGCAAATTTACCTTTTCTAGGTGTATAGACCCAATGGGCCGGATGGTGTTGGTGGCAGAGGACAGAGGATCCATCTTCAGCTCTGGGACACTGCAGGGCAGGAAAGGTATGGCCCAATGGCAGCTTACTTTAACAGCAATGGAAAGCTTCCTATGAGTACCCATTAAATTCTAACTGTAATTTACAACTGTAGAACACAAAACCTGTACTTCTTGCTTTTTAGTCTTTTTTTTTTCATAGCCAGCACATATAGACACTTTTAAAGCTTGTCTTTTTAAAGTTCTCTTAGGTTTCTGTAAATATGTTGATGTCTTGGGAAAGTCAGGCAAAAGCATCTCAAAGGGTTCTTTTCTTTTGGCCTATCAAAAGACTAGCATTCTTGTGGTTGTTAGTCTTAAATTCAAGGACTGATGTGTATAGGGGATAAATTTTTGTTCAAAGTTAGAATTTCATTATTGTTTTAATTTTTGACTCTTGATCAAGGCATGCTTTATAGTAGAAGACTGTTTAAAGCTCTCACACTCATGTCGCCTTGATGCCTTAGGCCTTGATTAGGCCACAGTAATGTTAGCAGTTTTTCTTACACAGTCCCTGCCTCAGCAAAACAACTATGAATATTTCCTTCTGATTCATTCAGTCTTCAGTTACCTCAGTTCTTCTATAACTGTAAGCAATTATGTTTTCAAAGTATCTTGTCAGATGAGCAAATTAATTTCACTTTGCTGGTCTAGGTTTCGTAGCTTGACTACAGCTTTCTTCAGAGATGCCATGGGGTTTCTTCTACTCTTTGATCTGACAAATGAGCAAAGCTTTCTGAATGTCAGGAACTGGATAAGTATGGCTTTTTTTTTTTATCTTTCTTTCTTTGCATGGGTGTAATGGGGCGTGGGGGTTATGTTTGTAAATATGGAATCTCACTGAGAATTAGAGCTTAAAATACAGGTTTTTATGGCTTTCTCAGTAAAATAATGTAAATGTATTATAATTGTAATAGCTGCTAATAGGGGCTCACCTTAAATTCAGCTTTGCCTACTGAACTTGGATTTTAACCTATATAAAAGAAAGCTGAGACAATATCCTATCCCTGGCTCTAGTGCTGTTCAGTAATTTAAGTGTGTGGGAAGCTTATGCAAAAGTATTTTGAATCACCTGAAGCTTTGTCAGCAAAACTTAATGTAAGGCAAATGTTACTTGGCTGGTATATCTAGGCAAAGGAGTTCCCAAACTGCATCATCCGTCTGGAGAGGGAAGCAGATCCTTTCCTGGCAGCTCACTGTAGATGCTTAGTGCATGTAACTCCTTCAGCTGCAAATGCACAAGTTTCTGTGCTAACTTTGCCAGGCTTCTGTTTCCCTGGGTTTTCCACTGGGTATGTGACAGTGGAAGCCCACCTGTTCTCTGACTCCTCAGTGCCAGTGGAGAAGTGCTGTGAGCCAGCAGAGCAAGCTTGGTTTGTGGTAGTGTTCCTAGGGAGCCGTGTGTGACAGTGACTTGTGACCCCTCTTCATGTTGGTGCTGCCAGGTCAGCTACAAATGCATGCATATTGTGAAAACCCAGACATTGTGTTATGTGGAAACAAGAGTGACCTGGAGGACCAAAGGATGGTGAAGGAAGAAGATGCTAAGGAACTTGCAGAAAAATATGGGTAAGTAACTTTCTTCCAATTATTGCTGTGTTTCGAGCAGAATGAGATACTTTCCCTAATGCTTTTTTCTGTATCCTGAAAGGTTATTGTGAGAATAAGCATCTTAGGATGCTTAAATGGCTGGTATGATATCTTTTTTTCTGTCTGAGATTCTTATTTTCTGCATTGCTTAAAAATAAGCACTTGGTATTAGAGTAATCTTGCACTGGAGATTGGGTAATTTTATTTGCTTGGCAGTAAACAGTGAAAATTTTCACAAGCATTCTGGAAAAGAGGGTGAGATTAGAGAGGCATATGAGTAATCTGGTCACTTCTTTGCTCTTACCTGTGCTGAGGCATCTGCCATCTCACAGGCTCCCAGCGAGTCTGAAAACTGAGTCAAACCGGTAGGAAGACAGGGTAGCCTTGCCCTTCCCCTTCCTGCCAGGCACAGGTCACATGCCTCGGAAGGAAGTATGTGAAATCTTTGTTCCTATCAGATATTAATTTGTACTTTTATACTCCCTTAACGCTTTCGTGGGGCTTATCTTTGGATCACCTTTGCATTTCACTGAGAATCTAAAACACATTTCTGAAGGAAATAATCTAATGCATGTGTTGTGTTTTCATTCACATAGTGGAGCAATTTTCTAGCACATGAACTGGATTCCTTCTCAAATGAAAGCTAAATTAAATGATGTGCTCCAGCCACTAATCCACCTTTGTCTGGAGGGACAGAGTAGAACTGCTCCAAAGTAAAGCCCACAGGACAGGCAGTAGTGGGAACACTGGCTCCTCAGTGCAAGCTGCCTTGTTCTGCAGGTCTTCTGCTGTGTCATGATGTTTACTGGCACAAATTAGCTTGCCTTGGCCTTGAAGAATCATTGGAGGCAAATAAGAAGCCATCTGTCTATGAGAGAGAAATGGGTTTAGTGCAGTTACTCTTTCCTTCTGTGAAAATGCTTGTTTGAAATCAAGTCTATGTCACACAGACAACAGCAAATGCATGTGGTATTTTAACCCGCTGCTTGTGAAGGAGCAAGAAGTTTTAAGCAGCAGCAGATAGCATGTGACCATATCTTAAATCTCTTTGCATGTGACTTCTGAAAAAAATTTATGAAGTATTTATCTTTGTGGCTGAAAATGCAACTTAATTTAGGAATACTGAGCTAAAAGCCAAGGTTGTGGGGCACATCCAATCCTTAGGCAGTTACAAAGTTCTCTGCCCTGTAGAGATGAGACGGGATGGCTGCTAGGCTGCACTTTCTTCTGAGGGGAGGCAAGATAAATCCTGCAGCAGTGAACAGTCTTCTGGTAACTAAAGTGTGAGATAGTGAATGTCCCCTTCTGTGGAAGGGCCTCATATGGATATGTGATGTATTTGAAACAGATTGCAAGAGACCTGCACAGACACAGCAAGAGACTTTAGACTTTTGGCCACTCATTGGGTCTTGCAAGTCAAGTAAGAAACACTTAAAATTCTGAAGTGATGATATCAGTTTCCTGGGCAGTAACACAAATGCAGCCACTGTAGCACCATGCTGTGGGGAGCACTAAGTACAGAAGGCAATAGCCTGTGGACCCACAGTGGAACATCCCGATCCACAGCAATAAAGAAACAAGCAATGTACTTTAGAAACCAAGGTGCCAGAAACTTTTGACAAAGACATAGGTGTTCTGAGCACTGAGATTTCTTCTTTTCTGTAAGAAAGTTTAGAGTTGTGGTGTCAATAGAAGAAAGTCACCTTCTGTAGTGATGAGTACCACCACACTATGAGTCTTTAGTGCCTTGCCTGCAGAGGAATGGCCTTGGCAGCATTCCTTCTCCTGCAATTACTTTATATGTCCTTGTGTGCACAAGTGTTCTCCTTACTGATTTCTATGTACATCAGCTCTGGAGTAACTGCATCTCTTGCAGGGAACGGAGTTTAAAAAAACAGACCTCAGGAGCACAACTTTGGGAAATCATGCTGACAAGTGCCTCTATAAATTGTGGACTCCATTAACATTTGCCCTTCTGCCCTACCTTCAGTCAGCCATTTCATTAATTTCTTTTGCATTTCAGACCACTGAGCACTTAGTGTGTCTGCTATGGAGTAGCAGTGACAGTCAGTGTGAATTCTAAGTACGTGGCAGTAATACTGTATTATTTTTCTCCCATGACAACTGTATGATGTAAGGTTTTATTTTTTATCTCCTGCAGAATACCATATTTTGAAACCAGTGCAGCAAATGGGAATAATGTAAGCAAAGCCATTGAAACTCTGCTTGACCTCATTATGAAGCGCATGGAACGATGTGTGGATAAATCCTGGATCCCTGAAGGAGTGGTGCGCTCCAATGGCCACAGCTCTACAGAACAACTGAATGAGGAGCAAGAAAAAGGCAGATGTGGCTGTTAGCCCAGCTGCAATTGACTTTAATGTGTATGATACAGTACAGTTGCAGCTTACCTGTTTAACTTTGGGACAAATCGCTTTGTGTAGTTATTTAATGAGCTATATTAATTCTTGATACGAATTTTTATTTGCTTTCTCTCAAACAACATTGATCTCCACTTGTAAGGTATGCAGTTTATTAGCTGTGGGACGGAGGTTTAATTTGGTTTAGCACTGGATGTTCCTCTAATTCTCTGCTTGGGGGGAAAGGGGAGGAAAGGAGTTTTCATTACCAAATTCAGAAACATGTCTCTATGGGCAGCCAGAAAGGGTGGGCTTCTGAGTTGAAGGGTTTGCAGTTGCCCTTGGCAGTCTCCATTAACTACACAGAGTAGGCATTTAGATTAGATATTGTGACAGCTCTTGGTGTCTCGTAACAGCAAGATAACCAACTTGCTTCTTGGTTTTAAACAGAAGCATTTAGTCATTTCACCAATTAATAACATCCTGTGTTTTCCACAAAAGCCTGAGAGTAGTTTTTCCTTGCTCTCCTGATCTATCAGTTTTCAGTGATGAAAACCAAAGGGAAGCACTTCAGTACAGAATAAAAAGCTCCAGAGAAGCACAGGGGTGTGCACACAGAGCACTTGGGGCATGTCATGTAATTGAACATGTAAACTACAACTGTACTATATGAAATAGATCCAATGCAGCCTAGGAGACCTCCTGACATCACCTGAATTTCTAGAACATGCATGTATGTAAATTTATAAGTAAATGGCATAACTGTGCCTCTGTTATGTTTGTTTCATATTGCTACTCATATTTTAACAGGAATGTAGGGCAACCTAGATGTCAGGAAAATTTCATCAGAGTTGGTGCTTTGCACTGAATTTGTTTTACCACAGATTGAGAATGTTTCTTCAAATTTGGATTAAGAATTGAGTGATTATTGTCTTCTGGTGAGATGCAGCTAAGTCCCGTAGATCAGTATTTCTATGAATTTATAATGCTCATTTTATTCTGCCAAACTTTGTGTCCTGAACATCTTGGTTATCATATAGTAATTTATGGCTTGTTCATTTCCTTTGGATTGTATTGTAAAAAGAATATACTTTCTTTTCTCTCCCCCCAGCTACGGATCACATAAATGTAATTTTTGGTTTCAGTGGATCATGTTACTCTAACCATTTTTATTTATTCATATGGCCTAGGAAACAATCAGTATTTTTTGGGCTTTTGCCCAGACTGATTTATAAGATGTGCCTACCAAACTGTTTTCTACCCTGGCAGAGGTTGTATAATTGTAAGGTATTGCCAATTAAAGTCATAACATGCCAAATTGAGTCTTGTTACAGACCTTCCAGAGCAGCTTGTTTACAGAACTCCAAAGCTATTGCTTCTTTAGAAATTATGTATTTATTTATTTAAATCTTCTAACTACTGCAACTTGAGGCAAGTATTGATACCAGTTACAAACATGAATTGCAGCATAACAAAATTTTTGAAGGAAGGACCAAAAATGTTTCTAGAATAGGATCTAAGGAAAAAAAAATATTTGATGTAGCTTCTGGTTATATTAGTTAATACAAGAATAAGGGTTTAAACTTGGTTCTTAAAATATTTTACACAGTAATGCATTGTTCTTTAACAAACACAATGTGTAAATATTAGATTTTTATCACAGTCTACACAGAATATTTTAAAAGTGCAATATAATTTGACTGCTCTGGGGCTAGGACAGAGATAAAAGAAATTTATATGAGTATAGGGTTTTGGTTTTTTCTACTCCACTTCTAAAATGCTTGTAGACCGGAGTTACTGTAGTTTAATTCAGAGTGCCTTTTGAAGTTACCATCATGTTTCTGACCAGTAAAGTAAGAAACTCTAGTGTAAGACACAATACATTTCAATGTACTTCAGTGTCTGAATTTCTTTTAATATAACTCTTTGGTTTTCAGAGGGTTGCAGTGGAACTTTGTCATGCATTAACTTAAAATGGGAGTTTTCATGCTTATAGCTCCATCCAGTTCCTGAAAACTTTAAGGATTATTGCAACCAGCTACTGAGCTAAGTGACTACTGAAATAGTGTAAAAATATTTCCTTTTGAATACTTATGTTTAAATTGGATATTAAATATTAAATACTGAAACAGTCATATTTGTGTCATGCCTATTATTTGTAACTATTTACAAAGAGGATCTGCATAACATTGCTTTGATGTCAGCCTTTGAAATGTGCCATAAGATTTATCTGTTTGAATTATTGTGTGACAAAACTTTTGTTCCCTTTTAAACTCTCATGGGAAATCACAGTAAATATTTCTTGACAGTAAATTACAGTGCTCTTACTAGACTAGTACTGATTTTAAGAAACAAAGAAACAAGAATTCTGAGGTGATGCGAAACTGTTTTTTCAAGAAAAGTTGTTTCAGATGGAGACATTGATCTGTAATTGAACAAAGTTTTGGAAAGTGTTCCCATTAAGATGGATTGTCCCAGGATTTCTTATAATAATATAAAATAGCTAAACATTCCTGACATGAACTTTGCCAGCACTGTTGAACTGAATTGTAACATTTCCTGTTGTCTCGGTTCAGTGTCAGTCTGTGTCCTGCACTGTCCCTGTGCGTTGTGAGGATTCCTTGTTCAGATGTGTCCAGGGTCTGGGCTGTGTTTGAGGTACTTCTTGGTGACCCTCTTTTGCACTGACCAAACCCATCAAACAAGCCACGTGGTTTGCTGCAAAATCTCTTCTTCCAGTGAGGCTGATTTTCACCTGGATACCTAATTCTGACTGTGAATAACTATCAATGGAATAGAAGTACATATTGGTTTTCTATAATTAATCTGGATTCTGTCACCAGCAACCTTCAACCTATATTGCCTTTTAGTCAGGAACAAGCGCTTCAAATCTACAGCATAATGGCTTGTAGAGGAGATTAGTGCTTTGATGTGAAAAAAAGAGCTGGGAGTGATAATTCAATGGTAAATACTTGTACTATCACTGTGCACTCACATCCTGTCTGTAATTCATAGTGTTGAAACTGTAGAAGCCACCAAATGCTTCACAGCACAGTGCTCTGCCAGGAAAAGTGAAATAAATACAGTCCATGGGGGAAAAACATGGCAGAGGCAGGAAACTCGAAGCAATCAAACTGAAAAAGGAGAACAGCCCGGGACCCAAGCAAACTTGTTTACTATTTGGTTTTTCCTCTAGCTGTAAACTTGTCTTCATAGCTTCCTTGATAAAACTGGATTGTGTGTGTCTTTACCGTTTCCTCTTATCACCCAAGTTGCCATCCTCTGTCACAGCCTCGAGCCCTCGCTGTGCAGTGAGAGCCATTAACAGCCTGGCCACTGCTGTGCTCCAGCCCCGCTCTCCTGCAGCAGATGTGGCTGAGGTCTGGTTTTCGGAAAGACTGGAGATAGCCTCTGTGCTGATGAGGTGATTCCACTGTGCTAAAGCAAGTTTTCTTTCTTCCTCTGATATTTCATAATACAGCACCAAGTTGACTGCCTTTCTTTTGTTGTTCTAGAAACCAGAAAGCAAATACTGCTTTAGAAACACATGCAATTCAACACATGGATGTTTCACCAGATACTCGGGTAGTTTATTTCTTTTAAATGGAGAGGCAGGAATTGTGGTGGTAAAGCCTTAGGTGAAGAGGACTTCAGACTCAGAGCTAGGACAGCATCCTACAGTTGAAGAATAGAGACCTTCCCAATTCCAAACAACTTGGAAGGTTCAGGACCTAGGATTTAGGTCCTTTCACAATAAACAGGTGACTCTAGGACAGAGAACAGAAGGAGTAATGGGTACCTACCTATATGATGTGCAGAACCATTGGTTTTAGACAGGACTTCTAATTTTGCTTAGATTTTGGATTTTACAGATATGAAACCAGCACAGAAAGTGTTGCTTGAATTTTACAATAAATCAACTGTAGACTTAAAAATCTATGTCTAACTCCCTTTCTCCTCCTTGGGTTGCTCTGTCTATCCTTGTGTTCCTGTCGATTCGTTCATTTCTCGCCCTTGGCACACCATTTTTCCTTTGGAAGCAGACGCCAGGGCCTCGTGCCCGTGTGGGCCCGCTCGGGGCCGGCAGGGGGCGCTGCGGCAGCGCTGCGGGAGCCGGGCCCGCCCCGCGCCGCCGCCTCCGGTCAGCTGGGCCGCGCTTCCGCCCGCGCCGCCGCCGCCGCCGCCGCCATGCGCATCGAGAAGTGCTACTTCTGCTCGGGGCCCATCTACCCGGGACACGGCGTCATGTTCGTGCGCAACGACTGCAAGGTACCGCCCGACCGGCACGGGCACCGCCCTCCCCGCAGTGCTCGCGGCCGCTCCCTGCGCCGGCCCGGCCTGTGCCGGCGGGGCTCGGTGTCACCGGCCGCGCCTCTCGCGGGCCGCTCACAGCCGCAGCCCCTGTCCCGGGCCGGGCCGGGCCCTGCCGGGGTACGCGCGCACCGCCGGGCGGGAGCCCGAGGTGAGCGCAGCCGGTCAGAGCACGCTGCTGAGAACACCGAGGTCGTGCTTCGATCCCTGTACGGGCCATTTGCTTGAGAGCTGGAGTCAGTAATTAATCCTCGTTGTCCGTGGGTCCGTTCCGACTCTGACTCTTCTTTGACTCTGCGAAATCCATGTCTTGCTGGTATTCAAATATTAGGACCTGGAGCGATGCCGTAATTTGGCAGGTGCTGTGGCCATCGGCAAGAGTGGGGGCTGAATTATTTGTTTTCAGTTTTTAGTAAGAAATAATACACTTCGCAGAGCAACACAGACTCATCACCGTTTCATTTTAGACTTTGGCCTCAGGTGGCAGCAGGTTCGGCTCTGGGCAGTGCGGGTTGCAGAGTCCGCGGGCAGGCGCTGCGGGGGCAGCGGCGGCTGCGGGATCCGCTGTGAGCCCCCGGCCGAGGCTGTCAGAGCAGCGCGGCCGCGGCGCTCCGGCCTGCAGCGGCCTGGCAGCTCTGTACACGGAGCGTTGTGCATCGCTCCCCGGCCTCTGCCGCGCTCCGTATCGCGGCTGCAGGGCGTCGGAGCCCGCAGCGTGCGGCGAAGCTCGGGCGAGTCGCTTCCTCCCCGGGCCCGGGCGTCAGAACGGATCGCGGGCGGGCAGTGCCGCTCGCTTGAGTCACAGCGCCGGGGCGGGGGCGCGCTCAGCACGGCCGCGAGGGCCGTGCGCTTGCAGAGATCACTTGTGAGCAGATAATCCCTGAAAAGGCAAAACACCACGACAGGTGTGCCTGAGTTGAGGTGAAAACACGTGGTAGAAGACTATAAAAACAAAAAAATAAAGAGCTATTCGAAAATAATTGCTGTAATTAAAATTGTCGTATTTTCTATTAATTTCTTTTAGAACTCACTGTGAGATGGGAAGGAAGATACGGCTGTAGAGAAATAGGGTTTTCAAAACCTCATGAATAACATGTAATTCTGACCGGTTTTAAGTGAAGAGTCTAGTATTCTGTAGAATATGTAGAAAAATAGGAAAAGAGGAAAAGGCCAATTAAAACGTTTTGTTATATGCTTTAACAGCTTTCAGTAATTTCAGTCCAGGGCTTGACTAATGTGCTTAGAACTCCTGCAGGGTAATCTTTGGGCCTTAAGGCTGCATCCCAGCAGCCTTAAAAATAGATGTTTGTGTGTATGTGTGTTGCATTCCGTATGAGAGGTGTTGAGGATTTTTTGTTGTTCTCAGGATGGTACTGTATCTAAAAAGTGTTGGCAGCTGTAGAAAATTGTTTATTCATACTACAGGTTTGGTTTTATAGTTATTTTTGCATATGATAACTCTTAAAACTCAGGTGCATTTTATGCATGATCAGCTTAATTGTAAGTACTTGTGCTTAACCCTGGCAGCTGTGAAAATGACTTTATAATGAAAAAACAGTATTAGTGCTCGAAATTATTTTTGTTAATAGCTGTATTTTCTGTAAAAATACTGGCATTTGAAAACAATATGATTTCTAATGAGCAGTATTGTTAGAGTAACCTCAGTGTTTGGTATCACACTTGCAGTGGGCCACATGATTTAACTAAGATTTGTCTTCTTTATCATCTTCTTTAAGATATTTAGATTCTGCAAATCAAAATGCCACAGAAACTTTAAAAAGAAGCGAAATCCCAGAAAGATGAGATGGACTAAAGCATTCCGTAAAGCAGCTGGCAAAGAACTGACAGTGGTAAGAAGCTGAACTGGTTCCCACTTTACATTAGCACACTAAAATGGCTCTTCCTATATCACACAGGCTGGGCTGGGTGCCTTAAAGCATTGTCATTTAATGAAATGAGCTGGGGAGAAGAGGGATTGTGGAAGAGAATGTGAGAGTTTCTTGAGAGTGAGCTGTTCCTTGATTAAAACCTGGATCTTCCACCTTCGGGATGGAAGCCAGTGTATCAGGTGTCTGTTCTGGGAACACGTGGTGGCTCCCAAGTCCAAGGCATTTTTTCCCCACCAGTAAATCCTCTACACTCTGTATGTATACAATTGATAGTTGTGTTTCTGCACAAATAATCTCAGTTACCAGGTACCTGAGGAAGTCTCTCTATGTAGACCCCTAAAATATTTACCTGTGAAGTCTCTTTAAAGCTTACAATGTGTAGGAAAAGTCTTTGCATAGATAGGAACATTTGAAAAACAGCATGAGACCTCAAGTGTGATTTCAAAACAATATTGCTTCAGTGGTACAAGTATTAAACATTCTTATTTGGTGGGACAGTCCTTAAATAATTCAAGAATTATTGTGACTTAATTACCTATTTTTTTACAGAACATTATAAACTTAGTTAGCATTTTGATACAGTGATTTCCTGCTTTTTGTGGATCTTTCAAGGGAAAGAATGTGGTTTTCTTTTAATGTGACTCTGAAAAGCCATGGTTAATTAGCATCTTCAGTAATTTCAGTGTTTCTTTCTTTTGAGTTGTTTCCAGCTATGTTGAATTACCTTTTTGAAAATAACTGAATTTAAAATTACTTTATACATGTCTAAATAGGTGACAATATGTTCCAATTTTGAGATACTTAATGTATTTTAAGAATAAAGCCAATATATGAACTTAGTGCTGTGTAACACAGCTTTACCACAGCGAAAAACAACCTTTGGGCAGGAGAAGTCCTCAGATAAAACTGATATAAAGCTAAGTGTGCCTGGCAAAAAAAAAAAAAAAGATCAGGGAACTGTTTTTTCATCTGCAGCTCATGGGAATGGGGGGATATGGTTGGGGGGATGGCAGCTGTCCCAAATGCCAGAGGTATCGACTGAAATACTTCACATTTTCAAATTAGACTGTTTCAGTATTCTTAAAATGGAATGGTTTTTGGAGTATTTTTTGAAACCATTTCAGAATTACAAGCTGTTGAGTAGAGCTTATTTATCCTGCAATAAATGCTTTCAAATCTACAGGTTTTCAATTTCGCCTTCCACCTGTCTAATCTGCTCTGTATTTCCTATTCCACATGGGTTTTCTCTGTTCCTTTTGTCCTGCTAAATAGAAAATAGCTGAGGGAGATGTTGTGGTAAATAGTTCTCTTCAGACAAACCGCCATGGCTCCTGACACTTTGAGGTCAAACACTCGACTTGATTTCCTTCTCATATTTCTCTCTAATGATCATTCAAGTCTAGGAACTGAGGAACTGAGCTTCTGAAAGGGGGGAAAGAATCCCATAAAATACTCAGTTATGTGAGTGACTGCTACAGTAAGAGTGTATTGATCTAAATAAGCTTCTGCATATAGTCTATATTTACTTTTTTTTTATACAGGATAATTCATTTGAATTTGAAAAACGTAGGAATGAACCAGTGAAATACCAGAGAGAGTTGTGGAACAAGACTGGTGAGTCGTTATAGGAAAAAACCAAAAAAATTATTTTTTTACTTACCATGAATGTGTTTTCAAAAGCCTTCTTAGAGTACTGACAGCTTGTAGTGATTGTGTTTGAAATTACTGAAATCATGACCGAATTCTTAGCCTTGAGTTGTAAACAGGTGTGGATTTTCACTTGATATTTTTTTTCAGAAACTGGTTTGAAAATGAGGACCAGAAGTCCTTTATTTTGAATTACTGTCTTCAAAACCCCTTAGTGGTCTTCCAGCTTTTTAAGAGGCTCCCAATGTAAGCCTTTTACATCATGCAATTTTTCTGTGTGCTCATGCCACATCAGTTTGTTTCATAGAATCAATTGCCATAAAATAGGAGAACTGCTTTTATTCATGTGAATGAACACCCCAAAGGAGAAGGTCGTAACTTGCACCTTTTTTCAAGTAGAGTCTTTTGCAGTGATGGTTAACTATCGAAATTATGTGTAGGCACAAAAGTGGAAGCATAAATAAATTTTAAAGTACAAGTTATCAGAGTTGCTACACAGAACATTAGCATTCTGTTATCCTGCTGTTTGGAGAAGGAATTTCCTCTACACAGTGTAAGAGTTGCCTCTGGTATTTAGGTATTATGGGAGTACTGTTAAGAGCTGCTTTACAAAAATAGCATGGATTTTCTGCTGCAGGGATTTAAGCACATTTAAAACATCTTCTGCTTTATTTCAGTGGATGCAATGAAGAGAGTGGAGGAAATAAAGCAAAAACGCCAAGCCAGATTTATTATGAACAGGTGAGAATTATCTGTGTGATGGGAACCCCTTGCATGTGTGTGTTAGACAACCTTTCCAGAAATGGGATGATGCAGTTCTAAAGAGTAATTTGCTTTGTATCTACACAGTCATCCAAGGGATGGGGTAAAATAGAGCCCACTGTGTGGGCTCTACCCTGTGTTATTGGCTGTCCAAGGAAATGTAGCTTTTGGACACTCAAGGATAATAGCTATAATGTAGTACTTGTTTGTATGCAGAGTCTTAAATTTTAACAAAACTCTGATAGGAGTTCGTACAGTGCTGCATTTTCTTATGGCTTTGTATCCACTATTTTCTTGAATTGGTTTTTAAATAATTTTGCCTTTATTTCCTTATAATCGTAGTTATTTACAGCCTGTACATACCTTTACTGAGAGATACCATGCATTAAAATGAAAGCCTACATCTCCTCTTTGAAGGTAATTAAATCTAATTTTCTCCTTTCCCAGATTAAAGAAGAGCAAAGAGTTGCAGAAGGCAGAAGACATCAAAGAAGTCAAACAGAATATCCACCTTCTTCGTGCTCCCCATGCAGGTAAAAACTTGATTTACTGGTTTGCCTACACAGTTTCAGGATGAGTGACTCATTCTACAGATCAATAATTCTGTACATTTGTCTTACAATTAATTTGTCTGTTGAATATGGAGAATAGTTCTTGCCACTAAATGTAAGTAGTGTCTTAGTTCTGAATCAAATATGCCTTTTTTATTTATCTAGTCCTGCATTCATCCTTTCTTTTCCTTATTTTGAGTGTTTTAAATTGCTCTCAATACCTGGTGCTGCATGAACTGCATGTTTGTTATCTGATGCATTTGTCTAAGTCTTCCCTTTGAACTGGTTAGTTGGACTGAACAGCCTCTACCACTGAATGATATAAAATACAGCTGTTAACCTTGCTGCTTGAATTTGTCAGGCAGTTGTGTAGAACTTATATGAAAATACTGTTCCTTCAGTAAAGTCACATTTGAAATAAATTATTTACTTTTAAAAATACACTTAACTAAGTAGAGTAATGAAGACAAGTTAAAAACATTTACATTAGCTCTTGCTTCATAAAAATCTATGACTTTTTTCTTCATTATTAGATATTAGAAGTCTGTTCTATGGCTTTTCTTAGATTTTTGTCAGGATATATTTACACTTTGGTTTAATCTGTCCTCCCCCCCCCCTTTTTTTTTTGATTTTTTTGAGGAAAGAAAAAGATCTGAATTCAAAAGAGTAAATTCAAGTGTGTATTTCTGTGTTTGGTTTTGCTTTTATGAAATGAATGATGCACAGCACTGTGTGGTCCATTTGTTGGTCAAACACCAAATGCCTTGGTATTCTGCAATTCTGACTGGGCAGAGAGCAGAATCTAATCTAAGATTTGGATTTATCTTTTTCTTTATTTTTCTTTTTTGGTCATCTTATTGAGAGTTAACATTCTTGCTGTCCAACACCGCATTCAGGAGGGCTTTGAATGTTCATTTAAAAACTAATGGGAGAAAGCCATTGATCTGCAATAAGTAATAAAGTTTAGTAGTCCTTTGCAAGGTTCTGCCAGGTATTGACAGCTCTATCAGTTTGTCATAGCAGATGAAAACACAGGTTTGACTGCATTTTAGATTTTGCATAAAAACAGCATCAGCTTTTCTGCTAAAACAAGTTTAAGAGGTGATGGAGGTTAGCATAACCTTTGAGCTTGATGGATTTACTCATAAAAAGCTCTTCAACCAATATATTTAGGCTGTTTCACCTGGAATAAACACATATATTGTTCAAAGAAAATCAGTTATTTGGGCTTAGAGAAACATGCTGAATTTGATTTGTTCTTTTTGAAGGTACACCAAAACAGCTGGAGGACAAAATGGTGCAGAAGCTACAAGAGGATGTGCCTATGGAAGAAGACTCTTAAAGTGCTTTTATTTACTATTTATATCTCTTCAGCAGTTAACAGTTCTTTACTGCCTCACCCGACATCATTCAGAAAGGTGCTTAGAATTGAAGAAAAGTACATTTTAATGAATAGTCATTTACAATTTGAATTATATTTTAATGAAAAATAATAGGATGGATACTAGTTTGGGCAATACTTAAGATTCTGCAATTTGAGAAAACCTTGTCAGCAGGATGGAGAATGAGGCTTTATTGTTTGAGATACCATGTGCTCCTTGGAAAGTTACACTTTTTCTGGATAACTTTTCCATGTTCATGCAAATAATGAAATAATAAATAATAAAATATGCTGCCCCTGAGCTTTTCTTATTATGTCTGTTCTTCCATAGTGGTAAAAGCAGATAAAAATCTGTTTTAATGATTACAGTGGAGGGCAGGATGTATTAATTTTCATCAGTCTAGTGTGGTCCAGACTTATTTTCATTCTTGTACTGGGGAAAATTTTTCAATTTAAAGAATACAGTGTTTGTTTTATCTCCTTTTTAAGTCAGCCACCCCAGGATTCCATTGCAGTTGACACCTGGCAAAGCTAACATTGATGCAGGACTTAGGTTTGGAAAATAGTAATGGTGATATCACTTAGTCTGGAGTTGGCCCTGCTGTCATCCTCTCCCACCAAAATTAAAATCTAATGTCTAATCAGGCAGGTGGAAATGCTCAGTAAATCACACTTGAGACTGTTTTTACCTGACTCCCAGAATTATTTGGATGGAACCAAGATGCTGGTAAATCACAAGTATTTTGCATATTGTGGTGGTGCTTATTCAGTGTGTCAGCACTGTTTTAAACTGCCAGCAGTTTATCTCCAACAGTGTGATCAAAGAAAGCTTTCAAAGCCATTTCTAGTATTTGCTGTCATGTTGTGCTAGTTATCTTCAAAAATAATAATTTGTAGTTCTGTTTCAAACTTGGATATGTACTATAGCAATCACTGGAAAACCTCACACCTACCACCCACATGTGTGTTGTGTAGTTCAGAGAAGAATCATATTTAAACTTAAGTAAGGGTCTTGGGGAGTGTGTGACATGGACTGGCATTGTACTCAGTTTTTTATCACTTGATTTATGAGTTATGTTCGGATATATAGAAAATGACATATTTTAGTGAGAATTCTAGTAATAAAAATAGAATTCCATATTTTAATGAAATTAAAATTTTGCCATAATTTAAAATTTGCTGTATTTCCTCTGCAAACTGTAATATAAATACCATCTGAAAAGCATATGGTAAGTTGGCCAGAAAACATGTGTCACTGGGGTGAAATCTCTAAGATGGTACAGTATAAATACAGTGTGTATGTGCTATAGGTACCCCAAGATACTTGGGCTTGTGGAGGGAGATACAGCATGCTAATTTATAGCCTCACATAAATGTACTAATTAACATCTCAGCTCAAGAAATGTGATGTTTTTTGAATGACTGTTGCCCTGTTTTGGGAGTTTAAAAGTTTTTCTAAAAGTTTCTTATGGCTTGTGATGTTTACATATTTCTACTGATTTTTCTCACACTGTTCATGTAAATAATGATTGTTTTGCATTCTTCTTCGTGAGTGGAGGGAATTGATTGACTGTTGGTTTGACCAGTGTGGTTGGAGAGCTGGCAATTTCATCCTCCACTGTCACTTTTGATAATCTATATATAGTGGAGTCAGAAAAGAAAATCTCTCTTTTAAGTTCTTTTCTTTCCCCTTTAGTGTCTGTGTGTGAATTATTTTGTGTCATAGTGTAACAAATGACCTTTTCTATTGTAGCATTTGATGTCCTTAATCCTTGAGGTGGGCTACTTCATCTAAAAATAGTATTATATACAACTTTTTAAAAATTTACTAAATTTTAAGGATAGGATGTTCAGCAAGTTCCCGAGTTTTAATTTTCTCCAAAAATAGGGAAGTAAATCTGTACAAAGCAGACAAAGGTGATGAACCTGATTGGGTGTTAGCTAATATTTATATAAAATATTTTACTTCATATGAGTTTAACATTGAATAATTTGTATTACATAATATCTGTAGTTGTTCTGTTCACCTATCTTTAAATGAAATGCAATAATTAACTGGTTTGTGTGCTCTATAGAAATGTATCTATAGGATTATTAACCCTTTCCTATGAAGTGAAAGTAAGTGAAATAATCATTGTACAGCAGCTAAGAGCCATTTGAGGAGAGTACTACAACCACAAATCCTGAGCACTGCCTGCTGTATGAGTTGCTCAGCCTGTGTGCCTCAGTACTGGTACAATTGCAAGCAAGGGCTGTGGAAGTTAGTGCTGAGTTATCCCTCTGCCAAAGTGCCATTTCTCTGGGAAGCAGGGACATGCAGCTGGCTGTGTATACCTTGTAGTATGTAGGAGGTAGTTGAGCTTAAAAAATTTGTCATGACTAACATGCTTGCAGCACCTGGTCAGAAGGTGCCCTTGTGATTTTTTTAAAAATTTAATTGCTGTGGTGTCCCGTTCTCTTGTCTGTCAGCTGGAGCACAAGGTGAGGGGGGAAGAGCTGCAGCTGAACAACATGGGGCTGGTGATCATTCTGCACATCTCTGCAAAACCCAGTGCATGCAGAGATCTTCATGGGGAGCTGCTGAGCTGCAGACAAATGGTGGTTTTCTTTTAGGAGGCTTGCTGTCCAACCACATTTTGAATAGAAATTGTTATTATTCAAGACACTTTGGTGAAGATCTATTTTCTTTGCTTGCTTAAGATAAAAATGTCTTTAGATTTTGCATTTTGCTTACAAGACTTACAGAGAAGATGTCCAACTGAGCAGTATCCTGGTGGTCATGGATAAATACTGCCAAACGGGAGGAAGGAAATGCATTCCTCTTTCCACTTGAACAGCCCTAGATCAGACAGTGGCTTGCCAGAGGAGTCTGAGGATAGGCAAACGGGAAGCCCTCATCTGCCTCCTGTGAGTGGGGCTGAGCTGTGCCCAGTCCCTGGGGAGGCAGGACCTGCCACTGTTCCCCCCGAGCACGTTGGAGAGAGGGCATTTTATGAGCAGCACATTGTTATTCAGAAGAGATCCTGGTTTGGTGTCATACATCCAAATCACCAGTCCTGTCTGTGCCGAGATCCAGTAGGAGCAGAGCACAGGGTGCCTATGAGAACAGACTTTCAAGAGAAATGATTATGATGGTGTGTGGATATTTAATCAGAAGAATTATTTATGAATAACCGGTAGTGCTAAATTCCATTGTACTGCCTGTCTTCTTGGCATTTACCAGGTCTAACAAACGACTGCTGTTTTGTGTTTGCACTTGGCAGTCAGGGAAGCCTTTCTTCAAAACAAGCTGATAGGCTCGATCAGAACAGATGTGATAGTCCAAACCAATTTTTAACAAATGCCTTTCAGTTTCAGTTGCTGTCATCTTTTCTTACAAAACAAAACCAGATGTATAGTCGTTTTCTTTCTTCAGACTACAAAAGTTGGAAATTTGTATTTTAATAGCAATTTAGTAACCATCTTTTTCTCATATTTCCTCTTTTCCATTTTTAATTCATCTCTTAGTGATTTCGAGTTAAATGCTGGTTTTTCTTTGAGGGGGAGGTCAGCCTCATGCTAACACGTTTTGGCTGCTCCCTCACTTCCAGCTTCAGTTCCTAGTGCCGGGGCCCTGAGCAGGGGTTCCAGCCTGCCCTGAGTCCCCAGAGTGCCCTCTTTGTCCCTCCCCAAGTCCCCCTGTGCTTTCGGTGTGTGACTCCCTGCCCCTGTCCCAGCCCGGCTGCCGGGCAGGTGTGTGGGGAGCCGTGGCTGCTGGGGAGACGCGGCCCACTGCGAGTGGCGCCATGCAGAAACAGCGTCCGCGTGGGTTCTGTGGGGTGCCGAGCTCCTGAGGGACGAGTGCGGTGCCAGTCTCTGCGCTTTGAGCTGTGCCGTGCCAGTCTGCGCTTTGAGCTGTGCGGTGCCAGTCTGCGCTTTGAGCTGTACCGTGCCAGTCTCTGCGCTTTGAGCTGTGCTGTGCCAGTCTCTGCGGTTTGAGGTGTGCGGTGCCAGTCTCTGCGCTTTGAGCTGTGCGGTGCCAGTCTCTGCGGTTTGAGCTGTGCTGTGCCAGTCTCTGCGGTTTGAGCTGTGCGGTGCCAGTCTCTGGGCTTTGAGCTGTGCCGTGCCAGTCTCTGCGCTTTGAGCTGTGCGGTGCCAGTCTCTGCGCTTTGAGCTGTGCGGTGCCAGTCTCTGCGCTTTGAGCTGTGCCGTGCCAGTCTCTGCGCTTTGAGCTGTGCGGTGCCAGTCTCTGCGCTTTGAGCTGTGCCGTGCCAGTCTCTGGGCTTTGAGCTGTGCCGTGCCAGTCTCTGCGCTTTGAGCTGTGCGGTGCCAGTCTCTGCGCTTTGAGCTGTGCGGTGCCAGTCTCTGCGCTTTGAGCTGTGCCGTGCCAGTCTCTGCGCTTTGAGCTGTGCGGTGCCAGTCTGCGCTTTGAGCTGTGCCGTGCCAGTCTCTGGGCTTTGAGCTGTGCGGTGCCAGTCTCTGCGGTTTGAGGTGTGCGGTGCCAGTCTCTGCGCTTTGAGCTGTGCCATGCCAGTCTCTGGGCTTTGAGCTGTGCTGTGCCAGTCTCTGCGCTTTGAGCTGTGCGGTGCCAGTCTCTGCGCTTTGAGCTGTGCGGTGCCAGTCTCTGCGCTTTGAGCTGTGCGGTGCCAGTCTCTGCGCTTTGAGCTGTGCCGTGCCAGTCTCTGCGCTTTGAGCTGTGCGGTGCCAGTCTCTGCGCTTTGAGCTGTGCCGTGCCAGTCTCTGGGCTTTGAGCTGTGCCGTGCCAGTCTCTGGGCTTTGAGCTGTGCCGTGCCAGTCTCTGCGCTTTGAGCTGTGCGGTGCCAGTCTCTGCGCTTTGAGCTGTGCCGTGCCAGTCTCTGCGCTTTGAGCTGTGCGGTGCCAGTCTCTGGGCTTTGAGCTGTGCGGTGCCAGTCTCTGGGCTTTGAGCTGTGCGGTGCCAGTCTCTGCGGTTTGAGGTGTGCGGTGCCAGTCTCTGCGCTTTGAGCTGTGCCGTGCCAGTCTCTGGGCTTTGAGCTGTGCCGTGCCAGTCTCTGCGCTTTGAGCTGTGCGGTGCCAGTCTGCGCTTTGAGCTGTGCCGTGCCAGTCTCTGCGCTTTGAGCTGTGCGCTGCCAGTCTCTGCGCTTTGAGCTGTGCGGTGCCAGTCTCTGCGCTTTGGGCTGTGCGCTGCCAGTCTCTGCGCTTTGGGCTGTGCGGTGCCAGTCTCTGGGCTTTGAGCTGTGCCGTGCCAGTCTGCGCTTTGAGCTGTGCGGTGCCAGTCTCTGCGTTCTGAGCTGTGCCGTGCCAGTCTCTGCGCTTTGAGCTGTGCGGTGCCAGTCTCTGCGCTTTGAGCTGTGCCGTGCCAGTCTCTGCGCTTTGAGCTGTGCCGTGCCAGTCTCTGGGCTTTGAGCTGTGCCGTGCCAGTCTCTGCGCTTTGAGCTGTGCGGTGCCAGTCTCTGCGCTTTGAGCTGTGTGGTGCCAGTCTCTGCGCTTTGAGCTGTGCTTCGGCTGTGGCCCCACACACGGCGCAGGAGCCGCGATGGGGCAGCCCCGGGCCGGCCCCCGGCCTTTGGGCAGCTGCGGCTGAGCTGAAAGCCCTCACGGCTCCCCACAGCAGCCCCGCTGCCTCACGGGAGGCTCGGGCACACCGCAGGCCTGGCCTTTTCCACGTCTTCGTGCAGCGGAAGGCCTGGAGGGAGTTATTTTTTGCCTTTGGTCAGTGGTTGGATTTTCAATCCATGCTTCTTACTCTGGTTGTCTATAGAGGTTTTCTGCTCGAAGTTTGATCCTGAGGGAATGACCAAAAGAATGGCAGGTGATGGTGGGGTTTTGGTTTTTCTTGTTTGGCTTTTAAGAAAAAAATGCAAATTCCTTCTTTTAGGCTTCACTTTCAGTCTTTCCAAGTGCTAATACAGTGTGGAAAAAGTGGAAAATACAGCTTTCTGTATAATCAAATTGTGCTGAGCTGATGCAGACTTTCTTCATAGGAAATTGCGCTTTCCCGTAGTTCTGAGATTTTTTAGTCAGAGGTTTTTCTGAGATATTCTTGCTTCACAGTAACAGCACAGTGGAGCCCGGCACATGTACGAGATCTGTCTGTGTGTGACACAAAGAACCGTAAATCAGTTCCATATGTTGACGTGGTCATAGGTGTCCATGGCTGGAAAAGCAATAGACAGCTGCTAATAGGTCCAAAGGCTTATATCCCAGGAGATATTTCAACCTCCAGGCTGTTCAATTCCTCAATTACTGTTCTGGCCTCAAAAATTCAATCTCCTTTACCAGCCTAACTTATTTATGGGTTGCGCTGAATTGTGACCAGAGAGAGCAGAAAGCTGAAATAAATCAAGCACTGATAAAATTGTTTAAGCCTTCTTGATGGCTGTCTGTCTATTTTTAGATCTCAATTTAAAGAGACCATATGGAGCGAAATTTATTTTGTTTTATTCATGTTGAACAAGCAGCATTACTTGAGATTGGGTAGGAACAGGGAGGAATAAGGATTTGTGGGGGTAGCTGCGTTGGAAGACATTCTGTGCTGTTTTGGGGTTTGTTTGTGTGTTATTCTCCTCCCTCCTCCCATCCTTAGATTTTTCATATTGTATTTAGTTTGGTGAGGTCACTCTTGCTTCTTAAATAGCTGTTTTTTCACCTTTAAAAAGTGCTTGGATAACATTTTGTCTTGCACATATGTATGGCAGTAAAGGTATATTCTGAATAAGGGGGGATATCAGCTCTTGCCCTACAAACTGTGAGAGTTATTAGTGACATTGTTTTAGTGTGGGGAACAGACTCCTGAATGGGAATAGATGTGTTATTTATACGGCAGCAACACTGTGCACCCACAAATTACCACTGGGAATCAAGGCAGACATCTCTGCATAACTGAAAAAATATCTTGTTTGCAGATATTTGACCTGTTTTCTGTAGGCTCTGCTCTGCACTAAACTTGCAAATTAAGAGAATTACTTTGGTAATCAACTTGACTGAAGTGATTCCTGAGTGGAGAATTCAAAAGATTTCTTATTATTTGATAAAATGAAAAGCTGCCAGAGATTCTCCCTTGTGTTGAGGTGAGATTGGTTACAGTATCTCTGTTTACACAAGCTCCTGCAGAAGGAAGCGTTTTCATTCAGCCTCACTGCAGAAATTGATGCTGCAGAAATTGACTCTGCAGAAATTGACTCTGCAGAACTGCTTGGGCTCAGCAGTGAAATAACCAAATGGTTTTCTGTCATACGACCATTACCTCCACTGGGCAAACTGAGATTGCATTTCAAGTCCCCGTGTTTCCCAGCTTTTTCTGCTCCTGGCACAAAACCTGGAGACAGAGTGGTGCAGGCCATACAGGTTTAGCTTGAAACATAAAGGTGGTAGACCTGAACCCAGCAGTCTTTAGGCATGGCTGTACAAACAGCTTTTTCTTCTAACAAGCCAAACAAAGTGTTGGTGGGTTTGGAAGTCAGAAAGAACCAGCTAGGCTGCTCCCCCGGGCTGCTCCTGCCTCCTCAGTTTAGTTAGTTGTGCTGGGCAGAGATGGAAAGTCATTCAAGGTTAACTTGATTAGATGTACCCAGCTTCTGGGGATCTCTGACGAAAATACTTTTTTTTTTGAAATAGAAGATACAGATATCATAATGTGATCTTAATTCATGGGTGATATTTAGAAAGAAACAGTATTTAACCTTGAGCTAGGAATACATTTAGAATGTTCTATGCACAAAGCATACTTTAATCCACATTTCTTTAGGGCATGGCCTTGTTACGGCTTGTGATGCCTCATATAGATTATCCCCAGGGTATCTGGGGAATACTGTGATGCTGCATTTAAAGAACTTTTGCTTTTTCTCTATGGATGTCTACTTCCATGTCTGGTATTAATTTGGGAGAAGATTGTGTGCCAGATTTTGTCACTGATGCTGTCAGAAAGCTGTGATACAAAGGTGACAGGAAGCATTCTTCACTTTTCACAGCTGCTGTAGATTCAATTGTTTTGAAGAGGAATGAGATGGCTTTCTGAAAATGGCTTTTACTGGCTCTTGGAGAATTTCTGCAGCAGATATGCAGAATTCAGATTCTGCTTAAAAAGATCCAGCTGTGAGCACAGGAGACATGCTTAGATCAAACTAAAGGTGGTTAGCAGGATAAAGACCTGCAGTTCTCTAGTAACAAATTTATTTGCTTCCTGTATTTATAGAAAAAGGAATTAACAATATTACAAGCTTTTCTAGTGGTTGTTATGGTCTGCACACAGTTCAGTTTATTTTCTTATTGTTTCCTATATAATGATCTACATGAACGTGGTCACATGAGGAGCAGGTATTCTCCCAGTTTTCTAAGGAAATGCTAACTTCTATTAGACTAATTCTGCCAGACTGTGTAGATTTTTTGGCAGTTATTTAAATCTATTTCATTACCTGAATTCCATCTGTTTGTCCAAAGTCTGTTAATAGCTTTAATAGTTTTTGACTTTTCATGACAATCCTGTTAATTCCAGTTCTAGAAATGTTTAAAGCCTTTAGACTGAAAACAGAGGAACTTTTATGCTGGTTTGTATATAAAGTCCATTTAAACTTGTACTACCTGTGATGGCCAGTAAAGCAGAGTCTTTCAGAGCAGAATCACAAAGCATCATCTCAGTGCCCTTTTCCATGGTTTATCTTCCTAAAATCAGTCGGTAATTTAGAGATTTCTTTGGAAATTTCTGGTGAACCAGTCTTTTATGACTGTATCTAGTCTAAATTTGAACTCCTCAATACTTTCTCAATGGTCCTGTGATGAATACTTCTTCACACTTCTGATTATTGTGAGAAAGAACTTCTTTGTGATTTGCATTTTACACTGTTGGGTTTCCTGTCATTCTGGTATTGTGGGAAGCTGAATTACTAATTCTCTTTGCAGTGTTTGCAGTGTTGTGAACCTCTTGTTACCTATTTTCTAAACTGAAGAGTCCTGATCTCTTACCCTGTTCTGTAGGAAGACCTCTGAGCATCTTTGTTGTTCCTTATGTCTGTTCTTCTTGTCTGGTTTGTGGGATGAAACAATGACAAATTCCTTCAGTATTCAGTATATGGATGGGTGTACCCTTTATGTCTGCACTGTTTCTCCTTTGTTCTTTTTTTCTTTTGTTACTGTGTTTTTCAACATCCCCAGCTTTTTCCTACATGCTTTGTAGAAAGAAAATAACCTTCACTGTTCATATTTATTTAGATTTAGAATTTGCCAGTTCATTCTCTGTTTTCCCTTTTTAAATCTTTAGTGAACGGACAAGTCCATGACTACCTGAATGCATCATGATTAGGACTGTGCTTTTAAGAGAAGCAAGATAGACAGCATTATAAAAAAGTTAACACAAAAAAATAAACAAACCTGCAGGAATTAAATTCTGTCAAAACAGTTCTCAACAGATGGGCATCAGATGCTCTTAGCAAGCAGAGAAAATCACCTTGAATGTTCTTTCTTCTTGAGAACTGTGACTTGGAAGTGAGTGGTACCACTGTGTTAAATGTTTAAACATAGTTGATTGTAGATGCAGGGAAGTGTTCATTGGTATGGAGTTTTATGAATCATTTACCTTTGTGGGAGTACATTCTGACATCCTAAATGCAATGTGCCATTTCCCTTCCCACACATTACATGCAATAGCTAAGTGGTAAGTAGACAGCTACAAGTCAGCAGACCTGAGTTTTACTCCTGGCTCTGTTTCCCTTGGTAATTTTACTCAAGTTGTTCAGCTTTCCCGAATCCTCTCTAAAATGGTCTACCTGAATCCAGAGGAGTATGTTTTCTCTCTTCCATCTTTTCCAAGCATGGTAAGGCACTGGTGTGGGACATACTGCAGCAATTGATGTTATCTTAGGGACATTTTAAATGTAATTTTAATATTACTTTCCCAGCTCTGAAACAAACAGAGTTCCTTTCAAACAGAGTTCCTTTCATTCATCCTTTCCACCACTTTTTTTGAATAGGTTTTTGTGACTGACTGAGGCCTGTAGGGCCAGGTTCAGTCTTGAGACAGTTTTCTGGTAGCTCTGGAAGTAGATGGAATTGTTCATGTGTGTGCCCAGTAGAAATCAGTATAATGCCAGTCTGACTTGGTGCCATTCAGTAATCACTGACTCAGTTGTTCTGACCCCAAACACCTGACTGGGTATAAAGCAGCTCCATGCAAATAAGAAGTTGACTGTTGTTTTACTGCCAAGGGTGTTGGACATCTTACTTATTTCTGCTTCTTCTGCTGAAGTTAAATAGCTGGTAATTCTTTAGTTCTTAAATCTAGTAACACTTTGTAGCTGTGATTTTTCCCTGAAGCCATGTTTCAGAAACTCTCTCTGCTTATGTAATTTGGAAATCCTAACAAAGCAGTTTAAGTCTAGCAAGCAACCAAATTTAGCACTAGAAACTTTATATTTATTATCACTAGGGACAAAGGACAAAAGAGCTTAAATGTTCTCAAGCTATTCACTGAGAATATAGCACAGATACTTTGTGATTCCAAGCTTGCAGATTTTATGATTTGTAGGATGAAATGTAATTGTGTATTTTAAAATGTTGATTGAAACTTTTTTCCTTAGCCCTCAAGCTTATGAAGAATGTATCTCAGCCAAAGATAAATGCCTGAAAGAAGTGATGTCTCATTTGGTCTGCAGACAAGCAAAACAGGTAAGAAGACTTTCACTATTATAAACCCATTTTTAATTCTGAAACTTGAGTTAATCAGAACTGTCAACTCTTCACCTTGTTGATCACAGTACCATTTGATTTCATCTTGCTGTTGGAAAATCACTCTTACTACCTGACAGCCCTGAAAGTTTTTATATTAATTTATTGTTGATCAAAACCATTTTTGCATATTGAAAATTCAGAGAAAGGAAAATTCAGCATTCAAATAAAAAATTATGGGTTGCAATACTATCTCACGTATTTTCATTAAAAAATTCTTAAAATTCCTCATTTTCTCACTTGGTTTAAAGAAAGAAGGCCCTGTTTATTGGTGTCAGAACACAGTGGAAAATTATGAGGGAGATTAAAACCCTTGGCTGAAATCAGATTTGTATGACCTGTGTTTTAGAAACTTTATTTGCTTGAGCCATTGCAGCCTGAAAGAAACAAGTATCTTCCTTGAAAACTTGATGATGAGATCCCAGATAATCAGTAACCTAGGGCATATCCCATGGATGGAGGAAATGCAGTCAGAAAAGCTTTCCTTGGATGATAAAAACTTGAAATGCGTCTCAACATCCAGTCATTAGCATTCAAAGCCCTATCTGGTCACAGAAATATCCTTTTGCTCTTTCCCCCTCAGTGCTATATTTACTAGGAGGTAAGAATGTGATACAGAAGCCAGAACCTGAAGGTGTTAAGTGTGCTGTGATTCAGCTGCCTGGCAAAAGATCTTACTTTGGCAGTCCCCAGACTGGTCTTGTGAATTATTCCTCAGGGAGGGAGATTTCTTTTCAGAACTGTCCTCCTTTGGTGTGACCATCTGCCTCTATATAGTCATTTGGGCAAAAATAGAAATTACAAACAGAAGATTGCTCTGCTGCCAGATTAGCTGCAGAATACACACTGATGCTTTACTCTCTCAGGGGGATTTAGTGCCAGGGTTCTTTGCTGGGGATAAAACACTGTATCATATTTTCCCTTCCTGTTGGTGTTGGATTAAAAACTAAATCCTGCTCATTTTATTTTCAGAAGTAGTCCCAAAGGATTTTAGTAGGATTAATTGCATATGAAAAGCAAGTAGGAGTTGGCATTCTGTGTACATTGAAAATTAAACAGAGGTAAACATTATCAAAAGTTTAAACTTACTGATGTTATTTCAGCTTGTTTTATGATCTGAATATTTTCTGCTGAATACTTAAAGATGCTCATGGAACTTAAGAAAAGTCACATCTCTGAAAGGAAAAGGAAAGAAATTTGTGTGTGTAGGACCTTAACTCATTGAAGACTTGAAATAGCTACTCAAGTCCTTCACCCTTCCTGAAGTTAGGCACGTATGCAGGTTGTTGAATTTGGGACTTAACAAATAACTCTACTCTTTTTTTTAATCACATGGACATTTATTTTTTTCTGTAGTTTTTCCTCTGTAATATTCTAAGGCTTCTGCTGCAGAGAGGATGCAAAACACCTTTATGATACATCGGGAATAGTGCCCTGAAAAAGCTTTTGTTCTATGGATTTAGGGTTTGCAGAACAAATTTTAGTTCTATGGGTAGTGTGAGTGGATGTAGGGATGAAGAGCTCCAGAAAGTAAAAGTCAATACTTGATAAACTTGGTAAGTTATAGCACCAGCTGTTCTAGATCTTTTTGTGATGAGGGAGTGGAAGAAGTTTTGTCAAAACAGACCTAAACAATTTTTTTAACCCTCTGATCTTTTGTAATCTGTTCTGTCTGGGTCTTCTGTGAGATTATTTCACCTGCCTCAGTCTTTGACCGTTTGGATGTTACCCCAGTTCGTAGTTAAGGGTTGATTTTTGAATGTTATGTGGAATCTGTTTCAATTACTTGCTCTCATGCAGTTTAACTGGGTTTACAGTACTCTAGAAGGATCTTTTGGGGAAGGTTGTCTTTCCTAGGGAGGGAATAGAGGGAGTCTGGTGTCCAGGTGCCCTGGGAGTGCACGTGGTCAGGGAGATCAATTAAAAGACAATGTAATTTACCCAAATGCTGCAGAGTGCATGGCCCTAAAGTACCTTTAAGGGATACCATCAGTTTTCAGAAACTAATTTCAAGATCCGGAAGATCAGCATGGCCTTGCTACTGTTGCTGTAATCTTGGATGGAGCCAGTGGGCCTGTGTGAAGGAGTGGGGAGGAAATGCTGTTTGATACCTTTAGCTGCAGGGTTTCTGTGTAATGGGAGTTCCTTGTGCTGTTATTTTTCTGTCTTAAAATTAAGGCTAAATATTTCACAGGGGTAACATCCAGTCTGTCTTGAATGAGTTGTGCCTTGGGCTAGAAAGAAGCAAACTGGATCTGAGGCCATCTCTCATTCAGGGGAGACTTTATCTGCAACAGCTTTTGTGCAAGTGGTGTAACAGCTTGAGCAACAGCTTTCAATAAACAAGAAGTTTCCCTTGTACATTCTGCTGCCCTGCAGCTCTTTGCTCCATCCATCACCACTGTCTCCATAGTTTCCCCAGCAGGTCCCTCCACACCTGCCCTCTGTCTCTTTGCATGGTCAAGTCTGCTCCTTGCCTGGTGCATAGGTGCTGTTGTGATAGACACTCTTGGGAAAGAGTAACAGAGCATCAATACTTCAGCTGCATTTTGAAAGCTCCCTCTAAAATGAGTTTAAGTGAAATTCAAGTCCATGGTTCTTGGCCTGAATCTTTTGTTCCGAGGAAACATACTCACTTCCTGAATAAACTAAAATGACCTAAAATGACATAATGTGGCTTTCCCTTGGGACAAGGGCACAGTGCTCTACTTGTCTGTATCTCTACATTTGCCATCTTTTTCAGTTACCTCATGTATAGCCCAGAAGGATTTATGGGAGCATAGGTAATAAATCATACGTGATAACTTTCTTATTGCTGTTGCATCATCTGGGGTGGTTCAGTGTCACTCTCAGAAGGTGACAGACAGCAGAGCAAACACCAGAGCTGGGTGTGTAACAATCACTGTGGTACTCTTTGCCTCTAATTTCAGGCAGAGAGGAGACCTGATACATGGTTTAAATGCTGAAATATGTAATGTGTTTTTAGTGTTTTCTATGGGAATCCCTCACATTGTATGTAGGCACTTGTCCATCATGTGGTATATTGGTTGGTTATCAAAAAATTCAAGAGCCAAAGGTATAATTTCATGTAGGTTGATATGAAGGAGACAGTGTTTGTGATATGCTGGTATTTTAAACACTTTTGACTTAACAAACTCATAAAAAGGGGAAGAAATCTTGATGTAGTTTCTCAAATTAATTTTTGAGCTTTTCAGTTATCCTGATTTGATCTCAGAAGTTCCCTAGTCTTTTGTTTCAGCCTGTCTTCGCTGGATATTGATAGTGATAGATGATTCAATTACTTAATCCTTTCATGCATGCTTTCATTTTCAGCAAAGCAGCAAGGTGCAAAATCAGACTGTGTTTAAGACAGTTTTAGTCCTCATTTTTAGCTGTGGTACATTACCTCTACAAGAAACAGCTGATTGTATGTGAAGCATAACTACTTGAATGAAATCTGTCTACTACATCTTTTAATTCTCAGTGCTTGGTATGTTGTATGCAGAGCTATTTACTGATTAATATTGCTTTGCAATTAGCAGGGAAATGGGAAACACGTGAAGAAGTCCTGCAGGAACTGCAACATTCTGGAGAAGTAAGCCTGTTATTTCATCCTTCCACAAAGTACACCCACTCCCCACTGTATGAGGGGACTACATTTAATTTTTTCAGCTATGCCTTATTGATTCCACAGTTGTAATGTTTTCCACTGAGTTTGTTACCAAATCTGCACTGATCTGCTCTTGTGGTTTCACATTTAGATTTTGAACTGCGTCATTGTCTTGCCATCTGTTAAAGCCCTGTGTCTGCTAAGCACTATCCTGAGAGAGGGCCAGTTGCTGGCCAAGTCAGAGAGGGTGACAGATTTTTAATTTTGCAGACAGGATGGGAGTGGTGGGGGACTGAACAGTGAGTGGTGATTGCTCGGGCAGTGGTTGTGTCTCTCAAACAGCCTGCTAACAGCACTGCAGTCCTACCAGGAGTGGCTCAGGTTGTGCACAGGGAATGACTCTCATCTTTGGGGATGAGCTGAGGGAAGTGTACTCCCTCTGGGGAAGCTGTGATTGATGGATGCCTGGTGGGTCAGAAGTCAGAAGCTATAGCTTCTTTGTTTGATACCTGAGAAGGCCCATATGAATAACTCCTGCCTGTATTTTCCATTGATTGTATTCAGAATAGGCCACTTAGGAACTGGTGATGAAGAGATTAGGTGTACACAACCCCTGCCTCTTAGAGGCACACGATCTTCAGACCATTTTGCACCAGCAGGTTGCTGGGTGCTCTCTTGGCCAGTCTCCGCATGTGGATTTCCATTCCATCAAAGGAGACAGGAGGGAAGAGCCCCAGCAGCTCAAAGCAGGTCTACTGTTTGGTCGGGTCAAAAATCCCCCAAGATTTAATTGGAACTTGTTCTGCTTTATTCTTCCCATGCCTTGATGAGAGTACTTGTAAGGAAAAATGGATTAGAAACTTCTATAACAGCCCTAAAGAGCAGAGCCTTGCAGGGATTGTGACTGTGTAATTAAATGCCAGTCTGGGGATGGACTGTGAGGGTTTATTGTTCCCTTCGAAGTACTGTGGGCAGATAGGGCGTAGAATGGATTTATTTAGGATATAAGAAGGAGGGGATGCCATCTCTAGCCAACAAGGCTGCCTGCAAGCTGTCACACTGTGTTTGGGTCCTCTGAGAATGCTGCTAACGCTGCAGGGCCCGAGGGCTGGGACAAGACCAGAGGCTGTGTACTGCAGGAATGTGATACATCCCCACCACCAAGTGTGGAGGGCTGGGGAAGAGGAATTGTTCTGATTCTGCCTTTTGAAGCATGACTCTGACTCAGTTGGGGCACATTACAGGAAGAGATTAGATTTATGGGCTGGAGCCTTTCACAAGTCCTAAGCTCTTCTGGCTAATGTTTTTAATTTCAGTACTG
Organism: Anomalospiza imberbis; assembly: GCF_031753505.1. Taxonomy (NCBI): domain Eukaryota; kingdom Metazoa; phylum Chordata; class Aves; order Passeriformes; family Viduidae; genus Anomalospiza; species Anomalospiza imberbis. Next base: position 13,016,926 of record NC_089693.1, on the reverse strand, counting down.
GCTCCCCTTAATGGAGTGATTTTAATCAGGGGTTTCTTTTGCTAAAGAACCAGTACTTTTACCTGATATAATGGAAAGAAATAACAAGAAAGCCTGAGTTTTTGTTTTCTTTTCATCTCAGTTCTGCCATTCTGCCACCTCAGGTACCGAATGAAGCTGTAAATTAGTTTCTTCCCTGCCTGGCTGTGGGATGGCTGCAGGTGCTCTCTGCCTACCTGGTGGGTGCTGCCTGCCCTGGGAGGAGGGAGAAGCCTGATTTCTCACACACTGAGCCAGCTGCTGCAGGTGTGGGGATAGGAGGGCCCCAAAGCCCTGCATTTCTGCATTGTGGGACTTTATTGTGCACCCAATGCAAAATGTTCAGCCCCAGAGGTTTTTGCCAGGAATGCTGTTGACTTACTGACTAATGCATTAACTGGTTAAAAAAAGGGAAATAGAAAGTAAATTGTTGACTTGATTTCTTCTCTGCTGTGTGCCTCATTAGACTGCACTAATCCACGTTGTGACTTCTGAGATTTTCTCATCTGTTGATGTAAATATAGTCAATGAAATAAAATCCTAATAGAAATTTGATTTGCTGAGTCATCAGATCTCTCATCTTGCTTGATTATAGCCTTGGTGTCAAAGCCAGGCTTAATGTGCTTTAAATTCCTGGCTCGTTACTGACTTGTTTAGCATGGAGCTGAGGGCATCTTTACAGTGTTACAGAGATAGGAATTTACTTTCTAATGCTCAGAGAAAGAACTATTCCTGGCTGATGCAAGGGGTAGCTTACTGGAGAAAGTTCAATAAAATTAGGGGGGTTGATTATTTTGCAGCTTGTTTTGTTTTGTTTGGTTTTGATACAGGAATATTTTCAGCATGGGATCAGTTGGAAGGGCATTCTTCCAAGCTTCTGAATCAGCAAAGAGCTGTCCAAGTTAAGAATTGAATGAATGGTACAAATTGTTTAGACAAAAACAAATGAATCTATAAATGTACCTGTTTAGGCTAATACATGTTTTCATAAGTATTCATGCCATGTCCTGGTTTGACTCTAGCAAAACTCTTTGCAGTTGAAGAAAAAATAGAGAAGAATTTGAACAATTTAGGTGAAATAAGGGCAGGAAAGGAGAATGGTTTCTTGAAATGGCAATCATGATTTGTAGGCAAAATAAATGGTGCAGTTCTACAAATGGGGAGGCACATTTTATGGGATAATATGTCAGGTATCATTGACAGTTTTGTCTGTACTTTCATCTGCGTTGCTAATGTGAATAAGTTTTAAATGAGCTGTCTTCAGGAGATTTCACTCTCTTGTACAGTGGTCTGTGCAAGATAATATTGGGCTTAGACATTTGTGTCTTCATAACTAATTATAACCTTCTCAGTGTGGGCTCTGGTGGGCAATAAATCCAATTATCTCTTCAGATCCCAGGGCCACTACTGGAGAGCTGTGTGCAAAGCAGAAAATGGTGCTTGTTATTATTTGCTAAGACCTCTAACAAATGTAAGTGAGTTATTTTAACATATTACTGTTACAGTCGCCTCTATATAAATGATCAGCATATAGGCAGGGTTTCTTTGCCAGGAATATCTGATTTAAAAACTGAAGAAAAATATTCAATTCCACTTCTAGATTTATCCAGTATTAATATTGCTGGCTCAGCATACTCATCCAGATGATGAACATAGTAAATAAAGTGTTTTTTCCCTGGAAGATCAGAGCCTCTGTCAAGCATCAAGTGTGTGTAGCTGCTGAATCTCACCTCCCAGGACATCCCAGTGTGGGGTTGTTTCACCGCCCTCCTGCTGTGGTGCCTGGTAGGCTGACTCAGTACAGAGCCTCCTTCAGAAGGTAAAATGCTGAAGTGCAAGGTTTACTAAAGGACAGGCAAACGAAGCAAGTGTGGAGAGAGGGCATTGATGGATGGTGCTGGTGGATGGAGAGGAGTGATGCATTTCTTCTGGCTGACACAGCAGGGACAAATGGGACAGAAGTCATCAACACTGAAAATTATGAGGGGATTTTTTTGTTTGTTTAGGATCATCTATATCCCCATGATAGTGACAGAAAGAAGATCATGAAGTCTTTATCATTAAGAGATTCTTCCAGGAGAAAAAAAAAATTACAGGTTTTATATATTTGTAATGATATTTAGTCGAGGAGAATAGCAACCTTTAAAAAAAGTTGTGAAAACATTTCTATTGCTAGTCCAGGATTTTTTTTTTTAACAGCAACTTTTTAATTTGTTGGGCAGCCAAAAGCCATTTTGGAGATAACCCAAGGAGATAAACTTTCTGCAATAGGTAAGTTAGAGGTTACAAAACATCCACATTCTAGTGACTGCAGAAATATCATTACTATTGAATTATTTCACAGGGTCATAAAGGAGGTATTTTAAAAAAGATTCTGAACCTATATGTTCTCTCACTGCTTACAATTTAAATTTTAAATTTAAAGTATTTTAATACACAATTGTAAGGATAATGACTATTCTTGCCCTCATTAAGGTCCTTATTTGGAAAAGTGAGAGTGGATAATAAGTATGAGTAGGTATCTAGACAGCAGGATCAGTAATAAGAGCACAACTGGGAGCTGTGTTACAGAGAGAGAAATTAAACAGAGAAACAATGGCTTCTAATTACACAGCTAAAAAAAGCCTTGCCTGTTTACAGTACACAGCTGAAAGTATATTGCAGTGAGGGCAGGAGGAGAGATAACAAGTTCTGTAATAAAAGGAAACTGGGAATGGGTAATAAAAAATTACCACTCATTGATATTTTGTCTCTAGTGTTGCCTGGTTTCACATTCAATTTTCCACTGACCCCAGGAATTCTGCCCACGTAAGGAGTGATCTTGCCTGCCAAGGAGGCTAGGAGGTAGAGAAAAAAGCAATTTATCCTGAGTCTTCAAAGAGAATATTGATGTAACCTAATGGTAAATATGGAAAATGGGAGTTAGTAATCTTTGAAAACTTGATCCTGCTGGCCAAAACTGTCCAGTGTTATCCTATCATGACTATAGTGGTGTGTGATTTGCCTGCCTTAAGGTGAGGCTTAGAAAAGCTCCTTTAGTTTTAATATTGCTGCAGCTGCAAGTTAGGTCTAAAAGACTTGACAACATTTCTTTGAGTTCGGAGAGGGGAAAAATAACACTTTTAGCTTTTAGCATTACATTTCTAAGGGTTAGGGAGTAAACTGTATCATTAATATTCAGAAAAGATACTGACTTGTGTCAAGTTGTCAATTACAAACATATCAGCAAAAATCAGCAGCAGGGAAAACCTTGATAAAACTAATAGAGGGTGGTTTATCAAAGAAAGGTGAAATTTCATTGGAAACACATTTTGGTTGACTGGTGATTTTGATTAAAAAGATAGTGTGATAGTGATTGCTGGTGGACCTTGTCTAGGACAGAGCAATCATACTTATTTATCTTGCCTTAGAAAAAGATGCTGATAATCTTGTTGAATGGAACAGTAACATTAAAAGCATGAGCAGAAGAATACAAAAGGAGAGGAATGAGGATTTCCATGGAGAGGAGGTTGAAAGTGGTGGAAGCTGCAGTTCTGTGGGAGTTTTCACATGCTGTCTTATTCTCATGTGTAGCTAAAATACAGTTAAAGTGAATATGATTGCAGAGCAATCAGAACTTAGTGTTGTGATATATTCAGGAAGATGCTTGTATCTTTTGTGCAGTGATGCAGCTGTGCTGAGGCAAATATATACTTCATCACATGATTTTGTTTTGAATGCCCCTTGGTTAAAGTTAAGATACTTTATAGTAGAATTCCTTTTCTGATTTGCAAATCTTGTTAGAGCAAGGGGATAAATGTCAGCAATAGGAAAGAATGAAAAGATTGGCCTTTATGCCCAGAGACAGCCTCTTGTCTGCACTCAACTTGTTTGTGACAGAAAAAGTCAGGCAGGTAAAACCTCCAGTCAAGCACTTGCATCTCACTTCACAAATCAATTTGCAGATATCCCTGGAGGATTTGCACTCTAGTCCTGCACAGACACCCTGACAGGAGGGAAAAATGCACTAGACTTAATTCTACTGTCTGCAGTCTATACTTACAGACTCATACCATGGCATGGGTCTCATGTAGACTACTACAAGCTGCATGTTCCCTACATTTCTCTATTTTTCAGATTCACAGCAGTTATTAGAACAAGTGGCTTATGGGTTACTCTGTCTATCACCAGCCCTTTGGTGTATCACATGCATAGTGTTATTGTTAGCACAACAGGTTTGGTGATGTCACTTGCAAGAGCTGACTGATGTAAACTGGACCTGAAACAAAGGGAATCATGGGAATTGCCACTAGAAAAGATATGTCCCACTGTCTCTGCTATCTGCTAATTGGTTCATAATATATGCTATCAGCAGATGGTAATTTGGACCAAAAAGAACTTGTTTTTCAAGTGAGTGAAAATAGCTGCCTCTGTTTTGAAAATGACTTCTGGTGTTTCCCATGTTCCCTTGTTATCCACCCCACTGGCAACTGTTCTGTTATTGCACCTTGTTATTAGATCTTAGTCCAACTTGCATGTCTGCTGTCTCAGCTGAAACCAGCAAATTCTCAGCCAGCAATGCAATAAGAGAGTCAAGGGTCCTGATCTGGAAAATCTTGTTTCCAAATGTGTGCACTACTTTTGCAGGATATGCAGCTCTCATTCCTCTTTAGAGTGTTCCCTACTGTGATTGAACACTCAGCACTTCTGGTTTTTTTCATTCTTCTGTCTTCTCTTTCCTCCCTTTCCTCAGCACAGTCTTCCACCCTAATAAAATAAAAAATCTCTCTCTTCTGTGTGCTTGGCAGTTGGATTTTTCTGTTCCTAGAATTTTTCCTTCTTTTGTTTGAAAGTTTGGTGTGTTTGTTTCTAGCTGCTGTGATTAGAGGGAATGTCTCAAACAGTCTTGGATGGATTCTTGCAAATCTTGGAGTGTGTGGATGATGAACTGAGGCCCACAGGCAAGTGACAATGCTGCAGAGGATTCATTGGCAGAACTGGGAACTGAGTTGTGTTTTAGTCATCAGGCCATTTTGCTCACTGCATTAAGGAATAAATTCTCAATTTTCATAGTAGTCCTTTTAAAAATGGTCTTGGATAATTTTTGGCTTTGAAGTGAATTCAGAAGTACATGTCTATTTTTTTTACAGAAGTCTTGATTTTGAGGGCAAGTTTCTGTTCTAGACCTGTTTCGCAACATGGCTTTTATTGATCGCTGTCCCAAAAGACCAGGAGAAGAAGACTGGGATAGGGATGAGTGGCAGGCAGAATGGGAATAGTCCCCATCCTTGCTTTCTGTGTTGTTTTTTTTTTTTTTTTTCCTACTCTTCTATTCCTTGGCTCCCCCTCATTTTTCCCCATTGTTATTTGTCTGTAACGAGTCACACTTCTCCTGTTTTCTTTCTGCATTCTTCTCCTATTTATCCTGTTCTTTCCTGCATCATTGGAGTGCTGTCTCCTTCCTATATCCAGGATAGTTTATTGACCTGTCCCTGGCGTATAGCAGACTCTATTTGTGACTTCAGTAAAGGTCAGGAACTACATGTGGCATGTAACTGGTCTCAGCTGCTTCCTTTTGGCTCTCATGATTTAGCTCATCTGTTTTATGGGACACAATGGGACTGAGAAGATGACTTTTCTTCTAGACTGAAAGGTACAGAAAGCAAATTTCACACCAGGTGGGTGTTGCCAGAGGGACACAAAGGTACTCACCACTGTTTCAAGACCTTGATGAGTTTTGGCATTATTGTCCATGGGGACAGCTGCTGAAGGATTTCAGACTCTAGCATGCAGACTGTATAATGTATCATCTGTATTTCTGAAAGAGCAAATGGCAGACAGTAATGCATAGAGTATCAGAACATAACTGAAATAACCATATTAGACTTTCAGGGTCTGGCAGAATTGAATTGCAGTGTTGGTACAAGTACTGTTACACTAGAATGACACATTTTCTGTTTTCCAAATAATAGGAAAAATAAATGTATACTTAGATGTTTCAGGAGGGGCAGGCAGCTGACTCTCTCTTATTTATGGATGCACCACCTCAGCTGCAGGTAAATGGGGGTCACACTGTCAGGGATATCTGGTTTGACACTGCATGGCTCCAGCTTGGCTCTGGCAGGATTTACTGGCTGCAGTTCTGGCAAGCTTGGGCTAAGGGAACCAGTCAGATGTGAGTGATTCAGCTTTGTGCCTGGTGTCAGCCCTGCTGGGTGCAGGCTGGCTCTGTGCCCAGCTGCTGCTGCTGGATGGTTTGTGTGGGTGGGATGCTCTGACAGCACAGAGTGCCAGCAGGGCCCTGCTGAGGGGAGCCCTGGGGCTGTGCCCCGCTGCGGGGGCAGAGCTCTGGGGTCCCTGGTGTGGGACACTTGCCCGTGTGCTGCCCAATGCCTGCAGGCTGGCATCGCTCTGCTGCTGCTCCTCCTCCTCTCACCCTGCCTGAGGGCAAGTGGCTCCAGGGGCCATTGCTGCAGGCCCTGGATAACCCTTAACAGTGCAGATATGTACAGCCTCTTTGGGCTGGAACAGGTGCAGAAGGAACTGCAGGGCTTGTCAGGGAGCAGACAATGCATATTCTGGGGAAGATTTCTTTGGGTCAGGAAAGTAAAGCCTGGGAACGGGTGTGTTACCTTAGAAATATGCCTAAAGAACCAACTCCAGGGAAAGTTGTACAAGGTAGACGTTGGCACAAGTAATAGGCATGAATTGGCAATGAATAAATTTGGATTGGAAATCAAGTTCCTATCTGTCAGAAGAATTAAACTTTTGCAGAAGCAAGAGAGGAGTTCAAGAGCAATTATTTTAAGAAATTATCTGAAATGGGCCTGGTAGCAAGTGGCTTGAGTCTGTATCAGGAAGCATCTTAGTCCCATGAGCTCCATTTGCAGACTATTCAGCATAATTTTTGTGAGCTCAGACTGGAGGAATGCCATAGTAGAGAGAGAAGGAATCAAGAAGTAATCATGAAACTATTTTTGTTGTTAGTGCAATGTTTTTTGCTGATGTAGTGAACACAGAAGTTTTCTCATGACTGAACAATAGAATCAAGCAGGTGAGGTTACTGCAGATTAGTACCTAATTCTTCTCACTTGTGTCACTCCTGGGTTTAATCATTTGATGGAGTCTCTGTCCTGCAGATTTTCTTTTTGTCACTTGTATTGTTGTCAAATCAGGAGTTTATTGTTCTCCACAAATTTCTTGCTGATGTTTACTGAATGTTCAGTGGATGCCAGAGATTAAGCTACCTACTTTAGGTTGGCATTCAGAAACTCAAGTTTCCTTTAATTTCAGGTAATTTTTAATAACTTGTGAAAATGATTACATATGAAACTGCTAAAGTGACAGGAAAAACACAGGAACTACAGCCTTTTTCAACAGAATACTGAATAAAATATGTAAGAGTCCTACCAGATTCTGGCTTGTCACCACCAGTGACAACATTATGATGCAAGATTTAGGCTTTTCAAGATTTAAGATCTCCTATTTTGTTAAGTGTAAATGTTGAAGTTATTGTTGTATGGAAGTCATTAGCAATTAATATATGTCTATCCCTTCTTGCTGGGTAGTAGACTAGAACTCTGCAGAGGAAATTATTTGCCTGAACAAAATATCTTTCTCTCGCTCTGTTTTTTTTTTTTTGTGGTTTTTTTTTTTTTTTTTTAAATTTTATTTTTTATTTTTTTTTAATTTTGGAAGAGGAATGTGCAATTTCCATTAGTTCTTTTCCTCTGACTGGTGAGATACCAATTTATTAATCTGTTGTAAAATCTTGAGGATTAGCAGTGGCATTAAAATTAAATGAAAAAATTAAAATTAATTTACTTTGATGTAAAGTCTTGATGTATATCTAGGTATTGGATTTGGTGTTTGTCTTATCATTCAAAGACCTAGGAGTCTGCACACTGGCTGAGGTCTGGTTTGGTTGCTTTCTTCTCCTTGGTGTTGCAGCAGAGTTTTGTCCATGATACTCTAAAGAGTGATTTATTCAATATCTAAATGCTGTTCTCATTAAAAGAGGATTCTATGTTAATTGATAGACATGACACCAAAAATTGAGGGTTTCTGAAATAACTGTTTGCAAGCAGAATATAAATTATGCTCAACTGCCTGGGGAAGAAAGGTGAGTGGCTATTCTATGTGCTATTGATCTCAGACTTAAAATTAGAATTGCCTTTACTTACAGCTTGGGTTTCATTTGCAATTAAAGCTGTAGAAAGAAATCTGGTTTTTCAGAACAAGTGAACGTTTGTATGTGAGAAAAATATTATGAGTTTCTGAAGAAAAGATATTTAAATAAGCTTCTCGTGAGTCACTCTATGGACCTTATGTCCTCAGGTAGAATAAGATTTGAATACAAAGCATTCCTGATCCTCTGAAGCATCTCTAAATCTATAGTTAGTGTGAAATTGCTGCATTTACTAAAATAATTGGAGTAAATTATTGCTCAAAGTGTGGCCTTCATAGGCCTACCTGTATATAAACTTGCTGTATTTCATTTGGTTGAAACTTCTTTGTTCAATAGTCTCATTTTCAGTTTAGTATCAGCTTATTCCTGACTTACTTCTAAAATCAAATTGCAGCTGAGTTAAACGCAACTCCTTGTAGCTTAGCACACAGAAATAATTAGCTTGATTTAAAATAATTACACTTTCTTTAGAATAATGTGACTCATTTTGTGGACAAGGCATCAGCCTCAATAATTAGGCTCAGAGATGGTTTCTGGTAAAGAGTACATGCAAAAAACCACTCTGTGCCAGGGCAAAACAGATTCTCATCAATAACTACAAAAATGGTTCTTCTCAAGAGGGCACTTGGATTTGCTTTTCAGTCAGTGGATGCCATCAGCATCCAACTGAAAAGTCAGGTTTTAAAATCTGGTGTTTAGAGGACCCAAAGGAAAGCATAAACATAGACTGAGGGGGATTCCACCGGTTTGGCTGGATACTGCAGCAGTTGCTTTGTGCTGGGATTTGTGGGATTCCTGTATTTCAAGTACTGCGGCACAGAAGTGTTATGAATAATTGTGGCATATGAGAGCCCAGAATGGCAGGACAGGATTCTGGCAGAGTTATGTATTTTCTGTCTCCTTAGAGCCATAGACACAAGCAAGCTGTCTTTTACTTCATCCCAGTTTTCTGAGCTACTGTGATTTACTTTTGGTATTTGCATGTCAGTTGCTGTCTGACTGCCTGTTGCATTCTGATATGGAGAAGAAACTGTGATTCAGCTTACCAGAAGTGTAATTTCAGAGAACAGCTGCTTATGGCTGCCCCTACCCACAACCAGATTCAACAAGCACATGTGAGGTAGCAGATCTGCATATCAGCAAAATTTCAAAAGTTCCAGACTTCAGTGTGGCTTTTTTTCACTTGGGAGATTGTAGAAGTGAGTTCCAGCTCTGCCTTAGAGTAGTGTGTTTTTTAGGATCATTATTCCTGTAAATATTGAGCTTAACTAATATTCCATAATGTCCATATTCACTAGTGAATAAGCTGTGAATGAACATCCTTTGCTGCTATATGGCTTTGTGCTCATTAGTTTGCTCTTTTTCACTGACTGGTGTAGTTTGTGCATCCCTGTAATATTCCTTGGAGAGGCTGCTCAGCAAAGCTCACTGTCCTCAAGTATATTGCAGGAGCTTCTCCCTCTCCTTACCTACATTTCTAACAAACTGTAGATGAGTGTCCATACTGCCCTTTCCTCTGATGCCATAATTTCCTTTTCCCTTCTTGATTTCATCTCCTTGTAGTAACTACTCATTCCAGGCATGCCCCTCACTCTATTCAGTCATTCTGGCCATATTTGCTCCTTTTAGTATTGTAATGATGTCACTTATTAGCTGAATTACTACAAGAATCCTCTTCTCCCCTCTGTTTTTAGTGTAAACCGTGCTGGTATTTAAGTATATGGGATTGTCATAATATGAGTATTGCCTAGGGAAGAAGCATCTCTGAAATGTACTTGGATTTGTAGTTATGTCAGTTATACTCCCAATATCTCTGTGCTATGTGTATCTATCTATATGTGTGTGTTTGAAATCAGCTTTTTTCCTGAGTTAAAATATGTTTATAGCTGTGAAAGCTGCAGAGTATCTACTGAAGCCGCCTTGCTGTTATGATTAAGTGAGGTTTAAAGCCTGCTGTCTTCACTCTTCCCAGGGCCATTTGAACAAACATCTGAGCCTAGTGGAGTCCTGATGACTTCACTGAGACCTTATGTGTGCTCAGAGGACAGTTAATGGATCAGGAAATAGTTTAAAATCAGCCACAAAATTCCATGTAGCATAGCCTTTTATTTCCAAGTACTTTGCATATTTTCCAGTTCTGTGACTCTTTCATAATTTACAATTTTTTTTTTTTTTTTTACTTGAAAAGTTGTTTGTAGTGATGGGGGAGAGTATCTCTGAAAATAACTGAATATGTCATGGAAAAGATAAAATAAGCTTTATAAAATACTTGTGATTGCACAAAACTTCCAAGTGAAAATGTGGAGAATTTTTTATTTAATCTTTGAGATGCTCATTGAGTTACAGCAACACCGGAGTAAAAAATAACTTTATTATGAGTCAGATATGTAGGTCTCGTTATCATCAAGATTTAATGACTGGCTTCTCCAGTCCTATACAACATGTTAATTAAAGCCTTATCTAGTTTATGGTACAAAAAGTTTTGCTTGGTGCACAGCTGGATCCTGTCTGTGTGACTGTAAAGTCAAAGGGATGGTGCCTAAACAAAAGACTTCCAGCAACTTGCTGGGGTGTAATTGGCTTAAATTACAAACACAGTAAGAAGAATACGACAGCTGTATCTGTAGCATTTTTAAATCTGCCTCCTTAATTTTGATTAAAAAAAATTACATCAGGTATATCTACACAGAACAAGAGATCAGCTCCATTATATTATCTCTGAAAGCTGGTCTTTAATTTGCAATCCCATCTTTGGCATGACTTATTATAAACTTAATGCTGAATGCTGTAGGGCACTGCAGAATCATAGCAACAGGCCATAGGGCTTTTCTAAGGAGCACTTTTTTCATCCTAAATTCTTGAATAAATCAGTGTCATCTGGGTCATCAGTGTCATTTGGTATGTTTGGCTAAGAGTCATGGGAGGATTGAGGAGGTAAATGAATGGACAAAACTTGAAGATTGAACAAAGAAAAGAAATAAACAGAGCATTAGGGAGGCTTTGAACAGAACTGTGGTGTTATGAGTGGTGAACAGACTGAATTAGGGACAGGACCATTTGTCTCTCTGACAACAGGTTTTCAGCAACTGTAGAGCAATATTTGGGATCTCCCTGGTATGCTGCCTTGCACTGAGCTCTCAGTGCTGGTGGGAAGTCATCTTCTCTTTGCCTGTGGATAAAATGGAAATGAAGCACTCATCTTGCTCTCGAGGAGATGAAAGTGTTTTTGTTTTTAGGCATGTCAGGATACCTCAGGCCTTACTGTGATGAGAGTTTCTGTTAAATGTGTGGCATTGCTGTGTGAACACTGGCTGTTGTGTTCCTCTCTCTCAGGTCCTCCTTGTTTCGGGAGTTGTCTATTGTGAGAGGAAAAAGGAGAAGGACTCTTCTGGGGGAGGCCCTCAAAGTCAGTGCTGAGACAAACCGAGTGGACCAAGGTGCTCTGCAGCTCCCCTGGCTTCACCCAGGGGCTGTGGAGAGTGTGGCCACAGGTAATGTCACATCTCTGCTGTATCTGTAGCAGCTGCACTGAGGCTGTGCATCTCTGTGCTCAAGTAACAATGCAGAGATCCTCTAAGATGCATACAAAAGAAATCTAAATTTGCAATTCCACCAGAATACTGGATATTTCACTGATTATCAAGAGTGAAAGTATGCATTCAGCTTCCATATGGATTTGTGTCTGTTTTCTAACACATGGCTAATTCCTGATGAACTTATCTACTTGGAACCCAACTAATTGCAATTTTTTGGCTGCGGCCTGATCACCCATTTTGGAATTCCTCCTGTGACAAGGGACTTGGCTGGGAATATTTGTTGGCTGCAATGGAGAAATTGACTTTGAGCGGTTCACTTGGTAAATTACAGGCTGTGCTCCTAATTATAAACACACACTTGTGGGAACATAATCATACAATTCCCTGAGGTATATCTGGATTGCTGCCTCCAGATTTTGAAAGCTAGAGGGTAAGATACTGGGTTTCTTTAACATTAAATTATGAAGTGAAAGCCAGGGGCCTGAGGTCACATGGATCAATTCATGCTGTGTTAGCAAAATAATGAAAGCCTGCTTTGAAGAAACACAGGAAAATCTGCCTTCCCTATAAATATCAACCTGACCATCAGAGCAGTTGTTTAATTCTTGAATCCGTACTCCTTGTCACAGGGCAAGAGCCCCTGGAGGATGTCAGCCCTGCAGTAAACTGTAATCACAGAAGACAGCTACTGCCCTGCACTAACCTGGCAAAGGCTCTGAGGCCAGGAAGCAGCAATGGCAGCACAGAGGGAAGGCTGAGGTGTGCCAGAGTTTCATTTCTGTGATGGGTGACCTCCTGCTTAACCAACAGCTGAAACCCGAGAGCGCCATTTTATACCCGGTGGTTTGGGTGAAACATCGCTCACTTTTCTACCGCAGAGTAGTGTGCAAGCTGCCCCTCAGCAGCAGCACTGCAGGCATGGCAGTGTAACCTGTGTTTATTTTGCTCTTGGAGATAAATCCTCTTAGAGCTGCAGTCAAGGAGCCACTCTGTGCTGCAGCCCATTCTCAAGGGGACACACCATGAGACAGACCAATGTATTCTCTCACATGAACTAATGATTTGCTTCTCATTCCTCACTTCCTGACATAATTTTATCCAGTGGGACAATGAGGCCAATTCTATTTTTTTTTTCCCCCAGCAAATATTTTTTGGATTTTCTCAACATTTTTTTCCCTAGCTTTGCTCAGCAAAGTGCTACTGCCTGTCTGATTTAATTTTTAGTCCTTCAGCTGACACTGTCTGTGTGAGGACAGCTACACAGCAGTGTTACAGGTCTCATAACCCAGTTTTGCGTGGCTGTCTGTCCTCTTAAAAGACTCCCAATAGTCAGATTGCAGCTTCCCAACTAGGGGTTAGTAATAACCTTCTGGTGTATCCTGGAACTTTGGGTCATTGACATCTGCATTCACTTCCATGCCCAGAGCAGTTTGCAGCACCCAGCTGGTGATGAGACCTGCTGGGATAACAACACGTATCCAGTCTCTTGTTTTTAAGATTTGTGACTTCTTCTTCCCATCACATTAGCAAAGACATTGTGGAGAAAAAATTGATTGCTAGAAACCTAGGATTGCTAGCAGCATTAAGCATTTTGTGTAAAAGCAGCAAAATCAGGTATTTTCTCTTGGGAGGAAATACTGTTGCATAGTAGGAAGAAAAATCTAGGTGGCTAAAATATTAATGGAATGTTGCTCCCATTAATGTTTAAATTGTTGAAAGGCTGCATATTAATAAGGACAGTATTTCCTTTAATCTTGTCTGCAAAGTCAGAGTCTGCTGGTTTTCCTGGGTTGTTCTGAATAGATCCACCAGGTTTGCTTTTGGAGCACTGTCACTTTGGTTATTAACTCCATTTTGCTCTGTGACTTGTCAGAGTGTCTTTGTTTTGTTCATGGTTACATCTGATGAGCTACCAGGTGTTTGTTGTGCTCTTCCTGGGCTGTGAAATTCTACTGAAATGTCTTGCGTGTCTAACCAGAACTTTCCTTTTCAGTACCTTAGAAAGAATTACCATAAAGTAAACTGGCCATCATGTTTGTTTATTACACAAGCATGCACACGTGTATAAAATCCATGTATCCATTTGCTATGCTTCTGATACAGGGCAGAACTATCTCAATAAAAAATGCTTTTTGCAGTCTTGAAACTGACTTTTATTACTGTGACATTTCCCCTTGCTCAGTGATATATTTAAAAGGGGTTTTGATGCCACTGAATCATTTTGTATACAAAGGAAGGAAAAAGACAACTTTGTAAATATTTTTTCTTGCTTCCTCAGGAAAAAAAAATTGTTTTTTTCTCTCTGGATTTTACACATACAAAAAGAAACTAACTCCTGTACCTCATCAATCTGTTTGCTGGCAAAACTTACTGTGATGTATTAATGCAGCACAACTCAATTATGTACAAGTTATGAAGTTCAGTGTGTGTTACCATGCCCTGAATAGAATATCATGTCCTTTGGAGAACCCCTTAAAAATCCTGAGGTAATTTATCATGAATAATTAATTTTTGAAAATGAAGCTGATTTGAAATAATTTATATCTCTGTCTTCTCTATTACATGAAAATGTAGGCCAAGGAACAAGTTTTGTCATGCTTCCCATGTTACTACCTCTGAGTTTATGGCTGTGTGCTTGTTTAAGTGTTATGCCCAAAACAGTTAAGGTTTTAAGTGTTTAGCTTGTACGTGTCCAGGTGCTAGGGAAATAAAGCTTTGTATAAATTGGTATGATGGGATTTAATCTCCTTTCTGACTTTGTAAGTGCTAATCGAGTTTGCAATGGTACTTGCTCCTGCTAGAGTTAGTAATTAAACCAAGTGAAATTCCTGTAAAAACGATTGGCAGACTCTTCTGGAGAACACCTGCTTAGGTGGTAGTTATGTGTTTTTTATGCTTTTGAGTAATTCCATCACCTAAGCAGTGAATCATTTCACAGAATCACAGAATGGTTTGGGTTAGAAGGGACTAAAAATATAATCCTGTTCCAACTTTCTGCCATGGGCAGGGACACCTTTCACCAGACCAGGTTGCTCAGAGCCCCATCCAGCCTGGTGTTGAACATCTCCAGGGTTGGGGCAGCCACAGCTTCTCTGGGTGACCTGTGCCAGTGCCCAGCCAGCCTCTCAGCAAAGAATTTCCTTACTAATATCTAAACATACCTTCCTTCAGTTTAAAGTTTATCCCTCATCCTATCACTAAACTCCAATCAAGAGCCCCTCTCCAGCTCCAGCTCTCTCAGAGACTCTTTAGGCACTGGAAGGGGCTCTAAAATCTTCCTGGAGCTTCTCTTCTCCAGGCTGAACATCCCCAGCTCTGTCAGCCTGTCTTCATAGGAGACTTTTAACACTGCACATCTATTGTAATTCCAGGGTTTTTGGATAAATTAACAGCATTATTATTACTTTAAAAAAGACTATTTCTATTTAATTTATGTCTTCCTTTCATCTCACAGTACTTACAGTGTAATTACAAAGATTAGCAGAGAGAATTTCACGATACTCCAAGGCATCTACTTCCTGTGATTGTAATATGAGAGGAGAACCCGCAGAGGGCACTGTATTGTCTCAGATGAGACACATCCGCCAGAATCAAGGAGGATGTAGGATTTTTTAGGTTTCTGCATTTTCGAAAATCGCAGTCAGAAAATATATTTCTTTTTCATGTATATAGCGATAAGCAGAGTTAAAGATTGGACATAAGATTTACAATCTCTGTTTCTTTTGTCTTTTGAGATGAAAAGGTATAATCCAGAACTATCATGCCATGTTTTCCATGCAATCCTTGTCCTTACCTTCCTTCCTTCACTCATGCTTGTCTGAACATTTCAGCTGTGCAAGCACTCGGAAATGAATGTCGTAACTTAATAGGGTAAATTCTAAACCTGCCATGTGTCAGAACAGGCAATCTGAAAAACACTAGTACAAAGTGTGCAAAATTTACTGCCATCCATCTGAAGCAGGGCTCAGATTTCAGGTCTGAGCCTTATCAGGAGGAGAGAACAATACAGCTCTTCTGCAGAAAGGGATTCATAAATGGAAATTTCTGTTTGTGGTCTTCCAGAGATTAAAATTTGCTCAACTCTGTTTTGTTTGCATTTGAAAAATAAAAAGCATTTTTCATGGTTAAAGAAAAGTGATGAAAAACTTGTGTTCCACTGTGTGCTGGCTGTGGATTTAAATTAAGCTTTAGGGATTTAAAAATGCAGTCCATAAGTTAGGGTGTATTTCTTCAAGTCTTCTTGACATCTTTGTTTAGACTAAGGGTTTCCCTGACCTAGCTGGTGTCCCAGAATTGCTACAGTCTGCCTTATTTTTTTTCTGCAGATGATTATAATATAATTTGCTTTCTGATTCTGTTTTCACTAATATGTAGATTTGTGTCTGAAATACAGTTATATCTTTAAGTTATTATTGCATGCTCAATCTAGCTGTGGTCCCTTCTCGTGCAACATTTACAAAAGAGGCCTCAAGATCTGTCCTTGTTACAAAGTGATGCTTTACAGAGAGCAGTGAGCAATGACAAAGACTTCCACAGGTTGTGAAGTGTTCAGCTAGCAAATACAGAGAATAATGTGCCTTGATTTTTATCTTGGGTCTTCTAGTTCTTTTGTATTTGGAACAATCTGTCTTCTAGTTCTTTAACTGGGGGGATATTGTGTGATAATGACAGATGTTTCAGAGGCTGTCTGGTCACCTCTACTTCCACTGCAGTGTTGCAGTTTATTCTTCCTGTAAAATTGTGAAGAGGTAGAACCCAAGGGAAACAAACAATAGCAGAATGAGAAAAGCTAAGATATATTGATCAGATTTTGCTTTAGAAGGGGTTAGGAATGATCTTCACCCTTCAGACTTGTGGCCAAACTTTCATCCTTTGCTTCTTAGCCCCAAGCTGACAACCCCTCCTGGTGTGCGGGAGAAAAGCTGATAATTGCCATGTGATCAGACTTCTCTACAACTCAGCATTTAAAAAATGCTATTGTCCTTTATGCATTTCTGTCAAGGGGACTCAAGTCAGGTGAACAGACTCCTGTTCTCTCCCCTTTTCTTCCAGGAGAATTATTCAGCTGTCAAGGAAATTTATTTGGCAGAGAGTAGTTCCTGTTCAAGTCTCCTAAGGTTCATTGGGCTGGCACATCCTGATGAAAGGGGTTTTGCTTTCTGGCTGGACCTGCAAGCTGACACCTGAAAATTGTATTAGAAAACATGTTAATCATTGTATGGCAGAGAGATGGCAGCCACCTGTATCAGAATGCTTTTGCTGAACAAAAAGGAGACTCAGCACCAAGTCTGTAGTTTCGTTCTCTGATTCCATGCCCACTGGCACCTGTATTGGGACTTTATGATTTCCTTAGTACCACATGGACCTCTCAGAACAGGGGCTAACTGTCACAAAAATAAAAATTTCAAAAATGAAAAATCAGTTTTTGCCTATCAGTCAAAATGTTAGCTGTCTCTTTATCTTGATTTGCAGAATTAAGTTGGAGCAGGGTGAGCTGTAAAGTAATGGAAAAGGCTAAAAGTTACGACAGTACCAAAAGTCCTTTTGACACTTTGGAAGTAACAGGTATGACAGCAAAGAAAATGCAAAAAGTTCTGTCTTTGTTCCTGCTGTGGAACCTGTCTCCTTGATTCCTGCCTTGTCTCTGGGTTCCTGCTAGTCATCGTGGAAGGGAGAGGTGTCAGCAGCTCTGCACAATGGTGACTGAGACCTGCAGAGCTTTGTATTTCCTCTGCAAAAGGGCACGTTTAATTCACATCCCGTAGAAGGCAAAGCAGTACTAAAGCACTTGGAGAAGGTAGATTTGTTCCGATCACTCAGACGATGACCCAGAGCTTTCAATACCCCTTTCTTGAAAACCCCTGCTGACTACTGACTGAATGTAATTATTCTGTGAGAACTGAGTGGCACTGATGTGTATTTGGTTTTGCCTTGTGCAAAGTGTGGAGAGCACATCAACCCTCATATTGGGGTGAGTGGGAAAAAATATGTATCAGACAGTAGATGTGGTTTGCTATGCTGGCTGACAAAGGCAGCACAGACATTAAAGATTAAATTAACTGGACATTGTACTGATCATGGACCTCTCAAGTAAAGATTCAAGCATGCTCCTATTTTTGAACATTCTTCTTGAACTGGGAATTCTGGATACACACTGAGAGTAAAGTAGAGATACAATTGCAGTTATAAGAGCATCAGACTCAATTGAAATGAAAGTACTGGCATTTCTTCTAAAACTTCTCTTACAAAGTTTCCAATTAAACTTTCCAACACCAAATAAACAGAGATATAGATAGCCTATACCAGTGGCCCAGACCTAGCAGCACTTGAGAACTCCTGTCTCTGTCTGCCCACCCCTTCTCTGATGTGGTTCTCCAGGTACCGGGCAGTCAACCTGTGTGCTATGGACAGCCTCTTTTTTTATCTGACTGGAAACAGAAAAGAACAGAGCCATTTACCATAGGTCTTTCAAAAAATAATCACATAGAAAAATAATTTAGTTTACTAATGAGCAGCTGTCTCTGGAATGCTCCACCGTGGCTTATTAATAAAGTCTACAACACTTGCTACAATATAGATTGGATTACAGCAAGGAAGAGCTTTCTGCCAAAATGTAGCTGTCCAGAAAGATTGTATGAGCAGGATATAATCTCTTTGATCAGAACTAGGGCATGTCACTGTCATGAACACCTCTCAACCATAATAAAATATGCCACAGAATCTCTAACAACCACAAATAATCTGGATTGCTGATCTTGTCAGAGATACTGGACTCACTAAAGTCAGAATACTCTGAGCTCTTCCTCTCCTGTCTCTGTCATCTGAGATGGAAATTATGAAGCACAATTATTTCCGCTTCTTCTTCATTTATTTTGTCAAGCCCCTTAAAAATACATCTGAAACTTTTTGTGTTGTGTCCTGAAGACAATTATAAACCTGTGTAAATGGGTTTGTCTACTGAACTGTCTGACATATTTGTAACTGTAGTACTGCAAATAGTGCTCCTGTTAAGTAGGAATGGGGCTGCTGTGCATCCACTGTTACGTATATCTTTAAATAATAACCAGTTATTGTCTGTTTGGGTGTATTTATTTGTGTAGCTGACTACATGACAGTTTAAAGTGGATTAGAGGAAGGTGAACATGTTTGTCTCTTCTGTTCTGATTCATGTGGGAGACTGTCTCAGCAAACAGTGATTATTATTTCACTGAAAAGGCTTTTAATATAGTAAATTCCACCTAGTGACAATCTAGTGCGACTCTTTGAAATGGCAGACTGTACAGAAACCTGCTGGGAATATTGATAGTGTAGCACCAAATGGGAAATGTATGCAGTAGTCTGTCAGCTACTTTTCTGCTAACTGACACAAAGGAATGCAGAGCAACCCAAATTCTTTAAGACAGGTTTCTGTGTTCTGTTGGGATCCTCAGATTGCCCTAACTAGCTGAGTCTAACTAGGTAGCATATTTTCTTCTAGGAAAAGGAAAAATATTGAGCTTGTTACAATACTGTTGTTGTTTTAAATACTGTTTTGTCTCCCTGGAGTGTGGCTCATTTATTCTTGTCTGAGGCTGTAATTACAAATTAGAAATCTTTATTTTTAAATTCATGACTCTGACTCCCTCTTAGTCTTTGCTTTTTCTGTCACTCCAAATACTTTGATAATCATACCTGGACAGTATAGAAACAAACTGTATTTTCATATAGTTCAGTTTAGGCCAATTCAACAAAAATATTCACAATCTATTTTATTGAAGAGTTTCAAGTTTCTATGATGACAGTTTCAAGCTGGTATGCTGACAGCTTAATTTTCAGGCCCTCTGTGGATTCTATGATCTGGAAATGTGCTTTATAAAAATCTATGTGTAACCTGATGTTGGCATGGATGGTGCTGATATGACCATCTTGACAAAACTAGGAGAAACTGTAACTCTATTTTCCATGAGAAAAATAGAACCTACTTCATTCTCCATAGGTTTTAGTAACTCTTTTAATACAAGCATTTTATTAAGGACTTTTGTTCTAGTCACATGTCTTGAAATCAAGACAATTGGATAGATTTAGTTATTAATGCAATAATTGACATTTCAGTTACTCCTTTTCATTTTTTTGAGGCACTGAAGTGCCTCAGTTTGAAGATTGCAAATAATCTCAAATAATAAAACTATTTTGAGTCATTTACATTGTGACTACATTGTTTCTAGGAACTAAATGGAAACAAAGTCTGATCAATGATGCATTAAATAGCTTGGCCTATATATATATAAAAGCCCCTCTAGGAGTGGTACTTACACATTAACAATGACTTATAAATGGGGATTAAAGGAAGAAAATATTCTAGCCTTAAGTGGTTTAGTCATTTGCATATGTCAACAAAGAATATGAGAAAATGATTATTTAAGCAGATTGGTTTAAATGGCCATTTTTCTCTCAATTTTATTCCATTCTCCTACCTACACCTTTAGTTACCTCTTTAAATAATGTCTTCATTCCACTGTTACTGTAATGGATTGAAATACTGAGTCATGGCTGAAGAGAACCCAGACCTGGTGCTGGAATTTATTTGCTCTGTGAAAAATGAGGATTTGGGCAGTGATGCAGTAATTATAGCATCTCCTCGAGCTTTCGAATGACTGCAGACACACGTGTTTTATACTGCCTGGGCAAGCTCTTCATCAGGGGCTGCTGCTGGAGCACTGCAACTGGGGGCTAACTAATGCTTCATTTTTCTTAGGTGCTTTTCTCCAACTTGGCATTGTATGCATGAAAGTGAGATCAGTCTGCTTGGATCAATATCCTCAGTGATGAAGAATTTTGCACGCATTTTATGTTGGTAACAGTGTAGTGTCATAATAGTAGCAGCTATTAACCTTGTATTTACTGTGCTCTTCTCTGTTAATGGCTATGGCACTCCAGCAGAGTCACTAAAGAGGGGAGACAGAGACACTCCAATTATAAAATTTTTTCTTTGGTCTTTCTATAGTTTTGATGTGCGTGAAACACTTGTTCCCATTTTGTTAAATGCTGTACTCTTAAACCTCAAGCTCTTTCTGTTCTCTCTTCCTCTTCATCCTTCTCCCCTTTGTAAGAGAGGAAGCTTTATGTTACAAAGGCTGCAAATTTTATTTATTCGCTCAAAAAATAGAATTTTTTTTGGTGAAATGTCCTTTATTCTGTAGCTGTTCTGAGCAACAATGAAATTAAAATTTCTACTATGAAAAAGGTATTGCATTGCAGGCACAGTTTGTGGTAATTGGGAGTGGGGCTGCAGCCCAGCCTCATCCCCAGTGGGCACAGCTGTGAGAAGCAGGTGAGCAGCATTGACAGCAATGAGCCATGGAGTGCGCAGGGGCACTGACCAACCACCAAAGGGAACAGAGGGCACACAGGTGCAGTGCATCAGCGTGAGGGGTATGAAAGGCTGGGCTGGAGAACAAACAAGGGCAGATGCTTGCAGCCTTCTGAAGTGATGTGGTGTTACTGTGTTTGGGCAGACTCCTGAAGCCTTCTGATGTGGTATGGTGTTACTGTGTATGGGGGAATGCTTAAAATCTTCTGGAATGGTATGGGGATACTCTGTGTATTGTGGCCATCTCAGCTGTGACGTGTTCTGTGATGTTGCATCACAAAAAATACTCTTAGTTTGCACTCCAGGGAGCTTCTAATGCTCAGTATTAATACAAATTGCACCTATTAGTTTGCAAATTTGACTTTCAGCAGTCTCATGGGACTTCAAAACCTGAACAGAAAAAAAAAGTTAGGAATTTAAAATTATTTCTCTGTTGAAGAAGATAAAAGTAAACGCAGTCAAAGAAGATGATCTATGCTTCAGTTTTGGATTAATTGAATGACAGGCAAGAGAGAGCTTTCCCTGCCCCAAACACTTCAAATTTTAATTGTGAAACAATGCTCTGGAGCATTTTTCAAGCCTATGGCTGTCACCAGTAGGGGTAAAGTATAGCTGGTGACAGTTATAAATAGTGCAGGCTATATTAATGTTTTGTACTATGCTATGATTTGTGCTATAAGGAAGGTGAAACTCAGATTTGGCAGGGGGGGTAATTTTGAATGAAAGGTTCAAGAAAGCCATAATTTAAAAAATACTATGTACCTGACATTATTATTGTCTGAACCTAAAGATTCAGCACTGACAATTGTAAGTTGATATAAAACCTCATTTAGGGAAGAGTCAGTGTTTATGACAGATCCCTGGTCAATATTTCAGTGTCATTTCTGTGTGCACAGAGCAGCTGCATCACACAGCCCTGGTTTTCTACCCCCAAACAACCGTCATAGAAGAAAGGTGGGTGCTCACAGCAGGTAGCAATTAGCAGAGTGGCTCTGGGCCAGCCTAACTTAAATCCAATATTTTCTGTGACCTACTGCAGCACTGAGTTCTCCTTCAGTAATTTTCCTTGCTTTCTGACTTTCATCAATACCAGCTTACAGCACCAAGGGCAATTCCTTCACGTGTACCCTGCTGGTCTGACTGTCATCTCCTATAGAACTCTTTTTCTGGCTGCAAACTCTTCTCACCAGTTTGTAACTGCCACACTAAAAGCTATATTTTGGAAAAGTGAGGCTCAAGAAGAAAGGACTTTGTGAGGAACAAATAAAAATCAACATATTTACAAAACTGACTGACTTTGCTTACCTCTACTAACAGATGCATGTTCAAATGATAAAAAAGATAACCTGTTGATTTACTTTTAGGTGTGATGGTGCTCCAGGGCAGACAGAGCTTTGAAGTGGACATGCCTGGACAGTCTTCTGAGTGAGGTGCCCAGAATGCCCAAAAGCTTTAAACCCTACCCTTCTAAAATGTTCTATTAGAATTAGACTCAAAGATTTAATGCTTAAAACAAAAAATCTGAAAATCTCAGTGCAGGTTGAACCTGAGAGCCTATATGGAGTTCTTTAGTCTTCGCAGATGAGTCTATAGACTAAAGCTTTGTATTGTCTAACTCGGTAAATTTTGGCACCAGCAAACTCTGCTCAGTTCCCGTTGGTTCCTGGGAAGTTTGGCCCTGAGCAGCTCTTTTTTTCCCTGTTACTTTCTGTATTTCTGTTTGGGCCTTTGCCTCCTTCCCCCACCCCCACCATGACTGTGCTTCTCCAGCGGGCTCCAACAGCTGTCTTCTCAGGTGATGGCTGTTAGGTCTCAGTATATTCAGTTGCTACTTCTGATATTTTTTTATGAGTTTATAGCATTTGTTTCTTGGTTGATCGGGAAACTCAACTTATAGGAGCATTGGAAAAACAGTAAGCCTTTGCAAACTGGTTTCACATCAGATGAAAACTAAGGGAAAATTTATGGCGTAAAACTTCAAGTTGCTGGGTTCAGAGAATGTTTAACTTGTATTTGCAATTAAGCCAGGAGTTATTTTCATGAAATTGCTATTGGGCAATTGATGGCTCTTTCATGTGAGCTAAGATGACAGCATAGGTGTTCTATAAATCACTAAAATGAATGTTTGTATTGCATTATTATAACAGTACTGTTCTTGATTCAATCATATGGGCTCTGCTCTTGGACCTAGAGAGCCAAGAGAGATCTTGGCTGGATCTTGGACAGGCTGTCAGCACCTCATTCAAAGAACGCAACCTGGCTGCTCTCAAGGGCTTTGCAGTTCTTACAATAGAAGTCCTTTCAGCATAAATCAATATCCCAAAGCTGTGGAAAGCCTGTAGCAAGGCAAATAAATATTTGCACTATTGTCATTTTCTGCAATCACTGTAGTGCTATAAACGTTAGCAGCTTCAGAAATGAGTGAGATAAGTGGCTCAGTTAATGTAGTTATCTAATTAGGTTGGCTATGAAAGCATGCTTTAATCTCCCTAATTATCTACCTACTGGAAAATTAACAGTTAATAAAATGGAGGTTTTTTAATGCTGATGTAAGACCCTCCTTTCCTGCAAAAATCTTTCTTGGGAAAGCAACTACTCATAGCTGTGTGGGTGGGGAACAAACTTAGTATTCAAAGGGCAAGTTATGCAGACTGGGATAATTTCATTTGCATAAAAGTATGGATGTTCATGCTGGAATAACTGATGTTGGAGTGGGTTTTGTTTGATTTTTCCCCTGAGTTTCTGACATTTTTAAGACTTTATCCTTGTTATATGTGGCAGTTAGATTTAATGGAAGTTAGTATCTCAGAAAAAAAGAAAAGCATTAATGTTAGCCCTGCTCTAACAAGAAATTGACCTAGATCTATAGAGCTTCCTTCCCCAAAACACTTTTCTAGTACAAAAAAGCATGGATTCCCAAAGGTTTTCCCTGCTGGAATTTAACAGTAATTAAATATTATTAAGGCTTCAATTTTGTGGGGAGGTATTATCTTCTGCAGTTTTGATTTTTTTTTTTTTTCAGGATATATAGGGTGGCAAAATATTGGCTCTCAAGGTATCTCATCGGTGCAGAAAGGCATCCACTGAACCTGGAGAACTGATGAGAGCAAATATCTGTGCCTGTGAGGTACCAAGGAACAACGAAATCAGAGAAATAGAGGCTCAGTGTCAATCCAGCACCTTATCTAATAGTAAATTCATGTAGAAATCTTTTCTGTTACCCATTTAAAATACTTTTCAGTCATCCAACACGTCTGAAAGTGATTTAGGAGTTCTGTACACTGCCACAGCCTTCCTGTATGTTCTTTTTGGTTGCATCCCTATTCCCTGCTCTTTAGGAGACACTGTGCTTTTAATTTCCTATAGTTAGTCAAAACTGACATAAAGTAGACTGAAGTTAACATACACACTTTATGTGCAGTAAACCATTTATTAAGTCTTGTGACAACAATAAAACATGTTTATTTATGGGGGAAAAGCTGTAATTTCTCTCTTTGAATGACAACCTCTCGTTTCCCTTCCCCTTCTCTCCCTTGTCTTTCTCCCTCTCATCTTACTGAAAAAAGATCTCTTTTTCCATGAAAGACAAATATTTAGAAATCTCTTTACAAAGCATTAGCACTTCTAATTTTGTCTGGTTGCTTTTGACAGTAGTAATGAAGTCCTGACAGCATCTAATTAGGTCACAACCATGTCTTCTAACATGTCTGGTGAGGAAATGAGTAATACTTTTGAGAGGAGCCCTTCCCTTGATGCTTATATTGGAACTCTTGGCTTTAATGTGATAAAAAGGATTACTGAAGGCACCTGGATGCTCAGCATGCTATTTGTTGGCTCCTCTGAAAGTGTGTTTCTGTCAAAATAGTAACAGCTACAGTAATAATGAGGGATGTCTGCCCTCTGTGCAGGGATGAGGCCCTGGGAATCTCTGCTCAGGGTGGCACATCCTGGCTCCAGTTTTATTGCAGGAAAACAGGAAATGCTATCGAGAGCTGGGACAGATGGGATGGCAAGGAGGCAGGCAAGTGGTCTGGGAGCCAAGAGGGTTCGGTCATTAGAGTTGACTAAACTGATTTGCCCTTGAAAAAGTTTGCTGGGTTGGCATTTTCTGATGGAAAATTTATGTCTGTGTTTGTTGAGGAACAGCACCACTTTTGAGCAATGAGCACCTTCCTTGCCAGGCTGGATTTGTCACCTCACTTTCTCTGCTTTCTGGATTGGGATGCAGGGAAAGGATGGGTTCCTTCAGTAGGGCAGCACCATGGGGTCTGACAAGAACTTCTCAGCAAAGGGCACCTGGTACCCTCCACTGGGGCCCTGGGAATCCATTCCAGAAGACTGAGGTAGTCACAGCATTTCCTGACTATAAAATCTACAACTGTGCCCACTCAATTCTTAGCTAGACTAGACTAGTTGAGCTTTTATTATCCAATTTCACTCTGAAAAGGCCTGAATTTTGTGAGCAGATTTTAAGGAATAAAAAAGAAAAAAAAAATGCTGCAGTCCATCAGTACCCTGTGAGATTTCTGCAGCTTGCACACCAAAAGGTCTCTGAAAACACGCTTGTCTTGTTTTTTGTTTTGCAGATACTTGAGAGGAATGGTATCTATTGTTCCTCTCTGTGCCACTGACCCATTAATGAAGCCACCTCTTACTCCCCAAGGTGGGGGGACTTATATCCTGTTTCTCAGAGAAAAATGTCTCTTTGTGTATTTGTATATTTATTTTTGACAGACCTAGTTATAGCAGGTGTCTTGCTTCCATTGCTTTGCTTTTTAAGCATGGAATTTTGATTACACCCTTGTCTTCTCTGAAGTATGAAAAGCCATTTACGGTATTGTTGACATGTCAGTTATAGTGTCTTCCCTTCAGCTCTTCAGAGACACTACCAAAGGGAATTTTATTTGAAGGAGATCAAGATTTTCTGATGATCACTTTTAATACAGCCAGATGAACAGAATTTTAAAACCAGCTTTTATGTTTGACCTCAGGGGATAAAAGAACAATATATAGCATGATGGTTGAATATAATCAATCTTCATATACTTTCTTGTTGATTTTGTCTCTCCCTCCTTATTTAATAAGATCGTTGTGTATTTATGTGAGGAAACTTATTGAAAATATACTGGTTTCTGCAAATTTTCCAGTGCAAATTATTTTCTGTGGCATGGTGTACTACACCTTAGACCATTATGCAAATTTTTCTAGTTGAAATGTGAGTTATTAACCAGACAAAAATATTTTTCTTTTTTTTCAATATATTTGTCAGTGCTTACCAACTAATAGCACCAAACTGACAGGTAGGAAATAAGATTTGAAAACTTCCAACAAAACAGGAGAAGGCTGGGATGTCTTAGGAGAGTGTCCTCTGCACATTTCTCAACCATTTGTTCAGCGAAGAGCCCAAAGGGCTGTAGAACCCTTGCCATGCCAAGGGGGCTGCTCATCCATGTGGGCCAGCAGGCACTCTGAGCACCAGTGGCACTGCTCTGCCCGTGCCCAGGTCACCTGTGCCACACCCACAGCAAGCTCCGGGGGCAGGTCCCTTCTGGGAATATGCAAACGGCTGCTTTGGACACGAGAGGCTGCTCTGAGGCTTATTATTTTTAACAGCCTTTCTCCTAATACAGATTTTCTGCTCTGGTCCACCTGAGGCGTGATTTATAACTGAGTCATGTCTTAATCACTGAACAGGAAATCTGCAGTGTTTGCTTCAACATATGGTGTGACTGCTACAGACTCTGAACTAACAGAAAAGGGAATTTTCTAGATTAAATAGTGAAATGAAAAACCTTGGAGGCTACTTGGGGTTAGTACAAATACTGTTACAGTAGAGTGAGGCATTTTCAGCCTTTCAAATAATAGGAAAAGTCAAATGAACAGTGATTGTCAATAGACAATTCTCTGCTTGTTTTTCTGCAGAAAGATTGATTTTCTTCTTATGGATCAAAGAAAAGAATCCAATATCTTCATAGTAACAGCTAATAGAAAGCAAAGAAAGAATAAAAGATTGCCAAACTTTATGTTCCTTTGGGATCAAGGATCATTGAGTCATACAGAGGCATTGAAACAGCAGAATGTAGAAGTTCTCTAGAAGAAAAAGCCACAGAGATTTATTTTCCCCCCTCTGACAAGGTCAACACAGACATTCTCAGAATTGCACATCCTGCTCCGGTGTAATTTCTTCATGAGAACTGTTTGGTCAGGTTCAGTGAAACAAAGCAGCATTAAGGGCAGTCCTATGAAAACATTTTTGCTTATGGAAACATGCATTTTTCATGAGTAAATATAATGTAAAATGGCATAGTAGAATGATGCTTGTTGTAATTGAGGCTGGGTGCTGTACTGCTTTCCATGCAACATTGCCTTTTATACAACTGGTGTTAATTGCTCTGTGAACATGTGGCCTGTCCAGAAATGGGTGTTGCATTCTTTCTTTTTCAGTGTGACATACTTTCATGAGGCCATCAGCTCTAGTCCATCCCCTGGGCTACTGCTATGAGAGCTCCAGAGTCAGTTGTGTTTCTACTGGATCTGAGCATGGAGAGAGGGTTTTGGCTGGGTGGAGGTAGGAAGGCAACTTGCCAGCTCCCTTGTGGCCACGTGCTGAGGGTGAACAGGGCTGTGGGGAGAGCAGGCTGTGCTCCAGCAGGGCTGTCAGGCAAACATTTAATTTTGAGACCATTTAATTTTGCTCTCTCCATTGCAGCAGGTCTACACCTTTGTGCCTCAAAAGGTTACCTTGCTCTAGTTTTCCATATGTTTCATTTTAATGAAATCTGGCTTGGTAAATTGGAAACCTTTGGTGCCTTTTGAAGTGGTGAAGCAGTTCTGCCCTGAGATACTGACCAAGTCAGGTCTTGTAATATATGGCAGTCTGAGGAGAAGAATATGTATCCTAATATGTCCAGCAATTTAGAAACTCACTCTTGAAGGAGCAAGGAAATGGAAGAGAAGCTGCCTTTGGTGAAATGTCCAAACAGCCAAAATATCTACTACCATTCTAATTTTGTTTTTCTGGCATATGCTGGTGGGAGGATCTAGGACAATGTATGGTTTCAGCTCAGAAAAATAGGTAGTAGCACAATGTAGGAGATCTGAGATGGAAAAAAATTAGTGAAACAGACCTTTGGCATATGTAATTTTCTATTTTGAAGGTTAAATATGTTTAACCACTGTAACTGAGAGAGTCAGTGAGCACAGACTGTCAGATTACAAAAATCCTCTTGTAATTCCTATCCTGGGTAAAACAAGCAGGCCCAGCATCTATTTCCCCTCCTGCAAAGTGGATTCCTCACTTCCTTCTTGGGCTTTATAAATATGCAAGGGTGTAAATTGAAACAGAAACAGTCTCTGCAGAAAATATGCTGCTTTTTTTTGAGCTATGGCTATGATCCTCAGGGCATTGTCTGTGTCACATGATTTGGGTTTGTGCTGAGATTACTTGGCTCCTTTGTTCTCATGTTCTTGTTCCATTTCTTAAGAAATTCAAATGTCTTTCAAAATAGTTATTTCCGCAGCTCGGTGTTTTTAAATTGGAACTGATAAGGCAAGTAACTGTTGGGGATTAGGATGACATCAGATTCACCACGTTTCAATTTTACCTCTATGCACTCACATTCTAGTCTTGCAGCCTTTCCTTCTGGATAATGCACATTATTTTCTATGTTCTTCTGATTAATACCAAAGATAAATATATCTCCTTCATATCAGATTTGTTTTGACTAATTATGTTGTACATGCAGATATATTTAACCTTTTAGTATGGCATGAAAAGGGTGTCATTTACTTTTTCTAAATACCTACTTTAATTTGGTCTAGTATAGCTTTGCTTTAGCTTTGGTTTGCATTTGAATAAATGTTATAAAAGCGGGAAGAATGTTGATGACATTGAACATTTTAGCTTCAGGCTTTGACACTCTAAATCTGGTTAAAATCTAAACTCTTTAATGTTTCTTTATCTGTACTGACAAAAAAAAATAGTAGTGTGGGCTGAAATTCTAAATGCTCCCTGAAATGCAGCAGTGCAGTGATTTGCTTGCTTTTACCTATGATTCCTGGCTGTTTTACTAAAATAACTTTTGTTTCTTCTGTAGCATTTTTCAGTATAGTGATTGAGAACATTTTAGAGTAACTGTGCAACCAGCAGGAGCTTATTCAGATCCTATCTTTATTACTAGTTTTTTAAGTCCTGTGGTTACAACTGCAGACAGGCTTAGGGAGGACTGGTAGCTGCTTTGTAGTTTTTCCTTCCAGCAAGGCCCTCAGTGTTAAGCACCACATGCTTCTCTCCTAATCACAGGGGCGTGCTACTGCAGAGCTGTTCTTATCATGTTTTCCTCCCAAGCCTCAGTTCTAATAAGGAAAGTGCCAGGTGCCAGATTTCTCTATTGTAAACTAATGATCTCTGATTTGACAGGCAGAGATGAAAGTCAAATATTTTTTTAGGCAGCAAGGGAGTTCAGTACCCTACTTGTTTGACATTACTGAGGCATTTTGCTTATGGCGTTTCTGCATGTTAACTGGTCTAATGTGAAAAAGTTTGGTGAAAATCTACAGAAGCATTTGTTTCTTTATAATCAGGTTTCAGGCTAGTCATGGGAGTGCTTGGCCCATATGGGAAGTGGAAATGGAGCTCAACCCTAGAGAAGTGATCAGAGCTTTTTGGGCAGAAGTGTTGTGGTTAATACAAGTATCAGCATTCTTCCCTTTGGGGCAGCACAGAAGGAATACTCTTGTGCAAAATGTATTGAGACTTGATCAGCATGTGTCTCTGACTGCTAAGTGACAGCTTGGCGGTATTTTGTGGTATCAATCCTTTCCAGTTTTCCATCAGGTGGATTGAATTTCCTACGTAAAACCAGGTGGTTTTAAACAAACAAAATGGAATTCCAAGTGGTGAAATCCACATTCATAATTCTGCAAACTGTAGCTATTACTTATAATAGGTACAGTGTAATGAAGGGGGATATGCAGTACAGTTTTTCACAGAATACAGCTTGGTAATACAAGTGCTTCAAATGCATTTTTCATATTACTCTGTGGGGTTTTTTTAAATGGAAGTTGTAGGCATCACATCAGCCTCTGGTGTTTTGTGGCTACAAATATGGAGGAAATTGTAATAAACCAAGTCCTTAGAAAAATGGAAAGTGGTAGCAGAACTTAATTACTGGCAGAGGGCAGCAAGAAGAAAACTGACTGTCAGATGAATAGCTCCCCTAAAGGTTTTAATTTTTAATTATAGATTAAAGAAAGCCTTTGCTGAGTTGCCTAAGATCAATATGAAATACAGGCCATTCATCCACACTACAGTGCACTAGTGGCATAGTTATAAATATTCGAGAAGAAAATGAAAGGAATATAAACAGCCCTATTTTCTGAGAACAGTAGTTTCAACCTCTGACACTTCTATATGCAGTGGTGTACTGCAGATATTCAGAATCAGTGGTTGTGTTCCAAAGGTCTAGAAATGCGCAACAGAAGAAAGAAGTCGTTAATGATAGCAGATATTCATCATGACGGAATTTTCCCCAAAGGTTCCCTCTGGAGTATTTTTGCCTGGCAGGTGAGGAGCTGCATTGTTACATAATGACGTTTCCAGAGTGCAGTGCCTGGCACAGCC
Organism: Anomalospiza imberbis; assembly: GCF_031753505.1. Taxonomy (NCBI): domain Eukaryota; kingdom Metazoa; phylum Chordata; class Aves; order Passeriformes; family Viduidae; genus Anomalospiza; species Anomalospiza imberbis. The sequence continues at coordinate 12,986,234 of NC_089693.1, read as the reverse complement.
TGAGGAGCACAGCTCACTTCAGTGACACTGAGTTTTTGTCTGAACTGTGGCATTTTACTTCTTTGCTTAATTTTTGCTTGGATTTAGTTGCTAAATTACTGACCTTTATCTGCTTTGAGACTGCTAATCTGAATTTATTAAATTAATAATTAATGGATTGAATTATGATGTTTAACATAGCTAACAATTGTGCTCTTCTGTATGAACGAGTGAAATCAGAGTCAATTTTAATTTAGTGAACCTTTGATTCTTTTGTGTTCTGAATAATGCTGAGATGGGTACAATTATTTTATCTTCATACTTAGATAGGAGTATTGTGTTGGGGTTTTTTTTAGATACCGTTCCTTTTGACATGTGAGGTAGGGTTCTTGGTATTATCTCCATTGACAATTTTCTGAAATAAACCATCGTAACCAAGGGAGACACTTGGTGAGTTGCAGTGTGGCTGATGTGAACTCTGCCTGCGCTGTCTTTGTGAAGATTTTTTTTAAACTCCTGGCACTGCAAGCTCACTCACTTTGCTGTTCACAGAGGTGCTGACATGATAGTTTTTGTTTTATGAAAACCAAGAGGATGTAAAGTTATACTGATGGGAATGAAGAACATGTAGTGCTGGTGCTGGTTTCTGCAAATGGCAGAGATAATAAAGGGCCCTTCACTGAGCCTGGTTGTGGGGATATCTAATTCACATAATTGATTAGTAGCAATTACCTTTATAGATCAAATTAACGAGACTATACCAATGTTCTTTAAGTTACTCATCATTCTGTCAGTACTGCTGACATGGAAATACTGGGGTTTTTTTTTCTGGTTTGCATGTCAGAATACAATGTCCGAGATGGAAACAAAAATCATATCTGAGGCAAGCTGTACCTTATAGGGGAGTTTCAGAAGGAAACTCATCACCTCTGTAAAACTGCAGAAGAAAGTATCTTCTGGCAACAAAGTCCTTGAGTGAGACTGTCAGAATATGAAAAATTCTTAAGTGCTGATGTGGGGGCATGGGGTGGATTGTACTGTCTTCAGCTTGTGGAGCTGTCAGGGAGAGCAGGATGCGCAATCCCATGAGCAGCACGCTCAGAGCAGCTAAGGTTACTGGCAGGTTATGAGTTCTCTCAGGTGCTCTTTTCTGGGGATGCCCTCTTCCACAAGTATCTTCTGGAAGATGGAGGCTCCTAGAAAGTCCATGAAAGATAACAGCTCGATGCCTTTCCATATGGCAGCCTTTAGAGAAATGTTGAGTAAGGTTCCTTCTATTTTACTTTGCAGCAACTGTAGTTGTCAAAAATGTGAAAACTTCTTTGCACGTGCTACCAGCACAAGGAACTGTGGAGAGAGGGGACTTGTTTGGAAAAAATGTTTAAGTCAGCTGTGTTGACAGGTTTCTTGGTGCTGCTCTTTAGCTGTTAATATTCTCAAGAGAATGCCAGAATTGCTGATCTTTCAGCAATGGGAATAAAAAGCTTTTCACAATAACTCTGGCCTAACTCTGGCACACATTGTTTATGAGCTCTTTCCCTCTTGCTTGCAGTTAGCAGAAGGAGGTGCCTGGGCTGTTATGATTCTGCCTGCAGTGTTCTTCACTTGGTGTTGCTGTCTAAAAGCACCAAAGGCAGAGGGCTATGGGATATATTTATGCCAGGGAGAAATTTGCAAAAAATCTCAGTATTATTCCAGCACTGGATGTCATAGAAAAACATTGTTTGAGGTTATTGTTGCAGAGGAAGAAGTGAAGGTAAAAGGTGAAAACTAAGATGCAAACAGTGGATGCAGCTGGCAAGAGGCATCTGGTCGTCAGCCAAAGCATCAGACTGCAATAGATACAAAGTGACATTTCAAGGTGAACAAGTTAGTATGGCTCTAGCATTAGATAGCTTCAAAGCATTCAAGAAGGAGCATTTAAAGAATTATAGAGTAATTTTTCTTGATAAGTCTTTGTAGCTGTGCACATCTGAGAAAATAGTGAGTCAAGGAGAACACTTTTTAATGTGTGGCTGAAGAGAGGCTCCTGAGTGGTGTTCTGCAACCATTCTGTCTGTGGGCCTGGGTGTGCTTCCCAGGCTCCTGGGAGGGCTGCACAGACCCTGCCATGAACATGCTGTTCACCCTGAGTTCACCTTTGCTCAAATGGCCTTGCCAAGATCTGTGGTATTGACATAAGTGTGACACAGAGCCATTTGTAGCTAAGCAGTGGTACAGCTCCTAACTCCAGTGCCCCCTATGAATGGCCTTTCTCCTTGCTGTGACTTCTATTTTGTATGCATACTGCTGGACAATATACATTATCCCTAATATTTTAGAAATTAATGTACTGTATCAATATTTTAAAGAGCTCTGAAGTTTTTGAATGTCATTGTGAGAGGTGCCATAGGAGGCGGGAGTCAGAAGAGGTTTGGGCTGTCTGCCCATTTTGGTCACAGATGTGCTATATGACCTTGGCCGGCCGTGTAGCATCGCCTCAAGCTCAGACACTTTCTTGTGCTGAGAGTAGTTCTGTTGACTGCAGAGAAGACAGAAAAATGGTGTGAGAAACTATTCAAAGCAGTTGAGTGTAATCTTTAATATTTTTATGATACTTTTGTCTGTAAATCATTCATTTCCTTCACAGAGGTGCTAGAGATTAGCTGAATGTTTCACATTCATGAATGAAAGGGCTCTTGCTCTTGCAAAGGGGGCTGTTGCTGTGTGGAGAAAGTGAATTTGAGATCTAAGCCGAATTGTTTCAGTAGAGTGGTTTGCATCAAATCTAAGCAACTCCAATTTCACTATCTGCAAATTAAAACCTTACAGTGAAATTCAGCAGCATGTGGGGATTATCCAGGCCTTATCTGTGGTGGGGTCAAAGGGTAAAGTAGAATTTCATGGTATTTCCTGGAGTTCTTGTATTTTGCAGAATTCTGTGTGGCAGATTTTATTTACATTAAATATAGTATTAAAACCCAAACAAAACCACAAGTCTGATAAATATAATTATGTCCAAGCTTGCAGGTATTTTTGTTGTAGGGTGGGATAGTTCAGAGTTTTGATTCCAAAGCTCTCTGCACCACTAGCAAGGCCTGCCCCTGTACATGGATTTTTAAAGCAACTGTATGAAGGAGACTGGAAGGATGGACTGAGGAAATACAAATCTCAAAACAACAACAGGAACTCATAAGGCTTGAAGAAAAATAACAAAGAAAAAAATTGCTCTGTAGCAACTGTACTTGCAGTTCATATCCTATAACCAGGACTTCTCTCTATGCCTTCCCACTCTAGGAATTAAACTTCACAGACTTCAGAGTCTTTGCTTTCTTTATGGTTTCTTTGACCAGCAATTTAGAGTCCTGCTTCCCTGGACTGAACCATTAGGAGTAAATTTAACCCATTTCTTTAATGGAAATCATTTGAGTGTGACTGAGAGCACCTTCTGGTTTTGCTGGTGCTTCATGGGCCATAGTTTAGAGAGAAATCAGAGCATGTTATGCATCAGGAGACATTGTGGCCTTTCCAGTAGTGAGACAGGTACAGAACAGCAAAGTTAATTTTGATCTATATATACTAGTATACTAGTCTGAACCACAAAAAGCAGGTATATTCTTAAATAAAAATGTGGTAGGGATTTTATACAAAGAACAGGAAGATATTTCAAAGTGGTAGTGGAATTTAAGCTGTTAGGCAGGAATTGCAAAAATTGGAGTTAAGCCAGCATGCAAGGACTGCTGTCCCTGACTTTTACAAATGGCTCTATGAAATCTTAATGATGAGAAAATGTCAAAGACTCAGGCTTTACTCCTTAGGCAGAATGTCATCTCTTGATGTATTCCAGGAGACCTTGTTGGTTATTTGCTCCCTCAATAAATGGAACATTTCTATGAATTAGAAGCATAAACCCATCTAACACTTCTGGTTTTGTGGAAGATTCCCATTCAGGTAATTTCACTACTATAGAATTTGAGATCAGAAATTAAAAAAAAAATTGTAAAATAAACATATGTGAATTTAAAAGCCTTGCAAAATTGAAGAAATATGGAAGTTGCCTTCATTATAAAGTAATTGATTTTGCAGAAAGTTTAAATCCTTTTTGTTATTCTCAGAGTGAATGTGAATCAGTAAACTGTTGTTCTGCTATATTTGTTGATCAGGTGAGGTGGGAAGTAAAACCTGAATTTCTTGTAGTATTTTCTACCAATAGACTTGATGTGCTGTCTTACTGAAAAAGGCCATTATCCATTAGTCTGCATGGTTCTATGGGAAAACTTGCTCTCTGAAGAGTGCTAGAAGCAATTTTAAAAGAATTGCAAGTTGTGTAGGTTTTTACTTAGATCAGAAGTTTGAAGACATAAAATAAAACTGCAGAACATCTCAAACATTTGTTGTGACTTTTTCCAGATTAGGCTGTCAGCTGCATAGCTTTAAAAGAAAATATTATAGATCTTATTTGCTGTCACCTTTTTTTTTTTTTTCCTTTCCCCTAAGCAGCATGGCGAATATGGCAATTTCATCATGTGCTCATCCTATAGAGCACTTCTAAATTTAAATAAATGTAATAGAGGTTAGGATGTGGCTGATGTCACTTGACCTGCTCAGTACATATTGATAAAAATCAGGACAATTTTGTAGGCAAATTCTGATCCATCATCTCACAGACTACAGCCATGATACTAATGGAAAAAGGGTTGTATGTGATCCATTGTGACCGACAGCAGAGCCTTGCCTGATGTAGATGTAACTTTCAACCTTTTTTCACTTGTGGACCATTATAGGTTGAATTAGTTTCTTGTATTGCATGTTTAAACCTACTGATAATGGGCTTTCTGCTCTTAGTTGCCTATTACAGACCTTTTATAAATATTGCAGAGCCCCTGCCAGGGGTCCACAGATCACCAGACTAAACCCTCCAGTTCACACACAAACCTCTGTTGGATGGATGCTATCCTTGGTTGGACTGAAATGTTTTACAGCTCTTTGTGTGAGTGTTCCTGCATTAATGGAGTCATAAAAGAACAAGGGAATAGGTGAGTAAATCTTCACTCAACTTTTTCAGGCTAAAGCTGTAAGCATCCTCATTCTCACCTCTCTTCTCTCAGTTCCACCCAGTATTACCTATAGTGCTTATTTCTGACTGCTGCTTCCACAGACTGTTCCAAACAAGTTAAAACTGATGACTTCTTTATGCCTCAAAAGTTGAATAAGCTTCCCACTAAAACAGATGACTGTGTGTAGTGGAGCTTTATAGTAGGGATGTGTTTTGATGCTGAAGTTTGCAGGAGTTATGCTCTATTACTCTGTGTATAAACAGTTGCAAATAATGTTACTCCTTTGTTTTTAAGCTCTTATTCAAGAATATTGCATTGTTACATTTTATTGTACTGAAATCAGAAAAATTACTAGGTGCTTGCAGCTGAAAACACTGGTTTATTTCAAGGTTTTATATGTATTATATATTTTTAAAGCAGTGAACTTGTAATTGCAAGATATGGCTTTCAGGTCTTTTTCTCACACAAGATCCTCTTGCAAGATTTGGAGGGAGAGTGATTTTCACCCATTTCTCTGTGCACTTCAGGCCCAAGGCACTTGTATGTTAAAATCTAAAATGCTTTTTCATAGATAACGAAGGAACAATTAAAAAAAAAGTTAGCATACGCTAAGAGTCTCTATAAATAGAAACTAAAATAATGCAGGTCAGTCTATTCTTTCTGGACATAAAAAACAGGATCAGAAAGGCTAGAAAGACAGCAGAAGGGGGGAAAAGAGCAAAGATGAGGGAACTGTGTGAGGATGTGTACAATAAATATACTTAAGCTACAATTTGGAAACTACATGGGAGAACTTGTTCTTAACAAAAGAAGATGTATAATTTAACTGGAAAAGCGCACTGAAATGTTTTGATTATGAAAAACAGAAGAGTGTAAAGCAGAGAAGAGAGTGTATCCAAAAACTACTGACAAAATTGTCATTTGGCTCCCCTGAGAGGGAACACTGGCAAGAATATGAGGCAAAAAGGTCAGAGAAACAGTAATTGGAGATGACTATTTATAGCCACTACTGCATACCTCCTAGGTGTTTTAGCATATGAAAATGCAAACTAAACCAGGAGAAGTTAATGCAAGTGAGAAAGGTCAAGGAAATAGTGATTGCTAAATGGAGTTAATTGGATCTTTGTGGAATTGTTGGAGTGGAAAAACCATTTTGTAAGTGGAAAAAAATAGATGTAGGAAATGGAGAAAGTATTCAGATAAATACTAGGCTTCTAATAACATTTTTTTGTGTCTTGCATGAAAATATTTTGGATATGTCGGAGGAAAGTGTTGCAGGTCCATACCCTCTTTGCAGAGCAGAATTACTGAAAACTTTATGCTCCCAGTGGAGGTTGTTAATGAAAATACAGAGATGAAAATGACTGAAGGAATCTCAGGTTTATGCTCTGGGCTAAGGGAGTGAAACCTACAATGTTTATTATTGAAAGATCTTCAATGAAAGCATTACTAGAAGTTATACATTAAAGAGCAAAGCAAACCCAACTTCCAGTTGTTCCCATAAGGTAAGAAAGCCAGCTGACAACTGTCAGGAGAGCTTGGGGGAAGATGCTCAGAGCTGCAGAGATCCAGTCCAGCCCCTCTGCAGGAAAGGCTGCAGCCCTTGGCTGCTGTTCAGCCACTTGGCAGAGCAATTACCTTGTCCAGGGGCTGGGGGGTCTGGACTTGGACAGCTTGTCTGGGCGTGCTTGAAGCAGGTCATCTTTCTTTCTCATTGTGGTGATTCCACACTGTTTTGACCATTGCTCAGACTCGATGAACTTTAAAACAGCGCTGCTTTGCTGAGCTGCTCTAATGAGCCGGTCTGTCTGGGGGAGGTACCACACATTGCTGTCCACCGCAGCACAAAGCTTGCTGAAGCTCTCCCTCCCTGCCTGCCCCCGGGGCAGTGCTGACTGTGGCACTTCCAAAAGAAAATTGAACTCCTCACTCAGAACTTTCTTGTGAGAGCTCTGAATGCCATCAAACTTTCCTTGTCAGGTACTCTTTGAAAGGAATAGTACTGTACCCCTCATTGCAGGCTTCTGATATCCTAACTACCTGCAAGCACTTTGGGTCAGGGACCTAGTGTTTGAGTTTTCCCTTTTCCATTGATCTGCTAGAGTTTAAGAATGGTAAAAAGAGCTGAGCTGGGAAAGATCACTAAAACTTAGAAATAGCAGTTGAAGGCATTTAATCTTTTCATGACCATTAGTAATTGCAGGGGAGCCACCTCTGCCCAGCAGCCAACAGTCTGGGATAGTCATAATTGCAGCATTCTGTGAATGTCTGTGTCTTTTTAATGATTTTTTCAGATGTACATTTTTTTCTCTCTATTTCATGGGAGAATAATTGATTAGTTTATACCTTTATAATCACTGAACAGAAAAATTGCTAATAGTGTTTCAATTATACTTTAAAGTTTTTCAGTTATAATCTTATAGTTTTTTTGGTGTTAATTTAAGTAGTGCAAGAATTTTCAGTCTGTGTATCACTATGTGCTTTAAATCCTTTATAGACTTACCTAATCCATAAATTCAAATGTCATTCCTTGAATTTTATTTTGCTTTATTCCATTGGTTGTCATGGTGTTATGCATTTTATAAGTGAAAGAACCAACTTATCTGTTGGTATCACATGAAATTATTTTTAATATGTCCCAAATATAACTGTAACTTTATTGAATTATCTTTTTAATAATGTTTGATTTATTATGAAAGCCTTGGAGCAAATTCATATTTTAACTAATTGGCTTCAAATGGAGTTAGATCAACAGGTAAAATAATACAGGACACTATTTTTTTCATCCATGCAATTGCCATTAACTTCTAATTCTGGAGACAGTATGCAAACTAGAAGTCAGACATATAACTGAAAGTATTTGTCTGGTTTATCTGGAGTTTCCAGATTCCCCTTAATTCTCTTTCCAGCTTCATAGTTCAGGAACCTTGTGCCAATAACCAGTGAACCAGAATTTTCTGCTGTGTGAAATGCTACCAACTGTTTGACTCATCAAAACTAATTCAGGATAATTTCTGGGGTCTTTTTGCTGTGATTGGTGAACATGGAAATGGATTTTTAGACTCATCTTGGTGTTTGAATCATGAGAACCATTGTTCATGTGAGGGAAATTCATGATTCTGTATGCTTTTATGTTTGGTTTTTTTTGATATTTTTCTTCTATAATAAAATTCAGCAAGTCTAAGTAGCATGACATAATAAGGTAGGAAATGTGACAAGGGCAGAGCTGTGAAATGTGCTGCTTTATACAGTGTCTTGTTAAGGGTGGAGTACTACTGAAATAGATTTATTTAGGTTTGCATTTTAGAGTTTTATTGTTGTGTCATCTACAAGAAGCAGTTCTGCCTGATGCTCTGATTTTGAAAACATTTTGCTTACTGTACTTTGCAAGATTTCCCTTGACCTGACTTTTTTTCCCCTGTTGGAAATGAAAGGAAAAATTTGTTCACATTGAGAAAATGGTTTTAAAAGGTTTTAAAAACTATAGTACTAAAATAAGATATAAATCAATCTGCATCTGATGAACCAGTGAATGTCTAGGATGTGTTGATGCTGGATTGTTTAGGAGGAAAACTGACATCCATGTGGGAGCCTTTAAGAGTAGCAGAGAACTCTGAAGTACCAAAGGGAACCAAGAGGAATAAGAAGCTGGAGAACACAGAGAATGCTGCAATGTTTTCCGGTTTATATTTTTGATTTATATGGGTTGAGACGCACCCATCTGAAAGTCTTCTGGTGAATTTAATTATAAGAATTGCCTCATAACTAAGTGACAGAAATGTCCCAAGGGAAAGACTGGATATTGAACTATGTGATCTTTCCAAGAGTATCTTGCACAGGCTCACAAGAGCTAATGAGGACACAGGAAAGCGTGTTTGCAAGCAGCTGAGAAATCTGTCCTCTCCATTCATAAAAATTTTGGTAATTTTTAACGTATAATTTGCACTACAGAAATGTTGAAACATGGCCTATGAACTATACAGAAGACATCTTCTGAATAACAAAGCTGTTTCTTTTGCAGAACTACTTGGTATCATTGTTTATGCACTTAAAAAGAAAAATGTTTTTGTGTCATATTAGCCATGTTCAACACAGATACAGTTCATGGTTTTGTTTATTTTCTACTCCAGGAAAATTTCTGTCCTTAATGTTATCCTTAATGCTCCTCAAAGTTTCTTCTTCTGGCCTGTGAGTGATTTTTTTGCATAGAGCAACATCAGATTCTTTCCAGAGGTTCTGGTGCTTCTCTGTTGTAGTTCATTGTTATATGTACAACTTCACTAGTGAAGAAGGAAAGAAATTAGGTCATAATCTTCCTTCTGTAAGTCCCTTTTAATCTTCATGCTGTATTTGAACTTCATGATATTTAGTGCTTCCAATATGTTACTTGCTATCAGTTTTGGTCTCTCAGGTGGCCATCTCACTGTTTATTATGGCTATTCTAGAGCACCTGCATTCTTGATCAATTGCTGAACTTAATTATTCTGTATAAATAATTTTGATCAATATAATTCTGTCCCAAAACCATTTTTTCCTCGTTCAAGAAAATTCCCTAGGAAGAAGTTCCCTCTGCGCTATTCCTGCTTTTTTTCCATTGCTGCACATTTATGCACTATTAAAATCGTATGAATCATTTGCAGATAAGGTCTTCTGGCTGGGTCTGGGACCCAGAGGAGCAAACACCTTCCCTTAGGGGTACTCCACGCTCAAGGAGAACATGGTGTGTGGGTGTTGATGGTCCACCCAGCCCAGGGGTTGTTCTTCAGCAGTGATAGCAGATGTGGTTTAGAGAGACATCAATGAAGTTGTTAATATGGAGAGAGAGAGCCAACCCAACAAGGCCGAGAGAATAATGGATATTATGAAATGTAATTCTTGTCAGAACTGATTTAGGAAAAGCAGACAATAATTGAGATAAGTGACTATGCTCCACTGCACCTCTTCCTCCCTTCCTTCTAACCCCCCAGCACTACAGGGACATATGAATGTGCTTTTGTTTTTTTTAAAGCTAGCTCTTTGTCAAGGTTACCATTACTTGACTTTCTGGTACTGTGTTGTAAAGCTCTAGTCAAATTCATTGATGTCGTGTCTGGAATACAAGGCACGACTTCCAGGGCTTCTCCTAGCAACATGCACTGACCAATAATAGTCACGTGCACTGCAGTAAATGCAAATTTGAGTGGTTTGGAGTTCCTGAGGTTATAATGAGAAACAAATCAGGCAGCAACCAGAGACTCCCTATAGCATGTGGGAACGCTGGAAAAATCTGTATTGAAGAACACAATTTTCTCTTGCATAAGTTTTTAAGAGGTTTGTTTTTTACAAAGTACCTCTTTCCATGTCAACTTATTACTTTTATGTTGGTTTAGAAATGCCTGAGCAAGCCCAGGAGATTGTAACTGCTGGCATGTGGGGAGTCATCCCTGAAGGTCGTCCCCAGGCTGGTTCCAGGGGCAGTTGTGCTGCTGTGTGTGCAGACAGGTGGGACTGGTCTTCCCTTTATTCTCATTTCCCTTGGCAGAGATAAAGTCAGTGTTGCAGTGTCATGGTTTAACCCCAGCCAGCAACCAAAGTCCAAGCAAAAGTTTTCTTCCCCTGGAGCTGACTCTGTGATGGGTCTGTTACTCTGTACCTGTTCAGAATTTCTGAGCCCTGAAAGAAACCCAAAGACCTAAGAAATCCAGAAGTGTCTGGTAGAAAAACAGATAAATTTCGGAAGAGGAACTTTTCAAAATCTTCTTTGAGGCAGAGTTCGTAGAGATATATCTACCAAAAATGACCTAATCTAGAGGAAATTTGACTTCTCAACAATGCCAAATTTGGGCTGTGACTCAGCAATGGTAATGTGAGTAACTTCCACAGTGCCAGTTACTAAAGTGCATTTTAATAACTGGAGCTTTGGAAATTGAAGTCCATTGCTTAAATGCAGGAATAAATGTATCATAGTCGTCTAAAATGACCCAGAAAAGCAGCAGGTAATTTTGATATATAATACTGTCAGGATAGAGGAGGAGATGGTCTGATACTATTTCTGAGCATTCTGAAGAAGCGGAGTCAGTGCTAGAAGGAAATGTGTGTTTGTAGCAGGGAAATGGCCCTTGCAGCTGGGCTCCTTTGAGTGTGGGCACTTCCCTTTCCCTTAAGCTTTGCTGTGGAGCTGAGGTTTCTCCAGCTTGGGGAGTGACCCAAGGCTCTGCTGTACCTTGTTTGTCCCAGAGATGCGTCCTTTGCTGGCCATGCACTCTGCTCTGTAACTCCAGAGCCCAGCTTGGATCCTTCCTCTGGGTGCTGGGGCTGGGAGCACCTGCCCAGCAGTGCCAGGTGCTTGTGAGCTCTGTGTTGGCCACCCCCAGATTGCACCTTCTCCCCAGCATGTCATCCTTTAGGTCTTGAGATCATACCTGGTTTAAATCCACCCTTATTGCTACACCAGTTTGGCAGCAAGTTTATTTACAATTTGTAATTACCTTTCAGCCTCATTACAGCAGACACCTGGTACTTGCGCTTACATTTAAGGTTGCAAAACAGTTTCCATAGCAACAGCTGTCTCTGCACACCATAATTTTTGTACAGTGTTTCCCTATTGGCTAAAAAACCTCCACAATTGCTTTCTGTCCAAGGTTTAATTTTCCCATCAATCAATTCTAAATTAATTTGAGGTGAAATAATGTATTTCTCATTAGGAAAAAAACGCAACACAACTCATTTTCTTCTGGGAAAAACAGTTGTAAAAATAGGCTGAAGACTATTAGTATTGCTTAGACTGAGAAAAAAGTTTCACTTTATTTTAATTTTAATGAAAGTTAGATAATATTATGGGTGTATGGGGCAGTGATTTTTTTGACCATATGGTTTTACTGTCTGTTGTTTTACTTGACTTGTTTGATACCTTTAGATACTTACACATTTTAAAAGAACCTAACAGCTATCTGTTTGGAAGATTAACTTTGTTTTTGACACATATTGTACTTCGAATAATAAATGTCCAAACAGTAGAAATGACCCAGTCTGTTCAGGCTGGATCCCTTTCACTCTGTGTATGTGTTTTATCAGAATCAGTCAAAACCAAAGCCATGCTGGAAGATTGGGGCCTTTAGCTTTGAATTTACCCACTCTGACACGTATTAGACCCAGGATTTGCTGCTTTAAGTGTTTTGAACTTAAGTTTAGCAAGCTGATTTTCTTCAGACTTAACTGACTCCTGAGGAAATCTACAAAGAAAATCTAATTTGAAGAAAAATACCACGTTAGTGCTAACATCACTTGCATTTGATAAAATGCATTGTAAACTGGTATAATGTTATTGTTATTTCAGATCTCATTCAATCTATGTTCAACCATTGTTTCTTAATCCTATCATTTGTGGATTTCTTTGGTTTCTCAAGCTTTATGTAAACTCTTTGGATTGTCTTTTTGGAATATTCTGCAGTCTACTTTTGGTTTGGTAGATTTCAATTAATATAAAACCCATTTAAAGAATTAGAATGACTTAAATAAGACATATATAAAGACCCAAATCTGGGGGGTAGCAAAATGTATTAGGAGTCAAGATATATCTTTGTTCCTTTTAACAGTACAAATACTATAAATATAAATCTGAAAATGCACAGTCAGCCCTCAGAGTTATTGACAATTTCTTCTGCATCACCTTTGTGCCCACAGCAGCTGCAGCAGAATTCCAGACCTTGCATTCTACTTTCTTCTTGCCAGCATGACCCCAAATGCCCTCTTATCCAACAGAAAGAATCTTTTTTCTTTAAAAGATGAAGTGCAGGTTAATTGCATATTTGTATCTTGAGAGATCAGAAGAAAACAACAGTGTTATGTTAAAGTTGTATTTATTCTTTTTGTATATATGTTACAATAATTTTTAGTAATCTGAAGATACCAGGTTTATTGATGTCATGCTATAACCTCCTATTCAAGCTAAATATATTAATATCAGTTTTTGTGCTACTATGCTTTTTGTGTGAGGGTGTAATTTGATGAAAATTAATTATAAGTATAAAGTTAAAAGCATTAAATAGTGTAAAAAGTCTGAATACATCAGACTGGTAACATCAATATAATGTGACCCTATGTTTTTCATTTAGCAGTAACATGATTACCATTGCAATTTCAATGCATTCAAAATAAGAGGCTGCAGGTCTGAGATGGATTCAGTGCTTTTGAAAGCTGTTAAAATAATGGTAGAGATTTCTGGAAGGAAATATTTTCCAACGTACTGGTGGTCTGGGAAAAATTCTGATTGTAATACATATATACTTTTAAAAAGACAAGGGGTCCAAATCTTATTTGAATAAATATTCAGTTTGTCATTGTCATATTCTATTGGTATTAATATTGGACAGTTAGATTGCACAGGAAATACCTACTTTTCCCATTGATGTTTAAGAATGTATCTTCTGGTGTCGGAGATATTTAGTTCCATTGAAATTTAAGTATTTTCACAATTTTGAACCATACCCCTTTAATTTGGTTGTTCAGGGGCAGATTAGCACGAATGTACATTTACATTCATGATTTCACCCTTCTTTGCATCCTCATCCATCAAGAGCAGACCCTCTGAGTTTTTATTATATTTTTATTGAAATGTTGATATGTAATGTGAGTGCAAAAAGCTCGAATATGTGAAAGGAAATAAATCACTGCCACCTAAAATATTAGTCTGAGAAACTGAAAAGAGGACATGGGTCTTTTGCTGTTTCTGTGCAGATGCTGCCTTTTAGAGGCTGATGCTATTATTTAGCATCTGCTGAATGTGTCTGTATCTTGAGCCTGGTGGGTTATTATTTTTCCATTATAGCTGTGTTCCTGGGTTGTTCTAGAATAGTAACATAGTTTTTGCATACTGACACCACAAATTATGTGGCAGTATTAAACTACCTTTACTCTTGGTGTTTGAACAACAGAAGGAGGTCAATAAAAAAGATGAAAGTTGAGGTTTATGGAGACAGTTCCAGGTAGAAAGGCAGAATGATGTGTGTTGCATATTCAACAGCAGGCAGACTGTTCCCATGAAAATGAATATTCAGGGTGCCTTTATTAATGAGACAGGACCTCAAGTTAAATAGAAAAAGAACACATTTTTTTCTGAAAAACAAGTAATTTCCTGGGTGTGTAGGCAGCTTCTGAAATTGCCTTTCTTTTCATTACTACATTTTGTGCAGTGTATATCCAAACACTCTTTGTAAGATGATTTCTCTTGGAATGAGTGTCTCCTAACGTTTGTGGCTTGACATTAGTGTTTGATGTCTGAGGTTGCTTCAGAAAGTTTAAAAACTAAGAAATACTCTTTTCAATCCTCCAAGCAATCCTGCTTTTTGTTTTAAGCCAGGTAGCTTGGAGGAGTCCAGGTGGACTGCACTGACACATCTGTGTTTATCAAACTGCTATGCAACTTGAAAAGAGCAGACTTTTAACAGGGCTGACTTGCTAGGAAAACATCCATTATTATAGTTTGGCTGCTGACTGGCATTGATGATATTTGAATCTCTGTTGCCCAGTACAAGTTATCTCTTCCAGGCTTGGCAGAAGGCTGACCAGTTTCCAATTCCCCAGCCACAACTTTTACTGCTTACAACACTGTAGTAACACTGAGAACATTTTGTACTTGGAGTTTCCTTAGATTTTTGGGCTTGTAAAGAAATTTAGAGTAGTTCAGAGAGCTTCTTAGCTAATTTTCTGTGCCTCTTGACTTGAAACTATTAAATTTTTCCAGATGCTGCCATGCATCTTCTCTCATTACAGGCCATTTCTGTTCTCTTTCAAATGTAGCATAAAAAATTTAGAAGCGGGTATTAATTTTATGAATTGATATTTGTACTACCTGTGCAAGGCACCTGGCACATGCCTTGCTTTCAGAATTAGTTTTTAAGAGCATGTTGTTGTTGTCTGTGACTCCATTGCCTATTTGATTGATTCCTTCAGTGTCTACTATCAACCACTGGCATTATAAATATTGTAACATGGGTATTAACCTTTTGCTTTGTACCTTTTTTTTATGCTAGTACATTTTATTGATGATTAATAATTAATGACTGCCATTCTCTTTTGTTTCCTTTGTTTTCAAATCTACTGCATTGCTAGCTTCTACTAAGATTTTTTTTCCAGTGTTTTCAATTTGAAATGTAGTATTCTTGGCAGGGATGTTTTTACTGTTATACAAACATAGGAAGGGGAAGAACAAAAAGATTTTGGGAGATAGCTACTTTAAAATTGTCTTTTTTTAATAGTTTTTTTTTTAATTTCAGAAGAAAGAAGTTACAAAGTACATTGGATTAAATAAATGTTGTATTAAATCAAAATAATACCAAAAAATGACACAAACCCAAAAAGAAGGAACTTCACTATTAAAAGAAATATCTGAAAAATGGGCTGATTATACAAGAGAGGTTTTATTCAGGAGGACAAGAGTAAAGTCAAGATTTTTCTTTATTTTTAATTTGAAGTTTCAACCTCCTAACTAAGCACAGAAGTCATGCAAATGAGGGAAAGGTGAAGCAATTGAATAATTTGGAAGTGAAACATTGTCTCATCTTGGAATCAAGAGGGAATTCAAGGAACTACTTGATAGACTCTCAAGTTTATTAAATAGGATTTTTCAGTTTTGGAACTTGCACTGGAAAGAGTTCTAGCTGATGTTACAACTATTTTCTCTATTTAAGGCATTGTGCTTCAGCTCAGAGGCATTTAAGGCAAAGTCACCTGACTGGAAGCTGACCAGAGATGATTTATTACTTGGATTATTATCTTGTGTTTCAAGATCTGTGGAGAGCAAGACTTGCTAATTATATATCTTAACTTAGATTAAAAAGAAATATTTAATAATACTTTAACCAGAAATATCAGATGAAGTTTTACAAAAAGCAGATTTAGTTAGAATGACATTCTGTGCTATCAGCAAGCTTTCATTGTGTGTGTGTGGCCCATATGGCAAAGCCAGGCACTTATCAATATGAGGAGCACAAGCAATCTGTTATTCACACTGGAAGCTCAGTTTTTCCCCAACTTTAAACTACTCTTCTGGAAAAAAACTTGGTCTTCCTGAGCTGACAGTTGTAGAGGGACTGGTATGGACTGATGGATCCATTTCCTAGACATCTATTGAATTAGTCCTTTTGGTCTTATGTCTCTAAAATGTACTTAAACTTGCTTACAGTTTAGCTGTGCACCAGTAAAAAAAGGTACTTGGCTTCCCTTGGCAAGGGAAGGTCCCTGCAAACCTCCTGTGTTTGTAGATCTCTCTGCACCACATTGTTTGTCCTCATCTTCTGCCCCATATTTCCCTTCTGTTGCCTCTTTCTAGAACTGAAATTGTGTTCTCTGGACTTCAACACAGGGAATTCTCCTTTCTACTGTTCTGACAGGAAACACATTGCAATCTTCATGATAAGTTTCATATTTGCAATTTTTTTTTTCATCTTTTATAGGAAAATTTTCTGATCCAAGATATTTTCCCCCTCCTTTTTATAATTTCTTCTTCCTGTGCATTAATTCTGATGCAATTTTTCACATTCTTCCTTTTCAAGGAATTGACATGTTATAGGAACCCTCCACATGGTCACTGCAATGAAAAGCAACATGAGTAATGCACGTGGTTTCTCTACTCAGAGTTCATCGATCTGATTTTGGTCTTAAAGGCCACTAGACCCACATCTAAATAGCCTCAGGATCAGTTAATACAAAGCAAATGAAATATCTAGTTGTAAAATACATGGTGGCACAATCTTCCAGTAATGATTTATACCCCAGGAGAGGCTATGAATAGTCCTGTTAACAAAAAAAAAAAAAAAAAGTAACTGTTTGTTACTAAAACATTCTCTATCTTCATTCTTGAAGTATGTAAGGCTGGATACTTGGTTCTTCTGCTTGGTTATTTTGTTCCACTTGATTTTGGAAACAAATCAAATGCAAACCAGCAGTTACTAAGTTACGTAAAGGTTTACAGAGTGACAGAAACACTGCTCCGTGTACTATTGCAAATAGCAGCTTCTGTGTTTCAGTGCTGAAAGTTTTTATTTCAAAATACTTTTAGAAACAATCAAAGGAAAACGATTCCATTTGCTAGAATTTTTCCAAATGTAATATTCCTCAATAACTTCATGCAATTCAGAAATAGAATTACATGTCTGCAATTGACTCAGGACAAGAAAAAGGAGAGCTTTGTCTCCTTGTTTAGAGTAGATATTATCTTTGAGAAATAAGAGCATGAGGAATGCCATCCGGCCTATGGAAATCAGCCATTGAAATGATTACAGTATCAAAGAAAACAACTACTAACCTTTAGCGGTGTAATCAGTATAATTGATACCCCTTCAAATAGGGTGGCAAACCAAAGGGTTTTTACAGCAAGAAAATTCTCCATTGTAAGAGGAACAAAACTCTCCTGTTTCATTAATGGCTCCTGGTCTTCATGTGATGCAAAAATCCTAGCAATGCAAAGCTGGTGCTGAGCCTCCCCTGTGATGGAAATGTCTGTCTACAGGTGCAAATGTAAAACCTCCCACAGACTTTCAGTGATCTGTTCTTTAGATAGCTGGAGTTTCTCTTGGCACTTAAAGAACCCTGTATTCTTCTCTGGAGAGATCAAAATATTGACTGTGACAGCAATACATACACCACAAGCTGTACAAACTGAATTTGTGTCACAGCACCTGATAGAGGTGATAGAGAGCCTGATAACCATACTGAGCATTTCCAGCTGTGGCAAAGCTTTTCTGCTCTGCTGAGAACAAGGCAGGCCCAGAAGGTTTGGAAATTATTAGAAAATAATGATAATTTTAGAGTGCAGGGCTTTTAACTTAGCCTGGTGAATGTGTGTCTGCCTCTTTCAGAAATGATGACAGACTTTAACCAAAGAGAACAAACTGATTCTGCTTGTCCTACCTGGGTGATGCATCTGTGCCCAGGAAAGGGTAACTGAATCCTTCTCTTCCATTTACCCTCCTGAAAGCCATTTCAGCTGCACATACAGAAAATATGGGAAGTAAAGAAAACTGTTCTCACTCATTAACTTAACACTGGACTCTGGGAAATGAGTGAAGTTTTCAAGTGTGATCTTCATTTTTAAGGTTGCCCGTGCTTTACAGCTATCTAGTATTAGCCATTTGCTTTTTCTGGTTTCAAGAGAATTGAACACCTGCTCTTTCTACCAATTATTACTGAAAGTAAACTCTAGATTTGTTAAAAAAAAAACTGCTGGAAACCAAGTAATGAAATTTGAGACATTCTTGAAATATTATTTTAATTTCCTGCACTTCAATCTCCCTGTCTGTACAATGGCCATCCCAGCTGGATGTTGAAGAGGCTTGTCAGCTTAGTAATAAACTGGAAGGAAGTCATTAATACTGTTCTCAGATTGCACCATGAAAACTCAGAGGGTAAAAGTCCATGGTAATTCAATTTCCCCCATAGAGCTCTTTTCTTGCTGCCCTGTCAAGGGAAAGACTGAATTTCTGTTGCCCTTCAGTGGGCTTGTGTAGATGTGACAGCCTGGTCAGAGAGTGAGGAAACTTGATGAGCTTTCTCAGAATCGGCTTGTGAGACTTTAGGCAGTTGAAGATAAACAATGATAACTTATTATTATAAACAACCTGCAGGTGGTATTTTCCTACTCTCTGTTTTCCTGTGTTTCTCAAAGATTGTTTATAAGAAAGGTGTTTTGTTAATTAGCCCATCAGGTGAAATGTACTGATAAATTGACCAATCTGGTCTATTTGTATCAGAACAATGTATAAAAAGAGAGAATTCAAAGAAAAGCAGCTATGCTGTGCAAGCCAGCCTTCTGGTGAGTCTTGTTTCTTACTCAACAGTGACAGGCTTGCCTCTAAATCTCACAGATATTGGGGGCTGTGCAGAAACTCAGTCTCCATGGCAGTTAAGAGCCATTGGTGACTGTAATATTTGCCAGCACAACCTTAAGGGATGTGCACTGTTCACTAAAGGATCCAGTGGAACTAATGGATATCTGCTCATGCTGCACATCTCCATCCTGTCAGGCCCATCCATCAGCATGTGTGCAGAAAGCAAGGAATACCTGTTAGCAGAGTGGCCTCAATCAATCACATGGAACTGGGGCTCTCTGTGGGGAGCTTTTCCAGGCCCATACTCGTCCCCTACAAAATGGTTGTGATGTTGGTCACATAGCATTTAGTGTGTGTCCAAAAATGTCCCACTGTGAACTTGCTGGGCTGGCTGTCAAATACATTGGGCTCTTCTAATTGGAATACTTGCATTGAATAGTAAATTCCTGGGTCTATATTTACCTTTGCAGTGTCTAATTAGCTCTGTGTGAGGTTGGTCCTTCAGCCTTCAGGTTTGTAGGAGCTACAAACCAATTCCTTCATTCTCTATTAAATGCGGGGAGTTCTCATTTTAAAAATTTTGTGTGTTGAAATTTAAATAATTTGAAGCTCAAATAGCCTTTGGTTTTTACATAGCTTTCTCCCTGAGTTTTGATGAAGCAGTGAGCCTGCAAAAAAAGGTGAAATTGTTTAGCTGACCAGCCTGTGCAGGCCTGCTTTTGAATAAAACTTTCTCTTTGTTCAGCAGCTGAAAGTTTTTGGAGATTTTGATGATACAAATGAAAGGCACCTTGTCCATGCACCAGAGCAGCTCACAATGCTTTGCTGGAAACTGCAGGCAGAGGCAGGTTGTTGTACAATGCTGGACAGCTTCCAAGGCATTTCCTTCAGTGCACCTGTGCTCCAGGTAGAGTGACCCGTTCTTTGCCAATTTTACACGGAATTAATTTATATGGAACTCCATTTACAAAAGATTAGGTTTTCACACTCTCGATTGATCAGTCTCAGGTCTCTTGAAAGTATTGCATTCGTGGTAATGTATCTGCTCAAAGTCACAACAATATAGTGTTTTGTCATTAATAGTTTCTGATTGGCAAGTCTGAATTTCTTGTGGCTGAAATAGCCTGAATTTCAGATTTCTGAACTTTACAAGCTGTGCTAGGAAACTTCATGGAGAAAAACTTCTAGTTCTAAGATAGGATTAGAAACAGAGGAGGTAAAACAAACCTAAAACCAATTGATTTTCTTCTAAGTATGGTTCTGACATTTTTTTAATTTCACTTGTTCTATTTGAAGGCAGAGTATAATACCTTGATATATAAAATTTAAAAAATAGCAGTATAAACAGTTGTTGTCTTTTTTTTATCTGCTGGACTCATTGTGTTAGTGCCTGGAAAATCATCTGTAACGGAGCAATATTGAGGACAGCTTTACACATATTTACCCTCTTATGTAGAGTGACAAGTATGTTTATGTTTAGTTTATTGATTCCCTGCATAATCCCCCACACGCATTTGTTTGTAGGGGACTATGATAGTTCTTCCATTATCAATATCTAAGCATTATTTATTAATTTCTGACTATATTTCATGAACCTTTGTTGAGAACAGATGTGCTGCAACTGGGATACAAATGGAAAGATTACATGCTTGACCCTGCTATTGCATACTGGGGGAAATGAGCTCCAGTGGGATGGTGGAGCTGAACCTACCCAGTCTGACTCTAATTGGTGATGTAAATGAGATAATTGGAGATGTGAAAAACTGTCTAGCAGAGGGACACATTTAAGTGGCTGTGCCGATGGACTCTCTGTAAGGAAACTGTGGAAAGAAGACTGTATTTTAATAACATCAGATTTCATAAAAACAAAAAAATGCCATTTGTCCATCAGGGAATAGAATGTTATAATTCATATTCTGAAAACATTGCTGAAGTTTAGATCCATATTTGGATCAAAATCTAGCAGCACCTATTTCCATCTCAAAGCCTGATTAGATACATAACCAGAGCAGCAGCAAATCTACTGATATTACAGCAGTTACTGATTTTTTATATTTGCACGATTTCAGAGTAATCTCAGGGACAATATAATGTGAAAAGAGAGGCACTGTAAGTGACCCGAGGTCATCATGGTAGTGCCAGTTAGGAAAAACAGATTTTTTAATATTGCATTTTATAGGCAGCTGAAAATGCTCCCAAACAGCTTCACTTTTTCAATTATCTTTTTAATAACCTGTGGGCCTCCAGAAAGCAATGAGAACAGCATGGTTGTTTTGGAAATGCATTTTTAAGCAAAGTATAGTGATGTATTCATGCAGTATTTTTGTAATATGGGAAGAGCTACAAGAGGGTAGCACAGGAAGATTGTTCTGACTTGCTTGTTGACTTGGTTCTCCTCCCATGTAAGATGTGAATGAAAAAAATAATAACACCACCATTTTTTAAGGATTACTCCTGATTTGGATGATCAAAAGAAGTTTTTAATTTTGTTTTTATTTTTATTTTAGCACTGTAGTTCAAAGTTCAAGTTTATAAAAAAGGTTATAATGGATTGGTGTTTGCTTTACTCGATCTGTGAGTATCAGTGTTTAGCAAGTTCATTATGAGTTTAGGCAGGAAATTCAAGCAGTGAAATCTTCACTGTGCTTTGCATTTTTTAAGTAGAAAAAAAACCTAAGTAAAAGCAAGTGCAGAGTAAGAGCCTCATGAATGAAATCTGTTCTGAGGAGATCTCCCCGTTGCCAAGTAAGACAGAGAAAGGATGACATCAGTTGCGACACAAGTACTTACTGAGGGAATATTACAAATGACAGAATCCATGGAACAGGACCTTCTGCTTAGGCTGCCAGTCAAGCTTGTCTAATGGTAGTAAAAATGGGAGAACAAAGGCCTGAATTTAAAGAAGGCTTCAGCAAAGCAATTGCAGTAATCAATTACTTTAGGTGAATCAGGGTGATAAGAAGCAAAAGAGTGAATACTTGCAGGCTATTTTGGTGCTTTAGAGTTGTATTTTCTTCCTTTACACATCTTTCTCATCCAAAACCTTAGTCACAAAAGACATTTTCAAGATTTTTTTCTTCATTCCTGGCTAGAATGAATCTCTAAATATGTATGTGAAAGATACATTTATATGTCTGAGGAAAGGCAGACTGAAACCTGTTTACAGAAGATTTATTTTCATAGCAAGATAAACCTTGTCTCTGTTTTGCAGACAAAATTAACTGGAGTTGTTTGCCTAGAAGATTCAGGTCTAGAAAAATCTCAAAGATTTAAGTTTATAATTAGTGTGCTGATTGTGGTGTATCTGTTATTGTATGAATAATTTATATAGATCTGGAGTCCCACTCTATTTTATTGTCATTTGGGCAAAAGTAATAATTTTATAAAATGACAAACCAGTCAGATGGTTAAAAATTTGGTTTTTTTTTCCTGGCTTAAATCACTCTGGATGCTCTTTAAGTCCATGTTATGGCCCTTGACTCCATTGTCTTGATGCAGAGTTTGCACTTCATCTGTGCAGCCTCATTGCCTTGAGATTTTGCCTGAAAATTATAACTGAAAGGTGCTGGAAACCCAACCTGGGCACTAATTGTATGTGACAAGCAGGATAGAAATGGGCTTGCACTCTAGATCTGTGAGCCAGTAAGAATAAAACCAAACTACTCTTATCTTCAGCAATACTGTGGAAATCACTGAGGATCTAAAAGCAGTTATACTGAATTTATAGTTTTGGATTCCAACTTTTTCTTTTAACTTTCTTTTAACTATGAAAGTTCTGCTATTGGGACACAAAAAAAATTCACATTTCGAAATGGGGATACTTCACATAAGAAAGTCCTTCAAAGCAGGGCAGTGTCTTGCCCACCTGCAAAACGTTTTGCATGCAGAGGTTTCCCTGCTCATGATAACTCAGAGGTTAGTCCAGCCCTGGAGCTGCAATGCACTTACAAATGGGATCATTCAAAATGGCATCACCTGTCTCACTGCACTCACACTCACTGCTGTTGGGAAACTGCATGTTTTGTATGTTGTGCAGCACAAAAACCCTGGTGCAGGGAAGGCAGATCAGGTCACTGGCTCACCCACACGTGTTTTCCACTCTGAAGGTGCAGAGAGGCAGTGGCACCTGAAATGAAACCCTCCAACTTGGTGCAGTCCATCCCAGGTGTGAAATGCAGCTGCCTGTGCTGGTTTATGGGGCACTGCTCCCACAAATGCATCCTTTTGAAGTAACTGCTCTTTTCTACTAAAATTACTAAATAACTATCAAATGGCATCATTCACTGTATGAAGGATCCTTAAGGGAGTGGATCCTCATTCATACAACTTTGATTTTTAGATCATTATATGTGAAGCTCATGAATCTTTACCAAACTGCTTCATTCACTGAAACCCAGAATTGATTTCTTTTTTTCACTGTGAGGCTTGTGCTGAACAGATCAATGTTTAAGCATGTCTGAAAACAAGGGTCATAAATCACCTACTTTAGTACAAACACTTGGGATTTCAGTAGCAGGTTTTTAAAGCCTGTAGGACTAATGTTACATAAGGAGTATATCTAGTTATTATGCTGTATTTTTCTCTACTAATATCTGTGTGTGCAACTAGGAGAGGTTTCACTTGTTCAATTATTTTGTTTTGGCTCAAGACATTTACTGGCTTTTAGTAAAATGAAAAACAATGGAAAATACATCAGACAATTTTTTGTTGTTTTTATGAAGTGTTATGTATATCCTTTATGAAATTTAGCATTTACCTTATGTTGGTTTAGTCAGTTACTTAATTTGTATTCCATTCCCTCCTAAATACCTTGCTTGGAGTAAAAGCTTTACTATAGTAGATGTGATGGAAATGTGAAGGAAGAAGACAATCTTGTTTTACCATCTGCTACTTGGTCTTGTGAATATAACTTACATGGCTCAGTTTATGCAGCATATACAGTTCCTGTCATATTAAAAGCAGTGTTTCTTATTAATTAATTAAACACATGGAAGCCCTTCCCTGAAGTCTCAGAGCTACAAGTACTAGTAGAATAGCTCTTGGAAAGAGACTATTCTCTATGTTCTCTTGTTTTGTGTGAGTTTGTGTCTGTAAGGAAGAGCTGCAGGTTAAAATGTATTCTGGGAAGGAGCAAAAGAAAATTACAATTACATCTCTGAACATGGACAAGCTCCATGTACAGCTGGTCAATGTCTTCTGAGAAATGAACTCTTCTGAGAAATGAACTATAAAGAGCAGATTTTTTAAGACACATCTCCCACAGAATTCCCTACTCCAGGGTGGCTGGTTTCCCTTGGTTGTTGTGGTGTTTGGGCTCTGCAGACAGCTCTGCCAAACTTCATTATCTTGCACTTGTGTTTCAAGGTGTTAATAAGACATAACTTTGCTTTTTCTGGTGGGTAAATTGGGATGGTGGTATCTTAATTTGATGTCAGTGAGCAGACTGATAGGATTTTGCGTAATTGCAAAAGATGCAAGTTGTCCATGCTCTGGAATTGGAGAAGAAAGTTTTCCTTGTTTTGAGATTCATCTTCTATAATCACAAATTAGAGATTGTACTTAGATTTGTTTTGTGCCAGTCTTGCAACTCCTCAACTGATGTAATTTTCTAGTACTGTCTTATTTCATTTTTAGGTTATTTTATTTTACCCACACTCCTAATAAGGTTTTGCTTTCTAATAGAGCTCAAGTTACATAGAAAATCTTTAAACAATATGGATATCAAAAGTTAATTATGCAAATAATTCAAGTGCTCCACTGAGACCTTAGGAGAGTCAGAGTCAATTAATCAGTAACAATTGAAACCTCATAGTTCTTATGGTGTTTGGTCTTTACTTGGGAAACTAATTTTTGAATGAAAATGGCAATTATTTAATATTTAGTTTTAATTTCCATACAGACACAATGTACTCAACTAGGAACTTGCAGGCTGTGAATAAGCAAAATGAACTTTGAACTTTACTAGTCTAAAAACTCAATAGCTTGCATATTAATGAGGCTTTATTATTATCACTGATGAACAACATAGCCCATTTAATTCACTTCCTACCTCTCTCTGTGAGTCTCCAAGTCAAGTCCCGTATTAAATTGCTCTGTAGGATAAAGCAAGTATTTTTCAGGTTTATTGAAGAACAGAATAACTAGCCTTTTATTTATTTGGCCCATTACAATGTCTTTCATGTGACTTATTCATATTAGTTATTTACCAGATATATTAACACATTTATCTTCTGAGGATTAGGCTTAATAATTGGGAAATATGTTTTCTGAGAGTTTACTGAGTGTATAGTTTATAGTGTATAACCTAGAATTTCAGGGATTAGACTGATTATAGAGAACTACCTTAAATCCCTTGGACTAGAGAGTATCAATGTTTTTCTGATGTCAGTATTAAGCATCATTGCTATCTAATGTAAACCCTCTATGCTCACAATGCTGATTACAGGCACCACAAGTTCCAGTGGGTTATAGGTTCAGGTTTGAAAGTGGAGAGAGATCATTTGTAGGTGAACAGAGGGTAAAACAGCCTGTCAGCAAACTTGTGTGGTCATGATGGCAGTGAGAGGAGGAGTTTAGGAATGTTTGTTAGGGTGCCTGATCCATAAGGCCAGGTAGCAATTCCACACCCAGCAGGGTAGGGGTGAGTTACTTCTTATTTTTTGGGAGAGAAGGGTCCTGATAGTGGTACCAGCCCATTACTTTTCTGAACACGTTTTTTAATTATTGGCCCTGAACTAACCAGCTCCTCTGGATTGCCTGTGGGTTGGCACAGTAAGAGAGACTCAATTCCACTCACTCAGAGGATGGCTGAGATTGGCTCATGCAAAGGGCTGCACCACTCTGCCCAGCCTGGAAACAGTCTGCAGAATTGTGTAATGCAGAATTTCCACGGTGAAAAGTTTACCCATGAATGAACTTCAGGTACCCCTGGAGGTACCTGAGTATTTCAGGTTTTGCCTCTGTTGCCTGGATACCTTTTGGATGTAGATTCACAGTGTTTCCTTTAAAGCCTCTTTATTTTATGTGTATTTGTCTAAACAAGATGTGAATCAGTTGATAAGTCTCTGACTCTATTACAAAATGGCTTCACTGTCTGTATAAATAGATTTAGTATAAAATTTTTGATGATATTTAACTTGTATTTCAAATTGATATTTGAGAATAGCTATATGTTTATTTAGATCAACAGACAAAGCAGAAGAATCACCAACTGGCAAACATAGCACTGTTTGGTCTTCATGATACCAACCCCCCACCTCTTCCCCCAAAATGTTGTTTCCACAGTCCATCAAGATGAGAAATGAAATTGAAACTTAACTGGAAATGTCAAAGATGCTCTTGGAGATGAAATCTGATGAAAATCCATTAGTGTGGCAGAGGGAGATTGTATTTGAGGGAAGTTCACCTGTCTGAGCTGGAAGGACTCTGAATCTGCAGAAGTGACAAAATGCTGGGTCTATTATTTGCATATTTATATTAGAGCTGAAGCTTGCCAAATTTTAAATGTCCTCCCAAATTATATCCCATGTCAGAAAACCTGAAATGAGAAAAAGTATGGCTTTGTGATTGGAGTGTCATTTATAATATGGCTGCTTCCAGAAATCTGTTAGGGTATCTTGCAACAGGTGGATGTTTGTTTCAAATAGCAGTAATTAACTTCCATCAGCTGTTGCTGCATACAGAACTTTCATCTGACATGTGTGTTTTTTTACATAAAGATATATTCTAGTAGTGAATGAAAGGTTACTCGTAGAGTCATGTTCAGGATGATAGCAGTGCTGGTATTAAAATCACAGGTAAAGGAAAAATGTGGCAATTAAAATTAGGATACAACAAAACTAGAGGGTGTGTGTGTGTTCCTGCCCTGTGTCTTACCAGCGACTGAGATCCCTTTGTTCAGTCAGGATTTCACTCTTTCACTTTGTTCTTAGGTTTCACCTGTGTCTCCCCTGCAGGTGCAAACACAAGGAGGCACAGGTGGAAACAATCTGTTTTAAGTGATGTTAAACCACAGTGAGTGTGAAGGGCTCAGGATATGTTAGCATATCCTAGCTGTCAGACATTTGAAACACCATCTTTCCAACCAGATTTTATCTATACAAAAGATCAAGTAGCAATGATAATTATATCTAATAAACAATGACCAGATACAAATCAATCTGGACATCAAATTTTAGTGGCAGATATGGCATTAGGGCTACAACACTTTGGATGTGTGAGCTGATAGATAAAATAGTTGTTCAAAATTCTACCAATATTACTTGATGTTCTTTGGATTTTATTTCAAAATATTTAAATATATTTATTTTATGCAAAGACTCAAATATGCTCAAAGTGCTTTTAAAAAGTCTCTTTGTAAATAACTCAAACTATTTTACTGTGACTGAGAAAAATAACAAATACCTTTCTCACACATTTGAGAATATGCCAGTTGTAGACTAGTCATTTTACAATCTGTTCTGTGTAATAAATAGGCCATTGAAATTTAATAAAACTTAACTTACTGAATGTTTCTTCTTTTAGAAAACATTTTAGGCTTTTTTAAGATTTACTTGAAATATTTAGTAGTTGCTCAGCTATAATTGTTATGTTAAGCAAGAGATGTTAAAATACATATATTTTCTGTAGCTGCAGAAACCTTATGCTTTTGTTCGAGTTCTGTAAATGAAAGGGAATGATACTTATAGCTCTGTAATGAGTGTCATGGGAGACTGCAAGACTAGTTTATATCCACTTAATATATCAGAAAATGCACTGGAGCTTTATGGCACAATGCAAAATTGAAGGACATGAAGCTCTTTTTAATCTCATGGTTGTGAAATGTTTAGATCTTTTTTTATCTATCCCATGGGCAATAGATAGTTTCCAATTGTGCTATGCAGCTCAGTAGGAAGGGGACACAGGTATCAAGTTTCATTAAGAAAACTGTGTGTAAAGTTTTGCAAATGTGTATAACTGCTATCCTGGAGCCCCAAATTGAGAAATAATATTTAAACTTTGAAAAGCACTGGGCACATGTGTTAAATCCTCTGTAATCCTGCCTGGGGGGAGGGTACATGCCGAGCTCAGTGTTTCATAAAGCAAGAACAGTATTTTCTCAGCTGATCCAGCTAAATATTTCACATATAGAAAATTGAAGAGGAATTTAGTGTAATTTTAGTCTTCAACATTAAACTAAGAACACACCAATCATTTTGAAAGTACAGATTCAAGCTGGAAAATTCTCATTTCTTCTCCCTCTGGCACAAAAATGTTCCCGATCAGACTTTTTTAATGCATTGCAGTGGGAGGTATTCAATTTGTGTGTTCAAATAGGAAGGATGGTGATATCATCTCATTGTCCAAGAGGCTTTACTATACAAAAGAACACTCAAAAAATTCTTATTGTTGTTTCACTAGAATATTTTCTTATCTAAACCCTACCTCTATATCTCAGTTTCATTTCCTCAGATATTTCAACTTTCAGTCCTCTACCCTCCTGTGTGCCTGTCTCAGAAATGTTGATGATCTGTGTCCTTTTGGTGAGAGTCTGTAGAGCATTTATTGCTTCATTCCATCTTTCTGTGGCCATCCATGTTAGTCTATTAAGATGTTGAAAGCATTATATTGGAGCATGCATTGCAAACAAAATGTAGAATAAAATGAATGTGTGTTTGTATGTGTTAGCTACTGCAAATTGCTGTCATTATTTTTGATGTATGTATGAAGGTTGAGAATTCAGAATGTTTTTATAATGCAGATGTAAAACTTTTGTCAGTGGGTGTTAATCTGGTGGTTAAGATCTCAAATCAGTAATGGATTATTTGCTACAGGTATTTCATTGGCTTTCATATTTAAGTATGTGTGCAAAGAAGGTAAAATGAATGGAATGTACAGGGAGACTTGCTGTTAATTTTTTAATTTTC
Source organism: Anomalospiza imberbis (assembly GCF_031753505.1). Classification (NCBI taxonomy): domain Eukaryota; kingdom Metazoa; phylum Chordata; class Aves; order Passeriformes; family Viduidae; genus Anomalospiza; species Anomalospiza imberbis. The sequence goes on along the minus strand of NC_089693.1, from coordinate 12,957,509 downwards.
ATTTTGTTTAGTGTATAAACATGATGCTGTCCAGACATAGAGGGCATGCATTTTGTGGGAGTGTCCTGTTTATCTTATGCAAAATACCCCTTCCTCTTCTAGTTACAGTTAATTGTTAGAAATGCCTTCTTGCATGGGTTGATTCTTGGAAATTTTTAAAATGCTTGACCAAAAAGACATCTTCTGGAGCTGTGTGTGCTTCAGATTAATCTTTGTATTGCTCTCTGTCTCTTGGGTCAATGTTCAGGCCTTTGAAACTTGACCTGTGGAAGATACACTTCAGTAGTTTCTAAGAAAATAATCTGGTGAGAAACTCCTTTTCCATTTTAACTGAAATCTGCTAGCTGGAAATGATCACAGACCAGAGAAATAAAAAAATACAGTGTTTTCATGGGAGTGATTAACAGAAACAAAGATTACCTGTCTTTGAGCTTAAGGTAAATACTTATTTTTTGGTGTAGTTTTAAATTTAAAAATGCTTTAGAAGCTTTTATTCTTAGCCAGTCTCTTGTGCAATCTGCCTTTCACAGACTTATGAACTAAATGCAAATTGATCCCTATTGCAGTGAGAGGATAGGAAGAGAAAACCTTTTTATTCTGCCAGCTCAGTGTAATGGCCAAGGGGAGTGGGCTCAGTAATTCTTCCTGCTGACATTCCAGTTGTCTTCCTTTGTTCTGTATTCAGACCCCAAGGAGCAGAAGGCTAAGGGAAAGATCTTGCTCAACTGCGCCTAATTAATTAAAATTATTTGAAGACTCCCTTTGGAAAGGGACAATTAAGTTCAACTCAAGAACTTCTGAAGAACTTCAGTTCTTCACTGAAAAGAAAAGCAAATAATTGTTTAATTACTGTAAACTTTTATGTTCAAACAGTCTTTCCCCCCTGCCTTTTTTATAACTGAAACATTTAGGATGTAGAAGTATATATGTCACCCCACCGAAGTGCAAGAGATAGATCCTCAGATGGTGTGCATACCAAAACACAGTTGTAGACAGCAGTTTAAAAAAAGCTCTATTTAATCTAAAATACACATATAGTAAAGACGTGGGCAACAGAGGAAGGTGTTACTGATTCCCGTGCCTGACGCAGCACTGAATTCTGAGAGAAAGCTGATTAGAGCCATCCCGTGCTCATGGAGACGGGCCGATGTTTGCCCGGGCCAGGCTGGGCTGTGTCAGCCCTCGTGCCCAGCCGCAGGATGGATGCTGCCTGCCCGGGACAGGCTCGGGCTCTGCAGGAGCGAGCGCAGCTGCGGCTGCTTGCACTCAGAGCTCCGTGTCTTCGGGTTTTCTACTGCTCGGGAAGGAACCGGGAACAGGAGCTGGTAGGACATTTTCTTCTGAAATAAAATCCCCAGAAGATGAGAAAGGTTCAGCCATTTCCTTAGCTGGGTGACAGTGCCAGTCACATTCCTGCACAATGGAGACTGTGGGAGGGTCACAGCTCATAGGGGTTTCCCACAACAACTTCGCCCCACAGTGTGTTGAATTTGGTCTTCAAGGCATGAAGCACCCAAGCCTGTCCTGAACCCTGCTTTACCTCCCAGTGAGCTGTGCTGAGGTTGGGGTTTGAGCTCCCTGGCTCCTGTGGCCACAGGGCTCAGCCTTGGCCATGCTTGGCCCTCTGCCCAGGGAGCAGTGTGGGGAGAGCCCTGCCAGCTCTGGGGTCTGCTGTGCTTCACTGGCCCTACAAGCAAATTGTCATTTCTGTCACATCATCCCAGGACCTTCTCTTTCAGGAATTGTGCACTTCAGTGCTTTTAGAGCAAAATTTTCTCAGGTTTTCTGGTTTCATGAGTTGAAAATTGAGAGAGACTGATGCTAAATCAGAATTAAATTGTGTTTTTATGAAAAATCTATCCAACCTTTGAAGTCAGGTTTACTGACCACAGGGAAGACTCAGCTCCTGGTACCTTGTAATACACTTGGAATGCAGTTATACCATATTTGTAATCTGAAGTACAGTAAAAAGAAAGTAAAACGGATTTTTTTTTTGTCATCGTATGTATTCCTTGTTAGATTTTAATTGAGATGTCACCAAGTGAGCTGCTTTAGTGATTTTTCTCTATCCTTATTTAGTAATCTTTAAATTATCTATGAATGCAAGCAAAGACTGATGTCTATTCTCATAATGCGTTAGATTATTATACCTCATTTTTAGTCTAAACTGAAAGATGTAGAAGGAAGAGAACTGGAAAGCACTTAAAAGTTCACTGCCAGAGGATATTTTTTTTTTCTGTAATACTTTTGTTCATAGATATAGTGGGAGTCCTGAAACTTATTATATAAGCTTCTGAATTTGAAACATTTCAGTGGCTTCAGTAGTTAAGATTGAGCTGCTTTTGGTAGTTACAGATATGGCTGCCTGCTGCAGTTTGTCAGCCCAAACTGTTCATCAGGCTTAGTCTGGGGAATAAAAGATGTCAAAATTACTCAAGACAGCTGAGTAGCAGAGTGGAAGGTCCAGCAGTTGCCATTAAAATGTTATGGATGTGGTTGCAAATGACAAGGGGACAACCTTGCACAAAGAAATCCAGACAGTACAGGAAAAGCTTTCCCAAAAGACTGTAATTATTTTGACAGAAGATATTATGTGCCAGATTTAAATGACCAACTCTCAAATTGTTATAACCAGTGTCGAAAGAGATTTTACAGTTCTTGGACAGTGGCACTTCTCGTGGTAGTGGTGACAAGTGATGTGAGTCAGAATGCAGGGTTGTAGGTGGGAAACTTTCTAGTGAGTTGCTTTTTACATTTGCAGTTTGATCCCAAAGCTTTTCAGAATCTTGCTGGAAATAGTTAATGTTTTGTAGAGCTGTAGCAGAAATCACAAACTCTAGTGAGACAGATTCTGCAGCTTTGCACACTTACATTTATTCCAGTCTGTGTACTAATTTATTTTAACTTTAAGATGGTGCAAAAGCCATTTTAGTTTTGTCTTAGTGGTTTTTTTTGGTTTTTTTTTTCCCCTTTACTCTTCTCCTTTTAGAAAGGAGTGGAAGGAATGTCAAAAGAAAATGGCTTTTTTTAATGGTCTGAATGGGAATGTGTGCTTGAGTTATGCAGTATTCTGAAGGCAAAGCAGTTTATTCTGAATTTGTGAACATAAATAGGAACTCGCCAAGTAGTTTCTTCCATTTCATCTTTTCCTTTTTCTCTTTCTCTCTTGTGGGCTGTATTTGACGTTTTCATTTTTTCTCCTTGCAAGGACACCAAGTTTCTCTAAGAAAAGCAGGTAGAACTGAGCCTGCCTGGAGAGGAGATTATGAAGGCTGTAGTGGCAGCAAGTGAGAAGGCTCACATTGGGACCAGCCCACCTGGCCTTAGAGGCATCTGAAGGACCTATACTGGGGCTGGGTAGACTTCTCTGCAGCTCAGAAAATTTATGAGATTAGGAAAATTAATTCTAGAATTAAAGATGTGCCAACATGGACAGTAGGCTGGGAAGAATTGTTTATACTTCATTTTAAGATGGCAACTCTTTCAGTTTAATTCCAATGAAACTTGTCTTCTTAGAGTTTAAAATCCTACTAGTGTTCTTTTAGAGCTTACTACAGTGGAAACCTCTACAGGTGCCCTACAAAGCCCTGAGCACCTCAGGGTCACTGTTTTTAGTAACTGCTAAAATAACTGTGCTTTTCTCAATTCTGCTATTCTTTTCTTCTGCATGGCCTTTCCAGACTGCATGAATAGCAGTGGCATTGTAGCTGACTCCGCAGTGGTTTTATTGCTCATCTAGGGCAGCTCCAAACTCTGCATCCCTGCTCCTGACAACTTTTGGTAGATTTTTTAAAATAAAGTTGGAAAAATTAATATAAGCTTTGTGATCCATTGTCAAAAATCAACTTCTGTGTAACTTTTTAAAAGGTCAGAGAGGATGATTGGTTGCCACAATATTTGGATTAAATTGTTTTGCTTACAGTTAATGTTGTGAACACTACAGCAATGTGACAGAATTTTCCTGTATCTCTGAATATTAACTCCCAAAAATATAGGCTCATCCTGTGAGACTGTACTCATTCTGCCTGTGAAATGTTGGGCCAAAGGTTTTCCAAAAGCAGTATTCTCTGCAAAAGCTTTTACTCACTGTAAACAGAACAGGCTCTGCAGCTGTTCAGCCATGAGCCTGTTCCAGAAAACAGCAATTTTCTGAGGGCAGAATTTCTTTGCAGCGTAGGGAAATATCCCCGGGTCAGTTCAGTAGAAGTTTGAAGCAGAAGCTCTGCTCAAGGGAGTTAATTCAGACAGTCCAGCTAACCTGGCTCTACTGTTTGCTGAACTTGTCTCTGATCCTACATGGTTTCCTCCATTGCTGTCTTCAAGCCTGGTTCACTTTTGCTGGAACTTGCCCTAGTTGGAGAAAAGAGGGATGTCCAGGTAGGTCTGTACTCTATTTGACTCTAAGGTCTGTGTTTCTGTTCCTCAGGGAAGAGGAAAAAGTTCTGTGTTGCTTTTGAACATCCAAACCAAATACTTTGTTGTAATGATGTTGTCCAAGTATGAGTTTTCACCCAAAATAACATCATCACTCTCTGTTGTTTGTTTTTCTTGTCTCGCTGAGGACATTTCTCTGGGAGGGTTTGAGGAGTGTTTTCTCAGCTGATGGGAATGGTTGCAGAAAATGTTTTACAGCTCTCCTGAGGGCATTTTCACTGCAGAGTGAAGGTTTGAATCTGAATGAAGATTTATTGTTTTGAGGTTCTGAACAGGCATGTCCAGAGGACTCTGCTGTATATGGATCATTGATTCTGCTGTCCTCTACTTTCCTCATTGGCAGCAGAGAAAGCTTCCGTTTTCAGCAAGGTACAGCAGATTCAACAGCTGTAGCATTATGTTGCTTCAAGTTTTCTCCAGGAAAACTCAATATTTGGGTCTTTATTGAGTACCCTTTAAGCACACCCTTCCACATTGAGAACTCCTTCCTTTCCTGTACCATGCAATGTATTTTACTATTTATTTATGCTGTAATTCCTTTAATGAAAGTATTGTCTTTATTAGTATAAATAATAGTACTTATTTATTAGATCAATGTGCAGAGCTAGATATATGAGGAGAGAGAAAATGATTTAAAAATATTAAATAAATATTATCTTCACATTTTTGTTGTCTAGAATTCCTGACTTTAAGTCAACATTAATCAATTGGAAAATAAAATTTGCCATTTATATGACTAAGCAGCAAATCACATGCACAGAGTGATCTCTTTGCAAATGGCTCATAAACTGCAATTAATTTCCAGGAAATAATTCATGGTACTATTAAATAATGAAAAATAGATAAATTCCAAGTTTTTTTCTTTTTCAGTTTAAAGTAGAGGAAGTTAAAGAGATGAAGTTTTTCTAGAAAAGCATTCATAGTGCACTGCTAGCCCAATTCAGGGCTCTGAAGGCAGGTAAACTTCTGGCTGATATGTTCAAGAGGAAAATTTTAATATAAGAAAATGACTAGTCACTAGAGGCTATGTTGATATGTAATGTCAATTTTTGCTACAATTTAAAAAGCTCTGGATTTTTGAACTATATTTTCCACTCCCCTGCAGTGTTTCAAGTCATGAAAAATAGTGTTTTTAGGAAAACCACTTCCCACCTGCAGAGCAGGACAGATTTTGAGTAATAGTTATATAGCTGTAAGCTGCAAATCAGCATTAATCTTGAGCAGTATTGCTAAGGCTGCTGTCAGACTACTTTTTGTTAATTGACATGCTACTTGTAGTACAGAGAATTTTTTTTCCTACTAGAAAAATGGTTATTGCTGGCAGAAATATCTGGATTACTTGGGATTCTGTTTTCATTACTTCTAGGAGTGACAAGAGCAATAGATGCACCTTTATGCCAAATCAGCAGAATTTTAAGGGTTTGTTTCCGTGGGCAGGAGACCTAATGCAGTGTTTTAAAATTATCTTTAAGTTACGTTGATTTCTTTTCCACAAACATTATGGGAAGTCTCTACTAGATTATCAGCAGAACTTGTTTTCTGTCGCAAGTAAAAAGAACATCTTATTTTGCATCATGATCAGTGGCACTAGAGCTCGTACTGATTTGCATCCATCTCATTGCTGTTAATCTCTAACTGATGTATTTGAAGCTGAATAAAGAGAAGCCATGGAGTTGTTCTGAATCTAAAATAATGCATAAATAATTTTTCTCCTAGAATTCCCTGTCTGGAAAGGAGTAAAATAGAAACTTCATTATTAATTGCAGCATGTTTTGGTTATAGTCTGCAAGTAATAACTATAGAAAAAGACTAAGAAAAAGAGGAAAATAGATGTTTTAAATAATAATTGATAAAATAATTATATAGAGCAGTACTTCACACATTTCCAAAAATGCAAAGATTTTGTTGTGAAGCATAAATTCTCACTTTTACTATTCATCAATTTTTAGAGAGGAATGGTTTTGTCCTAGAGTCTTGATGGAATATTTTCATTCTTTCTCTGAGGAAAGATTGATTTTATTGAAATTTGGCTGAGTCTATTATGTTCTGGTATTCTGGATATACTTTTTCTGAGGTCTTTGCCCTAGAGGAGCGAACACTGTGTGTGTGGTTAATCAAGGAAGACACTCTAAAGAATGTTTTCTGAGTGGCTTTAATAACCACTTGTATGAATTCACTCATACTACTAGCAAATTTTTTGAATAGTAATGTTAAGTATATTACAAATCACATAATAAAATTATGCATGTTATATATTAGACTACAGATAATTATATTTTATATTTCATTGCAATTATTTTTTACAATTATATATTAATTATTAATATGTGCAGAATATGATAGTAAGATGATACCATTACTAGCAGTACAAAGAAGTCCTGAAATGGGCTAGGCAATTGGTTTGAGAAGCTATGAAATGTTATTGTAGCTGATGGTTTAGATTGGCTTCTGGTTAATGAGGGAACTAAGAAAGGAAGTTGAAAACACAAGATAAAATGAAAACCATAAGATAGAACTCACTTTTTAAAGGAAAAAATGTAATGAAGAAACAGAATAACACATTTCAGAGAAACAGACTTACACAAATTCAGGGAATTACTAAATAGGATTTCTTGGGAAGATCAGCTAAGGGATAAAAGACTGCACCTCCTGAGGGAGTCATAGTTTTTTTACATTATACAAAGTGGAGGTGAAATAGAAATGACAGAAACAGACCATAATGGCTGTATCAGGAGCTCATCACTGACTTGAAGATCAAATAGAAATCATATGAAATGGGGGGGGAAAGTGTGTAGGTGAAGGTGAATGCAAAGGAACAGAATGGATGTGTATGGATAAAATTGGTTAGGAATTTCTATTAAGAAGGGATACACAAGGCAATGGGGCTAGAAGTAGGAGGAAAGAAAAGTATATTTCCGCATGAATTCTCTGACTCAGGGAAGACAGAAGTGTCCAATATATTTTTCTGCAAAAATCTTTAGTGTCTCAGTATTTACGAGACATATTCATGCTAACAAGGAAATAGTTAAATTGATCTAAGCTTCTAAAGCAATTTTTTGGGATACTTCAGGGCTAAATGTTCAAGTTGGCAGAATCTGACTAATTCTTGTTTCAATACGTCACAAAAGGGAGCTGAAGTCACCTTTGAACTCTTATATTTATCTTTTAGAATGAATGCAGTTGCCTGCTCTGCAGAGATGTCAGCAGGATTTGTCCTGGTCGATCTGGCCTCTTCAGACCAGGGAACAATCCCCTTCCCTGGCTCCCAGGGAGGGCCTCATTTAGTGATCTTTCATATGAGGCTTTCAAATACACCCTTCTTGTCTGTCTTTGAACATCCTCCTAGATTGAAGATAGTTCAGGGAGTTTTTATTAAGTCCTAAATCTCCTTGTGGGGAATAGGGGTTAATTTGTGATGTTTGCTAAGCTGCCTGGCTACCTTCTGGAAATGTACTTGGATTTTTGGATTTCTTGATAGTACAGCTATTAGATAACATTTTCTCTTTATCTTTCTGCTTTGCCTTTTTTTTTTTTTTTTTTTTTTTGATTGCTCTTTAGTAAGAAGTGGAATGTTTCTTCTAGCAATGAGCAACATGTGTGTTAAGATTTTTACATTAAAAAAAAAATGAACTGGGAGAGAAGTGAAATGAAGCATCCAAATTCATAACAAGGACAGATGCAGGAATCTTCAGCTGAAGATGAGTAAATTTGCTGACTCCTAAAACAATAAATCAAAGTATCAACTAAAGCAGAACCTTGTTTTTATGTAAAAGTACCCTTTTACATGAGGACTCCACCTTTTCACAGGAAAGGTGAAGATGAATTGGAAATTAATTGTAACACTCCAGGGTGAGACAGAATGGGGAATATAGGCAAGCCACATTTTTAAGGTGTGTGTGTGTATAAGATGAGGAAGAAAAGAGGAGAACCCAATGTCTTAGGAGTCTGAAAAGACAAAATAGCAGGTGGTACAACTAAGCAGGTTCTCAGCTCCTGCTGATGCTTGTTATTGTCAGTTGGATGTCCCTGTGACTTTCTAACAGCACCCCAGCAGAATCTCATCATGTTAGCACAGCTGAAGGACTATAGTAAGTGAAAGGTGAGGGAAGGAATTGAGCGAAAAAGGGTGATAACAAGAGTGTACTTTGCAGCTTATGGAGAACCTATCTACAGTGAGCTATTCTATTTGCAATTCTTGTATCCCTTTTTTTATGAGCTTTAATGTTATTTATGCTAGGGGTGTGTACTATTCTTTTTTTTTTAATATAAATGTTAACTGATATATAGTTAATTTCTAAGCTGTGGGAATGGTTGGACCAAAGCACTGATTTCTTTTTTCTTTTGGATTGAGTGTTAGTGTTCTTTAAATTACTTTAAAAACTGGAATAACTCACTGAAAGTTGTTATTTTGATTGATTTTTAAGACAAGGTTAAGTGTAAAGGAGGAACATATCACTATCCATTTTTCTGGTACAATCTTACTATACAGCTAACACATCCTTTCTCTCTGAACTAAAGCATACACAAAGAGTGATTTTTATATTATCTTTTTGTTGCTTGGGTTTGCATGTTTCTCAGGAGGGAAATTCATATAAGACATCCAAGTGGAAAGGGGTGTAAATAGTCTGGAATGTATTGATACATTGGTATACCTCAGTTGCCAGAATGAGGTTATGAGGACGAGACTGAGCTGCTCTGCCACTGCTCTGGTGCTCACAGACTGTGAGTCTGGGTGTGCTCTTACTGATCTCTGTACCACAGTAACAGGCTCGATGGAGAAGAAATTCCTGAAGCTGTCTAAGGCCATTTGCAGGGAGTAACACATAACACTTAAAAAAGGCTTAGCTGTTTCTGTTGATAACTGGTGAAAACAATAAAAAAGCTGAAGAGCGAGTTCTGGATACATATTTTTCAGGACTTTCATTTAGTCTGGTGAAAAGCAGAAACAACTGATGCATACATATTTGGAGAGTGTATGAAGCACTACAAACCCTTTCAACATTTTCCTGTGCTGTGCCAAGAAAAATCTTTGGAGATTTCCATCCATTGAATCTATTCAGGAGCAACAACTTAATTTTTAAACAGATCTTAGAGTCTAACGGTAAAAGCTCTACTTCTTGGCACATCCCACTTCCTAACCTTCCATATTTAAATGGTATGAATCTTAAATATCACTAATGAAATTTCCTTTCTAATGAAATTACTAAGGAACTAATCCCCAGATGAAGGCAGTGAAGAATATTACTCTTTTTCATTTTATTTATTTGTGTTTCTGAAATCTATGTATTTTTAGATTCAAAGAAACCAGCAAAGGATATCTACTATGTCCCTTATTCTCTTCATATTCTGCTTTAGACCTAGAATTCAAGCTGCCAAAACTCAGTAACTTTAAATGCCTTTGTGCTTAATTGTATTTAGATTTAAAAATAGTGACTAAGGGCTGCGTCAGATAATTCAGATTCTCCAGAAATGTGCTGCATGTGTCCGAGTCTGGTTTACTGGGATTGTCTCTGACAGTAGTAAGAGCTGTACTGTTATACTGCATCTTATAAGGCCTTGTTGTTTATGCTACACTCTAACTGAAGTTTAAAGTATAAGTGATTGAATGTGAGGAACATTAGGGCACCTATCTGAATATCTCACAGTATTCTATTCTTTGCTTAAACCCCCTTGCTTGTTGCATAATTGGCCTTAATCTGTTGTTCATGATAACCATATCAAAATGAAGCTTCTGTTTCCAGAGTAAATTTCTACTTTATTGAACAAAAGGTAATCTAGCATATTTGTGCATAAACTAGGAAAAACCCCCATGTCCTGAAGTTGTCCGTGTGCACACTGGAGAGAGAAACAGGATAATAAGAGCTGCTGGAAATTTTTTGCAAATTTTTGAGATAATCTAAATTTTTAATATTCCTACTAAAGTAAATTATTTTGACATATCCACTATAACACCTGTAAGTACAGTCTGGTCAACACACACTTTTAGGTACTTCTGGTCCATTTCAAAGAAGTTTTCCTTCTGCCTTTTTCCTGTTCTGCCTTCCTCATGATTCTTAATAAGAAAAATGAAGGAAATTCTAATTTAGACATGTTTTGCTGGAAGTGTTTTGCTTTTGGCTAATATTTTCCTCTTGGCCAGCCAGCTTTTCTTCCGCGATCTCTCTGACTGTTGCTCAAGTCTTTCGCACTTCTGGCTCTGTAAGGTGTAAGGCTGGCTTTAGATTTTCTGTTTTCTTCTGGCAAATTAATAGATGCTGTTAGAAGTGCTGCAAGTTGGCCATCTCTTCTGAGAGGCAGTGATGATGACAGATTGCCATTAATCACACACATTTGCAAACATTTCAGCTAAAAGGAACTGGAAGTGTAGAGCAATTATCCATACTAATTTACTCCCTAAAGTTCTTTTTCATTATAGGTAAGTTAGCTTGAAAATACTTCCATTCTTCATTTGAGTAAAAGTGAGGCAGTTCTGCATTAGGACTCCCATTATGAGCAAATTCCTTTGCAGTCAGTCTATATATTTTCTTTTTTCATTCACTTCTTAGTGTTCTGTGTAAAATCTGAATGTTCTCTGGATGCTGCACAAAGAGTGAAATCTGCTTTGTACAGTGGTTTTGTGCCCTGCATTTGCACTTATTAAAGAGAGTTTGAGTTGTCATATTCCAAACTGGTTGTCCTTCTATTTCACAAAATGTGGGTGGAATTTTCCTGTGACAGAGTGGCTGTTGTGAACTGGGCTCTTTGGAAGTGTTTTCATGCTGAGGAACCAGATGGGTGGGCACCAGAATATTATATACTTCTTTGTCTAAAATAACATGAGTAGGAGACTATTTCTTATTAGTTGAATTAGTGAGGTCAGTGAGATTTTTCGATAAAGAGTAACTGTCCTTTGTGTGATTTCACATTCTTATAACCAATTATTCTGAATTTAAGAGCAGTATAATTGTTCTTGGCTAAGACTTCAGAGTTTTAATGTTGAAATGAATATTTTTGCAGGTAAAGTGAGACCTTCTGGAATTCATTTTTTGCAAAAACTCAAGATCAGTAATTTGGGTTAGCAGATTAACTGGGTATTTCCTGCAAATTGACTTTTATTGACTATCACATGAGAATTACAAAGTAAACGAATAGCCCAACTCCTTTCTTCAAAATAAAACCCAGTTCCTATTCCCCCCACAACCCCTCATTCAGTACCCAAAGCTGGTGTGGACTCCTTATAAGTTTGCTTAGTATTATTCAATGGATGCAAATTTGGAAAACGTGTAGTGTGAGAAGGGTTCCTTTTATTTCTATTTGCATTTCTGTGGAGTAATTTTTTTTCTTTCAGACCAAAATTTTATTTTGTGTTTACTTTGTATCTTACTTTTAGCATGATTTTTAGCATTATATATGATTAAATAAGGGTATTTGCCCAAAAAGGATGATTTTCAGGACAGACCAAAAAAAGCAAAATAAAACTAAAATGAAAATGTCTTTAATGAAAGGATCTTTGAGATAGAGAGTAAATCCTAGTGAGACCTTGGAAATGCTCCTTGGTTCTGAGAGAACCTGATCAGGAGTGAATGCATAGTAGAAAGTGAACTCTTCCCACGAGGCAGCCTAGGAAATGGGGAGTTGCAGAGCAATGCAGTGCATCTGTAAGAAGAGGATTTGTTTTTAAGGGTGCTACTACAAGAGCAGTTGCTGTATTCCCCTGTGAAGTCATTGTAATTGCTTAATGAGTCTGACAGAGGTTTTCCACACATGCTGTGTTTCTAAAATGCACCCATGAGAATTAAGGGCTGTTCATCTGTTGCCAGTGATCGTCAGGGTCACCTTCAGGCAGTGCATGTGTAAGGCATGATAGAAACCCTACAATTCAGAAAGAAAAACAAAACCCCTTATAATGATCTACTTTAAATTGTTCAGATGTTGTAGGAGCACTCCTAGAAGGTTCCTATGACATTCTAAATGTTAATAAACTAAAATGACTAATGACTAAAATGACTCCATAAAGGTCACCTACTGGGATTTCAGTAAAAATTATTTCTTAGAAGAATTTTCTCCAATCCTTCAGCATGAAAAAGAATTTGTACATCCGGGATCTGGAACACTTCTTGTTCTTTCACAGCCCCACTCGCACTGGAAGATAGTGTGCAAAACCTTTGGTGTTGGTTTCAGACCACCTTAATTTTATTTGTGATCAGCTGCTACAATGTTAACATTATTTGACATGCTGTGCACTGTTGCCTTAGCTGTGGTGTGAAGTCTTCCATGCAGATGGCTTACAGTGAATTTTAGTTTTTTCTTTTTATTTCTGGATTTTTTTTAAAGCTAGAAATAATATGAAAATTTGTGTTTCTTGGCATGTCAAAAACTTTGTGTCAGACCAAACCCAAAATATAAAATAAAAAGAGATATCTGAATGGACATTTGTATCCTTTAATTCCTAAGGCAATCTGCTCAGGGTGAAAGCATCAGAAAGAAGAAGGTCATTTTAAATGAAGATGTTCTGTTTCTGCAAATGCTAGGAGTTATTTTTTTATAGCTCTTGAAAGTCAAGAACCCTTGTGAAGTGGTTTACTTTGGGGATTCAATTGAAATCAAACCTGCAGGGAAAACCCAAGGCTCATAAGCTGACAAGAAGTAAAACCAACTCCTGAACATCCACATGCAGAACAGAATGTATTTTTCTTTTAACAAGGAGGTATATTACAATTCTTTCCTATGGGTGGTGAGAAGAGCTGAGAATTAACTTAGACCTGGGTCTGTAAATTCTGGAAATGCAAGTTGCATTTTGAATGTAGTCTATAATATTCTTACTCTATTTCCTGTTGCTCCCAGAACATTGCTGGGCCTTTGAGAGTTAAAGGGTTATTTGCTGATGGAAAAAAATGAAATGACAGGAAATTACTTATAGTGACTATCATCCAGGGGCCTGAATGGTCCATTGAGTTTTTAAAACTTATTTTAGAGTTTCTAGGTGCTATAAAAGGTTTTGTTTTTTAAAGCTATGCTTTCTAATTCTAGAATATTAGGTATAGAATATAATCTTGCAAGTTACATCACAAAATGAATTTTGATAGTATACATACATATTTGTATTTCTATTTTATCTTTCCTTTTTTTTTTTCCATTGACTTCTGCTTGTCTTCACATACTGAGCTTGTATAATTTCAGTGTGTTGTCTTTCTTTGCTTTTGTTCCCAGACTTAAGAAAAGGCAACCTGCCCAGTTGATACTGCTAATTAGAAATTCTGATTTTCATGTGACAAGGGAGAAACTATAAATGAGAACAGGAAGACAGACTTGCTGTAGGAGAAGGTATTGTCAGGCCCACCACAAAACCTGGTGTGGTTTGGAGTGTCCCCTAAAACCAGGAATGTGTTCAGTAGAACTGGGATGTGCCCTGAAAGGGGCAAAACACTTTTGGGGAGGCCTGTGGGGTGATGGTGAGCAGCTGGGGGAGGTGGCAGAGGGGGAAGAGAGGCAGCTGCCCAGGCTGTACCTCAGGGGCTCTTCTAAACCAGGGAGGATTTCCTCACTCCTGTTTTCCATGGGGGAGTGGAGAGTTCTAGGAGATAAAGGAAATGGGATTGTGGTAGGAGTCATCCTCTGCTGGGGTAATCTGGTGAGAGTGAACTCTTTGTCCTCAGAGAGAGAGAGGGTGGCACAAAACAACATGAATGCCATACCCACCAAAAGCTTTGTGTTTCTGTGCAAATCAAACCTATTGAAGGAATTGTTTGAGTTCAGTAGTTTACTGATGGAATTGTTTAGAGAGCTACATTTTCCAGCTTGTGTCCCAGTTTGTGGCATAAAATACCATAAGCCCTTGTGAACTGGGGGATAGCAGGGACAAAAGTCTCCTCAGACTCATCAGGGTAACTTTTGTGGTCTGAGTTTTGATCTATAAATAAATTTGGCAAATATAGTAATGAATCTTCATTTAATTATAATATTTAGCTGTTGTACTTAATCTAGGACAAGCATTTACAAAATGTTACTCTGTTATTAAATTTGTTTTGGTATCTGTTCATTGAACCAACAATTATCTTGAAATTTCTTGCAGATATTTGAAAATGTGGCATTATAACCTAAAAAAGATGAGGTAATTTTGTAACCTGAAACAGCTAACTAAAAATGTAACTGCCAGCCTAATTTCAGACAGTGTGGTATTTTATTAATTTCAACGGAAAACTAAAGCTGCCACTTCTCAGTGTAAGGCTATATTTATCAGTAAACATTAAACATTAGTAAAATAAATTTGATATATTAACACTTTCCAGCTTTCCCTGAAAGATATATAACTTAGATTCTATCCTCTCAACCTGTCTCATCTGAATTCTTTCTGTGAGGGTCTTGATTGGATTTCTTTATTACAGTTTGTGCTGGGTTAATGTCAGCTTTGTGCTGCATCCTAACTCTAGTTTCATCAGCTAAGGGAAGAAGTGAAAGGATACTGAATGAATGAAAGTTATGACCTGTTGGTACAAAATCAGCCTTCTGTGCTTGTGATTCAAATTAGCATCCCATAGCTTTTAACTGATCTTTAATTTTTAAAAAGTTATTTTTTCCCCTGGAAATCTGCAGTGGCTTCTGGGGTTGAGAGCTGTTAATTATCTTCTACACCTGCTGCTTCTAAGAAGGCCCTCCTTATTGTCATCACTCTGATTTGTAACTGGAATAGCAATTCAAATTCCTCTGTTAGGTGCCCATTGCATTGGCTGTGCTGTTTGGTTAGTGGCAATCTAAGAGTGTTGGGATGACAGAGTAATACAGGAAAACAACCAAACCCCAGAACAACCATGATGGGAAATTTAGCTGCTCTGTTTTGGTTGCTTTTTTGATTTTGTAAGTGGCAACTCCAAAAAATGCGTTTGCATTCAGCTCTGACTGTATGGAAAGTGCTGCCCAGGCTGTGTCCGTGCGGTGAGGCAGGCACCCCTGGGTCTCTGCAGAGTGCATTTGCAAGATGCATGAGTCCAGTCAGTAGTGGGGCTGGCAGGAGTCTGGCAAGATACAGATGTGTTATCTTCAGGTAGTAGCATGACATGAATGACAGACTGTAATGTGATATCATTCTTAAAGGAGTTTCTGCTTCTCAGATTAGGGAGCGCTGGGGGGCCTCAGCAAGCCCCCCATGCTGAAGGATGAAGAATGTGCTGTATGTGAATTCTTGCTTTCTTTCAGGGCAGCCTACTCTCACAAAAAATTAATTCCTTCTACAAGGCCAAGATACTCAACAGTTGAATCCACACGTAAATTGTGAATGTGTTTGGCTTCTGGAGCAGTTAAAGCCCAGTGCAGACTTTATCTGATACATAAAGTTGTAACTAGTCAGATCAATGCATTTCCACTTTTGAGACGTATAATGTGCTGCTTAAATTGATGTTGTATTTTCACTTGTCAGAAATCTTTTGCTTTAACTGTCTTGATTTTGTTGTGACAAATCAATTGTAGGAGTAGATATGATAAACTTGTCTGGTAGGTCTCAAATGAGCATTAAGTATAAATATTTTGTATTCCTAAATAAAAGAAGATAGGTGTTTATATTTAACTCACGTTGCTTTACATCCTTTAGATTATGCTGCTGTAGTTTCATTATAGTTATATATTATGCCAGTTCAATGTGTTTTTTATTTTTTTATGTAAGCTTAGTCTGTCAACAAAATTATAGGAGAATGAATGATAGCTTTAAACATATCTATGCTTGGTTTTGTTTCTGTCATCTTCTAGCTTCCTTTCCTCAAACTTTGGACTGCTTATGGTAGTGCTCTCTAGAGGCAGAATTACTTTTTAACATCCAGTTTTAGAAGTGAGCTATATTTTTATTGCTCTGAGCTAACAGAGAAGCACAATTCCCCTAGAGGCTGCTCCAAACAACTGTAAGAAAAGAGACAGAAATATTTCAGGAAACAGATTATCCCTGACAAATATATACAGCTGTCTAATAGAGCAACCTCCTCAGACCCATCCATGTCACAGGATTTTTTTGGTCTCTCTAATCTTCTTACTTTAACAGAATCTAGTTTTGTATTCCATTAGTATGCATGTGTATGTTCTAATAGTCTATAAAAATGCTGCATGACCTACTTACTGAGAACCTGGTTTTACATCCCATTAGTGAGCATGTATTTTCACAGTAACAGACTTTTAAAAACATTGTGTGACCCATTTATTCTGCTTCATTGGTAGCTCCTGATGTAGTGTGTATGTACATCTCTTTCCCCATTGTTTAGGAAAATGAGAAAACCTTCCAGTACTGATTGAGAGCTCTGTGCTGTTTGAGCTGCTTTGACACTAATATGATGCTTGAAAGCATTTGCAATATAAGAAAATGGGATGTAGATGAAGCAACCTGTACTTAGAGAAGGATTAATATTGCAATGTATCCTGACCTATTTTTAAAGGACTCCTCATGTTACTGATTTATGATTCCCTGTTGAACACACTCATGCTTTACTTTGGTTTTCTCTGAGATTTACTCAAGATGTTGAACAAAAAGGAATTCCTATAAATGAAGAAAGCATCCACTGTTTTTTTATTCCTAAGTGCAATTCCTAAATATTGTGAAGGACCACATTTTTTTTGTAACCTGCCATCTGCCTTTCATTTAATATGATTTATTTTCTATGATACCCTTGATTTTTATCGACTTCTATCAAAATTCTTTCTTAATCTTGGCAGAGAAGCCTTTGAGTCTAATACAAAACTATTTAATACCTTTGCTCATTTTTATCAGCCTGTTCTGTACTTTCTATTGTTCTATTCTTTTTGAGGGCAGGGAGATCCAAAGTTGATGGTGTTTAGGATGTTTTGCCATGAAATGCATAATGATGTTTTGGTCTTTGTTTCTTTCTTAACACTGCCTAAGATTCAATTTACTCTTTTTTGATGGCCATTGCATAGTAATCTGATGGCTTCATGAAATTAGCTGTTATAGCCCGAGATCTGAAATCCATCTGAATGTTTATCACACATATAAGTGACCAATTCCTATTTGTGTGATGGAATGTTATTTGATTGTAGCCTGATCTGCCCTGGTGAGCACTTTGTCGGATCTCTTCTTTTGCTCCATACATTTTCATGGAAGTAGAGTCTCGTGGTACAGTGCCATCCGTGGAGTGTCCCTGGGGTGCCATGGATTTAGATGATCTCTACAGAGGTCCACCTGCTTTCAGACATGTCCTGAAGTGTTTTATATCCCAAATCAGAAGCATATGGTATGGTTTTATAATATCCCTTTCTTTGTGTGCCCATACTGGTGAGGAGATTATGCATTGGATGAGGTAGGGGACTTGACTACTTAAGGTTAACCCTTGGAGTTCTCATCTGTGTGTGGGATATGGGTATCCTAGCAGGGAATGAGCTCCTTACATCCATAGAGTGTGTGGCCCTGAACTGATTTACTCATTGTCTTCCCTACATGCACCCAATAGTAACTGGTTTACAGCCACAACACTACTGAGATGAGTCCCAGAATTCAAAAAGAAATAGAGAGATTCTAGTGCCAGGAATAAATGTGTATAGCATGGGAGAGGAAGACAGAATGATCTAGTTCAAAGGATTTGTAAGAATATGTGAACACTACTAAGGGAGGGGATTGTAGTCTTCTGGGAGTATAAAAGTGTCTTTGGTGTAAAGTTAATCCACGGAACTAATTGTATTTAATTTGGGGGTTTCAGATTGTAGTTCTCAGGCTGAAGTAATTGCATGGAGGAATTGCACAAAAACCTATGAACAGGTTGCTTTATTGTACCTCATCCACATGTAAATACTTCCCCTCCTATTATAGTAAAAGGGCTTATTTACTTTAAACATTACCTAGGTTCATTAATTGCAGTATTGGAATTCTTAGTGTAATGGCAAAAGTTGTTCTATCAACAGAGTGGCATTATAAGATGAATATTGTAGCTAACTCCTGATGCATAGTTAATACATTTGATCTGCATTTAATCACCTCACACTAGGAGGGAGTGGTACCATAATAAATAGTTTTTCTGCCATCAATATGTGGCCCACAAAGCTAATATTTAGAAGACATTTTGTCTTAACTTTTCAATTTGGGAACTCAAAGTGTTTAGAACTCAGTAATTGGTTTAATTTGGAAGTTTTACATTAAAGTCTTGATGAAGTTCATTTGCTGTGCATCAATAAAAGGGATGGGAAAATGCTTAGGAACTGCTGATTTCTGAACTCTTTTAGTCTGGCAAAACATAGTGCAGCTTCCCTCTTGTTGCCTATAAATCATTCAAAGTACTGAACATTATATGACATAAATAAAAAGATATGTGACCTGGAAGGATGCAAGGTTGGTTTTCAGTTTCACAAGGCATATGAGGTGAGGTAATTGATCCATTTGACATGAAGCAACATGAGAAATACATTTGGTTCCCTTAAACAATTAGGTATATGTGATGTTATTAGTTTTAGCTTCCAAGTGCTTGCAAATGCTTCTGCTCTGAGTTCAGTCTTGGGAGACAGCTGCTGTCTTATACAAGGGGAATAAATTGAAGATGGGAGTAAGCTCTTTACTTGTCACATAGAAACATGACTGCTCAGAGACTGGTATTTGGTTATTCCACAGTAATACAAACAAGTGTATAAGGTAAAATGTCAGTTGGGATGGTTTTACTTTTAGCCTTTATAACCTGTATTTAAGCTCCATCACTTTAGCTGGAGAACTTGGAGTAGCTCTAATCTTGAATGGTCTATTGCTTTCATTTGCTAATTGCTAATAAATCTTAATATTATGTTTATTACGTTTATCTTGTATTTTCAGAACTGGTTCCTTCTCTGATGTGAAGCTTTACTAAATGACATATAATTTTCCATAATACTAGCTGCTGGTTAATTATAGTTCATGATGTCTAGGACTAAAAATCAAATTCTGTTGCAGAAAATGTGAGTACAGAAAGTTTTAAAGCTGTGGAGACTCTATAAAGCATATAGACATCAACACTACTTACTGACAAAATGACCTGTTTAGCTTCAAGAATTACTGTGTGTAGATTTCAGCAGAGTAATTGATCAAGGTTTCAGTATTTCACTTGGTTCATCAATATTTGTGAATTTTTATTAGCTACTTTTAATGATCCAAATTGTACATTGCATAAGTCTTTATTGTTGCCAAAAATTAGTTACTGCTTTCATAATATAAATCAAGGAATAGCATCCTATTTTATTTTAAAATAAATGTTGGTTTTTAAAGATTTCTAAGACAAATATTTTTATAAAGGACAAATGAAAAGCTTAATTCTTGCTATTTCTATTGGTGATCAAAGCAGTGAGTATCTGTCTGTCTCCTGGGATTATGTCTTTTGAATAAGAAATAACAAAAATTAATTTGCATTGCATGGACATAATTTGCAATTTTGGCAAAAACCTGCTACAATAATTGATCAAAAGAGATTATTGTAGTGAGAGTGCCTGGCAGAGGAGACAACTCTGGAACAAATGATACTGAAAGGAGGTTTGTAAGTGAGTCAACTTTATTTGAGGCAAGACTTAAAGGACAAAACAAAGTCATATTTATCCAGCTGATCATACTGCTTTCTGTGTTATAGGTTGCTCAATATGTAATGAGAAGTAACAAGTCTTTCCATGTTCTGCACCTCCCCCTCTCAGTGGTAGTTTTTCAGTTTGTTATATTGATCTTTCCAAAAAGATGGATCTTTATCCATAATAATAAATAAAGATGTATTACTGACAGGGATAGGGTAGTTACTAATCTCATTTAGCAAACCCCCTTGATATTATAGCAGTTCTCAGAGTGGTAGGGTCACTGCAGTTATTTGTTTAATGTTTATTTTATTTCTAATCATGACTGAATGTGATTCTGTATAACTCTGCAGCATAAATAAATTAAAATTGCATGATATCAGACTGCAGTTTCAACTGCTGAAAAGCTGGGCAGTTTTGGAGAACTTTAAGGACCTGAACACATGAACCAAAAATTAACTGCCACTACTCAATTGCTCTAAAATATGCAGAGGTGGCTTTTATTTGTATTTCATTCCCCAAAGCAAAGTAAATGAGGTTTAAAAACATGTCTGAAATAACTGAAATAAATATTCCACTTTATTTATTATGGCAGGTCTTGAGCACCTCTGGCTAGCCAAGAAGTTTTAGGAAGAGGAAAGGTAGTCTGAAATGTTATTAATTATGCAAGTTCTACAGGAAGCAAATCTTAAGAGTGTAAAGAATGGGAACCCTAGATTTTCTGGAATAAGAATTCAAAGGGTATGCCTATGGTAGAGTTTTAATTTGGATGGGTTATACTTTTGAGATTAATCTCCTGATCCTTCTAAACTGCAATTATTTGCTGTACCTCATGAAATGGAACATGAAACTTTCATAATTTTGTATGATGTTCCATGGGACTAAACTACTGTTGAGGCTTAACCCCAGCCAGCAGCTAAGCCCCAGAGAGCTGACTCCCCACCAGTGGGATTGGGAGTGAGAACTGTAGAGTGACTGTTAGAAAGTTCATGAGTTCAGATAAAGGAATGGGAATGGAAAAGTTTAGTAAGGAGTGGCAAAGCTGTGCACAAAAATAAAGCAAAACAGGGAATTAATTCACTGCTTTTCAGGGGCAGGCAGGTGTTCAGCCCTCCCAAGGAGGGCAGGGCCCTGTCACGTGCAGTGGTGACTTGGGAAGACAAGTGGCATTGCTCCAAATGTCCAACCCTTCTGTCCTTCCTTTCTTCTTCCCCCCACTTTATATACTGGGCATGATGTCAGCTGGTCGGGAACATCCCTGTGCTCAGTGGGGGTCACCTGTCCTGGCTGTGTCTCCTCACAGCCTCCTGTGCCCCCTCAGCCCTCACCAGCGTGGCCCTGTGGAAAGCAGGAAGGGCTTGGCTCTGAGTGAGCCCTGCTGAGCAATAGCAAAAACATCTCGGTGTTACCAGCCCTGTGTCCAGCACAAATCCAAAGCACAGCCCCACACCAGGCACTGTGAAGAAAGTTAACTATATTCCAGTCAAAACCAGCACAACTACAAAGTAAAATCCTAGGAAGTGTGTGTTTTGTGGGTGTTAGGTTTGCTCTGCTAATCTGCTGCTGTCAGAGCTTGCTGCTTGGTCATGTAGGCACAACCAAAGTTGGAGCTAAAGTTTCATCAAATCTGATATCAAACTCAAATCATGATGTACCACAAGCACTTTGCCATCCAGAGGCACTCTTTTACAGAAGAACTTGTATTAATGAGGAATGTTATTAAAATAACATATTTTACAGGAGTAGGAGTAGATACCTATGGATGGCTGTCAGATTCTATGAGGAAGGAGAAGGGTGATTGAGAACTGGGAGAAAGAACAATCTTTAGGCTCCTTTATTCTTCTCATGTAGCAAATATCTATCATGTGTGGCTCTCAGCAGCACCATCGGAAGCCACCTGAGATGCTATAATTTGTTTCTTGCTTTGTAGTCAACAGAGTTTTGTTCCGTATATGAGATCCCTCCTGTAATCCAGTGTGGTTCAGAGTTGATAGGATTCACTTTTCTCTGGTCGTTGAGTAGAGTTGGACACTTGGTGTAAACATATGTAAATATTTAAAACCTGATATTCATTCCTGATGGATAAAGGACAATGAAATCAAGGACAAGAGGTAGGGATTAGACTAAATACTAAATAATGCAGCTGGGTAAAGGTAAAAGCTGGCCAAGAGACTGCAGCAAATAACAATTCCCTTCAAGAGGAAGGTGAAGCATAAAAGCTGGTGCTATTGCAGCAGGTACTGTTCTGTGAAAAAGGTACAAGCAGGTAGTAGGTTCTCCTCTCTTAGAGGAAAAAATTAAGAGGCCCACAGAATTTGTACTATTGATTTGTATCATATATTTATGTCATTAACCTGAGTAGCATTGCTTTAATTAAAAATTAAATATATCTGTATAAATTACAACTCTTTGTTTAATGATGCTTAATGAATCTTAGTTCAAAGTTAGAGAATTTTTGTATTTTTAATTAGGAAGCCAAATAGATGTTTTTTCCTTAAAACAAAGATACTACATAATCGAAAGATTGCTGAGGTGCCTAAAATGAATGCTAATGAAAATTTCTGGGTTAATGCTTCACTGTATTCAGACTATTAAGTGTTCATATTCTTATGAATGCTCTCTTTCTCTTATGAAGAAATAAATTAATAATTACAATTTTTTTTCTGGAAAGAATCATCACTGTAAACATAACTTGAGCCATATTCACTTTTGTTTATTTTTTCTCCATTATGTTTTGTGACAGAAGTTCTTCATACCCTTTCCCAGTAATATCTTGGGTATGGTTAGGAAAATGACATGGAAAAAATATTACATTAGAATATACAACTGGTGCAATGCAAATATTTACTTTTGTTGTGTAGCTGAGATAAACTAATTTACCATTTTGATTAATCTCCTGTGGGATCACATGATCTCTTCATTTAAAGAAATAATTCTTTGTTTGCGTAGCTTCTTGAGGATGTCTAACCTTTTGGCCAGTACTGTTGACATTCCTGCCTTTGAGAGAAATCATATTAGAGGATTTCTGGGAATCTGCCCCTAATTCATCTGGTATTGGTTTAGATTAAGCCACTGTTCTTTGTAGTTATTAAAACTCATCTCTTGGCATCAGGAATGGGAGTGTTTCAGAAATTAAAACTGCTTTAATGTGAAGTGGTTCAAGTATAGATTTTAGCATGGTTTTGCAAATAGGAGCTGTCACTTCTACCACCAGCAGTGATAGCCTTTTGGTATCTTATTTCACTGTTTAATGAAAATACAGAGAGGTGTAAAATATCTTTCTTATATCATCTACAGCCTCTTCCATCTGTGAGTGCACTGCCACAGTCTCTTCTCCATCTGTCCCTGTTTCTGTCATATGGTTGGTTCAGTAAAACCTATGGTTGTTTTCTTTGGAAGAGTCTCAAACAGAAACTGAGTGAACACAACTGAGTGAAATGTTGAGTATGTGAAAGCATATTGCAGTTATTTTAATGTTCCAAATTTTAGCACTAGTGATTTAAATTTTAATTGTTCTAAGTCAAATCCTGAATATAAATTGAGTTTCGATTTTTTTTTCCAGGGCTCTTAAAATATTTTTTGTTTAATAATCTGTAAAAAGACAATGGATCATGCTTGAATGCTTTGAATCTAAACCAGCTGGGAATACCAGTTAATAAGTTTAACAATAATGGGGATCATTGTTCTGTAGCAAAGTATGACAAAAAACAATTTAGGATGTAATAATTGTTTAACATTAACCTGGTATTTCTGTAGATATGGGATTTTTATCCATGAAGGGAACTCTAATATAGATGTGTCTAGAAAAACTTCGAACCTTAGAGTCGCTTGTTCAGGAGGAATTCTGCTTGTGATTTTAGTCCATCTTCTTATTTGACCTTGTTATTTGTGTATTTCCACTGAAATACAGAATCACTGGTAACTGGAGGCTCATATAACACTCAAGTTAATAAGTTATAAATTAATAACATGTTTATGGAAGTGAACATGACAATGAATGAATTTAGAAAATCATATGCTGAGTTTTCTTGACTCTGTGTAGCATTACTGTTTTTAGTGCACAGTTCTAATTGTTGGTGGAATGTCTGGGAAGATAATTTTCCCTGCCTCTCATGTTTTTAAAGCTATCTATGTTAGCAGGCTGTTACACCTTCCAGTGCTGTCCTCTTTCTCTGCTAGTTCATAATACTGCACAATATTCACTGATCACATTTCAGGGACAAATTTAGTCTACAGATTATTTTAGGGTACTAAACAGAATTGCTTTTAATTCTGAAATCCAATTCATAAAGTTGTAGAGAGATAGAAATATCTTGCATTTTTCCTTCTAGACTTGATCTAGAGTTGACTAGAATTGGCATATCATGAAGAAATGGTTTTATGCTTTTTAAAGGGACCATTATAATGAGCTGTTTTGTATAATCAGATTAGCAAAATCCAGTAGCTTTGTTCCTCAACTGTATTTCTGCCTCTGTGGTCACTTTTTCCCCTATGCCCTGTCCTTGTTAACATAGCTCAGTGGATCACTGTCATCTTCAGTGGATGCCTGCCAAGGTTTCAGCTCAGCTACTGGCTGGTAATCTTGGCTATAAATATATCCCCCCCTCTTCAGACAAGCTTATAATAAATGAGGGAAATTATTACTTCACACAAATCAGAAATTTTAGCATAGATGTTGTGTGTTAGGTATCTAGAAGAAACATAAAATCCCACTTTGAAAAAAAATACATCTGAAAAGCTGCTCCATGCAAAGCTTGTAAAAGTGCCCTTATTCTGCGAGTTCTGGGTGAGTAACTGCTGGTGCTTCTGTGCTCTGGGTGAATGTTTAGAGGGGTTGGCTGCCATGTGTGGGTTGTGTTTGCAGCAAGTCTAGCCCAACAAAGCCTCTGACTTGAGCTGTAGGGGCTGTCTCTGTCAGTGCTGAGGAGCAGGGGTGTGTAGGTGTCAACAGATGGGAGTTACAGGCAGTCCTCAAGGAGGATTTTTCCTTAGCCCACGAGCATATGCTCAGTGCTGGGAGGACGTGCTGAGCTGCGCTGAGCGTTGGTTATGCAAGGCTCGCTGTAGTGACAAGGCTTCTGGAGAGGGACTGTGAGAGCAGCAGGAGAGTTCACTTTCTACCCAGGGTTCTGATTAAATTCAATTCTTGAGGCAGAGCTGCTCTTTGAGCACTGCCCACTGCTGTTGGCCTTGTTATTGAAAGATCACCCAGAGGCAATTTGGTAATTTCTTTGTCAAATCTTGAATGTAGACCCTGCATAAATAGAAGAAGTTACACTTTAATTATACCTGCACTTGACGTCACTGGTTCCTCTTCCATTAGGAAGCTGACTTGCATGGCCCCAGACATCTGCCATCATTCAGAGGGGCAATGTCAGAATAAATGCTGCTGTGGGAAGAAAGGGAAACCAAGAAAAAATATTTTGCAATAATCTCGTGTATGTTATTTCATTCTAATGATCTGTCTGGCAAACTTGATGGGCTCTACCTCTATTAAGGAAGAAAACAAATTAAAAATAAACAACTGAATATATGTGTGTTCTAGCAAGCAAATTTAATTTCCTCATTGGCCATAGATACACTATGGCTTGACAACACAGATAAATACAGCCCTTGGTTAAGAGGTAGAGGTATCAGTGAAGGATGAAAACCTGTTCTGATGTTTAAAGTGCATGGAAATCCTGCTCTGTGTTCACCTGTACTTGTGCAGCCTAATGATCCTTTTGTTAATCCCTGAGCCTGGGACTGGATCAGAAAATTACCCTGGGAAGGAAGAAAGGGATTGCAGGAGAATGACAGGATAAGTGGATGAAGTGTGTGTGTGTATCCAACCCCCCATATCTTTTCTTTTTTCCTCATTTATTTTGAGCAATACTAGTTTATGAATTTCCCCTGCACTTGTCTGCTTATCCAACCTTATGTCACATCCTTGTTTGTGCTAATACAGCAAACTAATTGAGGTTAAAAATAACCTCTATCTGGAGCACATACTTACAGGCACAAAGCCACTGAGAAAAGAGTGAGAGCATCCAAATTTGTCTAGCCCCTCAGGCTAAATTTCAAAGTTTGCAGAAGAATAAAGCTCAGGAAGAAAAGCTTGGGAAGGTTGTAACAGGTCTCTGGAGAGATTAAATAAATGTTCATAGGTGCTGTGAGGGAAGAATTTTGAACAGGAGCATCTTGTAATTCAGTATTGTGTGAGTTGAGACAAAAATAGAAATTCATCAATTTTAATACACTGAAAACAAAAGTTGGGGTGTTCTTTAAGACCCAGCACTGTTCCTTTCACCTAAGCAATCTTTATGGTGATGATTCTAGAGAGCCCCAGAACAGGCAACCATCAGTAGTAAACATTTTACAGTCTGATAAAGGAGTATTTACTGAAGCTGATAGAGGGCAATTGCTTCTTAGTGATACTTTGGATTGCTTTTTTTTTTTTTTTTAAATTATAGTCTTGGAAGTGCTATTGTTTGTTTGAGTATAAATTATCTTGTTATACAGTTTAGGTGTATGAACAAATGAAATAATTTTGTGGTAGTTTGCCCAAAGTTATATGTATAGCAATGATTAACTCTGCCTCTGCTGTGCTGCTACACTGAATATTGCTCTGGTTTTCCTTGAGTTTTCAATATCCAGCTTTATGTTGATTGTGCCTAGATCAGATGTTGTAACATTAAATTGAATAGATTCCATAATCATTAATATGTTAGGTTCTGTTTATCAGAAATATTTAGTTTTATTCTTCCCTCTGCACCCCGCGGCAGACTTTGGAGAGGAGCTGGGGGTCAAGAGGTTTCAGGACACTGAGGTTACCTCTTCTCTTTCTGTAGATGTTTATGGTGAATTTTGCATTTTTTTCCCACATCTTTCCAGGAAGTATGTGAAGTTTGTCTGCACATTTCATCTTCTGAAATGCCCATTAGTCAGATGAACTGCTCTGCGCATAAGTGAGGGGAAGTTCAAATAAAGGTATATTTGGGAAAAAAAAGGAAAACTTCTCTTTCTGACATATATATATATCTTTCCGGGGTACATACTGTACTTAAATAGTTATAGACTACCCTTTTTATACTTCAACTCTTGTTTATTTATATTGACATATTGGGATGCTCCAAAACATGTTTATTTCTATAATAGCCAATCAGTATGCAGGAGAAGTAAACCATGCAACTTGGGAATTGCTTATCAACTGTATAATGAAGATGAATGGCATGCTAAACCTTATCTGATTATGCAAAAGTAGATTTTTATGATAGCAATGCCTTTGCTTTGCAGTTTCTAGAAAGCTGGGCATCATGAATCTGATTAATCACATAAAATTAGACCGAAAGAAAGGAGAAGAAAAAAAATGGTGATGCTGTGTATTTTGGGTCTTTTCCAATCAGGTGGCATTACCTGATGCTTAAAATCTTTGTGGGCAAACTTTAAGAATATCAAATGATAGTGAAATTCATAAGTTGTAGTGAGCCTATTTACGAACTGATGCTATTAATGTGACTTATAGAACAACTAATAAAATCTCTAATGACAAATATTTGCCAGGATTGGTTATATTATACATTGAATCACGTAAAGTACCAACAGAAAGATAGTACTAAATTCCTTATCTTCGACTTCCCTGTGGGACCTAATTGTGAAGCAAATTTGTTGATAATATCTTCAATAATAGATTCCTGCAACCAGCTGAATCCAGCTTTTATTTGCCTTGACTAAGAGGTTCAGGCCTTGGAACTACATCTACCAAAATTCAGTTCTTGGTTTCTTGGGTTTGATTTTTTTCCCCTGTGTGTGTGCTCTTATTTAGAGTTGGAAAATGCACAATAAAATTCCTTGCATAAGTTTCACTTGTCCTTGAGATCTGAAACATTGTAATGAGACATCTCAAAAGGCACAGGATGGCTCATCCTGCTGTGTTCTGGAGCCACTGTTTCATCAAGGAGAATCATAAACCTTGGAAGACTTGCAGACTTTTCTTGGGAGATTTTCAGATTGAGGCAGTTGAGAAATCCTCCTTCTGCAAATGAATGTTACCACAGCAAACTGGATCTGTGGAGGATAAGCACTGTTTATTGTCACAGCAGTGACAAATTGCTTGTACAGTAAATGACTGGAGCTGTTTTTTAGGGCTTAAAAGAGAGAAAAGTATCAGAAAGTAAGTGGGAACTGAGTCAGATAATATGAGTATGTCTTCTGTTCATCCCCAGATTTTCTGTGGAAATTAGGGCAATTACACAGCAATGAATGGTAATGAAAGCTAATTATGTTATTGTTCAGCATCATAAAAACCCAAACCTAACCACTGATTGTGAGTGCTTTTTTTCATTGATGTGCTAGAATATAGCTTGCTTTTTGCAGGGATTTTGTCTTGCAACAGAGCAGTATTTTTGGCATATTACTTTTGTCACCAGCACTAGAGCTAATCTCCTCAATGGTGTCCAAATGCATCATCTCTGCATTATTACCTTGTTTATAACTGCACAGTGTTTCTACTGTGCTGCAGAGGAGGGTGTCCTAATTTTCCTGAAATAGTGGCTGCTTGAGGATAGGAAGCTAAGGCAGTGACTGCACATTCAGTTTCTGGTGGTTGATTGAATCTAGAAGCTTTGTGCCACATTTCAGGGCTGTTCTGTAGTGATATGGGACTGGTTATGAAAAGAAATATGGATTGTATGGACTCAACATGGATCTGAGAGACTCATTGAAAACAAGATGCCCACACTTTATCTCCTCAATCACACAGTCCCTTCTTTTCCCAGCTAGAAACTCCACAACAGCATTTAGAGTGAAGCATTTGTAATGTGAAATTCCCATCTCAGAGTGTGTTTTAATTTCAGGACTGAAATTAATTCTATTTTCTGATGGGAAACTTCAGCCACACACAGGGAGACAATCAAGGACAGACAGCTGAAAAGTGTCTTGGCATTGGTTCAGTTAGACAAAGATCACTGCTTTGATAGGAGATCCTTTCATCTTCAGGTGCTTTAACTACTTGAACTCAGGTTTCTATTGTCTTTCAAACAATATTATTGTAGGCAGAATGTGACCTTGGCCTCTGGCAGTAATTGGGGTACCCCGTGTTTTCACCTGAGGGGTGCACCCAGTTCACCTGCTGACAACCTGGACTGTGAACATGCTGGTCTTGGCTCAGCCTGAGGAGTTGTTCCCTGGTGAAGGCATTTGCCTCACAGGGTCATGGGGAGTGAAACTCTGTCAGTGGCACATTCAATGAGGAGGCAACCTCCCTTGAGTCTGCAGAAAGATAAAGTTCCATTTGCACAGCGCAGGGTAAGAGTACTTGTTCAAAATGCAGTAAACAGGACATGCCTCTGACAGATTTGCTGACAGGTGGCTGCTGAAGTCCAGGTTGGAAAGTCACCTTTGCCTTTTGAAAGCAGTGTAAAGAGGATATAATTCCCTGCTGCTTTGGACCAAAACAGTTATCCATACCAGCACAGAAGAGTACCAAAGAGGTGTAGAAATTTAAGTGATTCTCTTACATACTTTTTATACTGTTCTTAGAGTTCAGAATAGGGAAGAATCAGATTTTGGTAAGTATTTGAGGTCTAGAAACAGTCTGACAGTGTGTTCAGCTACCAGGAAAGAAGTTTGTGATGGCAGGGTTGTAGTTTTGTTTTAGGGAGCCTGAATGAAAGAGCTGGTTTCTTATATGACCCCAAACGCCGTGCCAGATGCTAATCCGCCTTTTTGGATCAATTTTTGTCTATAAATACCTGATATTCTCTCTAAAGCTTCCACTGTGAAGGATTTGACTTTGCAAAACTTCTACTCAATGCTTTTAGCACTTCCTGAAAGGCATCCATCATTCTGTGGTTTTAATTGAACACCATTCATTTTACACTCAGTCAGTAAAGAGAAGAAAAGAAAGGTGACAGTCTTTTCTTTCCAGTATCACCTTTCTGTCTTCCACTTGATGAGCAAATCAGTGTCTTTGGTTTAAAAAAGTCACCTGCATTTCCTTAATGTTTAGCTTCTTTCATTTGAAAATGTTTATTTTGACAAAGGTTTTTCTCAGAGTGAAGAGTTTAAAGGCAGACAAATGAAATACAAGTGAAAAAAGGCTTATTAAAGAAAGATTAAATTAAGCATCACTAGCACTAGGTCAGGCTTTGTATATCAAAAAGAAATTTATCTGTATGATGTTTTCCCTTGCCAGATGGAGATAGTGACATCCAGTCAACCTTCACTAAGAAATTGCTGTGAACACTGAGTATCTGAGCACAGGAGCATCTCTGTGCTCCTCAGAGATTTGCTAGGCAGTTTCAGAGCAACCTCTCAGTGGTGTTTAAAATAAAAAAGTTCCTCAGATGGTGTTTTTTCGCTTGGTTGTAGCCTGTAAACTTCACCTATAAATGTCCCTTCTTTTTCACATTTGCCTGTTACAGGTGCACAAATTCCAAGATTGGTGTCTTGATTTTGCTATGTTTGTGTTTTGTATGAATGTTTCTCAATGAAATCTGTTCTGGGAAGCAGGAATTCAGAGCATGCCTGCAAAATAACACTTCATATATGCCTGCTTCATACTTGGCAATGCAGAATCTAGGCATTGATCTCAAGCTCATTGGAGGGAAGTCGTGTCAGCAGTAGTGAGATGACTGCTGCATGTGTTTCCTGGTGTAGGCAGGGGCTGGGGTAGCACTGCTGAACTCTCAATTCCAGCTGTTAGCAGGATGGTGTCTGCAATTACTTGTGAGACTGACAGTCTGTATTGCCTCATTTATAGTTTTTAAGGGTATGTAAAGTGCTGTAGCACAGCTGAGCCAGAATTTAAAACCCTTGTGAAAACATGGGAAAGCTCTGTTGTTGTGATTAAAGGAAACTGATGCGTGACTTAATGGCAGCTTAGCTGAGAAGAAGAAATGATAAACCGGGTTTTTCACAAAGCTAAAATCCAGCAAAAGGAGGACCTCATGGCTGGAGGCTATGGTTGCTCAGAGGCCCCTGAACACACATGCCGGCCCTTTTCCCGGTGAACCAAAGCTTGCCACCCCAGGTTCCTGATGTCCGTTTGCAGGGTGTGCTTGGGACTGCCAGGACAGCACAAGTTTGAGGTGGTGGCAGGTTGGGTCTGGGACACGTCTTGCGCCGTCTGGAATTTATGGAGGCGGCCACCTACTCGGGGCCACAGGCCCCCGAACACAAACACCGGCCCTTTTCCCTGTGAACCAAAGCTGGCCAGCCCAGGTTCCTGATGTCACTTTGCAGGGTGCGCTTGGGACCAGCAGGGCAGCACAAGTTTGAGGTGGTGTTTGTGTTCAGGGGCCTGTGGCCCTGAGTGGTCGGCCACAATTGCATTAGGTGTTCTCTAAACAATTAGGAAGAAAGTGTTTGTGCTGCAGCATATTTAGAGAAGGTCAGGGAAATTATAACATGGTTTTCTATAGTAATATTAATTAAACGTAATATTTACTGAAGAAAAAAATCACACTATATTTAGTACCTCTGTTATCTCATATCTAATTTGAAGAAGAGTTGCCCATTTGAAAATTATAGGCTGATAATTGTTTTTTTCCCCTTTTGAGTTAGTATTGTTAGAATCTAGTAGCAAACTTAGCAAATATCTATATATGTGCAAGTAACTTATGTTAAAATATATTTAAATAATCAGAATTATTAAGTGTCAATCAAGGCAATGAGAGTGGTTGGGCTTTTTCCTTTTAACTTTTTCATGTGTTTCTAATAATTGTGGTTTTTTTCTCTTTGTTTCCTAGTACATTGTATGAATTTCTTTCATTTTCAGAATGTATTTTTCTGTGTTCAGATGATGGTGATTTTGGTTTTTCAAGTCCAATAGGTGTTCAGGTATATATCCAGTACCCCCCTTTTAGCTGCTCTGGGGTTATCTGTAGCAGTGCTGCAGGCTCAGCTCTTGGGGCTCCCCTGTGCTGGCCAAACTGCTCAAGCAGCTGGGAGTGCAGGAGGGGCTTCATCCAGGAATGGAGTCTGGCTCTTGTCATCTTCATCACAATCAAATGAGATTTGTCAGATTTATGATTTGTGTGTCTGGTAGGAGCCATCTCAGTGTGCTTCTGACTCTTCATAATTAATGAGTTTTTGAAGGAAAGACATAATATAATACAAACAATTCAATATAATACAAACGCATTCAAAACAGAGCCTCTTTTTTGGTCAGAAATACTCCTTTTCAGGCAGATGCAGAATTCCTTCAGGGTTATTCTTGAGCATATTTTGGAGCAGTAAAACAGTATCCCTGAATATTTTGAATTATTATTTAGAGAAGAAATTGAGGGGTAGTGAAGACTTTAAAGCTAGCTTTATACTAACTAATTAAATACAGTTGGAAATAATCCTCTGTAATCCTATGGTAATAATAATCTTTAATGAATGTGTTTTGTATATAACTTTGCTGACAAACTTCAAACTTAACTTTCTTCCTTGGTCTCTTTTCTTTCTCAAGTCCTTGGATTGACCACTACTTGAAATTTGTTTATTTCTTCTCCAAGTTTTTAATCTAAAATATCTGTACCCAGACACCACATGATACATGCAGCCTTTTTCAAATGGACTTAATCTGCTCCATGTAAAGACAAGTTATGTTTTAGATACATCTTGTGAAAAAGGCCAAACTACTACTTAGATAGTTAAAGCTAGAGTTCAAATGCACCTCATTTTTGAAAAGGTTTTTTTGTGCTGTGTAAGGCTTGCCAGCTGACAGAATAACCTTGGCAGAGTGCAGCCTTTGCTTCTTTTTCATACATATTTATTCTACTATCCTAGGATCATCCAATGGGAATTCATTACTTCAGCAATGATTGAAGAAATCTTATTTTTAATCTAAGTAATTTTCTGTGAAGTTTAATTCATAACGTAAGAGCACCTCCTGGGTAATAACTAAAAATTATATATTTTTAATGAAAAGAATTGCCTTGAGTCCTCAGTGTCCAGCAGACTTGACTCCCACTCTCCAAAACTCATAGATCATCTTTACCATATCATGTTTAATATTTCATTACAATTTAATTACTGGAGAAATTCAAGATTAACAATAAAAATTGTCTCAGTTGGGGGCTTTTAAAGTTATAGGGGAGACTGGTTTCCAGTTGGTTCTGTTACATTAAGAAACACAAAATTGGTTTGGGAAGAGTTCAGGCTAATAAGACTTGCAGGCTCTATTTTTCCAGTTTGAGCACTGACACAGATTTATCAAACCCCTGTGATTGCGTGTGTGGGCTTGTGAAAATGCTCAGTGGTATTTCCAAATGGCCCTGAGTTCTCTGTGTTTTATGTTCCCCAATAATTTTGAGCAGCATCATAGTTCTAGTTTGCACTGATGGCGTGGCAGTGAAGTCCCCTCAGTTTCCGAGAGAATAACCCAGCAGAGCTGACTGTGGCAGCCAGGATCTGCAGGGCAGGCGGGCTGGCCTTCAGAGCTCTGCTCCCTCTTCAATAAAAATATCTACTTCTGATTGCATTTCTACAAATCATAGCTCAGCTTTGCAAAGTATATCTGTACCAGATATTTGTGGTTCTATATGTTAAATACTAAAATAAATAAACAATCCCTCCCCAACCCCAAAAGCCCCAAATCAAAAGCCACACTAAACCACAAACATGAGCACAATCCTTTCTTCCTTGATTTTTGTTTTGTTTTGTTTTCTGAAGGAAATTGATACATAGCTCTTTGCAACTTAATTTAAAATTCAGTATAATCACAGATCAGGCAGCATGTTAAATCTGAATTAAAATCTTGGCAGCTTTTAATTTTAAATTTGGATGCCAATTTGCACTTGTAGCTTAATGAATTTAAATAGTTCCATGAATTTGGGAGAGTATTCAGCCTTTTGGAGTAATTGAATTTTTTCTTTTTGATACCTAGTGATGACAAATATAGAAATAGTAGCATTTGCTGAAATAAAGTAATACTGGAAAATGATCTAAAATCTCATAGGTTTTTTTGAATTATTCTGTAATTTTGTGAACTATTTTGTATCCTGGGAACAATTCCTGGTTCCTACAGTGTCATGAGATTTCGTTTTTGCAGAGTACTCTTTCAGCTAGATGCCTCTAAAACAGCCGGAGAACCATTGTAGAGCTGTGCAACTCTAGAATTTTGAAAGTGTACATCAAAAGCTTAAAACATTGTGGCATCTGCATAGATTGACTTTTAAAAAATACATTAAAATGTATTAAATGTAAGTTATTTTGTAATGTCTTAGTGAAGCTGTGCACTTCTAGTCTTGTTATTCACAGTTTAGGACAAAATATTGCTAATTGTCTTGCAGGAGTTATTGATGGTGATGGTACATGCAACATCTTTTAGTTCCAATGGTAGCTATTGCATTTTTAGCTGAGAGTGGGTATAAAGTTGAGTTACATTTTTCAAAAAAAGGTTGCTTCTCTCCATGCTGTGTGAGAAAAATTAAAATACTTACAGATTATGTGATGTTTTTTCACATTGTATAAAAAATCAGTTTTTCAGAAAACATAAAGGATGCCTGCTTTTAATAGTGAAATCTCAGAAGTGCTGTTAATACCTTTCTGATTAATAGTAAAAAGAAAGAGATGGACTGAACATACATGGACTGACTCAACAGGAAAATCAGTAATAAGGATAATGAATAGCTTTAAACAATGCCAAAGCATGATTCCTGCTATTGCTTATCAATCCTAGCAGCTTTCCCAGTTGACAGAAAAGCAAATTTTATTGATGATTATTGTCTGTGGGTATATGGCATCACAGCTTAGCAGAGTGGTGCTGGGTAAAAGTGGTAATTGTACAAGGTTCTGGACTGAGACAAAGAGCTTTAGACTTTGCTTTTCTAATTAATTTGGCCGTTCAGTTATGTGGTTTCTCTGGGTTTTCTTCCCCATTAGGGGCTGCCTATGAGCCCCCAGGTTGAGATGTGCATTTAAGGTCCACTTCAGTGTGGACTGTGCCAACAGTGCTCCCAAGTGCCTCGTGCTTTTGTTCTCATTGTAATGAGAAGCCCAAATAAATGAAATTTATTACATTTACTTGTTGCTTATATTCCACAGAAAAGACTAACAGGAATTTGATTTGAGGTGTCTGTTAGTTGCATGATATTGTTGTAGTCAGTTGAAGAACTTTAGATCTCCTAAAAGCTTGTGGATTTTTGATTTGTTTGGATATATATATTGGATATATAGGAACCCCATGAAATATTTATCCATGATGAATTTACAATTGTAAATTAAAGATTTATTTGCCTTTGAATATTGATACCTTCACAGTGAAAATGGATTTACTTTTCATATTGTTATGTTGCTCTAGAAATTTCAAGGAGTCTGTTCATTCACAGGCTTTTTACTTATTATCAACAATTATTAGAGGGGAGGTTTGCTTGAAAAGTTGATTGAAGTCTTTCTACTTGTTCAATAAAGTAATTGAACCATACCAGCTAGTAAACACCCATAGCTGTAGACAGAGATAGTGACAATCCCCCAAGTTGTGCCTGGTGTGAGAAACAAGGAGCAATGCTTAGAGCATAAATTTGGAATATAAGGCTGCCTGAATTTCAATTCGGATGCTGTTGCCTACCCTTTATAGCTTAAACAAAAAATTTAGTCTTATTTCCTCAGCCTTTCTGTGTGTGAGTGATGGGACATTGAGGAAGAACATGATTGTGGGTAAATCGCATAAGCTCAAAACATCATGGAAGCTGTGACCAGGTACTGCAGTCTCTTCACTCACTCTTTGCTTTTACCCCTGACTGCTCAACTTCTATGAATGGTTTTGGGGGGGCTGTGTATGTCCCTGTAATTTAGTGTGGTGTTTTTTTTTTTTTTTTTCCTGGTATTATGGTATTGTGTGACTACAGTTTTGTGTAGTAAAAGTTGCTGTGCTGTGTTTGTTACTGATGAGTTCAGAAGCCACTTTTAACTTCTACAAAAGTGTTCTGACAGCAAACCTTTTATGAGCTTGGGGTGTGAGCAGAAAAAACGGGTAAGCCTCTTGTACTGCTTGCTTGTTAGTTATTGGCCAAACATATACTGAGAGTGTTCTTATAATGGAGTTTAAAAATGAATCTAGAACTTTATTCCTTTCGCTATAACTCCTTTCTAGGATGGTCTGAAGAGGATTTTTGGTTTTTTCCTTTGTTTCTTTCTTATTGTTGGTCAAAGTCACCTTGGTATATAGATGTGTGCTAATTATCCTCTGTCAGCCCATTTAAATAATTTACCGTGTAAAGGTCTCAAAGGACCTAGGTGGCAGGTCTGATTTAGCACAGTCTTTGTTACATGAGCCCTTTTCTTTCAACTCTGCCCTTCCTTCTCTGTTTTATTGCAATGTCTCTTGTTTTGGTTTTTAGGTATCTCTTTTCCAGCGATATTTTATTTAACACTCTCATCCAAATACAGGCTGCTACTGTAAGTAATGATACTGTTCCAGACTTTCCTCCTCTGTGTTCACTTTGCTCTCAGCACAAAAGCAGATGATGTTCTCTAAATATTCCAGTTAACTGTGCTTGTTTCCATTAGCAATGTCTGACATGCTGGATTTTAAACCTGGTCTGTGTTTCAATATGCTGATTCTAGACGTTGCTTCCAGCCAGACAGGACTCTCTCAGCTGGCACTAGCCTCAATAGCTCACTTGAAGCATTTGACAAAGATTTAATCCCTTCTCACAGATTATTTAGCCAGCCAGTCTAAATAACAACATTTGCCAAAATTGCAAGCTGTTTATGAGTATTTTTCTATGTATTTATTTTTTCTATTCTTTTCAGAGATATTCAATTAATGCAGTAACTTTTGTGTATAAGTTTTGTTTATTTCCTTCTGACAGAGAAGGATATATACTCAGAGTTACACTCTTCGTTGTTTCCATCTAATAAGAGTAGTAAGTTATTGCTAAGTGTAAACAGCATTCTTTGTTTCTATTTTTTTCTGCTGTGAAATTTCTCTCTAATCAGAAATGAAATTCTCTACAGTAAAGGGAGGATGTGCTGTGATTATATGGACTGTTAAACATCACAGAGCATATTTGGTAGGAGTTAAGTTCACTGCTGCTACTGACTCCAGATCACTTCAGTAGTTACTGCCATGCTTTGTCTCTACTGCTGAACTGTGGAGAATGAAGGGCTTGACCTAATTTCAGAGTGGATACTGTGCTGAGGAAGCTCAGTCTGGCACAGGAGTTCCTCTGCAAATTACACAGGAAAAGCAGATAGTGTTTTAAAGGCATATTGGTTTATTATTTTCTCCTGGGTACAAATTCACATGTTGGTACATTGATGCATCATTAGATCCAAATTGCTCTTGTTTTTCAAGCTCCTCAAGAGAATATTCCACCTCATTGATGTTATTGTGTCTTGGATATTTATTATTCAGGGAAATAATATCTGCAGGCTCTGTAGCTTGAACTTGTTTATGGTGGCTTCTGGGCTGGGAATACGTTTATCTTTTTGTAACAGAGGGTAGTGACATGCAGAGCACATTTATTTAGACTCAGTACTAAAAGATGGGGGAGACACTCTCAGGGCTCAATTTCTGTCTTGTACCTGTACTGACATCAAAATCAACAGAAGTAACTCTTGAGCTAGACTAGAACAATGCAGAAATACAGACAAATCTACCTTTCTGTGTCATATTGGTATCACACAACCTTTTCTGGTTCTGCCAGGAGTTAAGGAATACAGTCTGAATCCACACTGCCTGTCAGCCCTTTCCGACATCCATTCCTCTTTTCTTCCTCTCCATCTTTTCCTCTGAGTATATTCCCATACAGTCCAGCTATTCTGGCTATCCAATTTGCTTGTGAAATGCTTTTTGTGTCTGACTGCTGTGTAATGCTTAGAAACACTCGGTGGTTTCTATGGACAAAGCCCTGCCACGTGTTGTAAGTTAAAGTCCATCTAGCAGGCGTCATACAGGGGCTGTTATCTGGAGGAGGGGAATGGATTCACTCTGCTGTAGTTTTCTATTAGTGTTCTACTGTACACTGCATATTTTCACAATCCTTTTCAGTTTTTGTTTCTGCTAGTCAGTAATTGACATTTGTTTTCTCACTGTCATGACCTCAGGCCTGGAGGCTTAACTCACATTGCAGTAAGTGCTGTCACTGGCAAGAAAAATCCTCTTGCTTAAATGGGTAAGGATGATTGAACAAAATGTGTAGGCTCTATTAGACCTGAATGGAATGCAAGTTAGAGCTGCCTCAGTAATCGTTAGCAGCTCCTGTGTCTTGGGCAAGTGAAGATGGAGATCTGTGATTTTTGCCCGAGTCTGGTCTGTTACAGCTCCACTTGTCTTACCCCAGTGTAGGTTTGTTTTTACCTTGTGTATTTGGTCAAACAACAGTGTGTATCCAGTTTACAGAGCAGAACTGGGAACAGCTCAGGAAGCTGATCTGTGGCCTGAGCTGCTCTCTGGTTTGTCTTCTTTGCCTGGAACTCCTACTACTGCTCAAAAAAACCCTAGAGAAATGGGTGTTAACTTATGTGTGAGACCCCAAGGAAATGCAGGTCGGAGCCTGGAATTGTACTGTGTAGAAATAACAAAAAAAGTATTAAAGAGCAGACTTAATTCCTTGGATTAACTTTTCTTATTTTCATGTATTTATTTAGTTGAAAATTAATCTATGATGTTTGGCTTTCACTACGAAGTGTACAGTATGCCCACTTGTTATTTCATATTCTGCAGTGAATAATTCATTGTGCTAAATTGATAGTGAAGGCTTTCAGCTGTAATTGCTGAAAGTCTTTGAAATATAAAACTGAATTCTTACAGTGAAATGATCATAGGCTGAGTCATTTAGGAAGTTTTTTAGGTAAGCTGTCAGCTACAGAATCTGTTTGAAAAGATACTTTTGTTCACTTGGTTCCTTAATGGGTTTATCTTCAATTTAGATTTTATAGATTCATCATTTAGAAATGCATTTATACTCTGTAGTGTATAAATGTGTGTGTGCATTCATTCAGCATAGAACACCCAGGAGAAACAGATATTTTCCAGACATAAACTGTAATTTTTCTTTCTCTCAGCCAATAGTTATAGTGATGTTTTTAGAATATCCTAGTTCTGTTTATTAGTCCCCGTCTAGTGTTTGTATCAGGTCTTGATTATAATTTATAAAAAAATTTAGGATTTGTCTCCTGAAAATTCATTTCTATGAATTTTTCATAGTACAAGTCAATCACATAAATCTGGTGCCAAAATGCAAAGTGATATGAGAATACCATCAAAATAAGCATGTGTGAACAACTGAATGCTTTCCAACACTTGCCCAGCTATATTTTACAAACAACATTGAATCCATTTATGTTGATTTTATGTCTGCTAGCTGAATTTAATTTAATACGATAACTTAATATTCTCCCATATTTGTTCAGGTCTTTAGATTTCAAGGGATTTGTGAGAAATGTGTATTTAATTCAGACTAATGCAGTAATGGTAAATTATTATTCTGTTTTCAGTATTTGTATAGAAATTTGATTTCTACAGTCATTAGCATGAGAATATAAATGAAAACTAGTAAAACAAATGGAAGAAAAACAATGGAAATTATTGGTCTACTATTATTATTTTATGTAAAAGAAAAGTGATTTACTTCTCAAGTAAATCACTAAGTCTACCTAAGCCAAATCATGGCATTTATGAAAAGTCTCTTTATGAAAAGACTCTTGAATCTTCCGGTATACAGACAAAATTATTTGAAAAAATGTTTAATATTTTGTTGCTGGTACTGGTTGAGCCTCCTGGTGATAGCCCAACACCCATGAATTGATTATTTTGGTGCAAGTTTAAGTCTCCAGAAGACATAAAAGGTATGAAGAACTATGCACATCCAGTTCCATCTCACAGACATTTCCTTTGGTATTTTAGCAGTTTCCTGGGTGCAGTGTCCATATGCAAAGGAAAGGCCAGTTCCAGCACTGTGTTCTTCATTCAGGTGTCATCTCAATGTGACATTAGGAAAAAACTTTATTTTAAATAAGGTGTTTGAGATTCAGAATGGCTGCTAGTTTTAGTTTCTTATATGTCTTTAATTCCTACATTACTACTTCTCTCCTTTTGTCAGATATTAGCTAAAAAATGCTACGAGGAAAATTTAACTCTGTTTCTGTATTTGGCTCTTACATTTTCATCCTAGCAAACAAAATAAAAAGGGCAAAAATCTTTCTCAGTCCTTATTGAACAGTTTTACGTAAAAGTGTCAGTTCTGAGTGTACAGGTTGACTTGAAGAGCTGTCATATGACAGACTTCTCTGAATGCATCTTTTCAGGTGCACATCAAATGGTTTCCATGTAGTAACTGTTCCTTGGAGAATGGAAAATGTGTTCTCAAATTAATCTTGCTGTTCTCTGCTGTCTTTTTTCCTCCTTCATTTCCCTAAGAGCATGTATGTATATTTGCTATCTTAACTAACCAATGCTAACAGAATTCCATGTAGGATTTTGGTCGCATCAGTTGCTGAGAAGTGAAGCTGGGGGAACAGCTGTCAGTTTGCTTAGGCTAGCTCAGCTGAATTAAGAAAATTCTCACAAGTTGATTTTTTAAATGGGATATTTACTTCCCTAAAAGAGATTATAACAGCTTTTAAAACAGCACTGAAAACTCTTCCATGTCAATCATTTTGACTATATGAAATGTGTGAGGTCCAGCTGCTTATGCTATACTATTGCATTTACTTGTATTTTGATTCATAACAAGGTTTAAAGTGGTCCTGTGCTGTAGAGTTAATGCTTTTTCCTCTTATCTTCCACATGACAACTTTTGATCTATAAATATTTCTCTGTCAGAAACAATGAAACACGGAAGGGTATTGTGTAAAGCTGTGGATTATAAGGGATGGTTTTACCAGCTTGCCTGATTGCTTCTGTTGCATGCAGCTGAGGGAGACCACTACAAGCAGTAATTTACTGCCTTGACTGATTCTGTTGTTATTCCTTTATCCCCAGTCTCGGGGATAAACAGTTAAGTGGGTGGTGATTCCATTATGCACTAAAATGTGTGCCATTTTACAGTAGACTAAACAACCACAGAAAAATATGATTAAAGTGCTCCAGGTAAAAAAAACCCAGAAGCTGTTTACTCCAGCCTTTCTGGTTTAATTCACAGAGCCACAAATGATATATTCTGGAATTCTTTTTGCATTGTGTCCACAACAGTGTTCTGTACCAGGAACCACCTCATCTCTTGATTATTCTCCTTTTGTATTTGAAACAGAATCTGCTGATGTTTTCTTACATCAAATCTTGTAAACAGAGTCTGTGCCTACTGTTGACACTTTGGGCTATACCTGGCAGAAATACAATTTGACATCTATGATCTTAGGTGAGTTTTCTTAACTCTCTAAAGACAGTGCATAACTTCTCTAACTGTCTAAATATACTTATGACAAATCTAATTTTTAGTATTCAAGGAAGAATTTTGAGGATGTTGAAAGACCTTAATATATCATCTAAACATCTAACCAATATCTCCTGGTTTACGTGTGTGGAGTCATGTGTTAGATTTTTAGAAGGCTCCCATCAGCGTACAAACTATGTGTCCTCCCTTCCCTTACTTACTTTTTCCCTAAGCAAAGTTGAAAACTCCAACCTGTGTAATGAGAAATGCTTGTGACCAAAACCACTGACAAATGTGTAGCATTGCACATTTTTTTTATATATGTGTGTGTGTATATACACCTACCTAATTAATTATATTTTTAGGACACTGATATATCAAATTTTATACTTATAAAACAGCCAGATTCCAGACAGTGCAAATCATACTTTAATATATTATAAAGCTATATAGTAAGCCCACTCCATGGGCTTCACATGCACATAAAACCAAGAGTTACATAAATAATATCAAATGACAAAACTGGAAAGCAGTTTCTGCATACTTTATTTTACAATTCCTCACTAAATATATTTACAGGACACAGAGTTTGCTTTAGTGCAATACATAGTAATGTTGCATAAGTACAAACTGTTGAACTTTTCTAAAAAAAATTAAAGAAATAAAGCACTTAACTGATGTTACAGCTAAGTATGTAAAGCAACGTTAATAACTCTGAGTGAAAATGCTAACAGCATCTTTTCTTCTCATAAACAATTTCTAGAAACAAACCACAAACTGGCATTACATATTCCAACTACCCCTTGTACAGTACCATATCATTTAAAAAATCACTTTTTAAAAGCACATATACTGTACTGTACAGCAACCTGTTTCTACAGATACTGACTTACTCTTTTAATACAAATATGATATTACCGTGGCAGTTTTGAAGAACAAAGTTATCTCAAGATATCAAACATCAGTAACAAACTCTGATAAGCACAGCTTCTTGAGAACCTGCTTTAACAGCATTTCTTCACAGTGATATTTATGAAAGGTTGGAAAAAGAGATTAGCATAAAATATTTCCATCCTTTTCAGTTTTTATGCAAAAATCATTACTTTATATTGGTAATTATAAAATTACAAACACTTTCTATAAGTAACTGCATCTGTAGTAATGATAGAAAAAGTCATCAGTAAGACACCTAAAATGAGGCTTGCATAACATGAGAGTTTGAAAAAAAGTGGTATACCTCATTTTTAAAAGAAGAGTAAGGGATGTAACTTAATTTAGAACAAGCAACACAGTTTAACAGCGATAACCTATTATCAATTAAAAAAGCTACTTACTTATTAATAAATGTTAAAAAATAATGGAATTGTGATGAGGTGAAATCAACATTTAAACAGATGATGGAACATTTACTCTTAATCTTAGTTTTGGCACTTCATTGGAACAATTACTTTACCAAAGACCAAAATATGTATAAAAGATATACAGCTCCGTGACATACCTTGCAAATATAGTACATAAGTACTGGCAAACACTGAAAACATAGTTAAACATTCCCACAGATTTGCACATGCATGCAGTAGTCAGACAACAGCGCTGTATTTATGTTCTTGGCGGTGACAATCTTGCATTACTTGGATATTTTAGGCCGTTTCTTCAGCAGCTCTTGTTTCTGTTTTAAGTCTTACAAATTCTTTAGCAACTTCATCGTTGTTCCTCTGAGAAAGTATTCTAAGGATTGTGAGCCCAGTCTCATCCACGGAGATGCTCCTGAGCAGGGGGTACCAGGCGGCGCAGCCGCCCCGGTCGGTGATGGCCTGCAGCTGGATGACGGTCATGCCGATAACACGATCCTCCCGCGCAAAGCAGTAATCCTTCACTGACAGGTGCACTTCATAGGCTCCTGGCTTATCTTCGTTACTCAGCAGGCTGTGGGGATTAACAATGTAAGTTTAGAACAAGAAGTTCACCTTAATTCCCCCAAGGAATTAAATTCACTCTAGAAATCTTAGGCAAATTAAAGTAAGAGTGGTAGTTTAAGTTTCGTGGTTCCATTTTGTTACAACAGGATATCTAATTTTAAACTTTCTACACAGGTAACCCTTCAGACCTATTGGTGATGGAGCCTCTGTTCTCAGCAGCCTCAACAGAAACAGAATTCCCTCAATAGCTGCAACAGGCAGTTACCTTTCCCTGGAAAGTACAAAAAATGTTCAGCTGGTTCCCCAACTGTCAGCATCATGACTTTTAAATCAGCTTCAAAATATACAGAAAATCCCT
The DNA here is from genome assembly GCF_031753505.1 of Anomalospiza imberbis. Lineage (NCBI taxonomy): Eukaryota > Metazoa > Chordata > Aves > Passeriformes > Viduidae > Anomalospiza > Anomalospiza imberbis. The sequence continues at coordinate 12,914,025 of NC_089693.1, read as the reverse complement.
GCCAGCAGGCATCAAAAGGAGCTTTGTGGTGAGACACAGACAGTGAACTGGTTTTTAGTCAGGGTTGGAGGGTAAGGGGAAGAAAATAAATTGGTGTCAGGAAAGGGCAGAGAAGTACTAAATTTAAAACTCCAGGTTAGGTGGAAGCTTCTTACTGATTTAAGGATTAAATGGTAACAGCATTAGAAAAACAATACTATTAACACATGCACAACCCAATACTCATTTTGATATCTCTACAGGCATGAAGGCCAGATATCTGGAAATAATAACTAATGCTTCTGTCCAAAGAAATACCTAGGCCAATAGATTCCTAGGGAGAGAAGTAGTTATTCCTCTGTAGGGAAATTGATTGTACATTTTAACCCGGTTTTATAGGACTGAAAGCTTGGTGACTGCCATTCATTTTCGCGTACAACAAAGATATAAATTAGTAAATAATTTTGAAATGGTGTCTATATATCTATGTTAGGATGGCTTTTTTTGTTATTAGTGGTTTAAAGACAAAAGTATTTTAGGGAAAATTTCAAAAAATATGCAACTTCTAGGCATAAAAGACTTACAATTGGAAAGTTTCATTGTACTTAGGTGACCAGGTGTTGCTCTTTGTCTTGGTTCCATGTTTTCTTTTCTTGTCACTTAATTTAGGACCCAGTATGCAAACTTCCACAAACGGCCGGAACATAGCTGTGGTTTGCCACTTTAGGTTATTAATTGCTACAACTATAAAGAGAAAAAAGAAATGAAATTAAATAAAATTCCATTGGAAGAGTTCCATTTAATTACTCTGTATGATTTGGTATAGCCAGGAAAGGTGATCTGAGAGCTTTCCTATGGGATATCAATACCTGGTAAGCCTAGGAGGATGCTTTGCCTCTTCCCTGCCAAGTAAAGTCGTCTGACTACTTCTAAGCTCAAAAGTATCAAATATAAATATGTATTTTACAAATCCTTTTCTTTTACAGCTTCTTTTTGCCTGCTACCTTCACTGCAATTAAAAAAAATCAGCTTATGCTAATCCAAATGATCCTGTGTTTCTGAAATTCAGGTTGTGCAGAACAAAAGCATTTGTTAAAAATGCAGCTTCTTAAAACTTGGTGCAATCATTTACTACTCAGCTTTGCTGTAGTTTTTTAGAAGCTGAATTATGCACAAGCAATTGAGAAGTATAATTTGACACATTTTAATTTATAACTCTATAACTTAGTATAATAACTTTAAATTTTCTACACAGAGAAGCATAGACAGTACTTGTCTGCATAATCTGAACTTGTGCTGATGTTGAGCAAGGAAAAAGTGCACTCCAAATCACCTGAAGTGTACTCTGAGTTTCTCAAGTACTATAATACTTATCACTTTTTATTTTAGTATTGGTATGTTTGACTTAGGATGTAGTGTTTGGAGGTTAGGTCTTTGTTGTTTCTTTCTTTTTAAAGTTGGCTGTTTGAAACTTACCTTTCACAGTGACTTTATGCTCACCAGTTCCAGGATGGGTAGAGACATCCACCTGTACAGATATCTCACCCACTGAATTATTAGCAGTTTGACCTGAAACAAGAATTACTCGTTAGCACACCTGGCTTCTCGATGCATCAAGAGAAATAGACAGCCAAAGGTGAGTGTTATTTTCCTTTAGAAACACTTCAACATTTCTGACATGTTTCACATTTCAGTGGGAATCAGTTATAGATTGATAAATGATTTTGCCACAAAAAACTGGGCAATTGCAAATATCTATGGAAAGTGCCTCGGTAGAATAAAAAATCCTGTTCATCTGGAACCTTCCATTCTGGCTGTCATTAGGTGTGTTTGCATCTTGAAATGCCAGAATTGGTGGGTTTGTCAAGTTTCTCATATACCTCCCAAAAATCTTACTGCTAAGTGTGTATTTGGGAAGTTACTTCTATATCACTGTTTATGAATCCTTTGCTGATGGTTTTGTCTCAACAAATTACTGAAGTTCTGCACTAGCACAGACAGAGGGGCTTAAAAATGAAAGAAAATGTTGAAGGGATGGGAGGAGAACCAGGAACTTACTTTTTAATGTTTTTGCTTTTGAGAACCAGGGGAGGTTTCAAGTCAGTTTGTATAGAATGAATCTTTAAAAGGACTTTAAATATTGTCCTGAAAGGTACCACAATGTATTATCATGACAGTAAAACATAAATGAAACTGAGTATATTTACTTGTTCTTTGATTGGATGACTGTGAATGTTGAATTCTGTGAACTGCACTTGCTCCCCAGTGTAATCTCCTGTGAACCACATAATAAATTTCTACCCCTAAAAACTGGCTGCTATTTCTGTGGGTAGCAGAGAAAAGATTCTATATTCCTCTTATTTATACAAGAATTCCTTACCCATTAGGTTCCTCATCCCTCTATATGTGAAGAGAAGCAAACATTCCTGTAGAATTTTTCCAGCAGTTCATACAGGAATTAAGGAAGGGGTACAGAGAAGAGGGAGGGGTATGTTGTGTAATAATAGTGGGGAAAGTGATTTTCTCCCTTGAATTAGTTTATAACTAGAGTAGTTACTTCTGTTATCATGCATAATCTTTTTCCTTCCTGGATTTCCTCACCAGTGGCTTTCTAGAAACGAGCTCTACAGTGATGTTTATTCACTGCTTTGGCCTGATCTGTAATTATGTTCTCTACATGGCATAAGCGTTGCAAGGTTAATTAAGTACTCTTACCCCAAGTGTTACTGCTTCAGAGAACAAGCTTTTTTTACCTGATATATCAAAATGTGGAGATCTGGTGATCATTTAACAGGTTCAGAATCTTTGAACATTATTGTGCATGTCCAAGCTTTCAGGTGAGTTTGGCTTTGATTTGTTGTGAATTTACTTTTGAAACACAGGAGTGTTTTAAAAATGCACAGTGTCAATGTCTTACTGTATTTACAGCTGCCACTTCTGAACTGCAGGGTACCTGTACAAATTTTGCTGTTAGATATATTTCATTATCTGTCAGAGCGTTTGGACCGCATGTAAATAAGAAACTTATTAGATAACAGTTTTTTAATGACAAGAATGACAAGAGGTTTAGCTTCAGTGGCAGTAATTAAATTTCTTGTATTTGGATGATTACTTAAAACTGTACTATATGGAAGCTTTGAGTTGGTGCTTGCTCACAATAAATAACACATAATTTTAAAAAGAATTTGTATAAAAAGGTGGACCAAATAGACCAGAAAAGCTAAATAGTAAGACTAATAGAATGGCTTTATTTGGAAGTACAGACCAAAGTATTATGTGACTATAGTAAAATTTGCTTTTACTTGGAAAGAAAAAGGAAATTCTCATTTGGAGAAAGTAATGAAGTTGGTTTCCTTTTCTCTTGCAAACACAGTGTCATTAGGCCATAAATCAGTGAGTAGCAGGTTTTTAATGCAGTTTCATTTAACCCTGGGTGCTGACTTGTGTGAAAAAGCCTTCCCTTATATTTCTGTGGATTACCTGGATTAAATGCAGACAATGCCTGTAATTCAGAAGGCAGCTTGCCCAGGATAGGAATCCAGTACTATATATATATTTATATATAGGGTATTCTCATTGGCTTTGTGATACTGTAAAGTAAATCAAAGAGAGCAGGGACTGGAGATCCTAGAGCATTAATGTGTCTCATCCTTTCATATTGTGAAATTCTACCTTTTCACATTGTTCCATAATACATGGAATTCAACCTCAGCACAGGTACTTTTTGTGGTGATGAACCTCATTATGAATGATGCTTTTGATTACGTCTGTAGCTTTCCTTCAGCTCTGAAGTTTGAGTTGAACATACTGTAACTCTGTTCCAATTAAAAAGCTTTAAATGCCAAGCCAGTCAGGAGAAGGGAAACAGGAATTTGTACCACTGAAATCTTAGGGATGCTGCATGGATAGCATAAACTGAATGTACTGAGAGAGAGAGTGAGAAGTTCTTGAACCCTCTCCCAATCACAATTAATAATAATTAACCCCTCACTGCAGTGGAAGATGAGTTAAGCTGATACTGAATATCACTGAAATTATCAGCTGGTGTCAATTATGAGTCAATGTTTTAGCCTCTGTCTTAAAAAAAAAAAAAAAACAACCCAAGACCCAGGAAAGTTTTAAGAGAGCAGCCTGTCTGGTTTAGAGCTGCTAATTTATTAGGAGAGAAAATATCAGGATGACTCATAGAGTTATTTTTCAGAGGATCCTAAGACTGATTTGGAGCACAATCTTGAGTGCGTTTTCTAACATTTTCATTTAATCCACAAAGAGTAAGTTAAAGCTGAATTGTTAGGAGGTGGATGCAGATGATCTGTTCTGTATGATGATCTGTTCTGTATGATGATCTGTTCTGTATGTGTGCTAGAGAAAAGCAAGACAGCAGAGAAAAGTGATTTTATAATGATAATGACACTAACTTCAACATGGGCCTTGCTTCAAAAAGTTGCTATACAAATGGTTGATAATAATTTGTTTTGGGGGATCTTGAGAATTAAGTTCAGTACTTGAAGGATTACTTCAGCAACCATTTATTCATCATGCTGCCATAAAAAGATTGAAAAGATTTAAGTTTGTATTTGATTAGCAAATGTAAATCATTTGTGTAAAGAATCACTTGTTGGGATGGAATTAAGGTTGGCAGGAGATTCAGCAGCATCTGTAAGCCTCTCCTCAGTTGTGCAAAGCCGCACTATCAATGTACATTCCCTCCCAGTGGAATTGTTGTGGTGTCAGGCGGGGATCTGAGGCACTCAGAACATAACGTAAAAGCAGGATGTTGTGGTGTGAGTAGGAAGTCCTGGGGTGAGTGTTGGCATGGAATCCCCAGCCAAGGCCTTTCCCTTCATCTCTGCTGGGGAAAGCTCCAGGCAGCCAGGGCTGCAGTTGCACAGCTCACTGGGACCCCCAGAGCTGCAGCTGCTGCTCTGTCCATGTGGCAAAGAAACTGGGCATGAGCCACCTTCCATCTGGGAGCTGTGGATCCAACTGGCCTCCTCTATCCCTCTGTGGGTGTATGTATATTTTTTAATATGTATTTTTATATATGCATGTATTGTGACCAGTGTTTTACCCAGACAACACCCAGGCCTCTCAAGAGGTTTCTATATGTATGGAATGCTCTTTTTCCAGTGGGAAACTATTTTTAAAAATTGATATTATATAACTGATGGTTACCTGTAGCTTGCCTTTATTTTCTTGAAGACCTAGAGGAGACTGATACACAACATTTTTTTAATATAGGTGCTTTACTGTTTCATTTAAGGGCCAACCAGAAATTTTCTAATGTGAAAGCCTCTTAAGTGAATAATTTGTAATAACCTACTGCTTTATCAGTGGTCTGGTTTTAACTAATGTGTACTATAAAAGTAATTATTTTTCTGCCACTATTCTGAGTGCATTTGCTTTGCTATCAGCATATGCTGGAATACTTTTATTAGTTGTAATTCGGTAAGTTTCTTCTTTGTTCTTATCTTTCCTGTTTGTTGCTTGCACTAGTGTGCTGATTTCTGCAGCTTGTAAAGCAGTTCTGTTTGGTTTTTTTGTGTGTTTTTTTTTTTTTTCCCTTCCCATGAAATAAGGTTGTGTAACACATGGTTCTGACCTCAATTTGAAACTTCAGTGGATGAAGCAGGGATTATTTCTTGAGTTAAATTCTGTCTGAAGTATGGGTTATGAGAGAACTGGAAGTGCTCTGTAGGACTTAAATTTCCTGTTAGAATACAGGTATAGCTTTCAAAATATGACAGTTAATAATACAATGGTTTTGACAAGCAAAAGAAATAAAGGTCTTTTTCACCTATAAGAGCTGCTAAACAATTTAAGCAATTTTTATTTTCTGTAGTATGATGTCATCCATCTACATATTTAAACAATAGTTAATATCGGATTATTGTTAATGTCATTCCATTTATTTATGAAATACTGAGGTTCTGCTTTGCTTTGTACAATTACAGGTTGCAAAGGAAAACAGAGTTGAATTTTGGCTTGGCAGTTGAAAATAATTTGTCTTCATTTTTGATTGTCTAACTTCCTTCCCTGTGTTGGTGACTTCACAAGGCAAGGATGGAGTTACTGTTAGAGATAAGCATATTTACCTAATGAGAATGGGTACTGCATTTTCTTGTTTTCAGGTGCATCTTGCCTTTTTAGCTTTCAATTGTCTGGCATAAGAATGAAGAAATCTGAATCAGACCAGCTGAACCAAAGCCCTTTCTGCAGCCTTGTAAAAACCCAAGTAGGGGTTGTGGTATGAGCTCTGTGTTGTGAGATAAATATTGATTTTTCTGCTTAAGTGATACAATCTATTTTAAGTCAAGCTAAAATATATAGTGCAGAATCCTGCCATTGTGTATTATTCTCTAACAACATTTGTGAACTGGAGCTGCTGTAAATTTGTAAGAAAAAAATATTTGTCTATGTCCAATAAATAACTGTTTTAGATGCAAGAGTGGTGTTTACTTTGGAGAAATCAGTGGTAATAAATGAGAACTAATTCAGGAAACTGAGTCTTTTTATGCAATTTGCTAGAATTAAAATAATATTTGTTCAAATATTATTAGTGTTGATGCTAAACAGCACTGGCTATAGTTTATGCAATTACTGAAGACTCAAGGCATTTGCTAAACTAAACCATAGCCATTTAATTTTGATATACTTTAAGTAGTTTAAAAGGGGAAGGTACAACTTAAAAAGGTGACTGCTTCTCTCTTCTTTTTTCAGGAGTAACTTAAGAGAAGCTTCACCAGTACTGGTCTCAGCACAGACTAAGGGTAAGGTAAGTGTACCATGGAGTGGGAAAGTGCATGCAATAGGCCAGCAGAAGTATAGGGAGAGTTTATCCTTTGGCTTTTAGAGTTCTGTCTTGATTGTGAAAATGTGGTTGAATTTAGCTCAAGTTTGGTTAAAATGATCTTTTCCTGCCTGACCTGAAATTTGTCCAATTTGTTTAGAGCCCTTGTCAATATACAAAATATATTGTTTTTTGCAGAAGCCTTGGAGCTTTCCCTGAAATTCTGGGCTGGCTGCTGGCTGTCTTCCAGCTTGGGGGATTCCAGCCCTATAGCACTGAACCCCCAAGTTCCTGCAGCTGAGCTGGGTTTTACAGGTCAGCCTTGGCACTGTGCTGCTGTTTTACAACAGATTCATGCTTGGCTCAAGTGCATGAAGAATGGTTTGGTTACAAAAGATTTTGAAAGCAATCCATATAATAATCTGAATGTATGCAAGAATGTTATCCTGTAGCTGAATTTAGAGGAAAAAACCCACTCACTTTTACAATATGAGTTAATGTTTAGTGGTATTATTATTATTATTAGTGCACAAATGAAGTGACAGTTAAGTCCAGAGTAAATAAAATAAATTTGAGATCTGGACCTCAGGTGATCTGCTTGGTAATAGAGCACTGATGGTGCACGATTCTCATCTGGCTGTGTTTTATGTGCTCTTTGCAGAGGTACCAGTGAACACCTAGTGGGTTAAATACTGGTCACTCAGGCTTTGGAATGCAGTTCTCCTCACTGAACTGCCTCCAGGTTTTGCAAATTCCTTTAGGTCTGTATCCTTGTCCTTTTTAGAGACTCCAGCAGTGACCTGCTCCATGGAATGGTTCTTGGCAGTGCCAGCTCTTGTGTATGACTGAAAAAGAAAACTGATCCAGATGAATGTGCTTACAACAGGCACTGCAGAATCAGCTGAATCCTTTCTGGGTAATATTAAATGTGAGGTTCAGATTAGTGGAAGTAAATTTCATTACTAGTTTATAAATCATTCTATGTATTATTATTAAAAGTTTTCCCATTAAAAATACTGATGATTTATTTGCAAAAGAAAATGCTGCTCAGCATGTTTTACATTTGTGGGTTTAGAATAAAACAGGACAAGTGCTTAGCAGGCTCTGCTTATTTTCTGAAATGTTTATACAAAGAGACAGTCATAGATTATATCCCCCTTACTATCCTACTGATACCAATGTTAAAATCTGTAATGATCAGGGTTTCCACAGGATTTAATCTCCAAACAAACACAATGAACTTGTGTGGCAGATCTGGGATAACAGCTGAAGAGAAACCTCTCCCTCCTCCTCTGCCAGGTAGAAGGGCAGGTATTTAATAAGCTATGCCACTGATAAAGCTAATCTGGCACCTGTCTGTATCTTTATTTATTAGACAACATTTTTCTTTTAGCCTTAATTTTCATAGTGTGGTTACATATTTGTGTTCACAACACTGAGTGAGCATTAAATTTACAAATTTCATCAGCATAGAATCATTACAGCTGGAAAAGACCTTCAGCCAGGACAAATCATTATATGGAGAAAAATAAAATAAAAAAACCCCAGTCACTGAAAAAGTTACTGCCAGATTATGCTCCTCATTGTCATTTACTTATTCCAACACTTGTCTGTTTTGAAGAGTCTTGAGTGTCTGTAGTGGTACTTTGAAAAGAAAAATCATCAGAGTAAGATTACAGAAGTTAATTTCATTATTCCTGTTGTGTGATAATTTGCTTTAAGAGCATGTGTCTATAACAATGTAGTCTCATGATTTGAAAAAGGCAGTAGGAATTGTGCTTTCAACTATCTAGTGTGGTGAAACCACCACAGGAAAAACTATGAATACCTGAGTCACCATTTTAAAAATTAGGAATGGTTTTATTATTATTATCTTATGCAAATTTCTTTTTTGCCAAGATCTGTAGGGATGTGTGTGCACAAAGGCTGGGAAACAAAACTCTGGTTCAAGCGATCATCCTTCTTTAGAAACAGTGCAGATCCCAGTATTGGATAATTTGGTTATTCCGACTGAATGTGATCCTGCACCAACAGGAATACAGGAAGTATAAGACACTTTTTCAGAGCCATTATCACAGAATCAGAGAATCACTGAAGTTGGAAGAGACCTCCAAGATCATGAAGTCCAACCTTAGGCTTTCTGTTTGTGTGTAGAGTTAACTCCCCCTTCTCACACCAATCAGACAAATTTTTGCTCTTCTGTTTCTTAGAATAACTGCAGCTTAGTCATGGTGAGTGAAAAACTATTTTAACCTGTGGGTAAAGGTAAGCCTGACTGTTGTCTGATTCTTTTAGTCATTACAGGAAAACCAAGCATCCAATTCTACCTACAGTCATAGTTATTATACAATATATACTTTCTTTACATTTACAATATTCCTTTTTCCATTACTTTGAGCTTAAAATTATATCCAACTGTCTATTGATTATGGATTGGCAATGTGAAAAAAAATAGGCTAAATATCAATCTAATTATATTCCAGAGAAGGCTTCTGATCTGCAGACAGGCTCATTTTAACTAAAAGTTAATGATACAGTTATAGCTGTGGGGCTGGAGATCATAATAGATGAGGATTTAGCTCTTTTAAGTGAGGCATTAAAGGATAATGAAAATTTTTGGGTCACTTTTCCTTAAGTTTAATTCCCAGTGGCTACATTTCCAACAATACTGGTGGGCCAATATAGGCATGGTAATATGTGCACAGAAATGAACACAGACCTCAGGCTGAAATCATGATGAAAATAAGAAAATTAAATTTTGTGATTCGGGATTTATAAAAGATCACTACTTATGGCTACAACTTAACTATTTTTTTCCTCCTGAAACTACAATGAAGGTCTTTGTTAAAAAAAAGTAAAATAAGTAACAATTTTCTGCTGGAATCCATATTGCTTATTTTTTTGCCTACATATAAGAGTTTTATACCTATTTTCTTATTTGTAATATATGAGTAACTAACAGAGATCTCTGTTTTAGTATGGAAACAGCTTAGGAAATCATTCCTCAGAAATAATCTTGGGGCAAGTTGCAAAACTCATGTTTCATGCTTCTTATACTGTGAGTAACATATTGTACTTTAGAAGTAAAGGCAATTGATTTCCAGCTTTACTGGCTAATTAAAACTTTCTGATTCCTATGAGCTGGAACAGGGTAATTAATTCTATCAGTAAATTGTATTCTTTCCCAAAGACATGAATTTGCAGGCAGGTCATTTTTTATAAATGCTTGTTACATTCAGAAGAAATCTATTAAAGATTACTATTGTGCAAAAATTTGCCATTTTCAGAATGAAGAAAACATTCAGTTTGGAATATGACGTGTGCAGTGCTCCTAGAAATAACCCTGGTGCTCAGTGTGCACCCCGAGCTCAGGGACTGTTCTTCCTGTGCACTCACAAGCCCCTAAAGGAACTGCCCTCAAGTCAGCTCCAACAACAGCATTAGAGAAGGGGTAACACCAATAACATCACATGGGCAAATTTGTGTCAATAAACTCTAAAATACCACAGGGGGTAGAGAATGTAATCTGCTATCAATAATTTAGAACATTTGAAATATAATAGGATGCGTTTTTGCGTCCCTTATCACTTACTCTGAGAAGTTTGTGTGGCTATAAACTTCTTTATCAAGGCGTCAGTAGTCTGTGTGTAAAGGCTGAGAGCATATTTGAGGGACTGTAGGTCTGGACTCTTCTCCAGGAAATTCTTTTTTAGCCCACTTCCTCCAGCATGGAAGTATTGCTAAAATGAAAAACAAATATGGTTGTTCACAGAGGAAAAAGAAATGCTTCAGTTACAGACATACGACTTTAAGTAAAATTCTTAAATGAATGTTTGGAAGTAGCAACAGGCTTGTCTGGATTTATTATAGCATTTGAGATAACTGTCATAATCTCTAGTACAAAGCTTCTTTCTAAGGGTTAAAAAATAGGGGAAGAAAATAATACACAAAATTTGGTTTTGGTCTTCATGATCGGAAGTATTTGTCAAAACTGGAAAATATTTGAAGCATTCATTTAGGTTGCAGAGAGTGGAATGAGTTTAGAAAAGAGTGTGAAGTTTTTGAGTAGCAGTGTGAGAAGAGGACTTCTGGTTCTACTGGCACAGCTAGATTTGGAAAAACAAATATTCTTATGACTTTGATGCCATGCTGACTATGTGAACAATATATATAAAAACTGTATATATAAATGTATTTTGTTATCAATCCCAAAACTGATTTCCGAAAAATTAGGGGGCAGATTCTTCCCTTTTTCCTCCCACAATGGAGATTTTTACCTAAAGTTTTGTACAGGACAGTGTTGGATGAATTAATACATGTTAGCCACAATGAAAAGATAAATGTGCTACATACCTGCATTTTGTTCAAACACCTTGCAAAGCATTTTGCAACCTCCATTACAGTTCTAAGTCTCAAGATCAATAAAATTCCCACGAATGGCTAATTAGTAAAAATAAAAAATGTTTTTCAGGAACACAATGACTGCTTGATGAGATGCAATATTGGTTCACTCCGCACAGGAAGTCTTGGGGACTGTAAGCAGAATTTACTCTCCCTGCCTTTTTGCAGTGTTGCCAAAGGAATAAATGCAATATCTACATTCCAGTTCACACAGACACATCTCCTCTAAATGCTGTATCCCAGCTTATCTGGACAGCTCAGACCTACAGTCCGCATATGTCCTTTGCATTTAGTGCATACATTTTACCTTCCAGTTCTCAAGATTCTGCAGGAGATGAAACATAAATATTTCATAACAGTTATTATTTACAGTTCTGTATTGCTGTCTACTAACTGTTAAAGGGAAAAAACTATCTGTAGGAGCAAAACAGGGGATTTGAAGTCATCTGGCTGCAACATTTTATATTGTTTTAATACTATGGGGACAGTTAGTGTCAATTTAAAAATTTCTGAATATATATATTCTCTCATCATAACATACTTATATAAAATGTGTATCTTTTCAAGCAAATTATTTCATACAATATGTTCCAAAAAAATCTTTCATCTTAATTGCTCAAGAGTTTAGTAATGATTTCACTAAGACTCATAATCAATTTATAAGCAAGTGTTAAAATTTCCTGCTATTGTGACACTTACTGCGATTTTTTGAAGCTGTCTCTCCCAGTAAAATGTTATCTGCAGCAGCAGCTACAGATGGCTGAAATCTCCATGATAGCTAATAGTCATATAAAGAAACAAAGACACCTGACCCTTGTTGTCCCGAGTTTTTAACTTTTTTCTTTTCGTTTTCCCGTAAATGGTAAATTTTGCAAGCAAACCAACAATGTGAACCTATCATTACTGTATGGAACTGAATACAGAAAAATAATGAATAAACAGGGTTTTACAGATTCAGCTGGATCTGTTATTATCCTGTTCCTCAGAGATGGAAAACTTAAAATAATTCCCCTGCTACTCTGCTCCTCTCCCTAGCTTTGTAGGTGGCACAAGAGATTTCAAAGTCACACTGACAAATGAAAGGGGCAGATGTCAAGAGCTGGAGCCACTGCTGCAGCCTCAGCCCAAAGCTGCCCAATGGCACACAAGCCCCTTTGGCTGTTGGGTTCTCTTTGCAGAGGGTGTCTGGGTGTACAGTGGGAAGTGGCACAGTATTAGCAATTGTCTCTGTGCTGACATAATGAGGTAGCAGAGAACTCAGTCTGAGATAACTGAGGCCAGAAAGCCACTTCTCCTAACTGTAAATTGCAAATGAAGCTGAAAAATATGAAATAGTTATATAAATTGCTATGGTTCTTTTTATATAATACAAAGATTGATGATATGCTATATATATTCAAGATTGTATTTGTCAAAGGATTAATAACGCTGTCCACTATTAAATTATGATTGTTTCTTAGTGAATTAAATGAAAGGAAAAACAAAAAAGACAATAAGTAGATATTCCTCCCTGCAAAACCCTTCCTTACCATAAGCAGCTACCCAATTTCTGAACACTCACCACATGCCATTTTTACCATTCATTCTCCTATTCTTATCTGGCCAGCCATGATTTTTGCTTGTAAATAAACTGTATTTACTGAACATTACCAAAAAGATTCTATATTTTGATCACTAAACTTATGAACTACATTCCTAAATACACATAGCAGTCTTTTTTCCTTAAGTTAACTCATAAAGTTTGCCTTTTTTCACTTTCTACCAGTATAAGCCCAATTTCTGCATGATCAAGGTTATTTGTTAAGTATTTAGGAAATTATTTTGCCGTATCAGCTTGTAAGTACAGCAGGCAGGTATAATGCACAGTCATTGCCTTACAATTTGAAAAGTGTTTCTCAGGAAGCATTCTTTAGCTCAGTTAATGAATGTTATGAATTAACTGTTATAATTTAACACACAGATACAAGGATGCTGAATTAACAAAGGGATTCTCCCTATTTAGTCTTTTCCCTCCAAATCTAGATATTTTCAGAAAAATGGTCAACACCTATCTCTTCATCTGTAAGAGTTTAAGCCCTGGAAATTTAGGCAAGGTTAGAGTTCACATTTTCCCCAGTTTTTATGTGTTTAGAAAACTGTTAGATTCACATACTTTACTTCATGCAGCTTAATTTGGGAGTGTACTTCAATTTTTTCCAGTTTTCAATTTGTTCAATTTGTTTCCACAACATTACTAATTCCCAATTATTTTTATTTCTGAAAGAAATGCCAGTTCCACTACAAATACAGAAAATGGCAATTGGGAGCCCTCTCTGTTACTTTTTGCTTGCCTTGGAGACTGTTTTATTGCAAAACACTTGATCATAAGTATTTCCTCTTACTTATATCTTCAATTTTATACTTCAGTAGCTGCCTCCTTACCTTCCTGATGTGTCTCCTCCCAGCAGACAGGAAAATATGCTGTTATTCTAGAAACTGATTGCTTTTAAGTTATTTACACCAACTAATGATCCAGGCCAATGTGAAAAAGACTTATAAGCAAATTAAATAATATGTTAATTAATAATCTAATAAATATTCCTAATAACTTCTTTTGACTTCAGAAACCAACTCCATGAAGACTGTATGAAAGTCTCCAGTTTTTTATCTAAAAAACCAATCATTGTTGGGCATTCCAGCAGGGAGCAGAAAAAGAGATAAAGCTGTACCTTTATAGTAACGAGTGCCACGTCCATTATTGCACACTGCCTCAGGGTCAGGCTTTTGGCTTCCTCTCGGATCACGTGGTCCTGCAAAGCAACAGAAGACTGCAGTTGGTTTTGAAAGAGAGACAATATTGTGAATATCTGTTCTTTGCAAAACAAGCAAACATCCACCAAATGCCCCCCAAGGACTATCATTAACAGGGATTAATTCAGAATCCTTTCACAACAAATTATAACCTAGAGCAATTGTGTTGCTTCTTGAAAATGCAGACTGTGGAGAACCAGACTCGCTGGTTAATACTGAGCATTACTTCTCTTCTTAGGATGTATTATTTCTCTGTTTTGAGGGATGGGGGAAAGGTTAAAACTTAACTTAAAATAATTATATTATATGATGTATAAGTAATTAATTTTAATAATAAACCTGATAGTTTAACAGATGTTTGTTAATGCCCTATGTTTAAAAAAAAGAGGGGTTTCTATTGGAACATGTTAGACATCGAGTGACTACACTCCTGTTAAATCTTTGTCTAAACAAGCAGTCAGTGATTAACTTAGGTAATATTTTAACTCCTCTAGCAAACTGAACAATCATTCATAGAGGCCCCAAATACCACATTTCTGTACAAATCTAAAATTCTAATTGCAGAATTTACTGGCAAACAACTGACATCTGTATCAAGCATCTCTGCTGTCCATCAAGTGGACTCCAGCACCGAGGTGCTGAAGACTACCATGTTTCAATGCACATAAATAGTCCACAGAAAGAAAATTGCTGGTATTCTCACTTTAAGGGCTTTAAAGGCTTTTCCAGAAGCAAAAGGTTGGGTTTTTTGGGTTTTTTTTTTTTTTTGGTGATGCTTGTAAGGCCTGGTTGTGCAATATGGGAATGACGGTTTCTTGACCCATGTAGTGACCACTTACCACATAACCATAGAGTCTTCTATTCATAACTTGGTTTTGATGAAACTGTACAATAATTATTCACCTCTGAGTAGTTACTGCCATATTCAATCTTACACCACATAAGAACAAGAATGAGGCATGAGGTTTGGCCTCACAGTCATTAATATTTCCTCCCTTTTTTGTTAGTGCAAGCCAGTCACAGCTTCATCTGGCTCCATTACCTTGAGTTTTGACAGTTGTCCAAGATCTTTGGCTGCACTGAATATCATCTGGGGCCCCTGTAATCACATTGAAGATTAAGGAAACAGACTCACGACAGCATGCTTGCTTTTTATGTCAACACAATCTTATTTTCTGCTAGGACATTGGCCAAAGTCATCGTTTTGCAAAGCTAAATAAAAGTGTCAGTTGCACAGGAGACACATTTTCATTCAGTTGATAAGGCCAAGTGCTTGAATGCCTGCAGCAAGATTGCCTCCAGTATTCTATAGCTGATACAAATATTGCACTTTCTGCTGAGATTGGTTTTGTTTCTCCTTTCTGCTGTCTCATTTTGTGTTTAATACTGAAAGCTAAGGCTGTGATTGTTCTCAGTGTGTGTCAGTGAGATGTTTGTCCATAACTGCAGCTATCAGGTGCTGTGCTAACATGAACAATCATACTGGGAAGTGAGCAGCCCTGAGGAACCTGCAAAAGCCTGTGTAGGGGGAATCCTCAGCTGAGTAAAGCACAGCACAGTGGTGTACTGTGAGCCAGAGCCTTTTTTAAATGAAAAGATATTGAAATGTTATGAAGTTCAAGCAATATTTTACAATAGCCAAATCCTGGCATGACACCAAAGGCCAATGCCTACACATTTGTCTCACACAAACAGAATTCTACTATAATTTCATGCTCATATACTTTATCACAATTACTCCAAGCAACATAACTACCAATGCAGTTACATGGCAGTTCAGCAAGATGTAGTTCTGATTATGTGGATTTCAGAAAAAAAGGTTCATCCAACTTACACTGGACTAATTTTTCATTAGACTTTCTGTTCCAAAGAGTTTCATTTTCCAGAAATAATTTTGCTTCCTATATGCTTAAATTGAAGAAAATGTAATATAGAACTACAGTTTAAATCTTCAATATTTTTTAGTAGTGAGAATGGTAAGATAAATGTGTGTGTGTGTGTGTATATATATATATATATATATATATATATGAAAAAATAAACCCCATTTCTGAATGCCTGTGCCTCTCAACCTAAAACAGAAATAAATATTCAGGGCTAGAAAATCTCTCACAATATCCTACTTTTCAGTGATTTCCTTTAATTATGTGTTCAATAGTAAACAAAAGTATCAAAATAAAAGGAATAGTTCACAGTGCCTATCAGAAGCACTCTATATAGAGGGTACCACTAAGAAAACTCCCCTCTGAACTGACTGTCCTATGAATAATTGATCCTGCATAAAGCTGATAAATACTCCTAACACATGATGGAAAATGCAGTTACCCAATTGAAATGCTACCTATGTATTTGCAGATAAAATTTGCACCAAAAAGTTTGAAAAGCAAATTAAAGATCTCAGAAATGTAAATTCAAAACTTATTGCAAGAGAGGTTGTTTCTAATTATGCATAGTTAACAAGGTCATGACAGTAAATATGAACAAATTCAGTGACTGGAGTCCTGGCCATGATCAGCTCTACTCTAGAATTTTTAATAGTTTGGGTAATTTTTTATCTCTGCACCATTTATACATTTTCTATTAGAGCTTTTCCTGCCTGACCAGCAATATTCTTTTATATATTTTCAATATATTATAGTAAGATTTGATGATATGCCTTTAACTTATGGACCCTGACCAACAGCTTTTTAGCAGCTGAAGTGGTACCATAGGATGGGTAACAGTAAAAGTTGCCAAAGGCACACTGTGGCAACATCAGGATTAGCTTGTCCTAAAATGGTCAGATTATTTCAAACAAGATTGGAAACAAGAAGAATTAACAGTTATGTTATCCCAGTCCCTCAAACAAACAAAACAAAACAAAGCAAAAAACCCAAACCAAAACAAAAAAAGGCAAAAAAGCAATCATGAGAAGGCCTCCAGGCCAGGCTCTCTTTGGTGATCCTTTGACAGGATGATTTCACTGTTGCCCTCGGCTCAGCCGGCAGGGTTCACATCAGGCCATGCCCCACAAGGGGCTCCTGTGCAGCACCACTTTGTGTAAGTACAGCTCCTTTCCCTCTTCTCAGCAGGCTGGAAATGCAGCTCTGCCCAAAGAGGAGCTCCTGTCAAGGCTGCTATTAAAATCCCCCAAATCTTTAGTGCTATATTTGGCTGAAGCTTCCTGATCTTAATTAAGTGCTGCCTCAAGATGAGGAATGGCACAGCAAGCAGGGCTGGAGGATGGGATGGGCATCCCTGGCTTTCTCAAACCTACAAAAATGGAAGTGATTGAATTTCTGATGTGACTAGGAAGGACAAGGAACACTCTTCATGTTACTGTGCACAGTGAAGCCGAGAGAGAAATCGGATTTAAATTAAACCCCTTGTATGAGAGCACATGACTGCATTCTTTCATATGAGTGCATTAATAAAAAGTGCTCTGATTTGGGGCAGGCAGTAAATGAAGGAGTGTCTTCCTCACCAGCTAAAAGTAAGCTGGCTGCACAACTCTGAGACACCAGAGAGCAACACTGCCTGCAGTGCAGGTGTTACTCCTTGTGGTCAGGGTACGGACCAGGATAGTGTCAGACCCCTTGGCAACACCTGCTCAGGCACATTACTGCAATCCTTTATGTCAACTGAGAATTGCTCTGAACACTTACCGTTTGGTCTGTCAGTGGTGGAAGCACAATTTGTTTTTCTATTTTGTTTAAGACTAACTTCCAGAGCTCTTTCAAAACCCGTTTCAGAACTGTCTTCTCACAGATTTTTGCAGAGACGCTCAAACTGGAATAAAACAAAACCACAAACCAGTCACCAAAATCAGCATTAAGGCTTCAGAGGTGCTCAATCATGCTCAGATTAATAGCTATTAAGGTTTATCTTTTCTCTAGTAATAAAAAATTTCTCAGTAGCTAAGTTATTTTGCAATATTATCAGTAAATATTTTTGGTAAAAAGACTTGCAGATTTCAAACTCATATACATTTCCACTATCTAATGTAATGCTTATATAGCACTGATGCATATTTATTGAAAATGCAAAATCATAATGAGTTATAAATTTTGATGGATGATACAATTTAGCACTCCCACGCCCCTAAATTAAAGTTTTAGTATGTAATTTGTTTATGTCTTAAAATTAAAAGGGCAACTGTCTCTCTTGTTTTGTATTTCTACTGATATGTAGAACTGGTTGCTGACAGCTAATGCAAATTTGCAGCTACTGTTTGGGAGCATTTATTTCTATATACTGACATGTCTGAGCAATCTTGCAATCTCTTACTTAAAGTAAAATTAAATTTATAGGGCACCTTTTCCATCCTCACTTTGAAGATTTCTGGCTGGGGAAAACCCACATAAGGAACCAAAGGGGTGTGTAACTTGTGACTGGAGACCTCGAGTACAGGATCAGTGCCAGGCTGCTTGTCCTCAGAGCCACTTCCAACAAAAGACCACTGGTGTTTGACAAGTGCCAATGACTCCAATGTGCCTACAGGTGTGCCTGTGCACATGGCCTTTCAGAATGTGCCACTGCTGAATAGCATAAGTTATGCTCACTTACAGAAGCCAGAATGGGCTTGCAGGATCCTCTCAAAACTTAGCATTTTACCAAATGAAAAAAAAATCAAGCTTCTGTTTAGATGATGACCTGGTTTTTGGTGACACAGAAGTGTATATCAATAAGCAGTGGGACATTGGGTACAAGCCTAGAACAAATGCCAGACAATTTCAGTATAGGAATTACTTTTGTCCTTTTGTTCAGCACAATCTTAATAACACAGCCTGTGGAGAGAGACCGGGCACTGGCTCATTTTCAATGACTCAAAACATGACAAGACATGGAAAGACAAGCCTGCAGCTTATGTAAAAATTGTTCAGTGTAAGTAAACAGGTTAGGCATGGGATTCTGCACACAGTGAATACTAGAAATATTAAAAATACTATAGAGTGCTTCCAGGTATCAGCAGTGCTTCAGAGTAAAACCAAATGTGCCTGACTGCAGCATCCAGTTCCCAGTGTGCCACATAATCCAGTTTGCCACACTTACGTTTTGTCCAGGGAATCCATGAGAGGCCGAAGCACAATCTCAGCATCAATGGCTGCACTGTTCTTATTGGCTGCGGCATTCCCATTTCCTCTCATTTGATTCAGTTCATTGCTCATTTGTCTTACACAATCTTCAATAACAAACTGGAAACTGTAGGATCAAAAAAAAAAAAAAAAGAATGAAAGAATTCTGGGAGAGAAAACAATAAGGATGATTTTGCATCAGGTTCTTCAACAAGACAAATATTTTCTGCAATGATGCAATGCTCAAAATTGAAGATACTGTGGTGTTACAGTCTGAAAATAAGGTCTGAGTATCATAGCGCATAAATAATTAATGCTGTGTTTTGATCTCTTTCCGGCCTTGCTTCCATTCTGCCACAATTTTCATAGCCTTGTAGGTATGCCAAATATTTATTTTCTAAAGCAACAGATGTATCAAAATCTATAGGTTAGATGTTCTAACTACCAGTTAGGAACAACTTCTCAAGATTTTATTTTTGGTGTGAAAGGATGAAACAAGCAGGTGATGATAAATAATTTTTCTCTTGATGGTTAATAGCAACCAAGCTTTGATATTCTTCTTGATGTGAAATCAAAAACTCCTACTATTTCTGCCCTGTTTGGATCAATTTGACTTTTTCCAGATTTCCCACAGTCAGTGCCTTCAGAAGGTTTGTTACTTCTGTGCAACTACACAGCATTAAAACACTTGGACTGTTTAAAATATCCTTTTCCAAAAGAGCCCCTTGCTTTGAAGCACTCAGACTTCCTCCTGGGAGGAATCTTTTTCACTTCAAGGTGACTGTGAACGCATCCTTCCTCCTCAAGTTTGTATCTGCTCAGCTTTTCTGAAAACTGTTCTGTTTCCTAACTGATCTGGTTGAGTGTCTGACGGTCTTTAAGTACTATTGATGTGATAATCTTTGGACAACATTGACACAAAGCAGAACAGCAGTTAATCAGTCACCAGCTCAGAGGCAGGAAGAGTGTACTGTGCACACACAGTCATTTGGTTTATGGGTTGATTTGTGATGGATCAAAATCGTTTAGGATTAGTTTATGAACAGAAATGCAAATCAGAGGCCAAAAATCTATGGGGCCTGTAAAGCTGAAAAGATAAATGACAAAGATTAACTTTAGGAAAGTGAAAGAGAATTTACTATGAGAGAAAAGAAACAACCAGTTGTTCCAGTGACATGGCTAATTGTAAAAAGAGAACACAAACCTCCCTGTGAAATCACTGGAAAAAATCAGAAACTTTTCCAAATGCACTTGGAAGTACCCTTACCTACACACTTTAAAGCCCTAGATAAAATCAACATGAGGCAGCTGTGAAACTGCTCATGGAAATTCTTGGGACCAGACCCTCCCAAAAAAGCCAAAGTAATGCATTGCCTTTCTTGACATTAGACATCTTTCCAACACTGTTAACCTCACAAACCCAAGCAGTAAACTGACCCATGAGGAATGTTCCAGCTATCTGGAGAATATCCTACACTGAGCTATTCTGGGTTTGCTGTTGCAGAAACCTAGTTGGCTCATTCAGAAAGAAGCCCCGGAAAGAAATAATATTCATGCACTGTCAATGATCCGAGAAGCAGAGCCTGGGAGCAAAAGTGCAGCAAAACAATACAGCAAACTAAGCACACAGAAAAAAAGCAGACTGTCCACCCAGACTGCCCACTGATGGATTAAATAAGCAACTGCAGACTTTGTTTAATGAGCACCACTACTACATTAATCCCTCTTCCTTAGATTTCTTTCTAACTTGAAGCAAAAGTAACTTGCTACTTCTTATACCACAAGCGCTGCTGGCACAGCACCATACACATTCAGGCTTGCAGTGTGCACTCTGACTGATGAAAGGTTTTGAGAGTAAGGCTCAGTAGACAATTTTTGAAGAGCCACAGGCAAGCAAATGACCCAAGAAGTCCATTCACAACAACCACTTGAAGCAGGCTAAACACAGGCAGACATCCCTGGTTGAAGCAGGCCACTCAGAAAAAGCTGTCAGTCTCAGGAAGTAACATAAACATGGTCTGAGAGGAAAGTTTAACATAGCATCAGGCAAAAAAACCCAGTGACTTTGCTTTCCAAAAAGCAGAACAAAAGCCATCAACCTCACCTCTGTAACATGTTCATGTCCACAGATGATTTTCAGTTGTCTTTACAACAAGGTTACTGCTATTTGTTTCAGAGTCTAAACACATGCACACACAGAAATGCACACCACTCCATCAGGCAGAAGCAAGCCATGCCTCAGGACATCCAAATAACCACCCAGACTTCATCAACGAGGGAGATTTTTTGAGCAGGAATATTCCTCTAAGGTTTGCAGTAAAATGGGTTTGTTACCTTGCAGCATACATTACACTGAGTTCATCCAATACATTGCTAAGTTTCACCTGAAGTTCTTTTAGAACAACACTAGCTTCAGGATCCAGCTGCAAAGAGATAAATAACATTATATTTTATTTATACACTAGTTTTCTGGCATTTCCATTACAATCAAGGAATTAGGGATTATGTACAAAGATACACTGCACTATAGAAAACCAAATGTGGAAACACCTGTTGCGACACAGAATTGCTTTAGTAGGCCTTGAAATACAATTTCCATTAAAAAATATGAAAAACATCTTTGATTACAGCAGGGAATATTTATATTAGAAATCAAAGCTGTGCCATTGAAAAATGACTTTCTGTGGGATTGTGGAAACTGTGTTGGCAGTCACAAAGGAGAGAACTACCATTATCAGGCCAGTGGTATTCAACAAGGCACACCAAGAGAAGGATGCAGGAAAAGTGCTCGTGTTACTAATAATGTAGATGCCTTCATATTTTTATTATTTTTGTACATTTCACTGCTGTTGGTATTTTGTATTGCGATTTGCATTGAAGTTACTTCCATATTTCATGTTTCCATAATGCAGTGTAAAATTAGAACAGCCAGCACTGAAAAAGATGGCTTGAAGACTATCCATGCCAATTGTACTGACAGAGGATGTGGGAAGGGACTCTACCAAATTTCAGTACTGCTGTTTCTAAAAGCCATTAGGGCAAACAAAATTCAAGCACAGAGCAACACATTCTGATGCTCTGATACAGGTTTTCCAAACATAGGAAAAAAAATTAATGCAGAGGAGAAATATATTTTTACATTTACAGGGATGAGGATACATGCATAGATATTTAATCAAAAAGGCACCCTACTGATATTGATCAGAAAACTTGTTTATTTGCTATGGATGCTTTTTCAAATAAAAAAGGTTTTTTTTAATTTTATCTCCCTGATCTTTAGCACTCAGGAAAATTAGTTACAGCCCATTCTGGAATATGATAGATGATCATCAGGATCAACAGCTGAATTTGAATTAATAGCTGATGTTCCAGGTCTTTCAGCTGTCTACATCACAGCGTTAAGGAATGATTTCCAATGATAACCCTTAATTTGTGGGCTCTGTTCTGCAGCAAGGTCAGGTACAGACCTTCTGACAATTTCAAAGGACACTGCACATTTAGAATACAAAATCAGGGCTGTTTCTATTTGTGTTTTTCTGTCTTTCAACTGCATGAGTAGTGTTTGGTGCTTATTTTTCCTCTGGTGCTTCAGAGCACTGTGGTGCAGCAGGTCAGTTCTTTTAACCTCACTTCAGAGACAAGGGGAAGTTGTTGCAGCAAACTGGATAATTTACTTGAGACTCCACAGGAATTCTACAGCAAAATAAACTGAAATAGATCCAATGATCTGCTGTGTTTTAATCTTAGACAATCCTTTATCTCCTTAGAGGTTATGTGTGGGTTAAAATAATAGAAAAGTCAAGATTTTCACTACAGGTTTTGACAAGAACCTGAAACAGGTGACAAGGGGGAATTGCCACACATCCTTTAGAAGAAACTCATTATCTTGTCATGTAGCCATGTAGTCCTCTTCTAATCTGTGAAGCTCATATGTTACTTATTACTGTAGGTACTTACTGTGACTACTTACTGATTTAGTACTGAATTACTTTGCATTGAGAGAACTTCTGTTGCTTCTGTATATGTTAGTAGTGTCTCTGGCAAATATACTTTGACAGTTCATACACTTAAAGTGATTGCTTTCCATCATATGAAGAGCAGGAATTAAAAAGCTAATTTTACTGCAATGTCTATATTAGTAAACAAATTAAGACTTTGCTATCAAAGGCAAAGATTTTTCCAGGAAATGCATATCACTAGGGAAATATACTCTCTCCTTTGGAGGGATACATACAAAACCCAAATTAAAGACCTCTAGAATATAAACATAAACATTTAACAAACACTGAACACACCAGCATTCACACTGAACATGATACATGTCAAGGAAAACACAAAATACCAGGCAAGCAGAAGACTCAAAATTTCTTAGCAGATCATGCACAAACTACAGAATCACCTCGTTACTGGGCCTATAGAGGTCAATGTAGTTACTTTCTATCAGAGGTTGTGGTGATAACCAGAAAACACAATCTATCTGCTAAATTCACCTGGAATTGAATTTAGTCCAGCCAAAATTGGATTAAATGCTAATGCCAGATTGTGAGTATTACACACATTATAGAAAGGTGCATGCAACTGTTAAACATTTTAGAGGCTTTGTGCTCACAAATTGCAGGAACAAGTTTGTGTGTGCACAGCTGGAGGCATCTGGCAGGACCCCCAGCCCTGTGTGTGCACATGCTCATGCCCGTCGATGAGGTGGCACGGGGAGGAGTGTGACACAAAGAGGTATGCGGGCTGCCCAGGCAGGTGTCCCACACCTGCCTATGCTGGCATCACTGAGAAGATGTCAGCAAGAGTTTTAAACGCTACTTCTCTCTAGGTACTGGAAAATATGGTGAACTAAAATGTGCACTTTTCATTGTTTTAATCACGTGCCCTCTATGTGCTAATGATTGTCCTCGGGCATCATCCAAATGTGCCAGAGCATGACCTCTTGTTTTTCCTGATATGGCAGAGCTAAGGTGGAAGCATGGAAGTGAGAGGCAATGCTGATCTGCATCTGAGATGATGTCATAGAGGGAGATACAGACATGAAAATGAAGTATTTATGGTATTGGGGACTTCTCTTTTTCTCTTCAAGTCTCATTTGCTTCATAGAGTTTGGTGAAGAAGGAATGAAAACTAGCAAAATTCCCTGAACATATTTCAGGAAAATAAAAGGAAAAGGCTCTACTTGAACCTGATTATTTTGGGAAGAAAAAACAACAAACCAATAATAAATCCCAGCTATGAGTGTCATTAGTGTACCATAACCAATTTAAGCAACAAAAGAGAAAAGACAACGTATTTATCCCTTGGACAATTGTATTCTGGATTCCATTTATAGTTCCCAGCATGTGTGGCCTAGCCTTAAAATACATTGGGGTTAGTTGCTTAGGTTTCAAAATTGGATTTTTTAAAGGAGCAAGCTTATTTCATTAATAATGTGCAAATCATTCTTTTTAATCAATTCTTAATATTCATGGCTTTTCTAGGCTCATATTTCTGTTATTTTACCATGATCTTAAATACTAGAATTCAATTTTACCCACAAGAGAATATACTCATAAATTTAGGCACACTACATAAGATCTATTGATTATGCATTATCAAAGAGATAATTAGAAGTTTGACTTTTTCTGAATGCTACACAAAAACTGAGAACACATTTGCTGAACAGTTGAGAAAATAAGAAATAGTTGAACATCATAGTTTCCAAATTCTGCCTATCTAAAACAGTGAATTCTTTTATACAGACAAGCCTTGGAAAAGAGTTAAACATCTGATAAGTTTGGCTACTTTCAGTGTGTTAGGTTGAGGTATTTCCTGCTGTAATTTAATGTGTGCTAGTATGGACATAATCTTGTTAACTGCAAATCTGGTGGTGTTTCTGCAGGAAACTACAGAGATGCAAATTAATTTTGCATGAGTTAAATGGAACCTCTCTAATCTGAATCCCATTTTTCTGCAATTTCACAGGTCTAATTACTTATAGTTCCCTAATGGGACCACCTGGTTACTTCTGTTCAGAAAATAGTTTTACATCTTTTCTGTATATCTGGCAAAGACACAGGTATTTATCAGCTCCATCCCTTTAGTGGTTCTTTCTGTCTGTGACAGACATCTCCCTTCCTCCACCCACACCCCTGGGACAGTGAGATGTGAGATGTTTGGATGCCACTGCTCTGAGTGCACTGAAAAGCACTTGGGCCTCTGTACGAGATGTAAAGATGGACACTTCAGAACTATTCTGCTGAAGTCTGGTCCTCTGTCACCCCATCAAAATCTTTAAGGCCACATATAGATTCCTACAGGAATTCCTAAGCTTTGTATTTAAAGTTGGATTTGAATTTACCAAAGTGGGAATATGATTTATCTACAGTTAATATAATACTGTCATACATAAACAAGCCCCTTTTGCTTTACACCTCTTTTTTTGATCCTAATTACTGTAACTCATTTCTGCCATGTTCTGTCATCTGGTGTAAAGCAACACAAGCGTTGGCTTCTCTTCTTGCTCTTTTATCAGCTTGCAGTTTGTCAGACATGAAGAAATATTTAGAGTAAATATATGCATTCCTTTTGGATGAAACAAACAGGAGCTAAACCTAATTCTATGATGATGATCTGTTCCCATGTTTTTGGACTTGATTTACCAAAACCAAACAATCAGTGGGTTGGATGCACTTTACTACTCTTTCTTATGGCAGACTGTTCTCATTGATATGATTTTTAAGTACCCTCCCTGCTTTGCTGCAGCAGAGGAGGACAGTTAATAAAGAAGCTCATCTTGTTCAGACTATTTTATTTTAATGGTGGGAGATCTGAGAAATCAGTTTTTTCTCTATTTATAGAGCTCCCTGCCTGCAATGTGCAATAAGCCTACTTGAACAGAGGGACTGCTGCTTGATTGTGGTTGTTTTGACTGCACAGTTTGAAAGACATACTGCTCACAGTGTGACACTGAGGAGATTAACAGCATTTAATTTTTCTTAGAATTAGTTTTGCTTCAACTGAAATAGGTCTCATTATTTTGCTGAAAAATCATCTGACTTTTATGCCCTCCACAAGTGAAATATTAAACTGTTTTTTCCCTTCAAGGAAACTGCTTACAGATTTTATTGCTGGCTTTGTTTCTTATAAGTACCAGTTCAATAAGCCAAATTGGCCATTAGCAGTTGTGCCTTTGGAATAGTGAGGGGAGTAAGTATTTGAACTGAAGGACAAACATTTTAGTGGCATCTTGATATGGGTGAAAAAAAATTGAACATGAACGTATTTTTCTTCAAGAAATTGCCCTAAAAGTCTGAATGTATTTTTAAGATCTTTCCTCTTAGACTGTGAATCAGAGATGCACTTAAGACACTTAATGAAGGGATAACAGAAAAACAGATCCAAATTGTCTCCGTGGGTTGCATGTTGCACCATGTTTGTAGGAAATTCTGCTTTGATACTGTAACAACCTTAATAATTCATCCTCATTAGCATCAAAAGGAACCAAAAAAGGATGAGAAGTCATTAGAACTTTTGAAAGAAAATTGCTATGAAAAATTCCTAATTTTTAAAATATTATTATATAAGGCATTAGGAGCAAATGGAAAACGAATATTTTCTTGTGTAAAAGGGGACATTTTAGAGATTCAAGCAAATATTCTGGTTGAAAACAATTTGATAGAAATAGATATAAAATTTGACTCAGCTTTCCTCTGCCCTTGTCATTATCCTAATTTATAGATATCTACCTGTTTTCATGAATCATGACATTTAAAATTAAGTTTGGATCCAAGACCTAATACAGAAGTACTTTGCACAGAACATAAAAACATGGGGGCAAGATTACTTGTAATATTCAAAGAGAGAAAAGGGTATTACAGGAACCACAAAAACAGCCACTTCTGGATGATGAATATCTCTTTTCAAAGTTTGGTAGGAAATTTGCAGTGACAAGGCTGCAGAAGTTTATTTCCTGTTATCTGGAGCAGGAGGTGATTCTGCTGTGGCAGCTTCAAGGAGCTGTTCCTGGCTCAGCAGACCCTCCACACCCCGGAGTGACTCTGTAGGTGCATCTGGAGACTTCAGTTCCTTGCATGGCATAGGGGACCCATCTCACCTCTGTAGGGTCCCACTGTGGATGAGGAAATATGAAATGCTGTGTTTTCAGTTTTCTCCATTTAGTGTGGCCACATTAGATCAAAGTTTTAGGAATCTATCAAGCTACAGCCTCAAGAAGAAAAAGGATGATGTATGCATAGCTTATTTTTTAAAGCCAGCTACTGAAAATATGGGTAGGATATTAATGTTCTAAACATTGCTTCTCAACAAGTAGACAGGATTTTTTCTATAGCTTGAAGATAAATAAATTTCTTAATTTCTTCATCATGATTCAGAACAGTGAAAGACTACAGTCTGCAAGGTATTGAAGCACTGTTTAAGTCCTTTTACTGTTGGACAGGACTTCATGTTCTTTTAAAACTTCTGAAATGAAAAAGGAGGTAAAGCTGAGGATGTTTTGAACTGTTGAGTAACAGATCTTAGTGAAATGGTATCTTGAATACAAGCAGGCCCTCAGATACTGAAAAGTGCACTTAAATTGTTTTATAGATTTTTTTTAAAATCTGAAAGGGTATTGCACTATCTGCATAGTAAAACTTTTCAGTTTAGTGTCAACTGAATGCCCAAGCATAGCTCTTTTTTATTTTAGATCATAGGGAATTACACAGATGCATCAATGGAAATAAGTAGAAAATGTGACTGTTTTTAGCCTTAGAAAATATGGTCAGGAATAATAAAAGATGCTTACTATCACAAACCTCATAAGAGAATCTCTCTCCTTCTTTCTTCTGCTCAGTGGATTGCAAGTCAAAGGCATTAGACAAAGACAATGACACATTACAGACAAAACATACCAATACAAAAAAAGCAAAGTATACTCCGATACAAACATTAAAATAAAGCTGGCACTACAGATTGCAACACAAAACACCCAGTGCTGATAAAACATTACAGATCATTAGCATGTGTCTGTGAAATAGTTTTGTCATTCCCGTATTGTCAGGACAGTAAATAGGTCTTGTAGACTTTTTTTAAAGCATTTTGATTTTCTTTGCAAGTAGAAGTGAAAACTTTGGCTAGGTTGCAAACATGGTGCTAATGATCTCTAAGGAACTTTGAATGAATCAGGAAACAGATATGACTCACCTCCTTCCCTCCCATGGACTCAAACATTTTCTCAAGCTGGACTCTTAGTTGCTGAATGTTGTTCATCAAGATACAGGCCTACAGAGAGAGCATCAAATATGAGATTGCGCACAACCAGTTCTTCAGCAGCCCTACATTCATAGTATTAAAGAAACATGAAGGTTGGAAAAGATTTCTAAGACCGTCTTCACTCATACAGCTGTGTTTTTTAGAGGAACTTCTGTCCACTGCTGCCTCTCCTTCCTCTTCAACTGACTCTTCTCTTTGCCTGCTCTGCCTGTGACTGCCCACTTAGGGCAGTGCTGCCCCACAGGGAACTGGATTCCATCTCCCCATCAGCTGGACAGGTTCCAGATCCCAGAATTTCACATCCTGACCTAATCCTAGGTAATTTCTAGTCATACCTAATACAGTTACATCTGGTGGATTAATGCAAGTAGCACATTCTCATCCCGTGGAGAGCAGAGGCAACAATGATCAAAGTGCTTTGGCAGTGACAACTGGCTGCAGGAAAGAGGTTGCCACACTGCTTGCAAGACCCAGTCTTTTCAGAAAACTGTGACAACACTGTAACCCAGATAATGGCTGAGGCTTAAGTATTTAAATAAATCAAGAGGCAGTTCTGTTAATAACAGAATAATATTTTAGAAATATGCATTTTTGCATTACTTGAAAAGCTGGTGAATAAATTAGGCAATAGAACTCTGTAATCATATAATTTTAGTCTAGAAATGTTGCTGTTTAAGCTAATTTTTTAAAGGCAGAACATTGTGCAAAAGAGCCACTGTGCAAAAGAAAGCAATTTCTGTATTCATATAAGGCTAAAAGTAAAACATCAATAAAAATAAGGAGCTAGTTACAAAAATCATGGAAGAAAATCTATTACTAGAATCTTGTGTACGTAGATGACTTAAAATACTGGTTTGTTATGGTGCAGATGAAGCAATCAGACAATACTTACTAAAAGAACTGTGGCTGGCCAAGGCCAGTGTGTTCTAGTGTGTGACTGGATTAATTTAGACACTGAGGAAATACATTTCAATAAAACATGTATACTTTTCTTCAGACAACAAGGTGGTGATGGCATGATTACAGTGACTGATACTTATTTGTACCTGTCTAGTTAATAGCATGTTCCAATGTAGAGCTGAAGCATGATGGGCTCAGTGACATGATTTAGCTTTAATTATTAATACATTACTGTCATAGGAATTTGGTGTCAAGAGTCCTTCTCAACTGAAGAAGAAAAAGAAATTTGGTCTAACATCTTGCTACTTAGATTATTCCTTCCCAGTGAAGCATGCTGCTTATCCTCCCACAGAATGCAGCTGGCTTTGTATAGCTGAAGTGTCACCTCTCTGCTCATCTCTTGAAAAATCCACAAATCCCACTTCTATTTGCTTATCTACCTTCTAGTAATTTATAATCACTAAGATTGAATCCTCCTTTCCTGTACTATCTCCTGACTTCTAACAAATGAAATATTTTGGAAATTATCTGCAATAATTATGAGAATTATGATTTGTGATGGGGGTATAAGTAGCTGAATATAACATCTTGTTCCTTTTGTTCCTAACAAATGCAAATGCCTTTGGCGATACACTGAAGCTATGAGAGAAACACTTCACACAAAAGCCATTTCCAAGTTTCCTTTGAGGCTGGCTCAGGTGGCTCTTTCAGAGCCTAAGCCTACCTTGGCTCAATGAAAACTTTACTATTGTTGACAGGTAAAGAACGTTATTTAAAAACATTCTCATTGCATTTCATTATCTTCTACCCTTCAGAATAGTCTGTGCAGCAGTTTATGGGAATCAGACAGATGTAACAACAAGTAAAAGTGGGTGGCAAGTACAATACCAGAACCCACATTTGTTTGTAAATGCTGACAGGAGGTGGAAGATAAGAGGCTGTTTTTACATTAGATAAATACCTTTATGTAAGCATCTTTGATATGCTTTTATTTGAACAGTTTGTATGCACATTTTGTATTGTTTAGTAAGATTACTAAAAGTATTGACTTGAAAAATAATGCCAAATTCTAATTTGAATAATAAAAAGTATTCATTTTAATCTCTTCTATCAGCTTTAATGCAGATGAACATTTGTTGCAGCTGAAATTATCAGATCAAATGGACTTTTATTAAGATAGAAGTATGTAAGGCAAAGTCTGCTAAAAAAATGTTATGTCCCTCAAAGGCATTTAATACAATATTTTATACCTAGTCTAGTGGAAGGTGTCTCTGCTTACAGCAGAGGTGTGGAAGGAAATGATCTTTAAGGTCCCTTCCAACCCAAGCCACTCTTTAATTCATAATGAGATTAATTTCATCTAAAACCTTAATAAAGATAGGTATATGAGAATGAATTCAGAAATTATTCACTCCAACAATTAAAATCTCCCATTGGATAGAGTTAGGCTAACAGGCTTGATGATTCAATGCTTTATTAGAACTTATTTCAAGAAAGCAGTGAGCTATATTTAATATTAACATTAAATTAATAGGAACTCCCAGTATTTGATATTTAGCTGCAATAGATTCTAAATTCTATTATTGTGTGTATGTTGGTGACCTGCAGACCATGACACTGCCCCTAACTATACAGAGCACTGGCAGATGTCATGCCCAGGATGTGACACAAGGACAAAGAGATCTGTGATGGGCTGAGGGCTGTACCATTGAAGGTGAACAGTCTGAGGATGGGGCTGCAGTTATTGATCCAACTGCAGATTGGTACAGCTGAACAAAACACTACTAAATACCACAGACATGGTGCTATAAGCTGCCTGCCATGGGACAACTAGCTTTGATTGAATATCAATGATACTGAAAAGCCAGTTCCCAAGAATGCTTTTCCTTGGTCTTGTTAAAGTATTGGAAATGTTTCCATTTGCTCAACGACATTTTTAGTGTCCACATCTCATTTATTTCTGAGTCCATGGCAATCTGGTTCTTCATTAGGGACTCCTTTGTAGGCAGTGAGGCAACAAAACAGCACAATTTGACCTCCCCTCAGCAGGGCTAAAGCACAGAGAACAGCAGAAACCTCTGCACACACTCCCTGCACAGGGAGCTTAGAAACTCTCCAAAGCACAAACTGCACAGAGAGGCAAGGCAATGCCAAGTGAAAACCCTAAACAAAGACCTTTGCTTCTCTTTGAGAAACAAGATGAAGATACATTCACCATGTTCACCATAGTATTAGGCTGTTATCCATGGCACATTTGTAGCCATCTTGTGATTATTTTATGACTTTAATACTGAAATTATTAACAAGGATTCTTAACTAATTTCGCTTACTGCAGCTTTTACACATTGCTGTAAGCAGCTATGAAAACATGCTGACCTCCCTCATGTTTTTTTTTCCATCTAGAGAAGTGATTACATTTTCAGTAAGTACAGTAAGTCACTTACAGGTAATTTCTGAGGCAGAAAAAAGCCACAGCTTCTTACTTACCACATTTGCTTTATCACAATAGGAGCTGAAGTAACTTGAAATAATTGCAGCATACTGAACAAGTACTTTGTTGATAGTCTAGAAGAGGAGAAGACTCTTTTAAATGGTGAATTTCAAAATGTAAACCAAAAATAATAAAGGTTTGTATAAATGATAGGCTTTACAAGTGCTTGCACACATAGTGTATTATATTTTTTAGATATAATATAAACAATCCTGTGAGCGCATTTTCAAATCCCTGCACAGCAGATGGTGGGTAGTTCTAATTGTATAGCAATCTTCAATAGCAGAGATAGTTTAATTTTAGCAGTACTGTTTGTGAGAAGCACTGAGAACTCTACTCCTTGCAATGTACTACATAATTAATGGAACAGTAGCAAGCTCAAAAAATCCTCCAGGGTGACAATACGTAGATTAGAAATATAATGGAAATATAAGACAAAAGGAGCACTGTTCAAAGCCTGGCAATGAGTTACCTTACAATAATCATGTAAATAAGAAACCTGTAAATGGAGAATTGATGCAATGAAAGAACAGAATTAAAAGTAAATGTGAACTTTTCTAAAGCCAGCAGGACTATAATGGAAATTCAGAGCTTGTGAGGAAATGTAACTATCCAAATAGAAAGCTGGCAGGGTTGAGTTTTTCAAGCAGCAGGTGAATAACTACCACCTCAAGACTGCAAACAAAAATACTTTATTGCCACACCTTGAATTTTCCTTCATTTGCACTGCCTAATTAGCTAATTGCATTTGACTGAATGGCTCCATTAATGGAACTGCAGTTGGTTCTTAGCAAGGTAAGGATTGATGCATACATATGTGTATAAAATACACAAATGTGAAATCTCAGAGAGGATAGAACTTCTCAAGCTGGTAAACCATTTTTGACAAAGTAGACAATACCCAGCCTTAAGCCACAGACAGCATGTCTTTCTTAAAATCCCAATCAGATAGAAAACACTGATTCTAAAAAGCATTGGAATCACTTAGCTTTTAAGTACATGGCAACACAGTGTCATTCTCTCTGAAGCTTAGTTGAGATGAAGTCACTTTAATTTACCTTTGCAAATCTTCTCATTAAATGAGATAGTGCTTCTGGATTAGGACACTCCAATTTCCTAATAATCTCAAAGCTTTGATTGAGCTGTGTGAAGACATCAACCACAGAACAAGAGAAGAGGGCATGATCTGATGTTTGCTGAAACTAGAGAGCAACAGTCAAATGTTAATATTTGTTCAGAGATCAAAACTGTATTCACTAATTCTTATACTTGAACTTCCTCCTAGAGCCATAAAAAGTAATAAAGGAAAGAAAAGTCTCCCTGGTAATACTAAGGAATGTGGCTTTTCACTTTTCTGATACTTTTGAATCTTTTAAAAATAAAACCAAAATTTTCTTTCATGACGTCATTATCACATAATAGATTAATGAAATGATACCATAAAATGAATTCTGTGGGGATTTAGGCAGAGGGAATTAGATGGAATTAGAATGGGAATTTCTCTATCAGGTATCTTCCAAAAGCTGTTGTCTCTTGAAGTCTAAGAAGGATGTTGTGGGACCAAATGTACTTCTGGTTTGTAATAATATATGTCTTGATACTTTATTTATTCTCTTCTTTAAAAAGTAAAGGCTCACCCCATCCTTTTTGTCTCTTTCTAGTGCTCCATGAAGAAATTCCATTGAGACATCCTCATTTTCATCCAGCCACTGTATAACAAATGGTTCAAACCACCTGAAAATTAAAACCAATTTTGTAAAGTAAAGTAGGTAGATTTCTTAAAGTTCCCAAGAAGAAAAATGTTATCCAACAGTTTGGCACCTTGTGTTTTCAGATATGTTGTAATTGCTAAAGATTCCAACAACCCTGGAAAAGTTTTTGTCACCAAAATGCTCCAGCTACCAAAAGGCTTTTCAGACTTCAGTTTCACAATACTCTCACTGGTGTACCCTGGTGATGTTAAATTAGCAGTAGCCAATTCTCTACCAGTGAAACATGGCAGGTGTGCACCTTATATCAATATGGGCTCTTTGATAGTACTTATTTTTTATTTGTATATGAAATAACTTGCATATAACTTTGTTTTAGTAAAAATCAGCTATGTTTTACTTTTATTTATTAAAAAAAAATTAAACTAATAACAGGCCTCAAACCATCTCAGCAAACCAGAGGACTTGCAGAAGATTAACGATAGCTCATATACAAGGACAGGACTGAGTACATTTATTGCAGGGAGACAGGTGAAAACAAAACCAGCAGCTGAGTATTAACCTGATCCAGTAAGAATGATTTCAGTAGTATATTCTGTTAGCATTACAGCTTTATCCAAATGGTTATAAAAAAAGGCAGGGACCTACAACTAATAGTGCTGCTCTTCCCCCATCTCATACCTTCCTCAGATGTTTTCTGACCAAAGCATTTTGTCATCTCTGAAGACCTGGAGTTACAACAGCTGTAGAAACCTATGAAATAGCTAATTGCACATTTAACACCTGGACTATTTCACCTGATAGAATGAAGAATTACAGAGAAGGAAGTGCAAAAAGCAGTTGTTGGTGCTACACACTGTGAGAACTTGGACAAACCTGAGCATAAGTACTTGACCAAAATAAACCTTGCATGAAGCCCAGACTCATGGAAGACTCCCCAAAACACCACTTACAGAGAGTATTCAGGCACTGCATCCTTGAAAGCAGAGAGCTCTCGCACATATTCATTATAAAACCATTTCACTTTGAAGTGCAAATTCATATAATCTGTGCTTTTGCATAATCGCTGCTTTTCGTGTTCTGTAATAGAAGGAGTGGAAATAAAAGCACTTAATAGTGTTCTAACAGTAAATAACATTCTTGTGCCTCAGTGCACTGCTGACATAATAATACAGGACTTGAATTTTAAAGCATAATTGGTTTGATTTTTCTCGATGTAGTAATACCCACAGTTTCAATTTTCAGGATCTGAGTACCCTTAGGAAAAAGAAAACAAACGAAAGACCAAACCACAAATTAGACTTCTCCCCTTTCTTCACTGCAGTGAGAAAAAAACCACACATTTGCTGACTTCCCGTTCTTTAGATCCTTCTTTGGCTGTTACAAAATGGTTAAGAAGCTTTTGTGTGTCAAGCTAGAGAAGACAACCATAGCTGTGTAGTAGCCAGAGGAAGTAACAGCTATAAATGCCAGTCCTACAGGAATCTGTGAAACCTGCATTTATCAGAGCTAAGAAAATAAAGAGGAGAAAACGCCACAGCTCTACAGCCATCGGATTTATGGCATAAGTTGAAAAGATGGTTCAATAAAGTGTTTTTGAAAATTTGCAAATGGACTGCACCTTCTCAGTGTCCTCGTGTTTTCCACTTACTGAATATGCAGATGGAGGTGGTTGGCAGGAGTCATGCAGCCACCTGTAACCATTTTCTCCATTTTTGAAGTCTGATTGAATTTGTTTGGAACTAATGTCCATCTTTCTTCCAGGATTTTGATCCTTGTTTTAGCTTGTACACTATGTTCTGCATTCCTCACCCAGCCACTGCAGACTTGGACAGCTCCATTCCTTCTCTCTTTATCCTTCCTCAAATCTTTCATTTCCTTCTCCCTCAGCGTGAAACCAGGGATCCACAAGTTTTGGGCAGAATAATCATACTTTTGTTTACTGCTCACAGCTTCCTAAAATCTCCATAGATCTCATCTGTTTGAGATGTCATGTCACTTGCATATTCTTCCCTAAGCAAAACAGTAATTTCTTTTCCCAGCTCCCTTAAAAAATGACCTAAAACAGGTGCTCAAGCAGGAATGATGTTCTTGGGTAAATATTAGGTATTTAGAACTTACCAGTTTCAAACCTCCTTTTTGCTCCTTATTTCTGCTTGCTTTTCAACACAGCATTATACAAATCTCATATATTTGGATAGGAACCTAATTTTCTGTAACAGCAGGAGCATCCCCTCCTCTGTCATACACTTGAATGTAACATTGGATTCTCTGTCAGTGAAAATGCAGTTAATGACACAGCCTGTGTTTTCAGATCTAGCCAGGTACATTAGAAGGAAATGTTTAATTTTATTATTATGCCAAATCAGCACTCCAGTAGCACACCATGCCATCCAACAAGTGTTTCAGATGCATTTCATTATGCAGTGAGTTACTGAGATTTGTGCAAATTGGCCCATGAAGTGACCCTGTGGACTTTTATTTCCTTTTTAGCATTGCAGTGGCATTTTCACTTTCACTGCCCTTCCATCACACTCAAGAAAAATCACTAAATCAGTTTCTGTCTAACTATTTCATTTATTCATCTTCATGCTACTTGAGAGTACTATGAACTCTCCCCAGCACAGTATCATTGTTACTAGCATTAAATAGGACCACAGAGAGAAAGATGTTGCCTTCTGTCATGGTTCTGAGAAATCTTTTTTTTTTTTAGGTAGCAGGTTTTTTCACAAACGAGTACAGAAAGCTAGATGACAAAACATTTGCTCTATAAAAGGTATTCTTACAAGGCAGACCAGCCTTTCACTGACAACAATAATTATGATATTGCTATGAAATTCACTGGACATCTGCTGCTTAAGTCATTGTTAAAAATCTATCCTAGATTGCATCCCAAAAGAATGGAATTTTTGAAATGAATTTTTTTCATTCAAGCTTTTCATAAATGGGTTGTTAGATTCTACAATGTAACTTGAGAATGTTTGCTATAGTATCACAGATACTTATCACAAGGAAATACTTATTTCAATTTTAGAAATGAGCTACTACCATTAATAGTCAAACTTGTCCAGGAGGGTACAACTTACATATACTATTCACTGATATTTTCTTTTTAAGGTTAAAATTTATAACACATTAAAAATAAACACAAAAGTAATTCAGGAATAAATGTACTTTTTTCTGCAGGCTCTTATGCCTTGTTGAGAATTTTTGAAGTCTCCCAGGATATTATTTATAGTTACATGTAAGTGAAAAATGCATCCAGAATCCCTGACATTAATGTACGAGAACATCAGCGTTTCTGTTTCAACAATGTCTGTCCTATTTTATAGTATTTCTAAGTCAACATTTCTTATCTCAAAGTTTACATAGAAATATACATACTATGTAAGCCTTCTGTCAAGTTTTGAAAATTTTCTACAAATCTATTTCCCACAATCAGCAAATACTTCACAGGACATATGAGGTCATTAGCATCCATACATTTTACCTCTTCAGTTCATATAAACCAAAGAATGGGGCAAACAGGTGCCCATATGAGTCAGCAGTGACAGTTTTAACGGGATAATAGATGGGTTTATCCATGGCAACCATGGATTTTGGTTACAAAGTGCAGCAACATCACTGTAGGTGTTCTGAATTTAGATTAAGATCAATAGATCGCTTCCTTAATTTCTGAACATCTTGCACAACCTAATGTAAATGTGAGCCAGCACAGGATACCTGGATGCATTTTGGAAATCTGTGTTTATTTTCCTGGAGGGAAAGCTAGTGCCATGTTTCCCTATACAGACATATCCATTTTGGGCTTTCTAGAAGACAGATGTAGTAACTGCACAATATAACTCTTTTTGAAAAACTCCACTCTTGCTTTGCAAAATTATTATCCAACTGAGTCAGTTGGGAACTAAACCTGCCAGCTGTGTGCAAATGTGCTCTCTGGAGAGACGATGGCAGAAATACCTGAACATTCTCATAACTGATTCTAGGTAAGGAAATCTCCAGTATAACAAACCTGACGCTGGTAATGATTTTTACTTTGTGCTGCTCCTTTTCTGACGCATTCCTTATAGTGCAGCATATTTTTATAAGCATCTACTCATCTAATAAATTTCATAAAGAAGTCACATTCAGTTCCCATGCTGGCATATTGTATATCACTGTGCCCTGCATCAATGAAAAAATACTGGTAAGATTCTTGTAAACTGTAACATCTGTAAATTCTATGGGGCACTTTAGCTGCTTTTAGGAATTACAGTTCCAGCAAGTGTAACTTTTTTTACATTGTTGATGCCACTTGGGGTGGAGGGAGAATATCTCCCTAGGGGTGATGCTGTAACACACATGTGCTTCCACAACAGACACTGACTGCAACCACAGTGAAAACTGTATGGAATTGTTCCATCTCACTGCTACAAATCACAGAGATGGGAGCTGCCTTAAGGAGACCTCCAGTAAGCAACAGCACTGAAGAAAAACAATAAAATCTGCTCCAATGTTATTTGTATACCCAAGAATGAAGAGAGATTATTTTTGAAAGCTATTACAGGGAATGCATAAAGATATGCAAAAGAACTTGTGTGTGATGAAATCAGCACAGCCCTGGTGATGCTGTCTCTGGCATGTAATTTAATTGCACACAGCAGTTCTTTTAGGGAAAAATTTATAAAGAAACATAATAGGAAGGATTATAATCCAAGGTACCTTTCTCATAGGCCTCCTTGACCAAACAACAGTACTTTGGAATCATGTTGAATTTTTGTTCATTTTTCAGCAATTGCTGAAGAAAGCTGAGAAGATTTTCTTAAAACAACAAATAAATGTTATAATGATGACTTATTAAGCAGAAATATCTACATGACACTAAGGACATTATCATTAAACAAACTGGGATAGAATCTTGTTCACTACAGAATCCTTTTTTCTTTTTAACCTTGAGGCAATAACATCACTCTGATTTTCCGTGTAATTTTTGATATGTATTAGTTGCTAAAAAAGGAAAAAGGGTAATTTAAAAACCTTCATAAAAGATGAACATGTTAAATATTCAGATAATCAAACTGATATTTTGTTCAACTCTGATTTTCCTTATTTGGGTACAAAAACTCAGAGAATTTTTTTTTCTACAGCAGTTTCCAAGCCAATATGTTTTTTGTAAAAACATATAGTTAAGCTGCTTGAAGGATTCTGGTAATATGGTTTTAAATTATATTTCAAATCTTTATGAACAAGAACTTCAAGGAAATTAGTCTGTAAAAAATGTACAAATTATTACATACACATAACTAGATTTTTCTAAAAAACCAAACTTGTACAGTTTTCAGGATTTATAAATAATGTTTCAGGGATTAATAAGTACTATAAAGAATATTTATGTGTAGCAAATTAATTGCATCACAACTAGCTTGTTTGACTGACATACATTCTATTGCTCTACAGTTTATTAAACAGAAATGGTTGAGACTAGGCATATAGGATTTGTGTTTGGATTAGCTGCAAATTTTCCCATCAAAACTCAGCTGTTATTCTCAATCATTGTGACATAATTCCATATTATTTTCAATAATTACCTACCAATCATTCTAGAGACGACCAGCTGCTATCTATTTCTTCCAGAACTGGTGTTTCAGAAAACCTGCTATTTCCAAACTTGCAGTCATATACTTGGGAAGGGTAATTGGCAACACAAAACTGAGTACAGCTAGAGGAAGCTAAGCTCCATAAGGAGTGATATGGATGGGGTATGCATTGGTATTCCTCCCTCTGAATCACTGTGGGAACGTTACACTGAATGATGCTCCTCTGTTTTTGGATAAAAGTAGAAGTTAATGTTCAGTGCACCTGATGCCAGTGCAATTTCCCCACAATACAGGAGTGGTTGCTATGGCACAGCCTCTTTTATGCTTATAGTGCTCTACATTTAATCCCTTTACCCCTGAAAGAATTCTGAAGCCTTTGATTGTATGAATGTAACAGCACACAGGCCACAAATAAAGAAAAAAATTAACTCAAAGTTCATCACTGATTTAGAAGATAACATTACATTCTATTAGAATCTTGTCCCAGGATTCTTGTACTTTGCTAAAGGCAATGGAAGTCACTGGTTATTAACTGAAATAGATAGTAGAAACAACTAATTGATAATTAAGCATAATTTACATTGATTTTTATAATGTAAAATACTACAGACATTTCTGAAAGGGCTCTTTGTGTCAAGATGAATATAATAAACCAAAACCTGGAAAACTTCTGTCATTACCTCCTTTTTGGATTATATTTATCTCTAGCCTCCCCCCCCCCCCCTAATTCTCCTTTAAAAAATATACTGTATCTTTCACAATAGACTTCTACACAGTCAATTTTTCTCTGCATTTACTTGGAAATTTTCATCAAAATATCTTTGGACAGTTCACAAACATAATGGACTGCACCTGGAACACCTCTGTGGGGTGATGAAGCTGTGCAAACAGGAAACTGAAGAAAAAAGGAACCAAGTACACTTATTAAGGCAACATGCATAAATTAAGAAAGACATTGTAGATCTTCTTGAAAGATTTCCTTACTATGGAGTTATATTTCCTCCCTGGACAGAAGAGCTACTGGAGACAGTCCAGTGGAGGCCACGAAGATGATGAAGGAACATCTTTCTTATGAGGAGAGATTTAAGAGAGGAGCTGGGCCTGTTTAGTCTGGAGAGGAAAAGACTCAGGGAGGATATCATTAGTGCATATAAATATCTCAAGGAGGGTGCCAAGAGAAGGGTGCCAGACTCTTTGTGTTGGTGCCCAGCAACAGGACGAGGAGCAATGGCCATAAAACACAGGAAGTTTCATCTCAGCGTGAGGAAGAACTTTCCATTGAGGGTAGCACTGGAGCAGCTGCCCACGTAGGTCATGGAGCCTCCCTCTCTGGAGACATTCCAAACCCTCCTGGATACATTCCTGTTGTCACCTGCTCCAGGTGACCCTGCCTGGACAGAGGGGTTAGACTGGATGATCTCCACATGTGCTTTCCAGCCCTAGCAATTCTGTGATTCTGCGACAGAGATCAGGGAAGGAAGACAGACTGTCTTATTCTGAAAGGTGAGGAAAAATGGATTCACTGTTCTTTTTTTGTCTTCTTGCCTGCAGTGGAAGCTGCTAATCAATCCCTGGATTAATGCAGTGCTGTAAAAGCTGATGTGACACTGCCCTTTACATTCAATGAGAAGCTCTCAAAGCAGGAGGCCGTGTGCGCAGTGCTCTGCTTTGCCTGACATTTCACAGCAGGTGCAGCAGAGTTCAAGGGCACCTGCTGGGTGTCAGAAAAAGCAGAGATGTACATTGTTCCCTGGGAGAGGTAAATGTCTCATGGGAACTTCAAGGCCATCAAACACCAATGTCATATACTACTAAAGTGATGTAACATGTAAGATCATGAGGGATGTATGAACCTGCTGTAAACTACCCTATCTTCTACTCTAAGCATTGCATTTGCCATTTTTACCCACTGTGTTATATTGCCTAAATGTTTCAGATTACTTAGGCAAACTTATTTTGATATTTTATTAACATTAAACAGTTGGTTTTTTTACTGCTTGTTTTTAGTCCTTATTACTCCTATTAGTCTCATCACTTAATCACTACTTCGGAAGTTAAATACTTCTACAAAAGTTCCAGAACAGCGGTTGGGTTATCACTAAAAGGGCAATGCAAGATGTGCAGTTTGATTATGCATAAACTTGGTCTGTTTTACTTGCTGCCAAGAAAAGAAAAATACCAGGAATACAAGTAAATGAATAAGATCAACCTCAGTATAAATTTCACCCTTCAATATCATATCAGACTGAAATTTACATACCACGATACTAAAGAGATAATATTCAAAGAATAAACATTTGGAGATAAAAATCTGTCTTTGGATACATGGGGCTACTCTTGAATAACAAAGGGAATAAGCACTTACTTCCAGTGAGAGAAATAATCTGAACTGCTTTTTACTGCTGGTGAAATTCTTGCTTTGTATATTTATTGACCATGGAATGTGTAAGGAAATGGAAGCTATGAATGAAGCAGAAGAAATAGTCCATCCTATTTTGTATGAGATCTACAATGATAATTAAGGCCCTGGTTCTGAAGAATATGATTGAAATTTCGAATACTTCATACTGATATTTTAACATCTATTTGAAGTAATAAAAATAGAAAATAATGAAAGTAATAAAAGTAATGAAGTATTAAAAGAAGAAAAGTAATGCTAACGTAGGAATCCAATTTATATTGATTATTGATTAAGCTTTCATAAAACTCTAATATGTATAAACATTGCAAAACAGAGAATATATGCCCCCATCTTTGGAAGTGCTCAAGCCAGGCTGGATTGAGCCTTGAGCAGCCTGGCCTAGTGGGTGGGATCCCTGCCCATGGCATTGGGGGTTGGAATTGGATGATCTTTAAGGTCCCCTTGAACCCAAACCATTCTATGTTTTTATGATTTAATAGTGTAATGCTTGAATCTGGGATGGAAAACAGAATAAACGTAACAAAGAGCACTTCAAAAGCATTGGAACTTAAATACTGAATACTCAGCTTTGCATCTTCAATGTAAATTTTGTGATAGGTTTCTTCCATCTACTTATTGCTTAATTTAAAAAAATGTGTCTTTCCATGAAGACCTGATTCTCTGCTCTTTGCCTCATCACTGAATGCCAAGTGAGCATAAAACCTTATCAAACAGGCATGCTTGCATTTTACAAGCAATTAGTAGAATGAAGAACAAACCAGGAAGAATCCAGCAGTAAGATAAATGTGAGGCTGCACTTAAATAATTACCTGTGTTCAATCTGGCTCTGCCTGCAAAGGCAAAACCAGAGAGGTGTTCTCTAATTCTTACCCAGCAAATTGCACTTAAGGCTTATCAAAAGATAATGTGGAAACAAGAAGTTTTAACAGATTTATCCTGTTCTCCTGGGGGTGAAGCAGTATCAAATGTTTAGTTTAGAACTAATTCACTTGCCCATAAGAAGAAATTGTCCTCAGATTCTATATGAGAAAAAGACACAAATTAATCTCTGTAAGTGGAACAGTCCTGAAAGTAAAAGACTGAGTCTTCAACCTAGGAAAACAGAGACTAGGAGAAGAACAGCTGCTGTGTGAGGAAAGCTTTAAAGCAGTGCCTTAGTAAAAATGGGCAAGATTAAAGATAGCAGAGGTTATTTTAATTTTCTTTAACTCAAATATTGTATTCTAGTTGATGAAGAAAGGTATTTCTTTTCCAGAAAGCTGTTATTAGTTACTGTTTCTCAATGAAAGAAGTCCAAAGGACAAGGGGATTCATTGTGTGATTAGCTCACAGAATGCAGCAAAAGATGCAGCACCGACATTCCACTGCTGCTGTGTGAGAATTATGCAGCTCCACTCTGATAAGGGGAAGAAACCCCTCAAGAAAACAAAAGGATGAAAGTTTCCCCCAAGCAGCAGATGCAGAGCTGTACTAAACAGTGCAGGTCTTTTTAGGGACTGTCTGAGGGGACAAAGTCACATTTTTGTTTAGAGGTTTCATTTGTGTGGGGTTTTTGTTTTTCTTCCCCAGCCATAAAATTAGTTCAGACAAAAGATATAAGTCTATAAGTCTTTTTTGCAAAAACACGAGATGGAATAAAGTGGTATTATCTTGCTGGTAAAGAACTGTAATCAAGGACAAGAAGAAAGAAGCAGCAAAACATTCTTCTGGGTTGAGATATCTATAAACTCTGGATGAGGTCTTGCCTGCCCCTGCTGCTACAGGTGATATACAGCCCATTCAGCTGAACAGAACACTTCTCCCTTCAACTCATTTGTGGAAAGGGCAGGGCCATGTGAGCTATAAATAACCTGTAATTATTAATCAATCATAACCTATCCAGCATGTAGGTACCAGTATAAGCTGACAAAAATTGCCTTTGTCACATTTTTTTTACAATAAGTGATTACCTGAGTAAGAGCTAATAACAGTGTTTAGGAGTAAGAGTAATAGTCATTGGTTAGAAAAATAATAAATAAAGACACAGCTATCATTATTAAATATATAGGACAATATACACTGCTAGTATTGAGTGACAAGTTTAAGACAGAACAATGAAGACAGGCATTCACTGATGCATTACTTTTTTTCTAGTAAATCTGGCACCATGAATACACCTACAGTCAGATACAGAGAAACTTGAACTTACTAAGATTACTGTAGACTTGTACTGCAGTACTACTCATTGTTCTGATGATGGTTCAATGTGTAAAATCCAAGAAAATGGGTTAGAGAACAAGGAAATTATAGATATAACAGTCCCAATTGCAAAGTTGTCCCATATCAGAGATCTCTGAGGTAGTTCCAGCAATATGATACATTGCTACAGCAGAATATGAAGAAGTATTAACTCAGCTCCTGGGAGCAGTTTTGTCCACTTCATCTGTCTTAATTACTGGGTCTAATAAACACCAACAAAATAGTCCCATTTGGCATGGCTGTGGTGTTTTTTAGGCAAGCCTGGAGAGCTCTGCTTTGCCCTCAACAGGTGGATTCTCATACTTAGGAAGCTCAGCCCCTCAGGATGTACAGAACAACTCTAACAAGGATGTTGTAACCTGCTGTTACCAACATCCTTGTCTGTTATGGTGAATAAAGAACGTTTCTAACTCCCCTCTTCCTCTAATCGCAGCAACATGCTGTCTTATCTGCCAAAGGAAGGTTTAACTCCAACTGTAATCTCCTTGACTTTGCCTTTACAGACTCTCTGAGTTGACATAGAGGACTCTTAATTCCTCAGGTGTTGGAAAAGATAAACATGGAATACATTTGTTGAAAAGTGCCAATGTAGAAATGAGACTGACTAAAATAAAAAGGTTTTATATGTTGATTGTGATGACATCCTGCATTCTTGTGGGATGGATGCTGCCTTCTTGTCCTTTACAAAACCTCAGTCTCACCTTCCCTCACCTCTGTAGCATCCCTCTAAACCAAGACTATATTCCATCTTAAGGGGAACTTTGTAAATTGTAAATCTGGAGTGAAAATAGACTTGAAATCTGCCACCAAATGGCGTGACCTTTCTCTGGGCAGCATTAGCCTTTTTGGCTTTTTTCTATGCTGTCTCTGTGCTTAGCATCAACTCCTGGACCTGCCTCTCCTCTTTCAAATCACTTTATCAGTTTCTGTCATGGAAGAAGCTTCTGTCAGAGAAACAGGAAAGTAGTATCTTAAGCACTGAAG
Source organism: Anomalospiza imberbis (assembly GCF_031753505.1). Taxonomy (NCBI): domain Eukaryota; kingdom Metazoa; phylum Chordata; class Aves; order Passeriformes; family Viduidae; genus Anomalospiza; species Anomalospiza imberbis. The sequence goes on along the minus strand of NC_089693.1, from coordinate 12,869,436 downwards.
ACAACAGCAAACTTGAAAAGCAATCCTACATTAAATGCATAAAATAGTGGAATGACTATCTCCTTTTCCTATTTTTATAAGGCCTTTAGCACCTTAGCTCTGCAGGATGGAGACTGTCTGTTGCTGTTATTTGCACAGCAGCCAACTAATTTCTCGCCTAATTCTTGTCTTGACTTCTGGCCACTACCAGAATGAGATTGTCATAATAACAGCAATTAGGATGTTCTCTTTATAAAAGACTGGATAGTTTCAGATATTTGATCTGACCTATTCAAAAGTTAGAGATCTGAAAGATCTGAAAAAAAAATTTCTGAGGACAAAGAATTAAAAAAAGGTACTTTGCAATTGCATGTCTAATTTCAGCATATTAGTCTCTCATTATCTTTTAACCTTTGCATCTTCGTACTTGTAAAGGAAAATATTTCCTACCATATGAAGTAACAAATCATATGCACTGTTGGTGAAACTCCCTCTCTGTTCTCATTTTTTTTCAGCATAAATATGGAATAACTGGGGGATCAGAGAGTACAAAAACATTACCATCCTATAGGATCAGATATTTGTGCAACTAAATGCCAAACAACAGTCTATAATGTATCATGCAAACCACTGATGCTTCATGGACAGCCTGCAAAGAAGAAAAACATCCCAGAGAGACCAAATCTAATGAAGACAATTCTCAAAGAGAAACATGTGATACCTTTTTCATGCAAAATCTATACATTAAAATAATCCATTAGACCAGAAAAAAAAATATAACTGGTGTGAACTCAATTCGTTAAAGTTTGCATAAAACTTTTAACACTATCTAAAGGCTAGAAATTTTAATTAACTTAAATTGGAAGAAAATCTAGAATGAAATTATGAACTCAATACCAGATTTTAGTAGAGTTTTGTTTCCAAGGCATGTCAGCTTGGCACAGTGTAGCCCTGATCTTGGCAGCTGTGCAGACCTGAATTGTGCTTTGGGATGTTCTTTCCTCCCTCACCAAAAACCCGAGCTGTTCCCCCAGTGCCAATTTAGTGCCTTGGTACTCTCAGAGACATGGTTTTGCTCTTCCCTAGCCAAAGGCCACTGCCATGGCAGCTGCTCTGCCCTCTGACTTCTCCATGCCACAGCAGCAGCCTCCTTGCTTGAGTGTCCTCCAAGGACCAAGGGAGAAAAGGCAGCAGAGGGTGTGTGGTGCCAGCTGGTGCTGTTCACAGGGCTCCTGGGGTGTTCTGCAAGAGGGGGTGGGCAGAGGGCACTGCTGGAGAGCAGCAGATCTGCAGTGCACACACCCCCTGAGCAGATCCAGGAGGGATTCAGCTGTACAGGGATAGGAGAGAGCCTGAACAGCCATTCTGAACTGTGTTCAGGAAAAAGGGAAAGGAATGGAAAGTGGATGCTCCAGTGTTTGCTGTCTTCTATTTCCCGAATTTAAGCTGATGGGTGTGGCTGGATATATTTGTGAATACAAAAAGTGGGTAAAACCAGAAACAGGATCTTGGATGAGCTAATCTTATCTTTTTTATCACATGAACAATCCTTTTACAAACAATGCTGAACCAGTTCATTGCTTCTTGATTGGATGCAGAAAGGAATCAACTTCGTAACACAAAAGATGCTGCTTCAGGAGATTAATACTAAATTAGAGTAGGGAAAGATTGCAATCACAGCCCTGGACACTAGGTATGAACAGATGGTAGCCTATGTTAATAACTTGGAAGGCGAGAGTGGCATAGCAGAATGCAATGCATTTTAATGAACTCCATTAAAACCATGAGGACCAACTGTGAACATATTCAAGACCTTGCTTCTAATCTTATAGAATTTAAAGAAAAAGATATTATTGCCATCAACAACTGAGTTAAACCCTTTTTACAGAATATCTATTGAAAGAATTAATAATTCAAATCCCAGCAAAGCTGGGTAGAGGATCAGTATACTGATCTATATTTTTTTGACTAGATTTATTAAGTTTCTTGTTTAGGAATGAAATCATAGAAGGTGAAATTGTGTATATTTATAATAATTTGTGCTAATTTCAAAATGACAACTTATACTAATTTCATTTTCCTTTAATTATTATTTATACGCAGGAACCGTTTCACTAATGATTCTGGGAGCAGTTTAGAATTCCTAATGCCAACAATGGCATTTACTCTCCTCAGAAAGTCAGTATCCACAGCAACACAGAAATGAGACCGCATTCAGGAACTGGTCTGGAACATAAAAAGTCAAATGCCTTCTACATCTCTCTCTGCAAAATAAGGATTAATATTAACATTAATATTTATTTTACAGTCCTGATTCAGTCCAAACATCCACACTTTATATATTGTATAATTCACTCTTTCTTACAAGCTTCTTGTTCTATTCTTTACAACCAAGAAACAAGCCACAACTTGATCTGAAGCTGCCTTTTGAGTGATCAGTGTGCTCTAATGAACAAATAGAGTGAGTGATGTTTTGTGGATAATTTCATTGCAGTGCAGAATGTTTATAGTTCAATGGCTAAAGCAGCACAAGCTCTGGGTGCTCAGATGGATGGGTGTCCATGTGCAGAGTATAACTACACCCCCAAGGTCATGAAGTCATGGCAATTGGTGACTATTAGAAATCCTCAGTAATCTGTGCTATCTGTAAGGGAACCACAACACTGAATTACTGACCAGCAGTTTTCTGATAGCTGTTCCTGACTGACAGCTTCCCCAGACAGAAGATTCCCTGATGGAACCAGGAATATGCTTTAATCTAAAACAATGGCTTTCACTTGGTGTTCACATTTCTCAGATTTTGGAAGCTTTTGCCTTCACTGATCACTCTTAAAGGATCATCTCCTGCCTGACATCCCTTCTCAAACTTGCACTTCTAATTCACTCTGACATGACTGCAGCACAGCACTGTGAAACTATAGTTTGAACATCTCTTCTCCTACCCACATCTAAGATGTCTCACATCTTCTGTTGTTTTTGTACATATTTTAATTACCTTCCTTCCTTTCTCCTCTGCTATGCTTAGTACGGAAGTTGCACATTCAAATAACATGACTAACAAAAGAAAGTAACACAACAGCAGATGAACAAAACAGTTCTTCCATCAATAGCCATTTCAGCCACTCATCTTTTCTCTTTCTATATCATCATGAAAATCTGCCATGTCATCAAAGCACCACTGCACAGATATTATTGCATTAGACATTCTGGAGAGAATAATATAGAAGTGTTTCTTCAAATATTTGTTTTTTTTTTAATATTTTATGCCTGTTGAATTGCATTGTTTTTTAAATCCAATGCAATCATGTTTCTTCTCACCCTTTTTAGACTTGCTCTGTAGTTAGTAGCAGACTTGACTAATGACAATGCCAGTTTCATGCGGGTATTTTTACTTGGTTTGCTGCAATAACCATATTTTATTGTGTGTTTGAAGCCATTAGTTGGAGACAATCTGCTATATAGCAAAACCCCATATATTTTAACAATGGTTAACCACAATATCTTAAGAGATAAAATGAAACTGCATTTGGTTCTGCTGGAACTAGAATGAATATATCCTGCCTTTTGAACACAAAAAGATTTAATTATAAGTGTGTGTTTCCTCCATAATTTCATTCTGCAAATGTTCCTTATGGGCAAGCTAGCAATTTTCAGCTAGTGAGAAAAATCAGAGTGTCTACACTGCTCTCTAGCAAGCACGTATGTGTCTCTTTGGACACTGAAGGTTTTTATCAGATCTAAGAAGCAGCATTTCAAGTCACAATTCTTTTGTGTTGTTCTTTCACACATAACTTCATATACTCACAGTACAATGATTTGATTCCTTATAACCCTTCTTTTTCACTAACTTACGAAGCATCTTAAACAAGTACACCAGAAAGCTCTAATCACACACTGAAATCTGATGCCAGGTATCACTTGCTGTGAAAATCAGTCTTGCTGAACTCACTAGTGCAATTAATAGTTTGTTCTAATTACCTTCCAGAGCGTATTTCATATCCTGGGCAAACAGAGTCCACATGATTTCAGCACTGATTTTTCCCATGTTCAGCTCTTGAGGGAACCTGCAATCAATCACATTACATCAGTTCACCTGCTGCTAGGAATGATGCTTACAGCTGCACACCAAAAAGACAAATATTTCCATAAAATAATTCCCCTAGTATTCCCACTTACTGTATTGTATATTTTGTAACAATTATATAAACCATCCAATCTTCACATAAAAACTTTCCTCACATGACATTTTAAATCAAGAAACATTCATCTCTCTTGCAGATGATTCCTCAACTTTAGATAAATCAGCTGTCTTAGGAAGAACACAAAACAGTTGGCTCAGATGTTTAGCCACAGGTTTTCCTTAATTCCCTTCTGATAGTGGAAAAGAGTGAAACTGTCTGTGAAGCTATATTGGTTTATATACTTGTAGAATCCAACTCACTGAAGACTTCCACCTTGATGTATGGATAAAATTATAAAGAAAATAATAAGTGGTGAAATGCAGATTTTGATTCAAAATTTTAGTTTTGGTCTCATGGTTCATGTCATCTTTGAGAAGTCCTTTTTAGGTACTTTCTGCTGTTACCAGTTAGGTATTTTAACACAAATTTTTCATAGATCCCAGCTGCTTGTTATTCAAGGCAAAAGAAAGGCCTTAATCTTTGAATTACCATTTTCACTGCTAGCAACTAGCAAAAGCTGATATTTTAATGATCAACACTGTGGTTTTGTCACATTTTTTGTCTTAAAAAAAGGGCTGTCTTTAATGCAGGTGTGGAACTGACATTAATATGAGCCATTCTCAGGACACAGAGGCAGAGCCAGGCAGGTCAGGCAGATGAAGAGCAGAAAGTAGAACACAGAATCTCCCAGTAGGGTAAAGGAGTTGTTTATAGCACAGGGGTGCAGTGAGAGCCACACAAATACACCCACAGTTCATCAGGAATACATAAAATAAGGGAATATATTAATGAGGAAATACACAGAGCTCTGTGGCTTTTGTGTTGAGGCTATTACATTTTATACTAGCAGAGAATTGGATCCAAAGTATTTTGACCTTTTAGTAAAGCACTAATCAAATTCAGAAAATATTCTGTTATAATTTCTGCAAAAATGTAAGAATTTTAAAGGTCTTGTTGACATAGAAAGAATGAGAATTATGTGCAACTTAAAAGTGGTAGCAGTATGATCCAAGTAATGTATTCATTTTAGAGACCTATTTGACCCTGATCATATCTGCAAAGAAAAAGTACTTAAACAGCTCATTAGCTCTGCTACTTTAATAGGAAGCAGTTGCTAACTCAGTTCACTGAGCCCTCTTTATGCTAATGACTGCTCAATTAAAGAACTTTGTATTAACTCTATTAACACAAAATAAATTTCTTTTCAAAAGCTGAAATGTGTTCCAGCTGTCTTAATTTCTTTACCTCCAATCCACTCTGAGTTCTCTCTTAGCACCACACTTGAACTTTGACAGTGTTGCTCTGAGGAAGTATTTAACAGCTGATTGAATATTGACACTGTCTTTTGAGCATATTGCAAGGCTGGCCATAAAGCAAGGCAGGGTCTGATAAAAATGCACTTGTTTGATTAGTGATAAATAGATTTGTCTATGCATTTTAACTTTGAAAGCACATGCACACACACAAACTGCAATTATCAATGTTGATTAAATTAGTTCAACACATCCCACCTGGCCTCAGGTGAAGTCTAAAATTGTGACAGTTTTTATACTTCTCATAGACTGGTGGGCATTGCACAGCTGCCAGTCACAGGCATGAGGGAACTACCAGAGGTATCCTTGCAGTTTACTGTATGTAAGAAGCTGACAAAACCAATGCACAAGCCCCATAGGCCATAATTTTCCCAATTTTTGTGTCATTGTTGGAACTATATAAAATCTCAGTTTATCCAGAAGAATTATGTTGCCCATACATTATCATATCTATGTGTTTTCAAAAATACTAAATTGCATATTGCATACAAGGCAGCCACTTATATCTTCTCTCTATTGATTTTAATGAAGAAAAATTTAGTGAAAACAGTTTTCATTGGCTAGTTCTAATGAAGGGCAATATATAAAACCACAGATCAATGGAATGAAATTGGACTCAGCTTAAAACAAAATGAAAAGAGTCAATGTATGAGAAAAACACATATAACCCCCAAAGCATTTATCCCAGATAGTACTGCATGTCTTTAGTTCAACCCTAAAGTCAGAAAATTCTATCATGATAATTAAAAATTATTTTTCTTAATTTGTGCTGCCAAATCTCCAGTCTGCTACTTCTTGAGACTATCAAATCTCTGAACCTCAGATGCACTCTCAGAATAGCTCATTTTCCATACTTGGTGGCTACAGTCTCATCCAGGTGCTAAATCTCACCAGTCCTAGGGGGTGAATGCATTCAGTTTTGTGCTGTGCATGCAGCAAGAGGATAGATCACACCATCTGTGGAGTGCTGGCATGGCCTCTGTTGCACTAATTCTTAAGACAAAACTTCCATTTGATTTTGGAAAATATGCATTCTATTTAAACTGGGAGCAAAGAGCTCATTTACTCTTACATTTTGCGCTCTATCCTCCATCTATCCAAAGCTTCATTTTTAAAACTCCTTTCTCTGAACAAAAAATAATGGGCAAGACAGATGCTGTATATAGTCCATATAACTACTCTTGTCTGTCAGTGTCACAGTTACATGAGAAGCCACAGTGGCTATGGTGAGAGAATGAGAACAGCTTTGTTCACAGGAGAATGTTCACAAATTCAATGAAAGAAGTGATCTCCATATAAGCATATGAATATCACACATTAAATATACCACAGAATAAAGTGTAATTGGTAATGAGGAATATCACTGCATCAAGATGCAAAACACATCCGATACACTTTCTAGAATGAAAGAAACATTCTAAAGTTGGCCTGATGCGGTCCAATTCAAGATAGAGTATACTCTGATTTTTTCACTTCCTTCCATAATTTTTTTCCACTGACCTTATGTTTCATAACTCACTGACATGTAGGTTACAATTATGCTGTTTCTACAATATAAGTTACTATTCCAAACTTTTCAGAGGTATTAAACATCCTAGCTCCTGAAGCATGAGGAAATCTGCTCCTGCAGATGTCATTTGTTAGTCCTTTCCATACTGCGTGGAGCACAACGTGATCACAGAGAAAACAGATCCTAACATTGCAAAGATCTGAGGATCAGTAAAGAACAAACTTAAAAGTCCCATTAGAGCTGTCTTGTTTCTTAAATTTATACTACAGTGACAACTTGACTCTTCTGAGTATATGTGCAAAAAAAAAAAAGTGCAGAGGCCTGAAGTTTAGATCTTGCTTTCAAAATACAGAAGCGTATTTGACTGGAAGATTTTGTCCTTGATTTGATGTTCCTTTTATTAGAATATATATTTTGTTTTGACAGCAATTTCTCCTGTCTCACAGGGTATTTGGAAGCACCAGGAAGCCCCAGATTTGCCTGCGAATCAGGTTTCCAACACATTTTACATTGCTTGACTACTAGAATGAGGATTTTACAATTTAGATACCAGACCGTGTTTTTCCCTCAAAATTGTCAAGTTTCTCATGTCATGTAAGAACTGCAGGTTGCCCCCACACTCCCACTGGTATGCTCTGTCAGTGGCTGCAGTGCTTGCTGAGGCCATCATGTCATGTTTCATTGGATTCATAACCTGATACAGTTCAAACTACTCCATCGCAGTGTAATTTTTGCCTCCAAGGTAGATATAAAAATAGGGTTTCCAAAACTGGCTGAGGAGTAGAATTCTGAGCAATATTATACAATTGTGAAAACTTTTATCAGAATGCTCTCCTGGGGATCTTTGGTTACCTCATTTCTAAAATAGGATTCAAATGGATGTAGGCCTGAATACTCCACTGAGACACTGCATGGCCATATATTTCTAATAAAGAGTCATATTTTTGCAGTATTCCTGTGTATTCAATTTATATGTCCCATTCATCTATTTTAATGCATTTTCTTTTTTGAGGTAAGCAGTGGGGGAAGAGGCTGTCTTACTTTTTCTCAAGAGTTTTTACATGCTGCTTTTGTGTTAGGAGAAGATTTCTTTTTTAAAAAAAATGTATCCAAAGAAACTCTGAACAGTTTTTCAAATTTTTTTCCACCTAGAGCCTCTTCATCTTTTACTTCTGATGTCTCCAACTTCTAAAAGACATGATATTCCCTGTGTTCACTCTTTCACTTACAAATGCACAGCAAAAAAGAGAGAAGTCAGAGACACAAGCGCTCTCCCTTAATCTGTCCCAATTCAGTCCACTCCTGATTCTCTTTTCACATCTTACACAATCATTCATCTGTACTTTAGGGAACCTACTAATCCCCTTAGAAGAACTCTGTTCTTTATGCCTTTACTTTCTCCATCACATTTGTATAGAAATACAGCTAGAGCAATTTTTAGGATAATTAACTCACAATTACACTTGTTTAATTTAAATGAAGAGACTGAAATGAATCACATATATGTATTTGTCTCAATTATATAACTTATAATTACTATATTATTTATACAGCCTGTCAAACAAAAGGTTGAGCTTTCATTAATGGAGAAGCTCGATGCTATGACATAAAAATGGAGTAAACAGGAAAAGTGTTTTCTTTCCTCTATAGGGTAAGAACTTATTCCTTAATAAGGTCCATGCAACAGATAATTGAACAAAGAAATGCTTATTATCCAGGACTGAAATGATACTTTATTTATTTCAAGTAAAGGAAGGAGTCAGAAGTCAATTAAATATCTTTCAGCTTCTGGTTATCACCAGGAGGTTTTCTTTGTCATTTTTACTGTGGGGCCATAAATAGAATGGTACCTTTTATCAACAGATAAGCACATCTCAATGTACAGAGTGCCTTCTAGTATCTACCCTATTTTGGCTGAAAAAACCAGATTGTTCCTGCTCCCCTTCAGAGCATTCAATTAAATGCAATTGCAGAAACCTCTATTAATTGTTTAGTCATAAACAGATGTCGGTTTCAATGTTAACTGTTGCATAAGTCATCACAGCCAGACTATGTCCAGATTTTCTGCAATCTCTCTGTAAAATGGTTCCAAAGAGCTAAAAAGTTTTCCCAGGGTCTCATCACATCACATTTCAATTGGTGCAAGGCCCGTTTCTCCAGCTGTAATACGTAAAATGTATTCCTTTGCACTTTTTCTATATATTTCATGTTCAAACCCCAGCACTGCCTTCTTTTCCTGTGTTTATCAATTGTTTCTCTCCTTTCTACTCATGTACAAACCTTAAGTTATTTGACTTGTCTTGGTTATTGATTGTACCTCCGCCATGTGCTGCATCTTCAATTCTGAGAAGTCAACTTCCATCTCTGGGATACTGCTCTCCACTTCATACACTTTCAAGTCAGTCTGGCCAGCCAATTATAAATTCAGATAGGGTCTTTTTGTTAATTTTTTTTTTTTTACTTTACAATTACATGCCTAAAAATCATACCTAAAAGAGCTTCAGCATGATTTGAAGACCATGTGTGCCACGATACCCCCATACCATCAATATCATCACACTGAAAATTCCCTTCACTGAAATGTCACTGACATTTCCCTTCTATCCATTTATCTCTCATGTAGAATATTTTGCTATTAAAGTTTTGAGATGACTCATATACCACCTATCCTTAATGTTCCTAAACCAAAAGATTTTCTTTCCATTATCAGAGCATTAAGTTTTCATCAAACTATACATTCTGTATAAAAATCTCTACCTAGATTCTATTTAAAATACAACTTCTGATTCAGGTGTATTTCTTATCCTTATTTTAATAAATCCATGATTCTTAATTTTTATGCAGAAAGTAAGTACTTACTGGTTCAAGATTGGTGTATATGCTGTTTTATCTTCATCTATTATGGTGACCATCAGAGTAATCAGCTGTGCCCAGAAATCCAAATTCTTTGTTGTTGGTCCCTGTTCTTCTTTAGGAACTTCTTGTTTCTTACTCTGTTAAAACAAGATTGAATATATTTTTATTAGAGAAAATACTATGGGAGTTTCACCTATAGATTATTCCTTGGTTGAGAAGAGTGACATATTAAGAATCTTTAGAAATTTTGGACCAAGACTGGCTAACCAACAGAGCAGAATGTATGAAAAACTGTACTTGGCTGTGCACAAATATAAAGAACCATAGAGCAAAGATGGTCATGTCAGCAAAGGAGATCAATAGAGACTTGGTTTTTAGTGCATGCTCACACTGTAATTAGATACATTAATAAATTCTTTGCTGTACTGAAACTCAGCACAGGTAGAATTGCCTGTTGAGGCAGAACTTTTATACCCAACACGATAAAGACTGAAAAAATCAATGCTGAGGAGTGTTTAATGTTTTGTTTTGAATTATATGCTGAAGGTATTCGGCCTAACAGCTGCTTATGATGTAAGGTCTAAATGAAGAAGCAGTTGAATTTCCATTTATTTTATTGAGAATTTTATATTCTTTCATTTCACTAAAATGTGCATTTACAGACAGACTTTGTCTCTACAATTTTTATTTATGAACTCTTAGCCTACAATTTTGTAGGCAAAAATATTTTGTATTCCTTTGGTTGGCAGAAGGATCAGATTTCTTATCAATGTCCAATAAATAACTTCATTGTAGGGACCCAAATATGAAAAGAAATATTTTTAATTCTGTATGGACACATACAAGAATAATTTCTGCCGCACAGAGCTATGTCTGCACATGCTAGAGGTACACATGCTCTTCTACACTGCTGTGTGAGATTGAAAGGGGTCTCAGCTAGTAAGTCAGAAAATAAACATGTCTGTGATCCTGCAAGTTTAAACACATATTCCCTGTACTTCTCATTCCTAGTCCAACTATGACCACTTCAAAGGACCTGGTATATTTCTGAATATGCCTAACACCATATTAGTGTCACAGTGAATTAATTAAATGTTAATTTAACCCCAATTAACTTTTATCTATGAATAGCATTTAGAATGGCAGAAAGGGAACTTCAACAACATCTATTTAAAACCATTTTTGTGGCCACTGTGGAATATTTTAGATAAGTATCATTAATCACACTGCTGCACACTCAGTTGAACTACAAAGGGTACCACCTCAGTGTCTAAAGCAACAGAAATAAAGCTCAAAAGCAGGTCAAAGGATGGTAGGTCTGGTGTCACCAACAATTAACAACTGTGCATGCAAATGAGAGCGCTTTTCAAAACAGAAATGAACATTAGAGTATTAAAGTCACTCATAAGGGCTCTCCCTGGTATACATTATATTTTTACTAAAAAGGCCTTGCTTCTATTCAAAGGTGTATGTCTAATAGACCATTTTTTTCTCAGAAGCTTGTTAAATCAAACCAACTGAAAGGCAGCTGCAGAAGACAAATCTACCTCATACGTCGCTCAGCATCTTATCCAAGAACTGTATTTCACAGCAAGTGACATGTGGCTGAGACAGCTTTTCATGGCTGTGAATGTGAATGCAAAATTCTGTGCATTAACAGATAGCAAAAAGTAACTGATTTACAAAGTAATAGTTGCACAAGGAGGTTCTTTCTACAAAAATTCTCTGGAAAAGAAATCTCTTTAAAATCTGTATGACCTTTTCAAAAGTCCCAGAGAAGGTAATTTTAAAATAGTCTCACATTACAGATGTAGTTTTATGTCCTGAACAGAAAGTGCATACTCTGCCCATCCCTAGTTGTTATTTCTATTCTTTATCCTAAAATCTACCTAGTGTGTTAGAAATGCTCAGAATCATTCAAGCTCTTTTTACCTTATTATTGTCAGCACTATTATTCTCTTTATGTACAACAGATGCCTTTGTAGAAGCATTATAGAATTATGGAATACTCTGAGCTGAAAGGGGTCCACAAGGATCAGAGTCCAGCTCTTGGATTCCTGCACAGAGCAATGCCCAAAACCACACTGTGTGTTTGACAGTACTACCCCAGCTCTGGCAGGCTTGGACCAGTGCAGTTATAATGAGGTAAAACAGTGGTGGAAATTTGATTCTATTTAGATTTGTTTTTAAACTCTCCTTATACCCATTTGAAATAAACTGTCAGTGTAAAAGCATGAACTAAATAGCTGATATACCTAATTAGTGCCACACTGGTACAAATACAGTGAGAAGATATAGGAGACCCTAAATACTGATTATTATTGTAGACGACAATAACAATGAGAATTTTTTTTAAATACAACTGGCAAGTTCAAGAGGAACATAAAATCTTAAAATAACAAGATGACAAAATCTTTAATTAAACTTATGCTATTAGTGGCTCTTAATTTTAAAATAAATGAGTTTCTGAAGTTTCCTCTCTTCTGTTTTTGTTTGATACAGCACTGAACAAGCTCAAATCACAGACTACTCTTCCAGTAACCAAGAGACCTTTCCAAATACTAATATGAATGAAAGTTTGCCAATTAGCAGAATCACTTTCTTTTCCATGAGCTTTTTTCACATAGGAAAGGTTATTTAAAATATCTTGACCTCCTGTAACATCACTTTGGATGGTGATGCTGCCCACATGCACAAAACCGTGATATGCCATAAGATGTCCTGTACTTAAAAGCTCAATAAGTGACTGGCCAAAGGCACAACAATGATATTCCATAGGGGCTTCTGCTGGCAGATCAAACAAGCAATAAAAGCAGATGATATCTCACCAACAAGAGAGGTTTTTATACTCTCATATTAATTGACTTAGGTACTTCTTATCTTTAGGATCACCCTAGAGTGGTAGCAAACACCTTATAAGAAAAGTGTATTTAAAGAGAAATCATATTATTCACTTAAGATTCACAAATGGAGTAAGTACTGGAGATTCTCTGTGGGTTCTTTTAATGCAAGATCCAAACTAGCTAATAACTCTTTTTTTTGCCACAGAAGACATCAAAATCAGAAAGAGGAAGTGTGTAAGAGCAATTTTTCATAGGATATGAATCAAAATAAATTATTTGCACCGAATAATGTTTTTTTCAATTCCCTTTTACTATCAATTTCCTAGTCACCTGAATTCATTTTCATGCAATGGATCATGCAGCACAGAGCCTCTAAAATCATTACTGGTGTTTTGATACTCTCATAAAGAAAAATAAATTCTAGAGGGAGTTTTCTAAGTTTAATGGGAAAAAAAAAAGGCTGAACTGTTGACAAACAAACATTCTGTACACTAGAAAACTGGCTGAGACTGGAGAAAGCAATCTCAGACCCAGTGTGAAGCAAGATTAAAATCTACATCTCTATTACCCTGAGAGAAATCTGTAAAGCCTGGTCTGAGAAACAGAGGACTTTCAACTTCTCCCATCACTGATTTTACCAGATCGTAGGATTAATGTCTGGTTTAATTTTCTTTGGTTTTATTTTGTTATGTTCTGTGCAATCAATACCATTATTATCTGTGTGACTTTGATAAATTGAATCCTGTGATATCAGAAAGTTATTTATTGTTGTCTGCTGCAAGCCCCAAGCTAGGTTTCAGAACACATTATTTTCTATATTAATAATGATACAGTGAAAACTCAGGGGAAACCAACACAGCAGCCTTGATCAGCACAAGGCTACAGAGGGCAATTTTATAGACCAGTCTTAGATAATGAAATATTAATTTTAACAATTCTTCCATATTTTAAACTTCATTTTTATTACTTATATTACATATAATACGACTTAATTTAGAATCACCAGCTAATAGATAATATGCACTATATATAAAATATACGCATATTTAGACATTCACATATTATGCCTACCTATTTTTAGAATTTTATATAATTTTTAGTGGTATTTTTAATATCTAAAATAATGAAAATTTGGCGTTACAGAATTTACTCAACAGAGCCTAAAGCCAGAAATCACTTGCAGACATGCATTCAAAATTTGTGAGGGATTTCCCTGTGCAGTGCTGTGACACAGTAACTAACTCCTAAACTGTTAACTTATTTGAAACTGAAACCCTATCTGAAGAATCATCATTGATCACAGAATGGTTTGGGTTGGAAGTGATGTCAGAGATCATCTTTTTCATTCCTCCTGCTGTGGGGAGGGACATCTTCCACTAGACCACATTGCTCAGAGTCCCACTCAAACTGGCCTTGAACATTCCAGGGATGGGGCACCCACACCTTCTCCAGGCAACTTTATGTGTTCTCCAGTACCAACTGAAGTGGAACATAATTCTTTTTAATTAATTCTCATCAAGAATTTTCAGCCTTTTTCTTCAAGGAGAGGCAGGTGAAAGGAGCTGGTTTAACTTGTCTGTCTCTTTAGGGCAGTGTAACATAAGTAGCTCCTCTGCAGTGGCCAGCCAAGTAATACTGTGGTTTTTGATCTGACCCACCCACCCAGAAGTGTTCGGCTTCTGCAGGGAATAGGTGGAGGAAGACCAAAGTGGAGTCCCTCATTTATTGCAAGTTCTTTTACTTTCTAACCAGTGTTCTCAGACAAGCTGCTAAGAAGAAATTGTATCTGTAAGATCTGGTCTTCTTCTGACAGAGAATTCTCAGAATGGGGTTGGAAATACCATAGCACAAAATGCATCCTTCTGTTCTGAGGTAATTTACCAAATGTTTTGCTATTACTGTGGCTAACATTCTGCCCATCAAACACAATGCTGCAACACAAGGAGAGATCTCTAAGTACCCTCTGTATGCCAGATTTGAAGAAATCAGAATCTTTTCAGTGAATCTAAAGCAATATGTAAATATAACAAAGGGCCTCACAAGAATTATTACCCGACACTGAAATCTGCATGCCTGAAAAACAGGACTCTCTGTAGTAAACGGCTTTTGCTACTGCACTTCCTTTCCCACGTCATACTTCTGAATGTGTTTGAAAACCACAGATCACAGTCATGCTTCAATTCTTGCAGTATTTCTTTAAGAAATTAATCTAGCAATTTTTGGTCATTTATACTAAAGGGAAAAAAAGTACACCTTAAAAAACAACTATGAAGCTTGGATTCCCAAATCCCAATGGAAAAGTGACCAGGGACTCACAACTGAGTAAAGCAAAACTGAGCCAGCTCTCAAAGCACAGGCCCATCCATGTGCTCGTGCACAGCTCCGATTCCCAGAGCTGGGATGTTTTTAGCTCATTATCAACCCAGCCCAAGGTGCGGTACCCCTGTGAGAGATGGGCAAGGGCAGAGTAGTGTGCTGCTGCAGCAGAACCACCCCTGGCTCCTGAACGAGTCAATTGCTTTTTGCTATCTCCTGTCTGCACCAAGCTGTGCTGTGACAACATGCAGAGCCGAGCAAAGACTCAAGTAAAGGCCCCTAACATCAGGTAGAATATCAGTCCTCTTCTGATGAACTACTGTCAAATATAAAGCACTCCAGTGTTTTATTCCAGTATATTGGTGCTATCAGTCATGAAATTATTTTGTACTGATCAAGAGCTCTTCAGATAACATGAAGGATATGGTCTGCATTTCATAGATGTCACTCAGTGCAGAAGACCACAAAAAGAATTATTGAAGGGACTTCAGTCACTGTGAGCACCAGCCAGGATTTCAAAATTTGTTTTCTCAAGAAAACAGAAAGAGTGACATATCTGTAAATTGAGTCAGAAAGCTATCAAAGTGCTTCCTAAACTACTTCTTCAGGATATTTTTTTAACATAGGGCAGCTAAACACTTCACTCAGATAACTATTAATTAAAAAGAGTTAATACTGCACGTTCTGCATAACGAGCTAGACAGTTCCTCATCAGAGGCCTTTGTCTCCAATAATGAGGATAGCAATATACATGTCAGTAAGATTGTCAAGCTATCATGTTTTACTGTCTGCGGTAGTCATTGGTTTTCTGCCATCAGCTGTTCTTTGTATTCTGGTGTGGAACTGTAGTATGACATTTTTGCATATTGTTAGCATTTGCAATGCTTCACCCCAGGAAATATCCTCAGGGGTGATATTTTGCTGCAAGACATTAGCTTTTTAATGGTGATTGCCTGCCTGACACAAAGGTAGAGAGTAATAAAAACAGGAACTGGAGACTGCTGAGCATATTTTGTGATTTACTTTTTGTGTTTATAGTGGCAAATATCCAAAAACTCCAGTTCAAGCCCCTCAATTTTAAGTAATTGCTCTATTTTCACCCCAAAATTAAGCAATCCCACACAATCAGACCTGAAGCATATTTTCTCAAAATACTGTGGCAGCAATCTCTGAGAATTTCAGGTTGCAGCCAAAAGCGATTGCAGAAGGTGGTTACCGTGAGTTCCACACAGATACACCCTGAGCATGCAGAAGCCTCAGCAGGACAACATCTGCCAGTCCTTCCCCTGAGTGAGAGCAGGTGCTGACCTACATAAGAACCATTTCTTGCTGCTTTGGGGCCCATTGATCTCACTTCTCAGTGCTCACAGCTCAGCTGTGCAGCCAAAACATGAACCTCCTGTGCTGCAGAACCACACTAGGATGAGCTCCCTCCCTGTGAGGGGAAGGGACCTCACCGGATGGGGAGGAGAGCAGAGATAAGGGAATGGGTATTGAGGAAGGCTTAAGAGTGGAATCTGGTCTAATCTAAGGGGCTGGGACACAAAGCTAATGAAATGTTAATTACATTACTGGTTACTGCTTCATTATTGTAACAGTGAACATTACTATAACAGTGACAAGCCAGTCACCTGGATTCACTGGAAAGCCTCCAGAGCTATATGTTCAAATAAGCTGCATACTCAAGTGTTCCTAAAACCGAATGCACTTTTGGATATATTGACAGGAAACCATATGAGGATCATGCTGAACAAAGTCTCCTTGTACAACTCAAGAGCTGATGTAGAATTCAGGTAGTCTTTTGAATTAATTTTACTCATCTCTCTATTAAAGCTAGACCAGTTATATTTCTCAGAATTGCCTCCCACCTTCTGAGAAGAAGGTTTTACTATCTGGCATTAAGATTACATGTGATCGTTGCTTGAATTTTTTTTATTGTGATTTGTTGTTAGAAATAAATTATTTTGAATTAAATCTATTTATTTTAAATGTTGCGTTTTACACTTCACTAAAGTTTCTTGCACTGCTTGATGATTGTAACTGTACAGACAATTGTCTGCTTAAAAAAACTGCCCCTGCTGGAAATCTTGTGAAAGAGAACTCAAGAGGTGCAGAAATACAATGAAATGCAGTTAACTTAGTTTTCCAACTGAGTGAATAGTTGTGGATTATTTTTTTTTTTTAATTTCAGGACTTCTTATTTCTCCACCATTAAGCAGAGTTGTGTGAGAGAAAAATATAATAACAACATTGCCTGTTCTGCTTCAAATTTAATTTGGAGAGAGCCCTTACTTAAGGAAGTTTTACATCCTCTACCAAGAAGAAAAGCTGTAATATCCCTGCACTTCAAAACCATATTTTAAAATAGACAGGCTAAATGACTGTATGGATCCACATAAAAAAGTTGTGAATTTTTTGAATACAGATGAGCTTTTGCAGTTGTCACAATGCTTTGCAGAGGTAAGACTGCATCGCTTTTAGCTGTTTACTGAGGACTAGAATCTACTGATAAACTGCAGACTTATGTAATACCCAGTCTAGCAGCACTTCATATTATATTTACCAGACAAGATCAAATTGCTGCAGAGTAAACGTTAGCGAGGAAACAGAACAGTTCATGACGTAAATAGATGTGATGCCTGAGGCTGCTCCTTCCACTAATTTATACTCCTACTCAGTTTACAACATAATCTGTTGTAGGATAAACACACATCAGCACTAAGTGTGGAGTGCTTATTGGTGCTGGTGAGAATTTCTTACATTCAAAGCTACAGTTAAGTTTTCTCACACAACAGGAATCCGACATGAGAAAATAAATTCTCATTTCAGAAATGTTGAATAGCAAATGTCACCTTTCCTAAAACACGGGAATTCATATTCTGGATTTAAGAGAAATATCTTTCCCTTAAATAAATAAATAAATTCAAATAAATTTAATTTGAAATCTTATATCATTAGCATGAGTGTTCCTATTAATTCTACACACACAAAAAAAAGTGCATTTGCCAAAGTACTTAGTTAATTCCATTCAAGGCTGGAATAGTGACAGAACTACCATTTTTTCAGTGTACCATCCAGAAAGCAAATACAAGGTACAGGTGGTAGTATGATAAAGAAATGATGCTCCTTTAAGACAGTAAATAATTCTAACATTACTTCTATTATGACCATATTATATTAAAAAATAAAGAGTATTCTCAAGGATTTTGCATGACACTGGGAAAACAACAGAGGATAAAATTATTTTGCATTGACAGTTCAACCTGACAGACTAATATTAAGAAATCCTCTGCCTTCTTAAAGCAGTTACTGAAGCCTGGATCCAAGTATGCATCATAGATACTAAAACATAAGGCTGGAAAAACTGTATCATTTTCAGCAAATTAATTTTTTTTCTAAAGCTACAGAAGTGAAATGTTAGATTTTAAATAACTATTTCCCTGTTACAAATCTTAAATGAGCAGTAATCAATCAAATGTCATCTTCCCCAAAACCACTGGACAATTTCACAGTCATGTCCAACTTGATGACTACATTATAAGGTAATGTGTCAATTTTGAAACTCATGCTAAACATTTTAGAATTCAATGCTGTCTGTGGGTGTATTTATGGTATGTTGCTCCTCCATACATAAATAAAGTGAAAAATCTGAGTGCTTTGATATGAAGGAGCACCAGAAGCCTTTCTGTTTACTAAAGGCAAACTAACAACAATGATTGAGCAATAGCACAGAACAAATTCATTTTGACCTTACCTGATCCACTAATTGGGAGTAGAGATCATAGCAATTGTCAAAAATGTATTTATAAGTTGAATCCAGGCAGGCTTTTACACAGTCCTTCACCACAGTACTGGCTCGAGGGGGGCTCTGCAGTTCCAGGACCTAATTAAATATTTCATAAGTGGGAGAATGTCAGAACTAGATCGAACACAAGAAATCCAAGTGTTGAATGGAGTTCTGTTATACAGGATGAAAAGTGTTCAAATAAAGCAATGATAAAAATAATTTAAATTGTGTTGAATAAAGGTGGATTTAGTTCAAAGACACATTAAAACACATGCAATTAGATTTTATCACTAAGTTTTATTTAAATTAAAATATTTATAAGATGAAAGAAGCATGTGTGCCCAAGAGTTTATATCTTTACATCTTAGGGTTTACATTTTATCAGTTTTTTTAAACCATATGTGTTTTCCTTTGAATAAGAATATCAGCCAAATAGCAGTTATTTATTTAAAGCAAAGGGTTCATCTTTTTACTCCATTTCAGGATACATTAATTCAAATTTTAACTTAATGGATTATTTTAATTCTCTTTATGTAGTTGCCTAATGCAATGGAATCACATGCTATTATGACAAAGGTTGCTTTGTGTTTCTTTTTTCATTCAGTAACATGAATGTGTATCATTCCATTCCAAAAATACTTCCATGCTTGACCACTTAGATCTCAACCTTTGGAGAGACTAAAGTGAACAGTTATCAGATCTATTTTGCTGTTTGACTTGTGATTTTATTATATCAGTAGAAAACCATTATTCTATATGACTCCTGAGGAGTTCAGCTAAGTATGCTTTATGTGACTTGACTTTAAACTAATTAAAAAGGTAAATTTTTCGTTTCTGTCAGGAAATTTATTTGTTCAAGTGAAGGACAATACCTTCATCCGAAAAAAAGTAATGCTGGTAAGCAGGTCCACAGTTGATTTCAGATCCTGGAGTCTTTCAGAATTGCTGGCAGGAAAATTATCCTGGTGAATCAGGGAAAGAGGAATCATGCAAAATTTGAGTTACAGGTAAAATCCTTGAACAACTAGTTAGAAATCCTCAAAGAAAACAAAGTTCTGCTTGGGAGGATTAGAGATGTTCACATTACCCAAATTCTGCCTGTGAGGTAGTTAATGATGAGCATTCCTTGGACATGAGTAGGAATACCTTTGATAATGCTCCTGCACTTGTAATATGAATAATTCCAAATATTGGGATATTTCCAAAACATGAATGGAGTAAAAAAGGTTACAAGAAGACTGGGAACTGTTGCTAATGAAAATAATTTATGTGTTTTACATGGCACATACATAATTTGTAGGCATAAAAACAGCAGTAAGCTTAATGTAGAAATAACTTATTCAATTTTTGCTACAATCTCTGGGTTAACAGAGTGATGTGAAGTAGTGTTATTTACATAACCTCCTACTAATGAAATATCAGCCTCATACTATGATACTGTCTGGCTAGCATTCTTCAAAATTAAAAGATCTTAGCATGAACATATCTCCTTCATGAAGGGTTTGGTCTTAAAAATTAAGTATGTGCAACTTCTGCTCCCTCTAATGCCTTGGGGTTCTTTTAAATATTCCCTTTCTCCTCCAGTTTTGGAGAGCAGGCCACATGAACAGACAAATCCTTGACTTGGAGGCTGCTGCTCCTGGAAGCTGAAAGGAGAGCCACAGGTGATGAAGCTCTAATTTAGGTATTGTCCAAAAGTTTCATGATCCAGTGGACTGGAGAAGGAGAGGGAGCTCAGAACCAAATGGTAACTGGCAGGTACCCAGTGCCTGCTTTCCTGAAAGGCTGGCTTTGGAGCATAGCTCAGTGGAAGGAGATTCCATGAGGCAGAAATGAAATGAATGCCTGCCACATAGAAAAACAAAGAGACAAGATTCTTTCAACATTACCAGGATCTTAGCATGCAAGTTGTAGCAGAGGTGTCAGGCTCCCAGAAAAAATAAAGCACTTTGCACTACCTGAGTCAGTGAAGGTAATTCCCAGATGAATTAACTTAAGAATAGTTATAGACCAATTTAATTAAAGTTGATGAATATCACATATTCAAGAAAGAGTTGAATACTCTTGAATATGTGATAATCCCTTGACCCGTTCTTAGCTTTTGGAAAGAAAATACTGAGGTTTTTTTTTTTTTTTTCCATCAAACTGGAAAAATATTGGTGTTAAACAGCTCAAATTCTGTAAATTTTTGTTCCAAAGGTTTCAGGGGGGGTCTCACATTGACTCGAATAGAATATGTTGTACATACCCTGTATTTAGATAAATCAATCCTCAGGGAATTGTGCAATTGATCCAGCAGCTTTATAAACTTTTCTCTCTGTGAAAAGAAAACAATACTATGTTGCACTACAATTTGCAGGTTCCTGTAATTGCTGGGGTTTTAGAAAGCTTCTTTCCATTCTTAACTTATTTGAAAATCAATTTGTTTTCCATTATTTCATATACAAGTGATGGTTTGAAACACCTGTGTTTCAAGGCCAGGCAATGCATCTTCTTTCACTTTATTTTCCCTTTCTATCCATTTTGTATACCTGGTATGCATTAAACACTGTGCAGCTGTGCAACATGTTAGGGAGGTCACAAAGATTTTGCAATGCAACATTTTCCGGTCTTATATTTGCCTTGCAACTGATTAAACTCTTGAAGAAAGCACATCCTCCTTCCTTTAATAAGTAAGAAAGGATGCTCATTTACAGTAGAATTTGGTGCAAAAGTATGATTGAAAATTATACTTCTGAAACAGTGGCTTTTGCAGGAATAAGTTAAAGCAATACTAATACAATGAAAATATATTTTTTCCTTTAAAATGTGAAGATTAACTTGTTATCTTGATAAGGAGCAGTGAAAGTATTTTGCCGTGAGATTTCCAGCTGAGTTGTGCCATTCTCAAGTAATACTAATGAGTTTCTAATTACTATGTTCGAACATATTCCCTGTCTACTGCACAAAACTGTGAAATCTCAGCCTATGTGAAAGCAGCAGACTTCTGGAAGAAACAGGAGCTGATAGCTCTCAGGGTGCACTGATCGTATCTGCACCATCCCTTAAATGCGATGATCAGGAATTTGAAAATAGAGTCTTTGTGCACTGTCTCATCAGTGGAGTTCTAACCTACACCAAACCCCACTAATTTGGCACAGGTCCCTTAAGGGACCAATCAAAATAGAACTTTTGTCATGTTATAAAGCTCTGCTGAAATATTCAGTCAGCCAAATCATTCCCAGCTGTAGCCTGAGGACTTGAATTTGAGATGTTCTTTTTGATGAATGATGTGCAGCTATTCACTAACAAATGCCTTTTGAGGAGAGAAGAATAATCTAATATTTTGCCTATAAGTCAATTGTTTGAAAAAAGAGCTCCAATCTCTTTTAGTTATGCCTACTACTCTTTTTCCATCCATCTGTTGAACTATGAATTGGATTCAAATTGCGTCAGAGGCAAACTGGCATTAACATCCGAGAAAGGAGTTAATCACTGCCCTGTCTGAGGACGAAAGTAGTTCTGATCATTAGAAAAATGGGAAAAAAGGATAAAAATCCAGCAAAACCATTCTAAATTTCAAAAGTTGCATCAAAGTCAAAGGTCTAATAAAGCATGAACATTGAAAGACAAGACTTGTTTCCACAAAGATATTAAGTAATTCTTGGTTTACGCAGCCAAATGCATAATTTCATAATTTTATCTTGAAAATCTGAAATTCATAATTTCTCTATTATTCTAATACTGGAGAAGAGTACTAGTGCCTCTAACACTACTTCAAATACAATTTTGAATTTGAAATTTTAATGTGAATTTAATAAATTTTAATTACAATTAGTATTTTATTACATGTCAATAAATAGTACTTTATGAAAACTGTTACATCAAATATACCTTTCATATCAGCCCTACAAATAAAAGCCTTACTAAAAAAAGAAAAAAGAGGAAATAAAAGCATTTTCAGCATAAGACTCTGTTTATACCCTCTGTATCATCTGTAATACCAGAGCTATAAAGACAACCTCTTTGAATTATTGCTCTGCCTTACTGCTCTTAATTCCTCAGAGTAGGTGAAGAAATCAGAATAAAGAGTGAATGGATCTTTATTTATTGTCAAGTTCAAAGACTAGGAAGTCCACCCTGTGAGATACTTATCCACAGAAGAAACACATTAACACATTCTGAAATGCTACTATTCCTCCTAAAATTCCTGATACCTAAATCCAGGATTTGGACAATTCACGAGCAAAAATTTCAGCAAAAATAAGAGAGTTCATTATTATGGATCCTTGTGAGAAGAGCAGCATTTATGGCCACATCCATTAGGTTGACATCAGTTAACCATCACTGATGACACAGCCCAAGAAACAAATTGCATCCAATACTAAATCTAATGCAGTTAGCAGTTTGCAAGGCCCACTGCAACAAAACAAAAATCTGTTGGAGATTTTAGTACCATGAATGTGTGCCAGTGCCTTCTACCCTCTAAACCTCACAAGGAGCTGAGCAGCATCTTCTCTGGCTTTTATGATGATTGATTTTAAAGACTCGGGGTAAAATTTTCAAGAGCTAATAACAACCCTTATTCTTTAAAATGAGCAATTAAAAAAAATTCTATGTAGAAGTTAATATGGAATATACTAGGAAGAAAAAAAAAAGGACCAGAACTCTATTAAAAAAGAAAATCTTACTTACCCCAAAGTTAGTAGCAGCAAAGCGATCTGAAGCAGATACATTAGTTGCTGCAGTTGTATGAGCATAGAAAGCATTTATATTGGCCAACAATGTACTCATAACTGCTGGAACACCAGGGCACATGTATTTAGAAGAGAGACAGGAAAAGTGCCTGTAATTCAAACAAACCAACAGTTATTAAAGATGGCAGGGAATCTGCTTCTTCTCCCACGATAATTTCTTTCTAACTCCAATGATGTAAATTTCGGGCTACCTCATGGAAATTTGTACAGATGTACAGGAGGAAAATCCAGACACATTTGATACAATTGCCACTTGTTGCACACTGATATTTTCAAACTGGCCACATTAGATTCACATTCAGTTCTTACTCTGTTAATCCTAAATACAAAAACATGACTTAACTATTTTAATTGCTATTAAACAATACATTCATAATTAAAGAAAACCTGAAAAGCAAACTCTAACTCATAATCATGGAAAGTCTCCGAGATTTATGGTAGAAAAAGATTTAATTGCTGCCAACTAAAAAGACTTAGTGTGGCTTTTATTTTATGCCATATTATTAATGAAAGGTGCTTCAAGCAGCTTCTGGGTTCACCTTGATTTGAATTAGGCCATAACTGAAACTCTTCCACTTCGATCCAGGCCAGTAAAATTTAGGTAATCAGTCTGTTAAACCCAGAGGTGCAATGTAGCAGCACTGTTAACTTGTTTAATGAAACAGGAGATGCCTGTATGCTGGAAGCATACAAAGACCTTATAACACAACAAAACAGGAGAGGTACAAATGAATGAAAGATCTGACACATGAGGAGAGTGAACACCATCACTGCAAACGTAAATTCCTAATTTCAAGATCTATAATTAGGTAGGACTAGGAGAGAGAAAGGGATAAAGACTAAATGTACACAAATAGGAAAGAGAATGAAGGGGATTAGGAAAAGATGGTGTTAAAATGGGTGTACAAACAGAAGAGGATTAAGAAATTCCAACCAGGCTCTGTATGACTGAATGTCCTGATTTGGCCACATGCTCCTCTTAGCTAGAGTCTCTGGCTCCTCTCTCCTGTTCCTCCTCAGGAGCATAAGGCAAAACAGTGTGCTGGGCCGTAACCACCTGGGCACTAATGCCCTTC
Organism: Anomalospiza imberbis; assembly: GCF_031753505.1. Classification (NCBI taxonomy): domain Eukaryota; kingdom Metazoa; phylum Chordata; class Aves; order Passeriformes; family Viduidae; genus Anomalospiza; species Anomalospiza imberbis. Next base: position 12,844,839 of record NC_089693.1, on the reverse strand, counting down.
CAAGAAAAAAATTAACACAAGGTACAATTGACCTCTCCTGCTGAACTTAAGCCAAATACTGTTAACTGTTGTCACAGCCCAAATCATCTTTCAAGGCATTATTCAAGACTGTTTTCCTGTAGGGGCAATTATTAAGTGCTATTGTCTGCATTTTACATAACTGAGAGAAACTGCTCAAAACGAACCACACGGGCCAGGACTAGAGCCCAGCATTCCCAGCTATGTGCTCATGGAATAGTGTTACCAAACCTTTAATTCACTGCCAGTATTTTCAAGAAGTGCTTTTGAAGACTGAAATGTGAATTTAACAAAAGAACAACACAGTTCTCTACCCCTCAGAAAAATCTTTCAAAACATATGTCACATGTTTTCTGTCAAGTAGAAGAATAATACTTTCCTTTGTAATAAATTACAATAGTGATATCAGGTGGTTCTCACCAATAAAGGTAACCTTTAAAGCTAATAGATATAGCTTCTTATCTACGAGTAAGTTTGGGAAATATATGTAGGGATGATCAGAACCAATTTTCAAAAGACTGACAAAATAATTAATACTTTTAATATTGATGACCTTTAATTTCCAAAAGACTTTTAGTGGACTTAAAGGTCCTTAGTGCATGAGTAACATCAATCTGGAGAAAAAAAGGCACTAATAACCCCATGGGCCTTAGAGTCATACCTGTAACATGCTCTGCTGAGGGTGGAGGCAGGCAAAAGGAGCAGAAAGCAGCAAAGAAATCACTGAGATTATCTCAATTGCCTTCAGGGAACAAGACAGACCATGGAAATATTGTTTGGGTCAACATTTTAAGGTGTCTTCTGCAGGTTTCCCTTACCATTTCACAATGAGTTACCCATGACCTGTACTGAATTCTTATATTGAGAATAGACCCATAGACCCAAACTGTACCACTTTTTTCACAAGGAAAATTTAAATCAATTGTAATACCTGGTTTCTTTGAGCCAGGTCTCATAAGCTCTCAGAGATAAGTATTACACCCAAGATAGATCAGCTGCCTCAGATGGCATAAAAGTAACAGGATGGCTCCTATGACAGTGCTGGAAACAGAAAAGTTTTAATAAAAGGCAAAACAACAAAGCTCTTTACAGAGAAAAACTGAGCCAGGGCAAGAGGTTCTTGCTCCTGCTAAGACACTTCACAAAAGCAATTACTTCTTTTGTTCTCTTCTTTTTCTAGTGAATTGCTTAGGTGGGACTTTTTGGCTTCTGTCCAATTGGCTATCCTTAAGTTTGAGGTGAAGTCTCCAAGGTCCTATGAGGTGTCTTTTAACCAAACTGAGGAGAGAAACTTGTGGACTTTTTTCCTTTTTAAGGAGACAAAGGGTAACATGTTTACTCCGTCAACAGGGAGCACATTCCTACACAACTGCTATAACTTATGTCCTTATTGTATCACTGCACTGTTTCACCTGTAATGTGCTTAGTGAAAGTTATGGTAAAGCATCTGTGACAGATTTTTGTTTCTCTCTATCATTTAATTAAAATCTCTAATGTTCACAGGACCTATTAAGTATACAATATGGTTCATGATTCAGAGTTCTGATAACTCAGGTTATCAGCTACCTGCAAGATACCTGGATTCCTTCTGCTTGCTAAAATGCATAAATCAAAGTAAACCCGTCCTTGTTTTTGCGGGTCTTTGAAAAGAGCAGCCAGTAGCATGAGTTATTAACAATTTCTAGTGGGCACATGAAGTCACAGCAACCATTGCTAAGTCTCACACATTTTAGAGCAAGGTTGCACTGCGTAAGCTGAAACCAGGCCTGCTTGTTCCAACTTTCTTACTATGCAATTTTCTGACCAATAGACAGTGCCTGGGATTCTCCCAATATTTCTGCTAGCATGAATTAGCAAAGAAAGGAGTCTAATTGATGTGCTGTATTCATCAGTAAGCAAATGCTATCAATAAAAAATTAGTTTAATGGGCGATTTGTGTGCTTTCTGTAATGCTGCCACATTAATTGAAAACTAGCAGGAGAACAAGATGACATAGTTAATGTCCATTAACCTGCTGGAATGAGAGCTATGTTGCTGATTGAGAATCATTAGGTTCTACCTGTGGTGACTCTTGCCAGTAAGAAATAAAGATCTTAATAGAGCTTTTATTGCACTTGACTCTATTACATAATAAATTCAGGCTGCTGATATTATGTGTAATTTGAGTGTCTAGTCAAACACTGTTTCAATACGTGCTGGGATTTTTGCCTTCTAAAGAGAAGTAAATTATGTTAAAAGATGAATGACAGGAAAAAAGTTACTTTTTCTTCACTGCAGAGTGTGGCTGAATATACGTAGGTAAATAAAGTTCCAGTGTGATTCCTTCTAGACATTGACTTTACAGCACAAACTGCTATCAATCCCCACAGTCATCAAAATAAAGGCCAGCTGGACCACTGTGCTGTTCTTCTACTTTTTCTTCCTGTTTTTTGTGATACTTATTTTCCTCCTTATTGTCTCACACATCCATGCTTGTACTTCTGGGAGTTACACGTACCAGCTGTGTGGCTAACAGTGTCTGTCTGGCTGCTATCCACTACAAAAACCAGAAAAAAATCTCATCTGAGCCATGCAAGAATGGCTGTAATGATCTTGCTTTACTTTTCATAGTACAGACTTCATGAGGAATGGAAGAATAAAATAATCATAAGAAAGAAGAGTGGATTATATAACCTATGCAGTCAAGACTTCAAAGAGCAGCAATTACTGCAACAGAATCAGTCTTTTTGTTGTATTTTAGTTTGGGTTGATGGTTGTTTTTCTATTCACATGAATTCCACATTTGGTAACTTAATGCAGATTTCCTTGCTCAGGAGCTGTGCAGTCGTAATCCGTATCTTGAGAGTAAAACACCCCTTCTAAGTCAGAAAAAATTTTTTCAGGGAAAAAATTTCTACATTTATCTCATAAAAATGTGGAGATGTTCCTATCTTCAGCAAGTGGTGCAGCCACACCTGAATTCATTCTCTAAGTTCGGTGAGAAATTCTCACTGGGGACAATGACTAGAGCAGACAGGTAACCTGTGTGGTATCTTCTGGTCTGATTCCCACATCTCAGTATGAGTATATTCACTGTGTTTAGAAAAATCAAGACTAAATTTTGAAATATTATTTTTGTGCTCTAAAGGAGAAGATATAAATAACTATTGAGGGCCAGAAGGAAATCTTCAGGATTTATTAAGGGATCATAGATGACAAAGCCACTGTCATGACCCAGAAATGATAGACAAGTGGGATTGTTTATTGCTGTAGTGGAACCAGATGCCAAAACACTTTAGACAGGGGTACTTTAGAGAAGCATTATCAGGTATATGTTGTGTAGAAATGCAGAAAGGCATATGCTCCTACTCCAGCATATGCCATCTATCCATCATTAAAAGGGTCAAGACTGACTATCATTAAGTGGCACTGAAACTTTTTATAATAGCTAACTTTAAAACAAATAGGAATACTAAAAATTAAACTCAGGCAAAAAGAACACCTCATTAGCAGCATCCTAAAACTCACGTAGCCTGATAAAGTGCAGATGCTCTCTGGGGTCTGGACCCTGGGGTATTAAAGCTTAGTCAGTTTTGCGTTTACAAACACAAACATCTTAATTTCCAATGTTATCATGAGACATGAAGTAGAAGTACTCTGCAACTAGATTCTCAAGCATACACAATATTCCTCTGGGCAAAGTGATTACATTCAAATTCTCTCTTTGTCATATAGTAGAAAATTGCTTTTGTTTTAGTAGATGATCTTTGTTACCAAATGCAATTTGATAATTCTATTTTCCAAATCAAGAAGCTGTACATTTTCTTCCAGCCGCTAAAATTGTTCCAGAAGAAAAAGGTAATCTCATAAAAAGAAATAAAACCAGGAGATAATAGTCCAAAAGAAAATTCCTCATGACAAATAGACTTAGTGTCTTCACTACTCTTCCCCCCCAAAGTCTGAATGCTCCGAGATGCGTCTGCAGATGAATCAGCAAAACAACGTATATGAATATATATTTTTCTCCACATATTACTTGAGATTACATGCATCACTGATTTTATTCTTCACTTAAACAGGCTGGGGCTGTCCCCTCAAAAAGGCAATGCTCATTATTGACATGAAACATTGCAAAATATAAAAGGATGTGGGTATGGGGACAAAGAAATCTTAGCTTTTATTTCTTGTGACTATCAATAATAAATTCACTTTCTCATTACATTTGCCTTCAGATACCTGGTTAGCAGTCAACAGCATCAAGGAAATTTGGGGGAAAAGGTATAGAAGAAAGCAAGACCAAAAAGAGGACACAGCAAAATAGGTTAATTAACTTAAAATGGCTTAGAGTCTTTGAGTAAGGACTCCTGAAAAATGTGTTGGAGTATTTGCCCAGATCCATGTTAGATATGCAGACTAAATTTACTTACTTTCCATGAATATCTGAATGTTATATTATTTACTGAGTTAAAAACAAAGCGTCTTCTTTATATAAAAATATAACCTGTCAATTTCTACCTCTATTAAGTAAAAATATTTTATATACTCGTATCAGTTATGTTGCTATTTTTGCAATGCTAACTTTTGCAACATCTGAATTTTTAAAACCAGTTTCAAACTTTTTCTGGGAAATTTTGCAGTACTTGAATACATTGAGAGATGAAGAAAAAAAAAATCCAAAATAATTTTACAGTTAAAGTTGTCAGTCAAAAATACAGCCATGTTATACTGAGATAATCAACTCAGTTGATTATCAGTTGATATAGTAAGACAAAACTAATGCTAAATCAGCCCTTTATTTCTTATGCAAATCGCTAATAATAGCCCTCCTTTGGCATTAATAGCTCTTAACAACTAATTTCTGGTCAAAACTTGAATTCATTTTGATACACACAGCAGGAACAACTCTATCACTAACATTCTGGTAAAAATCCCATACCATTTTAAATCAAGTTATAAAACTACAATACCAGGATAAGTTAATAAATGACATAACAATCACACAGACCTACAGAGAAACTAAACACAGAAACACAAATACTCATGAAAGTCAACACACTAATTCCTCCATATGTAATTTAAATACAAAACAGAGGAACTCTCAAGTTTCATTAATTATTATGTGCAATGCTGTATAAGTTCCTTGAAGGAAGATCATTAAAAATGTGTACAGTACAAAATACATTGCCTGACCTTCTATTAGATGAACAATACAAGAATTCACAGACAACTACATAAAGTGAAAGACAAGCTCATTCTAATAGTAGGAGGTGTCAATATATTCTGCAATGAAATGAAAACTTCAGATTTTTATGTACCTTCATACTTATTATAAGACTCTTCTTTTTAGGAGGTAAAGAGATGCAAACATATGAGTGATGTTCTGATTAAAAATCCTACAATATCAGGTTTCTGTAAGAAAAAAGTCTGTATTTTTTATTTATAGGACTCATTTGAAGTCCCCTGCTTTTCTACAGCTCCAGCAGAATATAGTCCTTTTCACCAGAAAACTTTTTGCTGGATAAATTGAGAGCACATGATGAATCTCTCACCATCATGAGCCTCTGAGCTAGATGGTGCTGTGTTCTAAGGTGTTCAGACAGCTAATTCAGAATGGACAATGTAGTAATAGGTCTCAGTACTGTTAAAAATGGCTAGCACTAATTATTTACATATACTATGGAAGCTCACTATAGCCACTAGTGAGCTTCCATAGTAGTAGAAAAGAGTACAGAGCTTGTGAAACCCTGTTCGAGTTGCATCTGGAACACTGGAAGTCTTTCTGAACCGTGCTATATATCAGTATCATAAGGATTAAGGAATGCATTAGCAGTAATACCAGTAACAGCTTATAAAATTTTTGTATCTTAAAGCCACTGCACATGAGAAGCACTTTAATGAGAATCAGATGGACAAAATGATAGGAATTTAAAGTCAGGAATGGAAGAGAAACGGTGAATGAATTCACAAAGGCTTGAGACTCGTTACTTCCCTCAAACACATTGCTGACAGCAAAGCAGAAAGCCAGCCACGATGATACTTACGTCATAGCTTGATAAATATATTCAATTCCATAGCGCATTGCAAATTCATCCACAATTTCCTGTGCAGCATCATCAAAGTACACCTTCCAGGCCTCATCGCCTTTCACCTCGGGGATTTTCACCACACCATTTGACTTCACTTCCGTCAAGTAATGGAAGAGATTCTAAAGGTAAGAAATGTTTCAAAAATGAAAGTTTGGCTTTTAAGAAGCATTCTGAAAGTATATCCTACGTATAGTCTTCAATATGTTAGTCAATTTTTATTTTTCCGAAGACTGGCTCAAACTAGTCAGCAGACTTGTGATCCAGCACATTGTATCTTCTTAATATAAAGTCCTGTCCTTTAACTGGCACAGAAGGACTGCAATCTTAAAATAGTGCAGAAACTTCTCTTTTATATGCCCTTGCTAATGAATGAAATCATGATGTTGCAATACTTATTACAGAGTGTTTCAATTTTAATTGTATCTGTGACCAAAAAATTTCAAATTTGTTATTTAAATTCTTCAGTTACAGGGAGCTAACAGAAATACTGCAGGTGCCTCTCAAGTTGTGCAAGATGTGCAATAGAGCTTAGGTTTAGTACCCTTGGGAGCAAAGCTAGGATTTGACATTCATGGCATTCTCAGATTGCCTAGCTCCATATGTATCCACAACTTCCACAACTTCATACGTATCCACAAAATCCAACAGATTTTATTTCCTATTTTCAGTGATTGAAAAAAAACCCCTAAAACCTCAAAATATTTTTAGTTCTGCTAATTAGCCCTTAACTGTCTCTTGGACTCTCTTAAAGCATTTGAATATTGTCATTTACTTCATAAGTCCAACATTTGCAATTTCAGGTCAAAATCGATCAGCACAAATGCCCTAAATATATGATTTTACAAATGGTGAACAAAGGGATTTTGTGGCTACATGCTAGTGGTGAACTTTCAGCCATGTCTGAGCTATCAGCTTTTAGAAACTACTTGTATTTCCTGAATAGAATTTCTACATGGATTACTATTTGAAGGAAGAGTAATCAATTACAAAGAAAGCCTTTCAGAAGACACACCTATTTATCAGTGATGATTTTTTTTCAATGTTGACAAAAGCAAACTAGATGAAAGGAAAATTAGATTTTATAGTATTTGTGTTTCTCCTTTTTCTCAATCTTCAAAATATGTATTACTGTGAAACAAAAGAAAATCCTTTACAGTATACTTTTGCGATATATATAGAAATGTTTGTATATTCCTGATGCTAACAATCATGTATCACGGTGCTAAATCAAAAAACAGTACAGGCAGAGTTTATCTGGCTCAACCTCTTTTTCTAAAACCTCCTGGCAGGAATGATCTGTTTGTTGGTCTTATGTTGTTCTACCCTTGCCTCTGAACCTGATACTTCCTCAGCAACACAGAATGGGAAATCTAAAATAAACATGTCCTCAAGTACAGCAACAGTTATTTGTTTCAGTGCACTAATGTTCTGTAGCCTTTTTTCTTTATCCATGCAACAACTGAACAGTAATTTCTCTACTGTATACTATAACTCCTCCAACATACCTCATGTAGACAGGTGTACTGCACATGATAGGGAGCAACTTTCTCCTCTCCTTCAATTTCAACATTGATTTTCAGTCTAATGGCCCCAGAGACAGCCGATTTATCTGTTCGCTTTTCTGAAGAGTGGAAAAATAATACATTAGTAACTACCAAGAATACACGTATGTCATATGAAAAGCTTTCATAAATCATTCTAGTTTAATCTTTTAAAGCCAGGGAGTCCTGCTGTTGAAAAAAAGAATGTTTTTTAATATTTCACACATAGTTCAGGCCACAAAATAGACTATCTAACTATGAAGTAAGAAATCTTTCTTATTTTATCTCCCATATTCAAAAAAGGCTGCACAGCTATTTATTACTACTTTCCCCTTTTCGACTAAATTACTGTAATTTTATACCTGACATCTGTATTAATTATTATTATTATATTCCTTTGGTTATGAAGACTTTACCAACAGCCTGGACTACCTCTTAGTGTGATGGGTTGATTCTGGTAGGTGCCCACCAAAGCTGTTCTATCACCTCCCTTCCTCTGCTGGACAGGGGATAGAAAATCTAATGAAAGCCCCATGGGTCAAGAGAAGGATGGGGAACAGATCACTCACAAATTACTTCCATGGCCAGAACCAGACTCAACTTGGAAGAAAATCAATTTGTTACCAGTCAAATCAGAAGAGGTTAATGAAAAATAAACCCAAATCTTAAAACACAACTTCCCCTCACCCATCCCTTCTTCACAGGTTTACTTTACTCCTGATTTTCTCTTCCCTTTCCCTGCCAGTGGCACAGGGGGGTGGGGCAGTGGGGGTTCTATCTCCTATTTTCAAATCAGCCTGTAATGTTTAATACTTTAAAAGTCATACATTGGTACCAAAGCTACATATTTTGAAGTCACAAAGTTAAAGACAGTAATTTGTTCTAAAAAATTTACCTACATTTGTTTTAAAAAATCAGTAAGAATCATACCTAAATTATACCATACATCCATTTCTCCACTCAGTGTTCTTACTTCAATGATTGTTTGCCCAAGGAAGTCATCTGATTCCTTTTTGAAATGCTGTTTTACTCTAGACTTGATATCATCATCTTCATCCCATACTCTTACTTTTATTCTATCTGTAGAGTTATGACATTCACTAGAAAAACAAAAATAAAACACAAAATGTGAGTGATATATAAACTATATTACTCTGTACTGCTGTCTAATTCATTAAACTCTATTTCCACACACTCGCTTAACTGCACCAAATGTCAAACAAACAACCTGCAACATCCAGAGGAAAAGAAAGGTCATCCCAGACTGCCAGGGACAAAACTGTAATTACTATATATATGAGAATTACCACATATAAAGAGAATAACTTGAGTGAATTTTACATACATAGAGACTGTATTTAGGAATGTCAATAACTGCTCATTAACATTTTTAATTAGAAATTCATACTTTTTAATGCTATTATTTAACAAATATCTTAGGAAAGATACAGTTAGGGCAGGTTTATTTCTTTAAGAATGCCAAGTAGTACATACAGTAAACTACCAAAGTAATACTCTGGAACAATATAAAAAGCAAGAAAAAATTAAAGAATATTTAAGGATACTCTGAAACAATACAAAAAGCAAGAAAAAAATTAAAGAATATTAAGGTGTGTCAGGAAGCTTTTGTTAAAAAACCAAGAGGTATGCAGAAACATCCCAGCAAGAAAAGAAAGGCAATCACAAAAACCCAGGAAAATAAGTAGCTGTTTTTTTAAAAAGACACATTAATGTTCTTCAAGACCTCCATTCCCTGGTAAGGAGAAATGGCAAGGGACCATGCCATGTTCTAAAAAATTTCTTGTAAATTTAAGTGGTTTACTAACCCCTCCTGGTATGAGTGGATTTTAGAAAATGCTGGATTTTATGAAGGAATGAGGTGGCTTCACTTGCAATCTACAGAGTACACAGTGGATAAAAACTTTTACTCCCAGCTGCACCCTGCATTTATTTGCACAGAAATGGAAAAGAAACTCTATTACTGCTTATTCCTATAAGGCACAATGAGAACTATTTACTATTCGTTGGTGATGGCTTTTGATGACTTGACTGGAATATCCCAACCCTGACTGCAGAGGTTTGGGTTAGTGAAAAACTTTCTGAAGTTTGACTAGTACAGAGCTGGCATCGGTTAAATCCATACCACACTCGTGCACCCATACAAAGTATTGATTTTAATATCCATTCACTATTGCTACAGAAATATTTTATATATTACATACCTTTGTTTATCTTTAAATATGACTTTGAAGCATAGCTGCAAATTTTCATCTTCAGCAGAGCATTACTTTCACACCTGATTAAGAGTTTTTACTCTAATTCTATTCTAAGCACTGTCATTGCTTAGTGATCTGTCTCGGTTTTCAGTGTTAAAACAGCAATACTCCAACTTATCTTCCAAGCAGCACCCCTCAGGGGTATTCTAAGAATTAATTAGTAGTGGTAATGGGCTTTGGAAGTATAAAGTGCTGTAAATGGTATTATTATTTTCAAGGCCAATCAGACACTAAAAATGGCATGCACAGCTTTTACTCTGCCACACCGTGACATCATTCAGTATCACAGAAGTCCTTGTGTCTGTCTGCATTCCAGATTTTACCTTTGCAGATAATTCTGGTAATTAAAATGCACATTGTTCTGTGATTAGCAAAACTAATAAAGCACAGTTTCCTTTTGTCTTATTACTGGCTTCCCTGACATCCAACCAACCACAATCACCTACTGAATCTTCTCCCTTAGTCGGGGTTTTCATAAATTACCCCTTTATGTGAACTGGTATCTGTTATGGGATGAGCTCATACTGAGGACAGTTAGTATCTTATCTCTCTCTGACCACATATTTTCATAGAACATGACAGACATACTATTTAGCAATCTGTGAAATTTCTCTGATTGATCACAAAATTCAAAAGCAATTGGCAGGGACATACAAAATGTAGGAAGATAGAGATGGACCAAATAAGCATTGCTGCCATAAGAAACTAGGCTAAATACAGAAACCATTTAATTCTCCTGGAATGTAGCTCAGTTACTACTTAACATTGCTAAAGTCCTGAAATGCATTTAGCTGTGCACCCAACAGAAATAAGTGATAGGGGATTTCTACAGTGACATAGGGAGATCTGTCACTGCTGAGGTATTTCTGTGACCCTCATCACCATACCTGTGCTTTTAATAGAAATCTTACTCCTGCTTTGATTCTCTGGCAGATGCTGCATATAAAAAGTCATTATGTACTTCAGCACAAACATCATATTTCTATTCTTCTGGGACAACACACATCCCTCTGATATACACTCAGCTGATAAAGCAATATTTATTCAGATGGTCAGGATTCCCTGATATCCTCAGCTGTCCTCAGCATCCTTCTCTCCCTTAATCTTAGGCTAGTGAAACATGGTGAGACCTGGCACAACCAATGTGTTAATTCGTGCTCATCTTTGTGTTGAAACTTCAGCACAGAGTCAGCTCTGCTACGTTAGTAATGTTCCTGTGCAGGAACACAAAAAAAAACATGGATTTGTGTTTAAAACCTGAAGAGTGGATGAGCAATTATTTCCTTCTGGCCTGCTCTGTGGCAGTGTGACTGCAGGGAGATTTAGTGCTAACGTTACAGAGCTGTCTCTGAATGATCCTGCTTACCTGCCCAGACTCAGAAACAGCCCTCTGTATTGACATGCACATTCTGCTTTAGTCACTGCTAACACCTATCCAGAAGCTCTGGGTGGAATTCCTACTTCTGTTTACTCCAGGAAAATCAGCCCAGGGAATTAAAGGCTAGACAACATATGCTAGTTTCAGTGCTCCTCTTCTAGTCACTCTGCTTTATAGGCTCAGTAAAAGCATTCACAGAAGCGTGATAGAGGAAGATGAGAAATGAATTGTCCTCTAGCACACAGAGAATTGAAGGTACAGATGCTTCTGAAAACTAGAGAATTTGCAGTCTATTCAGAGATGCAAGACGGAAGAGACAGTTTTAATAATTTACCAATAATCTGGTGACACTACATTACTTCTGCATTTCCAGAATGCCACACAAACATGAAATAATCCTCATAGAATTCCAGCTTATTCTAATGGTTAGAGTAATAAAACTGGAATAATAAAGTATCTTTACAACAGTACCCCAATGTAAATTTAATATTAGATGCACTGGCATCATCTTATTGTACATATCCTCTAAGAGATCTGCACCCAGTATTAAAATGACAACTAAGTGATACTGTGCTACCTTCAGTAAGTTCAGGAAGCCACTTATTGCTGTTATTACCCTCATGTTTATTATTATTATTGCCATTACTGCAAGCCAGAATCTGATCCACACCATTGCTATGTCCACTTTGCTTTTGGGTGTTCACAGACAGTTCCATGGTCCCTCAGGATATATCTTCCAGAACTTCATTAGCCCCACTGTTGGCAAACTTCTTCTGAAGTCTGATTTAAACCTCTCTAAATGTAATTTGTAGCTATTAATTGTTCTACTATAACAGTAAGCATGGAAAATAGATTATTCCTTTCCTCTTTTCAGGAGAAAGGATGTGTTTAAAAACATCCTTACCTCCACTACTTGTCTCTTCTCTAGTCTGGACAGTCCCAATTCTTTAGCAGTGTTGTCACGGGCCATGCTTTCTGATAAAGTAGAATGAGACTAATTATGCTTTTTCTTGCATTATTTTACTCTGTCATAACAAAAAGAGAGTTGTATAATTAATCTGGATTGACAGCAGTTTGAAAAAAAATACTCAGACCATGCACGCTGTACTCTGAAACTGAAAAATATTATCACTGAACAAACAATTTATCATTAGAATTGCTTCTTAGAGGTGTTCTGCTCTCTTGATTTGGGCTGAGGCCGTGAGATACAGTTATTTTAATTAGCTGAATGTCTCTCAGAAATTTGGCTGATTATTGAAGAACTTTTGGAATGGATGAATCTCAAACTAATGTGTAGGTTTTATTACTCAATTGATTTTATGTAATACAATTCTCTGTTATATACTCTTGCTTAGGAGGCAATCCTTGAGCTATTTCAACAGTTCTGGCAAAACTGTGTTTAGATATCACTGGAAACTGGAGCACCATTTAAGCAGTTGACCATCTATGTTATCTTCAGGTACAGTGAAGATCATATTTTTTAAAAGTCTGTTCAGCTGATCAAGAATGTATAAAATAACAGTTGAAAGGGACTTTGGTGAAGTCTTCTTGGCCACTGACAGTAACTATTGCTTAAAATGAATCCACTAATCATTTATTTCAGAATAAATAATGTGAGAGTGCCATGCTTTAAAGTAACTCTAAAGAAGGAATATCTACAGCTGGATGATTGAAATCAGTTTGAATAAATGTTTTCATGCACTGAAGCGCAATATAAATCCAATGAAGATATTTATTAGAGCCCTTATGGTGTCTTAAGGACAGCCAAAATGGGAAAAATAAATAATGTAAAATAATCATCCAGTTATTTGAAAGGTCTCTGTATTAGACAATTTTATCTGAGGTATTTATGAATGGTCAGAGAAAATGTGGTACCTGCAAAGTCAGCAGGGCAATTTGAAGATGTGTGCTAGCCTAGACAACACTGTCAGAAAAAACAGATTTCTGTATGTCAGTAACCAACTGCTGAAAATGTCAAGAAAAGAATGAGAGTAGACTTTTGTTGTAGTGTATCAATATAAAGGTTTCTACAAAGTTGAAAATTACAGCCAAAATACAGCTTCCTGTAATTAAAAAAAAAAGAAAATGCAGTCTCTTTTGCTGTATCAGATGCCACACTCAACCAAAAAGAGAAGGTGACAGCTACAGGACTCTTCCTTTGCTCTGGCATTGAAAGAAACTCTCCTATCATTGATGTTTCATTGAAAAAGCCCCCAAAATTTCTGTTATCTCATTTCTAATAATGCCTGGAGAAAGGATCAAAGACCTTAGCATGTATATTACATTCATTAAATGAACATCTGCTGGCATATTTACTTCTCTGCCTTGTGCACTAAAAGCTCTGTTTTAGTTATGCTTTATGAGGTCCCCTGTTCAAATCTATGCCAGTGTCCCATGGTCATTTAGCAGGGAGTCAGACTACATTTTGTCAGAAACATTCTCTCACTGTTACCACACAATCATACCTGGGTTACGTGTGGTTCTAAGAACAAGAACACTGCCCTCACTCCCTGTGCTATGACAGAGCAAATGCACAGTGGGGAGCCAATGTTTTTCCAAGTCCTTATTTTGGTACAGATGGGAAGACTTGAAAACATGTTTTGGTATGATAAGTATGCATAAGACTGTAAGTTTTTTGAGACATCTTACTTCTGCATTTTATAATTTAAAAGTTATAATGATGGTTAATATTAGATTTTCAACAGGATTTAAATATCAATTACCACTAATAGAGCCTAATTAAAATAACACTTCCTGAGTCAATTGAATAGTTATATTGATTTACTTTACATTTAATCTTCTGGTTAAACATTTATAGTTTATTTAATAAAATTTAGAAATTCTCATATACTTTCAGCTGAAATCCAAAGCATTAAATAATTCAGAGAGATTTTTTCATAAAACACATGTGCAATAAAGATGTTGGAAAATGTCTTCAGTGCAAAGCAGTTTCTCAGGAGGTTCGTGCTACAGTAAGGTTTGAGAGGGGTGTAAATATTATTCCTAGGGCAGCAGATGATAGCAATACTTAGAGCTGGGGAAAAAAATTGAATATTTTCAAGTTTCCATGGATTTTATTATAGCCCTGCTCACATATTTGAGAAACGATATTCAACAAACTTTCTATGAAATTTGCTGAAATGCTCATCCAATTTTTGACATTATGCAATTCTGACAATTAAGATGGAAGAAAGTAATTCTCTCCTACTTTTGGACACTCAAAGCCATTCAGTGAGGTATGACAATTCAACTGTTACCACAGTAACACAGTTAACTCAAAAAGAAAATGCTTTCTGGATAGAAAAAGCTTGTAAAAGTTTCTAGGTGTCTCTTTTCTCTGAAGTACCTATTCATTTCTAATACAAGTGCTTGAAACTGTGAAAGGAATGGCATACATTGTTTAATTCAGCTGGCATTCTCTAGTTCCTTTTCCAGACAAATAGAAGCAGCATCTTGGACCAAAACTCATTCACACTCTACTGAAACAATAACCTCCTCCTCAATAAAGTAGCAGATTTTTGTCAAAAACCAGGTAAAGTCCTTGATCGTAAGAAGGTAACCTGTCACGTTATGACATTGCACCTTCTTGAAGAAAACAGGGCTCTATTTCAAATACCTGAAGAACCCTCACAGAAACTGTTTGCACAGCTTATATAGATAGGAATAGTGACAACTTCTTCCTTCTTTATAGGAGGAAAGAAGCACGAGAATAAACGAAACAATGCCATCATCCTGTACTTTCCAAATTTGACTTTCAGACAACACTCTCTGAAAGTATGGACATTGCAAACACACCAACCCTGAGCCTGGAGCATAGCAGTTACCACCAAATTCCCCAGTTACACCTCAGAGAATCACAGTGTCAAATAAAAACACGTTTACCCGTATCTGGCACATAGGAAAGCATTTCTGATGACAATACTTGGTATGTAAGGTTGAAGCATGAAAACTGTTACTTAAATTCCCTTAAAAACTAGAATAATTACACAGCAACCAACAGATCCCAAAAAGACTTAATTATAAGCTGCATGATCACTACAAGATAAAGACACATGGTTGCTCTCTCCATTCAGAACTTGCTAATTTCATAATGCTATGCAAAGTACAGACAAAAGATATTTTCAAATTAAGCCAATATTTCACTTGGTAGAGTTGTGTTATCTAAATGTAGATTAAAAAAGGCAAGATCAACAGCATCTTCTCTACTTACAAATAGAACTTTTCATCCCATACTGGATTCAAATTTCCAAAAATAGTTTTTGTTCTTCGCTTGTTTTTGCCAACTTGCACAGTAACATATGGGTCACTTGAGCCAGTTTTGTCCTTAGCCTGTAAGCCCTGAGCACAAAGAACTGCAACAAAGGAGAGAAATGAGCTTTAGCCCTTATAGCCTGAGAGTGACAACAGCAACAGGAAACAAAGGCCTCACAGTGAGGGATTGTAAAGGAAAGGTTTCCGGATTATTTTCCCATAATGGGAACTCTGGAGGCAGACAAGATTTGTCTAACTACCCTTCTGGACTGTATCATATTTAAAAATAAAGTTTAATAGAGTAATAATTATAAAGATTCACTACTGAGCACCAAAAAAATACTTTTCACACATAATTCAAATACTTTTCTCAAACTTTGGTTTAGTCAAAATGGCAAGGAATATGTTGTTTAACTTGAGTCTGATAGTTCCCTAAAGTTCCCTGCCCCCCAGAAAATAAATAAATAAATAAATAAATAAATCCAAAATGTCTCCAAAGATCCAAACTAACATTTCCAAAGTAAAATCTCGAATAATATAGAAAAATATGCCCTGTGGCTTATAGAACTAAACATGAGGGACATTACTGCCATTTGTTCTCTTAATAGATGAACCATAACTTTTAGAATACTTTCTGTGCTATCACAGAGAGGATGACAGTTCAGATCAATTATCATCAACTGTTTATGTATTTGCTATCCTTTCTGACAGTTAGTGTGGGTGTATAGTTAATGGATATGAATTTAGCAGCAAATATAAACACATACAATTTGATTGTCCATCATAATTCATAAAAGTAGAAATCTCAGGAGAAAGCAGAACTGTCAAAGAGCAGCCTCCCAAAGCCAGAGAACTGCAGCTAAAACTCCTGCTCTGGCTCTTACCATTCAGCAGCAGTTGGCTTTGTTATCTTGCACATACTGTTTAAATCACCTCAGTGGTCACATTGAGTTAACGTTCTCTAATGTCAATCATTTTGGATAATGTAGCTCCCTTGGCGTGCTCAGGAAAAAGATTACCTAAAAATGGCACCTTGCTCAGCAGATCAGCTCTCAGTGTGGGTTCAGTCATATGTGCTGACTTCAGTGAAAGAAGTAAAATTCTGCTATTCTTTAACATATCCAATTTCTGAAAACACTCTTAGGAATGAAATAGCATATTTTGTCTTCCCCATTCATTCTAAATCCACAGGAAAACTTTTAGAAGGCAAGGAAGTATTCCTCTCCTATTTATGAAGTAGAATGAAGGGACAGCCTAGCAAAAGTCTTCAAGGATAAATTGTATGCACATACTGCCCTGAACACAAGACAGCCTTCAGTAGCCTTTAGAGGTAGAACTGAAAATAAACATATGAATTAAATATGTCCCTAGTGCTTGGTGACAGTCCCAAAACTCCACAATTATTCTTTTCAGTTTCATGCACCACCTCTCAGCCTTCAGAATAGCCTCCATTTATGCTGAGGTTTTAGTTCAAAAACTGAAATGTCAAAGTCAGAGGACCTGGAAATCTGCATGAGCAACCAGGCTAATGCAATTGGAAGCCATCTGGAATATGTTTGGAGTGAGCAGAATTATGCAACATCAGCATCACTAAAATGGAACACACCCTTAGTCAAACAACATGAATGGATAATAAGTTTCAAAACCAATGGGATCTGGAATTGCAAGCTCAAATGTTTTTTTAATCACTCAAAGCCTTTTTTTTTTGTGAACTAACTCTTGCAGTCGGTGGCAAAAAGCTCATCATTAGCACAGAAGATATTGGTAGGAGGTAGAGGAGATACATTATTTTTTACTGGTCTTCCTATAGCAGCAGAATATAAAGTGGTTTTGGCAACTTAAAACTCAACTCTTGCAGTTGGCATCCTATAAATTCAACTGTTTGTATATGCACCAAGTATACAATTGAACACACAGTCCAGCTCTACTTATAAAAAACTCTTGCTCCTGAACCAGGGGAATAGGAAAGAGCTATTAGAACAGAGGAAAGTTACCTGTGATAGTTATTTTTGCTGACCATTTGGATGTTCCATCTAAAACACTTTGTTTTGCTGCTTTTGTATATTGTACAAAATCTTCTTTAGAAATATTAAACATTTCCTGGATCACTTCAAACACCTCAGGTCTATTCTTCTCTCTAATCTTCATTCTTTCCTTCATAGCACTAATAATATTCTGTGTTTTGTCTTCTGCACCATGTTTGGAACTTTTCTCAGCTGCTCCTGAAATGAGAGAAAAATTCAACATTGTTATTGAAAATTAACTTTGATCTTTTTCCCCTCTAAGGTCTCCAGTCAACTCTTGGTACAGCAGTACTTGAAGGAGATCTTTGTTTCACCTGAATAATAACTCATATATGTGTTGTCAGCATATATATATATATTTTTTTTGTGATATCTAAAATTATCAGTTGTTTAGTTTAACATGAGGGGTTAATAGTCAACTTCCATCAGTGTTATGTGTTATACATAAAATTATTTATGAAACCAATACTATTCAGTGCCAATTAGTACTGTGGAAACATCTCAACATGTGTACTGATCAGAAAGCACAAATTTGTGATCTCAAAACTCAATCATTAGACACCACACCTGTGGTATTAAACTCAGAGCCCTTTTGGAAAAGACAGCCTACCCAAAAATATAATATATCACAGGTATGGAACAGAGAGGTTCCTCTCTCCAATAAAATGCTCATTACTGATAATTTCAGTAATTATATGAGGACGGTAGAAGAGATCAAGGGATATTATCTGTGTGAGAATAGTTCTAGACTGTGTTAACCTGTGGTGGCATGTCAGGCAGAAAATAGGTAATATTTTTTGGGACATCAAAACCACAACGTTTCTTGGTTTAAATTGAAGAAAAAAGATTTTAAGGAGACTAAGTTGTTGCAGATTTTATTCACAATTCTTTTCAGAAGAGCTGTGGAGAGATTTCTCTCTCTAACAGTTGTAACTGATCTCAGAGTCCCTTTCAAAACCAAAGTGGAGTTCACCTTATAAGGTGAACTTTTCTGTCAGAGGAAAAGGCTTCTGATCAATGTCTGTACAACATACCCTTGAAAAAACCCCAAAAGTCAATCTTGCAGTTGAGTGTGAGAAAAGAAACATCAGACTTCTATGATCAGAATGGTAGGAAGCAAAAATTTAAATTCCTATGGTGCTAAACAGGATATTTAAAACTCTTGACGAGATCAACATATAAAGCAAGATAGAAAAATACTAAAAAAATTAAAATCAATGACATGCTGCCACTTGCTTTAGGCATTGCTGAACTTTGGCTCATGTTGTTAAACACTACTCACAGGCTTGTGGCACTGAATGACAGAAGCATCATTATCATTAGCAGCACTAAGTAACTTCACTCATTAACAGCAGTAAGAACTTCACTCTTCCAAGAAGTTGTGAAAACATCATCCAACTAGCCATCCTCAAATCCAGGGAGGATTCAAGTATTATTGTTCCCTTTAGAGGGTTAGTAAAATTAAAACAAAATAATTTTGAACAATTTGTTATGCAATTACAATTCAGATATTTCAACACTGAAGAAGCATAGAGTTCCTTCTTTACAATACCATCAAACACCAACATGTTCTTTCAAAGGAGTTTTTGTTGAGGCACTCAGCTTGCAATGGTTAAAGAAACCAGAGCTGGAAAGGGTCATGTTTCAGCAAAAGATTTCAGTGAAGTCTTACAAACCAAATATTACATGGTTTCTTTTCTTCAGTTTTCAACGTGTCAGAAGGTTTCTTTAGCACATAAGAGGGCAACTGATATCTACATCTATAGAGAGAGATGCAAAGTGGGAAGGCATAGTGTTATAAGATTGAAAAAATGTGGGTTGAAATACCAGATAGTCATTCCAGACTGCCAAAAACTATATGGCTTCCTCAAGTAGTTTTCCATGGCTACTAAATCTTGAGATATCTGGAAAATCTCTTGGTCAGAGTAATGAATTTTTTTTAATATGGAAGACCAAAATTCTAGTGATTAAAGATTATCTAGACTGAAAAATTAGGAATTAGCAGAAATAGAATTATGTGCTACCATAAAGCAAAATACCAGTTAATAAATTCTCTAGTGATTTTATTACAAAAAAAATGATTGCTGAGTTGTGTGGAAAACATGACAGGTCATTCTTAGAAGATGCAGGAGGGAACTTTTTTCATTTTCTCCTATTTTCTGCCCTTCCTTAAATAGTAGAAATGCAATAACATAGATGAATGATAAACCCTGGGCACAATCTGAATGGCAATAACATATTCTTGTTAGAAACCTTGTTGATTTTTGAGACAGCACAGGTAAAACCGAAATATGTGTTAAAATACAACTTCCTTTAAGTATATATCTTTCTCTTTATACTAATTTATTGCAATGAGTTTTACAAGCCCTATTGCTAACAACCTCTACTGATGTCTATCAACAACTCTTTTCATGCAGTATTGATCAAACTAATTAAGACAATAGTGTAACTTACATTGCACAGGAAGTTAACAAGCTCCTTTCGCCCTAGGGACTGATACAAACTCGACATGATTGAAATCAATTCTAATTTAATACTGCACCTAGTACTAGAAAGGATATCTTATTGAAGATGAGAGAGCTAACAAAAGTGCTACTGGTTTTTTTTCCTAAATCTAATTTAGAACAAGTTCATATATTGACTCTAAAGATCTTGACATGTGAATTCATTTCTACAGCCTACATTAGCAATCATTATATATTAAAAAAAAATAAAATCACAGAAGTTTGAAGGCAAATACATCCTGACTATGAGATGGGCAAAAGAATGACTGATAAAAATAACTACATTTCACTTTATGACACTGCTAGCATCAGCTTTCTCAGAAACGGAGATTTAACCAATTGGTCAATTCATTTTTTCAACAGAAAACAAGGAATATGAAATTTTGAAAGTAGTATACTATGAACACTGAACAATTAATCTGTTGCAAAAAATATGACAAGATGCTCAGAAACATTTGCATACTAATGAGAAGAGTGGCATCCCTTAGGCCTGTTAAATATTTTATCTGCAATTTGCCTTCTAGAGGTTTTGTTCTAAGATTCAGCTGTTTGGGCTGGTGATATGGGCCAGGGGACAGCAGCCCAGTTTCAACCACAGTAAAGAATCACAATTAAGCACAGTTAGAAGTTTGATTTAGATATTCATCACTGATTTATTGTCCATGGGGTCAGCTGCTCTGGAAAATTTTAATTAATTACTGAGCAGTACAAACCTTGAGCATCCATCCCTCATGACATCTCCTCAAACAGAAACACAGTGAAAAGAAGGAAGAACTGAGTGAAATATCTGTGTAGTTTTCCTACATGTAGACGCTCTGGAACATATCAACAGTGAACAGTGTTGAATAACTCCAGAGTATGGAAGCCCATTCCATTCCAAAATCAGAAAACTTGCAGGTCTTGATTTTCTATTGCTTAGAATCTCATATAATAATTGTGTTGTAATTTAAGAATCACTTCAATACAACTGATACATTTTCACAGAAGAATTCATGGTAGCTGGAACCAAGCTGAGCAAGGAAAAAGCAAGGAAAAGGTTGTTTTGCCTTAATTCTACTGCCAAATGGCTGACTTTTTTTTTCCCTTATACATACAGGATTTAGTATTTTGAAGGGACAAGATCCTGGTTACAGTTTCGTATTTTTGACTAGTATATAGCACATCAATATGACCACAGTAAGTTGCAGGAATATTTTTAAAATATTTCCTTTGACATTTTTTGTGTTTTAAGTAAAACAAGGAGGCTTTACGTCGAGTAATAAATTGCTCCAGATATTGCCATAGGCAGTGGAAAGTAAATAATACACTGATGCTAGTAAGCATTATTTTGTAAAAGCCCAGCAACATTTGACAGATTTCAAGGACAAAAGTGAAACTAACAGTAGGTTTTCCATAAAGCTGCTGGCTAGCTTCTCATGTGAGGAACATCAACACACCTTCACAAATTTTTGGGTGATCTGGTGCCACATTTCAAAATATTGCTGAGTATACAAACAAAATCAATAGGTGTGAATTAATACAACACTTCAGCTATCATGAAATACTCACTCTGCAAACAGTCAGCATTTAGGAGGTCTTGGCACTTATCATGGCATTTGACGCCACATTCAGTGCATCTCATGCCTTGTCTGGCTATGCCCCAAAGGAGGCCTTCACATTCATAACAGTATGTGGGAGTTGTAGCTGTCCAGATTTCAAAGTTATGAGGTGTAGTTGATGATATTGGATAGATCAAAGCCTGCAGGGTCTTCTTGAAGACATGTATTTTCTGTTGGGTAAGAAAAAAGTATTTCAGGTGTATTGTGTAACACAAGTGAACTGTTTCCAAACTATATGCCATTTACACTTAAAATGTTACAAAATATCAGAATAAACATAGAAGTATAAGATAATTTGTAAAATACTGATTTACTCATTTTGCTTTACACTTTGAAAAGAACTCTGACTATTTTGTCTGATTAAACAAACAGCAGAGTTAAGTTGGAATAAAGTTATTCAATTAACACAAAGTCTTATATATATATCTTCTTGTATTTTGAGGCAGAAATAAAAAAAAAAAAGCAGCATTACATTCATTGGGGCATATTAAGTAGCTACCTAACATTAATTCTGAATATTTAAATACTTCCTATAGGGACTCAGACATACTACACAAAATGCCTTTTGATTATATACTACACTATCCTCTAATACCAAATGTCTATTTAATCTCATCAAATAAAAGCAAGCCAATTGTAAGGTTCCATTTTATCTGTATTCCTATAATAGCATACTTACTGTATTTTTAAGCATCAAGTTGCTTTTTACTATAGACAAGAATGATCCATACTCTCAAAAATCAAAACCCATTTCAGACTGTTTTGGCTTAAGACCCATGACTAGTTCTACTACAAGAACATTAATTGGCTATTTAATGATTAGTACTGTAACAACTTCAGTCTCAGCTCCTTAGTGCTTAATAAGATGAAAACAAAGTAGTCCCTGTAGTTTTGCACACAAGACCTTGGCGTATATGGACACAATGCTCTGGTTTGTTTATTTGAGCTTTTTTTCAGGCACCCTGATCTTCCAGGTCCAGGCAATTTATTGGGAATAAGAAGAGCTCAGCAGCCTGAAGGCAGCACTTGGCACCAGCCTTAGGTTGTTTGTGTCTTTTTTAGGGAGTGGGTGTTTACTAAATTCAAATGTGACTGCCATGACTGTATTAGAAGTTCTAGATTTGTTCCTTTATAAATAAACAATTGTTTCTTTTAGGAAGAATAAACCATATCATAAAACATATCAACATACTATTATTTTAGAATAAAATAATAATCATAACACCAGAATATCACCATATGTCTTATTTTAGAAAGAAGAAACCATATTATAAAACATATCACAGTGGGATATTTCTGAAAGTCTGTCTGTCCTAACTTGTCCTCCTCTGGTGTGGATATTATGTAAGGTAGCTCTAATGCTGGCTATAAAGCTGTAGCAAGGGAATAAGATTTTGGAATTTGTGTAGTTTGTCTATTTTTGTTTTAACATCAATGCCACAGTTCTGACAATCTAGGAAGTAAGCCAAACTTATTCAGTTAAACATTTGTTAACACTCCCTTATCTTTCATATTCAGCTGTGGTAATTGTATGCCAAATGGAAGATATTAACCTGTCTAAAAATATGCTGACATATTTTTGGTTTTATGTACTTGCATCTCTATTCAAACTTTTGAGAAATTCTGCTAATAATAGATTGTCTGATAAAAGTCAAATATTCTTTTTGTGTGCATATCTGCAAATGTTGCACAAAGTCATCAATCAAAGGACTTTTGCTACCATGGGAAAACCAGTACCATGTAGCCATAGGGCAGCCATTGATTCATAGGATCAAGAGCTAAAAATATCAAAACAAAATGTAAGGTAGCTTAGGCTGCAACAGCCCTTACTGAAGTTAGTAGTTACTGCTGAAAACAATATCTATCCCCTGGAGCCTGGCCAAATATATATGGTGAGACATTTATTGGACATCTGATCTGAGCACAACTGAGAACACTGAAGAAATGAACTAAGAAAAAATCCTGATACAGCAGAAAAGACTAAAACAAATACTGAACTGCCCTCCAGGGTCCTTCTTAGACTCCTAATAACTCCCCCGAAAGCAAGCAAAGGTGTGCACCAGTTTGATTTGGCAGACCCTAATAACTATGATAGTAATGGCCACCTAACTCTGGAGAACTCATTTTTGTACATTACTCCACTTTTGCCTTCCATTTTACAGGGACCAGAAAGGAAACTTTAAAACAACCTCAAGTGAATTTATACAGCTTGATGAGGAATCGTGTTTCTCCAAAACTACTGATTATACTTTCCCATTCCTGAGCTCATGTAGCCTCAGTACAAAACCTGCCCTTTCACCCTGTTCACCTTCAGTGTTTTCCACATTATAAATAATTTCAGAATTTTGCCAGTAACTTTTACATTTTTCTGAAATGTCAGTAAGTAATGAAATTTACCCTCAACAGGCCTTAAAATAAACATTTGACAGTAAATGAAGTTTTCAGCTGAAAGACACAATTTGTAGATTGGTTTTGCTGCTGAACGTGTTCTTTCCCCTGTTGTTAATAAAGCAAATTGCAAAGAAGAATTTTATTTCTCTTACTGTCTAGAGGCTTTCACTCCTATTACTCTACTCTGTTTAAATGTTTTTGTTATGTGAATTACAGAGCATAACAACATGGCACTAATAACTTCCAATATAATTATATAACTAATAACTGGTTTGGCAACACTTAGCACTACTAATATATAGGAGAATTATTTAGTTATCAACTTATCCTCTTAAGGGAAATTTACTTCTGCCATATATTACCTGAAATACTTGTTGATGTCATTGATGTATAATTTCCAAAAACGTGCAGCTCTGTCTTTGTTCAACAAAGCAATTAAATGGGTGCTCAACTGAAAGAATATGTCTAAGTATCATTCTGCTTAAAATGTCTTTGGATCTGTGCTTGAGAACACACAAACTCAGTGTGCCATGAGTGTGTCATACTAAAAGGATTGCAGTGACAGGTGGCAAAGCTCAAAGCCTTAACCTCAGGGTGTAATTTTTTGAGTAGGTGGCACTTGAGTTTTAATAAAGGCATTAGTTCAAAGAATTTTCATACTGAATTTAATCAGCCAAATAATCCACACACACTAGAGTCGCTAATATTCCCTCCAGAAAAAAACTTGGGGGAGGGTAAAAACTAGAAAAGCCCTAGTCAGAGGAATAACTTGCCCAAAGGGGATGTTTCTTCCTTAAATTTCATTGGTGACTCCATTTCTTCATCAGCATTTCACATCTCCATTTTGTGGAGAGTATCTGGAGAATTCTTTTATTCCTGAAAATGTCCGTCCTTTTTGTTTTAAAAACTTGCTCTACCCAGTGTAATGATACCCTAGGTTATTAAGTTTGGCTGGCTACTTAGAGAAGTAGGAAAGTAATGCCTTTCCCTTGTTTTAAATATCTTGCAAGAGGCTTTACTGGCTGTACCCTTACATTTGTCTGTGAAAGAGCACTCCCTGGCCCTTGGTATGTGGAGTGAGGGCTGGCATAGGACTGGCTTCTTTTATTCACCGCTACTCTGAATTAGCTTTTTACATTTTCTCATCAAATGAATTTTCATGTGTCTAAATTACATTTGCTGTCTGCCTTTGGACTTACTTTTTTATTTCAAGCTTTCTTAAGAAATAACTATTTCTGGTACGCAGTTTTTTCATATGGCATGGTTCAAATGGAGTACAAAGAATATAGAGGCATAAAAATACACTTAAATGAATTTTCCATTTCTCCTGAATCAGAATTCAGTAGCTTCTCTGGTTGATGGCAAGCACTGAGACATGTTTGCACTGAGCTGCTCACTGGGATTTGCTGCCATTTTTTTTTTTTTTTTTTTTTCAATATTATCTCCCAAACTTGCAACTTTAACCCGTCAAAGTCAGAGCCTGGTAGTTTTTACAGAAGAGGAGGCATGTAAATAAATAGACAAATCTGTATTTTTTGTCATAAAAAGTGGTAATACTTACACATATGTTTTTTGTTCAGTAAACATCTTTTAGTAAAGTACATGGAGTATTTTAGGGTCTTTTACTTCTGAACTCAGCTATTTTGGTACAAACTACAACAAAGTCAAAAAAAGTCTTTATTTTGTAGCACTTGGATGCCATAAGTTTTTTGTCTATGATTTTCCCTCAGCCTTGAACTCCTTAAGATACCATAGTTCTCCAGCCTATCAACCTTTGTTGCTATTTTGAGATAGCAGAATAACAGGTAAGAATGATGGATGTCAATATTTGTGTTATATGTTCCAGTTCCCAGAACACCTGTCAGTATTTTCTGTTCTCCTATTCTTCTGCTATGGACCTTAACAACAATGTAAGAAAAATTCAACTCTTCATTTTTCTTCAGAATAGGATGTATTTTAGAAGGCTGTGTATGCACTAGCAATTTGAGGAACACGAAATGGGCCTGTATTTATTCAAATTACTGCTTTTGCTTAGTTCAGTCATATAAATCTTGCATCACACTTTAAGTATTCCTGAAGAAAGTGGCACCTGTTTTGTTTTTGTTCAAAAAAAGGTCTTTGGCCAAATCTAAGTGAAATCACTAATGGAAAACCACATCTCACACATTTTACTAGCTACGACAGTATGTTTTTTCAAAAGACTTGTGGTTACTTCTTGTATGAATTAAATATTTCTTCTAGAATCACATGTGTTATTAGTATGAATTACATTTTAAAAAAATCAAATAGTATCCCAAGGACTTGGAAAAAATGATCATAAAAACCCATTTTGCAGAACCCTGTCATTCTAATTGCACTCATTGTGATGAAGACAGAAAGATGATGAAAATCTGCAGGTAAACATGGTACAGTTGGACAATTTAAAGCAAAAGGCTTCCCCAAATAACTGTTTTGTAATCAAAGGTTTCTTGGTTAGTCCCCTCTGACTGTCACGGATGTGAGTCAGGAGAAGCAAACCTGGTCTTGCTACTGTGGATCAGGTAGCAAATCCTGCTCGAGTTCCCTGGAAGTTCCTACATAATGAATGGAATACATTCCTTTTCATCCAGTTTGGAGTGTGTAAGGCTGAAATAATTTTTAGAGATCTTTGAACAAAAGTTTCTCTGTTACCTAAACATCTTAAACCTGTCACTGAAAACACTTACCATTTCATCAGTGTTTATGGAGGTCCGGATGAGCATGGCCATGGAAATACCAGATTTTCGAGCTGCAAGGGTCTGTTTAAGGCAAATGCAAAAGAGTTACCAATTATACAAATAACAGCAGCTGTTGAATCTAATGGAAGGCAAATAGTATTTGATTATATTACTGGATGTAAACAAACCTGTAGAAGATACAAAACCTTTTAGTTAATGTTTGTAGCTCACGATTTTTAGGGTTTCAGTACATAATGGAAGTATACTTCCCATTATCATGACTGTTTCTTTCAGCAGTGCCTAGCTGAACTGCCATTTCTAATACAAAACCTGTTTTTCAGAGGTTTGTGACTCAGTTTTTTTAAATCACAGGCTGTCACTGTTTTTCTGCTTTGCCAAGCAAATTAATGTGGTACAAGGATAGGCATCCTGCCCTAATTTGGAAACTGACTGTGCCTGCAGCAACATGGGAGATCATTTTGCAGTAGTCTTATGGTTCAAGTTGTCAGTCTGGATAATTTTTTGTAACTCACTGAGCATTTTTAAACAGCGTGTGTGTATATATATATATATATATATATATCTATATATCTAAATGCTACTTAAATAAAAAGACCTCAAGAAATCTTAAAATATTATTTTCCTTAAAGACAATAATAATTCAATACTACGGATAGCTATATGGAGAAATCTGGTTATATGAGACAAGAAAAGAGACCGGAATTCTGTGTCAATCTGTCCTCATTTGGCCACATTATGTTATTGGAATATGGACAACTTCTGGTTCTGAAGAGAATGCACTTGGTTGTAGAGATTAACTTTTTTGTGCTAGTATGGTACATATACAAGAACTGAAAATAAAGTAATTTTAATATACAATAAACAAGGATATTTTATATTTCTTATTGCAACCCCAGAAATCTAAATGGGTTGAGAATTAACTAGCAAGTATAATGATCAGAAAGAACCCCGGGGGACTGAATTCTGTGCATTTTACAAATAATATTTCAAATCTGAGTATCACTTCTGCTATCAATAATCCTTTTGGCCTGACAGAAACAGGTAAGATCTATTCCACTGCGCTCAGTATCAAACACAACACTGTTATATTGCTGGACTGCACCTGGAGTGCTGTTTTCATTCCTCCTTTCTCTTATTCTAAATCATTCCAAGTGTGTTTGTACACTTTTGCCTTATCTCTGTTCTTCTGTCATCCACTATCTGCTTTGTCATGCTTTGCTGCCCTCACAGTCTAGCAGTATGTGGATCAATTATACCACCCACTAACCATAAGTCTGTTGTTGCCTTTGTTGTGAGGATACAGATTTTCACCTAACTGTGAAGTGGGTCTCTGTAGTCCATAATTACAGAAATATTACTGCAAAACTTTAAATTATACTTTGTATGTGACATTCTTATTTTTGTGAAATGCATACTGGGCCAGAAGCAATTTAAGTTTACATCAGCAAAGGAACTGCATCATTAGTCTCTGGATGAAGAGACAATTCCAATTTTTTCCAATTATATAATTTTAAACACTGGAATATTTAAAATGGATTTCTAGTTATTTATTTATAAGATTGCTCAATTTTAATTTTAAATGTTCACTCTCCCTAATTCAATTTTCAATAAGTTTCTCTTGATAATAATTAAACTTGCCAACTGACACAGAATTATTAATCTTGTGAAACCAATTATAGGGTAAGAAATCATCCTTGGCTTAGTAGTATTCGATTCATCTCCTATTACAAAGAACTTTCCCTTTTTTTTTCCTCTTTTAAACTCAGCAATTAACCAACTCTATGCCATTAATTTGCTATCAGGTTCTCCATTCTCTTACTATTAAGTAAGTAATTCTGTTTATTTCTCTTTGACCATCCTTTCATTCTATTTCTGTGACTGTGGGAAATTCCATGGGTGTGTGCCAGTGAGATTGACAGTCACAAGAAAGATTAAACAGTGTTCAGGCTTTTTTTTCACTTTTGGTGTCAAACACAACACTACAAACCCACGTATCAAAGTTAAAAATGGCAAGTAAAAATGCTTTTAAATCATTAAGAGGAAAAGAAACAATTTTCATAATCAGTAGAGTTCTGGGGTTTAAAACAATGTACTTTAAAAGCATCAACTTTTTGATCCCTCTTGAAGCACAGGTTTTTGCTCAAACTCTTGCCAAGTACCACTGTAGATTTACTTGCCTGCACTATGCCTGTTTATAGTTTTCATGTCCCTTACACTTAGGAAGAGATTTGACCCTTCTAGGTCTCAATTGCACAATCCTAGCCATTCCAAGCAATAGAGCAATGTGAATAACTTGTCAGGAACAGAAGCACAAAGGGCATAAGAACAGTAACCTCAAATATAGGGCAATGACTGCTGCTGTGTTCTGTCCTCCAGCAATATCAAAGAACATGAGCCAGCAGAACTGCAGTTTCATGCTATCCCTGTAAGTCAATAAACAGATATTATTTCCTGTGACAAAAAAAAATGGGGAAGCAATTTTGACCCCGTCATGTGTCCTTCAAGCCCAGTTCTCCCAGGGGGTGCCCTTGGGATTATGGAGCTTTATTATTTTCTTCTTAATCAGAAATGTGTCTAAAATTATAGCACAGTGCCCTATATAAAATAACAAAACCTAATAGGAAACAGATAATTAGGTTGTTCTCAATAAAGTGTTTGTCATGTTGGAAGAATGTGATATCTAGAGGGATTTGTGATAAACCAGCATATTTAAAAGTCATATGGATTAAACTTGCAGGAATTTTAGTGAAAAAATCCCTACAAGGATTATTTCCATTTATCTATCACTGTCAGAACAAACTACATCTACAAGAGAAAGCCCATAAATGCTTCTGTTCTAAAACACTGAAGTTGATGATAATTCAACAGCATGAAGCACTGAACACATAGCAGTGCCACTTCTTAAGTACGGAATGAAAGAAGGAGGAGCAAGCATTTTGGAAAGAGAAAGGGAAAAAAGCTGCCAGATTTATCTATGGGAAACAAGGTGACAGGTTATGAACATTATGACAAAACTTCTTCCCCTATTGCCACTCTGTTTTCAAGTAGCAGCAAGAAAGAAAAGTAAGTGCAGCTCATCAGCAAGTCCAAAATGTCAGAGTATCAAAAGAATAGGGAGAGCAACAGGAACCTGCAGTCTTTCACCGTTCTCCCTTAACAGGACACGGAACTTGTCAGCAGTTTATACTTGTTTACCCTCTCAAAGTGATGTCCAGATACCACCCCATGTCTTTTCTTACGTAAAAAATTGACCTGCGGAACATAAGGACTTTAAGTATCGTTGAATTATGAACATACAAAAAAATTTATCAGAACCAAAAAGCCTAGCAAAACCCCCAAACAATAAGAGAAGTTGTTAAAGCAGACCATTGTCTATTTAATTTTTAATTTGTTTTGAAACTCCCTAGTACAGGATTTAAAATAAATTAGTCTCCTTTGTGCTCAAGGCCTTCTAGATTAACTAATAACTT
The DNA here is from genome assembly GCF_031753505.1 of Anomalospiza imberbis. NCBI lineage: Eukaryota > Metazoa > Chordata > Aves > Passeriformes > Viduidae > Anomalospiza > Anomalospiza imberbis. The sequence goes on along the minus strand of NC_089693.1, from coordinate 12,814,606 downwards.
GTATCTACACTAATTTATTACCTCCAAATTTTCATTAGCAGCTTAAATAAATAAATTAATATAATTAGAAGTCATTCTAGCAAAAACATTGAAAAATGGTAACTAAGTAAAAGCAAATTGGATTCAAGCTACAATTACATGTTAAATGATCAATTGTGCTGAGGAAAAAAAAAAGAGAAGTCCTCTATCACAATGAAATAGGCAAGCTGTGTCTTGCACAGCTAAAATAGCACAGAGGAGCAAACGGTCAGGCTCCTGTAACTGTTCATGACTGCTGGCTGTGCCATGCAGTATTCATTCCTCTGGTTTTACAGAGGGTTTCAGTTTTCTTGATAATATTTTCTTTTTTTCTTTAAAAAAAAATCTACGCACTGCTATCAGCAGGAAAAAAAAAGTTGAAGACAAACCATTTTTCAGCACTTTAGAAATGCTGATATTATTTTTAATGTGATGTAAAAGTTACCCGCTAGAGGTGAATGTGACAAAAATGTCACTGTTTGCAGCATTTAAAACATGCACAATTTCATAACTTTTTTTTTTTAGTAACTACAGGTATAACACTCTAGGGATCTCAACTTCATTATTTTGGAAGACAGATTTGTACTGTTTCTTGGGGTGCTGGGGTGGAGGAGGGTAGGAAAGAAGACAAAATAACTTGAGAGGAAGTAAGGTACTGAGGGAAATTACTTAGGCCTGTCCCACAATCTTTCTGTTAAAAAGGATGTTTGATACTGAAATATTCAACAGAACTGAAGTATTAAGACCAGAAAGAAGATTTAGAAAAAAAGACAATTCAGCTCCACTACACAATCATTACTGGACATAACTGTCATCATCTGTTTTTTCTTCATGTCAGTAGCACAGACACAAAGGCATGATCTGTCCAGCCTCAAAGATAATGATATTGTTACGATTTCCATTTAGTAGACTTTAAAAAGCCCTCACAAATATACAAATACTTACTATGTTATGATTTATCTAATAAATTTATGAATATTTTTATTAGGAATATAACAGAATTTGCCTATAATTGATCAAAGGCATTAAGAAAATGGACTGCTGATAGCAGAATTGATGTAAAATAGTTGAGGTATTTAGCTGACAACACACAAAACCAGAGAATATGACATCTGCAATTTAAATTAATATCTTCTTTATATGAATCTTTAAATTACCATATTTGAATTCCAGCCTCTATAAATGTTTTTATTGTGGAGACAGTTACAGAAAAAAATTGTAGTGTATTATCATTGTAGCTGAAATAGGCAGTTGCTTCATCTGGTGTGTTCACTTCAACAGACTGCTTTACAACAGCAGCAAAGATTCACAAATTGTTCTTATGTTCTTATAATCAAATAATAAAGCTAGGGAGCAATACAGCCTTGATTGAGCAAAAGAAGAAATCGGCCTGATTACACAGTTTAAAATTGTCTTTAAATTGAATAACCACAAGAATTTTCTAGAGTCTTCATAACATTCAAAATGATGACTGGCATTAACAGAAGCAAAGGCAGTAAAATAGAGCTACCTTTGCCTGTGGCTGGGCAAATCACCACACCTATTTGGCCACTGTGAGATAAAAACTTCTAACCTCCACTGTAATTATTGATATTTCTCTTCCTGGTTGTTCTTACCTCAACTCAAGCTCTAACTAATCCAAAAGAGAATGTCTTTTTTTAAAAGCAGAAGTTATAGCAATTCCATCAGCAAGTGCACTAGACACTTTCTCCTGGCTCCACAGTAAACAGATCTGTTCATGTTCTGTACTGTTACTGCACTTGAACCATCACTTCTCCTTGCACTCTCTCTCTCTCTCCTGTACCAGATATATTCTACCAGAAGTCTAATAATGACCCATGACTGCAGCAAACAGAACTGTTCCTGCAGGTGGATTTTGACTGCCTTATCCTCTCTAATGACTGAATCTAAAATAAGCAGAGACTCCCAGCGTGTTAGCATACAAAAACTTTCCAGTGGTTTAGGAGGAGGAGAGCATCCAAACGAGGACAGTGAAGACGGTGAAGGGTCTGGAGGTGAAGCCATGTGAGGAGCAGCTGAGGGCACTGGGTCTGCTCAGCCTGGAGGAGACTGAGGGCGGACCTCACTGCAGGTACAGCTTCCTTGTGAAGGGAAGAGGCAGGCACTGATCTCTGGTCCCTGGTGACAGTGACAGGACACCAGGGAAGGCCTTGAAATTGTGTCAAGGGGGTGGTTTAGGTTGGGCATCAGTGAAAGGTTCTTCCTCCAGAGGGTAGCTGGGCACCAGAACAGCTCCCCAGGACAGCGGTCACTGCATCAGCCTGACAAAGTTCCAGGAGCATTTGGACTCCCAGGCACAGGGTGTAACTCTTGGGAATGGTCCTATGCAGGGCCAGGAGTTGGACTTGATGATCCTTGCAGATCTCTTTCACCTCAAAATATTCTATGCTTCTATGTTGAAAATTGGATTTTTCCAAAATGTGAATTCATGAAAACAAATGGGAGTTAGAGATATCATCTTAAGAAAACATACAGAATTTTGATAAACATTGTATTGAGATACAATGCTGAAAGCACGAAAATAATGGAGTGATACTGGAACTGCAGAGGGACTAGGAACATAAGGAAAAATTAAACTGATTGATACAAGAGAATTTAAAAGTAGGGAACACTTTGAACTTCTCTTTCTCTAGGTGCCTAAGACTTTCCAATACCACAGGGGAAGCTTCATGCTTGAGACCTAAACTTTGTGCTTGAATCATCAGAAAAGATATTTGGAATATACTGACAACTTTTTAACACAAACTTCTTCCAGCAATTTTGGTATACATGATGCAGAGGAGAATACATTCACATAAGGCACCACTTTCCTTATGATTAAATTCTTGGTCATAAAATAATTTTTAAATTTTCCAATAGAAGGTCATAATAAAACATGGCATCAATGGAATCCATAACAGTTACTATGATAATTTTAGAACATTTATAAATATAAAAGTACTTACCATAGCCTTAAAAATCCAGACAAGATAGGAAAGAAATTATAGAGAATATTAATTTGTCAGATTCATTGCACAGGAAAATAAATTATATTTATTTTAGTCAGCATCAAAAGGTTCTAGCACTCATTTCTAACAATATTATTTCTCTTTTTCTGAAACAGTCATAAGTAAGCATAAGAAAGGATCATTTACATTTATTTTGATGTCTTAATGTATTCTGAGCTATACCTTTCTGTAAGCACTTCCAACAATTAAGGACAAAGCAGCATTTAACATGCATTAAAGAGTCATGGCAGGACAATAGACTATACTCATTTAATACAACTAATAGTAGAGTGGCTGCTGTCAAAAAGATGGTTTAAATGAATGCAGGCTCTACTATGTTATGCAGTGTAACTTTTCATCAATTTCAGAAGGAATTCCACTCGAAAGTGGTTGCTGTGCTTTCTCTTTTGACTGATCAGTGTGGTGGATCACCACAGAGTAACTGAACACAGAAACTAAAAAAACAATGACCAATAACAGACAAAGGCTGATCTTTTACCTACAACAACAGTAATAATTTACTTAGCCTAACACCCAAACACTTATTTATAGTGAGAAATTGGTTTGGGGACTCACCATCATCAGATACTAAATATGCATTTTATTGAATTATGAATTCTATACTACAGGAAAAGAAAAGGAGAAATGTGAATAGCACTTGAAATTCTTTGGGGCAAAGAGACTGTTCTTAATCTTGTTTAAACTGGAAGTCAGAATAAATCTCAAAGGAACTGCCATTCTTTTCCACTGAAATTTCTTTTCTTAAATTATTCTTGTTTACAATGACTGTTAAAAACCCTGATTACCTCGCCTTGTACCTAAAGTATGCATAAATCTTTAAAATATTAAAATAGTGTAAAGGGCTGCTTTTTTAAAGCAACATTCTCTCTCTTTCAGAATCAACATATACCAAGTGAAACAATATCCCAAATGCTCAATAGCATCTTTGTGAAAATGAGTAGCTTTTTATTGCATGAAATGCATATTACTTGATGACACCAGCAATACCTAAATATCCAATGAGATATTCAGACTTATCTAGTACATTATAACAACTACCTCATTGACTTTTACTGCCCTCAATCCATTCTTTCAAGACTCCTTTTTTAATAAAACAATTGTTGCAAACTGTCATTCAGAGGCACAATAGTAATTGCAAGAAAGACCTGCACAACTGGCAAATGAATCAACAGTTTCAGAAGTTACTCACCACATCTCGAACAATGGGAAAAGATTTCTTTCTTCGCAGGTCTGGCATGCTGTCAATTCCATACAGTCCACGACTGTAAGATAAAAAGGCAAAGAAGAATATAAAAACATGGAGCTTACAAGACTACATCCTTAAGAACTGCCTATAGTATCTCTATTTACAGTTAAAAATCAAAATTAGCAGTTATCAGCCAAAGGCATGTGCTCCAATTGAAAAACCTGTGTGAGCGTTCTTGGTGCTTTTTCTTCTAGCATTCACCCAAAGCAGAGTAGCTAAAAGGTTGCTTAATACCTCCTAAAACTTTTTACCATTGATTTTGAAATTATAAGAAAAGCTTTCCATTATAAGTTCTTGTATATCTGGTAGTTGAGATGTAGCCTAACATTACATATTGAACATCATTGATGTCAATGAATAATGTTGTATGAAATTTGATACAAAGTTTAAAATATCTAGCTAAATACATAATCACATCTCAAATAACTCCATGCAACTGTGGAAAACAGAACTTGTCACATTTTAAAATAATTCCATGGTGACCATCATTATTTTCTCTTGCCTGGTTTGAGCTTTTGCATTGAGCACACAATTAAACCCCAGTTAGATCTCACATATAACTTGGAAACAACAACAAAGATCAACTTGGAGTCACTTCAAAGAATAAAAGGCTGACACACCAACAGAATTTAAAAGAATACATATTGATCTGGATAACAAATTGGCCTCAGTCTCTCTGACTCTTCCAAACAATTAACACAGGTATTTCTATATACCTTGTCAGTTCTAATTCAGAGATACTTGGAAATTCTCAGAGAAGCTGGGATATCAGATTTTTCAAGACCAAACATTTTCCTCTGCACGGTCCTTTGGTACTGCCTCAAATACCCTTTTCAGTTCTTATATTTCTCTCTATCGCTGTGTATATAAAATCTACATTCACTACAAAGACTTTATCATCTGAAAGCCCTAAGGTTATTTACACCTGTTACAGTTATTATGTGAAAAGAGGTATAAATAAAATTAGTGAAGAATTTTTCAGTTCCTTCTGATGCACTCACACCATTCTCTAAGAAAGGGAAAAGAATTCATCGTCTATTTATGCAATTCCTTTATATTTTCACACAACCATTTCTCCATGCTGGGTTGTGATACTAGAATTTTTTTTCAATAACATAAAGATCAAAATAGACCCAAATTGCAGCTTCCAGACATACTTACAAACCCAGCAAAAGTGTGATAGAAATAAAATAACATTTCTGAGACTGTGAAAAGTAAATGTACAGAGACCAAGAAATAAAAACAGGGCTTTTTGCTTCTCAGGAGCAGTTCCATCAGCAGTAAATAAAATTTATAGTGTATAAGGCATTATTATGCTCACATAGAGGCAATATCTGTAAAAGGATTTCCATCTGTTATTCTGCTCTGTAACATAAAAATATGACTAAAATAGAGGTTCTTATTAAACTCCTTTTAGTCATCATTAGGAAATAACATAGTAAGGGAAAAATTTTCGTGTTAATGTAGGTTATACATTGAGTTCTCTACTCCTCTCCCTACTTCCAATTATAACCCAACAATAACCTGACATAGAAGATGATGAAGTGGAATCATAATAATTTGATAAAAGTTATCATTAAAGGCAAGGAAAAAAATCTGTCATATTGACTATTTTTTGGTGCTTCTGGAAATATTCTGTCCAACAGTAATCTATTTGAATTTGTCAGAGAATTCAAGAAAAATAAAATTATTTTACCATAGAGAAGATGCCACTGAAGGAAAGGAGTAATCATCTGCATGGAGCACCATCTGTCTATCGTTAGCGAATTTCAGAATGGATTAGGCCATGTGGTAAAATTATCAGTCTCTGACTCCTCATTAGGAAGCAGTAAATTAATACAAGAGCAAGTCTCTGGAAAAGGTACTGCCCAGGATCCATATACATGATGAGAACTCCAGCTGACCTACTTTCACTTCTTAGAAATATGGAAATAATGAGCTCTAAAGTGCCTCATCTTCAAGAAAGTGAAGAAAAATAAAACCAAAATGTTATTATGTGATACTGGTATGGAAAAATCAGGAAAGGTGGTGCTTCTGCCTTTTAACAGAGAAGTTGCATGAGAAGTCCCAGAAATGCTGGTTTTGGTCTTTGCCTTTACTTTCTTGTCTAGGGCTGTTCTCTCATTTCATGCAACCAAGTGAAGACCATTGCAGAGAATGGAGAGTTGCAGTCCCTGCCATGGACTTGGGGGTGCTGGTGCATGAGGTGGGGCCACAGCATTGTACTTTGACAAAGAGGGAACAGCGAGACAGAAGAGAGTCAGCTTTTGAGAGAGAGTCTATTTTTGCATAGATAAAGCATGGTAACAATGGTTGTGAGGGAAGCAATCTCCTCCCTCACTTCAAATAGCAACACCTTTTGGAGAGAGTAAAAGGGAGAAGGAGTCATAGCTAACTGCAATCAGTTGTGCTGGCAGTAAAAAGACTGAGGGATCCTAGAAATTAGCATTACTTTTTGCACGAAGGAGTGGAGTGGGAAATGTGATCAAAACAGAGCCACAAATGTATTTGAAATGATAGCATTCTTTGCCTGAATGAGAAGTTAAATGAAAATTGCATAACTGTTTTTAAGGAGGCCTAGTGAAACAGAGGCTTGAATAATGATAGTGGACAGCAAAGCAAGGCAAGGACAGGTCTAAACTTTTTCAGCAAAAGAAGTAAGGTTACATCTGAAAACATGAGCTATTATTGAGCTACTGTAAGCCATTTGAAGTAGTCCTATGCAGTGGTTACAGGATGTCTGCATAAGGGATTGACACAGCTTTTTCTCAGAGGATTCAATATTTGAATTTATTCACCTGTGAATGGAAGAGAGGGCATAAAAAGAGCAGCTTCAGTCTGTATAGTCCTTGTCAGTTCTCCTTACACCTATGAGATTGCTTTTTGTGTGAAACCCACAAAAAATTAGGAATTCCACATTACCTTTTAAAGGTCTACATCTATTAAGAAACTGTAATTAAGCAACTGGCTAGGGAAAGTAGTACATACAGCAAAACAGTATGGTCACATGCAGCTTTCTACAGGCACAGAGACAATACTTTACTGTCAGTACCTGCATTCAGAGTCTGCTTACAAAATTCTGTCCTAAACTACTTCTGTCCTAAAGTGTTTCTCCACTGTTTTGCATTTGGTGACTAATCCTGCACAATGTCACATGTGTCCTCACACTCTTACAGCAACTCTGAAGGTTCTAGGAGCTGCAAAGGGCAGGAGTACAATACTTTGAGGTATGACAAACTATATGGAAACTATCTACATCACTAAGAGCTGTAGATCACTTATAAATTTGTTTAGCAATAAGTACAAATGTTACTCTAAGTATACCTTCCATAGAAGCATGTGCATAATATTAAGCAAATTGCCATAACTACTTTTTAGTGACACCCACTTCCCTTCAAAATAGGAACCTAACCTGGAAAAACTTCATAGTGTCAATTGAATAGCATTTCAGATATAAAAGATGAAGATGAATGATTAATTTAATCTCACCACCTTGTCTTTGTAATAAATTGTAATTATAGCAAAAAAGTACTTACAGAGTGCACAAGCAAGAGGATAATACCCCTTTTAATTAGGTAAATAATATAACTGATAAATTTTACCAAAGGCTTTTATTTCTTTACCTTCCCAGATTGAATAATAAAATCTATTCAAAATAGAAAGGAATCCCTTGAACTGGATGCAAGATAATTTCATTTGGAGACAACAAAAAGTGTACACGTTTCTTCCATATTCACTCACAGGCACTGCAAGATCTTTTCCCTTGACTTTTTAATTTCAAGTACTAGAGTGATATTATATTGCTAGAATTGCATTACTATACATTTACCAGAATGAAGACAAAATTGTGCTACAGCTTCAAAGGACGCTTATTTTATATGCAAAGAGGTAAAATCTCTTATCTGACCTCTGCACCAGAATTATTGTATTAATTTCTCAAAAAAATAAGGAATTAAAAAAAAAGTTAAAAGGGAAGACATACACAATAAAACTATCTTCCTTTTAAAATAATGCAATTTCTTAAAATAGAAAGCTTAGAAAAAATACTATAATGCTTTAAGAATTATTTGCAGATACAAAGAAAAAAAATCTCAACTATATTTTTACTTACCCAGCAAATGCTTGGACTGCATAAAGCTTGGAAGCATCCAAGGAACTTGCACTTACCAACCGAGCCTTTAATAGAGATCAAAATGTACAGTTAGTTGGTTGCTTTTAGTAAGTTTTGGACAGAATTTAACTGCATCAAACATGTAAGACATATGAAAATGTTTAGCAGGGTCAGCTCCAGGCCAAAGCTAAACTAACTGTTCCTTTGGGAAACATTTTGACAGCTTTCAGCATTTAGTGACACACAGTGGAAGAACCCATGGGAAGGTAAGGTATTGCTTCCCAAATACTGTTGCCCTTTAAATCCTATAGTGAATGCAGGGTAGGTGATAATTAGAGGCAAAAATCAGATATCATGTTTGACAGTAGCAGACCCCTGTGTTGGCAATTATGGTAAGCACAACAGTGAGGGTTACCCTGTATATAAATGCAACACATTTGCAATACAAAGGAGAACAAAAGAGCGGAAAGCTGGGAAAAAACCATGCAGATTTCACAACTAAAATGACAGAACAAAACAGGTCAAATAAGTCACAAACAAACATCAACAAAATACATGATCCCTATAGCAAATAGGTGATGTTAAACCTTTTCATCCACAGAACCGCTATCTGAAAGAGAATTAGGAAGAAGGGGAATATAGGTTAGAAAAACCAGTCTCTGAAAAAAATCTTATGCTATAAAATCTGTCAGTGTTTTGATCTGTAAATATAGACCAGAATCCTAATAACACCTGTTCTTAGCTGTATAATTGCGGCAAAATCACTGTCACTACATTTTAAATAAACAAAAAGATGTTCTTGGTAGATAAGAAGCCCTGTCACTTATGAAGGACTGTGTGGATAGCATATATTTCCCACACTATCCCCATCTCCATGGGATTTTAATTTTTATTGCTTTTTAAAAAGTGTATTTTCAATAATAATGAAATTATATTTAATATAGTTGCAGTGTTCAAATCAATAATGCTCTATTTTCAAGAAAAAGGAAAGTGTTTCTAAGGATATAAACACCACACTTCCCACCCCAACTCCTGTATCACAGCTACTCATAAAATGACAGAAATTACTCCCCAAATGCCAACAGAACTACAATTGTGAAAGTATAAGTTATTTCATATATATATACACACACCTCATTCTAGATTGCTTAATGCAAGAGCACAACGTGAAAATTTACAATCAGACAGAAAATATTTGCTGACAGAAAAAGCTACCTTTATTTTATTGTCTTGTCACATTTGCACTTTATAGTACAGTGCATACATGAAACAGCATTGCTTTAATTGTCACCTTACTGATCTTCCCACTTCCCCAGAGGGAGTCCTCAAGGACCCTTTAAATAGTTTGGATATTCTTGAGAGATATCTCAGGTTATGCACATCACAAAATAACAATTTACACCTTAAACATGTGCCACATTTAATTTTTGAACTAGTTTATATACAAATTCAAACACATAAATCCAAAATATGCTGGCAACTGTAAGCTGCCTAGCATACAGTAGTGACAATCAGGGAACTAAAAGGCTTTACTCTGCCACTAATTTTACAGGCAGCTTACATGATCAAAGCATTTGACTGACTAGATTTATGAAAAGAGCCTACTCTTTAAATATTTTATTTTTTAAAAATTTATTTGTGAAATGTATTAGACTCACAACACCAGACAGTATTGGCTACTCTTTCAAGCATTTAAAGAATATTTGGACAACAATAAGATCTAACTTTCCCACTCCAAAATTATTACAGGACTTCACAAGCAGGGTGAGAGCAGAACCAGGAGGAAATAGGTGATTGTAAGCTGGGCTGGCCACAGAAACAGGATGGGGTGTGCTTTTCTGAGGCCTAAAGAAGAGTTAAACCCAGAGGACTGGAGGAGCATCTGGACATCAGTGAGAGGAAAGGCATGACAATATGTAGCAACAGGGCAGGAGAGACAGAGGCATCCACTTTCAAACTTGTAAAAGAGTCCAAAAGGTGAAGAAAAATCTGGGGACTGAGGGAAGTTTTAAGCAAGACACTACTTGTAATTTAAGAAGCCTCACCAAAATATTTTCATGCAACCCGCACCTTCTTTTAGAATATCTCATCATAGCAAAATTGGTAATACTGACATATAAAGGTGCAGAACAAATCTCAGTATTATTTATGTGGAATGCAATTCTTAAATAGTTTGCAGATACTTTGCTATCAGATGCCTAAAGAATCACATTAATTCTTCATTTAATTAACTTTTTAATAAACATAGATTAAAAATTGTTGAAACTTATCTTCTACATAAAATAGACTTTTTCAGAGCATGCGAGATAGATAGATACATAACATTTTCTTTACCTCTCTTGGTTTCAGCCAACTACATCTAATTTCACTACACTTCCTTCACTGGAACCTAATTTTACCTAAATTTAGTGAGGAGAGTGACAATCAAAATTAGGAAGAAAGAAAGGTATGTTTTTGGTTTAACTTTCTTTTCTCTGCAGTTCCTACATATAAAGAAAAATGCATCCATCTAATGCTCTCTTTTCTCAATAGAAATTACATAAAGCAGACAACTGACGCAAATTTCCCAAAAAAGAGATCTTAAGAACATCTCTTCTTTTTAACAAATGAGTGCATCTTCAGAGACAAAATTAGTTTGAAAACTTCATTGTTTACTGCTTCTTCTGAACTCACCATGAGTGAAATAATCTGAACTGTGGAAGTGTTCTCTGTGTGTATGAGAGCACCAAATCAGGAAGTGTATAGAGTCACCAAGCAATTCACTTTAGTAGTCGTTAGGCTACCAGAATAGACAGCAACATTCCTTGATGTAGATAAGAAATGAACTGTGATTATGTAAGAGACCACTGAATGTATTTTCAAACCAGGGATTCAAGGCTAGACATCTCAGATTATACTGCTGAATGACAATGATTTACTTAAAAGAGAGCATCTTCATATAACTCACTTCTGTCATTCACACATTCAAAATACTAACCTAAAAAAGTAATGAGCACCTAGGAGGAGTGGAAACACTGGCTCTTATAGCTAACCCTTCTTAGTTTAATTAGTTGTTTCCCCTTACATTGTAATTGAAAATTCATTACATCATGAAATACCAGTAATAGACTTCAGATTGTGCCTTTATACTACAGGCCATTTTAGATAAAAGGAAGGTAATTTTTACTAGGATTATAGGAAAAATAATTTTGCTCCTTAATTGTTGATATTTCAGCTCAGTGCAGTCCACATTGATATTTACACATCTGTGTAGCAGAATGATGGAAGAGCATGGTGGTCATCTATCTCCATACTAGTGAAAATTATTTTTACTAATGTCAAATATTGAAGACAAAAGGAAAATGCTCACAAGCCCTTTTTATTTTTTAAGGCAGTCAATTATATTAAATTAGATAACTAAACAGGAAATTAGATAAAATTAGTCTTTTAGTTTCCTTTAATAAGTTCCAGGTATTAAAAAACTGTACAATTCTCAGCATAGCCACTAAATCTTGGCTTCTGTTGAAAGTGGTTTACACATGAGGATGGTTGGGGAATGAAGTGAGAGGGGCTCATCATTTTTTCAATACCCTCAAATAAACCCCCTGGTTATTTTCTATCCACCTATCAGTTTAACTGTAGGCTAAGTAAAATTGCCAAGAAGTGTTTTTTAATACTGCATAATTGCTACTCAAACTTGGAATGAAAATGAACAGATCTTAGAAAAGTTTAACTTTACATTTTTATCAACTGTTTTCAGTTTTTAGTCGTGGTCCAATTTATTCATTCTATTAGCAATGTTGTCATCTGTAACTTCTCACAAAACAGAAATTAATCATACAAGACAACCAGTTTCTATACCCAAATTTCTGAGGAAAAAACCAAATCTATAAAGGATGCTGAAAAGGCAGAGTTTTCCAGCATGAAAGGTATATTAGCAATGAAGATATGGAAGTCAGGACAGACCTTTGCTTTTGTAGCTTGTGACACTATCAGAAATACAACTGGCTCAATCAGTCAGCAGAGGTATTTCCATCAAAGAAGGTTCAGGTGATTTTGCTCCCCAGTCATAAACCTCCTTCAAAAGTCTTGTGTCATTATCTCACTTCTGCACTTTTCTGAGCAGCAGAACAATGTCCCAATACACTCTGTTTTCTTTAATGACTGTGAAAATTCAGTTCTTCATGCTGTGCCACAGCAAAAGAACTGTAACAAGGTTCTAAAAATCTAAACTGTTAGGAAACCTTAGGATCAAAATTAATCAAAACATTGGTTTTCCACTCTTGTAAGTGTGCATTATTGCACAACACCAAATAGAATTAAAGTTCATTATTCTCTCAAAATACCATTTCAATATTTAATTCTGAAAAATGGCTGCAAGAACGTCAAACTGACTGATAATTATGTTGTTCCTGGAAGCAAAGCCTTCAGACAAAATACTTGCTGGAATTAGATAACAATACAGCTGTTCCATGAAAATAACAGGTGTAAAGTACCCACAGTCAGAAGTAGTTTCAAGTCTGAGAGGGACAATTTTAATTAGCATCTATTGTCAAGAAAGGGAAATAACATGAAAACCAGGTTTGAATAGAAGCAGGACATTAAAGAAGTAGATTGGCCAAAACAATGACACAAATTAAACCATGCTAAAATAATAAATGCTGCACCCAGAAGCTATCATTGCCACTAGAGAACAGAACATTACACTGTGTAAGCCCAGAGGATGTTGTATTGATGAAACTTATTCTATGGAGATTGCATATAACGCTTGAAAGATAATATTAAAGCTAGCACATCATAAGAGATGAGTGATGCTTGTCTGACAAAGAGAAGGTCAAACTTGAATAAAGCTTGGTTGACAGGAGAAATAGAAGAATTGCTGCTAGCACTTTACTGGCAGTGATGTAGAAAAATTACTAGCGGATACATGGAGAGTCAAAACAGGAGGTCAGTTCAGTGAAGATGAAAACTGCATTTGTGTCTCTATTAATAAAGTGGTCTGCAAATCTGAAACAAAAGGACATGCTTTAAAAACATCTCTGGTGTTTAGAAATTGAATCCCATTAGACTTCTAATGGCTTTGTTTTCTATTGTTTTTCAACAGCTAGAAGACACATCTACCAAATTCTAGAACTTACCTCAAAAACAGTAAGTTATAGACTGTCAAGACAACTGTTTGATTACAGAATGTGGTGAGCTCAAAAAATACCATTCTCTTGAAGACTGGGCTCTCTTGACAACCTCTGGCTTGTTAGAGTGATGGTAGGGAGTAAAAGTCAGCTTGCATTTTAAGCACTCTCTTCTAACCCCAGAGAGCATTAAAATGATACATTATCAAAAAAGGATGAAAAGGCATATTTTATCTCCCTCAATACAGGTGATAACAGTACATGCAACCAAGTAATTATTTGCTGTGAAAACAAATAGATAATTGATTATTGCAAATCTTTCTGCATCACAAAGCTAACAATGCCACAAAGTGTTTGACTTGAGTCACTATATCATGGTCTGAGTTGCAAGCTGAAGTCCAATCAGATTACTTCCAAAGAAATCCAAGAAAACAGCCCCTTGGTTGGAGAACAAATGTGAGAGTAGTTCCTCTGGACTCTAACAAACAAAAACCACGTTCCTCGGTTCTTGCATTGAACATGAAGATTGCACTGAGACACGTAAGCTGGTTTATCCTGACAGCATAAACTGTAGTGACAGCAGGGCAGGGATGTTCGGTGGCAGCCTGGGACAGAGGAGTGAGCTGCTGTCCACCTTGGGCCATGGAGAACAGGAGGGCGATAGCAAAGAGCTGAGTGCCAGAAGAGCGGATCAGAAGGTCAAAGCAGTTGGTGACAAAGACACAAGTGCTCACAGCAAAAATCTTTTGGGGCATTTGCTTTATACCGGTTCTATTTTTGGCCCTGGTGACTGAAAGCCCATTAGCTGCTGAGCACATCAGATGTGATCTTGAAGAGCAACATCTGGCTTGGCTGCATCAGTAAAACACACAGATCCCGCTCAGCCATTCCAGCGATCAAACCAAATGTGGCGAATTACGAAGACAAAGATTTACTTCAAAAGTGTACCCCTGTTGTAAAATAAAACACTATTGATGGCATATTCAAAAGTCATATAAATATACTACTCTTCAAGAGCAAGAAGAACATGTACAGCTAGGATCACAATGTAGTATCTGAGCAACAGTCACATATTTCACATGATATGATACTCATAGCTGCTGTTGGCATGAAGTTGTTTCTTCTTCTGTGGAGTTGTTTCCACTTCTGAGATAGGGTTTAGGAACTTTTTAAAACAGTCTCAAACACTTTAAACATTATAAACATTCAGAATCCCAGAATCATCAAAACTAGAAGGCTAAAAAATTTAGAGAAGCTTAGCTAATTTCAAGATGTACAGCAGTGAAAGAAAAAATGAGTCAATGTATAATCACATACAAAATAAAAAGATGACATCAAGCTAATAACACTTACTGAGATAAGACAAAGATACCAGATTTTATTCTGCTGATAAGAAACTAGCTTAACAGATACAAGAGAAGAATAATATTTGAAATAATATGATTACCATTAAATCCTTAAAATGGCTATACTGTTATCTTTTATGTTATAGGTAAACTCAAAATCAAATTACAGTTTGTTTTGGCTCTGCTTGAAATAATAAATTGAAATAATTATGTCTAAACACCAAAGAGAGACAGAGATGTTAAGAACTATAGACTGGTACACTGGAATTCAAAGGATGACTTTTGGTACTACTGGACTTTTTTTTGCTTGATAGGACATGCATAAATCCTTCTGAAATCCTCAATCCCTTTTTATAGTTAATGGAAAAAGGCATGTCTCCCTGACCATTACTTTCATGGTTTTTTAGAAAAAGAAAATTTCGCCCAACATGCCTTTAAAAGTTCCTAAGGAAATTTCCCCTACTTTATGTTTGCAGTACCCTCCTTGCCTTATGGATTCATAGGAGCATCAGTTCCATCCTGCTTGTGCTAAATGAAACAGGAAGAGCTACAGGATAAGATTAAAAAGTGCTTTAGTTTATACTCATCTGTCTTTCTGATCTTATTCCATCTTGGTATATATGCAGCAGAAGGACAAGGATTCCTTTGGTGATGCTGCAGCTGCACTGGTGATACCCAGAGCTATCCACAGTTTATGGGTCTGCGACAGCATTGACAAATCACTTGCTGCTGCTCCAATAATCTACTCCAGAGAAGTTACTCGAATGTCAGGCAGCAGATTGCTCTTTGCCACTACTGATTTAGCAAAAAAAGATTACAGTATTTTCTGTGGTATTTTCTTCTAGCTAACTTGTCTCCTTGTATCTTTTGCACACCATATTCTTTATCATAGCATCCAAGACATTTTTAAACGGCTCTGTCATCAACACAACCATAAGTCTTGATTTTCAGATATACTAAAACTTCTTATCTTGCAAGCCATCTTAAGAATACTCTCAGGCCCTCAAGGAAACAATCCTCATAGTTAGCAAAGTTCTGTCAGTATCAGCAATAATTTTACATCAGCAATAACTGGAGAGGTTTCAGGTATTTCCTTCTATTTAGAGTTCCTGAGAGACAACTGTCTAGGTGTTCCACTGATCACCTGGAAAATGTGCACAAAGAAAAAAACCTGGTACCTGTCCCATGGGAGTAGTCAGAATTTCCCTTTGACAGCAAAACAGAGACTCTCTTACACACTCTGCTGTAATATTCTACTTTGTTAATACACAAGAGGAAGACTTGAGCCTATTTATGAATTCACATTTTCCAAGTCATTACATTTTTTAAATGCATGTCTAGATATTTTTTCAGCCTGATGCTTTAACAAGATTCCTTTTATCCCAAAGCAGCATTCAAAAATTATGGAGTGTTATTTCCACTTCTAAAACACAATGATCGAAGAAAATGCTTAAATGTTTTGGAAATTTAAAAAAATATATTTTTAATTCTTGTTGATACAATATTGTGTTCATGTTCCCAGCAAAACCCGTATAAAACCCCCTTGGAACTGACATTCATGGTCAGCTTACCTCTTAGCTCTAGCAGCTTTAAATCTGTTTAAGCTCAAAAAGAGCAGACAAACTGCATGAATATTTATCAATCTACATTTATTCTAAAGTCAGTTAAAATACTGTTAAATAGCCTGTTTTCATAAGTAGAGTAGCAGAGACTTTCTTCATTTACAAATGAAACTAGCAGTTTTAACAAATCCCTTTTCTGAAAAACAGAAGTCATTCTCTAAACAGAATAGGTTTATAGGTTTGGGGTGGTCTGCTTTGTTGTGGTGTTTTTTTTTTTTTTTTTTTTTTGTCTGCTAGTATTTATTAAACAGCCAAAATACAGATTTCTGCCAAATCTTACTGATTAAGGATGTTTGGGGTAGTTTGTTGTGGTTTTTTTTTAGTGTGGGGTTTTGGCTGGTTGGTTTATTTGTTTTTTATGCTTAAAGGATAAGTGCAGGTATTCTAGGAAAAGGGATCTGGTAATAGTAGAATTTTTTGAATCTGAGAGTATTACACAAATGTTGTTGGGACATACATTTACTGATGTAATGCACACTGATTTAGCAGGAGTTACTATGCTAAATTAAACTGTTGCTCTTCAATCTATTTGGTTACTATCCTGTTTTCAAAGAGAACCAGTATTATAATCTAAGATTTTCTGATAAGAACAAATGCTCTAACCACAGAAGTAAAACACAATAAGCCAGAAGATCAATATTATGTTTCCTGGAAGATATATTAAACAGGTTTTTAAATCATTCTTTCACTCACTTAACTAGTGGGGAAAAAGTACAGACTGAATGTGTAGCAAGCAACTGATACAGAGCATCCTTTCATGAAGCCCCAACTTTAGAGTAGCTGGTGAATGTAACTACTTGCTTTTTCTTCACAGACAAAAAGATTGATGCATTATCTTCATGACTAACTGATTAGATTTCCTGCCATATTTTTTCAAAAGCAACCTTTCTACAAATCTATTATTCTTAAACTGGACAGACTGCCATTTTTTTGTTTTAAGTCTCTAATATCCATTTTTTCCATCAAAGGACAGTAGAGAAATAGGAAGGGAAGGGCATAAAGACTTATGCCTGACTCCAGAGAAACCAGTAGCAAGAAAATAATTTATTCACTCTCCTGTGCACAAAACAAGCATGTGAATCTGAGTCAAATCAATATACCTTAGTTCATCAGCACAATCCTGATTGAATACATGGAGTGGTTAATAATTCTTTAGAACACTGTTTTACCTCCTGTAATATTAGTGGAGGATTTTCAGAGTGCACACGTACACACGTGAAAAAGGAATTTTGGCTAACCAGTTTGGGTGCAGGAATATTGTATTTATCAGATTCTACCCACATCATCTGAAAATATATTTTGTGTCCTCCCATCCTGTACAACTACAGCTTCTTATTACACCACTTCCCTATTCCCCCTGCAAAAAGAGTTAAAGACATCCATCATTTTGTTTACCTGATGAAATGACAGACACAAACACGGTGTTGAGAAAGAAAATCAAGACAGCTGAAAAAACTGGATTATTAAACTTCTGTGGTTCACTATCATTCCCAATACAGCACCAAAACAGATTCCTTAACTTGCAGTAATCTTGTTTCCTAAGTACCACACATCTATTAAAATGTATAGCGACAGTAACCATTTCTTCCCCAGCCTGCTTACACAATACATCTGTTCCACTGTGACCATCTTCTGATGTAAACAGAAAAGGGAAGTTACACAGACGAAAACTCTCTGGAATCTGCCTTTTTACATTATTTACACATGAAGAGAAGAGCAATAGATTAATCACCTTCTGCTGAAAAGTATTCTGTCCCCAAATCCATCTCTTTATAGATGATAAATTAGGTGAATATATTCATTTTCCTTAAACATCGGAGATCAACTGTATCAGCCACACAGAATACACAATCAGTCCTCATATTAATGAAGTAATTTATCACTCTTATGAAAAAAAAACAAACAAACCATAAATAAATGGGATGTGGGAAATCAAACAAAACTTTGTATCACTAAATGTTGTGGCTCTACTATTTTGAAGTGGAACAAAAAATCTTGGGCCTTGGTACTGCTGCTAGTTTTTATTAAGTATGAGTGTTTCTGTCTGGACTATTCTTTCTCAGTGATGCAAAGACTCATTGCATTCATTTAGTCACTTTTTTCTCTCATCAGACTGTGCCTGAGATTAGAAAGGTGCAAAATGCCATTGGGCTGAGTGCAGGAAAAGCTTCTCAAAGAGATGACATAAAAAAGTGTTGTATTCATTACATTGAACAAGGCTAAACTTCCAGGCAACTTAAGAGTGTGACCACAACTCAGCTTCAAGCCTTTTTGGGGAATTCTGGAGAATCTGGGTTTACATTAACACACACCTCAACGGTATGTCCATACAGCATCAACTGAAAGCTGCATTAGTTCAAGACAGTTCAGATTTAATTTTTATTTTTTTTTATAAAATTTATATTTAATTTTTAACAACAAAATATTGAAGAAATAAGATGTAATGAGAACAGAATGCTCTTAGCTTTCAAAGAATTCTCAAAACATTAAAAACTGTAACTTTCATTGTAACAAAAGCAGACTGATTAAAAAGGGCAAAAGATGACTTAATCTCTTTTATACTATCTTATGAACAAGACTGACTGGCATTAGCTGCTAGTACTGGTCAATGAAAGAATAGGCATCTCAGTTTAGCATAATACAAGCAAATATATATATGTTCTATCTTTATTAATTGCTTCAGTATTTTAAACACTAAACTAAATTTCTGCAATCTGTCTAGGACATCCTTCTCTTCCCCAGTCTGCACCAGCAGTCTGAAAAGGAATTGTATTTTTACAGAAACCCCCCCAAAAACCCAAACACAACTCACCATATTTTAATCAGCCAATCTAGTTCCCCCAAACAATTAAGAAATAAAATGGGATATATTTCTCTTTGTACAAACAGTAGTCCTTTCTTAAAGTCCACTTCCCAATGCAGTTAATGTAGACTGTGTGCAGAGGACCCCTTTCAGATAACAAAACCAATTTAACTTCTAATAAGCTTTTATTTCTCCATTACAGTCACCACCAATGAGTAAGGAATTTTCATGACCAGGGTAAGGATTTTATTTATCCTATTTCCATCTGAATGGCTATAAAATGACTGATTAATTTACTAAACAATACCAGATCAATTTATTTTCATCTGGCCCATAGCACTGATCATTTCAAGTCGAAATCTAAGCCACATTCACCTAACAAAAGAAGTACAACACTATTAACTACTGACAACAGCTATTAGTTACGAGTAACTGTGCACCTATGCAAGTGCATTAAAAACAAACATGATGAAGGTAAGACATAGGGAAAAAAGTCCAAGTACAACAAGTCAGGATTAGATTAATTTCTAAAGCCTTTAGTCTTTGAGAAAATACAGCTGACTAAGGAAATTCCTGCTAACAGTGTTCCTAAAAAGGCCAGAAAGCGGTCCAAATAAGAAAATAAATACTTGTTTCAAAAAAATCGTAGTTTTAATAGGCAAAATTCGAATTTGCATTGAAATAAGCTTATTTTCCTGGCAGCTTTTCTTAACATGGAACCAAATGACCACAGCACAAGGGCTGGTTCCTTTGGATACAGATGTTAGCATAAACAAAATAAGAGTGTATTCATACTCTAAGTTCTGTTCTTCAGTCAGATACCACAAAGCAAAATACAAATCCTTCCTATAAGACAATAGAAACATTTCCCTCCACTGTGAAGAGGTGAATCCAATCCCTGTTCCCTGTCCTCTTGAGTTCCCACTGCACCTGTCTATAGAGTTAGATGAGTCCACACATCTTAACATCATAAACAATCTAGAGGTTACTCTGTGCCTGAAAATTCAGACCAAAGGAATTTTAAAATCCAAATGATTTTTAAAATCTCACATGTCAAATGATGACCAAGATATCTTCAACAACTGGAGCAAGAAGCTACTGCTCACAAACTACCACTCATAGAAAGAGTCTATGTTATCACTGAAAGCAACTGAGAAGAGTGCATGCAACTCTGGAATCTTTTCCAGAGCCATAGTTTCATCAGGACAGAAAATCATGCTTATGCTAAGGCACCTGTAAAAGATAAGATAGAGACGGAATGGAAGAAGCCACTAGGGAAAAAGAAAGCTAGAAAATAACAAGTGAGGACTAGAACAATGAATAAAAGTGCTAGTCATTCTCAATTACAGTGTACAAAGAAACATACAACTGAGCAACATTTCTCTTATTTTTTTAAGGCACCAATCCTTCCATTAATATACATGCATCCATGCAATGTCTCTATATCCTTACAGAACTTTAAGTCTGAGGATTACTCATGTACTGCTCATGTCTCCTCTCATTCATATAACCTAGTCATTCCAGTATGCCTCGAAAAACATTTTAAATAAATAATACATAAGCAATCAGCCCAGAGTGTATTTTTTCCTCCAGCTAGTGACAAAGAATAGGACTATCTTATGGGGTTCTTGTACACTAACAAATTATTTATGTACCAAAGATTTATTGACCTTACCTTATGCATTACTAGAATGAAAATCATATCATTCTAAACCCTTCTTTTGTATTAAATTGGAGAACTGAAACTACTATATGATACAGTTCTATCTCTGCTTGGATGGATTGTTGTCAAACAACTCCTGCTTACATGAAGGGAAGAAACAATTCATTGAAGAATAGGTTAGGTTTTGGTTATATAATGAAGATTAATTCAAATAAATTGTTCTCTTTCTAGTATTTTTCCATCCAAAATGAGAAATCTGAAGCTGTGAATTAGTTACAGGGGTAAGAGAGTAATAAAGCCCAAACAAACGTTCATAAAAGTAATGTAAACCCTAGAACAGCTATTAGTCACTTTTCAAAAGTTATTATTGCTCCTGTAAGTATTACAATGAAAATTGAATACCTTATACAACTATTTGCTTAAATGACAAACTACGTATTCTCTGGACATGCCTAATTAAACACATAAAGAAGAGAGGTTGTGAAAAATGAGAAGTTACAAAATATGTTTTGGGAGTTTTGAAGAACTTCTTTAAGAACTGATTTATAAAATGTTTTTTCCTAGACTGTGCCATTCAAGTAATAAACAGAAATGGAAGGTGTTTTGTCTTAGCAGCCAAACTGACATTAAGAAGACATCCATCTTCAAAGGCTGCATACAAAGTATTCAAAAATGCATTTCCATATCACAGAACAGCTGAGGCTGGAAGGGAACTCTGGAGGCCTTGTCTAAGAACCCTGCTCAAATCAGGCCACCCAGAGCACATTGCCCAGGACCGTGTCCAGATGGATTCTGACTATCTCCAAGGACAGACATCCCACCTGTGGATTTCGTTATCTGTGAATAGACTGACTGTAATATCCATTATCCAGCTCACTGAGAGCAAGATGAAAGTAAAATAACGAACGATTTTGCTCCAACAATACTACCTGTCACTCAACAGAAATAGTTTTCAAGTAATATATTATTTGAGTAGACTACTCCAGCTAGAAAAGGTATTTTACAAGTTTTAAATTCTGAAGAACTGTTGCATGTTCTGTGGACAGACATAAAGGTAACAATATCATATTTATCCATTAGATATAAAAAACATGAAAGACAATAGGTATTGCTAGGGTGTAGACAATAGGTGTGCTACAGGAACTGAAGACCCATTTGTAACAAACCAGTTGGTGACTGCTGCACCAGAATTCCTGACTTAAACATGTATCCTTCTCCTCGATGGCATGGAAAACACAGTGTGAAGAGGAAACAGAGCTGCTGTGCAAGAGTGAATGCACAAAATAATCTGAGAAGTAGTGTGTTATATCAGTTCATTTATAAATTCCCCTTAACCTCCTGATGTATTCCCTTTCTCCTTTATTTCCCTCCTCTTTTATAATATTCTATACTATTTTATTTTTGGAAACATAAGTGGAGGTCCTAGTATGACATCTAGTAACCATGTAGATACTTTGCCCCATAGACTACACCCAATATCACATTTTCATAAACTGGTCTTGGTGTCAAATGGATTCTCTGTAAATACAAGGAAAGTTTCAGTAATTCAGAAGAAAAAATGTCAATAGATTAAGAGACTAAAAGAAGACTTTCACCTGCTGGGGTAAAAGAGGAACATACATTTAATTCCTAGAAAGAATTGCATGGGATGTATCAAAGTTAGTTCTCATTTTCTAACAACTCTTATCTACCAATATACACAAACACACAGACTTTAAATAGTAGAACCAATCTGGGTTTCAAAGTTTGGGGTCTTCGGTGTGCTTTCTTTAATAAAGTCCTGAGACCGTTATATTCCTCTTGTACAATGACTAGGTAAAATGAATGTTGTTCCCTTCTCCCATGCCTCACAAAATCAGGAAAAAGTAATGAAAATCCTTGTTATGGATAGCTGTTCATTCATATACACACCACCTAGTATCTAACATAGTACTGTAGAAAAACAGCTGCAAAATACAAATACACAATTGAGTGTCATTATTTAAATGTAAAACAGACTTTAAAGTAAACTCTACTACTATCAAAATTTAAATGCATATGTAATTGACTTTCAAGTTGACTATATATTTATTGTAAAAGTAGTTGTTCATGTACAAAAGAAACACCATAGTAACTCAAGCTCATTACAACTGAATACAATCTTTAGCTAAAGGCACAGTTTTTCATCTTTTTGTATCAGATAATTATTTTTCCAAGGCAGATAAAGGAAAGATTCAGTCAAGGTGACAATTACCATCTGGATAGCTACAGTCATTATGATGCTCCCAGTTAAATGCACATGCAACATTATAACGAATGTTACTAGAATTACAGTTCATGTTTACACTGAATATCACCATATTTGTTTACTACTAATATATTACTTTGTCTGTTACTAGTAATTACTTTGTATATTATTAAAGTTATATATATGACTGTCTGCTTTGAAGTCTGATAATATGATAGATAAAAATCATGAAAAAATCAGTGCCAAACCCTCCTGTGAATTTAGTTCCTTCCTAAAGGAACTTCTTCATACCTGGATGATACCATTTACACTCTTGTCTTCCACACTCTTCTCACCCCATTTTGGGGACTGACTACTCTGAGAGCTTGTTAGGAGTACAAATAAGGACAGAATCAAAGTAAGAACAGACATAGAATCACTTTAGACTTCTACTCTTGTAAGTACATAACATGTTATGGGTTGCATAGTGGGTAGAGAACACTGCCCATCAGGATGAATACAGAACAAACCATGCCTTGAAAACTATTGAAGAAAGCAAGAGTGTAGTATCTGAACACTTTGTATTAGTCCTATAAATACATTTATAAAACTATGAGGAAACTAAGAATGGTGTACTATTTAGTTCTTTTTAAGACTTAAACCTTTTGAAATTTAATTTTCAAGTTACTGAAATTCAAAGAAATATAGTTACTTACAAGCATGTCTGACTAAACATATTCAGAAAACTTTTTTAAAAAGAACTTGGGAAAATTAATCTTTTGATTTCTATGGAACTATTTCACCCTCTAAACAAAACCAGACATAAGCAGATTTTTTTTCTGCTGAATTCAATGGGAGCAAGAAAAGGTACTATACAAAAAAAGCAATGTCCAATTCTAATGAGAACAATGTTTTACTTAAAAGATAGTATTAAAATACTATTACCTCCAGCAAGGATCTTCTCCTCCAAATCATTCATTTGTTTCTTGTATGCTTTCAAAGCAGCTTCTTTAAATGATGGTCGTATTCTTTTTTTCTTTGGAATTTCAGTAACTTCAGTAATCATCTCTGGGACATTCTGATTTTCATCCTCCCTTATTTCTACTTCAGGAACCATGTCACTTTCAACTTCCAATATCTCTTCAGTGATCACACTGTCAAACTGTGTGTCATATTGTTCCTCTGGTAGCATGGCATATGGAGTTTCATACAAAGACTGGTCCAGTTCATACTCTTGGATCTGCTCACTAGTTTCACTACTATTAGTTCTATTTTCTAGTTTAGCAAGGACTTGTTCCATTACTTCTACATAGTCTGTTTCATTCTCACCAGATGGTTCAATTAATTCTTCCTCATACTCTGCTTTGTAGCAATAAGGCTCAGCATAAACATCAGAATCGAGTGTTGTACTTGATTCATTTGCAGTAGACTGAGATAGTGTTCTAAACCTTCCCATAAAAGATGATCCACTGTCTTCATACCCACTTAAACTTTGTGTACTTTTATTCCAGACTACTTCTAAAGCTGACTTAGCACGCTGAAGCGTAGATCCAAATTTAGGAAAGCTGAAAGTCTTATCAGAAAGATCTATGCTTAATCGGCTGTGCCATGATTTAGGGGCAGTTTCCTCTGAGTCGTCACTTGGTAGTTCACTTTGGCTTCTGTACATCATAGGCAATTTGTTTTGATTCTGACAAGAGGACACAGAATTTGTTTCCTGATAATCATCATATTGACCAGTCCACTGACTTTGTGTTTCACTGTCAAGGCCCGGACAAGATGGAGAAGTACCATCTAGAGTGAAATCATAGCTTTCAGTATCATACTGAAGGTCAGAATTTTGGCCCTTTCCAAAATCTGTCTGTTGGTCTGAAGGGCTGCTCATATCATACACAAAAACTTCCTGCGTGGATGAGTCTAGGCCTAAATCTGCCCCCTGTTCCAACTGATTCCAGTTTTTCCATGGGGAAAGATCGTCCTGTAAAGAAAGCTGACTATCATCATAATGGTGTATGTCTCCTGACACACGGATTATTCCATTGCTTACTCCACTATCAACAGTTTCTATGTTCCCTGTTTCATTTTGCTCTGGATACTGCTGCATGTCTTGGGCAAAAGTCTGTTCCTGAGAACTGCCATACCAGTTTAGAGAATCATCTTGCCTTCGCTGCCAAAGTTCTCGATCAGAGGAAGACAACAATGAACTGCCATTTGTTCTACTAAAATACTGGTTTTCTGAAAAATCCTCAGAGTAAGACTGACACAATTTTGAGAAATCTGATTCTGAACGGCTAAGCTTTGGTGTTGCGAAGTCATTCTGTAAATGCCATAAAGGAGTCACATCTGAATAATAGGCCTTTGATTGTTTTTCCATAGTGTCAAATTCTGGTGAGTGATTGTCATAACTTCTTCTGTGTGAAAAGGTGCTATTGTTAGCAGTTCTGTCAAGGTCTTTAGTGTTTGGGGACTCAGTAGTCCCCTTTGTAGTGCTTGTTTTTATCTGAAATGCTGATTTAGATATTTTTGCATAACTGTTCTTATTTATATCTGATTCCAAGTCTTTATCACTGTCAGGTGACTCCCAGTCATGCATTTTAGATTTTGTCTCCATGGTTAAAAGTTTCATATCCATGCTTTCATATGTCTGAGAGGAAGGAAGTCCTCTTTCTTTTTTATCTTTTATTTCATGGGAAAATATATCTGTAGAAATTCCAATGCCAGTTCCCTTAAGTTTATAAGATTTTTTTAAAATCAAATCTCTCTGTTGTGATGACTCAAAGTAAACAAGAATGGGTCTTGGCTTTGCATTTGGACAGTCTCTTTGCTGCCCAAGCCTTTGGGCAAACTCAATTTTAATAGTGCTTTGTGCCTCTGAGAAGCCCATTTTTTCCATTAATATTTTGTAAACTATGCTTTCAGCTTTTTCAAGCTGCTCTTCAGGCACATTTAGAAACCTAAGACTTGCTTTGTTTCCTGGGTGGCCTATTTGCTTAATATAGTCATGTATGTCCCGAGTTTCTCTTCTGGACTGTACAAATCCAGTTCGCAATTGTTCAATTTCATTTTGCACAACTTCTACACTACTAGAAATTTCATCAATTGATTGTTTCAGAGCATTAACATGCCCTCTTAATTCAGAGAGTTCTGTTTCAATTTGACTTATTCCCTGAAGCTCTTTAAAGATCATTTCCATAACATCATGGGTTTGGCTAATACAACCTGTCGAACTAAAGCCAGGTTCAAGAGTATTTGATTTCTGGTGACGGCCAGTTCTGTCCAGAGATTTACTTCTTAATCCCCATGTTTTCCTCCACGAACTTAGCTCTGAGTCTGATGAGACACATTCTTGGCTCTTCTTCCATTTCCTTAGTTTTCGTAAGGCTCCCAGCTTCAGTGTGTGTAAAGTGCGCTCTCCATCCGAACTTCCATCAGAGGCTGCCAGGCTGCTCAAGCTTTTCCTGTTGCGTCGCACAGGCATTGTGTGGGATAAGTATTCGTTTTTCTTGCTATTAGTTTTTACTTCACTTAACGACTCAGAACATGAGCTATCATTTGAAGACAGATCTTGAACTATATCTTCATTATTAGTGTTTGCTACAAAAATATGCCTTTGCAGTCCATTGGCAATAGCAACTCTGTAACTGAATGTTGGAGAAAGCGAAAATTCTCTATTGCTTTCCTCTTCTTCAGTTGATAAGTTGCGAGCAGATGGGCACTTGGCAATCTTTTTAACGGTGCTTTTTAAAGTATTGGAAAATTTTGGATTTTTTGTTTGTCCAATCTGACTTAAGTCTTGTTCCTTTTTGCTCAGACAACTCTCTTTCCTTTTTGTACTATTTCCCGATTTCTTTGTAAACATTCCTTTGCAAATCTTATATACATAAGATGAGATCAGGCTCTTGAAGAGAGCAGAAACCATGGAGTGCAATTTATTTTAAGCTGTTTCCATAAAACACAATTTTTGATCCAGAGAAGTATTTGTATCTCCAGAAGAATCATTGGCAAATGTTTCAATGGAGACTATAGCCATAAAAAACACTGATGCTCTGGAATAATGTGACAGAAAAATTAAAAAAAAAAATCACAGATCTGCTTGTTCGAAACAAAATCCTGAAGAGGTTTTGTATGTCTTGCAAAATCTCACTGTGTTGCACATGGCTTCCTGAAGTGTCTAAAAAGGAGGGAACGACATTACAATGGCAGCCAAGCAAACTTATCATTAAATAATACTGATGATGTTTTAACTAGGTTACAATGAAAACACAGATGATTCCCCATAATTGTCTGAATAGATTTTTTCATGAAATATTGAAGCTGAAAACAGTTCTAGGCAATATTGTTAACAAGAATTAATAAGCTATACTTATTTCCAGCCTTCTTCATCCAGTTTAATTCTCTGACTTTAACAGAGATACTCAGTTTAAAATGCTTTCTGCTTTCTTTCAGAGTACTGACATTTCAATTTAGATCCTTATGATATACGGCAGTGATCAAAAAAAAATCGACAGGGCAACAAATGGTTACTAGCTAATAAAACAGAAGTAGAAAGTTTTCTCTTGCTTCATCTTTTGGAACAAGGTAGGATTCAGGTACAAGTGAGTATTGCATACATGAAGTGCTGTTCTATCTTGAGATTGAATTATGTACATGACTATAGTTTGTGAAATAGTTGCTTTGATACCAGACTTGAATATGCTATGATAAGCCAGAACTCAGAAGTGGGCTTACCTTCTCAGTATCTCTTCTTTAAGAAGTAAAAATAACTCATAGAGCATAACAGAAAATAATGACAACTAATGGAAATTCTCATCCAGGTTACTAAATTTGACATTTTTCTGGTAACAGAAAAAACCCCCGCAAGCCTACACAAAACATAGTTTACAAGTTGCAGGACATAAATAGGTGCCATTACAACAGGAAAGCGATTTGATCTAAAAGAAGCCTAAAAAGCTTCCATGAGGTATCTGGAAGTTTCTATTCCATACAACAAAAGCAGTATTCCATAGAAATGTAATCAATACATTTTAGACATGTCAAAATGTATTCTTCTCTACCATTCACCTCCCAGTGTCCCAGCTGTGGAATAAAAAACAAGGCAACCAGCTCAGAAAAATCCAGCTCTGAAAAATCCATCAAAGAAGTTCTTAAAATGGCCATTTTAGGTTCTAAAGCAACTAAAAATTCTTTGGCAGAATAAGAAGTCTGTTTAGATAAAGGGTTTATAAAGGGTTGAAAATTGCTCTGTGGTGTCTGAAGAGGAGTAGAGAATATGAACTGTCCTTGTCTGCAAACATCCTGGCACTCTACGAAACATCATGGTCCACTGACATACCTCAAGATATGGTCTTGGCATTGCATAATTTGTCTTCATTGACCTTACTATTATATTCTATATATTTATTCATTACATATATACACATATGTAATGGTAAATAATAAACAGTAGCCCCTGATAAATACTGCAGCAGCAAAATGCACCGTGCTGCACAGAGCACAGGCAAAGCTGCTAAAAGCCTGGCTGGCTTCTAGAATCCTGGAACAGAGGATGTAAACAGACTTGTTTCCTTTCCAGTTATAATAAAATTAGGATGTAGAGTGAGCAGAAGAATAGAACACATTCTTCACTCTTCCCAAAGTGGCAATTTATTATTTTATAAAAAGATTAAATATCTGTGGGACATGAATCACATTTTTAACACATATACATCAGCATAGTCCTTTTTCTTACAGGCTTATGCCTTAAGTATCAAGAGTGAATTAAGAACAAGCAATACTTGGAAGCAAAAGTATGGTCAATGAGACTGCATGAAATTTTCAAGGAATGCAAATGACATACCTCAGAATATTGAGAAGTTTCACTAGAGCCAAGGCTGCCTTGTTTTCACATATTATTAGTAGAGAAAGGAACCATCTTGGGACACTTTTCAATGTCAAAGGCATGTTTCTGGATGTAGAAAGACTTGATAACCACTCAGCTCTTACACTGAATGCTTGTAACCATTTATTGAACAAGATCTGAAGTGCAATTGCCTACCTCCTTTGCCCACATAGTCACAGATTTTTAAATGCTCTCTTATATAAACTTCACTTCGATGACTTGGACATGCTTCAAATTACTTAAAATCAAGAATGTATAGACAAGCCAGAAGCCTTGTTTCCTGTCTCAGTCTAAAAAGTATCAAGAAATAATTAAGTTATCACTGAAATCTGGAACATTACCATTCACTTTAAATGAGGTTTAATGCTTCTCTGCAGAAGAATCTTGATTTCATAGCAAGCCATACACATATATGTGTGTGTGTGTTTGTTTTATCCAGTGTCTAACCAAGGCTTTTTATCAGAGGTAACTGAAAGTATTACAAATAGCTGAACATTCAGAACTGAATTTATTTAAACCCAGTTTCTGACAACGTCATAGTGAATTAAAAGCTGTACTGTTACAAACACAGGGAGATCTGCTAAATGGAGCAGATTTATGTTCTTTCATGCGAGTTCTATTCCATCTCAGCTGTATTAGTCATATGATCTGTTAATCAGTTTACAGCCTACCACTGCTCTGTCAAAAACTAATTTTCTACAATAGTAAGTCTACACATGGAATCAAGTTTGAGTTATTATCGGTCTCATCCATTTCTTTCTATAAAGATTTGCATAGGTTGTTCTTAACATTTTAAATCAATGTAAAGTTAAAAGTCTGTAAGATAAGTTTCTCAAGAAGCACATAGAACTAAGTCAATTATTTGAATGAGCTGCAAGTTGTCATTTGGAGACTTTCTTGTTTTATCCAGGTCCCCCGATAAACCATTATGATCTAATTTTTTTAATTCTCACTTTGCTTGTTTATTGAATGAAAACAGTTTTTATGATGAAATCCAACGTTTTCTAAGCATAAGGATTCATGTTGAAATGTTTCAGCAGTGAGGTATGGACTTTATGCTAGATGGCAATAGAACAAGAAAGTGGAAAGTGTTATGGATTGCGAGACTAGAACTAAAATAAATTCTTAATGGGGTCCTTCTATAAAGAAAGGACAAACTGACACATCCATCAAATTCTGACCCATAGCAAGTCCGAAAATAGCCTTGCCAATCAACTTGATGGTGGGACAGATAATGTAGACCGGTTTCAAGCATATTCAACTGGATTTGTTGATAACAAAGCATTGTCAAAACAAAAACGTCAGTTGGAAGCATCATTTATAAAGGTTCTTATTCCAAGTCTAAAACTAATGTGTCAGGTAGAAGGGGGGAAGAGTGGGCAGAGTTAAAAATGATAGCTTTTTAAATAATGCAAAGAGAGTATTTTAGTTACATATCTGAACATCAGACCCCTAGTTCAAAAAAATATTTTAACAAATCCAGCCCTTTTTTTTACAAAAAAAGACAAATGAATCATCTCAAAAATATAATTTTAGTATTTAAATAGAATAGCTAGATCACTGCTCAGCTTCTGTTTAGACCCTAGTAAATGAGAACAGCAGCTCTCTCCAGAGGTAGCTTTTTGGATGCAGACTGTCCTCTTATAAAGCAAGAGCCAGGCAGAACCATAGCCTTGCTTAACCTTCACACTATTAATCAACTACAAGGGGTCTGTGTGTATTGAAAGGAGGCAGGCAAGAAGGTGAGACTGAAGTGCAGTTTCTCTCTACAAAATACCCTAAGACAGTTCATGTTCACAACACCAAGATGGTAGGGGGAAACAAAACACAACCAAGAATTCTTCATCTGCAGCAATACCAGTCTGTATTATTGCCAAAATAGTCACTAGAGGCTACAGACAGAAACATATTTTTGTGATATGCAAAATACTCATCAGAAATTAATTAATTAAACATAGCAAAAAAAAGTGTAAACCATCTACACTGCATCTGCAGAAACTGAGGCTAAGAGAGGTTCTCTTACCATCAGGAACATAAGGGATCAAGAATTCAGATATATATAAGGAATCAAGAATTCAGATATACAGACTTATTAATTATGGTCTTTTACTAGTCTTCTGCTTGCCTGGGGATTAAGGTTATCTTGACATAAGTGTACTTACTCTCAGCTTAGGTCTGCTGGGTGGAACCTATGCTTCCTTCCTTTTGACAAGCATTACAGTGTACACTCCACATGGCTTCATTAATTTAATATAACAGGAACACTATACTGACAATCATCTAAGATGACCTAATTCAGCAGAACTTAATTTAGAGCACTTATCTGGTCCTTTATATTCTTCCTAAATTCTCCCTGTAGTCTTAACTACTGACATTTAAAATCTGTATAATTTGTGAGTCTCAAGGTAAAATGACACTTTTCCTAACACTGCATATGCTATGTGGATGACCTGCCTGAAGACCCTGGCAGAGGCAGGGATGAGAGCAATGAAGAGACCTGCTTCCTCTTTTGGTTAACTACCCTTTTTCCAAGGACTGCTCAGGTTTTCACAGCAGCAGACTTTTGCCTATCCCTTCAGCCCCTCCAACATTCACACACGGATGTTGTGAATCCAGCATGAAGCGCTATCAGCACTTACCCTTTGGCTAGGAAGCTATTCTTATTGTTCTTCAAAATTACTTGGAAAGTTTACTATATCTGCTTATTTGCCTGGTAATATCTTTTTATGGATCCTGCTATTTATGCATATCTAACCACCTTCAGAATGTGTTGCCTTCTCTATTTATGAGAATGTAAAAAGTAAAACTAACCACCAAACTGCTGATTCAAACCCCAGTCTTAAGAGCCTACAATCTGCTTATTTTTTTAACCCACAAGGCCTACTGCTGTCCTGAGGAGGTTGCACATATATTCATGGGGTACACTACAGATTCTTCCAATCTAAACATTTAACAGTCATTCTGCAAGACTGGTTGTTTGTGTCTATTATGTATCTCTTCTGTCAGCATACAACTTAACAGAGTTTAAGGAAAAAAAGATGGAACAGCACATGCTTCCTGACTGGCTCATTGTGAGTTAGACCATCTAACCCAGAAATCAAGTATAGATCTTTGTGCTTTAGTGGATTAACTCATTAGTTAAGCAGTTGCAATTAAACTGCTTTGTAATGTACAGAAGCACACTGTCTTCAGATTAGCTTAGAAGAAAATGTAAACTCCTAGCAAGCTAGGATGAGTAATTTTTCTGGAGAGAAAAATCATCTTCACTACTTCCCTACTACTATGACCACTATAGAAAAATAGAGGAATTTTTTTGTTCAGTAGAAGATGGGGCATTGTTTTGCAATTACTGTTGAAGACAGACAAATTGAAGAAAATCACACTATTTTACAGTAACTTGCAAAATTACATTTTTAGTTATGCTATTCTCTACACCTTTGTATTTGTGATACTTGCATTTTTCTCTACAAAGTTGTTAAGGCAATTAAGTCAATTGCAATTCAATTATTTATTAACTACTAATAAGATTGTTGAAAGCATTTAGAACACTATTTCTTTAGAAACAAATCTATAGTGTTTCTATATGAAAACATGAAAACTTGTAATTGAAGCAACTGTTCTTAAAAGTCCACGGCCATGACTAGACTAAAAACAGAGAAAGAGATGTGCCAAATACAGTAGATTAATACTGAGATGTAAAAAGCTACAGAACAGATTCTAAAGGTAAAATGGGGCCCATTTGGAGAGCCCATAGATAATATAGGCCAGTTGAATGTGCACACAAGAATAAGAGACTGCAGATGATTCAGATAACAGCTGCAATATTATTTGACTAAATGTACTGACTTCTTTCTCTTAATCTGTCTAGTGGTTTCCTTGACTTTTTTTACTAAAAAAAAATTTACACTGTAGTGGATTCAAAAACTGCTAAGATTGAGAGAATTTCACCAAATAGTTAATTTCTATTTAAATGCAGACTAGTAAAGGAATGGAAAACATGGGGAGGAAAAAGTTATCTGCAGGCTATATGGAGATTTTTGGGTAACTAAGTCAGTACTGAACATATTAGCTTTGTTAGACTATTACCAGCTTGCTATTATGTCAGATTACCATAAATAAAAGAGCTACTGTATAATAATCAGAATCTATTTAGTGCCTATTAAAAACCAGAAAGTATCAACATACATTTTGACTTAATCTCAGTTCTGTCCCTAGTTTTGACTGTGTTTTAATAGATAGTCTTTTAAACATTATACCCTGGGAACCCAAGTGATTTAATTTACACTGAAGCACAACATATATGCAGAGACTGTATTTGCAGTATACTTGGTGCACTCTAAGTTTCTTTTAATAATAATATTGCAAAAATTTCAGCAACTTTTCAGAATAGTAATTCCATCAAAAAAGATAATTAAAAAACCAAAAAAAACCCACCCCATTTTCTTTTGGGCAAGAATTTTAATCCTCCAACTGTATTGGCCTGAGCCTTGGAATGGGCAACACACTGCCCTGAATTAGAGTTCTGTTGGACAGTTTACCATGAACTCAGTGACCACATGTGCACTACATCACTCTACAGCTCTGATTTTTTCCTTTCTTTAGGGTTTGGGGATCATTTTTTAACTACTTCCAAGTAAGAGAACAACTTTATATGGGCAAAGTAAGCCCTCTGGATTCCATTCCTCTGCACACATTTTACGTATTTTCTAAAACCTAGTAAGCTAATAGTTACATCAAACTTTTAGAACAAAAAGTTATGAAAAGGAAAGTTTTTGATGAAGTGGTCTTTCATTTGACAAATGGTAGCAATCATCTGTGATACATGATTTGAAAAATACCACAAGCACAAATGACTACAAGTACTGCTGACAACAACATACACTAGGATGAGTAGGCAGACACAGAGAGAAACCATGCTTAACACCTGAAACCCATTCACTGATAAGGATGGTAGACATTAAACATGTTTCTAAATTTGTTGCAAAAACTTTATTAAAAAACCTCTCTGCTGTCATTGCTTCAACATACTGACAAGCGTGATACTCTGATTTGTACCTGAAAGCAAGAACCTCTGCTACCAACCTAAGTGAATGACACAAATGAGAAAAACAAAACCAGTGTAACAACCTTCTTAGGTGCCAAAGAATTTTTAGGCTTCAGAGGTGTAATGGTCTCACAAGGCAGAAGCTATTATAATGCATTCTTCCTGGATTTTCAAAACACTACAGTTTAAGGAAAATTTGGAATTTTCAGTCCTCATTGATGCTTTAGTGAATTGGGAGATATTCTGAGCTGAGTATTCTCCTACTGTGTAACACTCTGGAAACCCAGTACTTTACCTGAGATTTCCTAAGTGTTTTCACAGTAACATATAGTCTTTATGATAATGTGCTGACATCACTGCAGGATCAAGCAAATGGTATAGTGACAGAAAACCTTTATGCAACTCTCCAAGTTGTGCATATTCACCTTAAAGAACTGTCATTTATCTTGCATCGTGGACTTTTTTCCTTTGAGATGACAGCTAATCTTAATTAATAATCATAATTCTTAACATTATATCCCTTACAAAAGGAATTTGTGATGAATGAAACATGCTTTAAACCTTAAATTCTACTTTTCATTCACTTAGTGCTTTTAGACTTAACAGCATTCTCTCACTGCTTTTCTCACTATGTTTGTTGATTTACGTGATAAGATTTAGCACTGACTTTTAGAACATTTGTATGTGTCAAGTAACCTTACATTTTCAATTACCAGATCATAGTTGTGTATTATGCTAAAGAAAGACATGAATTTTATATAATCACCAACAGGAAACAAGTATAGTGTCACCCTCTCTGTGAAAAATAGCTACAACTTTACAAGCGGTTTATTTTCACATCTGAAAGCAAATGATGTTACTCCAATTAATGTTTTTAAGGCATAAGAGTTCCTGCCAGCCAGGGGTTAACAACAGTATTATGATGCTGGAACTAATATTAGACCTTTTTGTATCAACATGTTATTTAAAAAAAAAAAAAATCTTACTTCTAACTAGGCTGCATTGAAATTACAAATGCAACAGAATGTTTTAAGATATTTCAAGACTAATGAAAAATCAAATAAGCATTAAGTGTTTTAATACATTTTTACTAGACATTATAAGACAATTATCAGTGTCCTTAGTATAAGGGCACATAGCTTTATGCTCTATTTCACTTATTACATGTCAGCTGAAAGAATGTATTAGTAAGAAAGTGCAAAAGACGGCAGGTGACTGAAGAAAGGTGAGGGCTAAAGAATGCATTCATATTTTTATATTTGCATAATTCTTCCTCTTAAAGCAAAATGAACCATCAATCTCATAGTAAGAATTAGTTTCAGCTACTATTGGCCTCTGAAATTGTACAAGGAAAAATACTAATTTTATCTTTTAAAATGATGGACAAAAATGTATGAAATAGTTATGGTATTTTTTTAGGTTGTGGCTTGGAGATGGAGAACATATATAATAAAGGGTACTCTAAGACAGATTTAGCTGTGGAATAGAATCAAACATGTAGTCTAAGCAAGCTGCCTCTTCAAAAGAAAGCTGCAGGGTGTTCATCTTGGAGATTAATCAAGACCCAGAAATACATAAGCATCTGTAAAGCTCAATTTATTACTAATCCTGTCACAAATTAGGAGGGAGGTACTGACATAAATAAGCAAAACATAATGTATTTTCACCGTATATTCATATAATTATTTTGTTTATATTTTTATATCAATTTAAACATACCAACTCATTGAAAAATCCAACACCATACTGTCTTACTCAACTTATACTGTGAAGTTACCAACCTTACAAAATAACCTCCCCCAGATTTTAATGAAGTGTTAATTCCAGAAGCCCAGACAGTTTCATCAACATTATAGCATTAGAAAGCAAACCAGTTACAAGTCAATGCATTGCACTAGCAAGAACAGCAGGAGGTACATTCAGAATGAAAATAAGCAAAGGAAACAAAGGAAACAGAAAACTCTATGCAGACTAGACAAAAATACAAAGAGCATACATACCTGGATTAAATTCTTCTTAACAATAAAATACAAATTACATACCACCACCTTTATATTATTTTCCATTTATGCAGAAACACTGTGCACAAATCCATTACTATATTGCCGTTCTTCCTTCAGCCTTAAATGATACAACATGAGGCTGCTTCCCAGCGATTCAAGTCAAGTGCAGTCATGCATGCTGCTAGTCTGCAACGGTATCTGTTCTAAATTCCACGGTATTCCCTAGGCAGCATTAAATGGGGACATTTTTCCTTCCTCACCCATATTTTCCCCCTCCTACAACTTGTGCTAACCGCTAAAGTAATCGTGATGTTAGCTACTAATTCATTCTGCAGCTCAGGGTTGTTTCTCCTCTGTAATAGCAGAGCAGGAGTCAGTGTCCTACTCCAGCTCAAAAACAACATCAACACGAGAGAACAGTAATCATCCTGGGGCTTTGTGTGCCGGGAACTTCCCCCGCTGCTGTTTTCTCCTGCCACCGCTCCCGACTGCAGCACCCGCTGCAATAGGCACAGCCCTCCTGCGTGGCAGGCAGCCCCTCTGCTCGCAGAGCCACTCAGGCTCACGGAGCAGCCTCGCTCACAGGAACAGCACATGCAGTGCGTCGGGGGAGCTGCCAGGTGCGCATCCCTGCCCGCAAGGGGAACAGCGGGAGATAGCATCTCTTGCTTGGCAGGGCCGTGTTCCGCCCTAACCTTTTATTTATCCCTCTGACATGACCCACAGAAACGATTGTGTAGCTACTTCTTACAGCACTGCTTTCATCAACAGCTGATAATATTTGTAACGAGTCTGCTACATACCCTTCATAACTCCTATCATTCCATGATGATTTAAGGGTGCTCCACGTAATAAGAAATGTATCGCTCACTTTCCATGAAAAGCACTTCTATGTTCCCAATTAATACCTAGGCAGTAGCATTTAATTACTGCAATTCAAATAGCAGAATGGATTACTATTGTGCATGCAATTAGTAAATTATCCTGCACAGAATACATCAGGTGTTTTTTCAAATGTTAACAGGTTTAGTAGTGTAAGGCCATATGCAGCCTTACACATATTGAAAATATATTTAAAACTGACACATGAAGGACTACCAAAATGCATCCACAATAAGCCTGTATAAAACCATTTTACAAAGCCACAGCCAGAGTGTAAATATTTCACAAAACATGTGTACAAGCATAAACCCACAGGTATGTGATTATCCTCTTTAATCTTGGGAGACGGTATGACTGGAATGCCATAGTGAATGTTAAGGTACGTATATTTTCTGTATAAAAATTAAACCCTCAAACTTTGGATAGTCTGTAAGAACTGACATTTGTAACAGAGAATCTTGTAATTCAGTTACTTTCTTCATATGTTGATTAAAAGGAAGCACTTAGGAGTGTTTAACAATTTCTAGTAATAGTTAAAACTTACTGGTTGTAGCTTTCACTTTCTGCAATCCTTGTATGATTAGTACTATCATCCTGGGACTCTGTTTTATATACAATTTATAAATGGAAAAGTTCTAGAATCAGATCTCTTATGTACAGTTGTAAATTAATATTTTGGATTTTTGCATATCATTATAGAGATAATTATGGACCATTATATTTATTATGTCTTGCTGACATAAATGCAACCTATAAACAGACCATTAATTAGATTTATAGTTAAGAACCAGATGAATGAATGCTTGGTTATTCAAATCTTATTGTAGTTATTAGCCTGCAGCCATTACTCAGTATTCTGTCTAAACTAAATCAAACTTATTCTTTAAAACTGCCATATTGCATGCCAACAAAAGATACAATAAAACTTTCTTGTAAGTGCACAATAGGAAATATTACACTGATATCAATACTCAGTGCTATAGTCCTAACTACACAAGATGCAATAATAAATCCTCTCAAAATCAACAGGTCTGCTTATGTATGGATGAAAAAAGGAAAACCCAAGCAGCCTAGACAAGCATGCCCACCTGTAGTAGTCACAGACTTAGAAATAAGTATCAGTTTCAGCAAGATGAAACAAATGGGTTTAAGACTACAGACAGTAAAACTAGTAAAAATTGGAACTGTTTTGGAAAAATACAAGGTTTTGTAATTTAATAAAAAAAAGTGTTTACCAATAACATTAACTCAGAATGCCTGGATTAATGTTGCCATCTTCAAGGAAGCTCCAGAGTGTTGACTGTTTATGCTCATCTATTTTGTTACAATATGCTGAATATTTCAGCTGAAAGCTGAATTTATTAAACTTATTTGATAATCCATCATAAGTAGGACATTTTACTCTACCTGATGCATTATTCAATTTATATTTCAGAACGAAATAAAAAAGCCAACATGAATCCAAAGACCTTCAGAACCCATCATGGCTTGTCTTCCCTGAAGTCAAAATTCTGTGTAGAACTTCTCCAAACCAGAAATATGGTGACTTTGTAGTGATACTGACCAATCAAGAATGAAGTTTCATGTATAAATATGTACTAATTACTTACAAGTGAAGTTACCCAAATTCACAACAAAGTTATGTTGTACCTCTGTCCACACACTTGTCACATAGATAAGAGGTTGGTCACCTTCTAGAGTAAGTCTATGAGCAGATGTTTTAATTCTGTAGAGTAGATTAAGTTCTCACAGTTTTGGAAGCCCAGATAGCTGTAAATCAGTGACTGGAATGAAACTCCTGTGCATATTGAGAAAACATCCACACCAGTTTTTGAAAAACTAACACAAAGGAGCAATTTGCGTGTGTGGGCCCTAGACATTGTAGTGGTTACTTGGCAGTAACCTGACATGTTGATGAAGCTGGCCTTGAAGAACTCTCAGGATTCACACTGATCTACTCTAACAGAACGTTAGAAGTAACGTCCCAAACAGAACGTTAAAGAAGTAACTTACACACACAGAAGGAAGAGAAGACATACATGTAAGTACATGTACATATGCAATATGCATAGAGTTGTTGCACAATTCCAGGCAAACCCTGTAGCCAAACCCTGTAGCTTCATGAAAACAACAATGAAAACTCACCCAAAGAAAACACTACCACCACCAACCCCAAACCCTAATGAACTATAAACCTGCATGAAGGAAGCAGCTATTCTTTGTGCCTATTTCCAGGATTATTGATCATGACTTTCTGAGATGATCCTTTGAATTCTTAGAAATAGAAGTCTGGAATAAATTCAGTAATTTCCATGATTTCTTCTGTGCAATAAATCCAGCATTAAATAACAACTATTTTAGATATTATTTGACTATTTCTACTGTGTAATACTTATATTGAATGGTGACAGTTGGGAACTGATAGAACGACTTTGAAGTAGTTTGTATTTCATGACGGATTTCAGCCTGAAAGTTGGAAAAGCCGTCACATAACTAAGCTATCTTTCTCCTGCACATCACCTCCCCAGTTTGCTTAAGGGATGGTTATTTCTCCCCATTTATCAAGGAAAGGCAATAACCGTCAATTCCGGAATCCAATCCGTCAATTAGAAGGCCATCTCACGGGACAGCTCGGGAATCACGCCGTTCTGGCCAGAGGAGGCGGAGCGGCCGCAGGGCCGCGCCCCGGGCCCGCCGAGCCCCGCGCCGCGCCCGGGGCTGGCCGCTCCCCGCGCGCCCCCTGCCGGCCCCAGACCCGCCCGAGCGGCGCCGCTCCCGCTTCGCTCGGGCGCCGCGCACAGGGGTTGACAGGCGCTCTTCTCCATAAAGGGTGCCGTTTTCTCTGCACTGATTATTTTTCTTTACTGTCAAGACCAAGGTTTCCTTCTAAAAAGGAGGGTTTGCAATAAGAAGGGGAAAGAGAAAATAACTGCTCTTTTATTTCATGACACACCTGTGAGCTGGTATAAGTTTTACTTCAGATGACTGTGAAAAATGCTTTGGAGATTCTGAAGATGGCTAAAGCTACTTCTTATTCCGCATTAAAACTTTTGTGGACTTTTTTTTTTTTTTTTGCTAAGTTTATAAAATTATGCAATTTGAATTCTATTAATTGAAATAAAATCACATTGAAGATTTTTTTTTTCTCTTAAAATATCAATTAACAGGGAACAGGCAACCAATGTAAAAACACAATTGCTTCTTGACAGCTGCAATTTAATCAAAATTTGGCCCTGATTTCAGACAGGATCATAAGATGGGATCATAGTGAAAACCAAATACAGGGGCAAAAGCCCAATAATAACAGAAGAATAAATCAAGAAACACCTTTTTTTTTTTTTTTTTTTAAATCCA
Source organism: Anomalospiza imberbis (assembly GCF_031753505.1). Lineage (NCBI taxonomy): Eukaryota > Metazoa > Chordata > Aves > Passeriformes > Viduidae > Anomalospiza > Anomalospiza imberbis. The sequence goes on along the minus strand of NC_089693.1, from coordinate 12,774,293 downwards.
GGAGGGAAAAACAAGCTTTCTGCCCATTCAGATTTATCAAGCACTTAAAGAAATGTATGGTATTTAAAGAGGTAACTTAAGAACAATGTATATGTTACTTCTAAAATTTAATTCCCCATTGTGTTCTTTCCTTATGACTATTTTGTTCATTGTTATTCTCTAGGAATGTGTTCATTCTAGAAACTGTTTTAGTTTTTTTGTCTAGGAAAGTAGAATCCTTGCTAAAACTTTTTTAAAATGAAGAATCTGACTCAGTTGCCACTTTTCATGTGGAGAACTGGTTTTAGGCTGCCTTTATCTCAAGCCTCAAGTTTTCTCACTCCTACCCTCTGATTCTCTGCCCCATCCCATTGGTGGAGAACAATGAGCAACTCTGTGGGATTTAGTTGCTGGCTGGGGTTAAAGCCCAATAATAGGGTAAAGCTTACTGAAACAGAAGTGACAGAGTAGAAGAGTTACAGAATCTCCATTCAATACAATGCTCAGTCATATACTTAAAATCAAGGATATATTTAACAGTGCTACTACAGGTGCTAAGTAAGAGACATCTCATGATTTGTCAAGAGTGGCAGCAGCATAGGAAGATTTAGAAAAATACATCACCAAACTTGGAAAAAAAAATATTTGGTAGTGAATTAAAACATTCAACTCTGCAAATCTGAAAACAGGTAAAAAGAGGTAGATCACAAGAAAGATGCATAGTGATGAAGTAGGAACTCTAAGGCAGATGCTGCAAGGGTTCAAGAAAATGAGTGATTGCTATAATTGTGAAGTTACATCTTCTATAATGTATCTGGAAGCAAGGCAATTTACTCTCCTGGATCTTTTTTCCCCTAGGCCTTCTCCCTCCAGGTACTGCTTGGAATCCATCAATATAATTCATTACCTTTGCAGTGTACGACCTGTCATTCTTTGTGCTAGGATTCGGAGTTCATCAGTGCTCCATTCTTGGCTGCTCTCAGCTCTCTCTCCTATCCTAGATCTCCCACTGAAATGACTGCTGGTTATCACAGTATTTTTCTCTCCTCACCCTAGGGCTTGATTCCCTTTCTTGCACTGTGAGAGGTTCTCTGCCAATCCTCATAACTAACAATCCCAATTCTCTCTAATGGAATGCATTCTTGCCTTCACAATCCTATTTATCTTCGCTACATTCCAAAAGGAAGCATTTGCCTCCACAGAATGGCACCCACGAAGAACAGCCCAGCTGATTCATACTAACTGGCTTATTTTTCCTGGTTTATGTGAAACATCCATTGTCACTTGTAAACTTTCTCTGATGAGAGCTCTGTTGAGTTTCAATCTTTTGAAGAATTTTTTAAAGCATTCCCTCAAATGCTCACAAAACACTCTATAATTCAGTTACAAATGTGCACCAGGAGCTGTATAATTCTATAACACATTGAATTAGCCACAGGTTACCAATGAAACCAGTAATAAATAATTTAACATCAGTCTAAAATCAACGTGCAAAATGCTAAAACATGGTTACTTGAAACAGCAGGAAGAGAAAAAATGTTACCATGGTGCCCTTTTGAACTGTGAAGCAAAGGAGAGAACTGAAATTTAATTGTGGAAGAGAGCACATTACATCCCTGTTTGTTGATTTTTAATAATAGTGGTCAAAAGTAAAAGCTTAGATTTCTTATCCTCTATTGTGAATCATTATATCTCACTTTTTGAAGAGAAAAGCAGTGATAATTCTTTTTCTGAGCTTGCCTAACAGAATCCTCAAACAATGATACAGCAGCTCACAAAGGTTTCTCCCAGGGTCCATAACACTTAATACTTTCAATTAATTGAAGAAGGCACTTTTCAACTTTCACATTGGTTTAAGGCAGGAAGGGCAGGGAGTAAAGCGTAGAATATCTAAACTCACAATACCATAGGAAGATCTAAGTTAAAATAAGTCTTCAAGTAAATTAACTAACTCCGGTCAGATAAAAAGACATCTGTTTTATTTTCTTCACAACTGTATCAAATTTTAAACATTTTCTCCCTGAGAAACTTTCAGAGGATGCCATTCCAGATGGAAAAGGAAAAAATATATCTAAAATGATAGGAAATAGAAGAAACAAAACCAATTTATTCAGAATTTATGTGCAACACAATCTTGAACTTCTGCCTTTATTCTTTTGTCAAAGTAAACTTGCTAAACACCACTTTTTGAAAGCCTTAAAGGCAACTATGAAGTGATCTTGGGACTGTTGATCCAATTACCCCGCACTGACCTTTCTACCTTCTTCATGTAAACTCAGAGTTCAGACACAAGATAGACAAAATTCTTTGTATTCTAGAAGTAGGACTGCTTGATATAACCAATTAGTGATTTTCTTCAGATACTATAAATATTAAAAATGTGATTTATAAAGCAAAAACATCCCAGAAAATCCTTTAACTTATCAGGTATATTTTGAGCTCCCTTATGCAAGAATTAACATTCAAATCATTGTCAAAATATCTGCAGCTTGGCAAATTTGCACTAATGATGAACTCATTTAATTGAAAAGTGCACTTCATTTCTGTTTTCCAATTGTCAGTTTATCACTTTTTGTTTAAATATTTATTCTTTGAAATATAGTCACAAAACTAAAAAAAAGCAGCTTCTTTGCTGACAGTCATTTCACCCAATCAAAATGCTGACTGCCACTTGAACGTAATAATTACTTTTTAAAATTTTTTGAATCAGGATACAAAATATCTATTAGTAATACTTAATGAAAAGGAAAGACTGGTTTGTTGCCATTTCAAGACATGTTTGCATTACTTGGAATACAAGGTTAAAATTTTTTTCAACTGAAAGATTACTTTTCATAAGAGAAAAAAATTTCTTTGGGCCTATTGATATCTTTTAAAGAGAAGTTTGGCATTAACCTCATAGCCCTGTGGCTTCTAAACAAAGAATGATTTCTGCTTTCCCAGACTCAAATTCCCACTGCTGTCATTGTGTAATATCTGCTTTAGTATTAGTCTATCAAGTTCTGTTTCTGAATAAGACAGTAAATCAATAGAGCTGACAAAATGAAGCTGCTGATAACTTCTCTATTAGTGAGCTTTCTCATACTGAACATCACCACTGCATCCATCATGTAATTCACCACAAATCACAAAGAACAGCATTACAACAATCCACAGTGAATATTTAATTCTACCTAATATTTGTTACATTTTGGAAGACACCAATATATTTAATTTATTGAATAATTAGTGATATATGGATGACTTGTGCTCATTGTGCAAAGTCAGGAATAATGTTTGTCAGGAAGATTTACCAAGGCAGATCTGTGCCACTCTCACTGCTGATCTCCAGATTATAAAACCAGTCAATATAGTGCCACTACATCACTGTTTTTTTTGTCTCCAACACTCACTATTGTCAATAAATACAGTTGTGGAATAATACAAAGGGTAACTTACATGAGTGTCCTGCTTAACATTAGCCTTAGGAAAGAATTACTATGCTTTGTATTTTATAAAAAGCATATCAATCTCAGAGAGGTGACATTTATTTATTCAAATCTATTTTGTCAGCGAAACAGTCTCTACTTCACTAAGGGTTAGTGGCTAAAGATAAAATCAAAGTGACACATACAGCTGGGGTAGGAGGGGAGAGGGGAAAACCCATTTGATTGTACTCATGGCTGACACTGAGTTACAAAAAAAAACCTCTCCAAGTGCATATTTTTGTAATTATTGTCAGTACTTCATAGCACTGATTTCAAAGCTGTTACAAAAAGAAGGCAAATTTAAAAAGCCTCACTATTCCTGGAATACAGTGAACATGAAGCTGAAACCAGACATTGGGACTGGATTATTTTAAATGAATTGTGGTTTAGATTTTTGTAATCAATTAGCAGAAGCACAGTTATAGGACCCTATCTAGTTTTGCATTCTTTTAAAAAGCTATTAATTGCTGATATCAAGTTTTACCTCAAATTCTTAATTTCTTCCCCTTCTCAAAGAGGGAAAGGATTTCCCTAAAGCTTTTATTTTAGCACTGTTAGATATTATATATTGCAGGAAGGTTTAACTATTACTATTTCAAATATGCACCAAGGCAATTTATTATCTAAAAAGAAAAATACTCCAAAACAGTTTGGCACTTTTCCTATCTAGTCAATGTTTGAGTAAATATTCATCAGCTACAATGCCTCTGGTAAACCACTGTGCTGTCATCTCATATTTGATCAGAATAGCCTAATTCAATTTCATATTTCCATAGATTATCATTAAAAGCATACACTCCAAATATTATTACTGGAACCTAAGCCACAAGTATATTTCCTATTACAGTAAGAATTCATGTTTATTTCACCTGTGAGGAAATACCTGAAGGCCATCAACCTGAGCAAATTACACTCCCTCTCCCCTGTTCCAAGCTAACCCACTTCCCTAAACCTCCAAGAATAATTAAAAAAAAAACCCCAAAAATGTTACTCCTCTGTACTTAAAAGCTCCTAGGGATTGGTTCCTTATCCAAGCCTGCTTTGATGCCTAAAAATCTCCCTCATGGTTACTATAGGTTGTTATTTATTTTTCCTGCTCCTTTCGGTTAGAGACAGTTCCCTCCATCTGGTTGTAGTATCTTACAGCAGTTACCTACATATAGAGATTGCTTTTTGTGGAAAACTACTTCAGTTATCTGTTTGCATGGCTCTATTATGAGGCTCTGTGAGTATTGTACCATCTTCAAAATATGTCAGGATTGTTTAGTTTTCTGATCTTATTGTGCTGCATAGGGTTTCTTTTGACTGATGGCCTTTTATAGCCCCAATAATACTTGCAAGTGTAAAGTTTATTTTGATTAGGCATTGGCAGAGATTCATCCTTCATGCCTCTCAGAGTTTCTGGGCACTTAATGTCACATCAATTGTGCTAAACCAATGCTGAGACAATATCAATGTACTGTTTCTGAAAACCAGTTTATCTTCAGAGAGAAAAGACAAAGCAAGAAGTCCAAGGCAACCCACAAGGTTGAAGTGTAAAGGACTAAAGACATAACTATATTTCAGGGACAATAGCTTTATCAGAAATAAAACCTTATCCAGATTAATCTGTAATGAAATAAAACTAAATAAATACTCAGGAATTAAATTAGCCTTTTAAATATTTATAGAAATTTTCCTCTTCAAAGAGTTTCACATGAGGTACATGTTTACATCTCCCATACACCTGATCCTCAAATTCTTAAAAGTCTCACAATAACTTTGCCAACATCTTTCAGCCCCATACTGCTGCTAGATTAGCTGCTGAGCAATCTGCTCTTATTTCAGTGCACCAAGATATTTTGACTACTTTGCTACAAAAAACAACTTAATAGCACAGTGACAGCTCCAGATTCTATCTCATGCATATTAACTTACTTATTTCACCGTCTTCTAATTCCTGACCTCAAAATTACTGAAGAACAGCAGTGGAAAGAAACACAATTCTAATATTGCTTTATTCAAATACTTTTTAACATCTGAACAAAATTCAGCTGGTTCATCAAGTCAAAGTTGCTGACTATGGCATTAGTTATTTGGTTTTAAACTCAGAAATAAGTTTACACCACTGTCTAGGCAATTAAGCACACAGTGAAGGAAAACTCTTCACAAAAGAATTTATCTTAAGGCTATTGCAACCTCTGTCTGCAAGAAAACTGGACTATTTGACTTATCTGACCCTTATGTTTGATTAGAGACCAGGATTCTTCCTGCCTGTCTCCTTCAGTGAGCAACCATTGGGCAGCAAAATGGAAAAGATCATAAATTACCATAAATTCAAGAGAATTCAGCAAAAAAGAAATAGGACTTGGTCCCCAAAGAGCAGGAAAAAAAAACAGCTCAAAATGAACTGATGAAGGTGTATTTTATATGGGGTTTGATTCATATTTACACTAAACAAGTTTGGCTGTGCCATAAAAGCACAGAAGTGATATTTTACAGCATCACCTGAGAATAAGCAGTGTTTCCCAAAGGCCGACACACAAATGAAACAGGAAGTCAGTGGCTCCTCAGTTTCTCATAGGTTGCTGTACACACCAAAGACAATTGCTGTGTTTCTCAGAAGTTATCAACAACAGTTTTACACTACAGTCAACGCAGGAAGACTGGGCAAAAACTAACAACATGGGAATTCCCAATGACTGATGTGAGGTAGTGGTTTGCAGTTTAACAGTAACAGTGAGAAAAAAAAAATACTTGGTCTTTTTATATGGTCAATAATGATACCAAGTGATCATATTAATTTCCCTTAATTATCACACCTAATAAAAAAATCCAAGTTGAGGCAATGGTATAATTGTAAATTATGATACCACTGTTGAGAAAGGGGTATCATAATTTACAAGATTTTTTCTAGAAAAAAATTTTCTTCAAAAATTGTTATTAAATATCAATGAAGTACTTATTTTCCTCAGCATCAAAAATTATTTAGACAGAGATGACTGATGTTATGATATCTGGATTAATATGCAACACCTGTAAGATGGCCAAACTGCAATCACTCCTCTGAAACTAAAAAAAGTCTCAATCTCATCCTTTTTCTGTTTCAGAATAAAAAAACCCCGAGGTGAGCGAGCTGCGCAGATTAAGAACCAAGGGAAGGAATTGTCTCAACTACCAGAAATTTGGTAGTCACATCCTCAGGTCCCGCTTACATGAATTGAAATTCTCCTTGACACAGAGCATTTTTTTAATTACAGTGATTCATTCGTAGTTTTAAGAATGTTCTTACCTTCTGGATAGCCCTGGCCCATCTTGCTTTTGCAAAATTTCCTCCATTACCTTGGTCTGTATTTCTCCTAAAGAAAAGGAGTGAAAAAGAAGTACTCAGAACAGAAATGTATGAAAATAAATAATTAAAAGAAATCTGATTAATCTAAGGAAGAGTGGATCAAATCCAGATCCATCACAAACTCACAATATCACCTTTGGATTACAGGGGGTTCTGTTAAAGCTAAGAGTTTACTGTTTGAAAAGACACGATCCCTGTTCCTTGTATTATCAAGAACAATCTAAAGAACATTAGCAAAGGAATACATTTCCCAGTTATAGTGGCTCATAAATCAGGATTACAAGGTCTTTAACATCAAATGGCAGGAGGAGAAGGCAGAAAACAACAACAAAATCCAAACCACCAAGACAGGGAAACAAAAGGAAACCTATGAGTTTCCTCAGTAAAGGCATATCCTTGTGAGACAGAGACACTGTCACTAAGTCTTTGCCTACTGCACTAAAGAAGTTATTGAGAAGCCACATAACATAAAACCAATACTCCCTATACCCCAAAAAGTACCACAAAATAAAAACTAACATTTACTCCAACCAATCTTTGAAATACAATCTGTTGCATATTTGGTTGCCCTCACACAGAAGTTGCACAGGCCAATTATAATTAGGGCTCATTATTCAGATATTTCACCACACCCATGAAGAATGTTGGTTTAAATTGAAAAATACTAATTCCATTAATAGCTGTTAAGCACAGGTTAAAATAATTCAGGTAGACTCCACTACTCCTGCAAGATTCTAAGTCATTCAAAAGCCACTACCTTGTACAATTCCAGTTAAGTTGCAAAATAAAAATCATAGAGTCAAATTCTACACATGAAATTTGCAAAGGAAGGCTGTTTACTAAGTGAAGTTTTTGCAGCATATTTATATTATACTTCAGTGCCATCCCTTAGTCTACACAGTACTGTTTAATTATCTTGGACTTTTGGAACAGTGCTCTTTTATTTGAGGAGAAAAATGTTCCCTCTGATACGCACAGCTGAGTGCACATGATGCAAACTAAGTATGAAGAGGCTTGTCTTCCCCTGCCCTCATCTCTGAGGCTGCATGCTTGCAGGTCCAGCCTTTTTCCTCTTCACAACTAGTACTTTGTTTTTAGGTAAATCAACCAAGTGGTATTAGTAACTGGTCCACCCCATCCTGCAGTTGTTAATTAGACTGGAAATACTGGGTAATAATTAATCCTAGGGATTACCAGGGTAATTAATCTCAAAGTCAGATGGAGACTGGGTTGTCAGTGTTGATTCAGAGGGAACAGAGAGAAACAGCTTTCTCTGCCTTGACTAAAAGTAGGGAAAAGAGTATTCTTAAGTTTTGAGGCATAATGTACAGAGGGGGACAAAAACTGGTTTAACTGGTTCACAGTACTTTTAGGAAGTCACCAATCTGTGATCAGACTGCTGAGCAGAGCAGTCAGATCAGGCAGCTGAATACACTTATGACACTCAGAAACTCAGCACAGACAGACACAGCAAGGAGCAGTTTCTACCTGTCCACTTCCTGCTGACACAGTGATGGGTCCAGTCTGGACAAGTGGTTGTTAATTCTCTATTCAGATCTAGTGAAACTAATCAGTTACCTGGCAGAAAATGCTTTATCAATACTGAACAGAGCTTCTGATGACACGTGCTTTATAGAATTCTGGGCAACAAAGCCCACCAGATACTGCTGGGAATGACCTGTCCTTCTAACTGAACTGTCACAAGGAACATATGTGCCAGGCATATGCATTACTATAATTTTTTGAAACAACATAAACAACAGCAGATTAGGGAACTTCACACAAGAGTTAAAACAGAAAACAAGGGAATCGTATCTGATAACTAGAAGAGCATAAAATTCTCAATGACTGTACAAGAAAAAATTTAAAAACAAATGAGAAATGCCTTAAGAGAGCCTGAAAATCATATTGATTCACCACCCCTACAACATAATGCCCAGCTGTAGTCTCTGATGCTGTGCAGGCCACAAGAAACAAGATGAGGAGAACTATAAGAGACACCTTAGGAGCAGTATAGCAATATTCAGATCTGCTCAGCTCAGCAAGCAGGACAAAGTTTTGATGCATCATGCATCAAACTCAGCAGGCTTTCACATCTCTTAGCCAGAATGATCAAAATAAGCAATCTTGTTGCAGTGATTTACCAACCAATGGCATGTATGTGCAAAGGAATGCACAGGCTAGACAAACACAAGAGCTCTTCAGTCTGGTTTATAAAGCTAAAGATTTTTAAAAGAAAACAAAAGTTACACTGACACTTTTATTTAATAGTTGCTTTCCCTCTTAATTTGGCTGGCCAAATACATTAAAATTGCTCTAACACTGCAGTGATGATTTGCATTTTCATGGCACCTCTTTAAAATTAATCTCACTACAGACTTCATTATAAGGCAGTTAATTTTAGAGCAGTTGCAGTGTGGCCACATACAGACAAAAAATAACATCTTCTGAATGCTTATTTGTTTGTAATAGGCAATCCTGAACATCTGCATTCATTTCTAGGTATTCATCACTAAAGTAAATTTCATCAGCTTTGAATATAACTGGAAACAAACTGGAAGAAAAACTGAAATAATTACACTCTATTATGACTTTTTTTATTTGGCAATTTCCACTCCCCACTGGCAGCAGTCAGGCTGAAATTAACATCATGTGCTTAAATCAATCTCCAATGGACATATCAGGCAGATTTATACTTGGATAGTACACTACCACAAAAATATTGGGGGTTTTTTTCCTCCTTTAAATGTGCTTTTCAGAATATTCCAGTAATGCTCATTCTTGTACAAATATGTGATAAGGCTGATGACAGTTTTGAGTTTTATTCTGCATTCTTTTATAGCTCAGGAGGGAGATAGAAAAGAATAAAGAAAGACGAATATCAGTTTCTCTGTGTATCACTTTTAGTGCTGTAACTTTTGTAACAGGCACAATTTAGCATTCATTGGAAGTAAGTCTGCAACATATCCCAAACTTTTTTGTGAGGATTTACCTACTTGTTACTCATTTCGACTGCAGCAGCACAAGTTCTTTGGGAATATCTGCTGGTGCAGTTGCTACCATGGTCATGCACATCAGGCCAAAGCCACATTAGCAATACTCCATACACCTGGGCTACAAAAGCCTGTCCTTGTTCCAGCACTGGTCATTAGCTGAAGCTGATTGCACTGAAATAGTCTCCAGCTGAAAACAAGGTGCTTTACAACACTAGCTTTCAAGTCAATTCATGCACTTGGTAGAAGGACACACTATTCTTATTGGTAAATATGTCTGCGATATGGAACTATAGAAATGGTATCCCATCAAGGATTATTAGACTATAAAACTTGAATTCAACTTAAAATTTTTCATAGGACTTAATTATACAGTATAGAAAAAAGAATAATTATAACATTAAAAATCTGTGCAATAAGTAGCAGTTCAGTAAAACACCAAGAACTGTAGGCAGTACTCGTCCATTTTCACTATAACCATATTTAAAGGAAATTAATGATGTGGTAAAATTGCAAAGGAAAATTAAGTGATCTAGGCATTCCACAGTTAACTATGCCACAGTAAGAATTACTTTTTTTAAACCTTCAATAGATTATTACAATTTAGTATCATCCAACTGCCTCATACAGCTCTTTTTGTGTGTTAGTGGCAAAAGGAAGCACAGTTTCCTCCAAGATACTTTTTCTGGTAGCACTAAATCTATGCCCCTATACAGGGTTCCTTTTACAGATGTTCAAGTTGCTCTTGAAAATTTATTTTTTAAACTAACAGCAGAGAATAAAACTTACTATAGATCAGCAACCAATCACTCATCCCTACAGTAAAATTTTAGTTTTAAATCTGAGTACATGTTTCTTTTCCTTTTGTTTTATTATTGTCTAAAATAGTAAGTTTCCATAGCTATATTATTACCTTCAATCATACATTTATATTACTGCCTTCACTTCAAATAGTTTACAGTTCTGAGTTCTTGGTGGTTTTTTAAGTTCCTAGTTTCTTTGAGACAAGGTACTACATTTTATCAATCCGTATTTTGTTAACATTACTACAGTAATGAAATAACTTTTTCTGATTTCTTAGAGATAACCTTGTTTAGGTGCCTAAAACACACAATACAGCAATAACATCTGTTTTCTAGCCATTCACATTCAAAAATTTAGTAATGCATGAACAGAAACTAAAATATGCTTACACATCTCCTTTAGTTCGATTTTTCCTCCAGCACTCTTTTACAGCTTACTTACCTAATCATTAAGAACTTATGTCTTTTCTAGGAGCTACAACTTCTAACTCACCTATAGAGGAAACTAATAAAGCCCAAAGGTATGCATTAATCCTCATAACGGGACCATCATTTTTTTCCCATTTCAAAATTTTTCCTCCAGTTCGTCACAATATTTTCATAGGCATTATTCACATTGATATTGATCCTCATGTCTTCCTCAAGAAGATGATCTGTCCCTGGCTGCTTTTAGAAATACCCGAGTCAAGTCTGCACAGCTGCTGAAGATAAGCCATCAATTAATGCAGCTTAACCACCACTCCCCTTCCTGGGCACAATTAACAATTTGGTGCAAGCAAAGTACCTTCCTCTCCCTTGTGTCTTTTGACTCCTTAGATGAGTCTGAAGTCTGATCATAGTGTGACTTATTGAAGGGATGTTGCTGTCTCTGCTAAAACTGATTCAGAAAGTCCCAGGTTTCTTTAACAATTAATTTGCAGCAATATTATTTTAGTGTTCTGACTTGCAGTATCACCCCAAAAAAAGTATTTTCCTTCACAGATAGAGAAATAGCAAACTCTTCTGTGTAGCTGAAAATGAGTACTGGGAAAAGGAACTAATAACTACTTAAACTTCTCTATGTTAGGCCATTTCAAATGTTTTGACTTAAAATTGTAGAGGTGTTTTGGATTTAACACTAGGATTTTCTTGTTATCTGATTAGCTATTATTCTCAAACATTAATATATCCCTTTCTTGAAAGGTTTGGTCTGTAAGATAGAGTGATATCCTGTTTTTAGTATGATTGGAGGAATTTATTCAATTCTATTAAACCTTCTTCTAAAAAAACACCACAGCTACAGGCCTGATGCTAAAAGGTGTGCAAATAGACATGTACAGTAATCCATACCTAAACTTTTAAAATTGCAATTCTTACCACTCAGAGCTATGAACTGGATTGTAAACTGTCATTCAGATCTATCAAAACTATAGCTTGTGATACTGATCTTGTACACTTCATACAGTGCCAGTAGATAACAGCTCCTATTTCCCCCTACATTGCCATAGACCAGCAGCTTTGAAGAAAGATTCTATTTTTTAAGGCCTGCCAAGACAGTAAATCAACATTTTACAAAGTAACTTCCAGATTTTTCTGATGGATATAAAGGTATTACGAGGCCATGCTGCTACCTGAGAAACCCCCACAAGATACATTATCTCCTCAGTGCTGCAGTAGCTACATTAGTGATTTCCAAACTGCAAGATGCTTATCTGAACAAAAGGAACATGCAATTAGGACAGAAGCTGATTGACAAGACCAAAGGCTATGGCAGGAGACAGGGGACACAGGGAAACACATGTTGGTGTGAATAAGATATTATCAAGACATTGTTCTGCTGTCCACTGAAGTTGCAGCTTTTAATCAATCTTGAATCTGTCAAAGTGTCATCTTGGATTGTTCCCAGAAAGCAAACAATGTCTATCTGACACTTAGGGAAACTTTATTAATTTCTCCAGATTTTGCCTGGATTTGGCTATGCAGCAATTTGTTAGTCTCCAATTTCTCACTTATTTCAATGCTGTATCATTAATTTTTTTTTCTTCTAATACACCCCAATAAAAAAATAAAAATGTCTGTATTTTTTCCCCATATATATATACTGGAAAGGCATATTTCTGCAGTCAACTAAACTCAATTTTCTCCTACAGAATGTCTCTATTAATAACCAATGCATAATATTTGCATTTTATTAAAAAGCCATTAAAATCAGTATTCTAAGAGTATTTGATTGAATATGCATGCAATAAACAAACAAAATAAATTGCTATGAAAGTATAGTAAAGTAATTCCAGTGACATTTACCCTACTTCTGAATATAATGGTATGTTTCAGGGTAGCAGTGCATAGATGACATACGACAAAGCAGTAGGAGCCCAATCAAACTTTTCATAAACATTTGCTGCTTTTCCCATGGCAACTCTCTTTTCTCCCGCTGTGTAGCTCTTTTATGTAGAGTTCTTATGCTCCCACCTGAAATGGCTGTTGTTTTTAGAGTTCAAGTCATACAGAGAAAGAGAATTTCTCTGCAGAAGAACTGATGCCTGACAACTATTTTAGCTTTTCTGTAAATGAAAAAGTTTTCTAGTAGTTTCAAGGGAATACTTGCACAGAGATTGAATCTTTTCAATCTTTTACACACAGCTATAAGCATTAATTAGATAAACTAGTTCCCAGAAGCCAACAAGGCTACCTTAAAAATTTACTATTATGTAAGGTCTAAGTAAAATGTGTTAACCTTTATAGCAAGTAAACCTTTGGGGAACCCAAGATAAAATAACTGCATAACAGTAATAGACTTAATAGTTACATGATATCAGAAACCTCTAAGAAGGCATAGAACTTTAATTAATCTAGGTAAATGAAGACTTCAAAAGCCTTTCCTGTTTCTTTCAAGCCTAAAGAATTTATCATGAATAATGTTACATTACACAGAATCTCAGGGAGAGTCATAATGATTTCTCATTTATTAGGAGAAGTTGTCACCATAGCAAACAATATAACACTATGAATAATAATAAGGGAGTCAATTAAAGCTCAGTTTCAGTTCATATCAGGATGCAAAACAATCATCAGAACACTCTCAATAACCACAAACAAAACAGACACTTGTGAAAAGAGTAAAGGTAAAGAAACTCATAACATATGATTACTAGGAGAAGCGAAACAGTATGGACTGGTGGGGATAGATACTGGAAGAAACCAAGAGTAATCTCTGCTATGTGACAAAGATATTTGCATTTTATTTTAATGTGTAATCTATTTCATAATTGGGTTTTGTAGGTTATTTCATATATACAGCAGGACATAAAATTTGGCTGCATCGTTTGTTCTAGACCTAGATACTATTCCTCCTTTACTGCAAGTTTTCCCAAGATTGTCTCACTCCTAGATTGGAATAGTGGCTCAAGCACAGCTCTGCCTATGTACCCACTGAGCAGGACCCCCAGTCCAGGAATCATTGCAGGCCTGAGTCTGACCCTGCTGTGCTGTTATGGCCCTGCGTGGTGCTCACTGCTGTGCCCTGCCCTGGCCCCGAGCCCAGGAGCTGCCAGTTTGGCCTCGGACCTGTTCCACCAGCACAGGCTCCTGCATTGTTGTTTGACGCTTGCTGCCATTCCCAGGCTCGCCTGGGGTGCTGGGATGGGGACTGGCTGCCCTGGCCCTGCCCTGCTGTGTTATCCTGCCTCGCTGCCCCTCTCTTGGGAGCAGCAGCTCATCCTCACTTGCCTACAGCCTTAATCCTGCACATTTCTACAAACCCAGCTAGGTATGAAGATTCTGGCTCTCAGATGTGCCACAAAGACTGGATTCATAGCTGCATACTTCACAGTCACTAAAAAATTTTAAATAGATTCTACTGAGAACTTCAGGATGTCAATTAAAGCATTTAACTTCAAAACCAGTCAAACAAAAATAACTTACCAAAAATCTATTTGGGATAACTTTAGGAAAGAAAACGTACATCAACGTGTCACATCAGCTCACCATCACTTGTTCTAAACTGCAAATTGCCTCGTAAAATAAATCTGTTTGGTTCCATATTACACTTTTTAACAATTCCATCTGTAATTAATTGGTTTTTTTTCTGACAATCTTCAATTCCCTAAATTTTTCTTAGTTATCTCAGTGTCCTTTTCCTCAATCTCTTTCAAGTAAAATATTTTCTCTCTATATTGTTAACTGCTAACTTATTTTATTTTCCATTTTATTACTTAAAAAATTAAAATATACTAATTAAATGGGTAACAACTGTAAAGTTGTCATAGTTATAAAGTAGAGACATAAAAAGCCCATAAAAATTGCTTCAACTTTAAATTCACTGTATGTATGAGACTTAGCATTCTCCATATTTGATTTTAATTTTGTCTTTTCTCTGCTGTACAGAGCTACTGTAACAGTCTTGAAAATTATTTAGAAATATTTTTTTAAAGTAGTCTTTTAAAATAGTACTTTTAATGTAAGAGTAATCAAGAGCAAGAGTTTTAGGCCAGAGAAGATCTGAATGAAACATTTGAGAAAGGCAAGAGGGTGGAACTGAAATAGGAAAGGGCAGTAGAGCAGGAAGGATCATCAATGAGCCCGTGAGTTTGAGTGACAGGTGAGAATTAAGCCTGGGGTACAGTGGAATGAACTCTCAGCACTGTGCTGGTACACAAAGGGTTTAATTTTACATAAAGATTCTTACTGAAAAGATCTGCCTTCCTGTAATTATATAAATTAATAAAAACATTTATTTACAGTTTTAAATGACTGATTTTACAAGAATAAACATCACCTCAAGCTGAATCCACCCTGCTTTCTGTAACTCAAGCAGAACAAAGTTGTCCAAGAAGCCAAAGAGCTTAGAGGAGCTCTTTAATATGTGAAAATAGCTCAGACTCAGGGAAGCCTCTTGGTTCATGGGTTTGATGTAAACAGGCCTTTGACCTTGCCTTTAGAACACACAAGTGTTACATGACTTAAACCACCTTCAGTTTACAGAACAGCCTATGAATAACAATTAAATGCAAAACCATCAATCACTTATTATGTCAACTTCTTTTTATGTTTTGAAAATAATCTGCCAGTTCTGAAAGCTGTGAACCAGAGGATGTTCATAGCCAAAAGCCTGCCAGGTGATAGACATATTTTGTTAAATGCCTCTTTCTTTTCTTCTTTTGGACCTTATTTCTTTTTGGCAGTGAGTAAGAAGCAATAACATGTTATAGAAAATCAGTTGTGCTTACCTATTCTGTAATTTAAATTTAAGGAATCTCTCAATGAATGATTGCAACAGAAAACAAATGTATATATTTAAATACTATCTATTTAAACAGATGGCTATGCATGGAAATATGGCTTTAGTTTAAGGAGTTTATAACCTGCAGCCAAGAGGTGGAAATTTTCATGGTTTAGAAATAATTTTATGCTTGTCTATAATTTTCTCTGTTATCTAGGCATGAATAATGAAACAGGTTACTGGAAAAATGGCTGTAAACTGATCACCTCAAATTAATTTAGACCTCAGCAGTTGTCGGCTTCTCTCTGTACAGAAAACCAGGAAAGATTAATTACATTTTTAAGATTTTAAGATTAATTACATTTTTAAGAGGCCTTTTAATGCTCATGATGTTTCAAGCATTAAGAAACTTCTAATGCTATCACACTGAAGCTTTCTTTTCAGTTTTCACCCCTTTGAAAATAAATATGCATTTTACTGTCACAAATCACTGTTTTAGTTAATATTAGTTTAATGATTACATAAAAATCAACTTTGCTAGTGGCTGCAGGTCATGAAGTCCAATTTTAGTAATATATGTCCTTTTAACACAGTAGTTCCAGTACCCAAACCATTAGAAAGGAGGAAGCACTATTAAAGCCAAACACTTTAGAACAAGACACTCAACCCCAAATTTGTCAATACAATCTATGTAGGTCTAGCATAGTTTTGTGGGCAGCATATCCCTTCCTGTGGAGGCATACATGACATCTATTCACATGGCCTAGGTAGGTAGGAAGAAATAAACATATATGGTTTATTATACATCTAAATAATAGATTTTAGTTGCTTTTTTTTTAATGTGACCAAACCTTTTTTCTCTTTGTTCAATGACTGTTTTACAGTTCTACAGTGAAAACAAGTATCACAGGACAAATCAATATTCTTTTAAAAAGAAAAATCCTTGTCCCTATTGCTGTACTTCCTTAGGTTTTGGGGTTAGTGGGTTGCTTTTAAAAGAAATATTTGCTCCACTTTACTTGTTTTGGAAATACCCCTGGTCAATTTTATGCCATTCACTCTAGTTTATGCTTAACAGGTATATCTGTACATGTGTGGCTATTCTGGATGTACAGCAACATTATTTCCATCTCAGTGGTACCACAGAGATTTATTCCTGCAAGTAGTAGCATTCAGCACTGGATACTAATAATGCACAAAAAGTGAAGCAACTGATTTATCCTATGGCTACTATGGAGAGGTGCAATGAAGTATACAATAAATACTTGATTGCTGATTTTTAAAAATAATTCATGGCAATTCACTCATTAAATACATTATAGAAAAAGATGATTTATGGGTTTGGGGTTTTTTTACTAGTATTTTCCCCTTCTCTGTCTTTTTGTTTTTTAAGCCTCTAGGAAAAAGAATATTGCTCCAATAAGAGATTACTTAATAATTTACCACATCCTTCAAATTTTCATTTAGTGAGCTTTTGCTTTATGGGAAAATGTTCCTCAGTTACACTTAATTAGTCATCAGTCTACACCTGAAGTCAGCAGCCATAAACACCACTTATGCAAATAACCAAAGAACTGATGAATAAATATCAGTCTAAAAAAACACTTAAGGAAGAAATTTGAAACATATTAATACTTAAATATTTGCAGGACAGTTAATTTTGGTATTTAATACAGCTATTCAAAACAAATAGTCTCATTCACATCCCGGATTTTTAGTACAAATGCAGTTATTTGGAATATGCCTATACAATATATAATGAATCTATATAAATATAGCTATTTATCTATAAATATAAATTTACCTATAAATATAGGTAAATATCTATATTTATACCTAAATAAATATAGGTATAAATACCTATATAAATAACATAATTTTTCATCTAAAAATAATAGTTCAGTGTTGACCCTCAATTTAGTACTATAAAAGCTCATTGAATTTCAATAAAATTATTTAGTACAAGGGGGTAAAGGAAAGAATTACATAGTCAGCTTGGGTTAACTTCTTTTGGTTTAGCTTAACCTGCTCAGAGGCCCAGATCTCTGTTGAAAATGACACGTCAGCACAGATGATATGCTAATGACTGGACATGTGTTTAGAACAACATAGAGAAACAGCTCTTGAGTGCTGCCACTACTGACAGCTCTCACCCTGAGGAAGCACTCGTACTTCTCTGTAAATACCCTGCAAGGACTGACTAGGAAATGTAAACGGTGGGGCTGACAGGCACCCAAGCACTGCTGTGGCACCCTGTCCATGTGCAGTCCCTAACTGCATCCCTGTGCTTGAGCTTTTGTAGACTCTTATTTCCTAATTTTGTGTAGAAGTTACATGCACCAGGACCCTGTTTTTTTTAAAGTACATGAAAAGGTGGTTTCAGGGCATCAAGATATTATTGCTTCACAGAATACATAACTTAATAACTTATTAGTTTTTATTGTATTTTCTCTCATGTTTGAGCTAATTTTCTAGTAGCACTGCTGTTAGACATGATTTAAACAGGAGCAAAACGCCTGACACACCAAATATTCTTGCTGCCTTTCCCAAGAGCCTTTTCTACCCCTCATCAAGGCAGAACACCTTTTGAAATGTCCACTGCTCACAGTGTCTTTCCTGCACTGCTATGGATAAAAGACACCATGAATGAAATGTAATACAGTCTGTGACAGCTGCTATGAAAGCCAAAATGAACAGTAGAGGGAACTTTTTTTTCCCTCACAAGTTTGCCTTTCAAAACAAGTGAAGTGATTAGTCTAACACAGAGAAAGCTCTCCCTGCTCAGAGACCACTGCTGAGTGTTCTTAGCGGCTGACTGGGCTCCCTCCTGAGCATTCAACTCCGCTCAGCAGAGGGCGATGGCAGAGAAATAATACAGTCCTCGCCACCTTAGTCCTTGCCCCTTCCACCATTATGCATCATCATTTTCCACATTCAGAGAAGCAGAAAGACAGCAATTATCTTCCCCGCTTTTTTTTCCACTGCACCCTTGTTTGATCAGAAGAAATTGACAGAAAATATTAACTTTCTTCTAGAAAACTTCCAGAAATGCAGGCAGCCTGCCTAGGTAAATACATTAGCTTTAAAAATGGAATCAAATATCTTTCCTGCTTCCCAGATGAAATAGAAAAGTTGCAATACCCAAATGATGTCAGGAGTTGCTTCCCTTCCTTTCTTAAAATTTCAGGAAGTCAATATGGAATAGCTGAACCCTATCTAGACAACAGGACAGATGCACACGTATTTGCCATAAAAGAACATAGAAAAACTAATAAACATTTGAAAAATTTTACCTAAAAATACCTAAATTTTTCTCAAATACCTAAAATTTTCTTTACAAGTTTAGTAGATGTTCATATTTCTGCTTAAAATAATTTTGTATGTATCATACTGACCTTCAGATATTTAAAAAAAAATAAAATCAACAAATGATATCACACATTTCTGATGTGACAAGGTGAAATACCTGAGTTTTCTTTCTTGTATGCTGAGCCCGCTTTCCACGGATGTCTGACTGTCATTTGTATCTTGATGTGAATGTCTTGTATGTTGGAGAGGTGTCTCTCTGTGCCAACCTCTGCAATCTAAATCTCTGTGGGTATCTGTAGAGAAGGAAAAAGCTGCTAGAAATCTTTCAGCCCATTTTACTTCTATTTTTACTTTTTTACATAAAATTAATTATCTTAATTCATTACATCTATAGTAACAGGGAATTATCAAATCAATTGCAACCATTATAATGATTAAATCACTTATTACAAGAACAGCAGAAAGAGTTCCAAGATGATCTTCTGATTGGTACTCTAAAAGCTTTGAGAGACCTAGACCAGTTACTTTCTTGTTACACAAAGTTAATTTTACAGTTTAAAAATTATCTACTGCTAGATTAGGAACAAAATTGATATCTTTAAATTTTCCAGTTCAACTTGCCATGTATTTCTTATGGATCCATGCACAGCATACTGAGATCTGATTTTTTTTGTTTGATTGGATTTTGGTTCTGTGGGGTTTTTGTGCTTTTGCCTTATGTAGGGAATCAGGCTCTACTTTAATTCTACATGCTATTGCCCTAGAACTGAGGAGGTTTTTTTTTTTTTCTCCAAGCTCTAGGCTCTTGGGAGAAATGTGACAAGTCTGCAACTGGAGGTACAAACTGATTCCCTGCAGAACATTTTGCTCTATAAATCATCCTACTAGCTTTAGTGAGAGGAAAGGGTTAATGACCCTGAATGAAGAAGTTGTCTTCCATGATTACAATAAGAATTTGTTTGCCCACCTCTTCTTTCCATTTTTAAAGTTCTGCTTACAGATTGGGAATGGTGCTTTGATTTACTTTCCATCACAGTGTTTACCAACACTAGGTAAGCTGCCAGAAATTTATGTAATATCTTTTGCGCAAAGTGAACACAACACTGTTGTGAAACATGCAAAAGATAAAGAGAACACTTTGGAAAACAAAATCTTTCAGTTTTCCTACTGCATATGTTAATGCAAACACTTATATTGTAAGTATATGTGAATTATTATACTAACTAAAGTGGTCTGTACTTAGAATCCTATACAACAATGCACGAGATTCCACACTCAGTCTATTATGATTTTTCAGGACTTTGGTTTTTGCTGATCAAAGCTGTCTCAGAACAATTAATTTTCTCATTTGCTAATCCCTTGGCATATCAGTGCATTAGCATGGTGACTAATGCAGAAACAGGGATTAAATCTCATCATTGCTACTTTGTTCTTGTTACTTCATTTGCTAATTAATGTATGTGAAGTTTGTGATAATGAGTTGAATTAAAACCAAGCCTAAGACATGAGTTCTGCATGGTATTTTCCAAAATTATTAATAAAGTAAAAGTTCTGTTGACTTTTAATAGGCTACTTGGCAAAATGACATCTTAGCTCCCAAGACACACAAATGATTTTCTAAATTACAGCTATTACCAATTACTTCAGTAAAATTATCTTTAGTTTCTTTAGCTTATACTCTTTATGTAATGTATAATAATGTTAAGAAGCAAGCTACCTATCTCTAATGCTGAACTCGAGGAAAAAAGATATGTCCATTAAATTTTCTTCTGTTATACCTTACAAGAAATGTCACAGCATATGTCACAGTTGAGACAGGCACAATACACAAAATATCATCTTACACTTTCAGCAGGCTTCAAGCATTCCCCCATACACCGTAACACCACACCACATCAGAAGGCTTCAGGCCTCTGCCCATACAGAGCAACATCACTTCAGAAGGCTGCAAGCATCTGCCCTTGTTTGTTCTCCAGCCCAGCCTTTCATACCCCTCATGCTGATGCACGGCACCTGTGTGCCCTCTGTTCCCTTTGGTGGTTGGTCAGTGCCCCTGGGCACTCCATGGCTCATTGCTGTCAATGCTGCTCACCTGCTTCTCACAGCTGTGCCCACTGGGGATGAGGCTCGGCCAGCCCCACTCCCAATTACCACAAACTGTGTGCCTACAAAGAAAGACCTAAAAAATTTGAAGGAAAATTATCTTATTTCATAAATCCCTGATTGCCCTTTAAAAAACTTGACTTTTAGATACATGAAAAATGTTTGTAATTCAACTGTAGTGTTTATCTAAATTCAGTATTTTTATTACAGTGACTTTGCTTGCAGAGCTTTAAATATAGTAGGTATTCATTTTACTTAGTAGCCTTTTAATGGAGGTCGGTCTAGCTAGCAATGGTGAAATGTCAACTTTATTGCTACCACAACAGAATGATACTTCTAGAAAAGGCACTGAACTGTTGATGAGAATACATTTCCATGTTACTTCATGCAGGATTTCGAGTCCAAATGAAGTCACACTATTAATGGGACATGGGAGGATCTTCTATTCCTGCCCATTATCTGACATTCTCAAATGAATGTCTTTCAGGAACTGTCAAAAGTAACTGCAGTCTTCTACCTTTCCAGTGTAATTTGTCATAATAAAGAGGCTGTACTGATTCCAATAGTCAAGGACAGATTCTCAGGTGCTCATAGCTGAGCTGAGTCATTCAACAGGATAAGCAATGAAAATGTACTCGTCAACCCCCAGTAGATGATAATCCTGGCTTTCTCAATAACCAAGACATAATGCTTTTGAATTCTTGCCTCTATGAAGAAAACTACAGCGTAAGAGTGACCTCTACAGGATCTTCACAGCACTCCGTGACTACAGTCCCAGGGCCTGCCTTGGGAACTTTTTCAAATATATTTGTTTGAAATCAGAATACAAGCTTCAACATACAAACCAACACTCTCTCCAGGCTGCAGCCTGAAATAACCAAAAATCTGCATTTACATCTTGTAAACACACAATTAGAGTTCCTATTCCAAATTTACACTAGGTTTCTAGATATGAGAATGATGTAAGGATATAAAACATTCTGCTAGTTCAACATATGAAAAAACCAAAGAAAACAAAAACCTGAATGCAACAAAGGCAGAGGTTATATTTTGAAATTCTTTTGGCCAAGTAGTAAAGAATAAGTAAATTTTGTTAAAAAAAAAGGAAAAAGAAAGGGGAAAAAAAAGGTGTTCTATGCTGTAGCTTATAAGAAACTAAAATATTCCACAGTCACTCTGTGAAAAGATATGTATTCCACCTGATGTATTAACAGGAATGTAGTCATGCAGACTACACCCAAAAACAATTTACCAAGGTTAATCAAAGACAATGCATTTAAAAAATAAATTAGACAATCAAAGATCACATTATTGGTATAACTTCTAGTCCTCCTTTTAATATAGTTTCTTATTCACATGAAGTGAACTTTATTCTTGCATAAATTTTAGGATTAATCTTTTCAGATGCAGTTCATTAGACTATTTAAAGAGTAAAATGTTAAGCTAAATTATGTTTGTGACCTTATTTGGAGATAGACCATGTAATATAGATGGACTGATAATCTTAGTAAAGTCAATTTCATTATATTATAAGTAATGTGTGGTGATGTATTACTTGAAGTTCAGTTTCCATTTCTACCTTCATATACACTACATTCATATATATAGAAATATAAATATTTTCCATCTTCATAGGCACTAAAAATAAAGGCAGACAACCTCTGCTGGGAAGGTAAAAAATGCTGTGAAGGCCTGGATTTTATTAAAACTTACACTGTGCATTGGTCAAAGCTGATGTGCTGCAGAGCTGTAACACACAGGCTCTAGTAACTGACCCTGAAGGAGGTACTTCCTTCTTTAGCTCTGCAATCCACATGTGGGTCACCATTAGCTATGAAACTGCTCATCCAGCTCCTTCTGGGATGTGGTTCTTACTTACCAGTAACAATTACCAATACTGATTGTGAAAATGCTCCAGTGATGAATAGGCATTTAGGATTCTATGGAAAAAATGCTATTTGTTGGCATATTTCAGGAACTTAAGAGAGAAATAGAATGGCTGGAATGCTGGACCTTAATCTGTAACTCACCAAATGGTAATGCAAAGTAGATGTCTAGTAAGATCTCATGAGAAGTTGGTGTTTTTGTGCCTTGAATCTCACTCCCATTTTTTATTACTTCAGAATGCAATCTCCACCAGGAACCTGGGCCTTCCTAGGAAAAACAGGGTATGGAAATTACCTGGGCAGCATTTATAGCATTGTCTACTTTTTACTGAATGAAGTTTCCCCTAAGTCAGTAGGAGCTCCTTTATAACACTATTTTAGAATTTTCCAGCTTTTGTTGATGTACTAGTTAGGAATTCAAGTTTTCTCAGTCATCAGATTCAAAATACAACATTTTCACAACAATATAGACAAATAGACATTAAGGTTGTCAAATGATTAAGACACAACAAATATGAATACTGAAAATTACTCTTATCAACTGAGATTTTCTAGTTCCCCTTTGAACTGGTGCCAAACAAGTACACTCCAGCAAGACTGAAACAATCCATATAAGCTAATAACCAAGCCAAAAAAGAGCTTCTAAAGCAGCACTCCCTTGTAGGTTATTTCTGAGTTATAAAGCCCAGAACAGAACTGCAGGGTTAAGACCTGGAGGACAAATAACTAGGAATGTTCCACAGGGGACTAATTATAAATGAAGGTTTAAAGGATATGAAGAAATTAAGAAACAATCTCTTATCTTGCATCTTTGTTTGTTTAAAGTTTCAGTATTTAAAAGTAAGCCACAACCTCTGTGTCAGCAAGTTGTAACTCAGCAACAGCTTGGGCAGCAGAGCAGAACAACTCGCCCTGGGGCTTGAAATGGCACTTGGAAGCTGTGATACAGAGCCTCTTCTAATTTGAGCAGGAATTACTTTCTTCCTCTGCTTCCATTTTCTGAGAAGAATCATTTAAATGGCAGTTCAGTGTACATATTAATATTTATTAGTTCCTGTAAAGAAATGGCTATAGAGTCTGATTAGAAATACTGCATGAAGTTATCCTCTGATTTTCTTACCTTTACCCTATATTCAATTGCCTTTTTTATGTTTTATAAATATTAAAGAAGGCAAAAAAATTTTATCTGAAAGGATTAAATTAATCTTCTATAATTCACAGTTACTTATTTAAAAGTGGCTTCCAGGGACTATGCATATGAAAGCATATTTATGATTGGGAGAATTGTGGATTAATAGAATAAGATACCTCTTACCTTTTCCAAATTTATAAAATTTTGCAGCAATTGCAGTTTGCTTCAGTATTTCCACACTCCCAGAAACCTTTTTTTTATTTTATAAAACAAAAACTCCCTACTGAAAGCAAGTATAGTCATTCTGGTGGCCAAGTGACTATGGTGGATACGTAACTCCTGTATTGACCCAACTTCCCACTCATCCTTTCCTATGTCCTATTAATTTCTTCTGTAGCACCACAGGGCTCATTTCAGTTTTCCTCTTTGAGACAGTGGTCAATTCCCATGAGAAAGAGAACAGTATTTTGCTCATTTTTATAGAGATTTACCCCAGGTCACAAAATGAAGAGCCAGACCATGGAACTTGATGTAAAATTCTTTCACTCTAATAATATAAATCAAACATTCCTGCCTCTCTAATTGTTCCTAAGTTCTGCTGAACTCTAACTCACCTTCTGTGTTATACCTGGCCCAGGATCTGAGCCATTTCTCCAGGGTATACGGCTGATGCGTATCAGTTGTCACTTTTTGAGAGTGACACGTACATTACGCCTTAATATTACAACTGAAGCAAAGGAATTAGAAGTACAAATTGATCACAAATGTTGTTATCTGGGGAGTCCAAGAATGGGAAATTTATTGGATTTTACTCAGTGCTTTATATTTACATAGAAAGTCAACTTACATCTGTTGCGTATTCCACAGTGGCAAGGGGAATCCATAAAACTCCTAAAATGCTATCCCAGAGCAAGCCTTTCTTCCACAGCTCTATAATGAAGCCCTTTCCATCAGCATGGATTTCACTGTAAAGAATACAGAGATCATTATAATGAAAATGTAATCTCAACTGCTCAGTAATCTATCATAGCAATTTATTATTATCTTCTTACAGCAGATACAGAAGCGGGGGGATTTTCAGTAAAATACAAACTAGCAGGATGAACACAGATGTCAGACTGAACAAGCCAAATCTCAAGTCTTATTGTTCAGGACTGCCCTTATGAAATGATGAGAAGAGTTCTGCTGGGACAACGGGAAAACATCTCTCAACTTCAAAAGCTGCAGATCCAGACTCTATTTTAGTTGTAATTACAGGATACATGCATTTTATTACTAGCTGGTTTTGACCAAAAAAATACCATACCACAACCATATTTTTCAAGAATTCAAAATCAAATTTTTACCAGGCCATATCACTCCCTCATGACATTGAATTATTATTAAGAGAGAGGTCATTTCCTCAGGGAATGTTCCCCATTACAGATCAGTTCTGTAAATATGAACAATATAATAAAGTAGGTATTGGTGTCTCTGCTGGACTCATTTTATGTAATCTCTGTTAATTTTAAGTAGTAAAACTCATCTTCAGCTTATTTGTGTGGGGTACCACAGAGCATTTCGGTGTACTTAAAGACATCAGGAAAAGAACACATGAGATCAGAGAATGGCAGGTTTCACCTCTGAGACAGCTTCTTAAATCATCACTTTGCCCTCAAAAACCATCCTGCATCAATGTCTAATTTTCTGCTGTACTTGCTTTATGCAATTGAATAGATTTATTGAATTTTTGTTTTATTCAGCTTTTCTCTTTATAAATATGCTACCAAAGACAAATTGCAAATTTTTGTCTTCTGGTATTTTTGGACCACAACCTTTAAACTGACAACTGAACACCGAAACTGCAAATTGAAAGGTTAGACAATATGCAACTTTAAAATACAAGCTGGCAATATATGCAAGTAATGGAACACAGTTTTTACTGGCAGGCATGGAGTGAGAGTCCTTAGGATAATGAACTATAATATACTTATCAAAATCTAGATAAATATATTTGTAAATGCTTGTTTATAATCCCTTTTCAAAGTCTGCTCTGTTGTATAGATGAGTAGGCAGCAGATGGAGTTACAGCAACCTTGTAATGCAATTGCTACAGAAGTGGTTTAGTATTTGGTGATTGGTACACTGCAAATGAAGAAAATAATCCTAATAAACTGGTAATTTTTAATGATGGCATGGAACACTCAATTACATATAATACTAACAAAAGTATTTAAACAAGAGAAAACCAAATGTTTTCAATAATAGTATAACACATTCCTCAGGAAAATTTAGAGGTAAGGTTACGCACACTCACTTTAAAGTATTTTTTAATTGTTTCCTGCCCAAAAGGTAACACACAGGGCTAGTGGTGAAGTTTAATTGTTCTATTTCCTGAGAGATTTTTACACTGTCATCCAATCCATGCCCAATGGCTTACAGAACTATTATATCTAAATCAGTAAAGTTCTGAAATAATCATCATAGCAGAGTATTATCATAGAGCAATGATTCCTCTACACTGAAACATGAATATCTCTTCTACAAGAGAAAGTTGCAGTATAAGAATGGTGTTTAAAAAGGTCAGCTATTGATAACAACTTTTCTTAACATTTTTAAAGCCAGATATGATCCTCCTCTGTGGATAATTGAGGCTGTGGCTCTGAACAGTCTGCTGGAGAAGCATGCTAACCAGAGTGCTGGGGTTATTCCAATCAAAATTTCAGTTTCAGCATACAATCAAAATATATTTATGCATTTTGGTAATCAGAAAGTATGGAAAAATGATGCAAAACAACTTGTTCTTTCAACAAAATATTAAAATACTTGGACTAGAAAAAACAAAACTTGTAAAAAGGACATTCTTCATAAAAATAACTAAAGCAAAAGAAATGTTTAATTCTGTGACCACATTTCAACCATCTGTAGACCTCAAGAATAAAATTTATGCTTCCAAACAAGGGTGTGATCACAGAGAAAGACTTGTGCAGGGAAAAAGGAAGGATCAAAAATGTTGGAGATGGATGTACTAACTCAGAATCGAATGGGATTATATTTATTTGGTTTAACTGCTTTGGAAGTTGAAAATTGGTTTCCGCAGAATGTCAGTCAGTGTAAAAGTGTTTGGAGTCCCCTGACCAGTGAGGTGTATACAAGGCTCTACAGAAAAGAGAACAATAACAACTGAGTAAAAAAGATGGAGAGTGAAGTGGGAAAAGATCTGTAGACAGAAGTGAGAATCAGTATAAATCAACAGTAAATTAAGTACCTATACTGGCAGTTAAGTAGATAAATTAACATATAAAATAAGAATAATTCATAATGAAATGGAGCAAACAAAAATAAATTTGCTCAAGGATTGGTTTGAGTTCTTTATTGTCTCATTCCTTGTATTCCTAAAACATTATATGAAATTAAATTTGGAGAGAAATTCTTCCCCTTGTTGACTGCTGGTCTTCTCTGCCATGTGGCTTGCAAAATTAACTTTAGTTGTGCTCCCCAGAATTAGTCTGGCATCTTTTCTTTGAGCTGGATACTTTTTCCTTGCCTTTGTGCTCTGTACATGACCTCACATGCACTAAATTGTTTTGCACTATACAAATACAGCAAAGATACAACAAAATCAATTGATAAGAATTCCCTTTTACTTACAACATGAAGTCTTGTTCCCAGCAAGGCTCCCTTCCTCTTCTATCTACTGTAGTGCTTTTTAAATTTTGGACTTTTAAAACAACATATGTTTTGGATGTGTCTGAAAAACAAATAACCAGCACACTAAATCCCACTTTAGTTCCTTCCAGAAGATGAAAACACAAGCATATGGCAGCAAGGGTTTAAGTCATACATCATACACACCTCCACTGGTGTGGGTCAAATACGTGGATGTGAACAAGGAAATTCTGATTAGTTTTATTAGGACTATTACAGGAAAATCTCTGCCCATGACAGGTGGGTGAGAACATAATCCCAAATGTGAGTATTTTAAAGATCAGCTTCCACACACAGCTTTTTACTGTTTCTCAGTCTCTCTGGCAGCTCTCACAAGAAACAAGTACACACTCCTTTTCTGCAAATTAGGATTTTTTTTTGCCTTTTAATTGATATGATAATACTGGGGACAGGCTAATGGGCTTTTATGTCCAATTAAGGCAAGGCCATAGACTTGCAACATGTAATTCAGTCTTTGTGCATTAATTGAGTTCTGTGTATAGATGCAGCAGCAAACTGGGTTTCAGATGCAGTCCCAAATGAACTCATAGATTTTTATAAAAGCCTCTGCAAAGTGTGAGAATTCATAAAATCAGACCTAACAAGCAAGAAAAATATTTTTTTTTTTAATTTCAAAGTGCTTGAAAATATCACTGACAAAAAAAGCAAAAGAACTGAGAGAAAGCTTTATCCTGTAGGGCCTCAGACAGGAATCTAAGGCTGCAAAGGCACATTCTATCATCTCAATGAACATGGCTTTTTAGTTTGCATGCATGTAACACATCCTTCACTATCCTCCAGCATCCTAGGCAAGGATTAACATTGACACATGACTAAAAAAGACTTCTTTTTTTAAAACAAGCACTGCCAAAATACATATACACAAGACATAGCCAAGAACAGAATTTCTGAACTGTCTGTATTACCAGAGGTCAATCAAACACTCGGAGCTGGAGGGAAGCTGTCAATGTCTACAACAGATTACTGAATAGGTCATATCAAATTACACTGCACTTAACAAAAGGTGTGAAGGAGAAGCATTGGCTGTGTACATCCTGGATATAGATCTTTATTAGGACCAATTATAATATTTGACCAAAGAACTAAAGATATCATGTAACGGAAATTTTTTTTTAATACAAAAAGTAAACAGTGTCCAATGTTATCTATTTATTTTCTATAACTCAGTGGACCAGTCTTCTCAAACATGACTTTGTTTTTATACTGAAAAAACGTGACAAAGTCAATATGAATTTAGGAGTCTGGTGACTTATGTGTGAGAAGTGGCATCAACAAGGCACGGCTTACACACTACCATTCTGTGTAATTGAGGCAAACAAAAAATTTGCAAAATCTTTTGTAGCTGCAAAACTTTTTTATAACTGGGAGAACTTGCAACTCAAAGTTTGAGAAATTTTCAAAAGAAATTTTCTAAATTGCTTGGCTGAAAATAGCAACCTACAATGTTTAACTTCAGCCATTTAGAGTACCCATGTAAATTAAAACTCCAGTACCCACTTCCCTCATATCTAAAAGGCTTCTCCTTTAAATGAAGCCATAAATTACAAGGTAGAAGCTTAAACCCACAATTTTTTCTGTTTCATTGTTGCATTATTTCATATTCAACTCTAATTTATTTCCCATTTGAAAGTTTCACATTACTATGTGCCACGCCAGATGATCAAACCTAATCACCTGGTATCCTTTTGCAACACCTTTTCTAGCATGAAATATAAAAATTATCTTGGACTGCCTGCATTATAGTGTTGCCTGAAACCCTGTCATCTCCTTTTTAAAACAGCTATTTCTCCAATAGTTCCTTGGCCTCTTTGGCTCTTTTCTGGATCTAAATCTTACCCTTCGGTGCTTTTTGACTAATTCACCCTCTTTAAATGTCATGAGTTACGTCAAATAAGAAAATGTAGATACTCTACCTATTAAATAACTGAGTATGTAACCTCCTTGAAGAATAACACTGTCAATGGTGAATATTATTACAATAGCCTGGCGTGGAAAGGAGCTGTCAATTTTGCTAAATGATAAGAAGTTTTTTTTCCACAAACCCATTATTGCAGCTTCCAACCCTTTACCTGTCAAAAGCTAGAGGAACATAATGCAATTTTTGTGAAAAGAAATAGGGCAGGATATCCACTTGCTCATATTTTCAGCTTTCAACCCAGAACAGGAGAGAGCAGCTTACTCAAAGGGATAAATAAACTACAGGAGAATCACAGAATTTTGAGAAATGTGTCATTTCAAGACTGCTCTCATTCACCACCTACAAAATTGTGCTGCCCAAGGAAACATGACCAATTATCAGAGGATATACCACTCAATCTTCATTGCCAGTACTTATAGCATTAACAAGACTTCAACAACATTTAAAGGAAAATTAGAGTTACTTATATTTTATCAAATTTTTTTGATAATTGTGTTCTGGAAATCATTACCTCTTGAGTAGCAACAAAATGTAACATTATAGCATTTTTCTGATTGCATAAGTATCTCAATGAAAGAGAAAAGACTTTTCAGTCTACACTTGGCATACATATTTCATAGCCTGTTGTTAGAAGAACTAGCAGTTCTACCTCTATCCATTCAGGTAACTTTTCTTTAATCCAGATAACTTTAAACAATTTTAATTCACTTACATCTATTAGCCAGACATCTAATGGCAATTTTTGCTGCACTGATTAAGTTGTATATCAGCTTTTCCTGAGAAACAGTAATTACAAGCTTCTTGAAGGCCTTAGATTCACAGTCTACTTGTGTGTGAGAAACCTCTCGCGGTGTTTGGACTTTCTTTTCCACTATGGCTAAGTCTTGGCCCTGAAGACAGACTTGTGTAGACCTGGACAGCTTGGTTTTGCTCGTATTTATTGCCTAGGGTATACACATGGTTGCTATAACTATCCATCAGTGTCTCCTGTCTGTATTTCCTCACTCGGAAAATTCCGACACCATCTCCTTCCCAGCCTGGCCAAGCTAAAGTACTTTACCCTCCTTATTTTAAAAAAGTTTCTGTATGCCAGTGACACATTTAGGTCATCAAATTATGTAAAAATTTGCTGTAGTGGAAATATATTTTAAATATCACTAGCTTGCAAGACAATAACGCTTCATAATTTAAAATTACAAATTGTCTCAGCTCAAAACTTTGGTTGATAATTTGATCTTTAAAATATATGCATAATTCTTTATGTATTTATTTTTGTACTGTACTGTTGATCCAACATGTCACAGTAGTCCCAAATTTAAATAATTCTTCAGTGTGATACAGAACCCAATGCCTAAGAAAGAAAAATGTAAAGCAGAAATTGAAGGTGGAACCAGACTTACCAGTTGTTTTATCCAACCTTCCTTTTTTCACTGCATTAAAAAAATCAAAAAAAACATATTATTAGTTTCAGGTAATACCTTAACACTGTTTTCCAACAAGTTTTATGAAAAATAAAATCTAAGGGATTTTTGTGGTATAAAAAACCAAAAAATGAAAACAATCTTAAAAAAGTATCACTGTAGGAAGATAATATGACTGTTTGGAATTCTTTGGGAAAGAAGACATGTGAAAACTCTTTGTACTTTACAGAAACTTCATAAACACAGAGGGTAGAATGAAGGTCGGGTGTCCAGGAAGAGTATTATACTTATTATTCATCACCTCATAATGCCAGTTCTTAATTCTTCCCTATAATAGTCCCGGAAGACTGTATATAATCTAAAATAATGTCTATCATTTTACAATGAAACCTTTGTTACAGTGTATTTCTTCTGCCCATTAGAAAGGACATACTTGAGTAAACTCCTTACCAAATAAAAACATTTCAAATTCTGATTTTGCTCAACAACTTAAAGTTCCACATTATGGTATCTCTTCCATTAATGAAAAATGCTCTGAAACAAGCAGGATTATGATTCAGGTAGTCATAGGTATGAAAATTTAACCTGGACATAATTTTGTATCAAGTGTCTGACTAATAAAGTTCAGTAAATTTAGTCTTTTAAACAATATTAAATATTCTTTCAATTTCCCTGCCATGTCAATACATGTACCACAGTTCAGTTTAATCTGAATGAAACATCACTGTAGTCTACAATATTTAAACCTGCTCTATGAATATATTCATGTATACATCATATACTTTATTGCTATACTTAGGACCTAGTAATTGCCAATAAAACAAAATTATGAGTCCACAAGTTTACAATGTAAATGATCCCAAGAGATTGCCATTGTTTTCCAATATCCTTTACATTTGCTTAATCACCTGTACTTCCCTATTACTTATTCTTGCTTTCATCTCTCCCTAAATATCCCCCAAGAACTCTATGGAACTGCGCCATATTTGGCACGATATCTGTCAGCCTGAAGAATTCCATCACGTCTCACGCCCAGGAAACTTTCAACACAAATGCTGAGGGGCCTAAGAGTTGCTGAGCTGCCGAGGCCAAACACTGCAACAATTCAACTGCTCTATGAGAGAGCACAATTTACATATTTCCCTTGGAGGAAGTACTGCAAGAAATAATCTTATCAATGTAAATGAGCAACACACATCTCCACTCTCTGAAGTTACTTCTTATGGCTACGTACTAAATACTTGTCACATGGATGAAGGAGCTTGATAAAAATACGTACCTTTTACAGAGAGAAGTTCCATTCCAGCAGAAAAAAATATTTTAAAGACCACACATGGAAATTCAGGGCTTTTTATAATACAAAATCAAAATAAATAGTTTGGCTTGAATTAAATTACTCTTCTGCTGCTGCTCCCTCACTGCATGTGTGTTTCACTTTTGCAGCATGCTCCTCCCATGGCTCACATGGAGGGAAGCCAACCAACTGATGGAGCAGAGATGACTAATTGCTTCTCCCTCTTTGCACACAGACATGGAAGAGGAAGGGAGAAATATTACAACTGTTTCCTTACCCTCATTTCCTCAGCTTCTATCTGCTGCATGCAGCTGTCTCTAGTCTAAACACATTTCCTAATGCCATCTTTTCCAGAAGTAACAAACTCAGTGCAACTACTTTATTAAGAATATACTCTTGGAGCTCTTAAACTTTGATTTTGATACTTGCAAAGCAACCAATTTGGAATACAGAAAGTTTAAGGCTTTTTTCTTTTATTGTAGAGCCACAGAGAACACTTTTTATGCTATAGCTAAGGCTAAGTAATTTTATAAAATAGTATAAATAAATATTGCACAAAGAATTGAATTTTATTATACTTGATGAATTTCTCATTCTGTTGCAGCACTTCATAAGATAATGAACAGTCTCATGAAATGCTAAAACATTTTACAACAATATTTAAATTATTAAACTCAACAAAACTGAAAATATTACAAAACCCACGGTGTTTATGTTTACTTGTTCACATTACATTGCCTTTTTTTTCTTTTTGGTTTCTAAATGTGGTTAACAGTATATGTATTTCCACAGACACAGAATATTTTACTTTGTAAATTTTTGAGTCTCCATCATTTTAAAGTTACAGGCTGAAGTCTTGAAATCAAGCAGGGGAGTGTCCTTGGATCAGAGGGGAGTTCAGGAGTGACTGTCTGCAGCTCAAAGAAACCGGGTCTGGAAGATGGCCCACCTCAAAATACAAGTGAGAGCTAGATTGTTTATCCAGGCTGTGAGAAAGCTTGGGGAGATGGGGTGTGTTTAATCAATGTTTATAAAAACCTGATGGGAGGTGTAAACAAGACTGATTCTTCTGATTATTATCCAATAACAGGTGAACAGGCCAGGGGCACAAACTGAAATGCACAGAAACAGAAAACTATTTTTTTTACTGTGTGAGTAGTTTAACACTAAAATAGGTTGTCCAGAAAGGCTGTGGAGGTTTTTGCCCTTGGAAATATCCAAGACATGACTGAACCCAATCCTGAGCAACCTGCTCTTGCTGACCCTGTTTTAAGCAGGGATGTTGGACTAGATGATATTGAGAGTTTCCCTGCTTGTGATTCTGTGATAGTCCACAAGGTCAAATTGTTAAGAGTGACACTGAAATAAATTCAGGAGATCATGAAAGCCTACAGTCTCTATACATAATGTGTGTAGTTTTTTCCCCTCCATAGAAGTGTCATAAGAAGTACTTACGTTGTTTCAGGGTCATGGTAATATGCCATAATGTGAAGTTGTTAACCTATTACATTTTGGTCTTGTTTTAGATTAATATATTTGCATATCTCTCTTCTGAGTTCTGTTCTGAACAAGTCTCCCACAGCAGAGTGATAATCTTAGAGACAGGTTTCCACCTTATGCAAACAATGGAGCTCTAGTGAATTTAACAAAGCTAGTCTGGTACACACAGGATAAGGCACTGATGCCAAGGCTACATTTGGATCACATGAAAAACAATATTTACTTGGGACAAAAACTTAATCACTGCTTAGTAAGGTTAGGTAAGTAGAGTTCACAGTAAGCCTTAGCACAAATCAAACTTACACAGCTGCATCTCTGTAACCATCTGGAACTGCACAAACTCGGTTCTTCTTCATTTCTTCCATGCCCATTCTCAGTTATCAGGGTCCATCATATGGAATGCAGATTTCTTCCTTGAATCCTTGGATTGCAGCTGCAGGTGTGGCCATTATTGTTCATTTACTTTACTATGATGATGCCATGATTGTTTTTTACATAAGCAATTCAGAAAATGTTATGATTTTACGGTAAGAAATAAGAAGAGAATACCTGAACATAGGCAGAAGGTCACTGTGGACTGGGAACAGGGCATATACAAGTGCTCTTTCGTCTGGAAAAAGCATTTATTATATTTAACAAAAGAATAGTGAGAAGCACTGTGCTGGAACAAGCTGTCAAGATGGTGTTTGGCTAAAGGGCATAAGAGTAGAAGCTGCTGGACAAAATCCATGCTTCAGTACCTTGAGTACTTACGCTATCACTCTGCCATGCTGTCCCCAAGGCTTTCCCCTTTCAATATTACAGTTATTATTTAATGCCTGTGTTATATATTTAATATAACACTGCAGTCCTATATGTAGACTTCAGTTAAAAGGTCCCAACATCACAGACCTATATGAAGAATCAAGAAAGTAGAAAAAAAAAGCAAAATTAATTGTTTACATTGCATTTTTTAACTAAATTATTTCAAAACTGCTTATAGTTAAGGTTCACTATTCCACAGAACAGAGTAATTAGGTATAATGCCAATATTAAGGATGTCTGTTATTAGGATGTTTCACTCTGATGATTCACCTATTTGGCATTAAAACTACATATTGTTCTTTTCAGGAAGTTTCTCCTCTACAGGATACTTGTAATGCAATAACTAAGTCATGAACTCATAGATTCTAATATGCTATTTCGCAAAAGGAGAACAGAGCACATTTGAATACTGATTGCAAAAAATGTGGAAGACAACCTCCCAACTTTCACAGGAAAATGAAAACATAGCTTATTGTTGTTTAAAGATATTTCAGTTATAGAAGAGAATATTTTAAAAAACACTGGTGAGAAAAAAAATCCAAATTTCAATTGTTACTATAAATACAGAGTGTAGGAACAGTCCCCTTGCATCCCCTACATTTTTGCCTGAGACCATCATGAAGCTCCCTTTTCTTGGCTAATTTTATGCTGACCCATGTTGGATTTTAAAGAACTTATGGCCTTGGAACACCAAAATTTTCTTTTTTCTGAAATTCTTCCCTTGAGGAAAAAGCAAATTTGCTCCTTTGCAAATTAATTCAGAGTATGAATTTTTCAGCTGACCTAAATCCATCAGAACCTCCTTAACACTTGCCCATGAAGAAATATGCCAGTCAGCTGAGAAGAGTGGGTCATGAAGTGGTTTTTCGCATTCTCCTTGAAGCCAGTTACTGGCTTAAAATAAGAACTAGTGGATTTTTGTCTAGTATGAGGAAAAAAATGACACACTCTTCTGATCAAATTCAAAGATAAATACATATATTATCATTATGTGATCCTTATGACACAGAAACTTGAAACCCATGAACAGGAATTCAACCAGCAAAGCAAGAAAAAAAAATCACTTTTCCCAGGCAGTTCATTTCTACCTTTCAGAAATATAGATTCTGCATTCCCAGGTGTATACTATAATTTTCAGTAGACTTCATAAGTGATAAAAGATAGAAATAATGAACTCTGTAACAAAATATGCTATCAAATGATACATCATCAAAGTGACAGGATAAGCAGAAAATCAATCAGTTGATTTCTGACCCTGAAATACCATGAGTAATATTGAAGACAGGAACTACAAATTAGATCAGTTTTATCCTTGCCTCCAAAAGATAGGCATGACTGTGTATTCTGGGCTTCACAAGAATCACCTTGATAAATGAGTTCAAAGCACTCCATTGACCCTTTTCCAAGAGGAAACATATGAAGGGCCCTCCTTCAAAATGTTATGTGTTATTAAACATCAAGAATATAAATTTTATTGAAGTATCTGTTATTAATCTCCAAAACTATAGTGAAATCAAGCCACAGCAATAAAAAATCCTAAAGTTTTAAAACAAACAAAAATACAAGAACTTGTCGTAGATTCATATTTCACCTGTCATATTTGTGATAGTCACAGGAGATAATAGGCTGCTAGACTAAAAATAGACTTCTCTCACAGCCTTGTAACTATATTGCAGAAAAGTGGTATTCAAACTAAAAATAAGTGTCTCAAATGTAGAATTTTGCATAATTGAATACTTAGATGCATTGAGAAGACCTTATGATTTTTATTTTGGTCCTAAACTTTAGAAATAAATAGATTATTAATTTAGTAAACTTATGGGTTTTGTGTACAAATTTTGCATGTCACTTCACATGTCTCTTTCCTTGACTTCTATTTCAAAAAGACTCAGAAAACTACCACTTATTTGTCTTTTGCAAAAAGTGCTGGAATTAGTATCTGTACGGTGGTTTTGGATCTCCTAATCAAGAATGCATTGAAAAGAAAGATAAACATTTTTAATATTTTGCATAAATAGAAACTGAATATGTACCAACCTGTAATTGTACCACTACAGTAACCAGGCAGAGGATCACCTACTCATACAGTATAGGATCATAGTCCTTAGATTTGGGGACAGCTCTGCCCCCACTGCGACCTCTGACTCTTCAATGATGCAGCCATTGGGACCACTGACCTCACATGGCCAGAAAGCATTGACTCTTTTGTGCAGCAAGACAGCTCAGAAAAAGTGACCTTAAATAATGCAAGGAAATATAAATCTTGCAAAAATAGGTGTTTTATTTTTTATAATCTACTTTATGTTAACCAAGATTTTCTGAAGTTTTTATTTTGTCGTTAGCATTGTTATTCATTGGTATGATGCATGAAAAATCGCTTGCTGTCGCACAAAAATTAAACTGTACTCGTATTAATAAAAAAAGAATAAGTTTCAAAAGAATCTTAGCTTATCAGAGGCCAAATCAAACATTTGTGCTCAGTAACTGATTGTCAGTTTGTTCCCTATTAAAGGAAATGTTTTCCAAACTCTTTCATTGCTGCTCTGTGTGCCTTTCCATAGCCTCACCTACCTTGTTGACTGCTTTTATTTTACATTTAGGGACACCTAGTGGCTTGTGTCTCATTTGTTCTGGAAAGCAGCAATGATTTTGCATTTCCAAATCAACTTTGTGGGTTTCCAAATCTTATTTATCCATTAAACCATATCATAGTAAACAGTTAACTTCACAAGAAATTAAAAAAACACAGAACTGTATTTCATATTACACATGAAAAGTTTGACACAACAACAAAAAAAAATATCCCTTTTTGCATTCTTTTTGAAATTCATACCCAGGGAGTAAACAAGTCTATTTTGTTTTAATACCATAGAAAATGTACCTTAAATATTTTTCTCCAGAAACTTCTATTTTATTCATCTTGTGTACTAGATTTATTACTTTGGCCTCGTGTCTTGTTCTAAACATCTTAAATAGATGCCATTTTTCATTGTTCCATGCATATTTGTACACACACATTCCTTTGAACTTTTGATTTAATGGAGTGCTTGAACCTAACCAGCTCTCTTGGTGTCAGTAGTATTGCTCTGTATGTGAAAAAAGGTGGCAGAACAAAGCCCCTACCGAAAAATAAGGTAAGGCTCAGTAATTCCTTCCTCTCCAATCTTAAATGAAAAAAAGTCCCTAAGCAAACCAACTGTTTGACTACGCAGATAATTAGCAAAATTTTTTCTAACCCACTTAACCCATATAATCTTAAGAGTCTACTATAGTTACGTATGCTGCAAATTTAACAAACCTTTTCTTAATGCTTTCAAAAATGCTCAATTCCTGGGACACTCATTGACTGCTTTTAATCTACATCAGCTCTGTACCCATATTTTTTAAGATTGTAATCCTCTCTGCAGCTTAAATTAAAATGTGTGTATTAAAAAGAAGTCATGAAACCATAGCAAAAAAAAAAAAAAAAAAAAAAAAAAAAAAAAAAAAAAAAAAAAAAAAAAAGAGGCTTCTTTATTTCTGTACCTGTTAAATAGATACCCAGGAAGTGTTTAAATTAATATTTTAAAGTATCCATAATAGCTCAGCATTTTCAGCCCTTTCTTTAAAAAAATTACTTTATACCCTAAAGCCACATTAAATACATACCTACAAGAAATCCATATATTTCCCATCCATTTCTGTAGAAAAACAATAGATAATCTCTTTCTCTTGGATTCTTATGTCCCACAAAAGTATTAAGCAAGGAACACTTAGAACCAAATATATGTGGTCTTACAGGATCAAGAATACTGGAAAAGGTATGTTCATCATCCTTAAAATGAGAAATTTCAAAAATTCCCTTCTATTTTTCCCCCTTTCCCCACTTTTCCTCAGAAAAGCACAAATAATGAATAACAAATCCATTTCATATATACAATAATGCAAGTCAAAAGTGTGAAGGCAGGAAGTGTAGTAAGGAAAAAGCGCTCAAAAATATTTACGAGAAGAACAAAACAAAGAGGTTACTTCTGTGAGCTCCAAATGCCGTTAAACTGCAATTTTACCATAGCAAGTCACGTTCTGCAGGCCGAGCAAAAAGAACTAATTAGGGCTTTTTCCTTCCTCCCTGTTTGCACTTTGCTCCCTCTCGTGGATAAAACTGAGTATGACAGACCTTGGTGATTACAATAAATCAACAAACCCGTATTTATTACTCTCGTTTTAAAATTAATAACGTTGTGAAGCCACCCCTTTGACGGATCTAGTGTCTACAGTTTTATAATTTTCAGAGAAAAGCTCAAACAAAAACTATAGTTTATAAATACAATAAGAAAATTATTAAGATGTTGAATTCTGTATTACCTAACACGGCCTGGCATTATTTCCACAATGTAACAAGTACAGGCTTATCTCACTCTTTTATCTGACAGCAATTTGTGAAATTACATTTATTCTCATAAAGGTTTGCTGATTTAATCAACAGCATTCTCCAGAAGTCTAGCCAATGGTGAACACACCCATAGTTTATCTTTGCAAAACAATACCTCCATTGACATGAAATGTGACATTTCTTCATCAATATTTCATCGGATTATAGATAAGATAATACAATAAATTCTTACTACCTGACAACTATCCCATAATGCAATCTAAGCTAATGCTTTTTCATATTTCAGTATGTGATATTTGTCAACAATGTTGTTAAGCACTAATTGCTCTTATTCGTCTCAGAAACATGCCATGATTGCTAATTAATGCCAGATAAATATTTCAGTTTATTGAAATTGCTTTGCCACCCATTCAGATAAAGAGAAAAATCTTTAAAAGAAGATGAAGAGAAGAAAATTAGAGAAATTAATTACTGGGTGATAATGACAATAAAAACAGAGACTGAAATTAATATATTGTCTGAATTATTAATAAAATAGTGAGTAAACATTATTTTTGTGAGAAGTATGAATGTACAGGTACCTATACAATCCCAGATCATAAGAAACAGGCCCAGTTTTTCATATTTGTATCAGATTTTTTTCAAAGTTTTGAAGTTCTTTTCATTAATAGCTGCCAAAGCTTTCCACAATGGAGGTAGATACAATGTTTTATTAAATTAGAGATGGGAAAAGTAAACCACTGATGGGCAAATGCGTAAATACTGCATAGTGTTTCCCAAGTATAAGAACACTCAAGTCTCCAGTGCAACATTGCATTTCTGAATCAAGCAGTAGTTCATCAAACCAAAATAAAACTTCTTTAACAAAAGAATCTGAAAAATACTTTTCCAAACCAAAACTTAATTTTACTCATTCTGTTACAAAGAATTATGTTTGGATAAAATGAGACGAAGTGGTGTGCAGACCAAAAATTAAGAAAGTAACTAGAATTCTTTCCTATGAGGGTGGTGAAACACTGGAAGAGGATGCCCAGAGGAGCTGTGGATGCCCCATCCCTGAAAGGATTCAAGGCTCAGTTGAAAGGGGCTCTGAGCAACCTGGTCTAGTGGAAGTCATCCTTGCCCATGACAGGACATGGAACTAGATGGTCTTTAGGGTTCCTTCCAACCCCAACCATTCTAGGATTGTACGAAATATATGTCTATGATATTAATGCGTACTACTCTTATGGAGTGAGCTGTTTTCCCAAGACAACAATTACCATGCTGAAAGACAAGATAGAAATCACATTTTTTTGACCCTGTCTGAGCATAAGATGCAATTAAGGTCTTTGATGTGACCTTCCCTTTGTGTCAAATTGTGCTAAAACCTATGTGACAATTTGTGTTATGGAAACCTCCATGTATCGATGATTAAGGAGAACCTGTCAAAATAATTTATTTAGGTTCACAGGCAGAATTCATTATTCACATGAACTGTCAAAAAGCACAAGCAATACCTAGTTTATCCATTAGGTTACTTGGTCTCATACAATTACTTACCTTTCTTGATAGCATTTTTTGACTATAAAAACTGTAGCTGAGGTTCCAGTTACCACTATTGACTTTAAAGGGCGAGTGTTCACCTTTTCTGAGAAAAATACTATTGAGGTTCCTAAAGTAAGTTGACTTGTATCATCTCATTTTGCTTTCAATATGATTGTTACTAAAATTTCCATAAGCAAGCCCAAAAAAAGAGGTACCTTTGTAAGTTTTCAACTGGCATACTATATTTCAGTGTTCAACACTTGGCCTGATGTACTTTAATGAAATATCACCTTTTACATTAAAGCTCTGTTTTCATGACTTATAACTTGTCTACATAAAATTATTCATATGGCAAAGTGATTTAAGAAGTCTCATCATCAAAGTTTTTTATTTTATTGTATTAAAAATATTTTGAAATCTAAACTCTAGAAGTGCTAGGAAAAGAGATTGCAAGAACTATGTTTCAACAAATTAAAAACTTTACCTGCTTTTGTCTTTATTTATTGCATTCACTTACCTATAAAACATAACCTATTGATGCAGACTGTAATCACAGTAGCATATTTGAGAACATAACTATTTAAGTCAAGGCAGTTATCTTGGGGAAATAATCTTGGTGTAAATCTGAATTCAATAATACTAAAATAAAAAAAAAATATTGCACACTTCAGCTACTACATTTATTATATTAAAAAAGAAAAACCATAGGCAATAAAAATAAAATCTTTTGACATCCTTCCAATTCCCTGTGGATTTTAGGCAAACAAATGTAGGAAGACATGATTTTAGAGAATAGAGTTTTTTTTATATAATGAGTCTCATGATGTTGCTTGCAGCCCTAGATGAGGCTGTGAATAAATAGTTCTGTGGTTAAGATGAACTCACCTGTGCACCGCACATCCCGCCCAGCTCTGCTCCTCACAAGAATCTCCTGCAGACCTGAGCTTCTCCAGGACTGACCTTTGAACAAAAAAGAAAAAGACTGAACACGTATCACGTTTCTCGTTCTTACAGTACTCGTTCGGTGCAGTTTATGAATTGTTTTCAAACAGAACCTCACAAGACGCATCCTGGCCTTTGCACGGCCCTCACAGCACCAGGTGCGCACGCAGGGCGCTGGGCGACGGCCCTCGAGCTCCCGCAGCTGCCGCTGGTCCCACACCTGCGGGAAATCACACCCCACCCGCCTCCTGCCAGCGGAAATGTTCTTTTCACCGTACTTAAGGCAGGGCGGGCAGAGGGGGAGTTTCCTGTGCCCCATCGCCCCGCGAGGCAGCTTTGATGGGTGGGATGGGTGCCCCTGCCCGTCCCGCGGCAGGCGGGGTGCTGCCCCGTCAGGGGAGTGCGGCGGTAGTGGCTGCAGCCCAGCTTTTCCCTACGTACTTGTTCTCCGGCCCGTGTTTCGCCCCGAGCAGCCGGGACAGGGAGCAGCCGCGGGAGGTCGCCGGGCTGAGGGCGGCGGTGCCGCTGGGGAGCACCAGCCAGCTCCGGCCCGCGCCGGCCGTGCCGGGTGTAGCCGCGCCCGAGCGGGATAAAACCGCTCCCGAGCGGGATAAAACCTGTTCCGGCTGTTTCCTCATCCCTTCAGCACCCTCGCTGCCCCGTGCGCGGTGCCTGGGAGCCGCCGGAGGTAAGGGCAGCTCCCGGCAGCTGCCCCTCATCCCCCTCCTCTTCCCCGCCGGGGCAGCAGCCCCTCATCCCCCTCCTCTTCCCCGCCGGGGCAGCAGCCCCTCATCCCCCTCCTCTTCCCCGCCGGGGCTGCAGCCCCTCATCCCCCTCCTCTTCCCCGCCGGGGCTGCAGCCCCTCATCCCCCTCCTCTTCCCCGCCGGGGCTGCAGCCCCTCATCCCCCTCCTCTTCCCCGCCGGGGCTGCAGCCCCTCATCCCCCTCCTCTTCCCCGCCGGGGCTGCAGCCCCTCATCCCCCTCCTCTTCCCCGCCGGGGCTGCAGCCCCTCATCCCCCTCCTCTTCCCCGCCGGGGCTGCAGCCCCTCATCCCCCTCCTCTTCCCCGCCGGGGCTGCAGCCCCTCATCCCCCTCCTCTTCCCCGCCGGGGCAGCAGCCCCTCATCCCCCCGGGGATGCCCTGTGCAGTGGTAAGGCTTCGCTTCCTCAGGTCGTGTTTGGAAATAGCGGGCTCCCCCGGGTTGTTTTAGTGGGTGGGAAGCCTTTTTAGCCGGTGCGGTGTTCGTTCTTTCTTACTTGGGTAAATTTCATTGGTTTCTGGGAGGTTTTGTTGGTCTTCTGCACGTGTAGCACCGGCTTTGTAAATTTCAGGTCTGGTAAGTGATGTTAGATGTCTGTTTTCAGGGGAGTTTAGTGAATTGCCTAGATTCCCTCAGTTGTCTCGGCATATATCTGTTCACTGGATTTATTGCAGAAAACTAGAACTGTGAGAACATATGGAGTGCAAAACATTTGCTCCTTGAAGTGTGAAAATGCTTTTATGCTATTTTGGTGATTCATTATTGAGTATTCCTTACTGGCGATATGCAAAGCATTAGCGTGCAAATTTTTTTTTCACAGCTGTTCCATTTCCTTTTGCAAATAGTTCTGGTAGAAGGGTCAGATTTTTTTGAGACTTGCTCAATTAAAAATTAGGAAGAGTAATATTCTTAATATATCATGACATTTTAAAATGTCAGTGATGTCCCTGGTACAGAACTATGGTCTTTTTGGGATTACTCATTGCAAAAATGGCTTTTGTGGTGAGGTAGGTCTGCTCAAAAGGTTTGTGTCAGTAGGATTGATTACGTGACAATAGGAAGTTTTTGTTGTTTAAAGACTTTTCAGTGCTAGAGTTTGAAGTTCACTTAAAAAAAACTGCAATCCATGCATTGCAATGCATTGAGTAAGTTTTGGACTTCAATCCTGCTTCATAATAACCAGTGTCTTTTTACTGAAGTAGGTGAGACTGTGTCTATAACAGGTCATTTGGAGTTGTTTACACTAAACAGCTGCATGACCTGTAGCAAAGAACACTGTAGAGAGATCTGTTTGTTAATTGAGAGCATCCAAAGAGTAAAACTGACAAAAA
This sequence comes from Anomalospiza imberbis, assembly GCF_031753505.1. NCBI lineage: Eukaryota > Metazoa > Chordata > Aves > Passeriformes > Viduidae > Anomalospiza > Anomalospiza imberbis. The sequence goes on along the minus strand of NC_089693.1, from coordinate 12,730,512 downwards.
AGTACCATGTCAGAGTTTAGAAATCATCACTATGATGCAATTGCTTACACCTCATCCTTACTGATTAATGATTTTTACATGACAGTTGAAAAAGGGCTGGTGAAGTGTTCTGGTTGTTTTATTTTAGCCATCTGATTCCAATTTTGTTTGTTATTTAAACATCCCAGAGTACAGTGTAGCTGAACTAAAAACATCACCTTTCTATGATCAACAGGGATTTTTCTCTTAAATTAATTCAAGGTCACTTAAGGAAGATGGAATTATTAACTTAAAACTTTGATTCATATTCCCTTCCAGTCAGATTGAGATAATTGTAAATTGTGGTTTTAGCTTTCATGTCTTGAATTTACCAGATTGTATGTTTTTTGTGTTAAAACAGTGTAAATAAAGATGAATTTTGTCATTATGGCTAGTTCTGTAATGACCTAGCCATAATTTGTGATCTTTCATAAAAATGCAGGTCAATCAAAGCTTTTGTCCTTTACAAGTGAATTTGCTAATATCTGTGGGATGTTTTGACACAGACTCAAAGTTTATCCCTCTCTACACTTCTGAAGTTTTGGAGGCCATAAACTTGGAGATGACATTAACTTACTAGGTCCTTTGATTCACATGGGATTATGTTGACTCTTTAAAGGGCATAAATGCTTTTCTGCTCATTAAACAATTTATAAGTAAGGAAATGTAAGGAGCTGTTCCTTTATCAGCATAAGGATGGAGAACTTTCTTGCAGGGAAAACTGTTATTTTTAATAAACCCAGGCATGACTGAAAATGTATAAAACTGAGGGTAAAAATCTTTGAATAAGATGCAATTTCATAGAAATCAAAGCTTACATTCTGCAGAGACTGATGGCCTCTCCTGTCACATGTGCTTTCCTGTAAGAATTGATGTCTGATTGTCCTAAAACCTGATGGAAAGTCTGCTGCTGCAAAGCATTTCACCGTTTGGATGTAATTCCACTGGAGATGACTTGTGGTGATACTTTTTCTATGCTTGATGCTTTAGGGGTGACAAATAACTCGCATGCGTGTGGTTCTGCATAGTGCCTAAGCACGGTTTCATTTCCTGGAAATATCCATTCTTGTAGTTGATAGGACATTCAGGCACCATATTTCAGATGGTAAAAGTAAATGTATTTTTTTTCTTTAAGAGATGTTTTTTACAGCTCTACACACATATTTGTATAATATATTTTTTATTAAACTTAGTTTAGATCCTTGATATATCGGATTTAAAACCAAGTTTGCTAGCTCACATGCATTAATTTTTGTCTAATGTGTTTAAACAGCTATTATGTTGTTGAAGCCTTTAATGACCATTGAAGAAAATGGAAATTTAGTTTTGGACACACTTTTAATTTATCTACTTAGCAAAAAAGTATGCTGTGATATTTTTCTGGGGAGCTTAATATAATGTAACTGTTTATGAGGTAAAAAAGAACTTCAAGGAAGTGAAGTTGCTTTTGATGTATCTTATGACAGTGTGAAAAGCACAAATGTTGAGTTGCTGTGTTTTCAACTGCCCCATTTTCCAGCTTAGGTGCAACATAAACTATCTTAATTAATATTGTGTCACCAAAAGGTTTTGAGATGGCCAATTGAATTCTGCCAAGATAGAGTCTTTTGATGAAAACATATCTTTATTGATTGTAGAAGAAGAAAATCATTCTTAAAATGAAATCCAGAGAAAAAAAGTCATATCCCTCAGAGAAAATTTCTGACTGGCAGGTTGAGATTAACATCATAAAATTGAATTTGTGCTGCAAACCTTTGATGTAATCAGCAGCTGGGAGATGGTGTTGCCCTTACTGTGCTCCTTCTGATTGTGGTGAATTATTGTGTGGAATGAAATAAGTGTTTCTTGTGTCACTCGTTCAAGAAATACAAACAAGGTATTACCAGGTGCTTCTTGCTAGTTAAAATGGGTTGTATCGATTGCTGGTCCCAGTGCCCTGCTCCCTTGGACTGCAGGAGCAGGACATCCCCATCCCCAGGGAGCTGTGGGTGTCACTCAGCAGTGATTCCAGCCCTTTAGGGTGTAGTCCAACAGGTCTCGAGGCAAGTCCCATCACATCCTAAAATGGATTACCAGAGATGGTATGCAAAATCCTTAAGCAGAGTGCAACATTTGCATCATAAAACAGAGAAAGTTGTGAAAGCAGCATAGAATAGACCAGTAGACTGCAAAGCTACTTTTAAGGAAAATGATTAGCTTTTTACTAAGAGTAAAACCAATATTAATAAAACTTTCTTCTGTACAAACAAAGAATGTGTCCGATGAAATGAAAGAACAGATAAGAACAGGAGAATGAGCTACATTAAAAGCAGAAAAACCATAGGAACTGCTTATTAAAAAAATTTAGGCTCTACCTAAATTTTACTTCCTTAAGGTTGCTTTTACTACAAAGATGACTATAATGGGGTGTGCATGGGGGAAGCTTATTGAATCCAATACAAACAGCTAAATTCTGCTAAGATCTTAGTATTTTCAGGACTATAAGCAAATTTCTGCACAGTTTTGTTTTGTGCCTGCTTTGATTGCCAGACATTTAACTGGGCTTTTAAGAAAGTGACCTCCTATTTACAGCTTGGAAGGTGTAGGAAACATGAAATAAGTATGGCTATAAATTCAAAAATGTTGTTTTGACAGGTTAACTGTTACCTGTAAAGTGATACTGTGTTGTAAGAAGTCTTTCTCCTTTTATAAATAAATTATAAATTTGTATTTAGTAGGTTTTTTATGGATTATAGTGATGAGAAAGAAGTTTGTCACAACCAGCATTTTATAAGGTGAACTGTTTGAGATTAGGTCCCTAGGGGAGTTTAGCTTGTTATTTTAAGGACCTTGGTGTGTATATATATATTTATCAGAAGTGTTATTTCTGAATTCATTGAAAGATCAGAGTATTTTTCTTTATCAAGAAGTGTCATTCTTACAACTGTAGCTGATAGTTTAACATCTTGAGGATGTGTCATTCAGCAAAGCTTCCTTTAGCCTCCTGAGCAAGTACTGGAAATGCAAGGAACTAATATGGAGTATGTGCTGCAGTCCTCAGTGGGGCAAAGCAGAACCCAGATTTCTCACTTCAGACCACTGAGTGCGTGGGTGTGCATGCTCCTGAGACCTCAGCCACTCTGTGCTTCTAACCTTTTATGTTCCCAGGCCACTGGCTTTGAGGATATAATTTTTATTTTGAGAAAATGCAGCTCAGGGAAGGAATGTGTGCCTGAGGTTAAGCAGTAATTATGTAGCAGTAATTGGAAGGTCTGAGATGAGCCCAATAGAGGAGCTAACAATTGTTTTATTTTGTTTTAAGGTCAGTAGAGGAGTCAAAGCCAAGATACACTTAGTATATATGGGGAAAGTATATGTTAAATTATGATGCCACTGATTCTTTGTGATATAATCTGACCTTTTTCATTCTCATCAGTTCATGACCAGTCCTGGTCAAAAAAGCTGAGTGATGAGGAAAAGACCTTGCATAAATATGTGCTTAGTAAGGCATTCAAGGTCAGACCTTCAGCTTTCTGGCCTCTTAAAGCTTTTGATTAGACTTTTAAATATCTCATGGCTCCTGTAGAATAAGAGATTATGTACTCAGCTTTCTAAATTAAGTTTTAATACTACACAAATGGTCCAAAGCTACCAAAGTAGTACAACCAAAGTCCTTGAAGCTGTGAGAATTTGGATGATTTTTCAAGTTAACAATGGTTTGTAGTGTGGTTTCAGTGTGAAAGGAAATAGAGACAGAATGGTAGCAATGGAACAAGTTAGTGGTGAGATGGGCTGGTATGGTTTTAACTAAAACCAGAGCTTTTCAGTAATGAGAGAGCATTCTTTGGCAGTATGCTTATAAGGGCAGCACAAATAAGCTTATTAGGCTGTTAGCAGGGAGAAATGGGCAGTAGGACTGAGAATAGTGATTTCTAGTTGAATTATGGGTTAATACTGCAAATCAGACATGCTTGAGTGGGTAGAGCTGGAGGAATTTGACACGTGCTGATAAGCTACATGCAGCTCTGATATGCCTTGGGCAATATTTGACTTTGTGAAAACAGCTTTTACCTTTTTAAAAGGAGCAGTCTGATAAATATCTGTTGATTTTTATTTCAAAAAAGTTTGCTTTAGGTGCCATCAGTGTCACTAAAAAATTTGGTAAAGCTAAGTATTGTCAAAATTTGTCCATGTGGATATGCTGTATTTTTAGTGAAGTCATGCTACAGTAAGAAGCAAAGGTTGAATTCAAATTGCTTGTGCATCAAAATATCTTAATCCAAAAAACCAAGAAGCAAGTGGAGAAAAAAGTTAAGGACTGTATTAATACAAAAATTCATATACCTTCCACTTGCCTTCTCTTGGTCAGTTGTGATGTAAAGGAAAGCATACAAAATATTCCTGCAACATTTCAGTCTAAATTAATCCTCTTACAGTGTTTTTTTAAGACCAGTAGTTTTTTATTCATGTTACTCAAGAGTAACTAAACAGTCTGCAGATAAATCATCTCCACATTAGCAAATTCTATCAGCTGGTTTTCTTTTTAAAATCTGTTGATTTGAGTTCTCTCAAATCACTTGCTCAGCAGTAGGCCTTTGGCTAAGAATATCGAGCCTGATTCTATGCTCCCCATATAAGAAAATATAATTTATTACTTAATATTCGGTGCAGTACAAACCTGAACTCTGCTTCCTTGTGTTGTTTTACACTAATTGAACACTCCCATGGTACAAGTATAAAAGACTATGTGATATGCAAGCAAATGCCTTTTAAAGATGTAAGATTTGGCTTATCAAACTCTTTTGGCAGCCATCCCTTTATAAGCCCTATGAAAATGGCAACCTTTTTAAGCTTACCTGATAACTAAAAATGTGTCATTAAAGATTGTCCAGAACAGCTTTTATTTCAGGGCATAAACTGCAAGATAAAAGTATTTTAGTGTTCACCAGTAACTTCATATGACTGGCAATTTTAAAAAAATGTTTTAGAAAAGTCAGATTCTAGTGCTGGGAACAATAAAGTGTTGCAGTATTTTTATATATCCACAAGGAGGTTTTATATGAAACTAAGTGGGATTTAGCCTAATGAACTCATGACCTCAATTTTTTCTTAGATTCTTCTTCCTCTGCCCTCGGCATTCTGTCAAGGTTGTATGGCAGGACCTCAATAGTCTGCCATACCAGTCTTTTCAGCCTTTTATTCTCAGCAGCTGAGACCTTTGTCTCATTTTCTTGTCAGGGAGCAAGACCATTCCTTTAGTTTTGTGTCACTTTAGGCGTTTAGTAGTAGCCATGAAGATACCGCTTGTCCGTGTCCCTGCTTTCAACTGCTGTTGTGCTGGGTTACAGGTTCCTTAAGCATAGCTTACAAGGCTGCTTCTGTGCTCCATTTCTGTCCTGTGGTCTTTTCTGAATGATCACAGGAACTGCTCTTCATGTCATCTCTCATCATTCCTGTGTTACTTCCTTTGACTCACTGTTACTGGCTGTCATGCATACTGTTTTGCCCACTTCCTGTCTCTCCTCACAAAAGTTCAGCTTAACTGTCACCTTTTCTGAGTTCTCCCAGTTGCACTACTGTATCATCTTGCTTCATTTTTCCTAAGGATGTGCAAAGGACCCTGGTGTCTCTTCTTTGTCCAGGACAAATTGAAGCACACCTTCTCTGAAAGGTGAATTTTGTTTAGTGGCTGCAAAGTGGTTGCTCTGAAATATGTCTTCATTCATATTATTGCTGCCTGGATTAAAAGAAAGGTGACATAGGTGACATATGTACTTTTGTAAAAAAATTAAAATATTTGTTTATTTAAGTGGCCCTAGATAATGGTGAATCTGAAACAGCACAAAATCTGTTCCTTCATGGTCACTGACACTTGAGAATAACATGCTGACATGTACAAACAATTTTGACATTGTTCAATCTGTCAGCTGCTGTCAATCTGTCTATTGCCCAGCTGGTGGGAGTCAAAACTGCTCTCACCCAGATGGACAACCCCATTAAATCAATGTTTTTCAGTAGGGACAAATCTATTAGATAATACATTTTTTTGGGCAAGGGACTCATGTCTTGAGCAACAAAGTCTATTCATTCTGTTTTTCAGTTTGCACCTCTGCTGCCACCTTACTTCTTGTTCTTGTCTCTAGGACATTCTACAGAATGGTAGAGTATATAGTTAGGTGTATAGCTCTGCCATCTTGGGCCTCATTTTTCTCTTCCTCCCTGACCCACCACTAGTTCTCTCCTTTTGGCCAGATTATCTTTCCCTTGTCTTACCCTCCTAGAAATCACAGAGTCTTTATTGACACCCTGCTCCTGTGCCACCTCTGCTTCAGCAGCTGGCTACTGCTGCTGCCAATGAGCAGCGCTGCTGGTTGGAGGGAGCAGGGGAAGTGTTGTGTATTCCACCAGCCACATTTGGGGAGAGCAACATGAGCCCATCAGAGCTAAGCCAGGCTGTGTGGGGCAGCACACAACTCATGTTGCTGATGTTTCAGTATTCTGATAGTACTGGTCTCTGAAATTGTTAGTGTGATGTTGGCAACAGCAAGAAAATGTTTCAAGATGCTTATCAGCATCTTACAGCAATATTTTACAACTTCCCTTTCCAGATGTTGATCACATTCCCCCTTTTTTTAGATTTTTTTTCTTATGTTTAATCCTAATTAGGATGATGATGACGACGTGTTTGTTTTCAGGTGTTGACCATGAAGCCATCAGTACCAGCTGTGGCTGTGTGGGGGAGAAGAGCTCCCTCTCACAGCATCACTGCTGTGATGATCACAGATGACCAGCAGACCATCGTTACAGGGAGCCAAGAAGGACAAATATGTCTCTGGGATCTTTCATCAGACTTACAGGTTTGCACTGTGCAACAGTTTGCCAAATAGGCTGGAGTTTTATCTTTTATTATTGGCAATAGGATTATCCAGACCTGTGCTTATTTAGATTAATTTTTAAAGATAGTGTGATATTTGTTATAGGAAACTCATGAAGCAAAGTGAAATGCCTATATAAGCAACCTGTTATTTGCAGACTTTGGAGAATTTTTCACAGATTAGCATGCTCAGTGGATTATAATTTGAGACTGTACTCTGAGCAATGATAGCAAGTAAGTATATACAATTATCATGATTCATATCTTGTGAATGTTTTTCTTTTGTAAATCAATTGCTAAGCATGACCTGTCATTTAGAGAAAAAATATTTATAAAACTAAATCTGTCTACCAAGATGGAAGCAGCAAGATTAAACTTTAATTTTTGATGTAACCAAGATGCAATTTACTGCTTAATTTAATATTTATTTTCATCAGAATGGAGCAGAATAAAACAGTTCCTGGGGTTTTTTTTTTATTCTGTTTCTAGAACTGTATTGATTTTGTTTTTATTTAGTTGCCCCATTTGGATTCTACAGTCTGAAAGTTTGCACTTTTATGAGGCTACCTTTTCCAATTAAAACCTTTGCATGCAATGATGATAATCATGTTATTTAAACATGTGGTATGAAACCATGTGCTTGAGAGCTTTAATTTATCTGTTTTTACTTCACTGTGCCACTTTTGGTGCATGCTGTAGGGTGAAGGCCAGAGATGTCCTGCAGGTTGCCCATTTTTATAACATTTGATGTTCCATACATTCTTCAGAAGATGAATGCAGTGAATACAAAAACTTAGCTTTATGCAAACTGCATAAAAATTCTTCCATGTCACTCTGCATTCCAGAAACATGACGGAAGAACATAAGAATATGAAGCAGGTTGACAATTATATATTGTAATATATAATTGCAAGTAATTATAAAAACACAAGTAATTATAAAAAAACAAGTAATATTCTCTTGGTGTATGATATCCTTAGTTTATACAGAAATTGTTTAAGATAAATCTTTATATTATTGTCCTAGATTTCATCTAAAGAAATTCTCTTTGGCCATACTGCTTCTGTAACTTGTTTGGCAAAAGCAAGAGAGTTTGAGAAACAGCCATATGTAGTAAGTGCTTCTGAAAATGGGTAGGTAACTGAATATTCAATTATTCCTTTCTTAAATCATGAAATGTGTGTGAAGTGTAGGTCAGATTTTGCATTTGCAGAAATGTTTCAATCCACTTCCATGATAATAAAATTATAGCAGCTACTTAGGATAGTGTCTACATTGTTAATATACAATGGTCCAACTAAGAGCTTCTCCAATGGACAACAGAAAGCCTTGGCAGATTCACATATCCACTTAGTGGACAGAAATAAGGAATTATTCAAAGGGATTGGCTAGACCCTATTCAAAGGGAAATTAATGGGTTATTGGGGGGCATCAGCAATTCAGCAGCATTTGAATATCATGGTGTTTTTCTGCTTCTTCCTGAGCTCAGTCTTGAGAACTGAACCAGTAAAAGAGGCTAATGTACTCTACTTTGGTTTATGGTTCCTCAGTCAGTATGTATGGAAACAGAATGGCCATGCATTAAAGGCATATGTGTTCCTTTTCTGTATTTAAATCTGATGTGCTCTTTTGGAGAATACCCTTTCAGAGGGCCCTGATCTTGCAGCTTTTCTGCTATGTGTTTATGACCTAACCTGTCACTTGAGTCAAACTACTTCCTGTGTTTCTGCTAGGTTACACTTAAGAATATTTGATAACCTTTTCAGCTGGGGTCTGAAGACCTGCTAGGATTTCATCTGTTGAAAACAGGGCTAGCTGCTTACTTCCTTAAGGTCTTTCTTAAACAATTTTGTCTCGCTGCTTAATTATATTCTTTTTTTTGTGGGGGGAGGCTTTATCTTTTCTAATTAACAGGGCAGCACTGTTAAAATGGCTTTCCATGAAGAGTAACTGTCAATTGTCCTTCTAGCTGTTCCTTCCAGCACCTTAAGGCTACTGGTTTCTCACTGAGTAGCTTATTTATCCTTTCCAGCTGCAAGGATCCCTGGCTGAGTCTCTCATTCAATCATGAATATACTACAAAGGGGTAACCTGCAAAAAAACTATTTCAGGCTTGTTAATTAGACAGTCTCACTGAACAGGTAGTGGTAAACATTACTGTTGATGTGCAGAGAGGGTGAGAAATCTACACAACCAGTTTTGTATTGCCCTTCTAAGTTCTATCCAAGGGCTCTGAGATGAAGCTGCTTTTCATCCCAGTTCTGATGTTCTGTTAGTGCAATACTGCTTTCAGATCATACTGGGAGCAAAGATGCGGTATTTCTAAAAAAACTGGGGTGGGAAGTGCTAAGAAACAAATGAGGATATTGCTGTAGATATACCACATAGGGATGTTCATATCCTAGGTTATAGCTCTGAAGGGATCATTAGACTTGTTTGGAATGTGTAGGACTGAATTGTCTTCTGGCCCCTTTTAATGCTCACTTTTACCAAATTACTGCTGACTTCCCATCTGTATTACATAAGTGCAAAACAACCATCACTGACCCCTGTAAGGTTGCAACATGAAGTTGAAGTAATTACAAATAGGAATCCTTGTCTTTGGGAGATGGAGAGTTTGCCAAAATGCATTTTCTGGCTTGTGAATAATTTACTTCTGTCATTTTCAAGCTTCTATCTCCTTGTAGGTGAGGATGGAAGAAATCTCATGGAAGATGATTCTATGATAATCTTCCCTGTTCCGCTCCAGATTATTTTCAGAGTTTCTATAACTGACTAATCCCAGAAGAATGAGCGCTGAACATTATTTTTTGTACTTCTAATATGAAAGTCGATAAATGAATCTCTAATGATTCACGAGTTCTCAGTGATGTCCTATGAGTGACAAACCTTTCCTACAGCACATGTTCTATGGAATGTGTGATATTGCTCACTTCTTATTAGTACGCACTGTAAATTGATTACATTATCCAGAAGCTGAAGTTATATTCTCACATTCTGGTCTCATTTGTGCATGTTTGTAGGTATGTATGTGTCACAGTAATGTAGCTAAAGCAGTAAAGTTCTGATATAAACAAGGAGAAAAGCACTGCTCTGAAATATTTAACAGTGTAAAGCTTTCACTTAAGTTCTGACTTTAGATCTACCAACTTTAATTCTGCTATTGCTCAGCTGAAAAATATTAAGAAATGCTTTGAGTTTAGCATCAAATGGGAAAGTAGGTAAGTTAAAATGTAAACCATTAAGTAGTATTTCTTATATAATAAAATAATCTACCCAGTGTATTCTTTAAGTCTTGATACAGAAAATTTCTTACAATGTAATGTCAGAAATAATGAAATGAATGTTTCAGTTCTGGAAGTAATGCTTGTTTTTTTAACGAAATCTAAAAGCATCAAAGTTTAACATTCAGTTGCTGAGCTATGATAAAGTATACAGCCTTACAACATGTAATTTGATTGTCTCTTGTAATCCAGTCCCACTGCATGTTGAATAATGTATAGCTAAGGAAGGTGTGCCAAAGTCTCTCTCAAACAACCTTAAATGTGTCCAAGTGTAGCTGTAATGTTGCACAGGTACTCAGGTGGTTGAGTGTATTGAGAGCAGATTTTGGGAACAGCCTCATGATGGCACTGTTTCTTCTTAAGAAACGTTGTTCCTCTCAACTGAAGTCTGATGTGGGAGAAGATGCATGATGCTTTTTGAAACGTGTGGTTTAAGTTCAGTGAAATGAATCATTTTCAGGAGGATGTAGTTCCAGTGACAGATAGTTACAGTGACATGTTGACGAGCTGTAATGGCAGTATACCTACGATTTGTTGTAGACCAGAGTTGGTCTTAAAGTCAGGTTGGTTGCAAGACAGCAGGGTGTAATTACCAAAACAAAAAGAAACAAATACTGTATGTCATCCCCTGCTAATGACTACATTTTCTTACCCAGCAATCTGTAACAAAAAGCTTTATAAATGACCAGACTGCACTTAAATGCAGCACTAAAGAAAACTTGGTGGCACAAAATTATTCCAGCCAATTGAGTGGAAATGACAGAGAATAATATGAAGTTATCTTTGGCAGGGAGATGTGTGTTTGGAATGTCACTAGTGGACAGTGCATTGAGAACGCAAAGCTTCCTTATAGGCATACAGCAATCCATGTAAGTATAGCAGCTTTTCATGGGGTCTCTGTTCATTACAAGAGTTTTGCTTTATTAACATGATATTTTTCTGAAACAGTTTTAAATGTATGGCTTGTAACATAGGAGAAAAGACCCTATCACAATAGAAGTAGTTTTTATATCTTTCTCAGTTTCTTTTGTTCTAATAAAATAATTGAGACTTTTATGTTCCTCTGCATTCCTTAATCAAATCAGACTGATTATTTTTAAGCTGCAAATATTTGAAATGCAGTATTGATTAACTTATTGTTTGTGGATCAGGTAGCCAAGTGAAATGGTCTTAATCTTTGCTCATGTCTTGTTAAAATTGCATGGAAGCTTCAAGTTTGATGTTGACTTTTTCATGACATTTTAAAAGTACAAGTAATCTGGCCAAACTTTGCGAGACAATCTGCTGAAAGACTTATTTTTAAGCTTTTGAATGGTTTTGGTGCTGAACTCATGACCTCTAAAGGAGTTCACCTGATTTTCAAAAATACCCTTTCATTCATTGCAGAACTGTAGGACAAATTGTCAGACTTTCAATATTGCTTCAGATATTTTCATGTGTCTGGTTGAAACTGTATCCAGGTAAAAGAAGTATCTAGATTTTGGAGTGTGGGAGAGTTTGAAATACACATGTGGGTGAGATTGAGGGGCCCAACATCTATGAGTTTGATTCTGGGACGTGGCTTTTTTCTGGATTTCTTAGTAGAGGAGAAGCTCAGGGCTCCTGTGTTAGTTAAAATGCTCGTTTTCTTCAGTGAGCAAGTCTAAGGTGGAACTAAGGCTCCAAATGATGGGTATCTGAGCCTTCATGTAACTCCAAAGCACATCCAATTTGGAAACCAAAATTTTTAAAGCTTCCAGAAGAAAATGTTTTTCCTGACACTGCTTTGACTGATATGAGGAGTTCAAATACAGTTGTTAATTATACAGGGAAGAGGAAAAACCTTGGATCTATTGCCAACAAAAATGATGGAAGATTAACTTCTTAATTTTTTTACACATATATATGTGTATAAGGACATAAAATAAGAATTATTCTGCACTTTTATTGTGCATATGCTTAAAGCATATAGATTCCTTAAATGGATGTATGTGCACAAACAAAACAATACTTAAGTGATAATTTAAGGAGCAATATGGCCTGCTAGGTTCTAGTGCTTAATTAGATTTTAATAGATGAAATTATAGACAAGTTCTGCAGGGAAGTAGGTAAATCTGGCCTAGTTGATTAGCTGACAATCTGTACATTTTTTGTGGAAATCAGAGAGAATATTCATTCTTACCTTTCAAATAGGTGTAGCAAATACTTGGAGAAAATGGGTAGTTCCTCTCTATTAAAGTGAGCTAAACCTAATTGTGGCTAATAATAATATTTGTTTAATAACTTGGGCAAGACAGTTAAAGGAAAATGGGAATATCTAACAGGAAAGCTTTCTTAGGGAAAAGTAGGTGTTGCTGGGAGGGGAAAGTATTCTTAAAATGCAGCCTTCAGATACTATAATAAATTGTGGTTTTCTGTGTGTGTGTTTTGTTGTAGATTTTTTTCTTGTTGTTCCATGGGGAATAGTTGCTTGTGCTGTAGTTAATGTTTGGTTTTAATTGAACTACTAACCTATCTGCTCTAGTAGGTTCCTTTTGTTCAGTGTAGGTGATTTAGCGGTGAATGGCAGATGTCAAGTAGTGCAAACTGAATATTTGCCATTTGAAATGAAATTTAACACCAGGGTCAACACTTAAACATTTGTGGATCTTAACCAGTGTGGAATTTTCTCAGAGGAATTACTGACTAAAAAAATCCTGTATTTCAAGCCTAATTTAATCATAACAGTAATTGTAAATTCTAAGCATTTCTGCCTTATATTTTATTCATTATATCTGTAGTACTATTTATCCTATTTCCAGTTATTTTTACTACACACTTCAGTTAGTTTACTGAAAAAATGAGAATTATTATATAACCAAAACTGTACAGGGAATTTCTAAATGAGGCAGTATTTTTGGGTTGTCTGATACTTTTGTCCGCCTAGATGATTGTTCCCTTTAAGGTTAGTGTTAATGTAAATCTGTTTTGAGGTGGCTGCTTATGCATTTATAGAAATTGTTTACAATTACAGCTAGAGTTGCAATGCAGTGGTCCTTGCACAAATAAAGCACCTAGCAAAAAAATCCTCATAGTCACTCTGCACTCTGTCTCTGTTGCTTTGCTTTGTGTCTGTTGATTTTTTTTCCCTTTGATTGCTGAGAAAGAATCTTCTGAACACTGGGGTGTTTTATGTCAGAATGAAGAATATCCTATGGAGTATAAATTCTTCCTGGAGAGTAATCGGTAATTAATTACAAAAAATTTAATTATGAATATTCTGCATCTTTACCTGATTCTTCCTTTTCATACAACTGTTGATGACAGGAGCTTTATGAAATATTTGTAGAGGGGCCCCTCAGAGAAACAAGTCTCAAACTCCTTAGCAATTTATAGGCAAAATTAACACCTGACTGTCTTCCAAAAATAACAAAAATCCTAATATTTAGGAACGGCAGGTGCTGCTTTCAGTCTGAAGCACCTTTTACTAAGCTGTGTGCCTTGCTACTGTCACTAGCAGTATTGGGTATGTTTTCATATATGCCTTAGATTTTTTTAGTGATGCTACAAATGTTGATTATGACATGTTCAGTGTGAAAAATCTTCATGCCATTTGTGTATCTTTGTGCTGACTCTCTGCTTTCCACTTGGACAGTATTACCATTGCTCATTCCGAATGACAGGTGAAGGCTGGCTTCTTTGTTGTGGAGAATATCAAGATGTTCTAATTATTGATGCTAAAACTTTGTGTGTTCTTCACACTTTATCATCATCTCAGTCTTCTGATTGGATAAATTGTATGTGTATTGTACACTCTGCAAGAATTCAAGGTATATGTTTAACATGTATTTATGTTGGTAAATTAAATTGTAATACAATATTTCTGTATAGATGTTATGTTCCTGCTTGATTTGATATTAATTTGTTTCACAGAGCTGTTATGTAGAAGATGTTAAGGTTTCATTGATAGCACAAGAGGTATTTTTAAGGCTCCTGTTTTATTTAATATGTTTTTAGAGAAAAAAACCTCGTTCTATACTGGCTGTAAGCTCAGTTCTTGGATTTAAGTATAAATAAGTTTTGTAATATTGGGTAAATTAAAGGCACAATACCACAGTTCTGTGCCTTCGGTTAATACATTATTCACTGCTTGTTTACATGTTTTGTACTTGTGTATATAATTTAATTTTTTGTGTAAAACTGATATTTCACATAAGCAGTATCCTGAAGAATCCTTGTTGTAGTGCTGAATAGCAAGGGGCTGTTTATACTTGGCTTCAAGTTGACTATCTCACTGTTAACTTTTCACAGAAGACTCTTTAGTTGCAGTGTCTGTAGCTGGAGTTCTCAAAGTATGGGACCTGTCTTCATCTCTGAATAGCATTCAGGTCAGTGTTAACATGAATGTTCTCAAGTAAAGGCTACATTGAAGCAGAATATGAATGAATTTACATCTTCTGGATGTGTATTAAATAGATTTTATTTCTTTTGTAATAAATTTCTGAAAACACACCTTCATTTAAAAATTTATTTAAAATTGGGCCATTGGACAGCTCTTGCCTCGGCAGCTGTACTATCTTTTGGCCAGGCTTCTTGTCTTTTCATATTCTAGGACGCTTAAGTTGCAATGCTTTCCTGCTATCCTGACAATGTCTTTGAGCCCCTTCACTCTGTCCTTTAAACTCAAAGCTCTTCAATATTGGCCTTTGTACTCCCTCTTCACCCTTGTTACTCTCTTCAAAATGGTCCTTTAGGTTTTGTTTTCCTCGGTCTGCTTTTCACAATGCTATCTTCACTTGGAAAAGACTCTTGCTGTGTCAAGTGTCCTATTTTTCTATCTTCAAACTCGCTCTTTTTTAGGTTAATATTCTCAGCATCTGTCACCTTCCATGAACAGGTGTTAGATTTGTGATGCAATTTTTGTGTTTTAGTTATACTCTAAAAGCTAGATTCACAAAGGGACTTCAGCAGTGAGACAGAAATGGCAAAATATCAACAGACTTCTCTGAACATTGGTAACTCATCACTGCCTGCTGGACAGGCCAGGGTGTGGGCAACACTACATGTTCATGGGTAGAGTCAGGCCCCTGAGGAGAGTCTGTCACGTTTGATACCATCCTGGTGTTTTTGGTTTATCTGTGGTGTTTTGGAGTGGGTGCATCTTTTCAACATTTCTAGAGCAAACCCTACTGCTGTGTTGTAAAAATTCTGAGGATTCTAACAACTGATTACAGATGTCAGAGGAACATATGGTGTGGTGCAGTCTTTTTACTGCCTGAGGGCACCTTTTGTGGAGGGACTGCTGCAGAGTTGGTAACAATCCAGCTAAATTCTAAAGAGCAGTATTTTAATAAATATTGTTGGATTTACTTGGAATTAACTGAAGATGCAAGATGTTGTAGAAAATGGCTTTCAGTTTTATAGCCATTCTCTTCTCTGAGAGGTTTAGAGACTGTTGGTATCTTAAGAAACAGAAAACATCCATTTTAAGTGTTTTAATCAATAATTGATAAATATAATTCCAATAGAATAATTTTGAGTGTGATGACTTTAATATGTCTGATATTCCCACAAAAAGTGTAAAAATACATATATTGTTTTTAACAGTACATTTAGCAACACAAAGCTAAGAAAATGAATTACTTTTGCACTACCTTTAAAGGTGTTAAGAGCAAACAAGACATATGGCAACACCAGCATCTCACTGTCTTGGTTGCAACAAGAATGAGTGGGAAAGTAAAATATTCATCAGCTTTTCTGAATCTGATCATCTGTTTTTATAGGTGTTGTAGCTATTTTTTCACTGAAGAATACCTAGCAGATAGTCCCTGCCTTTGGTCCTTCTCCACGTTCATTATCATTTCTTTAAGTGAGATCACAGTCTGAACCACACTGAATGTTTGCATTCTTCTGTTTACATGTTTGTTGTGAACCTGTTGTCTTTCTATTGGTAATTACGAATTATATGTTGCTTTAAATTTTGAAAGTCTCCTATCAGAAAGTTTTTAGTGGGTTGCTTCTATCCTAAAAGCTCAGATATCTGAAACAAATTTTATAGCTTTTTTTTCCCCTCTGTGCTGTAAAGGAGAAACAAAGTGTGTGCGAGAAGGAATCAAAATCTCTGGACTGCATAAACTGTCAAGCAGTAAGATTTTGTACCTACACGGAAAGGCTCCTTCTTGTTGTATCCTCCATGTGCTGGCAGGTACATTATTGAGAATCGCACTTGCTTTTTAATGTTGTTTGTTTTGAAAAGTTAATATGATTTTTGCATGCAGATACTTGTTTTTCTCCTTAGGTTAAAGAAAGCATTCACAAATGGTCAGATACAATTATGCCTGCAACACTTCTTGGCTTATCTTAACTGTATGAAAGAGATGAAGCTTTTATTTTTTAATGAATGTATTTCTGCTTTTAAAGTTTAACTCCAAATTGGCTGGATAGAAGGGGGATTTAAGTATTAGACAGTTTTAGAGCACTGAGTGCATTATAGTCCCCTCCACAGTGCATTTGAAAGGGAGACAAAGAATAAAAATCCCTGCTTAAGTATGACAGAAGTACTCACAGTTGGCAAGTCCTCAGTAGTCAGGGACCTTTGTTTGTTGATAGCAGCAGCAAAACTAAAGACTCCAGGGTATATTGCTTTTTCTTGAAGCTATAATAAAGTAACTAAAATTTAAAGAAAAATTTATAACAGTTTTAGAGAAAACAATGTATTTAAACAGAAATTTATTGTTAAAAAATTTGTATTTTTCTTTTCCAGTGCTACAGAATTTCTCTTACACTGATCACTCAGGATTATTTTAACATGTATATGTGATTCAAACATCTCTGTGGGGACAGGAATGGGTCAAAAAAATTTCCCATATACCTGGATCAACTGCAAATAATATAGTTGTAGGCTATCTTTGAGATGTCTCTTGGGCAACCTAAATTCTATATGAAAGCATTTATAGAGGAAGTTCATGTGTAGAATGGATTTTCCACTTTTCCTGGAAAAAATATCTGTAACATGCATTGTTTTCTATTAATTTCTATAATGTAAGACCCTAGTGCTACCTTTTGGGTGTTTGGTGTTTTTTTTAACTGTCAGTTTCTTTAATTTTGAACTACATGGTTTGACTATTACTTTTCAGTAGTTTGTTACTGTCAAAACATGTTAGACTTTAAAAATAGTTATTCAACTCTGAAGAGTGGAACTCATGTTCTACTTCCTGATTCACTGCCCAAACCCAGTTTAGGTTTATGAATTTGCCAATACTTTGTTTATATTTTTTTTCCTGAACTTAGGTCTATGATTATTGTGATTTCTCCTTGCTTTGTACTGAGTTCTGTAAGAGTGGTCAGTTCTTTGCTGGTGGGGAAGTGCTGGCAGCTTACAGACTTATCATCTGGACAGAAGATGGCCACAGTTACATCTACCAGCTGCTAAACAGGTGGGCTCAGATGGGAAATTCACACAAAAAGTTCAGGTACTAGATGAACTTTGGGAGGGTTACTATGGAAAATCTCTGCATGTTGCAAATGATCAAAAACCAGAACAAAACCACTTTGGCACTCAAAGATTTACCCTGAGTTTGACAGCCCTCAGTCTTTGTTTGACACAGCAGGGGATGTAGGAATAAGATTAGCCATGTAGAACTTGGGCAGCTGGTGTAGTGATTTCAAAAAGTCTCCTGTAATTACTTATTTGGTTACCTTTAATTGAACTTGTGAATCTTGGATGTTACTGTTCTGCTTTCTAAAAAAATGACTTTCTAAAGCTTGTAAGTTTAAAATTTCTTGTTTAATTATACAGTGGCCTTTCTAAAAGCATGTACCCTGCTGATGGGAAGGCGCTGAAGGAAACAGTTTATCCTCATTTACTCAGCTTTACCGATATGAAGGAAAATAAGGTAAATTCATAAGGGTTTGAAAGTTTATTATCTGTTTGCAATAACCTGAATAATCCCAAAAGAACTTATGAATTCATCAACAGATTTAATTGTTCTATCAAAACAAGAAATAATATTTATTTCTTAATTTTAAAATTGTTAATTACAAACTTGAAGAGGCTCATTATGTATTTTGTCTGATTTTTGGCTATATTTAGGTTTTTTCCACAGTGGAAAAATGCCTTTATCTTCAATTCCAGATAGACTGGTTCTTGTTTCTTTTCTCTAATTTTGGCAAAAACAAAAACAAATTAACAAAGATGTGGTCTAAAATATTTTTAGAAGCTTCTACTTTCAAATCTATAAAAATTAATAAAAATAAAATAAGTAATAAAATCTCCCAACAAATACAACCATGCCATAAAACCAAAATCAAAAAAGGCAACCCATGAGCAAAATGTAAGCAAGTTACTTCATTCTTGTTTTATGAATGTATGCATGTTTCAGTGTAAGTATATAAATAGGTTGTGTATCCACCTGAAATTGAAGGGGTCTGAATCAGTGGCATTTTATCCAGAATACTGCTGGCTTGAGCCTTCAGAGACATAATCACATGCAGAACTTTCTTGCACTGTGAGCAGATTGATATACCCAGAATGCATAAAATGAGACACATATGACTATCTTCAGAACCGTGGTCTTGGCTTGAAGAAGCCTCTAATGGTAAGAAAAGATGAAGCTTAAAAAGTAGCTGATCTCTATATTTTTGTTTGAGAATTTATATTTAGCAAAGCATGTCACACGAATTTCAAATTTGAAGTTACTGTGTAGATGGGAATCTCAAATGGACACAGCTGTGTTGGAAACCTACATCGTCACTCACTTTTGTTGTGCTTTATGTGATCACAAGTAAATAAATAAGGAAACCCAGATGATTTGAAAAGAAAATTCTTTAGGAAGCTAGGGAATGGGGGACAGGAAAGATATGTGGCAGGCCTTCTTACCTGGGCAAAAAATGAACCGCAGCAAATAGAACAGATTTTTCTGTGTAGCTTTGGTTCTGTTGTTGTTTTGGTTTTTTTTGTTTTTTTTTTTTTGTTTTTTTTTTTGCTAATGCTGATTGCTAATGCTGTTAGTGTAGTTGTAATTGTTGGAAGATGTGGATTTAATTTCTGCTTGAAATTGCTTTAGTTGGAGTGTTTGTGTGACAGCTCAAGCAGTTTGTTAAGCGGTTTCTGAAGATAGGTAACAGAAACTTTTTTATTTGTGGCTAACTAGAAACATTGCTAAATATATACCTGTGTGAGGTTTTCTAGCATTCTTTCTGTTGACAAATACAGGCTTTTAAAAGCATGTTTGTTGCATAATCCTGTGAAGCATGACATTTAATTTTCAGTTGAAGGGAAATAGCATAAGCCATTCAGCTTTTCCCCAAATGCTGTGATCTAAAAATCAGATAGGATAACTGCTGAAGGATGCCAAAAGGTCAGGAAAGGTGAGGGAAAAGAAATAGCCAAAGCACATGGCTTAGCAAATAATAGGGTTATGGTGCTGGTACAGAGTTCACATATGCTTCCCTCCAAATACATGCTTTTTTAAAAATAATGATTTGCTCTTTTTTAATATTTCTGCTTTAATGCTTGCCTTACTGGCTGAATAGTTTTTATAGCCAATGTGTCAGATAACCAAATCCTGTGTGATGATCTGTTTTGAACTCCATTTTGGGACTATAAACTGAACCATTTTACAGGGCAGTTAATTATTTTGGAACTTATTTAAAACATTGATGTTAGAGAATAGGTATATTCAACATATGAGGTAATTGTAGAGAGTGATAAGCTTTTTCCTGAGCCTCCTTTTTTCCAGAGTAAACAACCCCAGCTCCCCCAGCTGCTCCCCATCAGAACTGTGCTCTACACCCTTCAGCATCTTCATTGCTCTTTGGAAATGCTCCACCACCTCATGACTGAATGATGGTGTTATAGGCTATTACCTGTATAAAAGCATAATTCTTTCCTTTCATTATTTGTAGTCATGCAGGCTGTGATGACTGAAGCTTTACTGAGTTTTTTTTTTGATGCAAAGATTATCAGTATTTCACTGCATTGTTTTTTCAGCCTGACCTTGGTCCTTATGCTGGTCAAACTATAAACCAGGGAGACCTCCCAGTCTACTTTTCCATTTAGGATGTAGGTTTAGCCAAAGCAGAGGTGATCCTTGAGATATTTGTATCAGGGAGAGTAGACTTGGTCTGAGCAGGATTTAGAGGTGATAAGGAATCAACTGTGGTTTGTTCTGTATTTTTACAGCTTTTGATGAAAAACAAACTCCTCCACATTTAGAATTATTACATTATTTTATCCATTTTCTTTCCAAATATCGACTTACTGTTGTTTTTGACAGAGTCTTCCTTTTGTCATGGGCTTCATGAATGAAAGAAAGGAGCCTTTCTACAAGGTTCTTTTTTCTGGTGAAGCTTCAGGACGGATCACTTTGTGGCATGTTCCTGATGTGCCTGTGTCAACATTTGATGGTTCTCCAAAAGGTTTGGCACTTTACTACCATCTTTTTCATTGTGTCTTGGAATCAATTTTCATGAAAATCAAAATTCTCATAAAAAACATTAAGAAAGTGATGCTCATTTTTTCATTGTGTGGTGATTGCTTGTAGTTAGAAGGAGTAGCAACTGCTGACTTTTCAATCCTAGACTGCTGAAAGGATAAGTAAAGGGAAGTGATCAAGAGATGAAAAGGTATATTTTGTTTAGTTTGAATTTTTGTATTTTGTTTTGCATCAACAAAAAAATCCTCTCTTGCCCTACCCTCTAGAGATCCCAATTACAACCATGTGGACTCTTCAGGATAATTTTGATAAACATCATTCCATGTCAGAGGGAATTATTGATCAACTTTGTGAATCTGAAGATGGATTTGGAAGTGCAGTTGTCAGTTCCTCTGTGTACATACCTGGTCTTGATAAGCTTGTATGTGGATGTGAAAGTGGGAAAATTTTTGTAACATTAGGTTTAGAAACTGCAAGAGCAAGACTTTTAGAAAACATATCTTTTCTTAAAGGTAAGTTTTAACAATTTGTTCAGATTCATCTCAGTCAAGCACAGAAGACTTCATATTTCTGGCATCACTCCCAGTGATCCTTGTAAAAATTCTCTGTTAAGTTAGGGCTACCAGTCAGGAATGGAATGAGGAAAATGGAAGATTATGATGATCTTTCTCCTTCCATAGCTGATCTCTTGGCTTAGTACAACCAAGGTGCTTTCCAGTAGTAGGAATCTGGGAATGGCTGTGGGATTGGATGTCCCCTAGAAGTGAGAAATGTGGCATGTCACTATATTGGCAGTTTTCTATTTCATTTTCTCTCTAAAAGATCATTCCACTGAAGGGAACATAAAGGGTTCATCTCACTAGTGAAGCTCAGAGTGTGCAGACTTTTGTTCTTGCTTTTAGGAGCAGGTCCAAAATTCTTTGACATCATGTAGAGGCCGGTTATATTTATCCTGACTTTCAGGAAATGTGCTGTAAAATATGGAACTCCTATTCTTAAAGAGCAAAAATAATGTGTCATCTTGTTTCAGATAAGCTACCTTATAAGGTTCTGAATGGGCACAGTAGCAGAGTCACTTGCTTACTTTATCCACATGACAAATCAGTAAGATTTGATCCAAGCTGGCTGTTATCAGGGGGCCAGGATTCTGTTGTGATCTGCTGGGATATATTTACTGGAGGCATCCTACAGCAGTTTAATCTGCAGTCTGGTGCAGTGACAGAGCTTTTGAGATCCCCAGAACACTGCAGGGTAAGTAAAAACACAATAAATGATGTCTCAAAAAAAACCTCTGTATACCTATCTCTGTGTGTGTTTATATTTGTATGCAAAAGAAAATAAAGCACTGTCTGGCAATACTTTAGCCCACACCTCTTTACGCTTAATTTACCTTCTCTTAATTGTTGTCTTTGAAAATTGCTTTCAATTGCAGGCAGTTGAGTTTTTGAGTTTGTGACATATCAAATGGAAGTTCTTAACATTCTATTCACCATTTTTATTATCATGACTATTGACTTATAAGTCAATCTGATTAACTCAGCCTCCTGAAATTTAAAAAACTTACTCACTGAGGCTAGGAGCTTGAACATAGTATTTTAATCTTCTCTGTGGGTCCAAAATATATATATATATACACTTCATTTTGGTTCCTGACACATCTTTGGTCCTTTGTGTGTATGTTTTTACATTTTATGGTATTTAGAATACTTTAAAGTCGTGTTCTAATTGAATTTTGAAGTTAAATTTAGGTGAAAATTTACTGTACTGAATGTTCTATGTAACTTTAGAACATTGTATTCTGTGGGGCTGGGATTTCCATTTTTCCATTAAAAAGCCTACAAAGACAGATTTGATACTTATGAATGACTCACAGTTCACGTACATGCCAAAATAAAGTGGTCAAAAAATTATTTGCAATAAAAAAGTTTTTAATATGTGTAAGGCTCCTTTTCATCTTTATTCTGAAAACTGAGTAGGATTTACTGCCTGCCTGGCTTGTGTTTCAGTCTTGTTTAAAGAGCTGAATTGTTCTGTGGGGGAATTCCTCTGTGTGCCACCAAAATTACTTGCAGGTAGGGAAGGTTTAGCAGTATCAGATCCATACAATATGACATGAAATTAACTTAGTTTTTTGTTAGAAATACCTTACCATTTGTTTTTTAGACCTGATATAATTTTATATCACATGAACACTAGTTTGTAATTTTTAAGGTAATTTTTTAATACTTTCTCTTCTAGAACAACTGCTACTGTTTGGTTATATAATCACTGCTTTGATATGCTAAATACTTTGGCTAAATGGAATTTAAATTATTATAGTTAAAATACTGAAAAAATAAAGATGAAGGTATGTTTTCCTGTCAGGAAATGAGTTGTATAGCCAACCTGCTGAAAAGAAGTTGACTGACATAAAACATAATTTTCTAAAATTAGTATTTTCTGGGAAGGAAATCACTAGAATACTCTTACTAGGCCAGGTAAAATGATGTGGTTATGAATGTGGTTACAGTGTTGAAACTGGAGTTCTCTGTTTTGCAGTTAAAAGACCAGAGTATAGTGTGCTGTGTGTGCAGTGACCATTCAGTAGCAATTCTTCACCTCCAGAAGAGACAATGTCTCTTACATGCCAGAAAGCATCTGTTTCCTGTGAAGAAGATAAGGTTTGACCCTCTTGAGAATGTGCTAATTGTTGGATGTGAAGACAATTCAGTTTATATTTGGGAAATTGAAACAGGTAATAACACAAGGGGGTCATCCTATTTGATTCAATGTTTTCCTCACTTTCCTGAAGGTTTGTCTGCTGCATTGGTGTTATTTATAGAAAGCCAAAATATTAGTAGAAATAGTAACACATTGATTATATGAATGGGAGTGTTTCAATGTTTATACAAGCAAGAAAAAAAGAAAACTTTCTTACCATTCAAGGCATGCCACTAGTAAAATAGAATGGCATAAGTCCCAGCCTGATAATCAGAAGTTTAGCTGACATGGCAGTGAATTGAGTAGAATACTCCTGGGACCTATAAATAAAAATCAAACTTATTGAAAAGACTGATGTTTTCAGTCTAAACTGTCACAGGTTGGACCACAAAGTTATGCTTTCTTTCAAAAAATCATGATCTGAGATCTTTTGATGCAATTGATAATCAGTTAATAGTGGAAGATAATTGCAAAGCTCATAACTGTGTAGTCAGCAAAACTAAAGGTGAGTGTTTTCAGGTTAAACTGTAGATTCCCAGGTGATTTGATAATGCAATGTTGATTCATGTGGGTAATGTACTTCTTTGAGCTTGGACAGACAGGACTATTAGTGGTTATAATGGTATTAGACACTACAAGTGTCCAGCCAATTCAGAGCTGTGTGTCCTGAGAAGAGGGAGGTGCATTGAGTGCAGAGCCACTGAAATGCACAGCATGTTAAAACTGTATCAAAACCCAATTTTACGAACTGAGCCCTGAGATCACAATTGGTTGTACAGGTTATTACAACACACTGTCTACACTGTTTGCTTTATACAGAACGGGAAAAACCAAAGTATATTTGAACCGTCCCTCCTTTGCTCATAAAACCATTGCCTCTTTCAAGATTAAAGAGGAAATCAAATTGATACCACTGCTCATGCCTATTACATATTCAGACAGGGTACAGAAAGCTAAAAGTGTGTCTCTTGTTATGAGTATCACAGAAGAATGAGTGCCACAGTCACCACCTCACACAGGAAAAGATGCTGTTATTTGCTCTACAGTAGCAATTAACAAATCTTTTTTCTTGTGGCTCCTGCTATGCATTGCTGACTAAAAGATGCCATCTAGGGTCAATACCTGAGAAAGCCTAGTAGGATATACTGTAGTTGCTTTAATGTTGAATTACATCTGTATTGCAGCAGAACACAAGAGGTCATGGCGTTGATCCTTGAAATTGGCCTGACCTAGATCAAGAGCTATGTAGATAGTTCAGTGACACTCATGCAGACAAAGCATTGTTCAGATGTGTGACAGAGATGCCACAGCATCACTGAGGCACCTCTGCAGGAGCACAGCACCTTTTATTAGGATTTCATCTATTGGCAAATAAATGGGCAACAAAACATAGTCCCACTTGCCTATACAGTTACCTCTGAACATGTTGCCTAACTCGGTTAAATAGGATTAAATCTAAGTGGTAGCCTTGTGCTTGAGTTCCATTATGGGAAAGGACATAAGATAGCTTTTATTGCTTCTACAGTCAAAAAGTGTTTATATTTCTTCTGGCTTTGCAGTTAGCTTCATGACTTAGGCTTTGCCTCTAAGTCAAAGTCAGTGGACTATTGTGTCAGACTCATTTATCACTGTTTGCAGTTTAAAAAACAAATCTGAACAGTGTTCATGTGCAAAAGGTAATGGATAGCTGGGAAAACAGTCTGTTTACAATTCCAGGCTGTGGATTAAGAATATTTTATGAATATTTCAGTATTTACACTGTTGTAGAGTCAGCAATAATTCTGTATCTTATTGTTGTATTTGTATCTGTATTGTTGAGTTTGACAGGTGACATAGAAAAGTTTAGAGAGTTAGTACCACTTTGACTCTAGAATGGTTCTTCCATCAGGTAATTAATAGGGTGACCCCTAGAGCAGATGGAAGATTTCATTGTGCAAAATGGTTCATTGTCCAGTTTCCTGTGACAGAGGTTGACACACTTGTACAGAAAGCATTCCCAAGGACCTAAAAATGTTTGTCTCAACAGGCTTTCATAATTATCACTTTATGAGGCAGAAGAAACTTTGTGTCCTAGGTTAAACTCCAAACCAGTGCTACTTCGTATACAACTTGTTGTACTCTCTTCTCATGAGATTTGCAAAGATGACCTTATTTTACATGATCACTGGGAAGATTTCTGAGTACAGTTGTCTACATATGTCCTAAATAAATAGGATTTCAGCGTAGCTTATGCTGAAGTGTTAAATACTAGGAGTGTAATTGACTTTGTCTAATACAGATCTATATATCTTCCCTACTGATTACAAGACAAATCTAAAAAAGGTGGGGGATAAAAAGGAAAAAGATAACTGTCTGTTGCTCTTACAGGTCTAGAATTAGATATCTTTATTTATAGCCTTTATTCCCTTGATTTACAGAGTAAAGTGAAATTATTCTAAGTTTAAATGTTGATATTGCACCTGCATGTGGGTAGTGATATCGAAAGCAATACAGAGGCCGTGAAATATCTGTGTAGTTTAATGTATTTTACCTACATTTTAATATATGGATACAGGAACTTTCCATTACAGTGGAATATCTTTCCATGACAATGAATATTGATCTAATCATACATTTGGAATATTAATATAGTATGTGTACAGGATATTCTCCAAACTTGTGTGCTAGAAGACAAATATGAAAATCAATAACAAATTTTATTCTAATTAAAGTGCAGAATATTTCTTCCAATAGCCACCACTCAAAAACCCCTTCAATAAGGAAATTAGCTGTTATCTGTATTACTTTTACATTTTCCTAACCAGTTGCTATCTTTGCTTTTTTAGAAAAGTAAATACCATTACAATAAGATACAGTAATAAAAGAATAAAAGGATTTTTGCTTGCTGTGTAAAGTATATGGCAACATGTCTACCAAGCTGCCTTTAGATCCAATGTGTGTAAAGAGTGAGGAATGAATGGGTGGGCTTTAAATAGCAATCCTCCTTGCTCAGAGTTAATAATCTTCATTTATCAGTGATAAATTGTTTTTCAATTTGTATGAGTTTAAAGTGAATTTATTCCTCGAAGTTCATAATACTTGCAGAATGAATCATTTACTAATTTCCTGTTACTTTATTTTGCCTTGCAAGCCTTGCTCTGTTTTGTTAAGGATATGTTTAGTTTGGATTTAAAGATAGAATAGCATCACTTAAAACTTGAATTTATTGTTCAGTTCTCATCCTACATATTTAGCTTTACACTGGCTATGTTGTGGTTTTTTCATACTCCCTCAGGGAGTGCAAATTTTCAGAGCTATCTTACAAGCTACTAGCTCCAACATGAAAAAAATTGAAACATGCCTAAAAATATTTTTGAGGTCAGATCTCCTGAAGAGTCAAAACTAACTCTGCTTACAATCTTTATTAGGAAAGGTAAAAAAATCATCAATAAATGATAGACAATAACAAAATATATAGTATTTTGTTTTGTCCACACTATTCGTGTATCGCTTTCCCTGTTTGTCCTGTACCTGAATCCTTTTCCGAATAGAATACTTTTCCTTGTATTTTGACATGTTTATCATCACAGTATCTGAGTGCTTAGTAACAATAGTTCTGCCATTTTCTTTATAAGTGCAGAAGTGTTAGTTGTCTTGACTTCTAACGTCTGCATCTAAAACCAGAAATCCTAAGAATGACAGTTTTTTACAGAATTATTCTGAGAACACTCTAGCTGGTATGTAATTTTAATCCCCCCCATTTTTTGATGCATTGAGTATACCAGAGAGTGTACACAGAAGTGCCTGCTACCTCAATTCAGAAGTTTTCTTTGCTATTTCTACCTGTTTTTGCAAATGTAGCATCAAGATGATACTGATGTATTTATCTCAGGGTTTTTGGTAGAGGTGTAAGGAGACTGACTGTTTCATGTGGAATGGTCTGTATGGACCTCTCCTGCTTAAGCAAGCAGGAAAAGCAACAGTGCTTTAAGCAATGCTAGCACAGTGGTGAGAGCAAGGCATCAGCTTGGAGGTTCAGTTCGCAGAAGGTGAATGTTCAGCTTTGAGTCCATCCTTTAAGGCATGAAATTTTTCTGAAACACTTGTGTTTCATGACTTTAACAAGAAGGATTAATGGCTTGAGACACTTCTGCTGAGAAAGGAAAAAAAAATCATACCACCTTAAGATAACTGTCAAGCATAGAAAATTTTACCTCAAGCGTTTAAAAGCTACACAGGTATCAATAAAATAAACCAGCCTTTTAATGAGTTTGTCAGCCCTGATAAAATATCTAGTGTCTAACATTAGTCAAATCCATCTGTATGATCATAAAAATCTTTATGAAAAATAGAAAAGAAAACACTCTGCAAGTAATTCTTGTTGTGTTAATGCCACATCGATTAATTTAAATGTTGCATAAAACCTCTTCTGTTTCAGAAGTGCATCTGCCATAGAGAAAATGAAATTATGGATCAAGCCTTTGATCATATTGATGGTCAAACATGCTGGAAGGTTTTCATACACTGTTTAAAGATAATTTTATGTAGTTATATATGCTCCAGTATTTTTTTAATTGATGCCAACAGTGGGACTGCTAAACTCATAGTAAACAGCAAGTATCACATGAGTTGAACAATGTGAGAGGGTTGGCTTTGGGTTGTTTGGTTGGCCTTTTTTTTTTCTAAGTAGACCTTTATTTAGTACATCTGACAACTTTTCTCATCCCATATAGACATTAGAGATTGAACTGTTTAGAAAGTTAAGGCTTAGATTTCATCAGGTGGGTGTGAGAAAATAAGCTGTAAAGTTTCATTAAAACTTAGAATTCTATCAAAGTAAACTTGGTCATTACTTTACTAAGATTTATACCTAGATAATTGCAGAACCAAGAATAATTACATTTTTGTGACTTTTTGTCCTTGTAAAATTTAGTGATTTACAGTTTCTTTTGATATCTTTTTCATTTTCCCTCTCTCTCTATTGTTCTCTTTTTCTCTTCAGGTCATTGGTCAGAATTAGATCTGAGTGGGTGATTGTGGCCTAACTGATAAATCCTGTAGTTGTGTTTCATCTGCTAGAGGCCATCATGTAGGGTCAAAGTCATACCAGTCACTGCCTTCTTGTTTCTTTTTTAATGAATTTTGCTTAGCCTAAAGATCTGCAAATCTCAAAATAAGATTTTAAAAATTAATATATATGCCTTGTGGAACTTAGCATTTGGGTTTGGGGCTTTTTTTTGTGTTTTAATTTTTCAGTCTTAAGGTAAAACTTAACTAATGCTTTGCCTTTTTTATTGTATCTTATATTTTAAATGTGTAAGCCTGGGGTCAGTCTGTAGCTTGTACTTGAATATTTCATAGCTCCGTAAATTTGAGTCATTGTTCAGTAAATACTTACTGATGTAGAATAATAAAGGGTAGTGGGGCTTGGGAAAGTCTTTCTCAAGGTAAAAAAAAAAAGGCAGTGTCATCTTCTCCCCAGTTTGCAGAAGCTGAGGATACCTGACTCTTGTCTGTATACAAGAGTGTATATTTGTATTTATATGCATGTATATGCATATGTACATTTATGTACTTTATGTATACTTGGTGGAACAGGTATGGAATTTAGATGTATGTATCTGTTCCCTCCAGCTGACAATTGAACTTCATTCTTACTATTGATAAATAGGATTTTATATATATGTATATATATATATAAATAAGAAGTGTAACTGAAAACTGCTATGATCCAGTGCAGTCAGAAGAGTGCATGCCAGGGTGGGGTTTCATTCCAGACACAAAGGGATGGATTCTCATTCCATCTTCGTTTGTGATAAAGGAGTAGATGGAAACTACTTGCATATTTTCCAAGTTCAGAGCTGCCAAGTTCATATCTTCCATTCAACCCAGTTTAGTACATTTATTGTGTCTTAACAATTCATTCAAAGGCTTATTGTCCTTAACTGTTTGGAATAGTTTAGATGGAGTCAGGGAGAGAACAGGGGAGTATCCTTTCTTTTGGGGTCTTGTGCCTGCATCAGAAATCCTGAGGTAAGGACTGGCTGTGTTGGGGAATTGCTCTTTTTACCCACATATATAAACTACCACTATAAATTTTATTTCAGTGGTTTTCTTTGTGTTGATGTTCGTTGCTTTTTTTCAGCTGAAGGATATTGACAGTAGTTTGCTAATGCTCTTCTGAAAGTGTGTATTCTGAAGAATGTCAATAACACACAGAGTTGGACATGACAGAAATCTTCCAAATGCAAAAATGAGTAAGGAGGGTCTGCAAAGACACATCACAGGGCATCTCCATTTTTAATCTCATACTTAAAGTAAAATACCTTTTTTAATATTATTAGATTATTTTAATAGGCTGGACTTTGTGTAATCTATCCCATTTCTATTTGCTAGATGGCATTTACTTTTATCTTGATATTGTTTGGAATATATATTCTTAATGCAGTGTTTGTTCCATGTGTTTTGGGTCAATTGATATTGGAATGGTAGTACTAGCAACAAGGAGAAATTTTTCAAGCAAAGTGCTTGCCAGCTGTCTTGGAGCAAGACTGTAGAATTGTAAAATTCAAGCATTTTTGTAGCAAGGAGCATAAAATTTCTGTATGCCTTACTCTACCATCATAGAAGACAGTGTGTTGGGAGGGGTTTTTTCAGGGGAAATAGGTATTTATAGAAGAGAAGATCTTAACAGAAAATAAACCAACTAATATTACAGATGGTACTTGTTCTGAATGCTGAGTTTTCTGTTTTGACTACTAGTAAAGAAAATGATTTGTTCTCAACCATGTGCTGTTTTTAAATAAAATCAATTCTTAAATAATTTCTCATTCACAGAGAACTGTTATGCTGTAAGAGTCATCTGAGTTACTAGGTCACAGCAGCAGTGCAATATTGAGGATTTTCAATACTTTAGCTGTGACAACAAACACAGAGAGCACTGGAGCCTGATGATATGACAGGTCATGTGATGGCAGTGAATGCCTCGTCTTGAGGCAGGACGATATGCATGACCTCTCCAGTAAAAATGCATCCTTCTGTATGCTGAACCCAGAGAACTCTGGACAGCACTAGCACCAAGAGACACAATTTGTAGTACTTGGTCCACAGGAAGAATAAGATGTTGTAGCAGTCTCTAGCCAGTCACATCTGGTGGTCCAGAGCTGCCCAGGAGAGTGAAATACTCCACTCTTGTCTGTTCCTGAGACTTGGTTGCCATGGTCACAGCTTTAGAGAGATAAAGACTTTCTTTTCCTGTATTTTGTATGTATAGTAGGGAGTCATAGCAGTGGTGTTGCTGCTGTGTGGACACCCCTATCTCTTCCTGTTCATCCATTGTTATTTTATGCCCTTCAATCAAAATCCTTTAGGCTTATTTGTATTTAAATGATTCTTAATAATTTAAATCTTATTTAAATGATTGAATCTTATTTCTGTCCTCTTTCCTGTACTCTAATCTACAAGCTTTGTCTTTGCTTACTCTTTATTTTTATTTTGCTTTAAGCATATTCCTAACAAATAACAGTTTCTCAACAATAACCAGCCCGCCCCAGTATTATTTTGCCTGTTTGCAGTAGTCAGAAAGTATTTGTCATATATACAGGTTTCTAAATTCTTTCCCTTCATCTTTCCTGTTTGTTTCTCAGATGTATTCAGGCATCACAGAATATAGGTCTCTTCCTTTATTTTGTCTCTGCCAACTATATGCTCTGTAAATGAGTATTTTGGGCTATTCAGAAGAGTAAAGTTAAGCATATAATATAAATACTATGTAACACTTTCAGGATCATGCATTTTCCTATGCACTTTGTGCCATTTTATTGCAGTACCAGCTGTACACACAAATGTGTACATACAGATGTTCATAATAGGGAGCAGGATAGGGTAGTATATGCAAGAAAGGTTTTTTTTTTTTTAGAAACTAGGCATTTTCTGGAAGGTGCTACTTTAAAGGGATTTGAGATAGCTGTTATGAGAGATATATAAATAATTTAAATATGCAACAGGAGTTTTTCAAATTGATTTTAGGGTGTCATAGTGTTCTGTTAGTAAGAAAATAAGCTGGCTGTCTAGGGCATTTGCTATTCAATGTTCCTCTCTATAAACGTGCTTTACAAATAAAAATTAAAAAAACAAACCAATTTTAAGCTCTCTGTGAGAAGCCAATCCCTGTTTCTTGCTTAGTGTAAATCCAGAATGGCTTTTTTCAGTTGATAAGATGTTAATTTTCTCTTTTCCAAACTATTCAACAATAGTATTCTTGCAATGGCATTGTTCTGATGCACTTAAAGAAGTTTGTTAGCAACAGAAATGTTCAGTAACCCAACAACCTGTTGGTGGCTTCTCACTTTGCATCTGGTAAGTCTGTAATATATAGAACCATATCTGTCATCTGTTTAAAATAAGATGTGTGTTAAATATATAAAACATGAATTTGCTTTAATGTACATTGAGAATACCTGTATATTTTATTCAGGCCATTGCCTCCCAAGGTTAAATTCTGCTGTCAGATTTTCTGTACCTTTTACAACTTCTGGTATGTTTCTTTTCCTGTCAACTAAAATTTTTTTCTTCAACCAGAAGCTGAAAAATTGGCAATGAAGCTGTTGCCATAGAAAAGCTCTGATATATGGAAAATAACCCAAGTCTGTCTGTAGTGTGATAGCCTTAACTAAATTATATTCTATTAGATATCCATTAGATTATCCCACAGAATGGTCTGACTCTGAGGGATGACTGTTGCTGAAGCACTCATAAGCATCTGGTGCTACCAAGTCATGTTTGGAAGTTCTGTCTAATACTAAAGACTATGTATAGTCAGGTTGTCGAAATTTCGTACCCTGCCCCCAAAAGTCTTGGGTTTATTAAAAACTTACTGTAATTTCTCTTAAAAGGAACAGGATACCTGGTAATTTCACAGGGATATTATGATAGTCTTGGGGATTCCAGCAGTGAATTGTATTGAAAAAAGTGTTACAGAAAACAAGGTTTGATATATGTATGTATGTACATGTGTACAAATATTCACTGTAGTGGACTTGCCACAGAAGGTGATAGACCCCTCCACTTAAAAGTAGGAAGAACATGATTTATTTGAGTTTTGTTCATACTGGGCTCTGAATAATCCACATAGTTCTGTGGCGTTTTTATAGCTGGAAAGGCTACTTTACATATATAAAGAAGCCAAAATAATATTAGCTGAGTGACTGTATTATTTCCAAACTTCTTCACTTTGTAAATGCTTTAGTACTTGTAAGAATGCTTGCTCATGTCCGCTGTGAACTATACAATCATCCCTTGTAGGCATCTATAGACACGGTCTTTGTGTTCCTGAAATGTGTCAGTGCTTGGGAGCTTTGTAGACAGTCTAACTTTGAAGACCTTCTGGGCAACTTAACTTCCCTTTCAGTAACTGTTCTGTTCTGTAATGGTCCCTGGCACTGGCTGCAAGTCCTGGGGAAGAATTAAGAAAATGGCATGTTAAAAACAATTGGGGCTGATTCTTATTTCTTTCAGTGTAATATTGCACTAATCTGTGGTGTTCAACTTATTTTTATAGGGGACAAAGAAACAGGTACCCTATTTTCTTCTGTTCTGAATTCAAAGACTTTATCATATGAGTAGTAGAGGTGTTACGGCAGTGAAAAGAAATGGATGAGTTTCAGAGAAATAATTTCAGATAAAGAGATTTTATACACACATATACACACAAACACTTATTGTATGAGATCCCTCAATCCCAGTCCAATATTTTTAGCAGGTGTTACTGATAGAACTTCAATGTTACACATTTTTTTCTTGTTGCAGTGAAAGGGAAAATTCATGTTGTATTACTTGAGGGTAGAAAGAATTCAAACTTAAGGGAAGAACATTTCATTTTATAGCTGATATTTAATACTTGAAAAACCCTTCAGATGTATTTTATCTCTGATATTTATAGGAAACATGCTATTTCAGCAATATCTTCTAATTCCTATAGGATATGTGTAGTATATAATAGCAGCTGATTTCAAATACATTTAAGCTCAGTTTTGGTATTTTGAATGTTAGTTATAATTAAGATAGTATTACTAAAATTATTCCTAAATAAAATTTTTACTAAAGTAATTTAATAACTGGGTATAATATCTAGAGGATGTAGATTCCAGAGAGTCACACAAGTGATGAAGTAGTATCTGAAACATCACATTCATATCCCAGATAACTAAGTTACATGTATATTAATGTTTAAACCTTCTTTATGTCTGACAATTTTTAGGAATGGAATGAAAAAAAATTGAGGTTTCTCTTGCTATTTGTAATTCAGAACACTAGAGGACAGCACTAAAATATTACATAAATGTGTTGTTGTTTACACTTTTAATGATATAGGTGCTCTGGGTGGGGTTTGTAAAGAGGAGACAAATTACTGTTTTGAAGTTAGGGGAGGTGATATTTTTGTGAATATCTTTGGCTCCCTTTGAAAACGGCATCTCACTCCACTTGTATAAAATATCTGGAGCTGCTTGTGGTCTGATACAAAGTTATTTGCTTTGCTGTATTGGTTTCTTTAGAAATTAAGCTTTATTTTTTAATAGTAATAGTGTGGAATATATTTCTAAATTTAAAAAGAGTAGTTATTTGCCTCATCTGTAAATATTTTGTGATTTATTTGCTCACATGTCGTGTACTATATTAATACTATGATAGAGATGTGATAGTATAGCTCACTGGAAAAGTTACAACTTCTGTTGTGTTTCTCTAGGCACACTGGAACGACATGAAACTGGTGACACAGCAAGAGCAATTCTTACTTCCATTGAAGATTCAGAATACTTAGTGGCAGATGCTCTACTTCCTGTGTCTCAGGAGTCAAAACGGAGCAAGAATTCTGGATACAAACACTCCAGCTCATACAAGCATGGCATGGGCCCTTATCCCACTCCTACAGAGAAATCTTCAGATAAGGTAAAAGTGAAGAGAGAGCATTTTTCCCGAGCAATTAGTGGTGATTCCAATTATTTACCATATCACCCACTGATGACTAAGTGGGATGGTGGCGTCATTTTAAGTTTATAAAGGCTTCTTCTGAATAGCTCAGTTTTTATGCCTTCAACCCAATTTCATAGACAAATAAGGAAAATTGGCAGAGGGACTTATGCAAGGTCATTAGTAGCTAATCTCAAAAGGATTTTGTCAGACCTTGTTACCTGTAGTTAGATGCTATTTCCTCATGCCTCTAGCTTGTGACTGCACCTGTCAATAGTACCCTGACAACAGCTGAATACGCCTTAGACCCATTCAAATGTGTATGTCTTGAGAACAAGCACACAGTCATCCCATGCTCTTGGTCTTTCTCTTACTGCTCTTCTAAGAAGACCACTGATCCCTCTTGTCATTCAGAGATAATTTTTATGGGATGTGTGTTTTCTCTCAGCATCATCACAGAATAGACAGCAAGTGCCTTATGTTTTTATTAGTGTGATTAAATTTGGCACCTTATTGGATAAAAAGATGGTAATACCCTTGTGAGGTACTGGGCTGCAAATAGGTATGATCATCTTCAGCAAAGATTTGGCCAGGGAGAGAGTTGTATTTGGCTTTATCTAGAAATACTTTCCTACCAAAATCATTAAACCAGCTAATTGAGACTGATGGAAAAGATGTGCTCTTTTTGTTTTGAATAAGTAATAGAAGCAAATAATATGCTTAAAGTAGTGTGAATGTCATGTTAAAACTGAGAAAATGAGTACTGAGACATCATGAGAAGTAAGATTAAAAATGTAATATTCACTCTATTTTCTTGTGACCTAGATAAATCTGTACTTCTAACAGTTATTTGTAGATATTTAAAAATAATATAGTAAGTATTTGCTAATTCTAAAACTGGTTATTATAACTATGTCTAATTTAATACAATCTCAATTTCAAAGAGATGGATATTGTCTTTTTCACATAGGGAAAAAAAATGGTACAAACCTATTTTCTTAAACCCTAGTACAGCACCAGGAGGTAATATATTCACTGAACTCTTGATTAGAATGTATCTTAAGAATAGGGCTCTTATGCTGTTTGTTCTTGCTTACCACTTTTTAATTAATGGATTTTGGGAATTCTGTTCTCTGCAATAAACAGAAGTCATGTCTGCTATTCCTCAACCCTCAATGTACATAGAAGGTATTTTACCACAAGTATTGAGAGTAAAAAATGCTTTCCCTCGATCACACATGGAAACAGCTTTCAGAATGGTTTCTGGCCTTTATTGTGGCTTTATTAATTATAGGAAATGAAGTAGCAGGTATTTCAAAACTGGTAAAGTACAGCTTGATCCAAGTCCTCACTCTGGAATTTTATGTTCTTTTCTTCCTTGTATCTTCAAATTTACATATAACATAGAGTTTCTAATGATTGTAGTTTAACTCTTAATATTTTTCTTTGACCTTTTACTAACCTTAGTCTGATTTCTAAAGTTCTTTTTGATCCCATTTTCTGAAAAGTCTTATTAGCGTGTAATCCTGCTGAGCATGTTGTGGGGCAGATGGTACGCTAGTTGGCCATTGACACAGAATCTGATCTCCCTGTTAGTTTGTTAAAAGGAATAGTTTCTTCTTGCCTTCTTAAATAGGAACAAAAGAAAAAAGTTTTGGTAGTTTTTTGGTAAGTAGTTTTAGGTATGACTATTAAAATAAAAATTGCATGGATTTAACAAGGTGGGAGGAAAGAAAATTTGCTGATTATGGAATAAGGGAAAAGAGTAAACTTTAAAGCATGGAGTTTAACATACTTTAGCAATTATCATCTTAAATTGGGAGAAATATCACAACAGGAAACTGTGGAAATGTAGCAATTTGTAGTGCTTTTTTGATTTGATATACATCTTATCTGCTCTGATTTATCAAAATATTATTCTATGTTCATGTTTAAATATTTCTTATTAATTGTCTTGTCCAAATGCTAACTTAGTAAGAATACTATTGATGTCTCTTAGACTTCTTCTGTCAAAATCTCTTTTTTTAGTTTAATGTTCTTTTTTGTCACTGCAGACCTGTTAGGTTTGTCTAAATTCATAATAAATTAAGTTCTGTACTCGGGAAAGCATTTTTCTTTCATCAAACATGTGTCATCCAGTACATTCAGAGCTTCTTCCCACTTGCATCTGCATTGGAGAGGGTTCTGTAGACTGGTGTGGGAGATGTTGGAGCCTAAATATATTTAGTGCAGCTGAATCTGGGAAAAACATAACAATGGAAGTTCCCTTAATGCTATTGCAGAAGCCCAGTGCTGGCTACACAAAAGGAGTGTGGAACTCTGCGGCTTTTTTTGCACTGTTGTTCAATTGCTAAATTGAAGACTTGTTATGAAGTCTCCTGTTTTTCTTAAGTTTTGTGCAGAAAATAATTTATAAGGTTTTTCAAAAAGTGCTCTATTGACTCTTTCGCATCATTCTATTTTAGCATCTTGATATATGCTAGAAATTCAGATCCCATGTAATTAGTGAGAGGACTGTGCTTATCAGACTTCAACATTCCATGCCCTATTAATTAAAGCATATAATTACTACACACGTAAAAATATCACAAAACTTTCAGATTATCAGTGGATTTTAATATAGAATGAGTGTTTCATTATCAATTTCCTTCTTTGGCGAACTGCGTATTAGAAATTTAACAACATACTAAATTGTTAATAACATTTCTATCAAAAAACCCCATCATCAGTTTTAGCATTTATTAAGGAAGTCAATTTCAGAAGATGTATGACAGGAAAAATGAATGGGTAGCTATTCTGTCCTGTTGGTATTGTAATTGAGAGTGATCCTTTTGTACAATGAGTTATCCACATGAAGATTGCAAGTAAAATTCAGCTTTTTTTTCTTGCCATTATTACATTGTTTTACCATTCATATCATATTTAAGATGAAAGAATGTTTTCAAACTAATGGTCTCTTTTTCCTCCATCCTAAAAAAAGATAAATATCCTCACATAATAGTCCAGCTCCAAAGGCTTTCTTTCAGAGTTTTTGCCATCATGTAAATCATGGATACAAAAGCAGAATGTTTTGATTTCATGGTGTTTTGACCATTTTAATTCTTTTATTGTGCTGCACGTGCCAGTGGGAGTACCAATAACAGATGACTGTGACAAATGCAGTTAACACAAGATCCATATTAATGTTGTCAAATCCCCTTGATATATTTAAACAGATTTTAATTATTTTTAATGTCAAAAGACCCAAAATATATAGCTTAATAGTTCTTCAAGAAAGCTTTACTTAATGTGTGAATGTAAAACCTCTCATAAAAATGAAACTTTTATATTGGCCTTAGTCATTGACATAGGGTATTCATCAAGTCAGCAATTTGTGTGGCAAAGTGCCATTTGAATAGTGTATTGTTAGAATACTTATGGTCCACTTGACAAGGGCTCTTGCTGTAAATAGTGCAATTTGACTCCAGCTGTTAAAGAGTGGCTTTGACAGCAGCCAAATAGAATGGAGATGCTTTACTGCACCGCAGAAAAATCAATATTGGGTTCTTGTTCGTAGTAACCTGTTTTCTCTTTTTTTGCAGATTTATACAAGACTATCTAGAGTTCATTTGTGAAAGTTTAAATATTATTTTGAAAATGAAGCTGTTTTAGTTCCAGATTAATGTTGGTGGTGAATGATGCTTTTGTTTAGTTAAAAAAGTAAAAGACAGTGCTTTGTGGATATACATAAACAATGTGATTATGCAGCATTATTGCAACTCTATTTATAGGGGTGGATGTTAGGATGTGGGTACATAAGTTGTGTAACTAATGACAAAAAATGTTCTTTCCTTCCTCTGTGTTTTTTTTCTTTTTGTAGTGCTACTGTAGTATCCCTGTCAATTTTCTAGGTATAGGGTTTTTTTAAAGCAGGTTTCTTTGTTGTTCTCTCTGTAACAACCCCCACAGATGTTGACAATCTGTAGTGCCATTGTAGATTTTCCTGAAGCATGGTCTTGCTAGTGCTGAACAGTTTTCCAGCAGTATTCAGTGACACAAGGTTGCTATGATACCCGGCCAGTAGCAATAGGTATTGAATCACTGCTCTTAATTACAATAGAATACACACTAGACTGTGCTCATGGTGTTCATATGGAACTAGCTCTCATTATAGGTCTAAGTCATACTTCTGTTTGAAAATTGGAGCTCTGTGAAAAACTGATTTAAAAAAAAAAAATTGAAATGCTCCAGTGCATCATATGAAGATTTCATCAGTGCACATAAAAAGCTGGACGTGTCTGGGAATTGTTTTCCTGATGTTCCAGAAACCCTTCACGTTGGAAAGTTTCCTACCTTTTCAGCTTCAATATTTTGGATATAATTCTGTGTTTATCATGCACTAGCGTTTCTAGTGATTTCAGTAATCAGAATGGTCTGGGTAAGAATACTGGAGGGAAAAGAAGATTATAAAATCTGTGCAATGGTTGCTGAAGCTTGAACTCCTAAATTATACTACTGAAAATCTAGATCAGAAAAGAGATATTTTTACTGTGTATATAAAACAAGGCAAAGATGGGGAGAGAAACATTAATTTATATTTGGACTTGTTTGTGTATTTTTTGATGTATTAATGCAGCAATTTCTTAATACATGTTGTAATAGGAGTCCTTTAGAACTTGATATTCACTTACATAATAGTATACATATTCTGCTCTAAACAAAAATATGTAAAGGCAAGAATGTCCAGAAGTTATAAATAATAAAAGAAATATCTACTTTGTTGCTACACAGAATAAGAGGTAAATGAAGACTGTAGGATAATAGCAGCTATTTGTTTTAGTATAGCAAGGGAAGCAATTTGAAAATAAAATAGTTATTGGAAGTCTGGAAAATCACTGCTAGTTCAATCTTACTGATGGAAAAATTGATAGAAAAATGGAAATAAGATACAAGCACAAATACAAAATTATATTTAGCAAATAGGAAATCAGGAGTGGTACCATAAACAATGGTGTCACAGACATGGATCCTTTAATTTCTTTCCTTTTATAATATTTAGAACATTATTATGGGGAATTACAGATCTTAGTGATTTATGTGAAGTGGATTGCTAAGGACAAAGCAAAATAGAAAGTAGTAGAGTATTTCTCCTTAAAGTTGTCAACATCACATTGCTGCTGCAAGGTTTTGGGTTTTTTTCTGGAACTAGTGTTCAGTAGCTATATTTAGTAGTTTATTAAGTAAGCATAATAGGAAAATGAGTGAAGAAAAAAGGACTCAGTATATACAGGGTTTTTTTCTCTATAATTCAGTTGCAAAACATTTTAGTACTACATTTCCTGTGAAATTTTACAATTAAGTATTTTATCAAGGTACCAAGGTAGCAACATAACTAC
Organism: Anomalospiza imberbis; assembly: GCF_031753505.1. Lineage (NCBI taxonomy): Eukaryota > Metazoa > Chordata > Aves > Passeriformes > Viduidae > Anomalospiza > Anomalospiza imberbis. The sequence continues at coordinate 12,690,941 of NC_089693.1, read as the reverse complement.
AGTGAAGTAATAACTTGGGAGTTATGAGATTAAACTGGGAGCAGTTAAAAAGAACCATGATGCTGAGGGATATTGATAGCTTTGACCACATGCCATCTTTCATGGAAGTTATGCAGTTTTTGAATTGGTACACCAAGAATCTGATGATTTGTGCTTTCTCCATTGATTGCCTCAAAGCAAAATGAAACCAAAAAGTTGCCATTGTGATATTGTAGCACATTTTCATCTTACACATGTGGATAGCAATTAACACAGGGTGTCAGAAATCTAATAATAAGTCTTAACTACTTATTTCAGTGCTTCTGACACTGATTCTTTTCTACTCTCTGACTATACTAAAGGTGACCGACTTAAAACTTCTTTCCCTTCCTAGACAGCTAATTGGACTGTGTGATAAAGTTAAAGAGGCTGCTATAGTATTCTACTAGAAATAAATCTAAGGTCAATATCAACAGTCCTTATGAAGTATTTAATGTTGAAGGATGATTTATTGAAGCTAACCTAGCTATTGTTGTCTTTGTCTTTTCCCTTACCTCTGCCATGCTGCAACTCCCTTCTGTCTCTTGGAATCTTTAGCAAAGTTTGCATTTTGGTTAGGGATTTAGAATTAAAAACATAGTTTATCTCTTATGGAAGTGGTGTTCATTATAAATTTGCCACTTAGGACTGTTTCTTTTAGGTCTGGTTGTGGAGCTGGGCACAGTTTGAGTTTCCTATTTTGGATTTTACCTTTACTACTTATGTAGTCTAGCAGACTTGTTCTGTAGATCATCCTAATTGATTTTTCCTTCCAAGTGCTCTGCCTAATTCTAATATAAATCATGTGATCTTTGTTTTAACTTTTATGTTTTCATGTTGTTCAATGGTATTCTTTAAATTCTTCACTATTCATTATAGTAATATGTTGGAATCTTTACAGTTCTGATAATCACCTTTTCTATTCTAAACATTAATTCCCTGGCCTCATAGTTTAATTAGTATTATTTTAGTGAAGAAAAATATTAACAAGAATTCAGAGTGAATTCAGTGTGAGACTTTTTCCTAGGTTTCCACCTCACATATCTATTTAAAAAAAAGGAGCGACTTTTTCAGAAACACATCATCATCTTACATTCAACTTAGAAACAGGAATTGCAGCAAACAAACCTTACCCTGCAAAAGAAAGACTTATCTGCTAGCTTCTTTCTGATAGCTAATTGAAACTCTTGAATCAGTTATATAACAGAAATAAAATCCTTGGCTAACCTATGGTTTGATTTCAAACAAACAAAGCAGCAGTAGTGGTTCCATGTTCATTCTCCTGATTTTTTTTTTTTTTTTTTTTTTTTGTATTTTAATACTCAAACTTTAATTTGTTCCAGTAGTCAGGTTTGGTTCTTGCAGTACTTATGGGAATAGATGAATCATGCAAGCAGACACCTGAGAATGTTTCTTTCTAAAACCTGTGCTTTTGGAAGCCTCTGCAGTGAGACTGAACAGCTTGCAAGGAAAGAACAGTATGAAATCTATGGGTACAGAAACTTAGCTGCCATCCTGATACATCTCAGAATGCTATAGGATCTGAAGAAATTCCAGCTTGCCTATTTATAAAATCTCAAGAATGGTGCTTTCTACAGTACACAGGACTTTTTGGTTTTTGATTCTTTTTCTTTAGTAGAAAGTCACTTGCTTATGAATTGATCTAGAACTGTTATGTAGGTAAATTTTCTGGTTGGGACTCTTCTAATTCAAGATGGGAAATGCACTCAGAACAGCCCAGGGAAAATACGTTGTTTCAGTTGGAGTCAGCACTCAGACATAACTTAATTTTTATATACATCAATCCTTCTTAGGACAAAGCAATATTCTCAAGCTCCTGCAAAGGTCCTGTTGGCAGTATCTCTATGTTCAGCATTATATCTCACACATATTAGGATGTTCATTCATCCAGTAAATTTTTCAATATGATAATTCCTAAATCATGAGCCAGCAGTCTGTGGCTTTGGATTGCTGTAGCATTTTTTGTCCAGTTGATGATCCAGAAAACTTTGGAGGTGTTCCATCTTTTTTTCCAAAATGCTGAGTGAGGATGGAAATTTTTCACTACCACACAGCACTGAGCTGTAAATATTTCTAAAGATATGGTTAGGAAATTTACTTTTGCATTCAAAATAACTAATATATTAAGATGTAGGCAGAGTATTTCAATATTGAGTGTATAAATACTACTTAATTTTAAACACCATCTTATTCCTTCTTTCTATCTAAACTTTTCATGGCCGAGACTGTCCATGTCATAAATGGATGTTAGAGATGAGTGGATTTACAGTTCACTTTTATATGCTTTCTATGATAAAAGTATTAGACAAGATTTTGTCAGAAGTGTTGTGTTTAGAATTCTCATAGCATGCCCAGACAGCTAAAGATATGAATTCTAGAGCAAAGCAAAAGTTGTCTATAAATTCATACATTTCTTCAAATATTCTTCTGAAAAATAAAGAATAGACTTGTTTCCTAGTGTTGAAAATTTGTGAAGGATATTCAGGTTATTAATTTTACTTGCCTGTTATTCTTTGATATCTTTTAAGGATTTATCTCCAGAATCACTTTTATATGTACACTTTAATTAAATACAATAGAAAACTCTAGGATGAGTGTTACAGAGAGAGAGTGTTAATTTGAAAACAAAATGTGCAAAACATTAAATTTTCATACCAGACCTCCACATTGAGCAATTGAATAGATGTGTTAGCAATTCTTCCTGAACAATTGAAATTTTTGTGCCCAGTAGATCCATCTGGACTACAATCTGCCTGACAGTGGCCTTCCATACATGATAAAAAGAGGTTGTATTCAGTTGCTTAGACTATTCATCACACAGCTTGAGTCTGAAGACTCCTTGACTTAATTACTTACATTGTGCCACAGATGCATCAGCAGTGATGCTACAGTTACTGTTCAAAGTGCTGTGAGGGTAGTAAAGCCTTCCACTGGGACTTAACAAAAGAAAAAAGAAAGATTACAGTGTTGGGAGGAAAGAGGGTGACTCTGCTTATGTTGCAATTAAGTTGATAGATAAATACTGGCGCAAGCTCAAAAAATACTGTAGCCTTTTCTTCATGGGAGGTGGATTCATAGGAGGATCTGGGCATCCTCAGTGATACAACCAGAGTTGTAATAAATACCATAATAAAAGTAAAGCAAGGAAAGTTCAAAACAGGTTGTTTATACTAGTTCATATGGGAAAATTCATCATGAATTGACACATTTGCTCGAGACTGCATTGTCCAAATGATGCAGCCTCAGGTCAAGCATAAATTGCATGTGAAAGCAAACTGGGGCACTACTACTGACTCCAGGCTTTTTACAGATATTCCTTTATATGTGAGTACTGAGCTATAAAAAGGGTAAATGAATAAGAAAAAAGTTCTGAATGCTGCCATCAAAGGATCCTATGACTAGGTCAGGTGTCTGAAGGTAAGCAATATGAATGACCTTGGGGTAGTGACGGTGTAACTGTGTGATGCTCACCCTGTGCAAGAGGCCAGTATTGCTTTCTGACAGGTAGGCTGGCCTCTTTGTACACTTTGGGAGACCACTGATAGTCGTAGTGACAGAAAGTCTTCACATGCTCCCTAAATTCACATGCTCCTTCTTGGGAGGTGGGCAGGCTTAGACAGGGGTGTGGTATGTGGACGGCTGATAGGAGCTAATACTGGATTAGGAAGTGCATACGGTTTTTATGTGGAGATGAAAGTGTAGCCAATAATTTGCATGCTTTCTTCCTTAGCAGGTTATTTTAGAGATGGTGTATGGTGTATGTTTAATTGTTATTTCAATTATATACCTGCTGCTTGTAACTATTTTTGAATAAATGCATTTTTGCACATATCCTAGATTGCTTGGCCTTTCAGCAGGGCAAGAAAATAAGAAAGCTGAGTATTTGCAATAGGTTATGAACTCAAGAAAGCAGGTTTGCTGATGGGATTTACCTGAAATGAGACATCATTCCATGCTTAGATTATTTTTAAGTTACAAATAGGTAAATAGGATTGAAAGACCGTATTTCTATCTAACTTTTAACAGTTCTTCAAGCATGACCTTGAGAATTTGAAGTTTCTTTTAGGGAAGACTTGGACCCCCATTTCAGATTTCTCTATCTTACATGTTTAAAGCCCTTGCTTTTTAAATTATTGCATCAAAATTCTAGTCATAAAATAGATGAGTGATGTGCACTCTTACTACTCTTCCACTGAATGATGTTTGATCATGTGCTGTATGCTGTGCTGTCCTGGGAAAAGGTTATACTAGGTTATCTTCTTGCTTGTCTTTTAGTGATCAAGGAAATTAGGCTTCCTGAATTTGGAAGTGACTTAATGCTAAGAAGACTTGTAAGTTACATCAAGCTTTTGATTTTATATGTAGAAGACACATCCAAAAGATACAATTTCCCAGTAGATAAAGAGGTGTTCCGATCATGGCGTAGGTTTAAGATGTGCTGTTTGAAATCTGAGGTTTTTGTGGAACTTGCTAACTATATTTTATGCTCATAAACCACTTTGAAGCCCCAAACACAATTTCATTTATCTTTATATTCTAAGCTTTATAGAGTCTGCAAAAGTGTCCATCTGTTCAGTCGAGATTGCTTCAAATAGTGAGTGGTCAGAGAGACGTAGCTGATAAAGGTCAAAGGAGCCTCTTGACCCCGTGGTTCTTGCCAAAGCAATTGGAGCGTAGGACTGATATACAGTTAGATACAGCTTGCTAACGTGAGCTCCACTTTAATTGGTAATGATAGCAAGAATACACAGTAAAGTCATTGCTGAAAGAAAACAAAAAGTATCCAATATAGTAATTTATTACCAGTCAGTGGGTTTCACGCACTGGGTTGTTTTACCCCTGCAGTGGTCAGAGAAAGCAAAAAGGTACTCTAACACTTAACTGAAAATGGATGCCCTGCTGCTATCAGAGATGCATGGTGGTCAAACGATTGCCTGTGCCATTAGCTTGGTAATGTTTTCTCTATTGTAAACTCAGCTCCCCATGTTCTTCCTGTGCATCAGCTGCAGATTGAAGGCTTTCTCGTTTGTCTTCTATTTGTGCTGCCAATCATCAAGCTGCTGTTCACCAAGCACATTTCAAGGAGGCAATTTTTTTTACTCCTATCGACTACCATCTCTAGCAACTGAGGGCTCAGAGGATTTAGAAATAAATTTAATGCTTTAATTTACACTGTGCCAGCCATTTTGTTTGTTGTTTATGAATTTGTTTTCTGTGAAAATTCAAGAGACAGTTACAAGTTTCCTCTTTTGCAAAACTATGCATGAGATAGATTTATGTTTTGGGGACACATTTGCAGGTACTTTCTCTTACGCCACTATTTCATTTAAAAGGTTGAAGTGAAAAATATTTTTGCAAGAAAATATGATTTTTAACCTATTCAGTAGTTAAAAACAGATTAAAAATGCAAACCCAAATCCAGCAAAAGATAACACAGATATTCCTTCCCACCATCAAGAATAAAAAATTATAGAATAAAATAGAGCTGTCATTGGCAGTATAATGTATAAGACCCTTAGGTGTGGTAACCATGCTTCAGTTAACAGTTCTTCAGTGTCTACAAAGTGCCAATGTAACAGGAGAGTAGGAGTGCCTAAATAGCTTTTACAAGCAGATGTGTGATGTACTTATTTATTTGTGGGTCCAGAGCCAGATCAGTGATGAGATGTGATTCTGAGAAGCTATGACTTCTGAACTTCTGTTGCAATGCAGTGACTAGCCTGATCAAGACACAGAAAATTCTCACCCATCAATAAATTCTGCTTGGCAAATTCTACTACCCTCCTCTTTAATTTCTGTAACAGGTTCTCCACAATTTAGTTTTTTAAAAGCAAAATATTTACTGTTAATGATTGTTACAGAGTTAATGAAGACTGATTCAGACATTATATATATATGTCTTTACAGTTTCTATTTTCTTTTTTATGTAATAAAGACTACAGTAAAGACAGATGACAAAGCCAATTGTAAATTTCATTGAAATAAGCATATTGATATTATCAAACATCATTGTGATATTTCAAAAATTATGTCAAAAAACTTCCTAAAGACTATAAGATATGGTGGTTTTGATGATTCTATATTGGGTTTTGTTTAAAAACTCTTGTTTGAAAATATCTTGTACAATTGGATATTCACAGAATATCTTTACTGAGCAAACAGTAGGGTGCTGGTATTTTAATGGTTAAGTTTGCATTAATTTATTAATAGTAAGATTATTTAATAATTAAACAATTACTGTCTAAAATTCCATCAGATAAGACTTACTCTTTTATCATGCCCTTCAGTGGGCTGTTGTATCTGTATTAAAAGCCAATGGCCTAATTGCTGTCAAAATAGAAAAAAAAATGTAACTTTAAAAAAACTCTCAAGCGAATCAGAAATAGAAAATCCCTGACCTCAAGAAAAATGAAATAGCAGTGCACCTTCTATGAATGAAACAACCTTCCAGTCTCTTTGACATTATTTCATGTAAGCTCCACACATCTCTACAGTCTCCCCCTGCCTAATCTGCCTAAAAAATCCCATTAAAGTTGTTCAATTTCTAATATTTTCTCAAGCCTTTGCAGGTGGCAAGCAATGGATAAAGGAGGGGATTGAACTTGTTCAGTGTTACTAAATCAAAATATGTTCTTTCAAAGGGGAAAGCTCAAAGGAGCAGAATTAAGCTCCTTAAATATTACATAACTAAAAAAAACTTATTTAAAATTATCATATAAGCTATCAACAGGATAGCTCCCACTTAGGCTTTGTACATCATCATTTGTTCTGCAGGCAGTGGGAGCTTTGGGACAATTTTCTGCCACGTCTGTCCTGTTATGTTTGGGATAAAGTGAGAGTACAGTGAATAAAGAAGGCCATAAGTCTGGAAGAAAAGTCACATTTATACTTCAGAACTTGCTTGGAGTTGATACTTCTTGTGCTGTGAGAACTGAGCAACTTCTATTCAGTGGTATCAAAGCAGCCTTTAAGTATATTTTGAATGCTGGTGCTGATATTTTGCCTTTTAAAATTTCTACCTTGTGATTTTTTTGCCGCTTTATTTCCTTTATGTAAAATGAATGTCAAGATCATTCTTGTCAAATCTGTTTTTAGTACAAAACCCACAATAGAATACTTCTGGTAAAAAGAAAGCAGATACATGGAGAAAGTGCATACATATGAGGAGCTGAAAAAGTATGGGAATCCCTGTCAGCTACTGGAAGTGTATATTTTAAGTGGAATACCATTCCCAGAACAAGCTGGATCCCAGTGGAAAAAGGCCTTTAGAGATGAGAAGGCAGCTAGGTAAAGTAACACTTGAATTGTTCTTCCCATGAAATTTTTATGTGATATATCTGTCTTAAATCTGTTAAAGATAATGGCATGTATTGGATGCTGTTGGGGGCCACAGTAAGCACAGCCCCCTGCTGCCCCCTTCCCAGAGTCACAGGAAAATTTTTCCTTGGGTGCTAAGAATAAGTAAAGGGGAAAAGATGTAGAGGAACAGGGTTGTAACTTGTGGAGCAGTGATGAATTGCTTGCCAGAAAACTGGAACAGGCTTCTGAGAGATGTATGCAATGCCCCAAGCCAGTGAGTGTTTAAGGGGCATTTGGAGAGTCTAGTTGGACTAAATGATCCTGTAGGTCCCTTCCAACTGAAATAGTTTATTCTAGCTCTTGTCTGATCCTAGCTCAAACATCTTTAGTGGCAAGATGGAGAGATGTTAGGGGATACTGGCCAAGCATGGAAAATAGCTTGACATTTCAAAGCCTCCCTGAATCTTGCCCTTTCCTCAGTATAGAAAACATTCTCTGCTGTGGGTCAGTGATGCACAAGAGGTTCACAAGTCTCAGGATATAATTTTAGTCTGTTGTCAGACTTTAAAACTAGAAATGTTTAAGCTAGAAAAGGAAAGTTACAATATCTAATATAAATATCTGTTAATCCGTTTTTCAGTATTCAACAAATGCAGTTTCCAGCTCTCTTATTTGTAGTTAATTTTATGGGTGTTTTTCCATTCTCTGTAATCTTCTATTGCAGAGAATAGCTTGCCCATGTGTCCTAAATAGCTTTTTGTGTCTAAAGCTTTGGATGCCCACCTTCTTTCACTGGAATGAAATGCCTGTGGCAGAGAGCTAAGATAACTTGGCAGACAGTTTTAGGATCAATGTCAATAAGCTTTCATATTGCCAATAAAACATGAATGTTTATTGTGACTTCATATGTAGTAGCATCACCAGATGTCTCAATGGATTGACATTGTCACTGTGTTTTCCTTTGTTTGGATGGTGATTTCACTAAAGGTTTCTAAATGTTAACCAAGCAAATATAAGTCTACAGAAAGAGAAAATGATAGGCTAAATAATAATAGCTTCAATTAATATCAAAGCTAGCCTGTGAATTCCAGTATTTGCATTCCATGGGGTTCTCCCTATCTATTAGAAAACAGCATAATTAAAGATTATTTTAATCCTTGTACTTAACTACAATGTGTTAATTTTTTTTAAAGGAAAGAGATAAAAAAACCTGAACAAGCAGTTATAATCTCTTACTTATAACTCCCTATGGAGATCTTTAAATGAGATTATTAGAGTACATTCTCATCTGGTTGGGAGCATCATTCCCTAAATAACAAAAAGCCAAATTATATTACTGCCCAAAACAAAATAGTCACGTGTCATAGCATTTATGCAGACAATTTTTTCCTTGTGTTATTTGTACTAAAATATTAACAGTTTAAAGATAACTAATCCTATAAAATTGTAGTTGGTAATGTAAAAGGAGTTAGGTAAGGTGGTCATGAGAAAGATGAGGTAAACCATGTTGCATTCCAGCAAGAGCTGGTTGCTGCTCTGTTTACTAACACTTGATGGTTAATTTTGAGATTTAACTATCTTCAACAGAAAGTTCTTTGCATTAGTGGAATGCTTCAAATTGTCAAAAGAAAAGTAAAACTAAGACTGATCTGGTAAAAGAAAATTAAAACTAAGAGTGATCTGGAAAATTCTTTATGATTTGTGATATGGAAGCTGGCATGATGGTATGCAAAAGTATTAATGAGATGAAAAGTTTCTTGATGTGTCTTTCTGCTTGTGAAGGTGAAATAGGCTGAGCATGGTGCTGAGAGCATAAGCTTGTACAGGATAATGAAAACATACCAGTTGTAAATGCTGAAAGAAAAGGGCAGAAGTGTCAACAAGGAGTTTATATTCCCTCACTTCTGTTGTTTCCCTGAAGGTAAAACATACTTCTTTGGTAGATGCAGCAGGATTATGATTATATAAGATGATGTGTCATGTGTGAACTCATCAGATCATTTTCAAAGTGCCTGGAGGCATCCCTTCCACTGGACTTTGTCACAGCATAGTGTCCACCGTATGCCAAGGGCAATGGTGAAGAAAAGATGCAAAGTTATCTTCTTAATGACAATTTATCATTTAAATAATGAATCTGCAAGGCTAAAACGGAGGTGTTTTTTTTTTTTTTTGTGGGGATGATTTTGAACATTTCCTTATGTTAATCATCATTAAGTTACTTCTACATTTCAACATGTGATTCTGAAGTTGACAGCAGCTGTAGCTCTTCTCAAATCTTCTGGTTTCAAAAACTATGTTCTTTGGTCATTTATTAACAACAGTAATTAACCATGTGTATTTATTATGTTAGTATGTAGAATTGAAATTGTGCTTTATAAATTGCTATTACTGTGAATGGGCTTTAAAGCTGGGGGGAAAGTATGGAGAATTCTAGAAAAGATGCAGGTAGGAAATAAGGTGGCACAAGATAAAGTCAGATGGTAACAAACATTGTAGCAACCTTTTTATCTTAATTATTTTCCACTAAGGTAATTAATAATTGTGTGTGTGGGGATTTATTTACCTAGGTTCCTTATTGTTCTTGCTTTGTGGCTTATCTCAGAAGGAGGTAACTTTTAGACAGCTTTGCATGTTTTGAAATAGCAAAAGGCATAGTCTTTATACCATACAAATCCCCTATATGTATTTTTTAATATGTATATATGTATATCTCATATAGCAAATTGCAAAAAGGCATATAGACACTCAGGGTTTGCAAGAATCTTGCATCACTGTAGCATTTGTTTCTCTGGCTTTATTTTGAATAAACAAACGTTTTATGCTTTAAAATTTTCCAAAAATCCTTTTAACTTGAAATGAGACTTAGCAGAAGAAATACCATCCTAGAGTTTTTGCAAAGATACGTGCGATCTACAGTATGGCTGTGTAATTGAAAAAGCTTGTTGTATACTATTTACACATAAATGTCTCAAGCCATTTGGAAGCAAATATTTTTTACTTCATCAAAACTGAATAAATATAATTTAATTGAACTTAAAGGAGTTAATAGATTTTCTCTATTCCATAGGCAATTCTATGTTGCTATCTTGAAAATTACAAAGAACTGTTGAATTTTTGTTTGGACATTTAATATTTTTCTTTCAGTTGTCTAATACCAGCTGCATCCAACAGCCCTTTACTATTATACCAGCTAAGACAAAATGGAACAACGCAAACTTTCATATTCTCTTATTTGACCTGGAAAAACTTGAGGAACTTCTATCATCTCAACTCAATGGATTAAAGTCATCAAAATCATTCCACAACCAATGCACTCTAGAAAGAGCTAAAAGTACTACTGAGAAAAGGGCACTGACATTAAAAAGAAATAAAACTGCTGCCTTTGTACCTCAAGTAGATGGGCAGGCAGAGACTGTTTGTTCAGACCAAGTTCATAGGGATAATAATGCAGCTAGGCCTATGGAAGATGGTGGTGGCATAAAAAGATGGAAAAAAATGAAGAGTTCAAGAAAGATCAGAATGCAGCCATCAGGAAACATTGATGTGAACATCGCAACCGATACAGCTAAACTGCTTCTGTCATGTCTCCTACCATGGGGTGTAGATGGAGAAATAGACAATCTCTGTGCAAGACACCTGGACATCCTGAGGCTTCAGTGTCCTGTTTCTTTTGGACTTGTGTCAGATGAAAGCCACCTCTCACTGATGTTGCCAGGATGGAAATGCACTGATGGTGGCATGCTAGAAGAACATGGAGTTTTCAATTTGTTTTCAAAAAGAGTCCTTGATTTATCAAACAAATACCTTGCTGCAACTGAAGGACAAATTGGAAAGAAGGATGGACCTGAGAATAATGATTATGGAACAAGAGACTTGGAAACAGTATTTTTCTTATTTAGTAGAATAGCTTTAATCAACAGGATAATTAACACACCTACAGCAGTTACAGATGAAATCGAGAGGTAAGAACTTCTTCATTATGAGTGGACTGTATTTGCTAATGTCACATTCCTCCTAGTCACAGTAATGCACTTGATTATAGTTTTCTGTCCCAAAGGCACATAAAAATGAAGCATACCTTAAAATAAAACACCAAGCCAATAACTTGATTTCAAAGAACAAGTCACAGCACAGTAATCTCTAAACATAAATTATTGAATAAGTATTATTCCTGCCCCAAACCTTACCTCTGAAAAGCTTATTAGGTAACACACAGCCAGTCACATTCTTTTTGGGAAGAGGATCTTCAACAAGCACATCTGCAGATTTTCAGCTTCTGCATTCCTTCTGCAGGACTTCAAGATTAGCTCAGTTGGTTAGAGTGCCAATATCAGTGACATTATGGGTTCAATCCCTGTATGGTCCATTCACTTAAGAGGTGGGCTTCTGGGTCCCTTCCAGCTAAGAATATTCTGAAGTCTTCTCTTCCTTTGTAGTTGTTGAAAAATGAAAAAAAAAAACTTTCCTTAAATATGTGCTGCTTTAATGAAATTTATGTTCTTTCTCTAGAGCTTTTTGACAGATGTTCTTTGAAGAAAAGGAGATCAGGATATAATTGCCTTTACATTTTTCTGTTTATCAGATAAGAATTGATGCAGGATTTTTTTCAAAAAAGCAAGAACTTGAATTACCCGGATTCACACCCAGTTTTTCCAGAGATCACTCTTTTCCTGAGGTCTCTTTAGGCACATAGTGAGATGTGCATTAAGCACTTTTGTGCTGTTTAAACTTCCACGCCCTATAAGCAATATACTTCCTTTGCCATGGAACCCTTGACTTCACAGATAAATAAAACATAAGGGAGAATAGTCTGCCCTAGTTATCCTATCTGAAGTACAATACACCCAGTAATGATGGCAGCTCCTGGGAATGAATGCCTCATCAGCCCTTATGTTGTGAGAACCATCCCAAATAGCATTTATGTTACTCAAAGCAAACTTATTGACTAAATGCTTTTTCAGCATTAAAGGAAAAATAACATGCTCAACATTATTTGATCAAGCCAAATAGAGCATGCTAATCAGGCAATGGATATTGTCCATGAATTTTTTGTTGTTTGACAAACATGGTGTTGGTCTGTACTTAGCATTTTAGGGACAATTAACTTCAGTGTTGGTGATGCTATGGCCTCAAGGCAAGAATGGGGGACAGAAAATATTGATCTTGCAATCAAAATATCTGTACCTCCCACAAAGCTCTAGGCACTCAGCCGCTCTCAAGACATATGCACCATCCCACAGGACAAATGCACATTTCTTATTTACTTTTGCTGCTAATCATGTTGCCTGTTGGTCCATATTCAGTACAAACTCTTACGTTAATACTTGTTTCAGGATTCCAGCTTGAACATGAATTCTCTTCCATGCAAAAACTACTTTATGCTTGCCTTGTGCATCACACTTTTGGAGAGACATTGTGTAATTGAAATGAATCAGCATACCAAAATTCAACATTTTTCCCAGACAAGGACATCCTGACTTTGGGAAATGTAGTCTGTAAAATTATAAGTATTAAAGTTGCTACAAGGAAAAAAAAAACTTTTTTTTTTTTTTTTTTCCCCAGAACAATGCTATATACTTTTAAGTTTTCTCTAGGATACGTAAAGATATAAACCCTACCATCTTTAACAAATGTTATTTTGGTGAGTTTTCCTTCAAAAAGTACAGTGTGCAGCCAAACCTCTTTGGGCAGTTGCTTTATCCAAAACTGCAGTATGCTCAAGGGGAAAGAAACCTACATACTGAATTCTAATTCACCACAGTATTTGCAGAAGTAGTTAGTAGGACAGCTCTCACAGCTTGCACGGGCTTTGCTGTTGTTTTTTGCAACTTGACACAGCCTGTGAAAATAAAGGAACCTGCAGCAAAATGTGTCAGATTATAAAAGTGGGACAGAGACAGGAAGAAGCTGGGAAGAAAAGATCTTCAACAAATTTGTTTTCTCCTGCTTTTTAACATTTGTGTCTTGAACTTATAGCTCTTAAGCTGCAAGCTTTGAGTTGTTTGGTATTGTAAAGTCTTTTGAAATGTTGCAACTCACTGTTCATTGCAGTGAATTTGAAAGGCAAATATATTATTTTTAAAATGACACATAAATGTAGTTTTTGCAGGTCACTATAGTGACTTATTTAAAAGAAATAGATCTAAATTGTGCAAGGGTTTTGAGCGGGTTTTTTTTTTTGCTTTCTTTCTTCACCATCCAGATCCTTTGTTTTCAAGGGTTAGGTTGCTGAGTTAGTGACTCAGAAAGAGCAATATGTACGCACTAGTCTCCTAAATTGTAGCCATCCACTGAAATCCTGTGTATTGTAATGATACTCTAAATTATTTACCACCGAGGAAAAAAAGGAAAACCTATAAAAAAAGCCTTTTTGTTTCCCTTGAACTTTTGTCCTGTGCATTAGGAAAAAACCCAGACAAATTCTTTCGTGAAAATGGTATTTTAATTCAGTTCTTTATATATGGATTTGTTTCTTTATTGCAAAATAAAGCTTCACATTTGGCTCAAAGTTTATTAGGCTTAAGTTCCTGCATTTGGATGGGACATTTCAGAGTTGTATATTTGTGAATGTTTCAATACCTAGTTGTAGACAAAAGAATGTGAGTGACTTCTGAGGAGAAACTTAATTGGGGTTGATAGTAATTTTTATCAGAATACCTACTGTAAAAAAACCCCAATTTTAATACATAAAATTTCTCGTATGTTTTGTTTAATAGTTTCATATTCTTTAAGTCCGCAGAAACCAGAATCTGTACATGACAAATGGCGAAAAGTAGAAGCCATAACACTTTCATACCCCAATTTTTATGCAGAATTACCAAGCAGTAAGTATGTGAATTGGCAGTATTAACTTTTGAGTGTTCTGATTTTGCATGCTTTTTGTTGCTATAATAGAGAATTTAATTTCAGTAATGATAAAAAATGTTGCTCTTTATGCTGTCCCATCTGCGAACAGAGAAACTGAATTAGTCTTTCTTTTGTGACTATCATGAGAAATGTGGAATCAGTGATATCTTTCCTGTTATGACAAGACGTTTAGTTGAGTTTCTAAAGACACTTCCCAGCAATCAGAAAAACAGCAATGTAATAAGACAAACACTGCCCTCATCCCCTTCCCCCATCTCCCTCATCACCATTACGTGCCCACCCAATAATATATACGGCCCTCCAAGCAAACTGTTGCCTTAGTAATGCAAGCACCATCCTGACTGTTCAATAATGCCTTTAGACTTCTGGCTCAGGGCAGAATAAAGTAATCTGTTCCTGTTAATGTCCCACAGGCCATTGTTCGTCAATCTTGGCTTTGCAAGCCAGCCTTGGTTTGCTTGCAGTATGTAACTAACCAAAGAACATTTAAATAAAAACCTAAACAGAATATGGACCTTTGTCAGTATGTGTTACCTGAAAAATATAGTGTTCCTCTTACAGAATAAGCCATGCCTAGACTGAAAACACAAATTCTTTTACATCAAATCTTGATGCTGTGCTGTGTAGGTAAACCTCAATATCCCCATCAAAAATTAGTTACCTCTCCTTCTCTGAGTCTAATATACACCACAACTGTAGAACTTGCAATGACAGCAGAAATGTCCATTGGAAAAAAGAGATGGAACATAAAATCAAGTGACAATAGAAAAAAGGTAGGGGAAATACATGGAAATGGTGACTAAAATGTTCCTGAACATAAAAATAGATTTACTGAGTGACCTAAAAATTCTAAGGTAATCTAACTCATATGCCATATCTCCTAGTTCATACAGTTGTTCAGATTTACAAATTAAAATCTAATCTGAGACTTGCAGATCTCAGAGATTCTAGGAACAGCCTGTTCTTTAGCATCAAGGACAGACTGGACAGCAGGACAGGGAATGCATAGTTATGTAGTCCAAAACAGAAAGAATTCTTAACACATTTAGAAAATTGTGATGAAAGTACTCTATGGAATACCAGTTCTCTGTTTAAAATAACCAACCTAACAAAAAAAAAAAAACAAAAAAAAAAAAAAAAAAAAAAAAAAACAAAAAACCCAACACTAATTTAATTTAGGATAAGAATAAATGTTAAAGCAATAGATTGTCTGAACACCTTGTGCTTATTGTATTGGATGAGAGCATGTTCTAAGAAATTACATTTTTTTCAGATCTTTTCAGGTGCATTGCTGAAAACTTAAATGTTAAAATATTTTTCTGTTTCTGTGCTTCTCTCTATATTGTCAGTTCATAAGCTATCTATGTGTTTTTCAGGTAAGAGTAGGTATCATTCCCCAGACTTTGGGAGCATTTCATTGCTGAAACTCATTTGTTGTTGGAACGAGCAATCTGTAAAGGTAGGAAATAGCCTGTGTCAGTTGTAGCAATGTGATCCTTAAATGCCATTTGCTGTAATTTAGTATTTGGAATCAGTAATGTGACCTAATAGTTATAATTTATGGGGAAACTATTACATAAGTCATGCCATTCAGGTCTGTGGAAAGCAGATTAGTATTACAGTATGAAGTATGCCTTAAAGTAAATGTTTAGATGTGACAAAATAACTCTCCTACTAATCTTTCATCTAAGTGCTCTTGTTCATAGCTTTTATTTAAGAAATTAGTTTTTTTTTTTCTCTAACAACCACTTGTAACTTGCATCAAAAAAGCCATTTTTGGCTCCATGAAAACAAAAGGCAAAAATAAGGGCAGTGTCCTATATTAATGTATTATTATAGAAGAAACTGAAAATGCCTTAGTGAAGGGCAAAAATCCTGAGTCTTTAATTATTAAAACAGTCTTTAAGAATAATTTGCAAGCCATATAATTATGGGTTCTTCAGGTCGGATGATGCTCATTCCTGTTATTAGTGAAGAATCTGAAGTCTTGAGAGATAAATAACTTTTTGAGAGTTACAGGCAGCAGTGCAACAATCTAAGCAGTGGAATCTGGAGACCATTTTTCATTTTGGAAATATGCATTTAAATAAAGTTGTGTTGTTGTTTGAGTGAGTTAATATTCAGGGATACAAAACTCAAGATGTTATACTCTGACCACAATGGATTTTATTCCAGAAAGGGAAATACCTGTTACAAATCTAGTTTATTATATCACTTTTGAAATTGAATGCAACTTTCTGCTACTTCAAATGCAAAGAATATTTTCCAGAGCTGAGTTTTGCAGGGGTGCTCCAGTAATAGTCCCCTGTTCTGTTAGACAGAAATAGTTTCTGCAAATATTCACATTCAATTGATTCCAGCTTTTCATCTTGAGCTTATCAGTTGTTTATTATATTCCTACTGTCTGCACATCTTCCATACTATTTCTGAATTATTTTTCTCTCCCATTTCTCTTACAGTGAGATTTTTTTTCTTTTCTTTTCAAACCTCAATAACTGCTATTGTCATGTGAATGCATAAAATCTCTTGCTGACCTGGTCAGCCACTGAAACTCTTCAGAGAATAGTTAATATATTTATGAAGTTGTGTTTGTAGCATAATTGATTATGTGAGATCTAGGTATTTATATTTTTGATTGTATTTAGCAACTGATTAGTGTATACAATGATCCTGGTCTCACCTAGCAGAGGAGGCTAGTGTGCTGAAAGATAAGGTATGGAATAAGCTGCCTCATACTTTTTTACCTAAAAAGACTTTAAATGTAAGACACTGAAATTGTCAACTACTGCAAATATCATGCTCTCAATGCTTCTCAAATTTTAACATTATTCAGGTACAGCATTGTAGCCGCACTAAGTTTTGATAACCCACTTAGTAGCCCAGATTTTGGGTTGCTTGCCCACCAAGTGCCATAAAACTTCTAAGATTCAAAAATCATATGTTGGCAGTAGGTATGATATTTAGTTACCAGTAGTTTATATGAAATTATAGTTTCTTGTTGACAATAAGATGGATTTGTTAAAACTTTATTTATGCATTCACAGTTTAATGCCCAATTTATTAATCCTGAGCAGCCTGATTAAGTACTCATGTACATTTACCAAAAACATCACTATTTAGGCTATTTTAAAAAACTTTTTCTATTGTGATCTTCTGTGATGGATACTGACTCTCAGACATGACCCAAAGGAATTACCAATTATTGGTTCCTCATCTCCTTACAGCACTGTAACAGATTCTGTGCAAACAAAGAAACTGAAAAAAACCTGCTGCAAATTTTTTATCAAGGGTCTACTGACTTGTTGAAGTTGAAGGCTGTAGGGAGGTCATTTTCTAAATTAAATTTTAGAAATGTGTATGTTTTTTAAATATTTTTTAGTATTTTCTTTTTCCCAGATGATTTGAAAGGAAAGGTCATCTTCTGTTTTGCTGTTCTGTCAGATAAAATATAGCCATTCCTTGCCACGTTCCCATCCCACCCAGAAATGACTTGTGTGTTCATGTTTCCAGATAGGTACATGAAGGAAAAAGATATAGTTTAGTGGAAGTATCTAGACAACTGTCCTGACAATTACTGTGCAGAATTAGAGCGAAGCAGACTGGATCATTCAAGTTGATGTTTTGATGAGTATTTTTCCCCCATGATGTGTCTGTGTTATGGAGGCACCTGGGAGGCAGTTTCTGCAAGGCTCAGACCTGTAGAGGTTATGGCCCGAGCAATAACCAGGAGTGATATCTATTGACTTCTCTCCTTAAACCCACTCATCAGAAAGAGAATAGTAATCTTTGGAAGTAATTGATAAAGTGTAGAATGGAAAGCCAGGATAACTTAGTATGGATGTAACAGTACAATTTATCTCAACTTCTGTTCACTTGTCTTTTTGAATTATTCTGTATTATTGCTACTTCAGAGTCAAACAATTAACTTTCACTTTTAATATCAGTATTTATAGGTCAGCATATGCTATTTATACTTCTTCAGTCAAAGAAGAAGCATAATTTGTCACATTTAAGAATCCAAACTGAAAAACACATTGTATTTTCAACAGCAATTACAATTACAGGGAAAAAAAATTAAAGCATATGTAGCCAATAAGGTAGCTAATTTATATCTAGGAGGACACTAAAGATAAAGTGGAAATGCTCAGAGAAAATGAAAGGTGCTTATGTAGATTTGTTATGTTAGAAACAGGAAAAACTACTGGAGATCATTAAACTTGGTGATAAGGCTAGATGAGGTATATAAATTTTGGAGTAAGATTCCATGGGAATACAAAACTAAACATGAAACCACACCAAGCACTGTGGAATTACAGATACAGACACAGTCAAGTAACATGCAGAGATATCTACAGGTGCCTCTACAATAACATCATGTTGTGCCATTTGTTGCAGTTTTTTGCTTTAAGATGTTAGAGGAAGTTATTACAAATGCTGCCTGGCATGCACAGCAGTGATACAAGTAAAGATCATCTGATCCAGATTAGTGACAGGTTCTTAGCAGATCTCTTTTGTGTACCTCTGTAAGAATTGTTTTGTCAAAAATTTCCCCAGGACAATGAAAATGTGTCCGTGTTTCTTTCTCTTTCTTAATTATTATAGATATATTGTAAGAGTGCTGCAAAGTCAGGATCTCTAATCCCCAAAGCTCAGGGCTGTATAGACATGAGGAACTGGGAACTGCCTTTGGCTTCCCCTGTAAAATAAAGTTCTATTATAACAAGATGAAGGTTTGTGCTATGTTGAATCACATAGGGCTGGGTTCACTTGCAGTGAACTTTTACACTGTGGACCTGACTATAGTATATTTGTCTACAATAAAGGATTTTGTCACAAAGGACACCCACAGACTTTGTTCCACTTAATGATTTGAATTTACAAGGGCATTTAGAGATATTTTTGAGTTACTTGATTAGTGAGTTGAAACGATCTCTCTTCCAGGCAGTTTGAAGGATACTGTATATCAACTTTTAGCCATATGAAACTTAAATAATTTTAATAGCTTTTTTATAATATAAATAGTGTATAAGCTTAAAATGTTTATAATAGTATATATTAAACTTCAAGTTTTTGTATTCCACTTAAATTCATATTTAAGTTGAAGTTGAAACCTTAGACTCACCCTGTTTTTCAGGAAATTTCTTGTACTTAAGAATGAATACCTTCCCAAATGGGAAAAATTGTATTCCTTTTCTGAAGGAAATACCAAATGCAGAGAAGGTACACCATGCTGAAATTCAGACTAATTAGAAGGGTTTAGGGTCTTTTGTCTAAGGTCTTCATGTGCTTTATAAATGTCTTTGCATCTTTAAATGCCCTTAGTTTTTATGGCACCCTTTTGCTAAAGAGAAGGAAAGTATTAACTCTGTCAGTCAGTCTCCACACTGCATTGTCTTAATGCCCACATCAGGTGCATCAGCTACTGCAAGTGCCATTTACAGCATGTTCACAACTCCAGCACGTTTCTTTTCCGTAAGAGGGGTCTGTGTTAGACAAAAAATTTGGGGGTATTAGGTTTGAGCTAGAGGAATAGATCATTACCACTAAAAAAAAAAACAATCTTTAATTTTATCAAAGAGATTAGATGCCAGACACTCTAAAATAGTCAAAACCAAGTCACCCCAAGACAACAAGGTCATTATTCAGTCTATCAAGCACTTTTGCACACATCAGAAAAAAAGAATGATGATACTTATTAGCTGTTATCACCTTGTGTTTTACTATTTTGTTAGTAATTGTTTATCCTTGAAATCAAGGAGGCAGTAGGTGACTGTTTCTAGATTTGACATTAAAGAAAATGAATGCTTATTGGGAAGAAGTCCTGACTGACAACTTACACTATTTTATTGCTATCTAGTTAACCTTTTTTTCCTCAGTGTGTTTGTAGAGACACATGATTATCACTGCCTGAAAGACTTATTTTTCTAATGACATTCACCAGGACAGTCTCCAGATTTTGTGCAAGTTGGTTAAAATTGTCAAATACTTTGATAAATAATTGAGATACTGAAACCATCCAATAATAATTTGCATTTATGACAGATTGTTGAGGCAATGCAAGCAGTGCTGCTGGCAGAAGTTCAAAGGACTATTAATCCCTTGAGAAAGACAGCAATTTGCAGAGAGCCATTGGCCATAGTAGAGAATGGAAATGGTAAGTTTTGGACACTCCTAAAGACTGAGGAGAGGGATTTGCAATACATTAAAAATAATAGAGTGGTTTGGGTTGGAAAGGACCTTAGAAAACATCCAATTCCAACTGCCTGCCTTGGGCATGGACACCTTCCACTTGACCAGGATGCTTAAGGCTTTGTCCAGCCTGGCCTTGAACACTCCCAAGGATGGGCCATCCACAGCTTCAGGCAGCCTGCTCCAGTGCCTCACCACCTTTACAATAAAGAATTTCTTCCTTATGTTTAACCTAAATCTATCTTTTCACTTTAAATACATTACCCCTTGTTCTATCACTACACAACCTTGTAAAATGGCCCTCTCAGAAAATTTTCTTTTCCTTGTAAGTGGAAAATTTGTTGGTATATTATTTTAAAAGAACTTCCTCTAGAAATCAGAACAAGCTGGGAGTATGAGTTCACAATACTTTACTTGTGTGTGAGACAAGCCAAATGGCTTATTTCTAACTTTATCAGGCTAGGAGTTTTCTCATATGATTGTCAAGGAGTTAAGGGACTTTCACACTCTCTCGTCACCTCTGAATACTAAAGAAGAAAAGGTAAAGTTTCTTTAATTGTATAATAGGTCTGGTATTTGCAAATAAAATTCAAAATGTATTTGAAATAGAATCAATAAATCATATTGGAAAGAAGTTTTACAAATTTATCTTTCCAGTGACATCAGACCTTACACAGCACTAAAAATTAATTGCTTAAATTTTATAACTTCATAATGTAATAGAGAATATTTTATTTTTCTTTTAGAAATAACCTCCATGCAAGGAGATATCTAATTGTAAAATGCATTTGATCATTTAATTTTACAAGAAGCTTACTCTTTGCAACTTTACAATGGTGCTAATGTTTATGGTGAAAAAAGATTGAACCTGAATTTATGTTATGTAGTTATACTCTTTTTTTTTTTTTTTTAGCCCATTAGCTGAGTCTTAAAATTAAGTGACCTAAATTTTAGATCCAATCTTATTAGTGAGCCTTCACTTGGGAAACTAATTTATTATCTCATTGAGTGTGTGTGTCTGTCATGAAAATTTGTTACCAATATCCTTGTTCCAGCATACTAAAAATGATCAGTGATACTTGCTTCAGGCCACTATACAAAGAGGTGTCTGTGTAATTTTGAAATGCAAAACTCTTTCAGTGATTGTCATATATGAGTTTATACTTTGCTTTCATTGAATATTGTTTCTAATCATTTTGTTTATGTGGTATGGCTCAAGCTGCATTGTAACTAAAGCAGCCCCAGCTATAAAGTTCATGTATGGACTTAATTTCCAATTTCCTGAATTTTCAGGGTGTATTTCAATGAAGTATTTTGACAGAGATTTACAGCTAAGAAAGCTGCAAATGCAACTAACTGAAAGTTGTAAATGCAGGTGTCTCCAAACTCCAAAAGTGTTTAGATCTTTGGGTTTATTTCAAAACTTTCTGTAGTAGATGAAAAGAACAATTCTGTTACATAAAAAGTGCTGGTATGATTCTAGTAGTCAATTGTTGTTTAATTCTAAATAAGTCTCAAACAAGTTATAAATTCAGGGGAGTTACTTCCACTCTCTGAAAGGGGGATTTTTTGAATGTCTAGTAACAGATAGTTTTTACTGTTATTTTGTTCTTAACTTAATTATTTGATGATTATTCAAAAAACAAATAGAAAATTGCTAGGAGAAAAATATGCATAAGAATTTGTACTGGCTATGACTTTTTCTTACTGCATGATCTGAACTACATAAATACATGCTGTAAAGAAAAGTGGATGTTTTTACATGTTTAGAATTTAATGTAGTCTGAAAGAGGCAGAAAACCTAAAGAATGATTGGAAAAGAGATTTTTGCATTGTATTTAATATTATATTAGATTTCTTTTTGTTCTCATTTCCACTTATGTTTGTTGCATTATTTATCACAGTATGTAAATAGCAGAATTATTCTTGTTTTGGCTTGTAGGGTTTTGTCACATGTATTGTAGAACATGATGGAGTTCATAGGGAATTGAACAAAATTTTTTTTGATTTATAATATATGAAAGAGTATAACTATTTGTGTCTTGTAATGACATGGAGAAATTATTAAAAACCCATGCAGGAGTAAGTCCATGACCAGTGTAATTGTTAAGACAAGTAATTATGTCTCTGTATTTATGGGCTGTACACTAGTTGGCATCTTGTGCAATATTAAGGTAAAGGTTAAATACTGTTTTGGGTCTTTAAATTATAGTTCAAGACTGACTTTGTGCCCTCTGATCCAAAGTAAAAGAATCTGAATCTTGGCTGCCAGCATCATTGCATTGTATTGCATTTTTCTTTACTTGGAATTAATAGGTTTGCTCTAGAGATGTTTAATCTTATTTAACTTAACAAATTTCCACTGAAGTGAATAGGAATTGTTTTTTTTTTTCAAAATACAAACTTTCAGAATTTGCCATTCAATTTTAAACTTTGAAGTTCATAGTATATTATATAATTGGGACTTTTTTTTTTAAGAAAGATATTTATTTCTTTGAAGCTTTTGCATCTTTACTTCATGGTTAAGGGTGATCAAATGTAGACAACAGCTTCACTTGATGAAAAATTTAAAATGTCATATTTTTCTGGGGTTCCATAAAGACAGAATTGCTTATTTGAATAAAAAAAAACTCAAACAAACAAAACCCACTACAAAACCAAAAGAAAAAACCCAAGTCACAAAACTCATATTTTTCCAGAAACCAAGATAAGGAATTTTAAAAACCCAAACTTGTGCATGTAAAGCATGCCAGAGAAAGGGTTAAATCTGTTCTGTCCTAGTACATTCTTCCATTGTTGCTAAAAGGAATTATAAATGCAAACAGCTGCAATTTCTTTGTTAATGTTAGAGATAATAATTTTGGACCGGTTCCAGACATATTGATAGCAATCTTACTATTGATTTCTGTAAGATTTTCTTCAGTTCTTCAAAGAAGCTTAGGTTTTCCCTAATTTTTTTTACATTCATCATAATTCTGAAAGTGTATATTGGACTTTATCCCTTCTTGCCTTTTTCTACACAGCAGTAATTTCAGGTTAATAGTACCATTTAGCAGGTTGTCAGTGTGGTGTTGTTTTCCACTCTCATGTGAGTCAGAGGCAGTGATTTTCAGGTCTTGAAAATTTATTTATCCACTTTTATATCCACATGGCATAAAGCTAAGAGGAACTATGCTGGCATTCATTTTTCA
Source organism: Anomalospiza imberbis (assembly GCF_031753505.1). Taxonomy (NCBI): domain Eukaryota; kingdom Metazoa; phylum Chordata; class Aves; order Passeriformes; family Viduidae; genus Anomalospiza; species Anomalospiza imberbis. The sequence goes on along the minus strand of NC_089693.1, from coordinate 12,667,356 downwards.
TTTGTAGTGTTTGATCTTAGGACATACATACGTAATCCATACCAAGTCACATGCAGAACTTCTTTGATCAGAGGAAGTGTGGGGATAATACCGCTGTTGTCATTCCCTAGCTCACTGATTGGACACAAAGAAATTGGATATTCCCTCCTGGAGTAGATCTGAACCTGTATCTTTCTCAGTGGTAGCTCATTTCTTATTCTCAGGGCATTCAGCAGTGAGCCATCTACAGAAATTTTTTTCCCTTTTTTTTGTGGAAATATCCAAATACTTGCACGGTTAAGAGCTAGAAATGAGATTTTTCTCACCTCCAGGTGCATTTTATGTGTAGGACTGCAATCTCACAATAGCTGCTGCACTGGAGCAGTTTCCCATGTGCCATCCTTTGATGCCTGTTTCTTCTAATGCATAGGGAGCCAAAAATTTCTTATCTGGAACAGCATTACAACATTCTAGTTCTTCTGGAGTTGTGTGCCTCAGTTTTTTGTGAAATTTGAGGAACTGGATTTATTTACCATTTAAGAAAATTGTGGGGATAAATGTCTTTAAGAACTTAATACTAGATAATAAATTAAGGAAATAATGCATGTGATATTCCAGGAATGCCAAAAACTGGAAAAGTGGAAGGACAGCAAAGTACAGACTTTATTCCTAAATGCAGCATAACATTTTAACTGCCTGCTGTATTTGTGAAAAAAATGAAATGTGAAAAGTCACAACACTAAGACTAGTTTGCAATAAATTGTCTTGCACTTAAAAATTCCTAGTTTAAGCAACTGTTAATGATTCAAGCTTTTAAGTATATTTGAAAGCTGTTAGCTATAACCTCATCTTTTGTATGTGGTTTTGGAGCCCTTTAAACTATTCAATTAAATGAATTGGTTCATGCAGGAAAAAAGCTTCTGCTGATAAATACTGGAGTGAAATTAATGGTGGCAATTGAATTCCATAGGCCAGTGTAAAGAATTGTGAAAGACTTACCTAGAATCTAACAATATGTTTTGTTAAGATGAGGAATCCGTTCAGTAATGGTAAATCAATGCAAGGCAGGATATAGCAGCTCCTGCTCACTAGAGAGGAATAGTGACCTGCAGCAGGGCTTTAAACACTTCATTGTCAGGGTTTCAGAAATCTGTCCAGTTGCAGATGACTTTTTAATGTCAACTCTTAGAAAATAATTGTGCCTGTCTTTCTATATAGAAAATGAACTCCTTGCCTGCTTGCTGTCTGAAGGTTTTGTCAAGGAAGTGCAGGTTTTGTCAAGGAAGTGCAGCCAAAGAGAAGGGTTATTCTGTCTCTGATATATTCTTTCACATTGCCATCTTGTTATGACCTACTGCCTTTTTATATTAGTCCAGATATGCATTCTGACTGTGCATTTGAACAATCAAAGACCCAAAAAATAATCCTGACTTGGAGCATTAGCCCATGTGGATCACTGAACTGGTATTTTGTGCTCTTGGGCAAATTCCTATACATAACAATTCATTAAATTATTAGATATCAGGCTATTTTAAAAAATGATATGGCAGGTCAGTTTTGCATGTGTGCATTAGCAATAAGCAGTGTAAGAATTGTATAATCAACATTTCATTGCTATTAATGTGAATTAGATTCATCTGTAATCTCATTTTAGACTGAGAAACAGCAAACCAATTAATCTAACATTTATTTGAAGAATGTACTTTGGGCATAACCTGGTGACAGCAGTAGCTTTCCTCTGTATGGAATATGCATTAAAAGTGAGTGTATTGTATCCTAGTTTCATATTACAAATATTTCCAGTAAAAGAATACAAATCAATGCTATATTTTAGCATCTAACTTGCAGTTTAACTATACCACTGTATCATGTCCTATATATCCAATTAAAACTGTAGTTTGATCCAGTAGTCTTTAATATTAGTGGTCAAGTACTGAAGGAAGTAAGCTTAAAGACTCATTCTAGAACTACAGCTTATTTCATTCCATGCATCATATATTTTACCAGAGGACTCCTTAATGTAGCAGAAATCGGATTTGGTGTGTATTTTTACACAAAATCAAATTCAAAAGGCGCCATCTCAGACTCCTACAAAACATTAGGATAGATAGGATTCATTGGTCAAGGAGGAGAATATATATGATATGAGGATCACATATATTCTAAATTCAAATGCACAATGAATTTTAGTCAGTTTTGGTTTCTATGTGCTTTTTCAGTGTTTACTGAATGCAAGGAATCTCTAATGCTCTATTTAAATCTTTAAAGGTAAATATTTTGAGAGGGGAGGAGCTGTTAATACAGACTTATAAAAGTATAATTGGTTCATTTCTAGTCTCTTCTATTTAGAAGTTCATTTGGTGAGGCAAAGTGCAATGCTAATCTTAGAAATATTTCACAGTTCTGACTTGGGGCTTCAAAGTGATGAGTGAAAGAATTGCAAATACTCCCTGTTACTTGCTTAGTCTCCTCTAAGACTGTCTTCTACTGGTTGTTTTTGGTTTGTTTTTGTTCTTTTGTTGGGTTTTGGGTTTGTTTAGTTTGGGGTTTTTTTGAGGAGCTGCTCCTTCTCACATCTTGTTTCCTTAGTCTGAATATCTCCTTGCCTATATTGTTCTTCATTCAACACAGCATTCAGACTTTCTAATAGTATATAATCTGTAATCCTTGTAGTTTAGTTGGAGCCTTGGATTTCTGTGACTAATTTAGTACACAGAGCCATCGGTCAGATAAACCCTTACAACTGGAAGATGTGTGAACATACCATAAGAAATAAGCATATAAGTTTCTAAGTACTGTTTTAATTTCTTGTGTGTCATACTCTCCTTTTTAATCAATTTGTGTCTGTATAATATAGTGTTAATTTTATTCATAAAGGTATAAAGAACAAAAACTGAAGTTTTTCACCGTGGTTAGGTTATATTTTGAAGTTTGTCCTACTATTTTAACTTGCTAATAATCAATCTCTAACTGCTCAGACTCTGTCCTCTTTATTGTCTACACTGTTTAAGAACACAAAGGCCTTAGTGATGTTTCCCTATTTCTCTGTCCTTTTTTGCTCACCCGGCTTCTGTAAAATCTTGTGAATAAAATAGCAAAAATAGATTACTTAAATTCCATCACTTCCTCTAGAATTTTTTGTGCAAATAGTTCTTGCAAAGCTGGAGGTTTTCTAGATGGGTCTATTATGAGAAGCAGGCTGAGGTGGGGGAAAAAAGTACTACTGTGTATAGTCCACAATTAACACTGAAACTTAGCTCTGTGCTAACAGCCATAAATAACAACACAGTATCAGAATACCTTGTTCATATTTATAAGACACCATCTAGAGTTTTTCTGTGCTGTATTGATGTTTTGTAATCTCCTGATACTATTTTTATTAATTTCTTTGCTGTTTGTATGATACTGTGGGTACACAAAGGGCAGGAAAAACTTAAGTAGATTCTACCCTAGAAAGATTGTAGAGCTGGATGCCTTTCTGAGAAAGGAGTGATTCAGAACAGCATGGATAAAGGGATGATCCCCAGGCAGAAGTTCTCTTCTCCACATTATGTGATTATATTGCTGCCATGCTTGAGAAAGGCTTGCAAGAGTTTGGCAGTATTTTCTTCAGGCTCTGCTGTCTGAATTTTCCTTATCACGGGGAATAAAATTTTTCTGAGACATTTTGACTGCAGTTACCTATGGCTTCTACTGGGCAGTAGTGAAGGCAGAACAATCTGCAGTGTGCAGTTAACAATTTTTGTCATGCTTTAGTTAGTTTTCTGTCATGTAGTTGGAATACAATTTATTGAAGGAATTCTTTTTAACGATATATGAAGCAAGGTACCTTTGAATTTTGCATCTTACATTTTTTAAACTTTTAGGAGATACAGATTTAGTTCCCAAACGTGGTCTATAACTACATATATTTGAAATGTTTCTGTCCTTTAATTCCAGAATAACAGTCTTGCCTACTTTATTTGGAAGGAAATGATAAAATTAATAATGCAAATATTGAACCAACAGAATTACTAATATTATCTGTCATTGAGACAAGTTAAGTGTTTTAATAGTTTTGTTTGTTTAAAAAAAAAACTTGCAGAAAGAAAAATTACTTCAAGCTACTCCTAATAGTTTTCAGTAAGATGGAAATTTTTCATTATGTGTTTTGTTAAAAACATGCTGAAAGGTAAAACTACTTTATTTATACAAGTCATTATTAGTATGGAAGTAGAGATTCCCAGCTAACACACAGCAGATTAACACAACTCAACAGTGCTTGTCTCTAGCAATGAGATCAAGGTATCTGTCTCAGCAAACAAAAAATAGAAATAGCTCAAAAGAAGCCTTTCTTGCCTACCAAGCTTATCAAGACAATATTGAACCAGTTGGAGGTACATATGTATCCATCACCACTAGAATGTACCTCAACAGAACTTTTAAATTTCAGGATGGACCATTGTGTTCATCCTTGGGTGCACTTCTGCACCTGTACACATTTTTAGAAGGCTTAATGCATCTATTTGTGTTTCATGTCTCATGGGTACAGAATCTGTTTCTCTTTGTAATATAAAAGTAAACTAAGTGTTGTTTCAAAGCAAATGAGCATCATTAATAGGAATAGTATTTCATATTTGCATGGTGCACAGAACCAATCAGCACACAATGACTTCCAGATTCTGAAACTTAAGATGTTCAGTATTGTCTCATGGCTGGTTCATATTTAATGTTTCACTGTATACTTTATTTTAAGGACCTAAGTTATGTCCACCAAGTATCCTATCTTACTTCAGCATCATGTTTTAGTTCTTTAATTGTATTGCTGGTAATGAAGTAAGAATTAAATACAGAAACTCTTCTGGTGTATCTGAGGAAATTTTTTGTCAAATTCCAAGTGTTTCAGCAGAAGAATTTTTTCTCCCTACTCTTGGAAAAATCCAACTTATATCACACTTAAGATATGTATCACTAATTCCCTAAAGACCAGGTGCCAGTATTGTTCTCATATGATGGATGTTAGTCACATCACCTGCTGCACTACTAGGAGATGCTCAGATAGCCTAGTGAAGAGGGTGAAGTAGGAACCTGAATCCAGGAAGTATTTCCTGTAGAATAATTAGTAGCTTGTCTGTGTATTATTTCCTCTCTACCACTCATTTACCTGAATAGGTTTTGGATTTCTTTTTTCCTTTCCTTTCCTTTTCTCTTCAGAACTGTAAAAAGAGAGAAGCAAAACCTATCTGACATAATTAAAGCATGCAAGCTCAATTTAATGTACTAATAATATGCTAATGCTAAAATTATTCTGTTTCTTTTGGACATGAAGTGCTGTCAGGGTTTTGCATCTCACCAAACTGTCAAGTTTAATGCTGGCAATGAACATAAGTCTTTATCTTGACTGAAAAGACAATCTTTTTTAAATATAAGTTAAGCAGACATTGGTCCTAGCTTGTTTTCAGTGAAAAGTAGCATTTTGATATTTTAGACAAATTGTTCTAATAGATGTGTCTTGTCGGAACCCAGTGAGTTTCGACAGTGTCTGAGATATTTTTAGCAGATTAAGGCCATTCTCAATGCACAGGAAAGAATTTATTATTTAATTAGTGTGTCCCCTTGAAAGGTTCAATAGGCACCCCTTTCACTAGTGACCATTGTTATCTGTGTCAAGGTGTGATATATAGTGTATTATATGAATTACACTTCTGTCAGCAGATTATATTGGGGAATAGTGAAAAAAGAGTCCATGACTTTAAACCTGTGCTTTTATGTAATGAAATTTAATGGTTTAGTTCTATGGTTAGGAATGTTTTAAAATAGGACTTGCATGTGGTTAAGGACTTGCACTGGTGACAAGCACATTAGAAATAAAATAAAAGCATCAGCAGAAGGTCTGAGCTAAGGTCTGTGCCAGGCACAGCAGGCACATCTGCCTCACATGTTCCAAGATAAGCAAAGCAAATCTCCAAAAAAAAGACTGGCAGATAGGGCAGAGAAGACCATTGTTTCCAGTCTTCCCATGATAATTGCATATAGCAGACATATTTGCAAAACAATCTCTTTAAGTTCCATATCTTATAAGGGAGTGATTTAGCCTGGAGTAAGCTGATTTTTGAATGGTCTTGGATGGTCAGCACAAATGTATGCTGGTTCTTAGTTATGTTCTAATACAGCTCATAGCTATTGTAAAATAATGTGCTTTTTCACTCTTTGTGCTTCCTAAAATGTGCTTTCCACTATCTCTGTTTTGCTACCTAAAGAGAATTTAAGGGATAAAGCTACTCTGGAATAATAACTACCCCTTTCCTTGATGCCCCCTGCCCTGAGTTACACCAGAGTTGATATTGCAGTTGAAGCCCTTAGCTCTGTGATGTGGGTTATTTTTCCTAAATTGATGAATGAATAACGTGACAAGCATAATCTAATTTACAGAGAAACAAAATTGATAATTTTGGGATCAGTGGTCAGATGTGTATGGTTTTTTTTAATCTTAAAAATAGATACATAATACTGCAGTATATTTACATGCCCATTACATAGTAATACAGCAATACAAAATGAAGAATTTTCAGTCTTTTTCTTGCTGCCTTTGTGTAATACTTAAAATTATTTATCAAATTTTAGAATGGAATGTGAGGGGGAACTGTCCTCCATATAGAAGACATTGTTGTAGAACTCACTGCTTTTAGGAGTCAAGCAGTAAAAACCTTGCAACAAAACAAAAACCTTTAAGAGCCTTGTTTATTGAATTCTGTTGGCTAAAACTGCCAAAAATAAATTAATAGCTGTTACCACTGCAGTGCTTTTTTTGTTCACAAGAAAAATACCTTGACATATTTTTTCATTCTGTGATTGGTGCACATTTCAAGGGTATAAATTAATCTTCAAAGGATCCTAGGGAATATCTTTCCTGGACACTTCACTTATACATCAAGTTGGCCATGTTAGCAATCTAATCACAATCCTGTAATTCAGTGGACAACAATTCCTTATTGTGAACAGCATAGCAGCTTTTACTATCATTTAGGTCAGCCTAAGATTGCTGATGCACCATATGTTTCAGGCCATGGATGATGGATGGTATCCTCTGGTGCCCATCCCTAAGTGATTGGAAAGATTGAAGACACACAGTTCACTTAAGCTTGCTTACTATTACATCAAGTAATCAGTGTGATAGGCAAACCTGTGCTCTCTGTGTCACACTGCCCAACTTTCTGCAGGGACATTGTGTCAAAAAAACAATCTAAGAACATTTCCACATGACAGGCCAGTTACTAGAACAACCATTTAACAACTGGATTCATCTAAAAAGCTTAATAACATGGAAAAGTCAATACATGTTTTTAAAACACCTTTATTTATATGAGTCAGACATGGTGTTTTGTTTTTAAAGGGTTTTTTATTTCAAGATTGAACTTATGCAACCAAGGAATAATAAAGTAATCATTTTCATAGTTCAGCCTCTAGTATGTCAAAACATAGTGTTCCTAATGTTAATCAGAGGGAAAGACTACTTTGAGATAATATTAAATGCTTTAGAAGTTGTTTACTGTTTTGTGGTTAGAAAAACATAAGATGAGTTTAAAGTTTAAGACTGAAATATTTTTTTATTTCCCAGTGCCTGTCTCTACTGACAGCACTCAGTGTTGTTTTTATTTTCTTTAACTCTGTTGGACCAGTATCAAACTCAGGAAATTGAGAGCATCCTCCTTTTTAGGAAGTTTTAGGTGGTACTGTGCTGAGGAATCTTTTATATGATACAGAAGGGAAAGCCTAGATAATACTCTAAATCTCATTTTGCATAAAAATCCTGCAAGACTTGCAGCATTTGTTTCAGCAGTCAGAATAGATCCAACAAAATAATATCAAGTGAGGTGTTTAAAATGTTACAATTTGAAACGACTACTGGTGTATGATATTGTAAAAATGGTAGAATAACTGAGTTGAAAGCTGAGTACATAGGTCATAGTATCTGTATGCCACTTCAACCATGAAAGAGGAGCTAGGCAGTTCTGTGAATTCAACAGTCAGAATTTCAGTGCAGGCTTCCTCTTGTCAGTCCTTTGATAGATGACACACTGAATTCCATAACCAGACAATTTAGGCAGCAGCCTCTAAAGTAAATATTAAACTAAGGTAATGGAAAGAAAAAGCTATTCTGAGGGAAAGAGTTTGGGGAGTAGTGATTAACACTGACTTTAAAACCAAGGCTGTCAAAGATGTGGAGAGTAGATGTGTTGGTATTAGCAAGACTCATCACTGCAGAACAGAAAATGTTGGAAAACTGAATAATTCTTGTAGACAGTGTCTGAATATATGAACCTGTCCTTGTTAGAACTGAGGTTTTTGCGGCCAATGGCACTTTGGTTGCTTACTGAGACACTTGCTGGGGAGAGATGGTTACTGCTTTACTGTAACTTGTTCTGCTCCGAGGATGCTCACAGTGGAGCACTAGAGCTGAGAGAGTAAGCTGGAATGATGTGTACAAATGAATGCGAGGATAAATTAAAGCATTTCAAATATAAATTGCATTAGACTGGAATAGTTTATTTGGAAGGAGCCTACAAAAATTGTTTAGTCCAGGACATTACTTTGGCCTTGTCAATGAGGAAAGAGACCTATAATTAAGAAGAAAGGGCTTTAAATATCTGAAAACTTACTTTTCTTCAAAGGACAGTTGAAGAGAATGAATGAGAGTAACTTCTGGAAAGGTGTTTTAGCAACCCCACTAGCCAATTAAGCTAATAGGAACTTTAACTAAAATATAGCCCAGAGTCAAACCCACGTACTCTAAAAATTCTTTGTGGAATTTTTTGCTTTTCTAAAATCAGAAGTGTCAGTCAATGCAGGAAGTGTAGAAGTGGGTCATAGTATTTGAATCCAAGCTGGACTTCCAAACGAAACAGGCAGTAGAGCTTCAGCCAGTGTGGCTGTAAGTACTTTATATTGGTCAGGTAGTGTAGTATCTTTTCCTAAAAAAAATGTTAGTTAAATATCACAAACATGGAGATAAATATTGAATTTCTGCTTGAAGTAAATGCGCTATAGTCATCTTCAGGCTCTGCAAAGATGTATTCTGTGATATCTGTAGCATCACATCAGTGAAGAATGGAACCACCCTCAAGTCATTAGGAAGATAGTATTTACATTTTGGAAAAAGTAAATTATTTCCTTTCTGAGGGAGGCAGCACAATTAGATTTTGGCTCTTACACATAGCAGGGATTTTGCTGTATCTTTTAAATGAGGCACTTCTCCCTGAACAATCAGTCCTATCACTGCAATAAGAACCCTGTGATAAAACTGATTATATTTTTTCAATCACCACAGTTAAACAGAAAAGAAGTTAAGCTTCTAACTACTGCAATCTGCTGCCCTTTTAAAATCGTATAAAGATGGCAGACACATGTTAAACACAGTGGGTTGTTGGTAAAGTTAACCGTGTGCATCCAAAAGTGGCAGAATATGGACTAAGGTGCAACCTCAATCTGCGCTGTAATAAAGTAGCTGTTCATCTGTGGTCAGAGATCGTCATGAAAGACCTTGAGTTCCTTCACTTTATTTTGCAGAAAGGCCATCAGACAGCTTTGCATCATCTAACTCTATCAATCAAGGACCTCAACCACTGCTTTCTGCTGAAAGCTTTCCTGTTTGGCTCTGTTTTTCACAGACAGCTCAATAACTTGTCTGTGGAGCTGTGATAAATGTGCCATGTGCTTCTAAACTGTCTCCTTAACACTGAACTGAATTTCAACTTGTAGTGCTTGTAACTAATTGTTTTCATCAGAAACATTTTTTTTTTTACCCATTATTATTCCAGATGCTCTGATTATCTTTTTTTTTTTTTCCTATTGTTCTATGGCAGTGGTAACATTTGAAAGCTTCCCTGCATACAGTGGACTCCTAGAAAACTAGATTTTACTCATTGAATAAGCTGCCAAGTATAAAGGATAAAATTAAAGGGAATCTGTATGAACAAGAAGTATAAATCTCTAATACTTTTTTAGACAAGTATGTATGAAGACCAGTGTTTCCTTGCCTCTGATTTGTGAGCGAGTCCTAAGTGAAATTCAAAAATTTGAATTTAAGTGCAGTTTAAGGATTGAGAAAATATGATGATTTATGACAAAACACTTGTAAAATCTGTCATAGTAATTAAGGTCCTAAACAAGAATACAAGTAAAAGCTTTATGTTTTGGGTTGTTAGACATCTTGGAACTTATATGCAGAGAAGCTGTTTCTTTGAAATTAAAAAAAAACCAAACAAACAAACAATTGCAGTATGTTTATTACTGTGATAAATATGCAAGTTCTACTCTGAAAATTCACAGCTGATTAGTTCATTCAAGTTGCAAAACTGTAGTACACATTCAGAATCAGAATAAAACAATATTTTCAGGGAAAAATGTAATTACTTAAAAGCAAATGAAAGCCACAGATAGCAGAAACTGTTCTGGAATAAATGAACGTGGCTGTTCTGAAGCATAATTTTGCTAGAAAGCTGGCAACTAGGGCTTTGATTTTTAGTCTGTATTGGGATAAAATGTACCACGATGAAGATCTAATTTCTAGTTTTCTTTGTAGTGATTTTAGGAGAAGGACAGGAAAGAGCATAAGACACGTTAATTGCTTTTGGGAATACGCTATTCCAGGTTAAGAAGAATAAATATTGTACACTCTGAAAAGCATGTTGATTTTTAGTGAACAGTACTAATTTACACATTCTTCATTTAGAGTACAGAGGTAAAATGGATCCTTTGGTGGATGTAGTCACAGCATAAATGTGCAGAATAAAAAATGAAATGGGATGGTGGTGTTGTATTGTATGAAAAGCAGGACAAGCAGTGAAAAGAGCAGCCCATCACGCATTAGCTGTCACCACAATGGTGCAGGGGCAGAGGGTACATCAAAACACAGCTAGGTTTATTTAACAATTTTAGTATGTATTACCTATCTAGGACGATTTTCTGTAAGAGAATTGTTTCCTGTTATTACAGTACCAGTTGGGTACAGTAATTTTTCTGATTCTCCTTTCCATACATATATCCTTGCAAGCCAATAGCGAGATCCACTCTGTCATTTGCATTTGTTTTCTCCTGCTGAGCAAAGCTAAATGGAATTTCTGCTCATAGGTGATCCCACTGGGTGGATCTCTTGAGTCCTCCTCTCTCTCTTCAATTACATGTTGAGGTGTTCATTAAGAGATGTATCTCTAAACCCTGAATCTAATTTCAGATTGCACTGTTCTCCTTCACACTATTTCACCAGTAAACAATTAACATAAGTCCGGCTGATTTATGTAATGAAAGATTTACTCTGCTAGGCAGAAGGTTCTGCTGGTGCACAGCTTTGTAGTGTCTTGCTGGGGGAAAATCTTTATGAAGCTACTGTGAACGGCTCTTCCAAAATTTTTGTACTCTCATAGCTATGAAATGGAGAAGGCATTTTAAGGCAGATTGAATGTAATGTTTTTAAGGAAATCTAGCAGACTTACAGCAATACATATAATTGTCTAGTGGCAAGACAGAAATCAAAGCAGCAAGACTGAGTACATTTTACTGATGCACTGGATGCAGTGAGAAAATCTTTCTTGGTAGTGGAAGCTACTGCTGTTTTAAATACATGAGGTAAAGCTACAGGCAGATTTTTGAACAACTTTTATAATTTAATCTATTTGTAATCAAATTCTGTTTCAATTGCATGCAGGCTGAGAGTGCAGGAGCTGGTTACTGTTACTGGTTCCCTTAATGAATGCACTGAGATTTAGAAGCTAGGTTCACTAACAATGAGTTTAATTGGTATCTACACACAGAACTGAAGTCCCAGAATTGTATTCTGGGCACACACTTGACTCAGTGAAAAATTGGGATAGATTATGTAGAGACCGTGTGTAATTCCCCTTGCAAAGTCCTCAAAGCACAGAGGAAAGGCGAGTGGCCAAGACGATCCCTTGCGCGAGCTACCTAAGATACTGGCAGCTACAAGGTCTTTAGAAGCAGTGATAAATCTGAGGGTAGTCATCTGACTTGCCTTAATCAGCACTGATTAAAAAGATCTAAATAGCTCCTGGCAGCCCCTGGATCAGAAGGATACAGATGCTCTCTCCCTGGTGGTATGCCAGTTACCACTGGGTAGGTAAATTCCATCTATAAATGTCAGGGGTAACATTTCAGTCAAAAGATGTACAGTGGCACTCAGATGTGCTGATGTACTGTGGAGATATAAGAAGAATGTAAATAACACTACAAATATTACAAATTTATTATGTACATTGATTGGGAGGCCTTTTGGAGAGGTCATGTTCTTTTTTACTGACTGAAAAGCTATGGCTTAAACAGAGGACACCTTAGAGATAGGCAAAAAAAATTAGCAATATAAATGTAATTTTAAAAGCTGGTTAACTGAAAGAGGAGATAAATGGGAAATAATATTGTAGAAGTATACATATTGTTTGAGAAAATTAAATCAACTAATCATTCTTTATCCTTTTTCACAATTCAAGACCATGCAGGAATGCAATTAAATTGAAAGGCTGAAACTTTGGAAAGTTTAAAAGAAAATATTTCTTCATGTAACCTAGTGTCTCAGATTCCCCTTCAATTAAATGGGACAGTATTTTTTCCTCCATCTCCAGCTAGTATTTTAATTTTTCTAAATTCTTAAACACCAGTTGTTGTGTAAGTTAAAATTAGTTATGCAAAGGAACACAGAATTGAATAGAGCAGAATAATTTTTCTGTAGCATTTTTAATGTAGTCTCTGGACTTCAGTAAGTGGGTAAAAGACATCTTCCATAGACTTAATAATAGTGACTTTAAAAAGACAGAAAAGCTAATTTTTGTGGTTGCCGTAGTTAATTGTATTCACAGTGAATTATTTGCAGATGAAGGCAATGTAATCAATTATCTATCCTTACAAATCAAATATCAAAAATGATATTTAGAAATTTGGCCTTATGCTGCTAATTTATGCAGAACATAAATATATAGTTATATTCCTAAAAATTCAAGCAAGCAGCTGTAATACAGCTGAGGAATGAGATGATAGTTCGTGGATCTCAGACCCAGCACCCAGGGTGAAGTTGAAACTCAGGGTTTCTGAGGTCTGGAATGGAGTAAGACATTTGCAGAGCGAAATATAAGGCCAGGGAGAGAATGAATTTTAGCACACTTCCCTCTCTTCTTCATGAACCATGTATGATGTAACACTTCTGTGTGGAAGTGTTCATGAAGCAATGAGAAGAAAATAGTTCTTGGTCTTGCATACCTTAAGCTTGTCTTTTACTCACTAGGAAGAAATATGTTGGTTTGAATTTAAATAAAATAAATTCAAACTTGTCTTAAAAGTAATTTCTGTTGACTTTTATTGAATGAGGTGCCAAGAAAATGCACTATGGAAGTCTGTCTTTTCAAAGTACATCCACTGAATGGGAACCATATAGGCGTGAAAAGACCTTAGAAGAAATGTTAGTCAGGTATTATATTTTCTGGCTAATGGCCACCTAGGAGAAGCAGTAAAATAATCATTGTAGTGAAGATTACATAATATGTCATATTGCACCTCACTGTAAATATCCTTTTAATTTTTTATGGCAAAGATTATTTGTAAGTTTATTTTATATACTGCATAGCACTAAAATGTCACTGGATCTAAAACCTTTATCCGGGAAGCTCATTAGTTGAGCTGTCTGCGTTTGTATATCTGCCATCAGCATCTGGTGAGAGGGCTGCTGCTGACCCTGCCAGACTTGGGTCATGAGGTCAGCAGGTCTCATTTATTATTCAAAATTGCTTTCTGACCTTTTATCAGCTAGGTCAAAGAATGCTGCATTCTCCTTGGCTGAATTTTATAGTGAAATCTGTATCACGCACAGATAATAAAATTACCAATACACGTTAATCTCATCCTTTCTCTCCAAAAATGTACTCACTTTGAGGTTGATGAAGTTGGAAGAGTTGCCTGTCTGTTTCAAGATCATGGAGGCATCTTGTCATCCTTGTGAAATAACACACGTAGCTTCACATCTAGCTCATGATTTGCTTGTGCATCTGCTTTCCCCTGGCGTGGTACAGAGGCAGCTGAAGGCAGAGCTCCATAGTTAACAGATGACATCTCATTTTTATCATTCCCATATTTTTGCACAGTTACCTATTAACTGTTTCTATTTCTGATGTATTTTCACTGGTAACTGTATCTTCTACCATCATTTGCACACCTGTGTCAGTTGAACATAGGAAAGCTTAGAAGCATGGTAAAGCAAGAAAAGTCAATAAATATGAAGACTTTTTCTTGGAGATTTTAACAGAATCTGGAAAGAATGAGTCTAAAATATTTTTTGATTCAAGATGTGATCTAGATCTAGGAACTCACTGGCCAGCATGATTTTAGTCCAAAAAGAATCCAGAAGCACCCTAGCAAAATTAAAAAGAACTGATGGCCAGAAATTTAAATTCTGTGATGATTAAAATAGGAAGCATAAGTGACATTGTAGTAATAAACATATTTGGGGAATTTTAGAACACTAAACTTCGGAGAGAAAATTAGCCATGAGATCTTAACAAGCCATACTACAGTATGGAAAATTGGAAACCATAAATGGCAGATTGATTCTTAAAGGGAGCTGTGCAGTTCAGCATCATCCCTCTGAAATGATTTCATCCTTTTTAAAAGAAGGAGCCAAAGGTCACATTGGTCTTGCCCTTGAAGCAGACAATATGAGATGTCAGCTTGTGCTTTCTGACACTGCATATGATGAATAACCTTGACGTAGTAATAAACAAATAACCTATATTAACGCTTAGAAGCACAGTGAAGTATTAATGCAATATATACTTCAGCAGTGTATTGCAAATATACAGCTTTCATAGAAATGGATTTCCTCTAGTAATACTATCATAAATTTATGGTTTCTTAAATGCTGCTGTAAGATAAATTCTTTAAGTAATAGTATTTGTACCTATCTTAAATATGACCAATCATATGAATAATGATTGAAGAAAATTGCTATGAAAGAGCAGTGATAAAATTATATTAAAAAAACCTGAATATCTGTATTCATGTAGATACTCGAATTGTTGTTAATACTGTATTTCTAGTGTTTCAATCACTTTTGTAAATGCAGCTCTGTCACTAATTATTCTTCAGTAAGGTTATCAGTTCTTCTCTTTTGGTATTTCTAGTAGGAGAGAAAAAAATGTATACTAGTAAGATGTCAAGGTGTGCCCAACATTTGCTTGGAATTAAGTGTTTTCTTCTATCTGTGGTAAGCTGAAAGTCTGCTTGTTGTGGGGAGAGTTGTAACAGGGTGCAGTAGTCATTTTAACAAACTCCTTAGCTTTAAGAACAGTCTTGTACTCATTACAGTCTTGATGGTACATTTAGGGTTTTTGTGGTTGGGTTGTTTTAAACTGAAAGTTAAAGCCATTTGGTATTAATGAAATGCAGGGTTTAGCCCTGTGACTGTTTGAAGTGAAGCATTTCTCTTGTTCATAAATAATGTCTGTATCTTGCAGGTATTCTGTAATTTTATATATAATATTTGTTTGCTTCTACTTACACACTGTGCTCCCAATTTTTTGAGGTGTGTGGAGAGTTCTCAGTGTTCCCTCCGAATCTTCTAGAAACCTGGCCATGTGCTGCCATATGCGAGTTAACCCCGGGTCCTACTCTGGCCTTTATTATCATGCAAAACAACAACAAAAAAAAATCATGGTGCAATAAATATTCACAGTAGTTTGTTTGACAAACACTGTCTTAACATTTGTGAAACGCTCAAGCACATATCTTAGTGTTCTTTAGAAAGTGAAAAAAGGCATTTTCATACTTTCATTCCTCATTCTTCCTTATGCATATTATGAACGCAATATGTCCATGAAAGATAATTTACAGGAGATTTGTGTACATAAGGAACCAATTTTAGATTTCATAGTGTCATATAAACACTTCAAAGGTTCTAAAATTTAGGTTCAAGAAATGTGGAGAATGCCATCCAATTGCTGGATGAAAGAAAGTAATACTCTAATTAAAAGGCAAGAGCAACTCAACAGTAATACTTACAGACGTATAATGAGCAGAAAAATACATAGAAAATAGTACTTAACAGATTAATGAAAAAATAAATTTCATCTTCCTCTTTTAACAAACACTTAACTGGGCAGAGATTGGCCTGTCTTTACAAGTACCAACCAAATGAACAAAGAGAAAGGAGAACCCCTCTACTGTCTTTACACTGAGTGGTAAGTGAAACTCCCTAAAAATCAAAAGTAAAAAAAAAGAATATGTATCCAAAAGAGAGTGCAGTCTCAAAGAAGCCAATAAAATAATCTGCTTTTTAGAAGGTGACATTGTTAGAATAAAAAATAAGACAAGAAGGAAAATGAGCCCTACCTATTCATATACACTCTGTAGCTGTCTCCATGAGCTGAAACAAATCAAGTAATTTGCCCTTCTAAACCACATTTTCACTTTCCTTTAGCTCTGAATGAGTAATTCCCTGGGAATGGAACCTGAAGTGGCAGCTGTGTATGCAACTATAAAAGTGTCAGGTAGATAGCAGTAATGTTTTTTATAACAATACAGTATGGTAAATACTGCTGATCCAAATTTTTTAGTACTGAATTTAATATTTCCCATTGTAAGAATTATTTAAATCTGTTTTTAGCTTTTAATATTTTCTGGGGAAAATAGTGTCTCTTAAGTAAGTTAGTACTTCTAGGTACTAATGCCTTACACAGCTGTAGATCTGTTTGCATCCTCTTAAGTCCAACAGGCCATATGCACTGTAGGTATTTTTTCAAAGACTGACACAAGAGTTCTTGCAATTCTTTAGCAATGTAAAAATGTGGTGCTCTCTTGCCAGAGGTAGGCTATTCTTCTCTGGAAAAACCTTTGGGTTATGGGAGCAGTTTATGGCTAGAGGTTCACCTGCGTTTGTCATTTGTGATAAAAGATGTTTAAAGATGGGGTGCCTGTGAGCTTCAGTGGGCTCTGCATTTAATTAACAATTAAAAGCAGTTACACTGTGGTGATACAGCTGTGCAGTCTCAAATCACTGGAATAAGAAGTCTGAAGTTCTGTTTTGAAGCTCAGAATTTACTTTGGTTATTTTGGAAAAGATTAAGCAGATTCCTGAGTGTCAGTTATAAGTAAACTTGTCTTCTGTTCTTCTGATCGTACTTATGGAAAGTCATCTTACTTTTACAGTATCTGTTCTAATCCTTTTCACATATCAATTAGAATTTCTACACTGCTTGTTTCAACTCGGTCACCTTGGCCAAACTCAGATTGTGCTAAATCAAGAGCAGATCTAGCTTTTTAAAAAAGTGTACCTAGTCAACACAGAGGTGAAGAAGAGAGTGAGCATTCTGTGATTTATTTTACAAGACTGCAGTGCTTTCTGTTAATTATGCTACAGCCATTGCACAGTGCTTTTGAAACTGCAGTCAAGGTCCTGCTGCACATTTGTACCTTTTTTGTGCAGGAGCCCTTTTGGCATTTCCACTTCACTCATCTTACAAGCTGGAGTGCAACCTTTAGTGATCTCTTGAACTGGCAGTTTTGTATCCTGAAACACTAAATTTGTTTTTATCCTTCCATATGAAAAAGGATATATATGACTGTCCCTAGATTCACCTCTGAATGTGCAGACAAGTTGGTAGTTGAAAGGAAATAGGAACAAAAACAAATCAACCAGTAAAAAAAATACCAGCAATACAATTTGAAGTATCTGCAGCAGACTGGTAGGACACTTCCATATAGATTTTCTTGTGGAGGACTGGATAATTTCCCAATAGTCAGTGTATACCTACCTTTTCTATGTGTGAATTGGAATATAGATGTGCACAAATAAACAACACCCTAGTAGACTTAAGTTCCAGAACACCTAAATAAAGATATTCCAGATACTTTTGACAAGGTATAATAGAAAAAGCAATAGAAATATTTGTTTTCAGAACTAACAAGAAACTAATGATCAGACATTCATGAAAAAACAAATTCTAATTAGTGATTTGGCTACTATGGTAATATAAATACAGCCAGTGAATGTAATGTTTCACCAACCCTCATAATTTTATGGTAAATCTTATGGTATTTTGTGTGTTTCTTTCTCAAAAGTCCCACTTCATATGGCAAAGTGATAGTATGCAATTATTGCTATATCCAGTCATTCTTCCTGAGGAATAAAGGCTCAACACCCAAAAAGGATAACACTTAAAAAACAAGTGAAAAAAAATCCTAAAGAACACTTTTTTTCTTTTTTCTTTTTTTTTTTTTTTTTACCTCATACCTCTGGTGGCTTGAGTCCTATGCTGAAAGTGAGCAATACCGAATCTGATTACAGACTTTTCAGTTTGGCAGTATTGAGCAGCATCTTTCTGTTACATTTGACCAACCTTATTTAAGCAAAGTGCAGTGAATTTTACATTTTAAAATATCCTACCACTTCTCCATCTAGATAATTTCTGCCTCACATATACATGACACTTGAATGCACCAAAGAGCTCATGGAAAAGCTCACACTTGTGTTACTCCTTGGCTCTTTATCCCACCATAACTCCAATAAGAATGTGATCTGGCAAGGAAGATCAGCTGCCCTTTTTGGACCCATGCTTTTTAGTTCTTCGCACATGTGGTCTCACACAGCCTCTGGAGCACAGAGACAGTTGTCAGTCACCTCCTTAGATGTCCAACTTCTTGGAAATGCCTGTGGTATCTGTCTTGCCTCTTTATTACCTGTCTCAAAGGGGAGGCTCCAGGCTCTTTTGTTCGCTTACAGATAGGTCTTGCTGATGGCCTGAGGAATAGGGCTGAGTGTAAGTGAAGGTGCAGTATTTGGCAGCAGTCATCTTTTACCCATTAAGTATCTCACATATTCTTGCTTATCTATTCATTTGAGGGAGTGCCATGTTCGTTTTCTGAAGATACATCCAGTGGTGTTTAAAGTGGACAGCCTGTTTCACAAACCTGTGTCTGCTTTGTGGTAACTGCAGCAGATGATCCACGTTCATTACCAATAAAATTATGTATCATCCGACAGTTCAACAAGTGCCTTTCTGATATTTACACATAGCAACAGATATTGCTCATTAATTCAGAGAATAGCAAAGACCAAATTTTGTTCTAAGTTGCAACAGGAGAATAACAGCCTTGAAATTCATCTAAACTCATGCTTCTGTAACAGAGCCCAGAATTATTGCTCATATATACAAAACTGATTTCCAGCTACAAAATAACAAAAGAGACAGCAACCTCTAGTAACTGATGTTTGTGAAAAATTACAAAATTATGGTGTGAGATGTTAGTTTGCTGCCCTAAACACTAATTCACTACAAATCTTAGCCATGTAACTGGAAATCATTAATTAAATCCTGTGCAGCCAAGAATCATGCATAATGTAACACAACTACTGCAAACAGTCCGCTCCTGATAATTTAAATTTCCTTCTTGCTCTTACCGACATGAGGAGCTTGTATTTGAAGTAGTCCCTGATGAGATTTTGCCTTTTCATCCTTGGAGAATGTCCTTGTACATATTTATAGGACAAAGTAGAAGGATTACCTATGTGTGTTTTTTGCTTCTAGGGTATTAAATGTGTTAATGTAAAAAATACATACCTTGGTACAGTATGATCACCTCAAAAATATTTTGACTCTATGGAAAATAAAGGGTCTAATGCTCTAAGCCTTTAAGTAATCGCAGTCTGATTGGGTCATGTTCATAAGATAGCTACTATTAAATTGAATATGCAATTCCCTGTGAAAAATACAATTTCCATATCTTCCATTATTTTTTATGGAGAGGATTTTAGTAAGCAGCCCACTCCAAAGGGCAGTGTTATTGCTAATCCATTGTCACCTTAGGGGTGACAATAGATAGGCTACTCCAGCAACACTGCTAATGTTCAAAAAGGCAATTTGTTTAAAAGATGGGCACAGAAGGAGAAGGAAGTGGAGTTCACAAATTAAAAACTGCACAGCAGTTTCACTGCAAACCATCTACTAGTCATACGGTGCTATCCAATTAATCCATTACTCTTAGAAGAGGAATCCCTGTATATCCAGGTACAATCCTTGCCAAATATCTGGACACAATCATAGGCTTTTAGGATTACAAGTAACATAATAAAGGATAATGATCAAAAATTAAGCTCACCAATACAGAATGCTTGGGTTAACTGGACTTGCCATGTGCACTGTAAGGCAGCAGTCTGTTAGGTTTAAAGTGAGATTAAGGAGTTGTGTAACCTGCAATTATGCTGGTTTTCATTTAAAAAATAAGATTATTTGGCTCAGTAGGGCCCTTCCTTATATTTACCTCTGTTTAATTGGATTTGGAACTGCTTAAACATCTTTGAGTTGGAGCTTATAAGAAGATGATCCCAGCTGTTTTTCAAAGCTTAAGACAGCAGGCAGACAACATGATCATGTCAAGACTCATACTAAAGCCTTAATCCTACTTTTTCATCAACTAGCGCTACAGCTGAGTCTTTAACCTTCTAAGTACTAAATGTGCTTTGGATCTCTCACAATATATTTGCTGTCAAATGTTATTCTCTGATAATATTAATTTTTGCTTCCTTTCTAAAAGTACTTTTTAGCATAGGCTCTATCTATCTGAGTTTGGAGAGCTGGAGTGCAAGACTGTATTTTTAGTCCTTTTATTTTTAGTTCTTTTAAAAATACTGCTTGCAAACTTGCATGTATTGAAGTCTATTGTTCTCCATGGGGGCAAGGCAATGCATTGACATGTCACTCACATTGCTGTAATGAATAATCAACTATATTGGTAACTATTTTTCAATGTACATAAATTGTGAATATATTTTGTTTTCAATAAGGAAGAAATGAGAACAACTTTAGTTTCGTTCAGGTCTTTTTCCTAGGAACTGTCATGATGACCAAAAGAAAATTTTCCAAATTTACAGCCTCAAAACATGAATTATTTTGTAACAGTACATTATTTACTTTAATAATCCTAGGATTGGAAAGAGATTAAATCTTCTAATGAGTTATTCCTGCATCTGTAAATAGTAGCCATGCAATCTGTCTCCTTTTTCTTCTTTTTCTTTTTCTTCTTTTTCTTTTTCTTTTTCTTTTTCTTTTTCTTTTTCTTTTTCTTTTTCTTTTTCTTTTTCTTTTTCTTTTTCTTTTTCTTTTTCTTTTTCTTTTTTTTTTTCTTTTTCTTTTTCTTTCTTTCCTTTTTCTTTTCCTTTCCTTTTTCTCCTCCTCTGTCGGGCAGTGCTCCGATTTGTCCTAGTGACACAGGGCTGCCAGCAGGAAAGCAAGCGTAGTTAATGCTCAGCTGCTCAAACCAGTCAAGCAAGCTAGCAAGTCCCAGCTGTGCTACTTGATGTTTTTTGATTGCACCTAGTCCTCAATCTGTGAACTGTTTTCTGGACTTAGATTCATCAAGCTCTGCCGCTTTAAAAACTCATGCAGGCAGGCATCCTAGGATATGCCATTATAAGCTGCTGCCAGGGGATCTTCTAGGAGATAAATGGAATCTGTGTGAAGTAAATTAGTGTGAACCAGTCAATCTGTGTGTCAGCCTTGAGCCACATCCATGGGTAACTAGCTTGCTGACTGAAAAGTCCACTGTCTTTTGCCAATCAGGGGTCTCAGCCACCAGGAAGCAGTCCTATACAACATTAGTTTCTTGGAATAATGCCTGTTTGACCAGCTAGTGAAACTCTACAGTGTACAGTTCTGTACTGCTTGAGTTTACTTATTGCTTACAATTGAACTGAAAATCTTTTAAAGTCAGATAACATTTTAACAGTAGGGAGCATCACAGAAATGTCTTGGAAATAAGTACTTCCACTTTCTTACAGCAGCCATTCAGCAGAGTCATGCTGTGCTGCAGTTGGCTTTACCTCCCTATCAGTAATACATCTCCAAGGCCATAATGCAAAAGAATAACAATAATCTGGCCAGAAGAGGTTAATAAAGAGGGTTTTTTTTCCATGGATTAAGCTATTTGGGCAGCTTTGATCGAGAGATGGGCAAACTATAAAAGCTGCAGCACTCATATTATGCACAGGGATGAGTCAGTATCACGTGTCGTGCTGCACACTTTTGTTTAGTTTTTGTTTTAAAAGCAAATTGATGCAATCTGCAGCAAAAATTTCTCTGTAGAAAGGGACTGAGCTAGAATCCTCTACAAGCTTCCTGGTTAATGATTTTATATTTGAATACCAAATCAATCTACTATCATGAAAATAATAATGTCAATGCTGTCAATTATGCAATTTTAAAAATAGGAAGTGTTTCTTTGTTGGTTTTTTAGGTGCTACTGACACAGTGCTAGGATTTACATCTGCACTGTGTGCTCTGCAGCACCACTGGTCTAATGTACAGAAACCAGGGGAATTTTGCTGTATTTCTTTAGAAAAAGGTTCTTCATCCTTGGTGGTTGGTGGCCAGGCACTCGAACAGACTCCCAAGGGAAGTGGGCACAGCGCCAAACAGCTCAAGAAGAGTTTGAATAATGCTCTCGGGCACGGGGTGGGATTCTTGGGCATGGTGCTGTGCAGGGCTAAGAATTGTACTTGATGACCCTTGTGGGTGTCTTCCATCTCAGCATATTCTGTGATATTTTTAGAAATTTGGATAGGTGAGTAAATGCTATATACTTTAATTTAAAAAGAGACTGATTATCTAGTAACTAGCAGTTTTTGGCTTTCTTTACTAATTCTGTAACCATTTTTTCTTCCCTATTGTCTCCCAATTACTGGTTGGAAAAAAAAAAAGAGGGATAAACAATGCTAATCAAATTATTCAGTCTTACATCATGTTTGTTTACAAGAAACACTTATGGAAATTGGAAAAGAGAAATTTAGGCATTCTATCCAGAGAGGACATTGAGAAGAAGAAACAGTATATAATAGAAGAATTAATGAAAGGCTGTTTGGGGTTGCATTTTCCTTCTTAAAATCCTCCTAAGTTTTACAGAAGCTTGTGTTTCAGAGCTGTGCAGTAGATGCTGTGTGGAATTTTATGGGAAAGTATTTTATTTCTTGCAGCACAACCCACAGAGACAAATTTAACTAGTTAGGTGTTTTATAATATATACTACACAGAATACATGGACAGAATCTGCTATAAATCACAACTAAGATCAAGACAACTGCTTTAAAATTGAGTGAATGTTTCATTGCACTAATGAAACAAAAATGGGATGTCCTTTGAGAGCATAATTTGTTACATGCCATTATATTTTAGTTGAGAGAAGTAGGAAGTCCCTCTGGGTGAATAAAACTTCAAGGTATATTGGGAAAAGAATCACTGAAAATTTCAATTTTTCTGTTTGGAGGAATGCTTCCCTCACAGACATAGGGAGAGAGGAAAATGGACTTTTGAGGGTCTTTTTGATCTATTAAAACCTCTCTCACATACAGAAGGAAAAATGTTCTTTAGTTGCAATTCACTTGACGAGCGACATGAGCTCTGTTTGCAGGTGCCTTTGAAGTGCAAGAGCCAGCTCAGGCTTCCCAGGCATGTGGATTGGTTGTTCTGCAAACTGAGCTCTGCCATCAGGTCCTGCTTCTGCATTCATTGTAATGGATTCAAGGTACAGGACCTTCCAGTTTGGCTGGTTCCATACTGGCTTATTTCAATTTCCATGTACTGCAGCAGCATTCACTTCAGAATAATGTGTTTCTCTAGGTTAATATCTTCTTTTTTTTTTTTTAATTAAAATCTAATGAAAACTGGGCAAGTGTGATATTTAATCATCAGAAGATAACAACCAGCCATTCTTAATTAAATGACAACTACACACATCTGTGCAGATTTTTTCAAATTACACTAAAATTTATGAAATTACTGGCATCTGATGTCTTCTGTCAGTGAAATGAATATTTGGTTTGTAGAACCTGAGAAATGGCCTAGAAAGAAAATATGGTTCAATTCAATAAGGATGAGGACAGGGATTTAGATTGAGGTAGGATTAATCTTCTGCAAAGAGACAGGCTGGCGAAGAAAAAGCAAGACAACAATTTCTCAGGAAGGAATCTGGATCACAAGCTGTGCATGAGTCAACAGCATTCCTGATGTGGCAATGAAGGCAAGCACCGTACCAGGGAGTGTCACCTGGAAAACCTGTGAGTGGTCCTTGAGCTGTGTTCAGCACTGGTGCCACCAGGGGCACAGCCCCACCCAGGCAGACTCCTGCCTGCTGGGACCCTGCTGGGCGGGAGAGTCACCTGCCCCAGGGCCGGGGTGCCAGCTCCATCTGCGCCTGTCACCTCAGTGTCTGCCTCTCCTGTGTCTCTGGGACTGCTGAGTTTCTGCTGATATTTCTCTTGGCAGCTCATGAATATGTTCTGCTTTTCTTGTGATATTTGTGAAATAATCTTACCCTTTTAGTTTGGCTGGAAATACATGGAGAAAGCAAAGATTAGGAACCGTCAGTCTGGAAAAGAGAGAAAACAAAGGATTTCAGTCACAGGGGTTATGGAGAGAGTGTGCTGGGCTTATACCTGTGCCTTTTCTCAAACAAGAAGTTGCACATTAAACCAACAGGGAATAGGCAGACAGACAAAATGAGGTGCCTTCCTGTGTGAGAAAACTATGGAGTTTGCCATGTCAAAGTGAGTTTTAGGGTGTAGGATGTAAAGGATGCAAAAATTCCACATTTAAGGAAAAACTGAAGAAATTTGTGAAACAGAAATCTACTGAGTTATTACAGGAGGGGAAAAAATTCTTTATAATTCCTTGAGTTTCAGATTGGACTTTAGGAGAAATTTCTAATAAAATATTATTTTATGGTTGTTGGACTCTTAAACTGATAATTTTTAGTCTCAGCAAATATAGCTGTTCTTAAACTTTTCATTATATTTTTATGGTATCTATGAAATGTGCTTTTAAAATAGTACTCAAAGCATTTATTGGTCCATCAAGCTTCCTAGGTATAATACAGTAAATGCCTTTAGAAGCCAAACAGCTCAGAAGTGACATTGCAGCACAATTGTTTTATCCATTTACAAAAATAAAAAAATACCACCATTTTGTTTCCCTTTAGAGCTTTTTTTTTTAATGCAGTTTTATTTAGATTCAGGTTGCTTTGTATTCCATATTGAACCTTAAATACATTTATCACCTGTATCCTCTCTTGCCTAACATCTTTGAATGAAAAATAATTTTTGTTGTCCTATCCAGTCATTTTGAATGACAAATAAGTTCTTGTTTTCTCTGCAGACTGTCTTTAAGTCACTAATCCACCTTACCAATAACACAGGCGTCTTATCAGAAAATACTAAATGTTTTATTTGCCTGAGTTATGCAAACTTCTTTCTCCGGTGTGTCTGCCTTCTAAAAATTGGTATGCAGAGCATGTTTTTTAAACTTTAGTGCAGGATATTTACAGAGTGGAACAAGGCTTTTCAGAGTTTCAACCAAACTGTAGAAATAAATGACCATGGTGAGTTGTTGCTGTATTTCGTGATTAGGCTATGTTCACAAAGAAACAGCTTCAACAGTTGGTTCAAAGATTGTTCTTTAAAGACTGATCACCAGTGACTTTTTGGAAATTATTTGCTTTTATTGTGTGGAATTGTTTTAAATATTTTGAAACTAGATACATAAATGTTTAATTAAATGCTATGATCTGATGACATTACTTTACTATTCTAAATCCCATATCTATTTTAATGAATTTTCTGTTTCAATAATGTAAGAAAATTGGTATCAAGTTCAGTAAACAAATCCTAAGAGCTCAATAAGAAGCATCAGAAAAAAATACTACAATTCTCAAGATTGATCCTGTGCAATGAAGATTTATATCATCTTTATATGCTAAGTTCAAGGTCATTTGCTTCAATGAAATATGTGCTTTTACCTTATTTCCATGCTAACAATGGTAATCACTGCTGTCCATGTAACAATGGAAATGACACTGCACTGAACAGAACGAAAATGTTATTGGAGTTATAATATCAGAAATGGTTTTTAACTTGCTTAGGACTCATAGATTTGGGGCTCATTTATACTCTATTTATGTCACTTTGACTACAGAGATTACCTTTCAAAGGGAAGCAAAAGTAATTTTAAGGTCCATTTAAACCCAAAGTAGGACAGAATGTCTTCTGAATAAAGATGACATTGTTTATGTTTAAATAACTTAAATTCCATCAGCATCCTCAGTATAAGCAATTCAGAACACTTTCTCCTATTGATATTTGTACATAAAATCCTATTCCCTTAAGAGAACATGCAGTAAAGTAGGTTTTAGTGCTGAGATTTTTTTATATTGTTCCTTGATTATATAATGCCATTTTTACTTTCATTCTTTATTTGGGCCAGACTGTACTTTCCTTATTTTTAACTTTTCAATTCCCTTTGTTCTTCTATGATATTTTTAAGAAACCCTTTTTTTCCAATTGAGCACATAACGTGATGTTTCAGAAAAGAAAGATCTGAAGGTCCCTGCCTTGGTCCCTTTTCTTGCTCACTGCATGCACTTATTATGTAACTTCATAAACCAGGGTCTTGGGAAGTTTATTTGCCTGGTTTTGCCTAGGGAGGTGTGTGTACTTCTGAGCAGGTGACAGGGCTGAGGGAGACTTCCCTTACTTGCACCAGGGACCCGATCCCAGCCTGCCCCAGCCTGTCTCCTGGTTTTCTGAAACAAGCACTTCCCTCCTTTCACTCACACTTTGCTGAAGTTCCTTCTTTGACAGTTGTCCAGAGTTCTGTCTCTCTGTCCCATGAAAACCCTTTCCACCCCTACTTTCCATTCTCTTTAACCTGTTCCTAATGACTAGCTATTACTGCAAGTGTTTCATGCTTCTTGGCATTTTTCAGCTCTATCAGCTCTGCCTGTCATTCATTTTCTTCTCATTTTTGTTTTTCTTGGCTTTTAATGACTCCATCCTCTCCCAGATTTCCCCAGATCTCTGCAGTATCTACTCAGATCCATCAACTGGAAATCCTCCTGCTTTGTCCAAGCATCTTGGTGTCTTGTCTTGGTTTCCTTCTTGGTCAATTCACACCTTCTTTGTGAGGTACCTCGTCTTTGTATGGACCTGCTTCTAGTTGGGTTTTATTTGTTATGCTCTGAGTTATCTGTCAGCTGAATCTGGTATCTTCACTAAGAACACTGTTCAGTACTGTGTTGTAAAATCCAGCTGGTCAGTTGAAATTATCTGACTTGTGCTGACATGGCCTGGGAAGGAGCAGAGCATTTGAGCAGGTTTGTTTTAGTCCCATGCAAGGCAGTTGCAGCACAGACTTCCAGTAAGGGAGGTCTCTGCCAGCTCCTACCTGGGACTGATTCTGATGCTGTGGAACTGTCTTCCCTCTTTGGTTCACTGTGAGAGTTCTTGACTGGGTAAAAATACACAATTCATTTTGAAAGGCTGATTCTGAATTTTTGGTGACTACTATTAGACCAAAAAAGACAGGTCTTGTGAGTTTTTGCTTTCTCTCCAAAGGCATAACTGTACTTTTTGTTTTCTCTGTTTCATCACAGGGTACTCTGTTGGAAATTTTCCTATTGTTCTACTTCAGAGTAGCTCTGACTTTTAAATTCATGCAGCTGTAATGACTCAATCTGTCACTCAGCACAGTGCAGCTGACTCCACTGTATGAAGAACTGTTTTAGAAAAAAGTGTTCTAAAAATTTGGGATAAAATTATTTTGTTTTTAAATATAATATGAATACTTGTATATTCCAATTTTTCTTTCTAAGGGGAAATCTTCACTTAGTGTATTTCAAAATTATTTAAATGTTGTAAAAAGAGAAAAGCACAGATATCTTTAAAGGCATTTCTTCCTTTACGTATGATAGGTTTTTTATGTGTGAAAAAGAACATTTGTTATTTGTTACTGCAATTGTTCTTCAGTGTCAACTCACCCCATGCAGATTATCATGTCAACACTTCCTGCTTTACCTGGGCAGGGTTTTATGTACTGATTTGTTGCTGTCCAAGGCAAACCTTTTAAGCAAAATTTACTGGTTTTTTGTTTTTTCAGGTGAAATGCATGGTGTCACTATCATAGATTTTATTATTTATTATGTTTAATTATTATGTTATCAAGGTTCTAATTCCACAATGGTATTGAAGCCTCAAACACACTCTGTGTAGTTGCAAGAATCAAGAATGATGGAACCTTTTGGTGACCTGGGATCAATAGCTGCAAACTCATGGAAAGCAAAGAGCACTGAAGTGGAATATGTGTCGTTTGAGTTCCTCATGTCTGCATACTGCCCTGAGGCCTTGTTGATTCACTCATAATCTTGGAAAATTTAAATTGGTGTTTAAATTACATAATCCTTCAGCAAATATTCATTTGGTCTAAAAAAATCCATAAAAATTTATAAGGGAAGGAATTTCTCTTTTGAAATAGGATCAGCTAAGAGTTTTAACAGGACAGAAAAATCAAGATTTAGTCTTTACTGTGTTATTATTCTATAATATAGTACTTATAATTGTACTTCATCTTCAAGCTGTATTTGTGGCTCCATGTAGAGATATGAAGCAGAAGAGAGGGAAATGGACTTTGACAAGGGAAACACCTCTCTTCTCTTCAGGAAAAGTTACGTGGGATTTGTTCAAAAGCCAAGTGAATTAAAAAATCATATGTAGACAGGTAATTGTTTCCCTGGAAATATTTGTATGGTCTGAAATGGAAATGTTTTTAGCAGTTAAGTTAAAACATGTAACCAAATTTGGTAATCTTTAAACTGCAACTCAGTCTGGTTTTACTGCAATTTGGAATTATCAGTAATTTTCTTACACATTCCAGCTTGTTCTATGCAACATATTTTCATCTTAAAATATACACCATTTCTCTCCCTGCAGAAATACTATAGTAATTACAAAACCATCTAATTGATCTTTTATGTTGTTTACTGGCTTCTTTGGTGAAACAGACAAGCATTTTTTTATGATTTCTTAATTATTTTATTATTTTAGAATTCTGTAAGAAAAAACTGGTTTTCTACTTCAGAGGGACCTCATTTAAGCTGATGCCTCAAACTGCACCCTGCATACATTCTTGTCTATAGATTTTTCAGCTATCCTGTGGTTGCTTATAAGTAGTTTGTGTTTCTGGGTTTTTTTTCAGTCTATTATTTGTGTTTACAAATTATGTCTTCAGCATTGAAGGCTCTGCAGAAAACCAGGAAGATTTGACCATGTTGATTTCTGCATACATTACATTTCTCCCTCCCTGTGTTTTATTCTTATTGCTCCAGTCAGTGTGCTGAAGCATGACAAGAGCTCCAGCTCAGAAAACTTCCAAGATGTGGAGGATACGTCTGACAGATGTGTGTTGGAAGAGTCTGAGAGTCCAGGTGAGAGTCATTTAAAGACAACCACAAGTATCAAGTGATAAATCTGACACAGCTTTTGGGTCTGTAAAAAAAGCAGATTGTAATGCTGTTTCCTTTTAGCAGCTGCAATGTCAAATTAATGGTCACCTCCAGGGGTCACAGTGTGGAGCTGTTATCCTTTCCTCTTTCATCAGGAGTTCAGGTCTGAGAAAGGATAAAGGCTTTATGACCAAAAAGAAAGCTGACACTACTAGTTCATTATAATTACTTTTGGACTACACTGCTTGCTTAATATATGTACGATGTCTGACCCTTTGAAGGTAGCGTGAGATTATGAAAAATTAGAAGTACTGTATATACTGCAGCTGAATGCAGCAGTGGACACTCAAACACCGTATCTCTGGAGGAAAGCAAATTGGTGGCATTAAATAGCTTGATTCTTTCCTTTAAATCAGCTCACAATCATTTTTTCATTTTAATGACTCTTAACATTGATTCAGCTAAATACAGGAACATCCATAAAGTGCATCCTTTTTGGTAACCGAAAGATTTATCTTCATGTAGTTTCATTATCTTTCTCGTTATGGAACATCTACGAAATTTATTAAATGAATCCCAAAAGGAAACAATTAAATATAAATTGTATAGAGTCACAGCTGATTAAAAACATTCTGTGTGACTAAATACCAAGATCTTTTAAGCAAACAGTGAGCTTGACCTATATACACCACACACATAACCTGCACACAGTCCTCATTAGGGAAAGAGTTAAACATCTTTCTTCACTTGGTATTTTCCTTCCTTTTTTATCTGGTTTCTCTGTACCCTCCTGCATCTTTGTGTGCTGATCCGTGTATCATATTTTTGATTCATCGTCTCTGCGGCCTGTCAGCTTAGTTAAGAGATTTCCAAATCTTGCAGCCTGTGCTGACAGGGGGCAGCTGCCAACAGTCCCCTGATCCTTCCCCAAGGAACACTGCTGAGATTTAATTTTCAGTCAAAGGGTGCAGTCTGAAATCCATGTCAGGTCCCCTAAGTCATCTCAGAACCCGGATAGGACCCATGTCTGGGGGATTATATTTCAGCACACTCCACTCTTCCAAGATTCCTTGGGAGTTCAACTACTGTCACATACCTGATTTGAACTACATTCCCTTTTCATCTTTTCCAGTGAAATGAACACCAGTATATGTTACAATAATTGAAACCAATGAATTGTAAATCTCTATTCATTTTAAAGCCACACAAACTTGGACTCAATGTTGTCCAGCAGAAACCAGCATAAGATTTAGAAAGAAATAGGTAATCTACTCAGAAAGGAGCCAGGTTTGACAATCTGTGATGTTTAATATCTCCTTGAGAAACCATCTGTAGTCACTTCAACAACAATTATGGGCCGAAATATGGATTATCAGAGATTTGATCAATTTTGAAGTGTGGAAGGATTAAAGCAAGGTGGCACCACAGTGTTCAGGGGAGAATTAATATACCTTGAAGATAACATAATTTTAACCTTAAATTAATTCTCTCTGGCAAAGTATGCCTGTTTGGATGGGAACTTACATATCCAATTCCTCACTCTGCATATCTATATGAAGTAACGGAAGGAATAAAAGCCTTTCAGGAGGTGAATATTGACTGGCAAAAATACATGTTGATAAAGCATCCAAACTTAAAAACTGAGTTCCAATCGGTCCATCTGACATCATTAAACTAGTAATAAACAATGAATTACTCTGGCTTTTGTTTCTGTCCATTCCTGCATTTTAAGACATCTTGTCTTATAGGTCTGAAAACCTCAGGAGATTTCACTACTGGTCTCACTGCTTTCCACTGAGAATTTGTGGCTTGGTTGTCATGGAGACATCGTATTTCTCCAAGAATTGCTCATATTGATCCGTGGACAGGCGTAAATGGCCAGGCGAATGTGAGGAGTAAAGGGGGTTGGGCAGTACTATAAAATGACCAGAGGTTATGGGTCGGAAATAAGCTCATAGCAAACACTTAGGTAAAGAGAAAGAAACAGTTTCATTTTCTTTCAGGATTTCGTTTTTGCACTTTATGCCATTGTCTTCTTTCACTATAGACTGAAAGAAACTTGTTAGTCACTTGTCATGTCAGATCTTTGGTGCTTGTCCTGACACAGCTGTCAGCCTTCCAGCTCTGTGCAGTTCAGGGACACACAACAAAGAGCTAGGAACATGAATTATTTATTGCTCCTTGTGTGGATGAAATTCTGTGATAAGAAATTAAGACACTTCTGACAGAAGTGCTTGTTTGAAAGGAAAGATTTGGTAACACAATACATTTACTTAAAGCTTACCATTTACTTTTAGTAGCAAACATTGAAACAATTATATGACATTCAGTTGGCTATTATTATCTCAGGTGCTTTAACTTTGAATCATGGAACCTGAGAATGCTTGGGAAGTCAGCATTTCATTTGGTGAAACCTGTAACTTAACAATCTCTCTCACACATATCCAAAGTCTGGGCAAACTTACCAACAATTTATAAGTTTTTATTAATAAATCTATAGAGAGTCTCTTGTGCTTCACTTACAAGATGCTGTCATAGGTACAAAAGTGGTGTTAAGAAATATATTTATTTTATTATCTCTTCTGATGAGGAAAAGAGGAAAATATGACAATATACCTGGAAGGAATTCCAACTATTACTAGAAAAGGTTTTTTATTATGACTTCTACCAGATTCAGGAAGGCTGTAGAGCAGCCATTAATACATCTGTCTGTACATTGTGTTCCTTGGTGGTGAAAGGTTCAGTCTCTTTCCTTGACCTTAGAATGAGCTTTATTTCCAAAGTGGTCTTTGTTTTCAAAAATCACATGAAGATGAAGCTTACTCTGTTTGTTTTACTTTCACATTTTCTTTGTCTGCACATGTTCTCACTGCTCTGCGCGTTGGCCTCCAGCAATTGTAGGAGGCAGATACTCAGCTGAATAGCAGGAATCCATTTGACTACCCAAGACACCAATCCAAGATTTACCTCTGATTTCTTGTGTTTAATGTGTGATCTGAACTACTCTTGGATAGGTAATGAAACCCCTCAACCTGCACTTTTCTCTTGGATAATTCACAGTAAACACTTTTCACAAGTGATGGACACAGGTAAATATCAGACTGCAGTTTCTTGTCTAAGTGAAATAGATTTTAGTTTCTCTCTTCATGTGGCTACAGGCTGCCATTATCTGTGATAGTGGTTCCTGTCTATTTTAGGCCCCACACTGAGGAGATTCTGGGCTTCTCTCCCAGATGCCTAATAGTAGG
Organism: Anomalospiza imberbis; assembly: GCF_031753505.1. NCBI lineage: Eukaryota > Metazoa > Chordata > Aves > Passeriformes > Viduidae > Anomalospiza > Anomalospiza imberbis. The sequence continues at coordinate 12,634,840 of NC_089693.1, read as the reverse complement.
TTTATCACTGCCATTTTTCCCCACATGCTGAGGACTACTCCTGTTTGACATGCAAAGCCTTGGCTTTTCAAATTTGTCTCTGCTCTGGCCTTTAACATAATAATCAGATAAGAATTGCAACAGTTTTCTGGAGAACTTGACTTTTAGTCATATCAATCTCCCCTAAATAATTCACTATCCCTTAAAGGGCTTCTTTCTTTAAATAAATATTCCCAGCAGTATTCCATTTTACGAGACAAATTTTCCACATTTAAGGAAACTGAAAAAGAAGCTGAAAGTGAGTGTCCATGGATGTGTTAGATTTCTAGGTCTGAGCTATTCACCTGAATTTTCTTGTACAAACAGTGGTGGAAAATTTACACTCCAGATGCAGATCCTCTTGTCCAAAGGGAGTTGCTTGAAATGGTTCCTGAGGGGATCGAAAATGCTCTGAATTTTGTTGGTCAAAATTTATGAGGATTTTAGCGGGACTAAACACGGCTTGAGGTGTCTTAGCTTTCATATGTGGGGCAGTCCCACTAAGGACAGTTCTGCAAGTGCAGGTCCTGTGGGAAAAAGGAATAGCTTTGAGCTGAAGTCACAAGAAACCATGTAGACACGGATGCCTCTTCCCTCTTATTTTCCCCAAAAGACACATTGCAGTAGAGTAGGAAATAGACTATTACTTCACTTGGTAATAGAGGGAAAATGAGCCTCACTAATGGAAGATTTAATTGGAAGCTGTAGATGGAAAATATAGTGTTTTCCACCTTTTGGGTAGAAACCATGTAAATAGTAAAACCCATATATGCTTATGGCCTTTAGTATCAGACAGTCTCTGCCTGGTCCCTTCTGCAGCTCCTGATCTCTCCCATTCCTTCATTCCAAAACCATTGCACATATTAAATTTTCTTACTCTTCAATTTTTCACTTTTCAGGACAGAATGTAATTCTGGGTGCATAACAGATAATAGGGAAAATCCAAGCAGTTTTCACAATCTTGCTTAATTACTTGTCCTATTTAGAGACCTTGGCACAGAAATGGAAAAGGTCTCTTGAGTGTCCCTGAAATAGTGTGTGAAAGGCAGAACTGCAGAAAATAGGAATAAAAATATATGAAGAACAGCAGATTCTTATTAGCCACACTGTGCTTAAAAATACAGCACTAAAAGTGTGACTATCTTGTTATTAGGCAATTTATAATTACTGCATCTAATATTCACTTACCAGGTCCAAGTTCAATCCACTGAAGAATGTTTTTAAAAACAACATTGTGTCACCTCTGTGGCTGTTAATCAGAACACAGGCAGAATGTGAAAGTAAATAGTCAGTAAATTTCCAGGTACAAAGCACCCTAGAAAGTCATGCTGTTCTGTGTTTGCATGCTTATGAAAAGCAGGAGGCAGGAAATGAGGATTGACCTGGGAATGGGGCGCTGGAGGCTGCTCTGGTGAGGATGCATGAAGCAGGAAGAAGCAATGTAGGGGCAGCCTGCTGGACCCAGGCACTGATGGCCCAGGGACTGTATATAAAATGTCAGTGCCCAGGAATTAGTCCAGAAAGTTCTGGAATTTCCAGCATAGGCATGAATGAATTTAGCATCATTTCACTGCAGTAGTTGTAGTGTCATATCCTATCAGTGTTCTGGGTTACTAGAATCATGACTCATATGTTTTGGTTCGATTTGTGATTTTTTTGTTTGCTTTTGGTTTTGTTTTTTTTAATAGCAAATGTTTAATTTGCTAGACTCAGAAGACTGCATAATAGTCATCAAGAAAATGCATATGTCTCTGTGTCTATGATACAGATAGACAGAAAGGTCACAGATAATATGATAAATTTACAAGATATTCATTAGATGGGAATAAAATAATGTGTGCTGCTTCTGCAGTGTTCATACAGTCATGAAAGGTGTGGTGGTACCTGTTTGAGCAGTGTTTCTAATGCAAGTAATATTTAAAATTCAGATTGTAAATATTACCATACCTCACATTAAAAGAAATTATGAAGATAAAAATTGGTGATTGAAAGCTTTTAAATCTTGACAAGATTAAAATATAATATAACATTACTTCTTTTTACAGCTATTGTAGAATTATTTCTGCTAAGAGAAAAATATATATAATTTGACAATTATTTTTGCAGAGGAAACATAAAACCCTATTAATTTAAAATAGAATTTATCTTTCTGCTGATCCACTGGAGCACTTTCCTTTAAAACAAAAGAAAGGAAGAAGCATAAGTCTGTGCAGGAAAAGAGTTTTGAGGAACGCCAGGCATTGTCTTGAGCTGTTTCAGGTTCCATATTGCTTCCTGTGGTATATCAGATATAATGTGAACAGTCTTCTGGAGGTAGATTTCTGCACCTTTTAATGCTAATATGAGGGGGCTGAAACTTTTTATTCCATTACAAAAATTATAGAGTTTGCTACTCTATAAAAAGACTGTAAAATAACAAGTATTTTAGTAACAAAGTCTCAGCTATTACCTCATATTGTAAAATCATTAAGCCTCAAATTGTAAATCATTAAGTCATGCATTTCTTTTCCAGATGACATGAAGCAACATCCCTGGATATCTAAGGTGTGCTCCTGTAAGGTGTGTTAGAAAAAAACCACTGAGACAAAAGAATTGGAAGATGTAGAAGGACAGACAAGAAATAGGACATATGTGGTGTGGTGAACATGAAATACCTTTTTGTATTTATTATGGAAATTTTAACAATTCATTTTCAGAAGAAATATCTTCCATGAGATCAGCTTCTTTTGGCTGATTTATTGGCTTCAATTCACACTTCCATCACTGATAGATTTTCATATATTCAACTAAATTCGAGTCATTTTGATATAGAAAATATCAACACTTCATTTTTAGATATCATTCGCTTGTTTATGTAGTGATTTTTACAACTTTGATTGCCATTAAACAATTATATAAATTTAGTATTGTTTTATATACATCAAATTTGAATTTTTCTCTCTTTTTCCTTATGACTTTTCTTATTAATAGAATTTTAACACTGAGCAAAACCAAATGCATTTCAAATAATTAAAAGATTTGTTTTCACTGAAAAGAGAAATTCCCAGTTTGAATTAAACATGGAATATTTAGAAATGACTAAAAAGAAAGAGTATTCTGTGCACTGAAGAGAATGGGAAATTGATAACAAATCTGGTCATATCTAGGATGTAAATTTTCCTTTTCTCTAAATACTGCCATTAACAACATCTATAAAAATGTAGTACCAGTATGGAACTGGAGAAGCCAATTGGAGTCATCTTGTGAAATTATATACTTCACTGCATATCAATCTGTGCTCACTGGGAAAAGGAACTATACATTTTTTACATTTTTTTTCCTAAAAAAGTACATTGTTATATTTGTAGAATAAATACAGCTGATTAAACCCATTGATCACCTGATATTCTGTGGGACTTAAGCTGGTTTGACAAATAATGTCTGCTCAGAGCAGTAAGCTCATTTTCTTTGTTGCCAAGAGTTGGAGTGCTACTGAAGGCAAAGGGTCTTGAGGATGTGCCTTATGGATCTGTACCTCATGGTGAAAAGCCTGGTCTGATTTATCCCTTCTAATTGTCACGTTAGCCATAAGATCCCTTAACTAGGAGAGTGGCAATTTCTTCAGCGTGAAAAGATTCCCTGGCAATTAATCTCTTTTTAACTTGTGGGGAATTGCCGTGGCTGCAGGAGTGATAAAACCTGGTTTCTGTTGCCACAGTATAGTTTGAATGAAGCAGACATGAAAGCTTCTTCCTTCTGGTTTTTATATCCCGTAAGTTCATGTCCCTCAGTGCAGTGTATGGTATTCTGACACACTGGGTGGTGAAAGGGCATTGTGAGAAGAAGTATCCAGTTTTTATTTAACTAAAGAATATATAATTCAAATTGGTTGCAATCCAGAGAAGATAAACATAGTTAATGTTATTTTTTGTGATTGTGAATACCATGCAGAAAAATGGCATATTTGGGCAGGAATTTCAATGGTTTTAATACATTTGGTATTTTTCAGAAACAATTTTCCTTGTTCATAGAAGGCGTTTTCCTCTTTAAAATGTATCTTTTGTTCATATGTGGTTGTATTTGAATTATGACTGAATATTGAGTGCTATGGCTTCATTCTTGCATTTCTTGCGCTGGATGTGTGGAATAATATTATTAATTTATACTTGCACGACACAACTGAGAGCAGAACATGTCTTTAGCTAACATATATCCTTCTCTTAACTTTTGTGGCTAAATGAGAGTTGCAAACATCAAGGAGGTAAAAATAAAATTGTAAATATAACTACAGGAACTTAGTAGCTCTACAGGAACCTTGCAGACAGTAGAAGAAATTGCAAACAAAGGTTGCCCCCTCTCCCTCCTTTGCTTCTCTTCCATATGAACAACCACAGCCAGTTGTTGCAGCAGTCTCTTCCATGGACATTAAAAAGTCCGTTCACAACAAGCATCACTGCTTTACATCAGCATCTGCTCACTTGGGCCAGGATAACAAATCTTTTGAAAACACTTTCATCTAGATATTTTAAAAATGGATGTGTTCAAAGAGGTCTCATAGCTCAAGGAATTGGCATTGCCCATAACACCCAGTACTACTGTAGTAGCAATTACATTTGTGCAACATGATATTTGATTGCTGGTCTTTAATTCTGCAAAGCAGTGCACATCAGCAGCCTGCTGATAGAGCCAGCCCTCTGGAATGGTTTGTGCAGTGATGATCGGTGTTAGGCACATGCTTGTGCGTGCTTTCTGCTAATTATCATTACAGGATCAGTAAGGTAAGGCAGGAACTTTTTTATTAGGTACATTTATTTCCCAGTAAAGCAGATATATTCCCCTTGTGTTCTGGATGTCTTTCAAACAACCAACTTTATAATATGTTCTCACAGTGAACTCACTCATAAAAATCTTCTGCAACAAAGTGGCAATTTCAGAGCTGAATACACAAATACAGATGAACTTCCTGCAATAGTTTCTTAAAAGTCAAACTGAAGGAGCATTTTATATGAGTGTGGTCTGATGTACCACTGCATTCATGCTTATGGAGATAGAGTTTACAACAAAGTCCCAAGGCAATTACGAATATATTTTTCTGTTGTGTTACTCTGAAGGAATCCTGTCAAAAGGAATAGTATGATAATATTTTTGAATAGTTGTTTAAATTTTAAATATGGAGTGGAAAATTCACAAATACCTAAACTGCTTAAGGAATGTGGTGTTTTGGTTTGGCTTGGATTTTTTCCATAGAGAAGTCACAGGGTCCAATGACCTGTATGGCTCAAGGTGTGGTTTCACAGTCAGGGGGATTTGTCCCCACTCCAGCCTCAGGCTTCTGTGTCTCCCCACTTCTGTTTGCACTAATGCTTGTGTGCCCAGGGTGTGCCAAGGCAAGCACTGGCCTCAGTGCAAAGACCAGAGTAGAAACAAGGAATCCAGAGTGGAAATGTGGGAGAGGTCACACAAAAATAAGCATGAAATTGAAGTTTAGAGTGCCATGTGCAGGGGTCTTACTTAAACATACACTTTTGTCTTTCAAATCCTATAAGCATTTTTTACATTACATGCATAGTTCATTATATTATTTTTAAAAATTAAAGGACACTTACTGCTTTTCGTATAAGACAAAATCAAAACTCTTCAGCATCTCTTTTATTTGAAGGATTTTGAGTTCTCCAAATAGTTCATACTTAGTCTGACTGGTCATATTGAATTTTCACTGACTTAGATTCCTGTCTGGAAACCTCCCTAAAGTTTGAACTGTTCATTTGTGTCTCCAAATCCAAACATTCTATTTTGAAATCTCTTGTGCCATTTACATATTTTGAATTTGATCATTGTAATAAACTGCTTCCATTTTGGGGCTGTATTTTGTGGACTAATGCCCTTCCCTAATCCAACGAAAGATGTTCTCAAAGCACATTGACATGGGACTCTATGAGATTCAGTGTTTGCAATACAGAGATACTTTAAGTAAACCACTATGCAAAGGGACTACAAGCTGCATACAGCAGCAGATTAGCACGGGAAATGATTTTGCAAGTCTGACTGAGCTGAAGTGTTGAAGATTCAGAAAAAAAGGAGACAGTTCAGTGAATAGCATTGCCTTTGCCCAGGATTTTACTCCTTTTGAAAGAACAAGTTTTCTGAAGGCAGACAGGACAGTGAGGTCCAGCACAAATCCCAGAGTCATTGCCCCAGTGCTGAATAGCATTGCACCCACATCCATGATGGGGGATCTGTGAAGACAAAGTCCTGCTCCTTGTAATGGAGATTTCTGCTGGATTTTGCAGGCCATACTTGGATGCAGAGGCTGAAAAGGATGCAGAGGAATTTCAAGGACCAGTCTTCCCCTTTTTTACTCTTTGAATATGTAGTCTGATCTGCTAGAAAAGGATCTTAGCATTACTGTTAGCATTTGGGTTGGGGTATCATTTGAATTCATAGATCCCCAAAATGAAAATTCATCAATTTTACTATTGGAGAAGTAGTTCTGAACTTGGATGCAACACAAAATTCACACAGTAACACGAGATTGTCTTCTTGGGGCCCATGGGAAGTTTGTTTTTTGAATGACACCTGCTGGAAAGTCTAAAGTGTGTCTGAGAGCTGTGCTGTGGGACAGAGGCACAGCAAGAGCACCTTCTTCTGATGGATGTGGCTGTGATGGGTGAGTACAAACAGAGCTGCCAAGGTGAAGCAGTGTGAGTTGCTAAACAATGTCAAAGATTATGAAACAGCAGACATTTGCAAAGTTTTTTAGAGCAAACTGTGCATTTGACAAGATTTCTTAGCAGTACAAATTCAATTACGTTTATCTTTTTCTTTCATGTTTTTCAAGAAGGTTTAACTTCAGAATACAGAGTTGTGCTGCCTGAATTTACATTGTGCCATGCAAATACAGCAATAAAACCTGGTTTTCTTCCTCTGCAATATTCTCAGTAAGACAGTTGTGAAAAATAGCCTTACTGGAGTAACCAGTATACGTTGTTTCATTAAGTATATTAGTCCCTCCAATTTTACATCAACTGGCAGATTTTCTTTCTTTTTTTGGGGATGGAATTTGAAAACATAATTTTCCTTATTTATTCTTAAATTTTATCTAAATAATGTATGATCTTTTTGATAATAAGGATGTAGGGAAATCATACCCTAAATCATCATGAATTTTCCACACAGAAATTCAGGAGAGTAAAAGATTCTGTTTAGCTTCAGAAATGTATTTTCTATCATCACACTGATCTGCAGACTTACAGCTCTGACCAGTAAATGTAACATACAGATTTTTGTTTGTTTTGGTTTATAGTCTTCCTGCCATGTAGATGGCAGCAGTACTCAAGCCTTGAAATTCAGTCCAGCTTTTTCTTGAGTTTGTTAGAAAAAAACACGTTTAAGAATATTATTGCTGAGACTAAACTAAAAGCCTGATTATTTTAAGGATTGATATTAGTTTAGTAACGTGTCTCTAAAGAAGCTTTTAACTTTGTAATATGAGTGCTTAAAAGACAGTAAGTCATATCTGTCTGTATTAACATAATTGCCACTGTTATTTTTTTCTATTTTTTTTCTTGACGTTTTTCCCTGTGTATTAAATTTCTAGAATTCTTGCTGCACTAGGCTGTGAGACACACAGGATGTTTTTGAAAGTTGAAAATTTTATTTCCTTGCAGAATGACCAGCAGCCCTGGCAGGAAAGCTGTTGACTGCGGACATCCTTGTCAAAGATACAAAGAGGAAGGACAGATAAAGGTAGTGGGATACACAGTGTAGGATTTTGTGCTATGGGTTCCACTAATTGCAGTGCTTTATAGAAAATATCGTGAATTATCTGGAAAAAAAACATTTTCAAGGTCCAATTATCTTTATCTTTGCATAGTGTAGAACTGTCTGCACTGACATTTACTTTGTTTAAGAAGTAGAGATATTTTGAAAGAGAAACAACAAAACTGAGACTCAAAATCAAAGCTGTCTAGTCTTAGTCTCTGCAGCATCAGCTGAAACCTCAGGGAGACTTTGTGAGATCATCTCCAGGCCCTCAGAGATAAAAGCAGGTGTTATACGTGTAACTGTGCACAGAGGGAAAACTAGCACAAGAAAGCATAATGATGTTAGTGCCTTGAACTAGAAAATACTGTTTAAATGCTGGGGGCAAACAGTAGTGTTATAGTGAGCTGTCATACAAAGTAGATCAGCACTAGCTCCCTCAATGCTTCTAAACCAGTAGCAGCTGAAGAGGGAGATGAAATATCCAATGGAGAGCATATTTCATTCCATAGGATCCTGTCTGAGGGTGCATTGGATGGAGGTTTAAGCCACACTGACTTTGAGATCAGCTGAAGTAACTGAGAAAATGGGCAGACTGGAGTGGCACTGAGCCACCCTCATCCAGCTGCCACAGCTGCAGATCTGGGCAGGTCTGTTCTAACCCTCTTCAGAAGCTGGGAGACAAATGGGAACGGATATCCCTCTATGCCCTTGCTGTGTGGTGTGAAATAGAAACCTTGGCACAGGGGATCATCCAGCTGTTTGTCAGGCAGTCTGCAGAGGCCAGGATTCCACATGGGAGGATCTGTCACAGCTTCAAACTGCATTCAGTGGATGGGCTCTGACCAAACAACCCTCTAATGTCTAATGGGGCTGTGACCAAAAACATGGTACAGATGTTGTGATACATGTCTTGGAGTGACAGCACTCCTTAACTACTGCTTCAGGCAAAGGATTTACAAAGGGAAAGCAGAAATTCTTGGCTGATAAAATGTGTGACAAGAGTAAAAGTAGATGAGTGATGAGAAAAGAGCATCAACTGGACACGTGTTGCATCAAAGCACTGGAGTAGGCAGCTTTTGTCTCTCCTACACTTGAGAACAATGCCTCGGACATTGGTAATGGGAAAAGCACTTCTCTTCTTAAATGTCTTCCAGACTAATGCATACTGAGAGCAAATATTTTTTTGCTGCTTTTAGGATATAGTTTGAAGATTTGATGGGTTTTGCTTCTCACTTCATAGCATCCATTAAATCAATCTTAGATTTCATTTCATTGAGCAGATATTTGTCAAAAAAGCTGCTTCAAGTCTCCCAAATCCACTTTTTTCTCCTATATTTACAAAATTATGCTACTGCTTAAGTAGTAAAAAATATCTTTTCACCTTCCCTCTACCTCATTGGTAATATACTCATTGTAGTTATGGGAGAGTTCTATGCATTGCAACCAAGCATACATTTTAGAATTCATATTAGTGCTGATTATTCATAACTTATAATGAAAATATATTTTAAAAGCTCCTAGGAACTTAAAATAACTGTCACCATGTTAGTGTTATCTCTGTGTAGTACATTGGAGCAGTTTTGTAAGGATATATAAAAGATGGTCCTGGCATTTTGTAAGTTAATACAACAGCAAAATTCCGTAATAAAAATGTTGGCAGATTTTCGTTATCTCTGTCCAAACTTACTAGGCTTAAGCAGCAAAATCACCTGAGTAATACAATATAGAAACTCTTATTGCTACCAAACGGGCTTTTCTTAGAGATATTTTTGCAGAATCACTTTTGAGTATAACTGCTCCTTAGGAACTTGAGATTTGCAGCAATAACATTTCAAGCTTTTTAAATAAGGTGATGAACAATTTTAATGAAATGGATACTGAGAAAATATCAGAGAAAACATCACAAGCAAAGACTCATTTCAGGCACACTTTCTTATATTTGTTGCTTTGGTTATATGAAGTGACAGCCCAATGAATCACTGGGTGGTCTTTTGGTCTGACAATTTGGGTATTGTCCAAGCAATTAACAGGCAGGCAGCCAGTTGCAGCAGCCAGTGATTAAATTACAGAGGTTCTTTGGTGGTTTCCATAAAGAAATTTCTGGGAAGAGTTAGATGGATCTACCACCTAGCATATGATGAGCATGTGACCTACTCTGTGTACATGTTTATTTGACTAAATACTTAAGAATATTACTTCACTTGAAAAGAGTCAATATTTGAAAGACACTCCATGCTTTTGGTTTCTTTTGTACTAACCCTGTGTGTGAGGAGAATTTATGATACTGTTGGAGTAAACTTTAAGCTTTGTGTGGGTTTTTGATATCAGATTTTAGAAATGTCTTTCCTCATATCTTTAATCACATCTGACTAACTGCATAAGTGCTTCACAGGTTTCATTCTAGACTTTTCATTTAAAAATGCCTTCTCTTATGTAAGTCCTTTAAGCACATATAATTGGTGTTAAATTTTTGCTTAGCCTATGGAACATGTAGCATCCTGTGTTATCCCTCTTAATCTATAGATGCTAATCTCTGTTCCTGCTATTTTGCTGTTTTTCCTTTGTGTGTGGGAAAAATCTATCACACGTTTTCCAGAATTTTGAGATTTTCTTTCTCCCATGATAGTCAGTGGTTAAACTTCCACAGGGAGAGACCAAGGTAAAAGCAGCAAAAAGGAAAAATAAGAGGAAATATACTCTATTATCTAGAGTAAATATACCAGCATGGTCAAATGATTACACTGGCCTCCAAGCTGCACTCTGATCTTTTATGATAATTCTGAAACGTGCTCTGAAGGTGTGTGTAAATGTCAATACTCTAGGAAGACTGGAAATTTCTGGGAATTTACATAGGATACATAGAGCCATGGCTACAATCCTACAGGTATTGGGTACAGTACCCATGCTGATGGGGGCACTGAGCTCTCATGTTGCATTTTTGATAGGGGTATGGGACTGTAAAAGGAATCTCAGCAACGTTAAGTTTTCTTTAGCATTTAGTCTTTCTCCAGGGGTAATTTTTCTGGATTAGCTGAGAAAGTGCCCTTGCTGCTAGCAGGAGGGAGACGAGGTAGATCTGTATATTTTAATGCTTTTACAGCTTCTGTACTAAAAGACATTGGGAATAGCAGGGAAGCTTGCATGCCTTCCTCAGAGATAGACTCAGCTCCCTTCCACATAAAGGTTTTGCCAAGGTTTTAATAAAAGAAATTCCCACTGTAGATTACTCCTGTGCTTAACCAGTAGTCAGTCCTGGACCACATCCTCCAGCAGCTTTTATTCAGCCAAAGCTGCTTCCAAAAGGGCTCAGGGGCATCACTCGGTCAGCAGCAATCAGTGGGTTAATACAGGCTCACTTCTGCCTCCCTCAGATGTTCAGGAGAAGATAATGAGGCAGGGATAGAGCCGGCAGGTTAATGAGATACCCCAACTGGAAGACAGAAATCTGAGAGGAGAGACTGGGAAGCAGAAGAGGAAGAGAAAATGTGAGTTTCTTTATATTCAGGTGTTACTCACTTGAGAGAATTGCTGGGGCAGGATTGTTTTCCAGTACTATAAAGACCATTTGATCTGTTAGTGCACTGCTGAAATTACCCATCTACCTGGCAAAAGCCATCTGCCTTTTACACTACTGTTAAAATCAATACTGAACTACATTTGAAACTCTGTTATGCTAAAAAAGCAGTGCCCCCCAGCCCCAACCCTAAACAAAACACTAAAATCCAAAGGTTCTCATATTAGGATAAACACTGGAATCCTTCTAACAAATTCTGGTCAGTGCTTGGGTAAGCATTGTTAGAAACATCTGTCATGCATTTAAATATATTCTATTAATAAAATGAATGAGTAGAACTTAGACAAGTATAGAGAGGTAATACAGTAAAACAAATGGCCCTACTACACGCAGCTGTTGTACTGTGCTCTTTTGAATATCGTCATGAAAGCAGCTTACCTTTCAGCTGAGTCTTTTCAATAATCCTGGGCTGTAAATGATGCAGCCATGTAAATAACTCTGATAGTTGCACTTTGACCATATAATGTGAAAAATAGCTTGTTCTCTATAATCACATTGTCAAAAAATTCCTCCTTCCTATCAGTATGCGACCTCCTGCTATAGACAAGCAGAATACAGAACAATCTGCACAGTCTGCAGCGTTCAAGATACTATTCTTGCTGTTATTATCAGCAATGACGATTATCTCTAAATGCTCAACAGTAAATCCAGAGGAATAAATGGGAACATTTTTTCTAAGTGATGTATAACAATACCTGACATTTATATAGCACCTTTCATCTGTAAGAATCCCAAAGTGCTTTACCAAGTCTGCTGGGATCACTTCACCCACCACTGAAATGTAGCTATCTCTACAGTGAAATTCAACTTCTATTCCACACCACTGCCATTGCACAATGGTGTTTTGGAAAAAAGTGACAACTAAGTGAAATGCATTGAACTGTTCTTGTGAAAACTATCATAAAGTCCTCTGTGGCAGTCCATGGCTAAAACTTTGCAGTGGTATCCAAAGTAAAACACAGCAGATACTTCATCCTCCTCTGCCCTCAGACACTTCCTTCCCAGCAAGAGCACTTCTACTTTCTTTCTGTTCTCAGACCTGTCAGTTGAAATGCTACCAATGAATGAAAATCTACTAATGAAATCACACTAGTAAACCTGGGCATCTGGAGTTATCCTTAGAAAGTAAATAATAATGAAAATAAAATGCTTAAAATTTTATAGGATGAAAATGGGTGTAACAAATCTATAACTCTGCTTCTCTGACAGCCTTGTTCTATTGAGCCCAACAAGGGCTCAATGTGAAATTAAGTACTAGTCAATTTTTCCTTATGAGGTATTTATGTTCTTTTCCATGGTTTTAGTACTACAGCTATGTATTTATATGAGCAGGTATGACTCACTATAAGTTGACTATAGAAACAGATGTTATATCTGTACTGGTAAATTAAAGTGAGGTAACATTCTGAGGTATGGGAAATTACATAAATTGTTAAAATGATGGAACAATCTCCATGTTCTTGACCTATAACAACTAATACACTCCTGATGACCATGTCTGATAGGAAATGTCTGAACATGCCCATGCTTTTCTGGGGGCTAAAATAATTTTTCACTCAAACTTACTTTCAGTTCTATTGCCAATTGGCTTTATTGCTAGAAAACTAACTGAAGAACATTGCTATTACAGATATATATATACAAAGGGTGTGCACAGGATGATGGAATATATGTCAAGCATAATATTTGTGCATTCCTGAATGTGATAAAAGTGGATTGAACCCTCTTCAAGAGAAATGCATGTTATGCAATATGAGTAATCTTGAAAGTGCTCTACCGATATTAATCAAATCATGGAGCTGAAAATACATGTTCTTGCTAGAGTTTCGTATTACATTTTCATGTCACAGAAGGATGGGAGCAAGCCCAGCCAGGAGATCTGAGCCCTGCTAAATTTTGGAGAGCTTAGCTCTTGCTGTTGATATAGATTTGATCTCTCCAATTCGGGTTTATGTCTGTAATGTGTCACTTTAAAAAAATCAAGGTCCCATTTGGGTTGACTCCACTGTAGTGTTACTACTTTATCTTATATTTCATCTCCGCTGTGGTCTTGGCTCTTTGGCAAAATGTGAGTTCCTTTTCTTTAAAGCCAGGGGAAGCATGGGACATATGTCACCAGTGAACTACAAAGTGTGTGGGGAAATTAGCTAAGTAGACAGAACCACTTTACTGCTGAGAATAGAGTGGTCTCTGTTCTTTCTCAGCTACAGACAAGAAAGAGAATCACGACTGTTTCTGAAGTCACTGACATTTTGAAACTAAGCTGTTGTATTTCTTAAATAGAACAAATGCAGGTAAATGGATTCATATACCTGGTCATTATATTAAGAGATTAAATGTAGTTTTCCTTCTCTAAAGAAGTTTCATTGTACTTTTGAAATAAACTGTAGAGCGAACCCTAAAGAAACAGCAATAACTATGAATCCACTATGAGATATTCTGAGTGGCATCTTAAGAATGCAGGGTGTGAATAGACTATCAGAGTTTATCCTCCCCATAAATCCAGAAAATCCTGTGGCCAGAGAGACAAAATTATACATGCTTATGATGAATGTCTAGTTTATGAAATTTATATGTGAAGGTGTAAAATATCTCCTATTAGAGATGCTAAATTAAAATGTTTACTAAGTTTTTGAAATGCATTAAAATTCAAATTTGCAGATTTACATTAAGAACATTACATTTATTTGCTGTGGCCCCACTAAAACAGATTCCAAAGTATTTTGAGTCAAGCCTTGTGTACATGTACAGCATGTGTATGTGTAGGCATTTATTTGTATCCACTACTGTATATTCCATATTTAGTCCTATTTTAATAATGAATGTGAAGATTGCAATTATATTAGGAAATGTCAGCTCTAGGACTGCAGAAAGAATGGTTGTGGCAATGTGGCTCTTCCCTCTGCATGTATGTATTGCACACCAGTCTTTATGTGTATTAGCCCATGTGCAACCATAATCAATACTATTGCCTCATCAAACTCTTCTATGCTTTTATATACACACATATGTTTAGAGGTATTTTTAGAGGTGTTTTAAAAATAAATGTGTCTCATTTTGGCCCTGACAATCAGATCACAACAATACAATTGATAGACTTAGCTTCACATTTGAAATGTTAACCTATTATGAGGCAGGTCTTAGCAAACATGCCAAAAAAACAAAATATAGAAGAACCTTACCACTTATTTTCCCTGTCTTCAAAGACTTCATCTTTCAGGCTGAAATTTACAATGCTGCCTTTTTTATTTCCTTATTATTTGACTACTTCATCTTCAGTAAAAGCCATATCCTCCTTAAATTTCCCAAGTTTTTTGCCTTTAGATGACAGACAGTTGCTAATCACATGTATAATACCCTGAGCAAATTTCAGGCCATAGGGGGATAAGATAGCTTCCTGCATATTTTACCGTCTTCCGTCCTTATTTTTCCAGTTTCTGTGACAGTCTGCTTGCATTTATGAATGAATGCTATGATGTGCATTGGCTGTGTTAAGAAGAGAGATCATGTGAATGTTAAGCCTTTAAACATAAATGGTGCATTTTAACTGAGGCTTTCAAATTCACATATACAAAGACAACGTTTACTGTTCTCTCTGCCTGCTTTGAAGCTCTCAGCAAAGAATCTGCTGAGCACACAGAGTCAAATATTATTTATACCAATCCTGGGCAGGTATTTTGCATTTGCCTGGCAGACAGGATAAGGCAGCATCTCTCTGAATGCTGTGCTGGGCTCTGCTGGCGACATCTCTGCTACCCCTGTGCTGCTACCCCTGAGCACAGGGGTATCAGAGCCTTTAGCTATTATAGCAGTGACAAGGGAGCTCCAGGGAGATTATTTTGAGAAGAATCTTCTACTACTTAATCTGGATTCCAAGTTTCCAAGTTTTGGCATATGGATTTTAATCTCTGAGTTGCCTTAACAGAAAGCAAATTCCATAACTTCCTCTGCAAGGTCTGTTTGACTTTGCTGGAGGAAGAAAGCTTGTTCAAAGCCAGCCCAGCAATCATCATTCATCACCCTGTCAGCCATAGCAGATACCAAGGTACCTTCAACAAACCTTCTGCAGTGTAACCCCTAGGTTGGTTATTTTTGTTTCCCACAAAGTTCCAGTAGTCAGAGGACATTTTTGAACTTTATGGGATTTATATTAACTCATAGCAATCTTTGCAAGTTGCCAGAAGGTGTAAAGAAACAAATGATTAACTAGATTCTTCTTAGTAATTTAGAAATATTGATGAGTGCTGGTTCAGGTTGTTGCTACCAGCAGTGCATTGCCTGCAATGCTTGACTCCTGATAAGAAGGAAGTCTTCTAAACTCAACACAATCTTAGTTTTCCTTTTTTCATATTTTAATGTGCAAAATACTTTTGGTGTTGTATCTCTGATAAAATTCATTTTCAGCAGCTGCTGAAATATTTAAATCCTGCCAAAGACAGTCATCAACTGTGAAGTCCTGTGTCTAAAGCAAATGCAGTAGTGTCCTCAAAACTTGTTGTAAACAAAACAATAATTCTCTCTAATAATGAAAAAGTATTTTACTTCATATCTGAGACCATATGAATTAGCTTAAGGACCAGTTAATAGGTTGTCATAACAGCTATGTAAGTTACCTTAAACCAGAGTTAGTCTTATTTTATGGTATGAGGAGAAGTTGAAAAACATTCAGACTTTGTTCAAACACTGTCTTGTGTACAATTCAGGAAAAAGTGCCTATCTGATAACAACAGTACCACGTGCAGCTTTCCCAGAGAAGGCTGTTTACTTAAGGCCTGAAGCAGGGGTCAGTTTTGAAGAAAACTAGACAAGGACGATTTCTTACTTTCCTTAATTAGCAGACAAAGCACAATAATAATAATGATGGGTGGTTGCATTCCAAGCATTTCACTCACCTGAAACACCACAGAGCAATTTATATGTATTTGGTTTTTGCTCTCACCGTAGTATTACACAGCTAGCTGAAATTTCAAAAGAAACCCAAGAAATAAAGCATTCAGGTCTCAGAAAGAGCTATTGAACTGCCTGAACTCTGCTCATTCATCCACAGCAATGCTGGTTTTTTTCTGAGGCACTGTGCTTAGGAATGGGAGGACCACACTCCTGACACTTCCTTGCATTATTCCTCTCTCTCAAATATTGTCACATGCATGGGGCACTTTTTGGAACTATAAATGAGATTCCTTTCTTCTTCTTACCTAGAAAGGCTCTGCAAATCCTTTAGAGCAATTTTGCTCTTTAATCCATCCCACTCCTCCTCTTTTCCCAAGATCTATATCCTCGTATTCCTCTGCCTTTTGCAGCTTTCATTTAGCTCTCTGGATGTCTGAGGAATATGTGAGGTTCTTTCCCCTCTGCTGACTGGGAGATACCAACACAGAACTGACTGCTCCACTGAAGCCTCACCACTGGCTAGAGAGTGATTTTCCTCTGATACCTGCCCCTAATCAGTACATGGTATTAGTAACTAACACTTTGTCCTTAGCCGTTCACTCTCTCTGTGCCCTGTTAGTTCTGAACCACAAATACAACAGGTCAGTGTTTCCTGGTTGGCCTTTTCATGGATAATCAAAATAGCTAACAAATAAAAGGGACCTTTGCTTAGCTCTTGAAAATTTTTTCATATGTGTTTTGGGTTGACGCAAAGTCTTTTTCCCTTGCTTGTAGATCTCTCTAATCAGGATCACATACTCATCCAAATCACTGAAGTACCATCATTGCAAGATCTGGCATTACTGCATTTTTCTGCCATATGTTCAAAAGAAGACAGTTCTGCATCATAAGTTTAGACCTTTATCCTGTAGCTGGACAAGCAGCCCTGGAGGGTATTTGTCTGCTTTTGGGAAGGAACAAAGATTATTTGATGTCCCTAACTCATCTCTTGTCCCATTAAGGCAGAAAGGTGCAGGATTTTAATGTACTCTGCTTTTCAGTATGTGTTTTTTTTTTCCTGCATAAGATGCTAAAATCTTTCCATGGATATTAAACATTTTTATATAGCAAGCTCATGTGTCCATCTGACTCACCCTCTGGTTTTGAGCTGTGGGTCAGTTTTTCCATGCTGCCTTTTGAAAGATGGAGGTATCAGTTGAGCAAACCAGAGCAGGCAGTTTCCTGTAATCATCTATGCCATCATCTGTGCTGGATCATGGCAGCAGCTGATCAATAGAGGAGTATTTAAATATGTTAGAGCCTGAATCTGATATTCTACATGTTTAACTGCATAAACAGATCAATGGGCTGGGATTGATCTCCATTGATATTTGGCAGTTTTCAAATACAATTAAACCACATTTGGAGTATTGAAAGCACTTGAAATAAACAACTGGGCACTATTTATAATTTAAAGAGCTACTCAAAAAATTTAATAGATCAAGTGGTTGTTTCAACAATGCCAGTGTCAAGGGAAAACTTGAAATCCATATGCTGTATATAAATAGCAAACTGAAATTGATGGCAAACTGAAGTTCGATGTGTTCTTTAGCACATATTACTATACACAAATATTTCTGTATTTATGAGGTAAGGATATGCAATTAAATTGTCATTAACAGATATAGATGAATGATTATGCCTGAGCAGAATCTGGGACTGGAATTATTGGACATGCTGCTGATAAAATGGCAACCTTACCTTTCTCACATCCCTAAAACAGTGGAATTCAAGAGTTACCCAGCCAGTTTTTGCTGATCCCTGTTGGCCATATTGTCCCTGTGTCTGACAGGGTTCCAGCAATTCCCTGGATTGCCTGTATGCTGACACCTGGCATCTCCATTGCTCCTTTTGAGAGCCTGGCACCATCATCTGTTTAGACTACCATCAAAACCTGTTTTCTCAGTCTGGGAATGTCCTTGGGTTACCTTTGAGGGTAATGTCATTGTCACCACAAGGACACATCAGATAGCTAAAGGCTGCTCAGAGTGTTTGACTCATTGACATGCACAATACTGGTGGTCATAGAAAGAACCAGTGTCCACAAGTTTCAAGACTGGCCAGTTCAAGGGAACCACACCAAAGCTGACCAGAAAAACAGTCATTTGGGAAATGAGATTTATTTGCCATTCTGGTTTCCCTCTGGCCAGTTTTACACAGCAATACAGGTGCAGTTGTAATGTAACCTATTGAGAGAGCTGAGGTCCTAGTCCAGAATATACAAGGTAGTTAGTAGGGTTACTTTCTAGAAAATTCTTTGCAAAGAGAGGCTTATGGTTCAAATCAATTTGAAATACATAAAGGAAACATGGATCTTTAAGACTACCTTCAGCTATAAACTCAGAGCACTGCTGTAAACCCCAGGTTCTGTAAAGACATAGACTTGATTCATTACAAGGACACTGAATGTCAGCTCAGCAGTACATTTACCAGACACCTCCAGTGTGGTCATGGGGAAATGTAATTTTGCACTTTTACTGACAACATTCTGAAACACAGCTAAACAGTATCAATGTGATTTTCTTTCACAGGCATTTTAAAAACAATCCCCTATGTTTTTACTAAGGTCCGTATCCTGAAAAGTTAGGAAAGTGATTTCCATGTGTATCCTTTGCTTGATCCAGTGCCAGTGTGAAAAATCAAGGCTTTACTGGTGATATGGATTGTGAAGAGGAAAATATAGCAAGTTCCTTTTGCACAGGAAGGAACAGCACGTTTAACAGTTTAATAGCACAAAGAGAGTCGGGCTTCCCAGTGTAGGTGTGTCAGAGTTGGGACACTGCAAACCTTGACTCTTCAAACTTTCCCAAACCCCTTCCAGCTTCAGGAAGGCTCTGAATGTGCATAGGAGTGTGCACCCTTCTCCTGAAAGTATGCACATATCATTCCCAAGGGACCTGCTTTTTCTGTTTATGGTATCAGCAATGCTTTCACCTGAGTGGCTCCTGCAGGGTGAGATTCAGAGCTTGTATTCAGTATTCAACTCTGCATTGTTCCAATAGCCATGGTACATTCTGGTTCCAGTCTGTGCTGCACAGAGCAGCACAGTGAAAACTGTACAGCAGAAATACTTTGGCTTTTTACCTGAAGAGACATGGTGATGACTTATAGTACACCCTGAACAATTTTTCTTCTCTGTGCTTTATCTGGACCAATAAATGCTTATGCTTCTGGATGCAGGAAGAGCTGTTTGTTCTCCTCAGCTGACAACCCATTAAAAAGAAAATAAAGTAAACATATCAGAATTAGTCCCCTAAAGCTTCCATCAAGCCTTCTGCCATGAGCACTTTGCTGCTGTTTTTGTTTTTTTCCATTGCCAGCTTTTGGCACTCAGGGGCAATCTATCTTTGGGATAGAGAATAGACTCACTCTCCTTCCCCAGGATGTATGATCCAAGAGCTAAAAATAGAGGCTATCCAGAACGATATCAGAGGGCTGCATAACAAATAAGTAGCCAAAATTGTTGAAAAAATATTTTTTGGGTGTCAAGCAGTACAATTCCCTTAAGAAAAATTACAAAACCTTACAGGAAGCAGTTATGAGCTAACTAATTAAAAGTTATTTTCTTACCTCTTGCAGTAGTGGTCAGTTTAAATACTGAACCTGTGGCAATTTCTCAGAGGAAATACCTGAATTTTGATGATATTTCCTAAAAACAGGATTCAAGTTTTATTGTTCACCATCAGAAGGTAGAGAAGAAACAATCATCACCAGAACAAAAGAAAAAAAAATCCACAAGGTGCCATTTCACCTAAATTTTTCCATAAGGACTGTCAAGCACTGGGCTTTAGGACGTACTGGAAATGCAAACTCTTAACAGCTTTCAGGCCAGCCCTTGTTTTCAGCTGATCATTACCAGTTCTGACCTTTTAAATCTTCTGCTGCTAAGGGAGAATCTGGTCTTTACAGAAAAGCTGTTCTGTATTCCATTCATAGACAATGGAGAACTTAACTATATTTACTGGTATTTAACATATGGAGCATATTTCCCTGGAAGGTAGATGAAATCTCCTGCATTTAAGATCAAATCAATTTGAATTTAAGGTCACATTTGCAGAAGTCAATGTTCTGTAAAATCAAAGAAGAGCTTAATTCAACTATTTTTTCTTTGTCAATCAGCTGCATAGTTTTACACAGTGGAGTTGTGCAAGCCTTTCTCCTGAAAAAATCCTTGCACACACAAAGATTCAGACACAAAGCTTCAGCAGGACTTGGATCTTCCTCACCTGAGTGGAGCTGTGGGTGTTCAGGTCCAAGACAAGCTTCCTGTTTGTAATTCTTACTCCCACAAATAGTGTTGGTCATATTGCTAAGACTCCTCAGGCAAGTATGTCACCTTCTTAAAGGAAGGCTCTCAGGACCAAACCTCTTTTCTTCTGATGAGATGTATCCAATCTGGCACATCTAATTCATGTGATTCCAGGACTAAATGGAGAAAATAGGCTGATGTGATTTCAAGGTGAAAGTGTGTGTATCTTCATTCATAAGCAAGTGCTGCTACTTCAAAGGGGAAGAGATTTGCAGGAATCAATGATCTGCAATATCTTTTTGCTTAAAGTGTAATTGCCATCCAAGAGCAATGAGGGATTTTGCTGCTGCAGAGGTCTGGGAAACACAAGCCCAAAATACGACTTTCTGGTTGGGAGATTTCTAATATTGGAACATTGTCTTTGAATGCTACTAACCCACAGCCTTTTCCCCTGGAAATTTAAACAGCAGAGGAGAGAATAGGAGCTGTCGTTGATTTCTCCTGCTTTCCCTAAGAATATCTGATACAGCAGGTCTGAAAATGGCATTTATGTTCTTAATAAAAAGATTTTTGTCTTTATTTTTAAATGAAAATATTGATTACTTAGCCTTGATGAAATAATGAATATAGTCAAAGGGCAGTAGGAAAAAAAAAAAAAAGAAAAAGCAGTATTAATTGCTCCCTTGTGGCAGAAAAGAAGATTTTATTTAATTTTTTAACATAATGGATACAACAGCTGAAAAAGTGTGTAGAAAAGTGGGGGATATTCAGAAATGCTTATTTAATGGATTCTTAATTTACATTATTCACAGTCCACATGGGATGGTCAATTGAAATACATCTAGCAGTATTCTCTTCTGATGAAAATTTGCCAGCTATTTAGCCAATGCTTTTGAATGATAAAATAGAAGAGGAAAAACTACTATTATCACAAATTTCAGGAAAAGTTAACAGAAGTATCTTTCTGGTTGCTGTTATTTAGACTTGGGTAAACACATAGCAAACTATAAATGTCTCTTTATATTTCATTTTACTTTGTTGTTGAGGCTTTTTACTAGTTAAAATAACTTTTTATATAAGGGAAACCCCTGTTTGAATACATTTTGGTAAGATGTCTTGATAAACATTTTTGAAAAATATCTTGCTATCTTCAAATAATATTTGAATGAAATAATGAGAAATTTTGAAAGGAAAGGGGGAGGGATTTTTTTCCTGTATGATATGCCATGTATTTGTAAACATTTCCAAGCCAAGCCTTCTTCATTGCTTGGTGTGCCACATCTTTCACAAAAGGATTCCACTTCTATTCACAGTAGCCATTCTTAAGGTAGCATTCATATGAAATCTTCTCTCAATTGCTGAGTTGACAATCCACTCCTCCCTTATCTGTGGTGGCTGGGATTTGTGTCTCTGCTCCCATGCAGACTCTCAGGACAAATTCACCTCTGATGTAAATGTGCTCAGTTCCATTGAAGTCAGATGAGTTGCTTTCTCTTGCACCAAGGCTTAATTTGATCCTCGATGTTCAGGTCACTAAGCTATCCCCTCTGGCCTAGCAATTCTCCCATTGAAAAATTACTTTCTGACTGTAAATGCCAATAGTCTTTTTACTCTGGAAGCTGAAGAAGTAGTAAGTGCATGTAAGGGTTTCATGAAGTGCTTCAACAGCCCATTGCATCCTGGATGTGTCTCTTACCTTTCAAATGAAGAAAAGGAAGTCTGGGTGAATGAAAGATTGCTGTATTTTTGTGACTGCTGGATCAAAACCAAAATAGTTTGGACCTTTAGAGATGAGTAAGATCTTTGTAACTCGGTTCCCTACAGGACTCAAACTCAGTTCCCTACAGGACTCATTCAGCTCTGAATCAACAGAACTTGAAGCCCTCTGACATACAGATTGACCTGAGGGGGAAGAGAGAAAGAAGGATGTAATTGTGCCAATTAATCTGGAAAGGCATCTGAGAGAATAATGTCTTTAAAGAAAGCCTGGTAATGATCTTGGTTAGATTAGAGTAAATCTAGAGCAATGTCACTAAAATCAAAATATCATCCTGTACTCGTTGGTTATAACCTGGATCAGAATTTGGCCTGGAATTGATTGCTCATCCTGGACTAGCACCTCTCAAAGAAAAATATAGATGGTTGTAATTAATACCAAATATTAAATAAAATAGCAAATATTTTCAATTCCATAGTTAGAAGACCCAATAAATATACAATGCTGTTCTACTATTTTTGCATTTTGCTATAAAACCCACAATGTATTTTGAGCAGGGATTTTGTGTCGTGCCTGTCAGGAACGGAACCAGAACTGGTAATATCTACAGGTCTGAGTAATAGGTTTATTCTAAGACCTGTTATATTCCACAGAGGAATCAGGACATCAGGGAGCCCTGGTAGCATCTTGAAAGGAGACAACGAGCCATCTATAATTTTGATGTATTTTACATTAAAATAGTAGCAAATCTGGGAAATAAGAAAAATGTAGAGCAGAAGTATGTTCTCCTTCCCGAGAAGTCAAGACATTTGTAGGTCCTAAGGAGCTCTACAGCTAGAAGTAGTAGGAGTTGTCCTATGCTGCTCCCTTTGTCCATGTCCCCTGTCCTACGGAGGCAGAAGCAGAGCCAACCTGTTTGCTGGCTCCTGCCATTGTAGGGGCTGGCAGCCAAGGAGAGAAGTGAAGAATCCAGGCTTTGTGTGTACCTACACACTGAGGAACACCAGCAGGTGCCTCTTTTATTCCCACTTCCTGATGCAGGATTTACTGGGCATACTGGAAGACACACTGACAAAAAAGCCACTGTTAACACATTATTTAAATAATCCCTGATTAACTAGTGAAATTATAATTTTAGGAAGTATCGAGTGAATTGGAAAGTGTGGAGTTCTGCTGAAACATGATATTGATTTGATGCTTTTTAATTTGTTAGAGATTGTAACTAGCAATTCCATTCACCTATTTACTCATCCCAAATTATTTATTATTGACTAGAAATAGGTCTGGATGAAAGTTGTTAATACAGAAGAGCCAGGATCTGCCCAGACCTGAACAGGGGAATGAATGGTTGGAGGTGAACCTAAAACAGATCTGACTTGTAGTCAAGGCTGTTTAGTTCCATGTTTTCAAGCCTCTCCATTCCCTAATTTGCATGTTGCTGTCTCTTGGAATAGCCTCCACATGTATAATTGTTAATGTAAAATGTAAATCAGCACACAATGTCTTAGCCTGAGCCCCAAGACACTTCCAGCACTCTAGCAGCAATGATAGCCATTGATGGAAATGTTAGAAAAAGAAGGCAGAGCAACTAGCTTTTTTTTTTTTTCTTTCACTTCTTTTGAAATGATAGTAAGCTTTTCAATCAGAGATTATGCTCTGCTGTAGTGAAAAGGTTTGTGAGTCCTAGCTTTTTGTCTGTCTTTGGCTTGATCACTTGCATGGATTCAATTGCTTCATTGGCAAGGGTTTTAACACAAAATGCTGTAATCACAATTTTCCCTTCTCAGCATTGAGGATTAGTCCTAACTGTCCAAATCAAAGCCTGCTGGAATGGTACAAATCTTTGTAGACTCAGTGGCTGCTGCCATTGTTTCTCTGATTCTGCTAGACACAATGAGACATTAGGTCTGGATTTTAATCCACCTCTTTTCTTAGGAAGATGCAGTTGGGAGACTTAAGATCTGGTCCTGTAACTTCTGTTTCACATGAGCAATCTCACTGCAGATTAAAGACTAATCATAGAAGGATTTGGAGGATTGGGCCCTTTGATTTCTCTTCATGTTAAGGCTCCTTTATCTGGATCATCCCGTTGATTATCCTTCTCCATCTTTTGCATATGGCTTTAGAAGTAATTAGAAGGAAATAAGATTTTCTGACTTTAACTTAATCAGTAATATGTGTACTTTGAAAAGTTACATTTTTACATGACAGAGAATGCATCATCCAAAAGCAAATATCTCCAAGGTATTTCGACTCGCTTCTAACTGACAGCTGGACATTAACACAACTGTGTGGCTGCTCTTTGTTCTGACTCACAAGCACTGTGAATGTTTGATAAATGTTACCTTTTTAATTCTTGATAACATTATGAAAATGTTAAGAAATGTTACAGCAGATAACCTTCCTAGACCAAACTGCAGCATTAACCATGTGAAGTTAATAACTGACTACAGGACATTGACTTAATTTACCTTTAAAAAAAGTTTTGCTCACACTGCTCAAACTTTCCCTTCATTTTTATCTCCCTTTCTCCAAGGCCACAGATAAGATTTTTCTCTTACTTGCTTGCAGGTCAGTTTTCCACGACACTCAGGTCTGCCTACAACCAAAACCAAATATTTATGGGTATGTGGGTATGAAACACCAAAATGATAAATGTATGATAATACACCAGAATGAAAGATTTCAAGACAATAATGTTTGCTGTCTGAGCTGGACATTTACTTAGTCTGTGTAGACAGGAGCAGGTACTTTGATATAAATCAGATGAAGTGTTTTTGAATGAATAAGTCTATACTGTGAAGTATGACTTCAGGGATCAGGACATACAGGCACACAGGTGTCATTTTGCAATGAAAGCTGCTAATGCTTTCTGTGCATGTCTAAAAACACTTTGTTTCAAGGTTGTGCTTCTGAGGATATAG
Source organism: Anomalospiza imberbis (assembly GCF_031753505.1). Taxonomy (NCBI): domain Eukaryota; kingdom Metazoa; phylum Chordata; class Aves; order Passeriformes; family Viduidae; genus Anomalospiza; species Anomalospiza imberbis. The sequence continues at coordinate 12,609,686 of NC_089693.1, read as the reverse complement.
CTCTGCAGGTTTCTTTTAAAGAATGAAGTGCTAAATAATGGATTAAAGGCTAAAAAAGGATTTGAAAGGTCTTCACTGTATTTTTAGCACATTTCAGTTATACTTTTTACTCCTTAGACACACTCTTCCAGATTGTATTTAAATTTGAAGCATGTCATGACATTGCACATTCTTAGAATGATCAGATAGACTTGGAAAATTTAATGTTTAACCTTCATCAATTATTACACACGCTAGTCACCTAAGTAAGCAGATGCTTTATTTTAAGTATTTAGGGCTCACACTAGTTTTATTCTTAAACATTTTGCCAAATCAAGGACGTAGTGCACGTTCATGCAATTCACAATAAGTCCTTCAGAAAATATAAATATATGCTTTGTTTTATGCAGTTTAGTGAAGAATATAATTACCAGAGTGTTTAAATTAGATGTTTTTGCTGCCTGAAAACCCAAGTAGAAAGTCCCTTCCTCACTTTTATCATTAATAAGAACACAAATTAGGTCCTTTCTCTGACTACCTCTCACAAGAATTCTCATGGGAATCTGGCAGCCAAAGCACCAGTTTCACTTGTGTTGAGGGGAAACAGATGCTTCTCTTAAAGAAACTATTGGCAAAGGTATGTCAGGAAAAGCTACACTTTAAAGTGACTACAATCTGGTGCTGTCATTTCTTTTTCATATCCTGATATATAATCATCCCAGTTTACACCACCCTACATAATCATACTACTTCGGACATATTTGGAGGGGGTAGTTTGAGGGCGTGAGTCAAGGACAACCAAGGAAAATGACTCCTTATTATTCCCCTGTGCACTCTACCAAACAGCACTTAATTGGTGCTAAACACCAAGAGGCCAGTTTGCTGATGCCTTTCTTCAAGGACCCCAACTCATTTGATGATCTGATGTCACTAATTTTGCTCTTGGATCACACATAAATTCCTAGGAATGCATAACCTACTCCATTTTCAAAGGTAAAAACCAGTTACATCCAGCTGCAGATGTTAAAGCAACTGGTTAATAGGAATGATCTTTCAGGATTTAGCAGTAGGAACAGTAGCAAAGTCCAGAATCATCAACAAAAACTATGTGAGATGGATTAGCCCTAATTTTCTTCTTTGTTCCCTTTCTGTCTTAAGACAAGCCTTATTACACTAATTTTTCAGATTGTTCTGTAAGCCCACTGCCATTCTTGAAGCATGATGTGAATGGCATCATCTCTCTTTAAATTTTGTGAAGTTCAAGGTACAACAGAAGTGGAAGAGCAGAGATGATTATTATTTTATGCCCTAGAAATTATTTACTCTCAATTACCACCAGGGTTTGAAGGATTCTGTCACATTTACATATCTTCAATTAATTAAAATTAGTGTTGGTATGTATTGCTATTTCCAGTGTTGCAGTCCTTAACCTTTGCAGCTGTAGTTTCTTGATTTTTACTTGACAACATTGAAGATTCAACCTGATACATGAAACTACATGTTTTTTTTACAGAATTCTGTTTTACCTTGTATATACTATTATGGCATCACTGAAGCTGTGCTTAACTGTGGTGACCTGTTATATCTGTTGAAGTGAACATCAAAAGACCATTTAATCACTTGTAATGTTTTTTTCCTTGCCTGGGCCAGTGTTTTGTAAGGGTAGAGTTCTGCTAATGCACACTTCTGCCGGGAAGCTTCCCAAGGTGGGGCACAAGAGATGCTAAGTGGCAGAAGGAGGATGAGCAGAAGCCATTAACATTTCCCCAGCAAGGTCAAATTTGATGTTTCCTTTGTTTGTAATATCCAAATTAAGAAGATGCTTCTCTGCTCTGAGTGTTGCCTCTACATAAACATACTCCTGGGTAATCTCAGGCTGGTCACTTCTCCTCACCATTAGCCACCCATTAACAAGCTGATTGAAAAGGGGCCAGCACAGCTTACACAAAGCGCTGACTATTTTCCAGGAAGACCAAATTTCTCATCAGATTCATCAACACTTCCGACTATCAATAAACAAAAAAAAAAAAAAACGTTCTCGTTCTGAAAGGCTATGATCACAAGAAAACCTTTGCGTTCTTTCTTATATTTTTTTTTTTTATTGAAAACATGTTGGGGGAAAAAAAGGTGTTATCTTGCTCTTTTTTTTTTTCCCTGAAGCCAGTATTACCAGCCATTTTACTTGTACTTTACTATTATTATCTAGGTGATGGCTGTGACATGTTGATCATATATGGCAGTGAGAAAATTGATTTCCCTCAACAGAAATGCTTCCAATTTTCCCTGAGCCATAATTTTATGTCCACAACAAAATAAAAGGGTCATTTTCCTTAAGATGAGGGAATTGAAATCTTTGATAAAAGCCATAGTAAATGTTGTACTTTTGATTGCGGAAACTGCAGTTTTCACAAACATCTCCCTGTCTGCTTTGTGTGTGTGTGTGTTTCTGGGTGAGAAAAGGAGAGAGAAAGGAGGCAAAAAGCAGCTTTTGGAAAGACTGAAGTTGCTTTAAGTTCTGCAAATCTACAGATTCTTCCTGGACACAACTGTTTGTTTTCTCAGTGAAAATTTAGGGCTCTCTCTTTAGGTTTCAGTCAGGCTTCTCCTTTTCAAACATTACTCTAGGTAAAGACTGTTTCTGTGTATGACTGCGTAATTTTCTTGCGTGAGTTTGAAAAATCAGGGAAAAAATTTGGGAATTATTTATATAACTAAAATTACAAAAATGGGCATTTCCTAAGAGAGTATATTCACAGTAGACCCCCAAAAAAGTAAATAAGCTTTTTTTTTCCTCCCTTAAAGAAGGATTTTTTCTATTGTTTGGTGGGTTTTTTTTTGAGGTTTTGGGGTTTATTTTATTTCTTTATTTTTGTTTTTTTGGGATTTTGTTTGGGGTTTTGGTATTTTTGTTTGTTTGTTGTTATTTTTTTTAAAGAGGATCACTTTAACCCTTAAAAAGTCCTGTAGTTGTGTTTATTAAATTACCACTTCAGGGAAAATACAGAAACTATTGGCTAATGAGAAAATCTACTTAAAACTTACTCTTCCTTTTGAAAATTATTTAAATATATGACAGACATTTTATATTTTTTTTTGTTTTGACTCTCTACAATATCAAGTATGGAAGGTCTGGGAAGTTGACTTGGCAATCCACAAGCAGAGTTTTTCATTTAAATTGCTTTTGTTCAATAGTCAGAAAGAAATCTATGCTGAATCCTTGAATATTCAGGAAATTTGAAAACTGACCTTTTGGTACTTCTCTGCATTGATCTTTTATGTCCATAGTCCCATGTGTGAGTGTAATGCATGTGATAATGTCTCGCTAGAAGTTTTTGCCTCTATCAAACTACACTCTTTGATATCTCACTTCTACAAGATGAAAGACTCCCATAATTGGCCTCATCTCAGTTTGGTCTGTGGAGTGGCCAGGGAATTGTGCCCAATCAAAGTTGTGTTTCCAGAATTTACAGTGAAGGAGACAAGGAGCTAGAGACAAAGCATGAACACTCTTTTCCCTAGGAGTCTGATCTAAGTCTGATACCTGAAGACAGACATAAAGAATAGCTGTTATTTTGACAGAAATACAGAGTCAGGTAAATAAGAAGTTTTCTCTTACTTTCATAGAAGTGAGACAGAGTTTATTCCGTTTCATGGCTTGATGGTTTATCCTTGGCTGCATTTCCTCATACATGGCTTTTTTTCCTGACTTTTCTTTGCCTATAAATAGGGAAATGTTGCAGGAACTCAGCACTTAAGGAATACGGGAGTGCAAAGTTTAAGATGCTGAGATGATGTGAACAGCAAAAGAGAGTAGTGATTTAGAAGTGCCTTGCATGTTATGTATATATTGTTCACAACCAGCAGAAGATGTGTATTTGACAGAAGAGTTAATCTTGTGATCTCTTTGCTTATTTCATCTGTACTCAAGAGAGGAGAGAGATGGAGGTCGGTTCAGATGCATGGGTTCTGACTGTTTCACCAGGGACATAAACAGAAGGCAGAAAGTCATGAAACAAGGATAATGTTGAAAAAAAATCACAAGAGCTTCTTCTGAGACAGTAATTTTCCCAAAGCCAAGAAAAGTATTTCTTCCCTTTTTACTTGGAAGGTATTTTTTATTAATACCATAATCATAAAACCATCATTCTAATATTTACTTTTAACCTCAGTGGATTAGATTGCAGCGAAAAGGCAGCCATGCCTTTTGCACAGCTGATGTTTGAAGGGCTTAGTTATAATAGGAATTTTGCATTTTTTCTCTGGATGGTACATGAGGGAATAGATTGGGCAAATTTTCTGAGGTTGCTGCTGACTTTTTTTAATTGAGGTACAGCACAGAAGTTCCCCTGTGCGTGATATTCACAGGCAGAACTAACGTCAAGGGAAGTACATCTTGAGAACAAAAGGACTTCTGCACTTTGCTTAGAAGTGTTGGAAAAAAGTCACCCACAAAAGTGGAAAGAATATCCACAATAAAAAGCAAGATCTACTTTCTAGTGGAGTGAGTGAGAGGTAGACAGATTTATTATGACATTATGTCTCATCAGATAGAACCAGCTCTGTAGCATAAAAAGAACTTGAGAGACAGAAACAGATGCTAGAATGAGGCTTTTCTTTTTCTTCCTGGAATAGACACACTTTTGTGTTCTTGACATTAATATTAATTCAGAAAATAGTATAAGAATTAAAAAGTTTGGCTCTGAGGTGACATTGATACCAGGAGTGACTTTATTGGTGCCTTTTGCTGTACACTCTCAGCGAAAGAAGGAACTTAAATACACTGAAATTCCTGGACAGCCAATACCTGGTTTGGTCTTGGAGACTGACAGCCATGTTTTACATGCACTGTGTTTTGCAAACCTTTGTTAAGTGTTTGGAATTGTGAATTGGGGTTTATGGAACACTGGGGACAATCATCCTCTACAGCTGAGAGTGGATGATGGGAAATGGGATAGCAAAGAGGAGCTGTGTCTGCTGGGATGCTGAAATTACAAGAAAAAAAAAAAGTACATGGGAGCTAGACGTGCTTGGAAACCTTAGGGGTGTGTGGTTATGCATCATACACACTCCCTGTGCTCCTATTCCCAGAACTTCTCTAGGGAGGCTCCTCAGCATCTTATATTGCTGTATAAATGCAAAACCATTTTGGGGCAGCAGTATGTAGCATTGTGCAGTTGTTCTCAGGACTGAGTAGGGCAAGTTCTACCAGGAGTTGCATCTGAGCAATTCTGTTCACTTCAGAGAGCTCACCAGTAACTGAAAGGAACCTGGACCATCTCGGGCATGCAAATCAATAAGCATGTTTGTGATCCAGTTGGTGTCTGGCTCGTTATCAGAGCATTTCCACATGAAACAATTTCTTAGAGATTTTTCAAAAAGACAGGAAATGCAGTTGTTAAAGTGCAACTCTTCAGGATTCCTTGGAGCACTAGAGCCTACTCAGTTTCACCCAGCAGGCAGGTTTTAAAGAAAAAAAGCAGATGAAAATGTACCTTATTAAACAATAACACTACTATTGCGTATTCCTAATTCTCAAATTTATCACCTTAAATCACCTAGATTCCAAGTTTGTTGGACCAAATTCCAACAGCTCTTACAGGAGGAAAATTTCAAGTAGCAAATGTTTTTCAAAAGGCATTGTTTCCTTGAATAAAACTGAGATATAAATAACTGGTATTCATAGTCAAAGTGGGACAAAATGCATTGAAAAAAAAAAAAGTCTGAATTGAAAGGGTAAGAAACTGACATTCTGGAAAAATAAAAACCATTTTGATACATCCTCATGCAAAAAATACTTGTGAAAGTGCTGCTTTACAATACCTGAGTGCACATTCTATACTATGTCTGTAAAGGAAGGTAAAAATATTTGCCATTGCCATCCTTAACATTTGTCTGTTATTTTCCTTAGGGAATCTGCATTCTCTAATCATTGATCGTTTCTATGAGACTAGAGTTATTTGTCCTTTCTTTTCCTTTCCTTTATATTTCCCTGAATCTCTACATATTTACAATTTGTTAGATCCTACTTTTTTCTCTCTGATACTTTTTCCATCATCAAAAATGCTACTTCTTAAGGATCAAATCCACACCTGATAATTTATCACCTGATGGTGATAATTTGAGAATCCCACAAGGAGACACGGATGATGCTGCCTCACTAACATCTGCAGATATTTTCATGTTTTCAAGAATGGTAAAAAATTAAGTCCTCAAAATCAAACACAGAATATGCAATACTCTAAGACCCACCCAACAGGGTTGCTTATGAAGATTTGAGACTTACTAAAATATAGATCATCCAAGTCAGAATCAAGGAACAAAACTGTTCCTATTTTATGCTCAGTTGTTCTAGATGTATTTCCTAGTGGGCAGTTTGCCAGTATGGGATAATATTACCAAAACATATTTCTCATAGCAGCCAAGTGAATCAGGGAAAAAAGATACATTGGCAAATGAGAAACAAATCATGAGGCAGACAAGAGCTGCCCTGAACAATGGTGGGAAGGTAAGAATCAAGAACACCTCAGAAAACATTTGAAGAACTGGAACAAAGTTTATTCCAGATCTCTTCCACAGGCGTCCTTTGCTGCAGCAGGGTGCTTCACCTGTGACACAGGTCCAGTGCAGAGCTTGCATTGCATATCCGTATAAAATCCATGTAAATGAGTTCTTATCATATCTGTGAGGTTACTAAGCCCTGTCTGCTGATGGAGCAGTGTAACTGGGACACAGTGGAGGAGAAACTTGAACTCCATGGCACTAACAATGTTATAGCTGTCTTTGTACCCTACAAGAATATTGCACATTCTATACTCTTTCTTATCTGTTTTAAATAGTGCAGAATTTGGTACCTTTTATAAGAATAAGGCTTTATTTCTTTCATGATTTTTAATAGATTTCTCCGTGTTTCGCCTCAGTCACCTCATCCAGATATATCTCATAATCCTGTAACATGAGATCTGGTGAAATATTACTGCATACTTATACTATATACTGCAGATAGAGATGGATCAACAGGGGCAAGTAAAATGCTAAATTATTGCTTAAGGAGCACAGACTGGTGGTCCCACCATCAGGGATGTAGGTACAAAGTCCCATTCAAGAGACAATTCTGATTACTTACTCCTCAACATAGTATAAGAGAAAATCCTAAATTCATAGTTGGAGGTTGGAACCAAAGAGACAATTCTAAAGCTCAAGCAGAGTCCTCTACCTTTCCTTTTTAATGGGTAACAGGCCTCACTGACTATTATTAGAAGTGATTTGGCACTTCAACATGGAATAGGCAGGGAATGTGATTTTTCAAAACCATTACACATCTAATTTACATTGACTGAAAATCCCATGAGACACCTAAATACCTCTGGACAACCTTCCTGTGCCAATTCATAAAGCTCACTTATCTTCCTCTTTCTCACATGAGCAAACTCCTGATTTTTACTATGTGAATCATTATGAATTCCTGTTCCCTTGATTAGGATGCCAAGTTTACATGTAAACAATTTTCAGCAATGATAGGAAACCTTTGTAAGCAATGCTTTCTTCTTTATTTTTGGTATTTTTTGGAATATTGGTTGCAGTCACCCTGCTGCTGAGCATGTGGATCAGATTCAGACCAGGGCAGTGTGATGCCACAAGCTGAATTTCTTGACTGACCTTCAGCCTTCCCCCTCTGTAGAGATATACAGCTTTCTGCTATAAGTGAAATTCAGCAACAGGGGCCAACTGAAATGTAATTCTTTTCACTCTTTTGCAGAAGCAACAAAAAGGTTTCTTCTGTAGATGAGAAATTCTTTTGCTCATCTCTACTGGAGGCTGAATTGTTTATTGTATTGGCTGCCCATCATTGTGGGCTGGGTTTTAACAGATATGACAATTTATCTGTATCAATAATTGGGGGGGGGGGGGTGCTGTTGTGATACATTAAATGCCTTTGCAATCTTTTTTTTTTCTTTCTATCTTTCTTTCTCTCTCTCTCTTTTTTTCTTAAGCACTAAATCTCAGCATGACTATATCCTGCAGTGGAAAATTACTACCATTCAGAAATGTGCCTTGCTGCATTACAGTTGTATATTTGAAGACTCAAAGCTCTATCTGCAGCACAAAGGCAGGCTCAACAAATGACTTAGCATCTTTGGTCCTTTATCACAATTCTTTATGCCATCATTTTCTACTTGGTACGAGTCAGGTATATTTGTGAAATTAGTATTTTTTGCTCTTTATTTTATATAACAATTATGCATCTGAATTGAAATGTCACATTATCATTAATACCCATCTGAAATTGTTTCTAGTAGGATCAGAATCACTCCGTGAATTAATGAATAAATGCATGGTTTTACAGTACCAGATGACAAAATTTGCAATGACCTATCTCTTTATCAAAATGATTGTGTGGGAAGTTATTTAAAAGGAGACATTATTTTAGACCAAATTCAGAGAGACACACTCCTTGTCAGCTCTAAGACACAAGGCAAGAGGATCCTGCTACACCTATGCTTTTGGGGGGTTGATTTTTAAGAATTTCTCTTTCAATATGCACTTGGATCCACATTAGAGCAGTCAGAGGCTTTTAAGGGGAGAAAATCTCAGGACAGTGTACAGAATCAGAGCCAGGGTCGTGACCTTGACTATTGATCCAGCCTCTCTTATTTCCACAGCTTGCTGAGGCTTGTTCTTCCAACCTGCTGGTGTACATTAGAGCAGAAATCCATAACATGGCCATGTTCATCCAAGCACAGGAAGAAACTAAATTAAATGTTAAAAAACAATCTGAGGCTGGAGTTGGAGACAATTCATCATGATCCTAGACGTCAGGCAGGTAGGATGACCAAGAGTTCCTCAGCCAATAGACCCCAAACAGAATATGGAGGGTCCTCACTGCCTCATTTGTCAGGTACAGAGCAGATAGTCGGAAAAACACTGAGGGAAAAAAAGTATACCGAAGGTCAGCGTTTTAATTCCCAACCACACACAAATATTCATCTTTTGGAATGCAACCTGTAATTGAGGTTTAGGGGAGAAAGGGAGGGCAATAAAAAAATATCTGACATTAATAAATTAGCAGTCAAAACTAGAGGAAAATAAAATTTAGCATGGAAGTAGTATAGTAACAATTGAGGTCCAGCTGAGTTCTTACAACTCTGGAACAAGGTTTAGGACAAGACTTTGCCTACAAACTTGAGTAACATTAAAATCAGCAGTCTGTCTCTTTCACTTTCAAAGGTTATGTCTGTGGACTGCTAACCTTCCTTCTTGATGAAAAGGATGTATAGATGTATGATCTGTGGGGCATAGAATGAAGAATAAAAGTGAGATTGTGTAGGCTGTTTTAACTGTTCAGAAACTTCTCTTGGCTTCTTCTCAAACTGTTACTTGTACTGGACACGGAACACATCCCTTATGTACGCACCCAAAACACATAACCCAAAGAATCCATCTCAGGTGGCAGTATTTTTTCTGGGAACTACAGAACATACACATCTTGAAAATACTGTGCAAATACTGTGGTGATTGAAAATATTCACAAACCTCAATATAGTCTTTATGGGTGCTGTTCAAAATAAGCTGGCTGCTGAGAACGAAGAACTTTCCAGTTTTGTGAACATGAATTAAATTTCCTATTGTGGTTGAATTGTGTTCTCTCTCGAAGCATGGATAAGCAGGTGTCTGAGCTGAAAATAGTCTTCTGCCCTTTAATTTTATTCCTAAGTTACGTTACACTATTTGTGCGTTATCAGCATTTGCTGTTAAACCTCATCATGCTGAATGCCAATCTGATGAAACATAATAAGACATAACACAGTTTGACAGCTAATATTTAAAGAAGAAATCTTATCTCTCACTATCTAAATAGCAAAGGGCTCCTATTCAGACACTTAGAGATTTTTAGTGGATATCTTGAGAGAACAGTTAACCTGAGCTTTCTCAGAATGGTTCCCCAATACAGACAGCAGCTTTGTACGTGTGTAAGCTTAAAACACAATGCACTCTCACAGATTGGTAAATTCACACGGATCAATTCCTGAACTTCCTTTTTAATCTGTAGTGCTCTAAGCAAGACTATGTAGGAAATAGGGGTGAACTGATGGAATTTTGTTCCCTAGATCTCTCTTACCAAATACCCTGCAATATCCAAATGAGATGGTGTACTTTAACAAGCCAATGAAAAATGAGGTAATTTTCAGTTAAAAAATGTGGGAAAGATGTGACATATCAGGTATAGGAGTTTGATGAACATAAAGTCCTGCATGCTGTACATCACAAATTGCTCTAGTTTTTTGTCTGTCTCTTTTCAGTTAATTTTCCTGCATTATTATTACTTTCCATTCACACAGGAATAAGAGAATACTTGAAGGTCTACATATTGGTAGAAGATCTGTACTCTACTCTTAATGATTTATACTTTGCCATCTTTTTCAAGTGTCTGGATTCTTACTTTCATCCATCATTGTCCTGATTTTTACCACCAAAAACTAAGTTAGAGTTAATACTGTTAACTTACAGTAATTTCAAAATAAAGGAAAAATATGGATACTTATGAATAAATATTGGGCCAAAAATACAATATGCTGATACATATACCTGATATAAAAGCATCTCAGCTTTAATTCTTTGGAAAATTGGACTTGAATATATCTGAGTTGCATGCTAACTTTCTAAATTGTAAAACCTTTGAAATTATTCAGGTTGAAAGGAATTTCACTAATAGTGAAAAGATCCGTTTGCTTCCCAAGACTTTTTTTTCTTTTCTGAAAATTTAGGATCAACTTTATACCTGGCAAAATCAAGCTGATTTTGTTGTGTATACATCTACTGCCAGTGAATTGCAGAAATTCCCGTGATCCAGATGGCCAGGCCTCTGTGATAATCTCTGTCCAGATGATTTGTGTGCATCCAGAACCCCACTCGGAGAGAGATGAGGTCAGCACACACCTGATAATTCCTCCTGCCCTCACCTGTGCACACACCTGTCCTTGCCAGCTCCCACACAAGTACCAGCACCCAATAAACTTGAATCCTCTGAAAGAGCTGAAACAAAATGCAAAGCCTTTCTCAATTTGTCCAAGGAGGAACTGTTCTCATGGCAGTTCTGTAGCATTCTAATGAAGGGGCACTTCCCAATTGTGCTGATAATGCTCCATGGCTGTTCCCTGGAAACCTTACTCATGACAATATTTAATTTTCTTGTTTCCCAATAATCAAATAACAGAAAACCACACCATTAGGGTATGGAATATTCTTCCAGGGAAATTCAGGCAAATTTTTGTCAAATTCAGCAACACTGAAATAGTAATTTCCCATAGCACATTAGCAGCTTGAGTCTACATACGTGTTTGTGTTGTGTTAATGATTTAGTGTGTTTGAATGAGCAGAAGGGGATGAAATGAAGGACAAATGTGTCAGAAGTTATGGCTCTAAGAATCCACTTAATAGCATGACTTAATAAACTATTTTTTAAAAAAATCAGGAACACATGCTTCTGAGAAATTTAATGTTATATGACAGCCTTAGGCAGTCTAGGGCAGAAAAAAACACCAAAGGCACATAGGCAGCCATTTTGCACTGATTTTGCAGTCACTGTTAAATCTCATAAGTCTACATTTTTGTGCCTTAATCTAGTGTTTACTACACTTTAATTGAAAGGATTTTGCAAAGTTATCCACACAGTTTTAGGGTACCTTCATCTATGTGTGATTTCTTTAGATTGAATGTGATCCTACATATTGTTTCACCCTGAAATAAGAAAATAATACATGAATGAAACAGACATTGTTTAGCTAAATGTAAGCTGAACTAGACTGTATCTTTTACTGTATCACATAAAGACTCTTGAACAATGTTATTTGACCACATAGATTACTGAAATGCCATGAAAAAAAAATTCATTTTTCATTTGAAATTGGTATTCTTAACTTTTATACCCAGTTAACATCTTAAAAAATAAATTTTAAAACAGTTTTGTGGCACAGCAGTTAGAATGAGAATCTCTGAGGATATGTAATTTTAATTGTTTGCTTAACTTAGCTGTGAAATTTAACCCACCTTTTTATTGCACTTGAGGCCACACTTCCTCTTCAAAACACATCAGTGCAAGTCCCCACTACTTAGGTAATAGGCAAGAGTGTGGCTGATAATTTGCTTCACTGGAGTCATTGTATTTTATTTCTTGCATGAAGGAAAGTGGCATCAGTATTTAGATGTGCAGCAATAGAAACAGAGCAGGATTTAAAAGTAAGAACTTGATTCATTGTGGTGTCTTTATGGACTGTAATCCAGTAGAACTCAATAGTGTTCTGCAGTGAAAAAAGTCCCATGAAAAGTAAAGTTTGAATCTTTTTTAGTAGTACTGCACAGTTACGATTGGCTTTTTTTTAGGACGTCACAGAGGACTTAAAGGACCATGACAGATAAATGCAGTCTTTAAAGCTACTCATGCATTCTTAATGGGCAGCCTGTTAATTTGAGGTCTAGGTCAAGAATTTGAATGCCATTTACTAAACACCTCTTTGTCAACAAAAGCTAGTTTTCCCTTAGGGTAAATTGTAACTCATTAATTGTAATTAAATTAAACATATGCGACAACTAGAAAACCCAGGGTGCATTCTGTGAGGAACATCATCCTAGCAGTCCATGGCTGAGTGCTGGGATGTTCAGTTCTGCAATGGGGAGATAGTCAGATAAATAACACATTTAATAAAGAAGTAAATATCTTGCCCAGTTAATTTTTTTCCATTAAATAGTAAATATAAAAAAAAAAATCTTAACATTAAATATAATTTGGGGTTTTTTGCAAGTTTAAGCCAATAAACATGATAGTCGAGATATTTTGCATCCTATATGTCAACCATAAGAAAATGTAATTTTAAAACTGTATTTATGTTTATAGCAGCAATTAAACTGTGTTAACAGCAGAGACCTTTGTGTTTGGAAGCTCTGTATAATTCATCCTCAGATTCTAAGTTAAATCAGTTTGGTTGTCAAAGATGAGTCCCTAATGGGCAATGGTTCACATCGCAAAGCCATCAGGTAATTGCTACTATTTGGCATATTTGGCAGTTCCTATTAGGCAAGGCCCAGGCCTGAGCTACTACTCTGATCATTATATCACTGCAGATTGGAGACAACAAAGCAGCGATTGGGATGAAAAAGTTATACTGGTTTGAACATGGCATTTTTCGGTCAAAATGAGGAAGCAGATTTTATTCAAGATATTTAGAGGCTTTTGACATTTTTCTGCATGGTGAAGATTACTATTTTGGTCTAAACTGAAGCAATTGGCTTTAAGGGGTTTTAGAATTTTCATTTTTACAAAACCAATTTTTTTTCCAATTCATTTGCCATAATTATTATAAATTCTTTAAATGCTTCACATATAGTTGGAAGAAATAATATTTTTGTTAGAATGTTTAGTTTGCTTTCATGTGAAAAAATATAGTTGGCTGACAAACAATGTGCTGAAGTCTGATTCACAAGGAGAGAAAGAGCTCTGGTGCATGCAGATGCTGACACTGTATTTGTGATCTGAACAGTTAGTGGCTAACTTGAAGACTGAAGATATTCAGAAACAGTAGATAACTGACCTTGTGTTTTTCTTGAGCTGAGATATGTGCTTATAAAAATTCAGTTAGCATGCTCTCTGCAGTTTCCTAGCTGCAACTCTGTTGGGAGCATGTCTCTATTTAAAACACATGTGTTGTTTAGCATCGCTATTTGTATCAAAATCCCCACTGTGAATAGTCAAGTGACAAATATTAAAGTGGGGAACCATGTATAAACAGGAGTACTAGGCCCCTTTGAATGTGTTTGGAAAATGTTAAATGGAGTGTAGGTGGAAGATATACCTCATGGAGGGGAAGGTATACCTCATCCCTTTCCTATGTTTTTTACACTGGAGTTACACATGTTATTATTAAACACCTTGCACGTGTTACTGCAGAGGTATGATCTCTGCATAAAAACTAATCCATAAACTCCTGCATCTAAGGCTTCTTTCACATTACTGACTATACAATCCAAGGATCTGTCTCACCTTTGTCATAGATCTAGTCGTGAGGAGAAGAGCATCTCAGCAGCAGCAAATATCCCATGGTCAGGGGTTCTGACTCAGAGAGGTAGTTTCACCAAGAGATGGCCAGCACTGTGAAAAGTTTGAATCTCTCCCTGCTGTACACAATGCAAGCTACTGTGCAACTGATATGATTACATGAGAATTGCAAACTCCCAAAGAAGGCTGCAAAGCAGAGGGAGACAGGAAGATAAGGTACCTGATACAAGAAGTATCAGGTTTGCTTCCTTTGCTGGCACTAGAAACACAATCTTGAGAAGAAGCCATTTCCTGAGAGCTAAGCAAGCCTTGATGTGAACGCTTGCTCTGTCACAACTTACTCCTGAGGACTGGGAGTTAATAAACCTATAGAGCATGGGGAGTTCCTTTTTCCTACTTCAAGTTACAATGTAGTAATTCTTAGATAATACAGGAGTAATGAAGGGTAGGAATTATTGCTTTAGTTGACAAAGCTTTGTCCAGCTTTCATTCAGCTCCTTTAATAGAGTTTGGCATGAATCCTTGCTTCTTCATATCTTCTCTTTTCTGTTTACTTCCTTTGGAGAGCTTGTCCTATCAAAAACTTTCTGAGAAATCACTGTTTAAGCTAAGAAAGCCTCTGTTTCACAAATAGCTGGATGGAAGCTGGGTGGGATTATATGCACACTGGTCTCAAACAGAACCTGTGAAGTTCTTTGCTGTGCCCTTGCTGTGATAAGCTCTTCTTTCCCTTTCTCTGTTAGTGACCATTGTGCCTGTCTGTCTCTCGCCTGTCTGACGCAGTGTATTTTGAGACTGAGTGATGATCAGGAGGTGGCATGCCTGTTTTGCTTTCCAAGGTGTTGTAGACTCCTCATCACTCAATGTGAGGAGTACACTCCTGCTTGCTTTGTTCCCTGGGGGATTTTTCCTGTCTGGTTTACTGCATATGAAAAGAAATTGCTTTCGGATTCCTGACATTCATAAATCCAGTCACCTCCTGTCCTGCTACCAATCCTGAGAGAGAATTACCTCTCCCTCCACTTGGCTTGTTGAATTTTCTATCTAAATCCATAACTGGGAAACTGTGACTGGGAATTTGTTAGGTGCAACATGTAGTTTGCCACGACACTTGGCTTTGTCTGGAAGTCAGATATGTGTAAAAGATGCTCCTCATATCTCAGCAGGTACCACTCCTCTGTAGACTGGCTGAACTTAGCAGGTTATGGCATTTTCTGACTGTGGATGGACACAGTCTTGAAACTGCCCAGCCATTTTCCCAAACCTCAAGGTTTACACTCATGTTTGCACTGTGGCTATGGTCCTTGACCACAGCTGCTTATCTACCCAGGTGGCCACTTGATCACATTGACCTTTGTTACTGAACATGACCTTTACTCATTCAGGATGACACATGACAAAATTTAGATTTTGAATCCCAATGGCTCTATTTCTATTGAAGTTGCAAGGAAAGAAAAAAATACCTGACTTGTTTTAGCCTATCTGGTCATCTCAAAAACGCCCCTTTTTTTTACTTCTACAAATACTAGGCATCCCATAGCAAGTGTCATATCATTTGTAATTATACCATGATGACAGTGATCACAGCTTTATCACTGTGGTCACAAGAAAATAATGGACGTTCAGTAAGAGCAAGCAAAATACCCCTTGCTGGCATCCTTGAGGGGCTGCTTGTGACCAGAATCTAAAGTCAGGAAGGACTGCTGTGAAGGAGTAGTCACAGCCTCCTCCCATCATTCCAGGTTCATCAAAACCTCCCTCCCCACCCAGGATAAGTGTGGGCATTGGACAGCAGTTTTACTGCTTCTGGTTTCATTAAATACTCTATAAAATCTTCCACAGATGTGAAAAACAGGAAATCACGGCTAAAGCTAGTAAAAGAAAATAGTTCACACTGAGAGAAAGCACTTATGTAAGTAATACATCTTACTCATGGGTTGGTCTTAGCTTGCTTGAGGGTGTTGAATTTCTGGCTATTTGGTTGTATGATTGCCATTGTTAAGACTGATCAACTGTTTGTGATTTGATGAATTGAGTGCTCTACTTCTCCATAAAATGAGGTTTTATGCAGATACATCAGTGCAAAAATGATGTATCATGATATATGAGATCAGACTGACAACACTTTTCAATTGGGAAAAAATTTGCTAGGTCACTTCTGTGTCTATAATAACTCTGAGAAGCTATTTTTTACTAATGGTATTAATATTTCCCTTCCTGTGTCAGGAATTGATGACATTTTTCTGTGGAAATATGTGTGTATATCTCTATTAGACTACTTGTCATCTCAAGAATCTTCATGTTTCTTGACAATTTCAGACAATACTAATACTCTCTTCTACTTGCTTAGAGCTTGTGTGTCACCGCAGGCCCCCAGCCAGGTAATAATTAGCATTGACTCCATGATTCTCAGAAGACTGATCAATCACTTTATTATACTATACTTATAAAGAAACTCATCCCCTTACAGACAGTGACAATACAGGTGGCTCCAATTGATCCTTCAATCTAAACACCATCACCTTCGGCCAATTAAGAAATCACCCTTTGGTAAACAAATCTCCATAACAAATCTCCATAACACGTTCCACATGTTCGCAACAACAGGTGCAGCAAGTGAAGATAATTGTCTCTCATTCTTTTATTTGATCTTCTCACAGCCTTCCCCAGGATAGTGCCTGGGATTGTTGTGTGTTGCTCTTTGTGGCCAGAGAGCTGCTGCCACACTTGTGCTCTGGAGGAATGGTTTGTGCATGCAGCCACATCACACAGCAGGGCTGCTGCAGCTGTGTGGGGCTGGCCTTGGTGGGTCCCAGAGTGAGGGGTGGCTGCTGTGCCCTGGCATGAAGAAGACAAAGGTTTTGCTAAGGAGAGCTGCATAAGCCCAGCTTTTCCTGGCTGTTTCTGCCAGGCCATGGGGCTGCACCACAGCTGAGGCTCTTCATCTGACTCCGAGGCCATCATGACTGAAGTGAGCAGCAGCCTCTTGTCTCCTCCATTCTCCCAGCAGAGTTCTCTCTGTGCAGCTTATGAGCTTAGTGACCATAATGACTCTGGGACAGAAAAAGAAATACTTCAAGGAGCTGTACTGACAAAGGAGGCTGGATAAAAGGCATCATATGCCTTTCCATGACAGACTGCATAAGGACACTTGAAAGCCGGAGTGGTGTGCAGTGCCCGCTGGGCTGTCTGAGGAGAGTGGCTGAGACACAGGTAAGAGATCTGTTGGGTGCTGTGGGTGCTCACCCCTGATTGGGTTCATATAATTGAATCCTCCTGGACTGGAGTGTGCAGCTCCATGATGAAAAAGAGTGAGACAATTGATGACAGAAAATATTTAAGAATCCAGAGAATGTAGTGGAAATATAGGAAATGGGACTGTGTTGCCACAACCCTGGCTGCAGTACCCTTCTCCTGCTTTGGTTTCTTCATTTTATATTCTTGGATGTTTCTTATGAAAAGTAAAGGCTCAGGAATTCAGAAGCAAAGGAGTGTAATTAAAGCAAGGCATTTCACCTGTTGCTAGAGTTCTTGTTTGCTGTAAAGTCAGGAGACAAATACTAAAAAACCTGATCTTCTTAGGGGTTGATGCTATAGCACAGATTAAGGGATAAGATATTAAACAGCAGAGTTATTAACTGTTTTGCATCTGGTTTTACAAATGAAGATGGTGGAGATTTACTTAGACTGCATCAGATGTTTAAAGCTAACAGATGAAGAATTAGGAAGTGTGCAGATTAACACGAGTGATGATTAAGAAAAGCTTACAGGCTCTGAATCCTATTAATGTTTTTGACAAATGACAAGGGATACAAGAAGTATATGCAAAAATGTGGTTTGAAGGGGTGAGGAAGACCCTGGAAACAGGCGGAACTCTGCCTCTGGAAACAGAGAAAGGCTTGGTTTGATTTTTGGCTCTGAACATCATTGCAAGGATAAAGTTAACATTGACAAACTCCCAGCTCTTTAGATACCTCTAATTTACCCTCTTTCTGTGACCTATTAGCTCTGAATTTGTTTGGCACATGTCTAGCACTGGCTGGTATTGAGAAGCACTCTGTGGCCTGCAGGTTTGACTAAGACTGCACAAGTCAGACTTGAAAGGCAAACCTGAGTCATCTGGTTTATACATAACAAATAGACCTTGTCTAGGCATTCTGTTACTACTTCAGCTGCAAGAAAAAGGGCTTTTGTTGTGGACATATGGGGTCTTGAGGAAATAGTTACCATCAGTGTAAAATATAAAACTATGGCAGAAGTTTTACAGAATTAGCAGAAATGCGAGGATTTAGATGTTTGAAACTCCTCATTTTACCTCTTGAGCTAAAAGCATCTTGGTACCTGAGAAGTCTTACAATTAATATTTGGTAAAAGCCACCTTGTCATTTTTCTGGGACCTGCTCTATCACTTCTGGGAGAAAAACAAAAGGAGAAGGCTGACCCATACAGATGGCCTCAAGGATGGGGGAGATGCTAAGAGGACTGTGTTTGAAACCAAACAGAAAATAGAAAGGCTGAAAGAAAAAGGTTTTTGGAAGTTTTGTGGGAGGAAGAAGGGTAAGCCCATGTGCTTGGAGATAAAAAGGCTGAAATAAAGGAGAGAAACAGTAAGTATGTGGCAAGAGGAATTTTATCTACTCCTCATCAAGCCTAGAGTTAAAAGACTGTAAAGGTAAGAGAAGCAGCTGCAAGCAGGGAGCTGGCAAATACTGTGAAGGAAGTGGGAAGGAGTTGGTGCCAGTATAGTGCTGGCTGGCACTGTTTGGGAAATCTTGCTGAGAAGAGGGAAAGGGGAAAGCCCCATGGCAGGGCTGGAGATGCAGTAAATTCTGGGCTATTGAATGCTATTTTGGTGAAAGAATGAATACCACCAAGGCAAGGTGAAATGCTGAGGGAAGAGGAGAGGTTATCACCACCCTCCCCTATCCTTATGAGAAGGCCAATGGTTTGCCAAAAAGGCAAACCTGGTTTTCATGATGATTTCTTTCTTTACTTCATTTCAAGTTTGGATAGTCTGCCTTACTTTGGAAGGGACTAGGGATTGCATTGGCTTCTTTCTGTTCTTTTCTTAGTCATAAGTGTGTTTATTCTGACTTCTTTTTGTTTGCTTAGTGCCCCCAATATCCTTGAAGAGTCTTTTTCTATCTGTGAAAATGTGTGAGCCATCAAAGGTGTTGTCCTCTTGTGGTTTTCATGTGGAAACTTCTGCTTACTCTTCTTTTTGTACTCAAAATACTACTACAGGGCTACAGAATACTGTAAAAATATGTTATACAACCTTATGCACCCTTTGATTACAACAAATAAAAGTTGAAATCTGAAGTGATTGTTACTACCGAATTCTCAAAACTTTTTGAGGCAATGTTAAGTACTGTTGTTATCGATGTATTTTAACAGTTAGAGCTGGAGAAATAAAGGGCTCTTTTCCTTCTGGTATAACCTAACTTGAGAGGGCCACAGCAAAGTCTGCCCAGGGAATCCTGGCTCACAGTTCTGACTAGAGGGGTTTTTCTCCTAAGACACCATTGGAATGGTTGCTTCACTTTTTAAGATGGTCAGATATGTGTCAGAGGTGAAACGATGCTTTTCTGAAACTGTATTTTTGGTAAATCTTTCCTCTTTCTAATGAAACTGTATTTTAGGTTCTATTAATCCAGCCTCTCTAGATGCTGCCTCTTCTCATGTCTTTGTGATGCATTAACTGGGAAGCAGAATTACTGTAACTGAGGTTCTTACACAGTCTTATGCTTCATACTCTGAAAAATGACTCTGATGGTTTTGTTTATTTACAGAGATAACTTCAAGAGAAATTTTTGCTGAAATGACTGATTTCTTTGTGGATACAAAGAGTTGGACTCTTTTTAAATCTGATCCAAAAGCTAATACTCTGCATTTTTTTTTTCTTAGATATAGGTGACACTTTTTCTTACTACTACACTTAAGTTACTAGATCTGATGGAATGTTTTAAAGTTACCATTTTATCAGAAAATGTGGTTTACCAGAAAACTACACAACAGTGAAGTGTTATCACCCTAGGCCACATGTGTATTTGCAGACCATATGTGTATCCAGTGATTGAGCACATGTTCTCGGTATTGCCTTTCACACTTTGATAACCTTGATATTCAAATTTTTGACCATGTTAATGGCTTTTCTTCCCAAATAAGCAATGATTTGCCAAATATGCAGACTGTGAGAGGACTGGGGGAAATGGACTTGTGTTCCCTGGATGCTGGTTTAGCTGTATAAATACGAGAAGTTTTCCCCATCTGCAAGGAGCACCACTTAGTGATCCCTCCTGTTCTGTGGCTAGAACAGGGCAAAGGGTGGCTTCCAGGCTGAGCAGCAGGAGGTGGATGAGGTATCCCAGAGGGTAGCAGGGTTTACATTTTAACAGAAGGTTGGCACAGAATCTCTCTGCCTCCTATTCAGAGTTATAGCACAGAGATCCTGGCGGTTCTCAGAACATGGAGATGATCTGTGACAGTGAACCTGAGGTTGTTCCTGTGGCAGAGTGCTACCTCATGGCAGTGAACTGCTAACTTAGACCACACTGTCTTAAGGTCTATAAATTATTATTTTTCTGGCCTTTGAGATTGAAGGGGAGTTCAGCTTCTGGGCCAAACTTTCAAAGTACAGCATTTAGGGGGAGATGTACAGGGGATGGTAAAAACTTTTCAAGAGAAAGTTTCAAACAAAATTTTCTACATAAAAACTGCTTTGAAGAGTGCAAAGGAAGCTTAAAGAGAAATTGTAAATGAATTTGACTATGTCATGGCTCAGGCTTGTTCCTAAAACTATTGCAGAAGGTGGAATATGGTAAAAAGCTGAGGCAAAAATTCTGAAAGCTCTTCTAAAAAAGGCAATTAAAACTTAAAAGCAATGTACAGTATAAATAATTTTAAGTTCACTACAATAAAACAGTAGAGATACAGCCTAACAACAAGTTTTGAATGTATTAGAACAGATAACACATACAGGCGTGTCCCTGTTTTAGTTTTAAGTCGTGTTCCCTCTGTGGTGTGGCGGTGATCGCAGCGTCACCAAAGACTAGTGACCAGTAATGAATGTGTCGTACTCAAGATCCCTCCAGGGTTCTGATTCAATCTTTTGAGTTATAGGATCAGGACAAAATGAACTATTTTTCAGGCTTGTAAATATGTGACAAATGACAGTGCAGGAACTATTGATTCCAATCACACTGATACAATGTTTCATAGTCAGGACAGACCCGCTTTACAAATTACTTGCAAGTTGAAGAGCAAAGCCATACATAACATGCTTCAAACCGTATCAATCTTCTAGGGTGCTTCTGTCACTAGTTGCCTTCAGATTTGAATAAAGTGCCTAAAATTGAAATGTATGTTTTAAATATTTTTCTGGATTAAGTCAGTGCTTGGACTTGAAGCAGAGTCAGAGAGTGAGACTTGGGCCCCTGACGCAGGATTGGGGCTCATGCACAGCAGCAAGCACATGCTGTCATTTATCTAATGCTGACAATGTTTAAATAGCCTGTAAATGTGAATAATGGGCTCTCCTCTCTGTAGAGATTGTTGCTGCAATTACTGCAGTAAAAGAAACATCTGAAGATGAGTCTAGGACATGTCAGCTGACTCTGAGGAGCAAGTTAAATTTTTGGGGAATTTCTTTAAACAGTGGGCACGATTAGAAAATGTGATTGAGTTTTCTTTCTGTTTCTAAAGCTAAGATTATAATGGGATGCAATTGTGGTAAAACACTTGATTATGAATATTTAAAATTGTAGGCTGATAGATTATTGTTACCAGCTAGGTAGAGTCAATAATGAACAAAGAAAAACTCATGTTGCATGCACATGTTGAATCCACAATGTTCTCCTGGGAGATGCTCAGAGGAGCCAAATGCATGCAGCAAGTTAGTAGTGTTAGTTCATGTTTTAATAAAAGCTGCCTGGATGCAGTGGTAATGAAGGAAATATATAACCTGTACCAAATGGAAAAAAACACCTCTTGTCCTGTGCCTGTTGTATAAAAATAGGTTTCTTGGTGGCCATTATTTGTTACAGCTAGGGACCTACACTCTTGATAATGCTTGAAATCTCCCTCTGCTGTTCAGCAAAGTCAAATGAAAGCTGAAAATAGAATACTTATTTTAAGTGGGGATAAAATTACTGGAAGTTTATGAAAGTTACAAAATTTGATTAACTGGTAATAAATGGCTTACAATATTTTAGTGGGACATGAATAAGTACCTTCACTTGAGGACAGCCCTTAATCAATAGTAGTCATCTTCATAGGTACAGCGGGAAAGAAAAGAAATATCCATGTTTCTAATGAATTATCATTGTGCACTCTTGGTTACAGAAAGGGATACATTAATTTGAGGTATGTAACCATTATTTTTGTTTCCTGGCTCACCACTGCTATCCAGAATTCAGTCCTAGCTCACCATACTTATCACATACCTTAAAGGAGCCTTGTGTGATGATTTATTATAGGCCTTTTCCCCTGCTGCTTCAAGGAATAAACCATCTGTGTACCATAAAGGTATTATAAAAAGCTTTACAGTGTTGTCTGTGAGGCAGATCTGGGCAGTCAGTACAAAGAGAAGCTCTTGTTTTAGAAGGTACTTCTATCACTATGAGCTCTCTGGACCAGCTGGGAGTCAGTTCCATCCTTTGCTTCATTTGCTTTCTCCTCCTTATTTCTAATCTATTTTTCTTCTCTATTAAAGTGTGATAAACCAAAAAGCAAGAGAGATTAGGGAAATGGTAATGCTACAACCAACCTCTCATTAGAAAGTCAAGCTTATGGCAGGGCTGTAATTAATTAGTGTTTTGTCTGACCACATAACTATATCAAACCTTATTATTGGCTCAGTCCACTCAAGCCAGGTCAAGCTTCCACTACTGACCTCACTAAGTGAAATCTTGGTCAGGAAGCTATTTTAACTGCAGCATGCTTCTAAATCTAGGCTGTAGTTGTCTGCGTTTGGCTGTGCAGGCTGCAGTTATATCCCAGTCAATGCACAAAAAATTCAGTTTTGCCAAGTCAAGCCAGGCTTGCAATTTCCCAAGTGAATTTTTCCTAAAGCTGGAATCCATTTTTTTGCTGCTTCACTTGGTTGATCAATGGGTCTCATTCAATGATAATATTGACTCAAACTATCTCAGAATGTCAGATGAACTTCATATCTCTCTGGCGTACAGAAGGCAGTGGTAATCATCTGCACTTCATAGGCCAACAGCACAAAATTAATAGAGATTTTATTTACTCCTTTCCCAAATCTACAGGAGGATGCTGCTTCAGTGCTTTGTCAAGGGTTTGAGGAAATACTTAATTGCAACTCCTTCTAGCTTCTGTTACTCCTGGAACCCTGTGCTTGCTGTTCCCTAAGTGCCTAGGATCACAATGTCTGTCTCAGTATTGAAAAATAAGTCAGTTTAGTGTTGTGTACAACAATTGGTTTTTAATCTATTGCAGTGTGAGATTTTGTGTTGGCATCCACAATTTGAACAGGGACATTCACTTATGTCTTTTTATTTCAAGCAGCAAGTGAAAATGCAGTAGGATGTTCCAAATCCTCTTCACAGAGCACCAGTGTGGTTTAGAGCAAACCTTAGAAAAACTCAAGTTCAAATGTCAAATATTGTTATCCTGGTCAACTCATATTAAAATTCTGCATTGTTATGGTAATCTTTATTTGATGGTAGCTAGTAAAAAAATTAAAGTATGAGAATAACTTTTTACTCCTCTTTCCTATGAGTTGTCCCTGGAAGTTTGACATTTGAGTTTCTTTGCCTTTGAATGATACAGTACACAGGGTCATTTGTACTGATGCAAAGGCATAAAAATCCAGAAAATTCCTTATTTCTCCCTTAGTATCCCCAGTAGTGTTGCTGCTGCTGAAAAAAACAGCTGCTGTGGCAGGTCCATAAGAAAAGGGATAGACTTGGCTCCAGTTTCTCATGCTGCATTGGTCATTTTAGCTGATGCTCTGACAGAGTTCACACTATTTGTAAACCTGAAGAAAAAAATGTTTCCAGTATTTCTGTGGGAAACCTGTGGGAAAGGGAAATAGACCAGCATTGTGACCTTCAGCTTAATGTTCTCAGCAATACATACTGACTCCAGCAGAGAACTTTCAGGAAAAAAAACATTTCTACCTCTTTCTACTCATAGTCTACAGAGATGTCTTTGCTGGAAATATTGCTATCAAAAAGCTCTGTATGAGTAAATGTGCAATGCCTCCTTGGGTAAAACACTTTCTGAAATGGTCATCCAGTGTGTATGACTGAGAATGGAATTCCCAATGAATATAAACTTATTTCAAATTTTTAAGCAAGCTTTATTGATCTTAGAATCATAGAATGGTTCAGGTTGGAAAGGGTCTCTGGAGATGCTCTTGTCCAATCACCCTGCTCAAGCAAGGCCAACTAGAGCCAGCTTCCCAGGACAGTGTCCAGGTGGCTTTGAAATATCTCCATGAATGGAGATCCCATAACCCCCTGAGCAATCTGTGCAGCGTTTGGTCACCCTCACAGTAAAAAAGTATTTTCTGACGTTCATACAGAACCTCCTTTGTTTCTGTTTTTGTCCATTGTCTCATCTCTTGTCACTGGGCACCACTGGAAAGAACCTGGCTCAGTCCTGCTTGCACAGTCCCTTCTGGTATTTATATCTTTTGATAAGATCCCCCCAGCCCTCCTCTTCTCTAGCTTAAACAGCCCCAGATCTCTCAGCCTTTCCTTAGAAAAGAGGTCCTGACCTCTCTATCCTTCAATCACCTTCATGGCCCTTTGTTGGACTATCTCCAATGTATCCATGTCTCTTTGCAGTGTAAGATCTGTGTCTACACCCCAAGTCTGGGCTTCCAGCCTGCCACCTCCTTTCCTTGTAGCAACCAATAAAACTGTAGGAAAATGGGTGCATGTGTCTCCTACAACATCCTATTCCCAGCTGTCATGCTCTGTGCCATGTGGACAGTTACTTGCTACACTTAAGTTTACAGATTAAAGTTTCTTTATTAGCTTTTCTTTAAACTCATAGCATTAAAATGAGAATCCATCTTATTCTGTCCTTTAGAATGTGTGACTACAGGCTTGATGCAGCCATATTAGGGAAGGGAAGATTAGGAGTGCTCCGCAGTGGCACCCAGAGTCCCCAGTGCTCCTTGAGCCCAGACTGCTGGTGAGAAGGGATTACATCCTGGCAGGGCTTTTTCACAGTCCTGGAAGGGATATCTGCTGTCTCTGAGCTGACACAAATGCAAGGCTGCTCCATCTGCATGAAAACCTTGGGAGTAGCAGATGGCTGACTGCTGTTATTAAACTCTGCATCTTTCCCTGAAGAATTAAGGTTGTCCAAGTATAATAACCTTTCCTTTTTATCTCAGAATTCTTCTTAAACAACATTTAAGAGGGTGAAAGCTGCTGATAAGACATTATCCCTTCATCTTGGCTACTTATTTAGATAATTTGTGAAGTTTATATGACGTAGACAAAGAAAATTTATAATACTTACTCAACATCAAAATTTGAGGAGAAGCAAGGAAAAAAATCTGTTCCATTTAAATGGAGATCAAGTGAACTGCATGAATAAAGCTCTTGTGTGTAGTCTTTCTACAATTATTAAGAAGGGAGCATGTAATACTTATTACCACTTTGGTGCTGCCAGGATTTTACAACATCACTAAATGATCCTCCCATAACCTCTGGCTCCTTAGCATTTTCCCCACTCAGAAGGAATGTTCTTTATTATCCATGAAAACATAAAAAATTATTTCATTTAAAATTAAATATGTACATCCTCAGGTGTTCTGCTATATTTCATTAATACTGAGTAATGTCACCCTTCTAATTGATAAAATTAATCTCTAATGGAGCAATATTTTTGAAAGATGTAATAAGGTGGCCTTTGAAGTGTCCACTACTTGTAAATTCATTAGATATTGCTTTAATTTTAAAGGCATGAAGTCCAGTAATGCTCTTTTGCTAATTCAGTGGTTACTTTTCTACTGAAAAAAAATTAATCTAACATTCTCAAAATTCACATCTGCTTTTCAATTTAGTATTCCACAGTTTTGTGTATATTGCTGTTTTATTCAGTGCCTAATACCAGCTCATGTGCATGATTTTGCACAAATAGACAATGTGCCGTTCCTAATAGTCCAGTTTTTAAACCATATCAAGCCACTTCTCCCAGCGTGAAACAAATTAACTATTGGGGATCTAAACCAGAAATCATTGATAGATCATAGTCAGGTCTTCAGGGTTAGCTTGAATCATAGTGCTGGGGGTGAAAGGTCAGAACTTCAAATACTTCCCAATTCGTTATTTCCTTTCTTAATAACATTCGCTTAGGTACAGCTGTTACTAGTTCCAGGTCCAAATGTGTGGCCTTGTTTGCTAAAGATAAGATTCCATTCAGGAATACATAGGTGCAGTGTCTCAACTTTGGGGCTGAAGCACTCAAATGATCAAACCCATTGCCCGGTCGCTTGTACTTGCCATTCACACACAGCCCCCGGTGCACCATCACATGCATCAAATCCTGAGTGGCAGGGTAGAATAGGAAAAACTCCCTTCACCCTTTGGTAATGAGCTATTTTATGTCTATTGAAAAAAATAGCTGAAAATTTAAAGAGTTAAAATGGCTGAAGGGAATTTTCTCATCCCATTCATGGGGACTTCCATGAACATCTCTCTGTACAAGAATAGGACTCATGTCTGCCTTTGAAGGCATGTCCAGGAATAGAAAGGATATAAACCAAGTCCAATTATCCCTTCCTGGCAGAATGGGTCCCCACAGGGCCAATCCAGTTGGTGTATTTGGACCAGTTCCCTGGTTCATCTGGCGGTTTATGCAGTTGCAGAGCCCAGCAGCCTGGTGGGTGTGCTGTGGGCTGCCTTGCCTGTTCTCACAGAGATGATATCTTAGAGATCTGCTCTTGTGAGCACCATGTCTTGAGGTATGGACCCTGTGTGTGGCTTTTTGCCTCAGCACAGCTTGCACAGTTTGCCAGAAGCAGTGTTTTGAAACACTTTTATCTTGGAGACAAGTGTCATTTTTAAGGTATTCTCTCAAGAAAAGGTAGGTGCTAACAGTTGCCTTCAGGAATCAAGGCTGGTTTAGTCTCTTAGAGTAGTACTGCATCATTTGCCTTTGTCAATGTTAGAACCTTAATTTAAGCAATAGTTTACAAATGGCTGGAATTAAATGTCAAGTGAAACTACAAAATCTCGGTAAATGCATTAACTTTAAACAGAAACTCTCCTTTCCTATTCCAGGTAAACAATTAGTGGCTGGCCTTCTCTGATTTTGTTTTTCTCTCAAGTGTTTTTATTTCCCCCTAATATGTGTTGTTTTTTTTTTTTTTTTAATTTTTCCTCTTCTGACTCATAGGAAATGTATAATGGTGGATTTTTTGGTGTTTTTTTTGGTTTGTTTTGGTTGGGTTTTTTTTTTAAGCTGTGGTACTTTTGGGTTTTATTTCATCTTGCTCATTTCACTCTCAGTCCACCAGTCCCCAGTGTAGAAAGTCACTTCCCTGTGGTTCAGTGCCCCCCTGAGTGCAAGTGTATTGCTTCCTCATTATGAAACTTTTAGGGTTAGCTCTACTTAGGTAACAGATGAAAGCACACCTGGGTCCTGGCTGCAGCTTCCACCTGGAATTTCACTGATGCCAACAAACGTTACTTTCCCCAGAGATATAACACTTTCTTTACTTTCCCAAAAAGGACTTGCAGTTCTGTCATTGAGTTTGTCTACTAAAAAAATGTAGTTTGCTGTTAATCTTGGCCACCTCTTGCTGCTTCTGTTTAAAGTCCAGATGTTTTTAGTTCCTAAGAACTGTGTTAATAATCAGCTTAATGAACTGTATGTATTCATTCTTCAGCACACGGAAAGAACAAAATATGTACCCAAGTGAAAACAAGTACTAGCATCCATTACAAATGAATTCTTGGAGACAAGTTGTAATTTTTTTTCCTTTTTACTGAAGTCTTCATCCACGAAGTGTTTTCTTTTTCTTTATTTGTCAGATACACTTTTATGTGATCAGCTGAATGGATAATTCCATGCCTGTTTCTATCTCTGATTTTTGTTTTGCCTAGCATGGCACCCAGACTACTGTTGCTTTACAGTTCAACATTAATTCCAGGGAGCAGATAACATTGTTTACTTGTCACGGCACTACAATACTTCCATTGTTTCTTCTCTTGTTTAATATATGACTCTAGAGAGACAGTGAATATAATTTGCTTCTAGCTTTTCTAAGCAGAAACATATGAAGTGTCATTGGTCAGTGGTAGTAATAGAAATGTTCACAGCTTCATAACTAAAATTGTGTAATTTGAAAGAGAACAGAAGGCTATTGAAACATATGGTAGGTCATTGTGATAGACCTTACAAGCATCCAAAGTGATTTCAGGGCCAAAACTTAATTGATAAAGTCAGTTTCTCTCTAGAATAAGTTCATTTCTGTCATTGTCAGGAGGTAATCTGTGTGCATCTGAATTCTTATTAGTGCTTCCAGGTTTAAAACTTTGGATGCACATTGTGCTCTCAAGCTGAAACTTGGGATGCGACATTGCATTGCACGCAAGCAGAGCTGAGGTCAACAGAGAAACAGCAAAGCCCACGTGCACATGACCAATGTAAACTGAAACACAAACATGCTTGATTTGTGTATAAACTGTTCACACTTTTTCGCTGTGAGGAAAAATCCTGATCATAGCATTCAAGAAAATGTGAATATAAGTACAGCCAACATATTCAAGATTTATCCTCCAACATTCATTGGTTTTTAGTCTCTTCAATTCTGACTTCTGCAGTCTGCAGTATTCTGTTTGATTCAACTTCAGAGGAAGAATTGGGTAGAACAATATTAGGAATGAAGTCTAATTTGCATAAAGTAGAAATTAGGAAATTAATTTGCTTAAATTGTTTAAAATTGAGGCTAAACAAATGTGTAGGTTGAAACTGCTGTCACCACAAATTCTCCTTCTGCATAACAGCAAAAGGTCTGAGATACTGCAGAATATCTGGTTTGAAAATTCAGTCTTGAAAACAAATTAGTGGAGAAGTTAAAGTTACATAATATTTCCATAAATTCTGATTTGTCTGTAAATACGCACTAGTGCAAAGACTCTAAAGGAGTATTTCCATTCATTCATTTATAATGGGATTATTCTAGTATATACTATAGAAGGGATTTTCCATACATCAGCTGCTATTGTATGACCATACATAATTGGGTCTAAATGCTTACATCAGCTACCTCTTATGTGAAATTAATTTTTGGAACATATGCTGTTGTATTTATACCATTGTTGTTTCATGCTAGATTAATTCTTCAAGGGTTATAATCACATGACACTTATCATTTTAATTATGCCTCTTTAGTTGCAACATATGACAGCTTTTGACTTCTCACCCTCTCCTTCTACATGTGTGACAGATAAAATTATTAATAAATGCCTGTTTATTATGTAGTTATGCTGTACATGTCCACAGGGTGTAGGTTGGCCTCATGTATTTTACCCAGAGTACAGTGTCAGCAGAGCCTTTGTTGTTTGCTAATGAGCTAAATCCTGCTAACACCACACACACTCTAAACTGCCAAAAGCCCTTTACACATTCAAACATATACAAAGACTCAGCTGGGTGCTTTGTATAAAAGATTAACTCTTTATTCCAATTAAAGATGAGCTGGTCTGACTTGGTCCAAACAATTATGAACTGGAAGTAATGAGCAAAATGACGAGCAAGGTGGATAGCAACCTTCAACCTTCAGATAGTAAACAGATCTTTTTGCAGATTTTTGAACTTGGTGGGGACAAAAGTTGTGTTCTTGAGAACACTTCCTCACGTTGACCTCAGATGTTGTTTGTCAGGCATCCCAATTTTGGCAAGTCTCATTTCTAGCAAGGAGGTAGATTTGGCTGGTGGAAAGGGAAATGCTCTGGCATGATTTAGTGCACTTAAACTTTAATAATCTCTCTATACCATAACTTCCTACTGTGACCTGAGTTGCACATTACATGACTACATCTTCAATTAAGGAAAACTTCTGTTAGTAATTTCAAAGCATTTTGGCTTTAAAGAAAAGTTTGAAACTGTTGCATTTGGAACTTTCTGGACAAATTTTCTTGTGCTATTTTGTCTTTTTCTTTAGTTTTCTGTGTCTCATTACTCTGAAATACCCAAAACTAGTGAAGTGGGTATTTCATGGAACTGTTGTCAACTAAGACTGGCCAAGTCACAGACAAGGGACTGCAGTTTGTGCAGTGAGAATGACTAGCACAGTGCTGCTCAATATGTGGAAAAAATAAAAGGCCTTTTCAACAAGAGTATCTGATTGGTGACTGGTGATAGCTTTTCACACAGAAATATAATTTACATATTTTTAAGTGCCTATAGATAAGTAGTGCTGCTTTCAAACATTGATTGATTCCTGCCTGGTCCCACAGGATGTTTATAAACTCCTGTGCCTGAACTTCATTTCATGCAACACACAGTTGTATGCCAGGGCCTCCAGGACCAAATTTGTAGTCTGAAATGAACATATTTTTTTCTGATCTATTTAGACACCTGTGTAGGCAGAGATTCACCCTGGCCCTGCTTGCTCTCAGGTTGTCTGAGCCATCAGTCATTAATGCCTGTGTCTACCTGCCTTCCAGCTGAGCACTCTGAGTGTGGGGTGGCACAGGCTTGGGTTGGGGGTGCAATGGCATTCCCTAATGACCTTCTGTTAGCAGAATAATTTCATCAAGTTTTAATAGCACAAAGTAAGAAAACTATATGGTAATTATTTCTCAACTCGTTTAAAATAAATACCTAAATTAACAGAAGGTGTTTTAAAAGATACTTGGGCAAGATACTGTTTCTTGTTAAAGCAAATTAAATATTATTTCTGTCATATGTGTGTATTAATACAGCTCTTCACAGAGAGTGAACAAATTATTCTCATGTGCATTACATAGTCTTTTAAAAAGCATAGGTATTGACAGAAAATTCTGCGCAGTATTATGTGATATGTCAACCTTATGAAAAAAGTTTCCTTGTGACTTAAACACTACTGTCAGGGAGGCATCATTGCCTCGAAATATGGAGCAAGGTCTGTTTGTTATTTTTGAAAACCTGAGCTAATTACTGTTCTAGTTAAATGTGACTTAGTAAGATGAAGGAAAGCAAAAGTTGTGCTAGTGTTACATCCTTCCAATGAGTGGAGTTACCTGATTGGAAAGGAAGGAGCTCATGTACACTACTAGTATTTGAATCTGATACTACAGTTTTCCTTAGATGCCATAATAAGGGCAAAAGGTCTTCGACTTAAACCAATTCTGTAAAGTTATTTAAATGCCAAGAATGCTGATGAGATGACAGTGGGCATTTCAAAACTTTAACTAATAAGAATTACATGTCTAAGCTCTTTTAAAATCCCAGTGGACACAATTTACTGTGTTAAATGTCTGAATACCTTTGGAAAAAAAAATCTGTCCCTTTGTAGGTTAAAATCAGTGGAAAATTCCTGAGAAATCAGAGATGTCTTAATACTATCATGACTGGATTTCAATCCTCACTTTTAATGAGTCTAAGAATATTTTTAAATTTTTTTGTGACATTGTTACTGTAACACTTTTTTGTCATATTTTATGATCACACAAGCCAGTATATTCCAGTGTCACTTTGAAGGCTGGCACAGAATAACCTTCCCAATGCATTAGTTAAAGCATGTCACTGGCAGCTGGGGGAGGGCTGGGTTTCTTGTTCTTGCTCTGCTTTTTTCACATGTTCTGTTTTTTCACCTCCATAACCTTGTCTGATGGGCATCCCTCACATTTACAATGCCTGATGTGCTTCCTGACATCTGTTCAATTTGATTTTCTATAATTTCCATTGATGCCCCTGTTTTCCTGCCATTAAACTAGTATATTGCCCAGCTGTATTCTGGGTCAAGAATGGGCAATCTTTTAAATCTAGTATAAGGTGAAATATTACTGTGGGATGGGAGGGGGAGGAGGGGGAAGACAAGGATTATAAAACTGACTGAAGGGCTCTCTGTCCTGGAAAAGGAAAGCATGTGTTTTAGCTGGGAGAATGGGAGAGAGGGAAGGTGCATGTATATTTAAGGGAAGAGTATAATATATTTCCTGGCACTGGGAGGCTGTGCCTCACCAGCAGCTGGAATTCCGGGGCTGCAGTTGAGATGAATGCAAGCAGACAATATCAAACTTCCTACCCCACAGTGACTAGCCATTGACCTTAACCCTCAAGGAAAGGGGCACTCTCACTAGGGGAATTGCATGCTTACTCAGCCTTAAGCCACATCTGAGCCAAAGCTACCAATTTTGCCAAATTATGTGTGATGCTTTTGAAATGTGGACTATTGTCCACCAGGGACTAAGCTGGAATGACCGAATTCATTTCACTAAGGTTTTCAATGGCAATAACATTATTTTAAAAAATACCAACTATAAAACATTTATCATTCTGATTTTATTCATCTTTGTCATTTACTTATGTTTCATGGTAGTTTGTAAAAGGCAGTGAAGTTAATGTCCCATTACTTCAAACCCCCAAGGTTAGATTTTCAGGCTTAAATTGAATTTAAAAACCACATGTATAGTTAATTCATACATTAACAAAATTTCTGTCTATCACAGGAGCTTTGAGTTTTTGCAGAGTTCTTCACATTTTACTGAAGTCATTAATAGCTGAAATGCCTCAGAGCAATAGACAAAGAAATGCTTCCTTAGGTGAATCTGTGGCATTCTTCACTGCTCAGGATTGCAAAAAATCTTAAGAGCTCAGGTACCTTTCAGTCATGGTGCCAGAACTGTCAGAGCATCCCTTAATGGTGCTGCTAGGAAGTGTGATAACACAACATTTAGTTAGTAGGGTGATTTTTTTATTAAGAAAACAAAGCTACAGGCCTTCGAACTAAGCAACTTGAAGGTCCTCGCTAAATCAAGTGGTAACTTTTTGAAATAGTTACTTGGTCAGGAAATCTATCATTTTCCCCTCCACTGAGAACTTTTTTGAACTGTTCTGTCACATTTTCCTGCAGACAATAGAATTGGTCACAGGAGTTATTAGTCTTGGAGGTATAATGATAATGTGTGTTGCATTAGTGTTTAAAAAAACCCAGACTTTTGTTTTTAAAGCAATGAGGTTGTAGGAAAATCCTGCTGCTTATTTAGTTTTGAAAGGAAGTAGAAAATGCACTGACAACAAAAGCTGTGCTGCAAACTGTGTCCAGCAAAGGTGGAGAACGACTGTACTGAGTATTATCTGGCAGGGCTCAGCTATGAGTCCCCACACGTTTGGCTGCTTGCAGAGCCATTCCTTTGGAAATGCCCATAAAGCTGTCTCTCATCTTGACGAGCTGCAGAATTAGAGACAGCCTTTAACTCTGTCTTGCTTCAGCACTCTCTAAACCTGTTTGAGGCCATACAAGCTCTGAGAAATCAATTATTTGATAGCCTATTCCTCTGTGGTCAATTGCTTGCAGCTCAAAACTAACTTTTGGCAGAGCTGAGGATGAACAGACGTAAAGGCAGCCAGCCCAAACATTCCTTTTGAACAAAAAATGAAATATGAGAACTACCCTGAAGTAACCAAGGGACCCAGGATGATCTGTGTTTAAAATAAACAAAAAAACTTGGTCTTCTCCAAACAATTTGCTTTTCCTCTCCTACAAAAGGCCACACTTTTGTCATACACTGTTCTTTCTGGAGACTTCTCTTTTTTCAGAAGCAAAAAGCTAATAATGACCTGATTGACCCCCAGGCACTTGCAGGTCTGTTTGCACAATTAATGGAAATATTTGCACCTTCATGGATCTATTGCCTGTATTTATATTTCCAGAAAATTTTACCCGAATGAACTCATTTCCATAGTATCTTGCCTGTTTCCTCCTACCAGCTATGCTAATTTCTTGCATGTGTTTCTATTGTGTTTTTTAGAATCTAATTTCTCAGGAGAAAGGTGTATATAACTCCTTATGCTATTCAACTTCTGGTAGTGAGAACACTTCCCAGGAGAAACAGTGCCCAGGCCACTACCCCTGTAAAAGCTACAAAAACCCCCAGTTGTGGCAGGAACTTTCTGAGAACTGATGGCTTATCTCCCTCTGTATATCAGGGTCTGTGGACCATCTCTTCTCATACAAGGAGAAAAAGTGTAGAATTTGTGTGTTTCAGGTCAATGGAAATGAAATATTCTGATTTGTATGTATAATTATTTTAGGTTTTGGAAGAGAAGTGGAAATAAATTACCTATCAAACATTTTCACCTCAGTTCATCTCAAAGCCACGTTCCTCTGTAGCTTAGTAAGGGTTAGAAGAAAATTAATTTGGCCTCTTGCTGGTAATCACATTCTCCTCTACATTATTTAGTATTGTGGTAGGACTGAAATCTGTCCTTCCCCAGTTTGAAACCACCTTGACAATAAACATGAAGCTGGCCTTTGAATCAACTGTGCCATAGGAAAGCAAGTGTGATGTGGTGTCAGGCTGCTCTTCAGATGCCTCTTTGCTAGCAAGGACCATGTGCTGAGCTGGCATTGCTCATCCTGGGAGCATCAAGAACATCAGTAACCAACAAATGACCTTCTGTGAAAAGTCCCTGAGTTTTGCTGTGTGTGCTTTTACTCTGTGCACTGGGCAGTGATGGTGTGTTAGACTTTGGATGTGTTGAGGGAGTTGTGGGAAACTCTGGGTAATGGAACACAACTGACTGTCAGAAAACACATTTTTGGGAAACCTTGGAGGGCAATCTTCCCATGGCATTGAGTGCTACAAGCCATACAGTTCAGATGGTAATATTTTTTCTTATTACCATTATAATAAGGGTGTTTGTAATAAAATTCTTATCTATAGCTTAAAAAATAAGCTACAGGGTTGCAGTAGAAGAAGTAGGGGAATGATATGAAAAAAGTGTAATTTCATACCCATCATTTTTCATCATTGAGTTAGGCTGGCTGAAAAGCTTCTATCTATCCCCATCAGAATCTCATTACAGGTCAACTTGCAAAGTAAAGTAATACTCAGTTAAAGTAGAAGTGACAGAATTTCTCAGCTGGCAAATGGCCCGATTCCACAATTATTCACCTTAGATGGTAGTTGTGAATAATATCCAAGATCCTGTTAGTGCTTTACCAGTAAAACCTGTTAATTTACACAGCTATGCTGATGAAATGGTTCTTTTCAATTTGGAACCAAAGAACATGCAGTTTTCTTGTGTATTTGATTTAGATTACCTGAGAAATGGTGAAATGTAAAAATGGCCAAACCAGGATGGCCTTGAGATGATTCTGAGCCAGTTATCTGGCCTCTGAGTGGAACCTGAAGTAGATACCTAAGAAAAAGAACCAGAACAGGGCAAGCATGTAGTGATACTTCACTAAACGGATCTATTCTGCTATGGTTTGTAGCTTAGAAAGGCTTCAGTGGTATCTTTTCTATTCAGTAGCTCTCAATGCATTTTTCTTCCATGAATTTGCCTTGTTGCACTTTGACCCTGTGTGTAGCTAATAATCATAATTTCTTAGTCTGTGTTCAGTCCAGATGAAATCTGCATTAAAATCTTTACAATGAGTCTGCCTAAATATATGGTTTTTGGAGTTTTGGTTTAGTTTTTTGGTGGTTTTTTTTTTTTTAACAACTGAACTGTACACTCCTAGAAATATTTTGGGAGAAGATCCAGGAAGATTGGAACTCTGATGCATCTGAATTGTTCTCCAGCACTGGGGAGACTGCTATGCCTGCATAATTACTGAGCAATTTTTAAATGGGTAGATAAACCTTACATTTTTGTATGCAATTGAATCCTAAGCATAGTAAGTAAAGCATAGTAAGCAAGGGGTGAGTGGGCAACATAATTAGAAGACATGGTACTTTTTGAATCTGTGCTCTCTATTTTGAGGAGAGTTTGGTATAATATTTCCAAAACTAGAGAAAGTCATCTTAAATTAATTGTTTCTAAAGAAAAACATGCTTCCAAGGAAAATAGAGAAAAGAGGGAAAGGATTTTAAGCATCTAAGGTCATATTTCAAAAATTTTGACTAATTCTATTTTTTATTGAGTCCTTTTTTACAGGTTAAATTTTGTATGTGTGTGCTCATTGTACACACAATGATTTTGATAGATGCCTGCAGAAATTCCTGCCTTTGTAGAACCTTGCTGATTCCTCCAGGTCCAGTTCCTTGTCTGATGCTTCCCAAGAGCACTCCTGTTGGTGTACAAAGCTGGTTGCTTCCTCAGAGCTCTCCAGCTTCCCGACAGGATTACAGCCACTTGTCTTTAGGGTTCTGTCTGACTGAAGACTTTCAAGTTCTACACTCTGCAAAAGTTCACTTTTGTTGTCAAGAATTACTGTTTGCTTTACTTGGCCTAACATTTCAGGCACAGATTGGTTTTCTTCACTACTCTAATTTTGGCTGTAGATGAATTGCCTCTTCCTGGAAAGAAATAAAGATGAAACAATAATAATCTTTCTGTCACAAAAGAATATAGTTTTGGGGACTATTCTTGCAGACACAACAGGCTATTTTTTAAAAGAAAACAGACTGTCAGACCAGTGTATTAGCTTCACTTGAATCTTTACCATTCCACAACATTTCTAGAAAAGGCAGAAATGCTAAATTTACTGATGTTTCTTAGTGTTTCTTTGTTCTTAATGTCTGGTGCTATTCCTTCAACCATTTGAGAATATTTGTTGTAAATATTTTTCATTTGATTTCCTAACAGTAAATTATAAAAAATGTGAGATTCCTTGGCATTGTCACCGTTTTAAAATAAACATACTCTTCTAGCTTTTCTTGAGAAACATGCCTTGTTACTAACAGATCTGGGTCACTTCTCCAAAAACCTTTCTATCCCTAGAAAGCCAGCATAATGGGGAATGCTGCCTTTCTCAGTGTTTGTTGTTTGAGCTCATGGTCTTCCATCTTCCATCATGAGTAGGAAGGGGGTTGGCAGGGGATATCTTCTGCATAGTTCAAAACAATAAGCAAGGAGTATTTCCTTCTTTAATGATCACATTACTGTAAGGCATATATTTTAACTGTCTTCGTTTTCCAGAGTATTGCTCTTTCATTGGCTTCTCCTTGACAGTGACAAACTCCTCTCAGTCAGGAAATGCAGTGGTTACACAGCCCCTTTTACAATATGGTAGTTTTGAGCAGTGACACCCCATTGGAAAAGGAGGGTTTGTAGTGAGACAGTGGTGGCAATGTTGAGAAAACAGGGAGGTGCCTGAGCACAAAAAGAAGAAATTTGGAGCACTCAATTAAGAGATCTTGTGGTGCTGCTACTGTTTAAGGCAAGCAAAATTTTAGAGAGGTGCATGGAAAGACCTTTTACCTTGTGTGTCACTGATTCCAGTGACCTCCCTGCTCCTCAGTGGATGCTGTGTATCCACATCACACCTCCCAGAAGGAAGAATTTCACAAGGAGCATAACCCTACTCACACTACAGCTCCTTACCAAGTTTCTCAGGCAAAATTCTTCCTGATCACCTTTTGCAATGCATTCAAATATTGGTCTGAGGAAAAGCTGAACATATAAGTTCATCTCCATTCCTTCCTTGCATGTGTTTTTTGGGGACATTGAATTTCAGGTATCTAAGTGTGTTTGTTGTTGACCTCAATTTCAAATAAGGAAATCTCTGCTGATACTATCCAGTCTGAGCTATTGGCTGTAAAAATGATGCAATTTTCATTTTGTTGACCTTATTTATCATAATAAGAGCAAATGCAGTAATTTTTTCCTCCATTCCAACTTCATAAACCCACACAACTCCTCTTTCAGCTCCATTTGAAATCAATGTGAAGAAATTGATTTCAAAGCCCAGTGAATTTAGTAGGAGTTACTCCATTGACTTTTAATGTGCTCTCAGGTGTGCTCTATAATAGTGGCATGACCATACCTGAAATAGAAAAAAACCTTATTTTAAAAATATGCAATATGATGATAAAATTCTGATTCGAATGAGCTCTATCCTGCAAGGAGGACTCTTGGGGTAGTGTTTGCCACTATTTTCAGAGTACATGGCCCCCACTGAGGAAACAGTCTTATTCAATCAATCCAGTGAGTGCAGAATCTGAATCCCCAAAGGCTGGGATAGGCCAACTATAAATATAAAAGCTAAAGAAAGTATTCCTGAACTTCAAAAGGGAAGACAGTAGTATGGATTCTTTCAACTCTTTTTAACTTGCTTTAAGTTAAATTATGCCTGTTGCTCCAGTACCTTTGAAGTGCCTGGGGATGCCTGTATGTGTAAGCAAGTATTGAAATTTTAAAAAAACAGAAAAACAAGATTGGTCTGGTATTAGTTGTCAAAGTGGGATATGCTAAATTCCATTGGTATTTGAGCCAAAAAAAAAATTCACTCTAAGCTATTTGGAGTCACCTTTTCAAATTAAAAGTTAAATTTGAAGGCAATTTTTTTGTGCTTACATATGTAAGGTCTTGAGCCATTTGCAGAGACAGCATTATAGCACAGTTTTAGGGAACTAGAACCTTTACAACAGCTTCACAAAGACCCAGATGCTTGTGTTATTCCCTGTACTCATTGTTTAGTGTCAATCCCTTTTGATTTTTTTTTTCTTTCCTGCACCAGGCCAGGGTGTACATAACTGCATCTGCAGATTCATTCCAAAGCAGCTATTAAATTAGTGAAGTAGGCAGTTGTTCCTTCAAAACTAAAAAGATGCTCCCTAGTGAACAGGGCAAATGTCACCTGTACTGGATCGGGCTATAGGTTATTGTTCCTTCTGCAATTAAATACAGACAGCCTTCAAATTCAACCTTATAATGGCTGATGTGGAAATGGTTGTGAACATGAAGTGCTCAAACAAGTGCACAGATAAATATCAGTGCCTGTTACTGGGTTCAGGTTGGAAGATTTTATTGGTTTTCTTTATCTCTGGCCTCCAGGTCTCTTAAAAACAGAAACTTTACTCCAAGAAAACTTCTATATTACCTTCAAAATATGTTATTTTCAAAATACAGCAACTAGTTCTTCAGATAAATAAATATTTTGTGTTAACTGGAGAAGCAGTGAAAAAAAACCAATAAGGTTTTCTATAAGTAAAAATGGTAGGTTAATTCTTGTGAATACAATCAACTTCAGTTTCCTTGTGAGTCATAGAATTAGAATATGCCTTGATGCACATAATGTGCTCTCTCTTCTCCAAATCCTGCAGGAGAGAATGAACTTTACAATATCTCCTGTACTGTTCTTTAGCATATGTAATCAAATTTTACTCTCTTTTACATCTAATGGCTAATAATATAAAATATTACAAACATATAACACACTGGAGTAGAAAAAAATTACTAAAACAGACCAGAATAAACAGAAAGCACTTTGGTAAAAAAAAATTGTATCTCCAGGTGGTATATTTGCATGATGAAAAGTTGACCACTTTTGTTGTATTCCTGTCATTGCTTCTGTAAGTTTTCCACGAGCAGAGTTGATAAATAAGAGCAGTGTGAGGGAATATAAAAATATTCCTGTTAAATTTCAATTTCTAGAACCTCTTAGCCAGTGGCACTTGCAAAAGAAAGCCTGAAAGTGTTATTACCACCTGCTTCAGAAAAATGAAGTTTCCACTTATTTTATTGAAGTAGTTTAACTTCCAGGAAGTTTCTCAATTTTCTGTGAACTGAAATATGTCCAGGTTGATGGTGCCTCTACACCTTTTATTCTTTCTTTAGCCACAAGTGTGAAAAGACAGGACATTAGGAAGGAGAAATATCCTGTTTTAAACAAGTTCTAGCTTGATTTTTATTGTATGAAGAGGTCCAGCTGATTTGTCATTAATCTCTTAAAGAATAAATGTAAAAATCAAAAGTCTCTGGAATGTATAATATTTTCCACAAACAGCCCCATACAGTCCAAGGTCAGTATTGTTGAGAGCTCAGCACAAACACAAATTCAAGCACTTCTATTGTAGGGCTTCTAGCAGAGCAGGATATAAACTTGCAATGTCTGAATTCATGTTGAAATTAGTTATATTGCTCACATTCAAATGAAGATACCTTTATGTAAAGAAAGGGTTTGTTTTTATTGGCTAACTATCGGAAAACTCAATAAATTCAAATTAAGTAGGATTAAGGAGTAAAGTTTAGTATGAGAACACAAAAATCCTCAGGGTTTAACCTTGGAGTGATTCTGTGTTTCCACCTGCTGGAAGCTGATTTTCCAGTTGGCATATACCCTCTCTGGGTAAGGACAGGTTAATGCCCAGCTGCAAACCTGCTGAAGGGAAAATAAGTTTATTCTTGTAAACACAGCAGTTTCCATAAACCACATGGGTCAGTGAATGTTTATATAATACATGTGGGGAAGCTGCAAAATGCAGCCCTGAGGCAGCAATGCTTTAGTTACTTCACTAATGCAGCCTGTTAAAAAGAAATAAAAATTAACTTGCCAGTGATTGCTACTCAACTTTTTATAGTTGCTGCAGATGCTGTGATATTTTATTTTTGCAATTAATAAGCTTGAATCAATTTTTTAAGCATCTTACTCTTATGATTTACAGGGGATATTGAGCCATCAAAGCTATCAAAAGCATTAATCTTTAATACGAGGGCAATTCAGTTATCTTGCCAGAAAGTTTTAATTAGAAGGAAATTCTTCATCTCTGTGATGCTTAGCTGTATTAATCTTTCTGCATCAGTGTATCAAGTTTTGGCTGCAGAAACAATGTTTTAACTTAATTAATTCTTTATGAAAAAAAGTTGCTCTTGAAAATTGGGCTTAGATCTTGCTTGCTAGACAGCTACTCAGAGTTTCTCCTGCCCTTAAGCAGAAAGTGACTTTCATGAATTGTACCAATTTGAAAAGTTGAATGAGGTTTTCTGAAAGCTTGTGCTGATAACCTTGGAACTTACAAGTGGATCTTCCTGTGCTGGCAGGACAGGGGAGAGATCCTAACACTTCCAGGTGGGCTCCTTAATCAGCCTTCTCACAGCAACAGGACTCTGATCATTACTGAGATCGGGAACTGGGACCTGCAGGCACCTGATGAATGTAGGAGACTCTCCAGAAGTCATTACAACTGTAATAGAAATGGTAGTGCAATTATATTTTTTTTTTTGGTCAAATGATACATTATGAAAATGAGAATTTTTCTCTTTGATTCCAGGAAAACATTTCAGATATTATTGTCAATATATTATTGCTAAACCTTGATTAAGATCATTTTTAGAACACAAAAACATATTTCAAAGTTTCTAATTTGTCTTAAATTACATTATACAGAAGCTGCTATTCCTCTTTAGTAAACCAGTTGCATAAAACATAAGACAACACTTACATTAAATAAAGAAAAAAAAAGAAACTAATTCCAGGCATTTA
This sequence comes from Anomalospiza imberbis, assembly GCF_031753505.1. Lineage (NCBI taxonomy): Eukaryota > Metazoa > Chordata > Aves > Passeriformes > Viduidae > Anomalospiza > Anomalospiza imberbis. Next base: position 12,568,308 of record NC_089693.1, on the reverse strand, counting down.
AAGACATTCACAAGGGAAAAAGATCCCCAATCTAAAAATGGTCTAATTTTCACTATATGTTTATCGGCTTCCCTCAGTAGTAGTTATTAATTTTAATTGCTGATCTTACAGTAAATTGTTAGTATATTCCTATCTAATGTTTAATAACAAATGTGTATTTCTTTCTAAATGTTTATATACATTTCTTTCAAGTGGCAAATTTAAATTTGCATTTTGCCTCTTTCTGATCACATTCCAACAGTTAGAACATAGAAATAATACAAAAGTTCACTGCAATAATTTTTTGGCAAACACCTTTTTAAGTGTTTGATAAGGAATCAGGAGGATTTTTTTGGTGAGAAATTTTTAATTCTTTTCTTGAAGAACCACTGTTCTGAGAAAGATATATCCCATGATGTTTCTCTTTCAGAATTGCCATATGCTATATTATTCTTGCTTCATTATCTATTATAAATATGCTTCTGGCATCTGCTTTATTTTTTCCCCAAAGTATTAAATTGTACCTTTCCCAGATGATCAGAATTATGCATCATGTTTCTGTCTCATTCCTTTCCAAGCCCTTCCTAACTTGACTCGCCAGGATAGGAAAATGGAGGCACATGTATTTTTCTCATTTATGTAGTTGTTTGGAGAAGCTGAAAATTTTAGGAGTTAAGTTTCTGCTCTTCTCTTTGACTTAGATTTCTTGGCTCTAGTCTCTTCATGCAGGATGTGCTTATGCAAGCAAACACATCTGTTGTGGAACATCAGGACAGTCCTGCACCAGCAGAAATGGTTTCACTGTGTCAAATGTAGTTGATATTGCCAACAGAACAGCCCAATGTAAGCTTTCAAGGACGTGGCTTTACAACTGTCATTCCTACACCCAAGTATATTCTCTTAAGTATAATTGGGTTTTTATGTATTATGTTTACAATATCTTTTGCTTGTTCTTGAGAGGGAATCTTTCCTTCAGACATGAATGTGTCATGAACCTTTCTGAGCACTGAGTTACAGCTGAATAAAAGTTTGATAGGCACATAATCTTCCAGGAACCATTATGCATTAGAGGAATTATGAAGAGCTATTAAAATTCAACTTGTAACTAACTTTTTCTATGTTTTTTTAAGGATCTGTTCAGAACCCTTTCTATTTCAGTTAATGAATGTTTGCTGTTTAGCTAGCTATTGCATTTCAGATATTACTGTCCATCTGAGCACTAAAAATGTCACTGAAAAGTGGCACTGGGTCAAGACTGATTTATCTGTATTGTCCTATATTTTGTCATTACTTGACATCAAGATTTTTGAAAGCAACCATATTTGGGTTTTGTCCTTGAAGGGTTAGTACTTGTTCTGGGCAATCCCATTTCAGCACCGGTTTCCAAGCCCAGTATGTTTTCAGAGCTGTGTGTCAATAGTATGTCATTTAAAAGCTTGCTCAAGTTTCTGACTATGTGCTGTGTCTTCAAGAAAAGACCGGCCACATTTCTAGGAAATGTACACTATTTTTGAAGGCTGCATCTTGCAAATATAGTCCTGTGTACTCTGGCTAGAGAATGGCAAGACCTAACCAGGTTTCTAAATAAGGAGCTGTATACACCACTGCTGATTTGCCATCACTGTAGCAATACATGGGATTTGTACATTTTCTGGCTCATACTGCAAAGTTCAGTGACTCAAGAAATCTCAACTCTTTTCCCTTCTAGAGACAGTCCCCAGGTCAGTGCTGAAGCCTGTGGAAATAGCTCTTCAGTAAAGCAGCTGCTGTACATTGCCAGTGCTCTCTGTAATGTATTTGCCTGGTGGATCAATGGCTTAGGTTTTCAGTGTCATAAATCTGGAAGTTCAACAGCTTTCAAAAGCAATGCATGCACTTACAAAAGTAACCTAATGGTTGAGTAGAGATTTCAGTAATGGGATCAACAGTGCTCATGGAAAGCAAAACAACAGAGAAGGTATTTTTAAGCTGAAAAAATCCTAGCAAAATAGAACATTAATCAGATATAGCAGAGTCATATAATTAGATTACTTGGTTTTAAAATGCAGCCATGAATAACCCAATACTAAACATTTAAACTTCATAAATGACTGTGCTAATAGGTACTTGCCAAAATACATGGCAATGATTTTGCATGTGTCAAATACCAATAACTCTGAAGACATTTGTGTACTATCTGAATAGAAATTTAGCTCTTATATTTGTATTTCCTTTGTGCGAATACTTTGGTTATGGGCCCAGATGCTGCTCAGAGCACATGAGGATTTTAGACACCTAATATTGTATTTAGAGAGATTCCAAACATCTATAGCATTAGAAATATCAAAACATTACCCCCAGAAGTTTAAATTACAATCAATTTGTAAAAATCTTTTATACATTCACAGGAATTTAATGCTTCCATCAGTTTTGGTGATGTACACCAAATGTTCATACTCTGTATTCATCTTTATGAAGGTAAAATAGCGATAAAAGTGTATAAATTTTCTTGTGTATTCTCTTCAAAATAGGACTATGATGCAGGCTGATAGGCTCTTGTATATGTCTGAAAACAGAATCCTTCTATAGATTTAATGTACTATATCAAAAAATCTTCAAACTGCAATATGTATAGGGTCCACCTTCCTTATAAGGCACTAACTTACATTATTCTCTTTGAAAATGTTCTGGCTCACAAATACTGTGCATGAAGGCCTATTACATTCTCCTTTATTACAGCAACATCTCCTTGTGACATTCAAAATGCTTGTCTTTCAAGGATGCTGTTATAATAAGGTCCAGAGTGCTTGTAATAAATTCATAGAGATCAATGGGTAGTTCATGAAATAGCTCCACAGTCACTTCTGTGTGAAGCAGCAGTGCAGCAATATAAAAACTATGAAAAAGCAGTCACATACAAATTTAAATGCCTTGCTGCTTTTCACATGCAATTATATGAGGTTATGCTTTTCTTTTAATCTACATTATATTTCTGTCTCAAAAAGGAGTCTTCAACAAATTGCAGAAAATTTGGAGATCTTGAATTCCAGCTTTGTCTTTCTCTGGGTTTTCAAGGATTCCCATGTTTTGATGAAAATATGCCTAAAAGAATAATCATAGGAATAGAAAGAACTTAGTTAATACAATAATAGGCTTGTAACAACTGCTGTAGCTGTTGACTCTTGTTGCTACCAATAAAAATTGTGACTCTTATGCTAGGCAATTGCTTTTTCAGTGTTTCTTTATATTTAGCTTAAATGTATTCAGAACCTGGAAATGATTGAGCAAATAAAATCCAAATGCTATTTTGAAACAGCACATTTTTATAAACTTTTATTTATCTTTTTATCCTTATTTTACCTCTTTTTATAATAAGTATTTTTACATTTTAGAAAGAATTTGCATTTGTACTATTGCAATGTGCTTGTTGTTAATTATTTAAAGTGTTTTTCTTATAAAATACCCTCTAAAATAATTTTATTGATGCTACATGATTTGTAAATAATGCATTTTGACATAGATATACTCTATAAATGTGGCAGCTATGGTTGCAGATAATGTCATGCTGGTGCCCCTTGCTTAAGTTTTAAGATGATTCTAAATCCATGAACTTTGAACTATGTTTATTCTTTAGAAAGCAACTTTTAAATTTAATGCGTGTAGACTAACTGTTCCAAAAGTCAATTGCAAAAAAAAAGTTATAATTAGAAACAACTATAATTATAGTTAAAACTTTTTATGAAATAACCTTCTTTATACTTGTTACAGAAGGCTGGTATCAAAATTGGGTATTTTCATGAAATAGCACTGGAAAAGAAATACATCAGAAATTGTTTTTCTCACTCCTAGTCAAACCCATCACCGTTGCTCTTTCAAACAGCTAAGCTGCTCTTGATTCCAAAGATGGAATATCACTCTGCTTTACAATTGCTTTAAGCCTGTTTTGCTCTTTAGAAATACAGGAGAAAGAAGAATGAGGCTGTGTAAGATTTTTGTCTATCAGTCTGCATAATCAATAGTTAGCACAAAAGGACTAATTGCTCTTAACATTTAAACAGAAGTGCTTATTAGCACAAAAGCTGTGTATCCTCTTATTGTAGCTGGTAACTCTACTATCCTGATACTTATCTACAGTCACAATCAGATAAAAACTGTTGATTCCAGCAAGGATCTGGCAATAACTGAGGACTGTAGGAAGGTGGGAGGAACAGTGTTAGAAGTATAATCCAGTCTGTCAAGAAGTTTCTCTTTACTGTTTTTGAAGGATTGGCCTGATGCCTTTCAATCTTACCTATATTTTCAATATTGTAGTCAAGACAAGATAGGAGAGAGAGAATATATATATTCTCCTTGAAATTCATTTAAATAACACAGTGTTTTTAATGTTTTAAAGTATTCTGCTTCTTAACATTTTGTAGTCATGTCTATTCAGCATTTCCTTCCTTATCTGGAATCTGGAAATGTAGCAGAATTATAGTGAAAAGCTATTGCCATTTAGAGATGCTTTATTTTAAAACAGTGAAAAGGAATAGGCATAAACAAAATGTAAAGTGCCTTCCACTGGCTGGCTACATCAGATAATGCTCCAGACAATTGATTTTGTTGCATGCACTTATGTATGAAGAAATGCATTGGCCTGATTCAGCACATGTGTATTGTCAGGTTATGGAAAAGCCTGGGTTTGCTTCCCAAAAGTGGGGGTGCACATAAAACCAGATTGGTGAGGGCACACACGAAAAACCAGATTGACTAACATGTTTACAATTTAGTCAAGACTTCTCAGTTCTTCCCACTATCATTTGTATCTTACAAAATTACTGTACCAGATTCTCTTTGGAGTTATCACAATTTTACATTACCTTTGTAGAAAGATTCCAAAATTTTTTATTAACAATGCAGTAACTTAAGTGCCTTCCACACCCTCTGTTTTCATGTTGCTCCACAAAAAAACAATGAAGTCTAATTAAATAAATGAGAAGATTCTTGTTAATGTCTCTGATGTTTTGCTCACAGCCCATGCTCCCTGCAGCCTGTGGCAGGGAAACCACGTACAGCTTCCTGAAAGTAGGACACTGCAGTAGAATGTGTCATCCTCCTGTCTTAAAAAAATAATTAAAGTATTGAGGTGGCTTGCTGGAGCAAGGATGCAAAATGGAGGTATTCTCTTTCCTATAGAAGGAAAGAATTTTTTGTGCCCAAAAACCTTATTAAGCACTGGCTCTTTGTCTCCCTGCTGAGCCATTCCTCAGCTTTCACCTGTTTTCATTTCCAGCTGTTTGCTGCAGCTGGTGCAGCCATGGCAAGGAGGAGCAAAGGGACAAAAGCAAGAGGCTAAGGGGTGGGAAAATTAGCAGGATTGCTCCAGAATGTTGAATTGCAGAAAAACTTTGCTTTCAGATTTCATTTACCTACCACTATATGTCTAAAACTGTATTTTGATATCTGTGTGGACATTATCTGGTAACTCCATGGTTTCATGAAATCCATGAGAATTGTAGTACAGCATGTACAAAAATAATGTTGTAGGTTGGATGCCTAGATAAATTTCAGTCCGAAATTTATTGACCTTGATCAAGTTCTCTTTGAAAGGTATCTGAGCTGCTATTGTGGAGTAAATAGGACTGTGCCACAATAGGACTGGTTCTTTATTGAGCTATTACAACATAAATATTTGCTTTCACTGACAAACTGTATTTGCTTTCACTGACAGATGGTTTAAATTCAGAGCCAGAATTTTCTGTTGGAAGATGGTATAGTTACATTTATTTCAGATGAGAAGCAATTGGTCCTTATACTTAGGGGATCTTTTGGGGATTTAGGTTCAAAATTTCTTTAAAAATCAGGGTTTTTTTTTTAAACTTCTTTAAAAATAACTGACTTCACCATGTTTTCTTTACAATACTATAGCCCTGTGCAGCCATACTTTTTTTTCCTCTGCTCTTTCATATTCTCATTTGTTGAGCATTTTGCTGGTGTTTCCAACTACTTCCTTGGTACTTCAGTAGCTTAGGATTATTTCTTTTTGGCATCAATTTTTTATTTGTAAATAATTGTAATTTTATTTGTAAAAAATGTGCAAATTTCAATTTTTTTTTAAACTGCTGCTTGTTTTTCCTTCTGATTTTCTTGTAAAATAATGGCTTGGGTTGCTTTAGGACTTGGAAGGAATGCTTGATATTTTTCTGTACTCCAGTTGGTGCATAATACACCTGGTATCTAATTCTGCTGTCTAACCTGTACTTCATGTGAGAATGCTGCTACCAGGGCCTCTAATTCTAGTTGGGAAGTTTCTGCTCTTTCTTCTTGCCATATTATTTGAAAAAGCATATAAATTATTACACAAATATTTAAAAGATACTTTTTAAAAGCCTTTAAGTCACATGGTTAGGAATGTTCTCCTAAGCAGCTATTGCTAACCCAACTCTCAAATTCCTCCAGACTGTATTAAATAATTATGCAAAAACTCAGAAGCCTTGCTATAGAACTCTGTGTAATACGGAATAAACATAGCCTGGCTAGTTCAGGATATGAAATGGAGAAAAATCTGTTTCTTAAAAAAGAATAAACTTTTCCAGCAGTGCCCCTGAAAAAGTAGTCTTTTTCTCCCCTCCTTCCATCTTACATTTATTCCTAAAGACTCTCCCCATCAGAGTATGACAAAGTCATTCTTTTATCTTGATTTTTGTGAAAAACTGCTTTTCCCTTATGGCTTCTTTTGGCCTAGAGCTTGTGAACCTTCAGTCTTTGTCAGTGTGGAGTGAAGGAATATGAAATGTTCTGCAAATTGCCCCAGTGTATTAGCACTAGGGCCATGCAAACCTTTCCAAGTGTGATTTGAAAGGGTTACTTTCAAACCATGACTTCTGTGGGAGATCCAGTTCACATGGGTTCACAGGCCAACCAGTTAAAGGAAAGGTTTCAGGCTGAGCCACCCCCTCCCTTCTCCCTGCATGTTTTCCCATGGGTTGGAGCTCATTACAAACCCACAGGCAAGGTACAGGGTCAATCACATCATGTTAATTCATACAGGTTGACTGGTTCACTGGGACTGGAAGCTGAAGAAGTGAGAAGTTTATCACAGCAACATAACTCTGATCTTAGAAAAACAAACATCTCTAAACTAGGTCTCTTCTTATCATATGAATCAGAACCTTAAATAAAAACAAGATAATTTTAAATAATTGAGGGAATCATACAGGGAATCAATCTTCCCCTGCTAGGAATACTCAGAGGTTGGCTATACTTCTAACACAAAAAGATCTCTGATCTCAAGGAACTATTCCTTTCTGAAACTTGGATATAATTACATGGACTGAAATATAAAATAATAATGAGTCAGTTCTATATACCTGGGAGAATTACAGTGTGAGGCACACAGGGGGAGGAAACATTTTAATGACTATTCTGGCTGGAGAAGTGAACTCAACAGAAATGTTTTATCTTCTGGGGTTGGGGGGTAAAGGATAAAAATTCCCTCAGCCGAGCAAAAATGACACAAAGCAGCATTGATCCCATGTGTTAAGTTATGGGGAATGTAAGACGCATGAAATGCTTTTTCTCCATGAGCTGTCTTATGGAATGTATTTGAAATATACTAATAACATAATGAGTGTTACTGTGCTTGGTCTGAAAACAGTTAATGGTATTCCAAACAGTTTTTTGCTTTGTTTCTCTTTACTTATTAGTATTGCATTATTATCAGAATGTATTTAAAGGCTTTTAATTCTAGACTTAAAACCAAAAGCAAAATTTGAATTGTTACCCCTTTGTGGATGTCCATGAAGATTTGTACGCATGCTTTTTTCTTAGTGTTTGATGGGGGCAATCTAGTCAAGTGAAAACACAGAGTTCAGTTTTATTTGAATGTGTGCTTTGCACACCTGAGTTGTCTTTGGCAACTCTGGGGATATTCAGAAATGGGTGTGTAGTGTCTGTGTACATACTGTACCTATATAGCCTTTGCTCTGCATTGGGAGGTACTGCAGTACAGTAGATTTGAACCTCAAAAGGCTGACTAGTTTCTAAATAATCCCTAAGGAAACAGTTTGGTCTAGGCCATTATCTTGATAGTTCATAATTAGGTTCAATAATAAAGCTTGTTTTGCTGACCTAGGTCAGATCATGGCGTCCAGCGCATCTGTGCGCAGTGACCTTGCTCTGAGAGTGTATTGTTAGAAAATCCATTATTATCATCACATACACTTCGGAGAAGTGCCTGTTTTGTGAATTGATGGTGTGATGTTGCCACTTTAGATAAAAGAATCCATGAATTATTGACTTAATGAGTTAATGTTGCTTGATTTCACAACAAGGTCTTTTTAGTCTGGGTGCTATTTACTGAACACATAATCACAACATATGAAGGAAGGCACGGATAACAGTACAGTGCATTTAAAACCCTCTTCACTTCTAATAATGCCAAGTGTTAGCTAAAAATTTTTGTTTCCTTTAGTAAACCATGAAAACTTAGGTAATTACAAGAAAATCCTGTTTAAACGATTAGCAAATAAAATGTTTATTTGTCACTAATTTCTTATCCCTTCCTTCTGTTTGGCTAAAGGTCTGTCCACAAGTACCTACATTTTTTTTTGGAATGTAAAAATATCTTTGTCCTATGACTAAACCTAATGCTGCTACCATGTGGAAGCCCAGGAAAGGTTATTAAAAGTGAATCAATGTCATCCAGAGTTCATTGTTTTAGCTTTTTTCTTTTAAAGCAGAGTTCTCTGGTAAATTTATGATATTCAGAAATCTTGAGAATATAAAGTTTTTATTACAGAATATAACTTGTTTGAGGAGAGAGGGCAAACATACAGAGAATGTCCCAGAGCAGATATTTTAATGGTATAGGCATCAGGTTTCAAATATCTATGCTCCTTTGATCCCAAGGTGTGAATCCCAGCTCTGTTAACTGCTCACTCCTACATGATAAATAAAATAAGGTCTGTTTGCAGTATCTTGTGGAAATGTATGTCCTATGAAAATATAACTCTTACTAAAATAAAACAGAGACCAAGGACTGTAGAATTTAGGTTTACATGTAGGTCTTCTGAAGGGGACTATATTAACCAAGACCTTCACATTCTTCTGAGATTTACATTCGTTTTAAAATCTGTGCAAAACCAAAGAACTGCATAGAATTGTCCCAGTGGGTATTGACCTGTAAAGTAACTCTCACACTAAGGTTCTGTAGAAATAGGTAAAATATGCTGGCCATGTATGATCTGAAATACTGTCATCAGAAAACTTGATTCTGGCACTTAATCTTCTTTTTTGTTCCAGTCTTTAAATAAAGAGTGTTAATTGCACCATCCCTTGTACTGTTGCCCCATGGTCTCAGGATCTGCCAGAAGGTCTGCATGTGTAGGTCTGCTTCTCCCCCAGTCTCACAACTGGCTGGACCTTGCTAACTCACCAGCTGGAGATGAGGGAGAGGACAGACAAAGCTTTCCTTAGGAGTGTGTGTGACAGCTTTGGGGTGCTTAAAGGCAGTTTGATGTTTTCCAGTGTCTTATATCCCTCCACCACAGTCCATTACACAGAGGTGGAAGGGAGACAGTGGTTTAATTGGTGTTTTGGTTGAGTGTTATCTGTGCAGTGGAGGGATGTGCTGCTTAGCCCAAGTTCCAGTATAAGATGCCTGCCATCCACTGAGGCAGAGCACAGACCTTGATTTCAGTAGTTCTCTGTATATGCACTGAGTTAATAGAAATGTTGCCAGTGGGTCCTGGTATTTTGTTTATGCCACAGAAGAAAAAAAAATTAAAACCAAGCATGTGACAGACTTCAGATGTACCTGAAGTTGATTTGATGTGAATAAACTCAGACTGGTAAAGCATAGGTTCACATGGCAGTAGTTGTATTTTGCAATTTTTAAGGCTCATGTGTGTGTATGCCCTTCTCTTCACATCCTTTGTACTGACCTTCTTCAGTGTTGTGAACTTAATCTTACAGGTCTTTCAAGACAGAGAACCTGAATAATTAACTTTAGAGCATTTAAACATGAGCTGAGAGCCTTTCTGTACCTCACAGCACTGCAAATTGAAAAACTGACATCTTATGATCAACCATGGCTAAAATAAAAACTTTTACATCTGGTCAAGCCTATACTGAACAATTAGGGGAGTGAATTTGTGCCTCTTCCCCGTTTATATAAAGTACTCAGCTCTAACCTTCAAGTGTTCTGAGATATTGGACTTTAAACTTGTCAGTGCTCCAAGAATACCCTGAACCTCAGACCAATACATTTTGGGGGCAAATTCCTCATTTGTAGGAAGGAAGAAAACATTTTTTTAGCAGGTTATTATCTGAAAAAAATGATGGTTGTCTGCAAGCAACTGATAGGTTTGGAAGGTTAGTGGTAGTCCTGGCAGAGATGGATTAGTGGGCAGAGTGCAGGTGAGGCGATCAGAGGTGCTGGAGAAATGCAATTTATCACTTGGTTTGGGAGTTGAGTACATGTATGTCACTGCTGCATATGTGCTGTGTGTGAATATTACATGTGAGGGGTAATACTGGTGTTAGCCTTGCTTTAGACAGGAGCAGTGCCTTTACTACTGAGATGATATGAATTAGCAGAGGAATTGTAATATTAACTGGAAATCCTTTCTGGAAACTCTTTGACCAAGCAGATCCCTATGCTTTGTTAAAAATGCATGGTTTTATTTGCCACTTTGTGTATTTGTAAAGCAGAATCTTTATACTGAGATTTGGGTTTCATTCTGAATTTGGGTTATATATTCCAAATTGAATTATTTCATTAGCCACACTTCCAATCAAGCCCTTGCTCACTTTCCTGCTCTAGTCCTGTAACTCTCTGTACTTCCCTTTAGCTCCTACATTAGTCAGATTAATTTGGGCTATGCTGTCTTCTAGAAACTTCAAGTTCTTATATAGGTTACGTTGAGGTGATTTCCTCTTTCTGAAAGAAAGATAATCTTAATTTTAGATGCCTTTACTGAGGCTATTAGCACTGCAAGTAAGCATGGCAGAGTTTGGCTCATTGGATTTACTACAAATAAGGATTTTTTTTTCCCCTACCAGTAATTGATATCTTCACAGCTAGGATACATCCCAGGTATCAAGGAAGGTGCTAAGAGCATCAGATGATCTTTCTGCTCTTGTCTAATAAAATAACAGTACTTGTTGAGAAATCTTCTGCAAGGCTGACTGTACTGTTTCTTTGCTGTTTTCTGTAGTAAGTGGTCTGCTTTTATAATTGTGGGGAAAAATAGTAGAATACTGGCACCAGAAGAAATCTTGCTGGTGAGAGCAGAGAGACAGTGTTAATGAGAGCACATCTGCTTTTCAGAAGCATCAATAAATTATTCAAAATACTAAAATGCTTCCTGTTCATTCCTACCTATAGCAAAACAGTGCAGTGTTTTGTTGCATCTCTCCACTGGTATAATTTTGACATCTACTCATATTCTCTGGTGGAAATGGGGATCTAATGTAATTTGTGGACACATTAAACTTATATGGCAGTGAGAGCAATAACATGTTTAGGAAAAAACCAACAAACATGTTGTTTAGATATAATTATGTGTAAGTTACAGTCTCCAGTTTGATTTTCTAACTGAATTAATTTCTTACCTTGTATAACATGCAGGTTAGTTTTATTTCTCAGCCAGATACCTGCTTTTCAGCCTGCTGGAACTCACCTTGTTAGAATCTTGCAGAGTTTTCTATGTTTCTCTTCAGGCAAAGACACCTGTCACTCATGCTCAGAAAGGCTTTTGAACAGCATTGACAGCAGGCATGTGTTTGCAGGGCATGCTTTATTGGGCGTATCTCACAACACCGTGGAACTCTTACAGGGGGCAAATGTGTAGGTAGCTGAGAGAGGCGATTGCAGCTTTGTGAGGGAATTTGTACAGGTGATCCATTACACCAATGGATCACACATTATGAACAATATAATAGAAATCACAGCAAAATCTGAGAAAGTAATTTTAGGGAATTAAACTGTCTAAACTGTTTAACATACATCTTAAGCAGGATCTGTCATTTGAGATAAGAAAATACCAAGAGCAATGCTCACTTCTGTTCCCAAGTGTAAATCAGAAGCAACTTTGCTTGTTATTTAAACCAGCACAAGCAGGGGCAGACTGTCTCCTGACTCCTGTAACAGTGCCAATGGCTCCTGACACGGCAGTACCAGGACCCCAGTGTGATCACTGCTTCAATTACATTTTGCTCAAGCATGGTCCCTGCCCACCTCTGCCAAGCAAAATAACTTCAATTACTGCAGTCCTCATCCTTTCATGAATCTCTTCACAAGAAATTTGACCACTAGTTCAGTCTTGACCACCAGTGAAACACTGAATTGACTCACCATGGTCAGACTTGACTACAGAATCTTTTTGCAGATGAAGATGTCAAAAGGCAATCTGCAGTGAGAATGACAGCATGATTAACCAGACTGAGGCCTAAGTCAGTAGTAGCATGGACCATTGGGAAATTAAGGCACCAGTTTTCACCGTCAAGATTGGCTGTGATAGGGCAGTATATCCTAGCAACAGCATAAACCTTAACCTGACCATCACAACAAAAACTAATTTAGTTGTGTTATCTGTTTCTATATCTTTTAATCAAAAAAGTCTTTAAACAGAAAGTAAACACATGTCACTTTTCCTGGAAGTGCTTTCTTGTCTAATTGGGAAATACCTAATTTTGTGAATTAGAGGTTACAGAAGCTTTAACACATTTCCTTTACCTTGTGTTCTTGAAAAGGTATTGTGGGAAAGACTTAGAATGCTTCTTTGCAGCTGCAACAGGTTAAGAAAGATTTTAATGTTTTAATGTAACAGTTTGATTCATGCTTAGGATAAAATCTGTATCTTTAAATCCATGTTGCAAAGCTTCATGTTATGGGTTGGACCCATCATGAAAACACTTTTTAGAAAACTTGCTAGGAGATAGTAGGGTCAACTTTCATTAGAAAAACTGTAGTATTAAACACTTTATTTTTATGAAGGGCCTATATATGAAGAGAAGTATAGCTTTATAATCCTTTTATTTAAATGATAATGTAGCTGTCTGCAAAGAGACTATTTTATTTTGCTTCTTACTTAGTGAAGGATTTCACATTCAAACAGTAATTAATAGATTACGTTGCATATTTTTATAAAGTGTACTGTCATGGTCTCAGCAGTACAGATTTTGTGAGCTTTGAGTGACACTGGTAAATCTTTGGGCAAGGCTAATATAAGTTGGGGTGGACAATCACAATACCAAACTTGAGTGGACATGTATTTCCTTCAATGACTGTTATGCAAAATATCTCTATTGTCTCACACTGTTTTTCTCACTTGTGTGTACATATGAAAAGGCACATCTGTGTGTGTGTGTGTATTTATGTAGGTATAATTTGTAAGAACAGGTGAGAAGCGTGTTTCTGTGTCCTGCCAGTTCTAGAGCTGGCTCTGCAATGACAGTGTGACTGTCCAGGACTAGAGCAGCAGACCTGAGACTCATTCATTTCCTTTTGGGGGAGATTCCATCCCACAATTTCAAAAGTGGACAAGCTTTCAGCTAGACAGAGAGTTCTCTGTGGTTACTATCTTTAAGCAATTTTGAAAACCTTGAGAAGGTGGTAATTTTTTTAGTCTAATTTTCACAGAGATATGACTGGGAAATAATTGATCTTGATAATTATGAGAATTGGACAGTCCATAGACTTGATATTAAAAGGCTGTGCATGTTTTACACTGGTATGTGTATGGTAACCTCAATAATACAAAGTTGTTTGAACATGGTTACCAAAATGCAAATTCTATCCCATGCTTCAGCATCTCGGTAGAATAAGCTGTTTCCCAAGCAGTCAAGGACCTGCAGTATCTCTAATTGTATTGGGATTTCTGGGCATGTATCACTCCTGAAATTCATGTCAGTTATATCAGAAACCCAAATTAGGTTCAGAATTTAATGTGTATTCATTAAGATTTCCAAATTTTGGAACAGACACCAGGAATATAGTATTTTTAACACACAATCCAAACATACTAGCTTTGAATAGTAGTAGTTGTTGCAAGACCCATACTCATAAAAAGTAAACCAGATACTCCCTTTCAGTCTACCAGTTCTGGGAGATCAGGGCCACCATTTTGTAAAGTTTGCAAGAAAACAGAGTAGAGCCAGAGAAATACTCCACTGATGTCCTGCTGTACTGGTTCATTTACATGTGGAACATGTATTCCTGTTAGCTTCCAGGAAAAGTTTGAAAATCTAGATGTGAAAGTTTGTCATGCTGTGAGCCAACTGTCCCATATTGATGCAAAAGGGAGAGAGAAAAAGCCAAGAAAATGCTTTAATTGATTCATCAATGCACCAAAGTGTGAACAGGCGTGATGAAGTGTAAAGAGGGATGTGACACCAGTGTGGCAGAGCTGTCACAGTGGAAAGGATTTCCTGTAAAAGTGATGGCACTTAAATGTTATCTAGGCCTTCTGTCTAAGCTTTCATATTCCCTGGAAACTTATGTCTTAGGAGAAGTGTCTGACCAACTTGTGAGCAGCCAGGCATCATGGCAGCCAGCCATGTCAACAGGTAACACACGGGCTGTGAAGAACCCCTACCTTTTTCAAGTTTGGGAGTTGTGGGGAGTAGGTAATCTCTGACAGAACTAAACAGTTAACCCATCCACAGAGAGAGAATCTTGGGAGAGAGGTGATGATCATTAGCAGTGCTTCTATGTGGTTTATTTTGCCCTAACCATCAATTTAGGCAAAGTTTAAATTAGGATTAATATCCTTGTTATTGAAATGATGCCCTCTGCAAGGTATAATGCAGTAGCTCCTAGGCATTGGGTATTAGATTGTATTACAGAATGGTAGAGGAAGACTCTGCAGGAGAGGCTATTGATAATGAAATATAATTATAGCAGATGGATTTGAGCCAGAGTGTTGTACTGAAGGGTTGTTGCAAAGTTCTCTAAGGGATTTTTACTAAAGAGATTGTAGTGTGCATCTCATCCAAAGAATAGGAAATCAAAGAGGGTAGAAGCCCTTAGAGTCACTCTGAGGTTTTGGCTCTGGATTCATTTGATTAACTGGGTATGAATGTTACTGATTTAATATTGATGCTTCTTACAACACCTAAAATCACTGCTGTGGATATATTCAGTATGTTAAGTTTGCTTGTAAGGGATTAGACATGGGAATTACTTTGAAAGGGATTTTGCCAATTTTGGAGAAATGTATTTGGGAAGGAATCCCTACCATTATGGCTTAGACCATTTGCTTTTGCATTTAGAGATGCATCAGCTCCTTTCTAGCTCTGGGAAACCAGAGATTCAAATACAGAAACAGAACAGAAAACTTTGGCAGAAGTACAAATGCAAGCAAATGTGTGCTGTTACTACTATAGTTACTCTGCCACTTTGAAAATCGCTAGTCAGGTTCCATTTGGAGTATCTGCAATTCTGCAATGTATTATAGGAAGGACATTGCTGACTGAGCTTGTAAAAGTGCAGTGGAAGGCAAACAAATGCATGATTTAAGGTTTTGGAAGTATGACTTATAAAGAAGGATTGAACTGACCTGTATTCTGTAAGTTAGAGGAAAAAGATTTGGAGGAGCGAGGAATCCTGGAATGGGCAAAACAAAAAAAAAAAAAAAAAAAAAAAAAAAAAAAAAAAAAACAATACTGAAGCCATCTGGAGATAGATATATGCTCTAGTGCCACGCAGATCATATAGCATCACCAAATCAATGGTGTGTCTGAGGCTAATTTAGACCACTATTAACTGTCTTTTTATAAGATGGATGACTGCTGATCCAAGACCCTGAGCTTGGTGCTGTGTCCAGCCAGGGAGCAGACAGGAGGCTGAGGGGCTCAGGTGCCTTGGGCTAGAACATCAGACAGCAACTCAGCATAGGCCTAAACTCATTTTGTCAAGGGCCTGGCTGGCATCATACAAAATAGGGCTTTTAAACTGATTTTTAGGTGAAAATCCCTCTGTAGCTTTCCAGAGGTTTCTGGAAAGATCAACCAAACTAAGAATGACGATACAGGAGAGGATGCAATTTTTCCTTTTAAAAAAAGAAAGTGGTGAGGTGAGATGAAGAGAGGCAGGAACTTACCTCTGACAGTGAGAGTCAGTAGATGTAGGGAAAACAGGGTGTGCTTTGTAAGTAAGAAAGATAAAAAGTGGGTTTTTTACTTTTATTAATCAGAGAAGATGGAGCCAAAGCAAAAGTGTTAAAGAAGGTCAGAGAATGTAGGAAATTATCTTGAAGTTGGGTTCCAAATATGTACATTTAAAACGTATGGCCTTTAGTGCTGCTGAGAAACATGTGAGCATAATGCTGGCTGAGAATCTAAGAGTTCAAAGCAGTTCATTTGGTTCCTGCTTGTATTCCAGCTAAAAGAAAAGGAAAGAAGGGCAGAGTCTGATGGGTTTATATGTTCAGCTCCCTAATCTCTTGTGCAGTAGGAAAGACTGGTGCAGCAGGGGAGGATAGGAGTGTGTGCTAGCTAGCAACACACTTTATATCTTGAATATATCTTTATATATGTGTGTGTGATGTTGTCATTGCTCTTCTCAGTGAGATTACACAGTGTATTTATTGTCTTGCACTGTGCACTATCTGTAGTGAGATTTTGAAACAATCACATTTGTGCCTCTTTTCTCCTATTTTCACAAATCTACAACAGGATAGATGTCCACTCATTCAAAGCCTATTTAGCATTTCCATGAACACATCACTTCTGATTTTTCTGAATTTTTAAGATCTGAATCTTTATGTATGTGGAAACAAATGCTCTTCTCCTGTAAAACAATTAGGATATGGGTCCTTAAGGATGAGTTTATGAGACGCCTAAAAATACTTTTGCTGGTAAAAATGGATTTCCAATCAGTATGATATCAGACGAAATTGAGTCACTTAGAGATAATTTGTACAAAGACCAAAAAATTACCATTGATTTTTAAGTTCCAAATTGTACCCTTTTTTCAACTACAAATATAGTGAAGGCAGTGATAGGGACATAACCCAGAGCTGAGGTTTCTCTGTCAGTGGTAAGAAAACAGCTTGGGTTTCCCTGCTGTACAAGGAACTGCTGGGTGGAGATGAATTTCTCAGGCAGTCATATGCTATCTCTGTCGGAAATGAGAGATGCTGCTAGGAAAAATTTCAAAGACAGGTAGTGGGAATGAAAAAGGGGAAAAGATCAGACAAAAGGTCTTTAATTAGAATTTAAGGATTGCTGCCAAAAATCCCTGCTTTAAAGGCAAAAACAGTGTTTTTATGCCATAGAAGAAACTGGACTTCAGGACTTTATAAGGAAACTTACATTCATCTAAGGAAAAAAATCAGTATAGACAATTTGAATATCTAGATTTTTCTTGATTTGATACTCATCTATCTATGGAATAAAACTGTCCAGTTCCAATAATATTTAAATGTCCTGCAAGCATGAATATCCAGCTCTGAAAAGTATTGATATGCTATTTTTCCTTACTGACTGTCTGGAAAGGTGGATAGGAAAATGAAATGGTGTATCCATGGCCACACAAAAAAATTGTGACAAATTGTACAGCTTACTCAGACTAATACCTTGTCTCCCTTCAGCAGCATTCTATGAAAAATGCTGATGTATCATTTTGGGCTAGGGATTTTGTTACTGGTAAAGCACAGGTACAGGTTTAATGCTGGCAACATCAAAGCCCTGTATTCTGTGTTTTCTGTCACATGTTCTTACCCATCTATCAAACCGAACGGGTGAGGAGCCCCAAAAGGTTTATAGGCAAGAAACTTAACATACATCACCAAGCTTGGAAGACATTAAAAGAATTCATGCCATTGGAAACTTAAAAATGTTTCAGTAGCTGAGTTATGCAGAATTAGTAACAAGGAGCAAGAGCACAGCTGAAAAGTCTGTGTTGCTAACAAAGTACAACATCCCTTCACCTCTTGCCAACTGACCTATATTAGAGGTGTGTTATGTCTTCTATGGCCAACTGATATTCCTTACATTGCATTAGTAAAGGAGATGGCTTGGGTTAATAAAATGTCTAAATCTCTTGAATCTCAAAAACTGCCCCCAGTCACTCACTTCTGCCTGGCAGAGCTCCACAAGCTGCAGGTGCATTGTGGACTGCTTGCTGCAGTGGCATTGTGGGGCTTCTACCTCTCCACTCCCACCCACAGAGGAGACTTTCTCCCACAAGAGGAAAATCCCCCATTGTCCTGGAGAATCCCTGCCCACAGAGCCTTGCCAAAGCAGGTCTGAGCTGACTTAGGAAGAAGAGAAAGCTTCCAAGAAGGAGGTGTGGTGAATCTGAGTTTGGAGGATCTATGGCTGCAGACACTCCATGCAAATGAAGTGGGGCAGGTCCTCTCATGGTGCCTTCGGCCAAGGACAAGTCAGGCTCAGCTGCTCTAGAGCAAAGGATTGGCAAATATGATGTGCTGCTCAGCTCCCTACTGGGCTCTCTGTCAGTGCTGGGTTTCTTCTATGGTTTTGGATTCTTTAATTTATACTAAGGATTTTATCCTTGACCAAGCCTGTTTTCTGCAGGACACAATTCCTATAAGAACACTTATCCTATTTTTTTTTCTTTTGCGTTACGTATTTACATAAAGAGAAAGCATCTACAACTTTCTAAATATCTTCAGCAATGTCTCTACTTTGTGGTCATGAAGAACTTGTATCTGTGAACTGGAAAAAGGGACATTTTTTTCCTCAGCAGGTCAATAAAATGATGGATTTGAGTAGAACTGCAGTAGAAGGCACACACTTCATTTGTTGTAGAAATAGCTAAAAAGTTTATACTGAAGTGGATAATATTGGGCTGTCTTGCAATCTACTAAAATAAACTAGAGAACACTGCCAGGACTATGCATATTCACTCACATCAGCTTTCATATCTCTGTATAATACACATTAGGGTGAGCAGCAGATTTGGATACAGTCTCCACTGGGTAAAAAGTGAACGTAGCTAGGTTTTTGCAAAAGTAATCCATGTTGGGTTTATATTTCGATGTATCAAAATCTGATTTTCTTCTCTCTGTGATCAATCTTGCTTGAATTCAGAAGAGATATTCCTGTTTTGTACTTGTGGAAAGATGAGAATCCCACTCCTGAGGCTGATTTTTTTCCCTGTTACCCACATGCTGAACAATATTGTTGTTCCTGCCAGGTGCTGAACCCCTCTAGGGATGTCTTGGCTCTCACCGCAGGACCTCGTCCACCACAAATTCTGCATTTCAGCCCCGTTGAATCCTGCAGTCCTATGAAAATGCTTAAGTGTTTGAAGATTAGCAGGCAGTACTTTAAGTCAGCAATTTGAATTCTACTTGGTTCTAAAGTAAAGAAATAATGTTGCTGACTTTTCCCTACACTGTTTTGAAGCTCCTAAATATCTGCACATAACAGATTCTATTACGACATTACATCAACAGCAGATAGCTAACTTAATATTTTAAGGACTTTTATATGTACTTTTGTCAGACACAATCATTGCTGAGCAGTGATGTGCTCCACTTTCCAGGTCAGGTTTACAAAAGAATGTAGGTGTTTTAAGTTTTTGTCAGGGAAAATTCATGGTAGATTGGCATAAATGTCTAAGCACACACCTATCTGCCCTCGTAGGTACTTGCATACCTTTGACTAGTGTGGCTAGTCTACAAATATGTAAACTGAGATATGCTAAAAAATCATATTTGAAACATGTCAGTATCAATCCTCAATTGAGTACACTGGATATAATTTTTTAAATAATTTTAGCATAAACTTTACATGTATTTCATGAAATATTTCTATTTGAAATGTGTACAATTAAAAACTAAAGCCCTAAGCACTAAAACCCTAAAATTCCTTGTGCTGACCCAATGGAAAAGTCTGAAAAATATTCAATAGGTCTTAGAACTCTTTCATTTCTTTCCCTTAGAGGACTGCTTTGGCCATTAGGCAGAGCTGCTGATTAAAGCAAGTAGAGTATTGCAGAATTTCTGAAGTAGCAAAAAGTAGCCTCAGAGGCTCTGGGGGTTAGTGGAGAGGGTTTCACCTTGGGTGAAAACATTACTCCAATTCAAATGGAATTTCAGCTACAACATGCCCAGGTGCTCAGGGCAGAGCTGCATGCCTGGAGCACAGGGCAGAAGGTGGCAGGGCTGCAGCATCACTGCCTGGGCCCCAGGATCCAGTGTAAATACATGACAAAATCCCTTTCCCAAAGAGTCTCTGGAGGCTCCACAGCAAGGTTCATGTACTGTGACTTCAAGCTGAAAAAAAGGCTCTCAGGTGCTGCAGATATCTTGGCTGACATTTGCTCCACTTAATAGGCTGACAAATGCTCCAGCTCTGGGTAATGATCAGGACTGGAAGAGGGTCCTGGGACAGCTGCTGCAATGTGGGGTGGGGATGGGCTCATTCAGTGCCACTCCTCCACGAAAGACACTCGAATCCATTTTGAATTTGCAGATTGTTTTTCCTGCAACACTGGCAACAGCAGCTCTGCCCCTCAAAGGGCAAAGCAGATGAAAAGAGCTGTTTCTGTGCATAGCTATAGGAGCTCCAGGGACAGCAGAACTTCTGCTGGGTTGGAGCTTTTTTCCTGTTTTGTCTGTTCTGAATTCTGCTGCTCTTGATAACTTCTGTCTGCAGCATCTTGTGAAGACTCATTGCTTCTGAAGTTTGTGCATCTTGTGTTGGGCAGTGTCTTTAATTTGGAGATGCTTCATCTCCACTGTATTGTAAAACTTCCCCTTTTTAAGGTGTTAAGGTAATCTAGAATAAAACATATGATGTTGGCCAGGTTCCCTGGTAGAATAAGCAGGTAGTGTTTCCCTGACTCTAATGGCTTCTGACAGTTGTGAATTTGATCCCATACCTTCCCTGCATAATAAGATTTAAAATAATGTGAGTTTAAGGTAGGGCAGGAAGCCCTGGATGAAATATCTTATTGCATTGATTTGTCTCTTATTTTCTGTCCTATGAGAATGCCCAAGTTGCAAATAAAGGGTCAAGAAGGACATTTAGCGATATATGGTTTATACAGTATTAAAAGACCATCTCATAGTTAATCATATGATTAATTTCTACAAGAAGGCTCCACTAAGTCTGCAATAAAAAGAAGTAATGAGGTTTTATAATAAAATTGAAAAGCTTCTGTGATGCACATTGAAGTCTTTTATATAGAAAGGTAAGAAAAACTAGTTGTCTTCCTTTCAGTCCATAGATTGCTGCAATAGCTTTCTCTGTGAGAGTCTTGGGCTCTGGAATGACTTCTACTCCTGGCTTGAAATGGTCAAGTTATAGGGTATGTTTTAGGGCCCTTTTCCTTTCGGAAGATGTATTTAAAGAGTGAGGGAAGTTTCATAAACTGCCTGACATACTGTCATTATGTTACTGGAATTTTATAGTAAGAGTTGTTGATCTACAGGAGGTTTGAGGCTGAGATGTATAGGATGGCACTGTAATGTGTAAGAACTGCCTGTTCCTTCAGAGACTGTGGAGGCACACATTCACATTTCAAATAGCAAGCAATAAATCTTCCTGCAGTGCTGCACCAGCCATTGTTGTAGTGACTTGGTACTTACGCTCTGTATTATGAGCATTTTCAGCAAGCATATTAAATTCCACTGAAAATCTCAAGATGTGTATAAGGACATCAGCTTTCCCAAGGACTAGAAAGATCAAGGATTTGTGAAAAATGCCTAGCTGAAGGAGGGAATCCAGAATAATGCAGCTGAATACTAATCCACTGGCAAACCCTGCTGTAAACTGGCTTCAGTTGGGTCCCATTCCAAACTGAAGGGAGTTTGTTTGTAGGGATCCTGGGAGAAAAAGCCTTAGCTGGTGGATTCCAGTTCTCTGTTCACCAAAGAAGGTGGTACTTTTTGAAAATGTCAGAGAGGCCTCTGTTTGGGATCCAGCAATGTGCTGTAGCAGCTATCGGAGCTCACAGAAAGCAATTTTTCTGCCAAGTCACATTTACAGCCCCAGTGCTGAGGCCAGCAGTAGATTTGACAATGCAGTAGTGGTCCAGGTGAGCCTGAGGTTTGAGCCTGTTAAGGGGATTTCTGTAGGACAGTACATTTCCATACAGTGTATGGATACATACATTTCCCGTGTATGGATATGTATTTTACTAAATTTACTATGTCAGTCTAGTCACCAGTGATTAGTCAGTATATAATGTTTTCAGGAAAGTAGTTAGTATGACATTTATTCTTAATGTTCCTTGCTTAAACTTTATTCTGAAAAGTACTTCAATTTACCTCGTTGTAGTTAAACAGAAGTATACCAAAGGGCCTTTGGCCATTATTTGCACAGAGGCCACTACTTAAAGCATTTTTTCCAAATTAACAAAGTCTCCCAGGCTCCAGAAGACGAGGAATTCCATTAACTGTGTGATGCCCTGCTTGGCTGTAAATATGATTGTGAAAAACCTGCAGAGACTTCCAGTCTTGTCCTCAGGGAAGGCCAAAAAAAATAGTCGTAAGACCAAACTGACATCCTACACATTCTGAATCTGAAATTCTTTTAGTTGAGAGGTCAGAAATTCTCCAAGTCCTTTATGAGAGTCAAATATTACTCAAAAATTTTCACTATTTGGAATATTGTCTGATTTTTTTTCCTCAACATAACTTAAAAACACAGCCCCTTAAGATGAGGCTGTTGGAGGGTTCTGACTCTTTATAAACAGAATATGCTGTTAAAATAAAAAGAAGTTTCTCACCTTTTATAATGTCTGCATAATTTTCCAATTTCATTCATGTAATCTTTCTTTTGTGTAAACCTGCAAATTTTAAGCATGTAATAGGAATAACTATTTCAAAATATTTTCGTTTTCCTTATTAAAAACAATAGCAAAGGACCCCCAGACAACTAACAACAGTTATTTCAACCTATCTCTATGTGCAAGAAGTATTTTGGATTTAATTAATGTGAAGGCTTTCTAGCAAAACTCCTGCATGGCTCCAGTTCTAAATCCACAGACCCTCCTTAAGTCTACAGAGTGTCTTTTGAGGTCAGTACCTCAATTGGAATTGAAATATGCCTTTTTTTTTTTTTTTTTTTTTTTTTTTTTTTTTTTTTTTGTAGCTCAGGAGTAGTAGGAGCATCTTGGGTTTTGCAAGTAGAAAGGTCTACAGGGAATTTTGTGATAACTCTTCTTCAAAAAGGCCTCCAGATTCTGACTGATTCATGTAGAAAATGTCTTCAGGCAGATTAAGTTCTCTGAGAACCTCTACAAACTTCAATACAAAGTTTCTCCCTTTAGTTCACCCTAAAACCCTTTTTCCTTTTAAGAAGTAGAAAAAATAAATACAGGCAAGATTAAGAAATGGCAGATCTACAAAGCTGGGCAAGCTGGAATGAAAGCATTGCAAATATGCAGCCGTGATATGAGCAGTTTGAGAAGACCAGCCATAGAGTTGCATGCAATTTCAAAGATTTACAATGAAAGCAAGCTAAGTAATTTTTTAGAAGCAACCAAAGAATGTCAGTGTCTGCAGGTCTCACAAAACACTTAAGGCTGAATATCAGGCAGAAACTGATCTCTGGATTTGTAGTTTTGTTTGCTATTATGGTTTTTACAGCATGCTGAGATAAATTGATGTTTCTGCTAAAGGGATTACATACCTTGGAAATCTCCCAGACTGCCGAATCTGCCTTTAAGAAAGCATTTCTTATGAGATCTTCCCTAATGCACTAAATATCCTTTTAGATTGAGGGCAAACTGGAAATACTTTATGATCCCTCTTCTGCATTGCTTAGTAAGAGTAGAACAAATCCCCGAGTCCTTATAAAATCATTACTGAAATTATTAGGCATTTTGTCTGATTAGGGATTGACTTTAAACTGAGCAGAGGCTTCATGGCTTTTCCCCATGGGACTTCCAAGGCTGATCAAAGTTAGATTACTAATGCTCTGTGACTTATTCCCTTATGACTAAAATTTAAAGGGCACAAAAATAGGTTGAAACAGGAGACAGTCATCAATTCTAAATATCGGAAAACCTGTTAATCTAAGAGGCACAAGTGAAACACATGCATATGTATTTTATTTTTCATATAATTCATACATGAGTGTGAACACATTTTCATTCTCATCTTTCATGTGTCACCTTGAACACATAAGCATGTAGAATTATGGGAAGCAGACTTAGTATTTATGTTACCCCCAGTACTGATGTTGAAACTGAAATACATAACAAAACAATCACTGCCACAAAAGCTTCAGGCTACAGTGTCACACATACCAATTCTAACTATGGGAAAACTGTTCATATGGGTCAAAATTATGGAGATTTTCCTCTTTATATATATGAATTCTTTAAAGTGTGGTTCAAAGGATGCAGGCAGTGAGTAGGGTAATAGCTTCTGTGGGTGGAATTCCCTGTCAAAGGGAAAATTCCACTTTGTCATAGGAACAAAACTTTATTATTTGTCATCACATCTGCCCTGATGATATCAACATTGGCTGCTTTCCCCAAACTACATGAAGATGTAAGCAGTTGGCAGACCTGATGACAATATGTAAATTACTCAGAGCGAACCTAATCTTGTATAATAAATGCCAATTTGACTCTAAATTTCTTAACAATATTTTAATGTGGTAATTGAGGTCAAGGGAGACTCCAGTTAAATGCTAAGCTATCTATAACTGTCAGTGTTAAATAGTACTTAGGTATCCTTGCTGAAAATCAGATACCAGGTTAACATATATCATTGGTCTTTGCAGCCAGAAATCAAATAAAGTTTATTAGTCTTGGCAGCATGTAAGTATATTAGTTTAGAAATGTGCAACTGCAATTATCCAGAGTTTTTTGGACTTGTTTTGTATCACAACAGACCTGTAATTGCACTTTTTCATGTTCTGTATATAATTTTGATTAGAAATCAAGTAATAAATATATGCCTAAAGGGCTCTGGAAATTAACTGGCATGTTTCTTTTCTATCAGCTGATTGACGAGGTTCAGTTTTAACCATTCTATTCATGGTTTCACTTTTCATTGCTTCTTTAAAAAGATTTCCAGCATCATGATAGACATGCAATTGATGAGCTTCTGTAGTAACTATACTGAACTGAAATGATTTTGTCTATTAAAATATTCTGATTTCCCCTGAAGGTGTTGGTATTCATTAAAAAATGTGTAGGTAATTGTGAGCCTATATGTGTTGATCCTCTTGTTACAGCTTGGGTGGGACTGCAGCAGGTATGGGGGGGTTTGTGCAATAATCTCTCTCATGTCCCCTCCATTTAGCATGGAAATGAAGGGTCTTCTCTTTCCCTTATACCCAGGCACAAATAAATTCACAATAGATGACATGAACAGACTCTTGTAGGCTCAAGGAAATCCAAAATTTTTTTTTTTAAATGTGGAAAAGATGGGGTTTTTTTGTCGGGTGTTTTGATTTCTTTTCTTTTAGTGTATGTTTCACCTGAGTGTTATTTCAGCCAAAGCAGAACTGTGCAATTTCCTTATCTTAGTTTTGTCACTTGTTAGATGTTCAGCATGAGAACTTTTTCCCTGCTGGAAATCAGCCTCCTCCAGGGTCATCAACCCCCTTTCTGCAAGGGAAATTATTGATTGAGGGGAGTGGTCTGTCTCTCCTTACACTGCACACAGAGGCACACAGCAGCTCTGGGACCACCAGTGGGGTCTCATGTGCAGTGTGTGTGGAAGAGATTCTGTGAAAAACACGAGTCCCTCACTTTCTCTGGTCCCAGATAAGGAGAATGGGGGGTCCCCACGCAGCCCTTGGCACTGACAGGTACTTTCTGTGCACTGTGGGAATTTCTGCACTCCACCCTCAATGGTGAGGAGAGGCAGAGCACTCAGATTTTGCATGCAGAGATACTGCTCTTTAAAACAGGTCCTCAGACACTTCACAGATGCTGGGAGCTACTGTGAAGTGGGCACAAGGCCGTGGTGGATGAGAGAGAGAGGAGTTTGGAGTACTACAGATTAGAAAGCAGTTTAGTAATGGAAATAACTTTAAAATAATTCTTGTGGAAAATGTGGAGGTCCTGGCTCGTTTGGTTCCAACAATGCTTGCTCTGGACAGACAACAGCTGCTCCTGTAGCACTCCTTACCACCGTGGCTCTGTTCTTAGTGGAGCACTGTGTGTGTTAATGGCCTAATAATAGTGATTTCCAGTAGGTTTAGATGAATTACTGTTTAAGTCAGGATTTCAAACTTTAATAAACAATTCGTATTCCGTTTTGATCTCAGGAAGGATAGACAATATCTTATTTTATCTGATCCTTTAAATATAAAACATTGTCTTCCATTCTGAACACTCAGGACTCTAGAGGCATTACTGCCTGTAATTACCCT
The DNA here is from genome assembly GCF_031753505.1 of Anomalospiza imberbis. Classification (NCBI taxonomy): domain Eukaryota; kingdom Metazoa; phylum Chordata; class Aves; order Passeriformes; family Viduidae; genus Anomalospiza; species Anomalospiza imberbis. The sequence goes on along the minus strand of NC_089693.1, from coordinate 12,542,052 downwards.
GACATCTATCTCAGCTAATCTGGTTGGTTTGGGTATTGTTTAGCACCTTGTAAACTTTGCAGATCTTATGGGTCTGCACTGGCTGAATCACAAGGTAAGTAATAGCTTCAATAAAATCTGCTTTGGTGGAAGCACTTCATGATCGAATTTAGAGAACAAGTAAAAAAGTTCCGTGTATAATCCCTCCCTCCTTATTAGTGCTCATAAAGAATAACACCACTATAAAGTACATTTACCCAGTGAATAAAGGAACATCATGATAAACCAGTTAACAAAAAGCTGATGTTAAATTTAAGCAGATTCAATTATTTCTACTTGCTCTGATTTCAGGCTCCTGTTTCAGGCAGTGGGGATGTTTGTCTGGGGGAAGAAGGGAATGGCTGGACAAGGACTTTAGGATTTAGCCCCAGGCTTCAAAGTGGATTTAATAAAAACAAGTAATAACCTGCAATACACTGTAAACCCTGCAAGGTATAAGAAAGGAGAAGGTTGGCTGAAAATGACCATGCTTTTCAATAGCAGTGAAGTGTGGACTATTCACAGTTAACATAGCAAATCCTGAAAGTGTGATTCAAATCCCTTTGAAGTCAGTGCTTGTTACCGACTCTGAATCAGGTGAGTGGTCTGTGCATTCACTGACCAGCGTAACATTTCTAGAATCAGTCATTCTCAATTAGAGTGGTTATCATTTCACTGATGCCCAAACACATTAAAAATTGCATCAGAGTTGCTGTTAATTCTCATCTGCCTATCTGCAAATTACACTCCAGGTATTACTGTGGCACCTGAACAAAAGATTGTGGTATAATCTGGAGAAGTAGCACTATCAAAATCCCCACCAGAACTGAATGCAGTGTCTTGATTATCACACCTTCACGTGTCATTTAAGAATAATGTCCTTGTCTGTATTGGGAGCCAGGGCTGACATACAAAAACATTATTAGTAGCTCGGCTAGAGCAGCTGGAGCAGTGCAATGGCACTGAATGCAGAAGAAGCTGTTCAGCCACAGAGCATCTTTTGTCTAGCAGTATTTCCTGCTCATCCTCAAGGGAATCCAACTAAATCCTGGACATTCAAACCCAGAAAATTGCTCTGGCCTTGGCTGGACTAATAGAAGTCAAAACTTCAATCAGGCACTTATTAGTTACTTTGCACACGCGATATAAGGTGCCTTTGTTGGTGGCAAACAAGTGCAATTGCAACTTGGAATTGACAATGAATTTTTTTGCTATTTTTGACTGCTCAATATAAGGTTAGGATTGGGTCATGTACCAGGGCTTTTACCAAATTAATGCTATCGGGGGAATTACGCTTAAATGGAATTCTTTCTATCTAAACAATTTAATCTAGTTTTTCTCTGTGGTTTTTCTTTGTCAGTTGGTATGAGTTCATAAAATAATTCAGACAAGTCAACAAATGAAACAATACATAGAAAGTCATGTTTTGAAAGAGAAAAAATGGTGTAGGCATCAGATGTTGTGTTGCTGCTTAAACCTGAAAGTTCTAAGCAGCTTCTGTTTTTTTTTTCTTTGCAAATCTTAGGATTTTCCAACTTGCTTTTGATAGGACATACTAGTTTAGGTTAAATCTAGAATATCTCCCTGGATTTTAGAAAGGTAATTTGTAGTATTACAACAAGTCCTATGCAGCATTGTCAAATGTTTACCATGAGTAATTCTGTACTCATAATGAGAAATTATTCATACACATGCAGTTAAATGCCACTGCAAAGATGTAGCTGCATAAAGACTATTTATTTCTAAATGAAATCTGCAGAAATCAACCAAAGATGCACCTTGTGCATTTGCCTTTCAGGGTGACGCTTGATCACATGAAATGACAAAGCTATTCTTGCCCCACAGGTTATTCCAGGTGTAGAACATTGCCAGAAATAGAAAAGAAAAATAGCATATAAGCAATATGAGGATTTAGTGAGGTTCCACAACAATATCTGACTTCAGATTCACAGATAAGAAGAATAAAAAACAAGTGTAAGCACAAATTTTCTAACTTCATAGTTGATGGACTGATGAATACAGAGTTTATATTTGACTGATGACTCCAAATCTCACTGAAATCTCGCTGAAAATAACTGAGGACTGACACCTCTTTTGACCTGCCTGAGTCAGAAAGAAAATCTTTTGAAATCACCTTATCAAACACCTCATGCTGACCACAGGAATCATGGACAAGACTAGCAAAAGGAACCTCTTGGAGTTGTTTAGGTCTTCAAACCTTGTTTATCTCAGGTGGAAGTTAAAACTGACATTCTTGTTTCCTTAGCTACATTTCTGCCATTTGAGCTGAAATAGTCAGGACCCTGTGATACTCAAACAAATAGAAGTTTTGCTCATAATTACATATTTTACAATTTATTAGACTTCAGGTTTGCTTTGTATTATCCCCTTCTTTTTTTGACAACACTTACATTGACTGTATCAACGATAACTTTAAGCAGTTTAAGTGAAAAATATTTATAATAGAAATGGAGAACAATTTTCATTTAAGAACATGGTTCTATCAGCAACAGGAAGGGAAGCAATGTTATGGAGTCAAATCATATCCTCCAAGAATGTAAATTAAAATTGAAGGATAAAAAGAAATCTGGGTGATAATTTTTTTATACAGCTATATCAAAGCTAGCTTCCAAAGGAAACAGTAGCTAATAAAAACTAAATGCTCTACCAACAAAAGCCTGTGTGACCTAAATGGCAACATACAGGTTTTCTATAAACAGTGCTGTTTCTTCTTTATTACATTAACAACATTTTGCACATGTTTAATCAATGGAATTTTAATCAGTTAATTTTGATTGTATTTGTGTGCTTATTTTGATAAATTATTTTAATATACTCTAATTTTAACTATGTAAGTATAGGCTGGTATTCAATGAAGTTTAATTTGAAAGGAGTGCTTTCACCACTGACAAGAATTTAATTAACTTTTTATATTCTTCATGGCTAAGAAGCAATCCTTTGTTGTCCTACCACCTGAATGAATTGTGTATGATAGTGGAACGTAGCTAGGGCTTTTTGTCTCAAAATATCTGCCAATTTAAAGCCCATCAAGAAGTTCAAGTACATCTCTGTAATAGTTGTTGACTGATAGCACTTCACAGATTGCTAAAATTTCTGTGAATAATTTAATGTAAATAATGTTCCTCTTTAGAATATTATACCACATGATTTTGTTAGATCTTGCTTAACCTTCTTTGAAATAGAAGGAGATAATTTTTACTAACATTTATGTCAACATCCTTTCCCAGATGGTATGAAATAATTTTAGAATATTACCTTTCGATCCAGCACTGCTGTACTAGTGTGAAAATTTGCACCATAAGAAGTGAAGAAATGCTAGGAAATACAGGGAAGGAGCTGAAATCAGTTGTAGGCAATTTCTCTTTAGCTATATTTTCACAGTGCATTCATTAAACCAAGATGATTCAGGTGTTCCTCGGCCCTTTTTGAAACACTGAGCTTCCCCCTTGGTGCCACACCCAGCAGAGGCAGCGCAGCCTGGCCGTGTGCTCTCCTCCCTGCCCATGGCACTGACTGTCCCACCCCAGCAGTGTCCACTCTCAGCAGCACAGGGGTCACTGGGAGCTTCCTCCACATCCTCAATGCTCCTGCCTCATGGGTCACAAAACAGACACCGTCTGCTGGGGGCCCACTCTGGGTCTTCACTGCAGTTCCAGGTTTGAAATCCCATTCTTCCCACATGCCCACATGTGGTTCTTGATTGCCACCTGGGGATTCTCCAGGAAAGAAAAGGAAAGGCTGACTTCTCAGACCCCCTCACGTCTTGGCATGATTCCCTGCAGTCCAGTCTCTAGGTCTATTTCAGTCAAGCCTTAACCTTTCTGCTGCTCCCTCTCTTATCCAGACCAACCGTTGAAGGATCTTCAGTAGTTCTTGTCACTTGTGAAAATGAGTTTCATCTAAGTTGTCCTCATCTTGGGTATTTATAGGATCCTCAGGTAACTTCCCTTTTTTTTTTTTTTGTATTTCAAAGTCTGTCAAAGTAGGATGCATTGGTTGACTGATTTCTGTTCTCTGCAAGAGCACATATCCTAAAGTATTTCAAAGAGGGAATGCCTTAGACCAAAACCTACCATGAAAGAATGTTCAGAGCTGACTTTACAGCTGGCATTTAACAACACAGAGGGTCATATGGTTATACAGTGACAAACAATTGTGTTTTATCTTAGTTCTGTGGTACAGGAGTAGGCAAGAAATATGAGAAGACACTATAGTCCCTAATTTTGGTGTTTTGATAGATTTCTTTAGGCATTATTCCTTTCAAGGATTTGTGAATTTTTCTGCATTGCTGCTGTCTTTTGCTCAAGCAGTGGAGAAAGTTTATAATCCTTTGAAGTTTTTGACAAAAATCACTATGGAAGGGAACTCTAATGCATGTTTATACCTCCACACTAGTGCAGGTGAGATAGAGACACATTTTCAGACCAGGGTGAAGATTATGTCTATTATTGCCTATCAATTGTGGCAATAATATTGCAGGACCTATAAAATCAGAATGATTTTGCATGGACATCCCATGATCTTGTTAAAATTTCTAGTGCCACTACTTCATTTCCTTTACATAACTCCCTTTTGTGTGTATTCCACAAAATAAGTGTGTTTTGAAGTAAATGTGTTAGTAATGACTATTTGTGGAGATTTATTGAGTTCTAAAAAGTAAAAGGGCTTGAATTGTTGATTTGAAAGATCAGAAACAGGTATTACCTTGCAATTATCAGAACTAGCAAACTATAAAAGAATCCTCTTTTTCACTAGTAAGAACCTTTGGAAAATTTATAATTAACAGACACACGTTGAGCAGTCATATTTTAAATGGCCTGAAAATTTGTCAGCTTGTTTTCATGCATGTCAGAAGGAAAATAATTATCAGATAGCTATTCAGCCTCAAATGCTTGCCTTGATATCTAGTGCTATACAATGTGACCTACAGATGTTATGTTCAAGTTTGTAATATTTAATTCTTCACTAAAAGTTGATAAAATTCAAGTTTAATCCAATATTGAATTTTTATGTCTACTTTGAGATGCCTGAAAGTTTGTTTCAGGATTTCTGCTGACAGACCTTTTAACTACAGCAGTGCACTTAATTCACTATCATCAGAATACAATTATTCGACTGACATTATAAAACAACTATGTTACTGCCTACTAATATGAAAGAGAAAAGGAAATAAAAATTGCCTACCTTAAATAATAGGAAAACAGTGATTTATCATCATCATTTACATCCTTCTTGTAAACAGGGTTATTGTTCTTTTTATAACATGACATCGAGCCAAAAGTATGTGATTGATTTTATAAATCAGTCACTACCCTTTTCATACCATATTTTTTTTTCTTTTAATGCACTCTGCATTAATATCCTGCCTCTGGGTTGTTTCATTTCATTTCTTCCTTACCAGTAGAAAGTAAGCAGCTCTGTATGTTTGAAGGCAGTAAGCACTTCTCTGGGAAAAAAAAAAAAGACCCTGGAAAATAAAAGAGAAAAAAGCCACAAGAGAAGGTAGAATTTGGGGGTCTTCCAGTGGGAATTCAACGATAAGCATGATAAGCTTGTTTTGTGTTTGGAACTGAAGAGTTAGATTTTCTGTTAGGCTTTTAGAAATTGCTCCTGCAATAATAGCTTTACTCCGTTAAACCTCTCACATAATATGCAACACCTTTCTGACTCTTTATAAGGATTTCCAATATCTAGCAATGGTAGATAACACTCAAGACTGCATCCTGACCTTCAGCTCTATGACTGACTAGGCCATTTTTTCACTGTCCTTGTGTCCTTGTGAAGCACTAAGCTTCTTCTCAGCCTTTGTTTTTATTCTGATTGCTAACCAGGAAATAACTCAGCTACCTTTTCACTTGGTCATAGAATCAGGGAATTTGACCAAGGCAGAAAGCCAGAAATCCAACAAGAGGGGATTTGAACTACTACTACTACTTTGAAATAAAGTTCAAATTGCTTTATCTGTGTTAAACTATTTACTGACCCCCATGTGCTGGAGCTCTTCATAATTCATTTGACAAATTAATAAAAAATTATCATAAATACTTAAAAGTGCAGACTTTGTTTTTTGTCACTGGCTCCATCTTACTCAAAATAAAATGTTGTTTCTACTTTACATCAATGTACCCTTCATCTTGTAAGAATTAAAGTACTGGAAGCTTTGCATACGTTTTAATATTTGATAGATGAAGAATATGCTGATGGAAGTCTCAACTCATTTTCTAGTAGAACCTGTAAATATCTTGCAATCTCCTGTCATTTATGGAGACCACCTCTCTTGATCTGCCTTGTGCTGTTGATATGGATTGCACTGTTGAAGTTGCTTCTAAAGTTTCTCTGGAAAGACCTCTTTGCCTTACAGTTGTTGGTTTGCTATGATAACTTATAACTCTCTCTCTCAGCATTGGTGTCCAGGTCCTAAATACACTCTACTTGTCTTCCTAATTCTGGAGAAGACAAGTTGTTGGCTAAGATTTATTGAATTTCTTTTTTCGTGATGAATTCTCTCCATTTAACATTCAATATCTTTTATAAGTGCATATATTTTAGAAGATGTCTTGTTTCCTGCCTAATGTTTCAGTAGATCTCCACTTCTCCCCAGCTATATGTTAACATTTGTGGGGTCAATAATATAGATTGGTCTTGGCACTTGGCCCTTTCAGATGTCCTCACACTGGTCTGTCACATCAGGAAACCTTGGCTTGGTTTGTTGTTGACACTGCAAGAAACATCTGAAATGCTGCATAAAATCAGCTTGCAGCTATTTTACTGTAAGCATTATATGCATAAAGGTTCTCTTATACCATTTTAGTAAAACTATGGTATATTAATTATGTATGTATTTATGTATTTTTTTAAATTTCCATTCCTTGTGTCAAGAAATTAGTCTTGTTATCTGCTAAGTAATCTTCATTTCGCATTTCTAACAGCTGGTTAAAAGATGGTGCCTCTTACTTATTTATTGTACCCTTTTCATTCTTCTGTCTTCAGTTTCTGAGCTTCACCCTACAAGCCTACCAATCTCTACTCCACATGATGATTATAAAAAGGCTTTTGTTGCTTCTTGTGCTACCTTGTGCTGCTTCATGCTTCTGTTAAACATCTGGATCATGTGAAAATTACTCTTTTAAGACCGGTGCTTTTTTTCACATTGTGCCTTCTCCTACACCTGAATTTCATACCTTGAAGTATGTACCTTGTAGAATATTAGTTTTGCTTTTAAGATTCAAAACTCACCTGGAAACTATTTCAGTGCCAATTTACCTGTATATGTACTCATTTCTTTTTTCCTAGACTATATGGCAGAGAGTGCACATGCCTGCTCTTGCCATGTAGATACCCAGGATGTTTTCCCCAGGAAATTATAAGCCTCTTTCTCTATTAGTCCAGCTGCTTCTTTGCCAGGGCAGTTGAGCAGCATCTGCTGTACGTATGTACATGCAGTGAGGCTAAGATGCCTGCAGCATCCTGGCTGAGCCAGGAACATTATTGCCATATGGAAAAACCCTCAGACCTTTATCATTTACAGTGTGCAAATGCCTCTCACTTCTCTTGTGGCACATTGCTCTCATCAAGGAAAACTGGCCTGTTCCTCCTTTTTGCTTGTGTCAGTCTTTTCCATGGTTGTATTTAACATCTGCTGGCAAATGCTTTTGCATAGTGAAAGGCAGGACATGGCACAGTCACATTAGAGTAGCAGGCAATTTTTAAAGGTTTTATGTTTGGCATGGAGAAAAGGCCAAGAGCTTACTACCAACCACGTGATCAGAGTAGTTAAATGGACAGGCACATATTTAAAGCTGAGGCAGTAGATGTGGGGCTGTTTGTTCAGTGCTATCCCATCACAGAATTACACAGCTCGCTGTGGTTGCAGTCTGATAATTATTATTGATTCGCTCTCAGGCTGTCAATCTGGGGACAGCACTAAAGCAGTCCATGATGGACAGAAAGAGGATTGGACAGCCACCATCCAACGAGGAAACTTCATCTTGAAAATGAACTTAGATGAGATGGTGCTAGTGGATAAGGGTAATTGATGATTGTTTCAGAGTGGAAGAAGGGATAAAGTAGAGATACAAAATTCTTCTTTGGCATTCATCCTTAGAGTCCTGGAACACTCCAGGGACTGTCTGCAAACTCTGTAAATTTAAAGTTTCAATTTTTAATAGTTAGGCAAATACATTGCTCTTACTATAAGTAGTGATTAGCTTAGAGTCATCAGGATCCGTGAGAAAGAACAGTATCAGAGGGAAATAACTTTCCTCAACCCAGATGTGTTATCTTGATCTACTTTTGAGTTCCTAAACAATAGCAAATCTTAGCACATTTGGGCTGGCTAAACATTTAATAATTGTTCACTGTTGTGTTTAAATCTTTCCTTCATGTTACCTTTCAACCTAGCAGCTGCTGCATGCATGTAAGTATTTTCCCTGTTATTTTTTTTTAATTTGACTTTTGGAATACTAAGTATCAACCACAACAGAAAGAGGTCATGTACTAAGGAAAAATAATTTAGATTTTCATGTAAGCCCCATAGGGACCTATCTTAAACGCCTAAGGTATGGCACCAGTCTTGCAAGATTTGTATAGAGGAAGAGATGTGCTCCTGCAGAGAACAAGTCTGAGCAAATATCTAATTTATGTGGCCTGGGTCAGTTCTGTGCAAGGGTTCTCTCCTGTCTTTTCCCTTTGATGCTGTCCTTACAAAGGCTGAGGCCAAGAGAGATCTTTCCCCTCTGCATCCAGGGAGAGTCACATAATGCTTGATCTGACACATACCTTGGCTGCTGTTAGATCTTCCACACCTTCCCTAGAGTCCCCAAAGCATCCACATCTCAGCCTTCAGCAGTGGAGAAGGGCCTGAGCAGCTCTCTACCTTCTAGTTGAAGGCAGAGCTAGATGGAGCTTTAGCAAGAAGAGTTTCAGACTGGAGACAGTGGGACACCACTGGGATGTGCAGCAGAACGTGCACTCCATGATCAGAGAGGCTGTCCAATTTTTGATGCTCTGTTTACAAAGTTTCTTAGGATGGATCAGGTGGAACCTACCAGGTACCAGCCTCTCCCAGGCTGTCTAGCTGTGTTAGTGTCTACATCTGCTTGGATTTAAATGGCCATGATGCCCTGCATCTAAAAAGTTCCTCTCTTACTCAGATTTGCTGACTTTCATGGTCATGGCAAGGTCTGTCTAATCTTGCATCCTTTCCCAGAAATTGTGAATTGAATAAAGCTGTGTAAGCTGAAGAATTGTTTCTCTGATAAGATTGTGGTTTTTCACTGTGGATATGAACTTGCATCTTTATTATACATATTAGCTAGATTTCTTGGCTATCTCTACTTGCAGCAACAATAGCTGCTGGGGCTGGACCAAGCTCTGTAAATGCCAGAAGAAAGCAATCAGTTGTCCACAGGCTATTTGTGTGCTGCTCAAAAATAACTTGAATATCACTGTAGGTACCTTGACTTTGATATCTTGTCCTGTATCTGGGATGCCTTTGACACAGGTTATTGTTTTTCAGTCCCCTGTCTCAGGCAAGCTGCAAACCAAGGAACTGAGCTATCCTCCAAGGATATCAAAAGGGAGATTTGTAGCTCAGAGAAACACAATGGCTCCCATCTTTTACCCACTTGGTAGCAGAAAGAATCTGTGGCCTCACTTCTAGGAAATAACAGCCCATCCCATGAGCTTGTCAGTCTGGCTCTGCCCAAGTCCCTCAAATCCCTCCCAAATGAGAGAACTAAGGGTCTCTGGGGCCACATGAGGGTCTCATGTTGTGAGGAGCAGGTGCAGGAGGCCAGAGCAATGCATTTATAGTGCAGGTTGTTCTTTGACTTTAGGGGCCATTTTTTTTAGCTTCCAAGATGTAATTTGAGAACCTTAGCAGGAGCTAATTCCATGTTCTGGTAAATTCCTCCTGAGGCAAAATTGAGGCGTAAGGCTGAAGACATGGCAGTAATGGTGATGGCTGTACCCCAAGTGTTGTGCCAGAGTAGAGGAATCATTGACTACTTTGGGCAAATGATGGGAGATGGCTGTGCTCTGACAGGGAAGCAGGTGCCCCTCTCATGACTGCTGGAAATAGAAAGTGGTGGTTACTCACGGAAATTATTAATACAGGAAAGAGACTGATCCATCAGTTCCTTTGAAGAACACTAATGATTAATGGGTATTAGCACCAGAATTTTCTCCTAGCACAAAGAGTGCCTGCATGCTCTTAGCTATAAGGGGCACAGTGTCACAAACTGGTGTGTGGGGTGGATTTTCTGGAAGCCAGAGGTCTGCAATTGCTGGGAAGAAAGCTGCAGCTCACAATATTGAATTTCTTGAGATCCCTAAGACTTGCAGGTATAATAATTGATCACAGAGCATTGTAGGTTGGTCTGAGATGTGCAGAGATGAGGCAGAAAAATGTGCCATTCCTCAGCTGCCTCGTTCTGCTTCTGTCTCCATCATACTTTCTGTGTCACATCTGCTGCCCTGGGTTCTTCAGGCATCTCACACACCTCTGACCACTGAGTGGCAGCTATTGCCAGGTGATGACCATCACTAGAGGCTCACTTTAATGTCTGTGTGCATGTGCATTTTGTCAGTACTGCAGTGTTTCAGATGAGTCCTTTGAGTCACACCGTTATTTTTTCTCTTACAGTACCAATTTCATAGTCTGGGCAGACATTAGGAACCAGGAATTTTTCAACAATCAGGAAGGTTTTTGCCTAAGACTCAGAAGCCTAAAATTAATGTTCTGCACTGGATGGTTTAGTAAGTTTCAACAGGTCTCTAAGCAGCATTGCTGTTCTCCTCGTAATAGAGTAATGATCCAAAATAAGACTATCGTGCTTAAAGCTACTGTGATATTTATTCTCTACATTTCACACTGTGAGTTGGATCTCCCCCAGAAGTAGCATCTCTGGATTCCTGACCTGACTCGGGGTGGGGGTGGGCAGTAGCCTTGTGAGAGGAGAGCACGATAATCCTGTAAATGGTTGGGCCACACTTGTACATCATTTGAATGAGACTCTGTCAGTCAGCAGGTAAGCAGTTCTGTAATAGTAAAGAAACTGGTTTGCAGGAGCTGCCCTGCAGTCCCACCACTCGGAGCAGGTGTTACGATAAGATAATGGTCGCTTGTAGTAACCCTTGTGAATCACAATCCTTGAGGAAAAAGTAGGGACAAGCCCTTCAAATTGGGTTTCAAAAGCATATAAAGAGTTGACCTTACAGAGGTAGTTCAAGGAATAACCTAATCTTTCTGTCCCATATCCCCCGATGTACAAAAGCTTGCCTGAAATTGAAAGTGTGTGTGGGGGAAGCTTGTAAAGGCAATGTTGATACCAAATAAAAAGACCAGTGTCCTCACAAAATCATTTACAGCCTCTCTCTGCAATCTGCAGAGGATTACAGGTTTGCAGCATGTTTATGTCTGCCTGAGACCAAGGAGGTTTTGCTGCAAAATGGTTATCAGGGTAGAATCAAAGCATAAACAACAGCACCGAAGTAGAAAGCCTAACAATTCGAATGAATTGAGTGGAAGAAATGATGTGTCTTAAAGACAATGTTGTGAAGAAAATTTATTTTCTGCCGTGGGTTTTTCCTATTATTAAGCTATAGCAAACCCCTGTGCACTCACAGACTTGCCTTCTGCAAAACTAACATAATTTTAACAATTAAAGATTGAAGTGTGGACTTCTGAGATGATCCCTTATGACCTACACTTTATTAGATTTATGTTACCTTTTGATATGTTCTATTTGCTGGAAGCCCCAGCATCCTATCATTATGATTCAAACGTGCTTTGCTCTCTGCTCACAAATAATTGATGCTCCCTTTGCACAAAGCATAGTTTTCAGCTGATAAGCAGCAGGATAATTGGCACATTCACAGGATATTAGGCAGAAAAAAAGCATCACACTTAGAAGACAGGAAGCAAACAGGAGAAGGTAACTAAATAATTGTGGTAGTGTACTCAGGGCTAAAGGCTTCTTCACAAGTTCTGTATGTTTGCATTATCTGTAGTAAATAGTACGATTTGTATTTATCGGCAGAGGGGTGGGGGTGAGCCTTTGTGACATGAATACTTGTAAAGGAGGTGCATCGCTTGCAGTATATAGACAGAATATGGTTTAATCCCTTAAAGCCACTGTGCAGTTTGAATTGCATCTACATGATTCACCTCTGTGGTCCCCTGCTAGTGGGTGTGACATAAATTAACAGCACTGTCATAGCAGGTAGGTGGCTGTGAATAACACTGAATGCAATGGATTCCTGTGCAGATGCATGTTACACATCATGCCTACAGACTTGCAGCCTTACAACAAATTACATGTATTTGAGGCAGCCAAGAGATGCTTTCAAGTCTAAAATCTTAGGCTACTCCAGGCAGATAAAAGCTTTTTGCCTGCAGTCACTGCACTGTCACTGTGTCTGTTGAAATATTTTAGTTTGTTTGACTTTGTCAGGCTATTCTGGTATGGCTTTTGTGATGTCCAGCAGCTAATAGCTACACATTTATTTAGAAATTATATTTTCAGGTTTAGCCATGTACCTGTTAATACTAAAACCATCAAACAAATGTGTAATATCAAATGTGCAATCTCATCAAATTCTCATCAAAGCTTTTTTTAAGCTTTGGATGGTATTTTTAATAAGTGTGGTATTTCTCACCAGTAATTTCTTTTTCTTTATTTTCTTTGTATATATTATGGACTTCATAGTAAATGTATTGATGCATCTTTAATCTTGTGAGTCACTTGTACACTACATGAGTGCACTGGAAATGTGTATAAATAGAAAGGTTAAAAATCACCGTAACTCTATGCGATACACTATTTACAGAAAAAAACATTTCTTTTTACTAAGATTCACTTTTATTAGCTGCTACTCAAAACTTCTTTATGTGCTGTGTAAGTGTATGAGAGGAGGAGAATGTTATACTTACAAAATAATTTGGTGATGAACTAGATTCTATTTTCTGGACATAGGCTCCTTAATGTTTAGTAGTCATTAAAATATCTTTTTGAATGTGTACAGAGCACCAATATATATATGCACGAGGTTTAATTATTACTACCAGGTTACAAAGGCTGTGGCAATGTATTTTATTAGATAAGAATAAAGAGTGTCAGTGGAAATAAGACCTATCACATTATACAACAGCTTGTACCCAAGACAAACACTTGTGTCTGTCCTGATGATGGTGTTGCTGTATTTGTTTTCCAATTACATCTTGAGTGAACTCGATAGAGCACAAGGCATGATGGGAGAAATCGCCTTTCCCTGCAATTACTCTTTGTGATCTGACCAGAAATAGGAGAAGAAACGTTGTGACTTCCCCTCCTTAGCTGATTTCTGAGCACATTCCTTAGTCCTTGCTCTGAAAGATGAACCTGCAGCCAAAGGAGCCACCTAGCAGAGCTCTCGGGTCCAGCCCTATTTCTCACTTGTGCGCACAACAATTACACCACAGAGGAGGATTGATTTCTCCAACCAATTATGCTTAAACATGCTAAGCTTGTTATTGAGCCCCGTTGTAGTTATGTAGAACACTGTGCTTATGTGTACAGCGCTCCCACCAATGCTAATTATGAAATGAGTTCTTGCTGTCTTCACAATGCACAGATGGTGACAGTCTAGGTCCGAGTAACACACGTAGGGAGGCAGTGTCATAACTCTTCATAAAGCATATATTTAGCTAATTATGGCTGTGCATCACTCACTGGAGTACCTGTCAGTCAGAATTATTGTTTAAAAGCTCACAAATTTGTTACTGTAACAGGTTTCCTTTTTAATATCTCCAGAAATAACAATCTGTTTGAACAAACATTCATTTTTTCTCTTTTGGGCAGAAATAGAAATACTAGTTTGTTGGAGAATATCCTCAGCTGCTTCTTTAGTACTATGGCAATTAAGGTTTGTCTCAGAATTGTGGACTATCTAGTGTAATTACAAAACCTTCTAATCCATTTTTTTAAGTTTTATTTAATTATTTTCTTGTGCTCAGCATTGTTGGCCTGTTACAACGCATATACATGGACCTTTGTGTATGTGTTTCTCATATGTGCAGAAGGACCTTTAGCTCACAGCAGTTTGCATTATTCAGAGGTACTACACTGCATTGGTGTCACCCTTGTGGTACTCAGCAACCCAGCTGCTGAACAACAGGATTTCTGCAGCTCTGATTTCGCAGGCTCCACCAGTGCCAGCCCATGGAAAGTGTCACTGCTGTAGCTCCTCAGGCCTCCACATGGGCACCTGGAGCTGAGCTGCTGCTGAAACTGTACCCATGGTTCACTGTGCTCTGCTCCTCCAGAGCCTGCTGGTAACCCCACAGATTTGACTCTACATCAAGAGACTGTTCTAATGAAGGAAATATTGCTTTTCCTCACGCAGGATGTTAACCCTGTATTGCTCAAACAAATAAAGCCATAAATTCAGCTGCAATTTGAGTTACAACAAGAAGCTTACCCTAGTCTAAGGAACAAAAGTCCTGTTGCTATGCAATCCCAGCCCCTCCCTTGGACAGCTGTTGCACCCTCGTGATGCCCAGCCTTGCAGCTCTCCCCACTGCTGGGGGCACAGCAGGGGCAGCTTGCTGAGGGGTATCAAGGGCTACCCTCAGCTCTGAAGGGTCCCTGTGCTTTCTCATTCCATTCCTGCCGTGCTAGGTGTTTTAGGTAATCTTTTGCACTATTCCTCTGTTGCTAGCAGGAATCTGAGTCAAGGTATACATTGTGGCTCTACTTCACAATCAGCCTTCTAATCCAGCAAGTGACAGTGTACTTAATATGGTAACAGACATTCATTTTTAAGTCACTCTTTTATCCTCCCCTACATCCTGAGTGTGATTTGGGATGATACTTTCAAAGACAGGATGAAAACTTGGAATTCTTGATATAATGTGCAATATTGGAACAAGGGAAGGCAAAGCCTGCCTGTTTAGATCACTGAATAGGATACTTAACAGTTATTCTAAAATCATTGTTAGACTCAGTTAGTACATTAAGTGGTTTGAGATTTTTAGGTGAGTAGTATGTTTTTATTAGTATATTTACCTCCTATTACCATTCGTACAGGGAGGAGGGCTGGTCTGGTGGCTAAAGCAGAACCTGTAGAATCAGATGTGGCTCCATGTCACAACTGTGCCAAAATGTTGATTTCTGTTGGTTTGCTTTATTTTGGGTTAGGGTTTTTTGTGACAAATCATTTAATCTTGATGTTTCAGTTCTCCAGCTATAAAATGAGAATAATAATGGCCTTGTTCCCAGCTTTTGCTTTTCTTATTATTGATGACTACATTCTCTTTGGGGGTTAGACTTTCCCTTGCTTAAAGGCTTAACACAAAGAGATCCTAATCTCAGCTACTTTAATACAAATAACAGCTACCAAAAAATAGTGCTATTACTACCTGGGCATCAGCATGAGTTGTGACATCAGTATCATGCTGACAAGCTCCTTACCTCTCAGGATTTGCTTTGCCCATCTCTGCTCCTAATCCTAATGCATTCAGTCCCAGTGGTGTGGAAAAACATCTTCATGGTTAATACTCCTCCCTCATGAAAGGAGCCTTACTCTGGTTTTCTGCCTATCTCTGCTTGCCAGGAGGAGCTGCTGGCACTGTATTCTGCATACACCACTGATTATTTGCTACACTCCAAGGAACCTTTAGTTACTCCTGGCATTTATTTATCCAATGTGTGTCCACTTTTAGAAGTTTGGTTTTTTGTGGGAGAAGTGCAACCACCTCTTCTCACTTCTAAGCATTTTCTACAGCACCTTTCATTAAAGTGGCACAATACTCCAGCCCCTCCTCCTCCCCTTTCCCTAATCATCTTCACTAGATTTATTCAGACCTTTCCTCTAACAGCAGCATGAAAATAGGAAAAATACCAGCACTGAGCTCATCTGTTTTATTCAGGGCAGAGTTTCCTGAAGCTCTCAGTTGAGAAGATTTCAAGATCCTTCCCAGAGGTTCTTGAGGCCTGCAATCAGCCCCACAAATGCTACTGCCATCTCCAGGTGACTGGGCACCAGAGTGGAGCCAGGTTTCTGAATAGTTCCCATGGCTGCAATCCTGCTCTTTTTTCTGGACTAGTGACCTGCAGGATTTCAGAATGATCTGTCTGGTCTGCAGCATCCTCTGTTTATCCTGCCCTAACACAATAACACAGACTATATAATGATGCCTAGGAACAGGACAGTTCTCTGCTATAATCCTTGTTAGCAAGCAAATGAAATGAGCATTTATGAAGTGGATTTGGCTAGTAAGGCTAATACACTAAATGGCAGTGAAGTCCCCCTACCAGAACATGTATTATAGCCTTAAGAGTTCTAAAATGTTAGAAATGAAAGCTACCATTAAAGAAAATTTAAGGCCAGGTTAAATGCTTTTATGATGGTTAGAAGTATCATAAATTTAAGTGTTTCATAGTGTTTATTACAGTTTCAGCCAAAGGAAATAATAAATGCAATGACTGGCTGATTAAAAAAATACCCTATTATTGGGTAAATTATTAGTGGGCAGTGACCCTAATTAACAGGACAATAAACCTGAAGATGTGCTTATGATGCAGCTGTTGAGACACCAAAAGGTCCAGGTAGAGTATTCCCTGAAAATGAGGATCCCAAGGTTTCCAGAAGAAACAAACCAAACAAAAAATGGTTGATGAGGGTCCCTGGGTTACTGGAACTGACACTGCATTGTAGGTTATAGACCATAATTGTCTTGTAAATTTACAGCTTGAGTAATAAGAAGAGGCTACAACACAGTTCTTGTGTAATGCACAGAGCAAATGTGGAGGCCCAGATAGCAAAGTTCATATCCAAGCTCTTCTGGAAATAAGACTGACTTCTATTTTCTTCATTGCACTTTGCAATTCAACAAATTAGTAAACATGAACTCTTAATAGTTGACTTGATCAAATGTGCAATACAAAGCATTTTTTGAAGGGAAGGGAAAGAAACACTGTAATAACAAAATTCAGTGGGTCTGAACTTCTTTGCAATCGGTCTCCTCTTTTGGGGATGTCTACCTTGCAATTTCCCATTTTCCTGTGATTTATTTGCCAAGGTCTTTCTTTTTAGTTCCTAATCTCTGGGTGACCACTGCATGTTTTGTACAGTGCCTAGAACAACTGGACCCTATCCCAACTAATGCCTTTAATAGGGTTTTTTTTCAGCAACTCATCCTGAAAAATCCAGAGAAATCTCAAGTTGCCCTGTTTCTTTATTAAACTATAAAGATCTTTTCTGGGAATTCTAGAAGAGTCCAGAAGCATTCTCTGTATTTGTGGATGCATTTTATCTTTTGAAATAATGACAAACTTTAAAATTAATTATTTGTGTGGGTTTATAGATTCAAGTTAGGGATGATTAATTTAATCATGCTTAGATGTCCAGCTATCTGATTTGCATGTTTCATCTGGTCATCAGATGTCTAAGGGCTATAAAGTGCTCCTGTACTTACTCTGGGTGCAAAACTGATGGATAAAATTAAGGTCATTTTCCAGCATCAGGCCTAATTATGTGCAGGGTGGCCTTGAGGCAGCAAAATTAATCTTGTACATTTAGTGAGGCAAAATGAGGAGCTCCAAACCAGAGGGCCATCTTACTGCTAAAGTTATTCATTTCACCACAAAATAAAGTACAAATAGGAAATTCCCTGGTTCATTCTTTCTTCTCAGCTGCTCAGGGGAAAAATAGTTATTAGACAAGTCTGCTGTTTGGATTGTTGTATGTTTTGTATTTCTTTTGCCTTTTTCTTTCTTGGAATTATTCTTGTTCGAAAATGATAGGGAAAAATAAAGAATTTTTAAATTGAGTTTTGCCTCTAGGTAGGGATGGAGTCATCCCTGTTGTCGATGGGGACTGAATCAAATTCCATTGAAGATTTTGGATATTTCCTAAGTGCTTGTGAGTGGTTTTGAAATAAGCTGTCAATGGCCTAAAATGAAAGCACAGAATTTCTTAGCAAAAAGTTACATTTGGGGATAGAAATTTACAATTTTACTGTAGTTCACTAATTTAGTGATAAATTGAGAGGGTTGTAAGGCAAACTCTTTGGAATAATGGTGATGCCTTATCTGTAAGTAGTTCCACAGCATTTTTCCTCAGAAACATAACTTATCAAAAGAAGTCAAAGGCAAACCAATGTTTTTATTGCAGCCATTCCTTGGCAAAAATCCCTGCTTCCCATAACACCACCTGACATTGCTTGCCCTGTGAAATTTTTACTGCTACTGTGATCATTCAAAGAAATTGGCATAAAATATACATGGAAAATGTCCAGCAGTAACCCTTAGTATTTGGGGCTGTGATCAAACATGAAACTGTGTGAAACACATTTTGGGGGTTTGTATAAGGTGTACCTGCTGCACCCCCTGTAACAACACTGGCATGACTAGAGTCTTGTGCTGTATTTTCTACCCCTGGTAACTGAGGCACCACTTCCTGCTGAAATTTAGAGGCAGCAGAGCATCATCATCCTCATCATCTGTGTGCATATGTGTATGTAAGTATAATAATGTTTGCAAAGCTTTCATGCACTTCCTCCCTCTGCTACCTCCTTCCCCAGTGATTCAGTCACTTCATATTGTAATACTTTGTTGACTATTGATTTTTGGTTAAGGTTGGAGCCCAGTACAACTGTATGAGCATTCGTTGGCTTTAATTTGATGTTATGCTGCTGCCTTCCATTCCATATTGACAGGCATCCTCTTATTTTCAGATTGGTGTCCATTCACTGATGAACGTGCACTAGGGGGATCATGACCTTTTCTCTTATCTGGACAGCTCTTGGCTTCATGAACATTTTTTGCTGCAGGGTGTTATTAACAACAGGGTGATAGAACAAAGAAATGAAGCAATGGGAAGCACATCAATGTATGAAATTTGCTTTATTAGGATTCCCCCGAGGCCAGAGAAGTCCCTAATTACAGAGGTGTTACATCCCTTCTTGGGATAACAAACTATATTTTTAGCAGTAATGAGAGCATGATTTTGAAATCACTGTGTGGTCATCCTCCCACTGTACAGATGCTAGTTAATGCACATTTTCCCAGATACTGACTTTGAGAAACATACAACAAAAGGAAAGCTAAAATCTGTGAAATTACCTTCCTCCAACTGAACAAAGCATCATGCATTTCAATGTATGTCTTTTGAATGTTGAGCTTTCCTGACATTCTATTGCACTATTCAGGAATGCAGCGTAATTTGTAAAATGACCCAGTTTGTTAATATGCTTATGCAGCGTCAAGGTCACAATGCATTGGTGATGTGAGTGAGTCTCTTGTAGCATCAGGATGCTCTGTTTTTTTCATCACAGAAATCTCATCTGAGCATGCTTGGGAGGTGAGCTGGCTGATACTGAATTTCCAGGAATAGGTCTTGGTTGATAATTCACAGATTCTTTGTTCCATCTTGATATGATTCCAGACTATTCTATTTTAATCTTTTGGTCTTTCTGCTCCCAGGCTTCTGACACAGACAAAAGATAAAATGAAAAGCAATCAAAATATGTTTATTCTGCATACACATGTTTATTATAACCCATACAGCTTGTAAAAATAGTGTGAGCTCTGCAGAGCTCACCTTGGCCTGCACAAGGGGGGCATGCTCCCAGAAGCACCACTGCCAAAGGTGGAACCTGCTGATTACCCAGGAAGTGGCCCCTATGCTACTGCCACAGCTTCTGACCTCTCATGTCAAGTGTATCTGGCAGCTTGGCCCATATCAAGACTTTTAGTTTACAGAGCTTTAAAAAAAAATAGGTAATTAAAAAAAAAATAAGTAAAACCTCACCCACAATACAGGAGCCAACATTATCAACTGAACAATGGGAGTCCTCTCAAAGATTTCTGTGTGCACTCTTCCCGCTCAGTCCTGCTCTGTCCCTTCCTTCCCAGGTGGTGTTGGGCAGCACTGGGTGTGACAGAGGCCTGTCCCTGGCCATAGCCCTGGCTTGGCTGTCACCAGGCTGTCACCTGGCTTGGCTGTCACCACTTCCATCCAGCTTCATGTGGATGTCTGCCATGCGGATGTCAGCCTCTTTTGGGCTGGTCCAGCCCTTACTCTTCCAGCATCAGCCAATTTTGGCAATTGGTGGAAGAGTTTCTCACTGTGGAGCAGATTCCAGCTCTAGAAGGGCACATTAGGTAGTAAAATGGCAACTCTGGTTTCATCTGATTTTGCAGATATTTCTTTGTTTGTAATTGAAAAATCAGAAAATCTTCTAACAAAGACCTTTTAAAGTTCTTTATTACATCAAGATTTATTGAAATATTCTGCTTTTTTGCCACACTATTTGCTGTTAATTAAAAAAATTGTGGGAAATAAAACCAAAAACTACTAGTCTTTAATTGATTAGATATTTTATAAGTGTTTCTAACTGCATTGTAAATTGAGACACACACTGTGTGTCCTTCAGCTCATAAATACTTTTCCTCAGTAATGAAGACTGTAAAGGATGGAAGTGCTCCCATGTGTTTAAAACTCTGATGGCAATCCTGGACACTGTTTTGTAAAAATATATCTGGGCAGAGGAGGGAGAAAATAATTTATGGAGCTCAATAAATAGGACCCTCTGTTGGGTGAGGGGACAGGAATTCATCTGCCTGGTTTAATGTATGATTATTTATATGAGAGAAAAAGGTTTTGAAAGGTGTGATCAGAGAAACCTCACCTGAAAAGGTCCTGTGTGAGCAGGACGGGTCACTCTCCTGGGAATTGAGGAGGACAAGTCCTTGTCCTTGCCCTGGAGCAGCCCCAGGGACTGGTCCCTGGGCTCCAGCCCTGCTGTGCTGCCTTCACCCAGCTCCCCAGTGAGCTGCCTCTGTGCTGCCATCACACTGTCCTTGCTGCTTAGGACAGACTTCTTTTTTTCCAAAGTACTTTTCATTTAAAATGTCAGGAAATGAAAGAAAACTTTGATCAGCCTGACATTTTTTTAAGTATGAGGAAAAAAAATACAGTGTAAATAGAATTGTGGTTCTAATTTGTTGGGTGATTCAAACTTCATGTCTGAGAGGGATCCACACATGCAAGCAGTGCTCTGTGCCCATTATGCTTTTTGAGGATTCTGCTGCTTTTTTTATATGTGCTGTATACTTCACCACTCAGGATTGCATTGCAGGCATTTCCCTCTCTCTGACAATAATTCAGTCAGCCAAATACATATCAAAGAAAACACTTAAGTGGCTCATTTCATTTTAAAAGAAAAATTATACAAAAAAACATATTTGGCTTCAGCCCTCTTCTGCCCCAGAAGCTCCTTTCAGTCCCTTTTCCCTCTCCCCAGATAGTTGTTTATTCAATATTAAGCTTTCCCTTCCCAGAAGACCAAAGCATCCACATTCACACTTGGGCAGCAGCATTGTGATTCAGTAATGAGGATGAAATACTTTTGGGATCCAGTGCTCATTGAAAGGCTGAAGCTAAACCAATCTACTTGGTAAGAAGATGACTTTGTTCAGCCGAGAAATATCTCTTTACTGGGCTTCTAAAGCCCACTCTAACTACTACAGAGAATGCTAATTAAAAGATGAGGGTGTAATTGCACCAGACAAGTAATTTTTATTGAGTAATTTTTCAGTGTTAGGTGGGCAGAAACAGCAGAGTCTCCTATTAGCGTTAAGGAGAGATGCACAGCTGAATCCCAGAACCTGATAATGAAAGTTTTCCTCTTTATTTTATCAGTTAAGGCACATGAAATGCCTCTGCAGCTAAAATACAATTAAATCCTTTCCTGTTTTTAGATGACTGATAGACTTACGGAGCATTTTACTCTCAAATATATATCATTACACTCAGTGTACCTGTGAACACAGCATTCACTGGTATAATTCAAAGTACAGAAAAAAAAACTCACACATACTTATGTGCAGAAAATGTGCCTTAGGTGGCTGATCTTTCAGATAAAAGAAGTGGTTCTAGCACTAAAAAGGAAGGAGGAAGAGAATGTACAGCATCTTCTGTTGTATGCCTGAATTGTGTCATGAAAGGAAAATGGTGAAAGCAAGGGAAAGATAGCACTCCACGGTCAATTGTTTTTTCTGTTTTGGGGGATAATCTGATTTAAAAGAAAAATTTGAAGATCCTTGTGTTTAAAACCATTTGATAGTGAGATTATATAGGAGCCAGGGGTATGCTCGAATCTGTAATCTACTCTAATGTAATGTAGTACAGCTTATTAAAACAACAATGTCTAAGATTGCAGGCTCAAAATTTTATCTTAAAATGCCATGGGACATTTACTTCATCTCCTTATAACCCCACAAACATGGGAAGTTTCCTCTTTTAGTATAACAGTTAATTCAAACATCAGGGCTATATTTCATTTTTGGGCCCAGGTCTGTGTGTGATGAAACAAAAGCCCTCATAAACACTGGAGAGAATTGCCATGTCCTGTTCAGGCAGTGGGCACTCAGTGAAGGCAAAGAGCTGGAAGGAAGATGTTGTCCTTTTCTGGGTGCTGGCAATGTGTCCACAGTGGAGCCGGTGCATGAGGAGTTGGGATTGCTTTCCCAAGGAGCCCGTAATTTAAATTATGCAGAGGATACCAGGCAGGATATTTCTTGCAATGTGTCAGCAGGGGCTCTGGAGCACAGAAATGCTGCAGGACATGGCAGCACCCCACCTGGATGGCTGGATGTGCCTGCTGGGGTCACACACCACCTTTGTTAGCACACGCCTTTAGGAGAAAGGTGCATTGTCTCCTCACGCAGTATCGCTGTGTGCTGCTGAAGGAGGAGCACAAACACGTTCATGCCTTAGACACTATGCAAGTTTTGTCAGCAGGGAGGATGAAACTGCCAGAATGAGAATTTGGCCAGGTAACTAGAGATACTGTTCCTCTTCTGTCAAAAACAGTCACGGGAACTGCAGTGAATACAGCTGGCAGAGGGGCTAAAAATAGCACTGAGCCCACTAACATTATATCGAAATATTGGTTCAGCAGTGATTAACTCTCTGCTTCTCACCACCCAGTATTGAGCTGTTGCAGCTCCACTGTCTTCCTCAGCCTCACAGCAATATAGAATGTAGCTTGTTAAAACGAAAAACTCTGCTTTGGTTAGCTAAAAATAATTTGTTTTCTATGCAAGATAACACACAAAAATGAGCCGCTGTGGAATTTCAGCTGTGGCAAGGGAAGATTTCCCTTCACCCTCCTGCCAGTGTGATGCTGGGAATCCTTCCTGTGGCTCCTGAACATTTGCAGCAGCTGGCGTGGTCTGAGCTGAGAGAGCTCAGTGTCTGGCAAGGTTTGACTTGTCTTGAAGGGCCAGGGATGAAGGGGAAACAGGCTTCTGTAGCAACTGGCCCATCATGTCATAAGCAGCCTTAAAGCTGCTATTCCACTCAAAGTGGACAAGAGGGGTCTCTTCTGTATTAACCTGTGTGAGATTATGGAAAGCTACTTTACCTTGATATGGAGCAAAGTGCTCCAAAAGAGATGCTGTGTGTTGTTTTCAAACTATGGCCTAATGAATTGCTGGTGCAATCAGTTTAGGTATAACGAATATAAAAGAAATTCAGTTAATCAAATTCTTAGTATTAACAAGAAGAATCTATATAATAAGAATTATCTTATTGATAATAAGAATCTATATAGTCTTAAAAAAAGTCAAAACAAATGTGCCAGATACATAAGAACCATATCTGGGTCTCAGGGCTAGCTTTCACTTCTTTTTTTTCATCCTGTATTGACATATTACATTGAAATGCCTGAGTTGCTGGGAACCTGTGGATGATTCACTGCACCCAAGTTAAAACTGGATCTTAAAGAGCATTATTATTCTTGGAGCTGCTGAGGATTCCCAGTACTAGAGCTCTTGCAACAGTTTGTGGTGAACAGCAGCAATCCCAAAAGCATCTGTTCACTATAGAGCAAAGATGTTCAATGCTTTAGAGGAGGAGGGGGTTGATACTTACTCTGTGCATGTTGTTTTCAGCTTGGACCTGTAAAGGTTTTGTACAAAAAGTCTGAATACAGTTGGCATTCATTTGAGCATTCATTGCAAAAGGAAAACTTTCCAAAGGACTGAGAAGAGGTGAGAGTGAATCTAAGATTAGTGCATATGACCAGAGGCTGAGGACATTATGATGCAGGGAGAGAAAAAATTAGAGCTAACTCAGTCATAACCAGGCCAAAAGCTTCCTGCTGAAGCCTGAGATAAAAGTGTTTGTATAAATTGGCAGCGGTACTGTACCATCATGAGGGTGGCCAAAAAATGTTTGCTGTGATGCAGATTTCTAGAAGGGCCTGAAAAAAGGCACAGTTATTTTTCTTTGGCCTGTGAATTGAATCCTTCAGTTTGCTAGCCACCTCCTACAGGATTATAAATCCTTCCAGATTCTGTTGGCATCAGAGAAACTCAAGGACAGTCAACACTCTCAGGATATATTTTTTCAAAGCACTCAGCATTGAATTAAATGGTTGCCAGGCTGGCTAATATTGGGTGTCTTGAAAAATCTATCTGCAGCTGCAAGTTATAAATATCAGCTATTTTGTAATAATTTTTGAAAACCGTTCTTACAGAGCAAAGGCTCCAGGGCCCAGCAGGTCTCAGCCAGGGAGAGAGGTAGGAGCCTGTCCCACACATTCTGCCAGCTTTTCATTTTCCATCTACATGTGTGCACTTGGCAACATGAGGCTGCTGTGGCCAAAGCAGCACAGACAGCACCCTTTGATATCATCACTGAAACACCATTTTAGAGCTTATTGTCAAAATCAGATGCTATGTTTTAATGACAAGCTCTGTAACTTGTCATTAACTTGTCCTGGCTAAGGAGAAAGCTTGAATGGGCTTGGGGATGCTAATTTATGTAAAATATACCATTCTCCAATAAAACTCAAGTATTCATTCAAAATATCTCATCTGTTTTCCCAGCATTGAATTAATCATATCTGTCACTCTACATCAGCTACCTTTTGATAGACTTAATTTTGCTTTCTTGCTGGTTCTTTGTGCAAGTTGTGGCAGTGTTGGTCCTGGTCTGTGTGCAGAGATATATTCATACAAACAGCAATATCTGCAACTCCGTAGCTGAACACACATTGGCAGAGGAAGCCATAGAAAGGTGTGGGAATAGACTGATGATTGTGCTGAAAAGGACTTTTTTGTGACTGTGAGGTGCTTGCAGTTTGTTCCTCTATAGAAACCATTGCAAAAAGGCTCCTTTTGAACTAAGTGATTAAATAGCAGTTTTGAGGTCTGACATTCATGTCATAGCTGTAACATTTTGTTGAACTTGACTGAAACTGTTGAAATTTTTTACTGCACTGTGTTTTACAGAAAAAACATGTAACAAAACATGCAGCTTAGGGCTTCCCCTGCATTTGTCTTGCACCAGTAAAGCCTCACCAAAGTCAGCCCACACAGCTGTAGAACAAAATTAGGTACAAGCAGATGAGGGTTAAAAGCAAAATACTGGTAATATCTCAGGTAATTTACACGTTAAAGAGCACTGTGTAATGAATTACGATGTCATGTCAGCAGCCACGCTTCAACCCCAAATCTGCCAATCATTATAAAGCTGAGTTTGTTGGGCCTTAGATACAGGGACCTCACCAACTGCCCCAGGCAACATCCATACTTATTAGACAACATGGACCCCAGGGAGCTTTTCAGAGCGTGGCCCTCACCACCTGGCTAAAGCAGAGAGTAATGAAAGGCAGCAGTACAACAAAGCACTCAGCAGCTCCAGCCCTGGCTGCCCAGCGCCCGCCCAGCGCCTGCTGGGGCAGCGGCCTCAGTCCCAGGGGACTCACAGACACGTTCCATTTGGGTTTCACATCCTCTGTGCTCAGCACTTTTGTCAGGAGATATTCCAAAATCTTTGCAGCGCCCATGTTTCATGTTTCACCAAGCAACGAGCCTGCAGGGCGGTGCGGTTAGCAGGGAGGGATGGAGGGATGGGTGGATGGATGGATGGATGGAGGGATGGAGGGACAGATGGAGGGAGGGATGGATGGACGGATGGAGGATGGATGGAGGATGGATGGACGGATGGGTGGATGGATGGAGAGATGGAGGGAGGGACGGATGGGTGGATGGATGGACAGACGGATGGGTGGATGGACAGACGGATGGATGGGTGGGTGGATGGAGGGATGGAGTTGCCCGTGGCTGGCGTTGCTCGGGAGCTGCTGAGGTTCAGGCAGGGGCAGCTGCAGCTCGGGTATCGATCCCGGGCCCTGCTGTGCTGGGAGCAGGGACTAGAGGGAGCCCTCGGCGCGGGCTGCGCGCCGGGAGCGGCAGCAGCAGCAGGAGGAGAGCGTCCGGCAGGACACAGCGCAGTGGCAGAACTGAGATCTTCCTGAGCCTTTGCTCAGTTAGTAGTGAGCAGTGTCAAGAAGAAATGCCTGCGTGATGCAGGTTTTGCTGGTAATTTTATACTCTGCTCAGGAAAATGATAGAGAATAAATCAGAAAAGCGATTTTGAAAGGTGAAAGAAATATCTAAAATTGTTATCCATGTCACAGGCAACAGGATGCTTTATTTCTATGCATTTATTCACTGCTGTGTGGGGTAGAGTAATATTTACAGATTTTTTTTCCCCTAGTTAAAGCAGTTGATCAGTACAGTCTACCTTTTTTTCCCCCCTCTTCTGCAACCTGCTTTGTAATACAATGACTAGCTTTAAATCCTTCAGAGCAGAGGACTTAAACATAAAGCCTAGCACGAAGTCATACTTCAGCAATTCAGACTGGGAAATGAAGTAAATTTTGCCTTCCATTCAGAGTGGGCTGGGGCAGGGAGATACCATGCTGAGCACAGGGGCTGTCAGTTCTGCTTCCCTTAACTGATCACCTTAGATCTTTCCTCTCTTTTGAAATACTGTGGGAAGCACTTGCTCCATCGCTGTATGGTTTTTACACATAGGTATTGAAAAATCCTAATCCAGTGAATTGTTTATCTGTTGGCAAATTCCCGCTGTATTCCTGGCGCTTCTGGATTTAATATTGGAGAGAGTGCAACAATAATAATGATTACAGTTTTTTCCCAATTTAGCCATATCTATATACATTTTTAAGTGCATATCAACAAGGGTAATGGTACCCAGAGATAGTTAACACTTCCTATTGGCTTTTTAAACCATCCCATTGCTGTTTATCTGCCTTTCAGAGGCAGAAAGAGCATGAACAGGATGGGGTGTGTGAGAACAATTCTATAAAAGATTATCTTGCACACAAAGCGAATGGCCCTGCCTCCATTGTGAAGGCAGAGATTCCCCCGAGATTAGGAGAGGAGGAATTGCTTGTGGTCAGAAGAGGCAGGAGAACAATAGAGCCCAAAATGGGCAGCAGCAGCAGCAGTCACTGAGGTGGATGGGAAGAGTGGCCAAATGGCCATTGCAGGCTACGTGGTATTGTCACTGACACCAGAAATGGCTTAAAGGTCTCAAATTAGCAATTGTTATGATTAGCAGGTGGTTTGAGAGATAGGAGGTCTAGGGAAGTTACTGGTGCTTTAGACATCACATGCTATCTGCTCCGAAACACTCTTCATTTGCTCATTAGCAGAGAATTATGAAATTACTTAAAGGAAAAAAATTCTAATGAAAAATAGAGTGTTACAGAAATCAATTCCTTAAAGGGGTCATGACTTTTTATCTGCAGGTATTACAATTCCTGCAGATTTTATTTCTGTGAAGGAATTTCATTGAGAAATTTGGCAGGGAAACAAACATTATACAACAGTATTTCATCTAACTAGGAAAAAATGATAGGATTATTCTAATACATGCAATGCTTTCATGAATAACTCATGTATTTAGATTGTGAATCTGCTAAGAGAGGTGCAAAGACACATGGCTCAAAACCAAATTTATAAGGATCAAAGCTCAGAAGCATTTTAGTCCAGAGACAGGTACACTTTAATATACAGCACTAAATAAAATCATATAAAGAAAACATGCATCCTCTTCTACTTCTTGACTTTGAAGATAAACTCAAGGATGTCAGGGCTTTATTATCACTGGCTCTCTTAAAAGCTAGGACTGGATTCTCCAATTTCATGGATGTGCAGATACCAATACTCTCCTGAGGACTGCTGTGTTCCAGACCCAAAATCTGGAGCACAGCAAGTCCAAAAACACTCTTGAAATAATATCCCTTTACACATAAACAGCCTGCTCTTCTCTTTTTTGAGACTTATCCTCCCTACTCCTATTTTCACACTAGAGAGCAATGACTTGTTCCCAGACTCAATGAGCACTCACTGAGTGATCTAGAGAATTCTGTCCTGTGCATGCTAAGGGAGCTCATCCTGCCGAAACATCTCTAGCTAGGATTTTTTAACAGTATTTTATGTTTAATTGGGATTTTGTCGTTCCTGCAGTGTGGCAGAAAATACTAAGATGTCAGCATTAGTAATGGACAATATCACTACTCTTTATTCATGAGCTGCAGGGCACTGGGCAACTATGAGACCCTTTTCACATTTGCCAGAACCAGCTTTAAAAGTACACTCTGAAAGCGAAAACTTCAGTCTCCTGTCCATAATTCCAAGCAACCTGATAGTAACTGGTCTGTCATTAGCTCAAGATGAAAAATCAGACTGACATATCCAGTACTGGTGATTATTTTGGAAAATATAAGCTCTTCGGTCAAGAAAGTCACAGCACTCACTCTGCTCCCACATCCTCCTGGATACAACCAACAGGAGTGTGAGAGCTGCTCTGTCCAGCCCAAGGTGATGTCCCTTAAATTTTAGAATTAGGCATCTAAAATTTTGTGGGATATCTCTCCAAATTGAGGAATCTCATGAGAGAGATAAGGAGAGTTTGGCAAAGGAAGGTTTGCTTGCAGGCTCATTGAATAAGCAAAAATAAACATTCTGTCTGGGCTTGCTGAATGAGCAGTTCAGCTGTCCATGCCACAGGAAGTAAATGGCAGGGGTTAAAAATGGAGAAAAAACAGTGTGAAGGACGATGAAGAAATGGGAGCTTTTACAGGCTTTGTTCTCATAATTATTGATTTGCCAACATAAATAGTGAAAAAGTAGTTGTGTATGTATTCTAGAGTTATGTATAGATATTTTAATTGTGAAGATTTTTTTTAAATCTTAAAATTAAATATTACAGTATTTGCAGTAATTCTGCTGTTAAAGATACTGCTTTTCCTAAAGATGTCTTTTGGTGAAGCCCCCCTTGGCAAACCCTTTGTTTCACCTCTGGTGAAGCCAGAGGTGTTATTTCTCACAAACGAGGTAATTTCCGACTCCAAATGATATGTTCATAATCATATATATTCTAAATAAAATCTTGTCAAAACCCTTGTCATTTCCCCATCTTTCTGTCATAAAATTTGTGCTTACAGCTTGAAACAGAAAATTATGCTGCAGGTACATGTCTGAGTATTTTTTCCTTTGCTGAGAAATTGGGTGTGAAGGTATCTAAACTTGTAAATTAAGGGCAAGAACCCAAAACCTAAGGCAAGTATTGTGGCAAAAGCCACTCTCCCTTTTTAAATAATTTGCTATAAAACAAAATTATAATCAAGTACTACTGATAAAATCTTTCATGTCAAATTATTTTTAGCCCTGCTGTTTGTTTCTGAAAAAAAATGTTCTTTGTTTTGGTTTTTTTTTTGTGTGTGGGTGGTTTTTTTTTTGTTTTGGTTTGGTTTGGTTTTTTTACTATACTTGGAGAAAAAAAGCATAGTAATGGTTGTAGTATATCTACATGGAATTATTTTTCCTAATATTTTTTCTGCTAAAACCAGGAAGCTTTATTCCAGGTTTCCAGTGCATGTTCCTGTTTTCCCACCCAGGTGGCCCCAGGTGCAGAGCTGAGAACTTGGGCTACTTCCTGATCCTCCACTTTTCCTTGCTGTGCTTTATTTGCTTTTTTTATCGATGTACATACTGAGCACAGGCAAACCTGCAGTAATTTTATCAAGCTGTTGCAATTAAAACATCATTTTTGTGTCATAACAGAAACAGGTGATAATAAGCAATGATGGGGGAGGCTTCCTTATTGCTATTGCTTTTTGTCTAGGACAGATGAAGTGCAAAAAAGTCTCAGCTTGATTTTAAAAGACAGATATCCTGGTGGTCAACTGTAATAAAACATGGGAATTCCCCCCTGCCCTGCACTTGTAGAAGTTCCTAAACCTTGTAAAAGCCAAGCTGTGCAGACACTCATCTCTTCTCCTGTGGTGAAAGAGAGCAAACCTCACCTGAGAGGTGATACCAAGGGCACCAAGCTGCAAAGTGAATGAAAATGAAGCCTCAGTGTCATGGAAATGGGGGCTTCAAACTCTTTTCTCTTGGTTCAGTCAGGTACTTCTGTTCTCCTATTGCACCCTGTTTTATTCTGAGGTTTGGCCGGCTAGGAATCTGTGGATTAAGCATCTGTCTTGTTGCAGAAAATATTAATCAAGCCTGGGAAGTAGTCTACCCTAGAATACAAACCTGGGGTCAAATTATTTGGAAAATGCAAATTTTATGATCTACCTTGATGATTATATTGCACCCTTCTGTGGGAAAGAATAACAAGGACTTCCCTATAAAACCAGAAGAAATATATTTTAACTCCTAATTAAAAAAAAAAAAAAAGAAAGAAACAAGGTTTAAATCTCCTGTTTAAAATTTATTTACAGACACTAGAAATTTCAGCCCCAAAGGATGACCTTTTGAGAAAGCTGCGGAAAAAGTTGAAAGGGAAACTGCTTTGCAGAGCTCTGCTGCTGCAGCTGCTGTTATGGGCATCCAGCGAAGTGTGTAGAATGAAATAGCACAAATAATCCTCATTAAAAATTTATCATGGATGCAGGGTTTGAAACTTTTCTATCCTGAGTGGATTTTATTTGCTTGGTCCACATTAAATAACTCAGGCCTCATCAAATGACAATAAAAATGGAAGTAAGAAAAATTACAGGTTTTCATTAGTCTGTAGATGGTTGGAATGATTTGTCTGGCTTTGTCACTATTCTCCACTGTTTCTTGTCATATTTAATTCAATTTCTATCAAAAGAAGCATACAAAAAAGAAGAATTATTAGAAAACTCAACTTGCTAAAGCTAATTTGCTGCCATCTATGGATTTTCAAGTAGAATTCAAAATGAGTGTTGCAAAGAATTAAAACAAATATTTTCCTTGTGAGAAATCTGGATGAGGACAAGATGCTTGAAAATGATACTTTTAAATGAGGCATCAGCCTTTTCTCCCCAAGACCTCCAGACATTTTGAGTACCACTTCTCCTAATACTGTCATTGGCTAGAAATTAGACTGCTGTGTGCTTTTTATGACAGATCCTTCTTTGTTCAGGATGCTGTGACAATGAAGAGAAGCTGTAAATTTTGTTTAGATATACCTGGAAGTTGCCCCTTTTGAGGGAGGTAGAAGCAAAATAAAAATGAAAACTCGTAGAGGGACTCCCAGTCCTCTAAGCTGGGGAGAAACTGGGCAAAAGGATTGTGCCTGAGCTTTTCTGTACTGAGAAGTTAAAATATATTCAGGATTCAAAAACAAATTAAGCACATTCCATATGTGAACAAGGCTCTATTGACTCCAGCAGCTTCTGTCAAAACATAAGCAAAGTAAAAGTTTACTGATAAGGGAAGAGAGAGGGTGTAGGAATATATCTGGAGTGCTGCACAGGAAATAGGAAACTCTGTGGGTGCTCCGCTCAAAGGGGAATGGAGGGAGCAGGAAGAGAAAGTGCAAAAAGAACTTCATATTTCAATGGCAGAGAGAGGATTTAGAATACTGCTGAGGTTAAAAGAGCTGGACAATTGGAGATTTTCATTAATGGAAGGGATACGGAAGGTGAAATGGAGCTATAACCTTCAGTCTGAATGTTAAGATGTAAAAATTAATCCAAAAGGATCAAAGTCCATAATACTGGAGTTCATTCAATACCCAAAGAACAGTGGGTCTGATCTGATCTAAGATCTGTTAGTCTTCTTGTACATGTGCAGAACTGCACTGACTGAATGCAGCAGATTTGGTTCAAATCACTGCTGCTGAGAGAAGAACACCACTAATACCTGTGGAGGAAATTATTCAGTGTTCAGCATTTTCAGAGCTCCAGCATTGGGAAGACTGAACACCAACTGATCAGACACTTTGCAGGTCCCATTTTCAGCCATTTCACTCTTTGTAGGGAGGTATGACCTTGCTTTAAAAAGTGTGAGGTAGTACACAAATGGTCAAAACAGGAGGAAAAACACCAAAACACACAAGAGTAAGCAAAACCTGAAATGTATTCAAGACATCCGGTTCCAGTTCATATTTATGGAGTACACATGTGCTATAAGTGCACATACATAAGAGATGTATTTATCTACACATGTGGCTAGTGGGGTTTTAGTTTGAAAAAAATATGTACTTTCCCTCTCTTTTTTAACCTTATCTGTGCATTCTTGGGTCATGTAGCCTTTGTGCTGACTCTGGACAAAAATCCTCCTTTGATGGAGGATACATGCTGAAAGGTAGAATTCTGAATTATGTTCTCTAAATTATCCCGTGCTCAGAGAGCAAGTATTGATTTTAAAAATGACTGAGCCAGACCTCGCATTGCAGCCCCCCCAAAGCACAACAAACAGCAGTCATGTGTTCAGCTACCAAGAGGCCACTATGCTGGCATTGTTTCAAAAAATCAGAAAGTCATCAATCAACCAAATAGTAATCGGAATAAGTACACGGTATCTAAAGACACATTTTATTCAGTTACATGCTCCAATTCTGTTAGCAACGAGGAGAATTAGAACAATATTGGACCTATTAACAAGTCTACCTTGGGAACTGTGAGCTGTTAAGTTATTTATTTTGCTGCCTTCTATAAAAGAATGAGGAGAATTTCATCTGCATAGTTAAGCATCCAGTAACTTCCCACAATAAATAACCCAGCATCTCTCCGTGCTGGAATGTTTTCCATGGAGCCTGATTGAGAACACAGAATGTTACTGTAATTGGTTTCTGTACCTTTCAAATGGTTTCGACACAATTGTGTTTCAGAGGAAGATTTTTATTTTTTTCTTCAGGCGCTGTTAGTCACAGGTGCTGCAATGAAACTTCACAAGCAATAAAATTATTAGGATCAGTGTATGCAAAACATCATCAAGTTCTATTTTAATGACACGATTTAATGACCAATGCAAAAAGCATGGTTTAGAATTTCAGTCTTGCACAATTCAATTGAATCAATAAACTACAGAGTTTCTATGAGGATGCACTTCACAATAATACAAAATATGCCATTTCTAAAGAAATACACGGCTGAAAAATGCACCGTTCAAGTGAATGCTCCAGCTTTGTATATTTATGGATGTCTTTTGGAAGATACAAGGGAGGAACAGACAGATTACACAAAATGCTTTGTAAATTAAGGTAATAGCTCATGCAAATAAGATTGTTGAATTTTTCTGTATTGCTATATAGCACTTCTCATAAATCTCTGGTTTTTAGGTTTAGAGCTCTCAAGTTCTGATTGCTATTAAATACAGCATGGAGTTTTCACATAGAAGGAATTAATTTAGAACTATTTTACTTCAGAAAATCTGGAGTTTCCTAATGAAAGAAGCATGTCTCCTAAGACCGAGGCTGAATTTTACATTTGAATTTTGCATATATTTTAAGTATCTGGAGGAGAAAAAGTTTTGCACTGTTCTTACTGTTTTGCTCTATTCTTACTAACCATAAATACAAATGAGTTAATGTTTTCTTTCCTTGGAGCACCCCCCTGTCTGGGTTGTATGATTATGTGTGAAAGCTGCAGATTTTTATTTACATTCATTTGTATAGGTTTGCTGTGAGTCAAATTTAGTTTGAGTTTGTATCACACAGCCACTCCCTGCTCTTTGTTTCCATAGCTTTCAGGAGATGGCAAGGTTGAAGGAGTGGAGCTTTAATTACCTTCTCACCACAGAAAAGGGTGGCTTTTCCAAATCTGAGTTTACAGCACAGAGCTGGAAGAATTGGAATTAATCTGTGTGATACTGGACAATATACTCACCTACTTGAGGGATATATTAACCTGCTGTCAAGCCCCCTCCCTCTCTAAAGCACTTATTTCTGTCCTTTCTCCCTGGGAAAAACAGCTTCTGGGCAGCAGTGCATTATTCAAGCCAGGTGAATAAGCTGAACATAGGTGATGCTGATAGGAAACATTTGAATAATTTCTTTTCCATGCAGGGGTCTGAAAAATATGCAAAGGGAACTGATTTGTTCAGTAGGCCTATGTATCTAGGAAAAAACATCCAGAAGGGAAATTGGTACTGGTCCTTCCTCACTGTTTCCAATGAAAATGTGGGTTTGAGACTCTGAAGGTGAAGCGTAGGTAAGATGTTCAGGTCTGCTCAGGAAGCTTTTAATAAATCCTTCTCCAGACATTTAAGTACAGTGGAAAACCCAAGGCCTGTGTGATTGAGTTCAGTCCCTTTGTAAGCAGGACCTGTTCTTTTTAAGAACCATAGTGTTCTTCAGAGTTCTAGTTCAACTAAATGTGCCTCAATAATAAAACTAAATGAGATTTGCTTTAATAGTTTTGTAAAGGTATAAATCATTTTATGTCTTTAGCTCTTTAGGTCTCCTTTCAGGGTGTTTTCCTGCTCTGATGTGGGTGTCTGTCTCTACATGCATTTTTCTGGCTTCACTGAGATATTGCCCTGAGACTTGCCCTGTTGAAAAAAATTCTACAGTACCTGAAGGGCACGTGAAGCATGGAAATCAGAGCTTTTCAGTTGACTCTCATTAATAGTGTCTAACTTAAGCTCATTTGGGCCACGTCATAGTTATCCAGACATTTTACTCTAGATTTGCTGTTTGATCATATGAATAATGATTAACTGGAGGGACAGCTGTTTTGGTGTGTGGTTTTTGGCAGCAGGAGCTACCACAGGGCAGAACATGTTGCTCAGCTTACAGATATGGGAGCTAGAAATCATTACAGGCAATGTCAGCTGCAACACTGATCTCATATCAGTTCTAGGGAAAAAAATCATTATTTTGCAAATATAAATACAGAATTTTAAAGATTTTGCTTTGCATGAAAGTAGATTTTTACAGTATGTTGCTTTTTCCTGTTTCCCCCTTCCACAGTCTGAAGAACCACCCACCAGAAAAAAATAGTTCCTACATATAGTGATTAACCTGTATGGAAAAAGGAAGTTAGGAAAGCCTTAGAAAAATCCAAATACCAGTGCAGAAGTGGTTAATCCTGTGTTCTGGGGGTTGTCTGAAAAATGCAAGTTAAACATGCTTTTTAAAGGACACCTGGCTGATAGTCAGGGTTTTATTTTCCTCTCCAGTTCACAGCAGACTTTTTTTCTCTTCCTATGGTGTAAAGCTGACAAGTTTTTCTCTGAAGGAGTAGTTTTGTAAGAGCTTTGCGTTTTTCATGCACGGATGTTTGTAATTTGGGAGTTAGGAGGGCATGAGCAGCAGAAGGAAAAGATACAGGTGGTGTAATTCTTACCTGTTTTGAAGTCCCATATGCTACCTAAAAATAACTCTTTGTGGAAAATACCTGCATGGATGCAATGTTGGATAAAGTAGGTATTTTGAGTAGAACTCATAAGGCTTCATGGAGTAAATTTAGGCCAATTGATGAGGGCAAAAGTTATTCCCTGACCACTTATCATGACCTGCAACAGCCTCATTTGCCTGGGTCTGTTAGTGAGGATCAAGTAGCCACTAAACCCTCCCCGATTTGTCTGTTGGCTTAGCCAGATTTGTCAGGAGTGCAGGAGGAGGTAGGACCTGGCCATGCTCCCACACTGAGCCATCGTTTCCTGTGGGTGGCTCTGAATGGATTCATGGGCCAGAGGAAAGACCAAAACCTCTCAGTGCCATGTGTGTATGGTTTCTGTAAGGTATCTGATTTTTATGATGAAATTGGGACCTGAAAGGTAAAGAAAGGAGAGAAAGGAATGCAGAGAAAGAAGTCTGGATTATTTTCCCATTCTGCCAATATTTTACTTCAGCCTAAAAATCATAAAAGGACTGCCTCTTCATCTGCAAAATAAAAGCAGAGGAGTTGCCTGCGATATTTCAAATGTATAGATGTAAAACCCTATGTCTCAAACTGTTCTTGTGTATTGCAAGGGGTCTTTCAGCTTCTACAATGTATGAGCAACAAAATGCCTTTTTCAGAAAGAAATGGCAATTTGCCCAATCATTTGATCTTTTTTTCAGAAAGAAACCCTCGACATTAAATTATCCTCGCTCTGTTAGCCAATTCAATTGTTTGTTTGGTTATTGCTGAGGGCTTGTATGAATTAGAAAATGTAAATGAAGCAGTGAGAAACATGTGGCTGTATCCAGCTGTGGCAACCCTCTTTTGGGAGTCAAAGTTTGGTTCATGTTCACATTCCTGGTGGACTAGAATGTTAAGTGAAATTCATATACTTCAAAAAAGGTTCCTCATTTGCAATTTATGAGATGGGAGTACAGCAAAGACATAAAAGCAGCAAATGGTCAGAAGTTAAAAGTGAGGGGTAGCCAGACTTCAGAAAAATTATTTAACTGGTGATGTCATTCTATTAATAAAATAATTTACCTTAAGAAATCTATAGTTAGACCATCTCCCTTCTGATGAAAATCTCTATTCTTAGGCAATAATTTGCTCTGCAAATTGTTTTCAGTGTAGTTTTCCCTCTACTTTAGCAAGGTGCAGGAGCCATGGGTTTGTGGAGTGGCTGAGGATGAGCCAAGGGATTCCTTCCAGGGCAACTGAAGAGTGACTCCAGGCAAGGCAGGATCTGTCCTCAGTAATCCCGGACCACTGGATTGACTCCTGGTTTTGCTTTCACCCCCTTGACTTAGAACCCAAAACCAGGGGAGTGAAAGGGTGGCCAACAGACATGATACGTCCCAGATTTCCATTCCAGTAAAATTTGACAAAATTCAAAGCTTTTTGTTCTATTTTGTTCTAAAGTTTGTGTGATAGGAGTGCATGTTGACTTTGTTTCTCTTGCTGTTCAGCATTGACTTAGGCTGTTAGGATCCTTGGTTCAACATACAGCCTCTGCTTGTAATATAATTTGAAGTTGTTATTGTGGTTGATGAGTTCAAATTCATATTGACTTCATATTTCAGTTGTTTGGGGTTTTGTGTGAATATTGACCAATATTTTATAGTGCAACAAAGGAAAACCCCATCTGAGGAGGTAACAGCACACACCTACCATGGTCTCTTGCACCCTTCCATGTAGGGGTCCAGAGGCTGGGTGAGGTCTGTTTTGCTCCCTCTGGGAAGTGTCTGAGGGCAGCTGGATATGTCACAAACTCTCTGAGACAGGACAGTCACTTTGACCTGAGTTTTAATGAGTTTTAAAGTTTTAAAAACTCAGCAGCTGAGTTTTAAGGTGCTGACTCTGAGGTGACACAGCCCTGGTCCTAACTGGTATCACCATTCCTGGAAGTTTGCAGCTGCAGACTTCCAGCCTGCCCGATGCTCCACTAGTCTCTCATGGAAAATATCCCATGAATGATCTATGATTTTTGCCTTCTAATCTTGTTTTCCTGCTTCTCAGTGTACCTGCTAAGCATTCTCAGAATATGCCCAGAGGAAGAATATTTTTTCTCATTTTAAGATTCTATTAGAGAAAGAATAGGTTTGGCTCAACTACCATATCTACAGATGTGTTTTCACCAGAATATGAAGGAAAAAATATTATATTAACAGGTTTTACCTATTCACTAGGCTGTTTATTCAGTAGTCACTCAAGAATTCTAGCACATGTTTTGCTGGTCTTTTTCAAACTTTTCTGTCCCCAAGATTAGTATTGATACCAGTGCTACTGGGTGGGCTTTATTTCTTCTAAATAAAAGCCATGTACAGAAAGGGTCATCCAAGCCTCCTAGTGGCATTCCCAGTCAGTGGAGGGACTGCAGCAGGACTCCAGGAGCTGTCTGCACCCAGCTCACCTGTTTCTGCATGTTTATATGAAAACTGCTATGTCACCAGAGGACACCAGGAAAAACGACGTGCCACAGCTTTGGTCACGATGAAGAGACTAATTAATTTCTTCTGACTCCAATCATTTACAGTCCTCAAAAGGTGCCAGTGGGTTGAAGGGTGAACGTGCCACCTCTCCAATGACACTGGACAAACCACCAGTACATCAAATTTCTCTGCCTCTATGAAAGAATGCAAAACAATAGCTTGTTTACAGAAAGTTGCGTGAGAAAGTTCTCTACAAGGATGTAAACTCAGAAGGCTTTAGAAGATCCTAAGAAATCAGGGTGACATTGCTATATGCTGATTTCTTCAACTCAACAGTAACTCCCTCTACACAATAAGATGCCCTAGATTTCTCATGGTTTTCATATGTGTTTCTAGGGACTCTGCCCTTAAACTTCATGGCAGGCACTTGAGAGGTTGTGTCCTTTTCATGACTCACTTCAGGGAGTTTCAGATGTCTTCAGTTTGCTCAGGCAAGATTCCTACCTCTGCCTCTCCAAGCAGAAGAGAATTGTCATTAGCCTTTTATACCAGCCTTAATTGCCAATTAGCAGTGGGTGAACAGCCTCATAGCGCTGTGCTGCTCCAGGCCTACCATGCTTTGCAAAGGAGTTCTGGTCAGGGAAATCTCTGCACAAGGAGGGATAAAGGCTGTTGAAGGACTTCTCCATTTCTGCCAAAGTTTCCAGTGGCTCCTTCTAGTTTTGAGAGCTCATGCATTTAACTGGAATATTCCTATTTTAAAAAGTCATGTTTCCATCCAAAATTAGGGCAGAAAACATTTTAAAGAATTGTCTTTCAAAAAATAAGACAAATGTATTTTTAAAATTGTATCAACACAAGAAAACATATTATTCCAATTCATTTTTGAAGAATAAGAAATTACCTATGGAAAATGAAGTAAAAAGGAGCAGCTTCTCTGTTCTATTTAATCCCATTTCTCCATATTTTAAGCAGAGCAGGTCACAAGCACAGTCCAGTGGGGGAAGTTCAGTATATTAAATGCACCAGCAGTTTTCTCTTGCAAATTGATTATTTAAATTGAGCTACTCCCAAGTAATGGATAATACCCGTGCTTACAAGTATGAGTTTGTGTGGAGATTTGCATTCTAATCCATTCTTCTTTCTATGCTCTCAGAGACATCCAACTTAATTTCTTTGTGCTTATCTCAGCACTTACATCTTAAAATTAAAACTTATTAGGTGTTCATAAATTATTGTAAGGATTTTTTTTTACTGCTTTGTTCTTTTCTGCATATGGACACATACATTTAACTGGATGCAGAGCTTCTTATTTTGCAGATGAAACTATTGCAGAAATTTGGAAAGGTTAAACAAAAAAAATTGCTTTGACGTTTTCACTCAGCTGTGATTTCTGTAATGTGGGACTGAAAAGTAGAGATTAGTGATGATTCCTCCTCCAGTACCAGCCCCAAATTGGGAAATTACTTTTTAAGAGGAGATAAAGGAAACACTGGGATTGGGAATTCATTCAAAGATTTTTGGAAGGATACCCAGGTTCTAGTGGTTTTGGTTGTTCTGATTTTTGGAGAATTCACAAGCCAAATTAAGTTGTTCTCATATTTTCTGCAGTTTCCACCACTGTCAACAGCATGATCACAAAGGGAAAGTAATTTTCTCATTTTAATTAACCACAGACTATCCTGATAGCTGTACATGCAAACCTGCCTGTTGCTGTTTCACTGAGGGGTTTGAATGTGAGTCTCCTTCACTATGAAGAGTAGAACAATCCTGTTTGAAGCAGAGCTCCCATGCTCTTCAGGGTCAGCCCACAGAGGTTCCTCTGCAGATCTAACTAAATTTCACTGGCAGATCTTGTCTCAGTTATGCTTTGCTCTATCAAGCATGCTTGACAACTTGGCCATATCTCATAAGCCTTTGCTTTTGGAGCTAGACTTGCCAATGCAGCTTTAAACTAAATGGGGATGTAAATCAAAATGTCCTCATCTACATTTCTTCCCTAAGCATCTGATCGCAATCATGCTGCATGCTACTTGTACAGGGATGTTTAAAACTGCCTATAAAACAACAGCTAATTGCTGATCTGCTTAATTAAAGAAAGCCTTTTGTTGCCACATATACAAAGATAAATGAAATAATCACCTTTGGACTAATGAGAGATAATTAGATTATGCAGTCTGATAAATAAAGACAAAAATCCTGCAGATTGCCACTGTATTCTGGACAGCTGAGATCACCATAGGTTTTAGAGGTGCACTTTCCTCTCCTTTCCTCACCATTCTTTTTGAATTTTTTGCATCCCAGAATTAACAGTGTGATCAGATCTTCCAGGCATTAATAAATGTTGTTATGTACTCTAATTTAGGATTTTTTGTTTAACAGCAGTTTGATTTGCATGGACACAACTTAATTTATTTAGAATTTAAGGTCCCATTAAAAAAAATTACTAGATCTGACTGTTCACTGATGACCTTCCAGCCTGAACGGACACTTGATAATGACAGCCGTCTTCAGGGAGGAAGCTAAAATGAAATGCCTTTGTTTGTTCTTTTTGTTACTCTATATAGATTGATAAAGAAAGGGTCAGTTTTGTCCAGAAGGCCTAAAATGTGTGTGCTCAGTGGGTGCTAACCCCAAAGTCTAGTAACTAACTAGTGGAAATTGCTTATTTTAGGGGATTCAATTTCTTCTAAAGTGGTGCCCAAAGCTTTGGGGGAGGACCTGAGCAGCTTTCTTTATTCTTCCTTTAATTTGTGATCTCTGAAGAAGTAACTGTAGCTACCAAAATATGCTTTTACAGGCACACACCTAAAGCATGCAAATCATAGGATCAGACTAGAGCTTGTAGAAAACTGACTCATCACACCTAGGCAGAATGGATATAATTCAGAACAACTGTTCTACTCTTCAAGTCTCCTTCTGTTATACTGCACTACTTGGCAATGTTGGCAGATCACAAGATTTATTTTTTTTTAATTGGCCAAAAAAAAGAAAAAAGCCTTTAATTATCATTTTCCATATCAGTTTTGTAGCAGCTCTACTTTTTACACAACATGTGTGTTAACCTCAGCAAAACCTTTGCTAGTGTGGTGATATCAATAGATGACAAATTTACCAAGCAAGCAAAAATGAGATGTTTTTCCTGAGTATGGTTTCTGTGGCAAGAGCCTGTTTACAGCTGGATTGTTTGGTTTCCTCCTGGAGCTGGGGTTTGGTGTCAAGAGCCAACAAACAGGAAAAGCAGTGTTTTTTTCCTAAGTGAGAGGGATAGGAATTTCTTGTGACACCACGTGATTGTCAGCAAAAAAGATCAGTCATTTATCAGCATTTTTATCTTATTTACAAGGTCAGAATAAAATATCATTCTGACAAGATGTCTTCCTACACGTACGGCTAAAGGCCACCTTAAAGAAAGTGTTAAATCTGTAATCAGTCTTATGCTGCTACTGTGATACACAAATTGTAGTCTAGTGATTTGAGTAATTTTCACCATATTTTCTACATAGATTAATCATATATAAGATTAAACAGCTGCTGCTTTCTCCTCTGCCAGCACTCACCATCTTGGTGCCACAGCCAGGTACTCGCATGTCCCCAGCATGTACTGGCATGCTGCAGCTGCTCCAATATCTAGAATTAAGGTCACCTTCACAGGGAAATACTGTCACACTGGCACCTATTTTCAACCTATTTTTCAAGCCTCTTAAACCTAGATTAGACCAGTTAATTATTTTAATGTCTTCACATTCAGAGTTAAGATGTTGCATAGTATTAATGCCCATTTAATTAAAGACATGCAGCCAAATCTTCCATTTAAGCTTCATAAGTTTTGCCTATTAACAACACTGTATTTTGTCTATCCTCACATGGATCACGACACGGCCACAAAGAAAAAAGGTGGAGAAGTGCATTTAATTAAATAGCAGGCGTAGGTCAAGTGTCTGCCTCATCTGTCATTGTACAGCAAAGATGACTGCAGGAAAATCCCAGGAAAATCAGCTACTCAGTGAAACCAGGTCTGCTGGAGAGCCCTGTGGCTGCTCTCCCTTGGAGGAGCCATCCACAGAGCCTCCTGCCCTGCCTTGGACCTTCATCCACGTTATGCCTTGTTTCCTTTCTCAGTAAAGAGGAAGCAAGCAAGAGGACCACCTGAAAGGGTGGATGCTCCTCACCATGAGCAAAAGAAGGTGAACTGGACCATTTGTTACTGGGCAACAGGTTTTTTTCATGGATTTTCAGAAAGATCTATATACAACACATCCTCTCTCATTAAAGGCAGCACGAACACTTAGCAAAGGTCAATTCCTACCTGGGGTAGAGCTGTGGGGAGACAAGAGGTTAAGGCTGGTAAAATTCCCATGATATCTTTTATGGAGGTGAAGAGATAGTATATGAGAAGAAGAAATCAGTAGAAATATCATGTCCAGCTGCTTAAGAGGAATGAGCTTTTAACTCTTCGAACTTCTGCAGTAAATATTTGTCAGCTGATATCTGGACTGCTCATCACTATCTACTCAAAAACAATCCTCTAGCAGTTGGTTTCTGAGAAGCCTTTTTCCTATTCCCTTTATCTCCTGAAAAGCTGCTGTGCTGCTGCAGGAAGCCAGGCAGCACTCATCCATATTATCTGGAGGGCTCAGTCCTGAATCAGGACTCTTCACTGACAGGTGCTGCCCAAACCCAGAGCAAAGAAATGATCACTGCATCAATAGTTTGTGATCAAATTATTCTCACACAAATTCTTCTTTGTCTGTGGATTATGTCAATCAATGGCAAATAGTTTCTTTGTACGATTCCTGACACATTTAAAAT
Organism: Anomalospiza imberbis; assembly: GCF_031753505.1. Classification (NCBI taxonomy): domain Eukaryota; kingdom Metazoa; phylum Chordata; class Aves; order Passeriformes; family Viduidae; genus Anomalospiza; species Anomalospiza imberbis. Next base: position 12,499,314 of record NC_089693.1, on the reverse strand, counting down.
GCTGCTGGATATGAAGAGTGAGGTGGGAGAAGTGAGGGTGTGACACCATCTCACATCTGCTTTTAGGCAGATCAGCCTGAGGTGGGTAAGGAGGGCGCTGGGTCTCTGCAAGAGGCAGTGGTTTCAAATGTTCCCACCCCCAATTTGTCTTTTCCAACACACCAGTGAAGCCAGTTGTGTTGCAAAGCTGATTTCTCCCATCTGAGCCCACCCATCCTTGTAGGATGAGAAGGTGCACTGGTGAGAGGTGGGAATTTTACCTTCCTTCATGCTTCTAACTTTAGCGTAACCGAATTTCAAGGAGCCAACAGCTACATCTAATCAGTAAAAGAATTGACCCTTGCCCTCTTCCCCCAGCAACACCAAACAGTGTTGACACAACAGGGATGCAAAGCAGGGGAAGAACCCCAGAGCAGGCATCAGATGCAGATATGCAGAATTAGACTAGCTGCTGGTGTAAAGACAAAGAATATTTATCAAGAGTTAAAGTGAACTTGTAAATGTAGCTGTATTTGAGATTTTAAAAACTAAGATGAATATGCTTTTCATTATCCTAAAAGCACATTACTTAGTGTTTACAGTGGTGATTTGTAATTAAGTAATTTAGATTTTTCCACAAATTCTCACGTAGGAGTAGGTGCCACATTACCTGCTCACCAAAGCTTTCCTAGAAGCAGTTGAATCCTGACAGAAAGCAAAATCCATTTGAGTTAACATGGAAATCTCAGGGGAACTTTAAAATTATTCTTGAATAATTCTAAAATCTAATTGTATTTATACTCCTAACTGCTATAAGCCCTTTTTCAAATTCATTGGCAAACAAGTGAAACACGTCTGAGTTGTATGATTTATCACATGAGATTTCTTCAAGGACAGCACAGCTGAAATGAACTGCATGTTCTCAAAAGCTAACAGGCAGATCCTGCCCCTTTTGGACATGCTGCAGTTTTTGTTAGTGACTTTTAGGGGGAAGAGTTCTATTTGTTAAAAAAAAAAAGTGCACTTCTCTAAAGAACATTTAATGTCATGACTTATAACATTTGCTGCTGGGGACATTTTGCAAGATGATGGGGAAGCAGCATATACATTATTAGACTCACAATTTTAATGTTAATAGCTCTTTGCATTCTCATGACACTTTTCAGCCTAGAAACTGAGTGCACTGCTGTGCATAGAAATGTATGTGCCAGTGAAGGAGTGTTTGTTTGTTGCTCTGAGGCCAGCTGCTGCTCAGCAAGGTGAAGGCACAGCTCACACCCCTTGCAAGGGGATGATTACAGTGAGACAGAATCCTGCTATGCTGTCTTGTCATAGGAGGCTAAAATGCTATCAGCTCTTAGTGTCTCCTCAGTGGTGGGGCTGTCAGCAATCCTCCAGTTCTTGGTAGCTCTCAATTTTCAGGTATCTAACAATGGCCCTTCACTCTTAGTAGCCAGGGAATATTCTCTGGAGACAGAAAATCCTGTCACATCCTATAATTAAACACTGCTCCTTTCTGTTTTGGTCCCAAAGCATTGCACTCAGGATCTGTTTTCTAAAACACATAGTTACAGGATTTTGCTCTTATTTGGGTGTGTACAGCTGTGGACAGGAATGCAGACACTAGGAAGATTTGTATCTGATCTGTGGAATCAATTGCATGTGTACAGAGTCTCAGAAACAACCTGGTCTTTCACAGACTCAGCAGCACACATCCAGCCATTCTGGATCATGAGAACTACATTTAACACAGTATTTATGGCACTGACTGCTCTCTGTTTATCAGTAAACACTCAGTAAAATAATTTCTGGCACAATTTTAATACACATTGTAGTAAGCAATGTATATTTTCTTTTATATTATTCTACTTTTCCGTCTTGCAGCATTGAGTTGTGCAGCTTTAGCTTATCAAGGACTGATACCACCAAAACCCACCAACTGCAACAGAATTAGTCACAATATTAAGCATAAATACCTGCAGACATTTTTATGGTCAGACCCTTTAGATTGAAAAGGAATAAATTGAAGTTCCCATTTTATTTGGTTGAAGGTGGGCATTGAGTCACTGTTTGGATGGAGATGCTTTTCATTTTGCAGCATAATGCCTCCTGGTAATAGACAGAAAACTTGGTAAGTGACACCAAGCAGCTAAGCAACAGTACTGCAAAGGCCTGTAAAGTTGTCAGGGCATGGGGAAGACTTTCAGTCGGTATGCAAGGAGTGTTTTGAAATAAGGAATATGTATTTTGACTGTAGGAAGTCTCAGAACATGTCTTTTTCAAAGCCCACATAGTGACTCAAAAAAAGAAGAGAAATCTATTTGTTTATTTCATAAGCAAATAACGGAGATGCTGATGTAGTGTCCCAAAACAATTTCTGGATATTTACTGGTCTTTATTTGCTGTGTTTCCTCTAAACCAAGGTCCACATTAGAAATGTAAATATGACAGATTTCAATATATCTTTATGATAGTATTGTCTTTTCAGCACATATTTTAGTTACTTCTTGTCTATTTTGAATCCTATAATGGTCATAAAAATAACGTGCTTTCTGTGCCCAACAACAAATGTACCAGTACAGAAAGGCAGCCCATGGGGCCTCCTGGAATCAAGGAGCAGGATTTTTTGTTGTGTTATTTACTGGTTTATTCTTCTGTAGAAACAAAGCACTATTTGATCCCCCCTTTATTTCCACTACATCTCATTTGCTCTGTAGTTTACCCCCATTCATGTGTTCAGCAGAGGTATTTACAGCACTAACAAAAGCATTTTTCTGTGGAGGGTCAAAAATCATTTCTCTTAATACATTTGTGGATCTGTTTTTAAACATCATCCATTCATTGTAGAAGTTATATTACAGTGAAAACTCAAAAATAGGTTTTTTACTGTCAGAAAAATTAATAATAATAATTAATTAATAATTCAAGCCTGTGTTGGAAAACAGTCTTTTTCTTATAGCACTAATGATACAAGTGACCCACAAATTATTGTCTTCATACATTATTTTAGCCATCTACCTGCAGAGGGGAAAGCTGCTGTGTTCCCACAGCTTAGCATGTGGGAATGTAGCAATCTTCCAATATGTTATGTCTGCAGATAGAAGAGACACAGACTCATCCCTGGCCAGGAAGCTGCTGGCTCCTTCCTCATTATGGCAGATTGATCAGTTTATACTGATTACAGGAAATGGCTGCTAACTGGGTGAATAAATAACACATCTGTGACCAGGGCTTATCTTTATATTTATTGTTCCTTTCTCCAAAAATGATCATGTAGAAAATCAGAGGAGGGACAACGACAATGTTCCATTCAATCACAGAAAGATTTTTTCCATTTCCAGTAATGGTAGATGTTCCTTTCCCAGTTTACACAGACTAAAAAAACAAGCATCCTTGCCTGTCCTTTCAAAGTTTCTCTCCAGACATGCTATCTCCCAGCTAATATTCACATCTATTAGCACAGAGCCCTTGAGTAACTATTATGTCATTTTGATGAGTCGTAGGTGTGTACTAAAACCACAGAAAAGTTGCACATTACCTGGGCTGCAGACTGACAGAATGTACCCTGCATGTGCCTGGGACACTGACAGTGCTTTCTGAGAGGGTGTTTTGATTTGGGGAACACTTCCCACACCCTGCTCTGTGGCACTATTTTACACTCGCTCCCCAAGAGGTGGGGAAAGGCTGATAAGAAATGGAAGGGCAAGTTCACACACTGCAATTTTAGGTCTTGAAAGCAATCTGTTACACTGACCACAGTATCTCTGCTCATATGGGAAAGAAAGTTTAGTGTCTGTACTAAACAAGAGTATTTTATTCTTTTTATTCTCTTCTCACTTGTAAAAATAAATTATGTAACTACTTACATTTGAGCCACTCTTTCTTTCCATATTTTAGCATTATTGTGCTCCTTATTTCCATTTCCAGTCTCATTCATCAGAAAATGAATATGGGTTTGCATCATATTAGAAACATTAGCTTTATCAAGAGCCTGATTAAAGTCCAAATTAAAAAGAAATTTGATTTTAGTATCACCGTGTGTGTAGAGTAAATATGTTGTCTGCAGTAAAGTTTTCACCTCCATTTGCTTTTGATGCTTATAATAACTTAATAAGTTTTTTATTCAGTTTGTAAAGTGCCCCTTTTTAGCCTCTAGCTGCTGGGTGACACCATTTGTGATTTCCAACGAAATTAAATTAAGTGAAAATTCGATCAACACGAAGATTGTTGCTTCCACAACTTCACTGAGAGGCATGGGCTCTCGCAGAAGTGACACATCTTCCCCACAGGAAGCACAACCACTGCATGAGGCAGTTTAACTCAAAGGAGAAGATCTCCCAGAGAATGGAGTAGCTAACATTCTGTTTCCAGTCTATCATGCCTGGTTTAATTAATGATTAATTATCATTAATGACCCTAGCTCGGCCCTTCTTGGCAGCAGGCATTCGGGATGACCTCTCTGTCATTCCTGAGGAAGAAGCCTGTCTCCAGGTACATCTTTATATGTCCCCATGCTCCGAGAGCCCCGGGGTCCCTACCTGGGCAGCCCCTGCTCGCAGCAGGGCCTTTCCAGCTGAGGGGGAGGAGAGGCCACAAGCACTTTGCTCAGACACTGGAGCATGGACAGCACCACACCTTTGCTAGTCGTAATATGCCTCAAGTGAGTGGTAGAATCTGAGCTCTAAGAACAAGGAAATCAGGGAATTAAAAAAAAAATCTTTTTGTGCCTGCTGTTCTCTCCTTTTTCTTTCTGCTGAGATGCACTCCATTTTTTTGCCTTTGCCATAGCCATATTATAATCTTCTTTCTAAGCAGTTCATAACAGGAAGCACAATCACAGAGTTCAACAAAACACCAGTAAAAACATCCCTAGGGAAGCAGTCAAGTGGTCAAAGCTTGGCAACGTGGCTTTGCTATTGTATCTGCACTCACATCTTGCTCACCTCCCCAAACACTTTTGTGAACATATCGAAATAAAAGGTAAAAACTACTTCCCCTTTCACTGTAGTCCTCTTTGAGTCAGAAAGTTGAGTATTTTTCACCACATAATTTTTACAGGATTTTCCAATAGGACTTTACACAATCCATGGCCTAGATGTCTCATAGTGTATTTACCAAAGGAGACAAGTAGTGATTTCCACCACAGTGGTGAGCTAATTTAATAATGGACACAAATGATAACTTACAGTACCAGGACTTCAGAGTACTTGACAATAATCCCTGCACTTCCCAGCAAACACTTTGAGAAAATGGGGATCAATGTCTAATAGTATTGGTTATTATCAGTATCCTCCTGACACATCAAGGATTTTTCATCTTCTACAATAGAGAAATGAGGTCACTTTGAGCATATATTGGCAGAGAAACTTTACAAGAAGTCTTGGAGACTTAGATTGGGGTTTTTAAACCAGAATAGGTTTCTATCTTTTAACTGTTAAGTTTTCAGAATCCCTTCCAAAAAACATGTGGTCCTTAGCTCAGGGAATGGCGACTACAGAAAAAGAGCTTAACTGATGGCACTGTAATGCATTTTTCATTTTATATTAGTGTTGAGCTACAAATCTATCTTCCAGGTGGACCATGTGGCCTCTTGTACATCACCTTGAACGTGACAGTACAGTGTGTAAACCATTTGGTGAAGGTTACTGTTAATAACAAAGGTGAAAGCAAAGAAAAGGATATCAATCCAAATTGTTTGAGTGTTGTTCTGTCGTTCTACCCCTGATCACACAGCATAGGTTGGGGGTTTACAGTAACCCAGTATATTTGGAAAAAGAGGCGTGTATTGTGTAAGCAAAGCAATAGGTGTCACCAGGTGTCACTATTACACGGGGTTTTTTCTTTACATGTGAGCAAATGGCCAGTTTGGAGAAGATATATCATATTATCAGTTCATGCCTAAGTATTTGGTATAGAACCTTCAGTGTAGGTAGAAAAGGCTCTGCAAATGCAGAACTTGCTGTCTTCTCTGGGCTGATGTCTTTCACATCATTTATCACTGGGGACAAGGAGAACCATGGGGCTGAGGTTCCTGCTAGGGAGAATTTCCCCAAGTACTGTTGTAGAATCTCTCTTCTGGAATATGAATATGTACAAATAAACAAAAATGCTCTGTAATATCCCCTGTAAATACATCACTGCATCTTCTTTACTGACAAATTGCTTGTAGAAGCCTGATCATCTACTGCTAGCAGAAGATAGATGTAGTACTAAATTAAGGTGCACCACTCATGTGTTTGCTCTACAGTGTTGGGGTAATATACATCAAACAGTGAAAACAAGTGTAAATATTTGGAGAAGAAATGGTAGAGCATAAGGACAGTGATGGCTGGGGACTTACTTTTACTATAAAACTGCAGATATCTACTTACCTGACGAAAGAATGTTGTGCTGTGTTTGAAGCCATGGTGGCTCTTTCTCAGAGGATACCAGGAGACTTCCCACAGAATCTTACAGAAATCCTAATTGATGTGTGGGTAGTGCACTGAACAACTCTCAGACTAGACCCAGACTGTAGCTTCATGGTAAATCCCACTCATACTGCCAAGCAGCTTGCAAAGAACCCACTTCTATCTTGTCCTGGGTGGGAAAGACACAACTCAGAAGAGGGATTTCCACTGAAGGAAGAAATATTGCCCAGCCATTGCATGGGACAGTCAGTAGCCTAGGCTGGTGTTTGCTACCATGGACACAGCTGGCATAGCTGCAAGTGTTTGATCTGAAGTGAGGTTATTTATTTTGGAGGAAGCTTTACATTCAGCCTGCCTGGTGGCCAGGGGGTGGTAAGGAACTGTGTCTCTCCAGACCCCAAAAACTGAGCTGTCTGGGGAGGTCTGCAGAGAAAGCACTGAAATGCTCCAGGGTGCAAGTACTGGCCATTTCAGTTTTAGTAATCTGCCTCAGAATGCCATTTTCAGCAAAAGGAATTTCTGACATATAAAACTTTCCTGCTTTCAACATCTGCCTTTATCCAAAGCTCACTGGAGGCAATAGGAATCTTTAAGCTGGCTGAATAGACTTTGCATCATTCCTGTTTTGAAGATTTTGCTTCCTACCTAATAGGAATAGTATGTCTTGTGATGTGCTGCATTGCAGCTTGGTCCCTGGAAGAAGCAGTGTTGGAATTGATGAATCATTCTCGTCCTTGAGATATTGCCATATAGGACTATAACTGTCATAAATAGTATTGCAGTGACTGAACTTAAAAGTCACGATCTGTGGAAGAATCTAATCCCTTTTGAACATTCACAGCTGCCTCTTTACCACTAACTTCACCTGATTCACTTCAAGGGAGAAGCCTCTTTGAAGATATTTTCTTTCCTTTGCCTAAGAAACACTATCCATTTCTCTGCACACTCTGACATTGCTTCTTCCCCTGAAAGCTGGTGCCCTTGGACATTTGAACCTCATTAAATTTAGAAAGCCCAGTAACTTGGGTTTGTTCCCATAGTGATGTTGCAAATCTCATATTTGCATGGGATTCTTTTTAAACATTCATTATCTCTTGTGGCTGCCAACACTAAGTATAATATCACATCCTCTTGTAGTTAGAAAATATGGATTCTGTAAGACACGGAGATTTATAGCAAAGTAAGGAAAAAGAGACAGTGCAGCAAAGAAGAAAATACTCAGTACATTTACTAGCGGGAAAGCTGCAGAAGGTAAAAACAACAAAAATTGTTTGAGACAAAAAACCTGACAGACATGATAGGTATTAGTGCAAATTTAGGACAAATTTTAGATTTGTGGGAAAATGTTCACAATCCTCTCGCCTGTCTCAGGATAAATATGAAACGGGGGATTTGCTATGCCAGAGTAAAAGACCTTTAATGAGTACCAATTCCTTCTTGTGGTTCAGCAAGCACTGTCCTGGTCACGACTGCCACAGCCTGCAGGTGCTGACTGCCACATCTCCATCTTAAATACTTGCTCCTGGGCACTCAGAGGAGGGCCAGTTTTATTAAGCCAGTTTGAGACCATCAAAAAAGATGATACTCCTGATAGCTCAGGACTATAATAAGGTAGTGCATTACACATTGTGTAATAAATATAGCTGGAAGCATTACAAAATGGCTGGAGAAATCTCCAGCATTAATATTTGATTCAAGATCTTTTAGTTGTCTGTGGCATATTTTGATTGAGGAGGCTTGTGAGTATATTTATTTATTTTTAGATTTATGTAAATGTGCACAGTCAACATCTCTTGAGGCACCAGCATGGCATCCAGTAATATATGCTGCGTAGTGTAAGCCCATTTCCGTCAGAGAAAAGGAGCACTGCTGCTCGTCCCAAAACCCAAATACCGCTAAATTCCCTGAGGCGGCCCCTGACAAAGCAGGTATCAGCTCACAGCGCTTGCAGCGGGCAGCAGCAGAGCCAGCGCAGTGTGTGGAAGGAATCTGTGTTTCAGGGTCACAGGCTGCGGTGTGACACGGCTCTGCCAGGTCCGGTGACCCGGCGGGTGTTTGCGCAGCGCCCCGGCCAGCTCGGCAGCGAGAGGCAGCCCCAGCTCCGGGCTGGCCTCCAGAAGCCACCTCGGGGGAAGGCAGGAGGGAAGCGGCCCAGGGGTGCCGCAGAGCCCGGGCCACTCTCCCCAGCTGCAGGCAGCCTCTGGGCGAGCCCGGCAGGGCCACCCTCCCTGCCAGCCCCAGCGGGAGCAGCTCGGAGCTCCAGCTGGGCTTGCTCAGGCAGGGGGGCTCAAGCCTGCAGCCCCTGCTCCCTGCCTGGACTGCACAGATCTGCTGATGCTTGTTGTTCCTGTTCAGTTCTAGCTCTGATGTCCTATCTTGCCAAGGAAATGATGCACGGTTATTTTCTAAAAATCTATCCTGCCAAGCCCAAGTAATGCAGTTTTCTAAACAGGTTCTTCTAATGGGACAGTTGTTGTAACGAGGAGTCTTTTGAGAATTCAGGAAGCCAGAGTATGACGAGTATGGCTGCTACCCCAAAGCAGAGCACCTGCGGAAAGGCTGCCCAGGTCTGTGTTGAGGGATGGTGTCTGGGCACTGTTTGTCACCCACGGGGGAGCCTGCACCCTGCCTGCTCTGCACCCTGCCTGCCCTGCACCCTGCCTGCCCAGTACCCTGCCTGCCCTGCACCCTGCCTGCTCTGTACCCTGCCTGCTCTGCACCCTGCCTGCCCTGCACCCTGCCTGCTCTGCACCCTGCACCCTGCCTGCTCTGCACCCTGCCTGCCCTGTACCCTGCCTGCCCTGCACCCTGCCTGCTCTGTACCCTGCCTGCCCTGCACCCTGCCTGCTCTGTACCCTGCCTGCTCTGTACCCTGTACCCTGCCTGCCCTGCACCCTGCCTGCTCTGCACCCTGCCTGCCCTGCACCCTGCCTGCTCTTCACCCTGCCTGCCCTGCACCCTGCCTGCTCTGTACCCTGCCTGCCCTGCACCCTGCCTGCTCTGTACCCTGCCTGCTCTGTACCCTGTACCCTGCCTGCCCTGCACCCTGCCTGCTCTTCACCCTGCCTGCCCTGCACCCTGCCTGCTCTGTACCCTGCCTGCCCTGCACCCTGCCTGCTCTGTACCCTGCCTGCTCTGTACCCTGTACCCTGCCTGCCCTGCACCCTGCCTGCTCTGCACCCTGCCTGCCCTGCACCCTGCCTGCTCTTCACCCTGCCTGCCCTGCACCCTGCCTGCTCTGTACCCTGTACCCTGCCTGCTCTGCACCCTGCCTGCTCTGTACCCTGCCTTCCCTGCACCCTGCCTGCCCTGTACCCTGCCTGCTCTATACCCTGCCTGATCTGCACCCTGCCTGCCCTGCACCCTGCCTGCTCTGTACCCTGCCTGATCTGCACCCTGCCTGCCCTGCACCCTGCCTGATCTGTACCCTGTACCCTGCCTGCCCTGCACCCTGCCTGCCCTGCACCCTGCCTGCTCTGCACCCTGCCTGCCCTGCACCCTGTCTGCTCTATACCCTGCCTGCTCTGCACCCTGCCTGCCCTGCACCCTGCCTGCCCTGCACCCTGCCTGCCCTGCACCCTGCCTGCTCTGCACCCTGCCTGCCCTGCACCCTGTCTGCTCTATACCCTGCCTGCCCTGCACCCTGCCTGCTCTGCACCCTGCCTGCTCTGCACCCTGCCTGCTCTGTACCCTGCCTGCTCTGCACCCTGCCTGCCCTGTACCCTGTCTGCTCTATACCCTGCCTGCCCTGCACCCTGCCTGCTCTGCACCCTGCCTGCTCTGTACCCTCCCTGTTGGCCTCCCGCCGCAGGAAGGCTGCAGCAGCTGGCAGCCCAAGGGTGTCCAGGGCTTGTTGTCCAGGAGAGAACATCCAGCACATCTCAGGGGGTTCCAGTGGGCAGATCCAGCCTGGTCCTGGGGACTCGTTCAGGGCTGAAGCACCGCTCAGGAGTGGTTTGATTTAACCGCTTTGCTCTTCCCCTAGTCTGAGCAGGTCAGACTGCCTGATGAGAGCTGGGTTTGCAATTTTTGAACAAGGTACTTTTTCCAGGTAGAAGTATGGTAGTTGTCAAAGTTTAAATTTTTGAATGTCATCTAGTAGTTTTTTTTTTTTTTTAATAGAACAATTTCTGATGAACATTTGTGATTTTTCTATTGCTTTGAAAGCGTAAAGAAACATCTGTCCTTCTGCAAAATCTTTTGATTCTTTGTTTCCTTAGAAAAGTGGAGTGACAGGTTTATTTAAAAAAAAAAAAAGAGGTTAAAGATGAAAGAAGTTAGAACCCCAACTTTTATGTCTTTTCCAACAGCAATATTTCAATGCTCTTAAAATTATTTTACACTTAAAACATCCCATTTAGTTAAACAAAATGCCATTTAAACAGGTTTTTTAATGCCTTAATTTTTCTTTTAAATAAGGTTAATTAGCAAAAAAACCTTTATTATATGAAAAAAATTAAGATAAATTAGAAGGTGGCCTCCACACTCACACACTTTTACATATTTCCCAGAATTGTCTTCCCTATTTCACAGCATGAGTTGAGAGAAGATGAGTGCTAAAACTTTGTCTGACCATATTTGCCCTCTTAAATTTTCCTGAATTGAAACACAATCATTTTCTCACTTTTATCTTCATTTCATGTAAAGAAATGTAGGGTCAAAGAAGAGGTTTCTCACTCCATCTCATTCATGTCTTGGAAAGAAAAGTAAGGTGGAAAGATTCAACTGAAAATCTGATTTTGCAGAAATATTTCTGTCCCACCAGGACAGTAGCACTCCTCACTCATCCTTGAGATGTCCTCATTGCCCACCCCCATGGAGATTCCACCAAAGAAAAGTGTCTCTATCTCTCCCTCCCTCTCTCCTTTCTCCTGGCTTCTCTAAATAAGAAATAAACACAGTTTTAGACCTGTCACTGTTTTCCAGTGGTTGGTAACCTCCAGCTTTCTGAGGATTGCTTTTGTCTAATTGTTCTGGTGAGTAATTCAGCTGCAGCCCGTGAGACGACAGCGGTTCCTCGTGCCTGACGGGCTGCTTTGTGCTCATGTCACAACTTCTTTGGAAAATTGTTAGCTCGCACTCTGGTAATTCAATTTTGATGAATACCCTGTAACTTAATTTACTCTGTGGCAAAACACAATTGTATAAACAAATTGGTTCTGTCCACACCCATGGTACCTTCACAGGGTATCATTTTCATATTAACCTCTTCGAGCTATGAGAGATTATATTGTAGACCCTGAAGCAGGAGCGTGTCTGTAAGCACAGAGCAGATGGTTTTAGTTTCACATTGCAGCTTTTACAGAGGTCATTTACTGAATGTGAGAATAACAGACCAAAATAAAAGGAATTGCCATAATGTATCAAAAAAAGGTGAGTTGTGACAGCAGCTGGGAGACCCTGGCAGGAACCAGGACACTGTTGCATGGCATCTGCATGTAGTCAAACACAGCAACAGTCTATGTTCCAAGGAATTCAAATACTATGGAAATAAGTTTTAGTTCAGTAATTATGTTAAAAATTGTGAAATATTTACCACCATTAGCATAGGAGATGTTGCAAAGTTGTTAAACAAAATGAAAAGCTCCTTTCTGTGCTAGCAGGAGCAGCCTCCAGCCTGTTGTGCAGCACAGGCTGTGTCTGCACCATGAGATCAGGGCCCCAGAACACCTTCCAGTGAGGAAAATAGCTGGCCTAAACCTGGAATGTGAAATATGTTTAATTGCCTTAAAACCTGGATAACTTCCTTAATTAAATTTGATGCAAGCCTACCTGTAGTCATTGACTTAGGGGTTGCATTGTTGAGAGGAACATAATTTAAGTTTTTGGATAACACAATATTGAAGGCAAAATCAATAAAATATTTGCTGTATTATGTTTGCTTTAAATTATGGAAGTGTTGTATGTAAATATTATCAAAATTGTAATATTTGAGCCTAATAAAAAAGGAAAGGCAACACCAGGGATGTTAACAACAGCAGGGCAGTTCTAGTCTCTACTTCCTTTACAGACATCCTGACAATTTGACTTCCATTTACCTGGCAAAAAGGGTGATGGAAGGTGTTTTAAAAGAGATTGAAGAAACTGACACCCTTTGTACTGCAACAAAAATGCAGTGTGAAGCTGGCCAGACTCACTTTTTAAAAAATGCTGATAACCCTATTGATCAGAGTGGGGTTATATCAGGGGTCAGATCAGCCCATGCTATTTCCAGAACTGCCTTATCACCACAGTTCCCATCCCATGTTCTCCAAATGTTCAGTTTGAACCCACAGATGTTTCCAGGCACTCTCAAGGCAAATAGGTGGCACCAGCTCCTTGCAGATTTTCCTTTAAGGGCTCAAGATGGTGTAAAGAATGTATTTAGCATATGCTTCCCATGTGTCCCCTCCCTGATGCACAGAGGGGTCCAGTAAGTCTGCAGGTACTCCCCCATAGCCCAGGTGCTGGCACTGAGGGCTGGGTGCTGTTTTAAAACCTCACTAGAGTTAATGCTGTATCTTCTGCCCCTTAGATGTGTCTCAATGTCCAGTTCTTCCTTCTCACCAAATCTCTGTGCTCGCTGAGCTGCATCGTGTTTGGTCCCCTCGTGACGCGAGGTGAGTGGGGGTGCCAGGCACATGGTGGCAGGAGGGGCTGTGTTCCCAGCACAGCTCCTGCTCAGCAAGCTCCAGGGCCAGCCCTCTGGGGAGTGCAGTCAGGCTCCTTGAAGTCCTAAGTGCAGGTTTCAGCAAGTAGAAAAGACTAATGTAGGTGCAAATAAATATTTGAGAAATTGACTTTTAGAACTCCGTTGTGATCTTGTCTTGGCCCCATCACAAAGGCTGTTTATTGTTTGCTGTCTCTGCCTATGGATCTCCTTTTGTAATCTCTGGAGCTGTTATTAAAGGAGAAAGCTGGAAACTTGAAAACTGCTGGGCCCAACTGTTTAATGGGTATGGATTTATCTAAGGATGCTTTGCCCAGCAGCAAGGAGCTGTAAGAAGAGCATGTCACTAGTTCTTCTCAATGCAATGACCTGATGTTTTCTCTGCTCTCTGTTTGTAGCAAGCTTTGTTTTTTAACAAGGAGCTTTGGTCAATGCTATCTTGGAAAAAATTCAGGTTTCCCTAACAATTCTGTTAATATTTTTGGCTAATGGAGAACATGATCATACAGACAATAGTGATTTGCTCTAAATTTCAATTCACAGGTAGCTTCAAAACTTCTGTCTCAAAGCAGTTTTGCAGGTCTAAGAGAGATTTTTAGCCACAGACTACACTGGCCTTCTAGAACTAGAATTGTTCAATGGTGTCATGGGTGATAAAGTCTTACTTTGCCCACCAAACACTCTGTATGAATCTCTGATTTACCAGCACGTGCCTGAATGCTGTCCTGAGCAGCACTGGATGCAAACATGTTCTCAAATGCCTTGCTGGCTTGGGCCTTGCTGTAAGAACTTAAGCATATGCCTAAAAATTTGCAGTATTGGAACGATAATAATGTTTCCATTTTACAAAGATCAGAACAAAATGGAATCAAAATGTTCCCCCTTGATGTCGAGCAGATATCTTTAAACCATCATTTTGGAATTTTTTTTTAATTGTTTTTTCGGTTTTGGGATTTACTCAACCCTTCTTTGATCAGCTGTGAAATGTTATTACTACCAAAGGTGGTCTCTGCATTAAGATGCAAGCTGCTTGAACAGTAGATTAACCATGGTGATTAATGATGATAATGGATGAATGCTTTTGTCACTAACAAAACTGCATGACCACATATAAGCCTTAAAAACAGAATTAAAAATATAGCATTATTTAATCTGTTTCAAGAAGATTGTAAATGCCTTGAGATATTGATCCAGTCTGTGAGACTGCCTATAAGGATACTCTCTGCCTGCTGTAGTGGGCTTAGATACAATCTAATAAGAGCTCATTGAATAATAAACAATGGTAGGCACCCAATCCTAAAAATTTAGATTGACGGAATTCCCTCCCCAGTGAAGAGAAAAAAGCTGCCCATAAACCCATTACTGTCCACTCACCCATAAGCCAATAGAAGATCTTGGATTATTGGGACTCTTAGCTTTAAGAGAAATTGCTTTCCTAAATTTGACCTCCCACACTAAATATAAAATATGGAGCATCTGTAATGAAGGGATTGCAGCCCAAATAGCTATCATCTCTCAGTGGCAAAGGTTAGAAGGTTGATGCACATTGGTTCCATGGGGATGGGGATGTTGGTGACCTTTTGGCATGAAAATGGTCACTTGGAGCTGTAATGTGAGAGAAAGGGGTCGGGTATTAGCCACTAAAGACTCTCTGATGCTGTGTCCTTGTTAAGCTTTTACAGAAAAAAGCCATGGAGGCATTATGGGAAACAGCATCAAGTCCCATCTACCAGATCTGAATATGATACAGAGGAAAAGTGAAACTGGATATATGCCCCATTTAGGTAACATTTCTTCACTTCTTAAAAGGACAAATGCCTTCTGAGCTTATATAGAGCATTCATTTCAAAGAATCAGCAGGTAAAGACAATACTCTTTTGGCCACTCTTTGACTCAACTTTCTATTGGCTCATGATGGGCCAAGTGTGTAAGTCCCAAGATGCATTCCCTTTCCATGTTTGCTTAAGGAATCAAATATTGCAGAAAGCAAAACAAAAATCCAGTATGCGGTTCAATGAAATTGCTGCTGTCCATAGCCTGTGTTTTAGTGTAATTCCTGTAAATGATTGTGAGGGGCTATAGAGGGAAACACAGTGAACACAATGTTCCTTTTTGATCAGCAGCTTTTAACAAAGGAAGGATGTTGAACATCTGAAAGTAAGGAGTGCGGAGTTCACTGCAGGTCACCATTAAGGACAAGAACAAGGTAATGTAAGAGGCTGTGTGATTCCAGGTTGACAGGAGGATCTTAAAAGATCAAAAGTGTTTTATATATATATGTTTTAGAGGACCAGAAGTGCTTTCAGTCAACAGATGAAAATGCTAATGTTTAGAAATGATGAAAGCAAGACAAATGTGGTGGTGAATTCCAACTGAGTCATCAAAACAACAAGTATTCTTAGTCTGTGGTTTTTAAAAGATTATTGCAAATTGTCCATCAGTGCAGGTGTGGTAAAAATGGCTATTCTGCTGCTATATGAACAGCTCACTGCGTTTGTTATTTTGGGATGGCAGAGTTGACAGTGAGTTGTGACTTGCAGTATTTCTCCTTTTAGAGCTAGATGTATTTGAATAAGTCTGTTAATTATTTAAGCTTTACATTGTGCTCTCTTCCTGTCAGCAGCAGTAATAGAAATGTTTTTACTGTATAATTAAGGAGCTGGAGAGAAAAGAAAGAAACATTTAATAGCTGTTTCTGATAGAACCTTCATCAGTTTAGTGTGAAAAAGAAAAATGATGGAGTAATATTGCCACCAGCAATCCCTCAGTCAGGTGACTTTTTTGCTGGATCAATTCTGGTTGCTAAGCAACAAGCAAAAAGGCACAGTTATGTTTTGGTAAATCTTTTATTTTTGAATATTCTGTGCTGGAGTTTAAGATACTGTATCTCTTACTAATGCTCTTGGTTCAAGACTCAGGGTGTCTTCTGAGCCATAAAAGCCCATCTTTTCTTATTTTAAAGGGATGATGTTATTTAGTTTTCAGAAAAAGTTTTGTGGCTAATACACACTTGAAAATGCAAAACTGAGCCAGTGATTAGAGAATTTGTTAAAGAAAACCACAGAAAAATCATTACAACAACTTTGACATTTTTGGTTAATGATATCTACATTAATGAGTTAATTGCCAATGCATCACATTTTATGCTACTATCAAATATTAATGTTATCAATGTTATAATAATAGCATCTATTGATATAATTGAAGCTTGCTTTCCAATAGGTGTCATCATGAATAATACCATTGCAGTATTAAAATCAATAATAAGAATATTAGGAGGGCATTATAAAATGTCAATACAATGAAAACCACTTAAATGAATGCTTGATATAAAACAAACTGACTAAATATACTAAGCTATAATTTAAAAGAATAAATTCACAACCCTGTGTATAACAGTTTGGACATTGCAACTGTACCATTCTTAAAAGCAGCAGATTGAAACTAATAATCAAAAAAGTTATGAAAAAAAATCATTGTGCATTCAGTGAGAAAATATTCAAAGAGAGTATGTCTAAGGAAAGTATAAATATTGCAAGTGGTTTGATGTTACATTTAAGATAAAGCCTTAGTGTTGCAAGTGTCCAAAATCTGCTAGCAAATATCAGTGCCTGTCCTCCTTTGAGTTCTAGCCAGACACTGCTGATGCCTGGCAGGATACGTGCCCTGTGTATAAAGAAATCAACTGCCCAAACCTGGAAGAGGACTGGAAAGACAAAGTTCCAATTTTCCAACATGAAACATCTTGTCAGTCTGTGGCCATTGCTTTTCCATTTCAATGGTGGCAAATTGGCACAAAGCTGAGGGTCTGAGGGTAATTCTCTGTGCCTTTCAGCACCTGACAATGAGGCAAAAAAAGAGGTCACAAGTAGGCTTTGAAAATGTAGCACCTGAATATAGCCAGTTCTGTTTGTGTGGAATAGCAAGCAGAACAAATATTTTTGGGGAAAAAAGGCACAGTTAAAGTACTTAATTTCCATACAGTGGACTGAGTGAAACGCCCTCAGTCTGGATTGGTTTTGGCATTTATCCTGGCACCCACAGGAGCGAGGTGGGTGCTGGCAGCTGCCTGGTGTGGGAGCATTTGTCCCTGTGCTGGAGCTTTTCTGTCGTGGCCATGCCCTGGAGCAGGGAGGAAGACTGGCTCTCTTCCAGCTGTGTAGC
This sequence comes from Anomalospiza imberbis, assembly GCF_031753505.1. Taxonomy (NCBI): domain Eukaryota; kingdom Metazoa; phylum Chordata; class Aves; order Passeriformes; family Viduidae; genus Anomalospiza; species Anomalospiza imberbis. The sequence goes on along the minus strand of NC_089693.1, from coordinate 12,482,112 downwards.
TGGGCTGGGAAAAATATCCTTCAGGATGGCCCATCCTGAGCAACACTGATCCTCAAAGACCTGCCTTGCCCCTGGGAAGAAATAATTTAATGTAGAAAAGCAATTTTGCGTTTCTTTCTGTCCCAGATGTGGTGCTGGCTGGGTGGAAAGGCAGCAGGGTGTGCAGCCAGGCCAAGCTCCCTCTCCTCACAGCTTGAGCTAAGCAGAGCCAAAGTGGGTCTTGCAGGGCACTATAGCAAAATGTATAATTCAGCTGAGGAGGATAAAGGTACTCCAGAGAAACTTTCAAGTTATCAGCTCTAGATGACTTTCCATTTTTGACTGCCCATGGTAGTGATCTCCATTCCTCACCACACAGGGTTTGCTGCTGGAGATGCAATGCATTTGAAAGTTTGCCTGAGAACTCCATAAATCAGAATTGTAAATCTGATGGCTTTTCATTACCAGAGTTGTCTTCAGCTATATCTGCCAAAAAAGTTTTAAGACAGATCAGACTTATTTGCCCAAAAACATTTGACATTTACTTCATTACTCGGTGGACTGCATTCCCTTTAAATAAATTTTCCAGTGATCTGGACTTTCACCATGAAAATCTGTACAGTGAACTCCTAGTTTATTATGCCTACTTGAAAAGGGTAATTTAATAAGGCATCACTACAAATACTTAATTGTGCAATGGCTATTGACAATGCCTTTAAACAGTTGCATATTTGCCAGATTTAGCTAATGGAAGTAGAATTGCCACTTAATGTCTCAGTTTGCACTTGCTGAAAATAAATTGTATCTGACATTCCTTTGGCTTTTAAAGGACATATTTGGATATTTACAGTCAGATTGATCTTTTGTTGCATTTATACTTCTTGTGTGAAAAAGTATGAAGTAATTTAGATGGAGATACTTATTTACACATACAGTATTTGTAATAGCTTCATTCAAGTCTGATGTTTCACAGACTTGAGATATTGATATCAGGGAGAGTTGATGGAAAACTGACTTGACAAAATCTATTTTTCAAAAATGTGTGGATTTGTAAAAGATGAAATTTGCTGCAACAGGCTACCTCTAATGACATTTACTTTTAAAAGAAGTTTTGACAAATAAATCACAAATAATTCATAGAGAATTTTGCATCATTTCCTACAAAATTTATTATGTTTCCTTTTTAAATTTAATTTATAACAAAATTAAGTCAAAGAAAAATTCTAAAAGCAAAACGGTGGCATTTTGAACATATGAAAACAAAGTATTCTGCTGGTGTAAGGTGAACTTTTCCTTAGGGTTTTGTTCAAAAAAACTTTTGCAGTATTTCATTCTGATTTAGGTTGCAAATGAGGTCTCCAATACTGAAAATGGGAAAAAAAATTCATATTGAGTTCTAATGCAGATACATTTAGCTCATTTTGTATTCTCTGTTAGAAATATAATTACTTATCTCTGTACTTCCCCTTTCTTCATACCTAATTTAAGAAACAAAATATTTTTTTTAATGAAGCAACTTATCATCACATTAAGAGGCTCAGGAGCAATTGAATTACAAGTATTGCAATACTGCAATTTATTTCAATTGTAATGAATGTACTGTCAAGTGTGAATCTACTTTATTTTGATAAAATAATTTTTTTGCATTTGTTTTCTGTAAATGTTAAGGTTTGTCTGTAGATTGATAGGTAAAGAAGTTCCTACTTCAAATTTCTGAATTGTTTACAAATAGCAAGAAGACACACAAACACCTGAGGGGTGGCTACTGACTTGTGAATGACTTGAAATCAGCCCTTGAATTCTACATTTTCCAGAATCCAGGGCAATTCAGCCCAGCTTTGTTGTCTAGACCAATTCATTTTTTAATTCAGTGATAAATTTTGATACCTGTTACAAGTCTACTCTGTGTAAAGCCTCATGCAGTTGTTATTTAGGCATTGAAGGGTGAGGGGATTTTTTTGCCTGTACTTTTGGTGGGTTAGTTTTGCTCATGTGTATGCTCTGATAGAAATAACCATTGGAATAGAGAAATAGTGGCAGGAAGATTAATACCTGGATTCTCATCTTTCAAGGCTTCTTTTGTGGCATAAGAACTGCCTTTCCATTTCATAAGAGGATTACCTTTTGTACCTCCTCTTGCTTGGGCAGCAACATTTCAGCTGTGAGTTCAGCTCACCACTATTTTGATTGTAAAAGGGGGTGAATAATTGCTGTAGTTTCCCTCCCTTAGCACTGTTTTTCCTAACTTATTTTATTTCTGTCCTCTCCAGAATACCTGCATGTCAGTTGACTTCTCCCTGAGAAGAACTTTGTATTTCTGGGCATTTCTGTGGGCCCATCCTGCAGTGTACTGTCTCTTTCTGCACACTTCAAAATGACCATAGAGAGAAAATTCATTGCCTTTTGTGATTGGTCTGTGCTGGACCATTCCTTTACTCCATATGTTCTTGACATGCAGACACTACATGCTGATAAGAAGAATAATAATATTATATCAAATATTTCCCCTGGAGAAGATCACTGCCTACAATGTTATAGTGAGTTATTCACTAATGTATGGAGAGGGGCAGAACAGAAAATGACAGTACCAAGTTATGAAAATAGGATAAAGGACATAGCAATAGAGAAACTAGATCATGACCCTGGAGTCCAGCAGGATTTCTCTCTCTGTCCTCAGAGGTATAAGGACAGCTCAGCCTCAATGATGCAATGACACAAACAGCCACCTAAGCTACAGGGTCTCATATTTGCAGTTTGCTCTCAGCTGATTTAGATTTGCCAAAGTTCATTATTTCAACATTAAGCAGCACTGGAAAATTCCACTCACTTCTGGAGAGAATTGCAGCTAAAAATAGTGAAAAGAAGCCACTGTCTATGGATTGTCTATAAAAAAGCACACAGAGGATCTCCTGTGTAGAAACAGGTATTTGTGTGTGTGCACATTCATTTCTTGGTAGTTTGTCAGCAGTGAAGCAGATACTTCATACTTTTAGACATATCCCTTTTTCTGTTGCATAGCTGTTGCCAGATCATTGGGAAAGTTCTTCTATTGAGATATGGGGCACACAAGCTCTGTGAGGGAAAACTATTTCATGCTTCCATAGAGAACAAATCTGTAGCCAAACTTTCATTCAAAAGCCTCTAAATGTCCACAGGGAAGATAACAATTTTCTCTTCTTGCCACTGTTTTGTTAAAAAAAAAAAAAAAAAAAACCACAAACTAATAATAGAGGAAAAAAACTTACAACAAGGAGTAATAAAAAGGTAATCCATAGTCTGGGGCCTTGTGTAAATGCAGTAAACATGAAGAATTTATTAAGTTTTTCTTATTCCAGGTGGAGATTGTTAAAGGCAGGCTTACTTCTCCTGAACTGTTCAAAATTAACTTTTTTGGAGTACAAAGTTTCCCTAAACATCTTAAAATCAGCCTCAAGCTGGATGGTCTGAAAAAGTGGTAGCTGAAGCAATACAAGCACAGTGGAAACAAGGAGAAAGTCAGTTTGGGGGGGGCTCTATCCCTGGCAGGCACCAGGAAGGGCAGGCTGGTGCCCCCTCAGAGGAACTGACCCCTGCAAAGACAGGAAGCCACATTAGGGAAAATCAAAGCAGTATCTCCAAAACAGTCCTCAGAAAGAAAAGAAAATGTAGAGAGGCTCCAGCCCGGGGCACAAAGGAACTGAACAGCAGCTCCCTGGGCTTGGTTCAGTTCAGATATTTTCTTCCCCTTCCCTGCCACTACTTTGCCACTGCCTGAGTCCTGAGTCAGGTCAGGTTCCCTCCACTCCATGTGCTGTCCCCACCTCCCCTACACCTCTCAGCACCCTCCCACTTTCTCCAAAACAGGGACAGACCTCCTTTGATGGATGCTGGGACTTGTCAGGGTTCTGCATCCATCTCATCCCTGCTGCCTGTGCTTTCTGTTAAGATTTCTGGCTTCTTGGGACACATATTGTAGTTTGTTCTTACAGGCTGTAAAAACAGGGTCTAATTTTAGGGTTTCCACCTAATGGCTATCATTATGCACTACCATTCCATGGTAAGTCAAATTCCTCATAATTAATTAAAAATACTCAGGTAGGAAGGTCAAGGCAAAAATTCTTCTTGTTGATTTGAAGCACTTTTTCCATTTGCTTATTAATATTCTAACTGATGTTGAATTGTTGTGGCCAAGACCTCTTTCTATCTGGCATTTTAGATCCCAGTGATTTTATAAGGAGAGGACCAGATTCTGACAATTTTAAGAATTTGTTCAGTCTCAGCTAATCAAACTCAAAGTCTCCTATGGAAGACCCCTAGCCTGCCCATGAAAATGCATCCTTCTCTCTTCCCATCATGTTCAGTGAAACTTGTTATTCTGATTCTTGTTACTAATGAAATTTCTGTTATGTTGTCCATTATAGTTGAGATAAACCTTATGTTTTGTTGAGGAAACCACAAGAAAAACATTTGAAAGCTCATATCTTTCTAAGCAGTCAAAAACCTGGAAAAATTTGGTTGTTTGTTTCACAAAATAGTGTGAGTCTATTTATAACTGAGATATAAATAATCTTAATTTCCACATTATATCATTTTTTTTTTACTTGATGAGATTTCCAGATGTAAGAACCCTTCAACTACAGTTCAGTGGCAAGAACCAGTATTTTTTTCTTCAGACAAAGTTAAGATCCTTCTCAAAGCTCATAATGTTTTTAAGGCAAACTGTTAAGGTGTATCAGGTGTGCTATGAAAAGCTACACAGAATATCAATATGTAACACCAGGGTGAATCCTCCTTCTTTTGAAATCCTCCACAAAGTCTCATAGCTGCATACTCTGCTCAACTCATTGTTAAGAGTTTAAACCACAGGAAGGCTTGCCAACATCAAATGAGACTGTTTCAGAGATGAACAAAGGAAAATGGCTGCTTTGGATTGCACACACCTGATTTTGCAGCAAAACACCTGGGCCTACTCCCTGTATATTACCTATTTAATTAATTTATTATTGATAGTATTATGTGTGCTAAGAGATCTTGCTGACTTCACAGGTTACCCTGGTAACAAAAATGAGTGTGCACATTTTTCTGCATCTGACGAAGCTGAGTTTGTTGCTCAGCCTCAGCACACACCTCTCCTGTTCCTACCTGTAGCACAGACAATGGTTATGTGTCTGAATGAGGTAAAGGTGGTCAACATCAAACCTGAAAGATTATGTCCCTATGTGCCACCCTTGCACGGTGACTGGAAAATTTGTAAATAATCAGTTCTGAAATTAGCAGAAGAAAACCAGACAGAAACTGCACGGTGCCTCTGGGGTCTGCAGAGCCTGGCTGCTGGGCAGGGTGGCACGGCACGCACAGCCTGCCTGCTCTGAGGTCCACCCCTGGCATACTGCAGCCAGCTCCTCCCCTGCCCAGCTCTGCTGCTCGCCCCTGTGGTGAACTTGTCTGCAGGCACTCAAGCACAGTTCAGTAAAATCAATGGAAGCATTTCCATGAGGCTCCGTGGGTTTCGGGTTGCGTTCGCTCTGTGCACCATAAATGACAGCTGTAAGAGCGGGACGCGGACCTGTCAGTGCGTGTTGCACCCTGGCACCAGGATGTGGCAGAAAGTGGTCAGTATCGTGGAATTGTACAAGAATGTTGTTCTGCACATAAAATAGAGTCCTAAGTTCACCCTACACGTGGTGTGCTGCAGAGCAGACAATGATCACTTAGTGGATTTCCCTATTCTTCACACAAATTTAGTGGCAGAATTCAGTTCCTGGTTACAGTCAGATTGTTGAAAAGGGAATTGCTACCCAAAGCCAAATTCTGACCTCACTTGGCGGATTGTAAGTGCAGAGTGAACTCTCTGGTGAAGTCATCTGTGTTTGAAACAGCATAAATGAGGGAGAATTTGGAACTATATTATAAAAATTCAACACTTGGGGTGCTTTGTGAGATAATGCATCAGGCCATTAAAACATGAGTGGATACGTTTGTATGTTATCCTAAGAAAAGTCTACTTTTGATCTATTTTAAGATTATTTGTGGTGTTATGTCTTCATTGTAGATTCTAAAGTTGATGATAATAGCATTAACACTGCAGCCCCTTCTGATGTGGTGTCAGTTACGCTCTTCACTTTCATGGAGCAACACTTTGAAATTTCAAAATACTTGAAGATACTGTAACAGCCAGGGCTGCCAATATAGCATGGAACTGCTACTTCACAATTCAAGTAGTCAGCTATTGACTCGTGGCAATCTATATCTGCATTAAAATGGTGAGTTTTGGATTAATGTGGAGCTGAAAGCCCAACTGAGGCTCTTTGCTGCCAGCCTGTCTCTGTAATTGCAGCATGGATTTCACCAACCACAAAGGGCAAAATGAATGTGATCATCCCCAGCAGTCGATAGCACATTGATTTTTTTCACTCTACGATTCGCACAAATATTGAAGCTCATTTTTTAAGCAAGGAGGATTATTAATCTACATTTCTTTAAAAATAAGTCCATTTTGAAGCACGGTACCTTGCAGGGCTTATTTAATGTGCAATATGCAAATCAGATAAGCAAAACATTATTTTATTTCTTTTTAACCAAAAAGCGGCATTCCCAGCAGGCTGTGAAACCTCATCCTCACCATTGTGCTGTCATGTGTCGTAGTGTTTGGTTAAGAGATTAAAGAAGGAAATGTTGGCGGGGCTCGTTCTGGTCAATGGTCGGCATTTTCTTAGTTTGGTTTCATTTTCACTAACCCTGAGGTTGTAAACAGACTGTGTACAACATCACCTGTGGTTCCTAAGATGAAACAATGATTCAAGGCCATTTCTTCCCTAAATGGATGCAGTTAGTCTGTGGTATAACAAATATACTTTAAGTCAGAGGAAAAAAAAATGTTCCTGACAAGTAGCAGTAATGTTTCTGAGAACTGCAACATTTCTTTTCATCACTGGCATCACCTGTTTCTGGAATTATGTCTTCAACTGTGTGACTGTGAAAAAGCTTCAGTATTGAGGACTAGATTTACTTCTCCACTCTCTGTGTGTACACAAATGGACAGTGGTTGTTAAAATGTTTCAGCTGTGAAATGGGCTGCTGTCCTGCATGAACAACATATTCAGTCAGTCCTAGATAAGCTGTAATCATGTGCATGAATGTAACATGAGCCATATACTGGCTCTAAGTTGACTTGTTTGACTGTAGACTTTCTTGGTTCTGATTTTTCCTAATTCTGCAGGTCAGAATGCAGTAGATTTCTCCAAGTCTGCATTTCCACATCCCCTGAGTCAGTTGCTGGGCCAACTATGTGCTGGATTTGGTCTATTTGTTGAAACTTTTCTCAAGGGAAGGGGAACCCATGATAAGAAACATTCCAGGAGTGGCTTTAATGAAAAAGTAGCAAACGAGCCCAAATTGGATTACCTTTATAAATGTCTAAGGTCAATCAGGGTTCTCCTGTTCCTTCCTTCATCCCAAGGCAATATTAATGAATGCAAAACTCCTCTTTGCCAAGGGGCAGTCTTGAATATCAAGTCTTCTTTTGGATGGATTTAATTCAAGCCCCTGGTAAACCTTGAAACAAAAGTAGGGTGGTAAAATACAACATTAAAAAAAAAAAAAAAAAAAAAAAAGAGAGAGAGAGAGAGAGATACTATTTACCATTTGCTTTGGTATTTTCAGAAGCACTGAATCACAGACTCCCAGAAACAAATACTTATTCAAGGCAATATTTCTTATTTCCCACCATGTTCCCAGTTAAGTTGATGAAGAACCTTTCATGAGTCAGAAATGCTCTTTTAGGTAAATGTGACTGAATGAGATGCATTTGAAGCTGAGCAGGCTCCTGAATGTCATAAACTCTGCTTCTGGTTGTAACTGTTTGTCCCAGTAAATCCTCAAAGTAGAGCAGTTGCTGTGTGTCATTAGCTGTGTGTTTGCTTTCCTCAGGGTGTTTAGCTACTTTCACTGCAGCTTTTATTGCACTTAGCACTACAATAACATCTCAAAATGCCCTACCTTCAATTCCAGAGAGCGGTCAAATGAACAAACATTAGTCACACAAAAAGATTATTCCCTGAAATAAAATACCTTTTGTACTATGATCTGAAGAAGATCAAAATTCAATTTCCTTTCCTTCCCTAAATGTAAGAATAGCCTCAAATATGAAACATTTAAGGCATGCGCTGTGCTTGCTGCTTTTAGTGTGCAGAATAACGGGACTGCAGTTCTCAGCTCAAAGCCTGGTAACAAACCCTGCTGCTGCAAGGGCAGTTCCAGACTGAGTAGGTGGTGACTGGTTGAGTTGTTCTGAGAATCTTCTCTTCTTTCTTTCATGACAGTCACCTGCCACAGAGGATGAATTGTGATGAAAGATAGCGAGTCATGCAGAGCCTTCTGGGCATGATAAATAATGTAGTATAGCAGGTGTATATAAAACAATCTCTTAACTGATTATATTCTGAGGTGACTGCTTGATTATACTGTGAAATCCCTTGGCTGGACTTTTTCCACTATTCTGGACATTTGGAAATAGAAGGGAATTTTCCAGAGGTACTCAAGCAGAGGTATTGTGGCCTTCCCCAAAGGCTCTCTTCTATCTACTATTTATGCCCTTTTATCTCCAGCTGTTTTTTTTCTAACTTCCTGCTGTCCTGTACACATCCTCCTGCTTCCACTCTAAGTGGGGATTTCAGGTGATATAAAATCACTTCAGAGGACTGACACTGACTGACCAGCAGAAAAAATGGCCTAAGGGCATAATTTTGGAAGGTGTGGGATTAAAATAATGTATCTGCAACATAGCAAAAGAGCTCACATCTGGGTTTTTGTCTATTCATAAAATGAATAGCAGAGTTTCTCAACATGCAGGAGCCCTTGTGGGGCCAGAGTCCTTCTGAAGAGTGGGGTCAGCTTTTGCAGTGTCTGTGTATGATACTCATGACAAGACTGAGAATAACTTCATGTGTTTCCAGAACCGTTTCTGCTGCATGGCTATGTACCTCCTGATCAGTGACCTTCGCTTTTGCCCTTTTATCAGTTCTTGGTGATGGACAGACTTATCACAGGGAAAGAAATGATATCTTTAAGGGGAAAGGTTATTCTTATTTCCAACAGATTTTACCTAGAAGATCGTGGACATAATACACATTTAAAATAGTAAACTCTCACAAAGGAGGATCATGCTCCACTGGGTAGTAAACAGCACTCGCCTTTGTTTTCAGGAATGTTTTGGTCCCTTGACTAATTAACTAGTAGTTGTAAAATAGACATAAATTCATTATATTAAAACGTACTTTCCAAGTATATTTTGAACTGAAATAACTTTATCTGTTAGTTTTTCTATTGTTTGCTTTCCTATTGTTTCAGGGCATTTGCAGTCATGGTCATGCTGAGTTTGTTTATGCCTTCTGGTTTTGTTTCCATCTGAGTCTCTGCATACTTGAATGTAATAGTAAAGCTTTTAAGAAAGACAGGATGGTCTTGGGGTTAGAGCACAGTAATAGGATTCTGGAGACCTCAGGTCTCAGTGTGATGCTGCCACAGCCTTCCTTTGTGATCTTAGGCAGATTACTTAGTCTTTGACTGATTCTCCTCCTCTGTAAAAGGCACATTAGGATATTAAGCTCTTGGAGAGTCATGTATTAAAAATATATATTAAAAAAGTACAAAAGAAATGGATTTTGCAAGGGCAAAAAATCAACACCCCACTGTCCTGAAGCCATGAGGAGAAGGATGTTGAATTCTTTTCCAGAGCAGTGCTGTATCATAAGCTCTCAATTAAAACTGTAATGGGAGCAAAGAATACCTACATTTTGCAGTGCTGGATAGCCAATGACCTATGCAGAAAAAAACAGCCCAAGAACAGTTCTGGAAGTGTGCTCTGTGTGATTTAGCTCATTTGCTCTTAGACACATCTGCTCTGTTTTAACTAAGCACTGAGAAGGCTGTCATCAGTTAGAATACTCAGATTATCAGTGTACAGCTTAATATAAGTTTATGTATAATATAAGTTTCATATGAACAAGGTCCAAACATTTTTGTATACAGAGCATCACAGAAAGTACCTCCCCATTCCTTTGCAAGGGAATAAATATGTTTTCTTCATGGTTAGAGAATCTTCTTTACTTAGTTATTGATTAGCTGAGTCAAGCAAACTTGTTAACCTTACCTAATGCATTTTCACCCTTCATTTGCTGCAGCCATAGTTTAAAATTTGTACTTAAATGAAAGGACTCTTCCTTTTTCCACCAGTGACTCCATAGTGTGCAGCTGTGGGTGGCATTGACCCCTGTTCCCCAGCTCTCTTTAAAACCACCTTAGATATTTCTGTGGAGGCAGGAGTGTCAGAAGAAGAGTACGGATTCTCCCTTGGTCCCTTTTATAAAAGAGCAGAGAAGGCAGGACTCATTATTTTGGCACTGTCTATAGCCAGAGTGATGGTACCAGCTTTTACCATTGCTGAATGCTCCTGTGTACACCTCCATGGGGCCAAGATTTACCCCCAGCCCACAGAGAGAGATGTAAGGCCTGACCTCAACCCAGTGCAGAACTGGCATCTGATTGATGCTGTCCTTTGACAGGCCCAGGAAGGAGCAGGGGAGTGCACACCCTTGGTGATTGAGGAGGCTGTGTGGGGAGGCAGAGGGAGCTGCACTGCTGACTTGCTACTCCACACAAAGGACTGCCTAAGTTGGGTAAGGTTTGAGAGGAATGTAAAAGGCATCCAGATATCAACATAAAAGGTGTCATTCCTAAAGTGTGCAGGAATAAAAGACAAATGGTAATAGGTCATTCTGGAATCAGAATCATAATGACAGAAAGAGAGCTGGGAATGAAAGAAAGGGCAGATAAATGTCAACAGTTAGGGAGCAGAGATCATGAACTCTCTCAGATGGAAGAAAGTGCTCAGAATATTCAGCAAAAGCAAGTTCGATTGTAAAGTAAACTTCATCCCTTCGGTCTGACTGCTGAATAGCAATGTTTTCCAAGGTATTGTGACAGATAGATGAAGAAAAGGGAAAATCCATCAGAGATGAGAGATCCAGCCAACCCATGGAATAAATGATAGTGATTCACAGACACAGGTACTCCTCTAAGATGCTGATGGCAGATTATGTTTTGTCTCTTGAAAGGGAGGTGATGATCCTTCTCACACCAAAGTACACACTAGCAGAAAGGGGAAGATTGTAAAGAGGGAAAAGTAAACAGGTATGGAAAAAGAAATGTAAAGCACATGGATGGAAAGAAGGGCCTGTCCTTCCCTTATGGTGAAACAACCTCCCTGCTTTGGGAGTTTATGGAGCTGAACAAATGTCAATGGCCTGAGAATCCCACCTAGGAACACGTGTCTTGGGTAATATTGATACAAGACATTTGCCCACAGCAAGCTGGTACTCATCCACTGTTAACATCTTGTGTTTTTTTCTTAAGTATCACTGAAGATGACCAAGAGGTTTCAGCACTGACATCAGGATGTGCCAACCTAGATCAGCAAAGTGTAGAAGTCAACTGCTTCCATGGCAGGTTGATGGCTTATAAATAGTCTGAATGCAGTTCCTCATGCACATAAATCATGGTATTTTTGCATTGGTTGATGAAGGTGGTGGCATTAGACTACTGGAGGGTGCTGATGTACCAAGGGAGCCAAGCTGGTGTCCTCAGCAGGAGTTTTGCACCTTCTGAAAACTGAAGCATTATGTGAACAGCCCACACTGACATATAATCTTTTTTTTTTTTCTGTGAATAAAGAAGACTGTTCCAGAGATTCTTAATAGAATACATTTGAAGTACATTAATTTTAAAAAAATATTAAAATCCATAATGTTCATAGCAAATGTGCAGTATCTAACAGATAACAAATCACATTACCTCAGCTCTGAGGCTGTCCATCAGACGCATTTGATATGTAAGTGGTTGGTTTGAATTGGCTGGAGAAATTAGAGGGCACACACTTCATAGCACACAATGGGGTAGCTGTATTTGCTCTGTTTCTGTTTGTCAGCTATTACTGTACAGTCCTGTTTTGACAACTGTGCCAGTAATTTTAAGTCTACAAGTTGATCTTTTTGACTAAACATTGAGTATTCATTGTTTTCTAACTTATTAACAGTGTCTATTTGATCAGCTCTGACATAGAATATCCTTGTTGATCTCTGATCAAATATCTGAAAATATTCACCATAAGGGTGAGGTGGGGTGGGGTGGGAGAGTGAGTGATGTTCAAGATGGTTATACAAATACTCAAAACAGGTGTATCCATGTGATTATCAAAAATTATTTTCCTTAACACAAAAAGAAAATATTCCATAAGCAATTCAGATGACCACACAAGATAAAATGCATGATCCAGAAAAATTAACTTCTTTCTTAATTTGAACAACTGTTGTCAAATTAATCTTTTTTTGTAGCAATTGCTCAGCTCCATCCAGAGCTTTGCAAATCACTATAATAAAAACATAGCTACTGCCCCAGCTGGAGAGATGATCAAATGCTTCTTACCTTTCTGACAAACTATTTGTCACTATTTTTCCTCTCCCACAATGACATTGCCTTGTCATGGGTGTAATTTTTTAGCATTTCAAAAGCCTGTTGTTGATCTTCATACAGAGATTATAGATCTTTGCTGTACTTCTCCTTCATTATTTGTAATTTACATCTTTCCCTACAGTCTGTAATAATACTGTAATACTGTAATAGTCCCTCTCTCAGTTTTTGTCCTGCTGTTACTTTATACTGATCCTCTGGGACTTGTTGGCGAAATTAGTATTATTTGATTCAGATTTTTAATTACTGTAAAAGCTGTGTGGAGTGGATGAGTCTCTACTAAATGTAAAGTTAGGCACACAGCTGAGCAGAACTCTGTGGCTGTGTGACATCTTAGAGGAGTTATTCTGTGGCTGTGGCCAGGACAGAGAACAGTCTCACTCTGCACCCCTCTGTCCTGGGGAGGCCCCAAGGTGGAGGTCAGGCTGGGGCCAGCTCTGCCAGGATGAGCAGGAGGTGCTGCAGGGAGCAGGCACGTGTGGAGGAGCACAGCCTTCACCAGCTGCTCTGCAGCTCCTGCCACAGGCTTAGGCTGAGCTGACCTGCAGCTCCAAAATCTGCATTTCAGTGTGTGTCTTTTCAAATAGGTCATTTTCAATGCAGACTAACTTTGGAATACTTTTGAATTGGTTTTGCATCTTTTTAATCTTATATTGTTAATCCTTAGGTAATAAATAGAATTGCTGTGGTTGGATGCTTTTCTCTGCTGCTGTACAGTATTTCTGAAGCTTCATTCTGCTCAGAGAGGGCTTCAGGGTTAATTTATATCCCTTTAGCTAACTGGTGCAATTTTAGTGTTTGTTCTCTTTTATGTCAGACTAAGACTGATTATGCAAATTTAGTTCATGCTTGTAAATTCATCAACACAAATTAAACCAATGTATGAATACTCTCATGGAAAAGTTGCTCCAAATTAATCAAATCAGTATCAAACAACACTTTCCGTGCATTTGTGTATAGGCCAGGTCTTAAAGGCTTTAGGTCACCTAACAAAAAGTGAACAAGTCACCTGCTAAAGCTTTACATTCTTTGGGAGAAGCTCCCTCTTTTGCAAAGTGAATTTTACAGTACCAAGCACAGCAGGAGACTCTTCACACACTACCTCACTGCAAATCCTATATAGCAATGTAAACATTCATTTTATAAGAATGCACATAGAAGCTGTGCTAATTATTATGGCAGCTACATAGCATCCTAATTAGGTTTCTTGGTTTAGAGGGGCTTGTCTTTGCTGTAAAAAAAATCAGATTCAGACAGTGGAACTGATTTCTAAAATCATCTACAAATAAATTCATCCCTAGGCTAAAAGCCAAACTAAGCCTCCAGATGCATGTGAATGCAGCTCCCATTTTTTTAAGAAGAAATGTCTGTGTTCATTGAAGAATAGAACTTTTCTGTTCCAGAAGCCTGGCAGAAGTTTTAAGGGCAATGAGGAAAATAATATTTATAAAAGCAGGCATCATTGCAAAGAAGAATGCTCACACTGCTGTGATTTCAAAAGTTATATACTTATCAGCAGGTGAAGCACAGAGTGCTTAACTTCTCACCATCAAAGAAGAGTTCTAGCAGAATTTCACAGTGAATTAGGGAGAGAGATAAAGCAGCTTAGGGGGTCACACTGTTTTCCTTGTTCTAATGAACTTCTTTGTTGATGATGAGAAGTTACTCCTTCCATGTTCCTTCCTGTTGTCATGGATCCAGCGGTGCTGCCACAAGGTTTCATCCAAACAGAATAATTGGTACAATTCTTTTTTGGTATTTTATTGTTTTATTATTTAATGCATCCTTCTTTCTCCTCTGTCCCTTCCCTTTCATTGAAGATGAAGAACTGGAGGACTTCAGCCCTAAGGGGGTTAGAAATAAGAAAGTACACAAAAAGATTCCCCATATGAATTCATTTTAAGAATCTCGCATTTTTTCATTATTTTTTGGACATTCGTTCCTTCTCAGTGTTAACAGCACTGAAAGTGAGAAGGTATTTGCAACCTCCACCCTCTCTGTTGGTGGAAGGAGACAACTTTTACTTGAATTAAAGCAAGTTGCATACAGTATTCATTGTCCCATAAGTAGCACTTCTACATAATACTTGACCCTGGCTGCAAAACTAAATCCACACTGTTGTAGTAGTAGTGGTAGTAGTAGTAGTAGTAGTAGTAGTAACCTTGTGAACATAAATCAAAATTATTTTTAGTGTACTGTGTTTATTGGTTTTGTCTTTTTTTAAAAAGACATAATGGTTCTTCCAAAATTAACTGCAGCTGAAAAATAAACCAAGAAAGGCTTAAGCAAACAACCATTCCTGACGTGGGGAGTGCCCTACAGTGAGGGCAGAACTCATTGCAAATTATGCTTTGATATATTGCTAGATATGGCAAGATGCCCTATATTAATTCCATTTTAATTAATGCAGTTATATTGTGTGACATCTACTGAAATATATATAATCACTTCATAATAAGTTGCCAGTGATTTATGTTACCATTTAGCTCTTCAAAATGTCTATTTGGTTGCCAAACTCCCAGGCTGGATGTGTGAAATTCACCATTGCAAGATATTTGCTCTGTTTTCTTCCTTCCCTTGTGAATGTTTCCCTCCTCTACCAGGAATTCAGTTTTATTAAATCAGCTGTGAGATTCCTGTGCTTATAATGCAACTACTTATTCAACAACGTTCCTATTTTGTCTTGATGAGAAAGAAGTGTTATATTCCTGGCCAGCAGGATTTGAACCCAAGTGCTGCAGGTCATCATTACACTAGCTGGTGGGAAAAAAAAATTTAAAAGATGAGTTGGCTTTATATATTGCTCCAACTAAGTGTCTGTGCTGAGATTTCTGGGAGGGATTTAGGGAAAGGATGTCATAGAACAGGGTATAAGAAGTGGGAAAAAGCCCCTCTTGGCTTCATCCAACATTAGAAAGTGCCCCTGAAGCTTCTGAAGCATCAAGACAAAGAGATAGAAGCCATCAAACCCATCTGGTATTTCTAAGAAGCATGCACTGGAGGAAAGAGCCATGAAATGCAACAGGATAGTGAAATAACTCAGACTTCCTCTGTTCAAGTTATTTCTGGGACTTTCTGGCATTTCTGGGGTAGGATTCCTGGGACAGGCACCTTTGTTGGCATGGTAATTTAGCAGACATATCCTAAGTTTCAAGAGGGAAAAAATTGTCCATGAAGTCAAAGATAACATCAGGGTTTTGCTATCTAGTAGCAAACTAGTAGAGGAATTTCCTAGGCAGGTACTAGTTTCACAGCTATGAGAATATAAAATGAGCCAGTTTTCTGTGAATAACCCTGGTTTTTCATATCTTTTGTGATGAAACTTCCATCCCACGATACTGAATTGTTTCTCCATTGTTTTCTCACACTGTCTGTATGACAGTTCAATGCTGTTGTTTCAACTGATGGAAGATGTTTCAACTGGGACTTGGATTTGAAGGAAAATTGTGGTTTTCCAAGTATTTTCTTGGAGGCAAGCATTTCAGGTTTTCCTTCAGGATGTCTGGTTGAACATCTGGGGCGGTCATTTCTTTTAAACATCATTTCAGCTCAAAACTTCCCTTTATAAACAGGCTTGTCTGGGAATTGGTAATGGAATCTTCTATCTACACAGATGATAGTGCTTAAATGTTATTAACATTTAACAGTTTCTTGCATGGTGTGACATGGTTGCTCTGAGCACAAGTCTCTTCCCAGCAATATGTGCTTGTGGGCAAGTTCATCATCATTCTGTTTCTGGGATTTTTGAGAGAGTCTAACATCCTGCAGCTCCAAGAGCATTGGGGCTGGAAAAAGAATGCCAAAACAATCCAGACAAGACCCCAGTATTGCTGTTCCTACAGCTTTCTGTTCTGCACCAGCCATGGTATTGGATTGGGGTTTGGGGTAGGACCAGGTTTAGGGTGAAGGTTAGGATTAGTGTTGGGGTTGAGAGAGTCAAATATTGTTTTTACCCAGGCTTCTCCCTGTAGACTTTTCTTCTGATAGGCTCATGGTAGATGAAGTATGTATGATCTACATCAGGGAGTGATGTAGTGAAATGGGAAGCATTTTGGCTTAGTACTCTCTGTTGATTGAGGTGAACCAATACATATTAAGTGGAAAATAGGAAATTTGCTTCTGAAATGCACTGTGCTCCCAACAAAAACCTTAGCATAAATGCAAACAGAGTGAACTGAAGAAACAGAAGAGTATCTCTGGTTTTGCATCAGTAGATTAAATTAGTACTTACATTATTTTCTTTTGAGCCTCTTTTGCTGCCTGTTAGTGCCCCTCTTAGTTTAGCTTCCCTGCTGCAACTCTAGTCATTATTGTTTTTCCACTGGTCTGATTCCACAGCTGTGAACCTTTAGAAAACACTGGAAAACAATATGCCACAGCTGGTTAAAATGACAGGTGCTATTTCTTCATTTTCCATTTTGTCATTGCTATTTTCTTTCAGGGAAAAAAAAATCCAAACCTACTTTGCTACAATGTGTGCAGTATATTTAAAAGAAAAATTTTAATTTTTCACTTATTACTTTAGGACAGTTAGTGGAAAAGTGCCTTCCTTGTATCTATCTAGTGAATGTGTCATTGTCAGCTTTGATTGCAGAGATATTGGGCCTCTGACCTTCAATGACATTGCTAGCAAATTTTGACTGACAGCACACAACACTGCAAACCCCTGCTGTACATGCCCATTCTCCTAGGAAAAATCTTTTCTTTTTAATAGTGTTCTTATGCTACTGACTGTAGACTATCTTAGATGCTAAAATACAAGGTAAACCCAGCAATATCTAATTACACTTACCAAACATGACCTGGAAAGACATTTGCAGTTCCTGTGTAACCAGTTACACCTTCTGTGGTATATTTTAGTGAGTGCATAAAAAGCCATCCTTGGTCTAAAATTTAAGACTATGCATCAATAATTTCTGAGTGTGAGTGCTGATACCATGTAGTGTGACCACTGCTCAAATTTACACACTCATGCTTTACTGTGTGGAAAGAACATTTTCTTTCACAAAACCATTGTGTATGAGTGTGTTGAATATGGCTGAGGCATTCACAGGCCCTGAGGGCTGTCTGTAAGTTAGAATGCACTTGGTGTAGGTAGCTCTGCAAGCAGCTTCAAGCAGTCAAAAACCCAACAGATTTCCCCTTCCAATCATAGAATCATTTAGGTTGGGAAAGACCTGTCAGATCATCAAGTCCAATCGAATGTCTCCAGAGGAGCAGTGTTTCATTTACTAACATCTCACTACAGCAGCCATGCCTGGGAAGGCAAAGCTTTCCAAAAGCTACTCCTTGTGCATGGTTTTTGCAGGCTGCACCCTGACCAGTAGGTTGGGAAGCACAGCAGCAGCGTGTGCTCCCAGGGCCATAAGGCTCCGCGGCTGTGGTTTCCATTTAGGGCCCTTTATCCAGCAGCTCTCTCAGCTACTCACAGGTTTTACCACACATGCTTTGCTCACAGGCTCCCGTGCCTGCTCCAGCCTGGGGCTGAGCCCCTGACAACACACCATCCTTGCACTTCTCACACCCTGAGCAGTACAAACGCTGCCCAAATGGCAAACCAGACCGCCGGGTAACCGCCTGCAGGGGCACAGCGCTGGCCTCTGTCCTGCCTTGTGTCCCAGGCTGTCCCTGGCTGCCAGCGGGACACTGACCAGGGCAAAAGTCAGTGGCACTGGGCCCGGGTGAGCTCAGGCCTGTGGAGGCAGCGCACGTGCTCTTGCACCAGCTCAGTGGGAAGAGGAGAATTAGAGCCCCGAAGAGCCCCCCAGTGCAAGTTACATCCTACCACAGCCACCGTGAGGGCCCCCGGGCCTCGTGCAGATGCAGCCTGCAGCCCCTCCCGGCCGCCCCTCTTCCAGCCAAAGCATTTCATTAGGGGAGCCCAATATGGCTCTTGTTTTCCAGGTCTCCCTCAATCTCTGTCTCCTTGCCTTAAAAATATTCAAAACATTTTAACTG
The DNA here is from genome assembly GCF_031753505.1 of Anomalospiza imberbis. Taxonomy (NCBI): domain Eukaryota; kingdom Metazoa; phylum Chordata; class Aves; order Passeriformes; family Viduidae; genus Anomalospiza; species Anomalospiza imberbis. Next base: position 12,463,671 of record NC_089693.1, on the reverse strand, counting down.
TGTATTCAGTTTTATTTCTATTGACTCTATATGAATAACATCTCTCGCCCCTTGACACCCTTGATCAGATTTTTATTAAAACTTCCAGGCTGTGGCTCTTTAATATAATTTTTAATGCATTTTAAATTCTTTCTGGAATTTTGTATGGTGTCCCAAATGCTTGAAGAGAGTAAGGAGATTTATAAATAAAATTATTTTTAGTACACTATAAAAGAAACTGTAACACTAATGCTTCAATGATAAGACAAAGCATGTGTGGAATACCTTTTCCTACACGCCATGTGCCACAAAAAATTCTGCTTATATGCAGTGTTACAAATGAGTCAGACTAACCCAGAATACTATTCCCAGTATCAATCAATAGACTATGAACACATTAGTATATTAGCAGTTTATGACAGTATTTAGGATCATATAGTACAATAATGGAATTCGCTATCTTCTGAGGTACCAGCAGTCGTATTGTCTGGCCTGGTGTGAGTCTCCACGTCCAGCTCCTGTGGTTTCCTAGGCAAAGCAAACAGCTTTTGCAGGAACTGATTGTTTTTGCAGTGGCAGTAGTCTGTGCAAAGGTCTCTGATACAGTATGTTTGAACAATCATTGCTGTATCTTATCTATTCTAGGTAACAAAGAGATTCAAATTTAGGGGCACGACTACTAAACAGAATAGTGTCTGTTGAATTTTTAAAAGCAATTTTCAGAGACAGAAAATACCCAGTAACTCATTCCTTTAGTCTTGACAGTACTTCCTTTGACAGCATATGTTCCAGTCCTGCAAAGACTTAATAAGGCTCTTACTGAAATTGCTTCTGTGGTGAGCAACGGAAGAAAGGAAAATGTAAAATTTGTTAATGGGTATGTTTCTGTCATGGAAAGGGGCTTTATTATATGTCACCTGGGGATCCCTGTTTGGCGATCTAATGAAGACTTACTGAAAATGGAGATAGATATGCAATATTGATACAATTCTTATACTCATAGAAAAAAATGCCTTTCCCAGCTGTTCCCTTTGCATGCAAGACAAAAACAAAACAAAACAAAACAAAACAGCAACACGACCCACCAGAAAACAACCAGAGTGAAAGTAAGCACATAGAAATTCATGGTAGCAAGTAGCAGAGAAGGCAGTCCAGTCATCTGTGGTTCCAACTGTCATGTGATGTGTCATGCAGAGGAGTCCACAGGAATGAGACAGGACAATATTCAAGCATCCCTCTGTTCTTGGAAGTCCAAGGGGAGACAGAGAGTAGGAAAAGGCAGTCTGCATATTTGTTTGGAATGTGGAGCAAAGTCAAATTCAAGAACACAGCACTGCTGGCAAAAGTAAAACCTAAAATAAAACTGACGCCACAGATTTGGAGCATTTGCTGCCAGAGCTAGAAACCATCCCGAATGCAGGAAGCTGGTTTGTGATGGGAAATGCATTTTGTCTGAGAGAGCCCTTCAGGATGTATCCAGCCACAAAGAAGATGGAGAACTGACATTGCTCACTGCATGAGCATTTTCTTGTCATCCACAAGGTCACAGTACTCTTTATTCAAATCCTTCCTGGAAAGCTTCTTTTGCTTCACTGCCTCTGAGAAGGTAATAGCTGGGAAGAGGAAAATACTCTCACTCACGCTCTGCCCCCACAATGGGCTGTGGCAAAATAAACTTTCACATTAATTAGCCCTGTACCTGCACATGCTTACTGCCTACAGCAAAGGGAAGCTACCCTTTTTCTTCCCTCCTCTGGCAAACATGCTAAAAGCACCTGGCAAACTGAAAGAGGGAGGCTGCTACAGAAGAAATAGCAAAACAAAGACCATTTGGCCCTTAAAGGATTTGGCCCAGAAGTCCTAAGACTTCTGACCTGTTACAGAGACTCACTTCAAATGGAGAATGAAACCCTTCAATTAACTCAGTATCTACAGAAACATTGTCCACAGCTGCTGAGCAATGATATCCACAGGTTGTTGCAGGAGCAGTGGGGATGGTCAGGGAAAGGGCGCTCAGAGCTGTAGAAAGTGCTTCAGGTAGTTGTGGTCAAGTCAATCCTGGACCAAAGGACTGCTGGACAAAGGATTGTTTCTGCTGTTAAAAACAAGTTTGGAAGGGACAACAAACCCAGTGACCTCCAAGGACAGATTGGTATTGCAGTAACTTAGAATTTCTTTAGTGTTACCTTATGAATACTTTACATGACTAATGAATTTGAATTTTTTCCAAGAAATCTAGAAATCATCAAAATTATATTTGAATCTATGCACCTATTTGTAGCACTCATTGACCAGATAGGCCTGCTAAATGTCCTCACTTAGTGTTTGCAGTTGCAGCATGCCAGACTTGCCTGAAAACTGTATTTTAATAGTTTTAGTCAGACATACTTTCTACAAGTACAGGAAAAGCTTTTCTTCAGAAAAGAATGATTGCCCCACATTTTCCCTTCCCACCTCCATTTTCTCTTTGGCTCTGCTCACAAGGGTTCCCCAGGATCTGGAAGAGCAGAACTCACTGTGACTTATAGATCCTGGGTAGGTACAAGGACATCTTCCAAAAATCATTTTCTAGAACAAGAGCTTTTCCCTTTATGTATTTATATGCAAACTACCTATGTAAAAGGTATTATATAGAAAGCTTTAAGCTAGCAAGTTTTCTCAAAAAAAGGCTTAACCTATTCAATGCATCTACAGGAAGAATAGAAAAAAATATAAATATTTTTCACTATGTGGTACAATTTCTTTCTCTCAATAAAATCATAATTTCACAATAGTTTATTTTAAATTTGTTCAGAAATAAGTTTGCAGCAATTCAACCAGGACTCTTGAGCATTTAGACAAATATTTGTTCACAACAACCAATGTTTTTTTAGTATGAAAATGATTTTCAATATCGACACCAGATATATCCAAGTATATTCTATAACAGCACCATGATATGCACCATTTTTTCTACTCTTTTTCTCCTTTTGTTTATTACTCAGTATGTATCAGTCTTGTGCACCCTGAATGATTGAAATACACAGCATACATGTCAGACTTTTTTCAAAGCTCATAAATGATCAATATATCTTTTAGAGGGAATCTGATTTCTGATACATTTATGTTAATAAGAATGGAAACATAGGCCACTGGAAATTGAGAGATAAATCAATAGAGAGGTTGGACCTTCAAGAAGTTCAGTGTACAATAAAATAGACAGCAAAATACGCTTGCTGCTTGTCTGCAGAGCTTGGAGTGACTACAGCTGACCAACAAGGTAAATCAAATCTGCTGCCAATACATTCTTCTGCTGTCCAGATAAAACAGCGGACTAAGCCGGTGAACTTTCACCCTTCACCCGAGCTCTCTAAGCCAAAGTACAGATTAAAAAAAATCAATAACCCCAATCGATGGGAAAATATTTTTAGTCTCTAACTGAACGATATGTTTTGACAAGGCCAAAGAGGCGCACGAAAGAATGGGAAAAGATAAAAGACAGAAAATTAGGATTTTGTTTTATTGGTTGAGGTAGGATCACTATTCATTCCCCCTTCCTACAAATCCCATTGACACTGGCTAAAATTATCTCACAGGAAGGAAATAAAATGAAAGGTTATGAATTCATTAAATTGTCTGATTTACTATGTATCCTTGTAACATGCTGGGTTTTGTTGCCATTATCAGACACTTAACATTGAGAAGACACTTTGCAATGTGTTAACATGGAAATGGACACTATAAGCACTTTGCAAAGGAAAAAAACAACAAATATTAATAACTTGCGTCTTTCCCTCATGCTGATTTCCAGCTCTGACTTCAGTGTACTCAGATAAACCACAGAATACCAGAAACCCCAAAACAAAGCACAAAGTGGTACACCACTTGCAGAGCACTGAGGAGTTCCGACTCACCAACAAAAGGCACGAGGGTCTTAAGGAGTGACAGAAGAGGGTTTTGCTCAGCAGCTCAGCAGCTGTAAATGCAGGGCACTAAATGCCACCTCAGAGTCCCGCCTGGGCAGCAAGGCACTGCTGTGCCACAGGCTGGCACAGAGTGGGGAACTGGGGCTTTTCTCCTTGTTCCTCCTCCCTGCTCCCCTCCCATAGACCCCAGGCTGCAGCCCCTCGCTGCCTCACCCCAGTCCTGCTGCTGGCAATGCTGGGGGCCTGGGGGAACCAGGGCTTGTGGGGCACTGCCAGGTGACTGCTGTGGTTCCACACGTGATGAGTGAGGAGAATCTCCAATCACTTGCAGTTAACAAGGTTTATGCAGCACTTGGACGTTTTTTCCCAAAAGGATGTCAGCAAGCTCCTTTACTCATTAACCTGTTATCTAAGTGGTCTCTGTTGTTCTGTTTACAAAACATGTGAGGGGTGATTAGAGGCAAGCGAAAGGTGACGTTGAAGGGTACACTCCTCTTCAGAGAACAGCATCAGATCTGTTTATGAATGCTGATTTTTATGATGTTTTGTCGGTTGGAGTGATTATTGTTGCCCCCGCAGAGCCTGCAGTTTGCTGTCAATCCCAGGTCACCAGGAACCTCCAGGCTGCAAGAGCACAATGGCAAATGGCAGACAGGTGTGTGGGTGGAAACAAGGGAACAACGACCCAGTCCACTGTGCAGAAATGGGACCAGGGTTGGGTCTGGTCAGCACTGACACAGGCACACTCTCTGACACTTGTTTTTCTGAAGCAGTTTCTCATCTCGCAGTATGATGGCCTTAGGGCATTTTGGAATGTGGCAGTGGGGGGCAGGCTCAGGAATACATAGAAATAATTTTATTCTAAATACATAGGAATGAAATTATTGCCTTCTAATTCCCTTGTGCTCATCCATGAGCACTCATCCACTTTTTGCTTTGAATTTACTTTAGGGAAGAATTTTTTGTTTCATAGTTCCAGATGAATGAGCACTTGTCTAGGCCCCTTATTCCTAGTGATTGCCTCCTTTTAATCCAGAATACAATTGCATGAAAATCAAAAGCCAGAATTCTGAAATAATTCTCCCTAACTTATGTGGTAATTATTTTCACATTCAGCAGGTGTTTCATCTTGGTTTTCTCTCACTGACATTTCAGAATGAACTATGCTGGAGCTTTCATGGAGTGGTGGTTGCAATACAGGCTCCCATGATTAAAATGCTGTAGGTAGCTCTTATCATCCTTGAAAGCTTTCAACATATGCAGTGAAGTATGATGACTGCTAGAATTAATTAGAGAAAACAGATGTCAAGCATTTGCCAAGAGTTATTTAAAGAAAATCCATTGCGTACAGGTAGTTGATGGTAGGGTTTGAAATGTTACTAGCAGCTGAGAAGTGGCTAAACATTTTTCTGCTTCATAGCAAGTATACCTAAAATACATTGAAAAGAACACTTTGGTCACTCATAAAAGTTAAATCAGAATAACACAATGGTGGCCATATTTTTCTTCTTATTAATGTTTCTGTGAGACCTTTAAAGATGATGGGCTTGCCTGGATTGTGAGCAGGAAAAGAATTTGACCCCTGGGACAGCTCTTGATACATTCATGGACAAGGTGAGACCTGGGATACGGAGCCCATTTCTCCGGCACAGCCATTGGGAAATAAATCTTTCAGAATTGACAGGAAGAATTAGGAGGGTGACTTGGCCCTGGCTCACACACCAGCTCCAACAAGGAAGTATCTTGCTTCTGTTCCTATGCAGATTATAGCTGTGTTTCCATCAGCAGCATCCACCAGCTCTCTGACAGAATGAGTCTGAATGCTCTTCTCTCTGCAGCAGCCAATACACCCCGTGGCCTGTTCAATCCTTTCTGTTTAAATGACTTATGTCCTGGCCTTCATAATTCTGTCAAAGAAAATATACAGCCTTCATCTTTGTTATCTTTCATTGTGCCTAAAGAGGTCAGAAGTTCAGGGCAGTTTGTGTAGATAGCCTGGCTGAATGTAAATATGGCCATCAGTTTTGGTGCAAAAAACCTGCAAGACAAAATTGACAATCTTCTTCCCACAAGTTTTGTGTGTGCAAGCATGAAACACCTTCCACTGGCATTTGTACTGTCGTGCAGCATAAATGGAAAGCACAAATACATGAGAATGCAGCTGAAGCCCAGTCACAGCAACAGTGGATGAATGTTTGCAGGAAATTCAATGCTCCTCTCATCCATCACTATTCACATTCCTTTCCTTGCCTGCAGGTAGAGGCACAGAGACTTATTGGATGGGATTCATCTTACCTAACCTTAGACATATATAGGGTGGATATCTCTATCTCAGCTTGATGTCTAGACTCTTGTGAATGTCAATAGAGAGAAGCAGGCAGTTCTAAGCCCAATTCATCTGACCTGTTTTAGACACCTTCTTCAGGAAGAGATGAAGCTTCCCCTAAAACTGCCCATTTCTCTCTAGTGTCTTAAGGACAATTTAGGCCATTCAGTCAGGTACAGATCCATTCATTGCAGTATTTACATGTGGTGAATCCCACCCCTCTAGCACATTTGATAATATTTTTTCCCCAGCTGGATTAGCTTAATAAGACCTATTTGGCCCCAGATTACCCTATATTCTTCTGGGCTTTTCACTCTCCCAAAAAGTTAAGTGGGTTTTATTAAAAGGTTATTTCTTTGGTCTAAACCTGTTATCCTGACACAGATAGAGGCAATTTTTCAGGTCAGGGTTTCCAAAACAACCTGCCTGGCAACCCTGGGACATGGGAGCACTGCCTCTGCTCATTCCTGGAGGTTCCATGTCTCCCTTTCTCTCATGCTTTCCATGCTCTCACCTGCTGCCTTTCCAAGCCAGCCCCAGCTCACCCCTCTGCCTGTCCCTCTTCTGCTGAGGGTTATGGTACTTGAGCCCACACACCTCTGCTCAGGCTTTGGGTAATGGCTTTAGCTGTTCCTGCTATTGCTGTATGAGAACCACTTAATTGCATCTTCTATTCAGCCTGGATAAAGGGTGAGTAGGACATCTATTTGCTTTGACCAGGCTTGTGATTGATGCAACTGTTAATACTTTCCAGCGTAACGCAATCTTCCCTCACCTCCCAAGGATGCTCTGTTGGTAACATGTCCCTGTGTAACTTTTTCAAGGACAGACAGAAAGTGATAGAAAAGGCAGGAGATGGCAGTGGAAATGCTGGTAAGCCTCTGCCCCATTGCTGCAGGGTTACCTCCTTCCAGCAGTTGTCCCACCCTTTCCTTTGCTGCTGCCCTTGGCGTCAGCAGAAAAGGTGCTGTCTCCTTGCTCAGCAATCATTTCTAAAGGGCCACTGGCAAGTTCCCTGTGCAGATCTGCCTGCAGTGTCCTGAGGTCATCTTCCCCCCGGGGAGAAAGCCAGGAGAGACACTTGCTGTCATTAGGAGTATCCTGAGCTTTCATTTTTTCAGGTAAAGCTGAGCAAAGTTGTCTTCTCAATAGGGCTGTACTGAGCAGTCACACATCCCTTCTCTGGATGCGGTGAAGTTGTCAGGGACATCAGCTCCCTCTGCCATACCCACAAAATGCATTGCTGATTCTCACTCCAGTCAGGCACAAGGCCCAAAGTGGGCAGGGAGAACAGCCCCTTCTCAGACCTACAGATATGCCACATCTTTGAAGATAACAATTACACCCAGAGAAAAAAACTGCAGAGCACAACATAAAAACTACTACACACAGAGCTTCTCAGTAAAACAATTTGTATGATATTCGTGGTGCCACACAACAGAACTTAAGTCATCCTTTGGGTTAGTGCAAATCCCAGAAAAAAAAGGCAGCAGCATGTAAGGAGCCAGTAAGGGAAGAAATGGAGAGAGAAAAAGAGTGTGACTGTAGCCATCAGGAGAATAAGCACAGAGCTGTCAGGGAGGCTCCTGGGGTCAAACCATTTTACTCCCTGTTGTGCACAAATCCACCCCATGGCCCCCCAACAGAGCAAACTCTTTTCTTTTTTTAGCAATCTCAGCAGAATTGGCTGCATTTGAGATTTTCAGCTGAAGACCACTGTAGCTACAGCAGTTCACTCAAGCTGCAGGTTTGTTCCCCTAATACCACATATAAATACAATACAAATACCTAAATACAAATACAAATACCTAAAACCACAAATAAGTGTGGTTCATGAAGAGCAGTCATGCCACAACGACCTGCAAATGTAGAGGTTCTGCAATAAAGTAGACTGAGCAGGGCAGTGATAACATGGGTAGGAGACATTCTACACTATCAGAATGCTCCTGAGGCAAGACATAGCCAGAGCACTGCAGACAGTGGTTGTAAGATGGCCAAGACACCTTGTTCAAAACATCAGGGGAGGGGAAAAACTCCTAAAATTTGCACACAGGAATTCAGTGGCCTTACCTTCAGCATGGAAAAAACCTCCTTACCTCAGCACAGTCAACAAGCACTCCTAACAATAAGACACATCTCAAATACCCCAAAGTGTCAATCGGCATTCAAGAATCAGCAACAGGTGCTCAGTAGGATTGGATGGTTATGTACCAGCACAGTCGGTGCTGTGTAGGATAGGGCAGAAAAAAGCATGTTCCTTAATGCATGTGCAATATTATTCTCTTGTTAGTGTTTGATTTCTCACAAACCTCAGTGCTGGTGAGGGTGTACGACTCTGGCATTGCTTTGAGCTGCACTACCCTGCAGTTGCTCTCTGAGCACTGTGCTTTTTCCTCACAAACATGCTGGGCTGTGTGTCAGCTTTTGTTATGGGGCTGTTGCTGCTCTAACAGAACAACAGGAGACCAGGATCAGGCCATGGAGTCTGGTCTGTGACTTATGATCAGAGGCAGGAGGAGTATCTGTCCTTACCTCCCTTCTTCACAGTCCTCAGTACCTCTGTCTTCTGCCACTTTCTTCCCACTACCTATTGCCAGTGCTCTTGGATCCCTCTTGAGCATTACTATCCACTATGAGATGAGATTGGGAAACACTGAAAAAATTCTTAGTACAAAATATTTATTTTTAGTAGGAAATAGCTTTAGGAATAGACTAAATATTTTGGAAGTTTAAAAAAAAAAAAGATTAAAAGAACTATAGACCTAAGTGGAGTCCTTGCAGGAAAATAGAAAATACAATAGCAGTGGCAGACCCAAGGGAAATGAAGTTTTGAAACTTAGAGAATAATTGTAGAACTATCAATCCTGGGATATAAAAAGATAATTTAGATATTGCAGAGCCCCACAGTGGCTTTCTGCTATTTCTGTCATAATTTTCTGCCATGTTATTTTCTGTCAAGCCTTACGATATTTCTATAACAACTAACCCATTTGTTTCCCCAAAACTTATCTTTGAAAATTATACACAAGGTCAGAGTTACACAACTGAACTCCATTTATTACCAGAAACAAGAAAATCTGTCTGGGCCACATCACCAATTGTAGCTGCCCACCTAATGGGATGAAACAGGTTACAGGGAGTGTAACTGAGCGGTAAAGAGAGGCAGTGCAGGTGACAGAGCAAGAGTGATAGGAGAAAGAGCAGCAAAACTAAAAGGAAGAGAAAATATATCAGTGGCAACAAAACCAAATCAAGGTAATGCCTTCTCACAGCAAGTTGGGTAGAGAGACTCATCAAATTAGCTGAAGTCATTTGACAAAAGATGTATGTAGCAGATCACTCTATTCATAAAAGGATCTCACTGTCATACTTGGCAACTGGAGTTTATCCCAATACACAAGTATTTTCAAAGTGACAATGGCAAAATTCTGCCTATCCAGTAAATATTTTTGATTCCTAAAATGTGCTGGTACTGCAGTGTCAAATTTCTATTTTTAGTGCTTTCTTACAATTTTTGTGCTGCATCTTCCAGCCTGGAGTGAAGAAGCATGGCCACAGCAAATGGTAACACTTGCTTGTTGCAAAATGGAGCTTAGCTCTGAAACCTCGGGCAGTCCCAATGAAGCAGACACGAATCATAGTGTTGAAATACCTGGATTTTCTGCAGGACATAAATTCTGCCTTTTGCTGAACTCTGATGCACTTCCCATGGGGAGCATTGGCTCGTACTGTTGGCTGGATCTCACACATAGAAAACCTAAAAAATGTTGATGTCTTGTGAAAGCACCAATGGTGAAAACATGGTGAAGGACATGCTTCAGGGCTCATTTAAGTGATGCGATGCCCTATGAATCTCATCTCAGTAGAGGACCTGTCTTCAGAAGGGGTGTAATCAATAATCATGTGCCAATTGTTTTTATTCAATATGTCAACTTGCACTCCTCTCTGAAGTGCCTGGGCCAGTGCAGAGGGCTGGTGCTGTCTTTGCTGCACCTCTCCCATTTGTGATGCTCATTTGGGGTTTGCTGTTTGGCAGCTCAGAGAACCACAGCTCCACCTCTTCCTTCCAGAGGAGGAGGGCAACTGGAAGGAAGGAGACAGTGGGAAATCCCACACATGGGAGGCAGGGGTCTGTGACACACTGAAGCAGGATGCAGTGTGCTGCTTGACAGGGACCAACAAGTCATGCCCTATTGCCCAAGGGAAAAGGACAGGCTGTTGGGCTGGGGTCTCCTGGAGCTGCTGGTTAAGTCAGTTCAGTGCTCTGAAACTCTGGACCTGTTACTGACAGTGCAGGGCTGGTACTTTTGTTTGGCATCTGGCAAGTACACAGTGAGAGGAGGAGGTCCAGGCATCTTAGAATATATCCAGAAATAAGAACTCTGCTGTTGGGAGATTTTCTCACCTTCCACTGAAGTATGTTAATAAAGACCTGATACAAGGTACACTGAAGTCCAGGACAGACATTAAGCTGCATTAAGTGTGTTTTGGCTTGAGTTTTAACATCCTGCTCACTATTTCATGTTTTCTTTCCATATTAAACAAACACCAACATCAGCCTATATTGCCTGGAACAGCCTGCTGCCCCTGCTGTCCACCCAAGCTCCCATCTCAGGGCTGCTCCCTGCCTGCTGCAGGTGCAGCCCATTTCTCCAAGCCCTCTGAAAGATTCACCCTGTCTCCATGCACAGTTTGAAACATCAGCAGACCAACCAATAAACTAGCAAGGCTTAAAAATAGCTTTCTGCAAATTTAAGAGGTCAGAGGGCCTTTTTTTTAGTTTAAAAAGAGAGAAATCAAGTCAAATAAGCCTGAGAGATTTACCTTACATTTAGACCTGGACTATAGTTAGTGCTGTTTTTCCTCTCCATTCTCCTGCACACATATGGTGGCGATGGGAGGGAGGGAGAAGGGGAAGGGGGTGGGGAAATAAGAGCTGTAAGAAGTGTAATTGATGGCAAAAGAGGACCAAATGTGTGCACCAGATCCAGACACTCTCCAAAATGTAATCCTTGTTTGTCTATATGATGGGAATAATGGCCTTCCTCACAGCAGTACTGGGAAGGTCAATAAATAGTTAATGCTGGTCTAGGGAAATGCCTGCCTGCAGTGTAAATCAGAAGTAACCCATTGAAATGCATGTAGGGACATATGGATAGACCCAATGTAAAAACGGGCAGATGCAGTTTCTTAAAAGAACAGTTCTAGTTATCCTGTAAACATTTTCTCTTGTGTGGGGGTGGACTTGAGACAAGATTCTGTGCTGCTGTAAATCTGCATCATTTCATTGACACCACTGGAAATGTATCAGTTTAAACAAGAGCAGGCTCCAGCCACTGATGCCTGCTGGCCACATAGCCTGGCACACCACACCTGTAGCTTTCCCCTTCCACACTTGCCTGATTTAGCCTTGAAAAATCTCCACTTTAGAGTCCCCAGCTCATCAGTACTGTATTTCCAATAAATCACAATAGGCAACACAAATGTGGGGGTTAATTTTCAAATGTTCACATATTTTTTAACTCACATGCTCACAAGGTCCCTTACTAGTATTGCATAGCTATCCTGGAGAAAATACCATCTCCCTCCCCCCAAAGCCAGCTTCTTCAAAGGAAAGCACATGCAGCTTCAGTGCACACAGCTCTCACCATCTCAGAAGGATGTCCATGATGCTTTATACCAGCTCATAATATTAGAGAATAATATAATAATTTCTGTGATGCAATAAATTCTAGTTAAGAAAACAAATGCTAATGGATGGTAACTAAACTGGAGCAGCTGTGAAGGGTGCTCTGTGGAGACAAGGTGTGGAGGAAGAATTCCACTTAAGGCCTCAGCAGTGCTGAGTTCACCCATTCTCTGGATACCCAGAGAGGCAGGTTAGAGCCCACAAAAGGCATTTTTCCCACAAAGCAGGCCAGTCTCTAAGGAGATAAAGGAGTAAAAATTCCTGTGAATCCAAGCTAGGGACTGTTGTAAAAGGAGGATAAGGAGAGTATAAACAAATTGGAGTTTCTTAGCCCAAGCAAAGCCAGTGAGTGTTCAGTCCCTGTGCCTGGGTCAGCCCCCACAGCCTGGAAAAATGATTAACCCCCACAGATCTTCTGAGGGCAGAGAGGAGTGGTTTCCAATTGGCTTCTCCTCCTCCCCTTTTGTCTGAGTGGGAATTTGCCTGTATGTATTCCCTCAGGGAGTGGCAAATGGGAGGTTTGCACACATGAGTGCAAAGATATGGATTTAAGATGTTGTGATCTCCTAAAAGGAGAGCAAGGCTACATGTTTTGCTCACCAGGTCTGTAGGTTGCTGTTAGATTTTGTCTCTCCTGCTCAGGTGTACGCACTCTGAGGGGAGGATGAGAAGCAGGTATCAAATAACTTAAAGGTGTTTTCCACAGAAGCTGCCTGCAGTCAAACCTCTTGTCAGCATGAAAAAGTGAGATTGTATTTATGGACATCAGTCCCATACCTGCTAATGTCCTTTTTTCCCTGCCAGCCATTGTGTTTGCTCTATTACTGAGTGTCACTGCTGCTCTGGCAACCTCAGGTGAGAGAAGGATGAGGAGGATGAAGAGCAGTGAGAAGGTGAACCCAACCTCACCTAAAGTATGGGCCAAGAGGCTCAACCAGCGCATCACTGCCCAGTGGAGCTGGCCATGCAGCCAGGGTGGGGCATCCCAAGGGACATCACTCCCCAGCTGAGGAAAAGTGAGGCCACCAGAAGCAACAGTATGCCACCATCATGACTGAAGCAGAACTTCAAGGCACCACCTTGAAGACTGGGGAGGAAGAGCAGCCCCTGGCTCACTCAGTGCTTGCCTCCCTGTGGAGAAGGACAGGCCAGATTGCTCTTTGTGACGTGGACATCTGCCCGCTGGGAGCTGTCTTGTGGCAGGTACTAATTTCATGCAAGGCTCTGATCTGCCATCAGCCAGGAATAACTTTCAATCACTGGGCTGCATTTGGACTGGCAGGTAGGAGGTGGAAAGCACGCTACACCCCTTCCCTGATTCAGATCTTTGGAGCCATCCTGGCCCCCGTGGGCTTTGAAGTTCATAAAGCATGTGTCTATTAAAACACACAGAGGTTTGCACTCAGGCAGATGCACGTGCAGTTGGGAAGTGTGCCCTCTCCTTGACTGACTCAGAAAAGAAGGAATTTCTCTGACCCGGTAGAAATCAAGGATTTGCAATTACAAGTGGTGTTTACATGCACATCAAACACCTCTTAATGATAGGGAAAAGATCTGAAGGGAAGCAACAGAGGTTTTCAGCTGAGATGAACTGGTCGAATAGGCAGGAATCTGCCAGCTATCCTGCCGGAAAAGGAGACAGGAGGCAGAAAGTGGGAGCAGAGGCGTGTGTGCTGGGTAGGGAGAGGAAGAAAAGCCTGGCACATTCACCAGTAGCAAATTGGGCTCCCGCATGGTCTAATTCCTGCTTCACCACAGACTGCTAGCACAGCTTGGATAAAAAGGGAAAAAGAGAGGAAAAAAATCTATTCAGGAGGCTGCAAGAGCACATAGAGTCTGTTCTGAGCTCCTTCCACAGGCAGACAGAAATCAATAAATCAATAGGAAATGTTCGCTGGCTGTAAAATGGGTAGAGAAGCCAGTGTCAAGCTGCTCTAAGATGGATGGACAGTAGGTTTGCAGTTTGCAGAAGGGCTAGAGGTGACTATCACCTTGAGATGGGATCAGCGGCCAGCAGTCCAGCAAGGCTTTGAACCTTGAGTTTATGATTAAGGGCTGGGGCACAGATTGAAATACTCCTGAGTCCCCTGCACAACCCTCCCTGGGCTTGGCTGGCTCTCCTCCTCGGCAGCTCCGGGGCGCTGGCAGCCGGGGCCGAGCAGCTGCTGGCGCTGGCCCTGCTGTGCCACTTCATTGAAGTCAGGCTACAGAAGACTGAATAAAAATTGACTAGATGCCTGGTGGTAGTGAGGATTGATTGAAGACGGGCAGGGGTTTTCTACCCCACAGTTGGATTTTTTCCCTTTCTATGAAGGATTTGACATAATGTGGGCAGAGATACTTATTCAGAGCATCACACCTTCATTCTCTCCTTAATGAGACAAGAACAGGGACACGAAGCAGTGCCAAAGATGCTTAGGGAAAGCTGGCATGAGCTGCATCCTTCTTTTCTTTCACAGGCAAAGTATTTGCATGGGGTGGAACAGATGGACTTGCAGAAGCCTCGCTGTGTGTTTCTGTGTGCCCGTTCAGGTTCAGAGCGTGGCTGCTCTTCAGTTGGTACTTTTCAAATGCAGAGATGATCTTCACTGTGCTATGGCTCCTGCAGAGCCAGACAAGCAATCTAGCTTCAGGCTTCTTCCCTTCCACAGCATCCCCTCCAGGACTTAGATTTCTTTCAGTCTCCATGAACTGCTGCTTACTCCATTCTTTGAAGATAGATGGACCTTTTTAACCTCTTGTAACTGAGACTCTGGCTCTCATAACCTTCAGAAGCAATAGATTTGGGGCCAGTTTCTTCCTCTCACCAAAAAAGACTCTGGAACACCATCATTGCTACCCATGTGTTATCATTACCACTTCTTACACACTGCTTTGCTCAAAGGGGCTGTACACTGACTTTAACAGAATCAAAATTTCTAATCTAGTGAAATAGGATCTGGTGTATTCTCTAAATGCTCCCCTGAAGTCACATTTTTTTGTAATGCCAGTCAAGTAATCAAGAATTCCATTTCCTGGACTGTTTTTGGAATCTTTGTTTCATTCAGACTTACTAAGGCCTACAGTGAAATTCATTTTGGCAAATGTGAGCAGGTCTCTGCAGGCCTGAAACTGGGCACTCAGAGTGTGAGAGAGTCTAGGGAATGACTTTGGATGGGGTAGTCAGAGATACTGTTTGGGGAGTTGGGCTTGTTTCACACACCGAAAACTGACTGTGAACAGATTTTGTCTTCTTGCCTACTCATGGAAAAACAAGAAGTCCTGGTAGATAACTTGGTTAAGTTTTCATCACAGAACCTTGCTTTTGAGGAAAGACTTGGGAGTATCCCAACCCAGGCAAAAGAAAGGGAAAAGACTGTGAAAAGCCAGGTGCTCTGGCTCTACCCTCTGCTACAGGTTACATTTACAGGGAGGTTAGCTGGCTCCAAAAATGCTCTGATTTATTCCAGGAATGTCTGTGGGAAGCTGCATGGATACCTCACCTAGCAGAACTTGGCATTGGGGGTCTAAAAGTCAGACTAGCTATGGTTATTTGAGAGCCATCAGAGTAAACCTCCCCTCACCTCGTTAGTATAAATAATGGTGAAAAGGAGCTAAAATAAAAGACAATGAAGTGCTTACAGTGGTGAAAGGGAAGAAGGTTTGCTCTCCTTTAATTTCATGTTAGTTTTCAGATTTAGGCTATGTGATTTGCTGTGGAATACCCACTTGCTATAGAACATTAGAAACTACCTTAAATCAAGGGGGAAAATCTGCTTAATCTGTTGGTTGGCCCAGTGCTGCTGTTGCAACAGAGCAGGTTGCACAGGTGAACCTCTGAAGAAATTATTTGCAATATTTGGAACATAATTGAACCCCATTGAAGTTAACAAGAAGTTTGGCCATGAATGGACTTTCACTTGGTACCTTCAGAATAAAATTCCATTATTTTTCTTTTTTACTACTCATGTATTAGTGTCCAGAAGAGATGCATTTTATTGAGAATATATTTTATACTTCTGGGCTAGGTACATCAGTGCTGAGAAAAGCCAAAATTTTCCACATGAGCACTCCCCCTTTGGTACTGCCAGTGCAATCCACATGGACATTTCAGTTCTGATCCCTTCCATCTGGAGCAACAGCAGAGATGCATCAGGAATTTATGATACCTTAGTCAAGCACTGAACTTCAGAGTCCTTCACTTTGCATAAGCTCATTCTGTACTCCGCCACTAACACTTGGAGAAACATTTATTGAAAAACAGATAAGATTTCATTTAAAAACTTGTATTTGGTGAAGTGGACCGTGACAAATTTTGTGCATATTGGTCAGCCCTGATATCAGTATGGGGCTCTTTTCAAACATATGCATTCCTACCCAGACTTTCTGAAAAAAAATTCAGCTGCAGCTGGTTATGAGAACCAACATACAGAAATGCAGACCTCTGCAATTAAATGTATTAGCAAAAATATCAATCACTGGGGAAAAGGGCTCTACTAGGTAGGGAAAATGGCAGGCACCTGAAAGTTCAGGTGCAGCTGTTAGGAGATACACACACCTGCACAGGCAGCACAAAATAAGCAGAGGCTTAAACAGGGTCTTTCAGGTTGCATGGGTTTAGCCTAGTTCTGATGGGATGGTAGGAGCTGCTTCTAAGGTAAGGAGACTTTGGTCTCAAGTACTGCATGACTGTTTTGTAGATTTATTTTAGTTCATCTGTGGTAGAGTGAAGGATTTCTAATGAAAAATTCATTAAATTGGTTGCTTTTTTTCTGTTTTCAAATCACTTGGAAATAGATGTTGACTTTGATTGATTTGTTTGTGGCTTGAAGTGGTGCTACGCTCTCTGTGCAAACATGGATTATCCTGTGGCAAGTTTTAGTTTTGCTGTGTGTCTTCACTGCATCTGCTCTCCTTGTTTTTAATTATGAGTGGTGAATTTGGAGTGCCAACCCTAGAACATGTTTTCTGGGTGACTTATAAGAATTTCAGTTCCCTAGGTGTTTCTTGAAAACAAAATGTTTAATTTATATTAAACAAAAGAAATTCATTTAAATTACTATTATTAGTTGTGGAGCCTTGTTTTTCTTTGCTGTACTAACTCAGACATGCGAGTTCCTCAGATTTAGCAAAAATAATTGTAGATTTAGATACTAACTAGAAAGGAAGCTTGTTAAATAGAGTACTACTGGGAGCAAATAGTTGTGTTTTTCTTCTTTTAATAGAATGAAGGCTATGTGGATTACTTTAAATTTCTCTTTACATTCTGAAGCTTTTGTTTAAAATGCTGTTAATATAGTCAGTAAAATTCAGTTTCTGTTGAACACTTCCATTCTGTTTTCAAAAATAGCATTATTTTCAACACTAGAAATTACAAATAGAACATTTGAATTCCTAGTTTTATTTTATTATATAAATAATTCTTAGGAAAGTAAGTAATTTCCTTACAAAAGTAATGAAAGAGGTTTTGTGTCACTTAGTACAAAGAGGAAACAATACAGCAGGAGCAAATATTTCCTATATCGAGTAACAACAAGTGCACAAACAGAAATCAGGTGTATAATAAGAAAACGTGTGTAATTCGCTCATCCCCCTTAAACTTTTTTTCCTTACCTGCTGCAGTTCCCTACTGGCTTCATACAAACAACAAATCATCCTATTTCTCTTACCAGGCAGCTCTTCCTTTATTGTTGTTTTTCATGTTTTTATCTTTCCTGTTATTTCACTCGTGTGGTGCCTGCAAGTCCAGCAAAGGATTTGTTGTGCTAGGATCCCATACAATGTTTCTCCCTGTGTAACACAAGGAAAAACAAAGTGCTTCCTTAATTGTGCAGTGGTGGGGGCATCCCCAGCACTTTCAGAGTCAAGATTCCTTCAGGCTGAGACAATGCTTTCCTTTTGAGATTGCTCAGCTTCATAAAGGGCGTTGATAATTCCCTCTCCAGCCTCTCCTGTGAGATGGATCTGTTTGGTACCTGAGCCCTGCAAGCAGCAGGCCCAGGGCTGGCTCTGTGCTCGGCACGGGGTGCTCTTGCTCCCCACAGCCCACGCTGGGGACAGGGGGGCAGGGGACAGTGCCACCCCTGTGTCAGAGCCAGCCCATGGCTCACAGGTGTTTGGCCAACAATGGCTCTGGTGTTCGCGCCATGCCGTGCGTGTCTGTACGCAAAAGCAGGAAACTGGCTGAACACTGATGTAATCATAAAAAACGTGATCTTATCAGGGAATATCTTGCTGATAAGGACCTACTTTTGATGTACAAATGGTTGGGCATTGCTGGTGACACAAAAGCCAGAAATACAGCAGCCGCCCCGCACAATGGGGGTGCCGTGCCTGTGCCTAATAACATTTAATGCTTAGACAAGCAGACAGTGCAAAGCCTCTCCCCTCCACGTTTCCCTCCAGCTCCCCTCCCCCAGAGCCCTCCTGCCACTTGCTGACGCCATTTGCCTGGGACTGGAGGTGTCTGTGAGCTCTGAAAATTGGATCACAGGGATAGCTTTTTGCCGGCCCCGGTCACGCTGACGGCAAGACTCGATCGATCAATACTCTGTGTGACACTTTCAGAATTCATTGGAAATGATGTCCTTTTCAAATGACACCCACATTTTATCGAGGGCAGCTCCAACAGCAAAGCACCAAGTGTGTTTTTGCAAGATATGTTTTGTTAGTAGTAAACTTTGCTTTATTTGTAAGGTTCTCTGTATTTGGGATTTCTTCATCCCTCCCTTCAACCTCCCTTTTGAAGAGGGCAGAGATTTAATCTTTAAAGGTAGCTTTGTAGCCTGACATTTCGAGTGTGAGCTGTTCCTAAGCCTGATGTTTATTATGACATATGGCCTCTTCATGTAAAAAACAGTAAGCTTTGGGGGAGAATTTAAAAAGTAGCCTGAAGCTCAT
Organism: Anomalospiza imberbis; assembly: GCF_031753505.1. Taxonomy (NCBI): domain Eukaryota; kingdom Metazoa; phylum Chordata; class Aves; order Passeriformes; family Viduidae; genus Anomalospiza; species Anomalospiza imberbis. The sequence goes on along the minus strand of NC_089693.1, from coordinate 12,444,893 downwards.
AGCACACAGCTAAAAACTGATTCACAATTTTATCCAAAACATTATGACCTCTGGGTAAAACCATTGCTCCTCTATGGATTCCCATGAAACTACTTGGAACTGCTATCTTGGAGCCAATTCCTGTGGGTGGGACTACACAGGCCATTCAAAGCAACCCTTCGGAGCCATTAATTGCTCATGTTGACAGGCAGCAAGGAAGAATGGTGCTTGCAGCTGGAGGCTTCAGGGATAATACACAGAGAGGAGAAATGGGGGAATCGTTGGGAATCTCTTTTGAAGGACTGTCAAAAATAAGTAACCTTTCCATTGAATGTCAATATTGAAAAAAGATCTTTAGTCCTTATATTTTGTGACTCCAAAGTAAATAGCTCTGGTTGCTCAAGAGGTTGAAAAGCTGTGTACCAGGCAGCCTTTGGGGACTGCATAGCAGGGACTCAGAGGATCCAGCCTGGGGTTTAATTTTGCCCTTATCAAAACTAAAGCTAGATGTATCATTTGGACTTAGACTTAAGCCAACCCAAAATGAACAAAAGGTTTAGCCTCGATCAACTTTGTGAGGAAAAAAGGAAAAAGCAATTTCCCAAAATAAATCCTGTGTAATTTGGGATTTACAACATTCATCAAGGTGCACAGTGTCTTTGAAGTGGTGAGTCTGTGACCAGATTACCACATGGGTGTCCTAAAAAGAAGTAGGAAAATTAACAAGCCATCATTTTTTGACTCAAGACATCTGCAGAGTGCAAGTGGGGGAGCTCATGGCAGAAAAGCAGTTAAGATGGGAAGAGGCTTTGCAAATACATATTTGTGTTTTCACTCTGTGTGCACATCAGGCAGGAGAATTCGCTCTGCACCTCATTGCTGTGGCACTCTAATATGTGGGTTTTGTCTAACTGGGGTAAAATCTTTCCTGGGCTGTAACTAGGGCACCACTGCCAGTCCTGCACTGACTCTCTGATACAGTGAATTTTATGAAAGTGAAAATAAACGTTGCAAGGTCCAAAAGTTTGTGATAGGGGGAAAGAGAATATCAGAGGTGGACTATGGACTTATTAATCTGTTCAGTTGCCAGGAAACATCAAAACTGTCATAAATTATTAAATAGCAGTTTATAGGGAAGTTTTCAGTTGCTAATCCTGCCTTTATAATAGCACCTAATAGTTTCATTTACTTAGTAAGGAATGTGGCCTGGCAAATTGGGTAACTGCTATTCTGATTTATAACATGGGGCTTGAATGGGACAAACTAAATACAGAGATTAGAGTGACTACTGCCTGATTTTAGGAGTTAATTCCTATAGGTCTCCATGCAGAAGTAACACAGCTCATTGGGAAATGTACCATCTGAGCTCTGAATGAGGGACAGCACACTGAGCTAAAATGTTTGGGCTTTTAGTGCAAGGTATGGAGGCCAATGCTTCTAGTTCTGGTCACTGCCAAGTAAATGGAAGTTTGTCCAGGTGAGGATTTACTTACTCTGGACAAGCACCTTCAGACTAAACACTGGTATCAAACATTGCATTTGGGGAGTGTTAATAGCTTATTTTTCAATGCAGTTACAAAAGATGTGTTTAGTCCCCATCCTTTAGTTTAATTTAATCTCTTCATTAACTTTACTTTTAGCCTCAGAAATCTGATTCAGCTCTTGCTGTTAGAGACAGCCATCACTTCCTAACATCAGGATAACATCAGGAATATCATTCTTAACCTGTGTCCAATGAAGCAACAGAAAGGAATATATTAGTTTAGTCAGATTTTCTAAAACAGATGTAAGAATGCCACATGTCATTGCCAAACTGGCTAAGAAAATAATGAATTTGGTGCAAGGCTGAAGTACACTGGTACACACCACAAAAATGCTATTGGGGTCTCTGCTTCTGACCACACTGGGAGAAATGGGTTCAAGCAAATGCCATGGCTCAGCAGCTCCTACTGACTACAGCTTCTATTAAAAACAAGAACAGTTTTACTATTAGCTAAAACAGATTCAAGGGAAGGTTTAGCATAACAAAAGTAGTTCTGCAAATATTTGCTTTATCATAACAGCTTTGTGGATTTTATATACTTTTAAATATTTGGGCACTTTTTTGCTGTCAATGAAAAATGCCTTAAATCTCTTGATTTTTGTCCCCTGTATAACTGACCAAAATGTTGTCAGCAGAGTGAAGCTTTTAGCCTTAAAGTCCAAGGAATCTTTTAGTCTTGCTGAGGTTTAATGAGTTGGGATTCTAAGCTGATTCAGCTCTTAAACAGTCTGATCATTAGTGCTGTATCATCTGTCACCTTTGGGTGATAATTAGAAAAAGAAAGTCAATAACAATAGTACATAACACTACTTTACCAAGATTTAAACAAGTTGTAATATTGTTGAACATCTATTGATGAGTCCAAATGTGCCACAGGCTATTGAGCACAAAGAGTGCTTTGATGTGATGTTTTCCATTATTAATTTGATGTGGTGGAGTTTGTAGAAGTGAGAACATTTGTTTTCATTTTATTACATGTGGGAAGAGATGAGATACTTTACATATTCATTTTATTTCCTTCTATTGTTTATGCCACTAATGCTTTTGAGGACCAAGCACAGAAGAAAAATAATGAAAACATCTCAGTTAATCACATTAGACTGTTTGTTTACCATATTTGTTTTGATTTTGAATTGTATTGATTTATTTGACCTCCAAAATATACATCCTATAGGAGTGTTAGCAGCTCCTAGATGACAGGGGAAAATCTGAGCAGAGCTGGTTTTTGCCCAGAATAGAAGCAGCTCTCAGGAGCTCACCACAGTGCTGCAAAGACGGGTCAGGAGTCATCACTGCATTACTTTCGCAGCCCGGATATGGGGCCTGATGTGCACGAGATACCCCAGTAATGCAGTGGTCACTTACTGCTATTATTGACCACTTCCTCATCTGCCTGGTGGTTCTTCCTTTGGGTGATTAAAGTTGTTTGTAAAGAGCACAATTATGCAAATCTCTGAAGAGTGAGCCTTTTGGAGTCTCTTATTGCTTTGTTTTGTCTAATTAATCCCCTAATTTTCCCCTCCCTCTAGTCTGTCCTTTTTATGCTTTCTGAAACCACAATATGTTAACACTTCAGTCATAGGTCTGCAAAATGCAGTTTTGTTTAGCTGATGTGCTTCAGTGATTAAATCTGGAAAGTTGTTAAGCCAAAAATAGAGCAATGTACATAAAATATCCAAGCATAAGAGAAAAATACCTTTGTGGATTGACTAGGCCCTTTTAAAGAAACACAACAAGCTGTTTTCACCTCATGTCTGGTGGTATCTGTTTGTAGCACATTTAAAAGTCTGAATCTCTTGAAACTAACAGTTATGTTTTTCCTTAGCAGTTAAATGAAGATATTTCATTTCTCCTCTCTCATTTTTAGAAATAATAATATCAGTTGTGCTTTGGACCCTGGAAAGCACCACATCAAGCTGAATCACACAAATGTTTTGTGTGAGTGTGGGGTGCTTCTTAGGGGCAAATGGCATTTAAGAGCCACAGATAGCACTGGCATAAATTCTAAGCTCCAAGGGTTTAATTATGAAATCCAGTTGTATTTTGGGCAATAACCACCATCTGTTTTCCAAGGCTGCTCAGTCCAACTGCAGCTAAGCAATGAAACAGGGACACACAATGGCTCAGGTTAACATTAACAGAAAATTAAAACCAGGAATTTTTCACATCAATTGTTGGGGCACTGCCATTCTCAGTACGAGATAGAAATGCTTTACACAGATCAATTACTTGCCCATAAAATGTAAAGGGAAGCCAAAATACAAATGTAATCCAAGTTCAGCCTGGCTTTTAAATTCTCCAAATATTTGGGATGCATAAAGTAGGGGTTCTCCTTCAGCTTCATCATTTCCTTAAAACAAAGCAATGTCTTTCATAGGCACTGGAGAGATGTGAAAGATGGAGATAAAAGCTGCTTGGTTCTTTCTAGTAGTCAAATGTCCAGATTTAGTGAATGAAGATCAATGAAAAGCAGGAACTTGCATCAGTAAACTATAAACCATAGAGTTTCGAGCTTTGGTTATCTACAAATCTCAGTGACACACAGCCTGCTCACATATGCCTCCACACACAGAAGCAGGGCAGCACAATTTCTTGCCAGCACTCAGCTCTAGCAAGTGCCATTTATTACACAGCACACTGAGACATTTCCCAGACAAGGTATCCACGGCTAAACGTGGCTGCAAAGTCCACTCCTCACACCAGGGGCATGAAAGATGATTGCATTCTTCTCCTGATAAGTAAACTCTACATAATCCTCAAGGATGATAAACTTTGTCTAAAGTCCACAATCTGGGTCAGATTATCGGTTACCTCTACAGCAGTTACACCAATAATGAATTTGGACCTCAGACTTGAAAACTCACAATATTCTTTGATGTGTATAACTTCATTTTGACATACACATAAAAAATCCAATTAAGTCTGTGAAAATGCACAGAAAACCCTTCATAAAGCTGAAGCATCTCCATTTCCATGCAAGCCAGACTTAGTCACTCAAAATAAATGAAAATATATTTTTATTATATATATAATTATATATATAACATATATATATATATATATATATATATATATATATATATATATAAAAATAATTAATATTACTGTAGGAAGTTCTGACCTGCAAAGGTGCTCAGCATTAGATTATATAGATCATAACCTTCCTCATTATTGTAAAATAAATAAAGTTTTTACTTTTCACAGCTCAAATTTGTATACTCAATCAGACACACCAAAATAATGACCCTTCTATCATTCTGAGCCCTGAACAATAATTCAGGATTATCTTTTGTACCAGCTGAACACTTTCCTACTGGAAAGCTTTGCCAAGAGCCAGGCTCAGTCAGTTGCAGGGTGAGGAGCTGCCCTGGGCACGAGGTGGAAGTGGGAGGGTGGCAGGGCTGCATGTGCTGCATGTGCTATGCTGACCTCCTTCCTCCCCGTGGCTGACAGAGAACCCAGTTCACCCGCAGCTGCTTTACAGCTCTGCCTTTCACAGCCCTTTCTGCAGTGGCTGAAGCTCAGCCTGAATTTGAACCTGCTGTACCTGAAACAGGCAAAGTATTTCTTACTGGGCTGGATATGGGCCAGAACCCTTGGAAACCTGTTGCCGTCTCTGTAATCAGCTCAGCAAGTTCATTCCCTTTGCATCAATCTCCCCCCTTGCTAGGGCAGCACTGGGATGTGGTTCCAGGTAACAGTGCTGGGCAGGATAAACAGACACAGGCTCTCTCAGACCTGCTGGTAGTGCCTTCCTCTGGGTACTTGGTTTGTGAACTTCCTAGTTCACAGGCACTGCACCAGTGCCAGTGTAGTAATAAAAGCTTTCCAGATATGTGAGAGTTTGCCTTAAGTAAATGTCTTACACATGTATTTACCATCAGTAAGGTGTTTTGTCTGTGAGTTTTGCCCCTTGCCACTTTTCCCCTTTGAGAGCCCACCAAAGGTGCTTCTTGGGACTTGTTCTGTCTCCCCAGCTCACCACCCAGATGTTCCCAAAGGAAGGGGTGGCACTGTGCCTTGGGATGCACTGCTGGCAGGCAGAACAGCTGCTGCTGCTGCTCCCCAAGCCTCTCTGGGGGAGTCAGTGCCCTACAGGTGCACAGGGCTCCTCCACAGCAGCAGGCTCCAGTGGGATCCTTGTCTGAATCATTCATTAGGTCACTGATGAGTTAATGCTTGTACAGTGCTTTCTATTTCCAATGTTGTGTAAGAAGTAGGGGTTATTACCATTAGTAAATAAACATTTATTTATTGATGTTTGTACTCAAGCTATTCAAGTCACCTTCGTGTTTTTTTCTTCTGCCCACTCCCTTCCTTACTGGTCCGTGGGGGAGGGTTGATCACATGTGAATTAAATGTAATTAGGCTGAAAAGTTGATGATGAAATTGAAATTCCATCTACATCTTCCTACTCATTTTATTTCACTCAGGAAGTGCTTGAGCTGTTATTGTCCTCTGGGGCTAGCACAAGTGTGGGTCACAAACTAACTTTAAAAACTATAGTTTTTCTGCATTGCATTAGAAATTATTTGTCAGTTGTCTATTGATGGACTGAAACAGCCTAAAAGTGACTCTCATCAAGTCTGTCTTTTTGTCCAGAATAGTATGCAATAAATAGCAACTCATTATTGGAGTGTTTTATGGTTTTGCACTGATCTGTGTACTGCAGGAGGAACTTCTTCCTTTGCCTCACTCCAGGTATCTTTTCTGCTAGAGATTTTTCTTTTGAAACTGTGGTTTTTCAGGTAACATTCAGAAACCATTTCTTTTGTTGTTGTTTTTGTAGTTTTCCTTGTAGTTCATTGATTTGTTCAAACCAAAAACTCAAAGCCAATCTCTGAGGCTGTCAGCCTATTTAGCTGTAGAGGAAAGTCCACCAACTTCTGTAAATAGAGATGATAGCGAGTGGCCCAGCGGGCTGCTGCAGCTCAGGGCCTGCCTGGCAAAGAGCTGTGCTCAGCCCCAGCTCCAGATAGCCAGGGGGGCTATTCATGGGACCACAATAGCTCAGGGGACCCCTTCCCCTTCAGCCTCCTGTGGCTGAGCAGCCCATCTGCAAGCTGTAGTGCAATAGTCCTCACACCTCCTCTTTTATTGTTTCATATTAAAATTGCTATTCCCAGCAACACTTTGTAAGGCAATAAGCACACTGCAAGCTGTGAAGTTTTAGGGTTTTTTTTAAGTTGATTCGTCTTAAAAATCTCACCCGTTTTTCAAAAAAGGTAACCAACATTTGTACTTTGAAATTTTTGTTAAAGGAAGTATGGTTAGAAATGACAAAACAAAGTTTAACCAAGGGGTCATAACAAGGGGTCATTCTGTCACTCCTGGACAAAGGGGAGGGCCCTGCACTGTGGGTGCTCATCATAGCAACAGCTTTTGGTTTATGATTAAAGCTGAGGAAAGCAGAGAGTGGCAGGTCCTGGGTTTTGGGTTCATTTTCACTGGCTGGCCTTTACAAGACTTTGGTCACGGAAATGAAACCTTAGCACAATGTGCCTGCCTGCATCAGCATTATTCTTTTCCCACTTCTACCACTTTAGAGCCTTTCTTCTTGCCATTAGCAAACCCTCAAGCCCCAACAACTGCCAAAACCCTCCAGGCAGATAAAGGGAAGTGGATCCATTTTCTCTAAACTGGCTCCATGATATTTTATGAAGAGCCTCTTAACAGATCCAACACTTCAGCTCAAGAATACTTTTTGAAGGCCAGCAGAGCCTGTGAGTGGGACAGGGATTGAAGTAATCCCTTCCCCTGCCCCATTTAGAACCTCTCCTGGAAGGATTTTTATCTGCTCCCATCCTCTGCTCTTAGCCCCTTACTCTCCATATACGTCCTGAGCAGCTTTGCTGTTACAAAAGGTCTGCAACAGTATCACAGAGCTTCATGCTTTTGTTTTAGGAAAACAGTGGATTATAATATATCCTCTATAAGGTAGGAATGGCATGTGACGTAAGAGAAACTTTTATACTTTGTTTCAAGCCTTTACATTAATAACTGTGGTGTCTGTGACCTCCAAATAGTGGTATTTTTGTTGTTCCTCTGTACTGGTGATTCACAGAGCAGAGAATGAAGACATTGGTGATCAGTTAGACATCAGCTGCAGCTATTAAAATGCAAGGAAGACCATCAGTTAGTTTATAAAGCCATAGATGATGATGCTGTCTAATCCCCATCTCCAGACAGGTTCCAGTGATAACGAAGTGCATGGGCTTTTTACACATTATAAATAATGTACAGCTCTGGCCTTTGGACATAACTGGCTTTTTCTTAGAATGCCTTTTTCCTGGACTGCCTCTTCTTCTGCCTGTGCAGGTAAAGGCAAAAGGGGGAATTTCTGGAGATCTCAATATAGTTCTCATACTGTATTTTTTTCTGCTTTATCAAACAGTATTTTAAAAACCCCTTGATATGTATTTTCTAATACTCTATATGAAAACTTTGTCAGCAGCTTCACACTTTTCTTGGCAGTGTATATAATCTTGGAAAAGTTTTGGTTTATTCCAGTTGCAGTATGTACATTCCCCCTTAGAGTCACTCTGTGCCAAAGGAGGTGTGAAAGAAAGGTACTTTAGTGAGCACAGATGGCATCAGGCAAGGAAACTCTGTTTAAAAAGGGCAAAAGTGAATCTGGGCAGTTGTAAGGTAGGCCACTCAATTTACCTCACATAGAAACAACCAATATGTGCAGAGACTGAGTCTAAACAACCAGAACCAAGTAGACAAAAGCCAGAAGTCTGGGAAGCCTTCAGCCACCCTGCGGGCTGCACGCTGCCTAGGACTGACTTTGTGTTAGTTCTGTTCTAAGAAAGATTGAAGAAACTCAAATATGCCATGCAAAAAGAAAAAAAAAAAAAAAAGCAAGGATTTGTTATGGAGGGAAATTTCAGATGAAATATGGGTGCTTTGGTGTCACTCTAGTGACTGATACCTCTGATTCCCATTATTACAGGCAGGGCCAAGGCTGGTGTGCCATCTTCCAAATTTCCTTCCAAAACAAGAGCTCAGGAAGACCCTGGCTGAGATCATCATTTCATTCACCTGTTTGCTGTTGCTTTCCACTTGCACACACGCAGGGACTAGCTGGGATCTGTGCCCTGCACACTGCAGACACAGCACCTGAGTATCGCTGTCTCCAAAGCTTCTCGGCACAGCTCTCACATTTGAGCTCATCTAACAGGGCAGTGTGAAAGAGAGCACCATTTATCCATGTCCTCCTCCTCCACTGCTTATTTGGTCATTTTTACGTGGAAAGGGTGTTTACTCCACACAGTTTTATGCAGCAGGTTGAATACAAATAATTTGCCTTCATTACGTCTATGTGGGGAGAAAGGAAATCCTTAGTGTCAGAAAAGGCTATGCATCTATTTGTCGTGGAAGAAAATCATCATATTTCACACCCTTTAGGGCACATCATCCAATGTCTTTGGGCTGATCTTAATGTACTGTTCAGGTATCTCAGCTTACCCAAGAAACCTATGCAAAAAATTCAGGAGGCCACATCATGGTGGTCCATGCTAAGAATGTCAAATATTAAGACAACTTCATATTTAATGTAGACCAATACTGACATATTTCCAGCCTTAACAGAATATTTTTGGCTTCAAGGCATCAGTTAAAATGGAAGTTATCAATATTCCTACTGCAAGATAAAACAGGTGGGTTTTTTTCCTTTGCATCTCTTAAAGAAGTTAAAACCTGTGCAGACCCAGTTTCAGTAATCTTTGAAATCACATCTGAGACAGTTGAGGAGTAAAGCTCAATGAAAATTCACACAGCAAATTAAAAGTGTGTATTACAGGCTTAAGAGAAAGTGGGGGTGTCCACAGCAAAGTGGGGAAGTGCTGAGGTATCTGGAGGTTCATTCTCACCTGTCAGTGGCTGGTAAATCAAAATAAGGTCAGAGGCAAAAAAGGCACAGCAGTGCCAGTGGAAGCTGAACCTGGGACCATTGAAAGGTGAATGTAATCCATTAACTGACTTGGATATCAGAAAGTCCAGACTCAGAAAAACTCTCTAGTTTCTCTTATTTTCCTGCTGTGAACTTTTTGAATGGATTTGGGTTTTAAGGTATATCAATAAGTGGTGTTTTACAGAACAAGCACAGGGAGCTTTTTTAACTTGGGCCATTTCAGCTTTCTTAGAAGGAAATTAAAGTCATCTTTCCTGGGTATGGGTAACCTCAAAGGAGCAAGAGCCATTCCTGTGATGTTTCACTTGTGTTGCACAATGTTGAGGCGTGGGGCTGTCTGGGAGAGAGGTCCCCAGCCCCAAGGAGCAGGAGCAGCTGCTGGGCCGTCTGCTGCCCTGGGGTCACTGAGACACCTCTCCAGAGAAGATCTGGCACCTGCAGCCTTCTGAAAACTGAGCTTGGCCAAAGCCATTTCCCAGCCATCCCTCTGCCCGTCCAGCTCTGCATCCTTTGGAACATTGCTTCATGAAACTTCAGCTTTCCTTAGGCAAGCACAACAAACCCCACGCCAATCTCACAGGTGTTGGATTCAGTGCTTGGTTTTGAGAGACAAGTGGGAGAGAAGGAATAGGAGGAAAATGCTGACCCCCTCTCAAATCTGGATTTGCTATCTTATAACAACTTTAAATGTCTTCATTTAAAGCTAAATGGTTGTACATTTTATGGATATACATTTGTGCTCTATTGCTGTCCATGTAAGTTCTGTGTCAATACATTCCATCTTGTCCACATGTGCATTCTGCAAACTATATGCTGCTGGAAGGTGTGGTTTTGATTGGACTTCTGTTCATCCTATTTTTTATTTTTTATAACAGACTGTTACCAGGAATATTCTGAATTCCACGTGGATACTAATGAGCGTGTTTGCTTGAGGTCAAATATTTCCTAGGAGCATTACACTAAACAGAATATTACAAAATGTCCAAAAAACTGCTTTCAGGACCATTCAGACACTCTTTCACTGCATCAGAAAAAACCCCAAGAGCCAAACGACAGGCACTCTGAGGACAAAAGCAAGCAGAGAGACAAGCTGGGGTGGGCAAGAGCTGCCTCCTTCCTCCTCCTGCTCTTTTCCCAGTGACTTGTGATGTGTGATATTGTATTTGTGTGTGAGTACGTCAGCTGCACAAATATACTGGTTGGTTGGCAGGGCAAGGAGTCAAGGCTTCAGTTACCTGTTGCCCCAAATTTCCCTGCCCTTGTGGTAGGTAAGCCCCCATGGCATCCCTGGAGAAAGGCTCTTGCTTCCTTGCATGATGACTGTCCTTTTGGGCACAGCTCCAACCTCTACCTCTGAATAATCATCTTGTTTCTACAGTGCAATGTGGAATAGGGAAAAAGGAGGTGGCCAGAACTCAAATGAAGGAATAAAGAAGAGCAGATGAATAAATTTTGGGATGTTCTTTTGATGCTCTTGCCCTCTATTTCCCTACTCTTCTTCTAAGCTCACTGCAGTTATTTCAGTGTGAGTGCTGCTAGCCACATGGATAAGATTCAGCTTGCAAAAACGTATGCTTGCAGCAAGGAAGACTTACCCTTTAACCTTTAGCAGCCATTTCCTCTGAAAAGCACAAGTTTCATTTTCACTTACAGTGAAAAACGTGTGGAGGGGGAAGGGGAAGAGAACCTCATCTCTGTAAAATAGCCGAATGGTCCTGTTTTCATCCTCTGCTCCAAACTTCACATAGCTCTTTTTGCATTATGCAGTGTGCCCTCAGGAAAGAGATCTGGCAGGAAAAGCAAATGCAAACTCTCTCGTTAGTCTTGAAAGGCCTGGTCGTGAGCATGTGGGGTCAATCCCCTTCAGCGGGTTCATTTTTCTTCATTGCAGTTTCATGAATTTGGCCATAAGCAAAAAGTAGGTTTTAGTTAAAAAAAAAAAAAAAAAAAAAATTTAAAAGCCTATATAGTAATCATTAAACAAAACTGAAAATTGCATGCCGTATTGGAAAAGTCAGGAAGGTAGAAGAAATTCCACATCCCTGCAATGTATCCAAATGTATTACAAACAATGCACTCTAGCAGCAGCCAATGAGGCTGTACTTTCAGCTGGGGCAAACCCATGTTAACTCATGCTAATAGTCCTAAAAATGGGATGAAGAAGAAAGGAATTTTTTTTTTTTTGGTTACTTGAAACTCTTGTGCTCAAATGCTTTTCTGCTTAGAACATACAGGGGTTTTTTCAGGTGTGACATGACTTGAAAGATAGCATACCAGAATGATAAGCTTTATTGCAAGTCAGTGATTTTTTTAAATTCAGCTCATTTTTCTAATCATCAAATATGGTTACCAAGAGAGAAAAGTTAATTTCATCTTCAAGGAACACCAAAGCTCCCATCCCTGTTGTTTCCTGAGCTCCTGCCCTTCTCCTTGGAGGTTGCCCAGGCCAAGCATTGTGTAGGACAATGGTGCAGCATGATGAATTTCCATATAGCCCTGGTCTGTGCTGCAGGGTTGCTGCAGTGGAGGGTGCCCCAGCAGCCCTTCTCAAGAGGCACCTTAGCCCCGGGCACAGCACACCTGAGCCACTGCCTGCCTTCCCTGCACTGCCTCCTTCTCCACAATGGCATTTCTAAAGCTTTCATACATTTTAAATAAGCACTGTTAGGTGTCCACCTTCCTGTAAAAGCTTTTGAAATTTTTTTTGAATGAAAAGTCCATGATCTTATGAAAAGTTCTACTTTCAAACTTTTTGTTCAAACAAGTATCCTCACATTTTCTCATCACCTCAAAAAGATCATCTGAAGGAAGCCCTTGTTCCTCCAACTGTAAGGACTCCACTTGGTCACCAGCCCTCTGTCACATGCACATTTTAGCAACAGCAGCTCTTGGGACGTTTCTCAGCACACCCTGAGCCCTGCTAAGCTCTGCTGTCTTTGCAGACTTGAGCAGAGAGGGGAGAGCATCCCCTCCCAGGCAGCAAAGGGTGCTGAACACGATGCCGGTGCCTTTCACAAGATGTCATTGTGTACCAATATGCATATAAACCACAAAATAACTGGTGAAATTGTAAGATATCATAGTAAGCAAGATTAAGAGATTTGACTGAAAAAATAAAAAGCTTGGTGATGAAATACAATAAATATAATTATGTGAGAAATTCCCTTAATGTATTGTGAACTGATAGAGAAGTATTAATTGCAATATTTTTAAGGAAAATGCAATGGATTAATTCTCTTATGGAAGTCAGCATAAATGACTCAGTAGAATGGGGAAAAGGTGTAAAGGAGAGAGTTGAGTGTGTGAGAACAGAGAGTGCATAATGTATTAGCATCAGCAACACCGCCTGATGGGTGAAGGCTTTTATACTACCTCCCTATTGATAGGTATTTCAACCAGCAGTAAAAAACTGCTCTTGACACTCATCTGTAGGGAAAAATATCCACATAGTCTTTGCTGTAGGACCAATTAGCCTGTGAAAGCAGCTGGGGGGGAAGGGGGAGGTGCGGGATATAAATGCGGGATGCATCCACACTTGATTACTCTAATGAAATGTCCATTGATTCCTATAGATTAATGTGAGAAGAACGGCAGCTGCGGAGTGGCTAACGCCTCCAGGTCAGCAGCTCTGTGTGTGCGTGTGGACGTGTGTCACGGAGGGGGTAGCACAGAGCCAGCCCAAGGTAGACAAGAGAGGGTTCGTGCGGCTGCAAAGGGAGAGGTGCCCGCGACAGCCGGCGACGGAGGGAGATCCGCGGGAGGCCGCAGCGAGGGGCTGCGGGGACAGCGCTGTCCCTCCCTGCCCCTCGCCGCCACTGCCCCTCGCTCCCATTTGACTTTGCTGTAAGGCAGGCTGAGCTCACAGGTCATCTGTTTTTGTTAGATTAATTTGATTCAGCATGTAGGAATAGAGGGCTGAGCGGGCTAATGGCTCTCTGCAGGTGACATTGGGAATGGTCAACGCTCGCATCCTCCTCCCCCATGGCTGTGGCTGCGCACAGAAGCCACCGACCAGGGGCTCCCTCTGTGTCAGGGATGCCGGTCCTGCACGGCAGCACCTCACTCCAGCGAGCTCCTCACGTCTCAAACACTAATCCCTTATCTCTTGCGCCGTGTCATGTAGAAGGACTTAATTACAATAACGGGCGAGGGATTTGCCGAGCGGCTGCAGTGCTTGGCACAGGGCTGGTTTTATTGCACGGGGAACGGAGTTACGGGGACCCTGCCGTAAGTCACAAGAGATACAACATATCCTCTCGTGCACTAATTCTGATCTTTTGGTGTTGAAGGTGATGTGCTGTGCCAGGGAAGCCTAGAGGAGCCACTGGAACCTTAAATTGTACTAGGAGAAGAGGTTGATGTGGAAATATGAAAGGGTGAAATATTTAGGCTGGGACTCTAGAAATTATATTTCAGATTAAACATAAGTATATCTGGGCCAGATTTGCACCGGGATAGTATCCCACAGTTGTACCTGTGCTGGTCACAATAAAGGGAAATCTATCTCTGTTACTTATTCCTGAGGATGAGGAATCTTGTAGCTGTATTGCATTGTGAGAAGAGCTTGACTTCACTTGAGAGCACAAAATAACCAGACACATTGTGGCTGTTGTTTCAATGCACACTTCACCACATCATTGTAGTTCTTGGGAACAAGTACTACAACACTTGCCAAAAATTTTAGAAACTGTTTCTTCGCAATGCATACAAATGTGGTCAGGCAATTGCAAGACCCAGGTGGCCTGCAAAGATCAGGGTCCCCCAGGAAGTGCAGGATCTGAGGCTGGGTATTAATATTCCTGCTGTATTGTGCTAACTCGGGGGGAAAGATGAATCCTAACTATAAAAAAGGGCTTTGAGCAACCTGCTACTGGTTTGGCAGCCATTATAGCAAATGCCCAAAACTGATGCTAAGAGATAATCTGGTAAATGTGCACACATGCTAACGTGGGCAGAAAGAGGTCCAAGTGTGAGATCATGCAGAGGTTTCTCCAAAGCAAGCTCTCTGCCCTGCTAGCACCAGGGCTTCAGCCCACACTGGGTGATACTTGGCACCTCCAGTTTTCATGCCATTGAGTGACAAAAATTTGCATCACCAACTGAAGAGCATAATTTATCCCTGAAAACACAAATACTGCACCCTGCACACCATGTGTTTGTTTGTATGTGTTTCCCCGAGACTGCTCCATAGCCACTTACCCTTAACAGACCCTGCTCCTTCTTGGTGGATGCACAAACCCCAGCGGAGCAGGTGGCTGGGACTGAGGCTGTGCCCCACCTGTGGCCACAGTGTCCCCAGCTGTCCCATCTGGTAAAGGGGGGGCAGGAGGGTGTTGGCCTCACTGTGCAGTGATGACCTTCACTACTGCAGCCAGACCTACCTAAACATGCCTCCACCTCCTTTGATGACTATAAAACACATGCTTTTAGTCATAATATTAATTTCTGTCTGTTCAAAAATATGTTTGTCAATGATTCCTCTTTTTAGTTCAGGATTTCCCCTTCTCATTAACCAGTATTTTAATGTTCTGCCCTCCTGCAGAAACACCTTTCTTCTCTCAGATGAAGAATGGTACCTGAGTAAAAATTTTCGTTGTGCTGCTTTTCCCCTTTTTCAGAGTGGCAGGATGTGCAGTGTGCTGTCAGCATAGGTGCAGTTTGAGGAATTAAAATGCAGTGCCTGGATGTGTTTGGCCACTGTGGCTCAGGGGGTGTGTGTTTGTGCAGGCAGCCGTGGAGGCAGCGGGCTCTGGCAGCAGGGCTGTCCCTTTAAGCCTCGTGGTGTATTTTTAGAAAGCATAAATAGGCTGCATTCTCCCACTTGCTCACTATCCAAGACATAAAAAGGAAGGGCTTTCTGCTTTCTTCAAGTCTCCTTCCCCTGCTGGCACCATATACGTCTGTCTTTTAAGCAGAACAGGTCCACAGCCCTTTTTTTTTATTGAGAAGCTGCAGAACTCTAACCGGTGGTTCAATAAATTGTATTACATCCCCTTCGTACTGAATGCCCTACAAGCTTTGGCTTTCCATGTGTAATTGCAAGCTGTTATTAGCCCAGAGCTTTGTCCGTTACTGTGCCACACTATTGCTGAGCGGTCAATTTTTTTCCCCTGCCATTTCCTTTGCTCACACCATGCTGACCACGTTGGCCAGGGGCTGCCCGAGGTTTATAGTGCAGCATTGATTTTTCTTTTCTCTCAATACTGACAGAATCATAGATCCAAGGCAAATAAAGAAATGCATTCTGTGGTGATGAAATGTCTTTCGTTCAGCCTGGATTGAATCAAAGGCCATCACAGAAATGTTCTGCTCTAAAATGCTAGTGAAGCTTAAGGCATTGTTGGAAAATGAATTTTCCATTTTCTTAGCTGTAATTTGGATTCTCAAATCACTGTGCTAAAAATAATCAGATAAAACTGAATATAGACTACAAGCCTATGTAAAATGCTATTTGTTAAGTTTTTGCAAGCTGCTGCAGCTGATATGAAAGGAATCTGGCAATAGATCAGAAAAGTAATTGCTTAGGTGGATTTCTAGTAAGTATGTTGCATTACTCTGAATACCAAGGTATAAGATGACTTCTCTGTAATTCATAAACACCATGGTAAATACCCAAACCATAAAAATACTTTTTGCATATCTACTGGAGGGAGAGGTTTCTACTGAAAAAAAAAAAAAAAACCACCTTATGTCATCTCCCTAATGAGTATTATTGCTTTTTTGGAAGGGGTGTTGAAGGGTTTCTTTTAGATGGACCAATGTCATTGTTCCCATTATACAGGAGGAGATCTAGAAGTAAAAAGAGTCTGTGGGGATGTAGTAAAGTCACACAGTGAATCTCTGGCAGGGCCTGAAAGAGAACTTGGATCCTCAAAAGCTTAGCACCATTTTCAATGCAAAATAAAAATAGCCATGATTTTCATGACATCTGTGGGAATGGGTCAGTCCAGATGACAGTCACTAGCACAGGCTGTTAGAAACCCAAGGTGTCCCCAGTCTGTGTGCCTGGCTGCACTGGCATGGGACGTCAGCATTCCATAAAAAGGGAGCACCTTGACTCATTTTCAGGCAAGTGTCATTGTGTCATTTCCTATAATAGAATCAATTAAGGAACCCAGACCTGTCATCTTGGAAAAGAGAAGACAGAACCACATGGTAAAGGTTTCTCCATATTCTGGGATTTTCCTTCTCTTTTTTTTTTTTTTTTTTTTTTTTCCCTATGTTATCAAGGCTCATGACTTAACATTACAAATTGAACCCAATTCACCATCAGGGTCATCAATACTTTCATCCTTGAAAAAACAATGACTTTTGCCTTTCTTCAGCTTTACATGATAAGTTCATAAGTTGTGCAGAAAAACTGTGCAGAGGATTCTTGTGTTAACAGGAGTTTCCTCTGCAGCCTGCAAAGATAAAGCCTCAACTTCTGCAGGGTCCCAGTGTGAACATCATCATACCTGGCACCCCAAAATGTTCTCTGACTCCACACTTCAGGGAAGTCTCACATGTTACTGAGGAGTTAGCACAAAAACAAACAAACAAGAAAAAAGAGAGAAGGAGAGAAGGAAAATGTACCCAGAGGATAGAAAGAGTGGAGGAGAGGAGCATTTACATATGAAAATAACAGATAGATTCAGCAAAGTTAAAACTACAAATTCGAAAAATAAATACATTTGAATGTTGCCCTTGGGCAAAATTTCATTAATTCTCTAGCTTTGGACATTCCTTTTTTTCCTGGCTTAATGGCTGCACATTTGATATCAATGTGCACTGGTTTACAGCTCTTTCTTCAAAATCGTATTCCTGGCAATGTGCAATAGGTCTTTACACTCCTTGACAAATCAGATTATTTTTCTTCACTAATGATCCAGAAAAATTCTAAAAAACAAAATAAAACCTTTTTGGGTCCAATTCAGTATCTTATTCAACCTGAAATTCTTCTGAACTTTTTTTTTTTCATCAAAAGGCCATGAAGAATTCCTTTGCCTATCCCAAATTGTGCTGTAATTTTCCCTACAAAATTTCTCAAAAGGTTACAGTGTGGCTGAATCTGTATTAATCACTGTAAAAGACTGTGCAGTGCTATGTGGCTTTCATTTGTTAATTTTTAAGAATGCTCCACAGTGGAAACAGAATCAAGGATAGCTCCATCCCATTTGTCCTCCCAAGGTGATTCGCACCTAAGGTTCAGAAACCCTTGAGAAACACTTTACTTTCTCTACCTCCTATTTTGTCCAACTCCAGCCTTATGTTGTTCAGTAAAACTATAGCAAAGAAAGTTCTGATCTGAAATCAGCTGCAAACCAGCTCCAGTCCTGGGAGGTGTTGATCTGTCTAATGCTCCTCTGTATGAGACCTGCAATGATTTTCAGATCTTGCACCCCCGTAGCAGGTATCATTATACAGTTGCCATAAATGTTCCTTTTTAAGTAAACCTTTTCCAGAAAATTAATTTAAATCTTTCACTTGCTGGCTTATGCAGATGGATAGACCTCAACAGTAACCAAAATGAGGGACTGCTACTTGGGTGCAATAAGACCTTCAAATTCACTTGCCAGGATTTTTGACAGCAGATTTGCAATTAAAATTTAAAATTCAGATTCAGGGTTTCTCTTTTGGACAATATCTTTGTTAGAAGCTGGACAAGATAAGGAGTGGAGGTTACCAAGTGTTGGTAAGCAGTCCAACACTTAAAAAGGTACACCTTGTAAGTCACACTTACAAAGGTACTGGGGGTACAGCTGTACCAGGTAAAAACAAAACTAAGATGTGTGTAAAACTGTAAACAGAGCTGCTGTTCTGTGTCTATCTATGGATTATGGATTTGTGACATCACTTATGGCTAAAATCCAGCCATTGCTCTGTACAGGCTGCAATCAGGAATCTCCATTCTAAATTTGAGGAAAGGGAAAGTGAGGAGAATCTACAAACAGGATTAGTGTCAGGGAATGCAAGCGTGATGAATACTTTCACATATTACCAAATTGTATATAATAGCCTAAGTAGGTAGAAATCATTGTCAGGGGAAAAAGCTGTTAATTGGATCATATACGAAATGTGTTTTTTAAATATCTCAGCTGGTGCACAAGTGCTTGTTGACTGCTGCATGATCTGTGTTTTTATCAAATGCCCATACGAGCAAGCAGCCATGATAATTAACTTTTAAGGGGGATGGAAAAGATCAGCTATGCTTGAGTTCCAAATGGATGTCTCTTCTCTTATCCACTGGGTTCACAGCTTTAAGTGTAACAAGCAAAAATGGTTGAACGAGCAAAGAGCAAAGGAAACTAGAGTAGCATCAAAATGCAAAACAGCTCCACCACCACCTGCCATTCAGTGGGAAAGCACCATTCTCTTCTCCTTCCTCTGTCAGCCAGGAGCAGCTTCTGGTTTAAAATGACAAAAAACACAAAAAAAAAGTTAAGATTTGTGTGGCTGTAAGAAATGTTAGTAATAATGATTTCAGCTCTCCTGTGACAATATTGCAGATCTGGCAGGAGCTGTCAGCTTTGGCTGATCTGAGGGCCAAGTGTGGGGCTAAGTTTGCAGCTGGTTCGGCAGGAGGCATCTCAGCTGCAGTGAAGGGCCAGGGCAACACTGCAAGCCAGGGCAGGCCCAGTTTGACTGTACAGCTCACACCCTTCATCAAAGGTGTGTAACTTGAGTTTCCCCTGTTCTCTGAAATCTGCTAATGGGAATGCAGTCAGCCCCCCAGCTGCTTGCAGAAAATCTTTACATATATGACAAAATAGAAAGGTGTTTGTTTAGTGAACCACTTTCTGGTTTTATTGCATCTATAAAGCCCAGCTCCCTTTTGAGGCACTCATCTTCCTCAACCTCTGTGAATGTCACCTTTCAGCAAAAGATCAACAGGGGTTCCCTGGCACATTCACTTTTTTTTTGGCAGTCCTCACCCTACAAACACTGCAACTGTCTGGGGACCTGATCCTTTTCTGTGTACCTGTCCCTACAAAGCTACTCAGTGTCTTGAGGCCTTCCAGGTTTGAAGCTTCCCTCAGCACCTTGTCCAGCCCAGTGGGTGCACACTTCTAAACAGCTGCCAATCCACACGCATTTGCATAAAACATACAGAAAACTAGCAAACTTATGATGTTCATTGGGATGTTCTGTCTAAATTGAGACTTTTAAGCACTAATAATAATTAACTACTTTCTTAGCAACGAAAAAGTCTTAAATGCCTATTTACTTAACAGTCCCCTAGGGTGTCTTTGTTCTGAATGGGCTAAAAAATCTTAGCTGCAAAATAAGCAGGCGATTCCAATCAATAGAGCCAGAGGACTATATTGATTACCAGAACTCCATTCTTTAGTCATTAACCCTGTGAATTCTTTACAAAAGCTGTACAGGACAATTCCTAACCACTATACCATTTGAGGAGTCATTCAGATATTTGAATGTCATTAAACTTTCATAGCTTGTTTACAGCCCTTTCAGCCTCGCCTGAAGGATTGTGCTCTGAGACTTTCTGCCCCACTCTGCCCAGCTGAACTGACAAACAGCATTAATCAAGCCCAGAAATTTCCTCTGCAGATATGATTTTCTTGTTGGCTGTTGCTAATGTTGCTACAGAGCAGGGAAATGGGTCACGGAAGGAGAGAAATAATATTCTTAATTTTTCATCATTTCAGCTTCAAGCCAGAAAACTCTGACTGATGATAAACACACCTTTCATCCTTGTATGGAAAACTGCTCGTGCACCCTGTAGGTCCCTTTCTTCATAGTGGATGCCACAGGGCTCCTTATGTGGACAGGAGGAGAATGACACAAAGTGCCCACTGGAGAGGGAAGGCAGCTGTGAGGTGGGAGGAGGAAGAGAAGGAAGTGATGCTGGAGAGCTCCTCAGATCTCTCCACCTCCTTCCCCTCGCTGGGTCCTGTGGGACCTGCCCCCACGACACCTCCCTCTCAGCAGCCCCGTATTGAAGAGAAGATTCTCGCATTTCAGATTGAGAAAGTTCATGACACACAGTAATGGCTCTAAATGGTAAATTCAATCACACAGTCAACAATTGAATAGAAGCGCCACAAATGAGCCAAATGCCAGCGATTTAAGGGGATGCTGAAGGAACTCCCAGCAGTCACAAGGCCACTGCAAAGACAGGAACCCTTCCTCTTCAAAGTTCAGGTGGCTTTAATGTTATAGGACATGCAACATTCTCTAATGCAATCTTTCTTTGCTATGGAAGCTGTGAACTGCTCAGCATCTTTGTAAATACACAAAATGGAAGTGGTAATTTCTGAAAGTTTTCTCAATGGTTGATATAAATTTCAGCCATAGCTTGTCCTTGGGCTGCTTGTTCCAACTATTCTTTTATTGGTTATGGCTTTGGCCCAATGCCCGCTGGGTATGGGGATTTGGCTTAGGCTGTGTTTGTGCTGGTTACACAACACAAGCATCATTTTGTTCCTTGCCTTCCACTGTACAATACAGTTTTTAGCCACAGCAAGTAGATGAACACCAAGGAATCAATTGAGCTGAAGCTGAGGATCCCATTTAGAAATTAAGGAATAGCTTGAGAAACACACAAGAATCTACCTAAATATTTGCAAAAAGTGAATGTCTTTTCAGACTCATAACTGAGAAATATTCCTATATTTAGACGCAGAATTGTCCTTCATCTTTTTTGCAATTAGTGCTTGATCCAGTCTAGCTTCAACGTTCTGCCATTATCCTTATCTATTTGAAAACTTCCCAAGAGAGCTATAATGAGCTGGGGCCATTTTCATGACTATTGATTTCATGGTTAAAATTATAGTATTTGATTGTTATTTGACCAAACTGAGATTATTGTATGTTTTGAAAACAAGAGCAGTAGCAGCAGGAGTCATGTCCATAGAAAAGTACAAAGTCAGGAGCTGCCAAACAGCCCCACTTTCCCCGTGGTGCCACAGGGCTCTGTGGGAACTCCTCTGTGCTGCTGCTCTCCAGGGCACACAGAGCTTCAGTGACCTTCCCAATGTCACCCCATGCATCGCGGCAAAACTTGGGACTGATGTCAAGTGTCCTCCGTCCCAGCAGGTGCCCTCACCCCTGGCACATTTCCTACTTGGGAAATGCCCTGAAACGCTGTGCCTGTAGGCAGTGGGTGTGTTTTGTGGTGAAGACTCTTTTAGGACCGAAAGGCCTGAATTTCATTATAACTCCTAGTAAATAAATAGGTACTGGACAACCATTTATGAAGTTTATTTTTCATGGTCACAGTACAAGTGTTGGTAAACCAAGGACTTTCTGCACGCTCTGTTTCCTGCATTTCAACAGACTAAACCAATCACAATTAGCAATGGATTTCAGATAAATCCAGAAATGTTTTAAGCAAGTTCCTAAATGTGATAAGAACTCCAAATACCTTTTTGAATAGGGTGTTTCAAAGGATTATTAGGACTAAATGGTCTTCGTGCATCGTATGGACAGAACCACCTTTTCTTTCTACTTTGTTTAATTTTTTTAGTCTGACACCTCTTTGTATTTTATTAGACTTAGAGCATAACTGACCATATTTTGTTTTCTGAAGAACGGGAGAATTGTTGATTTTCAGGTTGTAGTGACATTTTGAGCTGTGTGAAATCTAATAAGGCTACAAGTATTTCCTGACAAAACTATGGGCACCATCAGGGCCTGGCAGAGTAGTGAAGCAGCAGGCCCCACTCCAGCAGGCAGGAGTTCATCTTCTGACTTCATCTTCAGAGCAGGAGCATTCTGACATCCCATTTTCTTCTAGCGGAGTCACAGGTCAAAGGGCAGTGAGACGCCTTCCCCAGCTGCCAGTGATGTGCCTCCTTGAAATAAATCAGAAACACCTGCCCCCAGAGAAGCAGGTGGGGACTTTGTGTCCATGTGGGCAAGATGGCTTGGCTGTGCCCTTGCCGGACTCCTGTGAAGTTGTTCAGTGTGAGTGGTTCCCATGCTCAGGGCTCTCCTGAGCATCACTGTGCCCAGCCTGACCTCCCATGCCATGGCCCCCAGCCAGAGCTGAGCTTCCAGACATGTGAGACTGCCTTGAGAAATGCATACAGCTAAAACTGCTCGCCAGTAAATACACCCTTGCTGCATTTAGAGCCTCCTCCAACTCAGAATAATGCCTGAGGGAGGAGCACAGTATCCTGGGGGACACAGGGGAGAGCAGATGGAGGTGATGGAGCCCTGCTGCACCCAACCAAGGAAGAAGGGAGCACTCCTCACCCACTCCAAGTACATCTTCTACATTTAATAGATGGGAGTTGGCTGCTTTCCTGTCCTCTGCTGCCCTTTTACTTAGAAGTCTGACTCCTGGAAATTAGTTTTGAAGTGAGGCTGCAAGCAGACCCTGGCTGCACATGCCAGTGCTGTGTCCATGGGGAGCTGAGGAGGGGACCAAGCTTTAGACATACAGAGCCTGCAGGTGATCTTGTTGCAGCTTGCAGACAGGAATGCCCACAGTGGTTTAGTTAGAATGGGAGGAGGAGTGAATCTAAACACCTTGATGTATGTGCTCAGAGCTCTGTAAGATGCTCAGCAAATTGCAGGGTTCTCTCTGTATCCACCACCCACAAAATATCTGGGTTGTCAACTCAAGAAAATATTCCCCTTCAAAAGTGCTGAGCCCTGCTGCTTTCACCACTGAAAAATCTAGGCCATTTAGTAACAGGTCTGTGCTCTCCCATTCCCAGAGAGATCTGGTGCTGCCATCCTGTTGTCCCTGTGAGCCAGAGACACTTCAGTGAAAGAAATAGGTGCTTAAAGCCTTGTTCTGATTACATCTCCTCCACATAAAGCACAGTAACTTAACTCGAGCCAACAGTCACCCTGGTGTAAAACAGGATCGTGGCAGATCAGAAGCTGGGTTGTAATCCTCTCATTGCCCCAAAATAAATTTCCTTCTTGGCAGCAGGGCTTAACGACAAATGTTCAATCCTGACTTGTGCACGGCTCAGGAGCAGAGGACAGGCAGCCCTGCGAGGGCTGCTCCAGTTCCACTGCTGCACCCAGAGCGGGCTGGGCTGCCGTCAGGGGCTCGTGGGGAGCAGCCCTGCAGCAGAACTGCTGCCAGTGGTGACATTTCAGAAGGTCTCACCTTGGAGAGGCTTCATAAATGTCATCCTGGATGCTCCCTGCTGAAGCTGCTGGTGGTGGCTGCACTGAAGGGAGTAGGAGCCAAGTGATGCCCCGGAAGGGATGGCTCCACGTCGGGTTTCTCCATCACTGTCACACATATCTCTGATAATATTTACTTACTGTTTGAAGGGAAAATGGCTTTCTAAAGCCATTATTTCTTTCTCCCGCCTGCTGTCATAAAGGTCTTTATGATGGAATGATAGAGGATTCATCCACAAAAAATGGACAGAGCAGGAAAAGATACCAAAATATAAGGGCATCTCTAGGCAGGGCACTGTAATATCACTGTGTCTATCAATGGTGGTGCATGCTCTTTGCATATGCAAAGACAAAAAATAATAACTAAAAATAAATGGGTAAGATGAGCACTGATAATTGATGGACTTGAAAACTAGATTTGATTAAAGTATTTGTTTTTATAAGAGACATTCCATCTCAGCTTATCTTTTCCTGTATTCCTTTCTGCCCAGTTTGGACTGCAGCCTCAGCACAGTGCAGTCTGTTTATCATTAGTAAGATGCAGGGTATATTAGAGCAGCAGTAACAGTAAGTCATTTAGAGTGTACGTCACAGGTTACAAAGCAAATAGCGAGGCTGTTTTATTATGCTGAAGCTGTAAAGCTTACAGTAATACAAAGTCTTGCTGGCAGTCACCTTGCTTTATTCTTCTTTTAACAACTTACTAACAGTGTGTAAATATAAAAGAAAACTTTGATTTTTCCATCCGGATACACTGAAAACTCTTTCAATAAAAATGCTAGGGTGCATTTAACACTGTGACCAGAAATATTGAAATTTGACAGTTAGGAGGTTAAAGGTTTCAAATTTATACACAGAGGTGTTTTGCTCCTGTCATGGTCATAGCAGCTTGCTCAGGGTAACCCCTTTTGCTTACTGAACCTTTGAAAAGCAGAGAACATTAAGCAATACATCTTGGCAGATGCCCTGGGATTTCACACCACCAGCAGAACTCCATGTGCACACAAAAAGTGAACCTCTTAGGTGAAAACTGGTCAAGCCTTTCTCTGCTTCTGCCCTGTGTGCTGGCAAGCAGCTCTCTTGTGCTGCTGCTGCCGCCACCCTTTCCATGACAATCAAGGCAATTTCTGTAATTTTCAGGTATCAGGTGCTACTGCTTTTAATTTCCACAAAAATCACTCAAAACAGTGGCATCAAGAAAACATGTACAGAAGCTATTACTGAGAGGTAATGGCATCAAATAAATAGGTGTTTTTCATTCCTGCCATAAAATACCTGCATAAAAGATAAAACTAGACAAAATGGACTTTGCAACCCAAATGTCAAGAATTTAGATATCCTCTAGTCTTCATTTTAGGAATTTCAGCCTGTGGTATATGTGTCTTTGCCTCTCTACTGCCATCTGAGAGAATAAGTGCAGCTGAGAATAGGCAAGGTACCACAGTGCTTCCAACTTTTTTAAATTCTGTTTATCAAGCTCTACCAAAAAAAAAAAAAAAAAAAAAAAAAAAAGCAGCTCTATGTTGATTTACTGAGAAACTATCCCTGCATAGACCTGCTGGAAACATTACAGCCTTGACACACCAGCAAGTAAAATGATCAACTTTTCTTTTTCTACTTATTGTAGTATGTAAGAGAACCACTATGGGCATTTCTTTTCATAGTCACCATAAAACTGTCCTCATAAATATTACTAAAAAAAACCATTACAGTGAGCACACATTTTTACTGACGTTACTGCAGGCATCTCTGCAATATGAATGCAGCCCCCTTACAGTGGGGCACAGCCCTGTCCCACCAGCAGCAGGCTGGGACCCAGAGGGGATGCTGCAAGGCAGGCTGCTCTGCTTGTTAAATGTGCCCCCCGCTGTCTCCAGGAGCTTGAGAAATTTAGGGTTGGGTCTAAACTCAGGTTATAGCCCCTATTCACTTCAAGCTGAGGATTTGCAGCCTCTGCCTTTGTTGCTGGCAGTGGCAGCACCAGGCACGGGCAAAGCCCATCTGTTTGCTCAGGGCCTGGCCTGGGGCAGCCATGGTGGGACGGGGGAGCTGCAGGAGATCCTGCTATGCCTTGCTGCTCTTACAGTGAGGGAACAGCAGGCAGGAGTGCAGAAGCCACTTGCACACAGGATTATAGCAGTCCAGTGAGTCTGTGAGAGTCACTGCTTTGTTCTCTGGTCCTGGAAAAGAGCACATGGCTGTGCTGAGGCTGTACAGCACTCTCCCCTTGCAGGGTCTGACAAGGCCAGGTGTATCTGAGGAGAGGGACTCTGTATCTTCCTGCACAGGTGTTTATTGTGTTTCAGGAGTGGAGGCAGAAGATGGTGTGGGGGAAGCATGCAGAAGGGATCGTGATTTACCTGTAAGTGGTTTGGGCATCAGAGTGTGCTGAGAAGTGGAGGTCACCACATCTCCTGCAATTCTTCAGGATGTTCAGCTCTGCCATGCCTCAGAAAAGATGAGACTGGAGATTTGACTTTACACATTCTTTCAGGTGTAAACACCCAGCCAGGGTCAGGAGGCTGAGAGCTGAACTTTCAGTGCATTAGGAGAAATGTGTCTGTGCATGGCAGAACTGTATCTCCTGCAGGGCTCCAGCTTTTTGGCTGTTGGTATAGTTGTGGAATTAAAGCATGTGTGCCAGTGGCTGAGGTGTTTTCCTTGAATAACATCCTGCTCATCCCAGCTCTCTCTCTGGCACACTGTTCAGGGTACCATGCGCCACTAAGATCCAGCTTAAAGCTGATGGTTAGAGCTAGGGGGTAGAGGGGCGCTTTAGGCAGTGAAGAGAGGCTGGATTAGAAAACAGCTAAAACAGAATTGTCAGTTAATGCCCTTGAAAACATTGGACTCCCCTTTAGGAGCTGCACTGGTCCCCAAGGCTTTCTGTGTGCCAACTAACTAGAAAGAGCCTTTTGTGAGCTCCTTGTATTGGGTGAATCTCCTCTGTGTTGTTTTCAAGACATAGATCATCCAGGCCTTCAGAAATTCAAATTAAATACCGTGGGGTAAATATACTCTCTATTCCTTATCTGTATCTCTAGTTTTGCTGCAGTTGGTTGATTGGTTTATTTTCCCCAAGTGTTTCTTTATTGGTCTGTTTCCCTCTCTGGAGCTGGGGCTGGTCTGCAGGAGCCAGCAGCCTTCCGGGGTCCAGGCTCACCTCCGGTACAATCATGCAAAAGAAGCAATTTTTCATTATTGATAAAATGTAATGTCATAATGTCATGGCCTTTCAGGTCATCATCTTTGTAAGTCAGCCATGACATTATCACAATTTATAATGATAACAAATGACCATAATGTTTGCATGTAATTTTCATTGGCTATTGCAGAATTCTAAAGTCACTCCTTTGAAGGAAGGATTTCATTAACAAGCTTCTGTGATTACTGCTTCTACTGGGGGCTTTTTGCTAACATGAAGTCTATTCTGTCTGATATGGGAGATTTATGTACTTAGTAGAAATTTAAGATTTGGTGACTCATGGTTAGTTAAGTACTGATGCAAACTGAGAGAATATTCCTGCCTTTTTATGGTATCAAGAGCATTATATTATGCCTAAATACTATAATTTATACGGGTTATGTAAATACAAACTCTGTGAATATTGCTGGCTGCAAGGTCTGACTTGAGTGTCAGACTCATTCTTGACTGTAGTGTTGGCTTTACTTATTTAATATTTCATGATAAACTTAAAAGATTTACAGCTTCAGGAGCCAGTGAGAATCATAGGGCATTTATTTTCATGTGATATTTAGAGGCTGGAGCTCCAGTCCCCAAACACTTTAAACATATTCCTAGCTTTAACATCTGGACTGAGAACATCACTGGGGTGGGTTCCCTTTGCTCTGCAGGATCAGAACCTCAGAGTAAGTGCACAGAGTTCAATAGAGATGAATCTGGAGCACTTGTAGGGAGCACTCTCTCAATCTAATCCATAAATAAATACTCGTCTACTCCTGAAGTCCTCTGAAGCTAATGCATGAAAAACAATGAAATGCCTGGGCACTCCAGGCCTCTTGAAAAAACAGGGCCAGGCTTTTGTATCTGTGTGTGTGCACATGCGTGTGTATGAAATAAATTCAAACAAACAAAAATAAATATTTCTGAAGGAGCAGCTGTGAGTTATAGTCTAACAGACTTCATGACAGGCCACCAGGCAAAAGGACTCAGAGCTGCACAATTGGTCCCCAAGGGACACAGTGCCTCAGAGAGGACAAAGCAAGAGCTGGGGACTCGGCTGTGCTTTGTTT
Source organism: Anomalospiza imberbis (assembly GCF_031753505.1). Classification (NCBI taxonomy): domain Eukaryota; kingdom Metazoa; phylum Chordata; class Aves; order Passeriformes; family Viduidae; genus Anomalospiza; species Anomalospiza imberbis. The sequence continues at coordinate 12,417,111 of NC_089693.1, read as the reverse complement.
TGGCCCACGAGGCTTATCAGACTCATGTTGTGATTCATTTTTCATTTGCAGCAAGAAGCTTGCAGGAAAAATTTACCTTTTTCTTTCTTTCCTCTTCCTTGAGGCTGCTACTTTTTTTCCACTGGAAATTACAAAAGTACTACTCTTATGAAAAATATTAGACTAAGTTTCATCTTTTGTCAGTGTGACACCGAGGCCACCCGGTTATTATGGCATTGTCCACTAGGTCATGCACACATGTAACAGAAGGCTTTCTTTAGAGTGAACTGTATATAAAATGCCTTGCAGTCTGGAGAATCACACTTTATGTGGGGTATTCCCCAATTATATTCATGGCCATTCCTTTTGTAGGGCTTGTACATCACTGATACGAGGATCTCCTTGTTACTGTCTTTGAAATCCCCACCATGAAGACTAGTTTCATCAATTTTCCAGGCCTAGTGGCCTACAAATGACCCAATAAGGTCATTCAGCTCAGTCTCCATATTGTAAATGCCCTCAGACCAGGGGCAGTTATTTTCTTTGCTTACAAGTGTGGCTTCACCCTCAGCAGCCAAGGGGGCTGCACTCCACTGCAGTACACAGGCACACTTGCATCAGGATAAATTCTTTTAAGTCACTTTAGCAGAAAACTGATTGAGCTATCAAAGTTAGTATGCACTGTGAGCAATGAGCATTAACCAGTCTTGGGTGATACCAAAAGAAAACAGTGTCTGTGTTTAGTTGTCCTTCTTGAAATGCCTTTTTATTCCACATCCCCATTGCTCACTTGGTTTGCTCAGTCCAACTCAGGTTTTACTTTCTTTTTTGGATGCGTTGACAGCACAGGGGCTTGGTTGTATCAGGGAACATTTTGCAAACTCTTGGAGAGATGGTTCAGGTTAATTTTAGCACAGCTCCAGCTTTTCTCCTATGGTTAGTGTCCCCAAAGAAATAAGACTCGGGGACTTGAGTGGACTTATCTTATTTTCTGTTTTGCTATCCCAAAAGACTTTTCCCTGAATTTTAAAGCTGATGGCTCCATCACACTGCTTAATTATATTTTTTTTGATGACACACATAATGAGATGCCTGTGAGATTATGATACCATTGCAACAGTCCATGGGATTTTCATTCCACTATCACTTCATGGCTCTTCAGGGCCCCACCTTCAGTTCAGCACTGGCCACTCACTGCTCTGCTCAGAAGAGTTGTCCTGCTTGACTTTATCTGGCATGGGCTCAGAGCGGAATCAGAGACTGCTCTTCCAGAGAGAGAGAAGGATCTAAATACTGCAGAAAGGCACAAGGACTCCATTGCTTTCTCTGACCAAGCCTCCTTAAACACCGCAAAGGTTTGCCAGGTGCTGTCACCCCTTGGGTTCATCTTGGTGTTGTTTTAGTGAGCCCATCCTTGCTCCCTCCCACCGGATGCTCCTGATGCCTGAGCTCAGTAACCAGCTGTGCTCCAGCTGTGAGCACGGGTCTGCTCTGCTGCAGATGGCCAGAGTGCTCCCTGCCACCTGAGAAACAGCCACAGAGAGCAGCCAAAGCCTGGTTTTTGCTTGGCATAACCCGGTTTTGCTGAGCGGCTTCTCTTCACAGAAAGCAGTGGCACATGCCAGGCTCAGGGGTGGAGGATGTTACGAGGTTCAGGAAGCAGCAAGACAGGAGTTTCAGGGGAGGGGAGGTGGAGGTCAGCAGTGCTGCCAGAGCAAAACCAGAACCACCTGATCCTTCCAAAGCACACCGTTTTGTTTTTCTGAAGGCTAAATGAGAAGTAGTGTAACGTGCAGAATTAACAGAGATTGCTGTTTTGTCAGTAAAAGTAGGTTTGCTGCCAGAACAGCAGCTTTGATGCCGGGGAATGTCTGTTTGTACTGTCAGGCCTCTGCTCAGCACGAGCATGTGCTGTGCTAAAGCAAACGAAAGGGGAATTATACAATATTGAATGTGGACCTATCTCTAAATGCATTGAAAATGTAGGTTATTGTCTTCTGGCATTTCCTAAAAAGCCTCTTGAGCTCCTGTTGGCAACCACTGATATTGAGGGTACTTTTAGCTGTTTAAGTCTTCCTGTTCTAACAGGGGTCAAAGGGCTGTAAAGATCTTCTCAAAAGGATATAGAAGGAATCATTAAAAGGGAGGAGGAAGAAAGTGACAGAAGGTCAGCCTTTTTTTTTTAATGGGTGCATCCCCGAGGGGGTCAGACACAGTTGTGCATTATACTCCAGCTCCAGTACCTGACTTTTAGAAACCTACAGCAAATCTTATTAGCACTTCCATAAGCATAAAATACAGGACAGAGCCCAGTGTTCCAGGCAGAAGTAAAAGAGAAAAAACCATGAAATAAATCAATTTAGTCTTTCAAATTAATTTAAATCAACATAGTACAAGGATATGACCAAGATGAGGACAAATACTCAAATATGTGCAAGGCATTTTATGGTCCCTGGTAAGCGTGTGCATGTATCTCTGTGTGTTTAATTCCCTTGTTGATCTTTTTTTCCTTAGAGACAAATTTACCGTATGCTCATTGCATGGCATGTCATGTAGCTTTTTGTAAGGACTGGTGTAGGGCAAAAAATTTACCTTTTTATGTGACACGGCCAAACAGAATTGTGAAGGTTTTCAGTGATTTCTAGACAGCAAGCAATAAACTGCGTTTGCACCCACACACTTACTGCCTAACACCCCATCTGGTAACATTTCCACGTCTCCAGGAAAGAAATCAATAGCAATAATCTGTGAGGGCCTCATAGGGTGTATATTTTTTTATCGCACTGCTATTTGGAATTTTTTTCCTATCTGCTTACAGCACTAGATTGTTCTTTTTTTGTTAGCTAACGTTGAAATCCTGGAACCATTATTATATTTTATAAAAAGCAGGAACTAACACTGGGGTCAGAATAATATATTCTAAACACTCATATTCAGTAATATCGCAGTGTTCAGACAGCAAAGTCCTACTCAGTGAAGGCACTGAAAAATCTCCTATAGTAAGAACCTGTACATCTAAAATGATATGCTAGCACACTTCAAAGACTAGCATCCTAAAAATTCATGATTACTTAAAGATAGTTTATATTAAAAGAGAGTATAGCTCCAGCTTTCATCTTGCTCCAATGGAGAGAAGAAATTGTCCTTATATGCTGAAATTTAGAACTGTGTCACTGTTGGTTTTCTGTGTAAGGAGGAAATATGATGCTTTGTTACTGGTCTTATTTATTGCAGACCTTGTCTGGAATCTAGTATTGAAGCTGTGCTTGATGAGTTGCTGCCTTGAACTTTTCCACTGATCAATGCTGGTGCTATGGCTGCATGAAAGAATAGCTTTCCTGAGGAGAAGCTATCACATGGGAAACACACTACACAGTAAGCTAAGAAATCTGCTATAATCTTGTATGCTTAGGCTTAGAAACGTGTTTCCCAAAAGAAATGGTGATAGTGAATGACCATTTTAAAACAGATGTTACGTGAGCAAGAGGTCAGGTGAAGAACAGGGAGGTATTAGTAAAAAAAAAAAAGAGGTAGAGAAAGAAAGAAAGGAAGATTGGGGAAAGGGAAGAAAGAAAGAAGCAGAAACCCTCCTTTCACTGACATGATAAGGCACAACTGGACAAAATGCACAGCTGAAGACAACATTACAGAGCCAGGACACAAGAATCATATTTCTTCTTCTCCCTGCAGTGACAAATAAAAGGTTGTTTTGATTTTTGCTGTACAAATGATAGGCTTTACTTTGAAACTGTAGCTGCTGAGCTGTTCTCCACAAAAGTATTTTTTTGCTTTTCGTCTTAATGGTGGCAATACTACAGCAAAAAAAAAAGGAAGCAGTTCTGCAATCAGCATATATTTTATTTACCCATGGATTGTCCTATGCATCTTGCAGTGGGGGTGGGATTGACACTCTGAACAGGAGGAATGTCCTTTGGAAGTGGGATTTCAGCAGCATTTAGCATGGGCAAATCCCTGTCTGTACCAGGCCTTTACTTTGTGCCAAGGCTGCCACTTGTGACTCTTGGTTTTTTATCACATTGGACATACACTGTGATGGACCCACTGTGAGGTCTTTTTTTTTTTTAAGTCACCAAATTACCATCTCATTTGGTTACCAGGAGAGCACATAGGAGGTCTCTCAGTGTAGTTGGTTTTATTCATGAGCCCCTCTAAATAAGCCAGTGGTTAAAACAAGGAGTCAGCCTTCCTGAAGCAGTGCTGCAATTGAGATCCCACAAAGACCAAATGCAGAGACACACAGGGTGCCTTTACTTGTAAGCAAAGATTTTTTTAATTTTTTTTTTTTTTAACTTAGCACCAAACCTAAAATCTCTGGATGAAATAGCCTTGTTACTGCTATAAGTGACTGCTCTTACCTCATTTTTGCCCCTAAAATTCACCACTTGTCTGTCTTCTCTTACACTCTGAAATGTGGAAAAGCCAGATCTCAAAGCTGAACAGATAATAATGTGTAAATAAGTATCTAGCAGATCAAATCACTGGTGGAAAGGATAAATGTGGCTGAGAGTCCTGCCCATGGATAGTGTGAAAAAAAGAGTTACTGGATTTCTTTACTCTAAGTAGGTTCATAAGGATGGACAGCTAATCTTTGATTTCTATCTGGTTTTAGAATCTTTTACTTGATGTCTCTGCTCTTTGGGAAGTAGGAATGAGAAAAAACAGCACTCTTCTTATTTGCATTGTTGCAGTAAAAATAAATTCCTGGTGAGGTGGGTATTCAGGTGCTGTGGGAAGGAGGGCTATGTAAATACCTCAGTCAGTGGTTTTTTACGTGGGGTCCATGGGCCATGATTGAGAGTACTGTAAAAGATAAGCAAGGATAGCAAATCTCTTGTCAGTTGGCTTAAATTTTCACTATAAGGGTCCCTACCTCCAGCAGATTTTAGATACATAAACATTGAAGAGATTGAAAATCGCTGATATAAAGAGGCTGTCAGACCATTGCAGGCACTGAGAGCAATATATTCAGCCAGTATTATCTCAATCTGAACATTTGAGTCATTTCTTCTAATACTATTGAATTTAATTTCTTATTCTAAATTAAAACAGGAGTAAAAACTTAGTGTTTTTAATAAAGTTGTATTTGAGCTAAGGCTTTGATGATAAAAAAGCCATTCACTTATGTACATCTGCCAGAGCATTCATAGGAAGCACTGGGCTTAAATGAGTTGTGACCTTATGAGACAGTCTACTGTTTGGAGACTATATAGGTGACTGCTGGGTTTTGAGTCTTGACCTTTCTGTTTATATTCATCATGAATGTGCAGATACTTTTATTCTTTCTGGGAAAAGGCTGTCAATCTTCACACTCATTTTAATGCCTGTGCAATGCAGAACAGTGGTGGATCTTAGCAATAACAATCACCAACTGACTAAAATTAACTAATTCAGACTGCTATGCTAAATTGAGTATGAGTGGGTTTGTTTCAGGCTCGGCATGGAAGCACAGGTGCAGTCGATAAATAGGGACACATACGGTGCCTAAACACGCTCATGCTCGTTGTGACCTCCCAGCAAAAAAGCTCTGACAAATCACTTGTGACTTTCCAGAGCTTGTCGAGCTGCTGTTCAGTTGATCCGTATTTCTCTAGACTGGAAGTGACAGGAAGAGGCACTGATACTTGTGAGCCTGAAAAGGACTTCAATTCCTCTCCCAAAATCGGGGTGCCTTCCAAGGACTGGCCATGTAAACAGCTCCTGACCCTCTGCTGAGGCCAAGGCTTGTCAGTCTCTACCCTTCATCACATCTCCTTCCTTACTTCTGCCAGAAAAGTTCACTGCTGCTCAGGGACCACCTCAGGAGATCTTGCACCGTACCCCTCTTTAGCTGGGGAGTTGCTTCTTTCCCCCTCTGCCCCCATCAGGGTGGCTCAGGTGGTCTCCTGGAAGTGCAGCCTGGGGCAGATCAGCATCCTGACATCATTTCTGCCCTCAAAGCTGCTGAGTAGCCTGCTGCTAGGAGGTCCCAGCTCAAATCACCCAAATAGCAATACAGAATATAGCCTAAAATTATGAGGAGACTGTTCCAAGTGTGGGAGGCTTAAGTATCCACCAGGCTCTGGAGCAGCCACCTTCTACCTTGCTCAGACACAGGCATAGAAAGAATATTCTTATGTAAACTCCAAAAATTATGTTCTTTAATGATTTTAACCCACTTTAGTGCTGAAGAGAAAAGGAAGCTTCTATTAGAGCTTTGGCACACTGAGCAGAAGAGCTTCGTGAGGCCAGACATCTGATTCTGGGTGGCAGAGCTATCCTGAGCCCTTATTTCCCTATGGCCATGCTTTTTACACTGGCACCACCTGCCCTTCCCCAAAATCTTTCCTGTTTTTGCCACTACTCCTGAATTCTCACACTATTTCTCATCCTGAGTCTTTTTCTCCCAAATTAAATTTTCATATATAACTTCTTTATCATGGTTCTTCAGAGAAGCTTCAGCTGGACAAGCAATTACCTGAAGAAAAATAAGAGGGGAAAAAAAAGGGGGTTTCCTTGTCTGTCAATTTGCCAGGAGCCAGGTCAGTCCTAGCAAGGATACACAAAGGTATTTTTCAAGCAAATATTACAGAGCTCTTGCAGTAAAGGCATATTGGTTTAAAAGGGCTCCAACCCTACTAATATCTGAGCTTCTTTCACTCAGAATTGTTCAAATCAATGCAAGTTATATTGCTCCTTTCTCCCATGCTAGCCCAAGTAAGCTTTTATTGCCTTCTGTACCCTGCCACTCTCTGTGGTCCCAGCCAGTGCCAGCCACTCTCTGCTGGCCCTGCACAGAGCATTGTGCACCAACAGCTGCTTTCGCAGGGTGCGAAAACACCACGGTGAGGCAGCTTCAGAACGACTTCCCTTGCTTGTTTCTGCCAATACCTCTGCCCTTGTTTGCTTTACCAATGGAAAAGGGCAAATTAAATTATAGTAAAATGTCTTCCTAAATATGCTTTCTCACTCCTCCTTCATGTATACAAGCACTGCAGATATAGCAAGAGATTATGTATCCCAAAGGAATTTGGTGCAATATTTTGTAATTCTGATTGAAATGTGTTCTGTCTGGTCCCCATAGTTTAATTTAGAACAATTAAGGTTCAGAGTACATGAGCTTGCAAAGCACATTACAAACAATGGCTGCAGAATAAACTGCAAATCAATCCACACTAAATCACCCTGAAAATCCCTGCGAACACAACAAAGAGGTCTAGATTCACGGTCCTTTAATACAATCTCCTCTGTCTTTGTGGCCATAAGTAGTCCAGCTTCTTCCTTTATGGAAAATTGTCATCATATTGTTTCAGGTTAGGAGATTTTTTTGTTTGTTACTGAAAATAAAACAAGAAGGAGCCATCCCATACGTGATTATGCAAGCATGTCAAATCAAACCGCAAGAGAGACGCTGCCGCTGTGCTCCAGTCTCTGCTTTACCTTGCAATGCTTATTTCTAATGATTGCCTTGCTGCTTTTATACAGGATATAGATGAGCAGCGGGTACTAATATAATTAAACCTGATAAGAGGGTGTCCTGAATATCATGCACGTGCATGTACAGCCTGTGTAATAGGGCTAGTACATGTCACACATCAACTTTCTATGATTTTTACATTACCATTATTACACTGGCTGACACCCGTGTTCTTTTTATATGACAGTAGCTTTTCATTAATACTGTACCTAAAACATTATTTTAAGTGAGGTGAAGTCAGGTTTAAAAGAAAAGATCCTCTGATTTTTGCAAAACTAAGATTTTATTTCCTGTGTGTGCACTCTGAAACCTTGGAAGCAGCAGAAAATACATGATGTTTTTAGCAGAAAGTCTCACAGAGCATATTCCCATATTCAGATGAACAGGCACAAATGTGTAGATTGTGTTAGGAGAAAACAGTGTTTTGTTTTGATTTTGAGTGTGAAAAGAGTGGGTGTCTCAATCCAGCCAGGGTTCTGCAGAGTCTGCTTTTCAAACCCCGGACAATAACCCATTCCTCACAATCAAAGTTCAGTGAAGGGAAATGGCTTCCAGGAGAGCACAGGAGCCCGGCCAGCCCCAGAGCAATGGCACTACGTCACAGAAGGCAAAGCAGGAGCTAGCAGAATAATTGTCTCTGGAAATGACCACAGGGGAGGGCCTGATCCAAAACCCTCACCAGTCAATAAGAGGCTTCCACTGATGTGGGCTCACATCATCAGTTGTTATATTGGAAAGATTTTTTTCCGGGACAGTAGTTCTGATTTGAGTGTTCTTTGCACAGAGCAGCAAACAGAGATACCCAGCCACCAGATGAGGCAGGGGCTGATTAAGGTAGGTGACGAGGCTGGCACAGGGCTGGTACATTCATCAGCACTTCTGCAGGGTTCACAGCACCTCTGCAAAACCCCACAGGTCTCTCTGTACTTACCTTATTCAACGCTACTGATACATGAAGGAGGGAGTAAGACAAAACGCTGCTGCTGCTTTTCCACGTCACCATTTTGCTGAACCCTGCAGCATTTTGTGCAGTGCACTGTCTGTCCCTCCAGCACGGGCACTGTCCCCTCAGCGTGGGCAGGGACACACAGCCTCGTGTGCTGTCCTTGCAGAGCAGCACAAGGGCCCGTCACACTGAGGTCACCAACCCCACAGAGCAGATGCAGGGTTATGGATGTTTGTGCTCCATGCAGTGGTGTCATGCCAGGCCTGCTGGGTATCTCTGGTGACACCTCCCACCCTGCAGCACCCTGAGCAGAGTGCAGCCCTGAGCCCCAAATGCCCTCGGCACATGTCAGTCACATCCCCATTGTGTTCAGCACATTACAGGTTTTACAGTTTCCAGTGAGGGTGATGTGCAGCCTGGCTGAGGCCAATCAATATGCTCCAGGACCATTATCCTATAAAATTCCCACTTATTTAAAAAGGGGGTGGGGGACACAGACCTTCAGTTCTGATCCAGCTCTGTAAAGTCAATGGCCAAACTTGCATTGATTTTCAGAGGCAAAGAGTTGGCATGTGCTTCATAATATTCACAAGCCAAGAATAATAGCAACAAGCAGATATGGATGCAGCATCTTTAATCCATGTGCTATGGTCTGCGTGCTACTTCTGCCATAAAAAATAAACAATCCAACGTTTGGGAGAAAATAAGGGTACATAAGCAATTATTCATTTCAAAATCCTTCAAAGCAAATGCAGTGATTATAAAGGCAAAGCAAAAAACATGGGAGGTGTTTTATTTGCATGTTGTCACACTGGTTTTTGAACCACTTTTTCCTTTCTCCTAGCTAGCGTTCTGCTCAGCCTCGCTGTTGTGCTCATTAGTCTGGTAAAGCTGCACTGCAGGATTCAACTTGTTGTTTCAAATAAAAGAATGTAATTAATCTTGTATTCCATCATTTATTTTATTTTGGGAAACAAAGATGTTTAATCTGAGTACAACAGTGTTTGTTCCCTAACCTAGGAGCCCTGGATTTTAAGCAGAGCCAACAGATAATTTTCAGAGGGGAATTAGCACAGCACTTCTGTCTGCAGTGGTGTCTGTGTCATGCCCCTAATCCTGCTCTGCTACTGTGCAGAAACAACAGGGAGTGCCAAACTTGTAAAGACCTTTAGGAATTAGGTAACTTCCTCCACGGTATGAAGTTCTTCTGTCAAAGGTTCCCAGCATCTGTGGGGTTAGTGCTGATTTGTGAGGACTGCATTAACTGATTCTCACTGTCACAGTGCCACTGGTGAAAAGGCAGATGATAAAAGACTTTGCTGAAGAAAATGTGCTGCCATTTTCATTTCAAACAACACACTGCTGTAGTTATTTTAGTTTCATGTTCACTGAGACAGTATGGGTGGAAAGAAAGCATAAGCATTTTGTTTTGTAGCTATAAAGGGAATGGTTGGTAACTCCTGGCAAGCCTGTCCTTGGATGCTGGATCATGGGGACAGCTTGAGGGGGAGTGTCCTTTCAGGGGTTTCCTGCATCTGTGTTGGGCATTTCCTTGGAGCTGCTCACATGCAGTGGTTATAGGTACAAACTCCAGACAGGGGGAAAAATATATCTATCTCTCTGGAAAAGTTTCTAAAATCTCTAAAAGCCTTCCTGCCTGGCCATGCCATGTACACACCCCCAAGCCTGGGTTCACATTCTGCTCTCCTCATATCTCTGAGTCTATGCTTTGACTCTGTTTAGTAACACTTTGCTATTTCTCCTGTAAATGCAGCAGCTTTTAAACTACAGCTTCATGGTGCTTCAGTATGTAGGAACTATTTCTATCTTTACAGCTAGTGACCCGGGAGGTTTATATATATGTGAGGACACTAACCTTCGGTCTAAGTGTTTCATCCTTGTTCTCAGCTCAAAGAGGGAATTTTATTTTCCTCTAAACATCTGTGAAATACTTCTTGGCCATTTTAGAGACCTCCACGTATGGGACTTGAAAAGACAGTTCCTTCTCTGTCAGTAGTATTTCGGATGCTTTTATACAGAAGGTAACAGGAGATGACTATTTGCTTGTGTCTTTTTTAATTACATCAGTCCTTGAATGAAGTGCTCGGCCAGCGGGGCCCATCCTGCCTGCTAGGTGAGTGCCTTACTCTCTCAGTGAAATGATCGGGCTCGTGGCTGCTCTCGCTGCCTCCAGGGACCTTTCCAAATTGCATTTCTCAACAGGAGGGGTGAAGAGCAATTTCCCTCCTGGCCCCTTCACAAGCTTTTCCTGTAGAAGAGTACAGCTCAGTAGCCACAACTCCCTGTGCACAAACCTCTCAGGCAGAAGAGGAGAAACTCAGGTCTCCCTCTGCCTTAACCACAGAGCTTCACTGGGATAAAGAAAAAAAAAAAAAACAAGGGAATGGCAGCACCTCTCCCCCAGCACTGTGAAAAGAGAGACCAGACAGCACAGGCAAGGCTCAAGGATATGAACAAAAGCAGAGCAGATGGAAGATCATGCCCTTCTTGGACCTCAGGCAGTGCCTATCTACTGAGCCTGGTCATGCTGGAGAATCTCCTGGCAGCATGGACCCATGTCCACTTGAACCCTTAACTTTGAAAATTAAGCTTAAGCAACTCAGAAATTAAAATACAACCAGGTAGTATTTCTAAAATCAGGAACCTGAATTTCACCTAAGCTTCTTTTTGGATCAAACCTTTGACAGTTTCTACAAAATATTATAAAACTTTATTCTTTATGGTTTGACAGAGTTTCCACATGACTTGAGAGCGGTGTTGTGTAGGAATGGACATAAGTACGTGTTTAAAACTTAGGCAAATGCACAGATGCTTTTTTGAACCTGGGGACCCAAGAGTATGTCATAAAACTTCTCCTAGCTTGACCTATGCCAGCAGGAACAGAAGGAGGGTCATCTCTTATGCTGTATTCCATTTATTCATTTTGAGTGTTGTTTTCCTTCTCCTTTGAGGTTGCATTGTAACCAATCAAGTAGAAAATTTCCAAGCCATTAGTGATTCCCAAACAGGAAAGCCATGTCTCCCCATTGCCAAAGAGCAGGAGGACAGGGCACAGTGGCAGCACGTCAGGGTCCCAGCCAGTTTCCAGGAGGAGCCCTGGCCACCACCATGCCCTCACCAAGAGTGACAGGTATTCATTCAGCCTGCAGGGTTCCTCCCATGCCACATCCAAGGGTGGCAAGGCTGGTGGCTGTCTGGGCTAAGGCTGGGTAGAATACTAATTTCATAAGGGTCTTATTGGAAACAAGACTTCAGATTGAATTATGGTGTAATTATGAACTGGTTTTGTGTGTGCTACAGGACTGGGCAACTTGCCACTGGGCACAATCCACTGTGCATCAAGCAACCGCAGGAGAAGCTGACAGTGCTGCCAGCCCTCCCCTCTCCCTCAATTAAACACTCCTGACTGCCAGTTACACGAATTAAACTGGTTTAGCCTCATTTACAATATCATAAGTGAGGAGCGACAGGCTGAAACCATCAAACACCCTCAGCTTTCAGCAGCCTTATTCCTGCAATGACCATATGCTTGTGCACAGTTGTCTTTCTCAGCTGATCTGATACAGAATTAATTGACACTCAGATTTTAGCTTTAACATACCAGCTGTTAGCTGTAGATCAACAACCAGGGCTGCTTTTTAATCAGAAAATGTACTAGCTACCTTAAGGGTCTAATTTTTTTGACAGCTATGAGTGATTTCTTATGCTTACATGATCCAGGCATAATTTTAGATGAAGCTGAAATACTGCTAAATGTACTGCTTGTAAAACCAAACACATCCCACTCTTTTTCTCCTCAGCTGGATGATGTTAGGCAGTGGGCAGAGAGACAGGCATGGGGCTGGTAGATAAACGGTGCGTGGCTGTGGCCGTGGGGCGAGGCACAGACCGGTCCTGGCTCCTGCCAGCACCACCCTGAGCCTGATGCTTCTGTGGATATCTGCAAAACCTCCTTGGACAACTTCTCAGCTGCTATAATAGAGCATGAGTGATTTACCCCAGCTGGAAGAATGGGTTTGAATTTGGCAGATACAGTTAACAACGAATGAGTGCTCTTAAAAAGCAATTGTATCACAGGATAAACTAAGCTGTGAGAGCATAAATTGGACAGCAAATGTGGTTCTCACAGTACTTGGACATCTCACATGGCCAGCCAGATTCTAAATTTGGGCACCTAAGTCTCAACATATTTAAAAATATGATTTTTTTCTGTTCTTTTGTTTTTGCTGATCTTTCATTCTGCTTAGAATGATATTTTTCCTTGAGTTCTAATAAAATGAGTTAAATAATTAATGCCACAATCCAATAACTGATTATAGAATTTTTTCAAAATTGCATGTAGCACTGTTCACATACTAAATCTTTTTGATTAATGATTTTTAAAGACGGCCTGTTACATCCATAATATAAAAAAAGTAGAGAGATGTAAGCTACTGAAGTGTAAGCCTAAATACCTTTTATGAACAGTAATTCATTTTATAAGCTTGATTCTTAATGTGTATATAGGAAATACGAACATGGAAGAAATATTCTAAAGAAACTGCAGATAGAAGCCTCCTCTTCCATACCCCCCTGAAATCTAGTTTATGTCCATAGGTGAATTGCTGCTGTGAAGCCACTGCAATTTGACTTTGTACAAAAAGGGTCATTGAACAGAAGGTCAGGCAGCTGGCCATTTCCATTTCAAAGATGCTATCAAAAGGGCAAGAGGCAGTTCATCCAGCAGCCCTTTAGCAAACAAGATTTTCTCCTTTCTCATTTATGATATTTTTTTATGCTAAAATAGTTTATAGGATACTGAGAAAAGGGCCTTGATTCATTTTCTTTGGAAAGAAAGTGGACTAAGTGGAGCTTGGAAGGGACTTTGGTGCAAGAATGCATAGGAGCTTTTGAGTAATGAGGAGCCATTTGGTGTCCACTTATCAGGAGCCTGGCAGTAAGGCAATAAATCATTACGGAGGACTCTCAGCTTCAGCTGAAGACAATTGGAAAAGGTAGCTCTTTTATTACAAATTATGGCTTATCACCTCCTTAATGGCAGGCCTCAGCTTTATGAATACTTGAGCTTATTAATCAAGATAAACCAAACAAGTTCAGAGAAGTTTTGGGTCCCGCGTGCCATCACGGGGGGAAGTCCTGCAAGGTTTGCAGTGCTGCCTGACAGCCAGAGGCACAATCCATCCCTCCTGCCACTTGCTGACAGCACAAATGATGCTGGTTCTTCTGGGATTAGGGAATTGCCTCTCACCAATGAGCAGCTAAAATTCACCCATTACGGGGATTAAAACCAGGCTGTTCCTCCCCCAGTGCTCAGTGTGCACTGCAGAGTGGGACAGAGCAGGAGCTTCCACCCTGCCCAGGCAGCAGCCCTGGTGAGAGTGGCCCTGCTCGGTGAGGGGGCTGGCAGCTTCATTGTCACTTAAAGGAAAAGTATCTTGCTCTCAGGGAAAGAATTCTTAAAACTATTTAGGTCCCATATTTTACTCTACTCACCATTTTGCTGTCATGTCAGAGAGCTTTTGCACTGCAGCTTCACGGGCTGTGTTTCACAAATACCAGGGGCAGAGGGCTCTCCCATCAGCATACTTTGGGACTGAATTACCAGGCTGCTTGTGGGCAGGAGGTGTGGGTGCCCAACTCCACCACCCAGCCCTTGGGAGGGGCAAAACAGCAATGTGGAAATTTCTGAAAAGCAAATTAACCAACCTTTCTCTACAAATCAGTGTGAAAATTTTGGGCTTCATTAATTCTTTTTTTATTGATGGATAGAACAAAGGATGATTTATGGAGCAAATTCTGCAAGTGGGTCCCCACTGCAAACAGAATCCTGACCTATGCTTGGGTTTGTACATGCAAAACAACTGATAAGAGCCCAAAACTCTAGTGAATCTTTGGTCATTCTCCCAGCCCTTGCCATGTCAGAGATAAGTGACTGAGCTCACAGCTTCCTAACCACCACAAATATTTTCAGAAACATGTCAGTGTAAGTTCAAAATATGTCATTGTAAAATGTTTATACAACATTGAGCTGAAAATCTATCGATATATCTGTGCTATACCAATACATCCTGATAATAAGAATGCTTCATCACAGCAGGTCAATATTTATTGGAATAAATCAACCCCTTGCCAATGTGGAAATGAAGGTGTCTGTTACCTGAAATTGGAAGAGTTGTATATTCAATTATAAAAACCAACAAATGAAGGCTTTAGCTATAATACAACATCACTCCATTGACTTGATGGAGCTGCATCAGTTTACATCAGATAAGTCTGGTCTTCAAAGCCTTACTGGAATATCTGGAAAGGACTTGGATGATCTTTACACAATGTAGTTTTACAGGGCAGTGCAGCAGATATGCAGTGGACAGAGCAGTCCCCTGGCACCTGACGGAGTGGGTGACACCGAGCATCAGCCCAGGGAGCAGCACTCCCCACAGGTGAGCACCTGCCCCCCTCAGCCCCCTGCAGCCACGTCCACTGACACCCAGGTGTGCAGGAACATCAGTGGTCCTGGCTGGCGAGACCCCTGAGAGGTGTAGAGGAAGCTCTGAGGCCCCACAGGCAGGGGCTGCATGAGCAGGAGGATCCTGGTCCTCTGGAAACACCTCTCCCAGCTGCTTGGAGAGCACTGCCACCAGCACATCCCACTGCTGCCAGAGTCCAGCTGAGAGCTGCCTCCCTCGGTGCAGAGTGAGTAAGATCAGGGATGTGGTAATGGAGGGCTTGGGAGGATTGTGCAGGGAGAAATGAGTAAATATTTTCTGTCATCCCTCCGTATCTTTATCCCTATTAACAATATTGATTGTGGAAAGTAAAGGTGAAGTATATGGTTTTAAATACAGATGTTGCAAGTCATAATTCAAATAAGGACATTTCAAACATGTCTGAAGCATGGCAGTAGCAATCAGCAGTGCAGGGCCACTTGAAAATATGGTCACTAACAGTCCTCTGAAAAGCATGAGGCAAATTGCCAGCTAAATAAGAACTAGAGGAGCACCACAGCCCGCTGTGTTTTCCAGATTGGTCAGATATGGGTTAGATCATTGCATCCTTTGGAGAAGGAAAAGCATTTCCCAGTGGCAGATTTCTCCCATGCCCCTGCTCCACAAGCTCAGCTGCTCTGCCAGTGCCTCCCAGGGCTGCTGGGAGGCAGCACTGCCTGCCCCCGAGGTGCCCTGCCCTGTGCTCTAATGACACTGCTCTGCTCCTGGGCAGCGGCAGCAGCTGATGCTGCTATTGTTTCTTTGACAATAATACAGATTTTAGACTTACTAGTCACGGAGACATTTTTCTTCCTCTCTTCTTAGTGCAGCATAAGCTACTTCGACACCCCAGGGACGGGCTCAGGCAGAGCTCTGCAGTGGGTTTGGTGCTGCAGCAGTGAACCTGTGACCCCTAGCACTGCTGTGGGCATGCAAGTGAATTCAGAGGGACCAAAGGTAACTCTGGGGCTCTGCATCTTCCGCTCAGCAGCTCTGCCTCAGCATCACAGCTACACCTTGTGCCTTGAGGCTTAGCTCAGTTTCCACTTGCCAGAAGGGGAATGAATTAAAATGTTAAGATCTGCAAATGTAACTAGAACTCAAGGTGCAGCTTCCCCCACCAGACTGAAGAGTGGGCTCCTCTGGGATTTCTCACAGCAATTATAAAATGAACTATGCAAAAAAAAAAAAAAAAAACAACCTGTGAAGCAACCCATCAGCTCTCAGTTGGCTTTGAAAATGCTAGAAATTGTCCTCAGGTGTTTCAGTGGGGCCTCCAGTTAGATCTCATTACCATAAGGGACATATGTTTGGCTTTTAGGTAAACCACTGGCTCTATCAGATTTTAAGGTACTGGGAACATCAGACTGTCACCTTTAAGCATAGTAATGTTTTCTTTTTAAATTCAAACATTGTTTTTGTAACTGTCAAAGTCAATGAGAGTTTTGTCAATGAGACCACGCTTATGTAAAAATACTACAGAAGAGGCAATCATTTCGAGGTTTTGTATTTTAAAAGTGTAAAACAAAGAGACCTTCCTTTCTACAAAGCAATAACATGTCAGAGAACTGCAGACTTATAACCCAAGGATCTATACCAAAAACCTGTAAAGGGAAAAGCTAACAAGAGGTTGTAAGAAAAGGTCGATGAAGCTGTACAAAAGGGTAAATATTCTGATGGTTTCCTCTCAAATACATTGATATTAGGTTCAGAAAGAATTCTCCAGGTATGTCTGGTGCTCAGTTTCCCAAGTAAATACTGCTTACTTCTGCTTTTAATCCAGTATAAGGCCATTGGTAAAGGTCTGTGGAGTTTGGGAAAATTCATCTGAAATTTTCAATTTTTTCAGTGTGAATTCATGCAGGTTGCAGAGGTGTAACAACTGCTATTTCATTATATAAAATGCTAACATTAAACTTGACAGCAATTCCAGGACATAAAACTTCAGCAGAGCCGTGGAAGTGGTAGAGCAGCTATCTTCAACCTTTGGACCATCATAAATGGGGAAAGAGATGTTTGTCTGGAATGGAGAAAGTATGATTCTTTTGGAGGCTGTTGCTGCTGTCACTAGGGCAGCAGCCTCCTGTCAGCTGTGCTCCTCCAGCACCGGCTTGTGGGGCTCACACATCCCACAGCGAGGTACATGGAGTGATGTGGGTGCAGGGGAACATCTGAGGCAGAAACACCTAAAGATGCCTGCACCAAACCTTACTGAGGGAGACAGCTGAGCAGAGCACCCCAATTAGACATTTTGGGTGTATAAGCTATACTGAGTTAACAGCAAGACATACCAAAAAGGGCTGAGGAATGATTTGGGCTATCTGAACAGCAGTATTAAGGCAAAGGGCTGTGTAAGTACCACCTCTGAGTCATGCTTCAAAGAGGTTTTTAAGAGCCTTGATGAGCTGGGCACAAAAATATTAAGGAAACATAAAGGACCAGAGACTTCTGATTTAGCTTAGGGTTGAAGGAGGTCCAAGTTTGAGGGTATAAATAACAAAGGGAGGTCTAAATCTGTAATATCCTCTGCAATCTTCTTTTTTATCTCATAGCTGAAGAAGGTACTGATAATGTTTTACTTGTGCTGAACCAAACCTCATCATATCTATCCCGGTCCTCTCCTCTTTTGCTCTCCAAGAGCAAATTTTCCTGTCTGACTGCTGAGCGTCTGAGCAGTTTTTCCCACTAACTCTGTGCTCAGGAGTGATGAAGCTGTCATTCACAGCGTCAGAGCATCCCCCTGGTAGGAATACCTTTTTCTTGGGTGCTGCATGGCTGTCCCCTCAGTACGCTCACTGCCATCTCCTCTTGCTGTCAGGGTGGTGCTGCCATCACTCATCTATGAGTATGCTGTGATTTAGGGGGTTCCCAAAGCCCCATAGATGGAGCCAGACAACTAATACAGAATAAAATAACTTCAACAGTTTTGCTGCTTTTGCAAGGACAGAGTGAGGTGAAACATGGCTCACTTGATGGAAGTAAGGCCAAGGCAGACAAAACAAAGCTGCAGCCTAAAAAATCCACAGAGTTTAGTACAGGTGACATTGGGCAAGTGTTTCCAGCTCCAGGCAGACACCCCGGCGTGCAGCCCGTGACTGTGAGAGGTGCATATCGGCCGGGAGGGCCCTGCAGAGCAGCCAGCCACCTCCGGGCCTTGGGCAGCTCCTCAGTCCCAGCTGAGCCTGCAGCCGTGTTCCCTGCCCACGCCTGGCACTGCCCTGAACCCGGCTCTGTGCCCTGCTTGGGCCCAGGGCACACAGACCCACAGCAGCAGCTCCAGGGCAAAGAGCTGCTTTGCAGGTCCCAGGGGCCACGATGTCCCAGTGCCAGCGGGGCCCTCAGGCAGTGCCACTGCTGCCCTGGGGCTGGTGGCACTCCCTGGGGCTGGTGGAACCATCCTGGGGCTGGTGGCACTCCCTGGGGCTGGTGGAACCATCTTGGGGCTGGTGGAACCATCCTGGGGCTGGTGGCACTCCCTGGGTGCTGGTGGCACTCCCTGGGGCTGGTGGCACTCCCTGGGGCTGGTGGCACTCCCTGGGACTGGTGGAGCCATCCTGGGGCTGGTGGAACCATCCTGGGGCTGGTGGCACTCCCTGGGTGCTGGTGGCACTCCCTGGGGCTGGTGGCACTCCCTGGGGCTGGTGGAACCATCCTGGGGCTGGTGGCACTCCCTGGGTGCTGGTGGCACTATCTGGGGCTGGTGGCACTCCCTGGGGCTGGTGGCACTATCTGGGGCTGGTGGCACTCCCTGGGTGCTGGTGGCACTCCCTGGGTGCTGGTGGCACTCCCTGGGGTTGGTGGCACTCCCTGGGGTTGGTGGCACTCCCTGGGTGCTGGTGGCACTCGCTGGGGCTGGTGGCACTATCTGGGGCTGGTGGCACTCCCTGGGTGCTGGTGGCACTCGCTGGGGCTGGTGGCACTATCTGGGGCTGGTGGCACTCCCTGGGTGCTGGTGGCTCTCCCTGGGGCTGGTGGCACTCCCTGCTGTGCCTCCCAGCACTGCTCCCAGCTCCCTGCTAGCGGGATGTGCTGATGGTTCCTGCTCTTCATCCTGCAAAGCAAAGACAATTCTCCTTTCCCTCAGAGTGTTTGGCCTGCCCAGAGCCCCGAGGGAATGAAGTGAAGGATGTTGGGTGGGCAGGGCAGGAGGATGGTTTTGTCACCTGAAGGGAAAAAGGGAAGGGAACTAGTTAAAGTGGATTTACGGCTGAATTTTGCCACCTGACCTGCTTCAGAGGAGCCATAACTTGGTACCTTGTATTCCTGTAAATTCTGCGAGTTTTGAAACTGGTGAATTTGAAACTTCCCTAATAATACAGAAAATATTTCCCACGGTGCTAATGACAGCTGTAATATCACAGTTAAAATAAATAATTGGCACTTTTAGAAGCAGTATTTTATTTCAACTGTGTTCTTGCTATTCAGATATTTCTATGTCTGTTCTATGGAATAGACATATTTTCTTTTGACATCTTTACAAGTTGGGTTCAAAATGTATCATTACAAAATATGGTCAGTTGCATTAAAATTATAATTTAAAAATTACTTTTTACCCTGACATGAAAAATTTAAAGCTGATACCATGGAACAAAGTACTTTAACCTACTGGGTAAAAGGAAAGCAATGTTTTATTTTAAAAGTGAATTATTTTTCAAGAGTTTATTTTATAATGGTATAATGACATTTGTGGACCCTTAACCAGAAATATTAGTCCTCACAGTTAATTAGCTCTTGGAGGGAATTTTGCACACCCACGTTATGAATTGTAATTGCTTGTTTCTGGGTTCACAACGAGGACATCAGAGAGCAAGCAGCGCCCCCAAAACCTGTGTGAAGGCCCCGACTGCCTTAGCAGCAGCCCTGGGGGTGGTGGGAGCCCTCCCCCCTCTGCTGCTCCCCGAGGCCACCGAGCCACTGGCAGCTGGGGCAGTCCCTCTCCTCACACAGGATCCTCCTCTGGTTTCAGGGGTAACCTTCTCCACAGCAGTACAGTCAGGACTACACCAAATGCGCTAAGTCAGGCTTTTTCCATGATCACCAGGTGGTGAAAAAAATAAGAAAAGAGATTCTGCTTTAAAGAGGTTGCACAAAAAGGTTAATTGTGAAGGGACTCTGTGTGGGAAACAAACATGAGCTTGAGGAGTCTTTCTCCTAGAAAGCCATGAGGTTATAGAAATCGGGAGAGGATTGGGATGGATGCAACTTCAAAACCATGACCAGGAAACCCACGTGAGGCAACTGGTCTCAAAGAGGAGAGAAAGCCACAGCCCAGGAATGCAGGAAGCCAGAAGAGGGTGCTACGATATCTAATTATCCAGAGAACTTATTTAAATTAGTTTAAATATTTCTCTGATGGGGCTGTGAAACCCTCCACCTGCCATGCACACAACTCACTGGCTCCTGACGGGGCACCACTGAAAATCCAGTGACCTCTGGGGTGGGTGTGGGACATGGTGCTGGGCTGCTGCAGCTTGTGTTGGAGCCTGCACGCAGGGGGAAGGAGATGCAGGATAAAGTTGCCACACTGAGAGCTGAAGTCTGAGTGGGGAACACATCTCTGGGCCTCATCACTTCCCTGGTCCCCACTGCCTGCTCCACTCGAGCTGTAGCCTTTACTGCACTGATGCTTTCAGCGTTGGAGGTGAGGTGTGAGGGGAGGCAAGGGGCTGTTGCTCGGTTGCTGTGGTTTTGCTTGTCATGCAGTGTTATCTCCAGGTAGTTATTGCTCTTACAAGCAGTGCAGTTGCAGGAATGCTGTGGTGCACTGGCCATAGTCCAGGTAATGTCAGAGATGGCTGCTTTGCCTCTCATGACCCATTTTAACTCATCTGATTTAAACCTTTACCTGGCCAAGAGCGCCGTAAAATGTACTCATAAAACTTGTATTGTTCATTGCTTTAGAAAGTGCCAAATACAGGAGATGGGACAAGCCCCTTTGCAGACAGAGAATTATATTTCCCTGCTGCCAACCAGGAAGGTGCAAGAAAGGACAAAGAGCCCTGGTCCCAGTGATGACATGACACAAAAGCTAAAGTCAGGTGCATTTATAAATAGTTTCTGTAGGTGCAGGTTTAAGGTTTCTCTTCTCTAGGACACTGCAGAGAGAGTTGTTGTCCACTGAGTGCCTTGCACTGGGTATCTGGGCTCTACAGCCTATTAACAGGAAATCTGGCAACTGAAATAAGCATTGAATCAGTCCAATTGCCACTGCTGTTAGTAAGTATCCGTAAGCTGCTGAGAGCACAGCCAGTGTTTCAAAAACGTGAGGAGAAGCAATGATGTCCTGTCCTCAGGAGCTTTGCCACAGAGATAAAACAAGTCAGGCACAAGATGTAGCCTAATATTGTTTGCATGCCAGAAGCCTCTGTGCAGTAATTACAGGGATGTCTCGATGTCATAACTATTAAGAGCTGTCAGCGTTTCCATTACAATCCCCCTGTGCGTGGAGCCAGCCCCAGATGCCCCGAGGCGTGTGCAGGTTGAGGCTGTGTCTCTCAGCCGCCTCAGTTTGGCCACTCTGGGTCCCTCCTGGCCACCCACGTGTTCCTGAGGCACCCAGGATAGGAGCCACTCGACACCAAGGAGAGAAAGAAAGGATGTTCCAAATTCTGTTTAGTGCTGCGCTCAGTTCTTGCAGACCTTGGAACAAATCCTGACAAGGAGACATTTCCAGAGGACAAGAGTATGATGTTCAAGGTGTCAAAGTAAATAAATCCCAGGTGATCCCTGAGAACTCAAGCTGCTTCCATCACCCAAGCCAAGTGGCACTTCACAGCAGTTTCCAAATGGAGCAAGTCACAAAGCATCAATAGAAGTTGATGGGAAATATTTTTAAAGCTTATACTTTTTCCCCTAATTTTTTACAAATCTATGGAATTTATAATTTTTAAGAGCAAATGTAATCTTCTATCACCATTTTTGGAAATAATTCTAGTGGTGCAAAGTGTTACTGGCACATGGGACACTGTGCAATGTTTTTATGCCAACAAGTACAAGATTTGGAGACACAGGGTGAAAATAGAGTGGTTTTTTCTTGTAGGACATCATATTTCTGTTCCCATTCTGTTATAGCTCACACTTGAATAAGTGTGATTTAATGCATACTACCTTATAAAGGTAGTCTTTTAGGCCATATGTTAAAATGGACTTACAAAAAAAAAAGAATCTGATTTGTTGTTCTTGGTCTGTTTGTTCCTCCTGTGAGCCTAAATACAGCTTTCTCTGCATGGTAATTTACACTGATAGCAAATCCAGTCAGTAGAAAAAATACTTGGGCAATATGTGGCAAATAAGATGCTATTGAAGCTAGAAAAAAAGTTAAATATCATGGAGACATAAACAGAAACTACAAACCCCTTTTTTCCTTTCTGATCCATAGGGGAGACACAAGCCTGACACAAACCTGGGGAGTCTCTTCAGCACTGCTCAGAGCATCATATCAAGTCCAGCATTCACATGCAACCCAGCAGATTTTGTTGTCATCTGAGGGGACCTGCTTTCATTACCTTGGTAAGTCCAAAATTAACAGGAAAATTAGGAGCTCTTAACCAAAAGATATCAATCTGAAACTACAAAAACACTAACTGGTTTAGAGAAAACCAAATGTTAGGAATCCCTTTTGGATTGCCCAGGGAGAAGCGTGTGGGGGCTTGTTTGTCTTTGAAATGCCATGTTGTTTTACAGGGAGATTATTTATTTGTCACCAGTCAACAGCTGCCTGAGCGGTGTGGCTTGCATTTGTGAGCAGTTTGCTGCATCAGGATCTGAGCCCTGGCACTTGCTGGAGCCATTCCTGATCCAAGGCTGTGAAGTGGGGGCACAGCCACCCTGCATGGTTCCCAGGCTGAAACACTGGCCCTGGCTCTGAGAGCTGTTGCATGGTGCAAGCAGATGTGAAGGCTATCAGCACTTCTCTGGTGCCTGCTCTCTGCAGGCACCACGCAGGGAATTGAGAGGCAAAGACATCCTGCAAGTGTCCATTTCAGCTCAGCCTAATTGGCTGTGGCCTTTCAATCAGGCACTTCATGAAGACACTTAGGAGTGTGCCTGCTGCTCTTCTGCATGGGCAAACTGGAGATGATTTGAGGCACAAGTTAAGGAGGGATGGGCCACCCCACTGCCATCATCAGCCCTCATCAATCACCATGTTCAGCGTGGACACAGAAAGGCTGAAGTGCAGCTAACAAGACTGAGTCTGGAGCTGGGGCTGAGGGTATCACAAGTGTTAAAACACTCTATTTACTATATGTGAAGGTAAAGCAATCTATATCCCAAAGGCTGGAGTCATTTGAGGCTCACAGTTTGCTGACAAATGTGGATGGACAGATATGTAAAGATGATGCGTCATGAGCTCTGCTGATGAGTTTACAGCAGAAGCCTCTGAATTCACATCAAATGTGTCAAAGGGTGACAGAACTACATCACACAAACCCTGGCAGTTTAATTTGGTGTCAGCTATTAGTGTTGACTTTCAGCACTATTGCTGCTCGGTGTTTCTGCCAGCAAGGTGACACAGCCTCCAGATTGCTAAATTTCTTTGTTGTAAGAAATAGGGTTTGCTCACTGCACAGTAGTCTCCTAATAGAGGAAATCCAGAAGGTCAGAAAACTATTTTTCCAGGCTGCAGCACTCCATTTTGTGACCTAGACTTTTCATTACATTATTTTTGGTTAAGTATTCGATTGTGTCACTACACAAGGAAAATATCTGTGTCTTGGGGTTTTTAATTTTTCTCAGTTGTTTGGAAAGGTTTTATTCATGTTATGGGCTCTGCTCAGGGATGCTGGAATTTACCAGATGTACTGAAGGACTGTGGAAGTGTGGAAGGCTTTTAGTTTTCCAATCAAAAGCTTTTTCAAGGCAAAATATTGGTTTAATGTGTTTTGTTTATCAAACACTTCCTCAGAAGATGGTTTGTGAGTATGTCAGTAGACCCAAAATTAAATTTCCCTTTTTCTATTTCTTCTTAGCAATTGTTGCTAATCTTGCAAAGAATTGGACCAAAAAAATAAATAAATAAAGTGGAGTAAAAGGGAGACAAGTGGGAAAACAAAAGCTATACTACTTGAGAACAGGAAAGAATTTATGGGAAATATACCCAAACCCAAAACATTTCAAAATGTGTCATGTAGAACAGTTTCCTTTATCAACAGAATAGGATGGGCAAAAAGCACAGTTGTGTCTTCTAGAAAGACTTTAAATGGTACCCAATTGTATTTCTATAGAAGAGTCCAGTGTGAGCACAGGCACACCCAGACACTGCTTCAGGAGCGCCTGCTGGGCTCCCGGCAGGGATGGGCTTTGGTGCTCCCAAAGATGGAGATGAGAAAATACAGCTCCCATTGCAGGGAGAGTGTTTAATACACACTCTCTATCATTCACCAGCACAAGTTTAAGCAGCACATAAGCCACTTTGACACAGCAATATATCATTCAAAAACAAAACCTGTGCACTCTGCACCAGGCATGGGTGGATAGATAGCTCATGAGAGGGGGAGAGAGTCTTTCATCAGCTGCCTTTCACCGGGTGATGACAATAATCATTTCAACACAGAGTACACAACCTAGAGTGATGAAGGCAGCAGAACACATCTGGCCTGATCTCTTTAATACCGAATATTTTAAAAACCTGAGAACATTTGTCGGCGTGGTTCAACACAATGCCTGAGCCATAGGAGAAGGAGTTACATTTATTAAAAGAAGAGCCAAGAAAAAAGAAAGACAAACTGTTTGTGACAGAAAAGCACAGTACGTGCTGCATCTAGTTCTGACCATGCTAGTAACTTCACACTGGGGATGTTATAAGGTCAGAGAAATTTTACAGCTTTGAGCATCTGATCCAAAACTGACCAAAGTCAATTCATTGCAGTCCCATGTATGTCAGTAAGCTTTGGCTTGGGACTCTGTACTTACATCGACTGTGTGCTGTTTTATACAGCAATATTTAGTCCTGAGATTGTGCTTGTCCTCAGGGTACAGCAAAATGCTGGATAAAAGTGACCAGCATCACTCCCATGGATACCCAGGTGGGAAATGGATGCAGAGCAGTGAACTTGATTAACCAAGGCCACCCAACAGATCCAGGGCCAAGCCACTTCTGGAAACAGGAAAAATGCATTTAAGTATTTTTGGGTTGTTTCCAGCTCCAAAACAAGCTGCCAGATCTGGGGAGGCTTTACCAAGTGTTGTGTTTTTTGCGGGCAGCTCACAAGTCCCATACATGTGCAATCCCACGTGAGAACTTCACATGGATGCCTCCCAGACACAGGACTGAGGGATATTTTTGGTCTAGAGCTCAAGGACTCTTTCCTACTTGTCCACTCCCATTCATACAGCACACATGATGTGTGCTAGCCTGTAAAGGACTAGGAGTATGTGAGAAAAGGCTGTGTGATGGGACACAGGGGTATGTGCTTCCTCTGCCAGACAGGGACACTGATATTCAGGGGAAAAGAGCCTATCAGGGACAGGAGATCATTTCTGAGCCTCTGAAAGAGCCTGAGTGGGTGCCCACACACAGCTACTTTGATGTATTTTTTCTTTCATGTGAGGTACAAACAACATCCAAAAAAACCTGTTTGCATTCAGGCCAAAGATAATGGGTATAATTCAGATTCTTGAGGGTCTTCCAGCAAGTAGGAGAACCTCAAGAAATCTAGGGATAAAGCCCTAAAATAGAGCAAAATTATGTCTTTGAGTTTTTTCAAGATTTTTTACAGTATCATCTATAAACAAACCAGCTCTCTGCTCAGCAGCAGGAGTTTTTAATTTTCTGTATTTTAATTTTCTGTAAAGTCACAGAGACTTTATTAAAAACCCTGTCCAGAGTTAAAGATTGATGAAAAAATGGATTAAAAACTAATTAAAATGAATTTGTATATTAACATGTTGGTGAGGGAGAAAAAAAGAGATGGAGAATGGCATAATAAACAAGACAATATGAAGAAACAGAGCTAATTGCCAGCCTGGGAGAGCCATGCAGCACATTCCTAGTAAGCTGTCTGTCTTAAACCCTCTGGATCAAAAAGTGATTAATCCTACAGACAAATGTAGCCTTGATGGTAGAGATACTCAAAATCCCCTAAACAGAGTTATGCAGTGTTATACTTACCATTCTGAAGGCCTCAATTAAAGGGTCTTTAACTTCAGCCTTCCCCATTATGTTCCCTGATGTACCAGGAAGCCTCCTCCTCGTGGCTACCTACTCTGAGCCTCAAAAAAATGCCCGATGCCAAGGTTTTCTGCAAAATAGCTTTTTTAAAAACTAAAAGCTGTTCAAAAAATGCAGATAGCTTTTTGGCTGTCCCTGCTGGGTTATTTTATTCAGCACATCTCCAGTCTGTTTTATGACGCATTGTGTTAAGTGAGTCCTTTTAGGCTCATCACTGGTGCAATGCACTAAAAGGGTTTAGAAAACACTTCACACTAAAAGTATGGGTGCTAGAAAGTGCTCTTGGCACTATTTGGCAAAGGGAAAGGAAGCCTTTATCAGAGCCAGGCAGCAGTTAAACAGTTTGTTGCCTTGCCAAATGCCAGTCTCCTGGCTCCAGCCCTGCCATTCAGCGCCTGGGCGAGATGCAGCCGGGCTGTGGGCGAGGGGAGGGCGACCTGCAGGCACTGATGCCTCTCCCCACTGCAGTCCTGCGGGGGCAGCTGCCAAGAAAGGTGTTTGTTGGGAGCTCCAGGTGCTCTTGGATGCCTCTCAGTTACTCTCAGTGTTAAAGAAATGCCCAAAACAAACTTGCTAATACAGTGAGTGAAAACAGAAATTTGAAGGAAGCGTAAGCGAGCACCTTTTTTGATTGAAAAATTAGGATGTGAATTACGTGGCTGTGCTGGGGCCTCTCAGAAATATAAGGCTCAAATGTCCAAGTTCAGGGGACCTGAGTAAACAGGCACAAAAATGGGGAGACTCAACCCCGTGTATTGGATGCCAATGTGAGAGGTAATCAGTGTGAAACAAATGTATCATCCAAATGTTTTGCTCCATTTGCCAACTGAAACCAGAATTCTGAATTTTACAGATAAGATCCCTGCTCTGTACAATGCAAGACCTGGACTTCCCTGCAGCACTGTGCTATTTCATGTCCCAAACACTGCTCATCTACTGAACCAGCCGGAAAAGACAGTAGTTCCCAGGGGAGGAGGGCAGGGAGTGAATACCTTCCTGACCCCTACAGTTGCTCATTTTATGCCGTGAAACATGAAATTTGATTACTCTTATCATTAGCTTAGCTCACATAGCTACAAATGTTATTAGTAGCCATAAAATTATTGAGGCCCTTTTAAAATCCATTTTTAAAGAGTGTGTGACATGTATTAGCAGATCTGAAACCCTGATTTCAAATACCCTCACTGGAACATCAGAAACAAAATGTCGAGCTAAGCAACAGTGACAGGGCTTGAGATGTGCTAATGAAGAGTGGTGCCATTGCCTAAGAGAAACATTACACATTATTAACACATTAGCCCACTAAGGCACTGTGCCAGCTGTAATAAGCAACCAATTTGGCATGCTAACTTAGATACACAAGACCATTCAGAAAATCTTCATCCTTTCTTTCCTCCTCAGTGACAAACACGTGGGGCAACCTGTTCCCATCTCACTAATGCCCTGAAAATCTCTGCTTAGCTGGGCCCTAATTCCTGTGCACGTTTGGTCACTACACTATTAATACTTTGACACTGATCTTTCTGATGCAAGGTCCAGTTCACAAATTGGCTACATATATTATCTGTGCATGGGAGTGTGGGAGGGATAAATCATATTCATTATTCACATTCATGAAATTCCAAACACTCGGGAAGTACTGATGGTGTCCTTGGGGAGCAAGAAACAGCTTGTCAGAGATATCCAAGTAAAAGGGGTGCAAAATCAATTATGAAAGGAGGTGTTTCCTGCTCTAACAAGCTAATTACTGTACATCAAGTCACAAAAGGAAAACTGATGCTTTTTATTTTTTTAATGGAGGTGCTGTCAGATTAAATCAACTTGGAAGGACGACCGGGTTTAATGTATTCCCTCAGCTGATGCTCTCTTTAACACATTTACATATGCAAACATGTTAATACTCTGGCAGAATCCATGAAATAGGGCTGACAGGGCAGAACCTAACAAAACAGTTACATGACCCTGCTCCTGCAGCTTATTTACGTCATTTACATACGCTGGTAACTCAGCTCACGCTGAGAGTGATTGGCTTGGGAGTCAGCACTGTGAAAGCAGGAGCATCTCAACAGGGAAATGACACATCCCTGCTGCTGGAAAGATCCATTTTAGGAGACAAACCAAACGTATAAATTGCTAATGAACTATCCCTTCCTGTCCAGCACAGCTAGCAGAACTGCAGATGGCTGATTCCTCCTGGGATAATAGGTGAAGCTGGGGTATTCGTTAGATGGCTTCCAGGTTATCTGCCAGGAGCAAACAGCCATGCCACGCTTCCCTCTCCACAGCAGGAATCAGAGCAAGGGATGTTTACTGCCCACCTCTCCCAGCCCCTTGGGCAGCCGCACCCATCAGGACACACTGGCTCTTCTCAGGGCTCCTGCCCCAGTGCTTGTCCAGGAGAATGCAATGTTTCTCTGCATCCCCATTTTTCCATCTGTCTCTGCCTTTTCTTACAGACCCACAAGCCTGAAAAGCTTGCAGTCAGCAAAAGCTCCCTGTGCACACAAACCTTCATGCTGGGCAGTGATGCTCACCTGTGTTAGGGGTCGAGGCACTAATGTTTCCATTCACTGCTCTCCAAAAGATTAATTGTTTTCATGCAACCATCTGCACTGGAGGCCAGGGGTTACACCCTGCCCACAACGATGCCGTGTACCAGCAAATACCCAGAGAGCAGTGCACAGATGAAGGCTTGCACTGCTCAGCATCCAGCTGCTTCCCCAGCTCTCTGCAGCACCAGGCCTGGCTGGCAGGGAGGGTTTGCACTGCCTGCAGAGCCCAAGAGCCCCTGCCCCAGGCACCAGCCAGCTCCCTGCTCTACCAGCAAGCACTGCCCTCAGCACAGTGCCAGGGCTGGATCAAGAAGAGGTCATGTCACCACAGCCACCTCCAGGACAGAGAACCAAACCCAGCCTCGGGTCTCAGTGTCTCATCAGAGTGGGCTTGGCAGAAAGCAGCTTCAGTGCTTTAGCCACCGCAGAGCTGGCAGCCAGGCCCTGGCAGATGAACAGCTTCCAAGGGAAGGGCTCAGGCTGTGCTCTGTCCAGCTGCAGCTCTGCTGGCCGGCCTTTGCAGGCTCCAGCAGGATGGCTGCACCCAGCTGTGTCAATCTGCTCCCACCTCCGAGCTGAGTGCAGCTGAAAGACGGATGACCTGTTATATATTTTCTTACATTTAACTATTCCCACATGATCGGAGTTTTCCTGGGGTATAGATAATAGGTGCACTCTTGAAGTCTTTATCAGGGCCAGGTTGTCCCTGGTCCCTCATTCACCAGGTGTACGGGGGAAGATTAGAAGGAGCAATCAGATTTCCATTTGCGCAAAGCAAAGGCAGAAGAAATTTCTACGCTTAGACGTGGTACGAGCTGTTTTCCATTGTAGTCATCAGGTAAAGCCTTCTTTTAAAAGAACAGGAGCATCTGCCACTGCACACCATGCACCTGCAGAGGCAGCCAGGAGAGAATGTTGTCTTTTTCAGGAGCTGTTTCAGCTTGGACACTATCACATTGCTCCTTCAAAGGAGGAATTTAATCAAACTCTTTACTCAAGCAAAATTGCCAGCATAGCTCCACCTAAATGCAAAGGGAGAAAGGATTCAAAACCTGGTCCAAGATGGACAAAACACCTGTTTATCTGTCTGTTGTCTTCTCTCCTACTGAGTAAGCATAGGCAATGCTAGGGAAACTATGTCATTCATAAAATGGATTGATATCCTTGAAGCTGTTCAACCCCTTCTTGAGGAAAATGCACAACCTGTGTCTTACGCTCAGATGGATTCACTCACTTGTGGAATTTATCCCTTGATACCATTTTCTGACACAGGCTTTCCTTCACACACACATCTGCAGACAGCAATTTCCTATTACAGATGCTGCCCATCACCTCCATGTTCCTTTCTTCCACCCACAAGGAATTCAGATGTAGGCAGTTCAGAGTAAACAGGGACAGCCAAGGGAAGTCTGGCCCCAAGCTGCCTGTGATTTAGCACAGACCCAGAAGCACCTCATGGCGAGGGCAGAGTCCAGCCCGCAGTCCTGGCCAGCACGCTGTGCCTGAGGCCAAAGGCAGGCTGTACAACAGAGCCCTTTTCTCCAGACTCCATTTTCCTGGTGCTCCCAGGCAGTGCTCTGCACAATACAGGAATGGTGATGCTGCTCATGATGAGGGGTGTTCCCCATAGGGACATGGGGTGGCTGAAACCTCAAAGAGTTCACCCCAGAGCAGCATGCATCCTTGCAGGCAGATGGGAGCTGATGCTCTCAGATGCACTATGCGAGGGCAAGGGGGAAGTGGAGAATAAAGAAATGTGAGCTGCAGGGTGTGTCAAACCCTGCCTTGCCACACAAGGTCCCCTTGCTCTTTTGTGGCCGGAGTAGATGACTTGGGCCTCTGGGAGCTCTCTAAAGAGCCTGCATTGGCCTCACTTGCTAAGATGCACTCTCCAGTGAAGTCTGTCCCCTTGATAAAGGAGAAAATGAAGAAGATAGAGACATCTGCTGGGAAGCTGTCAGGTTTATTAGATTCATGCGGGTTTGGGGAAGGAGCACCTAGAGGATCTCAAGGAATCTGAGCTCAAAGAAATAAAGGCAACTTCAAAAGGCACGACCATACCAGCAGAATCACTTAACAACAGTAATTTTTTGCTGGAAATACAATTGAAAACACCTGAGAATCAAATCGGGATTCAGCCTATCCCCCTGCCTGGAATTGCAGCTGCTATTGATTCTGGGCACTAGATCTTAGGAAAGCTCCTCTGTAAACTCCTGACACTGGCCATTACAAGCGATCCCAGATGTGAAAGGATTTATGGGATCCCCACACCTTAAAATATGCACAGATTAAAGACTGTACTAGTTCTAAAGCTAGAGGGAGATAGCACCCACTCCCCCTCCTCTGCTCAGTGCTGGGTGTCACAGAGGTGCCGCTGGCTGGCGGGGCCAGAGGGGGCTCAGTCTGGGGACCATGGAGCCATGGCAGCTCATGGAGATGGAAAAACACATCTACAAACACTCCATAATAATCCATGTGAGATGATTTACTGTCTTTATCAGGAAATCTGGTACAAATCACAAGTCAGTGATTTGCTGTTAATGATCCTTACCTGGGAGAGCCCTTTGTCATGACTTGAACTACCTTGCCAGGGCACAGAGGAGGGACGGGCACACCTTTGTCACTGGCTGGAGGAGAGCAGCTTCTGGCAGGTGCTGTAACCCACTCGAGTTCCTACATGCTCCACACCAGCATTGCAATTTCTCCTTTTAATTTCATCTCACAACTCTCATCCAGGGATCCCAAGGCAGAAATGGGGAGGCTGAAGGATGGAAACAGTACTTGTAGACTTTGCAAAGAATAAAGCAATCTGGTCCACCTTCCACCCCTTCCAGTGCCCCTAATACCAGGGAAAAAAATTATATTGACTCAAGTCAGGAGGAGATCAGCCCCTTTGTGCGGCCAAAATG
Source organism: Anomalospiza imberbis (assembly GCF_031753505.1). Classification (NCBI taxonomy): domain Eukaryota; kingdom Metazoa; phylum Chordata; class Aves; order Passeriformes; family Viduidae; genus Anomalospiza; species Anomalospiza imberbis. The sequence goes on along the minus strand of NC_089693.1, from coordinate 12,385,575 downwards.
GATGAGGCTGTTCACAGTGGTAAATACCAGGTCAGCTGCATTCAGAGAAGGCAGTTTTTCTTCTGTGGTAAAAGACAGGAGTGTCTCCTCACTGTGTATTCCTGTCAGTATCACTGCAAACAGCAGCATCACCAGAAGGCAGGTTGGTGCTGTATAATTTTCTTGTTATTTGTCTTTAACAAAACAGTAGTCTTTAAAGTAAAAAAAATTAAAATCTCCCTGACTGGAAAGCTAAGTGTGTGGCGGTTGGTGGGGTTTGATTTTAGGCAGTGCATAGAGCAAAGCAAGCTGCCAGCATGTGTTCACACACATCTCTGAATCGTCTGTGAGGTCTCAAAACTAATGATCAATATGTTGTCTGTTGTGGTAAACAGACATTTTTAAAAGATTCTTGCTTCATAGTCCACAGAAGAATTTGATTTCCATGCCTATTAAATAATGATAGATTTTATGACAGCAAATGTAAGATCTGTCATGTGACTGGGATCAACTTTTGCTGATAATCCAATATCTGACCCTACAGCAAACTAGTGTTTCACATCTCCAGTGCAGCACCCACCCTGCTTTTACACCCTCATGGGCTGCACTGTCCTTTCTCCCAGGACCTCACCAGTCTGCTGCCAGCTTGTCCTAGGCAAGGGAGAACAAGAGAGCACAAAAATACACCAACATTCCCTGCATTTCTAAATAGCTGAGGGATGAGGGTGTGAGGAAACCACACAGATTTGCAGGATCATTGCAGGCGAGGTATCATCTCGTGTTCTTTTGTGTATTTTAATGTAGGGGTTGATGTCATGTTCCAGTGCGTGCTCAAGTAATAACACCCATGGCTGTTTTCATGCTTTCTTGACATAACCAGCACAGTATGAACCTTTGTCTTATGCCATGCTCTGTGCTTGGTCAGGGGCTGGCAGGAGGGATGTGAGCTCAGGTGCAGGTACGTCGTGTCTGCCCCAGGGAGGTACCAAAGCATCAGGGCACGCTTCTTTAGACAAGAACTTCACTTTTTGCCAACCGGCGAAAGACTGAGTCAACATAAATAACAGATATCCTGAGCTTCTCACTAACAAATTAACAGAGCTCAGGAACAGAAAAGCAACTTCCCAAGACCTACCGCATCATGTGAGTGAGCTGCTGCCACACAAATGCTTTAAAAATGCCAGACCAAGCCCCAGATGAGCTGTTTGGAGCCCCACAAACCCCTGCTCTACTCTGGGTGACATTTTCTTTTGCTTCTACAGCCTCTAATGTGAATAACTTGCAAGACTGTTACAGACAAGAGTTTCAAAGAGCTGCTCAAGCCCTTCAGAAAAATGAAGCTCTGTGATCATTAACAAATGCTTGTTATGTGTTACCATGTTAAAAGAGAAAATTACTACCCTTCGGCAGCAAACAGTAAGTATATCAAACATGAAAATCTACCAAACATACCAAATGCTGATGTCATGAGGGGTATACAATCTGTCCTTGAAACGAAGGACATAGAGGGGTTCACTTGCTAGGTATAATCCCACTGAAATTATAAATATTGTGGGTTTTCATGAGACAGAGGGATTTGTTTTCATTGAAAGAGAATGAAAACTCATTCTTCATTGTCTTGATTCAAAGTCAGGAATCTCTTTATCCCTGAATACATGAGAAATCTGCTGCAGACAGAGCAGCCCAGTGTCAGGTGATGTGGCCAGAGACCTCTGATTTGGGGCACCGTGTCAGAATCCTCCTAGGCAGAAGTCACAGCTCAATCTCTGCCTCAGCCGATCTTCTTAACACACCCAAAACAAGGAGGAAGGCTACAGGGAGACGCTGCAAAATGAGTCAAACGTGACAAGACCCCCTTTTGTACCGTCAGGGCTCCCCTGAGGGAGGAAGGGGCAGGGAATGAGATGCTCAGATTGCCCCAGCCACTTCTGGGGCAAACATATACTTTAGATTAAGTGGCATGTAAAGAAGAGAGGAGCCCTCTCTGGCTGGCTGCTAGGGTTGATAGTTAAATATTTATAATGTCCAAATTAGCATAGTGGAAACTCAATTCATCAATTTGTTCTGGTCTGTTTGTAAGAAGGAGAGGGGGTGTCAGGCGCCCTGCAGAAGGTGCAGCCGTGCGTGGGTGGGCAGGGCGCGTGTGCCGCCTCCAGCGCGGCTCCGCAGCCTGGCTCCCCGCTGCCACTGACTTGTTGCCCTGCCTTACCCTTTTCTCGGGGTCAGGGAAGTGGCCGGCTGTGGGCAGGGCTGCAAGGATCCCTCCTTTCCCCCAAACCCGCCTGTCCGGGGGCAGCCCCAGACTACCGGGAAGCTGTGGGGAGCAGCCTGGTCAGGCAGCATCAGCCTGGGGCTACCCGGGTGGGGGCTGGAGGAGGGAGGGGGCTGCCCTGGAAGGGTTAAGGCTTTTCAGGCCAAAATCCCCCAACAGAAGGCAGGGTCAGCCTCGGAGATGAAATCTAAGTGCTAATGACTGATGCCCTTCACCCCTCCGCTGCCTCCAAAGGCGAGTGCCCTGGATGAGCCGGGGCCGAAGAGCATTTAACATTTGAACTTCTTCTCGTCTGCGAGGCAGCAGGCCGTTGTGCGCGGGGTCGCTGACCCCCAGCCCCACTCCCCCCAGCCCCTCAGCTGCCTCCCAGCCCTAATTGAATGACAGATGGTCAGCGGCAAGGAGAGGGCAGGAGCGCCGGGGGCATGGGGCCCTGCTCCTGCCCACGCACCCCCCTCGCCGGCCGCCCTGGAGGCTGCCTGGCACCCGACCCCGCAGCCACACACCTGGGGGACACGGGGCAGTGCCCAGGCCTGGGCTTGGGTGCTGCGCTGGGGACTTCTCGGGGCCAGGGGCAGCTCACGCCAGCCTGATTCCAGCTAGCACCTCACCAGGCCTTCTCATCCCCCTGCCACACAACAAAATATCGCTAAATCCGTGGAGACTTGACCAGCACAGAGTGCCCGAGCCCTCCCGCTGCTTCTGGCAGTGCCAGAACAGAGGAGGGAGCTGGGCTGGGCTACCGAGGCTCCGTGGGGACATGGGGCAGCCACAGGAAGCCTGGCCAGGGCAGGCACAGCTGTGGACGGCCCCTTCCCCTGCCTGCGCCCCCGGGGGCTGCCCTCGCTCCCCTCCGTGCCTCCAGCCGGGGGTTCTGGACATGTCCTGCCCTGGGAGGAGGACGCCACAGGTGACAGGAAGGGCCGTACTGCAGCCGCCAAGGGCTCTGTGGAAATGGTGCTTGGCGGGGCCAGCGTGCCCCTGCCTCCTGCCCGCAGCCCTGCCAGCTGCCTTGCAGGCAGGGCTGGGGAGCCCAGGCTGAGCGCTCGGGGAGCAGAGGCTGTGCAAGCGCAGCCCCCGCGCCCCCGGCTGCAGCCCGCTGTCCCTTTAACGGAGAGCCGTGATTCCCACAATTACTGGGATTACAAGGAAAGGGTTATCGATTTGCAGCCTGCACTGTGTGATCAGCGCCCGGGCGCCTCCCCCCCCCCCCCCCCCCCAGCCCACCTCTCCTACTGTAAGCACGAAACCATTTATAAATGTTTTATTTCACTGATCGCCTCACCCTTGCTGCATAATAATAACCCCAGCAGCACGGCGATATATTCTCTCCACTCCCCCTCTCTCTGTGCCCGCAGCCTGCAAAAGGCACCAACGTGATATGCAGCAGCCCCTGATTTGTGTGTATGTTTTAATTACCGCCGGAGAAACCTGTACACAAGCATAAAAAAGGGTGAGGGAAAGGGAGAGCAGGCCCAGACGGCGGAGGCAATGGCAGCCTAATGCACCGCTGGCTGACAGCGACTTCCGCTCAGGCACCTTCTCCAGATCGAACCCTTCGATTGTAACTGAAACAATTTGCATACTGATTCCTCTCATAGCCTCCCGATCCATAACCAGCCAGGCAGCTATTCAAATGCAAGTAGCATCCCTAAATGCAAGGCTAGACTGACCAAAATGCGCTGTCCTACAAGCAGGAGGAGAAGAAAAACCCCTTGATTATTATTTCTATTTTTATTCCTTTTAACCTTTAAAAGGTTTAGCTGGAAGCTGTTGGTTTATGGCTGGGATGTAAGGGAAAGAATTGATCCTGAACTGGACTTAAAGATGGAGCAAAATGGGGCGCTGAAGAGATTTTTCGTTGTGGTTTTTTTCTTTTTTCTTTTCCTATTTTTATTTTTACCTGAGCCACAAACTGAGGCTCTTTGGAGGGAAAGAGGGTCTATCCTCTCTCCCATCCCTTTTCTCCACCAAAACCATCTCAGCTCCTGCAGACCCAGGGAATACACAAATTGCTGCCTGTGCCTCTGCCTCTGGTGCCTGTTGGGCTGATGAAGATCGTGTAATTCTGACTGTAAATTCTTGCGTTTAAGTTGGTGCAATAAAAGAAAGATCTCTCCTACACCTTGTGAGGGTTTGGTGCTTTATTTTTTTAACGGGACTGGCGTGGCAACTGCGGCGGTTGCCTTTTTTCCTTTTTTTCCCCTTCTTTTTCTTCCTCTCGTTCTCATTTGAAATTATGCAGATAGATTTTTTTTTTTTTTTTTTTTTGAGTTTTTTCCTCCTAGGGACAAATCTAGGAGGCGAGCCCGCAGCGGATGGCCGTCCCGGCGGCGTGCGGCGGACGGCGGGGTAAGCGTGCCCAGCGGGGCACGGCGCGGGCGGAGGGCCGGCGGGCGGGGCGGGGCGGGGCGCGCCGGGGCGGCCGCGGCCGCGCAGCGACAGCGGCGCGGAGCGGGGGCCGAGCGGCGCCCGCGGCCTCCTCCGCGCCCGCGGAGCGGGGTGCGCGCAGGCGAGGGAGGGAGCCTCGTCCGGCGCCTCCGCGCCTGCAGAGCGGCCGTGGGTGCTGCGCGGGGGCCGCGCGTAGCGACCGGGCGGCCCCGCGCCCGCTCCGCCGCCGCGCAGCTCAGCGCAGGCTGCGGCCGCTGCCCGCCGGCGCGTCCGAAAGCGGGAGCGCTCCCGGAGTACTGGCAGCCTCCATGTTTGGGGCTGTTCCTTGCTAAATTCACCGTGAATGTCCCCGAAATCGATCACGATAATTTTCTGCTAATAAGGGCCCCGCTTTTATTTCAGCTGGGCTAAGCAGCGCTACGACGGCCATTGCGGGTCGGGGGATCGATTGCGAGCAGGTTCCTCCGCAGGTTCGTGCGCTGCAGAGCCCAGTCGCACGGATTCCCGAGCGTGTGCCTGCCGGGTCGCTGTACGCGGGAATAAACGATAGAGATGCGTAGATATTTTATTATTTAGCGGCAGCCGAGGGAAAGTTTTTAGAATACCGTGGAGCTGGCTGGCTCCTCGTCCCTCTAAAATTCCCATTTCCCTCGGGGTACGACCTTTTATTTGACCTTTAGACAGCCCGAAAGATAGCTGAGTTTTTCTTTCTAAATAGAAATAAACCGACGTGGTGGGATGACTTCGCCAAGGGGAGCCGGGCCCGGCCCCGGGCCGGCCGGGGCTCGCCCTGCCCTCGCGGGGGTGCACGAACAGGGAGAGCTTTCGGGCGGGGGCCGGGGCTGAGCCCAGGGTGACACGCGTTCATTCTGATTTCATTTGAAGACATTTGATGGTTGTAGATCTTTCTCTGGTTTGTTGCATCACCACAGCTCACTCCTTAAAACAGTAATTCAAGATGTAAGTAAAAGTGTTTTCATTTTTATTGATCCTGCTAACATCTTTCATTACCCAACAAGTAACCACAACAAATGATTGCTCATTTGATACGCAGAATTTTATCGATGCTCTCCCAGGCCGGGGCGCGGATCCTAAATCCCGGCGGCGTTAGGCGCGGTGCTGCGCGGCCGCGTAGCGGCCAGGACGGGAGGGCGGGCGCTGCCCGAGCCCCCGGCCCCGGCCCGGCCGCCGCTGCTGCCCGGGCCCTGCCCGGCCCCGCGCCCGCCGGCGGAGCCCGGAGCGCTCCCCGCGCACTGGCCCTGCCGAGGAGAGGGCAGTAAGCCTCCGGGGGAAGGCAGCGTACCCCCAGCTTGCGCCGGGCCCTGCGGAGCGCCCGGGGTGCGGGGGCTGCCCGCGGCTCGGGGGCTGCCCGCCGCGTTCGTTCCCTCGCAGCGAAACACAACAAGTAGCGGGAGGAGAAGCGGCCGCGCCGCCGGCCCCGCACCGCCTCGGCCGCCACACGCCCGGCAGCGCCGGCACCCAGGCGGCCCTTCGCTCTCCTCTTCTCTCTCCCATTTTTCAGAAATACACTAATTAAATATTTTTAAAGAGGAATTTTGTTTAAAAAATATAAATAGAAATCACCAAATCTTCGGGGCTAATAGAGAACACCGAACGATTTAAAACCGCAGATCCTGTTTTATTTACATGACCCCTTTCAGCTAACGGTGTGAAAGGTTTTTCAGCCACCAAACAAATGCTACTATTTTAACTCTCTTTGAGAATATTATTTTTGCTCTTAATAGTAGAATAGAAGGCAGGTTTGTGAGGGAGAGGCTCGAAGATTTGGTTTCGATGCAAGAGACCTACAGTGAAATTAAACTAGGTGGATTCTTTATTAAATGATTTTCGGTCTTCTGTGGTTTTATGAAAATAAAAGGGAGCACTTTGTCATTTTTAACAATGTAAGTAGCCAATAAATCTAATTTTCACATTGATTTCTGTAGGAATTAAGTGATATCTACACTATCTGCTGTGAATTGTTTTTGGAAACAAGTGCGGCTTTCTCTTGGCGGAAGCTTTTTTTGGAAATAATAATTAAAAATGAATTTGTAAGAGAATTTCTTAAACCATTACATTTTTAAAGTAGAGGGGAAATTATGTATGAGACTGATCATGTATATCTGAGATGGCATCTAGACAAAGAGCTTAATAAAATGTGCCAAGACAGGCAAAGGAAGAGCATTGCATGGAAAAATGTCTAATACAAATAATTACAGAGGCGAAGATTTTACAGAACCCTCGGTCTGGCGTCTGCGGAAGGGGAGAAAAGGATTAAAAAAAAAGAAAAAGAGTGAGGGACTATATTCGTTCATACATGTAACTAATAAAGATCTCAGCTGAGGAACCCAGGGCGCTGCAAGCAGCGCTGCCAGATTAAAACGTGTCCCTGACTTAATTGCGAACTCGGCGCCACGTGCTGCCTGCGCGGCCAGGTGCCCTTCCCGGGGCCCTGGCAGAGCATCACCTCTGGGCACCCGCCGGGGATTTAATAGCGCCTTTCCCTAAATGATGACCCAGAAGAATAGTGTTCACCAAAGCGCTATTGATCCCCATTGTGTTCCCGTCCGTGGGTTTGGACAGCCCGAGCTGCTGTCACCTCAAGGATTACTTCTGTTTCGGGGTACCAAGGAGCGCCCGTGGGCGTGAAGGGCGGTGGAGAGGGCGGGAGCCCCCGCGGCCCTCTCGGGTCAGCCTGGTGAGGGGAGGGGGCACCAGGGCAGCAGCGGCCCAGCGTGGGATGGGCCGCCGACCCCGACGGCGGGTCCTGCCCGCAAACACCCGCACCGCGGGCGGGAAGGCTCGGGCCGGCCCCGCGTGTCCGGGGAGCGTCGTGGGCGGTGGCTCCTAGGGAGGAGGAGCGCGGCTCCTTCCCTTTCTCCTCCCTCCCGTTACCCCCAACTCTGCCCGGCCGAGGAGCGGGGCCAGCCGTGTCGGGGGAGGTTCCGCAGGCCATCGGCCGGGCACAGCTGGCGGCGGTGTGCGCGTCCTTCGCGGCCCGGGAGTGTTTTCCTGCGGGTTTCCAAGGGCATCCTCGCAGGATCTAAAGCCCAGGGTTGCAGCCCGCCGCGCCGCCACCGCGTGTATCGTGCGTGGATTGTGCATGGACCGCACATCCCCCTGGTGCCGGGGGACCGCCCCGGCGAGGGACAGCACCCGGCCGGTCCCAGCCTGCCTCCGAGAAGGCGGCAGTGTAGAGTTCAAACGCATCAAACTATCAGAAGTCATTTATCCGGTTTCATAAATAATGTTCTTATTATCTCCAGTCCCCTTAATTCATGCTCCTGTCCGCTTGATTGCGGGGTTTCAGCAGATAAAAAGTTTATAAGTTGGTCGGGTTCTTGTTTTCCTTTTTCCATCATTAACATCATTAATATAAGCTATCAATAACCCTGTCGTTTGGAGCATAGCTTCACAGTATTGATTTGCGCAGCTATTCATCTCTGCCATAGAAGACACGGAATAATTTTCGCATTACAGCAGCTTGGATTTGCTTTTAATTCATATTTAAAGCTGCAACTGGCTCTGTGGAGCTCTCTGCGAAAGACTAGAGGCGCCTAATTAATAATAAGTTAGAAACGAAGGAAGGCACCAGCGGATAAATAATTAATACAGACATCTCTGTCTCTTTGAGTATTGCTACTTTAAAAATTTAGACTTACCAGGGCCATACTGTAAGTCTGCAAGTTATATTGAGGAGATGATTTAAGAAAGCTATTTTTTTTTCCTGAAATACAATGCTAAATTATTTACGGTGTTTTGCAATCTTCCATAAGTTCCTTCATTAACAAGCGCTGCGGTTTGCTCCGGGGGGTGCGGGAGAGCACGGCTGCAGAGGGATCGCGGCGGCTCGGCCGGGCAGCGCCCTGCCGCCCTCGGGGCTCTCTCGGTGCCTTCTCCCAGCTCCGCGTCCTTCAGCCGGCCAGACCCCACCATGGGGGCTCCAGAGGGAAGAAGGGAAGAGCCCAGCGCCCTTAGGCAGGTGGCAGGGGCCGGCTTGGAGCGAGCTCAGTCACCGCGCTGCCGACCCTGGGTTCCACGAGCCTCCCCTCGGGCAGAAGTCCGGGCCCGGGGGAGAGGGCTGCGGGAGGGGGAAAGGCAGGACCCCCCCGGGCGGGCACCCGCAGCGAGCCCCCGCCGCGCCGCAGCTTCCCCTGAAAGCCAGGCCCTCCCCCACCTGCCCCGGCCGGCGCAGCCCTCTGTTCTCTGTCTGCCCCCGACAGATGTATATGTTTTTGTCGCCAAGCAAGTTTCCAAGAAGCTCGACAGGGGAAAGTCTGGAAAAGTTAATCCCTCCCGGCAGCTGTTGGCTTTGGGAGCCTTCGAGCGTCACCTTTGACACGCTGCCCGTGCGAGGGGACCCGGTGCCGCAAGCTGTCAGCGCACAGGAGGCGCGGGAGGGCGCGGGCGGCGGCAGCCCCCTCACACGCCACTAAAAGAAAATCCAAGTGGAAAAGTAGAATACAAATAAAAATAAATTAAAAGAACGGGGAGGGGGGAAGAAAAGAAAGGGGGAAAAAAAGAAAATAAAAAGGAAAGAAAACCAACTCTGTCCGGTCGGTTGCAGCGCACTGTGATCGCTGCCCCGGGCCGGGCCGGCACGTCGGGCGGGCCCCGGTGCCCGCGCGGTGTTTGCTGGCGTCAGGCGGGAGATTACGGCCGTTTCATGGTGTCATTAGCTCGGATTTAAAAAGCACACACACGCCACGCAATTCAAACAAGCAAAGTTGCGTTTTAAGTCCGCTCCGAGTATCTGCTGATCAAATAAAGACTTAAGGGCGGTAACGATTATTCTGTTAAATATATGGTACTTGACTGCACAAGCAGTAATTGATTAGCGCACCGAAATGAGCTCTCTCCGGCGCTCGCCCTTCGCCAGTGGGGCGGGAAGCTCCGCAGGGGAACCGTGCCGAGGTCCGGACGAGGGGAGCCCGGGCACCCCCGACGACAGAGAAGGGAGGCTGCCGGGAGGTGTGCCGACTTCGTCTGCCCGGTCCCGGGCTTCTGCGAGCCCATCCAGGGGTCCCGGGGTACTCTGCAGCTGAGACGGGACCGGGGTCGTCGGGCCCGAGGTCCTGCTCTGTCCTCCGCGCCAGCGGCTTTTGCGCACCAGAGCCGCTTCGTCGTTGGGTCACTCCCAGAGTAACGGAAAAAATATTTTTAAAATAAAAGATGCATGTAGCTGGGGGGGCTGGGTGCGTTCATACGGCCACTCTTTTCTAAGGTTAGAGATTGAACCTCGACAGAGGCCAGCGTGTCACAGGACTCTCCAAATTGTTTGCGTTCGGATTTATACTCATTTCTTGAAGAAAAATTTGATGTTGCAATTTCCTACAAACTCGAGGAAGTAACATATTCGCTATGACGTTTGGTTTGATAACTAATCGCTAAAAACACTGAGATTAAATATTTTTAATTAAACTGTAAATTGTGTACAGATATTGATAATGAAGAAGCTGACAATGTTTCGATTAGATCTGTGACATCACCTTGCGCTGGCTTGGGAAACAATCACAGCTGTTCACTTCGGTCTCAAAACATTCTCAATTATTTTATTTTTTTATTGTATTTTATTGTATTTTAATTTTTTATTATATTGTATTTTATTTTATTTCATCCTAAACATTTTCTGAGGTCATTGACTAGGTTTCAGGTTTATTTTTTCTTCTTTGGCAGATATACATTTCCTTATCTATTCCTCGCTATCAGAAATGGAGATATTGTCACCGTTAACGTTACAAAAATTTAGAGAGCTGTGGAAGCATTTAGGACTGGGGGTGGCTGGGGTGGTAGGAACAGTGCGGGATCTGTACGTGGGATTATTTTTTAGCACAAAATAAAATACGGGGAACTCCTTGCGCCCAGGGAAAATGAACGGCAGTGAGCAATTGATTTCTTTCGGAGACGGGGTTCAATAGCTCAGAATTCTTAAAAGTGTGTGTGTGTGAGTGTGATGATTTTGGGAAATACATAAAACCGCTGTGGAAATTCTGAATTTATAGAGGCGAAAAAGTATACTCGCTTCCAGGGCCATACACGCAACACACACACACAGACGATGGCTGAGATTCCAAAAGTTTCCTGCGAGCCTCCCAGCGCCGGGTGATTTTTGAGCTCCCCGAGGGCAGGCACACGCAGGCTGTGCACACGCAGCCACGCACGGGGCCGGTCCCGGGCAGCAGTCCCCACGCCGGGCTCCCAGGGCACGGTCCCCCGTGAGCACCCCAGGAGCGCGGCGGTGCCTGGGCAAGAGGCACCGGGGGCTCCCGCTCACCTCCGAGTCTCGTTGCGGGGCGGGGCTGCGGGAGGACGGGCCGGACGCTTCGGTGTGAGGCACGGTCCGCACGCTAACACCCCGCGGGGGCCACACCTGGTTCCGCGGGGGCCACACCTGGTCCCGCGGGCGTTGTGGACGGGCAGCAGGGAAGGAGCGGGCCGGGCCTGGCTCCGGCGATGGGGCTCCTCGCCGAAGCCCCGCCGCTGCCCCGGCCGCTGGTGTGGTACTTTGAGCTCAAAGCGCGGGGCGAGGGGTCTCGCTGCCTCGGTGAACCGGAGAACAGTGAGACCCCACGGGGCCCCGAGCCGTGCCCTTCCCCTCGCCCCGAGGGGAATCTTCGCAGGCCCTGTCCGTAAAGTTAGGTCAATAACTGCGAGAAAAGTAACCCCAGGGCTGATTTCAACTCGCTCCCAGGGGGACTCTGCCCCAGGACCGGCTCCTGTCTCTGTGCCTGCAGCCTGCGGTCCCCGCGGACCCGCTGTCCCGCTGGCAGCGATTCCTGCCTCCTACCAGGCAAGGGGCCTTGGAGCTCTCAGCGGAACGCAGGGAAGGTGACAACGCCCCCGTCACAGACCTCTGCACGGGTCCCGCAGGACGAAGCGGCTCGCCCTCGCTCTGCGTGCCGCCGGTGCGGGCTTTGCCAGGACAGGTGCTCAAGTCCTATCGCCCCTTCCATGGAAAAGACACCGGAGTCCCGGCCTGAGCCCCAGCGCGGCGGAGATCCGCTCGCTGTCCCCGGGCCTGGCCGGGGCGATGGGGACAGGCGGCTCCGCAGGGTGTCGAGGGCAACCGCGGTCCCCGACAGCAGTGCGGGGGGAAGCGGCGGCGGCCTTTGTGCGCCACCGGCCCGGTGCCGCCCGGCTGCGGCCCCGCGGCTCCGCTCGGCCCGTCCCTCCCGCCGCTCGGCGCCGCGCACACGCTGCACTCTGCCCGGCGTGGTTCGTTATTGTTAATGGGCGAACAATAGGCACATCTGCCCTTTCTTCCAGCATAAAGGCACCTTAGCTAACGAGGGGGGCCGGCGGGTGAGCTCGCTTGTTCTTTCTCCTCCGCCTCCTTTTCTTTCTTTTTGAAGAAAAAAATAAAAGAAAACCAGCGGCATGTCCGGCTGCTGGGCGCCTCGGGACATATGCTCGCCTTGCACTGCCGGGCACGCCCGGGGTCCCCGGCGGGAGCTGCAGGGGGGCGTTCCTCCCCATCGGCACCGCCCGGCTGGAGCCGCGGGACCCCTGGGACGGGTGCTGGTGGTGGAGGGGGTGCGAGAGCTGGGCCGCGGGGCTGACCCCGGGACGCAGCGCCGTGGGGCTCCCGCCGCCCATCCCCAGCCCGGGCAACGGGAAGTCTCCCCGTAGGGCACCTGAGAGGAGCGATACCGGGACACGCGGCTGCGGGACAGCGTGGGTAGATACGGCGGGGGACACGGGGGGCACGGCCCGCGGGCGCCGCGGGGCAGGGCGGTCCGGTGTCACCTCCGGAAGCTCCCGGTGAGGAGGCTCCGCGCTCACGGAAAACGCGGAGTCACCGAAGGGGCGGGGCGGGTGTCCCTGCTCGGCAGCGGGGGCGGGGCGGCCCTTTGTGCCCGGGGCGGGGGCCGCGGGCGCGGGGCAGCGGCACCGCCGGCTCTGGGCCCCGCCGCGCGGGGCTCGCCCGCTTAATAGCGGCGTGACGTCACGGGGCGGGGCGGCGGCGGGAGGGGGCGCCGCGCGCATGCGCGGTGCGGGCGGCGGCGGCGCTGCAGCACGGAGCGGTGTCGGAGCGCGGGGCGCAGAGAGAGCCATGGCTGGGGATGGCGAGGGACGCGGCCACACACCCGCCGCGGCCGCGGCTGCGGGGCCCGGCCTGAGGGAGCGGCGGCCCTAGGACCGGCCCGGCGGCGCCAGCCAGCAGCGGGAAAAAACAAATAAATACATTGCCACAAAATAAAAATTAAAAGGGGGAAAAAAAAAAAAAAAAAAAAAAAACACCAACCAACGGAAAACCGGGAAAGCCAGCAGCCCGGCAACAGCAGCAGCAGCACCGCCGCCACCAGCCCGCAGCGCTCGCCCGCCGCCGCCGGCCCGCGGGAGCAACCGGCCGCCGCCAAGAGCTCCGGGACGCCCCGCCGCCCACCAGATAGATGTGCGGTCCCGCCGCCCGCACGGCCGACGATGAACGCGCAGCTGGCGATGGAGAACATCGGCGATCTGCACGGGGTGAGCCATGAGCCGGTGCCCGCCGCCGCCGACCTGATGAGCGGCAGCCCCCACCACCGGAGCGCGGTGGCCCACCGCGGCAGCCACCTGCCGGCCCACCCGCGCTCCATGGGCATGGCGTCCATCCTCGACGGCGGCGACTACCACCACCACCACCGGCCGCCCGAGCACGCGCTGACCGGCCCCCTGCACCCCACCATGACCATGGCCTGCGAGACACCCCCCGGCATGAGCATGAGCAGCACCTACACCACGTTAACCCCTCTGCAGCCTCTACCTCCCATCTCGACGGTCTCGGACAAGTTTCCTCACCACCATCACCATCATCACCACCATCACCATCCCCACCAGCGGATACCGGGCAACGTGAGCGGCAGCTTCACGCTCATGCGGGACGAGAGGGGTCTGGCGTCTATGAACAATCTCTACACCCCCTACCACAAGGATGTTACCGGCATGGGGCAGAGCCTCTCTCCGTTGTCTGGATCGGGCCTGGGGAGCATCCACAACTCCCAGCAAGGGCTGCCCCACTACGCTCATCCCAGTGCCACCATGCCCGCCGAGAAAATGCTCACCCCAAACGGATTTGAAGCCCACCACCCTGCCATGTTAGCCAGGCATGGCGACCAACACCTCACCCCCACCTCCGCTGGCATGGTGCCTATCAACGGGATCCCACACCACCCCCATGCCCACTTGAATGCCCAGAGCCACGGGCAGATCCTGGGCTCTGCCAGGGAGCAAAACCCTTCTGTAACTGGTTCGCAGGTCAACAGTGGAAGTAATTCAGGGCAAATGGAAGAAATCAATACCAAAGAAGTAGCTCAGAGGATCACCACCGAGCTCAAGCGGTACAGCATCCCCCAGGCTATCTTCGCCCAGAGGGTGCTGTGCCGCTCTCAAGGGACGCTCTCAGACCTGCTGAGGAACCCCAAGCCCTGGAGCAAGCTCAAATCCGGCCGGGAGACCTTCCGCAGAATGTGGAAGTGGCTCCAGGAGCCGGAGTTTCAGCGGATGTCTGCTCTGCGGCTTGCAGGTGAGCCCGCTGCGGGGTGTTCGGGACACGGCAGAGGCAGAGCAGGGCCTCGGGCCTGGGCAGGCCGCCCCAGTCCCTGCCGGTCCCTGAAGAGCAGCACCGGTCCCCGCTCCGCCACTCCATTTCTCTCCTTTCCCCTCTCCTTCTCCCGGCTCGGCGCACCGGCACCGTCCGGTTCCTCTGCGCCGCACTCAGACAAAGCCGAGCCGGGGCTCGGGCTGCGCAGTGCGGCGCCCCGGCTCTCCCCGTTCCCCGGTCGGGCGCACCCGCCAGGCTCGCCTGCCGCCGGCAGAAAGACGCCCAGCGCGCCCGGTAATGGGACGCCGCCGAAAGCCGCACCGGCCGGCGGCAACGCTGCCCGGAGCGCGGAGGGCGAGGCGGAAATGCTTGAATTGGCGGGGTACGGGGGAGCCCCGGTAATGCGCCGCCGAGAGGAGTCGGTGCGTCTGCTTTGTGTGGGGGGCGGTGGGCTCGGGTCGCGGCGGGGCTCGGGGCCATCGTCTCGCTCGGGCTGGGTGAGCTGGGACAGGCGTTTGGCGCGAATGAGCCGAGCCCGGCGGGTGAGCGGTGCCTGAGAAATGCTGGTGGCTAAAATAGTTGGATTTTTTTTTTCTAACTGGTTGTAGTTATCATTAGGCCGCGCACTTTGAGTTTCGCGTGGATGTCTCTGCGTGAGACAAACCGCCCGTGTTGCGGCTTCGCTGCTCCTCAGCCTCCCCCCGCTGTCGGCGCTTGCTGCCCGGTGTGCTCCCGAGCGGGTCCCGTATTGTCTGCTCAGAGATGGCCGTCCCGGCCCGTACCTGTGCTCTGCCGCCTCCCCAGCCCTCCCGTCTGCGCTCCGGGTGCAGAGCCCGGGTTTAATATACCGTGAGTGAGGGTTTGTTAATTAAGTGATAGGTCTCCATTAATTTGTCCCTGGAGAACGCAAGACAGTCAATCCGAGTTGGAGCCAGGGTCACTGATCCATTTCACAGACAAAAATAAGGGAAGGGCCAAATCTTTATCCTTTCAAAAGCACAACTGGTCTTGCGCTTTCGACTACCGAGACGGTGAGAACGGTGAGACCGTTTCCCAAGTGTGCAGAGACGCAGCTGGGCCACCACCGTGCTCCGTGCCTATTTTCAGTCAACCACCTTGTTCCAGAAGCCTAAAGCAGAGCTAGGAAGGGTCCGGGGCAGGGCCTCTCTCCCCGCTGTAGCTGGCCCTTAGGTGCCCGCCGGTGGGAGGACGTTGCTTTCTTTGGCTTTCACTCCTGCGGAGTCAGTTTCAAAGGTCTGAGCTCTCAGAAACTGCCCTTTCCGCCTTCCCTTTCTCAGCAGCCACCCCACCACCGAAAAACCCTCGTCTTGCTGGTGCTACCCAGAAGAGGAGGATGGAATTTGTGTTTCCAATATCCCCGTAACGATTGCTAAGGCGAACTTTCTTCGATTTGGAGCGTATTTTTACGACAATTTGGTCGACCTGAATCTCCGCTCATTTGCATAGATCGATACTGGAAACAACCTCTCGTTTCGGAGCTTGCTGGCATCCCTTCCCTGGCGCTGCCGGCCGGGAAGCTCTGCCAGCCCTGGCTGCTGCAGGGCCGGGAGGGAGGGAAGCGGCCGTGCTCTGCCCAGCTGCCGGGTCCGGAGGGTCCCATTGTTCGCTTCTGCCCCCAGACCGCCCCTTCTTCCAGCCACCTCAGCGCTGCCCTCTCATAAACGGATCCCGATAATCCCGTTAGAGAGACAAAGCCTCATTATTCCGCCTTCCCTTTCCGATGAAACCCAAAAGCTGGCACCTTACAGAAACAGCTTCCCCGGGGCGCAGAGGGGTTGGCAGCACGGGGGGGGTCGGGATGTACCGCCTGCACCCGGGAGTCCGCGCGTCCCTCGCGGCCGGGCCGGGCCGGGCCGGGCCCTGCAGAGCTCTCCCCGCGTACCGGGGGCTGCGGGCCTCGCCGGGCGCTGCCCACCTGGGCGCCGGCAGCACGTGGGCATTTGCATAGAGCTGCGTCCCTGTCAGTGGGGCGGTCCCGGGGCCCCCGCCCCGCCCCGCGCAGCCTGCGCGCCCTCCCGCACCCCTCTGCGCCGCGCTGCCGGCGACCGCCTGTAAATGCATAAAGTATCGATTTTATTTTGTGAAGGTTTTAAATGTGTGATGATCTTACTAAGTGGTAAAAATCTGCCCCGACTGATATTGATGTATGAACATCAATTCAAAATAGCATAAATTACTGCAGCCGACGCAAATTAAATTTCACGTCCAAATTATAACTCACTCCCGGGCGTTTAGAGAATTATCAGGTAGATAAATACCCAGAGCCGCCTTCATTTCTTCCCCTTCTGATTTCCTGCAGACAACAACCGGGAGGCAGTGGGGGGGATGGAGCCTGCTTATTTTTTAGGCCTCGCGGTCTCGCCTTGCACTTTATCTTGAGTATTTGCCCCTTCCAGCCGTCCCTGGAGGATTCCTACCTCCCAGATTACAGAAGCTCCGACAAATAGAAGAAAAATTGGTAGTTACATGGAAGCAGGATTGAGGTCTTGACACTTCCTGGGCTGTCTCTTGAAATGTAAGCAGAACTGCTAATTGCAAAGCTGACCTCTTCCAGCCTCCATCTTATTCATCCCATCTCCCTTCTCTTCTCTGTTCTTTTTTCCTTTGTCTGTCCACTCTCCTTCTCCTCTCTATCACTGAATATTTATCTATTTGACTGTCTCTCTGTTAGTCTTCCCTCCCTCTCCCTCGCCTTCACTGACATTTGGAAGGGCTGTGAAGGGACGCCGAAAAAATAAATACAACTAAAAGAAAAGGTACATCCCTTCTACAGCCTGCTGGGATTTAAGGCTGAATTCATTTCAGTTTGTCGGATTTTTTTTTTTTGTGTGTGTGCGTGTGTGAGAGAGAGAGAGAGGAAACAGGAGAAGATAAAGGAAGGAAAAAACCCGACTTTGTCTTGTTCAGGAAAAAATAATCTGCTTCGAGACATTCATTGTTGGAACTGCGACTGCCCACCGGCCTCGCACGGGCCCGCCGATCGGGAGGAAGGGTAGCGGTCAGGGAAAACGCGGCTAAGACACACTTTGCGAACGCGCCAGAGGAGCGTGAGGGAGCCCAAGGTTCCTTAGAATCTACTGCCGGAGGGGGTCCGAGCTCGTCCCGAAGGGCCCCTCCGTGGGGGCTCCCCGAGCGGGTGTCAGCGGGGAAAGGCGCCGTGGGGAACCCGCGCTCGCCCGCGGCTCTCGGAGCGGGCAGGCCTGTCCCTCCAAAGCTGCTCCATGTTTGCCTGCGACCTGGCTGGTGTTTTCATAGCTGCACCTTTTTTCCTCCCCTCCTCTAATCCTTTCTCCCTCCTAATGTGAATCCCGACTAAGCTGAAGCCTTGGGAAGCCGGCGAAAAATTCTCGCCAAATTAACTGTAAAGAAATCGATGGAGTAATCAGAGCGTTTTCCACATTAAATATGAAATCTAATGACGCCGTTTGCACCTCTCGCCCGCCGCCGTCCCCGAGCGCGCCGGGAAGGTCTGGGCCGCCCCGGCCCCGGTGGCCTCATTAGGGGCTGTTTAATATTTACCCTGCGGGCACTTTGCATAAAGGCGTTTGCATCAGGGGGGCGGGGGGCATCGACAGGGGCCTTCACCGGCAACATTCCGAGCGTGGACCGGGCCCTGGGGAGAGGGCCTTCGCCTCTCGACCCTGCGGGCCACTCGGACGGGGAAGACCCGGGCCTGGCTCAGCGCACCTTGGGCCGTGACAGCGGCCGCTCCGCTGCTGCCGGTGCGGTGCTTGGGCCGAGGCAAGGGGCCCTGTCCCGGAGGGATCGGAGGGTGGGAGAGCACCCGGAGCAGTCGTGCCCGGTGCGCAGCCGGGGCAGCGCTGGGGCGCACTTGTTTGCCGGCCGTGTCCTTCGGCGGGATTGATTTACAGCCGCGTTTGCCTTTCGTTAATGTTTGCCCGGCGGGAGGAGGAGCGGGGCCGGGCGAGCCGCGTTCCTCCGCACTGGGCCGGGCCCGCCCCGCGCCCGTCCTGGCAGAGCCCCCGCCCCCGCAGCACGGCTCGGCCCCCGCTAGTTTGCTCGTGCGTGCGTTCGCTCGGCTGTTTGTTTGTTTTAGTTACCCGCCGCGTGGCGGGGCGGCACCCGGGGGCCGTGCCCCGGTCCCACCCTCGCTGCCGTTTGAATCAAACAGCCTCGAAACAGGGCGGCTCCCGCCCGTGGGTGCCGCCGGGGCCGCCCCGGGTCACACAGCCGGGCTGTGGGCGCGATGCCCGCCCCGACCGGCCGGGGCCATCGTGCCGTCCGCAGCCCTCGCCCGTCGCCCCTCGGTTCCCGGGGGTTCTGCGCCATCTACTGACCGCCGGCGGGCGGGAGCGGCCCCGCCGCCCCGGGCACCCCGCCCGCACCGGGCAGCGGCGGCGGCTCCCCGGGCCGGGAGGCGGCGGCTCCGGGGAGCGCTGTGAGCGGGGCGCCCCGCGCCGCCGCCCGGGCTGGCTCCGTCCTCTCGTTCCCCGCGAGCTCGGAACGAGTGAGGCTCTGCTCGACTTCAGCACCACGAACAGCGGCCGCCGGCGGGGCCCGACCCCAGCTCCGCCTCCGCCCGAGCGGCCCCGCTCCCGGCCGAGCCCCGCGGCGCGCCGGGGCCGGACCAGCCCCCCCTCCCGGTTCATGGACGAGGCCGCTCGTAGCCCGGGCGCAGGTGCTTGTTGAGCTTCCCCACGGCTGCCCACCCCGATGGGGAGCAGCATCGCATCGATTATACGTAGCTGCAGCCGGCAATTAGTGCCGCGGTGCTGCGGCGAGCGCCGGGCTGAGCGCACTGGCTGCCCGCGGCGGGAGCGGCTCGGCTCCCGGCAGGGCAAAGCCCTGAGAGCACCTGTTTTGGGCATGAGTACCTTCGAACGAGTGCGTGGCCAGAGGAGAAGCGAGCTTCCCCCTGCACGGTAACTCAGCCAGCCAGAGGTGTCGGGATCCCCCAGGAGGAGAGGAGAGCTGCGGGGCACCAGGATTGTGCCCGCTGCAGGTGCCACTGGTAGGGAACCCGGGCTCCTGCCGGAGCTACAGCTGGGTTCCAGCGTGTGCAATCTGCCTTTTACACGGCTAGGAAGGAACGTGATAATCAGATTCAGACAAAATAATGTGGAAATCCATAGGCCAGGTATTCTTTGGGGCCTGGCTTTGCCTGTACCACCGCTCCTGCTTTGCCTCGGGCAGCCTTCACCTGTCTGTGTAGCCGAAGGGTCCGCCTAAACTCCACACAAGGGACAAAGTTAGTTTCCAGGCAGTTCTAAGGTGACTGAAGCGTAGGAGCTGTTGCTGGAGTGCTGGTGAATTTCACCTGAAGACTACAGGCATCGAAGGGAGTTTTTCCTGAGGACCGACCGGGACCCAGCATGGCCGCGTGTCGGGTGCTTCCATGATCAAATCGATAAATGTAGATTCGTGTTTCAGACATAAATCTACCTGTCTTAATCATACACGGACAGAGAAGTGACCGATACTGACAGACTCTCTTTGGAAACGCAGCTGACTTGAGCCGTTTTGCTTAAGAAGAAGTCAATTTTATGATGCTGAAAGATTAATTTATAGGAACAATTTATTAACTGTGCAGTAGTTTTCATCCCCCCCCCCACCCCGTCCCCCCATTTTAGGGCGATAGGAAGTCTCAGTGGTGATATTTTCCGTACAGCCCAAAAGGCAATTAAAGCTCGATGGATGGCTGCAGTTCCGCAGGGGTGCGGGCAGCACCGCGGGCTGCCGCGGGGCGCAGAGCGCGGCGCCAGCGTGTGCGGGCGCTGGCTGGTGGAGCTAGAAATGCTGCTGCTTCCGATAGAGGAAAACGAATCGGATGGCACGGGGGGCTCTTCCTTAACGCTTGGGTGCAGAAGTCACTGAAGTGAGACCAGGCTCGGTTTTTGGATGTCTTTAGGGTGCAGAATTCTGCACTCGTTGTCACATGCATTAGAAACCCGTCGATAAGAACTGAGCCACAGGCGGGAGAGTTGCCCGCAGCCCCTTTTCCCCCATTTCTCCCCGCACAGGCAGGGAGCTAAACGGCTTCCTTGATGTTCCCCCAGCCGGAGGAACTTTTTTATGTCATCATTGACTCATTTCTCCTTTATTTGAAACATATCTCGTTATTTTGAATATATTGGAATTGACGGAGAACTTAAAAATTGGAGCCGGGGAAGGGCCAGCCGGCGGGCCGGTCCTTAGGAACCGAACCAGAGAAATGACCCGGGTTTTTCAGTGAACTGGCGATACTCGATGTTGCAGTGAAGGTTTTGTGACGGACTGCGTCGTTTACCCCGCTCAGAAGCTCAATTTTCGGCTGCTATAGCAAAGCCTCTGACTGGGGATACGGGAGGGGGCGGAATGACCCAACCTGAGCCGGAGTCAGCACCCGAACGCCTCGGAGGCCCGCGGGGGGATTCGCTCCCACAGCCCAGAGCCGGCGTCAGCGGGCCAGGGCCATCGGAACCGGCGTGGCTCCGCACCCGGGCCTGTCCCGCGGACCCGCGCGGGCGGGACACGGGCGGGGCGGGGCCACCGGGGCGGGCCGGGGGCGGGAGACGCGGAGGGTGTGAAGCGGCACGGCCAGGTGCGCAGCGGGCGGTGCTGCCCGGCCCGCGTGGGCCGGGTCGCGGAGGCGGAGCGCAGCGCATAAGCGGAGCAGAGCACACAGCACGGGCGGGTGGCGTTTTCCAGCTTGAGCTATGCGCAGTGCACTGGCTGGCACTCCCCAGCGGGGTGCCCTGGTTTGGCGCGGTACGGAGCGGCAGCGCGGGTGAGGAGCCCATGGCGCGGCACCGAGCGCACGGCGTGGTGCGCCTTAGGGAACCCGCTGTGCGGTGGGATGTGGTGTGGAGCCCCGCGGTGCGGAGGGGTGCGGTGCGGTGCGGCCTCTGCGGTGCGGTGCGGTGCGGTGTGTTGGGATGCGGTGCGGTGTGTTGGGATGCGGTGTGTTGGGATGCGGTGTGTTGGGATGCGGTGCGGTGTGTTGGGATGCGGTGTGTTGGGATGCGGTGTGTTGGGATGCGGTGTGTTGGGATGCGGTGCGGTGCGGTGGGATGCGGTGTGTTGGGATATGGTGCGGTGGGATGCGGTTTTTTGGGATGCAGTGTGTTGGGATGCGGTGCGGCCCCCGCGGTGCGGTGTGCTGGGATGCGGTGTGCTGGGATGCGGTGTGCTGGGATGCGGTGTGTTGGGATGCGGTTTTTTGGGATGCGGTGTGTTGGGGTGGTGGGATGCGGTTTTTTGGGATGCAGTGTGTTGGGATGCGGTTTTTTGGGATGCGGTTTTTTGGGATGCGGTGTGCTGGGATGCGGTGTGTTGGGATGCGGTGTGGTGTGTTGGGATGCGGTGTGGTGTGTTGGGATGCGGTGTGTTGGGATGCGATGTGTTGGGACGCGGTGCGGTGTGTTGGGATGCGGTGCGGTGTGTTGGGATGCGGTGCGGTGTGTTGGGATGCGGTGTTTTGGGATGCCGTTTTTTGGGATGCAGTGTGTTGGGATGCGGTGGGATGCGGTGTGTTGGGGTGCGGTGTGTTGGGGTGCGGTGGGATGTGGTTTTTTGGGATGTGGTTTTTTGGGATGTGGTTTTTTGGGATGCGGTTTTTTGGGATGCCGTTTTTTGGGATGCCGTGTGTTGGGATGCGGTGGGATGCGGTGTGCTGGGATGCGGTGTGTTGGGGTGCGGTGGGATGCGGTTTTTTGGGGTGTGGTGTGTTGGGATGCGGTGGGATGCGGTGTGTTGGGGTGCGGTTTTTTGGGGTGCGGTGTGTTGGGGTGCGGTGGGATGCGGTTTTTTGGGGTGCGGTGTGTTGGGGTGCGGTGTGTTGGGGTGCGGTGGGATGCGGTTTTTTGGGGTGCGGTGTGTTGGGGTGCGGTGGGATGCGGTTTTTTGGGGTGCGGTGTGTTGGGGTGCGGTGTGTTGGGGTGCGGTGGGATGCGGTTTTTTGGGGTGCGGTGTGTTGGGGTGCGGTGCGGAGCCCCGCGCGCGCTGCGCGCCCCTCCCGCGGCCCTCGGCGGGGAGCGGGCGCCACCCCGCGGCCGGGGGCCGCCCGTGCCGCTGCGGCGTGGGGCGGGGGCCGGACCTGGCTGACGCGATTAAAATATTGATGTAGTTGCAAAAATCGTTCATTAAGGCAATTTAATCTTTGCTATTAAATGTCCTTTCAATTCATTTGGGGTAATTAAGATGCAGTTTAAGTGATTAAATTCTAATTACTTATACTAGGCAAAGAAATATTTGTCACAGTAATATGGTTAACTAAAGACCTAGCTAAAGAATTTTAACATTTAGTTTAAATGATATCGCAGGGAAATCAGGTGCTTTCTCCTGATTGATCCACTTAGCAGCACATTCTGTAACGGTGATGTCAGTTCGCTGAAGTGGTTACAGATCCATCAACACTAAGTTTGTGTAAACCCCTGAATCCCAAACTGCTGAGTCAGCACTCCTCAGTCAGATTCTCTTCATTATTCCAGGGCTAGCAAATTAAGGTCACTCATTTTAATACAGTGCCCAGGAGTGAGGTGTTTACCATTCTGGCTCAGCTGGGATCTGTATGTTGGTGGAGTGATGTCATCCTGTGAGCTTCCCATACACAAATGTATTTTCATCTCTTTTTATGTTATGAAACAACAAAAGAGTATTCCCTAGATTTGTTGGCAGAGAAATGAGACACAGCTCAAAAAATCTCTGGGTGTATGGAAACACCTACACCCTGAATAAGCATAAATACAAATCATTAGAGAAACAAGTGCCAAATGCTGAATAATGCCAGGACTAAAAAGAAATAATTTAGTGTGGGCTCAGACATTTCAGAATAGACAATACTCTTTTCAGTTGAAAGGAGAAAGCTTTGGGAAGCAACCTGTGTCACCCAGGTAGGCTTTCATCGCTAAAAAGCTGTGAAGGGCCTTATCCCACAGTGGGCTGAAGCTGGAGGGAATGCTCTTTCAAGCATCAGTGCTGTCTGCTACCTGCTGCAGCGGGAGCTCATGGCCACGAGCTGCCTCCATGTTTGAGGCTGTCTCACACAGCGCCTTTCCAGAAGGATTCCATTTCCCAAGCACCTTTGAAGAACCTGGGCCAGTGCAGGGGACCACTAAACGGTGATGTATCAGAGTGAATGTCAGCCAGCGGTTGTGGTTATGATTCAGGTCAAACAGATTTGCTCGGGTTTAGTTCATGTGGTGACATCTAACCCTCAGGTAGCCTGTGTCTCATATGCCCTTTTCTTTTGTTTTCATATTCCCCCAAATATGAAGTTTTTGATAAATGGGAAAGATCCATTGTTTGTTTGTGTCTTTGCATGCCCCAGAGGTGTTATTCCCATGATAAGGATGTAACTTATCACACTTTATAATGTGTTATTGCCACCATGGATTTACCATAAGCTTTTGGCTACCTGTTTCCACTGGGCTGTTGTAGCCAGTGTGATTAGAACTATCTATGATGGCCAAAGTCCTCCAGCAATTTCAGCCTCCTGTGGAAGCAGAAATACTGCTGCTTTCTCCACCAGAAGGTAGAGCCTCCCACAGAAGAATATCCTTCAGGATATTCTCCAGTTAATATCAGTTAAGTTTTCACTCTCCACACATGTTATTGGATATTGTGTGATGTTTAAAAACTAGAAGCAGATTATATGGAAAGGGATTCCTAGGTGGATGCAGTTCAGACTGTAGCTGAACTTTCTAGACCTGACACAACAGAGATTAGAAAATACATGTAAAGAGAGACTTCTAAAAGGGCTTTTTATGTCTTTAAGACAGTCTTGTACACATGAGGTTGAGATAACTAAAAGACTTTTGTAAGAGGAGGGGTAAAAGACATAATCTCATACAAGGCACTTGGTGGCCATCAAGTACTAATGGCTTGTGGTCAGCAGTGACCCAGGCCAGAGCTGGAAATGTGACCCATCACCTCAGGGTGAAAGGTCTCATGTCCTGTCATTGGTGACCCGCACACAGTCTCCTCTCCATGTCCACAGGCTCTGAATTCAGCATGGCTGGGGAGACATTGTGTGTGTGTCTCTCTTGCTGGTCTGGACTCATTTTAGGTCAAACAGATGAGAAAAGAGCTCCCTGTAAGCAGAGGTGCCCTGTGTGCGTTGGCTTTGTCCTCCAGAGGGTGAGGAGACCCGTGGCCAGGCACTGGTGGGCTGTACCCTTCCCTTCCAGGAGCAGCTATGTGCCATGCTGCTGGTGCTCCCCTCTCCTGTGTCCCTGCTGCCCTTCCAGCCACTGTGTCCAGGCAAAACCTGCTTGTGGCCATTGTGTGCCCCTGTGCTGGGGCTGTGGGAACTGCTGTAGGCAGCTGGTGAGCAGTGCGACCCCCAGAGTGCAGGGCTGCTGCCTCAGCCTGGCTGTGCTTGTGAGGGCACAGCTCTCCCAGTGCCCGGCCTGAGAGCCCAATCCACCGTCTGCCTCGGGGTCTGCACTCCTCCATCCCCTGCCAGAGAGCTTGCTCTGTGGTGGCACCACAGTGGGCCACCAGCTGAGCAATGCCTCTCTCAGGGAGAGTTGCCCTCTGACACCAAAAGTTGCCCCAGGGCTTGGGGCAGGGTTTGTCCAAGTAAAATTTTCCATCGTTGTCCCCTCTGCTTCAGTGACAGTCTTCCAGAAAAACAACCAGCAGAACTTGTGGTGATATTTTATTATGTTCACAAACCAAACCAGAAACCACTGGAAACTAGGTTTATTGAGAGCATCACCAATTTTATTCTTTACTCCTGTTTTTTAGAAAGGAAAATTGGAATTTGCCAGAAACAGCTAGGCACATGTGTACACACCAAATTCTCCTGGAAATTGATGTACAGTAATCAGGGGTTTTCATTTGATTCTAGAAAGAAACCCACCCTCTAGGTATGAAACACTAGATCAAGCATCAGGATTAACACCTGACCTTACTATAATCTTGTATTTTACACTGACTGAATAATGCTGTTCATATCACAGATAGGCAAAACATCTCGTTCACTGTCTCGACCTAAAGATGCAATTAGTGCATTTTCACAGGGGACAGGGTCCTGTTCACAGCCCTGGCAGAGCAGAACTAATCCCACTGTGCTGCACCCAGCTGGGGGCTGCAGAACAATGTCAGCAGACAGTGGAGCTGCAGAGGTGGGAGCTCACTTCTGTACCATGCCCAGGCAGCTGGGCCTCACTGGGATGTACAGACCTTACAAGGTCTGGCAAGTTTACTTGACCAAATCCCTTGGGTGACTTAGAAGGAACAAAGGGAGACAAAAATAGATTGATGGGTTGTGTCAGGAGAATTGCAAGTGTCAAAAGTATCTGTTGCTCAGGGCAGAGGAAGATGGAAGTGAGTGGGAGAGGCCAGAGTTCAGGACTGGATTTATAAGGCTCCTTCTGGCACTGATAATATGACATTGTCATATCTGCACGTGTGTTGCCAGAGCCAGGGTGACTCTTCCTTTATCCTCTGCTTTTCTTTTTTCTTAACAAGGTTTTCTTAAAGGTTTTTTCAAAAGGCATCACATGGGGCATCACTCAGCTGGGGCACCCTGGAGACGAAGAACAGGGCTGCCTGCAGCAGGGACTGAGGGCAGGGTGCCAGCAGGTGTGTCCTGGGAGAGGGGCACACCTCTAGGGAGCACAGCACCCTGCCAAGCACCTAAATTCAGTGTCTGTGGTGTGGGAGAGGGTCCACTCACAGTGCTCAAGGGCAGGGGCACAAGAAGGACATCTGTGCAAATTACTGTTATTATCTTCTGCTATGTAAGATAAAAGAGAGATGGAGTGTGTGATAAATCGTTGTGAAGACAGGCTCTGGTGTTTTTCCAAAAAAACCATTTCAGCTGATGTCTCTGGGGCCTGACCTCAGTGGACATTAGGGGAGGACCTGGCGCTAGGGCAGGACCTGGCCAGAGCAGGCACAGCCACTCAGCCTGGGCATGACCCGGCTCAGGCTGCTGTCAGAGAGCCTGGCAGCCCCACCTTGCCAGCCCTTGCCGTGTGAGCTGGCCAATCTCTGTGCCTGCTCTGGATCTGCTCTCATGTTGGAGCAGATTTATCCCGTGGTGTACATTTGTTCTCTGGCAAGCTGGAAGCTGCAATTTATTATTAAAATTGATTGGCGCCAGTGCAGGGGAAACGATCGCAAGGAAACCCTATTACAGTTTTTCATTATCACTATTATTTATTTTTAAGTGCTATTAATATTCCTGAGCCTGGACAAGGCAGAAGATGAGAGGTGGTATCCACCAGTGCTGCTCACAATCTGAGGCCTGGCAGTGCAAGGGCTCTTGGAACAATTGAGCGTGTTGGGAAATTTTTACCCTCAATCTGCCTCTGGCAAATGCTAATGGAAGTAGAGCTGAAAATATTTGCAAAAAAGTAAAATAGGTTTATTTGTATCATAGAGTGGTTGGTTTTTTTTTTTTTTCCCTCCCTAGTAATGAGCTCTTTTTTCTTACCTCTGTGATGTCACTAGCATTAATTAAGAGGGGTTTGATACAATTGAAATCGAGTACCAAGGTATGTTGTAACTCTTGGGACACTGTCTATGGAAATAATTGTTCAGGAATACTACATTTCAGGAAATGAGCACAAGTTCAGGAAGACAGTGTGTTATGCAAGCTAGTTTCCCAGTAGATGGTTGTTTTTTTGTTACTCCCTACTATTTCAGAGAGCTCATGTAGTAGCTTGTGACCGCAGCCTGAGAGGCTCACATCACTAATTGAGCTGGCTTTGTACCTACTGCTGTGGCTGACATTTGTGATGTGATGATTCACACTGAAGCATTGCACAGCACTGACTTGGATCACGCTATCTGTGCCATTAGGATTTTGTGACAAATTATGATCTGGACGGAGTAACTAGGCAGAAGGTGGAATTTGTGTAGTCTTTGAAAAAGGAAGGTGTAAAGCAGCATGAGCAGAAAGGAAGCACAGCAAATGTTGTCTGCACCTGGTTTGTCATCTTTCCTGCTTGAGCCTGTTAGCAGGGGCAGTCAGAGCTGGAAAGCTGAGCTCCTGCAGCTGCTTTCCCAGGAATTTCTGATTATCAAATGGTCAGACATATATAAAAGACTTAGATGCTGTTGGTATCCTCATTCTTACTATTTGTCAGTAAATAACAGACTATTCTTGCAAAAGCATTTTTAACCCTTGATTTGCCCATGTTAGCCTCCAGTGGGGATATGCAGATTATTTCAGCAGGAACCAATCCCCACAGTGAATTCAGCAGTTTGGCTTCAGTAGGGGCTCGTGTGCATCAGGAAACCTGGTTTTTAGCCCAGAAGCTCCACAGGGTTTTAGAGGTCAGGATGTAACTTCAAAGTGTTCTTCAAAGGTTTTTAGATAAAAATACCTGTAGGAGACATGAGCTTGGCAGCCCAAGCCATTTGATTGATGTGTCATTTGTTATGAAAGAGTATGTGGCTGGAATATAGATTGTTAGGGACTTTTTCAAAAGCCTCTCCTCAGAGGGGATTGAGCCACCAGCGTCTTGGTCCCTGCCTGGGCCAGCAGAAGGAGCCTTCACAGCTCCTGGCTCCTGATCTGTGCAGTTCCTATTTCTCAAGTACAAAAGGTGGATGACTATTTGCATACCTCCCACGAGCAATGAAGCCCTCATGCCAGGGCTGGCTCTTGGTAGTAATAGAAGTTGTAGAAGGGACCTTTGCAAAGTAATTTGTTGTTTTCATTCCAATAATCATGGTGTAAGTAGAGATACTGCACAAAATTCTTCATGTAGTCAGTACTGATCCCTACATAAGCCAGGACTAGACAAACACAGAGAAAGAACATTCATTTTACCTTCAGAAACACCTCTCAATCAGAATTAAAGGACATTGTTAGAGAATGAAGGGAAACAGACAACTTCAGACAATTTTGAAAGTGAGACAGAGTAATCTGCCCTCCCAAGGAAGCTTTTATCCTAGCAAAGTTCTAAGATGAGCTGGCAGACAGTCGAAGGCTGACAGAGGGGTCTGGGAGTCTCCCTCACATCCCATCAGATCCTGCCTGGAAGGTGATCTGGGAGACAGATTTCAAATTACAAGCATCCTTTAATAATGTAGAGCAAAATAACATTCTCAAAGGGAAAGAAGGGATTATAGATGAAATAAGGAGCAATTCTATAAAGAAGATTTACTATACCATTGTTTTTCATGACAAAACATGTTTTATTTTGTTCAGAATACATCTGGCCTGTAAGACTGGAGTAGTATCCTGCTTTCTCACAGTTCATTATTTCTCAGTCAACAAAAAGCTACAGAAATTAATTGAAAGCAACTAATAATGGTAAAAAATATTACCAAGGTTAACGTTATAGCTCCATGAAATTCCACTTTACCTCCTAGAAATATTAAATAGTTAAATTCTCAGCACTAATGGGTAGTATAAAAATGTAAGTTCTTAGTAAAAACATTTGCTGAGTTTTAACAGACAACAACACAGGTATTTTCTTTTATTTCTTATACTTGTAATGAGTTAGAGATTTAAATGTCCCACATCCTCTCCAAATTCAGAAGCTGACGTGAACAGTCCTTTTTCCCTAATTAGCCCCGTACTGTGTTCCCACATACTCCTCTGCCATCCCTCTCTAACTGTCCTCCCCTTTCTTGCAGCGTGCAAGAGGAAAGAACAGGAACACGGGAAGGATAGAGGGAATACACCCAAAAAGCCTCGGTTGGTCTTCACTGATGTCCAGCGTCGGACTCTACATGCAATATTCAAGGAAAATAAGCGTCCGTCCAAAGAGTTACAAATCACCATTTCCCAGCAGCTCGGGTTGGAGCTGAGCACCGTCAGCAACTTTTTCATGAATGCACGGAGGAGGAGTCTGGATAAGTGGCAAGACGAGGGCAGCTCCAATTCAGGCAACTCATCTTCTTCATCAAGCACTTGTACCAAAGCATGAAGGAATAACCACGAACTAAAACCTCGGTGGAAAAGCTTTAAAAATAAATAAATAAATAAATAAAGACAGACCAGGACCTCAAAATAGCAGGTTTATACTTAAAACTATTTGAAAAAAATATTTATAAGTCCAAAGAAACCAAAGACTTATTTCACCTGCATTATGACTTTGTTCTAAGACACACACTTTAGTAGGATGACGACTTGCAAAAAACAGAGAGGAAGAAGAAAGTGAAATGGAGGGAACGGAACGGAAAGCAAAGAGAAGAGGAACAGACCACTGGTCTTACACCTTAGCCCATTATCATCTTCACCGTACTTGGCTGTTTAGTGGTTTGGAGCATAGTGGTTTCCTGTCATTGAACAGACATCTCTTTGGATACAGCTCTTCACGTCCGCAGCAGTTGCCATGGAGGTGCTCGGTGTATCCGTACTGCGTACACGCCAGTGGGTAGGGACTTAGGGCTGGTCTCCAGAGAGGGCTGTGCCAGGGCATGGCCAACAAAGCGTGGAGTCGTCTGAATTCCTTGGAACGGTAGTGTGATTTTTGCTGTTTCAGTTTGAACTTGGCAGGTGCAATGCCTCGAAACAAGTTCAAACTAGGCAAAGAAATTTTGAATGGTACCTAAACCAGTGCATTCTCTTTGTTTGTTAAGGAATGTTCAGATTTAAAAAAGGAAAACTATTCCATCCATAAAAAAATCGACTAGCTACCAAAGAACACATTTAATAATTGTATTGCAGGTATTTTATTGCAATGATTTTAATATTCCAAAGCTATTTTTACACAAATACTATGTAGAGTTATAGGTATAAACTAATCTAACTGTATAACACATAAAACTTGTAATCAAGACTGTTATTTGCAATTAGTAAAACCACATTATCGTTTCTTTCTGTGATTGGCAAGAAAGAATGTCACCCGAGGAGATCACAGCCCCTGGCAGAGCACGGGAACCGAGAACGGGGTGCTGCTTCCATTGAACTCGGTGAGCGCTTTCCTCACTGACTTCAACGGGAGCACAAGAAGGAGCCACGTGTTAGAGCCGTGTGTGACACCGTGTGTGACACCGTGTGTGACACCGTGTGTGACACCGTGAGTGACACCGTGTGTGACACCGTGTGTGACACTGTCCCCAGGCGCTGTCCCGGGCGCTGTGCTCCAGAGCGGCTCAGCTCTGCCATCTAGCCTGCGAACAGGAGACCTGAGGCACTCAGGATGCAAAAATCAAACGAATTGGGGGATGCAAAACC
This sequence comes from Anomalospiza imberbis, assembly GCF_031753505.1. Lineage (NCBI taxonomy): Eukaryota > Metazoa > Chordata > Aves > Passeriformes > Viduidae > Anomalospiza > Anomalospiza imberbis. Next base: position 12,355,302 of record NC_089693.1, on the reverse strand, counting down.
ACAGGGCTCAGCGTCTGATCAATACTCATTGACATTAGTGAGCTTTTTTTTACCTATCGACTTTACCAGGCACAGGAATAGTAACAGCTTTGGCGGCCCGTGGTCTTTTCCTACTGGAAACTGTGGTACAACATCAGTTCGTGCGGGAGGAGCTCCAAGAGGAGCTCCAGTAGAGCTTTTGGAAGGAGGAATTGTGATCTCTCTGAAGTCAAGAGCAAAATTCCCATGACACCGAGATACAGCCCGATGTTTTGTGGCTTTGTATCTCTGTGTAGCAGGCTGAGCTTTTGTCCCATGCATTCTTTCTTGCTCATCTATCAGTCAGGATAATGCATGAAATAGTTTGAAGTTTGTAGCTGAAAAGCTTTAAACGCTCTGTTGCTAACAGACCCATAGGAGAGAAATCATCCCGTTCCTACTCTGATAAAATTAAGACAAAAGTGTGAAATATCTGCATATTAAATTTTAATGTAAGGGGAAAATAGACTTTAAAAACATACATGTGCCTGTTAGATTTCTAACTGGTATTTCAAATTACTGTCGTAGTTATGCTAGGTATAATAAATTCCAAAATAACCAAATATGCAGGTATAGGCCCAGTGCAAGGACTAGAAATAGGTAATCTTACTTCCAACCTTTTTGTTTTTAAGGAAAAGAAAAAAAAAAAAACAAAGGAAAATTCAAGGTAAACTAGAATGCAAACACTATAAACAGTAGCAGATACTGGTTTGGGGGATGAAGCCCACTGAAAATGCCAGTGACACCAAAGTAGAGCAACTTTTGTAGCACCAGTTGTTTCCCAAGAGGACAGGGTCTAGTCAAGGTTCAGGGTATTCAGTTTGTTTCCACCCAGTGTTTAGAATACAGATGAAACAGCTCTTTATTAAAATAAAGTGAAATAAACCCAATATTTTTGGCACTGAATATTTCTCTGTATTTCAGTATGTTAAACCCACTTTAAGGCTGACAAGGCAATTATCTATGAAAATGGCATCTAATCTGGACATTTTTTGAGTCTCTAGCTTACCTTAAATTTTAGCAAGCTTTCTTTTGAAGTGTTCCATCCCCATGGAGACATAATTGACATGGAAACATTGATAAGCTCACATATAAAGTACCTTATGAATGCAGTCTCATTAGTGTAAGGTTAATAAAGGACAGTGATAACTAATGGTTTAGTTTTTTCCAGCAAAACACTGCTTTGTAATGTACCTATAGTTTAGAGAATAAAGCCTTATTTATTTAAAACTTGAGAATTTAAAAATGCAGGGAAATTCAACGTACATTGCCGCATTTTTAGTATTTCCATTGTATTGTCTTTATAGACTACTTGCTGAAACCAAAGAGAACTTTCATACCAGCATTAAATTTGCACCCAATATGCAATTTCAGGATCTCTGATACACACACATGCAAGCCCCTAAACAGGACTGTGTATATGTACATGCACACACATTTTGATGGGTTGTGTGTATGTATACATATGCACACACACGTCCACACACACTAAAACTGATGCACAAGTTGTAGATTTTAAGTGTTTTGGGTTTTTTACATGTCTGTTTAAGTAGATATAAACCTTTTGGTTTTCTCTAAGCCATTAGGAACAAACCACTCTTCCCATGAGCAATATGCACCTCATACTCTGAATAGGCAAAGAACACAATTTCCTTTAATTTCCTTCAAAACATGAAGCAAATAACTCTGGAACTGCTCAGTCTACTGGAAAGCTGTGTCACCTCTGAGCAGACTGCCCGGCCACACCGACTGAAGCATGGACAGGTTACCTGGTGCTCCCTTGCTGGTGCCATTACTCAACAGGGCATCCTTGAAGGGGAGTTTCTTCTGATGCTGCATTTAACATTACCCAGGAAACCTGTCTCTGCCTGTTAGTCTTTCAGTTCATTTCATTCCTGACAAAATGGAAATTAGTTTCAAATTCGACAAGAGGATCTAAAACTCTGCCAGGAAGGATTAGGAGAGGGAGCAGAACCCAAAACAGTTTGGGAGCATCAGGAGATGGGGCTTCAGTCAAAGGTGACTCCAAGGGCAAGAGGGCATTAGGAACATGCATTCAGCTAACAGGCTGCATCCAAACATGACCGCAGTGACCCACGGGGGGAGGCTGGCCAAGAGGTGAACTGTCCTCATCCATCCCCATTGTAAATGGCATCATTAGATTTCTAGGAAAAAAACAAAACAAACAAACAAAAAAAACCAGTCCTCCTCCAGCCTGCCCCACAGCGCTCCTTTAGCCCTGCATGGCTTTCCAGGGCCACAGCCTCCTCTCCTTACTCAGGTAAAGCAAACCCCACCAGAGCCAGCCAGCAACGGGGCTTTTGCTTGAGAAGTTGCTCCTGCACACCCCACGCCAGGAGCGAATTCCCAAGCAGCCGAGTGGCCGGGGTGGCCTGGCATGAGAGCAGCCCCAGGGCTGCCCGTGGGCACCGCGCTTCTCCTGGGGTTTCAGGATAAGGCCGGTGGTGGTGGGCACTGCCCCAGGGGCTGCTGCTGCCCGGAGGGCTCGGAAACACTGCTGAGCTTATACCAAAGAGTCTTAGGACACCTCTCCTCACCTGAGTTGTAAACAGGACATTTTTACCCCAAAAAACGTTCCTTCTTTCTACTACTCTTCCTCCTATCCTCCTCCTCTTCCTCCTCCTTTGTACATAGGGATGAAAACTATGCATTTAGCAAACAAAGAGAAAGCACTTACCCTTTTCTATCTCACTGCGTTTGGGTGCATTCAAAGGCCCAGGGGCTAATTTTGAGACTTTGCTTAGCCTCCTGGTTTATTATTGTGGTGTGGTTAGCTTTACAATACATTTGGTAACTATTTGCTAAAGACAAAGAAGCAAAAGGTAAGGAATAGCTACTTCCACGTGTTAAAAAAAAAAAAGAAAAAAAAAAAAGAAAAAAAAGTGTGTAAAGATCTACTATTTATAGTGTGAACCAAAGACGCTACCTCACTCGATTTCCATTGGTGATTTTAATCACATTGATGATACCAAAGAATACCAAAGATTTTTCATGCACGGCCTTGGTCTGGAAAGGGAACTCATCCTCCTTCTTACCTCCATCCCCCGACCCCCTTCCTCACCTTCACTCAGTGTGTAACCTTGTCTTCATTCTTAGTGGTAATGCTAATAACCTTATGAATACTTCTCTTGCTACAACTGCTACTACTGACGATGATAAGGATAATAATAATAATAATAATAATAATAAAAGCTCTTGGCAAACATGTTGCAAACTTTGTAAACTCATAGGACGAGTGCCTTGCTTGAACCAAAGTGTTAAACCGCTGTTGACCTCTTTATCTCTCACCTTATACTCTTTGAATACCTCAGCCTGTTAGAAAGGCCACTAATGAAAAAAAGGAATAATTCTTCACCGTGGTGCTTTTTGCCGTGCAACCATGCAATGAAACTTTCTTTGATACCAAAGGAAAATGTTTTTTTCCACTTTCTTGCTGACAAACCAAAGGTTCCCTCTTCTTTCCCTTAAAGCAGCTTGAGTCCCTCAGCCCAGACAGGCCGTGCATCGCTTTTACCAATTCCTCCAAATACCTCATAGTAATAAATCTTTAGGGTTATGTTGTATAGAGAGTCTATGTGATAAGGCAGAACTTACTAGTTTGATAATTGTTAAGGTTACTTAAAAAAAAGCTTTATAATTCTTATTTATTTTGTAGGGGTTGTTTTGTTTGTATATTCCTTTTATATTGTTTGGTTTGGGTTTGGGTTTCTTCTTTATTTCCTTTTTTTTTGGCAGAACTTCTCTGTTATACTCAAGGAAGATCTTATTCCTGGGAATGTTTCAAAGTGGGTAAAGATCGCTGTTTGCAATGAATGCAAGAAAGGGAAACATGGCTTCAATTACTTTTGTTTCAACTAGGATGCTTTGTGTTTGCTAGTCGATGTTCTTTTCACAGGGTAAAAAAAGATATTCTCTGCTGTGATAAATGGTTCCTATTTTTTCTCTATAATGTGCTGTGACTTTTAATTTAATTACATTTTGTATACGCTTATTTAATCACTGCTTTAATTTATGACTATGTAGTTTAAAAAAAAATTGTATATAGTAGATTCAAAAATGGCCAAAGCTTTATGTTACAATCTTTTCATTCTTGATGCTGAGATGAACTGAAGGAGAGTGCTTCTCTTGACTGCAGGGTGTATCTTCAGCCTTGTCTTGGCATGCACTTCCACCCGTGTTACAAACACTGCCAGGTTACCCCCCAGGCCTCCCTTCCCCCCAACTTGTACATGCCAAAATGAGTGTTTCAAGGTAGTACTTTTGTCACTTAGAAAGCAGAAAGGCATTATTAGTGTGTTTTTTCTTTAATTTATTTGTCTTTTTCTAGAAAGATTGCTTTGTGGGTGAGACCCACACATCCAAAGAATTTAAAAGTCGTTTAATGTTTAAAAGCACTGGCATTTGTGAGAGATTTTGCTGAGTTTTTATTTTCCTTCGCCATTCGCACGGGTAGCGCAAGCGAGAAGCAGGCGCGGGCCTCGGGAGAAAAGCTGACTTGAATCTGGAAACCTTGCTCACGGAAAGGCCTTTGCGGCGGGCGCTGGGACAGCGTGGCCTCCGGGGGCTCGGGGTCACCTGCGGGCCACCCCGGGCCACCCGCTCCCCAGGCAGGGCTGCAGGCAGGGATGGGATGGGATGGGATGGGATGGGATGGGATGGGATGGGATGGGATGGGATGGGGTCCTTGGGGTGCAGCTGGGTCCCCAGGGAAGCTGCAGCTTCTGCCAGGCTGCGGAGGAGTGCACAGGGACCTGTGCCCAGTCCTGCGAGGGGCACGGAACTGCCCTGGCATCCCCGCAGCTCCAGGGAGGACAAGGCAGCTCGGAGTTGAAAAGCAAAAAATAAAGAAAGAGTAATGACAATGATACTTCTGCAAAGCTGATGATGGCATCATGGCACAGAGAATAGGATGCCACTCACTTGTGTTTTATTTTGCATAAAGACTAGATTCTGGTTCAACTAAATGTTGTGTGCTGACACGGTTTGCGATGGCTGTAAATATTTCCTTTCCCGTGCAGTAACTGAGCCCCAGGTGTACCTCGTTTTCCTTTGAGGGGATAGTGAAGAGGTTGAGGGAGGGAAGGACAAGGGCAGGGTCTGAGCTTTTGGTGGAAGTTACGCTTTCTAGGTACATTTTTATATTTCAAGTATTGAAATGGGGCAATAAAGACGCTCTGAAATGAAGGATCATTAAATGATCTGTTAGCGGGCATTGGCTCAGTGTCTGCTTTTAATACAGGAGTCAGTGCTGTGCAATGAGTTCTGCTTGACGTGGAGGGGGAGGCGAAGTATTAGTCTGTGAATCAGCATGAGCCATCGAGCACTGGACAAACTGTGCTCAGGGAGCCACGGTTTCCTGTCCTGTTCCGCTAGTTGGATTTTTCACGGAATGTTCTGCATTTACTGCACTTACTGCATCCTCACCGTGGGGCCGCGTTAGTTTTGCAGCCTGAGCCGAGCAGCGGGGAATGCACGGCACAGCCCTGTCTGTGACTCGCCCGGGGAGCTGTGAGCAGCCCTGCCCGCAGTGCGGGACCCCGGCCCGCCCTGCCCCGGCCCCCGCCGCAGAGAGGGCGCCAGAGACAATCACAGGTCCCAGCTCCGCAGGGGTAGGAAATCTTCCCAGAGCAAGCGGGAATTCTTCCAGAGCAACGGAACAAAACCAAAAAAAAAAAAAAAAAAAGGAAAAAAAAGGAAAAAAATATTAAAAAATTAAAAAAAAGGCAAAATAACGAATACGAAGCGAAGATTTTGCTAAAGCCCTTTGCTGCCATCTTTAGTTCGCCCATTAGGAAGCAGCAGTAGTTTATGCGTTGCATCTGCATTTCAGACTAAGTGATTATTGTACCTAATTACGGTTGATTGCTGATATTTCCTCACTCTCTCTCTTAGTCAAGCGCTTCTTCTGTATTTTTGTGTGTAGCGATGACAAGTGCAGTGCACTAGGCATTGCCCTGGGTTGGGTATGAGTATCTCCTGTACTGCGTTAAGATTTCCTTAAGTTACTTTTTTTAAGCTTTGCTACTGTTCTCACTTTATGCCGTGCAATATCATCTGCTGTGTTTGCTAAGCAAAAAAAAAAAAAAAAAAAAAAAAAAAGAAAAAAAGAAACAAAAAAAGAGAAAAATAAAAAAAAAAGAAAAAAGCAAGTGATGATGTCATCATGCTTTTCAGTGTTACAATGTTTCAGCGTTACAATGTTTCAGCGTTTATGTAGTCACAAAAATGTAGTAAATAAAAGGTTGGATTTTCCAGCACTTTAAATTTAGACATTTCTTGCCTTCTTTTGTTTCTCTGTGTGCAGCCAGGAGGCACTGGGCTGAGCCAAGGGGAGCAGGTGAGCCCCATGGGCAGCCCCAGGTCTCCCCTGGGAGGGGCAGCTTCGCTGGGGTCCTGGGAGGGACATCCACGGGGTGGGGGGAGAGGGAAGGACACATGAGAGGGCACCTAAGGCTTCCCGGCACTGTGTCTTCTTCCCTCTATCCACACAGCTGTGCAGCCCCCACCCCCAGCAGGCACTCCCCATCCCATCCCATCTCATCCCATCCCATCCCATCCCATCCCATCCCATCCCATCCCATCCCATCCCATCATGGTGGACTCTGGAAAGAGGAGTGCCAAGTGTCTGAGAGATGAGAGCAGTTCATACCAGATGCATTTCTCTAATTGAGGGAAAAAACATTAAGAAAATAAGTGAAGCAAATAATCTTGGTTTCCTTTATATCATCTAAGGGTATGGATGTCACCAAACTAATTCACAGAGGTGTTTCCTTTTGTGTGATGGAGTCCACCCCAGGCCTGCAGGATCAATATTTAATTGTTTAAAGGGATATTGTATTCCTTTCCTGTCACTGTTGTTAATGCCTTCGCTCTCTGTAATCCCACGGGGTCTTTTCCTGGGGATCTGATCAGAAAGATTACCCATCACTCGGGAGTGGTGGGAGGAGAGTCCCAGCCATAAGAGATTCAGGAATGCATCGAACCATTTTCTCTCTATCTCCTAATGAAGTGATGAAGCGTGTGCCACAAAATTTAACAGGGTTCTGTGGCAAATCAGGTTGCACTGCTGAGAGGAGGATTAAACCTTCATCGTTGTCCCATAAATCATGGCATCAGCTACATTTATTCTGATGGATGGTCTGGACTCTGCTGACAATATTTTATCTCTGGAAGCGCCTGCAGCCTGTGACCTGATGTGCAATTTCTTTTTACTGCTAAGCTGAGAGGCACCGAGCGCATCCCTTCGGAGGCCTCCCCCCTGGGCTTGGTATCCCGAGACCATGTCAGAAACCAAAGCATCACCAGGAACCCCTGTCCGGGGAAAGCACAAAGGCAAAGGGGATATAGGAGGCCAGAAATGTCGTCCATGCCAGCAGGAGTGCCTCTGGGATTTGTTCATCTGCAGATCATACCAGCCAGGCCTGGGATAACTCAGCGCTGACTCGGTCACTGTCTCCATGGGACGGTGCTGGCCAGGGCCACAGCGCAAGGTGAGGGCTCCAGCTGTGTTCACCCTCACCTGGCAGAGAAGGGGATGCAGAAAATGCTTTTTCTGAAAAAATAAAATCCAGAGAGGCCACAAGGGTTGAAGCACATCAGGCAGACGTGGGGACTGTTTCCCAGGTTCTCATCCCACGGGCCTGTGGACAACAATGGGTGGCATGTGGGCAGTGCCTGTCACAGCCACAGCAGGTCCCCTTGCTGTGACCCCTAGCCACACCTCCTGTCCTTTGTTTCCTTCTCACATGAGTCACTTTGGTCACTAATCTCTGCACAGGAGCGTGTCCCTGGGGTGCACCCATCCCATACAATGGCTCACTGCCCCATATCTTGGGCATCCCGGCCACTCAGCCCACACTGTAGGGACAGGCCAGTCACAGGCAGTGGCAGCTGGGGTGCCCAGGAGCCTGCACAGCTTCCCAGTTACTTCATCAACTTAGAACTTTATTTTGGAGCTGTATTTAACTCTGGTGTGTGCACCATTTATGCCAGCATGCTCAGGGGTTTGAGCTGGGCTTTTCACAGAAGTCCACAACCCAAACACCAAAATGAGCTTCACGAATTTTATTTTCTGAGCACTGGCAGAATGCAAGGGGAGCAGAGCAGTGCAAACCATCTCTCCAGAACAGGGAGAGGGGTTGCTCTTGCCTCAGTTGCACCTAGAGCCTTCCAGAGATGAAGACAGCAGCAGCAGCTGGACGCTGCCTTCACCCACCCTGGGTGGCAGCAGGGGCAGCAGAGGTGATGCAGCAGCTGCAGCCTGTTTGCCTGTGCTAACCCAGGGCAAGAAAGGCTGCCTGAGCTGCACCCTGCTGCCCAGCCAGGGGAGCTGTGCCTGGTAAGGAGGAGAGAGCTAGTATATTTGGGGGGGCCTATTGGCTTTTGTGTTTATGTGTGGGGGGAGGAAGCTGTGGGTCATGGCTCAGGTGCCCTGTGTGTGATGAGGCAGTGCTGCTGTCAATGTTATAAATTACCAATAAATGCTAAAAGCCTCCAGCAGGGCTGTAGAGGGGAGGTGGGTAATGAGGCAGGGGACAGAGCTGGAGGGGTGTGCTGCTGCTGGGGCCTGCAGCTGGGCCTGTCTCTGGGGCAGGGACAGGGAGGCCCCAGCAGGGATGGAGAGGTGGCTGTGCTGGTGCTGCCTGAAGACTGGGACAGGACCTGGACAAGTCCTGAGCAATTTTCTTCCTTTTAGGGCACTGCTGGAGGAGAGGAGGCTGCACAGTACCTAGCCCCTGTGCCAGGGCAGGGGGCCATTATTCTCCCTGGTGACAACCCCTGTTTGGATGGAGATGGCAGTATCACACCCATGCCTCTAGGAGCCAGCACTGTTATTTATGTACAGGAAAAAGCCCTTTGTAAAAATATGGTCTATTCATCAAGCAAAACAATTTCCTGCCCAAGGGAGGTGCCCAGAATTTGAGTCTCAGTTATGCTTTCAGTACTAATTATCACTTAAAGATCACTGGGAGGGAAAATTAATCCCTGTTATTGGCTCATTAGGAAGAAGTACTGCATGCAAAGTATAAGCACCTAGTGGAGATGAATCCACAGTGGCTGCTAATACATAAACCACACACTACTCAGAATATCAGTTGAAAGTGGTTGGCAGCAGAGAGAGTACCAAGGAATGCCAACACCAGGTGCTCACTCAGCCTGTGTGCTCTGCCCTGGGCACCCAGCTGTCCCCCGTATCACAGAAACGAAGCCTTGGCCTGGCTGAGGGTGGCCATGCTTTTGTTTTGGTAGCCCCATGAAGAAAGGACAATCCCAGCTTTACAAATGTCTCCCTCGGGTGACACTGCTCAGCCAAGGTCTGTCTCCACAGGTGGGAGGGGCTGCTTGGAGGAGGTGCTGCGGTGTATGGGACAGGGTTAACAATCCCCTCCCCTGGTAAGGGTGAGAAGGATTTTCACTGTTGGGAACAGGCTATTGGCTGGAGGCCAGGCTACGCCACTTTGTGAAGCTGGTCAAAGGTTTTATGCCTCTGGTGTCACCTGTGGCTTGGGCTTTTGATACGCTGTTTGCTGTCCCAAAGAACAGGTACCTGGGCTTTGGTCCTGCTGGATAAGCACAGTGGTTTGAATAGGATGCTCAGCATGTGCCTGGCACAAAGCCCTGGGTTTCAGCATAGTGTGATTCCTGCCTGCTCTGCTTGGATGAAAGGTAGCAAAGCATCTTACTTGAGCTTTGCTTGGTGGAGGATGCTTCCAAAATCTGTCAGTGGTGCGAGAGCCCTGAGAGGCAAAAGGAAGACTCATGGCCATGGCAGGAGGTTGTGGGAGACCCCTGTTCTGCAGCAGTGAGGCTCCTGCAAGGGGCTGGCAGCAGGCAGGGAGCAGTGGCCTCCTCCCTGGCAGTGTGTGCTGTCTGGGGTGACTTAGCTACAGAAGTGACTGTGTTCATCACAAACATCCCTGGTGATGCAGGGACCCGGCAAGTGAATTACTCAAATTACTTGAATCTCCCCAGTGGTGCACGGAGATTCAATCTCAGCCTGGCATTAAATCAAGTCAGTGACATAGATCAAAGGATACTGCTTTAATCACCTCGTTAGGCCACAGACATCATTAGTTACTCATTATGATGTGTTGATGCTGGCATTCTCTGTAACACAGTTATGTACGCTTGCTATCAGACATTTTTCTCATCAAACGGGATGTCAATACTTTAACATCTTAATGAGTTACAGTCAATATCCATTGCAATAAAGCTTGTGTTTTCTCATGATTTCATCTACCCTTAGGGTTTTGATTAAAATGGCTGCTTTTCCCAGGTAATTGATTGAGGAATTAGGGAAATTCCATGTAGGAATAAGCACATGCTGCTATGCAGGCTCTGAAAACCTTCAGTTGTCTGCAAGTGCTTCAGCCACTACAAGGGAGGTTGCAATTTTAATATGGATTTTGGATACTGTTGCTTAATTCTTCTTTCCCAATCACTTGTAAAACAGATTTAGTATCAAATAAAGTAATTAAAATATCTAAGAGTGTATTGGAAAAATGTTCCAAGCAAATAATTGGTTTGCAAAGGTCTAAGAATGAGAATAAGACCTGCTGTCAGGTGAGCAGCAGTTTGGATGAACTTGCACAGTTAGGAAGGTTTTCTGATTTACTGCATTGGCAAGATATTAAATCATTTGCAAGAACACAGAAGCAGGCAGAACAGATTGAAGGGTTATTTCAGGCTCAGGTTGAGCAGATATAATTTTGCAGAAGTCTCCAGTTGTTCAAATTAGGGGTGAGGCATCATCTATTTCAGCAAAGCAGATTTTTTGCCGAGTGAACTGTTAAAGTTTGCCAATGCAGTGGGAGAGTGAAGTCCTGAAGCTTCCCCAGCCCACAGACCACCTTCTAAATTCATCTGAGAAAAATGTTCATGCACCACCAACAAAAAGAAATGAAATATGAAAAGGAAGATGATGCAGCAGCACCCAGCCCGCAGACCTGCCCCATGGCTGTCTCCCACCCAGATGGAGCAGACAGACAGCACACAGGGCTGTGCTGCTGAGGTTGGTTCTCCCTGCTCTCCCCTGGGCTGGGACAGAGCTCTGCCCACAGGGAGCCCTCCTGCTCACTGCAGCCCTTCCCCTTGCACCCGTCTGGACAAATCGTGGCTCCAGTTAGGTATACCACTAAAATACAAATAACTTCAGTAATTCCCCTTTAAACAAACCTCCATGAAATTTGACACTTCTAATGACAGATATTGTATTGGCTGTAGTTGGGGACTGTAAAGCCACATTCAAAATGTCTTTTATTTTTAAAATGTCTTTTAGACAGGAAAAGAGCAGAGGTTTCCTGGATCTAATTTAAACCCTGAATTGGACATTTTTTTACTTTTTATGGTAGTGAAAGACTATGTGGTTGCTGGATTTGTAGGAATAAGAGAAAATTTGTCATATTCTTAGCAGTCACTGAAAATAGAAAGCCAGCCGTTGTGATTTGCTTTGGAAAACACCAGCCACTCCCAGTGCTGAGCTCACAGCCTGGGAAGGGCAAGCTCCCAGCACAGCCTGGCCATGCTGGGGGTGCACAGACACCCCGGGGTGCTGTGGCTGCTCTGCTGGGCTTCAGGGGCTGGGGAGCAGCCCTGGGCACCTGTCCAGCACACACCTGAGCTGTGGGGCCCAGGCACTCTTGGGAAGGGGTGGATAGAGAAAGTAAAAGCATAAAGAGTTCTGTAGAAATGATAATGCATGAGGGAATGCACGGGGGCTAGTGCTGCTATGGAAAGCCAGCACCCCAAACCCTTGGCTCATTTTCTGGTCATCACAACCTGGGGGGTTCCTCGGGACCTCTGCTGAGGGCCAAGGTTACATTCTGTCCCCTTGTCCTTGGAGGATTACATGCAGTGTGGAGTTACCAGCAGGAGTGACTTCTACAGTTACCCAGCTTGTCTGGATCACTGGAATCCCAAAGTTAGTAAACAAGAAATCTGCTCAGAAAATACTCTGAATGCAAGCCCCAAGGAAAAACGTGGCTGAAAGTATTCCTTTATACAAGAAGGAAAAGCCATTGTCTTTCCTTTCTGTGCAGCCCTTGCCACTGTGCTTTTCAAAGGTGCAAGGAAATTTTGCATATTCATTTTGAACAGGGACATGCAGATGAAGAGGTGCAGGTAAGGATGAAGGCAAAAGCAGCAAAGGCGGCAGGTGAAAGCACAAATATCCAGAGTGCTGATGAGAAATTAGACACTCTGGGGCCTGATTCCTGGAGTTAGGCAGAAGGAATTTGGTCTCTGGGCCCAAGGAGCTCCCATGGCTCTGCTGGGCTATGGATCAGGCCCTTGGCACATGGGCAAGGAGATGCAAGTGCTGGGCTCCCACCTGCCCCTTGCAGCCAGGCTGCAGATGCTGCCAAAGCCATTGCTCAGTGAGGGCAATAACGGTGCTGGGAGTCAGGACCCTGCTTGGAAGGTGGCTCCAGTTCTGTTTCCTACCTTTGCTTCCCAGCTTAATGCTCACCCTTTCCAGGGGCCAGGAGCTGTGGAAGGGATGGCTGTGCTGGGCCAGGAGGGCAGCCAGGGCAGCCATCCCTGTGGGCATGGCTCCCACAGGAGGTGATTCACAAGTGGGAGATGCGAGGGAGGGGCTGTAACGCCAGGTATCAGCTCTGCCAGCAAGCTCAGGAAAAGGGCTGGATGTACATCAGACATTTTAGCAGGCTTCTACTACAGAGTACAGCTGGTATGGGCTGAACTGCTCTGATTCAGATGTGGAACCTTTTGCAATGAGTTTACATCCCTAATAGAGACCAAATATTCTATTCAGAGGGGTTTTAAAGGCTGTAAAATACAAGCCTGGCTGAAGAGCAATCCCATGGGATGTTGGGCTGACACCAGCCCCTGATCTGTTCCCAAACCTGTCCTTCTCCATTGAAATCCTTTTTTGGTTGCTCAAAGGAGCAACTTGCCTTCAAATTTATGTGACTGCCTGCTTCTAGTTTTATCAGAAGTCTCACAAAATCTATCCTTTCATTAAAGCCTCACTGGCTGGAGGGAGAACTGTAACTTTCACTTGGGATGTTGCTTTGAACAGTGAAAGTCGGGAAAATCAGGGTGGTAATCCTTAAAAACTTCAGAACCAGAAGGCACATAAGACATGCCAGATTCTATCATCTGCAATTCTTTTTGATTGTAAATCAGTGCAGTGATATTTGAGAGTTTATTGAGTGACATTAATAACATGTCAAACCCCAAATGTTAACATTTGGGTTTAATAATAGTTTTCTCAGGTTGATGGAGGTTTCCATGAACTTCTGAAGGGAGAAAATCAGTGGCCAGAGCAAGGCTGACTGTGACCCATTAGTCTTTCAACAAATTTTAGTGGGCTTTGCATCAGCTGTGTGTTAGCAGCTTTTTCAATGTCACTCACTTCTGAAGGAGGCCTACCTAGAGTAATTAGCTCATTCACCTCTAACAGAAATTATATGTTCCTTATCTCTTTAATTAGAGTGCATATAATGTTAGTAATGATGTATTATCTATGTATTAATTTTAAAGGATTGTTTTGATGTCAGGCTTGCTTATATAGGGGCAGTGGTATGAGGATATGCATTAAAACCAGATTTTAAATCCCTGAAGAATTATATAGCCCAGCATTTCCAAAGCACTTGACCTTAAAAGCACTTTAGATTGCTCCTTCCTTATGTTTCATTAATTTTTTTACATTGTGCCTCACTTGGCAAACACCAAATTGCAGGAAGTCATGTGCAATAAGGGACAGAAACAAGTTCACTTTATTTGGCTCTTAGCGTGGTCATTGGCATGATGAGGAAGAGAGTGACAGCATCTGAGATGAAAACACAGCTGCAAACTCTGCAGCTCCACAACCCCACCAGGCTCCTGCAGTTACTCATTAGACCCTTTAGGGAAGGGAGAACAGATAGAGCATTACGTGGATTTAGCTTTGCTGCCAGTTCTTAAGGATTTCAGCCCAGAAGCTCTGTGGTGCTAGGTACAGAGGGCATATGTTGCTCCCCAGGGAGATGCCACAGGCCCTCCAGCTGAGTTCCAGCCCTAAGGTGAAACAAAGTCTTGTTTGTGCCTTCAACAGCTGAACTGGAGATGGAAAGGCACATCTGTCTGATCAGAGGTAAGGCAGACCTGGGAAAAGCAGGACTGAAGAGACACCAGAGTGTAGGTTTGGGACACAACAGTCTCCTAGGATGTCATGTCCCAGGACTCATCCAGGCTCAGGCAGCAACACACTGTGTAGGTGGGACTCAAAAGATGGGATCTTAATTTTAGGAAAACCAGCAGATTAAAATAAAGTTCTTGTTACAGAATGAGTGATGGGGAACCCAGGGTGTTTTCTCAGCTGCAGTCTGAATTAGCAGTGTGGTTGTAGCATTTTTCTTAGGCACTATTCCAGCACAACACTTAAGTATGTTCTTAATTAAATCATGTGAGTAGTTTAAGGGGCTGGAAAGCATGAAGCTAAATCCTTTGCTGGGGACTTAATATTAATGCCTCAGTTTCCCTTCTCCACCATAGAAAAGAAATATTTACTTCCCATACAGAATGCTGACAAGCTTAATTCAATCTTCCTTGTAAAGTGCCTTGAGGGCTTTAGGGAGAAGGTGCAATAAAAATCAGAATATTATTCTACACTCCCTAGCAAGACAGCACTTAGCTTTATATATTATCCTGCTGGTGATGCATCTCCCTCTGGCTGACAGCAGGATCAATTAATGTATACAAACCAAAAGAGGCTGTTTAGGAGACTTGTGGTCCATGTAATCTGCTAATACCTGATGACAAATCCAAACTTGAAAAGATGGAAAAGTCAGAGGTTTTAAGGCATTTTAGTAGACAGTGGAAGACTCTGAAGACTGTGTGTGTCTTCAGAGCAGCAACAGGAAAGAGGCTGTTCCTCCAGCATTCTTTACTCCTCATTGTTTTTTATGGCCTTTGCTCTTCCCTTTTCAGTTTTTCTGATGTTTGATAAATTAGCAAACGGTACTCTTACACTGCTCTCTTATTTCAGATTTTCTTCATTAGATTGAGAAGAATCTGGACCTGACCTCAGAGGCAGCTGGAGTTAAGTGAAGACAAGGGAACTGCTGCCAAGGAAAGGACATCAAGTGAAGGCAGCATAGGAGAGGTTAGGGCAGGGTGGAGCTTTTTAAAAACCCTCTAATTGTGCTTCTGCATTTAAACAGGTTGAAAGTGCTGTTCAGGACAGATATTGCAAGCAACACACATTTTCCTTAAGGTTCACTGATTTCAGTACAGCTAGTACAGGTATTTTGGATATTTTTAACCTCTGTCTTTTCATGCACTGAAATACAAGTATACTGTAATGTCTGCAAAAACAGACACTCAAAGTGAGTGCAAAAGTGCTACTTCAAACCATCTCCCAGATAAAAGGCAAACGATTGAATATATGAAGCTCTTCACAGGTAGTTGCTGTGAATCCTCATTTCCTGCCTTTAGTTCTGCACATTGTATTCTGGCAAAACTTAATGTTTTTTTCCTATTTTTGTCTTTTTTCAATGAAAGTACTTAAATTACCACATAGTAAACATCAAGAATCATAGCTACTCCTTTGGAATTTTTATGTTTGCTGTGTATTTAATTAATAAAATTGTTACAATGAAAATGAGTTTTAACAAATCTCTAAAGTACGTGAAAAAGTAAAAATAGCAATTCATGAATGAGTGATTGGTTTGTTTGTTTAATTTTTTTAAATATGACCGTTGGCAACTCCTTTCTCTGTTTATGTGTTTGTGCCCTGCCTTTCCAGGATACAGCCTCTTAATGGAAATAATATTTCCTCTTCTATGTCTGCTGCACTTGGCACACAATGGAGTCTCATTACTCAACAGAGCCTGTACGTGCCATGAAAAATAAATAATTAAACTCCAGCTATTTCAGTAGGTAAATACTGCCTTCCTCACCCCTGTGCATAAAGCAGCCAGTGTCCCACACCTGGCAGTGATCTCCTCTATGAGTTCAGCCTCCTTGAAGTCCTCTGGCATGAAACCTGGAGGTGCTGACGCAGTGTGTGTCACCGCAGGGCTGTCCTGGGGCAAAGGAGAGGGGGTCAGCTGGGACAGCAGTGCCCACCACCCGCTCTGCCTGCTGGGTTGGAGACAAAGGTGGAGGAATTTTAGAACCAAGCTATCTTTCTATGTGTATACATCTTCCAGCACCCTTTAGAGCTGTAGCTTCTACATGTGCTAAACAGATATTCAGTCATGTTTTCCTCTATTTCAGCAAAGATTGGCTTTATGATAGCTGGCATGGTGCATGGCCTGGGAGTTCCACACAAACACTTGAGAAGGATGAAGTGCTGTTTAGATTCCACCAGCAGAGAGAAGAAATGCACACCTGCCTCCCTGAGAGTCTCCAGCTGCACAGTTCTGAGGGCAGTGCTGCACTGGCAATTCCTAGCAACTGTGGGTGAGAGCAGAATTTGGGGGGCCAGTGGGGCCCACCACTGTCTGATCAGAGCTGATCAGTTTTACTCTTGTGTCTAGATTCAGCAGCTTCTTCTCATCTGTAATTTACCGTGTTTTCCCCTGAAAAGATATCTTCCCTCACCCTGAGGAAGTGTGAGGAAATCTCTGGGTTTTCTCTTCAACATATGCTGTAGCTTCTAACCCGAGTATTTTGGTGTTTGAGTAATGATGCAAAAAAGGACAACCCCTCAAATTGGACGTAATTTCTAAATGCCTCCATCAGAAGTTTTGAACGAAAGCTGATGGAGGGACAGGGTATGTCAGTCAGATCATGTGGCTCTGACCTGTGTAGGAAGTGCAGGCCTAATCCCTGCTAATGCCCTACGAGCATTGTCGAGGCAGCGTTGTACAGGCACCTGGAGCTGCTGCCAGGTCAAGCCTTTGGGTGCCCCCGTGCAGCTGCAGGAGTGTGTTATCAGCAGGGCGAGTCCCACAGTGCCGCCCGAGCTGCGGGGCGGTCGGTGCGTGCGTGGCACGGTGGGGGCAGTGCTGGTGGCACTCCTCAGGTGCCCTGGCAGCACTCTCTGCGCTTACCTCTGCCACGCATGGCTGAGCGTGCTTTGGCAAGGACAGCGGCCACCTGGTCCTTGCAATGAGGACCTGGCTTCCAGATTTTTAAACAGAAGCGAGGTGAATCCAGAAGGCTGATAGCAAAACAGTGATGAAGATTCATTGCTGTAGTGACCAGAGACACAGAGGATGCAAAGAAAAGCAACTTCACGTGATTTATGTCAGGAAGGTACGTGCTGTAAGTTAGAACAGTCCTAAAGATGCTGTGATGTGCCAAGCACATTTCTCTCTCTCTCAGGATTTTTATAAAGGTGCACAGAGAGAAGTGAAAGAGAAAACAATTTCTATTTCTGCTCCTTGTTTTTCTCTTGTGGAATGTGTTTGGAGATTGTTTACCTAGAGCAAATGCCTGGTTGGATCACGGTGGATTGTTTGGGCCTGATGGCCAATCAGATCCACCTGTGTCTGGACTCTGGAGAACAGGGTCACGAGTTGTGAGGGAGTGAGATATGATAGTTAGAGAGAGTAGCATGTAGTTTTTAGTATCCTCTTTTATATAGTATATTAATGTATCATAGCATAATTATAATAAAGAAATCATTCAGCCTTCTGAAATAAGTCAGACATCATCATTCTTCCCATTGGGTTCGCCGACATCTACAACACTGTGATCTATAGCAACCTCCTAAGGCAAGCCAGAATCCCCTTTTCATAAGCAATATATCTGTTTATGTAAAGAGGGGAAAATATTACAAGTCTTATGATGTTCTTTCCTGCCAAGGAAAAACCTGAAGCATTAAATGTGCAGAGTGACTTGGTGAATCAAAGCTGAGCAATGGCTTTAAATGTGCCACGTGTTCCTTGCTGGAGCTCTGTTGCTGACAGCTGATGGCAGTTTACTACCGGACTGTGGAAAAATTAGTCTCAATGACAGCAAAGGAAGAGGAGTAAAACCCTCCCCTTCCTTAAAACTGGATTGAGGAAACGGACCCTTAGCATGGTGGGTTGTGACTAGGGCCCTGCTTTTGAAACGTGATCCATGTGTGCAAATCCCACACAGACCAGATGCCAAAACTGCAGTGATTCTTTGACATTTCAGTCGAGAAAGAGAACAAATGTGCTCTGTACTCATCTTTTCTTTTTTGAAACAAAACCAATTAAATTGACTTTGAAACAAGAGCTTTGTTTACTATCTCTCTGGCGTCATCTTTATGTTGATGTAATTCTATAGACTGGTGACATCACTGCTGATTTGCACTGGTGTAAGAACAATCAGGCTCTGTTTTCCAGGCAGTGAAGCTGCTTATGTTTTGTGTAAAGAAAGAAACTCAGTCAAACAACTTTAAGGGGAAATACATTAGCCAAGAAATTGAGAAGGAGCCAAAAGCAATATGAGCACAGATACAGCTACAGTATTCCAACTGCATTGCTAGTTTAAAAAAAATACCCAGCCTAATTAAGGAAGTATTGACTTCACTATAAATGTGTATGCTGATCTCTCTTGGTTTTGAGTTCTAATTGACATCCAAAGGTGAGCAATTTAATAAGTTTCTGCAATTTTATTTATTTTAGTATATGTACTCTACTGGCTTTGTTTGAGATCATTGAACGAATGTAAGCTTCCCTTCCCCTTCAAGTAATGTTATGCAACATGAAAACACATCAACTGTAAGAATTAAAATTATAATTGACCTGGTGTGAAAGGAGGAGAGAAAGTTCTACCCAGCATAGCCTGAGTTGAAGTTCTGTGCTTCTGTGTTCTTTGTGTATGACCAAGGATTTCACTGTTGATGACATCTGGCAGGCACTGAGATTTATATACATTTATTTATTTATTTATTTTCACCCAGTGAAGCACAATCAGGACTTTCAGTATTCAGCTTTAATGTTCATATTTTTGCTATAGTTGCTATTATGCTCTCACTTTGAGGATGTCAAACTCCTGAAAAGAGCAATTGTTTTGTTTCAGGTACAGTAAAGTTTACAAACACTCACTTATGCTTGGGGTGAGAGACAGAAGCGTTGTGTGTACTGAGGAAGTCTGGTATATGAAGAAAGTGGAGCTGGGTGCAGGACTGATATAACTGACCTTGCCAACAAGTGAGGTGAGCCACAGTATTCTTCACTGTACTTCTTCTCTATACTATACTATAGGGCAGTGACTCACAAGTGGAGTTTTAGGGAATATTTTAATGTTAAAAAAATTAGAAAAATAAACCCACAAAAATTTGAAGCCACTTGAACCTGAATCTGGGTATATTTCACATTTCTGAATTGAAAAAAACCCAGTCCTGATGACTATGTGCAGCACATTCTGTTCAGTGCCATTTCCATTCAGTCTTTACTATTAACAGATAGTATAGGCCACTAAATGGCCATGAATATATTAGATGGGCTATGGCTAATAACGATGTGATTAAAATTTTTAGAATGAGGCCGTGGCAGTTTTCCATAACTCTGACATTTACCTAACAAGCCCCAACTCAGTGACTGCTTTAGTAAATGATACATGACTTTTCTTGTAAACCTGGCATGGGGTTACATTAAATTTTACCTTGTATTTAACAACGTGCTACTTTCCTGCCCTACTCTCATAAGTCTAATAGGAGTTGTGGCCTTAATTTAGCTTGGGTGGAACTGTAGGTTGGACTTGTTGTTCCAGCAAGGTAATTGCTTCTCTACATAAATGAATTATCCTTTTCACAGCGCCCATGGAAAGTTGTGTGTAATTTCAACACAGCAGTGTAGCCATGGCAATCCCTTAACATGCTGTGCATGTGCTCACGGTGTCGGTTTTGTCCCCAGTGCCACACTTTGCTGCAGGGTGAGATGTATGACAAGCTGGCCCTTTGGAGGGATGCTGGCTCTGCCTCACTGCTGGCCTCCCCTACAAAATGGGTACTAATGTGACAGAGGATGAGCCCTGCCTGAAAATGGCAAGTCCAAGGCCTTCCTGACAGGCTGACCAGGATGGCATCTCTGCAGGGAGCTGTGGAAACTCAGTAAGCAACACTTTGGTACAAGCTCTGGTAGCAGAGGAGGCACATGAGGGCAAAGGCTGCGTCCTGCTGTAAACGAGGGAGCTGCCGAAGAGGCAGGAGCTGGCTGGGATGTGCCACCAAACTGGTGCAATGCAAAGCCATGACCCAGCTGCTGCAGCAGGAGAGGGAAAGTAAACAGGGCTGGCAGAGGCACCAGAAGCTGAACTTTGTGAACTCCTACCAGATGGAGTTACACCAGCAATTAATTTGGTGCAATTACTTCCACACAACTGCGTTGGAAAATATTGCAAGATAGATCAACTCATTAATAACAGGAAAACAACATTGCAAAACTCCAATCACCTCCTTCCAAGTGTTATGCACTCACTTTCCACTGAAATTAATGAAAATAATGCAAATGGGGTGCCTGGATTCCTGGATCACTGCACTGAGTAATTGGGGTACAGCTCCTGGATGTACCTGCTCAGAAGTAAACACAGTGATGAGGGGAGAGAGATGACCTAGACTGAAAACAGTTCTTGTGCTTCCATTTTCCCCAAACCTACTGCTGGCAATGTCTTGCTGTTTCTCTTGGCAAAAATACATCTCCAGCTTCTGGTCCAGGCCTGCTGTTGCTACAAAAACTTCAACTTTAATACGGAAATCTATATGTTTTCTGATTAATATTTCCATCAGCCTTAGTTCTGGGTAAACATTGTGCAACATTAGCATTCATCAGTGGACTTGCACAATCCCCTTGAAAAAACATTGAAAGAATATTTCAAAAACCTGCTTTCAGTCTAGAATTAATATTACAGCCACAGAAAAGATCTTCTATGTAAAAGAGAATAATTTTCCCCTCTTTCAGAGATTGATGAACGATTCACAAGTCAATCATTTACTTTTCAATGCATTATTGCCTGATTAGTCAAGTGCTGATGCAATTAAACTTAATGATCTTACTGAGTAGGTGTCTGCTTAGATTGACATTTTAAAAGAACATTAGTATTTTTGTAAAACAGAACCTTTCTTTGTTTTTACCATCCTATTTCTATATTTCCATTGCTACCAGTCACCACTTAGATGAGACTGCACTGTTCTCATTTGGAGCTGGTATCTAATTACACATCACAGATCAGCTGCTAAAGAAGCATGCAAACCTTATGAAGTATCAGTTCAGGAGTTGCTCCAAATAGAGAAGAGATTATGCAAGTTACTTTTCCCAAGGTGAATGACAGACATGCAGGAAGGGCTCAGTTTCTGTTGGCAGGAAGGCCTGACTGACTGCTAGACCTCAGCCTCTGGAAGACTGGCAGAAGAGAAGATTCCATCCTGAGGGTGCTAAGCTCCTGCTGCTGCTGCCAGGAGAGTAGAGAAGGCACAGGGCATCCCACGTGACATGGGAAGCTTGAGGACACGGACCAATGAAAGGAATCTTCTGTATGTAAACAAAGTTTAGTAGCAAAGTGTTCAAGTCCAGGAAATCATTTCTGGTGAGGAGAATAAGCTTTCCTTCTGAGAGGAGTGCAATTACTTCTCTATTGTTCTCCTAGTTCCTCCTCAATTTAGTCTTGGCTGTGTCTCCAGTGAGAAAGTACTACTTGGAACATAAAGGAATTTGAGAGAACACACAGGAAAACAAAAAACCCAAGATGTCGTTTTACATTTGATTTCAAAAAGTGAATTTAGCAGGTGAGAACATGTTAATAGCTATATGCTTTTGCTTTGAAAGGGACAATTAGTAGTGAAATTAAGCAATGGAGGACTTTGGTAGGAACTGCATGGAAAGAAAAATCCCTGCAAGTTAGAAAACAACAGGGTCTAACAGTAGACCACCGTCTGGTTTACGCTTTCTATGTTTGTTCACTCTCTTCAAAATATTTAACACTATGACCACAATTTGTGTATTTCTAGGAAAGAAAACTAAAATATTGCTGTTCCTACTCAGTCACAGATCCTGATTTTCCAGACATGGCACAGGCTTCCTATAGAAGTACCTCCAGTGTCTTAAATGGTGCATTTGCACCAGGGAGAGCTGATGCAACAGGAAGACCATCAAGTCCATGGGCCAACAGTTTCAGAAATAAGTATCTAAAATTAGGTGCCTAATTCCATAATTAGGAACTTGAGTAGAGGTGGACTGGTTTTCAAAAACACTGCAGGAGTGACAAATTCTGCTGAAGTCGATTTGAGCTGGAGGGGAGTTTTCCATTAATACTCAGGCTGTTTTATTTAAATGCCTGGTATTGTTACAGGTATATTGGACATCCTGGGTTGAAGGTTTGAACTTTCCCTCCCAAAACATAACTGTATCAGCCTGTACCCAGTGCACAGAGCACTCATCATGTGGTCCTCTAGAGTATGAGTATATTCCATCCTCACAGACATTATTGTGTGTGTCTGGGGACTCAAAACAAAAAGTTTAGAAAAATACACTTTCCTCTCTTTGATCCTGAGGCAAGCCACAAATGTAACAGAGGCCTAAGGGCTGTTCCAAAGGATGCTGGGGAGTAGCTTTGTGGAGGAACTTCTGCAGGGGTTGGGGGATGAATACAGAACAAATCTTCCTCTGCAGCACCCACCAACAAGGTCCTTTTGCCTCCCAGACCTGTATGGAATAAAGCAAGGTGAGGAGCTCTGGAAGCACTGCCTAATGACACTCATGGATCTTGGCATGACATAATGAGCCAGGTTACCTGAAAGCTGTATGGATGGGAAATGCAGTTTGGCTGTTTCTAATGTATTTTTAAATCTTATTGGGTTGATGCTATTCAAAAACTTAAATCAAGTTGTTACATCAAGATCATTTGGGCTAAAATATTTACTCCAAAGTGCTGGAGGCTGAAGCCAACAGCATAACACAAAGGTAGGCAGACACAGAGAGGACAATTGTCTCAGTCTGTCCTTGCTATTGGGCTTATAGGCATCTTGAGAAAGAATAATAACAAACTCTTTTCCATTTAACTAGATCCTCATATCTGTATAAGATAAGGGTTTATAATTCAGTTTCAGTAACAGTTTGTAGGAATCTATTAGTTGTTGTGAATTCATAAATTCCTCTGACTACATAACTCATTTATTTGCAAAGTGGTTACTACTGGTGACAATTAAATGATAGTTGATTCTTCACAGGGTTTTTTTAGCACATTTCAAATTTGTTCCATTGCATTCTGTACCTTCCAGTCTATTCCTGATTGCCTTCATCCTTTTGCAACAATATTCTCCCAACTGCAGTAGCATTATACCACATAGGTGGCAGCCATGTCAAAAGCAGTTGTGCCACATCATTTAACAGGCAGTAATTGTGTCCAGGAATCACAGGACTCTTGATCTGCTGCATCAGGCATTACTTCTTTGACAGCTAAAGCTGAAAAGACACTTGGGATGGAACCTAAAATACCCCCTGTTTCAGGTTGCAGGGACTGTGCCAACAGTCTATGGTTCTGAAGAAAACACAGCCATATGTTTATCTTGATTTTTTGGTTTCTTTTTAAACTTAAGTTCTATATGAACAAGACTTACGAGACATCACTGTGTCATGTTGTCATGCTGACCCAAGTGAGGACATTTTAAAATCCAATGGCCCATTTGAGACAAATTTCACATGTGGTTACTGTCTACAAGAGAAATAAAGGTCTGGCACATTTCAGGAAAAGGAGATAGGGTGGCCCTGTTAAGGTTTCCACCAGGAAAGGGGCTGCCACCAAAATCATGCACTGTTTGTGCCAGAGCTACTTTGTCCACATCGAGGCTACAGCCTAACTTCTCACCTGTGTAGACAGTGAGGTTAAGCTACCATGAGACAGAAAGGGATAAGAAACCTGGTTTTGTCCCTGCTTGTGCTCACAAAAGTATGTGTTGGTCTAGACTTGGCAGTGGGAGGGCAATTAAAGTTCTGTTTGTGTTTCTAAGCTAATCCTGCTTTTGTGTGATGTGTAATGCAACCACGTGCTTTTCGGATATTTAAGTTGATGTTAAGCTTCTGAGGTCAGAGATTCATTTCAGTACTGTCATTGCTCTCATTAGATTTCCAAGTGTGTGTAAGCAAATTCCCCTAGTGGAAGCCCCTTATCCCATATTTTCTCTGTGTATTCATGCAGTATTTATTAATTTTTTTTTGTGACTGGGAGGAAAATTACGAGTTCAAGGACATTTTTAGCTGTTTTACCCAAACTAAGTCCATAAATTTGTTTGGGATCTTTATTTTGCTTTTATTATTATATGTGGAATATGGTATAATTAGATCTCTGGAATAATGTTAAGTTTTGTGTTCTTCTTTTTTTCAGATCAATTATGTGTCTGTGTGGTCAAAAGGGAAAAGTCCTTCTTCATCTGAAGTGAAGCAGGACCTGAAGGATGTATCTCAGACATACCCAAGGCTCTCAGGGTCCAGGAATGCACTGACTCAGGAGTGGAAGCTGAACCTGAAGTCTCCGACATGGTCACATAGAGTAGGTCTGCACACCAGATGTGGCTATCTCTCGTCATATGCCTAAAACTTTTTTAATGATAAGTGGTTTTCAGGTTGGCATTTAATTTCCCATTGGCTTGAACTCCTAAGAACTAAAAGGTAATGGGAAGCTAGCTGGCTCACTAATTAAAATGGAAAAAGTATTTTGAGATAGCATTTTCCTGGAAGTGGGGTCCATTTGTGTCTGATGAGCTGTTTTATAGAGAGTGCCAAAGTGAGATTAAAACTTTAAAAACTATTAAAAAATAGTATGTGAAGCTTAATGGCTAAATAGCTATGATTGTAATTAAATAGTAGAAAGGCAGATTTGGTTTTGGCTGTAAAACCAATATTAGAACAAGGTACAAACTAATTTGCAGTGTCCTACAGCAACAATTAATGTCCCAAAGGATGTGACTTCTCATTAGGATGACTAGGAGGATCTGACAGGTAGCTGAATCATGCCCACTGTAGTCACGCTGAACTTCATCTACATGCACCCACAGTATTTATTGCTCAGTTGAATTCTTCCTTTTATAATTCTGGATTGCCACATGTGCAATTACATTGCATCCGGCAGGGAGCTTTGAGATCTGTAATTAGCAAACACGGCTACAGCAGTCACACAGCAACAGAAGTGACACTCATGTACTCACGAGTGTAAAATCAAAGCACTGCACCTCCCACTTGCCCATGACTGAATTTAGAGGTGTTTACTGCACAGTTTATTTTGTGAAGCACCCTCCCAGTGTAATGATACACAACTGATAAATGAGAGCGAGAAATAGGTGCAGTGCATACAAGCCAAACAGCACAGAACTGAGTTATTCTGGAACTTTACACTCTTTGCAATACCTCCAGCGGATGCTCAGCTAGCTGTGAGAAAAGAGTGGCTGTGCAGAGCCCAGATGTACACACATCTGCAGGGATCCTGGCACGGGCGGGGGAGGGGGTCCGCACCTGGCAGCCCCGGTCCTGACCTGCTTTACTAGGCAGGCCTGACGTGAGGGATGGCGCCGGACCGTCCCTTTCAGTGAAACCTGAATTTCTGCTGGATTAAGGCGGTTGTGTAACCGCAGCCCAGCTGACTCCATTGTTCCTCCGCACAATGTAGTTATCAGCGTGAAGTGAGCGCCGAGCACGGCGCCGCCGGGCAGGGCGGGCGCGGGCAGCGCTGCCCCGGGGCAGGGACGCAGCGAGCGCCGCTCCCCGCCCCGCAGCCCGGGCTGAGCGGGCGGGGGCTCAGCATCCCGCCCGGCGGGCACCTGGCGCCTGGAATCGCCGCTCTGCGGCCGCTCATACACACGTGCATTTAAGCCCCGGCGGCCATGGGCTCGGGCTCCTGTGGGCACACGCAGGGCCAGCGTGGGAGGACACGTGTGCGGGAGGCAGAGGCAAGGAAGGCCGGGCAGCGGCTGACGGCACTGCGGGAAAGGCGCGGGTGAGGGGCCGCGCCAGCCCCCGTCGGAGCCGGGTGAGTGAGAGAGGGGCCGCTCCCCTCCCCGGGGCGGGAGCCCGACTGCCAAAGCACTCGGCGGGGAGGTGAGGGGCGAAGGGACGATGCCATTTGCGCAAACCCATAAACCCAGCGGCGCCGTCTGCAGTGTAGGGGACGGGTGTCCCCAGGCAGCGGGGACCGCGCTCCCGGGCGGTACCGGACCGTGCGGAGCCGTGCCGCGGCCGCGCTCTGTTGCTGTGACAACCGAGCTGCTCGACGGCGGGCGGGCGGGCAGCGGCGCGGGGCATTGGCCGCCGTGCGGCACGTGGGGCGGCTGTGGGCCGGGCAGGCCCGCCCGGGGGCGGGATGAGCGCGGCGCGGGCGCAGCGGGGCCCGCGGTCCTGGCGGGCGGTGGTCGGGTTCCCCCCTCCCCTGTCGGCGGCCGAGCGTGGCGGGTACCCCCGGCCGAGCTGCGCTGCCCCGGCTCGCTCTGTCCTGCTCTGCCCTGCCCGCCGCCGGGCTGTGATGTGTGTGCCCCGTTCGGCGGGAGGCGGGGAGTGCCCGGCGGAGAGGAGGGGAGTTAGTCAGCGGCGAGGAGGAGGAGGCAGGGCCGGAGGCAGAGCCATGGAGAGCAGCGCTGGGCGGGCGGGGCGGCCTGTGTGACCGGGGCGCATCGCGGGGGCACGGCCCGACAGCCCGGGCGGCAGCGGCGGGGCCGGGGATGAAGGTGCGGCGCAGCCCCACGCCGCCAGCCGCCGGCCCGTGACGGGGCGGGGGCCGCGGCCCCGACGGGGCGGGCGGGGGGCCGCTCGCTGCCTTCCTCGGGGCAGGCGGGCGGGCGGGCAGAAGGGAGGGGACTCCGGCAGGGGCTGCCGTCGCCCGGGGCCGCGGTGACTCAGAGCCGGCGCGGCCGGGGGTGAGCCGAGGTCTGTTGTTGTGGGATTTTTTTCCCCGGCAGGTTATAAATAGCCCCGCGCGGCGCCGTGTCACGGAAGGACACCCTGGCCGGGCGCGGGCAGAGGCCGCCGGCGCGCAGCCTCCCCCGGCCGGCCGCCGCCAGCCCGCCCGCCCGCGGGCCCAGCTGCCGTAGCGGCGGGGCCGCCTCCCGCCGGCTGTGCCCGCTCCCGGGGCGCGAGTGACACCGCTGGCCGGGCAGCCACGGCCCGGCTCCGCGGGGACAGCGGCACGGCACCTCGGCCCTGTCAGACCTCGCTGAGGCAGCAGGAAAGATGAAGCCGGAACGAGGTAAACGGCTTATCAGTACATTTCTTTTTGTTTGTTTTGTCTGTAGGATTAGAGGTAGCCCGGTGGTTGGTTTCGATGTTATCGCTCTATTTCCTTATCCCCTCCCCTGTCATTTTGGGGGGTGGGAAAGAATCCAGGTACTCGGGCTCAGCTCGGGAAATGCCAGTGGGAGTGGGATGCGGAAGGTGCCCCGCGAAGGGGGTAACAGCCCCATGTCCTGCCTGCCCTTCGGCTTTCCATTGTCTTGGCTGGGTGGAAGGAGACAAACGCCGTAGCGAAGTGCTTTTGCTGTGGGAATGCTGCAGTTCGTGTGTCAGACACAGCCGGCTCGGTAGCACAGTCCTGCAGTGCTGAGGCGAGAGTTGCTCAAAGGCAAATCGGGCATCGACAGACAAAGCCGGCAGATGTACAGAAATATCCAAATACAGCTGAAAAACACACTGAAAATAACCATAACTCACATCTGTGTTGTTTTATAAACTGACAGTGCTTTTTCTTTCCGGTTATAACTGAGATGTTTCATAACAAGCATGGCGAAATATGATTTTTTCACGATTATTTGGTTATATCTTATCGGATTACTGACATCTGGTTTTACAGAAAAATCAAGTCGGCCGTCTACGTATATGTTTATAACACTTGAGCTCTTTTGCCGTATAGCAACAGCTGCTGATGCCCCTAGAGTTGGAAATATGTCATGACTTCTATTTTGATCCACAGGAGCAGTGATTATTGATTCCTGTTAAACCAAGATATGTTTTTAAGAAAATCTTATGAGTGCTCATCGTAGTATTCCGAATGTTAATTAAAAACAATAATCCATGTTTCCTAAAGTTTTGCTGATTCTATTGATTATCTGGTTCCTTTTAGTTTAAAAACCTGTTCTAATTCTGTCATAATCACTTTGGTGTTTTGAGACACACTTATATAGCTCAGATATTCGTGTATTAAATGCTGACACTTACACGACATACACATCTTAATTAGGTTTGTTAATGACATGTTTGCTAATAGCGACACTGCATGCATGACCACTCTTAGATGGATTTCTTGTTTGTATGTGCTGCAAGGATTATATGGTGCGATGATAGCACAGATAGTACAGAAGCAATCACAAATTAATGGGGTTTAAGTACCATGATTTTGAAATGGGCCTTTCTCATTGCTTTCCTCATTTCTTAACTGCTTAAACCTTCACACCATCCACTGCAGCAAGGCTGGTTGTTTTTAGGATCTTTAGATTTTAATACCAGACACTGAAGTTTGAAAACTATTTACTGTCAGGGTGAAATTATATTTCACAATAGCCAGGTAAAACCCAGGTCAATATTTACAGCTTTAATATGTTCTGGTCTAGCAGTTCAACATCTACCTGACCTTTGTATATTCCTTTCTTTAATTTTTAGGCAGAAGGAGTTAGAACACTGCAAACATTTTCAGTTGCTGTAGGATAAGTTATCAGATGCCTTTTTTTAACAAATCTGGTGTAGAGGGAACCAAATTTGTACAGAAAGCAAGTTATGAGGTTGCTGGGGTATTTTTTGTGGGTTTTTCATCCTTTTTTTTCCCACAAGCTGCGAGATAATAAATTGAGATTCATAAACACTGTAAAGTGTTTACCACAAACTGGGCAAAATCCTTCAGAAGTTATGTCTTGAAATTCTTCTAAGATAATTAACAAAAGTCTTGAAATAAATCATGGGCCTTACCAAATGTGGGAGGGTATCTCCAGCCATTTTAGTGGATCCCTCCAGCTTAACTGTGTGCTAATACAGTAGAGCAATACCATGCACAAAGGGGGTTGTGAAAGTGCTGCCTAAATGCCATGTGCAACCCACAGAGACTCTTAGGAGGCACGAATCATGCAAATGTTTACATGTGCTGCTTTCTGCATAGCAGCTGTACCACAGGGCACAAGCAGTCAAGTGTGCAGTCACCTGCTTCCAATTGTCGCAGATTAATAGCAAAGGGCAGAGGAGAAGCAGACCACTCAGCTTGCCACAGGTTTCACTGCTCTACAGAGCCTCAAAGTCCTGAGAAAGACTGTAAGTTCACACCACAAGTAAAGCATAAAGAAGCAGACTTTAAACAGGCTTGCAATGTGTTGGCTTTTTTGTTGTTGTTGTTCTTACAAACAATTCTATCAGAATCAATTTGGAGCAGAGGGATGCAGTTCTTGTTAGAATTTAACTCAGCACTGCACTGAAGATTGTAATGCCCAGGCACATTGGGAGAGGTGTGGTTTAGCCTTTGCTGAACTACCAGTAAGGTTCTTGTTATCCCCAGCGAAGATGGATGATGCAGGAGAAGAAAGAAGAGTTCTAAATGTACAACTATTTTTATCAGTGGGAAAGGTTACAGAATGTTTAAATTTAAGGAGGTGAGAGGGATGGCAGAAATGAAGAAAACATGGGAATTCGGCCCCAAGGTGCTTACCTACCTCTATAGGAGGGAAAGTTAGAAAATTTGCAGATGTATATATGTAATGTGTGAGAGCGGTATGGAGGGGATGGAATATGGAGCTCTGCATAGCAAACCTGCAGAGCAGCTTTGTGGGTGAGGGAGAGCAGGGAAGAGAGCTTCGAAAGTGCAGGTAAAAATGTGGACTTTTTCTTTTGCCATGCAAAAGCACAGGGCATTCCCAGGATGTATCTCATGAACATCACTCAGGACATGGCCATCAGGTGGGGTTTGAGTGTGGGAGGACAGTGGCTGCTCTGAGCACGTTCCCAGAACTATCCGTACTGGGTCTAGGGAACGCAGTAACTCAAGTACTGATGGCTGCTGCTCAGCTTCACCTTCCCTGTGCTGCCATTCTTAAAGTGAACTGTTGATTCATCTTAAAATACAGTGGTCATGGTTCTTCAGCTGAGGGTCCACTGGTGCCAGGGAGAGGAATGATTTATCTCCCTTTCTTACATACAATGTTTTTGGAGTGATGTTTGACTTTGGGGTTAGTTTTGGTTGTTTTTTGGTTTTTTTTCTTTCTGCAGTAACAACATATCAGGTTACCTGGCTTTGATCCATGATATCATCACGATTTGGTTTCTGCAGTACAGCTGCCTAGTCAGCTGCTTCATGCTGCATGTTTGGACTGCTGTTTCCTTTCTCAAGTACAGAGCTTTGCTCTTGCTTCTATTGAACTTCGTTCTAATGACTTCTGGTCGCTTCGGCAGTTTATTGAGTTTGGAAGACAGAATAGGGCTTCGTAGCAGAGTGCTTGCAAAGTTTTCCAGCTCAGCTTTGTTCATAAACTGTATAAACACACTGTTTCACCATCAGCATTAATGAAAACATTGCATAATGTCAGGGTGATAGCTTGCTGCCAAACTCAGAAGGCTTGTTATGTACTCTTAGAGTACACTCGGTGCACAACTGGAAAACATCTTGTGGTTTAGATGAATCTACAGTATACTCATGTTTTACTGTGGAAATGTTACAAGACATCAAAAGTTTTGCTATAGTCTAAATAGCTGGGAGTTATTGCTCCTTCCTCCTCCCTCCCCCTCATTGCATGAATGATCAGTTAAAGGAGGAGGACAGGCTTGTTTGTCTCTAAATGAATGCTGGCTGGTTTTTATCACCTTATTCTAGTATTTTCTTACTTTCTTATTGCCTTGCTTTGTTTATACCTCTATGTGTGTTCTGTGTAGAGACTATTTTGTTTTCTCTTACAAATTAAACAAAAAGCAGTTCTTTCTTACTTTCTGAAGCATTAATTCCCTCCTTGAGATTATCCTAATTTACAGAAATGACTTTCTGTCTACAAGAGAGGAACAAGCAGACTGAAGACTGCTTTTTCTCTTCTTCCTTCTTTGCAAGTCAAACTTGGATATGTGCCTCAGGGTCTGTTTGTAGTAACTGGGTTAAGGAACTTCTGCCACATTACTTGGTGGGTTGGTGTAGAAAGAGGTAACTCTTGGTTCAGCAAAAGTCTGTTTACTGCCTCCTGTGGGAAACATAGCTGACGTATTTTGGGATGTATCTGTGGGGAAAGCTGGAGGAGAGATTAATGAACAGTTGATGGGATTTACATTCTTAGGAGGAAGGATGAGGAGGCATGGGACTTGGGGGAAGTGAGCTGAACCAGTGTGCTCAGTTGTGGAGTTGGTTGTTAATTTAAGAGATGTGGGTAAGGCCCTTGTTTTTATAAGCATAAAATATGCCCTATATTAACTGGGGGAAGATGTTGTGGAAAACTTTAGCAAAGATGATGTGCTACAGAGTATGCAGATTAGGAAGTGAAAATATATATTGAAAAAGGATGAGTGCTGTTTTAGTGTCCTATATTGAACCATGATACAGACACTTTAATTTTGTAGTATCTTCTCAGTGAAATGTCACAAAGCACTTAAACTTTTCCACGGCAGAATGATGTAGCCAGTCAACAAAGTAATAAACTGGAAATGAGCTGCTTCCTGCTCGGTGGAGCTGTCACTCCAAAGGCGTTCGGGCAATGCTTGGGGCTGGGTTGCCACAGGTAAGTGCAGGTTGGGTGCTGATGAGCTGGGGTGACGCTGTGCCTGCCCCGGGAAGCCCCCGGGCGAGCAGGCTCTGCCACAGGCACGTGCGGGAGCTGCGTGTGCCCGGGGAGCCTGCTCCTCCTGCCTGCACGGCTGTCACACAAAACCTGCTCCTTCTCGGAAAGAAAGAACACCTAAAACTCTTCCAGGTAAAAAACC
Source organism: Anomalospiza imberbis (assembly GCF_031753505.1). Lineage (NCBI taxonomy): Eukaryota > Metazoa > Chordata > Aves > Passeriformes > Viduidae > Anomalospiza > Anomalospiza imberbis. The sequence continues at coordinate 12,323,491 of NC_089693.1, read as the reverse complement.
CCACCAAGCCAAGCAAACTGACAGGTGCTGCACTCGGATTCTGTTCATGGGGCATGAAGCCATCCAGCTCTAATCTTTGGGGAGAGCAGATTTGTCCTGATAACAGATAATATATAGATACAGGATATGAGTGAACAGGAACAGAAGCCTTTTCTCTTTAATTGAGGGTGGAGTCTAGATGCTTTCAATAGAGTTCTGTCCTTGCACCTGAAAAATGGCAATATACGCTTTTTAATTAAATTTAAATTTAATATTAAATTTAAATTGTACCTCAAACATTTAGCTTGGAAGAATTCTTAGCTTTTAGGTGCTTAACTTTTTAAAAATGTTAAGCACCAAAAAATTTAAAGTATATTTATTTGTAGAATGGAAAAATCTCAGGTTTTAATTTGAAATGCCAGCTTAGTTTTCTTACCTATTCTGCAATTTGTACCTAGCTACTGACAGCAGGACAAGTCTTCCTGTTGTAAAAGTATTTCTTGGGTTGAAAGGGTGCTTTTATCATTGTTCAGCAGTGAGAGTTTTTTTTTTTTGGCATACCTGTTTCTCAGAGAGAACCATTCTGGAAACAACTTTGCCATTTTTTTGTAGTTTGCTTGGTGTTGTCCGTATTAGCTGCCTTTAGCTGTTGCTAAAAGAGATTGCTGCTGGAGTGGCATTTAGGTGGATATTTTGGGGCTTGTGGATATGCCAAGCCCATAGGCTTGGAATATATAAATTGACCCTTCTGACCATATTCTTTACTTGCTGCAGTGACAAATTTTGGCATGTCAGATCAGATCCCTGGGGTGAAACATATTAGGTTGGACTTTGTTGTTAAGGGCACTGTTGACATTATTACTGGATCTGAGGTCTGCCAGCTTCTAAATGTTTTTAAAAATAAGCTAACATTTATAAATACAGATTCTCATGAGAGACAAGAGTTTGCTGCCAAATGAAATTCTACTTATTAAAATTAGAAGTCTTCTGTGAAAATAGTCACTGATGAGAACACACCAGCTATATGACATTTGTTAAGAGAACTTGCTCTGACTGCTTCACTGTTTATAAAATGTTTCTTTGGTATTTTGACAGATTTCTACTAATAGCATCCATTTAGTGGTGAAGAAATAGCCATAACCTTTTATCTTTTCAGCAATGAGTTTAAGGTAACTGTCCAGCTAGTCTTTTGGTCCATAAGGTCTTGCAGTTTAAATATAGTGGTAGTTATTGTCTCCATTCCAATGTAATACTTGATAAACAATGTTTTTTAGATTTTTGAAAGTGTTTGACATCATTGTCTTTCAAGGAGGTGGTAAATTGTTTGGTCTTTGCAGGTCATTTAAATTTAATGTTTAGACAGAAGCCAGTTTTTAAGTTAAAATTGTTTTAGAAGTGCATGTACAGTTGCATGGTTACCTTTGTACTACTCAGTACTAAAACTCCATGTGTAAGTAGGCAATTAAGGATGAATGCAAATACAGAAGAGTGCCTCTTGGACCTGGGTAGGTAGCTGGACTTTGGAAGACTTCACTTGCATTACCTATTCCTTTTTCTGCTGGTCTTGTGCAGGGTGGCATGACTATAGCTACAAGCACATGGCTGAAGCCACGTGAGTTATTCTTACTCTGCAATCAGAACTGTACTGAGATTGGAAGAGATTTTTTTTTTTTTTAACAAAGGCTACTTGTAAACAGTATAATTGAGTTGTAAGTCATGAAAATTCTCCATCTTTTCGTAACAATTCAGAGTTAATCTGACCTAGTCAAAACCAACTCATTTGTACTAATACATTTCCTTCTATGTTAAATGGGCCTGATTAGTTCTTTGGCTAGTGATTTTTCATGCTAGCTTTGGGACCAAAGCTGGTTCAAGTTGCTGTCTGTGATGGTTACAACATCACATTGACTCAATGCAAAGATGTAATAGGCTAGTGTGAGGATGTTCTTGGGGATAATTTGGAGAGGGAGCTGTGTGTGAGGCAGCTGAACACACAGGGAGGGAAGCACTCTGCATACATGAAATACCAATGACATTTCATGTCTGTGCTGTTTGTAACAGTCCTTATAATGAATAAAGGCAAACAAAATAGCCTCACTGAGAAACCTTCTGAACAACTTCATTTCTTCAGGAGCAGTAAGGGGAGCTCTTCCCCCCCATACACATTTATTTCGGTTTGACCACTTTTCTTTACGTGGGCAGGCATGCAGTCTCTCTGTGCAGGTATGTAGTACCAGTAACCATGGGCAGCTAAGCTTCCCTCTTAGCAATGATCAATGCATTTCCCAAAGCCGTTGGCTTTTTCTAAGGAAAGAAACAAGCTGGATTTTCTTCTGAGGCATAAAAAAGGGAGAATATATCTGAAATAAGGACTCTGGTTGCACGTGAGCAATGTCATCTGTTTTACATTATACAAGTTAGTGATCTTTTTTCCATCAAGATCCCTGGGAACCATGTTGTTAAGTAAGCCCATTTTGGATAGTGAACTACTTTAGGGAGTCTATGAGCAGGTGACTGCTTGTGCTAATTTAACCTCTTAATGGTGCTTGCTGTGTATGCAGGGATTCCTTTTGCCCACTAATGAGCCTTCAGGATTTCTAGGACATATTTCACACTTCTCTGTGCTGTAACAAATCAAACTTCTTTCTCAGGATGCTGTGCAAGTATCAACTTGTTCTGTATAATGGGGGCAGGAAGGGCAAAAAGAGACACAGAACTACAGTAGAATTGAAGATGGCAAGTATTATCCCATATCCTCAGTACAATCAGCACCACAATGGGAGGTGGTAGAGTGGCAGCTGGTTTCTTCTGAGGGACAAGGGAAGGAGAGGCGCAGGAAGAGCTGCTGTAGTCAGCCTGCTTTTTTTTTCACAGTAATGGGAAGCCCTTCTCCCCTGCCAGGTATTGTTCTCCTTGATTCCCCGCCAGGGCACCAGCCCAGCAACGCAAGTGAAACAAACCATGGCTCAAACTCACACTTCCAGGCAGGTCAGCAAGTTTGGTGGAAGGCTTTGTTTGCAGACTTGGGGGGGCAGAGAGGGTGTGTAAGAGCAGTATCTGAGTAAATGTCTGTGATGGCTACTTGCCATAACTTTTGTGTTAACAGAGAGTGAAGTTTTGATATGTTGAGCTTATGCTTTTTTTAATGTGCAGTTTTCTGTAAAGCCACAAGTACTGGTGCATTTCCTTTGCATGTTAGATCTGAATCTTTTAAATTCTTGAATCTTCAAGACTTCTATTTACTTGTTCTTTATTTCTAAAATTTTCATTAAGTAGGTGAATTTGAGGGTAGGGAAGAAGAGAATAGTTGCACCAAGAAGGGAAGAACCTCAGTAAATATTACAGTGATGTGGAATAAAAGAGGAGGAGTTTCCTATCAATAGGAACTGTACAAGGATAAAATTGTGAAGGTCAGCATGGACTGGGGACGCAGTTAAGTCAAAGGGATTTGATACCAACACTCATGCTGCTCAAAGGCAAACCCATTTGTCTCTGCTGTACGTCTTTAAAATTGAGTTTCAAGTGTATTTTCTATGCAAGTTTTCTCACTTCAGTTGCCTTTTAGTGAAAAGTATGACATTGCTTTGTTTTAATTTGAGGGGGAAAGAGCTTCTTCCTTTTGAAGTACATGCTATTGGAGTCGCCAGAGGAATTTTGTTTATTGTGGGGAAACCATGAGAAACAAAGTATCTGGAGAGCTGGAATTGGAGGATAGGCCTGGGTAATGGTTGCTACCATAGCTGTACTAGCAGTAGTACTAATGGTGTAACTGCCTACACCATGCTAATGCAGGCAAGGTGTGGAGCACCCCTCTGAGGAGTCTGCTGGTAAAAACTGGAGGAGTAAAACCAGATAGCTAGTTCATGCAGGGGAAACAGGAGGAATAGTTGATAATACTGGCAATGTCTGAAGGCAAAGTTCAGTGTAAAACTGCTAGAATGCACACCTGGCTCATCTTGCACCAAGCAGTTAGGCCAGTCATGACTGGCTGTTATTGTGCTGCCTCTGGATGTTTCCTACGAGAGCCTTGCTGAATTAACAACTTTCTATGAGAAAGTATTTTGGATCCTCTAGAGATGAAAGTTATGGTGCTTGATGTGCATTGTATGTTCTTTCATCCCATCCTCATGTTGAGAAGATGTAGTGGCCTTTTATAAATGTTTTAGGACACTTTTTGTAAGCTGGCAAAATGAATTCTTGTGTAAGTTTGTAGTACGAAATTGAACAGCTTTATGTTACACACTGATTTTTATTTTATTTGGTTTTAATTTTTGTTTGTTTGATTTAAAAATATAGTGGGACTGTAAGCATCTGATGCTTTCAGCTTCTCTAGGTGTACTGTAGACTGTATGTAGCCTTTCACACTCAAGAAATTTGGGTTTGAACATCAGTAAAAGGAAAACTGTACATGGACTGTGAGTGGTATATCTAACAGTCTCTTTAACATGCACTGTAAGCATCAAGAACCGACCTCCACTTTGTTCTGAGGAATTGAGCATTTGTACTGGGAAAAGGGGAATAAGGCTGTCTACATGAGAGCACTTGGTGGTTTTATGTTCTGCAAATTAGTAACTCAATCCAAAATGTTTGTTTCAAGGAAGGGATGTGTTAGTAGAAGTGTATTTTTATTTTTAGCTTGTCTCCATGACTAGGCTGTGTAAACATAAGGTGCTATGGAGTCACTTAGGCTTTGCTCCTTAGGGGTCACATGCACACCTTGCTTTTCCTGCACAAGGCAGGCCTGGAACCTGAATAAGAGTGTTTTTCTGAACTGCCTCATTACCAGACATCCTGTGCTTTGGCATGGCCCTTCAAAGGTTGAAGTTGAGTGTTTTTTATAATGTAGGGATGATGCCAATTTTGTCTATTGGCAAGTGCCTCTGAATTGATGTGTAATTCACTTGATACTGAGATGAACCATACTTGGCTCTCATTTTCTGCTTTATGGAACGTGTAGGGCTGCTTACTCCCAAAGTGTTGGGATAAAATCCATAGTTATGAAGACCTCACCTTTTTTATTTTTAGAGGTATTATTTTATTTGTGGCAGAAGGTGAGTTAAAATACAGTCTTGTTACCTTGATTATTGCCTGTCATTTTGCACAGTGTTAGAGCATAATAATAGTATTTGAATTGCAGGTACTTTATGATGGTGAAGTATGCAGCCTAGGATAAAGTCCTATCTATACCTCTGTGTGCTACCATATTCTCATGTAAAGTATCTTGTGCCTCTGGAATTTGTGGGAGCATGAGGTCCAATAAATGAGTAATGTCCTTCAAGGTAGGTTTTGTTTTAGTAGAATTTCTAATACTGCAGTTTATAAATTTAGCATGTTATTAGGCCGGATGCATTCACTTCTGGGGTGTTTGTCCACAAACAGGCACAGAGCTCAGCTCTGCGTACCTACAGCTGGTTTAGGACTGTAAGCTTAAAAGCTGGAGTGTCAACAAGCTGTCCTACCTTTACTGTATTTGAAGAGTATCTGGTGTGAAAAGGATCTTTGTGGTTGCACTGCAGTAGTGCAGTGTGGGGAGACTGTTCAGGAACCGTGTGGTGGGTAGGTATGCCCATCATCTAGAGACAGCTGCTCATCACTAAAACATTGTTAGTTGGCCTGTAAAAACAGCTGGTGGCTCTGAATGCTGTCTCTGCTGGCCCCCGTGGGAGTTGACTCCGTTGTTGTTGTTCCTGCCTCTTGTTAGCAAAACTTTCTAAACATACTATGTTTACTAATGTGATAAATATTCCTCTTACCCCTCCCATTCCTCCTGTAGATACTGAATAACTGTTTTATAGAAAATCATCCGAGTACTTTTCTCAAATGCTAGGTAGTTGCTTAGGAAAACCTGAAATTGCTTTCTCGGACAGCTGTGTGAACCACAGTGTTTTTGTAGAAGTAAATGTTCCATGAAGGAAGAATACTTGGAAAGCAAACAGTTAAAATATACAGGAAGCTTGGATGTCAGTGACTAATGAAACGGTATGTTTTGCATCTAACTCTCTGTAAGGCACTATCTGTATGTGAGATCTTTAAATGGGCCAACTACTAAAAGGTATCTGACCTTCCTCGGATAAAATGTCTACTTAAAAATCTTCTATAGACTGTGTTTTCTTGCAACCACAGCTAAATTACACTGGTATGTAAAATGTGAGTTGGGGAAAAGTAATTTTGTGAAGTGGCATGTTTTCCATGCTCTTGAATGGGTTAGTGAGTGGTACTGGATTTTGAATGTGGTTCTGAAGTGTAGTTTGATCTGGACTTTTCATAGCTTCATGGTATCTAATTACAGAACAAGGGTTTTAGTCGTGTTTTGTGATGTGGTTAGGCTGAGAGTGAGATAGGTTTTTTGCACTGATTATGTTAATATGGTTACTGTCATCTGACTTTAGTACTGGTAAATACGTCAGAACTGGATGAAATTGTTTAACGTAGCCAGTACGTTGTTTAGACTATACCTAAAATAGTACATGCTGTTTTGAGACTACTCTCTTGAAACAACCTCATAAATTAGTCCTCAGAAGTGCCCATTAGAAATACTGAAGTAAGAGCTACAGAAGTGCAAGGAGAACTGGTGCGGGATCCTCCTCCCCGCTGTGTGCTCCAGGAGGGTCAGAGGAGTGAGGCAGCCGAGCCACTCCCGAGTGGGCTGAGCAGTGGAAAAAGAGCAGCGGGAAGTTGGCTGGTGCTGGCAGGCAGGAGGACGGGCTGGCGGCTTTTTCCGCTCCAGATGTAAATATTCATCACCTCACGGACTGCAGCTCGGGCTGACGCTCCAGAGCGGTGCTGTGCGGGAACATTCCGTGTGCGGTGCCAGCGCGCAGACACACGGCAGCTGCCCTCACTGGAGCGTTTCGCTGGCGCGGGGAGCGCAGTGCCGGCGTGCCCGGAGCAGGCAGCGGCTCTCGCCGCCGTCCGGGCCCTGCCGGCCCTTGGCATCCCGTCCGAGGGGGCTCGGCACCGCCGCCTTCCCACGCGTGCCGGCCGTTCCGCCACAGCCCGGGCCCGGTAACGCCGGTTCCGCCGGTTCCGCTCCCACAGCGTCGCCCCGGTGCCGGTGGTTTGTGCGGCCGCGGGTCCGCCCCGCTCACCTGGCCCGGGCGGGCGGGCGCGGGGGCCGGGCCGAGGGGGCCGGCCTCGCCCGGCGGGGCCAATCGGCGCCCGGCCCTGTTGCTATGCGCGCCCCTACTCTGCCTCCTTTGTGGAGGATGCCGTGGGCACCCACCCACCCGCGCCGGCGCTGCGGGGCTCGCTGCGGGAGCGCCGGGCCGCGCGGAGAAGGTGTGTACGGCAGCGAGCCCCGCGGCTCGGGCCGGCCCGGCCCGGCCCGGCTCGGCCCGGGGGCGCCGGGGAGGGGGCCGGGCGGAGCGGCGGGGGGAGGCTGAAGGCCGGTGGCACCGGCCCGGACAGGCTTCCCGGGCGTGAAACAAGTTCAAGCTGTGTAACTCAGAGTAGTCGGCTGTTGTTGGCGGTGTTTGTCTGAGAAAGGCGATTTGAAACCCACCTATACTGAAGTGTACCGAAGTTTGCCTCTCCGGTTGAGTCTGTAAACAGTTCCTTTAGAAACCCAAACCAGACATTCTTCCTTTCCTTCCGTGTACTGAGCCTATGAAAGCCTTAATTTCTGTGAGTTGGGTGTTGGCTTTTAGTTTTCTTTTTTTAACGTTTCCTTAAAGGAAAGTAGTGGACAGCCTAAAAATTAACTCGGTTAATTCATTAGGTTGTTGGGGCAAGAGTATTAAATGTCCTGGAACAGGAGGGGAGGATTTTTAAGCCTTAAAAGTGAGACGTATAGTTAAGTGTCAGATGTGCTAACAGTTGTAGTTAGTGTAGCCATATGTAACTGTTTGACTCTTCATTGTTACGAGAAAAAAACCAACCTCTTCCCCCTCCCAAAAACACCCTGAAGCTTAACTGAGTTTCTTCTGTGCCTTGTTATGTAGGTCAAGTTTCTCTCTTCTCTTCTTTTTTTTCCCTCCAGCAGGAGGAAACTATTACAGTATTTTGATTTCTGCTAGAAACAATGCATGAAACATTATTAGCCCTTTGCCACTACTTGTTTGTCTTGGGGCAAATGAAGCTGATGCAAATATGTCAGCTTTGGGGGCAATAAAAATATGTATTTTTAATTAGCATCTTACTGGTTGCTCAACTATATGGTATAAAAAGCTAATTAATATACTGAATTCAGTGCAGAATTGAGGATTATCTATTGCTTTTTCTGCAAACTTGTTATCTAAAAATGTGAATGTTGCTCTGATCAAGTATTTGCATATATATTTATACATATGTATATTCATCCTGTGTCTAGAGCTTGTTGATATTCCTCTGAAAAGTGCAAGAGTTCTAATTTAAGTGAGCTTGCTGACATTGGATGACCCTCTCCTGGCACAAGAGGAGGAATGATTCCACTAGTGTACTCTTGTGTTTTGTGTGGGAATATTGGCTTTGAATCACTGAAGCATTGCTTTGGAAAGTAGTAAGGAATTTCTGAGAGGACAAAGTGAAATTTCATAATTGTGTAGATTAAATTTTAAATATGTGAGTCTGCCATTTTGCTATGTGGAAAATTACCATATATTAGGGAAGAGGGAGGCAAACTAGATTCTTGGCAGAAATTCTGTTAAGCCTTTCAGTTTTGACCCTATGTAATGTTTTATTATTTGGAGTACCAGACGACTATTACAGCTTAATAACATGACTTACAGTGTGGAAACTTGTAAATAGCTGAATTGTGCTGTGTGACACAGTTCAATTCTAAAACTATCAAAAATGTTCTTTTATTTTATGCATTCAAAATGCCATAGTTAGGCTCTGGTGTCCATTTTAAAGTGCAGTCTTTTACACAGCTTGAGAGTTGTAATGTCCTCATTTATCCTCCCAAATAAAATTTAAAAACAATTTTATGGGCCTGGTCACTCTCCCAGAATTTTTTTCAGATGGGAAGCATATATTGTCTCTTTTGTAACTTTTTTACTTTTGCAGGTTACTGTTTAACCACTTAAGGGCAGGCACTGTAGGTGAAGGTTAATAGCATTGGAAAAATGACGCGAGGAGCTTCATCTGCTCCACCATCATCAATTTCATCTCCTTGCATTTCTCAGGAAGAAGTACAGTCTCTGCCTTTGGTCTGCTAGCCTTATGCCTCTCCCTCCACCCCACCCTCTCCATAATTTGGACTGCAAATACTGAAACCTACTGAAGCTGGAGGTAGCCTTACTAGCTAGGAGGAGGATTTTGGGTGGTCAAACATGTTCTGACAAAGTTCCACAAGATAAATTACCCACCACTTAGATGACAATGAAGGTTTGTAACATCAAAGTTTTGGGAGATCAAGTAGCACAAAGAGAAGACAAGTACAAAAAGAAGCTGCAGTAGAAGAGGTCAGATGTTATGAAAATAGTTTGCTCTGGGCTTTTTGTTTTGTCTTTTTCTGTATTTCAGATAAAATAATGGAATTCTTAATCTGCATTCCTCACCTGAGGACACTTCCTAACAAGTCCTGTGCTTTTTTTTCTGTGTGCGTTTTTAATTACCCTGATAGTGCTGTTCTAGCAGCAGTGCTGCAGGAGTTTTCAGCTTGTAGGTGTGATTTCCAACTGACATGATGTTGTAATAAAGTTATAGGAATATCACCTCCTACTTAACTTGCATGATATAATGTTTAATGTCTTGTCCATTAAAATAAAATTATTGAATTCTTGAGTGTTTCTATCTCTTCTCCCTGTTAATGCTCTTTAAAAGCTTTATTATTATCAGTGCATTTGCACTCTTAGGTTTGTTTCTCATTTTCGTGTTTTTCCGTTATTTTTGGGAAAAAATGCTGCTCAGTGGTGTTAGTAGGTGCCTTGCACGTAGGCAGAAAATGTGCTTAATAGTTCTTCCCCATGACTGTATTTATCTTGAGCTTAGTCGTGCCATCAGTGTTCACATTCTTGTTGGAGTTGAACCAAGCCTCTCGAGTTGATACGGTCTGATAGTCAGAAAGCTGCCCTGGATGTATTTCTCCAAGCCTTCACATGTGAAGTCAAATATCTGTAATGGAGAATTTTCCTGAACATGCTACAAGGAAAACCTTTCCTGGCACTTCTAGACTGTTCAGTTGCATCATTCTCTTTTGAACCAGAAGTAATGACACTGGGTTCTTGCTCTGGGTCTCTACACCCTAGCATTATATCAGATCTGTCCTTTGCATGTGTGGTTGTATCTACCAAATCTCTCATCTTTTTAGTCTGAGAAGGCATCTCAGCCTGTGCTGTCTCTGAGCCATGTTCTGCTACACTGAAATTGTTTGTGCATATAACAGGCTGCTTGTCATCATGAAAGACAGACCAGCCTGGAAAATACTGTCTTGTTACTGGGATGTGTGACTTAGTCTCCTGATGCCCTGCAACTCTCCATATTCCACATAAGTATTTTCAAAATTTTCTTCCACTTTATAATTTTGGAAGATTTGAGTTTTGCTGGCTGTACCTGTGAACAGAGTGCTCTTAGCATATATTAGGGTGTTAAATGACCGAAACAAGGACTTCCTGCTTCCTGCTGAAGGCCTCTTCCTTGCCCCTAATAGTACTGATTTTTTTTTTTTTTTAATTTTTTGGTGAAGTAGTTTTAGGAACAGTATAAGAAACAGATGCATTGTTCCCTTTTGTCACTGTACAGCCCCCCACTTTCTTCTTGAGGGTGTGATGAGTGAGGAGCAACAAGACTGGCCTGCTTTGCTAGGGTGAAACTCAGGGTATTTTTCTTTAGGTTATGCAGATTTAAATGAAGATAGGGTAAAATGCTTTTAATTCCAAAATTCTAAGTTTGGAAATGGATAACTAGGTTTTGTTTTCTTCATGTATGTAGCAAGTAGGCAAATATAATTCATATTCTCTCAGAGGATAAAAGGCAGTATTTACTTCATAGCAACACATAGTTGAATCAATGCTATTCATCCTCTGCAATAAAATTACAAAACATTTCTTTTGCAATATCAAGAAGGTGGGATAAAGTAGATTGAGGGATGCTGTGGAACTTGGGGAAGATAATGTATAGTGGAGTGTACTTAAATGGGAGGGATATAGCCTGTCTTGGAGTTCAGCCATATCATCTACTGTCTGATGAAATTCTTTTCAAATTCCTGTCTAACAATAAAGCTGCTTCTTCTAGAGGTTGGTGTCTGCATAAGTGTTTGCTTTTTCCTTGGTGAGAAAAGAGAATATTGGCCAACTTGAAGTAATGGTGGTCATCCTACCTAAAGGATAACTGAGTCCTCAGATGAATTTCCACATTAATTAGGAGATTTTCAAAAGGGCTGAAGGTGGGGAGACTTAAATAGCAAGCACCAGTGCTAACAAGCAAGACTGTTGTTAAATAGTTAATAACAGATGGCTGAACTTCTGATGCAAATGATGAGACAGAACAAGACAAGTTCTCTGCATCCTGACCCAGCAACTCCTCACTACTGCCATGACAACTAACACGTTTTACTATCCAGTTTTAGCAAAGTTTATGAAACTCAAGATAACTTGTTGGTTTTATGACTTCAAAACAAATTTTTAAAGGCAAAGCAAACCGGCTAGAGAAGGAGAAAAGGTAAACGAAGAAAAAGTGAATATGAATTCCTAGAGGCCTTGCATATTGAAGTTCCTCCAACGTCTTTCCAAAAGATGTCTGAAGTACTGTATACTTTGAAATGCCTGGCAGTTAAAACATTAGTTTAAATGCAGAAGTTTATAATTTGAGCAAGTCTCTCTGAATCTTTTCCATTTAACTTAACATGAAAATTGCCTCATGCAACTTGAATGGCATCACAAAGGGGAAAGGGAGCAGGAGGGAGGAAGCTCTCTGCATTTGACCTGGGCATGGTGCAGGTGAGGAGGAGCCTGTGGTGGGGTGGATGTGACTTCTCCTCTGACTTGCACTGGCCTTGGGCTTGTGAGCAGGATGCTGGAAGCACCCCAAGTGCTCTCTTATTTTTATAGCAAGGTTACTCTACGGGTCTGTGCCTACTGTAGTTAAATTCAAACCAGAAGTGTCAGTATCTCTTTTTAGGGTAAGACATCTGAAGGATTGTTGTTATAGACTAAACTTCATGGCACTGAAAATACTGGAGGGTGAGTTTTGATTTGGGAAGTCGTGAACAAGAGCTGTGTATATAACTGAGTCCAGGTCACTTCTCATACAGCATAAAAAACCTGTTGTAAGTCTGTTTTATCAGTGTTGTTAAGAACATGGAGATTCCTCAGCTTTTTTCTGTGTTTGTGAGGTACATCTGTGCTTGTGGGTCTTGACTACAGCAGTGGCTTCTTGACAAAGTGAAGGAAGTACTTCATGTAGTTGTGTACCAAGTCTCTATGTTCTCAGGCTGTGTTTCCCACTGTTTTGTGTTGCTGTGTCGGATGGATCAAGGACTCCTTCATCCTCCAGGTGTGTAACTCAGTCATAAGAGAGCTTAAAGAGAAGGGAGCAAATTCATGGAGTTATTTCCTGAAGATTATTATTTGTTATCTGTCATACAAATTAGGAGTCACACTCGGGTATCCTGCTTTGCTGTGTGTTATACAAGCATGGAACAAAAGACTGTCCTCACCTCAGACCTCATGGAAGTGTCAAACGCTAAATCAATGGCTTCCAACAGAGGGCTGTGTGGAGACAAAGGGATAATACTGATGGAGACAGATAAACTGTGCTCCCACAGGCTAACAAGCTTTTATCACCGTAATGGAGAAGCTGCAAAGCAGAGTCATTTTAATCAAGAGCGTAGGACAAGACAGGGGGAGTAAGGACTGGTGATTAAAGTAATCACAGGCCAGTTTACTGCAGTAGTGAGTGGGTGACAACAGGAACGCTGGTAAGCCATGGAGGATCTTGAAAGCAGAAGGAAAAAAAAGGGCAATTTTCTTGTTTTGAAAGATGATGTTTTAAGAGACAAAAAAGAACAGGAAAATATGGTTTCCTATTAGGCACCGGCCAGAGGTACCTTACAAGGCTGGATGGTGGTGAGGCATAACCTTGTCTGTGCCTTTTTCACACAAATTCCATGAGAAATCCCGTGGGCAGTGCTGCCTCTTCCCTGGGCAGGCAGATAAGGCGGTGCCGTCTGCTCGCTGAGGCCCGGGTGGCATTCACGTGGGCTGTGCCCAGCCCAGAGGTCCCCATGGCAGGGCATGCTTCCAGCTTGGACTGGGAGGAATTTATCTCTTAGGAAAATCTTTGGATTTCAGACAAGCATTTTTCCATACTCAAGAGGAAAACTAACTTTTGCTAAGAGCAATTCTCTGAATGCTGTTTCCTAGGGCTTCAGCCCAGCAAGGAGGGTGTAGTGAACCCAGTTTGCATGTTTTTCTGGGGATAAAGAGGGCAGGTTGCTTGTTATCTGGATTCCCATGCCAGATTCTGATCCTTTCAGAACTTTCTTCAGACACTAATTCAGATGGTAAGAATAAAATGTTCTGTGCTAAAAATCTCTCAGATGTGTTTTTTATTAGTTCTTGAAGATAAGTGATTGCAAAAACCAGCTGTTTACAGTAATAGCCAATGTAATCAGATATTTCTTAATGGAAACTTTAAGTCTTTTTGACTACTCTTCTGTGCTTGCTGTTTTGTTATCTCTTAGAAAAAATCCTCTTCCTCCAACAAATTATGCATTGTTGTCCCTTGATAATAAGAAAATTTATTTTCTTTATTGATTTCTAGTAGAAAATCTCTGTATAATGGTTTTGCTAATGGGAGGGTTGACAAAATAAGTTATGGGTATCAGGCACTTGGTTTCTGGAATGTTTCTGAAGGGCTTTTGGTTTTTTTCACCTGATGTTTAACTTGAGCATTCACAATAATTTATTAGATCTATTAAACCTGACAAGTGGGCAAATCCTTAATGTTATCTGAACTGTGTTAGTAGCTGAAGTGAAGCTTTTGGCATATCTGAGCTAAATTCATCTTGGAGCAATTTTCCCTGACAGAAAGTAATTTTGGTATTTTCTGATTGAAAAGTTGCAATGGATATTTACTTTGGGCATTAATACTTTTTCTGCTGGTCCAAAACTCAGTTTTCTGGGCTTTTTCCCCTGCTGTTTACTTTTAATTAAACATATAGTTGTGAATTATCAAGGAGGAACTAAAGTAAGGTTTTATTTGTTCATCTGTCTTTGCTCATGTCAATTTGTTTTACCCAGATACAAAAGAGGCTGGGGAGGGCCTTGAGCTTTGACTGGATAAAAGGTGTTATTCTTCATGTGCTGCTCGTGTTCACTATTTTTAGTGTAGCGTTTTGTTTTTCCTAATAATTTATTGCTCTGTCCCTTGACTCACGGGTCACCTGATTTCAGAGCACGTGAGCAGGGCTGGATCCTTTACTCTTGTAAAAACTGATAGTTTATCTCGAGGAGCAGGATGCTGCTGCTGCTGGTGCGATTGGGTTGGAAGTGGCCGTGGAGGGGTGAGCCCTGTCCCTTCGGTTCTCTGGAAAGAATGTTCCAAGAATACGCAGTACAGGGTGTTACAAAGCACATGTGCAGCCAATGAACTCAGAGCCCAGGCTGGGTGGGTGACTCGAGGTCAGCGGCGTGCAGGGGACTTTGCCTGCTGTCCTCACCGTGCCTGCCTCACCCCGTGCCAGCAGCAGCCGGGAGCTCGCTTTCCCCTTCGAGGGAGAATTGTTTTTCAGCAGACACATGATGAATACACACTATTATCCTTGCTCCTGTGGTGTTCATTTTGGCACTTCGTACGAGTGTCTTGCATCTCGGATTGTCAGAAGCTTGTTTTGTTCTGTGAGGTGCCAGTGGCTGGATGTTTCTGGTGCCTTCAAAGCTGCAGTGCAAGCCTGAAAGGATGGCTGAATGAAGGGGAGAGGGAAAGCAGACACTTAAATTTTGTAAGCACTCAAGTATGCTGTTTGAAATTTTACTGTTCAAGTGGGCCCAGTTTTTAAAAAGGTACTTTCCAAGGTCTGGTGCTCTGGAGTTTCATTAGTCTGATTGTTTGGGGATTTTTTTAAATCTTAAGGTCAGTCTGATCTGTAACAAGATAAATGTACTCAACTAAATCCTGTCAATTCTTCAAATTGGGTGAAAGCAAGAGAAAGAAAAGCTGCATACATCAAGCTATTCAGTACTTGCACAGATGAAATACATCTAGACATGTAAAATGACTATTTTGATGATTTGGATTGAATTACAACTTCATTACTGCCCAAGCAGTTGCAGATTTTTAATTGCTGGCCCATGAGGCCTTTTCAGCCTAGTGGAAAACTGCAGACTGTCATATTCTCTAGAATTTAAAAATAATGGCAATTAACCTTCATTTATCTGGATCAGGGCCATTGGTTGACCTAGGTAATAGTACTGGCATTCATTCATAACTTTATGGTTTTTACAGGTTCCTCTAAGACAACAGGATATTTGAAATTGTGTGATATCCATCCTTGAGGGAGAGGGGTTGCTTTTTTCATGGGTGCAGGGTTTATTGCTGCACTGGTGAGTTGCTGATAGCACCTGTTTTACACTCTTAACCAATTTGTAATGTAAGTAACAAAACCAAAATTTTTAAAATGTGCTACATGTAAATGATCAAAATTATTGGCCCCGAAGAAATTACATACTTTGTAGAGTTGTTTGTCAGGTTTTATTTTTTTAGTGGTCTTTTAATAGAGTAAACTCACCAAAAGTTGGACTAGGTGGTTTTTTTTTTCAAAAACATAGAGACTTCTGCCCACCCCTGTCCCACAGTCTTCTCTGGTTTGTTTTTGTTTGGAGTTTTTATAACCACAGTAAAGCTGAGAAATTGCAATATCTATTAAAAATAGATACTGATAGATATCTTTTGAGGAGATTTTCAGCATACAAGAGCTTTGTCAGTAGCATGGTTTTCAAAAACCATCAGTCAGGCCTGTTGGCACCCGAGCTCAGTGTGCAGATGAGTGTGTGAGTATTGGTTGTTGAAAGTTTTCTGAGTGTGTGGAAGGCTGAGTGTTTAGGGGCTTATGAAACCTCACTTGCCTAGACAACAATATTGTGTTGAAGGCTGAATGCTCAGTGAAAGGTTCCCATAAAGTGTGATCCCGTAAGTCAACATGGTACTTTCACCAGGGGCTTTCCCTGGCTCCAGCAGCTGTGGCATGCCTGCTGATTCCACCCAGAAGTGAGTCAGTGCTCTCACACAGCACTTTTCAATCTCTGGTTTATTTTCCAACAAGTCCAACTATGGTCTGAAGCAAAGGGCACATGATGTTACAGTTCTTTTCCTTGCAGTGGTTTTAGGGAAGAAGAACTTGTGCCTGGTGGTTGTAAATCAGAGTGGAACCTGTGCACACACGGAGTAGAGATGGCCTTTCCCAGCAAGATTTTTGTGTTCCCATTGCAGTTTTGTCAGGCACTAAAAGACTCTTCCAAATAATTTGCTAAAAATCCTTTTGAAAGCTGAAAGCTGCTTTATATTTCGCCTCTGAAAAATAAGTGTTATTTTATCTATATTAATAGAAATATAAGCACAAGAACACTTGAAAGTATATTGCCAAAGTTTCTAAGTACAATATATATTTAAGGTGATGAGATAAAGCATGAAATACCCCAAACAGAAACATTTTTGGTGTTAATGGGGAAATTTTAGAAACCAGTATATTTGGCAAGGATAACACTTCATCCCTATAAATGCTGAGCCCAAAGATACTTGTGTCTGTTGTGAAGATACATTACAGAGGAATAAACCGAGTGACACTTCAGCAAAAATCTGGTCAGCAAAAGGTGCAAACATCTGTTCTTTTAGGTGGAGGGTTTTGCTCTCTGGCAGCTCTCATAGGCACTGAAATACCTACTGCAGGACTTTTTTAAAGGTCTGTGTTGTTTTCCAGTAACATCTGGAAGTGATTTATTATCACAAATTACTGCTTTCCATCTCTAAACCAATCTCTGTATAAAACAGTACAGAAGTCTGCAAGTAGTTGAATCTTTGTCAGGCTGGATTTTTAAACAAATTAAAACTGAAACTTACGTATGTCGTCCTGTATTGTATTGTGTTTAGGGCCTGAAATAAAATTTCTGGCACACACTTTTATTTATGTACTATAAAAATGTTGGCACAGCTGTCAATGCAGAGCTGCCATCAACCTGTTTAATGGGAGGGATGTCTTGGCCTGGGAGTTTGACTTCCCAATACTCAATTGCAACTGTCACATGGATGATATGCCTTCAGGAAGAGGTGAGGATTAGCTAAATAGATGTGCTTTTTCATTGTTAACACACACTGGGTTTCATTTGAAAAGAAAGCAGCAGCTGTGGAGTCACTGCAGAAGGATATTTACAGCTAAGGTGAAATAGAGTAAGCTGATGAAAGCCTTCAGCCTGTGAGTCTTCAGCCATGTGGCTGCTGCTAAGCTCCTTCCTGAGTTAATGAGCCGCCATAATGAAGATGGTCATCATTCCTATCTCCAAAGTTCCCTTAGCTGGAAAAACCTTGATGAAAGTCATCAATACCAGTGAGGAAAGCGTGGAAAAAATTATATCCATAGTAATTTTGTATTAGAAAATTGGTGTTTTAGTGTAAAAAATGCTCAGTTATTTGCCAAGGAAACACCTCAGGAAGAAATTCTTGCATGCTCTGAAAGCTTAAGTGTGCTCTGCTTTCTGTTCCAGGGTGACACATGGCTCCTTCAGCTGCCCAAACTGACCATATGGATGGGTTTTGCATTGTGGTGCCAGTGCCTGTGAAGTTAGCCTAGGTCTGACCTCCACATTGCCCTTGTTACCCCCTGGGACCAGGGTGGAGTTTAAAACAGAAATTTATTTCCAATATAATTCTGCAAAGTTTCTATCAGCATATTTGCCAGGGTAGTAATCACTGCATTGGTGGTGAGTGAAGGCCAGATAGAAGCCTTCCATTCCCTTCCAGTTTCAGCCAAGTGTCTATTCTATACTCAGCACCACACACTAATTCTAAAAGAGCTGTTTTTTCCTAATTATTTTCTTTTAGAAATGAATAGAAATACCTGACAGAAATCCTTTTGCTTTGTTGGGATTTAAATTTTTGTTTTGTTCAGATAGGTGCATTGTGTCATGCAGTTTGTTCTAACACTAGCTAGCTTAGGCAGAGCATCAGCTAAACAAGGAGAAAATGTAAAAAGCTAGAGATGAATTAATGGAAATTACTTGGTCTGCTCCTTTTAGGCATTTTTGTTTCATTATAATATAACTTCGTTTTTTTTATGTAGGCACATTTAATGTAATCACAATGTAGGAAATAGTAATATAAAGGAAAACAGAAATTGATGTGCTCTTAAGGGCATTAAGTGAGCCAAGTCCTCTTTGCTTTCAGGACCTGTCCAGCTGTAGTGTGTTGGTACAAAGTGGCACCTTTAGTTTAGGGGTCAGCAAAAAAAAAAAAGTTCTCTTCCCACAATTGGCTTATTTTTAAACTGCTAACCATTGCATCACTTACAGCTTTACACTGACATTTTAGCACTTACTTAACTATGTCAGGATAGAGTGGGATAGTTGTATTTTACAATATACATGCTCTCTTGCAACTTTTGGTGAATTGACATTTGAAATAGGCCTCAAAGTTCATGTTTTCAGGTATTGCTTTCCTTCTACTAAATACAGATGTTGAAATTGTAATGAATGACCTACTTTACAATTTGTGATTTCATTGTGGAGCAAGAAACGATTCAGTTTATACCATTTTTTCTTAGTCCTTTTCATTGTCCACTTAAGGGAATAGAAACCCAGTTTCCCTGATCAAAATGCAAATATTGGATTTAGAACCTGGTTTAATGCCAACAAATCAAAAGAAGCACATTAAACTGTTGTTGCTTAGATAAAAATAGAAGCTACAGTTGGACGGAGAGAAGTGACTCAGTAAGCAGCATGGTGATGGCAAAATAGGATGTCAGCCAAAACGCAGGAAGCAAGATGGGAACACCCAGATCAGTTTAACAGCCTGCATTTTACACTCCCAGAGAGCAGGAGTTTCTGAGATGACTGCAAGAAACTTAAGCTTTAAATGGATTTTATGTCTGTACTTATTAAGCTGTTTGAACCTGAAAAAGTTTTAGTAAAATGTGAATTGTACTTTTTTTTTCTGCCCCAGCCCAGTTTTAAAACCAGTCTCTCTATTTACAGTAAAGCTGCCTGAGATTAGCCCTGGGTGCTGTGAGAGGCATCCAGCAGGAACATGCAGGAGATGAGCAGTGATACACACGTACCCAGGGAATTAATGCAGCACTGCACTCTGCACTGCAGCCCATGGCACTGATTGATTTTTAGTGCTCTGCAACTCTGGAATAACTTCATCAGCTCCAGGTAGCTCTGTCTTGAGTTTTAAAAATGCCCCTTACTTAGAAGATAGTGTAGTTTGGTTCGTTTTTCTGGTTATAAACTGGCATAACAACACAGAAGCAGATGAATTTCTTCCTGTTTTATGTGAAACGAAGTAGGACCAGAGGTTTTTTTGTAGCTGATACTGTTATTTTATTTGAATAGCAGGTAAGCATCAGTTCTAAATTAAATTCCTATGCTGCCATTTTCTGGCTACAGCTGAACTGCTTTGGTAGTGGTTCAGTTTGGCACCGTGGAAAAAGTGAGCAGACAGTAACAATAAGATGAATTATGGTGCTGCTCTCATGTTTTCACAATGACTGTCCCTGAGCTCAAAGATCTCGAGCCATAAGAATGTAAGACAGTTGGCAGTGTGTGTCAATCTGTATAGGATTATTCCTAGATTAAGGTATTCACTGCATTTGCTTGAGTTTAAGTAACTAATAGCTTGTTTCTTGAAAAAAGTAAGCCATCTCATAACTTTAACTCTTGATAACTGAAATTATACCTAAACTCTTAATATTGCAAAGCTTTTGAAGCGTGTGACTTCAGATATAATTATGGGTTTGTAATATGCAGACGCAACATGACTGCTCATTTAGAGAATCTTGAATTTGGGGGATTCAAGGGCAACTTTCTTTTGAAGTGAAGCACAACGTGGCATTAGTTAACCAAAGCATCCGTAGGTGTTTCTAATTCCAGAAGAGAAGCTGTTAGTCAAAGGTTTACATTGTGTTTCATTTCCTTTACAGTAGTTTCTTGAATCCCCGCCTTACTCTTAAAATGTGGAAGTACCTTTAACCTGTTTCTTGGAATAGCAAGATGTTAAAACTTATTCAGAGTTGATTGATGTGCAGGAAGAGCTTTTGCTGATTTTTTTTCAATGCAGGACACTGCTCTGGCTGGGAGGTGATGGGTTCTGAGTTCTGACAGTGCAGCCACTTCTCCTCCAGTGTACCTGACTCTCCTGCCATGGGACCCTTGGACTGAAGTGTCTCCTTTCAGTTGTACTGAAAGCACAACAAAGAAATCCAAGTACTTAAGCCATGCTTTTAGTCTCTGACAAAGGAAGGAGAGAGCAGATGTGGGCAGCCATGCCATGGTGCCCACTGGGCAGTCTGGGCAGGGCAGGAGCAGGGCTTGCATCAGCTGGGAATCCCAACAGGCTACACCATGCACTCCATATTTTGTTAAGTATTTTGCTTACTGGGTTTCAACTTTCTAAGTAAAATAGGAATTGTGATTACTTTTAATCAGTGGCCTTCAAAATCCATTATGGGTGCCTAAAGATTTTCCAGGAAAGGTCTGGGCTGTTATAGGGCACATTCAAATGCAGTTATTAGTTGATTCATGGACTCTCAAAGGAAGTAGCCCTCAATCAGTAAAGGTCAGGATTAAAGGATACTTTCAGTTGAACTGAATTGTCTTTCTTTGAAGAAAGTCTCTTTGCAAGAATGAGCTCTTTTTCTGAGAAGAGGACGAGTTTGGTAGACAGTTGTGGTGAGCAGTGCAGTATGAGAGGTTCTAGACAATAAAATAAGCATGGACTAAGAGAGATTGTGGTTGTATCACAGCCTGGTCATGATGGGAGGGTAGCACAGGGCAGGAGAGGCTCTGCTGGGGCCTTTTATTGCCTTGCTGTGCCCAGGCAGGACAAGGTAGCAGCTCCCAGACACATCTTCTGGTGGCACCTGGAACACAATGGGTTATGTAATACCAAATGTATTTGTTTCCTGGCCTAAGCCTAGAAAACAGATTAAATGCTCTTCTAAGACACGTATTTCAGGAAAACATCTTCTGTAATTATTACAGAAAAAGCTGTGATAGGAAAGGGAAGGGTGTTGGTCTGCACAAGCTTGACCTAGTTGGGAAAGGAGTCAGCTAAGCATAACTCAATTAACTGAACTTTTCAGGGAGTCCTTGGGTTGCAGTTAAGTGGATTTGTGAATCCCTACTACCACGTAACTAACCTTAATTGGCGTTTCAGGATGTGAGCCAATTTCAGGTTTTTTTTTGGCGGGGGGGAGATTGTGGGTTCTTATTCTGTATTCCAGTGTTCATGCACCTGTGTGTAGTGGAGGTAGGAGGACAAGGATTTGAAGACTCTTTGACATTTCTGGTTAAATGTTTTTTCTGTTTTTTTGAGAAGGTGTAGAAAATCAGTCTTTGTTGAGGTTGGTATGTGCAGGAGGCAAAGGAAAACAAAGTTCCAGTATTGTATATTCAGTTCTCCAGTATTGTGTGCTTTGCTCTATGCACAGTAGCTTCAGTCTAAATTTAAATTTCTCTTTCTTGCTTCTAAAGTAGTCTGACACCTGCTGCTATCTCTTGTGCCCACCTGGTCAATAACCTTTAGTTATAATGTATTGGTTAAAGGGCTGTAGTGCCTTATTACTTTATTTTTTATTTACTTGTGTCAGCTAACTGGATTTTTTGCTATTTTAAGGAGAATAAACCCCAGACAATGCAGAGATGGATATTTTATACTGTATACTTGGCATGTTGCAGTGCTAGAAATGAAGCAGAACAATAACCATAGTTGTATAGTCAGGTTATAGGATTGAGGTTATTCTGTACACAATATATGATGTGTCCTAGGGCTGATTCATACACAAAACCAAACAGTTACAGCACACACAGAGTAAGACTTTTTTTAACTAAACACTGAGTTCGCTGTTTCTATAAATGTCATTCCACCCTTGTCCTCAATTGCATCATCTTGCATCATCTGTGTCTGTTGTATAGGAACAATTACCAGGCTTCTCAATGGTTATAGGGATTTTTCTTTATGAAAACTCTTAGAAGTTTCATAAAGATATAATGATATAAAGATATAATAAGTTTCATAATGATATATAAATCTAGTGGAGCTAAAAAACGATATTATGCCACATGAACTTTGTAGGGAAAAATACATTTCTTGATATCTCTTACTGTTTGTGCTTTAATTTTTTTTTAAGGTCCAGATCAAATAACTGGTTGATTATATTGCTGACATAATTTTAAAGTACTGGCCCTGTCTTTACAGCACTGCAGCATTTCCTAGTTCAACACAGGCTTTTTAGTGATGCTGTTTTTATTTTGAAACAACATGGTGTTTTTGTAACTGCAGCCAATACAACTATATAAATATGTCTCTTTAGCTAGTTGGGCTTTCTCTTCCATTCTTAAGGCAAGAAACTGGTTGCTTCTGAAATAATAGGTCTGATTATAGGAATAGGAACACATGCAGTATTTGTAAATTGAACTTGGAAGTGAACTTTATCTGTTTACATAAATCAATATTGTGTATGTAATCTGATTCTTGAGTGATTATTATTTCAGAATATGTACCTGGCTTTATTCACTAGATCTTGCTTATTTACTATTCACTGGATCTTTCATCTGAACATCTTAAACTGCCTATGCCTTGTAGTGACCTGTGGCAAGTCTGTGAAGGCACTGAGCACTTTAGGTATGCAACATAAGCTTTGGTATCAGAGGCAAGGGGTGGGGGTTTTGCCTAAATCTAACTGCTCAGCAGAAGCACTCAGGCCATAGGACTTGTCCATTAATTTGTGTCAAGTCCAAAAGATTCTGATAACTTATGGGTTATCTTCTTAAAAAGAGAGCTAAATAATAGAAAGTCTACTGCTTCATCTGGTAAGCTGCTAATGGCATTGAAGGGCATGTCTGTTTTACTGGTACTT
Organism: Anomalospiza imberbis; assembly: GCF_031753505.1. Classification (NCBI taxonomy): domain Eukaryota; kingdom Metazoa; phylum Chordata; class Aves; order Passeriformes; family Viduidae; genus Anomalospiza; species Anomalospiza imberbis. The sequence continues at coordinate 12,300,528 of NC_089693.1, read as the reverse complement.
GCCACTTAAAATTCTCTAGTGTAAATTTTCAGGTATCACATTTTACTGTGCACATGCTGATCTTGATCACACTCTCTTTACAGTTTTGCTTAAAAATCATACATGTTTTATGTATTTTAACTAAAAACAATTCTTCTTTCATATTTTTGTGGGGGTGTATTAGTTTTGTTTAGTCTGCTAAGCATGAGACAATTCTTGTTTAAATTAATTTCACTCCTGTTGAACACTTTCTAGATTTTTGAACTTCTATGTCCGAGTAGGCAAAATACTCCAGTAGTAATTCTTCCTGCTGTGACTTTCTTGAAATTGGCCTTTGGACATACAAAAGATGAACTTAGCAGCAAGATAATGCTGCAATTATTTTTTTTTTTTTGCCTGTTGTATATCCAAATCCTTTTCAGAGTCTTCCCAAATTCCATTTTCCTATTCCCAAGTATGACTTGCCTATTGTTTACTAGATTTCCAGCTGAAAAAAAAGTGCAGGTGCCTAATTTTGTAGGTGACTCATATCACTACCTAAGAGGCTTGTCTTCTCTGTTACTTACCATTCCTTTAATCTTTCATGAACCCTTTATTAGACAGTTTTGCCATCCACCAGGTGAATGACCATTTTAACTTATGCCAGATTAATTAATGTATTGTTCACATGCCATATGGGGTCCTCCAGGATAATTCATCTGTGCTCTGGCTCTTCTTCAGCAGTGGGTTGACTTCTCTTACTTACCTTGTGTAGATCCCTTCAAATAGTCTGTAAGCCCTGGGGTCCGTGGTGTACAAGCCTGGGCTAGGCAAATATGTACATGCAAAAGCTAGTTTTACACACTTCATGATTTGCATATGCAGATAATTGCACGTTTAATTGGAGCTTTTGTCTCATGCATCCATTCTTGTATGCATCTCTCAAGTCTGCTTGCAGTATTTGCCAAATGCTCTGCCATTAGGGGACCAAGACAAAAAAGACTTCTGAAAGGTATTTTATGCATGATAATAGAAATGCGAATAGAAATTAACTCTCTCTGTGGCAGTTTTGGTGGATGACATAGGACATTTAAGCTAAAATTGTGAAGATGTCAGGTGCTTTTGTTCCCCTAAAGCATCAAAATAAAGGTAAAGAACTGCTGGCAGCCCTGCCTCCACTCGCTTTTCTTTGCTGCTCTTAAAATAGACTTTGAAGTGAATGTATTTTAGCTTTCATGGAAAAGAGAGTTTTCTGTAACCTCTTCAGTAATTAAATAATTTTGAAACTTGAAGTGTTTTGAAGCAGTGAGGGGAACGACATGATCTGGTTGTACTTAAATCTGTTTGAATGATGGGTGACATCCTCGTGATGAGGGAGGAGGAGGAGAAGGGTGCTCTATAAAACACCATAAAATGGTGCCTCTTAACTCTGTGGGAACTGAGTGTGCCAGGGCTCTTCATGAAGAGCAATGCCAGCTGCTGCTTTGTCTGCAGAGACTTGTTGAGTTTTCCTTCTTTGCACAAGTTTAGACTGACCATGGTACAAAACAATGAATAGTCTGTATGTTTCTTTGGAACATTTCCTATGTGTTAGTGGTAACTAAAAATGGACCTCTGAAGTAAGCCTTGCTCTCAGCAGGAGGGACTTGCAATAAAAATCTTAAAGAACATTGTGTCCCACTTTTTCCATAATAGAAGTAAATATTTCTTTTTCTTCTTCAAATTTTAATCTAATTTATTATATATTGTGGATTCTTATTCCATCTGTCAGATGATAATAACAATGCCAAGTCATACTGTCATTAGACTTCTCCCACAAGAGCCCAGGAAATCTTTTGTCTTCTAGAAAAGCTGTAGAAGAACAAAGTTCTTTGTTTGTAGTGACAACATTATGAGATGAGGAAAGATGTTTTGTTGTGCTGGACTGGGGAGTGGTGGGTTTTATGGGGAGTGCAGCCAGTCTGACACAAAGATCCATTTCACAAAGCCCACTCTCATTTCAAGTGTAATTGAAACAAACTGCAGGGTCAGGCAACAGTTGTTATACAGCAAATGTCATTAATTTTTGTCTTTTTGAAATGACAGATACTTTGGATGAATACTTTGAGTATGAAGCTGAGGAGTTCCTGGTCTCCTTGACCCTGCTGATCACTGAGGGCCGGACTCCAGAGTACTCAATCAAGGGCAGGACAGAGGGCTTTCACTGCCCACCAGCACAGTCAAGTCAGCCACCAACAACTAAGCATGAATGCAGCGACAAACTGGCTCAGGTATGGTGGTGGTACCCATTTCATCTCACAAATCCTTGCTACATGGCTAAAGTCAGCCAAGAAACCCACAGTGGATTCACAGTTAAGCATGAGTAACAATGGCTTTCTGTCAGTCCTTCATTTAAATGAGTATGTAATTCAGTATCCTGCTAATAATAGATCTGTCCTTAAAATGAGAGATCATTAAGCCTTTTATCCTTGAACATGAAGTTCTGCACACTACCTGAATGCAGTGCCTGTTTGAATCTTTATTATGCAAATGACAAGCACTATACTTAGTATTCTTGGTCTGGGGTTTCATTTGAGAAAATGTAGGCTGACTTGCCTAACTTTTTGCTTTTCCAGGTGTTCTGGAAAAGTTAGTGATCTAAAAAACACATCAAATCTATCCAGTCTGTTTGGGAGTAAGGTTGGAGCATCCCATCTCTCAAGTAAAAGTTCTTAAGTACTGTGGGAATTTAAGTTATATTCATGCAGAAGTTAGCCTGCTCCAAGACACAGTTTATAAAGATTTATAAAGAAAGATGCTGCTTGAGTCTGTCTACCCAAGAGGGTGCCTTGTGGAGAGATAACTACAAGGTAGCAAAGTGCAGTGGTTGGGGAAATGCATTTTTACAAGCTTCTTAAATTTCCTAAAGAAAGTTTCTCAAATGGCAACTGTAAAAGAGGTGTTAATTATTTTTTTCATTTAATATCTCTGGAATCTTATTTCTGATATGGTGAAACCAAACAGAATTTGACCCTTACCCTTCTCTAGTACTTTGGAATGTGCTTTTAAATTGGATTTAAATCTAGCTAGTATTTTTATGGCTTGTGTATGTTAACATTTTTCTTTTCCTCAGTGTCGTCAGGCCAGGCGAACCAGATCTGAGGTTATGCTTCTGTGGAAGAACAATATTCCAATCATGGTAGAAGTGATGCTACTTCCAGACTGTTGCTATAGTGATGAAGGGCCCACCACAGAGGGGAATGATTTAAATGATCCTGCAATCAAACAAGATGCATTGCTGTTAGAAAGGTGGATTTTGGAGCCAGTTCCTCGACAGTAAGTTAGATATGAGGATTAGTTGATAATTGCGAGAATCTTGTCATATTAAAGTCCTTAAAGTAATCAGTTAGTGTTTTTGAACTGGCTCTTTGCAAATTTGTGCAGTGCAGAGTATGAAATGATCCTGGCTGCAAATGGTAGCCTGTAACATTTTTTATGTAAAATTTTATTAATTTTCATGTGTATAAAAAAATATCAGTCTCTGGAATCTTCAAAATGTTTGAGGAGTTTTTGCTTTGCTTGATTAAGCTATATTTTATTTTCTGACTGAAGATCTGACAATGTTCTAGTTCTAACAGGTCTCTGAATATTCTTACCAACACTCATGTGTTTGCCTTTACATGCCTTAGGAGTGGAGATCGATTTATTGAAGAGAAGACCCTTTTATTGGCTGTTCGCTCCTTCGTTTTCTTCTCTCAGCTGAGCGCGTGGCTGAGTGTTTCACATGGTGCTGTTCCCCGAAACATCCTGTACAGGTATGCCTGCAATGGAAAAAAACTCATTTGCTGTTTGCAGATTGCTGCAGCTTGTCTTTACAGCATTCTTCTCTCCAGGTTTCCTACTTGCTCTCAGAAGGTGCCATATTGTTGGCCCGGTACTTCGGCAGTTCTGTAGGATTCGTGTACTATGCAAAGTACAGCAGTTGCTGATGTTTCTAGTGCTTTTTTTTTAGATATTTGTTACAAAGTAGATAATTTAAAACTTTTCATTTAGCCATTTTTGTAAATGCCCTTCGGTATTGTTGCAGGGTGAGCGCTGCAGATGTGGACTTGCAATGGACGTTCTCCCAGACACCCACTGAGCACGTCTTTCCTGTTCCTAATGTTTCTCACAATGTGGCCTTGAGGGTCAGCGTCCAGTCCCTGCCCAGGCAATCCAACTACCCAGTTTTGACCTGTAGTATTCACACCAACCTTAGCTTTTATGAAAAGCAAATGCAAGAGCGTAAGTTCCATCAGCGCAGTGATCCCAGTGCTGCTCAGCAATGCAGTACTTCCAGTCCACTGCATTTTTGTGGGAAACAGACATGGACAATGACACCTGAAAGCCTACTTAATGGAAAAAAGATGCCTGAATTTACCACATCTTTTAGAAATTTAAAACTTTTTCCATCTACTGGACTTGGATCTGACTTTGGGGCATCGCAGTCCAAAATTCAGTACTATAATGCCACAGCAGACAATAAGACACAATCTCATGAAACACCAGTCAGAACTTTTAAATCCTATTCTCTGGTTGATTCCCGTGTTTCAAATAGTCATTGCTCTCATCAGCCCACAGGAGAAACCAATCCTTTGATAGGCTCTTTACTTCAAGAGCGACAAGAAGTCATTGCAAGGATTGCTCAGCACTTGATTCACTGTGATCCAGCTACTTCACCAGTTGTTGCTGGGCGTCCGTTCACCACACATGAAAACATCTCGGCCACACCAAAAGCTTTTCGGAGCACTTTCGAAGAGGAAAACTTGCCAAGGAAAAGCAAGGAAAGCTCCCCTGTTCCTGCTGCCAACTTAGACAATGCAATACAGGAAGATGGTGATGAAGGCAAAGCTAGAGCAGTGCCAGAAGTGCCACTGCTGGATGCCCGTGCTCCAGGGAACCACTGTGGCCGTCAGTTGGCAGGAGAGGGTAACCCCCTGATTGATTCCCTGCTCCAGGAGCGGCAGGAGGTGATAGCAAGGATTGCCCAGCACTTGATTCATTGTGATCCAGCTACTTCCCATGTTGCTGGACGTCCATTCAAAGTGCATGAGGCTAGTCCAGTCACGTCAAAAATTTTCCGAAGTACGTATGAAGATGAAAATTTGCTGAAGAAAGGCAAGGAACCATCTTCTGTTTCTTTTGCTAAATCAAAATTTTCTTTGGTAGAAGACAGCAGTAAATCAGGGACAAAGACACCTGATACTCCTACCAGTCCTTCTAGGTTTGATGGCGAATTTAAGACTTCTCTAAAAGTCCAAGCAAGAAGAAAATTGGTTTTAGCAAAACCCAGTGAAGCTGTCCAAAATTCATTTCATCAGACTTCAAATAAAACTTCTCATGCATTTAGTAGCATTCACACATCATCATCATCATGGATTAAAGAAAACAAATCTGAAGTTCCAGATAAATTGGAAATACATTCTGGTTATGCACAGAAAGACCAGATAACCAATAGAATTAAACAGGGTTCAAATTCCAGCAGCATTGATGAACAGATTTGCACAAATAAACTTAAAGAAAGAACAGTTGTTAGTGAGAACAATGGCACAGAGAGTTTTAATAATTTACAGATAGAAAAATGCAGAATACTTGAAGGTACAAAAAAAGCAACTGTGATGCTGATATCTGACTCTTTGCACAAAAATGAGCTCAAGTGTTTAGATAGAGACTCCAAAAAACCAATTATTTATGAGCAAAATACGCAACTTGTTAGTATTGAAAATTATTTAAATAAAGACCATGACAGTTTCAAAACCAAAACCAAACAAGATAAAACAAAAACTGCACATGATGAGAATGAAGACCCAACAGGCCTTGATTTTCAAAGCACTTCTCAGAAGAAACCTGCAGAAGACAATGTAAAGTGTGAGCGGCAGAAGAACCCAGATGCACAGGTAAGTACATTTGGGAGCAGACAGTAATTCCTCTAGCTGCCCTTTGTCAGATAGCTTGTACCCTCTATCTGCCAAGGGCCAGCATGAAGAGGAGTTTCAGCCTGGTTTTGCAGGTAGCGACATATTACCATTGTAGTCTTGGCCTGAAGGAAGTCAGGGAGAATTTCTTCATGGAAAGGGTTAAGCATGGGAATGGACGGCCCAGGTGGTGGAGTCACCATCCCTGGAGCTGTTCAAGAAACAATTTAGTGCCATGGTCTAGCTGACAAGGTGACCTGTCAAATGATTCTGTGTGATGGGGTAACTTGGCCAGTGGGGCCTCTCCCCTAAACTTCATCAGTTTAACATGGAGAAGAATGCTGTCCTATTCCCCTCATGGTGACAGAGTTCTGAATGACTGTTCCCATGGCCGGTGAGGCATCCTGGTTTGTAGAAATACACCCATCTGAGTAGGGAATGTGATCTGTTAGGGGCAGTCTGTGTAACCATAGATTGAGTCAAGAGGAATTTCTACCAAATGTTTCACCCCATGCTAGTGTGATGTAGATCCACCTGGGTCAGGAGTCTTCTCCCTTACAGCAAGTGAGTGTTACCATGACAGGTCACTGAAATATCCCATTGATAACCTCAGGAAATTTGTTTTGCTGGCAGAAAGCACCGCCTCTAAAACACACAAATACGTGGCGGAAACACAATTTTCGATCCCTGGATGGAACTTCAACCAAGGCTTTTCATCCCAGAACTGGACTGCCTCTGCTTTCTAGCCCTGTAAGTTATTCTTGAAATTCTCTTAGCTGAGAAAGGGACTGTTTGTTCCTCTAATGTCTGCATGGTATAAAATCTGACAAAATACCTAGGTGAAGTGTATGTATTTACTTTGTGTCACAGTGAATACTTTTGTGAGTGGAAATTAATGCTTAAATGAGAATTAACATGTAAATTAGGCTGAATAATAATTTTGGAAAAGAAAATATTAAAGACATAGTTGTTGAAATCATATCAAGATTAACAAAAGGTGGCATTAAATTGAAAAATAGATGGCAACAATGCCTTTGGTGCTATTTTGGAGCACAAAAGAAAGCATTTTGAAGATCAGTGTTTTAAGTGTAAGCTAACATTTTGTCATTTAGGTTTTGTGTTCATTTTTACCACCTGATTGCCCATTATTCCAAAGCCTTTGTTTCTGTGAACAGTTTGTATTGTATGTTCTTCAGTAACCCGCAGTGTCATGGAATGACTTAGTGAACAAAGGCAGGCACTGGGGAATGTCAAGTTCTTGGTAGGTTGTTTGGAGTTCTATATAACAGGCAGTTCCTATTAAAACTACTGAAGTAGTGATGTCCTGTAATCAACACGTGGTATGTTTTATTCTTCCTTGCCTGTAAAGGCTGTCATATTTTCAGGAAAATGGGATGGAAATTGTTACAACCTGTTTGTTAGTAATATTCTGTCCTGTTTCGAAGAGACATCAGCTTCCTGAATGTCTTCATTGAAATACTTCCTGTTAATCAGAATTTACAGTGTCATCATTAATAATCTTAGAACTTTCTTCACTAAGTTTAAAATGTATAGGAATTATATTATCTGCTCCATTTTTGTAATTTTGTAGTGTCATAAAAATTCTTGGCAAAATGTGCTTACTTGGCAAAATTGTCTGTGGTAGCAGTTCAGTTTTCAAATTAACATCTTCTTTTCTTGTTGAGGTTCCTCAAAGGAAAACACAGTCTGGGTGCTTTGATCTGGATTCATCATTGTTGAAATGTCTGTCTCCAAGAAGGTATGTTTTATTTACCAGAAACATTGAGATTTTTGAGGGAGGCATAATGTATATATATATATTTATACGCAAAATCTAAGCATGTTAGCAAAGACAAAAAATGCTTTCAAAAGAATCCTTATTTTGATACAAGGCTCAGCAGCTGCGTTACACCCTGGGAGTTTCCAGGTTAGCACAGCTCTGGGACATAACCATGGAATGGGAGCTGCTGGCAGAATGAATTCTGTCCCATGCAGGGGTAGATATGCTGTCAGATACACTTGAGTTTTCAGACAGAAAAGCTAGTAATTGTTGATTCTCCTTCAAACCAATGTTATTTTTGTGTTGTATTTTGTTCTTAGTGCTGAACATGTTAAGTATTTATCTTCACTTGTTCAGAGAACCAGACTATTAAAAAGAGCTAATCATGACCTTTCATACATTAATACATGTAACATAAACAGCTTTTGGTATGGTAGTTTGATGTTGGAAATATAAGATATATTTCAGAATATGAGACAAAAGTACTCACATACAAGAGAAAATAATCTATTTTGATTCCTGCTAATGGAGCTATAGAACAAATTTTTATTGTCTTTATCCCTTGTAAAGTAAAGCTGGTAAAAATATCTTTTCAGTTAACTAGAAAACGTTCTGCTAAAGTATTAATAGGCAATGTTCAACTGTTACTTCTTTAGGACAACATTTTGTAGTATAGTAAGTAAATTATTCTTTCTAGAGCTGTTTATACCCAGAAGACAAAAGCAAATGTGTTTATCCTTTGTATTTATTCTGTCTTTTTTTAATAGCCCACAACAATGTATAAACAAAGACGGTGATCCAGACAGCCATGGGAAACCATTTCTAAGTTCTAGTGCTCCCCCAGTAACAAGTCTGAGCCTTCTGGGAAACTTTGAGGTATTGCATATTCTCTAGAATTCTTGTGGTATTTTTACTCTTCTGTACTTCTTTTAAAAGTATATTACTGTGAACAATTCCAGCATTATTAGAATATAAAAGTTCCTAACTGAATTGAATAAAATTTGTTTACATTTCCAGCTGTAAAGGCACTTATTTCATGCCCCAGACATCTTCTGTCTCAGAGAATCAAATGCAATGAGTTGCTTAAGCTTTTGTTTCCCACTATGGTCAAGTTAGAAGATGTTCTGTTGCCATAAATGAGATTTAATAACCTGTAATTGTTAATGTTTAAAATGTACTTACCTAGAAAAAAGGATTTACATTTTCACTCTTAAAGTCTACTTAGTATGTCACAAAAGCTGGATTAAATCCGTGTGTTAAAGAGAATGTGTTTAAAGTGCAGGCTCCAGCTCTTCACTTCAAATAGCATATCCAATAACAGCAACTATTATCCAGTGCATGCACGGGTTATATTGTACTGTCTTGTGAAATACAGAGTTGAATTTGTTGGGGAAGGTTACAGAATCTGTTAATTATTTTTTTCAGATTGTATATGTTGAAAATCAAGCATAGATCCTGCTGCAGTAAAGTTCTCTGTGGGCTTTTGCACTTGTTTCCTGATTAGTTATGCTGTTTTAATTGAGGTGTTCCCAAGCTAAGCTGTGTGTGCTTTGTTTTTCAGGAATCTGTCCTGAATTTCCGCTTGGACCCGCTCGGTGTCGTGGAGGGTTTCACAGCAGAGGTGGGAGCAAGTGGAGTCTTTTGTCCCACACACATGACTCTGCCAGTTGAAGTGTCATTCTACAGCGTTTCAGATGACAATGCACCCTCTCCTTACATGGTAAATGTGTGGTTGGATTTATTTTAAATAAGTTCTGATATGTGGAGGTGAAGAGCAAGAGCTTGGTGAGTAGAGGGTTCAGAAAGTAAAGATTTGCAGGGATCTGGCTTATTTTCAGCTGTCTATGACAGAGTTCTCCTGTCCCTCTTCCTTTCCCTAACTACTGCTTTTCCTTCTACTTCTCTGCCCCACCATTCAGCTGTTCTCGTCTTGAGATATTGAATGTATTTGTCTACCCCCACACTGCAGTGATCAGCCCCCAACATCTCCTTTTATCCATCTAACTTAAAATAGCAGTGAGGCAATAGCTGGACTTAACGGGATACATTTTGTTGTCCCAACAAGCAGCTGCTCTGGGCAACTAACCACTCTGCAGAGTGGCTTAGGTGCAGGCCAAGGGGCTTTTGGAGACCTTAGACTTGGAAGCTACTCAGCCCTTTCTTTTAAAGCAGATATTGCCAGGGCTGTGGTGACAGTCAGCACCCTCACAGGCTGCATGGTTTGCTGATGTTTGCAGCCATAAGTGTTTGTGTTCTCAGTCTCTGGGTTCTAATTCTGTTCCACATTTCCACAGTGGCAGCATGGGTTTTGCATGTCTAAAAGTGCTCCTCTGTAAAAAGAAAATGGTGTCTTGTATGCTGGCATTGAATCAGAGGCTGGATTTGCACTGAATGTCTGTTAAAGAACCTTAATTTTACGTAGGTGACAGATCCAATTTTTAGAGATTTTCATATGTGTATGTCTGTCTAATATACAATAAAGGGTTTGTTTAAACGTGGAAGTCAAGCAGTGAACATCTGAGTATCCCAATATTTAGATTTAGATTTTAAATTCATAGCAGTTACCATTTCTGACCTTCTGTTTTGGAAAGAATTCAGAAAATTAAATTGCTTAGACTTTAAGTAATGGCATTGAGTTTAAACTTGTATATGTCTTAACCACTGCAAAAAGTATCTATTCTTTTGCTTTCATTTTTCTAGATTATTTCATCTGATTTTCTAGGAGGTGAATGGATTCTCATGTTCCTTAAATGGTTAAAAGTAGCATTGCTTATTTTCCTAGCTGGGTTTCATTGTTTCAGGCTTTTCCACATGCTATTTCCAAATATGCTATTATGGCCGAGTCTCCCAGGATTAATACGGCATTTGTGTAGTGCCTCCATCATCAGAAACATTGTTTCTGTTTGTATAGCTAGTTTCTCTGCTTCGGGGTCTTTTTCTGGCCGTTTGTTTGGTTTGGGTTTTTGAAGTCCAGTGCAGGGGTGCAGCACTGGTGCCCTGCAGGGTGACCAGACGTGTGGCAGTGCCCCCAGCGTGGCCTCGGCAGCGGCACAGTGCCTGTGGGGCACTCGGGGCTGCTCTGTGGATCACAGCTGGTACAAAAGCAGATGTCATCCGTCCTAAGGTTTGGATTAGAATGGAAGATTAAGTGCATCTGCTGCCTTTGAAAAGCAAAAATGAGTTCTGTGAGATTTGGAGTATTATTGGTGCAATTGTAGATGATATAGAAATGGAAAGGAGGGGACAAATGTTTCGTTTTAACCTCCCAGCTGCTTTGAAAAGAAAGCTCTGTTTTGTCCGAGCTCCCTGATGTGGAGAAGATATGGAAACTTGAATCTTGTTTCAAGAGGAGAATGTACCTCTTATTGCACAGCTTTTAATGATCTCCCAAAGTATCTTTAAGGCCCCTACTGTTGATATTTTAACTGTGTTGTAAATGCGTTGCCTTCTCTATTTTTGGTTTTTATAAATTACTGATTATGTTTCAAATGAATGCAATTACATGTCTCGAACATTTTGATTTGTTTATCTCTGTGACCTAAATATGAGTTTTGTTTTTGTAGGGTGTAATTACTTTAGAGTCCCTTGGTAAAAGGGGTTATCGGGTACCGCCTTCAGGAACAATACAAGTGGTACGTACTCAGCAGATAAGGGTGCCTTGACACCACTAATATTAAGAACATCATGCAGAGATGAGTTTATTGGAGATGAGCATGAAGCTAGCAGTAGAAATCTGTGTGTGGGACAAAAAAGATTCCCAATCATTGAACACTTCTGTGCTCTGAGGAGACTTGCAATCAGTTCCAGGAGATTCGGAATGCCTGGGGACACTGTGGCTTTGAAAAAGTGATGGGGAAGTAATTAGGCCACAGTCCAAATCCTGAAATTCTTCTAAAGCTATTAACATTGAATAACTGTATCTACTTTTTGTAATATTTTAACACTAGCTTTACTTTTTTAATAAAATCACAAAGTAAATCACAGTCATTGCTTAGAATCAGTGAACTGACTCTTTCTTTTAAGAACCCAGTCCAAGATAACACATTCATAATTTCAGGTTTAAAAGCGGAGCCCAGCACTGTGCTTCCTGCGAGTGTATTGTGTCTGGAAACAGTGTAGACAAAAAGCTGACTGGAAAAATAAACAAAAACGGGGATGCTGATTAGCAAAGTAAGAGTAGTCATATGCTAGTCTTTCATTCAGATTAGATTGTGTTTAGCATTATAATTATAATATAATTAAAATGGGAATTGCTGGTAGCTGAAGTGTTGAAAACCAGAAAGGCTTCACAATGTCTTTACATAAACGTTTCTGTATGGCACAGAAATAAAGTGCATAGATAACTATTTTGACAGATCGAGTTTGGGTTAGATATGTTGGTTTTTTAAAAAAAAATTTTCATCTCTGAAGAGTATTTTATTGAACTGTTTGTCTTTTCAGACCTTATTTAACCCTAACAAAACTGTGGTGAAGATGTTTGTGGTGATCTATGACTTGAGAGAAATGCCAGCTAATCATCAAACATTCCTACGGCAAAGAACTTTTTCTGTTCCTGTGAGACGAGAAATCAAGCGAACTGTCAATAAAGAAAACAGTCCCCAGACTGAAGAAAGGCTACTACGCTACCTCATACATCTGAGGTAAGCTTCTTGAAGTTAAAACACCAAAATAAAACCAAAAAAAACCCAACAAACCCAAGCCAAAACCATAAAATAGTATCTGCCAAAATTTAACTCACAATTTTTTTCCCAGCCAGCCTTTCTGTATACAGAAATAAGAAATAATCAAAAGAAAAAAGTAGAAAAAAAGAATGCTAACTTGGTCTTTAAGCTAGACAGTAGAGGAAGAAGAGGTAATAAATAATTTGGGTTCTCCTTGGGAGAAACAAAGTTAAAATATAACATAAAGCTCTCTCTTGGCTTTAAAGTATTTTGTATAGCATTACAAAGCTCAAACCTTTTCTTACCGAGAGAGAAATTGTTCTGTCTGAATTAATGCACTTTTTTTGAGGTTACAGGAAATAGTGAAAGTGGATGTTACGTGGGCAAAAGCCAAAACTAAGGATCACTGAAGGGAAGGTGTGCTTCACACGTGCCGGGTGGGCTTCACATGTGCCTCTTCACCAGAATAGCTTGTGGCATGAAAAATGGTCTGAGCTGCTCCTAAAAATACAGTGTTTAGTGGCAAAAATGTGAATACCTGTTTCATGATGCAATACTGGTGATGATGCCTTTCACTTTATAAAATATTCACTCAGTCTTCCTTAAATGATTTACAAAGCACTGCCTGGAACTAGACACTGTGCTGCTGCTTTTGGGGTGTTCTGGAAACTGCAGTTGGAAATAAAGGGGAATGGTAGATTTACTCTGTCCTCCTGCAGTTTGCAGACTTTTTGTGTGTGTTTTTATAATAAGAAATGTCTGTACACAGAGACCCAGTGCTTTCACTGCAGCACTTGGAAACCCACCAGCAGCTGACATTCTGAAGTGAGCAAGCAGAACAAAATCAAATATCTTACACTTCTCTATTGTTTTACAATTATTTCCGGTGTATATTATTTTTCCTATTTAGTGGCATTGATTTCTATCCAACAGACTTTTGAAATGCAACCTTGTCTAGAACAGTGATTCTGAGCCAGACTCTCCCATTAAATGGAAGTTGACAGTCATAAAAAGTGTGTTGGTTTAGTGGAGTGTGAAAATAGTGTCATGAGAAGGCTGTTGAACATTTCATTCTGAAATGCAGCCTGGATTGAAATTCAGCCTTTCAGGCCACACTAACTTGCAAGGTCTAACCTAGCCACCTTCTAAAGTTTTCCTTTTGGGGCAAATTCTGGAAAAGTGTGTAGCCCCAACAGAAGGCTCTGTTCAGGTGTAATGTTGATTTGACTGTGCAGAGGAACTGGGGACAGGCCTTGGCTGCAGTGGTGGGTAAAATCTGTGGCCAGCTGGGTCTGGCATACCTGCATGAAGAGTAGTGGTCTTGTGTCCCCTTTCAGTTTCTACTTTAATGTTGTTTGTAAATTTCTTGCTGACAGAATCAAGAATTACTTTTTATTTGAAGGCAAACCTGCTTTCCGCTCTCATCTGTTACAGCTAGAAGTCTTTTGTAAGAGCTTCCTATTTCTGATACCTGCTGAGAGACAGAAATGTTGCAGTTCTGATGCTTCTGATTTTGAAATATCTGTACAATTCAGCTCAGCTTTCAGACCTCTGGTAGGGATCAGTTCATGGGTTTATGATTTGTAATTGGAAATGCATCCATTTCTGAGGGGAGAACCACAATCATAATGATGATGCTGAGCTGATTACTTTGGAAAGTGAATAACTACAGAGTATGCCACAAGTTTTTTCTTCAGTGATAAGCCCAAGCTTTGGATCCTTTCTCATAATGTAAGAATGGCAGAACTCCTTGAAATATTAAAGTAGTTTATGTTGATCTGTCTTGTGGTTTATTATACTGAGCACTTATGATTTTACAAAAGACTCAGTTGTCCATTTAGTAGCCTTCTTTACTAATGATGGATTTTAATTAGGAGGGCTTAAAACATCTTAGTAGTATATTAATTCATATAAGTTGGTTTTAAAGCTTCATTTTTAAAAATGGCAAAGTTTCCTCAAGCCTGCTTTACTGAAAAGTTAGTCAAACCTAAAAAGTTTTAACTATTCAGATTTCTTTTAGTTTGTTGCTCAAGTTGACTTAGAACAGCCTTTCAGTTTTAGTTGCAGTAGTCATTGAGCACAAGCATCTTAGGCTTATGTATTGAAATTTTGTTTAAAAAAACAAATGAAGTCACCACCAGTGAGTTGCATTGTGGTCACATCTGCTTGCGAGGCCTTAATCACAGTTGTCAGCACTCACATTATGAAAGCTCCTTTTCAAGTGGTAATTCAGCAAAAAACGCTTGCATAGGTCTGGAGCTTAACATTGGCGGCCAGATTTTCTACAACAGTCTTTAAAGTGTCAGATTTATTGTGTGTGCAGCTTCTGCCTGCAGTTCTGCATGGCTGAGGTTGTGTTCAATATGCCATCAGATGTACTTGTACCCACAGCTACAGGATTGAGACACCAAATGTAGCTTGCACACACAGCAGAGCTTTATTCATTACTAAAAACTCCCAGGAGTTGCACCTGCAGCTTAAGTTGTCTTTTGAAGATGCTTCAGGGATAAATTTTTTGTTGCATGTGAAGCAATGACTTTTTGTCTTGTAATTAAATCTACTTGAGCGTAAGAGCTGTGAGCTCAGCTCTGCTTGTGCCTCATTTCTGCCTGGCGTAGTAGGGATGATGACCATCTGTGGGTTTCTAGGTCACGTTCTGGCACCCTTGTAAAAAGTAATTAAACAGCTAACCTGCCCACAGCTCAGCATCTTTCAAGATTTTAAAGCTTGGTCAACAGGCTTAGTTACTGACACAATGCCAGGAATTGCACGGAGCAAAGTTGACGTTGCTTAACAGCTAAACAGGGCTTGTTACTGAGAGCTCAGTGGAGGGTAAGCCTGAAACTGGCTCTTAAAAGTAGTGATTCCTCAAGGTGTTGAGAAAGTTTTTTTTAAATACTGTCCTAATGTGAAATTCACCTTTAATGGTGGAAGCTGAAGATACCTGCTATTACTGATTTACTAGCTGCTTTTGATCTTTCTGAGCTCTCAGCATTTTTTCTTATCTAGAAATTTTTATCCTTGTCCTAATGCTTTTAACTTACAGATTTTATAGATTGTGTTGTATAGTCTTTTTCACTTACAAAACACATCTTGCTCCATATGTTTTCATGATTACCCTGCTTTTCAGGATTATTCTGTTTCCGTGAATTACTCTGTGAATTTTGATGGCCTATAAAATACATATAGGGACTTTGTGCTTGTTATTTGTCCTTTCTTCAGTAAAGTTCCTCTGCCAGACTTTCTAGCACCTGATATTTGTGTGTTTAATCATTCCTGTATTTGTTACTGTTCCTAGGACACCATCTGTCAGAGACCTTGGTTGTGTTGGGTTTTTATAATTTCTTTACACAAAACTACTGGAGCTGCCATAGCTCCCGAGGCAGTCCCATGCTGGCCACTCCATCACCACCCTGCAAAGATGTATGGAATGCTTGTCTCGATTATTCCAATGTATTTGCAATGTATTTGTATAAAAAGCAACATTTCTAAATCCCAATTACCAGGGTAGACCTGTCTAAAAGAAAAAAAAAAATAGGTAAGGTATGCAGAGATGAGAAGAATCCCTTGAACTTTGCTGCTGTTTCACACTTATCCTTCTTCAATCTTTCTGAAATGTCATGCTCAGAAAAGTCATGTTGCAGAGAACCACTATTTACTGAGCAAAGGGAGTCTTGCAGGATTATCACTCATAGAAAAGAGCAAGCTTGAGAAGTTTAAAAATAGACCATGCTAATAATTCTTTTGAAAGATCCATGTGTAAAATGAGAGTTGAGATCTATTTTATGATGGTGCTTTGATAACTAGATCATACTTTTGCTGCAATAGACCTTTCACTAATTTTTTTCCTTTTAAAATGTGTTATGAGCTGGACTCTGAATTAACTGTTTGTGGTGACTGCTTTGTTCCTTGTGTCTTTCACTCTTCCTTGTGTTCTCTTCCACAGTCTTCTCTTAAGATAGTGTCTTCTCCCTTTTGCCTATCAGGTAAAGGGCTTTCACACTGACAGCACCGAGCAAATAAATAGTGATGGATGAGATCTCTGTGGGAGCCAGTAGGAGCATTCTGCTGGACCCTCCTGCATTTAATGTCCTTGACAGCTGTATCTAGGAAAACAGAGTTTTCCTTTGTCTGGCTATGGGGATGACTACAGGCTATTCTGCACCTGAACAGAACAGTGCCACAGAATCAATTTCTGCAACCTGCCTTCCCCAGACGATGAAGCCTTGATGGATCTTCTGTACTTGTCTTTCTCCTACTGCTCAGAATTTCAGTCCAATTATGAATAGGTTTATTCTAGAGATACTGCTTTTGCTTCAATGGGGTCAATACGTAAAAGCCCATTAAAAATCTGTGCAAGTTGTAATACATGATAACACAGCATGCACTGCTCTCTCAGCATTTGCTATGGTATCATCTTGTTGTGACAACAGCAATGGCTTTTCTGTTTCTGTTGCAGCAGCAATTGAATTGCATTTCTCTGTCACCGTGGCATAGTGGTACTGACATTAAGTTCAGTTGCTGTAAGAAATGCTCCTTAGGCTCTTCTGCCTTTCTTGGAGGAGAGAAGGAAATCAGAGAGCTCTGCCACATGAAAACTATAGAATACTGTTCTCTGAAATGCAGATCTTGTCTCCCTATCTACAATTGTTAATACCCAGGGAACGTGGAACTAGCACATTCCTGCAGGTTTGGAGGACCTGAATTAGGGTTTTTAGCTGCAGCATAAAAGATGAATGGGCCAAGGAATTGACCACTGTTTGCTTGGTGATTGGGCCAGTCAACTGCAGTCTCTTTGAAATGCTCCCTAGTCTGTGCAAAAAAATTTCTGTCTGCCTGCAGAGATCCCAGTACCTACTGCTTCTCAAGACAAGCTCTTACCTTTGGAGTGTGGTATAAAGCAGTAGTAAACTTCCTGGTGTTCCATTCATTAAGAGAGCAATGAGATCTGTCTATATGATTGCTGGAACTGAAATGCATATTTGATTTGTATATAGTTGAAATTTCCTTTTTGTGTGTACTTCGCCCTTTGGACATTTTCAGGAGTGCTCACTGAAGAGCATTTTTTGCCATTCCTGATTTCTGAGGTCTTTAATCTTTAATGTACATAATGGCAGTGTGAACTTCAAATATTCCATGCCACTTTGAAAGCTGTGCACTGCACTGGTGATTAGGAACAGAACCTTTAAATGTCAAAAGAAACAAAGAAGAATGAAAGTGTTAGGATATTCTTTCTCTTTTCATTTTAACTGACTAATTTGGTTTGCTCAAATGTGTCTTGGCCTTAAATGTTTTAAGAGTGCATTTTATTTAATAATTTTTAAAGATTATTCTTTTGGTTTAGGTAATACAGATATTTGTATCTTTTTCAGGTTCCAGAGTTCTAAATCTGGAAAGATCTACCTCCACAGAGATGTAAGGCTCCTATTCTCTCGGAAATCCATGGAAGTTGATAGCGGCGCTGCATATGAACTCAAATCTTACACTGAATCTCCAACAAATCCTCAGTTCTCACCAAGATGCTAGCAAACAGTGGCAAACTCAAGTATTCATTTTACTGTTGAGTACTCCTTGCAAGCAAAGATTGGTAGAGACAGCAGTATAAAGTCTGTAAAGGAATAAAAATAGCGCTCAAGAGAAAGAAGGCTCTATGTGATCCTGGACCAGTTTTTAAAGGTTTCTGGAATGAGCTTTGTGTATTCCAAGTAGACTGGAAACATACTTAAATCTAATCTTTTTGTACTGTTTAAAACCACTTCATTGGATGTGTTGCAATAGCAAATTCCCAACTTAGTTTAGTGTTTACACTTTTTATTTTATTTTTCAGTTATTTAATATTTAATGTTTCATTTAATACTCAAGTGATGTTTGTCTTTAGTGTTTTAATGTAGCATAAATCCTATGTAAAATCATACTATGTATTTTTGGCATTAATATTGAAATCTGAAATATATACAGATGTCTTTAATCTGTGTGCTGTTTTAAGTGATATTCATTTAAGTTATTGAAAATGGGGACAACAGGTGAATTTCCATAACATTTCATACTATGCAAGCATTTAGCTGTTTTTTCTCTTTAATGGTACCATTTTCCATTTTTTCGCACATCCAGATTTAATAACACTTGCAACCACACTGCAGATTGTTTATTTACTTACTCATACATTCAGATCATTAATTCAATTCACATTTTGCTCCCTCAATTTCTTTTCTTTCCTTAAGGGCCATTTTAATTTTGGTTTCTGTTATTAGTTTCCCTCACATAAAATTTGCACCCTCCCCCATTTTATTTCTCAAATTGTGTTAAAGGATGTACTGTGCAAACAAATGAGTATTTATATCTCAAATATATGCAAAAGCTATGAAACTTGTACTTTTTGTTTTATTTTTAGATGAGAGGATCTTCATGTAATCCTAAATATTTTTCATAGGTCAATTCCATGTAGGCCACTAGGTGGCCATAGGAAGTTTTACTAGCAATGCTACACTGGGCATATGACTATTTTCCAATATGTGTGTGTATTCCTAAAACAAAACAGTCAGATGAACAGTTTATGCTACATGTTAAACTGTGTAACTGAGAGAAATAAAGTTAGAAACATTTGATTATATTTGAGCTATATATTTAATTATGGAAATGAAGCTTTATGACATTTGATCTGAGTTTCTCAACTGTCTTACCTTAATTTGTGTTTTTCTTTACTTTGCTGTAGGTTTTTAGAGTGACAGTAATATGCAAGGTGCCCTTTACCATGTTTATCTGATGAAGACTGGAGAAAGGATGAATGTGCATCTTGTATATTCAGCACTGCCCTTAGATGAGAGAAGTCAGTGTATCATGAAATCTCCAGGAAGTCTGCCAGGGAACGTAAGGGAGACTGGACTTTCCAGATGATACTCATCAACTATCTTGTACATGCAAATGACTGCTGCTCCAGAAGGGCAAAGCTCAGATATTACTGAGTCCTTTCCCCATGTAGCAGTGTTTTCCACTCTGCTACACCAGGTTTTCAAAGGCTTACCTAGCATTTGTTTTAGAGAGAATTGGGGAAAACTGTACAGGAAGAGATTGTTTTCAGTTTCTAGTAATTTGTGTGCCCTTTAAAACTGAGAAACAACTTCTTTTGGTAGCAGAAGAGTCAAACACAGCTGCAGCTGTACTGTGTACAGAACTAAGGTCTGGACTAGGGTATCAAGAGGGTGTCCTACTTTCTGTGTAGCTGCTATTGAGTCATAAGCAAACAGCATGTATCCTCAAACTACTTATTTGTGTTATGGTGCACAGCTTGCTTGCATGCTCAATGAAGAAAACAACATGAGGAAAGGACACATTTTTAATGAAAAGTCACCATTAGTAGTAGATTAACCTTTCATTTTGCACTGACATTATGCAGTGTTTGTATCTTGATAACTTTATTTAAATAGACTTCTTCAAGTAATCTACTTTCTTTAATTTGCTTTGAATAGCAAAGAAGTGTGGATGTTGAATATGTGGTTACTACAAGTCATGTCTAGGAAATAAATTTGTATTCACTTTAATAGTCAAACTACACTTAGTCCCTATATGGATTTGGAATGAAAGTGACCTTGGATTATCTGTGTACAACTTTGAATTTACTGAGTCATTCTCCATTTACAGCTTGATCTGAGTAAACACTTTCCATTAGGGACACACCTGGAAAAACGCTGGATGCTCATAAAATATGAACTAAATTCCACATGACCTTCTAAGCTTAAGTTAAGACTAGACTAATTTTTGAGAGACCATTGGTTTCTCCTCTTTATTCCTCAACAGACTCAGCCGTATACAATTATTTTAAAATAATGTTGGAGTGGTTTATAAGGGCCTCCAGTGATGGCTGCTACAACCAGTCTCTTCCAGTGACAAATTATATTTGTGACAAAGTATAACATTCAGTTATACTGAATATATACATTTAGTTATAGTCATATAAGGATTTATAACATCCAACTAAATGCTGCTGAAGTTGAGTTAAATAATACTTAGCCTTTTCACTACAAGCAGCAATTTAGTTCTTGTATCTCCCTTCTCTGTTTTTTTGGGTTTTTTTTTTGACAACTAAGACAACCCCAGACTGTTCAGTCAGCCTTTATTTTGTGCACCTCTTGTCATTCTGGCTCTTTGCTTTCTTCTCTTGGATTGAATCAGTCTTGAAGTGTGAGAGACTGGACACAGCATCCCAGTCAGGGCCTCTCTGTGCCAGTCAGACTGGAAGAATTGGTTGATAAATCATATGGATTAAAGTCCTCTTCATGCATCCTGTTGGAATACACTGGTTTTCAGTATCAGGAGATGTCAACTCGCATTCATATTGTTACCCAGTATAAGAGACATCCTACCTGCTTGTTCCCAAAATAGTAGCTCTCCTTATTGAACTTTATTCTCTCACTACCCAAGATTTTATGTGCTGAACACAGCACTGCTGTTTGAAGAATTGATAGCTGTGTCCAACAAACTTGCATCCACCACATTAAAGTTTCATCTAATTAAGTTTCCCTAATTTGCATGGGAAAGTGTCTGAAGCCTTATTAATGCCAGAAGGCATCTGGAACTTCAGCCACCTTCACCCACTTCTCCACATGGTCTATTTCCTTTTTCTTAAAGGAAAGATGGTTGTGTGAAACCCTTTTTCTTAACTGTGAATTCCTGCCTAGCTACTCAGTTTCTTTTCAGTGCTTATTTTAGATGATTTTTCAAGTCGTTATTGACAGACTAATTATATAGCTTGTATTCTGTCCTCCCCATACTCTTAATTCAAATTCAGGAAAAGTGACTCCTGGAAACCCATTCATTTTTTACAGGTTCCTATATGAATCACCAGTAATTAACTGGAGATTGCTTCTGTCATTCTCTAATCTCTTAAGGAAATTCTTTCATCCAAGTTGAAAATATTTACCAAAACTAATTAAAGTAACCTGCAAAACAGTCTTTCCTTATTCCAGTTAGAGGCTATACTTCGTTTGTTGCACTATTTACCTTGATCATGCTGGATTGAACAAAAAGAAACATTAATGCTTTGGTCTTTAAAATTTTTGTTCAGTAATATTTCAGTACCCCCTTGTCTTCATCATCTGCTTTAGGTACACTTCCTTAAAAACTGACCTAGTTTCTGTAGGCTGCTTTTGTGTATTTGAGGCCATTGAAGAACCTGGGCTTTTCCTGAGATTCTGAATTTATTTCCCATCTTTGCTCTGCATTATGTTCCCTTAAAGAAATAACTGCATTAAGGAACTGCTGAATCCCTGAAACTGTTTTCCCTCACATTAATTTCCTAAGAGATTTGAAAGAAATTCCTGGAGTTTGCATTCTTGTCTGCTGTCACTGCTTTGTTCTTCCTTTTAAAATCTCTGAACTTCATCCTTTTTTTGATCATTTTTCTATGTTGCTCTGTTTTTCACACTTTCAGACCATTTCTCCCTGATTTTGCTGGAAGCAAATGTGGCACACCCCACCACTATCACTATGGGTTTTTTCATCATTAGGAAAAACCCACTGGTGCATTCTATGATTATTTTTCTGTGCAATCTGCCTGGCTGTATCCCTTTCTGAACGAGGGATATGCACATTCCTTGGGTTCCCCACAGCTACATGATGCTGGTCTCTGGATGAATCTCTCCGGTGCACAAAAAAACCTCTTCCGCCTACTGGCTTGTGGGACGTTTAGTACAATTCAGCTGTGACAAAATCACTGACAGCTTCAGCTTTCACAGACCTTTCTGACCTGACTCTTATGTTCTTCCCCACCATAATTGCACAAAACCTGTCCTGGCCAGTCCGTCCTGAGCTATGCTAATTCTACCTTGCTGTTCACATAATCCATTTAATTTAGGGACCCCTAAAGGCTTATTAAGGGTGGGCTATTTAAACTGCTTCTTTATGTTCTTGAAGAGAGTCCACAGAAGGTTATTTTTTAGCCAAGAACCAGACAGTGATGGGGAGGGAACAAAATACTCTGTATAACCTGATACTGTGCTGTTCAGAAGTTCCAATGGACTGAGCCTTCCTACCCTGTCAGCTGCTGTCTGGAATTCACGAGATCCTCAAGGAATGCTGCTGAGGACTCGGCTCCTTGTATTTTGATCACTAAAAGTGGCCAAAAGAACCAACTTTAGCCAAGCAGTAAAGGTTTTTCCCTTTACCCCGATGCTGAGCAGGGGAGGCCATGCAAGCTGGGCGAGCCGGGGCCAGGGGCTGTGGCGAGGTGAGGCGAGCTGGGGGCCAGTGCGGGGACCAGAGGAAATGGCCTTAAGCGGAGGCTCGGGCGAGTCACATGAGCTACAAGAAGAATTTCACCGTTCGGCTGGTCACGCTGCCCAGGCAGGCGCTGGAGCCACCATCCCCGGAGGTGTTTAAGAGACGTATGGCTCTGGCGCCGGGTGATGTGGTTTAGAGGTTACAGTGACGCCTGTGAGGGTGGACTGGACCACACTGAACGCCTCTTCCACCCCCGGTGTTTTCTGTGAGTCTAACGGGAGGGGCAGCGGGCCCGCGCGGCCTCCCACCGCCGCTGCCGAGCCCGGGCCTGGACGCCGCGGCCCCGGACGTGACGCGCGGGGCGCAGGCGGATCCCGCCCCCGCGCCCCAGCCCGCGCGCGGGGGCCGAGGCGGAGGAAGTCTGGCCCCGCCGACGCGCCGTCGCGCCCGCCGCCGCCATCTTGTGCGGGAGGAGGCGGCAGCAGCAGCAGCAGGAGCAGCAGCAGCAGCGCGGAGGAGCCGCGGCCGCGCCTCCCGCCCGCCTCCTTCCCTCGCTCCCTGCTTCCCTCCTTCCCGGCCCCGCCGTCCCGCTGCCGCGGCGCCATGTCTGCCGAGAGCCCCGAGCCCGCCTCGGCCGAGGAGCAGAAGGTGGGTGGCCGGGCCGAGGAGCACAAGGAACCCCGCGGGTTCTCCCGCCTCCATCGGCGCGGCCGGGCCTCTCCCTTCCTCAGCGCCGGGAGCCCCGCGGGCCGCAGCGTCTCCGGGCCCGGCCGCCCCGGGCTGTCGGAGCGCAGCAGGGCCGGGCGGCGCTCCCCGGGCCCCCGGCCGTGTGGGGCTGGAGGCGGAGGAGCCGCACCACCAGGATGGCTCGGGAGCGGCTGTTCCCTGGCCCGTGGGCGGTGTGCGCTGGCCGGGCCGGGCCGATGGCGCTGCCTCGCTCGTTCTGCGGCCTCGGCCCCGCTCCCTCCGGCTGCTCCACGGGCCGCGCGTCCTGCGCGCTGGGCTGCGGCTCACGATCGCAGCGGCGGGATGGACGCCAGCCGTAATCCGCAGGCTAAACGTTTGTTCCACTTGTAAAAAATGTTCATTTTTTCATAGAATCAACTCAGGAGCAGAAATTCCCAAATCACAACGACCGTGACCTGTGCTAGTTAAGGCTTTTAGAAAGAATGACTGGCTGGGTTATCTTGTGGCGTCCCTCTTAGGTCGTCTCTGTAACTAATAATTGCCATTTCTCAAGGGGGGTTTGGTTGCATAGATGGCTGTGCTGTGACTTTAAGAAGCCGTTTGTTTTTTAGTCTTGTCATTGCTGTGGGAGCCCGGTTGCAATCCCCGCGGCTATGATCCGGAGAAGTTATGAAACACAAGTACTGCTTTGAAGGACGCTAAAAGAAAAAGCTTAATCTACATCAGCTGTTAAGTTTTTGTTTAATAATTTACAATTTGTAATATGAGTTAGTCGCACAAGTAGGGCTTTGGGGGTTAATACGGAATGATACCTTCTCAATAGGTGCAGTAATCAGAACCAGCTTCTTGTCAGCTCTGTAATCTGCTCTTAAATAGGTGTGTTCTGCAGCGTGACTGAATGCTCATGCTAGGTAGGCTGCTAAAGGGATACTGTTCCTGTTCAAAGCCTATAAAAATAAGTCCCTGGCCTATGCAGCACTCCTAGAATAGCTCTGTAATAAGAGCATAGTTAAACATGTGGCAGCAAGTTTATTGTAATGCCTTCTAGGGTGTTCTGATGAAGTCAGGTGACTGGGGCTGATTTTCCTAACGAACTTTCAGACTGAAGTCTTGAAATGTCATGCTTGTGCACTGCTTGGAGAAATTACCTTTTACTTGAGCGATGGGAGGTCCTTGCTGCTCTTCTAATTTAGTTTTATTCTGGTAAAGTGTTCAAGAAAAATTATATAACATCAATAAATAAAACTTTTATTATATTCTGGTCTGATAACTGTGATATCAGTGCTGTTATGACATTGCAATATTAACCTCCACTAAAACTATTTGTCTGGGTAGGCAAAACTGAACATTCACTCGGTTAATGCTTAGCTCTGAAACCCTTACATAAACAACCCATTTTGCAGTACTTATTCACGTATGCTTCAAAAAGATGACGCCCCTAAATGAACTTTGAGACAGTGTTTTCATGATCAGAGCTTTTTTGTAAACTCTCTGACATGCTGTAGGAAGCTTGTGCTGAGCAAGAAAGGTTTTTAACTACAGTGCTACGAACTGAAAATCTGCCAAAGACCAGCGTTTCCTGTTCTTGGTGTGAAAACTCAGGACAGTGGCAGGGGGAAGTTCAGAAACAAAGAAACTTTGGACATAGGAGAACATATGTTTGGTTGAGTCTTTTGGCCTTAAAAGCCTGTTTTTTTTCAGGAAGCTCTTGGAGGTGGTGCAATTTGTTGCTGAATTGGTCTTTGCCACATCAGTTTGCTGTAGGGTTGTGCTGTTGCCGAGTTTTTCCCATTTTCTGCTTTGCATTTTGTCTGATGTCTTCTACTAAAGATGAGCCATTCACACCAGAGTTTTAAAAGGCTCATGGCTCTTTTTTTAAGTCATGCAGGTCACTTGTCCAGCAGATACAGAACTTAATGCTGCTGGAACCTCTGCAAAGATTAAAATCAAAAGCTGTCTTTAGGTGAGTTGGGTAACTACTGCCTTCCTGGTAGATCATTTTAATGACTTCATGAGCTGTGTCAGATTCCTGTAGAGAACTAAAATTATAACTTTTGTGTGGTTGTCACTTGGAAGAAGAGCGTGGTATATCTTGATTTCTGCCCACTCCCCAGTCATTTGTTAGTCACTTGGTTGTTGCTTCTGTAATTCGAGGGAGAATGTTCTGAATGTGGGAGTGGCTTGGACTAAAGTCTTCGGGGCTCAGCAGCACATCTCTGAGAGTGCTCAATACCGTTTAGTCCTCAGAAGAATATAAGATCAGGACGTGCAGGCAGTGATCATCGCAAGAAAACTCTCCGAGGTCTCAGCAATCTGGTTTAAAAGGCTTCTGAGCTGCACATGAGCACATCGAATTGTTTTCTGAATCTAAATTCTTGGCACTCCCTGTATCCTTCAGCAAGGAGTTCTGCAGCTTAACTATTTTACGTGAAGAACTGTTGTCTTAAGTATTTTTTGAACCTGCCGTCAGCTAGTTTTGTTTGACACCCCAAGTCGTGGTATTGAAATTCTTTAATTTGTGTTCTGTGGGTTTTTGGGTCTTAGTTGTTGTTGGTCATCAAGAAGAAGCGGCAGTGCTCTGTATCCTTTTGAGCTGCATTGATGCATAACACGATGTTTTTGTTTGGATTGCCTGCTGTGCCATAATTTGTCAGCCCTGTGAGTTTGCATAAATGTCTCCTTTGATGCACCGTGAATACATATTTATATAAGCTATTTATTGTTGGTCCTCTTGTCTTAAAAAATACGTCCTTTTGGCTTTTAGTGGCAAAATGTGCCTCCTCAAGTACTTTGTCTGTTGGCTGAGCAGTGAGTACCCAGTGATTCAGCATTAGGTGTTCAAAGTGTTGAGCTGAAAGGATTACTTTTGAGCAAATCCAGTCCGTGGTGGCATTCTGATGAGCCACAATAGGGAGAGCAGCTGCTGCGTGATCTTTGTTATACATGAGAACCGTGGGCTTGGCTAGTGTGATACTGCCTAGTGAGAAATGGCATGGTTCTACGTTCAGTAGTGTCAGGGAAACTTTGCCCTTTATTAGTGTTTGGATTTTGCATTGTATTGCCTAGCTGCATTTTCATCTAATAAAAAGCATTGGTTCCTGTTGTCACTGAAGTTTCTCTTTAATTGTTATGAGAGTTTCTATTTTTTTCCTTGGGAGAACTGTTAATTTGCTTTCCTGTTGTATTGTGCAAAGCTGTCCTTGAGGTGTTTTGCCCAAATTGAGCAACTAGAAAATGTTATACTCTAAATCTGTTACAGTCTTTGTTTCTGAGGCTCCTTACCAGAAGGATGTTGAATCTTTCACAACCTGGAGCAGTTTATGAGATAGAGAAGAGCACCTAGGGATAGGCAAGTGTGGTGGTGGCTCTTGTTCTTCAGTTCTGGTTTAAGTAGCTCCCTGCTCCCTGTGTCCCTGTCCTCCCTGCTGCTGTGTTAACATACCTGTTTGTGCAGCTGCCTGGTCATCTAGGCTGTGGAAACCGATCCAAACGAAGCAGCCCAACAAGGGGAGAAGAAAAAAAATTCTGAATGGTTATTTTTCTGTTGGATTAGTTTCTGTAAACCCTAACTGGGGAATACAGGCAGTCATGCTGATTGATGCAATGCAAAGGATGATGATAGGCATGGAAAAGAGTATGAAGGGGCTGCCTAAGCAGCTCAAGGTGGACATGAAATCTTAGTCATAGATGAATGACGCTCTTCTGATTTACATGGCAATTCTTACTTGCTGCCTGAAAGTCTTTTTGTGACTTCAGGTGATAATAACAATTCTGTGCTACAGCAGTCAGTACAAATCATTATATATTTTCTCTGAACCAGGTTTTTATTTAAAAAAAAGGCTGTGGCCAAATACTGGAAAAAACAGACCAAGAATTTTGAATGAAAGATATTTTAGAAACAATTCAATAGAATAAATAGTGCTTCGTACATTAAATTGCTACATGGACTAGGAACAGATGAGTGTGAAGTAGAGGCCAGTGAACAAATTGCAGTTTTGCCAAATGAATATCTCTAAATTATTATTTTGAGCATCCATGTTTTACAGTATGCTCATAAAATAGGCATTTTATTTTACACAAATGCACTACCCAACTGTCTTCATCCTCATAATTTCAGGATAATTATAGACATGTATACAGAAACACAGTATTGCTATTAATGTAACAGCAGGCATGTTTTTGAGAATGTTTCACAGTGAATATCAACACTTTATGGCTGGAGCAGCCATACAGATCAGTGTGGCAGTGGAAGTGCCAATCTGCCTATGCAACTAAATGATGAAACAGGCATTTGGAAAAAAAAAAATCCTGTGATTTTTGCTCACTATTCAGTATTTGTTCTTAGTAGACCCCTTATTTTGATCCAAAACAAAAAGAGTTTTGTTTGAGTTTTTTAATTCAAGATTGAATAATTCAGATTGCTTTTTTTGAGAGGGAAGTGCGCATGTCTTCAGCATCTCCAGGAAAGGTGTCTAAAATGGGAGGCTGAACTCCTACAGTTGCTGTCAGCATCTGAGAAAGAATGTATGAAAATGTCTAATCAGATAATTGTAATGCTCACTTGGTAGCAGCAATGAGCATGTGGGTGTATTACCTGCAAAGCTGTTCTGCATAAAAATACATTGTTATATGTTTCACTTACAGTATCACTCACTGTCTTTCAGGAGATGGAGGACAAGGTGTTAAGTCCAGAAAAAGCTGAAGAAGCAAAATTGAAAGCAAGGTATCCTCATCTGGGCCAGAAGCCAGGAGGCTCAGACTTCTTGAGGAAGAGGCTTCAAAAAGGAGTAAGTTCTTTATTGTCCATAGGGTATAGACAAAAAAATCCAAAATTCCTGTATCTGTGATTTTTTTTTTTCCTACTCCATGGGCCTTTGCATGGTTAAAGAGTCCTAAGAACCTTAAATTTTGAGAAAGCACGAGGAAGACAAATTTGTCTCTGCACAGCAAATGCCAGGTTGGCAGGATAGCTGTTTACAGCATCAGTACCTCAACCACACTTGTTATAAAAAATTAAACTTAGAAGCTGATGTGATAGACTTGAAAAAAATGTATAGTAAACACCAAGGGTTAGGAACTCATCCTTATTCTGTAGTGATTTTGTCTTGCCCATTCTTATGCCCCCAAAATCGATGTGCACTCCTTTTAGCCATGTTTCTGGCACATGAAAGTTTGGTGTCTGCTGTTAGACCAGGCATTATCTGACATTAGTGGTTTGATAATGGTTGTATAATTCTGGATATACACCCAGACCCAAAATTAATGATAGAAGAATGAAGAGTGAGTTAATATTTCAGTATTGTTCCACATCTAACCAATGTCTCTTCTTAGCTATTTCACTGGGGGTTTTTTTTAGTTTAATTATTCATAGAGTGATTATGTAATGCCTTTCAGGCATGCTAGGACTCTGTTCTTGTAATAATCCTGGTATGTCACTGCTTCTGGTGGTGCTTTCATTGCTGTCACACTGCTGTGGCTTTTTTTATTATTGTCTAGGCCCTTTCAGTACACACAATGATTCCAGGTATGAATCCTTTGCCAACCAGCTGGTGGAGTTCAATGGTGATCTAATTCTGTGCTATCTGGTAGCATCTCTTGGGAATTGTTAGTAGGTAGGCAGGTTTTATGGATAATCTTTGTCTCATAAGTTGGAAGATAAGAAGCAGAGTTAATGGCTGCTGGGCCTGGGCAGGTGGTAGATGGGGCGACTCCCTCTGAGCTACACTGCTGCGTGGCCAAAGGCAGCCTACATGAGACTTCACTGGGTTCAGGGTATGTGTAGACACGGAAGGGTGTGGTAAGTTTGTATTGTGATGATATCTCAGGAAAACAGGCCAGCATTCTGTCAGTAAAGATTGATAGCCATAAAGGAATTATGGCTACTTGCACTTGGTGCAAATGTGAGAGAATGTCACCACCAGCAATAACATCCTGTACAATATCTTCATCTTAATTATACACTATTGAATGCAAAGGCTCTTGCAGCATGTACTTTCAGATTTAAGCACAGACAGATCCATGGCCATCTTAATTGACTTTTGCTACTCTGATGAAAGATGACATAAACTTCTGGATTCCAATTCATAATAGGCCTGCAGTTCCTGATGTGGCGATAATAACTTTATTCCATTTATTTTTTATTATGTCTATTTAGTGTGCTCAGTGTCTTAAATGATGAGGCTTCTTTACTTGATGGGGGCTCTGGTGTACTTTGGGCTGCCTGCACTGATGAGAGTTAAAATAGAGTGAGAATTGTGTATGTGCTATGAGATACTGTTTCTGAGAGGAAGACACCTGGACAGATATAGCTGTTTTTGAAAGGGATGATCAAATTCAGGCCATCTGTGAGAAGCTAGAATAAATCAGGAAAGTACAGGAATATGTTAAAAGAAGAAATGGATTGATATTCTAAAGCATATGAGAGATGGTGGGTTTTCTCAAATATTCTTCTGTGATCAGCTGTAGCCCAAATCATCATCATCAGTTTGGCAACCAGGACACACTCTGCCAGGTCATATTTGCTGTCCAGAAATGTTCTGCATTTGATGCACACTTTCTCTGGAAAAATGGTGGATGAGAACAGTACTACATCATGCTCCTGTGGAGGGATTCTGTTTGGAACTCTTAGACAGACAGACAGATATCTGCTGGCAGCTGTATCACATCTGAAGATCGAATGGTTCTTTTATTACCTAATTGCTGTTTAAAAGTTTCTTTTGATTGCTTCAGTCTTAAAGGGCAAAATGGGAAAGACGTTTTCCAAATCAGATTGTGTTCTACCTTGAGGTCTAGGCTGCAGGAGTAGTGCTAGAGCATTTTGGTGTAAATAGGAATTACACCATCAAAAAGATTGTACTGGGAAGGTTTAGAAATAAAAGCGTGTGATTCAAATGTACGATGGACTGTGGGAGAAATAGATGCAGTAACTTCAGGGCTCTGGCAGGGAACATTTAAAGTAAATTCAAATTTCTTCTGTCTAGGAACTGCTGCTGCTGAGCATTGTGCAGCTGGTTTGTACTAATGCAGAATAAAGGCTGTCATGGCAGTGTGCTGCCTGGAAGCACTTGGACATGGCTGGTCGAGATGGCTGTTGTTCAGCTGACTGAGGACTAAGCCCATACTAATCTAACTGGGTGGTCTATCTTCAGAGATGGTTGTGATTGTAAGCAGTAGTCACTAGTGTAAATCTTAATCCTGAATCTTAATTTTTTTTTGCCTCATATGAAATCTGTTCAAAATCATGGGTTATGAGTATCTTAGACCTCATGGTGAGATGTAAAAACAATGCAACTTTTCCTGCAAAATGTGTCAGTGAGCAGTTGAAGACTTGGATTTAGAATTGGATGAAATTCCATGCCTCATTTTACCTTGATGTGGATAAATAACAGTTATTTGGCTTTGACATGCATAGATAACTTATTATTTTGAGAAGTCTGGCTACTATTAAAGGTAATGATAATAAAAAGTTGCTGATATATTAAGGAACACTGTTTTTCAACTAGGAATTTAAAACTTAATTTACTTTTGTATTCAGAAAAAAAATGGAATGGGGGATAATAATTTCCTTGACATAGTGCTTTTCAGAAGGACTGTACAGTAGATTTGACTTCACTAAATAATTGGTTTGGGAACTTTAGGGATTACAGTTTCACTATTTTAATGTGTGCAGAGAAGAGGTTTTCTTGGTAGCACACACTTGCATGCTGCATTGATCTCTGGTATGATATCAGGTTGTGTTCTCCAGCTTTAATTTGTGCATTGTTTGGTTTTTGTGTGTAGCAGAACTTGTTCACTGCAAGAAAATTTGCAGACCCCAAGGTTTCAGTTGTGGGAGGTGAGCTTTTGGGAAAACCAGGGCAAAAATAACGTTCAGATTATTGTTCACAATGATGTTAAGTTCAGCTGTCTGTGCTTACTAGTTTTGATAAGACTTTTTTTAATCAACATAGAGCTACTTTGATGAATCACGGAGATTTTACAACTTTTTAATATGTAAAATATCTTTTTAACAATGTAATTCAGTGTATACATCTGTAAGATTTCAGGCTTTTAAATATATGTGTTTTGTCTTCTAGCAAAAATACTTTGATTCTGGTGATTACAACATGGCTAAAGCAAAGATGAAGAATAAGCAACTGCCTACTGCAGCTCCTGACAAGACAGAAGTCACTGGTGACCATATTCCTACTCCACAGGATCTTCCTCAGCGGAAACCATCTCTTGTTGCTAGCAAGCTGGCTGGCTGACGAGAACAGCTGAACTGCATGATTATTCTCATTCCTGTTATTTCTCCTTAATAGTTACTTCTCACCCTCACATCCCCCTTTTTCTTTCTTACACTAAGTCATGAGACTGACAGCTTTGCAGGTAGCGATAGCATGTGCTGCTATTGTAAGGGAATACTGTTAAGAGTAAAACGTAGTATTTGGACTAGTTGAGAACAATGCACTGATTAAAAAGGACAAGTTTGGTTAGAGCAATGTAATCTACTTGAAAATGTACATATTGCCCATTTCCTAGTGTAGGACTGGTTCCAGCAAGTGACATCGCAAGTTTTACAACTTCTAATGTTTCTGCTTTTGTTATTTCATCTTAATTACAGCATATTTGTATTTAATATAACCTCCAGTTGTGTTGGGTTTTTCTTCCGTGTTTGGGTTTGTTGTCTAAAATAGAGGTTTAGACCACAAGTTGCTAGATGGTAAAGCATGTATAAAAACAAAGACAGGGCTCTGATTGAATTTTGTTTCTGCTTTTGAACTTGAACGGCCTTAAACCTGTTTCAGCTTTAACAATAGAGTTTTTACTTGGGCAATATTTGCCCATTCTGGTGTAACTCTTGTGAACCTAGTGCTTATTGACAACTGCCTGTTGAAGCTGGTATTCTTTTCAGTTCCGTAGCTTAGGACACACTTTTGTTGAAGATGTGGATGAAGTGTGCATGTGCATAGACTGTTGAATTCACTCTTGTGCCATTTTTTGTAAATACAATAGTTTTGCACAACCTTTTGCAGACGTCTATTAGTTTTATGTTTTAAAAAGCAGGTAATGTGCCAATCAAAGCACAAGTGATTCTGTATCTTTCAAAGTCTTGTCCTGAAACTAAGAGCCCAGAATCTTGCTACTGAAAGTAAAAATAGTATATCTGAAATTTGTGAAACACATTTACACTTGACTCAACCTTATGCTTTTGCAGTTGTATATTTTGTTTCACAACAAAATCCAGCATTCAAGTATAAATTTGGAATTTGTACCTATATTTGCAGACAAGTGCCCTTTCTGTTCAGCAGTTGTTTAAGCTTTTAAAGCAGAAATGCTCTGTCTGTTGGCATGGAATATGGCTAAGTGGCTAAGTGTACTGTTCTGGAGAGTTCCCTGCGTGGCAAACACCAAATTTAGGCTCACTAACGCTTGATGCGCATTTGGCTTTGGGCTATTTTAGATTTCTGGAAGCAGAAGGGTATCTTTTTTTTTTTTCTTGAACTCCTGAAGAGGTAGTAAATTATTTCCTTTTCTTTGTTGTACAGCAGCCCCTCATTTGCTTTGTGGAAATAAATATCTGGAAAGGTATTTCTTTAATGACTTATTGAGAAATAGGTAACTTTTAATATCAGAAAATAGGATTGAACTCCAGTTCATGCTTATGATGAAGGTTGTAAGTACTAGACAGACAAAATACATAGTTGGTATTAGTTAGGTGAACTGATGCATATAAAACATGTTAGTTCAATGAAATCAGAATATTGAAAGTGGAGTATGATCCATAATATAGTTGATTTTCTTACAGGTAGTCACAGCCTTCACAGTCTTTGGGAGAACAAGAAACTAAAATTTCAATTTACCGAATGCTTTTTCTTTAAAAAATAGTTTGGAAACAGCCTGTTAGAAACAAAGCACCAACGTGTGTATCACAGGAGAAAACACTTAAAGATGCATGCTTTTAGAAGCTTGTACTTTGTGCTGACATATTCAGAAAGGTCTTGGGGTATAAAGGACTGCTAGTCAATACCAATGTTGGCCCATATCTTCTGCAATGCTCTCTTTGAGAGGCAAACAAAATGGTCAAGAGAAATTGAATAGTCTTTATTTGGTCCTGTTTTGATCAGAACATACAGTGTCTAGGTAATGTTTTTGATTCAGAGAAGCAATTCCAGAGAATTTCAAAATTGCTCACCTGATTATTTTCAAGTCTGTATAGCCCTGTTTTAGGTAGTTAGGTGGGCTTTGTCAAGCCTGTCCTTACTCCTTATCCTCCACTAGTATTACAAATAATTTGTGGTTTTTGCAGAACACTTTGAAGAAATGGACCTACTTTACTTCTTTAAGAAATTAGGCTGGAAGAGTAACAAGGAAACTGGAAATATTGAAGCAAGCTGCTTTTTATAAATGTTTGTTCTAATGTGAAAATCCTTCTTTATTCTTCTATGTATAAATGAAATTGAAACTTAATGATAGGATTGGGCCTGAAACAAATGTTGAACAACTTAAGGTGACTTGCTGTGTATTGTCTGGTGCCACTATTCTGTAGCTCCCCTAAGGTGAGTTCTCTTGATGTTTGGGAAGGTTTCAAAAGATAGCCATTTAAATTTAAACATTCCACTCACTTAGCTACAACTCAGCTTGTCCTGCTGGTTGGACAACACAAGCTCTTCCAATGCTCACTCAGTGACTTGCAGTTCCTAAGATTACTACAGATTCAGCTATGAATATATTCTCCATGTGTATATTTGAAGTACTGTAATACTAACTAGGTCAGTGACTGATTATGAGCCTTCACATCTGACAGACCTCAGCAGCAGGCACAGCTACTTTGATTCTGTACACTGTATAAAACTTAAGTCCAGTAGTCACTTAACAGTAAATGGAACATGACTGCAGATTGATGCTTACTTTCAGCTTACTCCAGCAAGATAACTCAGCTATCCAAACTGATGTACATAATGTATTATATGAGTTTTACCATTTGATAATTGCCTTTTTCAAAGAAAACCTATCCACACTGTAGACTGGCAGTCCCTTTCATATCTTGCCTTTAAAGATAGACAGTGTTTAGTTGTTAGAGTAGTACTCATGTAGGCTTGTTATAGCAGATAGCACCAACATTTTATTTGAGATAGTTACGTGGATTAATTACAACTTCACAGATATGTCCCCAAATCTGTAACACCAAAGGCTTCCCTCTCATTGTTCTTGATGTAGTAGGACAGTGTTTGTGTAAAGGCCACAGGAGTACATTTTGTTGGACATATTTACACCCAGTCAAGATGTTAAGGTGATAAAAGTGTCAATTGTTCTTTACAAACTTACACGTTGTATAGTATACAGAATAAATTGATTTACTTAGTTTTTATTGCACCATGGAGGTTTGTCTCATCTTTACTGTGGTTTCCTAAACAATACTGGATACTTCGGTATTCTCTGTGGAAAATTTCTAAACCCTAAATCTTGCTACTCTGTATCATTAAAAATATGACTGGGCTTTGGTTTCTAGTATGTTAGACTACAGAATTACTTTAATGTAATCACATTTATATATATTTCAGTGCTTATTTTTCTATTAAGGCAATTAAAGCTTATTGTTTGAAAACTCCGTAACAGATGATTGTTTGGGTCCCTTGCACTGAATGAAGGGGATGTTTGGGAACCAGCTTGGTGCAAAGAAGTTTGCATTGCTTTAGACTGCTGGCCTAAATATGGCAACATTTCAAGAAACCACAATGCTGGAAAAAAGTCCCACTAATTTCCCAGTCAGCCTGAGGCTTGGTGCTGATCTTTGCACAGCTTCCAGATCCATGGGCTGTTATTTACACAGTTAGCTCAGTCCCCAAGGTTATAGTAACACCCTCTGTGCTCTGCATACCTGCATGCTACGTGATTGTCTCTCTTCCTACATATCTCTTGTATTACATTTCAGAGTTCTTAACTGTTCCATCAGTACTGGCTGGAACCAGCCCTGTTTTCTACAGCTGAAATCCCCAGGCCTGGTCCTTGTGGTGTGAGAATACAGCCTTGGCAGAGAACTCACTGCTCACTCATTGTACAGTTTGACAACAGAATAGGAGGTCCTGTGTGAGAAGGGAATTTCTCTGCCAGAGTTGAACAGATCACAGATATGAATGGAACACAGATGTAAGAAAAAAGATAGGACAAATGCTTCTTAACTGCTGAAAAAAAATTGCATAGAAATTCAGTGTAAAATTCTACATGGGGACTGTGTCAGTTACATCATCTATATATTGTTATCTGGAACACCCTGGGATCTATGCTCTGAAAAAAATGCCACCTTTTCAAAAAGATGTTGTGTGCAAGGTAAGAGGTGAGGTCTTTTAAAATCTTGCCAGCAAGTATTTGATGCAGAAGATCATCTTAAAGTAGTCGGTCTGGATACATTACAAACAGGTTGTTTCTTGGCAACTTTCAATGCCCCCAGTTCCTGTCCTTAATGGCAGATTTGAAATCCTGGTTTATGCAAATTGTGTCAAATCTTAGCATATTTTGGACTCAGATATCTATTTTCTGCTGTGGCTCATAATTACATTAGGCTCCTGAGCTCCAGCTGTGAGTGGCTGAGATCAGTAATCCACAGTCCAGGCAAACTCCTGAAATGAGTGTCTTAGAATTTAGCATAGATATCCTGAGGAAAGGGTTCAAAATTATTGGATGTGAAGCAATCACACCAAGAGGAGGTCCAGGTCCTTTCTGAAAACAAAACTGAAATTTCAGTTGTTTACAGTTCCAGTGTTGCACGTGAAAGATGACTGGCAGTTTTAGTATAGATCTCTCTGATTTGCCTTGGCAGATGGATGAAGAGCAGCTATGAAAACTGCTTAGCCAAAACCTCACCCCTGACCTGGACAGCAGCTCCCAGGAACCCATTCTGGGCTTTTTATAACACTGAGAGTGAACGTTCAGTTCTGCTGGAGTGAGCCTCCTGGTGTGGGACAGCAGCAGCAATCATGGTTGATAAGCCTGGACATACTGACAGAACCTGGGAAGGAATGTAGTTTTTCATTCTGTTCACATTATTTTGAACTCTCCCAGCAGAATCAGGTGGTTTTTTAATCTCTATTTACTAACCTTACTTTCCTAGCTGTGAAGGCCATATGTTTGCACCTGATACAAACAACTTTGGGTAAGCTATGTATTTTCATCTTGGCTATTTTTTATTTGTGCTTGCTACTTTCTCCATCTCCTTCTTTTTAGATAGCAGCAGTAAAGTCCAGCTAAGCATTTATTGGGAGTGTTTGTTTTGGGAGTCAGGATAGTGTTTTCTCTCTGTTACTAAACTGATGAGTGGTTTCTGACCCATTGCTTTCATGGTTCAGTTTCTCTGTAAACAGGTTTATCTGTTTCTTTGGAAGTCGCGAGTTTCAGGGGCAGTGCAGATACTACTCACTGAATACACAGCTGTTAGCTAAACAGCTGAATTCTGAGAGAGGATAGTCAAAAGCAGTTTGGTGGAGAGTGTGGCAAACTTAGCTATTTTAAACTTGTTTTGTATTTTGGACTACTTGGACCAGTAGGATGCATTTCCAAGGTGGAAAACTAAAACATAGAAAGAATAGCTTCAGTTCTGCTGTCAAAAGAACGCTTGACATAAACTGAGCTGTACAAAACAATCATTAACAAATCACAAAGGAGTTGGGTATCGTCTTGAGACCTTGCTGAAACATGGAGTATGCTTTTCATTCCCCTTTGTCATCGATGTTAAACTTCTCAAAGATGTGTACCTCCACGTCTTGGTGAGAATGGACTTAATTATGGAAGGAACTGGTTTGGGCCCATTTCATTTCAATGCCTTCAGTAACGGTTTGAACGACAAATGCAATCAAGCTGTAAATAATTTGAAAGATGGGATTAGAATCGGTGCCCGTGAAAGGACGGGACCGGACGGTTCCCTGCGCCTGGTGGTGCCCGCGGTGCGGAGCCTCCTCCACGCCTCGAGTAGGGCACGGGCTGGGGACCAGACAAAATCATAAATATCCCTGATGACATAACGAGTAATTTGTTCAGCGTAGGAGAGAAAGAATAAAATGAATTTTAAAATAATTTTTAAAAAGTATGGTAAGGGAGAGGAGGAATACCGGTTCTGGCAGAAAGCGGGGGGTGCGCAGCCCCACTGACCGATCGCCCAGGGGCCCGGGAGCGGCAGCGGCGGAGTCCCCGCGGCGCGGGCCGGGGCCGCGTCCCGCCCGCCGGTGGGAGGCATCGCGCCGCCCGCCCCGCGTCCCTGCCCGTCCCCGCCGCTCCCACAATGCACAGAGCCCGCCAGGTAGCAGCAACATGGCGCGGGCCGCCGCCTGAGCATCCTCCTCCTCCTCCTCCTCCTCCTCCTCCTCCTCCCGCCCGCCTCCGCCTCCCGCCGCCGGGCTGCCGCAGAGGGGCCGCCCGCCCGCGCCCTGCGCCATGGCAGCCTCCGAGCTCTACACGAAGGTAGGGCGGCGGCGGGGCCGGGGCCGCGCGGGGGCGATGGGGCCGCGGGGCGGGCGCGGCGGGAGCGGCGCGGCCCGGGCGGGCGGCCCGGCGGAGCAGCGGGGACGCGGGCGGGGTCCGCATCCCGGCGGGCGCGGGGCCGCTCCCCGCCGCCGCTGAGTGCCGGCCCCGCCGCGCCGCAGGGGCTCGGCGCCCCGGGCCCGCGGGCAGCCGCCGTGCCGCCCCTCCCGCCCCGCCCGCCCGGCTCCGCGCTCCGCGCTCCGCGCTCCGGCCGCGGCGGGGACGCGCCGCGGCCGGGGAGCAGCGCGGTGGGGCGGCTCGGTTATCGCCTTCGGGGACACCGTCCCGCTCCTTGAGGAAAAACGGCTTCTACGACATAAGCGCTTTGATATTCAGCTACGCTTTTTGGTGACACTGCACCTTTGGATTATATTCTTCTGGCATTCGTTCAGAAGCCCTGCAGTCAGCAGTGATGCGCAGCGTGACTCTCATATGCTCTTTAATCAGACATTTTTCTAATCTTTTTAGTCTTGTATGTTAGTATCTCATCAGCTTCTGCCTGGAAACAGTTACTGTCCTGTGCATCTTGATGGCAAATTGAGATGTGGAAATGGTTATTTTCACCCCTAGCAATGCATTGTTTTCATTGCTCTGCCTTGAGCTGATGTATAAATATGAAAAAAAAAATGACAGACAACAGGTCTTTAAGGGCAGAAGGGATGACACAGGTCACTGGAATTGAGCAGGGCAGTACAGCATGGCAAACTCCACATACTACTTTCAAAAGGCTTGCACAGTCCAAGGGTGTTGGTAGGAAAGCCACACCATCTAGATCCTTGACCCACTTAGTGAAATACTCCAGAATTATCCCCAGTCTAGCACTCTGCAAGGAAGGAAAGGAAACAGACTTTTTGTTTTGACATGGATAGGTCACCTTATGTGTAGAGTCCTCCTGCTCAGGAGTGGTGGGCCAGCACAGTGACTGCATCAGGACAAATCGAACCAGACAGTCCCTTCAACAGGGACTGCTTGCTCTGAGAGTGTATTTGTGTAGGAGAGATTGAATGAGAGGTGAGGTGCATGCCTGCACCCCCAAAAGATTAATTAAATACATTAATGACAGGGCACACCTTGGTGTTTTGTATCTCATACAAGAATACCTCTTTGAATTCTCCCAAAGGGATGAAATTTACCATTCTGGTCAAGAGAGTGGTGGTACTGCAGACTTGTTTGCAGGCACCCAACAGACCTTCTCTGTGTAAGGAGTTATTTTAGAAATGTGGGTTTGATTTCTTCTTCTCTGATGATGTTCTTCTTATGGAATTAAAATGTCTCATAAAGTGTGGATCAGACTACTTGCTTTTCCTTTTTTCTTTTTTCTTTTTTTTTTTTTTTTTTAATTCCCAACTTCATCTGACCTTGAATTCTCTTCACTGAGTGGTTGATTCCTTTGGTCAGAAGCTGCTCCAAAAATGTGGGTGTGCTCTTGTCTTGGACCTGTGTTACAGTGGAAAGCTCAAGGCCCCTTATAATTCCTGAGGAGGGCCTGGCTCAGAGTTGGGCAGGCCAGGGTAGGAAACCTGCTGGGTGCTCAAGAGAGATTCTCTGCTGGCTTCCCTCTCTGCTGGCTCTTTCCTCAAGTAATGGCAGCATGCTGCTTGAATAGCATTCAGTATCTCATCCTTGATTAGGTAACATAAATAATGGATTTAAGGTCAAAGCATGCTGAGGTAAAAAGAGCAAACACAAAGTCAGACAAGTGCAGGGATGGTCCTGCAATAGGGACTCGCTGGGTGATGAAAGCCAGTGAGGTTGTTTCTGTGCTTCTCTCACACCACAGGCTGTTCTTGTCCTCTTTAGAGACACATGGAGGCACAGAAAGAGTGAGTTTCACATCTTTTTTAACTGGTAAGCAGAGATCGTCATTCAGGGCAGCTGCTTAAAGTACCAGAGCTTCCAGTGTAGTATCAGCTCTTAGCATATGGTGTTGGCATAGACACTTTGCTGTTAAGCAGGGTCAGGGATGAATTTTCAGTGTGCATGTGTGTACTCTGAAGCAGAGGCAGCTCTCTTTCCCTCTCCCACTGGATGCCCCCATCCCAGCTTGCCTGTGTTTTTCAGGTGGCTGTGGTGGTGTGAGTAACTTGCAACAAGGGTTGGTGAAGTTATGTTAATGACTGGATGAGCAGTGTTGCAAAGAAGTTGTTGGCATTTCTTCAGATGCTGTCTGAGAATGGCAAAACAGACTTATTTCCAGCTGGGGGTGGTGGAAGTGGGGCTCTCTGCTGTATGCTCCAGTGTGTCCAGTTTGCTAGTAGGTTATCCCTTCAAATTTGGGTTCTTTGCATACCAACATAAAGCTAGCACCCACTATCCCAACCACATATTGAAATAGCTGAAAGGAACTCTTATTTTTCCAAGCTAAATTTTTTGTTAGAAACCAGCAATACAGATTTTTTTAAGAAGTCATGCCACTCCTGTGAAAGCCCTATTGTTTTGATTCATCCGGATGTGTTTCTAAATTTGGTGGCTATATAGCCAGCCTTGGAGTTGGACATGGTTGTAGTTAATCTAGAAAATTTGATTTAACTCAAAGGACTGCCTCAAGTGCACTCACAAACTAGTTGTGAGCAGTGGGCTGAAACCATGAGGCTTTTTATTCCTGTGCCCAGTGACTCTGCAAATTCAGACTCTGCTTGGGGGCATTAGCTTTAATTTTGGGGTGAAGCAGCTTAAATCAGTTCCACATCTCAGGCATTCTTACGAAAAACGTTATGCTTTTGAGCCTTGTCCTGTTGGATATATACCTTTAGCAGGTCTAGGTGGTCTTGCTGTAAGTTCATTTCTGGAAGTTTTGGATCTTTGACATTGCAAACAGACTTAGGAGAGCCTTGGTGTGGTTCCTGGGTCATTGTAGCTCCACTGAGCCATGCTTGGGTGCCGCTGATCCATTTCAGCATTTCAGTAACTGTTGGCCAACAGCAGATATACACCTACTTCTGCTGACCCATAAAAACTGATAGGGACAATCTAGGCTAGGTACTGTCTTTTGTTAAATGTAATTTGATTTCTGTGGAAATTAAGAACAAGGGAGGATGCTCTGCCTAGAATTGGAACTCATCTGACTACTCTGCTGAAACTGCCATATTTTGTGTTTCAAGTCACCTTGGTGAGTTTCAGGGGTGTGAAACCAAGCCCCGACACATGCTCTTCTCGCCTGTACACAAAAATCAACAAAACTGATCAGACACTGTGTTTATGCTGCCTCTTTTAAAATCAGAGTGAAGAGGTGACATTTTTATTCTGTTTGCATCTATTTTTCCCTGAGATTGAGTTGTTTCTCTTTCATGCTGTGTTTTCCTAGAGCGTGCTGCTTTGCCCTCTCGAGACTTCTGTTTCCCTTTTGTATGGCTGTGTACAGTGCACTGATTTATTTACTTATCCATTCAGTCAGACATTCATTTATTTTCATTCTTGCTGCTACCATTGGGCTCCTCCCTTTCCATTATCTTTGAGATGAGGGGGAGCTAGCTCCAGCTAGCTTGGTCCTGACATAGGGCCTAATCCAATTTCAGTTTTAGTGAGTGGAAATGTTCCTTTGAGCACAGAGGAATCAGTAAACAGTTTTCACTGGAGAGCATGGCCTGGGCAAGCTGATCTCAGTAGCTGACTTTGAAATGGTTCAGTTTGAGGGTTTATGAGCAATAAATTGAGTTAGGGAAGTGTCAGAGGAAACTGCACAGAACAAAAGCTGCTTGTGCTGTCCCCAGCGTTGCAAGTGGCCCTTTCTTGGTTTCCCGTGGCTGTCTGCAGCAGCTGCTCTGGGGGTGAAGCCAGGGGTGTTACAATGCTTGGTCTTCTCCTTTGGCAGTGCTGGGTGCTTGCAAGCAAAAATGGCAAGCAGCAGATTCTGACCAAGTAATGGCTCTGCTTGAGTACGAGTGTTACATGGGGAGGGAAATACAGCAAAAAACAACCTGAGTGTAAGAGAGAAAATGGAACTATTTCAAAATTTCTGTGCCTGTTAGTGGGCTTTTCTTGGGATTTAAAAAAAGCTGCTTTAATTATATAGTCCTGTGTATTGCTGTGCAGACTTGTTTTAAAGCAGATTCTCTCACCCAGCATGCAAGAGGCCAATCCACACACAGAGTTATTTGACTTTAAATATGTCAAATGCAGTTACAGTTCTGCAGAGAAAGGGGTGCTGGGTGGCAAATCCATAAAGGCAGCACCACGACTGCCAAAACTTCTCACTAGTTATACAGTTTAGCAAACAAAGGCATTAATGTTCATTGGCTACAAGTTACCTAGTTCCCTTATTAATTAGTATTCTGTCTTCTGGTTAATGACTCTCTTGCTTCTCATGCTAAGTCTTGCATGCTCAGTGTTTCTCTTCTTTTGAGCTGGTGATTGCTTGGGTTGGTGGCTGTGTGCTGGTGGTCAGGATCTGCCCCTGCTGGAGTTACCTTTTACCCATTCAGAACTGATTCAGCACAGTTGCTTGAGCTGGCTCTGTTAGTTTCTTCCTTGTCTGGAGGTTGTGTGACATGTCCTTGTGGCCCCTAAATGCTGCATTCTGTGTGTCCACTGTCAGTGGACATCCTTTTCCCAAGCTTTGTTAACCTCCCAGTACGCCTGAGATCACTGAAGCGGGTCAAGCCCCAAACCTTAACAAGGCAACTCTACCAACAAATACTTTGTCTTTCACACACCTGGGCATCCCTTAGAGCTTGTTAGCTGCTGTCTGTTTCGCAGATTAAATCTCCTTTCATGTTGATTAGGCTTGAAAGTATACAAAGATCAATCAGAGAAT
The DNA here is from genome assembly GCF_031753505.1 of Anomalospiza imberbis. NCBI lineage: Eukaryota > Metazoa > Chordata > Aves > Passeriformes > Viduidae > Anomalospiza > Anomalospiza imberbis. The sequence goes on along the minus strand of NC_089693.1, from coordinate 12,258,048 downwards.
ATCCTTAGGAAAATTTTTACATGTTCCACAATTCACAGCAAAACTATTGCTGGTGATCTAAGTGTTCTGTAAGCATTGAGCAGTAACCATGTGTCTCAGAAGGTGACAGCTGAGTCCTTCCAGAGTGCTGGTGCCCATCAGTGCAGAGATGGGAGTCCTGCAGGCACAGCTGGGACCTCCTGCTCTGCTTGGAGTGGCACGGTTCAGAGCAGAGAGGCTCTTGCAGAATCAGACGTGAGCTGTCGAGGAATCGCACCCCCATGGCAGTGAGCCTTCACAGGATACTTTATAACTGCACTCTGCCTCTTAAAACCCAGCACAGCAGAGGAAGAGAGGGTATTTCAGTTGCTTCTCTGCTTGGGAGAGCTGCTGTGTCACTGGAATAAACATGATGGCAGCTCTGCCAGTGACAAGTCATGGTGCTGTGCACCCGTTTTATTCCTATTGCCTTTAAATAAAGATGCTGGGGATATAATTACCCAACAGGCCAACAACACTTGGTTTAACCTGACCTCGACATTTTACTATGTTTCTGTAAAAAACCTGTTCTCTGTAGTCACATGTCAGCCACAGCAGCTGAAGAAACTGAGAAAGCTCTTAGCTTTCCAGCAGCACTTTTGTGACGTGTCAGCAGTCTGTTGGTAAAATAAACTGTGAGCCTTGGGAAGCAAGGCAGGCCATGGTTTGAGCTGGAGCCCACTCTGCACCAGAGCTGCTCCCCTGGATGCTGATCTTGTCTGGAGGAGGAAATGATGCCACCCTGGTGGAGTCAAAGAGACACCAAGCTGTTGGTGAAAGCTTCTGAAGCCCACAAATAGCTTCTGGGAGGGTGCATCCTGTCGTCCTAACGGAACACTGGAAGTTTAGCACCACTTGGAGGTACTTTTGGGGAGGGGTGATAATAGCTTTATATTTTAAAATGCTCTTCTTTTGGATTTTGGGTTTTTTTTTTCTCTGTAGATCTAATCTTGAAAGTTGTGTGAGTTCTTTGTTACAGGTAAAGAACAGTGAAAGTCACATTTTTAATAATTGGTCTTATTTCTTCAATTCTTTGAGTATCATATTAAAACATTTACCTGGTAATATTAGTGGATTGTGTGGGATCCCTCCCCAAATTGTCACCAGCAGTGCTTGCAAAATAGTAATGTCTGCACATGGAACTGCCACTGGTTATTCACAGGCTGTTTCTACTGCAGGGATTTTATAGCATGTACCAGATGGGTTAAGTAATGGATTACTGTTATTTTTTAGATAAATATATGATCAGATAAAGGGCTGCCAAGCTCCTGCTATGTCAGAGAATGTGTGTAATGACCACCATGATTATCTTTGGTTGAACCAGAGAGCTCCAGGTTGAGTTGTAAGGGACAGACAGATGTACCCAACTCTTAGGGTTTGCTTGTGGGGCCTTTGGGAGTTTAATTCTCTCCATGTGTTCTAATGACAAAGTAGTTTGTCTTTATGAGACTCATTGCCTAATCTGTATTGAACTGAAGAAAGCATTTTTGTTATTGAAATGTGCTCATTGAGCCAGCTGAATTGGAGGAAGTCACACAAATGTCCAGTATCACATGGCTGCACTGCCTATTTTTAGTAGGATTTTAAAAAAGCAAGGAGTGACAGTGAGGTTGGCCAGTGGTGGTTGGTGCTGTGAGGGAAGGCAGTGTGCAGCTGGCAAGCCTGCTCTGGGTCTGTGCCTGCATCAGCCTGCAGCAGACCCCAGGAGCCTGGGGTGGCCTGAGGGGACACTCAGAGAATGGCAGAGTGGGTCAGGTTGGAAGGGACCACAGTGGGTCACTCTCCCTGCTTGAGCAGGGCCATCCCAGAGCACGACCACCAGGTTGTGTCCAAGTGGCTCTCACTATCCGAAGGGAGGGAGACTCCACACCCTCTCTGGGCAGCCTGTTCCCAGTAAAGAAGTTCTTCCTCATATTAGGTTGGAATTTCTGAGCATCAGTTTCTTCCTGCTGGCTCTTGTTGTATTGCTAAGCACCACGGAGAGGAGCCTGGTCCATCCTCTTGGCACCTCTCCTTTAGATATTTATACACATTCATGTATAATTATTTATTATATTCATACAGTAATTTATACACATTCATTGAATTTGGGTTTCATTCCTTGACAGCACAAAGTATACACAAAACAAATATTTAATTACTGAAGTTTTGCTTGTATTATTGGGGTCTTTGACAGCTGCATGTATATATGAGCACATGTGCAGATGTTGCTGGTGTGAAAGGCATCTTGGCTAGAGGGGAGATGATGGACCCAGTTTTGCTAAGAGCTCCTGTGATAAAAGCGAGTCAGGGATTTGTTTTGTGCCTCTTGACTGAAGTCACCTTACCTTGCTGCGAGTATGGAGTTAGGGACAGCACAGTCTGAACTCCTGTGCCTGGCTGGGTTTTCTTTCACGTGCTGGAAGGTGCAGAGGTTATGTCTGATCTAATTTGTGCTCACTGTAGTGGAGCAGCGTTTACTACTGCGTGTATGGTGCTTGACTCTGACCGTGAGTATTTGGACAGTTGGGCCCTGGGCCGAGGAACAGCGTTTGGGCAAGGCTATTGTTCCTGATGCTTCATTAGCAAGCCACTCGAATGAGGTGAAGCAGCAGAATGTACCTTCTGCTTGTCTTCTCTGCTGCTAATATAGCAAGGAAGAGCTTCCTATCGATCCTTAATAATAGGTGGTTGTTGCTGCAGAAAAATGTGGTGTTATGGTCAGAAATAAACCCACGGCTCTTGGAAATTTGCATCATGTCTGTGATGTTGACTTTTTCATCAAACTGTGTCTTTCTGCTTATTTCCATGGACCATAACCCCATTCAAGACATGCTAGAACAGGGATGATGTTTCTAAGAATTTGGCTGGCTCTAATTGGTATCAAACTTTTAAGTAAGTGGGAATGCACTAGGTGTGAAATTAAACCTGTTATCTGAAAGTCATGGGAGACAGAGAAGATTCAAAGTGTTAGTATTCACTGGCTCTTTGTACAGGAACTTTCCCTTTTGCTGGCTTTACTTGGAAGCTGGATCCACAATGCAGAGTTGTGTGATTGGGTTGCTAAGGCCTTGTTTGCCAACACTAGTGGCAAGGCTTTTGGTGACTCCTGGCAGAGAGCAGTGCTACACCCTTTGCCTGGGACTTCATCATTTCCTCCTTGTCCTCAGTGTTCCTTGGCTTTGCTTAACCCTGGGTTTGCTTAAGCCTGGTACGGCAAAGATTTCTCTTTGTCCTGTGTGAGTAATCACACATTGCTTAATTTTATGCTTTGAAATAGAGCACATAAATCTGAAAGATCAAGCCCTTTATTCTTTATTTCTTCTTATGGCAGGGAAGTAACTTTGCTGTCCTACAGCTGTTGGGAATGATTTGTGCAGGAAAACAAGTTAAAGCATCCTGGGGATGTCTCTTGTCCAGTTCTCTGAGGAATGCTCAGTGTATGCAGCATTGCAATAAGTTAGGACCTGTCTACTTAAAGCCCAGGTTTAATGTTTAATAACTAGAATGTATTTTCAGCAGAAGCATCCACTTTCAGGACCCTGCCATGTTATGGTGCCACTCATCTTTTAGCACAGCCTGTGTTTGCAATTTGCTCCAGGCAGCAATGTGAAACATGTGAGATGGTTACCCTGGACTGCCCAGCACTGCACAAACATGAAAACCACAGAGCTATCGAGCCGATGATCTTGGTGATTTTGGGATCTTCCTGGTCATCCAGGTCATAATCTGGGCCTTTTCTGTCACAGTGCTGCTGCTTTGCTTGCTGCTTGCAGCTAGCTGCAGTATTTAGTTGTTTGTTTCTAGGTGTCAGTCTGTTTATTTACAAATGAAATATAAAGAAGAAGTCAATGCTGTTAAAACCGTCTGTGTGGGTTCTGTGTGGGGTTTTTTGTTGTTTTTTGGAGTTTTTTGTTTGTTTCTTTGGTTGGGTTTTTCGTTTTGTTTTTGGGGTTTTTTTAAGAGGCTAAGTAGTTAGTGTGGTTACATTAGAGAGTGCCTTCCTTGCTGAACTGTGAATATTAAGGAGCTCAAAGGTAAGCACAGGAAACATTAGGCACTGCTAATGAAGTTGAAAGACTTCAGCTGAATGTCTGTGGATTGCAGATACTGATGAACTTTTAATGTGAGCATCTGCAAATTTTAATGTAAATTTTGAAGAAGGTGCAAATGGATTACTTACAGAAGCAGAGATCTTGTATTTTACACCTTCTGTTCTCCTTCATGGCATGGATTTAGTTTCTTTGGCCTGTTAGCCAGGAGCAATAGCAAGATCTTTCCCTGAATAATAATGCTATGGAGGTACTCAAGGCTAGGGTAAAGCTTCTTAGAATGCTGAGGGAAAAGAAGGTACAAACATAATACCAAAAAACAAGTATGAATGAGAAGTCACCGTGATCATGGTGTGATGGATGTGTGCATGGTTTGAGGGAGCATTATAAAGATTAAACTGGAGGAGAGTCAGTCAGGAATGCAGAATGCAGCTGTGTTTTTGTGTCTGTCAGCTCCATGCTGTTTGGTGAAAGTTGTGGCTACTTTACTGAACATCTTGAAAGCTGTTGCATTTCCCTCACTGCTCATAAAGCCTCCATTTTTGCCTTTTAACCCTGCTCCAGGTGTGGCTCTAGGTAGGTAGGGCTGTTGGGGTAATGCAAGTTGCCCCTGGCAATTAGCAGATGTGGCTTGTTGGGTTTATTTAGCTCTTAGGAGGCAGTGGGGAGGGTTGAGAGCAGACTCTTCCACGCTGCTTACTCTGTGGTCTGATGAGATCCCTCGCTTTAACATCAAATGTAAAGGCTGAAGCATCATTGCTTTGAAGAGCTCTCATTCTGTGTTTGTAGCAGCTACCACAGGGTAAGTATGGCATGTGATTTGTCATGTTCTTTTCCAAGGCTGCTGCATGGGTAGATGTAAACTGCATGTTTCTAGTTTGGCAGTCCTAAATATGGAAAAACAAGGACTTCTCATTTGAATGATGTTCATACCCATGGCTATGAAGAACCATAAACTCCTGCTCCAATTACCAGTGGTGTCCTTGAGTTCTTCCATTTGATTATCACAAGACAAGAGAATTTTGCAACTGCTTTGTGGTTTACAGGAGGACACTCTTGAGCTTTGTAGAGCTGGAGAAATAACCTAAAAATACTATGAGGCAGTCTAACAATGAGGGAATTCATTGCCCCAACATGGCTTGTCACACGTTACTCTCTGCAGACTCCATGGGTTATTCATAAGTATCTTTAAAGCAGATGACCTCAGTTGTTTTGCTGAGGAAACCAGAGAGAGAGATTCCCAAGTTGCCTTATGAGTTAGTATACACCAACACAAGAGAGATGGAAATGTGTTCTGTGGAGATTGAGCCTGTTTTGCCTGGAAAGGAAACACCAGCGGCCTCTGAAAGTGCTGAAGATTTCTGTTACAGGAGATATGGGATGGAAATAGAAGTTTTAGACTATATGTATGTTAAAGTAAGTAGAATATGTTCAATTGTTTTCTTGGTTTTCACACAGGCATATAGCTAAGCATGTAAGTGCTTGCTAGTATCATAGTATTACAGTATAAGAGTTTATTAATAAGGATTTATGTGGAGTTTGGATTTATGATCTTGGACATACATACATGACTATTTCACATTAAATTCATTGTTTAGGAGATAGTCTCACTTAGAAAAAATCTTGCAAGAGGAGGAGCAATTGCAGAAGTTGTTTGGATTTCATGTCTGGGTACACTTCTTCCCTGTGCCAGTCTCACGTATCAGAAATGTAAAGCTGATTTAAACTTTCTGCAAACAATCAAAGAGAGAGCCCTTGTAGGGAAAAGCAGTGGAATAGTTTCTCTCAGGCTAAATGTGGTATGCTTGACAGTTTGCTTCAGCTGGTGTGACAGGGTGCAGTTTCCTCTCTGCAGCACAGGGGTGTTTCCCATGGCCTGCCCTGCTGGGCAGGATGGCTCGGGGTGCTGGCAGCCAGCACAGCCCCTGCTCCCCCCTGTGCCTGGCTGGCGAGGGCAGGGCTGACAGTCCAGGGGAAGAAATGGCTGCTGCTCTTGCTGGGGGTTTTGAGAGCAGCTCCGTGGCCACTAACGCCAGTTCTGCTTTCACAGCTTCCCCCAGTTGTTGAGGAGGAAGGGCAGCTCTTGGGGAGGTTTGACTCTGCTCGCTGGTTTTGAGTTTGAGCTTGCCAGGTCATTCATATCAGGCCACTCTGGTTTCCTTGTGTGGGGACTTGCTGTAAATTACTGTTAATTTCCCATGAAAAACTGGTGGAACTAAATATGGCTTCATTAGAGGTGCTTCACTGGTGTCAGTTTGCTGCTGTAGTAGAGCAGAAAGGTGTCTGGGTGACAGCTAGGCTCTGGGTTAGCTGAGTAAAACTAATTCTCCTTGAATAACTCCATCTAAGTCAGTAAAAGCTCTGTTTTAATGATGCAACTGCATCTCAGCTGGGGCTTCTGTGTTGGCCTAACAAAAGATACTCAGTTAATATTGGCTTTTTAAAACCTCAGTTTGGTGTGGCTTTTTGGGGGCCTAGGATTAAGTAAAAACAAGATGGTGCTTTTGGACTTGAGCTCAACTTTACAGAAGGACAGTCAGAAAAGTACAGCCTTATCCACTCTCAAATATATTTCCTTTAATTTTTAACTTTTAAATTCAACTTTCACAGTTAAGTCAGCAATTGTCCATGCTCCAGGTGTTTTACAGATAGCAGAAAATATAGCCTTGTTTCACCTCTGTGAGCTAGGTGAGCAGTTTTGGCCCCACGACTTCTTTCTCAGTAAGTTCTTGTTCCAAACTGCAGAGCTGTGGCACGGTGCAGTGCATCTGTCTCATCCCTACAGCCCTTTACTTTGCCATCCTGCATAAGAAGTCCTGGATACACCAAATAATGCCAAGGCAGGGCTGCAGAAGGCTCAGTGCTGGGGCAGGGAGGGGAGGCTTCCTCCTGCTGCGTGTGTGAAGCAGGAGCTGGCTGCGGAGTGACTCAGGGAGTCTGTCTCCTGCCCTGAGGTTTCTAGAAACCGCGGGGAAAGTAATCGTAGAAAACTTCTGGAAGACCTTAAATCCATCTGAGAATTGACAAAGTGAAATCAGCATCTCATGGTGTGACATCAGCTTGAAAAATACAGAAAAAACATGAGGGTCTGGACTGAATTTGGCAGTTATGTCTGTTTCTGCATTTATGCTGTCAAGTCTATATTATAGCTTGCATCATCTTGATGTTGAAACAAAATCCTGCAGCCACTTGTTTTATTTACCCTTACAACGTTTGTGTTATTAAAGTTGAGATACCCATGCAGTTAATTGTGCTGAGTATCTTTGTGTGTTCTTAGGTGTAGGCTGTTTTAAAATTTTTTAATAGGAGCAGCATTCACTGTAAGCACATAAACATGAAATAATGCATCCTTTTCCTAGTGAGGTTTCTTCAGTGCAATAAGTCTCATTACCTAAATATTCAGGGTAACTGCAGTTGTTCCATTTGCCCTTAAATTTCTTGTGGCCACTCTTGTACAATTCTTGTAACATGTTTTTCAGGTTGGGGGAATTGTGAGTTTTAAGGCAGACTTGTAATTAACTTATTTTTGAAATCACTAGCATATAATTCCTTGTTAGCCTTCATTCTGGTGGTATGGATTGAAATGCAATACAACATTTGCTTCTCTGTGTGGGTATGACCCCAAATGAAATTTTACATGAGTCAGAATATTTTCCTGTCTCTCAGCCTGAGGTAGGCGTCACACTTCTGCTCCATGTTTTTGCAGATATTATTGTGGTTATTCAGCTGTTTTGTGTCTCAAGCAGTGTCCAGAACATTGGTGGGTTTGATCTCGCTCTTACTGCCATCTTTTCTGGAGATTCTTCAGAGCTGCATTCATTCCTTTGACAGGTCTAGAAATCAAAACTCTTTCAAACACAAAATTTTCTTCAGCATTGCTGTTTCTGTGAATGCGTATTTTTAAGCCTGGTTTACTTTAAATTAGCTTTTTTTTTTTTTTTGAGAAACATACTGAATTAAATGAGAACAACATCTGCATGGAATAAGATAGCAGTGCTGCTGTTTCACTGAGGGTTTATGGTGAGTTATTACACTGTAGGTTTGGGGATGACTGGTGGAGAATGAGGCATCCTGTGGGCAGCTGGGGAGCCTCAGGCCAGAGGTGCAGGAGCATCACTCTGTGCCATCCACATGGGCTCGTGGGGGTGGCAGGGACATGAGGAAGGATGTGGCTGTGCTTCTCTTGTAACATTCTGGCCAGGCCACTTTGTGAAACATCTCGTTTTTCTGTAGCTGATCACACACAGCCTTGATTAAGCCCTCTCAGAAGCAGCATGTAGGCAAATCCAGGTGTCCCCAGGGAGTCTGCATGGGACTTCCCATCTCTGGGTTTCAGCAGCCAGTGCTGCTGGCATCACAGCTCCAGTAGGTTACAGAGTACAAGATATAGTGGTGGCCACTGGCTGAGGATGGCTGGCTGCTCGGGGAGGGTGGAGAGGAGCCTGGGAAAGGGGATCTGTGGAGTGCAACAAGAGCTGTTCCTGCCTGCAGCAGCTTAGGGGGGTGAATGAGCAGCATTTGGTAGCTGAAGTATTGTTTGGGTTAATAACAGCTGATTATAAACCACATCTGTCTCCCTCTGTACAACATTGGAAGAGAAGGTCAAGTACAATCAATATAAAATGTAGAAAGCTGTGTTTTCAAAGGTGTAGAAAATGCTCAGCTTTTAAATGTTTCATGTGGTTTAACTCCTTAAAAGTGTTTCATAGGACCATTGTACCAGTTACGGCCTTGGAATAGAACTCTTCTTTGATAGATTTGGTAGTTTAAAGTAAACTTGCATTTCTTGTCCTTGATGTCAGGCCCAAGCTGTAGATTTCCTGGGTGGTAATTTTCTCTGAATTTCAGTGTACACAAATATCCTGTGTTTGGGATTTAGGTTTTTTTGCATCTCTTTGAAGCAAGGTGAGGTTTTAGCTATGTAAATCAATGTTTTTCCAGTGGCTGATGATACAGACCTTGCTGCAGTGAATCTGTGTGGGATGCTGACAGTTCTTGCTTGTACCTTGTACAATCAAGGCGTGTTTGGCAAAGGACATACAAGTGGCTTTTGTTGTTGCAAGCCCCCAGGCCCTAGATACAAAGAACACTTTGTAAAAATGCTTAAAGGAAGGAAAGAAGGGAGGGAGGGGGGGCTCTTATAGCCTTATGATTCGAATGTAGTGGATATCTGCAGGGTAGATGAAGTACTCAAGTACAACAGACTTTTTCTCACTCAGCTGTATTCCAGGAGCTCCCTTGTGCATGGTGTGGCTGCAGTGCCTTACCTGCATTCCTGTGAGCCAGCTTTGCAGACCAGCATCAGTGGTATGTTACTCACAGTGGTGATATCCTAGGGGTAGCTCAGAGCCTGGGTCCCTGCTGTCCCCTGGATTCTGTTTGGGAGCTCTGCTTGTGGCTGGTCAGGGAATTGCCATGAGACAGAATAACGCAGGGCTTTTGATCTTCCTGTGAGGTCAGCTAACTCTGCGGGATTGTTGTTCAGATAAAACATTAATACTAATTGTCACTTATATTTCCCCTACTGTATATGAGGATATAAATTTCTTTTCAAATTAATTCAGGCCTTAAACTCTACAAGAGGTTTGTAAATGGCTCTCGCTGAGCAGCAAGACAGAAAATACACTCCACACCCAAAGACTGCTACTACCTTTAAGAAAACTGTAATTTGTTAGGATTTTTTTTTTCAAAATTAATAATTTCATTTCCCTCTGGCCCTAAGAAGAATTAAGATGAGCTGGTCAGAGGTTTGCAGCAGCCCACTTGTCATGGGGATGCTCTACTTTCCAATCCTGCCTGGTTACTTGGCATTTTTATGAGAGAAGAGTAAAATCCTGTCTGACTTTTCAGAGTGCAGGCAGCAGCAGCACTCTGAAAACAGGAGGGCAGTGTGTCCTTGGGACAGCCCATGGATCACAGGATAGGTGGCACAAATTTTAGTGGTTTCAGCAGTGGGTGAAACAGGACTTCCTCCTGCCTCCTGAGTGATTGTGATCTCTTTGTAGGAGATCCAGACTGGTCAAGTTAAGACTTGTGTTTGCCTGTTACTCAGCTGGCTGTTGATCTGCTTGTGTAGAGCTTATAAAAACTAAACTTTTCTGTTTCAAGTATTTCTAGGCTCAGTATTATTATCTTTGGTGGTGGCACTATGAACCAAGCATAGAGGAAAATATGAGGCTGAAAGGAAATGGTTCTAATAGTATCAAATTGTGTTTTCAAGGTGAACCTAGCCAAGGAAATCCCAGAGCTCAGAAATCCTTTTGTAATAACTTTGCATTTTGCAAAGATCAGTTAGACACTTCTGCAGTGTGAACTTTGATGGCTGTGTGCTCTGTTTTGTTGTTACACCTTACTGGCAGAGACACGTCTTTTCCAGCCTAGCAATGCAGCCTGCTCTCTCCAGGTGGCCATGTTCAGTCAGCAGCAAGTTCACATTGAATAATTTTGGTGAAATTTGGCTTTGACTTTCACCAGCTGTTGCTGTTCCACTGGCTCCTTCAGCTAGTGCTGCCAGAATTGACGGTGTCTCTTTGATCCTGACATAAATGAGCTGCTTTACTCCTGCCCAGACCCGAGGTCATTCTTGAAAGGGAGGGGGGCAATGTGTCTCATACTTCTTTTCATGGTTAACATCTGAAAGACTGTGGCTTTTGAGGCTGTCTGTAAATAAAAAAAAGAGATGATCTCTGCTGGAGTGAAAATCATACCAGTTCACTGTAGGTCGTGCTGAGAAACTTGGGACAGCTTTCTCTGAGTTGAAATTTCCTTTTTCTTTCTAGGATGTAGCTCACTTAATGAATTCTTTTAGCTCTTAGCCAACGAGCTGTTGAGCTGGGAAGATAGCTGTATCTCCTTCTTCTGTGTTTGTGATTGTGCAATGGAAGTAGAAAACTATTTGCCTGCTGACGAGACTGCTGAGCCGCTTGCATTGCTAATTCCGTTTTGTCAGCAATGTCAATTAGTACTTCAAGAGGTTAATATCTCAGAAGAGAGGCTTTGTGAGTCATATGGTCTCATTTGATAGATAATTGTTATAGACTGCTGATTTCTTCATGTGATCTAAGATGAAATCACGAGGTGTGACAGAATACTGTGATTTTCTATTATATTTTCTTATTATGTAAAATTGTAGTAATCCAGCCAACCTTCTGACCCACCAATAAGATGTGAAAACTTCTGTGTTTTCTGCTGTGAACTCTTTCAGAGTTCTTTATAAATGTCTATAAACTCTTGCCCATCTTGTCCTTCCTTGAACAAAGTACGGCACTTCATACTTCCAGGGGATTTTGGAGATACTGGGTTGGTTTTTTTTTTTTGTGTTGGTCTGCTGAGTCTGGAAGAGAGTCTAGGCAGGAAGCTGAGCTCTGAAATGGTCCTGTCATTATGCATTTAATTATTTATTATTCTTCTGAATTCCAGGACATCTCCTCAGTATCCCTTCTATTTTCATTCTGACTTTCAAACTGGTTGAGGTTAAGAGGTGGTGCTGGAGGTGCCCTTTGTTGTAGGGTGGGAGGATGTGCCCTTTGTTGTAGGGTGGGAGGAGGATGTGCTGTGTGCTCTCCCATCCTGCACCTCCAGTGACAGAGGAGGTCTTCAGTGTTGAGCCACAATCATACCCACCGGAGGAGGATAGCAAAGCTCATTTATTTGGGCCAAATCAGTACTGACATATGAAGTGCAAGTGACAACAGTGGTAAACTTGGGCTGACATGAAAGGTAACAATATTTACTGAAAATTTTATTTCATGGCCTTGCCTGGAGTAAGTCATACTTGTATCTCCCCAGTCAGAAGTTTTATTTTGGTGGTTCAAAATTTTCCTTGAACTACTACGAAGAGTAATGTATTTATGGATCATAATTAGGATGATTAAACTAAAATTCATTTGATTCTTGCTGTAATTTTATTGTCATTTCAGTGCTAGAATTTTAGACAGCATAGTCATTTTTAAACCAGAATTTCCTTCCCTTTTTAGAAGGCAGATTTGTAAATCAATTCTAGTCACTTCTAATGTTGTCATAAACCCTATTTTATATACTAGTAAATAAAGAGGGATGAATAGCAGATATCAGAGAAAGGTATTTCCCAAGAGAGGTCCTTGGTCCTGTTTCCACCAGTGTTGGTGCTTTGTTTTTCTCTGTAGGGTTGGAGCTCAGTAAGGGCTAGGCAGCAATGGAATTTTAGTATCAACTGATTATATAAAAGCAAGAAAATCTGATTTTGCAAAACATTCTGCTAAGTTAATGAGGTGAAAATGTTGAGAAATGATTCAGTAGTTATAATTAGGAACATCTCTCTCTTTCTTCCCACCTGTTCCTTTTACCAGGTGATTTCTCTGGCAGGGATTTAAGGCTAGGCACCGGTGCTGGAGATAAAAAGCTGCAGCCTGGCACTCCTAGGATGGCTTTAATATCTGTGAGGTTGTGTCATGGAAGGTTCTGCTGTCTGTAGTGGCTCAGTTTCTATGGTGATCTGTTTTCTGCTTTCTCTAGATGGTATAAAATAAACAGTTTTAGCTGGATAAATTAAAGATGCTTGTTTCATGCTGCCATAGATTGCATAGTTAGAAACTGCTACACAGCATTTGCTGCTTCAGGTTATCAGCATTTGTCTTTCAGGCTGCTGTCTTTCTTAGGTCAGGAAACTCTTCTTTGTGTAGCCTAAAGGACTCCAGCCTGCTGATTCCTTCTGCTGGACAACACTTAAATGCTTTCCTCTTTCACATTTACTTTGCTTTCTGTTAATTCCTTGGAAGGAATATCCTTTCAGAAATATTGGGAGTGAGGAACTTCTTGGGGATGGAACCTGGTCAAAGTGTAGTATGCATTCAGTCTTCAGCTGTGTCTGATGCTGGAGCATGTTTTGTTAAAAAACGTGCTTTGTTTGTTGAAAAAAACTTACATGATTAACTTGAAAAACCTATGAACATGAAAAACTTAAATGATTTTTGGCAGGGTTTTGGTTTTTAGCTTTTTGGTTTTTTTAAATAAAAGAATTCTGAGAACAGGTGTATTGTGCTGTGTTTGAATATATGGATCTTACAAATTATTGATTTTAGGATTTGAAATGATGATGTGAAATTGTGATTTGAAATTACTATTATATGAAACCATAAGTTTATGATTTATGTAGTTTTACAAAGTATCTTTTGTTTCAAACCAAGTGGAAAGGAAAGAAGACATTGTTCTTTAGCATGCTATTTGACTTTAATATGGCACCTCTACTGTCAAGTCCTGTTTAATTATTTTGGACTTATTATAGTTTTTGTGGGTTTGTGCTTGCTTTGCACATACACTTGTTAGCACAGACCTTCATTTCACTTCAAAGTTCCTTGCTTTGTGAATTAGGGACAGAGAAGGGCTGAAAACAACTTACCCAAGTACCCAAACCATGCCTTCTGCTGCTGCTTTCCTCTGTTACACAGTGCTCTGTGATTGGCAGGAGCACATACCGAGTAATTGTTTTGGGCATCTTTTGTTTTTCAAATCATTTATCTCCTGGGGAGTAGGGAAAAGATTATGTAAATAATACAGTAATGCAGCACTTTTGCACTGAAAACACTAGCAAATACATATGAAACTATCAAAACTCAAAGAAAAAAATAAGCCACACAAGCACAAATTGACTACAAAGAGCAAAGCTTCTTGTCTTTTTATAAAGTAGATTCTTAGGGCTGGCTGTAACACCCAGTGATGATGGAGAAAGGCCAGGTGTGGGAGCATGACATACTGTGTAGTGGGAATGATGAAAGTGAGTTTTTATTTATTTATTTCATTGTCTTTCTCCTTTCACTTGGCATATGTGTGTGGGCATAAGCTGTGCAGGAGCTCTGGGGTGGGGGCAGTGCTTTGAAGGCTGCCATGTGTTCAGGGTAAAAGCCATTGATTTAGGCTGTTCTAAATAACCCATGTGCAGTGTTCTTAAGGATCATCACAGGTATGGGAAACAAATTGCTTCCCGAAGTTCAGAATTCCTGCAGGCACTGAGCCTCCCTGGCAGCTCCAGCTGGGCAGGTGCACTTCCCTCTCCTGGCCCAGGGGCTGGGGCTTCACAGGTCCTGCTCCCCAAAATGCTGCTCAACACATTTTATCATGCCCTGTCTTGCAACAAGAAAGCAATGTGAAGTTTTTAATGAAGTCTTTAAGAAAATCCCTAGCAGAAACAAGCAGTTTCTAATTTTCTATAGTGGGAAAACTGGATTAATAAGGGGGAAAAAACCCTCCAGCATTTTTTGAGGCAGAGGAAGCTATACATAAAGAAGTTGTGTAAGACTGGGTGGTGAAGCTGCATGACTAAATGCAGTTTTCTCTGCCATCGAATGCCATGCTTTGACAAATACATTATATATAGTTATTTTAAAATAAGTTAGTGGACTGAGAATGTTTTGCAGTGAGGTGCACGAATGCACCTCCAGAGCCAGGAGGCTGCTTTGTTTGCAAAGGTGTGGCTGTGGTGTGATCTCAGTGCTCTCTAGGCATAGCAGGGGCATTGCTGCAGGAACTTGAACATATTAAAAATATTACAGCCTTTCCCTTGTTCTACTCAAGAGCTGTTTTCATATGTGTGTATTTGCATGTTCATGTGATTCTGTAAGTGACCAGCTGGTTTCTATACATCTTTAATTGATTTTTGAATGTGAATATTCTTGTTGGTTTTGAAAACAAATCATATGTTTGCAGTAGATCACTTTTATGAATAAAGTTTGTATGAAAATGGTTGTTAATGGGAATCTGGTTTGTGTTGGGTTTTTTCTTTTATCTGGAGGCCCTTTCAACCAAATCTTTCATTTTTTTTCTTTTGGCATTCTAAATATAATCAGTTTTAAACTAGCTGTGTTTGTAACTACAAAGGAAGAGCTTTTAACACTTGATCAGGCAGCTTTGTCTAAATTAACACAGATGGGCTGAAGTATTCTCTTTGAGGAAAAAGAAGACAAAAATGGTTCTATAATATCATGCTACAAATGCATTTAGAACCTACTCAAAAGAGTTATTCCAAGTAATCTTTTTGGATAGCCAAATTTTTGATACTTCTGCTGTTTTGTTTTTTTTTTTTTACTTTGTAGATTTGCAGCATCGAATGTGTATCTTGGAATACCTTCCGCATAGAAAATGCGTTTTTCTCTCTGTGTAGGCAATAAAATTTTGCTTGTGCAGCCATTTATCAGTAGAACAAGTTATTCACCTCAGATGTACTAATTAACTTGCCTCTTGCTTAAGGGTTTGTCTGTTAAACATGTATTTAAAAAAGAAAAAAATCATTTTAGTGTCATTTATTTCAATGGTTTAAGTATAGTGCAACCAAAGCTCACGGATCTTTTGCTGTTGTTGTACTGCAGTATGCCAGGGTTTGGATCCCTGATCCAGAGGAGGTGTGGAAGTCAGCAGAACTCCTCAAAGATTATAAACCTGGAGATAAAGTCCTTCAGCTTCGACTTGAAGAGGGCAAGGTAAGTCTGTGTATTGTTTGTAAGCTGATAGTTCTTGTTCTCAACCAGAGTCTGATGTTTCTATTGCAGGAAGCTCTACTCTCAAAATATATCTGTATTTAGGCGTGTGCAGTTGGTTTTGTCCACTCACTTTCTGCAGCACTTTTTTGTGTGATAAATTTTATTGTTTAGTTACAGAAATCAATTTAGCCTTGTTTTTAAAATAAATTTAAAAGCAGTTGCTTTTATCCTCTGCCTGTTATGTTCAGTGGCATCATCTTTTTCTACTTATGCCATTAAACGTATAGCCCTGGTTTGCTATTCCAGAGAGACAGGGTTGCTAGGAGAACAGTGTTGCAGAGAAAGAGCTGTGACTTTTAAGTTGAACATAACCAGCAGAAAATTAATAAAGATAAAAAAGGCAAGAATTAAGGGCATTACCAAGAAGATGCTGTGTACTGTGTTGAGAAATGATGACATGTCCATGTACAGCTCGCATCCTTTGAACTGGTTTTTTTTTTCATGGAAATAGCAGGTAAACACAGTGATTTTAGATCTAGAGACAGATGCAATTAGAACATCTATATTAGAGATGAATTTATATCTGAAAAGAGTTCTGAGTAGCATTTTTTCCAGTGTTTGTGTTCTTCACAGTGTTCTGCCAACGTTCCCATATTGTGTTACCACATATGAAGCTGGCTATAGATTGGTGGGAATCTTCTTCCCCTGCCTGTTCCACTCAAGAGGAAAACAACAGGGGAAAGCTGATTGGATTTATGATATAGCATATTTTGGTTTAATAAAAAGATACGGCAGCAAAAGCATGGGGTTTGCTTAAGTAATAGTCTAAAAAGATGGTGTCTATATACATATAGAAAACTCCCCTGGGAAGTTTTAAGTGATGTTTTTGGAGAAAGAACTGCTAACTCAAATCACCAGAGAACTGAATTCGTGCACTGTGGTTTTTTTACCTTGCACATGTTTTGCTGGGAGGAAGGGCTGGAGGAGCTGAGTGAGGAAACCTAGCCACCAGCTCTTTGAAGTGTGTCCATTTGATTTCCAGGACCTAGAGTACAGCCTCGATCCGAAGACGAAGGAGCTGCCCCCCCTGCGGAACCCTGACATCCTGGTTGGTGAGAATGACCTGACAGCACTCAGCTACCTGCACGAGCCTGCTGTCCTGCACAACCTCAAAGTTCGCTTCATAGACTCCAAACTCATCTACACCTATTGTGGCAAGTACTGTCTTTCACACTTTACAGAGATTGCCCTGGGCAGGAAAAGGAAAGTTGTCTGTTGATATGTCTGCCTTTAAGTTAAAATCTTCTAGTGACAGGACATGCTGGACTATTCTTAGGAAAATCACTATGTTTGTGGTCATTAATGGACTGGAGAATATTGAGGTTCAGAAAAAATTGACTTCGCTGTGTGTTCCTCTAGCTCCCCAACAGAATCTGTTTATAAAATGTGTATTCAGCAATTTTTGCTTCACAGTGGGATTCCTGTCTGGTTGGTGTTCTCCTTAGGCTTGCTGAGGTTGGGCTAGGTGGGAGGAGGCTAACACACTGCAGATGCAGGAGCTGGCCTTGCTCTTTGGTGGATTTGTGGCCTATGTATAATTGCCTACCCCTGCACTGTGCTCCTCCATCCCTTTTAGAAGACAACAGTTTATTTTCTTTTATGTGTTTTCCAATCAGGGCAACTACAGAACTGAATTTGTTAATGAGCCGTGGCTTGTCTCACCAGTTACAATTGATCTTGGTTTTAAAAATAACATTTAACTCACAGCGGAGGTTGCCCAAACTTGTAATTGCCTGTGGTATTTTCAGATGGCCAAAATGGAGGAAAGTTACTTAAATAATCACTTTATCATAAAGTGCAAAATTGCAACTGAATGGTCTGTTTTAAAAATAAACATTGTGAGGTAGTTTAAGCTTGAAATTTAGATCTGATGCTTCTGGGCTTTTTTTTTTTCCTATGTGTGTATACGTTTCTTTTAACATAACTTTTCAATAAGACGAGCAGCACATTAAACATGTTGTGATGGACAGACAGAGGCATTAACATCCTACCACATTTTGCTCACTCTGGCTGCTCCTAATCTGCAGATGCTCAGCAGGGCACATCTGTTCCCAGGCATGCTCTCAGCAGTGACCAGACCACAGGGGACTGGATCAGACTTTGCCACCCCCTGCTTGCAGCCAGACTTCACTCCCATAGGAGTGGGTGATGATTCACACCACATCTCATCCAGTCATGCAGTCGGAGCACAGAATAATTTAGGTTGGAAGAGACCTCTGGAAGTCTTCAGTGAATCTTCCTGCTTAAAACAAGTCTGACTAGATCGGGTTGCTCAGGGCTTGGACCAGCTCAAGTATCTGGGTATTTGAGTATCTCCAGTGATGCCTCCCTGGGCAGCCCCTGCTGAGGGTGCACGTTGTGGTCCCAGCACTGGGAAACCACCTCAGTTCTCCAGTACAGACATGATCTGTGCTTCTTTCCCAAGTGCCCCCATGGCAAAGCTCTTGTGTCAGAGGGCTTTTGTACAACTGGAGCCTCATGGCCTGAGCTTGTAAGGGGTTTTCAGTCTCAGTTTCGTGGTCCCCTAACACCACCATACCCCTCCCACAAGCCTGTCTGAGTTGTGTCCTGGCTGCTTGCAGACAGGCTCTGTGTTGAGCAGCATTTAAGAGGCTTTCAAAAGGAATGTGTTGTCTGTTGGTTGTTACCCATGTTTGGGAAAACATGAAAAAGGTACTTTTCAAGTATTCCCCAGTGCAGCTGTAGTTGTGGTTTTGGCTGGTTTTATCATTTCTCGTGGGGCTGGGAGGCCTTTAGCTCTCCATGGCTGGGTCTGTCAGAGGGCCTGGGATGGCGGAGCTGGGTCAGCTGGTTTGCTTCCAAACAAGACTCAAGTGGTTCTGGGAGCTGCTTGGATGTTTGTCAGAAATGTGTGGAGCCAGCAGTGTGGGGGCTCCTGGTGCTCAGAGAGAAGGAGGTGTCGGAGGATCAGCGCTGCTGAGGAGTGTGGTGTGCAGTGATTGATTCCCTTGGGACGTAGGCAGGTCTGTGTTGTGTTACAGGCTGAGCAAAACAGAGTTGGTACATCAGCATCTAAAAACCTGATCCTTTGGCCACAGACATCCACCTTTCAGACTTCTCCATTCGTTCCCATCCTGCTGCAGGTTTCTTCCCCTCTGCAGAGATTATTGCCTTGGAGCTCGGCCTCAGCGGGGCTGCGTTTGCCTCCTTAATGTGACTCTCACGTTAGCCAGGTTAGTTTAAATAGCCTGTGAAGGTGGTTTGAGCTAACCCAGTTTATGCAGCCCAAAGGAGACTAAAACCACTTCAATCCATCAAGAGAATCACAGTAACAATATTCTCAACAGTAGAACTGGAACAGGAATGCACGAATGGATAGTTGTCCAGGGCCCTAGAAATAAATTCAACCTGTGTTGTCTTAGTGTAATATGTCAAATGGATATTAAATTCTTTAAAATTGCACTTTGAAGTAATTCAAACTTTTAAACAGAAAATCTACTGATTTCCTAATTTCAAGTCAGCTTTTCACCAGCAATTCAGAGGTGATTTATAACTTTGCTTTACTGTGGAAAATGTAAAATGAGGAATTAATGAAGGAAGTTGAAAAGTTACAAAGGCAAATTTGCTTACATGGAAAAACTGCTACAGCTGTGATGAAAACTCAGTGAATCTTGCTGGTTAGTTCAGATTAGTAAAAAGAATTGCCTTCTGTGCAGGAGAGCAAACTTTAACTTAAATTAATAAATTGCTTATGTTTATGTCCAGTTTGGCCACAGATGGGTGAGTATGTTAAGGTAGAGGAATTAGGTAGGCTTACTTTGGGCATGTATAAAGAAGAATGGCACAAAGAGTAGCCAGAGTTCAATTTAGTGTAACTGTAAGAACAGAAACACACATAAATCTGATTTAGGAAAGGCCATATTTCTTAAAATAGCAATATGATTTAGCAGAGATCAAGAGAAGTTATATGTAAATGAATCTGGATTATAGCCCTGTGAGGCAGACTGATTTCAAAGTTCTACAGAAGGCAAATAATTCCTAACTCACTTATTTTGGTTATTTCCAGATGGTAGTTGCTTGTAGATTTTACAGATTGCTACTGAAGTTAAATGTTTTAATATGCTGGAGACTTGTCACGGGACTGCTTGTTCCCAATTCAAGAGTTTATTTTTGCCAGCATAACCAAAAGCAGGAGGGAATTGTCGGAAGTCTCACACAGATTTTTGTAATGTCTCTTTGATGAGCCTTGCAGGCCTGAGAGGCTCAGTTCAGTGGTGCACAGTATTTCACTTTTTACTACTTTTTCTAAGGGCAGATGTTAAAAATGGACACACAAAATATTCCTCAAGTCTTGTAGTATTGAGGTTGCTTCTTGTCCCTAACCCCCACTCTGATTTTTTGGTTCATCAGTGCAGCATTAGAACTTGGCATAAATGTTAATAGAGATTTTTCACTGGAGCTCCTGAGTGATTTCAGTGAAGTCCTGGCTGATGGAAAAACACCGACTCCTCACACGGGCGTGTCGAGACATAAATCTTGCCTTGTATTTGAGGAAATAGATCAAGGTCTGTCAGATCTCTCTCTAAAACATATTCTCTTGTTTTTAATGTTTTTGCTATGGTTTGTGCTTGATCTATGGCTGCATGAAAGGGTTTAAAAATTGGTTGATGCTCCCAGCAGTGCCAGACTGTAGGTGCTTTCATTTCCCTTCTCCCAGCTTTTCCATGGAAAATTTCTTAGATAGACATCACAAGACTGTAATCTGCAAAGAGCAGAGAGCTGGGATCAGCACTGAGGAAGTCTGTGTGTGTAAGAGTGAATTTCAGAGTAAATTTAGAAGCAAGTTGAGTGCTATGGAAACGCTTCTGAGGCAGGTTCTTCAGGGGTGGATTGTCCAAGCATGCTCGGTGCAGTCACTGTGCAGCCATCTCCAGCTGCACCGGCACACTTAGGCACCAAAATACATACACAAAAGAAGAAATTCTGTTTTTAAAATGTCCACAGTTAAAATTAGAGGGGTTGTTTTCCCCCCCTTATCACCTTGTCAAGGTGAGGAGGACTTGCCATGTCAAGGGGGCACAGTGTGCCTGTCGCAGCTGGGTCTCACTGATCAGTGTTTCCACCCCTGCACAGACTAAATAAGCTTTCCCTACCTGTTGTAAGTGCTGCAGAAGAGAAGGTTATAAGGATTCTTTGTCAGATTATCCCTGTGGGTAGAGCAATTCTCATTTCTCATGAAAAAGAGAATTGTCCCAAAAACATTTGAGGTCTCACTATTTGTGGCAAGGAAGTTTGTAAAGAGTAAGGCTTAAGTTTTCCTGTGCCAGGAGAGTAAAAGAATGTCATTAATTTAGAAGTGCTGTAGTGATGAGTTGTATAAAAAAAACAGGTATGTGTTTAATTGGTATGGAAAAAATAGAAAATGGGAGGTGTAAGTACATGCTCAGATGTATCAGATAAGGATGTTCTGGTGCCTTCTGGAGCTATAATTGCCTAATTTCTTGACATGACTGGGTGCTGCTCGGTGTCAGCCCTATGAAATATGTCTGCTGTTTGGTTTTTTGATGCCTTTGACCAGGAGGTTGTCCTGCCTGATTGGCAGAGGTGTCCTGGAATCCAAATTACACTGTGTCTGTGCATAGTTGCTTATTACAAGAAATGAGGATGTTTTTCTTTCACAACAGCTGAAGGGTTAACACTGCACATACCCAAACTGGCAGTCAGTGAGACCACCCAGTAGTTATACTTCACAAATGACAGTGTCACTGGTAACTCAGAGTAAAACACAGGGAAATATAATGCACATTCATTGGGTTACTGCACTGAACAGGCAGTATTTCAAGTCTGCACATTCTGAATCTCTTTGGATTGTGCATGCTAGCTTTAGAAAAGGCAGATAGAAAGAAAAGGTAAAATGTTGTCCTTGATGTGTTTACCAAAGCAGGGAGATGTAAACTCGTGGCACATTGTGTATGCAGAACTTTATTCAGAAAAAATATCTGTTGAAATCAGTAATATCAGGTCCCTATTCTTTAACATTTTTAGAAAGATTAGAACAATAGTTGATGTTAAAACCATTTTTGCCAGGTTTTTTTTTTTTTTTTTGAAACAACTATTAATCATTCCTTTTGTTTAATTTCCTTTGTAGGTATTGTTTTAGTGGCCATAAATCCTTATGAACAGCTGCCTATCTATGGAGAAGATATCATCAATGCCTACAGTGGCCAAAATATGGGGGATATGGATCCACATATCTTTGCAGTGGCTGAGGAAGCATACAAGCAGATGGCCAGGTTTGTAGACCAGAGTCTTGAAGTCACTGTTTTTCTGAAAGGAATAAAACAAAGTTTCTGGCTAATGCTCTTCTCTTTAATTTATAGCTTGTGGAGTATTTTGCAATATTTCTCTTTTATGCAGTGTTTTAGTAGGTTTCACAAGGGGAAAAGTTGCCTTAGTGAGCAGTAAAGCTTTATAAATGCTGTGGAGATCATGGCCACTGACACTTAGGAATTACCTCAGATCATGTCAGTATTTAGGTCTAAAATTAGCCCTGTGCTTTATATGATTGTTATTTTTTTTTCATTTGATTAGCAAAATAAGGACATATTTTTTAATTGTCAGTGGATTTTTAAAGAGAAAAGGGCCAGGTTCTCAGCTGTTTTGTGCTTTTATGTGATACTGGCAAGAGAAAAGAAATCACTGGGCTTATGAGTGCTATTATAGGCTCCTGGTCGTGTCAGTAATGTCCCAGCTACGTGATCTGCCTGTGGCTGCTCTTGACTGGAATTAAGAGGGAGCCGAGGGACGATTGCTCTTTGTCCTTAGAAACTGAGTCTCTAAGGACACTGCAACAGCTGTGCAGGAAATCCTCATTTTGTTAGCTGTTGCATCAAAATGAACTTGTCACCAAGGGCAGTGGTTAGCAGGAACTTCTTTGCCTTACCCCAAGAGCCTGCAGTTAGGGGTGCTTTTGAAATATTTCATTTCTAGGATACAGTCTTTTGGGCTGCTGTGTGGTCTTTGGTTGGCAAGATGCTCCCTGGTGTCCTCACTGTTTAGCTTCAAGCTGTTGGTATCGTTTTCCTTGTTGGCAATACAGCTCATGATCAAATTAATCAAGGAAAACATTGAAAGATCTCGATTATTTGTGATGGCCCTTAAGCTATACTGCAAGTGAGGGAGGCAGGGGGAGAATGGGTTGGGAATTATAAAATCTTCATGTTTGAAATCAGCTATCTGTACATTTAAGAGCCTTAAGAACTAGACTAGTGGATGGATAGAATGGATAAAATGTTTGTCACATACATATCTGAATACAGTGATCTGCAATACCCACGAAATAGATAATTTCAAAATACAACAGCTCAGTGCAAAATTTCATGACTTAGGGTAATTGCAAAAGAGCCAGTGTTTCAAAAATACCCTTGTCTTGGTTTAACTCCAGGCAGCAACTCAGTACCACACAGCCACTTGCTTACTCCCTCCCTTCCTCACTGGGATGGGGAAGAAAAACTCATGGGTTGAGATAAGAACAGGTTAATAATTGAAATACAGTAAAGTAATACAAAATAATAACAACAACAGTACTAGCAATGAAAAGGAAAGAGAGAAAGAGGAGTAAAACCCAAGAAAAAGAAGTGATGCACAGTAAAATTGCTCACCAGCTGCTGACCAATGCTCAGCCATTCCCCAAGCAGCCAGCAGCTGCTCACAGGCAACTCCCCCAGTTTATATCCTGGGCCTGATCTTCCTGGGTGTGGAAAATCCCCTGGCCAGCTGGGGTCAGCTGTCCTGGCTGTGCTCCCTCTCAGCTCCTTGTGCACCTGCCCACTGCCAGAGTGTGAGACTCTGACAAGTCCCTGAGTGCAGGTGAGCACTGCTCAGCACCAGCCGAGGTGTCACTGTGGTGTCACCATTATTCCCAGAACTCCAAAGTGCAGCACTGCACCAGCTGCTAGGAAGAAAATTGCCTCTATTCCAGCTGAAACCAGGACAGCTCTACACCCACACTGTTGAATGGCAGAGATACTTGCCTTACTTCCTTTCTGCTCAGAAAATAGATACATAATCTGGTGTGGAAATACAAAGGCAAAACTGTGTGTTACAATAGTCACATCTTCTTCCTGCCTCTTTCATCTCTGCAGTTTTAAAGAGACTTGGTTCTCAAGTCCCTCTAAAAGCTGTACAAAACAAAACTTTATAAACCTTATTTTATGTCTAAAATTATAGTCAGTGATAGTTGTCATCAAAATTCACAGAATTTTTGTTCTTAATAGTAACCAGGGGAAGTAAGAGGTGGGAGGGGGATCTGTCTCCACTGGCTAACTCCTGGCTGAAGTGGGCTTACCTCTTACTGGTGCTGAAATATCAAAAAGTGCTGGATCACCTGTGTTCTGTGTGCCTGTGCAGTGGAGATGTCTGTCTGCCACCACTGGCATTCTCTGCTGTTGGGCAGACTCGGGGGGGCTGAGATTTTGGCTCGATTTTCCTCTGTGGCTTTTCCATCTTGCGTTAATTACCTGCTCTTCAGCTCTCACTGCAGCCTCGGGCAGTTCTGCTGTCCTGAATAACAACAAACAAGATGTGGTAGGAGTTCCTTTTTGGAACAAATGATGAGAAATTGTATGACTATGAAGATTAGCTTAAATAAACCTTCTGAATTATTTAATTACTTTGTGTCTCTCTTGTAAAAAATTTGTTATTCTTTATGACTGACAGTACTTTCATAGTTGCAAAATGAAATCTGGGCACACAATGCAACTGAAAAAAATTCTCTACACTGAAGTAACTATTTAATTGTTTTAGCTTTTCAATGTTTATTTCCTTTTCTATTTGTTTGGGGATTTTTTTGCCTTGTTTTTAAGAGCTTTTTCTGTCATTACAACATACCGGTTTTGGTCATTGAATTTAGTTTTCTATTGCTGCTTACAATTACTAAACCCCACCCTTTAACTTCACTGATGTTTTTTATACTCTGAACAAATCACCTTTTACTTCTGAATTATGAAGTTAGAGAAAAAGAGCTCCAGTTTTATATTTCTGCAGCTATTTAAAAATGAAAATCGGATTGTCTGTGACTGCTGTATTAACATCTTAAAAAGTGCATTGCATATTCATGTGGTAGCTAGTCATATGGCATTAATCTGCATTTATGTGTGTAATTGGTGAGATTTATTTTTCTCTTGTTTCTGATCTTTCCTAACTCAATGTTTAAATGGTCACTGGAATAATTAGTCATGATGCTCCTATCCTTAAGGCTTCAGTGAAGTCTTCTAAATATTTATTCCTTAGGTCTTCTTGTTAATTTATAATTTAGTGATTTGGAGTTTGTTCTTTCCAGCTTCATTGCTTCATCTGCTGCAGCTGAGAAACTCCATCCATATGTGTGGTTAACTAAATCATCTCTGGAGCCTTCTTCAGCCAAAGGAAGGCCCCATGGCTGAAACCTGGAAAGCCAGTGATTAAATATTTGCATTGTGTTTTCAGAAAAAATACAGTGCAAAAATGTTGCCCACTGGAGTGCCAGGGATGGAGCTCACATCTGGCTTGTGCACTGGAAGTGATACACAGCAATTGCTTGGGGTTAATTGCAGCATAAAGCAGCACATAAAAAACCTTTGCATGTGGCATTTCCTGCTTAGTGGGAGCCAAATGATGGGGTACCTGCTGCTGGGAAGTGCTGGGCCTGTTTGAGCCTCTGTATTTCCTCTTCCTACAGCAGCACTGTCACCAGTTTCCAGTGGAGGGTTAGTGGGGAGGAGCATGGCTTGTCTTCACCCATAGCCAACAGTAAAATAAGTGGGTACTGGTACTTGGTAGCTTCTTGTCTTCTTCAGTGCAGGAAAACATGCACAGCTCTTAAGACTAATCTCATTTTGGATTTTTTTTTCCTTTGCCCCTTTCCCTTCTCTTCCTCCCTTGTCATCTGTGTCTTTGTACCTTTTTCCTTTTCTCTCTCCATCTCCTGCTACTCCTCTGCACAGACTGTCAGCTTTGTTTCAGACACCTTTCCTCTGCTGTGCCTAAAATAAGCAGTGATCTAGTTTTACAGCTGCACTTAAAGTGTGTTAGGGCTCTGAGTGCTTCATCCTTACCAGTAACTGTATTGGTTTGGGCTGTATGAGCCTGCAGACTGTGAGGGTTTGGAGCAGATCTCCTGCTGTGTCCAAGGACTGGACAGTGGGAGGGAGCAGGATCGTTCGGCTTGGGACGTGTCCGTGTGGCTTTTGTGCAGAGTGGTTTGGTTCTGTGGGCACAGCTCTAACAAGCTGTGCTTTTGGAGAGAGCTGGGACCTGCACTCACAGGGCTCTCCTCAGCCATGGCCGTGTGCTGACCATGGATAGCTCACTCCATTTGGGTGAACATGTACAGGTTTGGGACTGTTTGAGGCAGATGAGTGACGCAGAAGGAAGAAAATCATTATTGAAGGATATATTTTTGTCCCAGAAATATAAACCTCAGTGTCAGCATGTGGGTGTTTGCATATGTTGATTCCTTTGAGCTGCATGCAATGCATACCACCTTTGTATGTCGGTGTTTCCAAATTGTGAACAAAACCCAAGTTCAGTCTTCAGTTACCCCTCTGTGGTAACTATGAAAATTGAAGCAAAGCTTCAGTTGCCAAACATTTTATTTTTTATTTTCAATTACAACTTCTGTAGGAATCATAACTGTCAGCTGGTGTGGCTCATTTTCTTTTTAATATTCAATAGAATATTCAATAAATTTTTAACTCTCTGGTTTGCAATAAGATGTTGATTATTATACTCTTGTAACTGTTAAGAATCGCATTAATGTATGAGACTTATGATTATCAGTTTCCTAACACTATCAGGGAAAAATCAGTCTTTCACAGGATTCTTTCCCCTGCCTAGTGATGGTATATTGCAGTAATTAAGATAATGCATTTTTTTATCAGCACTTTGTTGGTCTGATTTGTTCCATCCTACTTGTGGTTGATGGCAGATAGAGCAAATTCAATTTAATAAATTAACTTTGAGATTTTCTTCTGATTAATTAGTGAAGTTGTCTAGCATCATTTAAGATGAAAGTAACCTCTGTAAACAGAATTGCATACTGATGAGATCCATGTAAACCTTAATGAATGCCAGCATGGAAAACAACAGTGATTAAAGCATCAATTTCCAAAGTTTTACTTTTTCTATTTGGACAAAGTATAGCGATTTATTTTGTGGTACTGTGTAGCTTTCTTATTAAATTACCTTTAATAAGCAGGCTGCCTCTCTGTTTTGTCAGCTTTTCTGTGTGTGTCTGATGGCTTTCACCTGCAGGAAGATATTTTTCTATCACTTTTTGTTCTAAAGGAAGCTTGGTGAACTGTTGAGTAGGTGTTTTGAAAGCATCTTTACTGACAGTCTCCCAGCTATCCCAGGCATCCCAAGATGATGTCCTCTTATAAAAATGCATGTTTGATCAGCTGCTGCTTTGCTTCTGAGTGTCTGATGAATGGATACTGCATTTTCCCCTGGCAGAAGTCATGGCAGGGATGATTAACAGCCTGCCACAGAGCTACATCCAGTTATGGAATGAGAGCCTGCTGTGCTGGGTGCTAGACAAACATACAATGCCTTCCTCCACTTATGGCTGTGACATAGGACTTCTTGAGCTAAATATCTGCCTTGAAAAGAGGTGGTATTTCTGGGCCCCTGTTGTTAGAATGCAAAGAGAGAAGTCTTCCTTTCTGATGAGATGATTTTGGAGCAGTTTCTCATTCTTGGAGCCTGACATTTTATTATGTTGCAGGTACAAGATGGCAGCTGGGGGAATCAACTTGGCATAACATAAGGGACTACTTGTCCAAGCAGTGATTGTTTTTAGGCAACAGAAGGGTTAAGTATGGTTGTAGCTGAAGCTGGAGTTCACATGAGGTGTCCTGCTGGTAGCTAAGCAATGAGCTTTCCTAAACTGTTGCAGGAGTGACCTCTGACTAATCCCTGGATACATCAGTTGCAGAGTGCTGGCTCATCTCTGTGCTCCTCTGGAGTGCAATCTGTCATGTGCTGGCCTCAGTTTTCCTCATTTGTGTGTGTTGGGAGATGTTACTGACAATTCATTATCTTTTCACCTCTTTACATTTTTACAGTCAAGAGCTGTGTTTCCTGGATGTAATTATAATGGCAAGTGGTGCATTTTGTTAATTAAAAAAAAAGTACATCTGGTTGTGAGAGTGTTGCAGAATGCTCGTACCAAGCTGTTGTTGAGGAGAAACAAAGATGCTTAAGAACTTGGGCTGTTTTGGAGTGGTTGCAGCTGAAACAGACTCACGAGAATTCAAGTTGTGAATAATAATATTATTTCATCTTTGCTTTGCATGTTTGATGAGTAGACACCAGAGTTCTTTACTTTGGGAGAGAGAAGAGATCAGCATCATTGCTTCCACTTTATAAGTTGAAGCAGACATGGGGACTGGGGGGGCAGCTTTGGTGAGTTCACCAAGGTGGCAAAAGCAGGGTGTTGAGCCCCTGAATCAGAAATCCTGGTCCTGTGTCTGGTGACTTGGTGACACCAGCTTGGCAATAAACTGTGTGAGAATAGGATATGTAACTGACTGTGGAGTTCAGTTCAGTGCTTTCAGTGTACAAAAATGGCAAATGAGCTGCATTTTTCATGCCCTCCTTTCCTGCAGCATTAAGGGGCCTCTGTGCTAGGTAACATCTATTCCTAATAACATTTGCTTTCGCTGAGGGTTTCGTGTCTTCCAGGCACTTTACAAGCCCTACCAAAGCCTGCCTCCTCTAATACTGGAGTCTCAATTTCTGCTTGTGTAGAAGAAAGGCAGAGGTGGTGTGCTGTGGCCAGGCCTGGGTCAGCCCAGACTTGGTGCCAGGCACTGAGGTTCCTGTCACTGGCCCTGTGTCAGAGCATCCTCTTTTCTCCAGCAGCTAAAGATATCAGTGAGAAAAGCTGTTAGGCTTAAAAAAAAAACAAGTTAAACTGGAAATATATTTAGAAATGAGATTAAAGAACGTGGTTTATTGAAATGATGTTTCATGCTTATTAAAAGTGATTGCTTTTACAAAGAACTAATTAAGAATTAGCTGCTTAGTCAGGAGCAATTATTGTGACTCGAGGTTGCAGCTGAAGAATTCTCTGAATTGTCAATGTGTGGCATCTGTGAAGACTGGGATGTATCAGGCCAGAGCATGTTAGATCCAGCTAGTCAGAATAAACCAATGGATACAGCCTGTGAAGGTGGAACAGACACAGAAATGTGGCTGCTGTTCTGTGCTTGCTTCTGGGGCAAAGCACTTGTAATTCACTTTTTCTTTGGTGCTCTTCTGCTCTTTGCCCATCACTACAGAATGGTTCAGAGCACTTCAGACTTCAGCACTACAGACCAGGAGCACTTCAATCTCTGGTAATCATCCTTGGTGCTTACCTAGCACTTTGACATTCTGCATGTTTTACAGACCTTACCTTGTGAATCCACACACCAGCCCTTGGAGGGTGGAAAAATAAATGATCTGTGTCAGGCTGCACCTTTTGGGATGTGCCAGTGCAGGTGAATTTGGAGGCTTGGGCGCCGGAGCACCGCGGTGACGGCTCTGCAGGACGAGGGGCTGTGCCTGCTGTTCAAACGGCACTGCAAGAGGGAAACCTGGGGAGTGAAGGGTGAGGGCAGAGCCCTTACCACGTCTGCCTGGCTGCAGGGAAGGTGGCCTCCCAAGGACAGCAGCTCAGCAGCTGCAGAGAAAACGGAAAGGTCTGCTTGTGCAGCGCAGGCTTGAAGCAGCTGGAAAGTAAGAGGACAATGCAGGAGAACTTTCCCATTCTAAGGGGGCCACTAGCCAAATCCAGAAACAGGGGATAAGAGAATTTATGTAAGGCTGTGAAGAACTTTGTGAAGTAGTTAAAACAGTTTATTCAGAAGGTTGATGAAGGGCAAGGTGTTGCCTCCTGCCCTCAGTGTGAGAGGTGCTGGGAAGGCAGCCCAGAGCTGGCTGCTGCTGCTTTCCATCAGTCCAAGAGCATTAGAAAACTGCTGAATGAATTCTTGTTTGTTTATTTATTTATTTATTGAACAGTTAAATTACTTCTGTTTGAAAAGCAAATCCTGGATTTGTAGAGTTGCCAGGTTTTATAATGGCTTCTAGCAGATGCTGCGTGCCCTGGGCTGAGTTTCCAAGGCCTTTGCACTGAAGGAGTGCAGCTGAGCATGCACAGCCTTGTTTGCTGCCACACAGCACTGCCCTTAGGCAAAGGTGAAGCTAAATATGTTGCATTGACTCGTGTTAAACCTCCCAGCATTGGTGGGTTTTACAGCTGCCTTTTATTTTAAGATAAGTGGAGAAGCAATTTTGGTCTTCTAGAAAAATGAGTAATTGGAACAGTGGGAGCATCACAGAAAAGTGGTGCACAGCTGCCCAAAAAATGGACCTGGGACCTACTGTGGCAGGGGACTGGGAGGGCAGCTCTTGGGGAGAGCACAGGCTGGTGATCCTGCAAGAAAAAGCTAACTCCTTTTATCACTCCAAAACCACATTGTGTGCTGAAAAGAGAAGAAGGTACTGGGAAAAAATGCAGCTATGTTTTGGTTTCAAGTTTACAATCACCGGTAATTTTAGGAAACATGACTTATTTCAACATTTATTGAAATCAGACCTATTTAGTGAGCCTTCAGATGAGTTGTGGAAGTCCTTATTCATCTTAAGCCATGGATTTGTTTTTCTGGTGCTTTATTCTTCTGCCTGCATTCGTCAGCTGTGCATCCTCTTTCCTGCCTTGGGAGATGCCAGTGCCCTGGAGACAGGGCTGCCACCTGTGGCTGGGGAGGTCCTTCTTAAATTTCTTAAGGCATTAATCAAGCTGCTTTCTGTGAAGCTCACAAAACATTCGGTACTGCAGAGAACTCTTGGCTGTATATTGATACTTGATGAAATCTGCTGGGTTTCACAAGAAAGGAGTTAAATTTTTTTCTGTGGGTAATTATTCCAGGACTAAATGAGGTGTTTGGAATATGTGGAGTATTAGACATATTTGTCTATTCTTTGATTCAGTGATTCCTATAACAGCAGTACTTATAAGTTACTTGGGAACATCAATAAATAACATATATAAAGTTACAGTGATATTTAGCACTTTCACACTGATTTATTTTAAGTGCATTGAGTAAACTTAATTTATTTTGGCTTTGTTACCAGTGCCTCATGGTGAGGGAAATGATCATTATTAAACAGACTTTTTTAGTCATGCTGTCAAAGATCTGTGAATGCTCTGACTGTAGATACTACAAGTTATTTTGGTCATATGCTGTCACAAATATACAATGGAGATGCTGAGAGATTGATTGCAAAAATAGGGTGTTTATTTTGGTCAGAGTTTTGTTTATGCTGCTGGAGACACTAAATCATGTCAGCTGCATATATGTACATGTATCCTCGAGAGGTTTGGAAATGCTTTAAGGTGTAAAACATGAAACATATCTTAAAATTAATTTTTGTTGGTCCTTAGTTAATCCTGTGTCTCTCAGAGAAGCTGCAGCTGATGAAAGAACAGCAAGATTTCAAACCTCTCAGCATTTCAGGAACGACTCCTATGTGACCTTTCAGCAATGTCATTAGTTTTTAAGGTATTTTCTTGGGTTGGATTTCCTGCTGCTGTAATTCAGCTGTAGGATGGCAAAGCACTGAGTCCCTCCTCTGTCTTTGGTGGGCATGATGCACATTGGTGTTAGTGCTACTTGTGTGTGTGCTGAAACAGGATCTCTCCCAAATGTTCCCTGAGTCACAGGTTCCTTCCCTGGCAGTTTATGTCAGGTGTTTTGATCATTGAAAATTCACTGTTTTGAAAATGTAAAGCAATTTCAGGCTTACAAGTCTATCTTATCACCACAGACCTGCAGTAGAAGAGCAGTAGTGATATAAAGAAGACCAAACTCTCACTGCTAGATTAAATTAAAGCTATTTATTGTGTACTTGCATTCAAGCAGTAGGGGGTTTTAGTTTTTGAAGATCACAGCATCAGGTCATTAGCAACACTCTGTGCTGGTTTGAGTTAAATAAAAATGAAATTATCATATGCAGTGGGGTTGATGCCCTTACCCATAACCTAAACCTGTTATTCCAAAAGAAAAGAATAAAGCAGTAGCAACTCCACAAGGGGGAGGAAAAAAAGAAAACCCAGGAGATTTAATTCATTACCTTTTAGCACTGAGGCAGTGAGGAGGGAAGATGTCCTGAAGGTGGTGGCCTTCAAACCACCCTGACAAGAAGCTTCCTTAAAAACATCTTGCACCTTGGCAGTGTCCTCAAGGTTAACAAACATAAATGATTTAGGATCAGAGGCAACCTAAGTACTAATGTTCTTCTCATCAAATTGCCCTGTTATTTGCTTTCTTCTATATATATTAAAAATATTGCACTCTGATCTTTTCTGCCAATTTCATCTGTGTTATGGCATGGAGACCATTCAGCTTTGAAGTAGATCATCACAGGTGAGCATTTCAAAGTCCATATCAGAATCTTTTCAATTCAGCTGTTAATGGTACAGTTTTTCCAGGGAGAGATGCTGGTAGCTGGGGTATGAATGGATTGAGAGGAGTATTGAGGTTGATGTCAATAATTTCTGTATTCCTTTTGTTTGTTTTCCCAAGTTGATGTTTTTGTGAGGGGTGTGCTTATATACATGTATTTAACATTATTTGCTGTGGAGTCATGAGTCTGAAAGCCAAGATCAAGTGATACATCCAATGCATCAGTCATAGGAACCAAAACAAGCACAAAAAAGTGTTGTGCTTTGATGATTCAATAGAATAGCTTTGGGCTTCTTTAATCCTCTCTGAAATGCCTATTGATAGAGAGGTTTTTAACTTTTCGTTTTCCTGCTTCAGAAAGAGATTTTCAGTTGGTACAGAAGAAGAAGTTGAAGATATCTGTAAGGATTTTTCAGTCTGTATGTCTTGACTATCCTGATCTGTTTGGACAGTTTGCTGTGGAAGTGATGACTCTGATGCAGTAAGCTGTTTTGATTTTTGTGAGAGGCAGCTTAAATGGGTGCAATTTTGAATGAAAATTGTTTGAAAATTATTTGAAAATTGTTTGAAAAAATATTAGCAAGTTTGCTGTTTCAATTCTTGCACTGGTTTTTCTTTTTTTTTGCCTCCGTTTTTCCATTGGTCAACTGCAGTTGTTACAAGCTGTCATGGATAATGACAGCTGTCAATGATTGGTCACTTGTTGCATCACTGTGCACAACTTGGAGGTGCCCAGTGAGTTTTGCTCCTGCTTCCAATGTATTTGACAGCTGTGCCCTCATGAGAGTAGCAGTTCCTCCACACTGAGCTTCTCTGAAAGCATCTACTGTACATTTTATAAAATGGAAAATTGAAAGTAGCCGGTGCTATTAAAAGCACTGCATTAAGATATATGCACATCCTCAACAAAGGGTTTTTTCACCTCTTGAGAGCAAGGTGATGCTTTTAAAACCACTTGCTGGTTTCTTGTGCATTATCATTTCATTCATAATCTGTAAAACCCTTTCTGTATGCAAGGTATCTCAAGGCAGTTTGCAGCACTCTTGAGCCCTCTTTGAGCAGAAACTATGTTCAGTGTTAAATTTTGCAATGTTTATTCAAAGCATAAGAAGCCCCTGTTGTTATGTAGGCTGTAATCTCAAGCTTCCAGGAACTAGGCAAGACTTCATCTTTTCAATTTTGGCACTCTTGACAGTGAATTTCCTCATGAACATATTGCCTGTCAACAAAATTTTTGTAGCTAAAGTAAAATTGTCTTTAAAAGTTACCAGCCTATGCAGGAATATGGTTGTGCATTATCTTTTGTGATAGAGAATGCCTTAAATTGCCAGATAGGTGTTGCATAGTGTGTCCTCATTCCTGTATTGATCAAGAAATAGCTGTTACCCTCTCATGATTCCCAAAGTATAGGCCTGAGAGAATTTATATAGGAGAGGTCTGAACAAAATCCTCTGCTGCTGAAAGCAATCTCAGGCTATCATTTCACATTTCAGCTTGTGAAGTGTCTGGGTCTGTCATCTTAAAACGGCATTTTTAATGGAGTTTTGTCATTCCTTTATGCTTCTGCTGTTCAGAAGCAGCCAAAGCTGAATGTGATCCTGACTGATGCCTGAACATAACGTGGTGTTTCCATGAGTGGTAAATTGCTCCCAGTCAGACTGTTTCAGTCTTATCTTTTCAAGATAATTTGGCTTAATATTGCATCACAGTGATGTAGTTCTGTGTGCTAGGATCTGATTGCTATCTGCCTTTGAGGGAAAGAGGGCTCCTCCACCTCTCATCTCCTAGGCTGCTTTTCCTCATTTCTGTTTGCAAAAGCATAATTATAATGTTCCCTCCATTCAGAAGTAATCTTAATTTTAAAATCATCTATTTACATGTTTTATGCAGAGAAAAAACAGCAGGAAGATGAAATATTGCATAAAATGTGGCATCTGGCTGCAAAGAGGTGTCACACAAAAAGCTGTTGCCCTACTTACTTGTTTCATTGTTGAAAGTTATAATTACAGGTTTTCTTTCTGACTGGCAACATGTTAAGTACTCAAAATGTCAGGTCAAAGGTAAGGGGTAATGATTTAAGTAAAAATAACTCTAAAAGTGTAGTATATATCTGAGAAAGAACTTGGGTGGTGTCACTTTTGTTTTCTGGGGATTTCTTTCCTTTGTTTTGGTATTTTTAATTTTGTTTTGTTTTTAGCACAGCCTGAATATGAAAATTTCATTTGACATAAACAGAGGGTATTCTTTAGACCACTGCTTATACCAAATCATAAAAAATAATTCTCACTACATTTCATACATCATCCAAGGGGCTTTGATGCTAGTTTACTTGTTATTTTCCTTTCAAATGTGGTGGGTTTTTTTTCTTTAA
The DNA here is from genome assembly GCF_031753505.1 of Anomalospiza imberbis. NCBI lineage: Eukaryota > Metazoa > Chordata > Aves > Passeriformes > Viduidae > Anomalospiza > Anomalospiza imberbis. Next base: position 12,223,664 of record NC_089693.1, on the reverse strand, counting down.
AGTTTTATGACATTAAAGAGCTTTGTGCTGAGCTGGAACAGCTGCCTGGCAGGAGCACTGCACCTCCTCCAGGAGTGAATATCTGCCTGTGGCAGGATGCCCATAAGCCAAGTCTTCCCTGGGGCTGTGGCAGTAAGAGCTCATCCCCTGCTGCTGTTTGGGTTTGTGCTACACTGTCCTTTCCCCTTCCAGTGGGATCTCAGGCGTTTTGTTGTGTTTTCCTTTCTCTCTGCCAAGGAGCACAAAGAATAATATGCTAGAGGAGGGCCACTGCAGTGTGTTAAAGCAGAACAATGGATTAATGTACTGGGGCAGACAAGAGCAGTCCTGAGCGTGGATGGAGCGCTGGCAAGAGGACACTGGGGCAGACAGTGAGGCAGCCCTTTGTTTGCCATGCTGGCTGTGGTGCTGCAGACACACAAAGTCCCTGCAGAAGGGACAGCAGCAATGTTTTCAGCTCACAGAGAGCAATCCCTCTCTTCTCTAGGCCAGTGTAAGCAATGTGTATGTGTCTATGTACTTAGACAGGAATGTAACAGTGGATCCCTTATTCCTGGGCACATGAGTTGTGCTAAGGAGAAGAGTAGTCTTCATATCTTATGACATGGGGGAAAGAAACTCTGGCTAATTAGCAACAGTATTCCTAAGGAGAAATGATTTCAAACTCATTTTTTCATGACTGTCTTTGTAAAAGTGGAACTCCTGAGAAGAGACTTAGGACTTCAAAAGCAGTGTGTGTTTTCCATGCCCCCACACATGTCCTTCAGGAATGTTAGAAGTTAGAATGAGACACCTTTATTTCCATGACTTTTCTTGGCAAAAGAGCTTGGTTTTTATTGACTGTTTTGTCAGAAGTCTGAGTGAGTTTGCATTCCTTGGTTTTCTGAAAGCTTTTTGTACTTTGGGAACTAAAAAATCTTGACCATCAGAGGATCCATTTCATAGAGCTTCTTCAGTCTTCATATATTTAATGATATTTAATACATGAAACAGCTGGTGATCTACAAATGAAAAGCTTGTTATGTTGTTGCCTATCACTTGTGCTAGGCAATATCTGCAATCAGACCAGAAGTTTCATATTTTCAAATGGCATGGGGTTTTCTTTTTTCTATTTCAAAGAACACAGGAGGAAAAAAGAGAATGGTGCCAATCCTATGAAGAAGTGGTTGTTTTTGACTCCCTGCAGGAGCTGTCGGTGGGAGAGGAAAATTGTTTGTTACTAGTTGTCCCATTCAGACGTGCATTTTTAGGCATTTACCTGGATTTCTCCTGCATCCTGCTGCTGCTCTGTTTGAGCAGGAGGACCCATAAAGCTCCTGCAGCTTCCTGGACCACAGGCTCTCTCCTACACACCTCTGTCTACCATGAGTGAACTCTGCAAGGGGGAATGGGGAAGAAACGAGTGTTTCTACTTCATTTTCTGGCTGGAAATCTTTGTTTTTACTGCAAGCCATCCCAGGCACACAGACCTCCCTCAAGATCCTGCAGAGAGGCTTGATGGCCACTGTCACATGAGGTCTCATCAGAGGGAGGGATGAGCCTTGTGGCCAAGGCTGGCACGTCTGGCAGTTGGGTCTCTGTGACCCGGGCTGCACAGCCTGGGTTATCAGCTGAACAGTTCTGCTTTCCCAGGGCTCTCCCACTGGGACTGACAGCTTGGTGTGCATGAATGTGACAGCTGTGCTGTAGTCATTCACACCTATTGCATGTGTTACATGGAAGATGAGAACATAAAATTAGGTTGCTCTGATCTTCTTAACACTCTGCTATTAAATTTAAAGCAGCACTCAGCCATTCCAAGTGAATTATTTTTACCAAAATGTGGACAATCTGCTTCAACTTGTACCTTAATTTGGTAAGACAAGTACTGCCTTGGCTCTCCCAGGGATGGGTGACAGAGGCTCCTTCAGCCCGTGGCTTTCAGCAGCATGAAGTGGGTGCTGGAGCCATGCTCTTATCTGAGGGCTTGGCATTGTTTTTGAAGATAGGCAGCACCTTGAGAATTGCAGGAGAGTCTGTAAATAATTGTTACCCAGAGCCTGTGCCCACAGGTAATTAACTGGGCCTAACTCAACAGTTATTGTGGGGTCTTGTCCAATTTCTAGTGCCCTCATATCTGCTGGACTTAAATTGGCTTGATTTGACAGCAGAGGTCAGTTGGTCTGGATGACCTTTGTGTCACTGACCACACAACCCAGTCCTCCCTGGGAGAGCAGGTGGTCAGGAGTTCCATCAAAGACCACAGCAAAGCAGGGGAAGACCAAATGGATTTGATGAGAATGGTGTTCATCTCCAGGGTGGGAGACAGAGCTGGTCAGCATTCTTCTACCAGGTGGGAATGCCTGGCCAGGCACCTGAGGTGTCTGAGGTGCCTCTGGGGTTATCACAAGCATTGACATCATCCTGGAGAGACAGGAAGGGAGGAGGAGGAGCTCTCACCTCTAGGGCCATGGTGCAGTAGAGGCCATGCTGAGGGACATGCACACAGTCCTGTCCATCTGGGGCTGGTTCTCTCCTGGGATAGCAATGGGCTCGTAAACGTGACACATAACACCAATTTGAGACAAAATCACCAATTTTTGCTGGATGGGCTAAACACAGAAAAGGAACATATGTAATTTATACATGTTTGATAAATAACTTCATTATTTCATCAGCAGGGATTTTTTTAATCATCCCAGAAACAGAATCCAGATCTTCTGCCAGGCCTCTTCTGCCAGAAACCATAGGTAGTTTTTCCATGCATATGCCTGATTCCCCTGCACGTTTCCTGATGCCACTGGCAGGCCCTGCAGACTGTCACTGAGGTGCCTGAAGTGTCATTAACAGCTCCGGTGCTGTAAGGACAGCCTGGTCTGTACCTTGGCTATGCTCTCTGTGTTCCAGCCCCAGCTCTGTAAAAGCTTTGGGAGAAAGTTTTATTCCTCCTTTTGCTTATTTTCACATTACTGTGTAAAATAGGATTAAGCTTACCCAACTCATAGGCCTACTTCAAAATACTTTTTTTTTTAATGTAATTTGCTTTGAAAATGTAAAAGCTTTATAAAGCACATATGGTCTTTATTTTAAAAGTTTCAGGCTCTATTAATGTTAAATTCTGTGTTATTTTGTAGTGTGTTGTTTACTTATATAGTTGGGTTTGTGCACAGACTTCTCTGTGAGTTGAGAGAAAATTGTTTTAGGACCAAATGGAAATTATTCTTTTTTACAAGAGAAGAATTTTTTTTCACAACAAAGGGACTGTTTTCACTCCAGAGCTGTTATCTCTGTCCTGAACAGGCATGCTTGAATTTTTCAGATTCAGAACAATTCTGGGATAAGCTGGTGACTAGAGCAGAGGGACGAAAGGTTTCTGTGGCTGACTCTGCTGTTGATTTCTCCCTCTGTAAGATGGCATTCATGATCTTTACTAATGACCACTGACAATTTAGTGGAGCACTGTACCACAGACTGGGTAGAAGTAGCTGCAGAAGCACGTAGTGAGTAGCAGTAACAGATCCTTTGCCACAGCCAGGTTCCCTAAAGCAGCTCTGCTGGCTGCCTGGACTGTCACAGCAGCCTCCATCCTGGAGGAGCATCCTGCTGGCAGGCACTCCAGCCAGCCTGTCAGGCTGCTAGCTAACTGCCTTGTGTCTGCCCCCTGCACTCACCTGATGCTGTACTGCTAACATTCATGGTGGAGGGGTTGTTGCCAAGCTGGGAACACAGAAGATAAGTGTCCTTGAGAGAACAGCTGGGAATTAACATGTGTTTGTGTTTCAGAGATGAGCGAAATCAGTCAATCATTGTCAGTGGGGAGTCTGGAGCTGGAAAGACTGTCTCTGCTAAGTATGCCATGAGGTACTTTGCCACGGTCAGTGGATCTGCCAGTGAAGCCAATGTTGAGGAGAAGGTCTTGGCCTCCAACCCCATCATGGAGGTAAGAGAGCTGCTGGTCCAAGCCCCACCCTCCAGCTGCAGTCATTACTGGGACAAACAAGCATTCAATAGAGAGAGCAATACATACTTCTTAAAAACATTTATGAATATACATTAAAATTTTGTGTTTAATCCATTACAAGGAGTTGCTTTAGGCATCATTTATGAAAGATTGAGAGAAGATGGAAGGTAATGTTTCAATACTGTTAACATATTTCACATAAAGTAATTTTAATGTGAATACTGCTTAAAGTCTCTTCAGCTTTGTAACTGGTAGTTCTCAGACTGCTGGCCAAATGCAATTGGAGAAGACTGGTTTTGTGTGTATCCAAAGAGGATAAAACTGTTGGTCTTACCCACCAAATATGTACATCACACAGTAGATTGTACTCTGAAAGGAAGTAAAGCAAATGTTAAATTTTAGGAAATAAAATTAGAAAAGAGAGACTGAGGAAACAAAGTTGCATGGGATGCACGCCATTTATTTCAGAGGAAAAAAAAAACACATCAGAAGACATAATTTTGCTATAATTAGCTCTGACTCATGTTTCAGTTCTGGAAATTGTTGTAACCAGCTGTAGTCAAGTTCCAAAGTCATTGGCTTTGGAGGGCAGGTGCTGGCAACAGACTTTGAGAGGACATGTGCAATTCTTCCTGCTTCAGGGTCTCTGTTCTCTGGGAAGCTCAGGAGACACTAATTCTGATGTCACAGCCAAGCAGAAAAGATTTCTTAAACTTATGTGAATTGCTTCTCATGTCTTTGCCTACATATGTAGATTCAAGTTGTGGCTGAAGTTAAGGAACTATGTTAAGAAATGATTCTTCAGAGAGAAAGTCTTGGGGGAATTTCTGGAGAGAAGTAACTCTGTCCATAGGCACACCCATACTCGTGCCTTGGTAATTGTTGGGCATCTCTCTGCAGTGTGAAAGATCATGAGTAAATAGAGTGCATGCAGTGAAATGTGAAATGCAAAATGCTGCCATTGTTTTTTTCCTCAGGTATTTTAAAAAATTGTGTTTTATTCCTCCTTTCCTCCTGGCATGAGGAGTTCATGATACTCAAACTATAGCTGCCCCATCACAGTTGTGTGTGTCTGTCACAAGGTAATTGTGCCTGGTTTGTGGTGCTGTGTGGTGTTTGGCAATTTCTTCTGTGGGGTAAAACAAGCTGTGCTGTGCTGGGCAGTGACTCATCCAAATGTCCAGCCATGGGAGGAAGCCAAGGAGCTGAGCCTTGCCTGGAGCTGCAGCTGCCCCAGGGGCTGGGGACAGCTGTGCCCTGGGGAGCAGTGGCAGTAGTGCAGGTGTGAGCTGCCCCAGGGAACACCTTGCACTGCTGCAGTGCTTGCAGGAAGAGCCACATCCCCTCCAGGGCCACGCTGACCCCCGTGTGTGGCTGATGGCAGCGGGTGCTGAGCCCCCTCCTGCCCTGCCCTGCCCTGGCCAGCACGGCAGAGGCCCCAGGTGTGCTCACATCAGCCTGCCAGTGGCAGCCCTGGTGAGAGGCTCTGCAGGACAGGCTGCGCCTGGGTGTTTGCTGGCTGAAATACAAACTCTGCAGGTTTCCCTGCACCACTTCTGTTTGGTCCCGAAGCCTAAAGCCAACATCCTGCTCTCTGTCCTTGGGCCCCACCTCCCAGTCAGTGGTCATCAGCTCACCACTAATTATCTGAATTAATTTCCAAAAGCAAGGAAGTTTAAATTGACTAAAAAGATCTTCCCATCTATACCTTTTCTTATTCACTAAAAATCAGTGGGGGTGCTTTATTTTCTAGGGATAACAATTTTGTGAATGTGGGTATATCCAAATATGTGTTTCAGTTGCTTTAGAGATTATTATAATTGGATGAAAGTTATCCTTTTAACTTCCAACACTTGAACTTTAAATTAGCTTTAGAGTGAGTGTTGTAAAATTTGATGTTGAGACAGACTCTTACGATAGCATGATTAATGTTTTGAATTCTTCAGTTGATAAATCAGTAGAAACACAAATTAACCCATATATTTTAGGAAGAAAATGAGTACTTAATTTTAGAAACTGGAAACTCCTCATTTGCTAAGCTGACTGTAAAATCTTAGGAGCAGAAAGTAATTTAATTTTTTTAAATTTCTTTTTGGACAACCTAAACATCACTATTTTATGAGCTACCATCACATTATTTTAGCCTACTAAATACTCAGTAATGTCAAGAGGTAACTGTACATTTCTAACAACTATTTAAGTGACCACTTTTGTAGTCAATAAATGTATACAGTTTTCCTATTGCAAATGCAGAAATCAATAAGTCTTAAAGCACATCTTTATATGTCATTTCCTGCCCCTCATTCTTTGTTACCCTCTATCGCTATGCAAATAGTACAGCTTTGTATGTATTCAGGCAAGCAATCTGATAATCCCAAAGACTTTGTTTTTATCAGTAATACCTTTCAAAGGAATAATTGGTTTCTGAAATATTATAGTATTATATTGCTACCACCACCAACAAAGTATATCACAGTACCAATAATTTTCTTCTTTCAAAAAAACGCAAGAGTGCGGTTAGAATACATTCAGTTTGAATGAATTTGATGTTTCTTAGAAGTGCAGAGATGCAGTTTGTTCCTAGATCCTTTCCTGCAGCTGTCCATCTGATGCCCACTTTGACATCTGCTCTGCTGGGTGTACGTGCTGCTGCTGCTCTCGTGGGGTTTCTGACAGTCTAATCCCACTTTCCAGGCTGTACCAGCTGGCACTGACCCATTCACTGCCCTTCTGCTTGCAGATTTGGGATACTCAGCAGTGCTGCTTGCTCTCATTTGTTTTTCTCAAGTTTATTTCAGTACACAGTTCCAGTGGATGGCTGCGTGGACTGGGAAATTTGGACATGGATACAGTGGTGCACTTAGGGTTTAGTAACACACACAGTGCCACGTGATGAGGGGCAGTGTGCTGCATCTCAGTTATTCCAAATGCCATTCCTTTCGATACAGACATACCTTTAGGAATTTTTTAGAAGGTGAATTGCTGTATGATGTCTAAAGCATGGTCTGATTGAGAAGAGAAAATGCTTTTCTTTGGAGCTCAGTGTGTTGTGATTTGCATGCCTTGATTTCTGATGTATCCAGCTGGTACCTGTTGTACCAGGGGTGAACCCTAATGCTGATGAGGTAAGGCAGAATTGCACCATGTAGGATCCACAGTCGTTATTTGCCCTGGGCATCCCAGGACATGTAATACAGAGGAAATGCACAAGGTATTGTTTGTTGTGTGTGGAGCTGTATTGAATTAATCTGAGAAATTTCAGCACAATGCAGGGCAGCATTGAGGGCTGTCTCTGGGGCAGTAACCAAGCTGCTGTGGAAGGGGTTCAGTTTCAGGCAGATGACACAAGTCTGTGCAGGTTAATTTTTAGATTATGCTCGGGCACACAGTAAATATTTTTAAATGTTATGTTTGTAGAAATAGTTTGGAAATGTGGTGATTAGAGAGTAATAGTAACGATAAACTGTTAGGCAGAACAGAGTGAGCTGTGGGTTTATAATAGGTAGACCTTCAAAAGTTGCAAGTACTATAGATGTATGTGTACACCTACACATATAAATATATCCAAGTGAAATAATTCTTACAGTTTTACTAAGTCCTTGAAAGAAATCTGTGTGTATGTGAGCTCTCTGTTACACTTTATTTCCTTTTGAAAGACTACAAAGAACAATAAAGGATTTTCACCTGTAAAATTAGACTGTGTGGAAGTGAATTGCTAAGAGTATCAGCTCCCAGTCTTACATTAATGAAATAACTGTATTTTGATGTAACTTGTTGAGGCAGAGACTGTTCTTCATTCGATTTTTGACTATTTTTAAACCAGGACATGATTATTGTTGTTAAGTGTGTATGAGCCATGTAGATGATTGAATAGATGTGATAATTTCTACAAGCTGTTTAACCTTTACAATATTCCCTTTTTTCAGTCTATTGGAAATGCCAAAACTACCAGGAATGACAACAGCAGTCGCTTTGGTAAATACATTGAAATTGGTTTTGATAAGAGGTATCGAATCATTGGTGCTAACATGAGAACTTACCTCTTGGAAAAATCAAGGGTGGTGTTTCAGGTAAATCTGATGTAATCTCTTCATTTTGTTATGTCATACTTGAACCAATCCAGTTTCCCACACTTCCTCTCCATCTTTGCCTACTTTATAGTCTAGACCTCAGTAAAAATGGACTTGTCCTTGACTGGCTGCCTAAAGATATAAAGATAATAATTACAGTCTGTACCATATGAGGATGTTACATGAAGAGCTGTTGTATGTTTTTGAAGTATGAGACAGTTATAGCACATGGTTTAGCTGGAAGAGAGTATTTTTAATTTCTTTTTGGTTTGAAGGTGTGGATTTGAAGTGCCTAAGTTCAGAATTACGGTGTAGGTCATGAGTCATCACCTTCTGAGCTGTTTGTCTTTCATTTTAAAATTCAAGCTTTGCCTTGGCAAGGAAGGTACTCCCTTTACCACATTACTATAAAGGCTGAGGCAAATAGTTATTTTTGGAAAATGAAAAACTTCTGAGTGTGATCGTTTCACTCATCTACAGAATCCTGATCTATAATAAATAGTAATCTACAATTCTGAAAAGTGAAATCATACTTTTTTTTAATGAAAATGTCTGCATGTTATTTGCTGTTGAAAATGGATTAAATTAACCAAGAAGGAAGAGATAGATGCTGATTTATCTTCCTTTTTTTCCATGTGGCTTCTGTGCTTTTAATGTATTGCTAGAGAAAGCATTATACATAGTAATTCAGTTCTGTTCATGGTTGTTTCTGCCACTTGTTAAGTGGTGAACAATAACAAATTCCTTTCTTTTTAAAGGCAGAAGAGGAGAGAAATTACCACATCTTTTACCAGCTTTGTGCCTCTGCAGCATTGCCCGAGTTTAAAACCCTACGATTAGGTATGACATTCACATTCCTTTTGTTGTGTGATTGTAGGGCAGCAGCATCCCTGAGCTTTTTGAGCCAAAAACCCAAAAGAAGGATTGCTGGCTTTTAAATTCTAAACTTTTAAACCTTTAAGTACTAAAATGTATTGAGAATAACTAAAATGATAGACCTTGGACTTTGTGGTTTTCTGATAGAACCAAAGTAACAGATTTGTTTATTCAGCAGACTCTCATACACTGCAGTTGTAATAGGACTTACTATGTCCTGGAGGGTGAAATTCTTTTCTCTTAGTTCTTTAAAACATTTTTTCCGTTGTTCCAGCCACTAGAGAATTTTATCCTCTCTGGTATAAGCATCTGAAAAGCTTATTTTGCATCTGCATACTTTTACTTGGGCTGTTAGCAAAAATTGCTTTACAATCTCTGCTAACCTGGTGATCAAAAAGCAGATGAGGGAATCTTTTATCAAAATAAAATGTTGATAGAAGAAAGGTTTCTCATTTGACAGGAGTTGGTGCTTTGTAAAAAAGTGTGATGATGACCTTAGACAATCAAGTCATCATTTTAAAAATTCAGTATAAATTGCAGTGCTTCAGTACATTTTTAAAAGTTGATTTCATAAATTGAAAACTGCACAGCCTGTGCTGGTTTCTGAAATACTGTTCTGGTTTTAGAGTGCTTCTCTGCTCTTCTGCACCCCCCTGGCACATTTAGGATTCACATCTGCTAACACAGGAAAGAAAGGAACTGATGTAATTTTAACTGAAGAAGCCATTTAGCAGACTTCTCTTTCAGCATTCTTGGATCCTTAGTTGATCAGAAGAAAAGGAGTCTGTTAGTGCAGCTGGAAGCATGGCCACTGAAACCATAGGAATTTACCCAGGAGAGCTGCTGGTCTCCCAGTGGAGCCCAGTGCTGTACCCAGAGCAGTGTGAAGCTCTCTCTTCTCCAACCTTGACTTCTCAGCCTGAATGGATCACATACTCATAAGGCTGAGCCAGGCCATAAATTAGAGAAGAGAAGAAAATGGACAAAATAAAATATTCTGATGTAGTAATAGCATAGTAATATCTGTCACATAATTCCACAGTTCTGCTGCTCTCAACTCTGTGGCTACTGTGTAGGTGGTTGGCTCAGGCTTGGAGAGTAACTGCTTCCAAAATGATTTTTCCACAATTGTGGAAGTCTGAACCAAGGTTAGGTAGAGAATATGCTTGAGGACCTACTGTGGGAACCAGGTGGCCTAAGGAATACTTACTTGCACAGTTAAATCTTGAAAAAATGCTCTTTAGAATAAGTGGGTCTTATGAGCCAGAAGGTGAAAATATACATATGGATTCTGCCAAGAGCAACTTAATCATTACACAGCTTTACAGATGTGCTGTGAATTTCTGCATCAGTGTGTGTAAAATACATTTTTTATTATTACAGGGAATGCAAATTACTTTCACTATACGAAGCAAGGTGGAAGCCCTGTGATTGATGGTGTTGATGATGCTAAGGAAATGGTGAACACCAGGCAGGCCTGCACTTTGCTAGGTAATTGGTAAATCACAGCCATATCCTAAATCTGATACACTAGCAAGTTTTTTTCCATATTATTTGTGTATATTTTTTTCATACTCTGTTGTGTTTAAAACCAGGAGAGCTTGATAAACTTTGGGACTGAGATACTTGTATTGCATGGAGAAGATATTTAAATTGTAGTGGAATCTTAAGAGGAGTGCACATTATGTGAACATAAATGGTGGGCTCCCTTGGTGTAACATATACAGTGCTGGAGGTCACCGACAAAGCACTTTGAAACAGCAAATTAAATGATTCATTTTAATGGATTTTTGTTTCATCTGGTTGTAAAACATTTTTGATAGAAGTGGAGCCAATTAGTACTGTCAAATGTCAGTCACACACAGCAGTCACTGTTCTCTCCTTAACAAATGTTTTCATCAACTGCAGCTCTCTCCATTCAAAACGTTTTATTCATCATTTTCCAGGGATTAGTGATTCCTACCAGATGGGAATTTTTCGAATCCTTGCTGGCATCCTTCACTTGGGCAACGTGGAGTTTGCATCTCGGGATTCTGACAGCTGCACTGTTCCTGTGAGTAGCAGATGAGCTGAAGGGCATGGTTTGCACTCTGACAGGTCTGCCTTCTGCTTTGTTTGCAGGGACCTCTTCTGAAAAAGAAATGGAAATGGGTTTATTTCTAATTTGCTAACATTTTCATAGTTTTTTGTAGATAGATTCAACTCTTCTCAGTTCAGAGGCTGTAGACAGTACTCTCTGTGTTATAACATTGGTATACAATTATAGCTGTAATTATCTGTCCTAGAAAAGTCTAGGCAGGCTAGATTTGAAGTCTTGAGCAGGTGTCTAGATCTTTATATTCCTGCATGAATATCTTCCCTGCACACAGTAAATGCTTTGCCAGATGGGGTTTTTTGACATGAAATGCCAGAATGCCCTAAATAATTGCAAAATAAATGCTTTGCAAAGTCCTCTGTGATGCTTAGACATGACCATAGGATATACAGATATAATTTGTGTGACTCATCTAAGTGTCATGGTTTTATCAGTTCTTTTTTGCCTTGGAGATCAGCAACAAGGACTGAATAGTCTGATCTGAAAAACCCTCCTCACTGGTGAGGGCCCAGGCTTCTTACCCGTATTCTGAAGATGAGAAACAAAAACAGTTCTGGCTAGTCTCTTCTTTGGCTTCACAGTGACCAGTTTCTGCCTCTCTTTGAATGTCTGCTGCTGGCCTGCACAGCCTTCAACTTTAGCAACAATAAAGTTGCAATAGTAGCAATACTTCCAGAGTTTTTTCTTTTCTCACTGTCAGTTCCTTTCTCAGGAATCTGCAGTGGCAGTTTCTGGAGCTGAGACAGCAGGTCCTTTATGGGTTGGAGGTGATTGGTGTTTCTGCCCTGACACCACCTGCCCGTGGGGTCTCACAGCTGCTTTGGAACCACAGCAGTAGTCTGGCTCCTTGGTGTCATATAAAGGTTTTCACTACAAAGAGAGCTCATTTAATGATAACAGGTAGAAAGCTGGTAAGCCCCAGGACATGAGGAACTTGCCTGTGTTGAGGTGAGTATCTCCAGTGCAGGAATCCCACTGGCTAAGCTGGTAAAAAGCTGCAGGTTCCTGTGCAACCCTGTCCTGGCCTGACGACAGCTGGCAGGCAGTGGTGAATGTGTGCACAGGGGCACCATTACCTGGGCTGTGCTGTTCTCTGGCAGTACCATGTCACCACTGGCCATGCACACTGCTCTGCTGGGAGGCACTGCTGTGATGGAGCAGTGGTGCTGCAGAGTGCTCAGCAAAGGGCTCCCTGTGCTGCTGTGGCAGTAAATCAGTTTGTTTAATGTCAGCCTGAGCAACCCTAATGTGACACTCTTTTGTGCAGTGTTCATAAGTATTATTACTTTATTATTGTCTTCCAAGCCAGTAAAACATGCTCAGTTAATTGGATTTTGGAGGTGTAGCTGCATGGGGCCTGTATGCTGTAAGAACTAGAAAAAGCTCCAGAGAAGTCACAAGGATGTGGAAATATTTAAAGCTGATGTACCCTGAAGCTGTAGGACATGTGGTGACAGTCCTCTGCCATCTGTCCTTGTCAAGACAGTGCTTGTCAGTGTGCTGCTGAGCCACCAGGTGCAGTGGGAGCGTGATGAGGAAGTGGTGTTAGGGGAGCTCCTGAGGAGGAAAGACCTGTCTGTCTTCCTTGATTTCTAGTGATCAGTTAGCATGTTAGTCACTAAGTGTGGTATCTTATTGAGTGGCAAATGCACTGCACTGATCTTTGTGCAGAAACCTGATACACCCATCTCAACATACAAGCCTTGCTGGTTGATTTTACCCAGTTAAACAAAGCTCAGGTTTTTTTCTCTTGTACAGTTCAATTTGAGAGCTAGAGAACATCATTAGCGTGCTGCAATCTCTTAGTGTTTGTCTCCAGAATTCACTGAGAAAATACTTTAAGTACTGAGACCAGAGCTCTGAAGCCCTTCCACACTTGTTTCTTGGCTGCATTTCCTCGTTGCCCATCACTCCCTGCCACAGGTGTATGTGAGCAGTCAAGAGCCCCACTCAGGAGCTCTGTTCATTTGGTATTTTGAATTCTTACACCTGGCTCAGGCCAAGTCCACCAGAGAAACCAGATGATTCATTTTTCTGCAGGTTGCAGGTTCCCTGTGTGTGAAGCCTTTTGGTGAGCACAAGTTTAGTACCATAAATGCCTTTGAGGAATATTGTTCACTAATTCACATCAGCAACGTGCGTGTGCTAAGTGGGGAGGGAACTTGCTACATTATGAAGGAGGAAGAGCTGAGGAAGCTGCTGTTGCTGCTTATTGTGGGATCACTGCAGGCAGGCAGTTCTGTTGGCATGATTGTGTGTTTGCTATGACTAATATTGTTTCAATATCTAACGAGCCTGTTTTTATTAGCCCAAGCATGAGCCCCTCACCATCTTCTGTGACCTCATGGGTGTGGAGTATGAGGAGATGGCCCACTGGCTTTGCCATAGGAAGCTCGCCACTGCCACTGAAACTTACATCAAGCCAATATCCAAACTGCACGCCATCAATGCCAGAGATGCACTTGCCAAACATATCTATGCTAACCTCTTTAACTGGATTGTAGATCATGTGAACAAAGCCCTTCATGCCACTGTAAAACAGCATTCTTTCATCGGGGTGTTGGACATCTATGGGTGAGTTTTTGTTAGAGATATGACACTCTTACATAATTATCTGACTGCAAAGCATCCTTGTCTTTATCATCTAGCACCGCATGGATTACACAGAAAACCCCCAAACCTTAGCAGCTGCTTATTCCAGCTGAAGGAAGTAGGTGTTTAGTTTTGACACACTAAGATCTTTGTCATGACTTCAAGGTTTATAATGAGATTTCAGATTTTTGCTGTTGGCAGTTTACTTATCTGTTGCATTTTGGAAAGTTACAAGGCAATTTTCATGTCAGGTTCCTCCAGGGTGGCACTTACAGAGAGGACAAAGATAACTAATGTGCTCTCCAGGAACATCAGTTCTTTCCCTGAGTTCCTCATCCCTGCCTAGAGAGGACCATCATTGAAGTGCCTGTGTAGTGCAATTTGCCATTTCCCTGTGTGTTTTCTTGCTTGAGCCATGTTATTTGTGACTGAAATAATTCAAGGAATTTAACTGGAGGGAGGGAATTTAAAATTTTGGGGTAATTTTATCTTTTTGTTTTAGTACACTAGTAATTTTGAGTATATATGCATATTTTAGATTTGAAACATTCGAAATCAACAGCTTCGAACAGTTCTGTATCAACTATGCCAATGAAAAACTGCAGCAGCAGTTCAATATGGTAAGTAGAAAGTGACTGGCATTTCCTCTTCCCTTTCCCCTCATCCAAGTCCATTCTGCTAATTGGGTCTCCAGTGGTTAGGATGAATTCCTTCAGTCTATTAAGCAGCTGTCCTGGCCGTGGGCTTTGAGGGATGGGGAAAGATCGACTATCTCCTAGAAATAGATTTTATGACTAACTGCTGCTCTGGGAGTATTTGAAATTCTGATCACAGTAACAATTATAAGGCAGAAGCAGTGCTTGGCAATTAAGACCCTGAGATTGCCTGTCAGTGAGAGCACTGTGTGGATGAAGTCGGAGTTAGTGGTGTGTCCATAAGCTCCGAGAGCCCCTGGCTGGGCAGAGGAGAGCGCGGCTTGGCTGCTGGAGCTTCGCCACCTGTGCTTCCTCCCCGCTGTTATTTTGTGAGGCTCTTTGGCTGCATGCTGAAGGTGATGAATGACGTGTGGCAGTAGGCGGCTCTTCCCCCTCCTCCAGGGAGATCACGATTCTCTCCTCAGCCTTAGTGACGTTTGCAATTACATATCTTACCTGCATAATGATGAGGCAAGTTATTTCTGCCAGGTCTGTTGCTAGGCTCTGCCGCAGCACCGGGGTAGCTCTGAGCTCCCGTTACGATCCCACCTCTGTGGCAGTGTGTGCTTGCAGGGCCGGATCCCCTGTGCCGTGGTTCATCCCAGTGTGTCAGGGAGTAAGCAGGGTGCTGGAGCAGAGGCTGGACTTTCCAGCCCTGGCATGCCCTTTCCGTGTGGGTAGTGCCATGGCTGGCTTCAGCTCTGTGAGTGGGATGTCGTAACTGATGGGCATGGGGCATCTTGGAGTTTTCTCAGCTTACAGCAAGATCTAGTTGCTGTAAGAGCTGTAATTGTTCTCTTCCTCAGTGAAGATAACTGTGCCCCTGTTCCCTTCCCTCTCACGCCATTGCTGTAAGCACCTGCCTCATGAAGGAGCGGGTGACAGGGCTGTTGTGTTGGTGTCCTGCCAAGCTACCAAACCCGGTGCTGGTGATCGCGGACCTCTTGGGCTGCCATGCAGGCACACAGGGTGGAGGTTGCTTTGAATTAAAGCCTTGTGGCTGGTGGCAGCCAGCAAACCTTCATGTGCTGCCTGGAGCAGCCTGAGCCTGGCTGAGCAGAGGCTTCTTGGAAACTGCCCGACCACCCTGCCCTGCCTGGTGCCCACCACCCATAGGGAAAAATCAGGTCTGAAGGCATTTTTCACCACCTAATTGCTGGTTCCTTCACAGTGGAAAAACGGGTTTCTGTTTCCTTTCAGATCTTGGGTTGGATATGACTTGCCAGTAGAATGCTGGAAGGGTTTTGCTGCCAGGTGCAGGGTGGGAATGGCTCCCACGGGCGCGGTTCAGGAGCGCGGTGTTGGGGAGGATGGTGTTAAGCTAATGAAATAATTGGATAAACAGCTTTGTCAGGGTAGTTTGCTGCTGCCTGGCAGGTGTGTGCTGGGGAACTGTGAGGTACCTGTGGGCTGTGCACTGAGCTTGGGGCAGCTGGGGCTGGCACCCCATTTGAGGTGTTGTGGCACCCCCAGACCCTGCCCATGCTGCTTGGGGCACTCCCCGCACACATCCACCTGCCACAGCAGCATTAAGTGTGCAGAAAAATCTAAGTGGGGGATGAAACATCATAAAAAATAATTGGAGTCAGCAGTCTTTTTGGTTTTTAAAAGTGCTTGTTCTATTAAGACCACAGTTTGCCTGTTTAATATCTTATTCTGTTTTTTCTGAAGTTTTAATTAATCTCTTACACACATTTCATTAAAGCTGTGCAGGTTGTTTGTGGTAATATTTTGGAATAAATATACAAGTACACGGTTATTGATCTTTGTACCAGATAAATCTGTCACAGAATTTTCCTTAAAGGATTTCTAGTGCTGATGCTCCTTCAGCTTTTGCTGAAGAGTAAATTTTAATGCAGTGCGTCATGTTAGAAAAAAAATCAGCAGCCATTTAAGAGGAAATAGAGCTCTGTTCTTTTACAAGGAAGCACAAAGGTATTTATAGTGAAGCTTTGCTTAAAATAGAGCAGTATTCGTAATTTCCAAATCATAAAAGCATGGCACATCCCAATTTATAGGTTGCTTTATAGGTTCCGGCACTTTGATGGTTTTCTGGGTTTTGTGTTGGTTTTTTGTAAGAGAAAAGAGCTTATAGTAATTGTGGGACAATATTCTAAAAAGATAGGATATTTGCAGAGAATATGGAGTGCTTTAAATTGGACTGTTGTTTTTAGGCCAGGAAAAAAAGGTTAATTTATTTTTCATACAGCTGTTAAAGAGTTTATTAAGTAGAACTAGTGTGTCACTTGACAGCCTGCATTAATGGGCCAAGATGAATCTAGTTTGAGGCTTCAATATATTTATTCTGCATTTCATTTCACAGAAAACTGTTTTCCTTTTGCCCTGCAGCATGTCTTTAAGCTAGAACAAGAAGAATATATGAAGGAACAAATACCGTGGACCTTGATTGATTTCTACGACAATCAGCCTTGCATCAACCTCATAGAGGCCAAAATGGGAGTTCTGGATCTGTTGGATGAGGAGTGCAAGGTGTGTGTTCAGGGGCTTTCATAGAGGGAGAGGTCATCAGCTGTCCTGCTCCTGGGCCTCACAGGGAAAAGTCATCTGCAGAGAGTTGTCATTTTGATACTGCTGGTGCAAGAATTTGGGAAGTATGCAAACAGAATTGCCAATTACAGGAGGAGAAAAAATGGTTTCAGTAATGAAACCCCCCCACACCCCTTCCCCTCCATCATGTATCTCTAGCTGTTCCTGGGTCTCTGATCAACTTTGTTTGGACTTGGACAGTTTTCCCCAAGGATAAGCGAGTGCAGTCCTTGTTCCTGTCAAATTTCCCCAGATTCCCTCTTGCTTAGTGTTTCACCCTTTGTCTTTTATGTTGGTTTATTTTATGCCAAGCCATGTACAGGGGATGGCTCAGAGTGTGTCTGCCTCAGTGGAAACCCAGCTTGGGGTTCTTATTTATCACAAAGCATCACAAGAAGTCTCTGATGGAGGTGGATGAGTTCTGCTCAGTCTGGTAATGTGCCTTTGGGATCCCTGCCTTCAGGTGCGTGACACTGGAGGCATTGCTGGTGTCAGGTGTGTCCCAGCAGCTGCACCTGCTGCTGGTGCCCAGTACTGTGGAACTGGCAAGCACACAGCTGGTTACTGTGTCCTTGCTTCTGGCAGTGCTGGGAATCCGAGGAGCTGGAACGTGAAAGCAAATCATCAGATGTTGTCCCCCATCTTCTTAGATGCTTTTGCTACTGAAAAGTTCTCAAGACATTTTAAGTGTGTTCTGTATTCTTTTCCATAGATGCCAAAAGGCTCAGATGACTCCTGGGCTCAGAAACTGTACAATACTCATTTGAATAAATGTGCTCTCTTTGAAAAACCACGGATGTCAAATAAGGCCTTTATCATCAAGCACTTTGCTGACAAGGTAAGGACTTTCCCCGCAGCCCTGCTTTCCTGCTGGTGTGTGGGAGGCATCCTGGGGCTGCTGCAGCAGGGACTGGGCAGTGGCATCCCTGGCTCTACTCAGCTCTTGCTGCCTCAACACCTCATCGGGAGGAGAAGGTGAACTGGCAGTTGTGCAGAGCCAGGGACACACAGGAGCTCCCGACTCCATCACTTAACCACTGACCATCCTTTTTTCCAGTCGTGGAAGCTCAGTGCATTTGCAGCTCTCAGCATTACTGTATCAATTCCAGTTATGCAACAGAATTGCACAAAAAAGGAAATCCTGTGCCCCACTCCTTTTAGCTGAAGAGCAGCAATGAATTAATGCCATTTTTGCTGCCATCTCGATGTGCAAAGAGGAGCGAGGCTAACACAGCCTTTTCTATTGCTGGAGCAGTGTGTGCTGCTCCCACCCTCACCTCGGCTGTGCAGGGAACAGCTCTTTCTAGGAAGCTGGCTGAGGGGTGTCTCAGTGCAGTGCATGTCATGTTCAGCTCCCAGTGCCTGTCAAACTGAGCCACTCCTCTGGTTAAAACAAAAAAATTAATCATCCCATTTAATACAGTTGTCCTGTTGTATGGAAAAACTGCCTGAGAATATTGTCAGCTTTGTCAGAAAAGGTTTCAGGAAGCTCTCAGATTCTTACCAGTAGGTCTGCACACGCTGGCATGGGGGGTTGGAGGCCTTTGTCTGCCTCCACTAGGTTTCTCCCAGGCTCTTGAATTTATGTGTAGAAGAAAGGTCCTATTTTTTTTGCATCTAGTGTTACCTTAATGAAAGCACCAAGAACATCTCTAACTGTTTTGGTTCATGAGTTCTGTTCTATTTTGTGGATGAGAGAACAAGAAGGAATTATTTAATATTTCATAATCTGTTCATTAGGCTAAACTTTGCTATTGAAAGCAAGGCTTTCCTGTGTCTAGTCTGTGAGCAGCAAGGGCCAAGGAAAGCAGAAAGGAGCTCCAAGTAGGTAGTAGCAAAGCTCTGAGCTCTGCTCTGCTGTCTGTGCTAAGCGTTTTATGTTTTCTGTGTGCTTATGTGAATGTACACAGACATCTTGGAGGAAAAATAAAGCCACAGCTGGCAGGTCCGCGATCTGTGCTGACGTTGTCCTCCCAGACAAGGCAGGGATGCTGCTGCCCTCTCCTGGCGTGGCCTCCCGCAGGAAGAGCATGGATGGTGGTGGCCCAGGTAGTGCTCAGAGTGGGCTTCGGCTGTGCAGAAACCCTGGGGACATCCCCTGTCCTCTTCCCTCCAGGAATTCCTTGAAATGTTTTGCAGGTCAGGGTATAAGTGTCACTGTGCAAGCACAGATAAATGGACTTCTGACAATAGTTTTGGTTTTCTTTCAACCTTGAATTAGGACAGTGAAATAAATGGTAGGTTTTTATCTGACACTGGCTGTTCTCTGGTCCAGGAAACACTGTAGCCCTGTGACAGAGTTGTTATATATTGTCACAACCTTCAGACATTTTATTGCTTCTGGTAAAATGAGTCCTTTGGAGCACAAATGAGCCATTTCCACAATAATCTGCAGGCAGATGTACTTAGTGCCTCTCAGCTAATGAGATGAGATACTTCGTTCTCAGTTGCATCTGGGTTTCAGACAGCTCTGCAGCCCTGATGAGTTCAGTGAAGGAGATGCTCAGCACACACTTTGATTCTTCACCCTTACAGTAACCATTCAGTCATGCTGCCTTGCCACAGCATCTCTCAGCAGTGAAATATGTCTGGTATAATGCAATAGCTGTATTCCTCTCTCTGTTTTAATGTTCTCCGTTTTACTGGAAAGCATTCTCTTTGAGGAAAAATCTATATTTAACGAAGATGCACTTGGGAGCTGATATTTTCAGTATGTAAAAGAATTATGTTTTAAATGTGCATGTAATATCTGGTGAATACTATGCAAATTATTATTATTTATTGCTTCTAATATTTTCTCTTGTAAAATGATGGCTTTCAGGTGGAATATCAATGTGAAGGCTTTTTGGAAAAGAATAAAGACACAGTTTATGAAGAACAAATTAGGGTCCTAAAATCAAGTAAGGTTAGTATAAGGATTCTTTTTCTTCTTTTGCAGTTAAGAGTCCTTGAATTAAGGGTCATAGAAAACTTCTTATAAGCCTAGGAAATATTTCTCCCTTAGTATCAGATCAACTGAAATGGAACATAGTTTGTGTTTTACTTGGTTATCTGCATGAACTTAGGAAGTCCTATATCCTAACTTATTTCCATGTAAGATCAGTCTATTTAGCCACTAATTTCACTGTTTGTGGGTCATTGTTGTTGCTGTTTTGGAGGCTGTTTTGTTGGGTTTGGGTTTTTGAGTGGGACAAAGGGGATCTGGGGAGGAGGGTTTCTTTTTCACAAAACTTAGCTATATTTTCTGTAGAGATGTCAATGACTTCTGATATACTGTAGTGGTATAAGAGGGCTTAACAGATAAGCCCTTAATTTTATAACCTGAAAACAGAATCTCATTGTTTATGGCATGAGCAGAAGATTTCTGAGGGAGAGACAAGTTTGAAATGAGAGAGGAATAAAATATATAGACTGTAAGGACCAAACCAGAACTTAGTCTTGTCTTTTTGATATCTATGAAAGGAAGATAACTTCTGAATTGAAAAATACTGCATGGAGGAATATTACAGAACAGGCCTTCAGTGGCATCATCTGCGTTCTGTAATGGCAGAAATGCTGGTTGTGCTCTCAGAAATGTGAAGGCAATTAACTTGACATTGCACAGTGGTGGCTGTTGGGAATTTGCTAGCTCTAATGGCCCAGGAAGCTGGGTAACAAGGACAGGCTATTTAAAATCATGCTATTCTATCAGGAAAACCAACGTTTTTCTCTTCTGTTTCTATTCTGAGCAGATAATATGAAGATAAATGATTAAAACATGTGGTATAATGAAACACCATAGCAGACTTTCCACTGGGAGAAGTATTGAAGAGGTTTAAGTGAAGCCAGTTCCTGGGGGTGGAGGGGGAGGCAGGTGGCATCTTTGGGGAGCTGGCAGAGGCCAGCCAGCCACTCTGTGCAGGACAGAGGGACAGAGTGCTCCATGGGATGTCAGCCAGTGGCTGAGGGACAGACAGAGGGGACAGAGCTGTTGTAAGAGCCTGACAGCAGCTTGGACAGGCTCAGTGTAGCTTGAGGCAGTTCAGTCTAAACACTAAAAAACAACATGGTTTTACCCCATGGTAAATTTGGCCAAAACCAGTGTAACGAATGTTTTGTTTTTGTTTTTCATCAGCGCCTCTTTGTTAGTAATTGTAGTAGAACTGCATTTCTGATTTTGATTTTATTTTGTTGATGGTGATGTTTTCTGGGTTTGCTGTGCACATCCAACAGAAGGTAATTCTAAATTGAATGCATCATCTGTCATCCTGCCCATGCCCACTCTCACAGCTTGGATGCTTCTTAGCTTTCCAAAGTGCATGACACACTCTGCTCTTGTCACACTCTACAGTCCCTGTACAGTGCCTCTGCAGGGACTGTAGAGTTCAACTATTTATTTTGGCCTTCTCTGTAAATCCACCCACAGAACCTCTGTGAGCTCGTTCAGTTTCCATGCATGTATCACGAAAGCAATACAACAATCCTGGCTTTTTATGCTTGCTACTGGCATGGTTGTTAAAATTTTCTGTTGTGGCTCTGTATTGAAAGAATGATCTGTAAGATTGTTAGCAGCATGTGTGTTAAGTTGCCTGAAAAAATACAGGGAAGAAATGCTTCCTTGCTTGTTTTCTATCATGTGAATTATCTACCCTTTGATCAGTGTTTTCCCTCTCTTTGAACACTCCTGGTGTTCTACAAAACAAAGAAAATTGATGAGATACTAAACCCCAAAACCAAACAGGAGTAGTCCTGCTGTTTGGATCATTGCAGCACTGCTCCACTATTGCTCACCTATCCTGGAGAGGCCAGACATTGTTTCTTTCTTATATTTAGAGTAACTGGGCCAGTGTCTATGAAAATAGTGCCTTTGATATGCACTTGCCCATTTTTACTGGCAGATTTTCCCAGGGCTGGAGAAAGAGAATGAGACTTAGGTATGGACAGCTTAGAAGAACTCATCCATCTGCAGTGGAGACAGTGGGGACCCTGTTCCTACCCCCACCTCTGGTGTGTGGGACCTTCAGAAAATCATATTATGTTCAAATAAGTTTCTGTACAGGCTGAAAACACCTGGCTCTGTAGCTCAGCTGCCTGTGCACACCAACTCACTGTGTCATAGGCAGCTGACAAGGAGGTGGTACCCCAAACATCCTCAGCTCTGTGTTGAGTCAGTGGAAGGAGAAGAGTAAATCACCCTCAGGAAATGTCCTCCTTCCACCAGCTCAGGTGAGATAAATCCAAGCTGAGATACTCCTTTTTAAGTTCAGGAATTTAGGGTACCTTTGGAGCATCCTTAGTCATTTTGTTGTGCTGGGTACTGCTGGGGAACATTTGATGCCCTTTTCCAGCCCATTTAGCATAACTACAGGGCACAGGTACCATTTTGTTGTGCACTGTGTTCCATTGGTTATTGTGTCTGCTCACCAAATTTTATAAGACAGAATTAATTTTTAAATTTTTAGGTTGTACTTGGCCCAAGCACTTTCTAGTACTGAAAAATGAATGTTCCTCTCTCTTGGGAAAATGCACAGATGCTAGATATAAAATTATTCATGGACAGGTAGAGAAGTTCTGATTCTCTTACTCTTATAATGGTTTTGAAGAGCTGTAGTTGTCAGTAGAAAGACCTGGTGGTGTTATTTTTAGTTATAAGTTACTTCAAAGCAGCTGTTATGTATCAGTATATTTTGTAGCCATTAGAGAAAGGGAAGCAGAAGTCCTGTGTGGTATTTGGAGGGACATTTCAGATTTTTCTTCCACTTTCACTGGCAGGGAGTAGATCTCAGTCAGATAAATTTGGCTAGTGGGGTTTTTTTCAGTTGATGGTTCCTCTTTTAAGCTGATTATTTCAATTTGGAGTGATAAAGCAGGAATCATCTTTGCTGCCTGCTGCTTTATTCAATGTCCCAGATACCTCTCAGCCACAAAGGAGACTGATGCACCATTGGAATATGAGAGGACCCTGTCATTTCCTTCTTAGATCAAAGCAGCTGTTTATAATTGCAATTGGTACTTATGAAACTGCTGTTGGTATCTAACAGTTTCACATGGCTATTGTTGGCTATATGAAAAAACAACCCAGAATTTTATCTTGAGTAGGAGACTCACTGATCAAACCTACAAAAGTTTTGGTATTAAATCATGACCCATATACCACTTAGCCTGTCTGCTTTTTTTATTTGTCCCCTATGAAGTTCAACAAAAATGCAGTTCTTACGAAAGCTGAGCCTGGAATTTAATCTTAAGCACAAGCAGGTGCAATTGTTTGCTGGATTCTTACCCTCTGTGTATTTTTTATGCTGTTACACCAGTTTAAGCTGCTGCCAGAGTTATTCCAGGATGAGGAGAAGGTCCTCAGTCCCACATCAGCAACCCCTTCAGGGCGTGTGCCTCTGTCTCGAATGCCTGTCAAACCTGCCAAGGCCAGGCCAGGGCAAGCCAGCAAGGAGCATAAGAAAACTGTGGGACATCAGGTGAGTTTGAAGATGCAGCTCTATTACATAATATCTCCCTTTACCTCCTGTCTCGTAGGTCTCGAGGTGTGCTGGTGGCTCATGGGATCCCTTGTGATTTTGAGAGAGGTGCAGCTTATTTACAGCTTGGTGCAAATAGTCCCTAATTACTGATGCACTGTGGGGAACAGTTTGAGGCAGTCCATTTTTTATTATGGTGCCAAACCCCTAAGTGATGCTGTTCAAAACAAACTTAATGTGGATGATGAGAAGTTTTGAAAATCTTAAACTGGGTTTTTTGGATCATGTGCCACTTTGTCTGAGTCAAATCCAAAGTGGGGTTCAATTCCCAGAAAACTTGGTTCCAGGTATCAGTGGCCAAACATAAAATATCTGCATATCTTTGCCATAATTAAATTTAAAGTATGCAAATCAGGTCTATTTTCTGAGGTATCTCAAAGATGACTGAGCTTGTTGAGGCTATTCCCTGACTTTTTTTTTCATTTTCTTTTTGAAAAAGTTTCGAAACTCTCTTCATCTGCTGATGGAAACCCTGAATGCTACAACTCCGCACTACGTGCGCTGTATTAAGCCGAATGACTTCAAGTTTCCATTCACGTAAGATGCCAGTTCCTGTGTGGTTTGAGTAGCCTGTGTTGGGAGGGGATTGCCCAAAGCCACTGAGAATCAAGGCTCTGCTGACCCTTGCTCACTCAGGAGTCAAGTGCTGTGTCTCCTTTCTCTGGTTATGGATTCACTCTGTGTGCGTGTATGTGTATTACAGCAGGAGATGTTTGGGGATGAATAGAGGGAGAAATACTTCCTGATGCCATTTTTTTGTTTATGGTGATTCGTGAGAAAAATGTTCCGACATCTTCATTGCTAGCAATTTTAAATGTAACTGGGGTTTTCACTCCTTGAGCTCCTTTGACATTTGCTGGAATTTACTTTTTCAGATTCCAAAGCCTTTTTTTTTTTCATGTATGAAAAAAAAAATTTTGCTTAGAGTTTTTCTTAAAGCCCAGGCACACAAAGGCTCCTGTAGCTCTTGTGCTGGCCAGCAGGAAGTGCCAATGGGCTCAGACAGTTCTCCAGCCAGGCCGTCCTCTGTTAACCTGAGTTTCAGGAGCACCTTACCAACCACCCATCACACCCACCCTGCTCCCCACTGTGCCACTTCTCTCCTGGGTGTGCACACAAGCAGGACCCCCAGATAATGCAAGCCTAGTCCCACATCCCACAGCCACCTTTTGTTCCTGCCTAGGTTTGATGAGAAGCGGGCAGTGCAGCAGCTGAGAGCTTGTGGTGTCCTGGAGACCATCCGGATCAGTGCCGCTGGCTTCCCCTCCAGGTGTGTTTGCTCTTTTGATTGCTCCCAGCTGCAGTTCTATTAAGGTAATCTTCACTGTTGGCACTCACACTCTGCTTTTGGGACAGGTGGACGTACCAAGAGTTCTTCAGCCGATACCGGGTTCTGATGAAGCAGAAAGATGTCCTTGGTGACCGAAAGCAGACGTGTAAAAATGTCCTGGAGAAGCTGATTCAGGTACTGGACTTAGCGCTGAGAGCATTTGGAATCTGCAGGAATAAAGACAGTGTTGCTTACTCCCTCATAGCCACGCTATTTTAGTACTTCCACAAAATACTAAACCACAAATGTATCCTGTAGCTCTTTGACTGCTGTTCCTTTCAACTTAGAATCGAACAGCCAACAAATTTTTTTTTTTCAGTGTGCCTTTGTATATTCTCAGTTTTTCCCTCAAAGGAGTACTGCAGCCTGTAGACATAAAATATTATTCTCTTTCTGGTTTAGTTCTGAAATTTCAGGTGTGTTTGAGCAGCAGCAGCATGCTTTGTTCTGCCCTAGTCCTGACACAATAAGTGATTTGTGCATGTCTGAAGCCCCAGCTGCTTTGTTTGCACTGTGTAATGTGGTTGAGGATGGACCGTTCAGAGGGGTCAGCTACAATTTAAGCAGAAAATTGTACATGTGCACTGCTTGTATTGCTTTCATCCTCTGGGCCCCTTTGTCACCTCCTGTAGCCTTCCATGTCATTATCTTTATGGCATAGTCATCTAAGCAAAAATCTCACATTGCCCCTTTGGGCCATGCTTGCAGCCTTATTATATTATTTTTTAACAGAATCATACAGACAAAATACCCTTCTCCACTACTTAATTTAAGTCTCAGATTACCCAAAATATTGCACAGATAATTTTGCCTCCTTACTAACTGTGCTTTCATTTAGCCCTTCGTGACTTTTTTTATACACTAACACTTAATGCTGTAACTTATTCTCTTTTTACCTTTGAAAATAGGACAAGGATAAGTACCAGTTTGGTAAGACAAAAATATTTTTCCGGGCTGGTCAAGTAGCCTACCTGGAAAAAATAAGGGCAGATAAGTTGAGAGCTGCCTGTATCCGCATCCAAAAGACGATCCGGGGCTGGCTGATGAGGAAGAAGTACATGCGTATGAGGAAGGCTGCCATCACCATCCAGAGGCATGTCAGAGGGTACCAGGCACGATGGTAAGCACTGCTCAGGGCAAATGCCACACCAGCCTCAGTCCAGAGCCCTATAAATAGGGTATTTAAATGTGATACATTTGTTCTCGCCTTCCTATACTGCCTGAGAAGAAATGATTTTCCAGGGAAATTAAGGAAATTTAATATAATGAGTGTGTCTGTCCTGACTGGTTTTGACCTTTCTAAGAGGACAGTAGCACCCTGGGTCTATGATGCAGAAAACAAGTAGTACTAGGGAGATATGGTGCAGGTGAGGTAAAGCAGGACTGTGTGAGTCCTTATTGCCCAGTTTCTGTGTGCCCTCCCAGCTGGGTCGGTCCTGCTGGAGAAGCCATTCCTCATCAAGGGTGCAGCTGTAAAGGGACATTCATCAGTCAGTAATTTGTTTGGATTGACTTCTGAGGGATGGCCATGGGGCCAGAGAGAAGGGCAGGAATACAGATATTATATTGTTCAAAGACAAGGTGGGGATGTAATAACCAACCTTCAGAAAGAGGCATATGTCAAGACGCTTTGTAATTGTGTTACTGCAATAGCCAAGAACAAGCAAACATTTTCTACTGTGGAGGTTAGGAGAGTAGATCTGGAAGATGACATAGTGGAAACAGCTTTAAAGTTGGAGAAGAGGTGATGAGAAATTAAGCTGAGTTTACCTTGTCAGTTGTATAGTGCAGTTCTTAGGGGAAGTGAAAACACTTCCCTGTAAAGCTTTGCAAGGTTTCTGTTAATTTGTCATTCTGTTGTACTGCTACACAGCAGAACAGCAAGTAAATATACAGTGTCACTGACAACACTAAGAAGAAACTAAAGATACAGGCTATTCAAAAAACCCCAAGCATTCAGTCCCATAATTACAGGTACTGTTTGTGATCTTTTCCTTAGCTATGCCAAGTTCCTGCGCAGAACACAAGCTGCCATCACCATTCAGAAGTTCCAGCGCATGTACGTGGTCCGCAAGAGATACCAGTGCATGCGAAATGCTACTATTGCCCTTCAGGCTCTCCTGAGAGGTTACATGGTCAGAAACAAGTACCAAATGGTAAGAAATCATGAGGTACTTTTTCACTCTACCTTTATTTCCACGTACTTTCAGGACAAAGCTTCTCTGTGGTGTCATCTTGGGAATCTGAATGTTTTATGTGCATGCTGTTAGGTGTGATGCACAGACAAAACACCAGAGCATGGATTAAGGGATAGCACCTGGAAATTAGAAATATCTAATACTCCCATCAACTTGTCATTTTAGACAATTATGACTTTCACTTGTTATATAGAATGTCAAGGCACTTAAATACTGAAAATGGCCTTGCTTTAATCTGTTTGGTTAGTCCAAATCACTATTGCTTACATCAGTGTACATGTGATGCACTCACTACTGGTCCTTTCCCATCCCTAGTTTCAGTGATTCTGAAATGGCTTATGGAATTATGTTAGCAAAGAGAGTCCCACAAAAATTGGATATTAAAAGTTATCCATGGGTGGTGGAGTGTTTTTGTTTTGTTTTGTTTTATTTTATTATTGTATGTTGGTTTTGATGTAGGGATAAATTGATATAACACCATCTTAGCAATATTGATACTGTTTTCCTGAATATGCTTGATAATAAATTATTCAGTTGAGAAATTAGAATTTGGTTTTCAGTGGTTACAGGTCTGGAAACAGAATTATGATTCGAAATGCAAAGTGTTAATATGTTTCATAGCAGTATGAAACCAAAACTTTTGTAGGTTTGATCAGTGAGTCTTTTTCTGCAAGAATTGTTTTAACCAGGCTCACAAATGAGCCTGTATTTCACTGAAAAAGTAGCCAAGAGATTTGTTTTCACAAGCATGTAAATGTTAAGGACATGCAGCCAAAAGCCATCTGATGCTTATGTACCATATCTTTCTCTTTTGCGTTTGAAGTTTCTGTATATTTTTCATTTGTATTAAACTTGCTACACAGCCACATGTGTTGCATTCTAACATAAACCAGCCATAAAGTTGGAAAAAAAAATAAACCTTCATAAGAATTTCATAGTAATAAGACCCTTGTGCTTGACTTGGCTGTTCTTTTATGTGGATATCCACTTGCCTTTTTATTTAAATTCTTAGCATCCTTGTTATTACAGACTATATTTGTGATGTTAAACAAGATGTGTTTTTAACAGTGGTCTGACAGATGTGATGAAGTGACACCTGGGTCACAGCAGTAGGTGGCCTAAAATCTTCAGGAAGATGGGAGTTGTTTCTCCATGCCTTGTTAGTCACATGAGTAATACACAGCCCATCTGTCTTGTAGCACAGTTTAATAAACCTGTTATATTCCCTCCTAATAGAGATGGCAGGTTTCTGGAGGAGTCCCTGGAAGGGGTGGTCAGACCTGCCTGTCAGGAGGATCCCCCTCGAGCTGTGAATTGTTCACTGCAGTAAAACATGACAGTCTGACAAGTGCCCCTGCGGTGTGCTGTGTTTGTCCTGTCCTCCCAAGGTGGGATTTTACCCAGGCTGAGGTACAGGAGAGAGGGAAGCACAAGCTCTGTGTGCCATGGGAAGGTAAACACGGTTGTTGTGGAGTTGGTGATGATTGCAGACGAGTGAAACCGAAAGGTTGCCCTGTGACAGGAGAGCTGGGCTGAGCCCTGCTGCAGTAATGTGTGGTACACGTGTTGTTCCTTAGGATTGTGAAAGGGACCTGTTGTTGTTGTAGGAAGAGAGGGCATGTGTTGAGTCACGTGGGCAGTACAAGGAATTTAATATGGTTGAATCATCTGTTTCACACATCCTGGGGAAAGCTCCTGCCTGAGACATTGCAATGTGCTTCTCAGCTGGACAAGGAGTCTAGTTCCTCCATAGCTTTGACATAAGCTTTCCTGGGATATACCTGGTAGATGAAGTAACTTTCCTGATCCTCTCGCTGTACTTTGGAGTGGCTTGTTTCCTCACTGGATTGCATGGATGTGAGAATTCACTGGCACATGAGGACCATCCCCGAACGATGGAGGTATTTTACAGGACTTGTTGCTTTCAAACTTGAGGTGATTGTTGAAAGTTAGTTGTATTCCAGTGTTCAGGCACCCACTGGGAAGCTGAAGGAGCGTTCTGGAAAATGTGTAAGGAGGAGGCAGGAATGCCAACTGCATGGCATGCAGTCAGAAGGACTTTGGCTTTTGACCTTGCTCTGCTTTTCAGAGAGCTGCTTCCTTACCTAGGAGTGCTGAGTAACTGAGCGCTGTAATTTCCAGTCTCATTTTTAATTCAGAAATAAATGCTAAGGGAGAAAGTTCATATGTATTATAGTCTTGCCACTTTGCCAGTGAATTTTAAATTCATTGATCTGGAACTGTAGTGCTTCTAACACATTTCAGTTCATTTGCTAAGCAGTCTAAAAGAAAATAAAATTACTGTCACCTGACTAGTTTGTCTTACCAGCTTTGTGGTAAATCAGTGTAAGAATGTGAACTGCCTATTATATTTAAACTATCAATTCTGAGCATTAACATGAAATCCTAAATAATTTTTTTCTTTAGAATAAACTGTTCTATTTGCAGAAGCTTTATTAAGTGAACTTTAAGGTCTCAGAATACTGGAAGCCTTGTGGATTTGAGCAGGCTCTCCATGCATATCTCATGTAATCTGCTTGAATTCAGGGGGTTCCAGACCTGGGGGATCTCTGATTGAATTAGTGGGTGAAGGATCCAAAAACAAGTGGTAGACTCTT
This sequence comes from Anomalospiza imberbis, assembly GCF_031753505.1. Classification (NCBI taxonomy): domain Eukaryota; kingdom Metazoa; phylum Chordata; class Aves; order Passeriformes; family Viduidae; genus Anomalospiza; species Anomalospiza imberbis. The sequence continues at coordinate 12,194,191 of NC_089693.1, read as the reverse complement.
CTTAGCTGAACTCTCTGGCTAACACACATGACTGGTTTATGTTACAGTTTTGGGGTTTTTATAATAATCTGGATTTTTTTTTTACACCTCAAAGCTATGGTTGAAATTTCTGCCATAAAATAAATTCGAATTACTACACTATAAATTTCTTATTAGAATAGATGGAAATTTTTCCATGCTGACAAGCATAAGATATGTCAAAAAAGGCAACAAAAAACCCCCAAAACAAAATAACACAAACAAACCAAAAGCTTCTGACTTCTTAACAGCTGCTACATTTTCCTCTGGGAAATGCAGTCCTGACTGAATTACATATCAAATGTGGTAATTTTAAACTTTGTATTGATGAACTCTATGCAGCATGTGTCAATGATTCTAAAGTGTTTCACGATAAAGATGCAGCTAAAAAAAAAAAAAGATTGTATTTGTAATCTTGCCAACAGGTACTCTATACTTTTGCAATTAGCTGGGCTCTGACCTCAACACAAAGGAATGCCCGGTGCTTCCATGTGCCTCCAGTTTTTTTTTCATGTTCTTCTCTCCGGTTCCTTTTCATTTTACTCCATCTTGTTGTCCTTGTTCCAGTCTTCTTTTCCTCTTCTTTTATTTTTCATTTAAATTGATTCCATTTCTTGCTGGTCTTCCCCAGAAGTTTCTCTTTGCAGGCAAAGGCGTCTCTCCGTGCATCATTACGGGGCTCTGTTTACCTGCACAGGTGCAGTTGGGAGCTCTAACCCCCTTGCCGTGTGTTCTCCCACCTGCAGATGCTGCGGGAGCACAAGTCTGTGGTTATCCAGAAGCACGTGAGGGGCTGGTTGGCCCGGCGGCGCTACCGCCGCACCCTGCACGCCATCGTGTACCTGCAGTGCTGCTACCGCCGCATGATGGCCAAGAGGGAGCTCAAGAAGCTGAAGATAGAGGCCCGCTCCGTGGAGCGCTACAAGAAACTTCACATTGGCTTGGAGAACAAGATCATGCAGCTGCAGCGAAAAATCGATGAGCAGGTAAAAGCTGCTGGCCTCTGGGAAAATGTGTCAAAGTCGTGGTTACCTTTCTCAGCACTGTGGGCATTCACAGAATGCACTGAATTTTCATTGTAAGAGCTCGGTTCTCTTTTCTGATGAAGAACAGTGACAGGAGAGAAGGGGAGGCCGCAGCAGAACTGGAGCAGTCAAACATCCACTTGTTCCTCTCAGCAGAACTGAGAAAAACACCCACTCGCTTAACGCCAGTACTGCGTTTGAAGCACGTCAGTTGCTCTGTTTTAGGGGAAGGTGGGGTGATCGTGTCTGATGTATGTGGGCTCTCCATCTGATTTTAGTTTAGGATGTGCAGGCATAGAGACTGGACTGTTCTGTCACCTCGTTAAGCAGTTCTGCAAAACCAGACCAAAACCTTTTTGAAATGGGGAAGCTGCTCCTGTGCTCCCATGTCTGGGTATATTCTGTAGGGAAGGAAAAGGCTCCCTTAAACCCCAACTTCTCTAACAACTGCTCTGTCTGTGTTGTGTTTTGCAAAGAACAAAGAGTACAAATCCCTGCTGGAGAAGATGAACAACCTGGAGATCACGTACAGTACGGAGACGGAGAAGCTGCGGAGCGACGTGGAGAGGCTTCGGATGAGTGAGGAGGAGGCCAGGAACGCCACCAACCGTGTCATCAGCCTCCAGGAGGAGATTGCCAAGCTCCGCAAGGAGCTGCACCAGACCCAGTCGGAGAAGAAGAGCATTGAGGAGTGGGCAGACAAATACAAACATGAAACTGAGCAGGCATGTATGGGGTCTCAGATGCATGAGAGGATTTGCCGGGGCCTGGTGTTCACTCAGGTTTTGCCCAGGCTTAATTGTTTCACTTGTGTGGCTGGTATTTTTACTGTATTTTTATAGCTGTACAATCCTAAATAGGCTTGGTACCTAAATGGCTACACCTGTGGTAGAGAAATATGCTAAATCCATATATTGTGTGTAAATATATGTTCCCAGTCTATGCAGATTTTGATACTGAAAGCATTTGCAGAACCAAATCCTTGAGCTTTCTGACTTTGTCAGAGGTAGTGAATTCACTCATTTTACCTACCTAGAAAGAGTAATCACATAGATAGCAGAAATCTGTCCCACATTCAATATTCAAAGGTGCTGCTATATCCTGCCGAATGTAGACAGCCAGCCTATTCAACACTTGTGCACAGTCTAGTTCAACAGGTTTCAGCTAACCCCTTTTCTTTGCTAACCACAAACATATCAAACAGGCTGATTTCTGTCAGGAGAACTTGCTGATAATGGTGTAAGTTTGAGTATTGGAAGAGCCAATCCATCATTATGTGATGCTGCAGTGACGAGTTTCAATATCAGATAAGCATGAGGAAAAACATTAATAGATAAAGCAAAATTGAATGCATGGTAACCATAATCAGAGACAAATGAGTACCTGGCAAACCTGAACACATGTTAAGTGACACAGCTTTAGGGCACAGGCAAGATGTTAAATTTTGGTGTTACCCAATGCAATGGAATTTACCACAGAGCTACCAAATGTGTTACTATTTTATGAATATTTCTGTTTTAATGTGCCATTTACATCTTTGGGACTTTACTGAAAAATACATGGCACTGTGGAGTGTTTCAGGGCAATTTTAGCATCTAATCAGAAGTGGGGTTCAGAACATACAGGGGAATCTGCAGTGGTAAGTATTTAAGAAATGTAATTTGGAAATGAAGATACAACTCAGCTCACCAGTTCCACTTTGTGAAGAACAGTTTAAATATTTGAACTTTTGGTACAACAAAGGTGCCATTGTTGTTAGAGCTACTGATGAAAGATGAACTGCATTCTGAGTCAAATATTTTATTGTCTTTGTAGCTGGTATCAGAGCTGAAAGAGCAGAACTCATTACTGAAAACAGAAAAGGAGGAGCTGAACCGCCGCATCCATGACCAGGCGAGGGAAATAACAGGTTGGCTCTGTTCCCTTCATTCAGGTTCTCTACTTCATGTTACCTAGTGAAGCAACACCCTACTGCATAGATTGGGCTAATTTGCCTTCTTTTACATTCCTTTTTGTGCATTCATTTCTTTTTTTTAAGAATTTGCAAACATCAGAATTATGTACCATTTGAACTTCCACAAAATCCTAAGGGCTTGGGGCCTTTTTTTAGTGGGGGGTGACTGTTCCAAAGCACTTCAATTTTTAAAAGGCAGCTCTGATATTTAATACAGTTTATCCACTACCACTTTTCTGGCTGCTGTGACTGTGTAGGCAGCAGCCAGGAAAGCTTAACTCTAGATGTGAGGGCTGTGATGAAGGGAGCTGTGATGAGGAGGGTCAGGATGCTTGAGGTGTAAAGCACCTCACACTTTGCTTTTACATAACATAGCAATGGGCTAGTGCCCCTTCTTCCTCTCTCCTGGAATCACCTATAGAAGGTATTAGCCGAATAAATAACTTGTCTGAGTGAGCACTTCTGTGGTTGCCACAATAATGCTTTGGCCCTTCATATTTTTGGCTTAGTGTTTGCCTAGAGAAGCACAAACACCAGCTTCAAATGGCAGGCTGCTCCTGTGGTGCAGACAAGGCCTGTAGCTCCTGCATGCATGCACTGCATGGTAGGGAGGGCTGGAATTCTCACTTTGGATCCCTGCTGTGTGTGGCAGAGTCGATGGAAAAGAAGCTGGTGGAGGAGACGAAGCAGCTGGAGCTGGACCTGAACGATGAACGGTTACGGTACCAGAACCTGCTGAATGAGTTCAGCCGCCTGGAGGAGCGATACGATGATCTCAAGGATGAAATGAACCTGATGGTGGTAAGTGAAAAATCAGCTGAGAAATCAAAAGCTGTTTACAACTGTGTTTAGGCAGAGTCTAGTGGGATAAGTTGGTAAGTGTTGTCAGCTGTATGTGTTGGTGACCTGTACTTGAAAGGAGAATTTGGCCTTTTAAATCCTGTTTATTTTAATTAGTTCAGCCAAAACAAATGCATTTAAAATTTGTTGTTGATTAAAAAAAATAATTGTAACATATGTGAAGGAGGCTAAATATCTGCTGTGACTTTGCTGGTGGTATTACTTGTGCTGTCCACCCTTATTTTGCACTCAAGTTATTAATATCTACTGGGGTTGTTTGTGCCATCTTCATCCAGTGATAAATTTTAAGTAGTCCTAGGAATGCTCTGTGTGGCAGGAATATAAAGTATTCCTCAATAGAATGTGTAGGAAGTTTAAAAGTTGCTGCCTGTGCTTCCTGTAATCTGAGTGTTTCTTTCCCACAAAGTGCTGCATCCTTGCTTGGTTCTGCTTTCTGCAGCAATCCTTGGTGGTGTAAGATCTGACCCGTCTCCATGGAGTTGAGTGCTAGCTGTACCTCATAGGCTTTTAGGTCTTTGGAGAGACCAGAATAAAAAGTATTTTCTTACTAATTTTGATAACTGTGACATAACACCAAATATTATAAGCTAAACTAAAAGTTGTGAAGAGACAGTCACAGGGAAAACCACATACTAGTACTGATTTGTTCCACTTGCACTTCAGAGCATCCCCAAGCCTGGGCACAAAAGAACGGACTCAACTCACAGCAGCAATGAATCTGAATATACTTTCAGCTCTGAGATCACAGAAGCAGAAGATTTACCACTAAGGATGGAGGTAATGTTAAAAATCCCCCACAGCTTTTCACTGATACGTGGTTGAACTCATTTTTCTCTTTTTTTTTTCCATAAGTGCTTCTGAACACCATATCCTTATACTGAGAAATCTAATGCTTTAATCCAACTTTCTCCATTTCTTTTTAGAGAACACTTATTACTTAGTTATGATCCTGTGTAAAAAGACTGTCAAAATGAGCTTTGAATTTTTCTTGTATTGCAGTAAGCATAGAGTAGATACTTGATGATCCAGCTGATTTACATCTGTGAAACATTTGGTTTTCAGTCTTAGTAGCTAGATGGAATGAGTTTCCTGTTGGGAGGGAGAAACTCATGTTGGATCAGGTTTTCTCTATTTCATTGAGTGGAATCAAACTCCCAGAATGGGAGTTTCCTTTTCATATGCAGCAGTACAAATCCCAGAGTGTTTGGAAAACTGATCAGGAAGATGTTAAAAAAATGTTCAGAAAGATGACTTGATTCAGCAAATGAATAACATAAATAATTTGTGGTGCAACTCCAAGCCATTGATAATAGTCTCCAAGATAACTCCCCCTTTCAGCCCAGCCCATCCCATCGCAGTGGGACTGCAAACACAGAGCCCTCAGGGTTGGAGGTCTGGCTGTGCTTGGCACTTTCCCGCGTTAAAGTTTTCTCTGTGCATCTCCTTAACTGTGAGCCAGGCACAGCACACGCTGTGTGCCCTCTGCCTGGATTAGGGATCTCCAGAGCAGCTTTTGACAGGCTGTCAGTGCTGCTTTGGAAAGCCTCCGCAGAGAATTATTTTCTCCTCTGGATGCAAATATCCTGACGCACTGGGGCTGGCACAGCCTCTCTGCGCACTCTTTCATAATTTGCCTTCCCACTTATGTTTCTCACCTTGCATAATGGTTTCAGGATGATGCTTCCACATTCACGGGTAATCAGGAGAAGGACAGTGCAACTACATGTGATGGGATGTCACATATGAGCCAAATGCCATCTTTTCCTTTGGCTAGTAGACTTTGAATTGCTGTTCCGGAGCCAGGTTTGGGTTTTAGAATATAAATGAAGTGAACTCACACAAGAGTGTGAACGAATGCAGCACTGTATTTGTTTAACCCCTCAACATTCTCCAGTTCTGACTCTAAACTGACAATATAGATTAATTATACAAAACCACATTAAAAAATCAGGCCCACCTCAAGGCAAACGAGTAAAGCCAGAAAAATCAAAAGTGTCTTTCCTTTTGCCTGAGCTGTTGGTGTGGTTTATGACTCTTCCCCTCAACAGTAAAAGGAGATGAAGTGGAAATGGCTGTGCTTGCTTGTCTCTTACAGTCATTAATATTAATTTTCTAGTTCCTTTTATAGGCTTTAAAATTTTATGGTACGGTTCATAGTAAATACTTTGATCTTCACAGTACATAAAGTACAAAAAGGCTGATGGACAATTTCTAATGCACCTTCAGATTGCAAACACTGCCCAGAAAATAGTGAAGAAGCTAGTGAATTAGGTTCAGAACAGGCTGAATAATTAGCACAATAAAAGGAAAAAAGCATAAAATTTATTTTGTTACCAATTTTTTGTATCACATCCCACTGAATTAACCTTCAAATCGCCAGAGAGATTCCTCTTTAGCTGAAGAACTTACTATAGAAATAATTGAAAACTAAATTGTCAGAGTCCAGGACATCCCTCTGGCTGCCCTGGCTGTCTTGAGACCCTGGCAGGGGGCTCGGAGACCTTGGCATGAAGTCAAAAACACCTGTGGCTTCGATTTTAGCCTGTGGAAAAAACTGCCAACTTTGTATGAGGAATTACAAGCCACAAGGTTTTGAGTAATGTGATAGTTGAATTAGAAATTCTGCTTTTTCACAGGGTGAAAAAGTAGAATTTTGGGGTTCTTAGAATGGGGTTGAGGGGGGTACAAGATGGAGGGATTTGGGCGTGTCCTAGCCTTCTTCTCCTTCGTGTTGTCCTCCGTGTCTTGGTGTGATGGTGATACTTTTGTATGGGTTTAAGGCAGAGACACACTGTCCAACATAAATGATAGATATTGGCACATTATTGTAAACATATCACACGTAGTTTTTGGTATAAAATGTAAACACCGCCTGAGAGAGCAGACAGAATGCCATGGCCAGCGTGCTAGACAGAGCTCAGCAGGTCAGAGAAAGAATGTTATAGATAAGGAAAAATAAACAGCCTTGAGAAGATGATCCTACGCCTTTCAGACTCCTCCTTTGGCTGCATGGGCTGGGAAACAAGGACTTTTACAATCTTGGGGTCATCTCGATACCACAGACCCCAAGGCTAAACCAACAAACAAAAAAGTCCTTATTTACAGTTGTTTTCAGGTGAGTCTAACCACAAACTTTTTCTTTTTTTTATTCCCACCCTTCAAACAAGTAAGACTATAAGGTATGCTTAGTTATAGACCTCCAGTCTGCTAGGTAGTGTCTAGTGCTTTCTTTTGCTAGGCTTTAGGCTTAGAAACATTTTCTACTAGTAAATCCTTTTTAAAAACAGTGTTTGATAGCTGATGAAATATTTTAGATAGCCAATGCTCAGAATCAAGTAACATTTCTGTGTTCCTCTCATTCCCCAGTCTGTTTCCCATCTTTACTCACTGTTGTGCTTCCTTGTGCTGTGGAAGGGGAATACTTCTTGACTTCCTCTGTTGTTTCTAAAGCAGGAGCCTAGTGAGAAAAAAACAGCGCTGGACATGTCTCTGTTCCTCAAGCTGCAGAAACGGGTTTCAGAACTGGAGCAAGAAAAGCAGTCCCTGCAGGATGAACTGGACAGAAAGGAAGAACAGGCTCTCCGTGCTAAAGCTAAGGTGGACTCCTTGCAGCTGATCAAATGCTGACACCAGAGTGTCCCTTCTTGTGAAACAGTAGCTCTGTGAATGCTGACTGGCTTTCACTAAATCTTTATCTTCCTCTAGCACTTGCTGTATTTAATGACAAGTTTCGTACCGGTGCTTAGTTCTAGGGACTGGTTATTTAGTTTTCCAGGGTCCTTGAAATCCTCTGATGGAAGACAACGGGAACAAAATGTGCTTGGGACTTCACTTAAAAAAAAGAAAAGGCTGAAAGCCTGTTTTTATTAAGTAATAGCCATAAGGAAATCTACTTAAATGATGGCAAGAATGGGTAATTGTTCATTTGAGGCAGAAGAAATGTTTCAACCAGGATGCATAGCCAAAGCACTGGGCTTAGACACGTTAGCTGATTGTAAAGTAAATTCTCCTGATTGGGTCTCCTTAAGTTCTTAGAAAATTATGAAACCTTGGCAATTGTTTCTTATTACATTTCTACCAGTGAATTTTTTAGCATGCTGGGGTTCATACTGCTGTGTTTCATTGCCAGTGACAGTATGTGATTTTATTAATATTAACCAATTATGTGTCATAAACTCAGAAGTAAAGGAGACAATGCCAATATTCAAACTACAGCACTTAGCTCTGCCAGAATGAGTATTTTACAGTTTTAAAGGAAAATAATTTGAGTTCTCTTTTGTTTTCCTACCTCAGTGAAGGATTTTTTGTTTTCACACTTGTTTGTATTCATTCATAGGAGGAAGAAAGGCCTCCCATAAGAGGTGCAGAGTTGGAGTATGAGTCACTCAAGGTAATTCTAAAACAGAAGTTTCTCGGTTTTTTCTAGTAGGACTCCTGCCACCAATTGTATGTGCTGGCATAGAAAATTACATCAGCCCTCCTATTTGCAAATAGTAGCTGGAGAAACCAGAACAAATATTCCCCAGCAGTCATTTCATTGTAGGACCGCTCTTTTTGAGGTGTAGAATGTGTGGCTGGGGATGCAAAACAAAAAGATCCCTAAGCCAGGGGGAGTTCTCTGTTAAAACACTTAGTACAGCTTGCAAGTTAACTTGAGCAAAAATACAGTGATACATGTAGGTCTTCTTTTCAAAAACATTATTTAAATTACTGCCTATCTTAGACCACTAAAACTAAAAAAATTTCTTAATAGCGATGCAGAATTTTCTTAGTCTGCTGACCACTATTTGTTGTGAACGTTTTGTTTTGATAAAGGGAGAATAAGAGAAAAAAAAGATTGGCAATTCTGTTTGCCATCAAGTCTGATTCATGTGTGTGCGCTCTGGTTTTGCATTTCAGACAAAAGGTGAGTCCTGTTAGTGAAATCCTCCCAGCCACTATTGACCATAGTCAAGGGGCCAGGGATACAGGGGAGATGGATGGATTTCTTGCAGTAACACATAGTTTTTACCATTTCTATCCATAATTTTGTACCTGTGGGTTACAGCCATGTTGCAGTGCTGCTGGGTGACAGAATTGTCCCTGTTTCTTGCAGCGTCAAGAACTTGAATCTGAGAATAAAAAACTGAAGAATGAGTTGAATGAGCTGCAGAAGGCCCTCACAGAGACACGAGCTCCAGAGGTGACTGCTCCTGGTGCCCCAGCATACAGAGTCCTCCTGGACCAGCTGACCTCGGTCAGTGAAGAGCTTGAAGTACGCAAAGAAGAAGTTCTTATCCTGAGGTCTCAGCTTGTTAGCCAGAAAGAGGCAATTCAGCCCAAGGTAAATCATACTCAGCACGTGCACTGTGTAGGAGAGTTACACTGCATCATTAACATGCTTTATTTATTAACAGCCTGCTTGACATGGCAGAAGAAAGTAGTCTAGGTTTGAAAACCTTTCTAAGTGTAATCCATTGGTCCATTATTAGTGCACAAAATCACAGCAGTCTGAACTAGGAGCTTGTATTAATCAACCAGTCTGGAGTTTCTCTACCAGCACTCATGTGAAGATGTACAAGCTGTACCAAAGGTCTGATTACCCCCAGACTCCTTTAACAGTGCACAAATAATTCTCACTGGGAGCTGTATCAGTTCTTTAGTGTGCGGTTGGACTAGAAAATTGGAAGGAATTCTCAGGAATTCCTTTCAATTAATAGTTGAGTAAAAGGAACAGTTTGTTCTACGTCTACATGATTGCAAGTCAGTAACATTTCGTAAAGACCTCTGAAGATATGTAAAATCCATATTATTGCTTGATAGGTGCTATGTGCTTTTATAGGAAGAAGAGTAGATTACAACCACTGAAATGCACATCTTCTAAAAAGCTCTGATGACATAGTTAGGGAAGTAACAGCTTTGCAAATAAGAATCATTCAACCTGAAAAGGTATCATGTAAATCAAGGAACTAGTAATTTCCACTGAACTGAGCTATCTTGTGTTTTATAACTGCAGCAAGGAATGAACAGATATGTCATCTTTCCTTTGCTGCTGCAAAGTTATGTCTATATTTGTCCTAAGTAAGCTGGGAGTCTGTGGTGCATGAAGATGTGTAAGTCTTGTTTTAAATGATTGACTGTAAAGAAAACAGAACACATTTTTATGTAGTATTTAGAACATTGGTAAAGAAATGCTTAGTAAATCTTTCAATAACATTCTCAGCAGTGGTAGGATGCAAGTGTTGATTTTACAGTGACTATGAGTATGAGGGAAATAGGAAGGTGACCTGTGGGATGGCCAGCAGCCAGTTTGCAGATAGCTTCTGCTTTTTAGGTTGGACAGCTGCAGCACAGACAGATTTTTTTAATGTTTTGTTTCTCTTCTTTCTTGCCTACCAATTTGATTGCCAGGAGGATAAGGTACACATTTTCTTCTACAGTTACAAACCAGAACTTCCTAAATGCTAAAATAACCCTCAATAATATTGATCTGTCATTTCCCTGCCTCTTAAATGGCCTACATGTTCTTGCATTTTACCTTGATATTATTGAAAAACTTTTCCCATAATTCTATGATCTCTGCATTCCCATCTTCATGCTTTGCACCAGGAAACAAGTTAATTCAAAACAAGCAGATTTAACAGTTTTGAACTGTTGGTTTATGGCAACCTGAATATGAAAGGAGGGATTTAGGAATTGATCTAGTCAGGTCCATCATGTTTCTTGCTGAGTATGTTTGAGGGGTAAGGACAGTGATCCAGTGAGCACTGTGATCTGGGTTCCAGACCTCTGTTAACTTGCAAAGCCCTTATATTTCACAACAAATTAAGTGTCTATGGTATGAAGAAGTACCTTACTTTAGAGTGTTTGCTGTCCTCAGCAAGCAACAATCATTGTGGGCTCACATTGTCATCTCTAGATACTGGATGGGAAATACTGAATGTTTGATTAGAAAATGCAGTTGTGTACGTGTAAGAGTATAAGAAACTGAACTGACTCTAAATGATAGGTGTTCAGACTGCTAAAGTTTGATAGATTGGCAGGTGAGGTACAACAGTTTTACTCTATAGTAAATTAATAGTAGAAAAACCTCAAATGACTCATAAAGATGTTGGGAATAATTCTTTGAGGAGCTTACATATCTTACTAGTTTTCATATTGGATAACACAAATCATACTGGACATAGAGATCTAGGCTCCATAATCTGTCCACAAAGCTGTTATTGTAAATACTTTTCAAAATTGTGCTCATGAAAACAGCATCTGCTTGTTTTGAAAGTCAAAATGTCAGAATTCCATCTCTTATGTTCATTAAAGTCCTGTGGTACTCCATGGCAATGACTCAGATCAGGCTGGGCAAGGTGACTGCAGACATATATTAAGTATTTCAAGTTTTACTGAATAAAAAACAAACGTTCCATAATAAACGTCCAAAACTGAAACAAAGTGGTACTATGATGCTATCTAAATTAGAAGTTCTCAAGCTCTTGTCAATTATTTTCTGCTTTGACAAAGTAGTTGAAATACATGAGTGAGAAATAGTTCTTATTTTTGAGCTTTGAAAGACTCCATATAATGCTGTGTTTAAGAAATGTTAATAGAATTACGCTGGCAAAACTATGCTGCTTCAGTTTTAGTATTAGCAGCTGTTCCTGGTAATTCCAATAAAATACAAATTCAACATTCGGTGAAATTTATTTTGTTCTGTTTGTGACGAACAAATGGAAAGAGACTAACATATGTACCCACTTACTAGACAGACCAATATTTGACCATTTTGTATGCATTTATTTTAAAAGATAAACCAAATGGACATAGAAATTACGGACCAACCTCTTGCTCAGGTACCCACACTTATTTAATGTGGCTACTCAAGGATTAGTGTTCCACATAAGAAAACACAGATTCAAGGAGCAGTTATGTTGTTAAATGTACTGGAAATTATCATTCTTTTTCCAGCATACAATGACAGATGCTACAATCCTCTTGGAGGATGTACAGAAGATGAAAGACAAAGGAGAAATAGCACAGGCATATATTGGACTGAAGGAAACAAACAGGTACAAGTTCTTTCTTTATTTTGTGATCACTTGGGGTCTGCTGTGACACACTATGTATATTGTGTTGACATTTCCACCCATGTATGTCTAGAGAACACTCATAGCTAGGGTTATAATTTGATTTCATTAGTAAAATTGCTGTGTGCAGTATTTGAAAGGATTTGGAAATAATGGGGAAATGTAAAATCAGGCTTTCTGGATTTCCATTTCTTAGCCTCTAATTGCTGCATGGCCCAGCCTGGGTGCCATTCCCCAGGCTGGTTTGTCACCCTCTGAGCTGCAGTGGTCACAACAGTCTGTGGCAATGTGTTTATTGTAACAGCACAGAATGCTGTAACCAGCTGGGCTGTCACTGAGAGCTGAATTGCATTATGCAGAAGAAAAACACATAAACAAGAAAAGTACTTTGCTGTGTTGTTTTAGAGTGTTTTTTGTTTCTCTTTTATAGTAACTGTAATATAGTCTGTAATATCCTTGCCATGTCACCTCATCACCATCACATATATCTCTTGTATTTTTTTAAACACGTTTCTTGAAAGGCAATCTCCCCAGGACTATCATATGCTGAATGAGGACGGAGAACTTTGGCTGGCTTATGAAGGGTTAAAACAAGCCAACAGGTTACCAGACTTCTCAGAATGTTTTTTTTTTCCTTCATTTGTATCTTCTTTTCTAGCTAACTGTGCCCCTTGCTATGGGTTTGCTTTAGCTACAGTACTTCTATTGCTTTAACAGTTAGAAAAAAATTCAACACAAATTATAGAAATTAAGGAGTTTCCTCAGACCTAGTCCCCGAAGCTTTCTACTTGTCAGGATTTACAATTTAAAAAGTTTAAGATGACACAACAGCCAATACATAATTCATAAGAATACTTTTACAAAATTAAACTGTAAAATACCAGAAGCTTCACAGCTGGAACGTATTTGTAGCCATGTACTGTTTGTGTGCCTTTACACCAGGTTTCAAAATTGATGTTCCTTACAGTTTTTCAGCCTAAAGAAGTACAATCATTTCTCTAATTATTAAACTATTGTTTAAGTAGCTTCAGTGTACTCTTAAATTTCAAACTGAAATGGGTCTTACTCTCCTTGTGTCTCAAGTTCAGTAAATTAAAATTCTTCCCCCATGCCAGACTCAAAATGTAAGTCACAAAATAACCATGAAAGAGAAGTAATCTTCAGTTCCTCATGGTGCTGTTGAAGCCCCAGTGGGACCACTGTGGTCTCTTCAAGGACTGTGCTGGTCATGGGGTGCTCTGGCTCTGTGTGCTCGTCGGTGTCCCTGACTTCCAAAACGCTTCCTGGTCCTGCCCTGACAACTAATTCACTGCCTCAGCCCTGCTGATGTGCTTCAGTGTATGCCTTTGTAGCAGTAACTTCAGAAGGTGGAATTTTGCAATGACTGCTACTAACTAAAGTCTTTCCTTTCCTGGTGCTAACACATTCTACCCTTAACATTGTTGTGTAACCCTGTGAAGATCTAACCTAGAGCAGGATGAGAGTTGGTTTGCTCTGTGCCTCTTGTCCTGGCACTGTAAAGACAAGAAGTTTTATATTAAATGGCAGAGCATGGCAGGTGAATGACTGTTTGCCCTTGTGTGCTTCATCAGTTACTAATAAGTGTTCCTGCCTTATGCATATTTAAACCCTGAAATATTGTCTAATTGAACGCTGGTAGTCAGCAGTATTGTCATTTCCAGTGTATGTACAAAATTATGAGTCAGAGCCCTTGGACAGTGCCTTGCAAGCAGGAGTAGATCCCCCAGCACTGCCTGGCAGGAGGCTGGTACGCGTTATCCCCACTTCACAATGAGAAAAACTTGAGATGTGATGTGCCCAAGGGGAAAGAACGAGTTAGTGGTGAGGATAAAGCTCCTGATTTCAGTCCCAAGTCTGATTCTGTTGTTGCTTTTCGTGCATTTAGGACAACCCTCTGAAAGATGTTGGGTTTAATGCAGAAATAAAGATTATTCATGTGTATTTGCAATGAAATGGTTTCTGACTGAAAAAGTTAACTCTAAAAATATTTTCCGTTGCCAATATTGCAAGGTGCTAACATAAGTGAACACAGTGTCATCTTCATCTAGGATTATTTGATTTGTTTAGAAGTAAAACCTCTTTAAAGCCCCTTCAGTCAATCTGAGAAGACTTAGCTTTACATTTATTGCCACAGTGGCACCCTGTACAGTACGTGTTCAATCAAATGAAACGCAAAGCAGTGTCACAATTAGCTTCTCTCTCTTCACTTTTTGATCATGCAAGCTTAATTTAATTAGAAGGCATACTAAAGGGTTTAAAGAGTACTCTGCCTTTTTCATTTTCCTTTGCAAGCCATGGCTAATTGTTCCTGAGCAGCAGCTAAAGCTTTACACTCCCTCTGAGAGCCGGGGATGTAACTTTGAGTGTGTGCACACAAACTGTTGCTCAACCTCCTTAGGCTGCTGGAGTCTCAGCTGCAGTCGCAGAAGAAGAGCCACGAGAACGAGCTGGAATCGCTGCGAGGTGAGATCCAGAGTCTGAAGGAAGAAAACAACCGGCAGCAGCAGCTGCTGGCCCAGAACCTGCAACTGCCTCCCGAGGCCCGCATCGAAGCCAGCCTGCAGCACGAGATCACCCGGCTGACTAATGAGAACTTGGTAAGAGAAATGATGCTGCAGGACCAGGCATGGGGACTGACAGACCTGCCACACCTCTAGGTCCTTATCATTTTTCAGATGGCAGCTTCCTGCAAAAAAATTGCACAAGGGTGGTGGTTTTCTTGAGTGTAAGCTAATGGGAGAGAGAGGCTTGTGATTGCTCCTGAAATAATAATGTTTCAGGAAATTGGTTTGAAGTTTGGGGCATGGAGGAAGCTTCTGGATCCCAGCTTCCAACTGGTGAGTTTAGTCATGGCTAAACAGAATGTTGATATCTAGGGAAGTCATAAAAACTAATAATGCCAAGGAGGGGTATATCCCCTGAAATATGTTAGTTTTAGTTCATTGAAAAACTCTGATGTAATTCTTTAATTATTTTATGTAATTTTTCTTTCTATTTCTCTCTTCCCTGTCTGAAGCTACACAGATAATCCACCATTTTATGAGCTCCAGCTATTCAGTATGTTTTGAAAAAAGAAATAGTTCCATAAAAAGAAACTTGGTTAGAAGTCACTTAGCTAATAGCTGGTATTCCATGTGTACTGCACAACATTTTTGTGTGAAGGAAGGATTGGGCAAACTCCCTACCTTCTTCCACAAAGAAGTATGTTCATCCTATGTGGGCTACTTAATTTCTGGGGAAATCTTCTGAAGAGACCTGTGTTGGCATATGTTTAGCTTGTTATTGGTAAAGGGAAACAAGCTACTTCAGCCAGAAAAATCCTGGCTGTGAGTGTCATTGCTTCCTCCAAACAAGCCAAGGTGTAGTGTGGTTCTTGCTAACGTACACGACAGAAGTTATCACTGTTGGGGTCTTGTCTTAATACCAAAGATTTTGAGCAAAGTATCATAATTCTGATGCATATTGGAGAACTGGCTAAAAGTGTAAGTTTGCCTCAGCAGCCACAGTCTCTCATAAAGGTAGATGGTGAATGTTTGTGCCTCAGCAGCTCTCTCCTGCTGCTTAGTCATATGTTACGATTTTTAGCCACTTTTCCCCCCAGAGACCTACTCATCACACTGTGTTCCCAAGACAACACACAGTCATGTAATTATATCCCAGAGGAGTTCTCTTTGTTTTCAAATACACTGAATGTAATTTTACTTGTTAAATATAGACTTGTTCCTTAGTATTTCACGTCAGATGTTTGAGTATTGCAAGTCCACTCGAAGCCAAGTGTATGTTTCAGTTCCACTCTTAGCCCTGGAGTGGAAACAATTTGCAGCTTTCCAGATGCCATGTTAGAATTGTAGTGTTCACTGCAATCTCATCTTGATTAGCATAAGAAAATGTCCCGTCCCTGTTCTCACAAAGGTTGTATTCCATGCTCCCAGAGTCCTAATACAGCCCATTTGAAAAAGATTTGACTGTTCTGCAACTCATCTACATCAGCTTCTCTCTGAGAGGTGCTGGCATGAACACAACTAAGGCCTAGACTACCTAAAAGTAGGAGATTCTTGATCTTGTTGTATTCTGATTTAATCTGTACAGTGCTCACTGAAGTTTCAGTGTCTCAGAGGGAGGGAGAAAACCAATCCTGTCCCTATTTTTGCAGTTTTTTGAGGAGTTGTATGCAGATGATCCCAAGAAGTATCAGTTGTACCGGATTTCCCTTTACAAGCGGATGATTGTATGTAGCTCACGTGAACCCTGTTTTCTGTTGTCTCGGTTGCTGTTTCTGAAGCACTAATTGAAAAGCAGGCTGTCTCCTTTTCTCCCTTTCAGAGGAAATCCCCCTGCAGAGAGCTCCACGATGCCAATTACTTGACTGCTTTTTTTGTTAGTCTTAGTGTCCTTTGTGTAACCTGTGTTTCTTTTCGATGCACAGTTTTGTTACTAATATGAGCCTTGCACTGTGAGCAAAGCAATTTCTTTTTGAATACTACTGAATACTGCTCTGGAAAAGGGGTACATGATGCAAAAGAAGTTCAATTTTCAAAACTACTCTTTGGTTTGAAACTTTGGTACAATTAGATTCAGTTCAGAAAAGTAGAGGACTGATCATACAGGTCCTTACCAAGGTGAATAATGCCAGCAATCCAGTCATAGCCTGAATTTATTCTTATTTTAATATTTTTCAGAAATGCAAAATAGGAAGAATGACATTGGTGATAATATTTTCACAGTAATTAAAGACAGCACCATATATGAGCTTGAAAGAATATAATTTATGAGTTTCCAGATCTTAATGAAATATGAATTCTGTTAAATCTGTTTAGAGGAACCATAGAAAAAACTTCATTTGTCCTCACATAGAGGTTGTTCTGAAATCATATCTTTTGCCCTTGCCTGATATGTTCAAAACAGTCTGTCAAACTTACATGTATCTTTTTGTTAGTTTCAGGAGAAATTGATTTATCTGACAACAAGTATGTAGTGTTATTAATAGGATTTCTGTTGTAAAATTCAACAGTGCTTTGGATGTGAAGCATGGCCTCAATTCTGTTGTCAACAGGCCTTATATCTTACTGCTCAAATATATTGTATCAGCTTGTAAACTCTTTTACTACATGATTAAGGATTGTGCCCATGCTGCACTAAAATTTTTCAGTACTTCAGAAGAGGTGTCATTTCCCACATGATGCTTTTGATGCAGGGAGTTCACAATCCCTTATGTTCCTACCAGTGCCAAGAATAATCCTCCTGCTTAGGAGATTCTTCTTCTAAGCTGCTTTCCAACACTTAACCTGGAATGGCTTTCAGGTTGTTTGAGCTTGAGGTTTTGCTTTCCTTTTTTAATTACACAGTTATTTTGTGAATGTACTACAATAGATATGTCACAGGACTATTCAAAGATAGATTTCTGTGGAGTGTTCCTTTAAAGGACAAATACAGTTTATTAAAAGAATAGGACTTTTAGGTGCTAGATGTTATTCAGGTACAGAATAAAAACATGTAAGAAATCAGTTTCAGTGTAAGGAAATTCAATGACAGCAAGAAATGGTGTTTGGATGTTTGATTTGGTAAATTTGAGTGCAAGTTATGGTCTTTCTAGGAATCTGTCATCCTCTGATAACATGGATAAGTCTGAATAAGGAATCAGTCTTAAAGACAGGAATAAATGATGCAGAAATACAGGATAGCTGTTTAATAATAAAGAAAATAATTTCTGTGAGGCATTTGGAAGAGCAGGGAGGAAGCATTAGGGAGATGTGTTTGCAGCAAAATAACTTCTGCTGTACAAACTGACCTCATTCTGAGTGTCTGCAGGACCTACTTGCCTATGAGCTTTGCCTTTGTCATGCTGCATATAACTAAATAATATTTGCAATATTTGGCTTGTGTTATAGGCAGTGTACCAGCTTGCAACCCTCGGCCAGAGGATGGCACTTCTGTTCAGCTTTCCTCACTGCCTCGTAACTCTATAACAGCACTGTTTTTGTCTCTGTCACACGGCACAGGATTGTTCCATATCTTAATCTTCCCCTTACTTGAATTTGCAGGATTTAATGGAGCAGCTGGAAAAGCAGGACAAAACTGTACGCAAGTTAAAGAAACAGCTGAAAGTATTTGCTAAGAAGATTGGTGAACTCGAAGGTACTTTTATATTTTGAGAGAAAGATTTTGGTTTACTTTGTGATCTGATTGTCATCATACCCATCTGTTTCAGCAGTTGTGAGGTCTTCAGTAGCTTTAGCCTCTGATTTCAGAAACAGGATGTATGCTCAGACCTCTGTGTGTTCCTTTATGAACCTTTAGTAGATGAGAAAGGGAGATTGGTGTTTCTCTGAAGGCAGAAAGTATTCAAACATAAAGGAAGGTTTCTTGCACTTTTTGTGAACTTAAAGCCAGTATCTGGTTTTGCCAAGAGAAAAGCAGTACTAAATATGAACCGAGCAAAAATGAGTTGTCCTTTAAATGTGAGGGTTAGTTACTCCAACTAAGTGTTTTTTTTAAAAAATCTTACAGTATTGTTCGGTTACTTTTCTGGACAAGATCACAGTAATGTTCATACATAATACAGAGTAGGAAAATGCTTCTGAAAATATCATTTGGTCTGTGTTTATTGCCAGCTTAGAAAGATGGAGTAGGTCTGACTGGGATGGAGTTAACTTTCACCATAGCTGCCTGTGTGATGCTGTGTTTTGGATTTGAGTCTATAACACTGCTGGGAACACATTGGTGTTTTGGCTACTGCTGGACAGTGTCAAGGATTCATTTTTTCCCCACTCTGAGCCCTCAGTAAGCTGAGGTGGGAGAGTACAAGGGCACACAGCCAGGACAGCTGACCCAGACTGGCTGAAGGAATATTCCATGTGCTGCACCTCCAAATGTCAGGAGCCACAGGAGGGTATTTTGCACACAAGGTAGCTGTTGGTTGAGACTGGCTGGACATCAGTTCCCTCGGGGTGGGTGTTTATCGTGAATGATTGCCTCTGCTTTGCTTCCCACCCCCCCAGCCCCTTTTCCTTCACTTACTAAACCACCTTTTTCTCAACTAACGAGTTTTCTCCATTTTGCTCTGAGTATTCTCTTCCCTCTCCTGCTGGAGCCAGGACTTCCTTAAGGAATGTTACAGAAATGTCTCCGGTATCTGTTGGTTTCATGGGAAAATGTAATATTTCTTTCCAATCTCTCTCTGAAGTGGGCCAGATGGAGAACATATCACCTGGACAAATCATTGATGAACCTATTCGTCCAGTTAACATTCCACGGAAAGAAAAGGACTTCCAAGGGATGTTGGAATATAAGAAGGAGGATGAACAAAAACTTGTCAAGAATCTTATTTTAGGTAAGCATCTTTCTCATTTGTGGCCTTCTCTGTGTCCATACACTCTGAAAAATGAATGATAAGAAATTAATTTCCTAATGCAAATTCTGTGTTCTTATTTTGGTTTTGACAGTGTTCAGTTTATCTACAGTTCCTAAATGTGTATCATAATCTAATTGTCCTTCCTGACAAGTATAGTACATATTAACATGCCTGCATATTTTTAGCAGGCACTTATATCTTCTTATTCTGTTCTTTTACCAAGAAAGTGGTCCTTAGTTTTGCTCTGAGTTTTCACTGGCTAGATATAGTTATATAGATATATATATATATACATGTATATGCTATTAACTGGGGAGGTTGCAATTACCTCATATAACATCTTCTAATGACTTGACACTTAACAAGACAATGTGTGTTTGTTTTTCCCAAGAGCTGAAACCACGTGGGGTAGCTGTCAACCTGATTCCAGGACTACCAGCATATATTTTGTTCATGTGTGTGCGCCATGCAGATTACCTTAATGATGACCAGAAAGTGCGGTCGTTGTTGACTTCCACTATCAATGGCATCAAAAAAGTGTTAAAGGTTAGTTAGTCTGCTTAGTTTAGAAAAAAAAAAAAAAAAAAAGCATTAATTTAAAATTCACTTTTGGTTTTATGTTAGGAGAATGAGGAAAAGGCTTTCAATGAATTGGCTCTGGATTTGTGATCAGTGAACTGCCACTAAAGTCCCAAGAGTTGTGTTAAAAAAATAACAAATTACATTGCTGGCATTTCATCCCTATAGTAGCAGAGATGCATTGAATTAATGGGAGAAGAATTGCCTTCTTTTTGATTTGAATAGTCTCCCTTCTCTGAAGCTCAGCTTATAAAATTTTGGATGTAGTCAGAGTTTGCAGAGTGAGTCTTTGTTTATCTTCTCCAGAGCACTTAAATAAACAGTTTCATTTGCAGTTTTGGTTAACAGATTCCTCATTTGCTTCACCTACAGATTACACTGATGATAATATGTTACTGCCCAAAGTCTTTTTAAGAGCTGGCTGGGAGAGTTCAGCCCAGGTGTATCTTGAAGGCATTATTAAGATGTGAATATGCTTTATGATTACATGGTTTTTTATTTTTTAAATGAGAGAGATGTATCAAAAGCCAAGCCTTTAATCAAACTACAAGTTTTGAAAAAAATACTTAGTAAACAATCCTGCAGGAACTTAGATATCCATAGGAATTTTTGAACATTAAGTGAAAGAAGTGCACACTGAGGAGCTCTAGAACTATTCAGCATATAGTTGATCTTGTGTTCTTTGGTGACAAGGGTTTGTTGTTTTGTTTCATTTTCCATTTCAGGCTGCCAAAATGGTTGTGATGTAAGTGGCATTCATCAAAACTGAATTGTTCTCTGCTCCTCCTGCTGGCTCTGTATCATTCCAGTCTTCCCCACTGGGCTCTTTGCAAGAGTCATTGGGTATTTTGGGAATATAGTCACATTGCCCTTTGATTTCTGCCCAGAGCAATTAGGATGGGTCTGTAAAACACAGAAAGATCATGTCTGTGGAGGAAATCATATTAGTGAAAAATACTAAGGAAAAGAGGGAGAGTGTTAAATGGCACTTTGCCAAAACCCTTGCTTTCCTAATACATTACTGTAATACACAAATTTTGCAAAACATCAGAATGAGGATCTACTAGAAAGTGTATTTTAAGCATTTAGTTGTGTATCTTGCATTCTATTTTATTTCTCCTGCCAGTCTTTGCTGAAGTGTTTGTTTTTATCTTCAGAAAAGAGGAGATGACTTTGAAACAGTGTCCTTCTGGCTGTCGAACACCTGCCGATTTTTGCACTGTTTGAAGCAGTACAGTGGAGAGGAGGTAAGCAGTGCTCTTAATCTGGTTTCTCTTGCTCTCCAGTACTGTTGTCAGCACTGGTCTTTAACAAACCTTGTGTAAAAGATCTAGCCATAGTCTCTTAAAATGGCTAGACCTTTTGGAACGAGGGTGAAAGCACAGGGATGTAAGATTTGAACCAGCTTCCCTTTATTGCAGGCTGGTACCCAGAGTCTAGATGACACTGGGCTCCCAAAAGGGCCAGCTCAGATTAAGCAGGAAGATCTGGCAGCTACCATTATGGTTTTTAGCAATGATTCACTGCACTCCCTATCAAAAAGACCATATTAAGCCTTTTAGCCTTTAGTGTGGCAGACCAGTTGATGTTTGGAGGCTGTGATACACCCAATTCCTCTTTCAAGCTTGACTGGGCATTTGACCATGGCCATGTGAAAATGCCCACGCTGGAGTGGGAGGAAGTCTTGCCTGCCAGAAAGCTGGCAGAGTTGTTCCTGTGTCATAGACCTGAAATTTTGAGTTAAGGAAGCAGATGCTGTGGAGAGGACACTTGAACAGCAAATCCTAGCATTAGCCTCAATCAGACAAAGTTCCAGACTAAAATTTTGAGGAGCTGTGACTTAAGGTATTATTTGTCGGTTGCATGAAAGAAAATGCAATACTGGGTTTGTGTAATACTTTGTGCTATACTGAAGCATTAATTTCTGTTATTTTACAAATACAGGGGTTTATGAAGCATAATACACCTCGTCAAAATGAACACTGCCTCACTAATTTTGATTTAGCTGAATACAGACAAGTACTGAGTGATTTGGCTATTCAGATCTACCAACAACTTGTCCGAGTGTTGGAAAATATTCTGCAACCAATGATTGGTAAGGCAAAGTTGAATTCCTTAAAATTCACAACATAGTACCAAAATGAAAATTGTGATGGTGGTAGTAGATGTATCTTGTATTTCTTCTTGAACAGTAGAGTTTCATTAGTAGTTCTTGTGGAATTCTGTTCAGAGATGACAAAGACTCTTCTGGACAGGTTGGATTAGAGGAAAAACTAAACTGTGACTGGTTCTTCTGGCAGTGCCAGAATAAATTGGTATGCCTTATTCATGCTTGGCATAAATCAGGCATTTTCAGGAAGGAGCTGTCAGGACGATCTGATATTTGTTGCCCTGTCTGTTGGGAAATATCCCATGGAAAAAATAGACTCTAATTACATGAGAACTCTTAACTGAAATTAGTATGGAAAAAATGTTTAGTTGTTATTGACAGCAGTGAGGAATTAAATCACAAGATAAAACTAACATTCAGATAGGGTTTCTTTTTTTTCATTAAGAACACTTTTCATGTTCTCTTCAGACAGTACTTCCACAGAAATTTTCATGATGCTTTCCAATCACATCATTTAAAAGAATGGAACAGCTCTCAGTTTGCTGACTCTGCTGGTCATATGACCCTAGGAGGAAAAAAGTACTTTCCTGAGCTAGATTCAGACTGTCCTTTTAAACACACATGCTGGAATCTTTGTAAAAACCCTGTGAACTTAGATTTTGCCATGCATAGTGGGACACACCATTTCTGGAAATCATGGTAAACTGTGGCTAGCAGGAAGCCCAGCCTGCTCTCTCTGCTTTACTGTCTTGCCCAATATGCTTGTGTATGAGCAGTTGACAGTCATTACAACAATGGTGTCCATCAAATGCAGTTTCAGGAATGCTGGAGCACGAGACCATCCAAGGCGTGTCAGGGGTGAAACCGACAGGGCTGCGGAAGAGAACATCCAGCATTGCTGATGAGGGCACCTACACCTTGGACTCCATCATCCGGCAGCTGAACTCCTTCCACTCAGTGATGTGCCAGCACGGGATGGACCCAGAGCTGATCAAACAGGTGGTCAAGCAGATGTTCTACATCATTGGGGCTGTAACGCTCAATAACCTCCTCCTGCGCAAGGACATGTGCTCCTGGAGCAAAGGAATGCAGATAAGGTGGGACAGCTCGATACACTTCTCTTGAATGCACTGCTGGAAATCTTATTGAACTCTTGACATTGCTGAATATCATTTTGATGAAGCTGCAGATATCTGGAATATCTATTTTTCCACACGCAAACAGGTGCAGATGGTATTGAACTGATTTGGTGAAATTTGGTTAAAAACAGCTTAGTTGACTTTGGCCAAATCCTACCTGACATTCAAGGAAATATGGTAGAAGCAAACCAAAAAGTGTTTTATTATCAAGTGGGAATCAGAGCTGTAGGTGAAATGTTGGTAATTTCACCTCAGCTTTTAGAGAAGAATAGCAAACATACCTGCTGCTTTTTTTATACACTGGTGGTGCAGTGGATGCCTCTTTGTCTACATTAGTTTGCTGCATCCTGAGGTAAAGCCATCTGAATCATCTCCTGCATTCCACATCACCTGTTCAATGGATTTTACTGGCATATGTCAGGAAATTTAGCCAGGGCATTCCAGTCCCTCAACTTACAATCCCAAAGCCTCACTGTACTTTAACATGAGTAAAATCTCATTTGCTTTTCTTCTTATCACATTCATGCAATTAATAGGAACAGAAACAAATGGGAAAGAGTAGTGAGTGGAAATCTTTGTTTCTTACAAAGAAAAATTTTCATTCTAATCCATAGTTTCTAACTGTTATGAAAGTCAAAATCCCTGCCTTAATTGGAAGAAAACAGTGTGAAGACAAAATAACAAAACACATAAGGACAAAGAAGCAGCACTGGGAAAGAGAAATTGCACATGCTTTCCATTTATCCATAATCAAGCATTAATGTTCTTGATGCTCTTACTTCTTTGTACAGATACAATGTGAGTCAACTGGAAGAATGGCTACGTGATAAAAATTTGATGAATAGTGGGGCTAAGGAAACCCTGGAACCCCTCATCCAGGCTGCACAGTTGTTGCAAGTAAAAAAGAAAACGGATGAAGATGCAGAAGCCATATGTTCAATGTGCAATGCACTGACTACTGCCCAGGTGAGCAAGTCCTCATTGTCTGTCTTGCTGTCCCTCCTGAGCAGCTCTCTGCTCTTGTTGGTGTTTGCTATCCCTGCCAGCGCTGCTGTCACACATGAATTGGAGGTTTCTTACTTTGTTTCGCTAAAACAGATTAAGTTGGAGGGGTGAAAAAAGGACCAGACCCTTTTGAGTCTGAGATAAGTTTTGAACAAATTGAGAGGAAGCTCAATAGATTGTGAAGGGTGCAGTGCTGTACACAGTCTCTCAATTTTTGGAAATCCTTAGAGAAAAGTCTTCATTCAAAGTCATCTGTGTACTCCAGACAGCTCTGCCTAGGGTAGTAGGAGTTGATCTTTCTGCCATCAGAGTTGGTATCCAGCCAAGTTGATGGACAATTCAAACAGAGCTGTTGTCTGTGAGTCTGCAAACAAGAGTGTGAAGTTACTGTACCCATTAGCCTCAAAGGCTGAACCAAGTGGGTCTCAGTGAACAGACTCCTATTTATGAAAGCACAGATTTTGTACAGATATGTTGCACTTCTTTTTCAAACCATGCTACATTTGCATAGAGCTTGTACAGGAATAAATGGACCCAAGCATCTTTTTGATGAGTACTGAGCAATTCTCACCAGGAAAAGGAAGAAATTTCCCTGTTTCTTTCACAGTTGTGTCAGCGCTAGCAGTTGCATTAATAAAGCCATTTTGATTTATTAATTCACATTACTGGAAAATCACTTAGTTTTCTACTGAATGAGAAGTTAGAATTCCATGTGCTGTGTTTTAACTTTTTAACAAAGTGTTTTGGTTTTTTAATAAAGGGAATAGTAAAAAACAAAGAGTTTTTATTAGGTTTTACAAGTTTCACCCATATTACTATGTAAAGTCTTCATTATATAATTCTTTGGTGGGTTTAGCCCTGTTTTTAGAGAAATAGCTCACTCTCTTGAAAAACAGAGAAGTTGTAAGACTACAGGAGGTCATGACTACAGGGTAAAAATTAGGGTGAGAAATACATGATGTTTCTGGGAGTGGGTAGGGAAACAATCAGTTACTTCTTATGTGATTTTTTCCGTCATTTGGTATTTTCATCACATATGTAGAAATTTAGGGTTTCTACCTCCAAAGAGCATATATTCTGAAGGAGGCAGTCATTTAACATAGCATTGAGCAGGGTGATGGAATTCTGCATTCATCAATAAAGCAGAAAAATAACAGATACTTGAAAATAATTTTCTTCTTTTAAATAGCTAATTTTAAAATTATATTATTAGTAATTATGGATGCATCTGTTGATTGATCAGCAACATGAACCTGAAAATGATTGTTCTTCTTCACAGATTGTAAAAGTTCTGAATTTGTATACTCCAGTTAATGAGTTCGAAGAGAGAGTCTTGGTGTCATTTATACGTACAATACAGGTATGTCTGTCTTTTCATCAAAAACCATTTGACTGTTTCCAAGAAAACCTCTTGGATTAGTCAGAATTGTTTGCATCCTAAAATACATTCAGGAAAATGAATTAAACTAGACTTTTTAGCTATCATAGTTTAACAGCATTGAAAAGATAATGTCAACCTTAAAATGTAAGCAGTCAGAAGTTCCTGCCTCCAGACTTTCATGTAAGTGTTAGTTTCCCTGTCAGTATGTATGAGGTTTTCAGGTGAGAGGTTTTTGTGCTTATTCATCTTTGTGTATGTAAGCTCACTTGTATGACATCTTTTCAAGCACTAAGATTTAGATATGCAAATTAACTCAGACCTGTGTCTGCATGTGAAGCTCTGTGCTTTAAAAACTGAGGCCTATATCCATACCAAAATTCTTAATTTGTCCCTTCTATTTTTGTATGTATTGGTGAAAATGAAAAGTTTTGAAAACTCCAAAGAGAAGCAGCCAGTAGAGCAAAATTAAAGAAACAAATGTGAACGTTCTGATCCATTAGAAATTGAATTACAAGATAAGCAAGATAAGGGAGATTGGGAAGGTAGAACTGAGTTAAAGCTGTAATTCCATTTATTGAAAAGATGGCTACTAAATACTGGGCAAAATTTTCCTTTTGCAGGGAATCTAAGTATTCCCAGATGGCACTGTTAAGGGGGGGATGTGCAGAACTGAAGCAGATCAAAGTAACTACAGTTTAAAGTCACAGTTGGTGTAAATGTCAGCTCAGGTTAGCAGAGTGTGTTTGCACACACACGTCTGGAAGCACAGGAGAGCTTTGTGAGGTGATTGTTACCAGCTGGCTAAATGCTGACACCACTTTCCTATCTTTGCAGGTGCGTCTGCGAGACAGGAAGGACTCTCCTCAGTTGCTCATGGATGCCAAACACATCTTCCCTGTTACTTTCCCGTTTAATCCATCCTCTCTGGCTTTAGAAACCATTCAGATCCCAGCCAGCTTGGGCCTGGGCTTCATATCACGTGTCTGATCCCAAGGATGTCCCGTCAGTGTTAGATGGAGAACCAGTTGCCTGATATCTGTACTTGTTAAAACATAGTGAGCCACTAAACCCACGTTTTCTGAACAAAAGCCTGTCTAAGCCCAGATGTGTAGTTAAGGTAGCTGGGAAACTGCACAGCAGCACCACAGGCTGAACACTCATAGAAAGATGTCACTGCATTTATGAGGACATCACTGATTCATACATGTCTGGAGTATGGAAATGGGGCTTGGACAAAAATGGTGTCTTCAGCTGTCTAGAGATATTTTTAGATCTTTAGTAACATATTTAAATAGTGTAAATTAAAATCCATATGTAATCTTCTCAGAGGTGGGGACCAATAGGGACAGTCACAGTCCTGGACATAGAAGACTTGAAAGTAAGGCATTTTGTAGTAGAATACACAGTCACGTGGGAGCCTGTTACATTTAATTTGTAAAAACTGAATGGAAAAACACAAACTGGCAATATATAAAGTTATTTCTTAAACCACTTCCTCATTTATGTCAGTTTGACATAAACTGTAGTGATAAGTCCTATAGCTCACTGTATGCTCTAACTTAGGTGTTTATTTGTTAGAACTGTGGTTTACCGGGCAAACTAAATTGCTGCTGCATATTCTGTTGTTTTAAATGTATGACAGTATCATACTAAGCACTAAAAATAAGACACTTCATTTTTTGTTGTCAACCTTATTTACAGTCTGTTGCAGTCTGTTATTTTAACTGGATTTTTGCACATTGTATCAAGTAACACCTGTAGAGGAAAACGGTAACTAAGCACAAATAGCACACTGGAAATTATATGTTTAGTTATTTTTAAAAGTAGTTAGCTAAAAATAAAGAATCTTGAAGCAAACTATCAGAAGTCAGTAATAATTTTAGTATTTATTTAGGTTATAGAGTCTGTCTAATGTTGTTCTTTGTTTGTCGACCCCAGAGATGACAATGTGTATTCTAAGTAAAATCTCTTGGTTTTTGCCACTTAAAAAAAAAAAAAAAAAACAACAGAGAAAAGTCTTCTTTCACACTGGAATATGAGAGGAAAAACTTCAATAGAAAACTTATGCAGTAGCCCAAGGCTCTCATTCTTAGAAAGGTTGACTAACAAGAAAGTTAAGCAGGTTTTGATTATGATGCTGTCACTTGACTATGATTCATGCTGATTTAATGGTTGGAAATCAGAGTGCATAATGAGAAACTGAGTTATTTTGAATGCTGCACATTTTACTGGAAAGATTTTTCTGTCTCACACATCTTGGATCTGCTATTTAAAATTCACATTTCACAATGTGAGGCGTAAGCGTGGAAGCCTCATGTAAGGTTCCAGTTCTGTGGTGTATGGCTCAAACATACATGTAAAAATAAAGCCACACACATTGCTCAGTTGTGTTGTGCAATATTTTTAATGTATTATAATAATCTGTATCTTAGTGTTAACATTAATTTATTTTACAGTATTGATAAATAACCTAGAGGTACACTATTAGACTGTTTGGTGCTCCTCTGTTTGCAAATTCACAGAGAAAAGATTTGCTGTTAAGCAGACTGAAACATTTCAGTTTTGTTTTACTTGAAAGGCAGACGTGCTGTTTGTATGATTGCTAAAATTGGAAATAAAGACAACATAAACATTCTCAGTATCATTTTAAGATGCTCCTGTCATCTTGTGTTCAAATGGCCCATATTACATTTGATGGATCATGCCAGTACTTCCAAGAATTTAGACTGCATTGTAAAAAGGCTCTGAATGATCTTTGCTAAATGATTTAGGTTTTCCTGTACACCATGTACCAAACACTCCTTTTTCAAATGTTACTTGATTTCTGAAATTCTGGCTGCTGTGAAGTGGCTCCAAATAAGGAGTAAGGTCGTTTTCAGACTGTCAGGTACTGTACTTGTGAGAATGTAATGGCAAAGCCTTCGCATCCAGTAACAGGGTTAGGAAGGAAAACACATGAGAACATGCTGACCTCCCAGGTTTTTTTCTCCTATTGAAAAACAAACAATTGGCATTACAGTATGTTCATACTGTAGATCAGGAAATGTATCCACTACTTAAGCGTTAGTGTTTAAAATGTATGCCTAAATGTATTTTTGTTTATTTTTGAAGTTGGTTTACCTGTAAAAAGCCTTATTGTATCGTTTCCTTAAAAAAAGTAGTGTCTAGTAATTTATGGGTATCATCCTGAAACTCAGTGGTTTGACTGGTATTACTTTTATATCACATTAAAAGTATATGCTGCTTGACATGTTTTAAAGGAAAATATTTTTGAGTTGGAATAGATGTGTAGTTGGTAATTCATCTAACATTTTACATGGCAGTATTTTACATGCACTTTTCAGAAGTAAAATTTTAGTGTGAGTGTATAATATAACTTTCACCATAGGACTAAAATCTCTTTAACCATGGAATATAATGCAGAATTATTTTAAAAACTTTTTTTTTTCTTTTGAATCATTGTTACGCTCTTTTAATGTGGACATATCTTTTATATTTTAATTTATTATCTATTGAGATGATAGATTTTATCAGATGCTGGAAAAATACTTGTCAATGACCCCTTAGAAATATATACAGTTATTCTACAGATTTTGCACAATAATTACCTCATTCAGTTTGGTGTATTTTTATTCCAGTGATCATTTTATTCTGATGTTTAGGACACAGTCTTCTATCCAAATTTTGAAAAATTGTTTCTCACGCTTCAAACTTGGATGGAACATAAAAGTGCTTAAGTCAGTTTTCTGGGATTAATCTATTACAGGAAAAAGTAGCATCAGGTTCATTGAAAGTGGGTTAATATGCAGCAACATTTGTTCCCAACTTGGAAACACCAGCAATTGCATTTGAAGGTCTATATGGAATTTGTGATTTAAACGGAACACTTTTCAAATACCATACTAAAACTATGAGTAAACACTTGGTTTTTTTAAGATGCTGATACTTCATGTGATGAGTAACAGCCTTTAAACATAGGTTTTCACTTGATGCCACTACAGTACATAGATGAAAAACAAAACATTGTCAGAATTACCTGAGCTGATCTGTTGTAGTGTCTGATGTTGTACTTAGTAAATGTATGCATCATAAAAGCTGTAGCCTAATAGCTATCACTGGAAAATGTCCAAATAAAAGTACAACTGTATAGTTTGTTTCAGGGTTTTTTTGGTTGGTTGGTGGCTCATGAGCTGTGTGTTGGCATGGACCCCAGATGGTCACAGGGTTCCCTCTGCCTCCATGGCAGGCATGGTGTTGACTGCCAAGGGAGTTGGTTAAAATCTGAGGATGTGTAAATACACACCCAGATAGCAGCAGTGTGCTATAAACTGCTGTGCTTACGGGAGAATTCTTTGTTCAACATAACCCATTTCTGGTTAGGGTGTTTTGTTGTACAGTTCCTGAAATAAAATTTGAGTAACTGCACTGAAACATTCACTTGTGTGCTATGAAAGCTCCTCGTGTCAGGTGAGGAGGGAGGGCTGGTGGGTCTTGGCATGTGTCCACCTGCTAAAACACAGCACTGTGGTTATTCAGGTCTTCTTCCTCTTCTTCCTCATAAAGGATATTTAACTGTAGCACCTGTTAGCGCTTTAAACCTACTAAATGCACTCAGAGTTGTTAATTTTTGTCATATTCAGAGCTTGTCATAGAAATTCCTTTGCAGCACTTTGTAGGGAGGTGATTAATGTTTCTGTTGGTTTTCTCCGCTGGGTCAGGACTGCTCCCTGGGGACCCTCTGGCAGCCGCAGTGTCCATCATTCCCGCTCCCTAAAGGTGTGTCCGAGGTGCCAGGACGGTGACTGGGAGCACGCCCCAGCTCGGCTGGACGGACAGAGCCGGGATCCTGCTGGCAGTGCGAGCTGCCCCGCTCGGCTCTGCGGGGCTCTGCGCGCACCGGGGCCGGCCGGGCACCCGGAGCGGGGCAGGGCCGGGGCCGGCCGGGCAGCCGGAGCGGGGCAGGGCCGGGGCCGGCCGGGCACCCGGAGCGGGGCAGGGCCGCTCCCCACGCCCCGGGGCGGGGGCCGGGCCAGACCGCGGCACCTGCGGGACCTGCAGGCGCTGGGCAGCCTCGTCCGCACAGCCGCGGCTGTGCTCCGATGGCGCTGGCCGAGCTCTACACGCAGGTGAGTGGGGCTGGAGAAGGGCCGAGGGCAAGGGGCCGTGCGGGCTCCGCCGGAGCGGGGCTGGGGCTGGGGAAGGGCTGTGGGGGCTCCGCCGGGGCTGTTGAAGGGCTGTGCGGGCTCTGCAGAGGCTGGGGCTGGGGAAGGGCTGTGCGGGCTCTGCAGGGGCTGGGGCTGGGGAAGGGCTGTGCGGGCTCCGCCGGGGCTGGGGCTGGGGAAGGGCTGTGCGGGCTCCGCCGGGGCTGTTGAAGGGCTCTGCGGGCTCTGCAGGGGCTGGGGCTGTTGAAGGGCTGTGCGGGCTCTGCAGGGGCTGGGGAAGGGCTGTGCGGGCTCCGCCGGGGCTGGGGCTGGGGAAGGGCTCTGCGGGCTCTGCAGCGGCTGGGGCTGGGGAAGGGCTGTGCGGGCTCCGCCGGGGCTGTTGAAGAGCTGTGCGAGCTCCGCCGGGACTGTTGAAGGGCTCTGCGGGCTCTGCAGGGGCTGGGGCTGCGGAAGGGCTGTGCGGGCTCCGCCGGGGCTGTTGAAGGGCTGTGCGGGCTCCGCCGGGGCTGGGGAAGGGCTCTGCGGGCTCTGCAGGGGCTGGGGCTGGGGAAGGGCTGTGCGGGCTCCGCTTCGTGCGCCCGCGGGCGGTGGGCACAGCGCGGAGCCGCCCGTGCGGGACACCGCACCACAGGGCACCGAAGGGAGACACTTCTCTTTGAGAAAAACACTCCTTTTGTGAGACTCTCAGCCTCTGGGAGCAGGTCTCGCTGTTCTAGTCAGCGATTAGGCAACGTGAAAGTTTAACTGCCCTTCCCTGGGCACTCGGGCTCGGAGTGCTGCGCTTTTTGTTGGGCAAATATTGAATGTGTGAGGCAGAGCTTGGCCCTAAAGCAAAGATTCTTCCTCCTTAATGCGCCTGCTGAAACTTTCGCACAACTTTTCCCTCTTCTCCTGTAGTCACCGGAGTGTTGTGACGTATCGTTTCTTTGCTTAGCTTTAAATAACAAACCGACAGGGATATGTCGGTGATTCAGTAAGCCTGTCCCTCACCTACTGCAGCAGCAGCTGCTCCCATTGAGCCTGGTGCCGCAGGGCTGGTGGCTCCTGCTGCTGCCGCCGCGCTCGGGGCCGCCGGGGGAACGAGCGCGGTTTTCCCAGGAATGCTGGACAGGTGAAGGGGGGAAGGAGTGCGGGTGTAACCTGACACGGAAATGAGCAAACTCCCGTCTGTTTACCTGCGAGGCAGGGTTTCGAGACAGCCAATTCTAGGCTGGGTGCATTTGCCAGTGGAGGCTCCTGCAACTCCAGGGGCCTTTCCTGAAGAATCTGTGCTTTTATCACATTATTCTCCCTCTCTTTCTCGTCCTTGACCTAGCGCAGTTCATTTTCTTGCATGGGAACACACTGCGTGTCCCTGAGGCTGTTTGGTGGTGATATTCTAACTCACAAAGAATAACAGCAAACAAAGAATTCAATTTAACAAGCACTTTTTGTGAGCCAGGAGGAGATCAGCATAGTGTAGGAATGATACAAATGACAATTTATAGTTGGATAAACGTGGAAAACTCAAATGTACAGCTGATTTAGCCATGCCTTTCATGTGGCTATTAAATAGATGCTTGAAGAGCTGGGCCTTTGTCCCCTTGGTCAGATAGATGAAAACATTGCCATTACAGTTGTTTAAGGTTGTTTAGAAAATGTCTTTGTGATTTTGGATATTGTGTGAAGAAATGCCATCATGCTGAAAGCATCAGCAGAGAGGTGTCATGGAAGCAGCTGAGGTTTCCATGGTTGTTCATCCCCTGATGAGCACCAGGTTGGTGTGTGGCTCACTAGAAAGGTCAATGTCTGTCCTTAGAGATACTGAAAACTCAGCTGGAGAAGTCATTGAGCGGCACAGGCTAACTCACAGGACGTTCTTGTGCAAGTCCCTCCTACCCTAAATTGTTTGGTGTTGATCCTTGGGGTTAGAATTAAGGAAGCTACAGCTGTGCAGTGCAGTTTACAGGGACCTCTGTAGGCACCCACCGTGGTTCAGGGGGTTCTTGGGGCAGAGACACTCATGCTGTGAGGATCTACTGGAGCTTCCAAGGCTTCTTCCAAACTGGAGAGGAAAAAAGTCATTTGTGCCAAAACCAACAGTTGCAGCACCAAAACGGAAGGGAATACAAGTCCCCAGGTGTTCTGTGGGTCTGCTCACACTCCATGAAATGGTGACTAATGTTAAGTTTTCAAGTAAGCAGCTGCAGCAGTTCTCACAGGTTTATTTAAACAGCTTGTTTCAACTGACCATGAACACAGCTAGGGTGAGGGAATTAAGGGAAGGGCTCTGGCTATCAAAACAGAAAGATGCTGCAGGAGTATACATTATAGTTTCTTGTGTGAGTAGGGACAATGATGTCATTTTGTCAAACCCTGTCAGGATGAGGACACACTCCACATCAGTAAAGTAATTCCCTACTGACTGAGGTTTCCAGCTGTGTTGTGCCCTTTTAAGGAATGCTGTTTCCCATAGCTACTCAGGCAGAGCATTTAAAGAAGTTGCTTTTGCTTCTGCATTTTAACTTCAGCAGAGGAGAACTAAATGGTTCAAACAGCATAACTTACATTCAAATATCTGTACTTCAGTAGGTTAGAGATGCCTTGCTGGGATGGAGCTAAAGTATGCCAGTTCATTGCTTGTAAATAAAGAAACCAGCCAGTAGTCTTTGAAGTTTGTCCTAGAGCAGGGAAAGATGTTTGGAAGTTGCACTTCAGTCCCATTAAAGGAAAGGGAACTGTGCAGTCTTTCTTAGGTATGACAATGTGCCTATGGCAAAATGTATTCTGAGTTCAGTGTCCTATACTTGAATTCAGGGAAGTGATTGTCAATATCTGATTGTCTGAATTCTGGTAGTGAGATGCTTTCTCTGGTACTCGCTTATTTGAACCCTCCTAGACACAAGGTCTCTCCTTTAAGTGTATTTTATTATTTGTTCAGTGTTAGAGGATTTGAAGAGCTTGGCAACAGTCTGGCCCTTGCTCACCTTCCTGCATGCTGTGTTGTTCTGCAGACTCTGCTCTGAACAGGAGCAGAATATGCATGTCTGAAATTAATGAGTCTGCTTTCTCTTTTTATTCTTTCATGAAAAATAACCAAACCACAAAAAATATATCCTCCTGTGTAAAGCTAATAATCATTCCCAAAAGTCCTGGAATGGGATTGCACTTGACGTTAGAAAGGTATTTTTTAATGCTAGCCTGGTATTGCAATAGTAGCTAAGCTAACAATTGTCTTGTTTTTCTGTTACAGTACAATAGGGTTTGGATCCCCAATAATGAAGAAGTTTGGCAGTCTGCAGAAATCACAAAAAACTACAAAGCTGGAGACCGTTTTCTTCATGTGCAATTAGAAGATGGAACTGTAAGGAGAAAAGCCTGAATTATTGTGGGGTTTGCTGAGATATGTTTATGTAGCAACATAGCACTCACCCTTATGGGACCTAAACATGCACACATTTCCCTTTTTCATCATACTTAAATTGGTACAGTACACATCTGCTGCCCAAAAATATGAGGAGTGCAATTCCACTGTCTGTGTACGTTAATATGGAGAGCATACCTCAAAGAGTGCTTTGGAGACAAGCCCTGAAACTCATCCTTAAACTGAAGTCAAAATCAGAAGAGCAGGACAGGCATAGTTCTCTCTCACAGAGCCAGCTGTTGGTTTTTTTGGGTTTTTTTTGTTGGTTTGTGTAAGATTGTTAATTTTAGTATCCAAGTTCTTTACAGATTTAATACTTTGAAAGCATTTCTGGTTTTCTGCATTCCTGTTCCATAAAAATAAATATTAAAGGTATGATTAAATGGATTTGCTGAAAGAAACAGAAGTGAGTTTTAAACTTTCTGTAAAGAAAACTGAGGTGTTGCAAGTGAGGATAGTTACAGAGCTGACTTGAGCTCTGACCAGGTCTTTACTTTCATTCAGTTGCAGCTGTTCTATTATTCTTATCTGTACTTGAAATATTCCTGTTTTTAGAGAGCCAAATGTGTCCCATTTTGAACAGATTTCAATACAAAATATTGTAAATAAAGAGAATGAGTCTTTCATAAGCAACAAACAGCTCCAATTCCCCCAAGTTTAGGGGATGTATGGAATCAATGAAATAGAAATAGTTGATGGAGGGCTCCATCAACTCTATAACTTCATGTAAAAGTAGAAGATTTGTATTTATGCAAACATAATGCATTTTATGACATTTCAAGTTATTTATGTTGACAGGAGCTGAGTTACCCTGTTGATCCAGCTGCTTTGCCACCACTACGAAATCCTGACATACTTGTTGGTGAAAATGATCTCACTGCACTCAGTTATCTGCATGAACCAGCTGTTCTACACAATCTTAAAATTCGTTTTGTGGAGTCTAAGCTTATCTACACATATAGTGGTAAGCTAAATGAAATGAATAATTTTTAATTCTTTTTTTAAAGTGTTAATATTAAAGTATTAAATGTATAAAAGTATCAATGTATAAAGATATCAATATTGATTCACTTTGCAACATGATGTGTGTAATGTTTTCCCAAAGCGTATTTTAACTCATGTTAACTGGTGTTGTATGTCAGTATAGACTTGTTTGTTCATCAGCATCTTCTACCTAGAAAATATTGCTACTTTGTATTATTTCAACTGTTGCTGCCAAAACCAGGCATTTCATATAACTAACCTGTGTTTTATTTTTGTTCTGTACACTTGACTGTAGGGATAATTCTGGTTGCAATAAACCCCTATAAGCAGCTGCCAATATATGGAGATGCCATTATCCATGCATATAGTGGGCAAAACATGGGGGACATGGATCCACATATATTTGCTGTGGCAGAAGAAGCATACAAGCAAATGGCAAGGTTCAGTATGTTATTTAATGTCCATAAATAACACTTGAAGTCTGGTGGCAGTCAGTGTTAATTGTCATTTAATTTTACTGTGTATGTGCCACTGGCTTTTAGGAATGCCTTTGAACACGTAGCTTAATTAGAGGAGAAGGAATTCTTTAACCAACTGAGGAATTTCTAGAACCAAAACTATTTTCGTTCTTGATGAGGGGTAAAACACTGACTTAGTGAATAGTAATGACTTCAGCCTAGAGGTTACAGCTGAAGAGGAGAAAGAGAATAGATGTGAGATGGAACTGATGTATGAGACTTGGGCACAGCTGTGATTTCAAACATTGTTTCATATGTGTAATTCCTTCATTTATACATGCCCTTTAGACATGTCTGACATAAACTGTCTGATTATTTGGTTTTAGAAATAACAAAAATCAGTCTATTATAGTCAGTGGAGAATCAGGAGCTGGAAAGACTGTGTCTGCAAGGTATACTATGAGATACTTTGCCACTGTGAGTAAGTCCAGCAGCAATGCACATGTGGAGGATAAAGTACTGGCATCCAATCCAATAACCGAGGTAAGCTAGGGAGAGTGTCTGTCAAGTCTGTACTCATCAAGGGAAGAATTCTGAGAACTTCTGGGAAATTTTGTTTGAAATCTTTAGGGATGCTTCATCTGTCTGAGTTGGATACTTAAATTTGAATTTCAGCCTCTGAATATTGCTGATGGAAAGAGGTGGTCAGCCTCAGGACCACCTGGTCCTGTCTGATTTACCAGAGGCTCTGGAGCTCCTAGTTTGCCTAATTAGATGATGATGTAACAATACTGAACAAGTTGATTGGTTTTATTACTTGGACCCTTATGTTGGAAAAGTATATTTTGTCTAATTTTCAGTTTATGTAGCATTTTGCTATTTGACTTGAGGCTTGTCTTCAATTTTGGGCCTCAAAATATAGTAACACAGTTCAGTGTTTGATCAGAGATTGATCCCTGAGCACCTTTGATTTTAGAAACTTGTAGTTGACTCAAGTTTTGACAAAGTTATTGTTATGGGAGATGTGAGTAAAACAAGTTGTAAAAGTATATAATTTTTGTAGGCTGTGGGAAATGCAAAAACCACACGGAATGATAACAGCAGTCGATTTGGAAAATACACTGAAATCAGTTTTGATCAGAGTTACCAAATCATTGGAGCTAACATGAGAACATACCTGCTTGAGAAATCCAGAGTTGTATTTCAGGTGGGTAAAATAAAGTCTAAAATAGTCAATGTCAATATAGCTCCAGATGCACTATACTAGTTATAGATAGAAAATATTATGTGAAGTTCTGAAGAGTGTATCCAATCAGCATTTGATTATTTTTTAACAGAAGCTAATATTATTTATGATAAGTTACTTTATTCCATGTTCTTCGTGGTGGTAAGTGAAGAATGCTTCTCAGGGACAATTCCCTGAAATAACTGCAAATCTCAAACTTGTGGTTACAACAACAACAGAGACCAACTGTATCTGGAAAGGAACAGCATATACAGGGCAGAGAGAGTCTGAGGAAATAAAAGGCTGAAAATCTATAAGGCCAAGGCTTACTTAATGTGACTCACTTCAGTTTCATGGCTTATGATAATATGGTAAAGAAGGTATTTAATTTTATAAAATGGTTTTTACAAAAGTTTCTTTTTTAGTAGTATTGTAACTTTTTAAGTACACTAAAAAATACTTCTGTATATCTACTGCCCTGAAGGATGGTTTGGAAATGGAGAGTTTATTGAGCTCCCACAGGGCAGAGTTTCAGCTGACACTCCTACACATTTTTTGTTACAGCATTTGACAGTTCTTATTAGTAAATGGTTGTTCAAGCTGAAGAAATTATTAACATCCTTGGGGAATGAACTCTGCATATTGGCAGTGGAAATGAAGTATACTTGAATATATCACTTTCAAAGCTCTTGCTAAGATGTGCCATTCTAATAATAAGCAATTTCTTTGCTAACCTATGTTGCAGCAGAATTTAACCTTCAGTTGTCATTATCACTTTACAATAGTGTTGAATAACAAGTGTTTTTCAGTTTGATTCTTCATTTTGTTGTTATTTTTTTCTCTGTAATGTTACTCTTTGCTTTATTTTACAGTCAGAAAATGAAAGGAACTACCATATATTTTATCAGTTGTGTGCATCTGCTATGCAGCCTGAATATGAACATCTTAAATTGGGTAGGTCTCAAGAAAATAACCTGCTCTTCACTTTTGCTCAGCATTTTAAGGCTGGGTTTTCGAGTCTAGGATGTTTAGTACATTACAGCATAAATCGCACTGCCTTAAAACCTGCATTTTTAAGTCACTTAGCTGTTAAACCTGCTGGTTTTGAACTCGGTAGCAAATCCCTGGAAACTCAAATAGTGCGTGATCAAGTACCTGAGGGTCTTTGGAAATCTTATTCTCATACCTTCTGTAGTGACAGATGCTATGACAGCTTAGGGACTTGATTCATTTATCTACAGAGAAGCTGGGAGAAGCAGAATTTAGGTGTATGTTTACACAGTCTCCATCCCAATTTGTTTATTAGATGGATATTAAGATTTATAAGAATTATGAATACTGTGACACTGTGATCTGTGTCAGCTTAACTGAGTTGGGCACATGGATTTCCCTCAGAAAAAAGAGGACCTCCAGCTCGTCACTGAAACATTATCATCTGACAGCATCTTTAGTTTTTTTGTGTTACAAAAGTTTTAAGAAGTGGCTCTCCCCAGTCCCTAATTTTTGCAGAATTACAAGATTTGCTTCTTTTGTACAGGAAGTGCAGAAGAATTTAACTACACACGAATGGGTGGCAGCACTGTAATAGAAGGGGTTGATGACAGAGCAAATATGGTGGAGACTCAGAAGACTTTTGCCTTACTGGGTAAATTCTTGGGGATACATTTTCAGTTGATTTTTTTTTTTCCTGAAATGGGCAAAGGTGGATTGTTTCTGAAATATCCAAAATGTTAGTAGAAACTACCAAAATAGTTTTTTTCATAGGTTATCCATTGTGGTGTTGGTCTGTTTTCGAAGTGCTGGGCAGGAGCAATTAGCAATTAACTGGTGTTAATTGTTACTGGTCAGAAGCATTGAGGGCTGGAGTCTTCTTGGCCCATAAGCTAACGTGCTGTGACAGAAGTGGAATTGGGAGCTTCTTTGCCCCTGTAAAAGCTTATGTAAAAGCTAAATCAGACTTGAGCTGGCACTTGGGGAGGTACAGGAACTTATGCCCAATCTATCATCGGATCAGACAGGCAGAAAATTGGCAGAAC
Source organism: Anomalospiza imberbis (assembly GCF_031753505.1). Taxonomy (NCBI): domain Eukaryota; kingdom Metazoa; phylum Chordata; class Aves; order Passeriformes; family Viduidae; genus Anomalospiza; species Anomalospiza imberbis. The sequence goes on along the minus strand of NC_089693.1, from coordinate 12,155,422 downwards.
CAAGGATTTGCATCCTACTCTGCAGAGATACTGTACAATTCTTGGCTGCACAACAAAGCAAGTAACAGAGCATTGTTCTGGTTTAATTAATTGTGCTGTTTCTGCTTATTTTAAATAATCAAGGAATATTTTTTTAGGTCTGAAGGGGGATTTTCAGATGGATGTTTTTAAAATGCTGGCAGCAATCCTGCACTTGGGCAATGTGGAAGTAGCAGCTGTTGGAGATGAAAGATCATCCATCAGTGTAAGGAAGTAGCTCATTCAGATACCGACATTTTCTATTCTATTTTATGCCAGAAGTGCCTTAGCAATAGTTTCTCTCATATCTGGGGCTCAGAGCAGCATTAAATCTGGTGTACTAAGCTTGGTTGATTTCTCCATCTCCATCTGTGTGGAATCACACCGAGTGTTCACACAGATGCTGTTCTATGCCCAGCTTCAGAAAGTCTTAACAAAAGGCAAAATGTGGCTAAGAGTACTCCATATCCAATTGATCCACAGCTGCTGGAAAATCCATTTTGGAACTCTCTGCAGGATGCAGGAACCAGAGCATAGTCAAAGCTGCACAGAATGTGTCCCAGCAAGCTATGCAAGTCTGAAAGGCAAGAACACCTAAAAATAGACCGAAGTAACTTACTTTCAGTGTTTTAATCCAAAACATCTCATCCAGTCCAAGTTTTTCTCTCCTATATCAGGAGCTCTATCCAGTATTATTTGTTTAGCTCATCTTGCTACTTTGCCAGATGGAGAAGTAAATATTTAAAAATAAAAATCATAGTTTGGTGTCAGCAGTGCAAGGATTTCACAGTTAAAGAATTAAACAGTTAGAGACAGTTAAAGAATTAAATGTACCCTAATAATATTTACTGGTCTTCTTTAAAGATGGAAGATAAACATCTCAGAATATTCTGTGAGCTTCTGGATTTAAACTGTGACAAAATGGCCCGGTGGCTGTGCCACCGAAAGATTGTCACCACCTCAGAGACCGTGGTAAAGCCAATGACAAGGGCCCAGGCTGTCAATGCCAGGGATGCTCTGGCAAAGAAGATCTACTCCCATTTATTTGACTTCATTGTGGAAAGAATTAACCAAGCTCTGCAGTTCCCTGGCAAGCAACACACTTTCATTGGTGTTTTGGATATTTATGGGTAAGAATGTCTCTGGAAACAGAGTGCCTTTTCTTTGGAGTGGGTAAAAAAGGCACTTTCTTGTGCTGGTAATGAGTTTGGAGGGGCTTGTTTTACTAAAAGGTCATGGTCATGTTAGTTCTTTAGCACCCAGATTAGTGGAAATCCTCTGCTACTATAAATACTTTTTTTTTGTGAATGAGGTTTAAAATTATCTTCTGATATGATACTTTTAGATTTAACTCTGGTTTTTTTATCTTTATTGTGTCTGGTAACATTAGCTTTAAGAGAAGTTTTGAAATTCCTTAGCATCTTCATTAGTCTTACCATTAGTTAATTGTCTTAGAAACATTAGGATATCTCCAAAGAGTTTCAGGGATGCTGCTATTTGATTTTGATGTCAAAGGATTTTTTTTCTTCTTTAAATTGTGTTTCAGATTTGAAACGTTTGATGTGAACAGTTTTGAACAATTTTGTATCAATTATGCTAATGAAAAACTACAGCAGCAATTTAACCTGGTATGTTCTTTTTTTGTTACAGTTCTTTATCTTATTTTGCTTCAGGGTGGATTAGTAAATGCTGTTTGTGCTTAAGTGATAGGTATTTCTAGATAGTGACTATCCACTAATAAATGAAAATATTTCATTTTATATGTAAGGATAGGTATGCATATATAAAAATGAAAATTTAGATGGTTTTTTTTTCAGACAGACATACAATATACTCCAAAATATAATTTTTTTTCTATCTTATGTATACAACAACTATGCACATGCAGACTGTACTTATTTTCCCTTAATTGTAACCTTCTTTATGTTTTCATAATTTTTGCAAATCCAGCATGTCTTTAAACTTGAACAAGAAGAATATATGAAGGAAGATATCCCATGGACTTTAATAGACTTTTATGACAACCAGCCTGTCATTGACCTTATTGAAGCTAAAATGGGAATTTTAGAACTTCTGGATGAGGAATGCTTGGTAATTTAATATTTGCTCATTAAAAGAAAAAAAAACCAACAGCTATATAGATTTTTACAAGTGGGGCTTGTAATCCATATTTTACCCTTTTCAATGGGAAATGGAGCATTTTCTTCAGAAAAGGAACATGAATGTTTGCCCTCTATTTGTCAGTCTTGACTGTAAATTACTTATTCTATTTTCTCTTATAGTATTAAGAAGCTGAAACTGGATCTCAGAACTTAGCCAGAAGTAAGGCAGCAGCTGGAGCTCATCCCTGTGGGGCAGTGCAGGACTGGAGCAGGCTGGGCAGGAGTGCAGTGGGATCCCCATCCTTCCTCACTTCCTGCACTGGAGGGCAAGCAGCAGTTTGCTGCTGCTAGTCTTGCTCCAAGCAGGAATTTGGACTACTCAGACCCCAGGGGGCTCTTCCAGCAATGTTTTTTAAATGTAGTTAGTCTACAAATCACTACTTTTGATACAAAACCTTTGGGATTAATACAACCTTCTTTCCAAAAATGATTTACTAGAGGGAGCCACTGGTGGGTCTGAAGAGACAAAAGCTGGTTATCAGGCCTTGTAATTCACTGAAGGGGTTTTATGCAGAGTGTTTGCTGACTGTCAGCAGCTCTGCTGCTCTAACAGCCCCATTAAAGAGATTGCCCTTCTTGTTCTTACAGTTGCCTCATGGAAAAGATGAAAACTGGCTTCAAAAGCTGTATAATAATTTTGTCAATAAAAACGCACTCTTTGAAAAGCCAAGGATGTCAAACACTTCTTTCATCATTCAGCACTTTGCTGATAAGGTAGAGTGTAAACAACCCAGTGTTGTTCCCTGTGTTTCTAGCAGTTGCTCATTCAGAAAAAAAACAAACTTAGGAAATAGGAAATATTAACCACACCTATTTGGAACGTCTATAAAATTGATCTCCAATAAATAGTGCTGTTTGTTTATTGGTAATATTGCCTGTGACATGTCATTTAAATGTAAGATGTGCTTAAGAGAATGAATTGAAGAACATAAAAATAAATCATCAAGATAAAAAAGCAGAAAAATAATAGAATGTGTAAATAGAACAGTTACAGTTGCAGCTCATACACATTTTAGTCTCAGTTATTTACATTTCAGATGTAGTATTCCTTTTTGGTGCCTTGATTTGAAATCATAGAATAATGAAGAAAGGAGGAAAGACGTTCCTAATGAAGGCAGAAGGATTTGGATTCTGGCAGTTTGTCCTGCTTCTAAATTGGCAGGATGCATATATGTAATCTTGAGATAATGGATTGGGAAAAGCAGAGTTTCAGCCATCATGTTGGAGATTAATAAAGAGCACTTGGCTACCACAGCTGGGAGAGTAAAAATTATTGTTTTGCCAACTGTTTGTTTATGTGTTGCTGAAAAGTTAATGATTTCTCCTGTTTGCACAGGTAGAATATAAATGTGAAGGATTTCTGGAAAAAAACAGAGATACCGTACATGAAGTATTGATTGAAATCTTGAAAGAGAGCAAGGTTTGTGACAAACAGTAATGATTAATCTTCTGAATACCTGATTTTACTGGAATTAATTCAGATCTGATTTTAAAATGTTTCTTCTTTTATAGATTTTTAATAGGTTGAATAAATTAATTTAGTCTTAATTTTTATTAATTCATTTAATATTATACAAGTGTGTATTTTTTTCATCAAATAATATACAAGATGAAAAAACAGTGTTCAACTTCCTTCATATATGTGCATTTACTTTGCTAGTTATGTTGGGGTTTTCTTTTAATATCTCCCTTCAAGAGCATTTTGTAATCCTTGTAACTGAAAAACTTTTCTTTTTTTTTTTTTCCTGTAGTCATTACATGCAGCTTTGATCGGTAGTTTATCATTAACAACTGCCTTTGTTTATTCTTCAAAAGAGATTAAGAGAATGCCAGGGCAAGGAAAACATCAGGTGTCTTATGTGTGCCTGCCACTTCCCATCTGCTTGTCCCTTTGAAGTCTATAGCCTTGAGACTTCAGGATTACTCTTAAGAAGCTAACTTCATCTGACCTGAAAATATATTCATAATTTAAATTGCATATTGTGAAAACACAGCCTTAAGTGCTCTTATTTTTAGCTCTGCTCTGTGTTGTTGTCTGTATTTGCTTATATTGAAATAGCTTTTGCAGGCTGCTTTCACAGATGTTGAGTTTTGTGTGTGAAATGTGTGTGTGCCTCACAATAGACTCAGAATCATTGCAGCTCTTTTTTCAGTTGTTGTTTGTTTGATACCCAGTTCAAAATCCTGCAATACCTGGCCTAAGTATTAAGGGGTTTGCATTTTATATTATAGTAAATGTAATTTTGATTAAAATCATGCTGCAGTTACACAGTGTTTAACTCTGGTTCTTTCACCACACTTTTAGTTTCATCTGTGTGCAAATTTTTTTCAAGACAGTCCAGTGTCCGTTTCACCTTTCAGTTCAACTATAAACATCAAATCTGCCAGACCTGTTCTGAAATCACCCAACAAACAGCTCCGGACGACTGTGGGCAGCAAGGTACTGCACAAACCTGCTGTTCTGTGGTGTTTGTACTTCCTGGGAAATGCTGGGCAGTCTGAGACTGGATTCTGTCACTGTTCATGGGGGACTGTCCAGTTTTCAGGACAGCAAGAGCCACAGAGCAGTGCTCCAGTCTGGGTATAATAGGTGTGTTTATTTTATATATAGGAGGCTGTTTGGTACAGCCACAATCTTCAGTGTCCTGCATTTAAGATCTAAACCCTATCTCTCAGTGTCCAGCCAAAACCTAACAAATAACTAAAAGACCAAGATCTGACATTTTACTGAAATGTTTCATTAGCAAAACTCTTGTGTCTGGTATTTTCCAGTTCCGGAATTCTTTGTCTTTACTTATGGCGACACTCAATGCAACCACTCCTCATTATGTGAGATGCATAAAGCCAAATGATGAGAAATTGCCTTTTGAGTAAGTATGTTAGTTGTGCTCAGCTGTGGTTTTCTGTATCACTGCAGTGGTGTGTCAGCAAGCTAAACGCTTATTGTTGAGAAACTTCCCATACAGAACATGGTTCTCCTTTCCAGATAGCTGAATTTGAAAAAAAATACTGTCTTCTTATAAAAATTGAATGTTTAAGTATCATTATTGTTACCTTAAAAATCCTTTAACCTAGTATTTTTCCAGTTAGATACTAGTGCTTGTGTATTTGTGAGAACATTTTTAGGGTAATGGTTTTCCTCCTTTGGTTTAAGTTGATGAATAATTTGTATAGGTGTGTTGCCCTTATGCAGTATGGATTAACCCCAATTCATATTTAGAGAATAAAAACCTTTGCTATTTCATTTGTGAAAAGAAAATGGCAGAAATATTGTCTGCAGAAATAGTTAAAAGAGCTTTGCAAGTCAGAAAAAGTGTGAACAGTGTTGAACATAGCCCCAGTTTTTTCCCCCAATTTTTATGTAATTTTAATGTTTTAATACAGTCATATGTGGCAGATAATTTTCATAACTCCTGTGACCAGATTGATAACCACTAACCTGTGAGTAGGAATTAACTTTGATGCAGCTGTTGGTCTCTTTTGTGGGCAGACCTGTGGAAGCACTCTGGTGTCAGTTACACAACTTCTAGCTGGCAGGCAGTGCACTGACAAATGAAATTAAAGCCTTTATCATATATGAGTAGGAGGGAAGAGGACAGCTTTGATTCTAAATTAAATCTTTTAAGTATATTAATTCATTTTCTTGTAGCCAGACAAAATCTTTCTATGCAAAACATGTTACTGATGATATTATGTCACTATCACTGCAGTGAGATCTCATGATTCTGCAGTGAGGGCAAAAATTGCTTGGATACTGTAAAAATACGTCAGAATTAGACTAGAAGAGTGCACCAAGAGCTTCTGAAAGAACACTGTAATCATGTCCCAGCCACAGGGGTCTCTTGGCTAGTACTGAATTGACACTGGTGGTGTGCTCTGTGGGTATATCAGCTCTGGTCCAGAACAGGAAAGGGCCTTTCCTTTCCATGCCTTGTGTTTGTAATTTTGAACCCAGGTATTAATGAGCAAATCCTGGTTTATTCATAATGAATGGGTAAAGAATACCTGGAGAGTTTCTTCCTAATGGGTTGCTGAGGGAGTTTATTTCTGTGCATGTTTTGTGTTGAGAGCGGAACCATTCTTTACCACTTACTGCTGTGAAATGTCACAGTTAATACTGAAAGGAAATAGGAATTTTAATGAGAGAAAAAAATGCAGCCTTCCTTTGGTTTTGAGAAAGAAACAGAAAACCCAGATTTTTAATATATTTATCTTTTTAATAAGTGATATGGATGAGTGATAAGATACTATATGAATAAGTGATAAGATACTATATAAGAAGAAGGAGGCTTTGTGTCCTGTGAGCAGAAATACAAATCCAGTTGGTAGAATGGTTTTAATTATTACAGCAGGCCAAACCCAGCAGAAATGTAAAGTATAACACTGCTTTTTTTTAGGTTTGATTCCAAGAGAGTTGCTCAGCAGCTGCGAGCATGTGGTGTTTTGGAAACTATTCGGATTAGTGCACAGAGCTACCCATCCAGGTAGGGATAGCAGTGAGCCTTCCTGTGCCAAAAAATACCTAGTTGTCTGTTAATCAAGTTAATTTGTTAACTTCTAATTTTCCAGGTGGACTTACATTGAGTTTTTCAGCCGTTACAGCATTCTCATGACACAGCAGGAACTCTCCATAAATGACAAGAAACAGATTTGCAAGATTGTTTTGCAGAGGCTGATCCAGGTTGGTTTGCACCAACCAATAGATGTATTACAGCATGTATTAGTAATAAAAGGTCTCTTTTGTCACGGGTGGTATCTCTCTTCAGTCAGGAGAGCTATTTACTGGGTTTTATTACTACTGTTTTTCCTGATTTACTGTGCTGTACACAGGCTTGTGGGTCAGTAACCTTGTCCTGTGACAGTCATGATGTGGCTGTAGACAGAGAATTTAACCACTCTGTGCTTAATATTGTCACTTGCAAAATGGAAGATATCCTGCATTTATAAACCAGTAAACATTAAATGGTATACATTTGTCAAGTGTTACAAGCACAAGAGGGGTTTTGATTGTGGAATGCAGCATATTGGAGTGCTGCTCAAAAATTTGCTATTTTGCATGTTGCTTCTCTTTGTTAGATGAGCCTGTGGTGGTGAGGCTGGTCCTGGTCAAGCCAGCACACCAGGACTGAGCTCACATTCAGGGATGTGTGACACCAAACCCAGGCACACTTGCTGAGTAGCTCTGGCACATGCCAAGGGGGAGAGCTGGAACTTAAAAGCAGCCTCACCCTGAGTTTTGCTCACTGGTTCCAGGCTAGAAACGTGCATCAAAAGTTGCTCATACTGCTGAGCCCATGGAACCAGACTTGTAGGAAGAGGTGAAGAGGTTGCTTTTAAGGCCTTGATGATAAGTCCAGAGCCTCCCTTTAATTTTAGATCATGAGTGTATAACTTTTGATGTAGCTCTCTGTGTCTTTCCTGCTAAGTGTGTTTCCCCCCTATACACTCCTAAGCAGGTAGAGAGGATATTCTTATTTAGGAAAATCATGTATTGAAGCAGAGATTGCCTGAAGTGACAATTTATAGAAGGAAGAGAATATCTGGTCTACAAAAATAAACTGGAAACTTAACATACCTACTGTTTTCTCTTTTCAGGATCATAATCAATATCAGTTTGGGAGAACCAAAATTTTTTTCAGAGCGGGACAGGTTGCTTACTTGGAGAAGCTGCGCTCAGACAAGCTGAGGCAGGCGTGCATCCTGCTCCAGAAGCGTGTCCGGGGCTGGCTGCAGCGGAGGAGGTTCCTGGCCATGCGGAGAGCGGCGCTCACGGTGCAGCAGTACTTCCGCGGGCAGCGCACGGTCAGGTACACCTGGCCAGGCAGGGGATTGGCTCCTGGGGAGTCTGAGGGCACACAGGAGGTCCAGCTAGTGCCCCAAGTGCAGTTTCTATGAAACAGCAATCCAGGTTTTATTTCCATTTCCTCTTGATTGTAGTTATGAACCTGAACGTGTTCAAGTTATTCAGCTGGTATGAGAGAAGCACCCCAACAGGTTTCCAGCGTTGTCTGCCAGATTCCCAAGAGGTCTGTCTGCCTGTGAGCTCAGTCCTGAGCTGATAATAGATGGCCCAGGTGGGCTTTCTGCTGAGTTTCAGAGCCAGAGAAGAAATCAGGGGTGTATGGATTAGTATGGACAAATTATTGCAAAGAAAGTGCACCAGGCATTGACAAAGCAGACTGAAAGATGGCTCTGTGTAGGCTTGGAGGTTTTCATAAAGAGACCATCAGAACAAATGCCTGTGGACACATTTAAAAGTTGTGGATAACTCCCTCTCTTTCACTTTGGTTGAAGAACAAGCTCTGTTTTTGATAATGGATGCCTGATATCTTCTCTTTTTTCTGTGTGTGTATGTAATTTGACTGACCCAAGGCAATGAGCATGAGAAATCCAATGTGACCTAAGTAAATTTTACTGTCTTTTGAATTAAGGCAAGCTATAACTGCAAGAAATCTGAAGCAAACATGGGCAGCCATAATTATACAGAAATACTGTCGGGGTTACCTCGTCCGTAGACTTTGCCAGCTCATCCATGTGGCTGCTGTAACAATACAAGCTTACACAAGAGGATTTCTAGCAAGAAAAAAGTATCGGAAGGTACAGCCTATCACACATCTTCTTTCAGTAACTGGAAACAACTCGTGCTCTGTAAAAAAGATGAACGCAATGGCAGTTATTCCCAATACTTTACCTTTTGCTTGTCTAGTTCTCGTATCTTCTGCTCTGTTTTTTTGTTTTTCACCAAGATCTCTGTCTGCTTTATGCTGGATGCAGACCATTTGCTGTGATTACTACAGTGGCTCAAATGCGTCTGCAGTCTGGAGAGTTCAGTACTCTGATATTTCTGTGAGCTGCATTGTCCTCACCAGTGTGTGTAGTCTCACAGACTGTTATAATTGATGGGGATTGAGCTGATTACAGCAGGTGCTAATCCTTTTTTTAAAGATGCGTGAAGAGCAGAAGGCTGTGGTCCTCCAGAAATATGCCCGAGCGTGGCTCGCCAGGCGCCGGTTCCAGAACATTCGGCGCTTTGTGTTGAATATCCAGCTTTCATACAGAGTTCAGCAGCTGCAGAAAAAGATAGAAGAGCAGGTGAGGGAAAGCAGTCATCTTCTGATTTGTACTAGTTTTTTATCCTGTCGGCTCTAGTCAAAGATGTTGAATTGAGAAGACAGGAGAATATGTAAGGATTGAGGTCCTTAATAATAAACTACTAGGTTTTCTACACCCAGGGTGGAAAGACTCATCTAGGGTTTCCTTGTATTTTTGGGTTAATTGTGCAAATCAGAAGAGTCTGCAATTACCTTTCTGGGTTTTTTACTGTTTAAGTCCATCCAGTCTCTGGATGGGGTTGTTAGTGTTAGGATGAAGGGTGTGTGAGATATTCCTCTGCTGCAACATGTTTTGTAACTTTGGGAAATTCAACATTATGTTTATTTTGCAGCTTATTTTTGAGCCAGCCAAATTGTCTTTTAAATGGTAGTTTTAATCTAGTGGATGGAAACAGTCCTGGGTTGAAATAATCATGACTGATATGGGATGGAGAGCAGAAGTAGGTCAGGTATTCCCTTTAAAATTATATGGAACAGTTTCAGTGCATTTTTTTGTTTCCATTTATCCTGTCCTGCTCATTGTAGAGTAGAGAAAATCATGGTTTGCTGGAACGATTGACCAATCTGGCTTCAGCTCATATGAATGACATGGATACAATTCAGAAACTTGAATCAGAACTCGAAAAATTAACTGCTCAAAAGAGAACGTATGAAGAGAAAGGGAAAAAATATAAAGAGGATAGTGAACAGGTAAATTGCAATTGCCATCTGTGTGCTTTTATTTTTAAATGATGCTTTCAGTTACTGGATTTATCAAATGCATGGTTTGAGAGTTTCTAAGTAACTATGCTCTTTTGGGGGGAGGCAGCAGGAAAGGAGGAGAGTCCATTTATGCTTCTTAAAATGTAAGATCTTCTGTGACCTATTTCTTCCTTCTTTGTAATTTGTATATTTTGCTTACTTTTTGCCTGTACAGAAAATCTTAAAACTTGAGAATCAGAATAAAGAGTTACAAGAACAGAAGGAGACCTTAGAAATAAAACTCCAAGAAAAAAACGAGGAAATGAAAGGTACAATAACTAAAGGGAGTTTCAAAGGAGTTATAGTGGGGTAAAGTCCGGTTTTCAGCAAAAGTAAATTACTTTCATTCTAATAAAAGCAATATAAATGCTGAAATTGTAGTAAAATGAAGGTTGGTCCTTCTCTTACTTAGAATGTGTAGCACAGGTATGTGAATTCTTTTTATTTAATAGTTAAATTAAATTCGTTCTTTCAGTAGCAGAAGCTCTCCTCCTGTTACATTTTCTTTTTCATACACATATATTCCTTGAAAGTGTGGCTTCATCCTTGCTTCCTTTAATACACTACTTTTAGGAATCTAATTTCAAAGGACACAGGCAGCACATGAGATCAAGCATACTTTACATGAATAACTGCACAGTTTGGTGCTTCAGAAGCTTTTTGTTTCCATAGCATTACCTGTAAAATTTACTGTGATAATTTTTGGCACTTGAGAGAGTAATTTCAGCCTCAGAATATGTTAAGGATTACTTATTAAAAAAAAGCTTCTCGTTATGGTCATGCTTTTTTAATAAATGGACACAATTGCATGAAGGTCTTTGAAATATTAAAATCTTTTTGACAGAGAAAATGGATGACCTCACACAGCAACTCTTCAATGATGTACAAAAAGAAGAAAACCAGCGAATGTATGTAATCTGAATGTTATTTCTTTGAAACAGCATTCATTTTTTCTCTTTCCCTCCCTTTCTTTCTCCTTCTGCAAAATGTATTATGCTGACATCACTTATGAATCTGTCCATGTTCTTGGGCATTAGTGCTGGTACTGAAGTACTTCATGCAGAGTTTAGGAAAAGCACATTCTTGTTTGTGAGTGAGTCATATGCAGGAAATCAGACTGTTCTTGCTCTTGCAGTTTCGTGTCTTTTCATGTGTCTCTGAGAATTGAAAGGCAACTCTGATTGTAATGGTTTCTTTGGAGATGTCCTCAGAATTTGGTCAGGAGTGGAAGAGCAGCTGATGGCCACACCAGCCAGAACTCCTGAGAAATGAATATGAATGGACAGAATGGAAGGATTCAGTGTGAGGGAAAGGCAGTGTTTGTAAAGGACATTCAGTTAAAAATATAAGGGAAAAAACTTAGGTATTTAATTTGCAGTAAAAATCCTGTACTAATCAACAAATAGCTGTTGCTTTCAGCATGCTTTTCTTGGATCAAGTGTTTATTTCCCAATAACTTTTCCACTCCAAGACAGAGAACCTTCAGTACCAGAGAAATGCTGTTCTCTGAAGTGTGAAGAGAGCAATCAGTCAGTGCTCCTGAGGGCTGGAAGCTCTGTGGTGCTCCAGCTCAGTCTGATTTCAGCTGCCAATAACTTCAGACTATATTAAAAGGATTTATTTTGCTAGTTTTTCTGGTTTGCTCATTACCTGTGTGATGCTGGAAGCCAATTCAGCAGAAATATACTGTAAACTGTAAGAAACTGTAAAGAAAAACTAAATATACCAAAACTGTAAGAAAATATAGAGGTGTTCTCCTCCCATTATCATCCATTATGTGGGTGGGTTCTGAGGATGTAGAATAGCATTTTCAAGTAATGATGGTTCATTTAAGTGTTCTTCAAGGAAGCATGTCCTTCAAATTAAAGCTAAAGCACAGCCCACTTTTTCACTTATGAATGTAGATTATTAAATTACCTTCTCATTGTGTTCTTTAGGATACTTGAGAAAAATTTCCAAAACCAGAAGCAGGACTATGAAAAGGAGATTGAATTGCTCAAGGGAGAAATTAAGCTTCTGAAAGAAGAAAAAACTCAGCTACAGCAACAAATTCAGCAAGAAATTATAATTCAGGATGGCTTGAAAATGGAAGTAGGACAGCTTACACAACAAGCACAGGTAAAGCATGATGCATTTCATTTTGGAGTCTTTGCTAGAGAAAGGAAGTGGAGAATGTGCATGTTTAGTTTACAGATTATCTTCACTATTTTTTTTATTTCCAGTCCATTTGTAGAAGAAGCTGTAGTTAATAAGCTGTATTTGATACATCACTATATTGCATTGTTTTCATGTAGTAGACAATGCAAGTTGCTGCTCGCAGTAATAAGTGCATGTTTTCAAGAGTAATTATGCTTTAATATTTATAAATTTAAATATACAGATCTGTTTTCTTTCCTTTTTCCTGAAAGTCTTCGTTTCTCAGGGGATTTTCCATACATGTAGTTTATAAACTGAACCTTAAATTAGTGTAAAGGCACATTTTTGTTCTCTGAATCAATTTCATTGCACAAACATTCTTTTTCAGTACCTCACATTACTGTTCTGCTCTGATGCCTGACAACCAGATGCTTTAAACGCAACACATTTTAAGCTTTTCACCATATTAACTTGTTCTTAATTATAATTATGATTTAACTGATACTCAGCCCTTGTCATCCACTCCTTGTGTCAGTATATGATTTCTGTTTGATTCAGAAAATACCTGAGTTGCAAAAGGAAATCGAACTTCTTCAGACACAGAAATTGGATGTTGAAAAGCAGGCCCACTCACAGAAGAGAGAATTGAGGGGTAAGCCTCTTAGCAGACAGTGCAGAGAATTCCTAACTGCAGTTGAGCCAAGCCAGTTGAAATTGATCTCTTCAATGTCAGCTATGACAACTCCAGTTCTCTTTCCCATCCCATGGTGGTTTAATTCCATTCCTCCATATATATACATTGTACAAAGTGGTCACTGAGCACTGAGCTCTGGGGTACCCCTTTGAGGAAACTCTGAATTTGGACATTTCTTCTTTGTGTTTAGAAATAAATATGAATGATTTAAACTTCACCTAAAATATAAACTTCACTTGGAGTATAACAAGGACATTATCTAGTTTTCATTCATCCTGTCCTTTGTCCTAGGTCCAATAATGTCAAATATGCTTAAATAACTTGTTGAGTTGGGTTCTCTTTGCTAAAATGTACTTAAGAAGCACTACTATTGTGAACTTTGTTTAATGACAATAATGTCAAAGAGCAAACCTGCATTTGCAGCATTTAATATAGTAACCTAGCAGAAGATGATAAATCATCTGTACAGCTCTAGGAGTTGCCCAGATTCAGACCAGGAAGATGTAACTTTGCACTGAAAGTTCAGAAAAAAAGCAGTATTTGTTGTACATCAACCTAATGCTCCTACATGTCCCAAAGTAGAACTGAGTGAACTCATGGGATTCCTCTGGTAAATCAGATATATTTACTGAGTACCAGGGAAGAACCTTGTTAGATTGAGGAAGAGGATGGTTTGATCTTTATAATGAAACATGCAGAGAAAATAATGAATTTTTTAAACTTTGTGGGTTTTTTTCCAGAAAAGATGTCAGAAGTTACAAAGCAGCTTCTTGAAAGTTATGATTTTGAAGATGTAAGAAGCAGGTAATTTCATTCTGAGACATCTTCAAAAACACTTAAGAAATGCATTATGGTCATCTGCACACTCATGGTTCTGCCTTGCATTCTAGACTCTCTACAGAGGATCTGGAACACTTAAATGAGGATGGAGAACTGTGGTTTGCTTATGAGGGCTTGAAAAAAGCCACAAGGTTAGTTCAGTTCTTCGGTGTTTCCATAACTCCAAGCTGTGACCTAGAAGATAAATCAAAAGATCAGTGGGTAACAAAAATTACAGTGCAATGCTGAACTTCTGTTAAGGAAATGAGCAAGCACTACATTATATGATGAGCTGAGCAGTTTAAAATCAGTTGAATAAACTTCTTCCAAGCCAGTGAGATAAGTGTGTATGTGTCAGTCAGGAAAATGTGTTTCCTCTGAGATATCATGCATAACTTTCAACTCCTTTAATGCACAGGTGATGTAATGGAATACCTCTGTGTTAATTACAGTACTTTGTTTTCACTTTTTATTAAATTTGACCCATTTAATCAAGGTCATTCTACATCTGCCATGTTCTTTCTCCTTTTTGTTTTAACAGGGTATTGGAAAGCCATTTCCAGTCTCAGAAAGAAATATATGAGAAGGAGATTGAAGGTTTGAACTTTAAAGTTGAACACCTTAGTCAAGATATTAATCATCTACAAAAATTATTCCGAGAGGAAAATGACATAAATGATGGCATTCGGCTTGAAGTTAGCAGGCTAACTTCAGAAAATCTGGTAAGGCCCAGGTGCAGAAGTACAACCCAGATGTGTTTGTGGCTCTCAAAACATTGTGGTCATGTCTTTGAAATGTCAAGGCTCAAACAAATGGGGCCATGTAAGGTGGCATGTGCCTGAGGCGCTTTCCCTGCCTGCGGGGCTAGTGTGTAAGGAGACAGCCAAATTTACTGTCTGAGTGTCCAGCTTGCTGGGGCAGCCTCACAGAGATTTTTTTGCCTTTTCATTTGCATAAACCTGATTTGAGATTTTTCTTAGAAGCCTCCTCAAAGTTCTGAGGCTCTCCCCACCAGAGGGCAGCTACACATTCCAAAACCAGCTACAGGCAGGCTGCAGAGCCTGACACCTGGTGCTGTGCAAAACTGTCTGACACCAGGAACTCCTGTTGTTCCAGAAGATAGCATATGCCATGTCATTTTTCTGAAAAATAATCGAAGAAATGTTTTCAAAACAGAGTTTAAAAAGTTGAGAATAAAAGGAGAAGGTATTTATGATATTATTTTTGTAACTGTTTTATGGAATGTTGAGGGGATTTTTTCACTGGTAATTGAACTAGGGAAATTAAAGCCACAGTGTAATTTCCTTTAAACTAGAACAGAACAATGGTAGTAGTGGGAAAGTCCAACAATTTGATTAGATCAGTATTTAGTTTTTGAGAGTGGCCAGCAGCAAGTGCCTTCAGAAAAGTTAAACAAGTCAGGCAAGCAGGCAGCAGAACCTCCCCAGAGCCTCTCTCTGGTTTGGACTGTTGGCAGATCAGGGTTATGGGGTGTCTTAGGAACTCGGCAGGGATTTGAAAAGAAGGAAGGTGCTGAAATACACAAATCTCCTTTTTCTCTAAAAGGTAATCCCAGATCTTAAGCAGCAAGTTGCTGAACTTGAAAATCAAAAATTAGATCTTGAAAACCGTCTTCAAGAGCAGACCATAAAGTTGAAAGGTAATGGTCCCACTATGGTCCTCAGTTTTTCAGTTGTTTGAGGTGAACTTGATGAATTCCCTGGAACTGAACTTCTAAAAGCTGAATTAATATTCCATCATGACTTCATTGCCTTATTACTTACTTTCTTATTAGTAAAATGGAAGAAATGCAATGAAAAATATGTGTTATATCTTATATCTCGTCTGAAAAAAATTAGATACATGCAAATATGTGCTTTGTTACCTTTTTGAGATCATTCAGTTCTGGGGTTTGGAAGTCTCCAAATGTATTCCATAGGGCTCTGTTAAGAATATGTGAAATGGAGTATGTCCTTTGGAAACAGTAAAAAGGAAAGATCATTTGGAACTTAAGGCATACTCTATGAGGTAGAATTAAGAGAATGCTGCAAAACACAGAGTGTGAGACAGAGGGAAAAGTTCTCAATTTAGGAAAGCATACTCTGCTGAGGATTTGGAGTGTCTGTAACTGCAATGTCTTCCTAGGCAACTGATTTAAAATTTATGAGTAGTTTTTCTGCCAACTGCAAGAAGTTAGTAGTATCAAAATTCTTCATCCCGTATAATTTTCTGTGTGGTATGGAGTAGTCACATATTTCTCTGATACATTATCTGGCAGGCTGGTCATTCAGTTTCATTAGATGAAACAAAACTATGAGTGTATGACAGATTTACTGAATACTAGTACTGAACAGTAAATACCTTTGGTTTTGTTGTTTTTGTTTTGTTTTGGGTTTTGCTGCCATTTATTATTTAAAAATGAAAGAGATGTCAAATCGGCTGCATTATGAGCTAGAACGGGATAGGACACAAAGACGGTAATTTTTAATTTTTTTCTTTTTTTAATAAGAAATGTAGTCACTATAAGATGTAGTAACAGAGTCACTTAAACTCTTGAATTACATTCCACTTAAGATTTGCCTTAGAGTGTTTTGTACAGTTAATAACTAATGGGCAAGTATGATCTGACTGTGCTCTCACAAAAGATTAAGAGACAAGACTTCTTACCTATTTTTAGAACTACTGAGGCCCAGAATGAAGTAGACATAAAAGAAAAAGAGAGTCTGAAGGACACAATCCAAGGAATTGAGGGGCTGAGCAATGGTTTGATGCAAGATGAAGTCCAGGGTGAACTACAAAGCAAGATAAAGCAAGTGACAACTCGACTTGCTGTGGAAAACATGGTGAGGAAATGAAATTGTCATAAAGAAATTGTACCTGAAATGCAGGATAAAAAGAATGAAATTATGATTTTTTTTTTTGTATGGATAGGATGTCTCTTCAAGTAATTGAGGGAGAAAAAAACATACGAGGGTGTTTCTTCCAGCAAATATAAGTAAAAGCACATAATAATATTAATTGTGGCAATAACATGAAGCAGTAGAAAACATTTTTTGATTGTATTTACTCTGAACTCACTGACTTTGATTATTACAGGATCTTGAAGAAAAGCTAGACATGAAAGACAGGATAATAAGAAAATTAGAAGATCAGATCAAAACTCTGACCAAGACTATTGAAAAATGTAAGATATTATTATGTGATTTATTTTGTTTAATAGCTTTGAATGCTCGGTATTTGTTTGAAGAAAAAATAATTTTTTTAAAAGGTGGAGTTTGGGGTGGAGTCAGAAACTTAATACCTCAGAAAAATGTGCCAGGGGAATCATCAACACAAATTACATCAAAGTCCTTTCCTGGTTTGTTTTTTTTTTTTTTTCCCAGCTAAATCACAGGCACACAGGGCACCTGGTCTAGATGATAAAGATGAAGGCACAGGGAAAGGTCCTGCCAACAGCAGTTAATGCTCACCCTCTCACAAACTCTCTGAGCCAACAGTGATAGTTCTGCATCTGGCAAGGAACTCCTCCCGTGAGCCTTCAAGTGGCAGATGATTCCTGGTGTGAAGCTAGTCTGTACAAAGCTCTTACAGACAAAGTAATTCTTCACTACAGGATGCTCTCAGAAACATTGCAAAGTTGTCTAATGTAGAGGTGTAACTTTGCTGTTTATTTTTTCTTATTACTGCAAGTAATCCCACTGAATCCAGCAAAGCTATTCATGAATAATATAAATGTTGCTTAACTCATAATGCTTGGAGCCACGAGATAAGAACATTAGTATGGATAGGGCCTGTACTCTCTTTATTACAGAGAAAACTGCTTTTCTCCAGTAGTTTGTTCTAACATGACCATTAGATTAAACATTAACCTGAAAGTAACAGTGCTTTTGTGTTTGACAGCTGAAGCCCATGTGCCCACTGTGCCCAAAGAGTACATTGGAATGATGGAGTACAAAAAAGAGGACGAAGAAAGGATCATTCAGAATCTGATCCTCGGTATTTTAGTAAAACTTGGAATTTTATAAGTCATCAAAAATATTCAGAACAGTGTAACAAAAACTACACAGTGCCATATTTCACTTTCATTCAAAGTTGCCTTTTTCCCCATTCTCTTACCACCAGTACAATTTCTATTGCTCTCTTTCCAGTACTAGATATTTCAGGTACAGAAGTGCTTTATCTGTGTAAAAATAATTTCTCTGACTCTACATAATGCTGACTCTGTTATCTTTCTTACTATTTATCCATCTCTAAAGCTATAAATCCCAAGAGCACACCAGGGACTTGAATTTACTTTCTTCCTGGTCATCTAAGTCTGTAAGTCACTGTGCTTATATCCAGATGTGATGGTTACTCTCCTGTCTGTCCTTGCCATGTCTTCCCTTCACTGAAAGGAACTGTACTTCATGTTTCTCTTGTAGAAGGATTTTGTCCTTCGTGTGAGCTACTTTACAGTATCAGTCTTGCTGCCAAACCAGCTTTTCTCATTAGCTTACAATTAATAGTGAATTTGCCAGATTTTCTATGTACATTTGTACCATTATTAAATTAACAACACCTGCCTTTTATTCTCACCCCCTTCTCACCTTTGAATGTTAATATTTTTATGAACAAAGGTGTGGCCCTAAGCAATACTGGAATTTGGTGGGGCATCCAGTGGGTAGTTAAATGGAATTTGCTTTTTGAAGTTGTCATGCCTGGCATAGACATGCTAGACCTTAGAATTTGCTACAATACTCTCTTACCCCTCAGGAAAATATAATTAATATTCATATGTGAGCAATACTGTTACAGAAGTTGTCAGAAACAAGCTATTCACCAGTAAGTCAGTTATGGTGCTTGTGTTTTTTGGAATGATACCCTGAAAATCGTATTTTTACATAATAAACCAGATGATTCTCCTCCATGCAGATTTAAAGCCACGTGGCGTTGTGGTTAATATGATACCTGGCCTTCCAGCTCACATCCTGTTCATGTGTGTGAGGTATGCAGATTACCTGAACGATGCTGACATGCTGAAGTCTTTCATGAATGTCACCATTGATGGCATCAAGCAGGTTGTTAAGGTAGGAGCCATGTTTGATGGCACTGTACTCTGCTTTTTGATTTTTAACACAAGGTTTACAAGATGCATGCGTGGTACCTGTGGAATGCCAACACTTCCATTTGCTGATGTTCCTGGAAGGGAATGATAATCATTAGCAACACTTTTTGAGGTTTGTAGTAGCATCCCTGTAAAGTCTCCAGGTTCTGCTGTGCTGAACACAGAATCCACAGAATGCATTAACATAAATTATTTTTATCTGAAGATGTTTTGACAAAATCATTTAAAGTATTTTGCATTTTACAATGAGTAGGTAATTAGGTGAAGTGCATCTGTGCTTTCAGCACTGGTCAAAGTCAGAGGGACAGAAATGAAGGCTGGTATGTCTGGCAGCAAGCTGGTAGTGGACTCTGAGGAGGTTTTTGCACTGCTTGGCTGCTGGTGTAATTCAACATGTCACCAACATATCATACAGCAGCACTAGAACCCAAACGATTAAAATCAAATTGCCAACCAGTGTGCAAAATTAAATTATAAACAAAAATTGCTGTGCTGTATACATAACAAATTCAGCTCTGTGATTGGTTTATTGTGGGTTTATAATGGAATGAAACACCAGTCACAGGGAGGAAGAACAGGCAGGAATGGACTGTGGTTCATGCAGTTGAACATGTTGTACAGAGAATGCCTATAAGTTTGTACAAAAACAAATTTATAGCACAGTTTATCCATTAGAGAAGCTTGTGTTTACTCAGCTAATACAAATAAGAGATAGGTAGTTAGAACTGTGTTTGTATGTAGTTCAGTTTCATTTGTGAATGCAGGTGTTGTGCACACTTCTTTGCAGGAAGCCCTCCAGCACACTACATATCTATAGGAGTTGTAAAACTGTTTGTTCAGGCTTATTATTTAGCCTGTCATGTAAGAATACTTCAGCAGTATTTACCAAACAAAAGAGGGGTCTTTGCTCTGTGTTAGCCTGAAAACACAGCAGGATTTATTCAGCACCTTTCAGATGTTCTGTGCTCCTTCTGCTATCGATAGGCTCTGTTCTACCAATGCTGTAATGGTCGTGAGTTTAATTATTGATTTAACTTTGTGAGACAATACCATAGTAAGACTGCTTTACTTACAATTTTCAGGAACATTCAGAAGACTTTGAGATGTTGTCCTTTTGGCTTTCCAACACATATTATTTTCTTAACTGTTTGAAGCAGTACAGCGGGGAAGAGGTAGGATTGATTTAATAAAATAATTCCATTACTTTTGACAGATTTTAATTGAAATTTAAATTAGCATTAATTAATAACTATTCACCAGCTCACAAGTGTTCCTTGCAGGTATTTATATATTCACATTGCTCTGCAGTGGTGTTTTGCATCTTATACAAACAATAAGACAGTATAGAATTAATGGATCAAGGGAAATGAAGGAAACATCAAAGGGCTAAAGTAGGTTAAAACATGACATGGAAACTGCTACTTAATTTGAATCTTTCCACATGAGTTTAATTTGATCTGGACTTCAGATATCCGGCCGTGTATATATATAAAACAGCTTTACTATTTTACAATTAGGGCCATTCAAATACTTACTGCTACCCAAATAAAAGAAAACCTCTGGAAAGAAGCAAAACAATAAACTATTTGGGTTTTTCCCTTATTTCACTTGCTTGAGCTAAATCTCATCCTGAGATTCAAGTTTCTTTTAGTTCTTTTCTGTTGGAAACTCTTACTGAATTTTTAAGAGGTTTTATAGACTTGGGTGGCCTGAACTGGGCTCAGAGACGCTCCCTCTCGTGGCCACAGTGGGCTCACAAAGAACCCAAACCTGTTAAACTTCACTACCAACACTTTGTAATTGGGGTTGCAGCAGTAGGGAAAGCTCTGAATCCAGAACTTGTTTTTAATCTACATTCTAATATTAAACACCTCCCACAGATTAGGATTTGGAGTAGACTTTTGAAGTCAGAACTTCGCTAATGAAAAGTCCAAAAATAATATCCCTTTGCAACAATATGATGCAAATATTTTTGTTTGCCATCGTAGTTGAAATAACTACATTGTTGGCCTTTTAAATATTTTTAGGTGTTTTTTTTTGGGTGGGTAGGGAGACGAGAGGCAAGCAGGGAGGGTTTTCTTTCTGTTTAAGAGATCTAGGAGTTGCTCCAAAGTTCATTGACATCTATGCGTGTCTTTCCTTTGGCTTTAGGAGCAGAGCAAACGTCAGCATAAACTGGAAAATTAAGTCCAGAAAGCACCCACTGAAATTAGCTTTGACTCATTGTGAGACTGTGTTCATCCAGAGATGGAATGAGTAACTCCAACACATTGCAGTAACAATTTATAATTACCACATTATGTGATTTCTAATTGTATTTACAACTCACTTGTAGGAATTCATGAAGTATAACACTCCACGTCAGAATAAGAACTGTTTGAAGCATTTTGATCTCTCAGAATACAGACAGATTCTCAGTGATTTGGCCATTCAACTATATCACCAATTCATTATTGTAATGGAGAACAACATTCAGCACATGATTGGTAAGACAACAGCAATCCAAGAGCACCTAAATGTAGCTTGTGAAGCATATGAAGAAAGCTTACACGGGGAGGTGGAGGGTGGGACAGACTCCTTTCTCCTGATACTTAGGTGTTCCTACATGTGTGTTTCTACACATACAAATTTCACTGAATCATAAATTCCCAGACTTTTTCCTCATACTTCCTAGTCTAGAATAATGCTGTGGATCTGAGCAACATCATACAAAAATAAAAGGCTTTTTTAAAATTGTGTGCTCTGGAAGCCTTTGTCAGTGTCTTATTTTTCTTGTAACAATTAACTTCTAAAATATCCTGAAAGTAGGTTTTCTTTAATAATTAATGTAACTGAAAGGAGACTCAGGAATTTTGATTTTATCAGTTATTTTCTGTTGTATTTCAGTACCAGGCATGCTGGAATATGAAAGTCTTCAAGGAATTTCTGGCTTGAAACCTACGGGGTTCCGTAAACGTTCTTCTAGTATAGATGACACGGATACCTACACTATGACCTCTATCTTGCAGCAGCTCAGCTATTTTTATAGCACTATGTGTCAGAATGGCTTGGACTCTGAGCTCCTAAAGCAGGCAGTGAAGCAGCTTTTCTTTCTGATTGGAGCTGTCACCCTCAATAGCCTCTTCCTCCGCAAGGACATGTGCTCCTGTAGAAAAGGAATGCAGATAAGGTAAAGCCAGTGAAGTTTCAACAAGCCTGAGAATGAATTTTTAACACTTGTATGTAATGTCCTTTACCTCTAAGTCACTGGATATTCTGTGACCATTCTGCTGGAAGTAGCCAATTGTTTTTACTTCTTTTGGAAAAGCAAATCTTCGTATTTTGGGCTGAGCTTTCTCAACATGACAACTATAAATCGTTCTTTCCATGGAAACACTAGTGGAGGAAAAGGCAGAGAAAATTACAGTCTGAAGCTTAAAGTCAGACATGGTTAGGATTCTTTCCATGCTAGCTCATCCGTGATGTGACCAACAGTATTTTTAATTCTTTCTTACCATAGTGAACAGGTGCAGTGTCCCAGGGCTGGCAGGCATACAAAAGCTGACTTGCATGTTTCATGCTCTGTGACGAGACAGGCACTGGGACAGAGCCTTGGAGGCTGTAGATTGAACAACATCTCTCCTGTTGCAAGCATCAAGGAAACATGCTCCTAACTGTTTTGCAGAAGAAACAATGCATTTGTTTTCCATGAGTCAGTCTGCAGGCTCAGGTGAAGGAAAATCAGTAAAATCTTAGCTCTTCTGGGAACATTATTAGAAGAAAGCTGATCATCAGTTATAAGCTTGGCCCTGCTTTATAACAGCAAAGATTGTTCTCATTTCCTGTACATGCTCAGTTGTAAATAAATGTTTTAATGCCCTACAGTGCAAAAGACAATGCCAGTATATGTTAGTAATTTTCTGGAAACAACAGCTAAACTAATGACTCGCTTTCTATTAGCCAAGCTTTAAAAAACAGACAATGAAGAAAAAATAAGAATTTAAATATAACAAGGATTTAATTTATAGTTAAATAAGCTATTAATTGTTTGATTTTTATGATCTGCAGGTATTGTTTTTAATGTAAAATATATTAATTTGAACACAACATTAGAAGAGTCTGTCTTCTTTAGCAGTGTTCAAAGTAACTTGCTCGTCAAGGGGAACGTGACGTTTCTGTTCTTTGTTCATGGTTTAACCCAGATGTAATATCAGCTACTTGGAAGAATGGCTTAAGGACAAGAATCTTCAAAGCAGCAATGCCAAAGAAACTTTGGAGCCCCTGTCTCAAGCAGCCTGGCTCCTTCAGGTTAAAAAGATCACAGATGATGATGCCAAGGAAATATGTGAACACTGCACATCTCTTTCTACTGTGCAGGTAATGAACTGTTTTCTTGTGACAGCATTGACTGCAGAATCTTATCTATCTAAAATAATTTCTTGCAAAAAGCCATTGCAAGAGTTTCATTTCATAAAAGTAATATTCCTCAGCATTCCACATCTCACTTGTTAAATTGAAATTTTAACTCCTTATTCCTCATTGTTTTGAGCATTTTAACTGCTCCCCTGGTGAATGCTTTCGTGCTTTGTTGTATCCCACATTTTTGTTCCACAATGTATTTTTTTTAGTATGTCACAGGGGTTTTTTTATTGTTTCCCTTAATCAATTCAGCTCTTTCTACATCTCCTTGGTCTGCTGACACCTCTGGAAATGAGTCATAGCAATCATCATATGTGTAACAACTCAGTAGGTGACAAGTCAAAATCCTCTCTTTACTGTAAAATGTTTTACTGAAACTTTAATTAAATATCAGTAAGAATGTCATAATAATACTTTCTTCTTTTTGTCTCCTCCCTTTTTATGACACACTAAAATAGTCTTTTGTAATTTGAGCAGATAGTTAAGATCCTGAACTCATACACTCCAATAGATGACTTTGAGAAAAGAGTGACTCCATCGTTTGTTCGGAAGGTCCAGGTAAGAGCTGCAACTGCTGTTTCTGGTATTCAGCTTACAGGGTACTTCATACACAGGAGTTTTGATGCTTTACAGTCATACTTGACCTTTATATCACATTATTACTAAGTAGCTCATCTTCTAGACACTTGAAAGTGATGCAAACAAATCTGCTTAACATCATGGAAAAGCAAGATTTGCAATTGGAAGAAAGCAGTGTGTTGGCTTTGCTTTGATTCTTAATTCATTGTTTTCACACTCTTTCTGTTCTGATTTCAGGCTATGCTAAACAACCGTGAGGATGTTCCACAGCTGATGCTTGATACCAAGCATCTCTTTCAAGTGACATTTCCTTTCACCCCCTCTCCACATGCTTTGGAACTGATACAAGTCCCCAGCAGCTTCAAACTTGGCTTTCTCACGAGGGTTTAATAAAACCAGTGAATTGGTATTTCCTCAGAGACTCTATAAAGACAGCAGACTTTCATGGTTCATTTCACCAGCTGGTGGATAGTATGGCATCGTGCAGTGAATGAAGCTGTTAAAAACTTGTTTGTTGGTCAAGACTTGAAGACTAGGAGTAATTTTGTCTTGTTATTTCCTTCTCCCTTTTCTTGCTCTTCTTCCTTCATTTCAGTCCTACAAGAATAACTTTATATCATCACCTGGACACAAAGCTTACCAAACAGTTTTTAGTCCACACCTGACAAGAAAAGCATTTATCTGACAAGTTTGCATTGCTGCCCTGTCAGCAGCAGTCAGAGGGGAAGACTGGCATGTGATAGATGTTACTGCTTTACAACTTTCTTGCCTCAGTTCCTGTAATGAGAGGGGTTTTTTTTCTTCCCAAGGCAATTCTATTCTTTGCCTTGATATACTGGATCTGTTTGAGACTGGCTTTCACCTTTCTGTGTACAGGGGAACTGAGATCAATCTAAGAGAATGGCTGTTACAAACCCACAATGTGTTTTTGTAGGCAGGCTGGCTCAGCTCTCTGAGTGCTTACACTGCAGCTCAGGCATTCTGCACGGCTCTTTGGCCAGAACAAGGACTCAGGTGATCTTCTTGGAGACAGGCTTCAGTTCTGTTCTCTACAGGACCAAGTTTGGATTCAGTATCAGTTATTGTAATAGAAAAGTTAGATATAAAATTCATGCTATGATCCAGGTTTGCAGTACAAGCTTGATTCTCTGAAAGGCAGGAGTCATCTCCTGGTTTGGTTCCATCTGCAGTGCAATGTATTTCAGAATACACACTGAGTATGCACGCATTACCTTTCTGCCTTTCTCATTTTGCTGGTTTCCCTCCTCCAGTCCAGAGACTGAATAGGAGCAGATGCAGCAGCTGTGGTCTGGTGTTAATGATAAACCAAGCTTAATTCTTTGCATTTCACCTTTACTTACATAATTTCAGTTGCAGGATCCTTAAATGCAGGAATAATCTCCTTTCTGCTTTGTTCAGCCTTCTCCCTGTGGTCAGGGAGTAAAACAGTAACTTTATTTAGTTCTGGACCCTGTCAGAACAACAGGGGAAATAGCATTCACCTCACCACAAGGGTGACTGTCCTTAAATAGGTAACTAATGCTGGGTTTCTAGCTACTCTGTTTGCCATAGTTATTTAAAATCAGGCACTAAAGCTCTGAAATAGCTAAAAGGATTATAATGAATTGAGTTAATTTAAGGAACAATTTCTTTGATTTTTTTTATTATTACTACAGTGTTAGTACTTGTTTAATTTCACAAACAACCTGTAAGTATAAAGAGGGAATCATTCTTGCTGTTTAGTGTTCTTGGTGCTTACCCATGTACAGTGTCATATTCCTCATGATATCCACAGAGATACAGTCAAAATATATGAAGGAAACATTTTGTGTTTTGTTCAATAACAATAAAAGCAGTACAAAAGATCATACATATAGGTAGAGTATTTTAACATATTAAATAAAGTAGTTTTTAATCAATTTGTAGTTCTTTGTGTAATGCAACAGTTATGTTTTCAGTATGGAATCATTTGAAATAGGTTACTTGGAATTATGTGAACATTTGTGAGTGTTGTCAGTCTTGTACTGCACTAGAAACATTTATTTAATTTAGTTGCTTTGCTGTAACATTGTGTCTCTTCCTGTCAGCATTGTGTGCTGTCCTTGGCTCCTCATGAATTTCTGGAAATAGTTTAATGGAAGCAACTTTTTTTGCTGCAAATTGTGCACAGCCTTTTTTTGCAGTTCCTGGAGCTGTGTGTCTGTTACCTGGGCTGATGTGAGGAAATCACAGCCCACTCTTGCATCCACGTCACAGAGAAGTGTCAAGGTGCCTGTGCTGTTGTGACAAAAATTGTTGATAAAGGAAAACTCTTCTGACAATTTGATGCTTTGTTACTTTGAGAGCTTTGTGTGAAGTGTGCTATTAATGCTGTGTTTGCAAACAACAGGGTATATTTTTAAAACCAAGTTTAAAATTAGCCAGCTTACTGTATGCTCTCAGAACTTATCTTGCTTTTGCTGATATTAATGTCTTCAGCCAGAATTTAAGTGCAAAATTATTTTTGTTCTCTGTTATTCTTCTGATTATAAGACGCAGTTTTAGTGAAGGGGCATTAGTGAGATTAACTTTCCTAGAATCATGCTAAAGGAGAAAGGTATTTTATTCAAATGGGAAGTGTTGAATGGTGATCCTTACTGCAGTGGGGAAGCACTGAAATGGCTTATAGAGAGATGTGCAAGATGCTTTTGGCATTTTTGGATGTGTTTAGACTTGTGACTCCTGCAATTTCTGGGAATAGAGCTCAGCAGCACAGGTGGTCCCTTTCAGTCCTGTGCTCTCATAATACTCTAATAAAAAAGGATTAGGACTGGTTACTTTTACCCAAGTCTCTACTGGACTGAGATTCAGCTCTTTTTTCCCTCATTTTACCTCAGATCCCCTTGACTACCAAATGTGAAATCTAATGGCATTAATTCAGTGTCTTCCATAGAGTCTGAATAATAGATGTGACCTTCAACAGTTCTTAAATTTTTCAGATGTTTTCATATCCCAAAATTTTTTTCAAGGAGTGCAAAAAATCAGCAATTTTTAATTCTATTGACTTTAAATTTACTATCTTAGAACAGGAGAACTGTAGAAGTATAACCAAGAACCAGCATGGACACTACTCAATTTGTTAGACTTGTACATTTTTTTAAGAATATGAGATAAACTTAATATTGGCAGTGCTGTTTGTCAGAACACCAAGTTGATAGTTGGAAAAATCAGTTGTCAGTCACCTCCCCAGTATATTTCAACTTCAGTATTTATTAACAAGCAAACACTTGTTTGTAAACAAACCATCAAAAAAACTGCTGTATGGAACAGATAGGTAAGCTCTGGCTTGCCTAATAGTTTCTCTTCTTTATTCTCTGTTCTAAAAGAGGACAGTTAAAATAAAGTCATTATCAGTAATCCCCAGTATGTAACTGATCTGAGGTGATGCAACTGGAGAGGCTGAGCTTTAAATACCTTTAAGTAGAATTAATAGGAAGGTTGTCTTTCTACATTAGCAGCTGCACAGGGCTTACTTAGTCATCTTGAGAATCTCCAGGTTCTTGCTCTCTGAAAAGGTGGGTAATTTTTTTTTTTATAACAAGATTCATTGTAGAGAATTTCTCTGTAATAACACATTTCTTAATGATTCACCATCTTTAAATTTCTAATGTAACTTTAAAAACCTAGTAAGGGTAAAAATTCAGGCTACAGTGCTAGAACCTGTAATGGTTTTAAACTTTTTTGCTTTAAATATCTTCCTAAAATTGTCATAGTGATGGATTTGTATACTATGTCAGGAGTGATACCGCTTTTTAATTATTCAGAACTTTTGGTGGCTTCTCTTGTAGTAGAATTTTGTAATGTATCATAATCTCATCTGAAGTAAAATACTGATAGCAGGTATGATTCCTCCTGTACATTACTCCAGCAAATTCTCATATTTTATCAAAGATTAATTCTGCCCAGAGTATTTATTCCAAGCCTAATAGAGCCTTGTCAAAAGTGTCTGGAGCTACTGATGACATTGCACTCAAATAAGATCAGTGGTTCCTGAGGGAACCAGTAATTCTGAGAACCTAGGAATGACAGGTTACTCAGTTGTGAATGTCCAGTTTAAAGGATCGAGAAGAGCTGAGCCCAGGCACTGCAGACATTTTACAGCACTGAGCAATACCTGCACAGAGAAGCTCCCTGGAAAGGGTGACAGCTTGTGGTCTCAGGTTCACATTTGCAAAAAAATACATTAAAAGCTTCAGGCCATATTTGTTGCTTTTCATCAAGTGGAATATAAACCTACTTGACTGTTGACTGAAATCTCCATGCAAATTTTAAATTATTACACTGCAGTTCCTTCCAGGACAGATTTCTTCTTCCCACATATTTTTGGATGAAGTCATGCATCCCCTGGCGACAACAGCAAAACTTTTATTGACTTAAGAGTGGGCAGACTTAAGAGTGAGATTTCTGAGTTTATTGTCTTACTTTTGAAATAGTCCACTGAAATACATAAGAATAAACAGCAGAATGGAGACAAGTACACAGAGTAAAGTTTGTATAATGTCCAGCCAGACAAATTCTAAAATATCATAGGTCATTGAATTTCCTTTGTTCCATTTAAATCTCTCTTGGAATAACTACTTCTGATTGTTTACCACAAATTCATTTTTACTTACAAGTCTAAATATTGTTTAAAACTTCCATTTTTAGAAGAAGTGAAAGGTCCTGTTTTCCCTATGAAAAATGTACAGACAAAAATGACACTGCAATATTATTCTCATTTGTTTGTCTGACTCTCAAGTAGTTTTTAATACTCTGTTGGTGATAGTGCTTTGATCTTAGAGATGCCTGGCTTGAGAACAAAAGTGGATTTGTAATGACCTAGCTGTCAGTGTGCTTGAAGCATCAATTTCTGCTCAAACAACATATTGGTCATAATATTTTGTAGCTGCTGCTGACCAAATCCTAGGTCATATTTTCAGCTTTAAAGGTAATGCATAATATTGACTATTTTATAATGCAGTGGAAAAATAAAATTTATTGATCAGTGCAGGTTTCTCAGAAGTCCAGCTGTTGCTGTGGATTTCAGGTTATTGTCTGCTGGCAGTGGTTAAGTACAAATTAAAAGTACTTTCCCACATGTAGTGAACCCATATGCACAGCCCATATAATAGTGTGTAAGTATGTTTTGATATATGTTTTTCTTCATAAAAAAGACTCTGCAGAGCATGTGACTGTCTTGTATATAGTGACAGTTCATCCAGCTTGAGAGATTAGTCACAGAGAGAGATTATGCAGCCTAGAGATGTCTGTATACAGCCTAGGCTCCTTAGCTGGCGCAGCAGTGGTGGGAAGCTTTGTGCTGGACTGGAATGCATGCTTTCCTCCTCCTTCTCTTTCAGCTCCCGTGATCCACCAGGATGGACCAGACCTTTTTAGCAATTGTGTTTGGTCCCTGCGACAAGTGCAACAAAGAGAAGCCCCTCAGGCCCGTGTCTGTCAAGTCAGAACAGCGCAGCTACTGCTCGCTCTGCGTGGAGATGGTACGTCACTGATCTCATCAGCATGCTGTGGGCAGACTGCAAAAACGGGGAATGGAGCTGAATTTTTCTGGACAGCAAATAAGCATTGCTAGGCCCACAGACTGCCAAACAAACACCTCTGCAGACACCTGGTGTTTCCACAAACCTGCAAGCGAGGTGGCCCCAGAGTTCAAGGATACTTTTTATGATTCTTGATTGGAAAGTGGCCAGGAGCTTTTTACCCTAGGGTACCACACTTGCTGTGCAAATGTTATGTGCCCATCTCTTCCCTCAGATACATGCGTACTCTGCTTGGCCTATGATCTTGAGTTTCCCACTTGCCTTTGAAAGAATGTATCAACAACAAAAAGATAAATCATCACAACAAAGTCATTCACTAGAGACAGAGGAGATGACATTCTCGTAGTCTCTCAGACACCAGCAAAGGGCTGTCACAACTCCTTTGTGCCCACATTTCCTACTGTGACCAGGTTGTCTCTTGGGCTATCTGCAGTACTTGGGTGAGAGCTGGAAGTTGCTACAATGAGGATAAGGTGGGAAAAAGTTGCAGAGCAATGGAATGTCTTCAGTTGGAGGCTTTCTAAACTTCAGCAATTAGTTGTGAGGTGATATCCCACTGTCCTGGTAGGGAGCTCTCTTCCAGAGACATCATGGTGGGGTTTTTTTAGGTGAACTACACAGCTAAGGTCATGAACCTATGTGGCTATTGAAGAGCTGGCCTCCAAAACCCCTTTTGTAAACTTCAGAATTTTGCTGTCCAGCTTGCAGTAGTTTTATTTTATCTTCCTAAACCATTGTACATTATCAGTTGGAGACGACATCCATCACCGTTTCCTCCCCAGAAGTGTTCTTTACCGTAGGGTCCAACAATTTGTTGTATTTGAGTGTCAGTTGAAATGATCTCTGCAGAAATGCTAAAAGGCTTAGCAAGCTGTGTTTACATGGCACTGTTGTACAGGGAGATGAGAGCACTGATTTGGAGGTGTAGGTGGTGCATGTGTACAATTTACTGGCTGACACAGCACGTTCCCATGCATTACTTCGTTTAGGAGGAAGTTTAGATGTAATGACTGCTAGACAAAAGGCAGTCCCTTCCCAGTT
Source organism: Anomalospiza imberbis (assembly GCF_031753505.1). Taxonomy (NCBI): domain Eukaryota; kingdom Metazoa; phylum Chordata; class Aves; order Passeriformes; family Viduidae; genus Anomalospiza; species Anomalospiza imberbis. The sequence continues at coordinate 12,125,039 of NC_089693.1, read as the reverse complement.
TATTTGCTTCTCCTGACTGGAATTGCTGCTTTGTTCAGGTCCTTCTTGGCCAACCGCCTTCTTGGCTATTTATTCAGTAAATTTTTTGCATGGCTTGATAAATGCATGCTGGAATTGCAGGAAACTGGCTGTTTGTTATTTACAGTTCCTGTAACTTTCTCCCTGTTGTTGGCAGTAGGGACATCAGACTTTTAGCAGCTGGAACAGCTGGTAGGTGGAAGCAGAATGAGACTTCAGGAGGAATTGCATCAGAACCTAACAGCTTGTTAGGCTTCCTATTAACACTGCAGAGGGGTCTGGGGCTTTCTGGTAGATCTGGCTTTAGTTTGCTTCATATTTTCTAAAAGGTTTAAAAGCAGATATTCAGAACACAGAGAGCTCTTTGCACTAGCACAGAAATACACACAAGTAGGGAAATTCCATCCTTGACTTTTAAATTGTTTTTTTCAGAGCTGTGCGTATGCTTTGGCTTATATCAAAATGCACAATATATCCTAAAATATATTGTGTTCGTGGACGCATGTGCATATTGTGGTGTCTAGCTGGCTGATCTTCCTGCAGTTCCCTGATGTGCCTATGCAGCTCCTAATTTCAGTCCAGCAGATGTACACACGCATTTTCATCAGCCAGTCTTGGTGATTTCCCCAAAACAACGTACGTCGAGGGATAACAGAATTAGAAATTGCTGATTCCCAGTGTTGACATCATCCTACTTCAATTGTTTGCCTTTTAGACAAAATAAGCTTCTTCCTCTAGGGTTTTGCCTGCTTTGGAGTTTGGTGCTAATCAGTAGAAACTCAATGTTTGCTGGTTTAGTTTCACCACAAAATTAGCTTCCAACTTGAAAAGAGATCAGCTAGTGAATTAGTGAGAAAGGAAACTTATTTTAAAGGCCTGACTTTTGAGGGAGGCAGCAATTTTTTTTTTATACTGCTAGATCCTTTATTTTCCCCAGTGTTACTATTACCAGAGCATGACCAACTTTCTTCCACGGATCCCCATCACTCATCACTGCAATCTGGTGAATTTGCCATGTGTGGCACTCGTTGATGTAGTGCTGCGTTATCATCTAAATCAATTCAGTCCTGATTCATTTTATTTAAAGCTCCCAATTGGCCTTATTTTAACCTGTATTTTTGCATGGTTAGCTAATGATGACATGGGCAGTTAAGCAGCAGTTGGTCAGATGAATTAAATACTTTTTAAATTTTTTTTTTCAAACCAATGAAATACACATTATGTATCACACACTTCTACAGCTCATTCTGTTCAGTAAAGGCTTCCCTGTCACCTCCTGGCTCTGCTAACCCCCTTCACCTCAGGATTAATATCACCTATCAGCTTGCACATGTACGGTTCCCAAAGACTCCCACCTTCTGTGCTGTTCTTTGTAGACTTTTTAATCCCATTCCACAAGGCAGTGAGACTGTTCACATCAGTAAGGCAAGAAACTGGATTTTTCACTGTTAGAACTATGCCAGCTGTCTGACACATAGGTGTTATCTATGCCAAATTCCTGAGAGCTGATGCATTCCTATCAAGGCAAAGAAATTTCCAACACGCCTTTTTGTAGGGTTTAACTTCTGGGCCTCTCCACACTTATCAGGTGTCAGAAATAAGGCATTTGTAATAGATTAGAATCCTTCAAAAATGAAGTTTCTTCTTCAGAATCTACTTCTGCTAGTCCCCCAGGACACAGCTACATTATTGAGTTTAATATAAGTAGGTTTAATTTTTCAGACCTGAAGTTAATGCATGGGAAGAAGCCTTCTGTCACTTTTCTGCTAAAAGATCTTTGAGTTTCTTGGTTTTGCTTTTTTTCTGTTCTTTTGGTATCACTTTAAAAAGACTCAGTTTTTATTTCCTTGGCATAGTCTGTGCTGGGAGGCATTTCCAATGTGCTGATTACTCTTGGGGGCTTTGAAGGATGTTCCTTTATCCAGCAGTGTGTGAACTTATACTGCCTACATTTTCTTTTGTGATTCTGAACATAAACTGGGTCGATGAGTTCAGGGTAGCCTACATGGCCATCAGGCTGGTTGGGTTAGATCACACCAGTTTCTGTGGACAGTGAGAAGACTGGAAGTAGACCCACTGCATTTGATTCACAGTGAAGTAACCCGGGTTCTGCCTAGAGAGCCATTGACTAAAAGGGACCTTGTGGACATGGCCTGAGTTCAGCTTCAGAGTGATGGTGAAGAGCTCAGCAGCTCTGCCTGTGCATCCCAGTTGGACAGCAACACTGCTTCTAAACTCTGTGTGGGAAGGGACTTTTATTTTCTCTGAGACCCACACTTTGTCCAGGATGTGCCCAGAGGCCAAACAACAGCTGCAAACACGTATTTTCTTATCTCCCTCTCCAATCTTGGCACATCCCCAGGATGAACAATAGCTACTGGATTGTCTGTTTTCTGGCTAAAGGGAGATAATGGGAGTTAATTTGCACAGAGTTACTCCTTGTAGATCAAGGACAATTCTGTAATAAAAAGGGAACATTTTCAAGGAATTCCCAAGGAACAAAAAGCTATGTGTCATGGTTCTTTCTCTGGAAGCATCAACTGCTCCCTGTGCCCAGCACATATTCATATGAGCAGAACCCAAAGAGCTGAGCCCCTGGGCTCACACCACAACAAAATGGGGGTCTATTTATTACCTCTTTGAGATTTTGGAAACCGCTCTGTTTCAAGAGATGGGAATGGCACAGACTCTAACGTGCACACCTGAGAGTAGAATATACAAGGGGTAGCTTGTCTAAAGGAGAGAAACAAAAATGAAAGGAACCCTGATAACACCAATTTTAAAAATCAGGAATTCAAAGCATAGTAGAGAGAAAAGTTTTCACCACTGCATCTGTCCTGCTGGCCCAGGAACTGGGCCAGAGACCTGCATTGCTGATTCTCCCAGTGACCCCTACCTATAGGAGTATCAGGGAGTGATGGAGCTAAGGTGGGACTTGGTAACCCTGGACAAGATCTCTCTTCCCAATCTGATGTTTTAAAATGCCATTTGGGTTACCGATGGCTTTTTCCCCTTCTTTTCCCCACATTGTGCAACTTGTACAAACAAGTTTAGGTAAGCAGTAGAAAAAGCCAATGACGTGTTTCTGGGGAAATAAAATCTTTGGGCTGTGAAGAGGGCCTGGGATACGTATAGGAACGAGGCAGGAGGTGAGGCTGGTCCCAGATGCTGGCCTGGAGACCACGGGGATGCTAGAGCAGGGGGTGCTGGAGCGGCCGGACAGGCGATGCTGCAGCCGGCAGGAGCGGGGATGCTGCAGCCGGCAGGAGCGGGGATGCTGCAGCCGGCAGCCGCGGGGATGCTGCAGCCGGCAGGAGCGGGGATGCTGCAGCCGGCAGCCGCGGGGATGCTGCAGCCGGCAGCCGCGGGGATGCTGCAGCCGGCAGGAGCGGGGATGCTGCAGCCGGCAGCCGCGGGGATGCTGCAGCCGGCAGGAGCGGGGATGCTGCAGCCGGCAGCCGCGGGGATGCTGCAGCCGGCAGCCGCGGGGATGCTGCAGCCGGCAGCCGCGGGGATGCTGCAGCCGGCAGCCGCGGGGATGCTGCAGCCGGCAGCCGCGGGGATGCTGCAGCCGGCAGGAGCGGGGATGCTGCAGCCGGCAGCCGCGGGGATGCTGCAGCCGGCGGGAGCGGGGATGCTGCAGCCGGCAGCCGCGGGGATGCTGCAGCCGGCAGGAGCGGGGATGCTGCAGCCGGCAGCCGCGGGGATGCTGCAGCCGGCAGCCGCGGGGATGCTGCAGCCGGCAGCCGCGGGGATGCTGGGCCCCTCGGTGTGCGTGCTCAGGACTGGCCTGGACGTCAGCGGGGAGGGGAGGGGGAGCCCGGGCCGGCTCCGGCGCCGTTGCTGAGGCAGCAGCAGCCGCGGCAGCATCCCCGAGAGCCGGGCTGGCAAACTCCTCCTCCCTCCCGCTCTCATCCCCGCTCTCCCCGCTTCCTTTGCAAAGATGGCAACCGAGGGGCTGCACGAGAACGAGACCCTGGCATCGCTGAAGAGCGAGGCCGAGAGCCTGAAGGGCAAGCTGGAGGAGGAGCGGGCCAAGCTGCACGACGTGGAGCGTGAGTGGGGCGGGCAAGGGCGGCGGGGCGGCTCCAGGGCCGGCAGCGGGGCCGGGCCCGGCCGCAGCGGGGCCAGGAGCGGGGCCGGGGCCGGAGCGGGGAGCGCTGCCCCGGGCCCCGCGGCCGGACAGGCCGTGCCCCGGGCCGGACAGCGCCCTGCCGTGCCCGTGGCTCCCGGGTGCGGGGCAGGGCCCCGGGGCCGGGCCGGCCCCGCAGCATCCCCGGCCCCGCGGCGCTCCGGCCCGGCCCGGCCCGGTCTGGCGGCGCTGGGAGCCGGGCGGGGCCGGGACGCTGAAATACCCTCGGTACAGCCCGGCATTCGCCCGCAGCGCTTGGGTGTAGTGTCAGCAGCCAGGGTGAACCCCAGCCGTGTGGAAGTTGATGGGAATTTGCTTTAATGAGGCCGGGATTTCAGCCGAGGTGTGGAAGGGCTTAAAAAGGAGCATTGTTTCCAAAACCAGCTCCTCTGCCCCCCTTCTGCCAGGGAAACAAGTTGCAGGGATGCAGTGCTGATTCAGAGGTGCGGGTGAGTCAGTGCTGGAGCTGTCAATGTGTAAATCACCGTGATCAGCTGCAGCTTCAGGATGCAGGGATAACCCAACAGAAATGCGATGGACAGACCTCAGCCCGGCCCTCCCCCTACCCCCTTCCCCTTTCAGGAAAAAGAAGCTCACCTTACCTTAATGGAGCATTTCAAATAGGTGTTCACAAGTTCTGAGACACAAAAAATCCTTCTATTATCATTATTTCATTTTATAATTACAATGATACATTGCAGGATTATTTAGGTTTTTTTATGTTTTGCTTTTGGGTTTGGTTTTTTTTGTTTTGGTTTTTTTTTTTTTTTGATGGGTTTTTATTTTTTAGAAAAACACATAGGTTACTGTTCCTGTCTGATATCGTGTAGCTCACTCTATTTGACATATTAATGGGTCATTAAAACTTTAGTTTCATGTGTCTGGATGCCTTAAACATTGAAAAGGAATCTGAGCTTCTATCCAGTGACTTAGTTCTTAGTGTTTTGTAAGAATGAGGGACTGAAAAACACTTGATTTTCAGGTTGGGAAGGATTGCAATAAAATATATATATTCTGCAATAAACAGAACACTTTCTTGTCTAAGTTAGACAGTCATGTTATATGAATGTCCTGTTAATCAAAATAGTTAAACAGAGACATCCTCATTACAGAAACATTACCATAAATCCCCATATTCCTATAGTACCATTTCTGTATCAGAAGTGGCAGGGTCTTTGGTTAACAGACCTCTTAAGCATAGTCTTAAAATCATTTTTGCTCACAAAATTTTACCTATGATTACAGTGGTACTGTAACTGTGTGTGCCATTGATAGTCATGTGATATTCTTTGTCATATATAAAATCTGTTAATTTCCATTGGAAAGCTGTGTTTGCAAAGCCATTACAGCATTTCTAAGACAAAATTTTTATGCTGCTGTAGAACAATGCTCCCTTATGATATTTTATATCACTGATTGTGTATCAGAGCTTTTTTACACTTAAATAATTTCCAAGTACTGTTTCTGCAGAGTTTGTAAGTTTCAGAATAAGGCATCATTTCTGATTTTTGCTTGATTGGTTTGGGTTTTTTTTCCCCTAATCTAAAATTGTATCTTCTGCATTTTTTTTTTGCTCAGATCTTGACTTTCCCTCTGTGGTTCCCAAAACAAATAGCTGGCTGAAATAGGATTGCCCTTATTTGTTCAATTGGTTCTGAACAGCAGCTCTCAAAAATGTGCTTAGAAAAAGGAAATACCAAACATGCATTTGATTTGCAGTCTTATAATTTTCAGGATTCAATTCAAGAGCTTAAAATTTTAGGTGTAGACAAAAGTTTTTTCTGTTTGTGCGATCCATGATTTTTTAAGGCCAGAGAGACCATTAGACTCAACACTGAAAATATCAAAGGCCCAAGAGTATCTGCATCAATTCCACACCTCCTGTCCAGGCCAAACAACATTTGTAAGAAAAATAGGCAGTTTTATCTGGACCTCTGTAAAACTACTCAAGCTGTTTACTGCCTTTAGCTAATCTATTTGTCTGAGTGCATGATTTTCAACTATCTTTGAACAATATTGGTGAATGCTTAAAAATAACTGACTGTCAAACCTGTGCTAGGCAGGAGCAGGATTATTATGGCTGTGGTTGGAGATAAGCATCCTCAGAGAATCAGTGAAGCTAAACCAGACAATTTCACAGAGTCTCAGCTGCACTGACATAATGGGAACAGTTTGTCCAGTGTCTGTGACAGGTTTGTTTTTTCAGATATATTCTGGACACAAGCATCTTTCCAGCTGCCATAATAACCTCCTGTCCTGTGTTTTCATATCTTCTGATGGAATAATTTGGCAGGTTTCTCTGGGCAGTAGTAGGGGTAATGTATCTTTTCCCCAGTGGGTTTATATGGTACTTTCTCAGAAACTTGCTTCTGACTTAGGGACAAATGGTGAGGAATGGTGGACAGCGCTTGTCCCTTGGTCAGGGAGACTGAGCAGAGATTTCAACTGAGAGCATTATTCTGGCACATCCTGTGGGGCTGGTGGCTTTGAAAGACAACTCTTGAAAAGGTAATCCACTAGAAATCAGTTTCTGCCTTGGGCAGAAATTGCTTCACTGAGCCTGTGCCAAGAAATGATCTGCAAGTTCAGGATGCCTGCTCTCTCACTGTCACAGCCCTTCCCAGCCTGTGAGCTTTCTTGCAGCCCCAGAAAAGTGATGAAGGGTGAAGTAGCAAGGCAGCTCCAAAGCACCACTTGCCATGGGGTGAACTCAGTCTCCAGCAGGTCAGTGAAAAGCTCAAAATTTCCTCTTCCAGCTCACTAAAGCATGTGAGCTTCTCCATTTATTTCAGAAGGTTTGAGCCAGGCATTGACCCCACAACCAGCAGCAGTTGGATCATCTTAGGTTTTGGTGTGGACAGCCACACAACACAAGAAGTGCTGGATCCTATCTGCTCTCTAGACAGAGAGCTCTGTCTAGAGCTCTCTGACAGAGACTGACTCTCTAGACAGAGTAAATTTTACTTCTGGTGCCAGTCTCCACCCTCAGGATCTCTACTCTGCTGAGGGACTTGAAGTGAGTCTCACCGTCCCTGTGTGTGAAGAGCTGCCCCTGGGTGCTGAGATACATCGTGGCCCTACTCAGCTCCACACTGGATGAACATGCTGGAGCAGGGCAAATAGGTTTCCTCAGATGACACTTTCTCCCACACATTTACAGGTGACTCCATCTTGAGGCATCAGGGTTATATGAGACACCTTTCAGTTGTGTCAGCTGCATGAATTTTATGTCAAAGTCAGTTTGCACAAACAGAAATGTAAATTTGTCAGGTTTTAAGGAACATCAGCTGAAAGTACTGCTGTTAAATGAGGTACAAAAGAACTGACTTCTCCACCAGAGGATGCTGCTCGGGAAAGGTGCTTGCCTGCCCTCTGTTTCCCTCTTTTGCAGAAGGGACATCCCACGAATGTCCATCCATCCCTTGATGTCCATAGTTATTGCTGAAAGGTTGGGTAGTGCACTCTTACAGTAAATGTCTAGCTTCCTGCTCACTCAGAGCTGTGTCCTGGCCTTTCTGCTCCTGGCCACCAGAAGGGATGGCACAGCAGAGTCACCAGTGCCAGTGGCCAGTACCTGGACTCACTGCACCACCACAGTGCTGCATCTGGGAGTCTCACCTCCAGAACACCTGACTGTCCACCTGCAGGCCTGAACATTTCCCAGTAAAGGGGGCAAAGGGGTAATCTGTTTTCCAGTTATACTTGGGTGGGATGGTCTGCAAGAGCTTCAGCTGCTACATCCCTGGAATTCAACCCTGAGTGAATTCATCCTTGTCTTTATCTGGTGAATATGTTCCTGTGCCGCCCACCTTGGTGTTAGCTACCTGCCAGCTCTGAAGCAGAGCTCCCAGCACCATGGACTCAAACTTCATGGATTAATCCCTGCAGGGGTATTACTCATAAAAAGATATTTGCCAGGGCAGAGCTCTGATGGAGGGCTCTCTAACCATCAGCTGTTTGCAGTTCATCAGGTGGCAGAGCGTGTGGAGGCACTGGGACAGTTTGTGATGAAGACCAGGAGGACCCTGAAGGGCCATGGAAACAAAGTTCTCTGTATGGATTGGTGCAAAGACAAGAGAAGAATTGTGAGCTCTTCCCAGGTATGCTGTTGAGCACTATACAAATCTTGCTGTGCTGTGTGCCACTCCTATCAGCTGATACCTGGGATTACTGTAAATGTTTTCAAGATGCCCTGAAAGAAGTTCATTGGCAATGTATTTGTTCAGAGTGTAAATCTAACCTTTGAATCATTGTTACACCTCTTGCAGCTAACACCCTAAATATTTATTGTCCAGTCATACACAGATTTTCCCGTATTCTCTCCTACAATAAAAAAATAGACTTTTGTGAGGCTACATCTATTTCCTTGTTCTTTACTGATTAAACACTTAGCTAATTTTTCAGGTTATGTGTTCAGAGAAAATAATCAGGAAAATAGAAGAAATGTTGATTCTTTTAGAGATTTCTATGCACAGAAATTTCTTCTGCAGTCTGTATGATTGATATAACCTTGAAAGCCTCAGATATCCTGCCAAAATTACTGCATTTAATTGAGCATTTTGAGAAACAGTCCTAACACCTGCTCAAGACCAGTCTCATAAGCTGGAGGAGGTAATGAGATAATTACTTTCTAGATCCCCTGGTTCATCCTGAGCCCAGTATGGCAGTGAGTGAGCTTGTTGCATCTCACAGCTGTTCACTGACCTACATGAAATCTGTCAGGGGTCTCACTTGAAGGATAAAAATAGGCAATCTGCATTGCAAGCCACCTTCACTTACTGTGAGTTTTTACCATTCATGGTGATCTCAGCAAAGAGAATAATTTAAATATTTAATGTCACACTTTTTAAAGTGGTTAAAATGTTAGTGTGTAGATCAGAAAACTGAACAGACAAGCTGAAATGCATTTTTTACTCTATTTTAAGAACTGTAAATCCAGGTACAGAAGCAGTTGTTGCTCAGTAATAAACATTTCACTTTCATGATACAGGGAAGATTACAATTTTATGTGCACAAGGCAAAGTAGCTGGCATGAGTGTAGCTGGTGAACAGCAAGTGATTGTGCTGCTCTCTGTACAAGGTTCTGTGATGGCTATTTAGCTGGTTGTGTAATGGATAATTGAAGGTTAAGTAAGTGTAGTGACAAGTAAAGGGAAAACCAGGATCTGACTGGAAAGGGAAGGTGAATAAACAGTGCAATATCCATAAACAATCAATTGAGGCAAGTGAGGGCTTACAGGTGGCAGGTTCCTGAGGAGATGGCCCTGTCCATGGCATGTGCTGCAGGTGAAAGGAGTACTCATGAAGCCATTAAGAGGGAAGAGAAAAAAATTGAAAACTAAATTGGTCTTTTAATCAAACATGAGTCATCTCAGAGAGGAGGAGATACACTTCTCTTGTGGTAGATACAACAGCACTACTGAGAAGTGTCTCCTCGGTGCTTCGCTGTGACCACTGTGCTGTTGTTAAAATGGAGACAAAAGGACATAACAGACTGGGGAGAGGAAATGAGCAGCAGAGTTTTCTCCAAGCTGGGAAGCAGCCACGTCTCTGGAAGGCTTCAGTTTCTCTTTCTCTCTGCTTTCATTTAGGATGGGAAGGTGATCGTGTGGGATTCCTTCACTACCAACAAAGTAAGTGAAACTTCAGCAAAATTCTGTGCCTAGTGCAAATGACAGTGGGATGAGGTGAAGGGCTCACAGGTGTCACTGGAGCCAGTGGGATAATGGGATAAAGTGCAAACTTCCACTAGCACCCCAAAAATGGAGCCCAGGGCAAGTCACGTTCCTTGACCTGTTTCTGAGCAAAGTCCCTATCAGAGCACTGAGGTTTGTCATGGTCTCCAGTGGGAGGTTCTGATCCAACCTCTTTGCTCACAAGGGAGGCAAAGCCCAGCCAGCAAAATGGGAACTTTTCCTGGGCACCCCTGTAGCAGGTGCTGTGTGTGATCTGGGGATCCTTCAGCTGTGGTGTTGTCTGTGAAATGGGGCCACTGCTCCTCCAAGCCCTGTCTAGGATACCTCATGGCACCCTGCACCACACAGATGAGGAAAAACTACTTGTTTTTAACTCACTTTTACATGTGCAGCAGTGGGGACCTTTCACAGCACTGGATGACCAATTAAAACATGTTCTGTGATCAGTTTGGGGCTCATAAATAAGGTGGAAAGTGTCAGAGAAGGACTGGCCATCCTCCTGCTGCTCTGCTGTGTTCTGCAGTCAGGGTTGCTGACTTACCTGTGAGTTATGGCTGGGGGAAACACCTGTAGCTTGCACTGACCCTAAGGATGTCCCATAGAAATACTGAACTTACTACTCCCACTGTGTTCCTTGCATGGACTAGAGGAGCAGTGAGGTCCCAGTCTAAAGGGATGCTGTGTTTCAGGAACACGCCGTGACGATGCCGTGTACCTGGGTGATGGCATGTGCATATGCCCCATCTGGATGTGCCATTGCTTGTGGGTAAGTTCCCAGTTTCCACAGCAGCTTACACAGAGAAGCTGGATTTGTTGCAGTGTCCTGGTGGCTTCAGAAGCTGACAGATAGAAGTTAGCGTGCCATGGTTGTGGGTGGAAGGTCTACATTCAGTGCCTCTGATTCTATTTCCATAATGGCTCGTACATATTATCTCCACTGACTTCAGTGCAATAACATTTGTTGTGTAAGCATGGAAAATAATCCTCTTTCAGCATTTATATCATGGGTTAGGAATTCTGCATGCATGCAACTTCCCTTTTCTAGTGTGGTTGTCTATATTGGATGTATTTTCTAAGGGAAAGAGGTTTTAATTTTATTCTTACTTTGCATTCATTTTTTTATGACATAGATGTTCATCATTAATGATTACCAGTATGTGAATAGATCTTGCTAAGATGGGATGGGGAGAAATAATCCCATCTTTGATAATCTTACAGTTTTCTGAGGGCTCAGGTTTGAAAAAAAAAATAAGTTTATATAGGGGGAAAAAACAAAGAGATGAAATCTTGGCAAAACATCTTGTAAGAAGGAACTGGGTGGATCAGACAAAGCAAGCTTGAGGCGAGAGAAAGGAACAAAGGGAGACTTCAGTGTGCAGCTTGCAAATCTAGAACACAGCAAACTGAGACAGAGAAGCAGACTCTGTGTGTGGAAAGGAGTCTGGAAACTGTTTTTGACTAGAACCCAAAGGATGGCAAGCAAGCTCTGTCTTTACACTTGCAGCAGAGACAGGGAGTGCATGTATACTTTGCACCTAATTCTGTATTTCTGTTGTGCTGTCAGTTAAGTGCCATGCACATAATGTAAGGCACAGAACCAGCAACTGGTGGTGCGTCAGGATCCCAGGGACCAGGGCAGCACTGATCTACCACAGCTCTAGAAAAGGGGCAGATATGAGAAATCAGTCCTGGGTCTGACACAGCTTAACTGGTACAACTGTTCAGGAGGGGGGCAGCAGCTACAGAGGTCAGTGCTTCTGTTACCTTTTTTCCAAACTGTTCTATAAGTTTTGTCTTCACACCCACTACTAGCTATGCTGCCTCTTCTATAGGAGCTAGGTCACATTTGTTAAGGTAGGTGTATAATGATGCTGAAATACTGATCTTTGCCATGACAGATGTCAGCAGAAAAATGGCAGTTTGGCTGTATGTGAAACATTAACCCTGAGGTGGCTGCTGTCACCTCCCAGTTTATACTTTCGTGAGGTTTCATTCAGTGCCATTTATAAACTCGATAAGGGTGCAGAATACTGAGGCGCAGCTGTTCAAGTTCTGTAAAGCAGCCGGGCTGGTGAGGCAGCTGGGGCTTCCCTGCACAGGGAGATCCCACACAGCACAATACAGGGAAGTCGGTACTTGTAAGGGTTTGGCAGCACAGCCCTGACAGGTGGTGTCCTTCTTACACCACTCGCCTTTTGTCGTTGCAGTTTTAACCAGTTTTCCTCTCTCTGTTACTGCTATTATTACTCTTTTCAGTGGCCTGGACAACAAGTGTTCTGTGTACCCTCTGACATTTGAAAAAAATGAAAATATGGCTGCAAAGAAGAAATCTGTTGCAATGCACACAAACTACTTGTCTGCCTGTAGCTTCACTAACTCAGACATGCAGGTAAATGCATTCCCTACCCACTGCTCACCAACACCTAACAGGAGCTGCACTCGGATGCAGTGCACGTGTCCTTCCTTGCTCTTGGGGCACCCAGGGTCACGTCCTTCCCCTGCAGGGGCTGCTGGAACACCCTTGCAGGGGGCAATGAAGGTGCTGCAAAAGCTGCTGTAAGGAAATGCTTGTCACAGCCTGTGGCCAGGCTGTCCCTGCAAAGGCCTGTGGCTTCTGCAGAGGGAGCTCGCTAGTACCTGTATGTTCTCTGCTCCCCAGTTAGTGCTTTTAGGAGCCCAGATTATTGCAAATAGTTAAAACCTGGTTCAGCCAGGACTGGGCTGGGTGCTGTGCCAGCTGATGGTGACTGTATTGTTTGCCTGTTGGGTGCTGTGCCAGCTGATGGTGACTGTATTGTTTGCCTGCTTTGTCCCGGACATCCGGCAACATTCGATTTTGCTTTCATTCAAAGTATTTTTTTTTTGTACCAAGTAATACAATTGAGCTTGAGGATGGCCCCACAGGGCCATACCTGCTGTTTCTACATGCAGTGCTGTGTTCCCTCGAGGGAAAGGAGTGATGCTGTTCCCATCTCACAGGCAGTGGGGTGGAGCACAGAGGCCCACAGTGGGAGGTGATGGCAAAGCCATGAACTGAATGCAAATCTGAGACCAAGCCAGCCTTCCTCTCTATTGAATATCTCAAAGATCTCTTTCTCTAGGAACACAGAAGATGATGAAAGGAGCCAGGATAATCCCCTTGTCCTCTCTGGTTTCTGAATTTAATTAAAGCTCTTCTCAATGCAGCTCTGCAGCAAACTAAGTGGCAGAATGGAGCATTTTTATAGCTCTCAATGTCAATAGAATACCATGTCCCCTTCTTCCAGATATTTGGAACTCTTCTGAAGGAAATATCAGCTCTCATTGCTTCTATTTCAGGATATGTGAAGCTGAGAGTATGTTGTTGTTTGTCACTCTCTGGTTTCTGTAATGACTCTGAGGTGCTAATTTAAGTCCATTGCCATGGAAACAAGTGGTGGAGGTGCCCAGCACTCAGGCTTGCTTAGCCCTGACCTTCCTGTGCAGGAGCTGTGTGGAATTAGAGTCTACTTTAAGTGGAATGTTTTTGATGAGATATAAACCCAGTTTTCTCTTTTCTTGTCTATACCTAAATGCTTTGAAATTAAATCCTCTGACAGGAAAAATAGCATTTTTTTTCATAATAAAAAGGAAAGAAAAGTTGGGATTTTTTTCCATATTAAATACAGCAAACTGCATTGATATTGAAGGTCATGTATTACTATTGTTAAGTCACAGTGGATTAAGGTGCTTTATATTTAGTGAGTCAGAAGTCTTTAAAAAGAAGTTTTCTTGTGATTACTAGGCGTATAAGTGATCATTTATGGCACTGCATGTTATTATTCAAACAAATACAAGCAACAGGTTAGCCAAGCTTCTCTTAGGACACTTATATAGCAGATCCTAGAGAATCCCAGATTTCTTATCTTTTTCATTTACATAAAGGCATCAGAATTAAAACTATTGAGAATTAAAACTATTCAGTAACTCTGAGGGCACATAGTGCAACAAGTACATTGTGCAGGAGCTTTGCCAACTGTGTGCAGAGCAACTCTGCTCTCCCAATTTGCATCAGGCGAGATGTGGTGCTATCCTGGAGCAGCTCCAGCATGAGGTGGAGGTGTCCCCCAGCCCAGTGTCCCCACAACTCCCACTGCTAGGTGCTGCCAGGGCTGCAGCTCTGCCCTGACTGCTGTCTTAAACTGCAGCTCACTTTTCCCACAGAGGCATGGAAGACTGGGTAGGAATTTATGCTCATGGGCTTTGGGCAGTGCAGCGGAAAGAGAGGAGATCTGGGGGTGGCTCATTGTGAGTCACTCCCAGGCTGTGGGTGCTGAAAAAGGGGGTCCCACCCTTGCTGCTCATCATGTTCCCATGTGGAACCTGAGCTGCAGGGCTGGGTGACCCACACACTTTTTTCTCAGCGCCCCAAACCAGTCTTGCTTGAGAGAGCCTCCCCTGCCTCAGTGAACAGAGAGCCAGGGAGCCTCACTTCCTAAATTAGGTATCTGCAGCTCTGTGTTGTGATAATGCTCCCCACGTGACAATGCTCCATGTTTATTAATAGCAGCAGTTAATTGGGATCTCAAGTGTTTTGCATAGGGCAGGCAGCCATGCTCCCAAGTGTGGCGGGGCTGAGGAGCACCCTTGAAGTTGAGTCCATATCATTTCTCTTTAAGCATTAGCTGGAGCTCTGGGTTGCCAACAAACACTTCCCTTACACCTTTAGCCACTCCTATTCCCTTCATATTCCCTTCCACACTGCTGCAAGAGCTGAAAGTCTTCATTCCTCAGCCAAGTACAAACATTCCCCAGAACAGGGCAGTTCATCTAGGCTCAAAACTGGCTGGGAAGACAATTCAGGACTTTCTTCTGCTATTATCATCTGAGAGCATTAGCATCTCTCTGCTGCAGGATTCGGAACAGTCTGTTCTGCAGCTTTGCAGACCTCTGTTTACGGGAAGAATTTTTGGAGCATCTGTCAAACATGTTCAGTGTTTAACCTTTATGCAACTCTGTGAATGGTTTCATGACTGTGTGATCATTTTCTTCTTGAAGAGAATTTTAACTTGTAACTACCTACTGGGATCACTTGAGTTTCCTCACCAACCATGAGAAAAACCTGTGTACAAAACTGAGAGCCCTCCTACGTTCACCCTTGCTTCCTTCCACACCAGTGCACAGGGACTCTTTCAATCTACAGAATTTGTGATTTGTGATTGCATAACAGTTTCGGGTGCCAAGGGGAAATTTTGAACAATTGAGCATCATCAGGATTTAGCCACAATAACAAGCTCTGATCACATGTGCTTTCTACAAGTACTGTAGCAGATGGGAAGCTGTGAGTGATGATCGGTCACTGTATGTTCAAGCCCTTTCACACACAAATGGTTTAGGACAAGTGAGAGCTGATGGACTTATCAAACAACTGTCTAGACAGGCTTACTTCCCTTTCAGAAAATCCATGTATTAAGCCAAATTAATTTGGTTTAACCTGACTATTTCAAGCAGAAAGAAAAAAAAAATGGAGAGTTAAACAGGTATGCTTAACTTCAAGAGTTCTTCCATTTACCTGGGCTGAATTCCAGCAGCCTAAATATGGATAGAGTGAAATATAGGGGCAGAGAGGTATACCAGTATTGTTCTCTCTCTTTTTTAGAGAATATGAAAATGCCAGCAGATCTTTACTGCTGTCAGTTGTGGAAACACTGCCACACAAAAGGGACCATTATTGAAATATTGTGTAGGGATAGTGGTGTCCATACACCTATTTTTTTATTCTGCCTTTTTTCCTTAAAAATAAAAGCCATAAGCTGTACTTAGGTTCACATTGGGGTTATGGCTTTGATTTATTGCCTAGTATTTCATTAAATTAAAGCTGTCCTTTGGTGTTTGTGTAGGATGGCAGTTGTTTCTTTGTGACCTGAAGGTCATCTGCTGTCTCGTATTGTGACTTTTTTCCCCACATCCTATAGATCCTGACAGCAAGTGGAGATGGAACTTGTGCTCTATGGGATGTTGAGAGTGGGCAGCTTCTACAGAGTTTCCATGGTCATGGAGCTGATGTCCTGTGCCTGGACCTGGCCCCTTCTGAAACAGGAAATACATTTGTCTCTGGGGTAAGCAGCAGCTTCCTCTCATAATATAAAACTAAGGAATATGGAAGTGCAAAGGCAGCAAAGTAGGAGGTTCACAATGTTATTGAGAGAGTGCTGGAGTATATGTTGGATGCCCCAGTGCAATCCATTCATTGCAAGCACATTTTCCAAGCTGGAGCAAATTAAACCCCTGACTGTGGGGTCAAACCCACCCAGCCAGTCTGACTGCAGTTCTGCTTAGTTAGCAAGTTCCACCCCACATCAAAGCAATCCAGCTTGAGATCAAAACAACGCCTCTGCTGGGAAGGGGAAGGCTCAGAATTAGAGCAGTGGGCTCCTACCACAGTGGAGGTGTGAGTTCCTGTGGGTGGGAGCCTGGAACAGCAGAGGACTTCCCACACTTTGCTCCTTCCCTGTGCCCAGATCTCTAGAGTCAGATGGAGTGTGACAGGCGTCAGGTTGTGCTCAGGGCATCGAAGTGGGGTTGCAAATAACATGCATGCCACTATGTCCTGAGAGTCAAGGGGCAGCTTGGACACTGGCTAACCCCTCGTGCAAGCTGGAGCAGGGAGATGAGGTGTGACCACATCTTCAGCTCTTGCTGGGTCCTCTGTGCCTTCCAGTGGTACCAGAGGCATTTAAAGCCCCTTCATTAGTCGAACACTCTGCTCCCTGTCCTGGTGCACAGGAGCACACAAACTTCACTGGGGCTGCAGGACTGGACTGGTCAGGGCATCTCCCAAATCATGTTCTGCTGCTGAGGGATCACTGTTCCCAGGCAGCTAAGCCACTGGCACATAGCCTGGTAGTGAGGCAGGCCAGGCATAAAGGTGGGTGGGATGGGGCTCAACTTCTTTTCAAGGTGATCTTAGTCTTTCCCAAATTAGAAAGTGAGTGTGCAGATGAGAGCTGGCAGGAGCTGAGAGACCAGTTGCTACCAGTAGCTCTGCTGAAGGTACCAATAAGCTTGCTGGTTTCTGAGCCCCACCAGCACTGGCCCATGATTGATCCTATATTTGATGATGGAAATGGCCCTTGTGCCAGAGGGTGCCAACCATGAGTTAGGGGTGCTTGGAGTTGTGGTCTTATCCCTACACAATAAACCTGGACCTCTTCTGTTACGGCTCTTTTTATCAAATTTGGCTGGCACATCAGGAGCAGAGTCCAGCACACTGGCCCAGCTTGCCTGCTGGTAGCACAGCTGCTCCAAAGCGTGACTGAAAGCTAATTCCATCCAAGTGCATTACTTCTCTCGGGTTTTCCTGTCACTAAGCTTGCTTCCCAGAAAGGATAGGTTCATTCTCCCTGGGAACAGCTCAGCTTATTATAGGGCAAGGAATCGCAAGCAGCTCTGGTACTGCTAAGAGAATATGTCATACTTGTGTTGATAGAGCAGCTTAGGCATGTCTGTGCTTACAGACATTTGCTTAATTCATCACGTGCAAAACACCACTGCAGTGAAGACCTGTCTTACATCGTGCCAGTGCAGGTATAGGCAGAGCAGCATGAAGATACGGTGAAGGTATGGTGGCATAAAGAGATTCCCTGAATACCGTGCCTCTGTGGTACAGTAACCTAGAGCTGGAGTAAGCAATGTCAGTATATCAGCATCTAGGCTGGGTGTTGTTACATTTAAGGACTTAAATTAAAATTCCAGCCCTCTAGGCTGGGTGCTGTTACATTTAAGGACTTAAATTAAAATTCCAGCCCTCCCAGGTAAGCTCAGAGCTGTGTCCCAGGCTGTTGTGCTCAGTGCCCTCTGAGCAAGGCTCCTCAGCTGAGTTGGGTATCACTCAGGGGGTCCATCTCTCCACAGGGGGTGGCTGGTTTCTCCTTCAAAACCTTAGGAGTCAAAGCACCAGCTTGTCAGATTGGTCTTGTCCCCAAACTCCTAGAGGGGTCAATCAGAACAGTGCACATGGAAGCAATATGAAGGGCTGGGCTTGGGCTCTGGTGGGGCTTGAGGGGGAAATATGCTGGGTCCAAAATATTCTTTATCCTGTTTTGTTTCCCCGGTGCAGAAACCACAAGCTAATGCCAAGGAGCATTCCATATTTTAAATAATGGCATATTTACTAAAAACACTAGGATTTCATTATAACAACAGAATTTTAAAAAAGAGACAGAAATATGTGAATTGTGAGGAAACTAGGAAACTGTTTCATTTAATTAGCTATCATATTTGTTTAAAATAATGTGGGGCACAGTCTGGTGGGCAGGGTGCTCTGGCTCAGTAGAAGCAGCAGCCACCTGGCCTGCACTGTTCTTCCCACACAGCCTCGGAGAGGCTGAGCCCCTGGAGCTCAGCCTGCCTGCTCCTCAGCCAAGGCAAGTTTATTAAAATCTCCCATCACTCTTCAAAGCAAAGTGCATGTTGTTTTTCCTGTCACTACAACTGTGACAGCAGTGAGACGTTTCAGCTGAAAGTGTGGCCCTATGGGTATGAGATGGTTCTTGCCTCAAGGAGAGTGTAGACTACATGGGCCAAGCCCCTTGCCCAAAGAATTCATGGTGCTGAGCACTGAGTGTTAAATGATCCTTTCAAAGCACAGCTTGGAAGGGCAGGTTTTGGCTTGAGGATGAGATGAAGTGCTGCTATGCGGTTTTTCTCATCCCAACCACACCATCAAGCATGTGGGTGCAGAGCCCTGACAGGGGTTAACCCTGGTAGGAGGCTGGGCAAGAAACCCTCTGGATGCACCAATTTAGTTTTCTCTTTCAGTGTATGAAAAGAGCGAGTTATAAAGCTTTAAATGCTGGGTACTGGTATTTTATATTGGTCATGTGAAGTGGGCAGGGAACAGGTCAGCTGTGCAGCTCTGTGCCGTGGTGGAGCTGCAGACAGAGGTAGGGCAACAGCATAAGCAGAGCAGGGCTGTGAGTGCAGGGCAACTCCAGCCTTCCTGAGGAACTCTGCTCCCACCTGCAACTGCACAACTGAGGGTACCACTGCAGCCAGTTCTGGGGCTGCTCAGCTGCTTAAATCCTGTCAGAGCTGTGATGTTCAGAGCCTTTGAATGTAGTGGGCTTGATGATCAGCCACTTGAGGGATGAATGTCACCATTTGCACAACTGCAATGATTTATTTTTTTTCTTACTAGGGATGTGACAAGAAAGCCATGGTTTGGGACATGAGGTCTGGACAGTGTGTGCAGTCATTTGAAACCCACGATTCAGATATCAACAGTGTCAGGTCAGTGTGTTTCTGGGAGAGGACACGTTTGCAGTGTTGAGCAATGTGCTGATTCTATTTCTGAAGTCTGACCTCATCCAAGTAATGTAATGTGTTCTGGTCTTCTTTCACTTGTGCACAGATATTATCCAAGTGGAGATGCTTTTGCCTCTGGTTCAGACGATGCCACGGTATGTTAATTCAGCAACCTACTTTAGGAAAATTCTATTGCTTCCCAAGTCAGATTTTCCTAAAAGACTAGGTCACATCCACAGAGGGCTTTTAGTGACTAGACTGGGCCTGTGACACCAAATTTGCAGAAATAATAATCCTGTAAGATAAGATATTAAATACCATATATAATGTTCTAGGGATACTGTCCAAATACTCATTTCAGATTCTCTAGGTCTGAAGTTTCATGACTAACATTAGTTGTCTTACTGCAAGACATTTGGCTTCCCATAGCTCTTGGTCACAGCATGGGAAGAACCAGCTGAAATGCTGCAGCTTTTGTCAGCATGTCCCAAAAAGCAGAGGGGCCATGGGCTCAGGGCAGAGGAGGGCAGATGAGGCTGGCCTCTGCAGCCCCAGGGTGGCTTTGGCCACAGTCACTGCAGTGAGTCACTGCATCCAGGTCATCCTAGATCACACATCAGCCCTTAATGGATCTTACTTATCTAGGAACAATCTGCTGGGAGGGGCTCAGAATGCATTGACAGGTAAATGTGATCAGCACAATGTATACAAAATGCCATTTACCTCCTGGTCCCTGTGCCCCTGAGTGATGCTCAGGGCTGATGGCCCTCCCAGCAGCTGGCCTGTCCCACGGGGGACCAGGCTCTGCCCCACCACAGCCCTGCAGGGCCTGAGCTGGCAGTTAAGTGTAGCATGAGAGCAAATGATGGGGAGGCACCTGGCACCTTATTTCTTCTGTTTATTCAAACATCACACTGAATCACCAGGGAGCAAAGACTTTATCTAAAGTACTCTGCCCTCAGAGCATGTTTTGAGTCTGCTCCAATGCTAGCTAAACTCGACAGAAACATTCCTTTTGTCTTCATTGGATGGGGAGACATTCCAAGGCTCTTTGGAGAGAGTGACCCTGATTTTATGTTTTAAAAACTGCGATTAGAAGTTAATACCTCTAGCCCTGTGGTGAGCCAAGTGGCTCTCTGCACACTTGGATGCAGTACTGTGAGCTCTTGAGATGCTGAGGGAGTGATACAAAGAAATTGTCCATCATTACATTCCAATGAAAACACTCTCTTTTAACGCCCAGTATCACAGGTTCTTATTAATTTATTTGATTATTTTTTCTTTTTTAACCATTCTTGACACCCCTGACTCAAGCAAGAGAACGGGAAATTCCACCTCTGTACTTTTGACAGAGGTTTTGGCAGTTTCCAGCTACCTCATTCTTTAAATGAAGGGGTTTGTTTTTGCGGTGTTAGAGAGTGGTATCCTTGACCTGATTTATATACTTAGGGATTCTGAGGAACAGATAATCCTGACTGGAAGTAATCCATAAAAGCTAGTTCAGATGACAGTATTGTCATCTGCAGTGACCCCAGCTCCCTTTCAGGACAGTCTGATGAAATTATCCATCTGTGTGGAGCACTGGGAGACCTGGACTGCACATACCTGGTATCTCCCCACTGCCGTGAAAATCAAGCAGCCCCTTCTTTATATGCAGACTTGAATACCAGCCATTTTTCAATAGTAAAGTCTTAATATTAGCAATCCCATCTGGCCAGTGTTTGCTTAAGCTTAACTTATTAAGGGGGTTTCAGTTCACATAGTTTCAAAAGTGCATTTTGATTTCAGGGCTAACAGACTGGCTGGCTTTCTGCATGGCAGTGAAGTCTGAAGTCTGGCAGTGAAGTCTGATACATGATTTCCATGTCAAACAAGCCACACTTCGCTGGCAAATGATAAAAACAGGAAGTATAGGTTGTTAGAGGTGATTTGGAATTTTCCATGAGAAATGAAAACCAGAGATGTGCATTAAAATGTATTATTTCACTTGAATTATTTTCACATAGGCTTTTCAAACAGAGAGGCCTCGCAGAAGGGCAGGGACTGTTTGCTCTCTGTTTGCTTTACTCAGAGCCAGGACTACCACTTAGGCTCCTCTGTGCCACATGGTCTGTGATCTCAGCAGTGATTAGAGATTTGATTTCATCTCCCAGGCTCCAGCTG
Organism: Anomalospiza imberbis; assembly: GCF_031753505.1. Taxonomy (NCBI): domain Eukaryota; kingdom Metazoa; phylum Chordata; class Aves; order Passeriformes; family Viduidae; genus Anomalospiza; species Anomalospiza imberbis. Next base: position 12,103,766 of record NC_089693.1, on the reverse strand, counting down.
TGGCTAAACTGTTGTTTAAGAGATTGTCTCCACATACACCTCCCCAGCAGCAGGATGCCCTGATAAACCACAGAGGGGGAAGCAGGAGGGTGTGGGGACTCCAGTGGGTACCATGGCCCAAAGCTCAACACTCATGTCTTTCTAGGACAGGCAGGAGGCTTAAAGAAGTGGCTCGAAAAAGAAAGTTCTTCCTGCAATGTATACAAAACAGCCTGGGGTTGCTTAGATCCCTGTTAGAGGATTCCAGTTACAGCAGCCAGAAGCAGAAGGAAAGGAGGAAGCAGAAAGAAGCAGAAGGAAAGAAGCCAAGCAGCCACTTCCTGTGATGTCTGTTAGGCTGCACTTCCCGCTCCCATTTTTTCCAAATATTGTAGCCAGTGCTTCCAGTATTTACTGAGGCATGTGTGTTGGTTTTGTTTTAATCCTAGTGTCGTTTATATGACCTTCGTGCAGACAGAGAAGTAGCAATTTATTCCAAAGAGAGCATCATTTTTGGAGCATCCAGTGTGGACTTCTCTCTCAGTGGTGAGACTTGAACTTTGGAGGTTATCTTAGTGTTGAGATTTGAGGGGAGCTGTAGAATTTTTCAGTTTAATTTGATAAAACGTTCATTCTTAAAAGTTCTCAAAAGTAATAAGTACCAAATGCATGGAAGCTTTCTTTTGCCTCTGTAAAAATAATTACTCTTTAAATAACCTAGCTGGCTATTGCTTCGTTGTAGTGATGAAAAGTATTTTCCTGGCCCTACTGAAGGCAGGAAATACTTTGCCATTAACTACAGCTGGGCTAGAGTTTCACAATAATAATGAAAAATATTTCAAAGGCAACATGAAATGTAGCTAACTATTAAGTGCAGTAACATAAATAGTTTTTAAAAGGATAACAAGTGATTAATAGTAAAAGTGTATTAGAGGTGTATGAAGAAAGAGACACTTTTCACTACAGACCCTGAGAAAAGCTCGAGTCTTGTCTCTCCGGTCCCAGCACAAATGCAGAGCTCCCCAGTCACCCTGGGTGGGGGTGAGTGGGTGGTGTACTGCCCTCCTCCTGGAACTGAGGCAAACGTCTCTGTCATGGTCACAAGCACCACAGCCTGTCCCGTTGGCAGTGAATCACTTACCAAATTGTCTGTTAATCATTCAAGCATTTCTGTTCAACTTCTGTGTAAGGTCTGAGTTAAGTATTATTACCCCGCAATAGCTGTTAAAGTGCTCTCCAGCCTGTCACGATTTGAAGTCATCCCCCATCTCTTAATGACTGAACAGATTCTATGTAATTGAACTAAAATTTACAGTGCTTTTAACTAATTGACTGTAAGTGTTTCAGCATTTAGCCTGGACGGCTCAGCAGCAGGCAGGGCTGTCACAGGGCACAGCTGGCCCGGGGAGCAGTGGTCACAGGCTGGGCTTGTGGCGGTCAGTGTCCCGCAGAAGGCCCGGCTGCAGTCAGGCATGCTAGGAGCTCGCTCACGGTGTAAAATCTCATTGTCTCTGCAGGTCGCCTGCTGTTCGCAGGCTATAACGATTACACCATCAATGTCTGGGATGTGCTGAAGGGGTCCCGCGTGTCCATTCTGTTCGGACATGAAAACCGGGTCAGCACCTTGCGGGTCTCTCCCGACGGGACCGCCTTCTGCTCGGGCTCCTGGGACCACACCCTCCGAGTAAGTGCTGGCAGAGCCTGAGTGCTTCTTTCTTCAGTTGGTGAATAAAAGGGCGTGAGGAGGAGTGGTTGTTAGAGGAAAACTGCTCTAGAGGAACTAAGGAGGGTATAAAACAGCGTAAAACATGAACAGCAAAGCCCAATAAAAATCCCCAGAAAGTGCTAGCAGAACTGCTAACTTTGAGCTTGCTGTTGGGTTGCTGATATCACTGCTGCTGATACTCTGTACCACTAATGTGATCGGCTAGCCAATGTTAATTTAAGGTTTGATAGGAGAGTCGGTGTCATAAGGGAGTGTTCAGCTCTCTCTCTTTCTACAGATCTGGGCGTAACCTGAGCTCCCGTATGCAGAAACAAATGAAGACTGAGACCCTGGACTACAAAAACTGCATAAAGAATCCATTTCTCAAAATCAAATATTCACTACAGTCCAAAAGAGTGACACTGAACCCACAGATTAACACAACTAGGTAGAAAATGTAGTCTGCTTGAACACGTAGCAAACATCAACTTGTAGTAAAATGAAATGTTTTCATTTTTTTGGAAACTATATTCTTTTATTAGAATTAGTTTCATTATTTATAAAGGGACTTTTCTCCAAAGTCACCTGTATCATAGAATTGAGTATTTCAGTGCACATTATGTATTTATTTGCATGAATTTAGTTCCTTTTTAAAGTAAAATATAAAAGTCCTGATTTTATCGGGATATAGCGAAAGACTTTGGAAACATTCCGTAGTAGCATATTGAATTTCAGTGTTGAAAAATGGAAACAATTGTGATATTTTATGATGGTGTTATGGATGACTGAACCTTGGTGGTAAGTAGAGGAGCAAAGGACCTACTGTGAAGGTACTGGCTGCTGTCATAGAAATGTATTTTTTGTACAGAAAAAAAATCCCTTCAATCCCTGTTTTTTCCTACTGTCTTTTTAGATAGAAATAAGTATTTCACCTCTGTTACCTGAATATAAAGAATCTAAATATATACAAACTTATAAACAGCAAAGAGGAGGGATATAAACATGATTTACATAATCATGAGGTAATACTTAACCAGTAGTTTCTTAGAAATTTTTAATTGTATCACTTGGTGAGTGAATTTTCTTTTACTTAAAGAAATACTACATGCTAAGCACTAAGGGATACTGCACGCTAAGCATTAAGCGCCATTATACTGATGGTCAAATCTTTTCCAAGACAGTCATAGTCATTCTATGACCATGATTATTATTTGCATTTTGAGCAGTTCATACAACTTTGGCAAGGCAATGTAGCTTAAATGTATATTAAAGCAGTATATGCCCATCTTAAGGTCCTTCTGCAATGTCAGAGCAGTTGTAAGTTCATACAAATACAGGTGAAATCATACAGTCCTTACTGTCACAGTCATCTCCCACTGCCATGGACATGGTTTTGTCATAGTTGGGCTTGAGAGTGAATAACATTGAGCTGTGGAAAATCTGCTGTGAGCCACAGTCCTGCCAGTGCTTGATACTGTGCTGACCAGAGCACATGGCTCCATCTGATCCAGGAGTCTCTGGTTTTCAGGAGAACAGGACAGCTGGCCACAATGCTGGCAGCAGCCAGCCCTCTTGTGTGAGCATGGGAATGCCATAAGGACTGGCAGGACCACCCCACACAGAAGTGATGCTCTAGAATCAAGATTTAATCAGATAAAGATGAGATACAATTAATTATGGAATCATTGTGAGATTATATCTGCATTCATACATTGAAAACTACTGGGACTAGAGTGTGTCAGCTCTGCTCATACCAACAGGTTCTGAGTCTCACCTGAGCACAGGCACAAAGAGCTGGAGTAATGCTGGGGGCTTGCACAGCCTGGCCTTTGAAATGCAGGTGGTGAGGCACAGCTCTGAATATATCATATATATGGTTCATATATATGGTTTATATTTAGATTGGAACAAGCTTACTGGAATGAACCTGTTTACAAGCTCACTGGTCACTGGAGTTTAATGATAACATCCTTATTCTATTTGCAAGTGGTATTTTTTTACAATTCTATAAAAATCATATTAGAAACAAAGTCTCCTCATCCATGAAAACCTTAGGTTCTGTGAATCCATAACCAGTTAACCTAAGACACTGACATTTACACCAGCCTTCCATCCCTAATGGAATAGGTCAGCTGTTTTCACTTGGAAAAGTCAACTCTGATGCTTTGCAATATTTGTGGCAAACTATCCCTGTAACAAACTGAATGCACTATGGAAATGTCATATAGAACTCACTGTGCAATATTGAGTCAATACACTGTACACATTTGAGCAAAAGATTAATATTGATGTTTAGGTAGTATTTATTGGCAAGATGTTTGTTTCAAACATAATACATTGTGTTGATACTTATGAACAGCCTAAATACAATAAATTGTATTTTACATATTGAGAACATGTATGTAGTAGTTCTTCCCATTGCTTAGGTATTTATAATGGTAGCTGTTTGGTTTTTTGCTTTTTTTTTTTTGACATTCACTTTTTGCACCACACAGTCTCTTAAATGATTTCTCCTGCAAAAATCCCAGGTAAAATCCAGATCTACCAGAAAATTGCTTCTGGAATATCTTCTGGAAATAGCCAAGGTGAAGCACAGCAAATGAGAGTGAGCAGCCCATGAAAGTACTTGAAATGCCATCCCAGTTCCCCCTGCAATCAGGAGGCAAGAACTCAGATTGTTTTCCTGCTCAGAAGGATCACAGCTAATGTAATGTTTTCTTTCCAGATCCTTATTGCCATACCTAGGAAGGAACTGGAAAATGCAGGGTATGTGTTTTGTGGGAGCTCCTTGGGTTGCAGCACGATGCCAGTGAAAAGCTGGGCACTGAAATTCTGTTGAGGGTCCAGGCTGTGACTTTTTGGGTAAACCAGATGTGCAGATCACCTGGAGGTGCAGCAGTTCAGCTTTCTGCCTGGTCAGGAGACAACTGAGCTGTGGCCAGCTGTCCCTTCGACTTCAGTGTAGGTTTTATGGTCAGCCTGAAGGTGGCTAGTGGAAGTGCTCTGTTTAGTCACTGAAAAAAGCACCTTCTTAATTTAGGTGCATTGTTTCATTTCCCCTCTTCTGAGGGCCTGGGGAAAGTGCTGAGCCAGCATGTTCTGAGTGACATCAGTGCCCAAACTGTCACCGGATCCAGTGAGAATGAGTCTGACACTGGATCTTGCACTTCTGTTCTTGCACGGAGAAATGCTGTGGGTTTTGCGCTTCAGGGCCACTGCCTTGTGTGTGGGGGTGCATGGGCTTGCCACCTGTGAAAATCACCTTTGTTCCCGAGGTAATGGTGAAAACATCAGCCAGGATGGGCCTCAACTTCCCATCACATAAATGACACTTAGAGGAACAGGACACTGAGGTATCCATTGTGTTTTTTACTCACTAAAGGCTGTCCAGGGAAGCTTTGGAAAACCCATGGTTTTGAGATTTCCCTGTTGGTATGTCAAGCTATTTGTGTCAGAAACACCTCTATTCCATAAACGTGTGGAGAGAAGGGAGCTGTAGCTGGGGCCGACACTATCAGACTGCTCTGTCCTGTTAAACAAAAATGCTATATAAACAGGAAGGGTGGAAAAGGACATTGCTAGAGAAAGAGCAGCCTCTCCCTCTTGCACCCCTGCTGTGAGGAATGCAATAGGAAATTCCTGCTCCAAGATTAACAATCATAAGGAAAAATAGTTTTAAAGCATGTGTGTAAAGCTCTTGTGAAAAGTAAAGATCTCATTCCAGCCACTGGTTTAGCACATAAACAGACTCTATTTCCCTACTTCAAAACAAAACAAAAGCCAAGTACGGGGATGTAGAACTAAAGTTCGCCTTAGGAGGGACTCTAAGGAATCACGCCAATTCTTGATAGCGATCTGAGAAATTGCAACAGGATTGATTCCAACTACCTATTTTTAGATTTTCTAATGGGGATGTAACATGGAGACAGCTGTATCTCAAGACAGATGGAGTGTAGCCAAGCAGTCCTGTGCTGAAGCGTTGGGCACCTTGAGCCGGTTGTGGGACGAGAGGTGAGAGCGGCCGCGGGCACAGCAGGGCAGCGCTGTGACAGCGCGGTCACAGCCACGCTTTGCCCCGGGCCACCTTCAGCACCGCACCTGCCAACGGCACCGAGCGGGCCGCACTCGCTGGGTGTGCCCTGTGCCGGGCCCGACACCGGCCGTGAGGCGGTGCTCAGGGGTCTCGAGGGGCTGGCGGTGCTCGCAGCTCCCCGGGCCGGGGGAGGTGTCCGGCCGGGCAGCTCCGTGTGCTCTGCAGATGACACCCTTGGCGAGTGTCCTTCTCAGCTGCTCTGCCTAACACCAGCAGTGTGAAGGGCCCGACCTTTACACCATGAAGGTCCTAATCCTGTATTTTGCCTATATGCTCATCAAAAAGCAAAGGCTACTGCATTTGCTGGGTAAAAAACTCACCCCATGACCCTGAAAAACCTGTATCTCCTTTGATGAAAAGAATACAGGTTCGGGCGGGCCACTAATGTGGAACAAAAAACCCAAAAGGAATTAAAACAAGTATTTGAGAGGCAGCACCCGATAACTGCCTCGGCTGCCCAGCGAGGCCCGCAGCAATCTGCCGCAGATGTCTTTCCAGGGATGCGGGCGGTCCCCTCCCGATGGGAACGTCCCGCTTGGCCCCGCCCCGGAGGAGGGGAGCGCCCGGGGCGGGCCGGGCCGGGCCTGGAAGGAGGGGCGGGGCCGGGCCGGGCTGGGCCGGGCTGGGCCGGGCCGGGCCGGGCCGGGCCGGGCCGGGCGGAGGGGCCGCCCCGCCTCTTAGTCGGCGGCAGCTGCTGCTGCGGGGCCGCCGCCGTGGGCAGCCGCCATGCCGCGCTCGCTGAAGGAGGAGACGGCGCTGCTGCTGGAGGATTACTTCCAGCACCGCAGCGGCAGCGCCGCGCTGCCCCCCAGCCCCACGGCGGCCACGCTGCGGCGGGCGGCGGCCGAGCTGGAGCGGCAGGAGCGGCCCTTCTTCCGCTCCTGCGCGCCGCTGGCGCGGGCCGAGCCGCGGGAGGCGGCCGCGCTGCTGGGCAGAGTGGCGGCGCAGCTGGAGGCCGACGGCGGCCTCAACTGGGGCCGGCTGCTGGCGCTCGTGGTGTTCGCCGGCACGCTGGCGGCCGCGCTGGCCGAGCGGGGCTGCAGCGACGGGCCGCGCTGCCTGGCCGCTCACCTGGCCGCGTACCTGGCCGAGGAGCGCGGCGAGTGGCTGGAGGCGCACGGCGGATGGGTGAGCGGGGACGGGGCGGCGGGGAGCGGCCTGGGGCGGGTGCCGGGACCCTCGCCCCCTCCCCGGTTAGCGGGGCAGGATAGCCCCCGGCTCTGTGCAGTGCAGCGGCTCTTCCCGGGTGGAGACGTGCCCGTGTTACTGCCGGCGATGGGCGTGCACCCGTTCGCTGCTGACCATCGCGACACGCGGTGTGTCCCCGGGGGCTGCTGACCATCGCGACACGCGGTGTGTCCCCGGGGGCTGCTGACCATCGCGACACGCGGTGGGTGCGCGCTGGGCCATTGGGGTGCCTGCCGGGACCCAGTTTGCGGCGTAGCCAGATCCCTCTGGGTGCCCGCGCATGGTCCCGTTGGGATGCAGCCTCCTGATACCGCACGAGTGATGCTGCTGTGTAAGGGAGCGAGGTTTGCCTTCCCCTCGGGTCCACAGCCTGTGGATCTCGGCGAGCCGGCTGGCACAGGTCCTCTCCCAGGTGTGAGCACAAACCTGGGCCTGTTCTTGAATATACCTGCGGTTCTTGTTCCCGTCCATCCCGAAGCCGGTCAGGTGGGCCTGGGGAGGAAGGTGTGGGCATTTTGCCCCGAGAGATCCACACTTGGAGGTACAGCTCAAGGCATTGGTGCAGCTCTGCCTGCATTTCTGAACAAAATGTCAGCTATCCCACAAAACTGTTCGTTTCCTATTTCCAGTCCTAGTGGAATACTTTATGTCAGTACAAATAAGCACTAAAAATAGAAAGGAGGGGAAGTAGCCACTGGTTTCGTTGACTTTTCCAGAGACCAAAATGAACTTGATTTTCCAGTGGTCACTGGTCCATCTGGCCACTCAGAACAGTGTGGTGGTTGGCTGCAGCATACACTGTCACTTGGCAAAGTCGGCAAAATCATATTGCCCGTTCGCACAAATCAAAGTGTAAAGAACAAAGTTCCGGAAGAAATTAAGAGTATAACTTGTTTACATAGACATCTGCGGAGCAGAGTTCAAACATGACCATCTGGAGTTGTATTGCTGCCACTTCTGATTATCACAATGATCTGGGAGAGCAGCTGCCAGCTTTGCTCTGTCATAGGTCAGCTCTGAGCAGTGTCCACCCGGCCCTTCCAAGAGAGTGTGTAATCAGTCCCACATCCACCGACATGGGACTGGCTGTGGCCTCCTGTCTTAAAAGTGGAAATTTCCATATCCTCTTTTAGATGCTTTCTGAAACTTAAAGTAGGAGGAACAGTGCTGGCAACTTCCATGAGAAACTTGCCTAAAAGTGCAAAAATATGTAATGGCACACTGAGCATCTCAATAGGAAGTGTCCAACTGCCTCTTGAGCTAAGTATGCAAGCACTTGTAGTACTCCTTTCTGTTGCCTTGAGCAAAGGCTCTCACAAAATGTTTTTGCCTGTGCCCAAGGCAGGGGGTTTAGACCTCCATGTTTGGAATAGAGACTATTGCAGCTGACAGAGGCTGAGCGGGGAGGATGAAACTGCACTCAAAGGCTTGTTAAAGAAATCTAGTTAACTGCAAGCTGAGCAACTCGGTGTCCTTTCTGTTGCTGTTGCAGGACGGCTTCTGTCGCTTCTTTGGCAGACACGGCTCCGAGGCGGCCGAGCAGAGCAGCACCATTGGCAACGCCATCATGGCAGCGGCGGCGGGCATCGGCATGGCAGGATTGGCTTTCCTCTTGGTGCGGTAGGCCCACGAACGGATCTTGCCGAGGGAAAGTACTCTCAAAACTGACAATGTACCAGATTTCACTTTATTTTCTATAGAACAGACCCTCTAAGAAGGGGTCTAAGAAGAAGAAGAAGTCTATATTTTTAAACTGGCTCAGAAAACTGCCTCACCAAATCCTTGGCTATAAACTGCTTCACTCACTACCCAGTAACGGCACAAACAAATGTGTACTAGAGCACTATTTGTGCATGTTCAAAACCTGTTGTCTCCAAACATCCTCTGGACTATTTTTTTGAAGGTGTAGCCTAAACTTTAGCATGGTTCATGTACTGTAACTTCTGAGTGCTTGATGTTATGCTAGGAAAACATTATGGTGGGCTTGCTACTAAACCCTCTGTTCAAGACATCTTATTTACCTGGAGGCAAGTTTGGAACCTGCATTCATTAATGCTGTAAAGTGGGTGAACATTGACTGTGATCTAACGTGGTGCACAGCACTTGTAATAAAAAGGCAACTCATTTGTTGATTTAGGGCAGTTGGTGCCTGTGATGCTAGAAGCATTAGGGCTTAATGTAACATAAGGCTGAATTCATTACACTACAAGAAGGTAAGTATTGATACAGGACAGTAATGGCTGCAGTACTGGTTCCTACTGAAAGGAAAAGAATTTAAATATTAAACCTTAATTGGTATATTGAAATCCAGTGAAGGCTGGAATTTCTCTGGATTTCCCTTACAAAGTGAGAATTTCCATATATCTTAATATATTTTTGAAGTATTTATCACTGTATAATACTTGTAGCCATGACATCTTTATTTTTGTTTAAAACTTAATGCTGGTTCTTGTCACTCTAGTGTGTATCAAGCGTTGTCTTGTTTTAGTAATATTTCACTCTGTTTTCAAAATGCTGTGTATTTCTTTCAATGGTTGTACAAATTGCCTTATGTTTCTGCTAGCTTTTGAATAATGTTCCTGGGTTACTCACAACGTGTACAATTTTACTATGGTGACTTCGAAGGTGAATAAATGTTAAGTATTTTTATTTTAAAAAACCTTTCTGATTATTAGATCGGATGGGTGCTGGTGCTCAGACAGTGAGTGTTTTTGGTGGTTACCTGGATGCATCCGTTTATAGTGCTGGTGCTTTGACCTGAGATAAGGACTTGTGGAGCACCAGAGCAGTTTGATACCAGTCTCCAGTGCAGTCCTGCAGTCCAAACTAGAGCTAACACAGCCTGAGTGGAAAATCCCATCCAAGAGGTCCATCTTCACCATTGTGATTTGAAACTACCTGGTGGTTTTGTAGGCCAAAGCTTTCCAAAGTGTACTAACATAGGTGGGTGCAATTAGGCTCCTCTGAGAGCTGCTCCTGCTTGTAGAAAGTGACAGAACTCTTGTTTCTTGTCTGCCAAGACTTGCTGCTGCCTCTCTCACATGTGCATGCTTTTTTACTGAGACTGGAGTTTCTGGTACATGTTATAATGACAGCTGTGCAATATGTTGGTGGAGTTCAACCTGCTTGGATTAGTCCTTCTGAGCCGCTGTATTCTTTGAGGGTGTTGGGATTTACTCTTTTAAAGGCTGGTCTCATGCCTCTGTCTCCAAGCTGGGGGCTCTGATGCCTGTTAAAGCTGCAAGTCCAGCAGGCAGCCGATTTCCTCTTGGGAAAGCTCAGCCTGGCAGCCAGGTCAGCAGCACTGTGGCTGGCAGTGGCCACCCTGCTTCTCCTTCTGCTGGCCCTGAGGCAGGCGTGCAGCGGCCACAGCCCCGCGCTGGACAGAGCAGCGTTGTGCTGGCCGGCCACAGATGTGGGGAGAAGGACAAAAAGGGGCATTCAGGGATGGTAAGTCCCACGGAGGCAGGAAGGAGCTGGTCGTCCTCCCCCTCATGCTGCTGCCTCTGAATAAAACGTCTGCTTGTTCTCCAACTTCCAGTTCTCTAAACTCCAGCTTGCCTCCTCTCAGCAAAGGGATTAAGAGTCCTTGGTGCAGGACTGTGCCCAGTTCCTCTCTCAAGTTCCTGCAGGGATGATGCCTGTGTGTGGCAGCTGAGTGCTCTGGGTGTCTGTCTGCAGTCATCCAGGAGGCTGCAGTGCCCATAACTTTGCCCACAGTGGGAGTGAGCTGGTGGGTCCTGGGAACTGAAAGTAGTTTCTAAAACGTGGGATGCTTTGAGGGATGTATGATGAAAAGCATGGGGAACAACAGAGCAAGAAATGCTCTAAACAGAGGTCAAATGTCTCTCCTGTGCCAAACAGAACAAAGATAAAATATCTGTATCTTGATTTTCAGTGTAATCTGATCTGGCAGACTCCACAAAAACAATAGCAGAAAGGATATTTATGCTGGCTTTTACAGTGTACTCTGGAAAAGTGAAAAAAAAACAACAAACCCAGCCTGGAATGTCTTTTAACAGTCACATCAGCTTTTGGTGTAAACCTGACTCTTTCCAAAGTGCAGCTTGAAGATCATCTGCCAGTCTTTCTTGGCCTGGGAGAAGCTGGGAGTGGGCTTTCTAAGAGCCAGGAAAGCTGCAAGGCTGAGTCAGAAGGCTGCAGTGCAGCTCTGCAGTGAGTGGCAATACTGCCAGGCTGCTCTGGTCTCTGCTGGGAGCCTGTGCTCAGTCCCCTGAGAGCAGGGGGCACAGCCCAGGCTGCTGGAACCTGGCCCAGGGGAGAAGCTGCCCATCCTAGCCGGAGCCATGCTCCCCGTGCTGCTCTCTGCTGACATGGGAATGTAGGATTGAAGAGGAGGACTTAAATCACTGGAGCCCTATTGATTTCAGGGCAGCTCAGATTAACTTATATTTGCATGACTTCTAATTAACAAAAAAAAAATCAGTTTCAGCCTGACAGTTTGACTCAATGAAGTAATGTATTTCTCAATTGAAAACTGCTGCTCATCTGCTTTTCTGCTACAGAAAAGAGAAGCAAGATGCTGCTGTTCCTTCCTTTAAATGCAGAAGGGGAGTAGGTGGTGGTTCAGTACAAGGCTGTGTCTAATCCTCAGGGCAGCTTTTGGCTGTTGTACTTCCTGGGTCTGTGCTGGATGCAGCGGGCTCATCCTATCCGGAGATCAGCAATTCCTGCTGGGCCCCAGCATGCCTCTGCCTGCAGAATCCTGGCTTGCTTTGAGGCACCGAGTGCTGGCAGGACCTTGCATTTGAGGGAGGAGGGAAGGTGCTGGCTGGGCTCTTCCATCACCCGGCTGCTCATACCAGTTCTGAGTCTTTCCTGCTCTGCTGTGTATGAAGACCTGTGGATGGCTGAGGGATGGGGAAGGCAGCGTTCCCACTTCATAGTGGTGCTCACAATGGCCTCACAGGAGCTGTCAGTGTTATCTGCTGCTGCTGCACCTGCTCCCTACCCAGCTCTGTTCTGAAGGGGCACACATTGTAACCACGGGCCAAGGTTGCAGTGCTGTTGCAGCAGCCCAGCTGCTCATTAAAGGAAAAAGCAATTTACTCATCAGTCTTAAGAGCGCTGAACTGGCCAGTGGGTTTCTTTTTGACTTGGAAAAAATGAGGCACTGTTAGAGCTCAAAAAACGTGAGTTGCAGGATGGTGTTATATGGCAGGTGGTGAACTGCTTTGCTGTGGTATGCAAAAAATCTGGTCTGGCACGTCTCACTGGAGAAATTGGTGCTGGTGCTGTCTCCTTTTCTGCCCATGTAAACTACAGGGTGGTACCCAAGCCTGGGTAGGACACAAGAGCCCTGTTACAAATGACTTAGCAATTGGACAGCCAAAAAAAAACCCAAAAAACCCGAGAATCACTGGAAAGAAAAAGGCCAAGTGGCACAGCATTTATTCACATAATTTCATTTCTTGTGCTCATTCTGTTTACATAATGAAAGCAAACGTCTAGGTTTCACTTCTGTTTCTCCCACTGCTTTCCATACCAGACTCGAGCTGCATTGTCCTTGCCAGGACAAAATGCTTTGTGGAGAGAGCAGTCATAGCTGGGAAATCACTTGCTTTCAGGTTTAAAAGGTATCAGTGTAATTCCTTCTTAAATGCTGCCATTATTAGGAACAGTTTAAAATGTTATCTTCAAACTGTTAACAATTATCCTGTCACTATCTGAAGTTTTTAAATGAGAACAGAGTTAAAAATAAAAACATAAAATCCTGATTTACTTGAAGTCAAATGCAGGAAGTCTAAAAATCAACTCTCTGCTGAACTAACGAGATCATTTTGTTGGATTTTTTCTCTGCCTGGGCTTGGTCTATTTGTTTAATTCAAATGAGAGGTGGAAGAGAGGACCTGGCTTTCTTTGTCAAAGTCTCTTTTCAAACAGGCTGTGTCTTTCTGCCCAGCCTGTGGTAAGTTTCTAGCACTACAGCCTGGAACTGATACTTGCCCATGGGCCATCTCATGGTTTCTGGATGTTCACCCAAGCTGGTGTGTGTTGCACATTTCTTTCAGTTAAGAATTAAACCTGTCAAAATGAGTGCTTAAATTCAGCTGGGGCCACGCTGGCCATGGAGATGAGTGAAACTGTGGAGGTCTGTAGTAAGAGACTGCAGTGCAGGGCATTGAAAAGCCTGTGTGCAGAGAGCCACTGCAAACCCTGCAGAAAGTTAGTGTTTTCTGGATTTATCCCTCTAATGATTCTGTCCTGTCACTACAGTTCACTTAAGGAAGTTCTTGTGTTTGACCCAACCTGCTCTTTTGTTTGTCTCTGAACAGCTCAGCACACGGTGAATAACAGCAGGAACCCAACACCCTGCTTACAGCATCTGGTACTGTCTTTTTTTGTTATCAAATGTGGCTTATATACTTAAGAAGCTGTGTGGGGAAGGGTGGCCTGGTTCAGTCTAAGCACAGGGGAGATTTCTGTGCTGTATTGCACCTTGGGGGGGACTGGATGTGGCAGCTGGAGCTCTGCTCTGGGCAGCCTGCTCCAAAGCCAGGAGTTCTTGCTGGCACTTTCAATTTGCAATGCATAATAGTAAAAGGGCAAAACCACTTGACTTCATCAAAGGCTGGGGAGAGAGCACTGTTTGTAGTGTGCTACCTAATGGCTGGTTGGCTTCTTCCTTGTAGCTATTATTGTCTTCAGGAGAATCCCAGGCTGTTGTAATTAATTTTGAAACATTAATTATGAAGCTTTATGATGAGCTCATTGGGAACTCCTAAAACACAGGCAGAGCCATGTGGCTCAGGTGAGGAGTTGGTGCAGGGCAAACAGTGGAAACTCCTCTCTCTCTGGGAATTGCCAGCAAAAGCTCTCTCATCACCCAACCTGCTGGCACACAGGCTGGACCCTGCTGCTCCTCTGGCTGGACATGGCTGCTTTGTGCCCCTGCCAGCCTGGAGCTTTCCCCCCACCTCTCCTTAGACAGAGGATGTGCTCCCAGAGCTCCCAGCAGCCTGCCTGCTGGAAGCACGGCCCTGCTGGGATGCACCCATGGCTGCCTCTTGGTGCCAAGCACAAGCCCATGAAGGAGTGGCCACACAGGTGCTGTGCTGGGTGGGTGGTGGTTAGATGAGTCTCTGATGATTCTGATGTATGAGCAAGAACAAATTCCACCAGTCGTGTGTAAAACAACCTTGTAAAATGGTGGTGGCGTGATCAGTGGCAGCTGGGAGCTGATGGTGCTTGACAGGAAAGGCAAATGTTTGTTTCCTGATATCCAGCAGAGATTTAAATGTGGAACCTAATTATACGGGGAGCCTACAAGTGATGAGGTTCCCCGAGCATTTCATACCCGAGCTGGATTGGTGGTGTTTCCAGGTGCCAGTGCTGCTGAGGAGGGGCTGCATTTCTGCCCGGGCTGTGCTGGATCCTCACACAGCCCCATGCAAAGCAGCACCACTGGGCTGTGACAGACTGTGACAGTGTTCTGTCACAGGGTGTGGGGCTATTGCACGGCCACTGCCTGCTCTGGAAACCTTGGTCAGACAGTCAGTAAGTGTTTCCATCCCAACTCTACAGAAACCCCTGAGCTTTCTGGCTCTGAATAGTCTGTAAAATGTGCAAGGTTTTAATATTTTCCCCCATTTTTTTTTCTTTTTTTTTCCTCCAAACACCTACATGCCCTGAAGGACAGAGACCTGCAGTGCCTGACTGGCAGTCCCAGCCTGAGCACCCCTTCTGCCAGGGCTGCTGCACAGCACAGGTCACTCATGGCTGTGGCAGGAAGAACCTGCCATCCTTAAGTGTTCTCACTGCCAGTCCTGTAGGCAGCTCTCTGCCATAGCAGCATCACCCTTCATATCATCTAGAAAAAGGAAAAATAATTACTCATAAACTCTTTTAAAAAAGGCACAAAACAGCACAAATCTTGCCTGTGTCTGTTTTTAAATAAAAGAAAAATCATCTGGGGTCTTGTGTATTGTCCCTGATGTTCAGAGCAGAACACCTGCCACTCTGAAACCCTTCCAGGTTTCCTGGTCGCTTTTTCCAAGCGAAGTCCTGCTCCATGGGAGGAAAAGGTTAAGCGTGGGAGTGAGCAGAGTGGAAGATTATGTGAAACAGAAATCCCGGCGCTGTTTGTTCTGCCATCTGCTCCACGCTCCATCCAGGCTGTGGGTGGTTTCCCAGAGTGCCCGTGCTCCCCTTCCTGCACGGCTGGCAAAGGGCTTTGAACTGTTGGAGCCACATCCCCGCTGTCCCGGGGAGCTGCCCTTTGGCAGGGTGCAGCTGGGTGCTGTGGCCTGCCAGCAGCTGTGGGCAGTACTGGTGGCCATGCTGGAGCTGCCACCGAGAGCCCGCTCAAGAGCAATGCAGAAAAGCCTGGACTTCAGTGCCTTTGGCACAAACTGAGTGCCAGGGGTGTCAGGGTTGTCAGTGCCATCCCTGCAGGGAGCACTGGGCCAGGACAGCCACAGCTTCCCTGGCACTGTGCATGGTTCCATCATTGCAGCCATGCACCAATGGTGCAGGATGGTCCCCGGTGAGCAGGACAACTCCTCCCATGTGAGGTGCTGCCACCATCCCCATGGAGCAGCAGCAGGGCATGCTGAGCCCTGCTCAGCTCTGTGCCACACACCATCCTGCCTGTGATGAGATGTGCTGAAGTGTGGGAGGATGGAGGTGGCAGGTTTTTCCCTGCTTCAGGGACAGCTGGTGAATGAAAGGTGAAATCATCTTGCCTCTTACTCCTAGAGCCCTTTTCTGCTCTGCCTCCTCCCCCAGCCCCCTTTTCCTGCTCTCCCCTGGTCCCCAGCCTGGCTGTGCCCAGGGCTCGGGATTGTGCATTCCCTGTTCCGCATCCCCCTCTGCCCCCTGCCCAGCCTCCCCACAGTGTGCTCCCCACTTGGGAATGTGACCTTGCTCTCTAGATTATTTACAGACAAAATATTGCTGCAGGCCTGGGGAAGGGTTTTCTGTGTTGTTTTTGCTTTTTTTTTTTAAGTGACTGGATTCCACAAAAACTGAATTATTCCAAGGGCGTGGGGGGGCTGGTGGGAATGCTTTGCTCTGTTTGGGAACAGGCTGCCTGCAGCCATCTTCCCTGGGCAGCACAGGGATGGTAGAGGCTCTTAGTTTCCCCAGCTATACGGAACAATCTGTCTCTGGTTTTCTTGGAAAAACCCACCCCTTGCTCAGGGCAGGCTGCCAGGACGGGACACGAGCATTAACAGGGCTGTGGCACACATGTAACCAGGACCTGGGCTGCCTCCCAACGTGTGTGTGAGCAGGTGCAGAGAGCTGCCTCTAGGTTCATGCACATTCAGGGGTGCTTTAGGTGGCTGCCCTCCCCACACCCCTGGAGCTCTCCACTTCCCCTCACTTGGGAGCTCCTGGGTCTCCTGCTGCGCTTGCAACACACACTTGGTTTGCTGAGGACCTCAGACAGCACTGTCACATCCGATCGGAAGCTGTGGTGGGCTGATTTCTCCTTTTTTTGCTTTTACTGGCAGCACCAGCAGCTGCCCTTTTCCCACTGCTGACAGTTCTTCTGTCTAGCTGAACTTCTGAAAGCCTCATGGTGGTGGTTTCCCACTGAGCAGAGCCCCCGCGCTTTTGACCTTGCATGGCTGTGGCCGTGTCCCCTTCACGTGGCTGCTGGAGGCCACTGCACACAGCAAGGAGTTGTTATGTTCCAGCAGCGTTGGGTGCTTGGGATGGGGCTGACGTGGGGTCCCTGGCTGGCTCAGGTTTCCTTGCAAGGTCAGCATGAGCCTTCAGGTGCCCACAGCCTGGGAGTTGTCCCGAGTAAGGCTGTGTGCTCAGCTTTTACTTGGGAGTAAGCACTGTCAGCTGAGCTGAAGGCGATCACAGACAGTCAGTGCCTGTTTTGCTGTGGGAAGAGTTCTTGTGCCAAATCCCTTGGTCTGGCCTGGCATGCAGCGTGGTTTGATCTCTCTGGAGAATGAGCTGGGGCTGCTGAAGGTCTGGCAGGAGCACACTCTCCTCCCCGCTGAAACTGGGGCTGCTGCCGGGAAGTTGCTCAGCAAGCCTGGCCACAGGGGTTTACCATGAAGCAGGCACTTGCACAGCCATTCCCGGCCTGCTGTGGGGTAGGTGCCAGTCCTCTGGAGTGACTCCAGCTTTCCCAGCTTGTGGAGGTGATGGTCTCATCCAAGCCCTTGCAGAAGTGTTGGTTGCAGGAAGGATGCTGGGCAGTGAGAGGATGCTGGGGGGATGGAGATGGTGCCCCTCTCAGGCAGGACCTTGATCAACCAAGTGTGTTCAGCTGGTGGTGGTTTGGAAGCCCAATTAGCAGCAGACTCATCTGGCTGGTAGAGTCATGGGAAGTGCTCTGGTCCATGTGCTGGTTTGGGGACTACTGAGCTATGGACTGCTCTGGGCAAGTCATAAATAGCATACTGCTTATAAACAAGGGTGAAAATCAACAGATTTTGTTTAACAGAATTGGGAAGTTTCCCTTGTTGAGAAGCCATAGGGAAGGCTGGGACAGGAAGACAAGTGGTTTATTATTTTAGTCAAATCCTTTTCTTGGCTGCAGCCAGCACATTCAGCAGTGTGGTAGAAACTCACCAGGTGAGAGGCAAAAGTACCTGCTGAGATGAAGTGCAGAGGCAGCAGATAAAGGGCATCACGGGGCTGTGCCTGTAGGGACTGCTCCTTATCAGCACACCTGCTGACTGCATTGCAAAAGCAGCCCCTGGTCACCTGTGCCTTTGGGTAGCTGGGGATTTTTCAGGGATGTTGCTGTTACCCTTTTTTACCACCTGGCAAAGGAGGAGGGAAGGGAGCACTAGGTCTCAGGCTGCCGTAAGGATGGGACCCAGGGCACCTTGCTCCAGATCTGCTCTGCCTGCACCCAGGTACGGATAATGCTGCTCCTCACTAACAGGGTCTCTGGCACTTGGCTTCCAGCCCAGAATTAATGGCTCAATTGGCCTGAAGAACCAAAGGTCACCAGCCCCATGCCATGCAAGGGTGCAGAGCAGCCCAAGTGGGTTCCGCCTGAGGAAGGGGTCCAGTGAGGTTGCTGCTGACTAGCTCTCCATAGTGTCAGGCTAGCAGTGTCCCAGGCTTCAGAGTAAGCCTGGGGATTTCATGGGTGCTCGTGCCCTCTTAAATAGGAAATCTGGCATCCTGAGCTAAGCATCTTCTCTACCTGTGTGTCCCAAATGGTTAACAATCCCAGCAGCAATGGATGGGTGGTGAGGAGATTGATTGCCTCCTGCAAGGTACATAAAGTCTCGCTCTTCTGCAGAAACACAACACTTGTTCAACCAGGTAAATAAGTGGTTTAAAATCCCCTCTTGCAGCAGCTGACCCTACACATGTTTATCCAAGTGACTGGAGCTGTGCCAGTCTCTCTGGTAAGTGACCTTTCCCGAATTTTTCTTTTCAAGTTGACATTTAAGAAGGGGGGGAAAAGTCACAGCAACAAATGGTGTTTTAACAGTGATAAAGCTTTACCCGTCAACAAAGCCAGGAAAGCCACGCTGGAGCCTGTGCTGGTGGCTCTGCCATCCCAGCCAGAGTCCATATGGACAGCACTGGCTCGTGTTTCCTGACCTGCTTGGGTCTGCATGAACC
Source organism: Anomalospiza imberbis (assembly GCF_031753505.1). Classification (NCBI taxonomy): domain Eukaryota; kingdom Metazoa; phylum Chordata; class Aves; order Passeriformes; family Viduidae; genus Anomalospiza; species Anomalospiza imberbis. Next base: position 12,085,230 of record NC_089693.1, on the reverse strand, counting down.
AGCATCTGCAGTATCCGTGGGCTGCTCCTGCTGCCTGGGCTGGGCTGCATAGTTCTGCAGCTCCTGGGAAAGGCTCTTGGGTGCAATTAAGTCTAAGGCAGCTGCTGGCAGCTGGAGGCACTCAAAGTATTAGTTCATTACTGCAATTCAAATGAGGAAGAGCCTTAAATCTCTGAGAAGAATCTGAGTTTGGCAGGCAGTGGAGTACTTAGCTATTGGGAAAACACCTTGGACAATTTTGGTAAATGTTCTGCTGTGTGTTCAGGCTAGTCCAATTTACCCCTAGTTTTCATGTTCCTTGGTTCCCAGCTTCAGCACTGCCATGACTTAGCCCTTGCTCCTGACAGTGCTCTCACACAGAGGTATTTAAACTCTGAAGCTTTGGAGGAGGTTTACCTCTTAGCCCAGATGCCCAATACCTGAGCTCCTCTTCCAGGCTGGAAGTCCCAAGGGCTTCACAGAAGGCTGCTCAGCATATTTGGGTTCCCCAAATCCTGCCCTCCCCACATCCTGGCGGATGCCATACCTCCAGCGTGCCACCTGTCAGCCACTCCCATCTCCACTGGGCTCTGCAGGATCTCTTGCATGCTCCTGCCTTCTCCATCTGCAAAGCACCCACAGCCCTCCTGGCCTGCCCCTGCAGCCCTTTCCCAGGCTTTTGGCTTGGTTTCAGATGGTGAGCAGGACTGAGAGCAGCAGGTGGTGTTGGTGTCTCCCTGCAATCCTCCCTTCCAGCTCCCCTCCACAGAGTGCTGGTCCCAGCCTGGGGCCATGCCTGCTCAGTCCTGTCTTGAGAAGAGAAATTGAAACAAAGACTTCCCAGTGGGTTGTGTTTCCTGTAGCATGAGGGACAGGCGATTCTTGGGTGGTTTCCTGGCTTTTCTTGCAGATGTCCTGATGGGAGTGGCTGCAAAAAGGCAGGAGGCAAGGAGGGGGCCGGGGCAGCACTGCAGTCAGACAGGGACATGCTGCTGGCTCAGGGTGACCCTGGGCAGCTCCATGCCAGAGACCTGTGGGCTGACAGCAACTTTTGCTTTCAGAAAGCCACTGTTTTGTGACAAGTCTCAGTTGAGAAACACCTAAGTGCCTCTGTCGAAAGAGGCCTGACAGATACACTTGGCTTTGTGGTTATGCTGGTTCTCGGATTTAATCTGTGCTAGAGGAAAAAACAGTAACAGAAAAGCCCAGGTAAGTGGAACAGTAAAGATGCTCTTAGTGAACTGACAGCCAAGCCTTGTCTTGGCTGACCATGTTCCTGTGCAGACGCAGTTCCACAGGCAGGGCACCACAGCCCCCAGGCTGGCAGCAGCAGGGCCAGCGGCTCACGGAGTCCCTGTTAGGGGTGTCCATCTGCCACAGCTCTCCCCATTCCGTGCTGTCCCCAGGAAGGCTCTAGCCCTGAACATTAATGTGAGGCAGATGAGCGTCTTTGCTGGGCTGTTGCTGAGTGTTGCTCGTGTGAGGCTCTGTGGCTGCTTGGCAATGATGGCAACTTTGGGACCTCATGCACTAAGTTACCTTTCATCTGCCATGGCAAGAATGCCTCTTTTTGCTTCTGCTCGCTGCCAGCCCTGCTGTTGGCTCGCTGCAGGGTCGGTACGTGAGCCCTGGAGCGGGACAGCCTGTATCCGGAGCCTTCCTTCCTCTGTGATAACGTCAGTGCTGGAAGCAGGCAGCTATTTCGGTCCCAGGAATGCCAGTGGATGATTTCACTTTTGTTTCGTACCCGATAACCTTTCCCATCACAATGAGAGACGACGTCTGTGCTCCCTGCGCTTCCGTGTGCGAGGGGAAAGCCATTCAAGCGCCTCTGCAGAGGAAAAGAAAGAGCCAGGTTAAAAATAGCTTCTGATTGTCCAAGGAGCCTGGGCAAAGGAAGGGCAAAAGCCTCGTATGCCAGTCCCATACACTGGGAGCAGCTTTTCTGGCTGAGCCGGGGCACGAGGACAGCGACTGTGGGAATATCTGGTGTGCTGGCTCTTTGCATCAGCCTCATGGGGATGGGAGGGTGTGTGAGAGACTTTCTTCTCCATGCGGAGTCGTCCTGATGTGGGGCTCCAGGAGTGCTACAGACACACCCTTTGCTTGTCACCTGCATGTCTCTACCCTTCCTGCCCTTCTCCAAGTCCTTTCCCTGCTGGTTGCTGGATGCTTGGTCAGGAGCTCTGCGAGACAAACTCATCCCAGGCCTCAGGCGAGAAAAGTCTGGTCGAACCCAAATTGCTAAAGCTCAGCTCCAATTTTTATTTCCTGTGGGGAAGGACTTGGCCAAAGTAACTTGTTTTTTTTTTAAGCTTTCAGCCTTTGACTTCCCACGAACTGCTGACCCATCATGTGATGGGACGTGGTGGGGCCACTGCCGCGAGATGTGGTATCGGCACTTATCACCCTGGTGCTCTGTGGGGAAGGGCCCCCAGCTGCCCCCGGTCCTGTGTGTGCTGGGGCACGGGCAGCACCGGCTCCAGCCTCTGGGAGTGGGCAATCCCCATGTGTTGTCAGAGGGAGGGCAGCAAGCCTAGGTACCAGCAGACCCTATTCCTTACGGAGAGATGCCTCCCTGCTCCCCATGAGCAGCTGCTTCCTCACACCCACGCCGGCCTTCAGAGCACAGCACAGGCCATTTTATGGGCTGTCAGACCTGGGCTCCTGTTTGAGCAGTCCCTTTGCCCAGTGGGAGGTTTTTGCTTAGTCCCCCAGCACATGACTTAGAGGGTGGCTCCAAACTGCTGTTGCTCTTCCTGGGCTGGAGCCTGTTTACAAAACAGTGGCTGAAAGCTGCTATTTATCCTTACGTACACATCACATTCAGAGTTGCTAAATAGGCAAGCCCAAAATGAAAGTCATCTGGGTTTTCTTTAATTAGAATAAAATCCTGGTGAATCACGAGGTTCTGTACCTCAAGGATGCACCAGGAACTGACTTTGGCTGCAGACAGCAAGGTACAGCAGTCAGCAGAGCCGGCTCACTGCCTTGACATCTGCTGGAAAGACTTGTTTTTCCCTCCCGAGTCACATGCTAGCTTGTGATCTGATCATGAGATACAAAGGATAACCTTCCAATATTTACTCTTCTCATCTGCAATTTCAAAAGGCAGGGGAAAAGAGCAAAAAGCAGCACAAGGGAGGAAAACACAAGCCCCCTTTCCTCATTTGGTCAGTGTTGCTGTAGGTGCTGTGCTTGTTGCTGGGACAGGGCAGGAGTCTGGCTGCAGTGCCACGGGCTGTGCTTGTGCCTGTTGTGGCCGTAATGGAGCATGTCAGTGTGGGCAGAGCGGTCGTAGCTCTGTGTTCAGCCACGTGGGCATCCTCCCCTCCAGTGCCACCACACCTGTGTGCCAGCAGAGGTGGGCAGGGGCTGCCTGGCCCAGGGTGACCTGCACTGGCACAGGCAGGGGAAGCCTGTCCTCCCCCATGGCTGCCCAGCACTGGCCCTGTGCCATCCTTCAGCATTCAACTTTCACGTTTTATTATAAATGTCAAAGTGACATTTTTTATAACAATATCCTAATGTAGTCAGCCAGGCAGGTGGAGTTACTTGTACGTGCTCTAGTCCAAAGGTTTATAGCAAGCCCAGCTGCAAGATTAAACCAGAATCACCCTTGAATAAAATCCCCTATATAATCTTTGGGGAATTTTTGCTAGTGCAGCTTGGGTGCATTTACTTCTGTGAGCTGATGCCTATCAAGGACCAAAAAACCCCAGAACTGCATCACGGTGCCACAAGGGCTGTTGGCTTTGAGGCTTTCAGGCTGCTGAAGGCTTTGAGGGAGCTCCTGCTGCAAGGAGAGCAGGACAAAGCAGTGGGGCAGGGCTGTGTGCTTGCTGAGCCGCAGAGGTGTGTGCCATTGAGTACCAAATCTGCCACAGGCTCCATATGTGCAGCAAACCTGATTTGCATGTAGAGTGGGATTGCTCTGGGAATGGCAGGCTGGGATCAGCAGTCTGTGTCTGTCTTCCCCAAACTGTGTCAGGGGAGATGCTCCAGACAAAGCCAAAAGGGCTGTGCCTGTGTGTGACACACGATGTGTCAGCCAGACACAGAGTGAGGAACACCACCATAGCTGCCCTGCAAAGTGGTAACTGCTTGGAGGAACAAGAAGGGGCGGATGTCACTGGGGAGAAGCAGCCAGTAAAGACTGAGGGATGAGGGCTGGCCACAGGCTGGCCACAGGCTGGCCACAGCTATTCCAGTGTGACATGGCCGAGTGCTGCGGTGTTTCCAGTAAAAACACCCACTGGTGTCAGGTGGGGAGGGAGGGGGGGAGGGAGGGGCACAGTGGGAAGATGTCTCACCTAAGAGCGAGGGCACGAAGGGAGGGTGCCTGCTGGGTGCCTTTGGTGTGGTGAAGGGTGGTTTGTGCCAGGCAGGTAGATCCCAGTGTTGTAGAGAGCGTGGCTGGATGGTGGATGAAACCAGCCTGCAAGGGCCAGCTGGCCCCTGTGCTTTTGCCAGGACCGCAGCATTCATGAGAGGGGCTTGGATAGCTGGGACGTGATACGGTCCCTGCAGGCAAAGCTGGGGTAATGTGAACAGGAGGTGATTTTTAATTAAAACCCAAACTACTCGTGATTAAGGGCTGTCTCCAGTAGGCATGGTTACTTCTGATTTCAGGGTTTGGGAAGTCTTGAAACTGTTTAAGTCCAAGCTGTGTTTCCTCTGCTATTACAGGAGCTTCACGTTACAGTGTCCTAACCCACCCTTCCATGTCCACACTTAGCTCAAAGACCCATTTTTTTCTCAAAAGTAAACCACTTTCTTTCCTTTGGCAAATATTTCTGTGGCCTCTGCTGCTGTATTAGCCAGAGATAATTAGGAGGGCTGTGATGGGCTGATGAGGGGTTGGTATGGACTCATCAGTGGGCCGTGTGGGACAGCAGTGTATCTGCCTCTGGCACACAGCATTTGGAAGGCATTTGGGTTTTGTGGACCTGGTTGACCTGCCACTGTGCCCCAGAGGCATTTCTGAGCACTGTGGTTTCCTGGTTCACTTGGCTTTTGCCTGCCTCTATGAAAATTAGAGCAGGCCTGACCCAGAAAGCTGGATGCAGAAGTGGTCAATAGTGATGATAATTGGCCAGCAGCACTATCTGGCTCCTGCTGTCTTAGTCCCAAAAGAGATAAATGCATTCAGAAAACGTAGGTGTTCTGGCTCCTGTGGCTGCCTTATCAGCTGGAGGAGGCTTCAGCCTGTGGTCCAAGGGTTGTGGAAGGCTGAGTTTACTATGCCCTGGTGAATGACTTTGGTTCTTCTGGTCCCCCTTCCCAGTGATAGTGGTTCTCCAGCAAGTTTTGCTGTGTGAAGTGTTTGTTCTTCAGCAGGAGAGTGCCGAAGGCTCGGGTGAAGGGTGGCAGCAGGGCAGGTGCCATGGGAGGGGGACACAGCAGCTCTGGCTGTGATCCCACCAGAGTGAGTGCCTGGGGAAGGAGATGCATCTGCTCATCCCTGAGGGTGTAGACACTTGCTCCTGGACAAGAAAGTAGTCCCTGTCCGAAAGGAACTAAACAAATCCTAAAGAACATCCTTTTGGAGCAGTCTCCTCCTGCCTGCTGTGTCCCTAGGGGACAACAAGGGCTTTGTAACTGCTCAGGGCTCTCGGCAACCAAAACAAGCGCGGCATGAGCTCAGCGGCTGTAAATCAGCGGGCTGCACCGGCTCCAGTGCTGCGGAGATTCAGTGCCGGCTGCTTTGATCTCAAATGCTTTTATTTCATACCCTCTGCAGAGATAGACACAAGGTCACACTAATGGCTGATACTTGAAAAACGTATGTGGCCTTTATTGATTTTGGAGTGATTAATGAGTCAAGGGAAGGACAGTGATTCGTGCACATGAACGGGTCCTGGGAATGAGCAATGCTGCTCAGGGTGGCCTTTTAATTCCATAATCGAGCCTGTGTCCAGCTGCTTAGGGGTGGCAGCGTTGCTCTCACAGACGTCTTTGCACTGGGCAAACACCTATTTGTACACAATGAGCTCTCGTGCCTGCGCCTCGGTTCTGTTTGCCTTGCTTTTTGCTGTCCCTTTTGAAAGGGGATCAAAAATAGCCAGACCTAAACTCTCACTGTAGCTTTGTTGACAAAGCCTCTTGAAGCTTTCCTGCTGCTATCCCAGGTGGCCTGAGAGGAGAGGCCTGGGAGAGGTAAAGCACAGTGCCTTGCCCAGCCTCATGTCAGGCAGCAGAGCACCCACAGGAGGCATCTTCCAGCTTTGGCCCTCTGGTCACCAGCATGTGAGCTCAGTGAAGGAGCTTCAAAGCGGGCTGCTGTGATGAGCCTTGCAGACAATGGTTTTCGAGTTGCTTTTCCACTCCCTCAAGCATGTGCAACTTCCCAGAGGCTGCTGAGCTGTGCCAGGATGGACACCCTCCTTCCACAGCCTCCATCCCAGTGCACCCTGTGGATGGGGTCCACAACCCCTAGTTTGCTCTGTGCCACACATTCAGCTGGAAACTGATGCAAGGGGAAGTCATCCTAATTTTGGAGGGGGACATCAGGCCCAGTTTGAAAGATCTGGGTAGTGGTTATGCAACGTTCCTTTTATTTTATGAAACTTCCCCCTCTTGGTTGTCCCAGCTTTGTGGCCATGACTTAACCCATGACATTGCTACCAGAGTTCGTTCTGCTGGGCTCACTGCTTTCACATGGCCCATCCTGCTGAGTGGGTCAGAGACCTGCTGCACCTCTTAGGGCCTGAGGACTTGTAACAGCTAGGGATTCATTTGTTGGTGGCACTGCTGGTTATTTTTTCTCTCTTGCCATTGCCTGATGTCTGTTCCTGTGTACATTGAACTATGCCTGTGTCCTCCAGCTCCCCAGCCTGACCTCCAGAGCTCTACCCCAGCCCCCTGTGCTATGGCAGAGAGAGGTCCCAACGTGTTGGGGCACGCTGCCCTTAGGGAAGGGCACAGGAAAATGTTCCTGGTGGCGTAGGCAGGTGACAATGCCCACCCTACAAGCGGCTGTGGTGCAGTGCCCACGCTCCTGCCCTTGCTTTGCCCACCACCAGCACAGACGCAGAGCAGCCCCACACTCCCATTCCTGCTCAGGAGTGGCTGCAGGCTGTTGGCTCCCTCCAAGGGAAACTTAGGGGACAGGGGTGTTGGACACAGTGTCATCCTGCTGACCATGGCACAGCAGGAGAGGGCGGGGAGCATCACAGGCAGGCACACAGAAAAACACTGTGTGCTCCCAAATTAGCTACCAGACCAGGTTGGTTTTCCTGTTTACTCCCTAACTGGAAAATTGGAAGGGAGTGAAAAACTTCATCCCCTTGGCTATATAAAGGTCTTGTTGTGTGGGCACAGAAATTTTACCTTCTTTTCATTTTTGCCTTGGTGTTACCAGGTGTGTGGCATGGGCTGCAGTGTCAGTAAAGCAAATAAATGGCATGCTGGGAATAGCAGCTCCTCTGCAGGAGATGTTTCCTCTCAGACAGAGAACTCGACTCCTTCGGTTGTCTGCTGGTGAGTGGCTGTGTTGGGGTTCTGCAAAGCATGAGGGTCACAGAGGGTCAGGCAGGGCTTGTGCTGGTTGTGCTGGGGACACACAGAGCCCTAGGTACTCCTGGCACTCCCAGCTGATGGCTGCTCACATCTCAAAAAAAGGGCAAAAGGTGAAGAAATCACATTATCCCTACAGCAATTTGTGGGTCGGTTGACATGAAAAGGTTGGCTGGCAGGCTTGGCCAGCAGGAGTGAGAGGTCGGAGCAGATAAGACATGGCCGTGCCAGGAAACTCTTTTGAGTTTACAGCATCAGGATGTGTTATGGGGATCTTAAACCCTGTGATCCCAGAGATGTTGCTAAACCTTGTTTGCCTTGGATTGTTTGTCCAAAAAGACACCAAGTGATAAACCCTTTCTTCCCTTCGTAATTGCCCATAATCTTATCTGAAGCCTTCTAAGTGTCCTAGAGACTTCTCAAGGTGATAACATGGAGATAACTACCAAACAAAAAAGAAGTCCAAGAACAGCTATTTTTCAGGTCTGCTGGGGAATAGCACCGGTTTCTTGCCCAGCTTTTGTCACCCTTATTTGTCACAGAGAAGGAAAGGACACCCAGAGGTGTCAAAGTCTTGTTTAGGGAGTGATTGACCTTTCTTGCCTTCTTGCTCCTCTGGGATAGCTGAAGCTGTTTTGAGGAGTAAAGTCTCAAAACTGCTTCGGCTAATTACTAGAAAATACTGCATGAGAGCTGCAGTCCATGACTGTGTCTCACCAAAGGGTGTTTTTGGTGTGTGTGTTGTGGGCCTGTGAACCCCCTTCAGGCAAGGGGCTTGCTGATAGATCTGGTGGTGGTTTTCAAGGTACCTTTTACTTCTCAGGGTTTGTGGCTTCTCACTTAAGAGAGGAGCATCTAATCATCTCACCAGAGACTTAGAAAAGTATGTGCAATTGTAAAAAGGATCTTCCAAACATAGTATTTCCTTTAAAATTCAGTTCAGTGTCTGTGTCTGACCAGTCTTCCTATAACATTTACTGCCTGTCCAGTTCTGGAGTCAGGACCTGGATTCTATGTTAATTATGGTTGCTTCATCCAGTTCATTGATTAAAAATCTGACATTTCAAAGAGAGAAGAAAAAATCTTGTCTGACAAAGTGTCTCCCTGATACTGGTTCATGGCTTAGATATGGTTTTCAGAGCAATGAGTTGGCCAGGTTTTGCCACTGTTTTTATGTGCTGTGTGACCTTTTGTGTCATTCTGGTTCTCAGTCAAAATGCAATACCAAGTAAGAGCTGTACCAAATGTGAGCATCCTGTGTCAGCACCATAGCAAGTTACTATGACCAGATCTATTTTCTGCAAATCTTTCTTGATTAGCAAAATAAACTGTTTAAGGGAGTAGAGCTAAATCAATCAAGGCATGCCTTGGCTCTGGGTCATGGTGATTTGCCTCTAGCATTGTCCTCTTTACTCCTTCAAAATACTGGCTTCTCAGTTTTATTTTGGATGAGTCCCTCAGCAGCTGGATCTAGGGCAGGACACACGTCCACTCTCCATGTCATTGGGATGTCCTCGGTCCAGGTGCAATATGTATTTTGGAAGTTAATAAAAGGGGAGGTGAAGGGTACTTCAGTGTTGGGTTCTCCCAAGCAAAGCAAACGAATGGGGCAAATGAGCACTTCCCTACCCACTGTAGTGATTTCATTAATGCAAACCAGTTCACAGTCCGTGAGGACACGCTGTCAAAGCAAATCGATTTTTTTCTACTGTTTTGCTCACCCACTGCAAGGCTTTGGGCACTGCCAGCAGGGCTTGTCGCTGGCTCGTGGGTGTGCCCTTTGCTTCCCAGCACTCAGCCCCACATGCCTCTGGGTTCCTTGCTGGCCTGGCTGCAGGGCTCTGCCCACAGCTGAGCCACAGCCATGCTCCAAGGGACTGGGGCACTCATGGTACAGGTCCCCCATGGCAGCACTGCTGAACCCCAGGAGCAGGTCCCAGGGGGAGCCCAGCAGCTGCAGGAGGTGGCCATGGGCTGGTGGGGTGGCAGGGCTCACCCTGTGCCCTGGGAGCACAGGGACAGGCGTGGGGCACTTACAGCCCTTGGCCTGACCCTGCCAAACTTCACATTGCAGCTGTGTGCAGAGGCTGCCCCAGTTCGCCCGGGGGTTACCACACATTTTTGTCATGCTTGCAAAATGCTGTTACCACAAATTGCAAAAACCAACCTCATCCTCATCTGATCAGAGTGAAACCAGCACAGCTCTGCACGATGTCTCCAGCATGTCCGGTCCCCTGCGTGCTCCTGCAGGCACACAGCTATAGCTCAGACATGCTTTCATTTGCTGCTTTCGGATTTTTTTTTCCACTGCAGACTCTGTGGCCTGTGAAAATGGCTGGTGACCACTGCAGCCAGGGTGCTTGCTGCCACAGTTACTGGCTGTGCACTGCCTGTTGCTGAGGGCTGATGTGGCCTTTCCATGCACAGATGGCTGCAGTAAAGCTGAAGGTGTTGGGGAGTCTCTGCTGGGCTCTTCCTGAGCAGAACATCGGCGCTGCCTCCAGCATCCTGCGGACAGAGGCATGGCTGGGGCTGGCTGAGAAGCCCACCCCAGGCTCTTCATTCCCTGTCCCACCGGGTGGGCAGCACTCCCCTGGGTGACCCTGTCCTGACAGGGCAAAGCGAGCAGGGCACCCCCTATCTCCCCACTCACTGCCAGCACCCAGGTTCACTTGACAGCTCCTCCTGACCTCGCCCTTGTCTCTGCAGTGGGACAACCATGTGGATGAATGAGTGGCTGCAGCATGCAGGCACTCGGGGAGACTCTGGACATTCCCAGGAGCAGAGCTGCTGGTAAAAGTAATATATTTAACAATTATTACAAGTCCTGGAGGCTCTTTATCCTGTGGGGAGAGCTGCTTACCAGCACCAGTCCTCATGACAGACCACTTCTGTCTGCTGCTGGGCTGTGCTGTGGCTGGGTGCACAAGCAAAACGTTGGGGAGCTCTCCCAGTTTCTTCCACTAGAGCTTACCAGGTGGGTTTGGCTGTGAGCCAAGCTGGAGCTCAGCCCCTTCCAGAGCCTGATGGCAATGCTCTGGGTGTGGCTGGGCAGTCCAGGGCTGCTGGGAAGGACTCAGGTAACAGGCACAAAAAATGAGGGCTGTCACAAGATGCTGTAATGAAGTGCAGCCCTGAGTTAGAGCCGTGCTCTGCCTTCAGCCATGAAATGCAGCAGGGGCAGAATTACCCCATCAGCCCCACTGCCACCACAGCGGCCGGGCGTCTGTGCAGAGCCATCAGCTGGGGACACACAGGGCCACAGCTCTCTGCCTTGGACTGCCGTGTCATATGCAGAGATCATATGGTTCATCTTGTGTCAGTAATCAAGTGACTCAAAAAACCAGGGCATGAAAGTTCTTTGGCAATGCTAAAAGCAAAACGTAAGGAAAAAATTCTCCTTCCCTTACTCCATGAAAGTTCAACATTGTGCAAATGATCTAAAAATTTTTTGAAGTGCTAAAGGCTGTCTGGATTGTAAGTGTTTTGTACTGGGTACAGGGATCTCCTGTGTCTAAAATAGATGAGACACTTCAGAGGGGAACCTATAGTCTTTCCAGACAAGAGATACAAGACATACAGCAGAACCCTGCTATTGTTGGAGGCTGGCTGTAGGAAAAGCAACTGCAAATGGCCAGTCTTGATATTCTGCTGTGCTTTGTACTTAAAAGTACATATTTTATCATGACAGGTGAGGAGAAGCTGAACTTTAAAGACTTACCTTGCTCTAGCAGGAGGCCTCCAAGAGGTTGTCCAATTTGACTCCAGCCCAGGTCATTATGCTGGTCCCACCCCCTCCCAAATTCTTAGTTTTGCACCTTTTCCTGTTTTGCAGGCTCAAAGATATTAGCCACTCTCAGGAATATAATTCTCCAAAGGCCCTTAGAGCCTGGCCTGCGTGCCAGCAGGCATGGCAGGCGGATATTCTTGCTTTGAGCACATATAGGTTTGTAGGATGCAGCAGAAGCTTTCTGAGCTTTCTGGGGTGCTGGACTTGTCAAAGCCTGGCTTCACTCCCCCTGCCTGAGCCGGGCTTTGCAGCAGTTTGGGTGTTCCAGCCTCTGGACTAGGGGTGAGGGGACACATCACACAGGGCAGGGACAAACCAACACTGCCCCGACACAATCAGCATTTCTAAATGAGCACTGGTTTAATCATCACGGCTCGTATTTCCATTCCCACCTGTCACCTATGTCAGCTCGCTTATGGGGACACCAGAGGGCAACTAAATGAGGAGAGCGCTTTGGTATTACACGGCAGCTGGAGCAGCAGCTGAGTGAGGGCATTACGAGGCTTCAAACACCTCCACTCTTGGCAGAGCCGCCCTGCGGGGGTGGGACGCATCCCCCCGGGATCGGATCCCCAGCAGCACGGCTTCCCGCGGGGCCAGCAGCCGCCCGGCCCTCCATCCCTCTGTCCCCCCGGCCCTCCATCCCTCTGTCCCCCCGTCCGTCCCCTTTCCCCGCTCCCCCCGCTGCGGCCGGGGCTGCCGCGGGGCTCCGGCTCCCCGCGGTGGCCGCGGCGTGCGCAGCTGCTGGCGGCGAGCAGGAGCCGGCTGCCAGCCTGCCTTTCCCGGGGAGCTGGGATAAACAGCGCCAGCTGCCAGAGAAGCAGTTTATATATACATACAGGATGTATATATACATACACTCCGAATGTATGCAGAGAAACACGTATCTCCGTGCGTGTACGTGCACACATAACGATGCGCGTGTCTCTGTGTAAATTTCTGTATGTATGTATAAACATCTATGGGTGTATGAACATCTGCGGCTATAAGAACGCGTATAAATTCCATACGTGTATACATATGCGTATAAATATATTCATACATGTGCGCATACACACTCAGCGTACACGTACATGAAATATCCTTGCTCCAGCATGTGCACACGGACATACACACACACATACACACGTTATTCGTGTGCCTGTACACACGGGCACACCTCGGTGTCCCCGTGCCCCCCGTGTGTCCCCGCGCCCCTCGGTGTCCCCGAGCCCCTCGGTGTCCCCCTGTCCCTCAGTGTCCCCGTGCTTCCCGGGTGTACCCGAGCCCCTCGGTGTCCCCGCGCTCCTCAGTGTCCCCGTACCCCCCGGGTGTCCCCCTGTCCCTCGGTGTCCCCGTACCCCCCGGGTGTCCCAGGCCCCTCGGTGTCCCCGTACCCCCCGGGTGTCCCCGGCCCCTCGGTGTCCCCGTACCCCCCGGGTGTCCCCGCGCCCCTCGGTGTCCCCGTACCCCCCGGGTGTCCCCGGCCCCTCGGTGTCCCCGTACCCCCCGGCTGTCCCAGGCCCCTCGGTGTCCCCGTACCCCCCGGGTGTCCCCGGCCCCTCGGTGTCCCCGTACCCCCCGGCTGTCCCAGGCCCCTCGGTGTCCCCGTACCCCCCGGGTGTCCCAGGCCCCTCGGTGTCCCCGTACCCCCCGGCTGTCCCCGGCCCCTCGGTGTCCCCGTACCCCCCGGGTGTCCCAGGCCCCTCGGTGTCCCCGTACCCCCCGGCTGTCCCCGGCCCCTCGGTGTCCCGCGCCGGGCCTATCCCGCTGCTGGCCGGCCGGTGGCGCTGTTGGCCGCGCGATCCCCGCGGCGTCGGGCAGGTGCGAGGCCAGGAGCGGCTCTGGAAAGTTTCAACAATTAAAAATATCGCTGCATTAATCTGTAAGCAGGTAACGGAGAAATGGCGGGCAATGCCTTCAGGAGAGCGGCACGGTTTTCGAATGTATTTCTCTTAGGAATGAGTTTTCACGCGTCTCGCGTCGCATTAGGATGGCTCTGCTTGTGTTTCCGCAGCGGCTTGCACAACTGAAGTCACTTGGGGAATGTGTGCTGTGCCTGGCCAAATAACCCGAGGGACGGCAGGGCTTGTCCTGGCTGGGCCTGGGACCCCGCACACCGCAGGCTGGCAGCAGGAGGTGGCCCTGGGCATGGCCACGCAGCCAGCGGGGCTGGCAGAGCCAGGCAGGGCAGCTCCAGCTGCACAAGGTTAACTCGGTTTGGGTGAGTGCCTGCAGGGTCACAGAAGTAATGCTTTACAGGAAAATTGTAATGAATGCCTAGGTTTCATCTCATTTGAACTGAAACAAATTAAAAACCTCCAAGCCCACAGAGCAGAATGCAGCAGCAATGGGTTTATGCAGGCTGCTGATTCCACAGCACTGCATGAATGTGGAGAGAGCAAAGGGGGACAAGCTGCTGGGGCTCCCTGAAGCAGGGACGCTGTTGGGGTGAGCGGGGCCGTGGCATCGCCCCTGTCAGCAAAATCCCACCCAACATGAGCCCTCCCAGTTGCCCCAGCTAACACTCTCCTCCTGAGAAAGGGCTAATCTTTACATGCCTCAGCCTTTCTCTACACATCTTGGTTCACAAGTTCAGCGGCTTCAAAGTTAGGTCTGATCATTAACCCTGAAAGACTGGAGATTACTGAAGCGTTTAAACGGCATGTTTGAGAGGGCTGAGAAGCACAAAGCTCAGGCACAAATCTGTACCCAAGTTCCCAGACAATCTTCACGAGGCAGATGGTGGGGTTTGGTTCAGCTGTGTGATGCCAGCACATTGTGTAGGTTTGTGTCTTCATTTCTTTTTAAAGCTGTTTTTGAGCAGCTGATGTTTCAAAAATGGTCATGGATTTTGGATCTATCTGCCCATGTGGTCTGTGGTGAGTATGGCTGGGCTTACTGTTCTCATGGATTTCCGTAAGAGAGATGAAAGGGTCAGAGTTCTTCACTTTTGACAAAGACTTTATGAAAATTGCTCTTTTCTTGTGCTATTTCTCTATCACTTTTATTTTTGATATGGCAGGTACAGAAGAAAAAGCTGTTTGTGACCATGTTACACACAAAACCAGCAGCAGCAGGCAGAAGCTCCATCTATGGTGGAGCTAGTTTTCAGTCTGTTATTTCCATGGGGTGGCTTTTGATGTCAGAATCACAGGGAAACGTAGGTTGGAAGGGGCCTCTTGAAGCCACCTGGCCCTCCCTCTTAGTGTGAGTCCAACTCCATTGGGCTTCTCAGCAGCAGTGAGCCCCTCAGCAGTGTGATCTGCAGCACTGTGACAGCAATTTTGGAAGGATCTGAATGAGCACTGAGGGGCAAAATCATTGGTATTCTCCTTGATGGGATTTAATCTTAATGTAGCTCATTAGTCTTCAAGGGTGGAAGTCTTGAACTTGACGGTGCCAAAGGATTAACCTAAATTTAAATTCCGTAGGTATAGCCTCAAAAAATGGGAGGCGAAGGTCACGTAGTGAAGGAAGCCCATGAGTACAGCCCTGTCTGCAACGCTGGGGCTCCTGTGAGCAGAGGTCGAGCCCCAGGTGCCCCCAGGGCAAAGCTGGCAAAGGGCTGAGGCTTTGAGCCCTGCTGGTGCTCGTGTTCCTGAGGGTCAGAGAGGGATCTGCTCCAGGAAAAGCAGAGCCCTCATCTCATCCTTGAGGAGAAACTGCCGAAGCAGCCAGAATCAAGCACGAGCTGAGGTTGGTGCTGGTTTTATTTTCACCTGTTTGTATTGCTGCTACCTGGCAAACTGGGATCAGTGGGTAAAGCTGGATCCTGCAGCACAGACACCCTGCTGGGGCAGGCTGGGACCTCTCCCTGCCCCTGGCAGGGTGAACTGATGGGCATGGGGCTGTTCGGTGGGAGAGACACTGTGTCACCTGCACATGGAGGCACCGTCCCCTGCAGGCTCTGCTCCCCGACTGGGGACGGCAGGGCTTGTCCCAAGCCTGGCCAGTGCCTGGATGGCAGCAGGCTGCCTGCCAGCCTGCAGAGCACGGGAGCGTGGTGGCCATGGCCGGCCTCTCACCCCCCAGGCACAGAACACCAGGGAGTGGCTCCGTTTCATCTTTTGCCTTTCATCTCCTAAAATTGTCCCATGGTGCCCGAGCAAGCTGGCATGTTTTCAGCACTGAAAACCAGATGTTGCCAACTTTCCAGTGGTTGCGCTCGGTGCTTTATGCTGTTGCTTTAGCAGAAGTATGCACGTCATGCCTCTTGCAAAAACAGATAGGATTTATTCCCTGAACAAGGGTCAGCTCTGTTTTCAGCCGCCTTTTTCTCTGTAGCAATGTCTGTCTAGGTCAGAAATGTTGCTGTCAGCCTCCCATGAGCACGGGTTCAGTAGCACCCTCCATTGCAAGGTTCAGTCCTCTCCCAACCACTTGCTTACCGGGCCACAAAGCAGCTGCTTGGTTTATGCCTGCAAAAGTACTAGCCTGAATATTTTTGCCAGTAAAATGAGTTATTTTTTTCCATGTGTATTTTTAGACATTAAACCCAGGGTTTAGTCATCACCTCTATGCTTCCTATCTGTGTGCAAGTACTGCAGAGGAGATAAATATAGATATAGATATATAAATATGCATATGTATAGCTGTGTGTATATATAATATGCACACATAAGTGTATGTATATGTATATATACATTACACACACATGTGTATGTATAGATATAACATACACACACATTCATGCTATGCAAAAGACCTGTCCTAGAAAAGGAAATCTGGTACCTGGGGATATGGGCTTTCCCCAGACAAAATGAAGTTCAGAAGAGGAAGGAGGCCCTTGCCTTTGTGCGCACCGCAGGGGTGTGATCCTCCAGCATCAGCAGGGAGGAGGGCAGGCTCACACAGTGGCCAAAAGGCTTCTGGCAGAGTCTCTGAGATGTCCAAAGAAATAGTGCCAAGCCACATGGACCAAGGCTTGCCAATGGCTGCAGGAACTGCTGCATAAGCTGCCTCAAGTTTTAACGAGGGAGTCTCATGGTCTTACACCCATCTTCATGATGAGTGCCCAGCTTCAAACCAGGAAAAATAAGTAAGGTTCTTCCAGAAGTTTTATTAGCATTTTCTTTCATAATTACTGGAAAAGTAAAGTGGCACATTAGTCATCTCAGAAATACAGCAGAGCAGTATGAGGGCAAGGGGTGGGATTTTAGTGATGGTAGTTTCTGTGTACCAATTACTGTAACTGAAATATAGTCTCCTTAAAGGACTGGAAGCACAAATCCGAGCTGGGAGAAAGCTTGCTACGTCACTTCAGGCTGCCTTTTTACCTTATTTTCAAAGCCCAGATAAAAATGACAGCTGCCTTTGCAAGAGCAAGCAGAGGTGTTCTGCTGTGAGCTGGGGCACGGGGCAGTCAGGGCTGTGGGGCGGGGAACACACCGAATTCCTCAATTGGGCAGGGCAAGCACAGTCACTGTCACCCTGCGGGGCTGCACAGAACGTCACCCGCTGACAACACCTGGGTGCCTGTCTGCCTGCACAGCAGCTTGGGAGAGAAGTGTGTCTGGTGCAAAGGCAGGTTCAGGCTGCCCCAGGTGCTGGGAGTCGCTTCGCCAGTGCACGGGCTCTGGGCTGGACATCACAGCTGCACTCCCACAGGAACGAACACTGGCACTGCGAGAACCTTGGGCCACTGACAGGGCCACCTGCTGACAGACTGGCTGTGCCCTGCACAAGGTGAGCCTCCCTTCGTGTCTCTGTGGCTGTGGAGAAGCTTGTACACATATATATGCATAAACACACGAGTAGACATAGGTATGGATGTCTGTATGCTCATACATACAATGTATGATACATACATACACACAATGATTCATATGGTACACTCATACATACAATATGTGTGTATGCATATATTCTACTCATTCTACATACATACATATATTCATGCACATACACAGACATGTTGTACATGCAAATATGGACATGGATGCACATAGAGACATTATACATGAATACGTACATATATAACATAGCTTACTTCTGTAACATGTAATACACTGCTATATTGTATATATACGCACATATTCAATGTTATATATTATATATATAAAATATAACTTCTGTTGTTGAGATCAAATTGTCCCTAAGGAGATCAAAGGCTGGGACTGGTTTGCAGCCCTCTCTACAGGGTTTTTATCCTTTCCTTCAGCTCCACCATGTTTGCAGAAGGGCTGCAGTACCTCACTGTGTGCCACAGTGGGTGGGAGCTGGCAGGCCCTTGGCCCAAGCACTAAACATTTAGACCAAGGTACAGCTGTTTGTTTTGGTTTGTTTTGGTAGTTCAATTTTTATCTGTAGATGACATAAGGGGCCATAAGCACTTGTACTACATGAAGTATTGATTTCCAAAGGGAAGTGGCTGATGAATCACTGCAGGTCCAGCTCTAAAAGATGCCCAAGTGCTGCTTGACCCAGCATTCTCCTTGGGCCTGCAGGGCAGTGACTCTCCAGCAGTCATGAGGGCAATGGAGACAAAGATGAATGGCTCATTTCCCCCATAATGCACCACAGAAACAGGCTTTTATGAAAAACAGAGCACAGACAAGATGGAAAGGGCAACAGTCATTTTCGAAGGTCACACATATCATTTCTTTTGGCAACTTTGCCTCTGTGACTGACAAAAGCAGGACAGATCAAGTGTCTTCCATCAGACCTGGATTAAAAAATGAAGTCATGTTGCTTGGAGAACTGACAGTCCCACCAAAAATAATAGAGGCTGCTGACAGTTCTGGCTTGGCAATAAAAAGCCTCTTCCCACATTGTCAAAAGAGCTTCTCTGGTATGGGCATAAATAAGGCATTATTTGAATGGAAATGTTAATGGCAAGGAGCTATAAATCATATTGGTCTGTTGCAGTAACAGACTGTGGCTGAAAAACTTGTTCTTGTTTCTCATATATATGGAAATATACGTGTGTGTGTGTATAAACAAAACATGCACATCTATTCATATCTCTATATACATAGTATTATTCTATGCATGTTCCCTACAAACAATGGTAGCTAAAATTACTTAGCAAACAGTCCTTCCCCTAAGAGCAAATGCTTGGTGTGATGCACTGAGGGCTGTTGTGTAAGATTTGACTGAGTATCTTTCCCATACATAAAGGTGTAACATAGCAACCATTTTTTCTGCTCAGAAAACACCGTTTCCAAGCTAATTATTACTGCCCTTATCAGTGGCCACTGTCAGGGCTCCTGACGCAGTGCTGGGCTGGGCAAGAGGCTCAGCAGCTTCGAGCAGCCACAGTCTGGATGAAGATGGTCATGGAGAAGAGGCATGGCAAGTGAGGGCTCACCCTGTGGGTGCACACTCATGGCAAGGGAGATGTTTGGAGGCTCAAGTGTTCCGATGGCCTCGCTGGGACAGGGAGCTGCCCCTGGCTGCTCAGTGGGACTGTAGCCACTGCTTGGGAAGAGCCCACAGCCCAAGCCAACCCTGTGCTGGAGGCAGTCAGGTGTTTCACCATGTCATAAGTTTATTTATAAATATATACATCCATAAATATATATATATGTTATATAAATATATGCACACATGCACACACACACTCAGAGACATCCCTGCATGCATATCGGGGTGAAGGAGAATTCCATCTCTCGACATTCAAAACAACTCTCTTTGCCTAAAGGACCAAAGCTGTCGACCCTAAGGGACAGTGTCTGCAGTGCCCAGCTGCCGAGGCTGGACCATCAGTGCTGCCATGGCACTGCTGCTGGAACCAGGGCTGTCCCCACGCCCCAGGACCAGCACAGTGGGAGCACCACAGGAATGTCCTGCAATTGCTGCTGGGAGCGAGCTCGCGGGCAGGCAGAAGGGAGGGGACCACACATGAGAAATTCCAACCCCAGACATCTCCCAGCAGGCACTGTCCCTGGAGGGGCACTGCCCGGCGGGCTGGGGACAGGACAGGGCTTGGTCTGCGGTGCAGGGGCCAGTGCAGTCCTGGCCGTGGCCCAGCATGCTGGCACCAAACTGGGCACTGCCAGCGCCCCGCAGTGTCCCCAGCGCTGGGCTCACAGCTGATGGAGGTGTTGGGTGCAATGCCAACATGGGGTTATATAAACCTAAAAGCATTTTATATAAGCCTATTTTATCTGCAAATCATTTATATTTAGAACACCTATTTCTACTGGAAACACTAAAACCATATTACATAAGAGCTTGTTTAAATCCTTTGGCTTAAGGCTTGGGCAGGGGGAGGGGTTGGTTCAGGCATGGTGCATTCAGGCTGCAGGTCATAATCACAGCATCAACCAGCAGCCAAACCCCAGTTTTAAAATCCTTTTTGCTTTCATTCCACGCTGCCCTGACAATAGCAGAATACTTCCCTGAAGGGTAATTTTCCTCTTTCTCAGTGCTGCCTTCGTGTTTGGAAACTCTCATTTATAATGCTGTGGACGTGCTGCCAGCCCAGGAGAGACAGCAGCTCGGCAGTGCCCGGTCAGTGTCCTTGTGCCTGGGCTGTGACAGTGGGTGGGAACGCTGCTGACATCACCTGAGAGGCTGCTGAGCCTTTCTCAGAAATTAAAACATGCAGTAACTGGAAATGACTGTTTAGCACTATAAAATAACTTACATCGTCATTCCTGCAATGATGTTTTCTAATGAATGAGTTTTTCCCCGAGCCCTCCCGCGAGGAGGAGGCAGGAATGGCGGTGATGATGGCCATCAAATCCATGTCTAATGCACCGAGGGCAGCTGGAACCTTTGGATGCTCACTCTGCCCTGCTGCAGCCCTGAAAACATCTGTTCCCACCATGTGCCAGAAGAAGCTGCTCCCTACAAGGCTGGGATAAGCTGCAGCACCCCACACCACTCTGTTGGGCCATGGTGCACAGGGGGCTGTGGTACTGGCTCCCCACAGCCAGCACAGCACAGCTCTGGGGACAGCAGCCCCTCCTCATGCAGGCAGAGGTGCTGTGGTGGCCACCACAGCACTGCTGTGGCAAACAAGTCCTGGCACAGCATGTGGATGCTACTCCCACCTTGCTTTCCTAGTGTGAGGGACTCCAAAAATGGAGAAGTGGGAGATGCCCCCTCACAGGGATGACGCTATCTGTGGGAACTCTCCATTGCCCCACAGCATCAATGCTGTCCTGCTGAACAGCATGGCTTCAGCAACAGCAGGTACAACTGACCTTCCCTCCTTTACAGTCAGTCTAGACCAAACCTTCTGGTTTTTTCCTACCCCCCTTTTGAAAGTAAGGTCAGGAATCACTCCTTCTCACTTGCTTTCTAAGGCAGCATGGCCAGGGCTCTGTCTCCAGGCTGGATGTACCCTGTCCAGGTGGGATGTGCTACCTCTGCAAACACATTGCTCTCCCAAACCAACTGGGCTGGGCTCTCCCACTGCTTTCTCATCTGGATGCTACTTTTAATCACCATCACTGCTCCAATTCTCTCTGTAAGTGCTCCACATTCAGGTGACACCGTTCATTAGTTTCTATAAATGCCCAGGACACTGCAGAGATTTCAGGGACAAAGTAAGAGCTAAAGCTGTAAATGACTTTCCTCCTTACCTTAATCTTCCAACTCCCTTAAGGTGACTCCAGCATGGGGGAAGCCTGGTTTGTCCCACCCAGTCAGCACCCTGCTCTTGCAGGATGAAGTTTAACCACTCCATCTTTCATTTTCCTGCTGTATAGCGGAGAAGACAACACACAAATTTCTTAGTGGTGCAGGAGGAAAGCAATTAACATCTGTGCATGCTGCAAAGCCTCTTGAGACTTGCTTCCCTCTGAAGAAGTGAAAGTATCTTAAACTGTTTGAAAACTTCTTCTTTCCTAAATTTCTGTGAGCTCAGCTGTGTGGGCAATGGGGCTGGGGTGCTATGTGGAAGTGAGATGGAAATGGAGTGCCCTAGTGCCCAGAGGCAACATTCCTTGCTGGGAATTACCCCAGGGCACGAGCAGTAGCATCTCCAACTTGGTTTCCACAGCAGCTTCCTGAGTATTTTAAGGAGAAGGGGGAAAGGACCAAGTTGGCAGGTTCCTGACCTGCTGCCACTGGCCTCACTGGTGGAGAGCAGGGTGCCTGTGCTGAGGGATGGAGCTTTCCTGAGCCCTGCAGGCTGCTCAGCCCCACCACCCCAGGGCTGGTGCAGGCTGCCCTGCCTGCTGGCCCAGCTCCCCTCACATCGCCACTCAAATCACTCAAGCAAATTCTTCTCGTATTTCACTCGAGCCAGACGCTGTAAATTGGATTGAAGTCGTGCCTGGAGAGATTTCTCATGTCAAATATGTAAAACTAATGGAATTTGAACTGTTTCTCCTCTGCCACAGGGGTGTTGCTCCCCACACCCCCCTCCTGGCATGCAGGGAGCTCCCCAGATCCAGCTCCTTGAGTTTGAAGCTGGCTCTCCTGTGACACTGCCCACAGGGACCAAAATTGATGTCAAAAGCTGCAATAGTGAAGAAGTTAATCTTGAAAATGCATCTCTTTACTTAGTCTTGGAAAAAATTGTACAGATACTGATTATTAAAGGAGCTGGGCATCCCACTACTCCAGAAAATGGCCTGAGCTCCAGGGGCAGTTGGGCCACTGACTCCAGTCAATTCACTTTAAGCACTCCATCTCCTCCTATTTTTAATCACTTATCATAAAAGCCAAGTGATGTTGTGACTATTTCATGGGCCTGGAGAACAAATCTGTCTCATTTTTTGAGCATGGAAGAAGAGAAACTGAGGTGATAGGAAACACTGGCATCCTCAGGACCGAAATCATCTGGAACACTCATGAGAAAAGCAAGTTGCAGATACCCCAGGGAAAGCCCAATTCCCCTGCTGCAGGACCTGTGTGGTGCTAGGCAGAGCACCCAAGCCCCTTCACTCCCAAGCCCTACAACCATGCCTTGCCAGCTGGGATGCCTAAGTGGGGAAAGACCTGATGTCAGGGAACAACTGCTCTGTGTTAAGTGGCTGATTAAAACTGGGGACAAGGTCCTCATCCAAGGGCTGTTCTGCATCCATCTGCACTGCATTGACAAACACGGGCAATTGCAGTGTACATAGTAGATTCAATTTAGCCATGGATAGCAGTTTGGACTCATGGAAAATAGCAATTTTCATTTCACCTGAAGAACAACCCAGTTTGATTTAGCCTCAGCGATTTTAGTATGCATTTGTTAATGGCTCAATGACCTCATAAATTATGGGGCACTGAGTTCATGCTTGCTTCTGAGCACGGTCCACACGTGCTGGAGCCTGGGACCTGCAATGTAGAGCCCTCTCATGAGCCCACCACGCTCTCCAGGCTGAAACCAGTGTCTGGCACTGCAGCTGCCCTGCTCCCAGAGGAGCAGAAACACCTCAGTGCTGGCTGTGTAAGGCACTCGAGAAGCTGGCTGGGCACTGGCCAGCAGCCCCTCGCCAGCCCCAGCAACAGCCTCTGACAGCTCTGGGGATAGGAACCAGCTCCCTCAGCCACCCCTGCCGTAAATCCACAGCACTGACTGCTGCTGTCAGCCCCTGGGAGGAAGAGGCACTTTAATGAGAGACAAACACTGTTTGGTTTTTATTTTGTTGTAGCTGGAAGGACGCCACGGATGGCAGCTCGGAGAGCGGGCTGTGATCAGCTGGGAGATATCCAGCTCCCTGCTGGCAGCCGGGCTCTGGAACAGCTCCATCCCGCTGCCTGGCAGGTCCTATCTGGTAAATAAATGTGCTGCCAGGCTGATGTGTTGTAGGGAATGGCTTATGACCTTCACCCAACAAAAAAGAATTCAGGCAGGTGTTGAGAGAAGGTGAGTGAACACATTGGTGTAAATAGCCATAATCAGTCATGTTTTGGGGAATACAAGATACCAGTCTGCTGCCAGCAGAGCTGTGCTGCCTCTGCCTCAAGGCTTTGGTGTGGGCCTACACATGTGAGAACTGGGTGTTTTGCCCCAAAGAGCCTGTGTGAGAGCCTTCCTGCTCCCAGCAGCCTTCTGCAGCCCGTCAGCTCTGCAGCCCCACTCTGTTACCAGCTTTCCAACATCCTGTTTTCACTGGGATTATTTTAATCTTCCTGTTTCCCATCATATTTTTCCTCCTGCCCATGCCAACAAAGACTGCAATTCCTGGCAGGCAGGGCGGAAACCTCCTCCCTGGGCTGCAGCAGCATTTTGGAGGATGAGCTGGACTCTGCCCTGGTCACGCCTGGCTCCTCTCCACTGCTGGTGCTGGTACCCACTGCTGACCCACCAGAGCCACCCAGCTGCTTACAGCACGTCGTTTCCAGCCCGCTTGCCCAGCAAATCGCTCAAGCAGCTCTGTGCTCTTGTATTTTTCTCTGTGTTGGCTGAAGAATCAAAACACCTGCTCCACTGCTGACATCATTATGGTTTTATCAGGGCAGGAGCAACGCTGCAAGGTTCTGATTAACTGAGCCACACAGGTGTGGGCAGCCAGCCTCTGCCATGTTCCAGCTGCAAACCGTGAGCCTCTCCATGGCTGCCCAGCTTGCCAGAGCTCCACTTAGGCTTCCAGGGTTTGCTTTTCTCCCGGATTTGCTCTGCATGATGAATCTCCTTGCCCTGTCCAGGTCCCTAAGCCAGTCACAGGTTTTTCACCTTGCCTTGCTGGAAGTGGATGCTGTACTCTGGGTGATGCATTTCCAAGGCCAATAGAAATACAGACACAAGTGCCAGCAATCCCAAAGGACATACCTGTCCACTCTGCACTCCAACAGACTGGCACCTTGCTGCTTCACAGGGCTAGGCATGATGCAAAACTGAGAGACTCAAACGCCTGAGGGTCTCTCTGTATAAAAGCAAGTAAAAATAGAATAAAGAATTGTGGAAAACCAGTGAAATATCATGAGTAAGGGTCCAAAAGATAATTTAGTATCTAGAAGTAATTTAATCTTTCAATATGTGTCAACATCAAATCTGCTAAGACTCTAACAATAGCAGAAAATATCTGAGACAAATATGATACAAAACAAAACCCAAACCCTTCTGCTTTCTTAATCATAGGCTTTAAGAATTTTTCTGCTAGTAACCCAGCTATTTCAAGAGCTGTACTGTCTAAATCTATATCCAAACAATCATAGGAGTCACAGTAAATCTGTCATTCAGTTATTGAGGTCTATGCTTTAAATCCTTCTAAATGATAAAATTCGAGGCAGACATCAAAAGGAACCATTGTTTCTCTACAGCCTCTAGCACTGAAGATTTAAATTCTAATCCAGTCAGAATGGCATCACCAAGAACGAGAATGAGAAAATGTCCTTTCAATGCTTGAGCCTGGCTTTGGAACATCCATTGCTGAAGCCTGAGCTGCAAACTGAAAGATCAACAATCTTGTAAAGCAGAAATTCTACCCTGGCTATACTTGCTTTTTGGGAAGATGTTGTGGAGATGATGACACAGAAAAATGATGAGGTTTATACTTACCTTGCACCAGCCACAGTGGGATTAGTGTGGCAGTGAAACTTCCACTCTACACAGCACCAGAGCCCTGGGATATGGCTTAAGAAAGATGGCAAAATTCAGATATAAAGGAAAGCTGTATTTTATTAGGCCTCACATCTATTCTCAGAGTGGCCAGTGATCTTTAACCAAGCAGGCAGGGGATCACCCACTTGCCTTGGACTATATTCAACCATGAATGATTACTAGAAGAATATAATAAGCCTAAACCAAATGTTACAAGAAATCTGGAGAAACAAAAAGTGTAAGCTAAGACACAAGTAATGCAGAATACCAACTTAGGTCAAAATAAATCAGCCTTCTACCAATGTTAAAATTGAAGAAAACCCATCAAAGCATCAGCCACCAATTCAGGAATGACTCTGTGCTCTAGAAACACTGATTGGATGGAAGCATAGATTAACCCAGGTCCCCAGGGACAGATGGAAAAGCCCTTCCCTACTCCTTTTCCCTACAGCCATGCTCTTACTCAGTGCGTGAGCTGCAGGAATCATCTCCCAGCACCTTTGTGCTGGGAACAAGGGAGTCAGAGCTGGGACATGAAGGGCAATGGAACTGCTGGCTCTGATGCTGGACAAGTCACAAGTTCCGTGTCCCAGCCCCAGCTGCCAAACGCACACTTTGGTATTTCATACCACGTGTAGCGATCCAGGCTGGGTGACATTAAGGTTAAAAGTAATTTTGGCTGCAGTAGCCCAGCACAGAGATTACAAAAGCTATTTTATTATCAGAGTTCTCTATAGAAGGGCTGCTCAGCAGTCAGGATGCAGCAGATTCCTGAGGAAAGCAGATGACACGTGTGGCTGCTGCCAGCTACCAACCCAGCTATTCTCAGAGCGTGGCCATACCTGGCCATCCCCACGTCCCCAGGGGGTGCTGGGCACAGCTCCCCCTGCACATGGCCTGCTGCACACAAATCACCAAAGCAGCCATGCTACTCCCCAGCCAAAAGCAGCCACTGAACTTTTCAACAGTCAGTATTTTAAGGAGTTCTCCAATAGCACTCAGAGTAAGCAGATAACCATTTTAAATATAGACAGCGGAATGGAAGCCCGAGTGCTGGGTGCCAGCAGTGATCTGGATTATTTGCTTGTTACTAAATACCCCCTGGCATGACTGCCCAGGTCGTGCAGCTCAAGTCTGACGCAAACGGTGGCAGAACAGCAAACAAGAATCTACAGGATTTTGTAAGAACTGAAATAATTCAAGGAGTAAGGAACAAATTGGTTCAGGGCTGCTGTTGCTCAGGGCTGCATCTTTGGAAGAATGAAGACAGGTTACTGTTTAATTACATGTAAAACCCAGCTGAAGACCTAATAAGCACTTACAGATCTCAGCAGCAGGAAAGCAACATGAGTATAAATAAAGAAGACTTGTGGAAGCAGATTTAGCTCAAGGATGATTTTCCTCTTGATATTCAGCAATAATTGCACCACAATGTGTCACTGAATTCTTGGGCCCTGCCTACAGTTCTCTGGGGTTTGCAGTATACATGTGTAGAGTAGGGGATGAAAGTCCACATGTGGAAAAACTCCTACATCCCTGACCTTCACAGAGGTTGGAAGGGAACAGAGAAAACCAGCAACATTTGTTCTATGGAAAAAAACTTCTCTGGTGGACTCCTGTAAAAAAGGCATTAAAAACCTGTTCATAAGCCAGTGCCTCCAGGCAATCAGCTGGACCAAAGTGGGAACTTGGCAAGGTCTTACAAGGATGTAGCAGCATTGCTCTAAGAGCTTCTGCAGCACAAAAAAGGCAACAGCAAGGTGACAGGAAAACAAAGTACATCAAGGCACAGATTTTGCTGTAGGCAGCGAACCCTTTGCTGCAGGGACAGGTGTCCTGCTGAGCAGGACAGGGAGGGGCAGCAGCAGCAGGGCCTGCCCCAGTGGCCAGCAGGTTCACAGAATCCCACACCCAGCCTAGAGCCCCAGCAAACCAGCTCTACTCACAGCACAGACCAGCTAAGCTGTGCTGGTTGCACTGTCATCACACCACTATCAGCAGCATGGGCAAAGGCTTATAAAAATGGCTAGGAATATATATAGTAACTCTGATTTAATTAAAATTAAATACAACTCTGAGAAAGCTAACTGACCACGGCTGAGAACTCTTGATCAGAACAAACTGTTCAGCAATTATTAGACCTCATGTGATGACAGGATGTGCAAAAGGCTCAGTCCTGGTCTGTTGTAAACATCACCTCTTCTAGCTGAAGCTCTTGTTAAATATACTTTAAAATGCTGCCTTTTAAACAAAAGGTCACTTGGAGAAGAAAGGGCACTTTAAAAAGATGGTTAACATTCTCATTTCTTATTTGCTTTTTTGTTAAATAAGGGTGTTCTATTGTACTTGGCAAGCACCTTGGCGTGAAACAGTGGTCCCTTTATCTGGTTCATAATTTAAGCCTCTTCCATATTTTGTTTTAAAAGACAATGCTGTTGCTAGGTCACAGCCAAAGGGCTACACATGTAGCTGACCTATTTTTTCCTGAAGGGATAGGCACAGCCAGTGAGTACAGGCAAGAACCATCTTCCATGCCATGGGAACAACCTGTGACACGCTGCACTTCCTGCAGGCTGATCTTCCCACAGTCCTGCAGTTTGCCAAGGGAGAACCCAGCACCACACCCACAGAACCATCTCTTTCTAGCAGTGATTTCACTTTGCATGGTCCTTACAAAACACTTTTGTCTCCACAAAGGGAATTCCTTCTGCATAATAATCCCAACTGCCCAGCTGCACCCTACAGTGACCCACGGACAGAGCGTGTTGTGAGAACAGGGTTTGCACCAGAGCAGGCAGCACAGCCTGTACAGCGCTGCCTCCCCAGCACAGGTAGAAGACAAAGGTAATGAAGCACCATGCTGAGTTTAGGCTCAACACTCAACTCTCCCCTTCCTTTTAGTGTTAAACGTTCCCTTTGTACCCTTACAGGCTTCTTAAGTACTGTTAAGTTTCACAAGTGTTCTAAAAAAAATTAAAAAAGCAAAAAAGATACTTCATTTGTACAAGATGTGTTTCTTCCACACTTCCCACCCACTGCTTTCCTCCAATCTCAACAAAACCCCTACAGAGCCCTTGAGAACAGTCCCTTGCCCAGAGAGGGCAGCAGGTCACCCCCCTCCCTACAGCCCACACCCCACTGCTGTGGCTGCATGAATGTCCAGGGACCAAACCCAAGGACACACTCCCTGTCCCCTCCCCAGGTGCCCATCCTGTGCCACACTGAAGGGGCAGACACCCTTGTTTTAGGCCAGTTGGAACTGTGGCACCTGCCAGAGGAGCAGGGATGGAAGAGTCTGGAGGAACAAAAACATTATCATAGGAAAAGCTGTAGGAGTTTGCCAGAAGATGTTGCTTTATTGTACAGTTGATTAGCTCCCTCTGGAACAGCTGTGATGGGAGGAACGGGAAGAGAAATACTGTTCAGGGCTTGCTGCAACAGAGACCTGACCTGCACATTTTATAACATTAAAGCAGTTACCTGGTCATGCTCCCAAAATCTCCTTGTGGAAGTGCTCCAGCCAGGCTCTTGGCTGAGGAACCTGCAGGCTCACCTTCACTCCAGGCTGCCAGCAAGGTGAAGGGGCTCGCACACACACCACAGCTTTTCCTGTAACACTCACCTGGCTAAAACTTTGATAAAACAGTAACTTGGGTCACTTATACTCCCAGAAGAAATTCAGCACATCCAGGGAGAGTTTCTCATGCTTCCACGAGCAGTCTGTGTTAGGCAGTGACCCTCACAACTGCCCCAGCTGCAGCACAGCAGCTGCTCTTCATCTGGCAGCGCGTGTACAAAGCATCACAAACAGCCATTTTTGCTGGCCATGTTTTTATTTGTTTTTAGTTTTAAACAGGGGAGCCAATGATACATCCAGTATTTCAAAAAATCAGAAGGTAAAACAAATTTTTAAAAGACTGAGATGCTACATGCTATATTTAACCTAATTTTATTCATGCTTGCTTTTGAGGGGGGCTGGGAGTGGGACAGGAATCATTCAGTAAAAACATACAGTAAAAACAAAATGTCTCACCATATAGAACTTTAACCTACAGTAATGTTGTACCTTAATTATTTCCATGCACACAACTAACATTACAAAATTTTTAAAAAAATGAACACAATTAAGACTTCTAGGAGCATTTGATAATAAAGCAATTCCTAATTTCTTTTGTAGAGATCAAGCACCTCCAATTACAAATTCCTATACACAGTGAGTGCTTTACTTGAAATGAAAACTAAAAAATAAAAATAAAAATGTATTGGATAGCCTCAGAATAAGCCGATGTTAATATATATCCAGCTATGTAGGCAATAAAACCATAGTGCTAAACAAAAACTTTTATCTGAGAAGTAACTCAAAAATTGACTTTCTATAATTACAGAAATATACTTATTTGCTAAAATAAATAAAAGTGCTGCATATTAACACTTCACTATAAAGAATGCATACCAGAACATTTATAAATATTGAATGATTTTCAATAGGAATAGCTACTACAATAATGCTGGCTAAATAGAAGTGCATAATGAGAAGCACTATGGGTGGTTAATGTTTTGCCACATACTGCTGTTACCTTGAGGTAGATAACACATGCGTACCAAATTCTGCATTCATTTCAGTTGCTGCTGGTATCATGTGTCTAAGAAATGTGTAGAGTATGAAAAACTCTATAATACGCATGAATGAAAAAAATGTTTCGGGAAAAATAGATATTCTCATGCAATTATGTACAGTCTCACTGTGTAAGTTTCAAGGCAAGGTTCTTTTTCTGCAAAACATGGACACTGTTTTACTGAGAGAATGGGTTTTTTTTTACTTGGTTTAGTGCATTTTTTTGTTATCTCCTGCATTTTGCATTATTTTGCTCTATTCTTTAATTTTGTGTGCAAACGACATGCCAGTTTAAAAACAAAACTAACTCATGTATAGAAAGTAATTCTGGATTGTAAAAACAATGGTAAACAGAAAACTAATGAAATCCATACCAAAATTACACCATCTGATTCAAGTAAAAAAATTACTTACACTAGTAATAAAAAAAGACAAACACATCTCATGAATATAAAAGAAATGTCTGCTGAGTGTTTTAGTTTAGATGTTTCAGAATGCTGCTGTAGGTTTTGTGGGGAATCTGGGGAGATGATTTCATAGCAGAAGGCGTTAGTGTGGCCTGGATGGACTTGAGAGGCGAGCCAACAGGGCTGTGAAACTGAGGAATACCTATAGCCTCAAGCTGCTTGTTGAAGAGGAGTTCCCCACTGTTACTGAGAAAGCTCTCTTCTCTTTCCTTCTCCCCAAGCTTCCCCTCTTCTACTGGCTCAGGTTCTAGCATTTCAGCATCTTCTTTCTTACTAAAAAATTTGTCCAAATAACTGGTGTAAGTATTTTCTTTTTCAACTTGTTCATCTTTCCTTACTTCGCAACAGAACTGGTCTATGAGGAAGCACCCCTCCCCACCACTGACAAACTGACTGTCCCAAGAAGTTTGGTACAGAGCTTCTAACTGTGCCAAATTGGCCATTCCTTTCTCCTGCTTCTCTCTGCTTACCGACTTCGATATTATTCCTTTCAACTCTATCTGAGACACTGAACTATTCAAGTCATTTAATTTATCAACATCAGTAGACTCATGTTGTAAACTAAGCTGGATGGTTTCTGCTATAAAAGAATCAAAGTCAAACCCCTGATTCTTCTCCCTTTCTTTTTCAACAAGTTGTTGTGATGCTTCCTCAAGTGCTATCTGAGCTTTCACCAACCCATTCTTTTCACATTTAGACTTGCCTTTCTTGTCAGACTTTTCTTTGCTTTGTTCCTTCCAGTTTGAAAGATCTATAATAAGCTTGGGCTCATAGTAATGGTTAACTTCACTGTCTCGCCAAACTAAATTATCTAGGTATGAAGAGGATCTCATTTTGTAATTACAAGTGTGACTACATTCCAGATCACAGTACTTGTTTTCGTGGTGATCTGAATACTGCCAGCAAGGCTCAGTAGAGAAGTGGGTGTCAAAGGCAGGATCCTCCAGGTACTTTTCACGATCTCCATCCAAATATTTGCGAGGATCTACCTGCACTTCTTCTTCATCAGTAACGTCAGAAAGAGCCCTTGGATCACGCTGAACTTCATCAGCTTCATAGTTATTATGAATAGGCCAGTCATGGTCTGAAAACTGACTTTCATGGTATCTGTAAAACAATTTCATAAGTGTTAGCAGCTAAAAACAGTCTTCTGGCTCCCAAAACAGAGACAGTCAAGTTTAGAAATTCCCTCACAAAATAATGACAATTCAACACAAAGTTCTTCCTTAATCCAACTGGGTACCTCTTCCAGGTTTTTAATTTAATCTAGCATAAAGAAACATAATTATGTACAACAGCTCACTCCATTTACAGAACTTTTCCTAAAGTGTGTTTAATTGACTGAAGATGACTACTGTGAAATCTCTTTACTACAATGTGCATTAAGCATTAGACAAGACAATCATAATTAAAACTCTCCTTAAACAAAGTTTATTTTTAGAGAAGTATTTTGGGGAAGAAAAAAATAATAGAAATATTAACTTTAGATTCTAGAGTCCTGAGTGCAACTCAGGAATCCATCAGCACATCCAAGTCGCATCTAACAGATTATAAATCCAATGATACTCTATAAAGGAAAATTTTATTCTCAGCTCAACTCAAGAGGAAGAAACACAGAAAAGGAAATAATGCCCATGAAGCAATGTCACTTCAAGCACAAAACCATCCAATTATGTTACCACAGTAAGTGATAAATTTACCTTTCCCAATTATAAATATGGCTGTGACTTTCATCCATTAGCAGAATATCATCAACCTCATCTTCAATGTGAAAAGGATGACTTGAAATAGGCTCATCCGTTGGAAAGGAATAAATGCTCATATAAGGATGGGACAAAGCTTCTTCTGCTGTCAATCGATCCATGGGACTAAATGTCAGAATTTGCTCCAGAAAGTCCAGTGCTGTAGAATATAAGCTACCATTAAATGGGAAATTTCTGAATTTAGAACTTAACATTAAGGTGCAGTGCTTTGCTCTAGAGCCCTCTAGTTGTTTCAAAGTAGCTGCCTGTGAAGTATCAGCTACTGACAGTGCACTGCCAAATATGCATCCTGCAGCCATCAGAAAGAGAGAGAAGTCAAATCTACGATCAACCATAATTTAACTTAAAGCATAAAAAACAGCAAGAAACAGAAAGCTTTAAGCTGAATCAGTATCCATCAATGGCCACCAGGAAACACTGCTGTTACTTTGGCTGAGGGACTCTCTTCTAAAAATATTTGAAAGACAGTCCTCCTATACTGACTCCATTCCAATGCTCTCTTGTATTCAAAAGGCCAGTGTCTCAAAACAGAGCAATTGCAGTGCAAATAGGTCCAGCAGAGATTCACAATTCTACTCTAAAGATAACCAAGCAGCCATCATAAAAATAAACTTCTTTTATTAGGGCAGAAGAAAATCCTTCTTCAGAGAACACAGATTCTTCTAACTGAAACTTGCTTTTAACAGTCACACACCTGCACCTCAAAGCTGCACGCTATTTGATGATTTTGAAACATCAAAACATTGAATCAAGGATTTTTTTCACTACTTACCTTCAGGACTGATGCCTGGAAGCAACTGAGTTAAAGGTTTGTGTGGCTCAGTCATATCGTTTCTAATGTAAACTGGAATTACATTGAGAAGCTCCTGACGGTCCTCCTCATGTACGACAGGAATTGATTCTAGAATCAACTGCATCTGTTCAAGTTCATGTGCACCTGAGCACCAAAAGAAAAGACAAGCTGCAATTTTCAACTTTAAACATTTCTGATCCCTGTATATGAAAGGCATGTCAAAATCTTGTGCTCTGAGCAGCTATTTCCAGTAAAAGATTATAATCTCCTGCCAACAGAGGAAAGGCTGAAGTTCTGAATTTAAATGATAATAAACCTGAAGAGCTCTCGAGAAATGCGGTGGCATATGAAGAATTACAGAGCTGCTACTCACAGATAAAGAGACCTAACCTTAAGCTTTTGTAAGGGTGTTTTCACCATGGATGAGGTACTCTACAGTAATACCATTTTTATCATACACTATATACTGCCATCCTCCCCTTCCAACTGACCCACCTAATTAATACAGTATTTGTCCTCACTTTTTATTAGTAAGGGACATACAATTTAAACAGTAGTAGTTTAGCTCAGAAAGACACTTTGCAGGCTACAGCCATTTGTATTAATATTTACTCCAAAATCCTCCATTAACTGTTAAGTGCAAGACAAAAATCACCTGTCAGTTACACAGAG
Source organism: Anomalospiza imberbis (assembly GCF_031753505.1). Taxonomy (NCBI): domain Eukaryota; kingdom Metazoa; phylum Chordata; class Aves; order Passeriformes; family Viduidae; genus Anomalospiza; species Anomalospiza imberbis. The sequence goes on along the minus strand of NC_089693.1, from coordinate 12,052,219 downwards.
TGATGCTCTTTTTGAAAAAAGTACTCTATTATGATTGAAATTACAGTACTCTTTCAGCTCTACCTGAAGTTTCCCTGGGTAAGAACAATAAGGGCCCATACAGCAGGTCAATTTTGCATAATGAACAGCATCTATATTCAGTACTGGAGCACCCAGAAATATAACTTGCCAACTTCAGCTTGTTGCTCAGCTCCAAGGAGGATGTAGGATCCTAGAGATTCAACTAGCAAATGAAAGTATATAGGATTATTTGCATGCCAGTGTTTCCTTCCTTCACCAAGCAGCTCTGGGCAATCACAAGACTGATGTTATGTGACAATAAATATAAAAATAAATGGGGCCAGTAAGAGACTCTACCATCTCCAAACTTCCACACTCTCAGTTCACTTCAGTGCCTGCACAGCACAGCAGTCTGCACTGGACATCCTATCACACACCTTGCCAGGTGACTTGAAAAGCTGAGACAAAGTCACTGCAGAAAATCTGACAGAGTTCCTCAAATGAATCAGTACTGCTTTGTGTTAACATCTTCACTGGACTGAAAGAGCTGTTTTGTTCTGCTTCAGACTACAACAAATTACTTAATACGATCTATCAGATGTTATACTGCTTGTAATTTGTTGGAAAACAGATTCTACTGTGTAATTAGTACCATCCTAAAAATTAATTAGCTTTCTGTCCACTATCAGCAAAATAACCATTGCAAAATAGTAATTTAGAACAAATAAGCAGAGAAGTTGCTTGGAAAAGCTACTGAATTCCTCTGCCTCAACTTCCTTTCCCTCACTTGTTCCAGGTATTCTGCAATATTAATCTGTGTTCTTCCTTCCCATTCTCATCAGCTTTCTGAACAGCAGGATTCCTAAGGGATGGTTCAGAAGCAGACAGGAAGTTGCAATTAACAAAATCAATCCCTCCAAACAACTCTGCAGAAGAGCTTTCTTTATTCAGAGACTCAGGGCAGAATAATTATATCTCCAACTCTCTTCCCTTTCCAAATGCATGACGTCAAGAAATCCATTTTTCTTTAGATAAGAAAACCGCAGCAGTGCTAAATTTTCAGAAGAGCACATCTATATCTACAATATTTTTCTAAGTATCTACTTAATGCAATTAAGGCATATAAACAAGCCTACAAATTAAGGATTTTGGTGACTAAGAAAGTTTTTAAACAGAATTCTAACCCTGCACAGCAATTGGGCCAATAAAAAATTGTGACAAATACCAACGATACTCAAAGGAAAAAAAACAAAAATGCTGGCAGTTGTGATCAATCTATGCTGAATGATGAAATCTGCAGACTTTCTCCCACTGGGAACCTAATAAATCTTTTATCAGCAAAGCATTTAATACTCTGGGGACATTACTCCAGTAGTCAGTAACTCAAAAAAGAGTGAAAAACTCACTGCATGTTAAGAGAAGCCTCTGCATGTATTAATCACTGATTTATACCAAATAATGCTTTCAATTGACAGTTCTCTATTAACTACTTAGTGGGAAGAAACTCTCAATTCCATTGCCTTTTCATGCAAAGCTAAGAATGACTGCAGAGGTGTGCTTTCAGTCCACAGTCCTTGTGTCTAAAGGAATGTGAATTGTGAAGTGCAAGCTTAGCTCTCAGAGGTTTTATCTGTATTACTCCTATAATTCAGGCCAACAGGAGGAAATCCAAGAGTGAGCCTGGACGAGACAGCTGCTGCTGAGGCCCCAGGGTGCACAAAAACAAGCATTTCAGAGGTGTTTCAGCAGTTTGCTCATCTGCTCCCATGGACTGAGTGCTTGTCAGCAGGTGGTGATCTCCTATAGTGCAAATAACAGTTTCACTTTACCTAAAATGCTCTAGAGTTTGTGCTCTGAGCTAGGTCAGCAACATGGTACAGGATGGGCATCAAGAGATAGGCTCCAAAAATTTGCTCCTGATCCTAACCAAAGCTCTAATATCAATGCACCCAATGAGACCAGAGCATTGCTTCCTATCTTACCTGAAACAGTTGAAAGTTGCACATTTCCTTGCTGTATTGCACTAAATTTTACACCTTTAAATCTATGCCCCTGGGGCTTTTTAATTTAAAATATAGAGAAGCAAGAAGTGATTAGTTTGACTACATTAAAAAAATAAACTTTATGCATATGATGCTCAGGATATTCATAATCTTCAAATACTCCTGGATGCACTAATTCACACATGTATAAGAACACTTCTTAAGTAACCAATAAATTTAGCTTAACACAATTACAGATATATTTACCATGTATGACTTCTACAATAAATTATGTTATTTAGCTAAATACACACCAATACAAGTAACAAAACTGAAATATGCCCTGCTTTACAGATACATCAATTTATTATATAAGTGCACAAAAATATAGCATATCCTGACAGTCAGTGATTACTGATGTTATCCACAAGAACCAATCTTTCCTGAGGAAGATAATTAAGCAGTACCACTCCTTTTATGAATATACCACTGATTTTATTCTACCCACCTGCAAAGAGGGTTTTCCCAGTCAGCATTTCAGCAAAGATGCAACCTGCAGCCCACATGTCAATGGCTTTAGTGTAGTTGTTAGGAGAAAGCAAAAGCCGGGGCGATCTGTACCATTTAGTAACCAATCCTTCAGAAAGATGGCCCTAATGAAATTAATTTAAAAACTTTATTAGATTTTTAAGACTTATGTTTTTAAATTTATTTTTAATGCACTACTAACAAGATTTTTTTAGTCTCAAAGTCCCAGGGATTATACCGTGTGCATTCTACTAAACCTTCTTTCTACCTTTACAAGTATCTTTGTGAGTGAACAGCAACCATACACAAATGTGACACTATTTATTAGTGAAACAAGGCACTGCAGCAAAACTTTCTCATTCCCAGATGCCAAAAACTGCAAAGATTATACTAAATTCTCTTGTGAAACATCTAGACCAGGAGGACAGTATCTCTAAACCAATACCCAAAGTAGCCACACTTGCACTATGAATGCACTACTTATAATTTTATCTAAGGCTTCTATAATTAAATATAACTAAATGTTACTCTTAATCCCAGGTTCTGTCTTCACTGTTAAAACCTTTTCTTTTCTGAAACCATTTAGTAAAAAAAAACATATTTTATGCTTGCACTAGTCCTATCTGAGACAAATCATGCTAAGGAGGCCTTCCACAGCATATCTACCTGTGCAAAAAGGGGAAAGATGCTATTTTAAGAAGGCACAGTTGTCAATGCACCACTTAGATATAGTCCCACTCTCTGCATACCTTATGGGAATAATGAGGATCCATGATTCGTGCAAGACCAAAGTCACCAATCTTCAGCACCAAGTCTTCAGTATTAATGAAAAGATTAGCTGGTTTGAGATCTCTATGCAGAACATTTGCAGAGTGAATATACTTGAGCCCACGTAGCAGCTGGTACATGAAAAGTCTGGCATGATCTTCCAGTAAAGGGCCTTGCTCTAGCAAATTAGCCAGATCTGTCTCCATGTATTCCTGGACAATGTAAACACAGTTCAATTCTGTCAGGGAGCCCACATCATCTGTTAACCGGCTTCCACTGGGACCAAGAATTTCAAATACTTTGACAATGTTATCGTGGTCAAGTCTTCTAATAATTTTGATCTCACGTAGAGCATGTTTGACACTCTGGGGATCTGTAAGGACAATTTTCTTGACAGCTACTCTTTTGTCACAGTCATTATCGACAGCAGAAAAAACTAAGCCGTTTCCACCACAGCCCAGTGGTTTTAAGTCCATATACCGAGAGCCCAGATCAAAACCATGAATGTTCATGAGACTTTCAAATTTTTCTGCCATTTTAAAATTCTTTACGTTTTTTCCTCAAACTACTAAGCTTCTGTAAACACACGGAGACACTTCCACTGGTATCTGAAGGAAAGGTCTTAGAGAAAGGGAGAAGAAACACTTGGCTTTGACTGCAAGATGGTTTCTTGACACTCTCATTTCATTATGAGCCAGCCAGGCCTGTTGTGTCCCCTTGAATTTAGAGCCTGTAAGCTCTAGAACTCAAACTGAGCATAAGATAGAAAGATTGCAGCATTCATAGTTCAAGAAAGGTGCAGCATTTCTGCAGACATTAAAGAAAATACTCACAAGAAACTCAAACGGAATGAAATGACATACTATGCACTCAGCTCTACTGTGCTAATCTGGTTAACATTTAACAAAAATGTGAATAAATATGCACATAATAGGCTTCTATTAACATCCTCCTCCTCACAGTGCAGATACATTCAGTGTTGGACTGGTCCTGAGCAGCGTCATTCTATGGTGCTGGTAAGCACTATTTTTTTTTCCTTCTTCCTCCTTCTTCTCTTCTTTGTTTACAGTCTAGTTAAATGGGAAACTGGCAGCTCTTGATTTACAAAAGATGCCTTCTGTTAATGATCAGGTGGCTCTAGCTCACCACAATCACAATCAAAGCTACCATCCATTTTACTCCGTGGCAACCTGAAAAGCAGAGAAAAATACATCAGTACCCCAGCACATACAAAAGTCCTCCTCCTCCATCTCATTGAGTTATCCTAAATATAGAACTTATTTACTGTCCAGTTACAAAAAGAATAAATCATCAAAAAACCTAAACTAATTAGAAATTATATGTACCTTTCACACTTCTGGAGGAAAGCAATAATGACCAACCACCATTTCTAAAACATATATTGTGAGCATTTTTTATGTTATCTATTTAATTCATGGTACACATCAAGGAATCCTCCTGAGTCTTAATACAGAGACTAACAAAGCAAACTTGCTTCGTTAAGAGACAAGCCAGAAGCAACAGTATCCATAGGATCTGTCAGCAAATTTTGAAATAATTATTTTCACTAAACTTTTATTTGAACACAAAATCAGGTTTAACTATTTCACCATAATAAGAGGTAACTAGGTACTGGTCACGTGAAAAGGGTGACTTGTACACTCCCAGTATTTACTGAATATACAGCACACATCCAATGTCATTTATAAAGCTTTAGTCCTTGGGATCTTAGATAAAGTTTACCAACATCTCATATAATAACTTTGCCTCTATAGACTCATTGTTACAGGAATCATAGGGGTAATTCCTACATATCAGACAAATATTATGGCTTTATCAATTATTTCTATACTTATCCAACCTAGATTACAAAGAAACACTAGCAGCAAGTACATTTTACTTTTACTATTAGTAACTGATATGTTCTACAGCCATTTCCCTTAACACATGGGCTCTTTCAGACACCATTTATTTTTTTAATAGTGTAATGAGTTCACCTACTATTATAAAAAACCAAACTGGCCAATTTTCTCAGTAAGTTCCCATCAGCACCAGCAGAATGCAGTCAAAAAGACCACATGGTGCATTTTTGTACAACATCCTCACTTCTTTTAAAAACTCAAAAATGCCACAAAGGGAAGAGTCAGAGGTGTATGCTACACAGTGTGGTAAGCTTTGGGCAATTCCACTACAAGTCACTTGAATGTTCTTCCCCAACATGTATAGGTCACATCAAACCACCAAGGGCCTCCTGTTCAATCTCAGATGAACACATTTCAGCTCTTCCATAAATGTAAAGGTCGCCACACTATCCCAACACTTCAGAATTAATTATATGAATGTTTTCCTTTAAAACAGTGCTAGCCTTTCAGTGGGACAACTGGGAGCAAGCAAAACAAGACTCCTCACTCCTAACAGAGCAGCAAGAGCAGCTGACAAGTTATTAACATATTTTAAATAATAGCCTCAATTCACTAAAGTAATCAGAATTGTAGAGAGAAAAAGAAAAAAAAAAAGAAAGAAAGGCACACTGGCAATGAGAAACAAGACTGTTTCAACACATTTAAATATTACCCTTCCTTTGGGTCGAGCCTGACTGTCATCAAGACACAGCCCCAATGCCTGGCCTCGCTCCCTCCTGCCACACACCACCTGCCCCCAGGGATGTGGACTAACACAGGAAAGAAGGAAACACATGCTATCCTCTGCTCAGTTTTTCTTTTTAAATAAAGATCGCCAAATGTAGTATTTCTGAACTGAAAAGCACTGAGCTGCCCTCTACTGATGTGGTATACCCTGCCACAAGGGTGATCTTCAGAGCTTTCTCTACCTAGAACATGGAACTTAAGATTGCATTAAGATTCCTTTCTTTGTGCATTGGCAACAGTCCTAATTTTAAACAGTATTTTACAAGAGTTATTATAGTCTCAGTACAAACACAATGAGGTAACACTACTACTTTTCCCCAAACTATCTTGAATTTTTAGCAATATTAAGACATTAGAGTGACGACCCCTTTTAAAACACCTATGAATTTATTTAAAGAACAAAAGTAAAATTTATCCTAAAGAGGACAGCATCAGTGACTATCCAAGACTGTTCTTTTTGCCAGATGTCTAGCCTCTTGATTTTTATTATTTTTAAACTGGAAAGTATTTTCTCACTCACATGCACTACTTTCAAGTTCACTCATTCTGAGCTGCTGCCTGTACAACAGTTCACATCACCCCATTCACCTTTCATTCCAACAGCCCCCCAGCTGTTACCGAAATTAAGATTTGTACCAATACTTCAAATTTCACATTAACTTGAGGTCCAAGGCCTCTGTTCAATTACCCTGCATTAAGCTGTATTTTACATCCTTGGGACCATCTACAACCAGTTGTATTCTGCCTCATAATTACGCTTATTGTTTTACACTGCTGATGTCTTCAACATGCAGCAATACCGAAACTGTTTGCACCAGCTGCGTGACACATCTGGAAACTCTCTTTTAACTAGTCCCATTAAACAGCCCAGGAACAGATTCAAAACGATGCCCATCAGCAGCAAAGATTAAGATCTTTGCCATAACTCAGATCTTACCCCCTACTGCCATGAGTGAATGCACCAATGAACGGTCTGCTTCAGGGAGAAAGGGAACTATGGCCCACTCCTGAAGTAGGAGCCCTAAAATTTTCATTCTGTATCTCTGAAATGATGCATTTTTAATCATCAGTTTACACTTATCCTTCCACCAGGTGTCCACTAATTATAATGTTTTCAGAGAACATGCAATGATCTCCACAACCAGACTGATTTAGCTAAGAAAACAAACGCTGGCAACATAAGCAACCAACCTGGTGCAGCCTTCATTTGACCTGATCATGCTCCAAGCTTCCTATCTGTGAATAAATTACTTAATCCCATGTTCTAGCCACTTGAAATGTATAATGGACTACTGTATAAAAAAGGGAGATTTATAATCCAAATTTGTGCTGAACAGGCTACTGACGGAGGCACTGACATTTTCATCTAGGCTGTCACCTTGCCACAACATCCAGGTTTTTTATAATGGTACTGTTACTCCTTCCTCAAAGTTTAAAGAGTGAACCACAAAGATACGAGTTCCTTAAGTGGTTTATAACTATGGTTTTAAAATGGGTCAGTTCTTGGGAAAGGTTAACAGAAGTGACCCACAGAAGGCTTTGAAATCATCTCTAGCGATGATCATCACACTTGACTGGATTCAGGCATTGCGCAAGAAGCTCCTTCAAATCATGCTCAACTCCTGCACGTGGATTTATCACAGTTTTCAGGAAACAGGATGTACACCAAAATAGTCAGGTATGAGGTGTTTACTTTGTCAGAAATACAAATAAGACTAAAAGATACCAGTTAATTTGATTATGCTGACCGTATAATGATCAAATTATTACTCACAGGAGAAAGACCAAGAATGACTAATGACATATTATACAATCTGCTAAGTACTATCTCTTTGACTAAAAAATACGGGGCACAGAAGAACTTTTTTTTAGATCAGCCACGTTGCAGTCAGTAGGCAGAGTGAGTCATCGTCCAACTCACGAAACTGCTGCTTTCTAAAGCCTCCTACTTGCTCCCCACACTGTTTAGGGAACTCGGTGCTGGCAGTAAGCAAATGTTACTATTAGTTTATAAATCTTCTGAAGGATCTGTAAAAACACACAAGAACCCAATGTACTTTTTTGTATTGTGTTTAAAAATGGTTTGGCTCTCCCTTTAGATAATAATGAAAATACCCCAGAAGAAGCCCACCATCAGCTAACCACAGCCGTCTGCACCTCTGCAGACCTGCTACCATCTGCTGTTCCACTGAGCAGGTAACCAGTCAAGAGTGAATTCGAGATAACAACCACACAAGTAAGGACTGAGCTTGAGCAAAGGGCTGAAATGAAAGTTCCCGTTTTAGCTTTAGAACACACATTTCCTAAACACAATTGCCAAACCAAAATGCACCCCTATTTTAAGCCACCACTTTCCGGAATTTGTAACTGGTTTATTAACACACAATGCTGTGATGGCGTTATTTTTCTACGTACACACACATCTATGTAAAAAGCTTACTGGCAACAGCACTGGCCATACGACAACACGCCTAGCGCCGTTTGTTTTTCCACAATATAATTAAGAGCCATTGTCAGGCTGAACCCAAACGGCACTGAATTAGCCAGAAAAAAAGACACATCCTACAGACGCCAAGCGAGAGCATCCTGCCTGCCTAGGCAAGGGTACCTGTTCCCCAGATCCCAAAACTCGGGCAGTCTCTCTTCAAGCCATTTCCGTCGGGTGTTTCATGCTACTTATTAAGAGCATTAAGTCACTTTTCCCACAAAAGGTTCCCGGAGCCTGCGGGCTCCCGGGAGCAGGAGCGAGCGGTACCTGTGCCCTATCTGGTTGGGCTCGCAGAACCGCGCTGAATGCAGCTGCAAAACTTCCGCAGGCGGCGGAGGCCGGGCCCCCCCGGCGAAGGACATCCTCCCTCCCGCCGCCCCCAGGCCGAGCAGCCTCGCCCGCCCGCGCCGCTGCTCCGGCCGCCCGGGCCGAGGGACCCGCTGCCGCCGTGCCGCGGGGGGCCAGCCCGGCGCGGACCCCGCCGGCGCAGCCCTACCTTCAAACGCCCTTCAGGCCGCGCCCGCCGCCCCCCGCACAGGCGGCCCCGGGCCCGGCGCTGCAGCCGCCGGCAGCGCCCCCCGCGCGGCCGCCCCCGCCCGCCCGATCAGCGCCCGCTCGCCCCGCTCGGCCCCGCGGCCGCCGCAGTGCGGAGGGGCCGGGCCGGGCCCGGGCGGAACGGGCCGGGGGCGCCGCCGCCGCCGCCGGGCGGGACGGAGGGAACAAAGCGCCTTTGTGCGGCGGGGCCGGGCCCGCGCGTGCGGTGGCCGAGACCCCCCGCGCCCCCCGCCCCTCGCACTCACGGGCCTTCCCAGGCTCATCGGGGGTGCGCTGCTCACACGGCCGAGCCCCGCGGCCCCGCCACCGGCCCTCGCCCGGCGCCCGCCCGCCTCGCCGCAGTTGCCGCTGCCGCAGCCGCCGCCATGTAACCCGGCGCGGAGGGCAGGGAGGGGCGGCGCGGCGGCGGCTCCGCCCGCCAGGGGCGGCCCCGGGCGGCCCTCGGGGACGGGGGCGGGACGGGAGCGGAGCAGCGCAGCGCCCGGAGTCGGTGCGGGCCACGGTCAGCCGTGCGGCCGACCCTGTCCGCGGCGGGGCGGCCCGCGCGACATCCGCTCGCTCACCTCGCCGCCTCGCCTGTCGGCCTGAGGCACGGCGCTCCCGCCCTGCCCGGCTGGCCCGAGGGGTTCGGCGGTCTGGCAGCACGGTTGAGTCACACGCAGCACGGAAAGGCGGCAGGTGGAGCGGTGTGCACCCAAGGGAGCGCGGCCGCGGCTCTGCCCGCCCCGGTGGCCCCTGCGGCAGCCAGAGCAGCGGGACCGGGAGGCCCAGCGGGGGCCCCGCCGAACGAGCGCTGTCCCGGGGCTGTGGGTGCGCGGAGCTCCAGCAGCGACACGCGGGGAAGCGCCCGGGTGCGCCCCGTTCAACTGGCCCGTCACTAAACGTCCCTCACGGCACAGAAACAAACAGTTGGAAGGCAACAGGCGGGCGCAGCGGAGGCAGTTCCTTTCTCCGAAGGTGACACTTCGGATCAGATGTTCTGCAGTCTTAATATCATGGCCCATCTGAGTCTTCTCCCCACAAGCATCTACAAATCTTTGCCATTGCTGTCACCTCTAGATACCACAAACGATTTCTGTCTTGCTATAGCATCTCCATTAACTACGAGTCTGCTTTTCCCCAAAACCACAACTAATACAGCAAAATAAAAATAATGAAAACTTTACATTTTTCACCCGTAAGACTCGTATACAGCACTCTTAGTAAGGAGAGAGAAGCATGAGGACTCCAAGTCTCTAGGTATCAGAAGAGCCTTCTGCTTCTACTAACCCAGTTTCGGTACAACTGTCAAGGCAGGGTGCAGTTTTCCTTTTGCAGTCCCTCATATGCCTTTCCAGTGCAGGATGGCTCAAAAAGTGATAATCAATACTCTTTTTTTGCTGGATAAACACAGGTTATTTATAGCTAGCACTAGGACAGAAGTTATATGCAATAGGGCTCTATTGCTCTGCTGCCATTTGGACAGAAGCATCCAATTGGCCCTTGCACTTTTAGATCATGTAACTATTTTTTAAAATAAACAAGTCATATATCAACATCCAAGGATCTCCCTACTCAGCTTTTCTAAAGTTTTTAAAGTAACTTTTAAACTCTCTTCAATTATGCAGCAAACGTCCTCTGTTTCAATTAGTCAGATGCAGTGCTAGCTCTGATACTGACCCCACTAGCAGGAGAGGTGACCTGGGCATTTGGCAGTGCAGCACTGTGCTCACAGCACACATACAGAAGTCAGTAACCAAACTGACACTTTACTTTACAATGCTTGCTAATTGATAGGCAGCTCACCATGCTGCCAACAGTACAGAAAAGTCAGAAACAAAGCTTCAGTTCTTCTGCCCACCCAGCAAAACAGAGCTGGAAGATTACTGCACTGCTGCTCCAGAAGGCCTGTATTTAAATACACTCCATAAAGAAAAATCTGCAGGAGTGCATATTTGGAAGAGGTGATGTTAGGACGGCAACCAGAGCCAAGCCACAGAGGAGTTTTTACTTGAATTAAAGGAAGAGATTTGGGGTTTAAAAAAAAAAGGCAGGAGCAGCAGTGGTTGTATATCTAAATCCTGAGCTATTTAGTTAATTAAAGAACTCCATCCATACAAAGTATTTTCATTATGAGAAAAGAGCAAGCTGATCCTCAGATTCTAGAGTGCTGAAGTAAGAAAAATTTTATATTACATCCTTGAATAGCACCTGGAGGGCCCATAATCTGTGTCCATTGGGACTGTTAGCCAGTATCCCCAGTGTCAATTCAGTCAGGTGGAGAAGTTGCACATCCATGGAGTTTGCTCTGCAGCAGCCCAGACTGTTTGAAAAGTAGTTCAACGAACACAGAGGAGGTTTGCAGTAAGCAGCAAGCTTCCTCACTTGGGTAGCACACGCTCACTTATTAATCTCCCATAGCCCAGAAGTGCCACCAGTTTCTGGGATTCTTAATTCATAAATCATGAACTGCATTCTTTTTTTTCCCCCTCCAAATTCTTTTCTCCCATTCCAGGAATGTAGTTCGTGGTTGGATTTAGTGAATGAGATTCTTCAGTCTAGAGGAAAATCTTGCAACAAGGAGAAACATGGTGCAGGAATGTTACTTGCCTTCAGCCTCATTATTTATAGAATTACAATACAAATGAGAGTTGCTCAGAATTGTGTGTCACATGACAATTTAGAACTATCTAATCCAGCAAACTGCTAATCTGTTTTCAGATTTTTAATATCCTATTGATTAGGTTATAAATTACTGTGACAATTATTTTCCTCATTTCCCACAAGAATGCAATTTCATAGCACGTAGATTATATGCTAATGATACCAACCCATTCTAAAATACTGGCAGATATTAACTGTCAGTGAAATGCAGAACAAGAAGAGAACTGGATTTCAAAGGTCATAAAGACCAGCAATTAAAAAATAATTAGAAGTGCAGCAATGATTCATTTATTATATCCAAGTTCAAAAAGATCAAACAGTAAATTCCAGTGTAATATTTCAGTCCTGTGTGTGAATTGTTACTTGTGGCATAAAAGGGAATGAAGTATTTTTAAGTGTCCACACCCATTATGATTGGCAAGGGAAGAAAGGTTTGGAGACGGTTTGAAAAGGTTGCCCAAGGTAACTTGGCAGCTCCAGGCTTTTGTCTCAGTTTCACTGCGTGACTTACACGTTCTCCCAGAAGAAGGGAAATATGTCCTAGGATACATTTTTAAGGACTGACCATATTTCTTACCAAAGTTTAAGATGAATTTTGCAGGTGAATAGGGATGAGTTTAAAGGAAAAAAATCTACTTATTAAAAGGGGATGGGGAGAGGTTGAAGAAGCACTCAGTTTCTGTGGCCTTCTTGGCTTATTCCTGCTTATCCATGCTCTGAGCCCTGAAATACAATTTAGTTTTCCTGGCACAGATCCCAAGAGTTTTTAGTTGTTTGGGTCTCCTTTAACTGCTGCCTCTCCCGATCAGCCTATTTCTCTGCAGGTATTAAGCAAAACCTTTACAAATCAATCGCTCTTCCAGCTTAGTTTCATAGTGCTGATGTTCAGTACAAACAGCCCAGATAAATTTGAGTTTCACTGGCAACCCAATAGCTCACATGGCTTCATTTCCTGAGCACCTTCATTTCCTGGAAGTGTCAGACACTACCTTGCCATAATGGACACAGGGTTTTTTATTTGTTCTTTTTAACACAAATGGGTTTTTCTAACAAGCACTCACTCTCTAGATTAGCAGACTTTAAAATTTTCCCAATAAATCTTAAGATGTAATTCCAATCAGCATTATTCTCAGATAACCACACAGAAGTTGCCATCTTAGAAACTTTTAACAAATGTTTGTGTCAAGGTCCCTTTTTAGTTAAAGTTTACTTGCTTGTAGGCAGAGCTCCCTGGGCACAGACAACATGCTGTCACCTCATTTGGGTTCACTTGGATGGACCTGATTTTGCTAGAGCAAGATTTGTACCATGTACATTCTGATCAGCAAAGAAAACTATGATGGGGACTTGGAATCAAGGAAAGACCATACCCCAAGATCTGCATTCCTGTGTGAAACAATAGACAGACTGGAAAAGAACAGACCATTAACAGAGACCAATTCAAACCAGAGGCAGCAAAGTACAAAGGGCAAATGGAGGTGGAAGAAGAAAGTCATAGAAGATGTTCAATTTTGAGGCTAGAAATAAATGGGTTATGTGACATACTTTGGAAATTCTGTAGGACAAAAAGTCATTAAACACTTAAAACAGAACAAGTAATTCTTCCCCCTTGGTAGATCATCAGTGATCTAGGACACTTTGATACAGCAGCCTCCCCCCTTAAAATCACACAGTTTTATTAAGTGAGGCAATTCCATTGCCTACTTTTTCTATGTATTAAACAACACTCAGCACAGGGCAGAGCAGCTGCCTAAAGCAGGAGTTGGCAAAGCCATGTCAATAAAGAGAGAAGAGGAAAGCTTAGAAAACTTGCCTTGTAGCTGGGTCATTACTTGAAGCATTAGCCCTCTGTGTGTAAGGCTGGAGCTCTCCCAGATTCTCACCCTTTCATCGTTTCCTCATTAGTTTATCTTGCACAGAGATAGCTTGCACAGAATAGCAAACATGCAGAAAAATTTACTGAGGTAGGCAATTAAGGCCGTATGTGTGTTAGTTCAATTTTTTAAAGGATGACAGGTACCAACATTTTCATACTTGGGTGCTCCAAGGGATCCAAGCTCCTTCTAACTTCCCAGCATGGGACATTGGAGGTGAGCTGGAGTCAGGGTGTAGATCCAGTCAGTGGGTGAATCTACAGCTAAGAAATATTCTACAGGAGGACAAGGCAAAGCGTGGCATGAAGTAGAAACAAGAAGCACCAAATGTTTTGTCCCAGCACTTCAGGTGCGAGAAAATTCAGTGTGCGATGGTTCTTCCCCATTCAAACCTTCAGAAAGGCACCATTCTCATCCTCACCTCCACAGCCTCAAGTGAAGTGGTTAGGAGAGCACATCTGCCAACTGAAGTGGCACCAGAATACGATTGTCTGAGGCCTCTGTGCTAGTTATTGCATTAGCTGATGTGCTGCTAAAGTTGAAAGGCAGCAGATATTATTTAAATATCTGTAATACCTTGAGTACACCAAGGTGGAGAGATGCCCTGGAAGCAGGACTGGGTGTTCTCAGAAAAAAATACATTTGATTTTGGATCTCTACTGGAAAATATGTCAACTCCTGGGCAAGTTATGAATGCCTGATGATGGATTTATATAGAACAATGCTGTGTTTTTGTAGAACTATTGCATTTAATTGCAAAAATATACATATTGCTATGCAGAATTGTTCTTGTTCATTCTTATAGCACTGTAAACTTCCTACATGTAGCATTTTGATTCCTATTGCATTACAGAGATAAAGCCTCTGGTGTGATTGTAAATACAGCTGGTGCTGCAGAGTTTGTCATTTAGAGAGAAGAAAAAATTGGACTAACATTCACTAACATTTTCATCCACACCAGAATCCTCTTGAAATACATTTATAGGGGGCAAAACTCAATACAAATACGTGGATATTGTGAAAAGGTGATGAAACGAACTGCCTTGGGAGGCACTTTAAGAAACTGTGCCTTTGTGGCTGCTCAGGCAAAGGCCATCCTCGAACTCCATTTGCTCCTCGCACAGCGATCCCCAGCGTGCCCCAGCTCACGGATGCAGCTGTTTCACAGGCAAGCAGCATATTGCATGGCTAAAGATAAAGGGCCATGCGGTGCCCGCAGGGTCAGGGCCAGCCTGCGGGAGGCCGATAGCAGTTCTGCTGCTCAGGGTGTGTTTTGGCTGGGGCCAACACCCTTTTTCAGGATTCCCAAAATAGCACTTATCAAAAGCAGCAGGTTGACTGGAAGCACACTGCTTCACGTAATGACTGCAACTGTCCCTGCCAGACTCCTACCCAAGTCAGTCTCCTGAAGCTAAAGAGATTGAAAATCTAAGAAATATCAAGAAGTAGGGACTTTTTATAGAACATCTACCATCAAATTATACGGCGAATACTCAGCATTACAAAAGCTACCTTGAATCACTTTTGTTGTATTGTCAGACAGCAAAACCCAAAGTTTTCATTTCACTAACAAATATATTTTGGAAACACCTCCTCTCCCTTAATACTCTGTAACTTTTTCTCAGCACATCTTACACTATCTATTTGTAAAGATTTCCACTAAAAACATATAGGACTATTCAATTACCCATATTCTCCAACACCATTTATGTGTTATTCCTTCATTAAGATTTTCAAGGTTGTTTCAGGTTTTCTCAGCAGTTTTGAGACACTTGCTGGGAGAGATTACATTTCCAAAGTATTTGTTTTCTCATGAAAACTGGGTTTTGCTTATGTGCCAGAATCAGCAGACGTGTTATAAATAGCTTTGGATAGGAAATGATGCAAGATCTCAGGCCACTCTACAGAAGACAACTGTTTGAAGTGCTGAGGAGAGGACTTGCAGCACTGACGACTGCACAGGGGGAAAAGATTAATGCACAGAAGCATCATTTACTACAAAGGGTATTAGGCTTATGAAACACAAGACCTCTTATTACAACTCAAGCAAAAAGAATTTGCTTGCAATTGCACTACAATGAGAAACAAGAAAAATAATTTTTCCTTTGAAGAAGAAAAACTGACCAGAATTGTCTAAACTCGCTTTGTCTTTTACTCTTGGGAAGAAAAGACACTCTCCTTACATGCTACAAATGCCAACACATACATTGGAAATGCTCCAGGCTCTGACTGGTGCCAAACACTGGGATCATCTTCCTACCCTAGCATTTCCCATTTGCTTCAGCAAAGTCTCTTCCAACTCAGAGTGCTTTAAATGGGCTCCAATAACAGAGGCTAGAGGTTAAGCCGTGTCTATTCATCTCAGCTGAAGAACTCCCTGTTACTCTTTGCAGTAGTAATACAGAATGGAGCATTAAGTCCTGGTCTCATTTTGTTTCTATCAGCTCCCATGAAGATAAAGCACAATGATTTAACCCCCAATAAATGCTTTATTTGGAATAGGGGCAAACTCTCAGCATTCTTAAATTATGACAAAACTTTGAACAGATATAACTTGAACACAGTGACTTCAACCTTCACCTCCAGTACCAAGCAGGCTCCTTTTCCTTACTGCAGGAAGCACCTCTCATCCTTTGTGTGTGCCACACTTTGGCACTGTGGATGACATGGAGAACTATAAATTAGTGAGAAACGCATAGTGTACCTCCCCAGCAGGCTGTTTTTCAGTCAGCCAGTCAGAGAGGGGTGCCTTTAGGCCCTCTACATTCCCACGGTACAGTTCAGCATCGTGTGGGCCTCAAAGCAGGTGTGGACCAGCCTCCTCCCTTCTGCCCTGGGCACAGGAGGAGCATCAGCACCAGGCACACAGCTCATCTCATACCATCATAACCCCCCCAGCTTTCTCTCCCACAGACAGCATCAGCAGCTTGCCTGGCACTTCTGCTGAGGTTTCACTTCAAGAGACAATGGCATATTTGATCCCTCTCACGACTGTAGCTCAGAGGCATCCTACTTTCAGGATTGGATGGTTTCTACCTAGGATTTTTTAGTTCTCTGTTCTTCTGACAGAAGAGCCTAGAAGCACTCCTACCTAGGAAAGGAATAAATAATACATTACACGTTTTTTGTACTAACTCATTTTACCCGTGATCTACACTTCTGTAAGTTTGAAGAATATATTTTTTTCCCAGTAAAGACATAAAATCTGACTGAATCTTTGTTATTTTGGAAATGTAAGATTTATTACCTCTCTTAGAGGTACAACAGTGCTGAAACTGGGTCATTCCAAACTTTTTCAGTTAAGGGCTAGACAAATGAAATACATCTGTCCATGTACACATTGCAGGACAGCAAAACAAATCCACTTGTCAGTGGATACTAACACGTACACATACAGGGTGTCCAGGAGAGGAGAGTAGGAGAGAAGGTGGGCAAGGCTGTCAGCCTTTGCAGAGCTTAATGAGAGCTCCAGTGCCAGCTGGTGCAAGTGACATTCATGACCTTGATTCTTGTCAGAAATTCTCCTTGTCAGGAGAATTTTCTTTCAAATTTTCTTGTCAGAAATACTTCCATTGGACACCCCAGTGCTGAGGAAGCACTGAGAAGCAGTCCTCAGCTCAGAAAGTTATCTCATGCAGGTAAATATTTCATTGAAGGGTTATACCTAGAGGTTCTTTCATTATATAAATAGCAAGATTTACCCTGCAAGTGAGCTGGAATTAAGAAAGATAAAGAGGTAGAGAAATCTTCTGCTTATAAGTGCATTAGCATTCTCTTATCTCCAGCATATCTTTAAACAGTTTTGAACTGCAAATTTCAACAGTCAAAAACTGTTAAATGAAAACTTAAGAGATACCCCATGCCCCTAAAATTATATTTTTTGAAAAGAAAAAGATATTCCTCCCTCGTTCTTTGTGTTTTATGAAACACCAGAGACCTATTTAAGCCTCAGTTAAAATAAAACCAATTCCTGATAAACCTATTTTAGTAAACACAAAAAGCTGCTAACCATTATCTCATATTTCTTTTTATTTAATCAGGACACTCCCAAGAAAAGCAATCAAGATGACTCAAAGAAGATGAGTTCCAACCTTTGGACCAGCTCTGATTGCAATACTCGGTTCTCATGATTGCTGCAACTCAGCAGCAATCAACTCCAACACGATAATAGCGTACACGTGTGCTCCATGACCTACTCTAGCAAGGCCCTGGGTGACAGCAAGGGCTGCTACAGGGTTCCTGTGTGTCATCTGATGTCCCCAGCTCACAAACCAGCTGCAGACCTTCTTGTGCCCCCTTGCATCCATGATCACAGAGGTCAGGTGCACAAACCCTCTCACTCGTGTTCAGTGGTGGGAGTAAGAAGGCCAGGCTGCACTGGGGCACCAAAAGCAATCAAGAACCAGCTCAGCCACCAGACAAGATTGAGCAAACTCTTCCTGTGGCTTGAAATGGTGGCCTAGAGGGGAAAGACTGCAGCTTACAAACCTCTCCCTTTTTTCTTGCTGTTAACTTTTCCAGGACAGCCTGTCTATCCTTGATTTCTCTGTTGGAAAAGGTATATCCCAGAAATCAAGGACAGACAGAAGACTCAGCCTTTGCCTTCAGGGTTAAACCATACTGCCAGGGCTGGCTGAACTAGGAATCTTAATACCACTGCCCAAGCCATCCTGCCCCAAGGTTAGCTCCAAGGAGGACTTAACACTCCCAAGCCTGTCTGTCAGAGATGCTTTACAAAGACTTCACAAAACAGCACAGTATTTGTCAAAACCGAGGTGGAGATTTGCCCCTCAATCCAACAAAGGTTTTGAGATGTCTGCTGTTTATTTTCTCCCAACAGACTACCCAAGCTGGTATTTCCACAATTTCATGGACTATCTAGATACTTCCTCGAAGTACAGAGTAAACTGAGATTATTATGGTTTGTGATAATATCCCCGTTTCAATAATTAAGGCAACTCATTTGCTTGTAGTAAAATTGCTTCAAGGACGACATGTACAATTTGCAATCAAAGTACTGCCCTGAACCCCGTGTTTATCATCCCAGGTCCAAAGACATTTGTTAGTAAACAGTAGCAATGTAATCATTGCTAAGCAGCAGGGAGTCAGAGGCAGGGCTTGAACAGGATGCTGTCAACTAAGAAACAACAAAGAACCTGTGGGGACTGCTGAAATCAAGGGAAGCAGCAGGGCAGTAATAGAAACTTTTGAACCTTTTCACACAGAGGAACAAGAATATTTGTCTTTCTGATTGCTGAAGTGTTTCAGATTGCAGGAGAACGTGGGAATATGGGCCTTCATGACAGCTAGTAAACTTCTTTGACCTTGGAAGGGAGTGCCATGTGGCGTGACAATCACAGTAATCAGAACAAGCTCTATCTGCTCTGATACAGCTTTACTGCAGGAACAGATATTCCCTTTTCTCCTCACAAGTGCTCAGTGCTCTCCTTCATTCATTGCACAAGACAGTGTTCACCTGATTACCAGCAACTGGATACTGACAAAAACCAAACTCAGTGTACTGCCTGCCCTATGTTCTCTTCATCACATATTGCCCCAGTCTGAGGACAGAACCACCAGGGTTTAAGGGCTCTGCAAATAACCATTAAATTAATTTCTACAACTTGAAAGAATGTCAGAATATTATCATTCCCACTGTTCTGAACTGAGTCACAAAAGAAAAAGGTCAATGTAGCCCTTAATAGCAGATTTAAGATTACTAGAAATAAAATTTGCAAGGGTCTTGTACTTTATTTCACTGTTCAACTTTTCAACTCACTTTTGCTCCTGGCACCAAGTACAGATCCCCAAAGTTCTGAATTCTGAGTTTACAAGTTATTCTAAGCTTTGTCCAGGCAGTTCTTATTTTGCCCAGCAGCAGAAGGCCCCGTGTAGCTGAACCAGTACACCCTGAGCTTGCACACCCTCTGTGCCAGTCTCTCCACTCCCTCTCAGAGCCCATCTAGTTTCTTCAAGTCTCTTCCTATTTCCTGGTTTTTATTTTCTTTTCTCCTGTCCAATTAAAATCTCATTTTTACAAGCTTTCTCTCCCATCCTATTTCTGAAAAGTTCCCTACCTATTTGGTCCTTGTTTCTTCCACATGAGTCAGGTAGCTGCTGGAGCCAACAGGAACAGTGGTTCCCAAGCAATTCTTGGGAGGAACAGTCCATTTAAATTCAATTCAAGTGCCCAAACCCAACCCAGCCTGTAGAAGCCTGTGGATGCAGTCACAGGAAGCTTCCTGTTCAGGAGTTGTGTGGGCTGGAGCACACTCAGGACTCACAGCATGGGAATTAATCTGCTAACAGATCTCTCAGGCTGCAAAACCTGAGGTCTCCAGTTTGTGAACACCAAGAAAGATAAAACATGCATTTTTGATTCTGGAGTGCCCTCCTCTTCTGAAAAAGGCAAGGGTCTTTTTAAAACTTTGTTTTGTTTGTTTGCTTGTTTTTAAATAGGGCAAAATCAGTGGTGTCCTCTGCCCCAGTTCTTATAAAAAGTGAAACATTACAGCAAAGTTCAGATTTGGAAATCTACCTGGCACAAAAATGTTTCCATCTGAAGAATTAGCCGTCAGCAAAGTCATGGTCTATCGAACGAACCTTGCCCGAGCCACCAAGAGGCTGCAAGTGCCAAAGTGCTGTGGCACTGCTCCCCGCAGGTGCCACCTCTCCCGGGCACGTTCAGTCTCCCCCAGCAGAAGGAGCACAGGGAGCTCCCATGGGCTGCCTCACCTCTCCAGGTGCCTTCTCCTCATGCTGCCGGGCAGGAAAGCCTCTAGCTGTCGAGGAAGGTAGTGGTAAAAGAGTCTTGCTGCACATTAAGGAACGTGTTAAGGAGGAAAAGAAGCGGCCCAGAGAGTTTCTGAGGAAGAAATGTCCCCGTCAGTGCCCTCCCCGTGGGTGGGTGACAGGCTGCTGGGGGAGCACGGGTTGCCAGGGACTGAGGGCACCTGCTGCTGTGATCCAGAGGGCCCTGTTCAAGTTCCTCTTCCCCTTCACAAACCCATTTTGGGAAAAGACCCTCAGCAGTGCAAAGCAGGAGGCAGTAAGAAAAGATCCCGCTCTCTGGGACAAAGATTTTTCCTATTCTTTTGCTCCAACACGTGGCCACACAGCCTCTCTTACCAGCCAAAGCCTGCTGCTTGCCTGGTGTCCTGGTGCAGAGCCCACACTGCTCACTGCAGCTGCTGCAGGCTGTGGGACAGCCAGCGGCAGGGCAGGCAGGGCACCAGAGTAACAGGGGGACCTTTAGGGGAATGCAACAGTGAAGGAGATGAGAGTCTAAGTGTTTAAATGATCTCCATCATCAGCTTCTCTGTAATCTCAGGTTTTGGCTGATTGGAGAGATGGACAGAAACTACATGTGACTGTATGCAGGGGATGAGGAGAATGTCAACATTAGCCCAGCTTTCTGATGGTTACAGAGGCTGTAATTTCATTTTCTTTCCATTGTATCCTATGTGAAAAGCATTCCAAGTCATGCCGCACCCCCTAAATCCTATTAAGAAAAACCAGACCTCGTAAAGCTGTTTTCCAGCGTGCTGAATTCAGGTTTTGTGGCTCTGTTTGACAGTTTTCCATTAACTCCCAACTGAGCAGAGGCAACCAGGCCACTGAAGACCAGCAGAGCAGGACTCCTTGCCCAGGTGCCATGCCTGGGTCGGTTGTACTTCTCAGAGCCCCCCTGCAGCCTCAGCAGAGGCTGTCCCGGCCCTCTGTCACTCAGCAGCTGGCAGGTGCCTCGAGGGAAGCCAGCTCATGCCACCCCTCCTGCCGCAGGGGTTAATGCTGCAGCACACCTGAGGCCACCCAGTGCCACGCCACTGTCACCCGTGGGACACGCACTGCTGCAGGAGGGACTGGCTCACCTGCAGCAGCAGCACAGACTGCCTGGAGCCCTCCAGCATCACACTGGCTGCAGTGCAGGCAGAATCCAGGAAATACTTCCCCAAACCCACCCTTGTGCTCTTTAAAACAAGCTTTTACTTATGCTGCTGCTGGTGAAATATACCTGAGAATCTATGTGAAATGTACAGAAAATAACCTGAGTCTCCAGTCTACCTTCAGTTGTATTTTTCTTGAAGCTCTGAGGCTCCTCTCCCTCTGCAAAGCAAACACAGCATTTGCAGGAATAAATCTGCACTTATGTAAGTTTCTGAGAATGCCAAGTTGAAAGTCTGACAGAAGAAAAACTTCTGGTAAAAACCTATTTTTTGTGTTTTCAAGAGATCTAATCTATCTTCTGTGCATTCCTGACCTTCAGAAAGCATTTTCATCTCACACGTTAAGTATAACAATCCTCTTAACAGGGAACATTTTGTTAGAGCTTTAAATTGGGTTACGTAAATTATTTGTAGTTCTGACAGCAGGTTTCTCTTCCGTCCACGAGGACACTTGTTATGAGCTTGCTAGAAGGTTCATTTGCAATCACTGCAGATAATCATCTGAGGGGACTGTTTGAAAGGAGATTTTATCTGGGGCATATGCTACAAGTTTGTCAAGGCTTTTTATAAAAGCAGCATTTTTGCCAAATAATTTGCAGTACAGTAACATGCAGGAGAATTAAGACATCCCTGATGGGGATGGTAAACTGAGTGAGCAAAAGTTCTTCTAACTTTAACAAACTTTAGGAGGTACAGAACACAAAGGGGAAAAAAGCCCAACAATATATATGTATATAGGTGGTACTGAGCATGTCTCAGTTCATGGTTTTACTTTTGTTGACTGCAGTAGGAATTGTAAACAGTCAGGATGAGGCTCTGTTCACACTAGGTACTTGTTCAGAAAACAAACAGTAGAAAAGTATTCAGAAGTTACAGCACTACTTTGGGGATTGTATCAGAGCAGCCAGTGACTTAGAAACACAGTTTGCAGTACTCTCTTTTTATTCTTTCTTCTCCCCAGCCCTTAGACAGGCACAGGCTTAGACACTGGTTTTGAATGGGAAGAGTTCTCTGGCAGCAGAGCCCTCCTGCCTCCCTTTCTCTTGTCACTGGTAAGGCTGATTGGGGAAAAAAGTTTCTACTGATTTCATCATGGCTGGGAAAAGAAAGGCATAATTTATGAATTTGGACTGATATTTAGATTTCCTATTGTATTTATGATCTCTTAACACCATCCCCCTCCCCAGTAAAGCAATAAAACAATATTTTATTAAAATTGAAAGTATTTTGTTTGGCTTTAAGAACAACGATTTACTAAAACAAAATTTTAGAATGAAATCTTTCAAATGAAAATACGGACATTTAATTTTTAAGTCTTTTTAAGAGCATTTCAGATTTTTTTCCCTAAGCAACAACAGCAACGAGTTTCATCCCAAGCTAAATACAAGCCAATCCAGTAAATCTGATTTCTACACTCCTGCTGGCATTACATTCTCCACAACAGTGGTGCAGAAACCAACAAAACCTTCTGCAACATCAGAGTACCCCAAGGAGCCACATTTTCAATGGAGAAGAAAACCTGTGGGTCTGTAAACCACACATACACCTGCACAAACACAAGACCCATGCAAAAGGTGCTCAGCAGAGAGGACCTTTACCCACAAAACTTAACAGCTGCTAACATTTCCAAATCTGCCCAGGAATGCTTTACCTTGGTATTTCCAATTACATTGAGCTAACTGGTGGTGTTTTATCTTTCCCTCCCCTTCTTTTTCAATGCCAAACATTTATTTTCAGCAGTCTATACAGAGTTGTCTCATGGTTTTATTAGCAGTCTTTCTTAAAATACTTTATCTACAGAGAATGCAATGTATTAGGGCATCTAGGGACAACGTTAGTACTTCTAGGGACAATGTTAGTTATTCCTACAAATTATCTAGATTAATAATAATCTATCTGATTAATATTAAATTATTTTATTTATATAAAAGGCAATATATTATTACTTTGGCAATTCTCAGAGAGATAAAGAGATGTTTCTAAGTGTTAGAAAGATTAATCTTTACACTTCTTTCTCTCTAAACAAACAGATCTCATGGGAGAATACACACAGACATTTAACTTACCATTACTGCAGCTATCTTTTGAATTCCTCAGTATCATTAATATTTAAGCAGAAAGAACAGAACAAGCAAATATCGTAATGATACCACACCAGAACTAACGAAGTAATTTTTAAAAAGTCATCCAGAAGAAGTGAGAAGGTCAACCAGAAAACACGAGTCAGGAATAGCTGTGCTCCAATGAGGAGGGGAAGGTTATGTTGCTGTGATATGAGTAGTGCACAGCTGTTACTCTAGTAATAATTCATCATATTAATATTTAAATGAGAGGAGGAGGAGGAAGAGGGCACGAGATTGTGTGTGACTCAATGGTCCCTCCCTGTCTTCAAGCAGAAAAATAGGCCACCAATACAGAAAGAGCATTAGTAGCTGCAGAGTGGGAAGGTTTGTTTTCACTACCTCATGAATAAAAGTGGACAAACTGGTCCCTGAAGAAGTCTAGAAATTATCCTACTTTTACTACAGCAGTTTCTGTAAAATTCAGTTTCTAGTCTCAGGAGCAGCCATTGCCTAATGAACAAATTGATCCAGCAGCCAGTGCTCTAGGTCTGCACGTGGTGTTTCTTGGATTTCAGTGTATTTCCAGCAAGCCTCTACACTTCCTCCAAAGAGCTGCCTGCAGGAGTCTGGCCTGGCAGTCCCTCACAGGGAATTGCTGAATTGCTGCTGTACTTTGCCCGTTATCTAAAGACACATTTATAAAAACATTTCTTTATGAGGGCTAACTTACCTCCAGGCTTGCTGCCTTGCCTGGGCCCATGGGGGCCTCTGGCTGGGCAGGTCAGGGGAGCTGAGGAGGAGCAGGATGGCTGGGGGTGTCGTGAGGAGCAGAGCCTCAGCCCTGCGGAGCCTCGGGGAGCTGCTGGAGCTAGAGCAGCAACACCCAGCAACAGCAGGCTCAGCTCGAGGTGGAGGGCTGAGGAAACAGCTGATGCAGGCATAACCCAGACAGATGTGGGTGGCATCCCTGGCAGGAGAGGCAGCCTGACTACACTTGGTTGCATATAGGGTTGCACAACTTTATCCAACAATTCAATATAAGACGCCTCTCACGTGCTGGGTTTTGGGAGGCTGGGATTTTCTTTTGAATACTGCACAACTCCCTCCTCTTTGTAAGCAGAAGTGTTACTGTGATGGCCCTGGCTGAGCATTGCTTTGTTGGCTGTGTAACTCTAAATAGGTAATAAGAAACCATTTAACCAGAAGCAGACATGGACTCCAGAAATGGCCATGAGGCTAAATAAGAAATAGTTTGTAACAGAACAAATCCACAGAAAAGCATTTGGTTTAGTGCTTGGCATGAAAATACAAGGTACACAAAGTACAACATTAGGAGATGCCAAACTCATGCTGTAACATCAGTCCTCAGCACACAAAGGTAAATTCTTTGCCAGAAATTTTCTATTTTTTCCTGTTCAAGCAAAGATGTTCCTCCCTCCTTTCATTTTGTTAGCCTAATCCTTTATGAACAAGTTTGCAAACAACCTGAGTTAACATTGATATTTTTAGCTGACTGTTAGGAAAGTTTTATTTACTGTATCCTGTACAAAATAATTTGTTATTAATACACTGCAGAAAACACCACTCATCAGATCTTTTCCATATCCATTGTCAGTATCCCAGCAAAGTAACATTTAAAACTGGTCCTCATTACTTGCTCCAAAGGTTTTTACGTAAAGCTGAATCAGGCCCCTGGACGTGTTGGAGGAATGGAGAATATTGATTTAGGCTGCTTTCAAAGAGTAGGTGACAAGGGTCTGCAGGAAGATGCCTCTTCTCTGCTTTGGTAATCACTCTAACACATTAGTTTGCAAGGATTAGGTTCTTCCTTCCTGGATTTTGGGAGTGCTGGAGGAAGAGACCACCCACACTGGCTTTAATCCCTGGCAGAGCCCTCCCTCCAGCTCCACAACTGCTCCTGCCTCATGGGTAGGACAGATACATGAGGCTGGAATTAACCACCTAATGCACCTACACTGCTGTATCACTTTAATTCAGAAGAAAAAAACAAGGACAAAGGCAAAAAAATTCTTTGCCACCACTGAACAGCTAATTGAAGACAAATGTGTCATGGAAGATAAACATTTTCAGGTACAGACTAGGCCAGCTGACAGATTTAGTAGCTTCCATAAAACACCAGATTGCAACAGTTTTTACAACTGTCTTTATAGGCAACCATCAATTTCCATCTGGACTTGGTGGCTACCAGATCAGTGTGCTGTGTTTGAGGAGATGCAGAAGCCCAGGCTCAGATTTGCTCTTCTTTCAGTGACAGAAGTTGCCAGTTTAATCCAATTCCATGGTCTTGATTCAGAAGAGGCTACAGCCTCTGTTAATGAGTACATTTGAGGTTAAGTTTTTTTCAGGCTTTGTCTAGTGCCTGCTCAAATGCCACACCATTCCAGCCTATGTTCTTAGTTAAAAGGGAAAAATAAACAAAGGCAAATTCATGCTTGCCCTGGGAACAGAAGGGTCAATGTGAAGAGCCATGCTGACACCACAGTCCCCTAACCCTCATCATATGCAAATTCTAATTGAATTAGCATGTGTTAAAGGTGCAAGCACCAGATGCAAATGGCTGGGTGCAGCCCTGGCAGGGTCAAACACAGCCTACATCTTGTGCCCAATTTTTCCTTAATCAAGCCTCCATGGCTTGGTCTTCCTAGTTGAAACCGGGCAGTTGAGCTTTTCCAAGGCCACACAAGGGGACAAACTCCCCTCTGGCTCTGCCAAGGCCACGTGGTCCACTTGAGATATTAACAAATGCTCTCAGAAGTGCTGTGACTAATTTAGATTCCAAGTAACAGCAGCAAAGCTTACATAGTTATTTAACAGTCAGAAGAGAGGAGTAGGCTTTTTATAGTCTAAACTTTATGAAGTGATAAAGATCTATTAATCATCTAACATGCAGTTTATCTACAGACAAATAGGATTAAAAATAGAGCAGGTAGTTTCGGCTCCTTGGTTTTTTTTTTTTTTTTTTCCTCTTAATTGGCATGAGAACAGCAAGCTGGAAGATGAGGAGAAAGAAGGTTGCTGAGGATGCTGAGCACAAGGCTATGGCTGATCTGCAACCAGAGCTCTCTCAATTATTTTCTCTCCCTGATGAGAGGCCAGATCTTAGGTACCCTTGAGTGGCTCTTTTTTGTAATGAGGATCTCGGTATTTGGCCTATTCATATTTTTAATTTCATTTCTCTGCACTTGGTCCAGGAAATCATGAGGCTTGTCTTGGCATTTTACCACAGGAATCAATGCAAAGAATTATTCCTTTTAAGTGCTTGGCTCTGCCTCAGAGTTTTTTAATCTTTCCTTTCCTAAATGTAATTGATTGACAGGGAGTGTGCATCCCTGGGTCAGTTTTCAACTCATGTTCCTAACAGCTTAACTTGAAAAAAATACAGTTCCACAAAGAATTTTCCTTGGGACAGTCTGGAAACCCTTCTTGTCAATAAATAATTCCTACCAAGTGAAACACTGACAGAGCTATGCTGCTCAGCTAAAGTATACTGTGAAACATTAACCTCCTTCCCTGTCCCATGGTGGCACAGACTATGTTTTGCTGCTTTGTGACCCGTGACTGACCTCACCATGAACTCCCATATTTTCAGCACACCTCCTTGAGGTTTGGGATTGAGTTGGCACCTATATTTAAAGAAGCAGATGGGAAACAGCAACTTTCATTTCTTCCTTGTCTCTACTGAGCATTATATACAGTGGGAGTGGGGCAGATCGTGCCAGGACCACTGTTCCTCCTCCAGGACACAAATTTGTTCCTGCTGCTGCAGGACAGGAACCGTGACACTAGAGATGCCAGGGCTGTCAATCCATGGAGCTCCAGGACCCTGTGATAAATTCCTGAGGGTGCCAGAGGGTGAGAAGCTCTGGGAGACCCCTCCACACTCCAACAACCCCACCAAGAGAGGGTGTGCCCAGAAGATCATGGGTGACACTAGAGCAGCACGTGGACAGGAGCCACCTCACCAGTATCCTGATTGACACCTGTGCCTCTGGCTCTTCCCTATCCGACCTCGCCCCTCCACTGAGTAACTTCTCTACACCCACACTCCTCCACACCCACAATTCTCTCTCCTTCCCCTGCCACAGTGTGCACCCTGGCTGTGCTGGCAAGCCCACAACAGCCTGTTCACTGCTGTTAGAGGCCCAGAAAGGGAAGCCTTGTGCACCACCTGCCCTTGGGGTGCCAGCCAAGCAGAACACCAGACCTCCCTTCCAGCCATGTCTCCAGAGGACCTTTTCTCACGATGGCATTGCCCTGCACAGGGATCCGTCTCAGGAGGGCTGCGTGACTTTGCCAGCCTGCACCAGCAGCCCAGAGCTATTTTATAATTAGAATGCTTCACTCAAACAAGACAAGTTGTTAAGAGACATGTACAGAAGAGTGTTTTGTGGAAAGGCTGGGTAAAGAAGCATAAGGCAGTTTAATGTCCTCATGAGGAACGCTCGTCCAAAAAGGAAAGGGAAGGATTTTTCTTTTCATTAAAAGCCAAACCAGACCAAACCCCACTTTTCCCTCAGTTTCAGCAGAGCACCTGGCCTCTTGTAGAAAGGCTGCTACAGCCTTGCTTACCAGCCCAGGCCTGACAGTGCTGCCCTGAGAGAAAGAAGAAAGCCAAACCGAACATCCAAAAAATCCACTCTTACTCAGAAGTCAGTCCTGCAAGCTGTACACAGCAGCCACAGCAGAGCCACGACATCCAAGGAGAGGTTAGGGCAGTGTGTGGAACAAGCTCACAGAGCACAGAGGCCACAGCTCCCAGCAGGGCCGGCCACATCTGGCACAGGCAGCAGCCTCTCTCTGCCTTGTGCCCGAGCTTCTCTTTGGAGCTTGTGCTCCCAGGGGCCCCGAGCAGATCCGAGGGACACAGGGAACAAAGTACATGCCACGTTGTGGCCAGGCTTTGCCAGGCAAAAGGTAACAAAGGGCCCTAAGCTGCCCCATGCTTCTGGATGTGAGGCTCAGGCTTTGGGCTGCCCATTTGCACACTCAGTGAGAGGCGTGCAGCACCAGCCTGCATGGCTCAGCAGGAGGAAACCAAAGGAAAAAGCCATATGGCACTGCCTGTACTTGTACTTACGAGAGCTGCTCCTGCCAGGCCAGGTACCTGTGCCTGCCACAGAGGCTGGTCACACTGGAGATTTGTCACCAGGGCCTTGGTGCTGCCGCCTGCATTGGCTGCTCTGCCTCCTCGCTGCTGGCCACCCAGCATGTCCTGGCCTCTGCTGGCTCAGCTTGAAGGGGTTGGCAGTGGAGCTGTCTCTGGGATACTCTCTTGTCTGCCATCTCCCTTCAGAGCTTGTGGTCAAACTCTTGTTATTTTGCTTTCAGCACCAGCAACTCTCGTACTTCAACAGAGATGCTCAAGCAGGATTGAGAAACCCAGAACTCTGCTCTACCTGCTTTACCTGCTCAGCCTCCCTTACAGCCCTCCCCTGGCCCAGCTGAAGTAATTTCAGCAACTTGGATGGTAAAACATTTTAGCCTTTAGGTCACAGCTGGGAGGAAGTTGTAACAGCAGCATGGACACAGCCATCCTTATGCAGTCCTACAAATTCACAGAACGGTAGAATCACAGAATGGTCTGGGTTGGGAGGGACCTTAAAGATCATTTAGTTCCAACTCCCTGCCATGGACAGGGACACCTTCCACTAGACCAGGTTACTCAAAGCTCCAGCCAACCTGACCTTGAACACTTCTAGAGATGTGGAATCCACACCTTCTCTGGGCATCCTGTTCCAGTGCCTCACCACCTTCATAGTAAAGAATTTATTCCTCACATCTAATCTAAATCTACCCTCTTTTTGCTTAAAGCCATTTTCCCTTGTCCCATCACTACATGACCTTATCAAAAGTCCTTCTCCAGCTCTGTTGTACCCCCCTGAGGTAGTGAGGGGCAAATCCATAAGGAGTGATTCACCCTGCTGCCTACTGACCTGACCCAAGAGGTTTGGATGTGTATATTCATAGACTAGAAGCGTGACATTCACAACAAATACACCACACCAAACATGGAAATATTTCTGCCACATCCTCACTGTAGCTGGCTCAGTCTTGACCCTGTAAATGAATAAAGCCTAATGCTGGCAAAGGTGGAAAAGCCTCTGTCAGGGCTCAAACTGTAGAACAAACAAAAGTGTTATAGGGAAGGAGAATGGGGAAAGAGGAAAGGGAAAGAAGGAAGGAAGAAAATTCATATTGTGCTTGAAGATCAGGCAGTTTAAGTGCCATAAAATCCTTTATACAAATATTCTTGCAGTAAAATGAAATAGCAGCTCTTTTTGGGGAAACTGCAGCTACCCTCAGTGATTATAGCAACAGCCTGAATGATGCCATATTTTTTCCTTTTTGAACCAATTGCTCTCAGTAGTGGTTTGTACCTGTATCCCTACAAAGTACTTCAGAGCAGCATCTCAAGTTCAAGTGGAAACTGTTTAATACATTTATACACTCAGGCTGGATAGGGCCCTTGTTCCATAACTATTTCTCATGGTGAGATAACAGACAGAGCTGCATGAGTCACTAACTGCCCATCAAAGCACACATAGGTTTATTCATGACTGTCCTTACCCCTGGGAACAGATAAACAGTTTAGATATCCCTCAATTAAATCTCTCCAGGACCACCTAGTCACAGATTTGTTTTTGATTTCCTACTTTTAAAAGCTTTTGTCCCTGTCTACTGAGTTCACTACAGGCAAAGTTGGTGCAGTATTACTCTTTTTTATTTCAGTCCCTGCTTTTGCCAGAAGGTTAGTCAACATCTTGACTACCCCACTTGTTCAGACAAAATCTCACTGATTGCAAATATGAATGGGGCTCATTTCCTCATTTTGTCCTATGGGACAAGAAACATACTTTATAATGCTCCAGGTTACATATGGCTCAGATATACTGCCAGGGCCTTCCAGCCTGTTCCAGGGCAGATTTCCTGTATCCCAGACAGCTTCCCATTTAAACAGGCACAGATTTCCTTCCCACCATGCAGGTGGGACCATAAGTACCCATGACCCTGCATTATCAAGCCCATATCTTCTGAGCAGGTCACAAGGGCATAGTGGGAGCAAAGAGGTAGTGTTTAAGCCACCAGACAGTTATTCTTTCATCAGAACAGCAATGAAACCAGCACTGCACAGATCCAAAGAGGAAGCTCTGCCATAATAAGCTTAGATCAGAGTGCAGAGTAGGTGGAAGCAGGCCAGTTAATGACTTCCAGCTCTTGCATGGAGAGCACAGTGGAGGAGGACAAATGGAGCAGTGTCTGTCCTTAGCTTGAGAAGTCACAGAGCTCCTTTCTTCTAGATGCTCCATTTGTGTATTTGGAGTGGGGGTGGCTTTAGGGATGAATACACACAGTGACACATAGAAACATGCCACATATTTGGATCTCAAATCAGACAGGCTTCCACAACATTCTGCAGTATTAATAGTTGGATTTCATGTAACTCATTACAGGACAGAGCTATTTCATGAATTCAGATGTCACATTGAGTCCTAACAGCAGTACTTCTCCCTTGGGCCTAGGAAGGCAGGAAAAAGAGGAAGGTGTGGAAGCCTACCACTTGCACTTGTGTCCCTTCTTACTCACAAATTTCAAACCAGGCACTTCCAAAATATACTGAAATTGTCATAAGAGTAAAGGGCAGAGCCACAACCTCATCTTTCATACAACAGGGAGAAATCCTCCAGCATGCAGCCAAGGCATCCTACTTGGGCTACAGGACAAGGGAAGGGAAAGAAAACTGCGTTTGTGACCTGCCAGTGGATTAGCACTGAAATAAAGATTGAGCTCCATGATATACGGCCCTCTCAAAATCTGGGCTTGATAAAAGTCCAGGCTCTACCCACGCAGCAGAACCAGTTGCTGGTTCCCAGCAGAACTGCCTGGGAACCAGCAACAGGCTCAGGCCAAAGAGAAGCAGGTCAAGAGTCTCTAAGGCTCAACCACTTTATCCAATACACACAACCGAAAGGGCCAAAACCTCTGCAGGACTGTACAGACAAGCAGCAGGACTGCCTCAGGCCCTGCTACCCCTCTGCGTCATCATCCCGCTAGAGATGCTTGACTGTTCTGTGTTTCTCAGATGTCTGCTTTACTAGTCACAGCTCTCGCAGTCAGAGGGAAGTTTGGGACTGAAATTCCAGACTCCCACCCTTTTGCCACTAAAGCACCCAACCATGCAATTCTCCTGGTCTTCAGCAGGCCCTCAGATTTGATTTCCCACAGAGAAATCACCTCCACTCTGTCCTGCCTCACTTCCACCCCTCCAGAGGCTGACAGGCAGGTCCCATCTCTTTTATCCCCTCATCCTGAGAAAGTTGATGGCCAAGGCACTCCCAGACAGCCAAGCAGTCTGTGCTGCAGTCTCCCTGCCATGTTCAGCAGACAGAGTTGGGATGCCCTTGCTGGGAGAATGACCCAGTCAGTCACCAGCTAGTGGTGCCTCAGATAAACCCTCCTGAGGGGGAGAAGGGTGAGAAGCAGAAAGACTCACACTGACTCCACTGTTGCTGAGAGACACCTTTATATTTCAGCACCCTGAGAACTGAAAAAAGGGTGTTCTGGGGCTGCACAAATCTGAAACATTAACTTTCAGATGTATGGGCTCACACTTCTGCCTGGTTCTTTTGCAGGACATGAACCTTGCTTTGAGTGCAGGTTTCCACCCAAAACTCAAAGCAAAACTGCTGGAACCACAGACTTTTACAGAAACTCTGCTCAAAATAACTACCTCAGCTCAGGTTTACTAAAAATTCAAATCTCTCCTGTAGGCAGGGTACAGGGTTTCGGGCTGGTGAGGAGAACAGCAGCTGGGGGTTCCAGGGGAAGGAGTAAGGCAGAGAGAGAACAGGAAAGCTAGGAGCCCAGCCCTGCTGGCCAGAGCAGCAGCCCTGCAGCTCTGCACACCTACCCCTGGAACCACCAGACCTGTTCCTGAGCTGTCAGCATTTCTGAACTCAGTCCCTGTACATGACAATGAGGTTCTTTGCCTTAATTACCACATCTGTTTGCTGCCCATTGGGAATAAGGACTGTAAACTTCTCCAACACTTGCACGGGTGCTTTCTGAGTTTTCTACTCCCCCTGCTTTGTGGCCACTCTCTGCCCATGCTCCAGCCATGACCTTGTGCCTTCCCTCTCTGTTGTATTCCAAGCTGGAAGCCTACCCCACTTACTCACTTTAGCAGCCTATTCTCCTTATCTGTTGCAATGCGAAGAACGTAGGACACAACAGCACTTGGATGGGACACCTGATGTCAGGAATAGCTTCCCTGGCTCCTTGAGCAGGACTGCAGCTTGAAAAACCTTGCTTGACAAACACCACTGCAAGCCTTGGAGAATGTGGGAGCAAATCTTCCCTCCTGTGAGTTGGATCTGTTGCTCTTCCCCCTGGATAAAAGGCTGTTCAGCACTCAGGGCTGCCAGGATTGCCAGAAGCTGCTCTGTCTTTTTTATTTTCCCCTAATAAGCCACAGACAGAAGAAACCACAGAAGGAAGAAAAGCCTTTAATCAGCATTGGAGATTTGGCTACTACACTTCAATTCTCTCTTTTATTTTTCAAACAGGCAGATCTATAGCAGAGATAAGCATATGCCTAAGCAGTTTGCTGAATCAGAATCAAAAGAGTAGTCAGATTCTCCACTCAAAAGTTGCTTTGATACCTCAGTCATGCATTTCACTTAAACAGTACATGTAAATGAAATACATTTTTTTTTCCTCACATGCTTTTGATGTTGACATTTCTGTAGGAAAAACTGCATATCCCATCTCTAACAGAATTCACTCTTCTTTGGCAAGCCTGGCACTGCTGGGTAGTACAAACAGGCAGTCACCTTGTCAGAAGTGACACTGACAGGCAGTGGGCTTTGGTCCTCAAGAGTCAGACTGCTAGAGGCACTCTGGCAAATAACTGCTATTCAAAATACTCTTAAATCTCTGCTCTGAAGACACAAAA
This sequence comes from Anomalospiza imberbis, assembly GCF_031753505.1. NCBI lineage: Eukaryota > Metazoa > Chordata > Aves > Passeriformes > Viduidae > Anomalospiza > Anomalospiza imberbis. Next base: position 12,018,751 of record NC_089693.1, on the reverse strand, counting down.
GAGTCGTAATATAACAGCCCTGTCTCTAACACAAGATTTTCTCAATGCAGTAAAAATGACAAACTTTCCTACTAAAGGTATTTTTGCTGGCAGAGCAATTCCCAGTTCAGTAAGTTAAATAACCTAAACAGGAAAAAGATCACATTGACTTAATTATCCACCTACAATAGTATTTTAATGATACAAAAATGGCATAATTTTTTTTTCTTCAACAAGCATTTCATTATCATAAGCTTCTAATGTGGCCCTGGCCTTAAAGACCTGAGGGACAAATTTAAGCCATAAGACACTTTATTCTCGAAAAATCTGTAACCATTATCCTTTGCAGATATAGAAGCCAGTGTACTCTGCTACACAAAGCAAAGGCACTTGCTTTGGTGTTTTAGAGAGGAGACTTTTCATTTAATTTTAGTTTTTCCCCTTACAATAGAGAACAACCCTAAAGAGTTTTGCAGACGGCTTTTCAAAATAAACACACAACCTCACGCTGCTGTGGGGAGGAGGGAGAGGACAGGCTCTGCTCTTGGGAGCAGGAAATGAGTGCTGGGGTAGCAGGAAGCCTCACAGCAGGGATGGCAGGTCCTTGGAGCACCCGAGCCAGGTCTGGCTGCTCCCAGCCCCACGCCAGCTCCAGCGGTGTGACATCGTGTCCCATCAGACCAACAGCCTCAGAGCCAGGCCTCGTGGGCATTTCTGAAAAAGTTTTATTAAGGAATAAATTCCAGACCAAACCAACCCCCAAAAAACCAATGCTAGGCTGGGATGTGAAGTTGCTTCCACATGGCTTTATGTTTTAAAAATCATCACAGGATTGATAGTACTGTAGGATTTGACCTCCTCATTTACTAACATGCTGCAGTGGTCTGTAATCCAACAGGGTGCTGTATGTCTCTTTTTTATATATGTAGGAGCTGGAAGTCCGCATTAATTTCTATAGTTAATGACCAAGAGGTTAGTGAAGGGCAGCAAAAGCAGCTTCCATTCAGATAAATGTCAGTCTGAGTTTCAGCAGTGATCAAATGGGACGTTTGCAAACCAGGCCTGGAAGAGCAATCAGAAGAGGTTCACCTCAGTGTTAAAACATCTTTCCTTGCATTTTCTCCTTGAAGGGCAGATAGTTGTATGCAATCAAGTTAGGGCAGTTAAAAATGTTATCATTCCACTGGCTGAAAAGTCCCACCTGATGAGTTTAAGCCCCCTGCAGCAGGTGACTGGAGTGTCCTGTCTGACTGTGCACTGGGAACACAAACAGCTCCAGCTCAGGTGTCCTTGCACTGCCCCAGCACCCCTCCTGTCTGCCTGCAGCTCAGGCTCTTGCAGGGACCTTGAGCCTAAGATACGGGACTTCCAAGACCAGGCAGGGCGCAGGTTGGCTTACTGCTCTGGCAGCAGGGAATCTGGCAGCAGTGCCAAAGCTGTGCTCACAGAGGTGGAGTTTGGAGCGCTGGGCCAGCTAAAGAGCAGTCACCATTCCCAGTCACAAGCCAGGGTAGCAGTTTGGGTCTGTTTCTGGGGAAGGCATCCCCTGCACAGGGCAGAGCCCTTCCCAGTGCAGTGGCAGCAGCCCGAGGGTCCTGCTGGGAAGTGGGGACGTCTCTGTCACACAGACTGCCACAGCTGCAGCAGAACAGTGAGCACCTCACTGCTGCTCACTCAGCCCCAAAGTAAACAAATACCATCCTGCCCTGCTCCTGTTTGTTTTGCTTCAGCCTCCTGCTCTTCTCCCTTTTCTGACAAGGAACAGCCAGGGCAAAGAGAGGAAAAACATGTTTTCTGCCTTCTTCTGAACAGAAGATTCTGCAATACACTGATCTGTGAGGCAGCAAATACCAGGAAAGGCCACAACAGTGTGAAACCCCTTTGGCCTCCTGAAGCTGACAAGAACTTTACCATTGACTCTATTAGTGCTGTATGGGGAAAGGCCAGGCACTGTTAAAGCAATTTGGATATTTTATGTCCAAACAAGAGGTTTAATAAATGTTGATCATGCCAGCCATAACAAAGATACCATATTTTTTTCTGTTTAATCAGCATAAACCTCCACTCATTCTCAAACTGTTAATTCTATCAGAATAAACACCTGTTTGGAGTCTACAATTAGTTTAGAAACAGAGAGGAAGCCATTTCCCTTGACATTTCCTCTACATAACATTAACACAACATAATAAACAATTCAGTTATGCTGCCATTGTTACTAAATCCGGCATCAAGGTGCTGCTTTTCTAAGAGGGAGAAATCGAGGCATAAATTTTCAAGATATGTTATTGTGCCACAGCTTTCCTACAACACCAAGCCCTTTCCTAGACAAAAAGGCTGAGTTCTTTCAGAAAAAGGCACCTGTTTCAGCTCAGAAGTAGAAATAGTAATAGAAATGTTAGTGGCAAGGCCAAGTGGGTAAGAATGGCTCCAGGCTGCAAAATGCTGAGTAATCCTGTGTGACGCTGAGCTGTTCTGGGTAAGGGCTGAGGACACACAGTCCTGGACAGAAAGGCTTTAGCATCCTGCAGAATCAAGCTGTTACTACTGAATTCCTCTCTTTTGCAATCTGTCAGAGAATAGATGTGCCAAAGTGGAAAAAATCCCGGAAAGTTATTGAAACATCCTTACTATTAAAGACATCATGTTTCCACTGCAAATGGATGAAACTCCCAGTGGGATTCTGGTGTCTGTTAAGGTCAATGTTTGTGGCATTACAAAATATCAGACATTCTGTGATGCTGTACTCACAGATTTTGGGAACATTTTTAAGTAAGACTGGAAAAAAAAAAGCCACTTGCTTGTTGTACTTTACACCAGTGCTTGCCTGTGAGCACACATAACACTGATGTACTGCCAGTGCTCAGTGTGGCTCAACCTCCTTCCCTTGTGCACATCCCTTCTGACTTTTCCCCACTTGGCTCCAGTCATTGGGACTATTTTAAAAAATCTTCATTTGGCTGCATCTGAAATCTCCAATGAAGGGACTGCAGTGACTTTCAGACTGTGCAGCACCCTGCTACCTTTGGCTGTAAGGGCAAATAACCTGTTCCTGTTGTTCAGACTGGCAATCACAGAACTAAAGGTTTAAAGAGGGTCATCACAACAACCACTGTCATTTTCCTTCATCTCCACCAGTATCTCTATCAGTGTGGGGGGAAAGATTGCAGACAGCAGAACCAGCTGTGCTGTCTCTCTCTCAACTGCATTGCTTAATTTTTTCCATAATCGCTAGTATATAATATTCCTCCTGGGAAACCAAAACTTTTTCATACATAACTGAGGGTCACTTCAGACTGAAAGTCCCATTTCAAACTTTTTCATCCCTCCAGAAATGCACTCTGGATAGACAGATTTTAATATCTCACTGTGGTGCGGAGAGATCAGACGCTAAATGGCATTCCATGCAAGTGAGGACTCATTGCTGAGAAGCTGTTGTTTCTTGCCCAGCCAGTTATAACTGAAGCCTATAAAATTTCCATTGTTCAAACCTGGAATATCTCACAGACTATGCCTGGACAAGGTAAATCCCAAACCTTCATTCACTGGACTGATACATGGGTTGACATGCACAGGATGGAAAAGTAACCCAAGACTGTGCCATTTGAGCAGGTTCTGTCCAGGGATCTCCAGTGGAGGTTTCAATTCCATCTGTGGAAGTACAGACACTGAGGGGTGAAGTTACTTGCCTTGAGGCATGCAACAGTTTAGTTGCAGAGCTGGAAATAAAAACTGAGGAATAAGAACATGCTGGACCATGCTATAATCAGCAGATGCTATTGCTTCCAAGTTCTAATTAAAGAGCTGTCATTACACAAAAAGCATTTGTAGTTTGCAGTAAAACTGATAAAGCTCAGTAGTCTGAAATAGTGGAGAGAAGGCATATGTTTTTTAAATCTCCCAAAGATGACAATATACTCTTTTTTTTTTTTCAGTCTTCCACAGCTTCTGTAGCTAACTGATCCCAGCTATGAGGTCTCTTTCTGCTCTAACAAACCCGTGATCTTTCCAGTCAAATTAAGTAATGCTTAAAATATACAGGCTACACTGCAATTTCCTACCTGAGACTGTGTGAAAGAAACAGCACTTTAGCACTCTCACAGAACAGATAGAACAACCAGTGGGAAAATAACAAGTCTGGGAGAGAACAGAAGTGGTTGATGTGCTACAGCCATCATTAGCACAGCTGGCAATGTTTAAATGCATGAAAATATAAATGAACCAATTTGGTGTCTTGGGCATGCAAATGCACACACAGACACACATGAATACACACATTTCTCTGCAAAGGGAGCTCCTGCTTCCTGGTGACCCTGTGCCCAGCACCACTTCAGCAGGCTCTTGGCACTGGATCCAGCCCAGTGCTCAGGGCTGGCTTGCCTTAGCGCTGGAGCAGCTGCTGGATGTCCATGGCCAGGTCAGTGAGGCAGGCAGGGGCTCAGCACTGCAGCTTCTCCTGAGAGCAGGGCCACAGGGCACCGTGGGGCTGGTGACACTGCAAGGCTGGTGACACCGCGGGGCTGGTGACACTGTGGAGCTGGTGACACCGTGGGGCTGGTGACACCACGAGGCTGGTGACACCACGAGGCTGGTGACACCGCGAGGCTGGTGACACTGTGGAGCTGGTGACACCGTGGGGCTGGTGACACCGCGAGGCTGGTGACACCGTGGGGCTGGTGACACCGCGGGGCTGGTGACACCGCGGGGCTGGTGACACCGCAAGGTTGGTGACACCGCGAGGTTGGTGACACCATGGGGCTGGTGACACCGCGATGTTGGTGACACCGCGGGGCTGGTGACACCGCGGGGCTGGTGACACTGCGAGGCTGGTGACACCATGGGGCTGGTGACACCACGAGGCTGGTGGCACCGTGGGGCTGGTGACACTGCGAGGCTGGTGACACCGCGATGTTGGTGACACTGCGAGGCTGGTGACACCGCGATGTTGATGACACTGCGAGGCTGGTGACACCGTGGGGCTGGTGACACCGTGGGGCTGGTGACACTGCGAGGCTGGTGACACCGCGGGGCTGGTGACACTGCGAGGCTGGTGACACCGTGGGGCTGGTGACACTGTGAGGCTGGTGGCACACAGGCAGTGGCTGGGCTCTGCCATGGCCAGGTGCTGACATGTGCCCTGGCCCTGGTGTGTTGGGGTTGGGGTGAGGGTGTGCCCAGGGTTACTCAATGCCAGTGCCTCCAGCTAAGTGAGGAGCAGCAGGAATAGAGTCTCTGGAGCCTTGTCCAGCCCTGGTCCTTCGGGCAGGCAGCAGCTGAACTCAGGCCATTGTGAAAGATGAGAGGACAGGGAAGTGCACGTCTCCACAATAGCACCCAGGCCCATTCCCAAGAGGAGGCACAAAAAGCCCCAGGTTTCTGTGGTGAGCTCCTGGGGATCCTTGCCCAGCCTCTGGCAGCAGCTGGATAACAGTGAACAGTGAACAGACCAGGCCTTCACAGTGTGGAGAAGAGAACTGGGAATCCTCCTGCCACCTTTGCAAAGTGACTCATCTCCACAGGGGCATTGCTTATCTTAACAGTATAAAAGTGAACACAGAAAACATGGAGCAGCAGTGCCCCATCATATGGCACTGGTGAGCAGGGCTGCCAAATTCCCCCTCTACAGTCACAGCCTGAATCTGGCAGTTTGTGCTGCAGAGAAGCCAGTCTTTGTCCTCTACATCTATTTATCACAGAATATGCTGAGATGGAAGGGACCCACAAGGGTCATCAAGTACAACTCCTGGTCCTGCACAGAACTATCCCCAAGAGTCACACCATGAGACTCTGGAGCTCTGTCAGGATTGGTGCTGTGACCACTGTCCTGGGGAGCTGTTCCAGTGCCCAGCCACCCTCTGGAGGAAGAAGCTTTTTCTAATACTCAGCCTAAACCCCCCTGACACAACTTCAGGCCATTCCCTTTTGTCCTGTCAGTGTCACCAGGGATCAGAGATCAGTGTCTGCCTCTACTCTTCCCCTCAGGAGGAAGCTGTACCTGCAGTGAGGTCTCCCCTCAGTCTCCTCCAGGCTGAACAGACCCAGTACCCTCAGCCACTCCTCATATGGCTTCCCCTTGAGGCCCTTCACCATTCTTGTTGCCCTCATTTGATCAAGTTTGACACAGGCTGTGCCAGAAGCAGCCTTTAGTGGTGACTCAGGAACACATCAGCCCTACAGAGGTGCAGCACAGGCGTGTAGGCACTGGGGCAGCAGTCAGGTCAGAACCAGCCAGCTCTGCATCACTGAAAGCACAGTTACAGCACATTCCTTCTGCCTCCATTTTAATTGAGATTTTTTTAATGGGCACTCTGGAGCCAAAAAAGACATCTTTAGAAGGTTTTCTCTAAAAGCAAAGTCTAATACTGGGCTAGAGGTTCAGGCAATGTTTCAGCAAAGCTCTACCAAGGTTTACCACAAAAAGAGAGAAAGAGGAAATGACTTAAAACAACACAACCAGAATTATCTGTAAGGTGCTCTGTGATCAAGGTGGTGTTCTAAGTAAAAGGGGCCAGGCGCATCAAAGTCTTTAGGAGATAAAAGGGAGAAAAATTACCAACAACCCCCACTCCCGAGGTGCAGTTGAGGTCTTTGGCAAAATATAGGCAATGAGAGAAAGACTTGTGTAACTGCTCTTTTGACAGCAAACCAGGGCAGGTTTCAGGAGCTCCAGAAGAAAAGGTAGTTGTGCTGCAGTGCGTGAGAGATGAGGCACGGAGTCATTGGCCTCTGGGGCAGTTGGCTCCCGTGACTTTGATCGGTTCACCGGAGCTGGAGACAGGCAGCTGCCAGGTCAGAGTATTCTCTGGAGAGCAGCAGGATTCCTGCCACGGCCCCTCACAATGCCCATCCCATTAGTGCGTCAGTGTGAGCAACAGAATTTAGAGTTACACAAGTTCCTACTCCTGTTAGATCTAGCACAGGGCCTATTCAAGCTGTGCTTGGTCAGAAATCATCTTTGAACTGCCACTTCTAGGGATTTTTTAATTCAAAACTGGCCAAAAACATGTGTATGGTTGGGTTGCAATCACTGGATTTCTCACAGGCTCTTGTAGAGTTCTCAGCTGTGTCAGTGATGCAGCCACCAGGAAGGTGGCACAAGGTGGAACTTTCATTACACACATTTTGCTTACCTACCTATGGGCAAGTGGAGGCTGCCCATAGGGAAGTTCATGCTTGGCAAAGAGAATTATGAATTTGATTCTAGCAGTATTAAAGAGCCTGTTTGCCTAATCAAATGAAGGGGTCACCCAAGTTACCAGAGGATCCAGAAAGAGAAATTCCTGGCCTATACCAGGAAATCTTCAGGATGTGTGGTTGAGATGTGTTTCAGTCCTGACAGGATGATCATCAGGTACAGAGCTCAGGTTGGAATGCCATGTGCCCTGACTGGGAGCACAGACAGATCCTGTCCTCCTGCTCCTGCCTTCCCAGCCCAGGACATTCGGGGCAGGACAGGACTGCAGGACGTCCAACACCTTGCACACCTTCTGCACAGACAAAAGCAGAACATTACACAGGCTGCCCTCCAAGAAGGCACTCCAAAAATAAAGGATTTTTTCCTCTGCCCACTCAGAAATGAAGAGATTAAGTGAGAAATCCTGACTCAAGAAAAATGAGCAGGACTTTGCCATTGATTTCAACAGGCCCAGCTTTTCACCCCGGGAGCCTGCTCTGCTGTGGAGTAAGGAGATGAGCTGCCAGGAGCAATAGTCTGGCCTCAGAAATCTGGAGGGGTTTGTTGGCTGATTGCAGAAGCAGTGAATGCACAGCTCACCCACAGTGCAGATGTAATTTGCCTGCCTTCCACTTTCAGGAAGGCTGAGGGTTCTGTGTTGTTTATTGTGCAATAGGAAGACATTAATAATCATGCCTGATGATGTTTAAGAATGGAGATAAAATTCTCTATTATCATGGATTATCAGTTTGTCAAAGGGTATGCTGGCAGACAGAAGCTTTACTGGGATGAGGTTTGCATTTCAATGAGCAATCTGCATGGAGAGCTTTCAGCTCCTCTGCCATCAGATCCAGGCAGCAGCAGATCTGAGCTGAAGCGTACTTCTAAGATGCCCTGCAGTGCTTAGAGAGGTCTGATTCCAACCAGGCCATGGTCAAGGCTGCCAAGGCTAAAAATTAGAGACAACCTTAGCTGAAGAAGATGCTGTGCTGCAGGGTGAGTAATCAGGGGTTTAGAATAGCATGCTGCAAAGACCATATTTCCTGCTATTTATAAAATGCTGCAGAAATACAAACTGGAAGCACTAGTGTAATGATTAAAGCTCAGTGCTCCCTCAGACCCAAGGTGCTAAGATCCTTTCCTGAAGGGAACAGTAGAAGCACTCAATTCAGCTGCCTTGAAAAGATTTCAGGGGTTTTGCTGGAAGTCAGAGGCAATTGTGACAGTATGAAACTTTGCACAGATCTGAACTTAAAACCAAGGCTCAGCACGACAAAGAGTTTATCACCCCTTTGCATTTTGAGGTCTCCTTCTGAAGGCACAGGAGCTGGAGACATCCCTCATTTCCTCATCTCCCTTTACAAAAAAAATACTTAGTTTTCCCTGAAATATTGTGCATCAAAGAGCTGTGTCTTTGCCAAGCTACCAAGTATCTTGGCAGTCACAGCAGAGTCTCAAGAGCTGATAAAGCTGTGCATGTGGCTGAGGAAGCTCTGGGAGATGAAAGGCAAGCCACATCCCTGCTTTGGGCCTTATTTCTACAATCCGAAAGACTTGCACAAAGCACAGTGTTGGCTGCATAAATTCTCATGGCCCCGAGGAGCTCCGTGCAGGAGCCAGCTGACAGCAAAATCAAATTCTTCTTGTGTACAGCACCAACCTTCTGCCACGCTTTAAAACAGACCTGAGATGGCAGCAGCCACGCTGACAGAGTCACAAGACAAAACACCGTCTGCTCTCCGTTTGCTCAAGGAAGCAGCCACCAGCTTGTGTGGCTGTGCGTGCAGAGAGCATCTGCTGTGTGCTGGGAGTGCCATCGGCTCGGGCACACACACACACAGTCACCAGCTACAGCCTCACACCATAAACACAAGCTGCTGCTCAAGTGTAACGCTTGCCTGGGCTTCCTGCCGCCTCTAAGGCACTGGAATGGTTCAGAAACAAGTAGATTTTTGGGATAAAAGTAACCAGCCATTATTTCTTATCCCCATTTCTTGGGTAAAGGAAGTCAGTACGTTGCACATACTATGAAGACCAGAAGCAGAAAGGCAGCAGTACAGCCTTGGCTCCTCCTGCCTCATGCCAACCCTTCTTGCTGCAGTTTTGGCCCCATTATTGATGTGATCCCCCACAGACCTGGGAGACAGACCCTGACTTCAAACTTGAAGCCTATTCTCTGCTTCTTTAGCCCATTGTAGTTTAAGCTGGACTACTCTTATTTCAGTTTTTCCATGCAGACTATGGTGTGGGAGGAGGAGTGCTGCTATTATTTTTGCATGGGTTTGCCATTATTATTTCTGCTAGTCTTCTGTAGTGTCATCCACCGCTTTCCTCAACTGCTGTATACAAAGCTCAGATCCAGAATTTCACCTGTAGCTGCACGTCTGCTGAACACAATCAGAGAGCTGTTTGTCTGGGACTGACTGGCTACACTGCTGTCTGAGCCTGTGTGACAGTGGCCTTGCACGGTCTCCTGCTGTGTGAGGTGAATGTACAGTTTCACTGCATCCAGGCAAAGCAAAGGCAGGCGGGAGCTCAGGAAGGCAAGGGCAAGGAGCACTCCCTGGCTGCATCCCCACTGATCTCTGTTTCTGCATGGCAGGGGAAGAGGAGGTTTGAAAAGCAGTTCCCTTTGTAAGTCACAGTGACCTGAAAGGGCCCCAGCAAGCCAAGCCCCAGCAGAGTTGCCTGCACCAGACAAAGAGCAGCAATGGCTGTGGCTGCACACAATGATTGGAGGCAGCAGAGCCTGCCTGCATTTGACAGACAAAACCCTAATGGACCAAGCACGCAGCGTGGGTTGACGCAGCTGCCACCCTCTCGCTGTCTCTCTGCTCTCCACAGAAGTGCACAGTTTGTGCTTTGCTGTGAGGGTGATGTGCTGGTGGCTGGGTTGTACCTCCCCCTCCTTCCCTCACAAGGGCTGAGCAAAGGGGTGAGGTTTAACCTGCCCTCTCCACCTCCCCTCGCTGCCCTGGGGCAGGGGTTGTTCTCCCCAGTCACCACTCCTGGTTCAATGCCTCTGGTACACTGCCAGCCTCCACAGATGGCCACGGAGCAGGGGTTTCAATACAAGAAACAGTTGAAACAACAAAAACCCTGCCGAGGCTGATTCAGCTCGTGAGCCTGCATCCCATTAAGCAAGTAATTTTTTCCAGTTGTTCAGCACAGGAACCACATGGTTGGGTAAGGCTTCCCAGGCAGTGGCTGGCCACACTGAATCTGCTCTCCCAGCCAGGCTGCTGGCAGCCAACTTACTCCAAACTGGACCAAAGTTGCTCCTTCTACTCTAGGATTCATGTCCTGGTGAAAACAAGTCCTTATGACAAGGACTTCCAGCCAACTGAATACTGAAGTCACCCTGGCAATCCAGTTCCACCCCCCCAGCAGCCCTCTCCAGAGCATGCTGCTGCCTTTCGATGCTGATGGAGACATGCCCAGTGCCAAAAGGAAGGAGTTTCTTAATGTCCCCAGCTGGCAGGCCCCAAACATGGTCTGAAAAACGTCAGAGGAGGCTCTGTTGTGAGGCTCTGTGGGGTCCAAGGGGCAACACAGCTCCTGAGGAGTGTGAAGGAGGCAGCCAGCTCCTGCACACCATCATACTCCAGAGCCAGGGCAGACTCATTAACTCGACTTTTTTCCCTCCGTATCATGTCTTGGACTTTCATTGCCTCACAGACAACTTCACACAAATCTTTTCCTTTTGAGACACACTAAGTCATAGTACTAAAAAATTTTCAAGTGCTTGTAAAACCTACAGCTGGTGGAACAGCTCTGAAACTTTTTCTCCTTGATGACTGCGGAGCTTTTTGCTGTCCATGAAGTGATGCAGTCTCCAGCCAGGATGTGGTTCGTGCCATTCTGCATCTGTGTCACCCAGAGGAGATGCTTGACAGAAACAGTAATCAGCTGGGTGATTTCAAACAGGACTTTTTAAGAACAGAATGTATTTTTTTAAGGGGGGTACATATCCCTAGGAATTCAAAGACCACAAAGTAAATTAGGAATTAAAGTCCCATCCAAAAGGATAGATTATAGGAGCTATATGTAACTGCACCTTTCACAGACTGGCTGCCTTTGAAAATGTGTCCTTTAGTCATGTAGCTCAAGGCACAGTTGCTTTTAATTTAGCTTGGGAGGCTTTGACTGGCAATTACTGCTGACGTATATACCGCTCTCTGAACTGAGGCACTCTGAATTGTGAGTTTTAGTAACAATAGGATAAACATTAACTGGGTAACCATTTTGCAATTGTTAAGCAAAGTCTAGAGATATGGGAGTTTGCTTAATGAAACTGCTCAGAGGAGTTTGCCATAGCCCTGGACATACTTTTACATAAAAGTCATTACCAGATTGCACTGGAATCACATGAAGATGATGACGGTAGAATTACCAAACTGTTTGAGTATTTGACCTCTGAAGCAGACTGATGAATAGTTTTGGATTGAAAAGGAAGGCTTTTCTGCCCTGTGCAAACACCTACTTGCTGGAAACATGAGGAGTCGTGTAGCTGATAGTGCCAAATCTGATAGAGAGTGCAGAGCTGATCCAGACACAGACACATGCAGGGTCCTTCCTGTGCTCTGACGCAGCTTCAAATGTTAACCGTGAAGCTCTGGATGACCCTTGGGTGTTGGGCAAACTACAAACCTTTAGAGCAGCCCAAAATGTCCCTCTCATTTTTGTGGGGCTCAGCCTCCATAACTACAGATTTCTGCTGCTTTTTTTTTTTCTATTTTCTGTCACATTTGAGAGTCTCCAAAAGCACCCATGTGATAAATGCTACAGGCATTTCTGTACTGCTAACACAGTTCCCTGAAAGCACCAGCCCTGGCCTGATGCGACTTCTGCTCATGTGCTCAGGTGTTGTTGCCTTCCCTGGCAACTGTGCAGTACCCATGCCAGAGCAAAAAATTAAACACTGTGTTTGGGTGCATTTTGGTTTTGCCAGATTACGATGTTTTGAATGTGGATAGTATCACATTACAGAATAGTGTCTCATCTAGATAATCTGAAGCCAGAGCAGAGCTAATCTTGCACTGATCCATGTCAACATGCTTATTCATGTCTGCTGGGTTAAGGAATGAGGCACTTTCCCTTCAGCCTGAGGCTGCACCAAAAATACCAAAGGGGCGCAGGCAGAAACTGCAATTATAAATGAAGACATCACAAAAGCAGCCCTGCATAAAACCAAGATCATGCTCCAGGCTCAAGCTGGCTGCTGCATTTAGAATTACTGAATAAAACAAGTACAAAATTTACCAATTTATCACTGGGAGATATTAGCCCTACCACAAGCCATTATAATAAAGCTATAAAGTGTTACAGTATGTGGAGGATCATGACACAATTAAAAAAAGAAAAAAAAAAAAACAAAAAAAACCCAACAAACAAACCAAAACAAAGAAGTCATACACACCCAGGATTTTTTACTGAAAGAAATTTAAAACTTGGTTTAACCAATTTTTCTGGAACAAGATAGGAAGTTTTTAGCCCACATGAAAATGCCTAATTTAATTTTAACTATGAGCTACATAAAATTTAAAAACTAACATAAAAAGTGGATAATTTTAGATGTTTTTCTTCCTTCAGACTAAGTATATATTTTGGAGATGAGCCATTGGCTATCCAGTAAACAGTGTACTTCACTAAATGACCCATTTCCTCAGCCAGACCATTTAGAGGAGATATTCTTTTGCTTCCTGTAAGTAACACTTGTGGAAGAATTTTCCACTGTGAAGCAGGTCAAGAGCCAGCAAACAGCCCTGAAGCTCTGTGCAAAACCCACAGGGCAGAGCAAGTTAGAGAATGCCTACACTGAAGCAGCAGAAGTGGGAAAGCTGGAGTGGCAGAGCCCGTCCTGGCTGGATATGTCTTTCTTGACAGGAGGCAGGAGAAGTGTGACAGAAATGTGTTGAGAGGATCCCGTTTTCCCCCACAGCTCAAGGCAGTAGGCTGCCTGACTGAAGAGACCCTCCTGCAGCAGCAGGCTCTGACTCAGGCCCAGGCAGGGTCTGCTGCACGGTGCTGTCACAGCAGGACAGCTCCTGCTCCTGCCGCGCTCTCCTCCACAGCCCTCGCTCTGCTCGCCCCGTGGGGCCATTGGCACCCTTCAGTTCCTGCAGGGTTAGGTTCACCTTAAAGACAAAAACAACAAAAAGCCAACCTCAAATCCTTCCAGCTCTCCAGTGTTACAGTACTAACGAGCAAGGACTCCCAGCACAGGAGCAAGAGCTACAGTCTTCCCAACACTGCAAGGAGAACCACCACTGTGGGTCAGGCTGGATCACACCAACAGCCAATCTACCCCAGCCCTGTTCCTGACATAGGCCAACACAGGACAGCAAGGAAAGAGCAGGAGAAGAGGGTGAAATCAGAGGAGGAGTTCAGTTTCATGTTTCTTCATTCCCTTGGAGATGCTAAAGAAGAGCAGGACTGGAACACAGACAAAGGTACACGACAGGACTCTCTCCGCTGACATGAGGTCAAATCCTCCATTTCCACTTTGCCTATATCCAGTGTTCTTTCTGCCACAGACAGCAAGGCACCTGCAGCTCACTGTCTTTGTCCCCTGAAACACTGAAACTCTGGGGAGCCCTCGCATGTCCTGGGTTTCCAGACATTCCAGATTCCCAACAAGTGTGCAGAATGTCCAGCTTCCCTTTGGCTAAGACCTGTAGGTGGAAGAAAAGATACATCTAGAGGGAGATCTACTTAAAGCAGGGTGGAATCTTGCTGTTAGACCTGAGTGAAAAATGCACAGCAGACATTGAACAATATCACCTCAGAGCCCATTTATGGAAAAGTTTTGACAAAATGATATAGCACAAGACTTTAAGCCAATCTGAGGTATAGGGAAAAGTGACAAGTGGGTGCTATTGTGAGAAAGCTTAGGAACACTGTGAAATTCAATAGTACTCCTAAATTGCAGATGAAATTGGACAATTACAGCTTTCTACTTTCAGCCAAGGACTCTGTAGACTTTTCAGAGTGCTTTCTTCTGTCCCCAAAAAGCTGGTTTTCCTCCATAAGCTGATCTCATGCAAGCTGTAACCTCCCAGGGGTGGTGATGTGGTTAAACATAATGAAAAACAGCCACAGAAGCCTCTCACTGTGATCCCACTGGCATTTGGCTGAAGATGTCCATGCCAGTTCAGCTAGTGACTGATGGGGACGATAAAATAACAGCTCCTAGAGTCATTGGTGTGAGAAGGAGCTGGTAGGTAACTTTACAACATTTTGAAGCAGCATATATGCTGACTATTAAAGTCAAAATTTTTTAAGGAAACATAACATAAAAAAAAAGATAAGCAGTCATTAATGGCAATCCCCTCAGCAAGGAGTTGGAACTAGATGATCACCACGGTGCCTACAACCCAAACCATTCTATGATTTTTTTGAAAATAAAAGAGAAGAAAGCATTTTAAAAACTACTTATTCCACTGTAGTTGCTGTTGAACACCAGAGCTCTTTCACAGCTTTGTTGTCTCAAACCCAGTGAGGTGAAGGTTATGCTGTGCTATGTTTGTTCTTTGGGACATTATACTTTCTTTTAAAGATATAATCTTGAATGCTTATGAGATGTTACTTATTTAAGAGGAGAAAGCACATATAGTAGAGGCAGTGATGTGTTACAAATAATAAATAAAGGAGATAGAGCTGAAGTGTTAGCAGAGACTTCCAGTACTACAGGAAAAAGGGCTTAAATATTGAAGTAATTTCTGAGAAGTATGCATAGACAGTATGCATATGGACATATCATTCAGGAATCTTATTCTCTGACTGCTTTCTTAGATTCTGCTCCTAACCTCCTCTCTACTGCCTTTTCCAATGTGTTTTCTATGCAAAGAGTCTTTCTGAGCAGCCTCCCTCTGTATTTCTTTAAAACTGAACTTCAGGTAACCATTCAAAGCCTCTGAAAGACCTATGATTTGGAGATAATCCATCTTTTTTTATCATCACAGGAGCAGCTATAGTCAAAAGAAAATAAAAACAGAGCCTACTAATGTCTGATTGAAGTAAGATCCAGACTCACATTCACTGCACAGATGGGTTTTATCACTTTTTTATGTAGACCATTGTCTACATAAATAGACCACCTATTTTATTCACTCATATTGCCTTCTGGAAGAAGACTAATCTGGAATATTTTTACAAAAATGCAGTGTTTACATAGGGCTTCTTGAGACAGTCTTTGAAGCCAGAGGCTGCAGCTGGAAGTGTGCTGTGTGTGACATTTGCCATCCGTCGTTTGAGCCCCACACCAGGGGCAGTAACCTGCAGCTCCCAGCACCTCGTGTGGCCCTGGCTGAGCTGAAGGGCTCTGTCAGCTGGCAGGGCTTCAAAGCACTGCTCGAGCAACTTTATAGCAAAACTAGCTAATTACCACAGCCTGCAGCCAAGATGGGCTCTCATATATTATTATATTGTCAAGTAAGAAACTGTGGCATCCTTAAAGATCTGAAGAAATTCCCAAACTAATCACTGTTGTATATACCCAGTTACATAGCAGAACATTAAAATACTATGATATTTCAAAGCTGGAAAGAAAAGAACTTAAAAAAAGAAAACCACTAAATACCTGACATCACAAAAATTCATTATAATGGATCAAAAGCAGCTTTCAGTTTGACTCCACTTCACTGTCCTCCCACACACCCACCAAGCAGGAGCAGCCCCTCCACTGCCAGCCAGTGCTCCAGATCCCATCCACCACATTTCCAACTCCCTTTGTCCTGTGGCCAAGGCTTTGCTGAGGGAACACAATGCCAGCTGTGGGGTGTAGCATTTGCCCCAAGGTAATTCCCTTTAGGGGAGTTATTCACTGCAGTTGTGAGGACAGCACTGGGGGGAGACATCCTCACTTCAGCCCTGACCATGCACAATCCAGAATCAAACTTGGGCTGGCAGTTTGGGTGATGACACAGCTCCATGATAGCACAGAGTCTCTCTGCCACTCTGTCACCATTGAGCACACACAATACACACATCAACAGGACCCAACAAATCCTTCCCACCAACATGCCCCAATTTTTGTGTGGTGATATCTGTTAGGGTACTACTTCATAAGTTCTGTTTCTGACAACTTTCTCACTGGGCAGTGCCATCCAGCCCGCCAGGGATTCTCAGGAACCACAGCAGTAACAGTGTCCCAGCATTAACAGAAGGAAGGAGAGACAGCAGAAACTCAATTTAGATAAAGTGATGCAACAAATTGACATCAAACAGGGCCAGCACCTCTGTGACTTGGTTCCTTGGTAATTACTTTTAAGCCAACCTTTAAGCCTTTTTCTATCCCTATGAAAATATTAATTTATTGTTGCTTTCAAATCAACTTTCATGTGATATTTTGAAGTACTTGGCAATAATTCCTGATGAAATTAATTTAAAATGGCGCAAATCCTGAAGCATGCACCAGGATACAGAATGAGTTATCTGCCAGTGTCTGAAAGCACCTAGCTCAGCACAACTTAAAATGGGACAGATGCAGCTGGGCAGACAGCACACAGCTGGGTGAGAACTTCTGTACACTCAGCCTTAGAAGAGTGCAGAGCTGAAGCCAAGGAGCCAGCTCATCTTGTAGAGGATGGCAAGGAAAATGCTGCCCAGACCTGATGACCCAGAACTACCTGGGAGGAGGCTGGTGGTGCTACAGACACACAGGTTTCTTCTTGTTTTCAGTTTCATTCACAAGGTTAAGGATGCTTGGTACTTGTATTTACTGAGAATTTTGCCCAATCACTCCCTACCCAAGAGGTGAAATGTTATTCTGTATATCCAAGTCAATCCTACTTAGGAAGAAGCTGCAACAAGTTTCTATGTAAGGGACTTGCATTGCTACTTCCATTTCATGTAAAATGGGGCAATTTCTGCTTTTAAAAAGAAACAGAAAATGCCCCATAGCCCCAGTCTAAAAGCAAAGCTATGCCAAATTGAAATATTTGCTGTGCAGATCAGGAAATCCCCATAACTTATTCTACTAGAGAGCAGAGTCAGGGATTTGCATGGAGACCCAGGAAAGTCATGGAGCTAGGAAGAAATATTCCCTCTTTCACTGGAACAAATACCAGCTACTGGTGCATATCTGTGAGCTGTGAGATGCAGATAAGTCCTGAAGGATTGTGGGCCCTGTGGGTCAATTCAAGGTACCCTGTGGAGGAAGTGACTTGCAGCAGCATTTGTTCTCCTGAGGTGAAGAACAACTCACAGTACAACCATGTAATAACAGTTATTTCTTCAATATTCCTTCAAAACACACCCAATCCCCCACCAGGTTCAGACCTGCAGTGAAAAGGCTCTAATCTCACCTGTGCATGCCAGAGCAGGCTGGGACACAGACAGGGCACCAGCTGGTTCCAGCACAGTACCGTGGTGGGGTAGAGCTTCTTTTGGAAGGAACGCTGAGCACTCCAGCTGCTTTCACATGGCAAATACGGCACCAAGCCCAAGGACAATGGGATATTAATTTTCATCCTGACATGTTGCAGCCAAGCAAGAAGGGCAGTGAAAGCAGGCAGAGCAAAGAGTTGCTCAAGGATGTCTTGGAGATGTTAAGATTTGAAAGTCCGGAGACAGCCTCACCACTGAGTGGCCATTCCCATATGAACCAGAGGAGAAACAAACCCTGGGAATTAACCAGAGAGAGCCTCACCACTGAGTGGCCATTCCCATCTGAACCAGAGGAGAAACAAACCCTGGGAGTTAACCCAGGGTACCCTGGGTACAGGGGTAAGGCAGAGAACTGAAACAAGCTGCCTACAGCAGAAACTAGTCTGCCCAATTAAAGCCCAGATGAGGCTAAGTCTTGGCTTTAAACTAAGATTTACACTGCTTTTCCTCCTGTTTCTGAGCCTACAGAAATCTTACCCCATTGCACTGTTATTTCTTTATAAAGTGATTAATACAACTTAGCTTGCCTGAAAATAGGGAGGAAGACCAGTCTAGTTAGTTCAGAGAACCGTGAAAGCTCATGCAAGAGCACATCACATCAGCATTTCTCTCCTCAATTCTCTCCTAAAACACTGAAAATCTGTGTTGACTCTAACAGCCATGGGCATTTATCTTGGTCACAGCTGTATCAGGTTGCTAAGGCCACAGGACAGTGAGGAGGAAGGCAACAGTGATGCCTGGTGTCACATTGTGCTGCAGTTCAAAGAAAATCAGCTTCTGTACAGGAGAAAGCAATTAGCTGGGAACAATGTGAATGTCTGTAATTGTGAGGTGGGGTAGGAACCTTGGGCTGCACCCAGTTGTGGCTGGGAGGGCTGACTGAGCAGGCTATTGCTTGGCTAGCTAGGACAGGAAAAACCAACTGCCTCATTTTGTACTTCTACCTCTCACAGTGTCTAAATAACATGTCTGCTCATCTAAGTTTTCTACTTAAACACAGTTAAGATAAGAAGAAAAAAAAAGTAAAACAGCTACCAGAAAAAAAAAAACCCTAGTGAATGAATCAGAGTTGTTAGAGAATATTTTCAGGCACCAATTTAACTGTATGCAAAGACAAGTGCAAGAGCAGCAATCTCAAAATAGCAATGTTTTGCAGGTCATGATTGCAGTAGAGCTCACTAACATGGCTGTCACCTCTCAGTGAAGCACAGCTGCTGGGGTTACAGCAGAAATTCACCTGCAGCAATGTAAGGTCTTACCATGGGCTAAGTGTGTGTGCCCATTTTTCCAGCTCCCGTGGGCTGTGCTGCCCCGATGGACTGGGGTGCTCTCTTACCTGCACTAACCAGCACTGGCTGGCTGAGGTGTGCCTGACATACCTACCTGCCAGGCTTTATGTCTGCTGGCTTCCCAGAATATCAGACCTTTATTTTCTTTTGCCTGCTCAGACACGTTTTAAGCAACTTGCTGCATTTCATACCACTTCAGATGGGTCTATAAGAGCAGAAGGAAGAACTTGAGTAATACCTGGGAGCAAAGACTACTCTGTAATCTCAGTGCAAAACTCCTTGCCTCATGTATTATCTAAAAAGGTTGTTCACAATGGAGAAGTCAGAGATGAAGTGATTTTTCTTTTCTTTCAGTTTTTCTGAAGAGCTTCATGTGACTCCATCCCACAATGACAGTCTGTGCTCACTGTGCGTCATTCCCTCCCAGATGGATTTGGTGTGACAGCGAGGAAGGCACCACCAAACATATTTTAGAGAAAGGCAAACCAGAACACGGAGTCATAAGGTCTCTTCCCCAAGGCCATCTACTGAGACCAGTGACTGCTCTCCTGGCAGGAGTGGAGCTCCAAGCACACGCTGAATCCCAAAGACAGCACAGGAAAAGCCCTGCTGACAGCCCTCCTCTCAGACCGGGCAACTCCCTCAACAAATATTTGGGCAGAAAGCCTCGCCCCTCTGCTCTGTCCCTGAGGATGCTCCCCCTGCAGATGGCTGCAGCAGGGAGCTGGGTGCCAGGGCTGGGCTCCTGAGCAGCACCAGCAGGGCTTGGGGCACAAGGCTGGCTTTGAACAGCAGGTCAAACACAAGCTCTGATTGTTCTTGCAGCACTGAGCAGGAAACCTCACTCCAGCAGCCAGAAGCCAGGCATTAAAGCACAGATTACAAAACCTGTTGCCACAGGAGAGGCCTCTAACATGTGGCCCTCCAAGCTGTGATATGATTAGAGGGCTGTGAAACACTTGTCGAGGGCTGGTCTTTGTTAGAAAAGCTTGCAAGCAACATTTATAGCAAAACAGCTGCTGTAAGCTTTGCAAGTCCAGCTGCACACAAAAGTTATAGGTATAAAGATATAAACAGCAGCTTCAAAACCATTTCATTTTGACTCGAGGAGGTTGTGCAGCTGCAGTGGCAGATCTGAGGGAGCCTCTGGAAAAGCAGATGGTTCTGCTATGAAGGCAGCAGCTGGAAGAAGGCATTTGTCCAAGCCTCTCCCAGGACAAGCCAAACACAAGTATTCCGGTTTTCAACAGATGAGCAACCAAAGAGGATTGGTGCTCTATTAGTTTAAAATAACTTCTTTGGCTACACTGGTGCAAAGCTGTTTGCAGGTCAAGCCTCAGAAAGAATATTCCTGAAGTGCAGTTTCACTGGGAGACCCAGAAAACTGGCATTAACTCACTGCTCTCACTTGGAAGGTGCTACTCCTAATCCCTGAATCTCTGCTGCCTTATTTCTGTTCCCAAGAGCTGCCAAAGACCCCTTGGGGTACAGCCTGCCACTCCTGCACAGCAGCTGCCCCAAAGGCAGCCAGGGCTGTGTGACGCCGTGCAGGCAGAGGCTGGCACAGGACCTGGCTCCTGCCCTGCAGCTCAGGTGCACTACAGAGGGTGAGGAGGTCTCTGCAGGTGTGCTCTGCTCCCCCAGGCAGCTCCCTGGGGAGGGTGAACTCATCCACACTGTCTGCCTCCACTGCCAGGATTTCTTCTAATCTCAAACATCTGAATACCTGTGTCAAGCACATATGTGCAAGACAATCAACAAGACAAGCAGTTGTTGCTGGTGTCAAGGTCATCCAAGCCACATGACTTAACATCTGTTAGCTAGAAAGCCTGCAGGTCATGTTTGCCTGGGGAGAAAAAGAGGCAAGAATGAGGATGCATTGTGGGAAGGATTGCTGACCTGGCAGAGAAGAAGGAGCAATTCAGTGCTAAAAATAATGGTAACACAAGGAGATCTTTGGAAAGGCTCTCCTGTTATGCCAGTGGGCATCAGAGAGGTGTCAAGAGACAGATTCCTACAGGGCCAAAGCATGTCAGCACATTATAGAAATTGATCCTATGGGCACAAACACACCTACTTAATGCAAAATGTTTGCAAAAACACAAGCTATGGCCCACAGGCTGACCACAAGCTGTGCCAGACCTACCCAGCGTAACACACAGCTCTGCCAGGCTGGGTTCACAGACTGGCTTTGTGCTGGCAGCTTCAGCAGAGAGGTGACAGGTGAAGGACACCTGCCCCACCTGATGTGCTTGGGGACAGCATTTCCCTGAAGCACCTCATCAAGCACTGGGAAATCTACAGCTGCAACACACACCTCTGTGGGCTTCTGCTGAGGTGGAGGAAGCTGAGGAGAGGAACTTCAGTGGAAAGCTGTAACTCTCTGTGATTAGTAGCACTCTTAGTCCAAAAGCAAGAATAAACCTGGACTGAAATAGCCTCTTGGGCCACCATCTATCACCAGCAGCTCTCTGCACTGTTCTGTTCTCCAGGTCCTAATTCATCAGCTGAATTTGCACCTCTACTGAGTCATTTTTCGCCCTTTATATAACACAGCACCAGCTCCAGTGGCTCCTTGCTCAGAGGGAGAAGGCCTTTCCTTCTGTAAGGCTCTGCACAACCCTTTCAAGGGCTCAAACAGGTCAGTGTTTTTCCTAAGCTCTAAACAGAAATGAAAACATAGACAAACTGCTATTTGACCAGCTTTGCAAAACAAGACCTCCTTCAGCAGGGTATGATTTGTGGATTAAAGTTTTTTCCTTGGAGCTCAATGTGACCCAAAAATCTCTTCCGGCAGCTTATCACAATTTAGCTGACTCCAATCCTTAAAAGACTTCTGTATCTCAGCACACCAAGGAAGGTCTTTGTCAGAGACTTTCCAAGAGCCCTTGGCAAACCTGCTGCACACAGGGCACAGTACAGGCTACTGAGCTTCACAAAACGTCTGAGATGCCAGAGAGAGAACTCAGGGTGTTGATGTCAGGAACAGAACAAGCCTGGGCATTATTTCACTTTGAAACCCTTTGCCTGTCATCTGGGAACTCAGTGTGTTGTTCCAGAGGCATGGAAAGCAGGGGGCTTCAGTCGGACCATGCTGCTCCTCACATCCAGGCTTTGTGAGGTCCTGGAGAGGTGGCAGCAGCTCCCTTGGGTAGACTGGAACTGGTCAGTGAAACAAAAATGACATAAAACAACTCATAACATCTGTCCTGATTTCCAGCTGCTGCTGCACAAGCAAGACTTCTTTTACTCTCCAAGACATGCATGAACACGAGACTGAAACGTGTGCTGTGAATTTATGGGGAGAAAGCAGACTACAAGCCTGCAGTAGCAAAAGACAGACATTGCTATTAAACACTGTCACAGGCTTTTTTGGTAATTTTTGTCCATTCATAATAGTTCCATGTCATAACCCTCTTAAAACACAGAAAATATTACCATGATGTAATCCTACCAGTTTCAGAAACAGGGATGAAAATACCTGCAAGTCTGAATAGGCAAACAGAATATTTTCATTATAATGAATCTAAAGAACAAGATAAACTCCACAACCAGCAGAAAATGCATTCACATTAACTTACTTTCAGTGGAGCTACATATTGTTAAGCGACCCAGAATTAGGAGCTCGAGTTCTATGAAAACATAGCTAAAGCTCTTTGAAAAAGCATAATATCACATAAAAGTACTCATAGCACACACAGAGTTAACCTTTGTGTGCTGCCCTCTCAAACAGAACTGGTTTTGAGATGTATTTGTTTAAACAAGTTAAGAGAAATGTCAGAGGCCATTTCACCAACGGCACATGACGACAGCCTCCTTCCTCCTCTATCAGCAGAGAACAATCACACACTGGGCACCGAGGGCTCACTGATTTGAGTCAGAGCAGGAAAAGCCATCCAGAAAATACATGCAAATGAAGGAAAGAAAAGACAGACATTGTGTTCTGTTTTCCCCCTCTTCCTCCTCTCTTCCAATGTGAGCTAAGCAGAGACTGCCAGTCCTGCTCCTGCTGGAAGGGCCCATGGGAGAATTTGGCACATCAACAGCCTCCTCAGTTCCCACAGCTCCCATGTGGGTACTGCTGGGAAATAGGATGTGTGGACAAATCCTAGCGAAAGTTAATGGCTCCTGGTTATCTCAGGGCAGAAAATTGTTTTCCAGGAGTGGCAGGAAACTGCTTTCCAGGAGCATCAGGAAACAGCACATCATTCCAAGGACGGGCTTGTGCATGAAGCAGGAACAGAGCAAAACAGAACAAGGGCTCTTACATCTATTCCAAGAAGAGATTTCCTATGACCGCATGCACAAAGCATTCTGGTGTTTCCCTCCAGCCCCAGGGGACATGGGAGGCCACCTTCCTTCAGCTTATAAAGGACCCAGGGACACAAAGCTTGTTTGATGTACAGCATGATAAGGGCTTGCAGAGAATTCAATTTTTTTTCCAACTGCTGCAACTTACACTGCCAGTGGCTTTGCTCTGCCATCCCTTCACAGATGGATCCATTGCCTGTCACAGGGGCTCTGCAGCAGCTCTCCAGACTGCAGATGGACAAACCACTCTAAGAACACCGCCAGCCTCCTAACTCTCTAGTTTTTAAGAGCAATGCTTACTCAAAACAAGCTAACAAAGGAAACACTACTTTTGAAATTTCTGATTACATGTTTAACTTTTTATTTTCATGACAGGATAAATACCAGGTGAGATGCAATGAGTTATTCTAGTGCAGTACATTTAATTTCTTTCAAAAGACTTAGCCATAAATAACTGAATCCTCCTACTTCTTCCAGGAACATCAGCCTGGCTCAAGCCTTGAGAAAAGATGTCATGGGTAGGTCACTGCTAAAGTCAGGAGAGTTCACCTGCTCTCATTAGGGAGAGCAGAGGGTTTTATTGAGTCAGTAGTGGTAATCAGAGAAGCCTATTAAAACATTTTTTCTCCCTGCCACTGCAAGACTATCTCCTGTTAGTGTTTTTTATAGTCAACCCCACTTTCCCATGTATTTTAAAGCTTGCTCTCCTAAAATTATTGCAGTCGCTACTCTTTATGTACACCTTATACTCCAGAAGGAAACCAGAGGCTGAGCGAGCTGTGTGTGACCCCATCTGTACCATGAAATGAGCCAGGATGCTTTTCTCAGAACTGTGACCCCACCAACATCCCTGGAACCCTGAGCTGCTTTTCCCTGGTGTAAGCACCAGGCACCTTGCAGCTGAAGCCCACAGAATTAGTGTCAGGGCAAGCAAGGGGAAATATATTAACAAATGAATTCCTGCTGTTACAAAGCACTTCTACCAGGGCTTTTAAGGGTTCATGACAGAATAAGCCATCTCCATTCCCAAGAGTGCAGTTGAAGGCTGGATTTTCACAATTGCTGAGCTTTTGCTGCAGCTCCCATTAGCTTGCAGCAGCAGAAGCTGTGAATGTTTAGCTCCTCCAAAACAGCAGTTTGATGAGGGGAGGCAGGGTACACACCCTGGCTCTGGCAGAAGGCTCCAGATCTGGCAGTCAGTGAGCTTCAAACTCCTGATGTGAGGGGCAAGTGTGAGTAAATGCTCAGGGAAACCTATCCCAAAGTGTGGCCATGAGCCCTGAGCATGGGGCTGCCCTGAGCAGGGACAGGAACAGGCTGAGAAAAGCAAGGTTTGATTCCAGTTTTTGCCCTGCTACCTGCACTTAAGGGTAGCCAGGAGTGGGCAGAACATGCCAGCTCTGGCCTGCTGTGGGACATGTCTGATCACTGCCTTAGCCTGCACCAGTCCACAGCACAACTGGAGCAACAAGCTGATGTGCTTTTGAGGGCTGGACCTCATGAAACTCCACAGAAGCAGAAATTTAAGACCTAAATTTAATTGGCAAAAGGAAGATTTGATAGATATCTCCTTTCAGTTAGAAAGTGCTCTAGAGAGAGAACAAATACTTCAAAGTAACTCTCCTGCATCACCTACAGTTCCTCCTTCTTATCTAAATGCAATATCAGCAACCCAGCTATTGATACTCCACAGGGGTTTAATTATTTGCAAGAAATGACTGTTTGCTGCAGCCAGCAGACAGTGCTGGGTAAGGTCCTCTGGGATCAGTCTCCAGGCTGCTTTATGGCTTGACATCAGAGGGAAATCGCCTGAAAATAAGTCTTCTTGTACATGATCAGATAAATGCACTTGTCAAGCACAAAGCTGAAAGCTCTTCAATGAAGAAGAGGCAGCATTATTTTTTTTTCAAATGCTGATACAAATTATGAAGTCAAAATGAACTCATGAAGCACTTTTCAAGCTCTAGTGTCTGCCAGACTCATACAGACTTCTGTGGGAGGTCTGTTTTGAACAAGGCTATTTTCAGCTATCCACCTGGGGAAAAAACCCTCCACCACCACCACCACCAAAAAAAAAAAAAAAAAAAAAAAAAAAAAAGGTGGAGGGGGAAGGAAAAAAAAGAAGAGGATTTTATCTCAGTATAATCTCATCCTACCATGTGATGCTGATTGATGTGTGATGAAATTTCCAGAGCTCAGCAAGTGTTTGGGGAGTGACTACAGCCACCCATTCCACGTAACAGTACACAACCACAAGAGGAAGATCTGAAACAGCAGTCAAGGGAACAAGAGTGTAGGAATGCAGGAAGGTAGGTGTAAAGGTGAATGATGACAATAGATGAGACTTGTGGCAAACATTATTTACAGCAGAGAAATTGAATTCTCTTTCTTGGTGAGATTGGTCCCTGTTAGAGGTTCTCCTCCATCACAGTCAGAGGTCTACACACACTCAGATGCCCTGGGACAAGTGCGTGGCCCCAGGAGCCCCAGGCCAGAACACCCCTCACAGCACACTTTGTCCACTTACTTCTTGCACATCGTTGCTACTACATTTGGCAAAGGAAAGGGATTTTACTCCTTCTCTTTCAGAGTTCCTATTGTCACAGAGAAGCTGAAAATCAGCATTGGAGTGATGACATAAATTCAAGCAAAACCAATTCTTTGCTGGGTGTGTAGCCCAAACACTGATGACACAGGAGAAAGTTCCAGCTCACTGTTGGTACTCAAACAGCAAAGTTCCCATAGCCCAGACCTTCTGGCTGTCAGATGTTTCAGAACCATGTACTAAATATAGTCATGACCCTAAATATACCCCGTGTACTGTCCGCAGAGAGTGGTGTGTGCACCAGCCAGACAGATTTTGGGTAGTACTGGTGTCATGTGCAGGATAACCAATACCTGCCCATCCCAAACCACTGCACTCCTGCACAGGCTGCTGTGCTGCACAAACTCAATTTCAGAGTTAACTACAGAGCAACAGGAGTTAGAGCAACAAGGCTGCTTAGGGCTAACAATACAAACAACATGACATAAAGGAGATAACCTGGGATCGAGTTACCAGGCAGAAAAAAGGATGGATGAAGAGACCCTGCACGCTGGCTTCCCCCTCAGAAAACAAGGCAAGCACCATTTCCCACAGCTCCCTCCTGACTCTCCTGGAGCTGCTTCCCAACAGCAGCAAGCAGAAGGGCTGGTGCAGCCCCGGGCAGCAGGCACACCCCCACATTCCCAGCACGGGGAGCCAGCCTCCCCCCTGCCGTGGGGGCATCTCAGACCAAATAAACCACTCAACATTTCCCAGGACTTGCGTGTATCAGGAACTTCACGGTCAAAGGAGCAGCACACTAACCTCGAAGTCTTTCCCACAGAAGCTGGAGATGGTGGGTTTATGAAAGCTTGGTCCTTTCACTTTCTGTGCAAGCTGGTTTTAGCTCTTGCAAACTCTACCCACTGTATTACTGAAACTGGAGCAGCCTGGTCCAGGAGAAGCACATGCTCAGCAGCACCAAGTATTGCTCCTATAAACAGAAAGAGCAAAACCAAATCAAACTCCTCTACTACAAAAGGTGCACTTTTTTTGTGTATAAATATTAACTACTTTGGAGGATGTGTCTGTAAATTGGTGTGGGAAACTGGCAGTTGAAAAATACAGTAATTTTATTACTTTTTTCTGAATCCTCAAATCTTGTGCACTGCTCTATTTTCTAATACAAGGCAATAAGAAACTAGAAACACCCCACCACAGACAATCCAAAAGTTCTGATGGGCGAGGCTTCTCCAAAGAAATCTGCAGCAAAATGGTCTGACCAGCCTGTGCAAGGGCTGCCCTAGTTGCTGCCATGACTTGCACATACAAGGACTTTAAACCTGATTCTACTGTAATGATGAATCATTGCATAACTGAGGAGCCTTGCAAACGAAATATCGTTGGCAAAGGGATCACCCTCTACTGGTTTTTCAGTTCCCTGCTAATTTTTTCACTGCTGCAACTCCAGTCCCCAGAGAAGGGCCAGAAACACCCCAAGGTAATGACCCAGCTAAACATGACTGTATTTATAGCACTATTATTTCCCCTTTAGTACATTTTGGAGTACAGAGAGAGCAATCAGACCCCTTGAGGATTATATTCCAACATTTGTACTATAAATATTTATCTGACTGACTTAACTTTAGCTTTACCTAGGTCTTTCAGGGACATGGAGTGGGCCTTAGCTTGGGAAACCAGAGAAGCAGCACAACATGACCTTCTCGTGTTGCAGTTTCCCCTTTCTCCAGCTGGGTTCCATTACCTGTGTGCAACCGGCCCGGCCCCGCAGCGTCACTGCTTTTCCCAGAACCAATCCCAGGACTCTCAGTCCCTGGGGGATGCTGCATTTACTGCTGAGCTTGATGGCAGAGAAGGTAGCATGTTCCATCTTACTTAAAACCCTTTGCCATGACATTGAAAACCTGGCACTGCCCAAACTGGTGTCTCTCCAAAGAGGTAACTCCTTTCTGCCTAGTGCAGTGCATTCTCGTGAGAGAAAAATGCTTGTTCAGCTACTAAAATAAAAGAAAAATAAAATCCTGGTCACAGTGGCATCTTGGTAGTAAATTGCAAATCAGAATAACAACATGCTTTCTGGAGCATGACTGGAATGTCCGCAGTGGTGCCTGCTGTGTGGCTCACACCTTGTCCTGTGGCCCCCACCCTCACAAGCAGCTCCCTTCTCCAGCCTGGTTTCTCAGCAGGTGCCAGATCCCACTCAGGAGCCCCCACCCCGGCTTACTGGCACACCTGTGCTGCAGGAAGGCTTGTGGGAAGGTGGCCCAGCGTTCTAGAGCCATCCTTCCCCAAAGCGGGGCAGCAGCTACCCCTCCCGCCTGTGGCACCCTGAGCTTTGGCACGGCCGTGCTCCTCCACTCCATGCCTCCCAAGCCTTGGCCTCCCAAGCCCTTAGGGCTGGCAGGGACACCCTAATTCAAGGCTGTGAGCAGCCCGTGCAGCCAGAGACTCCCTGCAGGGCCGGCTCCACACAGCCTGGCAGCTGCAGAGAGGGAGCCCCGGCCCTGCGGGCTGGGACAAGGATTCACTGCAAAGGAGAAGCCCAGCAGCAGCTCCAAAACACCCACCCGAGGGAGCAGGGCATCAGCTGCAGCCCCAGGGAACCACCGTGGGGCCCAGCTAAGCCCACCCACCTCAGTCATCTCTCCCCAGGGTGGCCTGTGTCACAGCTGCCTTCTGGATGGGTTTTCCCAGCTGCAGCCCCTTTAGTACCCCTGCCCTGAGGAAACTGAGGCACTCCAGCATGGTCTCCTCAGCTGCTAACAGCAAATTTACCCTAACAATGAGCTCAAAGGCTCAGCACACATTGTGACACACATTTACACACTGCTTCACTGCCAGGAGGAAAGATCAAGGAAGAGCGTGACACTGAAAAAGGAAGCAATATTTAAACAGCCTCAGATCTGCATCCCTGTGCAGCCCTGCAAAGCTACCAGGAGGCTAGATGAGGAAAAGAACCCCAAATTAACTGAATCACTCATATTTGGACATTTCAGGCAATTCATCTCGGCAGAAAATGAAAATACACAAAGTAACCTGTGCCAAAAATACAGTTCCTCCTCTCCTCCCCCTGGTTTCAGGGTGGAGGCAGATTCCTCAGACACACTTGCAAGGCCAGTGCTCTCTCTAATGCTTTACAATGTTATCAAATGTTCCCATGGCACCATGCAGCTCCCGAATGAAGGAGCTTAGTTCAGGAACAAATTTTCCTCTGTTTAAAATGATACTTTTTAAAAACTCTATTTCACTACTCCCACTTACACTGTGGCCCCACAGGTAGGTCAGTGACAAGAGCAAAAACCCAGGCTGTTGGAGCAGGAACAGTTTTGTCATGTGGCTTTGGCTTGTTTTGTCAGAAGGTTTTGTTGCTAAAGAAAACACGGCACTGAGCTGCACCTTGAGTCACGTTTTGGTACATGAAATACTCCCACAGGCTGCAGTTCCCACTTGCTCTCCCTACACAGGCCAATGATGAAGAGCTGCGACTCCCACTCCACCAGAGCCAGGAGGCACGTCAGGGGTAATGTCAGGAGACATTTGGCTCTTGTGACTTTTAAATCCTTCCTTCTCCAGACAATTTGCTGAATTTTCAGTGCTCAGGGTGGTATGAGCTGCACAAATTGCCACAGAAACTAAACTCTTATTGGGAGTTCCACCTCCCCTAGGGATGTTCATTCTCCAAGGTGGTGAAGTCCTGCCTGGTTCTGCAGCAAGGTGTGGTTAACCTCACCTGGGCAGCAGAAGTGGCTGGCACGTCCGCACCTCACAGCTGGCTGCTCCTGGAGCTCGCAGTGACTTTTTGTGGGGCTTCATTAACTCAGGGACAGATCTGCTTAAAATTAGTAGTATTAAAAACAAGTAACATGAAACCAGCTTTGTGTTTCCTTTAAACACAGGCCTGCAGAATCCCAGTCTGCAGTTGTGTCACCACAAAGGGATGTTCACTCAGTTCCAGAACCCAGGACGAGAAGCTGAGGGTGGAGTGGAGGGTATTGTTACCAAAGCACCCACACCATGAAACTACAGCCACACCAAGCCCCTGCCACAACAGCCCCGTCCCAGTGCCACAACAGCCCCATCCCACTGCCATAACAGCCCCATCCCACTTCCAGAACAGCCCTGTCCCACTGCCACAACAGCCCCGTCCCACTGCCACAACAGCCCCGTCCCACTGCCACAACAGCCCCGTCCCACTGCCACAACAGCCCCGTCCCACTGCCACAACAGACCCGTCCCACTGCCACAACAGCCCTGTCCCACTGCCACAACAGCCCCGTCCCACTGCCACAACAGCCCCGTCCCAGTGCCACAACAGCCCCGTCCCACTGCCACAACAGCCCCATCCCACTGCCACAACAGCCCCGTCCCAGTGCCACAACAGCCCCGTCCCACTGCCACAACAGCCCCGTCCCACTGCCACAACAGCCCCGTCCCACTGCCACAACAGCCCCGTCCCAGTGCCACAACAGCCCCGTCCCACTGCCACAACAGCCCCGTCCCAGTGCCACAACAGCCCCGTCCCACTGCCACAACAGCCCCGTCCCAGTGCCACAACAGCCCCGTCCCACTGCCGCAGGCTCTGTGAAGCAGCAGCAGCAGCAGCAGCAGCAGCAGCAGCAGCAGCAGCAGCAGCAGCAGCAGCAGCTCTGAGCAGGCTGAGCAGCAGGGGCTGCCTCACACCTCCACCAGGCAGGGCAGGGGAGCAGAGCCTTCAGCCCTCAGCACATCCCAGACCCCTCCAGGGGAAGGCTCCTCTCTCCTCCCCGTTCTCCCACGTGAAACAGGTGGCCCTGGAAATGAGCAGCGTTACGGGAGGTGATGCTGCTGCTGGTGCCCCCTGACACTGACAGTGTCCTGCAGCACAGCCAGGATCACAGCTGCACAGGCTGCTCGCCACAGCTTTCGTGGATCTAAGGGGACAAACATATCCTTAAGGACTGTTTCAAACAGGATGCAAGAGTGGATTTATCTGAAATACCACAGGAAACAACCACCAGACACTGTGTGAGGCATCTCAACACCGAGGGAAAGGCGCTGGGCTGGCAGGGCAGGGGTTAATTGGCTGTTTTGGCCACTCACCCCAACAAGCCCTGGGTTAAAATACTGCAGAGGCTGCTGCAGAGGCTGCTTGAGAGACAAGGTAGTGCCCAACAGACAAGGATGGGTGTGGGATGCCTGGAGAGAACAGCCTGCCTTCAGCCCCTGGCCTGTGAGGAAAACACATCTGCAATGCAAATTGACCACGCACAGGCAAGTTACAGTCCCAGGCAGGCTTCCAGGCCTGATCTTCTCTCACTTCTGACAGGGAAACTGGGCTTCTCACCATTGATGTTCATACTGTAAATGCACTGCCCACTGGTAGAGAAGGGATCAGCCAACTATTTTAAATGCAAAAAATAAAATAAAATAAAATAAAATAAAATAATAAAATAAATCCAAAGTCTTGGGGGTGCCCCTACCACTCCCAACCTGTCAACACCATAAGAGGATGTTTTGATGTTGCATATCCACAGTAAGTAGACTCTAGCCCTGTGGATGGGAAAAGTCTGCTCCTGTGGTGAGTCCCAGTCAAATCAGGCCAGTGACAGGGACAACCACAGATGGAAGATAACAAAGGATCTTTCTTAGGTGCAGTTTTACACAGTGTCCTCAGTACTTGACACCTAAACCACTTATCTGTATCCTAGAAGGTTTATACTTGTGCAATGAACCTAAGCATTAAGTGACTGATGCACCAGCAAACAAAAAAATAGCCAAACCCCACAAGTCCTGACACAAATACAAACGTGTCACATCAGACAGCAACCAAACTTTCTGTAGAAAAACAGGACACACAGTGTCTCCAGTCGAACAGAAAGACCTTGAAGCTGTTTGCTGCTGGCAGGGCTGAGTGCAGCCCGTGCTGCTGCAGAGCCAGACGCCCACTCCCCGAGTGGCTGGCTCCTGCTGCAGGCTACCTGCCATGGCCCCGTCAGCCTCCGAGGTTCTGCACGCCCAGCTTGGGCACAGACAGTTGGGCTACCCCAGGTCACAACCCAGGGCGTGTTCAATTATCCCTTTTCCAGAAATAACTGTGGCAGTGTTGAACTCTGGGGCAAAAATGAAGGATAATGTTTAACACACAGAGCTAGCAGCTCTCAGAGGCTCCATCTGGCCTCGCTCCAATTTGGGAATTGTTTGAAGAAGACTTCAAGCCTTTACCAGACCTTCCAGACTCCCACTTCCCCTCTTGTATCACCCACAAAGAGCACAGGAAACCTTTGTACCGGCACCAGAGAGGTGAGTGAAGCAGAAAAGCCCCCTCAGCAAACTTGTGCACCGAAGCACACCAACCTCCAAGTGGTCAAACACATTACGTGATAAGAAACACCAACAGCTGCTGAATAATTTATGTGATAAACTATTTCTGGAGTATTTGATCAGCTCTATTGGCTACCATTACTTTTGCTGAATCAACAGCCCCCATCAGAGCATATGCTGCAGTGAAAACAAGCAGTGCGGTGACAGGTTAGGAGAGACATTCACCAAATGAAACGCTCGCTCCACTGAGCCACGGCGCGTGGCTCATGGAAATCCAGGCAACTGAACGCTTCCTCAAGCACTGGCTGAGCCACACAGGCTGTCCCTGCACAGCTCCCTCTCCATTAGCATAACCACGTGTGGAGCTATAAATCAAAAGGAGAGAGAACAGAGCAGGCTGGCAGAAGAGCAACAGAAAGAAAATACATTGCAGGCCCTTTTGCAAAAGGTGGTGACTAACTCAAAGCAGCCGCAGAGAGAACAACTCTGCAGCTCGGCGGCCTGGGGGAGTGGGAGGGGGCTGGGGAGAAACGAGGTGTTCAGTTGCTGTTGAAAATGGAAACAAACATAACAACCTTATTTTATAAAGATAATAAAACCATTGCTAAATACACACTTCATTTCAGAATTTACCACAAGCAGAATGAAGCTAGCAGTACTGAGTCCTGTAGAGGAATCAGAGGAGCCAAAGCAATGGGGGAAATGCAGTAAGGAAGCACAGAAAGGGCCCTGGGGAGAGGCCACTCTGCGCAGCTGCCCTGCTACCTCCCCAAGGCCACTCGAGCTGCTGTGGCACAAGGGCTGCCTGCATCCAGGGTGGAATTTCCATGAGCCACACCTCCAGGAAGCAGTGCCTGGGATTTGCAGAGGGCAAAATGATCAGGTTTTACTACAAACATTCTCCAGGAACACCCCTCACTCCTACAAAATCTGAAATCCTATCCTGCCACCACCTTTCTTTAAAAGGCAGCTGGGAACCACACTTCTGGTTGAAGAGAGAGAAGAAAAAGAAAAAAAAAGAAAAAGAAAAAGAAAAAGAAAAAGAAAAAGAAAAAGAAAAAGAAAAAGAAAAAGAAAAAGAAAAAGAAAAAGAAAAAGAAAAAGAAAAAGAAAAAGAAAAAGAAAAAGAAAAAGAAAAAGAAAAAAAGAACCAGCCATGAAGTGCTGCCATTGGACAGGTGATGAGCACTGATGAGCACCGATGAGCACTGGGGTTGGAATCTTCTCTTGCAATTGAAAGAGCACACGGGCACACAGGCCCTGTGCTTGTACCCAACTCCATGGAAGCACCTGTGGGATCACCTCGGTAGATCTGGCACAAAAGCAGCCATTGCCTGCTTCCCCAAAGGTGCGTGGCTTTGGACAAGAGGAATCCCAGTGTGTGCTGGGATCTGCAGCTCAGAAGGTGAATCCCCTTCGTGTTTGGTATTAACAGTGCACCAGCACTGCAGAAGGGAACCTCATTGTGTCCCCTTGGTCACGCTGAGGCGCACGGGGCTCACAAGAACACCCTGGCCCAGCAGGTTATTTTGGGGGGTGAATCAGCCCAGGAGCTCCTGCCAGCGTGCATGACGAGGCAGGAGAGCTGCCAGCTGCCCTTCAGCTGCTGGAGCAGCTCCTCTCTGAAACACCCTGGCACAACACCCACTCCCTATCTGGCAGCAGTAGGTTTGACACTGCTCAACGCTGCTGTTGAGTACAGGAATCATTCTAGAGCACAACAACAAAGTCACACGTAACAGGTTTAGCCAAAGCTGCGCATTTTCCTGCTATGGAAACCAGTCACAAGAACCAAAAAGCTGCCCAATGACAAGAATTTTGTGTGCTGTTCTCTCCTAATCTGTCCTGTTCCCTTCTGAAACCCTAAAACTGATGAACAACAACATGAACTAGTTACAGCTGGCCCAAAGCAGCAATCTCAGCTTTTCACATCAAAGCTCTGCCAATGCATTATCAAGGTCACACTAAAGCACAAGGAAATTTCATCTCCCACCTCCAAATGACCTCTGCAATGTGCAGCCTTGCTTTATCTTCACACAACAGACTCCCCACATACACACAGACAACAGAACTTCCAGCTAAAAGGCCTAAAGGCACCTTTTATTTTTCCAGAAGCAGGAATAATCCAGGGGTCTGAGCAAATGGGAGCTGACAAGTGCTTAGTGGTCCACAACTGAATGACAGAGATGCCTCCACATTTAGGAAATGCTCAAAAAGCAGCTATGTTCACTGCAGCCCTGCCTTGTTTACAAAACATAGAAAATGTACTGACTGAAGCCACAGCAAAAGGTGAGCTGAGGCTCAGAAAACCTCTGGGAAACTGGAGACAGCTAAGCAGCACAATCAGCACAGTGAAATCACAAGTTAAAATCTATCAGAAAAGCTTACATCAAGTTTATCCTGTCTCAGAGGACAGAGGTCCATGTGCAAACCTATTTTTCTATGAACTTAAACCCATTGGTGTTTCATGCCAAGCAACCTGATGACCAAGGCACTCAGTATGCAGTACTGCAGAGTTCTGGCTTTAGAGATTTGCTACTCTCTACATCTCAGCAAACATTTCTCTGCTTTCTAAACCTTTGAAGGGATTGTATGGCAAGCTGCCATGCAACAGCAGCCCTGCCATGCCACACCATGGCCCCAAACTCACCACCTGAGCCTCAGAGATCTTTCACACACAGGCTAAAATAAACCCCAGCACTGTTCACAGCTCACAGGACCCTTCCCATAAACCATCTTAGAGCAGAATAAAATTACACCTAGCCTGAGAATCGCTGAACACACCATAACTCAGGCAACAGGCAAACACTTCAGAGTAGAAATGCAGCCCTGCCTTGCAGGAGCAGCAGCACAGGGCGAGCACACAGCCTCAGGTGGAAGGATGAAGCGATGAGGGCAGCACGTGTTGGAGCTGCACGGGCCGGGCTCAGCAGCTCCTGACCCAGCCAGGCTCCAGCAGGAGCAGCCCCGGGCTGCTCCACTCCCTCCCCGAGCTCAGGGCTGTGGGGACAAGCAGAGACCTCACGCCTTCGCTGCTGAATACAGATTTTTTTTCAGCCTAAATTGCATTAGTATGTATTTTTTTTTCTTTTTTAATGCAAGTTTTCAGTTTATTTTATAGCCTGTTTGTTGCCAGTTTAAAAACACATATATTTATATGGCTTGGAAAGAACCATCTGGAATAACGATTTGAAAAACACATCCTTCTGGCAGACAACTTGTGTACTTCTGAGTAATTAGGCTGGTTCTAGAAAGCCAGGGCATGCATGGGTTTTTTTATTTGTGAGCCCACCCTTCATTAATTGCCACATTTCCCAGAGAGCAAGAAATAAAGTTCTGCCTCTCTGAGCCTTGGCTGCAGCACCCTCCGTGTGAGAGGCCAGGGTCTGACACACCTCCAAGCAGGGACTGCCACCCCTCCCGCACCCCTCCTCTGCAGGCTCTGCCCCAGGGCAGGTGGGTCCTGCACAAGGCAGCTGCACATTGAGACAGACCCAGCTTTGCCCAACAGAGCCCCTCTGTGAGATTAATCACCTGCTGGGAGTTCTGCCCCTTCCCTGTTTCCAAAACAACAAGACTTTCCTCCTCTATTTAATGTCAGATTTCCTTTAATCTTAAAGCTTTTCAGGTTTTGGAAACAACGTGGTGTAAGAAAAACCTAAAAGCTGGACTTGTTCAAGATCAAAGTCCTTTGAAAAGCCAATCTACCTAAAATCTCTAATAACTTTGGAAAGGCTACATACTCTTCTAGAATTTTACAGTCACAGTCTGCTGGGGAAAAAAAAAGTTTGCTCAGAGTTCAGCCTCACAGCATGCAATACACCTGTCCTAAACCACTACCAGAGTTCCTCTCACACAGCTCAAATGTGACACCTTAACTGTGTCAAAAAGCTGGAGGTCTCATTTCTAGATCCCTGGCAAGAGAGCTGATCTGCCAGCACGCCTTGGATGATGTTGTGTAACAACAGAAACCTGTTTGGCTCAGGAAAGTCTGAAGAGATTTAATAAATTGTGAAAGGAAGGCAAGAAGGAAAACAAAAACAGAGGCAAAGAGAGGCTCAAAAGGAGTCCATGACACTCAAAATAGTTTCTTTCCCTAAATAAACTTCCTTCCAGCTTTTCTGGGAATTGTATTTCTGTGCAGGGAAGTGAGTGTCAGATATAAACTGTCATGCCCAATGCTATATCCAAACTGTGAACTGTCCCAAACATCCAGGTCAGCACTCTCAACCTTTTACAACCCACAGCCTCAATTCTTAACAGTAGCATGAGCTCATCTGCTTTTCCAACAGAAGCCTCTTCCCAGCCTTCCAGCTCCTCTTAGTTACATGGAGTGGATCTCTGGCCAGTAACTTCAGAGCCAGGAATCAGACTTAAAAGTGCTGCTCCACACAGTGTGGGACTTATGCAGAGGTGTAAGTATTTGTAAGGAGCACACTGCAATCACAATGCTTTGCACATTTATGTAATTCCCATCATGTAAATCCAGAATGCCCTTAATAAATGTCATTGCACATGTATTAAGGACATTTAAATGGCTTGAAAAATCTCAGATAATCCAGCTTACTCAAAAATTTTGCTGGCTAGCTGAAGGGAAAGTTGTCCCAAGAAAAAACAGGAGCAGAGGCAGTAAATAACCGAGGAAAACTGCAGCCCTGATGTCCACCAAAGTGCCAAATTATCAAAGTGACTCAAGTCTTCAAACTGGCAGTATAACATTCAGAAATTTATTTTCCCAGTATCCAGCAATGTTGTGCTGTGGCAGGACTAAATCTTCAGCAGACAACCACATACATGGTGCTGCCTGCTACATGCCAGCAGCTACTCAAGTTTAGAGTTTGAGAAAGTCTGAGAGCCAGAATAATCCTATTTATTTCTGAGAGATCAAACAGCATTTGCAAAAGGGTAACATATCCTCAGATTAGTGAAAGGTTCTCAGTTTAAATGTGGTCACTTTGCAATCATGTCCAGTAAGTATTTTCATCTGTAGATTTAAAGGAAGTTTTGACCATGAGAGACATGAGAAGTGGAAAATATATATTCCATATATAGTAATATATATAATATATATTAATATATATATCCACATATATATATGGATATATGTGAAAAAAACCTGGGAATGGTATTCATACAACACCAATTCCTTCTTATCTACCTCTCATGATTTTTGACTCACTCATACAGGAAGGTTCTTCTGCTCTGAGCAAAGAGAACACAACAACAGCTCACAGCATCTCCTTAGCACAGAAAGAATCAACATTCTCTAGTGGCTGACTTTTCTAAACGAGGTTTTCTTTGGGAGAAGGAACTTCAGGACACTATCAAAGCAGCAGTTGTTTACAAAGATACAGTCCAAGCTGGTATCATCTACAATTCATAGATAATGAATCCAGAATGATGCCCAGATGCAAGTGCCCCACAGGCAGCAGAGCCATGGAGGGGAGCACTCTGCAGCCTCCAGCTGGCGCGAGGGGCGGAGGGCTGATCTCTGGAGAGCAGCCACAGACACCAGGAAATGGGGAAGCCGTGTCAGGGAAGCTCAGCTGGGACATTAAGAAAAGGTTCTTCACCCAGAGGGTGGGTTGTTGGAATCCTGGATACTGAGAATTTTAAACTTTCTGTGCTTAAAGGCACAGACCTACAACAGAACACTGCATTTGACCTGAGGTCATGGAACAGGCTTTTAAAATTGATTAATAGCACTGGGATTACGGGTGTGTAGTTGGTTAGAAGTGTGTGATATCACAGGGTGGAAAAATTAGAGTTTGGGGTTTTAGAATATAGAAATAAATAGGAAGCAAGATGGAGGTTTTAGGGCAGAGGCAGGTTGTTCTTTACCTTCTTCCTTCTTTTCATGGGTTTGGGTGGTGTTTTGTGATTGGACAGAAAAGTCCTCATTGTGGACTTCAGGGATCAGTTATTGGGTTAAAAGGGAAAATAATCTAGGTGTCCTTTCTTATTTGGATAGTTTAGTTTTAAAAGACCTTGTAACAAGTTTTAGTTAGTTTAGTTGTGCCTTGCTAATGAAAAAGCTGCTGAACTCATGGTAGTGAGACTGTAACATAGATAAGAAATAATAAACGCCTGAGTCCGAACATGAAATACCGTCTCAAGTGCCTTCAATCCCGACCTCGAGAAACCGACAGTGGGTGGGCACGGGAACAGCTCCCCAGAGAAGTGTCACAGCACCAAGCCTGACAGAGTTCCAAAAGTGAACGCTCTTAGTCCCATGGTTTAGTTTGAAGCAGCTCTGAGGAGCAGCGAGCCGGACTCAGCATTCCTTAGAGCTCCCTCCCAGCCTGAGATCCCCTGGGATTCCACGTGCCAAACCCTACCTGCAGCTACAGCAAGTACCTGCTCTGAAGAGCTTCCCAGAGCTCACTGTCAACAAGGGTCTTAACAAGGGCTTAGGTGTGAAACTTCCACGTTTTTGCTCTTAATTCCTTGTGCCCTGACACTACTGTGAAAACAGCAGTATCAATCACTCAGCTCACAACAGAAAAGCCTTCACCCAAGGCAACTGTGAACCCACTGCTTCCAAAAGAAACTGCAGCCCCCTTAGGTGATGGGAAAACACAGTGCAGGGGACTGAGCTGACTGCAGCACCAACCCCCTGATGTGAGCTGAAGGGCAGGAAGGAAACCTTCTGAAGGAACTCTCTACAACACTGATTCTAAAACAAAAACCAGTCATTTGCAAGTGGAGATCGTGGGAAAACATTACCTAACCAGTCACAGCAGACACAAACCTAATTATCAACCAGACAAGCACCATAAATAACCTAAATATATGCACAGATGTTACCTCTGTGATAAGAACAGGGGCAGATAGAGGTGCAGAAAACTCTGGAGCTCATTCAGTCACTACAGGACAACACCTGATATCTTTGAATATTCATTCCCCTGCCCCATATTTCTTTCATCCCACTGGAATTAAGGATATTTAAAATTAGATGTGGCTATTTTAATACCCATCAAACACTTTTATTCACAGCAACATCCTATCCAGCATGTCTACAGTAAGGGCAGCCAGATCAAATTAGCTGTCTGTCAAGATAAAAGTAAACATATTCCTATATATTCCTATATATTCTCGTTATCTATGACTGCAAGAGAAGGAAGTGCCCTTGGGTTTATTTGAAGATGTAATTCCATAATAGAACACTTTGGGTCAGTGGGTAGCAATACCTTCAGGGTGCTGTGCTCAGCTGGGCTGCTCTTGCCTGACCTGAAAGCTACACAAACTCCCAGGACATCCCAGTGCCAGGGCTCGCTCCTGTGACCCTCCCTGGGCTCTGACAGGCCCTATTCAAACCTGCCCTGTGGCAGCTGTGTTGCTGCTTCCTGGCTTGTTTGGCAGATTTCTGGAAAGGTTTCAGTCCAGACCTGAAATGAACACGGACAGACCAGGCACAGCCTGTAACTGCATGCTGCACTGAGTGCTGAAATAAAGGCCATTTTGTCCTGATAACTTTAGAGAACATCTAGTAATAAATTCCTGTACTTTCCACTGGAGATACTTGTCTTTCTTCCCAAGAAAGCTTCATTTGCACATCCTACTCAGGAAGGAGAAAACTTATTTCCTCAGGGAATCTGCCCCCCTCCTACCCGAGTGGGAGTATTTTGCTTTCACAGCAGTGCCCACTCAGGCAGTGAGAGGTCAGGGCTGAGCTCTCTTGACACTGTGCAACACACCCAAATCTTTTACCAGCCCACCATAAGTACTCACCAGGCACTAAAACATGGGTTTTATGAACCCTCATTCCATCAACAGACAGACTGGGAGGCTGGGAAAAGGGAGAGCAAAAACTGTCTTTGAGTTAAATAAAACCATACATTAGACCCACAACTGAAAAAATACCGGGGATAAGGCTAAGTTCATTCAAGCGACTTTAATTACAAGATGATTGTTAAACCAATTTAAGCTGAGAAAACACTTTCTAAAAGTCCACATTTAAATACGACTTTAAAGGAGCAATTTACAAAAGACGACAGTGTAAAAAATTACTTCTTTTCATCTTTGTAATCCACAAAAAGCCTCATTTTTGGAAGCTAAAGTGGACCACTGACTTAGTAAAGGCTTAGTCAGCATCAAACTTACCAAAGTGATTAAAACATTTTCACTCTTAGAAGTGTAGTAAAAATAAAAATAGCCAACATTTCCATTAAACTGATATAAAAGTAAAGACATTACCAGTGAAATTATGCTGTGTTTCCATATGCCAAATGTGTTATTTTAGAGGTATCCGGGAGGCTTTTATGTGAAAGTACAGCATGTTACATCCATATAGAATGAGTCCCTTCCTAAACAGCTGGCTTCTTCCTGAGAAGGTAACCAGTGGAGAGCAGGTAACCTCATGTAAGGAACCAGTCTCCCAGCAGAGGTCTAAACTAAGAGGATTACAGGGTCAAAATTCCAGCAGCTGGGGGACTTTATCTACACATTAAAGAGGCACAGAAACTCTCAGATAACTACTTAAGTATATAAAAAGTTTCTCAGGCTCTCAGACTTCCAGGATGAAAATTTTCACTTTTTCTTGCTCGCAGTCTCCACTGCAGTCAGGTGCTCAGCAGAACATATTAACACATGCAGAGCTCTGTGCTCTGCAGCCAGAATGCTCCCGGGCCTTCCAGACAGGAGAAGTGGAGGCAGAGCATTGTGGCAAACAACTATCCTAGTTAAAGATGACAAAAGCAAGATGTCCAGGTTGAAAGCTCTAACTCAAAGAGCCAGGGAATGCCACAAGCAAAGCGCTCACTTTGAGGCACTTTCTCCCTTCTGTTTTAGAAAACAAGCCAAATTCAGTTTGGCAGGAGACAGATGGGGATCAATCCCTCTTCAATAACTACCAGCTACTTTATTTCAGCTTATGTAACACAAATCCACATCATAAACTTTGCACAGCATCACTCAATGGTTTTGTTTATAGGGGAGTTCAGCTACATCTGCTTTCTCAACTTCAAGTTACATTCAGGCTCTGCAGGACTGTGTGAGAAGTCAGCCAAAAGAGCAGCACAGATAACATATGAATGCTCTCTCATCAGTGAGAAAAACTGCACATGGTATTTCATCTCTGAAAGAATGAGCGCAAAAGTTCAGTTATCTCTTCTACTGTTTTACTGCTGGTATTGTACTGTCAAATAAGGTGTTGAAAAATGTGTGAACACAGCAATGGTTCTGTCCAGAACATTCTCCTCCAGTGATATCCCAGCTAAACAAAACCATTTATAAAAACTACCAGAAACAAGAGGAAAGGCACCGTAAGAGTTACATGAGATTCTGAGACACAACTGTCATGTTGCATTTTTTGCACTGTGATTCATTTCACCTTTTAAAGGAGACTTTCAGCTCTGCTGGCAGAAATGGCACTTTTGTTGAAATAAGTGCTTTTACTCTGATATTTACATCACTAGCACATGACTATTATTGCTGTTATTATTATTATTACTGCTCTGGCAAGATGCAGATATGCATTCTGGACTTCAATGCATGAAAAATAAATGTCTTATGTGATCAGTTAAC
Organism: Anomalospiza imberbis; assembly: GCF_031753505.1. Classification (NCBI taxonomy): domain Eukaryota; kingdom Metazoa; phylum Chordata; class Aves; order Passeriformes; family Viduidae; genus Anomalospiza; species Anomalospiza imberbis. Next base: position 11,977,242 of record NC_089693.1, on the reverse strand, counting down.
TGTGAAATTCATGCAGTTAAAATTATTTAGTCAAACATGGCAAGAAATATTTTTAGTAGCAAATTATACCAGCATAGTAATGTACTGTCCAGTAAACAGGAAATAAGGAATATCCAGGGGAGAAACAGAGTTGCACTGCACCACTGTATGTTCTTAGCAAGCTCTACCATCATACCCTTGTCGGGCAAACTTCTCATTTAAGTATTCCACAGAGATTAGCATGGCTTCTCCCAGTGAACTCACTAAGTTAATGACCAATTCTCTTGGTAACCAGCTACTACAGATCCCAAAACTGAAATGCACTGTGCAAGATTAAAATCAGCACTGTGATGATCCCTGGTGCAACATTTGCTGCAATGAGACAAAACTTTTAAGAATCAAAGGAAGTCAAAAAAACTTTATTCACACCAGAAACGCAGACTTCGGAATTTTCCTTTATCAAAATATGCCCCTTATGGTTACTTACATCTGTGCTCTAACAGAACTGTACAATATATATAAACATATATATAGAAAAACAACAAAAAAAATCAACTGCTGCGCTTCCTTAATATTAATCATCATCTTCTTCCTCTTCATCACTGATCACGTATTTCTTAGGCTTCTTACTTGCTTTGTCATCATCATCTGCTTTTCTTTTTCCAGAAGGTTCACCTTCCTACAGGCAAAAAAAGGACAAAAATAAACTACCATATTTCCAGCTAAAGTAGAAAAAACACAGAACAACAACAAAAAGACCTCAAAGTCTTTCTTGTAAGAAAAGCAAAATTACGAGTTGCAGTTTTCCATTCTGTGCTACTGTGAAGCAGGGCTGGTTCTGTGCCAGCCCTTGCCCTCAGCACTGAGTGGCTGCTCCCAGTGTCACACCCCAGACCAGGAGGGTCCGGGAAGCTGCAGCTCCACCCCCTCGCTGGCCCTGCATCCACAGCTGCTCTGCCCGAGCATGGCATGCACAGAGGCTCCCTGCATTATCTGCATTTACAGCATGTGAGGGGCACTCTCAGCAGGTCTCATGAGCATGGACACCTCCTCAAATTTGCACTGAGTTCTCCAGCATACAGACACATTGCCTTCAGGCAGCCCCTGCAGCTTTGCTAAATTTTCAGACTATTTATACCTGTATGGCCTGAATCAGAGCGACTGAAACAAAGGAATTCAGGAAGCGGGCAGGTATTTTGCTCATCAGAAGGACAAAACTAAACTAACTGCTCTCTGGCATAAAGGAAAAACATTAGGAGGAATCACTGGCATTTAGAATCAACACCAGCTAACAGTCCAAGAAATGTAACAGTTTATAGTTTATGAGGCTTCAAAGAGCTGGTCAAAGGAACTCAAATCAATGAGTTAATTACCTGCTTACAAGCAATACTATAAAGACTTTTATAGGGTTGATCTACAGTTTTTAGGTCATGGAGTCAACAGGTTGATTTTTGCTCCATGTACACTTCCACCAATTCAGTCTGAATCATCCTTCCAAACAACATTTTAAATCATGAGTTGTTCATGCAAAACTCATCAATAGTGACATGAGGAACAAGTGGGAACCCAACTACGGTTGAAAAAGAAGTGTATCTTTAAAAATACTCTCAGGCCTAAGTAACCTCATCCCTTTTTCCATCTGTTGGTTTTGGAAGTGTGGGCTTGGCTTTTTATTTATTTATTTTTTAAAGCAACTTGCTTGGATTTTAAGGAGGAAAGATTGAGTTCTAGAACTTTAGTGTTTCAGAACTCCAAGGAATATTTATCCAAAAGCATTTGATTCTATATCAACGTGTTAAGTACGTACCGGGAGAATCGCAGTTACGAAGGAATTTTAAGCATGGAAAACAGAAATTAACAGGGGTGGGAATCTCAATGATAGCTTCTTCCTCAGAACAAACATTCTCTTGTAATCTAGCTGGGCTATTGTTCAGTGAGTCATCTTCCTGTTCAGCAGAATATCCCCATTAACTGCAGCAACAGTGAAACTACTTGCTGTGTGGTGATAAAGTATATTATTAATAACGGACTGACATTTGCAGTAATGGTAACAAAGAATCAGCACAAAGTATCGGCACAAAGATTTGTGCTGTGCTGTTGACTGACAGCAGGTAAAAGCAGGTGAGTGTACAAGGAAGCCAGAGTTCCACAGGTGTGGGTATGCACTGAACACCACACTCCCCCTGCGGGGACTGAACACAAGAACTCGAGCACCACTGGGGTTTTCTGTGACACTGCAGCACCACCCCAAGGCCCCAGAGGAGCATTACCTTCCAGCCACTCTTTAAAATGGAGGCTGCTGCTCCTCAAGCAGCAGAGAAATGCTGCTGATTAGACCTTTTCTTCTGAGAGAATGGAACTGACAAGTCCTCACATTGCTGTACCATGAACTAACACATCTAGTAAGAGTCTTAAAAATAAACAATTCAATTTCTACTAACAAATGCTCACAGGGCTTACAAAATCATAGTTTTGGCTACATGGCTCACTATGGCCGTTATATTCTCTGATACATTAAATTTTTCTGATATATAATAAAAAGCCAGGAATCTATGTCTTTAGAAGACAAAAATAATTTTTACTAATTCCACTTCACATTACAACACCTGTTAGTGCAAATAACTCAGCTGACTCTGTAAGAGCACTAAGAACCTGCATTCAGCACACAGAAAACACCCAAGGGGTTGGGGAGTGAGGCCTCCCAGGGACTTTACAGGAAACACACTACAGAAATGAAAATTAGAGCAGTTTACTCCTTGTATAACACTGCAGTGCTGTATCAGCAGTGAAAGACTTGAACTAAACCTCAAATGCAATATTCACAAAGACTCATTTAATAAGACCCAGCAGTCATAAATTACAAACCAATAAAACACCATTTTAGATTAGGAAACAGCACTCCTGCTGTAGCTTACAGTTGATTTTGATCAGGGCCCAGTGTTTCAGATGATGGTGGGGTGATGGAAAATGTAAGGTTAGCAATGGACAATAAGTCTTTTTAACTCAGCATTTTAACTCTTCTACTTAAAAAGAGCAGAAATACTATGTGAAAATGCTTCCACTATTTCCATAATGAACAGGAGAGGACCACATAACTTAGGTAACACTGCACTAAGATTCCAATATTAAGTCTTCTTACTCCTTGCATAATTTTGGTAAATTCATTTTACTTAACTCTGCATAAATTTTTCCATCTTTAAATCAGCAATAACAATAGTGTCCTCCTTTGGGAATCACTCAGGTCTGTAAACTAATGCAGTGCATAAGAAATTGGTGATTAATTACCATGGAAAGCATGCCAAGTCAAATAACACATTCATCATGGCATAAATGAAACCACAGAAGTCCCAAGTTTAAACACTAGATTTAGTGAAGGAAATGTTCCTCATTAAAAATGAGCAGCTTAAGAGCAAAGTCCTTCTCTTACCTCATCACTATTAAGTTTCTTTGCCTTGAGTAGTCTTTGAGTTTTATCTTCATCTGAGCCTTCGTCACTGTCAGAAGAGTAGATTCTAGCACGTTCCTCTGCACATTCCAGAAAAAAATAAAAAGCCAAATATGTTTATCTGAAACTGGTGAGGAAGAAAGAATATTAAAAATGTCTTATATTTAGTGCCACAAAATGTTTGCAGAACCTAAGTCCAGAGTAAACAAAATAAACTCACACGAACTGAATAAACGTCTCTTCACGTATCAAATGAACTGACAAAATCCTATAAATCCTATCTTACCGTGGCTGTCCTGTGCAATTACCCTGTCTGAATCACACAGGCCTTAATGACACGCTGTTAAGGTTTATGATTACCTCTGATGCCACCTTTGTATCTGTTTTTGATAGCTGCCAGACTGATTGCATCATCCCCCTCGTCCTCCTCGTCGTAGCGGTCGGGCTCCAGGTAACTGGCGCTCAGTCCCCGCTGGTGCTGCTTCTCCCGCATCCGCCGCTGCTGCGACTCCCTGCGGATGGAAGCCCTCAGCCTCTCCTCTTCTTTCTGGCCAAACAGACAAGCAGTGTACTGAGGGATAAAAAACCCCCAAGCCACCTCAAGAGCACCCAGTGTTCTACTGTAGCTTTTTACACGGCAGTGTAAAGGCTGCAAATATTCTCTTTGTTTTGTCATCTGCCAGGTGAAGCAAGCCACACCCATGGCTTGGAACTCTTGCTTAAAACTCCAAAACATTACTGTTTTTCATTAATCATAGAATATTCAAAAATGTCCAGCTCTATTACAGTTAAGATTAAACCAGCAGATTGGAAAGTTCCATGCCACAATACCTTGATCATTTCTGTGCGCTGAGACTCTGGGTCACGGCCTGCCATTGGCAAAATACGAATTTTCTGGGTCTTTGAACATCTGTCTGCCAGAGACAGAGTCATCTTCCTGTGAGTGGCACTGTCTGTAGAGTGTGGCCTGGTAAAAAATTGCTAGGGGTTAAAAACTTCTTTATGGAACACATCCATTTTCAAAAGACAATGGTATGGCCAGCATACTTGAGAATTCACAGATTCACCTGCACAAAAGTAAAAGCATCAACCCTTTTTAAAAAGTATTTATGTGCACTGTAACACCTACTGGAGACTGCAAGTCTTCTCTCAGTAAAATCAGCAGTCCAGCCATTAACAGTTGGACTCAAAGATCTCTAAGGCCTTTTTTACCCTTAATGAGGCTAGAATCCTACAACCTTTGACCCTTATCAACCTAAACATACATCCTTCCTCACAGTTCACATCAACATCTCAATAAGCAGTTGCCCTCTTGTTAGCAACTGTACCTCAGACAAAAGATTAACTTCAGGAAACAGTAATCTTTTTTCTGACTCAAATCAGGATTGCATGTAAAAATGCAAATTAAGACATGTATACAAAAAACTTATATGTAGCCTACACAATGCAGGAAATGGCACATTAATATTCCCAACTCAGACACGTGATGTAAGACAAATCTTACTGAAAAACTGAGTTTGGAAAATAGCACATTCTTACTAACCAGTGAAGCTCTGAAGATTTACAAACTGGCATATCTAATCTTTATATACCAGTTACAACACTTAATCGCAAGAACAGTATCAACATTTGATATAGAACAGCAGTTTACCTGAAGGTTAACTTGGTCTTGAACACAGCCTGTCCTTGCAGGCCTGTCCCTTGTCTGATGAACAAATGATTGTGATCTCCTTGTAGCGGCGCCTTGTACACGTCAAAGACCTCATTGCCCAAGTGGAGGGACATGCTTAAAAGAGATTCCCACATCAGTTACTTGATAAAGCCACTGCAATCTATTTTTTTGTCTCATTTCTTAATGGAGAAAGCCTTCATGTTTCCTTTTTTATCTAGCCAATAATTCTATTTCAACCTAAACTAAGCAGAGCATAAACCTTTCAAAGCACTGAGATGAAAATAATTTGTACCATGCAGAACTGATGTCAAAGTTTGCTGACCTTCCAATTTTGTATGTCACTGCAAGAACAACTGCATTACTTCAGTAACAAAGAGTGCAAACTAACCTTCCATCTGACCATTTAACTATCCGTGCATTACTTTCTCTGATCTCATTCCCTTCCTCATCTCGTCGCATCCGCCATCGTATTGTGTTTTCTACCTGTAGGGGGAAAAAAACAAAACAGTTTTTCTAGCTCATAAGGAATACTGAGGTAAAATATACTCTATATAGGTCAAGAAGTGCAGTTAGAAAGGCTTGATAATTTGTGGCATAATGCGAAGAAATAAAGGTGAAAAGTATTGTTTTTATAGGCAAAATGCAGCTGTCAAACTTTTTAAAAATTTATGACTAAAATAGATCAACTTTCCTCAGTGCCCACATTTTGATAATCTGAAAACTCAAAACACCATTCCAAAATATGTGAAATAGACTTTGAAGGAAAGTGCCTAAGTGAGTGTAAAAGACAAAAGGAAAATTAATACTGTACCTTGAGTTTTAACCTGGTTCTACCTTCTTCATCAAGCATCTCCTCATCTTCAAATTCATCTTCGTAATACTGGGGATCAAATGGTCTGCAACGAATTTTACAACACATTCATTATTCTTCTAAGAAAATTAGTGCAGATATTGCAGAGTTGTGCAAGTTAACAGATGCTTAAGAGGTTTGGATTATTCCCTGCTCACAACAGCAGGCAGTGTGGGACAGCCCTTTCTGCAGCCAAGAAATTCACTGCACTAATTCTCAGCCTGGGGGCCCGACCCCAGTGTTCTCTCTACCATCAGCTACAGAGTAACATTCACACTCTGAATGTTCCAGCTGAAGAAAACAAGTCTGCTTCAGAAAATTCTGTTTCCTTATGTCAGCATGATGAGGTCAGGGTTAAGCATGGAACAAAAAATATATGAGATCATAGAAGGAAAATAAAATTAAAGAAATATCTCATAAATTAGGTGAATCGGGGATTTTCTAAGAGCACAATCTTTGTTGTTTTTTTCTTTTTCTTTGTTTTTATTTCAATCTCTAAACCAACCAAAGAGAAAGGAAGATGAAATTGTTTCTCCTCTCCTCCATGAAAAAATCTGATGACTGTGCCACAAAACGTTTTCAGAATCAAGTGAGTGGGGGAACCCTTTCCCTAACTTCCTTCCTAACAGCTCCTAGGCTGCTCAAGGGAAAAGTGATGGACTATGCTACTGTACAATTCTGTTTTCAGTCCTGTCTGACCTCCAGAGATCACCAGGAGTTCTCTCACTGGTAGCAGCCACTACCCAGATTTGGAACAGTTCTCCCCTGAAAGAGCCTGGAGCCCCAGCCCAGGAGAATGACTGAGCTGAGGTGTGACCCCAACAAGGCTGTGCTGCCAGCTAAAACTGCACCTTGGGAACAAAGCAAGAAAGCTGCTCAGCAGGACACCCAGACTCAACAGCATTGTGCTGCAAGTGCTGAAGGAGGCCTTTAGGGCCAAACCTAGAATCACAAAAAACTCTATGGATTTTGCTGCTCCTTAGGCATTCCAGTAAATGACTTCAGTTTGGGTTAGATGAATAGGAAAACAAGTAACCAGCCTCTTCATAAATAGTACATTTAACGTACACAAATAAAAAAGGCCTTTTTCTGAAATTCAAAATGGTGTTTTTAATCACTAGAACGTACACAAGGGTCGGGGCATCTGCCTTTCAGATCTCTGAGAGCCTAAACTTATGCTTACAACTCAACTGATAGCATGTGCTTTCAATTAAATCACATTTTTGTCTGGTTTTTACAGACAATCAGTTATTCAATCAAGCTGAAACCCACCTTCATAATAAAATTACCTGATTAGAAAACAACAACCATTACTACTGACTAATCACAACCAAAAGTATGCATCTTAATGTCAACAACTTTAAATAGGGTAAACACATACCAAACAAAAGCAACATAGGGAAACACTGAAAGACTTTATCAGTCCTATATTTAATGTACAATTACCTGGGCTCCACACTGAGGAAGTTGGGCAGCTTCACAAAATACAAATCATTACCCAAGTCTGTGTTTACTTTTGGTATTTCTACTTCTATTCTGGTCTCTGGAATAGGCTCTTCTTCCTGCTGTTCTTGACTCAGTCCATTCTCATCCTAGTGAAAAAAAAGAACAGGAACATAAGTGAAAAAATCTATCTGGCTACTGCTGCTCTAATAATTACATTTTGTTTAAAGAAAGTCATTCATAGGCACAGAGAGATCAGGAAGATTTGGATAAAAGAATTCAGGCATTTTCATTGAAAGGAATTCAACTCAGCATTGTCATGTGGCACTTTAAGTGACTTCAATCATCAGTGCAAACTCAAGAGACCAAAGACAATAAAGAACAGCAAAGGAGACAACAGAGTTTTCAGCTGAGCAGTGGAGACTGGGGGACACTTTCTACAAGATTAAAGATGGTATTTTTATCTATTATCAATAAAAGATGAAAAATTATCATAAAACTAAAAATATTTCTGAAATAGCCGTAATAAGGTACCAAAGACAGCTGTGGCTCTGTATTTTATTTGGTAGCAATCAAACTATTCTTTATATTTTTTTAAAGTTCAAAAAGTGGACCAGGGATGGGAGAAGGCAGACAAACGCGAAATTGTTATGCATAAAATTTTAATAATTCTTTCAGCTAGGACAAAATCATCTGTAATGCTACTTAATGTCACTACTCTTTTTTCACTAGAATATTACCCAACTCAATTGGTGTTCTGCATTTCAGAGTGCAATGTTAATTATCTCAGAAGTCAAGTCCACTTACAATGGGTTGTCCTGGGGTTGGTGGCTTGTCTTCTCCATCACTCCCTGAGGAAATGTCATCGGCACCTCCAAACAGATCCATGACATCTGCATGCTCTTTAGCAGAAAAATTACAATTTTAAACCACACATATATATGCACACACAGCCGTAATGCAAGATGTATTTATCAAATAAGGAAATCAAGTTGAAAAATGACAACAGAAGAGTATAAGATAATCCTTATTCAAGTAACTGAACAGAAGTAAAGAAATTTCATTATGCATTTTGAAGGTTTTACTTCTCAGAATATAAATGCCTCTTCCTCAGCCAGCTAAACCACCACAAAACATAGCACAGGTTCCCTGGGCTGCTCTGATTAAAGGAACCATTTTTCAATATCTTTCAGTAAAAATGCATGAAAGAATATTTGCAGAAGAGAAAACTTGACAGAGCTATCTGGAGAGGACCAGCATGCGCATCCCACACAGAATTCCTGATGTCTGTTTGGTTATTTCCATGGCACTGTACAGCAAACACTACCAATTCTATCAAGCCCTGTAGCTGATGAACGGCAGGCTCAAAAGGAGGATTAAAGGACCCAAAACCCCACAAACCCCCCCAGCATTTACCTTTCTGCCCTTCTGTGTCACTCTCCGCTTCTGAATCTGATGCAATCGGTTTCTTCCGCTTCATTCGCAGAACTTCATCCTCGCTATCGCTGCCCCTTGCAGACTCTACTAAGGAGCATAATTATTCTCAGCAAATTAAAAATTTTGGTCCACAAATTTAAAAATTCCTGTTAATAAGCTCTGAAAGTGCTGCATCAAAAAAAAATTGCAAAGATGACTATAGTCAAAAACTATGAAATCAATGCCTTTACATTGAAGTTTCAATGTTTTAGGCCAATGTGAATAAAACAGTAAAGAGAGACCAAACCAGCAGCAAATCATTATTTCTGTATTCATTCCTACCAGATTTGTGCTCTTGCTCCTCCTCATCGGAGTGCTGGGCCCTTTCCTCATCATCAGAGTTCTGAATCTTCTCCTCCTCAGACCGCTGGGCCCTTTCATCATCGTCTGAGTTCTGCATCTTCTCCTCATCTGAGGCCTGTGGCCTTTCCTCATCATCAGAGTTCTGCATTTTCTCCTCATCTGAGTTCTGGAGTCTTTCCTCATCATCAGACACCTGTGGCCTTTCATCTTCATCCGAGTTCTGCACCTTCTCCTCATCGTCAGAGTTCTGCTGCCTCTCCTCATCGTCAGAGTTCTGCTGCCTCTCCTCATCGTCAGACTGGTCGCTTTTGTCCTCCTTGCCCCACTTCTCATCCTCCGAGTGCGCTTTCTCAGAACCATCTCCCTCGGAACGATGGCTGCCCTCGTCCGAGCCGTGCTCGCGCTCATCCTCGTCGTCGTCGTGCGCAGCCTCGGAGGCGCTGTGCTGCTCCCCGTCCGACGGCTCGTTGTCCTCGTGCTCCGAGTGCCCCGAGCCCTCCGAGCGGTTGTAGGATCTCTCGGAGTGGTTGTCGCTCCCCGAGTGATGGGATGCCCCTTCATCCTCGCTGTCATCTCCAAATAACTCCTTGTTGCTGGGCTTTATGGCCTCCCTGTCGTCGTCCTGGTCGCTGTCGCTGCCGGAAGCATTGCTGCCAGAGCCGGCGTTCTCCTGGTCGGAGTCGGAATCAGAGCCAGAATCGGAATCTGCAAAATAAACATCACCCTTTCAAGAGTCAGGATGCCCCTCTGAGGATGCACATGAGATGATGTGCATTGCTTTAACAAAAACCCCGAAATCACAACCCAACCCCCCAGAGAGAACCTACAGAGAACGGTCAGCAAGATCAACAGAGTCAGTGAGAATAGTAAAATAAAATGGCTGCGACTAAAAGCACAGCCAAAGAAAGGCACAACGAAAAATGATCGCTGTCCCGAAAGTTTCAAAGCACAAGCTGTGATCTCAGATTCTGAAACTGTAGAAAGAATAAAGAATTACACAAACGAAGGTAATAATTGAAATAGTGACGGCTTAAATAAGTAACAGTATAGATGTGACTTATAAGATCCAAAATTGTCACTTTGTATTTAACCCAAGTCATCTACCCACGGAGGTTTATGACAATGGAGCTACTCCTCAGTGCCGAGGCTGGTAAATGCGGTTTCCAACAGGAAAATAAAAAGAACACCTGCCTTGAAAAGTCATTTACAGGAACGCGTACAAGAATTTTTAAAACGTGAGGGACCTAACCCAGGCGTTCCACGCTTTCCAGAATCCGGCTGCGCCGCCCAACCTTCCCCGTTCCCTGCGCTCCGCGCCGCTCGCCCCGCTCCCTCCCTGCCTGCCGCCCGCGCCCGGGGGCCGCGGCAGAGGCGAGGCGGGGCGGGCGGCGCAGCCCGCGGCGGGGGCGCCCGGGCGGCGTGAGGGAGGGAGAGAGCGAGCGAGAGAGGCAGAGAGCGCGAGAAGCCGCCCGCACCTTTGTGCTCGGGCTCCGAGTCCGCGTCGCTGCCGAACAGATCCGCCATGTCGGCCATGGCGGTAGCGCGGCCCCGCCGGCGCCGCGCAGTGACGTCACGCCGAGCGCCGCTCGCGCAGGCCGCCCGCAGCCCGGCGGGGGCCGCTCTCAGAGGGGGCGCCTCCCCTTAAAGGGGCCGCGGCGCGGACGGGGAGCGGCACCGCGGGGCCAGGGCCGCGGGTGCCCGGCTGCACCTCCGCACTGTCCCGCACGCTGCAGCGGGCCTGCAGCGCTCCGCACGGAGCAGCCGCCCTCCCCTGCCGGCGGCGCTCGCTCGGGCCCCGCAGGCGCCGCTGCGGTGCCGCTGCCGCCGCGCTCTCATCGCCCCGCCCCGGGCTGAGGGAATCGCGCCCCCCTCAGCGGCACCCGGCCCGGCTGGAGAAGGAAAGCCGTTCTCATCTAAACACCAGGCTTTCAAGCAAGTCAGGACAGCGCTAAAAAAAGCAAACAAACAAAACCCCGCAGCCACAACAAGAATACAGTACTTTAATCATCCACGGATTAGTAACTGTTTTACAATCTGACAGCATATAGTGCTGATATGCTAAAATACTCAATACCTGCTTCCCCAATGGAAATTTAAATTGAACCCTTGCTCGTTTGTAGCTTACAAACGCAAGATTACTCAAGTTGCAGAGAGAGTGAGGCTATTTCTTTAAAATACAAGAGTAAACAGGTAACTGCTCTGAAATATTGGTTGTGTTTCCATGCTTAGCTTGGAACCAACAGAATCAACACGTGTGGTCATTTAATTTCTGCATTAAGCCGGAAAAATAATCAGTAAGAAAACAGTATCTCTTTCAGAAAAAGACCTTGTGTTTATGGTAACTGGTTATCAAAGTAATCCCACTCCTGCACTCACAATCTGTGAAATCATATGCAGGATCTCACCACACTTGATGGCATTACACCAGTGTTCACTTTGTTGAGACTGTTGAAAATTCCGGGCTACAAACTGAATTTCTTCATTTATTCTGAAAACGACACCCACTGCAAGCACAAAAGTGATTGCTGTTAACTGTTCCATGCACCACGCCAAAGGTCTCACAACAACTTGGATGATTAAACCCTTCTGGTTGAAAAAAAATGTTTCCCATGCCCAGCCTGTCAGGTATCTGTCCTGAAAGTCACAAGCAGTCCAATTTTTAGCTGTTGTCTACAGAGTTAAACCATTTAACTATCATTTGTGACAGGACACCTGAAAGCTGCAACTTAAATGGCTCTGCCTTTGATTGGAATATAAATAATTAAACAGCCAAACTTGATTTAGGAAAAGCAGGAAAGGAGTTTGGGCTACTATTTCCATAATCCAGCCTTTCAGTTTTCTTTTTCATTTTCAAGTAGGAGATAACTGGTAAAATCTTTTTAGGTAGTGATAAAACAACTCATCATAGAAACCCAATACATGAACAGATTCTGTGAACATGCAGCCCTTCAACAAATGAAGGAAGACATTACAGCCTGGTTTTGACACAAGATGATTATGGTGCCTAGCAAACAAAAAGTAAAGTACAGCTTTAGGCAACTCAGCACATTACATGCTCTGGCCTTGTTTCTACAGCAGTGTCTGTCTGTAAAAAGACACAACTTCTGCCCGTATGCATATTGTACTAGAACTATTTCAAGCTTTATTTCAAAATCTAAAAAGTTCTTGAAAATTTACAAAAGCCCAAACCAAAAGAAGCCCTTTTTGTTACTCATCAGAACACTTCTGGTGTTGTTGTGAGGTCCCTGTAAGTGTAGTCTTTGGCTTTAATGGAATTAATTCCAACTTGGTTTTCAGAGCACATATTTATTTGTAATTCTAATAAAATGCCAATCTAGAAGTAGGGGAAAAAAGGTTCTTCCAGGAGTACAAACCAGTTATATACCTCCCCACCAAAGGCACTACAGCTCAAAATTCTCTGTACAGTTGCAGTAAAATTTGAAGCCACCTCCAGAAAAAAATCTGTCTTTAAAGATCCAAACCAAGATCTGCAGCAAATTACAACGTGGGCACAGTGTCAGAGACTTGCTCTGTTTTTATAGTATATACAACCTGATGCAAAATTCTCAGTCCAATATGTTTTCTACACGTAAATGCTCACCACATTATGATCTTTGGATGAAAACAGTTGTCAGTTGAATTCTCTGTTGCTATAAATACAGCCAAGCAGTCCTGTAGAACAGTTTTGTGATCTCAAAGCAAACTAGTACAAGACAGTCCAAACAGACCTACACTGAAAAGCTTCTAGATTTTCATATTTCAAAGTGTACTGTGATTATGTACAGAAATTGAAATTATTCTTGTTGCCTTATTAGTTTGCTCATATAACTTTAAATACTTTAATAATGACTACGCCCTACAGATCTGAAACTACATATTGGTTTGGTTTTGCATGTCTTAGGTAGTGTTTCAACATCAAGACAGATATAGAATGGAAAAACCCTTTCTTAAAAGTGTTACTTCATTATTGAAAACTGTTAGATTTGTATGAAGTACAAACAGTTTAATGTAATGCAACTTAGGCCAGTGGTCTTACAGTTAAGGCTGCTTTTCCTGTATAGTTATGCAGAATTTTAAATATGAATGTCCACTACTTCTAGAGAAATTGATACTTATGTAGATAATTTTTAAACAAATAATATAAACTAAATAATGCTGATGAACACATGAAATCAGTCTAAAAATGTATCCAGTTTAGATACAGAGCAAGACACAGTTATGGGACCTTTTGAAAAAGACTTTAAGGATTCAGGTGTAAACAGAAAACTCTCATTTTGCAAGGCTCCTGAATTTCTTTCTTGTTTCCCAAGGCTTCCATTTTTATATTAGCCCCTCTAATTTCTTGGGAGAAGTCCGTAGCCAATTTATTTTTGTTTGGCTTGAAAGGATGTCTTTGAACTTGATTACAGTATCAAGAACAAATAAAAGATAAACCAGTAGAATTACAAATAACATTGCTGTGAAAGATTTCTCTTCAGTGCAGATGAACAAAGCTGAACAGCTTTACATGAGTGCAGCTGCTGGGTGAAGAATCCCTTTTCTCTAGCGCATTGCTGTCGGGAATATACACACCCCTCCTTGTAAATACACACCCCCAGATTTTCTTGCAAACATTTCAGTTGGGTCAGTATCTGCCCAATCATCTTAAAAGTCCCATTCTTTGACTACAGACAATTATACCATTGATTTGCAATTACATTTTTAGTAGAAAGCACAGCCAAAGTCTTGAAATACAAAAAAAAGTTCTTAAAAAAACCCAATCAAAACCTATGGTACAGAGACTGGCACAGTTACTGTGTCTCCATCCATCCCAAAACCGTGCTGCATACCAGCAGATGATTCTATTGCTTTGCTTTGAAAGGAATGGGGTTTCCAGTCTTTTCCCTTCTAACCCAGGCCAATGTAGTCCAAGACTGCCGAAGTCCACAGTGCTGCCCGTGCTGACTCCACAGCTCTGGCATCAGCTTTGCTAATTGTCTCCTTCAACCCTTCTCTTCCGAACTGCAACAAGGGAGACAAGAAAGAAGTTTTGCTATATTAGCATTTTAGCTATTTTTTGTGTTTCTGTAACTTGAACAGTTACTTTGTCACATGAAGTACCCCAAATTAAGGTAGCACTTAGCATTAGACAGCAATTTAGGCAAATAAGCCGAGCTTATCGCCTTAGTCACAAACAGTTGCAAATATTTCCAAGGAAGGACTTGTGGGAAACATTAATCATCTTATGTCTGATAAGCAGATTTAGCCAGGATTCTTTTTTTACAGTTTTTCCAGTTTTTTAGAGGTGAATTTAATTTACATGGCTTCAAAAGAAACACCACAAGAGCTTCACAATATAACTAACACAATTTATACACACACAGATGTTAAAATCAACAGTCTAAAACCTTCCATTTATTAATAAAAACATTAAATTGTCAGAAAATGCAAGAGCAATAAAAATTTGTGATTAAAATAACTAAAAGCTCACATGTTATTACGATTTGAGAATATGTGGTATTGATTGAATGACTGGAGTTTTCCTCAACATTTGTACTATTTTTGATGTTTTCTTTTCACATTATCAAATTACGTTTTCCTTTTCTGTGCAGACAAAGCAAATAGCACTAAAGGTCTTTTAGGACATATACAGGACAAAATATAAAGGACATCTCCATTTTGTTTAACAAAGTGAAGCGAGCAAATCTATATAAGAAGAAAGTGAATCTGTTCTCAAATTCACTCAATGGAAAGTAGGTGGCAGAAGTTATTCATACCTGCTTTCATCAAACTGCAAGAACAGATGAAAAGAATTTCCAGCCCTAGACTTCTCCAATCATGCAGTTAAAAGTACACAGACAAAAAACAGGGAAGTGGTACAACACAGTATGAGCAAGGAAAAAGAAAAAGATGTAGACTTTCTTTAGAAGGAACGTACAAAGAGAGAAATTAGAGACTTCAAACATCTCGGTTTCAGTGAGATGGGTATTCAGAGTAACCTTCTCTGTAGCTTCAGGGCTGGAGAGATGAAAAGGTATTTGCAGAAACTTTTACTCGCATACTCCAGACTAAGAAAGCAAAGGAAAAAAGGCAAGATATCAACAGAAGCATGGATTTTGAACAGTCAAGCACTAATAAGAGAACTAGTGAGAGAGGAAACCTTAAAAGGCTCTGAGACACTTGAAGCATTATGATAAAAAACCCAACTGGTTTAGAATATATTTTGAGAAACAAATATGCAGTGTCTGAGTGCCTTCCTTATCTCTCTGTGCTCTATTCTAGTTACTCATCCATATCTTTCAGAGCTGTTCTCCTCCACTTTAACCTTTATTCAGAAGGGAAGCAGATCTGTAACCAAATTCCAATTTCCTATGTCATTCCCTCTAATATATTCCTTAACTACTGCTACTACAACTAAACTGCCTGGCCCCTTTTCACACTGATGAGAGGTCACCACAAAGCATCTAAAACAAAAAGATTTAATTAAATAGAGTTTTAAAATGAAGTTCTACTTGAATAGATGGACATTATTTCGTAGTTGAGTGCCTCAAGTATTTGACATTATTATACAAATTATTTCCATTCATGTGCTATGTTATTAACCAATTTTCTGCCGATCCATTTAATTAGGATTCTAACTGATGAGCTCCAACAAACCTGACTGCAGCAAATAAAGATGCCACTGCTATCAGCTACTTGTGCATGAACAGAACCACCAAGGGAGAGATTACCCAGTCCCAGCCTCTGTACATGACAGTATGTTCAGTTTCCTTGCTCAAGCAATCCCAGTGACATTGGGATTGAACAGGGCATCCTACACTGTTAATTTCAAGTACTGCTTTTAAAGAGGAAATGAATCTTATCTATATACAACTGGGTGATCAAAACTATTGTTTTCACTCCCTTTGCCACAACTCACATGAAATTTGAATGCTCTTGTTCTAGACTAGTGCTAAAAACTCACCCCTCATGAACACCCTGCAACAAAACAGAAAACATCAAGCAGCAACAAAAAAGCAGAAGTAAAGCACAAAAGAAACCTGAAACATATCTACTAATCTTGTGCTATCCTGGTGTTGCCAAGAGAGAAGGGGAATAACCAGACACCTTTAAAGCCAGTGTCAACACACTCAGTTAATTAATAATTGACAGGTCTTACCCAAATCATTGTTTTTTGTGATAGCTGCAGCTGCCCTGGCTCGAGGTCCCTGTTGTGTGAAATGGTATCCAAATTTGAGGATCTTGTTGTTTTCTTCAAGCATTTTGGCAATTTCTACTTCTGCAGCTGTGCCCAGCTGCTGCCTCTGTTAAAATAAAAGGTACACAAAGACAACAGAGCTCAGGTGCGTTCATCTTGAAAGAGATCAAAATACTTTCCCCATATCAGTCAATAAACACTCAGCTTCATTTTAGTTAATCAAATAGGCAGAAGGTCCTAAAATATATTTGTACATTTTAAAGCACAAGGAAGCATAGAAATCAACCTCAGCTGGATGCTTCTGACAATCTTAAGGGCAATTGTTGATGGTGTTAAGATAATGAAACACAAAATATTTGAAGAGTTTATCACAAGCTGTCTTGTAAATTAGGATTGGCTGGGTTTAGCTATGATATCACCACCACCTCACTTACCTGATTATCAATTTTGATCTCTGTCAACGTTTCATTGTCTTTCAGTGCATCAACCAATGCCAAAATTCCAACTCCAGTGATGAAGTTTGATTCTATGTTCAAACTTTTTAATTTTGTGTTTACTCTCAGCATATCTGCAAGTGCCTTTGAATATAAGAAAGCATCATTAAACTTTTAAATTTTGCTGCAGTACCTCATAGCACGCAGCAATAACCACTTCCACTAACTAGTTCCATGGAACCAGCAAGTTCAGAGATGCAAGGTGTAACTTTGCAAGCTTTCACTTACTGAGACTGAGATGACTCTTTAGCCAGACATTATCTACATTCCCTTCTTAAGTAGCATTCAGTCAAGAGAAGGCCTGACTTTCTCTTGTTACAAACTAAAAAGCTAAACAGAATATAAATGCTCTGAAATTAGCATATTGGACCAATTCCATTTTGTAAGCCTTCACAGCACACAACGAGCAATGCAGGCTGGTAAGCAAAGGCCAAAGAAAGGGCATTAGTCAACTGAGAGGAGAATTAGATATGGTTAATTTGTAAACAGGAGATCTGACTTGGAAAATGCTTTTGTCTACAGATTTGGTAGGAAGAGGTAAAATTCAAAGCTCTAAGCATAGTAAAAGCATGGAGCTAAAGGCACTTTTATACCTGACGTTATTTCTGAGAAAGGAAGAAAACAGGAATGGCTAACTGCTGAGTTTACTGGCAGAAAAACTGTACCCTTTGAATTTTTTTTCTTTTAAGTCACAATACCAAAAATGCAACAAAACCGCACCTGAGAAAAGAAGCCTTTATAGATTTTTATTACACATTTTAGTCCTGTTGAAAATAAGCTTTTTAACTGACCCAAACCCAAAGCTTTCAAATGCTCATTTGTTCATTTAATGGAGTCTTTCAAACTAGCTGCCTTTTTTCTAATTTGAATTTAAAACAAGTGCAAAGGATTGTCCTGGCAAAACAATTAGTTTTGTTTTCCTACCTCTTTATTTGTAATTAAATAAGGTACTGCTTTAATTCAACATAGAAAAAAATAACCTGACAAATTATATTTAAGTTTCAATTGTATCAAGCTAGATACTTTGACTAATACTATGCTTTATATACCAATATTTTAAGCCAATCTTTGGTAGCAGTGAGATAGAGAAACACTGATTTTACAACTTCAACTAAAACTCTAGTTAGTTGAAAAATATTACAGGTGTTTTTAAGTCCTCAAATGTCCTTCCTGCAAATTAATTTTGAATGAACTATTGGCTACTGGAATGAACAGCAGAAACTTAACAATTAGGAAAGAAAGAAAAAAAAGGAGGTTAGCAAAATGAAAAATCAGAGAAAGGGACTGGAAAAAAGAATTCTCCCTCACACATCTGAAGCATTGCTGCATATTAAGTTATAGTAATCATTTACCAACTTACATACAACAAAGGTTTGTTAAAGAAAACATAATTTACACTGTAGCAGAATGGAAACATTTTCATCCCTGAGCACTGGGGATTAAATTCAATCCCTTACCACTGCCTTTCCATCCTAACTTCCCTTGCACTCCACTCAAAGCCATTATCACAAGTACTTACAACAGCAACAGGGTCATTGCTTCGGGTGGCTGCCAGGCTGAAATTCTTCACATGTGTGTTGGTTTCTAAGGCTTTTGCAAATTCTTTCAGCGTTGGAATTGGTATGTTCTTGAATTAAAAATAGCATTTCACTCACTTGAGATAGACAAGTTTATCCTCTCCCCCCAACTTGTCCCACTGTCTTATTCTCTTTACAACAAAATGCCCTACAATATTAGGTACCAATGGTCTCCAGCAGTCTCACAGTGAAGACCTACCCTAAGATGCAATGGCTGTAAGAGTCACCAATTCTATAAAGCAATCATTTTTACAGAACAGTAGCAACCAAGCTTAAAAGGAATAATTTTAAAGAATTAATTAGAGCAGCAAATGTCTCTGTTTATTGTATCAGAAACTTTGATCTGTTGCCTTTTTAGGCAGTTATTTTGGCTAGCATGTACCTGTTACACAGTATTCTTAAACCATGGATTTTATTTCCCCCCTTTACTAAGGGGAACAAGCAGCCCTGGTTGCTGGCAAGGCTGTCTCTAGTGTCAGCACTGCAAGTCAGGGGTGCTGCAGTTCTGGTTTCTTTCAAGCAAATATACAAAAGCTTGTCATGTGCAAAAACACAACTGTTACACGTAGGGAGCAGAAGCTGCCCTAACTTCCACCAGCCCTTTTGTACAAGAATCAGAAGGACGAAAGGCACAAATATCCCTTTGCTTGCAATAGAAACTGAGAGCACGTTGCTTCATCAAGGACAAAGGATTCAACAAAGTAGTTAACTCCATGATAATGAGCTGCTGGAACTGCTGCCAGCTTGGCAGCGACAGAAATCAGGGCTGGCAGTGAGAAAGTCTAAGACTTTTTAAATACACGTTTGGCAAAAGAAACCAAGATGGCTTATCGGTTTAGCTGCAGGTTCTGAGCTTATACACACTACGACATTCAGCAGGAAGATTGCTGTACTTAGAATAAGCCTATCATGCTATCTTAGAGAGTTTTGCAGCTAAAAGTGTCTTCTACTGAGAAAAAGCAGCATATTTACTGTAGCTTTCAGGTAATTACCTTAATGTTATTTAGATTAACTTCAATAAGACGAGAATCATTATCTTTAATCCTTTGCAGTGTCTCCTCCACATTTGTGGGATTTGGTGGTTCATCAAAAACAGGCAACATTTTTTCACCTTTTACTATATCTGAAAAGTAAGGCATTTAAATGTAATCAAAAAGTTGCACACATTAATTGTGAATAAATTATACACATACTAAATATTTACTGTATTTTAAGATAATTTGATTAGTATTTACATCTCTCCCCCACCAAAAAAGCCATACCAAAATACCATCCTCTCCTGACCATATTTTCATAAAGTTAAATTCTTCTGAATTTCAAAAGTCCTCACAGCCTATCTGCATTTTTTTTCTGAAAGCACATAGGAGTTGAATTACAAACACAAATATAAAACCTAAGAACTAACGTACACAATGCATGCTTATGCCTATTTTGTCACCAAAAAGTGACTTAAATGCAGAGGACACTTTAGTGTACATGTATTTCAATTCTACTCTTGCCAGAACTCAATTAGCAATGTTATAGGCATACACACTTCCAGACTAAGACTGAAGAGTCTAAAAGAATGTTGGTGCAACAGGAAACAGTGAATGCTACAGTAACTGTGTGCAGTACAGAGAACTGATTTTTCTAGCACTTGTGTACACACTTACTTGAGAAGCTGTCTTTGTCAATCCCATTACTGCTTCCTACTACATCACAGAACTGATTGTTTGTTATCAAGTTGGACATTCCTAGTATTGCTGAAAAAGGAAAAAAAAAAGAAAAAACCAGTTTTTACTGTTCCTGACTAATTCAGCTCAGATGCAGGGTTCCTTTGAATAATAAAATCTGATGTTTGTACAATACTTATCAGTATAAAAAGCCATTTAATATCTTAATTATTTGAAAAAAGTAGAAAAAATAATTTATTATAGACAACTGCATCCTGTAGTCAGATCAATACACCAACACATTAATTATAGATCTTTCTTCTCTAAATATGCACCAGACCATTCATCCTTCAAAAAAGCCTCACCTGCGAGGTCACCCAGCTCTGTGTCTGTGGCACTGGTCAAAGCTTCCTCCAGTTCTGGGTCAAGAGAGAATTTTTCTTCTGTGAAAGACTGTACAGGCTTTTGCTTGGGGATAAATATTTTCCCTGGAGTAAACAAAATGGAAAGTCTGATGTTACTTTGTATTATATTGCTACTTATGTTTCAAATACGATGTACTTCAAGAATACATATTACATTTAGTGAATACTAGGAGAACCACAGACAACACAAAGGGTTCTTCTGCTGTTGCAAGTCAGAGATGAGAAAAGAGTATAAACAAGAATAAATTTTCAGGAGTCTGGATCATGATTCCAACCTTATTTGCTTCTCCTAAGGATTAGAAAGTAACATAAAGACCTGCATTATACATTTTGAACAGTTTAGAAAGACTGTAAGAAAGATTTAGTATCACTAGAGAATGCTGAATTTCCTCTCAAGGGAAAAAGGGATCCAGGCAGAACTGTAATGGGAATGAGTCAGAGAGAGAATATCACAGAGTTATCTGAAAACACACACCTGACTCTTCACTGCAGTTTTTACACCATGCACAATATTTCTGATTTCAGATGTTAACCTCAGTTCTGAAGCAAAAAACCAAAGCTGAGTGAGAAAACCATGGTTTGTGAACAGCACAGATTTCTCTGCCAGTGACAGTGTTTTCTGAAATGATACTTAGAAAGGTCATCAAAGATTCAATGGCAAAAGAACCAGGAGTAATATTACATACTGCATCAACCTTTAAGTTATTACAGGCAGGTAATGGGAAAAGTTATTTTAGAATACATGAATTAGGCAGACGTCTGTGTAGCTACCATAATTCCTGCATACACCTTTAGCTGGAAAGTTAGGGTAGGAAATCAGAATATGAGAAAGTCTTTCTAACAGTTCAGCTGTGAATGGTTTAGAACTGGTCCTTCAGAACAAAGAAGTCTTCCACTGGATTAGGTAAGAGCCAGGACAGGCAAGGGGTGCTTAGGTTCAGGACAAATTAACATGACAAACAAAAGCTCTTGTACTGATGCATTTGAGAGAAATTGTTCCCAACTACACAACTGTGAATCAAATCTTAAGAGCTATTTAAGGTTCAAGTTTTTCAAACTTTCCAAGTTGCCTGAGCTATCTGGCAAAAAATAGCAAGAAAAAGCAATGGAAAAGGAGTTCCAGCTTCCTTTTGTTACTTCCTGGGGTAGGAAGTGGTGTTGATAATCATCCTATGAAGTCTCAATCCTAATTCAGGAGCCCACCCTCTGTCATATCCATAGCTATAAAAAGTATTTCCACAGAGGAATCATTGTCCCAGTGTCCCAGTTACAGTGATAATAGGTGGAGTTTACCACCACTAAACCCAAAATCATGTATTCCATATCTTCTCTAGATTACAGTAGTTTGTGGTCATTTTCCTTTTAAAGGAAGTTAATGCATTCCCACTAGCACAGATTACAGAGAAGGACATCAGGATTTTCTCTGACAACACAGTCTGATGACCAGGAGCTGTTGCTAGCAACATGGTATCTTTGTTCCTGGGTTGCTATCTCTTTGGAAACTTGTATAAATGGTCATTATCCGTATTTAGAAGCACAAAACAAACCTCCTTACATAACTGTACTGATTCCAAGCAGTAGTTAAGTGCAGCTGACATGCATTACCACCCATACCTCAGCTTTGATGGACAGTGCAAAAGAAACTGTTGGTGATTCAGGATTAAAAGAAAACCTTCACAGACTGATTCTGGATTAAAAGAAAGCCTTCAGAAATTACACATTTCTTCTTCATTAATTGAAGGCTTATGTAGCAATTGTTTCAGGTTATTTTGATATAAATGATGCAATACATTTCTATAATTTTCTTTTACCAGCATCACCTACTGGGGAGAGATTAACCTTTAACTTAAACTGTAGTTCAGAGTAGAGAATGTTTGACAAGCTTTTCATCAATCCATGAAATACTCTGAGCAGCATACACATGATCTAAAGCCTTCCAGCAGCTATGGTTGTGTTATTTTCCCTCAGTAACACGGGCTAGTAAAAGGGGGAGAATTTTGGAGTACAAGAAAGGAGGACAGTGGGATTTGAGCACCTGAGCCTTAGTTCAGCATCCTATTTGCATCATCAGTGCAGCAGGAAGAGACCAGGAAAAAATTTAATCTCAATTTAAAGCAAATTGGCAAAAATGTATTTTAACCTAATTCAGCCTTCTGTCTGGTTCATCCCACAGTGCTCATAAAAAAAGAACTACTTTTCCTACTTTTCCTGATGTTGCTTTTCAGTAATTCTTAAATTCATAGGTTAGAAACATCTAGTTCAAATATTTGCTTCCTAAGAGTAATACTAAACTTATCCATACATGCCTGACTCTCTAGAAAACCTAAAGAGAGTGAGAAGTATAATCAGTTTTTAATAAAGTAAAAATGTTAAAAGCCACTGCCCTCCAGAAATGTTCACTGCAGCCAACTCCAGTCACATGAGCTGGGTCAGGAGCAGTTTTTGTTATAAAACAAATCACACCCTTGTGTACATAATTTCTCATTCATTGGCTTCATCTCATCCTAGAACAGAAATCAGAGGTTTACAATGCACATACAAAAGTAAGTCCTTCCCCACTCCCCACTTCCAGCAATGAATTTACTTCCAGAAGGGTAAGACCTCTGTGTCTCTGGGGACAATGATCTCACTCAAGGCCTGCTGCCAATACAGTTCAGCAAGTCCCTTCCCCCCTCCTAATGCAGGCTTTAAATAAAACCAAAAACCACTACACATCTGTGCAGCCCATGAGATGTGCAGCTTGCCTGGCCCTCAAGTGGAACATTTCCAAATAGCAGGGATTTGATTACATGAAGGAACATGACTGCATTATCCTGGCTGGCTGTAAAGGAGCTAAGATGAAGCAAATGAAGAGGCAAATTTCAGGGATGTTCACATCATTTTTGTAATAATTATAAAGGCAGGTGTTCCATGCCTTTAAGCTAACATGTTAGATGATGCACATCCAGGATTAAGTCACAGGCCTCCTCTGCTACAGAATGAACTTTCAGTTTCAGTTCCAGGTTCCACCCAACTGTATTGCTCTAAAGGCAGGAACACTGGATGGTGTTTATGGAAGTGCCCTGGACATTTCCCACACAGATTCACAGTATTTAAGTTGGGACTCAGTGCCTTGCAGAAATCAGGTCTGTTCAGTGGGGCCATGCACTGCGCATGGCTGGTACTATTCTCACACACCCCACACTAACAGGCAGAAGGCAGCCACACCTTGCACAGCAGAAGAAAGTCTAAATTCCACTTTTGGGGTACTCCATTTGGGGAAACAAATCAAGTGCTACCTAAGAACAACTGAATACAAGCTTTCCTCATCACTGATTTCATGAAGAAAAGTGAGCAACATCTGATGTATTCCTTACATCTTATGTTCCTTAAACTTTCCTTAGTTCAGAAATTTATATAATCCACACTTTATCAATCTCCAGTTCTTACCATGTAACAGACTTAGGTTTATCAATTCACTCGTAAGCACAATTTCATACTAATGTTTTTAATTCAACTTACAAGCGAGTTCCCCAGTGTCTTAGTGCAGAAGCAGAGCTGTTATCTGCTATCTGATTACAGGCCACATAGCAGTGAATTAGAAAACTGTTTTACATTAAGGCTGGAGTATCACATCTTATTTCGTTCTAGTGCTCTTGTATGGAGAATATCAATTTGTCAAGCTGTTTCTGAAATATCCTGTATCCTACAGGATATTAGTTTCACTTCACAACATGTAACACACTTCCTTTAAAGACTTTAAAGTGATTCAATAGCAAACAGATAACACAGTAGCCAAAATCCTGCTGCAACACAAGGAAATGGTGATCTGAGTAGGGTGTCAACAAAAGAGCTTTAGCCAGGTGGCTACAGTTTCAGTCTGTTTTCTGGGTGATAGAGAAAAGGAAAAACCAAACGAAACCAAGCCTAAAGCAGAAGTTACATGAACTGCAAATCTACACAGAACAAACAAACACAACCCGGCAGGAACGCAAAGGGAAGAGAGACCCACAATTAGAAGAGTGCAAAGGCTAGCAAGGCAAAGCTTCATTTACACAACACTTTGCTAATGCCTTGCACTAGACAGCACAAAGTACATTACTATCTCAGATATGTTTTTATCTCAGCAGCAATAATTGTCTTCTTCTGCTGTTCCAAGAGAAGGGAGAAGGAGGAGCAGCATTGGTCAGACTCAGTCAGATGAGTGGAACACACTTGAGGGCAACAGCCTTCAGTGCTGATGCCTTGCTTTACTGTTTGGATGAGAACTCCTTCTCCTTGCAGTATACCCTGTAAAATCTTTATGACATACATACACACATTGAGACAAAGCTAGTTCTGTTGCAGTTATTACCACATAGGTCTCCTGAATCTCTTGAACAATGGTTTACTATATGGTTCAACACTTAATTGGAACAGACTGTGACGTAAATAATTAAATTGTGTTTTAAAACAAAGTTAGTTATAAAGGATGCTTTTAGAAACAAAATCAAGGCACTGGGAAAATGGAAAACAGTATAGTTTAGGGATTAAACCTTGCATTTCTTTATCATTGTTCATTTCACTACAGAAAGACACTTTACAATATTTCAGATCTTCCACATGCCATAGCACAAAACAAAAGAGGTTCCAAAGACCTGGAGAAATTACATCATCACTGAAAGAGTAGCAACACTATTTTCATAACATGTTACCCCAAAATTAGGTACTTAGGGCATCTGGAAGAGAGTCTTTTCATTCACACTTTAGCAGGAAAACAAGGGTACCAGAATCAGTAGCAAGACAGGATATTTAAAAGTAACCCAGGATAAGTTTCTTTGATAAATCTGCAGACCAAATTGCCATGCAGAACATCTGTTCTATTAAAATAGACAAAGGAAAGAGAAGGATAGATTTTTTTTCCTCTTCTTGCTCCATGAAATGAATAATTGGAACAAGTTAGAGCATCGAGACCAGCCAGGGACACAGAAATATTTTAGCAAATTCTGACCCAAAAAATGGCACCAAAAAAAACTAGCTGCAGCTCCAATCCATCTCTCTCCTCCCAAAACCTCTGGAACTGAAGGTTATATTTGTCACATTTCTCCAAAATTAACAGGAGAATCAAGCAAGATTTTCACCTACCCTTATTCCATAACTTGCTAGTGTTTTTCCATAACACCTATTTCTAGATGAAGTGAAAAATTATAACCCAGCTTAGTTGTCTGTTGGTCTGCTTTCATATGAACAAAAAACACATTAGGATACAAGCCCTCTATAGAAAAAAAAATCCTACTCAAGTATTAAGTTGCACCCTATGCCCTTTCCAAGTTCTACATCTAGATCAATATCATAATTTCTTGATTTAAAAGATTATATTATTTACATTTGCCATTTTTGTGCAAAATGGCAACAAATGTGGCAGCAAGTCAAATTTGAACCATAATACCTTCATGAGGAGAAAAGAAAAGGTTATCCCTAACCTACTACAACATGAGCTTGACCTTCTTGCCTCGTGCCCACTCAAAAGAACATCAGTTTGGATACTAAATATTTGTTTCCACATTTTTAGTTTAAATGAAAGTAATCTACATTTCTTTTTTTTTATTATTTCCTCTTCTCCCATAGCATAAAATAAATGTCAGAAGTTACTAAATAGCAACTTTTTTTTTACAAGATACAGGAAATTTTACAAACTACACTGGTATGACTCATTGCAACATGCAGACAGACTATTTAGTAATACTTTATTACATAAAGGAAATGACATTTGATCTTTTTTAACCAAGCTCTGCATTACAGCTGGACCCTTCTGTTTCTCTGCAAGATTCTCACAGATTTTATCTACTCAAGCAAATACTTTTATGTGTGCATGTAGACATAAGCTGACTTTAGAGAGCCATCTATGTTAAAGAAACACTAGCAGTCAGCAGAAATTGTAGTATTAGAGCACATCCTCCTTGCCCAGCTCACTCCCTCATGGAGCAGTGCACAGGATTCAAGGATTCCCCAGTCACCTGTGAGCCCCAAATATACTGAACTCAATCACACTTAACCATCAGTCTGTCTCCAACACAGACTGGCAGACATGTCAGGAGAGCAGCAGAAGCCAGGTGCAGCCAAACACAACATGAACAGGTACTTGGCAGCAGCAGGGGCACCACGAAGGCACTGCTGCCATGGTGCCTCTGCCTTCTACAGTCAATAGATTGCCTTGTCCTGTGCTTGGTTACTCCTACAGCTGCTGTCAGCAAAGGAGTGCCACAGTTATCTCTCAACACAAAGGGAGCTGAGCTACAAAATAAAAGCAAAAAACACTCTATGAAGGAAGTCCATCATACACGGTGCAGCACACTGTAAAGTCAAATCTCTCCACTACTTCAAGAAAAAAAGGGAGGCACCAGCATTGTCAGGTAAAGCTGTCAAATACCCCCACCAAATTTTTCACCAAATAGACCCCACAATCATATACATAAACTCAGTGGATGAACAAAGACTCAATTCTGAAATAAGCAATGATTCACACCAGAGAATTAAGTAGAATTAAAGGGTTTCAAACCCTTAACAAAAGAGGGGCCAGCTCATCTTGAGCAGCTGGAATACAATTTAGGAAACAATTTACTGAATTATTAGTGCAGCAGATCTGCTCTGCTGCCAGGGAAAGTTCACAAGAGCCAGGACTCACAAGCAGTGCTCAAACACTGTGGTGGCAGCTAAAAGCCTGCTCCTATGCATATGTGCCCTGCACAGGGGTCTGGGAGTGTCTGTGCCTCCCAATAGTGCTCTTTGTAAGGGTCCACAAATTTGGGAACTTCTGGGGAAAAAAAAAAAAAAAGAGTTGTTCTTATAATATTTAAGAAGTACATTCTTTTTCAATTTTCTTCTGAAAAGGAAAATCTTCCCATTAAGTCAGTGAAAATACTAGATCCAAAGCAAAAATTTAAAATTCCAGGCTTTAATAACGTGCCAAGGTTTTTAGACCACAAACCACTGCCAGATTTCAAAATTTGTGATGTTAACTATATAATTAGTCTGGAGTAACTATGCAATCTTATTAAACCTTTCAGTAAGGATGCTACAAAAACACCATGACTGCATACACCACTTGTATGGCCTTGTCAGCCTACATCATCTTCAAACATTACTGTCTACCACAACATCATTCATCTGCTGTTTCACCAATCCAACACAGTGTTACAAAGGTTGCTGTCTGTATTCAGCACAAGGCATAAGCCACAGGCACGACAGCATTTGTTATTATGGACATAAATCAGAGTTAGCTCTTACTTTGAGGATACCATGCCCATCAGAACTTTGCAATCTATGATAAAATCTCTGAGTCTTATTTCCTTCCTGTGCTACACACAAAGTGCATGCCAGCCCCAGCGGCACAAATGCCTGAACAGGAAACCTCCTGGCCCTGCACAGTATCAGCCATTTGGAAATGCTGCAAGTTAAAAGCATTACAGCTGCCAGTGCTTCAATCAAATTCGATTCACAGTAGCTGTGGCTCCTCCACTTCAGAGATTTCATAAGCACTTACACAGGAAGGGGTGGTGTTACCTTTCTTTTCTCTTGTAAAAGGCACATAGTCTTCCCTGTCCTTGTACTCCAGCGCCTGCTTCTCCAAGTACGCCAGGAGCCGTTCCCTGTCGAAGGGACCCGAGGCCTTCTTGGCAGTCTGGTCTTTCTGCCGGAAGCCTGCAGGCAGCAGCGCGTTCTGCAAAACAAATGGAGCAAAGAACAACAGCTTAGAAAGTCTGGGTGAGCACCTGCTTAGTTTCATTTCCCACTTCCTTCTCCCTCTCTGCAAGGTTCAGCCCTGATACATCATCTTTTGTAGGCAATCTTTGATCCCCTTGCCAACTTCATTTTTTTGGGGCAGGGAAGGACACAAGGTAATCTAGACATGGAGAATATAATGAAAATACAGCACACTGTGCTCTCAGTAGGATAGAAGCAATTATTTTAGTGCAGTAGCTCCCAGCATTCAATTTGCCAGTTACTTTGCATTTCTTTGCTAGATTCAGCACTGTTTAAATGAGCAGTACTAAATAAAACTCAGCTATTTACAGTTTAGACATTCAGCAAGAGACTATTTCCTCTGTCACTTACATCCATGTGATTTTAAGTCTTTAAGACAACTGACTCCACTATTATTTTAACACAGTATTTCTGGCTTTGACCTGACTCAAGGTGGGATGTTTCTTTGATAATATCAACATATTTCAACTAAAGAGAAAAAAAAAGGATATTAGTACAGAATGACCAGAATGTACAGGAATTCCAACTGCCATGAAAGACAGCTGGTCCCTTTTGCCAGTTCTCCTCTGTTAAAACATCTATAAAGTCAAAGGCATTTAAAAGATCAGTAATATTTTGCAGTGCAACAAAACAGGTGATCATAATATTCTGAATATCAAGATTAAACTAATACTGGTTTTATTAAAGCAAAACCAGAGAGAACCATGAAGTGAAAACACAAGTCTCGAAGTCTGAAATTAGCTCCAATATCTGTAGAGGACAACTCAGCTCTTTGTAGCGGAAAGCTGTAATATCCTTTTTTCAGTACCCCATGCTGACATAATCATTCAGGAGCTTAGCAATTACTTGTCTTCTCTTCACAAAGTCAGCATGAAGACATGAATAGATATAAGCTACCAGATACAGGACCAGGAATCATTAGAAGAGGTTGGCACCCTCCCACTCCCATCAAACTCCACAGCAGAAATAATAAAACAAACATAGATGCAAAAGGGCTGTTTACCAGACAGCACTGGAAACAGGAAAGTTAAACAGGCCTTTCTAAATAAACTTTCTTTTCAAGAACATGAACAACAGCAATTCTTATTTATAAATCAATCCCGGAAAGCTCCTCCCAGCTATCCCTTCTTATGTTCTCCTTTGCTGCAGTTGTGTCTACCTTGCAAACAGGAAATAAGCATTATATACACATATATATCTGCGAGATCATCAGCAGGCTATGGAAAAAACTCTGTCCAAAAGTATATTGTACAAAGTCTCAATTTATTTTAGACTACTAATGGAATAAATGAAAAAAATAAAACTTCTCTTGGCTAATGCCTACCTCGGGGTCAAGATCATCCAAAACAGTTTCTAGTTGCTTCAGTTCTTCTTCCGAAAGTTTGCCAAGAATTTCATCCTCATCAAGATCTTTGTACTTGTCCAAGTCCTTTCGAAATGGGAGCGTCATGACTTGGGCAGTAGCAAGTTGCTCAAGCACTTCAAAACCAAGTCTTAATTCTTATCCAGATCTAGAAAAGCTTTTAAAAAGAAATAAGCAGAGTTAAGGTAAACATCCCAACCACAAAGCACCTTCAGCCTCCACGTACATTTGTGAAAGGAAAGCTCTGTCTCCCAGTATTGCCATCTGTTACTCTACAGCTGACAAGGAGCACCTGGAAGCTGTGTTTCTTCACTGATGAGAATCCTGCCCCACTATGCCTTTGTCCATCAGTAATTAAACTATATCTAATTAAGCTATATCTATTTTCAAATCAAAGTCAATGCCCAGTCCTCTTGACAAGAACACCAAAGCCATAATTCCTACAGAGCAGGGCAGGTTGTAGGGCAGGAGGGAGGAGATCCTACTCTTTATGAGCCCAGTCTAACACCTTCGGTTTTTACACATCATGAAGCCAAAAGAAGAGTTAAGATGCTCCACATTTATTGTTGCTACAGCAGTTCAAGGGCACTTAAGGATAACTTCCTATAAGCAAGGTGATTGGTTATTACTGACTCATACCCTTGCATATTACCTACAGAGGAAACAAAGGAAGTTTGCCTCCAAGTTAATTATAGCACTACCATTGAAACAACATTCTGTTCTGTCCAAGTAAAATTACAATAGCTTGATGAAAAGCATAGGAAATACAGCTTCTAAGTGGCAGCAATCCAGTCAATCCTAAGAGCATAAAAAATTGAAATTAAAAAAAAAATTAAAAATTAAAAATAAAGTATAAACTGGTCACTAAATGTTATATTTAGAGGAAACCAGGGTCCTTCAAAATGTACAGTTTATATAGCACTTCTCACAGACAAGGAGCAGGCAGGGAACATCTTTTCTAATATCCACAATTTTTGAGCATTTGTCTTGGAAAAAACAGTTAATCACAACAGTGTTCATGCAGACAAGTTGTTTCCTCTCATTTTTTTGAAACAAGTTCTAGGACTCCCCTTTTGTTCAACCAAATTCTTGCTTCAAGCTGACCACACAAAGAAAAGGTAAGTGTGATGACTCTGTAAATAAGCAAGAGAGTCCATAAGGTGTTTGGGAAGCAAAAGCTAAATGTATACATTCCTGTTCATTAGTGTCCTTAAACCCTTTTTTTGGCTCTATAGAAATACTCAACACAGACCAGGCACACAGTAAAAATCTTTTTTTTCTCCAGTAGCCCCTATCCAAGGACAGATGCTCACACCATAAATACAACTGCATCACTTCAAATCCACACTTACACTGTCCTACAAAACCAGATCAATTTAGTCACTGCCTCTTAAGTAGCAGGAAAAGGCAGGCTGTATATACATACATGCTATACTATGGAATACTTCACACAGGATTCCTCCACCTCAGTTGTTTACATCCAGAAAGGTCTCCCTGGCTGCCACAGTTACATATGGTGACATTTTAATTCAGAGACACTAAACAGACACGAGCACACAGAGGTTCATCCACACCACTCAGTCAAGTGTACCTGTAAAATTAATCTGGTTTTAACAATTGCCTTTGCAAGAACAGTGAATTTCCAGGTCCTATCAACATCTACACTTGAATGAGGAATATATTCAGCTCTTTTCAGGATGTCTGCTTTTAAAAAAGTATTGCCGATATAAACAGAAGAGCTTTACTGTGAATTACAGTTGACACTGGTGGGACTGAAGCTGACCTTTGCAAAGCTCTCTCAAACATAAGGAGGAATTCTCATTTTTGTGGTAAATTACATCAAAAGAACTCTGGCTTCCTCTGAACTAAATCCAATCATGCTGGAAGAGCCCAGGTCAATAGCAAGAGACTACAGAACTAGGGACAGGGGTGGCAGGGCCAAGTTATTGGCTGCAGAAAATGCAGAGGGCAGCACACCTATGTTTTCCTAAGTTCCAAAAGTAATTAAAGGAGTGACTCTGTGGCCTAGAGAGCCACCTCCAACAGTTTTCACAGTCTGGTAGTATTTGTTTCTCCAGGTGCAAGCAGCTGATGGACAATTAGCTGATGCCACACAATCTGCATGTGAACTTCTCATTCCTGGAGCCTTAATGTCCTGCCCTTCCTTACAGTTCAAGCCATTACACAGGATCACAGGAGAAAAACATTTCCTGCAGCTCATTACACAACGCTCTTTGTGACCAGGCTGCACCATCCGAGCCCTACATCAAGACACTGCTATTTACCACATTTCTGCATGTCCATTTGCATTCAAATATTAAAAGGTGTAGTTTTAACAGGTAATTATAAGGAGCAGAATGGTTAGTAAGCTGCAGAATAATGCTGCCCTTACTCTGAAAGAGAGCTGCACTGCATAACCATATATTATTTTCATCTAAATCATCTGTATTTCCTCTCCATTAATTGCCATAAAATGCTGTCATCCAGAATTAATTACCTTTTATTTACTGCAATGGGATGTTTCATATTGGAAAACTACTCATCCTTTGTGATACATTAATTAATTTTCAGGTCACAGCCCTTAGTCTCACTTGTTTGTATATGACCAAAGAAGTCAAATCCTCAGGTACAGTGTTCACACACACACACACACAAAAGTGAAAAATAAAGCAGCAGAACAAAAAAACACAGTTTCTGTAACTGAGGCTTCACTTCAGCACGAAGGGAATCACATGTGGCCTGGCAAATACAAATTTAAAGAGTTTTGGACATGTTTTCTAATATCTATCAGGGATTTTTTTTTTAATATGAAAGCATCCTTAATGTGAAACATCTTTAAATTGTATGATGGTAGCACTGGTTAGCACACTGAGATTGCTTGGCAACCACTCTCAGAAACATTCCCTACAAAAGAAAACACAGCATATACAACACTTGCATACAACATACTAAAAATCAGGTTTTAAAACATAGTGTAAGGAATTCTCATTGCCAAAAAAGGGCATAAAGGCCAGCTAAAGCCCTAATCTAATCAAACAAGCATTTCACCTCCCATTAAACACACTTAGTGCTCTATTTGCTTTCCAACACTCGCTGTAGCAGCTCAGCATAGAGACACATGCATAACAAACTACAAGCTTTTAGAAGGGGCAGTTACTTGGCCTGTGAATATTTGTGGCACGTTATATATATATATATGTGTTCTTAATGCAAAATCATGGGAAAAACTGTAACCATCAATTTTGGCTTTGCAAATACTTTGCCCTTTTTCATGAGCAGAGCTAGTTTACTTTCAAATATCCTTCTTAGCTTTACCATGAAAACATTGCATAAAAGTCCAAAGAGTTAATATTCTTTCTCAGATATATAACTGTAATGTGAAGTTCTTCACTCCAGCAACTTCTTAGTCACATTTAGAGAAATGGAAGGAAAGCCATCACTTCCAGTCCATCAAATGTCAATTCCCTGTTTGTTAAGCAGAGGAGAAGCTGAAAAATCAGAAAGGAAGAAATTCTGCTGGACATCACAGAGAAAAAAAATCTTGCCATTATTCCCACACCTGGGAAATCAATGAAGAACTAAAGAAATAAGAAAACAGCAGCAACTTTACTTTATGCCATTACCTGAATAATCACTTGAAAGACTGTCAAACAACTTTCACACACTTCTTATGCACAAGTCAAAATATTTTTCTCCCCTCCTCTCTGAAAGTATATTTTTAAAACCCAGAAGATTCTAAAAATAGCAAGCCTCCAATTATCTTTCAAAAACTCCTCCCCTTGTCCCCCCCGAAATTTCTGTTATATTCAAGAACATAACTCCTTGGGATGCAAACAGGAGAAACTCTTTAGATATAACTTGCCCACAGGAAACGACAGTGTTGTTAAAGTCCACTGTAAATGGCTTCCGTGACTTGGATTTTAAAATAGAAGCAACATCATGAAAAACAAACTGAGCTGGGTTTGGCCAGCACATTCAGAGCTTGCTTTAATCTCATTTGCTCCTCATGAGCCTCCTTCCCCCCAGCCTCTGGGTGAACCCAGCCGAGCAGGGGGGTCTGCAGGGCTGTCAGCATTCCTGCACCACTCCTCCCAGCTGCTTGGAGAAGCCTAATCTGAGCATTTCCCCAGGGAACCCCTACAATGGCAACAACTCTATTTTCCAGTGTGCAAGATTATACAGAACTGTTTATGAAGAATGTACTGCACTTGAAAAAGCTATCTTTACTTACTAAAGCAAGCAGAAAAATGAGTAAATATAAATATTACCATAATCCCAGCAGGTTCCTTAGGATATTTTTGTAATGCCTTATAAATCTGAACAGCCCAATACTGTCTTTCTTAGCTGAAAGCTTTTAGAAACCTCCCTGAGGCTTCCAAACCCCCAGCCTGGGGTGGGGCACAGGATCCAGGCTGTCCTGTCCCAGGAAGGAGCAGACACCCCCCAGCCCAGACCCTCATGGAGCCAGCAGGTGGCAGCTCGCCTTTGCCTACACTTCTTGTCAGGGTAAACTGTTTTCCAGGCAGGAAGACACAGCTATTCTGGAGTATTTTCCTAGAAAAGCAAGCTCAAGGCTCCATTCTGTTCAAAGAGACAATTCACTAAGCTTTGTACATGGCAAACTGAGCTTCCCTAATTTCACATTTGTCCACACAGTGACCCAGGGAGTGGAGGGGGACAGGCAGCGACTGCAGAATAACTACACAGACCATGATGATGCTTCCATAATGAAGGAAATCTGAACACATCTGTGTTTCCAGTTCCTGCAAGCTCCTCCTCTGTATCACAGGGCACCTGCAACCAAAGCCCACTTTGCTCTTTTATATATCCTGTGTACAATGACACAGAACTGGGACACAGCTCTCTTGCAGACAGGGTGCTCCAAGTGATGGCTAAGCTGCCAAGTTGTCATTGTCCCATAAAAACTTATTCCTGTGTGCCTGTTCCTGAATACTGGTCACCCACATTGCAGGGCTAAACAGACACAGTCAGCCCAGGCAACGGCAGGGGTGGCAGGGCCAGGAGCCCCAGAGCCAGTACTTGGCAAGCTGCACAGGGCATGGAAGTGGCAGCAGTTCAGCACACCCATGGCACTTCCAGGCATGCTCACCAAACTTGCTGCAGGGCAGGTGTTACAATCCCAAATAAATACAAGGCTGGGATAAGATAAAAATCCCAGGTGCCCCAAGAAGTTCCTCAGTCAGGAATCACCACTCCAGCTGTCCATTCTCTATCCCAACATGCAGGAAGCTACTGACTGGCCAGGATGAGGGATGTTTAGGCATAATTTTTTCAGAAAATACCTGGATGTTCTTCAATAGAAACCTGCTGCCCATTAATATACAGTATCTGCTCCCGGAGGAATTGCCTGCTGGTGTCTTAGTCAAAAAGAAACTTCAGATGCAAGCTACCTGAATGTTTATTGAAACATTCAGTTATCTTTTACCCATTGCAGAAAAGTGGCAAAACTTACAGGCCTGGAACAGAACAGCTGAAGAAATTTAATTCATTTCCATTCTATTACTTCTGAGTACAAGTCAGTTTCAGGTCCTCCCTTACACCACTGGCTGCCTTTCAAGCTCTCTACACCTGATACCGTAGCCAGACTTTAGTTACGAGGATTGATCCAATACATTGCAGCAAACTTAAAGTACACGGCAACCTTCCCAGAACATCACTTATTTCAACACAACTTGCGCCTACCCGCAGAGCGCCAGGCTCTCAGAACAGGCCCCCGAAAGCTCCGTGCGCAGCTCTCGGGACAAGCCCTGTGCAGGGGCCAACGGGAGGCTCCGGGAGCTGCCGGGCCCGGCGCCGGTGCGCGGAGCGCACCGCGCCCCGGAAAGGCATCCCTCCGTCACTGACCGCGGGGACCCGAGCGCTGTGTGAGCCGTGGAACACACATGCAGCAGACTGAAAGAATTACGGGCACCAGCTCTACAGGCGAAGTTTCCCAAGTCTCCGTTTTCGGGCTGCTCAGCAGAGCGGGGCGCTGGCTGAACACCCAACCCAGCCCCGCAGCTGGGCGCGCTCCGCAGCTCCCCCCCGGCCCCTCAGCCCCGCGCCCACCGCCCGGGAGGCTGCTCAGGCAGGACCCCGCTGGCGGGCCGACCGCCGCCCCGGCCGGACCTCCCCGTTCCCCAGCACCAGCGGGGCTTCGGGCCCCCCGTGAGCCGCCGGGGTCCGGCCGGGCGGGCGTCAACCCAGCCCCGTCTTCCTCCTCCCGCCGCGGCGGGCGGAGGGCTGTGCCCACCCGAGCCCGGCCCGTCTCCCCCGGCCCGGCCCGGCCCGGCGCGCCGCAGCCGCTCCCCCTCACCCGGGCGGCCGCCGCTCCCCGCTCGCCCAGCCCGACCAGCAGCGCCGCGCCTGCGCCTGCGCCCCGCGCACGCCGGGAGCCACGGACCCGCCCGCGCGCAGGCGCGGCCGAGGGCGGGGCCCCTGGGAGCGGCGGGGCCCGGACGGGCTTGGTGCCGGCCACGGCCCCGGTCCGGGTACCGGCCCCGGTCCGGGTACCGGTCCGGGTACCAGCCCGGCCCCGGCTCCGGCCATGGACGTGCTCAAGGCCAGGTTGGGCAGGACTCTGAGCAACCCGCGCTGTGCAGGGGGATCTGCAGGGTCCCTTGTGAGGCAGACCGTGCCTGTGGGGGCTGTGGCAGCCCCTCCGGACGGGCACACCGCGTGTGTGCTGCCCGCGGGGGCAGAGCGCCGGCGCCCCCCAACTCATGGGCGCCTTTCTGGCGCTCCACGGCCTTGCAGATCTCTCTTGTAGCTTCTTTCTACCTTTGGCCCCTTTAGGCTCCTGGTCTTCACCTCTGCCCACATTTTGTTTCTTCTCTGTTCAAAACATGCAGCTTCCCCCTCCTTCAGCGCTTCAGTTGAGACAGGACGGGTGGAAGCCAAGCACCAGCGTGCCCTGTGTGCTGGTGTGTGCCTAATCATCAGGATTTTGAGGATGTTTTGAGGATCTGAGGATGTTCCAGCTACCTGCTAAACACCACGTGATAGTAAACAATATTCTGTATACAATTTTGTTAAGGTTTATAATGTGACTAGAATACCTGGACAGCAGTGGAAGTTCCACTGGTGCTGAAACAATGCATGCGCACAGCAAGAGCAGATGCAGCATGGAGCTCCGCTGCTGGTCACGGAGCTGAGCACAGCAGGAAGAAAAGCCTCGACATGATCCTAAACTGATTAAAACATAATATACTTACTGTCTACAGTGCTGATGTGGTAAAAATGAAGAATATTGGTTCAAAGTATGTGGCTTGAGACAGAAATATCTTCCTGCCTAGGGAATTCACACGGGATGTAGACAGGAAGGATATTGTCAGTAAAACAGATGATAACAAAAAGTGATGCCTGACCCTCTATCCTATATCTTTTTTTTAATGAGTCAGATTAAAACAAATTATGTGTGAGGAATTGTATTTCTTCCAGTAGCACCAAAGAGGGACATGATTCATTTCTGGTTCTCTTGAGACAAAACCCTAACATTTCGAGAACTTCATGCTCTGATGCAAAGGGTTAAGACAAGCACATTCCCATGAGCTTACACAGCCTTTGGTAGGAGGCCACAGGGGTAGCTGTAGCTACCTGCTGTGTGTGGGAATTTCTCCCTTTTCTTGAGGATGGCTGCCTTGTGGCCAGCCCAGAGCCTACCTGCCATGTCTGGAGAGAGCTCAAGCACCGACCATCAGACTCGAAGCATTCTCAGCCCCATCTGCCGGAGCCCACGCTGTCTGACAGGCTCTGCCCAGTATCTGGGACCACCCCTCAAAGGACTTTGTTTCTCAAGTAGACCATTAAGACAGTTTAGATGTATCCCAAATGATGCAATTCCCTGGGGACTGACTGTATGAAAGAAAAAACTGGTACAAGAAACATGCCCAGTGTATAGTGGTCAGCTCCAAAAGGCCTTTGTCTGACTTTGGGCCTCTGACTCTGTAGATAAAGAGAGAAATTCAGTGCTGAAGAAGTTGTCCTGCAGATCCATTCATTGAGAAGGAAGTGCAACAGAAAGCTCTTCACCATTAGCAGTCCCTGTAAAGACAGGAGCACAGTATCTCTTGGATCCTGCTCCTATCTGAGGTGCAAACCACTTTAAATGGGACAATGTAAAAAAGGTGGGGATTTGGCCAAAATCTCCTCATTCTCATCCCAGAGCAGACAGCAGAGCTGGGGCAGGTGGAGGAGGAGCCACATCTCTGACCCAACCTAAGGTGCTCCGGTGCTCCTGAGCTGGCTGCCTGGAGCAGAACAGGGGTGCAGAGCTCTGCAAGGGGCACAGAAGATGGTGAGGTGCTGGGGTCTGGCCCCAGGCTCAGCAGTGGTCATCTTGTGTCCTGTGGCAATCCCTTCCACCTTTCAGCCTGTTCCTGTTCCCAGTGGCATGCCTGCCAGGTGGGCCCCAGGCTTCAAATAGCCATCTGTTCTGTGTCTTACTTTCCACACTCACAAAAGGAAAATTGTGGTTCAATTGGATATCTGCTGTAAATTATCTGGTACCGATAAGATATTTATTATTAGTGTTACTACCACAGCAAATGCAGTGTCTAAATTGAAATGCATTTATTCAGGATTTATTGTGCTAAGGGTTCACAGGAAGTTTGAATGAAATAACAGAGGATTTGACAGTAATGTTATTTAATGTTTTACTGTACCTCACATTATATAACAGTCCAAGAAAATCCTATTATCTATCAAGGCAATGCAACTAAAAAAATTCCAATCCAAATATAGTTGGGGATTGACCAGTTGAAATGCTGCTGACCAACATTTTAAGGCTCGAACCATCAAGATCTTATGAATGGAGGCTGCTTACATAGATTTGTTTTCTTTCAAGGCCATTTCAGAAGTATCTCACCAGTTCAGTAATTTTACATGTGGGCAAGAGTCAATTATTTTCTCTACCCTAGGTCTGAAATTTGCTGATCAGGAATCGAACCAGGGGGTTTTATTTACAGGTCATTGAATTTGATCAATATCTGGTCTTTAAGGGAAGAGATCAAAACATGCACCATACAGTAATCAAGTCCAGATGTTGTCTAGAAGACAAGCTCCAGTTTTAGCAGGAATTAATTAAGCAAAGGCTTACAAGCTGTGTCATAAGGAAACCAGATGAAAACAACAGCCCCTGTGGCTTTTTATTAAAAAAATGCAACAAACATTTTGAAACAACTGACCACATTTTGGCTACAAATAGTTCAGTGAAATAAAACTTGCTTTTGAGTGCCCCAGTTAATGATTTACTGGTACAACCTGCTGGCAGTAAGCCCAGTTTAGACAGAGTAGGAAAAACGCCAAATATCTGCATTGCATTTACCATAGAGCCTCTGAAACAAACTGTGACTGGCTGTAGGGAAGGCTGAGCCAGGAAACGCATTGTTTGGGATCCACAGGATCCCAGTTCTCAAAGGCATCCCCCAGAATAGAGTAAATTTTTTTCTAGAGTAATTGTCCCCTTATATGTTATATCCTTAGGGTGTTTACTCTGCTGCTGCGCTTCTTTCAACAGGCCAAATACATAAATAAAAATAAAATTAAAGTAAAAGCTAGGTAGGCAAAATCTTATGCAAAGGTTCTGCCAGGGAAAAAAGGATTGCTTGGGAGCCTTACCCTACCCTCTCAGATGTGCCAGCCTGGGAAATCCCACACATGGGAAATATGGTCAGTGCAGGTGGCCACAGTCATTTGAGGTAGATATATCACAGCAAGCATAGCCCATAAATGGGATCTCCTGTAGCCCAGACATGGGATAGAGCTCAGACTCATGAATTGTATTGAATACATTTGTCTTCTAATGCTGCAGTTTGGGAAGAATGAAAGATTACCTAGTACATCTGCATTGAATCAATTTACCATGTATGGTTTTGTTGGTATGCCTCATAAATACAGGTGACCTGCAGTTTTTCTTAAACAGAAACTGATCATATTTCTAATTTATTGGTTGCAAATTTCATGCATGAGGTATAAGGAAGAAAGAATAACGAAACCACAGCCAAAGAAGAGCAGAATCTTGACTTCAGCCAAACTCTATATTCCTTGCAGAGGATTGTTACATTTTTAACAGAAAGTAATAT
Organism: Anomalospiza imberbis; assembly: GCF_031753505.1. Taxonomy (NCBI): domain Eukaryota; kingdom Metazoa; phylum Chordata; class Aves; order Passeriformes; family Viduidae; genus Anomalospiza; species Anomalospiza imberbis. Next base: position 11,937,582 of record NC_089693.1, on the reverse strand, counting down.
GAAGTGAATTTGTCATCAGATATAAAGCATGCAGATGGGAAAGTCAGCATGGGAGGATTTATTTTCCTTCATATCAACTTAATAAATACATTTTAAGGCATGAGAGGAAAATCTGAGTGAAAAAAAAAAAAAACTTGTAGGAGTTTATCAAAAAACAAACACACTAATGTTAACTTTCACTCAGTGTCGATAGCATACATTTCCTTTTCCCAGTATTTGTATAATTATGAGTGACTCATTCAAGCCCTGATCCTACAGACCAAGATTAAATCCCAAAAGAGGGCTTGATCTGTGTCAATAATTAAATCCACATTTCTGTCTCATGGCTGAATGCGACCCATTTGCAGGGAAGCTTCAATCCCACCACCAGACCAACAAATTGCTCTTCAGCCCAACCCACCAAGTTACAGAGCAGAAGATTTCAAAGCAATTTGGTTCAGCTTCCCTGATGCTTCTGGGACTGAACAAACAAAACCACAGATGCAAACCCTGTTTTCTTTGAATGCTTCAAGGCAGAGAAGTAAAGACTGCAGAATAAATGGATCTGATTATTTCCCATTTCTGTTGATCTGATGACATTTTAGATGTTTGGCAAAAAGCTGATAACTTATGGCTGGAGATCCCATTTTACGAGAAGTTGGAGGCAAGGAGGTTCCAAGCACTAACTGCAGCTTTGGAGGATTTTTCTACACTCTGCACATTATTGTGGATACGGGTTTTTCCTTAGCAGCAGTGGCAAAACATCCACAGTAACCCTTCAGCCCCTCATATTAGCCTGAGTTTTCTGCTCTAAGTCTTGCTGCAGACACCTGAGGTGTTTGGCAGGGTTTGGCGTTTCTTAGTTGTACTTTCTTCCATAGGAAAATTCAACTCTAGTGCAGCATCTGCTTCTTAACCAGGTAATGTCTTCTTTTCCTGCCAATGTGAAATGAAACTTAAAGACACCCCAATCACTGGAACAGCTTTTCTGCTGCTTGTGACTCATCACTTAGTGCTCAGAACCAAGGGCGTCTGTTCAACTAAATCACAACACCCAAGGAAAGCATTCTGATAAATTAAATTATGGACATGCTTAATTAAAAGGGGTTCACTCAAATGATATTACATATAATATCAACCAATGGTTAACCTTACTATAGAATAATAGAACAAATATAAATTGAATTGCCGACACTAATTAACAGAAGAAAGGGAAAATATCAAAATGGTCTTAGGGGCCAGCACCCTCTACTCCAAAACTGGCTCCCTGGGGTGACACATCTTGGTTCAGGGTGAGGGCCAGCAGGTTTCTGCTGCAGGACCTGTTTGGCTGGCTCAGTTTGCAGCAGGTGTTGAGAGGAGCACACCGTGTTCTTTGGGATCAGCTGCCGACACGTGTGCCCAGAGCTGACCGGGTACCACATGCAGGGAGTGCGGGCAGAGCTGTTCTTGGGGCAGGGGCGGTGGCCGGGCTGGCAGAGCACCCAAAGCACAGCGCAGGCTGTTTTCGTGAGCCACAAGGTGAGGGGGAAGGCTCGGGCTGCATCATGCCCAGCCAGAGGCGACAGGGAGCATGTGCGTTAGTGGGACCTCACCTGCAGGCTTGGGGCAGACAGGAGCAGGGAGGGATGAGGGGGCAGGGGGAAGGGAGGGTGGCCTGGCCGGGGGCGGGAGGGCCGCTGCTGCGGGAGCTGCTGCTGCTGCTGGAGCCGCTGCTGCGGTTGCCGTCGGGCTGCTGCCGGTGCCGGTGCCGGTGGCCGCCGCCGCCGCCGGACTACGAGTCCCAGCGTGCCCGGCAGGGCCGGGGCCGCGCTGCGCAGCCGCCGCGCCGGGCAGCCACCTGCAGCCGCCGGCGCTGGGCTCGGGGCGCGGAGGGGCGCGCAGGCGGCGGGCGGCGCCGGGCTCGGGCGCGGAGCGGCGCGCAGGCGGCGGCGGCCAGGCCCGGCCCCGCGGCGGGGTAAGGCGGCGGCCGGGCCGGGCGGGACACGGGGAAGCATCGCCCGCGGGGGCTCCGCGGGGCTCCGCGCACTGCGGAGCGGGCGCTGCGGGGGCGCCGCGGGCGTGGCGGCCGTGGCGGAGCATCCCCGGCGCGGGGCGCGGATGCGGGGCGGCCCCGATCCGACCCCGGCCGCGCCCCGGGATCGCCGCGGGAGCCGTGCGGGGCGCGGCGGGCTCGGCGGGCGGCCCCGCCACGCCCGGGCTCGGCGGCGACCGCAGCGCCTGCCCCGGCGCCTCCGCAGCTTTGACAAGCGAGTGCGCGCCGGTTTATTGCGGAGCGCTGGCATCCTCCGGGTCACGCGAGGGAGGACAAAAATTAGATGGGGCGGTTTAATAAAATACGTAAAGCAGGTGTTTGTGTCCATGGTGATGAGCTGCCCCTCCTTGGAGATCTCCTGCCTTTTGTGTGTCACGGATACAGCAGGACCGGCGGAGGGTGGTTCTGCTCCGCCGCCGGGCAGCGGGTCAGAGCGAGCGAGCCAATGCCAGGTTCGGGAAGAGATCGCTGATTTAGAAAATTTAGGAAGGTTTCCAAGGTCCTGAGGAGCAAAGTGTACCCTCAAAACCTGCACACTGGCATTAGATATCGCATACTGTCTGTTTTGTCATCTTCTAATTAAAAATAATCAGGCTGCCCTAATTCAAAGGGATATGCTTTGATGGAAACTTCAGGAGATTTTTTTCTGCCAGAGTAAAAATCCACAGTTAATCAGTGTGAAGCATGTAAAGATAACTGAGGACTATAAACACCAAAAAGTAAATGACAACTGGTTAGACTAACATAAGCATCCTGAGCTTAGCAGTGACATAACCTTCTAAAAAAATTGTAACATTATTACTAATGAGACAAATTCAGAAATTTATTAATATCAAATACAAATTTTAAAGTAATTGGAAGAAGTAATCATATTTTTATACCATGAATCATACACTGTGTAGATCTATGCTTTTGAAAGTGTTTCATAGAGGAAATCTTCATCAAGTTATTGAGTTGCTTATTTGTAGGAAATAGATTCAGTCTTTCAATTTCTTATCATATGAAAGCTTTACTTTAACTGATTATTCTCAGAAATTGTCTTTGAACTTCGTCTGTTCTGCCCATCACTCTTGGAGAGAGGAACATGTAATGGCAAAGAAACACCTGGGATCAGCTGGCCTGGTACTGTAGGCATCACATCCTCTAATTCTTTGCGAGGGATGCAGTTACTAGAAAACTGAACTCAAACTCAGGGGTGCACTGTGATGTCTCACTGAATTATACTGACAATACCACAGTCCTTTCCCTGTTATTCTGCACTCATTTGCTGTCTAACAGCCTGCCTGCCTTTGTGCTGATGCACATCTACACTGTGCACATCTTAACTGGTTTCCACTATGGATATATTTAAATTTTTACCACTAAGTAAGAAATTGAAGACTTATGTGACTCATTTTAGTGACTTCACCAACCTAAATTCCTAATGTGTCTTTTTTCCCATTTATCCAGTTTGGTTGTATGTCTGAGCTTAGCCAGTAGCCTCTCTTGATAATCTAAATAATTTTGTTCCAAGTGGTGTGCTTTGCTCTCTGTTTGCATACCTGTTCTTCCTTCCTCAAATTAACATTATTTACAGTATTTTACAACTTGTGGCAAGCAATGTTCATGCATTTCTGCTGTTAGTAATCTGTTTTAGGGGTTTTTTTGGTAGCATTCCTATATTATTGAACCTCCTAGTTTGATGGCTTCCTGTAACTGAGTGTCCTTTTGACTGGGGCTGAGGTGGCTGTGCAGGATTTTGCACTGAGAGGACCTGGTAGCATCCTGTGGCCACAGGTATTTGAACGTGATGGGTTAATAGTGGGGTGAATGCCTGTGTTCTGTTTACTGACCACAGCAGACAAGTGTAGTGGTGGCTTCTGTTTAACAAAGGGGTTTGGTCAACATTATTTGATGCCCCAGAAATCCGTAAACTTAGTTTTTAAGTCCTTCTTTCAAAGAGCAGCTGGGGCTGAGTGTCCAGCTGCTATGCTAAAACAGGGAAATCCGAGAACAGTGGTGACAAAAAGGTAGCACTTGGTTTGCTATCTGTTGGCAGCACAGGTGGAACAATGCTGGAGTTTATGTTACCCAGTGTCCTTTTTTCCTATTGATGTTTCCAACATGTGGGAAACAAACACTGCTGTTGTCCTTTCCAGGGTTGGTCTGATGTATTTCATTGCAAAAATAAAAAGTCAATTTCCAGGTAATTCCTTCTCCTGTTTGTTGTTTCAGCTGTCAGGATGTGCACGTCCTGCATGGTTTCTGGTTTTGGTTTACAGATAAAATGCAAAAAATGTTGGATGTCTCTGTAGATTGTAAGGAGAAAAAGCAGCTTAGGAAAGATGCGAAAAGAGGTTTATTTAGAGAGTACCTCGCAGTGGCCATTATTCAGGATCTCAGTTCTGCAGTCATTAGTACATGCTCTTTACCAGCCTTTGGGTCTCTCCGCTGTGTTTTCACTTGGCCTATGCTGTTCATTTAAAAGATCCACTTAAATGTACAAGATGTCCATGGAAGAAGGGACCCACAGCCAAAAGAAAAGCTGTCCAATGCTTGACACTTGGAAGATGGTTAAATTCCTTATCTTGCCACAGACTTCCCATTTGACCTTGTGCAAGGCATTTCTTTCTCCTGACAGGGCAGTGGAGAGGCTCTCGTGTGGCTGATGGTGTTTAGGGCTCCACAGCAGCTCGTTCCATGTGAATGTGATCAGCCAAGGAGGATACCAGAACCTCGCCTTTGGCTTTCCAAGTTTGCCTCTGTGCAAAGCTTCAGGTCTTCCTACCCCAGTGTGTGCTTTGCTTTGCACTCATGGTGGATGTGCTGATTACAAGGACTGCAGCTCTTTACACAACACAAAAGCTGGAACTCTGAACTGGATGAAGACACCTCCTTGTAAATATCACAGCTGTTCCTGTAATGTGTATGATCCATGCTCCCCTGGGGACCACAGAGCCCATGGGCTGCTGTGTCAGACTGGGAGATGTCAGCTCTGGGGCAGTGCTGACCAGGGGATACAGATCTTTACCTGTTCCAAATAAATCAGCACCTGTCTGCTGCAAACCTGCAGAGCCTGGTAGTTATTGAAGGAGGTTAAAATATCACTGGTGCCCCCCAGAAGATAATGGGGCCATTTTCGTCTACTTGCAATCAAATGGGCACTTATCCAAGGGACCATCAGTCAGCCACCCCGGTACAGCTCAGCAGCAGGGTGTTTCTGTTCATGTCAGAGTGAAGCGCACAGATGACGAATTGTGGGTGGAGCTGCCACTTCATCATCTATTTTGCCTGTATAAAAAGGCTCTGTCCTCCACGATTCTCAGCCGTGCACTTCACACCACCCTCAGTTTCAGACAGTCACTGTTATGTTTTTATCTTAGAGGAGCTGATTAACATTGCACAGATTTTCAAACCATCACTTAAGTTCCTCAAACGGAAGAACCCTACCTTCCAGTTCCACAAAGTTACCAGCTGCAATGAGCAGAAAGATTGTTTCACTAGTTTATAACTAAACTTTACCCCTCTAGAAACAATGGGGAGTGTTCATCTGCAAGAGACAGGACAGACAAACAGGTCTCTGGTGTTTTCCTGTAACTGATGCATCACTGAAATGTCAGACCACCATACACAAACCCACCAATGCCTGCAAGGCTTAGGTTTGTTCTGTCATCCTCCTTGGTGGTAGGAATTGAGTGATTTAAAGGTTGGATTTTCTAAGTAAGACTTAAATCATCACATGGTCACTGTATAATTAGTCATCATATGTTTGTCTGGAAACAATTCTAATGGTTATGATCTAAAAATATCATGATACCCAGAAACAAGCTATAAATTCATCAGGCATTGTAAAGAAATACTTCCTTTCCAGGACTCAATTTCATGTTTTGAATGGTTATGAGTAATATCACTAATGTTATTTTAGAAACAATCAGAAATTGGTCATTATGTAACATTCTGCCTCAGTGGGAGAAGCATCAATGTTTCATCTTCATCTTTAATCACCAGGGTAAAACCTTTCATATTACCTCAGTCAGAGGGAGTACATTCCTTTATGTCTTCTATAAATAACAGTGCTTTCATATGGATAATTTTGCAATATATGTGGTGGTTATTTTTTTGTAAAGGGCATGACTGAGGTCCCATTACAATGAATTAATGTCTCACATTTTATTTGCATGGAAGTTATCAATCCCCATTTAAGCAGCCAACTGTGATGTAAACTGTAGAGTAGCATAAACATTACCAAGGCTCAGAATGCCACATCCAATTATCAAGTGGATTTTTCCATCACTGAATGATTATCCTAAAATTTCAGGCCTAGTCTAATATTAGGACAACATGATTGTTAATTATTCACTACTCTCTATATAAGACTAAACCAGTTGCTGGGATGTTGCCCTGATTTTTTAAGATTTTCTAAAGCCTGCTGAGTTTACATTCTTGTAGAAAACTTTCTCACGCAACTTTCTGTAAACAACCTATTGTTTTGCATTCTTTCATAGAGGCAGAGAAATTTGATGTACTGGTGGTTTGTCCAGTGTCATTGGAGAGGTGGCACGTTCACCCTCCAACCCACTGGCACCTTTTGAGAACTGTAAATGATTGGAGTCAGAGGAAATAAATTAGTCTCTTCATCGTGACCAAAGCTGTGGCACATCGTTTTTCCTGGTGTCCTCTGGTGACACTGGGAATAGAGCATGAAGTAACCTTACATTAGCTCTGGAGAAAAACAGCATTTTAAATATACAGGGATTCTGAGGGATTCTTTGCTGCAGTATGACAAAGGATGGCAGCTGGGCTGGGCATAGAAGAGGTTTGGCCACACTGACTCTCCCAGAGCCAGCCCTGAGGCAGTGCCAAGTGCAGCTAAGCTCTCCCCCCCTGCAAGCCCCAGAGACACCCTCTGAAGAATCCAATTCTACAAGTCCTCAGACAGGTGATTTACTCTGATCCCCAAGTGATCATGCTATGTCATGAATGTAAAACGCTTAGAAAAGGTGACTAGACTGAAGCAGTTCAGCACTCCTTACGTTCTAAAGTTATTTTTGGGAAACAGACAGAAAAATTGGGCAATTCTAGAAGAGGAAATACTTTTCTACAGATCTCTCTTCCATTTTCTACCTATGTGAATTTCTTTGACATGTTTACTATATCTGCATCAGGACCTGTAGCTAATATTATTCTCATCATGCACACACAAACCCCAGTTTTGTAATGCTGTGTTCCTGCCACACTTGTGTTTTGTGCTGGCCCTAATGCATTCCTTCTAACTTTTCTGAGACTCATGAAGCTCCTACTGCAAAACATGATCTCCCAGTATACATCCCCCATATGTTCATGGTTAGAAAGTACATTGGTACATTTGTCTTGCCTTTTAAGTATAAAAATGAAAAAGGAACCTTATTTATATGTCAGACAATGGAGTATTTCTAATGTTCCCTGTCTGGCACTGGATTCAGTGCATTGGTGGGGGCACTCCCTTGCCTGGACAGCATGGGACAATCATCCTCCTTCTACTGAGCCTCTGCTTGTGTTGCACAAATACGGCTCTTAATCATAATGGCCCCAATCCTATTTATTTGGTCCAGTATCAATTTAACTTGGGATTAATTCTACCTGGTTTTTATTTTCATGTTTATCCACATGAGTCTATTTAAAGAAAGGGAGGATTTTTTTTCCACATTTACAGATCAGTTTCACAACTGTTTTTCAAAATACTAATATCCACCACTCTGGATACAGAGGTAGTTTAAAATAGGTCATGCATCAGGATTTCCTTTCTAAAGATCAGATGCTGTGATTTGCAAAAATGAGAACAATTTCTCAAACCTGATGATAAATACTTTTTTCCCAATAAAAATACAAAGAACTCTATTAATAGATGATTTCCCATTCATCACATCTCTCTATACTTCATAATGCACATTGTCATGCAGCTTCATTCTTAGCTTATACACACTATCAAACCTGGAAATTCACATGCTCTATATCAGTCTTCTCCTCTCTGCAAGACCCCAGAGACAGATGTTTCTCTACGTGTGTAGTGTGTGTTTTAGATAGCAGGAATGACCTGAAGTGCATTTGTAGCTGCTGGTCCATAGGAGATTCTACAGTTCAGGTTGTTCCAACACTTCCTAAGGGATCCAAGCAGATGCAAGTGGGACCCCTGTGACATTCAACATTAATTCAGCAGAGGAGTGATTCACTCTCAGACAGAAACATCTGTATCAGCAGTAGAAGATTACAACAGTGTTGTGCTATCAGCAGAAACCACAGCTTGGCTCCTCTAGAAAGCCCTTTCAGAAGTGTATAAGCATAACAAAAAAGTACTGATTAACATGGCAAGGTGCAGAGGGGCTAGATCACAGCAGGTATTAACTACACTGAGCAATAATGATTTTATGTAGGCTGACTAATGACACCCTTTTTTTATTTGAAAACATGTTTTGAATGCTGATGTTGACAGGAATAGGTGAAAAGCTGCCCCAAATGACACCATATGCATTTCTTTCTTTAGAAGGAATCACAAACACAGCTATAGCAAGAGGCTCTTTGAAGCTCAGTGTGGAACCTCTGTGCTCCACAAAGGTTTAAAAGTAGCATGTGGGTAGCAGAAATGCCTCTTACAGTTCTGCCCCATCCAGAAGGAGCACAGATCTCACCTGCTGGCCTTTGCTGTTTAACAGTGGAGCTTAGGCCCATGAGAAACTGAGATGCTCCATACTGAAACTCAGTGGAGAAAAACAAATGGGATATGTGCTCCCCCATTCCTTGATCACTTTGACTCTTCCCAGTAAGTTTGAAGGGAAGCTGCACGGTGTTATCCATGGTCCCTCATCCTGCTTCCCTCAGTGTCCCTAATGCAGAGTTACATTCAAGAGTGTGTTGTCTCTGTGGCTAGATTGGACATCTCCTTTGTGCTGTGTGACACCTGATCTGCTTTTATATGCTCAAAATAACAGCAGCAGGGAGCTCTGGGTTAGAACTGCTTTTGTAAGTAATGGAAGTTTTCATACAGTAATCATAACAAAGCAAATCCAGTGGATGAAGTGTGCAAGGAGTAAATAGTTGTGCACACTCAGGCCACAGTTAGGAGCTGCACAGACGCCATATGGCTCTGTTTACATACACAATATTAACAGTATCAAATCCAATTAGGGAGGTGGAGATCGTTATCATCACATTAGACAGCAGTTTCCAGCGTGTGTGAATCAAGAGTTCAGCATTTCCTTCCCAGTCTCACTGATGGCGAATTGCTGGATTTATCTCCTTCCCTTGATTTGTGATCCTGTGACTCTGGTGAAAGGTCAATAGAGAGCACAAACCCGGGATGTGGGCAATGGGTGTTTCAGCCCAGCCTGCAGCAGCCTGTGCAGCAGAGCGAAAGCTCCAGAAAGGCTTTGCTGCTTTCAGGCATTGTGGACAAAGAAATACCCTAAGCAGTGACTTCTGCTTTTGTTCAGTCACAAAAGAGTAGGATTCTGTTGTGAAAAGGAAAATATTAAGAGAATTTCTGTTGCAAATGTGTGCAGGCAAGAAAAGCACAATTTCAGGCTCTTCCATGCACTATCAATCTAATAAGGGTTATTTAACACAGTGCTTCATGCCATGAGAAATTTGGGCTGGTATATCTGTAATATCTGAGTTTAAATTTCTCTTTGGGCATCCCTGCTGGACAGGGTCAAACACCTTCTCTTCTTACTTAAAAGTTAAAGTAGTGGGAGTTGTCACCTGTTCAGAGTGTCTCCTGGCACATCTTCCCTTTATGGCTGAGCGCTTGGGCAATTCACAAAGAGTATGGGTTGGCTGGTGCACACAGTCATACTCTGATTCACCTGGGTTCAGCTTTGCAGACCTCACAGAAGCTCTCAGATCCATGGCCTTGCTGATGCCAGTGCCACAATTCCTGGCAGTAACCCTGCAGTGCTGTACCTCCAAGGGAGAGGCCCTGGTACCAGGTGTCCTGCACAACTGAACCACTGACCCTCAGCCAGGGAAACTTTCTTGGACTCTTACAAGTTGCTTTTCCTACAATATTTAATTACCCTAACCTTGGGATTACATTTCTGTCTTTTCCAGGGATGTGATTAAACTCTAATAAAATAACCATTTAACTTAAATAGTTTTAAAAAGCTGTAATCCCCTCAAAGAAATTTTTCAGCTCAGTTAATGACTGCTAGCTGAAATGTTTGTAATGAGTTTATCCAAAGGAACTTAGAGAAGGCACCTGATGCCCTAGGGCAGAATGGTGTACTGAAGCCCAATTTGGTTTTACAGTTTAAACAGATATAATTTGTAAATAAAATGCTTGCATTATTTAACAAGTAATTTTGATAAAAAAATTGCTTGGATTAAACACATATCGAACCAGTGTTCTTCTTAATCACTAAGTACTCAAAAACATTAACTCTTTTGTACTGTTTTTGGTCAAAATATCCTCCACACTCATTGCATATGATGAAATTTTGGTATTATAAGAAAATTTCACAACAGCTGTAACTTTGTTAAACATCAGATGCTGATTACCTGCCAAAAACAAACTCTCAGTTTAAAGAATGGTTGAATTCTATCCTGACATTTGGAATGGCTTGATGATGATGTCGTGCTAGGAAAACAGCAGCCACAAACAGAGCAGGAATAAGGAAAAAAAAGAAAGTGTGTAGGCAAAATAATGATTCTTGGAAGAGGATATTTAAGTTTCTGGTAGTCACAGAATTCCAGATATTTCAAATTTGTAAATCCACTGATTATTCCCTTCCCTTTCAATGGGTTGCTGATTTCTAGTCTTTCTGATAAATATAAAAATGAAATATGTTTTAATATTTAGTACTTAAATAGTGAAACTCCTAAGTAAATGAAATATTTTCATTTGGATTTGGAATAAAAGAAAAATAAAAATCAGGCTTCTAGCTCATATGACAAACAACAGAACCCACATGGATTTTATCAGTTTATGACAACTAAAAACCTGGCCAAAGGAAATTAGGGTTGGGGTTGATACATTAATCAGTGGTAGCTGCCAGTTGACTGGTTTCCATATCAACCATAACTCTAAAATTTGTGAGTGAAAAAACTCAGCTGGAAAACTGCACAGCTGACTGTGTCATTTGGAGAGTGCTGGTGCTGCCGTGGGAACTGGGCACACTTGGGAGGGCCTGGAGCACACTGGGAGTCCCCAGGTAATGCTGTTTCTGATCATAAGTTAATTCTCCTTCGCTCTATCCCTTTACAGGATGATTCTGGTTCTAGAATTTGTTCTGGACAAGAAAAAAAAAGAGCAACTAAAGACAGAGAGTCCTTTGTCATATTGTCATATGACAGATAATATGACAATGACTGTTGTGGTCATGCAAATGACATCTTCTTGTTCCCAGTTGGTTGGGATCATCTAACAAGGAATCATATTCAAAATTTTAAAACTAAAAGCATTTGTGAAATACTGAGTTCATTTTTTTTCATGTTTTTTCGAGTTTTGAACTTCTGCAGGTCCCCCATGTAACAGATGGAATTACAGATAGTATTTTGAGCTATAACTAGCATCTCCTCACTCCAAGAATTTTGATTATATGTGCTATCATTTGTATGCAAACATGCTGAAGTGAGACTACCAGTGTACCTGAAAGGTGTTTAGGTAACCAGAATGTGCCAAAATATCAGCCAAGATGATGTGGGTTAGCTTTCAGCCAGCAGCAAAGCTGGAATAAGATAGAATGCCTCAAGGCATAACATTTTGGTTTTTGTTTGTCAGTGTTGGACTGTTGTCTGTGACTCTACCACTTTGCTTCTGGCCAAAAGAGCAAACAGATACTGTTTCCAAGCAAATTAAATGAACCAGCTATATTTCTATAAAAAAGGAAAAGTTGCTAATATTTTCCTTATCTATGTCTGGAAGCTGCTGTTTGCTCTGCCCCCAGTATACTGAAGCCATCCTTGCTATTCCTTGGCTGCTGCTGCCCTTCCCACACCCCCTGTGCTGTGCCAGGGCATCTTGCTGCTTTGTTGTCATTCGTAAGTGTCACTGTGACCCTCAGCACGTGGGCTTTCCAGGACTCTCAGCTAAATGGAGATGCTCACAATGCTTTATTGTTAGCAGTGAGCGTGGCTGGAGGAGCTGGGTACCCCTGGATGGTTGAAATCCTGAGCAGCAGAGCAGAGCAGAGCAGCAGGAGCCATGTCTCTGCCATTCCGAAAGGAGCTGGAGAAGTACAAGAATATCAATGAAGATGAAATACTCAGCAAGCTCTCAGAGGATGAACTGAAGCAGCTAGAACATGTTCTTGATGACCTTGATCCTGAGGTGAGTGATGATAATTGCAGCACTGCCTGTTAGAAATGCCACACAGCAGTATTTTTTATTTCTATTCTGTTGCAGTAGGGACAGTGTATCCTAACGTATGAGAAGCTCAGCTACAGACATTTTGGTTGTATTCCTGCTGTGATGTGCTACTTTTCTAAAAGTCACTGTGCTCTTGGTCTATCCCATGTCTATTTAGACATGAACTTGTCTGCAATCTAAATCTTTAATCGTGTTGGCCCACTGCAACACAATGCGAAGCTTTTTATGGCTGCTATTTCTGAGCACAGCAATAAACAAACATAACCTGTGTTTATGGAGATCAGGTCTTTTGAACTTCTGAAATCTGTTGGCTGTGTCATTCAGCACATGTTTTTAGCTGAAAATAACATATTTGGGCATGATCAAGAAAAATAGGATTCAGCTACACAACTGTAATTTTCCAGAGAGTAAGAATAATTGGGATTTTATATATATATATATATATATATATATATATATATATTTTCTCACAAAGAATTTAAAGATCTCTGGTCTGAGAACAACTTGAACCTACAATAACGAGGTTACAGTCACAAGTGTGCAGGGAATTGTGACTGTACCTACCCAAAAATATTCAAACTGATGTAGGAGTTTCAAAACTGGCAGGTAAAATGGCAGGTAAAATGTTCTGCCTGGAGGCAAAATGAATTTGGAGAAACACAATAGATTTATAGCTTCTAATTCTATAGCACCAGTTTGTCTGGAAATAAAGAGGGACTTTAATGTTCTCTCCGACCATGTTGCCACTTCTCACACTACTACCATTTCTACATTTTCTGGTGCACTCTGGGCACATTTGTGCATGCACAGGTAAAATAACTGGTGACTTGAGTTCACTGGATGTGCTCAGAATTCCCTGTGTATTTGCCATGGATCAGATTTACTGTGCGTGTTCTGGCCAGTGAGGAAATGTTTCTGAAGTACTCTGGGGCACCTTCAACACGTTGGCATTACTGCACGTGCACTGCAAGGTCCACTTACCTGTATTTCTTCTTGGGATTTCCTGGGCTGAAATGTGGGGGCCTTGTGCTTATTCCTATGTTACAGGATGCAGATGAAATCACAGGATCCCACAGCTACATGTTGAAAGTGGGAATTATCTGCTTGCTTCCTCATACTCTGAATAGCTGAAGTCTACCTCATTCACCAGTCTCTTCAGTGCATGCCATTCATTTCTGAAGTCTGAGAGACATCTGCTTTAAAATGAAAGGAATTTTTTTTCAGTGAGAGAAAAATGGCGAGGAAAAAGAGTAAAGGAAATGTACAGAAAACATATCCTGGTTTATCTACCTGGACTGCAAACTGTGGTTATAATATGTGTAACAAAGGACTCTGACCTTACTTAGTTATTCTGTGCTCTGACTGTGAATATGCTTAATACAAATATTAGTGGGTAGTAAGTCAGGACTGATGATATGCTGGGCTTCATGATTACATTCAGGTAACGAGTGTTACTGCTGTCACCCAAGAGCATTATGCAAAGAATGATTTCACTTAAAAACCAACGACACTGGGGTGAGATTTGGAGCACTGTGTGAAGCTGCCTGCTCTCCTCTCACAGAATGCCCTGCTTCCAGCGGGATTTCGGCAGAAGGACCAGACCACTAAGCCTGCCACGGGCCCCTTCGACAGGGAGCGCCTGCTCTCCTACCTGGAGAAGCAAGCTCTGGAGCACAAGGACAGAGAAGACTTCGTGCCCTTTACAGGGGAAAAGAAAGGTATGGCCGTGCTCGTGTTGGACAGGGTGACAGCCTCACAGAGTGCCTGGGTGCCCTGCTGCCTGCTGTTCTGTGCAGTGTGCCGGGACACGAGAACTGAGGGCTCTTAAGTGCAGGGCGAGGCTGGAGTCAGACCTGGAGCTGCTGCAGCAGCAGGCGGACGGGTGGTTTGGCTGCTAGTGTCTGTCCCACTGCTCTGGAGTCCCTGTGGCAGCTCCGTGGCCCGTCCCAGTGGCAGGTCCACGGTCTGTGGCGGGTTAGTGGCCTGTTGTAGGGTGCAGGAACACGAGCACCAGCCCAGCAAAGGGCTCAGGCAGCTGCTCCCTGGTCAGCCAGTGCCTCTGGGTGCACTCAAGCACCAAGGTGCCCTCACCAGCCCCACAGGGACTGTTCCCTGTTAAGCATTAGGCCATTGCACTGGGGGAGGCGTTCAGGAGGAAACACATAAATGCCTTTCTGAGTGAATCTTGCCTACAACTGCTGTACATAACAGCTCAGGGAATACAGTTACAAAAACATAAGTATTTTTCCACTTGTTTACTATCACATCTGGCAATGCTATTCATGCAGACACTTTCCCTGCTACCCTTGTCCTACAGCTACAGGAAAAAAGGGGAAAAACAGGAAAACCTAATTCTAATAATTTAAACACTGGTAGGATAACCTCAGGGCAGGAACAGTCATCATTTAAACAAACAATATTCCTTTAGCACCACTAGCTCATTTTCCCTGTTTGTAAAAAGTGGACAAAAATGCTGGCCTCAGGCAACCCCTTCATTCAAGAAGGAACTTCCTATGCCTGAGTCCATTTCTGGCTATGTAATGGATTTGCCATTATTTCAATGGGATCTGCTTAAGGGAAAGCAGTTACTTCAAGAAAGTCAAGGGCAGCATTTTTTACATTATGTACCATTACCAAAGATGTAAAATGTTATTTATATAACATTTCACAGGCCAGGAGTTGTTGCTGTCATTACATTGTGTTCTCAGTCTTTGAAACAATGATTTCAGAGAAATGAGACAATTTCCAGACAGATCTGATCAATGTGTCATTTCACCATGCAGCGTATTCTTTAACCTACATTTCCCCCCATCAGCATGCCCACATACTGCTCCTCTCAGGGCTGATTGAGAGCCCACTGACATGCAGTGACAGGGCAGAGGTCCTGCCAGTAGCAGGAGAGGTCCAGCACACACCGTGCGGGAAGGAAAGCACTTTGCTCTAATATGGATTTATTACCAATTGTTTTCAGTCTCCTACACACTGCTGGGTCAGAGCAGTACAAGTCACTGCTTGCAGGCCCCTAGATATTTATACCAACACCTTCAGGCATGTCTCACCTTACTGATATTTACAGACTTAAGATTAAGATTTTGCAGTTTTCACTGTAGTTATATCTGAGAGCTCCAAATAAGCCTGAACCATCAGTGCACAAAACCCAGCAGTGTATGGAATTGTATATACCCATAGGACTGGCCCTTGATCTGTACAAAATGAGTCCCTGTATTGTCCCTGACAGTGGTACTGTATGGACTGGGCTGTTTAGTCCATTTCAGTTTTCTTTTGATGAAGTTGAAGCAATATTATTCCTACATTTGATTCCAGATGCCCTTAAAGTTCTTATTAGTTCTGCTTATTAGTTCCTGGTGTCTGTGGTGTGGAAATACCACTGCTTTGCAAACACAACCAACCACACATTTCACTTCCCCCTGAGTACAGAGTGAATGCAGCCCTCCTAGCATTTAAAGCTGTTCTTAATTTGGCTTTTGATTCACTGTGTTCATTTACTTCAAAATTACAATTTCAAGAATTATTACAATTATGAGGTAATGACAGCATTTTAGGCTACAGGAATTATTCCCTTAATTTCCTCTTTGTACAATACAAATTCATGACAAAATCCTCAGTATCAGCTTTAGCAGATAAGGGCAAATGAAAACAACCATGTGTTCTGTGATTTCTGCAGTCATTTTACAATTATAATCTAAACACACAGAAGTATACGACATTTTCTTTGAAGTCAGAGGCCAAATGCTATGAAAATACTCTTTGTTTCTTTGTTGGTTAGAAATAACTGAATTAATCAGAGATCTGATGAGGTCCAGTACCTTGACAATTGAGAACTGATGGGCTGCACAGTGTCATTTAGTGCTGCTTTAAGGGAGCTGACTTTGAGAACAAAGTTGTTTATTTGGAGCTTGGCATATCCTGAATTGGTACTGGAGTGTGAGTCCTGCTGCCCCTCTGTGGCTTGGCAGGAGGTGTCCTACAGAAACACCACCAGACTTCCAGCAATGCACAAGCTGAGCCTTATAAAACATATAAAGAAATCTCCATCTGCCAAATGCACTGAAATCCTGCCCTCAAATGGGTTGTATGATAAACCTGCTAATTGGTTGCTAATTGGTAAAACGTGATGAATGTTGTACAAAGTCCATGTGTGGCTATTCCTGGATCTTAGAATCTATGCTTGTAGCTGCAGTGTTACTCATTTTGACACTCTCAATTGAAAAAAAAAAACAACAGAATGGCTGTATTAAAATAGAAATTAATTGATTTACACTTATAAGAAGATATTTCCCATGCAAGGAAACAAAGCAATCCTGAAATAAATTTTCAAATCTGATACTACATGCTAGATGCTTTAATTAGACAATAATTAGTATTCTTCCAAAGCTCAGTAATTAGTTCAGGAAAAATAATTTAAATTTCTAAAATGTGTCCTCAGAAGAATTCTAAAGAAGGATATATATCTTGAGGAAAATCTTATTTCTCATCTTCTGCATGTTGATGGTCTCTAAGATGTATTTACAGATTAGTAAATATTTATATGATTATATTATCTATATTTCTATTAAATTATTTCTTTACACTCTAAATGCACTGTAATGTAGCCATTCTGTAAATAATTCCAAATTAATTTGATGCTATTTCTGCTAGTTAAAAATTCAATTCTCAAGCAGCTCTAAAATGCATCCAGTTGTATATATTTGGGAGGAATTGATGCCAATTTGCCATTTGGTATTTATGACCTAAGAATATTTGTGTGTCAGTAGGATTAGAGTATGTCAAGTGTTGTTTGAACTTTTGTCAGTGTTTTGTACTATGATATTTGTCTGCCACTGGGAAAGCATTAATTTTTTCAAGTTTAGGAAGTGGGATGCTTCTACTAAATGTAAAGACACATTTCTACCAGTTCTTACAGTTATCATACAAATCTAAAACTTGGAAATTCACTGATGAGCTGAAAAGAAGGTGACATTTAAAATATCCTCCTTCCAGACCAGTCTGTGGTACATCATGATTTTTTATCTGCTATGACTGCCTCTCTCTTTTTTTTGTTGTTAATATGTTATTAGAGAGTTCATGACCAAGAAGCAATACCAAGCAGCTGCTGAAGGACAAAAACTCACTTGCCTATGTTGGTCTCTGTATGCTGAGCAATCATAAGGTTTTGATTGTCCTAGAAAACAAGCTAAAACAAATTCCAGAGCTGACAGGGATATGCAGAATGGTTACAACACAGGAAGTGTTAAATATGAGCCCAAGATGAGGGAGGCTGATTATTCAGGGAATTGCCTTGTTTTTGATTGTAATTGTGGTTTCAAGAGGTTGGAGATGTTTGGCAAAAACAATCAGACGTATGGAGTGCATTAGGGTTTTGGACCTGTGCCATACTGCAGCTTGGTAACGTACTTCATTAATTGCTGTACAAAAAGGGTTTAAGCCTGTATGGGATAGGTCTCAGATTTCAGTGGAGACCCAAGGTTTGCCCGAACCAGGGCTGAAATGATCACAGGCTCACACCCAAAGCTGGCCACTGAGAAATGTTTTCAGACTGCTTTACCCACATCCTTGCTAATGCAAGTCAGGGCTGGGTGCTTCCTTTGAATGCCCCATTGTGTGGTTTGAAATGATCTGGTGGCTTTCAGGAGCTCTTGTGCAACACAGATGTCTGTTAGTAATGAGCAGTGTCGGTGAAGAATAAGGGCTGATAACTGGGGCCATGGTGATGGGCAGCTGATAAGAGTTTATTTTGTGTATTTTGGATTTGTTCCTGCTTAGGATAGATGTTCTAGAAATCCTTACATAGACTGATGGTCTGTGGAAATTACTTAGGGTTGTACTTATGTACAGTCGACCCACTGTACTTAACACATATAGCTGGGACAGGTGGTTATCAGACCTCCATCACTTCCATGTGAAGTATCATTTTCAAGTTCATGAATGACCCAGGAATAAAAAGAGAAGGTGTGGAACATGAGGGGCAGTGCAGACACACACAGAGTATTCCAGAGCTCTGTCAGTGCTGCATTTTCTCTGCAGTCTATGTCTGACCTCAGTTAAGAGCTGAGTCCTGCTGTGGTACAGACATCAACTGGTAACAGCATTTCTGCTTCTGCTTTGTTGCAGAGGTTCTCTGAACTGTATGGTACTAATGAAATACAACTAAAAAATGTTCTTCTGTTGTGAAATGCCATTAGCTATGAAAGGTTGCTTTAATGATTGCTGTCTCAACCCTTCACCACTGTCCCTGTTTTCTACAAGGTCTTCTGCTCCTTGCCAAACCATTTCATTTTGGATCTGATCCAGTTCTCATCAAAGTCATGGAAAAACTCCAGTGGATTGGGCTATTATTATTTGTGGCTGGAAAGGGAAGGGGAACATGCTTGTATGTGATTAAATACTAACATTTTCAGCTGATTGATAAAAGGGAAAGGGAAGAAAGTACCAGAGAACTTCTGGCCAAACCTGTGTTTTCAGTTGCTCTGGCAGAGACCATCTACATTGCATGTGGTGCTGTGCCAAGCAGAGTATCAATACACAGCACCAGTAATGAGGACAGTCATTTTCAGAAGGTCAGAGTATTAGAGTAGATGCTAATGAGTTCCAATTCCACTGTGTCTAACAGGCTGCTTTCAAAAGTCAGGGTTTAATATAGAGACACGGTATCTTTCTTGGATTGACATGGCAGTCGTTTCACCCCCAATGCCTAAATGGTTTGTTTAAATTTTTGCCACCTTTTTCTCATTCTTTAGGGCTTAAATTTAGAACTGATGTTTGTCTCTTAAGGCGTTGAAAGCGTTGCAGTTGCTGACAGTAATGCCTCTGGCCAGTGCCTTTCACTGCTTGCTTTTCTAAGACTCTCTTTTAGTCGCTCATGACTTTGCCAGACTTGCACAGTTCACAGTGAAAATTCCCATGCTGAGAGGCTGCCTCGAGTTGAATTTTTGGAAAGTGTCAGCAAAAAGGACTTAGCTGCTTCCAAGAACAAGATTAGGAGAAAACACATTGTTTTATCCATCTAGAGTAAATTTTTCCAGCTGTTTTTTTTTAATGACCTGCAGTGCCTCCATGCTTTGAAGAGAAGACTTGAAATGGAATCCCCAGGGAAATATACTCAAGTCTGGCATCCTCAAAATATTGTGCTTTCTTGTACATCCAGTTCGTTGCAGCATTCTCCAAGTATTCCCCCTGCAGTGAGTGCTGGTCAGAGCCCCTGCCAGCCTGTGCAGGCAGCACATGTGGCAGCACAGCAGTGCCCAGAGGGACCTGGCATGGCTGGGCTCTCAGGATGCTCTTGAAATTCCTCATCTGAGAGGCCCCTGTCACACCAGGACCAAGGGCAGGGAGACTCCCTCCTGCCCTGACAGAGCTCCCCTCCCTTTGTAAGGGTACTGTAAAGGAGAAAAAAGAGTAAAGAGCCAGCAGAGAGGCTGGGGCAGAGAGGTGGAGTGGGGGGTTTGAGGAGCTGTATGAATATTCCAGGATGAAGGATTAGATGTGGCAGCTCTGGGAAAAGGAGCTGTAGAGAATTGCAGCGGTAAGGAAGGGAGGGCAGAAGAAAGGGAGGTGGTGGGAAGGATTCAAAGATTTTCAAAACCAGGAGACACAGGGGATGGGGAAGGCACAGGGGGCAATGAGGGAAGGAAAAGAGGAGAAGAATGTTGGATGGGAGAAAAAAGGCCAGAAAGGACATAACTCGTGTGGTGTTCAGCTCTGCCCACATTTCAAAGGTCTGTGATATCCAGGAGGACCTGAAGTGCAGAATCACAGTTTGAGTTTCTTCCTCCTCTACCACCATTCCACATCAGACATAAGAGCTTTCTGCCCAACTGGTGGAGTGAGTAATCCAGGAGGTAATCCAGAGGACTGCCCTAGGGCTGCATCCTAATTTGTGATAAGCCATGTGAAGGTCTGAAGAAATTCTAGGCTTCCTTCTGTTTTAAAAAAGTACAGGTTGGCTTTTGTTTATTTTTGTTTGAGCAAGCATACTTTCCAGGAGAGTTCTTTGAAGGGTGTTGCTGCAGTGGCAGAATCACACATGCTGATCAAAGTCAAGGATACTGGTGCAACTTAAGTTCACTTTTTGTGTTTATGCACAATAGATTTAACAACTTTGGAATGCTTATCTTTGCAGCCTTCCTATTCCATTGTCATAATTTTTAAGGCCTAGAATATGCTGACACTAATCCAAGAGCAACAGAACAACAACAATTGTGATACTGCATTTTTATTACTACTGGCGTTCAGCTTCACGCTTACTTGAACTTGGCATGTTTTCTTCTTCATAATAAAAATTTATTCTTGGTAAGAACTAATTTAGCTCCATTTTTATAGAGTATTTGTAGGGAGGGGTTTAAAAAAGCATCAACAGAAAAGAATAGTGTAAAATGAAAAAAGTGAATCAGGTGCCTGTGATTTATGCAAGGCAGATTTCCAGCATTATTGAATTTCACTCCCAAGGTCAGTGTAGCATTCTGTAATTGAGAACAAACAGGCACTCACTGGACTCAGTGATTCATTGAGAAGTCAAAAGCAGTAAGTGTAACCAGGTATTTTCTTGAAAGTACAATAATCTGAGCACACTATATAAGAAAATGAAGTACACTATTGTTTTACAATTATTGCAGAAAATGCATTTGTATTATAAAATTGAGTAAATATCCTTAAAAACGTTGATGTTAAATAAAAGGATAATTTTACAGCTAATATGAATGGGCTTATTTCCCATTGCTCTTTTATTGAGTTTTGGCTTGTACAGTTTTGACTTTTACAAGATGGGAATAAATACCAAGTAGATACTAAATATAAATAAATACTAAAATAAAAATGGTGGCAATTTTTATTTATTCATAAAAGTCAAATGACATAAGAAGGAAGGAATAGAGGAGGCATACCAGAAATGCTGCTCCAAATGCTGCAAACTACAAACAAAGGTGAAACCCTCAAAATGTTTTTAGATTGGACTTGCTGCTAAAATCCTACCAACTGCACTATCCAAATTCCTTTTTCTCCTCTTCCTTATATAACACTAAATAAAAAACTCAGTTCAGGAAAATACACTTGAAGCAGTTCCCTGCTTATTTAATCAATCCTCCCATAGGTGTGCATATGGTAGTTAATTATTACTGTATAAGAAGGTGGAGATCTCATTTCCTTGCTTTACTCTGACATTGCTTTAATGGGGGCATTTGCACAATGCAGGAAAAGAGACCTGGCTGAACCAAATGGCAAAATGGTTTCATGACTGTTCCCCGTGAATTTCCTTTTTTTAGAGAGGATTTGCTTTCCTTTTACCTTGGTCCACATTTCTGTGTCTCTCTGTAGTGCTTTCCTCTGAATCCTTCTTCCCTCTACTTGTCAATGGACTTTGTTTCCCGTAACCTCTTTTGAGGAAAACCATATCCTATTTCAGCTTCAATAGAAGCCTTGTTTTTGCAGTGGGTGAAAAGGAATAGGTCTGCTGTTAAACTGAGCCCAGACAAAACTCTGCTCACTGCACTCACACTCAGAAAGTCCCTGGTTTGTAATCAGCTGCCTCAGTCATCACCCAGGTCCCCCCAGACACTTTTGGCCCAGTTTGGCCAAAAGAAAGGGAGAATTGCAGTGATGCACACTTAAAATTTCACACTGAAAGAAAGCACTCGGGATTCCACACACTTTGGGTTTCTATGCTTGTGTAAAAATAAAATTATATTTTACTTCAATTGAACTTTAGTTGCAGTTAAACAAAAAATATATTATTCTTATACAGAAGTGTGGTTATTTTTGTCTTGTTAACAATGATGTAGCTCAAATTATGTATAAACAGAACTTTTGTCACTGTTTTTCATTGGTAGAAAGTTAAGCTATTACTATTAAGACTTAGCATACAAAATTAGCATATTCTGGAGGCAAAATATAACACAGCCAACATTAATTATACCACAAAGAATAAAGTTATAATAAAGTACCTTCTAAAACACAGTGTGAATATAAAGAACACCAAGAACAGCAGCCTTTCATCATAAATCTCACTTTATAATAATAAAATGTCACTATTCCTCCAAGGCTTCTTCCAAGTAATAAATTTTAAGTTGGACCATTGAATCAAGGAAGTCACAATCCATATTTTATTTTGTGAGTGAATTCCATGATGCACTGGCTTATGAATTTACAATGTACAGATGTGGGACTAGGAGACACATCCTGAATCTTTAAACTCTGTCCTTAAATAATGAAGGAAAACTGGTTGACAGCTGTCTATAAACAGACACACGGTTTTGCAGCTGGTGGACAGGTAATAAATTCCTAATGACATGCTAAATACAGAAGTTTTTCTAACCTCCATCAGCTGTGCTACAGCATCTCTTCACAGTGGAATGTTCTTATCTAGATAGCAGTAAAAAGAATATTTTTAAACACCACTGGATGCCAGCAAGGACCACATACATTAAAGATATATATTACTGTCTTTGACATGACCTTGCCCCTTTAAATCTTTCATATAGCCAAGAATAGAAATTTTTTTCTAAAACATTTGCCAAGAATGTGTTAAATGAAACTATCATTGGGAATCATGTACACATTTAACGAGATTCAGGCTGTTATCCAAGAATTACATATGCCTGAAACAAATGTTTAAAATTGTATTCCTATATTTGTGAACCTTACAGAAAAGGTATGAGCCTCTAGAGGTTTCCATTATCCCTTGATTTCTTGCTATGCAAGATACTTGACCTTCACATATCCAAAGTCCTTAAAGACCAACTACACCACATATTGTGTCCAGTTTAGTCCAAACTCAAGGTCCTGTGTCCCTTTACAATGTTATGTGTGAAAGTACAGACTTGGATCAGTGTTTGTTAAAAGTGTGACCTGGGTTTGGGCCTGTGAGAATCACTTATTGCCTGATGGAGATGCTTTGTCTCCACAGGCCATGGCCCTGTGGAATTCCTGCTAGAGAACAGTGTTATCGGTCAGGATAAAGATTCCCTCAATATCTCAAACAACCTACTGAATACTTGAAACTCACGTGGAATCACCAGTGATCTGAAAGGAAAACACTTTCTGGACAGTATTCCTCACTATTGATTGTTTACTCGGATATTCTGATTGATTTTGGTTTTCTAGCCTCCAGCACAGTAATGAATTTTTTTCCTTATGTCAAGCTGGCATCAAGTTAAGTCTTGGTCAGTGGTGTCTGGAAGCTGCCATCCAACACTTCAGGTTAGGTGGTAGCACAGAGAGAGTCTGAAGTCTGTGCTGCTGTTAAATCTGGAAAGCATGACTGACCTATCTTTGCAGAGTGTTTCTTACCCCAGATTTCCACGTGATTTTCGTTTGACGTTGCTGGGATGGCTGTCCTTAATTGCTGTGACCTAATGCAGTCACAGTTAAAATGGTTCTTACCTTTCACCCACCGAAGACTTTTATCTTCTTGAAGCCTTTTCTAAAATGATTACTTACTTAAAGTATCTCATGAAAAATAAATCATACCATGATACTTCTTTGACTTTCCACATAACATTCTGTACAGTTTTGTACTCAGAAGTGGTTTAGCCTTGGTAGAAATATCTCTAAGGTAAATAATTTGAATCATGTATCAATAAACCTTGCCAGAGTTTCAGAAATTTCAATTAAAGTTTTTTTTCTGAGCTTACTCAGTGACTTGAGTCATGAAAACTGACAGCGTAAAAGTGGCTGTAGACAAACTTGTATAAAAGATATAAATGATTTGGAAATTACTACATGAAAATGATACTTTGGACCATAATGGGGGAAAATGAAGCCACAAAAGGATGACAGTGTTGAAAAACCAGATGCAAAGCATTTGTAATTCAATACTAAATATCAGAATTACATTTATGAATGGTAACAATATGACTAATAGAGTTAAAATTAAACTATTTTAGAGACATTTCAGAAAGCCACAGGACTAGATGTAATGCTTCAAGCATTACACCTAGAGTGTAAAAAGCTGCACAAAATGAGAATTTAAAGCTGACAGTGGGCCAAAACTGCCTGCACCAATCATCATTACAACAGGATTAATTAAAACCTGCTTGAGAAGTAGTTGTTAGGGACAAAATGAGTGGAACTATGGCACAGTGGGCAGTAGATC
Organism: Anomalospiza imberbis; assembly: GCF_031753505.1. Taxonomy (NCBI): domain Eukaryota; kingdom Metazoa; phylum Chordata; class Aves; order Passeriformes; family Viduidae; genus Anomalospiza; species Anomalospiza imberbis. The sequence continues at coordinate 11,913,144 of NC_089693.1, read as the reverse complement.
ATGGGAATTCACTCAATTATTGGAGCAACGGCACTGCCTGTTGCCTGGGGGATCATCCAGTTGTGCACTGACTGTAGGGGTTGGTCTGGAAAGCTGGGTGGGAGAAAAGTCCAGCAGTGCTGGGGGCTCGAGTGCAGCTCGAGCTCTGAGTTTAAGGGCCTCACTCCAAGCATTTGCAGTTACATCATCACAGCGCTGAGGTGAACCATCATAACAGCCTGAAGGGGTAGTGGAATTTTTGTGTTGTTCCAGGATTTATCCTGCATTTTCCTCATTTCAGCAGCCTCTGCCTTGGGGGAATATTGCATGGAAACACCTATCTGCTAGCCCAAAGGTATCAGCAGGATACAGAGAGAAACAAATATGCCAGGAGTCTTTCTTGGGCAGCATGTGGTTCAGTTCAGGCTTTTCAGGGCTGCACAAATGATCAGGATAAGGTTATTTATGTGAATGATCATCAGGAGACACAGAGGGAAAATACTCTGGAGGAGCTGGGAATTAAACTGAGTTACTGGAAGAGAACAGGTTTGCTGAGCTTTCAGGATCATGTATGGAAGTTCATGAACTGAAAAATTCTTGCAGTAGGATGGTTTTAACTGCTCCTACTGCCTCATTTAAATATAAGGAGGAAATTTCTGCAAGCTTTTTGTGTAGACCTGATTCTGCCTATTTAAGGATAGAGGACCTTCAGAAAAATCCCAGCTGGGACTCCTCCTGAGAGCAAATTCCTGAAATAACAATCACTAACACAGAGCAGTAATCTGCACCTTTTATTTTTAGACTTATTAAGATCCTGGTGTGGAGGATATTGTCAAGTAAGAAAGAGAAAAACATGCATGTGATAATATTTCCAAGCAGTTCCACTGTCACAGAACTATTCCTCTGCTGCCAGGAGGCAAAGAAGTTGTTCCAATAATTCATTACTCACTCTGGCTTTTTTCTTATCTTAGGAAAAATCTTTATCCCTAAAGAAAAGCCTGTAGAAACCCGCACAGAAGAGAAGGTGACCCTGGATCCAGAACTAGAAGAGGCCCTGGCCAGTGCTTCCGATACCGAGCTCTATGACCTGGCAGGTTAGAAAACAGACAGATATGATCCTCCCACATGTCCAGCTCTTCTCTGGCCAGACCTGCCACCAGGAGTGTCTCATGATGACCCCTCAAGCACCTGGTGCTTGTCTGATGGCTGGCCAAGCCGTGGGCCACATTGTCCAGGATGATTGAAACGTGACTCGACAGCTGCTGCATTTCAGACTTCTCTGCTTCAGATTGATGTGTCAGGCCAGGGGGGAAGATGAAGCAGCTCATGTGATTTGGGGAAGGGAAGGGTGGACAGTGGACTGCAGGCTGGGGTGCTGGCACTATGATGGAAGTGACTGATCCTACTGTATCTGCGTTGTTTGTAGCATCCTACAGCTACCTCCTCTCAACAATGACATCCCAAATAGCCAGATAAACTTGTTACAGCATGCAGTGGATAAAGATCCTGAATCCATGAGGAAATTTGGCATCTAACCCCTTGAATGAGAAAATTGGTTGCCAGGGTTAGACCTGGGTATTTTCACCACTTCTGATTATTTTCCAAGCACGTTAATATCGATCCACACATCGGTGGGAATGCCAATGCATTAAGCTCATTACATGTACAGTGAAATTCTCAGATACACCAAACAATAGAGTCATAAGAAGTTCAGGTTGTATATTAGGGGAGAAAAGTGATTAGGAGTGTAGCGTTGAAACAATTTACCCAAAGAACTTGTGGGATTTCCATCCCTGGGTGTTTTCAGACTCCAGCAGACAAAGCCATGGCTGACCTCATTAATGCTGGCAGCACTCCTGCCTGAGGGAGAGGCTGGACAAGATGACCCACAGTGGTTCCTTCCAGCTGGCACTTCTGGGATATGCATTCTACATTGACCCGATTGTTCAAAAATCTATATTGAAAGTGTCTGTATCTCCAGAATTTGGAGCCCAAAAGACTCTCCCTACCAGCAGGCATGACGCACACAGTTCACATTTTATAAAGGGGGTTTTGTTTGGGGAACTAAACTACAATTTGTCGCAGATACTTTCCTGCAGTCTGTGTTCCTGTCATTAACGTTGTATCCTCTTGCTGGTGTTTACACATTTCAGCTGTTCTTGGAGTGCACAACATGGTCAACAACCCAAAATTTGATGAGGCAGGAGCCCGCGGTAAAGATGGAAAAGGAATCGTGAGAAGTAAGCAAGCAGATTTCTCTTGTGGGCTGCATGTCATCTTTAGGGACTTCTACACCTGTAGGTGGGGTCTGTTGGTCTAATTTAGTGTAATGTAACTGGACCTAGCTTTGATTGATCTAATTAATCATGACAGGTGACTTTTTAAAATTAAATACAATCTTAAAATTCATTATAAAAACAAAAGTAATCTACAAACAAACCATTCCTAAGGAAATCTGTTTTCCTAGAGAGCAGTATCTGGCTCTGCAGAGGTGTTTGAAAGAGTGGGAGTATTTGAGAGGCCAAGACATATAAATTTCCATTCCATTTCAGTTTAGGCAGCAGGCAGAAAGCAGAGCTGTAGCTAAGAATTGGCCGCAGTTCAGGCCAGGCCATCTTGCCCCAGGTGCTACATTTACTCACCTGAAAAATTACTTGTAACCACTGGGCCCAAATGTGGCAGAATCCCTGTCAGAGTCACATCTGTGACCAGAGTCACCTTGAGCTGCATTCACAGGGAGGCAAAGAGTGCCTGGATGTGCTCCTGCCCCCGCCACTCCCTCTGATCTGCCACCTCCACCTGGCTCCTGTGGCAGTGGTGCAGAGTGCCTGCTCTGTGGCTCCCTAGGGACACAGGAAACAGAATCATTCCGGACATCCCCCAAGAGGAACAGCTGTAGTTACTAAAAACAAATCCAAAAATGTTTGCACTAAATAAACAGACCTTTGGTGAATGTGATCTTAGCTCACCAACCCACAGGAGGCTGGATGGAGGGAGAAATGGATACATCTGAATTCTCAAGCTTTTCTTGAGAGCTGCCAAGCCTTGATCCAGAGCTTGTCGCCTCCAGGCCCTGGGATATCTAGTGGGCTAAACTTTACTTTTTAAGACAAAACTGTGGAATGCCCTTTCCTAGGGAAACAGTACTAAAAAAATGTTTTCTTCTTCTCAGGCCATGAGAACAGCAGCTATCTTTACCAAGGGCTTTCCTTTCCATCTTCCATTGCTAAAGGGGAGGTGGGAAAGTAGACAAGACACCATGTCACTTTGTTTTTCTCAGGATAAAGCTGCTCTGCAAGCCTTCCCAGTGGGGCCCTATGTGAGCTGCCATCTGTCTCATAACAGGCAACTGCATGCATTACTAATCCTCATAGATTTCAGAATATTTTTGTTGTACTAAGTCAAAAAGTCAGCTATGTGAGTCAGCTAAACTATGTTCCAATCACAGACCTATGAACCAGAAAATCACCATCACATCACTGTATTCTTTGGTCCAAAAGCAATACCTATCCTTAGCCAAGTGAAATGCTTCAATAAAAATTTGCTCCATCAATGCCATTTTGCCATCACTGTGGCAAAAGAACACCATGATTAAAGAAAGAAGAAAAACTCGTGGAAAGCATCAAGAAGTAGAAAATGAAAATTCTTCCTAACTCTAGACTGTGTACACTGCGATGTCTAACCTGAGGATAGGGTGCTTGTGTCTCCCTTGCTCTCAGTCTGGCAGGGTGTTGCCACAAGTGCAAAAAATTATTTGCTTTTTTAATTTACTTTCTATCCTTGCATCCAAGGTGAATTCTCTAAATGTAGTTTTCAATTCCCAGCTCCCTAGAAAGCCTGAACTGTTATCAGGGATATGTGAGGTCTCTCAGGGAATTAGTGAAAAAAAAAGTTTGGCATCAAAGGGAGAAGAGTGAAAACCAGCTCAAGATTTGTCTATGACCATCTCTACTATGAGTATGAGCTCTAATTAAGATGTGGTTTTCTTTTGGCCCGTGATATGGCATGAACCCATTGCAATGAGCAGCAATGTGTAGTACACTGAGACTTGAACACAAGTCTTCAAGACCTCTCCCTGTCTGCAGCATAAAATAAAAGGATTCAAACATACCTCTGGTCAGCAACATCTTCCTTTCTTGCTTCTAGTGGCTTGGGCAGTCAGGGTTAATAAATTAATCTCCACTACTATATGTGTGGGAATTAGATTGTATTCTAAGCTAATTGTGTTCTAAGCTATGATTTTTTATGCATCTCTGAGAATATTTATAGCTCATAGCTTCCAGCACTAAATACCATAGTTCTTTGGAACATGACTACTCAAAGATTTTGTAAATCTTAGTGCTGGCAGACAGGCTTACTTTTCATGCTTTGAGAGTTTTATTATTTAAAAAGTGCAGATGTTGCAATTTTACAAGAGCTAATTGAATTTATAGTAAGGCTGATAGTATCAGCTGAGAGGAGGAAACTGAGGGGCCTCCTGCTCATGTTGCTTTATGTAGCACAGTCTATTCATAGGTGCAGGGACATTTTCTTAATAATTTAATGGGCAAGTTCTGAGCACACCTTTCTTTACAGATATTAGACAAAGTACAAAGCAGCCCTTGCAGTATATCACATCCCAAACAATAGTCTTCAAAGCTGCTTTGGCTCCAATTAATTGCACAGGGATTTTTATATAAAGGAGGAGTTTGCCCATGACAATGCTGCCCAGCCTCCAGTGACAGCTCTGGGTGCACAGGGGGTGCAAAGGGCATGGCAGGGGTAAGGGGGATAATACTCCTACTTGCAGGTTTTGTGGTTCCCATAAACCCTTCCTGGATTGCTGCAGTACAAACCTAAATGGGAATGGAACAGCCAGAGTGATGGTGCCTGATCCTGGGTTGACATTTAATGAGATTTTGTGTTGCAGATGTGGTGAAAGGTGAAAAGGTCAAGCCCATCTTTGAGGAGCCTCCTAATCCGACCAATGTGGAAGCAAGTTTACAAAGAATCAAAGCAAATGATCCTAGTCTCACAGAAGTTAATCTCAACAACATAAAGGTAGATGCTGTGGTTTTGTCCATGTCATCATAGGAGGATTTATTCAAATACTTTCAAAGCCTGTGCTTTTTATCCTCAAATTTTGTCTCTCTTTACTGTTCAGAAAAAGCAGGACACTCAGGGAAGGGGTGGGGAAAGGACTGTTGTAGTGGCTCCAAGGTCATCAATTCCTGATGCTGAATTAAATGCTGATTAAATGCCCAAGGGGTGAATCCCTTTGGCTGCCTTTCTCAGCAGATTGTAAAGGAAGATATCTCATGGGTACTGTGTAATCATCACTGGCCAAATTCAATTAGCCCACACAGGCAACTGGAGGAGGAGCTGGCAGGTGGAGACTGAACAACTGGCAGAGGAATGGAAAGTAGCTCAGCGAGGGTCACGTGCTGGCCTTGGCCTGACCCAGTTCTGGGCAGTGCTGACACTGCAGCCTGGAGCAGGCACACCAGCCTCTGGGGGCCACTGTGCCCGAACTGACACACTCCTAAGAGCATCAGGGATGCTTCCCTTGCATAGACTGTGGTTGGTCATCAATCAGTTTCATAATAATTAAAATCAGCAGTGTGATTGGCTTTCCTAATTACTGGACTTGTCTTTTTACCCTAGAATATTCCTATTCCAACATTGAAAGAATTTGCAAAAGCTCTGGAAACCAACACACACGTGAAGACATTCAGCCTTGCAGCTACTCGAAGCAATGACCCTGTAGCTATTGTAAGTTTTAACACTGGGAAAAAAGAACCACAACAAATTTTAAGTTGGTCCGTGTCTGCTTTAGGATACATTCTTTATTTTCCCTTGCAGGAATTCCCTATGGCTATGCAAAGTAGAAATATAATCTCTTCTGATCTACCTCTCCATTCTTCTAAGCATGTTTATGTTTTATTTTTTGTTGGTACAAAGCTACGTTTTGCAGATTCCCTGTTATTCCCTGAAACTTTCAAGATGTTATCTCATGTTCCCTCTTTTTGGCCCTTCAGGCATTTGCAGATATGTTGAAAGTGAACAAAACACTGAAGAGTCTGAATGTAGAATCCAACTTCATCACTGGGACAGGGATCTTGGCACTGATTGATGCACTGAAAAAGAACGAATCCCTAACAGAGATTAAAATTGACAACCAGGTAAAGAGAGACCATTGTGCAGTTCACTTTTGTTTTCTCTTTTATATGGATTCCCAGAGGGTTCTACCAGGGCACTCTGGCAGAGTCAAGGCAGCCTCTGTGGCTCAGCCATTCTGCAGCTCATGTCCCCAGTCAGTGCAACCAAGGAGTGAAAAACTTCTCAATAAAACTACTCAAAGCCAAATACAAAACCCAGGGCAAAATCTCCAGGGATGGGATTCTCTATAGTTTGCAGCCCAGTACTTAAATACAACCACTTACTTCTTTCTCGTATGAAAGCAAATATTTCCTTTTCTTTTGGGGACACCTCACTACATCGCCAACAGAGGCAGCAGCTTGGGACAGCTGTAGAGATGGAGATTGCCAAGATGCTGGAGGAGAACTCCAGGATTCTCAAGTTTGGATACCAGTTCACAAAACAAGGTCCAAGAACCAGGGTAGCAGCAGCTATCACTAAAAACAACGACCTGGGTAAGATGCATTTGCTCATCATTTCTTTGTGTGAGCCAAGCCCTACCCTTCCCAGGCACAGCTCTCCCTGTCTGTACATTCAGATGGAATTTTGACTACAGCATTCACACTGCTCTGTGTGAGGGGAGATGCAAAGCTCCTCAGGCTCTAGAGTAGAAAACAGCAAAGATATTACTGGGGTTAGGAGCCACTATTTTTCTCCTGCTCCTTCTGGAGAGTTATTTCAGCCTTTTCTATGGAGTATCCTAAATTTCTCACAGCTCTATCAGCTGTTCTGGCCAGTAAATGAGGAGTCAAACCTACCCTGTTTTCTCAGAGGACACAGAAGTCCTGATTTTGTTGTCCAGCTCGTGATGGACCAAGCCTGCCCAGCCAAGGGAGCAAACCAGACCCTCCTGCTTTTGTGACCAAGTACAGGCAAAGACAATAAAACCCTGCAAGTGTCACCTGAGTGTGACATGCTCTGCCCTGTGTGCTCAGTACACAGAATACAAAGGAGATGACTGGGCAGAAGAAATTTAGAGTGAGAAGGAAAAAAAAGAAATTAAACTTAGTATTTTTAATCAGTTCTGCTTCAGACTGGGGTATCAAACCATGATGTCTTTGTGGCTTTCAGCTTGGGTTTCTCTCTGTGGGAACTAAAATAAATGTTGAGCTGAAATCTTTTTCTTTCATACATACTTTTAGGGGTTTGAAATTTTAATTTTTAGCAATACCTAAGCATTCCAACTATATGCTATTTTCCCTAAAACTATCAGTGTCCCAGAAGGGTATTTGAAAAATCCCATCTACAAAGAGAGAAAAACCCCTTTTAGAATTATGTCCTAATCTTAATTTTCCTGTGTTTGTGTTGTTTGGTTTTGTTCAAGATTTTGTAGGACAGAATTCCTAAAGGAATTCAATAAAATAAATGAACAAAACACTGAAAGCAGACACACATGACTGATGCTGCACTGCAGGCTTTGGAATAATGCAGTCTGTTTGCCAAAAAGGCATGATAAATAAACCTCCTCTTAGTAAAGTAATGAGATGTTTAGCAATATATTGTTGTTATTGACTTTCTGTGGTGAAAACCATTCATCCATCAAGTTCTACTGCTTTGTTCTGTGCTTCAGCTGTTCAATATCAGGAAAAGGACATGACACTGACATGACACTAAATTTTGTATCACACAAACAGGAGAACCTCACAAATCTTATCTGACCAGGTCAGAAAAGACTCAGTGCATTTTATTAGAATGTGGAGTAGCAAATGCTGCCCAACTAAACCTGCTCTATACCAGGTATAATGTATCTTAAGTGCTGTAAAAATTCACACTGCTCGTCAAAATAATCCTGCCCATAACATAAGGTTTACCACTCTGCTTTGCTAAATGGCAACTTCAGCCTATGTGGTTTCCAGTGAAAAACCAGAGTTAATTAACTGACTATCTGATGGTTGATGCAGTCAGAGCATGTGAAGTTTAAACTTTCACTTTAAACAGGTAATTGAAGGTCCAATATGTTATTTTTTGCCAATATTAACAAATATCAGTACTTAAGAGTACTTAAATTATTTTCTAAAAAAATATGATTATTGCTTACCTATAGTATACACTGTGCAATTACAGAAGTTATTAATTTTTGATGCCTAAAGCTTAAATAATACAGAGCCCTGCAGACTAGAGCAGACCAGGATTAATTTAGCTGGAACATGGTGTCTTTTAAAAGAACAATAAAACTGTAATAAAATCTAAATGGAATCACTGGAAGGAAGTGCAGGAAGTGGTGATTTTTTTATCATCTAAAACCTTTAGCTCAGAATGTGATTTTTGTGGAAAGTGTATTGATGTGAACACTTGGTGAAATTCTACAGTCTGCGATACAAAAAATGCAGTTTAGGTACAAGTATTTTGTTGAGCGTTACGGTGTATGGTATATATTGATTATGGTGTTTGTGGGCATAATTCTTCTGAGCATTTCTCAGAAGCTCCTCCCTGCTGTGCTGGTTCCATGTTCCTGGGAGGGGCTGTCTGAGAGAGGAGCCCTGGTGCCCTCAGGAAGGCAGTACTGACTCTGTCCTTGCTCTGCCACAGTTCGGAAGAAGCGGGTGGAAGGGGAGCGGCAGTAGCCACGGCATCGAGGACGCCAGGCAGGACTGGAGGCCACCACCCACTGCAGTCTCAGAGTGCTCACTGCTCAGAAGGGAAGGCACTGGAAAACTCTTACAATGGGAGTTGCTGATTTCTGTTAATGTCTCCTTTTAACCTTGAAAACCGCTCAGTTTAATTTTCATGGTTAATTTAATTCTTATGAGAAAGGTTCATAGTTGGTTTGATTTTGATGAAGAAAATGGTTTTGCAGAATCTGAAGCCAATATCTTAACTGTGTTACTGAGCATAACATACAGTGACTCTGACCCTTATTTTAGACACTTTTTGATATATAAAAATATTACCTTGTATATGGATAAGGGATTCTCTGCTGAAAATAGAAATTTTAGGGCCAAGTTCTGCTATGCCTTATGTTTGTGAATAATCCTTACTTATGTGTATAGTCCTGCTGAACTGAATCCTGCAATGGGCTGCTCCCAGGAGAAGAACTAGTGATGCCAGTACAGGTTTGCAGGTTCACACCCTGAGCCTCTCTCCTGCAGTGGGATCTGGGCAGCTGGAACCACCTTGGAACAGCTCCTGTCCCCCTTGTTGGGTCTCCACCCATCCAGCTCCCAGTGCAGGATCACGCCTAGACGTATAAACATTGTCAAAGCGTACTTGTTTACATAAGCTTAGGTTAGGTGGATCATTTTGCAATGTTACACTGATGTTTTTTATTCTTACTCTACATTGTAAAGTAATATTAGTGCTGCCAATCCTGTAGATGTTGAATGTTTTGGGTTTTTTCCTAGGCCAACACGTTTTTGTTTGCTACTAGAATGCACAGTTTACACCTAGTGATCTTAACCTACACAAGTATTCTGAGCAATATTTGTTTTGCTTTGAGCCATGAGTTTGACTTTTTTTAGTTCTGTATTTATGTACGTTTGTTAGCATTATAGGACTGTTCTCAGGACCTTTTAGATGAAGATTAATTAAATACTTAATCCAAGAGAGCCACTGTGCTACCAGGGAAAGACTTTAAAGGGGTAGTTTTGACAGCTACATGACTGACATTTATATGCTGCAGTTGAGGTTTGTCCCTGTATCACAAGGCACATGAGTATTCGTGCCAGTGTTTATCTGAATAAGGGCAGATTTAAGCACATGCAGAAATGCTTTGATAAATCATGGCCTTAACTTACATGCTGGACACTATCTTAACCCAGTGGAAAACACTCAAGAAGCAGCAGCTAACCCCAATGCTCAACAGCATCAAAATTTCAGTAAGAATTCAGTCTGATGTTTCATTTTGTGTATTTCACCATCTAAAACTACTCTCTACCACAGGTGTATCACTGCCAACAGCTGACTGACAGCCAGAGGTTCATTTTGGCTCCACGTGCCCGTGCTGTGAGAGCCAAGGGAGGCTCAGGTCAGATGTGTCACACACCCCAAGCTTGCAGAAAGCTGCAGAAATGCTCCTGCAGCCAGCGCTGTCACCTGGGGCACACTGGCCTCTCTGAAATAGGCTTGCTCGGGGCAGTGCTGGACAGCACAGTCACTGCAGGATGCTCCTGAGCCAGCAGGGACAGCTGCAGGGCACTGGGATCAGAGAGCTGGGAGCCCCAGAGCAGGCTTGGCACAGTTCCCTGAGCCAAGTTTTCACCTTGCTGAGGTGCAGCTATCAGGATGAACCCTCCCTCTGTGCCTTTTGTGAGGGAAATGAGAAGGTGCAAGGCAATGCTCTTCCTGTTGGATACTGGTCTTTGTAGTGGGGTCCAAAGTGAGTAACACTCACTGAAATCCCACTTAAAATACTTGGCTGAAGTGGTCTGCTAAGATGGGATAAAAGTGCAGTAGCCACAGTTGACTTCCCTGGGAGCTCCCAGTCTCTACAATTTCCACTTCTTCCCGTCCTCAGAATAAACTGAAACCTTGGCTTTGCAAGTAAAAAACAAAATACACAGGGGAGTCTTGCTAAGGTTTTCCCTGGATCCATGCAGGATTAGCTGTGAAAAACTTTGATCTCCCATTTTAAAAAAATTACAAGTTCTGTAATACAGTCATAACTCTACATGGGCTTAAATAGAATCCTTAGAAAACATTTGGATTACAAGGGGAATACTGGGCTTTGCACCATGACGTTTCATGGGCGGGAAGAATCCTCATCCACAGCACCTAAAGATTATGTTACTGATAACCTTCAGTGGAAGGAATCACTCTGCCCCTAATTTCTTGTTCTTTTCCTTTGATCCAACCAAGGGAATCCCAATTATCAATCAGTTGTTTGAAGATTTTTTAATGGTTATTTTTTCTTTATTAGTGGTACGTATCTGTGTTCAAGGGAAACAAGTGCAATCCATTTCTAGTCTTAGTTGCCATTGACAGTGTTGGCATTTGCATGCAGCAGTTTCACAAGGATGGGTTGGTCTGACTGCTTCATGGTGTCTGCAGCATGTCCTGGATAGCTTTGCTCAGAGCCACACATGTGCTTACACAGTCAGGTGTGTTTTGCAGCCCCAGTTTGCACCATGGACCGAGGTACCTGGCTGGGGAAAACTCTGTGGGCTCTCCATCCCTTCATCCGCCATTCCCTTTGCACAGCCACGGTTCCTCTGAGGGAGGAGCCTCACCCTGGGGGGATCATCTCCAGCACCTGCCCCACCATGAGCGAGCAGACGGGGCCAGAGCTGTGCACCCCATGGCCAGGACCTGGGAGCCTGGCTCCTTCCAGCATCTGTGAGGAGAGCTCCCAATCCCTGGCTGTTTTCTGCAGGCAGCTGCTGCCAGCCCTTGCCAGGGCACTCAGTGACCTGAGATGTCTTTGTTCTGCCTCTACTGTGTGCTCCACACAAGGCCTTGGTTGTCACCAGCCTTGAGTGCCACAGGTCAGACATTGCAACAATATAAAGATCTGTTGGATGCAACATCAGCACACAGTGGTGACGCTTGGAGGCAGATTTTCATACTAATACAAGATTATTTAGCTGGTTAAAAATCTCTGCAACTAACAAAAAGGGGGGCAGGATGTGATGAGTTATTTCATATCCTACTTTCAGACAACATCTGGCATTGTCAATGCTGAATGGGGAACAAGGACAGAAGAGTCCCTTTTTCTTAATCAAACATTCAGGAGTAACTGTCTATTTTTGCACATTGCTTCTCGTGTTGACTGCTTCAGTTTGGTTTGTATTTTTTATACAGGTTTTTCATGGAAAAGCTCAACTTTGTGCGTGTCCTAACACCCATGTGAAGTGTAGTGTGCACTGAGGACCATATGTGTACATGTAAAAATGACGATGTTAGCTCTGGAACAAACAATTGCATGCGCACAGTGTGGTGCATATTACTCGAGGAAGAGAATTACCACGCTATGTAACAGTGACTCCCCAGCATTGTGGTTTTTCTAAATAAACCTTCACAAAGGACTTGGATTTTGCAATTTTTCATGGTTTGTGACTTGAATTGAGCCCCCATTGGTGCTCTGACATCAGATTAAACTGCTTTCTCCTCTGCAGCTCTTGCAGCTTTCACTCTGCTGGATTTCACTTTCTCTTCTCAGGTGGAGAGACTGGTGGTATTTCCTGCCCTCTGTTCTCCACAGTGTCTCAGCAATTTCCATATGGTGCCTCATTAGAATTTGACCCCAAGACACACCAATTTCTTTCACATTATCCCCAGTTCGGAGGTTCTGGGGGCTCAGGTGCATTGCAGAGTGCCTAAAGGCTTAGACTGAGATAATGACATGGTTAATGTGGCACTTAGAACCTGTGCTGCATGACAAAAGAACTGCCAAATACACATAACTGCACAGTGCATCAGGACAATTGAAAAGGAAATGTCATTTCCCCACAGACGATTTGCTCTCCACAATCCCAGAGAACTTCACAGTTAACCCACAGAGAAACAAAACATCTTCTTTACCTATTTTAAGACCGCCTTTACTTATGTCAGTACTTTAACTGTGAAATCTCACAGTATCTTTCTTCTTTTCTTCTCAATGTAAATAAGTGGATGAGACTTCAAGAAAATGAGGAAATCTCATACTGAAAGAAGAGGAGGTAACTGTGTCCCCGTATGTGGTACTGCTGGGATTTGCAGAGCCTAAATCAGAAGAGTGCTCATGGGAACTGTGCAGCACAATTCCCAGATCCTCAGTCGTAAGGGAATCAGAGAATACAGCTGCAGAGAAGCTCATGAGGTCATGCACTCCATTTCCTATCTCTCAGAATTTACAGGGGTTGTGTTCAATTCCATTGGGATTTTGAATATAAATGCAGTATATACGAAAGAACACAGATACTGTATCCCACCTTATCACTCTGCACCTTTATTTTAGGAATCAGCTTCTTCCCTTGCACTCACCTTTTTCAGAATGGAAGTTTCATATACTGTTGAAAAATAATGACTTCACAAAGAGAGGATTGATACTATTCTTAGTCTCTGAGCATGCATCTTTATATCTTTCCTCTTCCAATCAGTTCAATCCTCTCCCAAGCCTGAGCAACAACAGTGCAAACCCCAGTGCTTCATATTCTACAAGGAATGCCAGGTTATTTTCCCATGATATGGAGTGACAGCCTGAACTGCAGGAAGCTGCATTTCCCACTGCCCATCTATCCCCGCAGTTGCCATGCAGGAGGTCCCTTACTTGTGTTCTTTTAATGCATCTACCCAAAAGTAAAATCTCAATTTTGAATGAAACAGAGACTCTAGGGAGTTTTAATACAATGTCAAAGAACGGGGTGCAAGCTGACTAAATCTTGTGCCCTCCTGCAGGAGCTCTGCTCTGTTGGCTGGTGTGTTTCCCCAGCCAGAGCCAGGAGCTCTGTGCACTCTGCCCAGCACAAGCTGCTGCCAAACCTGCAGCAGGCTGGCACCCAAATGCAGTGCAAGGAGAGCACAGACAGGCAGCACAGGGCAAGTGCTCTGCTGGGGATGGGGCTGGTGGACAGGAACCACGAAACCAAGCAGTTCTCAAATCAACATTTTGGATATTTTAAAAGAGGACAGCATTTGCACATTAAACCCAACAATCTGTTTCAGCCAGAGCAAATGTACTTCTGTCTGAATGGAGCAGAGTGGTCAATGGGCTTAGAGGCTTCCTTCTGGAGGAGGTGGCACAGGGGCAAAACACCAGCGAAACCGTGTTCAGCTGGTTCCCAGCCACAGCAAAGTGCTTTAAATATTCATGTTTTTTCTGCCTATTCTCCTAAAGCAGATGAGCACAAACAAAAGCAGCACAAGGGGCCTCCCTTAATGAGGGTCTGTTTGTTTCTTATAGCCAGCTGTCTGACTTTATTGAGTCTGACATTAGGTAGACTTACTCAGTGAGAAAGGGAGGAGAAAACAAGGCAGTCAGATAAAGCAATTGCATGTATTGTTTCACAGTCAATCTTTTCTGATAATGACTGCATTGATAATAAATTGAAGAGAATCTGGAAGCAACATTTCCTAGTTACAAAATTGTTTCTTTCTCAGCTGTCACCACAGATGCAGGTCACCTAAAATCTGCTTTGATTTTAGTTGTTGGTGAACACTAAATAATTCCCCACGCCTGAGAATCTTGCATTAATTCTTCCACTTGTCCATGAAAATGTTGTATACTCATCGTTCATCCAAATCGGTTTAAAAGCTGTCAGATGATGATGCTGGAGAAGGAGGTCACTGTGCCCAGTGTCTGGTGAACCAGGGCATTGGCATTCACGGTCAGTTTGTACTCAGCAGTGCTGGCACCCTGCACACACTGGTGTTCATCACCCACATGGAGCAGATTGCTTAGAGATCTAATGTGGTTTTGTGTTATAACAGTTCATGGGACGCTGCATTCAGGAGCAGGAAAAACAGAGACATTGGCAGGGGCTGCTGTGGAGGCCCCCCCACTTTGGCTGGTGGGCAATGCCAGGCAGCACAGTCACTCTGTTGCATCCCTGTATTTTTCCTGCATGCTTTTAGGCTGCTTGAGGGAAAAAAAATAAGAAAAACAAAAAAAAAGAAGTGTCATTAATGTGTTAACTCACTTGAAAATAAGAATAAGCCCTCAAAAGAGTCTCCTTAAAATTTTGTTCTGCAGAACCAATTGCTCTGTGGCTGCCGCTGAAAGCTCCAGTTAAGCTCTCTCTGCCTTCACACTCCAAATGTACTGGTTGATCCAGCTGAACTACTGTGACACTTTAAATGCACCACAGGGAAGTTTATGGCATCTCTTCTGAGCCTGGAATAAAGTCAAGAGCACTTTTACTGAACCTGGGCCTTGTTACCTCACATTTAAGTTGCCCTCCTTTTTTGCAGAGTACTGATCTCATGTGCATTTGTGGAAAAGTCTAGAGTGCCTGACAGAAGGGAAGAGGAAGTTGTATTGTCATGAGCAGACAGAAGTGCTCAGCAGCTGTGACAAACCCAGCCAGCAGGATGTGAGTGGTTATGCCACTGCCAAGAGCTGGGGTCCCTTCCAGCACTAGAGATTCATGGGGTTTGAAAGACCATTTCCATGATGAGAAAGACTGAAGGGTTAAACAAAGATATGTGATGACATTTACATAAAAATGCATCTGCTTTAATTTCATATACATTTTTCATTAAAATGAGACAGCTGTACTTAATATTTTCTAGATATTTCCTATTCTATTTCTGTACCAACGAGAAAATCCAATTAAAATCTTATTTCCCTTCACTCCTCTGAAGCTTTCAAATTGACTCCATAATTAAATGAACAAGTCATAACAAGTTACTTTTAATATTTGCACAATGGAAAGCACAGTTTCCAAGGAGAAGCAGCATGATCCTGCATGCTGAGAAGTCAGCAGAGACTCCAGCCTGCACACAGCCAGTGCTGGAAGGGCAGCAGTCCCCAGACACACTGGCTGAGGCACCTCAGGCTGCTCCTGTGAAGGACTCACTGGGCTGTCTGGATAGCTTGGAGTCAGAATGAATCACTGCAAGAATATCCAAGGTGATCTGGGTGTTCAGGAGGAGACTTGCACAAGGTTTTGCTTATTGTTTGTCCACTGGTGCACACAGTCATTGCAGCACCCAGCTGTGCCACTCACAGCAGTGTCAGATGAGTCAAAGGCCAGGTGGGTATTAAATCACCTAGTGGCACAGGTCACAGCTTTGTCTGTGAGTTGCTGTCAGTGCCTGCTGCTTTGAAATTACTTGGTGCTTTGTAATGGTTCCATTTGGTCTCCTTTTCCCGTGAGAGGGACTATTGGGGCCACCTAGTCTGGCCTCTTTGTGTATCTGATATCCTTTAATTGCGTGCCAGTACCCAGCCTATAATTTAACCAGGCCAAATACTTGCATCATATAGAATAAAAGAAAAATGTTGACACAAGAACTGTGCTCCAGAGAGTAAGTGATGCAATGGCAGGAATGAATTAGATGTGACATATGAAGATATTTTCATGTGCTGAGGGTAAAAGCCACCTGCTACAGAGGAAGTGAAAAGCCTAATGTCTCCATCAGCTCAGATGGGTGAAGAGAATCAGCTCAGAGTTGGTGATTAAGTTTACCTTTGGACACATGAGCAGTTTGGCACACAAGATCTGCCAGAGATACTAAAAAAGCATTGGCACCAACATTCTGCATCATTTTCCGGATGTTCAGACTGAGCCCAATCATTTGCTCTGCTTGGAACCTGATAAAGAAATCTCAGCAAGCTAATTTCCTTGAAAATGTTTAAACCCATGCCAAGCTGATCAGCCCTCTGGATGACCCTTTGAATCTCCTTCCCCTGGATAAAGCTGCCCTGAATTAAAGAAAAAAAAATTTCCCCAAAAGGTTTTAGATACCACAAGGGTACATAGAAGGGGTGGTTATCAATGGCACTTGCCCTGTAACTGGTACAGCTGACATTTCAGTTTCTGGACCATCTTCAAAACATTATTAAATCATAGTTTACTGCATTTTGCCAAGCACTTTTGGTGTAACCTTTAAAAAGTACTCAAACAAAGACTACCGCACATATCCTTCACACACTACAGAGGAGGAAACTGAGGTGCAGATACAGTCAATGCTTTTTTTCTCATTCACCCAACAAAATGCTAACAATAGATGTGCCCCTGATATTGGTTGTAGGAGTTCCTACCGATGCACTAATCTGTCAGCAGAGATTTATCTGCTGGCCATGCATTTGCTTTCCAGTGGAGCTTATTGGGGCTGCAGTAATGCTTCTTGCCCTCTGATCTGTGAGTCACCAAAGCCATAGGTGTCACCCTCTCTGCACAGGGACAGCCAGGCACCCCAGCACAGCAGAGGGGAGCATGAGGAGCGTGACTCAGGCTGGAGCATCCAGGGGCAGTGATGCCATGGCAACTGTGCTTTAACCACTGGCTTGCTCAGACTAGGCAGGGTTTAATTAATGGTTTGGTTCTCACTCCCTCCTCTCTCCCACACGTAATATTTACTGCACTCCCTAGGCAAAACACTGGAACACTCCAAACAGAAAAGAGCAGAGACTACAGCTGCTCCAAACAGCACATGGGAGAAAGCCCTGACCTCCTTGATGAATCAGGGCTGGGTACAGCTGCTGGCTGCCTCAAGGAACGGCAGTACCCAGGCAAGGGACACCAGCTGGATCTGCCTGGAGCCTGTATGCTCATCACTAGAAGAACTGAGAGTCACTGCCAGCACCTGTCAGCCTTAACACTGAGAAAGCCCCTTCAGCATCAGAGCAAGGAAGCAAAACATACACTTGGAATTAGAAGCTCCCAAGCATGCCCTCATGCTGGTCATGGGAGGAAGAGGCCAAGGTTTGTCCCCTCTCCTCACAGTGGGATGACTGAGACCTACAACAAATAGGTTTATGTCTTCTGGTAGATGGACAGTAAGCCAGTGACCTTTAGGAATCTGAAGTCTATAGGCTAGAAATCAGTTCAAACCTGAAGACACAGTTGGAAATGTTGAGCTTTTTCTACTGTTTCAGTATTAGGTGAAAGTCTATAATAGCAATCATTCAGGAAAAAAGGTTCAAAGTAAAAGGCAATAGGGAGGCTAACAGGCATGCTGGTAAATTTTAGCATTGACACTTTTTAAATGCTTCCCCCCCCCACCCCACTCCTCAGATGCCATTAACTCTCTCTCAGAAGACACCCAGGGTTCAGGGTTCCTGATGAACTTGCCTTATAAGGGAAAAATTACTGCACTAACCAGAAGAAATTCCTGAGGATAAGAGGTTTAAAGAGCTGAGGACTTATTTTGGCTCAGAGAGAAGCAGGACACATTTTTTTCTCTAGAACATAATTTTATCTTTAAAAAGCTCTAGACAAAAACCTGTTTAAGTACAGAGAAGAAACATGACTTACAAAATGCTCTCTCCAATTAGAAGACAATTTCTTGCCCTGCATTTCCTACCTGACACACAGAGGGGTTTGATGCTAACAACTATTCTATTTACAGGGATTGCTCACAGGAGGACACAGGGAAGAGCAAACCTGCATTTCAGAATGACCAGTCCAGTTGTCATAATGAACATGCTGCTTTTGTTATTTTGACCTAATCCCATTTACACATGCAAATTGGGAGGAGAATAATGGTTTTAATTTGAACACACTTCAGACTGACTTGAAAGATTTAAGTGTCACAACACAGACTAATCAGGGTTCATGCTCTTGTTAGGGGATGAAATGGTAAAATAGGTATAAACTGATACTGTTTGTGGCCACAGACTGGCTTGAGTCTCCTGAAACTCAGTGTGGAACAGAAATTGCCATTGAGGAGCATCTACATTGCTCTGTGTAATGGCACAGCTGAAATAACAGCAGCCTCATCCCCAAACCAGATGTAATCCCCCAAAACAAACCCACATGCAGGGAAGACTGAAATCTCTGTACGAAAATGCTGCTACTCTGCCAAGATCTGGGTTTATGAGGACTAGAGAGCCTGAGAATACAGACAGCACAAAAGACCAACATGGATATACTGATGTAATAGCTGATACCCTAAAATAGAACTTTACAGCCTGTCAGTGAAGCTAAGGTAGATTTTGTACACAGATGATATGCTGGCAATAGGGATGATGAGGAGAAATCCTTGCAAGCAAAAACATTTGCTAAGAGAATTCCCGATTAGTGATTGCAGGGACTAAAAAGGGACTAAATTACCAGGATGGGACTAAGTTACCAGGATGATACTAAATTACCAGGATGTTGTCCACTGGAAATAGGTTTCATTGTAATCAGTTTTGGAAAAATAAATTCACTTCTGAGCTAATCCTCATAGGTTTCATCTTTGAAATGTCATCTCTGAGTACATATTCTACTTGAGTTACTTGTGTGCTAGATTTAACATTCAACAACAGAAGCCTGCCTGTTTACAGAACCAGGTCAGGAGCTGGTCACAGGACTACAGGATGTTACAAAAGGGACCTTGGGATATAATCCAAGTGAGGATGAGTAATGGTACCTGCTTGTTCAGATGTGCGTCAAAACCAACCGTCATAAGAGGTCTGGACTGTTAAGATTTTCAGTGTTGTTAGATTTTAAGTTATTCAAGGACAGAGAGAGTTATGATTCATAAAAAGGCTTTTAAGAAGATGAGTCTGAGCCCTGCACTGGAACAGCTGATGTGGTTCTCTCACTCTGTAGCTTAGATAATCACTGGGGTCAATTAAAAGCTACAAAACTAGCACTAAAGATGCGTGTGCATTTGTAACAGCTAGTTGTACAGAGCTTAGCAGCCTCAGCTGAGTGGGAGACCCCAGTGTGCCGTGCAGAGATCACATATCTAGCAAATGCATAGTTACTATTGCAAAAACATTAGAAACTAAACCGGCAAGATTATTGTTTCTATTTTAGAGTTCAAAATTACAAACACACATCTGGCCCCACTGCACCTAGAAGCCCAGGTGCATTTAATTTCATGTATTCTGGTCTCTCCAGTGACCTCAAGCCAAGGTGCCTCTGAAAGCCAGACTGGACCAGCCCAGGCATGACTGAGTGTCCAGAGACCCCACTCAGTCTCTGCAGCAGAGCAAGGACTCCTCATCTCCTGGGCCTCCACCCTCTGCTCTCCACAGAAATTCCTCTTTGTTTGCAAGTGTTTCCCCCACAGAAATTCTGTCTGGGTGACCAGTACCAGCACAGCCACTGAACTACAACTCATAAGCAGCTGCAGTCCTACAGGGGAGAGAGATCTGCCCAAAAGAACTTGAGTTTCTTGTTTACACTTTCAGATTTATTGTAAATAACAAAGAAAAGCACCAAATCCTTTTCATCAAGAAGGAAGAAAAGGAAGTTTATGAGTTTTTAAACAAAAGCTGAAAGCTGCTGTTTTTCAGGACACCAAGGCACTAGAGAACATCATATATGTTCATGATTTGGATTATACAAATAACTAAAAAAATCAGTAACTTTTTTTGGGAAAAGTAGTTATTTTTTTGGACAGAAACATTGCAACTATTTCCAAAAAGTCCACAACTAAAAGTGCTCTCTGACTCCTACTTTGAAACAAGTCTAATAGCTGCAAACAACCATAGATTTAAAAGGTCACTGCGTAATCCAATCTCAGTGATTAACATTTTCCTTTTTAGTTATGGCTACACTAAAATAATGATCTCAATTCACAGGATGATTACACACTTATTAATTTATTGCTGTAAAATAGGCTGAGTAATCTTTGTATATCCAAGCTAACTGAAGTGTAGTTCACACAACTGTATCATTCAAGGTAGCAATTAAAACAAAAACAATAATTAATTTTCAAACTCAAAACTGTGAAATAAGATTCCAATTTTAGTATCTACTTCAGAGCCAGCATCTCAAAACTACTGCTGAATATTATCCTCCTAATTTCAAGCATTCATTATTGCCCTAGGAGGCAGATAACTGTTTACTATGAGAGTTCCCCTGCTGGTCCAGCCATTTGTACAAGTATTCACCGTGATGAGTGACTGCACTTGATATGTGAAAAGCCTGCAACTTCCCAGAAATTATGCCCTCAGAGCCACTTGATACCCACAGTTATATCTTTCTGTAAGAAACACTGTTTTAGCAGACTTCCCTTGTTTTTTCTTAGCTTTCATTTATTTCTCAGCACTAACTTGGACACAAACAGACATCTCCATCAAGCAAAAGAGCAATCAATCTGTAATATTCTACTCCAAAGAAGTTCTTTCTTTTCTTGCATTTTGTACTTCACATTTCAAACTAAGGCGTTGCCTGAGCGAGCAGAAATATACTGATAGTTTGAAATGCCACTTGTAATGAAGGAAAATTAACCTCTTACCCTGACAGACAATTAAACCAGTAAGTAATGAAAGCAGATGGCAACTGTGTCACATTGCTTAAGAGAGTAATATATTCAATACTTCTTGTTCCTCAGTTCATGCATTAAATACTGCTCGTCAGCTTGACAAGTTTAATCTGTACACTAGATACATGAAAGTGGGGTGAGGAGGAAAAGAAGTCTAGCCAGCTCTTTTTGCAGCTTCACATTACCTCACATTATGCTGAAGGGGACAGAGGCAACAAAAGGGTCTGAATACCCATCCTACAGTGTCATCCTAATTCCTGGGGATCCGTGGATAATGAGGCCAAATTCTTGATAATAACGATTATTTTTTTCTTTACAAAGTCATTGGAGAGGCACAGACACAGCTTTAGAGCGACCCTGGCTCCAGAGGGCTGCTCTGCCTCTACTCCTGACATGTGCTTGAAGTCGTTGAGCTTCTGTTCCCAGCTATGGAGCTGTGCAGGTGAGGGAGCTTCATGTTTTGTACATACAAGGTCAAGACACAGCTCTTGATATATTTCTCTTCTGATTCCTTTACCCCTTTTTTTGTCTCCTTCACCATTTTTTCCCTTTTTTAATGTGGCATGCTTCTCTAGAAGCAAGGTACTGAGCAATATGTCATAAACAAAGGCATCACTTAGTGATGCCATGTTAGTGATCACACTGCATTTTGTGATGGAAAAATGCATCTTGGCAGCTGTACCCAGTGTAACAAACAAATATGCTGCAGGGTTTTATATGATTTTACAACAAAGTCAATCTGGAAACTAAATGCTAATTAATTCCCTGATTGCTTCCTAATGAAAAACCTACTTGGGATTCTCACCAGGAAGCAGCAGAAGATTGATCCTGAGAAACTGAGGGTACATTTTCAGGCTCTTCACATGCATCGGGCTAGGAAATTATTCAGAGCACCTTGAAAGAACTGCTTAACAGGAAAGAAGATGTGAGGCAAGTTCCAGCAAATTTGTGTGACTAAGAGCAGCACAGGTATTTGCATAAACTGTTTGGGCTCTTTCAGGTAACTGGCTCACTTGCCACCTTGAAAATATTTGTTCAGCTGCTATAACTGACAGGACTCTCACAGGGCAAGGTAGGTCTCACACACAGCTTTGTTCAGGTGAATTAGCTGATGGCAGCAGTTTGTTCTGCAATTCTTCCACTCCATCAAGTTGCTGGCCAGCAGCAGAGTTCATCTCAGGAAAGTGAAAATCCTGGTGCCAAAGAATAAAGCGACAGATTGGAATGGTCTATTTTAAAAAAGAGATGCCATGTCTAGTTAGTATCATACAGAGATTCACTGCACAGTAACAAATAGATGTTGGACTGAGCTTGGAAACTAAAGCCAAAAGTATATGGAGTATTTCAGCCAGAAAAAGGAAGAAAAAATTGCTTTTCTGCACTAAATTGCAGGGAGCAAACATTCCTATTTTACTGATATTCTCCATTTTCCTTGCTTAAGTTTATTTCATTATGTTTTTAAGGACACAAGACAAAATTTGAAATTCAAGGAAAGTAAAGAGGATTTGATGTAAGCAGCAAGCAAATCAATGGTCCCTATTCAATTCCAAGGAATTAAATGTATCAAAATGTATTCATGTTTATTAGAAACAAATGTGAGATAAAATGTAACCAGTACAGCCTGGCTGAAAGAGAGCCTGCCTCTTTCTGCTGCAGCTCTGGTTAGCTACTTTCATTTACAAGTCCAGTGAAAAGTAACTACCAGGAGCTACCATTGCCCAGATCTCTACATACAGCCTAGTCACTGACATTAGCATCTCACCTATCTCTGGTTTAATATTAGACATAACCACTGCTTCAGGCACTCCAAGTGACTAACTTCCACTCTAGAATTAGCTGCCTGTAACAGTGCCTTGCAAGTCTGGAACTCATCTTTGAAAAATCAGAGCATGAACTAATATGTATACCTGGTTTCTACTGGAATAGTCTGGGCATTTCCTTTCTATATTCTTCCCTGTGGTAATAATGCCCCAGTCAGTCTTCCCATACTTCACTGAGTTGTCATGGGATTTCAGAAGTGCTGGGTAAAAAAAGATGAGGTGCTAATATGATCATTTGAAAAAAAAAAAAAAAAGATTTATGGCTAGCATCAGCATCTTAATAAAGGAGCTCTCAGCAACTAGAAATAGAGATGTAAATAATTTCTGAGAGAGCTTTTAAGTACAAGAAGCCTTTAGCTGAGCCAAATCATCAAGGAAATTATTCAACTGACAGTATTTGACAGAGATATTTCACACAGAGCCTCTCAGAGGCCTTCATGTACTCATATATGTTATATATTCATACACACATAGGTAGAACTATTGCCAAGAACAATCACCCATAGGGTGGTGAGCAAGAATTAGCTGGTCATTGCAGCAAGCGCCTAAATAACCAGTCCTGAAGGACTCCCTAGAAGGGACTCTGCATCTGAAATTACCTCACTTTCTGTCTTCACTTTATCTGAGTTCCCAAACCACAGTGATACTTGAACAAACAAGCCTATCCCTAATTAAGTGTGTTAATGCAGGAAGAAATGATGGTATTTGCATATTGTGCAGGATGACAGAAGTTTACAGTACATAGGAAAAACACTATCTTCTGTCTTTCTGAAAAGATGAGAACATGAGAATATTCCCAAGAGGACACACTTAGGTACTTGCCAGAAGAGTTAATTACATACAGGTAGGATTATAAATCCTTTTGGACAACTGAAGCACAGAAACATGGAGTGCTCTTCAAATACCCTGGGAATGCTAAGAACAAAGTCCTCCTAAAAGACATCTCTCCCTTCACATAAAAACCCTTCCTCGTTTTTGTTTTTGCTTTTTACCTTGCAGGTAAAACAAGTCACATGCTGACATAGTTTCCAGTGGCCCAGAAAAACAACCATCTGAGTAAATCCAGTACACTAAGCCATGACTTACTGGCTGAGGAGCCAGCGTCCTTATGCTTCAGCAACACTGCTGCAAAGGCTGCAGCCTCTGGCACAGAGACACCGAATAAAGCTCAAAGCAGTAATGCCTCAAGTTGCTTTACCACAAACCACCTTTATCCTTTTATTTACTCCTGATGTTGTATTCCAACATAATATACTGCTGGGGTGCTCTGGAGCTCATTCAGGACCTTCACACCGGCCCTTTGCTACATGACATTCCCTCCTAAGACCCAGAGAGCACAGTGGAGGTACTGCTTAGACAAGCTCAGAGATCCTTACCCTGTCACAGAAAAATACTCTTCTACAAAGAGTTTCTACGTTAACACCTTGAACTCACGTAAAGAAACAGTACAACAGGTTGCAAGGAATAATCATATAAATTAAATTTAGAGGGCTTGTGATCAGATAAACATATAAAAGCATTACATTTCCTTCAGAATGACAGTTCTCCCACTGTTGGTGTCAGGGAGCTCCAGCTGCTGTGCCATAGCATTGCTTGGAGACTTCCAGCGGGTTCCTGCACAGGACAGGCTGAGCAGCTGCTTCTGCTGGATGCTGACTCTGGAGCCCCGTCGTGCTCGGGGCCACCCGGCCACCAGGAACATTTACCTCCCGAGGGGCAGCGGGGCACCGGCCAGGCAGGAGGCAGCTCCATCTCCCGGGGATCTATCCGCTGGTCGCCACTCGAGGGCAGCATTTCAGTAAAATAAAAAAGACATAGGAACAAAAATGAAGGACACCAAGCTGCCGGACTGCGTTAGCTCACCATGAGGATTTTGTTTGCAGGCTGATCTCCAAGCTTTCTGTAGCTATTTAAACAAGGAGGCAATATGAGCAGAGAACTGAAGTGCAAGCAGTGAAGGAATATGAGGTCAATACCAGATAAATCTGAGCAGAGACTGTACAGGCACGTTAGTTTACATATGGCTTAGCTACCTAAAGGAAAAGGGGATGCACCCACCCTCGAGTCTCCCACCCTCCTCCAACAGAAACATTTTATCCAAGAAAGAGAAAAAGTTTTCACTCAGAGCAGCCAACTCTCTTTGACCAGATCTGAGAAAGTTCTCGTGCAATAGTGACTTTAAAAGCTAAGGAGCAGCACCTAGTAACAGTCAGGATGCAAAACAATGACCCACTTGGACCATCATCACCTTTTCACTCCCAATAATGCCATGGCACTTCTAGGGCCTGCTGCCAGTGAGAAGCCTGTAAAAAAGGCGTGAATGCTGCTGGTTTAGTGCTCTACTTACACCAGCTAAAAATAGTCACAGGCCAAAAACATTCTCCAGTTTTGGACACTGAATAACAACATGGGCTACAAGGCCAATTAGGTCAAATTAAAATATACCAACAGAAAGAAAATAAACACTGGTAAACTTTGTCTGGAAGGCAAAGAGAGCTCTTGGAAGAGAAACTTGCTACACAGCTTCAAATGCACATGTAATTGTTTTGCCTTCTTATTCCAGAGAAGTATTCCTTCATACAAAGACAGGCTGCTCTCAGAGGAGTGTCACAAGGGCCACCACCTTCAGGCCTGGGGTGCTGTAGTCTGAGGCATCCTCTGCACTCAATAAATACAGGTGATTTCAGAAGCGACTCACAGCACATCAATGAAGCTGCCATTAATATCCATATTACATCCAGATTTACGGTGTTGTTTTTTAACCAAAAAAGGCTAAACTAGGGGTTAATTGCACTGAATTTGAATTCAGCAGGAAAAGGAAGACTCTACTGTTCGCTCGGCACCAGCGGGCTCAGCAGCGAAGGCAGAGTGGGACCATGGTGAGGATCCTGTGTATCCAGCTGTACTTGTGTTGCAGGTGTATGTGAACAGAGGAGGCTTATGGGAAGTAGCTGTTAGCATGGACAGCTCAGGCAACTTGAATAGAAACGTACAGAAGCTAAATTAAAAACATGTTGAAACTCAGAAGTATTCTGCAATGGCTAATTGGCAATTTGACATTTATTTCCCTCCAGAAACTGAAATCAAATATCCCATCATGAGGTCCAATGATAATGGAATGACTCAGAAGGTTCACTGTTTTTCACACACACCTCCATGTTTTCAGCACTATTTTTGCCCTTCTCCCCTTCCAAAATGAGCATGATGTACTGCCACCATCCTGCAGCAGGGTTTACACGGACAGCAGCAGATTAGTAACATAAGGCAATTCCCCCAGCAAAACTCTGAGGCAGCTCAGGAGGTAAAAGGTGCATTGCCAATGTCTCCTGTCACTAATGTGCTACCCAGTGCAAAAGGAAGTGTGCTACTGAGGCATTGTGAAATTAGTCAACATTGAACCATCTGCTGCACATAATCTCAGGTTGCATGTCATCAGCGAGGCACGAATGTAAAGAAGGCTCTAGCCTGACATTTTAGTTCTAAATTGAGTACATTTAATCCAGTAGTCACTGAAGGACAGCAGATACTGTCCTAGGCACCTTCCTAACAATTGCTTCTTAACGTAGAACAGCGATTTATTTAGTTTATGATGTTAAAGGATATATATGATGATGATGATGATGCTCCAAATATTTCCCCTTCTGTACTGTTGACTTCACTGCCTGATAACTTATTAACCAGAAAAAGCTGTAAACAATTTGATTTCAAGGATTTTATGACTTCAAGGAAAAAGTTGATAAACCATAAAAAGGGTATAAACAAAATATGAGCAAAAAGAAAGCCTAAAGGCCAGAGACTGTTCCCTGAAGAGCCAGTGGAGAGCTTGTCCCACACTCCTCCAAAGCACTGTCGGCAGAAGCTTCCTGCCTGCCAAGTCCCTCATGCTGTACCGAGTACTGCCTGCTGGCCCCATGTCCCATGGGCTAGTACAGCCATGGATGGTGTCCTCTTAGACTGAGATGTGCAGAACATGGGGATCCCATCCTACATATTCAGCCAACCTATTTTCAATGAAAACAACAATGAAATTTCCAAGAACTGCCTGCCCTTTCAACATGCACTGGTAAAAAGCAAGTATCAGTCAAAAGTTGTAGATAAGAAGTAGAGGCTGAGTAGTATCATCATTTTTCAGGAGGTCACACCAGAAACCACACAGCTGGAGTGTGGCAGTAGCTCTCTGGCCACAGAGAGGAACAACTTTCCCAGACATTGTCCTGGGGAAAGGTCTGTGAGAAGATCAGAGAAAAGAATGAGAAACATTTATTATCTTCAGTGACTGCACCTGTTGTTGTGAACATGTGGAACGTGTTATGGAGATTTGCTTACCAAAGGGTGGTTTCTTAATTAGTCAGTGGTGATGGTGTTTGGATTGGAGGACTAATTAGGTCCAGGTGTATCATAACTGTCTATAAAAAGCAATGGGTTTCTTAATTACATAACAGAATGAAGAGTATTGATCAGTCTTCTGAGAATCATGGAGTCAATGCTAATTATTACCAGTCTGGGGATACCCTGCAATGAAACTGCAGGAAACAGAATATATCTGTGATAGCAGAAGCCATGGGACCCAAACTGGTTTCATCCTTTCCTGTGCAATATTGCTCC
Source organism: Anomalospiza imberbis (assembly GCF_031753505.1). Classification (NCBI taxonomy): domain Eukaryota; kingdom Metazoa; phylum Chordata; class Aves; order Passeriformes; family Viduidae; genus Anomalospiza; species Anomalospiza imberbis. The sequence continues at coordinate 11,885,782 of NC_089693.1, read as the reverse complement.
TACCAGAATGGGACTTGCAATGCTCACATTGCTAAGCAGCAGTTGATGGACTAGTAAAGCTGGAGACAATGAAGCATGAATAATCATGCACCACAGTCCAGCTTAGAAAAATATTCAGGCTCTGCAAATGGTAAGGAAGGGGAATTAATAAAACTTCACTAGAACTTTATAGAAAGCCAAAAAAGCTCAAAGATGCAAACCCATCACATATGATACTGCAACGTTGTCTTGTACCTTAATACAGAAACCCAGAGTAACCCCTGCTAAGAGCATTAAATATTAATAATGGCTCCCAGCTGCTGCTGCTACATAATGGGCTTATTTTGATGAGGAAGATGTGCACATCTTAAATAATGTGCACCAGATCAGATGATCCTACTTTCCTTTTGAAATTCATGCAAGACCCTCTCTCCTTGATGCAATTAATTGAAGAACCCCAGGCTATTATTCTTAAAAGGCAGGATTTGTCTCTGATCTTTGTCCTACATTACATATTTTTTTTGTCAGAGGTTACAACACAAGCAGAGGTGGACGGTTTAGCTCGATACATGACTCATTACCAGAGGGCAGCCTTCTTTTCCTCCGTACTGTCCTAATTAGTGCGAATCTGCCCACACAAATAGCCTACAAGGATAGGGTTTTTCATTGTTCTCTGTCCTACATCAGTGCAACTTTTATAAGCGGTAATGTTCCTGCCTTGCATCATCACAAACATCAAAGCTAGGAAATGCTCAGTTTCCATTTATCCTTTACTAAGCAAGCTTGAGCTTCTTTACTGACAGAGTAGGTGATGAATAGCTGACCACTAACAGAGTGATTAATTAGCCAGAAGGCATTCTCTTCTCTACTTACTTTGCCATTAAATTATATGGCCACCATAACTAGACTGAGCTGATACTGATCTCTGTTTTAGAAGATTGCTGACTGTAGTCTGCTGAGCCATATAATCTTTTTAAAAAATCATGATCACTGTGCACTTACTGATCTAGATATGAATGGTTCTCAATAATAAAATGGCAGCTAGATATCCAATACTCGCTGGAAGTAACACAGACTTAAATACAGTTGGTTATTTAGAAGATTCATCATGAAGCATTACTAAAAAGAAAACCCTCAGCCTCAGAAATTCAGAATGACAGAAAAGGCATTAAGTTCCTCGACTTAATGATTCACTAGAGCTACTATTAACTACTACTGCATGAGTAAATATTGAAATAGATCTTTTCTGGCCTTAACCAATTCCTGTCCAAAGATTTTATATAAGAATGCAAAACTGGCATTATCTAGGTCTGAACATGTCCCTGAGGAAACAAAAATGCAGAGAGGGACTTAATCTTTTTCAGACTCAGCTCTAAGTAAGCCTTAGGTCAGAAGACACTCCACTCATCTTGGCTGAACTTTATGAAATTAAACCTTTCACTTCTAAAAGTGTGTTTCTAGCTGCTATAGTCGCAGCAGTAACCTCCTAAAGGTGAAATGAGTAGCAGATGTAGCAATATCTGCAGCCACCCTTGGGACAATGACTCTGAGGAGTGAGCTCCTCTGTCCCATGTTAGTCTGATGACTGTCGAGTCCAATCCTCAGATTTGTGACTTCAGTGAGCAGGAAACGGGTTTGGACAAGTACAGCTCCTTGAAACTGGGAGCTGCTGTGGGGAGAGATCACAGATGCAGCAACAAGGAAACAGCAAAGACAGAAGAGAAGAAGAGGAAAGGGAGTCCGTAGTGCCATGAGGCTACCTGAACAGAGAAGGTCATGATGAGACAGTAAATTCAAACTCATTGCCACGTAGCCCCTGCCCATCAGCAAATACCAATGGCCATCAGTAAGCTGCTGATTCAGATATCAGGAGGGGGAACTGGGGAGCTGAGAATCCCAAGGCTACAGCAGGGACTCTTTCTAATGTGACAAGTTTGGTGCCCCGACACTGAATGGGCACATCTTGAGGGGTAGGTAGCCCTTCCCTCTTTCTGCCTGCTAGAGGATCTTCACTTGTCTGGGATCAGACACAATTTTTAAAATGAAGTGTCATTAGCAAGACACTTCTACTTTCTTCTGTAACTTGGAATGCAAATTGGAAGATACAGGTAAAAATAGGTTGCCTAAATAAAGATCTTGCTCAAATTTCTAACTCAATTTTTGGTTTAGAGGGTATTCACTTCATGTAGAAAAAGAAGCAGTCAGCTAATCAGATCAAGTATCTTGGCAACATCCCACATGCAAAAGTTCCTCCGGCTATAATATGGATTTTGAGATAAGAAACAAACATTTACACAAATTGCTGACACAAAGAAAGGACAATCCAGCAAGTCCAAAAAAAAAAAACCAAAAAAACAAAACCCTCATCTACCCTTGAAAAGGTTTATTACTAAAATAAAGCTTTCAATATTAAAATACCTGTGGTATCTTTATACTACTGCAAGGGATGCTTCTGCTGTTGTCAGAATTGAGACAGCTGATTTAAAGTGTATTGCACACACTTTCATACAAACAGAGTTTAAGATAACATTAGAGGGAATAATACTGTCTAATATTAGTGTACCTGTCAAGCACATTTCCAAACTAATTGATATTGCATGTTCAGCTCATTGTATCACTAATGTTAAACAACATTTCCATTTCCTCAAATTGCAGCTCCTCTTTACTAAGAGCCATTTTAGCTGAAGTAACTAGTCTGAGTAATTCCAGCTCTAGGCAGGCTTCCAGATGTTTGTAACTCCCATTAATCAGCCTGAAGAGGCTGAAGCTGATCTATGGTTCCACACTGCACACACAGTAGACATTTTTAATAAATGCTGACCTGCAGTTCAGCTCTTTGCTAGGTGGGTCATGGGTGAAGTGCTGATGCAGTTCAGCAGATCAAGTTGTTTTACAAGGACTTGAAAGCACTGAGATGTCACAATCTGGTGCTCACCTTCTATAGCTGGTATAAACTCAACTGGACATCCCTAGGAGAGCCTCCAACTTCCCAAATATCTTGTAGACTGCAGAAAAATTAAATGGAACCTTTTCTTGCCATCAGTTTATAGTCTCTTGTACTGCTCTGGTCTGTCTATGCATTGCATACAGTCCCTCTGTTCAGGATTGTCACACTGGCTTCTCATGTGATGGTGAGGTGCTGATGTGTCAATCCTTATCAGCAACTTGTGTGTCATGCAGGGCAACTTTTGTATTTTCCTAACTCGCATCTGGAAACTCGTGGCCAGATTAACAATGTTTGTGAGATCTGTCTTGATTTTTACACTGTATTCCTTAAAGAGACTCCATGACCACCACAGAACAAAATCTGAAAACTACAACTAGGTATTGTATCAGTATGCTTTTTTTTATTTTTATTTTTTTTTAATATTTGTGTGAATACATACTGGACTGAGGAGATCTGATAGAGATCTTTCTTGGACCTCACAGAAAAAAAATCTACAGCATGCTGGTGTTACACACACACACTTCCCAGAATCCCAGCCTGGTTAAGGTTGGAAGTGACCTTTGAGGGGACTTCTTGGTATTTTGGTACGTGTTATGTCTGTACAGGATGCACACGTGTGCACCATCTAGTTGTGACATACAGGTTTTGTTAGAAAGCTCCAGTTCAGCAATAATGGATCAGCTTTCCAAGCCCACTGCCAGGTTTCTTGGTGACAAGTACTCACTTAAGAACACTGTCATTACAATTAATTTTAGTATAACATGGTACTCCAATACCTGAAGGGAACTTAGAGAAATCAGATGGGGCAAGACTATCTGCCAAGAGCCTCTAATGACAGGACAATGGGGAATGGATTCAAATTGTAATAAGGTAGGTTTAGGTTAGATATTAGCAAAAAAAATTTTACTGTGATGTTAGTAAGGCACTGGAACAGATTCCCAGGTAAGTTGTGGATGCTCCATCCCTGGAGATATTTAAGGCCAGGTTGGAAGGGGCTTTGATCAACATGGTATAGTGTAAAGTAAGAGGCTGGAACTAGATGATCTTTAAGGTCCCTTCTAACCCAAACCAAATTAGGGATTCTATGATTCTAAGTCACAAGTTATTTTCCTCGAATGAATTTTCCCACGTCTTACTGTTTCAATAAATGGCATAATTAGCTTTTCATATTTGTGCACTTATGCCCGAAGTCACTCCTTTTTACACTCTCTCCGACGGACCGCACCGCTGAGCCTCCCGCTGGCAAACGCGCCGGAGTCCGACCAGCCAGGGGCACTCAGAGCCGGCTCTCTCGGCAGTGCTTACAGGGCAATCGTGCGTTCCGCGCGGACCGCTGAGGGCTGCGCACGGCCCGGCTCGGGCCCGGCCCCGGCCCCGGCCCCGGCCCGGCTCTTGCCCTGCCCCGGCCCCGCAGAGCCGCTGCGGCGCGGCCCGGCCCCGGCCCGGCTCTTGCCCTGCCCCGGCCCCGCAGAGCCGCTGCGGCGCGGCCCGGCCCCGGCCCGGCTCTTGCCCTGCCCCGGCCCCGCAGAGCCGCTGCGGCGCGGCCCGGCCGGCGCGGGGCGGGCGCTCCCCGCGCATGCGGCCTCTCCGCGCCGGGCGGGGCTGCGGGGCCCAGCCGGGGCTTCCGCCGGGGCCGGGCCCGTGTCCGGCGCGCCGGGGGCGGCGCGGGGCCGGGGCCGGGGCCGGGGCGATGCCGATGCCCGGGGCGGCGGCGCGGGGCCGCGGGCGCTGAGCGGGCGGGAGCATGGCCGAGGCGCTGCGCCAGGAGCCGGCGGGCGGGCCCGAGTCGGAGGCCGAGCTGTCGCAGCGGCTCGCCCGCACCAAGGCCCGCTCGTACGGCAGCACGGCGAGCGTGGCCGCGCCGCTGGCCGAGCGCTACGTGGAGCACCGGCTGAGCGCCGGGGACACGCTGCAGGGCATCGCCCTCAAGTACGGCGTCACGGTAAGGGAGCACCGCCGGCGGGGCCGGGAGCGGCGCTTAGAGCCGGAGAGTGGCCTGGGTTGGAAGAGACCTTAAAGATCATCCAGTTCCAAACCCCCTGCCGCGGGCAGGGACACCTTCCTCTAGACCCGGTTGCTCAGAGCTCCATCCAGCCTGGCCTTGAACACCTCCAGGGATGTGGGCAGGCATCTCCTCCATAGCCTGGCGGCTGTAGCCCCCACAGCGGGGACAGTTGGGCCCAGAGCCGCGAGGTGACAGCAAGAAGTTGTCCCATAGGGCATTTCCTACACACAGTGGGCAGGAAGCGGTGCTAGTTTTAGTTTCAGTATTTGAAATGCTGACATCAGAAGTTATGGCCTGCCCGGAGGGGTCAGCACGCAGCGCTGGTGCCCGGGGCTGACACGGTCTGAACTGACAGCGCTGGGTTCCCGGGGTGGGCAGGGGGCCTGGGGAAAGGACACGCATCTGCTCCCACCCAATAAACCTGTCCTCACACAGCTGTTCACCACCACGCTCACTACAGGTTAAAAAAAATCAGTGTCATTAAACTTACCCTTAAAAAAAACATTATTTTGAGCTTGACACATAGGCTGTGACAAGAGAAGGAATTTCTTCCAGTAGCTTCAGGGCTAAACATTCTTCCATTGTGATCTGCCTACCAGTCCAGAGGTGAGGCACATTTACCACTGATTTGAAAGTGTTGCTGCTTTTCTGCTCACTTTCTAGGGAGAAAGAAAGTTCATTTCTTAGAAAAATGTTGAAAGGCTTACGCCAGCCTAGGACATGCTGAGTCCAATAAAATCTACCAGCAGTCCCTTCTACTACCATTCCAGATGGAGCAGAAATCACCTACGCTGTCTCATTCCCACTTATGTGGGGCCCATACCCTGTCTCGTTCCCACTTATGTGGGGCCCATATTCCAGCATGCAGCTTCAGAAGTCCCAACACAGAAAACTGCTCGGGGCTGAGCAGCTGATGAGCGTGGCACTGGTACAGTCAGTGCCACTTTGACATCAGCTGCAAACATCACCTTGGGCTCTTTCTAGAAGAGCTACAGTGTAGTCCCAAACTATTAGGTTCTGACTGGAGTGGCTTCTTTTCCTTCTCTTGGTCTGCAAGATCTACTAAAGCCTTCTATCACCTTCAACGGCATTCAGCTTTTGTTGTGAAAAGGGTTGAAAGTCTATTTCTCTTCTCTTTTGAAAGAGTACACCACTTTTGACTGATTCTTGTTGGCAGCAGTGTTAATGGCACTGGTCCACATTAAAGGAAACTTCTGGTCACTAAAAGGGCAAAGCAGCTTGTTGATGTTAAATTTTTTGCTTGTTTTTTGCAGGACTTTCCATAATGGACAAAGTCTCTGGCCTAAATGTTTTAACCATATTTTTCTTCAGAAGTGTGTTTGGTCACTGCAATAAGTGAGAAATATAAACTGATCACTAAAATATCAGTTTTCTAGAAAAAAGGCATTTCTAAGCAATTTACAACTCCCTTTCAGCTAAAGTGAAGTTGTGAATCAAACCTGTACAAACACCTCTAAGTTGTGAACTGTAAATTTTGTTTATAATATGAGTTTGATAAGTTTTTGCAGTGCTAATGATGTAAAATACCTATGTTGGGGCTTTTCCCCAACATCTAATTGGTAATTTTCTTTAATAAGTATTCTGCTTAAGAAGCCAGAGGTGCATCATTATAGACTGCAGTTGAGAGAGGTTAAACTGACATGAAATGCCCCTCAGAGCAGTGACAAGTTCAGCAAAATCAGCCATTGTGTTTATGTTTTCATGGGTTTCAGCCCAGGGTAGGAACGAAGGCAAACACATTTGCTTTTCGCAAAATGCAGGCTGTTGTGTGTTCACACAATGACAAAGACAGATTTCCTCTAAAGAGTCCTTCTGTTTGCTTCCTGCATCATGTATTCTTGGCTGGAAGTGAGAGTTGTAATGGAACCATCACAATTATCTTTGGCTGCCATTGCCTCCAGTATTACTGGTTTTAGGAGTTTCCCCTGTGGTTTTCCTCACTGGGGGTTAATTTGTAGCCAGAGACATCCTGTCCAGTGGCTACCTTTGCATGACTTGGCATAGATAGTTCAAGATAGATAAAAATACCGTGCTGGGGGAGAGCGATCAGTGTGCTTTGTTTGGCCTCATCCTCTGCCCTTCACACCCTCCCCTGGATACTGTCTATTAATCTTTAGAACTTGCATTTGTTGTATTTTCCTTTTGAGTAAATTAACACTGGGAATTCATGTTTATGGTTCAGCCAATTTATGGTTCAGTGCAAGAGCTGTATCCCTTTTGAGGGGAGAAGGATGAGGACTATATTTCATTGTCAGTATAAGTAGTTTTGATTAATTAGTTCAGCATCACTTTACAGCTTCAGTTAAAACATTAAGCATGTGCTAAATCTTTTACTCTTTCACTATGATAGAATTGTAGCTAATGGGCATTACTTCAGTCATTCTAGCACTAAAAAAAGAAAACTCTTGTTAAATCCTGCTCTCCATACACCTCTGAATGTACAGAGTCACACTGAGTTGTAGGAGTTGTATTGCACATATGAAGTAACCTGCTCAGGGCTGAGGGATGTTTTTAGAACCAAGTACTTTCCTTTTCATTATTGCTCAGTGCAGAGGTACAGACTTCCAAGTGCTCTGAGCTGGTATTTTAGGAAGAAATAACCAGAGGTAGAGTTACAGTGAAATAGGAGAAAGAATAGCTGTGCAGTGCATTATTTATCAGCTATTGAAGCATCACCTTCCAACTCCCCTGAAGTAGGCTCTCAGTTTTCAGCTTCTGTATTGTATTTTTCCAGGAAAGCTCCAGCTAGTATTTTGAACTTTTTTTATACCCATAATGACAGAAAACTTATAGAGATTTTAACAATTGACATTTACACTAGAGCCATTAGAAGTCTCAATAAGGCCAAAGTCTTACTGAGTCAGGTAAAGCTTCCTTTATACTCTTCAGATGGTGCTCAGCTTGGGAGAGAACTTGCACCCTTATACTCTTTGAGCCTTACTAAAAATGGTTTCCAAGCTTTAGGAGCTGGAAGAGTAGTGATCTTCTCTTGCTTGTGACACTGGATATTAGCCATTCAGTTTTTAAATGGGATTATTAAATCTAAGCATTTCACCATTTTAGTCATCTGCATCAACAGGTTAAACCCTTATGGTAGCTTTATCCCGCTTGTTTGGATTCTGCATAATTCTTACCAGAGAGTTCACCAACAGGAGCTGCTAGCAGTTCTGAGCCTTATTCTAATATAAATCCGAATCAAAAGTACATTTGTGATAGAAGTTTTGTTCTTTGGCAGGCTGTTCCTGTGAGCCTGCATAGAGACTGCAAGACTGTTCAAGGACAGCATCTTTAAGTAGTGTACGACTCTGAAGAAAGCAGTATTGTAGAGTCAAGTGCACATAAAGCTAGGGTGTTAGCAAGGCTGAAACAGAGCATGCAGTCTGAAATCACTTTGAATGCAAACAAATTCTTTCCTGAAATAATTGCTGCTGCAAAGAAACTATTGATTTAGTTTAACTAAAGGTTATATACTACTTCTGAAAGTTAATGCTTTATACTTTGCCAAAACCTAATAGCTTATATTTTTTCTATCTTTTTCAGATGGAACAAATAAAGAGGGCAAATAAACTTTTCACTAATGACTGTATATTTCTGAGGAAAACCCTGAATATTCCGGTTATATCAGAGAAACCATTACTGTTCAATGGACTCAATTCACTGGAGTCTCCTGAGAACGAAACTGTTGACAGCTCCCCTTCCTGTGAAGAAGGACTAGTGACAGTTCAGGACGAAAGTAGTTCTTCTCCTAGTCCTCCAGAGCCTGACAATCAGCCCACTGCACCAGAAGAATTATCTGCCAAAGATTTCCTACAGAGATTGGACTTGCAGATTAAGTTATCCAAACAAGCAGCCAGAAAACTAAAAGATGACAATGTCAGGTAAATGCCACTTTTGGTGTTAAACATCGTAATCTCACCCTGAAGGCATTGCAGTCTAAGCTGACCCCTCTTTGTAGGGTCTCAGCATCCGTGGCTTTTATTTGTCAACAGCAAGTGCCTGCTATTCTTATGCACCAGGTACATTCAAAGCACAGCATTTGCAGGTGCCTTGCCATGGCAGTTAGAAAGGCTGCCTCACAACAGATTATTTGGAGAATACAAATAATATTTCATAAAAGCCAGAAGGCCAGGATTCTCCAAGATGTCTTGCTGTGTAAGTAGGCAACTATTTAAGCAAAAACATAGTTTTTGGTAGAGTGCTAAGCAAAGGCCTATGAAGAAGCTGATTGTGTACAGCAAGGCATGATTCTATTTTTCTTCTGTCCCAAATTGCCTCATTGTGTAAATATTCTCCAGGACGTAGTTTCAGTTAAGCTTTCCTATCTCCTTTCCCTATGCAGTTCACCCCACTTTGTGGATCCACCTATGCAGACTTAATATTTTCTTCAGCATTTCCACAGCCAGGAGCTCCCACATATTTGCTCATAGAAAAAAACAGTACTTTCTGACCTCTGTGCCACAACAGCAGCACATATCCCCTCACATATGTAGATATCCTATGGAGAACACAGAAAGACTCAGAACAAGAGTGGATTTCAGTAGTGTTTGTTTTCCATGTCCATGGGACAAACTTCCTCAGCTTGTTCACAATCAGTCTCTTGGGCTGGCTGCCTGCCTGTTATTCCCTGCAGAAATCCCCTCAGTGGGGGATGCTGAGGTGGTCCTTCTCACAATAAAAGGTATGACTGCAGGGGACTGGTACTGCTTCTCTTACCAGAGAGTGGGAGAGAAGTTACACCTGCAGATACATGCTCTGCTTTTACAAATTTATTCAATGTAAGACTTCATCCACCTTCTTGGTTCACTTCTATTCTCTGATTTTGAGGGCAAGCAGAGGGTAACCTTTCAGGACCAAATTTATTGAGCATAGAATCATATAATTTCTTTAAACTAAGAAATTATTTCAGTAACGTTAAAACTTCGTTCAGCAGACAAAAGTTTGAAGGAGAACAGTATATTGTATTTAGCTATTGGACAAGCCTCCTTTGGAGAAATATCCCCACCTACAACTCTCCATTGCCAGGACACTGGTTTAGAGTCTCAGGGAAGGTTGGAATGCTTTCACATCTTATCACACTTGTCAGTTACTTTCTTTTGAATTGGTTGCATGAAAGGAAAAATAGCTGTTGGAACTCAGAACCTTCTCTGTGCAAACTCATCCACTTCCAGTGTTACATTTGAAGCAACATAGAGCACCTATCAAAATATGCTGCTGCTGCTGACTTTGAGATCATTAGATGTATGTACCTACCACAGATCAGAGTTGGTGTTGACCCAGCAGTTAAACTACATAACAGGAAACCACAGTCCATTCCAGAGGAAGGCAATTATTTTAACATCCCTTCAACAAAATAACATGTTAATTTGAAGAAGAAAATTCACTTAGACATTGCTGCACCATGAGCAGAGCCAATACAGTGGAAGTGACACTGCACAAATAGTACACTGCTGCCACTAATACCCATTTCTTATACTGCTTCAGTTATTGCTTCAGAAATGTGGACCTGGTACCAAGTCACCTCCCAAGAAATAATGTATACAGGAGGATGAGTTATTTTCCCACCTCCTGTTCAGATTTAGCAGATAGTTCTGTTAAATGCATGTAACAGATTTTTATTGGTCAGGATGTTACAGGAAGCATGAAATACAGAGCTGCAGGCAGTCTGCTGAGCAGGATGTTGCCCAAAGCTTCTGATGAGAAATAGCTTCCTGTGCATCTGATAGTCTTCATAATATTCCCTTCTACATCACTGCCCTGGCTTTCATTTATGGCTCACAAAAGCCATCTTTGCCTTGTCCTCTCCAACACAGTTGGAAAGGACAGATCCCTTCATAGTCTGGCAGGAAGGGGCAAAGGACCAAAGTCAATGTTTACTCTGCAGAGAACAGGAGTAGAGAGAGACCGTTGCCAAAAAGCTCGGAGATACTTTTCAGCTGTGTACCATCAATGGTATATCTGGGTCCAGACTGGAAGGTGGCAACATTCCTTTCTCTGCTCCAGCAGCTCCCCAGAAGGCACCTGTTCTCCTTCCTGCCCAGTCCTTTCGTGTCCCTTGCTTGAAGCAGGAAGCCTTTGGAAATTGGACAGCCATGTTAATAAACCAGCTTCATGAATATGCAGGTTTTCTATTCTTAGAGTGAAAAGCATTTATAAAATTAGAGTGCTGTTTCCAGCTGCTCTGGCCTGTATTCAGGTTGCCTTGTCAAGGCCTATTTAGAACCTGATGTGCCAACACTGCCGAATACTTCTGTGCCTGCTTGAGAGTACCAAAGGGGCACCTGGAGCTCATCCACTACCACCAAAAGGGCCATTGGAGCTCACAAAACTGCAAGCAGAAGCAGACTATCAGCTCATGAACTTAAAGAGCCATAACTTCTCACTATACCATGAGCCTGATTTCACAGATGGTGAGAACCACATCTACTAAATTGCTCATTACTTTAGCCTCCATTAAGTTGCCAAGAATGCATGTGCACACGTACACTGATTTGGATTAAACCACACATGGAAGTTTCATGGTCAGAAACTGCCCTGTGCTACAAAGGCAGTTTGGAGTGAATTATATTGTTTAATTAGAATTCTTGGAGTCACTCCCTTAAGTGCTCTTAAAGGAATAAAGTTTAGGTAGAAATATTGGGGAGCACATAGTTGCAGATTTAGACTAGATACTGAACTATAATAGCTGTGCAAGCAGATGAGCATAAAAGGTTATAGAATGTGATCCACTCAGTTTGTGCCAGCTGCCTTTCACTATTAGAGTGTATATAAGCACATGGCTAGATCTACATGTAGTACTAATTTTACTAGAGTTTCATTGTGCAAGAAATCATGAGCTAATGAGTCATTAATCATGCATATTCACCCAAGATGCAGCTCAAGGCAAAAAAGCCTTTTTGTTTTGAGCAATGTTTTTATACTGGGCCAGAAGAAATGCAAAAGGATTAATACAGCTATCTGTAGCATATGTTATTAATTAATGTATTTGTATTTTGGGAAAGAATACTCATTATAAAGCAATTGTGATAGTTTGAGAAAATACAGTGGTGCTTCACCTGTCCCAGAATGCTGTTACACCAAAACTGAAAATGACTTTAGCGATGCTTTTTGTATCAGATAGTTGAATATGAGAAAGTTGAACAGCAGCTATCTAATGCAAGCTGTATATAGAGTCCTTAAGATAGACTTAAACCATATACTGTGCTTCTGGAACAGGTCACATCTTTCTGCATTTCCCTTGGAGTGTCTTAATTTTGAAAACCTTGTAACTGAACAGAGCCTCTCTAATAAGTGATGGTGATTCAAGCCAATATAACTGGTGTCAGCATAGGAACAGAACCTTGTAGTCATCTGCTCACTTGCCTTGACCAGAACCTAGGAAAGAATATGGTCTTGAAGCCTTCAAAACTCAAGACTGAGATAATTTGCCCAATAATTTTTCACCCTCGTTGGCTAGAGATGCCTCAACAAAGGAGACTGTGGAGAATCCTTTCAGACATCCCAAAACTAACAACTCAGATTGCTGCACAATTACTTAATTGTGCTTCTAGACGCATCCAAGCATTTGAGTGTACTTACTCACAGTCAGGTGTCCTTGCTCTATCTGTGGCCTGATGCACACTGTAGCTTGCAGGAGACTTCTTTCACTTCCTGTAACCCACTGGGCAAAGCGGTGACAGCAAACGGGAAGAGACAGCACTACAGAGTGTTGTAATGCTGTGCTGTTCCTTTTCCATCCCCTGAAGGAGAATGTTGCTATGACTTAGCACTTTGCTATTCTAAGCATCTTAAAAGTGAAGTAAATTGTTTGGTCGTTAAACATACACACACTGCCATGGTGGTGCTTGTGGGTCACAGATGGGAGATCCTACTATATAATTTTATTTCATGTAAAGCTCACCTTCTTTTGAAGCCATCAGAACAGACTTGTCCTTGCTGTGTATGGTTCTAAGATCCATATGAGTATTATTTCCTGGTTGTTACCCTGGTTTGGGGTAGTGTTGCAGAGCCTGGCACTGCAGCCTGGAACAGAAAAGCAGAAGCTGTTCTTGCTGAGCAGTTCCAAGCTTTGGTCAGAAATGTACTTTGCACATTACACCGGTCACTGCTTTGCTTCAGTTCCAGCATAACAAGCTGCTTTATAGTTCTTAAGTCCCTGCCCTGTAGAGAAGCGCCTCAAAGCTTCCATAACCCCAGTGCTGGCCTTCTGCTCTCTGCTGACAACTGCCACCTGTATCTGAGTGCACCTTGCACAAGGGAGGTGGGGACTAACAGCCTAGACAGTGGTTTTGGTGCTTGGATGTCTAAAGAGCTGCTGATACAAATATTTCAGCTCTTCTGTTGTCTATAGTCACCCATAATTAACTCATTTCAGTCCAGTGTTTGGCTGTTGCAAGGTTAGGATGGATGGTATTCCTGTAAGGCTTTCAAGAAGAATGTCTGAAAATCTGATTCTAGCAGCCTTTTATTAGAAGGAAATTCTTTTTGCTGTAGTTCTGCCACATTTTATTCTCCTAAAACAGGAAACATAACAAAACTAAGTAGTTTTGTAGTAGAAATTAACAAAGTAATTTCCAGTGTAGAGCATAGAAAGTAAGTTTCTCCCATACTAGAGTCTAAGCTCTGAAAATAAAAAAGTTCTCCTTCATCCTCACACAAGCTAGCAGGAGATTGCTATTTGCAACTAAGTTCTGCACATGTGGCTGGACACCCATTGCTCCAGAAGGACATATGTTGGAGCTTGAGAATGTACTTTTTGAAATATTTAGTTTTGGCCAAGTTGTTATGGTTGAATTTTACACTCCTGCAGTCCAGTCTTACAAGCTTGGTGTGTTGATAGGTTTCAATTCTGAAAAAAGCTTTAAAATGTCTTGAGAAAATTTATAAGGAAAAGTGGCGTAGTGCTTTTTTGACTAAACATGAGTTATTTGCTTTCTTACTTTACTGTCATGCCATATATCATGGAAAGCTTCTGAAAAGGATACATTATTAAAATTGTAGTATTCCTTGGCAGTTTTGGATGAAGAACTGGATATAACAAAGGATAATATCTAAATGTATACAGATATCTGCATCCTTGGTACTGGCTTGGTAGCATCACTAATATAAATAGATGTAGATTTGTAAGGAAGGCTAAAAATCTGTTCTCAGTACTACTGTAAGCACACATCCCTGCAATAACAACCAGTTTCATCCCAGACTTGTTTTTTTGAGGTTTCTGGTTTTGGCAAGATTGTTTCAAGGCAAAGGACATATTGTGCCTTTGGCTTAAGATGATAATTTTGCTGGGAAGACAAGTTACTCTGCTGTTTGATTAGTTTGTAGGGTTCTGTTTGGGGGGTTATATGAAATTTAAATTGTAGATAAATAATCATGTTTATTAGGGAAGTCTTCATGGTTTTGATATTGAAATATTTACTTTTTACCTTATACCATTATTAGACTCTTTAGATAACTGTACTTTTGTATGAAGGTACACACAGTATTAAAAGCAATCCTTTCACAGTGTAGCAGCTGTAAAGCCCTTCTGTTCTTACTAAAACACTGAACTTGGCAGCAGCTTTAAGGTTGGACTCTCAGGAACAAAACTTCGAAGCTACAGTAGTACAAAGCAATGACCTTTGGGGAACTTGACATCCTTGATGCTGCACTGCAATAGGTTTACATAAGTCCTTTTTTTAAAAGGCAATATTGTCAAGTGAACAGCAGGCAGACTGATTTTCATGAGGATATTTTAAAAGCAACATTACTTTGCTTTATCCAGTTATTGCATCAACAGTAGCACTTAGGATCAATTGCTATTTCCTAAGAAAATCCAAGTGATCAGTCTCAATGGGGATCAATGTAAGGGAATATACATCAGGAACAGCCTTGCAGCTTCAGGACACGGATCTACCCACAGCTATGATGGACTGCTCCTGTTCTTGCTTCATTTGATCTCTCTGTCCCTCCTGCCATTCAAAATGTTGAAACAAACCTCTAACTAAGCTTTATTTTTTTAAAAGAAGAAATGAAAAGCAACAGTGCAGGAACTCCAGCATGCCCTCCACCTTGTTATCCTTTAAGTTTTTCTTATTGATTTGATCAGGAATACTTTTTAAAATACATTCTCATATTGTTGAACTTAAACAGCTTTACTAGCTTTCAGCATTATGTTCTCGACATCTCAGGAACTCCAGAGATGTGTAATTACAGTGTTATACTGCAAATGTTCCTGTTAGGTGAGGCTGGCATGGCCTATTTTGACCCACTAGGGAAACTGGTCACCTGCATTTTCATGACAGTTTTACTGTTGAGAATGGTATGCTCCTGACCTGATGATCATTTTCTTTCTAGAGATGAGGAGAATGAGGAAGGTCCCTATGCAACTTCTTCGTATCACCAGTAGAAGACAGATGTGATGGCCTGAAAACTTTCCATGAAATCAGTTCTTACAGAACTAAGCATTCAATAATTCAAAACCCAAGTCTTTTGGACTCATCCTCTTGTTGTACTTAAAAGAAGTCATGAATGGGTAATTGCACTGAAATTATGACCTCTTCTGCCTTCCATAGATTAATGTCCTTATGCTATATCAATAAAAGGTTTAAGCCTTCCAAAACTAGCAATGGCCTTTTTACCCCTTCTGTGCAAACTGTAGCATGGTAGCAACTATATATCCCTGAGGTCACCTTTATGCAGGATGTTGATCTTTAGTAAAGATTTTGTAAATACTTGTTAAAGTGAAATTTGTTTTAAGTATTTAAAAATATTAAATAAGTTTGCTTGTAAATGACAAATGATGGAAGTAATAGGAATTTACTTACTCTGCAAACATAGGCAAGTTTGCTGTGAAAGTTTTGTCTACTTCAGGGCTGCAGAACTTGTCTGTGAACCTTGTGTGTGTCTGTGTGTGGTTATGATGTATTCCTAGAAAGAGGAATTCAGCTTGTGTTGATGAGTTAAAGCCTTTTTGGTTAAAGAACTGTTTGCATATTGGATTTCTACTCATAAAAGGGATGGGTTACAAAAGAGGTTTTTTTGTGAGATATGACATTGGAATATCAGATGTGTGTTCTTGTGTGCAGTTAAATTTTGTGTGGTTTTAATTTAATAAAATACAAAAAATACTGATGTGTGTGTTCATAATGAAGTCAGCTTGGTTCTAGCCTGTTTTTTGGGAAGAATGGTTTGTCTAGTTTCATGAGCTATTAGATTCTAATTTCAGGGTAACTAATGTCTTTACCCTGTCCATATAACTCACCCTCCTAAGTGAGACCTGCAAGAATATCTGCCCTAGTTGTGCAGTCTGTTAAGATGAGTAAGAGGCACATTGGCAAGCCTTCCCTGTTCTGAGAAGACGTGCCAGTATTCAGGTCTGCAAGTGGACCCCATGTGCAGCTCAGGGAGGCAGAGTGCACCCTGCAGTCACCGTTGCCCTGAAGTTAGGGTATTAGCAACGTCTTGTTAAATACTGTATATTTTTTCCCCCAAGTATTCCATAAAATTCACAAAACTCTTGTCATTAAAGGTTTGCTGGATCCCCACTGCAGCAGATGCATTTTCCTATCTTTTAGCTCATCAGTATCACTCCCTTGAAGCAAAACCATTCTGCAGTATGATAAGAGTGAAATAATATGAAGAGTTTCATTAATTTACTAAAACCAGAAGTAAAAATTCAAACCTTAACAGGAATTTGCTGCTTTTACTGCTCTGCCTAGGGTTAGGGTTCTGAAAAATACAAAGCCCAGAGCTCCAGGGACACGGCAGCTACAAAAGGCATGCCAAGGGGAACACAGAACTGCCAAAAAATGGCTCCCACCACAGCTTTCTGCTTGGCACCCGCCTCACTCCCATGCACCTTTTACTCCCTCACCTAGGGTTAGGGTTACACCTAGGGTTAGGGCTACACCTAGGGTTAGGGCTACATCTAGGGTTAGGGTTTTGAAAACCACAAAGCCCAGAGCTCCAAGCACGCTGCAGCTGCAAAAGGCATGTCAAGTGGAACACAGAACTGCCACATCATGGCTTCATCCTCAACTTTATTCTTGGCGCCAGGCTCACCGCCACGCACCTTCCTTCACCTAGGGTTAGGGTTCCAAAAACCACAAAGCCGTTGTGGAGACCCAGGGTCCTATCATTGGAACTCCAGTATCTCAGGGGAAATGTGACCATGGTTAAAGAGAGACTGTTGTAAATGCAGTGGTCTCACTCATGAGCATTTGCTGGCTCGTGGTGATGCAGCAGGTTTTGTTGGCTTCACTGACTTCAAGTGCCCTTTTTTCCTTGTATGTAGTCCCTCCAGAAAGTTCTCCCCTCTCTTGTCCCCTATTGGTCCTGGCATACTGAAATGCTCTGCCCCTTTTACCCCCATATAAAACCCTGTGTCCTCAGCCCCACTGTGTCTCTGTCCCTGGACCCTCTTCATCACAACAAACAGCCTTTAGAGTTGCATACAGACCCTTCTGTCACCTCACTGGTCAGCAGTTTAAGAAGGCAGGCTCCGGGCTCTGGGAGTGCAGGTTGCTCACAGAGCTCGTTGCAGACATGCTGCAAAACTGGGCTTTGTGCTTTTCAGAACCCGAACCCTTGGTGTAACCCAAACCCTAGGCAGAGCAGTAAAAGCAGCCTTGGGCTTTGGCTGGTTCAAAGGAGAAAGCTGTGGAGGGAGCCATGTTTTGGCAGTTCTGTGTTCCCCTTGGCATGCCTTTTGGAGCTGCAGCGTGCTTGGAGCTCTAGGCTTTCTGGTTTTTAGAACCCTAACCCTAGGTGTAACTCTAACCCTAGGCATAACCCTAATCCTAGGTGAGGGATTTCCCTAGAGCTGGCAGGAGCTCAGAGCCAGCAGGCTCATTCAAATCAACTCTAGCTTGTCCTAAAGAGAAGGTCTGCAGTGGCACAAAAATTAACAAGAACAGAAAAAGCTTAGAGTTGAGAAAAGGAAGTTCTGATTTTTCTTGAAGAGATTGGTAGATTACTTTTAGGTCTTGTATCTTAAATCTGGATTGTATCTGTTCCTTATACGATTATAACTTCTCTTGTTGTCATTTAATTTCAGTAGAACATTACAAAGCCAGAATGAACTACTTTTCCAAAGGCCACCGTAGCTTCAAGCCCAGCTATATTTTTTTATTCCACAGAAAAATGTAATCCTTTTCTGCTGAAGACCTGCTGTAGTGATACCCCGCAGTGCTCCGGCACAGCCAGGCTGGGGGTTCTTTGCTGAGCAGGTCAGAACGGCTCCCTGACACAGAACACTGCTCCTCCTGCCTCCCAGACTGGTCTGCCCGACCTCTGGGAAGCCACAATTCAATTGAGCCTTTCCAAGAGCAGGGCTGTGCCTGCGGGCTGCAGGACCTGCAGGACACACAGCATTTGCACCTGTTTTCCCAGACAGAAAACTGCCATAGCCTCAAAAAGCTGGGCAGTGGATAGAAAAGATGCATTCTCTTTGATACACAACAGCAGCCTTGTAGTGCTTCTTGTGCTTTAACCTCAGCTGGCAGCTCAGCCCCTCACAACCGCTCTCTTCCCCCAGAGACGGACGAGGCAGAGCACCACAAGGGTGAAAGGCAGAAAACTCCCAACTTGAGATAAAGCCAGTTTAATAGGTAATGCAAAAGCTGGGCATGAAAGCAAAGGAAAGGAATTCATTCAGCACTTCCAATGGGCAGGGAGATGTTCAGCCATCTCCAAGAAAGCAGGGCTCCAGCGTAGGTCACAGTTATTTGGGAAAACAAACATCACCACTCTGAACGCCCCTTCCCCTTCCTCCTCCTTCCCCAGCTTTACACACCGAGCATGGCACCACATGGTCTGGGACATCCCCTGGCTAGCGTTAGGGTTAGGGTTTGGGTTAGTGTTTAGGCTTGGGGGATAGGGATAGGGTTTGGGATAGGGTTTGGGTTAAGGAAGTTGGGATCAGCTGTCCTGCCTGGGTCCGCTCCCAGCTTCCTGTGCACCCCCAGCCTCCTTAGGGGTGGGGTGAGGAGCAGGAAGGCCTTGGTTCTGTGCAAGCTCTGCTCAGCAGAAGTGAAAACATCTATGTTTTATCAACACATTTGTGTTTCCAGCACAGATCCAAAACATTGCCCTGAATTGGCTACTGTGGAGAAATAAACTCTACCCCAGCCAAAAGCCACACAGTAACGTAGCTTGTAGTAAAGTGTTTAATAAATACAGTATCAGAAACAATAGTCTATTAGAAAAGCTCAAAAGGTGAATACCATATATATTGTACTTATTACATTTTCAGTCATAATTTAGAAGTGAAGGATGTCTGAAGGATGCAGCAGAGATAGAAACAACACAGAAACTGATTTTTGTCTGTTTTGAAACAGAGATGTGCAGTTGTTGAAAATACTTTTCTTGCCAGGAAGAAAGCAAGCACTATGATTTACTAATATGGCTAAACACATAGCAGCACATGTCAAGTCCTAATGTGCTCCAAGTGTTCCCTGCAAAATAAGTACTGATCTGTGATGCAGGTTGAAACTTAACATCACTTGGTTTGATTTTATTTTGAGTAAATCACAGCCCTTTAGGAATGCAGGGTGATTCATCAGGCTGGCTGTGTTTCACTGTCTGGTTCTGAAAGGTGTGATGTACAGATAGATGTTCACTCCACGTACCAGCAGTGGAACCAGTATTTGAAGCATTCAAGTAACAAGTTTAGTGGGCTTGGGCAGGATGGAAAGTGAAATTAGTTTGAGGAACCATAGCTGTGATTTCTGGTCTATCTGTCAGAGGCTTGCTCTGTTCTCAGCTACTCGTCAGGCTGCTCCAGTTATCTCCATGTGTACCCCCAGGGATGCACAGCAGCAGGGTAAGTACAGAAGAACTCCAAGAATGTGCATACTCTGAAATACAATCAGGGCATACCCATTGTTGGGTTTTTGTTTTCCTAAGTTATGTCACTGATACTTTGTTCAAGCTATAAAATTTGCAAAACTGAGAGGTTAACAAATATCACCACACACTGTTCATAATCATGGTCACTAGTTGATGACATCTGCCCTTTAGTACCAGACCCATGAGAGGATGAAGTAAGAAACTAACTTCCAATGAAAATTGCAATTTTTCTTATTCTAGTCATCATATTGGCAGGAGAAGGAAATTTTTTTTTAAAGTAGTCATTGGAGAAAGACAGTTTGTCCTTTTTTGTTTTTTCAAGTGCAGATCCTAGGTCACTGCCACTTCCCTGTCTGTAGAGGTCTATGGTTAGTTGCTATCCTCCTGATTTATGTCATAAATCCAAATTTGGGAAACAGTTTGCTTTTCCCATGTGATGGTCACATAAGAAAGGAAGTCAAGCTGTTGCAGAATGCAACTGAGATCTATAGAGGCATAAAGAAATTTGGATCTTTGGCAACAATAGCAAATAATAATACGCAAACAAGAGGGTTTTAATGAGAACAAATGCACTGATTTAAAATAACATTAATTCTTTTTTCCTAATTTTTTTTCTGTGGAGTTCCTAAGGGACTATTTGTCAGAGGAAGCTTACATTGATTACATTTTGAATGCAGTTTTTACCATTAGTGACTGGTAGTGCAATTCAGTGATTCACATCAGGATGTGTAAGAGCAGGCAGTGATGATGTATTTTGTGGATGCTAGAAAACATTCACTGGCTTATGTTTCATCAGTTTGCAAGGAGTTAGGCTGTTACACCTCAGTGCTATCACATTCACTTAATACTGATTATCAATAATGCTCAGTTGACAATTTATGTTTTGCAGGGATTCCAGAGTTTACTTCATTTGGCTGAGAAACATTGCTCAAATCTCCTCCTTTTTAGTCTCCAGCTGTGAGGAAGAAAATGACCCAAGGAATGACTTAACACTTAGAGAACTTTGTGCTGTGCAGGCAGTGCTCTAAGTCAGTACCTCCATTCACTGGCAGGCAAATTCCAACCTCTGCATCAGATAACATTTTTTAACTGTTTCAATCTTGGAGATATCATAAGATTAAAAAAAAATAAAAAACAACAAAACAGAGAAGGGATAACCTCAATTATGAATGAAGAATCTGTAAATAAAGAGTACAGGGCTTTCCTGGAGTTCCTCTAATCAACTGAGTCTAAGACCTTACATCTTCTGGGATTCTGTTTGAAATTTACCTTTCTAAATGCTTCTTTACCTCTGATCTTGCTTCGTCAGTTCTTCACACATAAAGTTATCCACTCACTTTAAGGTAAAAGACCTCATAAACCATTCTTCCAAAACTTTGTTAGTTAAGGAAGAAGAATAAGGACGACATTTTTGTTTTTCTTTTTGATTCTTTGGGAAGTACCAAATTCTTGGCTAATGCTAGCATATATAGACTCCCCCAAAAAAAGAAGTTCTGCAAGCTAATACTGCTCAGCTCACAACAGAGGTCAGTAATCAGACCACAGCCTTGATATTCAGAGATACTGAGATACAATAGATTCTTTAAGTCTTTCTGAAAAGCAGGGCCCCTGTTCCTAAAAAAACCATTTCTAGTTGCAGACTTCCCTTTCCATACAAAATGATTTGAATTGCTTTCTTATGTTTTTTTTTTTCTTTAGAGAAAGCAATGGCTATTTACACTTGCTAACAGGATATTCACATCAGGAATTCAACTAATTATGCATGCACAATCATCAAACGGTGCAAGGAGAATGTTCACACATGCTGAAGAAGATAATATTCTAATATGGAAGGCAATTGTAATGTCAAAGATTTATCAATTAGCTGTAGGACACTACAGTCTACATTACAGAATACTATATATAGAAATAAAAAATGATAAAAAGAATGATAGTATTTAAAATGAAAATAAATGAATCTAAAATAATATTAATGAAAACTTTAATAGGTAAATTATTTTCAAATACTTTATTTAGAGAACTATGAACTATTTTCTAATAATGCCCTTTACATAGTTGCATCTATAGAAAGCTTGTTGAGTGAAAGCAAAAAATGTAGCATTAAAAGAAATTACCATCAGAAATGATTGGTTTAGCTACAAAAGTAAACCAAACACGAACAATAAATCAAAGAGAGCATTACAGAAATATTTACCTTATCAAATAGAAATTCAGTGTCAGAATTTGGTGTTTAGGGTTGATTTGTGAATGTAGGAAAATACAGTATGCAGAAAGTAAATGGAGCACTACAGCTCTTAATTTCTGTCTAGAGTTGTCAGTACAATGTAAACAGAGCATTTCTAATGATATCCTCAAATTAACAGATCATAAGTCATTGAGCCAGGAGTGGGGGACACTAGACTAGATTTCTACAGGTTTGGCAGTCACTAACGTTTTACAGGCTGCCATAGATGCGTTTAATTACATCAGCCTCTTCCTTGTCCAGGATGCCCTTGTCCACATAAGCATCAGCTTGCTGATCAATGAAATCTCTCAGCTTTGAAAGATCATAGTCTGAAAAACAAGAATTCATTTGCACAATGAGTCATTGCCATTATACTATTTCACCTAAGAATCAATGTCATTGTAAAGTTTATCCAACCAATGTACTTTATCAAACATGAAGAGAATTCTCTCTAAGTGCAGCTTGTGAAAACAAAAAAACCCAAAACATCTGCACAAAGTCTTTTTTCACACCATGGCGCTTTTATTATCCAAGAGAAATAATCATCTCTCGCTCTTGATTGATTGCTATCAAATGCTAAAGCAAGAATATTTTCCAGTCCAGGGATTTGATGTTCTAGTCTGCACAGCAAAAGCTGTTGTGCCCTATTATTTTCACAACTGTTATGGAATCAAAAGAAAGTATTAAATAGACTATTTCCAGTTGAAATCCCAGTAAAATTCCCACTTACTACCATTGTAGTGGAAATTCATGAAAGCAACTGCCTGAAAATAGAGCAAAGTAATACAATTATTTACCTTGATACAGAACATGATATTTGATCTGGTTTGTAAACTACTGCAGTGAGCAGCCTTTGTGACAATGTTAGTGTCAGGTTTTGACAATCTTCCTCTGTCAATCTGCAACAGAGTGCTGAAAGATCCTTCCTTCTCTTCCAATAGATGAGTGCATCTATGCAGCCTGATTCACACCACATGCATTAAATAGACTTTGCCTGTGCTGGAGAACATCACTATTTTCCATGAAAAGAATTCTACTGCAGAGCAATTTTTCAAGTAACACAGAAAGGAAACCTATTGTGTAGTTGTGACTCTGGCAGCACATTCAGTATATTCACATAGAAACACAATGTAAGTTTCAGTTACATAATTAGCTGGATAAATGTAAAGCTTAATTGGTTAGAATCAGAAGAAGAACATCAATGTTTTAAAGGTTCACACTGAGTTAAATGAATTAGTATCTTTCACAAGAATGAATACATTCTGAATTTTTCAGTATAAATTACTTGTTCCATAGACGGAGCCTTCAGAATACATTAAAACTGATTTTGCAATGTCCAATGTATAGCATCATACAGCAGTATATGGAAGAACCTTTCTTCAAACTATGCATTCTTAACAAAATAGACAATAATGAATTTGTGGTTTTTTAGGTTTCAAAAATTGACCAAAACAGGATAGAAATAGAAAGATATTAAGAAGGAAATTGATGCTTGTGATCATTTTTATGAAAGCATAAGGCAATTTCAAATGAATAATACAGAAAATTTATATTAAACATTCCCCACTCCTGCAGAGGTGTCCTCTCCATATCTGAGTTAGCAGGAGTTTTGCCATGTGCTGTACTGAGGTGAGGATTTCTTGTCCGCTCTGTTACTGTCATTACTTATGAGAACGTAACCTGCTTGTGTCTCCATCCTGTATGAGTAATAGGGACAAAAAGTACTGAGCAATTTTGTAACTGGGATGAGAGATTTCATTCACCTTGACAGAATGAGGGTCTCCATTGAAAGATACCAAGGAATGGAAGTGAATGAAGAACAAATACTAAATTAATTGAATAGCCACATTTTTCAAATTAAAATATCTGTGCTTATTTTACTTCTAGAATACTTTTTCTAACTCTAAGATCATTATGTGGAGATGTGAAGGTTTAATTACTAAACATCCTGTATGGGATTACAACCATTACGATATTATCCAATTCAGGCTAATTTGTGTATCTCACAGCAATTTAAATTGGGTTTTTTTCTAGAAATTGATAGCTGCCAATTTCTAATACTTATTTCAAAT
The DNA here is from genome assembly GCF_031753505.1 of Anomalospiza imberbis. Lineage (NCBI taxonomy): Eukaryota > Metazoa > Chordata > Aves > Passeriformes > Viduidae > Anomalospiza > Anomalospiza imberbis. The sequence continues at coordinate 11,861,708 of NC_089693.1, read as the reverse complement.
CTATTGTAATTAGAAAAATCAGCTTTGGATGCTGATTCACTGCAACAGCTGCAGCATTACATGAAGTGAGCTCTTATTTGCATATTCAGATCAAGCCATTTGCCATTGAAATTAATGATAGGCTTTACTTTCATTTCTAAATGGCTGCTGTTAGTGTTGTGAAGCTCTCAAGTACCTAAGTATTTGTTGAACAACGCACTCGTGCTCTTTGCCTGTACTGGTTAAATGCTCATTCTGCAATGGTTTCAAGCATCAAGCCAGGTCTGGGAGATATGAAGGACAGGCCCATGGAGTCTGTAGGTTGTACACAGGCAAAACAAACGTTGGACACAAATGGCAATGAGCCCAAAATCCAGGCTTTTGACATGCTTATCTTTAAATCATCCCAGCCACTCAAGGTTACCAGCCTCCTTAATAGGCAATTGATACTTCCAAACTGCAGAAATGCATATCAACATTCCCAGGGTTACTAGTCATTGAATGAATAATATCTACTGAAATTCACACAAAATGAAGGACCCACAAACATTTGCCTGAAGAAAACCTAAACCTCTTCAAGAATATTCGGTGAGTAACCCAATCCATGAGTAGGGCTGGGAAATTCTGGCCATTTTTATACATTAATTACTTTGAGAATCTCTTTTCTCACAGCCCCCAAGTGCCAGCTGGAAGTGGAGAAATGATTGATGAGCACAGCAACACCACCTAATCTTGCACTGAAGAAACACCGCAATGCATTCATGGTTAGATAAGCTTACTCTGACTGTACTTCTTTTAACATCATCCATGGGGAACTGAATTAGCATTTTACAAAAATAAAGAGTATGAAAAGGCACATTAAAGATGATGTATCAGAAGAGTAAGAATACTATTCTAATTTTGTCACAACTTACACTCACTTTAAGGCCTATTTCCATTGCCAGAGGACAATAAAGATATTTTAGTGCAAATGAAAATCCATCTACACAGATATATATATATCTTAATGCATTCACAGGCAGATAAAATGCTATTGATCTGCAGTCACAGCCATTTTCTGACTGCAGCAGTGCAGAAGAAAGATTACTACAAAGAGGAGCGAGGGGCTGCTCAGGCAGTATGTGTGATACAGAGATATAATCACACATGATGGAGATCTAATTACATTAATGAGTACATTGCTAAACAGAACCATTAATTAAAATTGGCAGGAAAACTCTTGAGCAAATATGTAGCCCTGCTGCTAACTGCCGTTGCTGCCATTGTGTGGAAGCAATTTGAGAGATGGGAATGGTTTTTTTTAATAGTCTTTCCTATTACAGCTTCTGTACAGGAAAATGAATGTGTTGGGCTGTAGGCATCCACTCATCTCTGAAATGGAATTCATACACACTTCAACTCACAGAGAGGATGGATAGATCACCCAGGGCTAATCTCATCTCAGATCACCCTCTGCTTGGCTGGCGCAAGAAGGATCCTTCTCACCAGGCACCAGTCATAGCCCAGGGATAGATCCCCTGGCTAGGAACCTTCGCTTCCAGAGCAGGCCACGGCAGAACACACAGCCATGGCAGAGAATAGGGATGGGAGGCTGGTTTTATGTAAGAACTTGAGGAAAAAGATGGTATGGATAAATAAAGATCCGTGAAAAATAAAGGAGAAATTCTGCCGCTGTTCTGTCCCTGCTGGCAGCTCTCACACAGCCCTGTCCCTGAGGAAGAGGCGGGACGGCTGGTGAGCAAACCCTGTGCAGCTGCTTCAGTCACTGCTCCCTTCTGCACAGCTTTGCATGTGAGAGCTACAAGTCATTCGAGTTGATTTGGGCAGTAATCCAGTGTATTACAGTGCTACTGACATAAATTTGGATCTCAACTGTTCCTGGTTATGGAACAAGACTTGTTGCTATTGGTGCAGGCATGCTAGCCAGATGCACCAAGCTTCTCTAGACATGTCCAGACATTTCAAATGCATCTGTCTCACCTACAAAGTCATAATTACAACATGATGAGCTAAGAAATGAAGCATTAGACAAAGCTGACACGGCTACCTGGTGGCAGGCAGGCCACCATGACTGCGTGGACGGCACATGACTAACTCCCTGCTGGTCAGTCTCTGTGGGTTTTGTGGCCAGTGGCCATTCCACCCAGTTTACATTAATCTACCTTAGTTCACCATTTATGTTCATTGGCTCAACTTTTACATGACTTGCATTATTTAACTCTAACACCACTAATGGTCACTATAATCTAGACAAGGACAGTTTCACATTACTATTATTTAAGGTATAACACAAGTTTTACAACACAATATAAATTACTTGCTTTTTAATGCATATGGTGCCCACCCCCATGTCAAGACCTTTTACTTCATACCTTCTTTGTTACCTTGTTTATTGTGTTTTTTCAGCCATTCTATGTTCTTCCTGATTGCTTCCAAATATGCCTCAGACTTCCCTGGAGGAAAGGATGAGAGAGAAGTCAATGATTGATGCAGCTTGCTTAACTGGGTGAAGTTGGTCACAGCAAAGGCAGATTAAAACTATTCTTAGCTTCTGTTTAAAACCTGAGTCCTGTCAAACTCAGTCAGGCAAAATTCCCGCAGATGGTTAGCAGGTGTTGCCTGTGCAAGATTAGTCATACACAAACCTAGGATCATGGTTTTTTGGATCTTTATACATAACTTTTGGTGACATCCACAGAAACTACATATGTGGATTAAAAAAAAACCTGTAGCTTTTTGATCATCATAATTGTTCAGCAAGGAAAAAGCCGTTGAGATAGCAAGGAAGGACTTAATTAGAGCTGAGAGCTTTCAGTATCAAAACTCCTCCATACAGTAGTACTAGCAGCATACAGCAAACCTAAAACTGTGATATTTTGGAAAGACAACTTGAAATATAGTTACTGTATTTACTGAGAAAAAGGATGTATTAAAATTACCATGATAACTCATTGTTATAGCTGAAATTTAAAGTGACGGCTATTTTTGGACCAGAAAGCACACAGGACACAATTAGTACAAGGATTATCTAACAAGGCCCCTAAGAAAATATTCCAGCTAATGGATTTTGAATTCTTAGCTTGGCTGAAGCTTTATTGATGTAATGTCTTTGTCAGGAATACAAACCTAGTGTGATTAGTGTGTAGAAGGTTACTATTGCCAACTATGCATGTCTGTTCCTGTTAGTAAGTGGATACGCTATCAGATACACTCATTTTTGAGCGGGGAGTGCAGTAACTTTACAGTAAGTTACTCTGTGAAAGAGCAAGGGCATTGCATGATGAGACAAAGAATAAATACTGATCCAATTTGAATTTCTAAAAAGCTATTGGACTGAAGATAAAGGAAAATAACCTGAACCAAACTGAAAAGACAAATCTTCAAGAGACGAGCAAAATGTGTTATTTATCACTTCCTACCAAAAAGTATTGAGTTAACTTTTCTTTACTGTGAAATCAGACAGACATATTGAGCTATTTTCCTCTTCCATGTTGAAATAAATAAGCTGCTGGAAAAAAAATTACACCTTCCCTCTGTGAGTGGCTGCACCGCCCACAGAGCTGAACCAGGTGACTGATGGACTACAATCTACTGCAGTCCTGATTTCTGAAATTCATTACTGAGCTGCCTGAGTGAAAACACTGCATTCCAAAAAGTATAAGCATCAGACATCATTGCAAAAGAAGCAATTTTGTTTAACCAACTGACTACAAAACGCAGATACTTATGCTGGACCCTTTGCAATAAGAACTCACTGAAAGGTTTCTGCACAAACAAACATTCTCCTTCAAGAGTTCAGCACAATAAGGAGGCACGATGTCTCCTGCAGATTTGTTTTCAGATAGAGTAGCTGCTTTGCACCCAGGAGACTTCAGCCAGTACAGTGTAATTCAGCACGTGGCATTATTTGTCATGCTGAGGCATGGCAGAAATAACTGTACTACTGTGCTACGTTTGCTGAGGGAGACACTAACTTACTGTAATGTTTTCAGTGTTACATAAAATAGGTTGATTACTGATAACCTTTAACCTCTGGCAGTGGGAAATATAAATTGTATCACTGCAGAACTCTTCACTGCCTTTGAGTACCAGCTTGCTCTAACACAAACTATAGAAATCAATGGGCCCTCTCAGATATTGAATATTCTGGCCATCCTGAAAAACCACAGATGCAAAGAAGCAAAATTTCTTTGCACTACTGCATCAAACTGCATTTCATATTGTTCTAAAAGGGTCTATGAATTCTATGAATGTCTGCTCAGCCAGGGGTGTAGTGTCATATATTTAAAACTTGGCAGATAAGTACACTTCTGAATGAAGCTCTTGTGTGCTGACTCCCAGTGATTACAGACTGAAGATATTTATGCTAACACCAAGGAAAATCAATACCAAAAAGAGGAAAATACTCCAATCACTTGGAGGAAAAGCAATATTTTGTACCTCTGGATTCTTCACTGTTTCCTGCTACATTTTGTCCTTCATTTTTTGTAGAATCCTTTGAAAATTCATATTCCTTTTCCATTTTAGCTGCTTCTTCCTTCGTACTGTCTGCTTCTTCACTGCTCTTGTCTAAAGAAATAACAAAAGCAAACAATTTCGTATCAAATGTCCAGGAGCATTTCTCAATCACATCAATACAACCTTGGCAAATAAATGATTTTCACTGCTGGTTGAGGAAGAGCCTCATTGGAAACTGTCTCAAAGTGGTTCCTAAAGGTCATCTCTACTCCAGACCTCTGGAAAGAGGAACGCTTGTTTCTGCTCTGACAAACAATAGCTGAACACAGGTGACTGCAATGCAAAGGCACATTTCTTTGTGCAGAGAAAAATTCTAAGAAATTTGCATTTGCAACATTCAAAGTCGACAAATAAGGCTTTTTCATTATTATTTTAGTATTAAAAAGCACTGATACAGCTTGCTTTTGTATATGTGTAACATCTGGGCTCCAGTGAAGAAAAAGAGAGTGAATATACTTCTCAAAGACTGGGTAATTAAGTGAAAATTTCTCTCTAGTTGTGTGCTTAGACAACCAAGCTACGGCTTGGTACAGGTCCTTGAGAAACTGTGGCTTTAACAAGCAGTCTGGCTGCCAAAGCAATTAGCATCCTTTTAACTGAATAGGTTAGAAAAAGTGTTATTCCAGAAAAGAAAATTGTAGACTAAGTACCTGCTGTTAGTTTTGTCCTGGTTTTAGTGGAAGGGTTCTCAAGCTTCTTCTTTGTCTGCTCAGCTATCATTGTATCTAAGTTTTCTAGAAATCAAGGCAAAACAAAACCAAACCCCAGTTATTCTCCAATGGATAACATGCTGAATCCATACTACATTCTCCCCAACACTAGTGTGAATGGTAAGTAGAAATCTAAAAGAACAGCCTTCATCCTTGCCCCTGAACAATTAATGCAGAGCCAATGCTAAAAGAACAAACAGAAATACAGAATATTGATCAATTTATTTTAAAAAATTAACAACTGAATCATGACAATAAGAGTACCAAATAGTGCCAACATGCATAAAGTCAGTAAAAGTGTGTATCATATTCCATATTTCAGTCATGTAAGTCACAATATACTGATGACTGTCTGTAGCAATTTATTCTGATGAAAGCAATGAAAGGCTTTAACTTCACAAAAAAAGACAAGACTATGAAATATGTGCTTCCTCCTGGTGGGAAAACACTACCCCAAACTGCCTAGGTGTCTTGATTTATATGGCTTCACTAGGAAAAAAGTCTAGTAGAAGGTTTTAAATTATATTTAGATGAAATAAACATGTAAAGTGAAGAGATGAAAACAAATACTTTCTAAAGTTGCTGAAGTCAAGCATTTACCTGAAAACCAACTAGACAGCTGTGGCCATGTATACAGAGCTAGAAGACTAGAAAATGTATTTCCATACAAATTTCAGGGCTGAATCAATCTAATTTGAAAGTAAAAGCATCTCTTCATAAAGATGGATGTTTCAGATATAAACATTGTATGGTTATGTGGGAAAAAAGTCCTTTTGATACCACACTTGGTAGGTATTCAAAATGCAGATCACCTACAACCTGCCATGTTTCCTCACTCATATTATGGATCTGGTGAGAATTTTCCTTCCTTTTATTATCTTTTAAATGTTCAGTTAAACATGGATTCAAAATTTCATACATACTATGTTGTGCTGTGTATTTTTGAGAGACTTAGTTTTGAAATTTATCAGAATTCCATTTATATAAACAGCTGAAATATTCAGTATGTGATGTGGGAACTATGGCAGAATAGATATAATAAGGCTAATAACATTTTCACAGAATTCACAGAATGACTAGGTTGGAAGAGTCCTTAAAGATCATCAAGTCCAACCCATGCCCTACCACCTCAACTAAACCGTGGCATCAAGTGCCTGATTGCACCCTCCCAGTTCTACATCACATCATGGGTTTTTTGTGATTATTTTCATTTGGTACGTATCCCTTTAATGTGATTTCTGACCTTGCCCCATATGCCCTAACCAAAACAGGTCTGGGCTGTGTTGCAAGCTGGATTAGACATCCTGGTGAAATAAAAAACAAGCTAGAATTATAGTGGTGGTGTTGATGCCTCACTAATCACTTGATTCAAAGCTTATTGAAAGGACCGTAAACATCCCTTTCAGTTCATTTTAAGATTCTATTTTTCATCCTTAATCAGTACCATACTAGTATTTCAACAGGAATATAAGGATTTCTCTTTTGCAAGAGGCACAGTTTTCAGGATAAAATTCCACAGCTTAAAAATCCTTTGTAAACTCAAACAAATAGATCATTCTTCTTCACTAATTCATGCAAATGCAAAAATGTCACTGATTTTGGAGCTTAATACAGCATGTTCTATTAAATTATGCTTAATTTTAAGTATAAACATAGTATTTTAAAAAAGAAAAGTATTAAAAAATTTAAAATATTACACGTATGTAAGTGCATTGATTCATAAGTTCCTTTCATGTTCTTCCTTTAAAGTGTCCATATTTAGGCAGTAAGTTTCTATTAGCAGGAAATAAAGACTCCACCACAAGATAGATTAATAACCTGCCAAGACATCTTTAGATTTAAATGTCTGACACTGATATTTCTGAAAGTTTTTGTTCTGTCAATAGATTATAGTGTTCAAAAGTTGTACATATATCCACATACAGCACGTGCTACAGCAGGCAATGGGATTCATATTCCTCCATTATTTATTCACTTCTATAAATAGCTTTAGGAATTGTACAGTTTCTCCAAGTCCTTTGATTTGGGTAGCAATTTCATGTGAGTTCACTATCACTCTTCTGTGAGCACAGAATTGCTTTCCAGCCCCACGAAGCGTAATAAGGCAATGCTAATGACCCGAGCTTTGCCACTAAAGCCAGACTGAACACCATAATCACCGGGTTCCATTTTCAAAGCTTTGTTTTGTCAGAAAGGATGCAAACTTTCAAGACTGGCCTTTTAACAGGCACTACATTTGACAAGAGAAGTGGTGAAGTTACTCTGCCAGATGGATGGCACATCAACATGGATCTGAACATTTATAATCAGCTGTATTTCCTGAGTGATAGAGTCCATGTTTGAAGGGCTTGTTTGATGTGCCTACATGTGTACCCTAGAGAGAATATTGCCAGATAATCCCAGTTCTTCCTGAACAGGATTTATTGCTCTTGCTCCGCATCAAAAGTAATGCTTTAACAGCTGGTATTGTTTCAAAACATGTTTGTACTTGCCATGTGTGGCTAGGCCAGGGCTGAGCAGTGTTTGCTCTGACTTACACTGATGGAGTGAATCATCCTCTGAGTGAGCTGTGCCTGGCCAGCAGCTAAGCAACCGCTGTCCTAGCGCAGGTCTAACAAGGATTGATTACTTTTCCAGTGTCGTCTCCTTAGCAACCTAATTTGCACAGAGGAAGAGCTTAGAAAGGTACTGACCTTTCCACACAGCCGGCCACTTATTTGAAATGGCACTAATTAAAACAACAGGACAATAACTACTGAGCTAATGGAAGTGACCTACGCTGGTAAATAGGTCAATGCTCTGGCGGCAGCTTTCTGCAGAGCAGGATAATCTCATCATCCAAGCAGATACCCGGAGTCACAAGATCTGCTTTCTGCCTTGCCTCACTTTCTAACTTGCTCTTTGATCTGGGGTGACTCACTGAAGCATTCATGCTGCAGGAGGGCTTGTGTTTTGAGTAGGCTTTCTGAGACGTCCTAGTCCCAGTTCCTACACACTGAAAGATGCTCTTAATTCCACCTGAAAATGCAAATTCCCAGCAGTTTTGAAACTCTAAAGTCCTTCAAGTTGGGCATCCAAAATCTGAACTGCGTAAACCTAGAATGTTTTATCTTTACTCTGGGAGAATGTACTGTGATAACGCCCTCCAAATCCAGGGGAAAAGATATTACATGGATAACTATTACAAATTAAATTAATTTGTTCTTATTAGAGAGGCAGAAACTAATATATCCATCTGAGTATTTAATGGAATTGGTAATGGAAGCCTAACATGGACCTTTCTCAATAGACAGATTCATGGTGCTTTCCAGACTCTTGCAAATTTTCCTGCAAAGGGCTTTTTCTTCTGCATAATTGTCCTGTACCTTGGAGGCAGTTTCACATTCTATCCTCACCAAATTGACTGAAGCTGAGATTCTTTGTCATTAATTCTCCACAGAAAGACCTGCTTTGCTGTTCTGTTTTCATACAGCATAAAAAGACTGTGTTTATTAAAGGAGAAAAGGGATCATCAAGGTACCTAAGATCACTTTTAACACTAGCTAAAAATTTAGTTTACTTAATGAGTTCATACACTCCAGCTGCTTCAGCTGGAAAGCTTTGTGCTGATGACTGCTTGTGTGACATTCACATATTTCAGGCATTAAGAAACCACAGTTCTCCTAGGGCTTTTCTGTCTCCTGCAGTAGACGATCCTTAAGCGTATGCAAGGCCATTTTCCATCTGTGAAAAATCCCTAGACATCTCAGCATTTGTTTGGGACTATTCTATGGGAAGAGTATATCTGATTAATTCTTTAGACAAGTGCATGCCCAAGAACTGTCAATATCCATTGGATTTTCCCCATTGTAGCCAAAAGCAGAGTTTGACCTTTGGTCAGCTATAGCTGTATCAAGCATATGTCACATAAACTACTAAAACTGTGACCAACAAGAGAAATTCCTCCTTTGTGGAATTACAGATGGGTCTCAGCATTGCAAATCTCCTGCTGCTCTCTAACTCCCTGCCTTACACGTCAAGATAGGGAATTTTCTTTCTGAATCTTCCTGTTTGACTGATTTGTTGTGATAGAGTGTCTGAAGCCTAATGCTGCCATGAAGAGTGACACATCAGGTGACAAGTCCCAGGTCATGGCATCACTTGTAAAGGGATTACAGTGAGATGGTCAGAGTGATCTGAAATTAGGACAGCAACAGTATCACTTGGCAATCAGGTTAAAAGCAACTCCAAAAGTAAAACACAATTAAATAGATGTGCTTTGAGGTAAACATAGTCTCCCTTATCATTCTTATTGAATTCCCTACCTCACAGGCTACTTCTCAGATTTATCCTTTCAATATTCTACAGGCATTTCTTTTGCATTACTGCAGGTCTCCTAGAGCTGTGTGGTACAGTCCTTTGGTAATCCTTTCCCATCCTGGAGCTGCTCTGTGGCCTGTGCACACATTTTATGTGTTTTCACAGCATGCCCTTTACAAGCATGATGGTTTGGGACTGAAGCAGCACAGAGCTGCCTCTCCTGCAGGAGTGGGAAGGAGTTTTAAATGTTCAGTGACACTTTCTTTACCCCACACCCACATACTCATCTTGAACTTAGGTCTCAGTGCTCAACTGTCAACAGAGTGGCTCTGAATTCAGAAAGTAGGGAGGGGTTTATGGAACTATTAAATACAGTGAGAAAAAAGAAAAGCTTTGCCCTCCTTTAGAAACACAAACCACTTGGGAAGGTGCAAAACCTAGATTTTCAGGAACCAAGCAATATATTTGTCAAATAAGATACTATGAGAAGATGGAGATTTCCATCCAGCTGGGAAAGCACAGAAGAAGGGAAATGGAAGAAGAGGCAATATATTTGCAAGAAATAACTGCAAATTTAAACGGCAGACAGTGATAAGCAAAGGAATGAACTGTAAAATATTTATTTGGATTCTTGGACACATGATTTGATAGTCATGTAATGTGGTGGGAAAAGCAATTAGCGAGACTAAAACTCCTGGATCTCTCCCAAAACATATCTGAGAAGATTTAGAACCTGTGGATACTGAAAAATACTACACCCTCACACACAATGTCACCCTCAGGTGCTGCTGTTTCCTGTATTGTGCAGTGGTCCTGGTTCTCGAGAACTGTGAGGTCACAGACTTTCCACACACATTTGTTTTATTATGCAGTGAGTCTGAATGGGGGAAAATAGGAGGTAAGATCTAAGTAGTGGAGAAAAAAACACATTCATGTGTTTATTTAAATGCAGAAGTAGCAGGGGACAGACATGGAGGAGATTACAGAAAGAACAGCTATAAAGGTGCAGTGAGATCTGCAATCAATATACTTCCTAGATTCCAGTCTTGCCTGGGACCTTTGCACACTCTGTGTCCCCCCATCATTTTATCTTATCTCCATGCAAATTCATCTTGGGTTTAACTATTTGCATATACTTTACAGAATCACTGCTGCTCCTCAGTATTCAGCCCACTCTCACCATCTGAGGTGCCTCTGATTTCTGCTTTTCAGATATAGTATAGTATACTGGCATCTGTGTGACCTTAGTTCATCAGATAAAAAATAAATAGCAGAGAAAAGAGCTGCCTGAAATTAAATAACTCCCACTGGCAGCTGTATGCATCATTCACATGATAAATGCTGGGTAAGGAAAATCATCAAAAGGAAAATTAAGGTAGGGAGAAATTTGTTAAATAATTTAATGTTTATGAAGAAAATTTACAGTAGCAACAAAGAGACCTTTGGAAAAAAAGGATTTTTAAAAAGAAAAAGATGGTATTATGCATGAATGGTTCCCTGCATGAAATACTGTCAGTGCCCTTCATGGCCGAGGTCAAAATGAACAAAAGGTCCACATGACATTGTCCATATTCCACTTGTAGCCTCTGGCTCTGCTTTAGCCACACCTTCCCTTACTCTCCAAAATCACAGTCTGCATCAGGGAGCATCAGTTTATGGTCACAGTGAGGAGAGGAAAGATGATGCCAGTGTGGGCTGTGATCTGCACTTTGCCTCACACTCTTGGCTCTCTGCCTGTTCTTGGCTAACTAACAAATATCAGGATCAGATCTTTGGCCTGCAGCATCTGTGCTGATGAGAACTTCAGGCATTAGTCACATTATTCAAACAAGTTCTCCTCTCCCAAGAAAAGGCCAGATTGTGGCTACTGTGCACTGGCATACAGTGGGGAAATCACGGAGCTTTGCCTTCATGTGGAGCTGTGGGAGGTACTGAGAATGAATGCAAAAGGCTCAACAGCTATTTCATATTCCTTAGCATGGAGAGGCAGGGACATGTCAAAAATCAACATAGGAGACTTTCTGCCTCTTCTCCTTCCCCTTTCATGCAGCCTCAGTCTGCCTAGAAGACAGTGTTACAGAAAAACAATATCCCCACTGTTCTTTAGGAAAGGACCAAACGAATGAGTGCTCGTACTCCTCAGCAATAGCTCCCCATGAACAATCCAGCTCCCACTGCTCGTGTGTCCTGCAGCTTGGTCTTCTCCCCTGCTGTCCACGGAGAACAAATGATGTGAGGGTGGAAAAGGTAAACAGAGACATCTGTTCATGCCCATTTCCAACTAACACAATCTCCTACTCAGTCACGGGGGACAGTGTGGATTCTGACAGTGAGTCAGAGCCAAAGGGAGAAGGTGTGAGAGGTGGCTTTGGTTTGGTCTAGGGAAGAAGGCAGCTGTGACTCAAACACTGCACTCTGATCAGCTAGAATGATTTCTCTATTCCCCTCCTAAATAAATGGGGGTTTGCTCCTCAACCAGTCTGCTGTGGGCTGTGTGTTCTACACTGTGGCTCCAGCAGTCTGAATACTTGACCACAAGGAGGTAAAAAGTGGAATCCCCTTCAGATAGAGCAAAGCTACAGAGCTCCTAATTTTCTTCCCAGTCCTTTGCTCCTTTCTTTTCTCCAGTTGTGGAAGATACAGTATTTCTCTATCTCACAGATGTATCTGTGACACAGAGAAGTACTGATGGCAAAAGTTTGTGCTACATGTGCTAGTAAATAAATGAGAACTCCACACAAGGCTACAATGTGCACATAACTAATCTGCATTTTTAGGGTAATAGTTTATTGAGTAACATATTTTTCACTTGGTTGGGGTGGCAATGAATACATTTGCTACAAATCTACTCTTGTAAGCAGCACACAGCAGGAGAATACAATTAATCTACTGTGTAAAAAGGATTCCTATATAAACACTGGTGTCTCTTAAGAATTTGTCCATCATCTCTGAAAACTGTATTTTTTATGGCCCCAAGCCTCTAATTGCAAATATTTCCTACAATGGTTCTAAAAATCACTAATTATTTTGGTCTTATTAGTGGGAGATGATTTACAACAGTATCTGAACAAACTGGCTGAAACCATTTGTTCCTGTTTCTAAGATGACAACAATATTATTAAAATAAATCTATTACAAAACTGTAGTTTACATAATTACTATAAATAGAGCTTTTATCAAGATGGTAGTGGACTGATATGCTTTCATTTTAAAACTAGTTAGATAGCCTGGCATATACAGGGAAAGTCATTTGTCATACAAAAAATTCTTTGTGTGGTGTAGATGAAGCTTTTCTTTAATATTTATCTGGTCTGTGATAGATGGCTTTGCTGGAAAGGCTATCAGAGTGAATCTCCACCATCATGTTACTCAAGAGACAGAAGGAAAATGAAGGAAAGTGTGATATAAGTCACAAACTAATATTTAAACAGTACAAGTATCTGTGCAATGCATGCCTTGTGCTCTGCTGAAATCAAAGTGAGTTTTGCTCTTGGCTCAAACAATTCTTTTTCTCTTGAAGCACTCAGCACTGTGAAGGATATTGTCCTTTCAGCTGTGCATGGAGTATCAGATATTTATGCATCAATATCAGCTATTTGTGCAATATAAATGTTGTGAATGCCATGAATAATGACATATTTTATGCTGAATCAGTCATAACTTATCTGAAAGCCTCTTGCTGCTTTCTGCTGGTCACTACATGGGAGTGTTCCAAGACTTCCATTCCCCTCTGTCACTGCACCCTTGCCAACAGCAAAATCATTTCAGTAACTGTCCCAAGCCCTTCCCAAAACTCAGCTTGTTCAGGGAGAGCAGCCTGTGCCTCTGGCTGCAAGCAAAAGGAGTTCAGCTGTTCGGGCAGCATTTGCTGGATGCTGCCAACAAACCCAAAGGTGGCTAAATTAATACCACAGCTGGATCTAATTCACAAGCCTCTTGTGCTCCTGAGATCCTGTGTCATAATTTACTACATTATATTTTCTGTACCAAACAATGTTTTCCATTCTTCTAACTGCAAAAATTATTTTAAAGGCAGCTTTCAATATTCAGAGGGCAGATGGCCTTTCTAGAAAGATTTCTGAAAGCCTTTGAACAGGCTAGAAACATATAATGAGGCTTTCGCTCCACAGAAGAATTTGCTTTCTCTAACAGCACTCATAGCTAAGAAAGTAGGGTGATAGAAAATTGTGGCATTTTGTCACAGCAGGATAATTATCAAATAAGTTGCACCTCAGCTGAACACACATTTTCTATCAGTTTTTTACAGGCTCTCTTTAATGCTTCCAGAGCTATACTTTCTGAACACATACTGTGAAAGGTAGGCATTACTTTTTCTCCTCATTCATATATATGAAGATGCTGGTCTGGGCTTTCTGTATTCTATTACAGATTACATTTAGCACATGGAAAGCTTTTAAATATGTATTACATAATATTGAACATATGTATTAAAAATAAACTTATTCCTGTGTTTCCATGTATGTGCATCAGTGTTTTTCTTGTACCACACTGCAGCTAGTCCCTTTGTAACTTAAAGCTAAACCCAATAACATCAGTCACTGCTGCAGCAAAATACTTTCCCCTGGAGTAATATACAATGATGATGACATAATGCTGTGGTTTCCAAATCCCAAGCCAGCTGTTACTGGTATATGCATTCAAATTCACTGTCTCTGCACCCCTGTGACAGGCAAAAAAGCTGCACCTTGTGACTTGATTCAGTAAATGATTTATTATTTTGAATGTATAATTCAGAGGCTTAGCTTATGCATGGCTTCAGTCACAGAGCGGGGAAAATTAATTTAGAGTTTCCTACTGTAACAAAATGGAGAGAGGATATAATCCATCTGCACAGATCCAGTAGGTATTTTCCACCAAGTAGCACAGAATCTGCTCACTGATTATAGACCGAGGAAACAACAAAAAGCTGCCAAATTTTACACTGATTTTATAAATTTTACAAATTTTATTCTGGTAGATATCCATACTAATTCCTTTATCTGCTGTAATAAGTACAGCTGTGTATCAATCCCCTAATCCAAACTGCACCAAGATACACAGTACCTATCCAGATGTTAGAGACTATAGAACTTTTAGTTCAGTAAGAGTGGCAATAAAACTGCTGCCATGCTTAAGGATAGTGCAAGAAGCTAACATGCTCCTGTGGATGCTCTTCCTCATTATTTGCTCAATAAATGAAGGTCAGCTTTAAAGCAATTTCTCAACAGCAAGTCTAAAAAAAGAAAACCACAGAAGCAACCTGAGAATCTATGAGAAAGCTTTTTCCACTACAGTAAGTTGCTTTGATGGAGCACAAAATCCATCTCTGCATAAATCACTCATTTGCAAAGCAGAGTCTGGATACATCAGTTGATAGTCTTACTTTAAATCCAGACTAAATCAGACCTCTCAAACTCTTAACCCAATCCTTGCCTTCTGTATTATGTCATCAAGGCAATTTGTTTCCAGGGTTACAGTATCTATTTGCTCAAACAAAAGCCAATGTGAACAACTGCCCTGAAGTTTAGCGGGGAAAAAGGCATTCCTAGTGTAATTCCATTATCTGCATGGTCTTGCATCAGGGATGGATTTAGTCTATTAAGTCTGATCAAGCCATAGCATCTTCATTTCTAGAATGACACTGAAACCACTGTGCTTAAAATCAACCATTTCTTTTTGTGCATCTTTCTTTAGATGTACTGGCAGACAGAGAAATAAAGAGCTGGACTGAGGCATAAGTTGTCCAAATATTCCAAAATTCAAGGAGATTTCTTGGTCAGATATGAATTCTTTAGAGAGGAGGTGCAATCATGCACTGAATGTGAGTCATGATTCACTGGATCTTTAGTAGGCCAGTAATTCATAATCAATCCATACAGTTACAATTTCATCAATCAAGTATCTGCAACGTAGAAAGACCATTGCCAGTCCTCTCTCTGTGACAGGCTGATTTATGAAGCTGAGAAATTGCCCTGATGCAAACAAAAACTTTTTAGACTAATCCAGACCAGAAATACTTCAGAAAAATGAAAGAGTTGTGCAGAGTTTGTACAGATAAGCCCTTCTTCTGTAGGTCAACTTGTTTAACTAGACAGGCTGCCTACAGTGAATAAAAAGAGCGTTTGTGAAAGCCAGGAAAGGTGTGTGAGACACAAACCAGGCTATTCCAAATTCCCTCTTCAGGAAATGGTAACAATTTTACAAAACCTACATAGCCACAGACCCTAAAATGGATCCAGGAAAGAGCGCTTCAAAATCTACTCCTGTGCCAAGATGTAACACTCTTCATAGATGGAAAGAGTTTTACTTGGTGGACAAACTTAGCATTAGCTTCCATCTAGTCCAGCTACCTACAGTGAGAGATTAGAGTTGAGGTGCTGGATTATTTCTGAGAAATGCAGGTACCCAATCCACTTTAATAGAACAGAGAAAACCCTAATATTCCCGACATAAAGTCATTGAAATAAATTGTGCTTCACAGATATGAAAGTGTAATAATACTCAAAATTCATATCTGATATATTACCTTTCCTTCATTAGATGGAAATATTAAAGCAGTATGGAATTGAACATTGCTGTAGGAAATGATCAATCATTTAAAAGCTTTAGCATTTTCAATGAACAAATCTGAAACAGGTTTCATAAGAGCAAGGAAGATGAGAAGAAAATTATCACTGTTGGTAGAGGAAGAACACACCATTAGTAACAGTTGTATAAAGTATGTACTCTCACCAAGATAGGAAACTCCTTCTTCTGGTGTGATTGTTCCATATTTAACCATCATCTTCACAAAATCAATCAGGGTTTTCATGATAGTTATCAAGGTCTCTTTCTCTTTTGTCTCTGTCTCTGTGTGAGGGGATGAAGCAAAACTAGTCAACCTTCAGGTAACTTGGAAAAACTGTTCTGCAAACTGTGCAAAATTCATGCATCAAGAATGACCTACTCATGAAAAGAGAAAATGCTGTGCTGGATTAGAATGAGAATTTACATACATATTTCTTTTTAAACTGTTCCTGCAAAGTACAGCTGAATATACTTTAAAACATCTGGGGTAGGTTCTTCTTTATAACTTTTTGTCTTGAGGGGCTATATCATAATACCATTGCCTTGGAAGGCCAAGGGTATTAATTCCATTTTACAGCTAAGAACACTAAGCACACAAAGATGGAGTGATCTGACAGTTCAAATTGATGGTCGGAGGGCAGATATAGGTAGAGTTTTCTACAGTATGTAATTTTTCTTTATTTGTTTGTGAAGTATTTAGTACATAAATCTGGCTCTGTATGAAAGAGATCTATTATGGAGATCTATTCTCCTATTAAGATCCATGGGTTCAATGACAAAAATATAGTGTCCCAAATGAGACTGTTACTTGGACAAGTCCATGTCTTGCATACTGGGACAACAAAGCATTAACATGGCTGGGAGAATCATGACTTCAGAATAGGATACAAAAAGAAATATTTTTATACAAATAATCAGGTTTTGCCCACGCTTATCTGCTTCTTAGCTTTTCTTTCCCTAGTGTGTTTACGTGCTGAACAATATTGCTGCTCTTTCTGCATTAGCAGTGTGAAACTCCCCCATCACAGTCACACAGGCTTTCCCCACTGCCCAGGCTGTCACTGAAGGACCCAACAGAGCCAGGGGCACTGTCAATCAGGGACAGTCAGAAAGATACTCCCAACCTTGGCAGAGGGCCAGCCACTCTGGAGAGTTGCTGAACAGGCTTTTTATTGCTGCCTGCAATTTAACACATAGCTGTAAGAGGCAACTGAATCCCTCTCCTCCAGCTCGATACAACCTGACAGGTGAACACATAAAGCAGGAGATATGCAGCCTGTGGACCTGGTTCTGTTTGCTTCATAACCTGTTAAACCCAACATGCCTGCCTGTGTTGTGAGTAGAAAAAGGAGAACTAGCATGCAGAATTGCCATGCTGGCAATTAAAAAGAACAGGAAGAAGATTTTAAAGTTTGTTGATTGGACTTGAGCAAAATATGCCCTCACGTTTTTCATTGCAGCTCTCCACTCAGGTGCACAAGGGGACAGCTTGAAGCAATTATTAATGCTCCTGCAGGACAAGGGATCGACAAAATACCACCCCTCATCCCTCCAGAAGTTATAGAGTGTTTGTGGCTGCAGAGAATGGGTGTGTGTAGAGGGTGATGACACAGGGCAGTGGCAAGGAGCCACAGTCTTGCCTGCAATAACTGGAAGGCAGTGATGTCCAGCACCGGAATAGGAAGAGACATGCAGGGCTTTCACTGCAATAAACAGCAAACCTGTGGTTTGTGGAAAGGCTGGGAGGCTCACACTCATTTACTGGTACCATCACTGTGAGGATTCTACTGTGGCTTACTTGTATCTCTGTTGGCTTAGAAGACATGGAAATTACTGGAAAGATCTCTGGGGAAAACTATTTGCCAGCTTTTCATCATGTCCTTACAGGAATTAAAAGAATTCAGGACTCCTGAATCACACAGCACAAGATGGGAAGGGCTGTCTAGGTCACACTCTTTGCAGTTCTGAGTAAGAACTGCAAAGTGTTTTGCCATCAAAATCACTAATCAAGTTAGTTTCTGCTATGTATCTTACAGAACATTTTCAAAGCACATGGTCTCTTGCAACTAGGGAAGCTGTGGGGAAGAGACAAGAGAAGAAAACAGAGAATCTTAATTTTTAAAGATCTTTCCTATATTTCTGTAACCACATGACAAGCTCACCTGAGTTAAGACTTTTTAATAATGCATAAAAATTTGGAAAATATTGGAGGTCTTCAAAATTATCTTCAGAAGGCAGCTCATTTCTTCTTTCCAACACATTAGATGATGACCATGTGTTATCCAGTGTATCATCAACTTCTCCATTAATGAAACTATCCTGATCAGATTTGCTTGGTGTCTCCACATAAGATATAATTAAAAAAAATCTTTAAGCACATTGTTTTTGATGATAGAGTTAATAGAGCAAAACACAACCTCATGTCAACATTGTCCTAATTGCAAGGTGAAGACTATAGTATTTTCTCAAAGTTATTTCAATTGACATCTGTCTTAAATTTTAAAGTAATTCATGATTCTTTTTTCCATCAGACAGAATTTCTTTAAGAACACCTTTGTTTCCAGATTGAACTAACTATTCCCCAAAGAGAGCAGTACTAGTACCATTTGGCAAGCAAGACAAAATTATTAGCTAAGAAATTACCATTCTTTCCTGATACTTTTCTTTTGTACCACTATCTGCTCTGCTGGCAGGGTAATCAAAGTCTTCAGACTCCTTCTCACGATCCTTTGCATCATTTGCAATTAGCTGTTGTAAAACCTCTGCCACTTCATCTTCCAGGGTATAGGCCTGACTCTCTGTGATCTGTTAAAATATTTGTGCAGAGTACTTATAAGATACTGTGCTTTTTCTAGATCTAACATCAATATGAAACCTGATATCAGTATGAAAATAGATTGCTGTATGCTTGTTTCAAAGCTGAGCACAGCCAAATGAGGTGTAATAGCTGTGTGTACATATAGACATGTAAATGTGTGTACATTTATAACACTCCTATACACATATACATAGAAATACATCTGATCTGTGTGTACACATAAACCCCACCCATTCACACATACAGCCTTCAAACCAAACCTCTTTAGGACTTAACACAGTGGAGGGCAGCTTGAAAGATGGAGCTGCAAGTGTGGCACCTCCCCATGTGTGTGCATATAGAAATACATATGCTCTGCAACACATCCATGGACAGTTGAATAATTACAACAGAATTCAGTAACACAGAATGGGAAAAAAGCAAACAGCTTTCTATGATATCATTAAAATGTTTTCTCTTTGCTCCATAACAGCTGTCACTTGAACAAAACTCTCCCATGCAGCTGTCCCACAGCTCCCTCTGTAATCAGTGGGGTGCAATACTCGGCTGCAAAATCTAGTGCTCAAAAGATAAGGTGAGTATTTTAAAATATAAAGATCCCAAATGGCAATGGCTAAAGCCATTGAGACATTCAGAGCTCAGAGACAAATCCACTCTTCCTAAAAATCAGTAATGTAAAATATCCTAAACTATCCAGCAACAGGATGTATTTGCTGATTACACTAATCAGCATTAGGTGGATAGGAATGAGCTCAGACCTTTCCCCCTTAAGTATAGAAAAGAAATTAATAATAGAAAAGCACTCAGTGGAAATCAGAAGACAAGCTAAAGGAAAAATGAGGGCAGAGATGGGAGGAGTACAATCAGAGAATGTTTTTTCAACATCAGAAACATTCTGCAGTTTGGCCTATTTTGTTGCAAAGACATCACAGGAACAACAACGTTACTGCAGAGCTTAACCAGCAAACCCAAATCGCTCTAGAAATTTGCTTACACCCCGAGTCCCACTTGCTTCAGACCAAGCGTGCATCTGAATTGTTTTTAGAAAGAGCACTAATCCACTCCAAAACGCAGTTAAATGGCTATTACCAAGATACTTACTAGCCCCAGATTTAGAAGTTTTGAAACAATCTTGTCAAACACTCCTCTGTCATTTTCCTCATAAATTCTTGCAGCAATTTTTTGAACGATGTCTTCAGCAGTTAAAGGAGTGCCATCTAATTGATGGAGGCCATCAGGATCGTCTGAAAGGATTACAGTTTTACTGTGTGCTGACCGTCCTAACTCATTTAGATTAAACATCTCATAAAAAATATCTTTTTCTCACATCTTTTTCTCTTCAGAACAAAACTGCATTTTTAGATACATTAGGAATATACTTTGATACACATTTTGCAAGCCATTAAATCAGTCACAGGGAAAAGTTCTTTGCGTAAATTTTTCACATCTGAAAAATATCTTTCTGAGTGGCTCTTCTGAAAGAGCAGAGATGAACTTTAGGGGCTTACTTTCCTGTTTATAGAAAATATTGGTAGAATTTCCATATCCACTTATTTGTGTCTTCCTGGTATTTACTTTCATTGTACGGCCACTTAGATCAAAACAGTTCATGATAATGGCACATAATCTAGTTTGGATTTCAGCAAATTAACTTTTAATTATGTAACTGTTATCTATGGCAAATAATATCGATATGACAATGGGAGAGGTAATAGAGTGAGTGAGCTTTGGTCTGTGATCAGCATACTTTTGACATAATTAAAAATATCCTGAGCTAAATGCTGCTTACAATTCTCAGAAGACTCACTTAAACTACAAGTCAATTAACTACTCCTGTAGCAAAGGCAAGTATTCTTTGGCCTTTGGTAATTTCTTCTAGGTTTGTGATTGTGAGAATTATCTAAAACTGCACATAGTATTTGAAATAAATATATGTGATTTAGCTGCATGTGGAAATGCTTCTTCCTCACAGACCAGAATAAATATATTTTCGTCTAAAAATATGTCCCATTTTCCTTCCATCAAATCTAAATTGGTAAAAGACATTACAAATTACACAATTAGACTTTCCTCCATGGAAGTCCATTAAAATCAAGAGCAATTCTTTTGTACTGTGTTTCAAAAACCCAACTGTAATGCAACAAGCTTCCACAACTGGAAATAATTGAAACTGCACTCCAGTAACAAATAGAGCTCATGTTTAGTGGTGAATGCAACATTCATGAAAGCAATCAGTTTGCAAGAGGAATCTAACCCAGAAGTCACTGAAAGATTATGGAATACCTTGGAATTTATAGTCCAGCCCGCTTTTAGTGGAGTCATAGTCATCCACAAGCCGGCGGTTCTTGGTGGAGTCTGCATCATCAATGGCCACTTGCTGTTCATACAAAGAGCTTCTAATTGACTCCCTCTCCTTCTCATCCCTTTCTCCTTCTGCTACTGATTTGAGCAGGTTCAGGTCATCAACAAAGGAATAATTCCTGAACTCTGGCTTATTTTCTGGAAAATACATCAATATCAACATAACATAAAATCTTATACCTCTTTGAATACCATTATGAGTATTGTTATAAAACCAGGAAATGTATTTTACCTGTGGGAGCTATTTTCCTATTCTTGTCTGCCTCAGCTTCAGCAATCTAACATACAAAAATAAAGCAAACAAAACAGCAAACAAGTAGAAGGAATAAAATGTGTGAACTCTGAATTTATCAGTATTAGCAGAGAGCTTAATGCCTGATTTTCACTCTTAGTAAGAAGTTTGCCTAAATAAGTAGAACAGGAATAAGCACTGGACACTTTCATCAGTACCACCCATCCTCTGATCAGAACCAGACATTACAAGAAGCTGCATTTTAAGATAAATGCAAGTTACATTTTCCTTCTTCATTTCAAGCTCATGCTATATTCCCATAGGACGTCAGTAGAAAGGCATGGCATATCTATGAGCTGTTGGAACTAACAACCTGCTTTTAGAATGCTGGACAGTGAAAGTCTTTATGCCAGTTCTTAAAAATTATTGAAACCCTATTTTGTATCTAACCCCATCAATAATCACTTTACTGGCAAATCTATTTTTTACCCATTCATTAGCCATTCATGATATTCATGGATCCAGTACGTAAAAGGCTAAAAATATTTATAGGAATTCCACCAAAAAAAAATTGTAAATATTTTTTATTTCACTCACCTGTTCTTCCAAAGGTCTTTCTACACTTAATTGTCTGTTGTGTATAGCTTTATCTAGAATAAATACACACACACACACACATATATATATACTCAGTTATATGATACATACAACTACAAAGAAACAGGAGATTTTTCCTTAATTTATAATTTACTCCAATACAACATGATGTCTTAAATAGGTTGCCAACTGCATCCTTAATTTTTTTTTTCTTGCAAAAAAATTTTCTGTGTTCCTAGAAAAATGGGAACACAATAAAAAAAGTCAAACCTTTAAACAAAGCATGATTGGGGCAGAGGGAGAGGTTCTGCAGAAGACAGAAATACAGATATAGACTCAGCAACCTCTTTCTGATCAGAAAACTCACGAATTGGTGAAAAAAGTGCCGGAGGAGATTGACTAAAATAGCAATAATCGGATTGGCACAAGCAAGAGATTAAAAATCTCTTCCATCCAGAATACGGCGGGAGACTGGGAGAAGCAAAGACTTGTGCAGACATTCTACTTGCTGTAGAATGGATGAAAACATTGCTTGGAAAAGATGGAAAAAAATCGGAGTTTTCCCTCTACCAGCACCTATCCCTTCACTTTATATTAGACTGCAGCTTCAGTGATCGGTGTCTTGCACCAGGAATATTGTTGATTTAGGATCTCATTGCTTTTAGACAAGTGGAAGGAAAGTTTTTACCATGCTCTATCTCTATCCCGCAGAACTTTCCCCATCCGCGGCAAAGGGCGAGAAGGCTCCGGGGCGGGCGCTTACCTGTGCCCGCGGGTTTGGGGAAGCCGTGCCCCCGGCTCGCCAGCAGCGCCAGCACCTGCAGCGCGACCGCCAGCCCCAGGAACATGGTGCGGCCGCGCAGCCCCGCCGGGGCCCGCCACGCACCGCCGCCCGCGGGAGCCGCCCGGCCCGGCGGGCGCTGTCCGGCCCGCGGTGCTGAAGCTCGGGAAGCCGCTGCCCGGGGCTCGGCCCCTCGTCCCCGCGCCCGCAGAAATGGTCGAGCCCGGCCCCGCCGGCGGCCCCGGGCACGGGGAGGAGCGGGGGCGGGCCGGGCCCCGAGCATGCGCGGCCCCCTCGCTCCGCGGCGCGGCCGGGGCAGGGCCGGGGCCCTGGCGGCGCCCAGCGGGCCCGGGGGGCTGCGCGCACAGCCGGGCCGAGCGAGAGGGGAAAGCCGGTCCCGCACAGGGGGCTCGCCAATCACTGCCTGGCGTCTGCTCAAACCCTCTCCACGGGGCTGAATTACACAGCCAAGGCACGGTCGGCAGTGACTCTTTTTTACGACAAAGAGAGGACGTGGAAAGTTTAATTATAGCACATCCTGCTCTTTAAAATTTAGGATTTAACAACGCAGTAGCACAAATGACAATAAGCATGTAAGCTATTTCTGAACGTTTTCGATATTAAAATTTAGCCCTTGTAGACGCAGAACACCGACAAATCCCTAGGGATCGGAGGAAGACATTTTCACCAGTTCGCGGCAGAACAAAGGACTGCAGCGGTAGCTCTTTTCAGAACTACAGAAGCTGCTTCCACAACAGATCACAGTGTTTTCTTCAGAAAAGACCTCATAATTCTGTAGTCACAAATGCACACACCCAGGGAGCAGACAAAAATACTTTAAAATGTCAATTCTTGCTGACTGCTAAAAATGGCTAAAAACTCTTAGTTGAAGAAATGAAAAGGACCAGCGCTTTCACAAGTGAAAAACAGGAACACAGCCGAACTGTTCATTCCTTTATCAATGAATATATACACAGTACTATAGCATAAACTGTGAAGAACACACAAAAAAAGTAAGAGAATGATAATTAATTGAACCACAAGCACTAAAAGAATTGCAATTTTTTTCCCTTAGCAGCCACTGTATATTATAGTCAAGCCTTTGCATATAATTTAGATAAAATGATGCTCTAGTTTACATCAGATTCACTTCTATAAATTAGTCTTCCACGTCCAGAGCAATGAAAATAAATTCCAGAAATGTACTGATAGCCCCAGAATCCTCACTTATTACCAGGCTTGGTAATTCTTGGAGCTGAGCCAGGGTTAGGAATTACAGGATATTTTGGATAAAATCCTTTTAAGCATAGTTGCATGTAAGAAGAAAACAGCCTTATTTACACATTGCTTGGTGACCTACAAGGAAAACTATTATGATAAACAGATCCTTCCCTCATTTTAGAAGCACAGAAGACAATCAGCTTCCACAAGGAAGCGTAACCTCCTCCCCTGCCATCTTCAGCAGATGTGTATGTACAGCAACAGGAACCTCAGAACTACAGAGTAGTGATGATAAAGAAAAATGAAAATATCAATTCTTACTTCAATGTGGTTTTATATTCCATCCCAGTCTGGTATTAATTCAACAGTTCATTGCCTGTGTAATGTTCTCAATGTAACAAAAACGGGGACTTTCTCTCCAGGTACCCTTCCCGATGTTTACTTCCATTCCATTCAATCATTTCTCACAATGCACTGTAAACGTGCATCCATTGCTAAGACTCTACACATTTCTCATTCAGTCAAAAGCACTGAACGATACAAAAGCAGTGAATATTTTAAACTTGCTGAAAGGAAGGTGTCTGTCAAGCACTGAGACCGGAAAAGGAGCTCTAATTGGAGACAACAGCATGAAGAAGGTGCTGGTCAAAACCATGCCTGTTTATGTGACATATCTACATATGGCTTTTTGGGTATAAAGATACATCTAATTGTGTTCAAATGTGTTTATTTTACAGGATATCCTTCTGTTTGTGTGATAAACGTTTCTATTTCTGTGAAATCTTTTCTATATTATTTCCCAGATCCATATGGTTTATTTCCTTAGTGCTTAAGTGTCTCCTGTTTTGGCAAACCTCTCTAACAAGGAATGAAGAGAAGGATAGGGCAGGGGCTGGGACTGATGGTGGGGAGAGAAGAGAATTCAAAACCTGCCATCACTAAAGCTTCAGACACAAATCCTTTCCCTGTTCATGGGCACTGCCAGCCACGTGCTGCAGCTGTGAGCACAGAGCACACTGGCACTGCCCCCTCTGCTTTGGCACACTGGTCCCCCTGCTCCTTGGTGGTGCCCTGGTGAGCCCGTGTGACATGTGACAGACAATACATAATCTCTGCTAATTATGACAAAGTAGGTTTAATCCTCACAGAAAAATGACTGGGTAAGAGTGCTGTATTTGTTTCTCATTGCACCTGTTTCATTTGGCGTCATTTACATAATCTACTATTACACACTCCTCTGCCCAGTACAGAGACAACACGCTGAAGAGCACAAGCTCTTCTAGTTTGGATTCTATTTTGGCTCATACACAATCAACCCATTTTCTATTCTGGAACTCTTTATTTCCAGCAATGTGAAATGAGCCAGAAAGAATGCCACTTGCCTATCAGATGCCAAGGAGAACTCAGAGGAATGACAATCAGAATGTTCCTTGATGTGGTGAGAGCAGCTGATATGAAGCGTAGAGAAATAACTGAAACGCAGCCTTTCACTGTTACTTTTGCAGTTGTTTTATAACCACACTTCAAAGTTTTTCCTCTAGCTGATGAAAAAAGAAGGCAGATGAAAGCAGGAAAAAGGCACAACAAGCCACCTTGCCAAGTTTATGCCTAGATGGTAGACATTCCTTACTTCTGTGGGTTTGCTTTCTCTGCTTTGTCTCATATCATGCAAATGACATATAAAATAACACAGCGCTTAAAAGGAAAAGAAGTGTTGCAAGTGTTACTAGTGATTTTTATGCAAGGCATTAGGTGTATCTATAATCATCTGACTATAAGTCATGTATTTTGCACATATGTGTGCATTATCAATAGTCCTCTTGATTTCAATGCAATCATCAACAATTAACCATGTACATGCCTGAGGGTTTGTGCTCTACAAATCATTATACACACAGCATTTATTTATACACCACCTAAGGCAAAGAGAAGGATTTAAGACTCTAGAACCATGAAAAATAACATAAAAAAGTCAAAGCTAGTGCATTTTGAGCATTTATCCAAGTTCCATCAACTTTACCAGGCGCTTTTCCTATGCTTATTAAATGTACATTTTTGGTCTGCAAAGCTTACGAGTTTTTCATGCTTCTACAATGTAATGGGATGTTTTTACATGAGGAGTTCTTAACCGAAATATTCTTAACCAACTCATTTTGTAAAGTGAACTTTAAAAACTACCAGTCCATATCTTTCATCTTAGCTTCAAAGAAATGCCCACTTTTAATACTTTTAATAATAGTGATCTCAGTTTGTTCCTGTTGGGTTTTTCACTTTTTCTGATAATAAATCAATTTATAGTTTTGAAATTCAGCATGATTTTCCATCCAGATGTATGTAGGAGACAGAGGGATACCTTTTCATTGGAAACACATAGCTTGGAAGGGATTATTTCAGTTTCTTCCCCACCTTTTCTAGAAAAAACTACCTTTGAACTGAAATACATGCTTCCTAGTGAAAACCTTCCCAAGAGGATGAAGCGCTACCAGGGTTGCGGGAATCATCTCAGATCAGCCCTCTGGAAGCCTCTCAGCTGCGACAGACCTCCTGATGTTCCCACCCACTCTTTAAGAATAATATTTTTCATAATTGGGAGGTTTAGATTGGACATTTAGAATAATTTCTCCACAGAAAGGGTGATTCTAGATATTGGAACGGGCTGTCCAGGGAGGTGGTGAAGTCACCGTCCCTGGAAGGGTTTAAGGAAAATTGGATGTAGCACCCATCAACATGGTCTAGTTGACATGGTGGTGTTTGGTGAACTCAGTGGTCTCCGAGGTCTGAACTGAACGGATTCCGTGATAAGCTGCCACACGCCGCTCACTGGGACCCCCGCTGAAATGTGTTTGTTCCGAGATGCTGACACCAGGAGCCCCCGCGGGCAGACCGGCGCTCAGGCCGCCCTCCTCCCGCGCCCGGGCCCGGGCCGCGCTCCCTCAGGGCAGCGCCGCTGGCGAAGGCTCCGCGTCCGCCACACCCGCAGGGGCTGCCCGCTCCGGGCGCGGGGCTCCAGCTCCCCCTCCCGGCCCAGCCGGGCGGCGGGCGGGCCCGGGGAGCGGCTCCGCCTCGCCCGGCCCTGCCGCCCCTCCCGGCCGGCGCCGCCCCCCGCCCCGGAAGGGGCCGCCCGGGCCCGGCTCTTCCGGGGCGGTGGGTCCGGCATGAGCGACGTGGTGGAGCGGACGCTGAGCGCCCTGCCCGGGCTGCTGGGGCAGCACGACCCGGGCACCGGCCCGGGCGGTGCCGGCGGCCCCGGCAGGGTATCGGCCTCCTCCCGGCTCGGGAGCCTCATCCGGAGCATCACGGCGCTCACCTCCAAGCACGTACGGGCTGCGGGGCCGGGCTCCTCTCCCTTCCCGCCCCGCGGGAGCCGGCGCGGGGCTGGGCTGGGGGCCCGGGGCGTCTCCCCTCGGCCGCGGGGCTGAGCTCGGGAGCCCACGATGAGGCCCCCGATAAACTCCCCGTGTTTGTGGGTGGCCGCGTTCTGCTGCTCTGGGGCACGGGCCGGGCAAGCGCGGCCGCTGTGCTGGAGGCGAGCGGCCCTGAGAGAGGAGAGAGGGGCAGCGCTGAGTTACCGTGTCTCCTCTGGTTCTTCTTTCACATTTTGCCTGTGGAATCTATGCGAGGTTAAAACAAGTTTAATTTTTCTAGGAAGAAGAAAAATTAATCCAGCAGGAACTAACCAGTTTGAAAGCAACAGTTTCAGCCCCCACCACAACACTTGTAAGTTCTATTAGTGGCTGCAGGCTGTAGAACAGCACACCGAAGGTGAAGGACAGAGTGTTCTCACTCTTTATAAATAGACAGGTGGATGTGCAGGCTATCTGCATTAGAGATATTTAACCATCAGCATTAAAAAGTACCAATACATTTGATTTTGCAGCATGGTTAAAATGGTGAGAATACTATGATTCTGATGGATGTGAATAAACTCTTAACAGTATGACCCTACTGTCATTCTGTAGTTTCTGAAGTAATGCAGACAGCAAAGCTAGGTGATGAGCTGCTTCCATCAAATAACTCTCTTGGCAGGCTGACATTGTTCTTAAAATTAGTTCATGCTTTTTAAGAAGCTGTGCTTTGTTGTATGCACTGTTGTCGTGTCTGAATTTCAGGAGATGATGTATTCTGGTTTGAATTAGTTAATACATAAGTCAGTCCCATGAGTGAGGATTTTTGAACGGAAAAATGAAATTTTATCTTGCATGTAGTAGGAGAAACCATCCTAAGTCAGGGCAGTAATTGGTAAAAAATAATTCGTGTTAACAGCGTGAACATAATGCTTCAGATGATGAATATTTTTTTATGTTGTCATAGTTAATCTACTGTTGATCACATGCCTACTAATCAAAGTAAGAACTTTTTTAGGGGGTAAATAGGGGGAGCTCTGCCTTTTTAGCAGAAATTTAACACTGCTTTGCAGAAGAAGTGCATGGCAAAGAAAAAATTGTGAATACTGAGATATTAGAAAACACGTGAATTCATGTGTTTCCATGAGATAATGTTCTCTGTTTCAGTGGAGCAGTGAGGAGGAGCGTAAAACATGTTGGACTTGAAAATTTCAATAAGTTGTTTCTGGTATTTCAGAGACTGATGAAAGAATGCATGGTGAGACTCATCTATTGTGAAATGCTGGGCTACGAGTCTTCCTTTGGATACATCCATGCAATCAAACTTGCACAGCAAGGGAATCTTCTGGAGAAGAGAGTTGGTATGTGCATGAAACTGTAGCCTTTATAATGTTCTCAAACTCCCAGTTTTAAAGTTTTTCAGGATTTATAATTCATGTCAAATACAACCTACTATTTTCTTGGTCTTGTTTCACGGTCTGTTACTTTTTGACATTATCTAAATTCTTCACCTGTGAGGTGCTCTGTGTGTGCTTGCAGCACAGAAGGCAGGGAAATGAATTTATTTTGAATCCTCAGTTCTTTCATTGTTTTGAATTGTGACACCAGTAAACAAATAATTTAAGAGAATATTTGTTAAACATATCAAGCAGAAAATTAATTTCTGTCAGGATCTGTTTTTTTTTTCCAAGTACTAGTGCAAGATTAGGTGAAGACGGTTCTGTCAGACAAATATTTAATGTTTTGGTGCTTGTAGGATTTTTTTTCTTTATTTTAGAAAGAATTGTAGGGAATGAGGCAAACAGGGAGGCCCTTACAGCATAGAGGCAGAAGTTCCCAAAGAAATCTTGAAGGCTGGTTCAGATTTCTTTGAGATTTCATGGGATTGATTTCCTTTCCTGCCAGCGTGGCTATAAACTTGTTTCAATAGGTGTAGTTTGAAGTATCTGTCAGCCTCTGTCATCCAGAGAATTTCCTTGCAGTTGCTGATTCAGCTGCCTAGTGAAGACATTTCTTCTTGTTTGCAGAGAAAATGGTTTAACTCCGAGCAATACCATGTCTGCATGCACAGAAGGAAGGCATTGTCTTGTGGGATATGCTTGTTTGATATCCTTTGTTTGAATTTCATCTGGATCATCCATTCAAGTATTGGTGTTTCTGAGAGAATCCATCACAAGTGATGAATTAAAGTTTCTTCTCCCTGAGTAATGAAAGTCAGTGTGCTCTGACAGATGCTCTGGTAGGGATTGTGAAATTTTGTCTTCACCAGACCTGGAAAAGCAGTGATAAGCTGTTTTGAAGAAAACTTTGAGACTTCTCTAAGTGTTGAGAGCCAGTGTGTCTTGTTATTAATCAGATTGAGGCCTTTCCTTACTAGGGCTCTTTTTGAAAAAGGTTTGGTGAAGCAGCACTTTTTTCGTTTTGTTTTGAAGCACTTTTTTGGTTTTGTTTTGAATGTATATTGCTTAAAGTTCTCCGGACACAAAGTGCCCTTAAGCTTTGATCTGAAAAAGAATATTATCAAGAGAGTGTGTGTGTGTGTGTGTGTTTTGGTTTCTTTTTTTGTTGTTTTGTAATTATATATGATATATGAGGGCAGTCTTCTCAGTTCATGGTCAGTATACCAGGGTTTGCATTGAGGAATTGTCAGTTGAGCTGGTCAAGATGAGTGACTCCTTTACCCAGTGTAAGCCTCGATTCAGGAGAGTGAGCTCTCCTTTTGTGTATGTGCTGAGCTGGTCATGGCCATGATCATAAGCAGATAGATCCAGCTGATAGCCCAGCCAGTACAATTATTTATTTTCAAGTTGTTCATTTTGATCCCCAAGCTGTGTATGAACCAAGTATTCTCTAAAATCTTTCTCTGAAGTACAGTTCTTGCTATAAGTTGTAGCATACTCTCCCTACCCCCCACTTAAGTCCCTTAGTTTAAAAGCAGAGAGGGGCCTTGGAGAAAAAAAAAAAAGTTGCTAGCATATTTCTTTTCCTGGGTTCTGGAATGGTTTCCTCATTGTTATAAAAGTAACATAGGAGTTCTTGGCATAGGATGCTCGATTTACCTTTGTATATTCCATGTTGAGTATAAAATTCCTTTGAAGAGCAATTTTATTACTTGGAAAAAAAATAACAGCTATAAGGAAGTGCACTCATGTTGTGTAGTCCAAAAGTAATAGACTTTTCCCTGTGCAGAGAAGACATTTAGTTTTCCAGGAAGTGATGTATAATAGAATGGTGCTCTTGACTGTTCTTTATCTGTAAAACTATTGTAATGTGTTTTATTTCTCACAACTTATGAATTCTTAGCTGTTATTTCTTGAGCTTTACTGCAACTTAAATGTAACTGATTTGCCTGGAAAAAGAGAGTCTTGATATTTAAAACAGGAGCAACTGTTATCCAACAGGGATTTTTTGTTGGGTTTTGTTAACTCTTCTTATGTTACAGATAGTCTTAAAGTTTCTGTCATAAAGTTGCTTATTGCTTGAAAACAGTAATGAAGTCTGCTTTATTTTATAGGTTACTTGGCAGTTTCTCTATTTCTACATGAAAACCATGAACTGCTGCTTCTACTTGTGAACACAGTTGTGAAGGTATAGTGCTTTTGTTAAAAAAAGAAAAAAGAAAAGCTTACAGGCACAGCAGAGGCTGGTTCCATGTGCCAGGAGATGAGGCAGTGGGGAAGAACACCTGGTTGGACAGAGAGCTTTGGCTACAGCTTGGTGGGGGGGGTGAAAAACTTGGACCAATTCTTCCCATTTTGTCACGCAACATCTAGTTACTTTGATTAGCAAAGACAGTCTGAAATGCCTTTCCCTGCCTTTTTAATTTGATCTTGATGTTCTTGCTCTTGAAGCCATATTTTAAATTTCAGAGGAGATATGCCATAAACTTTACTTTATGAATGTACCAATTATATACATTCTCAACTCCAGGAGGAGCCATGCATGCATATTGCAACGTTAGCTTTGGCTTTTAGCTGATGGCAAGTGTCTGTTGCCTTCTCTGAGCTCATCTGATGACTTTGACAGAAAATGGAAATACATTTTGGAGTGCCACTGAAAATCTATTACTGATGTCTCTTACATGGAGCAATTATAACTCTTTCTATGTAATGTTTACTTTTTTACTGAAGTAGGCCAAAGTCCCAGAAATTAGATTGAAAGTGATGGTTGTTTTGTTGCTGTGATTGAAATTGTTTTCATAATACTTAAAAGTATGGCTTGAAACTCACAAAGAATTAAACCAAAATAAGGACTGAAACTTATCTGGGAGAGATGAACCAAGCTAGTTATATCAGCTAGAAATCTCACAGGTTTAATTTGTTTTGAAAAGTAATTGTAGTCGTCATAAGTTCATCCATTGTTGTTTTTTTTTTTTTTTTTTGATATAAGGTTACAGTAAGCCATACCTACTATATTTTATTGTATTTAGGACAGACTGAGATTGTTGGTTTTGTAGAACGTTACTTGTAATTTGCATTTGCTTCTTAGGAAGTAGGTAATATTTTAGTGTACAGATAGGTAATTGGCAGTATTATTGAGCTTGCTCATTTTTAAAAATTTTAAAAATTTAAAAAATTTTTAAAAATTCTTTTGGCTAAATCAAAAGCAGTAGAGAGAGTACTCTTGAATTCTGTGGGAAGTGACTAATCTCCCTGATCCAGATAGAGACTGAACATATTTTTGCAGTCATTTCAGTAAACAAAAATTGATTGTAGCTCTATGTGTTCGTGTTGCACACATTTAAAATAAGAATGTAGTTCTGTAAGACGAGTGTGAGGAGCTGCCTGTTCCCTCTTCCTGTGGAGGAGAAGAGCCTGATGAGCTCAGTGAGAGCTGGCTCCTCTCAAATGTGAGCAGGATGCTGGCTGAGGGTGGGCTCTCGGGGGATAGGTCCAGCCTGCTTGTGAAAGATTTGGGCGATGTCTGTGCAGAATTTAAAAGTCTCAGGAAAAAATTACTGTCTTTTATGTAACAGGACTTGCAGAGCACTAATCTTGTAGAGGTGTGCATGGCATTAACTGTTGTCAGCCAGATCTTTCCACGGGAGATGATTCCAGCTGTTCTGCCCCTAATAGAGGACAAGCTTCAGCATTCTAAGTATGTATTCATTACAGAATTTCAAATGGCCTTGTACAGCTGAATAACTTAATTTTGTAGGTAGTTTTAGTATAAACTGGTGTTTCTTCTCTCAGTTGGTCTTTTCTAGTCATCACCTTTAGAAATGAATCCTCTCCCTGTGTTTTTTCTTGGATTCTTGTCTCATTCATTTACAGCTTGACTGAGTATTGAATAGATAGCAAACTTTCTCATAGCCAGTGTGGATAGGTAAATGTAATTGAATTTATTTGCTAGGGTCCTTTTAACCAATATGCATGAAGAAGTGTTTGTTGAGTAGGTGGGGAAACAGATTCAGATCCTTGAACTTCACTGATACACTTTTATCAATTTCTCTAAAGAGCTTTATGAAAAAAGTATCTGTGGATACCCTTGATTTGTTTGAATTGTAGTTTACTATATCCCATAAAGAGAGGAAAATGCTGTAATTATTGATTCAAAAGGGAATTGCAGAATTAATTAATTAATTCAATAACTTCTAGACATTTATTTTTTGGAGCTGCATGTATGACCACAGCAGATGAGTCATGGCCTAGTTCATTGTTGATTTGGTGGACATTGTTTTAAATCATCAGTCTGACATCCATCCCTACTAGGCTTTAAAGTTGGCTTTGTCACTTCCTTGCCTAGGTGGTATTTGCAAAGTCATTTGTTACCAATGTGTAAAACACAGGTTCTCATCTCTAGAAATCATGATTTGGGGTCTGGCAAGTATTTTGTATAGTCAAATACTTTATGTACACTTTTAAAGTGTAAATCTCATTTCAGGGAAATTATCCGAAGAAAAGCTGTTCAAGCTTTATACAAATTCTATCTCATTGCTCCTAATCAAGTTCAGCACATCCATGACAAGTTCCGGAAGGCTTTATGTGACAGAGATGCTGGAGTCATGGCTGCTTCTTTGCATATTTATCTGCAAATGATTAAGGTAGGCAAAGAATTAGAAGCACAACTGAATTGGGGAGATATTTTTTTTTTTTTTTTAATGTTAAATACACAGTGTGCTCTGCAAAGGTTTTGCAGAAAAAACCTCATTTATAGTGGTTAGAAAAGTTAATTTATGTAGTCATGGGTTATGTTTGTTTCTGCCAGTCCTTCACTTAACTGGGCAGATCCACTTCTTCCAGGGTCTGAATGCTCAGCATTGCTGGGTCCTTAGCTAGTGGATCTAAGTCCTACAGTGGGTTAAAGGGAATTTCCTTGTAAATGTGTTACACCTGCTCCCTTTGCAAATGTGTGAGAAAAGAGCATAGGCTTAAAGTGAAGAGCATATGGGTGCTGAGGGTTGAGAGCAAATGTCTGATTTAAAGAAATGATGCCATCAGTAGGTATTTTGATCTTACTCAAGTTGTGGGTTATTTTTACTTTTGAGTTGTTGTATTGAAATATTTGAGTTGAATTTAATTTTCATTATGTAGGAAAACTCATCTGGATACAAGGACTTGACTGGGAGTTTTGTAACCATCCTGAAGCAGGTGGTGGGAGGAAAGCTCTCTGCTGACTTCAACTATCACAGTGTGCCAGCACCATGGTTACAAATCCAGCTTTTAAGAATTTTGGGGCTGTTGGGAAAAGATGATCCAAGGTAACTGGATTTTTCTCTGTAATTAATAATTTGAAGTGCAGTAACAGCCTGCACCTCATAGACTGTAAGAGGCTTTCAGTGTTGAAATTCTTGCACATTTGTTTTTAACCAAGACAGTGAGCATATTAATTTCTGCAAAAGTAGTTTCTTAGCTTCTGGATTGTCTAAACAATTGATTGTTGTGGAGTATGATTAAAATTTAATTTTACTGGGACTTCTATTACAATGTTACCAAATAACACTGAAGATCTGGAGTAAAGCTATTTTTAAAAAGTGCTGCCATTTTGTTTTGTGAGGACCTAGTTGTCTGTGATCCTTTTCCTATTGACCTGTTTATTTATGCAAGTATTGAGGGAAGTGTTTTTATTCTTATAATATGGTAAATGTTTCTTTTGAAAGCTTCAAGCATCCTGTTAAATGCCATTTAGGATCATGTTATAGAGCTCTGCTGTTTTATAGTGAATTTGTGAATATGAATAATGTATTACAGGTTTCAATAATAGCTTTGAACTGTTTGGCAAAATAAGACTACATGCTTATTAGTGGTGCAATTAATTGTAAATATTTTCTTAAATAGGACAAGTGAATTGATGTATGATGTTCTAGATGAATCTTTAAGAAGAGCAGAGATTAATCATAATATTACATATGGTGGGTAAGGTTATTTTATGTAATTATCAATATTTGGAAAGATAGAAAAGTTAATTATGCTAAAATAATAATAAACTACTATGAGTAGTTAATTATGCTAAAATAATTACACAGTACTTTTGAAAAATCTGATTATAGTCTTAACATTAATTGTATTCTCAAGTGTCCACCTAGTAAATAGTAGCACAAGTGATGCATTGCTGTGCAGCATTAGTTTTTTTATCATTGAAGTAAAACACATCTATATATGGGGAATTCTGTTTGGCTCAAAAGCCTTTATCCTGTGTTTGCATTGGCCCTGCCCTTAAATACACAAAGTCAGCTGCTTCTTGAAAGCTTTTATTGGACATTGCTTAAGTTGAAATAAGCAATAAAAGAAAATCCTGCTGATACATCTCTGTGTGGTAGAAATGCTTCGATTTCTCTTCACTGCCCTGAGAAAGGCAATAGTGTGGAAGGAGAGTGTCAGTTCTTTGCAGCCCTGTAGGGCTTCTCCTCTGGGCACAGTTAATAAACATTACACCTCCAGAGTTCAGTGACTGTGCTGCCCGTGAAAGGATGTCTTTGGCACATGTCTCAATTGAAAATTTCTAAAACGTAGCAGAAGGTTCATTTTCGTAGAAGTTCATTGTCTTCTCAGTAGAGAAAGCTGGTTTTGTTGCTACTACAAAGCAAAAGGAATAGTTGCACTGTTAACTTTTTTCCTACTAAAAAGTTGAGTGATTTGTCTTTTTTCTTTGTCTTCTCCTCCCCAGGTCTGAATACCTCCCCAAAATCCCAGTTCTGATGCTCTAGAACCCTACTTTAAAAGCTGTTTCACTACTAAGAAAACATACCACCCCATTTTTTATAATTGTAAATAAAGCCCTGCAGATGTGCCAAAGTCCCTGTGCTAATGGAATGGAAAGAAAATTGATACTTTCTTAAAACAACAGTGAGGGGTGAAACAAAAAAGGAACACGGCTCAAAGCTGTAGATGTCTAACACCTACATCATACATATATTATAAAGCATTGTGTAACCCTCACTTCCATAAAAAGGGGTGCTTTGGGGAAGTATTCTCTTTTAGTAAATAATAAATGAGGAGGCATCTGTCAGATGTTTAGAGTATTCAGCTGATTGCTTCTGTTCTTTTAGGCAAGAACATACAAGATATTGGGAGGTGTGTTGACTTTTAATACAGGCTATTTGCACTTGCCAAGAGTTAAACATTAAATTTGTTTTGAGCACTTAAAGGGACAAAGTGGGCAGTTCATTATGATTTGTACAAGGACATAGAATTTACATATGCAGTTTCTGTTCACCTTTGGCAAGCATTTTATAAAACTGTAGTTGATAATTCCAGACAAAAGAAAAATATAATTCTGGGTGATTGCTTTTTCTTATAAAAAGTCATTGGTTATGGCATGTTTACAGGCAGTTTTGTTGTGTGCTAGTCTTTCTGAGATTTAGTCTGTAATGGCTAAGGAAGAGAGGGGGTTGTCTATTGGGCAGTTCAATTAGTCACTGAATTTCAAGAACAACGTGATGATTTTAAGCCCTAATTAACTTGGGAGACTAACTTGGTATGAATCTTTGCCCAAATTGTTGCCATAAAGGAGTAATTACTTTTTGTGTATTGTTCAGCTTACTTCTAGATTTTTCTCAAACAACTGTACAAAGCTGTTGGGTTTTTTTCTGCTTTTGTTTCTGTTTTGATTTTTCATTGGTTCTTTTTTTTTAGTTTTAAGAATGTTCTTGGGATGATTTTGGCTGTTGGTAGTAGCTAGGAAATGGTATGAGTTACCAAAAATAATTTGTCTCAAATCCTTTATAGTTGCTTGTTGGCTTTCTGAAGACTGTCCCAGTCCAATGCCTTGAGCAGCTGTAGGAGACTTCAAGGTTGGAAGAACTTTAAGGACAGAAAGTTGTATGCAGGGGCTAATTAAAACATGTATGTACTAAAGGAGATAGACTTTTACCTGCTTTTCCTTATGTCAGATGGTACTCTCTGGTTAGATTCAGTGGGAGTGGGATAGCACTGCCAGTCCTTGAGGAACATGGAGCTCATTTGTTTGTTAAAAATTTTGGATTATAGAAGTATTCAATACACATTAATTGTGTCTTCTCCTCCTGCAGCCATCTTGTTTGAATGTGTCCAAACAATTTATACCATTTATCCCAAATCAGAATTACTTGAAAAGGCTGCCAAGTGCATTGGAAAATTTGTTTTGTCACCCAAAATTAATTTGAAATACTTAGGTAAGGATACTTGATTTCATTATGCTGTCTTTAATTTGGCCATGGTGGTAGCATTGCCTTATATCACTTGCAATCACTTACATTCCAGGTTTAAAGGCTCTGACCTATGTTATCCAGCAGGATCCAAACCTGGCACTTCAGCACCAGATGACAATAATTGAATGTCTGGACCATCCAGATCCCATTTTTAAGAGGGAGGTCAGTGAATTTCTAAATGTTAAAAACTAAGGTAATTGTTAAGGTGGGAGATCAATTTTGTAAAATAAGTAAGTGTAAAAATGTTATGTTTCCATAATGGTAAGAGAGCAGTTACAAACACTGTTAATGTGACAAGCTGTGTACAGAAGCAGTGCATTTCATTTAAGAATAGTTGCTCAGTTTGGTGTACTAAAGCTGCTGTTTTGCTGCTTCTTTTTTTTGAGTAGTCAGAACTAATTAATTTTTTGTGCTTTCTCTTTCAGACTTTAGAGCTTCTCTACAGGATTACAAATGGGCAGAATGTAACTGTCATAGTCCAGAAAATGCTTGACTACTTAAAAGAAAGCCAAGAAGAATATGCTATCATCAGTTTAGTTGGAAAAATAGCAGAACTAGCTGAGAAATATCCTTTTATTTTTCTGAACTAGCTGCAAAATATCCTTTTATTTTTCTGAAACTTTGAAGTCAGGGCTCAGGCACCTGTAGCATTGATACCTATCAAAGCATCTTGCATGATCTTGTGAAGTAGGAAGTGTTAGAGCTGTGCTTCTCATCCTTTCAAATGCAAAGGAAGTATGCAAAAGAAAGCACATACAAAAATAACTACAGTGTTTCTTGTGTTTTGCTGAGAGAAACTGATTGCACACAAATTTTGGCTTTGGAGTTTAGAATTAAAACCTCGTGTTTTAAGTTCAAACTTTGAAGCCTTATACCACTGCATAGAGGGAGATGTCTCAGTGCTACTTGAAGTGCTGTTCTGTAATGGTGGGACTGATCTTCCCTGATAGAACTCTTCATTGGTGTATGTATTTTCAGAACAGCACACTTTGATAGAAATAAAGAAAAGATTTTTAAAAAATGCCATAAAAGATGAAAGTAATAATTAAAGATTTGGTTTATGATGGGCATTACTGTTAGACCTGCCACTGCCTGACTTCTGTGTGTGTTTTTTCTGATATCTTGAGTTGTAAGCTTTTGGTAACAGAGCTGCCTTCTCATCCTGTTTGTGCAGTGCTTGGCATGGAGTACTGTACTAAAAAAAGCTCTGTTGTCCTGCAGTATGCAAAAATGAATGCAATAATTCTGAAATTTCTGTGCTGTTAAAAATTTCTATTCATTAACTGTGTGTTTTCAGGACTTGTCTGAGAGAAGGCAAAAGCCAACTTTCAAAGTAAGCAAAGGCTGATCAAAAGTTAAATATATTAAAAAAAAAAAAACACCGCGGATTTATGTGGAGTGCTTCAAAATGTTTTTGTAAAGTTGATAAATGAACAGCAAAGCACTGCTGAAAAGAACTGTTTTCTTATCATTGCTCAAGTGGTGCTGGGTAAACAAAAGATTATCTGGAAGCCCAACAGAGGACAAGTGTGAGCTTAAAATAGACTAGGGCAAATGTGAACATATCTGCTCCTAATGTGTGAAGCCTGCATAAACTCAACTTTTTCAACAGAGTAACTTCAGACTTTTCTAACTGATCACCAATTTTCATGATGTTTACAGGAAACACTTCCTAAAAGATACAGGAATATTTCCTCTTTTGTTAGGTGGAGCTGGTATTTGCCCATCAGATCCTCAACTTACTGGGGAGATCATGATGGGCATTCCTCTGGAAATACACTAAAAAAGAAAGAAAAAGTTGTGCCTTAGCATTTCATTCCTTAACATCTGGACACGTATGCCCCTAACAATGAGTGGTTCATCCAGACAATGAATGCTGTGTTCTCAGTTGGAGGTGATGTTGTGCATTCTGATATCCCAAACAACTTCCTGAGGCTGTTGGCTGAAGGTAACTCCCCACATGCTTTGAAGAATTAGACATGTTCCTTAATAATCTGGGTTTGTTTTCTTTTCTTAAAATGTACTTTGAACTATTTGGTAGGATATGTTATTTGTGTTTCACAGAAACTACTGTTTTCTGTCTAGGATTTGATGATGAAAAAGAAGATCATCAGCTACGGATGTATGCAGTACAGTCTTATTTGGCATTACTTGAGGAGGAAGATAAATTGTATCCACAGAAATTCCTTCAAGTTATGAGTTGGGTAAGGTAGAGACAGGGTCAGAATTCTGTACACAGATTTGAGGAAGCTGTCAAAGGTCATAATGTTTTTAATAAATATTTATTAAACTTTAATTTTCAGTCACTTTTACTTAAAGTCAAGCTAACATGCTGAAATCTATTGTAGTGACTTCTTTGGTGACTGAGCACTATTAACTTGTGGTTTGAGGAAAAGCTGACTTGCTCCCTTTTATGCAGGTGACTGTTGGAATGGCTTAGCAGCCACCTGAAGCTGACTACATACTGAGAGCCTTTCTGTCTTCATCTAAATTAGCCAGATGTGATTGTGAAATGCTCTTGTAGCCCTGCAAATGACTGGCCAAGTGCTGTTCTGGTGTTTTCTGATACCTGGGGAAGCTTCAGCTCCCTCTCAAGCGTGAGGCTGCAGTTTGAGGACATGGTGGCTTGTCAGGGCCTAGTTATATTTAGCTTTCTTTTCAAGACAGTTATT
The DNA here is from genome assembly GCF_031753505.1 of Anomalospiza imberbis. NCBI lineage: Eukaryota > Metazoa > Chordata > Aves > Passeriformes > Viduidae > Anomalospiza > Anomalospiza imberbis. The sequence continues at coordinate 11,821,981 of NC_089693.1, read as the reverse complement.
TGATTATTAAAAAGCCAAAAGTTGGAGCCTGTTGAGGTGAACACAAAGGTCACTTCAACCCTTTGACATGTGAAACGCAACATGGTAAAGAAATAACTTGGAACATGTTTAAATAATAGTTTCTTGAATGTGAGGTGGATTTATTGTTTTATTGGATTTATTTATTTAATACTATATTCCACTTTCAAAACTGAGAGCACTGCTCTAAATGCATATTTTGTCTGTTCTTTGTGAATAGGTGTTGGGAGAATATTTCAGTCTTGTTACAGATGTTGATCCAGAAGTTATTTTGACAAAGCTGCATAGCCTGCTGAAGAAGACTTTTGTTACTTCTGAAACTAAAGCGTGGATAATGGCTGCAGTCACCAAGATAGCGTCACACACTTCCTGCTCAAAAACAGTGGATGAACTAATCCAAGAACTCAGCAGCTCTCTGGATACATGCCTGAGACAATATGCCTTTGAATTGAAGCATCTGTGTGAAGACAAAGCACTGATGCAAAGCTTGCTTCCATTTGATGCTAGTTGCAGTGACCTGGTGGTAAGACACATTCCAAGTTCTTTGTTGTGAACCTCTTTGGAGTCCAGGGGGATGAATATTTTGGTGAAAAGGTATTTCCAAAATGAATGGCATTTGCAGTTCTCATTGGGTGCAAGTCTGCTTAAAGTGAGTTTTCAGAAACACTTTTTCAGGCGTATGGGATGAATCATAGTGTTCTGTACTGAAAGATAAAGAACCATGGTGTTTTAGTTAAGTAAGCTGGAGTAGCTTTTAGCAAAATTATAATTTCATACACTGGTTTATTTTGTCTTTGTTTTTTTCAAAGATGAGGTAGGCCTGCTTTAATGAGGCTTTTAGTACTGTTTTTGAATTCAAAGGGTTTGCCCCCTATTTAAAAACTACTGATTTTGACTGTGAAATTTCCACAGTAAATGATGGAGAACATTCTGTCTGTATAGCATCTTAAGTGGTAGATATGGGAGATGTGACATGAAGATCCTGATTTGCTGATAAGACACAATATTCTTCTGGTAACATCTGGCTCACATAGAGCAAATATTTCCATTGCCTTTTCATTCCTTTAAATTCTGTGTAGGTCGATGCTTCCTTATCTTTTCTGGATGGGTTTGTGGCTGAGGGACTTGGTCATGGTGCAGCACCATATAAGCCTCATCACCAGAGACAAGAGGAGAAACTTTCTCAGGAAAAAGGTGACAGTTAACTGCACTTATTTAATACTGGTAAATTAGCTGAGGACTATTAACAATTAAAGTGTACAGTTAATTTATCTTCTTAAAATAATAGTATCTCAATGCAGTTCTTGTCTGTAGACAAGAGCTAAGTTCAACTCAGATTTTAGTTCCACCTTTGTCTAGCTGATTTATATAGATTGTTGTTCTGTAGGTGAGAAAGTCTTACTGTAATCCTTGCTGATCTAGAGGATTTGAAATTTATGGGGATTATTAAAGTGAAAGCCTGACAAGTCCAGCAGTACAAGGATACAAGAATATTTTCAGAAAATTTAATTCTTACTTTTTTTATGCCTCCTTGTAATTTTAAAATTGTTTGTCTTGCAGCTCTGAATTTTGAACCTTATGGGTTGTCCTTTGCTTCAAGTGTGTCCTCATCTGGTGTCACTGGCAGACAGTCTCCCACTGGTTTATCTTTTGGCTCTGATATATCTGGGAATAGTGCTGAGATGGGGCACAAAGAGTGAGTTAATTTGTGTCTGAAGTGAAGTACATTTAAGCTTCTGTTCTTGTCATTATCATGGGTCTTTGTTGCTTCATTGCATGGAAGTAGAAGGAGTGCAGTTGAATTTGGAAACCTCTATCACATAAGAAAATCAGGTGGGGGCATCTGTGTAATAAGTAGGAAAACAGCTGATGTGGTCAGACTCTTCTGCCACTTTCTTCACAGACTGCAGTTGAGGTGATAGTGCAGTAAAATTGGGGCAGGATTGCCTGATGATTACATTGTTTACTATTTTTTTCTGCCATCTTTTTCTAAAGATAAAAGTGAGGCTAAGGTATGCCATGCAAGATACTCCTTTTATTTTTAGTGCACTACACATTAATTCCATATCCACAGTTTCATACAAATTAATAACTTCATTTATTAACAACTTCATACAAATTAATAACTTCATTTATACTCTGCTAAACTGGTATGTAGGAAACCTTTCCAGAATCTTTATATTTTACTGCTCACTCTTGTCTGTCAAATCACCAAAGTAGTGAATGGCGTTCGAGTGTTGGCACGTTTTTATGAACATCTTCATATGGCTGATCCTGCTTTGTTTTGTTTGCCTTTTTAGGACAAATACTCTGAAACTTGAGGGAGTACGCAAGCTGTGGGGAAAAGAAGGTTACCTTCCAAAGAAAGAAAATAAAACAGGGAAAGGAAATGAGCCACAAACAGTGCCTTGTGGCAGCTTATTAGCAGGGCAGGTGGGGGAAGCTCCTGCATTGCAGCCTGATCAAGGTGCCAGCCTGTCTGAGGAAGACAAAGAGAAGCAGCAGTTAGCATCAACTTTGTTCATGGGGCTGGGATCAAGTGCTGGTGTCAGCCTGGTAAGTGATTCTTTTGAGACATAACAGTTTAAAGTTTACATATGGTCTTATTTAAAATTATAGACACCTGTATGCAAATGGAGATCAAATTAGTGATAAGACAACCCCACCCCCAAAAGTCATTAAAAAACTATTGAGAATGGCTTTGCAGTGTGATATTTTATTGAAACCTGAAACAGCTTGATGAAGCAACCTCTGGGGCAGATCTGATTTGGTAACTGGAACTTGAGTCTGTTTACATGTTGTGCTCCAAGTTTTAGTGTTAGTTTTCCTGAACAACTGTTCCTTGAGCCAGCCTTGTAGAGCTGTCACCATTCATTTGGGTGTAAGGCTAGAATTTGACACCCTATGTCAAGACCATTTTTAATTTATGTATGGTAGTCTGTGGAACATAAAAGAATTCACTTTTAGGTAATATTTTAAAACTGGCATCATATTAGCCAGCTCAAATCTTGGCACTTAGCACTGGTTAAGCAGATACTACCTTTGCTTAGTATTTAATAAGAGCTTTTACTTCAAGAGAATCTTGAGTCATTCTTGCATTATAAGCTAATTAGTTCTCTGTAAGAGATACAGCAACCCCCTGGATCCATTAAAATGTTTGGAATCTGTTTGTATTTGTAATCTGTTTTGATTCCTTGGTCCTTCCTCACCTGTTCACTGCATGGTATTAACAGTAACACAGCTGGTTGACAGGAACTTTTCCACCCTTTTTTTTTTTTCTCTTTTCAGATGGGCAAAGCAGACACAGCTACTCAGAAGTTCAAAAGGAAATCAAAGATAATTGAAACTCAGCAGTTGAGTGAGGAGGCATCAGACTTCCAAAACAGTGCTGCTTCAGATTTTGGTCCCTTACTTGATACAGTACCTATTAATGTGGAAGACTCTGAGGGAAGTATGCACACAAGGTTAAGGAAAGCCTCCCCTTGTCCTTCAGATATTGTAGAAGACAATTTAGCATTTGAAACACCTCAGTCCCTCAGAAAATCTGTGCTGGATGACAGAATTTCAGCTAACAGGCTGTCACAGTCATCTTTGTTTGCTGATAGCAATATTGAAATTTTTCAGCCTTCTTCAAGTGCTCAGTGTGAAAGTGCCAGTGAAACACCATTGGTCCCTTCCTTACCAGAAGAACTTGAAGAGCTTCCTCACTCTGAAGTAGTGAGACTTTGTCAGAGTGATGCCTTAGCTCTGCATTTATGTAAGCTGTGGACAGATGACTCTCTGTTGCTCATTGTTTTTGTTTCAAATAAAACCACTTCTGCACTTCATGCTGTGAACTTAGTGTTTGAAGAAACAGACCACTTTCAGGTAAGAAACTTTGTTTCCATTGTATTTTAAATTCGCTTGGGACATCTTGCTTTTTGCTTGCATTTAACTGTGCAGTGTTTGGTTTAATGTGATAGCCATGCCTTTTCCCAAAGTATTTCCTTAAAATCTGTGGTACACTTGTTACACAGCTTTAAAAGGAGGTGAAAGAAATCTCACTATAAACTTACTGGCTATAAAAGTTAGCTTCTCACTTCTTCAATTCACCTTGATTTTCTTTGCCTCTGTATAGCGAATATGTGTGTTTTTTCCATTCTGAATGCAAAGACTAAACCAAATGCAAACCTCACTGCTCCTGTGTGGAGTGGTATGACTTCAGTTCACCTCACTGTGTAGCTTTCTTTTCTCTGGGTGTGGCTGTTGTGCTTGTGCATTCATTTGTGTTTACCTGTTAAGCAGACATGATGCTTTCCTGACACCACATTTGTGTAAATTTCTTTCAGTTTTTTTTTTCCAAGACATCAGTCATGGTTCACTCTCATGCATTTAGTTGAGGGTGCAGAGGAGTTGATCAGTTTATTTTTTTACACTGGCTACATTAGGGATTTAAATATGATTGGTAAAGGCATGTTATAGTTATAATTAAAACTTCATTTAAATATTTGGAAAGATATTTAGGAATTGCCAATTGATTGATCTATCCACAGATTTTGCTTAAAAGAAGCACAGAATTATTAAACAACTCACCAAGTCATAACTGGATAAAAATAATTAAGTGGATTATTTCTTTCAGAATTTACTTAATCAAGGAACTGCGAATTGGTTATGGAGTCCCTTTCCTTTCCATTTCTGACTTGACTCAAACTTGTCTTGGCACTGACAGAGAGTGAGCATCTCTTGTCTAGGTTTTTCTTGTAATTCGCTTAAATTCCCACCCAGACCACCACCACAGAATTTCTGTTACCAGTTTGTTTGGAGAGCCAGGGACTGTTGAGTAATCTAGAAATCCTTCTTTTTATTAGGGATGTTTTCTCAACTTCTTGCTTTTGGTGTATAGCTCGATGTGATGCTGCTTGCTTGTATATTAGTTTGTTGGGACTGAGCTACAGAATTCAGGTTCTTGGTACAGTTCTTTGGAGCTGGGAGAAGCCAATTGTCAGAGATCAATTTCACTGGTGCTGTGCATCTCATAGAATGTTTGTAGGTGTTAATGATTGATTCATCCTTCATGAGGGCTGAGATATGGTAGCTCTGTTCACTTGTCAAATACTCCAAGAAAAATCAACAGAAATAAGAGGCACTTTCACAGTTTTATAGCTGTATCTGAATCACTTGCACAACTTGACAGCAAGACTTACATTCTTTATTCCTTTTATGACATTATATAGATTTTGGAGAGTGCCACCTCCCAGTTTCCAGTAATTGAAGCTCAAAGTGTGGAATATTGCCAGAAATGTGTGAGGATGAACAAAGTTTCTACACAGGCAATTCTTCCTGGCTCTGTTAGTTACCAGTCAGAGATGGAAACTCGCCTTGAATTTTCAGTAGCTTTATCATTGATGGACTTCATCAGGTAAATAAAATAAGCTGCAGTTTTTAAAAACACTTGTATACAGCTCAGTATTAGACAAGGGTAGGATAATTTGGGTATTGACTATGAAAATGTAAGGCTTCACCTTCAGCAGCTAGTTCAAATCTGAGATGGCTGGTAAAGATAATAAAGGATTGTTTTACACTTGCAAAAAAGGGGTAAAGCTCCAGCAAGAAGTACAAATGCAGGGAGAATATTGACTGTAACTGTTTTTGAGGAGGCTAGGAAAACAGAGAACAGAAGGACATGATGCTTTAAGATATGGCATAATGTAAACATGTCAAGAGGAAGCAAGTGGTTTGAACACAGAAACCAGAACATTGTATGAAAAGGTTGACTTTTGCAGAGGAAGAAGCTCATTTTCATTTTTGAACACTGCATTTATTTTAGAAGTAGGAAAAAACAAGTGTACTTTGTCCAACAGACTTTCTTTTGAAGTGAAATTTGAAAATTAATTTTTTAAAATTCAGAAATCTAAAGCAAGGCATAGAAACATCTTTTAAATGTCAAGCTGGAAAGAGGAGAGGTTTGATTAGACTAATACATATTTTCTTATTGTGTGCTCTGTGTCCAGTTACTTCCATATACAGGATTTTTTTTGAGACCAAAGATACTCTGATTTATATATATTATTTGGCTAAGAAATGTGGTGAACTTCCTTTTAGGCCAATGAAGATGACTACAGAAGACTTTGGGAAGCTGTGGTTGTCTCTTTCCAATGATGTGAAACAGAATATAAAAATGTCATCTTGCCAAGATTCCTTTCCAGCAGCCCTGGATACACTGCAACAGAAGCTGAACCTCCACAGAGTTGATGTTATAGGTAAGTGAAAGTATACTGTAGGGCTGCTCACAGGATAATTTGTCCCAGGAAAACCTGGAAGAGAATATCTTACAGGTTAAGGGAGGGAATGTTTGGGAGCATGGTAAACAAGAGATTGGTGTCCCATGGACTTCATTTGCCTCGCTCAGGGGTCTGTGGGACAGTGATGTAAAGGTACAAGTGTTCAGCAAACTGGATTTTACAAAGGAGAAAACTTGCGCTGTGAAGAGTTTGGGTAGGACAAAAAGGCAATGAAGCTGTTTGACAAACACAAAGCTGGGATTTTGGCATGATTTGTGGTGATGTGTCCCATGAGTTAGAGGTAAGAGTAGGGGAAAAGAGCAGACATGGAGCGTGACAGATGCATTTTCTATCAAGTCTGCTTGTAGCAGTTGTTGTTTGCTAATTGTTACTTCAATTTTTCCTGTGGTCTCAGGTAATGAGGGAATCCTGGCCTGCCAGCTCCTTCCATCTGTGCCCTGTCTGCTGCACTGCCGTACTCACTCAGGGATGCTGGCCCTGTGGTTCAGATCCCCTTGTGCTGCCCTTCCAGATGGTTTGCTCTATCAGTGTCAGAAGGTGATGGAGGAATCCTGAGAACATTAGTGTCTGCCTTAATCTGTCTGGTGTGTGAAAGCAAGTCAAAGATTCATACAGTTGCACAGATAATTACCAAAGCTAAACTAAGATACTGCTTCAAGTATTAAAAGTTTTCTTCCAGCTGGCAATGTCCAAGTGGACTTGTGGGGGGAAAATGGTGACCTAAATTACCCCTGCAAAAACATGCTCAGGACTGTACAGTACATTAAAGTATTGTTACCTGTGTAAGTGAAATGTATATTAATTTTGTTGTAAATTACTGAAAGTATTTATTTTTATTACACAGCTTTTATAGATGCCAACACTTATTCTTCATGGCAAATACTTAAATATGATTTTGAAGAAAACATACTTCCATTATGAGGTCAGACTTGATCGGTTATTTAATTTTATTTTGATAATTTTTCTAAAGCTATTTTTAAGCACTGCTGGCAACAAGACCCATATTAGTGGTTATGTAAAATAACTTACGTAGCAACAAATGTATGGTTTTAAAACAGTTAAAAGATTCTAGGGAGCAAAACACTTCCCATGATCTTTGATCTTTATCATGGAAGAGATAATATCGAAATAGGTTTTTGATAGGAGTCAGGCATGTGAAATTGTTTGGAAGCACCTCCTGGGGGATTAGCTAAAGCCCTTCAGGTTAGTTCCTGTCTGCAGTTCTTCCTGCCCCATAGTTCAGTCTCATTCCCTTTCCATAGGGGTCTGTGACAGTCTCTGAGTATCTGTGCATGTCTAAGATGAAGTTCCGTGTGGGTCAGCTCTGAGATGGCTGAGCCAGGGGCACTTGGCTGTGGACACGTTGACTCCTTGATTGTTGGGTAGTGAACATGTTCATGCTTTCCAGTGGACCCTATAAATATAATCTGGCCAAAATCCCTGAAAATTCACAAGGGGAAAACTTATTTTAACTTCTAATTATTTATAGCTTTGGTATGACTCATCAAATGTCTGACTTACAGAGATGTGTTGTGTTGTGTGTGCATGCCTGGGAACTGCAGCAAGGCATGAAGGATTAAATCAGAGCAGCAAATGTGGAAAATGTGTCTGAGCAGATTGTCTCCTCTTCCTGAAGTAAACTCACAATCTTGAAAATCCAGCAATCTTAATTTATTTAGATGCTAAATGAAAATTAGTACTGGTTAGTATTATTTATAGCTGGTCACATTTTCTATTTAAGCATCCAAGATTGTACACACAGTTCAGACATGGTACAAAGGGATTCTGTGGTGGAGTTCTCTACTTTGTGTGTTTAATAGTAACAAGGAAACTCTGATGTGTCAGCATTACTGATTCTCACCAGATAAGCACTGGTTGTAAAGGAAAATAAAGTGTTCTTTTACTTTGATGTTTTGGTAAATGCTCATGAAATTGTTGTAAGAATGTTAATGTGCTGATAGCAATTTTCAGTCAAGCTACTTGTGCTGTCACAAGTATAACCATCCAAGCAAAGTTCCTTTTTTATTGTTGTTTCAGTACCCTCTTACTGAGGAATTTAAAGTGCACTGAATGTGTAAATATATTTAATGTTCTGCATACTTAAATGTTTACTTGGCACTTCAAGACAGTTTATATAAATGAAAACTGGTTTATAGTGGAATAATTTCCAGCAGATGGTTTCCCTGCTGGTAAATCAGACTTGTGTTATGCAATTGGACTTCTGTAATTATAGGAACTCTGATACAAATATCTGTTTGTGGCCTATGCATTTAAACCATTTCAGCAAGGAGATGTTCGATGTCCTGGTGTTTAAAGAACTGCAAAGACAGCAATGCCTTCTACTGTTAATGTAATGTTCTCTGTAACCTTTCTCACTGTACGAATGGTGTATGTTAACGTGTCAGTATTCTGATTCTAATTGCTTTATGGTATCATCACTTAAAGGAGTTTGCAGGGAATTGTGCCTGTGTCAGTCATTATTTTTGGATTGCCCAACAAATACTGTTCTGAATCTATCACCATATTTGCATTTCTTGCAGTTTAATAAAAATCAGTTTTATTAAAAAAATGTTTGATACTTGTTAAATGTTCTTTTCCATCACATGTAGCGGTGTTTCTGTATATGAAGAACTAGTTTCTATGTTCATTGTTTCTCTTTGCATCTGATCAGTGAAACATCACAGAAGTCTTGAATCCATTAATAATTCAAATGTCTTGTTTCTCAGTTGGAGATATCAAAACAGTGAAGGACTACACTTTTTAAGCAGCACTGTGTGCCAGCTCACATTATCCAATGCTTTTTTTGGAATACTGCCAGAGTGTGATTTTGTTTTTAGGCATCACAGGAGAGTTCAGTATTTCTTGTTATTCACAGCTGACAGGAACAGCATATTTTTAAGTTCAGTGCAAGCATAAGGCAGTGCTATGGAGCTGGGAGCTTGGGAAGTGTGACATTGGCTGAATTGAAGGTGGTTGCAGTGCTGAGCTGATCATGAGGCTGTTTGGTGTAACAAAGCTGCTGCTGTGTACCAGGAGTCCTGGCTGAGCCGGGGAGCTTTGCCCTGGAGAACCTCTAGGGTTAACATGTCAGCATTTCAGTGCTGGCAGTCCTTCTGATCTTGAGCATCCAGTTGTCTCAGAAACAGAACTGCAGAGGTAACTCTGCAAAGGAGTATTATTCCATCTAGTTCTGTCTTGAAAAGAATGTTGTGAGTATCCTTATCTTCCATAGTGTTACAGTTGTTTTTCTTTGTGACTTGGTTGATCTTGAAGGATGCACCTATTTTCCAGGAAGGGAGATAAGGTGCAGGCTAGAAGGAAGAGAGCACATAACCAGTGTGCATGAAGGAGTTGGTTAAAGAGGCAACCAGAGGCCAGTCAGGCTATACTGACCACGCTGAGCTGGCAGGTTAATGGGCACTGCACCAAACCCGTAGGTACCAGGAGGCCTCACTGTTCTACTGCCGTGTGCCCTGTGAGTTCTGGACATTTGGGAGTCAGCAGAAAAGTGATTGTATTGGATCCATAGTTCAACTCTTTTGTCAGCTTCTACCTCCTTACCCCAAGTATTTTCAGGCTTTTACTGAAACAAACACTTTGGTAGGAAAACTGGAGGAAGTGCAACATGGCAGTATGAGGCAGGATGTTTTCTTAGATACAGACTAAATCTGTTGGATTGTGTTACTTTCTGCTGAGTATTCCCAAATCCTCTTCTGTAAGGACCCAAAAGTGTAAATTTGTGTAATGGATGGCAGGATCTCGAGGTTTTCTTGTACTTGCAAGTAGCTCATACAAGACATTGATGGTTTCTAAGTATTGGAAAAGTGTTTCTCTGCTATAGAGTCCCACCAGTAGTTGTTCATCATAAAAAGCTCTATTATCTTTTTCTGTGTGGATAAGACTGTGTGTGGTCTTTTTCTGGCATTGATTTATGTAAAAACGAAAATAGACCTGCTTAAGTCATCCAGTTAAAACTTGCTTTTTGCATTTCTGTTGCTGTGGTGAAACTTAATTGTGCTTTATTGCTTGGTTCTCTTCAGGGCCACCTATTTATGTGCCTGTCTCTGAGAATATTTCTCTAGCACAAATCAGATCACATGTTCAGTATGATGTGCAGCTCTGTGGCACAGACACCATTTCATTAACATGTCAGAAGTGGTCACTCCCATGAGAGTTTCTTAAACATTAGCATTCTTGTCTTTATATAATAAAGTTGGCAGTGCTGAAGCAAAGAATATTGTGTCCTGCCATGATATGATTAATAAAATTAACCTGACAGAAATGTTTTACCAGCAGGAAGGCTCAAAGCACCACTTAAGGAGATTGCTTTAAACTTTGATTTTAAGGTAGTTGTCAGTTTTCTCTTTGTGCCAGTATTTCACTGCTTTCAGTATAATTGCCATGTGAGTTGTTTGCAAATCCTGAGCTCTTTCAGCTGAAACAGTTTGCCTTTTCTGGGAATAAGGACAGGAGAGTAAATGTTTCCTGTTAAAATGTTCTGGTAGGTTCCAGCATCTCCATGTTTAGGACAGGGCTGTGAAATCCATCAGGAATATGTCTTCTATCTACCTTAAATCACATCGAGCTAAACTGGGCTGAATATATAATGGGAAACTTGCAAGAAGGTCCTTGGAAGAGTGAGATTTTGTGGTACCTGCTCTTTGCTGCTGACATGTGCTGGTGATACAATAGAGGTGGTAGGATAAATAAATCAAAAGGAAACAAAAAGGGCAGTAATCACACATTTTTAATCCACAAATGTGATAATACATAATATATTTAAGGTGACCTGAACATTGCCCATATTTTAGCAATGTTCATACCAAGCTACAAGTACAAAAGTAAACAATGAATATACAGGATATGCAAGTATGAGAAATACTTGAAAACATATCTTTCCTTAAGGCTACTCAGATTATTTTTAAATAAAACAACAGATGTTCAGCTGGTGTGTTTAAAATACCAGAATCTGAATATTGATACTTGAAACACACAAAAAGTCACAAATACAGGATATCCCTTTCCTTTAGACATCTTGAATGTTGAGTAATATTTTTCTGGCCTTAAAAGAAGAACTTAAATTTGTTTGCCACAAATGAAACACACAAAATCTGACATGTGCACTGGGACAGGAGCATTGGATACAAGAAATACAGTTCAAAAGCATCAGTTGACAAGTACATGCCTGGAAGAAATGCAGGTAATGATGCATGTAAATATGGCTCTGCAATGGCTGAACTTGCAACCCCAAATGTTGCTGTTTCATTTCCGTGTTGCAAAGGAGTTGTCTATCTTCATTAAGACTAAATCTACTTTTAATGGTTAATGGAAATACGGGGGGAAATTTACACCATTAAAAACTGTTCTACCAATGTCTTTCATTTTTACTGTGCTTCAAATGGGTTCTCTTTACCTGGGAACAGGTAAAAATTTATCTAGAACAACCCAAGTGAGTATATGACCTGGGTGTGTGTATTCTCAACTGTATGAAGGTATGACAGTAAAAACTGTTGTTGCAAGAGATAAAATATAGTTATTCTGGGGTAAGGAAAGACAGAAGCATAATAAGAATTTTGAACAGTTTTCTCGTAATACCATAGTATTCAAGAATTTATTTAAATGAGGAATGTGGGGGTTTTTCCTTATCCTAAAGTAATGAGTGATCAACCTGTAAGCTTCCCTTAGAGAGGAATGGCTTTCAAATATATTTTCTTCACTTTGTCAACTTTCAGATACATGCATCTCTCTATTATAGTATACATGATATGGAAGGTATTACCCCCAGATGATGGCACTGTCTGCTCTCAGTGTCAGCTGAAAGGAGAGGGTTCCTAATACTGCAGTGTCAGGAGATAAAGATGAGTCTGGAGGATAAAATGGAGAGGACAAGGAGAGGAGAGATTTCTGAACATGTGTTTTTCACTCTGGATCAGTCTTCACCTACCCAGGTTCTGCAAGTGGCAGCCAGAGCATCCACTCTGCTTCCACACCCCGTGTCCAACCACGACTGTACAAAACCCACTCTTTCTTGGCAAAATGTTTTCAGTTTGAAGACATCACTACATCTTGCTTCAAAAAAACCACAGAAAATTCACTGAAAACATTCTGAACAAAAACTCACTCCAGAAACTCACCAGAGTCACTAAGGCTGTTCTGTTTTGACAACTGTGGATATGCTACACTTGGAGGCACTGCACGAATTGTGGATGGGTTACTTTGTATCCCACCTCTGATTTACTGTAGGCACAACTGTCATGGGTACATTGAACCGAGAGCATTATCTAGGCTGAATATTTTGAGGATCAGGGATGTAAATGTTGGTGTCTCAGGCGTGCTGCTCCTCACAAGGGCAATTTCAAAATCTTCACAAGGAGTACTTTGTTCTGCCAGGCAGAACAGTAAGAGCAGCACAACCTCCAGTGTGAACTCACCTGCTGTTACCCAATAGACCAGCCCTGAGAGCAGGGGAACTGCTGCACTACTTTATCTGCCTTTGAGCTTGAACCACTGAGCTGCTTTTCAAATGAAAATGACACCTCCTCTCTGTTGTTAGCAGGTATAAAACTTAACTGATGAAACTGTTGCTTCACAGAGCAGTTCTTCACATTTTCTCCTGCTTCAGTTTGTATGATTTGTTACTCTCTTATTAGATTTATATACCACATAAAATCAGAGATGTTTTCTCATATTACTTTCTGATCCTTTTGCAAGGAGTGAACTGAATCCATTACAGCCCTACTTTCTGTCAAAGTCTTTTCAGTTAGCCTGGAAATAATAAAAATATATGCACCAAGGGCCTTGGGGGTAAATTCCATGTATTGCTCTTGCCTTCATCTGTCTATTTTTACATGGCCATGCATCTGAGTTTACTTTCTGTTCACATGTTCAGCCTTGAACACAAAACTAGCGAGATCATGGTGAATAGCAATCTGTGTCTGAACAATATATATCAGCAGCCTTGTTCACTCTGCTCTTTGAAAAAGACTGAATTATCTGAACAAAACAGTAAAACTGATAGCTTTCTGATTTAAGTTTTCCACTTCATCATGAGCCTGGTGAGCACCTTCTGGGCCCTGCAGGGGACTGTAGTAAGACTGATGAGAAGGAAGCTTGCTTGCCTACCGTGGCTTAGGAAGGGTGGCCAGTTCTAGAGAGAAGTTTTTGGTTGGGTTCTTGCCTTTGAGTGTAGTTTCAAAGAACCTTCTCATCAAGCAGTTTGTTGATGCCGTTGCAGATCTTTTTGAGGTACGGCCGGCAATCCCCGTCCAGGCTGTACAGGGCGGACAGAAACTCCACATCCGCAAAGTGGTTGAAGACGTGGTTGATGCGCCCGTGGGACCGCGCTGTCAGGTGCCGCCCTACGAGTTCGTGCACGAGCTCTTTGCACTCGTTCAGCAGTTCTGCCAGCACGTTCCTGTCAAAAGTGTATTCCACCTCGTAGAAGCTGACGATTGTCATGGCGGTTTGGTTCAGCTTCTTCCTGAACTTGTCTACGATCTCCAGCTCTTCCTGGTTGAACTGATTATTTCGATAGAGGATCCCAATTTTTATGGCCACTTTGATCAGGTCTTTCATGATTTTATGGGCTTCTTTTTTGTTTCTGGTGTGTTCCTTTGTTACTTTGTACAGCTCGTCAAAGATTTCACTGCTTGTGTCATCGATTAGCATGTTAGCCATGGTTTTAGTTGCCATTTTACTCAGGATCTTTTTCTGGGCTTGCAGTGCAAGATTCTTGGAGCTGAAATAATCGGGACCTGGTTTGGGGAAGAAAAAAAGGGGAAATGTTAATTTTATTTGGTGAATCATTTTTGCAATCAGTTAAGAAAAGTAGTACCTGCATGCTTAACTGAGGCCTTGTGTCTGATGTGTCACTGACCAGAAGAGTCACAACTGGAGGAACACTCCCAACACACTATTGCCAGGTATCCTTGGGGTTCCACACACCCATATTTCAGGTCTTGCAGCCACTGAGGGCTTTTGCTTGCAAATAAAGGAGAGAATGTTCTGGCAGGGGTATATATGCTGATTCTGTGATAGTAATTTAATTTTGTAGTTCAGTATGAAAGCTTTCTTGGCAGAGAGATCTGCTGAGATGTTGTGGTTGAAATAATACATGAAGTATCAGAGACAAGCAATATATGAACCTTCAGAGTTACACTCTGGTCATTGGGAGGCACTGTTGTTCCATGGTAAGGCTAAGCAGAGTCACAAGAATGGATTTAATTTGCCTTAATCTGTAGTATCAGTGCCTTGCCCTTTTGTTATCAATTTGCAAAATTATAGAATATGACTTTTATAAAATGTTGGTTCCTCAGTGTATGCAGTTCCTGACAGACAAAAATATCTGAGCTATTTACTCTACATTTATCAAACAAATATTTTGCATTTTTCATCTTTTACTCATATCTGCACATTTCACTCAGCAGAGCATCTGAACACATGGCTACTGCTGGGCTTTATCTCATGAACTTCTGTAATTCTTGGTCGAGACTAATTTGACCTTCCTCTGTTCTTCACATTAATGTTGGCTTCTAACCGATCTTCTGTGGACAAAGCAAAGGAAATATGGATATGAAATAACGGTCCAGGTTAATACTGGGGCAGCAAAGCCTCTGTTGGACCAAAGGGCACATTATCACTGTAGCCAGGTGGTGAAGGGGGTGTGTATCTGGGGAGGACAGCCAGTGAGTGATGGCAGAGTGGCCTCTTTGTTCCCAGACACCTTCCTTGCCTTTCCCTCACATGTCCCCTCAGTCTGTGCTCCTGCAGCGGAGGTGTCCGTGTGTCCCAGCCAGCTGGGCACCTCGCTCTGCTCACAGGGCACCAGAGCCTTGGCTGCTCCCAGGGGGATGGAGGTAACCGTGTCCTTCACCAGCTGCTGGGAAATCAAACCACTAAGAGATTAAAAATGACAATAAAAATCAAATCTTACAGTACTTATTTGACTGTGGGGCCTGAGTGAGTCTTTAAGCTGGTGGAGTGAGCTCCAAGGCCCTTTCCAGCCTTCAGCACACGAGTGTCGTCACTTCCCCTGTGCTCCTTACACCCTCATGCCAGGAAAAAGGAAAAAAGGGGTGCTGGCTGCCAGTGCTCACTTGGAGTAACACCGAATTTAAAGTCCTCTTTTAAATTCTGATTTTCAAGTTGGCTGAAGTACTAAAGTTGTCATCTTTGTGTGCCACAGCTGTACCGCTGAGCAATGTTAAAGAGCAACATTTAATTTCAACTGAACCACCACCTGGAAAAAATAATTCAATGTGCTTAAAAGAATTGCCTGTCATTTGGAGAGAAAATTGTGGGGCTGAGCTGCTGTCTGGAGGAAATAGGAAAAACTGTGATTTAATCTAGAAATGATAAAACCAGGATGAAAGCATTCTTTCACTTAGCAGTATGTGGGCATATAAATAGTATCCATGATGAGTAATTATGTGCATTTGACTCACTGAAATGGTCGATTGTTAGTGTCTGTTTCTGTAGTGAGTGCTTGCTATTAATCAAGTGGATGTAGTTGATCAGCACCTGGTTTGATCAAAAACTGAAAATAATTGCAGTAGATTTTTAGGATATTAATTTTACTGAAGTTCACGACACTTCAGCCTCGTGTCCCTTTGCCCAGGTGAGAGCCCAGCTGAATCCTTTGTGCCCGGCTCTGCTGCAGGGACAGCTCTGCAGAGCTGCTGCAATTCTGTGGCTCGAAGCAAGGCCAGCAGTTGGGGTGAGTAAAACACCCCATCCCCATCCCACACCCTGGGGACCAGCAGAGCCACCAGCACCTTAAATACAGACACGTGCAGCTTCCCTCCCACCTATGTGATCTCTGAGACAAAGCTGGATTTTAAATTAGCACATAAAAACTTCCAATGAACTTTTCAGAAGGGAGAGGTGTCTGGCATAGAAAATAAAGTGTGATATATGTTCGTGTATCCAAAGTTCTGTCTCTTATCCACAAAACTGGGCAGTGTGACCTTCAAACATGGGACTCTTTCCCGGGACACCCCTGGGTTTGGTAGCTCAGACATTGATACCACAGCTCCCAGTGAAAGGTGCAGGCTGTGAAAAGGCAGCACAGCTGGAAATCATCAGGCCAAGTTTAACTCAATATTAAGGCTGGAATGCTTTTCCACAGTGAGTCCCAAGTGTGGGATCTACTATTTAATAGCATGAGACTGAGCTCCTCCTCATCTTTCTAAAAGTAAAATAAAGAAATGTATTATTGCATTGCTGCTGTGGCTCCCTCCCCACTTTGTTTTCCTGCCTCTCCATCCTATCCTTCCGTGGCATCTGCAGCCCCCCAGCCATGCCCTCAGAAAGCAGGCAGACCCAAATCCCTTGGGCACGCTCCTTTCCCCTGCTCCCTCCAGGACGCGTGCCGCTCTCGGTACTGCAGTCTCGAGGAGCTGGCAGCGGGTTTCAGCACCGGGGCTGCCCTGTGCTTTACCCATTCAGCTGTGCCAGGCAGAAGAGGTTCCAGTGGGCACAGGCCGAGCCTGGTGGGACACAGCTTGTTGTGCACTGTGGTGTCTGTTGAGCACAGAAGCTGCAGCGGCTGC
Organism: Anomalospiza imberbis; assembly: GCF_031753505.1. Taxonomy (NCBI): domain Eukaryota; kingdom Metazoa; phylum Chordata; class Aves; order Passeriformes; family Viduidae; genus Anomalospiza; species Anomalospiza imberbis. The sequence continues at coordinate 11,805,132 of NC_089693.1, read as the reverse complement.
CACGGTCCCTGCCCCACGCCAGGAGCTGCTGCCCGGCTCCGGAGGAGGAGAAGGGCAGCATCCAGCTGCCCCAGGGAGCTGCCTGCCCGGGCCCTGGCACGGCCTGCGCTGCCCGAGCTCCTGCTGCTGGACTCAGACGATGTGTGTGGGATGGGAAGGAGGCAGCCAGCAGCCAGCAGCCCACTTGTGCATCCAGACAGCAGCGCGGGGGCTGCTCACACAGGGCTGCGCTCGCTTCGCTTGGATTCAGGGTGTGCAGCTTTGCAGCAGCATCCGCTGCAGAGGGAGAGAAGCTGTTTGGATTGATTGCTTGGATTCCTGCCTCCAAAATCACACTGAGCTCAGACACCCAGGTGACGCCTTGCCTTTCAAAGATCACAAGTGGTTAGCCACATGATCACATTCAGGCTTTCGTGGGGACAGCATGTTTACCGTGGCAGCCTTTTCTTACTGCAGCACGTTGCTCACTACACAAAATACATCTTCACCTCCTACATACAGCAATTCTATTTTCTGCTTTCTTTCATACAGCAAAACAAATCAGCAACGACATTATAGATGCTATTAGCTTTCAGGAACATTTCACTGAGGCTAAAAATGAAAAACCACCCTCCAAACACACTGCTTTGCCGGGTAGTGATTAGCTTCCATTATAGAAAATCTGACATCTTAGTTTTTACTAAAGAAAGGGCCAGTTCTGCTTCAGATCTGCTCTCACCTTGTCTCTGTCATCTAGAGATCTGTGTATGATAAAAGCTGTTTAAAAAGCTCCTTGTGGTGGGATTGATCCTACAGCAATCTTCCATCCTTCTGGAAGTGCAGCTCTCCAGCCCTGTGTTTGTTTCCCCTGCTGTGGTGCCCATGGAGGGGTGGCGAGTGCCCAGCTGTGGGCAGGAGAATGTGCCCAGGGAGTCCCATGGTCAGGGCAGGACACCACTCCCCACCAGTGACCACCCAGCTCCTGGCATGCAGTGCTGAACATGACAAAGATGTCTCACATCCACTAAACTTAATAACACGATTGCTTAATAACAGAGTTGCTTAATAACAGAAGTGCAGAAAAAGTTTGGCAACTCTAGAGAGTGGATGTAAGAGTTTTATATTTTAGGAGTTTTGAGACTAACATGCAAGAACATCTGTAATATTCTCCAAACATTTTGATTGCAGATGGCTGTACCAAGTACAAAATGGTCAGAACTAAATGCTCAGCAATACTATTTTTATGTAAATCTGCATTCAGCTGCTCTGTACAAAACACACAGCAAATGCAGTCAACCAGAAGATGCTTCCACTATGGTGAGGAGGTAGAATGGTCAACATTTGCTGGAAGCAATTATGAGGATATGGAAACCAGCCTCCTGAACAATGAATCCCTTTCCCCTCCAGTTAGCCACTTAGTCAAAGCCATGATACCATTTTGCAGCCAGGATATTTTCTCCCCTGGCTAATGACTGAAAGCTGAGTTGAAGTGAACTCTGGAGAGAGTGTGGCTTCACCGCAAAAATGGAGACAGGAGGAGTTGATCTCAAGGGTTTCTGTGGAGGTTGTCCAGTGCATTTTTAATTGTATCAGCAGGCTGGCTGGAATTTCACCTGACACTGAGAGCTGTTACCCCAGTGCCTGGTGCAGCTTGTCCTGGGTAATCACTTACCTCAGCCATTGGCTTCACCTGCTCCAAAGGGAGACACACATGGAGCTTTGCCTGATTTTCCACTATACTGGGTGTAACCCCAGCTCAAAGCAGTCAGGGTGGTTGTGTTTTCCAGCCAAGGACTGCACGTGGTGGAGCAACTGAGTAGGCTTGAGAGCATCCTGGAGAGGTGAGTTGAGCTGTTTTAAATTAAAGGTCTGAGCTGAAATCATGAAGAGGCTGCGGGTCTGAAGAGGGTTCCTGCAGCTTGGCAGGAATGGGAGGTGATGGGAACCAGAAAAGGTTCCCTGCATCTGTGCTCCAGCTGTACTGGAAGTAAGCAAAGGGCTGGACCTTAACTGAACAAGATAGAAATGCATTAGAAGGTAAAGATGATGAAGAGGCTGAAATATTTTTAATACTCCTGAATCTTCACTTTTAAAATGCAGCTTCTGCAGCAAAAGACAGGCTTCAAGGAGTCAGCAGTGCTGCTGGAAACGTGGGCATCCCTCCAGCTGCTAGCATTTGCTCAGGCTTGTGGGAGATGGACCAAGCCAAGGGCCAGGCACACTCTCAGAGTCTGCTACAATGTGAGATAGCTGGGTTGTGAAAATTGTTGTAGAAATGTGCTGTTCTAATGACTTGTGTGACCCAGTTTGAATGCGTCTGTGTACTTTAACTTAGTGATATACCTGCCCCTGAGCCTGGAAGTCTGGGAATGGCAATGAGGCAGCTGGATTGTAAAACTCTTGCAGTGGATATCTGAATGGTTAATCCAGTGCTGTTTCTTTATAATCTAAATATTTTCCTGTAATGGCTACTTTTCTTGACATAAATACAAAAAAATCTAGTTAATTTCCATCATTCAGGTAAAATGTTAGAGGAAATGAGCTGCAAATGTGTATATTACTTATCCATTAAGTCTTACTTACATGTTATAGGATTGATTAGAAATGTCAACTGCAGGACTTAGTATTTCAATGTAGCTCTAAAAGCAGGCAGGAAGAAAAGTCCACTAAAGCCACTTGTAGTGAAGTGTTTTAGTCCTGAGCAGCCCAGGCACGAGCTCTGAGTGTGTCTATTACTCTTGGACAGCTACAGGATCACTGCAGAAGAAACATTCAGTGTTTCCAGTAACTTTAAGCCAAGAAATCCAATAGAGCAGATGGAATACATCAGCTTTCAGGGAGGGCCAATTTAAACACGTGTAAGCACCAGGGGCCCAGTGCTCAAACTTTAACACTTCTAAATTGTTACTGTGAGCATAAAAGGGTTGCTCACATCCGCAGTGGAACAGGAGATTACAGACTGATAATTATATGACCCTGGGAGAATGTACCAGTACCCAAACATCTGAAAGCAGAACTTGGACATGCTGGAAATGGCAGCAACAGCCCTGTACAGAGGAAATATGACTGAATGGAAAAAAAACCCATTTTTTCCTTTCAGTGCTTTAGATGAACAGTAACTATGCCACAAAAACAGCTCTGTCTGGGAACCCGGGGACTGGAGATTGCAATGGACAGTCTTACTTCTGCTGCTGATTTGTATCTGGCATTTACTTTTCTAGAACTCTGTTGTTGCTACATACTGGAGTTGCCTTTCAATACCTGGAGGAGGTGGTGGAAGGCTGGGGGGGCCCTCCTGTAAAGAGAAGAGCAGTGCAGAGCGAGTGGATAGACTGCTGTCCTCTGGGTAATGCCTCCAGGAGCCTGTCCAGGGGAGAGGAGCTCAGCTGCAGTTTCCACCAGCTCTGATGGAGTTGCCAAAAAAGGGTCTGGCTGAGTTTTGCTCCTGCTGCCCCTGGTAGCTGGCTGGGAACTGAACTGCACTGCTGTGCTCCTCTCCTGGGTCTGAAAGCAGTAGCTGGCAAGCGGTGTGTGGGTGACAGCACTGTCCCAGAGCTGAGCCGGGCTCACAGGCTGGAAACTCTCCCAGGCACTCCCTTGAATATATGGCCCAGCTGACACCACGCTGGGACTGTGTATGGCTGCTGTTTGACATTACAAATGAGACACTGTGCTTGGTCATATCCTGCAAACTCACATCCAGCTTGTGGGAGAGGAAACCACTCCCTGCCAAAGGGGCTCACTGGGGATCATCTCTGCCACTGTGTCCCACAAACCAATGGGCTGGACCAGGCAGCAGCTGCTTTGGTCATCCAGCCTGCCAGGACCAGCTGGGCACATGCAAGCAGCAGACACCTCTCTGAAAGTGGCCACTAAAGCTTTTAATTTTATTAACCTGCTAACATAAATCAGAACCAAAGCCTAAACCAGGCTGTGGCTCAGGGAATGGTGTCTTTGTAGGGTGACTTTCAAGAGCTCATTTTCAACTTTGCACCTTGTGTTTTGCAGCACAAGGGGGGGGAAGCTGTGCCAAGGCAGCAAACACATCTGGTTAGGTGCTGGCAGCTGGCAGTGACCACGAGCGATGCAGAGCTTGCACAACACCCTGAGGTACACCCAGAGTGTGAGCAAGACTTTGCTCTTAAATGAACTGCTCAGGAGTTAAAATCTGTCTGCCAGGAGGGACAGTAAAATACCAGGGTGTTTGGGTTTCTAAGATTTGCTGTACAACTAAAAGAGGTTTTGATAAACTGACCACTGTATTTTATAAATTGGTTTAAAGTCTTTTGATGTCAGTTTATGTTCATGTCAAAATACAGTGCAAAGAGTGAACACTCCTGTCCCAGAAAAAGCTTGTTTAGCTCTGCCTGATGCTGCCAGACAAAAAGGTTCCCCACTAACAGCAGAGTTTTGACAAGGGAAGATTGGTTACTACCCCTTGCAACAACCGATTGATCCTGTTCTTGTTTTGAGACAGGTGTTTCTGACTATATTAACGTGGGGTTTTTTTAGATGGTAGTTTTACTCTAAAACACTTCCTTTGACCAAAGAGGCATGGTGGCAAACCCAAAACACTACAGCCAGATCTTATTTAAGCATGGATAGCTCACCAACCCCAGCAGCCCATGCCTTGGTGCCACTCAGGGGCATCTTTAATTGGCCAGGAGTTTTTGGCCTTCAAAATGTCTGTGAAGTTTTTTTTTTTCCCCAATATAAGCTCTCCAGAAAGCCTTGGGCAGGAACTATTGAAGAATTTAACTTCAGTCTCTGAAACATTTTGTGTTTCATGTCCTTTTCCATTCCCACAATTACCACATTTATTACACTGTCCTTTCTAGAAGACACAGCAGGGAAAAAAGAAGCTATCATGGGGACTGTGTGGCAAAAATACCCAATTAGTCAAATAATTATTATCTCTATAGGAAAATTATGCTTGTTTTAATGTCTGGCCCTGTAATTTTCACAACAGGATTGTAATGAGTTCTTTGATATGTGCTAAGGGGTTGTTTATTGCTTAGAAGGGACAGAGGCTCTCGGGGAATATCAGGCATATAATGAATGATAAACAATTATCTTGTTAAGGAAGGAAGGCTTGTAGGCTTCTTTGAAAGGATTCAACCATCATGTTCCTCCACACTAAGGTAACAATTATCCAGGAAAGACAGGATTTTCTTGCCAAAGTTATTGTTTGTCACAGAGACTTAAAAGCCATGTGAAACCTTTGAAGATCTTGCAGCTGTCTTGTTTTATCCAGATGCAATTTTTGTAGCAGCTTCTCTTTGTCAATGATCTGTAGAACTTGCTTGCAGTGGTTCCAAACTGGTAGATTTGTTCTGAACAAAAACTTGAAAAAGCTGTTTGAACATTGTGACACTTGCACAGGTCTTGGGGGCTTTCAGTCCAGTTTCATGGATGACTTGAATTCTTGATGAGGGTGTGCATGGTTTTCATGTGTTCTTTTATCCTCTCCTCTGGCAGGGTGAGGGAGAGAGGAAGGCTGTGGAGGCATCTGTGCTTTTGTGGGCTTGGTGCTTGGCAGTTACCACAGGCACCACTCCTGGTTAAGGGCAGGGTCAGATTTCCCTGTGCTTCTGCAGCTCAAATGCTTTCTGTCCCTTCCAAAGAAGTCTCTTTAGCATGCAGGAGCTGGTTGTTCCCAGTAGGAACAAAATAATATGCTGTTAGTAAAGCAAGGCCCATCAATATCAGCCCTAAATATTAAACAAGGCCTCTGTGCAATCTGTGTGCTTTAAATAGTTAAAGTGCAGCTATGAAACAAGCTACTGGGTACTGCTTCACCAATTGCTATTTTTTCCCCACCCATTTCTCATCCTTTCAGGAAGAAAATGTTGAGGGTTTATTTTTGTGCCTTCAAATTGCTTGCTGTTGCACTACACTGCTCTTTCTCCGGAGATAAAACGTCCTTGCCTTTTACATAAAATAATTCTATTTTTGACTCTAATATATTAAGAATGGCATGAAAAATAACCACATCTATGCTCTAGGGATGTACAAAATTCCATGAGAAAGCAAGCAATTGGGACCCAAAGGGTAGCTGGTCTGAAGATGCTGTGAAACTGAGATGGCATTTCTCTGTAGCTTAACATGAGGCTGAAGGAACATGGGAAGGGGGAAGTATTTCTGCTAAACCAGGTCAAGGTGAATAAACTCCCAAGAACCCACACCAGGATGCAGCTGCAGCAGGTGTCTAGCTGCTGCTGACCAAGTGGCTGTGTGAGCTGAGTTCTGCCATGTCCAGAGGGAGAGGATGGAGCAGCAGCTCCACCCCTGCAGAGCTATCCCAGACACGCTGCTCGTCTGCTCCCCTCTGTGGGACAGGCAGGCTCTTTGGGGTGTGAGAAACACAGCTGTAATTCACTCTGCTTGTGTGCTTTTGGTTTTAAAAACAGGCAAAACCCCTGACAACAGCACTGTGTCTTCTCTGCTTGCAGTGCTCCAAGCACTGAGCCAGTGCGAGCTGGCTGGGCTGGGTAACACCTGGAGGGTGTGTGGAAATGGGAAGAGGCCAAGGGGATTCCGGGGAAGGACGGGCTCTTGAAGCTTGATATGAGTTAATGGCATCTGTCTATCTGGAAAAAGAGGGAGATACTTTTTTATGGACACTGTGTGCTATTGTCTTCCTAATTTGGTATTTGGTTGCTTGACCACTTGGTTTTGAATTAAGAAGTTGATGGATGGAAGGGGAATAATCCAATGCCAGATATCAGGGGCAGCTGGAAAAACATACTGTTGGTCCCTAAATAAAAAGGCCAGAGGAGCTGTTAATGCCAACATTTAATTCCAGCCATGCTTCCAAACTCTGTTTATACCAGAGAACAAAATCAAATGAGGGGAAGGTGAAGAGGACAATAATGGCAGAAATGTCTGACAGCAGTTCACTTTCCTAAGTCAGGAGCAGACACTGTAGACTGATCACAACATGTTTAAAACTATTAAGGAAAGAAGGTTTCCTTAACTTTTGCATAGGCTATTTATTGTCTAATTTTTATTCTCTGTGTATGTGTTTTGGGGGAGTCAATTAAAAAAAATTTAAGCTGTTGATTAGTTCTCACAGCTCTGGAAGAGGAGGGTCCCATTTGGAGCTGCTGTTTGACAGTGCACAGAGAGGCACAGCTGTGGCTGTCTTAGAGCTGGAAGGGTAGGACTGTGATGTGAGTGTCACTAAGCAAACAAAGGATGTCAAACCTGCTCCAACATGAGAGCCTGGCATGGGCATAAGGGAGCTTCAAGTGAGGCTTATCCTATGATGGACTGATGTTCCTTGACAGACTAAACAAAAAAAAAAACCCAACCCTCCCCCTCAACAAAACAAACACAACCCTTTAACCAAACAGAAAATCCCACTCAAAACCCCAACCCAAAACTATTGCTAGAAGAGGCTCTGCAGATGTGTGTGTGTATTACTAAAGAAATAGTTTTCTGACCCCTCCCCTTAGAGATACTATGTCACAGAATCATTACTTACGAGGTATGTGGGTGCACTTATCTCTGTATTTTAACAGTTTTCACTCCCTCCATGAATGCAAAGGCCTGGAGTTGTAAATACATCTAATTTATCACTGACTGCAGTCCAAAATTTTAGCTCCTATTCTGAGATTGTGCAGGAGGTAAAAAAGGACTTCACAAGTTGCATCAACTCTTCCAAATCTGTTTAAGTCTTTTGGGGTAAAGAAGATGCTCTGGATTAATTCATGGCTCCCACTGCAAGGACTCTCCTCATGCCTTTCAGAGCATCCCGTGCTCCCTCTGCCCCAGTGCTGTGTCCCACTGCAGGGTGGAGAGCACCAGCATTTCTGAGCCAGGTGTTGAACTCTTGCACTTACAGCAGGTTTCAGGTGCAGACCTGAGCTCCAGCGTGGGAGGGAGGGTTTCACTGATGCTTGAAGTTTTGTTCCCTCCAGCCCCAATTAGTTGTTGATTGTGCTGCAGCTTTATGAGCCCAGCACAATACCAGAAGGGAGTGTTGCTTATGCAAGTTCATAAAAGACCTAAGGGTACCCTTCCTCTCTGAGCAAGAGCTGCTGATAATATTAGTTTCTGAATGATGCCTGCTCTGGTTTCTTTTAACTCATGTGAAGTTTTTGGGTTTTTTTTTAACAATTTCCTTACAGACTTGTAACAGACAATCCCACTGTGGCCTTGCTGAAACACGCCCTGTTTGCTGTTTGATTATAACCACCAGGACTGATATTGCAGAATCCACCTGCAGTGAGTTAGTTCAATGGTATACTTATAAATCAGCTAGTGATGTTACAAGTTTAAAAGAGAAAATTTATTCTTAAGTGTCACCGGCTTCTTGCTGACAAACAAATGAGTAAATTCCTTCTCCTTGTAGTTTAGGCATTTTCCCCCTTCTTCAACAGAGAGGATATAAAGCCTGTGCTACACTGAAAGAGCTGCCCACATATGAGCACTAGAGCTCTGCACACCTTTACAAGAAAATCTGACCTCAATGTGTCAATTTCCTCGATGCAGGGTGAAACCAATGCTTTGTTTTCTTTCTGAAAGTGCTTGTAAAGTATTTGTTAGCAACAGCAAAGCTGAAACTGAAAGGACAGAAGATGTGACTACTTCGAAGAAAAGTTTGCTGTTTAGTGTTGTTCCCCAAAGAGGACAACAAAACTAGAAGAGTCTCCATTTACTTATTATTTTGAACAATGCTTTACTGTTTGCTTGGTTACTCAAAAGAAAAGGAAAGACATTTTTATGGTTGCAGAACATTAGGCTGTGCAGAATCCTTGAGTAACTTTATTTTCCTTTTTTTTTGTTTCTTCTTCTCCATCCCTAGAGAAAGATTACTTGCTGGGGAGATGGCCAAACCAGATTCTGAATGGAAAACTCGTGAACAAAGGAAAAAGTAATGCTGGTCAATGCAGCTGGGATTCATCACACTCTCCATCTCTTACAAGTTTTTTGCATCTGACTGGGGATTTGTTGGTAGGAACACGCTGCCTTATGCCTCAGATGTGATCTATAACCTTGTTTTCCTTTAAAATGAAGTCTGATTTGGACTTTAATATACCCTTTGTGTGATCTGCTCCACACTGCTTGTCTACAGTGTCAGGTCAAGCATCTGATCAAGATGCACAAAACACTAGGAATGAATATGTGATGAATTCCATCCCTGTGGAAAAAAGGACACAGGTTAATATATCTATCTATTCCACATGAACCAGACCACCTGCTGTATTCTTCACACTTGTCCTCTGCAATCCTGCCACAAGGAATGACCACTGTGGAAACTTAATCTAGGCTAATGAAAGCTGAGCCTTATAGTACAAGCAAAAGATTATTTCCTTTGGAAGGACAGAAAACCTGGGAAGGTAGAATTAAAGGTCAATTCTGTTCCTCCTTGGTTCAAAATCTGCATGAATATTATCTGCCAAAACTTATCGTGTCTTAGTGTTGTACACCAATGAAAGAAAAAATCCTGAATTTATACTGGGGAAAAAAAAAAAAGGAGGAGAAACTTGACAACTGGTGATGGTTTCCTTGTTATGGGTTTAAAGTAAACTGTTAAGCATCAGTATCTTCACAGTGAGGTAACTGACCCATAAATAACATAAATAACACCTGACAGTCAGAGCTCCTGCAGAGGATAAACACTCATGAAGATAATCTGGTTTTGTGCTTTTACCTTGTTCATTGTGTGTATACATATTGCAAAGCACATCATGCCAGGAGGGAAATACTGATAACAGGGATGCTTTTGCTGTCATCAGTCTCTAATAACACTAACAGCAGCGGCTGTAACCACCCATGGTGCTGAAGTTCACTCGGAGTACAGCTCTTTATTTCAGGAAAGCAGAAATGGGAAAGATGCTGGAAAAGTGCTGAAATGGTCAAGAGAGTTCTTAGAAGGTCTGTTTCATTATTCTGAGGCATGTGAGTAACAGCAATGTGTTGTGTGGGGGTTTATATATATATATATGTATGTATGTATGCACATGTATCCTCATTACATAACACTGCAGCTCCAAGGAGTCAGGATTGATTTTGCATAGGAAAAAACCAAAAATCACTGCCTTTGCATTACCTACAGAAAGGCCTGACAGGACAAGCCTCAACAACACACACAGTTAAACAGAATGTGCCATCCCTCATAGTTTCAATTCTGTGACATCTCTGAGTACATGGGCACTGGGCTGATTTGTGATGATGCCTCCACGTGTACAGAGAGCATCCAGCTGGGCAGCGCAGAATGGAACCTCTGAGGGCAGCAGTGACATTGGCTCTGGAGAGAGGCTCCACAAGAACTGAATCTGGCCCAGGCTGATGCTAAGAGAAAGCAATGCAGCTCAGCCCACACACTGCTATCATCTGGCTGCTCCAGCTGCCAGCAGAGCTGCTGCCTTCGGCTCTGGGGATGGAATAACAGAGTCCCACGGCCTGAGGGAATGCTGGGCTCACCAGCAGGAACTCATTCCACCCAAGCAAATGACACTTCTGAAGGGACTTCGGTCAATGCAGACCTTTCTTGATCACGAACATGGATTTTTAGAGTATCTGTGGTACCTGCTGAAGAAGCAGAGGCCCTGGCCTGTTACCTCTCCTTCTGGAGCCATTTTAAGTATAGGCAGCCTCTCGAGGCTGACCTAGAAAGTTTCCAAAGGTGAGTTTGGATCCATGTTATCTCTCCTGGAATTGACATGGTATTCAAAGACTGAACACCTTGTGGAGCTTTCTCAGCTAGACCAGCAGCCACCTGAGGGAACATACTGCTTACTGTCCTCTTGCTGCTTTGTAGGACTTGGTAAATCCTTCTTTCCTAGAGAATTAATCTTGCATTTCTTAGTCCTGCCCGAGGACACATTGTGGCAGCAGCTCTCTGGCCACAGAGAGCAGCAGGCACAACTTTCCCAGGCATTGTCCTGGGGAAGGCTGTGAGAAGATCAGAAAAAAGAATGAGAAACAATTATCCTCACTTGCTGCACCTGTTGTTGTGAACATGTGGAACGTGTTACGGAGATTTGTTTACCAAAGGGTGATTTCTTAATTGGCCGATGGTGTTTGGATTGGAGGACCAATTAGGTAAAAGTGTATCAGACTGTCTGTCAGGACAATGGGTTTCTTAATAAGTACAGTATAATAGAGTGATTGATCAGCCTTCATGGAATCATGGTAATTATTACCCAGCCGGGGATGCTGTGCTACAACAGACACTGGGCTCAGTGCTCTTCCTGCCTGAAGAAACGTGACAAAATCCACTTCTTGCTCCGCTCTCATCAGTCCTATAGGGAAAAAAATGGATTTTGCCCAATCCTATGTTTCCCATTCAACTTCTTATACAACAAAGGAAAGTGTTAATTCCTTTCATGAAGGGGGATTTCAGCAGTTCTGGCATGTCCTGCTGCAGATGGGCAATCCCCAGAGAGGACTTTGTCATGCAGGGATGGGCCAGATTGCTTGGAGCCCAGTTCTTGTAACTGGCCCAACTCTCTTTAGTGAGGGGGTCTAGCAACCCTTATCACACACCTGTCTAGAGAGATAAGTCCCATGTTCCTGCTTTTGTAGGGTTTGAATTTTCCTGCAACAAGGTCTGTCTGTAGTTCCTGCCTGTGCTCCAGCTGCTGCCATAGCATAACCCAGGGACATTCACATTTAAGTACACAAGGAATGAGCAGAAAGCAGAGAGCCTTTGATTAAATGAGATTTCTGTGCTTTTAAATGGAGATAGGAGCCTTACAAAGGAATGACTGCATATGTGTAATTCATTACTATTATTTCATAAACCACAATAATTTTGAGATACCTGTGGGTTTGCATCAAACAGCCTAGAGAGTGATAATCCAGTGTTTGAGCTCTGAATATAGGTATTGCTCATAGGGAATAAACTGCTGGCAGGAACACTTCAATAAACTCTACCATCAAGCTGAATGATACTTTAAAATAATTGTTTAACTTTTACTAACAGTCATTATTAATTAAATGAAGTTTCCCAGGATGCTTTAAACCAAAAGAGAGAATGTTTGCAGTCCTCTGCATAGAGACATCACACATTACATATTCAACAGGAAAGGTCTGGGAGAAGAGCCCTTTTGTTTATTCTTATTTCCTTTTAACCAATGCTAATCTGAGGTCCTAGTCTCATGCTGTCAAGCCCTACGCTTCAGTATAGCTGAAGCTTCCTTTGGCAAATAACTGAGCAGCAATTTAACCCTGTGGGCCTCACCTTAGTGAGCAGGGTTTGCTGCCAAAGAGAGCTGGCCTGCTTTTCTTTTTTATTTTTTTCCCCTTTCCCCACTCAAGTCTATTCAAATAGCTCCTTTTGCAGCAATCTGTTCTCCTCTGGGCCTGATGCTGTTGCTGAGGTCCCCTTGGCATGGAGCTCTTCAGGCCTGCCTTTGCTCATCTGCGTTTCTTCAGCTTCTGGCAGCATTGGTCCCTCCCTGCCCACGGGTCTCTCAAGGGTTGTTTCAGGAGCAGCACCTCCCCATCAGTCAGCTGTCTGTCCTTTCTCCAAGCCTAAAGCCAGGAGGTGTTTAGCCACCTGCCACTTTTCAGTATTTTCTCCCCAAATATCAGATACTCTCATGCTTACAGAGAAAGCACATGCAGAAGCTTTAGCTTTTTGGCTTATTTAACAATCAATGCAAAATATGTCTGTGATAAAATTGCATTTTCTTATGGCAAATGGGCTCCCCAGTGAGCCTCTCAGACTCCCCACTGTGTGAGCTCTCATTAAGTGCAGCCTACTGGTGGTAGTGTAAAGTTGCTTCAGTGGACATTTATTTGACTTTAATATACACCAAATTGCTTGTGGAAAGCTTTTATCAAAGAAGTAAAACTCCAGATACCAGAACTCTGTCTCTTATCTAGTGAGAGATAGCCTATAAATCCAAGCAGCAGGTTGGAGATTGCAAGATTTCTGACAAATGGAAAGAGTGGGGTAAAAATAAGAAAGTCAGCTGTCGTTGTGTGTGTTCTGGTCCCATGCTCATGCTCGTGGCTGGCTGATGCAATTTCTTCTTGGAACTCACACAAAGGATCTATCCTAAGACAGCAGCTGAAGAGGGGTTTGTATCCAGTGACCTTTGCTTAAGTGAGACCATTAATGCTCTGAACACAATTGTATAAATGTGATGATATGCCGCGGTTTATGCAAGGCAGCTGAGTTTCTTAATCAAGATGGTTATAATAATGATACTGCTTTGTAAACTGGTCAAATGGAACCTGATAAATCTCATTAACAATCTGATAGGTATGGTTTGTAAAATTCTAGAGATGCTTGAGAATTGTACGGCAATCTGCTTTGTTCCAGAATAAAACTTGGTTCAACACTATAAAAAGAATCTAGCATATTTCAATATTCTAAATATGTGCACTTTGATGTCTTAGTTTGGGCATTCCTGTAATGGCTTCTTCTAATACAATTTAATTGCTTTCTTATTTTACATTTACCCATAAAAATTCTTTATTTTACAATCAATGAAACTATATGCATTTGGAGGCAGCTTTTTCCGTTAATTTTCTTTCCAAAGGGAAATTTGCAAAAATTGAAATATATGGCTAAGATGTTGTAGTAAGAAAAAAGTTATCTGCTCAGATAAGCTACAGAAAACAAATTTTTTAAAGAGAATACTTGCATTTTTTTCTTCACAAAGGTGAAGAAAATACTGCCTTGTGGAGGAGCATTTGCTGTATGGGGATTTGCCTCTGAAATAGCTGGGGATCTCAAAGGTTGCATATGAACAAGATTTAGAACTCCATTCTACTTCCTTTTACATAGATAAGAATTATTTTGCTGTATTCAGAGTTCCATGAGAGAAAGTCTTTACTGAAATAAGTGATAACGGCCTAAAGTGACCAGGTAAAATGATGATGTCACATCTGATGACACAGAGCTTTCTTTTTCCATGATGTACTTAGGTTTGACTCAACCACTTCTCATCCAAAACTGACTTAATCTCCAGTAGGTCCCCTTTCCTAACTCTTTTAGGGGGAACTCACTATTTAAAGGGGACATATCCCAATGAACCATTATATATTTTTGGGTGCACTTCACCACCTTTCCCAGAATGTGTTTTGGTACAAGATATTTGGTGTTATTGTTCTGATTTCCCACAGCTATCAGATCATAACCCTGCATTGCACAGTGGCTCCAGTCTGAATTAATGTCTTGAATTTAAAAAGTATGTCTGTCTCATACTCAGGCTCTCACCCTCCTCACTGGGGACTGAATTAGCAAATGAAGAGAAGGACTATTTTCTGGTTTCTTTTAGACATGTTTATTTTTCACCAAGACAACTTCTCAGAGAACAAGCTGAAATCTTACTGTGTCTGCTCTTTCCTCATTCCTTTTTTTTTTTTTTTTTTTTTTGTTTTCCTCACCACAAAATAATAGAAATCATCTGGAATATGGGGATATAAATTATTTCTGTCAATTGCTACATTTAGGAGTGACTTTTAATGGCGTTATCTTTGCTTCAGAAGTGAAGAGGCCACAGGCATGGGTCAGTAAAGCAGTAAAGGAAATAAACAGCTTCAAAGACAGGAATGGAGAAACGTGTGCAGTGGATGCTTTAAAGCCCCTGGAGTTTTGAAATATAATAGGCTAATTCTACCAAACTCGAAAGATTTGTATGATTTCTGAAACTCTTAGTTCTATGTCATTTCTTGGCCGTCATTTTTATCACATAGGCTAATTACTGTATTTTGGTTAAATATGGGCAACTATAATCACACTCTGTTCCTCCAGTCCTGCTTGTGCAATCTTTCTTTGTCGTACAAGGAAAATGGACTTAAAAAACCCCCAAAAACTTCAAAGGTTTACGAGGGATCTTTAAAAGATGCCATGAAAAAAGTTTCCTCGGATTCCTTGCAGAGTTTGCAGTGTCACATTGCAGCACTCTCATGAATGAGCTCCAGAGTAAAGCTGCTGGGGCTACTTTCCCTAATTGAGATGTGCAGAAATGAACTGAACACTCTAAGTGGAACAAAGTAACCCTTTCGAGGTCCTAGGACAGACTGCGAGGGGCTGGTCACACCAGCAAAGCCACCCCCACGTGAAAATATCAAATCCTTATCCCTTGAGCAGCTGCCATAAGGAGCCTTTTCTCCTCAGTCACTCCTGACCGAGGCACTGAAGTGGGAAGAAGTGAATGAAAAGACTTTCCTTTCGTTCTCCATTGCCAGAGAACAGCTCTCAGAACAGAGCTTTTCAGCAGTACCCTGATTAGAATGGCTGCAGGCTCAGGGGACTCCCTGTTGCCAGCCTTGGCACCTTGCTGATTTTCAGCACTATTTGTTACTTTTTTTAAACCCAAAGCCAATTGAAACTAATGAAAACACTCTTCCTTAACAGCCAGGGATTTCGCAGCCAAGCGCTGCTTAAACTTTCTAATGTGAATAGCTTTGTCATTTTATAGTGTATGTTCTGAGTTAAATGAGCAGATCTTGCTGGGAAATTGAATTAAAAAATATTGATTTCCCCCTTCCTCATATCTTTCCAAATATGTCCTAATTTTTTGCCAGTTCTAAGGTGACCCTGTTCATGCAATCTAATGTTTCATAGCTATATTGAATAATATCCCAAAGATGAGTCAGGGCATGGCTGAAATTTGCACTGAAGTCATAGAAAAACATAACCCCTGAATCAAAAATAATTTGTGGTCTTTCCTATATCCTCTGTCCCTAGGTACAGAATCAGCCTCTGAAAAGGTTTGCTTTTCTTTAAAATGAGCTAAATCCTCTGGTGTACACCAGCACCTGTGCTGGCACACTGGTCCAGTTCTACACCCAGAGAAGGAGCACTCTCCTCACCAGACTTATTTTTAATAGGTTGACTGAAGAACAATACCCCCTCTGCACCTAATGAGACTTAAGACTGGACAAATACTACGGCTTTATCTACTTATGCAGTTGATAGCAGGGAAAATCACAAGTTCCAGACTGTCTCTAGCATTCGTGTAAGCTGGAATTCTTAAACTATTTTGATAGAAAATATTGGCTGGCTGAAATATTGTTGGAAGTGCATGCATTTTTTCTAAAATTCCTAGTGATTTCCTGTCAATCTCCCAGGTTTTCAGCCCTTTCTTCTTGAGTCTGCCATTTGAGTTCGCCTTGCTGCACTGATTTAGGCTGAAAAAGTGAATTGTTCTCCCATACAATAGGGAATCCAGCTCAGTCCTCCTCTTTAGACTAATAGCTGATACTGACCTTGGTCATGTAGACTTGCTGTCTTTTTGGAAAAAAATCCCAAACAAAACCATCAAAACAAACCAAATACCCCAGAAAAAAAATTATGCATAGATATGTTACACAATTTTTTTTTTTCCAGGAAATTTTTGATTCTCAGTGACAACGCAGCACCACTAGATTTTGCAGTGCAAAGACTGCCTTTTAATCAAATCTTGCATACACTTATGTAGATCTCCTTAATGATAATTTCATCTCTGTGACACCATAGGACTGGTAATGCTAATTGTTTCAGTTGCCATTGTTACCTACTGTCCAAAGCCTTTGTCATTTCAGAGGACAGCAAATGCATGTATTGTGATATCCTAGTTCTAAAATATACAACAGAGAAATTATTGTTATCATAAAATGTTCTAAATGTATGAAGCATGAAAGGAACAACCCTATTTGTCATACACATTGAAGGGTTAAGTCACATATTTTGGGAGCACTGTCGCTTATTAAAAAATTATTTACGAGCTGAATTGTATCACTTCTAAATATATAAAGAGTTGGGATGGCTTCCAACAATTACTGAAGAAGCCAGCCAAGTGATGCTTTCCAATTAAATCAGGCTGAGTAGTTTGGTTTTTTTTCTTTTTTAACTTCTCAGGGTCCTGTGTTCTTGCTTCTGTTTTTTCATGATTCAAGCAGACAATGTATTAACCTCATGCAAGTGAAGTCTCACACATCTCCTCTTTGGTCTCCTTTCATGTGCTGGTGAGCAGTAGGAGTCTCTCTAGGTACTCCCTACATGAAAGGTGTCTTTCTTGTCCATATAAGTGCTGCTGCTGGTGCTTCAGTCCTTGCTTTTATTTAGAACCAGTTGTTATACAAAGATTCAAAGCTTTTAACTTCAGATAGCTTATTTATATTTGTAATGTTCAATCTTTGATAAAGACTGTGTTAAAAAACCTGAGTAAAGAGTGCAGAGCTGAAAGCACTGACTTCCATGGCTGTGCCTGTGCAATTCAGGTTATACAAAGAGACAGATGAAAGTCCATGATGTCTAATTTATTAGAGGGGAAATAAAGAACAAATTAATTAAAAAGAAAAATGCTGGACAAAAAAAAAATCACTAAGCCCTAAAGTATTCCCTTTCCTCCTTGTATTGGATGAAGCTCAGATGTTTACAGGGAGGTCATGCAGCACTACTCACGTGTGGTATCACACTGGCACCAGGTCTTGATTGGGAAAAAATTCCACAATTCTCCACTGGTTTATTTCCTGGGTGAAGCTTATTATAGAAAGTTACATCTTTATATCTAGGCTGAGTCCTAGACTGTAGACCTGGAGGATATAAAAACCCCAGCAGCCCATGAACTTTGTCCAAGTTGTCTGAGAAAAAGGTAATTATGAAAACCTAGTCAAGTCTTTATAAGCCTAAATTTACTGTAAGCACTCTGAACTGAAAAAAGTTACATAATCTGCAAAATTAAATAGAACACTGAAAACACTGCAGTAGACTATTGAGTTCTTATTCCTTGGGAGTGCCTATTCCTCCCCATGGCTGGCTATAGTCATCGTTGCTGCAGAGTTCACTTTGTTCTATGCTGAAGAAATATGTCAGCTCCAGAGCACATAGGGCCTGCCTTTATTGCTGGGATTGGAAGATTGCCACTCAAAGATTTAATCAGAATTGTTTATTTTTTTCACCACTCTGGAGCAGATAACAAACTCATTTGGGTATCTGGCATATTTATTTAGCTCTGTTACGGGTTCATCTACTCACCCATGATAGTTTACAAGATTTAAATAAAGGTTTCTCCTCGATTAGTGCTGGAAAATGAAGCCAGCCTGTGTAACTTGGAAAAATTATTTAAAATTATGGAAATTATTCCTGTACAAGGAAGACAGAAATAGCCCAATACAAGTGCATTCCGCAGTTGCCAGTTGAAACAGCAGCCTATTTTGTGCTGTGCCTTTTACTGATTCATTTCTAGGGTTGTTCTCTAAAAAGAATCTACAGTTAGTGGGACTGAAGTGCTGCTTTCTGTCAAGTGGAAACTGAGTGGCTGTTCCATAGCCTTTTTCCAAAAGCTTCCTTTGAAAGCTGAAACACTGGAGCACAGAGATCTGCCAGAGCCTGCCTCTGGGAACGCAGGAATGCAGTCCTTGCCCAGTGGCTGTAGGTCCTGCCAGCTCCTCCCTTTCTGCTGGGACAATTCAGATGCTGCAACAGTGGCTATTGCTGCCCATGCCATACTCAGGAGTTTCAGCCAGAGGATTTGGGAAGCCAAATCCATTTTGTCACAGGTCTGCATCTCCACCAGCCTTTCCAAGAGCATCCCAGGAACAATGTGCAGCAGTCTTGCAGGTAGAAGAGGGCTTGACACACACTCTCCTCCCCACAGAGTGGAATTGTCCAGCCATGCTGCCCATCCCTTAAGGGATTGGCACTTACAGACTGTGGTAATCACATATCCTCTGAACAGAGAGAGACATAGCTCTCCCAGGATAATCCTGGGAAGCTGTGAGGAAGCTGTGAGAAAGCTCAGAGAAAGAATTAAAACAATTATTATCTCTCTTTCTGCACAGGTTGTTTATAGATACGATTTTCCAGAGTGTGCTATTCATAGTTCACCAATAGTGTGAGAGGTTTTCACTTTGAGACCAATCAAGTCTCAGCCTAGCAAGTCGAACTATAAAAGACGTGCTACTTTCTATTAATATTTTCTGTTCACCTTCTGAAGACTGGAGTCTTTCTTTCCTTCCCTGACTCAACAGCAACAACAGACCTGTCTACTGTTTTCAATAAAGATTTCTTTGGGCTGGTTTCAGGACCCCAAGTTTTCTGGGCACAGAAGTACCATCTATATTGATGCTGCAACCATCTCTGTGTGGGAGACATTCAATGGCAGCTCTTGCTGAGAATGTCTTCCACTGACAGAATTCAGTGAGTGAGTGATGTGCCCTAGGTAGGGTTCCTGACCATGTGCAGACTATCCCTGCTTTTGTTTTCCATTGCACAGCCAAAACACCATGAACTCCAGGGCAATGCAGTCCTGAGGAACAAGCCAGAAGAGAGGTGGTCTGTGAGGCATCAGCCAAAGAGCACTCACAAGTCTGTGGATGAGCTTGTCCTTACTAAAGTTGAGCTACTCCAACTCATGGTTAGCTTTACTCACAGACTATTCCCATTAAAAAAATGTAAAGCCACTCTGCTAGGCCCAGGTAGGGCTGTCAGTCCCTCAAGTAACATCCCTTACAATCAAACGATGCATTAGACTTGGGAATCGGCAACAACAGTTTTCACAATGACATTCAAAGAGTAACAAAACACTAAAATAGTTATGTGCTTCCAACAGAGTGGCCCTCAACAGATTTCTGTGGAATGTCCACTGTGCTTCTGAAAACCGTATTCTCACAAGCCAGCAATCTTCTGTGAAACTCTTACCAGCCATGATCCACCAGGGACAATCTTTCCCTGCTAGAATTGAAGATTTTCTTATTCTGCGTTATCTGAGGGCAATAGGATATATAAAGAATCCCTGCAGAGCTCTCCAGATTGCTGAAGACCAGCACAAGCCCTTAGCAATATACATTCTTTAGGTCCTTATTGAAGTGCATCTTACAGGTATCTTTTTTACTCATATGAATTTTACAATCTGAGCTTGGATCAATAGATGAAGGAGTGGGAGAAAGGGAAGTTTTATCCCACTTCCACCCCCAGTTCTGCTCAGTTCATCCATTTCATCACGTGCTTCTGGCTGCACAGTGAATCCTCCTCTCCTGGGCCAGGCTGCATCCACCCCTGCTTTAATCTCTTTCTGCCCCAGTGACAACAGCTGGTTGTTCAGCTCATGCCCAAAATAGCACTGGGCTGCTCCAAAAATTACCATAGCTTCTCCTCTGGGGCACAGCCAATGTGGCCTCACTCAAACTATTTATTTACAATACATCTTAAAAGCCCTCTGACATCCCAATCAGTAGCAAAATGAAATAAACATTGATTTGTTACAAGATGTATGACTCTTTTTGCCATCAGGGAGAGGAAGGAAAATAGAAGCTTTAGAAACAATCAGAGTAATAACTTTTGAACCCTAGTCTGGAAATAGAAACACACACAAAAATAGACATATTTTTAACATATAAAGATCTAAAACATATTTTCTACATTTTTGTAATTTGAAAGCTCTGATAGCATAATGAACACAAATATCTTTTTGTTTGCAGTGTATGTCCTGCTTAATAAACCATCACACAAAGCATTTTGGCTCTTAAAAATAGCTACTAAAATGAAGGCTAACAGAGCATAGATTGAGATGGTTATTAATGCTAACACTTGGCACCTAGATAGTCTGTCAGAGTCTCTGCTCAGTAAGAACTGAGAAGTTCATTGCACTTGTCTTAGAAATGTCTCTCCATAACATCCATATTTGGAAAAGAAATAGGAAAAGATACTGCAGCAAAATATTCTTTTCCTCTCCAAGCAGAACTTAAGAAAATTGTATATTATCTAAAATTGTACCAAAAAAAAAAAAGATTTCACAGCAATCAGTTTCTGAGGTATTTAAAATTCTCTTACTTGACTTAGTTAAAAAATAGTATCAGTGCTATCTCAAATTTGCTGGAAAGATCTGTCATTCAAATATCAGGCACTTGTTCATTGTTCTTTCCTAATGAAATATCAAATTTTCACTCCTGTTTGGAAATCAAATGACAAGATTGTTTGACTACAACAAAGGCACTAATTAGAAAATTCCCTGGCAAATGACACAGCCAAGACTGATTTCTGTTCAAGACTGTGATGTTTACCCTTGTTTGGGTAAATGAGAAATACAGAAGAAAAGGATAATCAGTTATTTTGCATATCCTAAACATTTTTAGTCTCAAATAATTTCCACATAAAATTATACCTTCAAATCTTCTAAAAAAGCCCAGTAGCATCTTTTACTTCCACCTTCTCCTAAGCTGTAAACCTTGTCCTGCCATATACACTATCCATGTCAGAAAACAAATTCCTTTTGTTTTAATTTATCCAATCACATCATCTTTTGTTTTGTACCCACTGGATTTCACACTCAAGCTGAGAATTTTCATTAAGGCCTGCAAAAGGACAGATTCTGGGACACAGCTAATCATGATTCCTTTATCCTTCCCATGTATTACAAACCACTCCAGGGAATGTAAACTTTCCAAAGCTTTTTAGCATTTGAACATTTTGATTGAGAACGAATCCTCAGCTTGTCAGTTGCGTTGGTTTGTGCTTTTAACATAAACGGTATCTCTTTCTGCTCGTGGTAGGGATCCCACTTCACACATCAGCTAATTAACCACAATTTAGACTGAAGTACAAATGATTACTCTGCTGTAATGCTGCTGTTTCTTAGCAACCATGAAATACATGTAAAGGATGTGAGACAGAGACCCAAATAACATCATTTCCAGATTGAGAACTTCCACCTAGGCTAACCTAAGAGTGGAACAGTAAATTAATTTTAAATTTCTATTTCCCTACTTCAGTGCTATGTCCCTTTTGTGCTCTTGACAGTGTGATTTTCCCAGTCCATGATGACATGTAAGCCTTTAACATCCCCAGAGCTGAGGATACCTGCTAGCTACTCCAGAAAAAACTTGTAAGGCTTAATAAGAAAAATATTTCCTGCATTCTTCCCATGTGATGACTTATGTCTAGCACTAATTCCTCACTTGATGGGAATTCTGCCAAACTAATGCTGCAAGGTTAGGCCTTGTTTCAGTGTTACACAATAAACAAAAATCTATTTTATTAGTAGCAAATTGGCAATTATGTTTTTCCTCATAATCATAATAAGGTATTTTGAGCATTTAAATTGCCTTACTCTGATCTGAAGATACTTATTTTATGTATTAACCAACTTTATACTGCAAGACAATTCTGTCAATGCTTTTCAAAAATATTGACAGAATTTAAAAAAGTCTGACCACTGAAAGTTCAACTAAAAATCAAATTATTTAATATTTGATGAATCCTTTTATGACTTGCTATGTAGTTCTACTCTGTGATTGCTACTTGCATATGATGATATCAATAGTGCAGATTTAATTTTTATTCTGGAAGAAATGGAAGATTGGTTTCTGTGATCCTATTTATATTCTGCTTTTGAACACAGGGATGACTGAAGTAGAAAACCAAAAAGCAGACTTTGAAGTACCAAAGTAGGACAAAAATTGATGGCTCAAAGTCAGATGAGGCAGGTACCCACATTTTGGATTATGTGTCCGAGGCACACAGCACATGCAGCCATGGGAGACACACATGGTAACACTGCCTCTCCTGGGAGCTGGGAAAGCTGCCCTGCAAGGGATGAGCTTTATGCTTTATGTAAGTCCTGGGGTCTCATGGGTCACCTGAGGGCACAGCTCCTACAGGATGCAGAACTTCAGTGTCTGCACCACCACTGTGCCAGGCAGTGCTGCAGCCTGTGATGGCAAATTCACCTGGCACCGAGGGCAGAACAGGGGTGCCAGGAGGCAATGGGGCACCTGCCAGCCCTTCTGCAGTGGCACCTTCCCGGGAGAGAGCCCTGACCCAAGCACGGTGGTGCTGACCCCCCATGGCACCAGGTGCTCCCCATCAGCAGAGCCAGGGCTGCACTGCCCAGCTGCACCTGGGGCTAGAAACGTGGGAGAGGCAGGGGAGGGGGGCTATTCCTGCAGGGAAGCCTGGAGGAGAAGGTGGCTGTGGAAGGCTGGAACACGGGACACAAAGCTTGTGAGGTGAGTGAGCAGCTCCTGGCTCTTTGTCTTTCTGCTTGGGGCTGCTTGCTGTGAGGAATTGCTTTGCTGGTATCACAGTGTACTCAGTTGTTGTTTGGGGTTTTGCTGCTGTGAGGCATGGTGAGCCGGGCTGGAAGGAGCCCTGGTCCCACCTGGGGACTGCTCTGTCCAACAGGACTTGGGGCCTGCAGCCAAAACCTCTGTGAGAGACGGTGGCTTTGTCACAGTGCCCCAGGTCTGCATAGGGTCGGGGTCTGTGGTCCTTTCTGTTGCTCTGGCAGCAGGTACAGGTGGAACCTGGTGTTGTCTGCATGGTTGCTGTAGTTTTGTTTCATTATCTCATGGAACTGAGAATGGATACAACTACTCCTACAAGTTTTTCATTGTTTTTGCTGAAAGAAGCTAAATGTAAAAATCTGACATTGTAGTTCTTTAGTCATACATTCATAGTGGTGTCTGGCATGGCATTTGGCAAAGTTCTGCAAGACCCAAGGAGTCAATTTCCCTGGCACTCTGTGTGGTGACACGTCCACTAGCCTGTCTGACTATGATTTAAAGGACATCTCTTCAATCTCTGACTTTAAAAGTAAAGCTAGATTGGCAATGTCTGGATTTTTGCTTGTTCAGGTTTTGTGGTTTTCACTTTTGTTGTGTTTGGTTTTGGCTTTTTTTTTTTTGTTGTTTGGTTTGTTGCTTATTTAAAGCAGAGATATTAATTAGTAGTCTGAAACAAAGAGAGGAAACTATTGGAATAATCAGTATAAATAAGTACATTCTCCATGCTCAAGAGGAGTTCACAGAAAGGGTATTTTCTTGTAGTGCAAGTTTACATGGTCCTCGGGAATACAGCTCTATATCATTTTAGCTGCTTTCTGTTGAGGTGTTTTATTTTCATCTAGAAGAGCAATGAATGTGTATCTCCTTTAATATTCAAATTAATATCATCAAGGCTTAATAAGTTTATTTCTGGCAGCAGCATAGCTGAATGTGATCCCAATCACTTTGTTATAGTAGTCTTGTTTGTGCATTGCACTTCAGTAATTTTGCTCTGATGTGCTTTTCTTGTACAGCTCAGAGAGACTTTGCAGCTCTCTCCCTGAGAGGAAAAATTACTTTCCCCATTGTCTTCCCTCTAAGCAATAAAGCTTTAGAAAACCTTTTTTCCCCTCCCCCTCTTTCAGTCTGTTTACATTTTTCCAGGGGAAAGTTAAAGCAGTATGAAATAAGAACTAAGGCTAACTATAGCTCATAGGTTCTAACATTCTTTTTTATTTCTGGTTAAAAATCAGAGTCCCAAGACAGATGGTCTGTTTAGTCTATCTTAGGTCACTTCAGGAACAGGTCTACTTTAGTACGACTCTTTTTTCCTGCTATATATAGCTGTGTTAAGGTATAAAATGATGTTTAAGGTATAAAATTACATTGTCTGGTTTGACAGAAAGTGTGTCTGCTCCTCAGCACCTACCCTTGGTAGTCATTTGTCTCCTGGCTCACTGCACTGTTGAGCTCTATATCAGTGTACAATCAGTTTGCAGGCTGGGAGTAGATGCTGTATTTTTAATTTAAATCCACCTTCCTCTGTTTCCAGGTGTAACTTATACCCACAAAGTGTTTCTAGTAGGCATTAGTCAAGTTGCATCTACCTATGGGTGACACATTTTACTATTAATTAAGAGGGGGAAGTTTGCCATGAGGTGTCAATGGTGGCTATAGGGTATGGGAGTATAAATGTTACTGACAGACCACCAGCTATAATCTGCTGATGATTTGGACTGGCTCTTTCTGCTTTCAAAGCCAGCTGGCACAGAAGGTGGCTGCACCTGGCTCCTGCAGGAACACTGGCTTCCAGACAGGTGAGGCCAATCCAGTCTGCAGGGCAGTGCCCGCTGTAGCAATTAAGGATCAGCAGTACCCGAGGTGATGCTGGGAGGAATCAATCTGAGGTGATTCTAGGCAGATGAGAATGGATTGTGAAAGTGATCTGAGAGCAAGGGGTGCACCTGATCTCCTGGCTTAATGCCACTATGGTTTTTTGGCTTGCTGCAGATTGGAGGATAAGAATATTTGAGTATGTGTTTTAAAACTTTTTTCCAGCTGTCTTTATGAGCCTCTGCAACTAAACTGTCTGCATTTACACCTTGGAAAGCAATGTTTGTGTTAAAATTCACCTGCAATGTCATTAGGTAACTGATCACTGAATGAGGTACAGCTGGCAAGGGCTGTTTGGCTGATGTTAGGATGGGACAATCTACACAGCTATTAAGTGAAGGAATTATACCCTCCAGAACAGTTGGAGGCTTTATCTAAAAGACTGTCAGCGTTAAAATGAGATGAAGTTAAGTACTGAGTTTTGGCAAAGGTTATTCTGTCTCCTCACATGGAAAGTGAGTTAGGTTTGGTGTAAAAAATGGTTTACATCACTGAGCTAAAGCTTTGAACTGCTGTGTGTTGTTTCAGTGCCATAGAAACCTGGAGTTGAAGGAAAAAAAACCTTTACATCAGTCACCTAATCCATTCCTTTCTCTGAGATAAGGCTAACAGGCTAGAAGAGATAGTTGTCTGATCTGCTCCTGAAGACACACATTCCTTCTCAGTGGTTCTAACTCTATTTTCCTAATGCCAGGCTGAATCTCCCTGGCTGCAAACTTGCTGAGTGCCTCTTGTTTCTCCAGCAGACATTGATCCTTCTGTGCATTAACAGGGTTCAGCATTCTTCCAGTATATGTGACTGTGGAAAACATTGTCTTGCCATGATTTCATTTCCAGATAAATAAACTGATCTTGAGAAGTGAAAGAATGAAAATAACATTATCCACTACAGCTGTTGACCAGGAAGTCTTCAACCTGTGTTTCTAGGTGACTCTCAGAGCTGTATCAAAGAAAAGCTATGTTTTGGCTGGAGCTGACTTTGCAGTTTGTTGTATTTCATCTGACTTTGTAGAATATGAGGGTTAGTGCCAGGTTACCAGACCTTGTGACCTTTGAGCAGGACTTATTGTTTCTTCCACTAAGGCACTGCCTGAGATGAAGCAGTGTAGGGCAGATGGTTTTAAAGCACAAATTCACACCCTAGGAAGCCAGCTTCCTGCAGGGAAGTCTTAACAGACAGGACTGGAAAATGTCCATATTCCTTGGCCCGCACACAAGGGAGCTTGGCAGCAAGCACCTCCTGAGAAGATAATTGTGTAGATGGGTTATATCTGTGAAGTCCACGCAAACTCCTTTATGTGCAAGAACTGAAACCTGGGCTGTAAAGAAAGTAGGGGCTCTATGTGAGGTGGGAATACTTTTCCCTGTGGCTTACAGCAGGTTTCTCATGGATGATGCAGTGTTACACCACGGTGTGTGTACGAAGGCCATGCAGGAAAGCCTGTGTCCAATCACTTGGTCAGGATCTTTTTTTTGTGCTTGATCCCACCCTGCAAAGACTTGAATCAAAGACTATACCAGCAGTCATCAGCAGGTTAATGCTGCCAAACTCTTTCTGGTAAATTCTCTCTGGGTGAATGGCTTTCCTCATTTTAGTAAGAATATATTAAAGGGAAAAGCAAAACAAAGTAACGCAGGATAACTTCAAATTGTGGGGTCTTGTTTGATTCCAAACATATTTTCAGTGCCAGAAAGCAAAAGAGTTGGAATCAGAAACAAATAGAAACATGGAGGAGAAAAATGTGTGTTCTCTTTAGCTCAATTGATAAAAATATGAATTTTCTACATTTGCTTGTAACATTCCTTTGTCTTATGATATGCAGTAGCCCTGCTTATTGAAAAAAATAATTTCAGTCATCTGATTAATGTGACAAAAAGTCAAGTCTGGTTAAGATAAAGTAGTGTACAAACTGCAGTCTTTTTCATAAAAAAACTTCTGGAAGTCCTTATTGAATGCATATATATCTTTCACATTTAAGATGTGTGAACTGCAGAAGTGCAGATTTTCTCTCTGGTAGGGAAGAAAGCCCTCTGATAATATACCTATAAAAGTACCATGAGGGACCATGCCCTGCACTGATATTAGTATTTACATGCTTTTCATAAAACATCTCAGGGTTCTTACTGCACAGGTATAATGAAAGACATTCCTCACCTAAAAATAGTGAAGGTAAAATCAGACAAGACAGGAATGGGAGGAGAAATAGATACAACTGAAAAACTTGCTTAAGGCTGTCATTAAGATCCTGCTGACAGCCCAGTACTTTATCACCAGATTTTGAAAAGTTATCATATGGGAGGTTGCACAAAGAAATTAACCCAGTATCTTTACAGTGTCCTTAAATTTCCAGTTTTATTTGCTTTGAAATTCAGGAAGATATTATTAAACAGAAATGTAAAGCTGCAAAGTGTATTTTGAAAGCTATACAGCTTAAAGATGCCTTTTACAATGTACTAAATTGCTTTAATTTAAATACAGTGTTACTAATGCACAAAACTAACTGGGATGTGACACAAAGAAAGGATTTTTGCCACTGTAGTTTTTTGGTTTTGTTTGTTTTTTTCTGTTTGGTTTGGGTTTTTTTTATGTCTGTGTTTGGGGTTCTTTTTATGAAGGAAAAAATAATTTGGATATTTTCTTTCCATCTTTTTTTCCAAATAAGCATGTGAAGACATGGCAAAGCTTCTTAAATACTGACATTCTGTTACTTTGCATGTCTGTCCCTGAGTACTCTGTTAGAACAGCTCTGAATTACATAAACCCCAAATCAGCAATCCATCTGTTGAAATCTGACACATCCATGCACATCTTGCTCTTCCTAAACCCTTTCAGTGCAGCCATCTAACATTTCTTCCGTGATGTCTGCTCTACCTAAATAACTGCTACTGCAGAATCAGTCCCCTGCTTTCAATGGCTCAGCCAGCACTGTCCCAGGATTAATTTTTATTTGCTATGGACAAGCTTCTGGTTCCCCTTTGTCATTGTGAAAGCTGTGTGTCTGTGAGCCCAAGTGGAAGTAACTTTAAATACCAATTTTGTGTGTTTGTGGTCATATTAACTCCTTTGTGGCGTGTCTGCTAAAAAGAAAAAAGAGAAGGAAAAAGTCAAGTAAGAGCATCTGGTCCAACTCCTACCACAATCCAGGTCTGCCACCCTCAAGGTCTGAGAAGAAGTTGCAGAAGGTCTGCATGCAGGATTTTTCCCTCAGCAGCAGCACGATGACCCCCTAGGGGTGCAGTTTCCTGGCCATGGTGCTGCCTGGGGCAGCTCTGGAGGGCAGAGACTGCTCTGTCCCCAGTGGCTCTGCAATTCTGATGGCACAGTCATGCCCTGTAGCATTCTTTCTTCTCCAGAGCTGTTATTCCACACTATACATCTCAAGAGTTGTGGAGGCTACACCTTCTCTGGCTTATTCAGGTTGTGACATTTATCAAAAATATTTAAAACTCAGTGTTACCTACTGATGAGTGTGCACCTCCCATTGATGGTAACAGGGAATGATGATTAGTAGAGTGAAAAACATGAACCAGCAGGATAAATGACTTCCACTCTGCACAACACTGTTCTCTTTACTAGGTGTTTCTGATGTTCTGTATGTTCCTGTGCAGGAAATTGCTTTTTTATTGTTTGTCTTTCTGTCTCCCTGGGGATGGTGTTAACAAACCTCCTGAAGTCTGTGACTTGAAAGTCTTCAGATTTCCTTCTATATATAGCATTTCCTTACTTAGGGAAAATCTTTTTTGTCCACTTTACATATGTATAAAAAAGCTTAGTTATATTCAATCACATGCTGTTTGTATAAAAAATGTTTTCAACTCAAAAAAATGCTAGACCAAGGCAAGTTTCAAACCAAATGAATTCAAGTAGATAACTGTAAAACTTCTTTAGCAACAAAATTACTGTGAGCTTTATGATCTCATATGTATTTTTATCACTTTATCATAGTAAAGAAACCACATTGCTTTAAAGGCAAGCTAAGTACTTATTTAAAGATTTATTTTCAATCTCTTTAAGGGCATACGAGCAGAGTTTGTATTTTAGTCAGTGATGAAGTGACTAAGCATAGGCCTTAACTGTCCTTAAAATAATGCCCATTAAGAAGTGTAGCTATGGCCTTAATGCCTGTAAAAGAGAGGAAAGAAGTGAAGTATTCCAGAATTGGTTGTTTAACATAATGGCATGCATGCTATCTGAATTCCATCAGATGAGGCTACGAGGAAAAAGGAATTATAAATATAGAAAAGCTTCTTCAGTGACAAGTATATAATTATTTTTTCAACAACCCCTTGCAGTCTGCATGGGTTATTTGGTATGTCTAGTCATGCTTTATTTCAGTGCTCAGCCAGAGGTATTTCACGTACACACTTCTGCTTGTCATCGACTGCAGTAACTTCAAGGAAATTAAATTCTGTTATACCAAAATATGGAAAACACTGAATAATCTCTCCCCCACCATCGCCCCAAATTCTCTTCCTACATGTCACTTGTCTCTTCTTTAATACTTGGCTGTTGCTAAGGCACCGCTCCCCTCACCGGGTTCTGAAAGGTGAATACCCAGAGCTCCAAACAGAGCAGGAGCAGCTGATACTCATCATCCAGACATGGATGGGCAAAGGCACAGCTCTGGGGACTCTCCAAGATAGTCTGGCTGCAGAATGCTGTAGTGGGGGATTGTCCTGCTGCCCTGTACCAGGCGGGCAGGGCTGTGTCCCCTCTCTGGTCACTCACGGGGTGCTGCCGACCAAGGGCATGCGAGGTGGGTGGGACAGAGTCAGCAATCCAGGGAGAGATGCCGTGGTGGAAAATGGGGAGCCTGCTTCTGGGAACCTTGTTTCTCTTCCCCAGTGATGGAAGATGAAACCTGAGTGTCAAGGTGGCTGCTGACCCTCTAAAGGGCAGAATGGGCCCAGTTTTAGTTTGATTCAGGTCAGTCACTAGCAGAGTGGAAGGGTGGATGTAGGCACTGTGCTGGTGTTCTGGTGAGTCTGTACCTACTTGGCAATTCCTGTGCTTTAGCTCTTTCCCTGAAGCCTCCCTCAGTGCATTTCTGTGCTCTCATCCTTGTCTTATTGGCAGAAGAAAATCAAAATAGACATTCTTGTCCCAAGTGAAGATAAGTTTAGTTTACAGAAGTATCTTTTGCTTTCACTGCCTTTTCACAGCTGTTTAAAGCTTCTGATAGCTTTCTAGAGGCAATTTCTGTGAATTCTCTTCTAATATTTTTTAAATGAAAGAATATTGTCACTTTGTAATAAATATGTATTTGTTACCTCGTGTGCAGGAGATCTGTATGCTGTGTTTCAACACGATACTCTGCAAAATAGCAAGGCTCTGGTTTCCTTTACTCCTTATAGTTAAGTTATATCACTAGAAATCTGTCCTCCTCTGACCTCGTTTGATCAGTGACAGTCACAGCTGCTGTGTCTGGTGACAGATGCAATTCTCCCCTGGATCTGCTATTCAAGCCCAATGATTTGAACTTATAGGGATGAGGATACACTGTTTCTTCAAGGAGTTGTTCGGGAATGCATTCTGGAAATAGCTGGGAAGCCCTTGTTATCTGTGAAGATGCTATTGCTCACTTTCTGGCAAATATTGCATCTACCTGTTTCAGTATTTCAAAATCAAATTAACTTTCCTGATCCCACTTGCAAGCCCACTGTCTGTATTTTTTTGTTTGCCAGAGGAGGCAGGTTAGTTCCTGTTTCTAGAACCTTTAATTACAATGCCAAGTCAGTATCTTACTTCCATCAATTTCCCCTTTCTTGAAATACAACCTAACAGCATTTACTCCCTTCTTTCAGTGGTAGAAATCATAAACCCAAGAGCATTTGAGAAGAAATGAGTTAAGGAAGAAAAATCAGATCAATACTGGAAGAATGAGGCTTGAGGAGGACAGCATATTGGCTGGGGTACAGAGAAGTGAGAGATCAGTTAAGTGCTAGAAAGATGTGGGTATCTGGAGAATGAACACAAATTGTTAGTCTAAGATATGAGGGCAGATAGGAAAAGAGAGAATTTAAAAGTATTCTAGAGGTTAGAAGATGGGAAATATAGCTAAAATCGGCCTTCCTGCAAGGCCCTCAGCCTCTTTGGTGGCAGGGGCAGTCAAAGCAAGGGTGCAATGACACTTTAGACCTTCACTGCTCTCTGCATGTGCCTTTTCTCAAAGCAGGAGTAGTTTCTGCCTGTCCTCCCTCACTGCTCCTGATGGAGGGGGAACATCCATTTATACCAGCACAAGCATGTGGCAACATAACACTGAAAGTGGCTATTTTCTGTCTGTCCCCAACTAGGCTTTCAAACTCCTAGCACACAGTAAAACCAACAAAATCAAGAGAAAGTTGTGCAGAAGTGAACGACAGCAACTAGTTAAGAGCCCTAGCTCACGGTTTGGCTTCAGAACTCCAGGAGATATCCAGGTCTGGAGGATAAACAGATGCCAGCTGATTAACTGCTAAGTATTGGGACTGCTTTAAGCCCTCTGGCATCTGATTTAATCCAAACGATGAAGTTAAATCACGGAGTTGTGGAAAACACTGGTATTCATCTGTCCCTGAGACAATTTGTTCTTGGCTTTCCATCAGTTCTGTATGACTTCTGTAAGAGGAAGTGCTCTACAGAGAAATGCCAGTGGTGACTGTTTTGGATGAGTGTACAGGTCTGAGGGTTTTTGGTGGTTGTTTTTATTTCTTGTTGTTGCTGTTGTGTTTGGTTGTGGGGTTTTGTTTTGGGGGAGAGGAATGGACAGGACTGCAGGCAAGAGTAAACTCTCTTGGGGCTATATCTGCCCCAAGGATGCAAAGTGTTACATCCTTCTTATGCAGGATAATCTGACCTTTAAGAACCGGTATAGAAATAGACTCTTAAAAACAAATGCAGGTAAGAGAGAAGCCAGAGAAACCTCAGCTGAGGTCAGGCTGGATTCATACACCAGAAGCTAGTTTCTGATACAGGTGAGGTTTTAATCACTGAACAGAAACTTCCTCTCAGTTATATAGACCCTGGTGTATTTAAAGAGCACTGGTTAGTCCAAGGGGGTAAGAAGGGGACACACTGGCACTGTACAAATTTTGTGCAAGTGGTTTTTATGTGCACTTAGGCTTGAACTTTTTATCCCATTCTTAAACCTGTAATTCCAGTCAATATTCTTCCTCACTAATTCTTTATCACTGTCTAATTAATCCAGTAGCTGTGCATCATAATGACTGTACTGATTACTTTTGTATCTACTAGTAAACATTCTTCCTAACAGTGGAGATGATTAATAATGTATAAAAATAGTGAGGCACCAACTATAACTTGCTTTGAAGTGAACGTCAAGGTCATTCTTGATACCTTTATCCTACTTCCTTCTCACTTCTGGGAGTTAGAGGGAAATGATGCACAAAAACACAAAGCTAAAATTACATGCAAGTAAACAAAAGCTACAGAGATTCACCTGGCATAACACTATATGGCACAGAGCCTTTGTTGAAAAAATAATCTGAAACGTGGTTATCTTAATTAAAAAAAACCCAAAAAACCAAAAAAAAACCCCGACTTTGAGAAGTCTAAGAAACTTGTATTTATTTGATCTGCATATGTCAGTGATTTGACCATGTAAACTATAGGCTCTAAAAGTAAATGGGAAATTATTTGGAAAGGAAGCACTAACACAATAATAGTGTTAATACATTTCTTCAAAGAGAAAGAATTTAGTTTTTCCTGCAACACAAACTGCTTGGATAAACAAAGTTAATGCCAGGAATGAGATGGTGATAAGTGAGGTATTATGCTAACTTTGAGTGTTTCAGAAGATTGCCTTTCATGTTAAACTAGCACTATTAAGAAGACCTAGGAGAATGTCTCCATAGTGAAGTGTTTGTTTCATAGATGGCATAATCTTCCTGCCCTATTTTGTGTTGTTATATCAACAGATGTCAGCCAAAATCTTCACCTGTACAGAGGGACTGGTCAGTCTGTTCCTCTGCAGAAAGGCTGAACAGAGCCAACAGCTCAAACTTGACATAAACCAGCATCTGTACCGAGGAGGAATTAGTGACCACTGAAAAGACATCAAAGTGACTCTTGCTCTTTCTCAGCCTATTTTGTTAAAGATGTCTGCCTTAAAGAGCAGAAAAAGTCACTGGCTACCAGCCCATGTTCAGCTTGGCTTCTCAAGATGATGTTTGAGGCTTGGCTATAAAGTTGTAGTTATTGCAGCAAGCCTCAGCCTCCCGTGAATCTCCTCCAGCTGCACTTGTCAGCCCATGAAATGACCTCCCATCATGTAACTGGCAAAGAGATTTCTGCAGGCAAACAGCAAATAACACACTTTTAATTGGGCAAGGCTCCAAACCCAGGTCTCAGCCCAGGGAAGCTGCCCTGAGCAGGGTCCCTGAGCAGCCCAACAGCCTTGAGCAGGCATCAGAGGCCACAGTAAGAGTGAAGAACCTCTGCACCCTGCTCTGACCACGGGCTCCCTGTCTGTAAATACACCAGGACAGAACCTTTTGTCCATGCATTGTACTGCCATCTGGATACAGGCTGAATTCTTTCCCACACTCCAAATGTTGTTTAATTCATACTGGCCACTGTTATCCTCTGTCTCATGCCAGGACATTTAGTGGGAGGCTATCTAGTACGGGCTGAAACAGTGCCAGGAAGAGTATTAATAGATAAACAGTTTAGAGGATTGTGTACCACTGCTTGGGCTCACAGCCAGGTCCTGCTTAGTTTACCAGATAAAGCAGTGAGGTCTCAGAAAGTTACAGGTTCTCCTGCCTTCCTGGGAGGGCCTGTCACCCTAAGGCTGATGCTCTGGGTTGAGTGCCAGTACCAAAGGTTTCTCAGACAGGCCAGGTCTTCAGGAAAACTCTCTCCATCTGTCTGTCCTATTGTTGTTCTTTTTACCTAAGATTTATGGCTTGATTGCTCTGTTACCAGCTAAGTAAGGTGACATACTCTTCTCACCATGACTTTTTAGTCTTTGCTGTAGAGGAGATGAAAGGCTAAAAGATTTATTTCTTCAAAGGGGAAGTGTGAGTTTTTTGAGGCAGTGCACTCGTTGCTTTGTACAGGTCACTCCTTACTGCCAAAATATCACTTTAAATAGAACTCAGTCTCATCCCAGACCTTTGGAAAGGCAGACAGGAATGGCCAATAATTGCTGTGTTGGCAGCAATTGTTTCATATTCCTACTTATGAATTTAATATGCCATCATAAATTCCTTGTCCATATTTACATATTAGAAAGAGTGGAGGCTTCCTGCTCACTGACTGCTAGCAGCATCAAATTTCAGGTGGGGGAACAGCTTGGTCATGATCATGCACAAGCAGGTGAGCGTGGGCTTCCATCCAGTGCTTCATGAAGTTCATATTTCCACTTGATTTTAAGGACAGAACCCTGAACAAATTGACTTGTTCAAGTGAATGATTGTTTGTCCAAGGTGCCTAGTCAAATTGACAGAAGTGGGATTATTTATGGTCTTAACCATCCTTACAGTGTGGTTAGAATTTTTTTCCCTTTAAAGTTTTAACTTTTTTTTTTTTTTTTCCTGCTGGACAAGACTCTCTAACTGGCAGCTGCTGTACTAATTAGAGGTCTGTATGCAAATCAGCAGCCCAGGTAATTCCTGGAGGGAACACTAAAAGAAAAAAAATCACCCAACCATGTTCTTGGCTCACATCCTTGCCCCGGCTGCTGCTGCCTGCTCATCCCAAAGCATCTCTTGCCCACTCTCTTGGCAGAGAGACCTGGACCTGTGCTTGCCTCAGTTTGCAGTGTGATCCAGAAAGCCCTGTAACAGTTTGGTGCACGAGTCCCATGGCATGTTAGCTCATGTCTGTTGTCTGTCCATCTTTTTTTTTAATTAGCTTTGTTTTCCTTAGTTGTCCAGCAGAAAGTGAAGGGAAAGCCTTTATTAGATAGTTGCTAGAAAGAACTTCATAAAAATTCTTTGCTTTTAAAATATTTTTCTAGTTTTCATACCTAGAACATGTTATCTACTATTTCTTCTGGCTTGTCTGAAGTCTAATAAATATTACTGTTTATCTGACTTGGAACATTCTATGTAGAATCAAAACAAGGCTTTGGTAAACTAAACCCCTCCTTCTTCACACAAATATTCCTTGGGGCAAAGGCTATATTTTTCAAATGGTGTGATACTGCAAAAGGTTAAACAATGCCTACTTGCACTATACATCACCTAAGCATGTTACTAATGCCTCAAATAATAATTCTTAAATGTCTTCATTACACTTTCTAATTAATTTTGTATTTACAAGAATATATTAACTCTTTAATGGCATTTAACTCTAAAACAGTGACTAAAATATGTAACAGGCTTCAAAGATTAACATCACAGAACTACAGACAGTTCATATAACATGATAAATAATTTGCAGAAAAAATTACTTGCTAAGCATTGCAAATCAAATAATAGTACAGCTCTAGAAAAATTATTCATGTCTGTAGAGGTTGTTTTACACCAGTAAATAATGTTTAAATCAGTTGGATTTCTTACCAAGTATATATTTATTGCCTGGGGAAAAGCTCAGATAATTTATCAAATAATTTTAAATGCATTAACATTTTTTGTGCTAAGGGTTCCAGGGTAAGATCTTGGCTCTGTTGAAGAGGTACTGAAGTCATAATCAGGCTCCCACTGCCCTTATGGATACAAGCCTGGTGATTAGGTCACCTTCATCTTGTTATCATTGCCATTATACAAAGTTGAAAGCTTCACATTGTTAATTCTTAAAAAAAACCACAAAACCAAAACCCCTGCCACCAATATAGAGCTCTGCTTGGAGTACAAGCTGCTCTTTCCTAGGCCAAACATCTTTCGACTTCCACGGAAGGAAACCCAGAGAAGGGACCAGCAACAGTTTGCTCTCCACAGTATGTTAAACTTCATGGGGATAATCTGTATTGTTTCAGAGACCATATTTAGCCTCTGGTTATCTTATGTTACTACTGTAACATAACAGTTCCATTAAAACAAACATGAACATCCATGCTGTGACTTGGTGGCTTGTATAAAGGCTTAAATCAGTATACATAAAAGCCACATGGCCAAATTCCTGCCTGTTTCAGCCAGGGAACCTAGGACAAAGCACACCAAACGAAGGTCTCACACCTTTTTTCTCCTGTATGCAGAATTTCCAAACCCACTGCGAAATCATTTCTGTTGGTGATGACCTGAATTTTTGTGAAATGTTACTCTGAAAGATGACATGGAGGATCATTCTTTCATGTGGCAGGATGACTATGAAAGAGCTGAGGGAAAGGAGACCATTACTCTATTGAAAAGGGCTTTTTTAAAACTCAACCTCTCAATAGGTGGACATTCAAAAATGAGAACCATGTTCTATTTTAAGATTACCTGTTCAGTTCTCAAAAGCTCTTCTGTAGAACAAAAAAGAAAATGACTAGTCACCTCTGCAGTAAAACTAGAAATTTCACTAGCTAGTAAGCATGTAACTTTTCTTCTTTTGCACCACAATATATAATTTTTTCAGAATCATGAACTGTTTAATGTTCTTAATAGGAGTCTGTCTCATGAGTAACCATTTTTGGAAACCAAAGCTTTTTCACCCTATAGACACCTCAAGTGCAAAGCAGTAATAGATGGGTGTAGGAGACTTGCGGGAGCCAAGGCTGTAGAGCTGAATGTTGTTAGAGGTGTGGTGGTTTTTGCTGTTTGTTTGCTTTAAAGTTCAGCTAACATCTTGCACTGCTCACATACAAGGAGCCTTTTGTTTCCATCTAAGTTCTATGAAGATGCTATTGTGACAACATGTTCGGAATAAATACAGAAAAAAATATTTCTGCCTCTTTTGGGACTCAAGTTTTAAGTGGGCTATTAAAGCAAATGAGGCTGCTGGGATCTTGGAACATGATTCCAGCTGGTTCTTGGAAGCCACGTGTGTATGGCAGATGGTGGGGGTGCACTAGGTAGCCTCCTGCACCCCCGTGTGAGTCCGGGAATGGCAAGGGTGCCACTCAGTGGGACAGAAAAAAGGCTGGGGAGGCATTGCACGAGTGGTGCAATCCCTGAAATGGGCTATGCTTTAAACGTCTGTGTTGCATCAGCATGGTGGAGCCTGGAGATAAAGCAAACTGCATCCCAGGGGGCTCAAACAATCGGACAGCCTCAGCAGTGGCTGCAGGCAGCTCCAACTGTGCCAGCTGAAGCCCGGGGAAGTGTGAGGACTGGTAATGAGGAGAGCAAGCTAAACACGGAAATTGCTGTCAATTTCAGTGCAAAATTCCAGCTGTACTAAAATGAGTGTCCAAAATCAAACCATCACCAGGACTTCATCCCAAATTTTCCTCCCAGACACTGTGCTTGCCCTGTGAGCTGTGGGGTGTGCACC
Source organism: Anomalospiza imberbis (assembly GCF_031753505.1). Lineage (NCBI taxonomy): Eukaryota > Metazoa > Chordata > Aves > Passeriformes > Viduidae > Anomalospiza > Anomalospiza imberbis. Next base: position 11,767,961 of record NC_089693.1, on the reverse strand, counting down.
TCCCCGAGAAGGTGGTGGCTGAAGCCCACACTGCAGCCCCTCAGCTGCTGTGCCTGCAGCAGTGACTGACAGCCTGACTGAACACCCACGTACAGAGAGAGGCTGCACTGTGCATATGGCAGAGTACAGAAAAAAGACCAAAGGAAATCTAGCAAAATTATCTATTTTTCAGAAGACGATGGGGGATAACAAAGAGCATGTAATTCTTTAGTGCAGGAAAGAAAATGCAGCTGGGTAAGACAAAACATCCAAGTTTTCTCTCTATTCCAATTTTATTTTCCTGCATAGGCATCTGCCATGTATGGCCAACATACCAGATTTTTCTTCTCTTAAATAGAACAAAGAAGGAACAGAAAAGAGGAAAGGAGACTGATGAACATCAACTCCTGGCAGCTAGCAAGTGATGACATGAAAACCACGTATGGCAATCTCTGAGCATAGTTATTTTAAATTTATTAAAAAAAATTTCCTATTCAGAACAGGAGTAAATTTTTGGCAGGAGCTCTGTTATATTAATTTGTCTATGAATGTAATGTTTGCAACTTGCTCTTCATGCATGGCTTGGAAGATTTGTTTGGATGAAAAATTATAGCTGTTGGTGGTCTTTGCAAGTAAGCTCAGCCTAACAGAGCTCTGTGAATGTAAGGAGCTCTGTGACCTGTTGCTGGTCTTCGCTAATTCTCTACATCTCAAGTAAGAAAATACAAAGCAAAATATCAGGAGTAAATACCCCTAGTATTTAAAACTGAATTAGATTTCAGATTATGCTATAAAATGTTCTGCTGGGACACTAGAAAACACACTTATCTTATGACTTCCTACTGTTGTTTATCACTGCTGTATTAATAGGACAGGTGAACTATTTAAAAAAAATATGCTTTTTTGCCTTTGTAGTTAGAACATTAGTGTTCAAATCCTTCTTTTTGGGGATGCAGGAGGGTGTTAGCTGGCATGAAGTACACCATCCTGGACTGGTTATGGTGAGAAGATTTTTCTCAAATATCTAATAACATCACACGGCAACTTTCTATGTGGCTTTATTATGATCACTGGGACTATTTCAGGCATCATTCCAATTGCACTTGCATCTGATGCCAGTTTAATGGCTTCAGAGAAGGATGTCTATGACTTTCACTGTGGGAAGCTGGAGGTCAAACAGGTTCCTTCTGCACCTGGTGTCAGTGACAGCCCAGCATCTGTCACGTGCCAGCCATGTGTGTGTCACCCCTGCTGCCCAGGCCTGTGTGTGTGTGACACCCCTGCAGCCCTGACCTGTCTGTGTGTCAGTCCTGCTGCCCAGCCCTGTGTGTGTGTGTGTGTGTGTGACACCCCTGCTATCCTGCCCTGTCCTGTGTGTGTGACACCCCTGCTGCCCTGTCCTGTGTGTGTGACACCCCTGCAGCCCAGCCCTGTGTGTGTGTGTGACACCCCTGCTGCCCTGTCCTGTGTGTGTGACACCCCTGCAGCCCTGTCCTGTGTGTGTGTGTGACACCCCTGCAGCCCAGCCCTGTGTGTGTGTGTGACACCCCTGCAGCCCTGTCCTGTGTGTGTGTGACACCCCTGCAGCCCTGTCCTGTGTGTATGTGTGTGTGACACCCCTGCAGCCCTGTCCTGTGTGTGTGTGTGACACCCCTGCAGCCCTGTCCTGTGTGTGTGTGTGACACCCCTGCAGCCCTGACCTGTCTGTGTGTGTGACACCCCTGCAGCCCTGTCCTGTGTGTGTGTGTGTGACACCCCTGCAGCCCTGTCCTGTGTGTGTGTGTGTGACACCCCTGCAGCCCTGTCCTGTGTGTGTGTGTGTGACACCCCTGCAGCCCAGCCCTGTCCTGTGTGTGTGTGTGACACCCCTGCAGCCCTGTCCTGTGTGTGTGTGTCACCCCTGCAGCCCTGTCCTGTGTGTATGTGTGTGTGACACCCCTGCAGCCCTGTCCTGTGTGTGTGTGACACCCCTGCAGCCCTGTCCTGTGTGTGTGTGACACCCCTGCAGCCCTGACCTGTCTGTGTGTGTGACACCCCTGCAGCCCTGACCTGTCTGTGTGTGTGACACCCCTGCAGCCCTGTCCTGTGTGTGTGTGTGTGACACCCCTGCAGCCCTGTCCTGTGTGTGTGTGTGTGACACCCCTGCAGCCCTGTCCTGTGTGTGTGTGTGTGACACCCCTGCAGCCCAGCCCTGTCCTGTGTGTGTGTGTGACACCCCTGCAGCCCTGTCCTGTGTGTGTGTGTCACCCCTGCAGCCCTGTCCTGTGTGTATGTGTGTGTGACACCCCTGCAGCCCTGTCCTGTGTGTGTGTGACACCCCTGCAGCCCTGTCCTGTGTGTGTGTGACACCCCTGCAGCCCTGTCCTGTGTGTGTGTGTGACACCCCTGCAGCCCTGACCTGTCTGTGTGTGTGACACCCCTGCAGCCCTGTCCTGTGTGTGTGTGTGTGTGACACCCCTGCAGCCCTGTCCTGTGTGTGTGTGTGTGACACCCCTGCAGCCCTGTCCTGTGTGTGTGTGTGTGACACCCCTGCAGCCCAGCCCTGTCCTGTGTGTGTGTGTGACACCCCTGCAGCCCTGTCCTGTGTGTGTGTGTCACCCCTGCAGCCCTGTCCTGTGTGTGTGTGACACCCCTGCAGCCCAGCCCTGTCCTGTGTGTGTGTGTGTGACACCCCTGCAGCCCAGCCCTGTCCTGTGTGTGTGTGTGTGAAACCCCTGCAGCCCTGTCCTGTGTGTGTGTCACTCCTGCTGCCCAGCCCTGTGTGTGTGTGTGTGTGTGTCACCCCTGCAGCCCTGTCCTGTGTGTGTGTGTGACACCCCTGCAGCCCTGTCCTGTGTGTGTGTGTGTGTGACACCCCTGCAGCCCAGCCCTGTCCTGTGTGTGTGTGTGACACCCCTGCAGCCCAGCCCTGTCCTCTGTGTGTGTGTGTCACCCCTGCAGCCCAGCCCTGTCCTGTGTGTGTGACACCCCTGCAGCCCAGCCCTGTCCTGTGTGTGTGTGTGTGACACCTCTGCAGCCCTGTCCTGTGTGTGTGACACCCCTGCAGCCCAGCCCTGTCCTGTGTGTGTGTGTGACACCCCTGCTGCCTGCTCTGCTGCGGGCAGGGTGACACCACCGCTGACCCAAAGGTGGGGCACCCAGAGGTGTGGCCGTGAGGTGACAGCGCATCCCTGGGCCACGTGCTGTGCTGGTGGAGCGAACCTACCTCTGTGTGTTTCGCACAAGTTTGTTGTCCCCGTTTTTACCATGTGTGCAGGATGGCCTTTGACAACGGCGCATCAACCATCATTTGTTTCGCGTAAGACACAAGAACGCGAAGGTTTGAAAGGGCAGGAGAGTTTTTTTGTTGGTTTTTTTTTTTTCCTTCTGTCTCCTCCAAGAACTATGTGGCATGCAGCAATCAGACAGCATGGTTCCTGGTGACAAGTTAAGACTTGAAAACAAAAGCCCAGCAGCCCGGGGGCTCTGCGTGCCCGCCCCGGATGCGCGCCAGGCGCGGTGGTCCTGGAGCGCCAGCGGAATAGCCGCGACCAAAGCCCCGAAAACTTTGCAGCCTGTGGGTATAAAGCATCAGCTAGCGCCAGCGCTGCCATTTAATCAGCTGTCACGACACAGCCCTTGGGGCAGCTCTCCCGCGGCCCGGGCAGCAGCGCAGCGGGGCCGCGGCCCCGAGCCCGCGGGAGCGGCCGCCGGACCGGGGCCGGCGCTCGGCTCTGCCGGTGCCCGCGAGTGCCGGGGCCGCGGGAGCGGGGATGGCGCTGCCCTGTGCCCTCAGCCCGGCAGCGCTGCCCGGAGCTCGCGGGCACCCGACGGCAGGGGACGGGAAGGGACCCGACCCCTTCCTCGGCGCGGTCGCCCCGGACCCAGCGCCCGCAGCCGGCGCTTACCTGCGGGCGAGACCAGCTCGCCTTCGCTGAGCTCCGCGGAGTCCGAGTCCATGCTGCAGGCACCGGCGGGGCCGGGGGGCAGCTCGGGCCGCCGCTGGCAGGAGGAGTGCCCGGAGCGGCGGAGCGCAGCCCGCTGCCTTCTCCTGCGCTCGCAGCCGGCGCTGGGTCCGCGCCACCACATGCAGCCACCTCGCCGAGTGCCATTGGCTGCGGGCGGAGCGGGGCCGGGCGGGCGCGCCGAGGGCGGAGGCAGCGGGGGCGCGGCGGAGGAGCGGCTCCTGCCCCGCGTCTCACCCGAGTTGGGCTGCCCGGCCCCTCCGCCCGCACGGCCCGGGGCTGCTCCCGAGCGCAAAAATACCGAAATGACCGTCCTGTACATTGCCATCGCATCTCCCGTCTGTCTTTTCCATCACTCTTCTTGTGGACATCTCCCCTGAGCTTCAGTCGCCTTGTCTCTTTTCACTGTTTGTTTCCTTAATGATAAGTGTCCTCAAAAATTAGAAGAGAGGAATCCAATGGGGAAGTGCCAGTTCTTGTTGGGTATTAGTGCCCAGAAGAATAATGAAGGTCTAAATTCTGTTACTTCCTGATTATATGTTTTTCTGAGGGAGACAGTGCAATATCTGGTAAATGGCCATGTCATTAGATGGTTTTGAAGTGAAAAATTGTATAAGTTAAATTCTGCAGGCTTTACTTCTGTCCTACAAGCTACTAGAGTCATGAGCCATCCCTTAATTCAGAGGGTTGAGGTCACTTGTTCAGCTCTGAGGTTAGACAGATCTTTCCCTTTGCTTTTATTAGTTTCTAGTTTCTCTTGCTGTTACAGACCAAATGTGATTTGAATTCTAGTACAAAAATCTGAGGAAAGTAGTAGCAAAACCTACTTTTCTAACTGGGAACCAAACACCATCCTAAAACAGGCCTTAGAGCTCTAATGTATCCATGGATGTGTCACATCCTAAAAGGTGCCTGAGGCTTTCAACACTTACCTGCAGCATACTGCAACCTCCAGCCAGAGGTTTATGCTTGTAGCTGTAGACCACAGCTTTAGTCTGGAATTGTCTCCCCAAAACCATACACCCTTGTAGCTAGAAAAAGCCATGTCTGGATGCTGCTTTCAGACTGCATGTAGAAAATTATCTATTGCATCAGATCAAGCTTGACACTCTTGACAAGTGTGAAGACTTTTTCTTAACATAGAGCATGAGATTAAAAAAAAAAAGTATTTATTTTAACTCAAAGGGCTCTGTCAAATTCTTTCCAGTGATGGCTTATCTTGTGCAGTGCTACAATACAAAAAATGAAGCCCTTTTGGCTTATGTTCTAAGGTTGCTTCCCTACTTTCAAATCAGGTTGAGCCTGAAGAGAGACAAGACCTCAAACTTTCTGACCCTGGAATGCACATATTGCTATGGTCAGTTTAGACACAAAACCCTTCAACCTCTGGAGTGAAAATGTAGTTCTCCAGTAATTTGGGACATTGCTGTCATAACCTGAGCCCATACTGTTAGACACTTATGGGTTTTATTCTATGAAAACAAATTCTGACTTTTGTTTGTAGATGTTTTTATTAAGTTTAAAATGACATTCCAAATACTGCTGAATATAATTTCATAAATTAGTATCATGTAAGGAGAAACATCTAAACCGAAGTGATTCTAGGATTCTGTTGTGAAAAGCCAATGCAAAATTTGAGTGCAGAATATGTGGGGAATCTAGTTGTGGTATAAACAACATAGCAACAGAAACAATGTAGCAACAGAGAAGTCCCAATATTATGTTACAGAAATAATCCCAGATGCCACACCAAGCATAGAATCTGAGAGCTAAAAGGATTTTAGTCTCCCCTTATTCTCTTTTTGTTATTGTTGTTCTTGTTTGCATTTACGATTGTCTAAAGCAACCTAAATCACCTCACCAATAAGAGCACAGTTTAGTAGGAAGAGCAAGTTTGTATTTGAGGACAATCAATTAAATTTGTGAACTGTCTTCAATTTCTAGAAACTAATGATCATTTCTAACCTGGACAAATTCTGACTATTTAATGGCAATGGCTGTAATCAGATAAGCAGAGGAACATGGTGGTTTTCTGAAGGGACGTGTCCAGCTCTGTCAGTGGAAAAGGGGGCTGCCTCTACAGTGAATTTTGGTCCATGTATGGTGCTGATACAATGCAGCTGTGGGTGTCTTTCCAAGGTGTGTTCCAGGCACTGGCCTTATCCTATTTTCTGTGTGGGATTTTTTCTTTTCTGAGTGTATAGCCTTTGCTATAATTGGAATTAAATGTTAAGGTCTTGGATAGTCCTACTAGTCTGCTACTGATCATAGTTCAGTTAGTAGAAGGAAAAGTTAAATTTCATGATCCTCTGAAAGGTGGAAGTCTTAGCATGGAATACTTAAAAGAAAGACCCAAGCCCCACTTATTTTAATTCCTGTCAGTTTTTTATCCTTGTATAACCACACTAATAAATATAATGATGGAAATGGTATAACTTAATCAATATTGTATTGCGTCATGCTTACCATATATGCTTTGGGTATTCTCATTACTCTGCTGTAATTACTTGCTAATTCCCAGTAAATTCTGCCTCAAGATTACTTTCCCTTTTTATTACTGCTTACCATAAAGCAGTTAGAAAAGTTTTCAGCTGTAACAGAATGAGCACATTGTTTCATTTCAAAGCATATGGTTAGAATTCAGGGTTTTTTTTTCCTCTGCCCAGCGCAGTCCTGCACTTGGTCTAACATGTGACCTGGAAAATTCCATATGCTTAGAGCTCTGAACTTCACAGTTTCCACTCCTTACAATACTGGTGCAGAGAAAAGCACAAAAAGTTTATTAACAGCAAAATATGCACTTATCTAGATGCCTGTTACATGAAACTCCACATGGAGAAAGCTGGCATTTTGTGATTTATTTTTTGCATTTGGTACAAATAGTGCAATTACATATTCATTGTTATAAACTGACTGTAGCTCTGCAACCGCTTTCTTTATTCCTTCCTAAAGACTGGGCTGTTTAGAATCTGGAATGTTTTTTCTCAAGGGTCAGTTAATCAATTTGTCTATAAATCTCTACCAATAGGATGTAGCAGGGGAGGCAGCAACATTGGAGCTGCCCCATGTAATCCCAGTTATATGATTCTACATCTCTGTGTGGCTCCTCCATTCACATTTCAGCTGCATCTGGTCTTGATCTTCATTCCATATGGAACTTAGCTGAAACTCTCCTCTGCCCACTCATTGTGTGAGTGCTGGAGATGTGCCTATGACAGCTTTTAGGACTCATGCTTTTGCAGTGTTCTATTGGCAAATCACGCTTGCATGTTCACACAAATACAATTTCATTGTATTCTAAATACTTAGGTAGCCCAGGTACCACTCTATCCATGTCTTACATTTATCCTTTGAGGCCTGCTGTGAAATCAAGTAGTAGTATTTTTCTTTCTTAGAGGGAAATGAGGTACTGAGAAGCTGTGTTTTAAAGTCAAATGTAGAGCATAGACTTTCACCTGAATCCCATGAGCTATATCTGAACTATCCAGTTATCCATTTCTGCTGAATAAGAGGCTGGTAAGCTACCTCTGGTTTGCTACTCAAGCTTTCCTCCTTGAAACTGAGCCTTCAAAGCTTTGATAGAAAGCAGTCTCTTTTCTTTCCATTGTTACATCTAACAGAACCCCCTCTACCATCTTTGTTTGACTCATCTCCTTTACACTGTCCAGACAGGTGCATAGTATTGGATCTTCCTCTCAGTTCTAAATGTAAAAATGTAAGGTTATATTTTTGCCTCACAAGTTATTTTTTATTTAAATTTGTCCCCTAGGTTATACTTTTTCTAAACTTGTTGCCTGATATTTTGTTACATTATTTATTTTATTTCATACTTGTTAAGGAACCTTTCCCATCTGACCATTTTTGAGACTCTCTGGCAGTCACACTCTGGCCTAACAATGCCAAGCACCATTGCTACTGAATGTATTAAACAGAGCAACATCTCCCACAGACTGACACATTCTTGAAATGTGCTGTAGCAGGTTTGAGATTTTTTTCCCCAATTTCTTTCTGGTGTATCTGTATGTATTTCATGAAGAAAACTGCCCTGCACCATTATTAACAGAACATGAATAAATGGTGTCAGTAGATTCTCTGTCAACAATTTTGTCATGTTGGCAAGTTAGACTCTTGTTGGTGCTTGGGAGCCAATCAGCTTGCATTGCAAATATACATTGGTGTGCACTGCTAGGAGATTTTCATTGCAATCATGCATCTATTGTAATCTGCAAACAGTCTGATTTGATTTAGAGTTCAAATGATGAACAAGATGTCAGTGTTACTTGAATTCTTTCTCATGGGCCAGTAGATATTCAAAGATTGAGGTTTTTGTAACACATGATGTAGGCAGTGCTTGCACATCCTGTGTTGAGAAGATAAATATGGAAGAGTTCAGTATTTTCTGTTCCCTCCCTTTTTAAGTAACTGTAAGAGATGGGGAGCATCAGTTCTGGATACCTACCATAGCATGGACATATTTTTAGCCATTGGTCTTGCTGAATTATATTCTGCCTCTGGTGCTGACTTCTTAAAGCAGAGCTGAGGAAGCAGTCGCAGGCTGAGACTGCAGCCTGGTACTGCTGTGAGCCTGTGCTGTGATGTTTGGAATACCACATTTCAAGATTGAGGCTGGGCTTCACTCCTGTCATCTCAATGCCTTATAATCTGCTCAGGAGATTTTAATTCCAAGTGAAATAAAGTGAAAAAGTAAAGTAGTAACTTGTCCCATTTCCTCTTAGCTTGTAGAAAAAAGTCTCCCAAGGGAATTGAACAGCAAACTTGTTCATGTACACTTTTGGCCATGAGGATGTTGTCACTTTTCTGTTCAGTTTTAGTAGGATTTTGCCTGTAGAGTAAGGCTTTCTGTATTAAACTCTAAATTGGATTGCCTGGGCAGTTCAGAGTTTTCTATTACTTTAGTGGCATTGGGCTTTATTTTCTTACAGATACTTGACCATTCCTTGGTGTGAGATGGTAATTTATCCTGTGCTTAGAAAGATATAACTCTTTTAAGTTATAGATCCAATTACCTGTATATTGGCAAACTCTTGAATTCATAACCTTGCTTTCTAAGTGATTAAAGAAATGAAAGATACTTTCCAAATTGAAAAACCACCTGTTAATTCTGTTGGTGGGAAATTTCTTTTGAGGAATTCCTGCATGGAAATTTTATTGTTTAAACAATAACCTTCTTTTTTTATTATTATTTTTTTAATTTTTTTTATGAGGAGGAATTTAGGCATTATAAGTAACTATCAGGGCTATAAAATAATTTTACTTGTTATTTTCCATTTCATTACAGATAGGATACTAATAATAGTAAAGGCTAAAACTGATTAGCTGAAATAAATTTTTGCTTTCTCTGTTCTGGGGGTGGGGAAATAAACATTAAAGAATTTTTCTCAAGGGAATCACTGTGAAATACAGGAATAAACCAGGGGATTTTTTTCTGTTTCATTCCTATTCTGATGCTGTCTAGGGAAAGCAAGGGGACAGCTGCCAGTCTAAACCTTTTTCCTTTCTGCCATTTTCTTTGGGAATTATTTTTAATTTTTCTGGTGGTTGCTGAAGTTATTTTAAAATATGTCACATTCCTTAGTTTTCGCGTTATTGAAAACCATATGCCCTTCAGTGCAAGGGCTCATTACCCTATGGCCACACTTAAGTCTTTGACCTTGCCTAATATGCAGATGAAACACAGTTAAGCCAGCAGTGCCTTTTACTGAGCTGTGTTTCAGGAGGCTTTGAGGCAGTTTTGTGCTTCTAGTCTGGAAGATAGGTCATCCTTGTTTTCATTCCTGATTTCAAATTGTGTGTAGGAGGATTCCACAACTTCACCATACTCTGAGAAAGCAGAGAAAATTTTGTTGCTAGGAAACCATGGAGGACCTATACTGTACTGTCTTTCCAGAATGTTTATAGGTAGCATCAGTTATTTAATTAACTTCTCTAATCCTGTTCTTTATGCTAGCATCCACTTTTTATAGTCATGCTGTTTGTTACATGCTTCTGTATCCTAGAAAATGCTTTCTTGCTGTGGTTATTTCTGTATAGCTTTATTTAACACACAAAACCCAACTTCCCTAGAATTTAAATTGGAAAGCTGTTATTTATTCACATAGTAATGATGCCTATGCATCCTGATTTATTAGAACAGGTAAGTCACACTTTCCCACGAAAGACAAATGCTGAAATCCACAGAGCTGCACATTTTGTAGAACTTTAGTAAAGTGGATATTATCAGGACAAGTGTTAAAGCATTCAGTGTTTTGTAGCTGACTGGATGCTGGGTCTGGATGCTTCTTTACATTTGATGCTGTGACTCTACAGCCATAAGTGGTACCTGCACACTGGCAAGATGACAGAATCCATGATGTGGGTTTCAGCCCAGGAGTGCTACAGCTGTGACTGAAAGGGTGATGCAGCAGCTTGAGTGGGTCTTGGGGTAGAGTTTCTGCTAAGAAGTGTAGCACCCTTTGAACTAAAGGGAATCATGATCTCTGAGAGGCAATCAGAGAGGCAGGAATCAATATTTTGTGGAGCAATTCACTAACATCTGCAAATGGATCAGAATGCTCAAATGGCAGAATGTTAATATGCTCATTTGTGGTTTCTGTAGAGCTTGATGTGATTTTTGGAACAGCATGGAAACATCATCTTCATCTGACTGTGTGGGCATTACTTCATGACCATCTCTAATAGCATGGCAAAAAGCACTCTGCTGCCCACCTATCTATAAATAACTAAATATCATCAACCCAGGAATAAAATTGCATTTTATGGGTAGTCTTGGGAGCATGCAACATAGGCAATCAGATTTCATGTGGTTCTACAACAGTTCCACTAAAGGGAATGAAATTACTTAGAAACTTGCTGTCCAGGCCACTTTCAGGTGAATTATTTCTCTTGCACACATGGAGGGTCTCAGAGTACCCATAAATACAATTTATGAAGAACTTGAATTCAACTTGGACAATGCAAATTTGTCTTTAGATAAGATCTAAGGACTTTATTGTTTCTAAAGAAATTTTTGGATTGTAGATCTTGGGTCCTTTTTCGCAGCTAAGACAAAAGAATTAAGACATTCTTTTAATATTGGATTTCTGACTTTCATTGCTGCTCCTTGTCAAGGACCTAGAATAGAGAGTGGGAGTTTGGGACAGTGCTGCTGTGGGAAGAATTCACTTTGTGATGCTTGAATTCTCAGATTGTTTTCACTTTATGATGGACTCCCTTTGCTCTGCCAGTGCTTTATTTGTCAAAAACATGCAGAGAAATGTAGCTGGAAAAAACAAGATTATGCAATGTACAATGCAGTAGTGCTGCATTTAACTAGTGTGATGTGTATGGATGCCAATCAGGCTGTAAAACTGCTTGGGATCACAGGATAGTCCAGGCTGGAAGACCTCTCAGAGCATTAACCAGTCAAACCTCAGAGGATACAGCACCAGCCTGCAGGGCATCTTGCCTCTTGGTTTGTTATGCATCTGTAAAAGACATATAAAAATTAAAGAATTAAACCAAAAATGGTAGGTAGGAGAGAATCAGATCCATTATCTGAAAGCAGTTTAGAGCCAAAGATGATAGCCCAGCCATTCCTATAAGAATTGTTTCTACCAAGGCTTTTGTCATACCAAAATTGCAGTGTCTGGGTATTTGAAAAGAATGCCAAGTAAAGATTGAGTCATGAGGGAGGCTGAGCATTTCCCATTTTCAGAAAAACAGGTGGAAGTGGAGGCTCAGCATCTCTCAGGAAGCACTGAGCACCACAAGGGATTGGAGATTGACAGGGAAACTGAGTGTTGGTGTGAAGGGTGCTGGAGTGGGATGATCAGATGAGCAGCACGTGGTGCAAAACCTGAGGAGAAGACAGCACTAGGTATTTTGGAATGTGAGATTCCAAACCCTCTCTGTGCATGGCTGAGAGGCCCAGTTCCTTCCTGAGAGCCAAAGTGGAGGAACAGATTTGTGATGGTGTCCATGGGTGGGTTGTGTAACACCACTCAGCTCCCCATCAAGAGTTCCAGGGAGCAGCTCAGTCACTGCAGAGACTCACTGTGAGAGCACAAGCCCAAGGGCAGAGCAGTGGCTGCAGCAGGTGTTATAAGAAAAGAGTCAGAAGAAGAACAGAAAATCATCCCAAAGTCAGTGAACTGAAATGCTGCAGGGGATCATCAGGGTACTGAAGCAAGTGTGCTCCTTCTTTAGATTAAAGAAAGTTTCCCACCATTTTGAGGGACAATGAACCCTGATTGAACCCAATAAATGACAATAAATCACACCCAGAGAACACCAGTCTGACTAAATGAGACAACATAACCCTAAAGAGAACATTCAGAGTCTCATTAGAGCCAGCCAGGTGCCATGAAGTTATAAATCTACTGAGAATTTAGAGAGAAGGATCTATAGTAGTAGCTGATATCATTCTGGAGATAAAAATATCTTACCTGGGGTAAAACTGAGCCTGGCTATTCATGATCTTACTGAAGGACAACATTCTTTGTTCTAATGAGTTCTAGGGATTTAAGGGGTCTGATAAGCAAAGTTTAGCACTGAAGGAGGCAAGGATCCTGTGCTGTTGCTGTCATCTCAGAGCATCATACAATAAAAATGAGGACTGAGTCAAATATCCACACCTGGGGTACAGTTGCAGCTAAATTTTGGTATGAAGTACTGGAACTGTTAGGAGAGGAAATCCATAACTAGTTAACTAGTTATGTCACTTGTAAAATTTTTTAAGTTATGCATAGAATTAAGAGGTAGAAATGAAAATAAATATAAGTAGTACAAGGATATCTACAGTTATCACTACAAAGCATCCAGGATCATACTGACCGCTAGGCACACCTGCTTTGGGATAACTGCCTCAATTTCAGAAATGGACTTTAATTGTTTAAAGAGAGATGCTGCTGATATTGAAAAATGTTATATGAAAAGGCAATCTTACACAGCACTGGACAAAGTGTATGTGGGTTGGATTTAAGCAGTCCATTTTTTGTGTCCCTCTAATGTGCTATGATAAAATGAATCCTGAAATACCTTGTATTATGACTCATCTGATATTAAGACGTGTCAGTGTTCATAAACAATGCTGTTCATCTTCTCTGTGTGTGCCTGTGTAAGAGGTGTAGGTGGAAGCTGAAGTTTTACTTGTGATGACTCAGCCTTTAAACACTGTTTTTCTTATTTCTGATTTATGAAGAAATTCTCTTTCCTGTGCACTTAGATGAGTGAGGTTCAAAGGCTCAGCGAGGAATGTAATATGTTCATTTCCTGGAACAATCCTGAGATTTTTATGTCTCAGATATTTGACTATTAAAAATTCCATCTTCTGTCCCAGGCAGCGATCTGGATTTTTTGCCCTCATTCCTTCACTCCCTTTCTTTGAGTTAATGGAGAAATTAACTCCCCTTGAGTTAATGGAGAAATTTCACCTACCCTCTTCTCTGTTGGACTCTATATGTTACTGCTAAAGTGGTTTTGTGGGTAAAGATTTCTAAGAGAAATATGCCTTTTATGAATTTCATATTCTCATTTTGTTATCCTGCAAGACTATTTGATAAACAGCGATCAATTAGAATACAATGAAGAAGATTTATGCAAAAATTAGGGAAAGAAAGTTTTGGTGGTGATTTGGGTCTTGGTTGGTAAAGAGATGAAATAGGCTGTTCATCTTTCCACCGTGCTGGGGTTTGTTTTGTTTTTAAATGAGAATTTGTATCATTATAAGTATTATGTCCTGTAATTTGCATAATCCATCGGGTGATAAAATCTTGAATAAAGTGTGGGATAGGTGGCATGTTTTGTAGCAGGGCGAGGTTCAGCCAGTGGGATTGGTGGCGGTGCCTCGGGAGCCGCAGGCGCCCAGCACAGCCGGCAGATGAAGGGCTGGACCAGCTGCTCCAAGCCCTTCTCGCCGGGCCGTGCCTGGCCGGCGCGCTCCCGCTGCCAAAAAGCTCTTGCACTTTCCATGCTTCGTATTTCTTACAAAGCAAGGACCTGTGCTTCAAAAGATGGACTCTGTTAGAATTATTTAAGCTATCTTTTCTTCACATCTATGATTTGCTCAATTTGTGACTTTTAAATCTTTATGGATGGTGGTGACATGTAGAAATCAGGTGATCATTACAAAGCCAGGACATAAATACATATATGTGGGAGTGGGGGGAGAGAGGTGGAGGGGTTGAATGCATTTCTTTTTAACATCATGAAAACGCAAAGGTCCATAATAGAAATAGGCCTGCCAGTCTCAATATAATGCAATGATGTGTTAATGATAAGTTAGGAGGCTGCAGGAGCATTGTAAGTACATAAATATACATGGAAGTTGAAGTTCTCCTATGACTGTTGAGTGCAGATGTTGTTCTGGAACTTCTCAAAAGCCTTTTTGCATCTGGTCAAATGGATGCAGTATTGCTGGTACAGTAATCCCTTTGTTCAGGGCAGGCTCAACCTGAGACTTTCTCTCATGCCTTTATTTTGTTACCTGCTTACCTACTCATTGGATGGCTAAAGCCATTTCAGTACAAAACCTAATGGGAGCTGTGGCAGTCTAGGGAGTCCCAAGAGCAGAAAGGAAAGGGGCAGTTGTGCCAGGGGATGTTGGTATGGTATCACATATTCTCTGCCAAATTCTCCTTCGTTCTGATCCCCTGCACTTCAGGGAATAGTGGCACCAGTAACAGAAGCAAGCTGTTTGTCATCCCCCCCAAGTTTTCCCCTTGTCTATTCCACAATGGGTTTGCTGGACCATCTCCCTCTGTTTCTTTTTAGCTGGTCAGCCAACACAGCAGGATTTTTCCCCGACTGCCTGCCATCTGCCTGTAGACTCTCTTCTCCTTTTGTTTCCCTTTAGAAGCTCACTCCTGCGAGGCACTGAGAGTCTGCCATGAAATCCTAAACAGTCGTGTTTCCTGCTGATGTTTAGGAAAAATCATTGCTGGCCATCAGTAAAAAGAGTTTAGCATCTCGAGAGAAGTGATAGTGACTTGTAAAGCCAGCAAGGGCAGCTCTGCTTGAGCCATGTCTCTCATAGCTGTGTAATGATGTCCTAATGAATATTTATCATTATTTGTGACACCCTATTTTCAGCAGTTGTGTATTATAGTAACAGCTGACAAAATGTTCGTTTTGGTTTGTAATGAAATTGTCTCTGTTTCAGCTGCTTATTATGGTGGGGATGTCACTCCCCTACCATTGTGTCTGCCATTATAACCCAGCTGGATTATTGGCAGGCTAGTAGGGTTAAAGGCATATCTATCTGAGAAGTTTCTTGTCAGGATGAGGGTCTCTGAGTGGAAATGTTAACTCTCTGCACTGTATATTTATCTTGTGGCAGTGGGGGTTTTTTTTTTAGTTTTGTTTTTCACATAAAACAAGTCTTCCAAAACTTCCCAAACTTTTAAGTGGCAACCACTAAAACCAAACTCCTTCAGTAAGAAGCAACACAGAAATGTTCACTGATAAAGTAAATTAAATTGAGTTAGACTCTTATCATTTTGTCAGTTGAAGTTGTCAATATTGCAAGTATTACAGTAAGGAATGCTTGCTGGGTGTGTGCCACAAGAAAGCTGTGTGTGCTGTTTGGCAAAGTGTAATTAAGTAGTGATTTATTTTGAGCAATAACCAAGCCCTTGGCTCAAGTGTCAGGCATTGTGCATCCTTTCCTGCATCCTTTTTATTAGGCCAACACAGAAATCCAGAGACTGATTCCTGTAACATGGACAAGGCATATGGATGGGTTTTTTGTGCATATGTTCTTTCTTCCAGTGCACAAGCAAGCTGACACAGAATCTGTGTATCTGAGTAATCCAAAGAAAGCTGGTTTGGAAGCCAGGAACTTTATTTTCTTTCCTGCCCATGTCCATTAACCATGTTCCAAGTGGTGCATTAATAATAAACCCTGAACCTATTTGAAGTGGCACACAGCCTTGGGTTTCAGCTACCATGCAATTATTCCAGATCTCATCAGTGAAAATAATTTATAATTTTACAATTAAATTTAGGAATCTGGTCCAAATCTTCCAAGTGTCTTTTGATTTTTTTCCCAGATTTAAGTCTTAGAACAACCCGTATTGGTCTGGAAACCTCTTCACACTGTTCTTTTTTCAGCTATGAAACCTACATGGAAATACTCACTAGGATGAAGACAAATTTTTGCCAATAGAGAGAACAGCTTTAAATAAACAGTGTTTTGGGATTTCTGTTTCCCTTTTCTCAAACTGCAGTCCTGAGGATGCCTGTTTTTGGCAAACGACATTTTAATAAAAAATGACTTCATTAAAAATTGACATCCAGCTCTAACCTAATGCTGTATGATGGATTAAGCCTTTTTTTATCCTTTTTATCAGAACGTTGTCTTTGTACTGTTAATTTTGAAGATTCAGACAAATTTGAGCTTAGTCTTACTTATATAAACTGAAGCTTGTTTACATTGGAGTGGAAAAGGAATCTGGATGATTGATTCTCCCTTTGGGTATCTCCCACTAAAAATTGATAACAAATGGGTCTGATTCTGCTGTAGAAAAGTGTACTGCAGTTGGGTTTTCACTCTTAAAAAGAAACTGGAGTGATTTGGATCTTAATTGTTCACAAATTCTGGACTTAGCAGTAGAAAATATCTTCTCATTGTATGGTATGGCACAGAACTTTAAGTAATAAGTTTGTCATGCAGTACATATCACACCACATCTGGTTTCTCCTTACATCCACAACTTGGAAATGGATGCTCAGCTGTTACCATAATGAGAGAGCTGTGCTGGAATTTTAATTTTTAAAAAGCACATTCTAGAATTCTTAAGTTAAAGCAGGAATGTCTTTTCAAAATTGTTGTCCGAGCTCTTGTTACAGAGTGTAGAAAGTGTTAATAATATAACATAGCACACAAGAACAGATGTCCCATGGCAGAGTTGAAATAAAATTGGAAGAAATTAACACCCAGTTTGATAATGCACAGCAATGGAAACTTTGCTCTGCATATGGGGGCTCAAGCTTGGATGCTTTCAACCCCTCCCCTTCATTATTGAACAAAGAGGAAAATAAGAACACAATAAAAATAGAAACTGGTAAAGAAAGCTCAGACAGTGCATTCATTTTTATCCTGCAGCAGAATTTCATTTGCTGATCCATTTTCTTTGCATAAATACCAATGAATTGAGCTCACCTTTAATCTCTTAAGTTTAACTCTTAATTGCATAAATTCTGTCTATAAAAGGCATGAAACTTTATCCCAGTTTCAGAACATTGTTGCTTTGGTCTTTTCCTGAACCATCATGTTATATGAGGCTGTTTGAATTCAACTAACTTGGAAATTTAAGGTGTTTAAATAAATGATTTCAGGTTTGACTTGTCAAATTTAAAGTGGAGATTAAGAAATACTGTGAATAAAGTTCACAGTATCCTGTCTCTGAAAAATTGTATGTGAATGCTACATGTGGTAAACCTGTAAATTTACAGGTTTTTGTCTTCCTCACAGTTCAGAAATCTGTATACATATTTAATAGCCAATCCTCATCTTTCTTATTCAGTATTGAGATCCTGGGTCAGCAGTGTTTCAGGACAGTGCTTAAGAGAGGCTGCCACAGTCAGCCCTTTTTTATGTAGAAATCTTTGCTAACTTTTTTGTTGTTTTGTGTTTTTATACTGTATATTATTTTGAAGAGATGAGCCGGTGACCACTTACAGGTGAGGACTGACTGAAATGCAAGAGAACTTTCTTACATAGATGTTATTTAATCACCTGAATAAACCAAATATATATTGCTGAATTATTCCCAACTCAGCAAGCATTGTGCTGCCCAGTAAGGACTGACAGTTGCAACATTATTTTTGGCTGCTTTATCAGAATGGTTGTTGAATATAATTCCTTTTTAAAACTTCGAGAGGCAAGGAAGGGTAATTAGTAAACATATTTACCTTTGACAGTCCATATCAGAATTTTCTACTTTGATTCAGAGTTTATGGATTTTGTGACTGTTGCTCTGAGAAGCTTTCCCACTAGGCTGGTAGATGGGATGATGCTGTGGTAACTGTATCATGACTGACCAGCAAAGCACTTGGATTATTCAGAATGGAAAATACAGCTTTTACTACTTTTTTTTAAAATATATTTTAGAAATATTTGTCTCTTAACAAGGTTTTTTAGAGTTTTACCTTGCAGTCTCTCAAAAATTTGATTGTTTTTGTGAGTGCCAAGAATTAGCTATTGTTCATTTTCTTCCAGAAAGCAATAGATCAATTTAATCAATCAATTTAATTCTATGCCTGTTTTTCCATTTCTGATAAAACTCAATTATCAAAAGATGCAATACTCTTTTACAGCAGTTGTATTAATTAGACTTTCTCCAGCATGTAATCATCCTGAGTACTTCAGTGCTTTCAGTTTGACAATTTACTACAGTCATGCAGAGATTGTGGAGCTATGTCAACATCATTTTGCATGTTTTACATTGTCTCAAGGAAGCTTCAAATTTTACCTTTTCAGCACTTTAGCAAATTTCCCTGGGAAAAAAAACATTCCCCATTATTGAAACTCTCTTTGACTGCAGGGCAAAACACTTCAATGTCACAACAGAAATGTATGGACAGGTGATAGAGAGAAACTCTGGCTGGCTATACATGTGTTTCAGGGAGATTTCCTGTAGTCTAATAAATCAGTTTTGTGTATTTAACTGGTCTACTTGACTGGTTTGTATAGAATTTTGCATCCAGTTTGAGCAAACCACAGCTGAGATTTAGGCAAAATATAATTTATCTCCCATGCTGCAGTGGTGGGACAATTGTCTGAGGTTTGATATGAGACAGAAGATTTTTGAGCTGTCAAACAGCAGGTTTGTTAAAAAGCAGGAGGAAGGAGTAGTTTGTGAAAACTCATGAGGAGACAGACCAGAAGCAGGCAGTCAGAAGGGTGGAGTTTTTTTTGGACATCAGTAGGACTACTAAGAGCTGTTTTTGATAAAACAGCCTTTCCCAATTGTTGTGGTGGTACAGTGTGTCTGAGTGCCCAATGACAATGAGATCTGTACATGTCCCATAGAATACCTAAGAACTGGAATGTCTGAGCAGCAAAAGGGAGAACTTGGATAAGAGGAGAGAGAGAACACTCCACAAGATTTCCTAGTGCTGCTGAAAGCCAGGCCTGTCTGACTGACCTGGACAAAGTTAATAATACATCATGTCCAGCTAGAGACCTCAGGTTTCTGTGTGTACATGTGTGTTAAATAGGCAAAGGTCCTGGTATTTGAGATTGGAGGTAGGGAAGACAGAGAACCTCACACTTTCATGTAGAAAGGCAAGGACACTCCTAGAAGATGTTTTCATAGCAAAAATGCATGCTACTGCTTGGTTCCATCACAGTGGACAATGAATCAGTCTCGTTTGATTAAGACAGCATTTCTGCTTTGTTTTGTACTATTGACAGGCATGGTGAAGGTGTTAAAATTTTAGAATAAAACAATACTCTTTCCAAAGCATATTATTAAAGCTTTATTGAGACTGGGTTGGCTTGTGAGGAGGACCTTTCTTATTTGCACAACTCTGGATATCAAATCAAAATTTTAAAGCTGGAAAAATGGTGATGAATAAACCACATGATTAATTATGATTAAGTACATGAATTAAAGATTTAGGGTTTGCATGAGTAAGGCCTTCTTTGATTCAGGTACAGTTATAGTTTTTTCAGAATCTTCTTTTGAAGGCTGAAAACTGCAGAATTAGAGGAAAAGAGTAGAGAGATGCATTTGACTTGAATTCTAGGCATAAAAATGCCAAAAAGACACTTCACTGGTGTGAAGGTCTGTAGAATCATGTCCTTCTCTATCATGGATATGGGGAGAAAATATTTCAGCAGAGTTGAATGAGAACAAAGGGCCTTCTTGCTGCAAAAGAGTAAATGTAGCATATCCTTAATAAAGGTACTGACAAAATCTCTATGATTAAAATGGGAACAGGAGTCTGTTTAGGCTTTTCTATTGCCTTTTACTTTTTTAAGAATTTAGTACAGCCAAGATGTCTTAGATAATCTGCCTTATGTGAGGCAAAAATATTGCAGCTTTTAATACATGTTCTGAGACTTTTTAATTTCTTTTCTGGTGATTTTATGCAAAATTGAATGGGATTTTTTTAAAAAAAGTTTTTGTTGGGTATTCTGACCAGTGATGGGATTTTTCCAATGGATAAATTTAAAGTGTTCAGCTTTTTATATACATGCATGTACTTGATATAATCACCCCCATAACAATCAGTCCATTGACATTCTTTAATAACAGCCCTACAGGGTAGTTGTGGTGGACAGCTCTGTTGCTTATCAGTTGTTTATCTTGTACACAAGCAACAGTCTAATAAAAGATAATTATTTCTGTGAGTCATTGCTCTAAGCCTAAAAATTATATGCCCTCTTGGCAAAAATATATTGCTATTAATGTATGACACCTGAAAAAGAATTTAAGCCAGTTTGTAATGAGTGTTTCATTCTTGTTGTTTGTCTTCGAAAGATATTTAATTCTAGAGAGATATTGGAGGCACCTAATTTCCTAAATAATTTTAAGAGGCTGGATCTAGCTTCTTTTGTACATTTAATTTTGAAAGCACAATAGACTTGACTACATAGTCCAGATTTATTAACTGATATTTTTACTCCTGAGAGTTAATTAAACTGGAAATTGTTTGGCAAGTGTATTGTCTATACATGACTCTTGATGTCTATATTTCATCCACATGGTGCTCTGTCATCTTCTAAAGGATAATATCAGAGTTCAAGTGTTCATCCAGTTTGTTCTCAGTAGGAGCAATTGCTTTTGCTCAAGAAGTTGTGTGGTTTAGATCCAGTGATCCTATTTCAGTCTTTGTAGTTTGTGGTTTACAAAGGCATTTCTCTCCCTGGTACACGATTCCCCAAGGGCTGGGAGGAAGACAACAAGGTTCTGTTTGGTGAATAGGAATAGAGTTCTGTGCAACCAGGACTAAGAAAGTCCAATTTATTTCTTGAGCTTACTTTTGTTTAACGAGCTGTGAGCACAAAATTTGTGACTTTTTAAGAAAACTCCATCACATCTAATAAATTAGGAGTGTGGGGTTTTTTCCTCAGATACACTGTTTTCATATTGCTGCATGTTTTAGAAAACTGGTATATATGGGACTGAAAATAGTTTAAAATTTTTCTTCCCTTCCTCTTTTTATTACATTAAGTACAAAAACTTTTGGGATGAGAGCACACAAAAAGAATGCACCATTGTATAATCCTTATTTTTGAGTAAATAGGATTAGCAAGGTACAGCTTATTCTTTGGTTTCTACATGTATCTATGCATGTAGTAGGTGAAACAATCCTTGTTCCTCCATTTCCATACTAGGTTACACACAAAAGATGTGGTGTATAAAAGTCTTTTAGATAACCCAGCAGAATCATCATTAGCAAGGGGAGGGCAATTATTTTTTCTCATGTTAAAATAATCAGGAGACCATATGCTTTATGGTCTTGCATAGTTAAGGCACATCCATTTCTGCATATTCTGTAACACCAAAACCCTAAATTATACTGAAGGGTTAGAAAATACTTGTGGTCAAATGGAAATTTTAGAAATGGCTCTCAAGAGGTGTTAATTAAATCTTTAGTTTTCCTAGATGTGTTTTAACTATTATACAGAAATTAATAGAGATGTCTGGCTACTATAGGAACCTGTGAGCATTTGTTACTGACTATAACCTGAAGTTAAATCTCCAAGAGTTGTAAAGGTTTTTTTTTTTTTTTTCTATCCACTGGAAATTGATTTGAAAACAATTCAGGTATGAGTGCTTTTTTTCTCCAAGGCAATTTAGAATCTGAACACGTTTTGCATGCACAAAGCCAGGTTGTGGCACAAAGTGCAACCTTAATATTTCATAATAAAAATACTATAAAAATAGGGTCAAAACTCTGCAGATGAGGTAAACTATACAGTACCTCAGGGTCAGGCTGAAGGAAGACAGTCTAGGATTTATGTTGTACATGGGTGCTGCTGTTTATTGCTAATCAATTGGAAGCACATGGAGTCTTTGCTGTTAATTTTAAAATGTGTTTAAGATCAATTTTTCCTTGCTTTCAGGAACAATCATAAAACTTACACTTCTAAATCCCACTAGCTTTACATGACATTTCATTAGACTTGCTCAGAATACTGAGATGAACCCCTGTAAACCACACATTGTAAATTCTCTAAAGGCTTGTGAATAAATGTCACACTTCAGGTTTTTTTTTAACTTTTCAGACTGTGGACCAATATATAAATACTCACTGGATTTGTAAAGGCTCCACTCCAGTATTACTCATTAAGGGTTTTTGATCTGATCCAAGTCCAGTCAGTGGTATTTTTTGAAAGACTATGGTGTCACTGAAACACACTTCTGAGTTATCAGCTTCTCCAGAAGCCAAACACTGAAGTGATGTTTTGGATTGGTTTAATCTCCTATTGCTCTAATCATGTCTGGTCCTGCTCTCTGTTCTGTGGAGAACTCCTTGAATTCTCAGAGAATTTAATAATTTAATTATAAAAATCAATGTGGAAACAGATATGTGTTAGCAGGCTTAAACAGAAAATTTCATAAGTATTTTAAAATTAATGTAGGTCCATTATTGAATCTGCTCAAATTTTGTGATCCATAACTTGACAAATTTAAAGGACATGGCAAAACTGAGTTTTTAATAGTTTATAAATTTGGACACTATTTCTGCATGTCAATACTGCACACTGCATCATTGCCTGTATTTCAGGAAATATTCAGGTTGTTGGTTGGTACAATGTTGAGTTTGGGTTTTTTTTCCAAATACATGTACTTGGGTTCTCTTTTTGGCAGTATTAGCAAATTTCTGAGCCTTGGCCATCTGAAGCTTGAGTTCCTCCACAGGGTTTTTTGAGCACAGTGTCCAAAGAGCCCAGGAGGATAAATGCTCACTAGAGAGTACAACTTTTTTGTGTCATCTGCAAAAACGTTCTCAACCTGTGAATCACAAACCTTACCAGCTTGTGTCAGTATTTTGTACTAGAGTGCTGCATGAAAACCTTTAGCCCTTTAGGATGCAGTTGTCCAAACCACTTTATCATTTGTGGAGTTGTGTCACAGTTTCCATGGCGTTTCCAGAACCGATTAGTGATAAGAGACTAATTTAAGAGAATTTCAACAGACTTTTGTGTTTGCCAGGTGACATGCTGCTATTGTGACAGAGCTGTAGTGAGTAGCAGAAGCTGAAAATGGGGAGCTGTCATTCCTTGACATAATTTTAAGTAGCTGTTGAAAAAACAGCCAACCAAAGTTCGAGGTTCTTGCACGTGTTATTTTAAGTGGGATATTTGCCTGCAACAAAGGGAAACACACAGTAATTTACTGCTAACCTAGTTAATAATGATAAGGAAGCAATAATCAATTACAACTGGCATGTTTTAACAAGATGTATAGATCCTTCTTGAAGTGTTCTTGCATCTCGATTATGTAATAAAATTATACATAATTATTAAGGTCAATCCTGTTACTTCCAAGGTGGGGTGACACAATAAGACATTGTGCCCCCAGTTCTGACAAGGTATTCTTTATGATGGTGATGCCATCATCTTCATCTGTAGGTTCTCTGGAGCCACATTTACAGGAGGAGCTGGCTCACCTTCCCAGCTCCCTTTAGTCTGAAACTTTCTGCTGGAGGTTGGAGCCAAATAATTGTCAGGGTAGTTCCTGCTCTACAGCCTTTGGTTAAACTGTTAATGGCAAGGTTTATGTTTACTGTGTGTGTAATCTTGTTTACTCACACCATCCTCATAGATGCAGACTCAAATATATCCTGACACCTGAGCAAAGACATTTAAAATGGGTTATTGTCCTGATGTCTTGTGGTTTGGTCAAAACCTTGTCCGAGTGAAGGGGCCACAAGTAATTAGATCCAGAACTGCACAGTTGCATTGTTTTTTTACAGTAACCTTTCCTTGAGGCAGGAGTTTATCAAATCAGCATCACTGTGAAGATTTAATTGATACTCATAACATGCTTTCAGGTCTTTAGGTGAAATAATACAATGTACTGATAACACTTCTGTAGAATTAATTTATCTTTGCATTGTTGTTAACATTAGGAGGAAGACCATGCATACATTTTCATTTGTGTTTATACATCTGGGCTGGTGATATTCCATTTGAAAACATTTCAAACAAAAAAAGATCCATTTGCAGCTGCTTTAGATTCATTCAGTAGCTGGACTGAGTTCTTTTGCAAAATTTAATTATGTGCTTTCTGAAATGGCAGTAAGTGGCAATTTTCTTAATGCAGTTAGCACCATACTTAATATTATAATAATACTGATTTATACTCTTCTCATGTATCTCTTGAACTATTGTTTAACACTGAAAAATATCTTCCAATATTTGTTGGAATGAAAAAAGGATGAATATAAATACAAATATGCATATAGGTGTTAGAAGGTGCAGTTTCTGAATATAGTTATTTTGATCTATATTTACTTGCCAAGGATATTTCAATGATTGTTAAATGGAGAATGAAATTCAACTCTATCTACATATCATTACAAGGTAAGGGTAAGTTTATAAGGCATTGAGTGAAGTGCTAATCAGCCCTTCTGAAATTAAAGAGTAATTAAATGATTGAAATCCAGTGGGAGGTGTTTCAGCTCTAATCAGGTTGTTTAATAGATTTGTGCACATTGTGCCAAATACGCCCTATTTTGCATCTGACATGATTTTGACCAGCAATTAATTAAAGAATAAAGACTTATTATGAAAACCTGCTCATTTCTTGGCCTGATAAGTTGGCACCTTCTGTAGAACGGTGGTGAGGCTCCATGAAGTGTTGGGCCCTGCATTACTCAAAAATCTAACTTCAAAGACCAGAATGTTTCCTTAGTGATTGCTGTTCTACTATGGAATAATGCCATAGAGGCACTACATTAAATTAAGCCAGAAACAGGGAAAATATTAAGATATAGTATTGAGAGAATATGTTGATATCAATACATCAAATTAATTGTTGAATTCTACTTAAAACACCAGCAGAGCCCTACAATTTCTCAGAAATCATTTTAATCCCTACAAAGTAAGGTTCTGCTGATCTTGATGCCAAATGATACATAAAGATTCGACTAGAATGGGATAATTCTTTTAGCAAAAGGTGATACTGGAAAATGTTCTGTGCCAGTGCTAATTGGAATAATAATAAATGGAATAATAAATGAGCAGAATGATTTATTGCCAATAAATTCTGTCCCTTGGCTGGTTTTCTCTCCGTGTCCACTCTCTGAATGACTCCAGAATGACTCCACGCCTTCCTCGAGCAGTGTTTAATAACTGAGTGAGGCCGGGAGTCTCTCGGCTTGCAGCTCTGGTCCACCAGCAGGGACTTGGCCAAACCTGAGCTGTGCTTGTGGCAGGAGAAATTCGCCATCTGCTGGCCCTGTGGGAGGCTCCTGCAGAGCTCCTGGGCAGGGTTTGTACCTGAGCAAAGTCACCTGCACAGAAAGAGGTGGCAGCAAAAACCTGGAGGGGGCAACATCATCTCAGTTTATGGCAGCGGTGCTACAGGAAAGCAGATGAGTGGAATCCACTGCTTGCCTGAACTGTAAAATTAAAGATCTGTGTTTGAAAAAGGCACAATTATAACAGCAAGCAAACCCAGCACTTTCATAAGTAGACATCCTAAATTTTAAAGCTTACAGTAACTGTAGGTAGGACTCAACACAACATCACCTGTTCAGGCTGTTGTCTTAACCCCGTAAGTCCTGGGTAAGAGCCTGTTAAAAATTGTATGTCAGGAGCAAATTCCAGTCTTCAATTACAAATAAATTGTTTCCAGCAGATTTACCTTAAATTCTGAACTATTTTCCTCTATCAAACAGTATTCCTTTCCCCTGGAAACTGTCAAGTGGGATTTTCTTTTGAGGTTAGAATTTAATTTAATGGAATATTAACATTGGATTGTATTGGGGAATACAGAAAGTGAACAATCTATAAAATGAGAATTGTTTATTAATGTTTAGAAGTTACTAATACAGCTTGTGAAATTCTAGGATAAATATTTTCATTTATTCTAGATAAATATCATAAATTTAAATAAAATATCCTAGATATTTTCATTCTAGGATAAATATTTTCATCTCAAGACCAGGTTCACTGTCTGAAAAATCTATTTGCAGCTATATTAAAGAGTCTTGTGATTTTTTTAAATCTTGTTTTTTAGTGTGCCATTTACTACCTTCCAGTTCCCTGTCACTCAGACAGATATTTATAATTCTGAAAGCTTTTAATTTGACAGTGAAAAAAATTAGGCATTAGATACAAATTGAATTTGTCATGCCGTCTTTTTATGAGTAGGAAATGAGATGAAATTTTTACTTTGACCTGTGTAGTCAGTTTAATTATTTTATTTGTTATATTTTTTTATTACTTCGGATACTTTTCTCACTGATAGCTGAGTCCTTTATTTGTATCATTAAGCCAACTTTTTTGTTTATATTCACGCATATCTGTTATCGTAACAACCACCAGAATGTACCTCTTCTCCCTTCTTTTAAAGCTTTGATAAAGTCCATTCCTAGGAAAGTAGTCTTGCATCAATTTAAATTACCGTAATTATGCTTTCTTACTATCATAAAAAATATCTTGGCAATAATATAGTGTCTAAAATTAGGGGGAATTTTGAGTTTTAGAACATCGTAGATTTCATCCTTGTATCTAGTACATTGATCTGTTCATGCATGCAGACGCACACATTTTAATACTATCTTGTGATTCTCAGATTGGGAAAACTTGATAAAACATGACTTTAAACTCTTTTGCATACAACTTTTATTTGATGTTTGTTTTATTTGCTGACAACATCCACATCCATGTGCTGTGAGCAGCCCATAATCACAGTGAAGTCTAAAACACAGCCAAGTTTGTTGTGTGCATGGAACATTAATGGAACAGTCACCTGATGACTGTGGACCTGATGTGGTTCAAAAAGCCACTTGGATTTGTACAGTACCTGGTGATAAAACACTGTTTAAACTCAGAGCTCTGTTCTGTACAGTGAAAGGTTGAAGCTCTGAAACTCTGCTTCCCCAGCTGCAGCTCTCAAGCATGTGTGAGATTATGGGATGGGGAAATGGTCCTGGAAGTGCAAATATTCATGCAAATGTACCACTGAGGAACAGCCGTAATAAAGTCAGGGAGGACAGGACTCAGATGAGCTGAGAGCTCAGCCTAATTACACCTCTGCTGTCCAAATGTGGACCAAACTAAATACTGTAGAAACCAGAGGACCAGAAATGCTATGTTCAAAACGTACCAGAAAGAATGTACTTCAAACACAATGGGAAATAACTCTGTTGCCTTGCTGACAAAAAGTAAAAAATGATACTGCTTTATTTTGTCCATAGAATAATTATGGTAATCATGTTTCTGAAATTCCAGCCTACAAATTCAACAATATAGAATACATTCAAAAAATCAGAGCAGCATGCATTTTTCATTGATTTGATTTAATAAAATTACTTCAAAATTTGAATGATAATTTATTAATTTCAAGCTTGTGAAAAATTTAACTTGGATGTGGCCTATAATTATTAAGTGGGAAAATCAGAGAGTAAATTATCACTACAAAATTGATTTTGTGTGTGAAATAAGCAAAGATATGTATTCTGTGTATAAAATAGTAGTTTATTCCCACGAAAAAAAAAGCCTTCAGTAGATTTCTTTTCAGAGTTCTTATGCAAATATGAAATACATGCCCACTGAAGTACCCTGAAGTGTTTTATGATACAGAAAGAGTAAAATGGTTTTAAACATGGTTGCATTTTGATTGTTGTTTTTTCTTCTGCTTTATCAATTTCCTAGTTTAAAGGGTACAAAGAATGTAGACAGAAGTTACATTAGATATTCCACAGATGCATACCACTGTGTCATTTCATGACCTAAAACCCAGAAGTCCCAGAAAACATAGAACCTTTTAATTTGGAAAAGACCATTGAGTCTTACCATTAAATCCTATTTCTTTGTGTCTTCAACTGCCCAGTTTTGTCTGTATGTACAGGTGGTACAAGATTGCACTTCACTGTGGTAATTTTTGGTATAATGCAAAAATTATGGAGAAAGATTTAAAAGTAACCCAGCTGCAATAAATTCTTCAATAAATGCTTTCGAGTTTGATTTTTTTTAAATTACTGTACAAAATCTGTATGTTGTTTTGAGAATTACCCTAAATATGCAGCTCCTCTTCTTTGTCACCATTCCCAGTGTAATTCATTACCTCTGGGTGGGGCACATGATTATTTGTTGGGTTTTTGCAGTTTTTCTGTGCTACTGGGTAGATCATTCCCTGCTGGAAATAATTTCCCTGCCTGAGATCAGTGGGCTGAAGGAACAGATTAATTAATAAATTTTAATTATATTTTCAAAGTAAAGACACAATTTTCTCTTTTCCCCTTTTTTTCTAGCCTTCTATTATAGTTTAAATTACTTGGAAGGAAAAGGTTAATATAAAGCCTATTGTACATTGGTTGGTTGTCTTTATCAAGGCACTTTTTCTGGAAAATCCCTTTCTTTGTGTTACACAGTATGAAAACTCAAGTTTACTAAAAATGGAAAGTCTCTGTCAAGGAATGTTGTCATTTAGCCAGGAAGATCTTTTTCTTCTTGACCAAGTTGGCAACTCCTCATTAGGCTAGTAAATATATCAATGTCCACACTGAAAAATTTCAAGATGGGTCAATTCTGAACAAAAACATTGAGTGGTTGTCCCTTTTTCCTGTTAAGGATTAAGGATAAACTCCAGCCTTGTTTATAGTTAAAATAAAAACCTGTGAATGCAAAACACCTTGAAAAACATTTTCTAGAAATCTGCTTGTTAGTTCAGAACTTCTCTCCTTTGTCACTCCTAAACTCTGGGCACGTACCCAGTGGAATTTGCCTCTTGTGAGAGGTCAGAACCTCTCTGCATCAGTGGGCATGGAGCAAGATGCTGGAGGGCAGGACACAGCTCTTACAGAAGGAGCACCAGGAGTTATTTGGATCATTAGGGAGGGACGCTGTCTCCTGCTGTGGTGTGGGAACACGGGCACTTACTCTCTAAAGTAGAATTGAGCAACTAAAGCCAGGTCAAAAAAGGACTTGGCACATCTTAGGCAGCTTAGAAGGAATTTGACCTTCTTCACTCAAGCTGAGGGGAGGTGGGAAATTTCTATAGTCAGTCAGGTGAGGAGGTGGGGCTGAAAGTCACCCCACCCATGTAATGCTGGTGGTAATGTTTGGTGCTCATTACCTCATTCTCACCTGGCATTTTTGAAGATGTTTTTACAGATCCCCTGTTGCAGGAGACTGTGTTTAAAAACATAGAACAGTTAACTATCATTATTACTTAGTACTCTGCAAATTACTGCTATTGGTAAAATCTCTGTGACACTGTAAATCTTTGGTATCTGTTTCACAGGACAGCAGAACATGGTAAAGAAAAATGTTTGAATGACTTCTTGTTCAAACATTTCTTTACGAATTATAGACATCTTAAATACTTTAAACTGTTTCTGGGTCTTGAAATGAACTAATATTATTCATTCTGCTGTCTTGAAAACAGATAATTAGAGCTTTTGCTGTGGTCAAATATTGCTAGGTCCAGCTTCAGGGAGGTAGAGGAAAAGGGAATTAAACACACATCAGGTATGCTCATTTGTTGACCCTCAAACCTCTGAACTGGCAGTGTTTGAAAGGGAAGGCATAAATTTGTCTGAACTCTGTGGTTTTAAAAAGTAATCAGGAATTGTATAGCATGCCATCATCTACAACAAAACTATTTTGTATTTTCAGTCTTTCCAATTGTGGCCAGTGGTTCTACTGCACTGGCAGAGCAAGGTGTCACCTGAAGTCATTTAGGGGCAACAAAATGTTTTACTTTCTATGTTTAACTAGGAATGAGGAATATTTCTTAGTGGTTGAGAAACTCCTGAAACTTTAGTGCTGATCCATTCTATCACCCTGATTCTTATTTGCATTTCTTCTGGGTGTAAAAACCATCTCCAGCAGAGGCTGCCTTTCAATGGGGTGCATGGATAAGTCATTGTTTTTCTGGATGTTGTTCAGGCCTCTTCCTTTCATTGTCTGTACTCTGCAGCGCCTCAGAAGAGTCACTAGGATTGCCTTCATCATGACCATGGCAATAAACTTTCCCACACAGCTCCGGGGGCCGAATCCAAACGGTTGGAAATAGCGGGAAGGAACCTGTGGAGAAAAAACGTGAGGGATAAACTCAGAGACAGATTTTCCTCCATAAAGGCAGTGAAAATAATGATGGAAATTGGTAGTAGATATAGAATGAAAAACTTGTGGAAATAATCTTTTAGGAGCAATTCCTCATTTCACTCTGGAAATCCCACCCAAGTCAGGCCCAGCTACAGACACTGACAGAAGTATGGACCAGCCCTTGGAAATGTGGAGGTAGCAGGGATTGTACAGTTAAACAATTGAATTCTGTTCATGTATTTGTCTGTTTATCCTGGGAACTACAGGGATTTCACCACAAGCTGTGAAATGGAGTGAAGCCTCTGCTCTTCAAATGCATTAAAGTTCATTAAAAAGTTCTTCAGAAAATGTTCATTATAAAGCTTATAAATATCTGAAATACAGGCTGATGCCTTGTCTAAAGTAATCACTAAGCCGTACACCTACTCCATTTGTAATTATAAAACTAATGTTTCTGAGAACTAATTTGACATAAAATTAAATGTTAAAATTTTTGATATCTAATAGAGAGATAACACATAAAATTATTGTCTTCTGTCCTGTCAGCTGAAATAGGAAATGCAGGATTCCCAGGACTACTGAAGAATCAACAGCCAGTTTCTGCTACTTTTATTGCCATTGAGTAGATCAGTTAAAAAGAAAGTCTAGTTATAAAGATTTTTTTTTTTCATCTATGGAACTTCTTTTTTAAAAAGTAATGTATTAACCATGTTCTGATTTCCTATTTAACAAGAATAGAGTAGAAAACATTTATTTATATCAAATCATCTGGAAAAACATGTACTGTTTTTTCTTATTTTCAGACTGACAGAAGTGTTCTGTTTAATTTTTTTTTTTTTTTAAATAAACCGAGCTGTGCTTTTGGAAAAATTATAGATAAATACAAGTGTTTATAACACAGAGCAAGTACAGCAGCTGGCAGTACAGCACAATGGCAAATGCACAGCCTGTGAAAATGGAAAAATGTTTAGATTCTAACAATGGTGTCTTATCATAAATAATGCTGTGGATTGCTATTCACTTAGAGAACTGGAGGAAATTGTGCCTGCCAGAATAATTATGTGGCAAACAGAATTCATCAAGTCAGATAGAAAATGTGTGGTTAAATATTTGGTCAAGGGGAAATATTTTTAGTAGCAAAATGTCCTTGTAAATTAAGCAAGATATCAATTTTTGATAGAAATACTTGGAATGTAAATAATGGGTGGCAAAATGGAGTCTATTCACAGGGAATTGTAATTTTGATAAACTTCATCATTTACTCTTCTTGAATTTTCTACAAAAACTTTTTTTGAGCTGTTGTTTTTAATGCTTGTGCAGGATTTGCTCAGGGTAATCCAACAGCAGTTGAGAAATAGTAACAAAGTGGATTAGTGCTCATTTTTTGTGTGTGGCATATTTGATGCTCTTAGCATTTTTGGTAAGAAATAGGTAAACCTTTGAGTTTTTTTCTGGCTTGAACACTCATATCTCTCTTTTTCTTTTTTTCCATAGCTTTTGCTTCAGGTGTTTTTACTGGTGAGTCAATTTTGGTGTATTAAAGCAGTCTGTTTCCTTCTTTAAAGCTGAAGTTGCTGCTGTCAGTGTTCATGTGTGCTGCTGCTGACATATGAGTGCAGTTTTAATCTCTCCAGGTTGTTATTGCTGAACAAATACAGTTTCACAAAACCAGTTGTTTCATCAGTAATCAGCAGAGCCGAGGTCTGAGTAAATAATCTGAAGGACGATTTGAATCACAGGGAATTAAAAGAAGAAAAAATATTCACATATTGCTTTTGATTATAGTTCTCCTGGTAGTTAGAACGTAACTTCATTTGGAATTCAGTGCTGAACGGGAACTTAATTACTCAACATCTGTAGTATTAAGTTAGTTAAAACTTAAAATTTTCATTATGGTCTGTAAAATATTGTTAATTTAAAAAGAAAAAAAAAAGAACCACATAGGCACTAGATCCCCAGTCTCTCAGAAGTTACTACACTGCTTCACCTCTCCAGAGAATCCTCAGGCAGCCTCAGCTCTGTGTGGGCTGCTGGCATGGCTCGAGCCCCCTAAAGGCTCTTTATTTTGTCCAGAGTCAGGGGATATAATGGCAACCATGCGTGTCTGACAAATTTAATCAGAGATTTTTTAATCAAAACTGTTATGTCTGGAAAAATTGTTTTCTATATTATAAGTATTTTGTATTTAAAAGGCAGCTTGGCAGGAAAATATCTGCCCAGCTCTAATAATAAGAACAGTAATCAGCAGGTTGTATAGCTAACTAGGCACTTAGACAAAGGGAAAACAGTCTTATGGTCACAAAATTCTTGAGCAAAGTAAGAGGAAGAGACATTAGCAATAAATAATATCCAAGTTTCTGTAAGAAATAAGATGGAAAACTTACATTTTTCTCAAAATTTTCAAGAGAAAACTCATTTGGCTTTGGGAAGAATTCGAGTTTGTGCATACGGCCGATATTGAGGATGATATTTGTGCCCTTTTTCACGGGGTAGCCGTCAATGACATCATCCTGTAAGGCTTTCCGCATGATCAGGTCCACAACTGGCTGGTATCTCATGCTCTCATAAATAAAATTCTCCACAATTTTTAAGTTTGGCATGTCATCACTTTGTATTTCTCTGTCGCCTTGTGGAATAAAGCAGATGGTGAAGAGATTAGTTGGTTAGGAATTTACTTTGTACAAATATCAGAACATTTTGGGAAGATTCTCGGATTCTGAAGTTCTAGGAAGGATCCAACAGCTTCTAAGGAGTTTTGCATAGCCTTATTTATTGAGGAAATCTGGTATGTTGTTCATTAGCATAAACTCTAGTTTGTTAATTAACAGTCTTTTCATCTTCTTCTTAGCACTCTGAGTCTTTGTTCTTGTCAGCAACAAAACTCTGGGAGTCTTTCCCTGGCTTTTGCAGAAGAGAGCAACAAAGCACCACAAATAAACCTTCCAAGAGCTGACAGCAAACAGAGCCTGGGGATAATCTGGAGCTAATTCTGTAGGGACCTTACATTTTCACCGTGTGGCTGGGTGTCCATCCCATCCCTGACAATTCCAGGCAGGATGAGAAGGTTCCAGCAGCATTCCAGCTGGGATGTGCTGCCCGTGGGAGCTTCACTGCTGCTTTCAAGCCCCAAGGAGCCCAGGGGCTGCAGGCTGCCTGCTGTGGGGCAGCCTTGCCAGACAAAAGGCACTTTTGTGCTGGGCACTTCCTTAAGGAAAAGCATTCTTACCTTAGAGGGTAAAACTTCAGAAAGAAGTAGGGAAAATGAGTGAGTGAGTACTCTCATGAGGACAGTAAAATAAGGATTATTAAAAGTACCTTGGAAAAAGAGTAAAAGACTTGTGTTACATTTTCTGGTGTTTAACAGACCAGAAGTAAGTCTTAAATAAGAGTGGATGAAATTAGTTTCTATATTGGTTCAGTGTCAGGCTTTGAATGAAGGCTAGAGAAGGGGAAGAATACAAATTTGGAATATCTTGATTGTGTTTTGAATAGTTAGTAATTAGTACTTAGAGGAGGCCAATTTGAGATCAAAATGGATGGCAGCAGAATATAATTTTAATTTTGACTAGTCTTTTCCTTCTAGAGTCATAATGAAACTTAGAGAAGTTCTGTATTTTAGCACAGAGAAATACTGGTGATTAGAATTATTTGAAACAAGTGCCCCCTTTGTAACTGGAAAATAATTTCAATGAAACTTGAGGTGAGTGCTGATTTTACACTGTAGTTGCTGAGGAGAGAATATACTACGTTATTTCTAATAGACTATCAATTCTGATGGTTCCTGTTTTATTTTATTTTACAAATTTCTCACATTTTTTCATTTACTCTTTAATATAATCTTTTACATATAATAGTAGTTCATGTTTTACAGCAAATACTTCAGTTAGGAGAAAGTGCTTAAAATTATCAGGTTTAGATAAATTAAATTAGATCACTGCTGAAACAAAATTATATTCCCACATCACTGACTTTGCAGCTCCTGCTTACCCACAACGGTGTCAATTTCTCTCATCATCTCCTCTTCCACTGTGGGGTGCTCTGCAATCAGGATTAGCATAAAGAAGAGAGTCACAGACAGAGTGTCAGGAGCAGCAATCATCATCTCCAGCACACACTGGTTCACATTCTCAGCAGTCAGATCCCCTCTGTTCTGGAGGAAATGAAAAAAAAAAAAGGAAACTTTGGAAAAAAATATTGATTGCTGACCTCTGATGCAACAAAGGTCCTACAGACTGCACCATTTCTGGACAGTCTATCTTATGCTAAATAGCATTTTTTTTTTGTCTTTCAGAGAATGACAGAAAGCTCATGTTCTGATGGGTGTGTGTTGTCTTACAGGAAAGCAGAAATGTGTATTCTTAGCTCAGGTCCTTCTTAGTTTATTGCATTTCCTCAGAGTTTGTGAGCTGTCAGAGATTATACAAGATTGGAGTTATATAGCATTTGAAACCTTTGCAAACAAAAGGCAATACATTAAATAATACACAGTGGTTAGGGAAAGACTGAAGGGACACTCAGGAATAGATGCAAGAGTTTTAGGGATGTTGTTTAAGCCATGAAATAAATATGACAAGCACCTGATCCTGAAGTACAAGTATTCCTATTTGACTCACTCTCAGGGACTCCACAGCACCAACTACTCAGCACCCTTTGATGATGATGTGACTTTTAGAGAGGCATATGAAGATTAAATTGCAAAGCCTGTGTTCAGGAGACTGTCAGAAAAACCAAAACTAGCCCTATTTTGAATAAACTCACAATACCTGTGCAAAAATCAACTGGGATGCAAAATCCATGTGCTCATCCAACTTTTCAACAGTGGAAAGCTTTTGTCGTTTCTGTTCTATTAAGATTTCCATTGCTCCTTTAAGGTCCTTGCTGAAAACAGATGAAATCCAACATATTGATAAATATCTGCACCAGGGTATGACTAGAAATACAGAGATATACCAAGAAAAGAGGATGGCACAAATTAAGTATTCTTAAGAATAGTTATATGGTTCTCTGCAAAAATAGTAATACTTAGGCAAGGTGCATTTTCTTATTATTCTTAAATAATTGCTTGTCAGTCTGGAATGAAATATTAATCTCTTTTTACAGAGTAGACTGAAAAGGCGGAAAAGGTGTGTATATACAACTGTTAAAGAATAAAGATTTATTTTAAAGACGTATTACCATTCCTGAAGAATTTATTTCCTTGTATTTTGTACTGTATTTTATCAGTAAGCAAAATGAATTTAGAGAACATAAGGGATGATTTTCAGAAAAATGTAGACAAGTGTTAAAAGATTTTAATCTTGGAGTAGAGTTAAACATTTCATATTTAAATAGTAATACTGTGTCAACAGTTTGTATTCCAGTGGTGGAGAAAGCAAAGTTCAAAAGTTGTTATAAATTTTGGGGGGATTTTCAATTAATTATAGATTCAAAAGCAATTCTTTAAAAAAAGTATTCTGAAAAGGTTTTGAATGAAATCTTCAGGCTTTTCAAATGTGGGTTTGTTACTGTTGAGATAATTTGTGTTTGTAGGGTAAATATATTTAGAACTTAAATCCCCATAAAGATCTCAGTACTTATAAATATTTTATGTATTAAAAATAGTAAGTTGTCCTTTTTGCAAAGTTTATCAGAAGAATATTAGAAGTCTTTATATCCTGTGGTGGCTCTTTGCATTGTCTTAAATACAGAAATCTTTATTTTTTTTCTTTGCAATAAAAATATATTAACAAGTTCTTTTTTTATGGGACTGCTCTAGAAATGTCAATATTTGCTTGCAGGGGTTTCTGGTAATAACTTAACCATAATAGTTTATTATCAACATCACAGGATAAAGCAGTAATCAGTGCCATAATAAAACTAGCAAGCAAATATTAGAGAAAGTGAATCTTGTGTCTACTGCTCAAGAGCCATCAATTAGTTTGGGTGAACCTGATCTTCTCCTTAAAGCCCTTATGTTGTGTAGCACCATCAAAGCAATTTATTACATATCCTTCTTAAGGAGCAATTTCACTCACTAGATGCAAAACAAATCCAAAATGAAAAAATGCGACTGCCAGTTCTTTTTAAAGCCAGCTCTCTTTTGGCAGATGACAGAAAACAAGATCACAAAACTGGAAGAGGCATTTTGTGTTTTTGCAAAGAGGAAAATGGCAAAATGTATCTACTCCTTTTTTAGGGGAAAAACCCTCAACCTTGAAATGGATTATCACACTGAGCACCAAGTTTTAACCCAAATGAGTGGTTGACTCAAAAATGCATGTTGAGAGAGCCAATAACCAGGTACTACTCAAGGGTTAACCCCTCGGGGGCTGTGCCCTGGATACAGATGGGTTTCCTTGTTTGGATGAGCTGCAACCTATTCTGATTGTCCTCAACTGGATAGCAAAGATAACTTCATCCATGCCATGGCTTTTCCTTGTCTGAAGTGAAGTTTAGTTTCACATTTGAGTGTGCATGAACTGGTATTTTGGTGAATAAATTGGGACTGGATGGACAAAGCTTTAAACTGGTCCCAAAATTCAGCTACTTGTACCACCAGTGACAAACCTAGTTCTGTCTTTGCTCTGCAGACAGGAGACCTCAGCAGCCACCTTTGCAAGTGCCATAATTTAGTTTCTTAAAGGCAGAGGAAAGCATCAAGGGAAACGCTCCTTCATAAAAAGAAAGAAAGACTCTTATGCAAACGCTCTGTAGAATGGTTGATACTCACACTGCATCTTTGTACTTCTTGCACAGCCAAGAAATCTTAAAAAATATGTCAGGCTTTAATAAAAGTGCTTGCCAGGCATCAAAGTAGTTTTGAATCTTAAGCACAATGGCATTTTCTGAAAAGAAATGTTAAAAAAATGTCATTAGTCAAGTAAGACAAATCCTTCAGAAAATTAATAGTAAGGTTGTCTTCCCTTCTCCATTAAGTTCATGGGAATTTGATAAGTAACTGGTAGGTAACATTTGTAGAACACTGCAAAAAAGGTCTAGGTTTTTGTAGAAACTCTTGGTAACTTGCTACAAGGACACAGAGGTGTGTCAGCCAGACCAAGAGTCTCCCACAGGAGAATAGAAGCAGGACAATTGCAGAACACTGAAATGGGCAGTTTAGATGTCCTGATAATATTATTTCTATCATAGGCTGAAGAAATAGTAGAAAACAGAAATTTTTAGGTGAACTTTTCAGAGCAGTCATTTAGTTTAGTGGAAATATTTCAGATTCTTGCTTGAATATAATTTAATGTTGGAATTGTACCAAATTGGTGCATAAAAGTCACATTAAATGGTACAATTAATTAAGGTGGGTGACAAGCAAATGTATGCTTTTGGTCATATAAAACTCTTTTGTAACTAACTCGATAATAAATCAATTTCAATTAATTATGTGGTGATACAAGGGTCTGTTCTTGCTCTGTCATTTTGAGACAGAACTGCTGAGTGGTATCAATGAATTTTCCTTGGCTATGCCTTTCAGACCCATCCTAAGGCCCAAAACGGAAGCTGTCAGTACCATCCAGAGGGACCCCGAGGAAGAGCTTGTTGGATGTGTCGAGCATGATCCGCCTCATGAGGTTGAGCACGTTGATGTTCCCCAGCTCCGTCGTGACCTCCTGCAGTTTGTCCAGGTGGTCGATGGTTGACTCCACACAAATCGCGATCATCCGCACCAGCCCGGGGCCAGACAGAGCTGGGACATTCGTGCACAAGGAGCAAAAGGTTTGTTAGTTTCTGTGCCTTCTTTATAATGCCTCAACTGGTGATAGTATTGTTGATAAAATGGCAAGTGTTATTGTGTCAGTGGCTGGTGTAAAACCGTTCTGGAACTTCACTGGTTTATCATTCTTTGAAAGGAAAATGCAGGGATTTCAGACAAACACCACGGCATTTCAGGGAGGACTGGCTGTGTGCAGGGTGTCAGTGCACACTGGGTTACCTTTGGTGAAAAAGGGTCGAATTTCTTTCCAGTGTGCTGGGTTATTGTTAAATATGATCCCATTCTCGTACATGCCAATGCACTGTAATCCAAGCTTACTCCCAAATCGAGACACATAATGCCAGTGCTTCATTACATGGAACACACTTGAGGATCTGGGGAAGGAAGGAGGAAAAAGCCCCAAATAAAAAAACTGCTTCATAGACTAAATACAGCATTTGTATTCTGACATTTTACAGTTGCTCCCAAGTGCTGACTCACATTCTTAATTTAGCAGCAAGTACAATGCATAGCACGAAGTGTTGTTCCTTTTACATAATTAAAAATCTTTTACATAATTAAAAATCTGATCAATGCTTTCAGAATTTATATTAAAGCAATAAGAAGTTCTGTTCTGATTTAAACTATTTTTCAATTAAAATACAAATGGTTAATGAAGGATTTTAAACTGAATAGTTTGTATACATAGAAATGTGTAGATATATATGATATACTCAGGCAGTGCCCAGTATCAGATATTTCACAGCATAAGGTAAAATATTTGATGTGTACTAAATTACAGCTTTACTTTTGTATAGTCAATGCTATGTATTCTTTTGTAGCTCTCTGGTCACTCTCAGACACATACTGAAAGCATAAAGATACATGCATCACTTAAATATGCATCATCATAATATGATGGTATGTGTGAGATATTCTTAAATTCTAAATATTCTTAGAGACATGTAAGGGAAATCCATCATATGCATAATTATATTTACAGTCAGCAAGATTAATTTGTTGGTGCTGGCAGAGAGCATTCTAGCTTTAAGATATAATTTCCTTTAGAGGGAGCCAGCATGTCAGAAATGTGGATGTGATGAAATGCTGATTGAAGAGAATCCAACCAAAAGAAATAAAATCAGAGCAAAGACTTGAAATGAAACAGTATGCTTCTTTCTTTACTGTGTAGTATAGTCTATGGACCAAACCCCAGACTACTAACATGGGTTTAGTTTATTTTTTCAGTCAGGTAACGTAAATGCGGCTTTTGCTATTGCCTGCAAATATCCTTGGTTTCATAGTTTTGCGTGACCTGGAGGTAAAGTTAACATTAAAGTTTTTTTCCCATCTCAGGGCATACCATCTCTATTTCCCTGAACATGAAAAGATGGTGTTGAATTCCTACAGCTGTCCCCTGACAGGAGAAGGTGCAGCACATGTCTCTATCCAGGAGACACACCATAATGTTTCAAGGAAGGGTTTTGCCAAGTGACCTTGCATGAGCAGGTTTTCCTTATGAAACTATTTAATGAAGTCCTCCAAAAGACATCAGCTGTTGTAACCAAGACTCCGAGTCCTTCTCTCTGTGCATTAGCAGCTTGGTATTAGATTTGATGCTAAAAGTTCAGATGACATTGGTGAAAAAAGAAGACATTGATTTGCTTTTATAGAATCGAGGTTATGTTTGGTTTTGCAGTGAATTTAGGATCCACTGAAAATTTTATTCTATGTTCTTGCTTAAAAAAAATTTAAGTACATGTTTTCTATGTACAGTCAATGATTTAAAGCAAAAAATGTCTGAAAAGAAACCATGTATTGACTGTAAATCTGGCATTGTTTAGCAGCACTTCTGGTTTGTTTCTGATGAATTGGTAGCACAAAGAGGGAAATACAGCAATAAGAGTTGGTAGAATTTTCAAAGCATTCAGAGCATTATCAGAATATTTTACTGCTTTAGTTGATATTTGAAACCCCTTTGTAAGATAGGAATGTAAACAGTTTTCTTGTCATGATTACTTCTTTCTACAGAGGTTTAAATAGAGATGAAGCCGACTTGCACCATGTGGCAAATTCTGTGATTATTCTCTATGCTGCACTGTCTTTCAAACACTTTTACTTAATGAAAGAATGAATTGATTGACATTGTTGCTTCAAAGGTTCTGATTCTTTATCAATTACATGTGGTAAACATTTTACTACTTTTTTTTCTTTTCTTTTTCATGGCATGACTTATAATAATCCAATTTAAGAAGAAAGCAATCATCCACTGGAGCTAATAAAATGATAGGCTGAAGTTTAGCATTATGTTTAATAGAGTGCATAATTGAAACCTATGAATAATCCCATTAATTGGAGTGGAATTACTCCTAATACTATAATGCTGTATTTGCTTAGTTAAATCACTGAATTGGAGCCATAACCTTCAAGCATTTACTTTCACTTTAAGGAGAAATTTAAAAACACTGAAAATGAAAATTTGACTTAATCCCATATTGCAGTAAGCCTAGATCCCTAAACTAAATGTTATCTTAATAATAAATAGATAGCAAAATAGATGGTAAATTATTTCTAGGATTGAGCCACAGTACATTCCTATCCACAAAAAAAATCTTAGGAGAATTCACTAAAACTTCAATAGCAGAGTTTTTAAAAAGACACAAGATAAGAAAAAGGTCTGTGAATAGCAGAAAGTAATAGGCTTTTTTTGGGACAATTTTTGAAAATAATAACTACAGTTCTGCTTCAGAATAAAGTAGCAAAGAGGTTGTAAAGATATAAAGCTTTTCAAGGTATTAAGTATAGAAAATAAGGATTTACTTGCTAATTATAAATGTTTCTTCACCGCTGATCCAAACTCTGACAAATTCTCCATATGTCTTATTGTAGTAGTTGCAGGCATTCCCTACTCCCATCCAGAGAAATCTCCCGTGTGAAATGAGGGGACCGATGCCCATACAGTATCCTGGCCCTAGGAAACAGGGGAGAGAGGTTTGGTCTCAGCAGTGCTCACAGACAAGAAAACACCTCTGAGCATCTCCCTTTTGAAAGGAGGTTTTAAACACGACTGTCACAGCCTGTGCTGGACAGCTCACACAAACAGTCCTGCCCTGAAACGGTCTCAGAAACTGCAGCTGTGATGGAGAAATCTCACTATCTGAGGAACCTGTAGTGCTTTCAGTGGTACCTACAACAGATGGCATTCATTGCTGCTTTGTGCAACTCCCAGCTGCTGCTTGCTTTTGGGGGGACAATGGCTCCATCCTAGAAAGAGGAAATTCTCTTTTGGGCAAGGGTCTTTTCCCAGAATTTCATCCAGGAGTCACTGAATTGGTTTAGGGTTATTCCTATCCAACACCTGTGAGAGGTCGTGCACTGCTCTCCTCCATGCAGCAGGGCGTTGCATCTGGTGGAAAATAAACTGAGCCATTAATGCCTAAACAAGCCCCCAAAAGGTTCCAGAAGGGAAAGGGAATTCAATGTTGTTCTGTTCTGGAGGGTTTGCAGTGCTAAAGGTAGAGAAAGATTGATAACCTACTAAAGACTGAACAGATTCTTAGGTAACTGTTTAGAGTAAAGGCAATTTAGAGAGACTAAAACTTTAAAACATGCAAAAAGCAGTTTATAATGCAGATGAAAATGAGAATATTCTGAGTTGTAAAATAGTATTATGTCTTTCTAGTGTACAAAAAATAAAACTGAAGAGGAAAAGTCATATGGCCAAACCACAATTGTTATGGAAGTTCTGAAGTTAGAATAAGCCTGATGTACTTTATCAGGAATTTTTAAGAATCCATTTCTGAAACTGATTAATAATAATTTTTGTTGTCATACCATGATTACTCAGCATTATTTTGTCACTTAAATTTGAGAAACAAACAAAAATTACTCTGAAAACTTTAAAGTGGCACAATGGCTAAAGTTAATTTACCTGGTATTGATGAAGTCTCTTCATGATTCCATATCAGAAAGAGAAAGCACATGAGGATGAGTATGGGCACGGTGGCCACGGGCATTGTGTCTGGTACCAGGCTGGTGATGTTGTAGTGCAGCGGGTTCAGGGTTTCCAGGACCATCTTTTCAAAGAGGTTCTGCTTTGCTTCAGAAAGAGAGAGACAAGCGGGAAGAGAGGCAGGGGCTGTCAAAGCTCAGATGTGTTCAGCTTTGCCTGGTACCTCTCACCCCCTTTGTAGTTCCTACAAATAAGCAAATCAGCTCTGGACGTGGCTTTATAACGAGAGGGACTGCCTGGAGTGCTTGCCGGGACGAGCTTCGTCACAAGTCAAAAGAGACATGAAGCAGACACATTTTTTCGCTTGGGAATAACAAAGGTTTTCTGACCTTGGTGTTGAGGCATAGTTTTGGATATTTTGGCTGACAGACCTTTTATCTCTGATATCGACTTTGCTGGCCAACACTGAGGTTTACTCCTTGCAAATCTCTAACCAAAACACAAGAAATAAAACTTTCAGCACATGTGGAAGCATTGAATGAGTTCACTTGCCAGCTTTTGTCTGTCTTACTTAGCTGTTCTCTTCCTGCATGCCTGTAGTGCCAGAGTTTCTGAATTTCCAGAATAACTATGGAAGTGGTACTGATAAAGTACCCCAGTACCACATTTTTTTGTTTGAAACATGTGTTATGTATTTTTTTTTTACTGCCAGCCTTTGCATGCAATGTAATGCATTGATTTATGGTTTTTCTGTTAAATACTTTGAAAAATATAATATATACCATAACAAACAGGGTCACAGATTATCTGTTGCCATTTTTTTACTCAGGCTGTAACCAGCACTCAGCACAGGAAAGAAAACCCAAGGACAGCCAAC
Organism: Anomalospiza imberbis; assembly: GCF_031753505.1. Lineage (NCBI taxonomy): Eukaryota > Metazoa > Chordata > Aves > Passeriformes > Viduidae > Anomalospiza > Anomalospiza imberbis. Next base: position 11,725,289 of record NC_089693.1, on the reverse strand, counting down.
AGGTCTCTTATGCATAAGTAGAAGGATTAATTTGAAGTTTTTTTTGCATGTTTTTGAATTAAATTGTAAAATATAAGAAGTTGTTGTACCTGGAAGGAATATGTGTGAGAAGGAATGTGAGTGAGAACCCATTTAACCACTGAAAGGTACTGCTTGAACCTGCACAATATTTTATTAATAAAACATCTTAATTCTGCTCTGGCAATAACTAAGAAGAGATTTGTTTTGTTTCTTCCTGAAACAATATTTCAAAGTTGAAGGATATATTTACTTAGCTGGAAGCTTTTAGATACAGTGTACTTTCAGCAAGTGCTTTCTTGTTTGTCTTGTGCTTTGGCCTCACATTGCAGAAAAAAGGAGAGCTTGCTTTGTAGTGACCATCAGTGCTATAATTATGTTAGACAAGCCAAGAATGGGATAGATGCTTTCTAGATAGTGAGAATCCTGGTGTGTGTGGTCCAAGGAGGAAATGTATGGAGTATAGGAAGGGAATATGGGGAAAGGAAGTAAGAAGTGACTTAAAACCTTGCAGGTGCATGCAGTGCTCTCTTTTGGATGTTTTGTGTGCCAGGCCTCTGGGGTTTTTATGATCCAAAATGACCAGTGTGCCAGGTGACCTTTAAGGAACATCCCTGTTATTGCAATAGAGAGCAGCCCACCCCTTCTGAGAGTGTCCAGGGACAGGTCCCATCCTGGACACATCCAGCTGTTGTGTTGTCCTGTGTGTTGTGAAAAGAAGTTTTGTATTCACAAGCATTTTTATCATGTAGTGGTATTTATTAGTTTAAATTTCTTTGAGTGCTCTTCCTTACCACAACAAAAGCATGCCTGTGTATATGTAAATATTTTATCAGTTTCTGTCCCTTTCACAAATACATGTTTACAGCATTATAGAGCGAAAAAAAACACACTTGGGGTGTATAGTTCCATTTTTATGTTGCTTTCTCTCTGGATCTGCATAAACTTCATGTTTGTACTCCATTGCCACAGATAGACTCTGATGAACATTGTGTTTTCTGGTTTTTTTCATTTCCAAGACATTCTGCTGTATGCACAGCAGTTTCACTGCCTCACATTCCCTGTGAAAACAAGTGTGGAGCTGGTTATGCATTTGGGTGCTGTGAAACAAACCAATTTTATAACTCCCAATGTGGATGTATGAATATTATATCTGCAGAGTGAGCCCTGGTAGAATTGAAAGCCCTGATATGTTTGCACAGTGTACTTTGCAAGTATGAGTCTCTCCCTTTTATTTTCTAAAAATCAGCCCTGAGTTTTGATCTTGTTCAGCTCTTAAATACTCACAGCTAAAGCTTATCATTGTTTTGACAGTGGAATGCAGGCAGGTTTCTGTTTTTTCAAAATATACAGGTAGCAATGGATTGAGTTTTAGATTCTTGATTGCCCCAGCTTCATGATTTTATAGTTTTTAGTAAAATAATTTTTTCTTTGTTTATGTCCAACACCTTGCTGTTATATTTATAATTTTAACATCCTGGATTATGCTGTCATGTAGATAAAAGTACTAAAGGCAAAGAATTAGGTTTGAATCTTTTTTACACTCTTGACCTGATCTAAAACAGTCTTTAGTCAAAGTAGCTTCCCAAGACCTTAAACAGTTGACATTTCCTGTATTGAGGGGTTCTTTCCTTCATTTCAATGAGTATGACTGAAGCAGACTTTCAGGGCTTGCATTTTTAATCTCTTTATTTTAATTGCAAAAGCCAGCTGGGCCATGAAAAATTCACCTTAAAAATATTTCCACTCAACTGCCTTATCCTACTTTTTACATATTGCATCTTTTAAGAGCTGCCCACGAGTGAAGTTGTTCCTCATAAAAACTCAAACCCATTTGGATGGTAAATCACTGAGCAGACTGAAAAAGTTAGAAATGGAACCAAGTTAGGGTGCCCACAGTGCATGAAGGAAGGTTTCTCTAGTCTTGCTCATTTTGGCTTGTCTGCTGTAAGTACTTTTTCCTTTCCTTGCAGCTGGTTGAGGTGTCTCAGATCAGAGGGATTTGTTGGTTTGGATTATTATTTATGGGGAAAAACTTTCAAAATCCCACTATCCAGTGGGGGAAAGAGACCTATTATAGGAAAGGGCTTTGGGGACAGAATAGATGGATGTGCACAGGCTGTCTGGCCTGGCAGCAATTACAGATCTCAACACCTGGGAAAGCAGCTGCCAGCAGAGGGCCTTTCACATTACTGATTTCTGAGTCTTGGTTACAAAGCACTAGAAGAATGTTCTAGGTTCTGTCGAACATTTTCTTGCTAAAGGTAATGCGAAGAATGATGTCAAGTTCCACAGTAAAGAGAAAAGCTCATACATCTAAAGGACAGCTGTGTTGACACCTCTTATTCTGTTAGAGCTTTGTACTTAATGACTCAGTAAAAGAGCAAATTCATAAAATCATATTATAGAATTGGAAATGAAAATCTCTCTTAATTTTGAGGAGTTCATAAAAATGCCTGATAACTCTTGAAGAGCCATTCTCGAGTCCTGGAGTTGCTTCCTTTGGAGTAGTTCGTCTGTCAGGAGAGAAAAAAATCTGCTACTTGTTATAAATTCCCAAGTAATTGTATAATACAAGTTATAAATTCCCAAGTAACCTGTATTAGCAGCATCTGAAGCAACTTACCTAGGTTTAAACAGTTTGGAAAAATAAACAGACTTATTTCACACAAACCCCATTTTGTTTTAAAGATCTGCTCCCATTGTACCACAATTTTTGCCAATGTTGATATAGACTGATGGAACACAGTACCTCTGAAATATAAAATAGTAGGTTTTAATTGAAGCTGATATTTATCACCAGGTGTACAGCATATGTCACATCCTTGATAAAGGGTTTGTCTTGTTTCCTTGAAAGGCTGTGGGGTTTAAAGCTGGGAACGTGTCAGGAGACTTTTTTAAACTTGAGGGTGCTTACCATCCCTTGTGAGAGGTAAATTACTCTGTAAGCATCAGGCTGCACATTTATTTAGTGTTACCTTGGATTCTGTGGTCTCTTCTACTTCTTCAGTTCTCTCAGGATGCGATTTGGATGTCCCTGAGAGTTCACATCACAATTTATTGGTTATCTTATATTGCACTCCTTCTGGGACATTTTTTTTTGTCTTTGATTCACTGTACTTTTTTCTTAATTACTTTTCTTTTGTTTTATTGCATAATTATTTTTATCACTTAATAACTTCTCACTGTGTTTTAGTCACCTGATCCTTTGCATCTGTCAGACATCTCTCATTACAGATGGGTTTGCAGTCCCAACGTGCAGAGCTGACATTTTAAAGTTAGGTGTTTTCATTACTTTGCTTCTGCAGCACTCTGCCTTCTTTAGGACTATTTTCTACTTTTAACTCTATAATCTGCATCTCAAAAGGAAGATAAATCTAGTAAAATGTGAAAATGAGGGAATAAACCCCTTTTTCAGTATTTTCTAGAGTTTGAGTCACCGGGCTGGAATTTGTGTAGCCGTGAAGGTAGATCCCATCTAATTATTATGGAAATGTATTCTAACAGTGTTGAATGATTATTATAGCCTGGTAGAATAATCCTGTACCACTTGATTACTATGAAATCTAATCTAAATAGCACTTACAACTTCATCTGTTGTTTAGGTTAGAGGAGGAGGAGGAAGAGAGAAGGAAGAGATGGCAGCTTCCAGCAGGAGCTTGGAAGTGGGAATTTAGTAATGATCATCCTGGCAATCTAAAGGGGCTCTTGACAAGTAAATGAGGAGGTAGCAGCCTAATGTTGTGTCAGAGGGCAGGGGAAAGAGAAATGTAGAACACAGCCATGATTTTGTGGTGTTGAAAAAACCTCTGTATTATGAGACAAGAAAGATTGTTACATTTGATGCCTCTTCTATTATTTTTAATTTTATTTTTTAATTTTGGTGAGTATTCTTATGACAGGCTTACCTTGTTTCACAGCTGAATAGGATCTATCCCTAGAGCCTGCTTCTCTGAGTTTTTAAGTTCGGTCAGCTGCCTTTGATAGCACTTGTAAAATGCTGCTGCATTGTTACAGTGCTGCTGGTGGCCACAACTTTATCAGCTCCAGTGTCCACACCACTCAATTTCCTGTCACCCTTTCTACTCAAGGTCTACAGTGAGTTCCAATGTGCAGAGAAGTTTGGAATTGCAAATATAAAATTACAGTTGTAAATGTTGGTATTCCTACTGTCTGGAGTCAGTTTGGTCAATCAGTTTGCTTAGCACCACCCGGTACTGGCGTGTGACTGGAAACTAACTGGTCACTAAACCCTTTGCCAGGGAAACAAATGCATTGCAAATATCTTCTATAAATGTAGGACACCATTTAAATATTACTATTTGTTTGGATTACTGTTGTAAGAGCAGTGCATTCTTTTTTATGCCTTTATATGGTGGTTGAGGTGTGATTTGGAAAAATAACTTGCCAATTTTAGCACTTTTCACAAAAGGTCTTGCTGTTGCTTATGAACCACCACAATGTCCATGAGAAGCATCATCCACATGAGATGCTAGCAGGGTTTCATCTGAAACAAACCATCTCCTGAAGCAGAACAGGTGTGCCAGTGCTTGTAAGCCATCAAAGCCAGCTTGGGGTTGTGCAAACTTCTGCAGTAGTGGCAGGACTGTAATTTACTTCTGGGCAGCCTCAAAGTTTCATTACAGTACCTCAAGCTCTAATTAACTCAAAACTAATCAGAAAATGAGTTGTGGATGGCAACTGAAATCTCTCTAAAGTGCTTTTTATCAGACTCCTTGTTATGGCTGTGGCAAAACAGACCTGTATGAGCAGGGTTTCTGTAGATAGCTGCTGTTGGTTTCTATTACTACAGGGTAGGTGTTTTGTTTCTAATTTCTCAAATAAAAACCAGCTCTCTCTACCATAGTCATCTTTCTCCTGTTGTACTTTTACTGCTAGCAAATACCTTGATCAATTCAAGCAAAAAGTTAGTTGACACAGAAGGGATGACTCTCTAAGAAATATTAATTAAATTTTTGACTTTTTCCTCTGGCTATAAGTATCATGTATTCTATCAAAGTATGTAAATTAATCCTGAAGAAAAAAATTATCTGTGTGTTTGAAAAATAAAAGACTGAGGAAGAATGCATGACAATTCTCAAATAATTCTTTTTGCAAATGACTTTATTACTCAGACAGCATCATTAACTGAGACATAGCAGCTAGAAGAAAGACAGCACTTTTCCATGGCAAGCACCAATTGAGATATCTCAAGCTTTGGTTGAATAAAAAAATTCCCAGGGTCAGTTCAAGACTTGTTCTATCTGATTTTTATCTTCACTTTTTTAAATCTCACTTTTCTAACCTCGCTGACAATCCAATTTTCCGTGCTGTGACAATGGTGCTTGGAAATGTCAGTTTGTCCAAAATTCACAACTTCCCAACTAATTCTAAATTGCTCTGGAGCAGCAGCTGGCAGTGTCTGTCCCATGCTGTGTATTCCACTATAACTTTGTCATGGTACACATGAAAAAAATCCACTTGAGAGTCAAAACTATTAAATCAGATACCACAGAAACACTGAAAAGGTTTGGTTTTTTAGTCTGGGGGCCCACATCCATAAAAACTGAAATGATTTAATATTTTTTGATGTAACCTGAACAGCTTGAAAGGTTGCATAAAGTGAATACACTTTCTTAGGATAATTATTCTGAAAGAACGTTGTGCTGTTTTTTAAAAAAGAAACTTTGTAGAATACTTGACAAATATATAGCATACTACTGTTGCTTTACCACCAAGAGTTTTGCCAAAGACCTGCATATTTTCTACTGAAAAAACCCTCTGTTTAGATAGTGACAGCATATAATTTACACAAAGATAATTACAGTACCAGATCAAAGCAGCTCCAGAAGGCATACTTCCCACTCAAAACAAAAATAAATCCTATTTATTTAGTGTCCTACCCATACTGTTTGAAGAAAGATGCTAGAATATGAATTGAAAATTTACCTGTGTCTTCTCGTTACTTGCGGATTTTTGCCGGTGGAGAGTGCTATCCTGGCTCCTGATGTGCTCCTCTTACAGGTCTGCATAGGTTGCCTGGTGATCACTCCCTGTAGCATCTTTTATGCAGGTGCTTCCTGTTGCTAAGAGATCAGTTGCTTGGAGATGGAAGTTTGTTTATTGTAATAGATAAGGGGCTGTTGCTTTGAAAAGAAAATTTTGTAATTTTACCTCTACTCAGTGTATCTGCTGCAAAACAGCCAATGACAGAGATACACATGCCTGGTGCTGATTCGAATTGTGACTGGAGAGTAAAACAGAGAAGTAAGCAAAGTTTATACTTTGTGTTTAGTGGCTCTGAACAAGGAGGCAGATTTACCATTTAACTGGAGATACAACTAGCAGAAATTTTATGAACTCTTTGCCATGTGTATCTAAAGGTATTTTCAGTTTCCAACAGCAAGGGAGTCCAAATGTTTTATTCTACAATAAGAATGTATGAAGTTGTCAATGACATTCCGTAGGACACAATCCTTCACTGACACTGCAGAGGACTGACTGCTATCCTACATACTTTGGTATGTGCTGTTTGCTTTCTGTTCCCAGCTGGTTTGATAACTCCTCAGAATGATTGTACAAACTAAGGCTGGTTTCTCTGCTTTGTGGCTCTTCTCCTTTCTGCTGTAGTTTAGGGCAACTCAAACAAGCTGCCAATTGTTTTGAAGAACTGCGTTATGTGATTACAGGAAACATTAAAGTAATATCCAAAGATCTATAGAATAGGTGTTGATGATACTAATAGAGGAGACTAACACAGAAGCATGAATCAGGCACTTGTGCCTGTTACTGGTTTGAAGCAAGAGAAGTCCAAATTGTCTCAATGTCTGCAATAGGAAATCCTTAGCTGGCTCAGCTGCCTCTTCTGTAAGTTTACTCCATGAGTCCAAACAGACTGTTTTGAGAAATAGGTCAAAATCATCTTTTTTTGGCTTAATACTCTCTAGTTTAGAAAATTCAATGACTCGATTCTGTTTCCAGCAAGGCTTGTTATATCCTGTGGCATTAAGACACTCTGCATCCCTGTCTTCCACTGTCAGGCCCCAAATATAAAAGATTCTCATAAAATGTTTTCATTCTTCTTCTTTTGAAGAAAGAAAATTACTTTTGAATTCACTCAAAACTTTAGCATTAGCATTTCTTTAATAAGAAAACTCATCTAATGGGAAAAGGGGTCTTACATCTAAAGAACTGTGATCTCACTTGGAACAGAAAGTGTTTAAGTGTTATGTACAATTGTTCCAGTGATGGGATCTTTTTAACTCAGGCAAGGATGAAAGAGACCTAGAATTTTTTTGAATGCAAAATCTCTTTTGAGAAGCCTTTATTAAAGTAAATAAATAAATAATGCAGACATCTGGGGAGAGTAAGGGCTGAATTCATGCACAAATTCTTGTGGCATTACTGCAACCCTGTGGAAGAGACTCAGACAACCAAAAACAAACAGGATTTCAAATGAGAGAACTGAACTCTTATTTTTCCATGTGTACACACCCTTCCATGTCTATTTATTATGCAGAGACTTGTTTACAGTGTAAGCAAAAGCGGGCAGAGCTAATAATGGTTACAACCTGTGGCATAGTGTCTGATATTGTGAAAATGTTAAAATTACTTTGTTTTATTTCAAAAAGACATGATAGCTGGTTGTAACTTTTGGGGCCACCTGAAAGTTTAGAGGAAAGTCATGCATTATCTTTTTTTTTGCCTTTACAAGCCAGCTGTATGTTCTTACTGTCTGTAGACTAGGGATATTTACATTCTGGAGGAGCTGAGTTTTTGTCCATTGCATGATGCATTTCTCACAGATTGTTAATGTGGGCAAGCTAATATAAGTGATCAGTTCTGAAGCAGATGGATAATTGTTTCAGAGACACCAAATTAAGAAAGCCTTGTACAAGAAAGCTATCATAGAAAGTTTCCAGCTCTTACACATGACTTAGAACTAGTTTATGGCATTTAATATGGTTGTGGTTTCAGCTGCTGAGAAGAAAAGCAGCTTGTGTTGAACTTTCTGTGCTGGTTTTCTGGTTGTGTTTTTCCTTTGTGTTCCCCATATGTTTTTTTCAGAAGCCAGACTTGGTCCTTGTTGCCACTGCAAACACATCATTGCTTTTGTATTGTGTGGAGGAAGGAGGCAAAGGGAAGTTCTGACACTCCAATGCTTGTGTGGTTGCAGCCACCCTTCAGTGATGGTGTTTTGTTTTATTGGTGGTGGGTCAGGCTTTGGCATTAGAGAGTAACTTGGCTGTTGGTGAAAGAGCTCTTGGAGGCATTGCTTTCATTAGTGATAAACTGAAATTAAAACAAATATTAGCTTTATTTGGAAGCACCTAAATCCTTAGATATTCTTTATTATACATGCACAAAAGAAACTACTTAAGTACTCATTTTTAAAAGCTCATCAGAATGATGAGTTTAGTGAAATAAGAAGTTAATATAAGGAATATGAAACAAATTCAGTTTTTTTTCTTGGACAGCAAGTATTGCTTGAAGTTTAAGGGAGACCAAGAATGGCCAGTTTCCCACACAAGCACATTTTTATTCCTTGCTCCATGATAATTTATTTAACAAAAAGTACATATCTAAAAATGGAAAAATCTGTTAAAGTTTTTGTAGGAGCTCCTTCTTCTGACAGTGCTATGTATCTACTTACTGATACAAGGAATTTGTGTATGAATTCAGGGGTAGGAAGCTGATTAAGATGGTCATGAAATAGTCTCAAAATGGGTAAAATAGAATGAAAGTGATTGTTTATATTTAAGCTAGGTTTTGTTAAGACTGACATTTTTGGGATACAACTTTAAATCAAATAATATTTCCATATGCCAGACAAAATGTATCTTTCTCTCATGACAAGGAATTCCTGGAACTTTGCATAATGCAACTAGAATGATTGGACTTGTTGTTCACTACAAAGGTCTGTGTTGAATACTACAAATTCTTCAGAGCCTGAGTAGGCATTCACTGAATTAACAAAGTTGGGTTTTATACCATTAAACAAAAATAAAGGAGGATTTTTTTTTTTGTTGTGCTAAATATTTCACAATAGGCTGTTGAGGGAAAATGATGCAAAATGCTCTTCATAGCTGAGCAGAAGGGTATGTGACCTTCTAGGGACCCTGTGGCTCCTATGATAACAGGATAAGAGTTGGGTTTTAGTAATAAGAGCTTGAATCTCCCCTAGTAACTAGGTAGAAAGAAAATTGCTTACATTAAATCAGTGGCAATGAAATCACCGGTATAAGAATCAGTATTATGAAACTGGTAAGGTGGCAGCAGATCTTAATTCTCTTTACGTCCCGGTGGTTTCAATGCAGTCTTGAAGGTGTGAGGGAAATGCTTGCTTTGCCCCAAGGATGCAGAGCCACTGGTGAATCTGTCCCTGATGTACTCCATGCTGTGTGAGCAAACAAAGAAAGAGGAAGCACAGACATCTGTGTGAACAGAATGGTCAGCACAAGGTCGTGCTGGAAATCCATGGAGATTGTTGCTCCATCCTGGATATTGGACAGAATCAGATGCCAGGTGGGGAGTTTAAACATGGGAAAATGTGTATACTTTCCTTGCTGTGCCTTTCCTTCCCTATATAAAAGTAAAGGAATCTAAAGTGGCACTCTCAGACATCCCTATGTTTGCAATAATGGCTGCCTGTCTTTCCTAGGCACTCAAAAGAAAGACATTGTTGTAATTTAACCAGCCATTTTATTCTTTCCTTTTCTTTCAACTTCCCATATGTGCTATTTTCCTGTTACCCTGAACAAGTCAATTATCAAGCACTGAGAGAGCTGAGACTACTGCAAGTGCCTGTCTTCAAATACTTCCAGCACTACTGGTGTGTATCAGCCAGGGGATCAGGTGATGCTCAGCCTGTCAGGTTCTCTCACTGGGGAGCAAAATTGTCCAACAAACATACACTGTGTGTATAAAAAACTTATCAATTCCTTAACAGTGAACTGATTGCAGATTTCGAGTCTGTTTCAGTGCACTGTTGCCAAAGAACTAGCAAAGCACAAAATGCTGCAGAATGTTTTCAGACAATCAGTTTTCAGCCACTGCCTTCATCTCCAGCCACACCTCCAGTGCTGCCTGGGTGCTGCTTCTAAACAGCTCCTTCTTTTGGCAGCATCCACTGCACCCTGAAACCTGTTCATATTCCCTGCAAGACTGTTTCTAGTCATTGTCATGAATGCACCCTTTCAAAGAACAGCGTGCACATAGGCGGGTGTATTTTGAGGGAGTTAGGAGCACAATATTGGAAATCACTCATTTCACATTTCGTATGTGAATTTTTCTTGTACAGTGTCTTGTAAGGAGCTGTCCTGTTTGGTCTTTCTAACGTTATATTCAGTGCAGAGATGGACTTGTTTGGCCTCCCCAGCAGAATTTTCTTCATGTAAACCAGAGTTTGGCTTCCCTAGATAATGCTATTTTAAAACAATCACTGAAGTGCTCTCATATCAATGTAATTGCTTGAACCCATTTATACTGCCCACATTTTTTCTTTCATGCCCAACTTCAGAGGGTCTATACTACTTGCAGTTCTAACACCAGGCAGATTTGGCAATTCTATTTCACAAATCTTCACAATTCTCTTTCTGCCTTATTGCCCAAACCCCCAAACTTTAGAGAGTGTTGGGAAGTGTGGGTGCTCAACATCTAGAGGGTCATGGTCATCAAAGTTTCAAAAAAGAATATTAGCTCTTATTCTGGAAAGAAAGAAAAGCTTTAGGAGAAGCTCATTATAATTGTCAGGAACAAAACAATCCATAAGAGCCTTGTCAGGAACAAAACAATCCATAAGAGCCTCTTGAAATCTTTCTGCCTATACTGCCTGGAGATGGGGTACAAGTTTTCTGACACCACCTTTGGGTACTTGGAGTTTGGTGTTTATGTTTTTGGTGGGTTTCTTTTTGATTAAAAATGTTGTTGATGTAAGGAGCTTTATAAAAGATGTTCCACGTGGCCTTGAACACTCAAAAAGATCTCTTCAGTGATTTCTTTTATCTGGAACAAATGCAGGCAAAATGGTCAGTTTTCAGTATGACTGAATGCAGCTCCTTAATTTGTGTACATGAGATTTAATTTTCTTATAAACAGGTCTCATGTAATGTTTGTGTGCTCTGGGCTTTATTGCAACAATTCTTCCCCTGAATAATCCCTACGTGAGGAAGTTGCACAGGAGCCAGGGGCTGGTTCAGCTGGTTTTTGAGGGTCATTTTCACAACAAATCTGTAAGGAAGAATCTCCTAGTCTTAGCTAAGGAACCTCAAACCTTGAGAGGTGTCCCTGCTCAAAGGGAGAGTCACCTGGAGTGCAGTCCAGGGGCAATTTAGAGGAAGCTTGAGTTGGACTCATCCAAAGATCTGTCACTGGCAGAAGGTCTCTCTGTCCTGAGGAGCCACCTTGGGAATCTGGAAGGAAGATCTATGCCCTGCAGCCCAGCAGGGAGGGCCCAGAGGCAGCTCTCTCAGGTTCCCGTGTTTATGGAGTGAAGCATTTGGCTCACAGTCAAGTTACATAAATTCAAAAGGCATGCAGGGGACTCCTGTACACTGCTGCTCTCTGGGTCACCCTCCTCCTCTGGGGGTGCCTTGGAGGAGTTTCTGGCCCAGCTGTGGGTCAGGCCTTTGCCTCCTTTGGGGCCAAACACCTCATTTTCTTAAGCAGTCCAGTGCATCTCTCACATCTCCCCCAAAAATCACTCTTCTCCTTTTGTCCATATCAGATTGATAGAATAGCAGTAAAAACTCCTAATGAAAGCCAAAGTGGAAAGAGTTAACAAACAGGATAGATATTTTTCTCCTGTTAGTCTGCCTACATTAAGTTCAAATCTTGAGATTATTGTAACCACTCTTGTTAATTCAAGAAGTACTACCTATTTTGGAGAAGGGGACAGCATGTTCTTGTCACAGGCAGAAGAAGCTGTAATGGTGTGTTATAGGAACAGGTCATGGATGTACTGTCTAAAACTAACTCTCTATTTATTAAGTGCCTGGGCATCTACACTTTCAGCTTGTTAGCTGGTTAAATTGTTTTCATTTTATTCCTTTTCCTGAACTGGCATTTCAGCTGGTGAGAAAAAGAAAGAGGTGTGTGATGATTTTTGTCCTTGATGTGCAAGAACTAGTGAGGACTGTCTTAGATTTTCTGTCTTTGTCTGTGGGCATAAGAATAATTTGAGAGCAACACTTTGGAGAGTGGAGAAAGGTACTTTGAGAGACAATCTGTTCTCCTGTCATGGAAAAATGTGCAAGATGTTCAGAGCAGTTCAGGATGAGTCTTCAATTTGTTACAGGATTCTTTGTCAGTTAAATGCTCTTTTTTAAGCTCTGCTGTCAGAGGGATGTCTTTGCAAGTCTCATGCAGTGCTCTTTTATGTGATGTCTGCAATAAAGGTGACATAAACTTGTAAACTTGCAAATACTTCCCCTGTTTTTTCCCCCACTAGCTGTCTACTGGAGCCACATTTAGAAAATGCTCCAGTATCCACTTACTTTTTCTGAGAAAATTTCTGTTATTTGGCAGTTATAGTGGGAACCTGAAGCCGCTGCTCTGTCATTGTACCACAACAGATTATTTTTAATGGTCACTTGGGTGTATTGTAGGATGATTCAGGCAACATTTTTTTTACAAGTGGGGATACTTTCCATGGAAAGTTCAAAACAAACATGCTAAACTTTTGCTGAAATGAAAGTATGGCCAAACCTCCCAGCCAGTCAAAGCAGCCCTGCTAGGCATGCTTGGAGAACAAGAGCATTTGCAGTGCTGAAGGTGCAGCAGGCATTTTCTCAGTAGAATTAAAGCACTGAATGCAATACTAAAGTTTAACTTGGAAAGAAGCTATGTGGCCATCAGGTTAAAATTCTGCTAACTACTTCCAGCTGTTCTGAATCCTCTAATCTGCTTCTTCAAGTGCTGTTAGTGATATCAATTTCTCTGTTAAGGCAGCTTTGGCTACACAATCTCTGAAGTGAAGAGGCTCCAGAGAAGCCTCTCTGCACCTGCTTTGAACCATGCAGAGTGTACTGCTTGTAGGCACAGCAGGTTTGCAAAAGCATTTTCTGTGCACTGGGCTTGTGGTTTATACAAAAGGGCTTTTCAGTGTTTTAGGATGATATAATTTTGCCTGTAAATCAGACCAAGTATTTTGGGACTCCTCAGATTCTCATAAAGTGTTGTTGTTTTTAAATTTATGCTGTTTTGTTAAATACAAGTAACAAATGTTTTGAAATGGTCTACGGAGAAAAAACCATTAATGATTCCAACTTCAAGCTGTGTAGAATTTCAGGTTGAAAATGCTCCTTGAAGATAATTCCCTCTGTGTTGGAAAACATTCTTTTAACCTCCTGTATTATTACGGCTCCACCTTGTAAAAGCTGCAAGTCAGTTTTGTAGAAAAATGTGTTTTATGTTTAGGCCCTCTCATGTAAGAGTTAGATGGAATTTTATATTTTCATGCTATGCAGCACAGTGTGACAATCGTAACCATCTGCACGGGAAGCTGTGGGCAAAACCAAAAGGGTTACCTGTGGCTGTGTAGCAAAACAACCAAAATTGATCTTTGGTTGTGAGCTCAGAATTCATGACCCAGAATGTATGGCAAATGTTGTGATCTGTAAAAAAATTATCTTTAAAGCTGTATGTAAGTATGCTTAGTCCAGGTAATTTCTGATAAGTTCTGAAATGTAAACAAAGCTGAATGTATCATAGCCTACACAGGTAAGAATTATCTGTAATTATGTTTATCAGCCAGCCATACAATTAAATGTTTTCTTGTCCATTTCAAAATTGCTCACAGTTTTTGGTGAGTGTACACAAGTAAAACAATGTATTCTCTAAAAACCTACTTGTAACAAGATAAACTCAAGCTGAAGAAGCAGTACTGAAATTTATTCACCTGAAGACACCTATTTGCTGACGATTATGTCTGAGACAGCAGCATAGGGGAAATGGTGCAAAATCCTCTTCAGTGTTTGGTGGAATCCGGTCAATTTTAATACTTGAAATGTGCAGAATTATTTGTGATTCTGAATTAAACCTTTGTATATAGTCTCAAACCAGCACTGCACAGGGCAGTACTCCACAGTAATAGCTAGGCTAACTCTGAAGGAAATACCTTGGCAGCAGAATGGTTGTGTTACTTCAGCCTCTGCCTGTGATAATTCCCTAGTAAATGTTCTCAGAAGGAAGTTTCTCTGCTGTGCTTGGGTGACTGACACCACTGGCTGGTGAGCGTGATCGATAGGAAATCTCCTGGTCTGTATTTTCTTAATGACTTAGATTGTATTTCTAGGCTCAGGAGATGCCAGGTCCAGTAGATCTTCCATAAAACTAAATAAATAACTGTTCCAAGGCTTGAGTGATAAGCAGTAAAGATCAGGTTGGAGTATTCTAGATTACAACTATTCTTTTTTGAATAAACTCATCATCATGGCTTTGCTTCACATACATATTTATATATTAAATAATCCTCACCTCTACTTGCCAGACTCTGTACATAGCTGTAATAAATCCCAATCTAATTCTGTAACACATAATGACAATCCCTCATGCATATGAGCATGAATTCTAAAGTTAGTATCCAAATAGACAAATTAGGTGGCTTTGTGTAGTCACTTAGCTATGCAGGGACACTTATCAGCATCCAAATTACATCAAAAGTAGACTGTTAAAAAGAATTTCTAGGATTAGCCCACAATCAGTCTGCATCTCATCTCTACTGAAGAGTAATATAATGTGGTATATCACTCTAGAAGGTTCAGTTTTTCTGTTTGGTGGTTTTTTTTTTTTTTCCTTAGTATCTGATCTGGTTGGAGAAATACTGCAGTTCTTCCTCACTGCTGCACTTCCCCTGCCTAGTAGCTTAAGCACTGATTTCCAGCTTTCCCACCTGAAGAAATGTAGGGAAAATGTGAGAAAATAATGTTTAATTGCATTGATATTAAACCTATCCTAACATTAGTTACAAACTGTACGTACAGATCACAAATACATTGCATACACTAAATGCTGTGCTCATCTATGTCATTATTACATCCAACCTACTCCTTATAGGAGAACCTCTGCACTCACAGAAGTGGATTGGGACTGCAGTGCTGTAGCATCCAGTCATTCATGTTCAAAAACCTGATAAAATGACTCTTTTCTCAAAAGTCTTTCTGACTTGAGCTACTTGTTTAGAAAATTACGAAATTTTTTTTTCACTGTGGAGACAAGAAACACAGATTCAGACAGTGCAGTCTGAGAGGCTTCTTCCCAGACACAGAATGTGCCAAATTGCTGCCTGACGTGGGCTGCAGCTACAATGCCTGCAAAGGAACTGAGTATTCTGCCAGAGTGCCCCCTCCATCCTGTATTCCCAGAACAATCTGAATGTTGTGGCACAGCCATGTGCCATTTCGAGATCTGCACAGACTTGCACATTTTCTGCTCTGCAAATCAAGGCACACACAGCTCTGAAACAAGGGTGCTTGGGGGAAGGGAATGTGCCCCTTCCTTCACCTGGAAAAACCCAAGTGCCTTCCACATTTTCTCCCTGGATAAGGCAAAATACTCAAAATACATTTTTATGTATTCTTATGTACCTTCTATTATTGTAGGTGCAGCTTTTCTGAAAATTGTGTTTCTGGATAATTTATATTTAGAAAACCATATTTAAAGTCCAATTTAATAATGGAAATGTATATTTTATCTCCTGTTTCTTGCCTTGGTTCCCTTTTCTCTTATGTCTTATGGAGATTATGGAGTCACTGGAATAAAGAGATGTGTCTGAATAAGGTGTGTTTTAGCATCAGACTTTCCCTGGGTGGTAATACTTCTGTGAATATGATTAATTTTCCTTAACTCTAGACATTTAGGTCTAAAACCATCTTCTGGCCCTGCTTTGTCAATGGTAGAGGAAAAGCAGTCATTTCTAGGAGTGACTCTCAGGTCTGTGTCTGCTCACTGAGTTCCCAAATCTGTCTGTAAGAGGCACTGAGGTGTAAGGAATAAGCTCATTAAAGGTTCCTCTGTAGTTAATGCAGTGTATATGATTTTTATCCTGATATTGGGTGAATAGATAGTTGAGAATTATTTGGTTACTGATGGAAACTTTAACTCATCTAACTGAGGAAGATCCAGTTCTAGATTATTGCTAGGTTTTAAAGATGAAAATGGCAGATTGATTTAAATTGCTTCAATATAGCTGGTTTTTATGTCACTGTAATGCATGGTTTTACTGTTTGTCTTTGTTACTTCTCTCTGTCTTTAAAATTGCAATGGTTTTCCTATCAGAACTTCAAAGACTATGTCTCATGGTTTTGATATGAGTTGGCATACAATGCCTATAAAAATCTACCTAATACAGAGCAGTTTTCTTGTGAGTGTTCAGAGATCATGCTGCTGTTCTCCATTTGTAAATTATCCCAGTGCAGTTGGTCCATTTATTTTTCATCTGTGTTTGTGGCTATGACTGTGTTCAGTTTTCTGAAAGTCAAAGATACCAGTAGTAAATTCATTATTTGACATTTCTTCTGTATGACATATTAAACAGTGCTATAATATAGTGCTATTTCTTTCTCTTGGCTTTATAAATAGTTTTAACATGTATATTTATGGTGCCTATAGTTATATATCAAATTAATGTGTTAAAAGTGCTCAAATAGGCAAAATTCAATTTAATCTTCTGTGAATCACAGTGGTAAATATGAATGACAAAATGCTGAGGGGAAGAAAGCTGAAATAGTGCTTGTATTCGATGCATCCTGACTGAAAATTACCAAGAGCTACAGAGAGTGGATTGTGACAAAGAGCTGGCTAAAGCTCTGTGCAGGAGAAGCTGTAAGGTGATGGGTGCCAGGTACGGTGAAATGATGTGGAGAGAAGTTTTTGAAGCAGAGAGGAAATCTTCATTCTGCTCTATTTTATATCCAGCTATTTCATTTCTCCCAGTGTGTTATACCTGGGCCACGGAGACATCCATTCTTGCTCCTTTGACAGACCTCTTAAAAGTGGATGGCGTAAGAGAGCTTCCAGTATGCAAACTCCATTTTTTTTCTGTGTTGTTGGAATACCTTTACCAAAAAAATGTCCTTTGTTGTTTTGTATCTCAGCATGGAGAAAATATAAGTTTGGTGATTTGTTTGATACTGAATATTTAATTTAATACTGTTTGATACTGAATATTTAATTTAATTTAATCCATTTAATTCCTGACTGTGTTTCAGGGTAGTTGAGGAGTGCCCTTGTCCTTTGCTTCCTTACTGAACTGCAGGATTCTCTGCAAAAAACAGGGACTATTTTCAAGGATAGTTATCTGGATTTCTACAGTTTCTCTCATTGTTTTCAGATTTCAATGGTGGCACAAAGATGTGATAGATCTTTTAAGTCACTTCCTATTTGTCATGTGTTTATGTGTTTTGATCAGTTGCTTTTACTCCCCTAATTTAGATTATGAATGGGTTGTTGTAGCCATGGTATCTGAATTGTTCTCTTTCTTTGCTCCTTAAGTCATCTTTGTCTATGGTGCAGCTCTGATTTTTTTTTTCTAATGTGTGTTGGAGGAATTCTGAGCAGTTTTCTGGGAAAATAGTCTTTAGCTGCCAGTGCCCTGATGAAGCATCTCAAAAGCATCTTCCTCCAATTTATTGAATGTGCATTCAAAGACAATGAGACTTTCTGCTGATGCCACTGAATAGTACGCTCTGTGCTGCAGCCCTTGCAGATATTTATGGGTTTTATTTTGAACTTCAAACACAAGCTTGACCTACCTATTAAGAAACACTTTTCACTGAGTCCTAATTTATGATTTATAATAAGGCCAGATATTCCAAAGTAACAGCTGGCATATTCTTTCCTCTGTATAGATTTGCTTATTCTTGCAGCTCTGTATTAAGTAGGAATTTCCTGAAATCAGAAGTAATTTTTAAGGTATTTGTGGCTGATTCCTCAAGAAGCTTTATATATTTGTGCCACTGAAAAGCACAATACAAGATTTAAGGGGTTGGGGTATTGTGCCATCTTTTCCACACCTCCTCTGATAGAAAACCATGAGAATTATAGTATTTTCTTTGTATTTTTATCTTCCAGTATTTTTTTTTCCTTGAAAAGCAAGCCTGTATCCAATATGCCATCATCTGTGTGGAATGTATGTGCAGAAATGGAGTAGGAGGCATTCTGGTGTGTGTGCCTGATAGAAGCCTAAATTAATTCTGTGGGGTGAGCTTGATCACAAAACTTAGTGTGGTCTGAATCACTAAATCTGCTATTGTGGCTGACCTACAACTGCTGCAAAGACATTTCAAACCTACGTGTTCCAGTTTTACTGAACACGAATATGCCAGGACCAAATATGAATTTCAAAACCAAGCCTATTTTTGCATGTAGTCAGAAGCCTTTTAATATTTTAAAGCTAATTCTTTGCTGCAGAAACAATGTTGGTTTCAGTGCCGATATTAAAGGGATGGAGCAACTCAGCTCAGCTGCTGGTGCATCACATGGTTTGAGCCATGGGAGCAGGGGTGAGGAGGAAGGGCATTTACAGCTCTCACTGGGGCCTCCTTCCTGAGCACATCCGTGCTGAACACATGGCTGCAGCACTTACACGGTCCGCTGTGGCAATGGAAAGGACAAGAAATGTACTGAAAGGCCTTAACGGTTCATCACTTTCACAGTCCAAAGAATGATCTTCCCCCTTCTACTCTGTAGGTTTGGAATGTGCAGTAGCTGAGGAATGGCAAAACGAATATATCAAACCTCTGGTATATATCTTGAGAAGAACGGAGATCCAATAAAATCTGTCACTTACCATGGCAGGTTATGATAGCTTTAAAAGACCTTTTTTTCAACTTTAACTAGTTCAGGGAAAGACATTACCTCCTTCTGATAGTATCCATAAAGACTATAATTTGTCTAATCTTTTAATGGCTTGATCAGAGGCAGTTTGGTTAACTGGCTCATAAGAGCATTGTCCTCAGCAACTTGGTTCTTCTTCCAGCATTATCTACCCAAGTGAAAACAGCATTTCATCTCCAATGTGCTTTATCACTGGGACAGCTGCCAAAATAGATGAGATTTTAGTAATAACAACTTCTACAAATTAAAACATCAGTGGGAGCATTAGTTAAGTGTGACACCATCTGAATACATTGTCAGCTTGAGAATAATCAAGGAATATTTTTATTGTATACATAGTGAGTAATTTGGATACAAAAATACCTCTTGTGGGAAAGCTATGTTTTATTTTATGGAAATTTATTTCAGCTCCGCAAAGCTGGAATTCTAAAAAGAAAAAATATGGTGTTGCCTCTACAGTTTGCATATTGACAGCTTCATTCTGGTTCCAGTACTACTTGGACAGATTTATGTGACCTTTGTATGCCCTGTCAGTTATGATGCACAGTAGTGTTAGGATGTACTTTAGAGACACAGGAAATAATTGAAGTGCTGCTTGCTGGCATTCTTCCTAACTGAGAAAATGATGGATCTAGGGGATAACACTTTTCTCACATGGATTTAAATTGCTACTGAGCAAATTTTTCTGGTTTTTTGGTAAGAAAATAGTGGTAAGGTTTCTAGAATTTACCAGCAGCATTCCCAAGCCCCCATTCTGCTTTGCTGATCCCCATTGGGACCATTGATTCTTATCACTGTGAAGGAACAGAGGCATTGAGCATGGAGTGCATTGCAGCTGGTAACAAGTGCTGTATGGATGAACCAAAATCTCAGCTGCGTTACACAGGGACAAGAGATCCAGAAGGGGACACAGGATTATCAGGCAGTAGCAGAGGATGACATGGAGACATTTGAACGAGCTGCTGTTCATATGGGATGGGGGAACACTCAGTAGAAAGCAGGGACAGGAATGTCCACAGCCCAGTCAGTCAGCTGCTCCTGCCACTGCAGTAGCTAAAAGGACTTTCAGTGCAGTCTTGGGAACCTCTTTGCCGCAAAATTGTGCTGTCAATTGATTCCTGACTTTCAAAAATTGGGCAAATTCTCACCAGAGGTGTAACTGTGTGTCCTAGTGAGCCAAGTGCAGGTCTGCACACACTGCCATAAACCTCTGGTACATGCTGGGCTCTGGGGAAGAACTCTGCCACTCTGCCATCCCAGCAGGTTGCAGACTGCAGCCTTGGATAGGGTGTCTGTAGTGATCCAATGGCCCATTTTTTAAATGAACAATGTTCAGTTGCTTTTTGATTGTAATGGAGAGAAAACCTTGCAAAATTAGGCAGATGGGAAAGCAAGAGTGCTAAGAGTGCTGTATTGCTTTTGTTATTCTCCAAATTGTAGCTCCTAATTATTATACTCTTTTTTTACTCAATCGTTGCACTTTGAAATGGACAATAAAAATGAAGAATTGCTGTTTGTTGTGCTGTATGGTCTCTGGGGTCCAGTTCTATTTGCTCTTGGACAGAAAGTTTTAGTTTGCTGGTGTGATAGATTCTTACTCATTTTATGTCTATGAATTATAAACAAACCTGCTTAAGTCTTCTGGGAATTTCTATGCAAGGTCTTATTTTTTTCTCTTCTTTCTCCTTTACAAGAGTAATACTATAAGCAAAACTCAAATATGCACTTCTATGCTAAGCTGGGACATCAACTGCAGAGTCTCCTGGTTTTGGCTGGGACAAAATTATTTGTTTTCCTAGCAGCTGGTGCAGTGCTGCACTTTGGAGTTCTGGGAATAATGGTGACACCACAGTGACACCTCGGCTGGTGCTGAGCAGTGCTCACCTGCACTCAGGGACTTGTCAGAGTCTCACACTCTGGCAGTGGGCAGGTGCACAAGGAGCTGAGAGGGAGCACAGCCAGGACAGCTGACCCCAGCTGGCCAGGGGATTTTCCACACCCAGGAATGTCCTGCTCAGTGTAGATATATTGGGAAAAGCAATTATTCTTGTAACCCTCACTGACATCAGAAAGGCTATTCACATATATGGAGGACTTTGTGATACCTTCAGAAGAGTTTGCCAAGGCCCAAAGCCTCAAATGATTTTTCAGCAAGTGTTTGCACATTTGGTTTTGTAATTATTCCTTAAAATATCTTAGAGTAGGTTTAGGCTTGATATAAGGAAGAAATATTTTACAGTAAGCGTGGTGAAACACTGACATGGGTTGTCCAGAGAGGTGATATGTGCTCCATCCCTGGAAACGTTCAAGGCCACGTTCGATGGGGCTCTTGGCAACCGGATCTGTTGGAAAGTGTGCCTGCTCACCGCAGAGGGGTTGGGTTAGGTGACTTTTAAAGGTGCTTTTCAGC
Source organism: Anomalospiza imberbis (assembly GCF_031753505.1). Classification (NCBI taxonomy): domain Eukaryota; kingdom Metazoa; phylum Chordata; class Aves; order Passeriformes; family Viduidae; genus Anomalospiza; species Anomalospiza imberbis. Next base: position 11,704,027 of record NC_089693.1, on the reverse strand, counting down.
CCAAACTATTCTTTGTTTCTGTGCTGATAAGCCTTATGCCTTTGGGTGTATGCTGCTTTTCTTCTGTCTCATCTGCCATCACGGGATGAGATGGAATGATTGTTCTCTCGTCTTTCATCTTGTTCGACCTATACCTGTCGTGGCAGTTTCATAAGGAAAAGTCTCTGATGCAATGCCTGAGGACACCAGCACTTTTTGCAGTAATTTTTTATTTCAGAGAGATGAGAAATTTAATATGATGGAGTTGTTTTCCTATCTTTGCTTCTCTACTGTGCTTAGGCAGCTGTAGCAGAACTGAGTGTATTAAGTTCGGATTTGGTTTGACCTAATAGTTCATCTGTCAATGTAGTGTGGGATTAGTATGAATTACAGGTCAATGGCATAGTTAGAATGGAGACAAAACGTATGTGATCAGTTGCAGCAGAGAATTGTCACTGTGGCAAAGGATCAAAGCCTTCTCTTGTAGGAAACATGGCATTCAAAAGCTGGGAGTCTCTTGAGGTCGATTTGAAGTGGTATCAATGTAAGAAAGCACATGGCTTTGATTTGAAATGTCAGCTTTAAAAATAGCTTTTTTGAAAAGTGTTTTGAGCTCAAGAGCTTCCACATTCTTAATGAAGTCTTGGTATTTGGACAGATTCTGCTATATGCTGTAATTCATTTTCTTATCTTGGCTATGAATTAACTGATAACAAAATTTGCTACATTAAAGATATCCCACGTCACAGAAGGTTTAGCAGTAGTAATTTGGGAAAGGTCTGTGCTTGAATATCTAAAGCAGCAGGTCAATTTTAGTAAGTGAATGACACATGGTATTCGTAAGAGAGCGCAGGGATGGTATGAACTGCAGGACCTGTGTCACGGATCTGTGTGATGACAGGATCTGTCTAACGGGGCGATATTTATCATGCAGTCTCACCGCTTGACACCCGGAAAAGCCATGTTTGAAAGCACGTTTGGGTCACACGCTGTGCCAGGCGCATCCCCCTCTGGAAGTGACCGAGAGCAGCTCCCCCGTCCTGCCCGGCTTTGCGGGGACAGTGGCCAGCCCGGGTGCGGGAGGGGTCAGCCCTGCCCGGCCCCGGCCCGGCCCCGGCCGCGGGCGATAAAGGCGCGGCGCGGCGGGCGCGGCGGGGCGATGGAGGCGGCGGGCGGGCGGGCGCTGCTGGCCGCCGTGGGGCTGCTGTCGGCGCTCAGCGCCGCGGGCACGCTGTTCCTGCTGGCGCAGTGGCGGGAGCTCGGCGCGGCGCTGCGGGAGCTGGAGGCGGCGGGGAACGGCTCCGTGCGGGGGCTGCCCCCCGGCCCCGCGCCCGCCGCCCGCGCCAAGCGCAGCCGCCGCGGGGAGCGCGCCCGCGGCCACGTGCGCGCCGAGAGCGACGAGATGCTGATGCTGCTCACCTACTCCATGGTGCCGGTACGGCCCCGCCGCGGGGCTGCGCTCGGGTCGGGAGAGCCGGGGCTTGTCCGGGCTGCAGCTCCAGGAGCGCCGCGGACGCTCGCGTTGGCCGCGTCCCGCCCGCTCCTGCCGCGGCGGCTTTCCCTGGAGCCAAGCCGAGGCTCTGCCCCATTGCCTGCTCTGAGAATGCTGGGCCGCGGAGCTCGCAGGGTGCCATCCAGCTTTACGAACGAGACTTACGCCCAGGGAGGGGAGTTGGGTGTTTAGTGGAACTCCAACATTTCGTTTCAATAAGAAGCCTTCCCGTTTCCAACGTTTCTGGTTTTTAAAACTAACACTACTAACAGAACTCTCGTGTGTTTTGTGCTGTTCAGCATGAGGCACTGGACATCTGCTGATGTCTGACATCTCTTTGAAACTGAAAATGCCCTTCCAGTAAGTGTTAAATTTGAGGTGGTATTTGATGGATCAGGAGAACTGTATGTCCTTTCTCTGGCAGAACAGCACAGTTTTTTCCACATCAGTGAGAGATGATCTTGCTCAGTAGGAACTAATGTCATGTGTTGGAAAAATTACACAGGTTGTATAGTTGAAAATTTTTGAATAGATTGAAAAGCTTTTGAGTTTTGAGCTAGAAGAAATGCAAGAAAAATATTACTGTTAAGAGAACTTTAGTGGAAACTGTCCCAGTAAGGATTGCAGGTCTATGTGCACAGAAGTGTAACTCAGGCTCTTACTTGAGTATTAATGTTGCTGGTTTAAAAAATCATTCACAGAAAATATCTCTTCAGTCATGTTCTGTTGGCATTTTTGTAAATAAACTATTGCTATCCTCACTTTACAGTGATAACATCTCCATTAATATTGAGGCTAATGCGAGTGTCAAGCGCAGGTATTCAAAGCATGGAGTCTTGATAATGACTTTGTTTGGGTTTTAGAGTTTTTTTTTTTTTTAACTAGACCCTTTAAGTTGTTGTGCTTTGAGTTTAGAATTTGCAGTGCAAGACTTCTGCAAAAAGTAAAAATCTGTAAAGTCACGTGGTTTTGTACTCAAAACTATCTTTTAAATAACTCCTTTTAGGAGGTCATCCCTGAATTTGGCAGCTGCAGTTTGTTTTGCTCTATCTGATATGAATTGCTTTTTTGAGTCCAAAAGATCCACAAATAAAATTACTGGGGGAAAGGATTATGACCCTGGTAGGGCTTGAGGACAGTCAATGCCATTTACTGCTAGGTGCTCAGACTGGGATCATTAGTTGCAGGTGAGTGTCTGGATAATTTTGGCAGTGCCCATTAAATGTGCTACTCTGCTGTCAATAGGTACCATGATTACAAATTACATTAATTTTATTACCTTCTTCAAATAGCACTGAGCACGTTGTATATATTTGAACAGCATGTGGCCAGACTGTGCACTTGTGTCTCTAAATGTCCACTGTGACTACTGCTGTGTGTGATGTGCTTCATTTAAATCTGTGTATCCTGCAGGGAGCTGCTTGGGAGGGTTTGATGCCTTTTTATTCTTACTCCCATCAAACATTTTTCATTCTGGCCACTGCTCAGGAGAGTGTGTAACTGTGTCCAGAATCATTTGCTCAAGGGGAAAAAAGTCCTTAGAAAAATATTCAAGCACCACCCCCCCCTCCAACTCCTGCATTTCTGTATTTTGAATCTAACTCCCACCAATGTAATTTGAAGAGTTGGCTGCTTTTGTAGTATGAGACTGAGTTCCTCAGTCGGTGGGATGACCCCTGTGACACCGGTGGCCCCTGCTGAATGTGGGCCTGAACAGAGGCTGGGCCTGAGCAGGTTCTCTGCCACGCCCGTGCAGGTATCAGAGTCCCACTGCTCTGCACAGCCCCTGCTCAGGACACAGCTGTTGTGCCCACTGCTCACGAATCTTTGAAGTAACCACAGGCAGCAAAAATCACGTTAGCTCTAACAACATGAGCATAGTTTTTGTTCAGGGACTCTTATTTAAGTATGTGTATATTTGTTTTGTAAGTGAGTAAAAATAGGAAACTGGCAAATCTGCTGCTGCAGAAAGGATGATGGGGGGGTAACAGGCCAGTAAGAGTCAAAGTGTGATTTAAGACAGTGCAAGAGATGGTGGCTACCAGTCATCTAAGTAAAATTTCATAGTTTAGGGGTTTATTTTATTTTATTTTTATTTCTCCATCATTTCTCCATGAGAAAATGAAGATTTTAGCATTTAAAAAAGATATTTTTATCTGTAGCTTTTCTTAGTGATGATGCTGGTTGTGAATGGTCTGCTCATCTTTCATAGCTAAGCTGGAGGTTCTGTCACAGGCTATTTGCACTTCTTGAGTGCCATGTTTTTAAATTGTCACCTGAGTTGCACTGACTGGTAAACATAGTGCTGCTGAGATAATTGGAGGGCCCAAAGCAACCTGTAAGCACTTCAACAACCTCAACAGAACTATCTAAACTAAAATGCACTTAGAATTAGAGTGCACATGGACAATATGTATTTTACAAATTACAGGGTAGGAGCCAAGTGTTTTTGAGGAGTGTGAGGGGAAAGAAAACAAGCATATTCTGATATTCAAAATCAGTAGTTAACACTTCTCAGCTAATTTAAACTGAGTCTAAAATTTTAAATGTACTGTTCTAGTACAGTCTGGAATCAGTACATTCTCAGCATGTATCAGACAGAACAGGAACTCATTGTCAAATATGGTTTGGTTCTGCAGAAAAAGGATGCTTTCCATTAAACTAATTGTCCTCTATTTGAGTCTGTTAGATTTGGCAGTTGAAACTAATGATGTATTTATTTTAAAAACAATGATTTTTAATTAACGATTTAAAAATAATGATTGACAGTGGCAAATCATCATAAACCTTGCTAGGATTAAACTTCAATCTGCCTTTCAGATTGCCTTGCACTTGTTCCTTCTGTCTTTTGGGACTAGTGCATTCCATTAATTTCTATTAATTGTAGATACGAGTAACTGCACAAAGATCAACAAATGTGCGGCTCTGGCTACATGGTTCATAAGTTTTCACGCATTGCACAACCCTGAAATAGTGACCCTTTATTTTCTGGCTATAAACATTAGACTTTCCCATAGAGAGCTGAGGGACTTCCAGAGTTCATGGTTTTGTTTTGGTGAGTAGCAAAATGTTTTAGTGTTGACTCTCATTATGCAGGACATGTAAAGTGAATGTTTGCTCAGACAAGAACTCTGTATTTTGTAAAGACGTCTTCTCTATTGATACATTTTACTCTACTCTAGATTAAAAGCATCTTTATGAATGTGTCTTCCAGCTTGATTTAATAAAGACTTGTCTTTTTGCTTGAATTATTTTGAGTGGATGAAGGTCCATTTCAAATTTGCACACCTTGGTTATTCAAAGATAAGAAATTGCTTACTTGGAACACAGGTCATCTTTTCCCCTGGGTATGCTTCATTAGAAATTTTCCATCACTTAATACAAATATAAAATAAAATTGCATGTAGTTTGTATTGGCTGATAATTGGATTTTAATACCTTTTACTGATAGAGTCCATGCATGGACAACCACATGTGTTCCAGTAATGTGTGAAATTTAATGGCTCAGGGATGTATGGAGTTGTCTGCCCAGTGTTTTGTTCATATTTTCAGTAAGGATTAAACTGAGTCTATTGAACAGAGTCCTATTGAACAGAACACTGCCCAAAGAGATGGCTGGTGTCACAGTGTTACAGTATTCTGAGTAGCTTATTCTAATAAGCACAGAGGGCCAGTTGTATCTTTGGGTTTGGAATTATTTCTGTAGGTAAAGTGAACCAGATACTTTTATGAAATACATTGTTTTCAACTTTAATTTCTTTGCAATATTAGGTCCGAGTGATGGTGGATTTGTGTAACAGCACAAAAGGGATTTGTTTAACAGGTATGTTTGCTGCCTTAAGCATTACACTTATGTTACCTCCAGGAAACCAGAAACAGTGTTTTCAAAGAACCTGAGGTCAATAACTGTGTCAAAAACCTGCTATTTATCAGAATTTAAAAAAAGATTAATATGTACCACTTTGGGACTTACCTGTACCCTCTGAATATAAATGCTGGAATTTAAGGAGCTGCGTTGATGCTATTTGGAGCCATTTCTCTTTGATGCAATTTTCACAAGCAAATCTTTTAGACTTGGGTGTTTCAAATACCATTTGAGATTTAGTCATAATATTTTTGCGTATGTCACACTTCAGGCCTAACACAGGAGGAATATGCAGGGGGTAGAAACTTGCTTCTATTACAACTGCAGTGGAGCAGAGGCACTTAGTGAAGTCACATGTCACCAGCGAGGACCCGGAGCTGCTGATGGTAGAGTAATGAGAAGGTGTGGAAAGTTTTGTGGGGTTTGGTGAAGAGTGTCTGGTAGTAGCCAGTTTAAAAGCTATGGTCCAGCTCTGAGGTCTGTCACAGAATGAATTGTTTTCCTTTTGGAAATGAGAGGATTAGAAAAAAGACAGTTTTTATGAGTTTAAAAAAAATGCTTCACTTGCTGTCTGGTTTGAATTTTCAAATGGCACTTGGGTCCATTTGACTCAACTGATTAAACATAAATGAGAACTGCCATTTTACACACAGATGGTAAATAATATTTCTGAAGCTGTACATCAGTTCTGATTGCAACAGTGGCTGAACCACAGACAATCTAAGTTTTGGGTTTTTTTGGGTTTCAGACTTGTAAGTTCATGTTTCTTGGTGCCTTTTGCACCTTTTTCTCTCTTAACACCATTACATGAGTGGCTTTCTCTGCTGTAGGCCTCAATGACATTTGTGGCTTTTCAAGCACCTTTCTTATGTATCTCATGCTTGTACAAGGAGCCTCAGCTTTAGGGATGAGGAAGTAATTCAATGCACTAATGGATGTAACATAGTGTGGAAGAAATAGCCATTTACTGCAAAACTGACAGAAAGATGTTAACTGATATTACTGCCCGTACTGATTAAAAGGGATGATTCCTATAATGGTATTGTAAAATGGTTTCCACTTTACTCATAATGCTTTGTAATTAATGCTGAAAATTGTCATCTTTAGGGAAATCCAGTAATTACTGTTATTTTCTGTTGTAAAAAGTTTGGTTGAAACAAGACAGTACTTTGGCTGGATAAAAATGTTCACAGAGTTAATTTGGTTCTTTAATTGCAGCTGTCACCTTTGTATTCTCCAAGTGGTTTTCTATTTTTAAAAATTTTAATGCGTATTGGGGATCACAGATGATGAATCACAGACATTGTTCTGGTTAATCTTTCTCTACTCTTGCCTGCTATACTTGCTTCTCTTTAGGGCCCTACATCTAAGCTCTGTAAGAGCGTGAGACAGATTTTTCTGTATTACAAGTTGCTGAATGACTGAAGCAAGTCCAATTTCTAAATGTACCAACCAGTTTCTGTGGGAAGCTTGACCCAGACTAGATAACTATCACATGTGAAAAGTCTGACTGTTGATATGAATGACAAGACTTTTTTTCCTATTTAAATAGTCCGAGTCCTGAATTGCAATGAAATATCTGTAAAACACAGAGAAGTGTGGCATGTATTTTTAATGTGTATTTCCAACAGGATTTTTAATTGTGACATTCATCAGTATTGTAAAGCCAATATTCTTCCACTAGAAGAGGTTTTGGAAGAACATTTACAGGAAGGAAATATGACTGTGAGGTGTCTTGCATCCAAGGCTTCGTGGAGGCACCAAAGCCCCTGACAGTGAGGTTACATTGCAGAGGTTGTTGCTAAACCATTATCAACTGAAATTTGAAAAAAGCAAAACATGTATGTGTAAATGTGCTACTCTGACTTACTGCTAATGCTCAGATAGTTATTTATGATACAAAGCAGTTAAACAGATAGACACTAATTTTGAAATTAGAGGGATTTTCTTACCCTTTTACTGCTCTGATCTAGTGCTAATCAGTGCAGCTTGGAATTGCTTTGTTTTTTGCTAGGTTAAACTTACCATTTCTTTTTTCTTGTGTTTGTTTTGGTTTTTTTTTTCCTCTTGTTATAGGCCCCCCAGGACCACCAGGTAAGACACTTGGACAATTGCAGTAACATTTGGGGGTAATTGAAATAGCTGCTGGTATAAAATATTGAAATACAGAAATGTATCTTTCACAAAATTTTCTTCCTTTGCTAATTAGATTAAGGGAGGGTTGAATGACTGCCTGCCTTCATAATGCTTGTATTTAAGTCAGTTCATGCCCCTTCTGAGAGAGGGGAGGTTTCAGCCATTTTAATTTTCTAGTGAAGGGAGTAGAACATTTGATCAAAACCAAATTAATATGTTTAAGTTGCATCTAGGTGAAGAGATGAATTTATATATTGACCTCCCAAGGAAATGGATATTTTAATTTAACACTAAAACTATATTTTAAAAAATGTTGGTTACTGATTACACCCTCCCACCTCCCCCATAACTTTTCCTCCTTTCTTACTGAATTCTGTCTCAGTTCTCACTCAGGTGGTTGCAAGGCTATGTTATGAATGTTACTTGTTTTCTTTCTGTGCTGCTTAACCTGTGGGTCTGCTTGGAATAATTCTCTGTATCAGAAAAGTATGAGTTATGTTTTGCTGGGGTTTAAATATATATATATATATATATATATATATATATATATATATATATATATACATGTTGCATGTAAATATAGTAGATTTCAGGGTAACTTGCATTCAACAGTGACAATTCAGTTATGCTGTTTGGTTTGATCAGGGCCTCCTGGGCTGCCTGGCTACAATGGATCAGATGGAATCCCAGGAACTCCAGGACAAAAGGGAGAACCAGGAGTAAATGGAAAAAGAGGAAAAATAGGTACAGCTTCTTTTCATATTAGGTTACAATGCTGCTTTGAAATCCAAAGAAATTACAGCTATCCAGCTAAATACAAGTGAAAAATATAACTAGAGTGAATATGGTTTGTGGTAAAAATATTTATTAATTGGTGCTTAATACTGGAGCAGTGCTTTTGATACTGAAATGGTTTTTATTTCTAGGTTTGCCAGGACCAAAAGGTGATCAAGGACTGAAAGGAGAACCGGGAGAAATGGGTTTACCTGGGAAGGATGGTATGCCAGGAGGAAAAGGTGCAAGAGGATCCAAGGGAGAAAAGGGGGATGCAAACAATGATGTGATATTAGAAGGTATGGAAAAGTGCTCTTGGGAGTTCTCCTGCAACAGTGTACTTGACAGAAAAAGATATGTTCCACTTCTGAAGCATGAATGTGATCTGCAAGGGCAGGACCAACCTGTACAAATAGGGTTTATATACACAGGGAAGTCTGAGTATTGCTGTGCACAGGAGATTGTTCTCTTTGCAAGGCAAGTCTTCACAAAAACCTTTCTGTTTGACCTTTGGGTTGAAGTGTATGTGAATTTCATCCTTTCCAGAATATTTTCATACATTTGACCTCCTCCTGCTCCTTATTTCTATTAGAAAATGAGGGGCAGATTTCCACTCAGGAATACGTGAGGCAGCCAAATATAAGCTGTATAAAATTACAGCAGTATATCATCTGAAATTGTAACTCTCTAATGGGCCTGTAATCCAGACAGATAAAATGCATGGATGTCCTACTCCTTGTGAAGTTCTGTCTGGTTCACTTTCTAACAAACAGCATTTCAGAGAGTTTATTGCACCATATTCTGTACTCAGGAGCCTCTTAAGAAAGAGAGAGGCTGTTCTGTGGATGTCCTGTGGACATGTACAGTTCTCTGCAGGTTTCCTGCTGCCTGGGGAAGGGCTGTGTCCTGACACTGCATTTTGTACACAGGTGCAAAAGGTGATCCTGGACCACCTGGGCCCCCTGGACCTCCTGGACCCCCAGGGCCTCCACGTAAACGTAAAGGTAAAGCCAAAGCAGAGCTTCAGGAGAACATCTACAGCAGCAAATGCACAGGTTAGTGCTTTCCAGTGTTCTTTTCCATTAAACCAAGATTAAACCATTGCTTCAAGGCTCAAAATAGTAAGCATGAGTTTAGCTTTGCTGGCACCACTAAAACAGCATAAGCTTAAAGCTGAACGTGTGCTCAGGTGCTTTGCAGAAATACAGTTTGTGTAAGGCAGCAGGTTACCTTCATGTTAGTCTTTTAATTGTGTTTTGCTATTGCTCAGGCAAAGTATTTACAAATAGTGTTTTCTACTAGGTGGGATAAATTTGGAAAGTAAGACAAATGCAACTGAAATTGTTATCTTTTAGATAATGAATATTTAATTTTAGATGTAAATATAAACCCCTGATTCTGGACATTGAAGTGTCAGAACAGAGCCCAGGGAGCTTCCTTACAATGGACAGGAGAGAGCTGGAGCAGAAATATCATCCTACTTGAAATTCAGAAATGCATGAACTGTTGTATGAGATAATTGGGCCATTTGCTCAGGTGGCCTTTTCTAAGTATTGAAACAAACTGAAATGCTTGGGAGGATAAGTTCTCTGATGGATTTCTGATGGATTTTAAATTGCAGCAGGAAAATGGGAGTTACACTCAAATAACTCTGCAAAGATGAGATCTTCCTCAGTGAGCTTTTATGTTTTATGACTCAGCAAACCATGAGATCTTATTACCAAAATTCAATGAATAATCCATATTTTGTAATTAAATATTCATTGCTCTTTCAAGGAAAGAAAATACATATGCTGAATTACAATTGTAATTAACTTATTGCATAAGAATACAAACCTGGTTTTTCAAATTAAATTTTGAATCTGGTAAAACTTAATTTCTTCAAGAGAAGAGAATAATTAGTTGGTAGTGCAGGTATATTTTTTCTCTCTGGTACTTTAGTGAATTCTGGAAGAAACAAAACATCTCTGCTCCATCCTTCCCACCTTCCCCCAACAGACCAAATTAATAGTTTTAATGACTTTTAAACTCCATTAATTCTCAACCATAATATTTTATGATAGGAAGCAGCAGGATATTTATCTTGGTTTTTGATGGGAAGAAGGTAGTGAAAATTTCCCATAAGAATCTCTGATTGAAAACTGTCTCTTTAATTTTAGTTGCTTTCTAATCCATGCAGCTGGAAGTATTGCAAATATTCTCAAAGGCAAATAGTGCACTCAGCTCTGCTACAAACACTGACCTGGCCCTTGGCTATCCTATAGCTTTGGGTAAATTGCTCCTTCAGTCAACTGCATCTGTTAGACTCAGCCCAAGAAAAATCAACTTGTGCATTGCAATTTATAATTTCTGTGGAGTGATTTTCTTTTTTGAAATATTCTCAAAGTATTTTGGGATCAGAAGCTGGAAGGGGATCTCGAGGGATTGGTAAATTCTAGCTGTAGGCATTCAGCATACCATGTCTGGGTGGACTGTTTGTCCCTTACTTGGAGATACACTGTGATCACTTGCAAACTTTCAATGTCATCTCACCAAATGCCCTAGATAATGGATGGGAGAAATACATGTTTTTCTTGCTCCATCTTGGAGTAGTTTTCTTCTGTATGAACAAAAGGAGGATATGACCTAAAGGAGAAAACAACAATGCTGTATTAGCTGTCCTTTCTTTCCTGAATGTCATGGTACCCTTTCAGCATTACTTTATATTTTTTCCCTATTTTTAACTATCTTTGTCACTTAAACTTCATCACAGACCTGTAAATCCTAGAAATATATTAAAGGGAAAAATGAACATGGAAGTCGAAAAATTGTGCAGCCTGTGTATCAAGCAGTGTGAAATGCTGGAGATAAAAGTTAAGAATGGAATTAGAAAACAAGTCTACACTGAAATCAGCAAAAAGCTGAGAACTGTTCTCTGTGGTTATTCATTCTAAGCAAACTGAAATGTGCCACATTGTTTTAAGGGCAGAAGAGATACCTGGCTTTAAAGAAAAGGGTCCATAAATAATTTAATTCAGGCATTGTTTTAACAGTGAATGCTAAGAGAAAATCCAGCCAGCTAGTTCTTAAATTGTTGTGAGGTGGGGAAAAATATTTCCAGGTGGTTGATTCTAATGTGATTCTAACCATTTCTACGTGTGTCAATAATATAATGTTTCATTTCCCTTAGTATTTCTTCCTGCTTCTTTAGTGGCATGGATGTCAAGCTCATGCATTATGTACTCAGTGCATGTGTTACTGCTTTATTGCTGTCTTGGGCATTAACAGCATGAGCAAAACACTCTGTGCTGCCTACAGGATCCACATTCTGCTGGTCTGTGGGGATTTGTGCATGAAGGTTTTGAGTTTAACAACTACTCCTTCCCAAGAAAATGCTTTTTGTCTTACTACTAAATCAGCCATTTTCCAGCTACCTCAGCTGCCTGAAGTAATCTCATAAAAAGGGCAACTCTCTCTTCCTAAGTGGCTACTCAGAAATTCAGAGCTAAGGAACTAAATCTATTAATTTAATTAGTTATTCCTCAAAGTTGAACACTTTGTCAGCCTGAACACTTCATTTCCTTGACAGAAGTGAGAGCAAGTCTTTTCTTATCTCATTTTGACCACACCAACCTAAGCATTTTTTTTCCAGATGAAGCAAAATCCCAGTTGTCATTCCTTTATTTTATGGAGCCACTGATGAGTCCATCTGCCATGTCAAATAGGGTAAAATATGTCATTTTTCTCTTTCTCCCTCCACCCTAGATGAGATATGCGATGTACCGAATGATGACACCCTCGCTGGAAAGACTGAAGAAAGAAACCCACGTCCTTCAAAAAAAGCTGGTAACCTGCTACAAAGTGTGACTTGAGTGCTACTTTCTCTCTCAGTGTCACAGATCATGGACATGTGCTTTTTTCCCACTAGAATGTGTTATAACATCTGTAGGAAGTCCTGTTCACTTTGTCAGTGTACAGCAAACGTTTGGAACTTGGATGAGGGAACCTGCAAACATAAGTGATGAAAGGATTTGGCTCACCATGCATTTTTCAGGTATTTTTAGTGGTAGTCACTGACCAAAAATCTGTTGTTATCCTGACATTGCTTCCTTAATCCTTTCAACCTAAACTTGTAAGAACGATGAGTTTTTAGCCACATCTTTTTCAGAATATTTTCCATATTACCTGTATAATACTGACCATACATATGGTTGTAGGCATTTTTAGTATCTTTAGACATTTTAAGAGTCAACATCAGATTTTTAAAATAGCTTGATGTTTGGGGTTTTTTTTTTACTAAATCCAAGTTTAAATGTCTATTGTTTGTGGCTTTTTATCCTTTTCTTTCAAGACCTTCTGTTTCCTATGGCTTTACTTCCCTAAATTGTAGCTCGGAGTCTTGCCTTTTCATTTAGCTAGGCATGAAAATGAGTCAACTGCTGCGTAAGCTACATTTAGAAGAAGAAAGTGTCCAGGACCTAAGTGGCAAAAGGCAATATTTCTGCATACACATCAACTGTGTTCAGAATGAGGACCCATTACGTCTGTGGGAAGCAGGCTCTTGATCATCTTTTCTATAGATTCCTTTTGTGTGTCTCTGGATTCTTTCTTCACATTCCAGCAAGTTGAATCACCACTGAAAACACAAATGCAATTGTTTGTTTGATAGTTGAGATAGACTTTCAGTAGAGACTGAACTTTAGTATAAAGATCTCAAAATTAGATGAACCAAATGATCTTCCTTTTTTTCAACCTTTTCCTCTTTGTTTAGGAAACTATATAAAAGAATATGAAAATTCCAATGCCTTGCTGAATGACAGCTACAGGATCATTAACATCACAGGATTTTTCTATGGATGTGGTCATGCAGTACAAAACAATCATCTCTACTATCAGAAGGGAGGAACTGATGTCATTCTGAAGTAAGTCAAAGATAGTTGGCCTAAGACAAGTGAAGTTGCGAAAGGAGGAGCAATGGGTTGGAGTGCCAGAGCTGAACCTCAGAAAAGCAGACAATTCTCCTTGTAGCATTTGTATTTCTTTTTGGTCCTACCTAAATAGGAAGAATGGAGCAATGGTTCAGAGCTCTTTCCAGAACAGAAGAACTCATTCTTTCCAATCTATAACTAGAATATGGGCCACCAGCCTTCCACTTTGTGCGTGCAGATGTTGTGGGAGGAGGAAAACTGGGAGAATAGCTCAGGACTACTACTCTGCTGTGACAATTCTTTAGGCATTGTTCAGCCCTGTGTCTCAGGGGTTCACCTCTGCAGTTACCATGTCATAGAGCAGTAGGTCCCCAGGATGAACAAGATGCCATGTGCAGAGAGGACAACAAATTCTCCTCTTGGCTATCCTGGGATCCAGCAGATTCTATTGAACATTACATTGCTGTGGGTGTTTTTCAACCTGGATTCTTTGCTGTGCTCATAATCACAAGAAAGAAATGAGAACTGACTAAGGAGTTTGGGTACCAGAAGAAAGGATTACATTTAGAAGAATAAGCTGTGCACCTACCTGCATCTGAGTCAGAAGTGGTTCAGCTGCAGTGTGGGAGGTGTAGGTGGGTGGTTTTGTGACCATGGCCTATTCATGAAACTTGGCTTTGCAGGGCCCTTGCTGTGCTCTACTCTGGCTGGCGGCAGCGGGGAATGCTGCTGGTACAGAGGGGAGCACTGAGGCACCTGCTGAGGACAGGGCGACCTGGAGAACTGCACATTCCACTGGGGAGGAGTGGCTCCAGTGTTTGATTTCCTCCTAATAAGAAGTTTCTATTACTTTCCTGATATATCTCCCTGAACTAGAACTGAGAATTACATCTCTTATTTAACTTTCTACTGAGGACAGAGACAAACAATACAAATCAACCCCAAAATCTCACTTTGTGGGAAGAGCCAAAGACAGTCCAAGGGCAAGTGAAAGATTGCTTGTGCTTTCAAGTTCTTACACGACTCTGATGTCTGAGCCAAGAACATTTACTATACTTTGATGTCTGTTCCTAAGCAGGTGTGAGTGCTGCCTTCCTATATTCATGTGCATGCCAAGGAATGTGAGCAAGCTGCAAGGATTCTATAATATTTATTCTGCCAAGCACAAGCTCACTTTTTGGCAGCCTCCTTTAAACAACTTTTGGCTTTTTCTCTGGTAGTCTGTAAAAGACCATCACTGTCTAAGGAATACACAGTGATAGGGCAGAGGTTCCTCACCTCTGCTTGCATACCATTACTTGGGAAATGCCTTTGTGTACGGATGAACACAAACTATTTGTGGAATTTTCAAATCCTCTCAAGGAACTGCTGAGAAATGGCCTTTCTGTTCTGTTCTTCACTCTGAGATTATTCACCTTCAGCACAGACAGAATGAGGCACTATGGATTCTGTGACTTTGAAGTCCTTGAATTTGAGCTCCATAAAAGCTTCTGGGAGTTGTTCCATTGTTTTAATGGAAAGTATAGCTGAGGATCTGGTTAGTTCATTTTGCAGATGTTGAAAAAAACATTCAAAATGAGTTTCTTGTCATATTTAAAAGCTGGTAAAACTAGGTTTGTCTGATCCTTGGCAGGATTTCTCATGATGGTTAGACCCCCAACATTATGATTATTTCATTCTTTTTACCTCATTTCATAACATGCTTTACTATCTCTGTTATTTTTGATTGACTTCATTGATATTAGTGATCAGAAAAGTGTTTATAGCTTGAGTTCTGGTGGTTGATGAAACTATTACACTATATCTTGTCATTTACCCCAAGATGTCAGAAGGTTAAAGAATTTTGGAACCATTTGGAATTCCAGGTTGGACTGTCCCTGACTGGGGGAGCCCAACAGAACCTGGGAATGAAATCTCACTCCTTTGCTACCTTGAGGATTTTCACATATAACAGGAAATGATAGGGTGTGGCGTGCTGCAGAACTTGTATATTTCTAATGAATCTTGAGGTGCTTTCTATCTTGTTGGCTTTTTATAGAAAAGAATCCTGAAAAAAATCTGCATTTCTGACTGACTAGTCCTGTTAAGGTCTGTCCTTCTAGCCCTTGCATGAGGTTATTTATAGATGTGAAGCAACTAACAAGATGAACAGGGTTGACACATGTATTTCTCAAATCTCCTCCAGCCTTTACCTGTTTTTCTTATTTCACATACATGCTGCTGGAATATGGAGTTGCTGCAGATGCGGGTTTTACAAAAGCTGAGGGGAATGATCTAAGCTGGGTATTCCTGACTTTTCTTAGGATGATTTTTCCAATATATGCTATCAATGCTGCTTAAACAGAAAAATTGTTCTTCCAGTATTGTATGTTCCTGGATCTGAACTGTTCCTGTGATTAAGCCTGTCATTTCAGAAAAAATACTTGCAAGTGTAGCAGATTCCTTTATTGAGTAGTGTTTTTCCATCTTCTCTTTGAAGCATGGAGCTATACAGTGAGAGAGAAGTCAGACACTGAAATGTGCTTCTTTGCAGAGGGCATTATTTAAAAAGATAAAGCCATGCTCTCCCTGCCTTTGCTGAAGCCCAGTGTTATTGGGTGATTGAATGCTGACAGCAGATGTGTCTCCGGAGGAGCTGATTACCCTCCTAAACCAGTAGATAAACATGATTTAGCTGCTCACTGCTCCTGCCCTCAGATTATCAACCTATTAAGGAATCTCAAGGAATAAAAACAATTTTATACATCAGAGATGGAAGTATTCAGACTGTCCTATTGAGGCCAGCATAAGGTCACAATTTTGGCTCTGCAAAAGTAGGAATTTAATTCCTTTCATGTCTACTTGAGTAAACCACCGCGTTATCTGAACTGTTTTCATCAGAGGAACTCTAAGACTAGGTGAAGCTGCCCAGAATTCCTGCTGCTTTGGTCAATCACATTTTCTCCCTTTCGTTCCCACCTAGTCCAAAACAAACATTTGAATAGATTCCATTTTGCAATTTTGCCTTCCATTTGAATAGATTCCATTTCACCTTCACTTGGTATCCAATTCTTTTTCATACCCATTCCTTTTAGTTGCTTCTTTCATCCTGGTGATAATAAAGCTCATAGACTAAATAAAGTGAAACCTACCAAAAACAAATCCATGCTCTTGTGCACCTTTCAGATTGGTTGTTACTTTGTATTTTTCTCCTGGTGTTTTGGAAGGTTTTTCAAGAACTTAATCTTAAAAGACATCAGAATGCTCCTTGAAAAAGTATTTTCAGGAACACCTCTATCAGTGACTCACCACACTGTGTGTGTGTGATGAGCTCTGATCACCTGTACTGAATCCTTGCCTTATCTCATTTCAGATTTGGGCTTGATAAAGACTCGCTGGGCACCCTGCTCATCGAAAATGCCTTACACCAGGGCCGGAACTACCTCTTCTCTAACTCCAAGACATATTTCAACATAGCAGTGGATGAGAAGGGTCTTTGGATTATATATGCCTCAAGCACTGATGAAAATATAATGGTAGCACACGTTGATGAAGAAACGTTCTCAGTCATTCGGCACATCAATACCACCTATCCTAAGTCCAAGGCTGGTAATGCATTCATAGCATGTGGCATTCTGTATGTTACTGACACTAAGGACATGACAGTAAGTTTTGCTTTTGATTTACTGAAAGGGAAGCAGATTGATGCAAGGTTTGAGTTACGGTCTTCACAGTCTGTTCTTGCTATGCTTTCATACAGTCTGAGAGACAAGAATTTGTACACGTGGGAGAATGGAAGCTTAATGGTATACCCAGTCCATTTTGGCAGATAAATATATTTTCACATGCCACCTTTGACTAAAGGATCTATTTAAAGCTCTATGACATACACATGGGGTCTCTTCACTTGGTATAATTTTCTGTTTGCTGATGGTGGTTAGTGTGTGTGTATGAAAGAGAGATCAGGTGCCTTTGTATAAAGACACTTCAATTACACAGGCCATGCTCATCTTTAAAACAAATTGTTGTTCACTATCGCAGATGGCACACAGCATAGACATACTTTTGTTTTTCCCATTACTCAGCTGATAATTGTGTCTAATGTACATCGATTATTCCATGGTCATGTGGTCAGCAGAGACTATTTGTAACTTTTATTTACAATCATCTTCTCTGCAATCATTTTCTAGCCAGTGATGATGGTCTAATATAAACATCTAAATAACGAACTTTTGTGTACAAATATGTCACTTTCATTTAATTTCCATGGATTCTGTGTGACCGTTTTTTCTGGACAAAGGTTTAAAGCTGTTAAAATAATGGGAATGGAAATACTTGTTTAAATAGGAAAAAAAGCAGAAAGCTTAAGATTGACAAGTCAAATCAAGTGTTAATAATCAAAAGCAAAATCCAGCTAAACGAAAATGGGAATAATGACATGAAATACTGAATAGACATTATTGTGTTTCTTTAAAATTAAAGACATAACCTTTATTATTAAAATTTCATTTTTAACAGTATTTGAGTTTCTTGTGTTGCTGCAGACTCTTCCTTGGCTCTCACTGCCATGCAAACTATACCAGTATAAGTTGCTTCTAACTATTTAACAAGGCATATCACTAAAATAAAATGTCACTACATTCATCCACACAAATGAAATCATAAAATTAATGCTGCTATTTTTAGAATCATCATACTGCTTAGTGACTTAATCTGTTGTTAACCATAAGTCTGAGACTGCCAATTCACATTCAAATTTTTGAGTTAAAGATGAGAAATAATAGGTTTTTTTTTTAGTTTTAACTTTGTTCTGGTATTTCAGATTTCTAAATTTAATGTTGGAAGAAAAATCTTTACTGTTGTTTTATGTATCTAGATTCAATATCATGCTCTTGGAAAACCCCTATCCGAATTTCTAACCTGCCTGTGCCTATTGCTAAAGTTCATGGAGTGCACTCAAATACTTAGAAGCAAAGTGTTATTTAAATCCTGAACTGCACTGAGCTGTTTAATACCTGTGTGATCCAGGCCCTGTTGAAGGGATTAATGAATTTGGGAATGACTGTGCCTGTAGAACCTTGTTTAGAAAATGTGCTGGAGGAATCCCTCTGCTGCAGCTATGCTCCAGCGTGTGACACAGGGATGGCTGGGCTCTTCTCAGGATACTTGCTGTTATCACTAAGGCCTTGCATGCTAAGGAGAGAGATGCAGAAGGGAACAAAGAATCACCATTAATACTTTGAACGAGTATATTCATCAGAACTCACAGACTAAAAATTCTATCCAAACCTGTGTGACACTTCACACTCCAGAGCTACAATTCCATGGGCTGCTTGTGACTTTTGTGGGGGGCGTGGAGGTTTTGGTTGGTAGTTTTTTTCATGTTTGTTTGATTGTGGTGTTTTTTCAAAAACTGAATTGTGGTACTAATACCACAATACAGCTAAAATACCCCTAAAGTCAGCAATATACTCGGGAAAACACAATTCAAGTCAGATGTGATATTTTCTAGATAATGTACCTATCTCAAAGCATGGTAAACTTCTGCATAACATTGTTGAAACACTTGGATCAATCTCTTGGAGAAGGAAGACCAGGAAATTCTACCTCTTTTCTTCTTGCAGCTGTGGAACTTAATTCTGTTAACCTTGCACTTGTCAAGAACAGCTGAAAATGAAATGTAAACAGCTAATCTTTTTTATTTCGGTACAGTCTGAGGTCAAGTAAAAGCTAACTCAGTAAGTATCCAGTCAATGTACTGGAGATTTAGATAAATCTCTTTAAATATAAGGAAGAATTCTAGAACGGGCTGTTTCATGAAATAAAAGTAATTTATTTAAGTTACAAAGGGAAAACTAAACAGTGACATTTACCCTTCCTTCTTTTCATATTTCTCCTACTTCACAAGCTGCAATTTAAAATCACCTTTGGAGAAAGGCGCTTTTTATTCTAGTATATCTTACAATACAGCACAGACATCAAAATTTCATTGGAGGAATAAGACAGTTTGTTAACATTTAAATACACAGACACCCATTCCAGTCCTTGAAGAACATGTTTTTTGTTTACAACAGAAAAATACATCTGACAACAGTAGCTAGTTATATTACAAGCAAACAATATTGAACTCTGCATAGTTTATACAATATACTCTGGTAATAATTTAATTACCAGTTTTATCCACTATTTACTAGCTGGCCACATAAAGCCTGACATTCATCTGAAATGTGGCATTATATGTTCCATTGGTATTCTCTTAACAGCTTCATTTAATGAAGTATTTTCTGGACAAATGATGTTCGAAACTCAAAGCTGACTAGAATGCTGGATGTCTTCACTACAAACATTTAGTGCTTACAATACATTCCTAAAGTAAAGGCAGGTGTCCAATAGAAAACATAGCTCAGAAAGAAAGGAAAATACTGTGCAAATTAAACGCCATCGCATTTAAAAATGTATTGATGTGCAAGTTACAGTATCAACTGTGCAATAATACTAACTGGGAAAAAAATCTCAGCATAAAATGATACATCTCTCACAGTACGTCCTTGATTGCACATGTTCCACGGCGTTTGCATCCATTACACTTTCTGCAGAAATCAAATACACTGAGTACCCTTAATTAAAACTAAACTATTTTACAATGAGAAGTTGTATACATGCTTCATTTAGTGGGAAAAACCGGAATAAAAGTAATCAGAAACACGTCAGAAAAGCTTACTGACTTGTAGAGCCACAGTGCTTGTGAAGTGACTGACAACTGTCAGGATCTTTACAACACTCACAAAATGCAGCTTGTGGGTTACTGAGCAATAACCCCCCCATGACCAACAATACTGGGTTGAATTGCTTGCTTTTACAATTCAGTACGTGCATTTCCACCCCACTGATCCTTATGGGCATATTCAAAATATACCTGTTGTAAAAGTGTTGGTTTTCTCCCCATAATACTTAATGCTGCAGTAACTGATTTGAAAGGAAACACAATGTTTTCTTTCCACAGTGCATATCACTGTGTTTTTAGCTACTCATAGGGACATTATAGAAACCAGGATTAGCTCACAGAACGCTACAGAATGTCAAAAATGCCTGAAGGTACATTGAAAGCATTGGGAAGAACCCTCATTTTCAGTGTGCCATCTGCTCCACAGGAGAAGATACGATTGCCTTGCACAGTCTCAATCTGGGTGACACCAGCACCAATATTTCTGAAAAGGGATTGCTTAGCATGTTCATTTTTAAATGAATGAATTAAATTGTAGCCGGTCAGTCTCCACACCTGTATCAAAAGAATGACAAAAGGAGATGAATATTAAAGGATTTGTATTTTCCCCCCTTATGTTTCAGATTCCTGGCTGTTCTAAACTCTGTTGAGAAAGATAAAAGATATTTTTTTTTTGCCTCATTGCAACAATTACTACAAGTCCAAGAGTCTTGAGAGGCTGCTGATGCAGTGTAAGACTGCCTTACTGTGGACCAGCTGGGTATTGGGCAGGGTGATGCTTCTCCAAGTTACCTGATCAGAGTCCTTCTCCCAACTGCCCCCCATGAAAGCTGCAGAAATAGAAAGGTTGCATTTTCATCCAAGATCACTACTGTCAGCTTTTCAGCAACTGGAAATGCGTTCCTGCTAAGGAATGCTGCAGAGAGCAAGCTGCATAATTAATAAGTGTGCAGAGGGGAAGGAAGCACAGCTGCCTGTTGTGTCCTACGTAGTAGGAGCCTCAGCAAGGCCAGGCCATGAAAGCCCCTGTAAAGCAGTCCTCCAGAAAAGGAAAGAAACTGTATTCACCTTCTCTTTACCATGTTGTATTTCCTTCCCTTAGTATTCAGGTACAATGGCCCTTAAAACAGGGACTGTATTTCCGTGGTGTTTTTTTTTTTTTTGTGTTTGTTTGTTGGTTTGTTTGTTTTGTTCATTTGTTTTCATGTTGGTGTTTGTTTCTTGCTACTCTGCCCTCTCAGTAGCTGTCTGGGGCTACAGCATCAGGAGAAAAAATTAGAACTTGGTGATACAGAAACTTTACACAATGTTGAAGTTGCTGAGCGCCCCCTGTGTTACAAAGAAATGTCCAACAGCAAAGCCAGAATATTTTTAAGTGAGAGAAAAAGGTAAGATTTCAGAACCATGCACTTTGCTTTATCCACTTAAAATCAGTCTCACAACCTTAAGAAGACTATTCTTTAGAGGAGGAAAAAACTTACTTGCTTTAGAAGCCTACCAGTACATTTCAGTTTACAGTAAAAATGTAAAGCAAGCAGGCTTTACAAGTGTAGGTTTGGGGTTTTGAGGATTGTTTTTGTTTTGTTACTGCATTTATCTGGCTATTTACATAAGATAGTACACTACTTCAGCCAAACACCCTCCTCCATGCCTTACCTTCATGTTGCCTTCGGCCGAGCCCGTGACAAAATAGTCCTCGGAAGGATCCAGCGCAAGGGCCTTAACAGCTGACTCGTGTGCTTGGAAGGTGAAAAGGATTTGCCTCTGTCTGATGTCAAAGATGCAGATATATCCCTTCCTACCTCCAGAAATGAGCAGTTGATGCTTGGGTGCATACTGAAGTACTGTGGCACCGTGGTCATGACAAGTGAAGGCTGAAGAAGAAGGATGTCAGAATTTAATAGATTTGAAACTGTAAGTAGATCTCAATCTTAAAATGCCTTTCTTCTAGAAATTGCTACCTGAATATTTTCTAACTTTGCAGACATATTCCTTCATATGGGTAATGTCTTATCAGCTGGCAGCTTAGTGCTCTCATAAGAAATACCTAGATCTAATGCACAAGAAAGCATGATATGCAGTCTAAGTTACTTTAGATTACAGGGTCATACCTGAATTTAAAATTTGAGAAAATATAAAATTCACCATATGAAGTTCAGATAAATTCCTGATTTAGAAAAAGTAGAGCTGATCTTGAGCAATTTGGTCTAGTGAAAGGTGTCCCTGCTCATGGCAAGGGGAGTGGAAAGAAATTATTTTTAAGGTCCCTTCTAACCCAAACCTTTCTATGATGTTCTTCATACTTTTCCATACAGAGCAGATTAACATCATGCTAGAGAACATGTAGAACCAGGTGCATGTATTAGTGTGCAACACAAACTTAGATCTGTTCCCCAGTATAATGTTTTCCCCTTGCCCCAAATGCACACACAAGCTGTATTTCCTTAATCAGTAAGAAGCAGAGGCTTAATTTTCACCACAGTACTTACCGTGTATAAGACTGTTACTAGATGAAACCAAGGTGTCCCAGAGGCACACGTTTCTGAGGGAGAAAAATCCAAAATCATTATGGCCTATTGCCAAGTGACTCATGGGGTGACATGACCTCAAAAGTGCTCTCATTTTATGTCAGTCTAGAAGGCAGAATTGAACACTCTGCAGTTATTGGAGAGCATTTGCAAAGAACTAAGAGTTTTAATTATTTTCTTTGCTCTTTTATGCTTCTTAGTGGAACTATACCTTCTACCCTTAAAAAGTGCACTGATCAAAAGTTGTGTCAAATAATTATAGAAGTTATTATTTTCAGAGGAAAAGAATTATCCTGCTTTGCTGAACAAATTTCTACTCCCAACAACAGCATCATGTCAAAGTAGTTGCATTGGGAACACAACTTGAAAAAACTGGTTAATTATTGACCACTCCTCAGACAAAGTAAACTTGGAAACAAGTAATTGAAGAAACGATATTCAAAGAAATTATCTGGCAAGTTCAAGCTGTAACAAAACTTAGAACAATGAGCCTTAAAATGTCAGCCACACATTAATGCCCAAGAGCTCAGCAAGTTAAGGGAGATGAAAAAGTAGTTTTGAAATTCTTCATTGTTTCTTTAAACACACCTGTTATCATTGGATTGTCCCGATGTAGCAACTAGACTTGAGGAGGTTATAAATGCAAAGTCACTTGTGGTTTTACTGTGGCACTGCCAACTCTATTAAAAACAAAACAAACAGAAAAGTGCAAACTTACCAGTTGTTATTGGCATCAAAAGTAACTATTGTGAGTCTGATGTCAGTGATAGCAAAACACAAAGAGTCTTTGAAACAAAGCTTAAAAACTGACAGTTTGAAACTGAGAATGGAACTACTGGATTAATATCCAGTACAAAATGAAAAGATACTACATTAAGTGACAAAGAACAAATCCACAGTATAGTGTATGACAACAGCCTGATAAATTAAACATGGTCTTCATGTTAAGAAGCAGTAAAATGTACTGAAGAGTGTATTTTTATTAAGTTTTGGGGTTATAAAGTCATTAGTTGTGGCTCTGATTTTTAATTTAAACACGGGCAATGTTGAAGGAGTATTTGTAATTGCACTGTAGCTTATGGTTATGGTGCAATTGCTTTTGCAAAGAGGTATCATTGAAACTCTGCAGTTGTTTTGATGAAATGTGCCAACTAAAAAGCAGCAAAATCAAATGTTTCATTAAAATAATACACTCTGGGCCTGTTTCAAGTTTCAAAGACTTTGCTATCCTCTACAATAATAATAACAATAAAAAAATTCTGTTTACTTACCAGGTAGGGCTTAGGATTTGAGGTGGTTTGGTTTACTTGCCAAATACTTAGAAAACCTTCGCCATCAGCAACACCACACTGCAAGGAATAAACTGCATTTATTAGCATGACATGGTGGTTACTGAATGCTTCATGACAGTAAACTGCTGACTTCAGGGAAAAACCCACCTGAACCACCAAACCTTCCCCTGCAAATTGAATATCAATAACAATGATGGTGAAGACAAAAAATAAAAACTAGTTTAGAAGCCAAGTGAGTTCAGTGCTGATTGTTTAATGATTATTTAACGATTGATGCTCTCCTGCATACCCAATTCTTTTCTGGAAATGCAGAAAGCATGGAAGCTTATCTCTCAAATCCTAATGTTAGATGCTAAAGCTAACAAAGGCATCATTACTGCATGACTCTACTTGAAAATGCTTAAAAAAGTAAGATGCATGACAGCATGCCATAATGCATGATGAGAACAAAGTCATGAACGGTAAAATGAGTGAGCTATATTTATTAACCAAAATGAATAACATTTACTACTGTATATTCTATGCAGCATGTTCTGTAAGTCTTTTACAAAATAATTTTAGAAATATTTAGAGATATTTTTTATATTTTCTCTTTTTAGTTGGGTTTCACAAGTCCTGCCTAAATGACCTTCATGTGAAGCACAGCAACAAGTACGTCTTAATTTCTGACTTAAGATTGATTCCCACATAATGGTAAGATTGCAATATCTCAAAACACATTTTTAGAATAAGTTTTAGAATAAGTTTAAATGACATTCTGTGCCACCTGAAAATAGATATGCTGAGAGATACTTTATATTTCCAGCTATGTCACATTTACTGTTTTATAGCTATGCACAGTCATTCCCAAACTCCTTTAATTAACTTTTTATAGCTTTTAACTATAATGAAGTGAAATATTTTGTCAGTAAAAATGCAGACAAGACCTGTTAAAATAATAGAATGGGCAACATGAAAAACTGAAGAGGTGGGTATTCCTCCCAGTTTCTTTCTTTCTCTACTGTTCTTTCTGCATCTCATATCCCTCACAGAGTCACTTCTGGCCAAAGCATGCCTTTTTGTACTCTTTCTGCTCTCCACTCTAGTGGAGTACACTCACAGCCTTTGACTCATGGGCTGAATTATCCCTGTCTTCCAGGTTCTTCTAGGTAACGCATTCTGTGGAAACTTTATCTTGGCCAGAATGCAAAGTGGGAGGCACTTCTTGAAGACCTGTGCCTCTACTGATTGACAGCTGGGCTTGATGATCTTGGGGGTCTTTTCTACCCTTAATGATTCTATTATTGATACAAGTGTGCATCTATAAAATAAGGAATCTCTGTAGTTTTAAAAAAATATTTAATTTAAAAAGATCACCATGTGGAAACACAGATTTCTGAAGAGGGAGAACAAATAGTGTGAAAATGTGGCAAATAGGATATGGGATAGCAGTGAGGAGCTGAGAGAAGAGCAAGCAGAATAAGGGTCAGGGTTTATTTCAAAGCTTCCACATGCAGCCAAAATGCACAACACAGTATCATTGTTCTAGGGCATCCTAAGAGTTCTGCATGGCAGCAGCAAAACTGCTTTAGAGGTCACAGCACAACCAAATGTTTCCTTACGAATAAAAACTCCAACCCCCCGACAAAACCCTACATGTTTTACTTACCTTATTTCCCTGGGCATTGAAATACATCCTTGTCACCCTGGCATTCCCAGCCTGCTGGAAGCACACCAGCTGCTGTGGCCTTGTCCACTCAAACATTCGGACACTTCCATCTTGTGCTCCTGTAAGATCTAAGATTAAAAGATGATCATTAATAGTACAGTATTTTGTAGAAAGTTATCAATTCCACACTAATGATTCACTTACAATACTGATGGACTGGATGTGAAGCCATTCTCTTGACGTTATTCAGATTTCTTTTAATCAGCTTTATATGAAACAAAGAAAAATTAAAATAATTTTGAAAAAGACAAACATACCATTCTATTTTGTTTATACTATTACATGGTAAGTGTCCCCTAGTTTAAAAAAAATCTATTAAGCTAACATTATTTGAATGGTCCTACATCAAAATTCCCATAAGAAAGAAAACTGTTGGTGGTTTTTCATGAACAAGACAGGACTGGTGGGTTACATTCCTTGAGCTTTATTGCAGCATCAGTCTTGTTACATGGTTGAGACAATTGGAAGATGGCAACAGCTCATGTCTTGCCAGCAGCAGCCAAAGATTTCTTTGTTACAGAGCATTTTAAAAACTTTCTAGCCAATAGCATATTGCTAAAGCTTACAGACCATTGTTCTAGCCAGTCACACGTACACCTGCTTCACACAATGCCTGCTCGTATACTTTCTATTAACAATACACAATACTTCATTATTAAGCTTAAAACCCTCTATCTTGCTAAGCATATTTTTCTGCAGTCTTAAGGTCTATCTTGGCCAAGCCTAAAACTCAAACTATTGTTTCATGTCCTTGCTTGCTGTACTATTGTAACTTTTCTACTTTCAGACTTTGCAGCTGTAGCTAGCTCTAATTTCTCTCTCCCTCTATGGCCTGCTTTCTCAGCTTTCTGAAAGTCTTCTTACTTTTACTATTTCTCACAATAAACCACCCAGAGTGACCCATTATTTTCTATATCACAATAATTCTGTGTCACAGAATATGAAAAATGATAAGTCACAATATATGAGAAAATGATTTGTTTGGCCGTCTTTTTGCCAGGTCTTGGTTGCTGTTGGCCTTTTATGTCAATACTGGATTGACAGTATGATGACTAATGCATACTAGGTCACTCTAGTAAATAACAGATGATAAACAGCCCCATGTCCTGAGCTGCGCACACAGAAGTACTCACCACACCAGCTCCAGTGCTGGTTTGCCCAGTGCCTAGCCAGGGCATGGATGGAGATGGCTGGATCTGACTCACTCCAAATGATGGTGCACTTGAAGGAGCCAGTGTTGTGGTAGAACCACGGAAGTCAACGTCATCAGAACTGTGAAAGAACAGTTCTGCTTTAAACAGTTCTGCTTTGCTCCTAATAATCTTTAATTATTTGTCAAGAGCCTAATGGCTCTAGTGGGTAGAGGAAGTGACAATAATGAGACTATAAATTGATAATTCCTGCACTTATGCAGTAGAAATTCTTTCCATGAGCCCCAAATCTATCCATGTTTAATCTCAAGAGATGATCCCAGTATAAGAATATAAGCTTCCCTGAGAAGAAAATTGTTGGGCTGTCCCTGACCTGTGTGTGCAGTGTGCAGGGAGCTGGTACAGCAGAGTGCTCACTGCAGCTGATGCATTCACAGCTCTCAGCACAGGAATGGAGGGGGACAGGAACAACCAGCATCAGCTACCACAGCTGCCCTCCACACTGCACTGATGCAAGGGAACTGCAGGGTGTCCAAGGTAGCACTTCCTTCATTACCTTATGCACCACATGGGATTTCATGTCACTGCACAGTGCACGCATTCTAAAGACAGTAATTATTCTCTTGCTTTCCCTCCCTTGCAAAGCAATCTGAAACCTACTGAAGAAGAGTAATTAATGTTTTTTGTATGCTCCATTTGTACTTACACAGGCAATACAGACACAGCCTCACAGAAAAGCAATACTCTTATTAATATAATCACAAAGAAACAGCCTTACCTTTTAGACTCTCTGTCATATTCTTCCCCAATCCATATAAATGACTGAGCAGCTAGTAGAGCTGAAATATCAAGTTCTTGAACATCATGTGTAGATGCCAAAACAATTTCATTGCTGTTTGCCTATGCAGCACAAATACAAAATTTATACTAACTATAATTAAGATCTTTTATTAAATTTCTTGTAGTATTTGAGGCTTACCTTGTTAACTGCAAATGCCATTATCATATCTGATTCTTTGTGAATGATCTTTGCTTTTCCTCCAGGGTATCCAAGATCTGCTTCAACCTACAAAACATTTATAAAAAACTTCAATTAGTGTGAAAATCCATTTTGTAGTGCTACATTCAGAGTGCAAAATTCTATACAAAATTCATGCAAGAAAAGTTCAGTGGCCTTAGCATTGTTTCAGGAGCTAAACTTTAGACTTCTCATACTCTTTGGTGTTCTAGTAGCCAGAAGTGATATTTGAGTGTAAGAAACACAAAGTTGTGTGTGCAGCACTATTTACAAGGTGTTCACTCATCCCAATTATCAGGATATCCAAAGTTAGTTCATGGATTAAATGCCTGTCACACGGACTACACAGAACACACAGCTTCTGTTAGTCACATTAGAAAAGAAAAGCCAGTTCCACAGAACTTTTAAGAATGTGCTAGAGGTTTGGGAGAAGGGATACTACCTTGTTTTTGTGATCTTCTGCTACGCAGTTTTGTTTGACCTGCTCCACACGATCTTCTACAGACTACATAACATCACACAGTCACAAACACAAAACACATGCACAAACAAATATAAAAAAAGAATGAAACATTCCAAACTAGATTTTAAAGGCCACTCTGTCAGTAAATGATGACAAATGTATTTTTAACTTTTTATAAAAGGCACAGAAACTAAGACAGGAATCTAAACAAACTCACTTAAAATGTAATGCCTCCTAGATGAACACAAAATGTATGATATAGTAAATAAACGGAGGAGTAATACACACACAAACTCCATACTTACAGGAATTCTAAAAGATATTAAATCATATACTTATTTCCCATGATATTTATGTGTTGGCTTAAATTTTCAGTTAGAACATAGCAGTTGTAACCAGTACAATTTGTAAAGCCCCATATTATATATTACTATATAATATTACCTTTATATGTATATATTACTCATGCATATATACATATACACAAATGAACAGCACATTTAAATTCCTTTTTCAGTATGACACACCAAAAAAAGAAAGAATTTTCAAAATTCTTTGCTTTTTACTGTTATTGCAAATGTTCTGTTTATTAGGATAGTATTCAAATACATAAGGGTGAGATATGTCTTGTTTAAAAATATTTGGTTCAGTTGATATCCCAATCAACAACATGACAGTCATGTTGATTTTGAAAAAAATCCAAACATTGCTAAATGAGAGAAACTGAAATGTCAGTGAAAAATGGGAAGAAAAATTAAATACTGAGGAGACTGAAGAACAGTTATAATTGATCTTTGTTTTTTCAAAAAAGTTACATCCTTTGTTTACCTCACTCTGCTTTCTTTTCTTTGTGAATATGTATCTTATGAAAGTCTCCTGAAGAAGTTCTTGCTTCACAAGAAAATGCCAGAGCCTTTTTGCTGGAAGAGCTGAGTAATCCTTTGATCTGGATAAAACAGAAGAAAGAAAGAAACACAGAGTATCCTGAGTTGGACGGGACCCACAAGGATCATTGAAGCCTAACTCAAGTCTAAGAATTCCACCATGTGTCTGAGAATGTTGACCAAACACTTCTGGAACTTTGTTGGTGGTGCTGTGGCCACCTCCCCATGGAGCCTGTTCCAGTGCCCAACCACCTCCTGGGTGAAGAAGCTTTTTCTAATTACACACCTAAGCCTCCACTGACACAGCTTCAGGCCATTCATTCCCTCATGTCCTGTCACTGTCACCAGGGATCAGAGATCAGTGCCTGCCCCTCTTCTTCCCCTCATGAGGAAGTCGTACCTGCAGTGAGGTCTGCCCTCAGTCTCCTCCAGGCTGAGCAGACCCAGTGCCCTCAGCTGCTCCTCACACAGCTTCACCTCCAGACCCTTCACCATCTTCACTGCCCTCATTTGGATACTCTCTAATAGTTTTATATCCTTATTATATTGTGGCACCCATAACTGCCCCCAGCACTCGAGGTGAGGCTGCCCCAGCGTAGAGCAGAGCAGGACAATCCCCTCCCTTGTCTGGCTGGCCATGCTGTGCCTGATGCCCCCAGAACAGCTTTGGCCCTCCTGGCTGCCAGGGCACTGCTGACTCATTTTGCAATGTTGACTCAGTTGTAGTTTAATATATTGACAAAAGCAAGCTATTTTTGAGTTGAAAACACAGTTCACTATCTGCATTTACAGACACCTCCAGGCATGACACTGTCTAAACACAGGAGGATCAGCCTCTAAAAGGACCTTAGTACAACTGTCTTTCTCCTCCCCCAGACATCTGCATGTATTATATAACTCTTCTGTTGCTGGGACAGAGTGAGAGACAACTGCTACTGAAGGAATAGTAAAACAGGTTGAATAGGGTGTTCCCAGCAGCAGCCACTGCCCTTGATTCCTACAACCTCTGCTCTTTCCTCATTTTCCTTTCTTGTTGCAGCTGTGAGAGGTGCAGCAGAGGAAGTAAAGGCTGCTGCAGGAGGCAGGCAGCTGCACAAGAATGAACAAAGGGATGTGGGAAAATAGTTTCTGTAAAACATTGGCTACTAGACCTAAGAGCTAGACAACCTTTGTTTGGCTGTTTAACGTGAGAAAAACATCCTCTTTAGAATTTCTGTGATCCAAGAATGTGTTTTTGCTTGGAAAAAAATACTTACTTGAATGGTGTGTTCTCAGGTTCAATCATTGCTTTATTGCGGAGAATAGCTGGTCCTGCCCCTACGCCCAGGTCACTGGGGTAAGTATTGATGTAGTTTGGAGGTGGGCCTTCAAACTGGTCCATTCTATCTTGAAGAATCTGTTCCCAGTGTTCTAAATTTTTTATTACAGCAATGCCCAATGGAGATGTTACAGGCAGATCTAAACAGAAATATTAATGAAGTAAGGCTCAGAGAAAAAAAATTAAGCTACAGTGAGTATAAAACCCCATAATAACATAACCATCCAAAAAAAATCTTGAAAGGAAATGTACATGTTGGCAATTGTAATAAATAATATATTTAATTATTTTAATTTTAAAGTTAGAATTAAAACATGAAGTCTGACAGAAAGCCATATATACAGAAAAATAAAATGTAAAGCAGGATTTAGCATACCGGTGAATTCCAGACCAGCAATGGGAAAGAAGTTCTTAATGTTGTGTAGAACTAATTTTACCATTGTCAGATGTAGAAGAGCCCAGCTGTATAAAAAGAGTTAGTCGTGTTAAAAAAACACTGAGTTATCTACAGAGTATTTTTCCTCTTCAAGCAAATACACAGGTTAGAAAAACATTGTAGAAAGGTTGTATTTAACCTGCACCTCATTCAAAAGCGACGTGCTTAAATCAGCAGCCTAAATCATTATTCTAGAGCTGGTATTGTGGCACCTTATGTTGAGTCTTAAAAATGAAAATGTGTGTTTCTCAGTTGTTTTCCCCTCCCCAAAAAACTGCAAACCACACAACTTTAACTTCCTAATCCCTTTTTTCTGGCAAATAAATGGGGAACTGTTATCGTGATGAGAATTTGTAATTTCCGTTATCCCATTGCCACAGACAAGTCTTCGCAGTACTAAAATTGCTTGACTTATGTTGGATGGTGCAGAAGATCCGTATTTTTTTTCAATTTGGAAGCAAAGGTAAGCATATGGCATATTTATTCTAAAAGAGTGACAATTTCTGCTGACCTGTAAGAATTGGCATCTGTGTGTTCCTGGATCTGCACATCGGAGAGGAAAGCGTCGTCCTCTTCCTCATCACTGTGAATGCTTTCATCAGAATCATATATAACACCACTGTCTGATAAAGGGAGAAAGGGCTGCAATGCAAAGCAAAAGTCTGTATAAAAACAATATTCTCATCTCTTCTCTGACTGCACTTATGACTCCCATAGAGTTTAAATGACAGCAATTTAACCTGTAAGTCAATGTCCCTAGAAATACAAGTAATTAGCGAGGGGGGGAAGTGTTAATCACTATTACTGACAGGAGGCATGTTTTGAAAGTGAGGTAATAGACTTGTAGGCTCTTTATCCTTTATTATCGGGATAATAATCTGCATCTTACTACTAAGAGTGCTCAAAATTTTCACTTTATTTTTGCCTTTTAAAGCTTAATGGAATTTTCAATTACCTTTGCCATAAAATAGTCCCACATGCTCAGTTCTGGAGGAATAAACTTTTCTTTGTAAGAGGGTCTTTCTGCAGGTACAGGTGGTGGTACATTGCTGTCTTTTACTGGTCTTCCTGGCACCAGCATTCTCATGTTAAACCGACGGCGGTGTTTATCCATTTCTTCTGATGGAAGAGGAGGTGCTAAATTCAGGTAATTAAAAAATTTATATTAATATTGCATCTTTAAAATGTCTGTATTTTATAACTGAAGCAACTAACACCACTGTTATTGGTACTAATTTCTACTGATTTAGAATCAAAGCCAGCCTAAATAAAGTAAGTGTAATCATAAAAAAGTTTCATTCTGATAAATTCAATAATTGTGGCATTTAGATACTGGATATATTATAAAAAATACATTTTACTTTGTATTTACATACTGGACTAATTCTTAGGAGATGTAGCTTTTAAAAAGTCTTGTAGCTAAAAAATTTCTCAAGAAAGAAATAAATTGTTGAGAAATAAAGTAATATGTAAAATATCACTTAACAGTATGCTGCACAATTAGCAGTTACTCAAATATAAATCAAGGAATTCTTAGGGTAGCCAAGAAAATATTTGAACAGAAAGACAGGCTTTTTGACAACTGAAGTCTACTTTAAAGTGTTTTGATTTAAAATGCCATAATAGTAACCAAAATATTAATGTGGAATTTGTTTTTCAAAGTGTTATTGGCCAGGCAACATTGAATATCACACTTACTTTATTACAAGGGAGCTAGGTATTTAAAAACTACTCTGTTTGTTCAAAAAAGCCACTACCAACACTGATCTACACTGCAAGTCTTTACAAACCTTTGTTACCATCCTCTGAAACATCAGAAGCTGTAGCAGCTTGAAGGTTAAAGGAAAACAGAATA
The DNA here is from genome assembly GCF_031753505.1 of Anomalospiza imberbis. Lineage (NCBI taxonomy): Eukaryota > Metazoa > Chordata > Aves > Passeriformes > Viduidae > Anomalospiza > Anomalospiza imberbis. The sequence continues at coordinate 11,671,518 of NC_089693.1, read as the reverse complement.
CATCTCAAATGAACATGACTTACAGAAGTTATTCATGCTATTACCTTATGAAAATAACTGCCCTAAATGAGTTTAACTTATTCCATGAATGACAAATACCTGTTGTGCATACTTGAAATAGTGCAATGCCTTATTACTGTTTGGTTTTACATTCTGGAGAGATAATGTCTAATTTTTGCATAAGTTTCAAGCCTATTGGTGATTTAAAAGTCTGCGTGATGTGATTTTCAGTATCGCTGAAGTTTATCACAAATGGTTGTATGTCTTTGTCTTCACAGTCTGAACTCAATCTCCACTATTGCTCTTCCTCATGCAGCATATTAACACTTGCTCATCTTTGAAAAACCCCGAGTTTAGTTAGAGCTTAGATATGCATGAGCTGTTTTTCTGCCAGATGAAGTTGGTATTTCTTCTCTGTGGTCTTGTGCTAGGTGAAATCCTACCTTGCAATATAAACTGATTTCAGAAATATTGTTTCCTACTTACTGCAGTCATTAAATAACAACACTCATGTCCCAAAAAAACCCCATAGGTATTAACACTGATTTATATCACCCGGGTTTTTTTCCTTAAAAATAATGGCTGAAAGTCCTGAAAAATGTTATAAGTAAGCACCTAATATTACTATCATTATTATAATAACGTTTTATGGAAAATTCAAAATGTGCTGTATGACATTACAAAGCACAACTGCAAGGCTATTATTTGTTTCAGCTTTTTAGTTAATGTAACTGGTTTTTTGCCAGTAGTTTCTTAAAAGGAAGAAGGTTTAAAAGGAAGGAAGGTTCTCCTACTAGAAGAAGCATAAAATGCACACCATTAGCATGACCTTTAGGGAGCAGTGTACCTGGGATGTTTTCAGACTGCCTGCGGGGTTTCACGAGCAGCTTCACTCCCCCTCCAAAGACAGCAGCCCACATGCGGCTGTTGAGGGGGTGCGCCGCCAGCCGGAACAGCTCGTTACACGAGTTGGTGGCCAGGGCGTGGATCAGGAGACTCAGGTACACGGCTACAACAGCTTCACACAGCAGGATGTTCAACTTTGGTTGGTCTTCATCCTGAGCTGAACTTAAGAGGTTGATAAGTGAACTCACACCTGCAAGGAGGAAAAATTCTGGGATTAAATGAGTAGGAGGACAAATGGACAAAAAGGAAATGTTTTATCTCTGCACTTTATAGTAAACACTAGTAGCCACATGATGCTTTTATTCAGATGAAACATACTATTAACAATTTTCTTAAAATCATAAAGATCAAAATTATAAAAAACCTTCTTGGGTCTGGGACTTTTGCACTGCATTTCTCTGCAAATACTATGGGCAGTTCAGTGTGCCCATGAAATTCCTGCACCATTTCCACAGTTTATGCTTGTACATCAGAACTAGCTGCTTTGACAGCTATACCAAGTACAGCATACATGTAGGACTGTACTGTGGAGACAACAGAGGTAGCATTGCTAAGGTGTTAGGTAGACTGGAGGAAAACATTTTGGGGTGACAAATTGTCATTAAGTTTATCCTAAAGATAGATTATGGTCTCTTCTTCAAGAAAGACGTTTGCCAAATACAAAGTTTATTTTTATTTGTTTTGATATGTTAAAAAGTGAAAGGCTCTTATTATTTTGAGAATTGAGTTAGAAACATCTCTCAATGATTATTCACTATTTCATCCCTCATACAGGACAATGACATAATTCTGGCACATGGAGCTGGTCCAGTGGAGCTAAAAGTAACCTTATTTTAGTCTCACCAGGCCACTGAGCAGGAGATGAGTTTGGAGTTGCGTGCTCTTCGATGCTTTCTGTTCTCAGTCTGCGTCGATCACTCAAAAGCAGTCCTTGATAAACCATCCCAGTAAACTGATTTGCTTCTGTTTGACTGCTACATACAAATAAATTTTTTTCTGATGAGAAAGTGAGTATTCCAAGTGAGAGTGACATCATATTTTCCGACTGTTTACTGAAAAACCCTGAATGGTTGGCTTTATTATATCTGTGTAGAATTGATCAGGCATATAAAATTTAGCAATGTTTAATGTGTAAAAGTACCCATAAAAAAACATTTAATCCCTTTTTAAGTCACATACAGGAAGAATTTCCATTTAGGATGCACAAAGTATACTGCAAATGTAGGACTGTATGAAAACTTCCCTCTTTACCTGTAGCTGTGGCTGTCACATAGTGCTTGATAAATGGATGCCGAAAGTGAAGCTGCTAAAGAATGAAGTGTGTACACCTAAAATAAAGAGAAGCAATGAGCTATATGTTTTATATAAAATGTGAGTAAAATACATTTCTTTCTAAAGGGTATTGGAAATGTGTTCTGCAGGATTGTCCTAGTTTTAAAGCAATGGCAAGAAATAGTGACTGAATGTTACTTTAAGTTTACAGTACAGTGCTTAGAAAATCACAACTATTTGTTCAAGATAATTTGATGGCAGTCAACACCTTCTAACATTATGTCAAGATAATTAACTTGATTCTAATACAGAACAGCCACAGTAAATGAGCATACTGACGTAGTGATTAAGCATGTCCTGATATGACAATGGATTTGATGGAATGGTTCCTGGAAGCTGTACTATATAACACTGCAGTTCAATGTAGCAACAGCTACTCAATATACATAAAATACAAAAAGTTTGTGTAGTCATGATATAATATTTTTGTCTAAAATCTCTTTTCTTACCTCAATTATGTGCTTATAAATTCCTTTAGTCTCCAGGAGTAACAAAATAACTGGTTCTGCCTCACAATGCAACAAACACAGTCCAGTTCTTAAAAAGAGGAAATGCAAGGATTTCTTGGAAAGTTCAATGAAATCCACAGTGTCAAGAAAATGGTACTGTCCAACTGTTAAAAAAGCAAACTTTCCTAAACTCACCCTGTGCTCATTCCTGTCTTTTCCTGCTATCTTTCCATTTCATCAAACATTAGGCCTTAGATTAAAGCTATGCATTACCTTGACATCTTCAGTATTAGGATGTGGTGGTGATTTCATCTGCACAATAGTGTAAAGTATATCGTGGATGTGGTTGTTTAAGTACAGCACAGGATTAGCTATCACAGTTTTTGTGGATGCTATGCTTGCAGAAAGCAGTGGTAGTGTTGTGGGTAGTGGAAGCGGAGACTGAAGTTGCTTTACAGTAGTTTCCTGTTTTAAAAGGAAAGACTGTATTTAAAATCATTGCTTTGAAAAAAAAATAGAGATAATTTTATATCTTAAAAATATATTTCCCAGATTATTTATCCTCTTCCACTGCTGTCTACTCAGTACAGACAAGATTTTACCGCCAAAACCAAATTATTTACTATAATTACAGGGTTCAGACCTGATAACCATGTTAGCTGGATCACATTTTGATTTCATGCAGGAAGAGTATTTTCATGTAGTTCATTAGGAAGTGTGGAGATTGTTAAGAAACACTAACAAAAAATGTACTTGCAGTAGCACAAGTTGGTACAATAGTCACTGGTCTGAGTTTAGGAACAAAGCCAGATTTGTACTCATCTGAGTTTCTCAAGGGGAAACCAAGAGAACTTAAAAAAATTCTTTAATGTACATTCTAAGCCAAGTACCACCAAAACAGCTGTCTGTTGCCCCTATTTGAAATAGGAGAAATCTAGAACTAGACCATGTGAAAAGACTTGCCCAATATCAGATTATTTGCTGTAGCTCAGTGTAGTAGTTAACATTTGCTGTAAAATACTTCTTTGTATGAAATGTAGAAAATGCCTTAACAGAGTAAAGAGAACAGTACCCTGCCTTACTTTATATTTGTTGAGCCTTGAAGCTAACACCCCATTCCTTGTAGCTCCTTTGCATGATCTGCAAAGGTCTAGGAATGAGATTTTATTTCAGTAACTGTGAATTTAATTTATTATATAGCTACCTAGAAGTTTTGACCAAAATTATGTCATAGTAACACATGCATCGCTGCAGCTACAATATAAAACAGCAACATTTATATTCCATCATCATAAGTAGCCTGATCCTCAGTGTCACATAGAGATTCTTCAGAACCAAATAATCCGTATTGGGAAAAGCAGCACACATAAATAGCAAATTCTTTCTCCAAGAACATTAAAATTATCATGACCATTAGACTTACAGAACATTAGCAAAATCTGTCTAGGCACAAACTTATGCATTTGACACAACTGACAGTCTAGAACTGTTCACATTCTTCAGTAGAAATGAATTTTGAATTTGCTTTACCTGCTGTGACTCCTGCAGCAAGAACTTCAGCTCCATCCTTACAGATGCTAAACCTCCACCTTGTGCCCCATGGAGGCTACAATAACTGAGAAAAACTCTGAGAAGAGCTTGGTTCTTCTGCAGCCACCACTTCCGTCTCTCAGCGTGTTCTCGCTTTGCCTGTAACCTGCGTCTCTCGATCTGGTGCCGTTCGTACGAGCCAATGTCTGGCTTATCCATAATATCTTCGGGGTCAAGCAGATCCCCATTTACTTTGGTATATGTTTTACAGTAGTCTTTGTCCCCTGTGTCATGGTTGCATATTTCATGCATAGCAGCAATCTCTTTTTCCAGCCAGTTGTACAGCTGAAATCTGAGCTTTCCTCCATCCACTTCATAACCTGTAGCCAAAGTCCTCAGTTCAGTCATAAGGATTTTCAAACAGGCTCTGAATTTTAGTTGCTCAGCAATAACATCAACCTCAGTGTCACCTGCCTCAGAAACCTCGCCATGTGGTGTTTGAACCATGCTAGTGTCTGACGTCCTCTCATCTTCACTCTTAGAATCAGACTTTTTCATCATTATCCCAACATCCTTGTCTTCTTCATCTGATCCATTTTTGTCTTCACCCCAGTCAAGAGTAAGGGGCTCATCATCAAATTTTACTGCTGGTTGACTCCAGTCAAATTGTGCTGAAGATTCAACAGTGCTCTCCAAAGCAAAGGAAGTTGAAATGGGTTTTGACCAGTCTATATCACCACTTCCAGCACCATCCTGTAGGGCTTTGGAATCTGAAACGTCAGTCTGGATTGAAGGACTAGATGAATCTTTTTCTTCAGCTACAGGTGACTTTTTTCTTATTTTTGGAATTTTGGAAAGGACTTCAAGGGCTAATACAGGGCAGCCTACTTTAAAATGAGCATTTGCAGTAGTGAAGAACAATTTTCTTTCTATAAGATTAATTTTATCAACAAAGCTTTTCTCAGTTTTTAGACCTAAGGTGGCGAGAGTTCCTTCTGGTGAGCTGAAGTATCTTCGGATGAGCAAAGGGTGGGTCCGAAGATAGTTGTAGAAACTGAACACCACAGGATTGCAGGATTTGACGATAACTGAGGAATTAAACAGATATAACATCCATTGAAAATGCCTTTTAGATGGTATTATTCTGTTTTACAGTTATTTCCTGCATTAGAGATTTATCAAAATACACAAACAAAAGACATTTTTGGGTCTAGCTATCAAAATAAAATGAAATAATTACTTATTCCCCACAATAAGAATAAAGGTATAAGCTGAAAGAGTAGAAAGATACAAATCCTATCATTTGCCTTGCAGTTACATTGCACTCAGCTAAGCTATAAGGCAGCTGAGATGACCATCCAGGTAGAGATTTCCCCAAGGGAATTCCTATAGGAAATATGAAACCTATGTGGCCACCTGTCACTTAACATTAATCTTGAACAGATGGGATAGGAAATCCTGCTACAATACTGCTAATTCCTAGAAGAATAAGAATTTAAGTCCACTGGACAAAAGACCAACCAGCATTCATTTCTAGAAATGCATTGTATGGAAGTGCCAAACAAAGACAGCTCTCCTGAGCTTAGCTGACAGCAGGAACTAAGTTTGGTGCTAGAGGGCTGAAGACCCTCTCTTCTTTTTCTTAATAAGTTTGCCCTATTAGATTAATATTTTTTCTCTTACCTGGGTTTTCATCATCATCTTTGGGTGTTTGTTCCAATAACGTATCCAGTGCTCGTGTGTAATCTTTCATTATCCAGTATGCAATGCTTCTCAGAAATGGATCAGAATGCAACTTAGTGCAGCTGAATCCAGTTCCATCCTTCTGGCAACCCAAAATCTTTTCATAGAGAATGGAGGTGTATGTGACAGAGGTTTCAAACTCTGATTCATACAAACGAGCAATGACCATGGCCAACTGGATGTCTTCCATTTTCTCAAGGCACACCTATGATAAGCAGTGGGGAAAAGGTTGTTTTATAAGGGGAGTTCTATAAAATAAAGTAGATAGCAATAATGTTTACAGAACAGATATTTTTTTCCTCCTCTTATCTGTTCTTTGAAGTATAAATTAATCTTCAGGTCAAAAATGTGGTGATATATATCCAAGTAACATTTTCTTCTGTTTGGAAAGAGGTGTACTTTTCTCCATTTCAGGGATTTTAATATGCATAGCAGTACATAGCATTAAAAAATTAATATGTCAGAAGATAAGGATGTCTATTTTTATTCTATCTAAGAGAATAATTGCACCCTCCAACTTTCATGCTATTGCATCACTGGTAAGATATTTTTCACACCATCCTGTGTAGAATTACATCTCTGAGGAAGATACATTCTCAAGTGAAGACAAACATACTGTAAACAAATAGGCAGATATTCTAAAGGTTCTCTAAATCCCATCCTCTCCTGAGAGATACTGCTTAGCTTATGATCCTTCTTACAACTCCCTCCTCTCTTGTGGCAAGCAGCATCACAGTTCCACTAAAAAGGGATCCCAGAACTGCTTCACAAGAGAACTCTTGACTTCTATTTTTTTACTTAATGTTGTACCAAGAGGTCATGCAGAATAGCTCGAGGCTGAACAGAGTGCTACAACTTAACTGTGCAGTTCAAACAAAGTTTTGCCAGAAGGGTCACAGCTCCAAGTACTCCCAAGAGTACTTCCACTGAAGAATGGTGTATCTGAACAATTATTCTGGCCTTCAAATCAGCTTCCCAGTTGCTTTTCACAGTACTGTGGAGATAAATGGTATGTCTGCAGGGCAAAAGGGAGTCCTGTGTGGACATACCATCCCATTTCTGCTGCCACAAATTGTGAAAATTTCATCAGAGGACAGCTTGTAAGGATGCAGAAACATAGGTCAAATTAGAAACTGAAACTTAATTTCTCAAAAGCAGATACCTCTATAGCATCTTTTAGTGAACCTGCTAGCAAGAAAAATGCAGCTGACTGCTCAAAACGTTGTTTTCCCAACAAAGCAAAAGCATTTTTTAAAGCAGCTTTACGCCATCGGTCTTCATTGAAGTTGTGGCTGAAAAAGGCAGTCATCTTTTCGTCGTGCTGGGACCTGTATAAAGAAATGCAATGTATAAAGCTATTTATTATGTACCTTAGCATACTGTCACTTGAACATTACTTGAAATTAAACTCTACTCTTGAATGAGTTCTGCTTTGCATTCCTGGTTCAATTAAGATTTAATCAAACTTCAAGTCAGCAAAACTCACCTAAACAGACCCCACACCACTGCCTTTTTCTTCATAGCAAGGTAAAAAAGTGCAGCATCTAAGGCATCATTGTTCCTCTGGAATGAAGCTTTTGCAACCTGTAGTGAACAAAGCCTACTATTATTGACGAAAATACAAAAGCTGCTTTCAGCTAAATAACCTGTGTTCTTTGTCACAGAGGAGGTAGGTGAGACTGTATTATCCCTACAGTGCAGCAAAGCAATTTCAGTAAGAATGTTTTATTCCTATATAACAAAGCTCTAGACTGTAAATGTTTTTAAGAGTCAGAAATTCAGTGCTATTGCAGATAGCAACCCCTCTCAAGCAAAGTGGGACATTAGCAATGTGCAAATAAAAATATTTTCTTTAGAATTGTTACAGTAACTCCTACTATTAGGTGAAATTCCTCTGGCAATCCATTACTTAAAAATACTTAAGCTAATAACAGTATTTCTTGAATGAACACTGTTTGGGTTTTATATAGGACTCTTATGTAATTGATGATTGGATTTGGAGTACTAGGACAATTGTTTTGCTCCTGGATTCTTTGAATAAACTGTAACATTTAAAAATGTATTTTTACATTAGGTGGCTTGGAAATTTAGTATAGTAGGCACATCTAACAGTATGGAGCTAGAATCTGTAACCAGTAAAAAGTACCTTCTCAATGCACCTTCGGAGAGTGTTGATATTCCTGACCCACCAACCAATGCCCATAGCTCTTAGCTCAGACCACTGTGGGTCTCCCTTCTGGATAGCAGGAATCATATTGATCAACTCCTCCTCAGCCTCAGAATGGAAAGCCCATGCAAAATGGCAAGTTGACAGGCCTAAACAATAACATAAACCAATACAGTTCAGAAGACTAAGAGCTCCTAATAAGTTAATGGATTATTTCAGGGATGCAAAGTGGGGACTCCAACCCAAGAGCTGGGTATATCTGAGAAACACTGATTCCCTCAAAAGGAAGTAGAGCTGTTAAATGAACAGCTGAAGTATCTTTTTGCTTGCTCTCCTCTGTACTTCTTTCATAATTTTCCAGTACCCTATTCATACAAGAATTATATTTTGAAGGACCAAAGGAAAAATATTCTGTTATCACAGAAGCAGACTCATTTTGGGCCAGGAACCCTTCTCTCTGTTCTTTAGGTGGTAACTTCTTTTCTTTTATTGTGAAATAACTTTTGTTATTATTCTATTTTTGTAATTATTCTTTTATTGTGAAATAACTTTTTGTTTTGTTATTTACTCAGATTGAGAAAAAAACCCTGCTGTGATGAAAATAATAAAATATTCTTTAAGATAAACCCATGCTCATGTAAGGAAATGTCTTAATTCTCCTAGCAGAAACAATGAATTACATATACAATCTGTGTTTTATCTGGTTGGGCAATTTATTCATGCCTCAAACTGGATAGACCAGAATCTTCTACTCTACAGCTATACTTTTTTTGCTATTTACAGTGCATATAGGGAAGCCTACACCAAGCCTTTGCAAGATAATGGCCTTAATGAAATAGAAAATTAATATGCAGATAATAGAAATAGGACCTTATAAATCAAAGGTAAGCAGATCCTGTGAGGGTTACCTTGGTGGAGCAGCTGGACACGGTAGAGGGGAGGCAGGGATGTCAGCAGGCAGGTGTGCAGGCGCATGGCCAGAAGGTACCGGAGGCCACATTCATCTAAGGTATCTCTTCCTGTGCCGTAGAAAACACACTTTTAAACATGCAGCTGACCACAGCAGACATAGATACAAGTTATCATAACAGTGTGTGAGGAATGTATGTTTCTAAGGCTGCTGAGAACCTGAACTACAAGTTATTTATTATGTATGAGCTACAAGTAGATACTTACCATCTGTTTTTCTTTCCTGCTGTATCTAACCTCAATAAATGATGTTAGCTTTCAGCTTTGTTATCCCAAAATACCCAAGGACTAAGTTTACCTTTGCTGAGAAGAACAAGAATGTCAATTCAATAATATGTCAGTTACTAACCTGAGTAATTCTTATCTCTGTTCTCATCTAGTTCAGTGCTTGTCGTGGCCACAGTGTCTGCCAAAGCTACAAGGAACATCTGCTCCAGTCGAGTGAGGCCTGGCAAACTTGAGTGCATCAGGTGGCTTGAAAGGACACTGGCGTGTTCTCGGCCAAAGTAAGTTGGCCCATACTGTGACAGATTAATAACTTTGGATTTACTCTCCCTCTTTTCAGGCTCAAAATCTATAAAGTCTTCAGTCGTAACAGGTTGAATCTGGAACAGATCTGAGTACTGATCCTCTGTTTTTCTCTTTGCATGGTCTTCAGAACCCTGAGGTATTTTAGAAGTTTCTTCGGCAACATAGGTGGCATCCTGATCTGCAGCAAGCAGTGCATACAGTGGCAGTGGGGGAATTGAGTCTATCTCTGTGTAGTCTCGGGTACCATCTTTCCCAGCAGTAATGGTATCCTTGGCAGTACTGCCACTCACACTGATGGTGCGAGAAAGATGGCGTTTAGGACCAGTGCCTTCTCCAGCTTCTGTGTCTTTGACTATTGCAACTTCTCCTGCAATGCATTTAACTAAATGCGACAGAATGGCTTTGGCTCGGCGAACTTTACCCAGGTCCATCAGTTCTAATAACTGGGTCGGATGATACTGGGGTAGAGTAGGTGAAAGAACATGAGCAGCTTCAAAGAGGCCCCCGTCCTGAATTACAGTTGGAGTGCCAAAAACATCATCCACAATACCTGCCCCATCAATTACACTGGTCTTCTTCACTACTGCGCTTGTTTTGAGTGGATCTTGCGTTGTTGAGTCTTCAGAAGTAAAAACATCGCTTTCTCCATTACCAAACTTGACCGCATGCTTCCACTGGGCATAAACGTGCATTTCACAGTCCATCCCCACCACCAGTATTCCATCTCTCACCCAGGACAGAGACACAGGCAGGGAAGGAGTGCCATCCACAGATGAAACCAAATCAATGGACCTCAGCAACACCCACTTTGACTTCACTCCTTGTTTTATGCTCCCTCCTAGTGGCAGGGTGATGACAGCTACTCCCTCTTTGCTGCTGGTTTGATCTGTTACAATCCCTGAAAGCCTTCCATACATGAAGATGTTGGCACCCACTCCAACTGTCAGTATATGTGAACCATCTTCTTTTGAAACCCAGTCCAAATGCACCAAATGCTTGATACTAGGCACCAGGTATTTGTCTTTATTCAAAAACGCATCTGACTTACTGTAAACAAATAAATTACTATCCACGCTGACCCTTGAGTCAAGTACACTTCCAACCTTAACTAAATCATCCAGATGAATTGTCTGTTCCAAAACCCACTCTGATCCTCCAGTAGACTCACATTCAAGTATACAAACATGCATGGAAAATTCTTTGGAAACAAACCCATTATGCTGTATGGGTTGTTTATATGCTACTGCAAGACGTCCTGTGTAAGAACAGCTAACAGCAACTGGCCTTCCTACTATGCTCACTGTACTGCTGTTGTCTTCCCCTTCATCATTCATTAAAGGCCATTTTCTCCAGTGGTATGTCTCCTTCTCCTCAGTTTTGCTGTTCAGGTCAGTCTCTACAGTGCATCTCCAGAACCGCACCCTGTTGTCCGAACAGGACGTTACTATCAGATAAGGTGCGAGGCAGACAGGGTATATTGATGAGGAACTCAAGTGACCTGGAGTCAGAACAAACATTATTACTTTTAGTAATAGACAGTAGAATGCCTATATGATTAACGCAGATGTAACACTGTCTACCTACTGCTAGAGAACTTTATAGCTTGGAATGATTTTTTTAATTTGGATTTGGATAAGGGCAAATAATATCAGAGCTGGTAGCAGTCTTGCAGCTTGAACATTTCCTATCATCTGCATTTCTGGTTACTACTCGAAGAAGATAAACTGGAACTGAACTAATTCAGCGAAGGGCTCTTAGAACAATGAGAGGATTACAAAGACAAAGAGAAGAAGGTGTAAGTGCATCAGGTAAAAAACACACTATATATCAAACACAGGAATTCTAGCAAATGAGCAGTTGGGTATAAACTGTTCATTAACAGATTAACACTAAAAGTTACATATCCAACTAGTAACATAACATGAGCATGATGATTTGAAAGCACCTTTACAGTCCTTTGTGTTTTCTGTATCAGTAAATCAGAATCTTATAGGCTGGGGAGATACAATTCTATAAACTAGGAGATAAATCAGTGGACCAACTGTATAGCAAAAATTGTTAAAGTTACCTGCTGAAGGAGTTGCTCTTACTACTTCCACACCCACAGGAAGATCCAGGGGTTGGCTATACACAAGTCTGGAGCTCAAAATGAGTTTACTAGCAGTCTGAAGGTTAGCAATTGATGAAGATCGTGGTATGGGACTTATGCCAGGTGATACATCTGGAGAAGAATCCACAGTCTTCTGCTCAGGTACACAAAGCTTATTATCTGCTGAAGATGCTTCAGTTGGTTTTGCTAGATAAAAAAAATGCCAGCAGTGTTAAATATTGTTTGTAAGGACAAAGCATGAATATCTGATAATCAAATTTATTTCTTTTTACAAGAGCTCAAGTTGCACACAAAATAATTCTGTGATGTGTGCATGCTGTGTCAGTATTATTGCATGCTGTGACTATTCATTTAAGACATCCATAACATTCTGAAATACTGATAGTTTGAAATAAAGAAGCCACTGCTTAAGTACATTAGTCATCCCATCAACACATTTTTATATTGTTAGTAGTACAGAATGCAATCAATATTTGTAATGAACTTTACTGCTTCTATTACATTGATATATTATTCAGAAGATTCTTGATTTTTAGGCTTCTGCTGGGCAAAGGTGATACAATTTGTTTTATAATAAACCATCAAAGTTTATTTTATCTTAAGTAATATGATATAAACATCTAACAAAATTACAATCACTCACTCACCTAAACAGGCTTGTACAGATTTGAGATGAAGATGCCACATTTGAAGAACAGAACAGCCACTATTATCTTTTTCAATTACTACCAGGTAGAACTTCTCTGAGAAAGGTGGTGGACGATACCCTGTAATTTAGATATCATATATATACTATATACACTTAGATATTGCTCTAGGGTGATGAAATTTATATTTAACCTAAATAATATTTCCATAGCAAAAGATTCTCTAAAAACTACTGACAATAAAAACCCCATTTTCATCTTTGAAATAAATTATTAGATTATAAAAAAAATATTGAAACAGTATCATTAGTAGCATGCTTTAATTGACATTTTGATTGCTCATGACAACAGAAGAATTAAAAAATAGATACTGACTTACAATCTGAATATTAATCGCAAATCTAATTTATTAGATATTTGCCTTTCCATGCAGTTTGAACTATTTTGCCAATTTATAAAGACTTTTCTACCTTTCTTTTTTCTTCTTTTCTACCTTTCTTTCTTTTTCTTTTGAAGTTTTAAGTCTACTACCAAACTTTCCACTGACTTTCCATTGCCTTAACTTGAAAGCCAGATATATTGACATCATCCTACAAATAGGTATCCTGCAAATACCTATTGATGCAGAAAATGAGCTTCTGTTCTGTTCAACATGAACACTTTGAAAGATGTACTTTGTCATATAAGCTGTTTCACTCTAAGCAATTAGAAAGTTTTTATTTAACACCATTTAGCAACAATTCATATGAGAAATAAATAACAGCCATTTCACTAAATTTTACATATTATCATTTAAAAGTAAATTACCACATGCCAGCCAGATTTTAGTATTCCTGAATAACATTTTTTGGTACCAATTTAATTAATATTAGTTATAGTTTATGCTATACCTTGTGATGGCTGGAAAAATATCTCAGTTTCCTTCCCTTCCGCATCCTCCTTATGTGGCTTGTATCCCAAAATGAAGTCTTCTTGGAAGACATGAAGCAATTGTGTGTTTGAGCCACACTGAAACATTGAGCAATTGTTATGCTTCCAGAACAGTACAGCAAAATTTAGTATTAATGCAATTAATTATTTCCTCTGTGCATTCTAGCTACCAATGAGGAAGACTTTCTTTTATAAAGTTTAGAATTATTATCAGAAAACCCAAATATTTTCCTTTCATATTATGAACAGCATGTTCTAGAACTCATAATTTGTATATTGAAATAATTTCACCATGGGCTGCCAGGATAGACAAATTCTGTAATAACACTTCTGCTGCAGTTATTGACAGATGAATTAGAATCTGATTCATTTTTATTTCGTTGGTGTTGAATAAATAACAGTGGCAAAAAGTCTCAGACTTTTATTCCACTTCAGTGGGAGGACATGTCTGCAGTGAATTGCTTGGAAAATCTGAAAAAGGGAACAAATTGCAGATTTTCCTTCTCTCCGATATCTTAACATCTGTCTTTCCTGACAGCAACGTATCTCTTTGCAGTAACTCTACCTTGCTACAGAGAAGGCTGCTCATGATGAAATCCTTCCCTGCTGGTAAGGAAAAATACATCCCTAAAATACAGTGATGGCAAAGTTATGCTGCAAAACACCTTTTTTTTTTCCAGAGAAACAAGATGGTATTTCTTGCACTCATTTATAAAAATTATAGGAAAATGTTCTGTAAATCTGAACTTAAATTTGAAGATTATATGTTATTGATATATAAAAGACACAGAAATTTATTGACAGTAGAGAAATACTTATTTATAAATGTCAAAACTCTACAGTTTTCTAATTAAAATTGGTAAAACTTACTGTTTTTACAGGCTGCTAACAGAAAACAGCACTGGAGCATGTATCATCAAAATAACTGAGTAAGAAGAAGGTTCGATTATCCTACCTGCTCATTTATTGAGAAATATAGCTGTGTTAATTAATACATTTATTTTACAATGCAAACACAAAAAGCTTGAAGTCATACCTGGCTATCATTCTTACATTTTGGATAGTTAGATCTAGTTTTTAGGTTTGGGCTTTTAAAACTTATTTAAAATTTATTTTTGTTTGTTTGGGTTTGAGGGGATTGTAATTATTTCCTTTAAATTATGATACCAGGGAAACCATTCTTTAGTAAAGTTTTTTTTTTCTTCAATAATGCTAAGAAAATATAGCTTTACTCTAAAAATGAACTTTGAGCTCTTAGCATGTAACAAAAAGTTGGCTTAGCAAAACACTTAAGGCATCTCAATATTTAGAAAGATTCAAGGCAGTCTTTGTCACCACAGAAAAATGTCATCTCTTTTATGTCTTTTCAACAGATTAGGCTAATTAACAAATAAAGTTATTGAACGCCCTTATGTGATACCCTTAAAGAGTCAACCATTTATTTACTTTGTTAGTTATTGCATCGAGCTCAATGATACATCCTGGTCGAGCAGTAGATTGCTGGCTCACAATATTAAACACCTCCCCGATAAGTTTCTGAAACAGAGAAAAATGAGTAGAATTAGTATATTTTTCCTTCAAGCAGAAGAAAATTGCAGTTGCTTATGATAAACTGATGCTTCAATTTTTTCTTGTTGGCACAGACCATAACAGAGTTCTTGCAGTTGTCACTTTGACACTCATGAATAATGAATTTATCAAAGCATGTGCACTGTTGTGAGTCAGTAGCTCTTCATGGGGATGAAACACCAGTTTTTATGGAAGCTAAATATTGCTAATTTAAAGATTTATCCTTGCATAACACACATAATGTGTCTGTGCAAAGAGAAACAATATAGTTTCGCTTCTTTTTCAAGCTTCAGGTTTTGTCACAACATGTAGAAAACACCTTCACTACAGCTTATATATACTGAAAGCTCTACTGATTTTTGCTGGAATGTTCATAGTCACTGCTCCTAGAACAGATTCTTCAGACTGATCTGAATACTGACAGGCCCTGTCTTGCAGGATGGTTTATAAAATAAGAGAAGTATGGGAAAAAATTAAAGATATGTTTCTTTATACAATAACAGTACAAGGTCAGGCTTTACTTTTCCTAAAGTCACAGAAATTAAAGATAAAAAGAATGAAAAAATTAGTTATTGGAAAAAAAGAAAGCTAATATGACCCTTAGCTGATTCCCTTATATCCCACCATCGCTGCCCTTCCTCGTATATAGAGGTAACTTAGGTAGATACACCTCAGCCTTGCTTTTCTGTTTTCATCTTCCCTCTTGCTCTTGACTCCCTTTTTCTGAGAGGACAAACTAAGAAATCCTATTTTTCCTTTTCCTACCTGCCACAGTTTGGGGAAACTTATTTGGGAAATTTTGGTTCATTGCAGACACTTTTAGTAGTAATAGCTGCATTTTTTCTGCTATTGCTTAAGGACAGCTGCAATACATGCAACTATGCAAGATATAATGCATAAAATCTATACAGGGAATGGCACAAAAATCATACAGAACTAAAGGAAGATAAACCACTGGAAGGGAGAAAAGGTGAGTTATGTTAGTTGTATCTTAATAGTTTCAAACCAAACCACTGCTACATAAAACTTACAGATGATTCAGGGTCTGATAATTCATCCAGAAGTTTTCGTGCATCTACAACAGCTTGATAGAGCCTCAGGTTTTTGCCATCTGATGCAACAAAGCAAGCACTAGCAGAGTTGCAATAGGTACCTAATAGAAGACACAAAAAAATTCATTAAGAAAAACATGGCAGCCAATGGCATCAGGCAGTCTATTACAATCCTCAGTATGTGAACATGCTTCAAACAGAATTTTCATAAAGCATTGAAGCAAAAAACCTAAGCAAATGTGTGCATTAACACCATATCATTTGAACTTTGAAATAATTCCCCTTCTGTTCATGAATGTACCCAGAACTCCTGAAAAAGGTTCAATAATCTAAGCTGAACTCATGTATGTTTACAAACGCTACTCACATAAGGCCCAGTCTGTAGTACACTTGAGGGAATGCTGCCGTTCTTTACACTGGTGACGTTTGATTCACTGTCACCTACAGGACATTTCTTGGAAGAGCCAACTCCAGATTCCCAAGGCTGTCACAGACAATTCAGTGTACAAGTCCAAGGGGAAACTATTCAGCTATAGCTTTCCTCCTTGTTTATTGACTCTAGGCTCTTTGCATAAAATTAATCTCTATGAATATTCCCTTCTGCCCTGCAGTTGAAAGTGCAGATATAAAAGTGGAGGGAGAAATAGATCTGTCTACAGTTCTGAATAAAATATAAAAAACTGTGTCTTTTTTTGCTTCTCAACAGTATATATAATAGGCTTAACACACTGATATATATTTTCCTCCAAACTACAAGAATGCAGCTCATTATTTGTATTTAGAACACTTTGTGGGATACAGACAGCCCAGAATGTTACTATGTAAGCTGAGAAAATGAATTTGTTTTATTTTAAATCAAATATATTATGTATTTATAACTTTGCATTAGTATAAAATTTAATGTTAAACCCACAGTACAAATGGCTTTTAGTACTGTATACAAAGATGACAACTACTACAACAGCATCTTTGTGGTAATTTGAAAATAAGTATCTGTGTGGCTGGATAGGGTAACATTTGTAGAAGTAATTTTCTTAATTGCAATGGAAAGCCCTAAAATTAAAAACAAAAACTGAAGAATTGGCCAAGGGCATCACACATCAGATGTTGTACAGTTTGACCTCTGAAAAAGTGTTCTTTACAGTTCTGTAAAGTTAATGTAGTCTATTTATTTATAAATATCTTGGGTTCCAACCAGGATTCTGTAAGCTTCTGGTGGTCTGAAGAATTTCAGTACTGTTTCAGGACCTCCTAAGCAGTTTTTAGCCAGAATGTTAAAGGAACTTGATAATGCCAATTTTGGCTGGAAATCTTCCCCTATAGTTCTGATGTTAAGGTGGTCCAAATACTAGCTCTGTTCAAGCCACTGCCCCTGCAGTTGCACGTGGCCAGCACCCTAAGCCATCAGCACACCTGCATTTGCAAACTACATCAATGCAGAGAACACTCAAGGAAGCTGCCTGAAGTGCTGGGAAAGGCAGCATCTTGTTCTCTGTGGGAGCAAGGAGTGCTTACTCACACAAAGGAGTTCCTGAGTGGCAGCTGATCCACAGGGACTGCAGACACACTCAGACCACTGCAAGTGATTTGCAGTAGCTTAGCCACAAACAAAGTAAAAATGCTTAATTTGCATAGTAAAAGGAAATTTTTGAAAAGTTAATATAAATACACACTAAATAAAACAGTAATTTATTTTAACAAATTTATTCTACAACTCACAGTGTTAACTCTGTATGGAAACACGCCAAGTATACTCACCAAGGCAATAGCTGGGAATTAGTGTTGGAAGCCAGGCTACGTTAGAGAAAGCAGAGGTGTGAAGAGAGTTAATTCGAGCCAGCTCAGACACTCCTCCAGTGTAGGATAAAGGTCCTATGGGGTCTACTCGCCACAGAATCAGCTCACTATAGATTGCATTTGGGTCATGGAATGTACGGGTTGCTGCATTTTTAAGTTGCTGCTTAGAAGAACCTCTCTTATGTTTAATAGGATCCATCATCCTGTTTATCCTGTCGGAGTCCCAGGAAGTGTCAGACTCAGGAGTTAACAGAGCATTGTGATGAGAAGACGTCAGCAGCAGTGGTAAAACAGAATGGCAGGCCAGATCATTGAGGTGAAAGCGGTGTCCACAGTACCTGAACTTATGGGATACAGTTAGCACAGTAGTGAAAGCTGATTTATCAGCAAAAGTAACTGCCCACTGGTTTAGAGAGCCATCTATATGTTTGGAAATCATCATTACCACAGGAGAAATTATATTCACATTTACACTGTCCTGGGCAAAGCTTGGTCCTTTATTTGCTACAGTATTATCTGGAAAGTCCATTGTTTTCTGCTGTGCAGCACTGCTGCTGTCTTTTACAAAGACAGGGCAGGCATACATCATAATATTCTTGCTAAGGGAGCTAGCATCTCCAGATGGAAATGCAACAGGAATCCTAGAAGAAAATGAAACCTAAAACAAAAAAGAAAAAAACAATTAGAATATATGAACTCAGCTTCAGCCTGAATAAATGCTAGCTGTTTTATAGGAAGTACTTGAAATTCCTACTGATGTTCAGCTCTAAAGCAAAGGACAATGTTTGTTAACATCAAAAATAATAAAAACTTTCACATATACCATACCTGAACTTGTCTAAAGATGCCTGGAGTGTATTCATCTAAATACTTCACATGCCACACTAGAAAGGTACCATCAACAGGATGGATAGTAAAAAGCATATCTGGATTCCTGTTCCATTCCGTTAGGAGCAAGTCGATTTTCCGATCCAACAAAACTGTCGGCAGAGGCAGGCGTGGGCCCGCTAGCAGAGATGTTTTGGGGCTTCCCTCTCTTTCTCCATCTTCATGTTCTGAAGAGCCTGTACCAGTCCCTGTCTCTGATTCTCTGTCTATAGACAAATCTGTAACAGAAATGTGCCATTTTATGCAAAGATTTCCCTATCAGTTTCCATTCAAAACACAGTATTTTTTAATCTGCTAGTAGCACTAGCTGATCAGAACTAACCATGATCTAACTTCATATGTAAACCTTTTTCTTTTTCTTCTGTTTCTTCTTCCTCTTCAGCTTCAATATCAAAATCTTGTTCTAGTTGTTGTTCCGAAATTTGTCTTAGTTGCTGCATGAATACTTCAATAGAGGATGTAAAATGAAATTCTTTATTATTCAGCCAGTGGACAACGAAGCCTCCACTTCCTTCATCGATATTAAAAGCAGTTCCAGCCAACACCGAAGGAATATCTATGGACATTTTGAAACAAATAAAAAACCTATGTATTAAACTATATAAAAGTATATAAAGCTATATATTAATCACTCATCTTTTTATTCATATATGTATGTACACACACACACACATTTCACTTATTTTAAGTATAACATAATTTGTGCCTGCAAGATTAAAAAAGGTAAAGATCAAGATTTTACATCCAATTGTAATGAAAACAGTAAAGATATTTTAAGATCAATCAATTTACCTGAAAATTTATTCTTATGTGAATGGTAAATGGTATTTAGTGGTTTTAACTGCTCAGTTTCATATGTTGCAGTGTTGACTTTCGTGTATGGATTTTAGGTAAAGCATTTCACTGCTCTTTAATCTTTTCCTTCTTTAAAAATATTCTGTATTATTCTATAAAAAGCAGCTGGTTTCCCACCAAAATACTCTGACACAGCTCTTTTCAATCACTACATTCTGTAGGATGCAATTACTCTATTTGTCATATACCATAGCCCCCAAACCCAAGAATCAAACACCAACCAGACTGGAAATTTATGCTTCTTTTGCCTTTCATCTGCAAAGATTAATTTAATTTGCTCATAAAGGTGCTGAAGGTATTAAGAATAAATTCAACTTCATTTGTCTTAAAAAAGGCTATGCCAAATAACAGACAAGTTCCATCTATTTAATTAGACAAAGCTCAGCTTCCTTTATTTTTTTCATGTTGTGCAAATACATTCTTGCAGTCTAATAAGTGTTTGTGTTTCACCTGTATTAGGGTTGATGCTTGCTGCTATGTGGAAGTGACCAAGTGCATTTGCTTGATGGGAAATGTGACGCTGAACTTCATGAGTGCCCTGCTGATCTGGCAGTACATCTGTGTGGGTAACGAGAACTGAAGATCTCCTTTGTCCTTTTCTCATATTTTTCAAATGATGAATTGTCTGTTGTAGTTATAAAGAATAAACTAATAAATACCAAAAGCACTGTAAGATAAAAAGTTGCACTTACATAAAGCCCATAGCTTCTTTCTACCAAAGAAATGAAGACTAATTTCAAAACGATTATTTTAAACATATTTCAACACAGGTTACTGACACTTATGTACATCTGATCTACCTAAAAGTAAAGCTCTTCTAACAGTCTTCTAAAAGCTCTTTTATTATCTACTCAACAACACCACAAAAATACACAGGCTTTTGCACAACATTCATGAACAGGATTAAAACAACTTAAATGCAGTACTTTTGTGATATAATTTTATAATTCATTATTTTTATATGACTGAAAATTTCTGAGAGCATGTAAAGAGCAATTGATTTAACAGCCCGAAGTGTAATTACGGTCATGATATTTAAGAAGTAAAAAGTTGGTCTGACTGTAATAGTCTACAAATGAGTGTTGGGGTAGGTTTTTTTGTTTTCTTATCTTTCCTTGTTTTTATATTGATAGTGTAGCAATTGAGTATAACAGACCACCACTTTGTCATCTAGCAGGATTGCCTTTATTAAACACACTTGAGTATTTATATGTTTCTTCTGTGTACAAGAAGGATCAACTACACAGCCAGTGATTAGGAGACTGACCAATCACAAAACTAAATGGCAGAACAGATGTTTCTCTTTTATCTCGGACACTCTCACGCATCCCACACAGCTTAATTGAAACATTCTCACACAGGTATTTATGGCTGTAGATGATCTTTGGTATACACTTTCTCATGGGAAAAAGGTGTTTGTTAAGCAACAGGAGCAGCCACTTCTACAGACAGGTATTCTCTTACTGTAAACTTAATAGACTCGCTAAGAATATAAGACTGTCACTGAAACAAAATTATCTAATGAAGTAACTAGAATTTAAAAGAGTTTATTTACTCTTTTCATTGTCTTTATAATTGCAGACTTTCTGACCCAATCAGAATGAAACCATCATTACCATTCTACAGTGAATATTGTCTCTTCCATCACTGTTAGTTAACTACAGAAAAAGCAAACTGAGTTTTAAAAACATGATGCTTGAATGCAGAGTTGGAGTCTCTGACGTTTTCAGTGTTTAGTAATAGACTTCAAAACCTGATATAGAATAATTCAGGTTATTCTCTTATGTATATAGAGATTACATAATATACATTCTTAGAGGTTTTTATCCTTAAATGTTTAAAGCTTTAAGAATAGTGAAATAAAAATTTCAAAAATTAAGTATTTACATGTACCTCTAGGGCATGCTGTATAGTGTCCTTTTGCTTTCCAGGCTGAGAGATAGTGCTGCTGATGCTGGAAGTGGTGGTTTCACAGATCTGCTCCCCCAGGAGAGTATCTTCGGGTAGCAGCGTCTCTGCCCACAGCCGGCAGATGCCATCGAGGCATGATGTGAGTAACACATTACAGACCAACCCCCTGATGGCAGAGACAGCAAAATTACTGCCTGGGTAACTCAGCTACATAGACACAGCAGAAATTAGTGGAGTGTACAAGAATTTAGTAGTTACTGTTTTATCCAAATTTCTGCTTCTCCCATAACTGAAGGTTAACATGACTATTATTAAACCTGGTGATACAGAAGTTTATGGGAAGATGTTGGTATGCTTTGTTTCTTGAAAGTATAAGAAGAGAAGTCTCATGCACTTGATGGCAAAACATTAAGCAGAATGTTAAAAAAACATCTGATCAAAGGCTTGCTTGCTTTTTGAAAAAAGGCAGCTTTCAAACCTGGGCATGTACTTGCTGATGTTCCGCCAGGAAAATCCTGTCACTGCTCGGGGATGGGCCAAATAAACAAAGGAAAACTGCACATCCTCTGAGCATTTTTTCTTTTCTTCATTCTCTTGGGGCAGGAGAGACGACTTCCAACCAGTCATAGGATACCAAACCTTCAAGAGGCAGTCATCCTAGGTAAAGCAATAAAAAGCCAGGGATAGCTATAATTAAAAACGTAACAAAAAGAAAATCACAAGCAATAAGCAACTGCTGTTCTGGTATTGTTCATGAAAACTTGGCTCAGAACTGAAATTCATCTTACTGTTCAACTAACAGTAGGTGCAAGCAAAAAGTGCTTACCTATTGAGAATTGTAAACCAAAAGGAATCATTCAAATGAGAGGGTGACATTAAAGAGAATTATTACTTGAAAACTTAGCTTGAATAGTGATTTAACAAAAAGTACTGCAAACTGAAATAAAATTGATAACTGAACCCAGAATTCACTAAATAAAAACCTTCTTGAATTTATCCAGACATGTGCATATTATACCAGTTTAAATGTGTATGTGTTCTATCATAACAATCTCATTGTTTTCAACAGAAGTAGAAACAAATGTTTATGTATATCTGAAAATTCATCTAAGTATACTACATTAAAAAAATCATACATATGTATATTACACATATAAACGTACAAGCCTGTATTCAGTAAGAGTACATAGATAAATCCAATTTCTTGTTGCTAAAATCCATGGAATTACACAAAAAATACAGCATTACACAAGATCATAATTTACCTTTGCTAAGACTACCATAGATTGCATGGTCCGGGACTATTTATATTACTTACTTTTGTCAAACAAATAAAAAATACTGCAAAAATTCAATTATTCTTTTTTGTCCTTACCTTCCCAGCTGTTGCGAAATATTCACCATCAGGAGACCATGACATCAAGTGTACTGATGTTGCAGTCCTACAGAGCACAAGAGCAAGTTAAGTAAGGTCTATTTATTCTAAAATATTACTCCATAGGCATTCAGTTGATTCAGTGTTACTGTTCATTATTTAAATTTAATATTAAATTAAGTAAAAATTAGACTGAGTATTTTATAGTTGTTTCTTTAAGCATACTTTTTGAATAGCAGGAGCATAAAAGTATTTTCATACTTTATTGAAAAGCCAGCTCTAAAATTGGTTTAAGTACAGAAAGCCTAGGTTAGATCCAACAGGAGTGAGGATTTTTTTTTAATTTGAAATAACTTATACTGTTTGAATTTTAGGGTATTTAAAAGCACATTTTAAAATATAGGTGAGGCAATTTGTCTTAAAACAAAAATTATCTCACTTGCACTGCCAGACACATTTCCAGTCATTTAGAACCGGGAGAACTTTATCATCCTTGATCTGATTGCTGGCATCATCATCTTCATCTTCCTCTAGAATGTCATCAGATGGAGGGGCCCACAATTGCAAAAAGTCCGTTGCTGTCAATAACCTGTTACCTGAAAGGGAGTAATACCAAAGCTATGGAACCAGGATGATTAAGGTATGTTGAAAGATTAAGCCTCTCATCCCATTTTGTTGTGAATTATCCAGAACAGGTTGAAAGCTAAACTTCAGTCCATTTTAAATATGATAGGGTATTCCATCATCTCACCCAGCTGGTTTTATTAAAACATTTTGAATTTATAGTATCTTTTAAGAAAGAATACCAAGGTTATTTATTTAGCTCTTCTTTTTGCATTGTTAAAAGGAGAACTTTGAATCATAGAATTGTATTTACTGATAAATGTTCAGATGCTTAATAGCTATTCACATCTCAAATAAATACACAGACATCTTATAAAGATTCATGTCTAGGTACATTGTTGACTTTATTTGTGCTAAAATTTTATTTAGATGGTTATTAGTGACAATTTAATTCAGTTAACAACACTGTGATTCCCAAACTAAGATCTTACATAAGAGATGCAAACACTTGGCACAGCATCTTAACCAATGTTAACTGTAGCCTCACATTTTATGCAACACTGCCTGAGAAGAGGTAATTTAAAATCTGCATATTCAAGCTCTCACTTTATTACATTAAAAACATTTTGTGTTCAAGTCATTCTAACTACAAATGTTCACTAAATATTTCACAAATGATGCATTACCTTGAGGATCCCAGGCCAGGTTGTAAGTCATAGAACTGAGGAAGAATTGCCCAGTTTTTAGCCACTGACACTTTAGCTGCTGTAGTATAAAAACAGTCAAGGATTAATTCTCACATCAACAGCAAAAAATAAAAATATTGGTATTTCTTTCTAGATGAAATTGCTATTAAAGCCTGTTGCAAAAGTATTCAGTGGTAGATTGCTCAACCTAGTTTTAATATGTATTTAAATTGTTTTGTAAAATGTAAATGCATCCCAGGGTACCCTGCAAACCAGACCTGGACCTGTCCCACATACAAATTTTTCTGCAGATTACTTTGAACTACTGTGACCATACAGGAACATAAGGGATGGCAGTATAGCTGCCAAAAAGATTGTGAAACCTGCTTGAGAACATGCTCAGTGCTTGAGTGCTCGGCCATGGCTGTACTGTTAAAACAAGTCTGGGTGCACTAAACAAGTCTGTGTTGTATTTCTGTACTGCACATCTCACAACCTCTTCAAGTAAGAAATACCAGCTTGTCATTCTAGTATGAGACTCAAGAACAAGATGTTGGGAACTTAGGAGAAGTGCAGTCCACAGTTCATTCAGTGGAAGAGTCTACCCATCCAGTTGTATTATGAATGGTGGAAACTGTTTATCCATTATTCTGCTGTGTGCCAACATAATATAATAAAAATAACTTGTAGATAGACTTTTGCCTCTTCTAAGAGCCTAAACAGAATTAAGATTATGAAATACATACTTACACAATTTCTTTTATGAGAATTTATACCAAGTGGTTCAAAAATGCAAACAGCGTTTCCATACGATGCTGCAATCTGGGGAAAAAGAAAAAAAAAATTGAAGACTCAAAATGTAAGGTTAGGAGGCAAGTGGAGTAAGTGCTCCTTGGTATTCCAAAATAGCTAAAGAATTTCCAGAACTTCTTCTATGTGCCAGGGTTATTGAAAAGTGAAATGAATACAAATGTAATTAACTGTGTCATGGGTATATTTTCTTAAGGCAATTGAAGAAAACATACTCTTGAAGAAGCCCACCTTTCACATTTTAACTCTAAACAGGGCAGACATCTCATACAGTGGCACAAAGAGTCACATTCTTCTAGGGCAACTACTCTAAATGCATAAGAGAAAGCTGATGCCTTCGCTGCTTGCTCCTGCTCATGTTCTGTGTACTTCACAGCTAACTAATGCATTAATTATTAGTGGCTGTGTCCACAGATTCCACTCGGTATCACTAAATCACTAAATAATAGTTACAAGAAGCAGAAAGAAATGCAATTTTATTTTTAACATTCAAATACATTTTGAGAGGAGATAAATGGTAAATAGAAAAATTGAAGTACATATGCCATTGAACCCCTCAGTTTCTTTCACCCACTTATTTAATGGAAATCTCTAAACACAAAATAATATTTCTTAGGTATTTATCTGGGCCTGTTCCTAACACTCATATCCTTTAAGTACTTTTAACTATCTTTAAAATTCCTCTTTCTTCTTTAAAAGATTTTTTTAAAGAAAAACTGTTTAAGTTCCTTCCCATCCAGGATCTGGTTTCTTCAAAACGGAAATGATGCAAAAGTTTCATGACATTTATTATGAAATCTTATTTCTTCCTTAGGGGGAGGGCGAGAGAAGGTTTCAACAACAGTCAGTCCCAAAGTAAAGAACAGACCATGAGTTCAGAGTCCTGAATGCAGAACCTCCCAGGGGTTTGTGGTGGTCTTGGAGGGACCATCTCTGAGGCTGGAATCTCTCTCCCACTCTTATGAGGACTGCACTGCTGAAGTTCAAGGGCTCTGCCAACTAAATTTGCCCAAATCCTAACTAGGGCTTTCTCAGTACTGGTACCAATTTTTACCAGGCTAATTCTAGTCAGTAGTGACAACTGACAAACAAAATTTGCTCAGTGCACTACTGGAACTCCTAGAAAATTTTTTCCCCTCCTCTTTCTAACCCGTCTTTCTAGCATTGTTTAGGGATTTAAAATGAAACCACAAAGCAAATCAAGGGGCCATGCAGTTATGACAGCTCATAGTGTAGCACTTCTAAACACATTAAACCTGCTGAAGCCTTTCCAAAACGTAAGTATTTCAAATTCATTATTTTGCAGGACACACAGACACATACACATATGTGTATACATATGTATAGATAAACAATTTATTCATTTCTTCTTTAGTTAGATGGAAGCACACAAAATGGAGCCAGTAAGCATCATTTCAGTACCATTCCAGTTCTGATATTGTACTGTAACTAATGCATCTGTCCACATTTTCTGACATCTCTTATTGCAGGTCCCAGAAAGAGAATAAAACCTTTGTTCCAACATGTCTCCTGCTTCCTCTACCCTCTTCACTCCCCCAAATTACTGATAAATTCAAAGAATAAGACTAACACAAGAGATGTTACTCAGAAAGTCCCAGATCAGTAAACCATGATCTTTGTTGTGAAATTAACTCTTTCATTCCCTTCATGTATTATGTTGCTGTTTAATTATTCAATTTAAAATTCTCAAATTTTAAAAATTCTATAGAGATTTATTAAAATCCTTACCCTGCCTTGTCGCTGGGAGCACTCCACACAACTGACTTGGATGTTTCCATGTTTAGCACCGGGAATAATCTGCACACATTCAAAGTCATTTGCCAGAATAACAATGTCACAACCAGAGCCATATGCCTGAAATAATTTTTAAAAGAAATAAAATTAAATGTTTATTTTAGAAGCCACCTGAACACGTGCCACAGGACTGATGTTTTTGGAAGCTGTGAATATCCCAGTTAAACAGCAAGTTACAATGTAGTGGGTTTGTTCCTCAAGATTTCAATGAGCAACAAGGAAAAACAAAGTAGCAAGGGAGACCATAACTGTACCAGGGTTTAAATCACAGCAAACAGAAACAGTAAAAAAACCAGCCAAACTTGCAATTTAAATCAAGAACTTGAGCTCTCTGCTTAGTTTTTCTTATTTTTTTAGGTTTTAGTTGATATTTTCTCCCCTCCAATTCTTGTTGCCTCTTCGAGCAAGGCAGTCAAGCCAGGAGCATTTCTTAATGCATTTGTATGTACCTTTCTTCAGTAGTGTGTCTTGTACCCAAGTCTGCCTTCTTTATTATTTTGTTAAATCAAGATTTTTAAGGGATTCTTTTCTATAAGAATATAATTTCGGAGCTTTTCTGAGTTTTAAGAAGTGCACATTACTACAGGACTGTAAAACAACAGAGATTTCTTTTGGATATAATGTTGTGCAATACACTCTATATTCTAAAGAATTTGTTTACGTAGTAGCTATAGAACAGTGATAGCCTGCAGCACTTTTTATTGGCAGGATAAATATATACCTGTCTGCCAACCTTTCACCTGTTCTAAAAAGTTTAATCACTTCAGATTATCTGTCCCATTGAGCTCCCACCTTCAGGCACGGAAATCTCTCCCTAGGATCAATCTCCACTAAGCCTTTCACAGTTACAGCTGGAAGTCTCTTTCCCTAAAGTAAGTTTTCCACTGATTCCAATACAGTAGGCAGAAATTTTACAACAGCTGACTTAAGCAGAGAGTGCAAGTCCTCCACAGTGAATTTCAGATGGTACAAAATTACTTATCACTTTAACTTGTCCACAGGATTTTTCACAATAATTTCCAAAATACTGAAGCAGCCCTTGCCCTCTCCTTTGAGATCAATCAGTGTAAAGGCTACTTTATTGTAAATGTATAAAAGTTGTATTTGTATTGATTTACCACCAGTGCCCCTGGGTGGCTGCACTAAAGTAAGAGTGCAAGACAACCACTGGAATTAGAATGGACAGTTTAGGTCTCATGACTTTCTATGCCTACTTCTAATTCTCCTGGGAAGGAGCAACAAGTGAGAAAGGCTGAAAAAAGAGCTTAATTTAGTGAAAGTACGTCACTGCATGAAACAGAAGGAAACAGCAATGAAAGCAGCAAAGCAGAAACTCAGTCCCCAGAAATTAACACACCACACAACTGCACACACAAAAATGAAAATTGCAGATAAGACAGATTGTCTAAAAGATTTCCAAGGTCATCTCACAAAAATAGAGTGACACAGTGTTGTGTGAGACATAATAACCCACACTGCTGTTCTGGGAAGCTCTGAGGAACTGATACTGGAGTGATTCACAATGTAAGCAGGATTGCTAAAAGGTTGTTGGAGGGAGATTATCTGTGTAACAGAATATCCCAGCTCCTTGATGACTAGGCTATGTGATTATTAGACTCAGTCTGGAAGGGAGTAAGTTATTATTAAAATTGAATAGGATTATTTCCAGAATGCAAGAGAATGAAAGATGAGATTGTGAAATAAGTTCTGGCATTGAACAGAAAGTCCTTTTGTTTTGTTGCGTTCCTATTTTTATTGAGGGTTTCTTTATAAAACAAGCTTCACCAGCAGTGTTGAATACTGGATGAAATAGTATAGGCTCCTTAGTAAGAAGGAAGAAGATTAAGACCAGGATGTGAATGCCCTGAAGTAGACAGGAAAATAAAAGCACATCCTCTTGTTCCAATAATTTATTCAGAATTCGAATATTCACAAGAAATTGATTCTCCTACTTAAACTTCAAAGGGCAAGCATTAAAACAGAAAATAATTGACTCATCTTCTTTTCAATAGTCTTCTTCATAACTACCAATACAAACCTACTAAAAGATGTGACTTAAATTATCTAAATAAAAAGAGGTGCTGATCCACTTAAAACAAGGACTTAAACCTTTCAAATCCCCTATTCACTGTTTGTATTCATAACTTGAATTGCAAATTTCAAACTACATTATACATAACATCATTAGTTGCAATTTTATTAGCAAGAGACATGCATGTGTATCTCAGAAATTATAAAAGGAAAAGACTTCTCAGCTTCGATTTCCTTATGCTTAGTGTTCTTAAACATGCCCTTTGTATGTGTGTGTACAGCTCATAATGCATGAAACAGAAAATATTTTATACTTGGCAATGTCTGTTTATTCTTTGAAGCAAAAGAATTTAGTGTCTTTCTATTCAAATATTTTGGTTTTTCATCTCTCCTGTCCCCTTCCTGCACTTATTCCACCAACAAAGCATTAAATTTTCAGCTAATTATTAGCTATTTAGCATATTTTTACACAGTTAAGCAAAAAGGTGGTTCTTACTGATCAAGACACAGAGATCACTTTCCTTTGTGAAATCTTATTACTTTCACTTGCAGCCATCCTACTCTTTGCCTGTGTTTACTGCTGCACCAACAAGTGACTCAGCAACCTGAGCGTCCTGTGCCAACAGAGGGGATCCCTTGGTGAGGGGGGTAGGCAGAACCCATTCCCAGCAGCAGGATACCAGCCTTCAGCTCTAGGTTAGAGCAAGTGCTGCTGTCTCTTGGTTCTGGGGTCATTTTCTGAGTGTAGATATTTGTTCTAAAAATGTGATGTATTTCTTGAAAGTGTATGAAATCTTAAAATTATTTTATGAAGTAAAGTCATTAGAACACACATTTGGAAAAGGTCCATATACTTTTATGTACTGAAAGACATTTTCATATTTCATGTTATGTGCCTAAATGCACATTTTTCATTTGATTGCTTTTATGCAGCTTTTCTGATGTCTTCATTATATTAACATGTTTATACTTGAAGAGAACACTTTTCTGTTACATCCTCTTTTCTTTCGTCCTTAAGCTGGTAATGCAGCAGAAACACCCCATAGTGACAAAAACAGGGAAATGTCATAATATTTAACATCAGTAGTTCCTTCTTAAGGATTCAGCTGACAACAACTTCATGAGGTCATTTGTGCCACCACAGGTCTCTCCTACCAGAGAAACAGAGGCCACAATATGGGTGGTAGCAGACTAACAATCTGCCTAGCCTGATAAAAGGAATGGAAAATTGGTAAGCCATACAGACAGGAAAGATGAAAAATAGAGCACTGAGATACAGTAATGGATGAGAGCAGCACAGAGCTCTTAAATAAACAGAATTATGAGCAGTGACTGAACAAAACAAGTGCAGTAAGAACCACCCACATGGAGTATCTGCCAACCTCCATTTCTAATGTCGCTGATAACTTCAAGGAGAAAATTAAATGGAGTTGCAAAACCGCCAGAATGCAAGGATGACTTGCAGGATCCATAAGCAACTAATAAGCTATAGTTTGCCAATGTCTGCTCTATCTGTCAAGATCTGGGACCACTGAAATGAACAATTACAAAACTTTAATTGAATGCAGGAGCACCACACAGAAGTAGGACACTGTGTCCTAGTGTAAGAGTTTATGCTATATCCTCAGTTTTCAGATAATATGAAAGCAGAATATGCTTCTGTCTTTTTCAGCTGCTCATGTTTTCCAGTTTGCTTCTGGAACTAAGAGACAGGGAAACAATTATTTCTTCACATTCTCATCTTGGTTTTTCTTTATACAAATACTTTTCTCTGTATAAAAAAGCCAACAAAATTATCTTTCCATAACCTGCAACTCTTTACAAATTTGGCATAAGCGTAATAAAACACAAGTCCTCAAGCTCCTGTGTGTACTATCAGGGGTGAAGAACCATTTAGAGATGGTAAATGATGTGGAAGAAACAGAATCAGCCCACAATGCTGTTGAAAAAAAATTTCATAAACATCTAAAATTACATAAATTAAAACATCTATTGAAACCTGAAAGTCTGTATTGGGCTTAAAGGGCTCCTCTAGTAAAACAGCACTCATCTTTAAGTTTCTGGCAGAAATTCCTCCACCTTCCACTTAGCGATGAAGACACCTGAATCCTGAACTGTTTCCAAGCTCTCATCAATGGACACAACGCTTACACTTCCTCCCCCTCCTCCTTCCAAGTACTACTAGAATTACATACACTTAATGCAAACCAGCAAAATAACTGAGAAACAACTCCTAACTTATTACTAGCCCATGGCCTGAAAAACAGGCTTTCCTAAGTGGACATTTCAGACAAATTCATGATTAAATACTTTACAACATGCTTAAACATACAGAGATAAAAGAACTTAGTAAGGATTCAGATATTAAGCATCTCTAATCCAGTTTACATAAAAACAATGCAGAACATATAGATATATGTAGATAGTAATATATATCTGAGAGGGATTTGCAAATAAATGTTTTAAAAAGGATGAAGCAGTGAAAAAGTAGGAGAACCCAACAAAGCAGAGAAAATCTATTCTCAATTGCTGTATCTTGTGGATATCTGTGTGAATGAAGAGTTTGCTGGTTTCAAAGAGGTAAAAAATTTACAGGGGTGTGGGAAACTCATCTGCAACAGCTTCTGGAATTCACCACACACAGCTCCAAGCCAAGTGTCAGTACTGTCATGAAATACGTTAAGAAGCTTATCCTTTTCAAAAATGAAAAATTATAAATGATTTTTTTTTCACTTTTATCAGTACAGTTCTTAGATACCCCTAAAATCTGACCTTCTGATTTTTCATTAAGAATGTTTACAATTTTGTATTTTGTACAATTAGTGCAGAAGTAAATATTATTTCCTGTTTGTCTGACACTTGAAATTTTTATACTTACAGAATCCAGCCTCTAGGTAAATGACATAGCTATTTTTATCTATTCATTTTTAAACCCAGACTAACCTTAGAAACAGTTACATTCTGTTGTAGCTGCTTAACCAGCTCTTTCAGAACAAAAGCTAAATGAAAAGCTGTGGTTTGAAAAATGCATTTTACTGTCATTAAAAGCTTATTAGCTGCCAGTTAGACAGTGAGGTATAGATATCTCTTCTGTCAAGGCAGGGTGTATGCTGTAAGGCCCTTTGCTTAAAGCTCAAGCCTCAACCTTCTGTAAACTCACTTGTGGAACACAGTTAGCAATATTTGCTAAAATGAGAACATGAACTAACAGCAAGCTGAAAAGTACACAGAATTATTCCCAGAACTTCTGTCTTCAGTACTTGGACCCTTTGCTGAAGCAGTATCTTTTCCAGAGCTCAGACTAAGGAGGCTGAGGAGACTATCTGCTACAAGACAGCATTATCCAGCTATTTTGCTTCTAATCACCCTTCCAACAGTTTTTCCTGTGTGTTATCTGCTCTACCAGACCATCCAGCATGCATAGCACACATCTGTGTGCCTCAGCCCTTCCTCGGGAAAGGCTGGATATATGTCAGGATTGCTGCAGGCAGATGTGGGAGCTGAGGGAGGAAAGGATCCTGCACATTCCAGAATAAGCACTGACAAAACCTTTGTAGCCAACCTACAGACACCTGTCTCTGTTTCTTTGGATCGCTACAGTTTTATGGTGTCTGTGGGAGTCCATAGGTGGAGTTTTAGCAGGCGGAGAAAAAAACAATGGAAAAATTATTTTCCCTGTCTTATTCTCAGAAAGCTAGATGACTTTTACCAAATCTTTAAAAAAGTTGAGTCAGATTGTGTTATCATCTTACCTCTAGCTACACCGACTTGGAACTTAAAAGCTTACCTTTATCCCCAGCAAGGAGACATGTAAACAAGCCAAGGACAAACCAAAGAAGAAGGGAAGAATGAAGAACCTGAGAATTATAATGTCCCTAATCAGGTTAGAAGAAAATGTGTTTCTTCTCTCAGAATCCTAAGATTGCTGGACTTAGGCATCTAAAGTACATTCATCTTAAGAGGAAGTTTCTTCTCCTACTCCTCCTCAAGAAAAAAGGGAAATAGTTCCAAACCTATTAACTAGTGGGTGCATATATATACATACCCAAGCTATTATTCTGCTGTTAAGCAGAGTATTTTTAACAGCAGTGATTCATTTCTGCACACAAAAAAGCTGTATTTTCAAGTGCCTGTGATGAATCAGTTGTAGCAATTTTGAACCATTCTCACGCATTCTCAACGCCCAAACACCAACCAAAACGTGAGTGGGCCCATGTGCACACAAACAGCAGCTCCTGTGCCACAGCCCTGTGGATTCCCACAGACACCCATGGACTCCCACGGACACCCAGGGAGTCACAGCGTGCTGTGCACATCTCCCTTGCCCTCTTCCTGCTCTGCTGGTGCTGTGTGCCAGTGCCTGACAGGTGCTGGGGCTTCAGAGCAGGTCTGCAGAGTCTGTCTCTGAACCGCTCTGTCACCTGAACTGCAAAACCTGCCTCAGGATCTGAGCTGAAGTTCTGGCTCCAAACAGCTCAGTGGTTTGGGGGCACAAAGCTCTGCCCATACAGGTGATGTTGACTGACAGAATTTGAGGTTAGGCACCAATGAACTGCTGGCAGTCAATGGTAGATTATGATTCTACCAAGTCACACAGGTAACCAATTTCCTAAGAATCTGGATATAAGACCCCCAACTGTTTGCAGGCAGTTTTTAACCATATGGTTTACTCTAGGATCAAGGCCTAAAAGAGCAGGAAATAATACCATGAATACAGAGAATGAAGAAAATGCAAAGAAGAAAGTTACAGCTATGGAAGTCCAGAAGATACATTTATTAAAACATACTTATCTCTTTAGTTCCTTGTTTACTGTATTATAAAAAAAAATAAATTGGATACAGCAGCCAGAGAAAGAGTGTGGTCTGTTATATGTAGTTCCATAATTAAAATCCTACCAAGCAATCCTGCATTATTTTGGAAGATGCTACTTTTGCTCTTGGAAAATTCGTGTATAAACCACAATATACACTATGATTCATTACTGATGTTATCAAAACTATGACAAGAATTAGCATAAAGTTGTGTTGCATAATATCACTTGATTGACTTTTCAAATTGTCATAGTAAAAAGAAACACATTAGAATGCAAATATGAGTAAATGACTTCTTATATAAATATTAAAAGTAACAGAGGCCCCTTTAATAGCAGTATGGCTGCATAGCAGCAGAACCAGGAAAATAAAGACAAACATGGCACCTTTTATTTCTTAAGACTCTCCAGCATTCATTACTGAAATAAGACATCTAAGATAATTCACTGCAAGCTTTAAATGTTTCACGAGTCTGCTGACATTTATCTTACACCAAAAAGGATGCTCTGCATCCTTTTGCTTGGAATTGGTTTGTGCCTGGGATATAATCTTGTTAATATAAAATGCAGTCAGACAATGATACCTAAAGAATAAGATACTGATTAGATGGCAGCAGAAAAACACTGCAGAAGCCGATCACTCACTAAAATCAAAGCGTACCAAGCATACATAACCTAACGGAGTGAAATTGACATTAGAAATTGACAATAAACAAAAATAGCTTGTGAATGAGAAACAAATAGTTTTATAAACTACGGGGCTCTTGAAATTCACTTTATCATCTCTTTATCATCTCTTTCTATTTCTTTTCTAGTTTGAGAGGAGCATTTGAAAAATTTGTGTTTTATCAGCCTCAGTAATGGAAGGCAGACGCTCATCATTAGCGGGCAGGCTTCGTCAGAACCCCAGTGCAACTGACTGTGTGCGCTTTGCAGATGAGACATGAACACACACACACACAAATACATTAAAAAAATTAAAAAATACAGACAGCCAGACACCAGCGAAATCCGAGGACACGCACCCGGGGGTTTCCCCGGCGGACACAGAGGACGGAGCGCCGGCCAGGGCTGACAGGCGATCCCCGGCTGCCCCAGACCGCCGGGTCCCGCTCCGCCCGCAGCGCCCCCCGCCCGCCAGGCTCCCCTCCCTCCGCTCTCGCCGGGCCTACGGCCGCCGTGCCCCGGCCGGCCCCGGCCGCGGCGCCCGTTACCGTGAAGGGGGTGTCCTGCACGCTGCCCACGGAGTACCCGTTGTCGCCGGGGTTCACGGCGCCGGTCAGCACCTGGTGCAGATGCATGGCGGCCGCGGCCCCGGCCCCGCCGCCGGGACCCGGATGGCTCCGCGGGCGGGCGCGCGCGCGCGAGGGGCGGGAGGGGGCGCGCGTGGCGGCGCACGCGCCGGGCAGCGCCCGGATCAGGTGAGGCGCGCGCGGGGGGCGGGCCCGGCCGGGCGCGCGGCCGCGGGCGGGGCGGGGCGGGGCGGGGCGGGGGGGCTGTGAAGGGCGCGCGCGGGGCCGGGGGAGGGCGGCAGGAGGGCAGGAGTCGGTGCCGTGAGGAGGGAGGGCCGGCCGGGAGCGGGGATGGACGCGGCGGCGCCGGGAGGTGAGCGGGCCGGACTCGCCCCTCGGGCGGCAGGGACGGGAGCACGGCCGCGGCGTTCGGCTGCCGCGGCGGCGGCGCTCCGGCCCGGGGCGGCGGGGAGGCGTGTCCCGGGAGCGCGGCGGGCGGGGCGCTCAGGGGCAGCGCTGTCCTCAGCCCGGCAGGTGCGGCGCGCCGCCGCCCGGCTCGCACGGCTGCCGCTCGGCAGTTAGTCACACACACACGCATACATACATACATACATATATACAGACACGTCTGTGTGTGTGTGTGTATAGTGCCTCTGAGTGTGGATTGGGTTGTTTCCGTTAAGGATCCTCTCGTTTGGTCATATCCCAGAGAGCTTGGGGTGCTCTCGGGAATGCGCCAGCGTCGTTCCAGCAGTGCCCGCAGCGGGGCAGGGACGTGCCCGCAGTGTGGGGGATTTTGGTTAGAGTTCACTTAAATTTCGTGCACCTCACAGAAAATACGGCCAGGGTTTTGCTGCTTTATTTGAAATAACGGCCAAACACTCTTGGAAACTAAAGCCTTTAAGTATGCCTGTCCTTCTCTGTCTCAGAGGTGTGGAGAAGACTGAATCCGGGAGATCTTTTGGAAGGGATTCTAAACTTTGAGTGGGGGAATAAAAATACTCTGTGTGCTGTGTGTCATGAGATAAGGAACATTTTCTGTTTTCCTGTCCTAGGTCAATAGAGTCACTGTTGCTAATAATTGAAGCTGCAAAGCTCCCACTCCTTTAAAGTCTATGGCAGTATTGCCTGAGTCAAGACTACAGGATTCATCTTGCCTTGTACTGCTTCTTAAAAATGTACATCACTTACTACATAAATGAAATACTACTCAAAGTGTAGAGTTAAATAAACACAAAGTCAAGTTACATAGGAATGGAAAAAAAAATTGTCATGACAACACTTCAGATTTTGCCTACTCCCATGCTTGTATTAGGCAATCCCTTTAAAAAGGCCACAGTGTCTCTAGCTGGGACAAAAGAGAAAAAGGAAAAAAAAACCATCTAGACCTTCAGTTGACCTGGTTACACATGAAAGCACTATCTAATGTTCATGTGCTTCAGCTCACTATTCCAGAACTTTTCTGATTGAAGGCTCTTCCACATAAGATGTGTAATTTACAATTTATTATTATTTTGAGAGAGATTTTTTTTTTTAAATGCTTGCAACAGGTCTTAAAGGCAAAAAGTGCTTGATAAGGCTTTTTTGTTTTGGTTGGGATGGTTGTTTGTTTGTTTTAATGAGTGGAACTAAGTCCACCTAATGCCTGAAAAGGGCAGCTGACTTTTGGATTGGCAGCTGTAATGAGAATGAACAGCATGAGTTAAAGGAAAGGGCTTTCCTGGTTCTGGTGGCACGAAGTCTTCAGAGTAAGCCGAGCACCTGCAGGATTGGTTCAGTCTTGCTAGGTACACACATGATGAGGGAGATTTTTGGTTTTTAGCTCAGTGTTCTGTCACCTGATGAGAGTAAGACTGACTGTAGCTCTTGTGGCTGAGGAAACATGACTACCTCTGTGCACAGAACTTTGAGCGAGAGTCATTCTGCAAGTATCTGCAGATAAGGCCTCCACATTCTTCCTGAAAGCAAGTATTTCTACCTGAGTTTCGCTCAGGATTATTTTACCCACCTGAAATCATTCTTCCTTATTAGTGACTTAAATACGTCACTTTAAAGTAATTTTTAGTGTGTGTGACTGTGATTTCTGAGACCATGAAACACTCTCTTCCGTGTTTATATATATATATATGTATATATATAAATAAAGCAATAAGATGGTCAGTAATTAAAGGGAAAATTAAAAGATTGAAGGCCCTTTACATGTTTTTTACTATTATTTTACATTTTAAATATGCATATATATATATATATATATGCATATTTAAAATGTAAAATAATAGTAAATAGAGGAAAGGGATGCAATTTTGGAGGGCAATCACTTAACTACACATGTGCAATTCTACTAGAGAGTAGAATTTTCACTTAGCTAAGGAAAGTGGTATTATATAAAATAATCAGAAATAAATATAAAGCTTCTATATAGAAACCATCATTATGTAAAAAAAAATCTATTTTTTTTTAGTTTTGCTTATGGGTAAGAGGTAGGAGAAATGTTTCGCTTTTGGCAAAAGGTGGAGTGTTTAATGGGAAGGCAGAAAATTCAAAAGGTTTTAGAGTGAGATCAGCCAGATTTATTCATGTGCTCTCTGTTAAATGCGTATCCTATAGAGATATTTAATGAACCTTTTGCTGAACAAATGTGGTCAGAATAATTTTCAGAGCATTGGGATCCTAATATAGAGTAGGAGACACTGTTATTTTAATGTAGCTATTTTCTTCAGGTAGAATAATTAGTGCTCTGCTCCCTTTCAGTTCTGATTATTTGTGTATCCTGCCTTTCAACATGTCTTCCAGACAACTGGAAAACAGAATCCATCCAGTGAAGTCACAAATAACCACATGCAATTCATTCAAGTGTATTAGCTCATGCACCATGTACTTGACCTTCCACTCTAAAAGATGACTTAATGGAATGACAAATTTTATTGTCAATTACACACTAATAACTGTGGTAATATATAAACAAGCATTCAGATTGAGTCTTCTGATGGCACTAGGTGTATATAAAAGATGTTTGGGGAATTTTCCCTGGTCCTTTCACTGGGGAACAAAAAACACAAAACAAATCCCAGGTGCATTCTGAGTTATATTCTACTCAGGGTTTCAGCTCTTAATTTCAGAGGCAGATGTTTCTGTCCTTAAGGAGGAGATGAAAGGTGTTGCATGAATTTACAGAGCAAATTCCTATCCAGGAACTGGAGGACCCCAAAGGAAGATTCTGGTTATAAATTTCTAATGACTGTTTTCAAGCACAGCCAGGTCTTCAACATCAACAGTTTTACAACCATCACAGGAACAATGCTGCTCTGAAGGCTGAGAAAGGCTTGAATTTAAAACCCCTTCTGAGAGACTTGTGCCAAAATATTTTGGACTGACATTTGAAAAGCTTCTTATGAGTTTAGGTTTGCGTTGCTTTCTTGGTAGCTCTTGTACTGGGTATTTCTTCAACTTCAAGGTGCCATTTTTTGAATGCATCCCATGTTATTGGGAATCTGCAAGGGAGGAATTTTTCTCTTATGCTATTTTCTTTTAGCTTTCCATATGGTACCATTCTTGAATTTTCCTGGCACCTCTATATAGGCTATTTTTGAAACAACACGCAGATCTGCATGTTTACATTCTGTGGGCTTTTTGCCTAACACTTTCTGCAGGTACTTGAATGCATCCTTATCCAATATTTTCAATACTCACATGCTTTTGGTAAGACCTTAACTACCTGAAGGCTGTTGTAATGTTATCCATGCTTCCAAAGACTGTAGTATGGGTTTTTAAATTGAAGTAAAACCAACCAAGCTTGTAACATTAAAGCTGTCAGTTTTGTTTCCTTTGAACTGCTGATGCAAATAATGTGTGCAATCATGTGCATTTAGCTGCTGAAAGTCACTGTGAACCTCTTATTATATTCTTCTGTTTGCAGTATTAAAACCCAATAAAGGTTGTCTTTAAAGATATGTTTGCATTTGGAGGAAGGAGAGTAGAAAAAGTATCCACACTGCTTATTTGTTTCATTCTTTAGATGCTCAGCAGAGGCTTTGGAAATCAAACCTCATGTAGAGTACTTAGCTAGGTCTTCCAAAGTGCCCCCTGGAACATCTCACCATTTTCCTGTCTGTACAGGGAAGATATTGTGAAAAGCAGTGTGCAAAACGAAACTGAATTTTCCCCCTGTGCAACATGTCACAGTTAGGTGTAACTGAAGCGCTGTGTGCCAGTTGCTGGGGTTTAGTTTGGTTTTTTGAGGCTTTAATCATTAACTCTTAAGTATTCCTGTCTCTTGCATAAACACTCAAGCTCAACAATTGCTAATTAACCCAATGGCATTTTCTTGTGCTGAGCTCAACAGTGCAATTTATCTCTGTGGGCTGTGGCTTGGGTGGTGTGAATGTGTTTGCTGTGGGTAATTTGGAGACCACAAGTATTTTATTTGCTTTATGCATTTCCAGGCAGTCTGTCAGGACAGATATGAATCACTTGAAGTGAAGTAGTTATCAATATTTTATCTCATTATCATAACTCTGAGGCATCTCTTCAGCTCTGCTTAGTGTGGAAATTTATTTTGAGATGTTGAGGAAGTTTCTTATGGCTAATTGACTTTTAAAAAGCTGGGGATATAAACCAGACCACATAGGTAATAATAACTGGGGCTGTATGAAAGTCTGTTATTCTCCTCCATATCCTCCACCTCCCAATCAGGGTAAAAAGTTCAAAATACAAAGTCTTCTGGAAAATGGAAAATTAAAATAAAAAATATTTTTAAAATTCCATACACCCCCGATTTCAATTTGGCTGCCTTGCAGCTGGTCTTGCTTTAACACCTGCTCATAATTTGTGTCCATAGAAAAACCTTTGAAAGTTTCTTGCAATAGTACATAAAGAGCATTAATATTTAAGGTATATGCAGTATTTGAATAGTGGCATCTGTGGAGGATATCTTGAGAACAGAGTGCTATCTATATATTCAGTTGCTAAAATAAATAATGAATCATGTGAGGCTTCTAAGAGGTAGCAGCAAGTTTGACAGGTGATATGCAAACCTCTATTGACTTCATAGCTTCAAACTGGCAACTGAATTATTTGGGATTTGTATTACTTGTAATAAATAATGAAAAGCAAGTAACTGTTGACAATATTTTACAAATAGGATTTTATGAGCAACAACTCAGTTCTTTGTACCTTCTCTCCAGGGAATGTGAGAGGTCTGTAGAATTTCTAACTAGAAATGCAGAGACAGTTGAGGATTGCTGGGTCCTGTGTCAACATATTGGTGAGGAACATGTGGATTTTCTCTGGTCTTCAAACTGATCTGCAGGATGCTGCAGTACATGTAAAAGTGAAATTTACTTGACTCCTCATATTATAGCGTACTGAGAATCTTTAGGATTATTTTGGGATGTGAACTGTGTGTTCTGATCTTGCAGACAATGCTGAGATTGTAATAAAGATGTATGCTTGTGAAAGACATCCTCTTCTTCCTACAGCTGCACACAGGATATGAGAAATGAATGTAATGCTGGCCATGGTTAATTATGTTCTGCAACAAATACACTGAAAATGCACTCTGCTATTCAGTCGTATACCTTAGGGCAAAATAAAGGGCGAAATCTGGGCCTAAATAAGCAAATCATTTTTCTAGTGCATTGACTGCTGGGAAGAGTATAAGTTTTCTTAAATTTGTGTATATTTCCTTGAGATTTTGTTGTGGTTTCCTGGTTCATGTCCCACCCTCCCATCAGTTTCCCTTTTCCCCTTTCTGTCTCCCTAAACTCCTGAGTTCCCTAACTCAGTGTAAACAAATGCTGAAGTCCCTTGTATATATTGAGGAAATTCTGGACAGCATAGAGAAGATAATTTAATTAGGACCTCACTGGTGGTAAAACTGTGGTGAAAATATGTCACAGGAGAAAAATGGATGTCAGTACCTGCAGTTAGTGGAAGTGATGTTGTTAAAGAGAAGATTGATGTCACAAGGGCTGTGGCAGGGCAGTAAGTAGGGGACTAAGGTGGTAGCCATGGACAGGCTTTATTCACTGCACTCTTCATGTAACAGCTCTTCTCACAGAAGGGGCTCCTCTCGTTTTACCAGCCTAAAGCCCAGACCAGCTGTTTTTTTGTCTAAACTAGAATGGCTGAATTTGGGTTATCTGCTTTTGCCTGAAAAGCAAAGGGCAATGTTAATTCTGTAGTCGTTAAAGGAGAAATGAAAAAAACTCATCGCGTACCATACAGAGAGAAGCCGGACCTGAGCACTAATTACTCTCAAATGGTAGGTGCTGAGCACCTCTGACAGGTAGCAATGTGTCCATGTGTTGTTAGGGTGTGCACAGGAATAAATGAGTTAAATGGTGGTGATATTTGCCAGCAGCGTGATATGGAAATGCTGCCCACTGCATCACACAGATCTGCTACCATCTGTTCACAAAGATTTGCTACATTAAGAGAAGCAGAAAATGGTATCATTTTACTTATGTTAAAACTTGTGGAAAAACTTGCTTTTGTTTTTTCTCTGGATGTTTATTATCTCTGAATTCAGGTCAAGTGTCTTTATTTACAATACTTTGACATTCCATGGATATTGCAAATTTAGGTATTGCACAGCTAAGTAAATAATACCTTTTTTCTATATCTCATCAATATTGATTTTTTTTCTCAATTCTAGCAAATACATAATTGCAGAAATTAAGGCAGCAGGACAAGCGTTTGTTACGTGGATTGTAGAATACTTTTTATATCTTATTGATGAAGTAACCACGAGGGATCATTTCCGAATGACCTTGTAGTCATTGTTATCAGATAGTCTATATTTTGATTTTTAGTGTTAAGCAGATCAAATAGAATAATTACAATTGCTGCCATGTTTGTTACTAATGGGTGTTTGCCATTATTCTTGGCCAAACAACGTATTTAAAACATTTTTGTTTTGAGTACTGGCTGTGCAACCCTAGTACGTCTGTGGTGTGGTCTGTTTGTAGAGGGTCTCAGACTTAGTGTCAGACACTCTATTGCAAAAAGCTGTTTGGGCACCAGCTGTGCTGGGCTACTGAACTGTGCTAAAAGATCTCATGCACAGCGTGTGATATCTGTAGGAATTACATTCTGATATACAAATGCTCTCTGATTTTTCTCTATCCTAACACTTCTTTGTGCCTCATTAATTTGTTTTGAAGTCACCAGCTTCCACTTAGCTAAAGAATCTGTCAATATTTTGCTGGCAATGAGAAGAATAGTTGGTATGTCTTACCTGTTCTTTCTGGAGGTCCATGGAGCAGGAAACATCCAGGATGAATTTATGTCTGTTCCAACAGTTTTTTACTGGTAGCACCATGGTACAACTTGACTGTTCCTGAAAGCAGTGGATTAGGTAAACCTTGAATTTGGCCTGCTTTGTGTCAAAGAGTCAAAGTAATCCTCACAAGCTCAAAAGCAGCAGAATAGTTTCCATTTGGTTCTTGTATTGGGCCTGGTTCCAGCACAAAGATTAATTATTTCCATTATGTCTTGGTACTAAATAAATGCATATAATGTTGAAAAGGAAAGATGCTTAGGAGAGTTGGATCAGCACTGCAAATGATTGGATTGTTTGGTCTTGCCATTCCCAAGAAAGGCAGTAGATGTAAATCACCTGCTTTGCAGTCTATTTATTATGGTTTGTACAGCTTAATTTGATGCTTGGGTGCTTAGACCTCTAGCACCAGTGTAAATTCTCCATATGTGCAGTTGTACTAATGTAAAGAACCCAGATAAATTTACAGACCTGGCTGTTGAGTGGAATCTCTGTTCTGAAGAAAATGGAAACATTTTATTGAGAAATAAACCAGAACTACTATTAAACAGGAATTCAAAACCTCAAAGAAATATGAAATAATTATTTTTATTATTTTGAGTACTAGATGCTGAACTGTTTGGAATGTAATTTCCTTCCACCCCCAAAAGTGAGTAACTTAGGAAACCTGGGAGCTGATGCTGGAAAAGCACCAGGAATACTTTCCACTTCCAACTGCAGAGACTAAAATAAACTTTAATATTTTTTTAAATTCTTGAAAGATGTCTATGGGTTTATATGTTTTGCATTATAGAGCCCAAATGCCCAAGAGAATTATTATGTTATATGCATTTTTGTTCAGTCCTTTTACAATCCTGTTCACCTGGCAATACAATTTTTGGTGATAAAAGACGTATTTCCAATATATGTATAATTTATCAATGCATTTAAAAAACATATCTGCAATATGAGTCCATTTTGAAACTCTAGTCTCTTGACTGCTCCAACTACCAAGGAACAGAGTGGCTGAATGTTGCTGGCTTTTTCTCTTGTTTCCAGCTGAGTGAAACTGAACAGATGGGAGTGGGAGAAAAAATGACGAGCCAGTGCAGACAGTGTGAATAATTTGTTAGATTTTGCTGTGGTTTTTTTTTTTTTTTAAATTTTATTTTATTTTTTATTTGCAAGGACAGTGCATTTACTGCAAAAGGTCAGCAAAAATATGCAGGTGTGTTTGGAGTGTTGTTTTTCCATGCCTCATAAATTTCTTCAGTTGCTTCCTGGATGCAGAGGGAAGGGAAATAGTCTTTGCTACTGTATTTAGCAAGGGTTGTATCCACAGCCACCAGAGTTTCAGAGCTCTGCCAGATGGCATTAGCTGTGAGTGAGTTCTGTGATTTATTTGGTAAAATATTTGTCATGGCAACTGAGGAGCCTCTGACTCATTGGTCCAGTAGAGGTAGAAACCACCACTGGTCTCACCAGATGTGAGGCTGGACATAAGAAATGTCTCATGAAGCTTTTCAGACTGGTTACTTTGCTCAGTGAGATGTAATTGAAAATTCTTTTCACTTGTATTTCCATCTCAGGGTTCAGCAGGCCTTACAATTTCTATTTCAAAAACCTAATATGTCTCCTAAAAAAATCAAAACATTCACTAAATTATTTTTTATCTTATGATTATAGTAACTGATCAAAAGAGAATTTAACTTTCATTAAATCCTC
Source organism: Anomalospiza imberbis (assembly GCF_031753505.1). Lineage (NCBI taxonomy): Eukaryota > Metazoa > Chordata > Aves > Passeriformes > Viduidae > Anomalospiza > Anomalospiza imberbis. The sequence goes on along the minus strand of NC_089693.1, from coordinate 11,627,825 downwards.
TCCTCCCCTTATTTGAACAAGCAGTAGGAAGATTAGCCCAGGAATGGAATATCTAATAGAAGAATCAAAATGAAGGGGTGGAGGCTGGAAAAATGCTGGATTCTGTTCCTTTACTAACTCTTAGGGGATAAGATGTGCAAGGTGGTATTCTGACAATCTATGCTAGCCAAACAACCCACAAACCATCCTTTTTGTGTGCTTAGTTCTCAGTTATTCTGTTCTCAGACATTTATACTTCAGTTTCTAGGTTAGTGTCCCAAAATTCTCATCTGTCCCTCCTTGCTAGTAATTAGTAAGAAGCAATCTTGCAAAATAGATCAGAATAATTTCTGAAGGAATGCTTGGTAGCTTCCTTGGAAAAATGAGTAATCATCCTCAGAGGCAGCCTCACATAACGTGTTATGTTTCAGGAAGGACACACTGACAGAATGGATGTCTGGAGAGACACAACAGAAGCCTTTGACACATTTTATAAACTTTTTTAAATTAAAGGAAATATCTAGGGACATAGATGGCTGTAAACCCTCTCCCCTCCCATCCATAAAATGAAAGAGTACAAAACCCATAGAATATACAAGGCTCTTGCAACTTAAATAGTCAGAATCTCTGTTTAGGAATAGGGCTTCCAATGTTGAAAACTTCTTATTCTCAAGAGGGAGACAAGGTCTTCAGCTTTCTCTGTTAGTACCAGTGAGGCTTTTAGCTCTCTTTCTTTCCAGAACTATGTGGGTTTTGCTCTTTGGGAATGGATTGATGCCAGAGAACCTTCAGTTATGAAGTCTTTTTTCTAATCCCAGAGGATCTTCCTTCATCCACTAATGAAGAAAAATGTTTTTGGAATGCTATTCTCTACCAAAGCGATTCTTAGGACTTTAGTGGGTGTGCAGTGTACCACTTTGTTGTATTTGATTGACCTCTATCTGCTTACATCACTTTAGGATCATTCCCCATCTCATAGAAATGCCATTCAAGTATATATCTCTGTTTTCTTTATACATATGTAGGTATCTCTTCCTTTTTGATAGAAACATAACCAACATACTCTAATGGCTAATGAAAAACATAAGTATGGATGAAATTGCAGGATAACTTTGTTAACTTACCTGTGCTTTATTTTGACCAGAGTGCTTCTGTTTGTGTCATCCTGCAAGGTTTCCTGGAGTGAGGGCCATGTGCTGGATGTTGCAGTGGCAAGGCACTGTGTCAGGGGAAGCAGTAACATACAGAAATGGTTGATGTATGCATACTTTACATTTGTGTTGCTCTGACCCTATCGTGTTGCATGTCAGCCATCTGCTGTTAAAATGAAATCAGAGAATAGGAGAAGAAAGGGAAAGAAACGTTCTGTCTTCTGTCAGTCAGCATGTAGCTTTCATGTGGATGGGACTATGTTGGAATGATGTATGGAACAATGGAGCTGCTGGTGATGACGTAAAACTACACTGAGGTGTACTGTTGTGAGTGTAACTTTTTTTTATTTCTTGTGCTTAATGTATTCTAGAATGATTACGAAAAAGAAGTGAAAAATTAATTCATTTAAAATAATAATCTATTTTCAAGAATCAAAGAAATGGGTGATGCTCTACTTTTTTCAGACTGAAAAGATCAAAGAGAATAAAAATCAGAATTACTAATGAGAAAAGGAAGTGCTTAAACTGCAGTGATAAACTTGATCTCAGTAGTTTTATATTTGAAGTGATGTTTTCACAGGTGATCCTTCCAATACAGAATCAAAGGAGCTATTTAGTATTGCACTTGGAAAACTGAATGTTAAATACAGTTCTACTCTGGCAGAAACGGTATCCTTTTTTATAGTGAAAACACTTTTAAAAAGGTTGATTTTTTGTCCTGAGTGATTTATTATTTATTATGTGATTAGAAAGCTGGCAACCTGACACTTGAAAAAGCCCTTTCCTAAACCTGATGAAAGGAAATCTTTTTAATTAATTTGCTTTATTCAGGCTAAAATAGAGCTTTGCTAGTGGAAAGTTAAATTGCTGGCAGCATAAAATAAAGGAACTAGTTTATAGAACCTCACCTCTAAACCTCACTTACAGATCAACCCCACAGACATACAAAGCACAATGAATAGTTCTTGTCAGTGCTGGATTTTTGTATCAGTTGATAAAAAAATGATAACAAAGGATCTCTTGATTTTTACCCTGGGAGCACACTGGCTTTGTTGTTCTATTTGACATCAATTAATTAGGTTGTTCTGTTCTCAGAATGACTGCATAGAAACAGTTGCTTTCATGTATTGTTGTTCTGTGGCAGGATTTTGTTGCTCGCTAAATTGAATCATATTCAGTCAGAGTTGAGGCAGAGATAGTATTGATTCTCAGGAAAACACAGACCTCCTGAGAGTCTGTGCTCCCACTTAGTCATCTGCTTGAATTTAATGCTGGTCCTAAATACGTGGGTATTTTATGAAGGCTCGGGGATTGCCAAAGCATATGGCAGTAATTCCGCCAGAAAATAACGTGGGAAATGCAATGACACGCTGCGTTTTTTATAGAGCATTAGTGACACCCAGTGGTTATATTTGGTCATAGACTAATGGACTTTAAAAAGTTTATTCTAAACTTATAAGATCTTATAAAAACTGGAGGTCAGAGAACCCAAGGAAAAACTGTTTGTCTGTGGGTCGTTTTCTGGTATATATGCTGCTTGTACTTCAGGCTCCAAAGTTTAAGTAAGCTTAAATAATGAGAATGAAGGGGGGAAAGTGCACTTCAAATTTGTTATGAAATAATTCTCATTTTATCATGGGCTTAAAGACAATAGAGAAAGTAAAAATTTTGTGCTGTGAGAAATGAAATCCTTTTCCTTCTTCTTTCTTTTTCTTTCCTACCTCCCCTGTTTATCTGACATTATTATAAAATAATACACTGAATTAATGTGTGATTTATTCTTCTCTTCTGCTATGGCTTAGGTAGCTCTTTACAGAAAGCTTCTTTGTTGTTTTAGTCTATTTTCATTCCCCTTTTTCATTGCCCTCCATAACTGGTTTGCTAGGACTTGATTAGTAGTTTTGCAAATACATTTAGCAACTGATTAATGTTTGCAAGGTGTTTTGAAATTATAGGTCATAAATTGTTTGTCTTCTTGTGTCAACTCTTGCCTTATTCACAAGCAAAACCTGTTCCTGAAGCCAGTCTTACTAAGTTCCTTAGGATTAATTATTTTTATTCAACCTGTAGCAGGAGGTCTAAGCATTTGTACAAAACCTTAAAATTACTGTCCTAAATACAGGTGGTCACAAGGACAGTTATTCCAGCAGAGGATAGAGAAAGGCCAGACAGCAGGACTTTGTACCCCAGTAACACAAAGATGACGCATTCTTACTTGTACTCTTCTGGGCTTTGGAAAGTTGAAGGAAGAAAGGAAAGGATGATTTGGGGTGGGGGTGTGAGGTGGAAGGTAACCTAATTAATATTGAAATTTAGCTTCTGAGCCTATCTATGTCCAGCTGGGGGATGATGTAAACTTTAGGCTTTATGAGGGAAAGTCGGGTTCAGTTTCTTACTTTTAAATGCAACCTGTATAGCTCTAAATATGTCTGCTCCTGATGTGCAATGTGGTGATATCAGTGTTTCCCAAGCTTTCAGAATAAATACATTAAAGCCTAGAGACAGTATGGAGCCAGGCCAGTGCAGTGTGCACATGCTTGATTTGGTGGATCTAAGCTGTGCCTTCTTTCTCACTGAGAAAGGAAAATAAATCTTTTACTGGTGGGGGATAAGGAGTAGCTTTATGGAAGAGAGAGAATGTTTTCATTGATTTTCATCAGGATGAAATCCTCCTGTGTTTAGGGAACACTTGCCTAGCGGTATGCTAATCCCTTTTTAGGAGATGCTAAGGGCAATCTCACAGAGCATGGCTGCATTTTTCAGCATCTGTTTCACGAGAGATGATGTTATGAAGGGGCTGGTTTTCAGTCTTGGAATGGGCAGCAAAATGCACTGACCACAAAGTAGAAGGCCACTCAAATCTCAAAGTTTGTCTCTCAAGCACATAGTATCTATAGCCCTTACTGTCCATTTCTGTATAATATTGATCAATTTAGAACAGGTAATATTTCCATTCAGACAGGCTACTACCCTGCTTTATGATTGCAGAGGAGAAACCATGATATTGAGATGAGACCAGTGGGGGATTGATTTTTCTCATATCTGTCTAGCTTTTTCAAGACTTGAGCTGAAATATTCAAATATCATGTTTTTTTCAGATTCATACCTTTAAGTACAGAATATATTTATCATGTCTCCCAGAGAAATGAATAATACCAAGAGCTATTTAATCATGAGCATGGGGATTACTCTGCAGATTGCGGTGCTCTGACAGTGCCAGTCAACATGGAATAAGAAAAATTATTCTGGGAAACAAGGTGTCAGAGTTGCAGTTACTTACAAAGCAGTAAACATAGCCCATACTTTCCAAACAATACAGAGATATGAATAGAGAGAAGCAACACCATCTGTTCTTATTAATTAAATTTAGAAATGCAAAATTAAAATTCTAACTTGTAGTTATTTGTGATATCTGATAGATCTCACATATTATCAATACTGTGATCCTGCCTTGTCAGGGAGACTGGAATTAAGAATATTCTGAAGATGACTGAGTTATTTAATCCTCTTTCACTTTGAAAGAGCATGTCTTCAGTTAGGCTATCACAGCTGATAGACAGTCACAGTCCATCAACTCCAAACCTAAAACCTCTCAACCTTAAGTCTATTGTGTGTTTTAGCAGCTCTTGGTATAGTTGCACCATGTGTTTTGTTTTGCTGTCATGTAAAATCAAGCTGGTATCAGCTGCACTTGTGAAGGTGTGACATGTGTCTGTGTGTTCCAGCGAGGCAGTATCCACACAGGTGTGATGGAGTTTTCTTTCCCATAGAGATGGCCTTAGGCTATCAGCCTGGAGCTTACAAATGTGAGCACTCCTGTGCATGACAGGAATTTTAGTAAAAAAGATGGTGCTGTGTGGGAGATGGCTTAAAGACAAAAGATGAAGGAATGGAAGATCAAGGGCAACAACATGGCTGTGCACCTCAGCTGGATAAAGCAGTGATGCATTGCAGTGACACTACAGGAGTTTGTTGCTCCGTGTGATGTTTCTCAGTGTTACAAAGGCAAACAGTGCTCTGGTTGTGTACAAATTTCATCTGATTGCCAGATCTTTCAAGAGAGACCTTCCTATAATATAGAAATGAAATATCTGCCTGCTGTTGATCACTTGTTGTCACCAGAAGAGTATATGGATGTGTGGAGGCCCACCGCTTTTGTGGGACGAAATGTTTTTGCCTTATCCAATGGCTGAGTGCAGGTTTGTGCTGAGAGAGATCAGCTGCAAGGCAGACAGCTTGGACAGAAGCACAGGTCTCAGTTCAGGCAGCACAGACTTATTGCCATTAATGACATAACATGTTTGCTCTGCCTGATTGTGTGTGCAATTTCTAAGTTTAAATTGGATTTTAATGTCTCTAAATAAGAGCCTTTCTCTTCTCAAATCATGACTGATTAGAAAAATTTAAATAATCTGACAAGAGAATTTCTTCTTTTGCATGAAAAACCTTCAGCTGAGGAGATGTATTTAAAATTCTTGGCTAGTTTCAGCTATTTGGAAGGATGGAATGTGGGTAAGAGACTTTTGGTGACTGAATCCACACTCACAGAAGCCAATGGTAAGAAATACAAGAACATGAGTGTGAAAAGGAACAACTGTGAGGAGGAGCAGGAATCTTCAACAGCACCTCTGCAACAACTTTCTATTTAAAACTGAAACACATCTGAGTGGTGTAGTCTGAATAACTTCTTATAAGGAGCTTGTGGGTTATTTCAAGAATTTTTAGGCTCTACCGATATTTTAAGTCTTAACTAATGAGCACTCAGAACATAATTTTTAAGTGTTACTTTTTTTGGAGTCCAGTTCAGACATAGGCACCAGCCAGCAGAGATGAGGAAGCTGGTACCGAGGATCCAGTTTTCAAGCAGTGGTATCTTTCTGTAGGGAAGTGTTTACATTTCTTGGCACTAGCAGACAGATAAAGAAAATGGCTGAGGCAGTGAGGTGGGTTTTTTCTTTGGCCAGATTTCATTTTTGGATCTAGAGAATCTCTGAAAAATTTCAGCCCCATTCTTAAAAAAATTATGCATATAAGAATTGTGGTATGTAAATCAAATGGGTGGAGTTGTTCTGCTGGGTTGGAACAAATGCAACAGTCTTTTCAATTTGAGTTCTAAACAGCTTCTTGGTCTTGCATAGGACATTTCTATTTATTTCTGCCTTCAGATACACCAGACTCCAGTCCTTATTGTATGAAGGAGAAACACACGCATGCATGGAATGTGGATTGGCTACCTTTATTTGAAACTATTTTTCTTATTATCATTCTGAACTCAGAAGAATAAATCATATTGTCAAGGGGCAAGTTAGGTAACAATTACAGCATATTAAAGGGAGAAGAATGAAAAGCACACAATTCTTGATCGATCTTTAGGCTCACATATGCATTCAAATGTTCATTCATTATTCACAATTAATAGTTGCTCAATAATATTCAGTGGGAACAATTCAGGAAAAAATGGTTTAAACTAAGCAAAGTATTTCTTCATTACAAATAATATCATCCTTGGTTTCTGATGTATAGAAACTTTCACAACATAACAGTCACTGCTAGAGATTTCTTAAGTATTTATTTACATTTAATGCATATTTCTCAAAGTGAACCAGCATGCTGAGTTACAAAATTACAGCATAACTTACAAAATTATTATTTTTAAAAGAAATATTAGCACTTATAAAACACAGCAGTCATTTCAAAATACATATGCAGTGATGAAATTAAAAATAAAAATCAATCTCAAGATTTAGATGTGAAGTAGTCTTTAAAAAAAAGAATTCCAAAGCTGTTCATGCATACACAATCTCCTACTGGAGCTAATAATTATGCAATAAGCCCTACTGCTTGTTCTGAATTTCTTCTGTGCATGTTATGAAAAGAAAATATATGAGATTTAGTCAAGTGCATAGTCACAGATTTACCCAGCCTGGGAGTAGGAGCTGAGTGCACAGGTACTTTTATGGAGAAAAATATTTCCAGATTTGAAAATGTAACATAGAAACCAAAATGATGATGGTACTTACAATTTGGATAACTTTGATAGATATTCTGCTATTAAGTAACAGAGATTCAGCAAATAATTTGTCTTATTTGTATTGTATTTTAAAATATTTACTGAAACTCTTGAAAAGCACTTATTGGTAGAACAAAATCCATTAATTTGGTGTATTTTTATGGCACATTCCATTATATCTTACAATAGTATTAGGAAAAAGCTCAACTGCATTTTTGATATTGGACCTCAAGCCAAAGACTAATTAAATAAAAAAAGATTGATTAGCCATTTTATAGGATTCTTCTATACTTTAATTTTTGGCATCACTCCAGAAATTTTTAAAAGCTCTAAAAATTTTGTGTCACAAAAGCTGTAACTGAAATGCGCATTTGAATTATTACTTCTTTGAATTGCAGGGCAGCCACTATGACACTCCCTTGAGAAGAATCATACTTGCAATAGAGTGCTTATATAGGATTGCTAAATGGATTAAACTTCTAATAACTGATGGCTGGTTTTAGTCCTCCAAAAAAAGAATCCTTGGAAAAAGAGCCCCCGTTGAAGCGACCATCCCTTTTTAATTTGGAAGTCAACTGGCCATGCTTTAAGGTAAACCCTCTAAAAAAGGGGTGTCTACAGGAAATGTTCAGATTACTTGGATGGACTTCTGTTCTGTTTATACAATCTGAAAAAAGATTGATTTAGAGGAAAATTGATTTTATTTTTAAAAATGACGAAACTTGGATGCAATAGAGGGGAACAAGCTGAGCAGCGAAAAAGAAATGAAAATCATCAGTGTAGTTCAGCTGAAGAAGTAGCTTTTTGGGTTTGGGTTTTTTCTTGTGAAAACTGTTAGGTCAGTGTAGCTGACAGACCTTTTGTGGTGACTTAGAGGGAAATGTAGGCAATGCCTAGACTAGTCTTGTTTTCCAGGTACTGTTTCAAAGTACCCTATTTTTTTGGATTTATTCACATTTTTGTCAAAAACATGTGGCAATTTTGCCAAAGCACTAACTTTGTTTAATGAGTTTTGATTCCTGTTCTAATACCTTACTTGAGCAAATCTGAGGTCATTTGGAACAACAGAGACTGCCCTGAAGAGCAGCTATGGAAACTTCTTCTGGCATTTTAAAGTGGCAGAAAATACTGTATTTTCTTGTATTCTTTAAACAAAATTAGTAAAATTCTAACCTGCAAACTTCTGCATTTCATGGCTGGAACTTGCTCTGAAACAGCTCTGCAGAAGTATCCTCTGCTCAGAGGTGTCTGTTTTTAACATTGTGCAGCTGTGTGTGAAACTTGCAGGTAATTTATTTTCTATTCCTCTCTGGTTTGGTTTACTTTGCATGTTTCTGTTGATATTATCTCAGTTTTCAGATCTTCTTCATTAATTTTTTAGTTCCCCTACCTATTGTTTCTGAGTTGAATGAGTCTGTGAATACTTTTTCATTTTGTTTTGTTTCCTGTTTCCAGTCTATCATACATCCGTATTCATCAGTTTGAAACTCATGCTTAAGAGCCATTGCCTGGGCTGAGAAAGTACAAATTGCAAAGGTGCCAATATTCTTGGGTGTTCTCAGGTACTTCTCCAGTATTGCCTGTGTTTGTTCTGGTGGACCTTGTTTGTCAGTCTTCAGAACTGCTTACTTTGTGTTCCTTGTGAGGATCTTCCACTTGCAAGAGAAAACTAGTGATTCAGACCGGTTTAAAATGTAATTTTGTAGTGTTTAAAGGTTATTGCTAGAATAGAAGTATTTTTCTTTTAAGGCATCTGGAGCAGAGATGAGATTTTTTACCTGGCTTCAGCTGAACAGGATTTCTACACTAAATACTGTTTGTCATTCCCCATGGGTCCCCGTGGTCTGCAATAGAAAGCTGTCAGTATGGGCTGGCACACCCAGTCAGCCCATCCTGCCGGGCTCTTTGCTGCCATGGCCCGCGGCAGCTGAACCCAGCCCTGGTCAAGGGGCCAGGCAGGGAGTGCCAGCACTGACAAAGCCCAGCAGAATGGGCATGGGCTGAAGAGCACAGCACCTCGTACATGCTGGATGCTTCACAGACTGAGCAATGCTTGGGGGCACAAATAGATTTGGGCCCCCTGAGTAGGACAGTTTTGTCTTATTAATGGTTTTTGGGTTTATCCTGGGACCTGAGACCTGGGATTGTCACGAGACTTGTGGGATCCAGGTTGAATTTGTGTCTGACGTTTTTGTTTTTTGGTGAACAGCAGACAATATTGAGACTAGAGAAAAATGAAAATATTTGAAAATGCTAGTGTCTTAGGGCTGAAGTCCTCCTGCCCTTTTAACCTCTCAGCAAGAGACCTGGTAGAAGGTAGGCTTTATCTCAGCTGGCTGCATACCAGTGACCCATGGCAGCTAACCCAAGGATTTAAAGGACTAGAGAGCTGGAATGATAATACATTTTTCTCTTAGGTGTTTTGTTTTTTTTTTTTTTTTTTTGTTTTTTTTTTTTTTTTTTTTTTTTTTTTTTTTTTGTTTTGTTTTTTTTTGTTTTTTTTTTTTCCCTTCTGGGAAGAGTCATAACACAGGAGGGTGTCTGAATTGGGCCTTGCTAATTAAAAGCAATTCTCAGAATTTCATGGGGGACTACTCTTCCATTTAATAAGATCTTATCTTTTTGACTTGCAAGTAGGCTAGTCTTTTGTGAAGCTCATTGCAGTTTGTTATTTTCAGAAAATGGGTTCAATCATGATGCAATTTAGATAACTAAGTTGAAGACTGTCATCCTAAAGTGTGTTATGTAGCTATTAAACAAAATAAGTGCACATTTAAGGAATTGTTTTATGGTGTGTTGTTTTTTCCTTCTCTGATTGTTCTTCTGATGAGTTGAGTGAAATTTTGTGATTGTTTTTTGCAAGCATTGGAATGGTTGGAAATCTGGATGCACATCCAACTCAAATTCATCAATATCTGGATTTTGGCAGCAAACACTTCCAGCAGCATAGATGTGTCTTAAAAAATGAATGTATGCATATGCATTTCCTCTGTTAAGAGGTTTGCTTACGTGTGCTTACCCAGAACCTCTGTGCTTTCGTAAGTTAGGGAAGCCTCTTTGCAGTGTTAAATAGTGGCATGGGTTATGCTAGTTTTGAAATATTTCCACAGAGCAACTAATTCCACCCATCCTTCATCTTAGTAAACAGCTTTCTCCAATTTAGTTTCATTACTTACTGCACTTGTTACTTGCTCCAAACATCAGCTGGCACTTAAGCATTAGTTTCAGCTTTTATAGAAGCTAACATTAAGAGTTTTTCTAGTATGTGATTATGTGTGGAAGTTCTTAGAAAGTAACTGCATACCAACACATTTTTTTTACCACTGTGATTTAAAAAAAAGGGCTTATACAATTTTGCTGAAATACAGTATTCTTTCCCTTCTTTCTGAAAAAAAAAATCTGTCTGGAAGGAGACAATTTAACCATGAAAATTCAAGCATGATAATTTTTAAAGTTGTCATCAAGAGTTTCAGTAGCAACAGTTACAATCCCTTAACTTCAGATTGCAAGTCATTCACAAAAATGGAGCACTTACCCAAATAAATACATTATTGAGGCAATGCAGCATTCATTTTAAAAACACTGTGCTGTGTTTATATTAAAGTCTTTACCTCTCCCAGCAGGAGGAGTCAGAGAAGTATTTTATAATAATACTTAATCTTTATACGTTTTTAGATTGTGTAGTAGGATGGATTTTCCAGCAGAGGGAGAAGTATACTGTATTATCAGGAGCTGAGCTAGACTTTTGCTACCTTTAGTTTAATGAAAATTACTAATACTTTGCTTAGAAAACATTCTTATTTGTTCTGACTGCTGTTGTTTTGAAATGACAATATATCTTCCTGCCAAATTTGTTATCAGTAATTTTTATATAATCATAGTTTTGGTATTTTTTAAAATATAATTGAATAGCTACATGCCTGTTTCATAAGGGTTTTTTCCACATCCATAATAGTCTGGTTTAATGAGTTGTACTTCTCACTGATTGCAGTGTTAAATGTTTCTTAATTCTTAATTAAACTATGTTAAAATATGCATTAAGGGACATATGTGTGATAACATTGTTTGTCTGGTCATTATCAGAGCAATCTATGGATAACAGCTGTAAAAAACCCAAACCACCAAAACCCAGAGCTGTGTTGGAACAGTGTGCTATTGGAAGAGGAATGTGGGTGAAGAGTACAGCATGTTTCAGATGAAGAGCAAGGCCCTGGATGTGCCGGACTTGGTGTGTATGTTTTGTCATCACTGCTTCCTGTAGTGGCCTCGGATCTGTTCTTTTCTGTGCTGCTTGCTCTGTGAAGCACTTTATCCATGTTCTGTTACTGCTGGTTGGTGATTTGTCAGCAGTGTGTGGTTTAAATGATCTGTTTTAGTCTGTAGAGCAACTGTATGAAGCATTTTAGGTGCTATTTTATGAGAAAGAGTAGAGTCATCACCAAAGACTTCTCAGCAATAGAACATTCTGTTGCAGAACATGATAAATTTTGATCACTGCTGTCTCAGCAGTTTCAGCTTTGTTTAAGAGACTGTCAGAGAGAGAGAGGCTGATGGAGGCTATTTAAGCTTCAGTGAGACCGCTTTTACTCTCTGTAACAAAATTAACCAATATGGAAATAATTATTCTGCCATAACTACGTGTTCTGTCCTTCTTGTGAGAGTGGCCATGTTGAGCAGTGAAACTAACGGCACTGGGAATATTGCTGGATAACTTGTCCTCAGAGAGCAATTCATGTAACACTGTCAAATTACACAATGTCAGTGCAAGGTATTGAAGAACACATTACAGTGACAAATTAGAAGTGCAAGGTCCTTTAAATAATGTAGTTTCTTTGAAGGTGGAAACTCATTTCAGAGTAGCTCTTGGGATTCATGGGCTATTTGGGATTTATGAATATGGCAGATATTTTGCTTTTCGAGTCTGAGGGGACTGTAGCAAGGCTCTTGTTTATGTAAGATGAACTTGCCTATTCATACAAAATGGCAATTTATCCCACTGCCTCCTTTCTACAAGAAATTTGCATGTAACAACTGTTTAGGTAATTCCAGGCCTTTGCAGGGATATATCTTTGGCAGATACTGAGTATAGTAGCACTGACCAGGTATTCGATCTCTGTTAGGGGGCACTGAAAAATTTCCTAAAATCATATTGGGAGCTGGGATTGGGGAAAAGAAGATAAAAATCTGGATACATAAAAGGATTTAGGTGTCTGGTCATAAATTTTAAGTCCTTAGGGAAAAAAAAAATCTCATTTGCTTCCCAAGCTCAGTTTCAACAGTCTGCTTGAAACCCAGACAAAAACCATTTTTGTGAGTAAAACCCATGTTTCTCAGGCATCCTTGGTCATGCTTTAGTTCAGTGTTCTTGATAAAGTAAAACAGTCTGGTGCCTACTTTTAGTAGCATGTCATCATTTGGGCCCTTTGAGGCTTATTTCAAGGTATATTCTCAGACTAGACCTAACATATTGTGCTTCTCATTGTTTCAGAAATATTTTCCTGGGCAGTAATTTCCCTAGTGAGTAAGCATTTGCTACACACACACACTGCCCAAATTGGGAAGAAACTATAGTGCAACACTTCAACAATAATCTTGATTTTCAAAAGGTCTTACTGAGCACAGCTTGCCATGCTCAAGGCCTCTTTATATTGTCTTGTCATCCATAGATTACTGTTGTAACTATTTGTGCAGGAAAGCTGCTGTGACAGCCTTTGGCAAATGGGAGCAATGCTCAGAGTAAGTGCAGGTTAAGTAGAAGCTTTTAATTCTTTGGGCTCCATTTATTTTCCCTTGAAGTAGGTAGGTACTAGATTGAAGAGTCTCTTGGCCAGACCATGATCATCAAAAATTAAAGCAAAATGTCCTTGTAGATGTTATTGAGGTGTAATTGTGGGGGATTTGGTTATTAATCTCAAAGAAACTATTTAGGTAGAAATGATAGGAAAATCAAACTTGCAATAAGATGAGGAAAAGGTAAGGAAACCTAAGAGTTTATTTTAATGTTGCACCAGACCAGCAATATCTGAAGTTCAGCTGGAGGATATGTAGAGTACCAAAATCCCTTTCTCTTTGAATTCTTAGTGTTTGCAAACTTATTTCAGAAAAACGCCTGTATTGTTTTATGTAATGAAACAGCTGACTGAATTCTAATGACAACATCACCCTCAGTGTGTGGGCACCTCATATGATTGATAAAAGAAGTTGTACAGCTTTTTGGGTTCTGTATACTATATTCCAACAGTGTCTGGCAAAGTTCACTTGTGGGGAGTGGAGGTTTTTGTTAGTGAACAAGTATAAAATTGAAAGATTTAAAATTGCTTTAGTCAACAGCAGTGTTTTGTTTTATTTAATTGAAGTTTGGAACCTTGTTTAAAATACCAGATCAATTTAAATATTTGACATAATATTTTCATTCTTAGTCCATGCAGAATGTTTTTCTTTCTTTGGTCAAAAATATTTGATCTATTCTTGAGTAGTTTTGATTGACCTGAAGCTGGCTTTACCAGTGATTCTCTTTCTTTATGCAATGAGGATTTTTTCTGATTTTACTCAGCATTCTTATCAAGAGGATAGACTCATGCCGAGTCAAACTTGGCCTGAATGCTCTTTGGCAAGGCAGAGCAGAACCAGTCTGCGCTACTGTAAATTTAAAGGGAATGTAAAACAAAAGGTGAAGATAGTGAAATAGCAATCCTTTGAGGGAAGACAGGAGGAAAGGAAGGAAGTAAAGGGGAGATTTTAGCATCCTTAGTGCTTCCTTAAATATTTGGTAGGCTTTGCCAGGAAGCAGAAGTGGCCTGAATGCCTTGGTAGTACTTGAAGAAGATGGATAGCCCTGCCTCTCTGAACTCCTTCTCTTTTCTTCTCTGACCTCCAAGCTTTTATTTAAGCCCAGGAAGTCATGCCTGGGCTTGTTGAGCTCATCATTTGATCTCACAATCTCTCTCTTTCCTTACACACAGCTCCACTAAACCTGGAATAAAATCCTGGCTGCACTGCAAATGTTGGCATGCATGGCAGGAAGTTGTGTGTAAAGGTGTGACTGCATTGTCATTCTCTTACACCAGTGTGCTATGCGAGGGAAAAATACTGAGGTCAGGGTAAGGTTTTGCTGTTCTTTGTAAGGCTTTACCTGCTTTCCTCTTAATTTTCAGTATGTTGTCATTATTGGTATTGAAATTCTTATAATTCAGTTAATTTTTTACTGTTACTAATAAATTACTGTATCCAGATTTGCAGTTATGTCTGGGAATGTTGCTGCTCTTTCGTTTTGTAAATATTTTACTTTTTCTTTTTGCTGCTTTCATTTCTTGCACAATATAGAACAATCTGCAGCTATTTCCGCCTAGTCACACTGACTGCCAACCAATTAAACCCTGGCAGTTTTGTTCTAGTTAGCATCTGCATGTGTTTTCATGTTTTGTGTGCTTCATCTGTACATAAAAATCTGCACTGTAGCCTGATCTAGAATATTTTTTCTGTGTTTTGGCTGTTTAATTCATGGAGAGATACAATTTCCAGCTTGATCTGCTGTGAGATACAGCATTTGCGTTCTGAAGTCTTGGCTAAGAAGGCATAATGAACATTTAGTTAAATGTCCACCAGTCACATCAAATACTGCTCCAGAGAGGTTACATGTAGCCCTTGCTGTCTCTGTTATCAGGAGACACGAAGACCTCTGACATTGCCAGACTGTCTGACTGCCAGCTGGCAGTGCAGACCCATCACCTCAATTCAAGTGAACTTCAATGTGCTTTATTAATACTTTGTGCCTTCCCTGCTCTGTGAGTTTCATTATGTAACTGATTTCTCATCCTGCAAAATGAAAATGCACCCACAGGCACCTCCTTTTAAAAATGTACGTTATTGAGTAATTCTGTAAATAATCCCAGGAACAGTTTCCTCCTCTGTTAGTCCCATTCCTGTTCTCCCAGAGGGAAAGTGAAGGGTAGGGCTGCAGAATGGGGAAATGTGAATGGTTCCTTTGGCCAATGTGGCTGGACAGAAGGGCCTGCCACACTACCACCCAAAGCAATTGGGAATGAGAAAAGGCATTTTGTTGACTGCCCTTGGCTAGAACAGATGCTCCCCTGTTCCCTCTGGGAAAGATGCTGGGCTGAAGACCTTGTGAAGTCCGTGTTATTTTATTTTGACCTCATCCTCTGCTCTTGTGTGCTGGGTGATTCTTGACAGGACCACACGTGAACTGGAAAGGGCTCATGCCATGTGCTAGCCTATATTGACTTCTGAACAAATAAACAGGTCCTGATGTGATGCATTTGTGAGTACTTGGGACCAAAAGGATCCAATTTGTATATGTGTGGCTGTGGTGACTGAAATGTGTATTAATTTATCTGAATTCTCAGTTACAGCTATGTGGCAGCACAGAGCTCCAGGCAGGCTACATGCTCTGTAACCAGTTTAACAGCCCATTTTCTTGCACTAATTCTGCCCTTGCCTGATGCTCTTGGCAGCTGCAGAAACTGCACTCTAGGTATTTCCCAAGCTACCACATGTGCTGGCTATAGAAGGAGCTCTGTGCTAGCCAGGGATTCCCTCTGTTCTGCAGGAATGCTCAGGGATGAGAAGGTTGAGCACATTTCTAGCTGCTTTTTGCCATTTTGTAAAGAGTAAAACTCTTGGAACCAATTGAATCTTGTTCTCATGGGCTCTCATTGTCACATTGTTGTGAGCAGAGCAATTTTTCTTAGCCTAAATTCAAACTAGACAAGATTTTTACAGTGAGGGCAATGTAAGTTTTTCAGTAGAATTGCTTGATCATATTTTTAATGGGATATTTCACTTTTGCATATGGCTGAATAGGTATTAAAAGCTGGGAGGTAGTAAAGTATGAATGAAATAATTTTGACTGCAAGAGCTATGTTAGGGACAGACTATCAAATTGTATTCCTCGAGAAAAGGATTAACTTTGTGAGAAAATCTAGGTGTGGTCTCAGTGATAAAAATGTGTTTGCTGGTGCAAAACTTTATCAGTCACTCTTGCAAGTTTTCTCTGCTTAGTGTGCTGGATTACCTGAGCAAGAGCCTCTTTCTGCAGTTTCTTCATACAAGCTGTGACTATATTATATACATGGAACAGAAGGAAAGATATTTCAGAGAAGTTTAAAGATAAGAAAAACTTTTATTTTGGTATTTCCCTCACCGACCTAACACTTTAGGTTAGTGACCAAATTAGTACTAATCAGTTTTATAGCTCACTGGTTACCATTTGAAGTTGTCCATACCTTGCATATTACAAAATAAAGTTAAACTAATCTATATTTGAAATAGCAGCTATTGGGGTTTAGCTTGAATTGTCTCTGGAGTAATAACTTATTCCTTGGTACTTGTTGCAAAATGAACTCATATAGTTACCTATTCTTGCGAGTGCCCACTCCTTGTTTATCTGAGGGGGAATACCTCTGAATCGAACTGGATTGCTCTTTCTCGTGTTCCTAAGTGAGCATCTACAGAAGAGAAGAGAAACATGTGATGAATGAAGGAAAATTGTGTGATAGAGGTGAATAAAGATGAAAAACAAAGTTTGCTTATGACAAATGGACTGCTTCAGTTATTTCTCACTGGCATCTCAGAAAGAACAGATCTCCTGGGGCCTTGATTTTTCTCTTGGGCTTATATAGAGCTCACAGACTGGATGCTTAAGTAGTGTAAATCAGCATAGTGCTGCTGAAGATGAGAGATGTGGCTGAGGAACTGTTCTGGGAGGAATTATTCTGGTTCATATGTGCTGTAAGTAAGATGAAAATGATGTGTGCCTTTATTTAGATCAGGTCCTTGAACTAAGGGGTGGACAACAGATGAATAATGTTCTTAGTCATGCCTTCAGCATGATGCAAGTGATCAAAAGAGCAGAAACATGGAAATAGAAGCAGGCAATGAATGGGGTAGAATCACTAAGCAAGGAACATTTTGGTGAAGGCAATCAATACCTTAAGGTAAATTACAGTCAATGTAAAGGAACCAGAAGTGTAGGAAATACCTAACAGTGTTCTTAGTCTGATGGTATTGTATCTCTGAAGCAGCTGGTCTTTTGCTCATCCCAGAGCTTGTAATGTGACCTGCCTCTGTTGAAAAAAGGTTCCCTGTACAATTATGTATCACAAACCAATTTTCATATAACAAGATCTGCATTTCAAGTGCATCTGAAGGGGTAACTGTGCTGTTTGAATGTATTTAAATGATCCTTCATCTATAATTTATGTACATTGCTTGTGTCAGGTATGTATTGATTCCCATTCTATCGGGTGTCAGTTTACTCTCTCCAGAGAAGCACACAGCAGAGCAGAGAGCTGGTCCTTCCCTTGGAGCTCTATTACGCTGTAATGATTTGCAGTCATCCATACCACAGCAGCTGTGTAAGGTCACAGAACTCGGGACTGGAGCAGGCTGACCTGTGCAGTCTGGAGTTCAGCATCTCTGTGGAAATGCTTTGCTGTTTCTTTTTACATATCAGGGACACTCAGACATGGAGGGTATTTAGCTCCAGAAGTTCAGTTGCACATACCTGTGTTACTCGAAGATTTTAAATGTGGGCAGCTGCTCCTTGGAGTTATGGAGTCCAGTATATTCCCATATCTGGCTAGGCAGGTTTATGACCTGGATCATGTTTTTTAAAGAATCATAGCATGCGCATCCTTTCCACTCCCTTTCCCTGGTTAGTCACAAGGTATGAAATCAGCAGTCTTATATTGGGGGTTTTTCCTTCATTTTTCTTCATAAGCAGGAAAGGTTAAATATCTTCAAAATATTTTTTTAAACTTTTTTCAAAGTTGCTGTGTCTTTAGTTGTTACTACTTGGTCTTTTATATGCAGTAGCACTGATAGTTTAAATGAAGGGATTGAATGTGCAAAATTATATATAAATACAAAGCAAACCCCAGCTGATTAGCATTAAAGGGTTTATTATCTGGATAGAATGAAGGGCTGACATTGTAGGGACTCTCCCTGAAATGCCACAAATCAGTCTGTTGCCAGCTGCATGTAATTAATGCTATAAAATCCATACCTGTAGTGGACAACTGCAAGTAAAGTTTTCCCTGCATTGTTTTGAGTATTCATCACCTAAGGAACTGATTTTTCTGTGGTCATGTATGCCAAAATTGAAAGGGCATTATGACCAAAATTCTGGAGGCTGCAGTAGTTTACCACTACTGCCGTAGTTTACCACCAGGATGCAACATTTTGGATGGCTTTTTTATACTTTTTAGCGAAGCTAGATAAATATCTCTGGACTGTATGAGGCAGGTTTCTCTTGCAGTGGGGAGCTGTGCAGGTGATGCATTTTGCAGAGTTTAGCAGGACCTGTTACCCTGAGTGCAGCACTGCACTGATGCTCTCACACAGGCTGAGACTCTGCTATAATGTGTAGAAGTGCTGCTTGGATCAGCTCCCAAACAAATGGTTCCTTAACTCCCTGTCCTCACTGCTATGAATCCATTAAGAGTTTTTTCAGACTCAGCTTGTCAAGTAAGAAAAGCGGGTCTTGTCAGGCATTTGGGAGTGCTTTGTACTTTTCCATGGATGAATTTTTAGTATCTGAAGTGCTGAGTCATGCAACTTGGTAGATCAAGTTCAATTAGAGTTAATTTTGTTTTGCCTCCAGTCTTGACTGCAATCCTGAAAAAAAAAGCTTGGATTTAAAAAAATTTTCAAAACCATATCCAGAGGGAACAAATACCACTGATTAACTTAATAGGTGAATAAGCATCATTGCGCTACAGAAATATGCCTCTAAAGTGGGTTCTCAGTGCTAGAAATCCAAGGGAAGGAGCTTGAAAATGACAGGTATTTTCTCTGTGTGGTTTATTTGTAGACAATGCAGCAGTTGTAGGTTTTGAGTCTTTTTTTTTTATGGGGTTGTTGTTTGATTCTGGTAGTTCTTTTCATTGGGCTTTTTTTATTTTTATTAAGTATTTTCTAAAAGTAAGGGAAGCCTGAGTATTTCTATTCATTTCTTAGACATTTATTTATGCTTTGAATATTCAAAGTCAGGAAGACTGTTATTTAAAATGAAACAGAATCAGTGTAAGATGCTGGGTGTAGGAAAAGTGGGAAAATGCCAATTTTTGTTTGGTGCCATTTTTGATGTTTCTGAGACCCACATAATTCCCTGCAGCGTGCCAGCGAGGGCTGGTTGTGTGTTGAAGTTCCACTTCTAGCTGATGTCTCTGTGTTTTTCACCAGTCATGCTTGGACTTCCCTGGGCCTCTTTGGTAACCCAGCCAAGGTTGCCACACTCGGATTTGCCAGTGTCAGCCTGTGCTGTGCATGGGGAACCTGAACACTGAAATCACCCTTCTGGTGATAAATGCCATGGAACCATCACAGAAAAAGAGCTCTAACTTCCTCAATTTGCTCATTTGGTGGCTTCCTAAGACAAAGGGATGCCTGATATCTGGGTTTCAGGAGCTTCTAGGCAGGCATGCAGCAGGCGCATGTCCCATGCGCCCTGATAGAGGGTCTGGAAACATTAAGTAAAACAGAAAGACTGTTACAGGGTTATGTACCAAATTAAAATCTGGCTTCTGAGCTTAAGTTCTTTACTGCATCTAGCCCTCCATCTCCTGCAAACAGTATTTTATAAGCACTGGGACATGTTACAATTTCTTAATTTTCAGTACATTTTACCTTAACTTAGAGACTATCAAATTATTTCAGAGATAGGTTGTCTCTCCATCAAATATTTATTTGTTTTTTCCAGATATGATTGTAAATATCTGAATGATATAGAAATTTTTGTTTCTGGTACCCTATAATGAAGTATCACTTCTTGTTACTGTGCTCAACAAACCCTTTATTTCATGCCTGAACAACACCTGGAACAACTCGCATGAGAAATGCTAACACAGTTCTAACTTGTTTGAGATTTGCCCTTGACTTTTTGTTGTACATCTACAGGCATTTTCCTCTGCTTCAGGGAACTCAACCAAGTGGCTTTTGGAAAAAAAAGGGGTTGTTTTTCCCTTTCACACTAAGCTTTTGGGATAATATACCTTGTACTTGTGGAAATCCAGTGAAGAATTTCCTTTTTTGCTGCATAAGTTTTATCTGCAGCCTACCTGAGCAAAGACGTATGTTGATAATTTCTGGTATTTCTGCACCAGTAAACACCCTAGTTAAAGTTGCAAACAGTCTTTTATTAAAGCCCTCTTTTTATCCCATCAACTACATTTAAAAAAAATTCTGTCTCAAAACTGCCATCATTAGAATCACCTCAAAAGTTTTAAAGAAGGTTTCAATTAAATGCAGTTAGCTACTATGCAAGTGAGAGGAGAATAGAAAATTTCTATTACTTTTGTTTTGCACACAATCACTTGGTAATAGTTACTTATGTACTTCAACTGTGGTGAAGTCAGATTTACACATGCAGAGCTGTTAATCCTGTCAAAGCTTATAGTTGGATTTTCTTTCTTCCTATCAAAATAATTGAAAACTAAACTAACCTAAAATCCTATCAGGTTGTTTTCCTCCATTTTAGAAACATTGTTATGGGGTGGGAAATGTGTTCTTTCTATTGTATGGGTGGATTAGAAAGACATTCTGGAGTATATCAATTTATTTTTTTCAAGGTATTCTACTAAGTATTATTGGGACAGGACATCATATACCTTTTTATGTTTTCCATGATTTCCTGACATGTCAGTAGTATAGGTACAGGAGAAGATACACCTGGGATATTGCACTGGGATACATTATGTCCTTTTGCTGCCATTTCCTGACACAGAAAAAGACAAGCTATTGTATTTTAAAATTTTATTTATTTATTTTATCTGATATCCACGTCTTAGCACTCACTGTACAGCAACATCCTGTAATTAAAATCAAGATCTCACATTTGTATTTGTAATGACAAAATCTGATATTTTGACATTTGACTTGGGTTTTTTTTTTTTTTTATTTTATTTTCCTGAAAAGACTATGATTCATATTAAGCTTTGACTTTATTTTGGAAATGGCATATTTTTTCCAGACTTCAGTTTGGAAAATCATTCAGTTCTGTCTTCTTAAGGTGGGGAAGCAAAATAGGCAAGTTTTGATGAACTCTTTTTGTAGCACTAATCTGTAGATAAAAGGTATTCAGTACATTTTTTAATTACTTTAACCATAATACAGCTACAGAATCCTTGAACTTTACAAAGCTCACGCTAGTATTTAAACTTAAGTGTTTAAGTATTTAATTTAAGTGGTACATTACGAAGACAACAAGTGAAAGGTAGATTAACTACGTGGTTTTTTTAAAATGCTTTCCCTTCATTTTTAATATGAGATCAGTGTTGATGATAGTGGAGTATTCCATTTATCTGCTTTAAAATTAATACTATTTACATTATTTTAGGTATTGGGAGTTTTTAAGAAAGTGAGCTTGCTGTAAACTTTAAAACTTTTAGTTCACCTTGAATATTTTCTAATGCTTTTAATATACAATGTATACCTGAATAACAAATACACCCGCTTTTAAATCTGGCAATGTTTTCTATGGTGCCCAGATGTTTTTCTGCAGAAATGGCTTGGTATTCAAGGGAGTGAAGGAACCTTTGTGAATCTCTGCAACACATGACATGTACCTTGTTCTGGATAGTGGTAAACTGAGATGCCTCCTTCAGGTGCTGAATGTTGGATCTGTTTGCAGAGCAGATATTTTCCCTTTTCAGCACCTGTCTGCCTCTTTCTTTCTTTGATGTCACGGTCAGTCAGTATCTTCTATGATGGCAATTTTTCTTAATAATCTGAGCATGTTTCTGCATTTGGTTTTCAGTGCCCCAGACTCTCAAAACTCTTTTATTAGTTGCTGTCCTTGGGCTGGTAAATGACAGCAAATATTCCCTCTGTGTCCTTTCCTCAGTGCCAGCAGTGTGTTCCCCCACTGGCTGGGGGAATGTGCCCAAGCAGGCAGTGCCAGCCGTCCAGAGCCTCAGCTGGGGCTCCTGAGGGAGCAGGACTTGTCCTCCCTTGGTGCTGCTGCAGCCCTGAGGGACACAGGGACCGCTGGGTGCTTGACTGGCAAGGCACATCTTCTCAATGCCTCCATCAACCTGCCCAAAGTTACAGACACTGGGCCCTGCCCACACTGAACAAGCATGGTGTTGGTCCCCCTCTTACAAATAACAATTCTCTCGGTTCAGTTTGCATGTGTTCCTTCTTTTGCTTCAGAACTATGAGATGCATTGCTATTGGCAGTTTCATACATAATTCCTACTCTTCCTACCTTTTAGTGTTTCCTGATAAAATTTGACTCACAAAAGTAAAATTGTACTTTATTAAAGTATGACCTTCAAGAAACAAAAAAATCCCTATTTCAAGTACACCTAAACAGAAAGTGTTTTCCAGATGCAGTACATTTCTGCAGATCAGAGTCCACAGCTCTACAGCTGAAACAGCTGCCCCTTGGTGGCATTGGAGCAGGTGCTTCTCATCACTCAAAGCCAACCACTTGACATCTGATTTCCAGATCTCTTAAATGGATCCTTGTAACAGGCTATTTTGTGCAGTCCTGCTTATGTTCTTATCTTTTATTCACTGTTTTCAGGACATATATTAGTTTCCTCTTACAGAAAATAAAAAATTTGGATTTGAACGAGCTCATACAGCTTTTTAGGATGTTATAGGATGTATATGATATTTACATCAGGCTGCAACTTCTGAAGTTTATTTCTGTGGCTACAAATGATTATACTCATGGGGTGGGCATCTCAGCAGTGCTTACCTGCAAACCTTTAATTTCATCTGTCTGATTAGCACTGTTTATTTTTTCACCTGGCACCCTGTTACTTTTCAAGCTTTCACCTGTGTTTGTCCTCTGAGATGTCTCTAATTTCTCTCAATTTTCTTGACATCTACAGCAGGTGTCTTTAGCCTGAATGCTCCTCAACACCTGCTACCTTCTTGCTGATTCCCTTTTAATACATATCTCAACTGCTACATGTGGGGTGGGGAGAGTAAGGTAATTGTTTTTATGTTATGTGAAAATTTGTTGTGATATTTTTTTAATAGACAAGCTAATCTTCCAGTGGAAAAAGAATGGATTCCTTCCCCACCTCATTTTTGCTGGGTGTTTTTTTCTTTTTCTTTCCTGTCTATATGTGAAAAAACCCCAACACTTTTCAATTTTATCCTAGTAAATAAATGGGAAATGACCAATGAGAAATAATATGCTGAGAAAGGTTTTTTTCTTTTTTTTTTTTTTTAACTTTCTTCTGCAGGAATGAAATGCCACTATTATTTTGTTTTGCCTTTTCTTGTTTAAAAGATAAGATGTAAAATATACAGGTTTTTGAAATGCCTTTTCCCTTGCATTGCAGCAGATGAAGAAAGAAAACCTTGAGGCTTTGGTTTTCTATCTGCTTCACCAAAAATAAACAATACAGTTGTGTAACATTGGGAAGGTTATACTACCCTGAGATTCTGAATATATAGTTGTTCCTCTGTGAAACAATAAGATAGCAAAAGAAAGTTACTGCAGGTTCTAGATACGGCAGTAATGTTGTGTCAGTGGTGGCCTAGGATTTAAGAATTGCTATGTTCATAGGGACAGATAAAGTCTTTTATGAGATCAGCTAGAATATTCTCCTTTCCAGCCTCTCATGACTGCTCTAATAAAAGATAGCTTATTATTACAAGTCTCTAGACCTAGGCCTTTTTCCAGTTTTTTCGTCCATCAGCCTCTGTCATTCAACATGTGTCATGAACCCTTTCTCTCAGAGCAGTGATGACTCCCACGAATTTCAGTGAAAACTGTTTATGTCCAACACCTCTGAAAAGCAGTTCTGTCCCTTCTGTCCCAGGCTGATCACATAGAAGCCAAGAGCTCATTCTCCTCAGTTTGAGAAGAATTATGACATTCCTCCCCATTGGAAAGCTTCTGTCTCAGCAGAATTTCCCTCCCCACTCCCTGTGATACTCTCAAGCTCTGAATCTGCTTTTCTGAGACAGAGAATGGGGAAAGTCATTTCCCGGGTAAACTAGATCTGAAGTTAATTGTAATGATAGATTTATACAAATAATTGCATCTGTTTTCAGTTTATTTACTTTCAGAGCTCTGATTTCTGGGTCCTTTGGCTTTGGGGGCTGTGTGGCTTGTTTGAAGCTGGAGTATGGAAAAATAGCTGCAATCACAAAAAAGAATTTATTTTTTGCAAAAAAACCCTCTTGCATTCTAATAATTTGACACTTTTTGTTTTGTTCACCGAAGCCTGCAAAAATCCTTTGAATAGTAAATCTATAATTTGTGCCCATTCCCTTGTCTTTCAAAGTTAGCAGACATATAAGATAGTAGTTTCAACAATCAATGATGAGGGAGAATCATTAGAGATCTGTTCCTAAAGAATAACTTCATGGTATGTAAACTTTTTATGAAAACAAAAGCAAAATCAAAAACAAGCAAAAAAAAGAAAAGCAAAAGTTTTAGAACAAGCCAAGATTTCCTCCCCAGACCAAAGTTGGCAAGGGGGAGATGGACATCTTTTATTTTTATCTGACACAACCAGCTCTGTGCAGACCTTGCTACAGAGTTTTCTGAGCCCTCTGTTTTCTCACAGGGAATATTTTGATTCACAACAATAAATGTTCTACTAGTATGGTAGTAGAGAGAAATAAGGGGGAAAAGTATGGGAAATATCTGCTTCATAACAGTGTTGTAGTTTGAGCAACATGTCTGACTGGTATCCATGTGTTAAATAAACAATTTGTCTCCTGAATGTTTACAGAGAAGTAACGCGCCTGATTTATTTTGTGAAGCCACTGTGGTTGCTCTACCTTGTCATCAGAATCCTCATGGATATGCTATGCTAGGTCAAAAATGAAGAGTGTTTTTTGATGGATCTGGAAGGAAAACATAACAAACAAAAAACCCAAGTGTGTGATTTGCACTCTTGGAAGTT
This sequence comes from Anomalospiza imberbis, assembly GCF_031753505.1. NCBI lineage: Eukaryota > Metazoa > Chordata > Aves > Passeriformes > Viduidae > Anomalospiza > Anomalospiza imberbis. The sequence continues at coordinate 11,602,788 of NC_089693.1, read as the reverse complement.
CTAAACTCTGAGAGATGTCATTTAAAAATATTTCCTGTTTTCTCTTACTTAGTCTCAATACGTCAGGCTCAGCTAAACGAAGAACTAAATTAAAACTGTCATTTCAGCTCATAAATAACAGATGTCTCACCCATTTAATTATTTATAGTCTTGAATCTTTTAAAAATGAAAATGGCTATACACATTTTTAATGTAGTTCTTGGTAATTTGCTGCATGAATGATAAGATTCCAGATAATCCCAGCTCACAAACATGAAAAATAAAACTTTGACTGACTCACTTATCTTATGTGACTGCTTCTTCAATCCCCTGTGACTTTTTTTAAATTAAAATTTAAGTGAAATCTAATCACAACAAAATGATGTTCATACACTTGCATTAATAATTTATCTGCTAGAGATCACAGTGAAGGTAGTATGGACATTAGAGATTCATTTGCTGCCTGAAAATCAATGCTTTCTCTTTTTCCTAAGATTTATCTTTTCATCTCTGTGAACTGTGTTTGGATGGTTCACAAGTCTGAAATAACAATGGTGAGAGAAATTAAGACTCTGCCAACATTAAAAAAACAATACTCTACCCCCAGGAAAACCACCAAACCCCACTCTCCTGCATTCTGTGGCTGATGATAAAATTAGGTCGCTTGCCTTAATGACTTCTTCTCCTTTTATGAACACAGCTAATCTAGTGAAAGATGAACTCAGTGGATTAACAAGGATCCCCTGGCAGAGCACAGTGTGCTGTGTGTGAACTGAGAGAGGAAACATATGGGTGTGGAGTGATTACAGAAAATGCAACCTGAGTGCTCTGGGGAAGGTGGGATTGCCAAGGACAGGAGAAAGATGTCAATGAGCTGAGGACAGCTGCTGGGCCTGGTTTGTGGATGTAAAAGGCAGCTTAGGTTTTGAACGTGAGTGACTGGAATATCCACATAAAGTGATTAAGACTTCCTAGGTGCTTAATCAGCTGAACCAATTTTGGTGAATAAATGCATAAAAGTGTTTCTATGCATGCCAGGTGTCAGAGCCAGAAAAATCAATATTTTGCAATGGATGCACCACCCATCCAAACTTGGCTTCCAGCTCAGTGTGTTTTGTAAATATTATGTCAACATGATACTGCATCACAAAAGAAAAATAATAAACTGGCATCCATTTTCTCAGCTGTAGGGAAATCTAGCTGGCTATTGTAATTGAAGAATGATGACTCAGGATTACAGATTTCTGTTCTTAGAAATGTTTGTGTAAGGATTGACAAAGGTAAGTAAAATAATGATTTAAAAAATCTGATTCAATTTGTGGCAGTGTCCCTTTAATGATGTTTTGTACCAGTGCAGAATTGCATATTGCAGGTTCTTACTAGACACTGCCCTTTGCAGCTTTCTAGAAAATATTTTCCATCATTTTGACATTTCATTTAAAATGAAATATAGAAGATATTAGAAATTCATGTTCATGACAGGTATTATTTGTTTGACTTTGAAATATACAGAGAACACACATTAATGCACAGTGACTGAAGTGTTACAGGGATGTGTGTCTGCATATTCATGGGACTCTTCTTTACTCCACAAGCAAGTGCTGTGGAATCAGAAGAAGACTGACCTTTTATAGAACTAAAAATATGTGTGTGCAACAATGAATAATTTAAAAAAAGGGCCAGCTGAAATGCCCTCCTTCCCTACATACGTGTGTATAACCAAGAAAGAATGTTGTTTTTTTCTTGCAAAGGTGCACAATTTCACCATGTTTTCTAAGTTGCTTTTGTTTATGCATTCAGCACAGAAATTCTTATTCAAACAGTTTTGCCATTTTGCCATACAGTTATATTTGCTCTTTTTGGAGTTCCTCATGGGGAATGTGAAGGTATTATACATCTGGGCTGGAAAATGGGTCATTTTAAGTTTATACTGAAGTGTAAGCTGAGGGTTACTAAAGTGGAAGTTTCTGTTGACTTTTACTTTTTAATTATTTGAGAAAGATTATTTGATTAGGAGTCCTCTTAACATGGCTCAAACTCTATTTCTTCTATACTAGAGAGGAAACAGGGACACTTTTCTTATTAAAATGCACTATGTACATATATGGTCAGAACAGCAAGTAAGTTGGTTGAAACTGTTAGGAGTGTGAAGGAGTTTTGATTGACAACCCCTGTTTGTTGACCAGAGGAAGAAAAAGCCTATTTGAATTTGAACTGACAGGTGCCTTTCTTTTTGGATTAAGTGCTCTGTGAACAGCTAGTCTACACACTTTTTGATTACCTGATCCACTCTTTCACAAATCCAACACATTGCAGGGTGGTGAGGGAGATATTTTCATCTTTCCCTTTCTTCATATCAAGCATTTCATAAAGGATATATTGTTACTGCGGAAAGTTATTTTGATTTATACAGCTTTTTCCTCAATTTGTCAACCATTTGTATTGAACCTTGAGCTCAGCTGAGTTTCACATTTAACACAATCACAAAATTTAGTATACAAATGTAAAGCTTTCATAATGCTGATCCTGAACTTATGCCTGTGAGTGCTGAACTGCGTGGCCTAGCATCCATGGTCTTTGTAAAACTTAGAGTGGGAAGTTTGTTTATGCAGCTGGAAGAATCACAGGCTTTCCTTCTGAGCTGAGGTTTTACTCCTTTTTCCTCCTGAAACTCTTGTCTGTTGAATGGGAAATTCTAATTGTAACTGATCAGCACTTAAAGAGAAAATCTGTTTTTCCTTAACTATTACTGTTAAACTCTTATTCTGTAACTTGACTTTGGAACTTTTTTAGTTGCCATAAAAGGTGCAAGACTAATTTATTGTATTGTATTGTTGAGGCAACTGTCTCAACCTGCTGACACTTCTTATTCTGTCCTAAAAATGTCTATTTAATCATAGTGCTTGCCATATTATTGATGAAGGCCAGATTTTTTTCTAGTCTGTGTATCCCTTTGCCTATGCAGTTATTGCAACTGCACATGAATATTGAAAAATGAGCTGAATCAATTATTAACTGCTTATGTGCAACCCCTAAATTTACAGTTTGGCAATACCCTGCTTTTGGTAATGCCTAGGTAACATTTGTTTGTGATGTGCATCATAGGAGAGACTGCATGAATTTATGCATGAACTGACATTACAAGGATGTAAAATCAAACAGGATTAATAAGTAGATATATATAACTGGGATATAATTTTTAAAATGTTTGATGGAGAAGGAGCAGGACTGTTTCCCAGCCTGACTGTTACCATCTGGAACTGATGTCTGTCTTTAGCTCTGACATATTTGTAGGGTCCCCAAGAACTGCTAAATAAAACAAAGAGTGGGTTGGGAAGGGACTGCATCTGTCTGGTATTCTGGTAGAAGTCAAAGATGGTAAATCTATTCTGCAAATCTGTGACAAACACCCATAGACCAAACCACTGGATTAAGTCAATAATCTCTTCTCAGTCTGACGCTTATAAATCTTGTGGGATTGTATTATTTTGTTCAAATTCAAATAGTATGTTTTCCAACTTTCCTTTGCTATTTTCCTGGTGACTTCAGTTTCTAGTTGCAGTTTTCACAGATTTTACACCTTGAAAGCCAGTGCTGGATTTTTTCTCAGGCAAAACGGTCTGTGATCAAGAGCAACTGATTATGTACTCTCCCTGCATGCATCAGCATGTTAATTATGTGAAATCTCACGAAGAATTACAGTCAATGCCAATCATTGTCTAGCTGAAGGTCAAATTTTACATTCCTCTACTGATGTCATCAATTTTTTTCTATAGTAATCTATAAACCATGTAAGGAAACCCTGGAATTAGAGTTGTTCTTAACAAAATGTATTTATGCTTTTGACTACTGTTTTGGCATGCAAAACCAGAGTTCTGTTCTTGTTCAGCATGCTATTTCTCTAATGTTTATTGATACCCGAGAAATGAAACACTCAGAAGAGCCCTGGGGCAAGGAGTGTTTAAAGCTGAAGAGTGATGCTCAGCTATTAGGCCTGTTTTGTGCAAGGCATTGCATTGGCTAGTGCAGAAGGATGTATCCCTGCTCAGAGCAATTCCCATGGCATTATTCACATTCATTTTGAATCTGCTTCTGCTTGAGCATCTGGATTGTGTCACCACTGCAGATGATGCTTTGAGGGATTAGTGCCACGTTTGTGCCCTAAAAGTCCCAGGAGCACACCTCACTGGCTCAAAAGAGATTGGCCAAAAAAGTGTGTTATTCAAATATCCCGACTCAGTGCTATGTGTTTAGTTTATATTTAACATGTCTAATTAATTGCTACCTAGCAATTGCTTTGTATTGGGCTCCCACATGAAGCAGTCATGTGTCTGGCAGATTGAGGCAGTCAACAAACACTTTAATAGGCTTGATCAATAGAAGGGTGTCTTTGTGGAAATAGCCACACAGTGTAGTGACGCACTGTTAACTCATGAAATGTTTGTCTAACTAAGCTTGTAGGAGACTTGGAAAGCCAAAAAATTGCACAATAATACCCCTACACTCCCAAAAGGAAAAGATCCTGGAGTATTCATTTCATATCAGTTTCCCTGCCCATGAAATGTCAAGGCAAGAGATTTTGAGAAGGCAGTTAAGCTGTATCATATATGTGATGTCTTCACATTAACTGTAGGTGGGTTATCTTACACTAATATTGTTTAATAGGGGGACTATAAATGTAGTATAGGAAGATTTCTGTTCTGTACTGTATTTCTATTCATTTTAAATACAAAACTGCTCTGTCCCCCACCCTTATTCCCTGTTATCACCTATTTAAGGACTAAACTTTCCCTTCCAGTTTCTAATATAATAATATATACCAGCGCTCAGAATACAAAGTAAGTAGTAAATCAATTTTGCACTCTTTTTCATAATGTTATAGTAACCTCTCTGTATCTACAGTGTAGAAATGTGCATTTTCCCTGGCAAAATGGATATGCTTTTATTTTGCTTCCTGTCCTGAAGTACAGCTGTGTACAATGGAGAGCTCACTTAAAGGGCTGGCTGGAAACGTTGTCCTAATGAGGTTAGGTAAGGCTTTGTGCCCTGAACATGGCTCTGCACATACAGGGACCTACACATTGGAGGGACTGCATTCAAAGCTGACAATCAGTTTTTGCAGTGGGATATGGCTAATTCAGAACTTGGAGAGTAGAGGTGAATAAAGATTGCTATGCAACATGTCTCAGTCAGAAATGGAATTTTAGTGCAGCTTTTGTCTTCCCTTGGATGAGATGTGGGTAAAGAACACTCTAATGACTTGACCAGTATTTCTCTAATAGATCATGGATGTATATTTTTGTGTTAGATGCCTTAATGTTGCTACTAAGGAAGAAGCTTGGTGTATTTGAAATATCCACTTTGAAATCACTCTTAATGGAAGAATGAAGTTTTATTATTTTTTACTTTTAGATAATTTTCAGCATGAGCTGGAAATAAATTTTCAAAAAATCCCAACACTGACCAAACCTGAAATCAGTTTGAATTACAACTGCTGTACTGATATATTGAAGTTGTAAGTTGGATAATTTTTCCATCCATGGTAGGTTTTATTCTCAGGTTTCAGTGTGCACTCAGTTGATTAGAGCATGGTGCTAACAGCATCAAGATGATGGATTCAATCCCTGTAAGGGCCATTCTCTTAAGTGTTGGACTCAATGATCCTTGAGGATCCCCTCCCACTCAGAATATTCTGTGATTCTGGGATCAGATTTGCAGTCACCAGCTCCCTTTATTAGAAGGGAAAGTGGTGTATTATGGGAGGTAAAATCCATCTGGAGGTACCATTTCACATTTGCTGACACATCCTCACAGTACCTGAGTACACCAGCAGTCATGCTCTAATAAACATTTTTCCTGTGCTCAGTAGTGGAAAGGAATGGATATTTTACTGAACAGTCAAGATTTCATGAAGAAGAGACATTTTCTTACAAATTATGTAAATACCAGATCTTAGGCTTCTTAAAGAGAATGTGGTAAAATACCTATGTATTTCTTATGACAGCAAACTCCACAGAAATACAGGTTCTGTTATGTGTCAGCAGCTGTGGCCAGATGGAACCCAACACTGTTTTCCTTCAATTTTATAATAGGATTTTACCTAAACAAAACATTTATACACTAATAGAGATTTCTCCTGATGTGATTTATGCCAATGTGCTTCTTAGCATTGAACTGATTTTCAGTGGAGAATCTTGCTTGTTAATATTTAATGCTGGTATGAAAGAAAGGCAGACATAGTATTTATCATTTATTAAATTGTATGGTCAAATTGATGCCATTCTAAGAGAGATGGCATTTCTCATTTAATTTCTTGATTTGCATAATTTAAATATAAAAAGTCAATGTGGTAAAGAGTGTGGTTCCTTAGTGTGGTCTCTTTTGGGACTTCTCTGTCCGGTGTCAGTCAGCAGGATGATGGATATGTCTGTAAAATCCAGAACTGGGAATTCAAGATTATGGATTTCTTTCAATTTAACCATTCCCAGGATTACATTGTACTTAGCCCAACTATCCTGGCTTCATGATTTGAAAAATTAGATTTGAATTCTTAATCTTTGTATGGAGACAGCGTTGTTGTAATAATTATTTTCTTAACTTGGGGAAATATCCCAGGTCACAACTGGAGGAACTCATATCTTTAAGAAAAGCAAAACAAAAGTAAATAGACAAAAAAGTTAAAAAATTACTGGATATGTGAAAACGTTCACTATGTGTTTCAATTTTAACCTGAATTTTGCAAATAATATTTGTGTAGTGAATTTGAATATGATAAAATCTAGTGCCCTATCTTGGCCAGAACAGACAAATATATTTTGCTGGATGAGATCAGGGAATTTTTCTACATATGATTTTCATTTTTCAATGCATGTAATAATGCTTATAGGAAGCTCTCATATATTTTTTGGTCTTTGAAAACATTCTTTAACTTTTATAAAGAGCCTACCTGGCTCATGAAGTTGATCTCAGCCAGTCAGGACCTCTGCATCCAGGCCAGGGAAAGCTGTGCAGCAGGAATCTGCAGCCTCATCCTGAACTAATCTTTTCTGAGTCCCCACCCTTAGAAAATTTACAGATTTTTCAAGCAGCTCTAAATTATCCACCTTGATCTGTGTCTAGAATGTTCACACTCGTTTGTGTCCTGGCACAGGTAATTTTGTTCTTAAGCAGTAACCTGTTCTTAAGCAGTGCAAACCTGCTTCACAATGGGCCAGACTTCAGATTCATATTAACTTTAGATTCATATTAAGCAGACTTTCGGTTTCGTGGTTTTTTTTTTTTTCCCTTTATTAAAGGGAATTGTCTAATCAGGGCATATCAATAAAGCATTTTGTATAAGCTTCTGGAAAAATCAAATTGTGAATATGTAATGAATAGACTTTTTCCCAGGATTAAGCAAATCGCAATAAAAGACTAAAAGACTGTTAGGAAAAAAAAATCAAAATGTAGAAGTGGAAACAGTCTATGCATAGTACTCCTTAAAGCAACTCAATAAGAGTTGAATTTTTTCGTAAGTTATTTCATCAAAAATTATTTTTTGTCAGAATTTAAAATTACTGCTTCTGTACTGTAATTGAGCATGCATATACCTTGTGGCTTTATAAGTATTCTTGTCAATTCAACTTCAAAGACAGTGATTATGGCAGATGGCAAATCAAAGGCTCTCAATGCTATTCCACATACACTCACAGAAGATGGGTAAGATGAGAAAAATATCACTAGGTCATACAAAAATTCTATCCAGTCCAGCAGTAGATTCTCACAGAAAAGTATTGGAAGACCCTTTTGAGAAAAGGGTCATTTTGCATTCTTACAGCAATCAATAGTTTAAGGACTTCGAAGTCAAAAGTTATATCCGAACTGTCATATCAAATCTCCAGGATAGACCTATCCTTCAGGAGTATGCCTAAACCTTTTTCAATACATTTATAGTTTAGCCCTTGCAACACCTGTGGCACAGATGCAATTTCTCACAGTTCAGTTGTATTTTTTGTAAAGAAATATTTCTCTTGGTATGTTCTTATATATACTTAATACCTGATAATGCCTCATAACCATAGTCCTGTTCATCCTCTCTGTGCCCATTTCCTTGCCCTGCTCCAGTGTGGGCCAGCCTGGCCCTTGACAGGGGACATGTGCTTTTAGCTGCTCAACCAACAGTGGTGAATATTTGGGCTTGGCTTTCATCCTTTTCTCTGTCCTCATAGATATACCTGTTGTTGCTGGGATGTGACACTGGTCTTCATTGGGATTACTAAGGATGAAGGTCTGAACATTCTGAGACTGAAAACAGTGCCTGTGATTTGCATATTGCTCAATATGCAGATTCTACTGCCTTAAAGACACTAAGCTGCATATTTGCACCATAAACACTGTGTGAGATTGTCCCCTGGGTCACTTCATCCCCACAGCCCAGCAGATCATTTTGACTGGACAGGCTTTCCCCTTAAGCATTTATTTTTGCAGATATGCAAGTTTTGCCTCCTAAGTCATTATTTTCCTTGAGGTTGCTCTCCTCACAGAGGAAATTATTTATGGCTGCAATAGCTTTGATAATTGTTAATGGCACATACTGCATTTATAAAGTGTTTTTTCCTCTCTCCCAAAACATTTTGGGATAAATTGTTCATAGTTCCAAAAGTCCCTACCATTCTCCCTGTGCCAGGAAGACTCAGGGAAGAATCAGTGTTTCTCAAAAGCAGCTTTGTGTGAAGCTGAGGATGAAACTGCGGATAATGTGCTCTTTCTAGTTCAGCTCTTCTGGATCACTATACAGATTTAAGCAGCTGCACAAAATCCTCACTCAATCCACTTTGGGTTTGACTCAAATCCTTCTAGAGAATGATTTCACAATTTAGATGATATTTAAAATCATCCTTACTCTGCCTTATTTCATCACATATTTGGTTTGGTTCAGTTTTTCCACCTCCAGACAGGTTCATTCCAGGAGAACACTGTCTCTGAAATGAAATCACCCAGTGCGGTCCAAGAATATTGATATCACAATGAGTTTCTATCTCAGTATTTAGCCAGAGGAGGATTATCCATTGAAGTGTAGATTGGTTTTTACTGCTGGCTTCAGCAGGAATGCTTCTGCTCTGCAGAGTTTTATTCCTTTCTAGAGTATTAGAAGGGAACTAAGTATGAGTCTGTCAAAATAATGCCACACAAGGAATATGTAGTAAATACCTGAGTGGACCTGTGCTCATCTTAATAATTCAAAACTTTCATGATATATTTCCATTTTATTGTTTCATATGATATGCCCCAACTTCTAATTAAAAATGTTTCATTTCTAGTACTTGGGGATAATATCTGAGATGTAAACAGACACTGACTTTGGTACATATTATTTAGAATTTCAATTTCAGTTTCATTGGATTTTTCTTTGTGTGTAGTTTGGGGTCTTTTTTTGTTGTTGTTTTCTTGTTTATAATTGCATAAATATCTTAATTCCATAAATTCATAATCCAGTCAATTTGAGAGACAGTTAAAGTTAACACATCTTTAAAGTTTCGAAAGTTGCAGATAAGAACTCTGTAATGCTATTGTGGCAGCATGGAATAAGGAGTGAATTAGGAAATCTGAATTTAAAATAAGCAAATTGCTCAGTATCTGTGCTTTGCTAGTGGGTAATTTGAAACATTACTTATTTATTGCCATAATAATTTATTAATTAAAATGTTATTTATTTATGACATATCCCTACATTTCCTAGGCAACTCATAAAATAAGACTGATATTTACTAAGAAGTGCTTATGTGCTTAGATTGCATAAAATTTCATATTGATAAATGGTAAAATATAATCTGTAAATCCAGGATTTTGGTGATGAATGATATAAAGCATAGGAAAATGCAAATTTTTTCTTAGTAGTGGAATTCTATTAATTTAACTTTGAATTTCTTCTTCATCTTGTTTTCTGGTTCTTATTTGATCTCTTTGGACATTTTTCTTAATTCAATACTTGAATCTCATCTTTACACTGTGCATTGCAGGGAAAAAGGACACTCATTTTTGTACTTGAAGCTAGAAATGACTTAAAAAATTGCTGCATATTTTAATGAAAAGTTAATTCAAATGACATTGTATTCAATACTTCTTAATCTTAGCACTTCAAGCACAAATTTGAGACAAAGAAAAAGTTGAAAAGCTGTCAGGTAAGGGTATTTTGCTTGGTTGGTTTTATTTCGTGTGGTTTTTTTGTTGTTTTTGTTTGTTTCAATTTTTTGGGGGGAGCATTCTCTAGTGTTTATTTTGGGCCAATGACTAGAAAAGTGAATGTAAATGGCTATGTGATTATCTCTTTGTATTTCAGTAAACACTGGGTTTTTTTTTTAAAGACAGCTTTGGTCCATTAAAATGAATGCTGTGAGAATTTACTTAACTTTACATGTTCACATTTTCAACTGATAAGAACACTGGGACTGCTAAAATCAGGCTTCCTTTCCTGTGGCTCAAATCTTATAACAACAGATCTCTGCCTTGATATTTAAATAATTCATTTTTTATATTTTAAAAATCACAGTAAAAATGCTGTTTGTTTTAAACTAAGGTTTCTAGTAAGAACCTAAGTTGTTTTTCAGAAGGCACAGTTTAAGTGTAGGTGAGAAGCAGAGGGAAATGGTAGGTGGCAGGTCAGAGTACCCTGTAGTTTTCAGTTAGGATGATCATTTAGAGGCTCTGGAACAAACCATATTATTTCTGCCTTGTTCAAAAATCTTTAATACAAATCTTTGCATTCCAGATAAATCCTTCAAATCTGATCAGTTTCTGTGTTTATAGATACACTGAAGGAATGTTCCATCTGAGCTACTCTTAAATGTTTAGGATGGCATTAATTACTGAATTCTATTGACTTTTAACTAGATTTCTATTTATCTTGAAGGGTGCTCAGGGTAAGAAAAACCTACAGCCTGTTTACAGAATGTTAAAGCTATGCTTAAATGACCCTAATGGTGATCTGTAAGTCTCAAACAGTGAGTTTTATTGTGTTATCATGTATAAATCTCCAATTTCCTTCAGATTGATAACCATGTAAGAATCTAAAATCTATCATTTTAAATTCATGTATGGCTACCTGATGATCTACTGGCTGAATCAAATCTTCCTGTTGGATGACATGGACAGCCCTTCATTTTGGTGAGACAGCTGGGAGGCCTGGGACCTTCAGCTGGGAGTGACCCAGTGCTTGCTCATAGCCCACAGCTTGGGCTGACACATTTGGTCACCTGGTCAGCTGGTGGGGACCTTCACTTCAGTCAATGCAGTTCATAGAAAACTTTGTGACTGGCCCTGGTAGGGGAACAGGAGACATTATTCTGGTTTTTGGGAAAGACTGGAGGATGGAGGTTGCTGAATCAGTTTTGGACTGTCCTTGGGTAGATTTGTGTTCATGATATGGCAATTGTTTGCATTATATTTTATCTGCTATGATAGTCAATAGCTTTAATTGTTTATTTTATTCAAATTAAATGATAAAACTAATTTAAATCCACAGAATCTGCCCCTGCTCTTTTTCTTTTCTAAAGTTAAATTGATCAAGAATCAAAGAGATACACAGTTAAATACAATCTTATACCAAAAGCTTTTGCAAATAGGTATTTGTTTCCATGACCAAAGTGGTTGCCTGAAGCCCAACACAATCATAATCTGAAATGAAAGAGTAGTTAGTTTCTTCCTTGCTGAGATGGGAATTCATTAACACTGTTAACAGACTTTGGTGCCTACTAACATTACTCTAAAATTATAAAATAACCCATGAATGTATGACATAATCTGATGTTAAAGGCATTCTAGTGAAAGGAAATTCTTCTTTAGGTTGTATCTTGTGAACAATTGACTATAATAAATTGATGTGTTGTATGTTGCATGGCTTTAAATATTGTAGCAGTATGAAATAAGTTGGAACTTGAATGAAGGAGAAGACAGAAAGGATAGAAAAATAATAGAATCACCCATGTCAGAGAGAGAAGGAATGTGCATTCAGTGTAGCTTTCTTAATATTTGACATAGATTTTGAATGTTTTCCAACATTTTTGCAGCTTCTAGCCACCTTATATTATTTACAATGTAGCACTTGATAGAGAATGCATTTAATAAATGAAATTCATTTAATCATTGACTATGCTAATGCCAAAACAAATCCACATTACGACTTATGAATCACAAACCCACTGGGATATATCAGTCTATCACTGCCACAAAAGTTCACAGAAAAGATGGCCTTTGTAAAGTGCCTTGAATGTTAATAAATCAGGCCCTAAATTTTACAAAGCCAGTGCAGTTGGAAATAAACATCATCCTTGACTGACATAGTTCTGTTCAGGCTAGGAAGTCAGTTCTCACCAAATGAGAATTTGACTGACTGAATGTTAGGTTTGTGATCTAACATCTCATCTGCTGCATTAAAAATGTTTACACTCTTGCCCTTCTGATGCTAGGATCTACCTGTGTATCTTTTCCTGATATAATTCCAGTCTTTAAATATTTATATGCAGGCTCAAATAATCTCTTTTTTTTTTTTTCCTAAAGATATTATGGAATCCTCCCCTGGCAATTTCTGAAACCAGTACTTGTTCTGGTCTTAAACAGCACTGGGGAAATTAAATAGAAGGAATGGGGTTCCTGTGTCTGATGTGCTGGGCTTGGTGTGCTGCTCCAGAGTGTGCCTGGGAAGAGGCTGATGGAGAAGAGTGGAAGAAATCCAGTGGGTCTTTCAAGGTATCAAAGAATTGCAGATACAAAAGAATGTAAGAATGTAATTCTCTTACATTCGTTTGTAAACCCCGTCCTCATAAGATGTAAAAGTCATTAAATGGCAGCATGATTCAGTGTTCTATGTTTTCAAAGCATGTTTCACTTTGATGTTATATCTGTGAACAGAATTGTTCCTTACTGCCAAAATCACAATGGTACTTCAGCTGTGCCAGTGCTGCCTGATGAGCTTGACCAAAGAATGCCCAGGGTGAGGGAACCCGCACCCCACATTGCACACTGAATTTCACACTGCAGAATTGTTTCCTGGTGGTTTTCAATCCTCCTTCCTACAATCGACATAGGATCAGAAAGTTGTTTTTAGAGGTGGTAATTTGGAGGTAAATTTAGAGGTGGTTTTTAGAGGGGGTTTCATCAAAGCCTTACAAGAATTTTTGTGTATTTAAAACCAGCTATCTTAATAATAGTGTATACTTTACTGGTGTTCTCGCAGCCATTCTTTTTTTTTTTTTTCCTTGATTGTACATTTTTGTGCTAGAATGACGACCCTGTCTGAGATGTAAATTAGATGCAAAGGAAACAAAATATAATTTCTGAATTCCTGACTAGCAAGCAGAGTGATAATGCAGAGGATAGAGAAGTTTTAAGGGCCATGACATTGAGAATCTTGGGCATCTGTCAGTACTTCACAGTGTCAGCTGGCAAGACTACAAATCGGAATGTTTTAGCTTTTGGTCCTGGATCTGGCCAGGACTGGGTGGTACAGGGGAATAAAATTAGCCAGCTTCTCCATGGGTAAGTCATGGTAGGATTAAAAAATATTTGGTCTTCCTGCTCTGTGTAAGGTTTTCTGTTGCAATCATCCCTGTTCAGTCTGAGTACAGAGCAGCCATGTGCTCATGGAGACCATACACTCTGCTCGCGGGTGACAAAAGTGCCTGATGAGAATGTGTGCGCTACTAAAATGCAAGATGTAATTAAAACACATCTGCCCTCACTGAAGTCATACAAAATGCAAAATAAAAGCTGCTAATGAAAACATTTTATCTTTATAATTGTTCATTCATGACCACAGACTAATGCAGCAGAGCCAGGGACAAGGGGCAAGATATAGGAAGACAGGATGATAACAAAAGTATTGAAAACCTTTTTTCCCCCCCTCTTCATTTCTGCACAGTAACACCACAAGGCTGGGCCTTGTTTATAGGAAGGAAGTAAGGTATTTTGCCATTTGAGCATAAATATGTTCAATTTCCCAGTTATTACAAAGTTGCCAACTGTTCTTTCTGGAAATACTCTGCTTGTTTTTATCTGCAAGACAGGCATTTTGAATGTTTCTGTCGGTGGTCATGCTGTGGTAACAAGATGCTTCCACCTCAAGGCACTCAGAGTTACCCACAGTAACCAATACCAGCATAATTACCCTGGAGACAATGCTTCCTTCTTTTTAGGCCCTGTACAAGGACAGAAAGGTGAACTGAGCTCTGCTTATCTCTGCTTTCTCACACAAATGAATGACATCTCTATGTGAGCAACAAAGGCAATGCTAAAATTGTTACAATTAATCAGTCATTCAATCTGTGCTGAAGGAGTGAAGGCAATTCAGAGGAAAAGGGAGAAAGCAGAATGTGCAGCTGTCAAGAACTGAGGACACAGATTTATTGAATGAACTCATCTAGGAATCACATGTATAGTAGAAATGTGCCCCACTGCATGAGAGGCAGTGTCTAAAGTTTTCCTGATCAGCAGTTACCACATAAGGAAGCTGCAACTGTTACTGGTTTTTGTCTTACCCTTGCAGCTTTGTTGTTGATCATTAATCTTCTGTATTATAAAGGGGCCTGAGTCAGGACATAATTTCAGCAGACACTTGTACAAACATGCACCACCTCCCTGCTTTTTTGTGGGAAGACTTTACCATTACTCTGAAATACAAAAGGGCTGGAAGGAATAGCCAGTAAGGAGCAGTTAGGGACTTGGGGATTATCTAGTTTAGAGAAATGAAGACTGAGGGGTGACCTCATTGCTCTCTACAGCTTCCTGGGGAGGGAAGGTAGAGAGGGAGACGCTGAGCATTTGGAGCCTACCACAAGCAAAATTCTGTTGTGGAAATTGCAAGTTACAGAGAACTACCATGCCCTTTGCTCTGAGTGGAGGTTTTGTAAATGTTGTTGTTGTTTTGTTTAAATTTAAAAATAATTGGCTCGATTTAAAATAATTTTTTTTGATTTATATCACTTTGGTGTTTTCAGTTTGTGTGCAGTGTTCTAGAACATTACTGTTTGTGTTTGAGTTCCTTTGTACTTGGCATATCCTAAGGGTGCACTCTCTCTCTGTAGGAAAGGAACATCCTACAGCATCACAAACATGCAGTAGGATGTCATTTGTCACCAATTCTTGGATGACTTCCAATATCACTTATCTGAATAGAATTATTCTAGGCTTTAAATCCTCTTTTTTTTTTTTTTTTTTTTTTTTTTTAAGGAAATAGGTTATTTTGTGTGGTCTCTAGCTATGCTGATCTGTTTGACTTTAGTATATTCCTCTGCCTAGGCAGACCTAACTTCACTTGCAGTGTGTTTGAGCTTGAGTGACAGAGGGCCCTGGTTTGAAGTGAATGTGGCTGTAGAGCAATGGCTTCATTCTGAGTGTTGCTGCCCTTACTGTGCATGGACAGCTGAGAGAGAGCTTATCAAAAAATTACGGCATCAGTGTTGTTGCATGGTTCCTGAACTGCCTTCAAACAAAACTTCTCATCCCATGGAGACTGAGGGGCTTCTTGTCTGTGTGGACTCTGAAAACAGCATCCCCCACTTTGCTGCTCGGGAGCTGGTGGACAGCCAGAACTGGTCCCTTTGCCATTGTGCCTTTGGAGGTGGCATCAGCTGACAGTGCTTCATAAATAGTACTCTGTGTTTAACAGCTGCCCAGGGGTCTGCTGAGGTTTTGAAATGAAGGATTGAAGGGCTCTCTCTAGAGGCTTTTACAAAAGAGATGAATGAGTAGTGAACAGTACTGGTGGGGCGGGGATTCTTGTACAAAGAAGCAAAGCTGGATCTGTAGCAGTCAAAGACTCAGATAATTGGTGACAGTGTGTCCTGTCCCTCATCTGCTTCTGCCAGAGTGCAGCTCGTGCTGTCATCTACTCGAGGCAGATTGCAGTGTCCTGGAAGTTTGACCAAGCTTCAAAGCTTTGACTATCACAGTGGAGAGCGTTGCCCTCGGCAGACATCCATTTCCTTCTAATGTGGAATACAGTCTGCAATGTTAGTTTGTTCTTTTTTACAGAGTTCTGGTCTGCAGACATGTTCTCTAAAGAAGTGCCATGAAGCATGATGATAGCTGCTGGCACAGCAAGAGAAAAGAGAGAGTTTAGACTAAACCCGTCAAATAAAACAATTTAGTAGAAAATCTTTATTGGTGTTTTTTAATTTATTAGAAGGAAAACACCGTGTCAGCTCTTTTAAAATTGTACTTTCAAAAGGGTGGCAGAAAACAGTATGGTATTTTTTCTGCAGGTTCTTTCAGAGTTGACTTTGAATAGATAAAATACATTTGTATTTTCATCGTTTAAATGTTGTTAAAATATGGGGCTGAAGTTTTGCAATCAATTTCTTATGCAGTGCTTTGAATGGGTGAGAAAGCATCCTAGATCAGTGTGATGGGTTATGGCTTCAAACCCCAAGGACCTGAGAGACTGGGTGAATAGTCTGTGCTACGTTCTGTGCTAAGATGCTGTCTGTCCTTGTGGTACCTCCTTTTTCCTTTTGAAGGATACCAGCTTAATATATGATATTCTGTACTCCTGAATTATTTAAAAACACACAATTATGTAGGCAAGGAAAATAATTCAGTCTGAATGTTAATTGCAAGAAAGTTCTGTTAGGTTGCCTGTTTGATGCTTTTTCATACTCCCTTTCAAAAGAGATAGTATGTATGAGAAGGGATCCACCTCAGATCCTGCTCTGGTGAGATGCTGCTCCAGAAAGGAGAGTCTTGGTTTTAAAGACCTTATGACTCCACAAGTTCTGTGGGTTTCAGCTTCTGTTGCTATGTTTGGGGTCCAAATCTCTATTTGGAGCTAGGAAAATGCTGTAAAGCCATGTGAACTGCTGTTCAGCCTGGCACAACTGAAAGCCAAAACTTTCTGCTTGCATCAGCCACACCCCATCTGTTTCTCCTTGCCACCTTCACCAGCTTTATCAGCCTAGATAAAATATGAAAAATCTCACCTTATTGCTCAACCATGGCAAGTTGAGGCTTTCTGAAAATTCAGACTTGTGTTTTTCTATCTAGATGGGTAGCTAGTTCTCATTTATGCCTCTGTAAACTTAAAAAGACCATAGAGTATTTAATTAGACTTTCCAATATGTTACTTCTATTTAAAGGAGAAGATTTGGGTAATGAGGGCTGTAAACCTGGGCAGAGAGGCATAATGCTAAATTTCAACACACCCACTGGTCCTTTGAGATTGCTTTTATCTTTATCTGAGTTCTAAGCTTTTCTTTTTTAATGATACCTGGAGATTCTCAATTTGCGATAACTTAAATAACCAGTTCATGTAAAGTAAAAAAAAAATAAAAAGCCAAACAATAATTTCATTGATAATCACTTAGCTGAAGATTATTAGTTGTCAATAATTTTGGGCCTAAATTTGTTGTACCTCAAAGACTATATTATACCTCAAAGACAAATATTATATAATTCAGACTTTTGAATCACAGGTTCTTCTGGAAATCTGAAGTAAAAATCAGACTATGAATTTGCAAGAAAATTTGAGTAATTCAGAGAATCCTGACATTGCTAACATTGAGTGCAAAAATACTAAGGACCTTATTGATTAAAATTCATATCAAATAGAGCGGGACTTTCTGATGTGACTGAGTGATTTTTATTACATGGGGGTTTTTCAAAGCATATCTTTCTTGTAGACAAGTAGCTCAATAAAATACATGATAGTAGGGCAAGTATCAGAAAGTTTCTATACTTTTCAGAGTGGTCATTTCAGTCTAAATGGTCAAGACCATTTCCATTGCATTCTGTGTATTTTTATTTCTGGATTTCATTGTCCTGCATTGAGAATGTCTGGAATCACAAAGATAATGACATTCAAGTAAATGTTGTTAAAGCACTTTAAGAGCTTCTGGTAAACTGATTTATATGCAGCAGCTGTGGGGTAAACTGCAGCAGTAATTGACCCCATTGCCCTTTTCTGGTTGTTCAAGGTGGAGTAATCTCAGGGGGACCTGTTCATCTCTGCCCCACAGTGCAAGATGACTGCAGAGTCATTGCAAGGAATTCGGGTTTAGGCTTATAAAGATTTGTCACTAGCCACTGGATATCACTGGGCTCAATAAAATCAACAAGCTTATAATTCCTCTGAACTATCTAACAGTAACCTAATTTAGAAATGCAAATAAGAAAAACATCTACCCTAACATTAAAAATGTCTTAAAATATTACAGATTCAAGTCACAGGAAAGAGTGCTGATCTTTGAAAGCTTGATGCCAATTATGTGCTTCACTGAATTAAAATGAACTCATATTATTAATAAAGACTCAAATGATCTAGTCTGCTAGTCCAACCTTTCATCACCTCATATTTTCATTAGAAACGAACTTTTCAATTACGAACTGTCTTCCAAAACTTAGTACTGAGTTCCAAAATTAAGTTTTCCAGACTGTGATTCAGTCACATGAACTTAAGTAATACAGAAGAATCTTGTAGCATTTGACACTGTTACATGTCCTTCTCTCTTGCTGCTTCATGGGTCTTTTCACATTAAGTGATCATCTTGTTCGGGCCACTGACAGTGAAAACTAAATCCAACTGTGCAGGGACCTTTAGAAGAATAAGGCTCAGAAATAATCCAGATATATACAAAGAATAACATCTGTCAAAAGCAATATTGAAATCTGAAAATTGAAATGCAGCTGTCAGCTCTTCTGATGACTGCCAGAAGCAATGAATGGAATGAAAAAATATTTGAGAATGCTTTGTGCTTTTTTTTCTAGTTTGAAGAACATTTCCTAATTGGAATATTTTATCCTAATAATCCTAAAGGAAATCCTGTTGATTAAGTTAAGAACATATGACATGTGAGCTATTCCTGGACTTAGAGGTATTCTTGTGCTGGGAATTGGTAGATGAGGTTTCTACAGCTAATTTTGTACTGGAATTTTTGTTCAATGTTGAACAAAATCTCTGAAAATTTATATAGATATTCAAGCACCTGCAACACTCCTCATTACTTTTACTGTCTATTTTTTATCAGAATACTTTAATATTACACACCAAACTTGGTGGGATTTGTCTTAGGTGGGTCAGATACTATTAATCTGGGAATTGTTTTAGTTATAACCAAACTGTAGAAAATAAAAATTCAGAAAGGTTGTCAACTAGTTATCACATACATTTACACCCACACCTGCTATGATGCTTAAGGAATCATAAAAAAGGAATGGAAATGTTGGAATGTTTTGCAAAGAGCTACTCAGTATCAAATAGCTCTGTAGAAACACTTGAATTTTCTCTCCCAAAGCAGTTTAAAACTGTGTTTGAGCTAAATAGATTTACTGTAAAATTAATGGTGATTTATAAAGGAGAAAACAAAGAAAACTTAATATGGTGTGTTCCTGGAAGTTTCTTTGAGCTGAGTTCATGTACACTCATGGAAGTCAAAATTTTTATTGAAAGCTTATTTTTTAAACTGAATGTTGTATTTTCATTTTAAAAAAAAAAGTAAAAAAATTGTCAGGAAACAGTAAAAGGCTTTGGAAAATAATCAAATATATATATACTTAAAAGGTAAGCCAAAAATACAAATGCTATTTGCCTCAGAGGAAAGTAGTAAGATTATCTAAATAATGAATATGATCAGAAGTTGGAGAAAGGAAGGAAAAAAAACCCCTAGAACAAAAGTTTTATCATTATATAATGATATTAAGTTGCAGGGTGTTTTGGTTGGGGGTGGAGGGGTACTGTAAGAGACACAGCTTCTGTGTCTCTTACTTCTCCAACCTCATTCCTAGATATCTCCTAGCTAGGAGTTCTTCAACAGAATTTTGTCTTCCTTCTCCTGGATTTTACTCAAGTCTCTCTGCCCAGCAGCCTGCTTGCTCACCATTTGTTCTCCTTCTTTCTTCTGGTCCAAGTTTTTTTGGGTCTCAATCTGTCTTTTCCCTAAACTTACACAGTTTCTTTTTCATTCCTCAAGCTCTTCTTCTTCCCAGTCTGTTCCCTGAAGGATCGGTGCTCTCCCTGGATGTTTGAGTTTGAGAGCTGCCTCTCGCGTGTTGCTTGGACTTAGTAAGGAAAGTATTGAAATAGCAGCAAAGACCTCTTGCCTTAGTTCAGATTGTTCAACTCAGACTTGGCACTGAGCTGTAACTGCAGAGAAAGACCTTCTCAGGCCCCTGGAGCATGTCCAGTACAGACAGAAAGGTTGGGAAATACAAGTCCAGGAAGTGCTGGCTGTGCACAGACCACAAGGCTTGAAGCTGGACTTTTTTGAGTGGCTTTTCATTGAAAGAGCCAAAGGCACAAGATCTCTGCCAATTTGGCAAGTCCTTATTCTAAAGCATGGGACTTTTTAAAGAAAGGTCTTCAGAATCTTTTGCTTTCTAAGCAAATGCTATTTCCCATTGCCTTTTTCTCAGGAATGGCTGCAGTATTTTGACTGAAATTTTCCAGGAAATTCAGGCTAGGGGAGACACATCACCCAGATGATTACAGCTTTCTCAGTGGTGCAAGTGATTGAGAAAAGGGTCTTTACTAGGGACACAGCATCAACATTAACTGAAATCTGTTCTGTCAGGGAAAGTTTTTTTCTGTTTTTCTCTGCAGGTGTTTATTTCTTAATTCTTCTACTTTTAGTACCTGTTCCTTAAAGCTTGTTATTCTCTTCATGTTTCAGTAAGCAAGCAGTGACATGAAAACACTTGACAGTCAAGTCTGACTCTCACAGTTGCATTTGAAACCCAGCAGAGGAAACTTTGTTATCAGAGTCTTTTCAAGCAAAAATTATTATTATCTGGGAGGAGCTCAGCTTGATTATTAGATTGCCAAGCTTTGTGCAAACCTGCTTACATTTGCAAGCCAACAAAATTGATGTGGAACACTGTGCTATATAACCAAGAACTGCATTTTTCCCAGTGTCTTTCAAGATAGATTTTTCCTGTTGTCTGTATTTCATTAAAAGCCAAATAACTGCCATTATTTATCAGTAATTTTAGAAAATGTTAAAGGTTATATTGGTGAAGATTTTTTTAATCTGAATTTTAGGTTTGTTTGTAGCACCTTTGTTCAGAATTGCTGCTTTCATGCTGGGAACACTTGAAATCACTCCTAGATACAGTTGCATTGAAAATATGTATGTATACATGTTTAAATTAGCATGTTTGTTTCTATTGTAATGAACACAACTGAGTACAGCAAGCTGGTGTGGCATGTGCTGTTCCACATGTGGCTGTGCAAAGCAGTCAGCGCTCCATTACCTGTGTGAAATATCTGGAACACTTTTATGGAAAGATATGAATTAGAATAAGTTTCTAAATCCCAATTATAAAGTTTTGGGTTTTTTTCTGTATAACCTGTTTTGTATTTCCCTGCACTTGAAATAGCAAGGAAGTCAGAGTAAGCACAAAGAATTTGGAGGCACAAGCAGGACTGAAAAATCCTTCATGTAAAAAGTACAGATTGAAGATTTGGCAATGGGGTACATGGGCATCTGTTCCTAGGCACAGCCTGGTGTTTAGGCATGGCTGACAGTGAGTGAGTTTGGTAATGCTTCTGGTCTGCAGTTTGTGTAGAGCCACCTAAAGAGGACCAGATCACCTGGCACTGATTGACACAATGTTTAACTGAGACATAGAGGAATGAGAGGATGTGGAGGCTGACTGACTTCCCCACAGGGTCCATATCCTTGAGCTTTTTGGTAGGTTTATATATTGAAGATAATGCACAAAGTTTTTCTATTCTATACTCCCTGTGTACCTAAATGAAGTGTTTTGTCATCCAGAATTATTACTAAAAGTTTGTTCCTCTACTTATTAGTTGTTACCTCATGAGAGGATCTGCTTTGTCCTGTCTTCATACTGGGTTTTCCTATTATCAAAATGCACCCTAACACCATTATAAATAGAAGATAGAGACTGAAAATGTAGTTTTTTCTATTATTTTTTTTTCAACTTTATAGCATGGTTTTCTAAAAGGATTAAGGTATTTGGTGACATTTACTGGATGTGGAAGGAGTTGGAACTGGTCAAAGATTTTAACAGAGGATGGGGAGCTAATGCATCATAAATTTTTTCATAATTTAAAGTATATAATTTTGGGCAAGTCCATCATATAATTTAAGGTCATGATGGCACCAACAGTTAAAATGCTTCAGTTCTTATTATTAAATTGTTTGAGCTTTAATAGCAAGTGGCTGTGATGCCAATTTCCAGATCTCCTGGGAAAGTGTGGTATGATTCAGGAATGTCAGTCACCCAGTGCCATCTTATTTATGCTATGGATATTTTTTTCTGAGTAGTAACACTTGTTTGGGATGGCCATGTGAATTACCCCTTAAGAAAAGACATAAAATATTTCTATCATTTATTTGCAGTTACTTGTACTAAAACATTTATTGTAGCATTCGCTATTTCAAAGGCACTAAATGGAAATATCTGGGGAAAAAAATCATTATTCACAAAAACTGTTTTTGGAGATGTTTATGGTCAATCAATATTTTTTTTTCTATATCATTTACATTAGAAATGAGTACATGCCTGGAAGATAAAATGTTGTGTAAATTCATGACTTCCCATAGCTGGCAGTGGAAAAAAGAGCATGTAAAGTTTGCAGCATCCCTCCTGCCTCCATTGGGAACTGCTTCTCCATATTGAGTTTTTTATTCTGGACTCATAACTCTGAGCTTCCAGACTGATTCTTTGGGTTGGAACTGCCAGCTGATGGGCAGGGAGAAGGGAGTTTATCCATCCATATGCAATATCAAGTAACATCCCAAGATGTCACCTATTTACATTTTGCTCAAATGCCATGATATTCTAAACAGTGGCCTGAAGAAGCGTGCTGAAATGGAGCCTTCTGCAACTTTGCAGGCATCTATCAATGGTTACTGCTGATAAATGACAGTGAAAAAAATGGCTTGATGAATTGCAACTTTTTCTCAGTGTAATACATTCTAAGATTTGCTGCTTCCTCTGATAAAGGTTTTTTTTCTGTGTATGCTTTGAGCTGAGTACAGGCACTCCCTTACTGCCCTGAAATGGGTGTTTATGGTTTGTGCAGGACAGGAAGGCCTTTTATCCTGGGCTATGAGCTCGTGGGCAAGGCCTTCTGAGAAAATTGTCAGTTTGTGACATGGGAAACTTTCCCGTGTGTGTTCATACCCTGATATACCCAACAAGATAAAATGCATTTTGTTTTACTGAGAGATAAGCACTTTCACCTGTTCATGAGCTGAAAACATGCACAATTACCATAGAATAAGTGATGCACATTAGTTTTCTCTTTAGCAAAGTGTGTATGTGTCTATTGTCTCTCTGATAAAATTGCTTCAGAATATAGTACTATCAGGCAATTATGGAACTAATATGGGAAAGAAAAGTTTCTCTTTAATCTTCATCAAATGGTATTTATACAACAAAGGGATATCAGTTCTAGATTTATTTTTGTAATGCTTTGAAGCATGAGGTTGCATGCTTTTTATTCAGTTCTTACTAATAAATTTGGGTTTCTCCTCATTATCCATAGATGTCTAACCTGTCTAGTGGCTGGTATGAATACCTGAAAGAAGAAAATTAAGAATTCTGTGTTCTTTCATGCTGATGAAACTCAATGAAATGAACACTCATCACTCATTCAAGCAAAATACAAAGTAAGAAGTAAATTTTTGAAAGTTCAAATGTAGTTAAAATTTCAAATCCTTTCTTTTACTTTTTTCTTTTTGCAGTATTTGCCATCTCTCTTAGAAATCCAAAGAGAACATATTGGTTATCAGGAAATGGATGAATCCATACCCTCCAGAGGCAGAGTTCAATTGGGGAAAAATTTCAAGATATGGAGAACAGATATCAATGAACATAAACAATACTGCTGTGAGAAGAGAGAGCTGGGACTACTCATGGCTCACATGAATTCTTACAGTAAGTACAGCTTGAAGGTTAAAGGGGCTCCTTTGGGCAGAAAAATCTTTGAATAATGTATTTTTAAACAAAATCATTTTCATAAGTGTTCAATCGGAATCTCAAAGCCAACTTGATCTGTGTAAAATTCAGCCAGAGGATATCCTAGAAAGTTCAAAGTGAGGCTTAATGCAATTGCACCTTGATGAAGAAACCTTTGGCATTTTTGTGGCTATCAGTATTTTAGGAGCAATATGACATTTAAATAAAATCATTAGGGAGGAAATGAACAGTGTGAATTATGAAATTCTTTGTTTTTTGGCAATACTGAAAAGCAGATGTGAAACACATGGCTGAGACAGATATTATGCAGACTTTTTGGGGGAATTTTAAAATTTAAATAAAAACAAATTCAACTTTTTTTGTGAAGGGCAAATCTTTAAAGAAATACAAATATGAGATGTTTTCTTTGAAACAAATAATACATTTAAAAATAAAATTTCTACTTAGAAATGTTAGAAATTACTTCAGCATTGTTTTGATATTTCCTTCTTTTTGTTTTGACTGGTCCACACTTTTTCAGTCAAATCACTGTCCAATGAGTGGGGTTTTTTTCCAAATTGGTTAAAGTCTGAATGAGACTTATTTTTACAGCTAGGCCTATGAGTCTTTATGATATGAACTCAAGTTGCAGCAGCTAAACATGATTTTGGTTTTTGTGAATTGGCATATGAGGGGCAGGTATACTGCTTATAATAAAAGTTTAAAAAAAAATTCCTGCTTTTCTAGAGCAATTATCCATACTCATAGTACAGATCTCTGCATTTCAGTTTGAAAAGCAGTGGCCTGTGACCTTTTACTCAGTAAGTGATTTAACCCTAATTTGTGGTTACAAACTTCTATTTATTTTAAAACCCCAGAATGACAAAACATCTGTTTTCAGCCACCTGAACACAGTGTTCTCTTTAACAATTTTCCATCAGGGCTGCTGTGATATGAAATCAGTGAGAACTCAGTAAGGTGTGACAATATGTGAGAAAGTCGCTGAGAGTAGAAAGTGCCAGATTAGTTGATTTCCTGTAGTATTTTGTATCACAACTGTGATTTGAAGGTCTAAAGGAATATTTGTTTTCCATCAGGTGCTCATGTTTTGTTTCCTATGCGATATCTGTTTGGTTTTTATAATCTATTTGCCTCTGCTATAAAGTGATTATGTATTTAGGACCTCAGGATAAACCAGTAATTATCCTGAAGGTGTCATTGACACTGAACTGTTATGAATACCCAAGACCTGTTATGGTAGGCACAGTGGATCATCTGCTGCCCTTTTTATTAAAGAACCCCAGGCTTTTTTATTGGCTTTTTAATAGTCATATATGTTTGGAGAACCCTTTTTGCCTCATGGTTAGAATTACGTTCTGCATTGTTATCTCTATCTTTTAATTATATCTCCTATGTGTGCTCTCCCGTACAACTGTAGCACTGCTCCTGCTTTAGACCCCCCTAGTGTACAAACATAGGACGATGCTTTTGGAAGGCAGTTACACCTTGGGAAATGCTAATGGACATCCTAAAGCAATTTGTGTCCTTTCTTGTGTGACAGAGATATTGATCAAATGCCTGGTGAGTTAAATGGTTGCAGCTTAATCGTGTAAACTTGTGCATTGAGGATTCTACTGCTGGGAGTCAGTGCTGTAATATTTCTCTACCCCGACTCAGAAATCAGAGTCCTGATTTCTGCCTATCTTCCAGCTGATTTTTCCAAGCTCTGTGCCATAGAACAATATGTAATTATGGAATACTTAAGAGATTTTGTTGCTGTATTTTTTCTGGCTGCTGTAGCTACAGTAGCCTGTACAGATTTGCCTTTCCCATCGTTTCTGTTAGCTGTTCTGAGAAGGGAGAAAACCTTCCTGCTGCTAAGCATGTTATCTGCAGAGTCGATCTATCTGAAGAGTTCTGAGAAAAAGCCAAATGACAATATGTCAGCTTTGCAGTTTTGGAGAAATTATCCCACATTACCTTGGCAGTGGTAATAGTTTACAATGTTCATGGGCTGTAATGGGCTGTTTGCCTTAAAGGGCTTTGACAGTTTTGCTGAACTTAACATGTACTCAGCTACGGGATGATCTTTCTTCACTACATCACTTGCCGTTTGAATAGGTCACATTTTGATAAGATGTGTTTGATTTACTGTGAAACTGCTGTATAAAACCTCCTTTTTGCTTACATATTTCTCAAAAGATTTACTGTATTATTCTGAGAGGAAATACCTAATTATTTGCTGCTGAAAGCCATGTAAGAACACCTCTCTATTTCTGAAATAGTTTAGTGATATCTACCACAGTAAGTTTACATCCAAAATGAATAATGCAGTGGAAAGTGATTTCATTTTATGGGTTTGTTGAGCTGGAGTCTAGCTTTGTCATAAGACAAAAAAATAAGTCGGAGCCTGGTGGAGGAGATGTGTGTTGGGGAGCTGTTGTCAGGGGCTTCTTTGACTCCATTATATCCAGGTGTGGAACTGAGCATTTGCTGGTGCCATTGATATCAGATCAAGCTGTATAGGTACTTCTAAACCTTTCAAACACAGGCCTCCTCAGAGAGTGCCTCTGAAATAGTTTCTTCTTACAATGATATTTCTTCCAATTACATATAGCAAAAGATAATATTTAGAAGAAAAAAACTGCTGCCATGATGGATGGAGCTTGCCTGTGCTCTTCTAACCAGCATCACCAGGTATGATTTGTAGAACTGCCAGAAGAACTGTTTTTGGTAAGAGTTGCACTGCAGAATGGTCTGGACTTTTCTGCAGGATTTGGATGTCTCTTACCGTTTTGTTCAGAGAGGAAGTGCTGGTTGTGTCAGGGCAGGCCAGCACAATGAGGTGATGAAACATCAGCACCATGTCTGTGATTTTAACACCTCTACCAGGATACTTGTATAGAGTTTAAGGCCTATAAAAGTTTGTGTAAAGAGAAAAAGCAAAATGAAGAAAATATCTTTAAGAACATCTACTGTCATGTAAAATTTCTCTTATGGTGGATATAAGGTTAATATAAGGCTCTTCACACATAAGCATTTGAAGCAAAGTTGTCTGAAGCTGTCATGACAACACTAAGCTCCAGAATGGCTCATTTTGTTTGCCATTTTGAAGATGATCTTAACTGGGCGCCACCATACTGTGATCATGAATGATGAAAAGTAATGCTGTGTGAACATACTGCACAAGAGAAGGTAATAAGTATTGTAATGCTTAAGGAAAGGTTAATGACGAAGGTAATGAAAAAGCTTTACAACAAAGAGTAAACTGTTTCCCTGAGTTGGAATCTAAAGCCCATGCATAGCTCCTTGGCTGTGTCTTTGGCTCTCCTCCAGTTGGCAGAGCCACTTGTGAATCGTAGCTCTTTGTTTTTAAATGTATATAAAGTCCATATCCCAACTCCTTTGTCTGCAAGCAGAGCAGTTGAGCAGATCAGCCCCATTGTCTGAGCATCTGACAATGCCCATAAAGTATTGTAAGAAAATGATGGTAATTCTATTCCACCTGTTGTTTGGCTCTAAAAGCGGAATTTTCTTAGAATGGGCCTTCAGCCATCCATGCTTATGTTTGAGAAATGGTAACAGACATTCTGTTTATCACTTGTGATAGCTGCCCATATGCCATGTGTGAGGTGTCAGGTGGAAGCATCCTTACTGCTCTGTATCATAGCAAGACACACCGTGAATTTCAACCTGGCTGAATTTAGAACCCACAGAGTATGTTCATTCAGCCAGAGGGCGTCCCATTAAGTGGCATAAGGAAAGTCTCTTTCAATTGCTAAAGACCTTTCGTGCTGTAATCCCTGCTGCTCTTGGGAATTGGATTTGGGAAGTTAAACCAAACCTTTTTCTGGCAGCTCTGTGACAATGCCTCCAGGGCTGCTAATGTATTAGGGAAAAATTCTGCCAAGCTTTCTACAATGTAACATTTTTGTTCATAAATAT
The DNA here is from genome assembly GCF_031753505.1 of Anomalospiza imberbis. Taxonomy (NCBI): domain Eukaryota; kingdom Metazoa; phylum Chordata; class Aves; order Passeriformes; family Viduidae; genus Anomalospiza; species Anomalospiza imberbis. The sequence continues at coordinate 11,574,972 of NC_089693.1, read as the reverse complement.
ACCAGCTGGTTTTAATGACACTTGTGAGATATTGATGCAGAAAGTCAGGGTGGCAGCATCTTTGTTCATGGGTGGCAGCTCATGAACAGCTTTAATTCCAGCTGCTTAGAAAGGAACAAGAAACGTCTGAAGTTAGACATGAATCAAAGTTTTTGCAGTTAAATGAAACACCTGACTTTCCCTTCCACTTCCATGACATTCCTAGTGATCTGATATTTGCTGTACCAGGCAGATCATCCCTGTGAGCTGATGGGTGAATTCTTTATCTGTATGTCCATTCACAGTTCTGCAGCTGTTTCAGTTTCGGACACAACTAGTGTTGATATTTCCTCTTGATGAGCTGTTTTATTCCATATCAGTCTAGCACTTCCATAGTCATCAGGAGTCTCAGTAAGAGATAGCTGTTCCTTGATAAATAGTAAAGAACACATCAGCTGCTGGCATCTTGCTTTATCCTCTTGAATCATATAGGGAAAATTTTATATGTAGCAAACTTTAATTAATGAGTGTCTTTCCTGGGTTTATTATCCATTTCAACTTCCATAATAGGGCTGCATCTGAGTGAATGGCATATTTCCATTCTGAAAATGACTAGTGAGATTCATGTGTTTGCTTTCATTCCCTCTGTGTGTCTGCCTCTGCTCACCATTCTTTCATAACAAAGCTGTCCCCAGCTTGCTTTTTAGTGTTTCAGATTACATAAAGGTGCTGACATTCAACACAGATAGTACATTTGTTTATTTTTCAGTTTACTGAATGCATCTCCCAACATAAATTTCAGTAGGTGAAAAAGATAACAGAGAATATTGAGCATAACAGAAACAGTGCTACAGCAAGTGAGTTCACACAATCTCTTGTACCATAGCTAATGGGATGCCCTTGCAGATATGCTGATAAAAGGGCTGTTTTAAGTCCTGCCCTATTGTGCTACCACAAGCCATGCTGACTGCGGGGTGATGGCCTCCAAACTCTGCAGGCAAATGCTCAAAGGGCAAGGGCAAACCACAGTTACCTACTGCAGGGACTTGCAGCTGCAGCCATTGATTTCCTGGTGCACAAATGAGAAATGACATCAGATGAGCTTTGTGCTAGAGACTTGATTAAATTGAATGCTGCACCAGGCAGAAAGGATTACAGTGATGTTAGGTTTCTAAGAAAACGAAGCACGGAAGTCTAGGCTGTACCTCTGTCAGCTGAATCTGACAGCATTGGTCTGCCAGAAAAACTTCTGAAGGTAAAGACTCCAGTCTGATGTACTTTGTTTACATTGAGCTTATGGTTGTTTAAAATCTGGGTTTGGTGCTGCATATGTTTGGATAGAGCAATCCAACTGACTTCTGGTATTTCAGATCTTAACACTGATTTAGCTTCTTATTACATATGCACAATCCACCAAGTGCACATTCCTGTCTAGGTGCTGTAAATTAGCTACAGTATATGAATCTCAGCATGTAATGTGATAGCATTTTATTCATGTTGGAAGTAATGACTGCATTATGTATTTCTTGCCCAAAGAGAAATAGCGTGACTTCAGGCAACAGAAATTAACAGTATGAAGCATTATTATTTGTGATGTTGTTGATGTTTTAATTGCTGATCATTAATCTGTGTTCTTCAACTCCAGTGTTGGTGAAATTATAATTAGTCCAGTGTGTTTTGCTGAAATGTAGAAAACAATCAGTCTGCCACTAATGATAGGGCATGTGGGACTCTGGAACTGAGTATCAAGTCAGTACTTCTGTTCCACAGTGCATAATTTTTTAAAAATATTTATATATCTGGAGCAAAATGTACTTTTCACATAACTTACACTAACTTACACTATAATAACTTAATACAATACAATAACTTACACTAACTTACAGAATTGAAAAAATAATCAAACAAAACCTTGCATATTTTATTTATTTCCATCTAATTGCATAATGATGTAATTCCAGTACAGGGGAAAAAACTTTGGACATACATCTTTCTGGAAAAGTTAATAATGTCATAGTTGATCCTAAGCGTGGCCTTTACTCTCTCATATGCTTGCTTGCCTACTCAATTAGAAGTACATATACTCCACTTATTGTATTACTTTTTTTCAGGCAAAGATCAATTTAATCACAAGTTGACTGTCATCATAATACATGTGCACATAAGCATTCCTGAAATTTAAAACTGTGCATGTGTTTCAGGATTATTTATGTTGCCAATCCAAATGTAGCTTTGCTCTAACACCATATCACATTCACTTACATCACTGCAAAAGGACTTGAAAAACTGCAAATTTGTTGTATGCCTGTACAACTTGATCCATATGAAAGATGTTCACAGAGGAATATCAAAGGGCTATAAAGCAGCAGTTGTGATTTTGCATTGTCTGTAGTGGCTGGGCTTAGCCTCTGTAGGAAAGATGCTCCAGCAAACCAGGGTGTGACTGTAAACTTCCAAAAGTGAGTGGATAGAAATGCAAGTGTGGTAGATCCTTATTTTATCCAGTTCACCTGAAATCAACTGGAAACAGGTTTTAATTCAACAAAACAAAAGAGCTGTTCAGAGGTGACTGATGAGTGTCCCGCTGAGGGCTTTTCACACTGCAAATACAGCGCTTCAAGTGCACTGAGCTCACATTGCTACATTTTGCCTTTAAAGCATCTATAACCTGGTCTGGGTTGAGATGAAGTCAGTGAGATGTTGCCACCTGCTACAAGAGAGAGGCTTGAATCATTCTTTTAATGAGACGGGGTAACTCTCATTTGACAAAAATCTGTTTCTAAATAATTTATCCTGACTAGGAATCCATGCCCTTTCATTTAAAGAATAAACTTATTCCTTATTTAATACCAACTCTGTAACATTCCACTAAGCTACTTTCTCTGGAAAAAAAAATGTATTTTGGTTTAGCACAGAAGCAAACAAGTGTTTATGGAGAAACTATTTTGTGTATAAGTGTAAACCCAGATGTTTCCGCATTAATATCTATAATCTGTGAATGACATGCCTATTGCCACAAGACACATGAATGTCAAGCTCTAAATGACTTCTGCTTAGAAGTGTCAAGAGAGGGGAACAAATAGCCTTGGCTATTGTGTGACTTAGGAATTGTTAAAAGTTGCCCACTGTTGGTGTTAATCCATGCCAGCTGCAAAGATTGAGATGGGGTAGCTCTTCAAATGAAAATTGTTGTTGTAGCAAACCTTGACAGATGTATGTCTTTTGCTGATGTTGTGAAGACAACTCTCATTTCATTGATTCATTCAGTATTATGCTGATTAGAGCTCCTGCAGAACATCTACATAACCTAATCACTTCTTTCCTTCCTTGGCAAGTCCATTTTTTGTGTTTCTGTGAGATTACCCAGCTCCCTGAGTGCTGAACAGTGCCATTTCTCGGCAGGATGTGACATTGCTTTTAATAAGATACACTTCAAAGCATTGTGCCACACCACACCAAATATCACTTGAAAACAGCAGAAAACCTTTCACTTTCATTTCTTTGCTTTTCATTTTTTTACACCTTATCTTGGAAGCATTAAAGGCAACCAGCTTTTTGGCTTTCATGCCTGTCTGAAGATGTAAGTGCCACAATGCTAATGCCAAAATCACTAAAGAATCAGAATGAAAAAGTCCCTGAAAGGAGAAAGGGTGGGAGGGAAGCAGGAAAATGAGCAAAGAAGAAGATGAAAAGGGAGCACTGAGGAGAAAAACTATTTCTTAATTACACTATGAACTTTCTCTTGTGAATCTTGGATCTCACCCTAATTAAAGTAATTGGCATGTAGCAGTGTGATACAGATGGAATTCAGACACATTCTGTACTGGGCAAAGAGGCTTTAAATTTGCATTTGCTAGCTAGCTTGCAAAAAGCTCTTTTTTTTTTTTTTTTTTTTTTTTCTCTTCCATTATGTGCAAAAGGAAGAAGGGGATTACATGGCTGTTCAGAAAGAGAAGGCACGTGAATGCAAATATCTGAGTTTTTCTTTAGGCTCAGTAAGTTCACCTTGCATTCAGAAGGAGTTAGAGCTCCTGCAGGATGTTCCTTTGGTAAATCCTCAAAATATCTTAGACTATTTTGTTGTTCAGGGGAGCTTTTGCCTAGTCTGGAAGTGTTGAAATAAAATACCATGAAAAGGTCAAAATTTGACTGAAGTATAGTGCAGGACAAATAAAAGAACTTATTAATAACTAAACCTGCAGGAAACAAGAGCCATGACCCAACAAGTAAGAATAGGAGGACAAAATAAATCAAACTACAAATCCAAAGAACAACTTTGTTTGAAATTTGTGCTCATTAACATAAGATCCCTTCAAAGTCAGCTTATTCTGTGATTCTGTGAAAATACCCACCCACAGGTTGCCCTTACTTACAAAAACCTCTTCCTCATTGAGTGTGAGTGGCAAAATGTGTGCATTGTATCTTTAAACAGATGAGGTTGCAAAGACAATGACCAGAGCTTTAGGTTGTTACACATATGGGAAATATACAAATTTGTATTGTTCCAAGTGTGTAAAAATGGGCACCTGGCATAATGGAAGTGTGCTAGCTTTGTGGATCCTCCACTTAACACCCATCTCTGTGCAGATGTGAAATGAAATCAAATATCTCAGCTCTGTATGGACCAGCTTATTGCACAGGGTGGAAGAACCCTTATTTGGTACAGCAGAAGTAGACAGGAATAGCTGGGGACTAACATACTTAGGTCATCTCTGTCCATGAGTTAAACACAGAAATTGTGACCAAACCTACAGGACAGTTTCTTGGTAAAAGAGGATCATTCTCACAAGTGGCAGTACCCTTTTTCTTCCCCTTTTAACAACATTTAGGACAACGTGGTGATTCCTTTGAAAGGTGAGGAATTTGAATATGGGTTTGCTCCTTTAATTTCATCCTGTCACCTGTGCAGGGGCAGAAATGCCAGGAAGTGCACTCTTGTCTCCTGTCCTTGTCAGCTCTTCTGTATTTCCAAGCAAAGGAAACCTTAGCTTTTTCTTCTTCCACTGAGCCATTGTCAGTTTTTCATTTCCCTGAACCTGTTGTGAGATCAAAGGAAGGGGTCATTGGATGGAAGAGCTGCTGCAGTGCAAGCTCAGCAATGGAAAACCAGCAGAGTAGCACAGCTTCCCTGTGCTCAGTGACCCTTCTTCCAGAGGTGAGGTCAAAACACTTGACCCTGCCATAGATGTACAAAGCTGAAAGGAGAGCTTGCACTGGAGTGCCTCGAAGGAGGCTCAGCTCTCCACCCTTCTCACTAGGAGCTCTGCTGAAACCTAGGGCAGCTAACCAGGGGTTTAATTAAAATTACACTAATCTAACAAACTACAAATTCTGATTAAGAGGTAAAAACCTGTGTGTAAATCATTATTAAAATTATTCTCTCAGACACTGTTCCTTATTAAATGTTTTCTAGACTTTATTTTTGATGAAGCAGAACCAATGGTGATTAGTGGTAGAGGTCACACATGCTCTGTGCAAGTTTAGCATATTTCCTTGGTCTAATTCTTTGTTAAAACTGCAGATGGGTTTAAACTCAGTTGGAGCCAGGAAGATACAGACTCAGGTGTACTTTTGTGTGTTTTTTTTCTGGCATGAAACCGTATATACAGATGAGATTTTTCTTGTGGCCATGCTGCACATATTTTTGTAATTTCATTAAAAGGTGTCCATGGTTGGCACTAAAAATTGTTTTATTTTAAAAAGTTTGAAGTGAGTTGAACAGGTGCTCCTAGGATGCTCCATGCTACTTACAGGAAGTAGTTACTGACTTGATTTGTGATCTGCTGTTGCAGTGTGCCTTGGCTTGGGCATCTACAGAGGTAAGCAAATCACACTTACTGTGTGCAAAGTGAGTGTGTAACATCTGGTAGGCTAGGTCTTGTAGGTTTTGGAATGTTTGGATTTTTTGTTTTGTTGCTTTCAATGACACTGTTTTTATGGTACTTAGAGTTCTGAATCTAAGCAGAAAGCTGTGAGGTGAATAGATGGTGCTCTTGGTGCTTAGAGCACCATTTCCTGTTGTCCTTTTGTGTGTCTGACAGGTCTGGTATTTTACGGGGGGAAAAGTTATAATTTTTTTTTAAGTAAGGAAAATAAGTCCAATGAATCCTGCTAAAAGGCAGTGTCATACTGTTGTCATTAATGGCTCCCCCTGAGAAACTGGCAAATTGATAAATTAAGCTTTCCCTCTGTGACAGCCTTTCACACTCTCAAGATGTAGCCCTATTTTAGTCTTCAGCAGCAGTAAATCAATCTACTACAGAAATACTTTGCTTTTCCTACCCAGGTACAAAATGTATCTAGAGACTTGGTGTGTCAGTTCTCTGTGTTTAGCTCTAAGTCATTTTGGCAATCACAGGAGGCATAAATTTTGTATTTATGTTGAAATGCATCCCTAATTGAGATGTCTATATTGCTTCAAGCCTCTCTTCTTGAAAAGCAATTAATAAATTTCACACTAGAACACAGTCTTTTTTATTAAGACTCAATTAAGGAAGATATAATGAGGCCAAACTAGGTGAAGCTTTTAGTGTGTATTATACACAGCAGATCTTGAAAGATAGATACAAAGTCAAATCTCACTTTGAACCTGCTTTCATCTAGCAGCAGTAAAAATCCTATATGGTGCCTGTACCAGCAAGAAGTTCATAAATAAAAAAACTAAGCAAACTGAAATTACCATCCACAAGTATAAGATGAATTTTACTTATGTCCCCTATGAACATGGGAAACTGATCCTTCTGTTTCAAACTTTTTTATAAAAGCTGATGTCTTATTTCATTAACTATTACCAGTTACTAGTAAATTATTATAACTTGCCTGCATTGCCTTTTTTTAAATCTCCTCCATTTGCAAAGACTGTTTTAACAGTTGTTTAGCTAAATTGTCTTCATATAACTATCAAGATGTAGTATAGTTTCTCAACGTTGCTCTTGTTCTAAAGGGATTAATTCCTCCCTAAAATGTGGTCTTTTTGAAGACATGATATTGAACATTAGCCTAAGCATGAAAACAGGGGTGACATTGTCAGAAGCATAAAGAATCTGAGCCTACAGGACACTAGGTGCCAGAATAACTTGAAATTTTCAAAGGGCTTATGACTATGTGTTAGTTTATTGATCTTAGCATCATGGATGCAGTGATAATTATCACTGATTATAGTTCTTTGATAATCAATGAGAGACTTCAGGTGCAAAAGTTCTTGTATATATCAGTGCCTTAAAAGTATTTGAAGACAGGGTTCTTCATCTCTCTTATTTGAGGAAAAGGTAAAATCACATATGTTAAAAAAATTCTTTTGAAAATATGTAATGCATATGTACATTGCTAATAAGGATCACTGGAGTGAAACTAGGATAGCTGTAAATCCATTTTCAAGTATATAACAACAGAATTTCCTTTTAGGATACTATTAAAAGTAATTTAAAATAAATAAAAATATTAAGGAAAGTTCCAAAAAGTCTCAGTCAGTATAGTTAAATGAGTTTTGTTGATAAATACTTAAAGGGCTGTAGAAGGGGTAGGAAAAAATCATCACAGATTTCTGACAATATATAACAATCTATTTAGCAAGATTTGAAAGAAAGCACTTTGGCCAGATTCCTGAGGTACAGTGGTTTTGTCCTGTTTAATTACACATTTTAGAAAGTTTAATTATTTTCCCAAGCCCTAATTTGATATTGACTTGTTAGATCTCTTGATGACATATCCCAGTATCATGAGATTTTGGGCCATTTTTAGATAAGTGAACCCAGACTGAAGCAGTTCTTTCAAATACCATTATGGAAGAAGGACACTTTCCAAGATGATGTGTGTGGCTACAAAGAAAGAGGAAACCAGGATTTTGGAGTTTATCATTAAATAAACTTTGAATTTTCAAGTGTATGTTCATTTATTTGTTTGATTTAGCTAGACTTTAGTAAAAAAAAACAGGTCATTAGACCTTCACCCAGCGAGGCACTTGCACACATTTATAACTTTAAATACATGAGTAACTGGATTCAAATCATGGTCTTAAGTGCTTTGTTTGAGTGGGAATCCATTGATTGCTTTTTGGCACCAATCTCATTCTTTCTTTAAATGAAGTTAGCCAAGAAATTAGAAGCCTTAGTTCACTTCCTTGTTCAGAGAACAATGCCACATGTAGAGCTTTACTGACAGAGCTTTGGGAGGCTGAGCAAGACCTTTTTTATTGAAGAAAACAGTATTGTACATGACTTCTATTAATTAGTGCTTGGGCTGAAGATCCTTATGGTTTGCTCAGCTTGAACTGGTTCCAGACATCATCCCCTCAAAAAGAATACAGCCATTTAAGATTCTGATTTTCAACTTCAGTAGAGCAGTTACTCCTTATCTTTTGAGATTTCTTAAGGCTGTGGCTGGCAAACAGTCCTTATAAGTGCTTCTGGCTGCAAGTGTCAATAGTTTGCTTCATAACTGGGCCCAGGAAGTAATTTTGAGGCAGTTAGTGGCTTTTTAGTGTGGCAAAAATGGGCTGTTGTGGACAGGGGTTTATCCTGCCTTATACAACTTCCAGATTTTTGGACGGGTTGTGGTGGCAAGCTACCTCAGCTCCTCTACAGCAGAGATGTGTCTCATTCCAGGGAAGGTCATGCAGCCCTTCCTCTGTTCCAGAGATTTCCATCATGGTGAGACAGCCAGATTCCTTCAGCCTCTGAGCTCCACCCAGCTTCCACTCTGATCATCATTACCATAATGTCTCCTTTGGTGATTGCAGGAGGCAAGAGGTAGCTGCTATATCTGTGAGCTGCTTGGCTTCCTTTTCTGATATTCCCTCTTCACCTTTCTTTAAACAGCTTAGTTTAATTACCTAAATAGCTCATGTGAATCAGATTAGAGAATTTGAGAATCTTTCCATATGGCAGAATATCTGGGTTTGTTTTCTGGTATGATTAGACAGTTTTTCTCTGAATCATTTTCTGAAAAAAATTAAAGAAAAATATTCCTGGCCCACCTCATGATTCTCATTTTCAAGAATCCAGCTAAATACAGGAACTCATCCTGAGTTTACACTATTATTTTGCTTCACTTTCCTTCATTTTAAGACAGTGTTAGGGTTCCCCAGGAGCTGTGAGCATAGATTGGTTTGTGTCCCTTTGCTGTTCCTCAGCAGCCCAGCAGTGCCTCCTGCACATGTGCACAGGTGGGAGCTGTTGGCAAAGTGAGGGAGCCATTTTTCATTGCAGTACACATTGTGGAAGAAGAAATTTAGAATTATTTTTTAATATTTTTCTATTTTGAGGAAGATATAGAAAAAGCAATAATGGACAAGTAAAAAGAGCATTTTGTGTTGGAAGAACATTGGAATTCTTTCTGTGTGACTTAAAATTTCTTTGCTTATTTTACCACTTGTGGTTCTGAAGCTGAGAATCCAAAAGGCAGCTTTCTCAAGTTTCATTACAGGAAACTGTTTTAATGATTCTATATATTGTGTCTGTGATTATTCTCCTTTTTTCCCTTAGTAGTGCGTGCATCTCTTGACAGAATCTGCTCCTGTCTTGAGAATAAGCAGAAAATGGAGTGAAGATACAGTCTTTGATCTGAAAGACCAAGGTATCAGTTAAAAGACAGAAGCCCTTGTGGGTAAAATTTCCTCTGGGATACATTTCCAACAAGGGTAAGAACCCATGTGAGAAATGGATCCCAGGGGAAACTTGGAAATGTTTTAATAGCCAATTTCTGCTGATTTCCTAATGAAGATAATTTCTATTTAGATAGATGGTTTCACTAGACCACTGAAGAATGATTTTAAAGGATGTTTCCCATGAGAAGGTCACATTTATATCTTTAAATTAAACACATCATTAAAAGGTCTTGGCTGAATCAAGGCTAGGGAAACACAGGTGAGTGACTTCACATTCAGACCTGAATACTTATGAAGTAAAATGTGGGAGGCTTCTGAAGCTTTACTCCTAATTTTTCCATTTAGTGCCCTGGTTGGCAGATAACTAACTTCTCTTTCAAGATCATTGTTTTTTGAAATGTGGTAGCAACCTAGCTAAAGAAACTCCCCATGCTTACCAATCAGTTTCCCTTTTTTTTGTGTTTTGATTTTTTTTTTAATAGATCCAGAAATTTTTGCCAAAAATGTGCTCTTAAACAGACAAATGGGACAATACTGGGGCTAAAAAAGCTGTGCTCACTGAATGTATTTGCCAAATGAGTCAGGATAACATATTTGGAAGACAGGGATCAGTGCATTATTGGCCTGACTGGGGATTTATGCAGAAATGATTACAAACTGTAAAGAATGGGAGCTAGTGGGCATTGGAACTCTATAAGAGTTCAGTAAGTTGTGTAAAATCATGGCTATAACCCTTTATATTTCAATTAGTGGCTCACTCACTCTGAATGACTTGGATATTTACCTGCCTTCTCTGGCTGTTTTGGGGTAAACTGTGCACGTCTGCCTAAGCTGGAAGTTGAAACAGATTGATTTTGACTGGATAGAAAGAAAAACACATCTCATTTTGAGGGCAGTCAAACTTTGGGACCAGCTTCCTGGAAGATTGTGTAGTCCCAGATTGTGGGGATTCCTTGGAGTTTTCCAAACCTGGCTGGGAAAAAGCCTGAGAAGCCTGGTTTGAGTTTATAGTTAACCCTGCTTTCAGCAGGAGATTGGATTTGGGCCCTTCAGTGAGCTCTTTGCCAGCCAGAACAAACATGTAATATCTATAATTTGCATGTGCTCATGGTGAAGCAAATTCTCAGCCATGAGGATTTTGCATGAAAAGAATTAGGGTCAAAGATGAAACTCCAAAATCTTTACAGGTCAGATGTCATCATTTGTCTCTCTAGGTAGAGAGCTTAAGTGCTTTTTCTTGAATTGTTGTGCTGTGCCACACCATTTGATCTGTTGAAATGTTGTCTATAAAATATTTGCTGAAACCACCCCAGTACTAAGCCAGGAGACACAAGTTCGGTTCTGATACTTGTTCAAAGATGGAAAACATTAAGACTGAAGAGATTACTGGAGCTAAGATAATGATCTTTGGCTAATGAGATCTTAAGATACTCACAGAGGACTCTGCTAAGTAAGTTAAATTTGTCTGTAATTTCTTTCTTCCTTTTGAACATAGATGGAATCCCTGCTCAGTATATAAAACTGGCTTGGGGGGAAATAAAAAAGAAATAAAAAAAGAAAAGAAAAATCTTCTAAAAAAGTATCTTTGGCTAAGTTTGAGAGTTATGAAAAAATTACTTTCATTTATTTTCTGATTGGTTGTGGGGGTGGAAAGTAATTGCAGATATTTCAACAACAAGTTGCCATTTAGATTCTGGACACTAGACCAGCTGTTCAGTCCCACATCAAAATTGTGTTAGAAGGGGGCAGTCAATGTTATAAGTCACTCTGGGCTCTTATGTAGAAGAAACAACAAAAGAAAATATTTTTCCTTTTACCCCCTACTTCTCTTCCCTTCATGCTGCCTGCTGAGAGGTTTTTAAAAGCCTATCTCCATCACAGGCACATGGTTGGGTTTTACCTTTATCAGGCACAGAGGAGGCAGGCCAGCCTTTTGAAATTTCTCAGCAGTCAGCAAGAATAAAGTGGGCATCCTAGTGGTAGGAGTAATTTTCAGCTTCCTGACAACAATTGGCAGAATGCTGGGAAAAGCTATTAAAAATGAGGTTCGATCACCAAAGTCTATTTTGGCCTATATTTAATGAGATGTGTCAGCTAGAATTTACAGTAAGTGGCTAATTGTTAATAATGTGCCTGTCTAAGACCCTCTGTGACTTCAGCAGATCTGCACAATACAACCACATGTGCTTGCTACGTTTTTCTTTATTGGGCATTGCAGGTCAACTTATCACTGTAGTGAAGGAACAGGATGTGACAGGGAAAAAAGCATTGTTAACTCTATAAAAGTTTATTTATTATATATTACTGAATGTATTATATGGGTAAATTGCAACAAATAATTTCAAACTTTAAAATGAAGATGTGACCTTAATAAAGCACTGGTGTTTCATTTCCCTTCTTAATTATGCTCAGGATCAAGGGGATGTTTGTATTTAAGGCATTGAATGGCTTGGTTGCAAAGGTTTCTTACTGCTCTGGGCAAGTTACCATGTATTTTTGTGCTTTGTTTTTTAATCAGTATAAAACTTCTTTCCCCAGCAAAAGTGAAATACATATGCACACTGAAGTGGCTGAGGGATGGTCATAAGATCCTATAAAAAGGATTTATGACAAAATGACTTCATATGAACAAATCTAAACCTCACTTTCTTAATATTTTGAAAAATATGGTTTTGAAGATGGTTACATCTCTTAAATTAAAAAATGCCCAAGCTCCCCAAAAAGGAAAAAAACATTTAAGAGCATTTTGTGGGAACATGGCAGTCTGGGTGCCTTAGGCCAGCACTCAGTACATCCCACTGCAATGTGTGTGTAGAGCCAGTCTGGGCTGCTGTGCTAAGGCTGTCTCCTGACTGTGCCCTGCCCGCAGGGAACTTGCTGCCTGAGATATTCCATGCTTCCAGTTTGCTTCTAGAAGGATTCCAGAGCTTTCCTTTCCTTTCCTTTTGCTCTTGTCTGGTTCACAAAGGTTTTTTTTTTTAAAAAAACAGGCCTTGCTTAAATCCCTTCACCATCATAAATAAATTGGCTACTGTTTCTGTCTGTGCTTCTTGACAAACATCTTCCTCTTGTGAAAACAGAAACTGCATATAAAGATTATTTATTTCCCAATTTTCTTTATCAGGGTTTTGCAGTTTCTGATAATGAACACAACCTGGGAGACTGTTTTCCTCATGTTTCCAAAATGCATTCTGAGGGTCTAGTGTAGCTTTTATAATCCCATACATTGTAGCTAATGTCAGAAAGCAGAGTGTAAATGGTCTAATACAAGTAATAGGAATTGAGAAGGTAAATACACTATTTTTCATCTTTTAAAGAAACCAGACCTGTGTGTTAAAGGGGTTGGAGAACAGAGAGAACCTGTAGGAGCTTTTGTAATGGTACCTCATGGAAACACTGGTGGGCACTGGTCTAGCTCTGCATTTCTCCAGTAGGTACCCAGGCATTAAGGATGCTGGGAAATCACCAACTGTGTGAATAGGTTTATGGGGGCTCTGCAGGCCAAATAAAGTGCTTGGATTAAACACTGAGCTTGGCAGAGAGATGGCACATCTTTATAAAGAGCTGCACATGGAAATGGATCTTGGTAGTCGAACATGAGTTCCAGTACTTCAGTCACCTTTCTTGGATATATGGGATTTTTCTTGCTAGATTAGGTAATTTCTGAGCAATAAGCTTTTACCCCTCTTTCCACCTTCTGCAGCTACCATCTTCCTCTTAAATATGATGAGTTTATAAACCTAAGACAGGCAGAAGAAAGGAAAAGAGATATAAAAAGAGAAGCTGAAGGAAGGTGGCCAGTTTTGGAGCCAGTCTCCTGAGTGTCACTTGGCAGCTGTTCCAGTGGTCTGTCCCTTGCTGTTGATTTCCCAGCCCATGACATGAGAGGGCACAGGGGCCTTACAGTGCTCTGTAGAATAAAGCAAGAGACACAGTGGCATTGCTGCTTCTCTGTTACTCTCCTTGCAAGTGATACATTCTGAGCACTTTTTAGTACATTATTTACTTCCTTAATTTTATTCATTTTCTTATTGCAGGAATCCATTTAATTTTTTTAAACATCTGACTAAAATAATCAACCATCCTCCAGATTTAAAATCATAAAATTAAATTTGATTTCTTGGACTACCATACTATCTGGACTATCTGTTTCTTATCGCAGAAAAAGGTGTTCAGTTGTTTATTCAGTCAGCACCTGTCTTTAAAAAGTATTTTTGTTAGTTTATGAATGTCATTAGAGGAAATATCCAGGAATACTTTTCCACCCTTCTAAAGCATCTTTCTCAGCTTCGCAATTAATGCATTTTTGTAAAGCAGTCTAGATAGCATCCAAGAGATTGTGTTTCTTTTGAGCTAAAAAATGTCTTTGTATGTTTATTGTGTGAGAAAGGTCCACAAGAAGGTTCTGGTCAATTTAATGCCTTCTCAAAATAAATGTCTTCTTGGGAATATAATGAACCTCTCAACTCCAAGAGTAGTCAAACGAAAGAATTCTAGCAGAGATAATGGTAGCCTAAAGTGTTTTGGTTTTCTAACCTAGCAGCTGCTGCAGATAGGTGGATGTTCCACAAGGATCGCAAGAGTTTTAGACCCTAATAAATAGATTTATTTTTCAGAAGATCTGTTGTAATAGGCAAGGTTATTTGCTGTCTTAGCAGTTGGTACAACATCACATCACATGGTGGTGAACTAAGCAAGTGCATTTGAAATGCAGTTTAATGATATTGCCAGGACAAAAATCACATTGGCAGTATTTTCATAGGCTGAAATTTCTGTGGTGATTTTTTTTTAAGGTTTCTTTCCAGACAGCTAGTGTTGCAGCGTGCTCCTCTGATGGTGGTTAAACTCAAACTGCTTTTTAATTAATTGGAAAAATTTCTAATGATGCATATTGAAGCAGCATCCATGGTGTCAGTATGTCAGAGGGATGCCAGGAACCATTAGTAGAAGCTGATGATAGTCTTTCAGTTTTCCTTGTCAATTTTTTCTTGAAGAAATCAATAACAGGTATTACTCATATACCAAAAATATTAAATAGAGAGTATAGATGAGCTTTTTTTTGAGCCAAGATCATTTTAGTGTGAAGGATAACAAAATGTCATCTGCTTAAAGGAAAAGACAGTGATTCTCCTTAATAATGATTTCAAAATGTCTGATCCCTGTATTGCTGTCCAGTCATGTGAAACTGGGGCACACTTTTATTCTAAACTCCTGTGAATTTGTGGTGGATATCTGGCTAATTTCCAAGTCAAGCATGATTACAGTACTGCGCCTTCAATAAATTTCACAGAACTAATTTAGTCTTCAAAGGCATGAGGGGTTAAAGCTAGGTCAACTGACATCCTTCTTGCACAACAGTGTGTCTTCAGTTAATTACGTTGCATCTATATGTGTGTTCTGTGTTGTCATACTGACTAAACTAAGCCTAAAAATACTATAAAGGAAAACATGTAATTGATGAAGATGAATGCCCAGACTGCCAGCATGGCTTATGTAATAGCTTCTTGAAATGTATTAGTGAGGAGTTTCAGCTCAGAGCCCATTGTCCAATGCTGCAGCAGATCTGTCCTGCACACAGAATCTTACCAAATGTTAATAAAGATAATAATGTTTTTTCAGGCTAAGCTTGAAACCATTAGAATGTATCAATTCAGCTGAGTTAGATTTCTAACAGTAAGAAGTGTCTACAGAATTACATATTCATTATTTTACCACATCAAATGGGTTATAGCAGCAATCACAGAGCTTTTTGTTAGCAGTTAATCCAGTACATAGAGAGTTCTAAACTGTAACAGTGCTGCATCATTTAAATGACACTGTTGAGCCCTCTAGAAGTAGAATGAAATGTAATAAATTGTCTTGGTGATGATATAGAAAAGTAACAATATAGATATGGATGTATACATAGTAAAAATAAAGGCTTGCACTCCAGGCAAACCTGTGACACTGTTGGTTTCTTGTTTGTGTGAATCCTGTTCATGCTCATACTGGTCTGAATGTGCACAAACACAGCAGTGTCTGCTCGAGAGCATCAGATTAACTGTTCTCTCTACCCCTGTTTGTACTTTAGATAATCTGCTCAAAGCAATCATTAAGTGCTTGTTCAGGTATGAACAGGATCTCCTTTCACACCAGTGAACTCAGTTGTGTCCCTGAACATGTTTCTATTTATGTATTCATGTCACTGATCACCTGCTTTTCTACCTGATCAGTTCACAACCTCATTGCAGCACAGCTGCACGTTGTGGGACAGGACTCCAGAAAGTCTGCATGCCTAATCCTACCATTTCACCTTTCTGTGTTTGCCATCCTGGCTGTGGCTCTCTCCTGTGTACTTCATTGCCAGCAGTGGTCCTGCTGAGATTGTTATCCATCTTTGCTTTTCAGTCCTGCAGGATCATCCCAATGACAGCCAGGTGAGCACAGTCCTGGAGCAAGGACTGCAGGGCATATGATTCAGCAGCTGCAGTTTCCTCACCTGCAGAAAAACTGGAGTATATTGCAATGTTAAAATGAGATTAATATGATCCAGAATTTTTTTAACAGTATTTTGCTTCTGTAATGACCTGGACATTTCTTGTCAGAGCTTCAGATATTCCTGGTTAGAACCCCAAACACAGAGCTGCCTGCCTGTCACAACCCTGTTTACAAAGAAGGTGAATTTTAAACACAAGGAAATAGAAAAAAAATACCACACTAGAGAGGTCCAAGAATGGAAAATAAGTAAGACAAATAATAAAAGCTGTGTGTCAGATGATGCTGCATGGGATGTTGTTTTCCTTGGTGTTCTGGGAATGAAATTCAAAAGGCCTGTTTATCAGTGGATCCAGGGTTGCCCTCACAGCAGAAGACTTTGAATAGCTATGTCAGTCCAGTAAATACTGCTTGGTATTTCTAGTTTTGGGGGACATTTTTGTGTTAAGAACTCTTCTGGTGTAATGCAATGAGAAATTCTGGCCTTTTGGGGAAGGATTAGCTGATTCAGGGTAAAAGCCATATGAGGGGCTTGTCCAGGGGCTGTGCCCCTGCTCTGTGCTTGTCAGGCTGGATTGCAGCTGTGGGGCTTGGGGCAGAGCACTGCATTTGGCAGCACTGTATTTCTAGTTCTGTTTGTATTGCATGGCCTAAAGGATCCATCTAAAGCACTGAGTAGTGTCTCAGTATATTAATTCTAAGTTTCTTATGCTAATTTAATTATTTACTTGTAAGTAGATATTGTTTGAAATTCCATAGCTACAATTCATTAGCAGCCGCAAACCGATTATCACTGTGCATTAGCACATAATGAGCTATTTATTATTTAACAAAAATGTAGAACTATAAAATAGCCTATTAAAATATTTGTGCACATCTCTGTTTAGATATTTGATTAATGAAAAAGTCTCATAGACTAATAGAAATGAAAGAGCTATTTGATCATCCAGAGGTGCTTCCAACACTCAGTAGCACTAATAGGAATGTTCTGTAGACACTGAGATCTGGATGAGCCCATGTCCATGACATGAGCAGAGAGTACAAGTAGTGCTTCTGTTACTTCTCCCCAGAAATAGAGTCTGTGCCTGTATTTTGTTTTGAGATTGCACTCAGAAGAACAGAAAGAGGTGCACATTGAAACCAAGATAATGTTCAACATTACTTCAGTATCATAGATGATGTGTGAAGCCATTCATTTCATTTTTCTGTTATGAGATAAATGTTCTGCATCATAGAAATGAACATGCACATATTTTTGGCTGATTCTTTTTACTACAAATTCAGATTAAAGCTTTTGGTGCTTCAGTCCAAAAATAATCCTGCAAAAAAAAAATCCTAATAGCATAACTTTTTTGACATTGTCTAAACAAAGTTCTCATTTTGTTCATTCATTTTTTTTTCTGAAAATTTATTTTAACATTTATTACTTTATTTATTTCCTGTCTGCTGATATTTCTTCTTTCTGAATAATTGGCTTGAGCCAATAATGGAATGAGTGAGAACATTAAAATCCCTGATAGTTTGGAACAAGAACTTGCTTTGCTGTGGTAGGAGGAGCTGTGTCAATAAGCTACAGATGCTGAGTTAATGAGGATGTTTTTGTTAAGCAGGTGGGTGGTGGGAGGGGTTCTGCATACAAAACAAAGAGAGGACTGGGAAAGGCAGTGTGTAGGAGGGTGGTGGTTGGTGCTGAGTGTGATGTTGGTACTTGCTATTACTTTGGATTGAGTAATTTACCATTATGTGAGGGTTTTTTTGATAGTTTCATTAAGAAACCTATTTTTCTTTGGTTTTCATGTTGTAATGAGTGTGCTTTGGAGATGTATTTAGGAGACTATGATAAAGTAATTTGAAAATTCTAAAACGATTCTCAGTGGAAAGAATGGGCATTGAATGGAGCCTAGAGTGATGGAGTGATCCTTAAAATTGACACAAACATTGAATATTAATTGAACTTTGTTATCCAGGGAGCTTTGGTAGTCCAGATTTTAGGAGGAAATCCTGCTGAAGAGAATAGGGATGGTGAAGTTTCATTTGCTACTTCAAGAAAAGATGGTGACAAAGTTGTTGGTGCTATACCTTATAAAAGCTCTCCTGCTAATCTCCAGAAGGTCTTTAGTTGCTGATGACCTGAGGATGGCTACCTCCCTGAACCCAAAATGTAGGATTTAGTAACTGTAAGAAAGAAAAATGCAATATCTGCAATTAGTGTAATTATTTAAACAAAGAAGGAAGAAATTAATTTTACCTTAAGAGGCAGGGAATTTCTACTAAAGCATTCATATTTTGTAAGCTCTTTGGATTTACGTAAATTTGTAATTCATTTGGCTACCACAAGTGATGAGTGAGGCACAGACTATTTAGTCTGTATTTCCTGATAAAAGTCATTCCAGGAAGGGAAAGGGCTTTCATCCATCCAAGAGAAGGGATGCAATTTTAAAAACAAACAAAAATGTAACTGTCAGAACTCCAAGTGTTGGCTTTGATTTGTACATTGTAGTTCCAAATAAAAGACAAAGATGGGCTTTTTTTTTTAATACTTCTGCCTTGTCTCTTCATAAAACAAACAGATTTGTAGAAGAGCAATATTTGTACCAACAGCATACATTAAATAACCTTAAAACAAGAATGTATTTTGAGCTTTGAATAAGGAAACTGGTTGGATTCCTTGACTGTGCTTTTAACTCTGCTATTGAAGGGGGAAAATGTGCAGTTAGTCACCTCTTTGCCAGTTTCTTCTTAATCTATAATTAGACAATACTGTTACTAAATTTATGCTGTTGCAAACACCAAATATTTTTGGATTCTACTTGTTGGTTTAATGAGGTTTACTTGGCTAAATCAAAGATGGTAGAACAGTACATGGCTCTGATGGACTGCAGCTAGCTGAGCCTCCCACAGATTGTCACCTACCCTGAGAATATGCCTTTTAAAGGAAAATAATTTTCTTTTTTCTTCAAGAATTACAGACTATATAAAAGCAGTTTTGCAAAATTCATTCTCTACTGTGGGGGACAAGTCACATGAATGGATGCTTAGAAAGAAGCACAGATTAAAACATTCAGGATACCATTTCTGTAAACTATAATTTGGAAAGCTGCAAGCTGTGTTCTGTAATCAGTGAAATTATAAGCATGCAATTACTGTTTTCTTTATTAAGCTTATATTTCAAAATAGTGTTGCAAATCATCTTGTCACCAAATAATATCAACAACTCCTCCAACTCATCAGGACAGTGTTCAAATTCATTTCTGCCAAGGTCCTCTGGCAGACTTGTCTAGGGGAGTAGCCACAGGAAAAGTGGGACAGTGCAGAAATTGTATTACAATGTCCAGTGGTTATGAATTTGACCCATCATGGCAGGATGTGCAGATAAAATTATTCTTCAATTAGGCTGCAGTTATGCATCTTTCCCTGGGTCTGCCTGCAGTGGTTGAATATATTTGTTTTCACAGCACAGACTGGGAAAGCGCCTGAATCTGCCATAATCAGTGCCAGCTGCTGTAGCTCAGACCATCTTCAGTGGTGCACTTGGCTGATCATCACTGCTCTCTGCTGCCTCTTCAAACCTGCCTGCAAATCTTTGTGCTTGTGCTCCATAACGAGTTTCCACAAAAGTGATTTAGCAGATGCAGGGACTTTAATCTGTTTGATAAATTGGTTGACCTAACCTGAAGTAAATTAGAAAGTTGGTCTGCTTGCAAATTGAAAACAAGTTTGAAATAACACTTCTGTTCACAACCTGAGGGGTTGCATTCCTAAGAAAGATTTTTGTCCTCCAAGAAGTTATGTAGATCAAGCCTTAATAACCAGCACAAAATCTTCCTCAGATTCCCAGAGAAGCTGGCACCGAATAGTACCTTCGTGGGAATTCAGGGCTGATCAGAGGTTTTGTAATCACTGTCATGAGCAATTCTTTACTATCAGTCAAGAGATAAGGTTTAAGGCACTTCTAGAAATTAGTTATAAGATGTCCTGAGTTGAGCAACTAATAAATGAGACTCTTTAGGTTAATGAATGCTTTTAAATACTCGGGGGTTTGTATCCTCCGGAAAGACTGCAAGGCCTGCCAAGGCTGAGGCTGCTCCAGGATGCCTGGCATACACAGCACATGTAGTATTTCCTAATTATGCACACCAGAACTTGGACTAATGCTGCTTTTACCAAATGCCTATGTGGTTCGATTTTGTTAGCTGAAGCCTTTTAAGAATGCTATTGAAATCCTGATCTACAGGAGTCAGTGCTTTCAATTTCTTCCGCATACATTAGTCACTAGACTGTTGCTGCAAATTTCCAAAGGACGACTCTTATTCATATGCAAACTAAGTTAGGGGTTGAGGCATGAGAACATACCACTTCTTTTTGCATTGAACTTTCAGGCCTGAGAAATCCTAATGTGCACAAGAATATCTCGGAAGTGTTCCGAGCTGCACCCGCTGGGAGAATCAGTACTCGGAGATTCATCAGCAATAAACTCTTCTGCCATCACCATTTGCTTTAGAAGACTCATTTTAACCGAAAAGTGGCAGAGTTCCAAGTGGAGTTAAAATCTAAAGTAAAGTCACATATGTATAATGGTATGGTATTAAGGAAACCTAGAAAAGATTCCAATAGGTTTAATAATTTTAATGTTGTTCTGCCCTTCAACCCCAAATTATCATTTTCTCTTTAGATAAATGTGCTGCTGTTGTGAAGCAAATGAATATAGGTGTTTGCAGCCCTAGATAATATTTATCAGTTGGTGTACAGTAGGCAGCTTCTGGCTTTGAATGGCAGCAGTAACAATACTTGGTATTGCATCGAACTATTCACTGAAGAACTGTGATGATATAAATGCCGACTTTGAAATAAAGGGAAGAAGGAAATGTTGATGTGAATTTAAAAAGTGGATGGGTTTGCTGCCCTTCCAAGGTTTGTATTGCTGAGTAGGAATGACTTGTTTTAGTGTAATATTCACTTGAAAATATGTGTTTAGGCAAGTTTTGAAATTTTGGATGTATTGAGCAAGCGCTAGGCTCTGTCAACTTGTTCTCAGTTTTGTAAGGATATATTTATTTCTTTGGAAACTCTGTTTATGTTTAGATGTTGCATTGTCATGTTCTACCTGGCACCTGCTGTTACTCTTTTTTACTTAACTTCCCTTGCAGTTTGTGGGTTGGTGGTTGTGATTCTAAATAGGTGGGAGGATGATGAAAACAAGGCTCCCACAATCATTTAATTCAAATTGCTGGCTTTAGCAATCCCAACAGTCCTGTATCCTCGAATTTAGGTCTATTTTCAAGAATGCTACATGGCTTTCTAAGGCTTTCTAAGCTCTTGTTGATGTTTCATTAGAACACATTTCTCAAGTTCTGAATCTCTCCTTTGAAATAAGTTTCCATTGTTTATCATCTTTCATGAAAAATTTCAGATTATAGTATTTATAAATGTACAAACTGGACTCATTAAATTATATCTTTGATAGGTGTCAGAGGCATTTAAAAATATTAGTATGTCACTCAGGGTGGTTGCTTTGTGGTCAAGGCAAACATCTGTGCTTTGATTGTGTGCCTGCAAAATCCTGTTTGTTCTTAATTCTTGAGGATATTCACAAGAGCAACCAGACATTTTGAATGCTAATGAGATTGTGGCCTTAATTTAATGTCCTTCTCAAGCTCTGTCCTTAAAAATGGTTCTCAGACTTTTTTTCCTTTGTTCCTTGGTTGTTTCTGTCTTCTGTGTGTAATATAATCTTTGCCTGCTTTTTTTCAGAATGGAAATAATTCAGGATTTTTCCATTGTGACCATTTTTAGGTAGGGAGGCAAAAAAAGGATTTTTTTCTAAACAGGATTAGAAAATGTGCTCAGGTTTCTTGGTATTGAATTGTTATTGTAATATGTCTTTTTTAACTCAGTTAAAACCCTTTGAGAAATTAAGAAAGCACTCTTTCATAATAGATTTAGTCCTGAGATACCTTAGTTACATTACACAGTTTCTTTGTAAGTAAAAAATTATTTTAATTCAGCAAAAAATGGTGACACCACGAGTGCTTGAAAGCTGAAACTAGACAGGTTGAGGTTGGATGTTAAATATGAAATGTATATGGGAGAGGGGGCTACTGGAACATACAGCTGAAGCTCTGGGGTGTGGTGGATTCTCCACTGGTGTTTGCGAAGTTAAGATTGAAAATAATGTTTTAATCACATACAAGTTATTTGGCCCAGTGCAGGAATAACTGGCTGAAATGTAATGGTCTGTGAAACACACAAGGTCAATATGATCTTATGGATTTTTCTGGCTTTATATCCTGGAAATGAGAGTTGTAAAAATGTATTACTTCAAGTTCCTCTATATCAAAATAAGGTAACATTTTATTCTGTGTTTTGTTCAAAGTTGGAGTGGCTTTGCTTTTTTTCACCCCTCCCCTGCAGAGCCAGTACTGCTCTCAGATTCATATATCTGTAAGATGTGTATTGAACACAGAAGTAGCCCCAGGCCAGTAGCTTTTGTAATTTCTTCTGGGCCCTGGTGGTCCATACAGGAGGCAACTGAGACCTTAATAGACTTAACAGGCTTGACCCAAGCATGAAATGTAACTTCTGGCACCAAAGGCTTTATTAACCAGTGGATCATATAGTTAGAAACCTATACAAGCTACCATAAAATACCTGCTGGTATTTATTTCTGTTATTATGTTAGGTGTTGGTTTGAACCAGTAATCTAGAGAGAAAGTTCTTCTTCCATGCTTATCAAATCTTTGAGCAATGAAGTGACCCCTAGTAAAATGGTTTTCAGCCACTTCAAGGTTTTATGTATTGTTTACTGCTACTAACTTTCTCACTTTGAATGGAATAGACACTTACAAAATAATTGGTAGTAATTGTTGTACTGGTGTCAGTTTTAATAAACCATTCAAGTAGAAAATATTTTAAAGATTCAGCCATTTCCTATGTGTCACCAGATAAAAGTTTCACATCCTTCAGCACCTGGATCTTAGAGCTAGTACTTCTATTTTTCTTTCATGCTATATTTTTTTTTCTTGTTAATAATAGAGCTGTCATTTCTAATAAAATATGAAACAGCCATCCAGGGAAATAACCCTGGTAAGAGATAGAGCAGGCTGAAACACTAGACTGAATGAACACAAATGCTCAATAGCTTGGAATATAATTCTGTCATTAAATGGAACCTGTAGAAGGAGTAGGACCAAATGCACTGGAGTGAAAATGTTTTGCACTTCGGAGGCTCGTTCAGCTCCTCTTGGAACTGTTCTGGCTGTTGCCATCAAAACAGCCTTCTGAGATTTGAAGGAAGAAGTGCTGTCAAAAATCAGATGCAGTTAGGGAGATCCATAGAAACATGCACCAGAAATGGAGTTCTTTTGTGAGCCTCTCTACCAAAAGACTCACTTTGTCACCCACCTTTTTGAAGAAAAGGATGTCAAGTTCAATTGGAAGGTTTGCACACAAAGGGATCACAGGGAGGTCTATAGATTCTGTGTTTTCTTTGGTGTTTGTCATTGGGATGCAAGACAGAGGGAACAGTGCATTAGAGAGGCCTCCATACCCCTATTCTGCTTTTAATGAATGTTATCTATGTAGGAAAAATCTTTTCCATGTGGATCTGAGAACTGTATTCTCTCTATTCCAGCTCTGTGCTGTAAGGTTTGCTCACTAACTCAAGATATACCCCATCAGCCACATGGTGAATTGTTTCTCCTCTGTGTGTTTGTTTCCTCCATTCCAAAAGTGGAAATGAATATATTTCTTTTTTATCTTTGCAAAACACCGTGACAGTTCTGGATGGACAGAGCATTAGGAGACTTCAGTATCACTGTTATTGTAAACAATGTTGTTTCTTTGTCCCCAGATATTGAACGCAAGCATTTTTTTGGGGGGGTTTGAGTGGAAAAGTAAAACTGCCTATTTAAATGATAATTATGTTCTTCTCATCCTCCAAGTAACAGCTAAAATGTCAATGTTTTTCTCATTGAGCAGTCTGGTTGGCTAATGGACGATGTCTATTTGCAGTTAAAGCTATTTCAATGTTGACAATTAAGCATATATGTGGAGCAGGGTAATCAGTAGAATGCAGTTTTATCACCAATGTTAATTATCTAATATTTTCCAGCTTACAATTATGTGAAAATTCTTTAGGCATAAATGGAAATGAACCCATCAGTTACAATTTTTCTCAAGATAGCGGCTGACAGAACATTTGCTGCCCCACAAAAAATGGAAGCAAGAGCAAAATTAACAAACCAGTTGTTCAGGGTCTATAATATATAAATGTAGTCATATGTTACATGATGTGCATTCTTATCCTCATGGCAGAAAGCTTCCAAGTTGGAAGCTGGAATTGCTCATAGGAATTTTTCTTTTCAAGAGGTCTCTATATGCATCTATTTCTAAAATTTCTAAAGGAAGTGCTTTCAAAAGGAGCAGAACAAACCCTGATCTTGAATGTATATTATGAATGAGAACAAAATTGATCTAAAAGCTGTTGTTTACTAAAATAATTATTAGATCTTCACTACACCAGTGCCTAGGAGAGTATGTGTTGCCTTATACAGAAACAAGGCAAGTACTCTCTGGCACGTCTCCTGTATATTCCTAAACAACTTGGCCTTTTCATTTTATTTCTCATCAGCTGAATACTAATCTCAGTTACAGTCATTCCAATCAGACACTCTCAAGTGACCTTTAAATACTTAGGAGAGCCAATGAAGATTATTTGTTAACCTCCATCTTCCAAACTTGAATAAGCATCCTAAGTTAACAGGGAGTGGGAGAGACCATGAATAAGCAACATTTTTCAGGAAAATGTATCTTGGCAGTTCTACAAGCCCTGCTATCAATTTTTGTTTGTAAGTTTATCTTCAAATGAAAATGGAAGAAACTAAATTACTCTCTTAAAAAAAAAAAAAGCTGGGATTGGCAATGACTTTTAAAAAGCATTTAAGAAACTGAGGGACAAAAAGCTGAGCTCCAAAGGGAGGTGCAGGAGTTTAGACACTATATTCCAGTATATAAATATTTGGATTTTAATTTGATCCTATCTCAGCTTCCCTAAGTATTTAGGTTTCTTGAGCAAACTGCGAGAAATGGGCTTACTCTCAAGAAAAGTTCTAGGCAGGGAGCTCTTTCTGCTCCTGAAACCAATTTTAGGCACCACAGGTACAGGTCTTGCCCTCAGTGTGTGATGATGTAAGTTGAAATGTAAATATCTGAACTATGTTCCTCCAGTTTCAGAAGAGGGGGTTGAGATTACACAAAACTTGTGGCGGAAGGAATTAAGGCTGTTTTCTCTGATAATCCGCAGGTCAGGTTTAGCTCAATTTATGATTGATTTAGAAATTCCAGGATTTTCTGGGTATGGAACAGAGATATTACATCTGATACCAGTAACAAAGCAGGTTAAAGCTGCTATTGACTAGCAATGCCAACTGTTGATGTAGGTCATTATGCCACTCTGCCTGTGATCAAGGCAAGGAATTATATTTGCTGTGTTCACTGTGAGGCACTTAATGATTCTGAACAATCCTAGATGACTGAGCAGGCTGAACAGACAGTGATTCTCCAGTAGACATCAGGTATTGTTTTGTTTTGCTGGCAACTGTGAGAATCTGTTTTTACGTGTAAACTCTGAACAAGGGATGGACAGAAGCAAAATACCCATTCAGAGATGGTTTGGTTTTTTACCCTCTCCATCCTCACAGAAAGCACATTAGCAAACCTGGTCTCTGGAAGATAATGTGTTACCTTCACTTGAGGAATACTGACATGTACTATGCTCACCAAAGAAATCTCTCTGCCTTAACATGGAAATGAAGCTGATTCTTACAGAGTTTGAAGATCCTAATTTTGGTGGAGATGCTGTCAGTGTGGTACAGAACAGCATGGCCTTGCAGAGCTCTGGTGCTAACTAAGGTCGCTGACACATGAAATGGAGATTTGATGGAAGCATTCCTTGCAGTATCTCAGTCTAAAACTTGATAGTTTTAATTCCTTTAATCAAATTTTTAATCAAGTTACCATGTGGCCGCACTGTGACTGTAATTGCATATATGGATTTATATGCAGCATATTAAAAGCCTTTCAACAAAACCAATAATTTTAAATCTTTCTTTTCATAGAGGAATAGTCTTCCAGCTCTTTGCTATTACACAATTGTATGTAATTGCTTGTCAGTAGGTGTCTGCTTAGGAGATTTTTTGCCCTGATTCTAAGGAATCATTTAAAAAACAAGCCCACTCGTAATCTTATTTCTGCTGTAAAGAAGTATTAACAGTTCAGCACAAATTGAAAACACTTTGAATAACTTCTCACTTTTAACTTTCATATAAATTGACTCATCTTCTGGACACCAAACAGCTTTAATAGATAATGTAGTTGATGTTCCTGTAAGCATAGGCTTATCCCCACAGAATAGTTTTTTGTATTTCATGCATCCTCCCTTTAAATAACTCAAACGGTGGACACATTTCCTTCAGAGACTAATTTACAGGCCTAAAGATTTATTAAACAAGTCAGCTGTGGCTTATTGACTACTCTGAGTATTATCTGCACTGTGACAGCTCATAGGGCTTGTTGTGCTAGCCAGTCTGAAGCCATGTAGCAGAGCTGTTCTTTGTTTCCCTGAGCCAGGTGGGCTGTGAAACATCAGCTTTGTCCCTGGTGTGAGAGCTGTGCTGGGGGATGAGGCTGATGGCCACAGCTCTGTCCTGCCATGGTGCAGAGGAAGCTCTGCCTCCTCTCAGCACCTGGTGCTTTCTGCAGGGATGGCTCTGCTGCCCACACCACCTTTGCAAACAATAAAGTAATGCTTGGGCAGCTCTGCCAATACTGAGCACTTTTCTGGTTTCAGCCACTTTTTGGATTGTTTCCCCCCCCCCAGTATATTGAATTATCATTTTCAAGTCTCTCAGTTTTTTTCTGAAATATTGCTAGGTAACATGCCCATGATTACAAAGACAAAATTCTTCAAACTTTTAAATAATTCAAAGATAGATTTCCAGGTAATTTATTGCCTCTTTTGCTTTGGAACCTATGTGACTAATATGGCAGATAGTAGCAATCCAAAAGACTTAAGGAATCTTTTAAAACCAAAAATAAAAAGAGCCATAAATTTCACTACATTTGAGCAGCAGCAGGTACCTTATAGCAGTATTTCTAGTATCATATTATATAAATTTAATTATCTTAATACTGAAAGAAACATATTAAGCTTGGAGAGGCTCTGATTTCCATCAGTATCAGTTATAGAACATGGTGGTCAAATTAAGGTAAATAAATATGATTTTTATTTATAGGTTAGTATGATTTTATGAAGAAAAATACTAAACCATTAGTGCTATAAAATGAACCACAAATTTCAACAGGAATGTCAAAGTTCAAAGGAATTTAATGCATGTTGATTTGTTTGTAGACAGGTTGAAGTTTCTTCTACACAGAGATTTGTCCCTTGAAGTGCAAAATTTTTCAATACATCAGAAGAAAAAGGCAGTGAACAAAAATAGTTTGGGCTGTCTTCTTTGAAAAACAGTTCCTTAATCCCTTTTTGAGTTTTCAGCTCATGTTTTAGTCAGCAAAACAAACACACTGCTCAATGTTGTAGGCAGTGATAACACCAGGGTAAACAGAAGAAATGCTTTTATTAATGTGATCTAAGCATTTAATTGCCTTCCTTGTAGTTTAATCTTATCTTTTCACATTGAAGCAGTGCATATTGTACATTTCTGATCCTCAAAGGACAGCTATTCATATGGCATTGTAGAATAAGACATTATCACCAGAAACCTGACAGGCCTGTAATGTTGCTTGTCAGCTGAGGGGTTAGGAAGTTTGTTATAATTATGAAGGAGATGTACAAAAGATCATGATTTGCAAAAGGCAGTGCTGAATAGCATTTTATAATTAAAGAGAAGGGGTAAAGTCAAGATGTGCCATGAGTGCTAGGTAAGTGTCAGAATTCAGTAAGCCCCAAACCAGAGAGTTCAGCCTCCAAATGATATATTTACAATTAGCTTAAAATTAAAGAAACAGAGCTTTAAATTATGAGTTATAAAAGGACTCTAAGCTTAATCCACAACTTTGGAGCCATGTTTATGATAAGCAATGGTTCTCATGTTCAATTTAAAACCTTTCAGATTAGTTTTTCAGTCTCTGTACTTGCATATATTGAAGAACATCCATCAAACTAAGAAAAGAAGCTTGTTTTTTTGCTTTTTTGCAATAAAGCACTGGATGTTGTACAGAATTCAGGAAAAAAAGACACAGAAATGTGTAGGATTCAATTTTCACTCTGCCATTAGGCTATACACCTTCCCTTGGGATGTGCTGCAATTTAGGCTGCTGAAGCCCAGGAGCCAGGCTGCACTGCTGCACCCCTGTATAAACTCTCCCAAAATGTCCTGTCTCAAGATGCATGGCACTTGCTGATGTATTAGGTAACATGCATGCAGCTGCATGCATATGTCCTGAATTCATATGCCAATATGCAGAAAAATAGTTAAATAACTAAACAACATTTCTCTCTCCTCTTCAAAATTTGAAATAAGCTATAAGTATTCATTTTATATATTGTGAGCATATTTGTTTCGAACCACAATATCTTTGCCAATCCCCTAAGCACCATTTTTCAGTTTGTCTTAGAAATACTATGCTAGGCAGCTAAAAAAAATCTAAGAGAATTTAAATTATGTATGTCTTGGCCTCTTCATCTATAATTTTCATGCAAAGGCAAAATTGTATAGCACATTTATTTCAACTTAAATCTGCTACAGGCCAATATCTTAAATTTACACGACTGACAAAGTCTGTTTTAAATGTGTGTAACTAATTCATTTGACGTAACAGTAAACTTATATTGTTTAAGAACAGGAGCATGTCAGAGAAATTTCTGGAAAGCTTCTGATGTGTGACACTAAAGTTCAGAGAGAATCTTGTTTTTATCCTTTTACTATTTTTAACAAATAATTGAGAACTGGGATCTCCTTTTGCATCTTGAATTTCTAGGGTTTATTGCCTTAAAAAAATAATCAAGTGCAGAGATATCCTTAAATATTACTCTGTCTCCTCATAGCTGCTGAAGCCGACAATCAGTTTGCTTGTGTCATTTGTAACACCAACAATTTATCAGTATATTTTGGACTATTGCCTAAATTGTTCTGCATGATTATTCTTTTCCAGCAGATCTGCAGTTGGACTCTCATTAGCTTTGATAAAAGCAAATAATATAAAAGAATATGACTTTAGAACCATTAGGCAGGTTCCCCTTGAACTTTCTCAAGGCCAGGAACCTGCCCTGCTTTTCCTTTTTCAGATTTATGTGAGCATGGCACCCATCACTTTTAGGGGAATCACTTCTGATTTACAGTAATTGAAACCAGGCTTTAGGGTAGAATAATTGACTTGGTAACAATGTAAAACAATAAGCATCTGCTCTGATCCCTTCTGTGTAGATTTCTATATGATAAAAGCGAGCACTTGGGAAAGGTGAAGATGGTATTAATATTATTGTGTGTGTTTTTCTGTATGCTTTCTGCTTGGTTTTTGAACTTGAGGGGTCTATTGGGAAATTTAAGAACTCTTATCATTTACTCTAATAATAAATTCATCAAGACACAGCTCTTGTAATACTTCATTCTTGGTTTTGATTCAATTATTTTGACATTACTGAAATGAACCCAGAAACGTCTCTCCGCTGGGGAATAGAAAGGCAAAAAGAACAACGCAATAAAGATGCCATGAAGAAAGCTGTGTGAAGAGCCAAGTGATTCAAGAAACAGACAGGTAGAATGGTTCTCATTTCCTGCTGGCCCATCTCAGTATACTTCAACAAGTGAACCGTATTTTACCAGCAGTGTCTTTCACACAGCTACAGCAGTTTTGCTCTGATCAGTGATCCTTTGCCTTTTATTGAGCTGAGAATAAAGGATTTTGAAAACAGGTTGGAGGAAAGGAAAGCTGTGTGTTTCTTCAGGGAAAAATAATCTCAAAAACCACTCTGTCTTAGAGGATTACTGGAAAGGCCTGTCTGCTTTTACCTGCATTTCATGCCATTCAATGGAATGTAAAGAAATTATAGTGGAATGAGATAGGGATGACAAAAGAGTTGAGGGGAGGTGAGGATGTTTGGTCCCTTCTGAACGTGGGAGTGAAAAGCTTTGTATAACCTTTCACATGATTAATAGAATTAAGTTGTAATAATGCCATTATTAAGTACCAGTTCCTTGTAGTCTGTCTTCTGTTTGACATCACAGCCTTAGTTCAAATCCTAAATACGTTAATTTAACAGACAGATGATAGCCAGGGGAATTAGTTTGTGTAACAAAATAATCATCGGTACTTATTCCATCTTAGCAGAGAACAGAAGCTTTTGCTAATGATCTGAACAACTGACTCCATATTTAGATATTTAGATTGTGTTCTAATTTTATTGTGCATGGTCCATTGCAGCTTGGCTTCTTGGAGGAAAGAAAGTCTGCTGTAGCTCATCTGCATTTCCTATCTTTAGATTGTTGCATGATAATGAAAAGCTGTTAGTCAATTATGATATGGCACTGTAAATACATCTTGGGCTTTTCTTAGGTTAGTGGCAGAATTGCTCGCAGCAGGTTAGTTTTAGATTATTTATCCTGTGTTTTCAATTGGCTTATATTGGCTTTATTAGCTAGTTGTGACAACAGGCCTGGACTGCTTTAGGCACAGCTGCTGTACTGCCAGCATTCCTGGACACGTTGTCTTTCTTGATGAGAAATTCTGCTACCATGGGGATTTTCCATTTGACAATATTTGACCAGGATTTCTGAGAGTCTTGCAGCATGGTCCATGTATCTGTAGCCATAGTTTAGATGAAGTCTGGATGTCTTGGAGTTGTCTGGTTTGTGCTCAGGTGCCTTCTGCTGTCCATGGAGCACAGCTGGTGTCCTGTCAGCAGGACTGAGTGCACAGAGCAGCTGCTGTGCTGTGCTGGGGGCTCGATCCACCTGTACCCGAGCTGGGTGTGCAGGGCAGCTCTGCCACAGCCCAGACTGTGCCTTCACTGAACTATAGCCCACAGTGCACGAGAATGAATTTCCCAGGGGAATCTTGAGTTATTTCATAAACCACAATTTTGGGTTCTAATGTGTTTTGAAGTGCACATCTCATTATAAAAGCTGGTGGCTTCCTGGATCCTGTGAATTGTTAATCTGCATGGGTGAAAAGACAACTCTTCTCAGGTATGCTGTTATACTGAAATTAGGGTATCTAATATAATTATTTTTGCCTGCAGATAAATGATTGTTTAAAAAAAAATCAACATATTTAGAATTTTTCAAATGAATTAAAAATATGTTGACAAAAACTTAAGATTTTCTACTAGCCTGACTGTACTTCTAAAGGTAAGTTGGCCAGGGAAAGGAATATGTTTGAAAAACAACTGTAATTGAAAAGGCAGTACTGTCAGGGGTCTATAGCATGGTGAAAATTACCAAATTAGCAAAAAAATCTACATCCATGGAGAAAAATGCTTGCAATTTCAAACCTGTTATGTATAACTAAGAATATCTTGGCACTTTTGCCAAGCTGTTTAGTGGTGTTTTTATGGTTTTATGGTTGCTTTTTTTTTTTTTTTTTTTTTAACAGTGTTCAAGCTCTGAGATCTCAAATAGATAAAATTCTTTCTCTCTCCTATTCGTGTCATCTTTGTATCAGGTTAAGGTCACTTCAAAGACAGCCCCAGGGACCTTGCCTTGTGGCTCTATGCTCATAGAGCTGACCTATTGATAAGCAGGGGAGTTTGGTGCTTGGATGTGCCAGTCTGTGGTTTGACAGATTTTTACTCAGAACTGAGAATAAAAACAATACATGAAAACTGAGCTTTCATTTCTTTTGGGATTTGCTTCTTGTCTTATTTTGGAAAACTCCATTAAAAGCTTTTCTTGCACAAGATATACTGATGATACAGTTGGGTAAGTCAGATCTGAGTGCATCTAAAAACTATTCTGGAAAAAGTTATTCTGGCTGGCAGCTGAGAATTGTAAGAGTGATAGTGAGATATGGCTGGTGTCACAGCAAACCTACAGATGATCTACAGCAAATGCAAATGAACACGTGGAGGGAGCTGCTGTTTCATCACATGCCTGTGGTGAGAAGTGCCCTTGCCTGTGCAGCACTGTGTGGGGTGTGGAGACAACAGGAATCCCTGCCTGGATAGGAGTGATCTCAAATGACTGCAGATGGGACAAGACCTTTGCATTTCTTACCCAATAAAGGGTAGGTCCCCATGGCCCTGCAGCTGGGACGCTGAAGACTGCTAGGCATGTCCTGTGCTACATCAGTGACTGAGTGAGTGCCATTATGTATTTTAGGCTTGGCCAGTTTCTGGCAAAGCAGTTTAATTCCATATAACTTTCTATTGCTATTACTAATTTAACAACTGTTCTTATTATTTTTCAAATTAGGTACAAATAAAGAAGATTAACTTATTGCCGATTAATTTGTTGATGGTTTGTGTGAACCATCTATCAAGGTGGTTCCATCAAATCTGTGTGATTTCATAGATAACATCTGACCCAAAGATTTGCAAATATAACAAAACTGGAGACTTTTTTTGTATTCTGCTTTGCACTCTCAATCATATTCTTCCTCTCTGTTATACTTGAAAAAATTAGGATGTATAGAATCAGAAAGATTAATTATATTCCCTGACAGGTGCACAATTATTTTATGCAGGATAGTTGTGTGTGTGTGCATGTGTGGTGTAACTTTTTTCTCACTGGAGTAATTGCAGACAACACTAAAGTCTATAAATTATTCCAAAGCCAAATCCTGTTGTAAACAAGCTCATAAGATGTAGGAGCTTCTTAGATTATTTCTGTCCTTAGATGTTTAGCATAATGACTTGTTTCCAATGAACCATTACTTGTGCCTCTGGAGTTCCCATAGAGGAAATTAAGCATTAAATTTTAAGTGTTTTTTTTTTATTTTCCACCTGCCATCCTAATTACAATTTTCAAAGTTTGCTTCCAGTGACAATGGAAATGTAGATTAAAATAGAAAAATAGTTAAAATTAATAAAACTAAGGGCCATAACACCAAGCAGGAGTGGTTGGAACTGACGCAGTTATGGCTGAAACCCAGTGCCTGTGGCAGGGCAGGGCTGTAGTTTGGCTGAGCCTGTTGCTTGAATATGCATTATGTTTTCCCTGGTATACAGGTCAATTAGGATTTGGATTATCTTTTTCACTTACCTGGCTATTCTTCAGGTAACACAATTCTGTATAAATAATTTCAGTTTTTCTTTGTTTCTTGTAATACTTTGGAGCCCTAACTACTGTATCAATAATATGTTTTACTCCCTGAGCCCTGTGAACTATGATTGGTAATGGTTGAGTTTGTCAGTTCTCATGATCTTTTACAGAGAGAATGCCTTTGTTCCTTGAAATGAAGGCTAAACCTGTCCTTGCTTCACTGTAGTGTGGTGTCATGGTGAAATTTTATGCTGGATATTTGAAGCAATACGCAGATTTATTAGGGTACTTTTTTTTGCTTGGGTCTGAAGGATGGGCAAGATGAAGCAGAGATAAGCAGTTCCAAGTTCTGCTCTCTGCTGTTGGATTCTGTCCTGTAAGAATGTATTTTGGTGAAAGGCACACTCCTAATCAGACATTCCACGTGCAACAGTGAGCAGAACACCAGCAATCCTCCTGTTTCTCTCACTTCAGATCCATGGGGTGCTTTTAGATGACGGGTGATCCTCAGAACAGCTCTGTAAAACAGGAAATCACAGGTACCATTAGTCAGAAGCCAGGTGGAAACTGGGGCCCTGGGGCATCTGGTGCTGCAGCTGGGAATTCCATTTAAAGCAGGTTGTGCCTGTGGAGTTTTGCTTTCTGTGAAGTTAGGTGGGCCTTTTCCTCTTCAAGGAAGTAGTGGTTTTCCATGGATTTTTATTGGTCTCTTGAGACCTGGAGACATTGGAAAAAAGAAAAACCTGAAAAGTTCAATAAAATAATGGGAAACAAATAATCCAAATTTTCTCCTGTAAATTCTGAGGATGGAATATGTTTGAGGCCACTCAGGGATGTATAGAAAAGAAGTGTCCTTTAAAATGCAATTTTAATGTAATCACTTTTTTTCCCCTTTTCAATAAGTCAGCATTATTCCAGCAATCTCTGTGCTCCAGGCAGTAGCATGTAATCTGCCTTTCCAGATACATCTCTCAGTTCCCATCCAAGCTTCCTCTGGCGGAGCTGCAAGCACTGCTGGAGACTGGGCCAGGTGGCTTTAGTGAATGGAGAAATGCTCCAGGGAAAGGGACCCACCCTGTGTGCCCAGGGCACTGTGAGACTGCTTGAGATGTTCTTAAACCTTAATAGAGCCCAGGGCTCTCTTCTGAGGCTTTCTTTGTTTCTTCCTGTATTAGGTGCTGCAGAGGTAATTGAACAACAGTAAATTCATCTGAATATATTCTGGAATTGGTAGGCCTGTTTATAAAATGATTTTGCCCATTCTCCTGTGCCCACGTTTCAGGGGGACTTGGCAAACCTGCAGTTGAAGTGAACCGCATTTGCACTGTAGGTATTAATTTTAATATGCATGTCATGTTTGAAAGTGTCAGCAGAAAAGCCTGAATGATACTTGTTGCGTTGAAATCTGAAGTACATAATTGCTCCAGCTGACATGTATGAATGCACTTTCATTATCGTGTCAAGAGGACACTTTGTGCTTGCAAATGAACAATGTTTGGGGTTGGCAATAAAACGGGAAGCACTTGCTTAAATAAAGTTTATTACAGCTTTTAAGAAAAATGTAATTATGAAGTGTTCATACTGAATTAGAAAACTGGTTTTGAAGTGTTAAATTTAATATGAAATGGAGTTATGGATTAAAGGGGAAGAGTGCATGGTGCTGAGGGTTTACTAAAGTGAGCCCAATATAAATGTGAAATCATGCTATTTGATTTGCATGGCCACACAATATTCAGTGGGTGTGTGAGCTGGTTTCACAAAATAGTGACTGACAGACAACCTCCTGCACTTTCTTAAATCAGTTTGCTTAATTTAGTGACCGCAGGTGGAAAATACATATGTAAATGTAGAGATTCAATCTGAGAATTCAAGGTGAAGGGTCTAGTGTTTCATTAAAACTAACAGTACCACTAACCTTTACCTGCAGAAAAGATTCTCTGTTTAAGAACTAAAATGACCCAAGCACAACCAAAGAACCAACCAAAAAACAAAAATTACAAATCACCAAAACCATGTTTATTGGATAAGGATGAAAATCAGTAACATGGAAAGTTTCATTCAGTATGCAAACACCACCTTATCTTACAGGGAAGCTTAACAGGGATGGTGAGGCAAGGACTGTTATGTTGGGATGCTCATTAGAAGTTATTTGGAAACCTCTTATGTTCACTAGTACTGTTGGACCTCCGGCCTGTTTGTGGCTCTGTAGATATGACACATTACTAAATATGGATTTCTATGTCTAGTATAATAAAAAAAAAATATTGGGGTTCTAAGCACAGCTTTCCAGCTTGCACAAGGAAGACTCATCCAAGGCTGCTGTAAATTGCAAGGCAGCAGAGGTGGTACTCAAATTTATGAGCTGCTGGCTACCAGCCACTTGCCTGGTGTGTTTATTATGCAGAACATGGGAGTTAGGTATGATTCTGACCTGTGTGTTGCTCTGACTTTAAATCAAGAACTGGTGAATTATGGGTTGTAATCTCTGGAGAGGCACTGGATGAGTCCCCTGTGCAATCTGAAATGTCACCCTGCTGTGAGTTGGGCAGTGCAGGGAAATGTAGGACATGCAGCAAGTAGGAGAGGTAGTGGAGGATGTAGTCTCAGATGATGGTGAACAGCATCAACAGCAGCTGGCAGGAGCTGGAGATGCATTCATTCAGGGGCTGGAGGCTGAGTTTAGCCTGGGAAGCTGCAAAATTTATTGATTCCTCACCTGCACGAGACAGTGTCTGCCAGCAAGGTTGTGGTGGAGGCTCTGCTAGCCACTGAAAGCAGAAGCCCTGAGGGAGTGTGATGGAAGTAGTGTTGTTCACTGTGATAATTCCTCCCTGTGTGTACTTTTGCACAGCCCTGTGCTGCAGGAGTGAATCTGACTCACGTGGCATTCAGGAGTTCACAGGAACTTGTGGTTATTTAGTATTTCTAGTGGTTTGTAAAGATAAGATATTACTCTTAAGAGAATATTTTAACCTAAGTTTCCCAATTCCATGTTTTCCTTTGTTCTTTAGGAGATCTTTCAGAAACTCCATCTGTGCTACTGTGTTTAAAAGAGCATTCATTGTCCCAGCAGTGAGGGAGATTTTGCAGAAAGGAAGTAATAATTGAAGTCATATGAAAGCTTTGCTTTCCATCAACAGAGAGTCCAGATGCGTTTCCCTGCAGCTCCTGTTTTGTTTGCATTTAAAAATAGTGTGACTTTAGATGCATTTCTGCTGTATATTTTTTTTCTCTTTCTCTTTATTTCTTAGGAAAAGAAAATAAAATAAAGTCACTTTAAGTCTTTCCTCCTTTTGGACAGGAACTTCTCAATGAAATCTTTTGTTCTCCCCAGCTTCTCTCTACTGTTCTTTCTCTCAAGGTTTTGATAACCTCTTGGAGGGCTAGAGATGCTCATGTAAGCCTGTTCTGGCAAACCTTATGCCTGCAAAGTGAAGATTCTCATAAGAGAAGATTACTTGTGATGTCCCTGGAACTGTGTATCTTCCAATAGCTTCAAACTTGTTGGGCTCTGAGGGGTTGTAGAAAGGTAAGACACGGCTTGTAGCTGTCTGTGACCACCCTCCAGTTTTCAAGATGTTAAACTAACAATGAAAAATTCACATTCTTGTCTATTTGTCTGCTGTTTATTTCTGGAATGCCAAAGCATTGCTCTCTAGTGAGAGCTGTTTGTTGCACATCAGGAAAAAATTGTTGAAAATGACTTAAAAATTATTATGCCTTTTTTTTTTTTTTTCTTTTGTATTTAATTATGTGTGCAACTGAAGAAAGGCAATCCTCTCATACAGCTAGTTTTATTTCCCTGGCTGAATCATGCAGTAGCTGCAGAGATGGAAAATGCAATAATCCCCTTAATGGAATTTGGTGTTTATTGCTAAACATGTAATATTTTCCAAGATTGTGTATTGTGTAACTTGGATTGGTTGAAGCACAGTTGTGTAGCACTGGAGCTCTCTCTCCATCCTTAACTTGCAGGATATATGTGCAGTGCCTTGTCCCTGACATCTGAGATGCTATTTAAACTCTGGGGTTTAAGCACAGTGATGAGAAGTGAAGATGGATCTGCACTTAGTTCTCAGTACTATTGGTATTTTTAGATTAGATAGCACTTCTGTAAACTACTGGGGTTTGTGTGCATTGCAAACTATTCCATGTTAATTTAAAATAAGAGACAGTAGAATGGGCCTCTGTTGATGCAACAATAGCAGGTGTACTATTGTAAGACCAAGGAATTGGTAAAAAAAATCTATTGACCTTCTAATGTTCCTTCAGTCTGAAAGAAAAGCTGTCCCCACCAAGATATTGCACTGCTGTTTACAGGAAAGATTGAAGACTACTTGGAAATATAATAGTGATGGAAAAAGAGTGGCTGCAACACTAGGTATTAGCTTAATGCTTGTGTGTGCTTAATTATTTCATTATTAGCCCCTACTGTGCACTTGAAAGAGTGAGAGATTCATGGATAGAAGCTTTCACTTCCCACTAATGAAGAAAGATTATTAGTTTGCAAATTTTTTTTCAGTTTTCTGCACATAGACTTGTACAGAATAGGATAGATCTCACATGCAATTCTCCATTGGCAGAAAAGGGGGAGGGGAAATGAGTATTTTGCTTTGGGAGAAGAAACTTGGAGGACAACATCTCTATAGATGTGTATACAATCCGTTTTAGTTGCAAGAACACAATAGGAAAGCTTGACTAAATTGTGAGCATAACTAAATTTTAGCTGGTATGCTGTATGGATTTATTTACAAATTGATCAGGGGCTTGCAACTGATCCAGAGCGGCTCAATTCTTTATTATTTTAAAGTTTTTTTTTTACTATGTTTTAATAAGTTCTGTCCTGGCAAAAGCAGATCTGAAAATGTCAGTCATAACACAGCTTTTTGCCAAGTCACATGTGTACTGAGGTCTTTTAAGCACATCTCTATGGAAAAGATGATTTAAAAAGATTAATATTAAAATGGAACAAGTCATTTCCAAACAAGATTGTTTTGAGCAGGGAGCCAGGTAATTGCTATAGTTTCTTCCAAATTCCAGACAGAATGAGAGCACCATCATTTCATAGCTGTAGTGTTAGTCCTGGTCGTTTTACCCTCAGTAGCTTGTGTCCAGTACCAATGCACAGTTTGTGCAAAAGGGGATGTCTTGCTTTCTACAATGGATGACAGGTGTGGAATAATTATTTTCCAGTGTATTTTATTGTTTGGGGGAGGAGAGTTAATTTATGGAGGTTTTTTTGGTTTTCCTAATTTTATAAAATTATTATTACTCAGGTGTTTTGATTATTTTTATTTGGCTGCAAATGGAAGAACTAAAACATGCCAGATTTCTATTCCATCAAGAATATAAAACCATATAGATATCACTTTAGATTTTCACTACCACCTCCTCCCTCTTCCCCATTCAAAAAGCTTCGTATTTTAAAAATGTTAAATATTAGAAGATGATGATGATAAATTCTGAGCTATCCAACCTGAAGAAATACTTTAATTCCATATATAGGTTCTAATGTTCTTCTGGTCAGATTTTTCATAGTTGATCCATAACCCCAGTTAGCCTTGACCATCAATTCTCATATTGCACCACTGGACAATGTCAGCATCAATGAAACATGATAATAGTGGTCAGTGAAATTGATCTTTTGAATCTGGACAGAGCAAAGGAACAATGTGGGATGTGCTATAGTTATTGAGGTGGTCAGAGAGAAAGACGTTAAGTAGGAGGTATTAGAGTGTGCTTCAGTAACTGATCAAAAAAAAAATTAAAAAAAAAGAGAAAAAGAGGAAAGGAATAATTTCCAGATGTGAGAACTGCAGGAAAAAGGAAGCCAAAAGAAATCAGCTCTGCATGTTTGGGGGGATGGAGGTAAACAGGGATTTTTCAGTTTCAATTTTGGTGCATAAGAAGTTACCAGCCATGAGGCTGATGTGGCAAGCAGGTGATATTAGAGACTGAATGGGACAGGTGCAATGTAGAAAAGTGCATTATTAACTTAAAACAGTCACTGCACATTAAATCAATTACTGGTGACTGCTGGGCACATTTCCTCTCTTCTGTGCTGCCTGTCTAAAGCTGATACATCTTGTTTTTAAAGTGCACTTGCCTCCTTTGACTGTTATCATCATATTGGCTTAATATGTGTTGTAAAGTGACATTAGTGACAGCACTGCCAAATTAGGGAATTTTCTGTTTTAAAATACACATGTGATATATAAAGAAAGTATGACAAATGCTAGGTCCCTTTTTGATTGGGATTTTTGGGACAAAATGTGCTTTTGGGGTCATACACCAATTGATCTAAGTAAAACAAATTTTTTAAAAGTGTATGAGAGATATTGAAATTGTGTCTCAATGCTGATTGCTTTCTGTCAGAAATCTGCATGGTTTTCTCAAGGCTTTCTGTAGGGCCAAAAATGGGAATGTTCTTTGTCAATGGGATGGAAAAGATTAATAGGAAAAAAAGAAAAATTCAAGTAACTAGTGTTTATGAAATAAGAAGAATTACAGTTTCTGAAAAAATCATTTCATATTCAACTAGCATAAGATCAAATTCCAAGAGTTGAATAATATTGTGAATCAGAAAACAATAGGTCATGTTTTTGATCTTTTGTTTATTTATATGCAGAAAAGATGCCCTCTGACTTCAAAACTCCTTATTGCTTTCCTAACATTTTGTTTCATGTGGCATTTGAGCTACTGACCTAGTTAAAATGATGAGTTAAATTTGGTATATTGTAGGTTTTATTTCTAATTAGCTGGAATGTAATCACTCCTTGAACAAATCTCATCAAATGACTTGGGACTGAGTTGCATTTAGCTTGAACAAACAGAGAATAAATCTGTCTCTGATTTCATTAATTCATTTTGATCATCCCATTTACCTGAACTCAGTGCCAGTTTCTCATATTGAAGTATTCTTTAATTTCTGAGTGAAAGGCTGACCAGCTCAAGTGTGATGGAAAATAAAGCACTGAAGTCTGAAGTAGACACAGGTGGGAATTCTAAACTTCACCGCTGAAGTTTCTGGGTTAGAAAAACACTTGAGCTTAGTTGAGTCATTCCTGTCCCCCAGCCCCATATGTAGAGACCCCAGACTGTTATTTCAGTGTTTCCTCAAGTTACCACTGGGAACGAGGCCTCTGACACTTTACATGACTCTCAGCCTGATGGGTCAGAGTACAGTGGGAGATTTCTTCAGCCCTTTAAGGAAAAGTCTTCCATTTCCAGTGTCCCTTGCCCAGCCAGTGAATATCCTCATGGGGCAGTCAGATCCAGGCAGTTTGTAATCACAGCAGGGCATTTAACTGAGCACCAAACCCCAAAGGAACAACATCAGGGCCTTGGCTCAGCCAGAGCTGTTCAGCAGCGACAGAAGCACAGCCCCGTTAATGTTTGACTCGTGTTGCTGGCTCTGTTCTGCACTGTGGAAGTCCTGTCCCACTGCATGTATTTGTCTTAAGAGCACTTAGAAATTCTAACTGTACAAAGATGTGTCTCTGTTCTAGGGCTTTTGTGTGTGAGACTGCTTTGTCCTCACCAAATGAGTGAACAATTATGGTCTCCAAAGATGATTTAGAGAGAGATACAATATTAGATGAGATTGGAAATAATATATTGGTAGTGAAGGATATTGAATTACTCAGGTTGACTCCTGGAGTGT
The DNA here is from genome assembly GCF_031753505.1 of Anomalospiza imberbis. NCBI lineage: Eukaryota > Metazoa > Chordata > Aves > Passeriformes > Viduidae > Anomalospiza > Anomalospiza imberbis. Next base: position 11,534,036 of record NC_089693.1, on the reverse strand, counting down.
ATTCCTGCATTTCTGCATAATGATTTTGGCCATTATAATGAAATAGTATATGAAGGGAATAAAAGATTGTCAATAAGGTATTTAAGCTTCCACTAGTGAATGTAAAATACTTAACATTTTACCATATAATACCAGCTAGGATGCTTCACCTTATCAAACTGCAATAGATTAGGAGAAAAACTGTTCCTTCAGTGTTGTATATCACCCCTAGGGTGAAGGTAGGGTTAAATTTCACTGTCTAATGCACATTTGTTCTCATCGTAAAGCTAATCTTGTAATTTCTCACAAGACTGGCAATCTTGGGAGAAATGAGCTAGTACTGAGGTTAAATTACCTCTTACCCTAAAGGAGGCAAAGGATATTCTTGGATGAATGGCTCAGCATGATACACATTATAGATAACTAAGGTGTTGCATAATGTAAGTCTTGGCTTTTGGCTGTGGAAAGAGCTTTAGGCCTGTTTCTAGTAGCATATCTGTCTGGAAAATAAGTCAAGGCTTTTTGGAATAATTCAGTTTTACTGAAAGTCTTTAAAATTGTACTATCTCATTTTATATTGTCTGTTGACTACTGATCTCAGAGTTTTCAGTGTTGGCTGGAGCTATTAATGCAGTCACTTGCTAGCAGAAAAATGTATAGTGCTGACTTTTTTGATGAAGTGTGCAGGATACTGGAATTTAAGTAGTGTGGGTTTTTTTTAATGTACATGACTATAAGCAGTAAAACACCTTTTTCTCAGCATAGCTATAGAGCGCTAAATTTTTGAAGACTTTATGTCAATGCTTACAGATTTAAAGACAAGAAAATGTAATGCTTTCAGCACTTTAATATTAATTATTGAAATGAATGAATCTAAGAAGAGGTAGATAGAACTCACATATTTGCTCAAAACAGATTTTGCAATCTGTTTTTGATTGTTTCCTGACAGCATTATTCTTCTTTTCTGAAACAGACTAAATTATAATAAAACATAAAGCCATAGAAGGAGTTGAAAAATAATCCTGGAATAACTTATTTAATGCTGGTTACACAATTAGTTTTATCTAATAATAAATTATTTTTCATCGTTTTCACCCATTCCACATGAGAGTAACAAGAAATGGTAAGCTCAGCAGAAAGTAGGGACATTATAATTTATGAGTGGTTATTAAAAGCATCAAGAAAGGGAAGTATTTAGAGGAAAAGTCTGGATTTAAGTGGCTATAAAGATTATTAATATAACATAACTGTGGCTCATAGTTCAAATAGCTGAGTGTTTCTTGAGTGTGCAATATCCCTTCATTTGCCAGTAGTGCAGAGTTAAGGGGAGAGATTCATTTTACTCAGTGCTCTTTGATATATCTGTGAAGAAATTAAAAAAAAAATCAGAACATTTTTTGGGTATGTTTTGATTGGAGGTTGAAGACACGGCACTCAAAATTGCAGAAAATTTAATACAGAGGCAAGATGAATGCAATAGGTAACCAGTGGAATTATAACTTTATAAAATGGGCTCTAACTGATAACAATGTTATGTTATGTTATGTTGTTGGCAGTCACAGATATGAACAACTTCTGTAGGAATGTGTAGAAGATTTCAATAAAAATAATGGTTTGTGGGATCAGGTAAATAAAGGAGCTGGGATATATTCATGAAATGTTATGAACTGGAAGGGACCCACAAGGATCATCAAAGCTCAGCTCTTTGAATCAGTTGAGTTTGATTTTAATCTCTTGTTTAGTTCTGAATCCCTTTTGGATTATCCCTAACTACAGATATAAATTAATATTGATGCTGATCTATGGTTTTATGTTGATGTGAGACTTGGATACCTCTTGAGAAGTCATAGAAAAAATAAATTAATTTCAGCAGGTAGTATTGAGATGAATTTTGGGACTAGTAACAAGCCATATAAAATTTAGAACTGATTTTTTTTATTAAGAAAAAAATAATTACAATGTTACTGAAATGACAGCAAATTCAGTGAAGAAGCTAAATAGATATTTGTGTGTGTACATTTACCCAGAAAAGAAGACAGAATAACTTATTTTAGACAAGAGAAAAGCTGTCAGTATGCATCTTCAGCAGCAGGAAAAAGGTCTTTAACAGAAGAATAGCCATTCAGCATATGAGGAAAGTGGCAAAATCCAAAGAGAGAGGAAGGGGAAGAAAACAGAAGGTTTCTGCCCTAAATCCTTCAGTGACCCCCATGCCCACTGAAGGAGGGGGAAAGGAGGGGGTGAAGGGAAGGTGAGGGTCACCCCCAAGTGCATTATTTCCTTCTGTGTACCTACTGAATGAAATTGACAGGCTGTCCTCTGTGATTTATTTTGTAATCATGTGCTTCTTAAGAGTAACTACTAACAACAGTAAATTATTAGCACGAGTTCCAGTGCAAATTACAAAATATCATTTACATTCTGAGATAGAATCATGAGCACCTGATTTTCCAACAGTATTCTGAGACTGAAGTAGACAGAGATGTGCGCTCACAGTCATTTTGATTGTATTTTTTAAAATATTTTATTTTAATCTGTGCTCTTTCTTCCTGTAGAGGGAGAGGTTGGCTTGTGTCATCTGTTACATGAGTGAAACTATGAATTTCAAACATCACTTCCAGCATCTGGACTTCGTACAGATGTGTGACATCTGAGCTAGGTAAAGAATACATTTAAATTACTTTCTTAATTGCTTTATTTAGGTGCTCAAAGCTATTAATAAAAATGGCTTAAGGATGAATTTTTGATACTATTTGAACAAAGAAAAATAGATATGGTTGGATGGTGTTAAGAGGTAATAATAACAACGATCATAACTCTGGAAAGTTCAAGAAATTATTGTCCTCAAGAAGAATAGGTTTTATGGAGATGCTGGCATCATTATTCTTATTTTGAGAGTTGTTTGTGTCATTATGTGCTGTTAATATGAGTAAGTGAAAACTCTTTCAGTAGCATCTCCACCTGTGCTGTGTCTGTTACCTGAAGAAATGGGTATGTGAACAAGCCACATTATCAAATTAGGAGTCAATTTCATGCTATTCCCACTTTTTCTCTTCCAGTTTTTGATAACTTCAGGGATGTTTCTGATTTCTGCCACCTGCAGCAGCAGCACTGGCAGCACAGGGAAATGCCAGGGACCCCTCATCACAATGTTCATGTCTTCAGACATGAGAAGGACCATTAAAGTTAAAACTCCTCTACACCCGCTTTAGACGTGTCACTTCTTGAACTGCCTGATATGGTGATTGCATGGGCAATTCAAAAATAGCTTCCCTACCCTGCAACCCCATTTCCAGAGGAGCCATGTTTTCAGAACACTTTCTCTTACTCTCTGCAAATCTCTGCCTTGCTCTCTAATTTAAAAAAGATATTCTTTGTGTCTGCCACCTCCCTGCTAAATGTAGATTGTGTGTCAGGGGGCTGACACACAAAAGGCCTCAATCTCTTAAGAAGCTGCCACCAGAACACCTAATAGACTGTCAGTTTGAATGTTTAAATGAGACACAGCAAGGGAAGGAATAATGCTTTTAACAAAAGAGTGGTGGGTAGACTAGGAAAAAAGCTCAGCTCCACTGACAAGGTGACTGGAAATGTAGTACTTGCAGTGGAATGGAGATATTGATGAAAGCATCAGTAACAGGTGAAAAATGGTGCTCAGACTTGGGCTGCTAATGGGGAATACAGCAAGCATTTATGGCTGTAGAGAGAAGCAGGTAAGGAGTCAGGTTAGGACTAGAAGATTGGCTCCTTTGTAGGATGCAGTTCTGTCATCTCCCCCTGTGACAAGTGGTACTTTTAAGCTACATCTCTGTATGTAATACAGATTTGGGCATAACTGAGCCCTGAAAATTAGTATTTGTACATCCTGTTTATGTTTTAAACCATTGCAGGTAGCTACATCTTTGAAACTATCCATGACATTATTTGGGTTAGGGATTCCAAACTGAATTCCTGCATGTCAGCAGCATCTCAAATTGCCTTGCTCACAAATGGAAAGCAGAAGGATAGAAATTGCAGGAGTTTTGCTCTGTGTTGTGCAAGTGATTCATTTGAACACTGCCACTATGAAAACTTATTTATTTTGGCACACGCTCTAACCAAAGACTCTTCTGCTTTCTTCAAGAAAGGTGTAAAGAAGATCTTGGTTCCTTCCTGTGACAGTAAAAAACTTCCTGTTTGGATTTGTTCTTTGTTTGGTTGTCTTCCATAAAAATGTGTCTGTCTTTCCAAAATTGAGTGATTCAAAAAAGAAGCCATTTCAAGTCAGTCAAGTCAGTCATAGTCTCTTTCTTCCTCCCTAGTCCTAACTAGGATCCACTCATGCCTTTGGCTACCTGTTTGCCAATAATTTTCCAATTAACAGGTGGCAAGCCCCACGTTGCTGGAGGTTATTAAATAAATGGCTTTCCAGATGGCTGTAATATTGTATCTTTAAATAAAATTACACAAGCTTAGTGTCAGCACCTTATTTATGGAATGCTTTTGGCTCCTGAACTGCTTGTTGAAAATGTTGTGAGCCATTTGGTCACTGAGAAGCAATTGTGTATTACTGTAGACAACAAGCTGTTTGCATTAATTAGCAGTCCAAGCATATTGCCAAATGGGGAATAACATGTCTTTGACATCTCTGCAGATCCTGGTAACTGAAGCAGTGCAAACTCATGGATTGTCTTTTGCTGCATGTTTATCGTGTGAACTTCCAGTCTGCCCATCTGCAAAACCACCAGGGACACAGCTAGGAGAAATAAAAGCTAAGGTAGGAGAATCAGTGTGTGAAGGTACAAGGAGTTTGTAAAATGTCATTGGTTTTTGCAGCAAAAGTAACTCCTGTGATCATTTCTAGTGGCTTCCAAACATGGGAAATGGTAAATGTTGTCTTGCTCACAGGTGCTATTTCACCAGCTAAGGAAGAGTGTAAGTTGCTCAGAGGTACCCTGAACCAGCCTTAGGGAAGCACAGTACAGCATGATAGAGGGGCAACCTTCTGAACACAGCACAGTAATCCACCTTGGATGAGGCCATGGACAGGCCAGATCTCATGGAATTAACCTCAGAAAGAATTCTAGCCATTCTCTGTCTCTCCCAATGCACTTTTGAAGGCATAGGAGTGAGGCAGCAATGCCTCTACATTTGGGTGTAGAAGGTGCCCTTGGCTGAACAGCTAGAAAGGATATACTTTTATCCTCTTTTGTTGGGTTTGGGAGGTTTTTGTTAAAAATAGTTGAAAGATCATGAAAAGATGGGAAAAACTGCAAGAGAGCAGGAACTTTGTTCCATGTGGAAAAAGAAGGGTGTAGATAAAAAAGATATCTCTATAGAGTTGACACTAAAAGTAATGCTGGGAGGGCTTTGCCCTTTGGCCAGTTATCTTGCACCTTCTCTTGAAAAATAATGTTCTACAATATCAACTGCATCCTAAATAGCAATTGTTGTGATAGACACTACGAAAACCTTAGTATTCCTGAAAACATAGTATCTCCTGTGTAGCACTGTTTTTTCTTCCTCAAGGCTTTTTGAAAATGTTCTCCTTAGTAGGAAAGTTTCATGTGAAAAAATAGGAGTAAAGAACCCAGAGTTGTCTGGACCCAGGGGCAGAATAGCCATGGGGAGAGTGGGAACTGTGTGTTTTAAATATTAGAACTCTAGCTCTTCACATTCCTCCTTGCTTGGGAGTCCCAGCTTGATTTTTGATGACCTCGGAAGTCTTTGTTGACAAAGGTGGTCAGGAAAAATAATTTTTTTTTTTTTTTTTTTTTTTTTTTAAGGAAAAATTACCTGCATGCTGCATCTAGTTGTCTTTTAAAATCAAATTACATGTGTAGGCATAAGGTGGTTTTAAGAATTACCTTCCTGGACCTAAGCTAATAAGTGCACGTGTCTCTGAAAACTCATTTGCTGCTGTGGTGGATTGAGATAATTTTCTCTATGTGTTTTGTAGTGCAAGTGATAAAACCAGTTTTGACTCCAGTGTGCAGATTTGTACCCCCTGAGCTAGGAAATGTGGGTGCTTGAAATCCAGCAGTGGTTCCTGCCTCTTTTGTCTTGTGTAGAGAGCAAAGGCACAATGGGAGAGAGGAAGGAAAAATACATTCAGGTGCAGGTCAGTGCTTTGCATTTTGACTTTTTGCAGGAATGCTTGTACTGGTAAATGCATTTTTTCATTTATCCTGTGCTTAAGAATTAGAGACATTTGCTACTAAAATGCCAGGTCCTCTGAGTTATTAAGCACAGTATAATGAACCCTTTGCAGAAAATAACTAGAATGTGATCTATGTCTGCAGAGGAAGGAAAGGAGCAAAACACATTAAAAAATAAATTAATGTAATTCAAAATAACCTTAGTTCCAGTGCACAGAAATTTATAATTGCACTGATCTTATTAAGCTGCTCTTCCAGAAGATGCTGCACATTCTGTGCAGAAGTACAGTATGGTGATGAGTGTCATTCAAAATTAGGATCTTTCATATTCAGAGGGTTTCACACGCACATTTGGCATGTACAGGTAGAGACATTTCAGTGAAGCAAGATATCATCTAGACAGGAACTCTTAACAAACAATTCCCACCTGAGGCTTGGGGGATGCAGTTTTCTAGTGCTTCTGGGTTTTGGCTTTTTTATTTCATTTTTTCTTCTCTAAGATGTACTGCTTTTTGTTTACTTTCAAAAGGCAGAGCATTGACATAATCTTTTAGGATCTCCTTCATACCTCCAGGGTTACACTGGAGGTCAGGGCTGCATTCTCAGCTCCTGGTGGCTTGATATGAATAAATTGATTTTGAAATAGCTAAATAAATTTCTGTGATAGGATAAGCAAAGATAAAGCATTTTCACCAAAGGGTTCAAAGCCAGCATAATTGGCTAATAAATAAATAAGAAAAATCTCTTTGCTGTCTTTCAGAATAGCATCTCTCACACAATGTTTTTCACAACTGTAGGGTTCCCTGGCCTTAGCCCTGTGTGACTTTAGTTACCCAGTTGAGATGTGTGAGTCCTTAGAGTTTCCAGGGGAAACTGATGTCCCGTGTGCTCCCCAAGGCAATGTGCCTGTGAGCAGGCAGCGTATGGTGATGGAGGCCATTTAATAGGGAATTGTCTGAGGGGACTTAGTGCCAGCAGTGCATGCACTTGGAAGAGGATCATGGATTCAGGCAGCTCTCTTGCCTGTGCAGGGAGATGTACAAAGCCCTGTGTAAGCTTGGAGTTCAAGCAGATTGGACAAGTGTGCAAGAGGCAACTGAGCGGCTCCTCGCTGCCGGGGCTGCAGCGTGAGAGAGGAGCTGCAGAGAAGGGCACTGGAGTGGCTGGCCTGGGTCTCAGCCCTGGCTGGGGCTGCTGGGTTGGGAGGAGCGGAGCAGTGGCAGCCTGGCCTTGGGTGTGAGGCAGCCCTGGGACATTTGTGTGCACGTCAGGATCAGCCTGTGTGCAGAGCTGCTGCTGCTGCAGACACTCTTCACGGGAACAGGCTGGAAGGAGAGTGCCATGCTGCCTGGGCAAAAGAGCCTCCAGCTGGGGCTTGACAAGAAGAGGTGTTTGGGGATTTTTTTTTGTTGTGTTAAAAATTTTTGCCTTCTGTTATTTTGCAAAACTCATTGGACATTTTCAGAATGACTTTATTTAGTCTATTTCTTCTGTATATTGACCTGAATTAAAGGGGGCAGAGAGTGAAAAAAATTATTTTAAAAAGCTCCCATAGTAAGTAAACTGGACTTTTAATTTTTGGTCAAAGCAAAATTTTTAGGTAGTGTTTCACTAAATTTGACTGCACTCCTTTTTTCTAAAGCCGTGTTTATTTGCATGGAGGCTGAGTTGTGAAAGGGGAAGGTGTGCCTGAGAATGAAATTGAGCAAGATGCTTTCAGCTTGTCTGGCTTTGATTACTTGTCAGGAGCAAGTGTTGCTCCGCTACTGAACCTGTTAGTGTTATGCAGTTCTGCTTTTCCTCAGAAAACTCCATCAGATGTATTTCCATGTCCCCTTGGATGAAAGCCCCAGAGCTAGGCAGGGGTGCCCCTGCTACCTCTTGTACTGTGAAGTGGTTGCAATTTTGCTTTTGAACCTGGAATAATATTTTAGTCTTGTATCAGTGTAGGGTATTAATCCCATATAAATCTTCTTGGTATGGCTCTTCAGCCATGAAGACTTAGCCTTAAAAATTTCATTTAATAGTTATTTCATTAAGACAATGCCTGCATACTTTTGTTCCCTCTTTGTTTTTCTTGTCACACTTCATTGAGGTGAAAACAATTTATTTGCTTCTCTTGCCAGGATATGTCAATCTGACAGTGAAAATAAGATGTCATTTTCAGTGTCTCATCTGATCAACAACATAGACAGCCATCAACAAAATATTTACATTTTCCAGTGATGATTATGGATGAGAATGCATAAATCAAGGTTGTTTTATATTTTATAATCTAAATTGACACATATGAATTGATTCTGAAGTTTCATTAGGACTAGAAAGTGCCAAAATGATTCAGTGAACTCTAAGAATAGCAATAACCATTGAAAACAGTCAATATCAGGGCTATTCCCCCTTTTATTAATTTTTTAAACCTGTTTTCAGCTCATTCTTGCCAGTAGCTCCCATTGATATTTGGTGTAAAAAAAGGTAAAATGTTCTGATTACTGTTTCTAATTTTTTGCTCATAATCTAAATTTCTGCATTAGGCATATTACCAGAGAGTTGCTAATAGGCAAAGTTAAATCTGCTTTTAGTTATCCATATTTTTTTACTGTCGAGCCCATTTATATATTATCTACAGTTTTGCATTTATCTGCAATTTCCAGTAAGCTAGGTCATGCTCTCCATTCTTTTATTTGATGTCTTCTTGCCTCCTAAATACTCTGAAAACTTTGGTTTGATACTATGTCTCTTAGATGTAAACTCTGCCAGATACTGAGTCACTAAACACTTGTGAGAACTTTGGTGATTGCAATGCTGTCAGCTGCCTTTAAACTTTTTGTGCGCTTTTATAATTATCTCATTTGTTCTCACAGGTGCTCTAATAGCCTTGGGTCCTTGTTTAATGACCTATACATATATAATTGTAGAATAGTCAAAAAGAACATAATAAAAGACAGTTAAATACCATATATATGTCTTAAAAATTCTTTAGGGATCATTCAGTCACTGCAACCCCTTGGGCACAGAAGCAAACAAGCTGCCTCATAAGCCAGCTCAGTTTTTCAACTGGGGAATGGAAGTTCTTTCCCACAATAGAAAAGAGCATTTTTCAAGTACAGCTGGTGTGATGGGGATGTGGTGCAGCAAACACAGACAGGAAGGAGAGGCCATCCATCATTTGACATGCTAGTCTCTTGGTCTTGCAGGGGTTATAGAAAAGCAAACCAAGGTATGGAAAAGCAATCATTTTATACATTAGAAGTGCCAGTTCAAATTTTACTTCTGTTATTTGTATTTTTACCTTCTATTTTGATGCTGGAGTGGAAAGTGTTGTGCAAATAGCCAGCTAAGACAGAACAGCAGCTCCTTGTTTCTGCTGCTGGGAAAGCCCAAATGATGCAGTTACACTTGTGCTGAATCCAGGAGCAATCCATGACATAGATGTAGGGTCTCACTCCAGGGTGACTTTAGTAATTCTTCTTAGGTGCTGTCATCTCTACTTTATATACCCAATGCAGTGGGCTGAGACTTCCATGGATTTGGAACAGTTTCATGGATGCAGATGTCCATCTGCATAATGGATCCATAAAGGATCCCAGCTTGGTTTCCTTGAATGTTTCTAATGTTTCTCAGAAAGGGCATAATCTCTATGCTCCCAGATGCTCTAAAATGTTTGACTGTTGTTTTAACACCTCTCCTAAACAGAGAACCTTTCCCACACTGGAAACTTAGAAAGCAAGTACATGGGACCTGGATCTGGTATTCCCAGTATCCAAATAAATAGTAACACACAGTGACCAGAAAAGTGCTAATTTCTGAAGGCAACAGGCTTGTAGACAGCATGAAATGAAGTATTAAACAATTTTTCAAGCTGGTGACCTTTTACAGTGGGGAGGGAGGATGTAAAACCTGACATTTTTTCACTGATCACCTTTCACAAGAATTAAGAAAACCCACCTTTAATCAGTGAGGGATAAATGCTCTTTTTTGGTTTTGAAATGTTCTACGATTGCACACACTAACTTAGAAAAATTGCTACAGACTCATAATGACAGGATTTATCTGAAATTATGTAAAATTGGTTTCAGTATTTTTTTAAAAAGAAGAGGTTTCATTGTCTTTAGGTAGGAGTGAGTTACTTCTCAGTGTGGGTAATTGTACCTGGTAGTCATTGGTAAGGAAAGAAAAAATGCCTCCAGTGTTTTTTGGTCCCAGTTCTCCCTTCCAGTATGCCCCCTCACTGCTTCCTTTTTCAGCCAGAGCTGTGTTAGCATGGAAACACAGTTACCAGGATGTCCAACATGTGTCAGTTTTATAAAGTGTAATTCATGAGCAATGCTGAAACCCAAGTTGTTGAAGGTCATAAACACAGGGAGCTAATATTCTTCAGGCAAATCCAAAGTTATTTTGATATAAGACAACTTCTGGCAGGTTACCTTCTGTCCTTCTGCAGTAAAATAATGGCTTTTGTCACTTGTTTTTAATTTCAAACTGATGTGCTGGAAGTATCTATTTCAAAGATGAAGGAAAAGTAAGACAAAAAGAGATTGTTACTTTCCCCAAATCAGTTTGATTTCTGTCATTACAAAACAATACCTTTCCAGCAGATGTCTTTGAACACCAGCCAGCACTATGACAGATAACTTATAGCTGCTGTGATTATTCATGCAGATATCAGCAGGTTATTCCAAAAGGGCTTTATTTCATATTGTTAAAGCTATTCTCTAAAAGAAACAGTAATCTTTCTGATGAGCATGGGGAACAATTTCTTCAATACCAGTCCAATTTATTTGGACCCTCTGATTGGAGCTTTCAGCTAGATCTCTAAGCACAGTATTAATTATTCATTAAGGTACTTGAAGGGAGAATATTTGCATAGCCATACTGCAAAATTGATGAGGCTTTGCCTATGAACCATAGGAATAGCTTTCAACCTAGTGCTAAAACTAGAGATGATGCTAATAAAATTATTTTTAAAAATTATCTAAAAAGCCAACAATAATTTGAACTTTCTCATAACCACAGAACATTTATTTTTATAGCACCCAGATGTCCTATTGAGAGATCATGAAAATATTCTTTCTACAGCTGGTCATGTGGGTATAGAATAAAAAAAAAATCCTCAAGAACCTTTGTATAATAAAAGGTCATAATGGGGATAATAGATAGTAAAAAGGGAGAAAGAGCTTTTCTGTGAGTGGGAGGAAAGAGTAAGGCTGACATTTAATGTACTTATCTCCACTTGGAAACACACAGACTGGGTTTATGGAAAATGGTAGTGTTCTGTCCTTAAATGGGTAGAGGGTCATCTGCTCACTCAAAGGTTGGGGTGCTCCTCTTTGTGTGTGCATGTTAAGGTGCAGTTACTTCTAAAATGGCAAAATAAAAAAAAATCAAAACCTTTAAATTCAAACTTTTAAAAAAACTGTAAAAACTGAAGAAGGTCTTGGTAACTGGGAAAGCTGCAAAGGGGCTGCACTGTGGCCAGGCTGCAGTTCCCACAGCTCTTCTGCAGATGAGGGAGCCCGGCTGGAACATGTTTAAGCTTTTAATCATCCCTTACTCCTTTCTCCCACACCTTGAGCTGTACAGGGGAGAAGCTCTTGCTTCACACCCCATAGAAAAATGGAGTGACTTCAGGAGCTTGTGCCTGAGTTTCAGGATTTTCTTTCACTTTGTGTGAAACACAGACTGCTTCTTACTCTCCAATCTGGCATCCTTTTTGGCAGGGAAGGAAGGAATGTTCCCAGTTTGGGAACTTAGGGCAGCAGTGCCATCAGTTTTGGTAAACATTGAACTGGAATTGGTTGTTTTGTCAAAAAGCAGGCTTACAGCCCGTGATTTAGATAGCTAAAACTCTGATAGGAGAGGTGGGTTTCCACTCACAAGGATGGAATAATGTTTGTGGGATTATCTTTCAGAAAGTACTGAGAGACATATAGGAAAAAATGACCACTTGCTGGAAATGGCAACAGGGAATCAAGAGCAATATAGTTCATTTTTTGTTCACTGCAAAATTTTAAAATTCTATTTCTAATCTTATTTCAACACCTTTGGAAAAATAGTAGATTTGCAACACTAAAACTATTTGAAAACTAGAATATGGTTTGGTTTCAATACAATTCTGCTGAATCTAAAAATGTTTGAATACACTGGAAAACTAATTTTAGTGTAGATTTACTGAGAAACCATTTTAATGTAAAGTGAAATACTGCCAAATCAAGTGCCTTTTAATCATAAAAATTAAATAAATTAAACAGAAAATAATATGCTTAGGTAATTTTGTAATTCAGCACACAAAGAAATTAAAATTATTCCTATTTGAGTGTCAAAGGGCTTTTTAACTGCCATTTGTTCTGTTTTAGGAGTCGCAGAGAAAATATACTTGTTGATGCACTGATGATACAAAGTTTGGAAATGTCTTAGAATGCCAAGATACAAAAGATACTGTAGGTAATGAAGCAGGTCATCTTTAATTTCAAGTCTTTTTCTTTTGAACATGAGTAAAATGTTTTTGGTCTCTCTGAAGGAATTTGGATGTTCAATTTGCATTGTAACTAAGGGTAATTCAGCATCCCAGTCTCCTGAGAATCTTTGAAAATATGATAACCTTACCTAAAATCTTACCTAAAATCTCATTTGCTTTGTTTTTACCTTTAAAAATTCTATACACAACCTGGGCATTATTAAAATGCCCTTTAAAATGAGCCTGAAAATATTGGGATTCCATTTTGAAACAGGCTGAATATAATTGAAGGTATTAGGAGAGGGAAAGACTGATATGAATGGCAGAAAAGGCATATGTGCTAGTCCTGTGCTGGAATAGGAGGCACTAACAATGGGATTGGAAAAATACAGTCTACATTATAAGAGAATATGAATTTCATCAGTATTCATAACATATGTTGATATTCCATCAGTGAAACGCTGCTGTAAGCATCAGGCCATTTGCATGCAGAGCAGTGCTCTCTTAAATAGGAAAATAAATGAGGAGTTAGTCCTGATACGGGAGTGTTTCAGACTATTTCCTTACATTGAAAATTCAGCAGCCTTGGTATGATTGCTGATTTCTAAATTTTTTAAGAGATAACCATGAGTTATAAGAAGTAACCACAGGTGAAATCAAAATAAATATTTCAAGGCAGTTTTGATAAGCATTTGGGACTTCATCTGAATGTAGTGCTAGACCTCAAAGTTGTTACAGCTCCTGCCCTCTTTTAGTTTCCCCCACTCATTTCTCTCAATGTAGTCTTTGGAAAACATTCCCCACAAGATATAGCACAGTCCACAATATCAAAAAACATTTTGGATTGCCTCTGCTTGGGTTGGACAACTTAAGCTGAATTTTCCTCTCTGATACACATCAATTAAAATGTACAAACCCCATTTTACTGCTGCTTGTACAATTAGTACTGCCTACACCTCTGTGCTTTTCCCAAAAGAAAATATTTTTTTTCCGCATTTCTTCATATTTATTTTGGTTTTGTGTGATTTTTTTGGTTGTTGTTTGGTTTTTTGTAGCTAAACCATACAGATATCTCAGAATGGGTGCAGATAGGGCAGAGTCATCCTTAGCTTGTCCTCAGTCACCATGTTAAGATTGATGACCAGTAGCTGAAGGCTGTGGCTGCTACACCTTCTAATAGTGCAGTTTTACATTCAGGCTGAGCTTAGCCTGCAGAGTTGGTTTCACCTATTGAATGAGCTCCAACCACTTTGACTGAAATTGAATCTGACATCAAGAGTCACCCAGTTGTCCATTAGGTAATAGGAAAGTGTGAACTGAGTTTGCCAGCGAGGAAAAGATACATGCCTACACATAGGTCTGTCCTTTAGGTTTAATAAAATGGGGTATCAGGACAAAATTCACCAGAGGTATCTAAAGACATGCCTGTAATAGTAGTGAGCAGCAATTTCAGTGCTCCCTTTTGACTGTGTAATAGAAAAAGCCATAAAACTGGTGTAATTTAACTGAGAAAAGAAATCTGTGCACTTTTGCACATTGTTGTTCATTCACTTAATAGAGTGCACCTAATGGGCAGCAGATGAGCTGAGGACATGAATATTATCCTTTAGTGAGACATTTTCTTGAAAATAATTCAGCTTCTGTTGAAATAGTGTCTATTTGCTTTAATATGTTTTTCCCTTGGGAAGTTTAAGTACATAACTTTTTAACTGGTGAAGTTAATGATTGTGTGTATGGAATGAAAGAGTTCTAAATTCTGTTATCAGCCCATGCAAAACAGGGATGATTTGACATGAGAACAATTGGATGTTTCTGTACAATTCTGTACTGTCTCTCCAAAGCCTTCACTCAGAACTGGACCTTCAGAAGAGGAAATATCCGCAATTATGGAAATAATGTGAATTTTGGAACATCCCATATTTTGTAGTCATGATTTGGTGAAATGTCAGTGTCCAGAAGGGTAAAAATTCTGGATCATAGAATCATTAAGACTGGAAAAACCCTCCAAGGCAGTCAAGTTCAACTTTTAACTGAAAACCACTATTTGCACTAAACTGTGTTTGTTCAGTGGGTATGGTGAAAGTGGACATGAAGAAGCCACAGAGCCTTGTCCTACCTGCCTGAGCAGGTTTGTCCTTCCATGTTTCTTCTGAATATATCTTTTCCAAAGACAGATCAATTCCCACAGTCCCTCAAAAGACCCCCACAAGAGTGTTCATACAACCAAACTTCAGAATATTGCTACTGCTTTAGTATATACATAATTTCCAAAATTAACTGTAGCCCAAGGTATGCTTCAAATCTAAATACTCATTTAAATCTAGCTTTCTCTGGGGCTCTACTGCCTCTTTGACATCACCTTCAAGTGTGGTTCAAATGTTTCATGTTTAAAAGTACTTTGATTTGAGGGAAAAACATGTGAAACTTTGGGAGGAAATACCTGCACTGAGCAGATTTCCTTTTTAAAACAAAAGATTTTCATTTAAATAAATCTGGAAGAAAATATGTCTGTGTAGACTGTACTCTCCTGTTTCTGCTAAGGATGTAGTGGTCATTACAATTAACAAATTCTTAGTAGCCAAAGACAGAGCAGCTAACCTCAGGAAATAGTGTGGTGTGTTTTCAGACAGATGCTTGGGAGTTGCTGGAAAAAATGAAAGGTTAAAACAGTTGGGTCTGCAGCTCCAACAGTCAGTGTTTCCTTCCAGATGACCTACACTTCCAAAACTACCCTATTTTCCCTTTTTCTTAGCAGAAGCTGAAGAAAAGCACACATTTTTTAACTGAATGTTCAAGAGAGCTTGGTTGTGATCTTTTAAATTAGTTTTTTCATCAAAAGAATCTGAGTTACATCCTGAAAGCATGTTCCCTTAATAACTGAATAATGGTGCTGCTCTGATGGCTTCTGCTGATGGCTGAATCTATCTTGATGTTGTTCCCAAAGCCAGTGCTGCTTTGGAACGTTCAGATAACACTTCCATGGCCAATTTACTTTATGCCATGATGCAGTATCGAGTTAAATAGGTTAATTATTTTCTTCTTTTATTGTTATTGCTTTACAACAAGTACTTATCAGTATTTGAACAGAAGGTTATTAAAAGTCACAAATGCAGCTAGGAGTCGAAATATAGGTGGGAAAATAATGATCTTCAGGAAGGGTTCTCTTGTCTTTCGTACCAACTGGTGCTCACAAATGCAGTTTATCTAAAAGTCATCTTTAATGCTGCTGACTCAAAGCTTGTCTATGTAGTTTGGTAGACATGCAGCAGCAGGATGATGATATTTCAAGAGACTTTTTCACTGGTCCTCAAAAAATGGTTAAGGCAGTGTCAGTTCTTTTATGTTCTTCAATCCACACTCTCTTTGCAAGTTATCTAAGCAATAATGGAGCCTTTATCTGTCAAGGTCATAGTAACCTCCCTAACATTAGAGTTGTGTACTTTCCAAGGTTACAGGACTCAGATTTTACATAGATCTCACAAAGCACTAATGCTGAAGTAGATTAATATTTTAGCTGCCATGGGAGATTATTCCTTATCCCTTAAATCTCTTTTATTCAAGCAAAATGACCATTATTATGATCTTACTCAGCTACTGGAAATTAGAAGGCATTATGAAGAAATAAACAGGACTTAGGAATAGTTTATGAATTTTACAATATCAGTTTGCTGTTAAAATAATAAACCCCAAATGGGAATTATGTGTGCTGTGCCTTTTGCAATATATATGTATTTTCAAAATTATATGTGAGTTGAAATAAATGAATATTTAAAAAAAGATATTTTTTTTAAAGTACAAGTAACAATTTTTCATTAAAATCTCACTATAAAACACATTGAGATTTATCTAGTCCAGTCTGTTCTGTTGAAGTTGTTTGATGTTCTATGAATAATAATCTCTGGAGTCATGTCTCTACTCACCTGCAGCACAGCTGAACTCCCAAAAGTCTTCACTTTTCTCTGTGGTCCAGTAAATATCTTATTAATTTCATTCTGTCAGAGATGATGGATCTGAGTTTGCTTTCTGTCTGGAGCATCAGAAGAAAAGGAACCTTTGTTATGAAGAGTTTGGAAATAGGGAGAATACAGAAAGGGGGTTCCAAAAGGCCTGCCTGCCTAATGGATCTGGCCCTACAGGGAAGCTGGATGGTGGATGACCTAACCTATGAGTACTGTTCTCATCCTTGGCGTGAGACAAGCAGTAGCCAACTTAGTTTTGAGCAGCCTCAGGCTCTGTGTGCTTGTTCAGTGGCTGAAATGTAAAGGATTTTATTGGCAGGCACTAAAGTGAAGCAAGTGTGTCCCCAGGATGTGACCAGGTGTCGCCCTGCTCTTTTAAAAGTTTTAAAGTTCTTTTAAAAGTTTTCTATGCCTTCTAATGTTTACATATTTCTGCTAGATTTCTCATGCACTGTTCATGTAAATAATGATTGTTTTACATGCTTCTTTGTGTGAGGAGAGAATTGATAGACTGTTAGTTTGACCAGTGTGGTTGAAGAGATAGCAATTTTATCCTCCAATCCACTGCCACTTTTAGAATTCTATATATTGCGAAGTCAGAAATAAGAGTTACTTCCTTTTATTCTTTTGATCTTAGTGTGAGTACATGAGTTATTTCGTGTCATAGTGCAACAACCAGGGTGTTTGAGGGGTTGAGTTCTGCTCTTGCACCTGAGCACTGCAGATGAGGACATGCAGTGTCTCTCCCGTGAAATAATGTGATTGGCTGCTAGGGGAAAATGTGTCAGGTTTGTAGTGCTTTGTCAGGGCTTGGTGGGCATGATACTGCCTGGGGTTATTTTCTGCAACTTGTCCTACTGCATCACATCTGGATGTGGTGTCTGAAAACATTGTTGTGGTGCCAGGAAGCTTCCCCCCACCCCGGCCTCAGATTCTGTGTGAACTTTTCTGGAAAGATATTCTGCCAAACAGTAATTAACACACATCAGCAAGTGTACTGGCTGCTGTGCTCGTTTCCCTGATTTCATAGGTCTGCTCCAAACCCCTGCAGGATGGTTGAAGTAGCTGCCTTTTGAGCCTGCCTCTTAGTATTAAACCTTAGTGGACTGACTTTGTGTTCAGTATGGCCTTCTCCTGGATAAATTCAATCTGTGGTAGAGGAAAGGCACATGCACAAAAAAGAGTCCTTGGGTGAAGCCAAGGCATGACTGTCTGTGTTAAGCCATCAGCTGATTTATCATGAATCACCTCCTTCCCTTTTCAGACAAAAACTTATCTGAGGGGTAAGCCCATTCTCTCATTTTTTAATTGTGTTAATTAAAAAAAAAAAAATTCTGGTAGCAAGAGAGCTACCACAGGTCTGAAATAATAAATGGGTTTTACATCCATTACCAGGTTAATCTAGAGTTTCTTGTCCTTATGTCCACACCAGCAAGTGCATATTGATTAGTGATGGTTTAAAAATTACTCAAGGAAAAGAAATCACATGGCATTTATAAATAGAACCATTTCTAGAAACTGTTTATTCTCCCCTTGTGCAGAATACATCCTGCATTGAAAATTCTGAGAAAAGCAGATGTGATCTGAACTGGATACTGGAAACAAATGCTAACCAAGAAGCAAAATAGTTAACGAGTAACACAAAGGTCCCAGCCTGCTTCCGTTCAAAAGGATAATGTTTTGTCTTCATTTTTGGGTAGCTTGTAGCTTTACTAACATTCTTTTTCTGGATATAATTTAGTATCTTTTCCTTGCCTAGAAAAAAGTTATGGCAGAATCTCTGATTGTTCATGAATTAGTGAAAAATACAGAGGCCCAAAGACACATTTTGATATTAGCCACTTGCCTTAAAGGTCCCCTCTCTACTCCTGCGTTAATCAATTTAGGATTGTGTCATGTCCTGTCCTGTCTCTCCATCACCCATCTCTGGCTGCAGATTCCTTTCCACTTCCCTTGCACTAGCTCAGTCTGTCAAACTGACAATCTGTGGGCAGTCCAAAAGTCAAACAAATAGAGAAAAACAATCTGTCAGCTATGATGCTACATCCTAAATGATTTGTATATTGTCTTCATCCCATCTACAGGAAATCTGCAGTTGCTCACACCTCATTCTTAATCAAAAAGGCAGAGAAACCTCCAGGTACTGGGTATCTGCCTTAGTCAGCATCTTTCTCCTTGCCTTGAAATCCTCTAGATGCAAAGCAGCCTCAGCATCATAACCTCAGGTGTGATTTGAACTGAGAGAAAGTTTTGGTCTGATAGTTCTGAAACACCATTCTGAACACAATAAGTGTATTTGACAGGATATGAGCCCTGAAATGCAACTGACAGTTGAATTTGTATCTTAAATATATATTGCTGAAATTTCTAATGGCACATCACCGTCTTGTGAGCCTGCAGTGCAACAACTGAGACATGGCTGGATCTGTCTGTAAGTTGCTATGCTGAGTGTGCCAAATGCCTACTTGGAATTAAGGGCCCTTTCATTTGGAGGCACTCCCTTAGTATTCTCAGCTTTGGTTGGGTTGGCATAAGAAATTTTTCACTGTCATTCTCACAGTAAATGAAAAATGAAATTTTAGTTTCTTACTGATCGAGGTGCACTGAAGGATGATCTGGGGAGTAACTAGCAGTGTGTGGGAAGTTTGCACAACTTCTAATTCTGCACAGAAGGATGCTCTGACTGTTAACAAAATTTGGAAAAAGAGCTCCTTTGCTGTTAAATTGCAACTTTTCATACATTTGTTCTTTCAAGAAAAAGGTAAAGGTAAAAAAAAAAAAAAAAAAATGTGTAGCTCAGTTCTTCATTAACTCAAAGGACACCATTGTAGCAGGTGAGGAGTAGACTGCCAGTCTGAATGTAATAGGGGCAGTTCTTAACTAAACTGGATGTTAGTGGTGAAGTCAAATGAGCCAGAAATGATGGTGTTGGAATTCTGAAGAAAAAAGTACATCAGAAGTTGAATGTATGAAACCCAAGAGTAGGACCTTGACAGTAATGAATGAAATGTGTGAGGAAAATATAAAGAAACAGGAAAGAGAGCTTTATTATAGCACCCTATTGGCTAAACTATATATATGGAGACTTGGTGTGATCACAAGAACAGAGTCTTTGGAACAGAGAGGGACAGGACTGGTAAGAGTGTCAAGAGAACACTCTCAGGGAAGCTTTTGTAAGAATGTAGGAGGGATTGAAATGAGTCTATTCACATTTCATTCTTTTAACAAGGGTGACAAGATCTTGAGAACTCATATAATGGGAGTTGAATGAGGAATATAGGGAAAAATCTAACTTCCTGGGAACACCGTAGTGGAACATTTGCCCCATCAATTATCTGAGTGCTGATTAATTAGGTACCATCATAGTTGTCATTTTTACCTCTGTACTGTGTTCTATTCGATAGATGAAAGAATAAAGGACAACCTTTAACCTTTATGCTAAGATGTTATAGGCTTTTTAAGAAGAATTTGATAAATGCCTCAGCATCCTGCCTATCTCAGATGTGTCAAGAAAATGGTTTTTTCATTGTGTTGATTATGAGTCCTTGTAATAGACACATTCATGCCTGGATATCTCAATGTTTAGTCTCTGATTTTTTTTTAGATTTTGTTTTTCTTTCTAAAACAGTAGGGATCTATTCTTGATTGTCCACAGATAAAAGAATTAAACACTATGCAGTCTGACCTCCCTCTCTAGGATACTCTGACTTCCAGAACAGTGCTTTCCTCTAGAGTGCACTTTAGATTGAGTAATGGAGAAATATCCCTTCATCCCGCAGCTGGAACTATGGCTCTTCATGACTTTGTAAGTCTCCAAGTGGTAGGAAAATGTGGTCTAACTGGTGGGCTGCTCACATCTTTGGCCATCTGGATGTGGGCAACAAACACAAACACTTTCTTAACAAAGTGATCATTGCCTTGAAGAACATTTTTGCCATTAAGATTTACAAACTAAATGTTTCTCAGTGAAAAGCAAAGAAATAATTTTATATATATTTCTGTATCTTTCACGACAATATTTGCATACAGACAATGTTTTATGATTAACATGCAGTTAGGAGATATAGTATCTGCATGAAATCTATATTTACAATAAATTTAAGATGAGCATCTCTGAATATTTCTTTCTGTGCATTAATTGATATATTTTCTTCATGTATATTAGGGAGGTTTTTCACTTGTGTGATCAAAATTTGCTGAACTGTGGTTTATAGCAGACAATTAACAGCTGTTAAATAGGATTATTGCAGGCTGTTATCTTCACATAGCATCGATTCAAATGCTAATTTCGCTCAATTTACTTCTCATAAGGCCACCCTACTGCCAGGTAGCTCTTCTTGTGATGAATGAAAAAATATATCTGGAAATAGTGTAACCTGTTTCAGCAGATTTCATGTCCTGGTTTGCAGCTCCTGGACACAGGTGAAAATTCACGAGTGGTGTGTGATGCTTGAAGAAGTGGCACAATCAGGCCTAGCCCAAATGAATTGTTACAAAACAACATTTTCTAGGGTTTTTTGTGATTATAAATAGAATTTTGGTAATGGAAATGAATAATACTTTTCACCTTTTGATTGTTTCCCCTCTTGAAGAATGTCATTCATGCTGGGGGATGTGGTAGAAGGAGTCACCTTTGGGTGGCTGATGTGTTATCTCACATCTGTGCACATCTGTCGATCTGTAGGTTAAAACTCAAATTACATCTTTTTTCATGCAAAGTTAAGTATTACTTCCCCCAACAACATTTTCCTCCTCTCATCTTTCTCATATGGCTTCACATTAGATGCTTCCCTCTTTACAGGTTAACTTCAGGATGCAATACATTCCTGAGCTTTGCTGTTGGATGATGTTGTCGTGGGAAGACAATATCCTCCTTCCTGCCCTTTACCATCTATTTCCCTGTCAGCCTTTGGCTGGCAGCAGCAATTATACATGTTGATCCAAGCAGACAGGAAAATGATGCCTTGGAAAGGCATTTCTGGTGAATTAGGTCCCTGCCTTTTGTCTTTGGGTAGTCACAACTCAGTCAACAAGAATGTGTGGTGCTTGGACACTGGGATTGTTTGGAACTGTAGGGGCTTAGACTGGCCCCTCAGACTCAGCTGGGAGGCTTCATCCTTAAGCTCTCCCTTGTCATTAAATCCTGTTTCACCTTTTTACAGCTGGTATGTGATCCCTTGGTACCCACACTGCAGCTTGGCCTTGGGTCTGTGGATGCTTCTGCACAGGAGAGTCCTGGGTGCTTTAAAGGAGTTTGCTTGTTCTGTGTAGAAATACCATACACAAACACTTCTTCCTATCTCTAATGCTCATGAAAACAGCAAGAGACTTAAACTGTTAGGTTTGAATTCTCTGCTGTTGTCCCTGTTGTTTGGCAAATCTTACCGTTTATGGATTAGTTAATGCTTTCAAATGTTGCATGAGGAGAATTTTAATTGCTCTCTGATTAGGAATGAAAGAAAGAAAAAGATTGTCTTATGCTTTCAGTTTTACTGTTGTCTCAACATGTCTTTCATATTTAAACAAAAATTGTATAAAGTAATAAGTTTATTGCTACTGCAGTGAAAGGACATGCAATAAAATAGCATATCTATTCCATTCACTCTAATTATTCATCTGATCAGCAACTTGGAATGTATATTCTATATACCTTGCATATTCTATAGTTAAATTTTAGATTTGGCTTTCCAATTAAATCCTTGACAACTATGTTAAGTGAAAATATTAAAAATAATTTAATTTTTCATAGTCCTGTGTAGGCCACAGATCCACAAACATACAGCAATAGTCTTTCATGTAATACTTCTCAGATTCTTCCTACATTTTATTTAAGTGGGTTACAACAGGGGAAAATAAGAGCCTATCCTGATAAAATAATAATACAATTCAAATGAAGTACCACTGGAAAGCTTCAGCCATCTCCAGTTTAAATAATCAATCATGTCAGTATCACATTTTCTTCATCAAATAGGCAGCAATGAGTTGTTCTTAATTACATCCAGACTTGTAACCTAGGAAAACAAATGGCTAAGGGTTTAGAATTGCTGTTAATGCTCAGAAGGACTAATTATGATAAAGGGTTTAAAACCTTCTGGTTTTCATATGGGTCAATATTTATAGTGGTCTTCTGCCAGCATGTCTTAGACTTGCATGACAGATGTTACAGTGTTCATCCATTTTCAGGACAATGATAAAGTAGAACATACATTGTTTTGTGGGTTTTAACAGTTAAGAACAGAAACATAACACGGGATGATGAATGGATGGCTGTCTGACCATTAACTACTGTAAAAGGAATCTACTCAATGAAGAACTTTGCATTAAGAAATTTTCTCACTTGCTCTGCAGAGTAACAAACAATTATGTTAAGTAAAAATTATTCTTAAGTAATCTCTATTTTAGAATACATAAATAATCATATGTTTTAGGACTGTGCCACTTGTTGGCCATAAGAGGTAGGTAAATCATTATTAAACTACCAATTTTCTGATAAATCAAGCCTGTTTTCTGTTCATGAAATATCCAAACTGACTTAGTGTTCATAATGATTTGAAACCACTTCCTTACCTCTGTGCTGATTGTAAGTATTTGCTTTTTTTAGAAACTATGTTTTGCTCATAACATGTTACAAAATGAGTTATGGTAAAGCTCACTTATTTTCCTCTGCTGGCAGAAGACAGAAACCTTTTACACTAATGAGGAGCGAAATTATTACTACTGACAGATAACCATATTTCTCTCAAAGTTCCCCACTCCTATCTGAAACCCAAAATGAAAAATAGCTACTCTCCAATATATTTGGAACCAAAACTCACATTGCACTCCTGGCAAAACAAATACGTCAAACTTCAGGTACAGCTGAAAAAAAACTTCAAGTGCAGAACTGACCAGAGGACTTGCAGATAATTAATCAGACTTGCTGTTAATTAATGTTTATTAATGTTCCCATTGAAGTAATCTGAACCCTAGCTTCAGAGAAATCTTTGCAAACAGAGCCTCTGGAGTGGCTTGTAGTCTGATGAAGTGTGTCTTGGGGATGACCAAAGTGCTGCAGAGACATTTGGCAAAGGCTGTGTTTGGAGCAGTAGGATGTGGCACTTATCCCATCTTGAGACATGCAAAAATAGCTAGTTTGGAATAGTTTGTTCTTGTGCCTTTTTGAGTGAAATCTTGCCCACAGTGGCTTTTGGAGCTCATTGCCAAATTCTATGAAAAATTGATAGTCTGGAGCCTGCCTTCATATATTTGTCCATCGGTCCCCTTGACTTAGTAGCCTTTGAAACTCTATCCTGTCTTAAAATGCAAATCAGACTTTATTACTGTCATAAGCAGATAAATTCTAGCAGCAAAGACCTGAAGAGAAAATACTGTGTGTTTTAGCATTACCAAAAGCTCTAAAATCTTTCTGAACCAATAGAGAAATGAATAAATACAGCTCCACAAAGTTATAGCTGCCTCTTCAATCTGCAAACTGACACTTTTCACTCAGAGAGGTAATGGAGATGCAGAGCAAATAAGCTTATGCTCAGTCCTGCATTCCATGGTGGCTGAGAGCTGGAGCTGTGCCACAGACAAAACAGGTGGGGGGTGAGGAGTCATCTTTTGATCTGCACTAATCAGCAGGGCAGCAATAGGATTCTGTCAGCAGTAATTGTAAGTGTAATTAGGAATGTTACATTCTGTGTCTGCATTGGGTGGGGCATGGCTCAGTGTGGAAATACCAACTGGAAATGTGGTGAGAGTACTGAGACACAGGGGAGAAACAATACTGGCAGTGAGGGCATCAGAAAAGTGATTTCAAATCTGGATTCATCTTATTTTCTGACCCACACAATAAAAATTTTTAAAAAAAAGAAGAAAAAAAAAAGGTAAAATCCAAGTTTTTAAATTATTAGTGTTTTCAGAACAGTGATTGCTTCTACTACATGTTCATACAGATCTAGAAAATGTCAGGGTCATGTTACTGTGATTTCAAAATGAGAAGTCATTCTTCATTAGAGACCCTAAACAGAATCCTTGAAAGGATGAATATTGCATGTTATAATGGTAGCTGGCAGAGCAGAGATTGAGGATGAAATTCCAATTTGGCTGACTTTATTGTCAAAGCTCTCGGTGATTTCAAGGTGGCCGAGATTTCAGCCTGCATATTTCAAAGCACCCTGAAGAACACCTCAGACTGTTATCACTAAATTGATAGTGGTGTTCATAGGTCCTGTTGGGGAAGGAAAGATACAGACAGAATTGCTTTTATTTGTGTTTATGTGATAAAAGTGTGTATTGTATAGATGAGTAATTACTAAGATTAATCAGTTTATCTTTGTTTCTTATACAAATGTTTCTTTTTCTGTGCATGAGAGTGCAGAATTCAAAATAGAAGTGAAATTAAATAAAAAAGGGCAAGATTTGACTGCAATCATAGTAAAAATACACCATAATTTATGAGCAACACATCTCTGTGCCACGTTCTGGGCCATTTGTATTGATATTCATTAATAAAGTGGAGTTGATATGGTAGTATAACAATCATGTAATATATATATTCAGGCTCATGCTTATTTTGAAAAAAGCCTATAAAAATAATGGAGCAGTAAAGAAGTATTTTTCTTGGTTAAAAATTTTATAATAACAGTATTTGTAAGTGGGTTTGTCTGGTTTTATGGCGTTTGGGAATGTTGGATATTGTGGAGACACTATGTTTTGGAAAACCTCCCTCTTTACCAGAAATTATTCTAAAAGCTAACCAACAGACACCTGCCCCCAACACATCCAGAAAATCTTATCAATATTCTTTATTTATTGTTCCTATGGCCCTTGTTATGTATGTGTTGTGCATCAGATTAGAGTCAGAAATGCAGACATGCCGTGTTCCTCCCCAGGGCTCTGCTTTCTGCAGACTGGAGGGTGCTGGAGCCAGGCAGTGCCTGCTGCAGTGTCTGTTGGTGCTGGGCTCACTCGAGGGGTTTTGCTTGTCAGCACTGGAAGGTATCACCACAGAACAGAGACCTCCAAAATTCTCTTTCCTCACGTGTTTTTTAGAAGCTACTTAATGTAAGCCAACAAGGCTTTAAATCACTATAACTTTTAAAAATTACTCACAGAGGTGTCTGACCTCTGGACAGCCCTTTGACTGGATTTTTTTTTTTTTTTGAGAGATAATGCAGAAGCCAGGATGGAATTTGAACTCTGAGCTATCATCTCATCAGCGTTCAGTATTGCTGTGATAGCACAGAGAAAGGAAATAATGTTAGAAAAACAGGAATTGGAAACCAGAATGCACTGAAACATGTTAAGCATAATTTGTAAGTAGTATTGTGGGTTTTTCTCTTCCTTCTGGCTGTATTCACACCCAATAAAGCAAATGCCATATGGGAGGATCAGCAGTGACTCACACGGCATTGTGCAGAGCTGGTTTGTGAGTGCCAGATGATGTATTTGCTATTTATGTAGTCAACAGACAGTTCTAGGAAGCTTCTAAAGTGGTTCAGAGACAAAGAATGATTTGTCACTGACAATCAGTGTCTTATGTAGCAGCTTCTAGCTGGGGCAAATGGACTAATCTCATTCATTCCTTTCCGAGTCTTAATAGTTTGTCTGGAAAGTTAGAGACTATTCTTACACATGGAGACCCTAGAAAAATAAACCAAAAGCTAGAATTACTCTCTTAGTAGTAAAAACAGGTAAAAAAAAAGATCATTAGGACAGGCTAGCAGTTCAGATGTCAGCACAAAAAATTCAAGCTTTAAATTCCTTCAAAATTTACAAAAAAATTTTATTCAAATATTATGATTTGAACCTTCCATCACCTGCATAATTGCTCAAATAACCAAGAACAGTCTAAAACTTAATGCTTGTTAAAAAAATCTACAGAACCACAAAAATAAAACAACAAAAAGCCCAAAACAAACCAAGCAAGGCCAAAATATTTATTTATATTGCTTCAGTGAAGTAGAGATATGTCTTTATGATGTCAATAGATTTTTAAAACTCAAACTTTCAATGGTTTTATGAATTTAAAATGCTCAGATTTTCAGTGTATAAAATTCTACTAGAGTTGGCAATTTTTTCTATTTTGTCTAATTTGCATCTTTAATGTTTGAAAGATAATTCACTGCTTTTAGAGAAAATTCATAATTTCCTTGCCTGTCATTCTCACTTTTCAGAGATGATGTTTTCAAAAATTGCACAGTAAGGAAAAAAGAAGGAAAAAAGTTAATTTAATTTTTGGTGTGTTCACAGAAATCTTTTGGACAGATCCAGCCAGATCGTTAATCTTCACTGATTATTGCTTTTAAATATTAGAAAAATGAAGCTTGTCCTTGTTTCTTGGAGAAAAATCACCCTCAATTTTTTTTTTTTTGGCTGTCACTCTTGTTCTGGTAGGTGAAACAGCTTTTTGTACTTTCACATGCTGGTATTTCAGTCTTCTCAGAGGGGTTTATGAGAAGCAGAATGTGTGATGTGGAGTTGGCTGGTAAAAGAGAAGAAAGAAAGACCCTAAGCCTTGTTTTAAATCTTGAAAATGTAGAAGTTTTCTGTCTCAGAATGGTCCATGCCAAAGCATCAACACTTTACTTTGCAAGTAATACAGTGCTACAGACCTCTTCTGAAATGAAGAAGTTTATCTGAGGAAGATCAGTGTACTAACTGGGGAAAAAATGGTACCTGAAATCTAAAGATTGAGGTTTAAAATGATAGCTGATTAAAAATAAATTAGTAGAGGATGGAATGTCTTCTTTTCTGAATGTTATGGTAGATTTTGGAAAACTTGAAAGCATTGCAGCTTTTGTGAAAGACTTTATAAATCTTGTAGTAGTGAGACTGGCCTAAATTTCTTCAAAAGTAATAACTCTGGTAGGGAAAAAAGAGAACAAGGGTTTTTATTGTCTTATACCTCTTCAGAAGTTCTCCCCCCACCAAAAAAAAAAAACAAAAAAACCAAAAAACAAACAAAACCAAAAAAACAACAACAATCTAACAATTGAATGGTCAACCTGAAATTGTTTTTCTTATAAAACCCTGCAAGTTTCTTTGCTTCTTGCTTCTTTAGGGTGGTCTGATTTTTCTAATCGTATGTGTTGAAGATGAGGATTCACCCTGAAACTGAAACCTCATAACTGTAAAGTTCTCCCCTCTGTGTGCCCTTGCCCTTTGTTAGGAACTTGTTTATCTGTCTGAGGGTCACAGGTGAGTTCCTCAAGAGCAACTGAAAACTTTCAGTGATGTTTTTTTTCCTTTGAGAAATCAATTATCCTCAAAGCTTCTTGGGATGCTGCCCTGTTCTGTCCAACTGGGAAAACTAATTTCCACAGCAAATTATGTGTCTGCTGATCTGCATTACATATTGGAAGGAGACTGCATGAGATTCTGCCCTTTAGGTGGATTGAATTTGTCTTTAATTTCTTGGGTTTTCTTCTTTTTCTGCGGTGTAATGATAGACCTTGCCTAAACTGATGAACTGCTGGTTCCTGGCCAAAAATTTAAAGTGCCAAGTGTATTTTCCACTAGGAGAGTTGATATTAGCTCATTAGCATCTTTCACAGCTGAAATAACACAGGAAGCCAATGTGAATCAAAGGTTCCCAGGGGGATAATTTCCTCCCACTGATTGGAGAGTGATGAAAACAAAGAATAAGAGGTTAGACTGCATCTAATTTCAAAAAGTGCCCTATTGGTGGGCAGAACATCTGAGATCACAAGACCATCATCCAAGTGTAGTCCATACAGACCTGGTCTGTGATAAACAGTGAAATCAGCCATTATAACAATATTACCATTCATTATTTTAATGCAGCTAATAATTTTCCCCCTATGGCCTTTTTTTGCCCTCTACATAAAATCCATACGTGTATTGTTAAATTTCTATTGATATTTGAATTGATGAGCACCCTCCTTGGCAGTTGCTTTGCAGCTGAACTGACAGCATGCACTGTCACCAGAGTCAGCACCACTGGGGTGGCTGGCTGATAAGCACAGCGAGCGTCTTCGTGTTTCAGGTTCCCGAATAAGGCTCTTCCTCCTATGGCGGGCCCTCTCTATCATACAGCATTTTTGGTACATTTCCTCAGCTGCTCAAATGCCTCTGATATCAGAGAAAAAGAAATAATTAAAGACTAAAATTCAGCACAACAGATGCACAAATGAATGTTGGGATGAATATAGCACGGGCTCAGAAGTTAACTGTCATCACTCCCCATTGCATTTTTTCTGTTCCATGTGCTGTGCACCTGTGGCTTGCAGACAATGGCTTTGATTGCACTATGGAAAACAGGCAGTCAAGTTAAAGCTGCTGCTGCCTGTTGCTGTGTCTTTGTTCTCTCCTGTGAGCTCCTTGTAAGTTTCTCTCCCCTTTTTTATTGCTATTATTTTTATATTACCTCTGTGTGGTCTTTTAATTATTATATTCATGCCCTTTGCTGCCACTTTTGAGATACTCTAAATGTAGTGAAGAGGAAAACCAAGGTTAAGTGAAGGCAATGTGGATTTCAGACAGAAGAAAACATATATTCAGCAATCTGTGAAGTACACAAATACAGGGCCAGTGTTGTACTGACTTGAGTCCACCAGGCAGCAGAAATAAATTAACAGCAGACTATCCCCTCCTCCAGATCCTATCATCAAAATTAAGTGAACACCTGCACTAAATAAAATTGGGCTGAACTAGTGTGAATATCCAATTCTGGGCTTGATTTACTGTTCCAATACTCCAGTTTTATGTTGGCATAAATTCCCTTTAATAGAGTTACATGGTTATGAATTGGGAGTAATGTGGTTGTGAATTAAGTAGTTCAGGTTCTTTCCTCTGATGTCAGGTCTTGTTTGCTTTGGAGTCTCAATACAGATGCTACTTTATGTCCTTTCTGATAGAAAACAGAGTTGGAGAAGTACAGTGGCAGACTACCTAATTTATGAGAAAAGTTTTTTGTGACATTTTCCATTGCTTTGTTTCTCTAGATTCTCACACCCATAGAAGATTTGGGTTAGAAGGGGCTTTAAAGATCCTCTCATTCCACACCCCCTGCCATGGACAGGGACACATTGCTTTGCTTCACAAGATTTTTCAGGTGTGTAGTGGGGTTTAAGGTCTATGGGAAGCTCAGTTTCTCTAACAGCTCCTCACCAATGGGCTCGGTGGATCCCCTGCAGCAGGGACAAACACCCAGAGGTGATGGTTCCTGTGGAGGGGCTGCCTTGGGCCTGCTGGGCACTGTCTCCTCATGCAGCCATTTGTACACAGCTCTTTCATGGACCATGATCCAAGATTACAGAGGGATTTGCACAGAATTCAGTATGAAACTAAAGCCATGGAGCATGGAGAGCATCTGCAGCACTGCACCCATAGCTCCTCTGCTCTTCCTCAATTTGCCTGGGTTTGGTGTGCTGAGAGCCCAGGATACCCCGTGGGAGAGAAAAGCCCATCTCAGACTCATTGGCTTGGAGATGTTAAAAGAGCTTGGGCTAATTGTTTTATAAGAATTCTTTTGTCCATCCTAATGATGAATTGTGTAATTTTGCATGTTGTCATACCCAGCCTAGCCACTTGGTCTATAGTACTCATCCTATTTTCCTTTCTTTTCTTCTCTGTGATAGAGCTAAGTGTTTTTTAAGGAGAGAAGTTTTAAAAATAGGGCAGTGGGAAAGATGCAAGGAGATATAGAAAGAGGCATGCAGCTGCAAGTAAAAATGCTACCAGATAAATAAGCTGAGACCCTCCCCCTAGTCCCTTGTCTTCTAGGGCTTAGTCTCAGGCCTTTTGAGGACTTCCATGGACTTCAGCAGGCATTGGGTTAAGCCCTTAATCCTTTATTTTAAACTTGGATTGACCCAGAGGGTTATTTAGTTTTTTTCAGGAATTCTGTCTGGTTTTTTATTTTCCTTTTTCCTTCCAGGTGCGGGGTAAATAATTTCTTCTTTTTTGGATTATCAGGACTACCTTATCCTCTCATTGAGTCATATGTTTATTGGTGATTTCTCTATTTATTATGAGTTGCACACTATCCTGGGCAACTTGTAGAAAGATAATACTTGGTTCCGAAAAAAAAAAAAACATCCCTCATTTCCTCCTTCTGTAGTTCACTTTTCTGTTATGGTTTGCATTCCTTTTTTTTTTTTTTTTTTTTTTTTAGCTACCTGCTCTATTATTAGCTTAAAAGTTCTTCAGCAAATTCTTGCTGTACTAGACTAGGAAAATTTTACTTAACCATCCTGTCAATAGCATTCAGCTTTTATTGATATTTCAGATGCTGGTAGACAGGATGCTGTAATAATCAGTCTGCCATGTCCCAGTAATCTTCTATTCAGAATTCCTCTTTTTCACACATACTGCTGACTCTATGTGCAGGTTTCTGTCGGTGCCTGTTGAATCAGACACAGTGAATTTTTAGGGTGAAAGATACCTTTCCTACAGATGTTATCTTTGTCCCTACATACCCAAATCTGTGTCCCATATTTGAAAAGCCTTGGAGTTCTTCCTTTGAAAAAAGTTTCTTGGTAGGATACATGTAAAAGCGCTTGAAGTTTTTAATGTGGAAAATTAAGTGTGAGGTTGGCAAAAATCAATTGAAAATCCAAACTTGTAGTAGAAATAGCATCAGGTGAATAGAATATATAAGAAAGTAACAAAAAATGATCTGACTTTTAGTTCTTAATACTTTGAAGCAAATTAAGATTTTGCTTAAAACAGATTTTATTTCAAATCTGGGCTTCACAATATAAAAATCTATGAAAATAAAGAGTTACTTTCATATTTTTTTACTTTATTGTGTGCACACAGAAATTTAAAGTATTCCAAAACTTTTAATAATTATTTAGACTTGATTTTGAGCTTTTTAAACAGATTCTTTAAAAATAGTAGATCACCCTTAGCTATTCCTGCTATTGATTAAGCTGGTATTGAAGGAATAAGGAGTAAAAGTATTGCACCCAGATTTGTGCAAAGCACTGATCAGAAGTGTGGCAGAGTCATTGACCACGGTGTTAAGTCAGAAGATTTTCTAAATACCAACATGTTACCAAAGTGATAAATGTGAGCAGCAAATGATATGAAGGCAATCTGACCTCTAATGAATGAGTTTAGTGGGGTAAATAAATAACTGCACAAGGTTTTGCTAGTCAGCCAGAGATGTTGGGAGCTGTAGAGACTGGACACTTTCAAAGACAGCTTTCATTTGTTCTGGGGCTCCAGCAGTTGTTCATTCCAGTTGCTGTGTGTATTTGTTCTTTATTTGAAGTTGATTCTTCCATTTATTTCTGCATTTGCTTCGCATCCTCCAGCTGTTACAGTCCTTGCTTTAGTCCTCTTTAAGGAGTCTTAAGTTAGGCAGTGGCAGCTGCTCACTCCTCGTTGGGGTTGCTTTGGGATCAGGGAGAGGTTCCTTATGCTGTCTATACAGCTCTGGCTTTCCTGGCAGGTACTTTGGCTTCTGTATTTCAGCCCCTTTGACCCTTTTGGCTGTACTAGGGAGGAGCAAAGGGAAAATGATTTCCAGAACCAAACTGGGCTCCGTAACAGGAAACTGTGTGCCTGTGTGCCCAGACATGCCAATATAAGATGGTTCTGACTTTGTGTCCAGACATTTTGGTTGTCTGTGAGACTGAGTTTTAAAAGAAGTACTGGGCTGTGTTGGCTTTATAATTTTAATAGCCAAGCAAAGCATACAGAGTATAAAGCTCATATCAAACTTCTGTTCTTGCCAACACAGTGTTGAGTGCAATAGTAGGAAGTGCAGAATAGTAGGAAGTAGGTATGGAGTTCCTTTATTCATTAACAGAAATAATTGGGGTCATCCTTGTATCAGCAGTATCCTTTCATCTAGTGAATGATTATGTACAAGTGAATTTGAAGTGACCTTATTCTTTAACACATAGATGCTTATGTGTGCTGGCTCTGGGACTCAGGTAGCTGCTGATGGGAACTGCAGCAATCTGCAATCGAGATGGGCATTTGGGCTTGAAATGTTACCCAAAATCGAGGTGTGATCTGTGAGCAGCAGCTGAAAGCTGGAATGGTGTCCCATGCGGGATTGTAGTTGAGGAGGTGTAATGAAACAGCCTTTGGTGCTACTCTTCATATGCTCTTTCTTGTCCATAACTAATGGACCTTACTGCTGGGAGCTGTCAGCCCTGAACACTTACTTACAGATAAACATAGTTTTTCTCCTAAAGAAAGAAGAGTGGTGAATGTAATGGAAATTTCGTCATTGTATAGCAAGTATTTAGAGTTTTAATTTCAACAATGCTGATTTAATGAAAATTGGCTCCTGCTGCTGGGAACTTGTTGAGGCCCTCCTTCTTGACTGCAGGTGGGTTTTAACTTGATGGTTTCAAAGCAGGCACTAATACAGACTGTCAATTTCTACTTAAAAGAAGATTGTTATCAGTCCCCTTGATACTTTCTTCCTGACAGCTAAACTTCTTCCTCAAAGAGGTTAGATATACATAACTAAGAAGTAAATACCCCAATGACACATCACAGTGCTTTACAAAAAATGGCAAAGAGAAGGAAAGGCTTAATCTACAATACACTAAAAATTATGTCCTTGAGCTGCATATTTTTGTCCCAGACAGAATGTCCAGGGAAGTGAACCGAGGAAATGTCACATAAGTTGCAATCTGCAGAAGGCAATGCCTTGACATAGCTGAAAAAAAATGCAGCTCTCAGTCTTGAAAATGTTGCTTTTGCCTAACACATCAGCAAAGCTGGGAGATGGGCCCCTGTTGTGATTTAACCTCAGCTAAGCACTCCTTTCCTCCCTCCTATGGGATGGGGTAGAGAATTAGAAGGGTAAGAATGAAAACCCTTGTGGGTTGAGATAAAACCAGTTTTAATAGGTAAAGAAATAGCCTCTCCCAGAAAAAAGGAGAAACAAGAAAAAAGGAAAACAAGAAATTCACTCACCACTTCCCATGGGCAGTCAAGTGTTCAGCCATCCCCGGGAGAGCAGGGCTCCACACACCTACTGGTGACATAGAAAGACAAACACCATCCCTCTGAGCATCCACCCTTCCTCCTCCTTCCCCAGCTTTACACACCGAGCCTGGCACCGCATGGTCTGGGACATCCCCTGGGGCAGCTGGGATCAGCTGTCCTGCCTGGGTCCCCTTCCAGCTTCTTGTGCATCCTCAGGGGTGGGGTGAGGGGAAGGAAAGGCCTTGGCTCTGTGCAAGCTCTGCTCAGCAGGAACTAAAACATCCCTGTGTCCTCAGCACTGTTCCCAGCACAAATGCAAAGCACAGCCCTTTATTGGCTACTGGGGAGAAAAAACCTCTACACCAGCCAAAACCAGCACAGCCTCCATTGACAAAACTGTTTTCTGTATTCTTATTTAAAAATGTAAACAGATTTATGGGAACAATATGAGACTATTAGAAGGTAAATCAAACAGGAAAAAATAGATTTATGTATAGGGAACTCCACCTTAATTTTCCACCACTTTGAAAATGTAGGTGGATGACTCGAGGCAGAGTGCTAATCCAGTCAGTGCTGATGGGAGATATCCTGTGCTGCTTTAGACCTTGAAGTTATCTGATTCAGACTCCCTCTGTTGTCAGTGGAAAGACATAGGCTTCTGACATAGTTCTTCTCTTCTAGTAGTAGGATAATATTGGTAGGAATTTTTCACCCATTTTTTGCTAATTATAATGATAAACTTTATATTAAATGTTGCTTCCTTGCCCTATGGAACATTAATATTTGCTAATATTTTTAGATGATGCCCTAATACCAGAAATGAAAATTGTCTTTGGCTAGTAGAGTTTTTACAGTATTTTAATAGTTCTGCAATGTCAGTGATGTCAGACCAGGGATGTCTCCCAGGGTTCACTTGTTGGCACATTTTCAGCTGGGGATGTTGGTCATGCCCAGTTCTGTACTTATCTGTGCTGTATATGCCATGATCTGCGGAGGCACAGCAAGAACATGAGCTGGATACTAACATGAGCTGAATCTTGCTGTTCACATGATAAGTCTTCTGCCCTCCTCCCCCCTCAGTTTCAATTTATAGTAAATTCATGTAATGTAAGACCATATAGAGCCTTGAAGAATGACTTAACCTGCCTGTTAAGTTAGAACCTAATTTTGTCTAAAATGGCATTTCACAATCTCATGGTATTCCCGAGGGACTCACATCTCAGTCTAATGTTTCACATTAATATCAATGTTTTCATAATTGTAGAACACCATTTTGTGCACTTCTGGTGAAAGATCATAATTATATGGACATCCTCAATTAACATAATTTTTTTCAAAGCCCTGTGAGCCATCCTCATTGTCATCTACATGGGATGGTTCTCTATGAGGTGCACATGCCTCCTTCACTTTCCAGTTTTGAAACCATGCAGCAAAGATTCATTTGTTGCTCACACACTGTCTAATCCTTTCCAAACTGGCAGGAAAAAGAATGATTCTTTATTCCTTTTGAACCTTTTCTAATTCCATAAACTTTAACTTAATTTTGAAATGTGTAGATGGCTTTAAAATATTGCAAACTCATGTTCATCTAATCCCAGAACAAACAATTTTAAAAATTTATCTGCCTACATGAATGGAATATAATCCCTAGAATATGTGTTGCTCTGCCTAGAAAATAGAGTGGGCATGTAACATCTCTAAACTAAGTTAGCTATTCAGTAAAAAGCAACCTTTGCAATCTTGTAAGCTGTATGAAAATGAGAAATGCTGAACCAAGAGGCAATCTATGTTCACACATCATGTTCTTAATCACATTTTTCTCAAATATGCATTGATGGCTTTTGTATTTAAAGCTACTACTGTTGTTTATTTTTCAATTTCTTCATTAATGCCAGTTTCATATGACATTAGGCAATAATTTGCTGAAGTACTGGCATATATTTTATTGCAAAATTGCAATCATGCTTGTCAATTATAAAACTGATTGCATTATATGTCCAAGTTACTTTTGCTTCATATAATTTGAAAGAAAAAGAGGGTCCCTAAATCTTCCTGCAGCAGAATAGCTGAAAAAATATTTCAATTATTCATTAGTCACACTAAGATTAATAGCACCCAGTCATTGACAAAATTCTGTCCTGTAACAACGTGCAATTGTTCATTACTGAAAAGGATGTAATTCTGAGAAACCCATCATTTGATTAATAAAGCTTTATTTGTGTGTCTTGAATCCAAGTTAGCAAGATTCTGCTCTGTACCTTAAAACCCTCCCAATGTGGTAAAAATATTTTACTGTGTATGCTGAGAATGATGTAATCATTCCAAAGAGAGGATCATTGTCCAGGTCATTCCATATGACTAATGTATGTGGTACATCACTATGATTTATGCTATGTTAGACAGAAAATCCAGTTTATAAAATGTTTTAGGATATTTTTAGTTAATTTATTTGAGAAGATTTAGCCGTTGTTCTTATTCTTTTAGTCTTGCTGTACAGGGCTCACAGCAGTGAATACTGAAACTGAGTTTTGTAACTTTTGAGTTTCAGAGCAGCATGAAAATTCCCAGTAATAAAAAACTGGGAGTCTTTACTCTGCGAGACTGTATTCCCCAGAAGGCACTGTCAAGGTTAGCTACAAGGCATCAGAGTGCTGGGCTCGGGTTTGAATGTTGTGTCAGGTCCCAGCCTATGGCTTTTTGGTAGCTGGTGAGTGGAATGAGGCAGACTCTGCTAATGGAGGCAGCACATGGGAAGGGGAGAAGAAAATGCTCCTGGTGGAAGCCAGCAGCAAAAATAGTCCCTATTTAAACGTGCTCTACTTATGCAGTAGATTAGTGGGCAAAGTTCAGAGCACAACACAGAGGAAAGGTTTGCAATGCAGAGCGCCCAGGTAACATACGTCAGAAGTGTCCCTAAAGTTGTATGGCTCTAGAATAGTCCTGTGAAAAACTGAAGCTTCAATTACAGGGCAAACACTTTGCTGGGAGAGGTCTTGTTCCATTCTGATATGTACCAGACCTAGAAAAGCAGCTGGAAGTGAATCAGGTGTCACCTTTCTTGGGCTCACCTACAGGTAACTTAGAACTTACAAACTGTGTTTTAAATTGCAGTTCTGTCTCTCAGAGAAGAGGCAGAGGATAATGGGAAGGATAACTCAAGCTTTCTTAAAGACTTACTGAGGAAAATATTTGAAGAGATGGATGTAATATGTTGAACTCAAAACCTGTGTCATTAATTCCTCTGTAGTGTTTAACATTACCCAATGTAGAAAGGGAAAACAGGCATTCTGGTCGGGATTTTGAACTAGAACTGGGATAGATCCTACTGGTTTGAGAAAGTATAATTATTTATGGCTGTGGTTTCTGTCTTGTAACTAGATGTTCTTCCCAACCTTGCCTGGGATTTTTTAGAAATGATGGGTTTTGTATTTACTAGCAGAACACCTGAGGTGGGCTTGTACTGAATGTGTTCCTTTTCTCAGGAGATCGATCCACAAGATAAAAAATAAAAAGGGAAACAAAAAACTTGCAGCTGTACATTTTTTGATGTGAAAGTTTTACAGGGAAACATGATGAGAGGACTTTTGCTCTGTGTCTTGGGTCAGCTGCAGACTAGTATTTGCAGATGAGTCTTCCTAAAGACTGTAAAAGGAAAAGAGAGTTCTGAGTGAGTGGTTATTATACACATGTTTACACAAAGTGTGGAAATTATCCTTGCAGTCTCAACTTTCCTACTGCTAACTTGCTGGTGGCAAAGCAAATGTTTCTCACAGGGTATTGCTTGGCTGTTTGCAAACAGCTTCTCCCAGAGACATTCCCAAGAGCATGTAGGTTGCTTGTACACCAGTGTCTTTCTCCAGAAGTCCTTGGCTCCTTTTTTAACTCCAACTCTTGCACACCCTATTTGAAAGTTTCATTTCTCCTGAGCGCCTGTCTGGTTTAATTATGATAATTAACTCTGCAACATGAGTTTCTCTATTTAATACTATTTAAAATATATCTTGAGTTATCTATAGCAGTAATGTCTAGTAACTGGCAACATGAGTTTCACTACAACACTAACACAAAAAATATTCACTGTATGTTAGGAGGAAGCTACTTTTGTGGACCTAAAATGATAGAAAACTGAGGGCATATCATATCATTATACCAAGACAGTACTATTAAAAGAGGGAAGTTAAAGTTTAAATACAATATCATGAAATATATTAAAAGTCTTAGGCTTTTGGGAAGTAGAGTAGGAAAGGATTTATCATTATTATCTAAATGAATAAAAATTTGAAGTTTCTCTGTATACTGGGAATTGAAGATTTTAGCTAGCCTTTTAACAGGAGATCTGGATTCTTTTCAAGTTTCCTTACTATTACAGCATCCTGTTTAATGTTCTGCTTTCCCTCTGTCCAAGATCAGGAAAATATCTCACTGTCTAGCTGGCACAGTGAGACATTTACTAGGATGGTGAGATATTTTACTAGAATAGTGAGCAATTAGGTGTGACAAATTAAGCTCTGCAAGTACTTTGAATTTCTCATGTGAAAGCTCCTATTGAAATATGGGCATTGTTTTTTTTTCTGAACAGGTGGGATAGAAGACTGCTTGAATTTTGAAGCTCTTTAGCAAGGAAAACCAGTTCTTAACAGCACCTTTTCTATCAGCTACTTGTTAGAAAGCTTGGAACAATAACCATATTATGGATTTTCTGTAGGACCCCTGATTTTAAGGGTGTATCATGTGATTTAAGCCTTCTGTTCTTGCTGTGTTCAGTCTCAGAAATAATGGCCTCTGTACCGTTTCCCTAAAGTCTGTATTAGAACAAAGTGTAATAACATCAGTGCTCAATTCAGAAGGTGGTAAGGCATCAGTGCCTGCAGCATTATTCACAGTATGAGCACTATATCTGGTGCTGACTGGCTCCTACTATATCACAAAGTGACAGCAAACTTGCTCGACTATGGTTGATCTAAAAAAGCTCTCTTGAGCAGAGTCCTACAGGAAAGCACAGAGAATTGTGGTTTGTGATTTATATTCACCCAGTTTGATGATCTATGTAACAATACTTCATCAGTTACTTTCAGGAGACAAAATATTTGTTGTTAAAATTATCTCACCTATTTTGAAGAAGTAGCAGGAAATGTGGTTACAGAATCTTTTCAAGATGTCTTAGCTCCCAAAATGGCTTATGGGGTAGGATTCCACTCACCAACTGCTCTTTTTGCATATATACTGGCATAATGCAAAGGGCAGACATGAAATCAAGGCTGCACTGAGATCCTTAGTCAGATATGAAGATGACACCTACTACAGTTGACATAAATACATATTATGACAAGCCCATTCTTGATCTTTCACAGTTTGTCCTTTTAAAGTATCACAAGGCTCCCCCAATTATCTCCCATGAAATCAGTAGAGTCTGACATTGATTTCCATGGGATCAGAGCAGGCACACATTATAAAGACTGTTTCATTCTGGTTGTGAAAGGAGCTGTTCTAAAACAAAGAGTGCATTTGTCTTCCCCTGTGTGTATGTCCCTGCAGCCCCAAAGCCTCTCCATTTTTTAGACTTGTGTGGAAGAGGAATTGGAGAGTGGGTTTAGCAGACCCCAGGAAAGTTGCTGGTGATTACTGTAAATTTTTGGCTTTTTTCAGGATGATACATTCTCACCATTACTGTGAGAACTGTCTCTGTCCTTTAGAGCAATGCAGTCTGCTTAAAATTGTCTGGTTCCTCGACAGTGTTCCAGCATCCATCAAAACTTCTATTGATTCTCTATATTTAAATTGGGTTTCGCCCATGAACAAGTCTACTATTTTCTAAAACATACTTAAGAGTTTATGTTCCAAGGTGGCAAGGAGATAAACCCTGATTCCTGATCTAGCTCCTTAGATTAATGGTGCCTTCAGCTCAACTGATGAACAAATACCAGACCATATAGAACCCAATCCCTTTCTGCCTTGTTTGTTTGTTGGGACTGTGGTAGAATCAAATCTGAATGATCCAGGGCAAATCAATTCATGACCGACGGTTTGAATTTTTGAAGGTTTCAAAATTACTTGAAACCTTGGACTCACAGTCCAAGACCTGGGATGCAGTTTGGCATGGCTGAGGAGTGAGGAAGCTGTTAAGGAGAACTACAAGAAGCAGCTGGAAGAGCTATAGGAATGTTTTCTCTCTTACACGAGTTAATTGAATGAGTTTATAGAAACCTTTTTCTTCCGTAGGAAAAAAAAATCCTCAAATACTCTAAAAAATGACATTTCTAATTTTCTTCAGTAAGAAACAATTGGTTCTGTGTGTGTTCGTGTCCCAGTAGTCCCAAAGTCTCTATAGACAGCCAGAAGATTTATATTTGAGTGAAAGCCAGTGCATCACACACAGGAGCTTGCAAAAGTACAGTAAACATCCTTCAAACAAATTCTCATGTGCCCTGACTACAAAGTAAATGAAAAGCAATACACAGGGTTGGAAAGAAACCACATTTCTAGGTTGGTTTCAATAGACTCTTAGTTTTCCTGGTGTATTAGTACTCACTCCGAGTCTGCTGCATCCTGCCTTCTCCCCCACAACACAGCTGAGCTGCACTTTGTCTACCACTGTGACATTTTATGGAAAACCAGCATATCAAGGTTTATCTTTAAAACAGTAAAAATAATAACGATTGGTACTTGTGTGAGGTCTGGTTAATTTAATATCTTTAAATTTAGTCAATAGCAACATAAAAATAACAGTTTTCTTGCCATGCTGAAGAAGCAGGAAAGAAAGTAGACTAAAGCAGAGTCCAGAGTGAGTTTAAATATGCTGAGCTATATCATGGCATTGATTTTTGAACAGAAATCCCCATTGAGTTCAGTGGGGATTTCTACTTAAAAATCAATGGTGCAAAACAACACCCTCAGATTAAGATAAAAAGATGGAGGATGATACTTAATTGGTGCCTCCTTGCTGGGATGGGTTTCCCCTATAGATGGAGTTGCTGCTCTTTTCATTAAACAATAGTAAAATCTGGAGGAACTTCTTGCAAGATGATTGTTATTCTATCCTATTCTTACTGCAAATCTTAACGTATATTAGATTTCATTAGTTCAATTAAAATGGACATAGACACATATTAAAGTTTTGGTTTTGTTTTTGTTTGGTTTTTTTTTTGGTTTTTTTTTTTTTTTTTTGGTTTTTTTTTGTTTTGTTTTTTTGGTTTTTTTTAAGATTTGAGGTAATGTCATGAATCTCTTTTGGAAGCTAGAGTGTCCTGCCTGGGAGGAGGGAGGACATAAGAGCATAGCCCATGCACTCTAAACACCTGATAGACTGAGGAAAAAGCTCAGACTTTTTCTGTGGTGTTTTCTGCAATTAGAGTCACTTCATACCCTTTAGTGAATATCTATTGGGATCTGTAGGGAGGCAGCACAGATGGGGAAATAAAGCACAGCATTGCTGCCTGACTTGCCTGTGTCCTTTCAGGAAAGGGATGGCAGTGGT
Source organism: Anomalospiza imberbis (assembly GCF_031753505.1). NCBI lineage: Eukaryota > Metazoa > Chordata > Aves > Passeriformes > Viduidae > Anomalospiza > Anomalospiza imberbis. The sequence continues at coordinate 11,493,128 of NC_089693.1, read as the reverse complement.
GGTGGCTGAAAACTCTGTCCCCTTCTCCTTAGACAAGATCTGCAGCCTTCTCCTTGGAGGAATGCAGGGCTGCTTCTTCAGAGGACACATTTCATGTGGAGAAGAAAGATAGCCACAGCATTCATTTTAAGAAAGCTAATTGCAACTATTGTTGTTAAAAAGTGAATTAGATGATGAAAGGTCTTTCTAAAAATTCTACAATCATAAAGGGAAAAATAGGTTGTGTTTGAAGAAAAAAAGTTCCTGTAAATGACTGACAAGAAATGAGATAAAAGCCAACAGTAGAGTTTCAGGCAGAATTCTTATGACTTTTTGCCTATTCTTATCTGCTTGTGATTAAGGAAGCAATGGTGTTTTGAATTAGAGCTGCAATTCATCTTATTGGTCAACAGGCCAAACAAAAGTTTGGTGACTTATTGCCATTACAAGAAGCAGTTCTGGGCATTGCTCAGAAACAAAGATATTGTGGTAATGTAAATAAAAGAGAACTTAAAGATTCTGACAAAAATTTTGACTGGAGGGTGGTCCTGCTGAAACAGATTGTGTGATCTAACTACTCTTGACTTTAAAAAAAACCCCAGCAAATTACTGTTTTCCTGAAAAGAAATTACAACAAATTTGATGGGAATCATGCAGTTCTTATAATCCAGTGATGGACACTTTGAGACAAATTCACTGATTCTTGCATAGCCTAATCAGATCTACTCAAGGTTTATTTCCTTAAGCAATGTCAATTTTTTTCCTTAAAATAAAACATCTCACATAAAAAGGTGCCTGTCTCTGGTTTCTGCTACTTGAATGTAAAACCTCAAAATTTTTGTTTCCTGAAAAGACTAGGGCAAAGAAATCAGTGTTTATGTAAAACTTAACAAGAAATAGGTATAGGTAAAAATAAAGGTTTTTTATTTTCTCTTTCAGTCTTACCCATGTTCTCATGCTTGAAAGCTCCTGTACGGTGTATATAGAATTTAATTTATTAATACCAAGAAATGCATGTGTAAGATACTTTTTTGCTCTGAGGGCATCTTGACTTTCCTGTGAGCAGCTTTGCCTGAGGTGTCACTGTACTACAGGGACAAGCTGTCCTAGTCTTTGCCTGTGTGGTTTCATTTACATCATGTGCCATGTTTTGTATGATTTGTTTTTAACTGGTAATTGAAAAGGAACTCATTCAATGGGAGAAAAATGACTTCTTAACTATGCTGTTGACACTGGCTCAGATGCATCCCAGTTCAGCCTCAGTGAGGTGACTATTATTTGCCAGGTCTGCATATAGCTCAGCAGTGGCTGATGCAGCTGTGCCCATTTGGCACACAGGTTTTTAATTTTGTAATTGGTAGCTGGCCAATAACCACCCGTTCTGTACGTTTTTCTTGCAAATTGGTGGGGAAGGAGTGACCCACAGCTTCTGTATGTGCAAAGAACATGCAAGGATACGGGGGCTGTGTTCATCCCACTAGTAGCCTTCAGGATTACAGTGGGGGAGCAGATATGCAGTCAGGGAATAGGCAGGTGTAAGGGTTGGAATACTGGCCTGAGTTCTCTGTTTCCTCCTGTAAGGGGTTGCAGTGTTTGGTTTCTAGCAGCTGACTTCCAGTTGAAGAAACTGCAAAATATGATAGAACATTTTTGGGGTTTTAGTTTTTTTCAAGGTCCTTTGACAAGCCAGATGTTTTCCAGACGGTTTCCTTATGAAATTGCACAAAATGTCAAGAACAGAGGATTTGTGTACTTTAGGAAGTATAGTAAAATAAATTGAAGAGTGCCAAGGCTATTTTATGATATTATCCGAACAATGTGTTCTAGATCTGGTGTTTAGGACTTTGTCAGTCAGTGCTGGAGGTTGTTTCTGTCCAGAACAGGTCCCTAGAATGTGGTATAGACATTACAGAGTTTTTTTTCTCTGCTTCTGTAGACAAAAAAATTCTTACATCCTCATAGAGACATCTTTTCATCTTGCTGAATACCTCAGCAGGGCATCATTACTCACAGAAGGCTGCACTGGACATTAGGAGGCATTTTTTCATGGAAAGGGTTGTTAAACATGGAATGTGGTGGAGTCACAGTCTCTGGAGGTGTTCAGGAAGAGACTGGATGAGACACTCAGTGCTCTGGTCCAGTTGACAAAGTGGTGGTGATCAGTCAGAGGTTGGACTTGATGATCTCAGAGGTCTTTTCCAACCTAAATGATTCTGTGAGCATGAAAAATAGAAAAGGGTTACTTATGCAAGGCAGTTTGTTCCTCTCAGATGAGATGTGATGACTTGGAGTGTGTCTGAGGCTGCATCACTCCAAGAGTGAGCTTGGGCAATCCCTGTGTGCCAGAAGAAGGGGCACAACTGTGATGTGGCACAAAATATGCATCAAAAAATTTGATGAGTTGTCAGTAAGGGGCAAAGAGTCAAAATGTAGAGATCTGGATACCCCATCTTCTGCTGCAGTTTGTGTGTTAGAGAAAGATGTATATGTTTATGTTTCTAAGGCTGAGCACTGATTATCTTGTGATTGTTATTTATTGCTATTGTCAGGTTGGATTAATGTCTGAGGGTGCAGCATCTTTCCATCTTTTGTTTTATTGTAAAGAAAAGTTCCTCTAGTGACTTTGCTCTGTTCATTTTCTTTTCTTAGATTGCTGGTGCTCATAAAAAGACCTGAAGCTGTGAAAATGCTCTTTTTAAAGTTAATTCCATTCTGAGCCATTATGTCTTTTCAAGGCTCCTCAGCACTCAAGCCCCAGGTCACAGTGCAGTGATAAAAAATATGTATGTTCATAATTAGCTTATAAATAATGCAGTTTTCTCATTCAGACTTCATCCTTTCAACATGCCCATGGATTATTATTCTCTCTGCATTTTAAATTTCTTAGCACTCTGTGGCCCAATTTTTCTGCCATTTGGTGGGTTAATTCTCTGTTACAACATGCTCAAATCCCAAAGCAGTGGTGGGGAGTCTGGGCAGGCATCGTGTCTGGTCTTCATTTGTTTTTGTGTCATGAATGTAACAGATACATGATATGGTTCTTGTCTTCAGGTACGAGTTTGTGTAGCTGAAGTCTGAGCTGCTGATGTAGTTAGACTCATACTTCTCTATCTCAAAGGTTTTATAGTATAGATAGAACTAGATTGAGCTTGTTTGAGGCTGGGATGCTCTAATAGGTGGTTTAATAGAATTAAGAGTGTGAAAGGAGTCCAGAGTTCACATTAAATATTTGAACATAAAAATGAAAGCACCCTTCAGTTTCTTGGTAAACAACCTCCAGTGACTCTTAAAAACCTTGAAAGGTTAGCCCATTTGAGAGGAAAATATAAAAAACCAACCCAAACTTGACAATATTTATTAAAGAGATACCTTTCCTTTGACAGAAGTTTGCTGGCCAGCTTTAACAATTTGGAATTCTCAGTGGCTGCTGGTACCTTGCACAGAGAAAGAGAGAATACATGGCAAAATTCACCCTAATTAACACTCTGCATATATCTTTTGTTGAATGGGTGCTGTTGCTCACTGAACATGGACCACACTGTCATTTTCAATGGAGATTTCTGTGGCAAAAGGGCAGAGGGACAGAAAAAACTCCTTGATGAAATGCCTGTAGTTTTTTATTGTGCATCTTTCCAAAGGCAAAGCAATCAGAGGGATGGAGGAAAAAGGAAGAAATTGCTCTCAAAAGCAACAACTTGTAGTGTCTCTCTGCCTCCACTCCTCAATACCTCTGTTCCCCCAGGAAATCAGTATCATGGTGATCCACAAGCCATTTTATAAATACAGGAGCCCTCCTCATGCTCTGGTGTGTTTACAGAACTGGTGAATATCATTGCTAGTTCTCAGTCTCTTTTCAACGCTGAATTGCCTTTCTTTTCCTTTTGTGGAGCTAGAAAGGTTTGAGATCTAGGCTAGAGCAGGAATGCTGCTGCAGACTCAGGCCATTACTTGACTTTGAAGGGTTACAGAGCATGAGTTTGGAACCAGAAGACTGGAAAAGATGAAATGTAAAACCTCTCATGAAAATAAAAGGGGCAGACAGGGAAAGGAGCCCATAAGCAATGTCCTATTCCTGTTATTTAAGTATCTGAAGTAGAAAAATTGTTGAAAAACTGTTTGGATAAGATAACCACAGCATAGTTAACAAAGAAAAGTTCCTGGTCAAAATTAAGGGGGTGTAGGTAAAAATCCCATCTCGTGCTGCCTTGATTTGGTTTTATGCAGTAAACATAATGAATAATGATGTAATGAAAGACCCAAGTGATGGAGCAAGGACTAAGATTGAGATTTTCTGAAAAGAATCATCAGAGTGGGAGGAATAGCCAACACTTTGCAGGACAGAATTAAACCTCAAAATTGTCTTTGTTGAATAAAGGCTGGTCTGAAAAGGTAGGATGAAATTTCACAGGAATAAATTGTGCTGTGTTATCCAATTTACACAGAAGTAATCAACACAAGTAAAAGAGGAGAAGCTGCTAATTTTGGTGGATGTGTTGGTTTGGGTTGGGTTTTTTTTTTGTTTCTTTTGGAAAAAAAAGTGATGAGATTATGGTGGTTTATAAATTTTCAACCTCAATCAGAGGTCTTATACTTTTATAAAAAGATGGAACACAATTCTGGAATGAAAAAAGCATTTCTAAACCACACATTTCATGAGCCATGAAAGAAGAGACCGTAGCGATACTACACACTATAAGCCTTAGCTGTTGTCCAGCTTGGAGGAAAAAAAAAAAAAAGTTGAAAGTCATCTGAGGAAGATATAGTAATATTTATGTACATAAGGATTAGTGCAAAATGAAAAAGTTTATGTAGAATTTTGTGGTGATTTAAGTCTATTGCATAAAAAGCCATAGACTTAAATCAGAGCAAGATTCTTTAGGGAATGCTTCCTAAATCAAAGATAATGCACTCTTAGGGGAGTTTTGAAGTTTCACTTGTTGGAGTTCTCTAGGTAAAGGATGGGAAAGTGTTTTAGAAATGACAGAGGTGTAATGGATCCTGCCTTGGGCAGCACAGCCATCAGTGCTGTGCAGTGACCTCCCCAAGCCCCCTGGAGCTCTGGGCTGTTATGGTTTTATGTGGTGGTGTGGTGAGAAGTGTTTTGGTCAGAGCAGCTCATCCATTTCTCTAGGACAATCTGCATTGTTCAGAAAGCATGAAAATGTGCCTTATTCCAGCACTGGAATTACTAGCCAAGGGTTCATTGCATTGTTCAGTATAATCATCAGTGCTTTTGATAAAACATTTCATCTCTGAGTTCCTCTGAATTTATTATTATATGATGAAAGACCAGTTTGTGGCTTAATTCACAGATTAGACAGCACTCTGTAATGGAGTTCCTTCAATGTGTGAGTGACACTAATGTGTTTGCTGTGCTGGTGTAAATATTCATAGGGAGATTTTTTGCATTATCTAGTCTGTGCACAGAGTATATTGTGGTCTTGCAGAGATTTCATAGGGATAAACAGAGACTGAATGCTTCAGCAGTAGAAAGTGATGGTGAATAAGAAGTGAAAGCATTCCACTTTCTTTGGTGTGATAAAAAATACTTTAAAATTTTTCTCCGTTGTTTTGGATGATTTGAGGGTCTTTGTTAAAGTTTATTTAATCTTTAATTAAGTGACTAACTGCAAACATAAGATAAAAGCTTTCCTTTTTTTTACAGGGAGAATTCGTTCAATTCCATTCATACAATGGACAAAATGGATTAAAGTTAATGCAAATATTAAGTTGTTGAATTGTACAGGGAGGCAGAGTGAGATGGAGCTCCTAAAGTATGGCCACTATACACTGTAAGAAACTATTTCAGATTGCAGTGTTGACAGTTTAGACCTTTCAGTGAATTGCTGTTTCTGTGCAGGAGAAACACAGAATTGCTGTGCCTGTATTTGAATTGATGTTAAGGATTTGTGTGTTCCCAGGAAGTCCTGATTTTGGTGAAATAAAATCTGAAGCAGCAAAAATCAAAACTTCTCATCTCTGTAATCTCTGATTTAAAACTTTTATGTTTAGATGCATCAGGGCATTTTGGGGGACATTATGTAGTTAGCTTTTGGGCTTTTAGGCTTTTTTTTTTTTTTTTCCTTGCTGCTTATATGGGAAAAACCACTATTCTGCTCCATAGAACAACAAATGTTAAAGGTTGAAGTTCCCCTGGCTGCATGACTCCTTCCCCTGGCTGATGAGACAGGTCATTTCACAGGGTGCTTCCTTTAGGTAGAACTAAGAACAGTGATATCGGGGGGGGGGGGAACCCAATAACAAAGCCATGCTGGCTAGCCTTTGTGAACAGCAAATGTGCAGTAATTCTGTCTACAAGATGATATCTTACTGTCGAGGTCTTTGATCTGTCTTGGTATTTTAATTGCACTTTTTTATTTCTGAAATGGCTTTCACGGGCAGAAACCTCCATAGGAAGTTTTTTTGGTTTTTTTTTTTTTGGCCATCCTCAAAGGCTCTTTTGTCAATTTATTATCACAATAGCCAGATATGCACGTGGAGTAAATCAATGTAGGTTAACTTTTTAATGGGAAAGGCATTCTACATTTTTTGGCATCAGTCTGTATCTTTTTTTCAATTATAAAGTCTCTCACTGGGCTAAGCATTTGTCTGGTAGGTGTATGTATCAGTGACAACTTAATATTCAAAGGTCAGACTGCAAAGATCTGGTCAGTGTGATGGCATCTTTGCTCTTTAATAATCAGATGGGATGTCTGTGATCTCTTGAAGTGCTTCTTCTAGGTGGCAGTGTACCACTGCAGCAGTTAATTGCCTGTTAGCTTCTTGGATCAATGTAAAAGAGAGATGTGAAGATTTTTCCAAAGTCTCTTTTCTTTTTTTTCCTCCCAACACAGCTCTATTTGAACACTTTCCTCTGATTTATCCAAGAATAACCTGACTATGTGAAAGGAAACTTCAATACTCAATTTAGGCAGCTGCCTAGGAGTTTTTTTTCCTAGAGGCTGGTAAAGGAAAAGGGGAAATTTTGCCTGCTCTGCACTGGAGGTTGATGGTTATTCATTACATAGGGTCACTGAGAAGAGGTTTGGTTTCTCAGCTTCCCCCATGTGCCTTGGTGTTGTGCCTCCAGTGGGGTCAGTGATTCTGCATAATTTTTAAGCTGTTTCCTATGGGGGTCTGAATTAACTACTAATGTATTCTGCAAATATTTTGGAGTTAATGGAACCCTATAGGTGTGTTTCCCTGTCCACTCCATACTGCTTTTTTCTTGATTCCTCTCTCTTTTCCCTCACACATGGAATGATTCCATGTGCAGCTGCATTTGTTACCAGCTGAGATGAGCAAGCTTATTTGCTGGACTTTTAGAGCAGGCTTTACTAAACCACCCCTGACCTTAATGGCTATTACAGAAGTTATGTTTTAATGTTCAGACGTACCCTGTCTGAGGAATAATTTGTATGGATGCAAATTTCTGCCACTGTGGGTACAGTATGAGCTGCCCACAATTTGTATCTGGGGCATTGCACCCATTTTAGGTAGATATTGTAGAATCATAGAATAACTTGGGTTGGAAGGGACTTTAAAGCTCAACTTGTCCAGTGCCTCTGCTATAGGCAGGGTTGTCTTCAACTAGACCAGGTTACTCAGATCCCCATCCAACCTGACTTTGAATGTTTTCAGGGAAGGGGTCAAATCAAATCCACATCACATCCAGAGAGAAAACACCTCACTCCCTTCCCTTGTCCCCTGATGCAGTCACTCCGTCAGAGAAGGCCACTGTTTTGGTCAGGCAGGGCTTGCCTTTGGTGAAGCTGTGCAGTCACAAACCACCTCCCTGTCCTCCTTGTGCCTTAGCACAGCTCCAAGAGGATCTGTTCCGTGATGTTCCTGGGCACAGAGGTCAGGCTGACAGGTCAGAGGTTCCCAGTCCTCCTTTCTACCTTTTTTAAAAGCAGGTGCAGTTCCTTTTTTCAAGTCATCCGGGACTTCACCTGTCAGCTGTGACTTTTCAGATAGGGAGAGTGGCTTGGCAACTATATCAGCCAACTCCCTCAGAGCCCTGGGATGCATTTCAGGTCCCACAGATTTATGTATGTTCAGGTTCCCCAGGTGTCAGAAATCTGGACTAGTGGATGTAACTTAGCTAGCTGAGTTATAGCTCCCTGAAAAATCTAAGAACTGTGGGATCCCAACATTTCAGCATCTCTCATCTCTTTAAGTTCTTTCCTTGATATGAACTTGAATCTTAACATAAAAAAGAAATTTAAGAATTAATAAGAACAGTAAAAAATGTATTCAGGCTTCCATCTCTTTAAAGATTTTCTTCTGCCATGGTCACAATTCCCAGGAGGCAGAAAACAACAATACTTCAGACATCAACTTTCACCCTGTTGGGTTTTTTGGCCACAATCATGTCATAACATCCAGTGTAAATGTTGATGTTGATTTGGGAGAGTCCCAGTAGCTCACAGCTGTTCTACCCCCTGCAGAAGGAGGAGCTCTGAAATAGAAGAAATTAAACAGTGCAATTTGCTAGTTTGGGGATCTATTTTACCACTTCAACATTATGAGGAAAAAGTAATCTTGTGCTTGCAATTTTTCATTTTTCCCTTTTCACAAGCTGCCAGAATGCTATGACACACATAACAGTGGTCAGCATTGTAACAGAAGTTTTGCCAGGATGCCTTTGAATGCCTTTCCATCCTAGGTGACCATATATTTCCAAATAAATATGCCTCAAGGGAGAAGGAAGAATTTAAAATGAACCCAGTGTGTATGTAAGGATATGCTATGCTTATAAAAATAAAGTAACTTTTGGTTATCTTATCACTATGAAACTGATCAAGTACTTTCAGCAAAAGACTCCAGACACATCAATGTACCTATGTGAAAGCTTTTGAAAAATTAAGGCTGATGTGTTGACAGCTGTAATACCACTAGCTTTTAATCCTCGGTTTCTTTTTTCATTATTAGGGATTCCAGAACATGGGTAGGGGAAGATTAGGTTTATCCACTAACAATATAAAATCCTGTAATCCCTTGAAAGTTTAAAATCTTCCTTGGGCTGAAGAAGGAACACTTTATCAATATGTACAGCTATGGCCTCTTTAAAGGATAAAAAACACATCTCCTAACTTAAGGGAAGAAGAATCACTTTATATTGGCCTAAGGAAGTTCAGTTTTGAACCTGTGCTTCAATTCATGAGAAAGGCTTGATTGAAGCTGATATTATTATAGTGTTATTTTGATCCAGGGAAATACCTGGTTTTTGACTCATATATTGCTTCCTACCTGTTTCTTCCTAAGAGCTTTACAAGGGTCAGTGAATGCCATGGAACTCTTCTGTCAGATGTTGACTGGCTGTCACAGGGGCCTCTGTAGTCCTTACTAAATAACAACCCACAAAGGCACAAGAACCATCCAGAAACTTGGGAAGATGAATTTGATTGTCTCAGTGTTGTCTAAGTGATAGTTTCTTGCTTGTAAGAGTTAATCAAATGCACTTAAGCAAAAGGAACTTCTTTTGGAGTGCTGGAACCATGAGAACACGCCATGAAGATTTGCCACACAACCAACTCCAATGCCCAAACACCCATGTAAGGCAGTTGTCAGCTGGTTGCTCTCTCTTCTGGGGTGATGGCACACTCACAGGTTGACTCTGAGGGCACTGGTGAGTTTCTGTGACCTTTCAGAGACTGGCCAGGGAGGTGGGATCTGATCTTGAATCAGCTGGAACATGGAGGTAGGGCTAACTGGTGTTCCTGCTTAGAGTGGAGCTCAAATCGGCAGGGCTGTCAGGTCTCTAAAGTGGTGTTTCCTGGGAGATATGCTGTACTGAACCTCAGCTTGCCTGAAGCAGAGGAAAAGAAAAGTTTCTTAAATGGTTTTCCTCTTACCTTCTTTCAGTGAGAGTCCTGTCCACTGACATTTTGGGGTGATGTCCTGCTTTCTTTCCTAAACTGAAAGCCTTTTAATGTCTGCCTGCACTGCAAAAAAACTCTTCAAGGACCCTATGGGTCTCTAGCCTAGGTGTCTGTTTCAGTGCTCTCAGTTTTGGCCATTTCTGCTCTTCCAGGTCCATCCTTAGCACAGGCTGATTTTCTGTATGCCCTGCCCCTTCACCACCTGACCTGCTTGTGCTCTAGAATATCTCAAGGCAGTTCTACTGATGTTCTCTCTGAGAAGACAGAGTGCATCCTTCCCTGTCCTTTCCAAAGACAGAGCAGTCAGTTGCAGGTGACCAAGCAGCCTTCCTGCTGGTGACCAGACATCTGATTTTAAGACTGTGCAATACTGAAAGACTACACAGCAAAACCCGAATAAAAGGCACAGCAGGAGGCCTCTCCAGACTTTCGAATCCTGGTATTTCTCATTAGCCACCGTCCCTTGTTGCCTCTCATCACCATTCCCATCATCCTGCACCAGAGGAGCTTGTTGCTCACTGCTCCCATTGCTGGCTGGGCCCCTCATGGTGCTCCTACTGACTGCACTCATTGCTGGGCTCCCCCCTCTGCTTCCTCCATCAGCTGCTTCCATCCTGCTCTCTGCAGGGCTCTTTCCATCACTGTGAGGGCAGGGAATCTGCCTGCCCACTGCTCTTCTCCTGATGCACAGCCCCAGGAAGGTTCTGCAGAAAAAGTCCAGATTTCTTGTCATGAAGCAGAGGCTTTTAGGATGGAGCTTTTCTGATAAATCCCGTGACCTTTGCCACAGTTTATTTGTCACCAAGTTGCAAGATGCAGCATTAAATCCAACTGACTCCTTCCCCTGAAGCTCATCTGGCACCATTGAGCTTTTTTGCCTTGCACAATGTGATTACAAATGAAATCATTCCTTCAAATTCTCAGTTTAGACATTTCTGTCATGAAAGTCTCAAAATATGGTATATCAGTAGGAAAGTGCAATGCTCCTGTTAGTATTGTTTTCTTTTGTTTCTGCTAAAGGCCCAAAATTTTTCCTTTCCACACCCTCTACCCATTGGATTTGCTTTTCTTGCTAATATATTTGTTTTGCTCCAAGAGAAATAGAATAATTTGTCCAGTGAACATAGTTAACAGCCAAATACAGGAGAGATACCAAAGCTTATGACTCTTCAGCATCTCTTTTTAGCTGAAATACTCGGAGGCAGATCTCGGAAGCATTCATCAGTTTAATCCATACAGTGGGAAAGTGTAACTGGCAGCCAGTGCTGCTGGGACCCCAATGCCAGGCTGTATAAAACAAGAACAGGGAGCCATCAGCAGTCTGAGAGCCAAATACATCCCTTCCTGCAGCACAGCTGCTCAGCCCCTGTGCCCAAAGCTGGCTGAGCCCTCTTAGCTGCCTGCTGCTCTTGAACTGACCTTTATTTTTTACAGAAACCTGTTTGTCAGGTCAGTGTTCTGAAAAAGCTCTGATAACCTAATTTTGCTATCTGTTAGCTTTATTAAAGTTATCCCTCATGCTTTATAAACAAGAGCTGACCCTATTTATGCAATGTAGAATGCTAACTGAAGATTAACGGGGAATCCATGTTTAAAGCAGTTTTCCAGTGAGGAAGAAAAGGTATACACAGCCTGATTAGTGAAATGAACTTAATAATTATTTAAATATGGTTTCATTTTTAAAATGCAACTTTATATATCAGTTTCCAAAATGAGTTATCACATTTAAATGATCAAGCCCAAAGCATAGTTGTATGTTTTCTTAGCTTTGCCAATTTTCTTATTAGGAAAACAGTCTTAGGGGCAGGAGAGCCAAGGACATGTAATTCCCTCCATGGAACAATTTCCCTCTTGATTACTTATGAAGTTTAAACTGAGATTTTTCAGGAAAGCAAGTCAATCTTAATGCCTAATATAGGCTTCTAGAACAGGGGGATTAAAGTATTTACCTCAAACCTAGACTTACTGCAGCAATAAATTTATGTGCACATCAAAACTTAATTCTCTTATTCCCATGGATAAACATATGGTTATTTTGCTAAAACAATGCCCATACCATGAAAATGCTACTGCTTTGTGTGAGTTGAATTTTTTTTTCCTGTAACTTTCTGAGAAATTCAGGCTTTGGAGAAAAAAAAACCTTCTACAATTCTTTATCGCTGGGCTCCTACAAATAGAGGTGACATGTTTATACCTCTCTGCCTAAGGAGACTCTAGAAGCCTCATAGAATTCCATTGTACTTTTTGTGTTTGCATTTATCATCAAAGCAGCAATAGCTACAGACTGAGATGTCAGAGAAAATATAATGTCAGCTTACAAAGAAGTGTTATAATTTGTTTTGGAATCTGGACATTTTAATTTGTGTCAATATTCATTATATTCATAAACAAAACAATAGGGGGCTTTTCATGTTAGAGAAAACAATTATTTTATGGATTATAATTTAAATAGAAAAGTTTTCTTGTGCCCTAATACAAATTGTTGAATCTGTCTTTAGAAGTCAGTAATTTATCTTTTTTTCGAACCCGTATCATTTTTGAGACACATGGTCATATGATCCCGATAAATATCTCTTGGACTCTGTGGGACCATTTCCAATCACTGCACTGGGCAGTGAAACAATTTCATTTCAATCTCTGTGCTTTTCAGCCCATTGTTTCTTTTTTCAATACAGTGAATGAACCGTTCTCAGTTTCTCAGTAATAATGAGCCAAGGCTGCAAATGCTTATTTGCAAATGCACCTTCAGCCCTGGGAACAGCCCTGCTGAGCTCTGGGAGCTGGGTGTGCACTGACATCAGCGCCTGCACTGTCATTCCTGAGGGACTGGGACCATAGCTGTGGAAGTGGATCAGGAGAAAGTTATTTAGCAATCCCATTGCTTGGCTTTCTTCTCTGAAATACAGTACTAATGGCCAGTTCAGAAGAAAATTTCTGAGATAGCAACTAGAGAGAAAGGGAAATCACACTGCACATTAAATAAAGTTGAGCAGTAGAACTGTTCCAAGAATCCTCTTAAATGTATTTGGATCAAACTTGAAGTTTCAGTATGAACATCCTGAACTGTGTTCCCTGTAAGGCTCTGCCATCTACATTTTTAAAGCTTTGTAAATTTTCTCTGGTTCTACCCTCTTTGGAAAAAATAAACCATTTAGGTGCATAATAATTGTCTCAAAATAACACTCTGTGAATTAAAAAAGAGAAGGGTATCAATAGCTATTCCTTCAGCTTTTTAGAATCTTCAGACATTAGAAGTCTGGGTGAGACTGCAACCTGTACGTTGTCTTTGCTTTCCTGGGTATGGATACAAGAAAAAATATTCTTATGTAGTGCCCTTCACAGAGAAAATCATCACCAGAAGAATGGCTTCAGGCTTAGCAGGACTGTGCTACTGCAGATATTTCTAAATATATTGTCCTCTGAAAATCAGTATTTTCTCCAGTTCTACCTTTCCCAGTCTGGAAATAATAGGGTTGTGCCACTGATTCTGGCTCTTGAATAAAAACCTGAATAAAAAAATATTGCAATTTATATGGAATAATGATGTCTTTTTCTCTCTTTGTCGTTGTAAGTGATACTATAAACTCTACTGCCAAAAATGCTAGGCCTTGTGTACTGTTTAAAGTTCTGGCAAACAGATATTTCCTTGATTTCAGCTGCAGAGGAAATCCTCACTTATTTTCATTTCTTAATTTCTAGTTGTTCAACTTGGCAGGCATGACATTATTTTGATATAGATAGGATGTGATATATGTATGTATGTATATAAATATACATACGCAGATGCTTATGTGTGCATAAACCTTGTATAACCAGTTGTCTCTGAAAGTATCACTCCTCCTTTTAAATTTCCTGTGGTTTTCCTGTGACACTTTTGTGCAGGGAAACACACTTGTTATTTCTTTGCACACTGGTACACTGGTGTGCTGGGTGGGTACTGCCAGCAGTAGTCCCTTAGGGCTGTGACACACACACCCCTGTGCCAGCTGCCAACCTCATCACGTTCAGAAATCACCAGTCAAGTCCCAGAAAAAATTAGAATTACTTAAATATTATTGCCCTTCAGAGAAATCATGCATTTGTGGATCTCTTGCTTTGTCTGTTTCTTAACTGATGCATTTGTGGATCTATTGTATTGCCTGTGTCTTGTATTACTCAGTGCCCTGTTTTTGTAGCTTCTTCTTGCAACCAAGAGGCTGAGCAGCACCCTTCCCTCAGTCATTATCAGTGGTGGTTGGTGTTCTGTCCTGCTGGCTCCCAGCAGTGGAATTGGGGTGCAGGCACTGCCTGCCTTCCCTTCCCCTGCCCTGCCCTGTGATGTCCAGCTGAGCACACAAACTTGTGCTCCATTTTGCTGTAACTCAGTTTAGTGTTCTCTCCTTCAAGCAGTTTTGCTGCCACTGAAAGCCTTGGTGGTATTTGGTGGCATACACAGTTTGTGGGCATTTTCCAAATACAGGTGGAAAGGCCCTGGATGGCCTTCAAGCACTTGAGTCATAAGGCCAAGATTCGCAGTTCTCATGTCAAGAAATATTCTTGTCTTAGCTTGGGAAGAAGGCAGAGAGATATTTTTTAATTATCTTGCTTTTTTGTAGTTTATCCTAAGCAAATGTTTGAGCATCTGAGACATTTCTAATTTTGGTGAGTAATAATGTCAGTCTTTTTTGCTTCATTTGCTTTTCATGTGAGATTCTTGCCAGGCAAAAGTAAAATATGCAGGTTTCATTTACATTGAAAATTACTCTCTCATGGTTTAGGGGGAAAGAGAGTTATTTTTTTTTTTGACAGGTGTTCTTTTGTTGATGATGGTACATGCAGCCATAAAGTGGTGTTCTATGAGGCTTTTATGCTTTTCATAAGTGCACTGCTAGTCTTTAAAGACTGTAAATGTTAAAGACCTCTTCTCCAGAAGAGGAAAAAAATGAGTGTCTGTCATTGGGGAGAAAATGACCTATGATAGCAGAGTGCTTTGATTGTGCAAGTTTAAATCCTTGACAGATTCAATCATATGAGAAATATAAGAAGCAGCTATAGGTGAATTTTATAATCTTTTAAGGATGAGCATCTAAAAGTTGAGATTATTATCTGCTACTTCTTGACCTGTGAGTTTCGTAAGAGAAAACTTTACTAGTGTCACTTCAGGTAGTAATGCAAGAGAATTAGGATTTCAAGTATTTTTGAAGATATTTCAATGACTGACTGTGGCCAAAATAATTGAATGTTTTGTATCAGTATTTTAAATTTTGAGCTGTTTCAGATTTTGATGATGTTTGATTTGACTGGCTTGAATTTTGAGTTTTCCATGTTTATCACTTCTTTCAGAATGACAGATATTTGTATATATTTTTTTTTATTTTTAAAACACCAACCTGCCACATAGAATTTTTTTTCCTTCAACAGAATTTCCAAAAGTGAAAATTTTACACAACAAATATAGGGAAATCTTCAGTGATAGGAAGGAATTCAAGTATCTTTTAGGTGATTTTCCAGGTAATCATTACAGCATGTTTCACAGCTTCTGGAGTCCTCAAGTGTGTAGTTTTCTGGCTGTCAGATCTCAATACCAAGAACCAGCAAATGGGAGAAGAGAAATGTAAAATAAGCTAAAGAAGAATTTCAATGCACAGAGCTCTTCAGGAAGTTCACAAGCTCTGGAGAACCTTGATTGGCATGTGGATTGATTTTATGGGTAGGAAAAGTTTGATACTGGGTAACAGAGAAAATGCCAAGAAGATCTTTGACAAATGCAAATCCTTTGGGACTGGAACATGGGAGAGGAGATAGATCATGAAGTACTATCTGTATTTGTGCTTTAAAACTGTGAACTTTAGTCACTACCTATTGATTGCAGTGTTTTCAGTTCCCCTGTTGTGCTGCCATCAGCTGCTCACATCTTCCTGTATTATCCTGCTTGTCACATAAATTGTTTGATCTCTTCTTGTACTTTTGTCACAAAAGCTACTCTGAGCTGGACGGAACACGTGCAGTGATCTTGCCAAACTGTGTGTGTATGACAAGGCTGACGAGTGACAAGCTCACTTGATTTGGTCCCTGTGCAACACTACAGGGGTTGGCCTGGAGAAATTTATTGGATCTTAAAATGTTTCTGCTTTGATGATAAGCAGAGATGATAAGCAGACAGTTGTATCTGGATCTATAAGCTATAAACAAACAATTTTATTGGGTTCATAAAACTATTACCATTTTCTGTTGAAGAAGTGATGCTGGTTTGTGGTACTGAAATTAAGAATGGATAATGATGATGATGAAAAAATTACAGACCCACCCAAAGCCTGAAGCTCTGTTGTGATGTGAACTGCTTTGTCCTTTCACATGAAGGAAAGTCTTATACCCCAAATTACAGCCTTTTTTTTATGACCTTATGAAAAACATTTGATTTTTAGAAAAGAAATTGTGTTCAAATGGGTCTTATCAGCTACCACCAGGCTCTACTAATTTCCTTCATCTCTGTTCAGAAAACAAAACAGTAAAAGCTGAGTTGGCTTAGAAGCAAGAGAGGCTTCTCACCTCTAAATCAACTAAAGGGTGGGAGATGGGCACTTCCAGTGACTTGTAACACTACTCCTCTTTCAGCTATAAATGTCATGTCCTGCAGGTGTTTTGTGCTGTCAGTGCTCTTCAGTGCAGAAGCAAAGGACTAATATGGGGTGTTAAATCAGATTGCCCACGTGCTGTGGAAGCACAGGATTTGTCTGAACCAATACCTATGGTTTCACTCAGGATCTATAATCCTTAACTCACTGACTGGGTCTGAGTCTCTAATCCTGGCAACATTTAAGGCCACTGCATGTTTGTATTCTCAGGTTTTCTCTGTGTATTGTTTGAAACATTTCCATGATCTGTTGCTACCTAGTGTATCTAGAAGTTATTAATGATCAGCTGATTGTGGCAAACTGCTGGGTTTTATGCATTGTGTTCCACCTTATCAATGAGTTTTATGATTGTGCTCTCTGATCCCTCTCCAGCTCCTACTCTTGGGGAAAGGGATGCACCCACTGCATAAAGGCCTGGGGGAACACAGTAAAAGGCTTCAGGAGCTACAAAATGGAGTGGCACCCGTGGTGCTCAGGCAGTTTTTCTATACATGGATGCCAGGCATTTCACAGATAAAGGGTCTTTAGATAAAATCCTGAAAGGAGCCCTGATAGCTAGCACAGGCAGTGCTCAGGCAATAAAATGGACCTGGGTGAATCTCATTGCTGATTTCCAGTATTTTTGTAACAGACCACAAAGCAGAAGTTGCCTGTGAGGGGATTTTACCTCTGTAAATACCTTTTCCCACAATTTATTTCCATTTTAGTGTCCTGTTTAAGGATGAAGTGGCTTCTCTTAAGGATCTGATTTCAGGATGACTCGGGCTGTAACACTGTGTCTTCCTGCTTGTGCTTGACTGTTATTCTGAGACCTAACTGTTGGCCCTTGAGACACTGATATATTTAATTGGATTGTGAAACATGACAGAAGCTCATTTTTTAGACTTTAATCTTGGGAAGTTTCCAGTATGTACTCAGAGTTGTAATTCTCAGTAGTTCCAGAGGCCTAACAGATTCTAAGATCATTAACATTACGTTCTTTGTGGCAGAGGGTGTGACCATAAATTATGTTGGTATGAGCTTGAATAGAACTTTATGAGCTGAATTCTGCTGAGGCCCTCAAACCTTGTGCTGTTACAGTTGTAAGCAAGGATGCAAGAACTAATAGAAAGGAGGAATTTCAACACTAGTGCAATTTGTCAATAGGATCTGGTAGTTCAGTGGAATTAAAGCTCCCTCAAAATTACTTTTCGCTTTAATTTTGTTCAATGGCAGTTTAACCTTTTTTTTAATATTGTGGTTTTATTTATGCTAATTTTTTTTTTTGCCTGTGAAATGTTTGTAAGTCACATGACTTTCTGGTGATACTATGCACAAGTAAAAATATTTGTGCTCCTAATTGCTCTTTGAAAAATAGATCTTTCCTAGTCATGTGTACTATAAACATAATTTCCCTCTTCAGGACAGAGTCTGATTTCAGATTGTGTTTTCATAGAGGGTAAAGATTAGTGCCTCCTTTTTGGTGTTGCTCATATCCTTGCTCTATATTCTTTATTGTAACTGGTAGAAGATGCTTCTCAACGACTGAGTTCTGGAATTGTAAAATCAAGTTTACATAAGCTGAGGAATCAAAATGCCACTTCTACAGTCTTAGGAGTTAAACTGTGCATTTGCATTTGCCTTGACCCAGACCACTCATTCTGATGCCTAGTTTAGAAACTTTCAAAATCAGTTTGAAATCTTTTATTTATAGGCTCCATATGCTCCAGTCTCTTTTTAAAAATTATTTTCACTGAATTGCCATGATGAGAGGAATGTTTCTGAAAGACATCTCTTTGTTAGCTGCTCTGATGGCTGTTCTTCCTTGCTCTGCTGTATCAGCACCGAGTGGGCTGCAGAAGTCCATGTTTTGCCAGGTGCATTAGGCTGTTGTCAGACAGCTCCTCAGATCCACTGAACTCACACCACTCTGCAGGGCCAAATTAGATTTGTGTGAAATGGTAGCTGAGCCAGCAGCACTGTGCAGCTCCAAGTGACTACGTTAATTAGGAAGCAAACCATAAAGAGTAGAATCTCTGCAAGGAGAATGCTGGCATGCTAACTACATCTGTGGCAAATTGAATTAAGAGAAATCCCATTATCTTGCTTGGGATTCTGCTTTCTACTGACAACATGTGTCAGTGTTACTGCAGGTCAGTTACTGCAGAGATATTTCATTACTGTAAAAGGTTCTCTTAGAACAATGCATAGAGACAAAAACTAAACACAGCTCCTGTGAGTGATAGTAAGAATATTATTTGGAGTTGAACTAAAGAAGTAGTTTGGCTCTTTTCGTCTCTGTATTGCTCAGGTGAGGTGAGGTGACAGAGTCATCAAAGCAGATGGAATGTTCATAATTTTGATGCTGTATCTAAACACCTTTGCTGACATGCTGTTGCCAAGCTAATACCAGCATGCTCTTTCAGAGACAAGTATTTGTCATAGTACTTATAACTTTGTCTTGCTCTGGGGCTTGTTTTTAGCAGTTTGTAAAAATTTTCATATGAACCAATTATATTCAGCAGTATATGTATCTATTTTACAATCTTTCATGATTTTCTGCAAAGAATACAGAAACCATTACATTTTCAGTTCCATGAGTGAGCTAGAAGATTGAGAGTGAAGGACAGGCACACAAATAAAAGCACATGTAAAAGTTCCTTATGTACAACAATCCTAGGGTTAGGGATAAATAGAAGCAAACAGGAACATGGAGTTATCCCTCTGTGTCTCTGCTGAATTGGAATCATTGTTTCAGTTTGGTGGTAAACTGGGACAATAGAGTTGCATATTTAGCTAGGCTTTGGCACTGACTTTTTCCTATAGGGAATAAGAGACTGATTTGATTTTAAGTATGTAGTGTTGATGTCTTAAACATTAAGGATCATGTACTTTTTTTAACATTAAATGCATTAGAACCAAAATATCCTAATAGGGACATAAGCTTGGATATCAAGTACTTTGTCTCACTGAATTTTAATTAGGAATTTTCCTTAAAGATTTACCAATGAAAAAGAGCCTGATATACTATTTACATTTTTGTATAAAAATAACTAAGGAGTCTAGTAAACCAGTCATACTGTTTCAGATATCCTAACTTTTCAGACTGCTTCTTCCACAGAACATCTTCCACTGTATACCTTCTTCCACAGAACTTCAATTGAGTTCATGACATAAACTTCAGCATTACCTTCTGTTCTGATCCACATCTTAAATTCTATTCAAATGTGCTCTGGTGTTTTACTTCTTTCACTTTTGATTTAAAACGGAAAAAATATGATAATTTTAGAAGGGGAATGTATTCATCCATGAGAAAGCAAACCCTTTCCACTCTCCTGGTATGGGCTACCTACTGAATCAGTGTAGTAGGTACTACATTTCTTTTTTTAACTTCAACCCTAGAATGGAGTCACAACTTGGACAAACCTATCATCAGGATTCTCTAGCCATCATATATAGTGCCATTACATTTATTTCCCTTTATTTACAGGGAATATTTCAGTTTCACAAAAATACCAGACTGAGAGCACAAAAACCCATAACACCAGAACAAAGCCCCTCCTTTTAAGTCTGATTCTGAGGGATTAACTGTTAAAAACAAGGAGATGTAATAGCCAGGGATGTTTGCCAGTTGCTGTTATGCAGCAATCTCTTGGATGCATTGCTGTGCTGAGTACTGCACAGCATGTGTCATTCAGTAGTGTGGTACGTGACAGTGTTGGAGCTCTTTTCTTATCTTGACTGGGGTTCTTTTGGTTCCTACATCCATTTGATATTTGACTTTTGCTTAGACTGCTAATGATAAATGAAAATTGCTGTTACCAACTGTTCTGATTATAGCAATTTACCATCACCATTCTAAAAGTGAGAAAGTGACCAGTACCTGCTGCACTTCCCCAGGTGCACAGCCTTTGCCAGAGCAGAAGTGTGCTCTGCTCCCTGCACTTGTTCTGCAGTGCTGTGCGAAGGTCCCACTCTCAGGGCAGATGTGCAGCACAGCCAAGGAGAAAGATTCAGAGAATCAGAGATACCAGGTTGGAAGGGCATGGCAGGGATCATCTGGTTCAGCCTTTCCTGGTTGAACAAGATAACCCAGCACCCTCTTCAGCTAGGTCTCAAAAGTATCCAGTGTTAGGAATCTATCACTTCCCCAGGGAAATTATTCCAGCAGCTAATTGTCCTAGTTGTAAAAAAATGTTCCTTTCATGCCAGTTGTAATCTCCTCAGTAACCTGTACCCATTTACCCCTATTGCTTTGATAAAAAATAGCCCAGCAATGCACTTTTGTGTCCCAGCATGTGGAACCCACCCTTTGCAGCAACAGCAAGACAGGTTTTGGTTGTGGGCAGTAACTGTATGCTGCAGAGAGTCATTCTCTTAGTTGCTTTCTGGCTTTTAGGTGAATATCCTCTGATCCTGGAAATTTTTAGATTTAAGCTCCCAGAATTTAGGCTCTTTTTTTCCATATGCATTTACATAAGATTTTTAATTTCTTGGATTAATTTTCTTTTACTGCTAATAATGCCTCTTACTCAGCTATTAAAATCTGTTAGCTTAGTAGTCCTTTTTACCAGCAGATATAAATTTACTCTGAAACTCTAATACCATGCCTTTAAACAATGTTTGTGCCTCTTTGCAAGAATTTTGCTTTCAGCTATTTTCCTTAATAAGCCTTCTCTCCATTAAAAAACTTTTAAAGAGATGATTTGTTACTGACAAAGATGTTTTTTCTTTCTTCTTTTGGCTTTTCCATCTGCAGTGATGCTGAATATGATGCCATTTAGTTGTCATTATAGAGCTAATTTTCGTATTTAGTTTGTGAGCCATGTTTTTTTCACTGACTGGGACTAAACAATAAATATTTCTTCAAGACCTTCCCCTAATGGATCAGATTCTTCCTGTCATCAGTATCCCAGGTCCTCTAGACAGATGATGTCTTCTCTGAACCTTGTTTGCTCTATATACAATATTTAAAAACATAAAAACCCGTAAAATCCATCTCCTTTCAAATATTTGGATGGAATATTTCAAGAGAACATTCCGTCTGTGTGTTGACTGAGGTTGACTAAGATCTATCCTCATCTGAAAAGCCCTAAACACATCTAAAAATACATCTAAGCACAACATGCTTGTATCAGTTGCCGGACTATTATTAATGTCCCAAGTGATCTTTCACTAACCAGGGTTTCAGCTCCATGGACACCTGGAGCAGTGGCTGGGCCTCAGTCACTCAAGGGCAGCAGGTTCCTGCACTCTGGGCTGGGGCTGGAAAGAGCAGCTCCCTGCAGAGCCTGAGGAAGGCTCTGCTGGGGGGATAATCCCTGTGTTTGCACACCCAGGGCTCTGCCTTCCCCACAGGCTCTTGGTGCAGGAGCGTTCCTGGACACACAGACCCCTGGACTGGGGCACACGAGCGTCCTCCTCAAAGCACCGAGGGAAGGAGGAGAGGGGAGCCCCAGAAGGGAATGTATTTAAAAGAGCTCTGTAATACTTGCTTATATCAGCTAATGCTCAGTCTCGTGAAGCGCTGCTCTAAGTACTAGAAATGATATTAGACATGATGTATGCATGTATATGTGCAGGTTCAGAATAATCACCCTGGTACCTACAGGAAACCCAATTTCCCAAGACCAACCAGGAGTACTTTGTAAGTGGCAGGTGTCATAACCTTTGCACATCTGAACTATGTAAAGGTTAATTATATTCCACTCCACTGCAACTATGGTTACATTCATGGGACTTTGTGTTTAATGCTGCTTTCTAAATGATGTGTTACTGTAGAGATGAATTAATATGAATGCAGAACTAAAATTATTCACATCAATTACAGTAAGTTATTATACTTAAAAAGTAGAAATAAGAAACATATTTGTTATAAATTATTCTGAATAGAGTACTTTCTGGTTTGCAAATATTTCAACAAATGATCTTTATTTTCTGATAGTGCATGCTTTATTTTTTAAATATTTCCTTGCTTGTCTCAACAGCTAGTTTTTAGCATATGGATTGTGATCAGTAAACTTTGACTGTTTCTTACAGTCCAAACAGGTCCATGTCCTTCTTATGCCGGGACACCAGAGCTGGATGCAGCATTGCAAGTAGGGTTTCAGCAGAGCATAGGGGCAGAATCCACTCCCTCACCTGCAGTTCTCTGCTCTGAATGCAGCCCAGGACATGTTTGCCTCTCTGGGCTCTAGGTCATATTGAGCTTCTGGTCAACCAACACCCCCAAGTCCTTCTCCTCAAGGCTGTCCTTAATCCATTCTCTTTCCAGCATGTATTTGTGCTTTTTGTTTATGCTGTCTTTTATTGTAGCAACTGTCTCAAAAACCTCCCTGTTTGAGCATGTATTTTAGTGGTGCAGTGTGGAAAATCATGAAGGCAAAGGAGCAGCTACCTGTGGAGATAATGACCATGATAAAAAGGAACAGTACTTAGAGCAAAGACAGGTGCTATTGTTAGGTGTACGCGTGGCTCTGCCTTCCAGAATCTCTGTATGTGCTTTTCCCTAAGGAAAGGCTGTCTTTTGTCTTAGTCTCTGCATTGATAATTACCAGTCATCCAGTTATGTGATGTGAATATCAGAGCTCACTCCTGAGATCATGCTGCTACTACACGTTCACTTGGACAGTTAAATTACCACCGACTGGGTCATGACTACTGTAAGTTTTTGTGTATTAGGGAGAATAAATACACAGGCATGGAATGAGCAGAACTGGCTGGCAGCAGTGAGAGGCCTTGGAGCATCTGTACAGGGAGCAGCTGTTTGTGGCTTTGTTCATTTACAGTTCTGCTACTAAAATTCCCCCCTCTCTTTCTGTTGCTGATTGGAAAGAGTTATTGTTGCTAAGGTCATTACAGAATCATTGTGAGTGAGAATGGGAGCCAGGTCCAAGCCATCTAATTGTGTGTTAGTGCTGAAGAGATGAGCCCTGAGGCCCTGCTGAATCTGTACTTGGTTACCAAACAGCTGCTGGTATTCCCACTAGCTCCATGTGAAACCCTGCACAGGCCATGGAGCTTAGAGGAGTGATAGCTCTCAGGATGCAGGGTGCACCCTGGTACTTCTGCTGCAGTATTTCTGTTACTGACACTGCAGTGGGATCTGAACTGAAACCTAAACTAAAACAGGAAATCAGACTTAAAAAGAACAGACTTATTTCATAGCTTAGGGGCCAGCTTAAACTCAGAACTTTCCCTTATTCTGTGGTTGAATTTGTTAGATTTCTTGAAGGGTTGTGGTGACTGCTCCACTGCAAGCCATGCTTCCAAACTTTATGGAGTTTGCCCCTCAGCTTTCTTCACAGGCTTGTGTACTCCTCATGAACTCCTCATGAACACCGAATTTGTTAGAAAAAGCAATGTTCCCTTGTCAGAAAGTTACAATGTCAACAAATATTAAATCTTTCAAGTGTTGCTTTTCAAAGGCACGCCAGAGAGAATGAGGAGTGTTTAACAAAACCAAACAAGTTGTCAAACTGATATGAATCTTGAGAATTACACTTCCTGCCTTGAAATGGTGCATAGACTCTGCCAGGTGTTCTCTGCCCTGGTTTTGTTACCTACTCCGTCTAATTATGAAGGAATCTGAACTCAGTGGTAACACCACAGCATGAGACTCGGAGTCATCGTTCATCCTGTAACACTGAGGGAACAACTTTGACGTCAGCTTGCTTAGTCCTACATCCCGGATTCAGGAATATGTTCTCTCAGGATACCTTATGGCAAAAGAGTGTGCAGTTTGCCATTGTGCTGCAAAAACACATTCCTACTGATCTTCCAGCAGCATTATAAATTATGCAATCACTATGATGCAGTATCATCATCTGCCATGTCCTGTGTGGGATGCAGCTTGGATGCAATGAAACATTGCAGGTTTGCAATGGAGTAAGCAAGTGTAGACCCATAATGTGTTTAATTAGGTCATCTAAATCCCCAGTTCCCCTAAGTTTTCATAAATGAATTCACATCCTTTCTATAGTATATCAAAATTCATTCCTTTTGTTTTGATTACACCTCTCTTAGTCTAGGAGCAATGAAATAGATTTTTGCAGATATGAAAAAAGGCTTGAATGCAGTGAGTTTCTTTTGATTCAGAAAAATGTTAAACTGTCAAATCTCCAAAGGATCAAATTCTGATCTCAGCTGCTGTGGATTGCAACTTGTGCACCACCATTGGCTCCCCTGGATTTACTCCTGCCTTTCTCTGGTGTGCATGAGAACAGCTAGAGCATTTCTGTGTTCAGTGTGACTCTGTTGGGGTGGTTTGTGCAGTTTAAAATGGCTGATAGCTCCTGGCTCGCCATTCATTTTCTGTATCAGGCAATTCAGGATTCTGTGGCATTCTAGTCACGACATGTAACAGAACCCCAAAGACAGATTATGCAGTCACACCGATGAAAATTGATTACTAAGCACTCAATGAGTCATCTGCCTCAGGAAGTAACTACTTCAATCTATTATTGTCGATGTCCTGATGGGTCAACCAGGACGTGAAAAGGAATTTGCATTAAATTGATTTGAGTGTTTTTTCTAGAAATAACATCACTCAATCAAAGGAAACATTCAGACAGAGCTAGGAAGGCCTGACTGAATTTGATTTGGGAAGGCAAAGCAGAAAGGGATGAGCAGGCTGATTCAGATAAAAATATAAATGGGATTTAGAACACCATAAATCTGCCATTTCAGAATGAAGAGTTGGAACAATTCTTAACAATTTCTGCAATGCAGATTGTGCTGCACATTTTGGAAATCCTTTATTTGCTTATTGATCTGTGTGTGTACATATCTATATACACAGATCACCCAGTTATGTGAACAGTGTGTTTATGCAAATAGTGTGCTTAAATTTGCATTCACCATAACCAGTTGCCAGCAGGTAACAGAACAACATAGCCAGCTTCCAGTTCTCCCAGGTGACTTTGCTGTACTGAGCTCATCTGAAAACTGGAGAGTGGAATGTTTCTCTTCAAATATTTTTTCCTTCTCAGAGCTGAAGACCTTCCGAGTGAGCAGCACACCGCTCAATAGAATTCAATGAGAGATGAATCATAGTGAAATGTCACTTCCTTCTCATCAGTCTTAGTCTTAAAGTGATTCATCCTCTCTCCCTCATGCTTGTAATATGGGGTGGGTGTGCTGGCACCTGAAATTGGAGTGAGTTTCTGCTATCATGTTATTCCCAATAGCTTTGTATCTTCTTCCAAGATTACTACTCATCATTTGAGGGTCCAATTAAAACTTCACACTTTAGAGAACTTGCTCCTTACTGGATACATGATTTGTGAATTCTTCTCTTATTGATTTTTATACAGTCAGTCTTTATATCAATTCCAATAAGTTCTATCTGAATAATGATTTTGTGATTTGGCCTAAGAAATTACAGGAAGATCTTTTAATAAAATTAATATTGACTTGATTTGTTTCAGCTTTTGGCTTTCCACTCTGAGACATTTATAAGACTGTGATAGCTGAGGACATATATAATTATTATTGTTTCAGAGAGCCAGGACTCTTGGAAGTGTCTCAGTCTGGAACCCCCAAAACTGTGGGATTCACAATCACTGCCATAGTTGAAACTGCATTTAATAAATGAGGCTTAACCCTGAAGCAAGAAGGAAAAGGACAGGGAAGGATGTTGGAAAGGCATATGCTAATCCACTATTGAAACTGCACAAGAACCAGCTCAGTGGGCTGGATACAGGATGAGCAAAATCTCTGAGAGAATAGAGGAAGGACCACAATCACACTTTCCTCTGAATAATCTAGAAATGTTATCTCCTTCTTTAGTGGATTTATGCTTATCCTTCTCTGTCAAACAGATCCAAAAAAAGCAGAGAAACTACCCCATAAGAGAGGGGATTAGAGAGCTGCCCACTATTTCAATTCACTATTATTTGCACAAAAGACCAAATTATATCATATTTCTCAATACAAACCTGAAGAGCTTTTGAAAAGGATTTTACCCTCTGTATATGTTACATAACTAAATTGCAAGGTATTCCTGTCTGAGTTATGATGTACATATATTGAATATACAGAAATATGCACTTTATTGAACAAAACCCATATTACTTTAGCAGTCAGGAGCCTAGGAGGTAGTAAAAAGTGATCGTGCTGTTTCCAGATAAACACTTCTGCAGTAATATTCACATTTTTCTGACAAAACCAAAACATACCAATTGATGCCTTGATGGCATATATTGTTATTCAGTAAGGAAGAAAAAAGAAAGTGTAAATTTAAATGTGTTTCTTCTGTTCTTGCTTTATTTCACTCATCATTTGTTCTGGTAATAGAATAAATATTCTCTCCCCCTTTCTGACTGCAGGTGCTTATGTTTCTCCTTCAGGCAGTTAGTTGGTTGATATTGATGAAGATGCACCAGTAATAGAATCTTTATATTTTCTTCTAATTTACACATCTGTGAGATTAAGATTTAGTTCCAGGCATGTGCATGGAGAATTGGAGTAATATGTTTTGACAACACTGAACATATCCAACAGTAATTAATATTTGGGGATAAATGGAAACTCAATGTCAAGCTGCTCAGAATGTACGGTGGGCCAGAGATTACTGGGTAGTTCTGCAAAGATCAACATTGCTGCTATTAACTGCCATAGCTGCACGACTTTGACTTCATTTCCCCTAAACTATGACATGTTACATGAGCTGAAGTTCCTCTCTCTAATGGTGTAGCCAAATAGCTCATTCTGTAGTGTCCATTAGTTATAAATAGTAGTCATTCAAGGAAGATCCTAGAGAAAGCCTTGTAATTCCATTTTGTGCTAAGCATTTTACCAGTCTGTAACTGGAGACAGTGTCTGTCTGGCATTGTCTTACAAATGTTAAAAACAGCCTGTGAGCCTAAGAGCCCAATCACTGAATGGAGTTAACAGGATAATAATCACTTCTGAAACCTCCACCTGCATGGAGTAAATTTGGGGAAACAGGAAAATAAATAATAATGGTTCTTTCCTGCACTGGTGAGCTCAAAAGTGCATCTGCATTAATGTTTCAGTTTGGCTCAGAAGAAGAATCTCCTGAGTGTCCCTGTTTATCATGCTTAGGTTTGCCTTGGAGGATGGCCTTGGAGTGAACTCTGATTTCATTCCAATGAAACTGGACTGAAAAAGTGAAATGTACCTAGAAATGTACCTTATTCACTCCAAATGCTGATGAGCATTAAATCCATGGGACCAGCATAATCTAGCCAAAGTAAATCTCTGAAGCCTGTAGTGCGGAGTTGAATCCTCGGAGCTGTTCCACTCCACAGGAGCACTTCTGCTGGCCTGCAGTACCTGCTCATTGAGGGATCTCATGGGCCTGCACAGACACTTGTGTCCCAGTTCAGCAAAAGAATTGAGTACACGTCTACTGTTAAGATTTTTTTTTGATGTATGGTGGTTGATGGTTTAGGTTCCTGACAAGAATTAGAACGTACAAGAGGCAAAATGAAAAATGCTTAAATTTTACCAGAGAATGATAAGGGATCAAGATAGACAGTAATCTAAGACTGAGCACAAGCTCCAAGATGGAACATAGGCATTGATCTGTTCCTATAAATAACATGGATGAGAGGCCTGAAGTACCTTGAACATAACAGTAAAACTTTTAAATTATATCCCTGATCTTAAAAAAGAAAAGAAAAAAAGAAACACAAAAAATGACACGAAGAAAAATGTCGATGAATCTTCTTAATCCAAGAGGTAATATGATCAAAATGAATTTCAGGACAGCTAAGTCAGGCCAGAACATTACAAACAGCTTGAGTCTGACAGACTGAAATGCAAGTAGGTCAAGCAGGAGGACAGAGGTACAGGGAAGGGAGAGTCCTCTCTGAGATTTGAACTTGGAATTTTTATTTTCCTGTATTTCCTGAGTTTAAAAAGCTGATAATCAAGATAAAGTTTGGTTTGTGGGAGAATTTACAGCTAGTCAAATACCTCTGTAAAAGCATTGTCTTGCCACCTTTACACAAGAGTTCTGATACACCACAGGATCCTGTAAGTACTATGCTCTGCCCTCCTCAGCCAGAGATGGAAAAGGAGATAACTTCCCAAATTCAAGGAGGTTCACTTCTGCCACTGCAGTCTGTGTGAGAAGCCAACTGCCTTCAGTGCACGTGCCTCAGATCAGTCAGCATCTGAAAAGTCTGCTCTTGAGTAAAGCCAGAGTTCGGGGACAGCACGAAGACAGCCAGAACCGCTCTTTCCCACAAACAGTATTTTTTTAAAAAATCAGACTCTTGTAACTCATTTACTCTGAAATTCCTTTAAGATTCTGTCCAGCTTGTGCTTGTGGGAGCATAACCTCAATCACACCCCTCTGCCTGCACACTGTTATTGTGGCTGGCACATCCCTTAATGAAGAGAGCATGAAACTTGCACAATAACAAATCTATCACGTAAGAATTGATACTTCAAAATTATGCTCACTTGTATTTAAAATAATAAAGTTGCCCGTGGATAAGTGAAGATTGATAGCTGAAGATTGGCTGATAAATAACAAGAATTAATAATTTTATTATGATTATTTTTAAAAGAAGTAAGTGGTTGAGAAAGTGTCTGGCTCCAAGAAGGCAATTCTTCATTAAAAAATGGGCTACAAGGGTTTTTATGGCATATTCTTTGTGGAAAATTTAATTTCCCAGTTATCCAAACTGAAAACACAACTGAACCCAGCCAGAATAATCTCATGCACCATCTCTGCAGATCCTGTCCCAGTGAAGAGTCATAATTCTATTAGCAGATCTATTAGCATCAGAGTCAAAGAAATTGAAAAAAAGAAACTTGATCAATATCTAAAGTGTTAGGACTCAATGTATACAAATTGTTGAAGTTAGTTTTGTTGTGAAGAGTTTGAAAATGTTTGAACAGTATATTACTCAAAAAAAAAAAGAATTTATTGTTCCCTGACATAAGCAATGTAATTAGAAGAGCATAACCATGACTTTATAATGGCTAGAGTATGAGCTGGGATAGGAATGCTGATGAATTTTAAATTATGTAATTTGAAGCGAGCAAGCAGGAGTATGACTTTACATGATTCCTGAAATAAAACATTATTTAGATTGTGTCATTAAGTGTGCACAGGTTCTGTCCAGTCAAGTTAATAAAACCATCAGCTACCTGATGTCAGTAAGTGCATTGCATTTGTAATCAGAAATAAAAGAAAGCAGACAGGAGATATAAAATAGGATTATACAAACTATCCTAAATTTACTTGTCCTCTGGCCCCTATAAGAGTATGGTCAACCTTCATGTAGCCCCATATACAGTCCAGGACCTACTGGACCTCCTGGAAACTGCCACCAGGGGCAGGGGAGCAGAACAGGGCTGGCAGATCCTTAAGGAGATTTTCCAGAGTGCCAGAGCCCTCGATGCACAGGGGTAAGGAATTGGGCAGGAGGGCAAGTGGCCAGCATGGCTGGGCTGAGACCTGCTGGGCAAAAGGAAGGGTGAGGAGGAGGTGCACAGGCAGTGGGAGCGAGGACACGGATCCTGGGAGGAGCATAGGATGGACATGAGCTTCCAGGGGAAGTAAAGAGTAACAGGAAGGGCTTCTACAGCTGGGTTGGACAGAAAGGGAAAGTCAAGGAAAGCATGTGCCCCAACCCCTGCTCCATGGGCAACACTGGCAAACAGCAATGGAGGAAGTGAAGTCTGAGCTACAACTTCTGTGCCTGCACCGACTGCCTCTCCCTGAGCTTCCCTGAGGGTGGACGGACCACAGGGCAGGGACGGGAGGAGTCCCTCCTGCTGCCTGTGAAGATCAGGTTCACGACCTCCTGAGGAACCTGAGCATACAGAAATCTGTGGGGAGAAACACCTCAAAGTTCTGTGGGAATGAACTAATGGAGTTTCCAAGCCACTCTGCATGATATTTGAAAAATCATGGCAGTCAGGTGAAGTCTCTGGTGACTGGAAAAAAGGGAAACATTGCACCTCTTTGAAATGGGCAGAAAGAGCTACTGAACTCTGTGCCTGGGAAGATCATGGAACAGATCTTTCCAGAAGCTGTGCTAAGGCATAGATCCCTATTCTTGGCAGGAGGATTTAGAAGCCTAAGAAATAATACAATTTAAATACAAACAAAACAAATGCCTCAGACCAAATGCTCATTACTATTTATTTTTCATTAAGACACTATCAGCTCAAGAACTAATGCAAATTATTATGAAATTGTTCATATATTACCTCAGTTCCAAATAGCTAAAGTTTTTCCTATCAATTTATATAATGCCTTTTAACAGATTAAAGTTTTCTGAGATTTTTTGCTCCTATGGACCAAGTAACTGTCATATTGTGCTTTTGGGTTGTTTTTTTTTTTTTTCCCCACTCTCACCTTAATGCTAACTTATCAGGTTCAATATTGTCTTATATGTTCCATTTTCTGTTTCAGCAGCTCACAATTTTATATATTTTTTCAGGGGGGAATTCTGAAGTTCTAGGCAAGCTATTTTTTGCAGTTTTGTTCCCTAAAGTATGAGGAGCTTTATCCAATACCTCATTGTTATCTTACAGAATTATATTTTTTTTAACGACTGACCTGCGGCTGATAACGGGTAACAATTGCCAAGTTACATGAAAGTAGACAGTTTAATCTATTGGGGAGACCATTCCAAATTCAACAGGTCCCAGTAATTTGCTGTTTGTTGTTTCACAGAAAAACTATGAAAAATATCTTGCTACTAAATAATAGGTCTTCAAGGTCACTTTGTACTTCAGCAAGGAGTATAAAAAAATGATAAATTTTAGGTCTTATTAGAAGCAATACAGCAGTGCTTGGTACTGTCTTGATTTTAGAAGATGCATTTCCTATTAAAATCTAGAATATATGGCTCCAGTAAACATATGGAAGTAGTTAATTTACTCTCTTCATACAGAAAGAAATCTGTGAATGTCTCTAATGGATTCACTGCATTGTTTTAGAACAATCCCACAACTTTTTGGGAATACAGCTATTCTAGTAAATATTCTAGTAAGTAAACATTTACAGTAAATAAACATCTAGTATATTCCAATATATTGCTGTATTATTATAGTAAATAAACAACACAGGAATAATGGCCTTAATAGCTCCACGATAATGGAAGTAAAGGGAATACTCATTTAACCTTTCATAAAAATTTTCTTAAATTGTATATAAACCTTTCTTATATTAAGTTTTCCCTAAAAATAGGGGTTTTTTGCACTAAGTGTCCTCTGAAATGTCTGCTTTTTACAGCTCCCTTCAGCAATATTCTGTTCTGGCAATCATAGTCTGAAAATAATGCTTTGCTAACAGAGTTACTGAGGCAAGGAGCAGAAAGTGACCAGAGGGCATGACCAAGCCAAACTGCCCAAATGGCAAATCCATTCAGTCATTTTTAAATTAAATTATTAGAATCTTCCTTTGATTGTCTATAAAAAGAAAAAGTGGCACAAAGTTCCTTAACTGAAACGTTTCTGTGGAATATTCATTCCACTGCAGTTATAAATAGATTGCCCTGTGGGTTTCAGAGGATGCAGATGTCAGAAAGAAGAAGAGACCTGCAAGAGCTCTGAAATATAGGAAGAAATGAGATGTTTGTAACACTCTTGAGATTCATGGATACAAAAAAGAAGACACATATAGGTTAAAAAAAAAAAGGGGAGATGAAGCCAAACATTTTTAACATTTTAATATATGCATCTGCTTGAAATACTAAATTTTCCTTAATGTGAAATGGGCATTTTTCTGTGGTCTTACAATTTAAGGCTTTCTTATATAGTGCCTGTCTGCCTTGCAATATCTTCATGAGAAAAGCTCAAAGGAACGAGGCAAAACACAATATTGTCAAGGGAAGGGCAAAGTGGAGGAGTGGTGGTGATACTGTCACCACCCCCCGAATACTGGAAGAGATGAAAGCAGAGGTAAAGTCCCTGTCCTATACAGTTATCTTAAACATATCAGTAAAAATGGTTTACCTGCTATTTATGAGCTTGCAGGGCTACTTCTTGCAATGATTAATGGGAAGCAGCTGATTCCCTTTCCCTTCCAACCACTCATTAAGCATCTGAGGCAGATGAGAGTAAGTTTCTGCAAAGACATGGCTGTTAATAACCTCACAGCTTTCATCCCTTCAGGCTTAAAAATATTGTCTGCAACATTAAGAGGTAATCTTAAAATTTAAGTACAGGTATATGAGGTTTTGTTTTTACAAGCAAACCCTCTGGCTGTACACCCAGCTTCCTTCCTCTGGATGTGCAGGTTCAGAATTTTCAGAATTTTGTTCTGACTGTGTGGAGTTACTCATGTTTTACTTTTGAACAGGAACACTTGCAGTGTTCTCTAGGTAGTTAATGAAAAGTCATTAATACATATGGATATCAAGAGTTCAGGAGCTTGTTGTCAACTTGTGTGTGGGGGTAACTGATATTAAGAATAAAACATGGATATTATTTTCTCCTGTGATGTTGCTCTTAAAGAAATTATTTTGCTGTTTACTGGACAGATCTGAATTTGCCCAAATTTTGAAGGGTTTGGTTTGTGCTGGCAAAATATCAGGGTGAAGTTAGTTTTGATGGGTAAAATAAAATCCTTTGAAGGTTTTACTTCTGCTAAATGATCTTGTATTAATAAGGTGCTATGGCAGGTAATGCAACTTAATTATTTAAGCTGGGAAGCAAATTGTTCTTTCCTGGCTGGTTTCTTAAATATGCTTTCATCTCCTTCATGCTTCAGGTCAGGTAGTTTATATCTATATAGAATTCAGAGGGATGCTTTCCATTCTGCTGAAAAAGGTGCTTTGTGGCAGTCAGAAGAGGCAGTGGGAAATGGAAATGTACCAGTGTAGTTAATCTGTCTCAGCAGATTTGTTCAGGTAACATATGAGATTGTCAAATCCCTTGTCATCCTTTGGGCTAAAACACTTAATAGTTGAGTCTAGACCTATTAAGGTGATGGGGGAACTTTGGATTTCACAGTGTGGTGGTATGAATCCTGAGGGGAGGGAATATTTCCAGAGATGCCCAGGGGTTATGTGGAACAAAGGCAATGAATAAAGATATCAATATGTTGTTATTGAGCCGAAGTCCCTTAGCTTTTGTGTTCACTGAAACTTCACAGGAAAATCTCTTTCAGAGAAGCTCATGTTAATGTTGTGTCCCTTGATAAAGGCAGGGCATCTCCATAACCTGCAGCCTGGTGAGGCTGGGAGAGAGAAGTGTGCAGCAATGCTTTGCTCCCCTCTTGGTGGCTGTGCAGGCAATGGGTTTTTATCCAGCTTTGTGAGAGTGCATTGGTCACCTCTAGCTACAAGGCAATTTTGATAAATCAAAATTCAAAGAGAAACACTGTAAATCAGTTGATTTTACTGTTTGTGGTATGGCTCTGATGAAACAAGAATGATTCACACTTCATCTGCACCCTTGCATTTTAATATAGCATTTTATTGTAGATCTTGCTGATGGGTTTTCAGTAGCCAGTTGAAACTGACAGAGAATATTTTTAACTCTAGTGTGAGTGAAAAGGAAGAAATAGATGAGGACAAAAATTTATAAGTGGATGAGTTATCACATGTTCCTGAGGTTTTCTCTTCTCTGTTAGCAGTAACAAATATTTTATCAAGAGATATAATGCCTCTTTAGCATTAAGTCCTGTCAAAAACTTCTTAGTTTAATTTCTCTGTGGAATAAGACTAAAGATTATATGCAGTGGCAGTGTTAATGCATATGCCACAGGTAAAAATAGACTCTAGGTTATGCTGGTTAAGCACAGAGTGAAGTGGGAAAATTGTTATTCTCCTTCATTTATTTATTGAATATTTATTGATTGAAAATCAGTTATTTACTTGCTGAATATTCCTGGCAAACCTTTAAAAATCTATGGCTTCAAGGTTGCTGTTGCATTACTTTAAAAATAAACTCTTTTTTTTTTTTTAAATAGAAGAGAGATGCTCTTATTCATGTTTTCATGTCTAGAAGGTCTTTGAAACACATTGAGAAATTAACTAAGTACAGTGTGATTTAAGTCCTCTGCTGTGGTATTCCTTCTGCAACAAAAGCTTGAACAAATGAAATGTTAGAAAAGCGTTGTTGAAAAAAGAATGCTGGAGCTATCTCTGTACCCTGGAATTCACAGAATATGATATATTTATTCTGATTATTTGACAATCTCTGTGAAAGAGGATAGTGGCATCTTTCATAGCTCTATATTTTTGTCTTTACTTTTAATTTACTCTTGTTATTCCAGAGCCTTTCAATATCCTTATTTTCTTGTGGGTTATGAGATAACCCTGGACTAGGGTGGGATTCATGTGGCCAAAAGTAGCTGTCCAGATTCCATTCATAGTCAATAGGGTCATTAGGGGCAGGAGTTTGCCTCACCTGGGAGAGGACATGCAAAATATGGGAGGTGAATTGATCCTTTAAAAAGTGCAGATAAGTCCACGCTGAGCTGAGAAGAGCCCCTCTCTGATTAGCTGAGATGTCCCTGCCTGCCCAGCTCATGTCTAATGCTAAGGGAAACAAATCTTCACCCTGCTCAAGTGATAGCTCTGTTATCTTACTCTGGCAAGCTCTCTGAAAATGAACATCAGCCTAGTGTGGGTGGCCAGAAAAGGCTTTCTAGGGTGCATTGAAGGACAAGGATTTATTTCTGCCCTTTTCCTAGAATATGATTTTCACTCCATCTTCTGGCTGGTGATTGCTACACCTGGAAAAGGTTAATCCATATAGTTTAAGGTTATGTTGACTTTAAGAGTTTATTTTCAAACTTTGCAAAGAAATGAGAAATATGGTGCTATATTCCTTTAGCAATGCATTCTTGTTATCAAAAAGGATGAGGTACTCTTCTATTCCATTTTGTATTCTGTCTTGCATAGATCCACAATTCTAACCCTCTCCATGAAAAATCAGATCTCTTAGGAAAAGTGATTATTTAATTTGTGCTTTTCTTTCATTGTGCTGCCATCCCCTTTAAAATGCTGAAGATTTTAAATGGCATAAATTACTTAACTGGTATTGTAGAAGAAGAATAGGAAAAATATCAAGTTGCAGTGGGATTTGGAGTTTTTCTTTCTAAAGAACTGATTATAGATAATCCAAAAGTATGGTTGAACAGTCTTCATTAGAGTCTCTTAGCAATCTGAACTTAGGCAACAGACTTAAATTGTTTTCATCAGTTTAGGACTGTTAGTTGTTTTTAGCTCTTTTCTTTTGGCATCCATCTGTCAGTAACATTCTCCTTCTGGCTAGCCACAGCAAAGCACCATTATAATTTCATTATATGCTAGGACAGGGGGGAAAATAGAGTCTGTGGTACATATTTTTAAGATATCCTTCAAATCCTTGGTCCTTCTGATAGCCCTTATGTCAAATGTCAAACATATTTGTGTCTTGGGTACTGCAATGCAAGGATTATGGAATTGAAGGGGAGGAATTGAAGTTTTAACATATAATGATACCATAAATAAACATTCATTGATTGTTCAGGAAGAAAGATGAAGTTTTATCATGTATATCAAAGAGGACGTATTAGAAAATGAGGCAAGGAAATGAACTATTGGGAAAATGGAAATGCTGGTTGTTTATGGATATTTAGAACACCCTGCTCTGATGAGCAGAATGTAGCAAGAGATAGATACAGAGACTTCCGTTAGGTGTCTTATAGTTCTAATGATCAAAAGAAGAGTAGCCAAAGGTGCTGGCAATGCTGTTGTGCAGCCATGTGGCTCATGAGCTCCCCACCTACCTGCTGGAAAGGATTGCAGATTGCCCAGTATCTGCTTGAAACACTTTGCAGTCAGTTTTCAGAATTTCAGGAATAAAGAGTTAAAGGGAGGCTCGCGGATTGCATTTTGGTGGTTAAAGGTGAGCAGGTGAAATTGCAAAAGTAAAAGGTGGGGTTCATGAGAAAGTTTCTGAAATATTGACATTTCTGATACAGAAAA
The DNA here is from genome assembly GCF_031753505.1 of Anomalospiza imberbis. NCBI lineage: Eukaryota > Metazoa > Chordata > Aves > Passeriformes > Viduidae > Anomalospiza > Anomalospiza imberbis. The sequence goes on along the minus strand of NC_089693.1, from coordinate 11,456,759 downwards.
GGTGGGGAGAGATAAGAACAAAATTAAAATACTGGATTTAATAAAGGAATACTTAATAGCCTTGGGTTACTGCTATGGATACTGTGTGAGAATGAGAGAAAAGTCTTTCAAGAACTGGCAGTTCCCAAGAGACTTTCTAGCAAGGCCACAGACACGGACTGTCCTCATGAGAAGGTCAACCAAATCGTGAACTCTTCAATGATTTAAGCCACAAGGAGGAATTGCATAGAAAGTGGAAAGTAGGTCAAATGGCTAAGAATGACTGTCAAAGGGTACAAAAACTAAGTAAGGAAAATATGAGAAAAGTTAAGAAGAACTTATGACCCAGGAGCATAAAGTAGTAGAAGAAAACACTCTGCATGTGAATAGCAAGGAATCAGTTATTTTTGTCTGGGCAGGGAAGGTGGCAGGAACTGCCCAGAAGGTTGAAATCTACTTTTTACCTTAATTTTCAGCAAAATGTGTTTTAAACAGGTGATCAAAGCTAATATAAAACAATTCATTATTCTGACCTGATTTGCATGGATTTTGTCTAGTGGCTATTTTAAAGATCCTTTAGTTGGCAGACATTTTCTCTAGGGCATTTAGAGCACTGACTAGAAAATCTTGGAGCCGCTTGTGTGTGGAAACTTGGAGAGAGTGACTGAGGTGCCAGCAGCTACATGTAAAGTTCTGGAGCAGCTTTATGGAAAACAGAATGAAGGATCGTTTTCACATTATTGATGAGGATCTGCTTGGCTGCAGATTTGGATGCTTATTCCACCGGCAGAAATGAGTGGTTTTACTCCACTTCCCCCTGCTCCATCCTTTCTGTGCTGGGCAGGATGATACACAGCAATGATCTTTGGAGAAACTTCTTGTGATGTACCCTGTCTTAAAAGCTCGTGTAGTTACAGATCTACATCAGCCACAACGGGGCATGTTCAGAGCGTTTGGTATTTCTGGTGTTGGTTACCTACTGTCACAAGTTGTTCTTCCTAACACCTCCTGTCACAGCCTTTAAAGTCACTGACAAAAATATTCCATTTTTAGATTAAATTGTGCTTTTAAGGAGAGCATGTGGAGGCAAGAAGAATAAGCATGTAGGGGAAATGATGAATTTTAGCCTAATCATGAAAATAGGGAGAACTGGAGGTATTCAGATCTTACAGCACTGTGGGACTCCCCTGTCTCTAAATGTTTATTGGATTTTTTGCAAGGAAGCTTTTAGCAGGTGAATGCTGCCAATTTACATCAGCAGGCAGGCCATCCTTTTGTTCATGTGAATGCAAAGGTTGTTGTATGGATATAGGTGTTGATGTCTGAAGGCTTCTATTCCTTTCAAAAATAAAACCCAGACTCATCCCCAAAACTGTCACATTTCATGTATGTTTGGTTCTTTAGGATATTTTCATTATAAAATTCCCCCAAAGTATTCTGTTATCAAAATTAAATTGCATTTGATTGTCATCAGGTTGAGTCCTGAGGGAGAAACACCAATTCAAAAGTACCCTGTTAAAGCACTGTAATGGGTCTCTAACGTAGATCCTGCTGATTTTACCTACAATAACTCAAATTACATCTTTTATTGTTCTATCTAGCAAATGTTTTATGTAAAAAATGTTGCCTTTATATTGCTTTTTTAATTTAATTTGTTTTCATCTCTTAACCCTTAAGAGCTCCTGCCCCAGGAAGTAAACCTTGCTCACAGTCCCTTGACTGGCAGAGTGGTAAATGCAAATGTTTTTCCATTGAAGTCAGACCAGCTTATGTTTGTATATATCTATTGTCCATCTTTTTTCAGTGGTGTAGCTGAAATATAGACAAATAGTGAATAAAACATTTTTTTCTATAAGAATGTTAGTGAAGACTTCAGAATTAAAATAGCATTCTTGGCAACTGTCTTTTCCAGAAAACTATTTTGAGAATGAGTTACCAAGTGATAATTAGATATTGAAATGTGCCCAGTTTCACATTTCAGTGCTCCTTTCCAATTAGAATGGCATTAGAGTGAAAGTGTAGCTATATAATTGTATGAAGAATAGATCCAATTTTCTCAATGTCACTGCAATATCACCTTTCAGTAGTAATGGTACTGAATGATTACACATATCATTTAGTAATAGTATTTTACCCATTTCACAGTGGTATCTTTTTTATTAATTTTTTTTTTTAAGTGGACATGCGATCAGATTCTAAATGAGCATATAGAGAGGAGGCCATGCTATGTACAAATGTTTCAGTGCAAATGGTGCTGCATTCTGAGCTGCTGGCAGTGAGATGACACAGTGTCTGCTAACATGCAGCATCTGCAGGCAGAATGCACCTTAACTGGCTTTTTAATGGTCAAAAAAAGCAATTGCAAAAACGATCTTTGCAATGTCTTTGTGGTCTGCTGTTGTATGTAACTACAAAATGAGTTCTGACATAGGTTTAAGAATAAATAGTGCCATTAGCCTTGCTGGTTAGCAGGCATTTTGTATTCATCCTTCCCTCCTGGTCTCTATCGTTCCATCTTCCTGTGGAGCAAAGCAGGCTGCAAAATGGATAATCCCTGTGAGAAGGCAGTGCTACAGAACTCAAATCAATCATGCCAAATGCTACTAGAAATATTTCTTATAGGTCATGATTGGAAATTTATCCAGCAATTTCCATTTAAATGGCAGCTGCTAGAAGCAGACTGTATAGAAATACTGTGTTTAGGCTTTAAGGTCTGTCCCTTAGGACTCTGGGAAAACATGGGCTCTTTAGTTTAACTCCATAAATATTAGTCCAGCAGTGTATTGCACAGTTGAAGATACATTATCAGCTTAATCAGAGGCATCTGAGCAGGTTAAATGTGATGCAATGTTTGTTAGGTGGTACTTCCAAGATCTGGACAGCCAGAGATCTTTAACAGCTGCTACAGAAGCATATTGAGATTTAACTTTGTGCCTAAGCTTTTAGATAAGAGTTTTTCACATTTCTGTGGTATATATTTCTCTCTCTGGTCTCATCTCCTTGTCATGCCTTCTTTTTAAATGCCCAGATTTGCTTGAAGCAGTAACAGTCTCTAATTACGTGTGTGCTTGTTTCTAGAGCTGCCACGACCCTTCTGAATATGTTCTATCTCAGTGTTAATTCTTATTCTTCTATTGGATCTCAAATGCCACTGAAATAAGCCAGGTGTGAAGGTTGCCCTGGCTATACCTCAAATTTCTAAAATAATCCTTTGGCTAGTCCTGCATATGCTTTATTCATTTAAAAGTTCCCTGAAGTCATATCCTGTGTTATCAGTACAAAACAAATAGGCCATTTCTGGTAGCATTTTGATAAACCAAATTTTAAATTTAAAAAGGGTCATGTTACAGTTTTAAGTGAAGACTCCAAAAAGTGGCTTTTGCCTGTGTCTGATAGATTGTTTGAAAGGCCTAAGCATGCCTAATGGATCTTCAGGTGGTTCATTTCTAAAGATATCTGTAAATGATATGTCATTATTTTCTCTAATTATGAATGTAATAAACTAAGAGGATTCTGAAGGATGTTTTCAGAAAATAATGGTCCTCAGTTTTTGAGAAGCTGGAATAATTAAAAGATAATTCTTAGCTCTAGGGTGTAATGAGACAATAAAATTAGGCAGAAAAAAATGCTAATTTTTTCTTAAAATTACATTTTAAAAATCCAAGGTATTAAAATAAAATTAACACTCTGTGCAGCTGCTGTTTATACTTTACACAAGAGCAGATTGAGAGCAAAGATGTATTTATTGTCTAACCTCCATGAATTTTCTGCCTTTCCTATTGTGACTAGTGACTTGCTTTATCTATCTTTTTGGTTTGGGTTTTCTTTGTTGTAATTGTGATCATTACAAAGAAAAATGTAATTTATACAGTTGGAAGTATCAGCAGGGTTCTGACATCATTAATGTTTTATTTGCTTATGATATTGAGAAACAAAACATTTTCAAAGAAGATTGTACTCAGACTGTTGCAAATTAAAAAAGAAAATATTTTGATCATGGAAGTCTTCCACATTAGTGTCTAACTGAAACCTGGTATATGATTGTGCCAAATTCATATTAAATATTGCAGAGTACGAACATCAATTTTTATTCTTCTAGTACTGAAAAATTCTAATGGAGACCTTCTAGAGATTCCTTTTCTTTGTGGAAAAAAATTTGCCATTTGTTTCAGTCAGGGCAAACTTGGTACTTTGCCTCTTTGGAAATGCTATGTCAGAAGCAAGGACTTCAGCGTGTGTCATTGTGCTGCTGCCAGAAGTAAATCTTGTACTTATCATTGTAGACATCCTTGAATTCAGCAGCAAAAAGGACAGATGGCCAGTGAAGGGGACTGACTGACTTGAACAAGCTGAAACCTCTCAAGACTCTCTGTGTTGATTTGGTTTTTATTTTTATGGTCATATTTTCTGTCATTTGTGATGGAAATGAGGAATGCAATCCAGCCAGAATATAGTGATGTGTCACGGGCCACCAGAGTAATGGAGTTTACAGTACATAAATTGTCCTTCATGTAACAAGGGATTTTCCCAGATAAAGAATAGGTGTGGGTGTGTTATCAGGCTCTGCACACTGCTTTTGTTGTTTGCCAGAGTTAATACAGGCTTGGAAATTCTATTCATCAGCATTTGCCCCCAGTGGAGCCTGTCCAATATGCTTTACCTTAATGTATTCCAAACATCTGCATTCAAATAATTTATTCATAGACTGAAATCTCTAATCCCAGTCTGAGGTGCAGAAATGTTTACTTGGTCACCCTCACTCCGTTAATCTGGGACAGTGACAGGCAGGTCACACAGTGCTGTCCTTTCACATGAACTTTGGGAACAATGGCTTCTTAGTCATTTTCTCAAAGAGCAGGTAGAGGCAGCAGTCTGTGTGGATGTATTGAGAATCAGCTAATGGACAGAAAGTACCTGCTCCGACACATTAATTCCCTTCCCTGTCAGGCTGCATCATTGTAGAGTGTGCATGATGGGAAGCAAGGTCCCATCGCACTATGGCACCTGCTGCTTTTCCATCTGCCGAGCGCAATAGCTCCTTTGATTGCCCATTTTTCAGCCTAATGACTTTATTCCTTTTCTTTTTGCTAAGTTTTTACATTTTTATTGTTATTTTGATAGGCATGGTTTGTAGGTTTTTTTTAATTTCCTCTTCTCCAGTGGGCACTTGGAGCGTTGTTAAAAGAGTGACTAACAAAACAATATTCCAAACCTGTGCCCACATTCTGTGTGCCCCAAGTGTTGTGTTTCATAATTTATTCTGATAAAGTTGTCATGGTGATAATGTCTCTTGAGAATGAAAGTGCCATGTGCCTGGCTGATTACAGGAAACAGCTCAGATGGTACATAAACTGGTAAATATTGAACCCATGGGCAATAACATTAGCTGTATTTTGTCCATTTATTTATTTATTCAATGTAGCTCTGGTCAGCTTGATTATGGAAAGAGTGTGACAATTCATATTTTACTTTCTGTACACTTAGATTTATGAGGATGTGAGACAGGCTTCTGCTGTGGTTTTGGTTTTGTTTTTTTTAAATTCAGTGACATAAATGTTGGCAGAGATCCCTGAAATAGCCTTTGAATTCCATCTAAAGCTGTTGATTTGGCTGGATTAGTCAAAGAACCAGATCATTAATACATATCGAACATCTGTCAAAAATAGAACTTCCAATTAACAGATGTATCATCTGTAAATTGTGACTTCAGATTTTGTGTGAGAGAAGTGCCTATAGGATTCCTGATAAATGCTAATTTCATTAATTTCAAATATGAAGATAAAAGACACACATTTAATTATGATTCTCTTCCTTCAAGAAGAAAACAGAATAATGTGTTTTTCATTAAAAACATTGCTTGTGACAATATCAAAGCATACTAAGGTACTCCTTGGAGTTCTTCTGGGAAAAATCTTTCAGTAGTGAATTTTAAAATTACATATTCCAGCAGGGAATGTTTAGATTGTGATATGCTTTTTCTTTTTTTTTGTGCATTTGTTGTGTGGTGTAGTCTTCAATCTGCATTTGAGAAATGCCAGAGAATAGCGTACAATCTTTACACAAATGTGAGCTATAAATTAATGAAATATTGCAGTTCTTTGTGTGTTTTTCCATGATATTTTTGTTTGTTTCTGTTAAGTGATTTAGTAAGGCATCAGCTACATGTAAGTGTACAGACTTTGTGGGTGGGGGTCTGCTGCACCTGACTTCTACTGGAATTTTAAAACTATCTCTCACTTCTAATTGTAGATAGAGAATTTTTTAAATAGTCCTAAAGCACTTGGTGACTGAGCTTTACATAGTGCCCTTTAGACACCTTGGGAAGAAACTCTCCCTACAGACAGAAATTTAAGGCCTGACACCTAAATTTGAATGATGTATGTAAATGTTCTGGTGAGCGGTTTTAAACAAGGTCCATAACTTACCCACATCAAAATAGGATTATGCAGGGACATGGAACTGGTTTGAGATTCCCCTGAGCAGATGGGAAGTGGTATTAGAGTAGTGTTTTAACCCGTGCTGCGTGCGGGAGCCAGGAAGAGAACTGCTGGCCAAATGCAGAGGAGCTGGTGGCCTTGAGAACTGCTGGCCAAATGCAGAGGAGCTGGAGGCCTTGAGAACTGCTGGCCAAATGCAGAGGAGCTGGTGGCCTTGAGGACAACTGCTGGCCAAATGCAGAGGAGCTGGTGGCCTTGAGGACAACTGCTGGCCAAATGCAGAGGAGCTCTGCATGCAGAGGTGGCCTTTCAGGTGGTGGGGAGCAGCTCCTGAGCAGCCTGTTCACCATGGTGCCCCTCAGCGTGGAGGGGACGTGCAGGGAACATGGGTCACTCAGGGACACGACTGTGCAAGACCAGGCCTAGGCCTACACTTGCTTTTTGTGCGTGCTCAACAAAACAGAGCAGGACAACAGGTTTTCCAGGTAATTCCTGTCTAGCAGGGCAGCACAGGGATGCCATAGATGTGGCACTGGAATCTCTCAAGGTCATGTCACTATGAACACAAACTGAAGTATTGTGTGAAGCACGTCCCAGAGGCTGTGATTCCCTGTTTCTAGTAGATCCTGAATTTCTAGGAAGGGTCTAGATGGAGAACTTTCTGCATCTTTCATTGATAATGACCCGTCTCCTAGAAAGCAATAACTTCTTCGTTAGTATAAGATTTGTACCAGGGGCCCTGTCCCAGTCATGGTTGGAGCATGTATCTGTTTAGTGTGGCTTCTTGCCTGCAGGGCCTGCTGACAAGAGAGGGGTCTGGAATGCACAAAGCCAGCTGATCACTGAGATTTGCATCTCTGTGCACAGTTTTGGTTACGTAGACTGGATGTCCTGGGCTCTACCCACCTGTTTCTCTGTGGCTGAGTGACTGAGATGTCACAGCAATCACAGCACTAAGGCGTTCAGCGGTGCCTGCAGGATCATGAAACTGATGCGGAGCAGGAGGTGTCTGCCCTTGAACAGAAACACCCCGACTGTGCTCAGGGCTTAGAGCAACGCAGAGCTTCAGGAGACACATTTGCTGTGACACGACAGGTGGTGCCAGGCAGGCACATGCTCCTCATGCAGCGCCGTATCCTCGAGTGCTCTCACTCAGCTGCTGCACGATTCCTATAAATTCCAAGAGGAGCCAGCTCCCTACTACTGTTCCCATCGTTCTGAAAGCCTGCTCTAGGGAGGGCTGCTGCTCTGCAGCACAGATGTATCACACAACTAGCACAGAATGCCTTGTGTATGACTACACAGTTCAAATGCAAATTCTTTGGAACACTGTGGCAGGATTATATTGCAGAATTATCATGCGAAGATAATGAAGAAGAGAGGAGGAGCAAGGAACTGAATTTAGGAAACAGAAGGCTTCTATAGTAAATGTGAAATATGATTTCATAATAGGAATGTGAGGCTTAACCTTAAAAACTCTATCTGGTACCCATGTTTTCCTTTGTTATGAACATGGTTCTCAGTTCACTTCTTGACCACCAGCTCTGGCACTGGAGCACATACTTGGAACAGGCAATTCCCCCACTTTTACTGTGCAGAGCCAGGCTTTATAGCTGGCTCATATCCTCCGAAGTTGTCTCTTTCCCACATCTCATTCCCTGCTGAGTCAGGGGACTCACCTGACTGTATGTTTCAAATGCAAATTTCTAATCCCTAATATAAAGAAAAAAAAATTTATGATTTGGTGCATTATCATGAGAGGACCTGGGTATCATGGTTGCAAGGTAATCTCTGTCATGGGATGCAGAGCTTAGCACCTCTGCTGTGGGAGCCTGAAGAGCTGACAGACCCTTAGGCCTCTTGTTATTTCCCAGACTTCCTACTATACAGGCATGGAGCCTGGGAGGCTCAGTTTAACAATCTCTTAATTCTTCTTGCAAAAATTCACCATCATTCTGCTAGGACTGCGGGTGAAAGGCAGTTGTTCAGGATCCTGATTATAACTGTGTTTATGTTTTGTTTAAATTAATAAATTTCCCTTTTTAAAACCAAAATATTGGCTTCTATTGATAATTCACTTCTTAATCTATGGCGTAACTACAAATTTCTCCCTAGAAATTTGGAATTTCTATTTTGAAGATACCCATTTTTCAACAGTCCTTTCCTATCACTGGTCAGGTCAGTAAACCTTTCATGAATGGTAAGGTTTTTCATACATTTGGAATTTAAACAAATCCTCTCATTTTTTAATGTTCAAGGGAAGTCACATCTTCTGCCCTCCCAACATGTCTCTCAAACTCCCAGGGGAGTAGCATTATTCAACAGGGCTATTATTTCACCTGTGTCTGTGCAAGAACAAATTGATTCACAACCCTGAGCTACTGTACAAGAGGGGAAAATTAACTGCTTCTGCAAGTCATGAAATTGTTATAAAAAGCCCCCCAAAACTGGAAACTTATTTTAAAGTCAGTGTGAAAAGATTCAGTCCCTGACACTTCTCTGTTTCTTGTGAGAGCTTGCAGTATATTTAGCTCTTTGACAAGGTTATACATTACACCTAAAAGGAAAGGGGAAGGAAACACTCCACACTGCAGACAAAGCCTGGAATTATCTTTAATAGGTGAAAGACGGCTGTGACCCCAGCTCAGTGCTGTGATGGAGAGCTGCTGGTGTGACAGCTCCTTTCTGCACTCTCAGATACAATGAGACAGATGGAAGCAGCATGTCATTCTCCTACTTCCCATTCTGCAGGAATCAGAGACAGATTCAAACTTGGTAAAAGCAGAGTGAGATGCTTTCAACCTACTTTCAACTTGCAGCATTTGAAAGGCTCAAGTTTCTATGTTATCTGAACACCGTTGACAGGAAAATGAGAAAAGGGGGAAAAGCTGATATATTTCTTCCTACAAATGACTCAAAATGCTGGAGTTCACATATTTTTATTTTTGTGCTCAGTTTGTGAAAGTTTGAGGATAGCTCTGTGCACAGTTTTTCCAGAGAGAAAAGGACGAAGGGGAATAGTCATTGAAGATCCAGAAGATGTATGAAGTAAAAAAATACCAAATCCATCATTCTCTTTCAGCCTTTTTTTTTTTTAGGAAGGGTCTGTCGTCCATTGCAATCCCTTCCCACCTCTCCCAACTTTTAAATTCATTCTGCTGAAAGTCCTAAACAAGAACTATGATCAGTAAAATAGACTTGCCAAACAGGCTGGTCAAGCAAACAGCCCAGCTGCCAAAACACACCATCTAGATTTTTAAAGACCTGTGGCAAAGTTATCAACAGTTGTAAGAGCTCTGGTAACATGCTAATTAAAAAGCCATGAAATCAGTTTGGAACAGGTTATTATTAAAGGATCAGTAGATGTTAAAAATCAGTAAAAGTTTGATCAGTTTGAAAGTCAAGTCAGACAGTTTTGAGGGCTTAAATTTATTTTTAAGCAGAAATTAAATGGCCCAGTTACTGACGTGTATGTGACAATAGACTCAAAGAATCATAGACAGTGCTTAGTTACACACCACGTGTTTGGTTCTAGTGGCACCTCTCCCATGGGCTGGTTTATGAGCTGAGATTTTAGCCATCTGTAGTTTAAACCTTTTGGTCTTGAAGCTCTTACTTGGTGTTTGAATCAATTCAGTTGGTGGTGTAGGCTTGCACACAGTGTTTCTCAGAAAGTTTCTAGGTGATTTTGAAACCCAGAGCAGATGTCTCCATCCTCTAATAAGACATTTTGATTTTAAGTGGTCATAGCAACAAAATGCCCTCCTTGGCCTTTTAGAAGAATACCTCCATAGGAAAAGCATTTTAATTAAGAAAATACACTAATTAGCTACCACCTGAAGTGAAGATAGAAGTTTCACTTCATTAACAAGGCTGGGTGTGTTGGAGAAACTCACCTGGCAACAAGGGGACTAATTTTTCAGGTTCTTTTCAGTATTTCTCTTCCTGCAGAGAGAAGGCAATCTTAATTAAAACCTGTGAAAAACAGGGCATTTTTAGCTGTTAATTTACAGAAGTTTGAATAAGTGAAAAGAGGAAAAAGCACCTTTGGCAAATAGTGCATATAGGTGGCAAGCCTGCACATAGGAACAGGAGCTTTTTTATAAGCCTGAGAGAGGCTGTTGTACTGCTGGAACCACAGGGTCCTCCTGAGCTGAAGCCTGGGGTCAGTGGTGTTCATGAGTGTGTGTCCCCTGACCCAGACGTGGCCTTTAAACCCTTCCATCCCATACAATTTGTACTACAGACTATTTGCATGCCTGTCAGAAATCTGTGAAGCTAAACTCAGAATTTCATGGTCCCATGTGCAGTCTGTGCATACGTCTCAGGGCTTTTCTGCCTAATTCCAACATCCTTCTGCCTTTGCCCCCAGCTTTTTTTGTTGTTGTTGATTTCCAAGTATTTTCAGATATTCATGAAAGATGGAGGAAGAAAAGAAGTTTGTTTTCAGTGGTTGAAGCTTGATTTGTGGCCTTTGCTCTCTCAGTCTCATACTGGCTGCACACCCAGCCTGGGGCATGGCTCAAGCATGCCCTATTCAGCCCTCCTGCCTCCGAGGAGATCCAGTGCAGTGTGAGCTCATTCGGGGCCATTCTTTCATCTCAATAGCTCCATTTGGTGCCTGCTCCCACATCAACTTGAATTTTTTCACTTGTGTGGGTTTCAATAATTTGTGTTTGTGGGATTTCTCTGCCTCCCCCTTTTTTGTCAATTCGAAGTACTTGGTCGTCCTTGCCAGCCAAATGACCTCGTTCTGCTGCACGATGGGGGATTTTTGGTCCAGAGTCACCATGTTTTGACAGGACTTGCTGCTGGATTAGAAGGCCTGGCAGCATTTCAGCTTGTTAAGAAGCCTACTTTAAAATTTGCACTTTGTTAATGCTGAATTGAGGGATGGTCTTTAAATAGCTGTTTCCTGTTGCGGGTTATGAGAGTTATACAGACTGGAGATTTCTGGAGGAGCTCAGGAACAGCCAAGCAAGACCTTGGTTTGAGTCCATTACAAGCTTAGTGAACCTCAAGATTTGACAGTAGGAGAACCAAAATTCCTCTGTGTTCTACCCTACTTAAATTAATTACAAATCTTCCAAATTAACAATTTTCTAATAGGATATAGTGATGTTGTCGTTGATGTACATCTAACACAATCGTTTCCTTTTCCTCTCTTCATCAGTATTACTTTCAGAATTGGCAGCAATTTAGATGTCTGGAAAAAATATAAATAAGAACATCCTTATTATGTGGGTGACAACAGAGTCAGATGTTTTTGGCAATGCTATTTATAGTAAAGCTCATATAATTGTTCAATTAACATAAATACTTCATGCTGCTGGTCTGATATATTCTCTCTATTTAAAGAAGGAAAAATAGGAATTTTTTTAAGCATCAGTCAAATTAAGCCAGATGCATAGGCACTGCAGAAAAAACAGTGATGACATTTCTTTGTGCATTGTGGATTCTGTCTTCAGCAAATATCTGCTAGAGCCAAGTAGTGTGGCACTTTGGCCCCTAGCCAGCTAACCCTCAGTACTTCAAAATCAAGCACAAAATACACTTAGTAGTAGCATACAGCAACTTTTTCGTGGTTTCTATTGAAGGTGTTTAAATGATGTTTCTTGTAAATGCCATATCTGACTAGGTTGTAGAGCTCTTTTTGCTTCTAGAACTCTATTGATGCTTTAACTTCACCATTGTTCTGTATTTTAGGCTGGTGTAAAAATATTTTGCTGTACATTCATCTCAATTTGTGGCACAGTCATTGTGAGGAATGCTCTGAGCGATCCAATATTTAATGTTGTTAACATCCAAGTTGTTGTTCCTTTCTTTAAGGTACCTCAGAGTAGGTGGTAAGCAAGCAGGCTTTTCCCACTCTCCTCCATTGCTGAGAGGTGATTCTATGCACGTTTTTGCTTGTTCAGAGGGACAGGACTGCCTGCTGCTGCCTGTCTCCCTCTCAGCTGGGATCAGCCCTGCAGTTCAGGTGGGATCCTAAGGACTTTGTTGGCTGGTGTCATGTGCCAAACCCAGGAGCGCACACGTGTCATGGACAGCTGGGGCTGCTGGTGTCCGAGCAGCCCTGTCCTGAGGTGCTCCATCAGCACAAGCACTTCAAATGTCCTTGCAAGATCAGGATAGCCTTCCCTGGGATATCCTTGGAGCTCCCCAAAGCATTCACAGTAACACACACGCTTTGGAATGATACATGTCGATGATTCTTGGGAGAGCACAGTCTGTACTTGGTAAGAGTCTGTACAGCGATGCAAGTGCTGTGTGCTTTCTTCCTTCAGAAGAAGTTATGTACATCCCCATTCACAGGAATAAATAACCATTTTGAATAATTACCTAAGTATTAGAGTCAGGGCTGGCTGGGTGATACACTATGCCCTTAAATCAGCTGGTTTTACTTACCAGGCAATTGAAATCTTTTACAGTCATAAAATACAAAGCCTGTTTGAAATAAGCAAGTCACTGAATTTGCTTAGTCTCCACATGAGTAATTTTGTTTCACTGAAAATAATACAGCTTTGCTGGAAGCTCATGTTGGAATTTAGGAGAATATTAGCATAACTTGTTTGAAAAATATCCCTGCTCTTAACCTTATTTCTTCTCTCTGTTCTTGCCATTTCCATATCTTAGCATAAACACATGTGAGCACAATTTTTCAGTATTTTGAGTGAAGCAAGGTTTATGAGAGAGGTTAATATCTTTTATTTGCCTAACTGATATAGTTAGGGAAGATCAGATAGACTTTTTTGGCATACAGTCCCTCAGATCATTGGAGATAGTCTTGAGCTTCTGAAATCTTGTTTGTTTTCTTCTAAATATGTCATTCTAATAAAAAGATATTAAATATACCCACATACTTTGTTTAGAGCCTTAGACTCTAACGACATTATCATTTTAATACATCATAATTGTATATGAATAATACATTCTAGACAAATTATCCTCAGTTTTCTTGTAGAACATATTGTCTGGAAGGCAGACAAAGTGCAAACTAACCTAATTTATTCTCCCTCAGTGGAAAAGCAGTGCTATGTGCTAGGTAGATTCTTACCCAATTTTTTTTTTCTATAGCTAATAACCAGCCTATTTTCCCTATCTGGGAGAGTCTTCAGAACTTAAATAAAATTTAAGTATCCATTCAGAAATACCCTGGCTGGGGGTGCGTCATGATTCTCCAGTTGGCCCCAACTGTAAGATTTTTATCTCATAAAATGTCATATTGTGTTGTGTCATGAAACAAACCCCTGTCCACAATCAGCAAAGGAGGATTAAAGCTCCTTTGGTTGTGAACCACAGCCAAAGAGAGTGTGCAGCAAGATTCCAGCAGTGTCCAGTGCTTCTCAGCTAAAATGTGGCCAGAGGCAAAATCCACAGACACAGAGCTGTGGCTTAGGATCTGAGAACTATGACTTGGGGTAAAGCAGAAGCTACTGCATGTTTCCACTGCTAATAGCAAATTCCAAGACATGAATTAGTAAGTTATGTTAAGAAACTCATTAGTGGACTGTCATTACAAAATCATTATATGTTAAAAAAAATAGGTGCATATGCATCTATAAAGTAAACCTTTCCTCTTGGTGCACATACATGCTGGAAGTACATCAGTGGTGTAAGCAAAGTGGAATTAATTTTATAGGAACCTGAGAATTACTTCATCTGAGAGGGGTAGCACCTCATTTACCACCTGAAATGGTCACTGCTGGTGGCATCTCTTTGAGATGACACTGGTGAAGGTGTCTCTAGGGGAACAAGAGTGGAGGGGCCACTACTGCTGGGTGGAAGGAGCTCCAGATCCTGTCTCAGATCCAGACTGCCAGAGACAGGAGTGCCCATCCAGCTGGGTGTCAGGGTTATCAGCAGAGGTAGCTGAAGTCTCTTTGTCTTATCTGGATGTGCCAGCCATGCCCTTCCTCTCCAGCAGTAGTGCTGTGGTGCTTTACCAGGGCATTTACAAGGCTTGTAGGGACAAGGGGTATCATTTATTGATTGAGATTGCCTTGGCAGCTGCTCCCTTGTACTTTGCATTGCCTTCCTTCCTACTGCATCCTAGCTTGGAAGCTCCTAATGGGAAAAAAGTGGAATGGAGTGTGACAGCACACTAGAAAACAGGAAAGAAAGTAATTTTTGCCATAATACCTGCAGTTATTGGAAGATTAAATGAAAATCATCTTCCCTACTTCCAGGAAAACCCTACTTCCCTGGCTTCAGAGGATTTATCATTATTTCTAATGGCTCTTCTGCCCCAGAAAGAAAAAAAAAAAAGTAGTCAGAAAGTAGAATTCTTATTCTGAACAGGAAAGTGAAAAAAAGAAAAAAAAACATGTAGGGCAAAATCTGAAATTTTGTTTGGGGATAATTTGAAATGATACTTTCATTCAGGCATAGCAAAAAGTCTAAACAGAATCAAACAATACTGTCTGATTCAACTTCTAAAGCTGCATTCAGTTACAAGAAGTTGTAATCATAGCATTTCAGTCCTGTATTGCTAATCATAACCCACAAATACTTTAATGTTCTTTAAATATCAGATGAGTGAACTTCTCTTAATGAAAAGTTTCAGTGATTTGCCAATATGTTTCATGACAAAACCTTCTACAATTCCAAAATTCTTTAATTTTCTTTCTCGTGGAAGACCTTTCTTTCTAGAATTTTATCTACCTCTGTCTGCAATGTGATGGACTTCTGGCTCCAAATATTTTTGCATTATGCCCTAGTGAAGTGCTTTGAGAGATATTTGGGTGGTGTTTTTGCATCTCTGAGGTCTGGGTAGATCCAGTTTAAAGCCTGGATGATACTAAAAATTTATGGGCTGACTTTCAAAGCATTTTGAATTCAGTGGATTATGCTGATTTGATATTAGTTTAATTTGGTTTTGACTCAGTCTGGTTTTAGATTTGATCTCTGTATTTAAGATGCCCACTGCGTGCTCAGTGATTGGGATATATGTGAGCATCTAGGAATACCAACCCTAATCCAGCATGATGTGTAAGGACTTTTATAACTCTAAGAATATGAAGAATTCAGTTAAATTATCAGTGTTCCTATGGTCTAAGACATGGGGACATTTCAAATTAAACCCAAGGCCTTCAAGGAATAGAGAAAATGCACTGATAATGTTGGACTTTGATAAAAGGCAGAGGTTTTACTCAATTTTATCTATTTTATTCTGCCATTTTTCCTGTTTGCAAGATGTTTGCAAAGGTTTTTCTGAAGGTATGTACCATAGGCTGTTAGCTTTATCATCACTGTTCATGTAAATGCAATGATTTCTATCCTGATGTCACCACACTGACCTTTGCTCTGGTCACAGGAATGCTTTAATCATGAGGTCTAAGTGTGGTGTTAATAGAGACTTGGTAGCTTTTGTCTAAACAGTGCTTAGATTATTGACTGTTGTAAAATGGGACCATTTGAAAAGAGACTTCTCTTTTGGAGTGACTACTAAATTAAAACTCTTACAGAAAGAAGCATAAATGCACTTTTCTGTATTTGTCCAAGTCTTTTTGTGATGACAGCTGAAGGTAGAGTGAGCACCTCTCTCTCGAGATAGATTTGGTGTATTATGGGTGAGCCCAGTGAGCATTTTCCTCTCATTGCCTCAAATTTGCCATGATCATTTTGAGGCAGAAAACAGGCTTTTTTTAAATTCAAAAAGGTTCAACTGGTTGGACTGATTGCTGTAAGTAGAGTGATGTCATTGGGACAGTTTTAAATGGACACTGCCTCCTTAAATTCTATGGGAGAGTATTTGCAGGTTTGTAAGAACTGATGGTGCTGTACAATCATTTTATTTGGTGACTGGCTATATTAATTTGGGGACTCAGCTAGATGGTGATTCAGTTCAGGATCACTGTTAATCTAATGATTTTTATTGACTCCATTTCAATTCTGACCTTTACTTGTATCATCTAATTTAATTTTAGTAAAAGTTTACAGAAGAGACTGTAGCAATATATTAGATATTAAGTTCTCTCCTTTTTCAGCTTTTAAAAAAGCCTGTGAAAAACAGATAGAACCAGTTATTCTTCCAACTCAGCAGCTTGAATGAAAACTTCAAGGATCTAAACAAATGAGGCAAGGGATCTGAGGGCCACTTGGATTATTGTCACAGGATGTATAACTTGGTATACCTGGGTTATCAGATTAGAGACTTTCTGTCCAAATCCAGTGTGGTAGAAAATGCCTTCTGTAGCCACAGAGCTAAATCAGAACTGCTTAGGCTGTTATGGAATTATGGCAGTTTTAGAAGGATGTAAATCAGGTTTACAAAACTTATTTCCAGCTGTAATTACTTCATAAAACAGAGTGATACAGTACTGCACCTAGGCAACAATGCCAAACTAACAGGGCAGAATAAACACGCAAGAGAGAATGACACATAGGAGATAAGTAGGAATAATTTGTTTGCAGACTTTGTTTCATGATTCTGTAGCATATTTATCGTGTTAAAAGCAGAGGGATTTCAAAGCAGCAATTCTGGGCACTCCTCCAGAATTAAGTGCAGCTGTTTATGCCTTAAAATGAATTATTTTTCTTGTTTGTACTCTAATCATTCATTATTTGTAGATGCCACAAAACAATCCATGAAGCACTGACAGAACAAACATTATTCCCTGTAGAGTTTTTAGAAAATATTTATTGTATGTTTAAAGTTTGTATGAGGTAGTTCTATGACTTCAGCAGTACTGAAGGTGGAGAGGGCAGTAATGTGTGAATTCAAAGTCTTTTAGCACTATTAAAAATCAAAGCCTTATTTATTATTAAAATCACTTGGTTAACGTTTTCCCTTTTCTTCTGGCACATGTTACTGCTGGGATAAATCTATTAACTGTGGGCTGAGTCAGTGTGAATCTGTTGCACTGTGAGCCATGTCAAGTTAATATTTCAAAGAAAGATTTATTTCTGTCAGTATAATTGTACAAATACCTTCATCCATTTGATGCTCACTTGCCTGCCACTGGATCTTCACCTTGAGGATTTCAGGAGTGGGTTAGTTATTAATCAAGGGCAGTTGTGATCCTTGGCTACAATGAAATAATGCTCACAACAATCACTATGGTATTCAATTTAGTATTGTGAGCTTTGAGTAGCTTGAGTAAAAGCCCAAGACATCCACATTTTTACAAGCATTAATCCCAGAAAGTTGTATCAGACTTCTTGCCTGAAATATGTTAAAAAAATGGCTCAGGTAGGTCCTTGTGGGTCCAGCCAGTTCAAAAGACTGTACCAAACAAAAACAATGGGTCCCTCTTGATGACCAGTCTGGATTACATCAGCACCTCTGTCTTTGGTTGTTAGAGTAGGGTGTCTGTACCAGGGATATGAAACTCTCCTTGTAGAATCTTGTGGGACTGGCTGGCTGTATGATGCAAAGGATGAAAGCCCTCTCTTTTGTTTCCTGCTGCCTCTAGTTCTGTAAAAGCAGAGAGCAACAGGGGGAATAAACAGTCTGGTTATGTTGTGCCTGTTAAGATTTAGAGCTCTTTGTACTGGAAGAGAGAAGAAATTCACAGGCAAAAGGGCCAGAGCCTCTAGTGGGACAGGAACAGCTTAGCATTGTACAAGGAATGAAAATAGAAGAGGATGGTACGTGAATAAAACAGAAAAAAATCACGGGGAGAAGGAGGAAATATGTCCAGTAATAGAGAAATGTGTAAGAGAATAAGGGGGACAGCAGGAAAAGTCCTGTCTTCTACTTGACTGCCTGTGTTTTGAGTGCAGACTGCTTTCATGCAGTAAGGCCTTGGCATTTGGAATTAGAGTTCCAAAGGACTTAAAGGCAGCTCATATTTGAAAAGCTTTATTATGAACCCATTCCTTTTTTCCTATTCCAATTTTGATTATTTCAAAAGAGAGACTGATCTTGCTTTTCATTTGGGTATGAGACAAGCAGAAATTTTTCACTGGAGTAATCAGTTCATCAGTAGCACTGAAGGAACCTAATTCAGCTTCTACTTTTCAATGTAAATCGGGGAAGATGCAGATGAATCAAAATGAGTGTGAGAGAGGAATAAGAGCCTGAACTTTCTGCCCTTGAAGAGGCAAAGAGTGAGAGTGGCCTTGCCCTCACATCCCTGTCCGTGCCTAAACACAGGTGGCTTCCCTGTGAGGTGTAAGAGAATGACAGCCACTGGCCACATCTGGGTTTTTGGTTTGGTTCTTCTTTTGGTATTTTAGTTTCCTGAATCTGTTTTTAAGGGAAGGCTGGTGTTTGCTTTTGAAATGGGTAGCAAAAGGCTAAATTCCTTGCAAAGAACAAGGTGTGTGCTGAGGCAGAGCATGACTGATCCAAGAGAGGTAGCTCTGCTCCCCAGTACAAGCTGTGCCATATCTTGGTCCTTTAGGCTCTGCTGTGCAATGTCACAACTAGGACACATGTCCAAGGTGCTTTAATTTGTATCTCTTACTATTCAAGTAGATAATGCACCAAAGGGGAAACGTACCAAAATGATAAACAAGGGCAGACTGCATGTTTTCTGGAGAATTATTCCGTTAACAACCAGCATATTCAGCTTTGAAAATAAGCTTTGCACAGGGACAGCAACTGCCCCTGGGAATTTTCTTGCAGGTGAAACCGCCTTACTTTAGTATTGATTAAAATGTTGTTTAAGGCATTTTGGGAAAATGAGTATTCAGAGGACAGTTTAATAATTTAACCAGCCAGCTTAGTCCTCTCTATCCCTCACAAATTCCAAAAAAGAAATACCCATAAAATACAAGTCTGAGAAATGTCATTACAGCATTGGCTTATATAAATTGCTTGATGCAGCAATGTCAGTCTAAGGATGAGTGATTGCTCTGTAGATAAGTGTTTTCATGACTGAAATAAAGAGATGCTGGGGGCTGAAGCACCTGCAAAGTGATGGGTGGGTGGATTGAGGACTTAGATGCCAGCCTGAGTCTGGGACATGCCCAGGGATCATAAATGATGTTGCCATGTAAAGTGAAGGATTACAGCAGCACTCAACCTTTGCAGAACATGGACAGGATACCATTTATTGTAATAATTCTCATTAAAAATGTGTTTCTACTTTTCACCCACTATGAACATTAATGTGGGTGTAAAAATACAGCAAATTAACACACAAAGAAATGTAATTCAGAGCAGAGTCTGTGGGATGGGCAGTGCTGCTGCCTTGTGTCTACCCATAGCATAGAGCTACATTTGAATCCTGTGCTGATCCCATAACTATGAACCTATCAGCTTTCATAAGTGCTAGTTTCATTTAGAGGTAACTGCTTTTGAGGAAAAAGAAGAAAATGAGCCCTCAAAAGAAAGCCACTATCAATTCATTCAACTGATTGATTGAGATAGTAGCAATGTTCATCAAACACAAATACTGATTTTGTTTTCTGACAAGTTAAACGCTCAGAGACTGTGGATAATTCTGTTTATGCTTTAGTTTCAAATAAAGTACAATCCAGATAACGTCTATGAATCGAATTCTGGCCTCAGTCCACTCAAACTGGAGATATTCAGCAATCTAAGGAGAGCAATTAGAGGCATATGCTAGTGTGAGGGGAGATTTTGGCCAGGTACCTCTGTAGAACTATTTTTAAAAGTATCAAAGTGATTTAAATAATGTTCAACAGTGTTTAGGTAAGCTCATCCCATAGTTTCTTTACATACTCTTAAGGTTCCAAGCATGAAAGATAAAGCACAGAATGCCAATTTTACCTCTGAATTCTCTGATTTGGCTGCCAGGTGTCATAATGACCTGAACATCATTTAGGCTGAAAAGAGGGGAGTTTTGTGTATGTTAGTCTCTTGTGGCATTATATCATGCATTAGATACAACATTCTAGATGTGAAGCAATTTATCTATTTTTATAGAGGTGGTAGCATTAATTTTAGTGTTAGCCTTTGGTATGACATAAACTTTGTCTTCATTATTCTGAAATATAGTTGGAACCCTCCCCCTCCCCCCCCCCCCAAATCCATTTATGTTTTCAATTTGCTCTGAAATATTTTTCAACAACTCAGGTCAAGACCCAATTTCTGCAGCAATCTTCAATGTATTTTATTGTTCACCAGTGACTTGTACGTGATTAAGGAATCCATCAGGAAAATTCTCTTTTTATTCTTTCTGCAACATCTCTTTCCAATGTCTAACTTGCAGTATTTTTATTTTATTTCTTTAGTATTGGGCCTGAAATAAAATCTGAGGATGAAAAATTGATGCTTTACTTCATAAATCGGTAAGATCATTTCAAATACCTCCTTGGTAATTTGGCATTTTGTTACACAACACTATATTTCAATCTTATGCATGTGCAAAAACTCATTCAAATGTTTGCAATACAGTGTCTGCTGGAGTTGTAATAAGGCACTACTGTTTGTTTTCAAGCCTAAGAATCTTGCCAAAACTATTCAAGCTGGCAAACATCCAAGTGACCTGATTCACAAATTCATCTGTTCACAAATACACTTATTTAAAGAAATATATATATATATATATATATATATATATATATATATTTATGTCTGCATGTGCATGTCTCAAACACAGAAGCCAATCCATTTCTTGAGGCTTAAAATGGTATCCCATGGTATCCCCTTGTATCTCTGACACAAGGGATGGACTGTGTGCTAATTTCAACTGTCTTGACTGCATCGTACCCATTCAGTCCAAAGAAGTCTCACTGCAAGGTGATTGCACAGGAATCAGCCTTTACAGACCAGCTGCTGACTTGTTTGATGCTGTGAGCGAGCAGGAGTGTTTTTAGACTGATGCCCCAGTCGGGGTAATTATGATGGCAAAAGTTTTTTCATGGGCTAAGACCCAGCGCAAAGAGCTCAGGGAATTTATTTATGGGTAAGTTACTTTTAGAAGTAGCAGCAGTTCAGGAATTGAGGAACTGTAATTACTTGTTAAAGCAATTCGTATATTTTGGACCCCACTTAAGAGGTTGTTGAATCCTTGTGGATAAAGGCATGCCAGTTTGGGGGAAGGTGGTAGGCAAAGCAAGGAGGAAGCTGTGCCACACACAGCCAGAAACAAGGCACAGCATTGCCTTAGGAATGATGGCACCAGAGACATTCATCATCACCCTCTCTTTTCCAGGCTTCAGGGGATTTTATATGTTTATGACTTCATGGTGGCAGAATCAGTTTTAGCAGTCTTTTTCCTTTCCTTCTCATTTGGAGCTCTTGTTACCCAGGCACTCTCCAGCTGACTTCCAGCACTGGCATATCTCAGAGGGCCTGTGTTTCGCTCCGTGCTCCCAGGCTGATTCCTTCTCAAAACTGCGTATAATGCAAAGAGCTGGTACCAGCACAGCACTTATCAAGGTTAAGATGAAAAATCCCTTCTTGGGATTTCTCTGAGAATACACCAGGTGGTGCCACGGATGTTTGCTGAGACAGTGTGTAATTACTTTTCTTGTTCTGCCAGAAAAGCTTAAAAAGGCCACATGAGTTCTACTTTATCACTTGCCCCCCTCTTTTCACTCATGCTGCCTGTGACTCACTTGAATGCTGTTCTGGAAATGCCTCTGTGCTCTGTGGATGTGACCCCAATTACTCCTTCTTATTTTTTTCTCCTTTTCTTTCCCTCCCCAAATGCTACTGGTTGTCTTCTTTACATTTCCATTATGACTAAGAGAAATGACCCCCTGCCCTCCCCAATAACTCGATCCATGAATCTGCAATCTACATCTGATATTGAACATTTTGAGCCATATGGAACTGCTCTGTATCCTGTTGTCTGTTAATAGAACTGAGTTGACAAGATTAAAAATAGATCTGCCTTTTAAAGCAACAGTAGCTTAATTTTAAATGAAAAAGTAGTTTCCATTGATTCTGCCCTTATTGTGCTGGAGCCTCCTGATTCTATCCATGTCTAAATAAATGCAAGCAAAAGGTTCTTGTGAATAGTAATGTGTTTTCCACAGTTGCTCCTTGTCTTGCTGTCTTGTAGGGTCCCTTTCCAGCCTGCCATTGTCCCTCTTCTCTGCAGTGAAATGTGAAATTGCAGTCTTCTGCACCAGGGGTTTGAGTGGCTTGTGCTAAAGCAAGCACTGGAGTGTGTAATGGCAATGGCCATGGAAAAGGAGCCTTGGCAAACCTCCCTATGCAGGAGCCATGGGAGAAGGTCCTTGTAGGGCTGATGCTGGGAGTGAAGTTACAGTTTATGTCTAAGAAATATTTTGTCAGACTCAAGACTGCAGAGGACAGTTGTTGCCTTTTCAAAGTTCTTCACCAGGTGGGGTGAAGGTCATGTTCCTGTCACTGATCACTCCTTGACTGATGGTATAAATATCAATTAGATATCTTTCACAGTATACTTGCATGCATCTGGCCAAGTAGCTGTGACTTCCTCAAACAAAATGTCATCCATAACAGACTTGCCATATGCAGAATTTTTTTAGGCTAGAATTATACCTAATTGCAAAGGTATTCAGCAAGCACTGGTTTGAGTTAGCTTACATAAATGGTCTCAAGTTTCCAAATTGTTGTATGTGAGAAAGGTATTTAAGTTTCAAGACCAGTTAAAGTTTCTGATAAATAGCACTCTAATAGCAAGAAAGATCTGAAAAGACAATTGGGCAAAGGGCCATTCTCTCAGCACTCACTCACAAATGTTTAAGGACATTCCCTTATTTCTGTCTCTTTCTGGAACTTTCTATCTTTTCCAAATATGTCCATTGGGAGGAAAAGAAAACAGCAAAGCAAATCAACCCCAAACCCTGCTTTTGACTCTGCATCTTCTATTGTAAAGACCACAATGGTGCTCAGCGAGTTGAGTTCCCTTTAAAACTTTTCAGAAAGTCTTTTGGTGTGGTGTGAAAACAGCTGTGTAGTGTTTTTTCCTCAAGTCTTCTCTCTAACTCAGCTTTAAAACCTGTTTTCCTTGTGTTATTTACCCTTTCTCTGATTCTTTCTCAGCATTCTCTTCCACATGGGGCCTCTAACCAGGGATATTTACTTAGAAATCAAACTTTCAAATTCACAGACTCACAGAGGCTTTTAGCTTTAGTTTAAATGAGCTCACACATCCCTAACAAGAAATATTTTGTACTGGCATGTAAGCCTCATGCACTATTCAGCCTGGTGATGAGGACTAAAATAAAGTTTTAAAGTTTTATAAAACCAGCCCTGTAACCAGGACAAAATTCAGCAACACTCAGGATAGGGAGCAGCTGGAGCTACTGTCTGCTGCAGTAAACAGTGTAAAAGAGGTCTTAGCCTGTCCGTGAATCCATCCATAGTGGTAAAAATAGAAGTACACTGGCAGAAGAGAAGGAAAGGAGGTATTTAAGTGCTCATCATTACATGTGTCTGTACTGTCTGAGGCACAGAGGAGATGTCTGTGCTGCATTGGTGGCACTGTATATTTTCCCAGGTATATCTGCTCACCTGGCTGACAGCACAGAGTTAAATACAGGAGTGGTGTTGGGAAAGGGGAGCTGACAACCCATGGACAATGAAAAAGAAAGTAACTCTGAGGGGGATGGCAGCATCCTTGGAATAAACTGTCGGTGAGGTGATAGTGTTTGCATGTCGTGCTTTATGAAAAGGGATATGATATTCACTACATACTTTAATTTGGAATACAGAAGCTTGTTTAGAGAATAAGATCTGATTCTTTTGTCTCCTATGCTGCAAGTGTCCTTCTCAGATCACATAACAAGCTATTTCTTCAAGGAGCATTCCTTTTTCAGCACAAGTCTTGGAGCTCACCTGTCTCCTGGAAATCTTGGTCAGTTCACACCAAGAAATGGCAGTCACTGATCTCTGGGACAGATCTGTTCATGTGGAGCAGAAGGCTTGAGTTCAAAAGAGAAGCATGGCATGAAACTCCCTTGCCAAGGTGAGCTGTGCTGCTGCAGGTGGTGCTGCATGGAGTGGGTCTGACATTCCCTACCGTGCCCCAGGGACACAGTGCAGTGCAGGCTGCAGCACTCAGAGAGCTGGAGTGCTCATCAGGGCTGGGGAGCCGAGGCAGCAGCTTCTGCACAGTGTGTGACAGAGAAGCTCTTTCTTCAATTTGGGCAGAAGAGGCCAGGGACAGGCCACTCAGAGGGATCTGGCAAGTACTTGTTCCCAGATTCTGTGTTTATTTGCACAATAATATGTTTCAAAAGGTTTTTTTTTAATTTCTGAATGAGTTTCTAGTCCCAGGCAGTTGAGTTCCCTCTGTTAGCACGGTATAACAAAGTGAGGTACAACAGCTTCATCCAGAGAGAGATCAAATGAATGGGACGTGCCACCTGGGATTGCATAAGGTAAAATGGGAAGGTAGTGAGGCTTTAACTACAGCAGGCTGCTAAAAAAACCAGACAAAGGCCTCTAATATGAAAAAAGCACGGTGTGAAGGACCTCAGGTGCAGCATCCCCTCAGTCCTTGCACACAGATATTGTGTGCACTCCCAGGAGCAAAGACACGTTGCCTGTACACAAGAAGGGACATTGGAACTGGGACCTTTTATGGCTCATCACAGGAAACGTGACTCAGAGATATTGCTGCAGTATCAGACACATAGTTCCTTCTTTTGTGAGTTTTCTTATAAGCTGATATGATCTCATTTTGGTATTTTTAGTGTATTCTCTGCTCACAGGGCCAAGGGAGGAAAGAAGAAAACCTTCCTGTTGCACATACATTGGCATATAGATAAAGCCCCACATTCTTCAATCAGATTTTTGAAATTGGAATTTAGCTGCTGCTGTAGTTTAGCCTCAGGCTGGTAATTTGGTGCTTGATTTCTGTCACTGGGGTTCCTAATTGGAAAATGTACAGACGACAAAAGAGTCAGGAGGGAAGGGGTAGGGGTGGAAATGGATCACATTTTTACCAAATAACCAAGTCCTTCAGCACAAAAAATCAACCAAACTTTAAATATCCATTTATTCCCCTGAAGAGTGTAGAAGAGAAACAAAGTTATTAGACTCAGATGACAACGTCTCTAGAAAAGCATAAAATCTAATAACACTGCCTTTCCATCCAACCTCTCACACACATATCAGAGGAAAATGTCCCTTGCTAAATACAAAGAAAGTTCAGTTGGGCAGGGTTATTTATTTTCTTTTTAACACTGCCATTCCCACACATATGAGTATACTCGTTCTATCCATTCACATATCTATGTAGATACATCACTGATATGATTCACATAATTCACAGAGGCTCAGTACAAAAACTAAAGAATTTTCTCAATTTTGGCTCAGTTCTCAAAACTGAAAATGAGCCATACCAGGTCTTCCTACAAACTTTTTCTCTTGATATGCGTGGATGTCAGTAAGCTCTAAACATCTTTGGATGTTGTTAGAAGGCTGAAGGTTTTCCTTTCAGTCTGTGAAAGTTGTTTTCTGGAATAACATGCCCTTAGGAGCCCAGCATTATGTGAACAGGACTTCTGGGATGCAAGGAGGGAGGGCAATCCTGCCTAAGTGGTGTCTCACATTGTGCCCTTCAGGTGAGAAGCTTCTATCTGGGCTGCTTAACAGGCTGCAGGCAGCTTCTCTGGAGACCTGCTTTGTTGCTTGTGTTATTGTGGCCCTGAATTCCTCATCTCTCCAATGTGATGAAGCTGTTGCTGTGGCACAGGAGCAGCATCTCTGTGGGTGCATATGTATGGGTGATATTCTACATCTGCTTTAGCAAGGGGGGAATTGGTCCAACAGTATTCACCATCTAATAGAATATGTTAGTATTCTATTAATAGTGTAGTAAATCAGATTTTCATAATACACTGTTGTAAGCAGGTGCCTTTAAAATCCAAGTGTTGTGGTTTTTGTTGTATGTGTAAGCTTACTTAGAAACTTGTATTCTTTGAAAGGAATGCTTTTACTTAACCAGGAGTTATTGACTGCTTTGCAAAAATGTGTACTCTACAAAGCTTAAATTACATAATTGTTCAAGAAGGACTAGTACCTCCTGTGGCATCTTCAGTTAGAGGAAAGAGATTGTTGCATTAGTCATGACTTCTGAGGATGCTGATAAAGATAATTCTTTTCTAATGTATTGATATAACTCTCAATTGTTTCATATTAAACTGAGAAAACGGGAAGAGTTAGAAGATGGTACATGTTTTAATAGAAGCAATAATTCTACTTGAAGGCTTTTCTGGGTGCTGTGCTGGGGAAATGAAACCAATAGATCTCATTTTACAGAATGTAGCTGTATAGGAAGAAAAGGTCATAATCCTGGGCCTAATACTGTTAGTGATTTAAAGCTGATGTTAGTATTTTTCAATTTATTTTATGAATTTAAAATGGGGTCAAACATATGAATGTAACAATTATGGCAAACTACAAGAGATTTGTTTATATCATAATCCATAAGCTTATTAGCCTGCATGACTCAGCTGCTTTCTGCTGTCCACTTGTCTCTCAGTTTGCACCAGGTGTAGGTCCAGCTCACAATATTTCTTCCTGCTGCTGATTATTTGGTGCTGATGGGCTGTTAGCTATTATGGATACTCAGCTGTCTAACACATACTGCTTTCTTATCCAGGACCCTTGCTAAGTGAGTAGTAACAAGGTACTTTGAATGCTCATGAGCTGAACATTGTGGGTCAGCTTCTCCTTTAGTGCAAGGCACCTTTAGATCCATGGCATTGTAGAGCAGCCTTATTGAGGGCATAAAACATCCTGTGCCTTTTGAGGAACAGTGCCATGTGATTTCTCAGCGCACTTTCCTTTGTCATAAGCACTTTGCAGCCCGAGCCCGTTTTCCTTTATGTTGTGTCCTTTGGGGAAGTCTGAGGGGTGAAATCTCAGTGCAGGCCTGTGGCTGGAGCCTCTGAGGCTGGGAGCAGAGTGATCCCTGCCAAAGCTCATTAGCGCTGCCTGTCAGGAGGAGCTGTGTCACCAGCTTGTTGTAGCTGCTACAGGATCTGCACCCCTTTGAGCACTGTGCCAGCTAGCCAGGGTGCTCAATAAATAATACATTATTGGTTAAACTGCTAGTTGAGGAGATGCTTACAGCTTTTAATTAGTGTCTTCCATTACTCTTCTAATTAAAAAGGAGCCCAGAGCTTGATTACCATTTATAGGATACAAGAACTCAAAATACTGTAAATCCCTCAAATTATCATTATTTTCATGCAACTAAAGTTCTGTCCAGCTTAGAGAATTTGAAGTCATAGGTAAGTAAAATCATCACAACCAGTAACTGGAATGTTTTTGACTGAATATACCCTACACTCTGATTTTCACATTTTTCTCTATTCTCATTGAGCAAGACACTGCAGAGAACAATCTGAAAGGTGTGTTAAAATACCTGATGTGGTGGATGTAATTCCTTAAAGAAATCCTCTCCACTAACTGTGGAGCAGTGCTGTTGCATACCTTTCTACAGTTATAAGGCCATGTTGTCTAATTGTTTTCCATGAGAACAGAACTGAAGAACTCTCGACTTCAGATCCCTTGTCTATTCCTAGCCCATTTTGTGTCCTGGGAAAAACTCTGTCACTACAGTTTTACCTCAGAAAAATTAATAACTAATTAGCTCAATTTAAGAGGCTTTGCAGAAATTGCTGTGGTCTTTAAAAAAAAAAAAGCTAGAAAATAGAAGTGCTAAATGTTCTATAGTAGTATCTGCAATTGTGCTATAAGCTTAGGTAGGGAAAAAAAAAAAGAATAACCAGACCTTGTAATTCCTAATATCTGAGAAAGAGATTTCTTTTTAAATTTTTTGTTTTATATTCCCACATTTTTCTTTTGGTCCACCTTCTCCTCCCATGCCATTTATGGTCTACAGACATTTACATTATTTGATAGGTATACCATGTTCCTTCCCAAAGATTCTAGGAACCTCTTGTTGAAAAACACGTTGTGCTACCACTACAATATCTGTATCTCTTTCTGTGACTGAACAGAGGACTTTATTCTTCTGGAATATTAGTCTACTTCATTTCATAAGCATCAAAATGAAATGAATATTTGCAAAGGTCAAGTTACAGTATATGGCAGGAAAAACATGCCAAAAACAATTAAAATTACTAGGGCTGCATAAGAAAGTCACACACAGCACATATTGCTCACAGGTGCTCCATGTGAAGCCCAATCCAATAAATGTCAGTCCAGTCATTTACACTAGGAGAGTGCCAATCATGTAAAAAGAAAAAGAAGGACAGATGCTTTATGAGAAACAAACCAAATACAAATAAACTCAAAACTGATTATATTTTAAAAAATCACACTAAACAAGTATTAAAATGCTTGTGAACTACATTTGGGATTCTGTGAATATTTCGTCTACAATTGGGATTCAGTGAATGGTTTGTAAAGCAAGAGGCAAATAATTCTTAGTGCTTTCTAAGTCTTTTGTAGCCTCTCCTTCACAGTTCTGTTTATGTTTTTAATTTTATTTTAATCACACTGACTTTTTCCCCATGTTGTTTAAACTTTGGCTTTCAAAAGGCCAAAACATCCACAGAAGTGAGGTAAAGTTTAAGAATTTCATCTGGGGAGGAGGAGGTGTTTGTTTTTACTAAAGTGCTGAGGAGTTATGGTTCTATCATGCGTTCTGAAAACCTTACACACCCACGATTTTTTGGGAACTAGGGCTGGCTTTAAAATCTTCTAAAAAAGCGAGTTCAGTGGGCTTAGTGTTTATTGTAAACATTTCTGCCGTTAAAGCGATTGTCGCTGGCAAGAGAGAGCCAGGTTCATCTCCGCTCACCCTTGCCCTGGGCAAGTGCTGTCCGTGTGTGCTGCTGTCAGGGCTGGAGAGCCCAGCACAGGATGAGAACTGCCTGAGTTACATCCTGCTCGAGTGCAAGAGCTGGTAACTGTTAGATAAATGTTTCTGGAGTCACTTCTTTTTTTTTTTCCTTCCTTTCTTTCTTTTCTTTTAAATTAATGTTCTGCTTCCTATAAGCCAAAGATCTCAAAGAAGGCTATGGATTTTGGTCTGTTTTTGTTGGTTTTTTTTTTTTTTTTTTTAAACTGATATTTTCAGTAGTGCAATTTAATGCAAGGCACATGGATATAGGCACCTCTGAGTCCAGTCTACAGTGCTGCTGCCACTTGTGGCCTGCTGAGATTTCTGAAAAACTAGAATCAAATGCAGCTGAGCTGAACAAATTTTTAAAGGGAGGTCAAATGTGGATTCTATATTTTTTTATTCTATCCAAAATAAATGTAGGAGCTGTAAAGATTCTGAAATATGTAGACCTCAAGCTTGAAATTTTATACTCATAAAGACTACTACAGAGCAGGCAGCAATAAGAACTCACCAGATAAATTGTCTCAACTCTGACCAAAGAGACCACCCTTCTGGAGAAAAAACTAACTTGTGTTCCTAACTCGTTTAATCCCTTGCTTTTCTGCTGAAAGGGTTGACAAGGGACTCATTCTCACTAGCAACTGGGCTGAAGCCACACATTCATTTCATATATGCCATGAACAGGTCTGTGATACTAATGATTTTCAGACTTTATGAACTGGAGTTGGATCTGACCCTGTGACCTGGAGGTTAAAGGCTCCAAATCCAATTACTGAACCCCAGAAATACCAAGTCACTTTTGCTTAACCATTACCCCAGCACTGATGAAAAGAGTAGTGAGCTATTGTACTCAGCCAGGTAGACCAACACCATGAGGGTGAGTTGCTAGGATATGCCCCTTTCAGACAGCATATTGCATTTTTTCTCCTTTTCCAGACAGAGGATTCAACTTTCTTCAGAAAGAAGTGTTGAGCACTTGAGAAGGTTCCTGTGAACATAGAATCTACAATCCCATCCTTGGCACTGTGCTTATGTTAAGTATTTGAAAATACTGGGTGATTCCCAAGAGAGAGTGTGACGACTGCACATCGTTTATTCATGGCCTCTCTACGGCTGACATTTGATATTCAGGATTCAGGCTTAGCAGCTGGCTCATGCCACCTCTTGGCAGTCATCTTTTTGCCAGTGCTGCTGTGCTGTCACCACTGAGAGTGACACTCAGGCTGTGTGAATGGTGGCTGACAAAATTTAAATTTACAGGGCAAGAACAGGAGCAGTTCTGCTTCTGACTCATCCCTGGTGCCCCCGTCCTTGTTCGTGTGGCTCTGTGATGGCAAAGACCCATTTTATGGGCAAGGAAGACTTCAGTTGTAGGCATGTTCTGTAACAGTACTGAGCAAGGACATGTTTTGCTGGAACTAGACTTTAACTCACAATTTGGGAAGAGCAGAGAGAGTTAAATGGAAAAATTAAGAAAAACAAAGCAACTCAGGAAAAAGTAGAAGCTTAACAATAGCAGAACCAGTGAACTGAAATATCACTTTAATCTGTCTGAGGTGTTGAAAAATTTGTAGTTCAGTCACACTTTGTACATCGTTAGGGCTTTTCTTGAGCACCTCCTATAGACCTTTCATGTTGCTATAATATTTGAGATAGACTAATTTTTGCTAATTTTTTGCTATAATATTTGAGATAGATCATATTTTGAAGATAGACTAAAATCCCATCAAATTCACTAAGAATGTTTTACTGTTGTCACTGAGAGGCAATATTGTGCAAAATCAGCCTGAAGAGCCCAGTACTGGGTGCAGTCCTTCAAATGAAGCCTCACCAGTGCCAAGCAGAGAGAAAGGAGCTCCTCCCTTGGCTTCCCTCTGTGCTTTTCCAAAGGCTGCCAGGATTTGTGGCAAACTTGCTGAGGGTGTGCTTTGCAGGTCACTAATAAGATTGTTAGGCAATATTGATCTCTGGGATTCTTGCTTCCAGCTGAACATTCTTTAGCTGATCACAAGCATCCAGGCCTGGTCATTCAGCCAGTTTTCTCTTGAACTCACAGCACACTGGAACTGGAGAGGAATTGGACAAGGGACTGTTGGCTTATGTGATCTCAGAGTGGAAGGTATTCAGAATACAAAAGCTTTTTTTTTTTTTTTTCAGGAAGGGTTCCTTAACAAGATGAGCTCCCCAGAAGACTATAAAAACACAAACATTAAATTTTTGAACTCTGATAAATATCTAAAAATTAAATTCTATGGTTGTTGAGCACATTCTCTTTGCTGAGACATATAATGTAAATAGCAGTAATTATATTGCTATAAATAGTACTGTATTCAGTTTTGGTTTATAAAATAATTTTAGTCTCTCTGGACACAAGAAAGATTTGTGTGTTTACAATCAAATATTTTACTGCGTTCAAGTCTATGGAGTTGATGCTGTCCTTTATAGGCATTACTTCCCTTCACGTTTTCTGTGATTGCACAGACTGGGACATAGAATCACAGAATTGTTTAGTTTGGAAAATACCTTTAAAGTCATTGAGTCCAAGCATTAAGCCAGCCCTGCCAAGTCCACCAGTAAATAATGTCCCCAGGTGCCACATCTACAGGTCTTTTAACTACCTCATGTTCCCAGGAGCTGAGCAAGGGCTCTCATAGCAGCAAAATTGCAACAGATGTATGTAGCACTTGTCAGAACAGAGTGCTGTGTGATAGGCAGCACTGGTGTGAGCCAATTAAAGTAAACACATCTGAAATAATCTGCCACAACTGAGGAACTTCATTGTTGGCTCATTGTGAATATTACACACAGAATTACTGATTCTTACTTGATTTCTTGTGTTTTAAAAATAGTATGCTGCCTTTGGAAAGGCTCTTTGCTAAACAAACTAGAAAACAAAGCATGATCTTCTATTAATTATTTCCTAGACAAAACTGGGCCTAAATGCCCATTTGCAGAAGAGAAGGGGGTAAGTTTCATAGATGGTGTGTATATTTTACACTGAGATAAATTTCAAATGAAGAAATGAAAAAAAACCCAATATATTTGCTTTACAGAGCTACATGAGGGTGGAGTCTGTAACAGTAGGTGAACATATCTGGTTTGGTTTCTTGTTTTGGGAGTTTAATGTTAGATACATCCTAGAGACTTCTGGGGATTAAAAAAAAATTAAATTTTCGTGATGAAGGATTTTATGGCATTTCTGAATTATGAAATGTTCTCAGCCATTGCTGCAAGCTCAGGTAAACTTAACATCACCTCCTCAGCATGATTGGCTATTTCATTATGCAATAGAAAAACAGTGGAATTTGCTTAAGATTTAAAAAGAAAGCTTCATATGCAAGGGGCAATTTATGAGGATTTAAATGTCTCTAAAGGAAAGATTTGAACATGTATAGGAAAACATAGACACATTTTCTCTTTTACCATTTGTAGCTCTTCACGTATACACTGTAAATCTCCAGAGAAATATGTGCAGAATTTCATTCCAGAGAGGTGTACACTGTAGGTTAGTATTTTAGCTTTTGCCTGTGAGAAAAAGTGGAAAGAAAACTATTGCCTTCAAAAGGAATTGTGCTGCATTAATGACTTTAGTGTTCTTTCAAATACTGGTGCAAACAGTGAAAAGAAAAAATTGTATTTATTTTTTTGATATGTTCTCTCTAGACTAATATTAAAAAAAAAATCTACGTTAGTGATGTTTAAATTTTCATCACCAGGTGCCAGCTCATGTGTCTGTCTCCATTGTAATTTGCATGTTGAGGAGCAGTCTCGGTACCCAAGGCAGGTTTTAGTGGGCAAACTATTCCTAGGATCCAGTGGATCTTCAGGTTTGCACTGTGTCTACCCAGGCCACATCCACTGCCTCCCGTTGGACTTACCAGCACCAAGCACAATGATAACAGGTAGAGGGCAGAGGGGTCTCAGTTGGTCCCAGAGCATCAGGGTTTCTGTAATTTATACCAGATAGACAGGAAAATACACAACCTGTGTGAATCAGGGAAGCACAGGGTTAGCCTGAGGTCGTTCTTGTGCTGTTTATCCTTTCTCTTGCTTCCATTTCTGTACTGGAAGATGCTCGACTCTGTTATGAGCAACCCCTGTACTTTGCTTTAAACAACATGGAGACAAATGCACACTTGAATACCAAATTTCGTACAGCTGGACTGAAAAGTCAAACCTTTCTCCTCTGGCATGTAGAGTGCAGACTGAAAAATGCAAATGCAACCCAGTCTTTCTCTCTTCTCCAGTGGTGAGATACTGAGTCAGAGTGTCTAAACCCTGCTGGTGATAAGCTCTAAACTCCTGAGCATGAGTCAGGGGGTCACTGCTATGCTTTGTGATAGAGTCTCACTGATGAACAATTAACAAATCTTCTTTCATGCCCAGAAGTTTAAACACAGGATTACACATAACAAGATCACAGAAAAATCTCCACCCCCTCGGGTGTGAAATACCACCACTAGGAAATCCCAAACACTGGCATTTGAGAGTCTAAACCAGGAAAGACTGTTGGGTTTGATTAGATGCACATAGAGAAAGGGATGACCTGAGCTGGAAACCAGAATGATTCAAATGCCAATGTGGGATCCTTCTGCAGATGCTCTGTGATGCCAGAGCCCTGGGGAGGGCAGGTGGCTCCTGCAGGTTCAGCCTTTAGAGACATTGAATCTCTGTGAAATACAAGTAGTGGAGTTGTGGGATTAAGATTTGGAATCAAGGCTGAGATTGTCATTTTGTTAATATATTTGTTATACTTCAGGGGAAAAAAAGAGAGTTTTTTTTTTTTAGTATTAAACTACTGAATGTTGGAAAAGGCTACATAATTAGCATGGAATGCTCACAGAGAAATTAATCTGTACCTTTTTTTTCTCCTTCCTCTCCACTTTTGTACACATAGGTGATGAAAAAGCCTCCTTTAACTCTGCGTGAGCTGTGGGGTTTAAGGTGCTTAATTAAAACCAGTGTTTTGATGCTGTTGCACAGGCTACTTAATCAATTAGCTGTGTTTGCAAAGCACTTTTAAGGACTAATTATGACCAAATAAGAAGTGGATTTCTTTTATTAACCTTCAGAAATGGAGGATGCCAAGAGGAGAGGAGCCTTGTGTCAGAGCTCAGCAGACAGTTTCTGATCCTGTCTCACTGATTCAGGGCAGAGCCCTGACACAGAGGCAGGTTTACTGCAGAGCAGGGCAGCTACACACAGAGCAGCTGTCAGGCTTTGTGTTTGGGGGTGCGCTTGGTTTCTTCTGAGTGGACTTGGTTTGGTGTGGGTGGGATGGGACATCCATCTCACACTCCTGGGAGCTGGTTCAGGCACCTTGGGCTGTGGTCAGCTGTGTGTAGGATGTGCCATATAACATGGCAAGCAGATCTGGCAGGCTCCTCTCTATTTTCTCCTTTCTGGGAAGACACAGTAAAATTTTGTGGTGCATTAAATGCCACCTGATGGACACTGGAAAATATATTCTTAATTTAGGTGCTAATATCAACACTGCATGATGTCTCACACTGTGGAGAACATGTACCAAAGGAGTTTTGTTCTTAAAAACATCCCAGAATTAGATATTAAATCATTAAATTAAGGCCTAAAGATCCAATCCTGTCTTTGACTGATGCAACAGCAGAAAGCTGAATAGTGCTTCTGGTCCTAAATACTTATATTCTTTTCAGTGGGACTCCTTGGGAATTCAAGGACTCAGGTTTTTAATATTAATAGGCAGTTTTTTTGCTTTTGTGACAGTTAATAGGAAGTTTAACATCTGTCATATGCATCTACCGTGGTTGTTTAAGGCTTTGAGAAATAAAACCATAAAATAATACGGAAAGGACAATATACATTGTGGTGGAAATGAAGGTCTTGTGTTTCCATGTTGATACAATAAGGTTACGGAAGAACTATTCCAGTTAATAGTGCAAAAGCTTCTGCAGATAAGTGGACTGGTTGCTGTGATCTGTTACATCCCTTTGCACTATTTCAACTGCACCAAAGAGGAAGTAACTTTAGAGAAACACCTGGGAATATGATCTGAGTGCTTTGTTTTCTTATTCCCTAGACCTTTATAGTCTTCAGCATAGTAAATATAAAGTTATTCCCAGCATCTGAACAGCATGCTAGGGTTCTAATCAGCAATAATTTTGAGCAACTATGCCCCTTTTCTAGTTTACATCATGGTTTCATTTCAGCAAGCCATATTCAGATATTGACAATTTCCTTTTGAAACATTTTTATTTCAGTAATTCTACTGTTTCATGGGTGGAAGTGCTACTTAGTCCAAGCCTAGAGGCCTCTATTCTTCTGTTCATTAATAGTGTGCCTGGGGCTATTGCCTTCCCCATGAATATGAACTCAGTTTCTATTAATGGATATTGTACATGCTAGACAGTAATCACTTAGCAAAAATAACGTTAACTTGCAAAGCTGGTGTTTCTGTCTGGGTAAGCAGACACCCGCTACTTGTTTCATCTAATTGTCCTCTTAAGGAACCACAGATTTCCATTCTTGTGAAATCCACACATGCCAGATTTCAGCCTGAAACACAGTTTTACACACAGGTTACAAAGCCTTAGAGGAATATTCCCGTTGAGTACGGCACTGTGAATTGTGCTTATCTTGGATTTAAGTGCTGCTATTTATAAAAGTCTTGGTGTTAGATGCTTTCTTCCATTAAGACAGATGTAAAGCAAAAGTAGATGAATGGCTCAGAGAGAATCAGTCCCACAGGCTTTGAGAGGCTGGAAATGCACAAAAAGTCCTTGCACTGAAATTCAGCTGATTTGTTCCCATCTTATATATGAACTTGGAGAGTCCATAAAAGCACAGCTGATATTTGATCTCCTTATGGATCAGTTTGCTTTGTCATGGTCTCCTGCAATAACTTTGCTGAGGAGAATTTTAAAATCCTCTTCAGTATCTTCGATTGGACTTGTGATAATCAAGATTTTATACCGCCCTTGGAAAATGAGTATTTAGGACTCCCTGTCTTTCTTTGGAGGGAAAATGGGGTTTATACACTTTCAGGTGCTGGTCATCTTTTCTTTTTATTTTATTTTCCTTTTGGTGAAAAAATGGTGACTTCTGACACATAAGTTCATAGTAGTTTTTCTTTTCACTTTCTAGCTAGAAAAATGAAGCTATTGCCTTAGAATAGAAAAGGGATCTTTCCCCAAATCCTCTTGTCTAGAGGTCAAACAACAAAAATGTTTTAAAGCCATGAACGCTTTTAATGAACACACACAAAA
The DNA here is from genome assembly GCF_031753505.1 of Anomalospiza imberbis. Taxonomy (NCBI): domain Eukaryota; kingdom Metazoa; phylum Chordata; class Aves; order Passeriformes; family Viduidae; genus Anomalospiza; species Anomalospiza imberbis. Next base: position 11,420,423 of record NC_089693.1, on the reverse strand, counting down.
AAGGGAAACATTGACTTCAACATTATACTTGTTACAGACACTGTTGTGGAAGATGTCTCAACTGAGCATCATCCAGTGGAAAAATATTTGTCAAATTTTGCAACTTTTTTCATGCCTTTGACCCTCCTCAGAGGTGCTCTACAATATCTAACATTTGAATTCTCTCCCATTTGTTTGAACAAGTGGCCCTCATTGGAATTCATTCAGTTAGCTTTTTAATGTGGCAATAGTGAAGAGAAAAAGCTTTTTAAAATGTCAGGGGATAATGTGAGAGGAGCAGTACCTGAAATTGCTCTTTAACTTATTGACTTTAAAAGCCATGTCATCTTGGGTAACAATTAAATAAAGAGCAGATGAGGTAAATAAATCAAATACTTTGAATACTTGCTATAGCCTCCTCTGCAGTCTATATATGATCAGCATTAACCCTTCACTCTGAATTCAAAGGAAATTGTAGGAAAGCCCAATGGCAAAAGATTCATCCTGAGATCAAATTAATAAAGAAGGGATAGTTGTTCAGAACTTGCTTATATCTCATCATGAGGAAAGACAAGGAAAGAAATCCAGACACAAATTGGCACAATTGAAGGACGTATGTTTCTGAAAGATTCCAAACTTCATACTTCCCTTTCATAGTATAGCAGTCAAACTTTGTGCTCAGGGAGAATTGTCTCTCTCATTAACCACAATTGCCAGTGCCTACCCTTAGACAGCACAGAATAACCAGGGCTATCTCCTAATACAAAGGTCTGTAGATAAACCCACTGTTCTTTGAAATAAAAAAAAAATATTATAATGCAGTACTTCTGAGGATAGTGCATTGTTGATTGGATTTGTCTCCAAATAGAAGGATATTTATTTGGAATTGCAGTTCTCTACTTTTTTTCATTCACAAAGTAGCTTGGTAAGAAACATGAAACTTCTGATTTTCTCTTTATAGAAAGCCAAAGACCTACCCCGGGAAGGCATTAATTAATTGTTTGCATCATTGATTCACTGCAATAAATGTGGTTTCTGATAGGCTTGTCTTTAGTGAAAACAGATTATCAGTTACTATAGGTAGGAAAACTGGCAGTGTCCTGCCATTTAAAGACCAGATGATTTCACTTCTTCTTCTACTAAGTTTTTATTAAAAACATAAAGTTGCAAACTGCTGTTATTTTTGTTCCAATCTAACTAGCAGCATTAATAACAGAGCCTCATTTACATGATCACTTGGTTACTGGCAATCTGTGCCTTGGAAAACTTGGACTCTGAACAGCACTAATTAACAGCAAAATGGAGCTGGAAATTAATTGGCATCAAACTAGGTGGAGAATAGAACTGTCTTGCAGTCCAGTTCCTGACTTGAAAATCTGTATGCACAGCAAATATTTCTCTCTTACCTAGGTTAGAATAAGATTTTCACCAGCAGTGTGGATTTTTCCTATTTTTAAGTTCTTATGAACTTTTTACTAACATTTTGATATTTAATAACCTTTAAGCATAGCCAGTAGTCTTTTCTATATTTGATTTTAAAGTATATTACAGTAATAAGAAGAAAAATGGCTGGGATCTATTTGTTCCTTTTAATTTCTCAAAAGTTCTGTTTGGTGTTTGTTTCTTTCCTGAACGTATGTTAGCATTAGGTTCAAGGCAAGGAAAGAAGCTGGAAATGCTGTGGTACATTTCTTAGATTGGAAGTGATATCTTTGAGGTTAATTTCAACCCAAAAAGCTGTGATGATCACTCCTAAAGGCAGTAAGGACTGATCTTTGTTGTTTACTGAGGCTGAAGATTTATCACAGAATTAATTAGTTCAAATTACTTTCTTGGGACACCTGGGAACTTATTTTCTAACCAACACTTCAGAGTCCTAGAAATGTATGGCTTGGCAGCTATTTGAAGTATGATTTCCATAGGGTTGGTTTGTGTCTTTTGCAATGTGATGTGGTCTGACATCTGCACTGGGGGACTGCTGGTGATAGAAAGATCAGGGCACTGAATTTAGGTGTTGCTTTCAGCCAGTGACCATCAGATCTAAATGGTTTTGGTTTTACTGGTTTGGGCATTTTTCAGACTTGTCTGGATCCTGCTATTTTGGTTGCTTCCTGTCACATCTGTTGAAGCCCCTTAACTGTGCTCTCTCCACAGCAAAAATGTATTGTTGGGAGACTGCCATAATTTTATGTAAAAGTAATTTTAATAAAATTCCTGAAGTGCAGCATTACTTTTCTGCTTCTTATAAAACCCCAATACTTTTGAGTTTCTTCATGTAAGCACAATTTGAAAAATAGTAGGAAATGGAATTATTAGGAAATTAGTTATAAATCTGGCAGCCTAATATAATCTTGTTTTAAAATTTATGGTATTTCCAGTGATCAAAAGGACTTTTAGCATTGCCTGGAGTGCTTCATTCATGGGGACTGATTGAGGAAGTAATTACAGGGAGTTACCTGTTCAATGCCGTCTGCAAAGACTAGATTAAAATTACATTTATAGACCAGAAATTGCTACCAAAAACAAAAGCTAGAGCTTATGAGGAGAAAATACTAAAAGTCAATCCACAATGTCAAGTATAACTTTCTGTGTTGTTTTGGGTTTTATTTGTATAGCCATTTATGTATAAAGTTATAAAAAATAGCAATGTATTTTCTCAGTATATCAGTATCTCAATATATTTCAACAGAAATCTTAGCTGCAGCACAATCCTGCCTGTTGTAAGGAAGGAGCTTCCAGTCTAAAGATTATTTTAAAAAATTTTAGCAGGTTTTTTTGATTCATGCCTTCTTAGAGAGCACATGTATCTCAAGGAGTGTGCTTTTGGGCAGCAGAAGGGAGAAATAGAATCAAGGTTATTGGAAACTAAAACAATGCACAAAAATTCTGTATCTTTATCCTCCTCAGCTCCTCGAGCACCGTGAGATCTTAGCTTTTCTCTCTTATCAGAGGCAGAGCTGGCACTGATGCCAGTAAGATTCAGCAGTAATCACCATTTATTTGAATATAGGGATTATTCAGGACCTGAGAGCAAAGGAGCTTAGTAGGGAAATCAGTATTCTGTGCCAGGTTGGTTTGGTGCAGACACACATCTGCTGAAGAAATAGGTATTATTTTATCCATTTAAACATAAAGCAAGCAGTTTTGAATGTCAGTCTTGCTTTTACAACAGAAATATCCACTCTTATCTGTATGTGGGTAAAATGGATATTTAAAAGAAAGAGAAGACCTTCTGGGATGTTGAGTCATCTGGATTTGCTGGGACTGATGAAATCACTCCTTTCCTGAGTACAAGAACTCTGCTCTCTTTATTGCATGAATGTTGCATGCAGCCAGGCACCTTAATGCAGCAATGGGCTGTTAAAAATGGTACTTCTGGAAAGGTAATTTTTTTTCCAAATCACTATGCTTTCACTGCGGGGAAAATTATTTATAATAAATACAGTCACCATAAATTTGTTTTTATAACCCCTTGTCTTCAGTCCAGAATAAATTAATCAGCATCATAACAGGCTAGGATATTGAGATTTATGGTCTGACTTTATCCCCAGTGTTCAGCCTCACACCAGGAGTGACTCAGATCAAAGTGTCCATCCTGTGAGTTAGAGAAGGTGGGGAGCCCCCTTCTCCCTTTCCATTATTAATCACACTGTGTTGCCTCTACCTGGAGAAAATCAGTCTCTTTACTGTGGTTGCTCTTATTCTTCCAGCATTCTTTCCATTGTGCTTCTGAACTTTTCCACTATGCCATGTCATTTTGTCTTTAAGGTGAAGGCCCTGTGATAAAAAATTGATAACCCTCAGCTTTCTCTACAAAGTAGCTCAGTAGTAGAAGTTTGAGGAGCACTGCTGGACTATACATCGTTGAATTCTTCCTACCTGTCAGCTGAAAGAATGTCAGTAGACCCAGTCCTTCAGTGCTTGTTTGACAGAAATCTTAGTCCCCTTTTGTTGTATCAAACAAGTTTTTCACTGATCTTCAAGAGCTGAAAACAGCAGAAAAATGACCTCCTAACCTGCCTGAAAGCAGATTGTTTTGGAGCTGCAGGATTGCTGGTGTTTAATTCTCCATGTTGAACCCTTTTTGTGACTCAGCTCCTTCCAGAAATTTAAGACTTCTGACATTTGGAAATTCTTTCCTTTTCCTTTTCCTTTTCCTTTTTTCCTTTTCCTTTTCCTTTTCCTTTTCCTTTTTTCCTTTTTTCCTTTTTTCCTTTTTTCCTTTTTTCCTTTTCCTTTTCCTTTTCCTTTTCCTTTTCCCTCTCCCTCTCCCTCTCCCTCTCCCTCTCCCTCTCCCTCTCCCTCTCCCTCTCCCTCTCCCTCTCCCTCTCCCTCTCCCTCTCCCTCTCCCTCTCCCTCTCCTCTCCTCTCCTCTCCTCTCCTCTCCTCTCCTCTCCTCTCCTCTCCTCTCCTCTCCTCTCCTCTCCTCTCCTCTCCTCTCCTCTCCTCTCCTCTCCTCTCCTCTCCTCTCCTCTCCTCTCCTCTCCTCTCCTCTCCTCTCCTCTCCTCTCCTCTCCTCTCCTCTCCTCTCCTCTCCTCTCCTCTCCTCTCCTCTCCTCTCCTCTCCTCTCCTCTCCTCTCCTCTCCTCTCCTTCCTTCTTTCCTTCTTTCTTTCTCTCTCTCTCTTTCTCTCTTTCTCTCTTTCTCCCTTCTTCCCTTCCCTACCTTCCCTTCCTTCCTTACCTTCTCTTTCTCCCTTCCATCTCTTAAACCAAGTTTTAGAGTTTGTTTTTGTTTTTAAATTGCAAAATTCCTTATAAAAGAGAGTGGTTATGAAGGTTTCCTTGTCCACAAAGAGGTGTGAAGAGAAACATTCTGTTACCTCTACATCAAACCTATCTGCTTTAATCTGAGTTAGCAGACATCTGAAGAGCAGAACAATTGATAAGGCTAAATTGCATTTGTGTTATTGTTATTAATTATATAATGCTAGCTGTCAGTTTTGAACAATGTAAAAGAACTTAGGGCAGTATAACAGCCCTAAAAAAGAGAAATTTGTTAGTTAAGAACCCTGGATGAATCTCTGCTCTGTAGCAATATTATCACCAATTTAGATTCATTACAGTGAACTGCAGGAAAATTATTCCTTTTTAGATTTCCTAATCCAGGTATTATAGTAAATATGGATATAACAGAGCCATCTTAAATTCTTCTTTTCTACTAATATCTAGATTTTTGTAATAAATCTGTCTTCTTGGCAAAGAATCAATAGTGCTAAACATACTTTTAATAATTAATGCATGCTTACACTGAAGCAAAAATATATAGATTTATAGGATTCTCTACCGTGGTGGAAATGCTGAGGTAATTTATTTATTCCTTCCTTTGAAAACCTGTGAAGTAGTAGGAGGAGTATTTTGGTTTCATAATCTGTTTAGCTCAGCCTACTCTACATGACCAAATCAACTGTGAGTGTGCCACTTGCTTTACATTTTCACTCCTTTCATAATTTTTTGGGGACCTTTGCAACTATCTTGATTAATACATCAAACCAAAGGTTGTGAGTGAATCTTTTGCTTGCTACCTGGAGTATGAGACATACTGACACAAAATGAGCTTTAGATTCAGATGGTTTATTAGTGCTTTTTTTTATTTTTGTGGTGAAAGTGAAGTAGCAAGATGAGTTGATGACAAAGAGACTCAATTGATCAAATTATCTTTCAACCAATGCTGGGCAAGAAGCTGACCCACAGATGAGAGTCACTGCTAATATGAATGTTAAGCCTTTCACTGTAAGTCACACAGAAGAAAATCCAGTGGGAAATAGACCTTCATGTACAGGACTGGAGTTAAGGTCTTTTAATTAAATTTAAATTTAAAGATTTTCATCCTCGTGGGAAAGGATATAATTAGCTAATTTCTGACAACTATTTGACCTGCAGATGCTGGGATCACCAGTCAGAGGAGTGCACTGAGAAGTACCACTAGATCATAATTATAAGATTTTTGGGAACTATTAATTATTCATGTGACATCTTGTTTACTAACTGCTGGGATAATAAGTTAGTAACAAGTATCAGCATCTTGTGTTATAATAAATATGTGTTTTAAATTGATGGTCAGACTCCAGAGCTGGCTTGAACTGAGTGGTTGTCATGTGCTGGGATCACTGTTACTGTCCTTGTAACTGGTACCAACATTCTGAAATAAAAAACCAGCTAAAATTAGTATAATTTTAATTAGTATAATTAGTATAAAGGAAGTAATGCAGTGAAGAAATATCTGCATTGACCTTAAGGAGACCCTAAATATAAGAATATGGCCAATACATCACTGGTTTTGCTTCTAACTTAAATGAAGTTAAATCAGAAGGGATTTTGGTCCCTGAGCTTTGTGCACCTGAGTCACATTCTAATTCAGTCTAGTTTAGAAAGAAGCCTTGTATTTAATTTCAAATTGTGTTCAGTGCACTCCATGATAATCTCTCAGTCCTTTCATGCTGTAGACATCACAGCTACTGATGTGGGCAGATGCCAAGAGCTACATCCCCAATTGCTGAACAGTTCTGACAGGATATTGATAAATAGATAGAGAAACCAAATACATGTCCCTCAGCACAGCAGGACAGTGTGTTCTCCTGTTTCTAGATTGAAGATTTGCTATCAAACTCATTAATTTGAATACACCTTCATCATGTCTTAGTAGGTGTCAGCTGCCATTTGGCCATCAGCAAAACTACAGGGCTGGCAAATTCATCCAGTGTGAAGGGAAAAGACCCCAAAGCCATTCTGAATTATTCTTGCAGGAAGTGCTCTATGGGAGTGGGAATCATAAAAGTTGTGCTCTATAGAAATTAAAATTGCTTTGCCTTCTCTGCACTGCCCACTTTAGAGACACAGAAAAGTACAGTGCACTCTGAGAATGCCAAAGGAAGTGCATTTGAAAGCAGGACATCTTCCAAGAAATCTAATGATTAATGTACTTGCTGTTGCTCTTGACTCCTTTGTGTGTTAGAAATGAGCTACATTTAAGCAAGTATACTGAGGATTTTATTCTAACTGCTCAAAAAAAAAAAAAGGAGGTAGTTTGTTTATTGAATAAATTTGCAGCTACTGTCATTTTAATCCTGAAAAATTGGTTTAGCAAAAACACCTGGTTTTTCCAATGTGCAGATATAGAATGTGAAGAAGCAATTACAGACACCTTCTTTCAGCAGGGATAATCTAAAAGTGAAGCCTCTTTTTGGACATCTTCTGAAGACAGAAACTTTACAAGACAAATTTGTTACCTTGTTTTGTTCTAAAATGCCTTGGTAAGGGCAGAAGTCACCTCATCTGGATTCCTAATCTGGTGAGAGTCTTTAAGCTGTCATAGTTAAAGTTTCTTTCTACCAAAAAACAGTTTATATATTTTTTTTTTCAAAAGTAGCTACCATTCAACCTCAAGTAGAAAACTGCAGCAGAACTGCAACTCTGAAGTGGCCCAGGCAGGCAGTGGCTGAGCTGTCAGACTCTGCTCCCTGACAGAACCAAGGGGTCTGCGCCCTCTTTGTCTGCTGGATGCCCCGACGGGTCGGGGGGATCAGTCACCAGCTGTGCTTTTACAGCCCCTCTGCCTCACCTGTCTGTAACTTTGGATGGTGAAGAGAAACCATCCTGTGGCTGTGCTGGTCCCTACTAGTGAGAATGCTACAGGCACCCAAAATAGGAGCATTCAAATCAGCCAGCATGAACAAATCTATGTTATTTTCCAAGCAAGAAAATCACTCAAGTTATGCTTTTTTGCCCCAAGCAAGAGATTAGTATAAAACACATATGCACATATACCTATATGCAGTTAAAGGATTGTTTTCAATCTCTGCCTCAGGGCCCAGATCAGCACATATTATCTGTGCATGAACATAATTTCCATTTAATTTGAGCAAGAACTGTGAAACAGATAACTTTTTTTGGTTAGTTGGCTTAGTTTTCATGCATTTGTACTACAGCAATTTCAGGGTCTGTAAACTTAGGGTAAAGCAATAGGAGGACTGGTGGGAGCAATTAACTCAGTACTATTGGCTTTTCTATGGCTAGACAGCGAACAAAACCAAACATTCATGTCTTTTCTGGGAGTTGAGAATAATGTACGTTGCTGGACAAAGTGCTAAAGGTTGTAATATAAACAAGACTCTAGTCTAGGTTTGACAGCTACGTTAAAATTGTAAAACATTAAAGATGCTACCTGTACATAATGTTCAAATGGTTTATGAAACTTCCAAGTCAGCTGGTAATGTTCAAATGTATAGTTTTCTCTTGCAAATGCAACCACAAGCAAATTCTGAACTGAAGGTTCTGAATAGTTTGCAAAAATGCATTGTAAATGAAGAATTTCTCTTTTCAAATACTCAGAACATGCATTTTTTTCCTGGTTTTGTGACTACTTCAGTCTTCCTGATACAGCATCCACCCACAGTGCTTTTCTTCTGAAGGGAACAAACAGCTGGCAAACACATGAATGTTATTCTGTTTAAAATTCTAGTTAAATTTAACCAGTTGCCTGTGCTCTCAGACAACTTCAGATGGAGAAACATAAGGCTACCGTACAGAGCTGATGCTGATTTTGAGGAGAAATTTTGAAAAAGAAGTGGTGATTATTTTTTAATTATTTGTAGTAGCTTTGTAATTTTCCCGCTAAAATAATGCCTCGAAGCTGCTGGCACTGTGGTAAAAAATGTACACATCAGTCATTTGAAATGCTTTCCAAACAGTAAGACACTGCTATTCGGAAAATAGAGCCACAAAACAGCTTAGTGATTTATCACAGAATCCTGGAATGGTTTGTGTTGGAAGGGGCCTTAAAGATCATCTAGTTCCAACCTCCCTGCCATGGGTAGGGACACCTTCCACTAGACCACTAGGTGAAACTTCATCTAAAGTCTCATTTCATATCTTAAATATCACTGACCTCTTCACTGCTGTGCCCTCACACTGGCCATGATGACTTTTGGCCAAACCACACAATCTTGGTTTAAGCAAAATTCTGTGCTATGTGACATGTGCCAGCACATGCACACTGCAGCACCCCTGGCTTTGATGTCTAGGGTCAAGAGAGGCTGTCTGTCTCATGGAACTCCAGCAGGACAGTAGGACCATGGGGGATGCAAGAAAGGCCAAGTGCACAGCATATCTTGCACCTGATGCTCGCTCTAGAAGGTGTTCGTGTGTCAGTGTAGGTTTAGGGCAGCGTCTCCTCTTTATTTCCAGAACTAGGGTGCAATGTGTGTACTAAACAGTGGGCATTTTCTGAGTAGGTGATTTTCTCAAACACACACTCCTCTTATCAATCAGGACATTTGGTAGAGAATTTGCTTTGATTTACAGAAAATTGAATAAATCTGAGCAATTCTTCAGTTGCTCTGAAGAGGAGGCTACTCCTGGTGTTTCTTAGAAGCCCTGTGAGTTAGTAGCTGTATGTGTTGTATTTTCTCAGTCCAGAAAACTATTAAATAGGCGGTATGTAATGTGGAATTACTCATAGTACTAGAGAATCAGAATGAAGAGAGATAGGCCTACCTTTATTAATTCAGGAAAAAAAAAAAAAAACAAATTGATGCAGTATTTAAACTAGAAAATTGCTATAATGACAAATGACAACCCTGTAGCCTGCAAAATCTGCTAATAAAGTGTCTGCTGTGGCTGTTATTAAAACTAAACTTATGATCCATGATTATCTAACCATTAAACAGGAGTGGGGGCGGGATATAAAATGGATATCTGTGTCAGATGATATTTCAATGCTGTGTGGACTGAGAAAATTATTCATCAAATTTGATTTCTGATGCCTCCCTTCTCTGAAGATTAGCCCCCTAAGGAGTTTACAGGCATTTAGAAAGATTCCTTCCTCCCTCCCTCCCTTTGTGTCCTTGTTCTCTTCAGTAATTACACTGTAAGCTTTCTTCACGTTTAATTTGTAGACTTTTAAAAATGGCTTCTGTAGAACAGCTGTGCCATGATGAGGTGTCTGACTGCAGAGCAGCTCTGCACTGCCAGGCAAGCATCTCTCCTATTTGTGTGGAATTATTCTTGTCCGGGTGAAATTTGCTGGACCTGTAACAGCAGTAGCATAGGTCTCTCCATCAGTCAGGTTGTGTGGATATTTGCAAACTTTTGCCTGAGTTACACCAGCTGAAATAAAGTTAAGCAAAAGGCACATTCAACTGAGGTAGTTGTTGGCACATTAGACTTTCTTTTTGATTGATGTGTGATACGTTTTTTGTTGTCAAGGAAATTGTTTACACCGTTTGACTAATGGGATGGATGGTCTGTTTGGGAGGGAAAACAGACACATATGGCAATGGAAAAAGCTCTTGTTTTGCTGGATTACTGCCCACATGCCAACAAAATGCTGCTTCAATTCCAACTTCCACTGGCTCCACTGTAGCCAACAGGAACTGAAAATTGTGAAAATGCTTATGGCAAGAGGGGAGCCTTACTCACTGAGACCAGCAAGCCACATGACTGCTGTGCATTCTGCTTTTATTCCTGCTCCTGGAATGGGGTGAAGATCAATATATGTTCTGTTAATTCGTGCATGGCTCCTCACCAGCTGATTTCTTTCTAGAGGCTGATGCTTTTCCCTGTTTTAGCAAATATCCCACTAGCAAAGGAATCCAGCACTGACCCTCAGATAATGAGGTTGCTAACATAAGATCAAATCCCTCGTCCACCAATGTCTGAAAAAGTGTCATGTTAAGTACTAATTGCACACTATGAAAATACTTTCAAGTGACAGGATAGGTAGATTTTCTGCATAGATCAGGGTTTGCTGGAATGCTTAATTAAAAAAAAATGCTGGAGAATGCTTTTTTTTCCCCCTCCCTGAATCAGGAAAAATCTTCTGTTGCCTGTCTTCGTGGCAGTGCCAGCTCTTTGCTGCTCTCAGCCTTCTTTTAGTAGGGCAAATAGGAGGCTGGAGAGGGTTCTCACCAAACCAGTTTTGTTCTGCTGCAGACTTTTATCTGCTGAGACCTGAGGTGGGTTGACAGCAAACCTGCGTAGTTTTGAGCATGTAACTTGGAGGAGAAGGTATCTGCATGTATTATACACCCTTAAACCATTTAGATTTATTCTCCAATTTCTGTATAGCAATCATTCAAATTACAGAGCAGAAGGTTTTGTGAATGATGTGCAAAGTACTACCAGGATTCTTTTAAAAATCTAACAGTCAATAAAGTATTCATGCTTTCTGGAATGAAGTTGGGCCTTTATATATCACTGATCCTTTTTTAATTTCATTTTAAATACCACTATCCTGATTCACTATGGAAGCATCTTCCATTTTCCATTGCTCTTCTGTTAAATATCCAAAGGGAGAATTTTCTGCTTACAGAAAAAGTAATTTCACAGATGACCACAATTGCTGAGGGCCAGATTCAAAAAATTATCTTCTCCTCCCTTTCTCCAAAATTTCCTGTCTTTTTTCATTAGCCATACACAGCAAGAGATGAAGCAAGCTGTATGAAATTTTGTAATTGGGTATCTCCCACTGAGGCCACATTAATATGTCATTAGACTAATATCTTTTACTGACACACTGATACAGTTTTCAGAACAGATCTGGAAACTTGACAATCTGGATATTGTATTTTAAAAGAATAAAATTACTTATAAATGTTTTATTTTAAAATGTCCTGATTTGCAGGGTGCCTTAAAATCTGGCTGAGAGCCTCCCATGTTATCACATCACTACAGAGAGCAGGTTGCCAAAGCTACAGTGAAGCTGTGGAGCTCTCAGAAGTCCAAGCAAAAACAGTACAAAGGTCTTGCACTCCAAGCCCTGCATTCCCTGCAAGTGGGGTGTCTGCAGCATGACTGCAGCACTGCATGGGGCAGACACTGCTTGCCTTGCATGGGGGCTTGCAGCCAGAAATATTTCACTTTCTGCTTAAAGTCATCAAGCAGCACATACTCCTGTATGAGGACAAAACCCAAAATTCAATCACCTTGTGTTAGTCCATTTGCAGCCCTTCTACCAGAAAGTGGACCACAGCTGTAGGGTGGGAACTGTGACTGTGTTGGATTTCTTTCCAGCAGAGGAATACTTGCTTTAAATCCTACATTAGTCAGAAGGGGTCTCAGAGCAGGAACATCAAGGTTTATATGTGGGGCTCATTTTTCACCAACAAATTTGAATGGGAAAATGGGAAAATTGGGGTAGATTTCTGTCTTTTGTTTTTGGGTTCGTTTTTTTTTTTTCTTTTAGATGAAGGGCAGATGAAGAGCCTCTGTTGCAGTGAACTCAGAGCAGAGACACTGTCTTCATTGTCTTGAAAAAATAAAACCAGAGAGAAGTACAAAGAGAATTTGAAGAGCCCTATGGTCCCAAAGGGCTGTCTGCCCCTTCTTTTAGCAGCTTTCAAGGTGAGTCGTGTTTGATTTCTTTTGGCATATCTTTATGCTGAAGAGCTGTGTCGCTGAGCCGCATTTAGCAGAGCGTGAGCACATGGAAGTTGCCTTTGGTACTTTACATATCTGTGTCTCCTTTCATCCCAGATTCTGTTAGTAAGATAAAAGGTCCTTGTAGGAGTTGATGCAGGATTAGGGCATATAGTGAGAATGGCACAGAGATCAGAAGCAGAGCTCTTTCAAGGCTAAATGGGCCACAGCAAAGACTACAAGCTAAACAAAACACAGGACTCGATCGAAAACATGTTAGTGGTCTCTCTCCTTTAAACTATGTCGATCTTCCCTGCTGCAACTGTGGCACTGTTTAGTTTTTTTTCTAGTGAGAATGAGAATTTAAAAAATCTATTTAAAGTGTTTAAGGAAGTGAATCTTACACCTGAAATAAATATGTTTTCACGAAGATTAATGTAGGCTTGTTCTGAGAAGTGAATTGGGTGAACAGAAAACAGACTGAGAATGCAGATACACTCTATGCCACTCATGAAATTTTATCCAGAGAGCTGCAGCCTGAAAATATTCACATAACTTTAAATTTCTGTTCCAGATTGTCATGAAGTATAAAGAGACTATTAGGGGAATGTTAAAATATTTGATTAAAGAAGGAAAATTGGGCATTTCAGAGATTAAAATTTACTGTATGTAATATCTTTCAGATAATTATCAAATCATTAATTCCAAAGTTCTTTGACCTGAATTTAGTTCTACAGCATGCATTATGATTCATTCATTATAAACTAATTGAGGAACAATTAATTGGTATTTGAAGGTATTAATTTTTTTGCTGTTGTTTAAATTCAGTTATTTTGTCCTATAACATAATAGATAAGAGGCAAAGAATATTGCTTTTTAATATTTTCTACAAATAAATTACAAAATTAATTGCTGGCTACACTTTAAATAAGAAGATGTCAATTACAAACCTTTATTTTGGAGGGTTATAAATCAGTTATACAAGTTCTCCCCAAACGCAATAAATTAATTAGCAGACATTGTCCTAGCAGACAAGCATGTTTATTTGCATCTTTAATTATCTCAGGAGTCTTAATCATTTAGCATTTTCTATGTGCCTTGAGACCCTTGAAGGATGGACACGGAAAAGTGCAAAGTTTTATTAATATTCTGTTTCATTCATTCATTTTAACTATATATGCCATGAGGCTATTTCAGCCAGTTGTGTGTGCTAGATCCCACAGTGTATCCATTAGCAAATTTCCATGGAAATTATTAAAGAATCATTTGAGAGCTGGTGATCACTTAATTTGAGAAGCAGAAAAGGTAAAAGCATCCCTTTAAGGGGAAAGATGAGCCACAGGACATAAAAACTGAAAGAAAGGATTTCTGTTATACACACCATAAACTTGAAAAGCCTGGTTAAAAATATATTCACATAAAGATAAGTATCTGTCTTTATAGATACCTCAGAGACAAAAATAAACACACCCAGATGGAAGCAACACACACCTCTAAATAGGGTCCATCATTTAGCGGTCATTTTGAATCACTGGATTCAACCACTTAAGGATATGCCAGTTCATATCATACCTGAGCTGCTAAATGGGGCTGTTAATCCCTTCTTCCTCTCCCCTGCCTCCATCTGTGTTCCTAGGCTTAATGTTAGCCTTGGGCTGAGCTTGCCATGCTTATTCCTGAAGTGCTATGGGCTGGTTCAGGAGCTAAAGACAGGAAGCAGTTTGGTTTGGGAGGGAAAGATTAATTTTCTACAGGTTTAGATACCTGAACCACCCCACAATGGGTCCAGGCAAGTACTGGAGCAGTCAGATGAACAGGAGAGGTGTGAAAGGACAACAGCTTAGTTCTAAAATCAGATTTTACTGTTGATTGAGACTTGTCCCTCTGCATTTGGTGGTGGGAGCCAGACCTTTCCAAAAAGTAGGGTGCACTCAGACTGTGTGCAAGTCCCCTTCTTCACTGACTACAGAGGAAGGATAAGGTGAAAACACTTCTTTAAAACTTAATGCCTAAAGTTAGATCATTCTAATTTAGGACAAACAAAATCTTGGTTAAATGAAGAATATGTCTTTTCATGGGGTTTTAGGATTCAAGTTAAAGAGGAATATGTCCATTTCTCTTGGGCTTTAAAGCAAAAAAAAAAAAAAAACCAAAAAACAAAAAACAAAACTTAAATGTTCATCAAGTTTGCTTTGAAAGCTATTTAAACGTCTGAATAAAAGGAAGATGTATTGTTATTTAGAGCTCCTTGGAAAATCTCCAAGCTTTAATTGCACTTCACTTTCATTTCAGCAAGAATGAATCTGAATGAAAGTGTCTCTGTCCTGTGGTGCTCTTTCATTCCCCATCTTAGTTCCTGCAAAAATAATGCTCTGCTGAAGCCAAGCTCAGCCAGGGCTGTAGATTTAGACATCTCTTTTGGCTCCTGGCTAGTTTTCTCTTGTTTTGAGACTAAATTAAAAGCACGTTTGAAAGTAGCAGTGTCAATTTTCCTAATTATCTGAAACGTGGAGACTATAAATACTACACTACCTATTAAACAAATACATTCAAGAACATTCAGTAGATGATACGCAGCCAAATTGACTTTTTACAGTGAATCCAGTGGTTTTCTCTGAAGTTTTCAGGCCAGATGATGTGGGCACACTGGGTGCAACATGCTGTTTCTGGGTATGTTGGACTTATGTTTGTGAACATTCACTGAAAATTGACTTTGTTTCCTGAGAACTTGCTGAACATGATCTCTGGAGTGTCTGTGCAAATGCTACAAGAATCAAAGAAAAAAATGAGCTGAAAGACAAGACAGCTCTGGAGAAACCCAGGTCTGGTTATCTTTTATGTGGGTAGTGAGAGGAGGACTCTTTCTCTACCCTGTGTCTAAGCACACTTGCTGAGATCTGTGGCAGTGCACTTTGAACTCAGCCATCAGCTTTCCCATGGGCACTTCTTAATTATATACACCTATGTGCTGAGCCATACATGTATTTTCATACAGTATCAGGAATTCCTCATCAGCTGAGTGAGGATATTATGAGCCAGGTTGTTTAGTACCTGCAGGCCACTCAGACTTTGGCTTACATTTAAACAGACATTAGGAAATTTAGGAACAGACTCTGGAGTCAGAGTCTGTGTACATTGTTATACTGGATCCTAGATGTAGGTAAAATTGCAAAGCAGGAGAAAATTGGGCATATCTATAGCTGTCATTTTAACTCATATAAAGAAAACAAAGAAGGACTTATAAAGAATGAGATTCTTTTTTCTCTATTAGTCTCTAATCCCAGTTATACTGCATTTGAATTTCACACACTTAAAGAATTTTAAAAGTTTTAAAATCAAATAAAGAAACTTATAAAAATCTGTAATGGAAACTTTCGGAATTTTCAAAAGCATAATATTTTCTGTGTCAGTAATAATACAGTGAAAATATCAGTAATAATCAGTATTCTATATGCCTGCTTTTAAAAGGGAACAGTACTATTACAGGTAATACACATTTGTACTGACAGTAGCCAGTCAACCAAATAGAAATGAGTCCATTCTTGTACTTTTTTTCTTCTGTTCTGTCAATGTCCAGTGACAAATCTTGCATATTTTTGCATGTTGGTGTGAGGTTGTACATGTACATATTTCATATGTGTGGAAAAGGAATCTAGGGAATAGTTCCCATTCCTTTTCAGGAAATGTTAAATGCATGGAGAGTTTGCAAGAAAACTGGACATTTCCATAGGACTTACCTTCAGAGAGGAAGGAGCAATCTCTGCTCTAATCTCTGTCCTCTAATGATCTGATATTGTCCAGTGCTGGCTGGCCCAGCTGTTGGTGGTTATGTTTTTGAACATCTGGACTTAATCTGCTCAGAGAAGTTTTTTGTGCGTTTTCATTGTGAGGAAGATGGAGTCTGCACCATTGACAAGCTGTGGGACTTGAGATTATAATTTTGGCAATTTTTATCTTCTATTTTTAGTAGTGTTGTTCAAGGTATTCTCACACATGTGAGGAAGTGTTGATGCTATTGGGCCTTAAACACTGTGTGCAGCTCCCTGCTAACCTTCTCAGGAAAATGATATATGGAATAAAGAATGGCTGCAGGGTTTTGGAAGCATGACCTATGAAAAAAAGCTGAAAGATTCTTTGCATTGGCAAAACAAAAGCTGAAGGGGCTTAGACTGCTCTCCTTGACAGCCATGAGGGTTGAACCTGAGGCTTCTCATGAAATTCAATATACACATCTTTGCATTGAGGTGCTGTGAGCCTACAGACCAGATTTATTCTATGAAACTTAATTTTGCAATTTGCTCATTACAGATTGAAAAAAGTCTCTAAGATGCGTTTATACTGCCAAATATTTCACAGAGATATTAGTGAATTCTTGAATTAAGAAATGTCTTCCATATGCCTCACAAAATTTAAATCTAAATACATAAACTGTCAATGTATATAGATTAAACAGATGTATTTTGATTTTCATTATGCAGTTGTTTTTCTAGGATTTTTTTTCTAATTCTGCTTGCTTCAAAACTAGTACTCTCATTCTTGATTTAGCATTCCTACACTTGATCACTGTTAAAACTTACTTATAAATGAGATGGATTTGCTGAAGTTTTATATAAAAGATACTTTTTTAACCCATGTAACACCTAATGTTTTCATCATCTCTAAATGAAGTAAATTCATCTTTTTGCAAAATCTAAATGCAAGGCTACAAAGTTGTATATAACAATTCTTTTATAAGCTGTGAATGCATTGTTCAGTTCATCTACATGCAGAGCTGGTAGTGGTAGTGGTATTCAAGAAGCATATGCGTGGGCTAATTGGATTTTCCATTTTACATTACTTCTTTGTTGAATATGTGCAGGCTTAAAAGATTCAGGGTAATAAAACCAGCATAATGCTACATGTATATGATTACCTCTGTCTTGTCAATGACTTAATCTCAGAGTTAATGTCATTTATTTTTCAGATGTGAGAATGAGTCATCATCTATCAAAATATTAAACTGATTCTCACGCTACAATATTGATTGGCAGAACTGAAACTGTCCTTAAAGTTGTTTTTTCGAGTTTAAAATTTAATGCAACAAGACCTAGTTGTGGGTAGTATATGGCTTTTTCTCCTGTGACATATTGTTGGAACAACTGGATGGGTGAGGGTAGCCAGGGAGTTTTTTTAAAAGTTGTCCTTTTTTTGCTGAACGCCTTAGTAGGAGAACATTAACAGTAGTTTGATTTTGGGATTCTCTTGTGAGACCACTGATTCACCTTATTTGTCTCTCTTAATGATGACACATTGTTAAGATGCACGAAAAATGGAGAAAAAACCCACTAAATATAAAAAAGAAAAACTGTCTATGAGGATTAAGGTAGATTGGGACATTTAGGCACTTATTTTTACTGAAATTCAGCAAGTGGGGCATAGATATCAGAATTTAGTGGAAACCTTTGAAACTGTGTCCCTCCTTTTCACGACCTCCCATTTTGAAGATACTGGAAGGATGAGAACTAGATACCAGCATAACAAAGAATCTTATCCAGCAGTGAAAAAAATGGGTGGAAAAACGTTGGTGTGGGAATAGAGGCATTTCCTCTGGGTAGAAACAGCAATAGGGCAAAGAAGCTGGATCTGCCCCTAACATCATCTGGAGTCTGGGAACAGGCCTACAGGATTTTCTGCATTTCTTCTGTACCTGTCGCCCTGTTTTCTTTCTGTTTTTGAAGGGGAGTTATTTACTTGTGGTATAAACATAGCTGGGTTTTATTGTGGTAAGGCTGTCAAGTATCACACCAGCAAAAGTCCAGAAAAATCCCCAAAAGGCCACCGCGAGCATTCGTGCAAGTAATCAACAGTGATAAATTTAGCATGGAACATTTGGTGGTGTAAGCTGCAGATTGAGAACAATGGATTTCTCCAGCTATGATAGTAGGGACTAGCTGCCCCCATCCACTAATTATCTATGGAAATGAGGGTTGGGACTTGCTAGCAGGATTAATTTCTTGGCAACTGCTGAAAATTACAGTGATTTTGAGAAAGTAGCAATCAAAGAAGATGATTGTACATGTTTGTTTGCCAAAAATAGCACAGCTAATACTTGGCTGAGTTTTGAAGTCTTGAGCAAAATGTATCCTCCCATATCAGTACTGCCTGAATGCTGAACAAGCAACATGAACACTATGGCATCCTGAGGTAGTAAAAGCATTCAGGAGACATTTGAAGATGTCAAAGCATCTGCTTTCCCCTCTTATTTTGTGAACTTGTGTTAGACAGAGGCTATGACATGGAGGTGGGCTTCTGTCTCTGTAGCCGTGATAGTCTTCCGGTGTTCCTGGAGATGGTCTGGAAAGGGGAGCAGAGCCAAGGGGAGCTGAACAGTAGAAATATTGCAGAGATTTGTTTCCCAGGACAGGCTTTCTATGCCAGATGATAAAGCAAGCCCATATTCTGTTCTTACATGTGGTAGAATTTTGTTAAGATTATGGAAAGGTTGGTGATTGTATTAATGGTTTCATTGATTCTAAATTTCACTCTATCAGTTTAAACAAAGGCTTAGTCATCCTGCTCACTGTCTAGAACTGCACTTTCTCCAGAAGATATCCAGCTTTACTAATTCAGGAAAAGGGAAATATTGGAAACAGAGTGAGAGTTGTTCAGGTCTTTGTAAGCCTGCTCCTCTGTGGAGGCTGCAGACTACAGGTCACTCCTCTGAGCTGGCAATTCCCAGGTTTTTCTCTTGCTGGTTTATCATTGCACAATTAGTCTAACTGCTTTTATGGAAGATTTGTGCAAAGCATACTCAGTCCTTTGTTTTATGGATAGTTGTTATTACAAACTGAAATAGCCTCAGGTTCTTAGTAGAAGTATATTTTAAAAAACAATGAAACTTGAAAAAGTCACAAATATTCATAGCTCCCTTAGCGATGATCTTGGAAAAATTTCAATATATCTTTATATTACACTGTACATCCTTTGAGTCAGACATCTCCATCACATGCAGACCACAGTATATTAGACAGCACACTGAATTCTGCATTAATGACTTTAAAATAGTCCTCACAACCCAGTATATTGCTTGAGCTGTGGGAACAGTTTTCTGCGAGGCTTACTGCCAAATCTTTCACTTTTGTTATTCTGGTGTGAAACTCTGGCAATTTAGTACAAGCCTGTACTAAAAGCTCACATTTGATATACTCACAAAGTGCAAAAATCAATGCATGAGCAGGCAGAGAAATACTAAAATGCCTGTAATCTGAAAGCAAGGCTACCTGCAATCCTATTTCATCAGTCTGCCTAAGTACCCAAAGTCAAGACGCTTATCTGACCCATCCAGACTTCCTGATGATGAAAATCTCACAAAAACAAAGGATTTCTGAGACTTTGTCATTTCAGTCATTCAGAAAATACAAGACATACTTGTGCATCTTTCATATTTCATCTTTTGCTGTCTGCAGACAAATCAGAAAATGAGAACACTGAGCAACTCCTAAAAAAAAAAAAGTAACCTTTCAAAAAAATTCTTAACATTTTGGCTCATGTCTAATGACAAAAATGAGGTAATTCTGTTCTTGCTTTTGACACAGCTGATTGATCCCTGCTGGGAGTGCATGTTCACACTTGCTTGCTTGATTAAGTAAGACATGAAAAGGATTCGGGGACCAAATTCCAGACAGGTGTAATTCTACTCAGATTGTGAGAATTTTTTACCCTAGAGATTTTTAGAGCTTTTCACAGTTCAAAATTAAGTGACCTTTCTGATTCCACTTTACAAATGTTTTGTAATGAAAACAGAATTGGTATGAAACTTCATTATTATAGAAAAGCATTTCATACTGTGACAACCCAGTTCCTTTCAGAATAAATGCAAAACATTGTCCAAATTGAATGGCAAAAATGCCTATTCCTGAAGGGGCTTCAGCCCTGAAATTTTCAGCTGTAGGGTGTTTCCTGATCTGCCTACCTCCCAATAGGTCTTTCACTTGTCAATACAAGTGTTTTGTCAACCTGTCATTTTACCAAGAGATATTCAATCTTTCACATTCCAATTTACATATATACTGCAGTGTTTAAAGAAATATTTTTCAAAATATGTGCGCCACTGAATCATCAAATATATTAACGACCACACTCAAAATGTACTCCACTTGCAGGGGAATTACTGGTTCTGACTGCTGTTCATGGCATAGAGATCTTTGAAATGATTGCTCACTCACAAAACGTCCTGGACTGCAGCAGCAGAGAGAAGCATGAGCACATGGTATGCTCCTCTGTTCTCCTCCTATCTCCCATCATGAGAACAAGTCCTTCTAACTAACTTCTTGCCACTTTTCATGAGCATCTCAGACTATGAAAGATTGCTAAAAGTGATCCACAACACAGTTAACAGATTGTCAGCTAGAACAGTCTCCTCAGTCTGAAACCCAGCTTCAAACAGAGAAAAAAGTTCCCAGATTTAATTTTCTCTTGTTTTGACATTTGTGTGTCCCTGCATGGTTTTAATGATACAAACTTTAAAACATTAACAGCCTAATGATATTAAAATGAAAGAATAGCTTGTAAAAAAAAGCTAAGCCTTAATAATATTAAAATGAAAGAATAGCTGGTGAAAAATAAGCTAAAAGAGTAAGTCTTGTTCCTATTTTTATTTTTGAGAGAAAGGTTCAAGCCAGGTCACAAAGATAAAGTGCCAGAACATTTACAAAAAATGACTCATCACATTGTGTCCTAAAATAAAACAGCATGCACTTCATGCCTCCTGACAGAAGTGTGTCCTGCAAATTTCCCAGGCTAGATTTATAGACATACCTTAAAGCCAAAGAAGCACTTGAGCTTCTATTTGCTGATCAAAACCAGGGCAGGGCTCTGTTTTCAGTTCAGCCGCCTCTAATCAGTGGAAGTTTAAAGGGCTTTTGAAAGACTGAACAAAGCACATGTGGCTAAGACGAAGCACTTGTCAACTCCAGGGAGTAATCCAGCCTTGCCAGCCTGAGCCAGTCTGTTCCTTGCATGACAGCCCAGGCACAGCTGCCAGCAAGGGCCGCTCAATTCACTGAGAAGTGTGGAGTCAGCTATGGCCAGAGTCAGGGAAGCGTGGTCCTTCCTGTCTGAGGTACCTGCTAGGAAGGACCTGTGCCATGGCCATGTTTAGTGCTCCAGATGGCAGTTCCCCATGGCATGGTGAGCTGCAAGCCCTTCACATTCATCCTGTCACCTATTTCTGGGTTATACATCTCTAGTAGTAATGTTTGCTTCAGCCAGTAAAAGCGACTTTCTGAATGATGCTGCAACTATTAACAAAGAAAGCATGGATGACTATTTCCTGTGCTTAATTTCATTCCAATATACTGTAACCAAGAACAGATTGCAGATACAGAAATTCCAGTGGTCAGACTTTCCAGAGCCAGTGTTGCTGTTCAGTTTAAATCTGTATCCTTCCTGCTCAGGCGTATGCATTTTTATTTACTGCTATACTTTTACCACTGGACCCCAGCCACTCTCAGTTCAGTGACTGTGATTAGATGTTCAGGGTTTTCTTCTGTCCTTGTGACTGACTATGTCTTCAGACCCTGCTCTAGAGATAAAAGTAAGAATTCTTCTATGCACTTTTCTATGATGCAGATCAACTGGCAAATAAAATTTCAGACCAAATTAATAAAGTTTGGCAGAGTAAAATGGTATTTGAAAATGTGGTTTAAAAATGTGAAACATAAAACAGCACATAATAATAGAGGGCACTACCATTTCCACCTGTGCTAAACTTCTGACTTTGAAATCTATTTAAAGTGACCTCACCTCTAGCCCATTCCAGTTTTGCCTGTTCCAGGATAGGTCAGCAGGGGTAACAGAACAGCAGCAGTGTTAAGGATTGCTAGATTGTTAAAGTCTAAGGATAACTCTGAATCAAACTGACAACTCATACATTAAGACATCTACCAACTAATTCCTAGAGCACCTGATGAGAAAAAATGCATGTTTTCAAATGAGTTATGACTGGGAAAGTGGATGTAGAACAGAAGCAGTAGTTGCACCTTTAAGTAGAGTTAGGCAGATGTATCCTTTGCTGTGAATGCTTGGCAGTGCCACCAAAATACAAAATTGTCTGCTGTGACTGTGGTGTGATGGAAGATGTTCTAAACATTGTCAGTAGTATGTAGAGATGTGTCAAATGCCAACTATGAAGAAAAAACGCATGTTTCATGCAACTGTACATAAATAAATGGGGAGCTTTAGTGCCTGTCTGTGCCTATACAGATGAGGAAGTTAATCCCTCCAGTCCAGGGAGGCTGCAGTTTAAAAGTCTTGCTGTTAATAGTGCAGCTTAGAGCACTTTGTTCTCCTGCCTTTTTGTCTGTGGTAATCCACCTCCAGAACAATATTATAGATCAGGCACTCTGAATCAATAATATTTGCATGCATTTATGTGTAGTTCATGCTAAGGAGAGTAACCCAGAGCTAATTAAGCTAAAACATCATTTGTACACTTGGCAGCTCTCTGTTAATTTTGAACAGTCCAGTACATAAAAGCACAAGGATCAAAAGATCTAGAACTGAAATAGTAAGGACAGCTGGTTTTTAAACTGAAAGACTGTAAAAGTCAAGTGCCTCATGAAAGCATTTGGGTTTCTATAAAGCTAAATGACAGATCTTACTAATACCCAAAAGCAGGCAATAAATTATCCACAATCAGATGATAGTTCTCAGATTTCTTTAGCAATATCTGAATACCTCCCATGTATTTAAAAGTCAAAATTATTCTTTTTCAGAACTGTAGGAAGAACAGCTTGATGGATATCTATTATTTATTTGATCACAAGTGAGAGCAAAGATCAGCCTCTATGCTAATCAGGTTTTCCTAGTCTGGAACAAGATAATTTTTCCCATCAGCTTGATTTATTTTATTTAAGATGCTCACACCAGGATACCAGATACCCACACCAAGCTGCAGCTTTATTTTATTTCCCTGTATAAAAAATGGCACAATCAACAGTGCTTTGAACAAGGGCATCTCATTAATTAAGTAAAATGCATTTACAATTATATAGGTTCTAGATTTGGGGGAAGGGGATGTACGCTGTGCCTGCATTTATACATGGTACACTTTCCTGTAAAGAGCCTCTCCTTATCACTTGAAGATATGTAGAACCTATTTGTATGTGAACGATTTAACCCTTCTGAACCTCATTTAAATTTTCTGTCACTCTGTAGACAGCTCACAGCTTTAGCTCTGTATTTCATACCTGTCCCGTGCTGCTCAAAATTGGTCTGTCTTCCAAGCCCCATTGCTGTCTGACCACCAGCTTGAACTGAACAGGGCTAAAACAGAGCTGTTAATCTTTCTCTCTGATCTACCTCCCTGTCATGTCCTTCAACACTGCAATCCTGCTTGCTACTTTAGGCCAGTAACTGGAACATCATACTTGTCCTGTAATGTTTTCTGTTCTTCACAGTCACATTATACCTGAATCCCACAAGGTTGGTTTGGGTCTTTTTAAAAAATCTTAGATCCTGCCCACAAAGCTGAAATGCTCATCCAGAAACTGTTCATCTCCTATCTTGATTACTGCAACATCCTTTTTACTGGCGTTGCAAATGCATTTTGCTCTGTCCACATTCATCTAGAACATTGCTGCCAAGACCATTTTACTAGCTTGCTGTTTTAACCATATCCTTTAAGGACAAATGCAGACAGTGGAGCTTAATTTGGCCAACACAGAATTCCCTTATATCTCATTTACACCAAATAAATGAAGGTACCTATTTTATTTGGCTCTATTTGACTTGCTTCCTTCTCCTAAAACATGCAGGACAGTGTGGATTCTCTTCTTGCACCTCTTTCTGCTTTCTAGAGGCTGGCTTGTAGTGGTTGAGCTCTTGTACTCCTTAAAGGAGAAACCAATGTGCTTTTCTCTGTTCTACTTATACATGAGCAGCACTGTCAGAGGGATTTCACAGAGCTGCTTCCTCGTTCTGCTTGGATACGTAAATCACCATCATCTGAACAAAAATAGATGTTGTTCATGTATGGTGCTGCCACTGATCAACCTGACAAATGTTAACTTTCTAAGCTTCTCTGCTCTGCCTGAGAACATCTTGACTCTTCCCTTAAACACAGATTGTGTTCTCCCTGGGGCAAGGGCTGTGTCTGAGACATGATTAATGGCACAAAGCACCCACTGGTGTCTACTGACTGCAACCAAAAAAAAATACATTGTGTTTGTATATTTGCTCCTATTTGGTGTCCTGTGACCTTCACTAGTGTTTTTAGAGTAACACTTCAGCAGGTACACACAGGAAAAAATGATCCTTTTCAACATATATGCTTGGAGGAATGTGCTTACAGTTAATAGATACAGTAGCCATCAATAATAAGGTGCATGTATGGACAGGTGAAGACAATATTTGGAAAGAGAAGAAAACCTATTTCTTTTAGTATGTATAAGAGTTCTCTAAATACCTTTATGATTTTCAGTATCAAATACAGTGACAGCAATTATTATGAATCTCAAGAAAACATTTTTTCATTATGAAGAAGAGAGAAGAGAGACAGAAAACTTAGATCTCTTGCCAGCATTCACTACAATCTTCAACTAATCGGATCTGGGGAAAAATCCAAAATTAATACTGTCAAACTGAGCAACAGATGTTGAAAGAGAATCAGGCACTGCAAGAAAATTGATGTGCCAATGAAAATTAGATAGACAGGAAATTCTCACTAAATAAAACCCAGCAGGTTACAGGGGCTCAAAAAAAAAAAAAAAAAATTAGATCATCTAGCCAGTTCATCTTTGTGTAACCATATTACTAGTGTTTTTCTTTTTTTTTTCACTTGTTATATTTGTGTAGCAAAAAGAAATGTGTATGCTGTTTTACCTTCCTGCAAAACACCTTTTCTCTGTTCACTCAAGACAGATTGGCTTCATCTTACTTGCAAGACTTTCTAGGTTGTGTTTTATCTTGTCAGCCCTTGCTTCTCTTCAGCAGCCATTGTTTGCCTTTGTATCTGGGCGCAGACAAAGAGGCTTCAGTTGATTATTTGCAAGAATGTGAAATAAATTTACATTCATCAGAGTAATGGGTTTCCATTTCCAGAGGCTAAGCCAAGGAACAGCTGAATTTAGAAGCAGACTTGTTTGTAGGGTGGCTACAGCAGCATCCATCTGTAAGTGGTTTTGCACAGCATAGGCACTTTTAGGGTATAGACTTTGTTATCCCTACATTGCTCAGACAAGAGCCCAAATATTGGAAGGTTGTCTGCAGATTTGGAGATTCTTTTGCCAGCTACAACTGCCAGGCCCCTCATTTAAGTCGGTAAAACACATGTGATTAGGTCAAATATTTTTGAGCCAAAAGCTCAACAAACATAATAATTTGAAAAGAAAAAAAAAAAAAAAAAGACTAATCTTCTGTGTCTTCTAACTCATCTGATGTTTTCTCTCAGATAGCAGCTGCTGCTTTAAGTTGCACACAGCATTATTATTTTTGTTTCCCTGGTTTGACTCATTTCTTTTGGAAAGAGATCTCTTAGCTTTTTTTTTGGCAAGCAGAAATCTGGCCTGACTGTGGATTTTTCTCCCACTCTCACTCACTCACACATGCTTTCCTTCCTTTGCTGCTTTTCCAGCTCTGTAGCTGTTCCTCCCTCTGTTGTACTTGCAACAAGCACAGGGGGTTCATGCATTAGCATTAGGAGGTACCTACAGTCTGACTGTGTCCTGATACCTATGTGCTGCCTCTGTTAACACTTCAACAAATAAAAGCAAGTTAAGAGATTATTTTGTTTTTAGGGATGTGGAAACTAACAAAAAAAAAAAAATCACTGTTTTGGTGTGTGTGTGCATACATGTGTGTGTTAGAACTGGAAAACTGGAACTGTGATGAACGGGAACATTTACTGGCTTTGGACTGGTGAAATACCTTAGCTGTGTGTAAGCCAAGCCCCTTACCAGATGGCAACACTTCAGCTGGCACGGATTAGGATAGGTAAGCAACATTGTGCAGACTATTGAGTTTCTGAGCTTTCCTGTCCTTGTTTAACTGATTTTTCTTTTTAATTTAATTTAACAAGTTTTCTCTTGTTTTCTTGGGATCTCTATGAGTATCTGTTGTGGTGGTGCAGACTGTGGTATGCCTTGCCAGAGATGGAGACAGGAATCCACACAGAACTGGGTACAGGTTTCCCTTGGAGGCAGAACAATGGAAGATCTCCATCAGGAGATCAGGAGTAGGGACTGTGCTGCTGCACCAGTAATTGCTTATCAGGGCAAGGAAACAGGGTGCTTTTCCTGTCTTAAGTCCTTTACATAGGTATTGTGCCAACAGCATCCTACTGTCTCTATCATCTGATAATTAGCTGCAAGTTTCCCTTCAATGCCAATCAATTCCCTGGAGATTCTGCAATATGCTAATCTCTTCTTCCCAGGTCCATCACTTCATTCCATGGCATTCAGAGCAACACTTAGACCAAGCTTCACATGAAAAGAAAGTAAAAATCACTAAGGAGAAATTAAACCCTGGGTTTGGAGTAAAGGACATCATGGGAGTAAGGAACAAGTAAGAACCAAGTCCACTGGGGTTCCAGAAAATGTTCACCAGAGGTCTTCTCAGTTCTTGTCCATCCCTTTGTCTCTAGGTTGCAGCAAAAGCAAACATAGCAGGTTTTATTAAAAAGGTGATACAACCCAATGGATCTCATAAAAATAAAGCAAACAAAATACCCTAGGAATTGTAATCTGATTTTCATATAATGTAGTCCCTTTAAGTTCTACTAATGTTGTGAAATTTTAGGCTCAGATCTGAGTTTTCTATTTTGATGAGTCTGGAACAGCAAGGGAAAGAGATGGATGTAAAAACGAAGAATCCCAGAGCAGCTGTAGGTACCCAAAAAGTAATGCAGACCAAAGTGGCTCATCCTGAAGACTCTTTGCTAAAAAATTGGACTCTGAAGTTGCTGTAAGGCTTGGAGAGTGGCAGGTTGAGAGGATGGTATTATTACTTTTTCTCTTCTTCATTACAGGGTGTTTTCTTGAATTGATTATAACCTAGTGTAGCTGCTGGGTAAGTTAATGAATTTAGTGCGGTAGGGGGAGGCACAATTTTTATGTATCCAACTTCAGATATGAAAACAGATTTGATATTCCTTGTCTGAGATTCAGGCCACTGAATGCAGAACAGAGCTGACTGGAAAAGCATATATTTTGCTTCAAGTGTTGCTTTGTGTTAAGGATGTACTTAACTCTCTTCCCAAACTGGTACTTCTCAGGTTTTATTAGCACTCTTAGCACCCTAAATAAGATTGGAGTAAAGAAAGGAAGGAAAATTTCTTTGACGAATATGTCAGCTAAATGTCTTTCTTTTTCCCTGAAGAAGGTTGTAATGTGGTTTTTTATCTGATCTGCAGAGGAACTGAAGTGATACATGAGCACTTAGCAATAAACATTTTTAATGGAGACCCCTATCCCCAGCTTAATTTCTGCCCTCAGTCATATTCCATTAATCAATACTAGTGATGTTCCTAGTGGTTCCATTGCACCCTGTGAACAATTTTGCTGCTTGGAATTAAGAAATGTGCCTTGGGTGCATTTTGATACTCAGATTTAATAACAGGGGATCCAATATTGATTTTAATGGGAAATGGTTTGTGTGAGTGTGTACATCTGTGTTTTTCTGTGCACCAGTTTCCCGTGCATGCAATAGTCCTGCTCCTGCCCAGGTTTCTGGCTGTTATAGGGCTGAAAGATCATCAGAAATGGTACAAACCATGGCAATAGTGATTAGAGGAAAGTGATTAACTGCCTAATATGATCTTGCTTTCCGACAAAAGATGTACAAGTTTCCCATATGTCACATTCAGAGTTACTCACACACAAGCAATTTCCACCAAGCATTCTTGGCAGCATGAACATTCACAAAATTTAGTTTGCAACACTATCTGTCATATGATAGTGCTACTTTTTGTTTGGTTGAGTTCAGGTCTTAAATCTGGGCTTCTGAGGCCAATATTTGTAGTTACTTGCAATTCCTTTTTTGAGTCAAATGCACCCATGGGCAAATGGGGAAGAGGAACCTTAAATGTGCAAATAAATCTGTGGACTTTGAATGGGCTTTCTGCTGGTAATATTTACAATTATTTGAAATTGTATAGTTAAATTTGATTTCCAGTGAATCGTGGTATTTCACCAGCAGCCAGAAAGAGACATTTCAAGCCATTTTTAGTGGGTCTACATAAACCATTAAGACTGCAGGGCTGTTCAGTCCTGGAAAACAGCCTTTGCATGGTGTCTTGCTTTCACCTAAACAGAACAAAGGGCTGTACATGGGTCCTAAGTTTTAACCGAGCTCTATGAAAACACAAGTGAAAAGTAATTTCAAAAAAATTCTTGAAGCTATTTCAGCAGTGTACTTAAGCATGTATTTTAAGAGTTTTTCTCAGACCATGCTAAATGGTCTGAGAAAAGCCACAGCCACAGAAATATTTATGAGTATGTGTACTTAGTCACTACTGTGGTTCCAGTGAGAATACGCATTTGACATTCACAGAAAATTCAGCCTGGATATTTCACAGGCTGATGAGTTGCAGTATTTAAGGAAACGTTAGGGGTTCTTAGGTTTAGAGGAAGCCAAATTAAGGAGGAAAACTAAAATGGTTGGTCAACTTTAATTTTTAATGGTTTGTAAGTTTCCGTACAATAAACACACCTCTTTTTTTTCGAAAATGAGGGCAGTTTATTACTTGGTATGTGTGATCCATGTGTTCTTAAGGTAACTTTCCATTGAACAATGTAGTTGTATTGGGACACTTTCACACAGTCCTTCAAAGCCTTGCTCACCAAAACATATCAGGTCAACACACCTTTTGAGTGGGTCAGGAAAATACCACTGCTTTTCTTTTCCCTTGTCTGCATGAAAGCAGTCAAGGACCACTGTACTGAAGCTGGTGATCTTTCACAGGAATATGGCCTTAGACCCTCTGCTTTCTGTGTAGGTTAATAGCAACCTCTTCCTGCAGGTAACAGCCATTTTATGTAAGGGCATTTTTTGTCATTAGTAACAAAACCAGACATTCAACAGCTATATCTATATGAATTATTTCATACTGCTCCTATAAAAAGTACTTAAATTAAAATATAGCGTGAATAACTGTTTGCTTTAATACTAATACCTTATATTTATTAAACATGTCTTTAGTTACCACACCTTCCTGTGACTTTTCTCAGCCATAAGCTTTCAGCAAAAAAGACTATAGCCATAATTTATGTACTCCCGTCATACAGATAAAGTGTTTGTGTTCAATTTAAAAACTATTTAAAAAATGATTTTACAATGAGGGTGAATAAATTGTTAGAATTTGCAGTATCACAGTACACATAAGATTTCTAAAAGGGCTATACTCAATATTAATAAAATTAAAGGAAGCCTTATTAAATCACAGAATCTCTAAAACTATGGATATAGAGTGCTGTCTTAAGCAGTATTTACAGATGCACTTTTGTATATAGACTGTGATAATGAAACTAATCCTAGATTTTTGGATAGTACATAGCACAAACTGACTTCTACGGAATCACATTTTGCCATTTGGCATGACACATTCGGAGCAAGTCATATGTATCCTGGGGCTCCCAGGTAACACTGGTTCTGTACGGTATTATGGCAGCAGCAGGAGCTGCCACTGAGAGGGATCTGCGCATGCTTGTCCATGGTGGAGAAACCAGGGACTGCCACCCCATCAGGACACAGCCAGGACCCACCCCTGTGGCCATGGGGGTGGGTACCCAGAGCACTCTGGTGGTTGATCACACTGACACCTGTATTTTACTGTAAGCTGTAAAAGCAACTAAACACTTCTCCACAACTCCTGTGAGTTGCAGAAGGTCTAATGTGTCAGTCTGGCAAGTGAATTTAGACGTAGAGAAACATCTTCCAAAATATAGACAATTAGGCACTGCAGCTGGTTACCTGGGGATGCTGCAGGGAATGAACCAACACAGGCTTTCAAGATCATGATGGACAAATTACTTTCAGGCATGGCATAAGAAGAGGTGGTCTTTAGATTTGGCCTAGGGTCAAGATTAGATCATTCTTAGAGAGTTTTGTTGGTTCTGTTCTGTGGGTTCTGGCCCAAGAAAGACAAGCACTCAGTTTACGCTGAAAGTCCACTTCCCTTTCTTCTTCTTCATTCACAGCTCTGCTAAATCAACATCTGTCTAGTTGGACAGATGAGTATTTACATATACACAAAAGGGACACAAAAGGATTTGGGCCCTCATATTGTAACCACATCTCACAAAAGTTAAAAGGGGAGCAGTGTACTAATGAGACTGATCGTCAGGAGACAAGGCAAATTAGAGCTGCTGAGATTGAAACTCGAGTCGGCAGAGCAGATCCAGTCTGGTCTGCTGCCAGCAGTAAAACAGGCCCCAGTCGGGGTCACCTTTTGTCCCCAGACCCAGAGGCACGTAGGAGAGGTGACCCTCTCCGGGAGAGGACGGGATCACAAAGCATCTGCTCTCCCTCACGCCATCTGGGCGGGCAGCGCTCCGGAGCTGGAGCCGCACGGCAGCTGCTGCCAGCGCTGCTGGCTCCTTCCTCCACCCGCGAGAGCATCCCTGCCGCCCCTCCCTGCCCTGCCCTGCCCGCGGCTGCAGCGAGCCCGTGGGCACTGGGGCACGCGAGGCACGGTCTGAGAAGTGCTTCTGTTCCGATCTGAGCTGTTGCTGCGCGGGGATCAGAGCGGCGATGAGCCGCTCCATCCCGCCGGGTCAGGAGGCGGCCCCGCTGCTCCCGCGCTGCCCGGTCGGGCTCCGCTGGCCCCGAGAGGCAGAGCTGCCACCGGAGAGGGCTCCAGACCCTCTTCCCCCTGGTCAGAGCAGGGAAAAAAGGCTGCACGATGAATTCTCAGGAGATGGAATGGCCTTGGCAAGTGACACAGGCTCTGTGACAGGCTCGAACAACCCGCAGAGCCCCCCTTTAGCTGGCCATGATGTGGAGTTTGGTCAGTGCCCCCCGGCGCTGGGTTTGAAGGGTGCCTTTGCCCCATTTGAAGGGAGACTTTGCCCGGTGTGAAGGACAGGCTGTGCCCGGGGTGAAGGACAGGCTGTGCCCGGTGTGAAGGACAGGCTGTGCCCGGTGTGAAGGACAGGCTTTGCCCGGGGTGAAGGACAGGCTGTGCCCGGTGTGAAGGACAGGCTGTGCCCGGTGTGAAGGACAGGCTTTGCCTGGTGTGAAGGACAGGCTGTGCCCGGGGTGAAGGACAGGTTGTGCCCGGGGTGAAGGACAGGCTGTGCCCGGGGTGAAGGACAGGCTTTGCCTGGTGTGAAGGACAGGCTGTGCCCGGTTTGAGGACAGGCTGTGCCCGGTGTGAAGGACAGGCTTTGCCCAGTGTGAAGGGTAGGCTTTGCCCGGTGTGAAGGGCAGGCTGTGCCCGGTGTGAAGGACAGGCTTTGTCCCATTTGAAGGGCAGGCTGTGCCCGGTGTGAAGGACAGGCTGTGCCCGGGGTGAAGGACAGGCTTTGACCGGTGTGAAGGACAGGCTGTGCCCGGTGTGAAGGACAGGCTTTGCCCGGTGTGAAGGACAGGCTTTGCCCGGTGTGAAGGACAGGCTGTGCCCGGTGTGAAGGACAGGCTTTGTCCCATTTGAAGGGCAGTCTTTGCCTGGTGTGAAGGACAGGCTGTGCCCGGTTTGAGGACAGGCTGTGCCCGGTGTGAAGGACAGGCTTTGCCCAGTGTGAAGGGTAGGCTTTGCCCGGTTTGAGAACAGGCTTTGCCTGCTACACCACCCGGGAGGTGGAAAGGGCACTGCCCGCAGCTCCAGGTGGCTCCTGGCAGCAGCCTTTTCTCCCCCTCTTCTGGAAGGCTCTCAGAAGCCCTTGGCCCCACCAGGGTAAACTGGTGACCCCCACAGTGTCAGGAAGGTGGTAAGCCTCCTGTCAGGTGGGCAGGGATGAATTAAAACTGCTTGCCATAGCAGTGGGTCACTGGGGAGGAAGATTTGGGCCAAGGACAGTGTTAAAGCCCAGGATTTTGGGGGCAGAGTTTCGGTAAAACAGGAACCACCTAAACCTTCAGCAAAATAATTCTTTGCTGCTGGTGGTCATCATTTTGCTTGCCATCATTGACAAAATACTTTGGAATAGGATGTGTTTACAGACTTTCTACCTGCACACTGAGCATCCTCAGCATTTCATAAGCTCCAACAACCTCTAAATATTTAGGTGCTTACACAAAGTATTTGACTTCTAGAAATGAGCTTCTGCTACTATTGGCCCTGTCTACTGAAGCAGAACAGGAAAACCCAAAGTCTGCAAAGGTAAAATTCAAGTTATTAATCTATTGGTTATGTTTCTCAGAATGAAGAAGTATGAATTACAATTATTTCATTTTTTTACATCTCTACCCTTGGCAATTGCTGATACATCTCTCCCAGTGAGGTCAAGCTGGGATCTTACAGGATTTCATGCAAATTAAATGACTGTAATTCTCAGAGTGTTGCTATTATCTAGAATCTATTCCTCATGTCACATACCTTTTGATTTTCCTAGCAAGTCCTTCTGTTATTTAGTGTGAACTATTTTTTCTTGCTGTAATTGGCAGTGATGACTACCTTGTACCAACTCTATATGTAGGTTTTATCTCCCCTCTCTTGTTTCTTGATGCCAGGGGGACTAACATGTGCCATGTTAGTTAATATTTTTTTTATAAAATCTCTTTTTCTTTTCAATCCTACTCCATGCAATTCCTATGACTGTCATGCTTCCCCTGTAGGTTTCTTGGTAACAAAATTGAAGTAATCATTTTTCTTGATGAATAGTAAATTCACAGATAGTTGAATATTGAGATCAAATTCTTACCAGTTTTAAATTGAATTCAGAGAATAGTTTAAACTGATTAGCATATGGAAAAGCTGAAATGTTTTAAAATAAGTATTTTGGCATTTAGAAGTTGGGTTTTAGTTGAAAAATGAGTGCAACTCAAGGTTTAAACAAAGCTTTTAATCACTGCAAAATATTAGGGCCAATGGAACACTTCATAAGGACTGCAAACAATTCTTCTGCCCACCCCAAAATGAGGGATCAGCTAGACTGGACACCATTCTGCAGGGGGAAGGTGCCATACATCACAGCAAAACAGAAAATCTGCAATGCTTGTCGTTGCTGTTTGCCAGGTGGTGTGGCTGGGGACAGGCTCCCCCCTCACCCTGTCTCAGTGTCTGATAGATTGTATAAGTCTGTTAATACTGTGTTGCAAAAGATACCCTACTTGACAGTGCATTTGAATGTTTGAAGGCATTTACACAGGAGCAAAATCAGGATAAAATGAAACTAAGTCTATTAAATTGGTTGGTGTTTTAGTCTTTTTCTCCAGGTAAAGATCCTTAGTGGTGTAATGTGGCTGCAACTCATTAGAGCCCAGCTACACAACTATTATGTTAAAGTATATTGAAGTCAGTGGAGTGATGCAGCTATGCTCTGGCAGAGGATCTGCTCTGCTTTTTGCCATCATTTGCTCTGCTGAGCTGAGTAAATATGGCAATTTCTTGGGTTGTCAGTAGGAAGGTCACTTTTACTCCTCAGTTCCTCTTCATCCACTCTAATTCAATCATTCAGTTCTAACTTTCAAACTTTTTCTCTTCAGATTTGACTCTATGGACAGTGAAGGGGAAGAAAAGTTCACCAGTACATGTAAAACATACATATGCCCATGGCAAATAAAGGAACTTCTGGTTATGTTGCCAAAAGCAAACAAGGCATGCATGCTGCTTCCAAGTTCAGACTCCCATGGTCCAGGTGCAGTCCAAAAAAGAGCTTCCTTCAGATCAAGACACAGCTTGCAGACAAGACCAAACCTCATGGTGACATGGAGAGCCACACTGTCTCTCCAAGGCTCCTTGTATGAGATTCAGTTGCCTAAATATAGGATTGCAGTGGTGTTTTCTCATCCCAGGCTGTGTGGATTTCCCCTGGGTCTTGTGCCATACTTGCTAGCTACATCCAGATGACTTGGATATTATAGGACATTTAAATAACATTTGATTTGAGGGTCCTTTTGTCCTTGAATATTAAGTCTTATGGTTCTGCAGGTTTTGGTGCAATATCCCCTCAGCTGTCTGTAATAGTCCTGTGATTTTCACACGTGCTTGCAATCATTTGTGCCCCTGACTTCAAAGCCCATGTGCTCTGCAGCCATCCCACTGCCTTTTCACTCACTCCCTTTGCATTCTGTACAGGGTGGAGTCTGTACAGCTGCAGGATGCTTGGCAATCTCCATCTGCTCAGCACAGAGAAGAAGCAGGCAGGTTAATCCCTTTCCTCCACTCCTTATTGTGCAATTAGGCCACTAAATAAGATCTGGTTTACTGATACCTGAAGAGGCTGTGATTTACTGGGTCTTGTAATAAATTTGCATTCATAAGGAGATAGCCAGAGGCAAGTCTGGAGTTTTAGCAGTGGCTAATTTGTAGCTTCACTCTTGGGATGGGAACAGAATTTTAAAAGTTCCCAATAATAAAGCAATTTGTTTAAAATCCCCAGTCCAAAAAACACGAATGCTTGCTTTAAAAAACTCTACAAAAAAAAAAAAAAATCCTCACTGTAGGGCCCATCCTTGATGTAATTGGAATCATTATCAGCATGGCTATAACTTACCCAGAGTGCCTCTGTGGGGGCTGTGCCTTTTGATGGGGTAGAGATAAGGCAGCTGGAGTGGTCCAAGGGCTGGAACAATGCTGGTTTCTGTGCCGCTGCTCCTTTTTGGTAAGAATTTTGCTTTTTGCTGTGAAATGTTCTGTGTTCAGGGCCAGACTGATTCCTTCTCATGTGGTATCCTATAAAAACCTGCTATACCAGGTAGAAATTAACAAATGAGTTGTAACTATCTTTGTACATTTTACAGGTTATAAATTGCAATATTATGTCATTCTGTTTTTAAAGTTCCATCTTGTCAAGCAGTGTTCTCTAGAATTATCTTGCATGTCTTCTAACAAATGCTGACTACGTCTGCTGTGTTTTAATTCTGTGCACTTCCAGTAGAGAACCTCAAATTGATCCATTGACTCGAAAGTGGATTTAGTGTCCGATTTGAAGTAGCTGCTTATTCAACTCTGGGACAAGAACAGTAATGACTGAAGGTTGTTATTGGTTGATGTTGCTGAGTGGTTTAAGTGAAATGAGGTTTTGGAGGATCAGTCAATTTTCCTGTGCACTGCTTTCCATGTAGCACTTGGCAGCCTTGCTGGCCCCTGCTAGAGCAGTGTTCAATGTACCATGGAAAATCACCCTCCTGGGTCAGGTGTGAGGAATATTGGCAAGATGGGGGTGGAGAGGGGAGCTGCATTGTTGTTGTTTGTATTTTAGCTGTTGTTTCTATGCCTGAAGTCCTTTAGCAAAAACCTCAAAGCATCACTCGGGAAGACTACATTAACATAAGGTATTTACAAACTGAAGGAACTCTCCTTCCATGGTTGTTTTAGAAGTGTTATCAATGGTGATATGTAAATAAGGAAGCAACCAGAAGAACAAGTAGCCCAGCTGACTTCAGTTAAATTGGAAGTATTACTAAAAAAATGGGGATGGAGCATAGTTAATGAAAGGAAAAGGACAAAATGGGTGAAAAAATAATGGTGATTTTAAGCAGCTGCAACAATACAGGCTAAAGAAATTTGCTTTTATTTTTTCTTTTTTGTTTGGCTAGTTTATTGGTTTTATAATGAATTACACAGAGATACAAGAGAGAAAACAACAGCAAAGGCCTGCAGTGAAATATTGTGGATATTTATAATGCTGTGGAAATGCACAAATGCTCAAATACATTGTCCCGTTCTGACTGCAGGTTCATGGCTATAACCTGGCTTATCTCCTTACATCTCACACCAATGAATTTAAGTCTGCAGAGGATAAAAATGGCTGTGCATTTTGCTCAAGCACATTTGCAATCCATCTTGTAAAATAAGAGAAAAACCCCTCTCAGCTATGGGAATACTCAACAATCTCGTTAATTTTCGTAAGTCTCCAGTGGGACATCATTTTCTTTTATCTTCTCACAAATGGCCTATAGAATCATATGCATCTTTTGCTGGTTTGGTATTGAGTGTGCTATAGTTATATATTATTTAACATTTTGGCCAAGTTTTGGTTTCATGAACAATTTATCTTCTACTGTGCATTTCTGCCCTTATGATTAATGAAGGTTACCAGCCTATGACTGCAAAGTGCCCTAGGTTCTCTCTCCTACCTAATCCTCTTTAAGTGGATTTTGGTCTAATTTTTCTATTCCTTCCTTTGAGCCAATAATTCTCCTCACAGGTGCTGAATAATGTCTTCATGCTGCATATTGCTCTGCTAGTGTCCATAGGGAAGCTACAAAGCTCACTGATGCTGTCATGCCCTGTATTTATTGTCAGGAATTCTGGTAATGCAAAGTGCCTGGGGTCAAAGGGGCTATGGCTTTTAGTTTATATTTACAGAAATTCTGCAGCTGTTCTGATTTATTGACTTTTGTGATCTGTTTAACCAATGAAGACATACTGAAACCATACAAGAAATGATAATTTTTTCAGTGTCATAGTGAACCTTTGCTAGTGTAGGGTGTTGTATAATAGCCTGTTATTCAGCTATTCCCAGTTTCCACAGGAAAAAATAATTAGTGTTTTAAGACTAACCTCCTTAGGCTCTTTCTTAATGGACTACACAAAGTATATTTGCCTTACTTTCACAGCTCAGATTAGTCAGAACAAAATAGCATCTACAGTAAGTATTTTATAACCTGTGAAGAATGATCCTGATGTGAGGCTCTTTGTTTTTCCAAGTGCAGATGTGGTTTTTAGCACTTTCTTGGTTGTAGTGTAGGTGGGTTTTTCTCTCCCTTTGATAGAGCTCTGCTGTTACCTTTGTCCCAGGATGTTTGCAGCTGCGTAGGGGATTTCCGTGAGATTCTCGTGTAAGTTTCTCCCAGAACGAAATAACAAACTGAGGCTAAACTGTAAAATTAGTGTGTAAACCAATTCAGCTGGGGCTTATTGGTTAAATGGTAGAAGAGAAACGTCCAGCTTATATTTCTCTGGAGTGAGCTTTTGCATCTCACTTAAAATGAATGAAACCACACTGATCTGTGCAGACTGAGAACTGGGCCTGTGCTTTATCTTGGGAGCTTCCCAGGCCTTGATGAGAGGAGCTGCCTTCTCTGTACGAGTCAGCTACAGGGGTTCATCGGTGTACGTGAGTCATCACTGCCGGAGTCCCAGGGTGATGGGGGTCCTTGGTTCAGCAGCCATTGCCTACAGCACCGACCATGGGCAGTGTAGCACTTTGCATCTCTCTGGTTTTGCTCTGCACTCCTTGTTTTTCTATCAACACATGCACGTGACACACCCCCATGCACTCATGTGCACATGCAGTGTGTGCCTGTTTCATGAGGCTGTAGGAAAATGACTCAGTTGTGGTTTAAAAGTAGGTGGAAATCCAAGCATCCACACAAACATCTGTCAGGCAGGTGTGGGAGTTGCAGCCTTTTCATAAGTAAGTTATTACTCTCTCACTTTTTTGAACAGCTTAATAAAAAAAATCCCATTCCACCTTGTGAGATGATGTTCAGAGCAGCACAGAGTTCTAATGGCTGATTTCAATAATAAAGACAACAGGGGACTAAAAGGTGCAGTGCAGGAAGCTGGGAAACACATTCCTTTCCCCAGAGGGTGTACTTAGCTCTGTGCCTTTGATCACTTGAGAAGTATCATTAGAGCACAAAATGGCAGGCACTAGGGTACATTATGGCAATTATAATGTGAGAGTTAAAAAAAAAAAATCAAAAGAAGTTTAGACTTATTTAGGAGTTTACTCCCATGAAGGTCTGATCACAGCTGAAGGATAAAATTCTCTAATAGATAAAATATAGATGCTCCAGTGGGACTATTCTTTGGATATTGACTCCCAACTTAGCTCTGGTACAGAACAGGTTATATTTACACGTTCAAGAAATCTAATCTGTGTACACACTTCACCATTACTTGCTATTTGTACTGCAGTAGCACCTGCAAGCCCTTGTTACTCAATGAGATCCCATTGTGCTAAGGACTGTAGAAATACAGAAGAAAAAAAACCACAGGCCAAGGGACAAAAAAGGCTCAGAAAGGCTTTAGACCATGAGGCTGCAACACAGTAGCTAGCCCATGGCAAATCAAAGTATTTGTCTTAATACCTTGCAAATAACTGTACAAATATTGCTGTGTCTTATTATCACATGCTGTTATGGAGTGGGTTTGTGTTCTGATTTATTAGTTCTAGAGAACAGAGGAATTCAAACAACAGTGCTTATTCTGAAGGGTTTTTAGTAGTGCCTTGACAACACAAAACCAGATTTTGCTCCACTATGACCTCGAAGAAACCATGTTTTCAGATAGAGGAGCTGCTCTAGGTTGGGGCAGCAGGCCACCGGAGGTAATATTTGCATACATCCCTGCAGTGTCCCAGGATTTAAGCTGACAGAAAAGGCCATACCCACTTTCTCCTTCCTGGGTGCAACATGCCTGTTCTAGTAATCAGGAGTCTGTCTGTTTGTAGATGTGAATAGGAACAGGAGCTAGGGATTTTCACACACCTTCAAGCTTTCTCTTCAGTGTTCTGAAAACATATTGTATGGTGTTAAGTAAAAAGTCTAGGTCACTAATAGAGAAAAATGCAAGACTAATATAAAACAAGACAACTGCAGACTCAGAGGGGCCTTGTGCTTTACCTATAAGATGTCTAGAGAAAACTGGCACAAGCACCAAACTAATGCAGCACTCTTGTGTCACCTGCATTCTCCTTGTCTGTACTGCACAAAATCCAATAATAAGCACAGCTTTTAAATATGCCTTTTACTGCCTCGGCACAAGCTGCATCGATTGTGCTCACATGCAACATCCATAACATAAAATACATCAGAGTTAAAATGAGAGAAATAACCCAATTTGCTTCTGCAGACGGTGAGTGGGGGGTGTTAAAGTTCCAATTGGGCACATATGGAACAAATCTTGTTGTAACATAGCAAAAGAAAGCATCTCAAAGAAACCATCTTATCATAATCATCAACCAAAACAGGCAGCCCACACAGCTTTGGCGTCTCAATTTTCTGCTCATTTTCTTTTGTCTGTATCAGATGTGTTGCCTATTTTCAGTAGTTCATAGATGTCTCACTGTGATAGGAGCTTGGAGAGCAGCAAGCACGTCCCATTTTCAGAGTTAGAATTGTTTCTCCTTTTACTGGTCCTCTCCCCTTCCCCTTTCTTTCTGCAGCCACTCAAACGTTGTGGAGTTGGTGGCATATACAGCTACATAATGCTTATCTTCTGGCTTACTCACTTGACTGAGAAGACTTCCTGCTGGAAAACTGTTAGCATTTCATAGGGAATGTCTGAAATGTGTTTCAATACTGGTACTCCATTTGCCAGAACTAGCTTCACCTCGTCTTCTTGCCACTTCTAAATGGCAAATATATGCAGTTGGTTGGTATATAAGAAATGTTATAGAAGAGGCTATTAGTTATGGAGGTATCACACACATCAGCACCTGATAAAGAAGCAGGAGACTGTGTTTTTCCAAAACAAGTCTCTCCAAACTTTTACTGTAATGACAAGTCACTTGCTTCTGTTTGCATTGTTTCTGCCTTTTATGAATGGGATATTTCTTTCTTTCTTTGCTTTTGTGCCCTAGTGTCTCTTAGTAATGTATTTGTTCCCATTACCCACAGCTTTTGGATTTTTGCCTTTTACGCATGAATGGTCTGAAATCTGCAGCCTCACTTCACACTGAGCTCCTGTTTTGGTGTCTAACTTACCATATGTTCCAGTGGGGAATTAATTGCTTCTGTATCTTTTTGGGCCTGCTGCTGAATGATTTGCCAAAGAGACACTGGAAAGTACAGTGAGCTATTTCTCCAAGCTCTTATCTCCTAACTGAAGGACTGGATCACACTTCACCACTCACAGTATCATAATAAGTTTTAATTTAGTAATGTTTTTGAAAGATCTTGTAAACCTCTTAGGAGCAGAGCTTTGAGAGTACGAAATATTAGTTTATTCATGAACTTCTAAAACCTTTCGTACTTTGAATTCATTTAAAAAAGAATCACAAGAGAGACAGAGAATGTAATAGAAGACAAAGTTGGACAATTGCAATCTCAATATTTTAATGTAATTAGGGAAAGAAAATAGATACTGGGAACATGGAGTCATTCATATGACAGTGTAAGAGTGAAAACAG
Source organism: Anomalospiza imberbis (assembly GCF_031753505.1). Lineage (NCBI taxonomy): Eukaryota > Metazoa > Chordata > Aves > Passeriformes > Viduidae > Anomalospiza > Anomalospiza imberbis. The sequence goes on along the minus strand of NC_089693.1, from coordinate 11,379,868 downwards.
ACTGAGCAAAAATGGTAAGGATACCACAGTGCTGCCCTTACACAAATTCAGGTTATTTCCATCGGAAGTATTTTCATGTTAATTCTTTTTCCCTCACCAGATTTTAGAGGCATGAGACAAAAGGCCAAGGCAGTCAGGTAGCTTACTTCAATCTGGAAAAATATAACCTTTGCCATTAGCACCTTCTGCACTGGAATAATTGAAAGGAAATTGTATTGGAGCTCAGGACTGCTTGTTTTAGAGGACCAGAAGAGGACAAATAAAGATCATGGAAAAAGCCTGAAAAACCAGAGGTTTTAGGAAAACAGGAACCAAGAGTAAACACGTCCAACATCTTTGGAAGCTGGAGAGGGCATAGTCCTAAGTCTTGGGAAATGTTCTTCATCAGCATTTCTTACTTGAATATAGTTCACTATAACCTGCACTCTGAAAAGAGTTTTTCTGTCTCTCAAAAAACCCCAAATTTCAGGATGCTTTCTGTAACACAAAAGGAAACTGCAACAGGCCAGGGCATAGCTAGCTGCTGCCCTTCTTCAGCCATGGCAGGCTAAAAGTTTAAGAATTTTTCAGGAAAAAACTGTAAGTGGAATTGGCAGTACCTTGATTTTTTTAGAGACATTCTTTCTTTAAACCTAAGGGACTCCTCTTCAGTGTATGGAGCCGTGTGAAGCAGGCTGCTGCAGATTCTCATTTGGAGTACATTAGTACAGCCTGATTTCATGCTGGAATGCTCATTTGCAATAACTTCAGATAGGGTCTTCACTGTACTGAAATAAAATTGTGGGATTAAATTCAACCCTGGAGTAATATTTTTCAACATTTTTACATTTTGGGAGCCATCAAAAGTGAGTGAAGAATCATGAAGTGAAAAGCCAATTAAAAAAGCGTTTTTCAAGTATGAATGTCCCCACCTCACACCCTGGCATTGGCTCACTCCTAGCTAAGGAAAATACTGACTTCAAGGTCACTTTAGCACATACAGACTCCAGAAAATAATGCTAGATTACAGTTTCAGGCAGATTGGTACATTCTCCAATTTGCCAATTGTGCCTTGTCCTTTTCCAAGGTTGATATCATTGAGAAGTGTTTCTCTTAATTTATTAAAGGCTTTGCAATAGATCACTTTGCATTTCACTTTCAAATTACTAGCACTTGCCTGGAGTGATCTTCATGTCCATACTTGAAATGAAGCCTCTTGGCTTCATTTATGTCAGCAAAGTTGTACCTAATGTTGTCAGCATCATCAGAAAATGAGAAGTAATGACAATACTCATTTGTTATACTTTGTAATTTTAACTTTGATATCTAGAACGTCCTGCATCACTCGTCATGGAACAAAAGTATGCTCCTGGTATCATATGTGAGCAATGGCTTCTTTGACTAATAGCCATAATGGCAGAATGAATTTTCCTTGTGAAATGAGATGCCTGTGGTGGGAGCTCTGCCAACACACCAAATCGAGCGGGAGGGCTGAGTGCAGTGGAAACGGGTGTTCCATATGCTCGAGAGACTTTTGGAATCAGCCCAGCCTACATATGCTTCTGTTGGCAAGCTCTTGAATAGAAAGGAAGATATTGTCCTCACCCTACCTAACATACCTCCCACTCATTTGAAATGCTCATTTGCAAATGGAGGGCACACAAATCTGAGAATGATAATGGTACAATCCAGTCTTGCTACAGCTGGATAGGAGCAAAATAATGTAAAAATCATTGAGTAGATTTTTAAGCAGAAAATGTATTGATGTAAAACATGGTAAAAAAAGCATCTGAGATGTTCTCCTATCTGTGGAACAGAAAAATAAATTTTACCGTCACATTAAGGTTCACTAGCCAGTCCAGGCAACTGCAATTGGCTGAAAGATGCTTTGAAGAACAAAACACTTGAAACAATAACATCTTCCCCTGCTTTTCTGTGATTGCAGTGCAAAAGCTATAGTAGAAAATGGTGCAAATTAAGTTGAGGAAGAGGATAAAAAATACAGAGAGAGGATTTTAAGCATATTGCAGAGAGGAAATGGGAGATGTGGAATCCCTGGATAGAGGGATTTGCAGAGATTAAGCAGAGTGGTGGGTAGAGGAAGAGGTAATGGAGCAAACTTACTAAGTAAACAGGTTTTCCACCAGGATGCCATAGTGTCATGAAACAGGTGTAACTGTTCCATCTTCCTCCATTTTGAAGTTGTCTCATGAGTGCCAGGCATGCATAAATGTGTGCTTTGACCTTGATCTGAAAGTTCCCGCTTCTCCTTTCACATGGAGAAAGTGATTTTGTGAAAGAGCTGTGGGGACAATGGTGAATGGAAATTCAGTGAACAAAGCTATCTTGACCAAGAACTTGATCATTTCTCCTCCTCCTCTGCTGCCCTACTGCCTTGCTCATCACGTGCAGTGGAATGGCAGGAAGTTTTTCCAGTACCTGATTTGCAGCACAAGCCTTTCTGCTCTTACAGGTGTGTTCTCTGAAGCTTTTCAATGTTGACCTCAAGATGCAGAATGCAGTTGTTTTTCCCAGCTTCAGCAGTGGTGTTCCCTGCCACTGAAAACTTCCATTATATGTTCTTGCTCCCTGTTTTATTCTTGTGCCTTGTACCCATGACAAAGCCCCTTTCCCCTGCCTTCCTTACAGGAGTGTAATTGCCATTTACTAGGGGTTTGACAGAGTCCTGGGTTCTCTCTGGTAATCCTTCTCAAACCTTTAATTTATCCACCTCTTCTTTCCTACATGTCTTTGTAACTGCTTGGTAGTTAAATAGCAGGAGTGGGAAGAATATTACCACAAAGCCTATGCTGCAATTTCACATCTTTCAGTCTTTTGATGGTAATTCTGGGTGAATTTAAAAGAACCCCACCATTTGTGTGAAAAGAACATCAAAATATGTAATTTACTAAAAATATAATAATCTGGTGTCTTAATGGATATTTTAAGAAAATCTTTTAGTACAAAATTAGATTAACATATGAGGAGGACTACAGAGGGCAATTCCAATTATGAAAAGGCTTCAAAAATTGTTGTTATTGAAGGTTTGGGGAAACTTGAATCTTTGATATATCTTCAAAACTCTGTAATATTTATAGCACAAGTGACAATGTAAGGCACGAAAAGATCAGGGGAGAGGTCTGTAAATCAGATGAGTTTGCTTTAGATTTTCTTGGTGTGGGGAACAAAGTGATCTTCCAGTCACCCTGTGAACCCTTTCAGATATAAATAGTTGTGCTGGAAGAGTGATTTAGAGAAATACCATTAAATGTGTATGTATGTGTTTATGCCACCGGGCCTTGTGCCAGAAGTGCTCCAGGAGGGTTGTGCATTGTGTAAACCACCTTCAAAAACACTTACATTTTCCTTTAACAACTGTAATGAAAGGAATAAAGGTGCGTTTATTTGAAACAACTCAAAAATTGTTGTTTAACTGTTTTCATGGAAAAAAAATTGTTGATTTTTCTATGAAGACTTTTTTCCCCTTACAGTCCATTGGATTGTAGTAGAAACAATACAATTTGGTGCAACTAAAATGGCTCTGAGAAAGCAAAGAGCTACTTCTGTGAGTTTACTGCAATCAGCAGTGATTCTAGCTTTGAACCATCTCTAGTCCAATTGCTTTTGCTTTGTTTGGGTTTTTTATTTTTCTTTTATTCATACCTCTGTAATATTTAGGAGGTGGGGGAAATCTTGGGTTCCTGAGACTGGCCTCCTGTTCATAGCTGGGAGTGTGTGTGTGTGTATATATATATATATATATATATGTATGTATGTATATGCATATTTATGCCCGCATTCAGGCACATACACGTAAAGTCCTCCTACTCGCCACTGCCTCTTCCCTCTATTCTTTGCCCTTGTTTATGCTTTTCTTCAGAAACACAAAAATGAAACCATTTGGAGCTTCATAACTCTTCCACTCAGAAGCAGAAGGCCCTGGCCTGCTGTTCCTCCTCCTACCCACTGCCTGAGACTCCCCATTCTGGGAGTGAGACGTCCAAACATATGTCACACAACGCGGCACAAATACCATAGCAAACAGATTCTTCTGTGTGGGTGGCAAGTACAAAACCCAGCTTCTGGCAGCAAAACCCACTGCCTTAGTCCTCTGGAAAATGCTAAGGAAGAAAAATTGCACCAGGTGAGGGTAGCACCCAATAAAATGCAGGCCTGCCAGTTTTGCCTCCTGAGCAGGACTGAGGGATTCTTGTTGACTTTGGGTGTTTTCAAACCTCCTGAACCATTAGCAAATCTCACAGGATCTGCAAAACCAGTTCCAATCCATGCTGTATTTTTCTTCTTCTTTCCCTGAAACTATAAACTCTTGTGGTTTCCAAGGACAATTCAATATAAAGGAAAATAAAACTATCTAATGGGGGAGTTTTGTTGAATTGAAGGCAAAACCAAAAAAAAAAAAAAAAGGCTGGCATGAGTTTATGGCCTATGTATACATAGGATTTATACTGACAAGCAGACTTATCCCTGCTGGCATGAGTCCCAGAAACTACAGTGGCTGGCAGGTCTGCCCAGAAATGGATTGCACCAACAGTGTGAAATGCCTGTTCCCCCTTCTCCTGGGGAGAGCTCCAAACATGATAACTGCAGAGTAATGGGATTTGATGGAAGAAATTAAAAATTACGCTCTCTCAAGGGAGAGGATGGGAGATATTTGCAGGAGAAGATTCAAGCTGTCAAATCTTTTTCTTAATTTGAAAGTTTTCTTCACTGTTCTTTATAGTCTTTTTATGCTTTCTATCACCAATTTACATCCTATATGCTCATTGCTAATCTGTTTTCACACTTTACATCTGTTTTTTTTCCAGGTCCCTTCCAGGCACCCAAAGTCTCCTAACCCCAACAACAGCCCTGCTAGGAATTAGCTTTGTAGGCTATTACATCAGCAGGTTTAAAATGGATTAATGTTGTTAGGAATGGAAGACTTTTATCATAAGAAATTTCAGAGTATTCTTTTCTTTTTTTTTTTTTTCCCCTGGATGTCCAAAAGTATCATCTGGTTTTATAGGTTCAAATTGCATGTGGATTTCTTAGGTGCCATGTTAAAAAACCAAGAAAATCTAACTACTGTACTAAGCACTGTACAGGCTGCTAACTCTTTTTTTTTTAATCTTCTTTTCAGTTAAATTAGGAAAAAAATATCTTTAGTGGTAAAAAACTGAAAAATTATCATTTTAATAAAGTTGTGCCTTCAATACCTATCGTGTCAGTATACTCATACTAAGAGGCAGCATCAGACAGTACACCAGTGCTAGGTTTGCTCAGGTGAAATGCAGGGACCTTGTGCTGCTTCTCTGTGACTTTGGAATCACAGGATGTACAGGCTCAGTGCTCTCACCCTGCCCTGGGGCTTGGCTCTCCCCTCGAGTGCTCCCTGAAAGTCAGCAACACCTGTCTGAAAGGTCTGGTGGGCTGGCAAGGAGGCAGCACTGGTATCTTTCCCCTTCACACCTGTGTAGGAGTTTGCTCAGGCTTTAATTTTGTTCTATAAAAGTGAGGTGACTACACCAGCTCCTTATCAGAGGTGAATTTTGCAGCTGGTCCTCATCTACATGAAGTGAGGATCAAGAGGCTTAGGTGTGTGACTATGGGCTTTGAAGATTCTAGCAAAGGAGGAGAAAGTTCAATTGTAAGCACTAACATTTTTCTTTCTGCTTCCCACGCACTCTTCCCACCACACAGGTGTAGCATTTCAAGTAGCTTTTCAATAAATGACATGTTGTTCTTTCTTCTGTTTAGACTGAAGAAAAATAGTGTGAGGTCTCTTGTTTTTTGCTAGATTTTCAGTACTCAGTGATATTTCCAAAGTTCAGCACATAAGAAGAAGGTAGAATGAATTCTTTCAGGACTTGGAGAACTTGGAAATCTCTTACTGCCCTCTGTCAAGCTTGGCATTGTGTGTTCTGTCTTTCCTGCTGCCTTCTGTTTCAGACCTACCACAGCTGCTTCTGCAACCATGTGAAGCAGCTAAGAGTTTAAAGTTGAACAGGTGACAGTCATCTTTATTTACAGTTTTCAAATCAGAGCACAGATGATGATTCTTTGCAGGATATTAAAAAAGATCTCAGAATTGGAGTGGAATGTGAAGAGCAGGTCAGTCTCATTTCAAATCCATAAAGGCACCTTGCTAATCAAGAGGTGGTCCATGGATTGAAATATGTTACAAAGGAAAAAAAATAAAACAACCCAACCTGTTAACACTATCAAAGCTGAGCTCCAGGTTCCATTCCTTTCACAGGGCTGATACTCACAGGCCTTTGAGCAGCATTATTATTGAGTCTTAAATATGTGGTCTAGTCCTTTGTACTTGGAAAATTCCAAGGTTTTGTTTATTATCACCTGTCTGCTCTCTTGGTACTTGTTGAACTTGCCTGTTGCTACGAGAAAATAAATTATTTATTTGTGAGCTTTGTATATGCTGTAGTGAAAGGAATCTACATGCAGAAACTGTCTGAGAACAAATATTTTCTGAAGATGTAAAGCATTTGTATCTGTCAGTTGAGGCCATTCTTGATATCATTTTTGGTGAAAAAGGAGCTCTTTAGCTATGGTGAGAAATATCTGCTTCCTGGAAGTATTAATTTTACTCACAAGCTTTTACAGTAAGGAGTGAGTAAAAGGAATTGGAGAGCTCTGTCAGTCCTCTGTTATTTCTGTCCTATTTTTTAATCCATAATATTAGTTGTAACTTTTGATTGTTTTTAACTTCCAAACTGATCTGTGTTTTATATTTATTTTCACCTTTTTAGTTATTTTCTTAAATGATGTGTATTTGCTAACTGCCTTAGTCACTTGTGTGTCCTTTTGCCTGAATTGAATGACTTTGGCTCTTCAAATTTCTATCATGATTGAAAATTCAATTTTATTCCAAGGATCTCTATTCCTGAAGTTCTTGTTATGGTGAATTTTTAAGCAAGTAAAGTTATTCAATTCAAGTAAAGAAAAGAACAGTCAGTCAATTTATCTGTTTAATAGTTTCTCATATGAGTGATTATTCCTGGCTGTATAAAAATAAATTGCAAGACCCATGAAACTACATTCCTCTGAAATTAGGGTAACCTCTCCAAAAGCAATGATTAGATGATCATTTTCTTGGAATTAACTCCTTCCTCTTTAGTAGTACTGTTAGGAGATATGTGGAAGAATTTGATGTGCGAGGTGGATGTTCCAAAGCTGCCATTTCACTTAGAGCTGTGAAAATACTGGAGGGAAAAGTTTTCTTCTTCTATTAGATTTTCATCAAGCTTTCAGATGCTCTTATGCCCTTTTTGCTTATGTCTTACAAAAAATCATATTTTTCTAGATTTTCCTCTCCCTAGTTCCAAAGTTCATCACAGACCATGATGGAATGAGATCCTAGTCATGTTTGCTGATTGTCAGGAATGAGGGATTTAGGTCACTCAATCACTGTCAAAGGTATTAGCAGAAGCATTTTTTAACAGGAATTTGTAAAAGTGTGACTAAATTGGTTGACAAGGTTCACTCTGTTTGTTGCTTTTCTGTTGCTTCAAAGGATTCCTAATCTAAACTCAGGGCAATCTGTGGTCAGATTTCTACATGTTACCTTTTGTGATGTGTCAAATACACTTTTTCAACAGATCTTACCTATTTCCAGCTATGTTTGCCTTTCAATAATGTTTTTTTCTTTCTTTCCTTCTCTCTTGTTTTTCTATATTTGTCTCTGTATCCATGTTGTTTCAACTGCTGTTCTTTTTGCTTTCAAAAAAGTTTTGTTGTGTTTTTTCCCCCTGGAATTATTATTTAGCCCTTTGTGTACCTGAAAGAAAGCAAATTGTGTATCTATTCTTACTCACATCCAAAAGCAATTTATATGTATATGTACAATGTTTGAAAACTTCTGAAATTTAGCAACCAATAATTGTAGTTTGAATACACTCTACACATTTGAAAAAAGGCAGATTTGGTGCCTTCTCTTGCTTTCTTGAATTCATTGGTAGATTTACGATTGATCTAGAGGAGCATGAGCAAGAATTTTAATGCAATAAGATGGAATATAAAACAGAGGACAGGACTGACATGCATTCATTGCTCAGCCTAATTTTTCAATGGGGAAATATCTCAGACAAGCTTTCATAATTCTGAAATAATTATGATTTTTGTTGTTTGGAAAATTTCTATGGTTTGGTTTTTTGTTGTTGTTTTGGGTTTTGTGATGTTTAATTTTTAGTTTTGTTTTGCCTTTTTTTTTTAATAGAGATCCTTGTGATTAAACCTGGTCTATCAGCTCATTATTGCACCTCCTGGCACCACTGAGCAAATAGGCTGACACAGCACAGCTCCCTGCTGACCTCCCAGCAACGGCTGATTGACTTTGCAAGGATTTTTCATTTCAGAAACATTTGCAATTTCCTGAAATGACTCCAAAGAATCACATCATTTTATTTCATATTCGTGTTTGCTTGCATCAGTTATTTTGGGGGTAGGAGAGGAGGGGATTAAATTGTTTTATATAAATAAGCTGAGTGTATTTCATAGCAAGCAATGTTCTGACCCTGGCACTGTTGCCTTTCTACCCTTCTATATTGAAATAGGATTTCATTGTGCTTGGATATCTCAGGTTTCCTAGAATCCCACCTGTTCCATTTGTTTTGCTATGAAAAAGTATCATTATAGCTCACTTTATGCCTTTTGTTAAGAATTAGCACTACTGAAAATCAAAAATAAATATGTGATTGTTCACACAATTAAATAATTGCAGGTATTAACAATGAGTTGTCCACCCACAGGCTCAGCAGGTGCTGGAGCAGTTGGCTGGAAAATGGAGTATTTCTGGTACACAACCTGCAGATACTTTTGTTGTTTATTTTCTTTAGAATCTTGTTCACAAAAGAAATACAGTAAGAGGACTCTGAGCCCAGCTGGTTGAAATGTTTGAAAGATCTTAGAACTTCCCAAATTGTGACAAATTTGATATACATTCTTCCTCTTTTTCAAGGAAAAATGTTGTACAGAACCATGAAAAACACATTATAATCTGCAGTGGGCTTGGGCACAGAAGTGTCCAGTGTCCTGAAAAATTGGTCAGTTTGATTGAGGTACACTGAAAGAAAACCCAACATCAGAGGTTTAGTGGGTGTGAGACTGAAATAGAAGTTGGTTGCTCCTTCTGCCTCAGAGAGTGATCTCTGTTCTCCCTTTCCTCAGTAGCACCACAAACACGATCCTGGGAACATGTAATGAGTTTACATACTTCAGATGGAAAATAACATGAGAAAACGTGATTAGGAAAGGAATTTTTCTCTTCTCCCTTGTGGCTAAAAATTGTGACATCCTTGGGCATGTTCTTTCTAGTTCATCACTACAGGCAGTGAATCTTTATTTTCTGATCTGATTATCTTTCTTTGGGTGACAAGTGACCTGTCAATTTAAAGGTGCATTTTCTAGCTAGATGGACCTGTCATCAGACTAGAATTTCTTGTGTTGGATATGGCATTTCAACCTGAATTTCTGAGCTGAAATAATAGATACCTTGTAGTCATTAAATATGGTTGGAAGTACTTGGTTTCTGTAGACATAAGTGCTGCTGATAGCTTGGATTTAAGTGTTTCTTTTTGCAGAATTCTAGAGAGATAAAAAGAAGTATTCACTCCTTCATCTGTGGATCTGACAATTCCTTGATGCCATATCCCATAAAAATCCGTGTAAAGCACTTGCCCTTTGCAAACCTGACAGAAAGCTGGGCCCTGGCAGTAAGGGCATCAGAATGTCCATGTTGATGGGCTTGGCCAAGAGTGATAAAGGTCACACAGCAGACCAGAAGCAGAAAAGAGAATCCTGTGTCAATCTGAGGTTGGAATGAGAATTACTGCCTAGAGAAAAAATTAATGTGGACTTAAGCTGAACTGATTTCAGGTAAAGAAACATGACCGTTTATTAGTGTAGAGCCCAGGACAACAGAGTCTAACTGTGTGCTGTCCTTGCACCTGGACTATGACACATTATAATCCAGGCACTGTGGAAACCCAGCTGACAGTAGAACTTTTATCTTGCCGTATTCAAACCAAGGAAGTTATCTATGGCCATTATATCTGTACTGTATATTATACATATTGCCAGAAGTTATATAAGGTATTTTAATATACTGGAGTCAGCAAGAGCACAAGGAAAAGAGGCATTTTTCATTTATGATATTAAATCTTTGTGTATTCAGAGTCTATTAAATTGCATGGAACAAGTGAAGAGGAGTCCTGCTGCTCTTTATGACAAATCTCAGATCATTTGGTAGCACCAGGATTTCAGAAAACAGCCTCCAAGTATTCCACTGGTTGCTAGCAGTAGGGCTGAAGTAACTTTATCCAGGTTGGTTTGATTTTGGTTTGTTTTTTAACTTATAACCTCTTTTAAAAGATACTGATCTTGTCCTTTTTAGGACAAATGCAAAAAACACCAGTAAACTGTAAAAAACTTACACTGACAAGGGAATGCTTATGCCTTCAATCTGAACAGACATTCAGAAGAGCTTTGTTGGGTAACCTTACTAGAAAGCCAATATGTTCACATTACAGCACAACTAATCAGTGCAGCATGTTTTAAGATTTTTTAAAATAATATTGTGTCCAAAATCAATGTTTCATAGTGCAAACAAATGTGTTGTTTTTGTTTGGATTTTTGTGTGGTTTTTGAATGTGCTATATTGAGGGTTTCAAAAACAGAATGATCTAAACCAGGAGAGTTGACTCCATTTTACTGAAATGCAGGAACTGGATAAAATATTGAAAACTTAATGGTAATGGCAAAAGTCCTGAATTAATAGCTAGAGCATGAAAGCTGCCTGCCAGGATACATAAGAAATTTGGGGTCAGAGGATGAGTAAGAAGAGAGGGAGAAAAACACTGAAATGTTAGCAATAAAACAGCTTTTATGGGCAGGAGTAGAAATGCAGACTATGTTGGAAGCAGCTCAATCCTGTGTGTTCCAACTGCTCAAGTTCCAAATGTGTAATAATTTCTGTGACTAATTCTAAATACTTAATCAACCTTGCACACATATTCACAGTGAAGATCCAAGCAAGCAGAAGCACCATTTCCTCTGAGCAGCAGGCCAGATGAGCTTGGCATCTTGAATTTCTTCAGGAAGGGGTTTTGGGGTTTTACATGACTGGCAAAAGGACTGGTGTATGCAGGAAGGAATTTTACACAGAAGGAGAATATACTCGACTGATTATTCAGGTTTTATGACATTTGGCCAGGATGGAGTGTAAAGAACTGAGAAGGGTCCCTGAGACTAATGAGAAGCAAAAGCTAGAGTGTGTCCTATCCACTTTGTTGGACATGGTCTGGAGTCCCTTCTGGAGTCCCTGAAATCATGTCCTGGCAAGGGCTCTAACCACAGTACCACTGAATGGAAGAGGAAATCCTTCCCTGACTCCTTCTCAGTCTTCTTCAAGGCTGGTTTATGTGCTGCTGTGGCAAGAGGATTCAGGGCTTAGAATAACAGTTTGACACCAGTACCTCTCCAAGGCCTGCCTCTCCTTGTGCAGACAGGGAAGGATTTAGAGAAACTTCTCCCCCCAAAGCTCATTTTCTGCTCTGTAGCTGTGCTCAGCACGAGTTGGGCCTCAGGAATTCTCTTCTGGATTCACTGCACAGAGGGGCAGCACTCATCACCTGGCTCAGACCTCTGTGTCACACCATGGTGTGGGCCCATAAAGCTCTTAGGTGTTGCCCTGGCTGAAGTCTAACCCAGCTTTGGGATGCAGGTGTTCCTGTGCTTATAAAACTCTATCTCAGAACCACAAATAATGGTCACAGCAAGAAGGTCTGACTTGAAAGAAATAAATTGGCCAGTAATTATTTATAGAGAAATGCCACCTGAATATTAATTGGAATCAATGGCAATTACTGTGCTAGGAAGAAACAACTTAAGATTAAATCAATTATAGGTAGTGCCTTGAAGGAAGGACAGTGATATTTAATTTAAATTGTTTTAAAGGGTATTTCACAGTCCTAAGTCGTTTTTTCCATTAGGTTGTTTTAAACATTTTACATTGAAAATTGAATTGAATTTTCTCTTCAAAGGCAGAGAGTAAAAGGCATATTGGTTGCTTGTTGTTCCACAATCTAGGAATTACAGAACCCACACTTTACAGTTCTTTGCAAGTAAAAAAAAATATTTGTGGGCATGTCTACATGGTAAAAAACCATCAAAGACCTGTTTGTTTTTTGGTGGTGGGGTGATGTTGGTTTTTTTTCCACTCATGAATGACCTCTTTAGATCCAGTATCTACCAAAGTCTATATGGTCCCTTTATTTGTAATTTTTTATATTTAGAGCTGAAGTTTCTAAAGTTACATATCTTTGTTGTTGTTTAGCTTCTAAACATGGAAACCTGGAATATTTGCATCCAAAAATAGTTGCTTCAGGGTTTTATTTTTTTTTTTTTTTTTTTAAGGGGGAAGTAGTGGATGGAGCAATGTCCTGAAAGAGAACCATGTTCTATAATTGGTCTTGGTTTTGACTAGCTCCAGATTGGTTTTCAGCATGTGGAAAAAAAGGAGGGGATATTTTCAAAATGTGTTAACTACTGCCATCCCATGGTCCCTTTGCAGAGATTTTAACAGTACTTGCATAAGCTATATAGCATAATATAATCTTTCTCGAGATTCCCGTTTGTACTGATGGAAGAAATGGCCTTGTAGTAATAATTTCAAGGGAAATGTTTCCTGAATGATGTGGTGTGCATGTTGCTCAATATCTTGTGTTCCTTCTCTTTTAATGACAAACCTCTGCCTTCATTCTCTTCTGCATGGTTTAAAACATCTTGGCACATGTGCTTGCTTGGATCTTCACTGTGAATATGTGTGCAAGGTTGATTAAGTATTTAGAATTAGTCACAGAAATTATTACACATTTGGAACTTGAGCAGTACTTTCTCCAGCCCTGTGCTCAGACTGAACATTTTGGAACAATCTAATAGTGGCTGCCTTAGCAGAAACTGTACTGGGATGGTTTGACATTGACTGAAATTCTGATGTGGGAGGAGGGGAAGGAAGCTCCATGCAGACCTTGGTTCATGATTTGCAGCAGCTCAGCCTCCTCTGTGGGTTAATGTGCATGCAGCTGGTTGGAGGGCATCACATACTATCCAGGGCTTTGTCAGGTACAGCATTGTGTGGAGAAGGTTGGAAAACATCATCCCAAGTGCATCTTTTTCAGACTTGTTCTGCGCAGCACATCAATCTTCAGTAAAGTCACAGCAATCATTACACAGCAAAGCTATAATTACAGGTACCCTTTTTCTGAAGCTTTGCCCTTCCCTGGATGATGCTCATTTTGAACAGGTCAGCCCACGTGCTTGGGGGATCCCAGCAACTCAAGCTGCTTTATTGCTTGAATTACTTGTAGTTATTACTTAGGCTTTTGGTACTGTCTTGGTGTCAGTGTTGCACTTCAGAGGTTTAAAGTTTGCTTTGGAGCAGGTGCTGTGTTTCTGACATTTCCTGCCTTTGCTAGCAAGGTGAGGTAGGGAGGTAAGGATCCTCTCCTCAAACCCAGGGAGCCTTCAGCCAAGTATCACTGCAGGGCCACAGGAGCTCTGTGCACCATTAACCAGCAAAGCAGCTGCTTTGCCTAATGCAGACAAACTGGTGTTTGGGCTCTGATCATCTGCAGGACATGGACTGTGCAGACTAGTGCTCTGTAATTAGTTATTTATAGCAGTGCAGCAACACTGTATTGCTTTTGGCTGAATTCAGGGAAACAGTTTTCTTTTTTATTTAAGAAGGGAGAAAAAAAGGCTTTTCAGCTGTTTTTTACCTTCCTCCTTTTAGCTAAGCTTTAAAAAGATATTGCTTTTGATTTGCTCTCTGTAGAAAGTTTCTGTCATGTTTGTTAACACATGAAGAAATTAGTTTAAACAGTTTAAAGGCTTCTTAATTTATTAAATAGAAATGTCATTAATACATTTGGGAAAGTGCCTCCTTAGTTGTACTTTGAGGTAAAAATCTGTATAATGCCCAAATAATCAATTTAGACTTCAAGAAAGATTGAAGGCTACTTCTGGAGTTGAGAGCAGATTTTGCACTGGTGCAACCTCTAAGAACTGAGTCCTTCTGTAGTAGTAAAAGATCTGGTCTTTTTGTAACATCATGTACTTGGAGGTTTTCTGATTCACTTAAAATACTTTCTCAGGGATGGTGGGTGCCTAAATTTCATTGTTATTGCTGATTTAAACATTGCTTAAATGCATGCATAGTGTGGTATAGAGTATACATGAAAATTGCAATGACCTTTCTTTTAATAGGTTCAGCAAGGTGTTTATCAAACTTTCTCAGTAAACAGCAATTAGGTAACAAACCATTTCACAGAATAATATGTCATAAAACTCTTATTGCTATAAGTTTTGAAGATTTCCCCACACATTTGGTGCAACATTTGTAATGGGTCTGCATGGGGTTTGTATTTACTGTGTATAAGAAAAGTGATGTTTACTGCCTGCACAAGCCTCCAGAGAAACATTCTGTATAGCTCTAATTCAAACTACACCAGCTGGGCAGATAAATCATGGTGTAAAAATACATCATTTCTATTAGAAGATTTTGAAGAAATGAACAAAAGTAGGTATGCTTCCCTTCATGAATTTCCCCTAAAAATGCAGAATTTTCTATAATTAGTTTTGTTCTCTACAGAAACGGTCATTTAGTAGTAACACTATTAAACAAGTGAAACACAAATTACAAGTGACATTTATATGATCATAATCACTCCTTTCTGGCTGCCAGGAATATTTTTTTTCATAGAGGAACCTGCATTTTTGCAGATGGCATGAAAAAAAAATGAAGCTTGCAGAACACACCATTATTCCTGCGAGGCCGTCAGTTCGTTAGTTGAAGCAGCCAAGACTTGACGAGCTGCAACAGATCAGCAAATGGGAAATGAGCAGGAGTATAAATTCCCAGCAAACTGAATCATTAACATTTGCTGCCTGCGTCCTGGAAACACAGTAAATCAAAAGTGTCATGATATATCAAGACAAAATATCATTACTAATTGGGATTAATTTCCTGCTCTGGGATTGCTGACCTTTACTGAAAGAAAAAAACACCTGCTTGTTAACTCCTGTTACTTAATTTCTTTTTTGTTTTTCTTTGAGGATATAGTAAGATTTTAGGATACTAAAAAGTACCCTTCTTGTATTTTTCCTTTTTGGTGGACAAATATGATGTTTTCATTTAAGAAATAACCTTTTTATGGATGTGAGGGTGCAGAGGAAATATTGGATAACAAAGATGAGATTTTGTATTACCTTAAGCAATGTTAGATGGACTTTATTTCTTTCACTCATGAAATGGAGGAAGATCCACTGTAAGCTCCATTGAGCAATTGCTAGTGTTTCCCAAAATGTTCATTGATATTTTCAAAATTTTCTGAAGTGCTCTCATCTGAAAGTGTGCTGCAGCTGCAAAGCCAGCTCCTGTCTCTCCTCTGACTGGAGCAGGAGTGCCATGGAGGTGCTGGAAGGGCAGCTGGAGCCCACTGCAGTCCTCACCTGGCTGCCACAGAGTGTCCTGGGGACTCAGCCCACAGCCTGTGCATGCCTGAGGGAAGCATGAGTGTAGAACAGGCTCCCAAAAGTGTCAGTCCTCTGCCACCCCCCTCTGCCCCTACTGATACACTCATGTAAGGTGTCATGATTTGGGGTTGTTTTTAACTCCTTTGTGCTTAAGCAAGACAGAGGACATAAGAGACAAGCTGGACCTTGAAGAGGAAAGATGGGACTAGGCCAGGCTGATTGAGCACATTACTGATCTGAAAAGATGGATCAAGTGGCTGAGGAGAGGAACTGTGATACGTGTGTGTGGACAAGGGGTTGGGCTGCCCGGTATGTCCCAGCTGCATAGGAATATAGTTTGGATCCAAAATTGGCCCAACCCAATTGACCTGGTCTCTTTTGTGTACTCCATCCCTATTTGTGATAAGACACCAGGGGCAGTGGAGGGAGGAAAGTGTGGCGAGAAACCTGAGAATGGAGATGTCCTACCCCCACTGCACTCCAGATCCCGTTTCCTCTGTCTGCTGACCTGCTCAAGAGAGCTATGGGACTGCCACAGGCTTGACTATTCAGCTTTCCCACAACCCATTTTCCATCCTTGTGCTCATCTGTACTGCTCTGGTGTTGTCCCTAAAGCTGTTCTTGTGCTGGTTCTTTCTGAGGAGATAGTGCATAGTCAGTTAAACTGACAAAATAATCCTCTTGCTCTTGCCACCATTAGGAATTTTGGTGTTTGTTTCAGAGCGTAGTCACCATATGCTTGAATCCTTTCCTGCTGATGAGTTGCTCCCACGTCTCCCTTAATATGTCCCCAAGCTCTCACCAAATTGTAGTTCAGCATCTATTTATTCTGTCAGGTTCATGCATGTTCTTCATTAATTTCTGACGCTTGCTCTTTTGTAGTGATTTCTTGACTCTCCAACACAGACTAAATCATAATGTCTCTGTAAATACAGGACAATATGAAGTTATTATAGAGCTCCATTACTGTAATGGAAGTAGAGAATGGCACAGTTGTAATGTATTTCTCATGTGATTTATGTTTCTAATGCTGTAACCCCCTCCTTTGACTGTCTCCTAAACAATAGTAACACAAAAGGCTTTTGCCATTTTCTTCCATTTCTTTTGTTCTGAGGTCATTACTCCGTGTTTATGTCCAAAAAAGAGGCCTTGTTTTCCTGATATAAGTGAACCTCCTCCCCTTCCCCCCACCCCCTTTTTATTTTTCTATATAATGGTGGGAGAAGCTGCACTGTATGCAGAGATCAAACTAGCACACTATAAATTGATATCCCCAGGTTCTTGCATCACTCTGAGACAACATTACTGGAACTGTTATATCGACTACAATAATCCAAACATCCACACTGACACTAGAAAGGGAGAAAGGATAATGATCTATAAATAATTAAGAGAAAAAAAATCATTTGTTCTCTGTTAAATGCCCAGAGATAAGCTCCCATTTCAGCTGTAGACATGCGACTGCCAAAATTGATATGTTAGTGGGAGTTTTGCACAGAGGTCTCCTTGAAATAATAATCTCCTGGTCAGAGAAAAGGACTAAGACCAGCATTAGGATAAAGGTAAGGCCATAACATGGGGCCTTGTTTTAGCTAATGCCTCTGTGAGCTCTGATGTGAATTTCTCTGGCTCTGTCTCATGTTAGGTGAGTCCACAGTGGTGAATGCAGGAAATAAGAGTTCTCCCATGGCAGAAGTCAGATTGGGCCACTGCACATGCTGTTTTCCCACAGTTTCTTGGTAGCTCAGTGGAATGGGGGATCTTGGCTAAAAATGGAAAGACATATCAGAAATATGAGAGGGTACTATGACAATTTGAGGTTGCTTATAGAATTGGCCTGTTTGGCTTTGCCTTCAAAGGATGCAAAAATTTTGGACTGATACAGGGTCTTTTTCAAGTCTTCTCAAGTTGAGGAAGGCTGTACTTATGCAAGTGGTACATTCAAATGGGGGAAATAAGTTTATGAGGAAAATAGAAGTCTTCAAATTAAGTAGCGTGCCAGGAAAACAACAGCCTTTGCTGCATCTTAGACTGTGGTGTGAAAGATGTGGTGTGTGAGAGGATGACATTGCTGTTCATGGAAATTAGTGAGCTTATCACAATAGAAGATGAATATGAAGAAATCCTGTGCTTCTATCAATGACTAAATGGAGACAAAACAAAAAAAAATCCTCTTATTATAAAGTGCTGCATTATACTTATGTGACTCATTTGTTTGATGTCTGCATAGGATGGCATCACATGCATGATAAATGACCCATTTGCCTCTTGAGCTCAAGCTGACTTCATTATCAACACCAGTACAAGTACATACACAGTACAACATGAATTTAAAATTACAAAGCTGCTTTAGTTTCTGCAACTCAACCTAAAGTCCTCATTGCTTAGCTCCATGTTCAGTCACCTGCAGTGTCACCGTGTATTCAGAACTGCTCAGTGGCTCCCTCCAGACACACAGGCAAACCCTCCAGTGAGCTCTGCTTTGGTCTTGGGTTCAGACATGTGTAAATAGACAATACCAATGGAAAGACTTTTTCAAGTCACCTCGATAACACTTTAACTGAGCTGGTAGTACTCCACTGTATGTAACACAGATTGCTGCAGTGGATGGCTTACAACTCCTGGTTCTTCCAGTGGATCACTTCAAATCCATGCACACACATGCATATGAATACATTCACATTATTACAGTGCAGCAGGCTATTTAAAATCCTTGTCTGTTATGGACTTTTTCCTTTCACTCAAGCATAGCTATTGACACAAATAATTGCTTTTTCAACTGATTTCTGCTGTATCAAACAATGGCAGATGACAGCAGGTGAACACTGCTCTTGCCTGGGGAAGGTCTGGTTTAGCAGAGCCTTATCTGTCTGCTCTCATTTTGCCATATTCAACCTTCAAAAGTTCCTGCTTTAGAATAAATCTGTCCATTTTGGAGTCACCTGTCTGCTTGTCCTAATGTGCTAAGATGAGCTTTGTTTGCAGAGTAGTTCTGCTTTGGACCCCTTCAGTCTGCGTATAACCCTAATATTCTGGTCTTGAGATTCTGCTTTTGCATCTTGTCTCCTGTTGACCTCACTGCCCTCTTGCAACTACTGTGTTATTGTCAGGCCAGTGTTGGTTTAAGTCAGTCAGGAATTAATAACTTATGGAAAAAACATCTTTCATGTGTTGATTTAATGCATCTTCCTTTTCTAACTTGACACAGTGCAGAATTTCACATGGGCATCATTCTTGAAAGCTTCATGTCTTGAGATGAACTGGTTGGTTCATTGTTTTTCATAAATGGATCGGGATGCAATAAATCCATAAATAGGTCAGGCAGTACAGATCACTCATAGTGTTCCACACAAAAAACCCGGCCTTTTTTAATCAGGAGTAGAAACCCCTGAGAGGTGCCATGTGAATGTGCTGGAGAGTTGCAGGCATGAACTTGAGCTTTTAACCACCAAGGAAACATGTGTCTTTATATTTTCCATAAATGAAAAGAAATGCTACTTTTTCATTGTGACCTCTGTTATTAAGGAAATAACCCCTATGAAAAACATGTGAATTCAGCTGAATGGTTTGAAAAGCAGCAATGAAAATGCAAGTATTGCTGATTGTAAAAATGAAACAGAACTATAGAAACTGTATTGTTTTTCTGTTTTCCCTAATCCTTTTTTAATAAACTCCCATACTTTTACCTGAGGGTGGTGAGGCCCTGGCACAGGTTGTCCAGAGAAGCTGTGGCTGCCCCTGGATTCCAGGAAGTGTTCAAAGCTAGGTTGGATAGGGCTTGGAGCAACCTGGGCTGGTGGAAGGTGTCCCTGCCCACAGCAGGGGTTTGGTACTGGATGGTCTTTAAGGTTCATTCCAACCCAAACAATTCCATGATTCTATAAGAAGCCTTGATAAATAGTTTTACCAACAAAATGTAAATATTTTTTAGTCATTACTCTTTTAACAAAATGGCCAATCTAAGAAAGTACAAATGGATTTTTTTCTGGGATGACTGAGTATGTGGTGCAGTGCAGTGTGCAGGCAGCAGCCTCCTACAAATGGAATGAATTCACATTTAAGACTTAAGCTATAACTATGAATGATTATGTGGTTCTCAACGGTAAAAATCAGCTGGTGCCACATGCAGCATGCATCTTGTCTCCTTGCTGAAATGGAAAACTTTTTTTTTCCCAGTGACATGCTGCAGAGAAAAACATGTAAAATTTCAAGAGTTTTCCTGAGCACTGAGTTCCCCAGCTTGCTTAAAGGTGATGAAATAATTAGCTGAATACTGAGAAAGACTTTACCAATAATTACATTCACTGAACAGTCAGCATAAATTACTCTTGATTTTCTTGGAATGTTTTCTGGAAAATCTCTTTAAAAATAAAAAAAATTAAATCCTCTGCCTAAGATTCTTTCAATTTTTATATGTTTTTGTCTGTTTGTTTTTTGCTGTAGGTTTTCTGTTTGGTTTTGGGGTTTTTTTTGTGCAGATGAAGAAATGTCTGCTTTCTTTAGAAGACTGGGGTTTGTCTTGCCCTCTCTTACAGGGTTGCATATGGCTCCCTTTGTAAATTGTATTCAAAGGAAGAATTCTCCTGGCAAGCATTTTGCACCTCCAGCTGTCACCACAAATACTGTGGAGTCATTCATAAAACAGTTCATGAATGAATCTAGGGGACTATCGTCTATCCTCACATTCACAGCAGATAAGCACCAGGAAATGGAATCAGGTTCATCTACTGAAACTTCCCAAAGGTTCCCCACGGTGGCACATTCTCTCTGTTAGAAAAGAAGCTTTTTTTTTTATTTCCTTGATTATCTTTATGTATATAAAATTAGTCAATCCATAGAGAATATGAAGTCAGGGGCAAAATGTGTGTCTAAATCTCAGAGTTGATCATGTTTGTAAATAGGTAATTTTTAATATATTCCAATAACTTTTAAGACTACTTCTGAACACAATATGGTACAGATATGCATTTATCCACAGCATCTATCAGTATCTAAGTCAGTTGTTATATTATTTTATTTGCAGTGTATCCTCACAGTCTTAAGAGATGCTCTATTGAACTCACCGAAACTCACACCAAACCTTGATTTCCTTCTTTGAAAATGCAAAGTTGTCATTCGTTTTTTAATTGCTTTCGGTGAAGCGACAACAAAGGGAAAGGGCAGGTGTTAACAAAAGGGAATGTGCTATAGAACAAGATTTTCTTCTTGCAGAATCTTGCCACGATGCTTTTGACAGTGCTTTTGTTTCAAGCACAAAGCTTTGCCAGGAAGATGCAAGAGATCTGATGATATGTTTGTGGCAGACCTTTTGTTTCTGCAGCTGGATCCCAGTTAGAGCATATTCATTTTATCTCAAATAATGAGAAGTAATTTTTATATCACTATCTACTTCAGGAGTGAGCTAACTTGAAGATGTATTAGTAATCCCTGGCCTTTAAAGGAAACGTCTAAATTTTTGTCAACAGACTGATATTGCAAAGATTTTCAGAAGTAGCCAATCAATTTCATCAAAGCAGTTTATGTATGTGCAGACAGTGCTTTCTGTTCAGTGGAATTAAATACGTGCTGAAATGGCCAGAAATATATTCTTCTTCATTGGTTATAGGAAAACATGCTGGGAAAAAATGATGAGGAGGTAGGTTGAAGGGGATTTGGGCTGATGTTTTGTTTTGGAGATTTTTTGGGGTTTTTTGGGGGTGTGTGTGTTTGTTTAAAATAACCAAGGTTGTTCCAAATCTGTGAAAAAATGAAATTGTGGTTCATCCTAAACATCAAAAGCATTTCAGGTCCACATCTTCCTGATTTTGAGTAGCAGTTGGTAGAGGGGCTGAATTACTTTGCTGATGTCTATAACATATTAGATTTTCCTGCAATTTGAAAGCTTTACCTGGAACTTATATTCACAAATCCTATTGCACAAGGAGTTTGACAGCAAGTTTCCATTACATTCTGTGGTAACCATATGGCAAAGCTTTACACAACTGGGTGCAAATTTATTCATTTTTCCATGCTGATCTCTAAAGACCTGACTTTTCTAATTGTTTGATGCATTCAGGTGTGGCAATTCTGGTCTGTAGAAATACTCAGTTTCCAAAGGGAAAAGCTCAGGTATGGCATGTTGTTAATGGAGCTCCAGCACCTCTCAGTGCTGTGGCTTTCACTGGTAAAGCCATTGCTTGTTTAGGACCTGCTGCTGCTTTTGCTCTGAGGCTTCCATTTGCTTGTAAAGTTTCTCTGTCACAGCACATACAGTGGTGAATGGCAGGCTTCAGTAACTTCTGATCCCCTGGAAACTGAAGAGTCACTCCTGGCTTAGTAAATTTGTGGAAGTTTTACCATTATTTTAGCTGAATTGGAAGTACCTTTTTGTTCTTACAAATGAAAATGAACCAAAAAGTAAGAAAGCAAGATTGGATAATGTGCTGCTGTTGCTGCTGGACAACATGATAATCTTTATGGTGAAAGTACATTTTGAAATAGTCAGAAGACTCTCCTTCTCTTCAGGAAGTGCAGTGTAGACCCATCATTTTGTCTTTTGTTCTATATTGTCCTTATATCAGGTAATGAGCTCTAATTATTGTTATTGCCTTCAAATGGGGCATAATTTCATACACCATAGAAAACAGTAAATTACAATTCTCTTCAGGTTTTGGGATATTCATGATGCATTTTTATCAGTCATGGCTTATTTGAGGGACATTATTTTTGCAAATGTCTTTAACACTGGAATATTTAATAATAATTTACCTTTGTAACTCTCATATGTTTGCTCATTCTATCAGATATACAAGCATGCATTTTAAAGAGGGCAATGTTCATAAAATAATTGCCTGCTTTTGCCACAATATTTAATGGACTTCTCTGAAAGTTTGGCTCATGGTACTTACTAAGAAATTGATTAAGAGGACTATCCAAGTTTCGAAGTTGAATTTCTTAGCTCAGCTGCTTGAGTATCTTCACAGGAATAGAATATTTGAAGTTATTGGTGCTAAACAAAAAACTCTTCAGAGGACTTTTAGGTAAGGCAACAATATCAAGAATGGAACAAATATGGCCACATCCACCACTGGCTTCTGTCTGTGTAGAAAATGGTGAATGCAGGGTGCCCAGAAAACGGGAAGGGCATCCAGGAGGGGAGAACTAGAGAATAATCACTGATTTCTGCAGAAACAAGACATAAAAGGAAAAAACAAAGTTATTTTACATTTCCTAGAGTGATATTAATGCAGAAGAAATCTGTTCTTCAGGCTCTAGAGTAGATAAATGGTATATTATTGATAAAAGGGATGTATTTTTAATTTGTTGGAAGAGGTTTTTGTGCCCTGGTGTGCTTTTCATTGAGTGTGTTAATTTTTCATTATCATTATATGTGTAGCTCTTGTGGTACCAAGGGGGAGTATTTTCTACTTTGATTTCTGAGCAAATGAGAATGGAGAATGATGCTGCAAATAGTCAATGAGATGTGAAGGATTCGGGTTCCCCAAAGGCAACCTCATTAATAGTGAATCCAAAATGGAGAGAAAAGTAACTTGGAAACCACCCCCTCAAGAGGTGACTGCTTGGGGTGGCTGGCTGCTGCTGCACTGGTTGTGCTGTGGTTCCAGACTCTCCTGTCTGATGTGAATAAATCTCCCTCTACTCCCACAATCCCAGCAGTGTAGGCTGTTAGATATTTATAAATGTTTTACATTTTCCTAGTTAAATACTCATAATCCAGTATCTTAAAATAGTGTTCCTTTCTAAAATCCTAAAACAGTTTCATTTTAATATCTGCCTTCTCACAGGGAGGCCAGTATCCTGTTGCACTCAATTTATCATATTTGTGAGAAGATTCCTTTATCTCTCCTGTTCTCGGAGTTAAGAGAAGGTCAACATTTTAAAAGACTTACCATTCTGGTCATTGGCTTGACTCAAGGCATGAAAAATTTCTGATTTCCTGCGAGTCAGATTAAAATCTCAGAACTTCATACAAACTCACAGATGAGCTTAATATTTTGGCATACATTTGAGTACGTTTTTAAGGTTTTTGGGGAAATGTATTTGGAAGATGACCATTTCCTGAAGTCTACCAAGGAATGGAGCTGATGCTAAGCCACCTGTGTTATTACCAGCTCTTTAGGAACATTTTTCACCATATCCTTCATTGTCTTTTGTGTGTGTGTGTGTGTGAAAAATGTACCAGGGACCCAAATGGAACCCACACTGAGCAGTTATAATCAGTGGTCTTGTAGTTAAATTGATAATTGCTGTGGAGAACTCTAAATGTTTTTTAATGGAACTATCTTGCTATGAATTTAAAATTTGTATTTAGCTCCTGTAATTCCCAGAGCTCAGATTTTCTAATGAACTAACACTTAATGTAAAGATAAATTCTCATCACAAAACACAGCTCATAACTGTTTAAGTTCAGTTTATGGTGTGTTGATTGGCTAAAGCCAAGTTAATTGAAAGTAATTACAAATAGACAATTTGCAAACTGCAGAAAAGAAAATCACAGTGAAAAATTAAGCCTCTATGGTACAATTCAGTGAGTCTTATGGCTGGAAAAAAGAAACTGTAATACAAACGTAAATCCTCAACTGCAATGTTTTTCCCACTGTTATTATTTGAAAAATAGATGTAAACTGATACAACACTTTCTACTGAACAGCTGGTCCTATTGCCACTAAATCTCTCTTGCTTTCTAGACTTGTCCTAAATGTGATTCCACACTCTGCACCCAAAACTCCTGCTGAAAAAGCACAAAACTTTAAAAAGAAAGTGTCTTTCTATGTGATTGCATTAATATCACCTTGGGCTCATGGCGTTGTTTATTTAAGGAAGCTTTTTGGGATAGCTGATTCAGAGAGTGTTTGGATTGGGAAAGGTGATGAGCATTTATCTCACAGTGCAAACAGGCTCAGGGTTGTTTATCCATTATAGGATTGGGCTGTTCAGAGGGAACCAAGCAGGATGAGAAACGTGTCTTGGCATTGTTTCTGTGCACAGCTTGGGAGAGAGCAGGGTCTGGTGGTTATGGAGTGACACTGGAAATCAGGGAATGTGTAGTCTGTCATGAACCCAGGAGGAGAATTTTGGCAGATTGCATCATTTCTCACCTTAGCTAAACCTGAGAGCCTTAAATTTTAGGTTCCTCATTAATGGGATTGCCTCTGTCTGTTGCTAAGCTGGTCAGATACCCATGACTTGGATTAGGCTGGAGTCTCTGGGAATTTTGTAAAGTAAATAATGTGACTGAGGAAGTATTAAAGAAGACTCTTGTCATGTTCTAGAAGTTCATGAAACTCCAGACATAGCCTCAGTGTGATAAAAAGAATATGGTATGGGGCAAGTAAACCAGTGGCGTAAGGGTTGATGTAGACGCCAATAGTTTCATTATGTATATACTTACTCTACAAAGTGGTTTCAAATGAGCTTTCTACCCACTCACCTTTTATGCTGACTGTCAAAACATCAATGTGAACTTGAACTTCATAAGACTTACATGAAATCTCATGAGCCCTTGCCTTATCTTACTCCTTTCATCAAAAGTCATCATAACTAAAGAGAAACTTCATTAACAGGCACCAACTACATGCAACTACTTGGATGTCTACAGCACTGCACAGTGCCATCCTTTTCCTATGAGAAGGACACCTTCCAATTTCATCCGTTGGCTTTGCTATCACACAGGTCCTGAAGTGTTGGCTTCCTTCCATGCTGTTCCCAGGAACATTCCTGATTCTAAAAGAAGCAATATTATTCTACAAGAATAATACAAAAATCTAGAAGCAGCCCTTTAACTGCTAACCTATCATTCTGACATTAAAGAAAACAACTTTACATTTGGAAGAGCTCCCTCAGTGGGCTCTGCATGTCTGGAATTGATAGAGATAGAAAACCGATGGATTTTGCAGGCTATAAAACAGTGGTTTTTACAAATGCATTTGGCTTATATCTGCAGTGAGCCCAGAGCCACAGATATTCTGTAGGTGAGATCAGACCTCTAATTGCAACTGCAGAGTGCTAATGGAGAGCTTTGGGAAGATTTGCAACCCACCCTGAGTTCATCTGAAAGTCTTATTTATAGATTTCCACATCTGAGGCTCTGCATCACCCTTCCCTTTGCCAGCTCTATCACTCTGTTGCTGCCACACTACCTTTCCCTGCTATCCTCATATGCAAACAAAATTGAACTCCCAAGAAAAAGAATTTTGGACTTTATAGACCCTAATTCAAACCACACTGTATAAATCAGTGAGTTGTATGTATAGCTTTAGATTTAATTTATTTTCATTTTTCTTCCTTCTTGCAGGCATTAGAGGGTTTGTGTAGCCCCTCTGTCAACCAGTAATTTAAAGGCAAAAATCCAAACACTGCACTACTGAATATTTCAAAAGCTTTGTATTGCAGACTTTCTAAAAAAAAAAAGAGTTTTACAAGAAAATTGCACAGTATGAGGAAATCATGTAATTTCTGAAGTGTAAAAACTGATTTTCAAAAACGCAGATAAAAATAGAGAGCTGGATCTGCCTAGCTGTGCTTGACCCCATTAACCTGGGAGCTGGCAAACCAAGTGTGTCCAAGAATACACAGCTTATTCCTAAATTGAAATCAGATTCTCATCAAACTCGGTGAGGATACTTTTATAAGTAAAAGAGCTGAAGAATCTCTCATAGGTGATAATTTCTTCCATATATTTGCCATCTTTTCCTCTTTATGTGATAACTTCTTGTATGTTGTTTCAATCATGCTGGTAGAACTTAGTCTTCTGTTTCATCAAATCGAGGCTATTTTTAGTTTGCTGGGAAATATTGCAGCAATTTTCTCTTTAAGAAACTTCCCTTGAGCAGCTGAAGTTCATGATAAATGGAGGGCTTAAAACTACTGATGTTTCTTAATGCATAGCATAGACAATCATTAGATGTAGAGATGGTCAAGTTTATTTTTGGACTGAAGATAAATTTCCTGCAAAATGTAAAATTTGTAGGTTGGTGCTTTTTTTGGGTAGGGCAGGGGGTACTATTAGTAATAATTTTTCTTGAAAATGATATTTCACTAAGAGCACATTCCCATTTCCTATCTTACTTTAGGACACATTGGCATTGAAATCATGTGCATGTGGCACCTGCAGGCAGATGTGGTTTGTGAAGCTCATTCTGGGTTCCTTGCTGGTTTAGTTCTTCCAGCCCATCCCAGGTGACCAAGAGACATGGCCATGCAGCCAGGTCAGGTGCCACTGAGCACTTGTTTGAGGTTTGCCTTGCTGAACTTTTACAGAACAAACACTCAAGCACAGATGACCCAGGACCCAAGCATGGAAGAATTACATTTAAAGAAAAATCTGAAGGTGGCTCAGCTCTTTAGGATTCTGGGGCTAAGGATTATCTGAATCATAGTCATTATTGCAGCATGCTAGAAAATGCAATTTAACTATAGTCTAATTTGAAGGGAAATACCATACACTTCTAGCCTACACAAGAGCAATCAGTATTTTGGCATAGCTTTTTCATTTTTCTACTTGTTCCTCAGAACCTTCTACTTTCCCCTCAGCCCTTTCCCCAGAAAAAGAGCAGATAACATGAGCATTCTACCTAATCCAAAAGAAAAACTGTACTAGAATATTGAAATGTACCATGATGCAAAATTTTTTAGTTTCATCAAGCTCTGTGATAAGCATGTTGAAAATAAATATTGTTGGGCAAGATATTTGGCTACCTTTAGTATTAGTTTGCATCACCAAAACACACATTTCAAAAAAAGCCGTGGTTGTTATGAGGACTTTGACAATAGCTCACTTTCAGGAAAGTTGAGTGATGTACATTAAAGGATGGTAAGAGGCATTTTACACCATCTAGAGATTAAAAGTGTGAGTTTAAAGCATCAATCTGCAAATAAAGCCATCTAATAGCAAGTAAAATGAGAGAGGTGATAAGAGTGTCATGATTCATGGCATGAGCCAACTGCATTATGAATGATCAATGAACATTATCATCAGAACAATGTCATAGTCTTACAATTATGGTGCATCGTAAATGCAAATATAATTGCTTTGTATGTAATGAAATACAAAAGCCACATTTAAATAATAATGTTAAGGTTGTGATCCAAACTGGCAAAACCTTGAATAGTCAGCTAAGTTGACATGATCTCATCTTAACCTTTTCACTGCTGTCAGAGCAGAAATGGGGTTAGAGAAAGTGTGTTTCTGAAATATCAGAATTTGCTGATGATATTGGAAAAGCCTGTTTTTTCTTAGCAGATGGGAGGCTAAAGCAAATAGATATAATTTCTTCTCCTCTATTTTGAGGTCATCTTATTGATTTTGCAGTTGCTTCTGTGTGACTGAGAGGTGAGCCAAGTTGTGGTACAGTTGATTATTATGGTGGTGGGGAAGAGGCTGCAAGAATTACAGTCCAGTAACAGAACCAACAATAAAAGAAATGGTAGCAGATGCCAAGAATCACTGTGTACATCCACTGAGTTTCTGTTTCATTCATCATTCCAGTGCAGATGTCATACTGCTAGAAGCTGATAAAGGGATATTTTAATCTGTCCCTCATTTACTCCAAGGGTGCACTCCTGTACTGGAGTATGCACACTCTGCAATCCAGGTGCTTTGCCATGCTACTTCAGTGGGGAAGGAGTAGGGCTGCATTTTCATACCACTGGTTTAAAAAGCCACTTACATGTTTCTAATATTAGCTTGTGTAAATAACCCCAGCTTGGAGAGGGACACACAATCAACTGAGCCGTCTAGGCATATTCCATTCCTTTTGTTTAAGGAGCAAAAAGAAGTAAGGAACACAGCACCGATGAAATCTTGGCATCAGCCAAGCTGATTTTCAGAGGGTCAGGAATTCACATCAAGAATCCTTCCTTAATGGTTTCCTCTAGTGCTGACATCACAATGTCACCTTGTAAACCTTCACAGTGTGATTCTCAGCATTCCTCATGTTGCTGTGCATTCCTCTTTCCTTGTTTACCCTGATATTTTGATATAGGCATAAAGTAATATTCCATTTTAAGGTAGAAGTACATGTATTTAGGAGCTCTGAATGTTATCATGGTGTACAGTGGCCTGATTTCTTGATGCAGCATGTTATTAAAAAAGGTCAAAATGCCTCATCTGGTTGGGGGACTGGCAACTGCTGCATCCATACCATTCAGCAGGAGAATGATGATGTCATAGTTCAGAACATGTATTTTGACAGATTGTACAGAACTGTGGCATTACAAAGTTTTCATCTGCCATAAATGGCTCCAAATACATAAACATCATAGTTAGTGTCCACTCATTGCTATGGGTTTTAATAGCAATGTTTTCTCAATTTACGTGTAAATATTTACAGACCTAGTGAAGGGCCAAAACAATAAATTTATCAGGAATTCTCATTAATGTTCTGCACACAGGGATCTTAAAAAATGCACAAGATCTATGATCACCTGATGCCCTACAAGGACACATCAGTGTAATTTTCCTGTGCAGCCAGAAGAATGCTGCCTGTTAGAAATATGGTTAATAAAAACAAAAAAATGCAGAGCTGTGATGGCTGGGCTGCTTTTCATGGCAGTATGTTAAGTTGTCTAAAAGTCTCCATTAAACTTTGCATGAAAACCCTTGACCCTTTATTATTATTAAGACTTACTGGATTTTCAGCATGTCAATGACCAAGCTGGAAAGAGCAGTTAAGTTAGAATAAGGCCTTGCATGAGGATAATACCTCTATCTATAAAGTACAAGGAAATTAGACTGCATATGGTAATGAAGTGCTTGACCCTTCTAGTTCTTCGGTTTCCCTAAGTTTTTAATGCTGATATTAATAAAAGCATTGTCATTACCAGGAATATTTTATTTCTAGGCAACTTTGGTTTGGTTTAGAATGTATTCTTAAAATGTTAAAAAGTTTTCATTGCTGTAAATATACTCTAATCATGTAATTTATACATCTCCTGATATGTAATTCCTGTTGCTAACTCTTCCTTAAATTGGGAAGGTGTGATACAAAGTTAGTTGTCTGTGACAGGGGTCTGGCAACAAATAGAGAGAGATGAAAATTCCATAAATCTTTGCTGCTTGTCCTAAAAAAATCGTGGGCTGAAATTGGTAGGTATTTAAAAACCAGACATGGGTTAGGATTGTTTTATGGGACAATGGCTTCAGTTTCTACATCAGAGCATTTTAGGATGATCAGATTCTTCTTGGGTGAAACTTCTGAGAGACATAGACACGAGTAAGGCTGGAGTTACACTTAAAGACTTAATAGCCTACAGATGATACAGTCATGGTGTCCATAAAAACAGTTACTGCAGATCAATGAAAAATAAGAAGTCTCAGCATATTGAGTCACCAGATCTGCAAGATACAAAGCATGGGACTAGAAAGATCTCCTGCATTTTCCTGTTCTGCCTACTAGTCAGTTGTTAAGAAATCCATATTTGTATTAAGCTCTACCTGAAAACTAATGAGCTTTTGCATATTCCTCTTATTGGATTGTTCAGCAATGGGGGTGTCACATCTCTGATACTGTCTTCTAATTTTTAAGTTACATGTTTGCAAGCAATTTAAATCTACTTACAGTTCTACCAGCATTTCCTTCTCAGATCAAATAGTTCTACTTCTTTAGCAGTTTCAATCCCTAGTGTATTTACAGAATATTATTATTTCCTTATCTTTCTAATTTGCTAGAGTCTCATTAAGACCACGTTGACTTATCTGAGGCAGCTGTAGAACCAGAACCAGAATAATTCCAGGGTGTGAAGCCCCAGTTATTGCAGCTCTGCTGCTTTCAGTGCCCACGTTAGCACAGTGTTGTGCCCCGATAGGTGATGTGTATGACGTGATGACCACATGTATAAGAGTGCACCTTTGGGAAACTTCATGTGACATGGCTATTATTTATGTCATGTTCATGTTATAATGCACCTTAGATGTGGGGAGGTTTCAGGCATTCAGGAACAGACACTGTTGTCAGGACACTCACAGTCTTCTGTCCTGATCCTGAGTAAAATGAAATAGTTTCTCTCCTAGTGCTGGCTGATTCCTGCAGGAACCCGGGAGGACACGGATTTTCACCTTGGAAATATGCACTGAAGGGCAGATGCATAGAAAGCCTGGAATATTAGCAATAGAAGCAAAAATAGCCAAGGAAATTTTGCACAAATGAACTCAATTTTCTTAAGGTTTTGAAAGAGACTTTTGAGAGGGCAACTGTATAAAAAATTATTTCAGATAAGAGGAAGAGGAAATGTAGCAGAAAGAATGATTGTGGTAGAATTATTTTCAGTTTTTCATAAGTTATATGAGTAAATGAAACCAAAAGTTCTTCATTCATACATCATATACATCACCTGCATCTCTCACTCCTAATTGGTAGCAGATAGATGTGTGTGTACACATATTGGTTTTGATTACTTCTCATGCACAGTGCCTGAATTGTAGACCCCAGTCAAGCAATATCTGTTCATTTTTTTTTCTGTCAACACCTATTTCTTTCTACCATCTCTTTCCTTCAAAGATGAAAATTTACATGAAAAATAGAGGTTAGGGAAGATAGAATTCAATCAACACAGTAATTCCCAGTAGCAATAAAGCATTTTGTGGTTGCTCTGTCCTTGATATATAACTATCATTTAACAAAGATTTTTTTGCATGGAAACTTGCTTATCTCTAATAAAGGAGAAGAAAATGCAGACTCGATTTTCAGTGGCCCCCAGGATGAGCTTTGTGCAGCTCCCTGGACTCACAAGAAAAGGCTAAGCTTTTATGAAACCACAAGACTCACAGAGGTTGGGGTTACAGTTGTACTGTCTAAGTGCAAGTTCTAGGAGGTGCATTTCTCTTACTCCTGTGAGTCTGTAGCTTGTGACCAAAAGCCCCATATTTAGAAACACATCTGAAGCCCATTTGGAAGATCTGTATGCATTTCACTGTACTGAATTCCTCCAAACACTGGAGGTTTACCTACAGTGTGCCTCTACTTTCATGTCATGTTATTTGTATGATGTGGAACTGATCCTTGTGCATTTATCTGGGAATGTTTTCAGCACTCTTTTTTTCTTTAACACCACCACAAAGGAAGTATAAGTTAGTAGGTTTTTTTTTCCTAGCAAATCCACAGCTAGTGTGGAAATGTCAGCTGAGTTTAGCATGTGCATCTTGGGAACACAAAGCAATTTGCAAAGACTACAAGTGAGCTTGTATTTTGAATGTAGCTTCTGGGGATGCATCCAAGTGCAAGTTTAGATCAACTATTCAATATCCCTTTTCCCTGCTTCAAACTGAGCTGAGCACCAAGCATGTCTGTCTGCCACCTTCTCACCCACCACAGAGAAGCAGATATTGCTGATAGACTTGTGGTCAGGTTTTTTCTTGTTTTGGTCACATATTTTGTGTGTATCATATGATTTACAGTCTGTCCTGATGCTTGACTATGGAAGCATCACTGCAGAAAGCTTTTAAATTACATATGAACTGCAAAATTGGTCTGTATAGGACAAGTGTATGTAAGTGCACAAAGGCAGATATTCACCATCGACTTCACAAAGCTTAAGCTTTTTGGTGGGGGTGGTTTCTTTCAGGGGGTGTGGGCTTTGATTTTGTTTTGTTTGGGTGGTGGTTTTTTTTTTTTTGTTTTGTGTTTTTTTTTTTTTTTTTTGGTTGTTTGTTTCTTTCTTTGTTTTTGGGGATTTTTTTGGATCTGAGCAGATTTCAGCAAGGTGAGCCCCAAATATTCCTGAAAACCCTTTTCAAGCTGTTTACCTTGAAGGATCAACCTGTTGATGCTTCTTCAGGAAAATGCACATTTCTCCTATCCTAGGCTATCCTCATTCTTTCTTGCTTTTTCAACTTCATCAGGATGACTTGGCCAGAATCAAAACAAGTTAGCTATCTTTGGGGTGGGAGAATCCCAGACAATAAAGTGCTATGATTTGGGAGGGGGAGGGGTGTGGTTTTCACATACTTCTTGCTGCTTAAATCCTGGTTTTCACTTTTCAAGAAGCATTGGGATGTTCTTATTCAACAGTTGTTCCAGAACGGGAAACATCCTTTCTCCCCAGGGCTGGAGAGAGAAAGGTTTTGGTGCTTACAGTGCTGCTGTAGGGAGGTACCTGGGAGAAGTAAAAGGGCTGTTCCTCAGTGTTCAATACTAAGGAGTAAAAAGGGCTTTAACCATTTCAAGTTCCCTATAACAGAAGCACTGCTGCACTTCCCCAAGGACCTGTGATTCAGATCATAAACCTGTAGTGCCACTTTATAAATCATTCACAAAATATGCACTGTGATTCATTCCTTTCCTTATGGAGAGTATTATGAGAGAATATAAAATAAATGCATTTTTAATAGGGGCTGAAAGCAGAGCATTGTCTCTTTGGGAGAGGCCAGAGTACCAAAGTAAAACTGCTTGACTGTGTGTTAATTAAACTGGCCCACCTCCTTTGTCTCTACTTCCCTTTTACCTGTTCATGGATAATTGGCTTCTGGGAGTAGAAAATTAAATTGGAAACTAGTGAACATTGTGAGGGATAGAAAAAAAAATTGTGTCCAAACACATGGAAGTAGGAGGAGAGAGAGAGAGAGATGCCATTTTCATATGTATTTGTATGGTTTCTTGTGATTTTTTTCTTCCTTTACTTTGGTCTTCTTTGTAACTGTTCCAAAGACTATGAGACAGGCTATTCTCCAGGTGTTCTGGGTTCTGTTGTAGTCAAGAATTTTCACAAAGAAGCCAGATTTTCAGCCTAGAGAGATTTAGGTGACTTAAAGTAAATCTGACCTAAAAGTATTTAAAAGATTTTTATCTAACCTCAACCTATAAATCTCTCTAACTTTCATCTTTGCCTCCCACACTCTGTGTTGTGAGCTTCTACACAGCCTATCTCCTGCTTCACTTGCCTTTGGGATTCAGCATCCTAAAGGTCATGGTTTTGTGGCTATGCTTTGGTCACTTAAATGCAATAAGTTGTACCCACAGCTATTTATGCCCAAAATTTCCCTGGTTTCAGAAATTCAGGCCCCAAACCTGAGTCAGAGTCCAAATTACTCTGTTTATGATTCTGCATCCCCTTGAGTATGATTGTTCTTTAATCTTAGATAAATTTCAGGTCATGGCTCTGAACAATCGTTCCATGACTGAGTGAAGGACTCTTCTTCCTTGGCATTGCTGTACATCAGATACAGCAGTTGTATCTAAAAAGCCATTATTTTGTATACTAGACTTAGAGTCACTAAAGTAGTGAATTACCAGAGCCTCTGCCTCTGAAAACCAGCTGGTTGTGGCAGGTGTCTAGACACACAGAAGTTTTATCTATGTATGATTTCTATCTCTTTATTATTTGAACTAGCATCTATATTACTCTGTTGGATTGCTGTATGACTTTCTCTGATTTTGGATGCTTTTATTATTATTTTCTTTCAAGGTAATTTCCATGAAAAGAAATATTAAGTTCTATGATCATGATGTGTTATTTGTGATTTCCACTCTGCATTATATTCTGCATTTTATATCCTAACACAGTCCCAAATCTGTATATTTAGTGCCTGATCTAAAGGCAGTTCAAACCTGTGAAAGTCTCCATGGAACTGGGATTCACATAAGGCATTCACAATGCTGCTAAAAGATACTGCCTGATTGAAGGTGTCTGTGAGCAGTAATTACTGAGGAGGAATTGTGGCTGAGGGCTGGGCAGAAACACCTGGGGCTCATCTGGAGCTAAGGAACATTTGTCACCTATTGTGGAGAAGGTCTGTCCTCCCCAAGATACAGGTAGACAGACTTCAGTGTTTGATGCAGTCTTTGAAATTGTGTAGCAGATTTTTGTAAATGCACAAAGTTCTGAACTAAATGAGCAAGAGTTTACTTGGCACTGTGACTGCTGGGCTCTTTTGTGAGCTGCTAAATAGAACTGGTTTTATCTGTCCCCATTTTTGATGCCAATGTGTTTTGAGCATTTGCAAACAATTTTTCTGTTACAAAAGCTGCTGAGGAGAGATGAGTGAGGGGGAAGGGTGGTATCTGAGGGGGTGCTGAATTGTCATGAGACTGTAGCAAGCACACAGGCCACAGGTGTTCTTAATATCATCAGCACTGAAACAGTTAACAGTGTGGGGGTGGGGGACCTCAGGGTTTCAGTTTACAAATATTTAGAAAAACAGGCTATTCTCTGCTTCCCAGGGCTATCACTTCAAGCAGGCTATGAAGAAGAAAGCTGAGTGAGTTTACATGTCTTTCATGTTTCTGAGATTGCTCTTAGAGCTACAGGATCTGGAATATGCCTAAAATAAATAAGTAGTTTTGTGGAATGATTTGTGGCACGGAATGAAGTTTGCCCACAAATTCCAGTGAATAGAATGAAGCAATACAACTCTCTTAATCCTGGTTTCATTCACAGTGTCACTTCCATGGGCCCTGGGATTGTGTCACAGTGAGTACAAAAGATGCTCTTCCATGGAGCCAATTTTTCCTCGTACCTGAAAGGTACCTGCTTTTATTGTCCTGTACTCCGTGGCTTATGAAATAACTCAAGGGAACAGCTACATAAACACTACAATCAGA
Source organism: Anomalospiza imberbis (assembly GCF_031753505.1). Lineage (NCBI taxonomy): Eukaryota > Metazoa > Chordata > Aves > Passeriformes > Viduidae > Anomalospiza > Anomalospiza imberbis. Next base: position 11,344,805 of record NC_089693.1, on the reverse strand, counting down.
GACTGGGAATGAAGGAATAGCCTTTCAACCCCCTGTGAAGGATTTACAGGGTGAGGCAGCCTTTAGGAACTTAGGTTGGAAGGGAGCTCGGCTTGTCCAGTCACCTTGCACTGCGACAAGGGCAAGTGCTGCTAGACCTTCCCTTGAGAAGGTTTTGGGAGCAAACATTCACTCCTGTCAGACTGCAAGAGCCAATAAAGCATTGGAATAACAAAAAACTACCTTTAGGATGCTATCTACATCCCTCACTCCTTAGTATGAAGCCAGTATTTTAACGGGGTATCTTGAATTTGTATCAACTTTGCAAAATCTGATTCTTCTGAGTTTTTCCTAATTCTCAGTAGATTGATTGGTAAAGCAAAGTCTAAGTAGTAGGCAATGCAAGTAAAATAAATAAGTAAAAAATATTAAATTTTAAAATGTATGGAAAATCCATCAGAATTCTCTGACTGCTACCGCCATTGCCCCTTGTCTTTCCAGTGCAAGACTTTCTTTACCTGACTGGAAAACCTGTCTTTGGTTTGATCCAGAAGAATTGTAAAACAAGTTATAAGAAGCAGGCAAAAGACCTGTAAAACTAGTTTTACTTCCAAAATAGGGCAAGTGCTATTCATTAAACTCTATCAGCAAACTGATGAAGCAGCTACTTTGCAAAATAGCAAGAATGTGTAAGTTGAGAAGACAGGTGGTATAGGAGAAAATATTTTATTCCTGAAGTTTATTTGCCCAAAGAATTTAGGATAGCTAGTTTAAACAAAGTAAAAATCACTAGGAAGTAGCAGTCATTCTATTTTACAGAAAGAAGGAGATAAGGAATGGGACTGTTCTGTCAGTAAATAAAATCAGCTGGCAATTGAATTTAAGAGGATCGGTTTTAGAGATACTGATTTAATTCCTTACTGATATATATGTATCTATCTATCTATATGTATATATGTGGAAGAGCTTGGGGGAGTCTAATTTGTTTGTTTTATTCTAGCTGACCAGTTTTTTGAAAAAGAAATTCCTTTCTTTTTTTGAGGGGTAGATTTTTTTTGTGTAGGTCGGCAGTTTTTTTCATAGATAGTCTTATTTTTTAAAAAAAATAGGTTTTGTATATTCTTATACACATTCTTTCTATATCAGTGAGATATAAATGAAAAAAAAAAATTCTTTTAAAGCACTTCTGTTTTGCATCTTTGCATAAAAGCAAAAGCAAAGATAATAAAATCAGAATAGAAGCATGTTCTACCCAGCCTATCCTGATGCAATTAATAATTAAGAACAAATGGCTTGTAAAATACCTACCAGTATGGTTAAAATGCTAGGAAAAGGTTGCTGTAAGAATAATTGCTTTTTGTTTAATGTAACCAAAAACCAAATCCGTGGTTCAATATCTTTTGTGTTGTATGTTTTCTGTTTTTAAAATTAATGTGACATAAGGCATTCTTTATGCTAATGTTATAGCTCCTTGGACGAGTTTAACACCATTATCTTCTTTAATGAATAATTCATTCCCTGTTGAAAACTTAACTATATCATTTTTACAGTGTGTAAATGAAACTTTGAAGTGCAATTTAACGTTAAAGAACTTCAGATTGTAGAAAATTCTTGTAAATCAGGAAAAAGTGCTGTGCAAGGAATTCTGTCGTGTACTGAACTGTAAGCATGTTGTGATGAGCATGTTTGCAATTTTTAATTTTGCTGCTTTATTTAAAATGTTTTGGAAAGGGTTCCTGACTGGTTTTACTTTATTGGTATTTCATACACTTTTAGTTATGTCTTCTTTTTAAAAATAAAAATACTATCTGTAAGCGCAGCAAAGCTCAAATCCTCATTGTTCCTAATAATTCAGGAAGAACCTCTGGGGGAAGGTGGTAAAATGGGAGCAATACTCTTGTTTCCCACACTAGATTCTTGCCTTCATGTAAGAAAACCTCTGACAGTCTCAGTTCTTGGTGCAAGTGAGAGCAAAGCTGGATCCTAGGAACTTTTCATATTTCTTTTTTATTCCAATAGTCTCCCCTGCCTAGGTAGGCAGTGGCTGAAATTTCATGTGGGGTTCTTTGTCTGTGGTGATCTCTACATATTAGCTGGAACATTAGCTATGACATCACAATTTTTTAATTAATGTGAGTAGGGGATAAGTAAAATGGGGCATGATAATGCTCAAGAATCATTGGCCAGTTAATCAAAATATTATGTTGACCCTGAAACTTGGTCACAGTACCTGATAATTGATTTCAAGTTTCATGAGAAATATTCAATTAATAGGTGAGTCCCACACTGTCTTCTTAATGCTGGAATGTGCATGTTCATGTGTGTGCATCGCTCTTGAATTCAATTACAGGCTCTGTGGATTTTATTCCATATAAGTACATTCATATTAATTTCAAAATTCTGGTATCTGATGGAAAATTGTACTGGGTCATCGAGGTTGTTAGATTACTGTATCCAAGGAAAGCCAGTTAACTGCAATATGGATTTATATCCATGTAACAGGGCCTTGTTTCCTGATGCTCATTGACTGTCACCTGTAGCGAGACAGGATTGATTGCTGTGCTCTGTCAATAACGTGACTGAATGGGGCACTGCAGGGCTGGGGGATCAGACAGGAGTCCTCCTGGGTGAGAGGGTAAATGATATAACAGGGCACTGTTTCAAGAGAGGCATTTTCCATGCACTAATTTCATCCTAAGCCAGGTCTATTTTGAAAGTTTTCTGGTATCTCTAAATCAAATCTGGGGATGCATCTTACTGTGTAAGTTGTTTTTATTCTCAGTGGAGTACTGCCTTCTGGGTACTGGGGAGCAGCATATTCTTCTTCTTCCTAGGGGAGCATATTATCAGCTTTATTTTTATTATGTCCTTGCAGCAGATTTTCATTTTAGACATTTTAAGACTGAGAGCTGCAATATTTTATAAAACCCTACTTAGCAAGCACGTTTCTGGTTTTCAGTTTGTTTGGATTTTTTTCCCCTTTCTTTACCCTCCCCTTCCTTTTTCCATGGTGTCAGATCTTGTGGGTCAAAGGAATCTAAGGAGGGTTTATTGTATGTCAGAGAGCAGAAAGGAAACAGGTACCTAATTTATTTATTTATTTGTTGTATTTCTTTTCCCAGTGTTAACATAAGTGGTGATGTCCTGAAGCAGGTACCTGTCCAGATCTGTGTTATTTTACTGCCTTGCATGCTCTCCTCAGACACTCCTTGTGGCTCTGCTGTTGCTGGCTAAAGATAAATCATTTGTCAGGGATTTTATCCACAGAGAAGAGCGAGGCTGGGGCAGGGGGAGGTATGAATCATAGCACTTTGTGTAATATGCTATCCCTCTGAACATATCTGCTGTGGACACAAAACAGTATTTCTTCAAATGAAAAATAAATCCTGTAGTATTATAGGTGCCTAACAATGGCAATTCAGCAGGCTTGGCTTGACATCCAGATTTGTGGTATTTTTGTTTTATTTCCATGAGCTATCATTACTGAAAGCTGTGCGCTTGTCCATCTGCACATTAGGAAACATGTGAGCATTTTCATCTTCCTCTCAAGTCAATCGTTTAATATAAGAAACGCTTTATGTTTTTCTAACAACTTTGGATTGTACAAAACATTGAAATAATCAGAGTTTATCCTCCTTTTCAATCCAGAGTTCATGCTCCTGTCTCCTCCTTTATCTTGCTTTCTCTTTTTTAGTCAAATAAAATCTTTTGAAGTTGAGCACATAGAAAAATTCATTTTTACCTTGAATAGCACAAGCATTCATCAACATCAACTGTTACTTTGGAGATTAGATTTGTCATTAAGAGGAATAATCCCTATAATACTCCTATTCATCAGGTAACAGTTAAATGTAGAGAATGTGTGCAATGTATTCCATGGTCCTGGCAATTTTATTAGAATGTTGTATAGAACTTGGGTAGGTCGAGTGAAAAAAATAATTAGCACCCCTTTTTTCTCTTTGACATTATACAGTTTAAGATGTTCAAATGTAATATACAATGTCTCTTCAATAGCTGCATTTTCCATACCATTACTGGGCATTTTCTGGTCTCTAAGATGTATTTGGCTTTCTTTATTTAGAGGATTTACTGATCTGTGATGTCTCACTGTTTTCTTCAAATATAAGCTAAGGCTGTACAAATTTGTGATTATAGAAGGTAATTATTCTGTCATTGTTTTGATACCAAAAATATGCATTCACTTGAAAATAGAGGTGTCATTTTCTCTGTGCTGAAGAATTCTGCTTTAATAAGATGGGCTGTATAACATCTGCCTGCAAACTACAGGAGAATGGTGGTATTCAGTGAGTTGAGGTAAATGCATACTGATGCAGAACAAGCACAGGTTAATGTGAGCTGCAGCAGCCAAACAGCAAGACTGTGCATAAATTGTTAGAAGATCTGGCTTGAGGCACTGTGTAGTCTGGAGGGGAATGAGATTTTTGTGTGCAAGCTGCTCATCTGTGCCTGATAACTTCTGAATTTGTTGGTCAGTTTTGACCAATGCTGGAGGAAGAGCCAGTTTCAAAGGCCATCAGGTTCTTACACAGGTCCTGAAAAGCAGCAGCAGAATAGAAGAGGGACCTGCCAATGGAAGCTCCCTCCAAAGGGGGCTGGCAGGTGTCGGACACTGTGGGTGGTGCAGCCGCCACCGCCCGGCCTCCTGCTCTGCCAGGACAAGCCAAAGGAGCCTTGGCACGGGAGATGCTGTGCACAACGCAGTGGGAAGCTCCAGGGGAAGAGGAGTGTGAGATACACATCCACAGGGAAAGAGGGAATGCCAGTACCAATGCTTATTTGTTTTATTGTACAGGCTGCACATTAAGCATGGGCAAATATCTTGGTCAAGCTTGAACCCAGAGCTGAACAGCAGCAAAGCTGTGAGAGAAGGGCTGCACATTGCACATGAGCAACCTGGGAGTGTCACAAGGAGTTTCACACAGGTTAAATCCTCCTGGAGTTCCAGTTAAACACGAAAGAATTACATGTAAGAAGGACTAGTGCAACAATAGCAATCCTTGTAACTGGAAAGGAAGGTGGCTGAATCAAAACTCAGCCCTGTTTACTGAGGAATAAGAGCATTCTTTATAAAGTATTAATTTGAGACCAGTCTAAAAAACAGAGGGGAGAGAGATCATGTAATTATACAAACACAGCTAAATTAAAGGTGAAGAAACATGTATTTCAACCCCCTGTAGAGCAGTGATCATCGTGAAATAGGAAGGGCAGGGAGGAGGAGCCAATACTAAAATGGAACTTAGTCTTGGGACTTGGAGAGTAGAAGTTTCATATCTGGTGAGCAGTAAGAAAAAAAAGAAAGTGTTAGTTTTCTCGTTTTCCTTATATTTTTGCCTCACGGCTGCTGATGGTATATTGCTGTTTGACTGAATACCTTCTAGCTGAAAAGTAATCTTTCACTGTTGATTTATAAGAAGAATTTAATTGAAAAAAAGTTGGCAAGGTGACTCAGTGGATGGAGACAGATTCATCTGTTATGCTCTGATGCAAGTCCTGGCAGAACTAGTTACATTATCATTATCTTTCTGGTGTCAAACAGCCAGTGTTCAGATTTTTTGACCTTAGTGGTATTTTTTTTTATTTTTAGAGAGTTATGTATGGCTTGTTGATTGAGTTCAACAGCAGGGAAGGCAGCAGTGATCAGTTTTGCCCTAACTGAGAATCATTGCAGTCAATGGGAATTTCTGTAAGAGGTTTCCAGGGACAATCTGCCAGCCAAAAGGCAAATGCAGAACTAAATTATCATAGAAAATTGCAGCAAACCTAATTAAGCTAGGTTTGTGGAGAGAGACATTGGTTTTAACCACATGAATATCTATTATCTGCAGTCACTAAAGATGCTTACAGCACAGCCAACTCCAGCAAATCATGCAGGACAGAGCTAAAATCTGCAAGGACTCTCTCTCGTGTGCCTCCGTATGGTAAAAGGTGTTTAATATGAATCCTTAAGACAACGAGGTTTTGTGGCATTTGAAAAATGCTCCCATATGCTCATGGTGAGGACCAATATGGCTACAAAAAGCCTGTGCAGTGGGGATGACACAGCAATCTGCTCCCTCCAACGGGCACTTTGCAGCACAGAAAAGAAAGATCGGGGAAGTATTTCCTGAGCCACTGCAGAATGCAAAATATTGTTCCTTCAGGAACTGGTATGTAACACACTGAGAATCCCATACACCATTTATCACGGGCTCTCTCTGCTAGAAAGGGAAGACAATAAAATCCCACTGTAATATTTTCATGGAGGTGGATGCCATAAGAGACAATGTGACCTTATGCTAATCAGAGACTCTATCAGTGTTGCACAGTCTCAACCAGACTCTTCACTGAGTGAAGAATTGATTCTCTTTTGCCCCTTTTCCTTTTCCCTGTGGCTAGGATTAGCATCACTATTGATTAATGATCATTATGAAAACACTGTCCAGAGACCCCTGTGAAGATCAGAGCTCTATTGCTAAGGGCTTTTCTGTCCTGAGGATTTTACAGATGGTGTAAAATTGTCTTCATTCTTATTACAAGCTGATCTATATGCTGTTGTGCAGTCAAGACTGGTTGTCAGCCATTCTTGTAGTGTTTTTCCCAATATATTTATCCTGATCTAGAGAATTGCAATCTTATAGCATCTGCAAAAACTCTAATGTACTGATAAAGGTGATCAGTTGGGAAACTCTGCTGCAGCCTAAATAACACCAAAAATGGAAGATTACCTGAGTTCTATGATTCTATGAAACCTAAACACCTACTATTTGTTAATTTCTAACTTGCTTAGAACTTTTGGAAAGAGGGAGAAAGGAGAGCTGGAAAAGATTAATGGGCATCCCTCTGACTTCCTGATTTATTGTTTTTCACAGGCCTGTGTATTAATGGCTCTGAAAGCCATTGCCCTGCCTAGTAATCACAAGAGGACAGCACAGTCTGGTCCAGTTCTAGGTTTGTTAAGCTGAGAGCTGGGAAGGAGGGGCACTAAACTTAGTACTGAAGTGCTCATATGACTTTCACAAGTTTTACAGGAGTACGTCTTAGGCTGGTCACATTAAGAGTTTCTAGAGTGATCATTTTCTTCTTTTTTTTTACATTACACACGTATTTTGGAGACGAGAGTGTCATTCCCAGAGCTATTACTCTTGGCCAAAAAAAACCTACAAAATTTTGTGGACCTAGACTCAATGAAAATGTTTACAAAATGGTAATTGCAGCCACATGTTGAAGGAGTTGAAGTTACCCATTGTGTCCCACAATGAAGATCTTTCTGTCCCTTGTATCTATGCAAAGCAAAGTTAATAAGTCAGCATAGCCCTGTCAAAGCTTCTAGTGTCTTGAGCAGCCATAGTTCAGGTCAAAATATAATACACACAATGTGCTGACCAAAGAAAATATCTACATTGTCTACCCCCTCCCACATTCATTCTTGTTTCATTGTTAAGGATTGCACCATAACTTCATTCTTCTTTTAATTCAGACATAAATTGCTATAAAAGATTCATGTAATTTTAACAAGCCTATATTGTTGGAGCATAGCCTTGAATTTACAGTGCACTTTACAAAAGTATGTGATTCTGACAGTTTAGAGGGTTTTGTTTTTTGTAAAATGTATGGTCACATGAAAATATTTTAGCCTCTTAATATAGCATCAATATATACATATGTGAATGTAGCCACCTAAATACTAGATGTGCAGAGAAATTTATTCGTACGGAAGCGGGAGAACTAGAGGTCTTTTCATGGTCTGACTCCTAAAAATGTGTTAATACAGGATATTACAATACTTAAAATAATTCAAGTGACCTAAAGTGATCATTGAGTCCAACTGCCTGACCACTCCATGACTGCCCCTAAGGTAAAGTGTATTATTTAGTGCATTGTCCAAATGCCTCTTGAATGCTGACAGGCTTGGGGAATGGATAACCTCCCTAGGAAGCTTGTTGCTGTGTTTGAGCACCCTCTTGGTAAAGTAATATTTCCTAATGTCCAGTCTAAACCTCTCCTGATGCAGCTTTGAACCATTCCTTTGTGGCCTGTCACACCAGGGAGAAGAGCTCAGCACCTCTTTATCCCATCTGCTCCTCAGAAAGCTGCAGAGAACAGCAAGGTCACTCTTCAGCTTCCTTTTCTCCAAACGACACAAAAGACAAAGCTTGCAGGGAATTCCAGTAAAAAGCTTCTATGTGCCAGCTAATGTTTAATAAATACAATTAGTTCTTTAAACATAAGTGGGGGGGAAAGACAGCTCATGAGGTCCCACAGGGAGAGGCCCATGACAAGAATAACCAAAGGTCTGTTACACTTGCTGCTGAGGGCAAATCTGCCCTGTAGTGCTCAAGCTGACTGATGAGATAAGGTGATTTTGGCTTCCTGAAGGGTTTTATCTCAGCTGAAATCCACCATCTCTATCAGGACTTTGTCTTAAATACAAGGCCAGTATAAACACACTGTCACATTGAACACAATAGCTGTTAAAAAGGAATCAAACACTTTTTTTAAAGGAACTCAAGTCATTATATCTATACTTGCTGAGTAGGAGACTTGACAGTACAAGCAACTTAAGAGGAAACATGTAAAAGGCAGTAATTATAGGTCAGTTTTCTGAAGGCTACCTGGAAAATACACAAAGTAGATGGCAGTCATACTGTTACTAAATATTAGGGGCTTTTTTCATAATAAGGCTCCTCTACTTTAAAAAAACAAACAAACAAAAAAAAACCCACCACAACAACCTCTCAAACTATAACTCTAAAATACAAGAGTAGACAGAAAGTGATGACCTTTGAGAAGTATATAGAACTCCAAAGAGATTTGAAAGGATAGATGCTACAAGATGATTTGAATTTATGTCAAACACAAGAACAAGTGGTATGAACTAAAGCCAAGGAAGAGTCAAATCCTAGAGGAATGCTAATACAGTGTGTCTGTGCACAGTGCAGCCATGCTGCATTAAAAATAAGGCAATCATATGAATAGTCATTGCAAGAAATAGGCAAATGTCTAGGTAAACAACATAATTGTGGGATGTAGCAATTAGCTTCACAATGCAGCGATACTGAGGAGGATTGATGGCTGCTTCTGATTTCATAATTGTCCTGCAGTTTGTATATTTAGATTAACTGTATTTCTGTTAAGCAAGAACTGCTCTTCCTGCTAGGAGACATTGCCATATGTGCAGTACTGGAAGAAGCAATAGTGTGTGTTTGTGCTGTTTAATAAAACCCCAACCTTCATCCATGTGCTACTGTTGGGTAGAACCTGAGCACGTGTAAAACTCTCTTTGCAGAATGTACTCACAATTGCTGCTCCTCCAGTGCATTCATTGCTGCACTAGACTTCTTTATTGCAGCTTATTGAACTGAGGTTAAAAGCCCCCTGCAAATTCTCTACCCCATCCATGTTATGCTGAATGCAGGAGAGAAAGCTGGGTAACTCCCTAGGTAACCTGGGAGCTTTTAGGAAGAACTCATTTCCAGTAGACTTGCAGTGACCCCAGAGTTCCCCTCACTTACAATGTCTGTCTCCACTGTCTCTCCCACTTCCTTCCTCAGGATCACGGGGCACTGCAGAGCTCAGTGGAACTTTGTGTGACATTATAGATGCCTTCTCCGTGTGTCCTTGGTTTGTGCAGGGACAGGGTGACAGACTACAGGCCCACTGGGGACATTTTGGATTACTACATTTCTAACAAATTAAAATCAAAGCAATGATGAAGATCTTTCAAGAAACATGATAATTTCCAAAGACTGACTGTGCTAGTAAAAACACCTTGCAAAACAAATCACTTTTCATGGCATAGACTGTCCGGTTTAATGATTAATTTGCACTAAACATCTCATTAATAGCACAGATTGTTTTGCCAATGCTTCTGAACAAATATAATTGGAAAATTTATCAAAAATTCCTTAATGTATTTAGTGCTGCAAAAGACAAAATAGAGAAATTAATAGCAATAGCTAATGATTTATTTGCATATTATAGTGTACTCTTTTGTGGCTGGGATCAGATCTATATGATCTCTAGATCTATATAGCTTGCCAGTTCCAGCAGTGGGTTTTCTCCTAGCAGTGTTTTGTTCTACCCACTGTTCTACATGAAACAAGTCTTTTACTCATTCTTAGAGCTGAAAGAAGTTGGTAACACTCCCATTATCTCAAGGAATGCATAAGGAAGCTGAGTAAGGGAACTAGCTAGTGCCCAAAGCAGAGCCCTGCTCCTCTAGTGAGGTAGCTCAGGAAGCCAGCTCTGACTTGGGCAGCTGTCTGAGCCACACTTCTGGCCTTGAAGTATGAATGGAGGAGCATCACACCCACCAGAGTGCCACAGAGCTGGGCACCAGGGTGTGGTTGGTGTGCTCACCTGGCATTGGTATGCTCACCTGGCATCACAAGTGCTCCTGCATCTGTCCATTTGGAGCTGGAGGTACCTGTGCTCTGTGTTGGATTACACACCACAGATGAGCCCCCAGGAGCTGTTTCAAATCTTGCTGTTCCTCCAAAAAAGCCTGTGACCTTCAGAAGTATCTCATTTCTGTTTGCCTTGGTTTTGTATCAGCAAATAGGGCTCAATATCTTTATTTGATGGCTTTCCTGGTTTATGTGGTTTAAGTTCTGTGGGATAGGGATGGTCTCTGGGTGCATAATGTACAGAACTCTGCAGGAAGACATGCAATTTGAGGTCACTGGCTTCTATAGTAGGATGCATAATTTTACTCAATAATATACTTAATGGAAGAAAATTATTATTAAGACTTTTGTAGATTGTAACTTTTGGGAATTGTTCTAAAAATAACGCAACAGTGACTGCACCAGTTAATCAAGTTGACCTGATATTTTACAGAGTTGAAGACACACTTCATTATGCCAGAGAACTAATATAAACAGCCTATCTGTTAGTGCAGCCAGCTGAAAGTTCACAGAGATTCCAATTCTGAAGTGACAGCAGTGGGATTCAAGCACATCCAGAAGTGCAGTGTAAATAGAGGTGGATGCTTTGGGCTTACATTTTTAACTGTGGTTATTAGCTCAGAGGCAGATAATGAGATGACTAGGTATTCATGCAGCTTTCTTCTGGAGATCTCTAGGATCAGATATTAATCTTCAGACAATATAAGGTAGTCAAAATGGTGTTTTCTCTTTTTGATCAGTATTAGAAATTTAGGAGATGCCTGAGCTGCTATTAAATCTCTACATCTGTAACTGGACAGAGAATAGGATCTCAGCTGGTTTATGAGGTTAACTACTGCAGATAGCTTTACCAGTTACAAACACATTATTCTATACTCCTATTTGACAACTAGTACATCTATGCAATTTTCATATCTTATTCTCCTTGCTGAAGAGCATTTTACATTGTAGTTTTCCTGCTAGCCAGAGACATCATGGGAGTCTCTTACATGTTCAGCACCACAGCTTAGATATAGGTAAGGAGGATTCTAAATTGATAGCAATCTCTGCAGCTGCTTTAAAATCAATGGCCTGTCTAAGATGATGCACATCAGTTCAAGTTCTAGCCTCAATGCATTTTCTGACATAGTTTTGACATGTTGTCATTGGAAATATTTTCCCAGTAATTATATTTTACAGCACTTATGCCACAAAGGTGCTGATGATTTTATAAAGTAACTTTGGAAGTTCAGGCATCATCAGAGCAATACTTGAATGGTTTTGACAACTTTATGGGGGTTTATTAACAAGCCAGCCTGTGGTGTTCCTCTTTATCTACAGCCTATGAGACTTTATATTTTGTGCTATAGAAAGAGATTTTATCATTGAATCTGCTTCTCACAAGAACAGATGATTCCTTATTTATGGATGGTATATAACTTACTAGCATCCCTGTGTCAGGTTAGGAGCCAGAGGCCATCTTATTGGAATGCCACAGTAGAAAACCATAACTTGGGTAGAATCCTTGATATTGTACCTCAATAGTGAACTTGGGAACAGAAGTCACAGGGCTGCCTGCAGGTAGAAGAATATCTCTTGAGAGCAGTCACCAATAAAACACCAGTCCAGGCTGGAGCACAGTATGAGGTCAGTAAGGCATCCCTTTTTCCTCAAAATTCAGACAAAAGAACAGAGAGGCCTCTATTTGCATGAAAATTCATTAAATGCTGGACATAATTTAACAAAGACTTGTCCACAAAGTATGTTTGTCACTCAGTGTGCTAAACAAATAATAGTTATAACAATTAACTATTCTCATTGCTATTTCTGTGTAGCAATATCAGAATAAAAAAACAAACCCTTGCCTCTTGAAAAATCATAAATACACAAAAGAAAACCATTTCCTCTAAACTGCAGAGAGATTTTTCAGCCTTATCTTTGCTGGACATTCTCCAGGTCCTTCAAATGATTGATCCCTCTTTGCAAAAACAATAACCAAAAGGGTTTTGCATAAAAGCTGGAAAGACACTTTTACTTAATTAGAAAAGAGGGAATAATTTTCCCCCAAAAAGGACCAGGAGTCTTGGTTTTCTTTAATTTCATTGTGCCACCTTCCATGCCTTGGTTCTGCTCATTATACAGATAAGGCTGGGAGAAGAATTCAATGCTGACATTTTGCAGTCAGACTTGGGTTCTGCTTTTGCAGTCAAGCTGTCTTTGCAAGGGTGAAATTCAATTTGCCATGCATTTTCTAACACTATAGGAAAAGTAGCATGAATTCCATATTTTTTTTTTTTAAATAGGAGATCTTGAACTTAATTGAAATTGAGTGCTACAGGGATTGGCTAGATTTTCTTGCAGTTTTTGATGCTGCGACTGCAGATTTTGCACGTGGTTAAATTGTTGTACGTGAAATGTGAGGTGGGTGGTGCTTCCAGGGGGAGTGGGTGGCACTGTAGACTCTATTAATGGTGTCCAGTGAAATGCATATTTTGCCACATTTCTCTGGAGAATTGTGCTGATGCCCTCCTTCATTATAGCAGCCGCAGTGACCCCAGCTGTCTGTGGTTGTTTCCAGATGTTGATCTCAGAATATAGGAAATAAAACACCCATACTTAATGTTATACCTTTGCTTAAACATGGCAGTGCAACAGAATTTTCTCATCAATGACTTTATTGGAGGAGAAAAAAGAAAGATGGCGTACATCATTAAGACCTACTAGTTAGAATTTAGGCCTTACAGAGGCTCTGCATAATTATTCATTTAGTTACATTTATCTGTCTGGAAGTGTCTTTTTTCCAGTTGACCAATATGCACCTTTAATATCCATCCTTCTTCCTTCTTCTTTTAATGAAATGTATTTATTAAATCTTTACTCCAGGTGATTCTTTAAACTTATAGTATGAGGGGAATAGAGAATATTTCACAGTGATATTTTATTGCACTTGTTCCTTAAAACGTTCAAGCCTGTTATATTGCTCAACCCCCCGGGTGTAGAACATGAACTCCTGAGGTTGAATAGAATGATTCACTTGTTTCACTATGAATTCAAAGTGGATATGAAGCATAAATCCCCTTTTTCCCTCTGTAATATAGTAGCCATGAATCACAATGTCACGCTGAGTCGATCATAATCTTAACACTTCACGCCTCAGACAACAACTTGATTTGTCAAGAGAACAGGCCTGCAAGCTGCCAATAGCATTGATTCCCATTGGAAAGGAAAGGATAATTAAGTCCTCAGTGAGCTAATTTCTTTTCTTTTATAAAAATAACATTTACTTCTATTTTTTAAGTAAACAGAAATGAGAAATACTACATATGGATAGAATCAGTTAAGTGTTTGCTTTCCCCCAATAACTAATATGAGTTTTTGTCCCATTTTCATCTGATAAAAACTTCTTGGGATCATTTTAATTCGCCATACAATAGCACATTGTGCTACATCTCAATTAGGGAAGCTAAAATTAATTACATGCAATCTGCATGCTGACTGGCCTGCAACAGGATGCCACCATTGCTGGCATGCAAGTGTGAAACTGTCTGCCTCTGAGCTTGGTGATGGGCATGAATAATCCTTGTGTTTTGTTGGAATTCTAGTCTTTTGCAGTGAGGTAATGAACAAAATGTGCTTTGAGCCTAATGAGGCTCATGTGTCCTAAACTTGCACAAAGGTCATCACACATATTTTTAATATCCTGTGATATGTTTCCCATATGGAGATGTGGTACATGAATAGATTGGTCTGTTACAAGAAAAAAAATCTGTTGTTTCTTGAGGAGGAAGGATGCTTTGATGCTTCTATTTCCACTGCTTGTGAATTTAGGCAACAAGTGGAGGCCTCTTTTTGGTGCAGGGAAAAAACTTATACAAATAAATATCTTGCTAGCATGCAGATTGTTATTTGCCTGTGCCTATGAATATTTACATTAAAATTAGATTTGGTTCTAGCATTTGTATCCCCAAGGTGCTTGGGAATTTATGAAACACATATTAGTTCATGCACATAGCCTGGATAAACCCATTGATCAGACTGTAATAGATCCTTCAAATATTTTTCCTTTTCATTGTAGAAGAGAACAGCCAGTATTCATCCATCAGGGCCAAATCACTCCATCCTTCTTACTTGCTAAGTTTCCTGTTTGGCAGCACAACAGAAAAAGAAAAGCACAGAATTCCCAGACATAAGGTTGGAAGGTTCAATGTAGTCATCAAGTCTAATTTCCTATAATCGTAAGTAATATAGCAGAAGACTCCTAGATTACCAGGGTCCCTGCTTGCTGTAGCCATAAAGCACTCCCCAGCATCCTGGAACAAGCTGCTCTTACAATAAATGCTCAGGATAGTTGTCAAGCTGGAAAACATTCTCTGAACTTCAGTAATACAGAGCAATCTGCATCTCCTCCTTCTGTGGCTCACATGTATTATAGCTGGAATACTCTCTGCTACACCCTTTTATGATCTTTCCTGGGGTGGGCATTTCCTCCTCTGTGGCAGAGGCAAGGAACAGTTTGTAACTTTTTCATCTCTGGGCATCATACAGTCCCAAGAGAAGCGATGTAAAGTGTTCTTTGTATTTGTTCCAGCTCCTCTCCTAGCAGCAGAAAGTACAAACCTAGAGAGGCCCTCATTTGCAGCCTGACAGCAGAGCCCAACTTACTTGGTTCAGCATGGTTATTAAAAAAATTCTGGTCATTTAGGGCTTAATCCTTCCCTTCCTACTGCACTGAAATTGGATATAGGTTACGGTATCATGTAAACGAATAAGCTTTTATCCTCCTAGTCATTTTACTTTCTTCCTAGAGCTCTATCTCTTAACAACCACAACCTGGTTTTCCTATTACACATTCTAGAGTTGCTGGGATACATGCCATTCATAAGTCCCCTGAAACAAACTGGAGTTTTTTGGCATTGATCAAGCTTAATGTGGTCCAATTGTACTTGCCTTTTTTTGAAGTATTTGCTTGGGTTGCATTGCTAAGATACCATGTCTTTGTGCCCTCTTTTCTGCTCCTCTGGAACAGAATGCAAACAGGTTCTTTGACTATGGCTGCTTTTCCACTAATATATTATCTGTATTTGTTTTGGTTTTTTCCCTTAAAAGCTAAAAATTTCCCCAGCAACCCAGGTGCTATTCAAATTAAGCTGTATACAAATCATGCTTGGATGGGGAATTGAAGTGGAAATTTATTTTGACATCTGTTTAAATTTTCTCGGATTTTGTTTGTGGCTAAAAGCATTTTAAAAATCTGTCCAAAAAAAAAAAAAAAAACAAAACCTAAAAAACTCATCATCCTCTACGCATCTGTAGCTCTGTGGAAAAGCAACATAAGTTAAACCGAATTGATGAACTATGACCACCATGTGTTTGATTGGTGTTAGGAAGCTATAAAATGTAATTGTAAATGCTATCTACCTGTTACCAAGTCAGAATCACTTTATTCTTACATAGCAAATTATTTCTAGCAATGTGTCCTTACTCTTCCTACCCATCTGAGCGATGAGTGTGCTCTTTTGGACAGGGTACCCTCTTAAATACATTCTTATAAGGCACCAAAGGCAGTTTGGCACTGGTTCTGGGTGGTCCTCAGAGCATAAGTGCATGTATTATGTATGGATTGTCCAGCACAGGAGCTTAGTTCCCTGCTAGAAGTGGTTTGATGATTTTATATTACTAATAAAAAATAATATGGGATTGAACATCTTCTCTTAGTCATTTACATAGAACGTGCAGTACCTGGATCACTCATAGACATCTGCCATTCTTAGAGGGATGTATAACATCAGCTACAGTGACATATGTCAGAGAATGGGAGGAGAAACAGAAGTTAAAATCCAAACATCTTAATTATTCTCAGTTCTATTAAATCTCCCTGTTAACCTCAGATTTACTCCTGTCTTCTAATAGTCCTTCTAAGATCTTTGCAGTTCCTTCAGCAACTACAGACATTAACTTTACTAAAAGACCTGCTATTTTCTCCAAATTGTTTCATTACTGCTGTAACTGACTAAAAGCTTACGTAAAAATTCCACTTGCCTCAGTGATGTCACCCTGAGTGAGCTGGGGGAGGAGTAGCCCAAAATACATTAGAAAAACTGCATCTGAGAACTGATTTCCCTTTTGGGTCACTTTACAAAGGATATGAACACCATGGTGGACAATATGACCCTTAGCAACTTTTGAAAGATATTTTCAAGCAATATGTACAAAGTGTTTTACGCAAAAGACATCTTTTATTTATTAGTTGACAACTGCAAGTGTTGTTTTTTGTTTTTCATTTAGTGTCTCTGAATTTCAACTAAGGCAGAGATCAGAACATGAGTAACTCCAGCTAAAAAGCACTTAATAATAATCAAGTTCACATCTTATATAAAGATTTTTTCCCCCCATAGTTCATCATCTCTCTATGGAAAATAACAGGACCTTGAAGAGAGATGTGTTTGAATTTGGGACACAGAATTCTCATCTGATGTTTTGACTTGTTTGTGTAATGTCACAGACATTTTTAGGTTGTCTTCTGGGAAAAAGCTATATAAGCTTATTCAGTGCAAAAGTTCAATGAACATTAGTATGCAAGAACACATCTGAATTACATGGAAGTTGCCCTTCAGTATCTATGCTTGTCTAATGTTGTTTTGGACTATGAAAACGTCCACATTTGCTCCAAGTATAATTTTAGCTAAAATGATATTTCTTCTTTTTCCCCTCAACAAGACAACCAGCATTTTGTCACTTAGGCAAAGGATATCATGGAATTCTACCACACAATGTAACAGTATAGTTCTTATCAATGACACTATATTGACTCCCTTGACATATATTTTTAATATTATTTTTACTTATTTTCACCTGGGAAAACTGCTTTTTGCTGATAGAAGGAACTCCCAATAGACGACATGACAGTAAACCAGTAAAACCTAAATATACTAGAAACCCAAATATGGTATTGTAAATGATAAGCTTCTTTGCAGCTTACATCAGCTAGAAGTGTGTGGAGTCACCAAGGAATGCAAAAAGGCATAGAGTACTGCAAATCCCTCCAGTTCAACCCTTCCTGAGTTTTCCCTTGGTCAGGCAAAAAACTTTAGCAAGTAGCTAAGTGGATTTGTCTGAAAAGTCTGAAAGATCATGGAAGCACAGTACCCACAACTGTCATGCTAACCTGGATAAAGGTATTCTTTGGCTATCATTATCCTGTATTTGAGTGGGTTCCAGAGAGGAAAGAATAACAGGCCAGAGAAGATACTACATGAAAATGCAGGAAAGAACATTTAAAGCTGAGCATTCATGATGGGATACACAGTTTCCAGGTTTTTCACCATTTTGATTGCATTTGACTCTTGGTTTATGGAACCTTGGGTAGATACTGGAATAAAAGAACTTCACAGAAAGCCCAAAAGCTGGGGAAATTAGGATTTGGTTGAAGGAGTTGTTTCCATATCAGTCTCATTCAATAGCTTTCTACAACCAGAGCACAGTATGTGCACAGAATACCCAGGTAATCCTTTAGGAGGGTCCATTTGCAGTGTCTTCATTCTTCATTGTGTTTAGTTTTATTTACCCAGAGTAAACTGCTTTTGCCTTTTTGCATGCCATTGTTCTTTCTCTGAGGGGTCAGTCTGACTTCAGAGGGAGCTTTAGCTCAGTGAAATCTGCAAATGCCATTTCTGAAATCCCTGCATTCCTTCCCAATCTTCTCATGCAGAACAAATGAATTTGCTTTGTCTTAACAACCATATGTCAATATGAATAAATATGTAGCAGAGGAGAAGATGCCACAGCAAGCCACCCCTAGACATGAAAATCAGAATTCCACCTTTGAGAGCAAGGACTGATCTTTAATGAGATGTCCTCACAGAGCTTATGCATGCCAGGATTGTGGCCCACACAGAGTGATGTATGGGCATTAAAATTCCACCACCCATCTACACTCCTGAGCACTTCTGAGACTCTGTAGAACACAATTTCCTGGCATGTTTCCAAGGCATTAATACCATAGAGTCAGCATCTCTGACAATAAGTATAGTGGTCCTCTTTTCCCATAAAAATAGTCAAGGTGATTTAATGATGTTCAAAGTTCTGCTGAGGACAAGGAAGATATAAAAGTCATACATGGCCCATTTCCTAAACTTTGGAGTAGAACATAAATTCAGACTGATAAAAATGGTCCCAGTTCCTCTTTTAAATCTCAGGTTACTCTATACATTCTGCTCAGTGAGTTTGGATTTGCATTGGTGCAATTGACAACAGAGTATAAAATGCAGGTGAAAGGAGACAAAATTATATAAAATGTGATTTTTAAGCTTCCTTTAAAAGATTTCTGATGGAGGTGACTTTGAATGAATTCTTATAAACACATTTTGTCACAGGAGTAAAGCTCTAGTATGGTAAAGACTTTGATTCTGGAACTTAAAAACCACTTTAGTCTGTCAGTTGCTGTTTATCTGACTAGTCTTTACTTATGCAACACGTAGACATTTTCAGCTGTTTGGATTGCTCAAACAGAGGGTACCTCAGGACCAGATGTAGATTCTTATATTTGTGAGAGAATCTTTACAGCCAGAAAAGTCAATTGCATTTTTTTTTCTCTGTAACAAGATAGATAACCACTGGTAGTAAGTAGGGGTTTAGTTCAGTATCAAAACATGAAGAGAATCTTCATTTTGAGCAATGTGAATTACAGTATTAATTCAATTAAAAGAACATTATGGAACAGCATTTTACAATTTTCCCTCTATCTCTATTAAATATGCTTGAATGATAAACCAGATTGTGCTCTCAATCCAGATTTCTACCTGAGTAACTCCATTGACATCCATGAAATTGCTCCCAATTTGAATCAGAGCCAACAAGATCAAAGGAAGATTAAAAGCTTTCTTACAGGCAGTTTTATCCTGTATTTGGTGAGCTTATTGTTTTGTTATGGCTCTATTAGAGTAAGCTTGTTACCTATTTCAGTTTTAGTTTGTGCACTTCAGAGCCAGGGCTGCCTTGTGCTTCTCTCAGAGTACCACCAGCACTGTCTGCATCACCCATTCCTGAAAGCAAATTTGCCAGGTGAAATATTGCCCTCAGAGTCAGAACAAACACTGCAGATGATTGTTCTGCAAAGTAGATGTGGCAAGAAATTGCCTCATGGCCTGTGTTTGTACAGTACCTGCTGCAGCAGCTCTCTGTGCACAAACGGGGTCCCAAAGTTTCTCATAGTTTCTATAATGACTGCTAATTGCCAAAGAAGAAATTACTCAAATGAAAAAAGAACATATTTCCTAGGCTGCATTAAGGCTGTTGGAATCTCCAAACATGCTGAATTTTGAATGGGGGCAAAAGCCAGGTTTCCCATGAAACAAATTTTGAAAGAAATCTATTTCATGTCTATGTTATGCAAAATGTTTCTCCCTTTTTCTGCAAGAACGGTCACCAGCCTTTATTTTCCCTTCAGAATGTTTTCTCAAGATGTACATGAACCTGGAGGAGAACAAGTGTGGCAAGAGTAGGTTTGCCCAAAAAAAACTTTTCTGGTGGTTCAAAAGCTCAGTCAGTTTAAATGATATATATGCAGAACAATCTGAGTGAGGATGTTTAAATATTCCTGTGATGGACAAGTGTCTGAAATGGAATTATACTGTTTATTTCATAATGAATGACTGCAAGTTTTCATTAGTTTAACTAAAAGGGCAGGTTATATTTTGATAGCTTGATAGAACTCACTGACTTGTGAGTTTTTGTAGTGCAATTATTTTTGTCAGACTATTTTCTGCTTTGATGAAATGAATTATTACTTTTTAAAGTTCATTCATGAAAATGCATGGGTGCTTTTCACAGTTAAATTTATTAGACTATTTTCTTCAGACCAGACACTTCCTTTAATTATATTTTAGAGGCAACTGTATTTAAACCAGACCATCCATATTGGTCTTATCCCAACAGATATGTAAAGAAGCTCATCCAATTATCCTACTGTGATTATAACAGTGAAGTATTAGAGGCTACATATTGTTCTTCTGTTTTTCTAGGCAGCATAAAGAATATAATATTTTTATTATATTCTTTATAATAAAAAGGAGCAAAAATATAACATTTTTGGGGGGAGTGAAAAAAAAACCAGAAATTTTTAATTTGTTGTCTTTTGAGAACTACATATAGTCAGGGATAGAAAGTGTTTGAGAAGGAAACAGCTTGAAGAGGAAAGAAAATGCAGCCAGGCTTCTCTGAGGGAAACAGTTATTCATCTGTCTGAGGAACCCAGAGAGTTGCAAGGGGGTAGCCTGGGCAAAACCTTGAGCAGAATGAGACAAAGATCTGAGTTATACAAATGAGAGAAGAAGAATGAAATTGTAAAAGGAATTGCACCTTTTTTCCAAGATGATAAAATAAAAAAGTTACTGTTTTCATTAGAACACAGACCTCTGCTGTATTGGATGTAATGTGCTTGTATCAGCTTACCCAAATCTTTCAAAAATGCAATGCAGTTTTGTTTAGCATTTGTGTAGCAGCCAAAATTATTTTTGTAATTTTTTCTTTCCTAGCACTCATAACACTTCACTGAATAGAATAATCCTAAGAGCTATCACTGAAATAAATCAAGCCCTTTGATTTAATGCTAAAGTTCAAAATCATCCAGTTCCAGTCTCTACTTCCAGACACCATTGCCATCCATTCAAGTGAAGCAATATGATTTAGAGATGATGCTGCCACCTTCTCAGTACATCAGCGCATTTGGAGCAGGTCCTTGAGGTTACACTGCTGTTGATGTGGCATTTTCACCGATGTCTAATCTAATAGAAAGATCCATCCTACCATGTGTTTTTTATTGAAGCTGCAGCCGGTGCATGCACAGAGTGTCATTTTTCATGGTAGAGACCCATGGATCTGAGAGACTACTTGAAATTAAAATTCACTCTCCAGGACTGTGAGAAAAAACAACAACAAAAAAAAATCTTTGTAAAATGGGATGATTTAAAAAAAAATAAAAAGCTGATCCACTCAGCAGCAAAAGTTTATGTTGACCTTAAGTCTGTGAAATGTGACATCAATTTTACATTGGTGTAAGAGGGGTCAGAACCAGGTCCCAGTACATAATAGTGACAGACTCATTTATGCAAGTTAAAGTTGGATCTTTGCTAAAATTGTCACAGGATCAAATGGAATAAGGAAGAACCTGGGGATGTTTTTTTTGATAGGATGTCAAAGTCTAAATTCTTCATCACTGACACTGATTGGAGAGGAACAAGAAACTCCTTTTTCTTGTCTGCCATCCACCCCGAGGCAGGAGCGTTCTAGACCATTGTCTGCAAAAAGGAGAAATCAGGCTCTGCACATAGTTAACTTGATGATGTTTTGATTGTCTAAAGGAAATAGCTTGTTTTGGAAACAGCCTCCAAGAGGCTATTAGCATTTTTAATTACACAGATTCTGTTTAGTGCCACCCTATTTCCACTTCCCATTCTTCTCATCCTCTTTATTCCCTTGTGTGGAAATAGCATCTTGTTCTGCTCAGATGCATTGTTAACTCTACTACTACTGCCCAGAATTAGTCTCTATCCTTGGTCTTTCTGCCAGTTTTGTTACAAAAATACAAGTCTGTGCCACACTTTCATCAAAATGATCTCTAAATGGACATATAGGTGCATTTATTTTCTCTTTCCTCACCACTGTCATCTACTGTCCAACTAATGTGTTGTCTTGAGAATGAAAATAAAACGCTTGGTTCACTTGTTTTGTTCCAAATGTTTGTGCGTGCAGCTGGTGATGGTTCTCCACTTTCTAACTCCGGGTAGGCTGCCATTAATGTCCTGTCATTGTGACACCTCATTAGAATTCCTTTTTTCAAGCATTGCAATGATGTTGGAAACCAGAGAACAAGAGTCATTCTGCCGATATGGTTGATAAACCTGCATTATTGTGTCATGGACAAATTACTGAATCAATCTAAGAAAAAGGGTAAAAAGATTAGGGGGAAAGTTTGTATGGACTTAATCAGCTTTCTTCATGTCAGTGGGCATCTCTGAGATGTTTGCGCTTGTGCAGATATGTTGTAAAGAGGGATATACCAAATTCTGCTGTAACTGGTATCCCACAGGGCACATGTAGCAGTTCCGGGAATGGAGCAGGCAGCTGTGTGGTTGTGAACATGTCCCAGGAGAACAGAATTTCCCTTCTCCATTTTCTCTTCTTTCGTATTTTCTTCCCACAGATCAGTGGTGCATTACTTGCAGTGCATCTGAAAGAAGCACAGGATTCCTGGGTGCTGAGTAGAGCTTTTTTTTCTCCACTGTTGTTATCCTGTCTCTGTTGGGATAAATCCTGAGTTGCATTAGTCATTACTGGACATGAAAAGAGTTGACTCTTGCCCCAGTGTTTAAGATCCCAGAATGATGACAGGCATTTTAGGAAGGTGGATAATAAAAAAGAGTAAAACAGATCTGAGTGGTTAGAAATCAAGAGAAAGACAAGCTGTGACCAGTGATGTTAAGACTGTCCTGGTACACAGGTTTTTAGAAGCATCTAGGCATTTGGAAACTGTAGACATCCTTGGGAATCAGCAGTTTCAATACCCAAACTCTTAATTCTACAGTGAATTCTTTCAACATTGAGGAGGGAGCATTTTTCTCAGGATAATATTTTTTTTTCTTTTTGTGGGATGTTTCTGTTCTCAAAGCTTTCTACAAAAATGCCTGTGCTTTCAGTTCATCAGACTGAAGCTGTAAGAAGGTAAATTCAACTGGGTAAAGAGGCAGATGCAACTTAAACTGCCTTTCCTGTGACAGCCCTTTCAGATATCCCTTTCCAGCTATTGCACAGAAGCACACCTCAGTGCACCATGAGCCTGTGTGTTTATAACAGTCAGAGGAGAAGCCTTTGGTAGTGCCATAACTGGAAACAGATGTTAACTGCAGACAGACACTGAAGAAAATGAACAAGAAGTGCTCTGCAAGCTGATAATTTGAAGGCTTAGTTTGCTATGGGCATTCATCTGTGCATCAGTGGTGATCATCGATTCTGGTCCAAGGTTTTACTCAATTCCTGAAAATGTAAGGAGACTACATCAGCATCTGAAAGTGCTTCCAAGCAGTCTTCCAGATGTAGGAATAAATTACTATTAAAATGGCCTGTTTTCATGCTGCACAAAGTACCTCAAGCCAGCTTACATTTCACGAAGATTATTCATCCCAAGTTAATAATGGAGGCAGTGAGTAAAGAAAAAAAAAAGAGGCAATTCTGTGAAATACTGATGATAATGGAATTAGATACCTGTAGTCAGGTAAAAGAAAACATATAAATGAATGCCAGCCTTCAGGAGTCTATTGTTTACAGTGCGTGCCGTATATTTAAAAGGTTCATTTAGATGCAGTAATGGGCTTGTTTTCTGGATCTGTCTCAAGATGGCAGAGTAAGAGTAATTACTCACCACAAGAAAAAAAAATGCTATGCAAAAGATTTCTAGAATAATAGAAACAGCATTTTGCCAGGATAAAAACAAACTTGTTCATCTGTATCTAATAAGATTGGTTTAAAATGATAGTGTTTCAAATTATAAAGAACTCAAGTGAATATGTGCATACATCTGTTTTCTTTAAGGGGAAGTTTGTGATTTAAAATATTCAAAATGCATTCCAAATCTGGATCCCAGGAGTCACTGGCACAACTCACAACGCATTAGGAAATGGGCAAAACTTGGAAGGCTTTCAGTTGGGTTTCACTTCAGATAAGTCTGCAAAAGTCTGGAGGCCTGCAGTTGATGCTGTTAAAAAGTTTGCATTTGGGAAAACTCTGATTCAGCAAAACACCATATTCAGCAAAATATTTCAAGTTAAACACAATTTTATTTGTTTTGCCAAAAAGAAAGAGGCTTAATCAGGTGCTTATGAGTTTTTCTCGACAAATGCCCAGGTTGCTATGTAATGCATTCTGAATATACAATCACAGTTTCCCCTCATCTATAGCAGGAAAGAAATGCAGTTACATAAAGTACATTTCTGAAAAAATAAATTGCATTCTGTGTTGAATTTTGAAAGCAACTTGTACAATGATGATGCTCTCTATTGTTGTAAGGGACCTCTCAAATATCTTTGGATTGAAGAATCTGGGCCATTGTTTTCTTTCAGTACAGCTCTTGTTTTTATTGAAGTATTTGTCAATCTCCTCTCAAATCTGCCTTCTTAATGATGCAGTTTTAGTGTAATGAGTCAGGGTGCTACTGAAATATGCTCTGTTCTTTGTTGTTCTCAGTCTTTTTGAAGAAATGCAATGGTAACAGTGGTTCTAATATACTTGACAAGGTGATAAAATTGTGCCCCTAGGTATCCTGCATTTATAAACTCAGGAATAAAACTGCCAGTCACATCACTGGGATTTTTTTTTTTTTGACTGTAACTAAGAGATTAATTTTTCCTATGTTTTTAACATTGGGTATCTTTATTTAACCTTAAGACTTCAACTTGCTCTTTCAGATCTTGCTCTCTTTTTTTTCCCCATTTTGATTAATGTTTTCAAAACGAAGTCAGCCAAATTTGTGTCGCAACAATTATGTCTTCTTACTTGCCATCTCTGTTTAAAAATGTTGTTGCATCTGGATGAAATTTAGCTCAATAAGCAAATAATTTCTTAAGCCTTCAAAGTGACTTAGTTACTGACTTAGAGAACATAAAGTATTTCCAGCATTTGTGCCACCATAGTTTAAAAAAACTTGAAGATCAGGAGATATCTCTCTCTTGAGAAATCAATGCATTTTTGTTTTAAAATAAATATGTATTTATCATCCCTTCTTTAATAGTAAATCTTTAAAAAAAATGTTTATTGAGTATCATTTCCTATAGTTTTCTTTCTGAGACTAAAGCCTGGCTATTACTGTAATGTATTTATTAAAATGTTTAAATATTTAATGCATTCTTCATCAGCATAATAACTACTATTTTAATTCATGTGCATCATTAGCAGAAAAAAACACTTCATTCTACTGGAAAATACTATACGCCCACAGGAACTAGATCTACTTAATTACTAAAGAATAAGCTCCACCTGGAAGATCTGTCTTCCCAGTTCATTTTAAAATAAGTCTCCAGATAATCTCTGAAACAGTCTCTTTAAACACACTAAGGTTTCTATGGTTATTAGAAGTAATTTTGTTGCAAAACCAGGGGAATTTTATTTAGCGTGGTGGAGGAAGCAATGTCATTATTAGTTGATTAGTGTGAACAATCTTTGACAATATGTAGTACCAGCTATGGTTTCAACCACTGACACCTCATTATTCTGATTGCAGTTTGATTTGCAATGTTAAGAGGCAACAGGAAAAAGCAATCATCCAAATCTACCTCTATCAGCTGAGAACAATGGAGGGAGTGTGTGTGCTTCACGGTATTCTAGAAATTTCCTTCCCACAAGAAAATAAAACCCGTTAATTGACAAATGACTGACACTGTTTACTAATTAGCAGGCACGCTGCCACGTTTCTAACACACCCCATTGTGTGCTCTGCTGTGTCAGGATTTGGTAACGAGATTACAAGTGCGGTCTTGTACATGTTCTATTCTCCTGAAGCAGATGATTTTTAGAGCAAAGGTGGCAGGACTCAAGGGGTTACAAATCACTCATTCTGTGATTTGGATATGGCATTAAATGAAGTATAAGATCCTTTAGGCCAGACTGCTCAGTCCACATGGGAATGTGGGTGGCACGACCCTGTTAGCACCACCCTTTGTCTGGTGGTCACTGGGAGCTGGCTGTGCCCTGTGCTAGGGCACAGCAGTGGCACTAATCATCTGTGGGCCCTGTGCAAAAGGAAGGCATTTTATTTCACTGCTGTTTCCACTGGTGCATTGTCAGGAGTGAATCACAGGTTATCATCTCTGTTAGCAGGACGAGATAAAAGGCTGCCTGTGCTGCTCTGTGGAGGGAACTGCCTCACAGAGGGAAAGTAGAGCAGACACATGGGGCAGGTCATGCAAACACTGCTTCTGGTTTCTTGGCTATTTGGGACTAGGCTTTAATCCTGTGATTTTATATGTTTGATGTAGTCGTGCTGTATGGCACCAGTGTATTTCACGGTGGCATTTGAAAGAAAGTAAACCAGTTTACATTGCATGCTTCTATGTGTACTTATTTGTCAGCCCACGGGGCAGGAAGATCTATGTTTTTCTTGGGTCATTACAGTCAATGCTTCTCACATTAGCTTTCCCCTTAAAAGTCCCCTGCGCTCTAGGGGATGTAAACAGACCTGTTTAGAGCTCAGTTCTCTAAAAGCTGTTCTGAGGTTTTATTTTAACCCAGGAGGACATTTTTGCAAAATGAAAATTCTCTGAAGTCATGCTAATTTGGATACTAATTTAGTGATTAATAAATGCCTCCATCGCTTGTCTTTCCCTCTTCAAAGAGCACTGATTTAGATGCTGTTTAATACTTGTTTAATGTGTTTGCCATCATTGAAACAAGTAATTAGAGCACGTGGTACAATCAGTAGCCAAGCAATAGACTCTTTATTAGTAATCTTGGGGGAAAAGGGGAATGAGGACATGGTGCTTGTATTACTGTCTGTACTAATTTGGACTTAGGAAAATCAGCATCTGTTCAACCTATATGTATTGGCAGGAGCTAAAACTGAGCTCAGAAACAGAGTGGTAGCTTAGCATTAGAGATTCTGCCTCTTTGACTTTCAGTAAGGACAAGGAGACTGTTAAAAGATGTGATGTTAAAATGACAAGCCATGCCTCTCAGCTTTGAAAACTGTTTACTGGGGTAAAGTCCCCTCTCTATTGTGTAGCAGGATTGTCAAGGTACTCCATTAAATTAAACAGACTCCCTCTGCCCTGAGCTGCCAAAAAAAGCAAGAGCATCTTTTGGACACAGTTCTAAATCAGATAGACCTAAAGCCCTGTTTTCACAAGTGCCTCCTGGATTCATAGGATACCTGTAGGCTGGGGATGCACTTTCAATTAGATATCAAATGCAAATTTTCAAATGCATCTAGTTCTCACACTGGAACTGGACTGTTGGTAGTAATAGCAGCAAAATACAAGGATTTAGATAATCAGCTAAGTTAGTTATTCATTCTCTGAATTCTATTGATTAGAAGGTACTTGAGAGAATGAAAGATATTGAAGTATATACTGTGTAATTCACAGTGCTAGCCTGATTCACAGTCTTAGCCAACACTGGAAAATGAATGCTTATTATTTTGACCATTGATAAAAGAAGTTGCACATGGAATTATCTTTAGAATTTAAAGACAAAATGGGAAGAACTGTATTGTTTAATTTGCTGCATATGATGCAGAAGACCACCAAAGCTGCTGCCAGCAGCTGCCTGCCAGCGGGCCTGTGCTGCGTGCTGAGAGGCCGGGCTTCCTCTGACAGCAGCACAGCTCTGTCACATTTGATGTCAAGCCAAGCTGGATCCTGCCTGAAAACTCCTGGTGTCTTTGAATATCTGTTGTTCTTACAGAACTGTATTGGGCAAAGGAGAAGGACAGGAGCTTAACTATTTGTTCCTGGTGGTTAGTGATTTAATACAGAAGCATGGAGAGTCTTCTCTTCCCCCAGCACCCACCACCACTCTGGACTGTTTTCTCCAGCTTCAGGTTGATTAAATGATCTTTCTGACAATGCTACACTGTGTGGCTGCTTTATTAATGAACTAGTTTGAGCTCTACTGACAAACTTTACTCAATAATCTCATAATTATTTGGACTTATTTCTATGTTGTGAGGAGTACTTAAGAGTAGCAATTCTGGCTGACTGACAGTGACATTCTACCCATATCCAATGTTCTCTTCTTCTTTTATTTATGATCATAAATTCTCTTTTAGAAGAAGATTTCCCACTCTGTGCATTTCTACAGAATTACTGCATTTCTGAGGTGGTAGAGTGCTCTGGTTTCCAAATTCCCATGTCATAATGACACCTGAAGAGTATTGTAATCACTCACGCACCACTGCCTGTTGTAGCTCATTGCTTAAATACAGTGTATGGATTTAAAAGGATGTAGAAAACAAAACCTGGTGTGTGGCTGGGTCCAAATACAGTTTACTGGTTGAAATTGACTCAGTACACTCAGATGATGGCCCTTGAAAGGCAGGAGAAAGAAACTCGCATCAATCTGAAGGCAGAAAATAAGAAAACATGTCAGTGAATGCACTCATGCTCTGCTGAGTGGAGTACAGACACACAGTGAGGTCTGGGTGACTCCCCTGGGACACCCAGGAGCCCATGGAGTGCTACAGAGCCGCAGGTACTCAGCTCTGGAGGTTCAGAGTCTTGTAGCAATCCTGGTTCTTTTTATTGCATTTGAAAAATAAAAGTAGAGATTTATTTTCTTTTCTTTTTTTCAAATGACATTGAATCCACTTGGAGTCCCACATCCCTTTTTAAAAAATATTTTTCTTTTGTCTGTGCAGCTTTGCTAACATTTTTGGGGTTTTACAATATCATGGGCTTTAGGGGCTCTGGGATTTTGCCAATGCATGCTGCTAGCTGCTGCAAGACAAGAGGGGTTTTCAGGAAGGGTTTTCTTTGGCAGCTCAGGCCAGTAGAGTGACTTAAGTGATTAAGCTCATTGCAACTGGGGACTCTAACACCTGGAGTAGTACAGTGACTATGTTTAAAGAGAGAGAAAAAAAACCAACCACTGCCACACAGCCCTCCCCCACAAGAAAAAAAAAAAAAAAAAAAAAAGAAAATAAACGACCAAACACCAAAAAACAAAGTGCTTAATCAAATTTCAGGTGAACCTGAGTTAATTTATTTGTTTAGGTGGACCTGGAAGCTTGGCAAGTTCTTTGGTTTGGGTTGAAACTAAGCCAAACTTCAGGTTTTACTGGGCAGTAACCCTGGCGATCAGAAGATATACACATGGAGACAAACCTCCCATTGTGAGGCCACACAGACCTGTCCCTAAAAAGCTGTATTTGGATAAAGGCAAGAGCATGGCTTGCTGTAATTCCTCCTTTTCCCCAGCCCATTTCTGTGGCTGAAGCATTTGGGCCTGTAGGAGTTTTGCTCTCTGCCCGGTGCTGGCAGCCAGATTTCTTTCTAGGAAATGGCCACATTAGCCCCAGCCCAAGCTATCCCACCTGGGAAGTACCTCCAGTGCTTCTGCTACTGTCAGCACCAGTGGGGAAACTGTAAGGGGATGTCACAGACCTCCATGCTGTTCATCCTTAGGCAGCCCCAGTCAGGCTCCAGGGAGCACCCACTGATTCAGCCCTGGGAGCCTGAGCAGGACTCAGGATGGGCACAGAGTTGTGCTGACTTTGAGCATGAGTCGGATTTTATTGCCTGTCAGGTCAGTTTTTGTGGCTTTGATATGTCTTATTCAGACTTTTTATTCTGTACATATTTTATGACTATAAAAGAAGTCTGAGCATGTAGTTGTATTTTTTGCTGGATCTGAGCAGGCATTCCCAGAAACCTGGTAATTGTGGCAACATGGATTTTTGAAATGCAGACCATCAGAACTACCAAACATGCCCTGGAACAGAGAATCACTACAGTATTGTTACATGTAGTATTGAGCTTTTTTTTTTTTTTTAATAAACTACTTTTTTTTGTTGATCTATATAGTACTTAATCAAATTCAGGGAAAAAGGTGAAGCATTGATCACACATTACTGATCATGTCATCTGCTGATGTTTCCTGAGATTTCACTTCTGCATACTAATAAAGTCCACTTGGAATTAGCATGTTCAAGTGGATGTGAAATAGGTTCAGCACACTCATGTTTGGAAAGAATAACAAAATGTCTTACTGTCAGGGAAGCCCACGCTGTGGAGCAGGAGTCAGAGGTTGCCATGTTTGCTATTCTGTATGAGTAATAAGTAGCTGGTTAGGTATGTTACAACTGAAATGTGAAATGCCAGTTTTTATTAGTGAAAAACAGAGTGCAGGACGAGTGATGAAGACTGGCTTGGTGGGTGTTCAGAGAGGCTGCTGGTGCTCAGAGCAGGAATCCAACTGAGGGATGTGCACTGGCTCCAGAATTTGTAATTTGGAGGGGGAGGAGAAATGCAGAATGAAACCTTGCAACAAAGAGAGGGAAGAACATTAAAAGAGTTATTAAATCACAAATAAAGGATATAATTCACAGCCCATTGAAATCAGCGGGCATTATCTCATCTCAGTGGGTGCTGGATTAGGCCTCAAAAGGGTTGAAGCAACCCAGTGTTTGTCAAGCAAATTTCCATTAGTAGCAGGGTATGAGAGCTATGGTGTTCAAAATAAGAGTGTTTTGGAGTGAGCCAAAGCACAGCCACAGCCACGTGATCTTGGTCAGTCTCCTTCAGTCCATCTCAGCTTGCTCAGAGTTCAGAACAAACCATGCCAGTTCTGACAGGACCCAGCATGGACAGAGCACAGAGGTGGTCCTACCCAACTGTTTCTTGGAGCTGTGAATGTCCAAAAGGATTCTTAGGCTTTAAAGCTGAAAATCATTAGAAAACCAAAGTGATACATGGCAACAGGGAAACACTTTCAGCAGAGAAAACTCAGATGTGCCTGGTGAGAGATTCAATAAAAAGCTTTCAGGCAAAGCTTACCCTGAGCCTGTTCTGACCTTGCTGAGGACAAAAGAATGAGCCCTCTCCTCCATCTTTGTTTTTTTTGTCTCTGAATGTCCACTTTTTTTCTGGATTGCAAAAATTCTGACATCTCTTTGGCGAGACCTTTGTAGACCTTTGGATGCCTCAGGAAGTTTCTGCCTATCAGTGACTTTTCCAGCCACCTCTGGGGCTGTGTTTAGCAGTCCCGTCTGAGTTTCCTAGGAGCAGTCTCAGTCTTTCTTGTGCTCAAGGTTTCTTGTATATTGGCTCTTTTCCTTTCACAGCCTAGCCTGCCCTGTACTCCAGAAGGATCTCCAAAGACAAGTATTCCTAATTTCTCTTCAGTAAAATTTTCTGTCATCCCTTCCTCCAGGCAGCTTCTCCTGACCCAGACTAGATCAGGGAGCAGGAAGTTTGGGCTTTTTGTCCCGACCAATCTTTCTAGCAGAATTTGCTTTGCACGGTGACAAACTCCCTTGTGAACAAAGA
The DNA here is from genome assembly GCF_031753505.1 of Anomalospiza imberbis. Taxonomy (NCBI): domain Eukaryota; kingdom Metazoa; phylum Chordata; class Aves; order Passeriformes; family Viduidae; genus Anomalospiza; species Anomalospiza imberbis. The sequence continues at coordinate 11,313,415 of NC_089693.1, read as the reverse complement.
GATCAGAGGTAAGCCTCAGACCAAGCTGTCCCATTGACAGACATGTGAAGGCTGCGTTGGGTGGCACACAGGATGTGTGACAGGCAGTGGAGAAGTAGAACTGTGTTCCTGTGCACCCCTTGACAGGACACACCTTGTCAGCACAGGCAGGTGTGTGTAGAGACCTTTGTCAGTAGAACCCAGGGATGTGCTTTTCCTGTGTTACAAATTGTGTATCATGATTGGAAGCACAGAGCCGTTCCCAGATTAGTGATAATCCCTTGTGGTGGTTTTGTTTCTGTGCTGCAAGTGCCAATAGATCTCGCACCCAGCTGTGTCATTACTGTCTGTCATCTGCATACAAGTGTCTTGCCACAGGTGATAGACATTGTTGATCCTAATGTCTTTCAAATGTTGAAGCTAGAGAAATGGAATATCTATGAGAAACGATCTGTGGTGAAATTTCATTTTTTACAAGAAAGATTGTTTCCTTTTCTGCTCTGGGCAAGTTTATGACGGTTGCCATGTGTCTTTAATGCATACTGTGTGTACAAGCATCTCTACAGCACTCATGCTGACCAACAGAGCAGTGCTATGAGCAATGAAAAAATGCAATTTCTCTTAGCTCTGTTAAGTAGTGTCTATTCCAGATCTGCCTGCAAGAGTTGCCTGCAGCCAGCTGCCATCTCAGAGTAATGTATGTACCACCGCCCTTGGATCTTGCAGAGCAGTCTTATATTTACCTCTCACTGTTCTCATTTCAGAGGCAGTGTTTTTGCAATTGGTACAGAGATAACAAAATACAATGGATTGCTGATCTCGGATCAGCATTCTTGGAAGAACTGCTGTGATGAGTCAGCAATCTGAGGGCAGACAGCATCCTTGGATCAGAGACCAGGCCAGGCCACAGAGTAATACAATAATCCTAATTGCAATCTATGCCACTTTCTGATGAGTTACAAAGTTGTCTGCTTTTGAATATGTCATCATATAGAGCATGTACGACTCACAGCTAAGATACTAAACATGGTATGCATGTATAGCTGGCGCTGAAAGTGCAATTTGCTGATGTGAACTTGTAGATTTGCTTCCAGATCAGATAAAAGCAAATGAGCAATGACCTTTTGAGGATGTAGAGAGGGAGGAAAGAGTCTCACTAGGCTTCATCAGTTTCTAAGAGAAAGGAAATAATGAGTTTGAGGTGAAATAAATTATTTTTACAACTGTCCTGGAGTAAGTATGCAGAGGGAGTGCACAGAGTTGGAGCTCCACCACTGCCAGTGTTCTGACAGCTATATGACTAAATGAGATCAGCTCCCACCGAACAGAACATCGGAAAGAGTTCAGGGATTGCTTAAGATAAAACGAATGGCAAAGAAATGAAGTACAGGAGCTTCCTTATTCTGAGGTGTGGTAGGCAGAGAAACCCCATTATTTTCTAATAGCATTTTACACCTCTCCCTCACCATTTTGAAACTTATTGGAACTGTTCATATAGTTCAAAAAATGCCCTTTTTGGTTGTCTTGGGTGGGACATCCATCTGATTTACTTTGCTGCATGCAAGTTAGTCAAAAGAACCAGGACAGATGGCTCATGGTATTTTCAGCAGATATTTAGTTTCTTCTCTGCTGCTATATTTCTTTTGAAGGAGATAGTTTAAAAAGAAAAAAAATGTTGCTAGTCTACAGGTCTGAGAACAGAACCCACAGGTACCCCTGTCTTTAATCATTCAGCATGCTCATAAATATTTCACTGAAAGTAGGGAGAAATTAATCGTTTCACAGATGGGTTCAAGCATGTGTTAAGTATTCAAGAGCTTTCAGATGAGATCTAACACATCTAAATGCAATTTCATCCATGTCTTTCTACTCTGCACTGAACAGCTCATTGCCCTGTTCTTTATTTGGCCTTGTAGTTGAATTAGCAACCACAGGACAAATCCATATGAAGAGGTGAAATTTTTAGATCCTATTCAAGTAGCATGAGTTGCATTTCAGTAAGTTTCACAGGTTGACTCATACACTGAAACTTTCAGCTGTGTTTTTTCATGTAGTTTTAGTCCTTGAAAATCCTTTGGTTACAGCTCAGATTTCTCTTTAAGTAGCAGAATGAGTGCAGTCATTCTGGTTGCCTGTGTAGTCTCCTTTCTTGGAGGACATGTCCTTGTACTATAACTCTTCTCTGCTTGCCAGGCCTAGACAAGGTGGCTCTGCTGAAAAGCTGTCACTACAGATCGTCATTGACTTCAGCAGAGGGATGACTTTTCTCCCCTTTGTCATTTCCATAATGGGATTACGAAGATGCACAGAGTTGCAGTGTTCCAGGAGACCAGATAGCTGGACTAGAGTCAGGGCCCTCCACGGGTGTGCTGTGCACTTTGGTTTAATAATTGCCATAGTATTTTTAATTAGGATGGAGCACCATATCCCTGTGAAACCACAGAAAACATCTTGAGGGTGTAGTGGGTTTCAGCTGATGTCTGGTGGTTATTCTTACTCAAATTCTTCCAGTCTGGGAAAGAAAATTTGTAGAGGATTATGGTATCTCTAGTTTTATTTAGCTAGAACATCTCTGTGCAAGAAATTACTTATTTGAGTTACTTAACAGGAGTTACTTAACACCATTTCTTTTATTTTTTTTTCTTTTGGCAAGGAGAAGTGTAAGTAGTCCACAGACCAAACTATAGGGGCTACTAATATTGCTGAACTGTTTTGACCTCACTTAACTGGGTGTGGGTGAGAACAATGTGTGGAGACAGCACATCCAGTGTTTGGCTTGTTCTGCTGCTTTTTTTTTAGGGTTCTTTAACTATTTTGCAGAGAAAAGGTCCCTTATGACAAAAACCCTTTAGCTTTCAAACAAAAAAACCTGGCATAGGAACTAATGCACTGGATGCTTCTCTGAGATGGCCAGATCCCCCCAGGAATGAAAGTGTAAGTCAGCCTTCTTCCCCCGAAGTCACATCAGCTGAGAACAGCATGTCACCTCAGTGCTCTGTGTTGGACAAACCCTTTCCCCTTTGCTCCCTCACTGCAGCACAGCTCAAGGCCCACGTGTCCCCAGGGACATGGCCCTTTTACTTCCAGTAATGCTGCTTTGAAGCTCTTTTCAAGGCTGTCCTAAACTCCGAGGGCTATAGTACTGCCTGTTTTGGGGACACAGTGCAGAAATGATGTGTTTTGAATTACATGACTACCATCACAGAGACGAGGGACATGGCTGACTCAGAGATGTGAAGTGGCATATTTGTTCAACTGAGCTTTTGAGGGAAAAGCAGCCACTAGGGTGCATGTCTGACATACTTGGACTGTCTAGGTCTACCTTGTACTAGAGAGGTCAGTATCAACTACAGGACAAAGTGGTGTGCTTAGGACAGTTAACCTATAGAACACCTACAGGACAGAACAGGGCCCAGTGGCCATGCTCATTACAGCTCTTAACATGTTTAGAAGAACAGGGCACCATTTCCTGTCTATCTGAAAGCTGAAAGCAATGGAAAGGCACCCCTTGTCCCACAACACACACACACACACACACACACACACACACACACACGTGTGCTACATTTCACACCGGGGAATGAGTTATCTCTGCAGAAATGAAACACCTAAGCATTGACAGTTCCATGCCAGCAGCCTTTCAGAAGTGCCTCTTTGCTATCTGTAGTCATTGCGCTTGGTCTGAACGTGGCAGAGCTGCCAAAAGCCTCAGAAGAACTTTATCAGCATCCTACTGGAGTTGTCTCAGGATTTTAGTGTGATCAGATTTTATTAAAGCAGCGCCTCCTGCATTTGTTTCCCTTAATGTTTTACTCTTCAAAGTAATAAATACAGATGGATGTTCTGGACTCTCTTGTAAAGAACAACAACCAAAAAAACCCTGTACAATAAAAGCCCACCTTTTAAATAGAGAAACTATAAAAGGGCTCTACTTTCCAAGTATTATTTAATGGAAATGAAGAGAGCGTAAGATGAGCTACATTGGAAAAGCAATAACAGCCGAGTTGCTGTACATGACATCTAATTCTGTATCAATTGATTTACCTGTTATTGATATACTATGGTATTTATATACCATGTCCCCAAAAATGAAACATTAGGTATGGCAGGTTGCTCCTCCTTGCTGAACACCAGTGTGATTAGAGTCTTTGCTCTTGTTTGATTACTTTGCTAATAGAATAGTCTAAGCTGAATTTTTTACCCTTAATTTGGGAGTATCTGTAAAAATGAGGATCATCTGCATAGCTGGCTAATGAGCCAGGTAGCACATGGCAGTAGCTTTGTAGAGAAGCTGTGATAAATCTTGTATTGCTTGAGGGGACTGTGTTTCAATCTGTGTGTGTATTTCAACTAGGGGCCTCAAAAGCACTTGGCCTTCTCTCCCTGAAGTTGCTGAAAGCTGTTAGGTGACCACTGAAAACAACTGCTAAACATCTCTCACCCTTCTCCTGTAAATGGCAGATGGGAAACTGCATGGCTGAGGCGAGTTTTGGTACTGGGTCACTGGTGAAAATATGATTCAGGTCCTTTAGAACAGACAAGTCATTGGTGTGCAACAGCTTTCCAGCAGGTTTTGGTCTCATTCTGGTATCTAATGGACAAAGAAATCCTGCCAAGTGCTACGACTGGTTCTCCTCTTGGCAGTCAGTGCAAAGAAGCAGAGATTGTAAAGGAATGAACAAGCATGAAGCTTAAATCTCTCTCTGTGCTGGGTTATTGTGAAGGTGAAGCTAAGGCACATTACTAGGCAGCAGGAGGGCAGCCTGGCTTACTGCAGATTCTGCTTTGCAAATAAACAGTGACATCTACTTCTCACAGTGTCCCACTGCTACCCCTCACACGTACCAGGGTCACTCACTGTTTAAGTGTAAGAAATGCTGTTATTTCGTTGTTCTCTCACATATTCCCACCTGTGCTACAAGAGTACTCAAAGTCATTTCTCCTGCAAGTTGAAGTTGCATGCCCACAGCAGAAGCAAATGCAGCTCTGGTTTAAGTGCACAGCATGTGCAGTCAGGGAACTTTGACCATATCACTACTGTGCACATCGCATTCCCTTCACGTGACTGTACATTTCAGAAACTTATTTTTTGCTGATCCAAACTTAAGGCTGCAGTACCATGGGCTTCATTACAAAAGCACAGGTAGATTTTAGCCTTGCCTACACTGTTCAGCAGCCAGCACTCATGGGGAAATTACAGACTATTGTGTTCAGCTGTGTAGATGCTGTGCAACGTTTCAGAGCTTACTAAGGACTATTTTTTTTCGATTCAGGAGAGAAAATAGTTTACATTGGTATGTTCTATCAAATTCAAGCTGACACAGTCACTCTATAAGAAACATCCATATATTCTATATATTTATGACCAAATGTTTCAACCACCACAACCAGAAAATGTAAAATAATTCACTTAAAAGACAACAAATCTGGAAGGTGTTTCAGCTCTGTGCTGGCAGAAGTTACTGGAGATTATGTATGGACATGCACAGTTAGCAGTGCTGCTGTTCTAACAAAGAGAAAAGAAAGGGCCTTTAAATAGACTGCAATACTTGGATAAGCTAGAAAGCTGAAAAGCAGCAAACAAACAAAGAAACCCAAACTTTTTTTTTTTTTTTTTTTTTTTAACAATGGATTCAAAATATCAGGGCGAAACACATCACTGGTCCTGTGGAGAGGCCAAGGTTTGATGCAAGGAACACAAAGCAGCTTTCAGGGTGGCACTCAAATTTTCTCGTGCAGATTTTTTCTTTGTCTGGTGTAAAAATTACAGATGCTGTCTGCTGTCCCCTGCACATCCTTAATTTCCTTGCAGACACCTGGCACACTTCACCATGCCTTTACATACACCTTTCCCACTCAGTGCTGCACTGAATTTCTGTCTCTGTATCTTCATTAGGTATGTTGACAAATATCAATAATGTGCAAATATTTAAAAAAAAAAAAAAAAGGACCTACCCAAAGCTGACCTGAACAATGTTAAACCATTCTAATTGTCTCTTAATTAGGGCTGTGTTTTCTAAAAAATAGTTATATTAATACACTACTTAGTGGGGGTTCAGTTGTATTAGCATGAATTTAATCTTTACTCTGCAGGAATAAGCAACACTTTTATGGTTTGGGTTTTTGGTTTTTTTTTTTTTTTTTTTTTTTTTTTTTTTTTTATTTATTTTTAATATACCAATAGAGGGAGATACATAGCTCTGATTGTATGGATGTATTGAGGCAGCCCGGGAGGTGTGTTTGTGTAAGGCTGAAATCCACAAAGGCAACTAAATATCAAAGATTTAAATGGAAGCCCAATGTCTAATAGCTGTGGTAGCATCCAAATCAGCTGTAAATGCTTGTGATCTTGTGCAGCACCTGAAAAGTTGTGAAAATCACCACAAGCAAGAAACAATTGAGGTTGTGACAGTTTCAGAAAATTATTACAAAGACACTTTATGTATCCTTTTGCTATCAACAGCGCACATGCTTTGTGCTTTGCAGCATGTCATCAAATGCTTCAGTTAATTACTCACTAATTATAACACTGTTGAATGGCTACACTGTGGCAACCATATAATTATGGAGCATAAAGTACTGAGCAGTTGCAAGGCTGAGCATATTGACTGATTACAATAAATCTCCTGCTTATTGTTGATATTTTTCACCTGCTTAACAATTGTAATGTTTGCCTATCATACCCTCAAACTCAGAGCCGTATATGAAGTGTTAGTAGCCGAAGTTAATTAAAGTGGAAAGCAGGAAAGCTGTGCTGAAATGGTAGTGTATGATGACAAATACGTGCTGAAACACAAGACCTGGAAATGGCCCTTCGCAAAAGCCAGGGCACAGCATTCTTCTCACACCCATCATGCAACTCCCTCACAGAAAGAGGGAAAAGGAGAAAAGAGGTAACTGATGTATTAAAAATACAATGAGGTGAGTCAGAATCTCAGGGCAGCTCACAGAGGTGGAGAGGGAGTTTCAGCTTGCGTGTGCTTCCAGGTTTCCAACATCACCAGAGGGAGAAGGCATTGAAAGAGCTGCTGGAAATGCTGCCAGCTAATGAGCCCTGCAGGGACTCCCCTGGCACGCTGGGGCTGGCTGGAGCACCACGTGCCCCCGCAGTACCAGCGGGTTCCCCAGCTCGGGCTGGTAGGGAGCAGATGATGCACAGCTGGCTCAGGTTATACTTCCCAAACAGACTCTTACATCACAGGAAATGTTAAGTAACCATCTTAGGGCAGTTGCCTGGGCTGCTTTATACTTGCTGGTACAAAGTGTAACTAAAGATCTTCATCTACTCTTTTTATGTTTAAGGGAAGACACAAACACACACGAAAATCCAGCCCTGGGATCATGTGCATTCCACAAATCATTTTTGCTGGCCCCTCAAAATACATTGATGTTCAGGATCTGGGGAAGTATGTACTAAGCTGTCCTTGCCACTCATATCTTGCGCTAGAGCCAAGAACAAGATACAAAGCTGTTCAGCAAAAGACACTGATTCATTAAAACTCAATGAAAGCCTAGCTTGCTCATGCTGCTATGAGTAGTTATTGCTGTGTTGTCAGAATGGAATGGTAAAGCAGGAAATGCCTGATCAAAGAGTTTTCCACTTCATATTTGGGAAAGTGAGTCACTCCACACTGCTGTGGTTCTTGTTCTCTCCAGTGGCACCTGCCATACAAATGTGCACTTGGAGGAAGGCTCAGTGATTGTCATCTGCAGAGCATTGAAGTGCTACAAAGCCAACTTTTCACTTGCAAGTGAGCAGGAAGTTCTTTCCACAAAGACAAACCTTTCTTAAATCATGCTGCTACTTCCTTCCCTGTGAATAGAGGCTGCCTCTTGGAGCAGCCTTGTCTTTCTCTAGATTTAAGGCTCTGAAAGTTGACAAGAAACCTAAAGGATCTGTGTGAGCTAATAGCATAAAGGACTCTCAATACACTTTGGAACTTCTGTATTTATTGTTGGTGTTCATTATCAAAAAGAAAGAAATGTTTTAGCAAAATATGATAAATTAATGCCATATAGAAAACTGCAACAATTACTGAGTCTGGATTTGGACTACATTAGGAAGAAGATAATTGCTGGTGTAATTACACACAACTCCAGACAGTGGTGTGTCTGACCCATGGTCATTTTTATGCCCATACTAAAATATCAATAATATCCTGCAATAGAATGTCACTCTGTTTACCTCCCTAGATCCTCTCAGCATTGTTACAGCTGATAATGCATCTGCAGTCTGCACATTTTTCTCAGTGTTTGTTTTGGAAGTGTTCCATTCTTCAGTCATCATATAAACTTTGGCTTAGGTGATAGCCTGGACCTGGAAGAGTTTCAGGACACAACAATGGGGGGCATTTACTGATTTTCAATGCCTGTTGAGAACAATAGACTGGTAAGTTCTTCTGTGGATGATATATGTAAAGTGTGTGGCTGTTTGCCAGCATATTCAGTATATATAAAGAAGCAAGTTACTAAAAAGGGGACTCCAGAGAGACAGAAAGACTGTTCATACTTTATTCCTGCCATAGTCCTGGTCTCTCCTTTATCTTTTTATTGTTTCTGAATTCAGTAAAGTCTATTGTATTGTTGTAACTGGGCCTAATTGTAGCCAATCTGTCATGAATTCTCTGATATTTGTGCATCTTTGAGCTTTTTTTACTAATTCAAGGCAGCATTTCCTTTGAAATTCCAAAATAATTTGTCCCTAGGATAATTTTATTGCATTCATTTCTTTGACATCCACAGGGTCTCACCAGAGAAAGGGTTGGCTCTGTTCTTTTTAGTGTGTCTCTTAGGGAAATATGAGTCATGGCTTTTAAAACTCCTTTTGTTTCATGAAGATGTTACTTTTAGAATATTGACAAGACGAGTCCTGGTTACCCGCTGGAAACAAGAAAGGATGAACAGTTCTCCCTTTACCATTCTTGTGTTTTCAGATTTTGAGCATTTTAGAAGGGCTGGTATGAATCTTGCTTCTCCTCCCTCACAACTCTTTTTGATCCTTAGAAGCTCTTGAAAACACAAGTTCTCAGACAATCTCTCTAGTCTTGGGAGCAGGGATTTGTAGGCAAAAAACATTCATGGTTTGTCTTTGCAGAATGAAGTGCAGGGAGATGTGTTTCAGATCATGAGCCGCAGTGGAAACTGCAGCATTGCAGCCCTGCACAGACCCATGAGGAGTGCTAGAGATAGCGTCTTCATTGAGTAGAAGGTCAAGTCACACTTGGAAAACACCACAAAATTGCAGGGGATCAGTCCAGCACTGCTGCAGCAAATAGGAGCTTTGTGGTTTATTCATATAATGTGCAGAAGAAAAAGAACCCTGGACCAAAACACTGCTTCTGGTTCCCCTTCCATGAAATGTGAGTATCACTCAAGTGTTGCTATGAGCTGTGAAAAGCTCAGCAGTCTGACTTTTGCTAGTTGTAGAATTCAGAGAAGGTGACTCTTTTTGTCAAGGAGCCAGAGGCGTATGTGATGTAAATCTGCTGTTCCACTGATTTCAGGAGAACCCAACAGGCTTGTGCTGCATCAACAAATCTGATGGGAAATAATCGACAAATGATATTAATCAATTTAACCACTAAAAAGCCAGAGCAGCATGCAAAACTCACAGTGAAACCTATGCAAACCATAAGCACATAGCTTTGAGGGAATTGCTGAGGCTAACTGTGAAAAGTGAACTTAAAGCATTAGAAAGGTGGTGGGTGGATCTGCTGTGGGTGCTGAAAGTTCACCAGGGCCCTGCTCTTCACTCAGGCCCCTTTCGCACTGAAGGTGGAGTTCTGGGGAACAAGAGGAGCTAGACTAGAGGAATGAGGTTCTTTTCAGGTCAGGAGAGGAGCGATTGTCTTTGTAAAGACATTTTCCTTTCACCGTGCCAAGGATCAGTTGCTAATTTAAAAGAAAGAACATTTCCCTCTTTGAAAGGGACCAAACAGCAGCTCTGTTTCCTCTGTCTAAGTGTGGTGGTGTGCAGGGGTAGGCAGGTGACAAACAGGCAGCCTGTGCCTGAGCAGCCCTGCTGCTAAAGGCACACGCGGGGCCGAGCCCGTGTCAGAGCTGCAGAGAGCAAATGTTGGCTGCACATGCTCCCTTAGTCCCATCATCGGCTTGTGATGAGCAGGAGAAAAGGAGCTGCTTTGTGGCACGGCTACTAGCGCTAACTCACAGTGTCATTCACGAAGGAAATTTAATCTCGCCTTTGCAATTTGATTCAGACTTATCCATTAATCATTTTTTTCCTGCACAGATATTGCTGCGCGCCGAGTGTGGCTGCAGGCGCTGGGCCGGGCCTGCGGGCAGAGCGAGCGCTGGCAGTGGCCGTGCGGGCCCGGAGCACTGAGGCAGCCATTCCCTCAGTCCGGCCGAGCTCTGTCAAACAGGCTGATAAAAACTGAAAAACACGGCTCCCCCGAGCCTGTACCAGAGAGGAATCAGCTCACAGCCTTTCCCCAGCCACTGCTCCTGGGAGAGAGACCAGCACCGTGCAGGGGCCTCCCCATCCAGGCAGAGGCCAGAGGTGGCTCTGACAGGGCAGGACAGGCAAAAGTGGTCACGAAGACAAGCAGGGTTTGGGTCTCCGTTATTGCAGGCAGCAACAACAGGGGATGGTTTATCCCTGACCTCACACGCACAGTAGCACTGGCACAGGACACATTTCTCTCCACACGTGGCTGGGGCTGCCAGGGAACTTGCCAGGGTGAAGCAGAAATCAAAGCCAGCTTCACCTGCTGGGAGCTGTGTGCAGCAAGGCCTCCAGCCTGGAGGGCTGGACCAGCTTTTACCCTCTTGGAAGTGGCTGACTGAGGGGGTATAATGCTACAGCAGCGTGGATTTTCTTTTATTTTAGCAATGAACAGAATTTCTGATGTCTAAAAGTAAAACTGGGGACAAGATGAGTAATTTTTTTAAAGGTCAGGGTTTTTTTTCCAATAACATGTTTTCACCTTTCTTTATTGGTGAAACACTTTTTATGATCACACAAACCTCTGTTAACAGAAGAATAAGTAAACTCACTGGGTTAACTGAAATATTATTTTTCTACCTCAAACAAAATAGTGGTTTTTTGGTTTTAATTTACCTGGAATCTTATATTTTTTCATAGAAAAAATGGCCTAAAAGGAAATCTGAAATTATTTTGAACTGAACTCATTTTCTCAGCTTTTCCTTTCTCTTATCTTTGTTTTTTGTTCACATGCTTTCCTCTTTACTGACTCTTTCCTTAAATTCACTCCATGTTTGTATTAGATTTTTGCCCAGAGTTGCACAACACAAGCAGAGCTGGTTCTCTGACCTGCCCAGAGACTTTTGATACCATGGGTATTCTTTAATGAGACTTATGTCTGCCTGTTGACCCATCTGGGCTCTGACTGAGCTGCTACAACAGGGCCTTAGGGCAATGATGAAATAGGCATAGGATGCTAATCCACATCCTCTGCCACTTTTCACCATGTGCATTGCAGATCAAATCCAAACCCAGCTTTTTTCTACCCTGAAATTCAAACAAAACAGCAATGCTGCTATTGTAGGGTTCTGTTTTTGTGTTTTCCTTCCTAACAAAGCAAGAATGGGAAATATATTTGCCTTTAAACTTGTTATCAGTTTGACACTTAAAATACTGTTTACTAACTTATGATAAAAGCTGTTGATTTGGTTCTTTCAGGAAGATCTAAATTACTAATGACCAAAAGATACACTAGAGAAATTGCTGTCATTGTCTGCAGTTTTCCTCTTGTTCTTTAAATTTGCAAAATTGTTTTTCAAATTTCTGCCAATGAAAACAATATCAAACTGGTTGAGACATAACTGTGTGGAGAGCAAAGCCTCTTACAATAGGAAAGGGGGAAAAAAACATAATAGATGACTGGGCTGCCTTCTTTCATTTTTTGACCTTTAATTGAAAGATTGAAGATAAGTAGTTCCTGGGAGAAAGCAAAAGGCTGATTCACTTACCCTGTAGCTTTGAGTGGAAAAGCTTCCTGGAAGCTTTGCTATATATTATGAATCATCCTCTTGTCATTCCAAGAAGTTCATAGACAAGTAAAATGTTAGAAATGGATTGGAAGTCGAGTGATGGGCAGTAAGGCCTAAGTGAGAGGTTAAAGGTCTCAAGATAATACATTCAGGCATCCCTCAGGACATTTTTGTAAAACTGACGTTTCTGACCTCAGGGATCCTTGTCTTCATGTATTAGGATTCACTGCTCTCTTAGAATAATGCCATTTTGAAAAGTTCACTTGCTTTATATGAAGTTTTAAAAACGAAGACTGAGTTTTCTTTCAAGGAAATCAGATGGAGTCATCACTGCTTCATGCTTATGGGACTGTAGAGCATGTGGGGTTGACTGACTGCCATTTCAAACCCTGAAACATAAATGAAATCAGATATAAAACAGATTTGATCACAGTAAGCACAAAGGAATCAATTATTAAATCCTCGAGGGTGTCACAGTATACTATAGGTGGAAGAGAATAAGCTTTGGCATTTCAGGAGACAGAATGAGGTAGGAAGAGTAGCAAATCCTCTGCTTGGGATGGGAATCAAGTGTTTCACAGTATGGCAAGAATTCAATTGACCTTGAAAGCGCATGAGCCCCTTATTCTTTTTCAGAACCACATCCTCTCAGGATACTTATTAGGACATCTAATCCTCACTGTTGACGTAAGAGTTTGTTACATATTCTTTCTAAAATGTAACTTTAAGATATGTTTTTAATCAAGCCGGTAACTCAGTGACCATATCTTAAGCTAACTACTGAAAAATTGTGTGCCAGGGCACCAATGTTGCTATGTTCAATCCTTTTCTGCCCTCATATGTATGCAAACTGGGGAATGCTGCATGTTCTGTAGCTGTTCACTTTTAACCAGCGGTGTCAGGATGAGCACACCTTTTGCTCTGCTGTAATCTCTTCCATAATACACATGTGACCAATGTGCAGTGCTTCCAAATCTCTATGTGGTCAGTGCCACAAACCCTAGTACTCTGCAATGAGGGATGAGGAAGAGCTCTCCCAATGGCAAAAATACCCCGATGTTTTAATGCTTTTCTGAAAGGCTTGATATTTAGGACTGGCATGATGGTACAGCTTCACTGATGTGTTCCCAATTCACATGGGAGCTGAAACAGACTGTTTCAGAAACAGTGATGTTTCTTAGTTTGAGTGTCCTGGTTTCAGCTGGCACAGAGTTTATTCTGTTCTCAGTAGCTGGTACAGTGCTGTGTTTGGGATGCAGTTTGGGGATGATGTTGGTGTTAGCTGCTGCTGGGCAGAGTTTACTCTGAGCCCTGGATGTTCTGGTGTCTCGTGCTCTGCCCATGCAGGGCTGTGCAATAAATGGGGAGGGAGCACAGCCAGGACAGCTGATCCAAACTGGCCAAGGGGACATTCCATGCTGGGAATATAAACTGGGAGGAGCTGGCCAGGAGCAGCTGATGGCTGCTTGGCAATGAGATGGGCGTTGGTCAAGGGGTGGAGAGCAACTATTGTCCATCGCTTGTTTTTCTTGGGGTTTATTTTCTCTCTCTGTGTCATGTTCATTACAGTTATTATTATTGTTGTTATTTTAGGATTATTTATTAGTATTGTTAGGATTCTTGTATTTTACTTTGTTTCAATTAATAAACTGTTCTTACCTCAACCCTTGAGCTCTTTTTTTAGTTCTTCTGATTCTCTCCCCCAACCCACTGCAGGGGGGAGACAGACAGTAGCTGTGGTACTTCATTGCCATGTGGGGCTAAACCATAACCCTGAGCATTTAAAATTATTGCAGCTTGGAATTTGAAATAAACACTTCATTGGGATGAATACAGTGGGGAAGAGTGAATGCTTCTGTGCCTTTTTCTGCTGATATTGTTTAGCTGGAGACAGTTTTCTGCAAGACTGGATTACCAGGGCAAGAGTGCATTGATTTACATCCTGAAGGTTATCTTTCTAGTGAGAACAGGCACAACAGTGTGTGTGTCTGTTTTTATAACTGTAGATTTTGAGAAGAAATATATGCTAAAATAAAACAAGAGTTGAGGAGGAATAGCACTGTGTGGATTTCTAAATAGTGAACTTTAATACTGGAGGAGAGAGGGTTTTATATTCTGGTTGACTTTTCTGTGCTCCTGCTCACATGCTGGCATGCATCACAATAATGTATTTTCACCCTTGCATTTTGCTTTAGCTATTGACTCATTGACTTGTTTGTTGGTAGAAGACAGGCAGCTGAACGAATCCCAGGAGGGGGTGACCAGATTTTTTGATCAATAATGGTGCAGTACCTCAGACCCCTCTATGAGGAATGCCATTTGATTTGATTTGTATAGTGAAGAGTTAATATTATATTATCTAAAGTGCTTTTTAGGATTGATTTATATACTGCTACTTTCACATTAATTGGGAAGTATCTATTGTTATCTCTCTAAAGGTCAGCTTCTCCTTTGCTTACTCACACGAGTAATGTAATTGATGGCACTGCATCTGCTCAGGAGAATAAGGAGATCCTGATTTGATGCCATGTTGAATGGAAATAACTCCACTAAGTCTGAATGTAGATGCTGAAGAATACTATAACTTCAGAGAAATACACTTTATCTCTTACATATCTCAGCATAATTTTCTTTCTTATTTTGTCTGACTAGAATACCATCAAGAGTAAATTTGAGCTCTTTTAGAAATAGTTTTCAAATTTACTCATAAGGAGATAATCCTGGACAGGTTCAAATCCTCTACCAAATATTCTGTTCTGGTTATCATCTGCTTAGAGCAGGACTGGACAAGCAGTTACTTGGGAGTTATTCTAGCTCTGGATTCTTCCTTTGCTGTGCCAGTTGTACCATCACAGTGGAGTAACTCGGAAATGGCATTTCTACATCACTCAGCATTATTCATGTTTTGTTGTTCAACAGAGAAGGAAAATTAAGCTAGGAGTTTTAAAAGTACATATATAAAGAAGGATGTAAAAGGATTGCTTATTGGAACTTATATTAGGTCTTTCCCTGTACTCACACTTCTGAAAATCATCCTATAATTCTTCCTCCCTGTCGTTCTTCTGAAGTGAGTGATGACCATATGCTTCTTTTTTGTTCAATTATTTTTGACAGTGTTTATTTCTGACATATTAACCAATGCTTTTAGTCAAAATTATCTCAAAGGACTTGGAATTAACATTTTAATAAGATATAATCTGCTTCCATTCATAACTTTTGGCTTTTAAATTATAACACATGCAATACTTTAGTGCTGAATAATTTGAGGGATTCTACAAAATGTAGAGATAATTGAAATGAGGATTTAAACTTGGATTATTGAAAGGAGGATTAAATTCAATCTGTGAACAGCTTGAAATGTTTTATGTTAATGCAATCACAAAAATTCTGTCAGATTTAGATTGTAGAGAACACAGCTCATTCAGAAGGAAGAAATAGATACTTTTTCCTGTATATTTGAAATATATTTAAACCATAAAGCGGGGAAAGGAGGCTATTCACAAATATGGAACTACAGGAAAACAAAGTTTAGAGATTTAGGAACTCGTGTACCCATCAACAGAGTTTTTTCAATTACAAAAAAATAAGGCTAAAAAGTACCTTTATACATCTTTTAGTTCATCTTTGGGCTTCAAAGCAGGATGTGCAGCATACACAGAATTCTGTCAGTCCTGGCAGATGTTTATTTACCTAACTTCATGCTTTGGATTTTCAAAAGTAAGGCCCTTGTGGTCCCCCCAGACAAGCTATTTCCAAGCTTTATTATTTTTTATACCAAGAAAAAAAATCGTCCCACAATTATACACCCTGTTTATGTGGACCCAAACTTTGTTTTGCCTTCTTCCTGGCAACTGTCATTTGTGTTCTTCAAGACTGTTCTCAGTGTCAAACATCCTCTCCCCTCATCATTTCTGCCTGTGGGTTTGCCCTCCCAAATTCCCTGTTGTAGGTTACGTTCCCTGTGTGGATTTCTGGTATTATCCAGGTAGCAGCTGTTTTTTTTATTTTTTTGCTGTATGATACAGTTCACTCATGCTCACTTCATAATCTGTTATCTTATTTTTTTGCTCTCCTCAGACCTGCCTCTAGCATACCTGCAGGCCTTCCTGCTTAGGTGTCATCTGCATCAGAAAGCATTTCTCCCTGAAAAATCCTTGAATAGAGCCAGACCCATGATAGAACACAGCTTCTTCCCGTCTTCCTCCCCTTGAAGGAAATAGACGATTTTTTGAAACAATTTATTCTTGCAAAATCCATGTCGTCTGCTACCTACCTTATTGTTATCTTTCAGATGCTTGCAAATAATGTTATTCATTCCTATTTTTTTTTATTCCCCCAGGAGCTGGAGTTAAGCTATCTATCTATCCAATAAAATTTTCAAGCTACTCTTTTCATCCCTTTCTGTATTAGGACTGGATTTATCATTCTAGTAAACCCTTGTCTCTCCAAGTTCCCATAATTACTTCTGAGATTTTTTTCAGCTTGTTCTCTGCATATTTTATGATGAAATCATCAGGTCTAGACTGTTTGAATCACCTTAGTTATCAAAATATTCTCTAACCTTTTAATCCTCCTTTTTCTCCGAGATATTATCCTTTTTTTGGCATTTAAGACACCTGACTTCTACTCGTGGTTGGCTCACCCTGTTAGTTCAGGAGGTGCAGACCCCTCTTCCAGGTCCCTGAATATTTCCCTCACGCAGTCTTGCTACCGCAGAGCTGGGGAGGTTCTGAGGATTCTGCAGCAGAAGTTTCCCGTGCCCCACCCGGCTCTGAGGACTCTGTGAGCTGCAGAGCAGGAGGTGTCTCTGCTCCAGGGCGGCTCTGTGGATCTGCCTGGCCCTGGAGTGGCAGGCTCAGCCCACACACTGGTGCCACCACAGCTCGGGGACAGCACTGGGGACAAGCCTTCCCTGAAGGGCTGCTCTACTTCTGCAGGCAATGCAGTCCTGGCTATTCTGTTTTCTTTGAGGGACTTCCACATGCCTCAGTACAGAAGCAGAATTTTTAACTTAGGTATGTTTCATTATTGCGTTTTCTTCCTGTAACACACCTCGGTAGCTTGTGATCTGTGTACTGATCATAGATCATGGCTAGTGGGGATGTGGAGAGGCATCCTAACCAAACCCCTGTGCAGGGACAGAAGTAAAAATTGAAGTGCTTCTGATGGATTTTTGCCTTATCTGTTCCTACAAACTATGCGACCCTCCTAAGTAGTTCTTTCAGTGTCCTGGTAGCTGGGAAGGGTTTGCTTGTGTGCTCTAAATAATTCTTGTTGCATTGTAAGCTGTTTATTTTCTGTGCTGTCCTGTCCTGTCCTAGTGGAAAAGCTGAGAAGTTTATTATCATTCTCTCTGTGGAAATTGCGAATGTAGTGGCAGATTGCTGTCTCATGTCCAGGCAAGGTGTTCTTCAATATTTACACCATTTCCCTTGAAATGTGTTTTAAACATGTTGAGGACAGAGAATAGCTTGTTCAATTTTGGAGCTGACAGAATGTGAAATCATCTATTGATTCTGTTATTAACCTAAAATATGTTTGATCAGCTTTTCTTGCTTTTCACAGCACAATCCTCCATAATGCTACACTTTATTTTTTATTACGTTTTGATATTGTCACAGGTACAAGTTTAAACAGGATCAAAACAGAACCTATGGAAGAATCAAATATCAAAGCAAATATTTGATTTTTGTGTAGTTTCCAGAATACAAAATTATTCCCCAATGTGAGCAGACACAATTCTTTGGAATTAATGGGGATATGCAGAGTTATCATGAGTCTGAGCAGGCTTTTCACAGCAGTATTGGTTCTGCATGTGCCAGTAATATTCAGGGAAAATATACAACATATTTAGGACACATATAGGTGGTTCCATGTTAATGTTGTCATAATAGAACATAAACTGAGGCTGGTGGATTAATAAGAAGTACCAGATTTCTGTTTACAAGATTAATCAAGAAAACATATAGTTATAAACCAATTTGTAGAGCATCAGCATTGCAGGATTCTCCAGAATGTGGGGTAGATAAACAGTTTAACAAGACACATGTGCAAGCTTCAAGCTGTGACTGCAACCCACAAGGTCGACCAAAATAAGGAAATATTGGGATAAACAGAATTACATCTCAAAATTTATAGATTGATGGGGTGAAAGGAAGAATAATAGCAAACAAGAGCATAATTCATCAGAAACCAGCATCAGATACTGATCCTTCACCCAGCAAAGGGTAAAACCTGAGGCTAGAGGGCTCAGCCAGGGGAGCTGATATTTCCATATAGTTTCATCTTCCCACAGTTATAAATATGAGCACTCTCAGTGGTATCAATGCCTTGCAGAAAACTGTGCCTCTGAAAAAGAAAGAGGAGGAACAGGTAACAAAGGAGATGATGGTGGAACAGGCTCCATCAGCATCAGACTTGCAAAGCTGATGCATTTCACCTGGCATGAATTCTGTATTGAGGCTAAATTCACTCTGAAAGTTCCTTCTCTCTCAAAAGGCAGAGTGGACACATGTTTTGTGTTTGCATAATATCCATGAAATTTTAGATTTTATTATATTTGACTTTTTCTAACTGCATGACAAGCTGGATGTAGCACTGCACACCTGTGCAGAGCACCTTGTCAGGTCCTGCCTAGGCACGCCCCTTGAGGTGGCTTCTAATAAAAATCCATAACTCTCTGCATCAAGTGCTGTGTGAAGTCACACACATTCCAGCATGTTAGGGCTTAGTAGTAATGTTGGAATTAAAAATGAAAGGTATAAGAAATGTAGTTCTTGTTATAATTAGAGTGAAACTGGAGCTTACTTAAATACTTTTGTCAAGTGTCAGCATTTGAATTTTTTGCAAGATATATGTCTTTATGGAGTGAATAGAATATCTATACTTCTCAGTATACTAAAATACTGAGTTTTCTTTCCTATTGTTTTTCCTCTGGGTAATATCAATCAGACTACAGGATGTGATCAGAGGTTGCTGTTAGTACATAGCATCTCAAGCAGATGCAAAAGGTGGCACAAAAGATCTCAGCAATAACTATCACATGTAAACTCTGCTGGGCCTCCATAGCAGGAGAAACTTGCAAGATCCTTTTTGTAATACTGTGCATATAAGAGCATCCCCAAAACTTGCACATGGAAGAAGATCTTTGTGGGAAAAAGGACATAGCCATTGGCATATTTGAGGTAATTGAAATCAATGACCAAATGCTTGTTAAAAGTTAGTTATTAATATTTATGCTGAGAATTTCAAAGGAGCCTAAGGGAAATGTATGCTCCTGACTCATTGAAATTCACCAGGAGCTGAGTGCCTAACTCCCTTAGGTCCTGCTGAAAATCCCAGCCTTAATCTCAGTGTGACAATCTGATTTTGATGTTTTACAAACCATACTACCAATAATAAGGATATGTTGAGGAAGCTGGGAAAACATTGTGAGTGCTTATATTTAGTGCCTTTAAACAATTATGTCAAAATAAAGGGCTTTAGTTGAAAATTTGTGAAGTAAAGCAATTTCCAGCTGAAAGCCTCATGGCATAGGCTTCAGTCTGTGTTAGTGATGTAAACACATGCATTAAACTTTGCAATGGATTTTATGAAACTTAATGGGCAAATTTTTATTGTGCTCTAATACCATGTTTAAACTATCCTTGTTTCTTTGTTTTTCTTTGCCTACAGCTAGAAATAAATTTGACATGCCATATTATTACATTGTCCTAGTTCACTGTAAGTTTATAACATGACCTAAAACTAGAGCCTTTATGTGAAATTTCTGGCAAAAATTATATTCTCTCATGCCTTCTGCTCAGAATGATATATAAAATGCACCCGATCATTTTAAAAATAAGTTGATGGCATATTTTTTATCATATTTATTTCTAATGTGGTTGCAACTGTGAATCTCCAACTAAGACCAGTCAGCTCTGTTCTTCAGACTCACAGTAGCACTGAGAGCAAATACAAACAGGTATTGGTAAGGTATCAATGGCTGCTTTTGTTCAAACACTCTAAGATCTGTGTGACTATAAAAATTCTCAATACTCCTGCACTTCTACTGGCATCAAGCTGATTGCAGAAGTATAACCAAAGAAAAAAGCTTCATTACACTGATATTTCTGTCAGCCTGACTTCATAATCCCAAACTACTTTATTTATAAGACACCCAAGGATAGAAATAATTTAATATTTCAGCATGTATTTCAGCTGCCTTCCCAAAAATGGAGTAACCCACAAATCCCAGTTCTTTTTACATAACTGGAAATTTTACCAGTCTTTACTGTTGAAACAGGTGAAGGATTCCTCATGGCACCAGAAACCTCCCCACCTTTAGTAACTTGGCTTCTTCCACATCATTGTTCTTGTAAACTATCAGCTTAAACCACAGGTCAAGTGTGCTTATAGACTCATAAAAATGTCCTGTAAAAAAGAAACTGATTGCTAATCAGTGAACTATTGTAGTTAAGCTACACTGTGTTATAATACTGGAGTAGGATCATTTCCATCTTTCAAACAGTATTTTCACTGTGATGTTTCTTTCAGATGAAAGATGAATTTTGAACCTCAAGAGCTGTAGAAAAGCTAAGACAAAATATGTAAAATTCACATTAGCAAGCTGTTAATTTTTAGAAGCATAAATGGTAAGGTGACCAGACAGATGTAAACACCACACCAGTGAGGGATGAACCATTTTATCTCTCTTGTATGTGCTGAACAACAGGGCTGCACAAAGGCCCACAGACTCATGGACAGTTTGGCTCCAGTGCCATCTGTGTGGTAAATAATATTTGGAATACTCAGCGATATCACACTTCAGTGTCCTGCTGAAACCAGCAGATTCCTTGCTTCCTTAAAGAAACACTTATTGAAATAGACCTTAATCTTCTTCTTCCGTTATTATGGAGGGTCTCAGTGCTTCTCTCATGGTGTTCTTTGAGACTGTGTTCACTGAAGGCAAGATGTTACTGGCATAGCTCAAGGTCCACTTGGCTCAATTAGTTGCAGGATTTTAGTATTCTTCTGTCAGGTAACAAGCAGAGCTGGTTGAACTTCTTTCCATGAATGTAGGAAAATATAGGAAAAAATAATCAAACTGAAGAAAATTGTCAACTTTTTTTGTCAGCGCTTCTCCCCCCGCCCTCCTTGATTAATTACGACACTCTTGTTTTCCAAATTTGAAAGTTTAAAGGAAAAAAAATCCAAAATTTTGTATCATTCCATTCTATTGTGGTTTTGGCTACTCTGCCCAAGGCATGAGAACACAAGATTTAATAGAGACCACAAATGATAGCATTGGTTAACTGGCTTCAGGAGCTTCCTTCAGCTTCTCCTTCGAAGAGAAAATCTCTGGCAATTACAGATCCCACTGTGAAGTACTAGCCCCACTGAAGGCTCCAGGAAACTCAGTTGCCCTTACTAGTAACAGAGTTTACCAATCTATTTTTATGATAAATATGCCCCAAAGCTGTATACATGCAGGTTTTCTTTACAAACTTTTTAAAGCTATTTCCTTACAAACTTTTAAAAGCTGACTATTGAACAATTCATTATCCAAGGTGTGGAGAGCCTGGTGAGCATTACCAATCCTGTTAACACCATTGTGAGGAACACATGTGCAGCAGGAGTCATCTGACAACAGGCAACAGGGCAAACCCTCCTTAGAAATTCACCCAAGTGTCATCTTTGGTTTGCAAGTGGAATGGCACCTTTGTCTTCAGAAACGTGTCAAGTGTCACTGCCTGAATCATCAAGCTGAGCCTTGTCGTGCCGTTTACACAAGCCTGATTGTGCTGTACTAATCTACAGGCTTTGGAACTGCTTCCTTTGCTAAATCCAGCTGAAGGCTGAAAAGTGCTTGATAAATCCTTAGGGTGCTTTAATTTTGAAGAATTCTTTTGCAACCGAGACAAACAGGATTAGTACATGAGGCCTTCCATAAGGGAGCTCTGAGTCTCCCTTTCACTCATAGAGCATCCCTTGCTATTTTTTTCTCCCATTGATACCTCTTGATCAGAAAGGTAAAAAGATCAATAGGTTTGTAACAGCGTATTTTTAGCCATAATGAAATATCTTTTGAACTCTGTATTACAAGACTGTGATTCAGAGCTTTCTAATTTAGCTATAAAGTATGTTCTGGGCAACATTTTCTGATAGGAAAGTGTGCTGAAGTCAGTGGAATGCTTTCCAATAATTTCCAGAGGCTCTGGATCAGGTTTTAAAATTTTATCCTGTTTTTATTTTTTTTTCCTATGGTGATGTGGCTCCAGCTGCATCACTAAATATGTTCTACTATTTTAAAAAAATTACCAATAAACCAAAGCTTTCATGATCACTGTAATTAAGGGTTTAGAGATTGTTTGGCTCTCACAAGTGTTTTAAATTACTATTTTCAAAATGAAATCTTGAAAACTGCTGAAGGCTAAGCAGTCTGTGGTCCTTTGGCAGGTATGTGCATAAGTGGCTTTTACTCTCCATTTACTGAGATTACTGACAACCACCTCTCCTTATATTCAGAGGAGAAGCAGACTCTACTCTGGCATCTGAGAGGTGTGAGCAGGATGAAAAATCAAGGCCTTTTACTCTCCATGCCTTCCAAATGTAAATGTGTTGTGACCCAGTTTGCAAAAGCAATGGAGAACCATCCTGGATGCTGTACGTTGTCTGCAAAGCTGAGAGGGATTGTGCTGCCAGGGAAAGTGCCTGGCAGGTTACCTGGAAAGTTAGCTCATTCCTTTTGGAAGGGTTTTAAGTCCATCAGAAAGAATTCTATACTAGGACATGGAAATACAAGTGACTGAATCACAAAAAAAAAAAAAAAAAAAAAAATCTGATCTCTGCTCAGCCTGGCTCCTTTTGAAAGGCAGTCTGCCCATTTGGGTTGAGCTGAGCACTTGCTTACCCCTGCAGCCTGTCTGGAAAGACATACAAGGTGTTCAAAATGAAGACATGAGCAGAACACATGAGCACACACTGACAACACCAAACTCAGGTGTGATCAATAAGCTGGTGTGCTCTGAGATTGGTATGGCTGCTCCCAATCCTTGTGTCAAGCATTGCTCTAGAAAGTGTGAGACTGTTTCCCGTGCTCTTTTCAAGCTGAGGAAGATCAAAGCCTCATTGCTGAAGGAAACACTGTCACACCCACACCTGGGCTCTGTCCAAAGTTAGGGTGCCCTTCACCCCTTAGGTGAGATTTGGGCTGGTGCATAGCCATCTTTCATAGGATCAGGCCCAGAGAAACCAGAGGTAAATAACGTGGTGTATGCGAGCAGAACACTCACCCTGCTGAGAGCAGCTCAGGTACCAAAAGCAGCATAGCGATGATGCTTCTCAGCAGAGCAGTTGATTGCAGGTGGGCTTGAGTGGCCCTTTCTCCTACCATGGAATAGATATTCATAGAGAAAAGCAAGGCTTCAGAAATAATTCTCTTCAGAAACAATTTAGCAAACCCTATTCCCTCCCTTAGGTGTCTTGTTCCTCACTTCTCTGTCTCCAGGGAATTCCCTTCGCAGCCATGATTAGGGAATTCTGCTGCCAGGGTTAACTGCCTCTGGGCCTCACTCGCCTGTGTGGTCTCTGGCAAGCAGTGCTTTGTGAGTAACAGCAAATGCTTTGGCTTGCAACGTTTTTCAAATCATGTTTAGCTCAGAGGAAAAGCATCTTTGACAGCTCTGCAAACTCAGTCTTGAGATACAATAGACTTTTACATCGCTGCAGTTTAAAAAGTTAATAGCATATGGTTTAAAAGCTGCCTACCTAGATAGTAACATGACAGATTTTAAGCAGCTTTAAGCCTCTAAAGTAAACAATGCTAATACTAAAAAAAAATGTTATTTCAAGTTCTTTCCTTCCTTTTTTTTTTTTTTTTTTCTATTTTGTAAGGGGAAACCCTGCAAACATGTCAAATGTGTATCTTTCCCGTCACTTCATAGAAAAGCAGCAAAACATACAGAAGAAAAGCCTTTCTCTCTGGCAGATTTCCCAAATGTACTTTGAGTTACCAACCACATTTAAGAGGCTGCTGGAGCTTCTTTGTACAGTGAGAAAGTGCTGAAACAGAAAAAGCATTGAGCAGAATATGCAATGACTTTGTCACAATTATGGGCATCAAACACAGGGTTTTCAGACACAATCCTTTATCCTGCAGATGTTTCAGCTCAGTGTGTTGATCAGCACATTGCCCTGGGAAATTGCCTTGCTGATCAAAAAGTGTCTGTGTGTGCTCCCCTTGCACATATGTAGCTTAGTCTCTTCAGGACAACCACTAGTTTCAATATTCAGGAGATAGCAAAATTGTAGACAAATAGTGGAAACACTCCACTGGTGCACCTTGACTCATTAGAAATGCTGCATCTGTAGTAAGCAAAAATATTCTCCATCACAACTAAGATTCAGCACTTAGGATGTGTATAGGAACACAACCTTTGCCTCTTTGTTTAATGCTCTCCTTTGGGAAACAAATGCCTTTTGAGATATCAGGAAATGCAAGCTCAGTCATGGTAACATTTAGTTTTCCTTTCAACCTGCTGTGTATAAAATCTGCCAGTGAGTGAGAATTTTCTTGGTAGTATAGACCTGAGGTCAAATGCTTTCCTGTTATTATCTCTTTTGTTTAGTTGAAGTCATATCAGAAGAAAATTTAATTTTAACTCTTTTTTTTTTTTTTTTTTTTTTTTTTTTTTTTTTTTTTGCTAGAACTGTGCCTGAAATAACTTTCCTTTTTCACAAAGCTGATCAGTGGATTTGTGCTTCTCCTTTGGCAGATACCTTGTGCTGCTTTGCAACTGAATTTTGAAGATGTCAAGGGCCAGGACACTCCTGTGAACTTCACTGACAGCTGGATGGACTTGGCAGAGAGAACCCATCTGATAGGTAGACACTCAGAAATGGAGTTTCCATTGTGTTCTGATAGTGCCAAGACTCCAAACCACAGGCTGTTCCCCCATTAGTTTAATGATTAAGAGCTGAACATTTGGATCTGGGCTCACCCACTTAACACTCTGGGTATTTACCCAAGCTATCAAGTTGATTGTTTAGCAAGTCACAGCTCTAGGAAAGGTTTGTTTGGCAGGCAGGATTGTCAGTCACAACTACCTCTCTCCCCCATTCCATGTCCTCCTCCATGCTGGCAGCTCAGGCTAGAGCCTAACACTAGTGAGAAGACTCCACATTCACAGTGTGTCAGGGGAACCAGATTTGTGGCAAAGAAACACAGGGAGGAACATAGGCTGGACTGTCTCTTGTGGACAGGGGAACAGTGACTCTGTACTTCCCTCATCAGCAAAGAACAAGAAAGGATTGTATTCTTCTCCCCAGTGTCCTCACCTAATGTCCTTCCAACCCAGCTGAGCCAAACCAGAGGGAAAATTAAAGAAGTAAAATATTCTGTGCCTTGCAAAAGGGAATAGGAAAGTGTAATTCTTCAACCTGCTGTTTCATAAAGAAGCAACATGTGTCCATAATTCAATCTAGTTCTCCCTTGTTAGCTCTACAAAGCATTTGAACTTTCATTCAGAAATTGGATTTGGTAGATCTGATGGGTTTTACTGTGGACCAGAAGGGAAGTTCATTAGAAAAATTGCAAGCCTGAGTCCTTTTTACCTCAGAACAAGCTTTTGGATTTTGCTAATCAGATACATTTGTCATTTGCATTGAGGATAAACATTTAACAAGTAATCTGCTCTCGGAGGAACGTGATTTACTGCTGCAGTCTGGGTTTGTGCTATTAATAACAATAATAATGTTTGGCACCAGTATAGCCAGTTCAAGCAGAGGATAGGATAGATTTCCCAAGCTCCGGCTGGCTCAGTGTGGTTTTCCGTGTCCTGATGGGAAGAATTTGCCAGAAACAGGATTGTTGGGATCAAAAGGATGTGGAAAAGCAAGAGCAGAGTCTTATGCAAGTTTGTCACTTTGTTTAAGAGTGACGTTTGACATGATTTCTTCCATTTCATTTCTCTCAGATGGATTTAATTTAAGACTGAGATTTTCAGAGTAGTGCTATGAAAATATTTCATTTTTGAAGTTAATTTTGGGTAGGATTCTGAATAAATTGTGTTGAAATTTTTCTCATCAACATTTTCTTGAAGTAAATTAAGCATTTGTTAAGGTCATGGTTGTTTGGCATTGTATTTTTTGTTTAGAAGTTGTTTTTCTTCAAAAGCAAAATTTGTTTTCGTTACAAAAATGAAAACTTGTAAACTTAAAATATTTAGTTTGGTTGTAAAATTCCACCCCACCCCACCCCACCCCCCAAACACACATACTCTAATAATCAAAATTTTGTTGTATTCAAACAACAAAACTTGCAGTATTTTCAGGGAGGTAGGAAGGAAGATCCAAGAAAGGAATTTCCAGAAACCTCTGGTATCTGTGCATGTTTTCCTCTCTTGCAAAACCGTCTTTAGTTCAGATATATTCCTATATGCAGTGAAAATAATTCCTTCCAGGTCCATATCTGCACTTCTGGGTTGCTGTTCACTTTTTCAGCAGTTGGGACACAAAGAATCAATAACTTCCTTTCCAACTCAGTTATTACAGAGTCTGGACAAGATTAGGAGCTGTTTGACTGACAGCAGAGCAACTTTGCCATTAAACAAATGTGAATCCTTCCCATACATGAGTGCCCTTCTCCCAACGAGGAGGAGCAGCCACTCAGGGCCTTGTGCACTGGTGTAGTTTCCTTCTTATGGCTGATTGCTTAAATAGTGTAGCCGAGACCTGCATGGCCCTGCTGGTGCAACGTGATAGGTCTCAGAGGGCAGCAAAGGTTACTTGCCATTTTGATGATTTTATTCTGTTTGATTCCCAGCTTTTCAAAGCTGCAGCCTAGCCCATTGCTGAAATCTTTCTGAGAGCTGTGTCATCTCAAAGAACTGTCACCAACATTTTATTCATATATTTCCTTTTATATTGAAGAATTGTTTTTCTTTCAGGAGTGCCTGTTTGGAATGAAAATACTATTTTTGTAATTACTTGAGTGTTTTTCATTTTGGGCGAATACAAAGTTTAGACTCTCTTTTCATCCTTTATTTTGCAACCTCTGTAATATATTTGATTGATAGATTTTATTACTATGGTTACTCCAATTTTACACAGCAGATTTTATTTGTGAGAGTAGCATCCTGCTCTGTCCTCATTCAGCCTATTTGGTTTGTCATTGTTTACTGGGGAGAGGGAGAGGAAGATGTTCCACTGCTTTCCTTGAAGACAAGCTTGGCACAAATAAGGAGCTTCTCACATCTGTAAATCCACTGTGTTTTGTACTGCTACCTTACAGAGAGAAGAATCTTATATACTGAAGTACAAAGAAATTTCACTGTCTACAAGAGTTCAGAAATCACAATCACACAGAGAGCTTCCATCTTATTACATGGAGCTTTTTCTTTCTTTTCCCTTAATTTTTATTAAAAAAAAAAGATTTTGCAGTACAAGTCGCAGTGATTTACTTGCATGCTGCAGGCTGATTTAGGATGCTTATTCAATCAGTCTGCTTCTAATGATACTAGAAATACTATAATGGATGGAACATTCCTGTCTGCACTAAATTGGATTAGGTGGTTTACTAATGTAATACTGGTGAGCCAAATCAGCCTGTGATGCCATGGGGATTAATCTATAGGGAATACTTGATCTCTCATGCCCATGTGCTAGTTGAAGTGCAGTCATATCTTTTGATTTAATAATCCATTTTTGTATTTCCCAACAGTATAGGTGTATTTGAACAGGATGAGCTAATTGGTAGAATTAGCCTTTTTAAATGAAACTTCATAACTTGCTGCTAAATAGAAGAATAATAAGTACTTCAGTCTTAAAAGATTTGGCTGCTGTTTATGCAATTTCTTCTGAATAGTTTAAATGCTGAGGACCACACAAGGATATAGAGTGCTCTGTTAAGAGACAAAACTAAAAATTCTGATTTATCTTGGAAAATATTATTTTTTATTTACTGAACTGAGCAGTCACAAAATGTACATATCCCTATAAGTCCAATATATTAGATCTGCTTTTATTCTCATCATCACATGCTTTGTTTAAACGTTAAACCTTGATAAACAAACATTTACAGATTGACGATCAAATAAATTATGGCAAAATAGGTTGAGGAACAAAGAAAAAATACACAGCGCCATGTTCTTGGTGTCACTTGCTGGTCCTGTAGTGTTTGCTGAGGTGTTCACTCAGATCTGTCTAAAATTTGGCTGGCAGATAGCTTGTGCAGGGAGCAGAGAGGCACAGGGACGGGGAGAACTGCAGAATTGCAAAGCAAAGACTTCCTCTCTGTGTCAGTGTGTGCAACTTCGTGCACCTGTACAAACTGATGGCTTTTACCAAAGTGAATGTAAAGTGTCTGCATTATGCCCAAGTAACTTTGCTGTTAAATAAGTCATCCTACACCAAATGAATTCCACTGTAAAGTTGTGATCGATTTTGTGGGCAGACAGGAAGTATTTTGGTTCAATTAATAAATAAATGCATATATATGATACGTGTATTTCCCAGGTATAATTGCCTTAATTCAAATAGCCATGACATAATGTATAGAGACCTGGAACAAAATCTTTCCCCTTAAGCCCTATGACTTAGCTGCTTCCATGGCTAATATTTCAGACTTCCAAACAAATTATATAATCATGAAACAGTACCTACCATGACATGAAAATACATAATTTTCCCCACCAAATTATACATGCCACACATCTAAGACAGACACATCTTTCCCTTTTCCAGAGCTGTGACAGATCCTAAATTGAATATCCTGACTAACACCTGGGTTTGGCACACTTCCTATATTCCATAACACAGCTGGAATGACAGGATTTCCAGTTACATGTTTTGAAGTATGCGCCATGTAGAAGCATGTGTTTCTAATCTTGGCTATGCAAAAAATATCAGACCCTAAAATAATTACATGCATTGAAAACAGGAAAAATATTTCAGATATTTTTAATGGTTTAAAAAATTGTTATTACTGACATCTTTACACAGTAAATAAGCAAATCTATTTGAAAAGTGCTGTGACAAACAGTACTATGAAAGCATTAAAGTTTCTACAATATTGTCTGAAAATATGTTTCAAGAACCAGCATAAACAGAAATCATGAGACTATTTGCTATTCTGTATCAGATGTTTTGGACAACTTATGCAATCTCTGTGCAGCTAGATATCAACATATCAGTCAGTACAATCACCAGTGCATCATTCTCCATTAGAAACTGTCTCTTCATTCTCTGGATCACTGGTAATTAGAGTGGGCTTTCAGGCCTATTGCTTCACATGATGATTTACCAGATATATCAGACAACATAAGAGCATATTGTTTAGCTTTGCAGCTGTTTTTGGTGGATGTTTGATCCTTTGCCACTGAAACTTGTCCTTCTAAAGACATCTGCAAACATTACTGTATCAGCTGAAGTATTTCTGCAGGCTGGAGTTGCCTTATCCTTCTTTAAACCAGTTGTCTTCAGCTGACCTCTTTAAAATAGAATATTTCTCACTGGCACTGAGTCATCTTGATGATGTACCTCATCCCTTTAGGTGAAAGTCTGGTCTCACTACAACATTCTGCATCCCTCTTTCTCACTTTGTCTTGGTTTGTGGGCCAGAATCCCACTATGTGCTAGTCTGTGTGTATGAGGAGGCATAACAATAAGTCAATACTTTTAGAAGTTATTTCCCATGGCTCAGTTGATCAATCATTATTTTTTTCCAGCAGGGAGCTTTCTGATGGATGTGGACAGCTGGGTTTTGACTTAGGCTACTAGCTATAAAGCATTTCTAGCAAAGGGAAGACACTTGTGGTGATAAATCAAGTTTAGGAGAACTGGCATGCATGATTTAGTGTGTTTGTATGCTACTGGCATGACGGGACACCTTTTCAAATACCATGGCTTGAATTGTGCACAAGTATTTCCGTGCAGGAGCAAAGACTGAGCTTCATGTTTAAGCAGAGCTTTACTTTTGTCTGTGCATGAACACTTGCCGACTGCTCTGTGTTGAGGAGGTGCATCTGAGATGTTGCTACACTGGAAATCTGACACTGAAGGATATCCTTCATATGTGACGTGTGAGTGTTGCTGTTATGCTGCAAATTTTAGCAGAGTCTGTCAGTTTAGAAGAAGAGTGAAGTTAGAAATAATTTTATTACTTAAAATTTACTAAACATGCCAGATGCAATCATGAAATTAATATGTTTGACTTAACTATTGAATAATGAAAAATAGTCTAAATAATAGAAATAGAGTGATGTTATGTATTGGAGTATCTAAGCATGTTTTACCTATTGGCATAATCACTGCATTGTGCAAACATTCCTGGGCACACAACCTTTGTAGCATAACTATATCTAGCCCCAGGAGTCTGTACTCCTGGAGTCTCAGTACTTAAAAACTGCTGAATAAAATTTCAAAACCTACCGATATAATTATCTATCCCATGTATAGTGACTACATACATTAAATGAATGCATTTATTCAGGATGTCATGTACTGATTTGCAAGTAATAATGACTTTGAAAGGAACTGAAAATAACAGGAAAAAGTGCTAGAGTAGTTTTAAATGCCCAACAACATTAAGACCTCATTGGTTCAGTGACTGGAACACATTCGTCTGTATCTAATAATTCCAAAAAGCTATTATTCTGAGGGGCTTTTTTTTACAATTTTAAGTTCTAATCATCCAGCTTATGTCAAGCTCAAAATGAAAGATCAGCAGGTTTTGAACAGTGATAGAAATTTTGTACATTTCTGATTTCAAACAATACTAACAGCAGTAGAAATAAAGACATAGTCATTACACAGCTATAAATATATAAAAAACATTTATTTTGAATTCAGGATTCATTTCCCTGTGAACTGTCCTACACAGTTTAAGACCATACCATAAATCTATCCCTGATATTTTCCACAGCAGTTTAAAATTATGAGAAAACAGGCTTTGAAACCTTTGCTCACCCATGTATGCACATAAATCTCTCCTGGCTTTCCTCACTGTCAGGCAATTATAACTTGTAACTGCTTCCAGAGACGCCTGACTTTCCTGATGAAGAGCTATAATAATAAATTGTTCCAATAAACATGATGACACTCAGAGCCACATAAAGGTAGTCAATTAAGAGCAACAAACAAGCAGTGCTTCACCACCACTATAACCCAGCCTGTGCCACCTCTGAGAATGTTATGTTGTGTGCTCAGCACACCCTGCCTTGTGCAAGAGAAGGAAAACTGTAGGATGATGGTGATGGCTTAGAACGGCACAGAAATAATCTTCTGTGTTTGTATTCCCCCGCTTTGTACTCCTTGACTTTCAGAAGCGACCATTTCATAAAAATCGTATTTGCTTTCCTTTGATTTACAATTATTGAAATTTTAATAAGGATTGTGCAGCGACTCCAGACATCACATATTGTCAGTGAGAAATTATAACTTTATTGCAGCACACACTGACAGCCAACTCATAAAAATGAATGACATTCTATATCATAACATCTCGTAGGCTGTTCAGAATGTTAATAGCTCACTTCATCTTTCTTTAGCATAATGAGGCAGACAGTGTACCAATATTCAACGTGAAAATGAAGATTAGGAAAATTTGAATTGAAGCAAGAAAGTAGCATTTAGCAAAGGTTCAGGCAACATTCTGATAAAAAGTTTCAATTAAAGTACTCTTAGGGAACCTTTTATCACTTGGAGCAAGGCTTTGTTACCAAATACCAACACTTACTACAAAAAATATCATTTTAAAATGGCTTTTAAAATGCTGCTTTGAAACAGATCTATAGTCTTTCTCTTCTCCCATACAGTACTCTATTTTTCTGTAGACTCAATTGTATAGGGTTGGATTGGTTTTGAATAATCTATTTTTTCTACAGCAGATCAAGATAAAAATGGAAACAATATTTAGTAGAGATATTTTTACTACTTTTATTAGCAGTTCCACATGTACCTACTCAAATATGGGCAAAACTGTCCAATTACTTATCCAAATCTGCCATTATTGTTAATCAGAAACTCTGTAGTCACTGAGAGCCATGGTTAAGATACCTATAGACCTACTACATCAACTATGAACACATTTCTCAATAGTGTGAACCTGAATCAGCCAACTGTTTATGAATAAAATTATCCAGCAAAATAATGCACCTAAAGTTGCTGCTACGAGTTTTAATTTTGGTGATGATCAAAGAAAAACTCTTACTTTAGCTTTTTAAGGGCTCCTTCTTTATCTCTAAGTATATCAAAATTAAAGAAATTTGAAGTTTTGGAGAATTCCTTAACCAAAATATTTATCTTTTCTTTTTCAAAGTACATGCACTTTTGAAAGAGTCTTATGGCTCTACTTTCTTAGTGCAGTGCCTGAGGCAAATGTACCCCTGGACGAGGAAATATAGTTGTATCAGTTGGAAGGGGAATCATCCCGTGGTGTGGATAGAGAACAGTAGATTGATATTCCTTCTAAGAACAAGATGGCAGATATGGTCCCTAATCACTCAGGAGGGGATTTTCTGTGGACTGTGAAAAATGTCAGATCTGTACAATGTTTCATCCATCTCAGAGATATTTGTGATTATCAGCTTACTTTGGGGTCCACCATCACTAGCGGTGCAGGTTGTTGGTGCTCAAGGGCACCAGTCCCAGCCAGACTGGGACTGCCAAAGAGAGCCCTCTGCTGCTGAAAGTGGCCATGGGTCCAGGACAAAACTGTATTTTAATAAAATCCCAATGATAAAGGGGATAACTTAATCTTCAGGATTGTTTTTTACCATCATTCAAACCAAAAAGTAATTTCTTTGGAGCATTCCCCTAGTGTCCAACACCTGCAATGCTGTCACTGAAGTACATGAAATAACAGGAACGTCCTGGAAGCACTACTAAAGACACATCCAATTTTCAGCCAATTTAATTGAATTTTCTATCCCCGTTCCAAGTACAAAGAAATTAGCACTGTATGTTCCAGCTAAAAGAGACACTCCTCGTAATGCATGCTCTCCATGGAGATCTGTCTGCTCAAATTTAACGCTCCTCCTCTGTTTGTCTGAGCTGCTTTGGCTACTGCTTTTTTCACGCTTTTGATTTTGAACTGTTATTCCTTTGGCATACTTTTCAGCTCATGCCCTTTGGGTTTTCTATCACAACCAACTATTCATTTTGATTTGTTACTGAATGACCTAAGCTGATTCCTGATTTGATTCTTCACTCATTAGCACTTTTCATTATAGGTGATTTTGAAATTTATTCTGATATTTTGAAACATCCACTCTTACAAAGGTTTAATGATTTGTTGTATCACCTCAGTTTATCACATTATGTTAATTTCCCTTCTTGCAGAATGGACCATACATTAGAATTGAGTAGGTTACTTAATCTTCATCACAGTAATATACTATTCTTTTTTTCCTTCATATTTATTTTCTCTGTAAAATATTTATTTTCTTCTGTAATATTTATTCATATATTTATTTCATATTTATTTTCTTCTGTAAAACTGAAGATTTCTCTCTCTTTCCTTGCTTGACCTCTGGTACTTACCAGCTGCCCAGGGCTCAGTGGTACATTTAAATCAATGACCCTGCATGAAGACAGCTCTCAGAGCCAGGCAAAGCCCCTTCTTTCTCCCCTCTGGTTGTCTCCTCTGTGTCTCCTCCTTCCCTCAGCAGTATGGGATTCCTGCTCAAATTTCCTTTCCCTTAATTCATTTGGTTCAATATACTGCCGAGCACACAGTGCTTATATTGATATTTATTGGGTTTTTTTCCCCTCCCCCCACAAAATTAAGATTTACTTCTTTGTGTTTCTTTAAATAAAAAAGGTTAGACTACTTTGCTGTCTTTTGGTGATTTGCCTTGTTTTCAGTGTACTGTATCCATTCCTGAGGCTATCAACCTCTGCTGAATATTTCTTTGCACTCAAGGTCAGTTCCCAGCTTGCTAGAACACAAGTGCAATTACGTTTGGAATTAAGAAAGCTTGGCTAGTCTGGTTAAATGCAGTGATTCTTAATCCAATCTATATCAATTCCTTTTATTTCACTGGCAGTTGAGAAGGTGGTAGTGAAATAGCTTTTGCAGCAACTTCATATATTTGATTTTATCAGTAAGTCTTGGTTTCCACATCTGATTGCTCATTGGAAAAGCTCAGAAGTAATTCCTAAATCTAGTGAGTTTAATTTATCCCTGTGTCATAAGTAAGTTCAGCTTGGCACTAGGGGTCTGGTGCAGATAATGCTACTTTAAAGGTTATCTGGCTTTCTGCAGGGTTTTGGAAGCTCAGCTGCAGTGGAAAGTAACCAGAATGCAGCCATTGTCTGGCAATGTCCTGGGCACCAACAGATTTACTGGAGGAAGTACAGAGGGAGCCATACACATCAGCTGATGACAGGTGGGGATTGGCTCCCAGGTTGATGGAATCACATCTCACACCTGCAGTGTGGATGTGCTGTTTATTTCACCTGCTGGCAGGCAGGGACTGTCTCCTGGCTTGACAGAATCAGCTCTCACTCTTGCAATACAAATATACTGTAAAGCAGGATTTGTTTGGGAAAAAAACTTGCACACATGGGAGGGCTTCATGTGCCTGGTTATTTTATTTGATTGCCTTGAATTCATGAGAGTTCGATTGTGTAAATCTGGTGCAAGCTGAGTAAAATTTTATGGATTGTCTCATTTTGCACCAAATCACAGAGTAGCTGGTAGTAGGCAGCCAAACAATTGCTCTACCTGATGTCTCTATTTTCCATTTATCAAATTTCTTTTTTATGATTCAGGTACCTGTGGTCTTTTTCCTCCTCACTTGAGATTTGGACTGGTTTATCAAATTTTGGTTTTCTGTCTTCTGCTAATATTTAGCTCCTGCCATTTCTCTGAGAAATTATTACTGCAACTGCTGAATGCCATTTGTGGTCACAACAGCATAGTAACATTATTCATATACATCATCTGTGGTGTCACTGGCATGCAGAAAATACATAAATACTCTTTCCAGGCTTCACAATCTTGAAAAATAATTGATGCTTTGCATAATTATCTGATAGATACCTACAGATAGATGGCTTCATATTCCTTTACACCCTCTAATTTCTATAGTTCTGTTCATGATCACTTGGGTTTAGTGCATATGAAGCCCTGCTTCCTGGGAAGTGGCTGGACATTGCCTGCTGATGAGAAGTAGAGAATAAATCTTTTGTTTTCATTTGCTTTCACACATGACCTTTGCTTTTGCTTTATTAAACTGCCTTTATCTTGACTCACAAGGGGTTTTTTTCCATATTATTTTCTCCCCCCAGTCCTGCTGTGGAGGGGAGTGATAGAGTGGCTTGGTGGGCACCTGGCATCCAGCCAAGGTCAGCCCACCAAACAAGGATATATTTCTAACTCTTATTTTAGAAACGTGGTATTGTGCTGTTACCCTCGAAAGCATTGACTAAAACTTCAGTTATGTACCTTACTTGTCTCTTTCCTCCCCTGTTCAATGAGGTCAAAGCTC
This sequence comes from Anomalospiza imberbis, assembly GCF_031753505.1. Classification (NCBI taxonomy): domain Eukaryota; kingdom Metazoa; phylum Chordata; class Aves; order Passeriformes; family Viduidae; genus Anomalospiza; species Anomalospiza imberbis. Next base: position 11,277,992 of record NC_089693.1, on the reverse strand, counting down.
TCCATGTTTCTGTTAAAAAGAACATTTAAGTACAGAGGGAAAAGGACTTTCTAGTAATTTTAAAGATACAATTTTATTTAGAAAAAAAATCAGAGAAACATTTGGCATGGTATATGCTGATCAAGTATGTCTGTGCTTTAATATAGCATATCAAGAAGGAAAATGGGAGTTGCAGGATAATTGCATAAAATCCGTAATAAATGTCCATACTGAATATGTTGTCTGGAAGAACTTCATGATAACTTTCTTGATTGTTAAACAGCTTGAACAGAACTGAGACCAACTCAAGGAAGGTCTTTGTCTGTCCATGTCTGTTTGCTCAGGGGTAAACAGGAATAAGAATAGTTTCTTCCTCAATATGGTGTTCCAGATCTCAGTTAACATGCTTTCATTGTCTCAGCAATAAAATGTTTTGTCCTGTTGATCTAAATCCACTGTAAAAGTTGCACATGGGCAACAGCAGAATTAGACTCTATGGTATTATTAGAGGCCTAATAATCATAACTCAAATCATAGTTAATTTAAATTAGGGCATTAAATTTACAAAATAAAAATATGGAGCCTCTTTTGTCCATAATTTGAGAAGGGGCGATGCGAGAAATGTGAGATTAAACAGTTGCTAAATTATTATCAACTAACAAATGCAAACCTTGTCATACTGACAAAGCATTAAGTAGCCTGGAACTATTAAATTACAGTTTTCAAAATGTTTGTGAGATAGGAAAAAAAAAGCTTTTCTGGGTAATTGCAAGAGAATTTATATCACTCCTTTTAAGATAGACCCAGTGAGAAAATACACTGATCTTCAGTCTGCAGATGTGAGTGTTGTTATAACTCTAGTGTTGTAAAATATGTGCTTTTGATTCATGACATATATTCAGTGTTTCTTCCATATAGTTCTGGGGCTAATTTGATTTAAAACACTATTATCTGAATGGAGCATGTCCTAAAAAGCAGAACTTAATGGATGTTAAATATTGACTTTTCAATTGGAAGGATATATTCATTATACAGCTGGAGTTAGCCTATCTTAAATGTTCGTAAAAAAAAAGAGAATCAAAAAGCTATAGAATCAGTCTTGAAAAGTACCCGTCTTTATATCAGTAATGATCTTCTGACTCTGCTTTTTATTACTTCTACTGCTGTCAACTATCTGATGTTAGAAGCTCTCTTTCCTTTATGGCTTAAATAATGTTAGAGACTCATTTAAAATTGTTGTGCACAATAAACTGTTCTGATAACTGCTGTTATAGGTTTTCTGTAGGTGGTCTCACATATTCTAATTTTCTGATAACCAAAAAATGGCCTTGAAATATTTTTCCTCTCTCTTTATTTAAAACTTCCTAGGTTATATGGAACTTACATTGCTCAGTAATCAAATCCCTTTTCTTTCTTCTTTTTTAAATCCAGTTTTCACACAGGACACTTTAAAAACTTGTTGGGCTAGTTATTTATATTTATTAAATTCCACTTGGCTTAGCAGGCAGAGTAGCAAAGGAGAGTATAATCCAGTGTTAGAACTCCTCACATCCCAAGTTCTCTGCAGGCCAGAGCAGGACAGATGCTCAGGACAGCCTGCTCAGTACAGAGCAGTAGCCGGTGTGGAGACCTCTCAGGCCCTGCCTCTGCTGGCCTCTGTCATTCCCAGTGCACATCTGTTTGCAGATGGGGAATCCAACAATCCAGCTATCCTGGCTTTGTCTCTGCTGGATTTTCTGGCTGTCTCTGTGTTGCAATGCATATGGGACTCAACCAAGACCAGGTGTTATGTCCATTCTATATATTTCCTGCACTGTCAAACCTATACAAGTTTTAATTTTTGCTCCAGTTCAGGTCATTCTTTGGCTGGGGTGATCACAGTTCATATTTAGTTCTGACTGGAGGAAAAAATACTGTCTGAGACCAGGGGTTTTATTTGATTCCCAAACTTACTTCTGTTCTAACCACCACCTATTGTGTCCATCCTTCTTTCACTGAACTAATAAATATTTATAAAGTGTAAGACTGGCAACTGTCCCATGTGGCTGATTAGGGTACTTACCTGGAATATTACCCCTGCTCCACATAATGCAAAGCAGAGGCATGGTCTGGGTCTCATCTAAGTGCCTCAGCCACACAGCTATTTACTACTTGGAGTTTTCCTGTTATTGTTTCCAGGGCACACATTCCACACCAAACTTCAGACATTGTTTTAGTGAAAGTATAGCCTACCAAAGATCCTTGACCAGGTTTAACCTTTAGCCACAACAGTGCCTGAATATTCAGGAACCCTTCTACCATTGCAAATGGGCATGTCTTGCATGATGAGAGTAATTGCAACCCTTGATAAATCCCTACAGAAGTGCTTTTCCTACAGTCATTATTTTTATCCTACCTTCAGTGGGCCTGAGGCTGTGACCTTCTGTTCAGAATCTTTTCTGGAAGAAATTAGAAATTGAAAAAAATCAAGGTTTGATTAAAATGTAGAGCTGAGTCACTTCAGATAACACACATCCCTAACAGTCACTTCCCTTGGCATCATATCAGCTTTAGTCAGGTCAGGGTGGGGAGAGGTGGAGGAACCCTTTGGGAGGGTGAGTTTTTTAGTTATGTGAACCAGCAGCTATATTTCTGATGTCTTAGATACCAGTTTTCAGCTTAGTGGAGCTGAAAGTTTTTATTTTAACAGCTTTCCACTCTACTTAGCTTCTTGCCAAGTCATAAAATCTAAGGTACTGCAATATTTAGTCTATTCGTGTCCATATAGAGAGTTTATACTTGCAATACCCAAAATAAAGGTGGCTCTGCATGACTCCTGTTTAAGCAGACGCTTGAGGATCCCTGCAATAAGTGCAAGAAGGATCATCCATCGTGTAACTGCTTCAGAAGGTGTAATGCATTTCTTTCCTACATCCAGGCATCTTTAAATGCTGATTATTCCTGACTGTCAGTATGGCCTGTTGTTGCCACAGGTATTGTGTATAATTGAGAACATCCATCAAATATCTCTCAATTCTAGCACAGTACTACCCCTGATCAAGATTAAAACTGGGTGACAAAAGGAAAATTGTGATGCAGCACTTTATCACTGCAACATTTTTTTGGATTTAAGTTGATTAGAGCATTTCAGAGTAATCTATTTGCTTTATCAGTAATTACCATCATAATAGAAAAAATAGCTTAAAAACAACATTCATTTCATTGAGATGAACTCTCTCTACAAAACAATTTGACATTTCTCCAAAATATTCTTGTAAATTTCTTTAATTCGTTGGACGTTCAAAAATTTTTACCTTTTTCAGATTCAGGAAGAAAGGAAAGTTCATAATATTGACATATCCTTTTTAGGAATTGTACAGTTGAAATTCTCTGGTGAAGAACTTTATTAACATATTTTGGATGACTGAAAATTGTGGCAGAGATATCACAGAAAGAATGAAGCTGTTCAGCACAGTTTGTGATTTGTATGAGAGGGTCTGCTTGGGGACCTGGCACTTTCTGTAGAGATTTAACAGCTCTAAGGATTGATATAATGTTGGACACAGGAATCACAGGACTAAGCCAGAGGCAAAAGCAGGAACCAGGAGGAATAGGCTGAACAGACAGGAATGGCAACACCTTTGATGTCTGAAAAGAAAGGAACAAGTTCCTTATCCAATAGAAGTGGGAATACATTTAAATAGAAAATAGCAAATAGAAATTGTTAAAAAAATGTCCTATATGGTACAAGCACAAAAAACCCCACTCTCATTTTAAACCCCATACATCTGTGTGTAGTGAATCTGCTAGAAGTTTTGCTTTCCTTTTTAGAAAAAAGCAAGCAACAACAAAATGAATAGCTCAAAATAACTGCATCTTTACAGTTACTTGCAAAACAGTAAAGAATAACCTCAAGAATATTCATTTTGATGGTTTTTGCCTCTTAGGTAGACTCAGGTGGTTTAAACAAGCCCAGGAACAGGCAACCAGTATTATAAACTCCTTGTGTTTGTATGGTATTTCTCCCTAAGTGCTTGTGTACTATTGCTAAATAAACTGTGCTTTAAGAATGTTACTGATCCCTTCTCCACACTGCTCACAGAGCTCCAGAGAGAAGGATTACAGCACATTTTAAATGTGATTCTGTAATCCAGGATATATCTGCATTACCAGGAATATTCATACTGGTTTTATTTTACTGTTTTTACTGACTCAAATAGACACTTCCAGCAACATAGCCAGGAGACCATAAGTTTAACATAATTTGGGGGAAAATAAAGCTAAACAGTTTGAAAAGGGAGACAGAACCCCATCCTGGGAGAAACTGTGGAATAAGAACTGATTCTTCGGGGACAGTGGGGAGAGGATTACAGTTATGCAGTGGCTGTGGAATTTTTTCTTTTTAAACATTGCTGTATTTCAGTTTTTGTAAAGTAGATGACTTTTTTCAAAGTAGTTGCTGAAATTTTATCTTGATTTGATTGTGTCTGGGTTTCTTTTATTTGTGAATATTCCAACATCCAGCCTTTGATGTTACCTTTGAGCAGAGCCTTATCAAGTCCTGAAAATAGCTTCACAGATGAAATTTTTTTTCTATTGTATTAGCCTGGTTTGAAAAGAACCTAATTGACCTGCTATAATAAAAGATTTGACTTTAAAGTTTGATCCCAGCTTACAAGGGTTTGCATCTCTTGGTTCTGCCTTTTGAACACTTAAACAGGAGACATTTTTCAGTTTCTAAAAGCCTTTCAGCTCATCCACATATATGGACAGTACCTAATGGACCCTACCCATTTATTCATTGGTCTCCACAGCTGTGAAATGTGATTCTTTTTACATTTTACAACTTCAAAATGCTTTCTATTTTTAGGTCAAAATGAAAAATCCATTTGTCTTATTTAGCTTTTTAAATATTTATTTTATGGTATTTCACATTCTTTCTGCTTTTACCCTGGGGCATTTCTTCAAAACTCATTTTAAAATGTGCACATGATTGATTTGGTTTTTGAGACAGGCAACAGGAACCAGGTTTCACTTCCTCTGAAACTGTAGAAAAGTGATGGGTCCTTATTAGAGAAAGGGACTATTTCATTTGCCTTGTAAGGAAGAAGAAAAGCTGTGCTGAAAAGAATTATCATAATGGAACATGAAAAAAAGTAGGCTGAATTCTTTTTTGGATGTGCTGGCTCTGCAAGGTGAGAATCTGGCCCAAGAATTTTTGTGTAGTCTGTAACCTGAGAGAAGCATGAAAAGTAAAGCCAACATTTTATTGTCCATAGATCTCACCGCCCCAATGGAGAAATATGATGATTTCTTATTGAGAAGCAGAAATAGAGTCTGTATTTGCAATGTCTCTCCTATTTCCACTCCACAGGTCTGCATAATCGAACATGTCAGGTCAAAGGATGGAAAATTTTCTTTCTGGAGGAAGGCAGTGATTGAACTGCTGAAGGCTGATTCTGCTGGCAGTGCTCAGGTGCAGGGGTTCCTGCTCTCTTACACAGACCTATTGATGAGAACTGGAGCTCTGCACTTTACAGATGCTGGGCTGGGGCTGAACAACCCGGCTCCGTGTTTATGCGGTCAAAATTCTCACATCAGTTAATGGGAATTGTGTGAGAACAAGAATTTAGTAAAAAGAGAGAATGGCAGGATTTGGACCTGTACCAAATGCTTAGGAAAAGGCTGTGCTTCCTGCCCTCTCAGTTAGAAGTTGGGTGTTGTGAAGCAGTCAGTAATGCCAAGACAGTTGGCAAGTGAGCAAAACCAAAATAATAGAATTAAAGGAGAGAAGGACTTCTTGCAATTAAAATTGCATGTACTGGCATTTCTAGTATGTGGCAGAGATCCTGCACATTTTACTCCTGAGTAACAAAGAACAGAGCTGTGTATGTCACCATGGAAATGTAAATGGAGTTCTTTTGACAAACAGAGAAATGTATGCCATTCCTTTATGCTCAGATGAACTGCTCATAGTGGGATGCAAGGGAAGAATGGGATGTCTGTTACAGAAAAGATATGAACATGCAATTGTAGTACCTTGTTCTACGTTCTGTTAGATTTTCATTAGGAGCTTAAAACATTGAAGGAGAAAAAAAGAGAGTGATTTTTTTTTCCTACTTAATTATTTAATACAGCATTTATAGCAGGCAGTAAAAAAATAATAGTGATCAAACACATGGCAAAGAGCACAGAGGTAAAAGTGTAGATTTGTACACTATGCTGCTTCTGCCTGGGATGTCTAGCTGCTTCTTTTTCCTTAAAAAAAGGATGGATATTTATGAATGAAAGGAAATTTCAAAAGGGGCAGGAAGCTTTGTTACAATATTATGAATCTGATTGAAGATTTTTTTTGTTTAGTTTTTATGATCAACAGATGTTTGGGAATTTTTGTTCTAATTCTGACTGCATCATTCTTTCCTTGCTTGGGACATGAGAATGTATAGAGTGCACGTTAAAAAATTAACAACAACCTATACTTGGAGTTCAAGAATTCATAACTTCTCTAATATTCTGAATGTATCAGCTTATAATTTTGCTCTGTTCCATTTGGAACAGAGAGCTAGGTAAATAATATCAAATATTTTCTGAGTTTTATGTTGTTGCTTTAACATAAGTTTGTGCTTGATTTCACCAAATACTTCTGAGTTCAACTCCCACAATGAGTCTGAGAACTCAGTGTCTGGCTCAGATGTTTGGATATTTGAACTAGAAATGTTTTCGGAGATCAGGAAAGGGAGATGGAGTTGCCAAGCCAGTTGCTCTAAAGTCAAACCATAAAGGCAAAGAAAACAGAGAAGGATTTAAATCCAAACACTCTATTTACCTGTTTACCCCTCTTGGAGTTATGTTTTGTGACTATCATAAGATGAAATAACTTTAAAATCTTCAGCAAGCCAATAAACTTTGCAGTATTCTGTTTTCTCCTTCGGAATAAGGATGAGGTTTCTGCAACTCAGAAAGGAAAAATTTAATGTCATCTGTTGTTCCTTTAAATTTGCTTATTTTAATTTATTTCTAATAGAAACCAACCTGTCACTTTTTTAACCCATCTTCCTGATTTAAAATAATTTATTCAGAGCAGTAATGATGCTTCACCCAGCTTGTTTTGGATATGGAATCTTAACTATTCTCGAGGAAATTTGTCATATAGACATAGAGTGCTCTTTGTAAGTTACAGAAGATATTTTTTGAGTAAAGATAATGGAAAAAATTAATGGAAATCATGAGCAATCTGAAGATTTTCTAATAACAGAAAAGGTCAGTAAATTAGTAATTGCCTGTGAAATATAATCATAATACTGCCTAGTGACTAAATTGGCTTATTAAAATATGCTCAGGAGTGACGATTAAAATATTATTTATGCATTATGAATTAAGAATCTTTTTTTTAATTTGGAAGAAATTAATATTTAGGAAAATTATGAAAAAAGCAGGGTATTCAAAGATAATAATAATCATATCATTTCTGTAGATATCAGGTGAAAAAAAAAGTAAGCTAAGATGATGTTCTTTGTTTCCTTGGTACTAAAATGCAACTGATTTTAAAATTAAAATGATGCCAGACAGCAACACTTCACATTCACTTGGAACAGAAAATACCCAGCTGACCATTCAGGATTGCTGTAGGGAGGCAGAATATTGGGCAGTCAGAGTGAAAACAGTGCTGGAGAAAGGACCATAGTAGAATGTGTCTTCATTTCTCACAAGGTATCTATTTTTCCCTCAAAAGTTAATGTTTCTTTAAAAGTTGGTATTCCCCATCCAGGCTAATAATCCTTCAGGATAACTTCAAGGTACTTGTTTCCCAATACCTTCTGAAGGATCTAGTACCACTTTCTCCTTTCTGACCACCATGTCTCATCACCTGGATCTCACCTTGATTCCTGCTGAATAACAGCATTTTGATGACTGCAGCTTCCTCCTCCCCCACCACATCTGTGTACGCTGATAAATATTGTACTCCTTGCTCTTATCCTTTGGGCTTGTTTTAAGGGAGAAGTTACCTAAGACTGGTTTGTTACATCTTCATGCAGTGTTTAACTATGAAGGAAGTACAGTGCTCTCTTCCTCCATTGCCTCCAGTGACTTGTTTGCCAATCAGTGCAAAGCTCTGCGCTGAACCTGGTGTTCTGGGAAATGTCTCATTGCACAACTTTTTCTGATCTGCTCCATTTTCTGTTTGCAGGGATGTGGATGCTGGGGGGTGGTTACAGCAGGAGAAGGAAGAACAAGTATGTAAATTTGAGGAGATATATTTGCAGGCCTTTACATGGAGCAGTTGCAATCAGTTGTTTTAAAGAACACCCCAGTTATGCAGGCATCCCAGGGGAGCTGCTTTGCCTTGCATTGTGCACCCCAGAAAAAAGAAAGCTCTTCATCTCAAGTTCTTCTTTTAATGACATCTACAATTCAGCACAAAGCACACTACAAAATTAATAGCATTCTGCAGTGATTGTTCTAACCCAAGGGGTTCAAACTACCCTGCATGCCCATAGCATGACCTTAAAGTCTCCATGCTGTTTGAATTGTCTCAGGAGCCTAATTTGAGCTACTCAGTTCATAAACCCCATCTTGAACCAAAACTGGATGAATATATGAAACTGATAGTTTTAACATTGCTTTTGCTCTCTCTGTGGCTACAATAGACATATTTGCTTTGTTTTATCGTTGAATTATGCAGCCATCTGCCCCACCTTGTGCTGAGTTTAACAGTGGGAAGATGAAGAGAGCTGGTGTGCATTTAGGAATAGGGGAACAGGCTTGCGAAAAATCTTAAGGGGGATGTGTGAGCAACAAGTGTGCCTCCTGCTTTTAGGATTTGTTACTGCAAGGACATAAAACTCACAGCATTAGGTTTATGGTATTTTGATGCTATAGTGAGTGACTTGGGAATAAGAGGATTAAAAGACAACAGGCAGTAGGAGACTTGTAGCTTTTAACTCTTCCTAAAATGGTGATGAAGAGCTGGATACAGAAAAATTAGATTTAAATTCTTCCTTGTGCAGTTTATGAGATAATGCCATTCACTATATTTAATAATAGATCTACTTCTGTTGTATAGATTTTTACTTAAGGATTTGGTAAATCTCTAAATCGACCACGACAGCATACAATTCTTTACTGTCTGCAGACAGAGGCTGTGATCCAGGCCACAGGTACCACAGGAGCTGGCCAGGAGCTCATGGATGCTGGGCATCCCTTCCAGCAGGGAAGGAGCACGTAGGAAACAGTCACACATTTAGTTTATTCTAACAGGACAGAATAAAAGTTCATAATGCCTCTTGGTGTGACCTGGTGAAGGGAAGTTTTAGCACAGTTCCTCTTATTTTCAGCTCTTTTTTTTTTTTTTTTTTTTGGCAAAGCTTTTCTGCTTTGCCTCACTGCTGAGGTCAGATTTGGATGTCTGCTTTTCATTTATCTTTACTGAATTCCACAGATGCTTTCACTTTTTGCAAAAGACAGGTACCTGTCAGGTAAGGACTGGTTGAGTAGGTCTCCAAAAAGATGAATTAAACCTGGGGCATCTGGTGCATACAGAGGCACACCACCAGTTTTAAAGGGGATGTGACACTTGGTTATATGAACTCTGTTCTACCAGGGGTCTAAAATGAGCTTCTGGCTGTAAACAGCCTTTGAGCAGAGACAAGAAAATGAGTCCATATGAGCCCAGAATTGCTGCAGGTGCATAAATGCCCTAATTTGAGATACAATTCTGTATCGTAATCATCAAAATTGAGTAAAAATGTATTTTTTGGTTGCCTAGAACAGAGATGGTAAATGGTGTTTCTTGTGTTCCAGGGGGATTACTCACATAGAAATAATATGTCAAAGATTGGGCTTAGATTAAAAGGATTTTAAGCATAACAGAGCAGTCATCCCCAGCTCTCTGTGAAACTGGTAGTTTCAACATAGTTCCTGGGATACTCTTGTCATATCATAAAAATTAATGGAGTTTATACTAGCTGCATTTCAGCTGTCAGATTCATCAGGGAAATAGTGATTTGCAAACTGAAGCAGTGCTTGGTCCAGAATGGAGAGAGCTCCTGACCCAGTGTGGGCTCAGGTCATGGATCCCTAAGGGAAATCTCACACTGCAAACTTTGACTGCAAGTTTGGTGTCCATGTACAGAAAGGTGGAGCTTTTGGGGCTGTCAGTCAGACACCATTCACAAGGAAAGACTTCATTTCAGAAAGGGAGAGAGGAACCTGCCCAGCACAGTCTGGTTTGGAAGGCCAAAGAGAGGAGCCAGTTTTGTGCATTGTCTGCTATGCAAGGATACCGTGAAAGAATCAGTGGCTTGGCTTTCTGTTAATGCTGAGGAAGGTGGCATTATCATATGAGTCTCAGCAAGTTTGGCATGGGTTCTTTTTTTCAAATATGAATCCCAGTTGTACTGTATTCAAAAGAAATAGCAAGACAGCCTGTATTTCAAAACACCACTTTCAGCTAAAGTCTCACTCTAGGCAGAGTAAAAGAGAGGACTCCGTAATGAAGAGGAAATTACAGAGATGGAAGAATTCGAGCTTTCTCCAAAACCTTTGTTAAAAAGACTCAACTTACAAAGCTGTCTGTATCAGTTTTGATAACATGGCTCTTGAGGACATCTAAAATCTCATTAAATATATGAGGGTCCAGAACAGAAATGTTCAAGAGAAAAACTAGAGCAGATTTCTCTAGGAAGCACAAAAGGAAAATTCTAACATAATCTTTTTAATTTTCTAAAGAAAAGTTTTAGCTATCTTGATAAAATGAACAGCCATCCTTGTAGGAGACCTGCTGTGCATAGAATTGTTGCTATTATTATTAATATTAGTAATAATATTATTACTATGGTAATATTGCTAATAATATTTGTAATAGTATTATAATATTACCAATATTATTTGGTAATATTAATTTATTATTAATATTACTAATAATAACATTAGCAATAATATTACTGGCAATAATATTATTAATTTGGATAATAATAATTACCAGAAAATCAGGTATTGATCTGAATTAATATTGATGAAGCTAGACATAAAAGTTATACTACTAAGAATAACCTTTTACCCAACATTTTCTGGAACATCAGAAAAAGCTCATGAATCAAATGAAGACTTTGAATTTCAAAACACGATATTACTGCAAAAATAGAGCACAGGCAATTCTCTCTTTGCTGTGTTCTCTGAATGGGAGTTCCTACATTTGTAGGCTGCCCTTCAGCAGGGTGAGATGCAGCACAAGCACACATCTCATTTCCCAGCCTGTTCCTACCCAGTATCAGAAACATCATGTTCAGCACTACCTTTGCTGGTCTAGACAGGTCAGTGAATGACAATTCAGCAAGCTAGAAAATCCTCAGTGAAGTAGACAGATGGAGAGCTTATCACAGAAAAATTACATTAAAAGATTCCAATTCACCAAGTCTTTTTTCCCATGTGCTCAAACATCTGGAATACAGAAGAGCTTTCTCTGTGTATGTATGTAGCCAGACAGAATGTTGTACTGACTTCTACCTACTAGAAATTGGTATATCATTTCTTGTATTTAGATGCCCAAGGGAAACACTACATTCAGGAGCTGACAGGTACCAAGGATCTACAAAGATTTATAAAGAAGAGCTTGAAAAATGTGTGAAAATTATGTAAAAAAAGGAATAATATATAATAAACTGATTCTGTTCTGATCTACATCTGTGTACACCTGAGTTAATTTATGGCAATCATAGCAGAATTCTAGATTTGTATTTTGACTAAGTTTGATTAATGCAGCAGATACTGATCTTTCTATAAAGTTCTAAACCTTCCTTTTACAAGTTATTAAAGAACCAAAAATTCTATATGTTATTCACCAAGTGATGCTAATGTTGCTACCTTTCAAAGGTTTTTTAACTAATTTTCCAGTATAAAGTACTGATTCACAGAGAATCGCTAATAAAACTGAAAATACAGCACGGAATTCTTTTATGATGCCAGCACTACCTAGCAGTGGTCTTCACAAAAAAATATTCTTGTCTGATAAAAGATTCCACTACTAAATTAATTCATAAAATTAAGATTGAACAATTTTCTTGAATCTCTTCTACTTTCTGGAGGGGTCATGACTGCACTAATGAAGGTTAAATAGACTGAGGAATGATCGGTAGAATATCTGTGGGAGACCTCAGAAATGTGTAGCTTATAGAAAAAGCATTATAGCACCTACCACGTCATCTGTCATATCAGGTGAAAAAAATCTTCCTTCAATTCCCCAGGCATTTCAAAGATAATTACTCTAAATACAACGGGTGAAGAATCCTATTAGTTACGAGTCAAGTATTCAAGCTCATTTTTTTCCCTCCTTCTGTTTTATAATATTTGGCTGGTTTTTCACCATCACTTTTTAAAATGTACAACTGTGTCGAGTCCTATATTGAAATTACAGTTGAAACTGAAGCCACAGGAACATATAAGACATGCAGTGCCCCAGGTCAGTTTGCTATGCATGAGCAGGACAGCAGGCAAGGAGCCTTCTCCTGCCAGAGGCTGGTCCATGCCCCACCTGCATCCTCTGGTAAAGATCAGTGCTAGAACTCCCTGAGCAGACAATGGAAAGTAAAAAACTTTGATGTGTCCTTGTATTTATAAAGGACAGATATAAGGACACATTACAGACTTGTCCAGACATGAACTGAGGAAGGACATGTTGTGTATTGTGAAAATATTTCAGCAAATATGGAGACATCCCATGAGAATTTAAGACTGGGCATGTTGACTGTGTGCAGAGTACAGTTAGCTTAGTAGTGAGATGTCTGCATCTGAAGGGAAAGAATAATTCATGATTGCCATCTCTTTGCAAGTTAAAAGTTAATACCAAAGCTATACATTTTGCTATTTTTGCTGTGGCTGTGAACCTACAAAATTTGCTTTGTATTAATGGAAAATCCCATGACAGACTAGCAAAAGACTTGACTGTGGCTGGAGGAGATTGACTTCGTGCAGAAAAAATATCTGTCAGGGAACCAAACTAAAACATGAGGTTTGTTCATGAAGAAAGGATCCTTGTCTATGTTGGCATGAAGCTGGTGAGGTGTAAGTACATAGGATGAGCACAAGAAATGCTCGTCAATCCTGGGAACCTGGGATTACTCACTGTATTTCCACTGCTCATGTATATGGTGATTTGTTGTTTAAATGACTTTTCTGGCCAGTATACATGTCTCCCAAATGGGAGAATGCCAAAAAGTGCTTGAATTCAGGTGGACAGAGTGCATAGTTGGGTTCAACAGTTTCTCAGCAGTTGTGACATTTCTTCCCAGAAGAGACAGCTGGCTAGGAGACAGGTCTGAAAGCTCAGAAAGGAAGCATGTCCAGCTAACTGCATATCCTTAACAGTCTCTTCATGGGCTCTCTGCAGTGTGTGTCCAGCCTGAGTGCATATCTTCAAGTCCTAAATCCTGTTACACCTGAGATTTTCATCAGATTAAAGAAAACCCAATGTCTCTTTTGCTCAGAGCAATTGTGGGCCCAAACTTCTATAAGAGACTGACTGATGATGATTCTTTTCTCTGTTGGTAGGAAAGTCATAGACATTAAACCACTATCAACCTTTAGGTCAATTTGTGAGGGAAGACACACAAAATCAGTCAAAAAGGGCAGTCAAGCAACTTGAAATCACTGATGCCAAATCAAAACCCTTCAAACTCAGATGTTGAGCGAAATAGTCACATTGGAAGGCAACATGCCTTAGCAGTCATATTAGTAACAAAGAATTCAAGAGGAAACATATTAAAAATAGGAAATATGTTTGTAGCAGAAAATAGAAAGGTAGCAAAATATGAAAAAGTGAAAGTCATGCAGCAGTATAACAAGAGTGAGAGTTTTAAACTCCATTGCAGTCTTGCTGCTAACATATGGCTGGAGAGCTGGAGCTACTCAAAATGTAAAATTAGACACCCTAGAGACTAAATGTCTAGAAGAGATTCTGATTCTAGATAAATACACCTTTAATCAACATGAAGAGATAAGAAATCAAAATCAGCAGCCAGCAGCCTGTCTCCATCAGTATGGAGAGCACACTTGGTAGATGCAGTGTACTTCAGGTGCCAGGACACAAACACTCACCCAGAGCTGTCATAGACTGACCAGTGTCACAAAAAGAGGCCATGCAAGAAAGCCCTTGGAAAACCCATTAGCAAGCAGGAGGCATTAGCAAGGCAGTCACAGCTCTGTAAGGGCACTTGGACACAGCAGCAAATGGCAGCAGGAGAAAAGACTGTTTCTGAGCCATTCACTTACATTGGCAAGGAGTTACTGAGGCAAAGGGAGCAATCATTAGAAGTGACCACATCCTTAGGTCAAAATAGCTGATTCCTTGATGAACTCAAGCAAGCAGAATCTTCTGCTAAAACTTTGAAGTCTCTGGCACTCTCAGCTAATCAAATCTACCTAATAACATCTTCATCATTTGTAATATTATTTTTGCCAGAGAACAGAATTTGTCAGAAATCTCTAATGCTTTAATTGTATACAGGAGAATAGCAGAGAAGGGTTCAGTGTGTCCCAGTCTACTTGTTACAAATGTCTCTCACGTCTTTGACACACCAGCAATCTGTATGAAAAATGTAAAATATTATCTTCCAATGTTTTGAAAGTTGGAGGGATGAGAGGAGCTGTAGGGGAAGCTGTGGCAGGAGGGTGGTGTAGAGGAAGATCATTGGCTTCAGCAGAATGGATGTTATACATTTGCTAACGGTTTGGACCCCTGGTCGCAGGTTACAGAGAGAGCGCAGAGGCTGTAATCACAAAAGAGAGCGCTTCCTTTGAATTTGAGTGCCCTTCATCTCTTTCATCCAACATATTTTCAGTTTCTTCATTAGATGTACATAAAGCTCGTAGTGAAAGGCTCAGTTGCTTTTAAAAGCTTTGCTAAGCAATTCTGCTTTGGAAAAAATAACCTGTGAAGTAAATAAATAAATAAACCCGACAAACGTGTTTTTCCACAACTCTGCAGAACTGCACATCACCTGCTGGCACTTCTGAATTCAGTGTGCTGCATATCTAATTGTTTTTGCTCTCCTGTATTTTGTTCCCTTTCAAAAGCTTTTCCTACTTCAATTGGTAAAACATCTTGTGGGCAATTCCTCTGCTTGCAGCCTTGCCTGGCACATTGTTTTTCCTTCACAAATGTTATAAGGAAATAGAGAATGACTGTCTGGGATGATATAGGTTCTTTTGTTGCTATTACTTGTGGACAGACTTGTGTTGTAAACAGGCTATCACCTGTTTTCTTCTGAAAATGAAAAAGCAGTTTCTTGTTTTTTATAAAATGCATGCAACATCTAATTATTTTTGCTTGTATACACTCATTTACATAATAAACCATATAGAACCACATACTGAAATCTTAACCAAAATCCTCAGTAACCCATTAAGACTTTGTGTGTGTTTAATAGTATTTTCATTATTTGGAAAGGGAGGGGGTGTAGAGTGTCACACTGTGATACCAAAGTCAAGAAATCCTGCAAATCATTCACACTCAGTTTTGGAGTGACATCTCTTTTGTAGCACTGTCCATGCCCTCTCAGATCAACTCTTCTCAAATCTTACAACTTTGGTGTTGGTACCATGGAGTTGTTCTCTTGCAGATGGGTTGGGCAGTATTGCTTCCAGCATTTATGCATGTATTTCTCCTAGAGGATTTGGAGTTTGACACACATTGGCCTGTAGAGACTAAGAGGGTGTACTACACCTCCAGCTCTGCAAAATCAGTGGGATCTGTTGTAGAACGTTTAAAGGTTTGTTGATAAATTTTGGAATCTGGAGTTTTCACTCTTCACTCTTTCACTCTCTATCTCAATGCACAAACCATGTTTAAAAAATGTTGCTACCTTCTGCTCCATCAAAACATTGCAAACTCTTTCTATACTGTTTCAGCAAAGTATTTGTCATATTAAGAGCTGTAAGACATTTGTGCCTCAAACACCATTCTGCCTTGATCGAGGAGGTATCAACAATTTAATTAACAATCAGTCACAAACACAGAAAAAGAAAAAAAGGGAGGAATGCAGTGCGGTACTCAAGGCCGAGCACAGATAAATGGAGTTTAATAATCTCTGGAGCCTCTCTGGGCACTTTGAAGGATTTTAGAGAAGGCCATATGTGAGTGTTAAATTGGCTTCAACAAATCAAAATTATCTATAGCAAAATTTGATTTTTAAATCTGTTTTTTAATCCAAAGCACTCAAATTTCAAATAAAACAAGTGGAAAAGAAACTGTCATTTTTAGGACAGAAAGCTGTTTTTTTCATAGAAAGTAACTGCTTCCTACATGTTTTTCTGAAACAGTTACTCTCCAATTAAAAAGATTGTCAATAATGATTCATAATCTAACAGTTAAGCCAAATTCTCTTCTTCATTTAAATTCTGAGGTGGTGCAGTATTATTCTGACCAGGTATGAGCCTCAAACCTCTTCAAAAAAACACTTTACAAAGAAAGATAAGTTTGGTTCACGTCAAGTGACTAGATTTCATCAATTCTTTTCCCTCCTTGGGGATAAAAGGACCTGTGGTTTTTAGCTTTTTTAGCTCCAGTGGCTAATTCTCTGAGTTCACCCCTACTCTCTCACCTTCTGTGAGTTTCCATGTCTCAATATTCACTGCAGTGTATGAGGAGTGGCTGAGGGAGCTGGGGGGCTCAGCCCAGGAGGCTCAGGGGAGTCCTTTTCACTCTCTACAACCACCTGAGAGGTGGGGGTCGGTCTCTTTTCCCAAGGAACAAATGATAGGATGAGAAGAAATGACCTGAAGTTGCACCAGGAGAGGTTCAGATGGGACATTAGGGAAAAGAGTCTTCACTGAAAGGGTTGTCCAGCATTTGAACAGGCTGTCCAGGCAAATGGTGGAGTCACCATCCCTGAAGGTATAAAAATGTCATGTACATGTGGCACTTAGGGACATGGTTCAGTTGTGGACTTGGCAGTGCTGAGTTAATGGATGGACTCAATGATCTCAGAGGTCTTTTCCAACATATACAACTCCATGATTCTGTGAGTCCACCCTAAATTAATTCCAACAAGGTAACTGGTTAATTATGTATTTCTAACCAAACACTTGTGCCATTTTAGAGGAGTATTTTTCCCATGGTGCTCGTAAGTTGCAAAGATAGTTAGCACTAGGCAATTACTGTTTTGAAGAATAGATGTTGTCACCATTAAAAGTGGGTACTTAGAACATATAGTAGCAGTGTCACATTCATCACAGCATCTAAGAGACAGGATGCTGAAATGCAGTGAGAAGGCTGTTAATGCAGAAATGTTTTAAAACTGCCATCAGATCTCTTGTAGTCAATACTGGTACTTTACATAAAAATTGCCTGCACTCATGAAAAGGTAACTTGTCTGAGCTTGAATCATTGGAGAACAATCAAATATGATAAATGATTGCCAGCTGCTGCCATTTTCAAAGTAGAGACAAAGAGCTGAGATAATACAGCTGAGACAATTCACAGGAATTTCAAAGGAGCAACCCCTTCAAGTATTGTGTCATCCCTGACACTCAGTCAATGTAAATGATACCTTTTTTTATAGGCAGTAACAGGTTTATTTTCAATACACCCAAAACCTTCTGTCTATATTTAGTAGACACCACCTATATTGAAAAACAGCATTATATATCCAACTTGTCCATAATTATTATTTAGAATGCTCATTATAGAGACTGACATAAAATATTATCAGACCATCTCTAGTGAGCAATTGAAGTTGTTGGTGACTGTGTTCATGGTCAAGGGTACAGAGCATTATTACAAAATGATGCCTGACTGAACTTCAAATTCAATGCATTAGCAGAGTAGGTACATGAACCAAAGGATAATTTTTATTTTATAATAAAAAGTTGTTATAAATATTGTATGTGTTTATATTCAGGAAATTTCCATGAACTTACATGCAGCAGGGCAAAAATATACCTATTTTTTTTGAGAAGAAAGGAAACACCTGTTTGGGGACCAATTAAGAACTTCATAGAACTATCAGTCCTAATTACTAAATAGCTACAGGATTCTCATTTAAGCAAAATCAACCATACTTGAAAACTAAACTTAGAATGTAAATGATGCAATCATTCATAATTCATTCTGCCAAGCACACAAAAGCAGAGCCTGCAGTAGGCTGTTTTTATATCTTTTGTGCAGATTAATACAGCCTATACTAGATTTTAAAAAGCTGTTAAAGAGAAACAGATCTTCTAAGGGTACTATTTTTTATCCAGCATTTTATTACTAATCTTAAGCTTAAATACATCTGCTTTAGAGGAAAGACTTAGCAGAAAAGGTAAAGTTATAAACAGTCTCTGTTTGAAAAGAGCATTCTACATTTCCTGCTCAACAGAAATATTAGCTGCTCGTCAAAGAATGTTGTATGGCCATTTGCAAGACTCATGCTTGCTTGTAACTGTTCAGTTAAATCTTAAATCTGGCCGTAGATAATATCTACTGCCCATACATTAGTGGAATCAATGATCCAAGGTAATCCAAGGATAATTTCTCAGGCAAGCTAACTGAGGGCAGGACCTCAAGATCTCAGGTGCAGCTACAGCTCTCCTGGGGACAAAGAGTAGACTTTAAATATCAATCCTTGGTTTGCAGGTCTCAGCCCTTTTGCAGGCTAGAACGACCACACAAATTAGTTGTCCAAGCTCAGGTTACTGTTGCTGTTACCCTTATCAATGGAAACTCACTAGAACAGGTGAATATCAACTCATCTTACATGGCATTTTTATGTGAAATCACTTTCTGCACACAAATAAATACCACCCTATGCACACATAAATATTATCCCCACAGAAAGCTGGTTACTTAGTACAACACATTGCAAAGCAACAATTTATAGTTGTTTAGACAATAACAACAACAATAATAACAATAAATAAAATATATAGGTTTATAGTGTTATTCACTTATCAAAGTGCAGATTTTAGCTGAAGCTGAGCAGTTCAGTCTGTGGTGTTTCTGTGTACCTGAACTAAATACTTTCTAAGCTACTATTAATCCTATGAGTAGCTTGGGAAAGAATTTGCAGTATAAATTATATTTATAAAATTTAGTTTGCAATTGCTTGAACCAATTGTGAAATTCTCTTTGCCGTCACATTCTTTATCAATTATTGTGAAGAGATAAAACTGAGCCTACTCATTGATCACAAATACTTTGCTGATATTGTAAATATATATAAATATAATGTATTCCTGTACATATAATAATTTTATATTCCACCTCTGTGATTTATCACTTCACAAAATATTATTAAATTCCCTGTGCCTTAACCTTTCTTTGACAAAAAATATTATGCTCCTTCAAAATCCATTTCCACAGCCATTCCTAGCAATCAAACATTATACAATATAACCTCTCCCTAATTTCTGTCTTACTCTACAGGATATACAGTTTCATGAAGCCAATAAAATTCCTCTGGATTCCACACTATCTCACCACTGGGACTCTGTTTCTCCCGTGGGGACAGTGTCCAAGCAGGGGTCGATGGGATCCATGCTGGGCTGGCAGTCTCAGTGATCCATGTGAGTATAGCACTCACGGGGATGGCTGGGTACACACTATCCTGAACAAACTCTTCACCATTAAAGCTGATTTAGGTCCTTCTGTTAACTATTGTTTACTCCTGATTGTCCAGCTTCAGTCTGGTAATATCATGTATTGCTTCCCTCTTTTTATTTGCACTGGTAAATCATATTAAATGGGGCTTTCTGCAGATGGTCACTGTGTGAGTACATCTTTGGATGAAGATGGATGGTAAGAAAGGAAGTTTGAAATTGCAGCAAACCATGGATTCTTGTCCCTCCTGTCATACTGAATACCTATATATTCACTCAAGCTTTTACTTGAGTTGAGGTTTATGGAGAGTTGAATTCCCTAGAGTGTTTGCTGAGATTTTTAATTTAACGCTCATTACTTCAAGAAACACAATGCATTTGCATTTACAGGGCAGGAAAATAAATGTTTAAATGGAACTTAATCCCATATTTTGAAAAGCTGCAATTTATTTGAACTCTCTTACTGCTCACTTTGGATTTCATTAAAGAATGATGGCATAAAAAAATAGGAAGCCACAGTATTCTTTCATAATTTGAAAATACAACATTACAGGTAATCGAATATAATTGTCCAGAGATTTAAGGAAGTGTTTCCACAGACAATAATTTATCTAACAAGAAAGAAAACCCCATTGTACACTCAGAAGGGTTAAAGGTGAGGAAGTGGGAATATAAGTTATGCTATGCAATCAAATTCTTGACATAATTGCATTTGTCTTTGTGTTTTGTGTGCAAAAACCACATTAAAACACGTTCTAAGAGTAGTATTTACTTTAAAGAAATCTTTCTGCACATGTATTAGGAAACATGAAAGAAACTATGTAAAAGTTCAAGCCTTCAGCATGTTTAACCATTTATGAGTAGTTTATGAATATTTTATTAACTATTGCTTGAAAGAACAACAAAAGTGCTGCTTGCGAATTCAGAGAAAGTAAGTGATCTTTAGTTTAATGATTTAACACATATAAGCTCTATGAAATGTGTTTGTTGCTATGGTACACATGCATTTCTCTGACAGAATAGATGGGAAGGTAACAGGATGCACATGGCATTCTTTTCTGTGAAGAATTTCATTCCTTTCGGACCATTTTGACTCTGACTTTCTTCTTCTACAGGCTTAGTTTCCTCCCTTCACTCTTTTTTACTGAATAGTATTCTTTGCTCTAGGAAAAAATGCACCCAGCAATTGAATCATCCCCTTTTTAAAAGTGAACAACCTTGTGATGCACTTTTTTAAAGTATCTGTTGCCTTTACAGTAGTTGAACTGTGACATATTTTGAAAGATTCTGAAAAAATATTGCATTTCTGTGGGAAATGTTTCATGGATGCAAGAGCTGTACTGAAAATTGAGCTCAAATTCCAGCTATACAGGGTATTTTTACCTCTTTGTATATCAAACACTATATAATATAACCCTCTCCCTAATTTCTGTCTTACTCTACAGGATATACACTTTCATGGGCCATTCATCATAATAATAACTAACTGTGAAATAGTGATTGTTATTTTGGCTATGATTGTTCTAAAATGTCAGGTAAGTGTAACAGAATGTGCTTTCTGTGTAGACTCTGAAACAAATTCTCAGTAAAGGAGGCAAAACTGAAACATCAAATCATTTGTATGATTAACACTAAAATCTGATTGGAATCTAAGAGATATAATATTGATAGGAAACTATCAGAGAGGATGACATGTAATAGGATATTTAAATATAGATACAACTCAGAAGAGAAGAAGCTGAGGATATAATAGATGCATGTGTTAGCTAGGACAAGGAATTATGAAGAATGATACTTGAGACACTGAAATGGCAAGTGTAGCTCGAAGGTTCAAGTTAATGTTTCTATTGGTGATGCCAATTTCTATTTCCTGATGCCAATAAGAAGAAGTAATGAGGAAATGCATATTTAAATTACAGGCCTAAGAAATCAGCCATTCTCCATTAAAAGTATGGAGATCCTAAGAGTTTCTACTTAGATTAGATTGTCTGTGAGACAATCTGTTTCCTGGTTAAAGCAGAGGAGGTTTTGTTTGGTTTGTACTACTATAAAGACAAAAACATAGGCAGTGCAAAAATAAAGTCATCTAAATTTTGCAGGAAAAAGATCATGTAAAAAAAAAAAACCCACAATGTAAAACAGATACAGTACCACCAAAAGAAGTCCAGGTAGAAGGACTGGGACAGAGACATAAAGACTAATTCAGTGCAACTCCAGTCAAGAGAAAGAAAATAGAAATATCAGTGAGGCAAAACTAAGGACTTCATATACCACTGCAGTAACCATCAAAAAAAAAAAAAAAAAAAAAAAAAAAAAAAAAAAAAAGCGAGAATTCCAAGGAATAAGAAGCTATCTGCCATATGACTTGAATTGCTTCACAAGCTCTTGATTTAAATGCTCTGCAGGAAAAAAAGGCTGCTATATTTGCAATTGAGTTATTAGATCACAAACCAATTCAATTTCTGCTGAATCATGGGACCAGATGCAATATGAGCCTCAGAAATATTGATAATATTACAAATATTACACTAGAGAAATGTAGCTGAGAGCTGGTGATACTCAGTATATGCACTATGAGTCCTGTAAGCAGAAATAAGCTGTTAATAAGAAATCTGTGAAACAAGCAACATTATCTCTCAGCATCTGTAACAGCTGACAGGCAGGAATACCTTAGTGAGCAACACTGTAGCATAAAGAGCAATTTGCCCAACAAGTGCCATCAAAAGTACTTCAAACTGAAATATCAAGGACAGCAGCATTGATAGGAATCCTCCTCTTCCAGCAGCCCTAGGAAAACAACTGAAGAAGAAATAAGCATATCTCCTAAGGGGTTACATGTCAGAGCAGCACGGTATGGATCTGCCTCCAAACAGCACTGACAAAGCCTTTTAGTAAACTAGACATTGGCATTGGCTTAGAAACTCTTAATAGTGAAGAAGAACATTTCTCACAAACAACCTCTGAGGGTTCTTGCCAATATTCAAGAGTCACTATATTGTGGTAAATTATACAGGCTTTCCTGTCTTCTGACAGTCTTCATCTTGTAGTAAGTACCTCCAAAGCCAAGTGACTATGGATGCTTCCAGGAAGCATTCTAGTTTACACTGCACTTGGTATAAACTGAGGCATTAAGATCAGAGCAGATAAACCTTTTATTTTAGGAAATTGAAAGGGCAAGGAAAAAGTAATGCAGTGCTATGACATCAAATTACAGTACTGCTAGCTAAGAAAAGGGAGAACACAAGGCTGAGTGGAGAAAAGCTGGTAATAAGCTTCCCTACTTTGGACAATTTCTTTGTGCATCCAAACCTTAAGAAAGCTACCAGGAGAAGTTATCACCACAAGAGTCAGAAACACCTTAGACCTCTGGGCTTAGTTCCCTTTCTTGTTAGTGACTCACATCCACATTCCCATATTTGGGACCAGTGTTCTCCACCAGGCTGCAAAGCAGGGTTCCTCCTGCCTCGCTCGCTGGAGCACTGTTGAACTCCATGTGGAAATAAATATTGGTTGAGAAGTATGAGCAGGACTTTAGTCTCCTGGTTTTTACCAGAGAGGAGACTCTGATCTAATTCCTCCTTTAGTTAATGTTATTTGTACATATTGAAAAACTATTGGCAGGAAAATAATCTTATTTTCTCTTTCTTTGCACCCCCAAATAACTTAACAACTTAGTAGATGACAATGAGAGTTGAAATTCACTCAGGCAGAGAACGGAATGTGATCTGAATCTCCTTCATGCTTCAAAATTTAGCCTTTAAGATAGTAGAAAATGGAAGATTGATGAAAATTACCCATTTGTGAATCTTTTCCTGAAAAGACACCAAAAAACTATTCAGCAAAGGTAATCCAAATCTGTTAAGTATTTGAGGGGACTAAGTGAAGTTGCATCTTTGTTGAATTTAGTGCATGGAAAAAAAATCACCCACCATTTATCTACAATTCTGTTTAAGGGGAACTAAGCATAAATTCCAGGCAATTTAATAACTGATTTTATAAGACAGATGCATGCTTGCAAATTGAAGCAGGTATTGTCAAGAAGAAGCAAGAGAGGGGGAGCATTCTCTTTTCCAGTAATGAATGTTCAACTGAGATCATGTATGGGACAGAAAGGGAAGTGCAAAGAGTACAGTGATTGACAGTGAATAGAGATTTCTGCCCCATGTGGTCACAGTGTAATTGTACAAAGGAGGCTGCACGATACAAATACACAGGCAGACCTGGCTCCAGGACATTCACACAAGTATTGTAATCAGAAAACTGAAAGGTGCTACTGTCTGCCAAAGTGCCCTGTTCAGGCAGTGTTGCACTGCAGTGAAATGGGATGATTTCCTGCCAAACGGGCATTTCAGCGTAAGAAATCTGACCGCTGTACCCTCAATGCCTTCTGCAGAGTCAGTGGGAAAGGCAGCCAAGAGCTGGGCGGTGATGGCAGGACGGACAGAAGAGGAGCCCTGTGGCAGTGCTGGACCGTCCCAGCACACAGAGGTTTGTGACAGCCTGAGCCGGAGCTGCTGTGCTCCGAACAGGATTGTCTGTCTCCTCCCCAGCGCCTGACGGCCCCGCCAGCCCGCCTGGCCACTCCAGCGCTGTCCTCCTCCACGGGGCAGGGGACACAATGAGGGGAAAACGTCATGGATCGAGATAAAACCAAGAAGATCACTGACCAGTTGCCGCCATAGGCAAAATTGATTTGGGAAAAATTAATTTAATTTATTGCCAATTTAAAATAGAGTCGGAATAAAGTTAAAAACACTCCGTCGTCGTCGTCGTCGTCGTCGTCCCGACCCCTTTCCCCTCGGCGGAGCCTTCACTGCCTCACCCTGATCCTTCTACCTCCTCCTGCCCTGAGCTTCCGTGAGGGGCTCATCCCTGCCCTGGCGGCGCCGCTGGGAGCCAGCCGGGACTGGCCGAGTTCAGCCGGGACAGCCCCGCTCGCCTCACGGGCCGCCCCGCACCTGGAGAGGGACACCCGGGACGGGGCAAGGTGCGCAGGGCAGCCGGACAAGGAAAGCACAGCCGGGGCAGGGCCCAGCGGTGCCAGGGCTGCGTGGGGGAGCCGGGCTCCTTCCCACTCGGCAGCCACCCGAGCACTGCCACCAGGTCACTCCTCCTGGCTCGGTCTGGTTCGTCGTCACAGTGACAATGAAATTAGATGCAGTTGCAAAATTATGGCCGACAGTGAATGCCTCCGAAAACCAAAGACAGAACAGGGACTCTGAGTGCTTCAGCTCGTTCAGAAAAGTAGGAAGAAATGGGGTTTGGAAACCTGAAAAACGCCACCAAGAATTAAAGCAGCAAAAATACTGAGGCAAATGCCCCACACAAGTAATCCCCCAGTGTCAGACTGACACACGGGTTTCCATGGCAGAGTGAGAGAATGGCTGAGCGGGACAGGCTGTCCCTCAGGTGGGCTCCGGGCAGGCAGGGCTCAGCAGAACAAGTGACAGAGGCTGTGGCACTGGACCTGCACCTGGCACTGATAGAAAAGGAAGGAAAGAGGGTTTCAGAGAAGATATCAAAGCCAGCTGCCTTGCTTATGGCTATAAGCCAAGCTGCTGTTGCAGAATCTGATAAAATTTGCACTACAGGACTGTGACCAAAAAAAAAAAAAAAAAAAAAAACAAAAAACCAAAAAAACCAACACCAACCAACCAAAAACCCAGTATGTAATAGTGTCCTCATCCCCACACAAGTATCACTTTCCCGTATAGCAAACTTATTACTTATTTGGAGAGGAGCCTGTACCTGGAGAAGGGTTTGATGTTTTCTTTAATATATTATGCTTGAAGATAAACTGCAAAATAGTTTCTCATCTCTATGCTTTAGTTTCCACTATTTTCCAAAGAGAATATCTGTTTTCTGAACTCAGGTTAGGACTAACCAAAAGATTTTTATTTTTCAGTAAAAATGAGAGTGAAGCATTCAGATTAGACATTAGGTTGCAACTCCACGAATGCTGGCCTTTAATAAACAATAGCAAAAAACCCCAAACCGAAAACCAAAACTCAGAGGCTGCAAAGAAATTAGCTTAGATTTTTTTTTTTTTTTTCAAATTCAAAGCCAGCTATCTCTGGTGTTGGCTGAGGGAGTGTTCTGAAAAGTAAGCGATGCAAAATCTGCAACGACACAAACCCAAACCGAAAAGAAAGATTTCCGTTTCATACCAAAGTCAAGACCTGGGGCTTTTGTTGGAGAAATTGGAGCCCGTCGGGAGTGACCCTGAGCTGTGTGCTCTAACTGTGCTGCAGGTGTTAACGAGGAGCGGAGGCGCTCTCCGAACGGCGGTGCCTCGCCCGGACGGGACCAGGCAGTCCCCGGGAGCCAGGTGAGCCCAGGGAATCAGCCCGAGTGCCACGGGAAAGTTCGCCGGGGTGCAGAGCAGGAAAAGTGGCAGAGTTACTGTGCAGAGGACAGTCTCCGCTTGCCACCTTTCCCCGCAGCTGAGTCAAATTACTTCTGCATTGATCGCTGCGGAGCGTTCGCAGCGCAGCTGGGGCCGGGCGGGAGGTGGCTGGGGCAGATGCCAGGTTGCCCAGACGCGGCCGCGCAGCCCTCCAGGGATACGGGAGAGCAGCCCGGGGGAGCGGGCCCGCCTCACGGCCGGGGCTGCGGGGTCAGCGCGGGCTCGCGGAGGCGCCGCAGGGCCGCGGGCAGGTGCGCGGGGCGGGCGGGGCCCGCGGACAATGGGCGGGGGCGGGCGCAGGTGCGGGGCGGGGCGGCGGGGCGGGCCGGGGCGCGGAGCGCGGCCGCGCGGGGCGGGGCGGGCCGGGCTCCAGCCGCGCCGCCGAGTCCGCCGCGCCGCCAGCCGCGCCCGGAGCCGCGCAGTGCCCGCCGGCCGCCGCCGCACCCGCGTAAGTCCGTCCCTCCGTCCCTCCGGCGCGGCCGCGCCTGCCCGCGGTGCCGCTGCCCGGCGCGGAGCGGCGGTGCCGGGGGATGCCGGGCGCTGCGCGGAGCTGCGCCGGGCGGGTCTCGCCGCCCGCCCATTGTCTGCGGCTTCCCGAGCCTGGGGGCGAGGTGGGGCCGAGCTGGGCCGGGGCTTGGGGAGGGGGGCGGCTCGGAGCCTCTGCCGGGGTGATTCCACGGGTGTTTTCGCCGGCCCCGAGCCGAGGGACTGCCGCCGGGCTACGTGTGTCTGTCCGCCCGGCACTTGGGGCGATTGCGAGCTCGGCACTGCCGGGGCGGCCGTTCCCGTTAATTCTTCTCAGGTGTTTCTTTTTTCCAGTTTTGCTCCCAGCTGGAGCCTCAGACCTTTTTACTCTTGGAGTGAGGAAGGGTTTATTTATTTTAAATGATACTTCTTCTCGGTTGTCTTGGAGCAGAAGCGCCCGTGCTGGTACAGGTCTCTCTGCGCAGCATTCATGAATCCCCTTTGCCATCGTAAGACATGTGCATCTCGAGTAATCAGTGAGATGTATGAGGCGAATGAATATTCTCTGACAGGGACTCGCCGAGCACCGGCACCTGCGAGCATCCTCTCCTCTTACAAGTCTGTATGTGTCCTGATCACTTTGTTTGCTGCACCCACAAAGGTGTTTTTCTTTAGCTGTGCAAGGTGGCAATGATTCAAAATCTGTCATGTAAGAAGTGGTACAGCTCGTGACACCAAACTGCTTGCGTGCATCAGGTGGTGCTGGGTGCTAATCTCAGTGGACCGACCGAATGTAGTGCCTGCCTTGAATGCTTTTGTTTGATGATCCTTGGTGGACTTGCTATGTGCATTAGTCTGTTGAGGCTTAGAGTTTCCTTGCCCTCGGGAGCAACACATCCTGTGAACACCTCTGTCTAACGTAGAGTTTGATTTCAAAGGGAAGCCCATAATGTGGAACTGGCGTTGTGATTACGGAAACTTACTATATATTTTCCTTAAAGAAACAAGAAACATTATAGTGGTTTAAAAAAAATTAATACAAGGTTTTTACAGGAATAAAATGCTTGCATTATCCCTCAATATAGCCATTTAGTCTCTCTCTACAACAGTAGCAATTTGTTTTAATTTTCTATTTTTATTTCTCTTTCTGTAATGATTTTCTCTTGATTCAGTTCCTATTCTTTCCTGTCACTGTGGATGTTGGTCCCTGATCCAATTCTTAACAGCATTTGTAACTACAGTTTATGCCCTCATCTCAAGGAAAAGAAAAAACCCAATCTTATAGGCAGCACCCCTGTTAATTTCACAACTTTGAATCTGTAAGATTTTCTTTTACCTTTATTGGTTTTTTTTGTGTTCTCTTTCAAATGTTAATATAACTTGGCCCATTTCAGGCAGGTCTTGATTGAGAAACTGACATAAAAATACACTGACTCCCTTTAATGACCATTTTTATTACTGCCATTGTGTGTTCCCCAGTGTGACGTGAGTTGTAAGTCTCGAGATCTCTTCTCCCCTTGTATTATTCCTCTTCACCAAAATATTTAGCCACCAGGAAGCCCATTTTTCACATAAGTCAAATTTGGTTAAATATGGTGCTAAAATACATAGAATTGCTATGGTGTCTTTCTTTCCCTAAGAAAAACAAGAAAGAAGTTAGGATGTGTATAAGGAAAGGTTTAATACACAGTGGAGAACCAGAGATTTCTTTGGAAAAGAGCCTTTACCAATCTTTATTGAATTTGCTCGTCTGCATGAAGAAAAGAACTGTTGTTTTGTTATCTAGCAGCTGTAGGAAGATTGACAGCTGCAAATTGCAAATCTATGAAGGATCTCCCCATGACACAATTTTTAGTTCATTTAGATCGTTATCCTACACATCTTGTCATTTGCAAAATTATATAAACAAGACCAGTAAGTTTGTGGAGAAGATGTAAATGCAGTGAATATACTGTAAAGATTTTGAAGCTCTTTGGGATAATTAGCAGAGGCTTGCCTGAAATATGACATTACTACAGTAAATTTAATTCAAATAGGAACACACCATTGAAAAAATTATATTGAAGAAAAGAATTACATATTTCAAAACATGCTAGCTCTGTCAGAAGAACATTAAGTGTAGTAGTCTTTTTGTTAAGATAAAGAGAACATCACTGATGTTGTGGCGTGCTTTGCATTTCTAAATAGAATCTAATGAATTACAAACATTCATTATGCTACAAGCAATTGCTGAAACTTCTCAGCACCCCAAAATAGAGATTTATTTATGTGCTCATATTTGCATGTTTTCTGATTATGGTGTCATTGTAAAAATAGAAATAAAAAATAAAAAAAACCCCTATTGTTCTGAAATGAGTTGTCTCCTAGCTCCAGATCTTTGATTGGTCTTCCTCTGTCTTGGAAATTTATGTTTAAATACCTCAGTGTGTTCAGTTTATGGAACTTTCTGTTGGTAAGTGTGGGAGAGCTACAGGAGGGGTCTGAGAGCATTCTTTGTTGGATCCTGGAAGAGTTAAGGGCATATAATCTGCAGCAGCAGAAGGTCAGGTTTACCAAACATCTGAGAAAGAAGGTAGCTGAAATTTTCAAAGGTCAAAAAGAGCAATGTGCTAAATTTAAAGGACATCTTGCATAAATATCACTTTTCTTAACATCTTAAAATGTGAAAAAAATATTTCTTGGTCTGTGTTTTTATCTAAATGTTTAACAACTCAGTCTTTCTTAAACATGGTATTTGTAACACGGTTACTGTTTTTCTAATGCTGCTTCCTTTTTTGTGGGCTCAAGAATGAGCCAGTGGAAAGGGTCTGTATTTATAGGCCCAAACCAATTTAGAGCTTTTGAATGCCTCAGTTCATGGCTATACTTGGCACTGTACACTGTGGACTGTCACTTTCCACAAATGGATTTCTTTGAAACATGTGGGTCTTTGGAGTTCAGTTTCATCCCACCTCCTCCTGAGTGCCAGGAGAGCACAGCAGAGGTGGTGGCCACAGCCAGGGATGGATGGAGTGGAGCCCCTCATGTGTCCCCTTGTGCTCTGGCACTGGGGCTGCCATGCTGAGGGTTGAGACAAAACTGGGTGGTTCCTTTGGGGATGTGGATGGAGTGGGAGGATCACATTCTCTGCTGTTCACAAGGAGAGGTACTGAAAATTTATTATTGAATTCTGCTGCTCTTTACAACTGGTTTTAATTTATTTTTAAATACTGTCTCTTAAACCTTTATCTTGGGAATTAATTCCTGCCTTGGCACTGCATTTCTAAATTAACTCAAACCCAAGTGGATTCAAAATGCAGGAGACCCTTTTATAAATGACAGTGTTAATGACAGGTGATGAAACATGGGCTGGAGAATACATAGCAATTTATCTGTTGGTTTTCTGTGCCATACATTCATTATTCCTGATACTCCAGGTGATTCTCCTGGAACACATTATGGTGAAACAGAAAATTGCAAAAGTGCACATCTGCAGGAACTCTAGGTCTTAAAGCCAGTCCTAGGTTTGATCTGAAGTAAGCAAGTATAGTTGGTCCCTCAAGGAAGTGCTTAATGCTCATCTCTTTTCCAGACAAGGATACAGTCAGTAAGCATGGCAGGTACAGGAAGTTTTAAGGGAGAAAAGTCTGTGTCTCAAATTATGTTGATATTGTGGATACATTAATTGTGAACTAATGTAAATGGTGTCCAGAAAATCAGACAAATCTTCAACATAATTATTACTCAAAGTAAGAGAAGGGAAAAGAAATATGAAGTATTTTTGAAGGCTGATACTGGGTAATGTCTCACAGCTAAAAATGAATGTTATTCAGTGAGAGAATGAGGGAGGGGTTTTGGGAGAGTTTTTTTTATTGGTGGTATAAAACAACTATTTCTTTCCTTGTAAGCTGAAGGTCATCTGACTTTATCATACAATTCAGATATTTGAGACTAGCCTTCTTTGGCAAGGAAGAGTCATTGTTTTTCTCAGTGCATTCTGCTCCTGTGGCAGGCCTGCAAACGCAGTAAGTGCTTATGCTGCTGTTAGACAAGGGTCTGCTTCTTTAGCTTAAGTAGGAAAAATCTCAGCTTGGAAGAGAAGCTTTTGAGTCCTTTCTTCCAGAGCAGGAGGAGTTCCTATCAGTTTTGCAGTAGTACTTTTAAGCAGCTTCAATTACATATTCTTAACTTTGTTTCACTAGCAGGAGATCCCCTTTCAGTATCTCTGACCTTTTTTCGGTGAGGTTAGCTTAGCTTCTGCTAAATCCATCCTGCCTGTTCTGCTAGGTTGTAATTCATTTTACAAAGTCCACTTTTACCTTTATTTTGTGACTTCTGGTTTTGATCATATTCCTTCAATTCTCAGAAATATTTTGTATTCCTTAATCCTTATGTTTCCTGCTGATACACCACTTCTGGCTCTTTTAGTCCATCCAAAGAACCCAATTCCTTGTACTCCAACTGTTTGGTTTGTTCACTAGCTCTAAGGTCTCTTTACACCTACAACTTTTTCTTCCACTTCAAAGCTAGTCATGACAATGTGACATATTTTCTGTATCCAGCTGTAGCATGTTTCTGAACTGGTATGTTTCTGAACTTGAATTTTCATGCCACTAACACTGCACGTGAAGTTTTCTCAGTGGAGAGGGTTCATCCTGACAAATAGTGTTACTACGAAGGCAGGTGATACATCCATGTTCTTGAAAACAGCAGAATTGCATCCTGAGGGTGAGAGCAGAACCATTGCACAGAATGGCTGAGACATGTGATCCTAATTTTCTTTGTTAAAAGGTAACTGACTAACTGCTGATGAATTCTGTTTGCTTCTAAACCAAAAAGAGCCGTGTTCTTGAGTCAATAGCCTTGTTCCTTTTCCTTGCTACGCTTTCAAGGTTCAAAACTTTGATACCAATTCCCTTCTACAGAGCTTAGTTTTGGTCTACAATGTGTTACAAGTCTCTTTGGGAGAGACTGAAGTACAGATCTTGGCTGTTTTTGTAGTTGCTCTAAAAAGGAGTAGTCCAGCCCTGCACCTCTTCCTGACTAGTAATGTCTTGCTTGTTCATAATGGGAAATACTATTGCAATTCCAATACTGACCAAATTTTTTAAAATCTCCTTTAAAAATGTTTTAACCTCATTTCTTTGTTTATGTGTGGTAAGGAAAAGAGTGAGTTCTTCACATATAATGAAAATGCACAGTAGAGAATTGGACATAACCAACCTGAAAATGTCAGATCATAAAGTTCAGCATCTTTGAATTGGGGTTGAGGTGAGGGACACCCACTTATACTTTGTCATTTCAAGTAAGTATTACTTTTTTCACTTTCCCGTAATCAAAGAGCAGGTGAATGAACCTGTCTGGAGCTGTAAAATTAAAAAGAAAAATTGTCTTCAGAAGGATTGGAAATCAACCATTTATTTCACAAAGCAAAAGATCAAGATGAGACTTTTCAGCTATAAACGAGAAATTACATAAACATTATTAGCATGAAAACGTGTGTTTATAGTGTGAATTCTAATGTGGTAATAAATACCTTTTTGTTTCATAAAATAACATAAAAAGTGAAAAATCCCAGCATATAAATGGTAGTCAAAAAGTCAAGTATCCAAATCCAGATTTTTTCTAAACTAAAACTTAATGTTTTCTAGGCAGTCTCCTTAGATATCTCACTCCTTTTATGGCAATGAGTCGAATCTTTTTCCTGTTTGAAAATGGACAAACTCCACTCTTTCTCCAAATTGCTTGAGGAGAAAAGCTTTTCCTGCTCATTGCCTGGATAGCTCCACCAAATTTAAAAAAAACCCAAACAACCAAATAAATCTGGGGAGGGTTTTTCCATGTCCCGGAATATGTAAAATAAAATGTGTTGAACACATGCTGAATTTCCAGAGAAAACAGCTGTTTAAATCTAAACTCAATGGAGAATTTCCCACACTTACAAAGTAGCAAGTTTTTCTTCTTCCATGAGAAGCATGAGTCTCTATCATGAGGACACATTAAGAATTATTTTGTTTTGATCAAATGTCAAGTCTTTTCACCAATACAGGAAAGCCTTCAGATTTTACAAGGAAAACATTACTTGTCCCTGTTAAGGCATTCCCATTTCGTCTTAACAAATTACATGCAGCAAACTAAAGCCCTTGCTTTATCGTACATCACTGATGAATAATTTATTTTAAAAACACGAGAAAGGGAAAGAAAAAGCCTTTATGTAAAATCCATGTAATGACATTTGGAGCAGGAAATGTTGGGCAACTTTGGGCAGGCTCACAGCTCCTGTCCTGTCTTGGGCAGACCATGGGTAGACTGGAATCTTCTGTGTGCAGATCCCCAGGCCTGCAGGGATGTGTCTGTGCTTGAAAGCCAGCTAAGTAAGAAAAGCAGTGTGAATTAACACAACTGGAGCACTCCACTGCTACAAGGACTCCTGCATAGTTTGAGATTTCCCACGTTATACTTCTGCACACGGTGTCCCTGCGAGTGACTTTGTCTTGGAGGATGGAGCTGTACACTGAAACCATTACGCTGTGGGCATGGAGCTGGCATGTCTACAAGTGCATGGGTTAGGGGGAGAAATTATCTGGTGATGATGGCAGCAGAGATTTCCATAGCAATCCAGCCCAGGATGACTGCCTTACTCACAATGGTGATGGATGGGTGCAGAGTGGAAGGGATTGGTACGAGTGAAGGTATTTATTGGCTTGAAAGTAAGCTGGAGTGAAGATAAAATGCAGTTAAATCTGAGAGCACTGCAGTCTGAGAAGTAACACTGCTCTGCAACCACACTACCTTGTAGAAATGGTCATACACATGGTTCAGCTCATGCTCTGTCAGTATGGAATTTCTGAAAATGGAAATTATTTCCAAAAGGGGATTTACCTTGTTAGGCTTTCAGTTGTTTAAAAGAGTTTTGTAGTGTAACTTTGGATGTGATGAGAGGAAATACATAATTTTCATGGGGCTTTTTGCTTTATTGAAACTGTAAATGTAGAGCTCTTCTTCCTTGTGCATTATTTCAGTGTGCTCTGAGCATCTACCAGACATACTCATTGAGAAATTGTTGGAAATGTTTTCACCACTTTGTTTTCTGGCAGACAGTTGTAATCCAGTTTGTCAAATGAATTTTCTTGATTGCCTTGCAGCATATGCAAAGTACTTAAAATTGTTGTAATTGCGTCTGAAGAGTTGGGGTGGGGGGAGAGAACAACACAAAAGAAAACAAGCAAAAATCCAGCTTTCTATTATTATGTAAGTATAAAAGAAAATTGTACTGTATAAAGGCAGCAGAAAAAAATACAACAGGGGTAATATAATGACAGCAATCAAATCCTTCAGAATTCTGTAAAGTGATTGGTCAGGGCTGGGGGTAACACAGATTGCTGTGTAAAACATTGAACAAACTAAACTTAGACTGTCAAATGCATTTACTGTCTAACTTTCATTCAAATATAAATATTTTAGTTGTCAGTTCTGCAGGACTCTTCCATGTGGGGGATCTTGCTGAGGTTCAGGGGTATCCCTCTGCCTCCAAATCTACTGTTCAAAACTGCTATAATCAATTTCACTTCCACTACTGTGATATTTAATGTATTTTAGAATGCTTATAAGCAATTATTATCTCTGTCTTTCTGCAGAATTTACACTTACACTGAGTTTGTTGCCCACTCCGAAGGAGGGAAAAATGTTTTTTATGTGTTATGATGATGTTTGGGTTATAGGTAGTCTGGGTTTTTTTTCTTCTATGTTAACTTACATTTTTCTTACCAAAATCATGCTTACAATATTTGTCAGGAATCCATGGAGGGCAGAGGTATAAACTCTTAGCAAACAGACAGGGCTTCATAGTGAAGTGATAAAACACTTTGCAAGATTCATGGTATGAATTAAGCTTCTAGTTGATTAGCTTTTGCAGCAATTTTTCCAACCACTCAAGAAAGGCCAGTGTGTGGTACAATAAATCCAGAGATCTTAGAGCTGATGTTCCTGTATCTTAGCCTCTTGCTTTCTAAAATGCCAGCAGTCCTTGTAAATCAGGAGGTTCTGCTTGGTATTCTGGGCAGTGTGCCTTTGGAGCCAGGCTGGAGGGAGCACCATGATTGTTGCCTTTTGGCTGAAACCCTCAAGAGTTTTCTGGAGAAAGCAGTGTGGGAAAAGACCTTCTCGATTTGTTGCCAGGAGGTGTCACTGCAGCTCAGGAGTAACTATTTCATCCCTTGAGACCCGTTTTTGTGGTGTCAGGGTCTCCTGAGTGCTGGTGCCATGGGGCGCAGCAAGGCCTGGCTCTTTATCGCAGCACTGAAACTGTGCGGATTATTAATTGACATATAGACAAGTAAAGAGAAGATGCTGCTGTGTACTAAGTGTGTTGCTCCCCAGAAAGGCCCTTGCTGCATCCATAGTGAATATGCAGTGCTGTGGTACTGGGGCCTCCTGCCTTTGGGAATTTGTGTGTACTTGGGGCTACCTGGGGCAGCTGTTTGTGCTGCCCTGGTCCCGTTCACCTCTCAGGGCTGTAGCAGAACTTCAGCAGTCACTGATCAAATCTGTCCTGCTGGACTGAGCATGGCAAGATATCTGGTGAAAATGTCAGGCTGAAGAAGATGGGGCCATGAGTAGTTTTGGGAATGGTATCCTTGAATGCTACTGATAGCAATCTTTCAAAACAATTTAAATAATTTATTTTAATGCATGAGGAGCTTTTTATTAACAATCAGTTTTGCACAGCATATTATATGTATTTTATACAGCCTGCTAATGAGCTGAAGACTTGTTAATTATATGTGTGTGGAATGGCATAGCTGCTGAATTATGCACATTATTTTTCTTTACAATGGAGCCTTCCTCTTAACTGTATCCGTGCTGCTTGAAATGTGCACCTCTAGCTGCTGATACAAACTCCTCTACTGTCACTTCTTTATTGTAAATCTTCAGGTTTTGGTGATATGAAGGATTAGTCTGAAAGGTGGAAGAGTTGGTTAGGCAACAAGACGATCTACTGTTTAAAAGCAGCTTCCTGTGCTGCATAAAGCAGCTGTTGGGAATTTTATATCCCCTGAAATAAAAGAAAAAAGTTTGATAAAGGAGTATAAAATCTGTAATGGTTCACTTAATTTTCTTTCTTCATCTGTCTGGTCTGTAATTCATTACAGTTTTCCTATTAAATGTTGTCTTCTTGAGGTGGAAAACAAAAATAAAAACCACTCCAGGCAAAACTCAACTACAAAAACTGAGATTATAGGTGATATTTACAGCAAAATATTTTGTAAGACCAGATCAGTGTTGTGAGAATTGGAATATACATAAAGATAGGTGCCCTGTTTCCTGAATTTATGTTTACAAAATTTATAAAATGTAGTGGCAAATCTGATCAGCTTTTTCTTACCTTGGTAAAATACAGAACACCACAAAAATATGCAATGCTGGTGATACCAGTAACTTACTGAACAACACATTTTTATGTAAACTTTGTGTCTAGTATAGAATTTAAATCATTACGTGGAAGTAAGATTTTCAAAATCCCTCTGTCTTTTACAATGAATTATTCATATTAATGAACACTCATATCTAGCTCAGTCTGTTGAATGAGAATGATGTTTCGTTTGCATGTACTGGAGGTCACGCTCGTAGATCTTGGGGAAACATGGAACCTTTGCTTTTGCCAAGAGCTTTAACCCTCACACATATTTACACTCTGGAGCTGCTAAAGTCTGGCCACGGAGTGCTCTACAGTGTGGTGTGTCCTGGAAGCCTCCACCCGTGAGAGATGGGCAAAGAAACTGAGACCCTGGAAAGAAACTGAGACCCTGGATGGAAAACTTGGAAAATGCTGTGAGCTGGATGTTAGTCACCTCTGTCTCTTCTTCTCATGGTGCTTCCAGGTTTCATTCTGACACTCAGTGTGGTGGTTTGGACTTAGCAGCCTTGAGCTGATGGAGATCAGGATGTGTTGGCAGCTTTTTCAAGTCAGTGTTGGACTACCCAAATTACTGGGCTGTGTCCTGAGGGGTGGGCTTTGTGGGCTGCTGAGGAAACACTCCTGCATTTGTGCAGGTGCTGTTGGGAAGCAGGGGGAGTCTGAATCAGGATTTCTGTCATGTTGAAAGTCCTGAACTTTAACAGTGTCATGATTGCAGCAGGACTGATGGGCGGAAAGTCTGAATTGCTTTTCAGTAGCAAACATTGATGGCATTTTTGTGTTTGTTTTTGAAAGAAACACCCAAAAAACAAACAAACAAAACACACACACAAAAAAAAAAAAACAACCTCCAAAAAACAACCCAGACAAAAACCACCCCAACAAAAACCTCTCAGTTTCCAGTTTAAAAAAGGTTGGGCTCCTTAATTTTTTTTTTCTTTATGATGATAATTGTGTTGTAAAAATCCAAATTTGTGCAAGTGGGTAGCAAAAAGTAATTTTGCTGAAGATTGCTGAAACTTTGTGGGGAATGGAGAAGGGAAGAAAAGCAAAGCCATAGGAGTAATATTAATACATTTAATGAAAGGAAATACAGCTTAATTTATTGTCGTGCATTTTTGAGGTTTTAGATGAGGGAGTTGTATATGGCTAAAATAGGCTGAAGAAGATTAGTAGTCCACCTTGATCACAGACCCAGTCTACATGAAAATCAGTACTGCCTTCAACAAACAAAATATTTGTAAAACTTTCACCTAAAGAACTGGTAAGTAGTTGTTCATGAGAGCAGCATTACTGAGCTTCAGGCTGAGCATCTTCTACATTTTCCTCTAGTTATGGGGATAGTTTTATGATTCACAAGCTGCATTCTGGGTATGTCCATCTTGGACATGTACTCTTGGGGAGAGGAACAGGTGCAAGGAAAAGCCTCCTAAATTAGCCTGAAGGTTTCTTCAGTCTTTGCTATTGTTTATACGGGGATTTCGGGAGATATTATTTGTTGTGCTAATGTCAGCTTGTTTCAAACAAGCTGTGGAATGACTGTTAGACAGATTATGAGCCTTAAAGGATTATATACATCCTTCATCTAGGTGCTGCTGCAATATAAGCACAGTAACAATAATCAGCTTAGTTAAGTTCAGACAGGTAGTCTAAAGGGAAAAGTTCATTTTCCCTCCATCCTCAACAGTGGAACATACGATTATATAGAAAACTAGAGAAATTTCTTAGGGCTGTTTTCAAGTCTTATATTCTAGGGAGCCAGGGTTGCTTTGGTTTCCTGGGTATTCTTTTAACACAGTGATTTTGTGACATCATAACATGGCATGGACATGAAGAACTTCCATTTCCTTATCTGCTTTGTAAAGTGGTATATCACGGCAAGATGGTGAGTGGATTTCCCTTCCTAGCCAGCTGATGACCTTGCACTCATTCAACTTTTGGTAATCAATCAAATAGCTAGTTTTGTTTTTCGGGGTTTTTTTCCTTTGCTGTACACAATATTGATTTTTCTCTTCCTGCTTTGGAAATGTAGTACCTTTGTAAGTGAAGAGAATTTTTCTGTCCGTGGTGTGGAAAGCCATGGGAGCATCTTTCAGGAGAGCTGAGCTGTGACTCTGGGCAGCTCCATGGCTTCCTCCCTTGGGTGAGCTGCCTGCTCCAGACCCGAGGGGTGCTCAGGGTTATCTCATGTGGAACATCTTTGTAGTTAAGGCTGAGGGTTAGCTCCAAAATAACTCCTAACCACTGCACCTTTCCCAGTATCTTGGGACTTCTGCTTCAACAAGACACATTCTGTTTTTCTCAAGTTGCTAATGTCTAAATTAGCTTATCTTGGAAATAAACTCCTTGCTTTGCGTATGTAAATGCCAAATTAAAGGGACATACCAAGTGTTTTTATACCTAGAGATAACTGTAAAACCAGGAAAAGGATATGGAGCTGTGCAATTATTTGTGAGGATTCCGAGACTGAAGGAGTTATTTTTGAGGATTCCGAGACTGAAGGAGTTATTTTTAAGCATTTCATTACAGGGCTTAATGCCAAACTTGGTAGGTTAATGTCAATTGTTCACAACCAGTTTGGAGTACAATTTATTGTACTGTCTTGGAGAAAATTCATGTGATCAAGAAAGTGTCTGAGGTAATTGTTTCTGTTGTGATTTAGAAATATTTTCTTTCCAACAGCCTTCCTTTGGGTGCTTTCTGTGATTGGTATGAAACCATGTTAGCTTTTATTTAGGGAAAAGGTATTTCCTCTAAGAACATTTATGGCAAAATATAGTAAAAGTAAACACACAAAAGAGGCACAGTTTTAAGACTCTGAAATAAAGCCATAGAAATTTTGGTTAATTGAAGGAATTCAGAATGCCTTTTTTGCTTTTGTTTAGAGTTTATTGGGGGGGGTGTTTACTTTGGGTTTTGGTTTGTTTGGGGTTTTTGGTTGGTTTTTTTTTGATTGTTGTTTGGGTTTTTTGGGGTTCTTTTGGTTGATTTTTAAATAATGATTTAAAACTAGCATAAAAAATTACATGGAAATCCCTTGACCTACAGCTCAAAAAAATTGGAGGCAGTAGGTGCTGTAAAATAGGCACATTTCGTGGATTTGTTTGGGACAACCTTTAGAAGACTATTCAAGTCTGAATATTAAACTTCACATAAGTAAATTTCAAAGTAAAAGCCCAGGAAGAATTTGTATTATGTTATAAGAAACCCTTTTGTATGCATGAAGACTCTAGATATGGAAAAACGATTATTTGCTATAGTATTCTGAGCTCATTTTTTCATTTCACCAGGATGAGATGAAAGTACATTTGGGATGGTAGATTTTCAGACTCTTTGTCATTATCTTGTTTTTGATTCTTTATGGATTGTCCAGATAAAAGTGTCAACATAGTGCTTTATTGCAGAGAGCATCAATATGTAAAAAATGCAGGGAGAAAAAAAAAAAATCTTTTTTTTCCCTGTGCTGTGCCAAAAATAAATTGTGAGAGAAATGAGCAAGAAACTGATTCCACTTGAATTGTGGTTGAAGAAGGGCATTTCATCCTTCTCTCTCATGCAAATCCAGTTTGATTTTTTTGGAAATGCTATTACCCTCCAAAATCTGTTCTAGCTTTCCTCATTGCAATAGCTTTTGCTTATAATAATGCACAACATACTGTATCCTTTTGGCACAGATTGATCTGGGGGAGCAGAGTGGAAACATACATTAGTGAGACAATGTAAAGATTTCACACTCCTGCTGCTTCTGTACTGCTTGTGTTTGAGATAAATGACAGACTCCAGGACACCAATTCTCCCCCTCGTTCGCACTTTCTCTAGACACCGAGGAAAAGATTCAGGAGCCTAAACATAGATATCTAATGCCATTTTAAAGGCTTTGGGTACCTGAGACATCTGTCAGGGCTAGCAGGTGTGACAGATGACTTAATGCCTTTTTAGCAGCGGTTGAGAGCCAGGGTGGGATGCCCTCAGGCATCTAAAATAGCACCAAATGTCTTCCTTTAGGTACCTGCATGGCTCCTGAATGCTCTGCTGTGAAATGAAGTGGAGCAGGTAAAAATGGTTTAAACAATTGTATGGGCATATTTGTATGTGGTTAACCTGGGTATGGAAGTGAAAGTGATAAAAGTGAGATTTATCTAATTTTTCTTTTGTATCAATTTAAATTCCTTTAAAACTTGCTTGTAGTACAACCTCTATGCAAATTTGCACTTGTACAACAAGTGAGGCAGGGACTTTGTTTTTTAAATGATCAGTTACAAAGCTCTAGATAATCCCTCCTATTAAGC
Organism: Anomalospiza imberbis; assembly: GCF_031753505.1. Lineage (NCBI taxonomy): Eukaryota > Metazoa > Chordata > Aves > Passeriformes > Viduidae > Anomalospiza > Anomalospiza imberbis. The sequence continues at coordinate 11,237,902 of NC_089693.1, read as the reverse complement.
TTGTTGTGTTTTGAACTACAAAGGTTGCTGCTTGCAAGCTAACGAGTGTCAAACTCCAATCACTGGATCAGGCAGGTTTCCAGCAGTTTGAACAGAAAATGACTGTTCCCATCCAGCTGGTGCCAGTGTGGAGGTGAGGCTGCGGTTTGTGGAGTGCAGGGCTGTGATCAGGCAGAGCCTTTGACCAGGTGTGTGCTTGTGGTGAAGCTGTGCCACGAGCGGTGGCCTTTGTGCAGTGCCCTCACTCTCCTGGGCCGTACCTGCCCCTGCTGTGCCCTCCCCTTGTCACAGGCAGGGACAGGGAGAGCTGAGACTGAAGTTCTCTCTGCAGCAGAGGTGCACTGAGGAACCTGCCCCCACCTCACAGACCATGCTCTGGATGTGCTGTTAGTTCAGAAGTTAATGCAGCATCTCTTATTTTGAGGTGTGTGGTAGCTGGGCAATGCAGATGCTTAAATAAATTCAGTAAATTCTAAATGACGTGTTCTGGAAGCAGTAGTTACCCATTGAGCTCTGTGATCAAAAAGCAGTGTTTTGGTATTATATTGGGTGTTAGCATTCTCTGTAGTCAATGTGTAGTTAAACAATGAGGCACAACAGGCATTAATCCATTTTAAATGTACGCCTGTCATGATGTCAGAGGTGTCGTTGGGGATGTGCTGAAGAGTGTGGTAGTGTAACTACCTCAGTGGTACAATAGTCTTTCACGAATTCATTTCTGGGGGCATCACATTGCTGCTATGAAACAGAAATTTAAATAAATAAATGAAATCCTCAGGGAGTTGCTCTGCAGTTTATAGGGGATTTGAACTGACGTTTGGCCTCCCTGCTGCTGCATTCTGTTTCCATGAGTGTTTGCTTTGTTCATGTCCATGTGAACATGACGTGAATGAACTTCGTTCATTCCAGTGTGCCATGATGCCATCTACCAGAGCTACCAAAGCTGCAGAGCACACACACAACTGCACTCGGTGATCCAAGCAACTTTTCCAATATGTGCTATCCATAATTTATTCAAAGCAAAGCCAGAAATAATTTGTACTTTAAAAACAGCTTGAGTGGTGAAAACCAGAATGCAGTGCAAGTCATTTTCTTCTTTTTAATAGCACTTGACACTTTCCAGTATGGAACATCTACCTAAGAGTGCATTATTGCAAAGTACAGGAGGAGCAAACAAAAATAGGAGCAGACTTGTTTCTTGGGTTTTTTGGTTTTGTTGGCCTTATATACAATCACAGTACAAGATGTTTTTATTTTAAAATATGGAAGTGTATATATTCATAGGTTTTAACATCTGTTCATTTCTAATTGTTTTCTTACCAGCTATTCTTAAATGTTTCAGAGAAAACCCAAAGGCTTATTAAAATTTTAGTGAGAAAGCTTATTTTTTAGGGCATACAAGATGTTACCTCTAAAGAAATATTAGTGAATTACTCCTTTCCCTTGACTTTAATGACTTTATAATTATACTTTTTCTTAAAGGAAATCTACACAGGTTCACTGTTTTTCACCTTCACTGGATAAAAGCTGATCTTGCCCTGGAATGTGGACAGATGAGGAAAACCATTGTAACCATTAGTTATGACTGCTTCTGTGCAGAAATTGTTTTTAACTTGATTTTACTTTGAGAAGGAAAACAAAAAAAATCATCCACATCCCACCATGTTTTGGTTGCTCTGTGTGTGGTGATCAGCTGGAGGACAGTGACCTAGAGCATTTTCATAGGCTGGAAGCATGACTGCAAAATCAACATGTTAAAAATAATGTGGTGTTAAGAAATGGCACAATTAAGAAGCAGGCAAGAATGTATTCATTTTGTTTCCTTGTGAAGTAATATCTTGCCAGGTATGCACTTGAGAAGGGTCTTTTCTGCTAGGGCCACTGAAAATTTTTCTTGTTGTCTTTATTGTGAGGTATGATCTGTTTCTTTGAGCTATTTAGAATATTTCTTTTATTTGGCTATTTGCACATGAATACGAAATACAGAAAAAGCCTTTGGTTTACCTTATAGAGTGGGGTCTTTTTCTGACATCTGGGATTTTAATGCTAAAATCTTATTTTTCTCTTATCTCTGCTTTTGATGGTTTCAAAGGAGACTGGGGAAGGGGATCCCCTTGTGGAACTGGCTTGATAGTGTCTCTTACAAGCTGCATGTGATCCTGTGAAGCCACAGTGATTTCTCTTCCTGCTTTTGTACTATAGTGCTGCAGCACCTAATAAATGTGTTTAAAAAATAAAAGCAAAGCAGCCAGCAGTACTGTGACAATCATAAGGGTGAAGGAAAGATAGGAATTTTCACGTTAAATCTAACATCAAACAGAAGTGTCTAAAAATTTGCAATATCTCATAATAAAGGGCTGATCCAAAATAGAACAAAATTTATTCCTTATCCTTTCCTGAAGTTTAGGTATTTATATATCTGAAGTTTAGGTTTTTATATATCATCTGTAAATTTATGATATTCAGCTAAAAAATGCTGTCTTACTATTTATTTATTTAGTTATCTAATTCTTAGTCCACAGCTTTAGTATACCAGGCCTTGTTCATGCCCTATGGAAACTCAATATTACTGGCCTTTAAAGCCTTCTTCCTTGCCTCTGATCATTTCATTGCCCATCCCTGGACCTCCTCAATGTTTTCTGGTGGTGACTCGTCTAATTGCATTATTGTATTTTCAATGTTTGTTCTTCTCCATATGCTAATACCTTTTCCCTGTGTGTTTGCAGTTCAGATTGAAGCTAATGTGTAAGCAGGACTGTGCAGGGATAGTTCTAGCAAATGGCACTGAACCTCCTTTAAAACATGGGTTAAAAACCATCTGCAGCAACCTCTGCTGCCTTTCATACCTTCCTTGCTCTGTCTTCCTTCTGACTTCAGCTAGGACCCAAAACCACCTCCAGTGCAGAAGGAGGGAGCTAATTCTTGTCCTGGCTGCTAGACCCTGGGGGTGTCACTGGCAATTCCAAGCCCACCTCAGTGCACTTTGGCAGCCCCAGCTGGTGTGCTGCCTAGGAACTGTTGAGGAAATTTCCTGGCCTGGATTCTCTGCTTCCTCCTGCTCATAAACCCATTGTGAGTCACATCAAGGACTTTAAAGTGTGGAAAACGGGCATGTGCAAAATATTTTCTTTTTCCTTGTTCATATCTCCGAACTGGCTTAACTGCAGGGGTCATGCTAGGGGAGGGCTGAATAAGCTCCCTGATAGCAGGCAGTTGTTAAAGCTGGCTGGTTTTGTCCAGCTGCAGCCAAAGAGCAGTCCACATTGTTCCCTCTGAAGTGCCCTGCCTTGTGCTTGAGCTTATTAATTTGCTATACAAGTTTGTTTTACAATTTACCATGTCTTCTACAGAGACAGGGCAATTCATTATGTCACTCTGCCGTCACCTCTTTGTGCCTTGGTAACCACACTGGGATACTTAGGAAGGGAAAGACCTCATGGTACATTTGCTGAGGGTCTGGATAGTAAACCAGAAAACTAATTAGGTTAAGAACTGCATGTTTTCACTCACTAACTCAATTCACTTGTGGGTTTATCAAGTTTTGTTTTGTCTTTCCTTCACTTTTTCCAGAACAAGAAAATTCAGTTGGTCCTGCTTCTTCAGCGAAGTTTAAACCTTTCAAATCCTCTCTGAGCTGCACAAGTAGCAGAATTAATGCGTATAAAACTTAAAATACTTTGTCTTTCAGGATAAGAGAAACAAGATAGGTGGCAGAGTTTTATTATAGACTCTACCAGAGACCCGATTAAAGCCTGCCAAATCTTTGTCTGCAGAAACCCTTTGGAAGGCTAAGCAGTCAAATCAGTTTTATAGGAACCTTATACCCCACATTTCAGTAAATGCTTTTTTGTAACTGTTGTGTATAAAGTGAATTCAAAATAATTGCCAAAATAAAGTGGCCACTGTAGCATATATACTGATGCATGTCAAATGAATCCTTTAAACTGTTCGAGGGCTATTAAAATTGTTCTTTGCTTTCTGGGTCGGATATTTCTCTCAGGGAAAAAAAAATCAAGGCCTGAAATGTATTGAGTGTAATTAGCTGCAGCTTGCAGTGCCAGCTCTTCGGTGTTCTTCAGCAAGCTCTAATTCATTTCCCCCACACCTGATGATACTGCAGGTGCTGAAGGAACCTAGGAGCTTACGCATCACTAAGTGCTTGAGTGGTAAGAGGTTTTGAAAGATTTAAAAAAAGGAAATGTAACAGGAGAAAGTAACTCCTGATGATCTTTATAAATATAGATACAGGCATCCTACACAATCCATCCTGTAGTATTCTGACATATAACTGTAGAATGAATAACTTGGCCTATGAGTGTATATGAAGTAATTCTTCTTGTGACATGATTCTGCTCTGACTATAAATGATTTTAAGATGCAAGAGACTATGCATTATTCCTGCTGTAAATATAAAATTATTATTAACTGTTGGATCTTCCTATATTGACAGACATACTGCTATTCAGCAGTTTCATTTTATTATGCATGTAAATGTGTATACAAACAAGAAAAATCTGAATCATAATTGTGAATCCATATGCTAGAGACCTTCTTCTGTGTTTGTCATTGCAATTTTATTGAAGTAGAAGACAAAAAAGCTCTTTCACCTTTGAGTGTAAATCTTATGTATGGTGAGCAATTCTGTCTGAACTGTGTTTTATTTTGTACATGCATATACACATAATACCCATCTCATGGAGAAAAGGGGTGGGGTCACATTGTAAGCACAAAAGAAACTCTTACTTCTTCCATGTGGCAGGAATGGATATTAAGGGAGGGAAAACCATATTTGAAGTAGAGGAATAAATATTCTGTTCTTCTAACTTAGTGCACAGAACTGACCTTTCTCATAAATACTTGACTCACTGCAGAAATTGCTTATGTGGTGCCCACAGGGCCTCTGTAACACATACACTGCTAAATGAGGGGGAAAATTCAATGGTCAATGGATAACACCATGGACGGGCTAGAAAGGTAATAATTTTTGCATGTGCAGGTGTTGAATTTTTCTCAGACTTCCTTAGTAGTTACTGGTCTGCCAAAGACTTAATACAAAGAGTTTAGATCCTAGACTAAAATATGGAAATTGTAGTCATACACTTTGCATGCAATCAGTAAATGCCTTTCAACACTTGCTCTGTTGCTGAAAGCAAGTGTGCAGCTCTAACTGCTGCTTAGAGATTACATTCAGCAAAAGTAAGGAAGCACATTCCCAGGGGAAGGCAGCTGAATACAGAGGGGTGTGTACAGGTGTATTTTAAGGTCAGTGGTTATCTGTGCAGGGCACTGCATGGCATCCAGACTGTGGCACACTTCAGGTCCTCCTTTAGGAAGGAATTATACAGTAAACATTAAGGTACTGTGTGAAGATGGCAGATCAAAGTTGTTATTGACATAGGCAGAATCCCACAGACACATCCATTGTGAGCTGTGGTTTTGAGGCTTGGTGTTAACTCTGAAAGGAGCGAACAAAGCCAGATGAGCAGAAAGCAGGGCGGCACATGAAATTGATTTTTGACAAGTGAAAAACTGCTCACACTGGAAGAGCTCCATGTACACATTTCTTCTTTCTTTCCAGTCTCACATACTGCAGTGCTCCACCATCAGCTCTCTTTCAGGTGATAAATCATTTTGAGGTCTCATCTACTTACTGACTTCTCATGTATGTGGAATAAGGTGGCAGAATCTATCCCTGGTAAACCTAATTATATCTCTGTGACTGTGAGAAATCAGCTCTTTGTCTCAGAAAAGATTGCCTGTATCTAACACAACCTTACAAAGCCACAGAAAACCTGGGGAGAGGGGGGGGAAGAAGGGATCATGCCAGAAGCACAGTGCTGCCATTTTAAGGAATTTGCCTATCCACATAAGAAGGGAAAAGCACTGGCTAATCTCAATGTTTGTGTCTCCTCTGTGTTCTCACAGGAACTGGGAAGCATTCAGATATTCTCAGATATCAGATAGTCAATCTATCATTAAATGTGTCCTATTCTAAGGAAATGTTCACCAAATATGAATTTCAGGAATTTTTGTCTTCATTGAAACAAGGCTTCACATGTCATAAATCACTTTGACAGTATTTGCTAAATAATTGTATGCTGTAGAAATAGCATACATTTCAAAAATCTGAGTTGAGAGCTTGCCTTTAAGGAGAATGACAAACTGACTTCAATTGGGTCATTTTTCACATGGAATCTCTAGGGTGCTAGAACAGGAGAAAAAATAGTTTTTAGGGAAAAAAGCCCCTACCTGAATGAAGTACTGAATTTGAAACTGATGGTGACCCAGTCTTAGTGTTCGAACAATTGTTAGAATTCTTTGTTAAATTTTCTTGTGTTTTTAGAGGGTTTTTTTTCCTCTTCATTATTTGCCTTTGGCTTGCCAGTTCATTGCATTGAATGTAGTCTGATGGAATCATGTAACTTTTATGTTTGGCTTATTAATTAAAATTAGAGTTAAAATACAACTGCTCAGATCATAAATCATTAGAATGGATTTTTTTTTTCATTTATCAAGAGGTGGCTTTATCTTTTGCATGTCCCTTATCTGGCAGTTGTCCTCATGCTCCCACTGTCAGTCATCAGAGGTGTGATCTTTAGTCTGCTCTTGTGGAAGAGAATTCTTACATTTAAGAGGCAAAATGAACTGGTTAATATCGTCAAAACATTTGTCAATTTCTCAAATTAGGTGCAAAATAAAAGAGGTATTTGCTAAGCAGATCTACTAATAGGAGCTATATTAATAATGAAAGGTAATTTAAAAGCATGACTGCACAAGCAGAACAAGGCTTTGAAAAGGTCCAAACATATGCCTGTGACTGAATAAACCCATTAATTCCTTACACATTTCCATTCTTATTCCAGGCAATCAAAATGAAAATATGCAACTCTTTAATAGCAACACTTTAGTGTAGCAAAGGAAAATGTGTTATATGCAGGATATCACAGTGCATATGTGGTTGCCTATAAAAAGTCATACAGACTGGCAACACGTTATTTTCCTCATCAGAAAAAAAAAGCATGGATTCTTATGGAGGATGCTTTGCTAACAGAACTTCCCTTACTGATGATGTTTTAGTTGCATCATGCTCAATGTTTAGCAAATCAAAGTTAATAATTTACAAATCATGGCAAACACACCACCTTGCTGATTTATGATGTGCAACAGGGAAAGAGAAATAAACTACTGAAACATTGTAGCTTTTGTCCTACTGTGGGTCCAGCTAGTCTTGCATGCTTTTAAATGTCCTTGTATAACGTTGGAGGAGTCACTCAAATATATAAATATTTACTTGAGCGGTGCTGCTGTGATGTGTTGATTTGCAACAATTTTTGTTTTTAATCTTTGTATAGGAGTTCTGTCAGTAGTCAGTAGACCTGAAAGGACGGATCTTGCTTAACAAAGAACTGATGGACTGTTCTGGCTGGATTTGCAACGAGTAGGGTTAGATAACAGGTCCTGTAAGTGATCCCTAACCTTTCACTGTCCATCTCTGACCTGCTTTAACTGAACCAAGAACTTATGACTATCACTAAACAACTCTGCATGACTGGAGTTTGTGTTGCTGTTCTCTTTCCCAGCTATTCTCTGTGTAAGAAAGGGCAAAAGTCCAGTACAGGTCTTATTGATGGGCATAGCAGTTTTACAAATGAAAGGGAATTCTTCCCTTGAGATCCTCTGCCACCAATGCTGAAATATGTGATAGAGGAACTTGCCTGAATATTTGGTAGATGTGAATACCTTTGGTATGATGAGGAGACATGGGGACAGAAAATAGAGAACAAGAAGGACTATTTCAAGGGGAGAAATGAGGAATAGGAGAGAAAAGAAGACATAAGGAAAAGAATAGAAAGGTTACAATTGAGGAAGGAAAAAAAGGTGATAATGAGAAGAGATACACTTTTTAAAGAATTGTATGAAAAATTCTACACTGAAACCTGTAAAAGGAAGGAAGGCAAGAAAAAAGAGAAATTGAAAGAGAATGGCTATTTCAGTCTCTTGAGCTAATAACTTCTCAACCACTGCATTTAAAAGAATTCCTTTTTAAATTCAAGGAAATTAGAGAATACATCAAAAAGAAATGCTGTGAAAATGGCTGACAGCAATCAGGAAATTCAGAGTTAATGCCAGCACTATCTCTACTGGCTGTTGTACTGCTTTATTGCTGGGGTGGCTCACACTTGTTGTCCTAATCTTTAATACAAGATGTATTGTGCTTCCTATCAGAAAAAGGACACACTACCCAAATTGGTACACCCATTACTTCTCTTATCACCCCCTGTTTAGACTTTGCTTCAGGTAATTTTAAATGAGAATTTCTGAAATCTTGAAATTAAACTTTAGTTATTAGACATGATCCTTCAGACCTTGTGTAGGGAGCAACTCCCCCTCATTCTGAGTTAGATAAATGCTTCCCTGCATATATAATAGAGCAGCCCTGAATGAATTCACATTTGCTTTTGCCTCAGGAAGAACAGCAAGGTTAGGCAGGTGACTCTTAAGTAAGATCCTTTGCCTACTGACATTATTTTTAAACACTTCTTCCTCAGGCTGTGGCAATGTGTACTAAATAAACAAACATCACACCTAGCAAAGCACACGCAGCCACAGAGGTGAGTCCCAGGTGGCTGAGAGCTGTGTGTGTGAATTATTTATTTGGGGAAGGGTCTTGATAGTGTTATCCTGTCACCAGTTTTCTCAAACTACTAGTGTTTGGGTACTCAGTGACGGAAATGGTTAGTATCTAGCTTATTTTTAAACAATTACAATTAAAATCAGTAAAATTCACTGTTACACTGTGTCTGAACCATCAGAAAAACCCCCAAGAATGGAATAAACTGCTGCCTTTCCAGGCGGCTGTATTGGTTGTCCTTAAGTCATATCCCAGACATTTTTGCCTGGAAAAGCATAATGTTTTTAATGGTAAAAGTGCTAATTTCTTGTCTGATCAAACAGATATGCTAACTGGTGGAGTACTCAGCCTCTTCCAATGGCCAGTTTCATTGCTTACTTGCAATAAACAGAATACAGTTAGGTACATAACCACACATAGCAAACAACTTTTGTTAAAGAAGTGAACTACCTTGATTCCAGCTTTAGCTGCATAGATAATATTATCTGTATCTATCAAATTATCTGCAGGATGTGTGTCTTTATTTTTCTATAGACGCCAAAGCAGTTAATATAATTTACCTACTGCTTTTACAGCAAAAGAGAAGTTCCATATGATAACTGCGGTGTTCTCATTCTGAAGCCAATCCATTAAACTGTGGGAGAAAGCCTGTCAGGAAGGTCACTTGGAGGAAGGAACCAATGTTGGCCAGTTCTGGCTTATGTTACTAAGGGGCTCAGATATGAAAATGGAGCAGAAATTACTTGGGAGTCTAAGGGGATTGATTATTCCATTGACTGTGCCTTTCATGTTTTATGTTTTGTGCTGTAAATATTTATGGCTCTCATATTTTGTTTGTTGTTTTGAAACATAATGAGTTTTTGTAGCATAAGCAACCTCCCTGCTCTGCCAGCCCAAAAAAGAGACAGTGAGTGCAATGGAAGTGTCAGGAGAAGCCTGGCATGGCTATGATGTGACACTTTGTCTAGTACATTGCCATATTATTCCTGCAGAAGTTTGCTAATTAGTCATTAAACTAAAGATACCCCTACAATCTTGTCCAAAATGTCACAATCTTGTCCAAAATGTCACATGGATAGCATTGATTCAGAACCAACAGAAAAAAATGATAATTTTTTTCATGCTGTCTGCATAATATTGTATCATTTTATGTGGTGCCTTTCAGTCCCTGAATGGTATGTGCCCATTTTAGCGAGTGCCACGAGCTGGCTTTGGAGAGGGGAAACAGCCCTAGGGCTTGCATGCTGGAATGACAGACCCTTGTGCAGCCAGGGCTGCTGTGCAACTCCCTATTCTTCATGTGCTGATGATGTTCTTACAGTCCTTGCTAGATTGGGTGCAAGGTTTGTGTGGGGAAGTGACTGGGACAATACGCTGGCTGTGCTTGTATTAGAAGTTGATGGTGCATATGTCACACTGTTTTCTGTGCTTTAATGTTATTAAACCCCTCTAAAGGAGCAAAGAAGTAGAGCTTAGGAGGCAGGGGCACCCATGTACCAGCCCTGTGAACTACCTGCAGAGACCTGGGCTGACTGAAGTCATTGAAATGGGGACTCAGTAGCAGATGCATGGTGTCCACACTTAGTGGAATTTCTGGTTTTAGTGCTGTTGTTAACTGAATTAAAAGCCTGGTAACTTGCTGCAAGCTACAGATGTTTTTAGTTTGCCCAAGGGGACAGACCTGTGAAGAGTGGCCAGTGTAATCCCTAGAGAGATGTTAACTATTCTTAATTATTTGGCTGTCGCTTAGAGAGCACTGAGACCCATTGGGCCCCTCTGTGTGACAGGGCGTGCAGGGGGCTCGTGTGGACATCCAGGAGGTTCCTCTGTCCACAGAGCTCTGACCCAGCCCCCTCCAGTGTGAGCCAGCCCCAGTTTCAGGGCCACAGTGGAAGAGAACTGAACTTCCTCAGTCACCTCAGCAAGGTGTAACATTTGGCAGAGTTTTGTGTACTTTTTTTTCCAGGAGAACTCACCTTTGAAGATCCTGTCTCTCACTGTAAAGTTCAGCTGTTCCCTCAGTTGGGTCATTACAGTGCTTGGCTGGGTGGCTGTATTTATGAGTTGTGTTGGGTTTTTTTAACAAAAGTGAAACACCACCAAAAAAATACTCCAACAAACCCAGAACAATGCAAAAAACTCCCTTCAGTTGTCACCAGTTTTTAATATTTCAAATTTTTAAATGGGGGTTCTTTACCCTAAACCAGCAAGCAGTTATTGTGTGTTTATCCATGTTTTGTTTTTGAAAAATGAATGTTGTAAAAAGTTCGGTGGTGCATAGACCTATTTTAGGAGTGGGGAAAACACTGGCAGTGAAACCAATTTCATAAGCCAAGCCAGCACATTTAATCAAAAGTTTATTTGAAGATAGTTTAAGATGTCTAATTTTTTTGTAGGCAGGAAAAAAACAATATATAGAAAGGGTACCTTAATTTGGAAAGGGGCAAAAAAAGTTCACATCTGAAAGAGAGCTTTTTTGTTATTGTGGTGGGTTTCTTGTTTTTATATAAGTAGGTCTGATTAACAATTAAAATGATACATTGATAGATGCAGTGAATTTTGTAGGTTGTGGTGATGTTGGTTTGGAAGCATGTGCTTGAGAAAGTAATTGAAAATGCTGAAAAGGTATTGTAATTGAAAAGAAAGTCCTAGGCTTTGTACACTACCTAAGGATCACTTTTTCATGCCCTTGTAGGTCACAGCAGAGGAACCATTGTGTTACTCAATATGAGGCTCAATATAGTTTAATTGGAAAGCAGATACTTTGGTTATTAGACTCGTAATTGAATTAAATGAAGGTCAGATTTAAATAGCTAATGGCCTTTCTGACTTAAAACTCAGATGAGTGAATGGTAGTAGCAGTAAACTCTTCTAAGTGATGCTGGTAGTAGCAGTACCTCTCTTAAATAAAAAGTTATTTGAATGTGAAAATCTTAAAATCGAGGAAGATCTAAGTGGAATTATAAGCTCTTTAATGTTCTCTTGGCCTTATTGAGCAATTGAGAAACAAGTTTGTAGCAGCCAAGAACTCTTACAGTAACTAGAAGTGACTGGGAAGTTGAAACAGATCATCCCAGAGGCAAAGATGGAAAAAATCAGCCCCTATGGAGAAGACTTGGAAGTGATCAGGGTTTTGTGGGAAATGCATTTCTCTAAGAAAACCAAAATTTTCATTTCAAACCTGGTTTGTTCTTTCCTTTTTGCTTATATCCAGATAAGATGCTGCCTCTTCATTGATTTGACCTATGGGGAGAAGTCGAGCTGTAAGTGACATTTTGAGAAAAGTTGGATCCTAAAAACTGCTTATGTGAGTGACTGGCTGTTGTGTGCAGGGTCTTTACAGAGATGTTGAGATCTGCTGTTGTGGAAAAATTGTGCAGTAATGTATGATGCAGTGTATTTCTCAGTGCTGTGTGTATGCTCTGTGTGGTGCCTGGGAGATGGACATTAGGCTCTGTGGGAGCTTCAGCATCACCTTCAGGGAGAGCAGGGTATCAGGATTTGTGCATAATCATTTCACAATTTATCCAAAGGCTCGGGCAGGCATTTGGGCACCTGATTTCAGCACAAGGCTCTGGAATGGGAAGCTTGCAATGCATGTCTGATATTCCTTTCAAAGGCTTTTTAAGTGATGTGGTATGCTCTTTACATGATTACTTCTGGGCCTCAACCAACAGACATTAATATGTGGAAAAGCTCCCAGTGACTTTGATTAGGGCTGGCTTAGTCACACACTGAACACTTCATTGCTGTCTGATGCAAGGCCTAAGTGAGAGGTACTTTATAGCTACCACAGGTAAACAAATATTATTGAATGCTTTATTTATAAGTAGGAAGTACAGTTGTCTGTATAATTCTTATTATTTTGCCCTGTTATTTACTAATAAATAAAATAAACTTTCATTTAAACTGTTGAGTAGGTACACCAAGGCTGTACTTTAATATAACACGAGAGTGATGTTGCCTGATTTGAATTTTTAGAGATGGAGCCCCAAGGCAATTTTTTTGTTTTGTTTTGACTGTCTTTATATTAGATTTATGAAAGGTAGAATGTGTGTAGCTCTGGGTGGTTCTAAAAATGAACTTTTCATTACTTGCATAATTTGTCTTACTGATGCTTCTTTTTTTGTATTAAAATATTAAAGAATTATACTAACTTGTAGTGAAATGGAATAGAATGCTAATTTAGAGGACTTCCCTTCGTACTCTGAGCTAAGTCTGGGACATGCCTTTTGGATTCTGTAATGCCTTCCTCAATTACATTTTGCAAGAAAAAGGAGACTTGTCCCACAGCATATGACAGTTGAACAGACTGTGGGGCTGTATGCATGTTAAATTCTTGTTAACATTAATCAGAAATACATGTGCACACTGAAATTAATAAACCAGCTGATATTTCCTCAGATACCTCACAGAAATGCCTCTAACTCCTGCACACAGTACCCATTCCTCCAAAGGGTGCATTCATGTGGAATTCGGGAGTTGGATGTGATGATGAAAGAAAATGTGGGTACAGAATGCAAAGATGAGAGCAGCATGACCAAGGCAAAAAGCAAGCAAAGTAATTTTTGCTGCAGAGTTATTAATGAATAAGCTCAGAAAGGGCATAAACCCACCAGGAAGAGAAATGATGTAATGTGGAAGTCCAAGCCCAAATTTTTAATTAGTGAATGAGAAATAGCATGTGGTAGATGTTGCATTAAACTTGTATGTGACTTGGTTTAGAAAGTTTTTGGCTGATAGTGTTGGTTAGATTTTGTCATTTGGGGTAAGGAGGATAGGTTTTCCCTCTTTTTAGATGAAAGGATCTAGAGGTGGGTAGTTTATCTGTGACCCCTTGGGTCTGGTATGGCAACCTCAGCCCCGAGTGCAGACATAACTACACAGACAAGGTACAGAAGAGGAAAGAGGTCTCAAAGGTCATAAGGTTCTTGTGAAGGGCATCCTGAAGAGAATTAGAGAGGTAGAGAGAGAATCAGGAGAAAGCAGGGCTGAAAAAGGGAAAAGACACTGAGCAGAGTCTGATCTGTGTTTTTAAGCTGGATCTGAGGGTGAAGGAGAAGGTGGAATATTGAATGTTACTAAGCTTTTTGCTAGAAATTAAGTTATACTTCCAGGAAGAGCTGCATGTGTTAGAAGGCAAAAGAGCAGGACAGATGTGACATGGTGGGGGAAGTGGCATGGGGATGGCAGTGACATTGAGGAGGAAGAGTTACTGGAGCAAACAGGGGATGAAGTATGAAAAGTGATGAAAAACTTACATTTTTATGTAAGTTGATGCTGAAGAGATGAAAGGCAACAAAGAATGACATAAGGAAAGTCAGCTTCTAGGCATATATTGTCTGAAGAAATCATTAGATACAGAGGAGAAAATAATGAGAAAATGATACCAAAAAGAGGAGAAAATGGTTAAAACCAAAAAGAACTAGCATAAAGAAGTCTAGGATTACAAGCATACAATTCTGCCAGGGCAGAGAACAAGAGTATTTTAACGAGGAAGATTTCAGAGCTGAAGGATAAAAACATTTGTAGTTATAGATGTCAAGTTGGTCGGTTCTCTCCTGCCAGGAATGCCCGCAGCAGGACATAATAGTCAAGAAAGCAAATGTTGTGCATGAACTGTGCCTGTTGGTTGGAAAACCAGGCCTCTCATCTGTAGGGAATTAAGAGAGAGCTGTGGTTAGGAGTAGAGCCTGGAGGAAACCAGAGGTTCACAGAAATAGACCTGAAGAAAAATAGGAAAGGGAATATTTGGAACAGAAGAGAAGTCAGCATTGTGCATAAGCTGGAAGTAGTTACACAGATAAGTATGAAAGAGGGGCAACTGGGAAACATTTTGGATATTAAGAAAATTGTGGGTATTTTGTCAGAGTCTTTCCAATTTGGGGACAAGTTACGTGTTAACAAACACCAAAAAAATGAAACGTAAAATTGGAACTGCTTTTATGGGATGAAAAAAAAAGGAGTTGTGTATTATAGTGAAAGTGTATTTATTTAGTACCTTTTGGCTATATAAAATTGGTTTTGGACTGGTTTTAGGATTCTTCATAAAACAAAGACTTATTAAATTTACTTGGCAGCTGTGCAGTAAGGTAAAAATGAAATAAGCTGTGCTTGGTTGAGTTTTTCTTTTTTTTTTGCTTTCCTTTCAAACAGCCTTTGGCAGTTTTCCAGTTTTTATTTTAAGCAGATTAGACCCAAAAACAGTGATTACATTTAACATCTTTGGAAACTTTTGATCATATTTAGCTATCATGAGTTGTAGGGGGCAGTGTCCTGGAGTCCAGTTTGTGACCTAATTCAGTGTAGGTTTAGTGAACGAGCTCTGCTGTCTGGGTTAGCTGGGGTAATTAGGGCCCTGAGAGGTGGCACAGTTTCTCTTTTATCCTGTGACATGGGGACTGTGCTGTACTGAGGAGTGTTAATGAGAAGGGGACTGTGCTGACTGAATTATTGCTGTTGAGCCTCACAAACTAAATTAATAGAAATCTAAATAATAGTTTTTTGAAATGTCACTCTACAGGGATTTTAAATATGAATGGCTGCATTGACAGGTCAAAAAATTTTTTCCTGAACTTTTATTTTTAGGAATAAATAGTCATTTCCACCTGTTACTTTAATGAAGAAATTCAGATTTAAACATTTTTTGTTCATTTGCAAGGATTGGCAAAGCAATTTTCTATATATAGTATTCAAAATATGATGCCACCCTCTCCAGTAGGTGTAGCATTAAGTAAATAAAAATATTTGTATGCTGACCTGCCATTCTTGATGGTAACATTGGAAAAATGAAGTAAATATATATGGACCTTACAAATACAGACCAGTGTTTTCAGAAGAACAAAGGCAGTAGGGTTAAGAGAAATTAGCTTATAAAAGGTACTTGGTGGTGATTTTCAGTATTGCTATCTATGTAAAACCATCCTTTTTTGCAGAGTTTTGGATTCCTTCTTGAATTTTGAATGTTGAAGTATTTTCCATCCTCAATAAATTTTATTCTAGAGCTTGACTTCTTTTTTCTTTTTAACTTTGACTATTTGAGCATAGTTTAATTTTGTATACCTATGAGATTCTGCAGAAAATTTAAATTTCTTTCCTTTTACTGGAATCTTAGCTCAAACCTCACATAAGTTACATGTTCTGCTTCATTTGCCATCTGACTGAAAAAGAAACATTTCATCTGGGCTTTTTGTTGTTTTGTGGTGGGTTTTTTCCCCCTCTTTTATGAAAGACTCAGATTTTAGTACCAGTGCCCATGCTGCCTGTGTTGGCTGAAGGCTGTAGACTGCAGCAGTGGACTGCACTTCAGATCTGACTTGTTAAGTGAATGCTTTCTTTAAATGCAGCCTTGTAACTTCTTTGATGTTAAAAAGTGAAACTTCTGGAGAAGTGCTTCAAGTGGAGAGGTCATTGTTCAGCTGGAACTAAGCTAATTCTTTGTGATCATAAAGATGATGTGTGGAGTTTCTGACTTTCACTGGTTTGTTCCTGAATCTTTTCACAAATGCACTAAGGGCAGGCTATTTTACTTTGCTGTTAATTTTATCATTATTTTCATGTTCTCTTTTGAAAAGTTTCTGTTACTGCTGTAAATTGCTTTATTCATAATAATTATGTTGTTATGTTGAACTTTTCAAGGAAAATCTGTTCATCTTCAAATTGAAATACAGTTTTCAATTTGTTTACAAAAGAGGAAAATTCACTGAGCACTTGAGACAAATACTGGTGGTGACTCAAGGAGATTTTTGTGAAAGTTGATTAGGTCTGTGCTTAAAAACAACAGTTTGTTGCTTATGTATTAGAAATTCTAAAACATGGTACTTGGGCAAATTGAATAGCTGCTTGCAAGATGAAAATAGATAAAACAGAGTCTTACATTGCTACAACATTTAAATAAAATCGTGTTTATTCTGTGATGTTCTATGCATTATGGCCTGAACCTTTAAATATTTGTGCCTATAAATAACTGTTTATTTGAGTAAGTGTTCCAATTTGTATATATATATTATCAAGAAAAGATTCTTGCTTCTTAAAAAAAAGCTTTACAGAATCATTGTGCAGATATTATTATCTTTTTCTAAGTCTTTTATTTCTCTAATCATTAAAATATCATGTAGTATGTGACCTATCTTAACAAGCACTAGATGTATTGGATTCTGGCGTTTTCAAGGGTAAATGTTTTCCACCTGTGTGTGAGCATCCCTCACCCTGGGAGAGATTTATCACAGGACAAGTTCAAAACTTTGTAACTTGATTTTTTGTACACTTGGCTATTTTGTTCTAGTGCTTAAAATGCAAGGGGCAAATATAAAGGCAGGCTCACTGAATAATTGCCTCCAGCTCCTGAAGGAAGTAATTCTGAAGACTAACTAAAACAAGAAAGGGGTTTTAGGACTGAGTAACACTTCAAATAGCCTATAATTCAGAAAGGCTACCTGTGAGGAAGGAGCAGATGTCATGAAAGGGAGGCAAAAAAAAAAAAACCTGAGTGTGCCACTAGCAGCTGGGAGAGTGATGAAGTACTAAATTGTTCCAAAACATTTGAAGACAGAGCTGTAGTATACCTTAGTGCCATAATGCCTCTATATGTATGCAGCTGTCATAGGAAAAATTATGGATGACCTATTAAAAGTGAGAGAGCTCAGAGAATGCCCAGCAGAAATCCATCTAGAAATGCAGACAGTGAAGAAACCATCATGTGGAAATTGCCTGATCTAAGGGAGATTAAAGAACAATGTTTGTTTGGTTTTTTGGTTTTTTTTTTTTTTCCAAAGGAATCAAGATTTGTTTTTCTCACTATGTATGACTCACTATGTCCCTTATGCAGGGAAGGAGGTGAACTTTAGTTCCAACAAAGATACATAGTCCAGAATGCTCACAACTGGGCTCTTTCTCCTCACCCAGTTATCAGCTGGCTGTGTCCAGCTGAGCGACAAGGACACAACCAACAAAAAATGTTATGGGCCTGGGACTGCAGTGCTCAGAAAAACTGACACATTTATCTAAAACTGTGTAGAAAAGCACTGTCCTTCCAAACATGCCAGTCACTTCTGGCCTCTGGAGTTTTAAAGTTTTAAGGGATGAAATTAACTCAAGGCAATATTGTTGATTGGCTCTCATGTTACTCTAAATGCAAAAGCCTCAAAATTGTGTTCACAGTGTTGGTTGGTACAGTAACGCCAATGTAGAGTAAAAAGGTTTTACACTGAGGAAGGAGTGTCTGCAAATAGATTCCTGTTGAGCAAGTCTCCCCTCCCACAGATGTATTTTTCACTCTGTTCATGAGTTGGGCAGAGGGAGGCTGTTATGTACAGCTGTCATTATGCCAGGTGGTCCTGGGCTTGTGCCACAGACTCAGACCTCGCTGGTCTCTCTCTGAGTAGATGTTGGCAGCTGCTTTGCCTCTCAGAATCACCTGTAAATCTCTTTCATCTCAGTTCATGGCTCTATTGGTGTTGAAGACAATGGGGGTCCAGTTGCATCACTGGGGATGAAGCTGCAGCTCAGACAACTGAGGGCCCTGTGGGTCTGCAAAATCTGATGAGACTGGAAGAGACTAATTTGATTTCCCTGCTTTAGTTTCATTTTGAGATCTAGCAATGAGTGGATGGGGGAAGGAGGTTGGGGCATAGCTATGGGCAGGGGGAGATCACCTTGTTACCTGGTTATATTATATATATAAAATATATATTTCCAAGGGACAGGACACATGAAGCCAGGCAGGGCTGGTTTTATAACACAGAAAGCTCAGTAGCTGCGTAGCCACATAATACTTAAGTGTAATTAATTGGAATTTGAGATAGTGAATAGAAAATAATCTGAGTGAAAAATTTTAAGTATAAAACCATTTATGTGTCTCTATAGTTTACAGCAACATATGAAATCCAGAGCTGTATGCAATATTTTAGTGATAATGTTCTTTTAGAACAGAATAATATATTGCTGTGGTATTATATTATCAAAATGCAAGACTTTTGAAAGGAAACAGTACCTTTTGTTTAAAAGATGAGTAAATACCTACACAAACTTTCATGATGTACAACCTATAAACCTGGAATAGACAATTATCCTTACAGTGTTTTTTTTAGCACCTTCATTTTTCTATTAAGAGACATGAACGTAGTAAATTCTAAAGAGGATGGATGATGAGAAAAGGGGAGGAAACTGAAAATACTAAAACGTGTTTTCTTTTTTGTTCCCATGGTAGTAATGAGAAATCTAGTAAATAGTAAGAAATGGGAGGCACTATAGTCACATAATCAAGGTTCACAAGTCATGAGCAAACATCTCAAACTCATTGATAGAAACCTTTTTTTTTTTCTTCTGAGTTCTCCAGGGTCTCAGTCTACACAGTTTTTAGGGTGGTTTTTAACATTCTGGGGCACTGCTGCTGGTCATCCTGCACATCTCTGTGGGAGCAGAAGGGGATGGGGGACACTGGACCCTCTAGGCTTGTGGCAGCTACTCTCACCAACACAAGTGAGCATGCAGGGGGTGAGGTGTCTGCACGACGGGAGCTCCCTCCCCAGGTGACAAAACCCTTTCAGAGCTGCCTGTGACCTGCAGGGGACACTTGGTGACATACTGCCTATCCAGGTGCTCTGTGGTGGCAGTGTGACAAGGCTCAGGCTGGGATCCACGTGGGGACTGTGTGTGGTTCAGGCTCCA
Source organism: Anomalospiza imberbis (assembly GCF_031753505.1). Taxonomy (NCBI): domain Eukaryota; kingdom Metazoa; phylum Chordata; class Aves; order Passeriformes; family Viduidae; genus Anomalospiza; species Anomalospiza imberbis. Next base: position 11,218,602 of record NC_089693.1, on the reverse strand, counting down.
GACTCTCCAGACCAACTCTGTGATGTGTAACCATACAATCAAACTTAGCTGCAGTTGGAAACTTGTGTTAGTTCATGCCCTCATATTTGTCCTGAGAGATTCACTGCAATGTATCCTACATTAAGATTTTCAGCTAAATAATGTTGATAAATACTGTTGGAATTGGTTCAGGGGCAGAATTGGTTGAGCAGTGAACAGTGAAAAGAGAGCCCTGTGCCTTGAACCATGAGGGGTAAAACTAAATCAGAGCAATCCCTCAGGTCCCCAGCATGTGAATGGAATTACAGAAGTAGCAAAACAGTATTTTTCAATGTAATTATTTTATTTACTTCCAGAGCACAGATTTCTAAGCAGAAATGAATTTAAAAGCAAAAAAAAAAAAAAAAAAAAAAAAAAAAAGAAAATTCTTGCTGTGGAAGCAGAGCTGTATTTTACCTTCCAAGAAAGGCAGACATATTCTGGTGCTGTGGAAACATAAAGGCTACTTCTATAAAACTAACTACCACATGAGTATGTAATCTTTGAAGGCTGCATTTACTTTGATTAAAGAACAAATGCTGCACATCCATAATTTTATTTAATGCAGTTTTGATTGCTTTGGGTCATTTATCTTTGGCAATAAAAGTAAAGTTGATCAGTGAAGCCAAGAAACAACAGGTTTTTTGGTTTGATCAGCATGAAAGCTTTGTTATGGGCAACAGATTTAAAAATAATTCCAGGAGGTGGGATGAATCTGGAGTAATTACACAAGTGTGTCATCTGTGTGATTTAATAATATTCAGGTAAACCAAAGAGGAAAAGTAGTTTATTGTCACAGATTATGTTGCAGCTTTGTTCTTGTAATACAGAACTGGAAAGAAACAGGACTCCTCATCTGAATAGCTGTGTATTCTCTAAAAAATCTCTGCTTTTATATTGCAGTGTATTAGTTAACAAAAGCAATCATGCAAAACCAGAGTACATTAATGCAGCCAGATAATTTCTTATTGTGTACAGCTGTACAGGAAACAAATACAAAGTTAATGTTTAAATTTATCAGATATTTTCCATTAACTTTCTATTTAACAAATTATCAGATACTGTGTGTAATATCCAATCTCCAGAAGTCTTAATGATCATGGATGTGCACAGTAAGAGATTAGCATAAAATTAGCACTGATGCAGCTATTAAAGAATCTCGAAAGATTGTGATATCCTGGTATATAAATTGGGCTGCAGAATACATCTGAGCTTTGTCAAAACCCCCAGGCTAGCTGAGTTCAAAAATACTTCTTTTCCCCTGGGGTGCAGTCCCTATGCTCCTTCCCCCTGTTTATTACTTTGTACTAATCTTCAAATTCACAGAATAATTTTTAAAGCTGTAGGGGGCCTGCTTCCAGCTGGTGCATCTGTTAGGATCAAACCTGAGAAAGGAGGCAAATTGCTGAGTGAGTCTTGGGCTTCTAAGTGTTTTCATTTCCATATTTGCTTTTTTAGCACAGTGCTTGGGGTGGGAGTTCGGGGGTGTCCTTGGTTTTTTGGGGGTTTTGTTGTTGTTGTGTTTGGGTTTTTTTAAACTTTCTGAAGTTTGCACTTTCTGGGACGGGTGCAGCAATCTCACTGTATATCATGTCAGGGTGTCTATATTATGGCTTCACATCGTCTGGTACTTACTGTAAATCAGTCTTTTTAATTATATTGTGATAATGTCCCATTTCCAGTCATTTTCTTCAACCCTGCTCTTATCAGAGGGTCACACTGAATTGCAGCTTTTTAGCCTATTTCATCTCTCTACTGAATGCTTCAATTTTTAAGATATCTAACAGGGCTCTCAGGGAACCAAGCATATTTTTAAAAGGATCTCTTAGCCCTGTAGGGAATATTGTCACTAAAATGAAATATTTCCAACATGAAGCAAACTCTTTAAATAGTCTGAAATTAATTCTGAATCTTTTCAACACCAGAATTTGGGATGATGTGTTTTCTTTCATATTCCTCCTCCATCTCTTCAAACTGGCTCGTTTGTCCCTTTTGGATACAACTTCCTTCTACTTGCAAAGCAGTAATTATCCTAATTACGCTTCAGCATTTAAAGCCATCTCTGGAAGATGATTTACAAGAATTACATAAGAGATCTATATACAATGACACACTTGCTTGTTTGGCCTGAAGCATTTTATGTTTTCCAGCTTAATCAGAATTCTTATGATGAGTAGAGAAGTTCTAATGAATTTCTGCATGAGTTTGTGCCTGAAGATGCTTTCAAAATTGTACTTTTTTTCTCTCTGAACAGCTGAAGTAGTAAAGCAATGCTTTATTACTGTGACTTGCTCTAAGGTGTTGTGACTATTTGAGATCACAGTTTCCACCACTGTGTGCAACAGTTTCCAGTAGCTGAAAAGGTAAAAATGAGCATAGACTGAGTGGAAGCTAGAAATAGTATCAAGAACAACAGGCATATTGATGCACTCTGTGAACCAACACGTGATTCTTGTTCAAAGTGCAAAATTTAAAGAAAATATGAACACAAGATAATCTACAAAAACACTGAAGTTTTTCTACCTCTGCTTTTGATATCTCACAGCTGAAGCTTGGGACATAAATTTGGTCCTCTGGGTGATGGTAGAGGAAACAACAGTGGATTTTTTTTTATGAGGACCCTATGGCAGCATTTGGTTCTCCTGTCTATTTATTTATCAGATATAGTTATCAGATCAGCTGAAAATGAGTGGTGGGGCAAGATATGGCAGTAATTTGATTATGTCCATTTGGAGTTTTGCAGTTCTACCCAAGATTAATCTCAACTTTATTCTGCATTGTTATTTTGGAAAATTGGCCATTGACAGACAACATACATAGTGAACTGATAGTGCAAGATAACACAGTGATGAGAGTCATGATCCAGTGAGCTTGAATTCATCCTGAAAAGCCCACAGGAACATGGCATTATGGCTGATGGTTTAAATTAGCAGCCTGGTTCAAAAGACTCCCATCACAGATAGAATGCTTTCAGTGGAAAATGTGTTCTAAGTAATTTTCTGAGCTTCCAAACTCTAATCCCTATAACATTTCTGAGGTGCAGTGCTTGCTTACAGTGCAGTACTAAAAACACAATCTTCAGAAGCTGGTTTTTCTTCACTCTACAGAAGTCTCACAGGAAAATTGAGAATTTATTCCAATCCCATTTGGCTTACTACATCTCTATATACACTACTAAAAGTATGAAGTATCAACATAGAGGGGTTTAATATACATTTAAAATTGATTATAGAATCATCCAGGAGCTTCGCTTCTTGTAGCTTTTGCATCTGCCTCTAAAATAGCAATGGGAATGTGGTTCAGTACAGAAAATCTGGTGGCTTCTTGGGGTAAAACTGTTACAGCAGAAGTGCTTGTAATGAAGAGGAAAGTAATTGAGTCATCTACCATAACATATTCTACTTTCAAAATGTTGAGGTTATGATGATGCAGTCTTGTCCTAGACAACATTTAAGTTTTTTCTTGGGATGAGACAGGCTGTGCCAAGCTGTTCTATTAGGTGAGATTCCCTGCTCAAAGTATGTGTTACTGCTAACACAGGGAATGACTTATAAAAAAATAAATGAGTGGCTGATGCTTTCTTAAAATATAGCATCAGATATTAAAACTTTCTTGCAGGGCAGGTTTTTTGAACAGACATTTCAAGTGAATTTATGAAACTACAAAAATGCTTCAGCTGCTGACCAAGCAACTGGAAAGGTTCACCTGTGCTTCAGTGGTGGTTCACATGCCATTATTCCTATGACCTTAAGTTACTGGGTAGGGACACTTCAGAAACCTCAGTGTGGCAAAATTGGGGTATTGACTGAATTCCACTGCTGGATATTCCTACACCAGGGAAGGATTTTGTTATTACTTCTCAAATTATATTACTGCCTTTTCATAAAAGTCTGCAAAGTAATTGTGATGTAAATGACCATACAGATTTCATGGATCTGGACTTCATTTGGACTCATCTCATGTTTTGAGAGGCAGAATGTAAAAGGAGGACTTCTGTCTATATGCATACTAATGAATACTAAATTGTTTTGGGAAAGAATTAGGTCTTCTGATTATTGTGCCATGTTGTTCAAGTCAAATATGACCTCAGAAGCTTAGCAACCAAATTATTTTCCAATGCTTGCTCTTTAGACTGCTTTGATGTTCATGCATAATGTTTTCCTAGGTGGGTCAAAGTTTCTTGTATTGTGGGAAAAATGGGCAAAAAGTAATTAATTTTTAGATTATGCTTTTATTTGGGAATGTGAATGTGAAGGAGATTGTGTGGCTTAAAGCTCAGCTAGTGGTCAGCATAATAGAAGGTGAAATGTGATATTGACCAAGGAAAAGTTTTGCAAATTAAAGTAGTTTCAACTGCTCATAGAGATTACAGGAGATTATCTGTAATCACTCAAGGGGAAAAAATAGCCTCGTGGAAAGGTTAAATAGATGTATCTTTGAAGCAGAACATGGTGGTCAGGAAAGTTCATAACATTGGATAAACCTAGAGAATGGGGTTTTGGAAAATAAATCTGAAAATACTGCAGCTCTGTATTTGGAATCAATTGTCTACCACAGTTTTAAATCTTGTATTCAGTTCTGTTGAGCTGTTCTAAAAATGATATTGCAAAGAAGATAAGGATTGGTGGGTTGGTATTCACTGCTGTAGCATATCATTGTATCAAAAAGCTTAGCAGGATTCAAGAAAGGATTAAACATTTCCTCTAAAAATGAGAACATCCATGTTTATGAAAAATAGGGTAAAAATTTGTTGGAAATATGTCCTGAAGCTGTAGGGCTGAGAAGTCATTCACTGACTGGAAGTAAACAGAAAGCAATTTCTGTTAGGCTAGTTTCCTGATTGGAAAACCAGTTTCCCTTGCATTTGCTGGAGCTGCAGTGCTGGGAAGTAGCATTGTAAACAAAATATAAATGTTGTTTAGCATAGCACAGGGGCTCTGTAGCTCTCTCTAGTGTATGAGAGATGTACATGTGTGACAGAATTGTGACAAAAAATACACTACCCTGACTGCAGATGTTACATGTTTACATTTTTAAAACAGACAAATGGAAGCTTGAATTCTTCCTGGAAGAGATTATCAGCCCAATCCAAGGAATTCATGAAGGAACTCAGATTTCCCAGTGGGTTTTGACATCTCTTGCTGAGGGTACCAGTGTTACTAGCACTATAGCTGGACATAAACTTTAGGAAACAAAATTCAACAAAAAAAAATGTCAACATGAAATCACACAGCCCAGATCCTAGTGAGATTTTTTTTTTAATTGCATCTTTCATTTCTGTAAAATTTTCCGGAAAATCTTTCCCCTTGTTCTCTATTTTGCCACTATTTTTATTATTTGTTAGATTTAAGTGTTTATACTTATACAATATGTGGGATTTTTAGTTCAGCAGCAAAACTTTAGCTGCATGTGGCTACTAAAGGTAGGAAAAAAAATGGCACCAGTGAACAGAATATTTCTGCTTGAGACTGTGTGCACTCATTAATAACTGAGCCTCCAGGAGGGAGTGGAGATACTTTATTTGCTTACACTTTTCCTGTTTTCTTTCTGTAACAAACTACCTGTATTAAAGATTTTATCACTTAACATTGCATATGAAGGGAGTGTGATTGCCTAAATCATATTTTATAGTGGTTTTGTTCATCATACTCATTCTAATTCAGTGAAACCCTGTTTTTGCTGAATTAGCTTTCCTGGAAACAATAAGTAATATTCCCTGTCAATCACCTGGCAGGAGGTGTTTCCAAGAGTGCTGATTAAGCAACACATGGAACTAGAGCCTGCAGGAATCACTTAAAACCAAAAAAAAACAAACAACAACTCAATAAGAACATTTTATGAAAATTCTTTTGGTGGGTTTGGGAACCTGAAGTGTGAACAGCAAGGATGGTAATGCTTGAAAGCATAAGAGAAATAAGATAGGAATGGAGAGAATAAATTGAATTTTTTCTCTTCAATTTACTCTTACCTTGTACGAGTCTTTTTGAGTCAAATGTTGAAGTTTTCCATTTCCTGTAGAAACTGTTATGGATTTATGTTGTTGCTTTTTTTCTATTAACGATATTGTCATTTTTCTAGAAGTCTGTCAGTCTATCCTGATAACATCACAGGTTGATGCCCTACCAGAAATCTATGATGTAGAATTTTTGTAACTTACTTTATTAAATGCAAATATGCAAGCCATGGAAAAGGAGGAAGCTTCAAATGCTAAAGACACTTATGTATTCCCAATATCCAGTTTCCAAGAATTGCTTCTAAATATAGAGCATAACAGAGAAAACTTCTCTAACACCAATTTTACATTAATAATAATAATTAACAAAAAACCAAACAAGTAAATAAAAGCAGCCATTTGTCCTTGTAGAATCCAAAAACTCACACTGTTGGAGAACTCATTGACCTGTGCATAATTGCACATTTTTAATCCCTTAAGACCAAGATTATGCTCAATGTGATATTAAATAAGGACAGCTGTATGGAGCCCTACTAGAAAATTGCATCTAAATTATTCAGTATTGTAGCCATGCTTATCTTCTTTCAAAGAGACAGGTAAGATCCTGATTATACAAATTTCTTAGTGCTTTGTGCCAACTACCTTTACCTCTTTATCTTTAAGACATGTTTTTGTGTTGCCCTCAAATTACTCTCAGACATAAACCCACACTGAAATATTTTATCAGTCATATTTTGTCTCTGTGCCATTGCTGCTCAAATAGTTTGAAGTGCTGCTCAGTGTTGGCAAGGGTCTCCGATGAAGAAAGCAGTGGAAAGGAGCCCAAACCAAGAATTCCCAGGGTGGGAGGGAGATCATGTCGGTGCCAGAAGCAGGGACAGGGCCCTCCTTGTGGCAAACTCAGGTTGGTGCTGAAACCTCTCAGAAGAAGGCAGTAGTTAGCACAATTTGCAGCAGGCAAAGGCCACTGACACAGCAGGTAAGAGACAAAGCCTTTTCCACAGTTCTCTCTTGTCAGGAACCAGAAGGGCTTGATTTCATGAGCTGGGCAGCTGGAGCTGACAAGACTGAATTTCTTGGGAATAAGTAAGCCAAGAACTTGTCATAATCACAGAAGGGTTTGGGTTGGAAGAGACCTTACAGAGTGCCTAGTTCAACCCCCTGCCATGGGCAGAGATACCTTTCACTGGAGCAGGTTCCTCAAAACCCCATCCCACTTAGTCTTCAATGTTTCCAGGGGTGGAACAGCCGTAATTCCTCTGGGTAATTTGTTCCAGTGCCTTACCACCCTCAGAGTAAATTGGAACTCCTAATATCTAATCTAAACCTGCCCTCTGTCAGTTTAAAGTCCCCCAGCTTGCTGGCCACACTCCTTGGGATGCAGTCCAGGACATGTTTGGATCCCTGGCCTGTGGGTGCACATTGCCAGGTCATGTTGAGCTTCTTATTCGCTGCCACCCCCATGTCCTTCTCCAGAGGGCTGCCTTCAATCCATTCTCCACCCAGACTGTGTCTGGGCTTGGGACTGCCCCAGCCCAGCTGCGTATATAATATATACTACATTGGTGTTTTCTTCAGCAGTTTAATGGAATGTGTTTTCTCAGCATCATGCTGAAGTGGCATACTTCAGAAGTAAAAATGCTGGGGTCTTTGAGGCTTGTGAAATTGTAGGCTAGGGCTTTTTTTTTAATCCCAAAAGTTTGGAAAATACCAAAATTCTGAAGGTTTTATTTGGACATCTGAAGTTTCTACTAAGTAGAGCCTTTGATTGCTAGGAGGGTCAGTGCTGTGGAACATACCTGTGCTCAGCACACCTACACCTGTCTGAGGAGGGGCTTGGTGTCTGTGGTGCTGAGAATCCCTGGGGTTTAAAATGCTCATTTGTCAAGCAAAGTGTAGCAGAGCTCCAGACAATGCAAATCCACAAGCCACAACTGCACCTGCTATTCATTCAAGGTGTAATTAATGAGAGTTTGGAAAATCAGTAGTGTATTAGATTTCAAAATTAAATTAATAATGGTGTATTACCTGTGTATGAAATCAGAGGAAACAAGGAGCATCTTTTGATGAATAAACATCTGAGGCTTTCATTTTCTGCCCTTCTTACAAAACTAATGCCTTTTCCAGGTTTAAATTTGCAATATCAAATAAGTTGCAATTGCTAGAAGTCCAGGCTATTTAAAAAGTATTCAATTAAATCTGGTAAAATTATTAGAGTGAACAAGATTTATTTTTTAAAAAGTTTATATGTAATGACTGCATTGCTTGCTCTTGCACAGAGAGACTTACTCCCTGTGCAAGAGTATACATCAATCATCTCTTTCTGCTTCCTTGGAGGAGAAGAATAATGGGTGCTTTGGGTTTTTTGTGGAAAAATCAGAATGGTTTCTCACTCCTTGGGTAAAGAAGAGCTGCTGCCAGCTTTGTGATAGATTTGGCCTTAAATGGATAAAGACCCTTGGCTTTTTATTGGGAACTGAGGGAGCCCAGAATTAGCCTCTAAACCAGGTCCTGATACTGAGTGATAGATGATTCTGTCTGGAGTGCCTACAGCTTCTCCTATCCTTTCCCTGCAGTGACAGAGAGAACATTAATTTTCTGTAAGTGTGTTGCTACAAATATGACTTTAATATAATTTTCAGATGTTTGACTAAAACCCTAATGTCTTCCAATAATTCTGTTCTATAATCCTGTGTCACTGATGATTGTAGACAGTGACAAATGCCAGATCATGCCTGATGGTTGTCTCCTGCCTCCAGTTACCTTACTGGTTTGGATAATGTAATATTCTTTGTTAGGCTGTTCTAAGTTCATTATCCTTCATAGAACAGCAGCACAGGGGCTTGATGGATGGGTGAGTGCACAAGCAGATCCAGAGAGCTGCAAACCACCATGGAAGGAGGGACAAGAGCTGGAGGCAGTGCCCACTGCAGCTGAAGGTACAAATGAACATGTGCTTTTGGCTTAAATGGGCATGGTTTTCCCCCAAAACATTACATTGCAGAAGCCAATTGTTTGGTGCTTTTTCCCATTCCTTTCCTCTTTGCTTGCTTACTACACAGATATCTTGGTATTGCCCTTCTGCTGCAACATAGGCTCCATTTCCTTTACTTCCACTTCCATCCCTGAAATCCAAGTCATGAACCCTGGGCCTTTGTAGAGTCCTGATGTCCCCTCAGTATCCAAAGTTGCCCTTGCATTTCTTCTCCATTCTGTGTTTCAACCTGTGCTTTGTCTGCCTTTTACTCAGTGTCTGTAGCTGGCAAAGTAAATGTAGAGGAGGGTAGAATTACAGTGAGAAAGTTTATCTGCTGTGATTCTTCTACTTTGTTTAGCATCCCTGCTGAAGAAAAAGACTCAGAAGTGCTACATTTGTGGCATTAAATGGTGTCCCAGATACCAAGAGAGTACTCATGTAGTCTCTGATTAGGTTCTACCAGTATAATTGAATTTGGATTTGCAGGAAATTTTGAAGGTTTTCAGGAATTGTAGCTGGAATTAAATTGCTTTGAACATTAGGGGTACAAGCAAGTGCAGTGACCATTTGCCATTATAAAAAGCCTTTATAAGCAGTACAGCATCAGAGAGGCACTGCATCGTGAAGAAACATTAAGGGGAACAGACTTTCAAATGCAATTGCCACTAATTTCTTAGCTAGTGGGCAGAAAAATCACTGGAACTAAATTTCTATGTGTTCATACTTAAATTTTGAAGTCAGCAGCCACTGTGATCTTATTACTTCAGAGAATTTAATAGTAAATTTTGTTTTGATTTTTGACTGAAGAAAATGTACTTGAATTAGTAAGGAATGCTGTGCATTTCAATGTCTGTGAAGAGGAAAGAAATGCTGTTTAGTTACTGGCTTGTGAAGATTTGCTGTGTTTCTCTAATTATTGAAATAGTTTTGCTGTTGACCTCTATAAATCTTTGACTCTTCTGTATGTAGACTGAGATATCTAAACCAAACTCTTAAAGTAGGTTGGGTTTTGGGATGTTTTCTGGTGGGTTTTTTATTTGGTTGCTTGTTTGTTTGGGGTGGAATTTTTTTTGTTTGTTGTTGGTTTTTTAACTTTTTTTCTTTTTTTTTTTTTTTTTATTTTTTTGGGAGGGTGTTGATTGGTTGATTGGTTTGGTTTGTTGGTTGTTGGGGTTTGGTTTCATTTTAAGAATATGCCCTGAATCTGCCAGAGTCCTTTCAACCTGATTTTAAATGGGTATTGTCAGAACACCCTTGATCTTGGCCGGGTAGGTTTTCACTTTGCATCCTCTCATAGCTGTGTGATAAGAGACAAGAGGGGGAAGTGTCTTGTCCAGTGGGCCAAAAGGCTTGTATGGTAGCAGGAAGGTAGCAGGAAAAGTTGAGAAGTGGTGTTGCTGAACTCAGGACTTGCTTCCTACAGAAATTGCTTTTAGCCTTTGCTGCAACCTTTTCCGGGTTGCTTTTTCTGCACCTCTCTTTAGACAACATTAGCTGTGAGAGAGGGGGTTCAGACCAATATTGCCACCAAGGGCATGGCTGTGGTGCAAGAGCAGGGAATAACAGAATTTACAGAGGGCCAGATTCACTCTAAAGTTATTTAAAGCTGAGAATAGAGTTCATGTTGTTTGCAGACATCTTTTCTGTCAGTGGCAATCTCTCTCTCTCTCTCTCGGTCTCTCTCTTTCCCCTCCTCTCACCCCCAGCCCTGGGGAGTCAAAAGGGGATTTACTGGCCCTGGCCAGAAGAAGTCAGAGCAGCTCTGAGGATTGACAGGTGTCACAGTGCTTTGCACTGGGTCAGAATGCAGTAAAGATTGCAGTTCATTAACAAAATGAGTTCATGAACAAAATTAGAAAGAAGGAAACAGGTAATCAACTTTCTAGTAAGGAAGGAGTGTTTTCCTACTATAGCTAAGCACTGACAAAAGAGGATGATGGCATTATTTCCAAGAATTCCTATAATTATTTCAAGCTTTATGGCTTTGTACTTTAGTGATAGGTGGTGGCTCTTTTCTAGCTATCATTGGCCTTTCTCATTGGGAATAGTAGAATTGAAACTGAGTTTGTATTTATCTGAAAGTGCAATGTCTTTTTGTTTTGGTCTTGTGACATTTGTCTTGCCACTGCATTTGTTGTACCATGGTGTCATGAGATTGAAGAAGTCCATCACCTTGATCTTTACTGTTATTCTAACACTGGTCTTGATATCTCTGATTGCTTTATAGACATTGTTTTCTTGGCATAGGGCTGCTCCCAGAAAAATGGAACAATATGCTATGGTTGAATACGGGTTTGAATCCCATAATTTCCATGAGCTGGCAAACAATAGCCCCTTGCAGACTGAGATGCATAATTTAAATCAAAACACATCTTCTGTAGAATTGACACATACTGTGTTAAGGACTGCAGCTGATAATCTTCCACAAGACAATCCTGGTGACTGTATGAATGTGTGTGCTAATGCTGGCACTGTTCTTCTGCTGAACCGTGGCATTTTATTCATGGAATCCTATTGCTTTTATTTGAATAGTTTGATGAATAAGGGAGGAAAAGAGCTTTCTTCAGAAGGACTAAGATGGCAGCATCAAGAACAAGGATTAAGCAATGCTGCTTCAGGGAGGAGCATTAGACCTTAATATTTGTGTTATTGCCACTGAGGTATCTTAGGCTAAATTCTCAAAGGTTTGCAAAGGGTTTAACCACACATGCCATTCAAATCAAGGGAGTCACGGAGCTAAAACCCCATGTAATGTTCCATGAATGTATCTCCTGGGTGTTAATTTCATCATCTAAAATATATAGCATAATGGATAGTTGCTGCATGAATACGAAGTTTTAGGTCCCTCTAGGGACTCTGCTAACAGCACAAACCATGAGAGTGTATCTGAGTTGTTTATGAACAGAAGCAGAGTCCCAAGAGTGAGACACAGCTATAAATTCACTGCAGTCTGTGCCTATCTATTGTTATTTGTAATAACTGAGAGAGCAGTTTTGCTCTAAAACTACTTCCTTTAAGAGTTTTAACTGAGAAGCTCTGCTTGAAAATCACTCCTGATAGTTGCAGAGCTTTGCTGGAGAAAAGACTCCATTTTCTCTATCAGTGTTTGTGGATTGTATCACACTTTCATTTTGTACTCAACATGGTTATTTAGTCAATTCATGTGAATGTGTCATTGCAAATGAGTTTAAGAATGCATTTTATTACTGGACCTTATTTGGTAATAGATAGTCTATTAAGACAATTACATGTTTCATTAAAATGTGGTGTTAACACATAAGGTATACGGACGTGCTTAAGAGACTTTACACAACTCAAATGTTGTGTTGGGTGGTTTTTTGCTAAGAAAGAAGAGATGAAATGTCTGATGAATTGTTGGAGTGTTCAGTTCCTCCCTTTTTCTAACACCAAACGCAGGTTAGGCCCAGTCAAAGCAAAGGTACAGCACAATGTGGAGGAGAAATTTCATTTTCAACCTTGGAATTTACCATAGTATATTACTGACAAGTGTTTTTATGGAAACAGAATTTTTATAAGGTCTGATTTTTATTAAAATGGCCAAATGGTGCTGTAGCTGTCATTAGAGTGACCTAAATAGTAGCATATTATTACTTTTGGTTGGTATATTTATATATTTTAAAAATATGTCTTTATTTAAACAGTATGCTTGTTTAAATTCTCATAATGCTGGCTGACAGGCATACCTATGCAGATATGGTTTATTCTGGGGCTGTGGGCAGGGACTAGGCAACACTGACTGCCTCTGTGAAACATTAGATTGAAAAGTTAGGAAAACAAGGGCTCCTAGTAGCAAAGAAAGCTGATAATACTTGTGACAACACAAGTATCTTGAGTCCCTCAGAGAAAAAACCAGGAAATTTCACACATTGCTTCTGTATTTGATAAGGAAAAGGCTCGGATCATTATTCTTGTCCTGTAATTTTTGGCTCCAACCTAAAATAATTTACCACTTCTTGCATTTGACAGAATTTTGGGGAGTTAAAAGTACTGGTGGAAGGTTTTATTTGGTGCCTATAGGACAGTCTTGTCCAGCATAATTCTGCTGATAAACCATTTGAACACCAGGGTGTGGTAAGCGCATTTCTCTCTCTCTCAGGATTTTTCATAGAGGTGCACAGAGAGAAAGAAAGAGAAAACAATTTCTATTTCTGCTCCTTGTTTTTCCTATGTGGAATATGTTTGGAGAATTGTTTACCTGCAGTTATTGCTTGATTGGATTCTGGTGAGGATTGTTTGAGCCTGACGGCCAATCCAATCCACCTGTGTCTGGACTTTTGCGAACAGGGTCACAAGTTGTTAGTAGTTAGATATGGTAGTTAGAAAAGTAGGTATGTAGTTTTAGTATCTTCCTTTATAGACCATATTAATGTATTATAGCATAGTTATAATAAAGAAATCATTCAGCCTTCTGAACTGATGTTGGACATCATCATTTCTTCCCATTGGGTTCACCTGCATTTTACAATACCAGGGTTTGTTCTCTTGCTCATTCTGGACCTGTTTTGTTTGGGTTTGCTTTGTTGTTTCCTTTGCTGCCAGAGGTCTGACAGCACTGCCTGCTCACTGCCCCTGCTGTGTGGGACTGTTTCACCTGAGGGACTTACAAAAGAAAATGGGCAGAGTAAATTCCCATAGTGTACTTAGTGAAACTAAAAGCAAACAAACAAAAACCCTTGGAAAATGTCAACAAGAACCCCAAACCTACCAAATTTGCAGAATTTTTTGAGTTTAAGTGGGATCATACTGGGGTTTTTTTAACAAAGAAATGTAGTTATCATGGCCCTGTCGTCAAAAAAGAGGAAGCTTTAAATTCATTCTAGGTCAGGAGCAATGGAAAATTTTTGTGGTTTAGAATAGATATGATTATATCTGGACTTGAATTTCATCAAATTTTTTTTGTAAAATGTATTTCTGCAGTAACTCTAGGAATTAAGTTGCAACTCCATGGATTTGCTGGCTATCAAAACAAACCTTCTGTTCCTCAGAAGCAGCATTGTAGGAAAAAAATAATAAATGCGTCTGTTCTTGTTTCCTGGCAGTTGGTTTTGAAAACAATGGAACCCATTTCAGTTCATCTCCCTGTTGTTTCTTAAATAAGAGTTATTCTCCTGAAATAAGCAAGTGGCCCTAAAACAGTATCATTAAAAAACTTCATTTGGATTGCTATGTTTAGCTTGAGGGACAGGGATTTTCTTAAAGAGGCTTCTGTGACAATACCACAGTTGAGAAGATGATGTTGGTAACAGCTCTTCTGAGCAATTTACTTGACTGCGCATACAGCGGTTCCTGTTTTGTCCTCCTGTGAAGAACGGGGTATAAAAAAAGTGTAAAAATGGTGATTGATAAGGACATACATACACATTGCAGTCAAAAATATGTGCAACAAAGTTTCATATCTACAGAGCGTTTCAGACCGTATAGAAAATCAGTAAAGTAAAAAATGTGGCAGGTTTTTCCTTCGGTTTTTCAGGCCAGAATCCTCCTCTGCAAATCCAAGTGCCCAAGCAGCCAGGACAGGAGTTGTTCTTTATATCTTGGCTCAGTCTTGCCTAGGATCTGACTTTTCGAAAATTCAGTTATTCAAAGGAGGCAGCTCAAACCATTCTAAAACTAAAGATGCAGTCAGAAAAAAAAAAAAAACATTCAAGGCAACTGAAGGTTTCCCATTCACTCCAGAGCTTGTTAGCTTGGGCTGCATGCACTTGGCACACTGCCTTTATCAAACCCCAAAGGCAAGTAAATTTCCTGAACTTCTAGAAACCACATGATCTTTAAAAAGTATTGCTTCTTTTCAGCTATGCAGTACATCTGCATTTTTAATGCTCTATTAGTGTGTCCTTACCTGCTGGCTCTTGTACAGGAAGCCTTCAGTGAAGGCCACCATCATATTTTTAAAATATGCATGTCTTGAGAATCTCCTCCATTGAAGTCAAGCTCCCTCATTCCTATGAATGATATGTGATACTAGAAAACATTTGTGTGTAACGATGTGTTAGAATAAAAAATCTAGTCAAAAAGCCAAGTTATACTTGTTTTTCTCAGTAGCCCTATGTTTGGATGAAAGCTGAACTGTTCACAAGAGAGCCAGGAAGGGTGCAGTGTCTCTGATCCTGAAAAAGCAGCAGCAGTGGCTGCCAGGCCCCTCCCTGGCTGCAGTGCCCACCCTGCAGCCACCACAGGATGAGTGACCCAGGGCTGCAGCAGGAGTTCCAAAGGAAGCACCACTTGCCCACCCCGTGCCTGGGCTGATCAGTATGGAATGAGGTTTAGTTGCGTTTTGTTCTTCTATGTAATCATGAAAAGCAGTCTTGTGTTTCTTTTCACAAACAAAAGAAATCCTTCAGTATCTCTAGTATGTGAGGGAGGAAGTGTCTGCTCAGTTCTATGAACTTCTGCAAAGTTTGGAAACTGGGCAAAGCGAATAAATTGGATCCTTGGGTTGATGACTGTAAGACCTGTGAAACCAAACGTATGCAAGTGATGTGTGACACTAATTTCATCTCTTAACCACTGCACTCAGATTTACTTCTTTTAATTTAGGCCATTAGCACAGTGAGAAAGGTTAAGCTGACTATTCTGAATAACAGGTCTCAAGAACATGTGTTCCAAAGGCTATTTGAAAGTCCACAAAATGTGCCTTAAAGGAGTCAATTCATAAAATATTATTTGGTCTGTTTCCATGGGATTCTTGAAGTATTTCCCACTGATAACCATTCTTTGTTTACAGTTTCTAAGACAGTTTTCACTCTCTTGGAGTTTTTCCACAGTCTTCTGTGCTTGTATTTTTAAATAAGTCCTGTCCCATTTCCCCTGCAGTTCCCTGCAGGGAAAGTTTGTATCTCTCAGCATACAGTGATTTCTGACCTTAAAAAAAAATCAATCCTGATTATTTTGAATTGCCTTTTTTAAAAAAAAAAAATTGATTGCTATTGCATAACCTTTCTTTTGCACAAACAATTTTGCACAAATTGTTGAGTAGGTTATTGAAAGCTTAAAATAGTATTCAGTACAATGACAGTACAGTGATTGGTGTGAAGCAGGAAATGAGATTGTACAGCAGAACTAAATAGGGGTGGAGCATTTGCCAATATTCACAATTTTGGTTCATCACACTTGTAAAAAAATATTATCTGCTCTACTGCTCCTTTCTTTCACATGACACTAAAATCTTAAAAGAGGTAAATAACTGTGGGGTTTGTTTTGTCTAAAACAGACAGCAGTGCACATCATTAATAATGACAGAACCTAAATGGACATATAGACAAATGACAGAAAGGGGAATTTTTGGGAGCCATATCTGAGCCTGGGAGCTCATTTCTGCAAGAGGAACTTGTTCTGGAAATCTGAGGTATTTCTGTAGTTTTGTAACCAACTGAATAGGAAAGCTACATTTGAGGAAAACTATAGTTTAATCCAGCAATATGTAAATAATGATTCGTAGCATTCTGTGATCTCTCTGAAGTGATTTTTTTATCTCCTCTTAGACAATCTTTTTTAATGTAAAGAACATAACTAATATGCAATCATACCTTGAACATAGAATAAGCAAAAGAACACACATCTAAAAATTATGCTTTCTTTTACCAAAAGGACACAGAAAGATTTACCCCAAATATGTTATTTTTTACCTAAGTGTTGACTGTTAGCATAATGTTATTTACCCAGGAGATATCTTGTATGGTTGTCGTCTGATATAAAGGCAGATAGCAGTTATAGTTCGAAATGGCTGCCTGCCATTCTGCTTAAAAGAAGAACTTGTGTTATTTTTCTAAAGGGCTTAAAATCCACATTGAACAAACCTCTAAAGCTGGCAGCAACAGTGTAGGAAAGAGAAACCAAATAGGTTTATTTAAGAGTTTAATCTGCCTAAAATGTGTGTGTCCAATTGTCCATCCCCTTGGAATGAAAAGGCTCAGAAAGCAGGTTCTGAATTCATTCCCAGTTTATCATCAAGATTCTGCACATCCCTGAAAACCTATTTAAGCTAAGAAATAGCAGGAATGAAAGCAAAGTTAGAACTGATTAAAGATGGCAAAGGTTTAGATTTTCCCATGTAGAGTACCTGAGTACTCTTCTTTCATGCAGAAATAATCTCAAATATGTGTAAGATGTGATAAAGAGTGAGTTTGTGATAAGGCAGACATTTGGAGAGAACAAAATCTCAAGATTTCTGATATTAATATGAGTAAAGAATTAAGTCTCTTTTGCCATATCTATTAATTTTATGATTTACTGCACTCTCTTTTCCCTTCCCTAGTTATTCTGGAACAAAAGGAAAATAATGTTTTTTGTCAGCGATTGTTTTCCCACATTGAACAGTATCTCACTCTGTGAAATTGTCATATTGAAATTAGAATCTAGGCTGAAAAATATGCAGCGTGAGCAAGCCTGGAAAAAAAAATCTATTTTTATACTTATTCTAATCAGTTAAAGAAGTATGACTTAATTGCTGGTCCATTGATCATAGACAGCCCAGTCCATGAGCAACAAATTCACTGCATTACTGTGCTTGCAAAAATTAATCCCATTTCTGTAAGGAGGGAAACTGTGGAAATGGAAGTAAACAATGGGAAGTCAAAGCTTAGGCTGATTGTTGCTTGGCTGTAAATGCAGGCCACTGTATGAAATGATCCAAAGTTTTTTGTTGCATAGACTAAAAAAAACAATGACCTGAAGTATGCCTGCTCTTGAAATGTCTAGACATTGCAATATTATTTGAGAATGAAGAATAAAAGTCATAAGCTTAAAAAATTGCTCATGTCACAGGGCATTGTTGGTCTAAATGCTGACATTTATTTCTGGTCAATTATTTTTGACCCATAAGTTCTGGCTTGTGTAGCAGTTTGGTATCTCAGGATGCTCCATTAGCATTCCAGCCCAGAGCACACTTTGGAAGTGGCTCTGCCAGCCCTTCTCCGTGTGCTTTCCCTGCTGACAGGGCAGCTGTCAAGTGGAAAGTGAACACCTTTTGCCTGCTACCACTCAGAGGATGCACTGCAGGTGGAGACCTTGTACCTTCCAGCTGCTGGCTGCTCTGTGGTCCAGGGGACCAGGATAGGACGACTCAAGTGCAACAACGCAGAATAGATGATTTGTAGAAATTTGGTTCTCACCCCAAATTCCAGTGCCTGCAGCTCCAGTTTCCGTGGTTAGACTGTACTTTCTCGGATTGCACTTCCATGACTCCGGGTGCACTCCAGGTTTGTTCCGGAGCTGTCTCCTCCTTGGAACACACAGCCTCCCAGGAAGGCCATAATGGAAGAACAAACAGGAGTAAATCCCCGTGGTCGTGTCTGTGAATTGAATACTTGAGGTTTCATATTTCTCTAGAGCTTAGAAAATAAAAAAGCAGAAAGAAAGCTTTTATTAGAACAGATTTGATTTGGATGAAAATTCAACTTAGTCATAATAAACAGTTTTGTTGGACCTTTTATATCAATCCATCCAGTTACATGCCAAGGTAAATGATACTCAGATACTGTAGTTTCATACTGATTGCTCTCACAATTAAAGGAAGACCAGAACTTGTATAGTGTTTCCTTTAACTATTTGAGTCTTACTAGGAAGACAGTGATTTGAATGAATTGCCCTGATTTAGGCAGTTCCCTGGCTTTCATAATGGGGGCATATTTGGTTGCTTGGTTACCCATTTGAGATGACTGTATTTTAGATAATCACTGATGGATATGTAACCCAGAAAGTGAGTGAGCAGCATGATGCAGATTTTCAACCGGACACAAATGTAAAAATAGATCTGTGCTAGCAGAAGAGAGATTGCAATAGATAGATGTAATTTACCTAGTTCTCCACACTTGCTGAACACATTTGCACACCATTTGTATGTGCCACTTTTTTGTTGCTCTTGCATCTTTAGGCTGAAAGACAGTGGAAATCACAGAAGTGTGTGCTTTAGATCAGTGGGAATGGTGATAATGGATACCCCATATAATGCTGAGAGAAGAACTTGAGAAAGTGCATAGAGAAATTGGGCTCTTGTAGCTGATTAGACATCCATTTATGCTGAAGTCTGCAGCGGCTCAACCAATCTTTATTTTGTAAGGAAAAGTTAATTTGTTTATAAAACATGAGAAGTGCAATCTTGAGTATGTGAAATAAGATTCATTAAAATGTTGTTTCTGATGAGAGGTGCCAGCTGCTGACTTGACATGGGGCACCAGTTTAAAATTAAGCCTGCCTAGAAGTGAAGCCATGCTGTACAATAGAGTGACATGGGGGGTTTAAATGTCTCACCTCTGTTTAATTATTTTGATTTTTTTTTTTAATCCAAACTTACAAAAAACAAGTACTGCTTTTGCTGTTCAAAGGGAGTTTCCACAGAGATGAATCAGAAGAGTTAAGGAGAAGGGCATAGATAGTGCAGGTGACAGTTTTCAACTGCTTCTACACCATTAAACCTCAGAACACACCAGTGTGGTCAACACTTGTGACAGTGGCTCTTTTTTCCCCTGAGTCTTGAAGGTCTGAGTGGGTCTTCAACCAGCAAAGAAAACTTCTCTTTGATGGCTGAAAAGAAGTGCATAAAAAGGCAGAGGAAGAGCAATTTAAAACAAACTCGGAAAAAATACGATTGTCTTAAAGACAAAATTTTAGAGATATCTTCAGATATCCATACCTTCTGTATCTGTCCCATTAAAAGTCCATTGATATTTAAATAGTTTAAACCTTGTGTTATTTTAATCTGAAACTGATTTAATTTATTTAAATTTTAAGCTGAGATGCAGATATCATTGCTTTCTGCCCAGAAATACTGATCCTGAATAATTGAGGAGGCAGAAGAACAATTTCCAATGCTTTTGTGAGGGCTGGCTGGTTGTAGGAGCAGCTCTTATGTTCTCCATACAGCTCCAAGTCTTACTTTGTCAGCAGTGTCTTTCTGTGACAACATCTCACATAAGATACTGTGCATTGGAAAGATTTTGCCATTTGATGACGACTAACAGCCATTTATAGGTAAACAAAAATGGATATAAAAGGGAAAATAGGATAAGAATATTTGTAGTTGTTAGCATTTTAAATTTTTGCAAGGGAGGGTCGCCAGAGTGTGGCAGATAACCCAGCAATGACTAAAGGTTAGTGTTCTGCAGTATTTTCAGAAGGGAAGGTTGGAAAAGGCTTGTTTTCTTACAATTCTAATATACATTATTCCCCAACTTATCAGATTTTTTTTCTGTTCTTTTCCTCCAGATGTGAACTGTTTGCATTCCAGCATTTGAGCTTTTAGGCTATACTCTGTTTTTAAGCTCTTGCATCAAAGCTGCAAGAGCTCATAATTCCATGCTTGGACTTTTTCTTGAGCAGTTTAAGATTTTATTTTATTTTTAAGAAAGCGGAAGTTCTCATTTAGTCAGTTACTTCCAGGATATTGCTATTTCAGGAAAGAACTAAGTACTCAGACTAGGCAATCAGAAACTAGAAACTAGAATTTAACAATTTGAAGTCCAGTTATCCCAAAATCTGTGAAGTAGTATTCTGGAACAGGATGAAACATCATCATTCCAGGGATGGTCTAATGTAATGTGATATATGAGGCAATAGCACTAGATCAAAAGTGGAGTGTATATTCCTGTGAACATGAAGTTCTTGAACTGATTCAGGTGTGTCCAGCTGGACTGTGTCACCCTCTGGGACTGAGGAGCAATGTTTGGATAGTTGATGTCCACATTCCATTTCATGAAAGGGTGAAACCTAAGGTGGTAAAAGCTGGAGATGAACACAGCCAGCACAGTTCGGGTGCCTGAATCTTTGTGATGTACCTCTCTTATGTTCATCTCTTTTTCTTTCTTGTTTAAAAGCATGTAATTATCCACTCTCCTTGCTGACTTGTGATACCTGGTTTTCCTTTCAGCCTGTACCTTGGTAGGAAGAGATTTCTACTAAAAACACATCTCTCTAGTCATTAGAAACCCCACTGCCATATAGCAGCTCTTCAGTGTTTTAACTGCAATAGTACTTTGCCTTATGGGTCTTTGTATTGATTTTCCTTGTGGGAAATTTAACCCCATCATTCAAGAGTAAATAGTGGAATCAGCTGTTTACAGAGTGAAACAACAACTTTTTCAACACTAGAAAGGGCAGCCTATGTTGTGGCTGGCCTCTTGCTAGTTTTATTGATGGAGTTTTGGGGAGCTGTTATGTACAGACATCAGGGCCAAGAAACCCGATGGCTTTGCCAGTGTGTCCGATGTGCTCTGCATTCCCTGCGTGACCTGCAGAACAGACGGCACTGGGTGGAGCTGCCTCTGGGGCAGGTGGCACCCTGCTCCTGGCAAACAGACTTTGGTTACAACCCTGTGTGTCTGGACAAATGCACATGTTCATTTTACTCTTATTTAGGATGCAAACTTCTGATCTGTAATTTTGAACCTGTTCTTTGTATCTTAGTATCATTACATGACTAATTCAGCCCCACAAGTCAGATTTGGGACAAGGAGGTCCTGAAATTCTTAGGCCAGCAAATTCCCACTGATTATAGTAGAGCTGCACTTTTCTGGCCTTTCACAGAATTAGGTTGCTCTTGGTTTCGTTCTTATTTATTGGAAGTTACCTATATAAAAACTTCCAACTTTTAACTATTTTGCCTTTTTGTATTGTGGCAGAACATTTAACAGATGTCATTTCTTCTTCATAGCAGTGTGGTAACACACATATGCCATCGTTTCCTAGTAAAGGAATATTAGTATATTTATATACGTGTGGTATTAGATGGAGTGGTTTTGTTTTAGCAAAAGCACACTTCAGTTTTGCCTTAAACTCTTATCTGACTTTAAAGCCTGAATTTACCCATCATTCAAGTCATCATGGAAGAGACTTTACCTAGGATTTGAGTCCTTTGGGCTTTATAAAAATAGGATTATAGAACATCTGGCTGCACAGTAGGAATATTTCACTCTGAAGTACAAAAAATAAAGCTACAAAAGATAAAGAGAAAAACATTCCTGGCAAGAAATTAACCTTTTCTTTATGTTTCTTGTATCCATCAAATACTGGCCTCTTACAGATGGAAGGCAAGGAGACAACGAAAGAAAAATTGAGAGAATTAAAGGGCCACATCATATCATTAATACTTTGGCAGTTTTGACAGCCATGAGTAGCAATGAAAAACACTGCTGTTTCAAAGCCTGAAATAAATAGGGAGCTTGGTACCTTCTCCAAGTCAGGTCCTCAGTTCAAACTCACAGAAAGTGAACACTCCACTCCCTTACTTGATGATGATATACTTAAGAACAGAAAATTAAGAAGATAAAAGGTGTTATGAAATAATACATGGAGAATGTATTTTTTTATAGTCTGTGACTTCTATTAACTGAGAGGTTTTTAAATTAAATTTAAACAAAAAGCCTGACTTTCAGGAATCATTTGTTCACATCTTTAACAAATGTTTTTACTCTCCTATTTCTGTCTTTTGGTAATCATAAAGATATCGCAAAAAATATGAGGTTTGCTTTCTTTCCATTAACATCGTCTCAATACAAGAGTAACTTGTCATGACAGTTGTTGCCTGCATAAAATAATAGCTGTTGTTTGGGATATTATTTAAATATTAATTATGTGGCAATGGGGCCATGAAAGTAAATTTAAAAATAATTTCTTAATCCCAAGATAAAAAACAATAGCTAGGTATATTAGTTCTACAAAAAGTTAACTAGATAATATATTTTATAATTAAAAAAATATTTTGTACCTCAGAGTTGCATTGCCTTATATCTGATCAAGAAAAATAAACTTGCAAATGAGATATTGTTAAGGTAATATAGCCTAAGAATATGATATAACAAATCCATTAAGTGTGTCATGATTTAAATAATTATTTTTTTGTAAAAAAGGGGCAATTCAGTTTTAGGAAAAAAAAAATCAAAACAAACCATCCTCAAACAAACCAACCAAACCCCTAAACCTTTAAGTACCCTTTGTACTCATATCTCTACAAAGCTGAGCTCCACAGCCCAGTCTAAAGAGGTGTTGGCTTGAGAGTAATGCAGGCATTAGCTCCTTGGTACATTTTACTTGTCCTTTGGGATGGCAATCGCGAGGTTTAACTGGTACATGTATTTAAATTCCCATTCTTTGCTTTGCTTGCAGGCAGGCCACTGGTTGTGCTATTTCCACCGTTGACTTTCAAGCCACTTCTGGTTGCTTGTGCAGCAAAGAGAGTGAAATGCTGTAACTCACTCTGATAACACAAGGCAGCTCCTCTTCTTGTAGAAGTCAGCATTTTCCATGTTAAAGCATGGCAGAAGTGCAGTATTAGATAAGCATTTGCCTTGAGTTGCTGGAGCTCCAGAGGCTATGATCAATTATTACTTCTGTTTTTAAAGCCAATTCCTCTGGAATCAGGTCCGCTCAGCATTTGTGCCTATGCAGTGCTGGCTGCTTTAATGATTGTCTGCTTGGGGTGAAGGGAGATTAGAAGCTCTCAGCAGGCACTTGTACAGTGTTCTCCAGTGCCTTCCCTTTTGTAAGAGGGATCTGAAGCTGGGATCTGTCACTTTCCCATGTTAATGTTTCACTGGCTTCAGGGGAGGAGGAATGTGTTTCCCAGTTTTGTGTTGACAGCACTAATATACATCAAATGTTTCAATTAAATAAGTTAAAACAGTCCTGGGCCTTTGTCTCATGGCCGATGACATGCTTTTGGCTCGTTACCTCTGAACACAACGAGACCCATTACTTCCAGGAACAGGAATCTTGGAAGCTTGATATCCAGCTTTCCTGCACTAGTGTGTTTGCTGCCCAGCTGCTTGGGCATCGTTCAGTGTAACAGGAAGATGGCAGAGGATCTCAGCAGAACCTGTGTTCCTCTTTGCAGAGTGATGCTACAGTGGTACGGAGTGAGACATAAGCAAAATGCCTTGCTTGTTTTAAGCAAGCCACCATTATTCCTAGAACAGATAGGATCTTTTGAAATTATAAGGAATTTTATGTAATTTCTTTAAAATTATTTTATTATCTTTTCAGTATATTAAAGATTTGCTAAGGAAAGACTGAATTTTTTGTAATAGGTGTAATATCTTCTTAATGAATTTCCTTGCCTTATGTTTTAATTTTCCATGATGGTTCACCCACACTACTTAAAGAGCAAATCAAAAACTGCTGTTGTGATTTTAAATTCTTTTCAATTGCAGTTGGAAAGGTAGATTTTTCCTTAATACTAAAAGATAGCAATTATCATGAAATGAGGTTCAGACTGCATCTTGCTGATGATTACAGAGATCACACTGCATTTTAATGCAAGCATAAAGTAAGCATATTAGAACCTTTTTTTTTTTTTTACTTATGTCTTAAATATACTAAATCTTTGGGGTTTTTTTTAAGATGGGCAGTTTATGTTTTTAAGTTTTTTCTTGTTAGAGGCAGTAAAAAAATATTAAATATTTATTGTACACATCGACCTGGATATGTGTGAGATACATATCACACCAGAAGGGTTTGTGATACATCAATACAGTGATGAAAAAAAAATACTGGGTTTTCATTATTCACTCTATAGTATTTATTTTCTACATTGAATATCATTATAGTCTTACCTCTTCTAATACTTGTCTGCCAGGGAGGGCTTTGTGGAATAGGTGAGGGCACAGCCATTTCCCAGCTGAATGCTCTTGTACCTGCTGAGCTGCTGTGTGTGAAGGGGATTTACTGTACACAGGGATTGTCATGCAGGTTGGTAATTTACAGTGCATGAAAAAATTATACGTTCCCCATTAGCTACTTAATAAAGCCATGCTTAGGATTGTTTTTAACTATTTATATTACAGCAGCTCACAGAAGTATCCAAATTACCCAGAAAATGGTTTAAGATTGTAGTAAAATGCAACCCTTACTCCTAGTCCCATAGAAGTTAAATGAGTTGTAAATATAGGCAGGACACAAAGACATCATATGAGTTGTTCACAGGTATATGGGAAGCATCGGAAGTGTCCAGTAAAAGGATTTTGGTTTCCTGTAGTACAGGAATGCAGTGCTGTGTGCAGGCTGCTCTTTGCACTCAATGCAGACAACACAGCCTTGGCTTGTTTTGTGTGCCCACAGTTCTTTCCACAGCCTTGTGAAAGCATCTGTCTGCAGTTCTCTGTCTCTCCTTCTACCCTCGTGACCTGTGAACCAATGGGCCAGTTGTGGGGACAAGAAGCAAAAGAAGTGGAGCATTTTGGGATAAGTTAGTTCTTCAGTTGGGTAAAAGAGATACTCTGTGACACAAAGTGAAAAGCTATGGAAGGAATTCCTACTCAAAGGACAGGTCTCTGTTTCATAGGATTCGTGCCCTGACTTACGGGAGGGATCAATCAGCAGTTGAACTTTACCAGGCAGCTAAAAGCTGAAGACATAAGTCTGCAGAAAACCAGATTGCCCTAGCTGAAATGCTCCAAACTTCTCTTCATTTTAAAGCAAACTCTATGTGTGTATTATGGACTTCTTATTTCAACCAGATCCTTACGTAGTACCTGAAAGGAAGCCTGGGCAAAGATGTATTTCAGATGATGCAGGTCCAACTCTCCCATTTCCTGGAAAAGTGACCAGGGCACAAGCTGTATCATAATGTTGCATGTAAGGAGAAGGGGAAGTTTCATCCTGTGGAGTTCATGAGAACTACAAGAAGAGAAACATGGAACCATGTAGCATGCAACAAAGAGGAAAAGGGCATATGAACTTACCTTAAAAAATTACTCAAAAGCCTGGTAATCCACCCAAAGTGACCTGTTCTGCAGCCCCTGTTTTAAAGAATATATAGCCTTCTAGAACAGAGCCACTGTTTCATGTTTCTACAGGGGAAAATATTCCAGTGATGAGGATATATTAAACATTGCTTAGTTCTGTGCTGGGACAAAATCTCACCACCATGCTGAAGTGCACTGGAGTCAAGTGAACATTTTCCAGGAAAAATATCTGTCACATAATTTAGAGACCTATAAATTGGAACTGCTCAGTAAAATAACCAAGGAGTCTCTTAATGCCCAACTTGTGTTCCTGCATTCATTTTTTCCAGTTTCTGTATTAATCTAGTTAAGTGAATATCCCAAAGAACTATTCTACTCACTAACAGAATATTAATAGGGAAAATGTATGTGAATAAGCAGGTAATAAAAGCATGGACTCTAGAGAAGCTTCTTGCAGACAACCATCTAAATTATCATTAATTCCCCCACCATTTCTGTTTTAAGTATTTGTCAGGAAAGGCTTCATCATCATATAATTGTGTTCAAATTATTTATTTTTATCCTCTGCTGTTATTTGCAATTAAATTCTAAAGAGAACAGACGTTACTGTTCAAGGGCTGAGTGCTAATCTTGTACTTAAAAGGACTTTTTTCCTTGGCAATTGAGTAAGCTCAGCCAGACATAGAATGCTGTAAAATTTCCAGAGCATCCACTCTATGCCACAGTTTTTATATTACTCTGATTTTATGGGTTTCAAACTTTAAAATGATGGGTTTTACATCAAAGAAATTGCACAATGCAGAGGGATACAGAATGCTAGAAAGAACCTGCTGCAAAAAATACATGTTGCAGTGCTGATACCACAAGTTTGCTAAATATTGGGGAAAGATCTGTTTATATATCAGGTAGGTATGTCAGTCCCTTGTAGTGTTCTTTCTAATCTCTTAATCAAAACTTTTAGTAGTCATAGCAGTGCAACATTTCCAGCCTGGCTGCAATAGGCATCACATCATGGTATATGTATCTTCCACAGTCGGGTCAGAATCAATTTATGAATGTATTACTTTAGCCTTCTCTTTTGTCTCCTGTGGAGGCACTCTGCTGTTGTATCTGTGGCCATCCATAATTACGTAGGCTGCTGTTTCTGGTTCAGTTGAAGTATCATTAACAGGTATTCTGGAAGTGCCTAAAAAGAGGATCCAATCTTTCCTGCAGCCTCTTTACAGTTAGAGATTTTCATCTAACATGGACCCAAGCAAAAAATTTTGAGAGTAAATAAGTTGCTGCTAAGAAAGAATTTTTGTGATCCCTCTGTTTCTAACCGACTTAGATCTGCTATATTTAGAAGCATTCTGTGGTATTTGTGTCTGTCTGTTTCTTGAGGCTTTGGCTCTGCAGGGAGTTACTCAATAACAACAATTTCTGAGTGCTGATTGCAATCTAAACATTTTGGTTAACTTAGGACATCTCTGAAAGAGTAGTATTAGGCTATAGGTATCAGTTAGGGAAGAGGAGGAGACAGTGGTACCATCTTTTATTCTCTGCAGAAGAAAAAGGGTAGCCTTGTAATTTAGAAGACAGAAATTTTCAGAACATCAAGACTCCAGCATCTAATTCTATGACTGTTTAAATGTTTTGTACAAAAAACAAGTGCCTTTCAGAGAGCAGCTGAAGGGGGAAAAAGTTCATTCCTCTCTATTATCCTAACATGATGTTTCAGCTTGTCTCTAGCTCTGTCCCAAGTTAGGAAAGAAGGGATTTTTTGGATGGGTTTTCTCCGTCAAGCATGATTGACATGAGCACTAGCTTAAAAAAATAATGCATCCAGTATTATGAAAGGCACCTCAACTGTCATGGGAGGCTAAAAAAGCTGGCTTGAGAAGTCCCACTCTACCCCATAAGCAGTGCAAAGACATTTTGCACCATTGCCAGAGCTGTGTTTTCAGTTCTCTGGACTGACCTGTACTGGGACAATCCCAGCACAAGTGGAATGCTCTGCAGGCTGCGTTAGTTGCTCTGAGCTTGCTTTTGCTCCTCGAAGTGCAGACTGTCAGGCCTGCTGGCTGCCTGTGGGACCCTGAGAGCTGATGGCATGTTCACAGCTCAGAGCTGTGCTGACCTTCTGCTGTGCCTGCTCAGCCCAGCTGCAGGGCAGCGCTCTGTTTAGAAGGGGTGCATGAGTATTCTTGTTGAAACTCAGCTGGTGTCTCTCCTTGTTACAAATATTTATTGTTACTAATGTTGCCAATACTTATTATGGATATTTTTGTTTAATTCATGAACATAACTGTAAGTTGTTAATGTAGAAATGTAAGCTGATAAAGCTCTCAGATGAACATGTTTAGGTTGCAAGCAAACTTTTTTTTCATTCTGAGGACGTGAGAGATGCACAAATCCTGTTGTTTCAGAAGTGATGCCAGATCCCTAGATAATGTCTGCCCGCAAGAAATGTGCGATACATCTGAGCAGGATAACAACAAAGTGCAGCAGAGATAAAGATGTGACGTTGTTTGAAAGGGATATCCAGTATCATTTTCTAAAAGACTAGATAACATTAGCTTCAAGCCAAACACAAAAGATAGCAATCTTTTTTAAAAGAGGTGACCATATGTTTAACAGCTGATCAATTTGCTACAATACAAAGAATTAGTAGGAGGAAATTAGGAAAAGTAGGGGAGCTTTGTTGGCTAATCCATGTTCTTTTTATGCGCCTTTCTAATTCAGTTCTCCATTTTATATTACTCTTTATTTCCAATTTTTTGCTCGTTACTGCACTGTTACCTTTATTTCAATTTCATTAATTCATTTTGATCTTGAGCACAGTTGGTTGCAAACTGCTGTCTCTCTGTTACAAATTGATTTGTCCTTTAAAAAAGGGAGACAGACAGAAATGTCAGACTTGTTTCACAACGGGAATGTTGAATGTAAGACTTGGCTCCAATACAGTGTCCACCCAGTGGTTCTATGAATAAGTGTTTATAGATTGTACTGAGCTTTCTAGCCAACTCCTAGTGTCTCCTATAATTGCTACTGTAGGAAACAAAAATGTTCGTCTGAAAAACCAAACTCTTCATTTAAGCTGTGCAGAACTATTATTCTGCTTTATGTGTAGTTTTCTAAAGGACTATAAACTTATTTGTTTAAAGAATGCAGAAATACAGGATTGACTCACTACAGATTTCTTTCAACTTCAGTGATGGTTGACAATATGGCTCTGGTTTACTTGACTTCTTTTAGGGCCTTTCTGGTTTTTACTATTTTGATGGGGGTTGAAAGAAGTAGTCCATGTACTGATCTTGGTATTTTGTGAGTGTCTTCTCTTAATTGTTGGTTCTACTCCAAAACCTTCTATCGTTGTGTCTACATACATTTTTTCCATTGTATATCCTGTTGTTTAAAACTGTAAAGAAAATTAGTTTAGAAGAAATGGAAATAAATAATCTGAGAAAAATCCTCACTATATTGACAAAAGTAATGATTTGCAGCAGGCAAAGTAGCCAGGAACAGCTGTAAAATGTCTCTCTAAAGGGCAGTGGAAGAATGTGCAGAAGTACATACTTGTGTCTGGCATATGGGATCATGCAAGTAATGAATGATGGGGTTTTTGTTGTTATTTGCATTAAGCAAATGCACATGAATTAGTCCATATAGCTTTAGCTTGATTGATATTGGTAATTGCTCTCTGAATGTATTAATAGGGGCCATATGCTAAATCTATCACTAGCTTAAAGTCATAATCTCTAAGTAAAACTGTTACTAAATGCTACAGTGACAAGAGTAATTAAAAACTCTGAGATACATGTTGTAGAAACTGTCATTGTTCTACAGTGCCACTCTGCTTTTTAAATAAGGCGGGTCCTATCTAAACACAAAAAAGCTATACAGCAAAAAAAGAGGGAAAATAAGGAAAAATTGTATACCACCTGCTGATGTGTGAATTGGATAGCATTGCAGGAAATGACATGTGTTAAGTTACTCTGATGATAGAAGGAAGAAAAGTTAGAAAGTAAAAGATTTATTTCAAAACACTGAATTAGAACATAGCATGTGTTCAATGTGAAACACAAAAGCTGAATTCAATATAGTATTGGCCACTGTCACTTAAAGTTTGAACAAATTCAATGGCTCTAAAATTTAGGCATGAAGTAATAGAACATATTGCTATAATGTATGCAAAGAATTAAAGATTATACTTTATTATATTTATATTCCTTGTCTGAAAGCCTTTCAGCCTTAAAGCCCATTTGTATAGGAGCATGTGTGCAGTAATGTGTGTGCTTGTGCATGAAAATATAATCAGAGTTTTCAAAAGCTCCATGGACATTGCACTTGTGGCTTTATATGCAAGCATTAGGTACAGATTTTTGTACTGCTTATACACAGGAAGGTAATTTTTTAACTTTACCCTTTGCATGTGCTATTCAGCAAAAAATGGAAGGAGAATTCCAGAAGCTAATGTACTCATTTGTGTAATGCAATTCCCTCTATATTTATGATCCTTTAATTGAGGCATATTGCTGTGTATCCAAAATGTCAAACTGCTATTTTATATTAGAAATATTAGTCGCAAATCTTGGCAGTTAGTGATATCTCATCACTAAAGGAGGCAGCCTTGGTCATAGGAAAATGTCTTTCCAAAAGTCTGTTTTGCTAAGAATTTGTCAATGTGAAATTTTAGAGTGTGGGGGTGGTGGGATGACACAGGACAAAAACAGAAGTTCAAATCTGGATTTGCTCAGGAAGAATGCATTTAGTGTCCAAAAAGTTCCAAGTGTTCTTTCAAGAATGAGCAAAGAATTGGCTTAAAAACTCCTTTAACTCGGGTCTGAACTGACAGCTGGAACTGATAAGAAATTAACAACAAACCTTGTAATAATGGAAAAAGTTATAGTAATCAATATAAAGAATTCATAAAAGAGAAAGTTGAAATGGAAAGGTAGAGTTATCAGGAGAAAAAATATAATTGATATGGCTACAAAAATGGGTCACTTAGGAAAAGGTTACATCCTAGCTGTAATTCTGCCTGTTAGTCAACAGGAGTTGCAAGATCACCAATAAAGTACTAAGAATGCAGTGTACTTTTACTATTTATTTTCTGTCCTGGGAAGGATGCAGGACAATGTACTCATTACATTAAGAATAGTTTGAAGTCATTTAGTAACCAGTAAAAATATTAACCATGATTTAGATCTAGGTAATTTATATAATATCCATGGTTCTGCTATTTGAATGCTCTGTCTAGTACAGAAGCTCAAATTTATGTGCTGTGACAATTCAAAAAAGGTGCTGAAAAGAAAGATAAGATGGTTGTAGTATTTCCTCTCCACAAGAAAGACTCTTTATTCCATGTAGTTATCTCATCCAGGAAGTAAAATCATAGCAAGAATCATCAGTTGGAAACTGAAACATAATAAATTCAAATGAGAAATCAAACAGAAGATGAATCAATCAATCAGTGGTGCTGATTAACCTTGAACAAACCTCAGTGAGTGCAGAGGTTTTCCAGTTCTTGGCAAGCTGTGGTCAGGACTAGGTGCATTTTTGGAAAGTCACACACAAGTTTTTAAGCTCAATACTGGAGCAACTAGTGACCTGTGGTATATAAGGCCTTGTAAATGCCTCTGACTTAAAACATTGCAATTTATTAATCTTGGAGAGGGGGAAAGGAAGTTGAAAATCAGTTTTGGTCGCTGAAAGACAATAGGCAAAAGCCAAGATGTTTCTCTGCTGTAGGGAGGCAGCAGGTGAGGCTGGCACAGGGGCCTGGGGATGGCAGCCAAGGGGCCGTGCCCAGCTGGCACTGCAAGGACAGAAGCAGCTGGCTTTTCGAGGGGTGTTCTTCAGGAGCTTTTCTCTTAGTGGCTGTTCCTCAGGGCTGTCCTGCTCTCCTCTGGCTGCACCTCTGAGCATACTGAGAGTACTGCTGCTCTTGTGCATAGTCAGAGTTGTGGAAAACTTTAAAACAAACATCTGCCAGCAACACATCATTTCCTGTGGTTGTCCTAGCCATGAATTTTTTACGTTGCTCTGGCTTCCCTCACGCACATTGGTACGCTCTGATCATGCTGCTTCCCTCCCCTCTTATTCACTGGTCCAGGTTAGCTTTAATGTAGAGACCAGCTTGCACTGCTGATCACTGAGTATTTTTTTTCCCCCCTAAACTGTATGGAAAGATTAGGTCAAGTTGCTCCTCTTGTGCTGGCTAGTTGTGCTCAGTATGTGACATTCCTCTACAGTTGTTCTGATTGTGCCACGTCCTACTTCATTCCTTAGACTCTGCAGAGCCAGATTTCAATAGTCTCCTTTTCCTCTGCCTTGTTTCATTCAGACAAGCAGATCTGCCCATCATCCAAAGGGTAAGCATTGACATATCTAGAGCAGTGGTAATCGGGCTTTTTACTGCTGTCAGCAGCTCGGATCATCCAACACTCTTGTGCTGTGCACCCAGCAATGAGAAAATGGGGAAACCACAGAAATACAGCTGTGTTCCAAGTAACTCTTGTTTACCACTGTGTATAAACATGCATGGCTTTTCTATTTAGATATGCTGTCTCTCTCTCTCTCCAGTATTCTGGTGGTTTCTACAGCATATCACAGGAAAAGACTTTAAATTGTGCAACTAAAACTAATTTTTGAGTTCAAACACATGAAATGATCCAAAGTGATGATTATTTGTTACAAATCTATATATATACAAATATATTTTTGCTATTTTTGCAGGGTTTTGTTTTGTTTTGTTTTAACTCCAAATTAAATTTTTTGAGGCATTTGCACTAAAAGGTCTGGGGAAAAAAAGAAATCTCTGACTGAATTCTAGTTCTTCTGGCAAAAGTGGCAAATAAGATACTCTCCAGCCCATTGAGCTCAACGATTTCATGCTTAACCCACAAAATAGAATGAAAATATAGGCTAAGAGTCTGGGAAATGGAATTTACAGAGACTCTGTGAAAAAGTCTGGGATGGGTAGGGCAGGGTTTAGTTTGGGTTTTTTTTTTCCTTCTCCTTGGGAGCTTGTATTTTGGAAGAAAAGATGGATGGAGAGAATGGGGTCATGGGGAATGCATAGCCCTCTGAAGTATTGTACTCATAGCATGAGGGAGTGTAAAGGCTGCTCAATAAACAGAAGAATTTGGGAAACACCTAAAGAAATAAACAACTGAGCAGCAGGTATACCACAACAATAACAACATTGCTGTCCCTGGGAAATGGAAAAGCAAATTGTAATTTTGACAACACAAAAAATAATGAAATACTGACTCCAGAAATGGGTGGGGCTTTGTGGTTGGTTGGGGTTTTGTGGGGTGAGGAGAGGAGGAGATGGAGTGGTGGTACAGAAAATATTAGACAATTGTGAATCATTCACAGGTTAATGTGAGTCCACCCATTTTACTGATGACTTGAAAAAGCTGTTGCATGTGGAGGCTTTTATTGAGGAGATTACAAAACTGTTGTATCCTACACAATGTCCATATTTCCTTTTGTAACTGGCAGAACACATAGGGTCCTGCATGACAATACTCAGCTCAGGAGGGGGCCTGTGCATCCTAATTTTCTTTAGTACAGTAATGATCCAGTCTGAGATAAGAACTCGTGTTTAGCAATTCTGATTTAATTTACAACTCAGCTAGAATATAATTATTTTCTGATTATACTTCGAATTTTGTAATAAAAGATAGGTTTTGAAGTTTGTCGGAAGAGGAAATACTCAAAACCTTTTGTAGTCAACATTTTTTTCTAGAAAACTGATTTTTCTGCTAATACAGAGTAAATGATGATTTTTTTTGAGTTTTATTTACCTTAATGTCAGAATTTATTTCAAGCTGAATGTAGGTAAGAGCTAATTACAAATTTTAAACCATAATGCCCACACAAGAGTTTTGTTAATTTGTACTGATGACTGAAAGATTTTCAAATTAGCTTGTAAATATTATTAGAAACAACACCAAATTATCATAAAAGGTCAATGCTTTCATCGCCAAAGACTGCACGGGATTTGGATATTTATTATGAAGCTAATGTATTAGCAAATATAGAAAATAAAGACTTATGAGACATCAGTTTAGCACCATGTTGCTGCTCCAAGCAGTTCTTATATTCCTGTACCTCTACTAGTGCATCTTTCAGATGGCTTTTTCTCTTGTGTCGTTGCCAGCAATATCTCTGAGGGGAATCATGCAGGAAATGTGGGAGACCAAGGATGGGGCTGGGGGGGCACAGAGGGGCTGTCACCAGGCTGGAGTGGAGAGTATGGAGTGTGTGGGAGCAGAACCATCAGACAAGTGTTAAAGGCAGAGCTCGCCTTTGTCTGGTGGTTTGAAATAGAGTCAGGGACTCCCAGAGATAAAAGCAAACGCTTTTGCATCTGACAAGCCACACTTAGGTGCACTAACAACATGTCTTTGTGAATTGGTGCTGAGGGAGGCTTGTGAGATGTGATAATGGTTTCCTCCAGCCCTTTCCCCTTCTTGGTCCAACTGAGTGCGCTGGCCACCCTGCAGTGCAATACCTCGTTGCAGAAACTCAGAGGTGACTTTATTCACAAGGATGAAATTCACCCTTGGGCATCACCAAGTGGAATTTGAGACTTTTCTTCACAGAAATGAACTTAACCCTGGAGGAATAGCAGCTTCACAGATGATGCCAAACTTCATTTTTTTTTCAGACCACACAGTTTTTCTGGGGAAGCAACATGGTTAGAAATGGAGGAGTGACAGCAACAACCTATGGGCATGGTTATTGCATGAGAAAATAGTTAACAGTGTTGCTATTTACATGAACTACAACTTCCTGATGACTCAATAACATATCCCCATAGCTAATTAATAAATATTTTGAAGATTATTACGATGTTGTCACTTACAGGCTTCTAACAGCTCCCTAGGGATAGGACAGCTAGTTAGATCAGCAGATCTTCCTCAATTAGGCCCCAATTTCACATCAGAATTAGAGCTTCTGTGTTGAAGATATTAAATATTAATTTTGATCCATGTAAGGGGTGAATCCCTAGTCTGCCTGGGCTTCCTGTTGATTTGCATGGAAAAATTGTAAGGATTAGAGAGAAATCTTGCAGAAATACTTACGTGTGCAACGGTGTGCCATTCAGGCAAGCATCTCAAATGTCTTCATTTGTCTTCTTGTTAGAGAAACTTGATTAAAATTTTCAGTACAGAACTTTGAGTCAAATAAAAAAGTTGATTTATTAAGTATGTCTTTACATATTTTAGTGAAATTAATGGGAAGAAAATATTGTTACCTATGTTTGAATATGTTACTCTTTTAAAATAATGTTAATTTTCAAACAAGAAGTGGAGTAGTAAGACACGTGGTGTTAGAAGTTAGTAGATGCTAGAAGTACCTTTCATTTTGGTAATGCAAGCCTTTTCCTGTTCCTCCATTTAAAATGGTTGAATTAGATTACTGATGTCTCTCAAAGGATACTTAATCTAATTGGGAAAGAGCTTCTCTCCTCCCAAAAGGACCTGATAGGGTTGTCCCATCTGCCATGTATTATTTGCATTAGCAAAGAGAGCTTCTAGTACTACTTAATGAGAAAGGATAATGGAATCATATATATTAATGGCCAAAGCCTGAGTAAGAGCTGATGCCCCCGAAACAAGTTCTGAGTGTGTCCTTTGGGAAGCATTTTCTGCACAGATGTTTTTATTAAATGTATGTGGAAAATGTACCAGGCAATACCACTCCCAGCATTAACATGTTCGTGTGCTCTTGTCATGTAGTAAAGGCAAGGTCCTCAGACCCATGGCATCCATAGCCTACAGCTTGTACCAGTTTCATTAAAGGCTAGATCAGATCTCCATGTATATCATAAATCATAGCTTTCCACTTGGTTACAGCAACATGAGTTTTAATAGGTTTCTCTAACTAAAGCAAGTTGCTAAGCCATACCCAATCGAATTTGCTACTGAATGCACCTCTCCTCCTTAGAGTTTCTAATGGTTAATTTAAGAAACAGGGAGTTGTATTTGTAACTCTAATTTGCTTTGTTTCAGCTTCTAGCAACTAGATCTTATTATCCTTTGCCTCTTGGTATTAAAGCACCTCTTTGTAACAAGTATTTTCTCAGTTATGGTCACCAATCTTCTTTTGCATACAGTTAACAGATAAAGCTCTTGAAATAGTGGAGGCCTAAAAACCTCTCCAGTCTTCAAAACATTTCTCTTGTTTTCTTTCGTGATTCTTGGTAACTTAGGGTTTCTTAACAATTTATTGATTCCTCATCTTAAAGGAGAAAAAAAATCTAATCCTTTAATATATGTGAGAGTGCCCCTGTGCAGAAAGTACTCTGATGACAAATATAGTTGTGAAGTTTGTCCAAAACCATACTACTGCTCTCACTTCATGATTTGCAGTAGCTGCCAAGATTTCCTTTTCAGTTCATCCTTCAGCCCTTCAGGGATGAGGGCTGGGTGAAATAGGGCACACCTTTTTTCTCCCCCTTAGCTTTGTTTCCTAGTCCAACATGTGACACCTCATTTTCACTGCCTTGCAAATGCTGCATGCATCTGTTTCTTTGTGTAGCAAATCTCAAGGTTTACATAAGTAAATAGCTTTCAGCACTCTTGAAGCCACAACAATGTACAAACATGTTTGAAATTGTTGAACTAAAAATTATATTTGACTGCCTGCTGGGAATAAAGATTTCAGGGACTGAAAATTTTATTAATGATTTCAGTGTAACATCATACCGAGATGGTTAGGCTGACAGGTTAACCATGTATGTTGAAGTTTTGGGGCCTTGTTTTTAGTATGAGCTTCTCCTGAATGAGTTTGAACCACACTGCATTGCCTTCATTCATCTGCAAAAA
The DNA here is from genome assembly GCF_031753505.1 of Anomalospiza imberbis. Taxonomy (NCBI): domain Eukaryota; kingdom Metazoa; phylum Chordata; class Aves; order Passeriformes; family Viduidae; genus Anomalospiza; species Anomalospiza imberbis. The sequence goes on along the minus strand of NC_089693.1, from coordinate 11,182,131 downwards.
TGGTGGAGAACCAAGGTAGTCTGTGAGCAGGAAATTGTGAGATATCCCAGACTCCTCAAATAGTTTATTTTCATAAAGGGATTATTAAAGACATGATTCTTACTCAAAACCTGGTGTGGTTTTATTTGGCAGTGTAAATACATCTTCATACTTGTACATGGGGAAAAATATTCTAGAAACTATACGTGTAAAAATACAATATCACTGCCATTAAAGTTTTCTTACTGGGGGAAATATCCACTGCTAATCTGATGATGGCACATGTCCATTTTCCTCCTGCCTTTCCACTATCTAGCTGTTGGTTTTTTTATCTGACACAGCTAATTTAAGAGATGATCCCTTTAATGGTGCTCAGAAGGCACATGTCACATATGGGGCACTACAAGGTGTAACATAATAATGATAATCAGTCCCAGAACTGAACTGATGTGATAGTAAACATGAAGCCTCTAGATTCCCACTTCCTCTAAAACCTGTCAGTTATCTTTAAGTAGAAGAGCTGGACTGTAAAAAGAACATAAAAAGAGCTTCATGTGATAGCTGCAAAATGGAAATAAATGCCTGGCTATTAAAAAGAATAGATGCCTATTTTCCAAATTATTTCAAGGATATGAAAAAAAAACAATAAAACCTGTTTACAAGTCCACTTTAGCAAGCCTCTAATTTAGACTCATGGTTCTTTATCAGTGCCATATGTATGTAAACACATGCAAATATTACCCATATTATGATTTTGCTGGTAATTCTTTTCAGTTATTATTTAATTATACATAGTCCTTAAACACTTGTAAAAATAAGATCTTTGAAAAAAAATAGAATGGTTTCAGAAGGAATAAATACTGTTCTGCGAGTTCAACCTTTAACGTAATGTGCAAACCATTGGATTAAAAGCAGTGGATATCACAGGTCAACTGCACTCACTAATCACTGCCTCAGCAAAAGAGATTGACTTTGTTGCTAGCTGGCTGCAGTAAGAATAGTAAATCACTTCATAGTCTTTATATTTATTCAGTTCACAGCTTGATCACCACTGTTTCACCTTTCCTCTGAAAAGCAGTAATGCTCTCTGCTTTGTCCAGGAAATAGAAATTGTTCGTGGAATCTCCTCACTATTTGTTTTAAGTGAATGAGCAATACAGCTTATGCCCACTGGTTCCTGAAATGAAGCACTGTCATAGCATGAATATTTCTGTTGAAAATTGGAAGGAGGTATTTTTGCTTGGGTTTTTTTAGACAGCCTCTGACAGACAATTGTGCTGCTTTATGCATTACAGTTTCTGTACTTTGTTATCTGTGAAGTCTGCCATAATATAACTTTGCAGGTAGAGCTGCAGGCAGGCATCTTCTGAAGGATGAGCCTCCTGGGATACTGATTGTATTACCATGCTAAACAAAATTGCTGTAACAAAAATGTTTAGCCAAATCTGTATAGAAAAGGGTAACGTTCATTCAAATACATTTTCAAAGGGAATCTTCTGAAATGGACAAAGTACCTAAATATGCCTTTGAAGTAACTATATATGCAGATGTAAGATGAAAAATAAATGTTTGTTGACATACTGCTTCAAGCTGTACAGTTTTAATTTTATTAAGAATGAAAGTGATGTGTTAAATACTTGCACAAATGTGTCTTTGTGCCAAAAACTCAAGTCTTTATGTCTAGAGCCAGATTTGGAAAGATAGATTTGGAGAAAAAATTGAGTCTATAGCAAAGAACTGCTATGCTGAGGCTGTGGGATTGAGTGTTTCTGTGGAAGGTACATGGAGATGTGGGCATATCCTTCTGGGAGCAAATACCCTTCTCCATTGACGTCACTGGTTTGGGCTGTCTTAAAAAAGCAAAGGGCTGCATCAAATATGAGCTACATGCAGGTCTGCAAAACCAAGCCGTGTAGTAGGTAGTGTGTCTAGATAAAAATAAGTAATTTGCTGCTTTTATGGTGGGTGTTTCTTCTCTAACTGTTGACCTAATAAGTTCTACGTATAATTCAGTGTGATTATCAACATGTGGTTATGTGAGCTGACTCCCTTGTAAAGAGGGAGAAATGGTTTCCGTTTAGAAGTATTCTAGTTCACAAAATGGGGTTTGGAAGATGCTGAATCCTTGCCTGAGTGCATATTTCAGATCCTGTTAACAGCAAAACATGCTGCTATTAAACTATGAAATTCAAGGGGTTTGCTAGTCCTTTGTAAATCAGTGGCAAGAAAAAATGAAAGTACAAAAAATTATTGTTAATTTAAGCTGGAGTTTCCAAAGCTATGTCACACATGCAGTTGCATTTAAACGAGTATGTTCTACACATGCAATTAAGTTGGTTGGGGTGCAGCTAATGAAATACAAGCATTGCTTTTCACGTGCTCATGAGCATTCAGACTTTAATATAATGTTATGCTTAAGGCGTGGTCTTCAAATATGGGAGTGATGTTACTGTCTGTTAGTCTCAAACACAGGAAAACATGATATTGCTTTATTGATAAGATAAAGACATCTTAAATCAGATGTAATAAAAGCTTTTCAATTAGCTATTATTTTAAATGATAAATTGTAGCATATCACTGTTACAAAATAAGTAAGTAATAGTCATTTATTAATCTGTCATGTGTCATTATTTTGGGGGGTTTGTGCTTTTTGATAAAATGTACCTTTTCAGTAATTTTGCTTTGTGTAGAGGTTTCTCTGCCTTGATAGTTTAGCGTATTTCCATCATTCTGAATGACTGGGCTGGGAGTCACATTAAATTTGTGCATTTGATAGTGAGAAGGTGTGAAGTTTGCATCCTTTTGGAACAGAGGCTAGGTAGCAATAGCAGTGAAACAAGCTGCATTATGGTAGAAAGGGACAATTTTTGTAAAACTGGGGACAGTTACATTTTGGAAAAGACTACTAATATTTGACTGGAAGAGAATACAGCTTCCAATAGGTCCAGGGGTGTCTGACCTGGGGTATCAGCTGCTTGATGCTGACTGAGACAACATAACAGAAAACATGGGCATTTACCACATGCATCAGTAGTAAATGAATCAAATGGAGGAATCAATTTATGTGGCAATGAATAAACATTTATATATGCCCTTATGGAGATAGAGATAAATATGTTTATAATTAAATGTTTTTTTAAGAATTATGTGGGGCACATCATGCTATAATGCATATTCAGACTGGGATTCCTACACTTTCTTGGGGATCATGGATAACTCCAGCCTAATAAAAGCAAGTCCAAGGAGAAAGAGCTATCCATGCAGGACAGAGGCAGACCTGCACATTCCTCTCTTCTGTGGTCCTGGGCTTCTCTCCTGCAGGGTGTAGGACTGCAGGGGCAGAAAAGAGCTATTGTGTGAAACCCTGCACCTCACCCATGTTCTGTCTTTATGGGGGAGTCCAGATATTCTTGCTTTAAGTCTGTCTCTGAAAGCCACTCCCTTTTTCTTGGGGCCATTACAATAACAGCCAGTAACTAAAGGGAAACAGGGCACTCTACTCTTTGGGTGGGAGGGAAAACTAATCTATAAAATGTTTCCATGGTAGTGGTTTTCTATCTGTCTTCCAGACCCTCAGAATATTAGTTTAGTAATAGTTACTATCTGCTTCTACTTCTTCTTTCTCCAACTAATGTGCATTACAAATGTTCAGTTATCCACCTGGGCTCAATGGAGCTTTATATACCATATGTACTTCTGTTAAAGTCTGAAACTATTTTTATATTACTTCAGGTTTTCAATTAACCTTGCTTCCACATATTTCACAGCATTAAAAGCATTTTAGTGTTAAACAGAACTCACATCTCCTCACACCTCCTCTCCTTCCCTCATAAGACATTAAAATGCAGCTTTTCTATACTGTATGAAACCTTGTGACAGCTGAGTTATGTAACCAATTTGATATTGGATTTACATTATTTTGAGGAAATAACACCAGTAGTGGTTTTCCAGTGTTTCACTCCACTGTTAGATGTACTAGTAGACATTGCTACACCAAGCTGCATTTCTTCTTAGTTAAGCATGAACATCATTTCAATGTGGATAGATGCAGCTTTTTGATGTATGCATATACATCTGAAGAATTTTAAAATTATTATTACTATTTTGGAAAATTCTGTTAAGTTCAATGTGTTTACATGGAAATAGATACAGAGTAGATTCATGAAGGAGAGGAAAAATAGTGAAAAATCTCATGCTAAACTGTTATATGTTTGGTGCTACTGGATTTCTTCTGTTGTGTCGTGGAAATAGTTTGCACAGATTAATGATGTGTAAATTAATGAGTATTTTATGATAATCTATTCAGTCAAGTTAAAGTGTAAAATTAAGCATTGGGTTCCTGCAGAATTTTTAGGGCATTACCAGTTCAAGCATTAGTTTCTTATCTCTAAAGTTTTGTGAGTGTCAATGTTTGCTTGAGAATAATGTTCCTCTTGCTAAGGTCTTTCTCTTTGTTGTACTGGATACCATCTGTGACACACTCCTCAGCAAGCTGGAGTCATGACTACCATCACAGATACTTGTGATTTACAATACAAGTTTCATTTTTAGGGAAACATCAATTATGTCCTCTCAGCTGATTTTTTCCCTCTAAACATGCATTTGGATGTCACTTGAAGATGTCTTTTTTAAAGCTTTTTCACTTGAATTTTTTGACCATTTTTCTCATTGTCGCTCCTTTAGTCTCAACTCCTGACTTTGCCAAAACAGTGTAAAATTTCATCTGAATCCTTAGTATGAAAATATTTTCATTTAAAAAATATCTATTCTCAATGTCTTACAGTAGTTTACTTTCACTAAGCTTTCTGGACCACTAGTACCACTGTTATCCCCAAGTTCTCTTTGCTTCCCAGGACTATAAATTTGCCTCATAGAAATCACAGCATTAGCTTTCCCAGACATTGTATCATCCATTTGTTTGACAATATTTTGAGGGGTTCACTGCTGCCTCTGCTCAAAACTCTGTGCTGAAAACCATCTGCATTGCCAGAAATGTGTTATGCATCTTTCTAGCCTTAGAATGGCTTGAGCATGAAAAGTATGGAAATTGAGCCCAAACCACCAACTCTTCATGTCCTCACACTGAAATATGTCCCATGAATATGAAATATTTCATATGCTTTTCCTCAAAGTACAAATCATGGTATTTTTCTGAGATAAAAAGCATAGTGGAACAAATATGCCCTCGGTGTCATGTCTGAATATAAACCAGGTATTCAGAGACCTTTTGTGGATCTGCAGTCATTTTTGAAGTGCTGGAACTTCATGGTATATTAAATTCATCCACTTGTGAAGTTCTTATCAAGTTCTATTCACCTGTGACAAATACATGAGTGTTTTAAATAAAGACCCACTTACTATATGGTCTAGCAAGGGTGGAATATGACCAGCAAGCCATTGTCTCTCCTCCTTCTTGCCCAAAAGCAAGTGATGTTCTTGAACTGATTGAGTTCAATTTCTGCCTTCTCTCTGAATCTGTCAAAGCCACCAAGACCACTGTTCCTATAGATATTTCCAGCAGAGAAACTCTGTGACCAAGCCGACTCCCTCCATGGCAGAGACACTCTTTTTTCTCATTTCTATCAGTTGCCTACCTACTGTAACTGAAATCTTCACCAGAGCCCTAAAATCCTCTTCAGCACCTTTGACTCATTCTTCAAAGCTTCTTCTCCCACCACAAATTCTTTTTCTCAGGAGGATCTTGACAATTTTTCCCTGTGAGAACTGATAAACAAATGATCTTCATAACTGCTCCCTTCATTGGCTGCTCTGTTTCTGAAACAGTCCTCTAGCCTGTCACAAGTTATAAAGTTTTCTAACTGCTGTCCTCTGCTCACTCTCTTTATGCTTTTTCCCATCCAATCCCTTTTTTCCTTCAATCTGTCACTCTCTTCTTTCCCTTTTGTTACAAATTTTCAAGCTTGCCTTAGCCTTTCACTTATTCAAAATATCCCAGTGTTTACCCAGCTTGTTCGAAGAGGCTCTCATCCCTGAATGCATGGAGCAAGCTACAGTCATTTCCATCCAATTCCCACTCTTCGTAGTCAATGGGAACTGCTCAGACCAGTCTGCAGTAACTTTCTGCAGTCTAATCAGAGTGGGTACTCCACCTCTGACCCTGTGAATCAATCAGCTGTTTTAACTTCAGCAATCACACTGCAATGCTTTCCTCTTTTGGCTTCCATAGCACTCCTCTTTCCTCCATGTGCTCCTTGGTCAATTTGCCTTCTCACATCTCCAGTTGTGGAGACTACAGGGAAGCCAAAGATTACCTTACACAACTCAAATAATGATGTTAGAAAAGTAATTTTCTTAGTTTCTTCTCTATTTTTGGCCGTATTGTTTACTGACCATGGGAATCAGGTGATTCTCCCATTTTTTTCAGCAGCTCATTCGTCCCTTCTCCACTTAGTGTCAATTTCCTCCTCAACTCTTGTTTTTAAGGCAGCACCTTTGTGCTTTCTCTGGAACACTTCAGATGCTTCTGCAAAGCTGGTTCTTCAAATTTCGCCTCAAAATGTGCCTTTACCAGGTTCCCTGAAGAAAGTCCTGCCTGTCATAATGGCTATTAGCTTGGTTTTTTTCCCTCTTACTTCATACTGACCTATTGCCTTTTGTCCTCAATCCACTCTACACATTCTGAGGAGTGTTTCCACTGTGCATTTAGCAAGGGCTGATGCTGTGGAGTCCTGCTCCGTGGGTAGAACTCAGAGGTTCTGTGGTAAAGAGCAGTGGAGGAACAGTAAAGGCCAGGAGCAGTTGAAGTCGTGGCTATATCTCTGCAGAATGGGCCTGGCACACTATTTTAACAGTTAATATTTTTGGCAAAAATATAGATATGGAAACTATGTCCATGTCCAGATGTGCATACAGAGAGCTGCCAAAACAGAGTAATATGCACTGTAACATGCTGTTTTCATATGTATGAAGAGATGCGAGTCCTTACCTTGGAAAAAGTGAAATGCTGAATAAACTCTGGGATCAGCAGCTATGGTTCTGGGGTGCTTAACCAGCTAAGTCATTCCCTCCAGCACCCTTTCGTTGTAATCCCCCTCCAAAGATATTAAAAATACAGAAACCTTGGCCAGGTTGTGGTCAATCTAATTTATAAAACATTTTCTGGATATTAAAAGCTAGGGCAATGCACTTTTAGCTTTTAAATTGTGTTAAGTATACTGAAAACTCCCTGAAAGAATCTTTCATTGAACATTATTGTATAAAGATTTGAAGATTAAAGTGTCTAGATTAAAGATTAATGTGAAATGCACTGGGATATTGCTTGATGTATAAGGAGCTATATAGTATATTTATACATTTTTCAAAACTGCCTGGGGGAATTAGACACCCAGTTCCCTACATGTCTTTGAAAATCTCCCTCTAAGGAATTTGTTGTTACATATGAAAATGGTCATATTTTCATTGGGAGCTTGAGTCAAAGAGGAAAGGAGAGATGTGGAGACCCTCTGTATTCATCTAGGGCTTGATGATGGCTCCTTACAGTTTTTTTATCATTTTGAATTTGCTCTGTCATTGTAGAGACAACTTGGATTTGAGTGTTATGAGATCATAAAACTGGTCGGATCCAAGAACATTGCACCACCTGCCTATTTCTTGTTATCAATCCCACTTCTTCTTTGCTCTCACTTCAAGATAGTTTCCATGTTCTCCTAAACAGAAGTAATTTAAACCATGCAAACATTAATGAAACAAATGTATACATGTACATATCTGTATTTACAGTAACATATGCAAATTTATGCAAAAATAATTATGTTATGCATGTATTTTTTTTTAATAATCCTTTTGCTGGAGTTTTTCTCCGTCTATTTTTTTGTCAAGAAACAGAAATAATTTAATTAAAGAAACCTTCCACATATGGTAGAAATTACAAGTTTTCTTGTTCCTGAAGTGCTGCAATACAAATAAGCTGTTAAATGCCAACTCTGAATGTTATTTTTCAGATGTTAAGAGAGATAGTCCTGTACTAAAACTATTAGGAGGCAAATTTATTTGAACTTCAAAACCCCTTTGATCTGAAAGGAAAATGAACTGCATATGAGTTGTACGCTTCGTTAATTTAGGGTTGGCCAATTCTGTGCATTTTTGTTTGTTTGCTTTTTTCCGGGAGGCATCCTTCTATTGAAGTTTATTAAAACTAATGCTTCAATACAATGTTACTTTTTTCTGGTAAAGTATGTTTTCATGCTTTCATGAAAGGACAGTTTTTCTTCAGAAAGTACCCTCTGAGAATCAGTATTCAGGTTCACAGGCACTTGAAAAGCCAATGTGCAGGTGTGTTGCATTCACAGCTATTGTAGTGGTCTTATCATTAAACCTGCAGTAGGCATTTATAAAGTGAGGCTTTCACGGGTACTGGCTAAGTGTGATTAAGAATAATCATCTGTCTGATGAATATTTTCCTCTGACTTTTGGCAGGCTAACCCATCTGAAGTTGTGCCAGAGTTTACAGGAACACTGATGCCAGCAATTTAAGGATCTTCACATTTGGTCTCAGTGGTAAGTTCTAAAAATGCCATAGAATTCCATGTAAGAATTTTATTCCTATGGAATATTCTATTCCATGTTAGAATATTACTGGTGTCTTTTATGTTACATTACAATTGAATCTGTGTGAAAAATGAAGCACTTCCCCTTGACCAATACAACAATAGAGAGATAATAAGAACATATATTGATCTGTGAGAGATTGAGCTCAGGAGCTCAGGACACAAGTTCTGAGCAATTTTCCTCAGTTTAAAATCAAAAGGGTTTTTTTATTGTCCTCTCTACTAATGTAACTGCTCTCAGAAGGTTTGACATTGTATATTTTGGAGAATGCAACCATTGGGCAGACTCCAAAGAAAAAGTAAAATGCACAAAAAGGAAATCCAGTGGCTTCTTCTTGCTGAAAACAAAGCAATAAGTTGTAAAATTACAAATTATTTTTCTCTTCTAATGCATTCTCTGTTGTAATTAGTCTGATTCATCAAACCTTGAGTCAGATTTTCAAATACTGCTATGGAGAAATTTGTAGGGAGACATAATCTGTCTGCATCTTGAAGCACAGAAATCCTGCTGCAGAGATGGTTCCCCAGGTTTTGTAAAAGAAGGGGAAGAGAGGGTAGCTGCATCCTGCTGTACTTTTGTGTCATTTGGAATAGACCTTCTACAGTAGCTGGGTAGAGTGGAATAATTCTTTAACTGGAACTCCAATTAGTGCCTAAGTGCTCAGCTTTTTCAGGAAGAAATGCCTAATTTTAGATTATATTATTTGTAATAATATTGTCGGTCAAAATGATTCTCCCTGTTATGCCATATACCTCGTGGAGTGTTTTGGGCCCTGGCGAGGTGGGAGGCGTGGGAAGTCACCCAACTGCATGTGACACTCCTGCACACAGCAGCCACTCAGGGCCACTGCTGGAGGCAGGGCCTGGCCAGCCCTTGGACTCACCTTGGCCAGTCGTGCTCATGCTGCTTTTAGGTCACTGTAATACAGATGTCAAGTACCAGCACTTCCAAGTCCTTACAGTTACACGCTATTGAAGTATATATTTTTTTTGAATTAGATTACAATGTAAAAGCAAGAACTTTTCTGACATAGAAATATTCCTCTAGCATTACCAATAACCAAATACTTCAATAAAATCACTGCTTCAGTTTAAAGATGAATTCAACAACAATAGCAGTCCTATTCAGTCATGTTCTATTCATATAAAAATGAGCATAATGCTGTGTTATCATGAATCCTCAAGACAGATTACACTTCATTATTGCTGGGTGACTTTTATAATGTGGGAATGTGATTCTAATAAAGGACAGTATCTCCCTCAGAGCATACTGTTCTAGCAATGTTCTTTATTAGAAATAAAAGAATACAGCATTCATATCATGTTTCTTGATCACATAACCAGTGTGCAGAACAACAAATTATCAAGGCAGTTTTCTAAGGAAATGATATGATCCTAACAACACTATTCTTAACTTTTCAAATTGTTATTTGCCATTACTAAAATCTGTAAGTGCTGTGACTTAGAGAGTTGAAAGTCAATGCTGTTCTGACAGACAGAATTCATGAAAGCCAGAAGTGACTCAACTAAACTACTAGATCTTTTTCCCCTGAAAAAAAGCAAGACAGTAATGACCTATCATAGGAAAATAAGAGAGCTGCATTTGTTGTCTCTTAGCTGAGGCAAATGAAAGTCCATTATAAGTCATCTGAATCCCAGCCCTGTGACAAAACTCCCATTCACTTCAGCAAGAGCCACTCGGGTAATGGACATTTAAGGACTAAGAACCATAACCGGGTTAGATAAAGTCCTTTAGGATCTAGGAGAAAAATTTGGCGGACTAGAAAGACATAGAGGGGGAGAGAGAGAGGAACTTGCATGTTCATGTTATCTGTAAATACACAGCATACGCCTTGGAAGGAGCAATGACCTTCAGAGCATACAGATGACCAGCTCGCTTGTTGAACTCTTATGGAGTTTAAAAATAGTTCAGTATTCTCTGCAATTAAAGGAAAGTGTGTATATGAACGTCTGTTAAATTAGAAAAAAAACAGTGTTCCTTCTTCCTGCCTTTCTTTATTTGACCATCCCTTTACACTTCATTTTGGCCTTTATATGGGTTTTCTGTTCATAGTTTATTATATTTTCTTGAGGCAAGAAAGATTTTCAATCAGAAGTTGATGAATGTCCATATTAAATTGGATCCCTTTTTTAATTAAGTTCATCTAAATTTAATTTTGCAGTTTTACTTCAGTAAACTCATCTGACTCCAGATGTTGAATGTGATTTTTCTATTCCTTCTCTCACATAAAAGATTTGTAAATCTTTTTTTGTAAAAGATTTATGACTTAGAGAGGCATTTCTGAGCACTTTTGAGTGTTTTCAGCATATGTTTTATGATTGGCTGGTACACATGACCAAATAGCATCCAAAAATACCACTCTGCACCTAGGCCTTCTTTCAGTAGAGTGTTACTTTTATTACTTGTATTTTAAACAAATAATCAGCTTTTTAAAAAGCATTACCAATGCATTTTAAGTTATAAGGGGATATTGAGTTCTACAAATATTTCAAAAGTGAAAGAGTAGTCTTCAGAAGCTACAGAATTCCATAAGAAAAAAATGTAAGAATGACTCACTTTGATTAAAGGAAATTCCTAACAGTCTGGAGGGGTGGGTTTGGACCCTTTTCTCTCATTACAACTGTAGTGGTAAATTGTTTGGAGCATGTTATTTGGACTTTTTAAGCATGGGAAACATATACTGAAGTGCCTATTGGTCTTGAATATTTATGATTTACTATTTTTTTAAGATTTACTCATTTCACTAACAAGAGCAAAGGCATTGCAGATTTAACTGTCACTGCATACTTTTCATATTCTGTCATGGCTTCTGGATCAGTGTGAATGGCTCTAATTTTAAGAATTGCCCCGAATCTGCTCCTTAAATCTGGACATATCTAATAACTGTGTATGTGACACATACAAGGCATTGTATCATGAAGGCTCTGCTTCTCATCAAAGAAGCAAATACCCCAATTAAACTTTCAGATAATACTAAAAAGAGAATAGTCCAATTGTAAACAAAAGGGTGGTTGTATTTTTTTTTTTCCTTCAAAATGAAATCATTTTCCTTGAGATTTTTTCTGGTGTAAGCTTCTTGACATAATAATTTGAAATATTTATCCATGAAGTCAATAAATCCAGTTTTGAACATTTGTGTCAGTTCAAGGTTCATGGGATGCAAACTGCTGGGGGTATGATTGGCAATGTGCTGCTCCAGGTTTGCTTGGAGGCTTCTTCAGAGCGAGTGGAGTTCCCAAAACCAAGCAGCAGCAATGCTAATATGAATCAACTTCTCTAGTTTCTCCTTTCATATTCCTCCAAGCCTCCATAATAGTACTTGGCAGTGACTAAAGGATTTGAGGAGGTGTTGTTATTGCTGTAGTCTGTGTGTTAGGGAAGGGAAGGGGTGAGTGACCAGCTGGGAGATGTCAGTGGCAAGTCTGTAGAGATGTGTCTCTAATGATTTTCCATAGAGTGGGGGAAGTCAGTTGCAGGGAGCTTCTCAGTCAGAGCAAGACCATAAACCCTGGAAATTTGGCTCTTCTTTTGTACTCAGATCGTGTCTTTCTGGTGAAAAAAAATGACCTTCTAGTGAAAATCTCACTTCTGTGAGTGTTAGGTTTCAGCATCTTTCTCATAATGCATTTTACTACCTTTATATTAATTCATCTGTGATTCCTAAAAGGGCTTTTCTCCATTCATCAATAGCAGGTGTGATTTGCTCATTTTTTTAGCAGGAGAAAGAAACATAACAATCCTCCATTGGGTGAAATGCTTCTGAGCTTGAAAGGCTTCATGTGTGAGTCTGGATGGGACCCAAAGAAGGAACCACTTAGAAATTACAAAATGACACATTTTATGTTTTTGTTAAATTGTCGAGATTTTCTGTATATTTGCCGAGATTGTAACCATACAGGGTGTTTCAAAGACACTACAGAAGGGGATGTTAAACCTCCATGGAGTTAAGAATTCCTAATGACTGCCTGCCAATGCGGCTGAATCCTGCAGGGTAAAGGGGGGAATGCCTACCATGTAAATATAAAGGGGGTTATTTAGGAGACCCAGTGAGCTGTGAATTATTGCCTAGGTTGTCACAAAAAAAAAAAAAGGAAAATGAGTTGTGAAGAGGAAGGAACGTGTACTGAGTTCTGAATAGCTTTATAAGACTTTTTCTGAGATAGATGGGGGAACTTATATACACTCTCTGCAAAAAGAGATATCTGTTCTGTCAGATTGCAGATGCGTCAGCCACCCAGATTACTGTGAAAAACCCATTAAAGAAACAAAAATGGGTTATTTTTATGCCTGAAAAATGCAAGAATCAGAAGGAAATAATATTAGTTCAATAGTTGAATTTAAGGTCTTTTTGGATGTGGTTTTTGGTGAAGTCAGGGAGAATGTTTCCGCTGCATTTAGTAGGACCTGGCCTGGGCCCTTGGAGATTAAAGAGTTAAGAGCTGGATTGATAGCAGAGGCTTCCAAGCCTGGTTGTGTTGTGCATCATTAGCACAAAATAATTGAAATTATAAATTTAGAAATACTTCTAAAAATTTTCACTTAATGTGCTGAAGCTCATAATCTGTATCCCAAATGGATAGTCTGAAAATCTACACTGTGCACTTTTATAATATTACATATCTGCAAATATTTAATATTTTAATGGGAAAAATTTCATCTAAATTTTGAAACTCATCTTTCTTCACTTCAAGCACTTTGCCACAATTGAGGCAGAAGACCCTAGCGAAGTAAAGCTAAACAGGACATTGTATTTACTATACAAAACTCATACAATCTCTGTAGTTTTTGTTCCACTATATTATAACAGGAACTTAATTACCCTCAGCGTTGTATCTGTTTAAATGGAGCCTGTGGGTTTATAAGTATGGTGACAGAAAGAGCATATGAAATGAAAGAAACTTATGTCAACTGTGTTAAGTTTTTGCAGCTAGTTTCTTTAGGCAGATCTGGCTAGGAAAAATGCTTTGGTTTTCAAAATATAAACTTTCTTAAATTTTTTTAAAATCGCACTTTCAGTAGAATAAATAAAATTTTATGCAAACAAAGGCTGAATAAAAGAGGAAGGCTAAGACCACAGAATTCTAAGGAAAGGGTATTTCTCAAGGAGTTGATTTTTTTCAAGAGAAAGAGGTTTGATATTTTACTGCTGAAAATGAACAGCTGAAATTAACAGAAAAAGTAAATGGTTTTTTATCTACATTTGAAGGTGGAGTAGAATTCTTCAGATCTCTCAGTAATTGTTGTTAAGAGCTTTCCCTTCTGAGCTGAGTGGTTCTAAATTAAATTATTTGTTTTTCAATATGAATAAGATTTTGTTATCAGTTAGCTTACATATAATCAACTTTAACACAGTTTTAGAATGAGATGAACCATGTCAGAGTATTTCCCAAGATGAGAAATGAATAGCCGATGAACTTCATTCTTCCAAGATAAAAAAGAATGCATTGCTTTAACATTTATTCTTGGTGATTCTGTTAAGTAGGGTGTTGGTTCTTGTTATATGTTCACCAATATACTGACACTTCTTGTAAGTCTATTAGTAGTGAAATATCCCCAAATACCTTTAAGGACTTTTCCAACAGAGGTTTTATCAACAGAACTGTTGGAGAACATCAAAATGTAATTAAAGGCAACAAATTAGGCCAGCCAGAAAAGAAAATTTGGTTTTGAACAAAACCAATGGTTTTGGAACGTGAAGTATGCATATATATTTGAACCATTGCCTAATTTTTCCTAGGTTTCACCTGGCAAAGGTAAATGTGAAACTGTAGTCTGAAAGTAAACCCAGGCCCCAGGGAGAAGGGAGAGATTTTTGGTAGTAAGACAAAGTGAGGTAGTGCAGGGGATTTGGCATCGAGCTGAGTTCTATTTCCTCCAAATAGACTGTGAGATGACAGCCCAACCTCCAGGAGACATCTTGGAAGGGTCTGCAGGCAACTGTTTGGGTGCCTTCCATGAAGTGAGGGTTAGTCCTTTCTCGTTAAAGAAATATAAAATAGGGTGTTTGGAAAAGAGTACAATATAAAGGCAGGTCACTAAGAATCTTACATGACACTGGTGCTTTGTGGATATATGTTACATGTGCAGGTAAGATCACTTCAGAAACAATTCCCCTTTTTACCAAGGTCTGAGCTAATAGCTGATTGGATTTCCACATTATGGAGTGATGGGAGGATACTGTATTCCATAAAAATTGAGTCATTCTTCATTCATGAGAATTACCAGTATACAGTACAATCAACCCATTAATAAGTTTCTTTATTTTCTGTTTTACTAAATGTTCATAGTCAAAGTGCAAACAATAAGTAGTAATTTAAAACAAACAAACAAAAAAACTCAAAAAAAAACAAACAAACAAACAAAAAAAACCCACAAAAACCCTACTGGTCCTTCAGTTGTATCTGTTACATGCTAGTGCAGAATTACTAATGAGAACATGTTTAGGTATAAATAAATCTTTTATCCTCATTATAACGCCACTGTGTTCCTACAGTGAAGTCATCCACACAGAGCTGATTATGTGTTGAAAGCCTCAATAGCCTCTTTTATTTATAATAAATATTGCATACTAATGTTAACAATGTCATTGTGCAGTGTCTCAATAGAGAATTATGACTTCATGTAATGTTAGCTTGATGTCTCTCCTCTCCTGTAATGGAGTCAATTTTCTTTACAGAGGAGATGAGAATCACTTTTTCACAAATCTTGTAACAAATATTCTGTGTACCTACTGTGTTAACCCAATATTAAGGTGGCACAATGAAGCTCAAAGACAGGAACCACAGAGTTGAAGTTTAGTGCTTAATTTTAATTTACCCCTGTTGTGTGCACTGATACGCTCTTTGAAGTTAAAAGTCTCTATTTCCCCCCCAGATACTTGAAATGTGAATTACTATATTTTTAGGTGTAATTCCACAAATAGGTGTGTGGAATATTCCTAAAATGTGTGTGACTGTAAATAACAGAATCATAAACTTGATTTTGTGGCACACAGCTCATGCAAAGACAGGATGAGATCTATTTATATTAATGAGCAAAGAGTAAGGCAATCTTCCATCAGCTACCAGAGACAAACAGCACACTGGGGAATAAGGACCCATCTCAGGCAGCACTTAGGCACATGCTCAGCCTCAATTATGGCATCAAAAGGACTTCAGAAAAATCTTAAACTGTGGAGAAAAATAAACTTATGCATTGGCATTAAAACTCATATAATAAAACAAAATACTGAGTAAACGATAGCACAGTCCTTTGATGCATGTATAGAGATATTGTGTAATATTAACATAACACAATTGGATGCTTAGCTCCTGAATGCCTTCAAAATAATTTATCTGAGTGCTCGTGAGGGAAGTTCAGGCTAAGATGAAAAGCATAAATCCACCTAGCAGCTAACAAATAATTCACATTAACTGAGGACATGTGCAGAATGCAGGATTTTATGATAACTAGAGGTCAGAATATTACAGCTCTTGTGAAAATAACAGCTCATATTAGTGCAAGTCTGCAACTTAACATAAACAATAAAATTAAACAACAGCTAGCCTGAAACAAATTTCAAATAGAAACAGAATCCTTTTTAGTGGAATAGGATCTGGTAGGAAACCAATTCTATCATCCCAGTTTTTCACATCTGTACAAAAAATAGATGTCACACTGCACAGACCAGTGCAAGTACTGAAAATACAGAGGTATTTCATGCAGAGAAAAGAATGTTTGATATTTGAGAGACTTATTTCCCACTTAAACTAAACTCATGTCTATATTTTCATTAGAATATCACTTCTAACTGCAGTATAATGATGGGCTCGTGTGTGCACAAAGGAAATTGGTTAGGAATTACCTGATATTTTTGCCTGTAGTCAGGGAAGTGACAAGAGCACAAGACTGAAATGAGTGTGAAAGGAGGGGAGCAGTGAACAGATGCAGTTCCAGCTCATTGACAAAGGAACATTTCAGGGGAGGTGTTAGATGCTTTTGGTGCTCTGGTAGCACGGATGTGTTTACTGGTGGAATTCATTACCTCTGTGGTGTTAGCTCAGCTAAAAACAATGGACTTCTTAAAATTAACTCCAAAAAGACAGGCCTTTGACTTCGTGCAGGGCTCTCTGTAGGATCCGTGGAGTCCTAAACATTTGTATTACTTCTGATTCAATGTTGTGACCCTTTACTTGAGTGGGGACTGTTCAGCTGGCCAGTCCCAGCATCTGTTCACAGCGCTTCGGGGCTCTGCCCTCGCTGCAGGAGGGCTCAGGCACAACAGTCCTGGAGTTTTGGTATGGGGTAAATAACCTGACAAACGAGAGGCTCGGCCATTTTCACAACATAAAAAAATTCCAGAGGGATTGTCCTTCAAACTTTACAAATACCTGCTGAATCATGCAACAGCACAGCACAAAAGCTACAGCTTTTGAGAATTTAAAAATGAGTGAAAATGGGGATTTTTGCTGAGATCGTATTTCCAGTTTATGGGATGCATTTCTAACTGGACTTCCGCCTCTTATAACAAACAGGGGCCAAAAGTTCCCTCTGAGTGAGGGAGTTCCCCATTTCTGCAGGTTCCCTCTGGCCATGTTGGTAGACATGCATGGAGGAAGCTCCATGAAAAGGCCCAGAGCTCTGGCCACTGCTGGAGGCCACTGAAGGATGGTCATTCTCTCCCCTCTCCCACCCAGAAGTGATGCTAGGCACACATTACAGCCTCTGCAGTGAGAGCCACACATCAAAGGAGTCCTTGTAAACGATAATTGACTTCATGTTCAATTATATGGCCAAAAATTGCCTGAAAATCAGTGTTCCAAAAAAAAAAAACCAAAAAAAACCAAAAAAACCCCCCAAAAAACTAGTTCAAATTTTGCTCTCACTATACTCATTACAAAAATCCCCAAAAAACTGTCTCTTGAATAAATAAGCCTCTACTTAGATGAATAAATGAGCAATATTTAGATTCCAGTTCAATGTGTAGGAGAAATTTGGCAAATCTAATGTTTTCAAATCAATTTGGTATGTGTTATGAGAATAATGCCAATGGAAAGTTGCTTTTTTAATTTTTCTTCTTAAAAAATGTAAAGGAGAAAGAAGAAAGTTGGCTTTGATAAACAGAAAAACAGTGCTTTAAATAGCTAGAGCAGTGATAAGGCAAAGAGCTTCTAAATAGATGAGGTGTGAAAGGTTGTTTTTTTTTTAAACTCTAAATGAAAGTTCTGTATTCATCAGAACAGCTTTAAATTTTGTGAAACAGGACAGCAATATATTTTACAGTTTTGAGCAAGGAAGCAGAGGCTTGCCATATTAGAATATGTTAAACATCTCTGCAAAGACAAATATCAATATATAAAGCACTTTCACCTTGACTATAGAAATTCTATAAGATAGAAGTAATTTTGATTTTGCCAGATTAAAAGGACACTGGAATCTGGAGTTTGATAGAATTGTTCTGTTGGCTGGGAGGTTTGCCTTTCAGTTGTGTTTGATGTGATATTCGATTCATTTTGCCAGAATATTTTATACCAAGTTTAATTGCTATTAAATCTTTTATATTGCAGAGATTTTTGTCAACAGACACATAAGATTTGAGTTTTAAGTGGAGTTAATCATTGAACTCAGAGAAGGGAAACACTAGGGGAGTTCTCTTGTGCAAACAAACCACCATGCAAGCTTCATCCATTTCTATAATTATTACCCCATTTTCAGAATAGTGTAGGTAAAATATCAAATCTGTCTCTCCCTCTGATCTCTATTCATATGTCTTGTAAAACCTATTAGAAGAAGCAGATAATTAAAATAGAAAAAGCAATGTATTTGCTACAGCTACTTGTGTATTGAGTCTTTTGAAGTTTGCTTTAAGCAATTATATCTGAGCTCTTCTTTCAGAAGCCTAAGAAATAACATAGGATTTTCTAAGATATTTTTGTTTTCTGACTCTTTCAATTCTTTGTAAATACTATCTAACATTATAAGGAGAGATTAAATGTTAATTCATGTAGCCTTTGAAAAACAAATTTTAAAAGGAAAAAGGATTTCCATAGAAAAAAAGTAGTGTCCTGCCTTTTTCCCTGTAGCCTCCAGCATGTCCAAAACAGTGAGTTTTTAAAATAGTCTTTTTAATTGGTGTTTGTGGTTTCATTTTACTATTTGATTTGCACTGTAAATGTGGGCATCTCTTAAATGGTAAATATATATATTGCATCTCTTCAAAGGTAAATATATATTGCAGAGGTGTGGTTCAGTGTTTTTGTTATTACTGTGCACTCAGGAGTGTGTAATCCCTGAGCACAGATTAGCCGTGTAATGGAAGCTCCTGATATTTGCAGCCATTTGGCAAGTGATCCCTTCCCATACTAGAGAGGAGAAGTAAGGGCAAAGCTGCACATGGGTTGTACTGAGTAATGTTTAGCAGATTTTCCTGTGGTATTACTGAAACTCTAGCGTATAATTCTTAAAGCAAGATCTACGCTCCATCACCAAAAGCAGTGAGGTGTGGTAGTCAATTGTGGTTGGGATGTGGGAGAGAAAATCTGTGGCCCAGTCCAAGATAAGAAATAGATCATAGCCTGACAGGAGGGCAGCTCTTGCTACCTAATGAAGCTACAGTTCCTAATGAGCTTGTCCTCCTGAACCATTGAGGATAATGGATCTATGCAATTCTGGAGTCCTTTCCCTATTTCACAGAGCCCAGGCCCAACTGGGAGGCACTATGACATTTAAGGATGACTGCCATTTTCCATTGCTGACACTTCAGTTAAAATGATTTGTCCTTGTGTTTCTTATTTTCCATAGTAATCACTGCCATAACTCTGTGTCCAGTGGCATTTGACTGTGAAAGTGACACCCACACCAGGGAATATGTCTGGGAAAGAAGCAGACAACATGGCAACTGTTGCTAAAGTAGCATCATCCCTGGTGGGTCTCTAGCCCTCTACCCCAAACATGGAAAAAAACTTACAGCATGGACCAAAGATTCAACCTGCTCAGGCCCTGCAGTTCACCAGGCCACTGCTGGTGTGGATTTGGTATGAATAAATTGTTAGGTAGTGGTCCTGTCTTCCTTAACACCCGTCTGATCAGGAGTGCCAGGTGGGATCTCAGGTATCCTTTAGGACTGGTGGTAGAGTACAACAGTACATGCTGTTGTTCATTGCCTTTCTTTGGGTAGGCTGATGGCTCCTTGATACAATTGGCTTGGCAGCACAGCACAAAAGTCACAGTATGGATGCCACAGGTCTTACAGGAACTGCTCTTTGGATGCTGCATAAGAGTTTTACAGGAACTCTAATCTGGCAGCACCCAAAAGTATTAGTTTTCCCCAGTACTCGCTTCGGCTGCTGCTGTTCCTGCTGAGACTATAACCAGCACCAAAACCTGACAGAGCCTGCACCTGCCAGCTCACCATGCAGCAGAGAGGAAGGTCAGGCAAGGAGTAATCCCAGTAAGACATTGTTTAAAAAAATTCTGTGCCACTTGTGCAGCTCCCTGGATATGACAGAAAACACTCAACAGTGACTCTTCCAAAAAAAAAAAATACAATTCCATTTCATGTTATTTTAAGGAAGATGATGAGACTATCTTAAACTTTTGGAATGTCTATAAAAGAGTATAAATAACAGCTCTCTGAGCTGTTTTAAGTCTATTAAAATTTGTATTAATCACACAGATTTCTTTAACAAACAAACAAAAAAAAATCCTTCCAGCAGAGAAACTTCTGTTGCAAGTACTCAAAAATAGATCCCTGCACTGAAATTTCCAAATTGGAAATTTTATTTCCATCATGATATTTTTTTTTTCCATCAGAGGAAACTTAATAATTAGACTCAGTGCTAACCTGTAAGTGCAGTACATGGTGTGGGAAGGTGGCTCTTCCAATGCAGTGCGTGACTCCAGGAGATGGAGCTGAAGAGCAGCAGGATGAAGGAGATCACCGTGACTCATCAGCCCACCCACAGACAGGAGCGGTGCCTTGCGTGTGCCCTGGGGCTTTAGTTTAAATTTAAAGTATTTCTTCTGAGGAAGCTCCCCATGGAACCCCGCATCCTAGATCGCTTTGTTGTGCACAGAACCACTGCTTGTGTGGCCCATGGTAAAGAGCAGAACCTGTGTATTTTTAAGATAAAGGAGAAACACAGTCCAGTTTATTACTCAGTCCAACTAGCAGCTGTTTTGGGGACAGTACAAGGACAGACATAAGGAGGATGATGTTGACAATATGGTCAGTTTTATCCAGGGACACATTTTTTCCAGGAACATGATGTGGTCTTCAAACACTTGCTTTAGTCCAGCTGCTGACAATCCTGGGGTACAGAGACTTCATGTAGCCAAGGCTTCTTCACCTGTCATTGGTGTGGAAGGAGACATTTGTGAATGTAAATCCCTGGATTCAAGTCTTGAGAAGCCTAAACAATCCAGGAGTGACTGGATCTTGCACCCCTGTGAGTTCCCAGAAATTAAGGCTTGAGTCTATCACCAGGAGCTCTTACTGTTCTTTTAATTTTTGCCTGTATCATGACATCCAGATGTCCAGCAGATACAGTAGTGCCGTGCTGGCTTTGATAGGTAAGGAATATTTTTCTTAACAGAAGTGGAAACAGCTGCTCTGTAATGGTTCTGAGTTACCTTGAAACATGAGCAGAGAAAATGCAATGTGTCTCTTGCCTACAAAGTCCCTCTGAGGCTTTAATTTTCAATCAAAAGGTTTTACTCTCCAAAAATTACTCCTCACTTAAAAAGAGGAAGGATGCCCTTTGCTGCTTTTGCCTAGAGCCCAATATCTTCTGACATTCCATGGCAGCTGTAGCAACGCTCTTCTTAATGCAAAGAACATCTGGGCTGCCTGCAATTCTGGGAGAGAAGTGTCAAAAGTGTCACAGACATCCTTGAGCAAAGAAGGATCTTCACTTTTATTACACAGAAGTGTCAGAAACAGCATTATTGAACATCAGGTTGCAATTTGGCAAGCAGAATGTAAGTCTGAATAGATGTGACAAAACCCCTTCTACGAAATTGCTACTTAGTGTTATTTTTTCATCGTTTAAAATTAGCATTTAAAGGAAAAGCACAAATGGGAGCCCTCTAGGTAACCCTGACAATGACAGATCCCAGCATTCCTTTTTTTTTTTGCTTACTTCACAACCTCATTGCTGTCCATTGAGTGACTGAAATTGATTAGATCATTGTCATCATCAGTGAAATGCACTGCATTGATCCAGCCTCACTCACAAAGCCAGCTCATGTGACAGCTAATTTGACATAATTGAAAGTTCCAGCTCCAGAAGGTCACCAAGCTAGACTCAGTTATCATTTTATCCTTGGAACAGGGTCAGCTGTCCTGAGAAATACGATGGCTTTTTGTCACACTCTTAATTGTTTCTCCATGGTTTGTATACGGTAAACCCAAGCTTTCATACTTTGATTGAATTTTTATGGTGGACAGAAGATAATTATCACCTCTTAATGCTAAATAATTTTTAAAGTCAGATTGAGCTCTTTGTTTCTTAGTCAAGTACAATTCTACTAAGAAAAGCTTTAGATAAGGACAAATAAAAGTCTTTAGATAGGGATGGCAGTGCGAGACACATCATGAAGTACTTAGCTTCCCAAGGAAAATATGGCACTAGTTAAAAGTTTGTTGGAACAGTGTTGAACGTAATGTTCCTTTCTTTGTTGCCACATCACTCTTTCCCACCTTCCCCTCTTTTCCCATTTTCTGCTGTTCTCTTCTGGAATTTGCTGCAGTTGAGATGTCAGGCTGAACCACGTCTGAGGCTGTGGAGTTGAGTAAACTCAGAGGTCACGCACAGAGAACAGAGGAGTTGCAGAAGGACCTGCAGACAGGCATCGAGCCTGGCTTGTCAGCATCTGAGCACTGCCAAGTGGTGCAGCAAAACTCCTCTGAACAGGGTCCACGTTCCTGGTGAAAGGTTGTGCCTTCAGGAAAATGGCCATTGGGCCATTTGCTCCATGCTTTAAGATACACACCAAAATCCCACACCACTTTCAAAGATGTCTGGTTTATGTAAGCAGTGCAGTATGAAAATGCTTGTGTAAAAATTCTTTCTCCTAAAGAGAAACACCGAATGTTTGGAAAAAATTGTTTCTTTTTACTCAACAGAATTCAGGGGGCAAAGCTAGGAATTTAAGTAGGTCTTACAATCTGTGTCATTGTTTTGTTGGCCCTTTGCTCAGAATCAAATTAGCAACTAATCCTTTAGTTCTTTCCTTGTATTTGCTGTGAAAAAATTGGCATATCCCAATAGCGCCCATTGCTTCCCATTCCAAATGCAGGTCAAAATGCCAGCTTTCTAACAGTGAATGTCATGTATAATTTTTCATAGAAAAGAAAGTGCTTGATAAAATCTCTGCAACTGTTTCTTCTTGTTTTGTTATTCACATTAGGGTTTTATGTGTTCTCAGGCTTTGCTGGTTCCTCGGGTTTTTGGTAGTGTTTGTTTGGTGGATTGGGCTTTTTTAATGGAAGCTTACCTTTGGTCATCTGTAAAGCAAGCAGAAAAGGAGAGGCAGCAAGGTGCTAAAATCTGAATAAATAAAGGGAAAGACAGGTGTGGTACTGTTGTGGGACAGAGGCTTGACACAACTTTTTGTGATGAATTATTGTATCATAATTTCTGAGTTGTTCAAAGATGATTTGTGGGGAAGGATTTTCATAAACCGAGCAACAAAGAATTAATACAAGTTTGGCAATACAACATTTTTAATGATGATTAACAGAACAGTGAGTTAAGATACCTGGTTTATAGAAAGACATAGAAAGTAAATATATCTTTATAGAATTTTTCTTTCAAAAATCTTGTATTTTGACGTATGCATAGAAACAGGACGTACATCCATATTAAATACCTAACTCTCCAAAAATACAGGTCTAATGCAGGCCAAAGGTAAATGACAAGCAATAATTGTTTTATCTTTTGTAAGTCTTTCAAAAGTTTCATTCTAGCAGCTTTTAGAACATAACTTGCAATTGACAAATCCCACTGGGCTGCTATTTATAGTATCTTAATTTTCAAAGAAAGCAAATCAGGCAACTGTTTTTAACATGAATAATATTGCTCCCAGCACTCTGTCTCCAGCCCACACATTGTGTTTTTTGGCATGATCGTGGCAATTAAAAAAAATAAACAGCTCCTTTTAATTTTTTTATACAGCCAATGCTGACACAGCTGGCAGAGAAACTCAGTGAAAGGTAAACATTCTGCTCAAAATACAATCTAACATATTGTTGTATTTAGTTGTTAAAATGTAATTTTCCTGAAAGAATATTTTTAAAGCAAGTTCTGTTTTTTTTTTTTTAATAGAATTTTTAGTATATTGAAATTTGATTACAAGAAAGGTTGTTAGTCTTTTAAAGCAATAGCACTTGTGACATTGGATATTTCAGTCAATGGCTTATTGAATTTTTAAAAATATTCTTAACAAAAATCAAGAACAAAAATTAGGTATGATTCTTCATCCTTCAGCAGAATATAATAGTCTGAGCTAGTAAAATCAATTTCTTTTAATAAAATTCTGTCAAATGAGAAAGTTGAATAATAAATGTCTTCAACTATTTAAAGGGAAGAAAAATTCTAACAGAATTAAGAATAATTTCTGATTTGCTTCAACAACAACAAAAGATTGTCTAGTTCCTTATGGTCTCATGCTCATAATCTGACCTGATTACTGTGAGCATGTATGAAGTGAGATTATGGAATGATAAATATTTCACTAGAGAAAACACACGAACATATTTCTTTTAGGCAAGGGTCATAGGTAAGTAATTATCTGTCACACATGCCCAGAAGTTCTCAATATACTTTTATTTTTGTGTGATTCCTTCTGGTTAGGATGCTGTAGTTCAACATTTTAGTGCCTGTGAGGCCAATGCAGAGGCAGCCCAGCAGAGCTGGGCTCGTGGGACTCGTGTGCTCTGCAAGGCTCAGGAGGATTCTGAGCAAGAGCCGGGTGGGTCCTGTGTGTTGCAAAAGCCACCTCTGCCCCAAAGCCTGACCTGCTGCTCTTGGGACAGCCCCGTGGGAGGGGTGCATAAACAAACAAGTGCAGGGGGCACCCAGGGTGAGGGCTGGGGAAACTCGAGGGTTTGTTGTGGCTGCATGCACAGCAGCTCAGCACTTACTGAAACTCCTGGTTTGCTCACCTGAGGAGTAAGAACAGGAGATGTGCTTTGTGCTACCTGGGCTGTGGGACTGTGTCTCTCCCAAGCCGCCAGAGTGGCCACCATTATCTGGTGTTCCTGTCAGCTTGCATTCAATTGTTTTTAAAAGGAGTTTTTTTAAAGGTCCACCTTTTCCTCTCACTGATTACCAATATATCCTTGGTATCAGGATTTTCTAACTCCCAGTTGTTTCTTCTTCTCTCAGACTGAATGGTAAAATGAGCAGGTGTGCTGCAAAAGAGGTATCTGCTTTTTATAATCTGTAAATTGCCTTCTGGGTACAAAGTTGGAGTATATGGATTTAAGCTTATAAGAGCAACTGAACAGTCATTTGTAATGTGTATAACATGAGGTGAAGAGAAGCATTTAAAGTCTAGAGCGACCTTCAGTAGAGAAGAAAATTGTCTGGTGACTGCTATTGTTGATCTTGGAATGTGTTTCAGATGTTAGGTGTGGACTTTATATCACCCTCGGGGCACTTAATAACAACTAAACAAGCATTAACTGCTGAAGTCAGTGGAGTTTTATCAGTGTGAATCCAGGGGCATTGTTGTCTTTGTCTTGTCTCAAAATAAGTTCAAAATAATGGTGCAGAAAAATAAGTGGAAAAGAAACATTCTGAGGTGTGCTTGTCCAGTTGTTCCATCCTGTTACACCAGCACATTTGTGACCACGATAATTGTGAACTAAACTTGTCCTGACTAGGAAAAATGTAATGCAAAACACTTCAATTAAAAAAAAAAATCTTTCTAGTGAAAATACAATTCAAAGAGGAAGAGAATTTTTACATGGTTGGTGCTAATCCTGGAATATTTGTCAGCTAGGCTTTCAGCAACCTGCATGTTCTGTGTTCGTGGAGAACATCATACCTGGCTTAGTACCATAAAAGTAACAAAAGCCCAGGAACATGATGCATTTGGTTCATAGAAGACTCAGCTGCCCTGATCTGATTCTCATATAATAAAAGATGTTTCAATACAACCTAAACTGTTTGAATGTGGGTATCTAGGGGCACCCCCACATCAGGTTTTCTATCGATTCCTAATCTGAGTAGATGTGCCCCACACAGCTGTCCCAGTGCTGATGCTGGTGCACTTGAGAAGAGTTGCTGTTCTTACTAAGTTTCAGAGCAACCTCTTTGCCAAATGCAAAACCCAAACACTAGGACTAATAAAGTGAACTGTGTTGTATGCTACAGACCCTCCAGGAGCAGAACAGCTGGAAGTTTGATGTGCCCCGGTCTGCTGGCGACAGCACCTTTGGCCAGGCTTTCAGAGCCATTGATACCTGTTTGTCTGCTCTCTGCTGATGTTCTTAGCAGCACAACAGGCTGCACACTGGGAAAGGTCGCCTGTGCTGGGTATAGTCCTGTGAGCAGATCAGCAGCTCTACCTCCTCCCTGATACTTCCCCGTGAGCAGGCTGGAGCTCCCTGCAGGGCTGCCCACGATGGACAGCAGGCTGTGCTTTTCAAGTCTAGCCCAAAACCAATAGGAAAGGATGTCTTATGCAATGAAAAAAATGAAATATTTTGTAATATACAGCAGTCTGATGATGATTATTATGGACTCTGTATCAGACCCACGTGATATGAAGTTGTTGATGTTAAACACAAAAATATCAGAGATAATTTTACATCCATTCAAAACAAAAGGGGAGGGGGGAACAAAAAAGGGAACAAGCAAGGGATTGATATTTGTTTAATAGAAAAAGACAGCATCTGTAGGGAGAAAATTATAATTCTAGGGTTTTTTTAAGACTATTAAAAAGAATAAAGAATAAAAATAGGGAGAGCTGGAAAAAGCAATAAAATCCATAAACATTAATTCATGCCCAGTTTTTTTGAAGTATATGACATTTTTTTCCACAAATCCACTAACAGGGTTCTAAATATGAGTGAGAATAGCAAATTGCTTTTTCCATCTCTTGGATCTATAGCTTCACCTCTACACTTGAATGAAAACATTAACCATGAGGCAGATACTTATTTCTTTTGTTTATGCTCAGCCTCAGGAATTTTTCAGCTGAAATCAATAATTAAAATGTTTAATATCCATGATAAGTGTTATAAATGCAACTTTGTTAAACATAGATGATACATACATACATACACATATATATTTTCATATATATATATATATATATATATATCTTGGATAACTGAGATATTTATGGCCCGATTTTTTTTAACTAAGTAATAGAATTTCAGAGGAGAGTCAATGTTTAACTTCATATTTGCTCAGTTTATGCTTTATTTACTGAGGATATTCAAACAGTGTGGTATCTTTTTATTTTCTTTCCATAATAGAAAGCAATAATTTGTTCTTAAGAAAAACAGATTCACATAGGCTTTATTTCAGGTGCTATAGAAAGCATGGGATTTAGTGTACAGTATGTAAAAGATCATAGAAGAAATTATTGCAGGAAGTAGAACTCTTGATGCAATGAGAATTTTGAATATCCATCTCTGATTAGTAAAATATAACACAATACCTGTCTGAGATTACCTATGTAGTTTTAGAGATGCATATGGAGCAAGATTTGGGTGTCTATTTGAAAAGAGAGAATGAGAGTTTGAGTCCATGTTTTGGATAAAAGAGGGATCATGGGCCCCTGCACAGTCCTCTGCCACAGAGGGGCAAAGGTTCAACAGACCCCACCTCTGTTCCAGTTCTTCCCATGGCTCTCTGCCCAGGAGCAGTACTATTGGTAAGGAATGAAAAGATGGTTCTTAATTGTTAGGCTCTTGGCATTGTAACTCTGAATAGAGTGAAGTAGACCTAAAGCTTCTGGAAGCTGGAACACCTGTATTTTTAGACACCCACAGAAATATTGATCTGGTGGGACTTGATTTTTTCAGCTTTCCCTTAACAATTCCATGATACCAATTACTTTTTCATGATGAAACAAAAAACAGTTTCCTCTTGTGGTTTTCTCTGAGTGTGTCTATCTCTGAAGTGGAGCTGCACATCCAGCTGCTGAGGTGCTGGCCCAGGGTGCCACTGCTCCTGCTGCTCTCCTTTGTGTCCAGCAGCAGTCTCTTAGTGAGAGTCAGTGGACTCTGCTGGGTTCTCCCTCCCAGCCACAGGACCTAAGTCACAAAGCAAAATCATCCAAAATGCTGTGTTGCACCCTTGCTCTTCTCCTTACACCAGTTGTTCTAGCATGGGGTTCTTTATCCTCACATGATCATTATTTTAACTCTATAGCTTTTCAAGTAAAATGCCTTAGTTTAATGAACATATGAAAAACTCTTCTTCTCTGAATATCTCCTTAAAGAAATGTCTGCTGTGATACCATGAGAAGTCACACACAGAGACAGCAGGGGTTCTGTGATAGCCAAAATGAAAGACGAAGATTTTTGTTAAAACCTTTCAGATTATTTTAGAATCATTAAACTGTGAAATAGCTATTTTGTTAGCTTACAATTTCTTCTATATATAACATTTATTCCTCTTCATCATCCCTTGTATTTGCTTCTCATAGCTATTTGTTGTATCCTGCTTCCTATGAAAGTGCAAACGCTGAATAAGCCTCAAATCTTCTTGCTCACTGACCTAGCACAGTAAAGCCAACACAACATCCCCATCACTGCAAACAGTAATCAGCTCTCCCAAAGAAGGCAAAGGTAAGCAATGCCCTTCTCAGTGTGAACAGTCACCAGGCACCTGGGTGTGGTTTGTGCTGTCATGCAACATATTCCTTAGGAATCACATTCTGTGAACGAGACTTTATTATGCATTTCTTAGAATAAAGCAATTAGCCTGTAAACCAAATTAATGTATCCACATTTTAAAAGGGAACTATTTATTTGAGTTTAAACACTCTGGTTTTTGTTTCCAAGAGTGGTGAAAATCAAGTAATAGGAAAGCCATTATTATCTATCTGGCATAATAAACACTAGCAACAAATTTCTAAAGTCCCTCCAGAGTGAGCAGCTATGTGCCCTCCATTTTGTTCTCATTTATGGCAGTGCTAGTACCAACAAAATCCTTACAGTCCTTTGAGTCTGATTCCTCTGAGTTGTGATCAGAGCTGGGCTTTTTGTTATTATTGATACTAACCTGACCTTACTAACCAAGGTTTCTGACTGACAAGAGGCTCTTCCAAGTTTTGCAAAGGACTGAAGGACTGGATGTCCACTGTACTTCTGCAGTCCAAGGCACTCTAGTTGTGGAGCAACAAGGTTAGGATTTTTGTGTGTTTTTTCACCTAATTGTTAAAATAGTTATCCAGAATGAAGAAAAAAATATTTATACTGTATGGAAACTGTGAGATGAGTGCAATTTTAGATACTTCTCCCCTCTTTTTTATGTCAGCTATGTCAGGGTTAGTGTAGCGAAGGGAAGTGCAAGGCTGATAGACTCAGCTGTATTTCCAGAATACTGGATACATTGTATGCAGCCTGGCATACAAGCAAAAACATTGCAAAAGCAAACACAAGCAAAATTCTAACAATAATTAATAATTCTATGCTAAAGGACAAAGGCTGGTGTCTGGTGAAACTACAAGATAAGAAGGATACTGAGCTCCTGCTCTGCCAGATGGAGAGAAGATGGGTTTGAATATGCCATGGCTTTCCTCACTTGGCTTGGAAAGTGCAATTCTGTGTGTGAAACAGCCAGCTTGCCTGTGCCTTCCCATGCCAGAGTCTCTTTTGACCCTGTTCAAAAAGGAAAACATTTATTAAATGAGAAATAGAAGGTAGGACCTCAAAAATATGGCCAAATATATGTTAGTCTAAGTATATAATGAGTATGAGAGGAACTCATCAGCATAAAAAAGATCCTTTTTTTGTTTTCTAGATTCAGTACAGACCCTGGAAAAGGGAAGGTTAATCCTTAACATGGATGCCTGGTTTTGGGATACTGTGGTAGGAAGTAGCTCCTTCCAGCCTAATTTCATCTAGGTTAGCCCGCAGGGACCTCTGTGCCTGTAGAGCTGGACTATTTCTCATCCAGAAAAACTCAGTAAAGGGGAAGGTGTTCCATACAGGGCACTGGTCAGGACTGGGACTTTTCATTACTACAGTAATACAATTAATCCATTATATGGAGTCTTTGAAAGAAAAATGTTTGACTGTATGGAGCAAGTAATGGTGTTTGATGTACCTCCAAAGGGGTAGTCAGCGGGTGAGCCTTGCAAAACTCAGCTGCTTTTCTCAGCAAGTTTCTGCCTTGTAAATTGTGCCTTTGTTTTTTGTGTATGTGGGCTCTGATGCCTTCGATTTCCCTTTGATGTATGAATGAATCCAGGGCTTCACAACAAAACTCAAACTGGACCTGGAAAAGCACAGAGGGATAGAAGAAAGAAGGGGAATGGAAAAGGTTCTTTTAAATATCCACACTACTAAAGTTGGTGAAATGGTCTGTGTACAGACAGGATGATTGTGTATTTGCTCTTTGTGGCCATTTAGGGTGGTTGAGGTTTGTGGGTGTACTTGAGGTTGGATGGGTGGGTTTTTTCGTTTGCTATCACCTATGTGTATGAGCAGTGGCAACACAAAACAGTAAAAATTATGACCAGTGACTCAGTGACCAGAAATGTCTGATTTGTACTGTCTGAAGCTGTGCAGATACAGAGCATGAGTGACAACAGAGAGCTGTAAGAGTTCAGAGGCAGAATTTATGTGCTTTCATCTGCCAAGTCACTCAATGCAGCAGCTAATTCAGGTGATTACAGTAACCTAATCTTGGATGAACTGCAAGAGAAATGGGCTGAAGACCAGGCTGCCATGGCCTGTGTATGGCAGGAGCAATCTGTCCTCTCCTGATGGGGAAGAAGGATGCCTCTTTGCTTGCACCTGTGCATCCCCTGGCTCCTGATCTCTGACGGTCTTTTAACTGTCTGGTTATCCCATAAGGAAATGGAAAAGAGGGGCTATGTCCTCTCTTGCCATTGCATGTCTCTGTGAGGGAGGTGGGGCTGTTCCCTGGGCTCAGTCTGGCAAGGCCACACAGGACAGTGTTCAGGACAAGCTGCCCTTCTCCATTAGGTTTCAGAATTGTGAAACAGAGCCCAGCTGTACTGGCCTTCAGTTTGTCTAATAAAGTTGTGTACTATAAATGGATTGGCCAGTTGTGACTGGAGCCACAATCCTCAGAGAACCATTCAACAAATCTGGTTTGAGTTTCAAGTTGCAGTGAAATATGAAACGAGGTGGGTTTCATGGGGTTTCAGGTTTTGTTGAAAATGTTTCAACCAGCTCTAGTCAGTAGCTGTTGCTTTTTCAGTTTCCTCCCTCTAACATGTCTCTGGTATTTCTAGTTGAATATGCCTCAGATTAAGTGTTAACAGGAAAAGGGTTGGAAATACAGCCCCTAAGTATGACTCAACTCACAGGCAACTCAGAAAGGGTGCAGAGGATGCCCCTTTCCTTATTAAACCTCTTTTGGTCCCCTTTCTTGTGGAACCTTACCAAAATTTCATGTTTGTGTGGAGATTTTTGGCCTGTTTCACTAGCTGTGATAATAGCACTGTAGATCACTCCTAACTGGCTGGGGCAAGTGGAAAAGGAGCCCTGCAGATTCAGTTTGGCAAGTGCACAGGAGACCTGGAGAAGCAGTCAGATTCCCAGCTGGCTCCCGGCGCGCTCAGCCGGGAGCGCGGTCTGCGTGCTGCCTGCCGCGGAGCCGCGAGCAGGGAGGCGCTCGCTGCCCAGCTGGCAGGGCCTGCAGGAGTGGCTGCTTTCCGTTTGGCTGCCCAGGTTGAGCGAGAGGCCAAGAAATGAGGTTCAGTTCCCATTAGTCTGTCTGGTTCTTGATTTGCTTCCTTTAGTTAAAAGAGGCAGAGAATACTGATGATGTTTTGCCAGGCACAGGATTGAAGCTGAGTGGCATGGAAGAATAGAGACTTAAATAAGCACAGCTCGCTGTCTCCACTTGCTTTTGTCAGTTCGTGTAACAACCTTGCTGCCAGCAACCTTCCTTGCAAAAGAGAGGAAAAATCCAGGGTCACTGGGAGGTGATTGTGCAGTTCTACATTTGATACTTAAGCTTGTTTTAAATTATTACAGAACTATTTAAATTGGTATAAATGCATTGTTAGCCTAAGCAGTGATGTTTTAAATATTTAGAAAAAGATCGCTAATTTAGTGATTCCTTCCCAGGTATATTGGAAAATATATTTAGTAGTTCATGTGTTAAAAGGTTATTTAAATACATCACAGACAACTGAAGTTTCATCTCCTCTGAAGGCATATTTGTACTATATGAATTCTTTTTCATACACAGCAATTATGAGAGGGACAACAAGAGATCTTCTGTTAATGTGTGGCTAGCGCCACTGTAAAACCTGATTTTTAATTTTTTCCCCTCATTGACTTTAGTTATTCCTTTGGAATTTGTGGTCTGTTTTTAAAAATCATTCCTGATTTCTGTGCCAGCCTTCATTGGAGTTTGTAATAACATACTGTAATTTAGGCAGCTCTGAGAAGGTCCTACGTGTAAAGTTATCTGTGTAGCGCCTGCATGGTCAGAATCCAAGACAGCCCCAATTTCACTGAGTGCAAGATATTCATATTTTAAAATGACTTCAGATCCATGATTCAGTAAAAACCAGCAGAACCTGGACTTCAGGGCTCCCTGCACTGCAGGCTGTAGCACATCTGTTGCCTCACTTGTAACTGTGCTAATAGCCAAGACTCTGGGAGCACATACTTCATCTGAGAAGCTCCCAAAGCCTTTGGAAGGTATGAATGAGCAGCCTGGGCTGAAGTTTGTGCTTGTGCAGTTCCCTCTTGGTACCTGAATTGGCCACTGCGTTTCATCCAGGACATTCACAGGTGCAGCTTCACATTTACATCTGGTCCCAGTGTAGAGACACCATGAGATGCTTTAGAGTTTTACTGTCTATTTTTTCAGATAAAACCCATCCACACACATAGCCAGTCATCTTTTTTTGAATCCCCTTTATAGCCAGGATACTTTGAAAGCAGTCTCCCAGCCTCATCACACCCCAGCCATATCCAGGGCCATGAATGGACTCACAGATGTAGTGACTTAATGGGGAACTATCACCAGGTCTGTCTAGGGAAATGTGTGTATCTAAGGATGTCTCCAAGGTGCAACACAGAATTCCAGGAAGATGGAATCCAAGCTGGTTCAGGTACTGCAAACAGCATGACCAGCTTTCTCTGGCAGTCCCTCTGGAGTCCATGTTATTCCAGGCCTGTGGGTCCTGAGTTGCCTTCTGGCCCTCATTCTGGGGGATGAGTCACTGGTGAGAAGCTGAGACTGTTCTTCAAACCCCAGTGTCTTGAAGCAGCTGATCAAGGAAAGCTGCTCCTGGTCCAAGTAGGAGGAGTATTGCAGAGAGCTTCAAAACATAGTGCTGGATGTGACTAAGCAGAACCAACAGATAGGTAATGTACTCACATTCTCTCTCTCTCTACTAAGTTATGTGTAGAATAATGAGGGTAAACTACAGTCCAAAAAACACACTCTCAAGCCTTCATGGACCCTCATCAGTATGATTTTATTAAAACACACAACATCCATGAGGAGCATGAGCAACCTGCCCTTTGAAAGCACTTGAAAACCTTTTTTCAGGAAGCCAGCTCCAATGACATTTGAGGAGAGAAGAATACATTACCCTGTGCTCTCTCACTGGGAGCCAAACACAAACACAACACAAACACGGCCCAAGAAATTCAAGAGGAATTCGTTCCAGGTTCACACTTTGCATCCCAAGCTGGACTCCCCCGCTGCCTTGGGGAAAGTGGGTTTCTAAAGCTCAGCACGTTCTCAGTGTACAGCTCACTCGCAGAAGAAAACATGTATTTGCCTTTACTGTTGTAAAGTTCCACTTTTTCCATAATCAGTTTTAATCATAGTACTTATAAGTTGTTTCATTTTACTTTTTTTTTAATAACAGTTGATTGCCATGTTATATAGGCAATAACCTATAAACTGGAATTGCTTTACACTCATAAAGGCTTAAAATAGCAAGTCTGATTGGTTTATTAAAAAGTGATAAAAAACAGACAATGCCCCATGCTGAGACTTCGTACACCACCTTTCAATTCTATAGTACATCTTTATAGCTGTGTTATAAACCCTTCATAAATGGGTTTTGTAGTAAAAGTGCTGACACAACTTTAACTATAGAATCTTGAACAGCAGCAATGTAATAAAAGATCAAACTGTAATGCTAGATTATAAAGAATCATGATATGCAAAACAGAGCAAAAGGTTTACAGTAGTAATGGATTCTAATGCAAAGATACTAAATATTGATGGAAGAAATAATCTGAAAAAGTTTTAAACCAGCCTTTGGAACATTTCTCATTTGACTTTAGTCAAATGAGGGGCTGTTAGTGTGCATTGTTTGGGTCCAGAGAATGGCTGAAGCTCATTTCACTCTGGTGGGTTTGTTTTGCCCCATTTTGGCAAGAACAGTTGACTGTGCATGAAGGACACTCGGTTTGCACTGCAGAAGGAATCACTAAACTGGTGACCTGAGAGAAATGTGCTTCTTTGAGGGGTCTTTAGTGAAACAAATCAGGTGTAAGACATTCCTGCAGCAATACAAGCTGGTTGCTGTCTATCCGTGTTCCTGACAGCAGCTAAAACAGCATCCAAGTCAATAGCAGTTGTTTGTGTTTCAAGAAAATCCTTCTGGGGTAGCATATGCCAAACAAATTTTTACTATTGCCTCTTATTTGTCAGATTAAAGGTCTGTGAATTAGTGGGATTCATGAGGAAAATTATGACTTCAGCCAAAGGAAGATATCTAGCAATTGTGTATTGTAATGGAAATGGTTGGGGGGCACTTGTGGAAGCGTTCAGACTATGTCAAGTCACTTTGTTGTTGTTCAGCTTGGATGTACCTGTAACATAGTTTACCTCGTGCAACTGAAAATCAATTTGTCCTCTTCAATTCTAAGCTACCTCTCAAATTAAGCGCTATAAAACATTTCAAATAGAACAAAGAAAGCTGGCTGAAATAGTATTTCATCTTCTGAAATAAGGGTTTGTCAAAGCCAGTCGCTTTACACGTGGCCAAGGAGAACAGTGCTCATTTGAAAGGCTATTGAGAATCTGAGAGCTCATAAGTTCAAGTCCATCTGCTGCAGACTTCATGCACTGCTAGCTATTACAGTAGCTTGACAATAATCTCAGCATCATCTTTTATTCCGGTCACAAAGGGCTGTCAAAAACCAAATAGTAAGAATTACTATAAACAGCAATGATTCAGTCTCTGTGGCAATGGCTCTCTATATTCTAGCAGTGTAATCTACTGCTCTACCCTTAAATTGGATATAGCATATGAAGTCCGTCAGCCATGCAGAAAGTGAAAATGTATATTGTCAAGGCCTTTGCTGTCTGTGAAACTGCTGATGAAGAGTCACAAAAGGAGTTTTAAATGCCCTAGAAGAAATTTCAAGTAACATTAAAGTCACAAATAGCAAATTTGACAACTCCCTCTGGACCAAGAAACCGCCTTCAAAAGTTTTATATTAGCTTCATGCATCATTGTTATAATTTATTAATGTACAGTTTTTAGTTTTTCAGAGTGCATGGCTGGGGAATGGTAACTGTAACTTCTTTTTCATGATAAACAGCTGTTGAAAGATTTGCCAATATTCTCTCCTCTTATAATTCAAAAATGCATGCATTGCTTTTCATATTTCTGCTTCCCCAAAAGCATAATAAGATACTATATTTATTATTTAATCGATGAAACCTGTTCTCTGTGGATATTACTGCATTGTTTAGTTTGCTAATGTGCATAGTTGCACCTAATCTATTAAAAATCAGATATCATGGCTGCATTAGGGCATACACTGTGTGAATGCCATCTTTAAGGCTTTGGCTTTTTCAGTATTCAGTAATTCTCTGGCAATTCCTATTCATCTTTGATTACAATCTCAGGAGCCTGGAAGAAAGAAACAAAATTGATAGGCAGTAAAAATACAGAATTTTGAAAAGGTCACCTGCTAGCAGGATTAAAACTTTGAATCCACCTGCTCATTATAAAGAATGTACCAAACTCAAAATGGCATAACTTGAATCTGTTCTTGCAGCAGCAATTGGTTTATGTGACTACCAAATGTCATTTACTATTCTTATGGCAGTCTGTGTGCAGAGAAATTTCTGCCCTGGCTGGGTATTGATTATGCCAACAGCTGATGCATGTGCTGTTCTAAGGAAGGATATTTTAGATGATTGTCCAGCCCCTGTAGCTGCTGAAATTCTTAATTCAGGTCTGTTCCTGCCCCCTCCAAGTGCAGTGTCTGTCATGCTGGTTTGCATCCAAGTTTCTCCATGACCCATATGACTCTTATTTCCAGAACTCATAGTCTGTCCTTGATCTTTTGTTCATCTCTGTGTATCATGACAACTGAAAGACCATGGTGTTGTTTCTATGAAATATATGAGCATTATGGGATCTTTAATTTAACCATGCAACAAAACTCAGCTCTGGTAATATTTGCCATATTCCTTCAAAAGGAAAGTGTTGTTCAGTTAGAGGCCTGACTGAAGTACTTTAGAAGTCAATTAAAGGTAATGATCTTCTTAATATTTATTATAGTCAAATTTTTCATTTGACCTTAAGCAACTCTCAGGGTAGATTCAGGTAAATGGTAAGGGGGAAATCTACAATTTCCTATTAAATTACACCCAAAGTATTGCAAAGGCAAGATAGCACATGTGCTAGATTATTCCTTCTAAACTCAATGACAAATTCTTGACTTTATTTCATCTTTTGTGTCCCAGTTATTATGAACAATCTCTTTTTTGGTAATAGTTATTTGAAATCCTTATCTCTGTTGCTGAAATAGAGTGCTGTAACTGGCAACAGTTGATCCATGGTACAGTGTGATTTAGTTACTGATACAGAAATGTAACACTTTTCTGCTTCCTTGCATCACTGCACATAACACTTTCTGCTTCCTCTTGTGCCTCCCTCAAGGATGGATTCTTGTGCTCCTGTAACCCTTTACTAGTGTAAGGAAGTTCAGGAGGTAGCCCTAAGGATTCCGCATTACAAACCCTGGGTTTTGTCTACAAGCTCACATTGTCCTAAAAATGGAGTGAAATTTATCTGTATCGGAGGAGGGTTAGAGAAGAAGTCTTCAAAAGATAATTGAAGGAGAAGTGGAGTCACTGTGCAAGGAAAGGTGAAGTGGGAATGTGTGTGAAATACAAAGAGTGACAAATACTTTTCATTCTTTATGGTCTTGTTTTATATACCTTTCATTTCATGATACCATTACAAAAAAAAAAGGAAGGTGGAACAACCCCCACTTTTGGGCTTTGACACTAAGTCATTGTTCTGTAAAAGCAGTTATCTAATATTCCTGGCCCCAGGCTGTTCCAGCACATATCATTACACTGATAGTGGAGAACAAGGATAGAAGTCATTTTAGCTTCCCTTCTGCCATAAATGAAGCAATTCTAAATGTTTCAAAATGTTTGCCCAGTACCTTAGATCAGCACAGTAACCACAGCTATCTTAATAATTCCTCAGGGACAGATAAACTAAGGACACAAGGTAATGTTTGCTGTGTAGGCATTTAGGCAATGGTAAGTTATGATAAAATAAATATTGTATTTTTCAGTGTTTTCATGGCACTGGCCTCGGGAATTGCTGTGCACCCTGCAAATCCATCCTCTACCATTAGGAATATACAGTCAAGACATGCTGGCATTTCTAGCCAGAGTTCATGTTCTGTTTACACTGGCCCAGTTTTGAGGTAATCCTGTTGATTTTACGGGACCAATTGCGATTTAAACTGAATGGATCTTCCAGGAGCTTTTCTTCACATCAGGGATTGGAAATGTGGCAAAATATCCTTTAGATCTGCCTGGATGTTGCATCCATTAACACTCCCTAACGCAGCAAGTCTTGAGTTTACTGAGAGATTAAAGTGAGACAGTGGAAGAAAAATACCAGTTGAACTTTATCATGACTTCTTTAGGACTGTGTCTTGGTTGGTGACTACCCAATCTGAACATAGCATAAAGGTCATAAAGGCTTTTAATTACATTTCTGTAAAGCATCCTACTCCAAAGGGGTTTCTCCTGACACTCCAGCTGTGTAAGAAATTCTCTTTGTTTTCTTGAGGATATGGGTAGATCACAGAGAAGCCAGTAGAGATACACAACTGAATTAGGACTGTTTGGTATTTTGCTTTCCATGTGTTCTGTCTGTTTATTTTCTTGGACCTCATCACTTTCTTTCTAGCCTATGTCACTATTTTAGAGGGACAGGAAGCACAGTCTGCTTTGATTTGAGCTCCATTCTGCCTTTATTTTAGAAATTGCTACATAACAAGGGATACAAAAGAAATGAAGGCCATAATCTGTTCACAGTCGCAAATTAAGTAAAATGACTGAAATTTTTCGTATAAAAGAAAAGTGGCTTTGACCCTATTGTGAAGTAGTAAAAAATTACAGGAAGTAATGAGAAGTTTCACATGTTTAGATGGATACCTTGACCTTTTACCTGTAAGAGTCAAGAAAAAAAAAGTTGCATAAAATCTATTTTATTGAAAACAGGATGACAATCTGGACTCAATTGGCATGAATTCTGTGATCTATAAAGTGAATTATTCCTTTACTGCTGAAAGAGCACCTGACCCTGTTTCCTTATTTCACCTCCCACCACCCTCCACCCACTTGCCAAGGCAGACAATGCATAGCTCACACCTCCACGTAACTGGAGATACAGAAGATGCCAGGAATGCCCTTAGTGAATTTCTGAAACCACTTTGTATCTGCCACTTTCTAATCTGTGTATCCTTGTGTTATGATTGCAGAACAAATAATTAAGCGCACTACTTGGTATTGTGATAGTGCTTTGAATTTAAGTATTTTAAAAAATAACAAGTAGCGCTCTGAAGTTCTCCTGTGGTTCACTCCATGTTTTGTTTTGCCCTCCCATTAAAATCACCTTTGCTGATTATTTGGCATTAATTTTCTTCTCATCTGCAGTGCTCTCTCTGTTTTCTTGCTGCTGTTCTCATTGTTTGTCGTGTTCACTGTGGTGGCTCCTCTGTGGGGCTGCCCCAGGTGGTCAGAGCTGCTGTATTCTGGCAGTGCGAGTGTGCAGATGGACAGCGAGCTCCTTGGGAGGGCTGGGATGAACTGTGGGATGTCACAGGCAGATCTGGGCACCTTTTGATCCAAGGTTACCTGGTGTCCAGGCTCAGGGCATTGGAAAGCAGAATAAAGATTTACATAATATGAGCAAGCACTCTCAAAATAATGATAGTTCTAGGGGAGATGAGCTTTCTCAGAGAATTCCTTTTTCCATTCAGCTTCTCAGTCCTGCCTGGTTGAAGTCCAGCCACTCATATGGAATGAATATGTCTGGCCAGGAATAGTTGCACACAGCTGGAAATTGGTTCATTTTTTCTCACCTACTTTCTAAAAGTTTCATGCTGATAAAGAATAACCTAGGGAGAATCCTGGGCCAGGTGAGGGCTTTGAAGGTCAAGAAACAGATGCTTGGGAAGAACCCTCATTAAATACAAATGGAGCAAAACTTTTCAGTGAATCAAATCAAAAGCCCATGGAAACATCAGGGACAAATTAATGGTGCAACATATACAATAACTGCCTCTTTACACATGTGACACAGTTCACAGCACAACAGCCAGCATCCTGTTCAATGAACCCAGTGTTCAGTAAGAAGCCTTAGAATAGCCCTGGTCTTAGCTTTCCACATTAAGAATTTTGTTTGGAGTGGGCAGCTGAATCCATACACATATTTATGCCCTTTTTTTAGCTTTGTATCAACACTGCAGACAAGATGGAGACTGACCATGCCACTTGAAGGAGGTTTGCAGAGTGACTCACTGTTTTATTTCTAATTTGGTAGTGTATCATTTTCTCTCCACCTGCACTAGGGTTCTATTGTAAGCAGCTGAAATGATTGCTTGAATAAGCAGGATAATGTCAGATTTCCCAGACTAATTCATTGAAATTTGCAGCACAATCTTGATCCTGGAGCATGAATCATGCAACAGAAAATATAATCTCTCCTAACTAAATTATTTTTCTAAGAACTAAGAAATTATTTTTCTAAGTGATCCAGAAGAGCATTGCCCAATTACCCGACCATAGGCCTTCTGTGGTTACATCTCATGGTCTCACCACCATGTAGGCAAAAAGCTGAGCCAGTAAGTGTGGCTTCAAAAGCTGTGTGATTTTAGAGCGCATTGTTCCTTTCCTGTGGTTTCATTCTAGGTGAGTGCACATGAGCAATTACAGTTCTTTCAGTAGATAATTGGCTTTAATGGTATTCTTAGTTGTAATTATGAAGCAGCACTTTGACTGCTCGTACAATGGCTGTAGGTGCAGTAGTGTCAAGAATCCCCTAATCTGGCTGTAAAGCAATTCTTTCAAGATAAGCTTTAATGCTCACCATGCCTGTACATCATTTTCCTGTCTTCTGCCATGTGAAAGAAAATCAAAACTATTTGTTCATCTTAAACGAATGTAGTTCTCATGTTGGTTTACAGTATACAGTACTGTGACTGTTACTGATTTACTGCATTTCAAGTGCCTGGTGTGGTAGGTGTGAATCACAGAAAGTACTGACAGCTCGTTAGAACTGGGCCTGTGCTTTGGGTTTACCAGGCCTTTGCAGGAGAAGATACAAATAATACAAAGTGAAAACACTTATTTTTTGTCTTACCCTGAATAATGCCCAAAATTATATCCCTTCTTATTATTTCCAGTTGTTTTACACAAAGGCTGTTATATTTAAGGCCAGAATATGTGGAGCATATGTTAAGCTATTTATAGATTTACAATTACCTCATCAGACAGAATCAGGCAGATGGTAAACATTACTACTAGGCATAAGTACATTTAGAATCAGACATTTAAATAAATTCAGAGCTGTCTCAAGCTTATTTAAAGGGTTTTATCTCTTAAGCCATTTGAGGTGTCTGGTTTTGCTGAGTATATTTGTATCACATTCAGATATCAGGCTGTATGACAAACAGCCTATAGATAGCCATAGCAATCAGATTATATTAATTCTTGTTATTTGAATGTGACATGGCCAATTGAGCTAGTAAGCCAAATTAATTTGAAAATAAAGAGAATAAAATGTTTAGATTGAAAATGATAATGGCTGACTTCTTTTATGGTGTTGAAAGAGTATACATGCTTCAGGGAACATCAATTAGTGTCTCTCTAAAGCTGAAAGATGGCATATAGAGATTAAAAAACTGAGAAAGATACATGCCAGAAGGCCAAATTATAATCTTTCAACTTCAAAACCCCAGGCTATAGTTGTTTTTCACATAAATCTTGCAGAAGAACAAAAATAAGAGTTCAAACTAGATCTGAGAATTGAGTGAGCATTTTAGTTGAATGTGATTAAAGTTCCCCCAGATTGCTTAAAAATGTTTGCATTCTTCAAGGTTGATATTTTTTTAAATATATGTACAGTTAAATTTTGTTGACAGATGAAACCAGAAGTCAGAAAAGCAGATTTTGTCATTTGAATTGAGTTACCTGGGTTTGGGCATTCTTTTTCTATCTGTCAGGGCTCTGTGTTTCTTCAGAACTCCTCATCTGATGCACTGTGATGCAGATCTGTTAGATTGCTTTTTCTTTGGGTGGCAGGAAAAGAATGCAATGGTCCAAATTCTATCCTTTATTACTACAGTGCTAATCCAGAACACTGCAGTGAAAGTCAAAGCAATTCCTTCAGAACAGCTGCATTGTAGCTGAAAACAGAATTTGGCCTGAGGTCTCTTCAAGACACAGTCTGGGCCAGGGGCCCAAAAATACAATAAAAACCAGAGGAAATACAAAATTATGTATCCAGAAATGAGCTCTCTTAAGGTAGATAGTATCCCCCCAGATGCTGGCTGCAGGAAGGGGATGTGTGGCTTCCACGTCAGCACTGGGTAACATCCTCACGTCTGAGCAGCTCGTGAGACAGCAGGAGTAAAGTCCTGGCCAGTGGGAAATTGCTGCTGCCGTGGGGCACACTCACAGGCTGCGGGGAGGGAGCCCTTCCAGCAGGGACAAGATCTCAAAGCTTGTCCAAGGTGCCTGTTCCAGCCCTAGCCCTGGCCAGACCGGTGAGCTGCTGACAGCTACTGGCATTTTTTTAAAGCATCAACTGGATTAATCTACAAAGTGCCCTGAAGCACTGCCCTTGGGCACCAGTAACAGGGCAGGGCTGTGGGAGCCTGCACAGAGCCCACAGTGCTCCTCCAGGCTGCCAGTGCTGGGGGCAGGGAAAAAGGTGAGCACAACCTTCACCTCCATGGAAGAGTTCATGCAGTTAATCCTGTCTGTGCTATCACACACAGCCCTCTTCATCAGCCTTAGGTAAGTATTTCTTACTGGTAGCTGATCTGTAAAATGAATATCCACTAGGACATGCCCACAGGCTGGAGCTATACCTCACTGATCAGTCAAATCATCCAGCCTTTTGAGATACCCTCTGGATTTTTTCAGTTCTCAACTTCACTGTTAAGTTCAGGATGCACTCCACTCTCTACTTGGAGGGTAATTGTTTGTACATGTCTATCTTCAAGTATTTTCTGAGGCTCTAGGTACTCTTTGAAAGGTCTCATCAGTATCCCGGAATTATAAGGCTCAGAGTAGTTTTGCACACCAAGAAGAAAAGAAGCAGTGATGTATTTGCAAGCATTTCTAAGATGATTATGGTAATTTGCCATGCTATCTACCACATAACTGCTAGGGTGTTGGATTTTTTTTCCAATTTGTCCTGTAACTTTGTTCCAGAACCTAAGCTTTTTCTGTAACTCTAAACCTTCAGCTTTTACAATGTAAAAAGAAATCTTTGAAACACTAAATTTATCTAAATGTGTAAGGGGATAGTGAGCGTTGTTGTGATAGCACAGGGATTCAGAAGGGTGATGAGGAAGACAAGCATGAGTGGGGACACTGCTCTGTGACAACAGCCTCTGCACCTTACTGTGGATACCTGCAGAACATTGTCATTATCGCTGAGAGCCACAGAACAGCTCACATTGGAGGGGACCTGGAGAGATCATCTGGTCCAACCTTTTGTGGCAAAGGGAACCTAAAAGAAATTTTCTGGCACCCTGTCCAATCACGTCTTGAAATTCTCCAGTGACAGGAACTCGACCTGTCCTGGGGAGGTTGTTTCCATAAAAGATTGCTCTCACTGTAAAAAATTTATTTCTTACATCAAGATTAAATAGCTTTTAATTATATATTGGTAGAGACTGCACAGGACACACAGCCATCCTAGACAGCCTGTGGACATTGAACAGCAGATACATATTACCATCCCTCTTCCTGCATATTATGAGATAACTCACAAGATACCTTTATTTGGTCCATGAGTGTGTTAAATCCTAGACAGAATTGAGTCTGAATACAAATAATCTTCATACTGCAGCAAGTGATAAATATGAATTGTTTGTTCAGCACTGTCTTATCTGTCAAACTCTATTGTTAAAAATACAAAGTAGAGCTAGTGTGGGGCTCACTAATGTGTTTAAATGTTATACTTGATTTCATTAAATATACTTGCAGGTCTGTCTTTGAATATATAGAATTGTCTGGAGGTTTTAGACCTTTTTATTCCATATAGCATTAACATGCTAGCCCTAATCTCTCCTGCCAAAAATGAAGAATGAACATTCTTTAGGAGAAATTGACTGCTTGTGGCTTGGAT
Source organism: Anomalospiza imberbis (assembly GCF_031753505.1). Taxonomy (NCBI): domain Eukaryota; kingdom Metazoa; phylum Chordata; class Aves; order Passeriformes; family Viduidae; genus Anomalospiza; species Anomalospiza imberbis. The sequence continues at coordinate 11,138,754 of NC_089693.1, read as the reverse complement.
CATGTACTGTTCACTGTGTACAAAAGACCTGTACATGTGGCACTTGGGGACATGGTTTAGTGGTGGATTTGGCAATGCTAGGTTAACAGTTGGACTCTGTGATCTTAAAGGTCTTTTCCAACCTGAATAATTCCATGATTCCTTAACTCTTATTGTAGCTGTCTCAATCCTCATTTCTTGTTGTTTGAAATTAATTCTGGTCTTGTATTGCTGTACTTTAAAACTTTATCTTCAGCTTCCATTGCCTTTTTAATAACTGAAACCATATCAGGAGGGTGTGTGGGGGGGGGAAGTAAAAAAATAATTGAACTTGCAGATAAAAGAAGCTTACCTCTAAAATCTCCCTGATAGTAGAGATAAATCATGGTGAAATAGAAAGCTTAGTATAGTCTTGCTAATTTTAAATGAATTAATACTGCATGTAGTCAAACCCTGAACATTTGGGTTTGTGGTCACACTGTAGTGTGATCAATAGTATCACCATACTGATATGCAGAAAACATAATTTACAGAGTCATGTTTTTTCATGGTCAATTTATTTCTGATAAGAATTCTGCTTTTTCTTTGCTGGTAAGGAAGTTCTTGCTAAATAACCAAACCATCATTTCTTCATTAATGTAAATATAATACGCTTCACTTTAGAAAAAGCTGGTCAGTATTATTCAGTCTTGCTTTAGGAAGTTGTCAAAATAATTGCTAAATGTAAGTTAATAATTTTGGTCCTTGATGTGTTTAGCCTGTTTCTCATTAGTTGCTCTAATTTGTTTTTATGTAGTTAAGAGCAGGCTGCTTTGATCTGAGATTGCTCTATTTCATTCAGTATCTTTAACTTCTAATGAGTGTAATTTCAGTGATAAAAATGGTTCCTAGCAGAAGTGTTGTTTCAAAGTCTTTATAAGGAAATTAAGGAATTTACTGTTTGTGAAGAGAGCTAATTGTAGGGTCATTTTGAATCTGGAAGAGAAAGGGTGGAAGTTACTGAGTTATCAGCAAACCAGCAAGGGCCCTTTTATCTGAGCTTTTGAATAAGAACTCTGAAGAGAAAGGAAACTTTCTGATTATAGATCCAAAAGTTTTCTGAGGAATACAAAAAAACTATGTATGGAGAAACTGAAGGAAACATTTGTGTTTTGTCAAATAATTATGAATACTTCAAGTAGTGTAGCTTCTGGATTGCATTCAATACAATATAGACTTGAAATGTTCAAAACCAATAACTGTTTTCAAAGGAGTTCAGCTCATTTCTAGGTCCTTAAGTGAGTGGAAAGTTTGGAAATCTGGCTAGTGGTGTCACACTGAGAACTTCAAGTGGTTAAATGCTTTGAAAGTCTGTCCTTAAACTTGTGCCAAATGGGAGGTGAGCCCTTTTGATAATTTGGCCCAGAGTTTTGTAGTTAAAAGATTGGTTGCAAATCCATTTGGAAAAGTGGCCTTTAATGAATTTCCTAAACTTTATTCCCATCTTTTCTCTGTTACCAAATGCAGTGGTAGGAACAGGAAGCTTTCTCTAATGCTAAGATTCATAACTAGTCTGTTGAAAAAAGTTCTGGGGTTTCTTTCAGGTTTTTTACAAGATATACAGTGGAAATGAACTGTTCTTGTACGGGAAGCAGTAAGAAGCTGTGGGTTTTTTTTTTTTCCACAATTATACAGGCTCCATGCAGAGCATAAAACATAAATCAGGAGAAGAGTTTGCATATTTTGTATGTCAGCTGCAGACATGTGCAAGAACAATTTACAGAAATTCTAGGACATGAAGCCAGAAAATATACCTTTTGTCTCCAGCAAAAGTGTTTGATTTTAAATGAAAATTGGTGAGAAGAGATGAAAGAACAAAAGAGCTGTGAGCAATCTCTTTGCACTCTGTCTGCCACAGAATCTAGGGAAAGTCCCTGGGGATACAAAAAGATATGAAATGTCTTCTGTACTATGCACAGTTGCTGCTGAAATTCTTGGTGCTATCTTTTTGCCAAAAAGGTCTCCTATGATAAAAGTGACTTATTTGCTGTATTCACCAAAAGTAAGGTTGCTTGACACTGGCAGGAGAAGGCTGGTGCTGTGCCCCGGAGGAGCCTCACAGATGAGTTACATTGTGCCTATGTAATAGAACAGGGATGTCTCAGCTGTGTGCTGACAAATGGAACATGGCATACACATCAGTTTGGAGTGAAAAAAGCCTGTTGCCATTTTGGCTTTAGATGTAATAACTCATTGTGCTAGTACAAACCAAATGTCTTCCGTGATAATCCAACCTGCCCTACTTTTCAAGGCTGGATGGTAACTTCAGACTCTCAGCAGGGCTTTCTCTTGAATATATTCCTGTTTATCTAGATATCACTGATGATACCAGAGTCATCAAAAAAGGGAAATATTCAGCCTGCCATAAGGAAAAGTATGTGACAGGAACATATCTTGCAATAGGGAGATTTCACAGCTGGGAAAAGCTGAGCACTGTTCCCAGAGGCAGGGCTCCTTGCAGAGGCCTGGAGATGGCAAGGCTGCTGCTCCATGTCCCAGTAAGCTGCACATGCAGCAATAAATTGTGCCCTAGGATGGCTGATTCTGTTAATTGGGATTGGCAGGCACAATGGGGCTATGATCACAGTCACATTAAAATGATGCATACTGACTGGGCTGAAAAAACACCCACATCAGGACATGCCCCTAGTGACATTCCTCATTTTTAAGGATATCTGAGAGGACACCACTAAATGTTTCCTGTGTTTCCTTCATGATTACTAAATAAGCTAATTAGAAATGTTAGATGTAGGCTATTTTATTGCTAGGGATTTAACAGCACCTGCAAATAATTGTGTGAATAGAGGCATGTGTTGGCCTGCCATATGTTTACAGTAAACAGAACCTTTGCAGAAATGTACAATTACTGAATTCTAAATTGATAAAGAATTAATGGCTATATTTAAAATGGTCATCAAGGAAAACATAGATTGGTTTTGGGACTCAGTGTTTATGTACTTTATTCTGGGAGGAAAGCTGAAATGTCATGATGGTTAGAAGAGGTCTCCACATGAGAGGTTTTCCAGTGCATTTTTTTGTTAAAACTCAAGCTAGTGGGTGACACCACAAGCAGATGTATCTGTAGAATTTCTAAAAGTGTGGAAATTACAGCACCAAGGTCATGACTGCATGGTGGTTCAGGAAAGGGGAAGCTGGAAACCTCTGAAGCTAGCCTTGCCTGTGGAAACACTGTCACATAGGGCCTACTCTGAGGCTCAAGCAAAATGCATTTTGACATTTGAAAAAATGCACATTCCACTAAACAGAAATCCAAACTCTCTACTAATGCATCTTGCTCAAAAGAATACAATTCACATAGATAAAACCAGTAACATTACAGATCATTTGGACTGTAAGGTAAAAACAGCTGATATATCTTGATATTTAGGTAAGTATCATCCAGCTATTTAGCTGTGGGTCCACACTGTGTTACAGGCTTCCTCCACAGGAAAAAAAAAGTGTTATTAATAGATCAGTGCCATTTCATTATTGTTTCATGACAAGTGCAGAAATTTGCAAGTTCTCCAGTGGTGGCAGGTTCTGCCACAGCCCCTCACTGCATGGTCACACAGTGACTCAAACAACTACACAACACTTATGCTTACTCTTACTTCACTCTTTAGAGAAATGTCAGCACCTGCTGAAATGTTCAGTTATCCCTAAAATTAGTCTTTGATGACTATGGCAGCACTCAGGGCTTCACAAAGAAGCCACCATTGCACATCTGACTGCTCACAGCAGACGATGAGTTGGACACAAGATGGGCTCCAATGGCAGCTGGTACTTGCAGGTCACCACAGACCTTTGGACCCAGCTCCATTCTCACAGCCAAGATCCAAGTGTCATTCTGGGCATAAAGGTGCCCAAAGATGGGTCAGGATTACAAGGCTGGCACCTGAGGGTGTGGAGTGTCTGTGGTCTCAGAGGCCATCTGTCAGCCAAGCTGTGGAACCTGGGATCCTTCAACAGGCCCTCAGTTGAGCCCCAGCACATACAGTTCTTCCAGTTCACACTCAGAATATTCTGAGTTGGAAGGGATCCACAAGGATCATCAAGTCCAGCTCTTCAGTGAATGGCCCATGTAGGGATCAAGCCCACTGCCTTGCCATCATTAGCACTCTGTCCAACCAGCTGAGCTAATCCCAGGGTCCAACATGGCCACAAGAAAGGGAGAATCTGGGCTTCTGTAACACAACATTAATGTGCTAATGTTCATTCAAGGATTGCAGTTGCACCGCAGAATAAATTAGACTACATTGTGAACTGATCTCATGGCTAATTTCAAGCACATGAGTAATGCCAGTGAAGATATCAGTGCTTTGCAGAATGGGATTCTTGAAAAAGTTTGGATTTCTGGGAAAGTTTCTGCTGTTTTTTTCTGTAAAGTTAGCTAGATTCACTGAGGCAAGAGCAATGGAGCAAGTGTAACTTATGCCAAGTAAGGGCAGCAGTGTATATTGCACAGTCACAATGTGATCTTTAAACACTAGAGCAATTAAATCGGGGCTGAAAATCAAGATGTTCCCATCTCTCCCTCTTCCAAAGTAGATAATTCAAAAGAAGGCAATTGGTTTTGCTTCTGCCTTTCTCCAGGCTATGGCCAAGCATAGAAAATTTTAGCATAAAAGGACTTTTGAAGGTCTTTTAGAATGTGTGAAGTCACAAGGTAGAATGAAAGTGTTGCCTCAGCCGTAACTTTCAAGTCTTTATTAAGTTACATCTTGAATTTCTTTTTAATTTCTGTTAACTGTAAAGTGTCAACATTGAAGTTTTAAATTATAAATAAAATGTTTGGTTTGACATATTTAATACGATCTCATATCAACAGCCTGTCTGAATTGTTAATAGTTACCATAGCAACTTCAAAATTTTTTCTCAGCTATTATTTTCAGCCTTTGGTCACATCATTTTAAGTTTGGTTTCTGTGATAGCATAGCTTAGTTGCAAATTTATTCATACCATTCTTTTTTTTTAAAGGGCTACCCATTTCCTGCAGAACTGTCAAAGTTTCTAGCAGTTGAAAGCAAACTTGCTGTTGCTTTTACAGAACTACACAGGCAGTGGCTAAAATAATGGTTTGGGACTAGGGAAGAAGTGAGCTGAGTCTGTGGTTGATAAACTGGCTGGTGGTTAACTCTTGATAACCTTGAAAATGTTCCAAGTCTGAACTGTGGCATTATCAGATTTAGCCTTTAATGTCTGTAGATTCCAATTTTCCATCTATAAATACTTAAGGAAACATAAATCCTTGTATTTACAACTGCTTCCCCCCCTATTCCTGCTCACTGCTTTGTGTGTTAAACAGAATATTTCAGAGAAAGTATCACATACCCACCTCATGTGGTCCTTACTTCAATCACCTCTCTGGGTCCCTCTTTATGTTTCCATCAATCCAAGCTCCAGCTACCCAAGATACATTTTTCTTTTCTCTCCTTGACATTTCAAGGCAGTTGAGATACTTTTTGAAATTCAGGAGTAATTGTCACAGTTCAACAGAGGAGATTTTGCAGTAGTAAAAAACCATATTTGAAATGGTTTTGCTAAACTCCATTTGTCTCAGAGTATTTGCTTCATGCCATTTGAGAAACATCCAATTAGTAGGCCTCTAAGGGATGTGCCATAGTCAAGATTTCTTTTTCTGAGCATTGAGGTATTTTTGAAGGGTTGGGGTTGGATTTTTGTTTAGATTTTTTTTAATGTAGTAGGTGAAGGCAGTGGTTCTTTTGATATTTGTTTTTGGTGGAATATTATTGGCAGTTATGCTGCATTGATTGAATAAGGAAAGGTTTAATTATTAATCTGTGAGATTCACATATTTTTCTTTGGAGACATGCCAACTATGAATGGATGTCTGTAACTAAAAGTGAATATGTGAAGCAAATAAATGGCACAGTCAGTGAGCTTTACTTGCTGTTTCACCTCAGATGATCCTTTGGCTCTGTTCCACTCCTTGGGGTGACAGCACACTTCATCCCTTTTGTCCTGCTATTTTTCAAATCTCACACACCCCCAAATGTTTTAGTACTTACATCTAAGACATTCTTTATGCATACTACTTCTGGCATGTCCCACTAGTTCCCTTTGTATTAATTTTACTTTTGTCTTTGATTTGATGTCCTTGTCTCTGTGCCTGTTGTCTTCCAGTAATGACCAACATCCATTCACCACTCACCTATCCCACCCACTTTCTCAAATATTTTTTTGCTGATAGACAAAATTATTACAATGTGGATATATAAAATCTTCCAACTCAGCCACATGGATAATTTTATTCTAATGATCCCAGGTTCTTTAAATCTTTGACCTAGCAATGTTTAAGTATTTTTATGTTGTAATGTATGGAATCCACAAATAGCTAGAAATACATTATATTTTCTTTGTGTTTTTTCTCTGCATATTTATCAACACAGTGGTATCTTTTTCAGTCTTAAACTAGGATTAAATCTCCTAATAAGCAGCAATAGCCTGCACATTGTGCTGTCCCTAAGATGCAGAAATAGTAAGAAATAGAAATGCTTTCAATGCACCTTCTCTGCTATATACAATAGCAAACATTTTCATTCTTTTTTAATGCTCCTAGAAGCATGTGAAGGCAACTCAAATGTTGGGCGTTGAGTGCTGGACCTGTTAGCACATGTTGCAGTAAACTTTGATTGGTTAGCTGGATTTTACTGGCATCCCACTGACACAACAGATAAAACAAAAAGCAGAATGGGCCCCACTTCACCCAGATTACCAGGACTGAAAGAACACTCAGGTGCTGCTTCTTAGAAGGGCTGGGTGCTGGAGGGGAAAAGCCCGGAATGACCTTGAACTGCATTGCTTGTTGCTTGCTGATTCTGTTCCTTCCCTGGCACGAATCCATCTCGGCATCATTGCAGTCCTCCAGAGGGTGCTGCTATGAATACAGGCAGAAAAGAGCCAAGTGTGAGGTACAGAAAAAGGGAAACCTTTGACCAAAACAAAGAGCAAAAATGTGATGGGTGCTATGGGTACTACTGGAACTGCTCTACAATTTCAGTTTAAGTCCTGCCACAAACATAATTTTCTACTGCTCTTCCAAAAGTGTTGGAAAAAAAAAAAACAACATAGCCTTTAAATAGCTAAATGTTACATCTGCAAATCATCTGTGGAAATAATCTGTCTGTGTTTTAAAATGGAGAAGTATTACCCACGTCTGTTTCAAGAGCACAGGTTTTAAACTGTTTTACTCTGCAGCTGTATTCTCCTAGTCCCCCAGAAGAAGAGCCAAGTGTGAAATGAGACAAATGAACAGAGTTAGGTTTGCATGTATTCTGCAAAGTGCTGCTTTGAGTATAGACATGGAAGGGTATCTGAGTATTTTAACAGATCTGATCTTCTTCCTGAATATCTTCACTCTTACAGCTGCTTTCCCTCTAAAATCCTCACATAAGAAATACTTTCCATGTCTGTTTCTTTCTGCACCCTCACAAGCCCTTTAAGGGCTTTGTTGATTAAAAGACTATGCAGTAATTACTTTTGTTGCTACAGTACTGTGATAGGTGAGACTAGGTTTAGCTCCCATACAGATTCACTACAGAAAGGTACTGTTCATATTCGAGGACATTTTCAAGATTATTTTCCAAGTGTAAAATCCCACAGAGCTCTATGTATCAAGTCTTGTAATTTTGTGTCTTAAAATAGCTTTGACCAAAAAAAAAAAAAAAAATTGTCATAGATCAGCTGGCCTGCATCACGCAGGAGAGGACTATCAACAGCCTGTTCTCCCCTGCCCCTTGTTAAAATAAAAACACAGGGTAGGGTAGCAAGAACAGCCTCAGCTGCAGACCCAGCCACAGAAATGGCTGAGCAAAGACAGAGTGCTGGGGAGCCACCAGTGAGTTCCCTCTGCTGTCCTGGCCCAGGAGGGGTGTGACAGCCCTGGCCTGCCGCCCTTTCCCAAGAGCTTCTGTGCCACATGAGCCCTGCTGCTCTGTGCAGTGTCACTGGCCAGACGTGACATCCTGCACACGAGGTCACCACAAAGTGCTTGGGAACCTAAAGGCAGTGGGATGGTTTGTGTGCTTGGGTGGGAGGGATGAGGGCAGCCTGCGGGCTGGCTCTTGTTCAGATCTGCCTGCATTGCAGTCATTTCTTTGAGCGATAAAGAGAAGTTCACATGTTGCAATTCCAACTCATCCATAAATACTCTCAGGCCAGTGCCAGTCAGCATCCATGGCTTCCCAAAGGTGAATTTGCACGCAGCAGTCATTTAAGCACTAACACGTTGCTGACATTGCTGTGGTGCTGTGCTGCCTTTGGGCTTCTCACCCTTCTCCCCAGGGGACAAACCCAGTGCACAGCTGGTGCTGGGTCTCGGGAGCTCAGGCAGGGCATGAAGCTGTGTGTGCAGGGCTGCACGTCCCACCTGCAGGCTGCATGGTGGCACAGCCTGGCACAGCTCCAGGGGCCTCCTGGCCGTGCCCAGGACAGCTCCCACAGAACTGTAAAGTTGTAAAGTTTCCAGTGTGCAGGTGGGGCTGGCAGTTCCCCCTGTGCATCAGTTTATTTTGATCTGAAATAAAAAAGAGGTGTAGGAAATTGATTTGCAAATTAAGGTAAATCAACCTGGCTTGCTACACTATCTATCATTTTTGTGAATAAAGTGGACATATATTGATTTACATTGTATCTTCTGAAAGCTCTTCACCGCTCAGAACTCTGTATGTGACTGGATAGTCAGTGTCCTGTTCTTGACATAAGTTCTTCTTCAGACTTTTCATATCTTGTTGTGTTGCTGATTGCCTTCTGTCATATCCTTTCATGTTACATCAATTCCTATGCCAGTGTGGCTGAAGGTCAACAAAATAACATTACATAGTGGTAAAACCAGGAGGCAAATAGGCCTGTCTTTGGATGAAATATTGTACCTTCTATCAGCTCAGATAGCGCACAGTCAATCCCAGTTTAAGGCAGATAGTTAGGATTCTGTTATCTGCTAAAAGTGGGTAATTTTCTCTAACCTTGAACCATCCATGGGGACTGAATACCTGTCCTTTCTATCTCTAATTTGTGCACTGCAGATGTGGCCAGTAGTTTTGTACATTTTTCCCCCACCATGAAAAATAAAGGAAAAATAGTTATTGCATAACAATCATCATTGCACCTCCTCAGCTCCCCAGGAAGGGACTGAGCACGTGTGCAGTACAGCCCAGGCAGCATGAAGAAACCTTGGTGTAAGGGAGAGAGACTCTGTCCCTTTCTGCCAGCAAAAGAACAGGAAATTGGACAAAATGGTTATCATAAATGCATGCTGACAATGGAAAACAGTTTGCAATGATGCTTCCACCATTAGGCCTCATTCAAGAGCAGTCTGTAACACAAAAGTCATTTTGGATGATTGCTTACTTATTTTTCTGCTCTGTGTACATTAGCCAGAATTTTTAATATGTATGTGGTGTGTTCTTTGGGGTTGGGTTGTTTTTGCTTAGTTTGAGGAGGGTTTTTTGGGGAGAAAAGGGAGTTTTGCTATTTTTCTACTGAGGATGATCCTTGTGGGTCCCTTCCAACTCAGCATGTTCTGTGATTTTGTAAAATAATGCAAACAAGTCTAATGGAGTTGTTGAAGGTACACATAGGACCCTGTAGATAAGAGCCCCCAGCCCAACAACGTTGAACACCACACCTTCAGGAGTCAGATTATTTTCAAACTTAGTAAAATGTAATTTCTTTTCCCCTCAGCCAAAACAGACTTCACAGAAACCTCCCACTCCACATGCAGTCCCTCAGCCTTTGTAGGAACCACCTGATCTCTTCCCACCTGGGCATGATAATTGAAGAGAGCTGGCTGGCCCCAAGCCCTGTGGCTCTTTATGAGGGAGACCACCCTCAATACTCATACTTTTTTTCAAAACAACTTACATTTTTTGGAAAAGGAAGAAACTCTTAAATGAAAGATGGCAAACACTGTAAAAATACCAAGTTCCAAAAACATGTCTGTATTTTTAGGAGCTGTAAGATATTCACAGATGGTTTTTTGGAAAGTAGACGTGCATAGCACCTGTGCATATTCATGTAGATGCAGGCACAACTGCTTGATGGTACTGGTGGGATTCCCGTGAGGAGTCATCAGGTGAAAGCCACAGGAGTTGTATAATCCTCCTGGTGTTTCAGGCATATAAATGCAGACCTACTCACCTCTTTCCATTTTGTACTGCTCTAATAATAATGTCATAAAAGTTTCAGAGAGATGGAGTCCAAATTAAGAAAATTTGATGGCCTGTCCCCCTCCCTTTCTGACTCTTCTTAGCACTGTCTTTCATGGCACCAAAATGAATTGGGAATGCTGCTTTTAGCTTCTAAGGGCACAATATCAGCCTCGTTTTCTAACCTAGTGATTTTCCCATTTCAACCTTGGCACTCTCCTTCTTTTATGGAAATTCATCCCTATGAAGGAAAAAGGCACCAAACTATTCTATAATTATATACAGAAATTATAGAAACAATTGTACTTAAAAAACTCTCAAGAGGGGTTCTGATCCTGGTAATACTCTGTTAAAACACCCAGGAATCCAAGAAAAGGACAGGTTTAACAAGGCCATTTGTTAAGTCTAAGAGAAAAAGAAAAGGCAACTAAAAGAGAGCATCCAAAAGTCAGTTGAAATCACTTCCAAAGTTCAAAGAAGACAGGAGGTCAGTAGTCAAAAAAATGACATTTTGGCTGTAAAAAGACTTTATTACACCTTGCTTCTGTATCACATGAGGAATGATAAAGGTTCCTTTCAATGGGAATGTCAGGTTTGCTTGTCTCTCTCCTTTTTTCACCTTGCTTTAAGTGTATCTCTGCTGATTCTTCCATGGAGGGGCCTTGAGTTGTCCCTGATTACTAAAGAGATATAACTTTGCCTCACATAATTTCTTTTCTGGACTGTGAATCCAGAAGACCTTGAGGGTATGCATGAAGATGAAAAGATTTATCCCATCCTTGCTCCCCTTTTCCATAAGGCCTTAGGAAGGTGTCAGAGAGCACACTTCATTGGGGTGTCTGCCACAGCAGCATTTGCTAACAACAAACCAGAGACAGAGATCCCCAGATAACCCACACTGGAATATCTTGGTTATTTTTACTGGCAAAGTCAACAACAGCCAGTTGTTCCTTTTCCTTTTTTTCTTTTTCTTTCCTAAAGGAAATTAAATGTAAAAGATACATTAGCACAGCTTTAAAGCTGAGATTTAGACATGTTTTCCAGTGTTATGATTCCCACAGCAATTGTAATTCAACTTCACTGCACATTCTACTGCAAGGCATAAAAATTAACATCACACTGTACACAGCAGAATATATTACCACAGCACTCAAAAATACTGTAGCAATTTGAGAACAGCATTAGGTTCTGTCCTCCAAGCTCTTGAATGAGTGTGTAACTTTCAGCATTAATACAGAAGTTACTTGGTTTTGGCTTGTGCTTACAGTCCACAGTCCCAGGTTAGGAAGATTTTGTACTTACATGTAACTTGCAGCACATGATTTTTGATTGGGTTTTTTTGTTTCTTAGGGATTACTCAAGTGCTTAAAATCACATGCCAGCTTAAATACCAACCTTCTGAGACCAAGACTATTTCCACTCAGGGGTTATTTGAGCAGCTGTTTATATCTTTTGGATCTCTTGCTTTTCAAGCAAAAATTTCCCATCCTTGGTGAGTCTTTTTTAGTTGCATTTTAAAATTAATTATAATAAAGTTTCAGGAAAAAATAGTTTATTGTTTTTTGAGAATGAGGTGAAGCATAAAGGACACTTTCTCCATTATAAAAATTGCATGGGACTGTTAATGAACAACACAAAAGCCACAGCAGTTGGGCTAGGAAGCTTAAATTTGGCAGGTGTTTGGGGGAAGAGGTGCCTTCAACTGTTCTAGTAAAAGTTTAATTTGCTTTGCTGAGCACTTGGAAACCATTGCTCAGTCACACTTGGAAGTCCTTTAGCAGCAGCCTTCTCTCTCTGCTGATGTTCCCAAAGCAAATGGCCTCCATGGCCAGTGAAAAACAAGTCCATTAATGGCTTAGGTATGATAAATTTATGTACTGGAAGAAGTAGAGATGCGTGTCATTGCACCCACTTTTTCTGCTTCTTCAGCTCTCCCTCTCTTAATCTACTGTGGAATCAGACCTTATGCTAAGTATGATTTTATACAGCCACGCCTGGCATGTTTCTCTTACTAAAGGGCATAAAATATTGGCAAGTCAAAGTTTCTTGAGATTTGAGCCACTACTTTACTGCTCTAGCAGACAGAACTTGAAAGTTCTGTTTTATTCTGTATCAATTGTGTGGTAACTCAGAAGCTTACAACTACAGCTATAGTTGTAGGCAGTTTGTAGACCATTACTGATTTTGTATTTGACGCACAGAATATGGAAGGCTAGGTTTTTAGAGCAGAGCTTATTATTGCAGCATGTGGAGACAGCTGGTGCTCTGCTGAGAGGACTGCTGGTTTCTGCATCTTTTATTAGCACAGAATACATACTGTAGCCAGAAACACCTTTGCCTGGACTAACTTCATTTGTTTTTCTGGCCTCTTCCTCCTTGAAGTGTATGAATATCCTGGGGAATGTGCACACATGGCAGCGAGGACAGCTGTACGTGTGAGGAGCACTTGGTTGTTCGTCCTGCTGTCTGTCCCAGCAGTGCTGCTGGTGACGGAGCCGTGCGGAGCCGGAGCCTCATTGACCCTCTGAGGGGTTCTCCTCTGCCTCAGACATGGATCAGCCTCCTGGGGCAGCACGGGGCACCTCAGAGCCTGGCTGGGACAGGGACTGTGAGCACACCCCCTGAGAAACCACCTCCAGACCAAACCAGGATGGAGCACAAGCGATTCCACAGAGAATCTTATTACAGTAGATCCAGGACCCTGGAAACACAAAGTGTGGGAATTGTTAGATCTTAGGACAAGATGACATGAACCCTTTCCCATTTGGAATAGTGGCTTCCTCTGTCATAATCATCTGCAAGCAAATAATTCAAATATTTCTTCATGCATTGTTTGTAATTAGAACATTTAATATTAAAATAGTGAAGTGAAAATAATCCAGTTTTCCATTATATTTCTCTGCAAAAATGAGGAGGAAAAGGCAAAGGATGTCAGCAGTATTTTAGTCTCCCAGTGAACCTACAGATTGCAGAGTTCACGAACAGATGAACGAATAGTGCTTTTCCACAGTGGAATACAATGCTTTTGGAATTACAATAGCATATGAATTTAATATCTCTAAGAATAACACATTTTCATTACTGTTTGGATGCAGAGAACCAGAATTTTTCAGAAAAGGCTGAGAATGTGCCAGTAAAAAAAGAACAGGCTCACAAGGAGGTTTGTAGAGCTACAGGCAGTCTCCTCTGGAGACTCCTCAGAGCTTGCTCCTGACAATAGTAAATATGATATGATTAAATAGATGCCAGTTTGAACCCTGTTGAGGCTAATAAAGGTAAATAATTATTGTGATTTGGGTTTTCCAGGCTTATCTGCAGCAGGCAACCCCCAGCCTCCTGTGCCAAACATCTGTTTCAAGAGCCAGGTGCTCGGAGACCTCCGAGTGCTCATTGCTGGGGAAGAGCCAAGCGTGGAAGGAAAAGCTTCCCAAGGAAGCTCCCACTGAAGCATTCTCATTGCAAAGACAGGAAGGATCTGGGTTTCATTCAGCTTTCCAGGGGATAAAATCAGAATGGATAATTACAGTCAGGCGAAATATCTGTGGGTCCAGGTCAGAATAATTTACATCTTAAAACTTACTTTTTCTAATTCTTCTGCTATCTCTCATATCTGCCTTGACTGAAAGAAAAATGTTCAATCACTGCATCCCAGATTTGGAAAGAAATCCAGTTCTGGAGATGTTTGAGCAAGCCAAATCATCTAAGAAAATAATTGTGATATTTATACTTTTGTCATGATTTTTTTTCACATTTCTGATATTCAAATTATTGTTTCCATTATTGTTCCCCTCTCCAAACTAGTATCAGGAAACAACATTGTCCAAAAAGTCACATGGAGTTAAATTTGCATCTCCACAGTATCTCAAGGAAAGCTGATGAACCAGTCTTTCATGTGTTTTGGTGCTGTTACAAGTCAGGTACTCACAGGCATCTACTCTTAATATACTTCTGTAGTTTAGGCATTAAATTCTACTCGTACCTCTGTGTTATACAGAGAAGCTTTTTTAACATCATTTCCAGTTTGAAGGGATTCCATCTGAAAGATTTCTTCTAGCAGCATTTATACTGTAAGTCAGTGTTTATTCTGTGGTGCTCTAAAATGCATTGGTATATACAGATTTTTCAAATTTGTATTTCTTATTACTGTTGAAAGTGAAGTAAGTGGGGCAGACTCAGAATCATTAGATTTAGGGAGTTTTCAATATTCAGATAAAACAGCTGAATTCTTCAGCAGATTATTATAATAATAAATTCAGTTTTATGGAACATCTGTGCCCAAAGGCCTCTTCAAAAGCACATTTAAAATGTTAGCATATTGCAATCTCTTCTGCTTCTCATCACATTGCTTTGAATTGGGAAAGAACTGCCCACAAAATACTCCTGCAAAAATGTCACAACACTCAGTTTACTGGAAAAAATAATAAGGTAAAATACTAATGGTTGAAATATATATGATTACAGAAGATTCTTTGTTTCCATATAAACAACACACTATCAATGTAAACTGCCCAAAAATATTGCTAATGTAGGCTCAAGGTTGTGATGTAATGCTCTTGCCCTGTGAGAGCAGGACATCTGGCTGGAGAGCAAGTGGGACAAGAGCACTGATCTTTCCCTTCTGTTTGGCATTTCTGAGACTGCATCTGGAACATTGCAGCTGCTTTGGGTGCCTGAGGACAGCCAGAGTCCGGTGGGGAGCCAAGATAGGACAGTCAGGGGTTGAGCATACAATGAATGGAGGAGCTTGGTTTGTTTGACCTGGAGAAGGCTGAGGAGGGGGTGTAATCAGTGTTACACTGCCTAAAGAAAGGGCTACAGAGCACATGGAGCCAGAAACCACCCAAAGTGCACACTGAAAAGACAAGAAGCTGTAAACACAAGTTGCAGCAAGAGAAATTTTAGTTTGGCATAAGGAAATAATTGTCACTGTGAGAGCAGGGAGCAGGCTGCCCAGAGAGGCTGTAGGATCTCTTGTTTGGAGGTTTTTAAAACACAGCTGGGCAAATCCTTGAGAAACACGATACAACTTTGAAGTTAGACTTGCTTTGAACAAGAGTTTGGACTTGATTATGATCTTCAGTGGCCCCTTCTAACCTCACTTTTTCTTTTCTGTGGTTCAGTTCAGCTAAGGTACAAAGTGACCCCCATAGCTGTTTACCTATAGATGTAAACCCAAAAGAGGCTCCAAACTCAGCCAGGAATTTGTTCTACTGCTAAATACCCACCTAAGCTGCCACAGCACTACTGTTGGAAATGCCTGTACCCTAAGTGATCTCATATGTGCTTTGTTACATTTAAGACAAGTTTATACACTTTCTGTCAGGAAAAAAATGAGATAAATATTCTATGATAGTGCCTCTACATTGCCAACATTTCTAATTGAGTGGGTGATGTTGGCTTTAATCAAAATAGGATTTGTGGAGTCTTTGGGATAAAAAGGGTAATTAAGTCTTGATGGGCCTCATAGATTGACTTACAAATCCCAACTCATCTTACCAGTATATCTTGTCATCCTACAGAAATAAACATGTAGAGCTCTCATTCTGATCTGGCAGCATTTGACACTGGCCTTGCAATAGGGTAAATAGCTGCAGTGGCAGGGGGTTATGAGTTAGACTCCCAGTATTTTTTGATGGACTGGAGTTATATAGAGCCATTAAATAAATTATCTCAAGAGATTCTAATTCACTGAAACATCCTTTATGTTAGAATATAGCTAGGTGAAACTATTGCTTCAAATTTTTTAGTGTTCACTTAGCTACTTCATCCAGTAAATCCCTAATAAAGTAATCACAATGTGATATGCACAAGGAGATAAAACACTGCCATCCTAAGCACAGCAAAGAACCAAGATGTCTGAAACTATTACTCTAAAACTATTATTCAGTGGAAGGCAGGAGGAGAGTGGGGATTTGTATTTTTGTGTTTTTTTTTTTTTTTAATAGCACGTGTGGCAGCCTTTTATGAAGCAATATTTTACCTTCCACTGCAGGACACAATGTTTTCAAACATCCAGATGAAAGCAAACAGGGCCTGAGGATCTGCTGCCTCACTTACGAAATCAGTTTTAGACATGTAGATAAGCTCTTTCTTGCAAAGAAAGGCATGCCTACTGCCTCATTAAATATAGCTGGGATAAGCTCTGCATTCACTGACTAAAGCACAGCAGAATGCCAAATGGAGTCTAATCACAGTGCATTCCAATTTATAGAAGAGATGAGCCAGCGACTTGAGGTTGCCCTCATCAAGGAGTGCTGATATTGTTGTTAAATCATATTTACTCATCTCTGACATTATAATCTGAAATATTTTTTTCTCTGTTTTTTTGTGAAGGGAATCAGATATGGTTTGAACGTCCTTACCAGTTTTAATTGTGCTTCCTTGCTGAAAATTGAGCCCATGGGTCTCTGATTATAAACCAAAACAGTGGCTCTGGGAACTAGGAAAGGTTTGTGCTTTAACTGCACAGTTATTCACTATGTTTAGCTAACACAAGGCATGTGCATGTGTGCACACCATTGAAGGGTACGAATGAAAGGGAAATGTCTATAAGCAAAGTGCTGGTAAGGACCAGAAATGTGACACCCATCTCTGACTTTTTTTTTTTGTCCTGGTGTGGTATTACCAGTCACCTAAATTTGTCAGTTCATAGATGGTCCCTGTAGCCACGGATATTGAGAGCACAGAATACCTCCTGATGGGTCGTGACAGGCTGTCAGTTTTCCTGTAGGAAAACTTGATTAATCTATTTTTACATGGCACATTATGTTTGCATTAGCATGAGCTGTTAGGCAGGCTATGTTGTTACTGCCCTCTTGAGCTATTACTCAACCATATATTTAGTGCATTTTACATGCAAACTTTTTCAGCTTGAGCTTTACCTTTCGTTTAAAAGGTCATGAGTTCATTTCCCAGTGAGAATGACTTTTCAACCCACTTACCTGAAATACAGTGTTGCCATTTTTAGCAGCACTGCAATGTTCATTCCACCCTAGAGGAAATCATCTCGGAAAAGCAGCTAGGAGTAAAACAAAGAGCTGACCTTACCATATTCAGCTTTGTAGGAGCTTACCTGGTATCTGTGTAAATGGTCCCTATAGCCACAGCTATTGAGAGCACCGAATACCTCCTAATGGGTCACGACAGGCTGTCAGGCTTCCAGTAGGATGCTAATTGATTATCCAGCCTTCAGACTCACAATATGTTCATCCAAAGCCCAGCATTCTACCTTTTTGCGTGGAACACTTTTCAGTCACACCGTGCTGGGTTTTATGGCTTCAGAGCCAGAAAACAGACCAAGGTGCATTTCAGGGTTTTTAAAAAGTATATATTATTTGAACCTAAATTACGTGTTTTTGCAGTCAGCTACTGTGAAACTAATTATAAGGAGTCTATATGCATTCAGTTCTGGTTCTTTAAACATGCAAATAGCTCTCTTGTCATTATTATGGTTCAGTGAATAGGAACAGAGGCAAGGAGGGAGTTTAGCTATTGATTTTTGCAGGGCAGGAACTTCACTACAGAGCTCTCACTTTTCTGACTTGTGTGGAAATTGTGTAAGACCATCATAGTAATTATTCTCATCTCTGCTATTTCAGCAATGTTTAAACCTGGGCTTCAGGTTCCCTAATTGCAAAATGGGGATGGTGATCTGTGCCTTGTGCTGAAGAGGGTTTAGGACCAATGGGTGATTTTTGCATACGTGCCAGTGGTTACTGCTTAGGTGAACAAGGTGAGCAGGATCTGAATTACTCACTGTGAAATACCAGATTGTTGTATTCTCTGACTTGCTAATTCTTAGTAGTGTGGTACTAAGGCTGTCTCTCACCATATACAATCAAAAGAAGCTGCAAATTATAGTCATCATAGTAGCCACAATTAACTGAAATCAATTTGCATGTTTTTCTGAGAATTTCTTCTTGGGATTTTTATTTTCAGCAGCACCCAGATTTATAATTAATTTCACAAACCTGGCATGGACCAGAGTGCACACAGAATTATTACTGGTCTCTAAATAGGGAAGCAGCCAGTGGGAACTAAAACCTATCCCTGGCTGAATCCTGCACCCTGGGTCTGCTTCCTCAGCTGACCCCTTGCATTTTTCAAGTGTTGGATTTTCCAGTGTGAATTTACTCAAGTGAGAATTACTGACCCAGTAATACCCATTATTGGAAGTGAATTGAGAACCTTCAGTCATGCTAGAGAGAGAACTGGCATACCAAAATGTCATTTGTCTGCCTGGAAAAAATATTTCATACAAAAAGACCTATATTTTAAAATATGTCTTGTAAACTATGTATTTGTAGTGTTGACTGTCACTTTTCTTGAAATACAAAAGGATGTAGCTCTGTTTCTCCATCAGGGGGTAAAGAGCCTTCCCTTCCCCTTTGCGCAGGGAGGCAGAGAGCAGTGAGCCCTCCCTGGTTCCCTCAGACCAGGACTGGCTGCTGGAGCACAGGGAAGCTGTCTGGAGTATCTGCCTGCAGGCCCAGGGCAGAGCAGGCCATGCTAGAAATTAGGGCTTTGTAACTGGCTGAGTACCAAAGTGCACAAGCACAGGACAAGTGCTGATTTGAAACAGGGTAGAAATGTTAAATTACACACACCCTTAAGGACTGAGAGTTCTGAGGGACCATTTTTTCCTGTGCATCAGGCTAAAGGAAAGTGGAAGCTTTGTGATAAATATACAATAAAGAATACTAGTTAAACCTGAATTATAAGGTCACGTGGCCATTCTTTGAATCCATATTACTAAATGTTCTCATCTTAGTCTTTTGCATCTGTTTATGTCAGCTCTGAGCTATTGCCTGAAGAAAGCCTGATGGGACATGACACTTGTTCATGTCACCTGGTAATGCACTCTGAAAGGGACCCTGATTTTTTTAATGTGTTAAACTTGGAGATTGTTAATTGCAAAGTTTTACTGGTGTATTATTTTGCTGCTAGTTGCAGCTGTAACAAAAGCATCCAAGATTTTATGGCTAGTACAGTTCAGCTTTAAATTTATATATCCTATAAATGCCATAATATTGTTATTTTAATCTGTAAATCAGGTTTGTCATGGACTACATATTAAAAATGGCTCCTGTGTCCAATATAACTCCTAGCAGCCCGAATTTTGGTGGATAAGTGTTGATTTTAAAAGGACTCTTATGCCCTGAGCTCATCATACTCCTGACTGACACAGAGCAGCCATATTGTGGAAGATCAAGAGGGAAAACTAATTCTGTTAGTGAAATATTTATTCTTGGCAGGCATTGAAAGTTTGCTGGATTTTCAGTTCTATCATTCCCCAGAACCAAGACATCAGTCTTCTTTTTTAAAGCTGGAACAAGTGAGAGTGATGGGACCAACCCAGGCAGTTCTGTGCTATTTGATGAAACTCCTCCACAAGGAACTGTGAGCCTGGGGGTATGCCATAAGCACTGCCCATGCTGGCCAGTTACAGCCCAGCTCCACTCTGAAAGGTCAAAGCAGAGCTCTAAGCCCAGAGAAATTAGCTTTATTCTGAGGCTGGCGCTGCTATCTCAGCATTGTGCTAACATTGGTGTGAAGCCTCGAGAGCAGAGCTGGCCTGAGTGCAGCCAGCCTGCAGTGTGGAGAGTGCTAAGCTGAGCAGAGTGGTGTTCCACAGAAAGATGGAAAAAACAGCCTTGGTAATTTCATATGAACTTGGGTCAGTGAAGGGTCAAAACTTGCAGAGCAGGAGCCACACAACACAGGGACCTCCTATGGCAGAGCTCATAAGGCAGAGTATGAAAATTCACCCTCTACTTGCAGGAGCAAGGCCCAGGTGAAGACATCTGGATACCAAAAGCTGGGAAGGATCTAGGGAACAGAGGTTAGCTCAGATATTACAAGCTGCCTCTAAGCTTTGGCTCCCACAGTGGGTGAATATGTTGGCCATGTGTTGGGAGATGGCACCTAACAAAGTGTGACACTGGGGACCTGAGAGAGAGGAGGCTGCAGGAAAGACAGGAAAGGGGCAGGTGCAGTGAGGATGTGTGTTTGCTGCTATGTCATTTGGCTTGCCTGTCCTGGAGAGTGTGACATCCCGGAGCTGCTGGATAAGATGTCATCTTATCTAACAAAAGCAATGGGAAACATCACAGCCTGCACCAAGGGGACAGTACTGCTGGAGCAGAGCAAATGTGTTTGTTTTTGCCATCAGATCTAGGTGAATATATCAACAGTTGTTAAGTGTCTTTTAGTTGTTCCCATGAGTATTCGAAGATTCTCCTGAATTAATTTTGCATAGTATCTGTTCAGAAGAGGAGGTTACTTAGAGAAACAGGCTGGTTCCTGGTGAGTTGGAGTGAATTAAAAGAAACATTGCTGCTCACAGGTATGAGCTGATCATGTGCTTTCAAAACTTTCAGGGAGTCATGTATTTTGGAAAACTTTAGCCTGTCTTTTCATGTTATTGATGCTGCCCCTTTTCCAATCTCTTTACTAAAAACCTATCCCACCCGGTCGGACAAGGAGCTTTACATTTTTGGGGCTTTTCAAAGGAAAAGAAAAAATTACTTTCCAGCCAATATTTTTTTGGATAAGATTTATGGAAATGGAAATGCTCTCATTTCCCTGCAAAAGGGGATACTGGAGAACAAAAAGTAGTGTAACTTTCCCTTGATTTCCCAAGTTGTGCATGGCCTTAGTTACCAAGGAAAAGTTCCACTTAGTCTGACGGTTTCCTTCCCTAGAAGGACAAAGAAGGTGTTTTGCAGTTGCTGATGAATGTTGCTCTGGTCACAGCTGAATAGAGCACGACACCATTCATTTGAGTAGCGAAGCTAATCCTGTTATTCAGGACAAGGCTCCTTCATCACTTGGGCTGAAGGAAGATTCTCCAGACCTTGGTTCCTCTCCCACACATACTCACAGAACTGGGGCAGCAGCAGCAGCCCTGGCACCTGACCTGAGCCAGGTGCTGCTGCCTTTGCCCATAAGTGATTCAGTGAGAAGCAGTGGGCATGAGACCATCTTCCCTTCTGCAGGTCTTATTAGTTATTTTCCATTCAGGCACTAAAGAAAAAAAAAAGTATTTCTTCTGATATAATTTCGTTGATTTTCCAGTTCAGATACAATTTCAGCAGCATTGAATGCAAAATAGTAGCGCCTTTGGACTACCCTGTTAGTGGGAAGGAAACCAAACCCCTGTTCCTAATGTAGGACAGGTTTTAGATGTTTCAAACTAGAAAAGAACTTGAGTTACCTCTTTGTAACACATTGAAGAATAAAAATCTGTGCATTTCCAGTAGCCTGCTTTTGCAAAGGTTCTGATCATACGGTGTGGTGGCAATAAAACAGATTGTGCCCTGCCTGTGCACCCAAATCTCAAATGCTTAATGATTGTTTTGCGTTCTGATGCCAGCATTCCTTAATGCAGAAATTCTTCTCCTGCATCCAGATTTCAGAGCAGGATGTAGGACATGATAGATATGCTATTAACTATTTATACAGTAATTTCCCCTTTAACATCTGAGTGCAAAACATGCAGATCTATCATGTGGTAGTCAGTGAAAAATTTGAATGGGCACATGTGGTGCTTGGCCAGAGAAGAGAGCGAGAGGGAGTGTGAGTGCCAAACCCCAAATGTGTGCCTGCTGGCTCTCAGTGTGAGGAGCATGTCACCTGCACTGCTCTGCTCTGCAGGCAGCACGGTCACATCCTGCTCCCTTTGACTTAAGTATGATTAACAAGGGCAAGGTTTGCCCTCTGAACTGCAGAAACCCATGTGCAGTAGTCTTTTAAAAAGTCTTCTCGTATCTGCATTTGTGGATAATTTTGGTATTTTAACACTGTAAATTTCTGTGCTCCATTACTGGAAGATGTGTCTGACCTTAGCCCTCTAATTGTGCAGTAATTAGCATCTAAATGCCATGCAGAACTCCCTGCAAATCAACCAATTGGAATATTAATTCTTTATCTAAATATATCCTCTTAAAAAAAAAGAATTGGAGAAGTGCAAACTCAGTCAGTAGAAAACTGTTTTCTCTGCATCTGGTATTTCTGTGCAGTGAGGGTGTTTTTATTTCAAGTGTATCCATAGACACAGGAAAGTGTCTCTGAAAGTGAGTGGATCTCGTGCCTCTCTCCAGTGTCATGGGTTTAGGCCTAGAGCCCCAAATACTTTTATTCCATATATACTGACTCCAAGCAAGAAAATCAAAATGTGAATCAAGTCAGATCTTAGATTCCATTATTATTGGCCATAACCACGTGGCACATCACAAGTCTTCTGAACATAGTAGAGCATGTGTGGTGGCACCGCTCTTTGTGACAGGTTACAGTCACAAGTACTAATCTCCCAGGACATATCCAGGTGATGAGTAATAAAACCAGGACCTCCTCATCTCACAGCTCATGGAAATGCAGCCAAGGTAGTCCTTCCCACTACCTACCCATGAGCTAGAGGAGCTCTCACCTGGTGGGTGGCATGGCCCTTCACATGGTCCAGATTCAAAGAATACCATGGCTGTGATGTTTTAGTACTGAAATAATGTTATGAACAGAGAATTAAAATTTTTTCCTTTTAGCTTTTTATTTTTAAAAAGACAAACTTTTCAACTGTTCACTAAAACTATCAAAAATGTTCAAAAGGCATGGACATAGGGGAAAAAAAAATTAACCACAAAGGGGAGTCAGCCTCAGAACAGATAGTGCCTAAGGGAATTTTCTTCACTGAGTGCAAGGTTAATTCTAAAAATCTAGACTTGGAAATTGAGAGAAAAACCCACAAATGTCAACCTGTAAATAAGAATATTCTTTCCTATTTTGGGCTATTTTATCAGGAGGCACGCCTAATATTCATTACTACTTATGTAACACGCAAACACGCACACCCCACTCCAAAGCTGTGCAAGCTGATCTGTATGTACATTATGATAATCAGCAAGGTTTGGGAACTCTGGTCACTTTAATAATGTGATTTTATTTAATATATGCAAGAATGAAAGCTTTATGTTGTCAGTAGCAAAACATGAAATACTATATGAATTAGGAAAAATCCAATAACAAACAGCAGGATGCTCCATGCATACATATCACTGTTGTGGTTATGAGCAAATACAAGACTGTACATGATTAACCACAATTTATCCTTACTATAAACTCAGCAGACAGATGTAGAAGACATACTATAATTGCATACACATTTCCTCCCAGAGCTTAAAACCAATAAAAATATGGTAATTTTGTATAACTTAAGACACATTCTTTACCACTTTTAAATAAATAATAGGGGTTTTAACATGCTTCCATTGTTTTGTTTTTGCAGTTTTTTAAATAGACTGTGTTTTGAATGCTGGTATGTGATGAATTAGAAACAATATTACCTACAGGAGACTGATATTGCTGTAAAGATTTTCTCAGTTAAACTTAGCAACATATAAGGGGTTTATTCTACATAGTCCCAGCTATTTTAACACTTCATAGTTTCTCTAGTATTCAGAGTTTTGACTGTGGTGGTGTTTTTGCATCATATTTTGCCATCTCTGGATAGGGTATTTTCAATTGCACAACCTGTCTTTGAATAAAGGCAAAACAAATGTCCAACCCAAAATCAGCCTCCTGATCTCAGAAAGTGGATACAAATTTTGACAGTTATTAAAACTATGGAAATATCAATTGTTTCAGTGTTATTTTAAACTAAACATTTCTATACGGACTCCAGAAGTGTTATAAAAGTATATCTAAATATACTGTTAATTGCATCAAAATAGTGCATCCATCTGTGAGTTTTGTTCTAAGCTTGCTGAGCGAGTTGAAAATACAGAATGTGATCTGCAAACCAAGCAAGTTACTAAGTAGCTGTGGAAAACCTATCTAAAGTTGGTTTGCTGAAGTTTCCTGTTGCAGCTCTGACTGTAGCCAAATGAAACTATTCCAGGACGGTCTCAACAAATTCACTGTTTACAAGACAAGTGATTATAAGAACTTGACCCTCTTGCCTCTCCTTTCCTGCTTCCAATTTCCCTGAAGATTTCTTTCCCTGGGTAAGGTAAGCACCTCTTGAATATTCATTGCCCGGGCCAGTGCAGATGAGAAACTTTCCTCAGCCATCCATGTCTTTCTGCTGTGCCAAAAAGGATCTCTTCACAGGGCGTCAGTGGGAGGCTTCTGGAGTCCACAAAGTTACTCCATTTGTTTGTGTTTGTGAACTGGGGATCCAAACAAATAAAATTGAATGTAGTTGCTGAATACTCAGATCTTTAGCTGGAGAAAGCTAGTTTTTGTCTTTAGTTTTCCAGTCTGATTAATCCTTTTATAAAAGTGAAAGCTGCTAACCTCTGTAGCTGGATCACATGGCAGCGCTCTTTTGTCGGCCCCTCTAATGCCGCAGTGCACCTTCAGGAAAGCCAGTTCTTCCGGGAGGGTTCAAGCAGGTTTCCTCCACAGATCACTGTAATGGTGTGTTTTAATTATGGTTTGCCATGCACTTCAGACACTCCAGCAGGACTGCCTAATTAACAAGGTTGTTCAGCTTTCACATAGTATCAATCAACTAGTTGCTGAAAATGTCTTGATCTCATATTCTGAGATTAAAGTATAAACGAAGGACACTTTGCTCCATTGTTACTAAACTAAGGCATTACCATCTGGTTTGCAAATGTGATATTAAAATCTCTGGAAATGTCTGAGGCCCCAGCTCAACGAATCAGTAAGCACATGCTTACCTTTGAAAACGCAAGTAGAGCCATTTATTTCAATGGAATCACATGCGTAAGGTTGAATGTATGCTTAAGCATTTTCTTTTAATCAGGATTTCATAGACTCATTTTGAAATAACAAACTTTTCAAAATAGACAGCAGTGAATTAACCTATGTGTATCATTCGGGAAATCATAGCTTAAATAAATTAAATATCCCAAATAGCTTGTATCATATAAGGCTCAGTAACGGTGCCTGAAAAGATAATGTAAGTTTATTTCAAAAGTATTCCACTGTGTTTTGTATTTTCAGTCAAACTGTTAAAAAGGTAATTGCAAATCATACATAAAAAAATGAGAATGAAGAAAATGGTCATTATTAGAAATATTTTTATCCAGAATATATGATATCCAAACATTTACTTTTAATATCTGTTTGGAACAGTAAAATGCTGCTGAGGATTGTTATTATACTAGCGATTGATGGTTGAAGTGGATTCAAACTAGGTTTTAGCTGAACTATAAAACTTACCTCTCCCTTTTCCCCTCCCAATTTGCTACATTATTCGGAAAGTTCTGATTTGTGAAATAGTCACAGATTATTTCCTCCAAAATCTGGGGACAGTGTGTGCCACCAGCCCCAAGAGGCAGCACACTGGATCCAGGGGAGTGCGATGATGCAGGTAATCAGTGCAGCTCTCACCACTCAGCTGTGGTGCTGTAATGTGCCCCTGCCCTTTCCCTGGCACAGCTCCCCCTCCTCAGTGGTCCTTGCTGGGCACGTGGAGCCCTCCTGTGATCCCGAGTGCTGCCCTGGGCCAGCACAGCAGCAGCAGAGGCAGCAGCCTCCTGCAAGGACCACCCACCCTCCCCCGGCGAAGCATCCCAAGGAGGGCACATGCAGTGGAGACAGATGGTGCTCCTCTCGCTGCAGTGCCATCCCTTGGCTCTTGCAGAGAAGAGTGTCATGGAAACCTGGATTTCAGTGCTGGGAGCTCCAGTCCACCTCTCTGCAAAGAGCAGGACCTCTCCCCCACGAACGAGCCACTTCAGTTCTGTTGTGGTGGCCTACGTGTAGGCTTAAGTGGTGCTGAGGGACAGATTTTACTCATAAAATCATAAATGGATTTCATTAAACCTACACAGTCTTTAATATATCAGACATAGTTGAGCCTCAGGAGTTTAAAAAAAAAGAGGAAGGAAAATAAGAGAAAAAGTTATATTAGTTCATTCCCCTCAGTCCTCTCTCCCCCAAACATGAATCATAGATGTTTCTATGCACTGAAAAATAAACAAGATTAGAATAAGAGCTGCATAAAAAACAAGGTGAAGTGGCCTTCCTGGGAAAGAGATGTTGTTAATACGTGTATATAGATGCAGTTTGAAATCAGCAATAACGTTTTTAAACCTAATTAAAGAAATACATAATCCTTCCTCAAGGAAAGCGAAAACAAGAATCAACAACCAGAGAAGGCTGAGTATTCAGTGAAGCAGAACAGAATATTGTCTTTAATAGTTTCACTGGCTTTGAAAATAAGTGTTTCAGCATCCTCTTACTTTCAGACACACTTTTTCCCTTTAGTTACATTCATTGTTGATATCTTCAAACCTAAATCAAAGGTCAAATGCATACTATTTCCTTTTTCTTAGTCCTTGCTCTTTGAACTAGTTTTTACAGACACAGCATGTTTCCATATTACATTGGCTTTTAAAAAAATAAGGAATTATTCCTACATTTAATGCATGGTTTGAAAGGACAACTTTTTTTGTAGTAAACACTGATACGTTATTAATGTTCTGCACATGAATATTGGAGCAAGTACTGGCAAATGTAATGTGCTGTATAGTTAGTAACTGTTTAGGTTAAAAAACCTCTTCTGTTTCTATAGCATGGCTATCTTGAAAAACCATGTAGCTGTAAAGCTTTGTGGATTAATGCCTTTGAATCAGCCAAACTGCTTCAGATTAACAATTCTTTTAGCCGGTGCCATATTTTTTTTTATTCTATATAATAAAAACATGATTAGCACAGAAGTACCATGCTCTCCAGAACCTGTTTGTAATTGGGAGAATCTGTAGTGTGTGTCCTACAGTCCATCTCACGCTGAAGACTGAGGTGTAATTACAGTGCAGGCAATCTCATCTCTACTAATTACAGCTGTCACCATTGATCCAGTTAACCAGGATAACAAACTGCTGAGCCAGAGCTGACAGAGCTTTCTCCCTAAACCCAGATTGCTGTTTAAGAGGGGGTTTTGTGGTTTTTGAGAATTTCTGATTGTCGAAACACTAGTGCTTGAAAAAGTAGATAAAAAATATTGTGGATTATGGATTAGAAAACAGAAAGTACAATCCGATTTTACTTCATCCTCAGGATTGGGGCACCTCGCATCCTCAATTGGGGCATCTCACCTTGCAAGGCAAACAATGAAAATGAAGGCAACCCCTTACATAAATGAGTTGGGTGTAGCAAGGGGCAGGACTGCTTGCTGCTGTGCAGCTCAGGGACGTGCCTGGTCCCCACAAGGGCAGTGCAGTGCAGAGAAGGAGGCACTGCCTGCCAGAGGGCACATCTGCAGAGTGTGGAGACGGGGGGGCAGGGAGCCCCAAGCCTGTCAGACCTGCAGCCTGGGGTCCCTTGCAGCTAAGGTCTTTCCCAGTGCAGCTGCAGTGCAGATATTACCTCTCTCTTTTCCCTCTCTGCAGTCTGATTTCTTAAAGTTGATTTTAAGTACTCATCAGTACACCGCAGTCTAAATTGTTTAAAGAGGAAGACAAACCTCAGTCTGTAAATCTGGAAGTCAGAGTCCTAAAGTATAAGTTTTAAGCTTGGTGGAAAATAAAACCCAGAAGTCTTCTCAGTTATGACCAGGAAAGGAAATAGTTCCTTTTCAAAAAGATATTAATATTTTTCAGAAGTTTAATAACAAGAGTACAACTTCCTCCACTATACTGCAGTACAATTGTTTCCTTTCTGTGCTGTAACTCAAAGGCAGCTGAAAACTTCCCTATAGGCAGCTACTGCTACAGATCCCACTGTGTTACAAACTTGCCTTGCACCATGTTGGCTGTTATGCTCCAGATTTAGGATGACAAATTTTGTGTAACTGGGTAACAGTGCCATCACAGGGGCCCATAGTGAGTTCACTGGGACCACTTGAGGAGTAAAGCACTCTTCAGTGGGTTTAGACTAAATTTTTCTTAACACAGAAGAATTTTGCATTCTTTGTATCAGGCACTTTTCCAATCCCAACGTGGACTGTTAGAATATAACATGCTTAGGCTGCCTGACTTAGTGTAAAAACAAGTCATGAAGATGTAAGTGAGCAAGTAGCTTTTTTCAGAAGTCTCCAAAGTATTGCTATGGTAGGCTAAAGGCTGCAGTTTTGTGTTTCCGTGTCTCTGGCTTTTTAGGAAAAAATACAGGGTTTGAGAAGATTTTCTCTTTTAAGAATTTTTCCTAGTTTCCAAAACTACATCTTGAGAGAGGCTTGGAACAATTTAATCTTTTCCTCACACAGTTTTATCTAGATCTTACTAAACCAAAACCTTACTAAACCACTCTAAGATATAGAGAATGGGCGTTATACCAGTGTTATCAATGAGAGTGACAACTGTAAACTCTGAAGCCAGAAAGTTACAAAATAGTTCATCATCAGGCTTAACACATACCAGGAAACTTCTTTCCAAAATGTCATCAGAAGAAAACAGAAGAAAGTGGCAGATCCAAAATTTGTCAGAACAGCATCCCTGACCATAGTGATAGCAAGACAAAAAATACTGTAGGTAGATGGTTGCCTTAGAGAATGCCTCAGAAAAACAAATTTTGGAACACATTGGCTATGGAGAAATTTACCTTTCCATGAACAAAGATATAAATTTATTCAGTATGCTGTAAGACAGAACGAATCCACACAACCAAAGTCCCCAGCATCTTTCACTCCTCACTAAAGCAATATATAGGCACCTTATGTGCAGTACTTTGCCTTTACTTGTATTTATAGCCCCATTGAAGAAAAAAGTCTATTGGATGTACTCACTGTGGGACCATATATACTCCAGCATCTGAGCAGGATATAAAATTATCCACCAGATGCAGTGACTGGCTGTGCACTATGCAGTCATCTCTGTGTAATACAAAAAAAAAAAAATATATATATATATATATATATATAAAAAAAGAATTGTGAAGCCATGTCCCATCAATAATACAAGCTATTGTAAAAGGGCTGTAAACTGAGAGAACAGCTTGTTGGTTTGGTCTTTGGTTTTGTTTTGTTTCTTCAGTGAATGTGTTTGTCCAAGAAAAACCTTGCAGTGAATCAGTGTTGTGGTGGTAGCTGTATTTTAAGAAATGTTTCCTAGCTTTTCAATGTGCAGCACAATGAGCAGCTGGGTTTAATAAAGAGGTGTTTTAACATCCGTTCAAATCTTTTTGGTTTTCTACCTTTGTATACAGAAGACTTGTAATAAGGACACTTTAGAGGTGTGATTGCTGTAAACTGTGCAGCCTTTCCTTGCCCTGTTTGACCCTTTGCTGTGCTGCTGTAGCATCAGTCAGAGGGTCTTGAAGCCTTTGGGGAACACTGATTAATTTTGCCAGAGGAGAAGGATGGCAGCTGGTAAGAGCCAGTTCTGCTTCCATGCATGCCAGCAGTAGAACGCCCATTGACTTCAGCAGAAATGGAGGCATGCTTATCAGGAGAGAGTATCTTCTTCCAAAGAGAAGAAAACAGTTGCATGAACTTGCTCCCTTTCTCAAAAAGCTGTACACAGCACAGTGATAGATAGGGTCAAAAAATCACATGTGGAGGATGTGACAACCCAGGGCTGAGCCTGTGCTAGTGTTGTAGTTTAACCACCATCTCTTGGTGGACACAGGACACTTCTAGCTGGCTTTATTTCCTCTGCTTTAGATTCTCTTTCTTTTAACTGGGCTAACCCTGTTAAGTGATACAATTGTCATGTGCTTGAGTGTTTACAAATGCACCTGCAGCTTGGACTTTTTCAGGTACATTCAGTGTTCTACATAATGTTTGTGGAGCACAGCTACCACATTAAACTGCCTCTGCAATGCCATGCTCCACTGTGCATGTTTCTGGCTGTATGGCTTAGTGTGCATGTTTTATTGATATTCAGAATGAGATCTGTAAACATCTTAACAAATTCTGGAAGGGAGGGGGGGAAAATATGGTCCAGTATCTCTTTGTTTAGGTTTTCATTTGAAAAAAAATCTACAACTTTCCTTTTTCCCAAAATATAGATCCATATCCTCTGTAAAAAAATACTGTCTTTCCCTGTTCTGCACAGCTCATTAGCACTTCCATCCATACACTTATTTCTGGTGCCATTTATTTTTTCTGATATCATATTATGCAAATGTAATACACAGCCTTGGTGTATAAATAAGAAGCCTTCCTTAGCACTTATTTCTTTTTTCAAGCTCTACAAAGTGTATTTCACAAGCACAGTTGCTCTAAAACAATTGCATAAATTGGGTAACAGATTAAAAATATGTGTGAGAAGAAAATCCCCAAACAGTTAATCTTAAAGGTCACAGACTAAAGTAGTTTAACTTCATAAAATGGGATCCTGAGTCCTGAAGGCTGGCCAGGAGAACCTTGGAATGTCTTATGTGAGGAGAGGTGAAAATCTTTGCATGTCTAATGGCATATTTATGACTAGACAAGCTCTAAGGATGTCTGTGGTTGGTTTTTTGTAATCCTAAACACATCTGTTTTGTTAATTGGAAAGAGCTTTTAATGAAACTGAATGGTGGGTGCTTTTTAAGTAACCCAATTCAATAACTACATCCTTGCTTGAAAGCTGAAGCAAAAACTGCTGCTTTTCCCAATAGTGTACATATTTGGAAACAATTGTTCAGTTTTATACATTTATCAGACATGTCAAAATTAGAGCTGGATTTTTCTGCTTGTGTCTAGCCTGGAAAGAATATATTTAAATGTCAGTCTCAGCTGACACAAAACATTTTGCGTGACCTAAGAGAAAGAACTTGATTTTCTAAGAGAGTTGTTTATGGGTTTTTCATCCCAAAAACCAAATGGGTCTGTCAGTTTCAAAATGCAATGTTATTTTGGAACAAAAAGTCAAAATATTTCACCTAGAAAATGTCAATGAATAACATTTATACTTCTCTGAATTTACTCTTTTGGCCGAACTGTTTTACAACATGATCTGACCTTCTGAATAGTTTCATTCCCTCTGAGACTGCATATCTGTAAATTTTATGTACCCTGAAAATATTTTCAACCCCCTCTACTTAACATGCAGGTACTGCTGAGATCTGTATTAGCTTCAGTATCACTCTGCAAAGGTGGTATCACATCTTCAGGTGGTGAGGTCTGCCCCAGGCTATGACCAAGGGCAATCCCTGGGACAGGTTGTCTGTAGCCAGGCAGGATCAGGCCAGGTCAGGGTCTCTTGCTCTCAGAATTCATGTGCCAGCTTGCTCTGCAACTCTGATCCTCTTATCTCCCCACAAAGTTTTGCTTTCCCTCATATCTACACATATCTAGGGCCTTATCCTGGAAGTTCTTGCTTGTGCCAGTAAATTTCATTGCCAGGAGATTCCTCTGAAGGCAAGGAACTGTTCCCAATGTGACCAGGAATGGGCAGGAGCAAGCCTACAACCCATGCACAAACACCCTTGCACTGTATTTGTATATGTTCATCTTTTACAGTGCTAAAGAAGCTGTGCTGGTAAAGCCCATTTTCCTTGAAGATTGTCAGTCTTAATAATAACTAAGCAACTAGAACAAAGCCATCATGAATTCTAATGTATTTGAACATATGGCCCTAGGACCTGTTATTACCATATCAGTCAGATAAAGGAGTGGGAGAGTGGTTGCAACAGCACAGAAGGAAAAATGTTAACACAGCAAAAGGACTCTTTTAATTTTAAGGAAATATTCAGTCTGTGAATTTAGTTTCCAACTTTAAAAAGTCTTGTGGATAGTATCAATTTCTTTCAATTCTTACTCAAATACTGTTTTTCATTATTGTTGAAGTATTTATTTTCTGTTTAAAATTGAGGTTTTTTTGTAAATTTGCCTTTAGAGGGAAGGGTGTTTGAAATACTGTATTTACTCATTGTTCATGGTAGGCTAGGGAGGCAAGTAAAATAATCTCAAGCAAAAAGTAAATTCAGGTCAGAGTCCATTTCCAAGGCACATCTAAAAAGCTAATCAGTTCTTTTAGTCTCTGTCCTCCAGCTCTGAAATGTATATCAGCAGCAAATGTACAGCTCCCAGGTCCCCAAACAGCAATCAGCTGATCCTGCCAGTTGCATATGTGTGAGAGAGAGAGGGAAATGTGTGAAACCATTTAATTATATGTATCTGGAGCAAGAACTGGACCTGGGGCTGCCACGAGCTTAATGAGAGGTTTAATCAAGTTTGGCTGTAACTCAAGATCCTCTAGAATTCCCAACCATCTCAGACATGGATAATGTGACATTTTCATGTTAATCCATTGTAGGCATAATAGTATGTACAGAATTTTTGAGGAAGCAAAAAGTGTATTAAATAGATGTATACAACTTGCTGTAGGCATGAATGCCTGGCAGCAGGTTAGGGAGTCGGGATAAAAGGTCTGGTTGAGTTTCCTGAATGCAGATGGTACAGAGCCAGGATGGATGGTAGTGTCTTGTGATGAACTACTACTACCATGTTCCAAAGCATTGCACCATCTGGATTGTGATAATTTCAAAATTTCATGGTTTATATGTCATTAAAACATTTTTAAAGCTTTACTTGGGTTTTATACCAATCTTTCTGCTAGGTTTACAGCTGAGCAAATACAGAAACATTTGGATAATTGTTTTTAATACTTGCATTAGCCTGCATCAGCTTTCTTTAAAAGGATTTCTCTTTGAAAATGTTCCAGTGTCTCCTTTCTTTACACAGATACCCACATAAATCAGTTTGCTCAAGATAGATTTATCCTGTATAGAGGACCATCACAAAGTCTGCATCATTTAAGTATTGTGTTTGTCTTTGAAATAGACCTGAAGTGACATCTAAATGCAGCTTAAGAGATGTGCAGGCTTTGAGATGAACATCCTCACAAGGAGAAGTGGAAGGGCAGGTACCAATCTCTTCTCTGTGGTGACCAGTGACAGGACTCAAAGAAACAACACGAAGCTGAGTCAGGAGAGGTTTAGGTTAGGTCAGGAGAAGGTTTTTCACCCAGCAAGTGGCTGAGCACTGGAACAGCCTCCCGAAGGAAGTGGTCACAGCACCAAGCCTGAGAGAGTTTAAAAAGCATTTGGACAACACTCTCAGACACATTATGTCCTGAGACTGTGTGGGACTGTCCTACATAGGGGCAGGAGTTGGATTCAATGATCCTGATTGTTCCCTTACAACTCAGTATATTCTGTGATTCTATACCCACCTGTATTTTATCCAGTTTGATGTTTAAGAATTCAGGTAGAGCAGAGCAGAAAGTAGATTATTCTCTGATTCACTGGTAAAATTGAGAAACTTAGGGTAGTCATTTTGACCAATGACAGACTCTTTATATGAAGGCTACAGTAGCAATCCAGGAATGTTTAAGGGTCTGTGCCCATCTGGAAGGATGCATTTAGGACATTAATATTAATAAAATTGAGTGATAAGAAAATTTCTGCATTGTACAACCAAGAGCAAAGAGCAAGCTGTGTGGTTTTAATTGTTTTCTATTATTTCTAAGTTCTAAGTCTATTTTAGCTTCTGCTAAAGGAGAGGATGAGGAAGGAGCCTGGGAAGAGCTGAAGTAGTTCTTGCATTAGATCTGTTTTCCAACAGCTCCAGCATGAAGGAGCGTTGATGGTGGATTCTGGTTCTGGGTTTGCCATGCTCACTGGGACTGGCATCACCCTGCCTTGTGCAGCATAGCCACATGTCATTAGGAAGTGTAACTTTTGCACTGAAATGTACTCACTCAGTCACAGCTTCTGTCAATAGCATTTTCAGTGCTACCTTTTATCAACGGGATTTAGGTTTACACAGTAAGGAATATGATTTTAGCTTGGAAATGAAAAAATAATAGAGTTTTTCCTACTATACTCAGGGTTACACTGAACATCTAAGCACTTTCTTCTGTTAAGGTTTAGTCAAATAGGTTTCACAACAGGCTAAATCTCACTCTAGGAAAGACCTTAAGGCTACAAGCCTGATTTTTTGGTTCTGACTCAATTTTGCAGTTAAATCTTACTGCAATGCAATGTCCATTGGTTTTGCTGAGCTTTTTTTTTTCCTTCGACATCTCCTTTTGTAATGTATGTTTGTGACTTTATGATGTTTTAAGGAAACATTTCTCATTACCCTCAAAAAAGGCAGGCAGAAAGTACTGTGTAATGCTGAATATGAGCAAGCTTAATACTAACTGGAATGTAGAAAAAAGAAAGAGATGAACGCCTTCATGAAAATTTGTCAACACCTTGAGACTGGAATATCCCAAAGACTTGCTAAAAACTCACCACATACAAGTATAGAATTACTTGCCAAAAGCTTCTGAATAAAGCAAAACAAGCCATAAAATATTCACTGGCAGATCGCAAACAGAATGAGAGGCTAAATTTGTGCACTATAAATTCACTATAATTTGTTTACTCAGCTTCAGCCAGTTTATAGGTTATGCTGGAAATCTGCCAGGTCCTGGTACAGCTGAGGCTCAGTAATTCAAGAAGAAACCTTGTTACTGCTTATGATAAGAGGTTCTGAGTGCTCCTCATGATGGAAAGTCAAAGGAAATGAAAGTAGATTGATATGCTGCACACTGAATTTCAGTGCTGCTTGTGGGCAGTCAGGTCAGAACATGTCACTGGATGTGTGCCACCAGTAGGGCTTGGGGGCCAGGCTGAGGGGCGGTGCCCTGTGCCAAACACCAATGTCCAGGAAAGAACAGTGATACCCACACTGAAAACACAGAAACAAGGAATGGCCTAGGATGTTTCCAAGAGGATTGTTACAGGGCCTCATGGCCTGAGAGAGCTATGGCCACCAACTGTTGAGAAATTTCTCTTTATGCCCTTGAATCATGCCCAGCTTCTGCATGTGCTGGAGAGCAGATTGCTGGTAATGCAGCAGAGGGCAGCAATGGAAAATGACCCTTGGAGATTCCATGCTCTGTGTATTTTGCAAACAATAAATAGGCACAGGGTAAATAAATCATAAAAAGACCAGAGCAGAACAAACCCTAAATAGATCCTCTAGGAGTAATCCTACAAAACCAGAACATTCAGGCAATGGTACAACTTAGAAATTACCAGAGTAAATATTCTTTTCTTCTTATCCTTAGCCATAAGCAAATCTTCTACTAAAAGAGTGGGGGCCACAAATCAAATTGCCTCTGGGGCCCTTGGAAGCCCGATGGTTCAGTATCATGCTAGTGCATGAGAAATACTGTGTGGAAAAGATTGTTCACTTTCCATTGTCTATGCAAGAAATATGAAGAGAGCATTTTCATAGCAGCGAGAAACAGAAATCCAGTATTCAACATCTGTGCACAGTAACAATTGAAAAGGGTGTTAACACAGATGACCAGCTGATACAGCCTCTGTCCTTCTGATGGGTTTAGCTGCCACTTGCTGAGGAGCAACCTCAGCATTCTTGCCATGCCCTTAAAAATCCAATATTTTTCAATGAGACAATGTCCCTTGGTTATTGAAAATAAATTAAGTTTATTCTATCAATCTGATACATTTTAATCCGATAAAATTTTAAAAACACTTCTGTGGCTAACACCCAGGTTTTTAGGGTTAAACAATTTTCAGCGAGTCAGCTAAGAGTAATCTACTACAATCAGAGCTCTGGATAATGGCTATATTTCAGACATACATTATGTGCATTTTAAGCACATAAGTGTTAAAAAACAAAGTTGAAATAGCCTTCTTGTGAACTGTGCTAATACAGAATGAGAAGGATAGCCTAACTGTGAAACTTGAATAAAGGAGGAAAAGAGATCATTGAAAAAACTTAATTCTGAAATGGTGAGTGTGCATGAGGAACACAGGAAGACAGAATTATTACTGTGTCCGAGCTCTTTGTGCCCTGCAGAAGCAAAGAGGGTAATTTGGATCCATTTTCATTTACCAGTCATGCCTTTTGAAGTGATGGAGTTTGGCAAGGGTGTTTATGACTTGTTTAACAATTACTAAATGAGCCTTTCTGTTAAAAAATCAAGCTGACTGTGAGTCAGTAACATCTCAGATGCTACTGCTGGTTGATTGTATTAGATTGAATGATGTCTTGAGACTTGCATGGCCCTCAGAGAACTGTCATTTACAGTATTTAATGTTTATTCAATGAATAAAGATAATGCTGAGCTAGAAAACAGTAAGCAAAAAAAAAAAATCCTGGGTGATTATAAAGATAAGTGTGTCAGTATTTGATTTGGAGAGGTCTGATCTGTCTGCTCAGACATGCAGTGGAGATTTACACTTCCTTCCCAAATGTTCTTTTGGAGATATTTACTGTACCTACAGCAGACTTTGCTGAAATCACATTCTGGAGGATACACGTAATGTGATTTGAAATCAATAAGATAACTCCAGTGCTTCATTTTAAAGATGAAACTGTGAATTTTAAACAAATTCTAAGTAAAATGCACTCACACTGCAAATATTTCATAAATCATTCCCCAGTTTTATCTTGACTGAATGGCAACTTGTTAGCACCAGTATTTCTCAACATATTTGTTTCATAACCATATAAATGACAGAGGAAAACGATGCTTGTTAAATATACACATTGATATTTTTTACTTTCTTTTGCTTCTTGAGGTAATCTTAAAATACATGCTTCACCTTCAAATGTGACAGCTGTTTTGTTTTGTTTTTCTTTGAGAGCTTCAACCCATATTAGATTAGTCAGTCTTTGGTGTTCTGCAGAAGCTGTCTGTATTCCAGGCTGCTAAAACAAAGAATATTTTGTATCTGGCATATTAAAGCCAGCATATTATAAAATCAAGCACCGTATCATCTTTACAATATAAAACGTGTGAATCATTTATACGTTTTTGCTGTCAAATGTTGTTTGACAATCATCGCATGATAATGAAATGTATAATTAATAATAAAAATGCCAACATCTGTTAGATTGCTATTACAGACTGATTCTAAGTGTACTACTTGGAATATGTCATCATTAACTTAATTAATATTAAAATCCTTTAAATACAATTTGTTTTCATTAGTTTCTAATTTAGGAAGATACAAGGCATACAGAGTAGGTTCTGTTTTTTCACTTTGTCAATAACCAAACTTCACAAATGCTTTTCAAACTGTTAAATTAATGTAAATGTCCTATTAGCAGATGAATCCAGTTAGATGAATGTTGGGTGATTGACTCAGTCTTTGCCTTAGCCAGGTTCGTCTTTTTATGGGACCCTCTCTCTGGGGGACGTTGTTTTGCCTGATGTCCTGCCCAGTAACCTCTTTAATTGTTCTTTTTGCTGTCAAAATCAGACATGTTTAGGTGCTCATTCCACTCCTACTGCAATATGCAGGCCCTTGAGCTAATATTATGCAGTTATACAATGCATGTTTATAGCCCTGAGACATTCTCCTGCTCATTGAAGAGAAAAGGTTCCCCTGGAGGTCTGATCAGCAACTGAATGGAAAAAAAAAACTCCCCATGAATGTATGTATGTGTATATATATATATATATGCACTTACCTGTGTATGTGTGTATCTATTTACTACATTAACACTTGCCAGAAGAATTACTGGGCACTTGGAAGATTGTGTGGTGAACGAACAGAGGCTGTTCTAGAGAAGAAATTCACATTTCTTCTATCTTGCCATCTGCAGGGAAGGTCTTATCTGTGGGACAAACTGTGAGGGACTGCAGAAAAACAACCTATAAAGCAAGCCTGCCTATCTTTTAACATGCAAATTAAAGTCATCCTCCAGTAGTCTGAGGGCAGTCTAGGGATTTGCTGAGGCCATCTGAAAGCTGCAAAGCTGCTCAGTAATGGGGGTGAAAACATCTGGCCATGGATGAAGATCTCCCTGAAACATCCCATTCTTCTGGTCACAGCTGAACTGGGAGGCGTTTTTTAATTTTTGTGCTTGGAGTCTGATGGTTGTGTGTGTCCCTACCATCTTTCTCTGAAAAGCTACTAAGGCTATTGAAAGCAGTAGATCCACATAGACACATTTAATTTTGATTTAG
Source organism: Anomalospiza imberbis (assembly GCF_031753505.1). Lineage (NCBI taxonomy): Eukaryota > Metazoa > Chordata > Aves > Passeriformes > Viduidae > Anomalospiza > Anomalospiza imberbis. The sequence continues at coordinate 11,100,740 of NC_089693.1, read as the reverse complement.
GAAACTGATATCTAAATGTTTGTGATGATTGATAATTATGTTTAAATAATCCCTACATTTTTGCAACAGTGGATGTTGCAAATGTTCATAGGAACAATGCATAAAGCAGAGACTGACCACATTGACCACTTGATATGCAATTAAAGCTGTCCACAAAAAGTGTCCAGATCTCCATTTTCTGCCTGGGAAGAGATCAAGCTGGAATAAGTGAGAAACTACTTTTTTTTCACTTTTTTTCCTTTTCCTCTTCATTGAGTTCTTCATCCACCACTTTTTAGTGAATGCAATAGAAATCCGTTATTACTGTTTTTGTGGAGTTACAATAAATAATTCATGAGTTGGAATTAACAGATTGTGAAAATACGCTAGTTAGGAAAAGAAAAAAAAGAAAAAAAGAAAAACCAGCATTTATGCTGACCACAAGGATAAGACAGTTTTCTTCAGTTCACAGTGATGTTAAGGAAATTAAAATCATCAGTGAGGCTTTGTACATAATTTAACAAGAGCAATGCCATATTTCAATATGAGCTGTAATACTTCAGCCTCCTGTAGTACCTTTGCTTTTGTAGCACCCTTCCATCTGCAGGAGAAAGAGGCAGGCACCTTCTCAAATGAAACTTTCCAAGCTAAGCTGGTTCACTTTGATTGGCATAAATTTGGGGAGCTCCCAGGTGCAGCTGAGCTGGCTGACCTGAAGGAGCCTCCAGGAGGGGGAAAGGAGTGACTTTGTGATATGTGCCGAGGGCACCCATCTCTTCCACCAGGACTGGGCTCTATTTCTGTAAAATCCCTTCAGCTAGATGGATCAGCCCAATGCCTATGGCTGAAGTTAGGTGAGTCACACCTCTTGTCTTCATCACTCAAGGGAAGAGTGACTAATTTCTCCTAACCACACTCGGGAGCCAACAGAAGTTTAAGACACAAGTAATTTGTTACAGCTTTAGTGAACAATAAAGCAAGCAAAAATAAGCCAACACTAAAAGCAAACAATAGAAAGGGATGCGAGCAGGAGGTTGCTCCGAGGCTCTGTTTTCATGTGAACAGCTTCCCTGTTGTATGATCTGTGTGGAGCAGTAGGATGGAATAATATTTTCAGGCAGGCTATTAGCAGTGGGTCAGAGATTTGGGGTTGGTTCTACTCCAGAAATTTTTAATAGTGAATTGTCATTCAGCTCTGGATATAAAGACTGCCTGAGTCAATGATTATTGAAGCTATTTACTTTAATGAACTTCGGACTGGATTTTTATGTGAAAATCTGGAGAAGAAAAAATAGTTTTTTGCATTTAGTTAGTTTTTTCCATCCTGATTTTTAAAAAGTCACAGTTCTGGGCTCACATCCTCTATGGACTCCAGCCTTCTGTTCCAACCCGACTGCAAGAAGTGCTCCAGTGTGCCAGTGGAGCTGCTGTGACAGTGCCTCCCTCCTTCCTCTCAGGCAAAGCAAGTCCTTGCTGTGCAAAATGTGCAGACTTGGGGGTTAGAGGTGTGGGTTGACTGTTGAAGAAGCTTAGCTGGTTGATCAGAGTAAGCCATTACCTCTGGAACCAGGAGTGGAAGCTTACCCATGACTAAGTGACCAGACCAGAAGCAAGCTGAGGATGTGTGAGGATGTGTGATTCCCCCTGTGCCTAACCCTGTTAGTCCCTTTTCCCTCAGCCTCCCCTTCCATCAGTTTATTCAACAGGAGCAGCTTGGTATGCAGCAGTTGATATTGGCATTGCTGCTGTTACAGTATATGTGTGCTTTCATTTAAAAAAATGAGAAACTAAGAAATTTGTAAAATCTCTGATCTCACTAAACACATTTTTGACATATTTGAATATATTACCCTTTAAATAGTTCAGCCAATAAGTATGCTCTAAAGTATTTTCTAAATAAAGATGAGCACCCTTTAGCTGGCCACATGTTTTATGCAGAGGAGATCAATAGTATTTACTAGTCTGCAAAAACTAGATAAATACAGTATTCTGCAAGCAGTGTGCTGGGTCTGCACACTGATACCACTGAAACCAAAATTAAAATGTACTGATTTTAGTGGGAACAAATTTCAGCTTTGATAAACAGAAATAAGGACAAAGCCAAATCAGTTAGGTATTCATCAAAGAATTTTATAACACTTATTGTAAAGGAAACAAAATATTCCTGCCACAACTGGTCTATAGTAAGTGTAATATACTAATGCAAATATAATATTTGCATTGGCTCATGTATCCACTTTGTTTCACACATACAAGAATTGCATATGCCTAATAATCTGTGCTTTTAGCATGAGAGAAGCTGGGTGTGGTCTGGCTTCTTTCTTGCAGAAGTGAATCTCTCCACTGCACTTCTTCCACTGTCATTATTATTTGTCTATCTAATTCCCATCATAAAAAATGCAAGCAAAAGGGCCTCTGATTTCTGCATTCTGTGTACAGAACTGTGTGCCCTCTACCCTTTCCCTAGTCCAGGTAAGATTGTTATCTTAGATAGTATTGTTTAATCAGTGATTGAAATGTAAACAAATCCCATTTTCCCTTTGTGCTGGTAATGGTTATAGTGCATCTTTGCAGCCTGCCTGGGCTTTAGAAGACAATGAATAGTTTCTGTGCAGAGGGTGAAGTCTTGCACTTTGAGCATGTACCATTAGCTGTGTGAGGGTATTTTATAAAGCATCCACAAGGTTTGAAGGAGAGAGCCCATCACATGGGGGACTGCAACCAAACAGGTTTCATTTCTGGGTGTTTTGCAAACCTCCTCAAATCCTCAGATTTCAGTTTTGTGGCAGTTCCAGAGTACTTGTATTATCATTTTATTGAAAATAAAATAAAACAGTAATACAAGCACTCATTCAGTTCTATGATTAGATATTCTCTCCATACATTCTCAAATAACAGGAAAAGTTCAGTGTTCAGATGTAATCAAATGAAAGCATGCATTTACTAAGAATTCTGAAGCTCTCAGAGGTTTTGCTAAGGAAATAAACATTCAGGTGAGAAGGGCAAAGTGGACAACCATGTTATTTACATATCTGAATTGCTTATTGAGACCAGATTTGATCAGTGCTTGTGAAATACAAACCATTGTAGCTCTTTAGCTCTTCCCTGATCATAGCAATTCCCAACCAATGGTGTAGAATAAAACATACCAATGGGCTGGCAGCTAAAATTAATAATTTTGAGAGTTGCTTCACCCTGTAGATAATTTCTGTAAGATTTTCAGATTTGTCTCCCTTGGAGGCAGGTTTGTATCATGACTTTGGTTCTCCAGCTAAAAGCTATACAATATTAAAATAAAAGGACCCTAGGTGACCCATTCCCACTCTTGGAATGCCCCATCACCCTATTGCCTTCTTTCCCTCCCAAAGTAGATGTAGCTCATATATTTCTAATGCTGAATGTATTCAAAATTATGACAGCAGTTTTCTAGGGCTTTTAGGATTACCTCTGCTCTGAAAGGAGTCAGATCACATGCTTAAGTGGCAAAGGTTCAGCTGTTTTGGGAGATGACACCAAGTCCTACAGAGAGGTGAATATGAACATAATCAAGCAAAGAATATGTACCTCGGTGAGATACACCAGTGCCAAAGTTTCTGTCTGGCATCAGCAACATGTTTTGCCCCTCAGTATCTGGACTCAATGAATGAATCTTAATTCATCCGGTAACTGAAAGAAGCCTCTGATCAAATTTTGAAAACCACAAGCCAGTAACAGCTGTGTGGGTAGATGAGAGGTCGGATGTGCATCAGAGTAAGACTTCCTGGGTGTTTTGATATTTCATAACAAAAGCAGCAAGTGTAACAAACCACATCAAACTCGTACTCTTGAACCAATTAAAAACATCAGCAAGTCATCTGTGCACTGAAGTCCATAAAGGTTAGTGAGATGAATTATTTCCTCCTTAAGGACCACCACGAAGTAGGGGAAACTGGTCAGTCTTCCTAAACAGGACACATAGTATTTTCTGCATGTCTGAGTTGGCATGGCAGCATGGAGCTGAAAGCAGAGGCAGGAAAAAAGGAGTAAAGAGTGTCAGTATTCATCACTGTGGATTTATTTATATCTTGTTAGTCCAGTGCACACTTTTCACTTGAAGGCGGTATTAACCGAGGGACGTATTCATCATCTCCTTTGTTTGACATAAGATATAAATCTGGTCTAAAGATTGCTTAAAGGAAATTATTTTTGAGGATTGTGTAAAAACCGTATTGGTTTGGTTTTCATCAAGGCTGCAGTTCTGGCCACAAATAGCTTAGCAGAGCACCATTTAATTGGGCTGTAACTGGCAGCACGTTACACTGCCCTTGCTCCAAAGCTGCGTCTCGGGCCACTCTCTCCCGATTCTGTCACACACATTTAGCTCGTGATGGCTGCTCAAAGAGCAGATAAAGCAGTTAGCACCACTGTATTTATTTTTTGAGTCTAAACTTTGTGCTTACAGTTTTCCTTGAGAGAGTAATATTTTCTATGTAAAGTATTCTTTACAATGTATTGGAATTTAACTACAGAGATATATACCTTCATAAGTGCAAGCTATTAAAACAATTTACTAGTATGTCAACAAGTACCGATATGTACATAAAACCAGAATAATTTGGTTTGTTTTAATGCACTGAGCCAATCCAGCAGTGTGCTGTCAAGTGCTATTGAGAATCACTTTGCACTAACAGGATGACATGACTGGAATCACATTCACTGCACATCTTAGTTCTATTGAATGATGCAGAGCTGAAATGAATGACTGACACTTTGTGAATAAAAGAATAAAGCAATTGTGCCATTCACACTGCATTAAGGGTGAAAATTTACTTTCATTATATTGGGTGTTAAGATTCACTATGTTAGAGTTCATTAAAGTAAATGGGAGAAGGGGACTCAGTGAATAATTAACAATAAGTCATTTATCAAGGAAATCTAGTTTTTCCTTCTGTTTGTAGAAAATCCATAAATAAATCACAGCTGCTTAAGAAGTGTTTGCTATGCAAACTTATTTTTTAAATTTTTTTCCCCCAATTCTTAGCTGTTTGGATTGATTGTAATTTCTTTGTGAGGCTATAAGGCACTTGCTAGTCATATAGCAGTGATTAGCTAGTTTGTCAGAAAGGTACATGATTAGCTGTCTCCCTCCTACTCAGATGTGTTTGCCTACTTCTCTAGAGCAAATACCAGCACATGAACATGCAAATGCAAATTTTTTTCCTCATCACAATCTCAACAATGACACTTTGAAGGCTATTTGCTATGAATGCTGGTGCAAAAAAAGTGCCATTTCTTGAATTTCTGTGGAATGTAAACAAAAAATCTGATGTACAAGTAAATCAATTTGACATAATGTCAATATTTGCAAAGTACTTCTACAATATTTCACTTTCTTTACAAAGTTGTATCTCTGCATATTCAAATTTGAAAGAAATTAGACAAATAAGCCAAAGAGTCAAAAATAATTAGTCTGACATACAAAATAAGCATCAAATAGCAAACATCTGCATTACAATGTACGGTGCTTTGTTACAAAAGGCATATTTTGAATACAGAGACCGTGACAATATTTTTGCCAAATCTTTTTTGTGTTTATGGCTCCACTGAAGTAATTTTGCCATTAAGTGCAGTGAGATCAGCATGTTACCCAAAACAATTGACCACTGTCCTTTCTAACAGCCCAGTGCACATTTTTCTGCAGGCTTCCTCCTTCAAATGATAGGATCCCTCATGCCACCAATTTAACTTTCCTCTAGAAGTAAGTGCCAGTATCTGGTTGAGATCAGTGGATTAAAAGCTTTACACGAGTGCTGAGAATTATTATTATCTTAGTTATCACTATTTTTCAGAAGTATTCCCCAGGACTGGAGACCTGGGGCCTCTAGATTGCAGGGTCAGACAATGCTGAGTGCCTGACACTATAATAACAAGAGAATTCATTCAAATACAAATGGTGGTTTTCTCCCACTAGTTCTGATAGCTGTCAGGTAAAGGAAAGATGTCAAAGGATGCGTGTGGGAGGAGATCTATCTACAACCCAAAGCCATCCATAAAGTCAATAAAATTAATTCCTCATTCATAGCTTATAGAGAAAAAGATGCATTTGCAGTAAAATATAGGTATTGAATCCCATTAGCAAAATAGCACATCTCTTACACTTAAGTATATATAAAGCCCTCTTTGAAGCCCTTTTCAGAGCTCATGTTGCCAGCAGTTATGCCTGAAGTCTTTCATGTGACAAACTTGCCTGCACACCTGGCAAGGCAGCGGGCTGTGCTCCCTGATGGGTGTGGATTGGGTTACCGGGGGGCACTGCCAGGAAAGTCTCAGAAGGGGTGGCTGAATTATTTTTTAAGAAGAAAAGCTTCAAATGGAAAGTGTAACCCAATGCTTTCTAAATGTGGAGACATGCTTAAAGAGCAGTGCTATTTAGTTTCTCTCTACTTTGGAGAAATTTAAATCCTTGGTAAATAAATCCTGCTCTTCAAGTACTGAACAAATGAAATTGCCTGATTAAAATTTAGAAGAGCTCCTGCTGCATGTTCCAAAAGCAGGAGGGATGACAAGAGAGTCAGACTTGCTAAAAGAGAGCAAAAGCTTAGCCTCTAGCCCACAGAGCTAAATTCTGTCCTTGGGTCAACTCAGTGGAGCTGGGATAGCCTGGGTGTAAGCTGAGAGCAGAGCCTCACCTTCCTGGAGGAAGATCACAGCCAAAGTGAAGACACTCCTGTATAGAAACAGCTGCTTTCAGAATAAAAGTCTTCCTCAGTTTGAAGCCTACAGGCATGACAAGCACAGGCTTAGCAAAAATAGACAAGGGGAGAAAGACTGCAAAACAGAAGATTATAGGAATTTCTTTAAAGCACCTAATGTACGTAGAAAAATTCTTTCATGTTGGTGTGCAGTTGTGATCTCTAGGCACAGGTGTGAGCACAAACACATTCCCCTGCAGTGGAGGCTGCCAGCACGGGAGAGCAGCTCTAACTGTTCATGCTGCTGAAATGCTCTTCGAAAGCACGTGGCTGGGACATGCTCTCATAATATTTGTGCACGGGTATGATCAGGTCTGTGGCCAGAGAAGCAGCGGGGATGTGGTAGGGCTCATCTGCCCTCTTTCAACAAACAGTTTGGTTTAGGGTTTCTTTTTTTCAAAGAAAAGTGTCAATCAAGCAAAAGCAATCCCCATCCAGCAATTCTGTTCACTCTGATGAGTCACTGGACCAGAGACTCAAACCTGCATCATCAACACCAAAGGCGAATGCTCAAACTTGCTGGGTTGTAGGATCCATCTCTCATTAAATTGAATAATATTTAATTATTCCTAAAAGTTGGAACAGCTCAAGAGTAACAGAAAAATCTCCTGTCGAGTGAACAGCTCCTAGTAGTCAGAAGAGGTTTGTGGGATGTAAAAGTTCATGTTTTGAGTTCTTGCTTTGACCCATCCTGAGCAAATTTGAGACCATGAGGTGAAAGATCCTAACCATGAACTTACTGGGTAACTCATTGTCAGGCCTTCTCTCTACTCTTCTAAAACTGAGAGAAGATGTAGTTCCTCCTCATATAGCAGAGAATAATTGGGAATCTCCCTCCCAAATACTTGATAGAAAACCTTTTATGCTGCCCTTGCTCCAGGTAGGAGCACAAGTACATATTTCTACGAGGTACAAGGAGGTCCTTTAGGTGCAGGGTAGCTTGGACAAACACAAGATCCCATCTTGCAGAAACCACATTTACACATCTGTGAGGAACCCAGCCTTGCGTGGAAAGCTCAGAAAATGGCTTCTATAGTATTTGTTTCATCTTTTAAGCCAAGTAGGGCGTTACCTTTACCCAGTAAGATCTTTTCACCCCATTTCATGTCCCATTCTACCTTCTGTAGCAATTTTCTTCATTATTTTATCTGCTGTCATTGTTCAAGATGAGATTAGTTGGGAATTAAAGCCAGGGAAGAAGATGCAGATGTATGTAACAGTGGTACAAGACACATGCAAACTAAACCCATTCTGCATCCTCTTATGGCCCTTAAAGACTATTGAAAAAGGGCCAAGAGAGGTCCCACAAGACTGAGGGGCCTTCAGTGTATTGTTCATGTTTTTCCCACAGATAATTTGGAAGAAATACAGTGTATTTTGCATGCCCCCAAAGTAAAATTACAACCAGCTGATAGAACTATCTCAGCAGCAATGAGAGTCAACTCAGAAAGGCAGGTTTTGTTGCCAAATAACACAGATTGTTTATAATGAATATAAACAATTACACTGCTGACCAGATTCCCAGTACACTTCCATCTACAGAATATACAAAATACTGCTCTGGCACTGGTCTCTCAAATATTTGCCATATATTGAGCACTTTCAATGAATGAAATTCAGTGGAAATGACAAAGAGGGAATTCCACACCACACTGTTCTCATTCCCCAGCATTTTTCATTCTACATAGTTATTTTTGCCTTTCATATTACAATCCTCCAAAACAAAATGCTTCTTGATGCACCATGATCTCCCCCTAATTCTTTGATCCCACATTGATTTTCCTTGTCTTCTCATGTAACAGGTTTAATATGTGGCACAGACTAGAAGACAAGGGGAATTGTTGTGGTAACTCTTGCAAGTTTCTTTCTTACCTCTTTCTGTGTCACATCTTGATGCAGATCTTGACAACATGACTTGTCTTTCCAAAGATGAGACCAAATGTAAATTGGTGATGGTACAGAAAAAAGGCTTTCTATTGTAGCATACAACAGGTGGACTGAGCCTGAACACTGCCAAGCATTTATCTGAAAGCAGAAACTTCAGAGGTTTCTAGTGCACTGTAAAATTTTAAACCCTCCTATGGGACAGTATTGAGGGAACTAAAGTATTCCCAACAAACAAGAAAAATCTTGCAAAAGAAAACTCTTTCCAAAGACTTGGTGATAGAAATACATTACATATGATGTTAACACAGGTAATTTGCAAGGAAGTTCCATAAATCATAATTTCAATGGGTCATGAACTTCAGACTGTGTATTCAACTCAGCAATTTCATTAGAGCAGAATAACCTTATTTCCATACAAAAAGCAGTCATGGTGCTAATTCTGAGGTAACAAATTGTCCTTTTGTTTCAAAACTTATTAGTGCTGTCACTGACAGATACAGGGAAGAAAAAGGAACCAAAACAACTGAGAAAAGCTGGCATTTTCAATGTTGTCCACAGAGGGGAAGTTGGAGAATGATGAAGACCACAGCACACTCATTGCAGTTTTCTGTTGGAAAGAAATGTGTTTTTCTGGCAGAAGATAAGTTGCTTTAGTTATTACTGGAGTCAAAAGCAAACTCTGTGTATACCAGTCTGAAGAACAACTTCTAGCAACTGCTTACAGATCTCAGTACTGTAGTCCCACATCTTTGGGGCTTTTTTCCCATAGAAAGCCACTAGTGCCCAAAATGTTTTTCTTGTAAGAAACAAGAATTACTGTTACACATTGGAAAAAAAAAAAGGTGGTTTTGTCAAACCACTCCCACCAACTTTATCATGAGTGTTAGGAAGACATCTGGATTGAAGCTGCATCTGTCTTTCCAGAAAGCTGCACCTGTGATGCTGCCCCATCACCTCATTGCTACCCCTCTCCTTGCCCATTCCCACCTGGCACCCCTCTGGGGTCAGGCAGTCAGCAGCAGGCTTTGAATTTCTGACTCTCATCTCAGCTAAACTCACTCTTAATACTGAACTCACTCTTAATAGTTTCAGTTTTACTGAGTTCAGTAGTGAACTTACTAAAGCTCATGACATTGACTATCAAAACCAGGGCTGGACCTGTGATGCTGTGATTAAAGTTCTGGGTTAAAATACAAACTCCCTTGAAAACAATGAACTGCCATATAATATTAGGTGCTAACCAACCAGACAAGTTATTTTCTGGCTTCCTATAAAACTGCAGGGCCTTGAGCATAGCAAATATGAGAAAAATAATGATAGAGTATGATACATTTGAGTCTGGCCTTGAAAATCTGCAGTTACTGCAGCTGTGGGTGCCTTACACTAACTACATCCTGTTTATAAACAGCCAGCATAAAAATGTCACTTTTCTGATTTGAAGCCATTTGCTGTAGCCAAATATGCATTTCATGATAACAAAAGTGTCTCAGCCAGTTAGAACTCGTTTCTCTCCCCTCAAATAAACAGCAGTCAGCTTGCCATTGGCGGCGGTGGCTCAGTTTGTGTGTGCAGCTCCTGCTCTGAATATGCAGATCTCCCCACTCTCATTAGTTCCTGAAGTGCCTCTGTTCACCCTTCCTGCTGGAGTTGGTATTTCTGAGCTGTTTGGATGACAATATCACAGCTAAAGACAAAGATAGCTTTAAAATGTATATAAAAGCATTAAAACATACTATGTCACAAATCAAAGTGACTGTTGAACACTAATGAGAAATACTAAGAAAGAGTGGTAGGAAAACAGCTCTTGCAGACGGAGGGACCTTATCTGTGAGGATTGGATAAAGCAGGATCTTGTCCCATGCCAGTAAACCTGGTGGGAGTGTGTTTGCAGGGCTAGGTCTGAGCATGGCATGTCTCAGAAATGAAGTTTATTCAATGTATATGCTCTTGCTCTCAATATAATAGTCTGCCTTCCCAGCACTGGCTGGTGCTATACTTTCGATGTTGTTCTAGTTTATTTTTTAATAAAAGAGAGTTTAGCATCGTGTTTTAAAATTAAATTTAAAAAAAAATGTTTTTGTTATTAGGAAAACCCTGAATCAGCAACTCCTTGTAGGCTTATACGCAAGCGGCATGAGCAGGTTTGTGAAGGGTGTGTACATGCTGATCATGCAGAGACTTACATCTGAGTGTAACCCATCTCTCCCTCCCCTTGCCCAGTAGTCTCAGAAAAGTGGTTGTGAAACCACAATATCAGTTAACAAACCCTTACTATGGTTAAGGCATCACTGCTTTACTTTTCCCAGCTACCAATTGAGTGTCAGAAATTTCCCCACATTTATTCAGCAGAATGGTCGCCAAGACTTCTCCCTGTTTTTCTGCTAGGCTGTTATGGCTTCAAAACTACATGAGGTTTAAATAGTTCAGCAGGTGGTTAAGCTGCCTGCCTGCTTTTGCCCAGAGAGCACAGGGAAGAGGCACGTGCTGTGTTCTGCCAGCAGTTATGGGGAGCAGTTGCTTGGCAGAGGGGCAGTAAAAAGCAGCTGGGCCTGGAAATGAGCAGCAGCACGTGGGAAGGAATGTGTGTGCTCAGCCTGAGCCTGGGCCTGCCCTGGTGCTGGCAGACTCCTCTGCCCCAGCAGAACCTCAGTGCTGCACACTTTGGGAAGTCTTCTGGCTCATCTCATCACAGGACTGGAAGCTCTGGTCTCAATCGGGAAAACTGCTCAGAGTGTGTCAGTGGTCCTTGAGTGCATGTTCATGGCTTAGCCACCTGCAGAGGGAAGGGAACATCCAGGGACTCAGCTAAGCCACAGGACTTCGCACTGAAGCAGCTGCCGAAGGCTCACACACCCTGCTCCATCCACGCCTTGGTGGGACACAGTGTCTGACAAGCAGGTGGAAACAAACAGCTCGAGGAAACCACTGCATCTGCTTTGTTAAGTGAGCATGTGTCTGAGCCCTGAATCCATCTTTCAATCAAGTCTTTAATAGGAAAATGTAATCCTGAAAATTATATTTCTGAGCAGGACCCAGTAAGGAATAGATGGACATTTAGGTATGATTTAGAGTGAAATCAAACCAAAATATTGAAAGTGGTGTTAAAAGGTCCCATGGTGCTGAAAGCAATCACAGTTACACCAATCAATTATGAAGTTTGAAAGTGGCCAATCTCCTTGGCTAGTTTGACACTTGCAAGGTTGAGTCTATCCTGAACAAAGAAAATCAACAGTAAACCAAAGAAAAATTATGGGGAAACAGGTATCCAGTGTTTACATTTCCATCCCTTGCACTGGGCTATGATAAGGGAGAGACTAGAAAAATAGGGATTGTAAAATACAATCTTATCTTGCTACTCCCCTTTTAAGATTGATGAGTTATAAAAGCAATTATCCAGAAATGTTTTTAAAACTTGTCAAATACATTATTTGACAAATATATTAATAAATCATGTATCTAGTAACAAACTGCATGAGCTCTGAAAACTACCTTATCATTTTAAAGCAACTTGAAAATCTCATTTCATCCATTGATGAATCACCTGCCCACATTAGCAATAAACTGGCACAAGTAGGACAGAGACATTTTTATCTTTCAAATCATATGAAGTGCATTTCAGGATACTTTGCTAAATTTAAGCAAAGGCAAAAAAAAGGTACACATGCATGTGTTTTGAGATAGTGGAGGCACACACATAGATTTGGGGAAATTCTCTACACCTGTGAAACTGCCACTCTGGTTTCTCTGCAGGGAGTGGTGGAGGTCCAAAGCTGAATCTCTCTCAAATGATCCCCAGCCCACCTGCAGCTTCTGAACTGGGAAAAATCCCACTTAGTCCATTAGACACCCAGAAAAAGAAGTTACTATAGGTCAAAGTTTACATTTTTATCAGCAACTTCAGTCTCAAGCAGGCAGGTAGCTCCATGCAGACAGCTCATGCCAAGAATCTGTGTCACCTCCAGTATAACCCAATAAATGCCCTTTAGGAAAGGGCCCTTCCTCCTCCCATCTAGGTGGCACACCTTGTGGTTGAGAAGCTCACTGCCCTCTCACTCCCCTTCTTCCCTCTGGCTGAGGTCTTGTCAACAGCTGAATTTGATAAAAATGAGAAATTTAAAATCCATATTTATTTAACCTTTTGTGTAATTGCAAAAGTGCTTTCCCTGCACATTTCACTGGCAGTGGCTTTCAGACCTGGTGGATGCTTCATCTGGCAACTCTTTTTTTGCCTCATACACTGCTCACAATGCATTGTCCCTAAATTGGGTTGAAATAAAATGAACAGAACCAATCCAATTCTCCAAGGTTATGGACTCCTCTCTGTGTACTGGACTGTAGCACCAGGTTGCTTTGCACTGCCAGGGGATGTACATTGTGTGCTTGGTCTGGTGCCTGTGCAGCATGTACTGAGCTCCTGCTGGCTCCTCAGGGAGCTCCTCAGCTGTGGCCAAACCCAGCTTCACCCGGTACTGCTCCAAAAGAAAAGTTAAGTTCTCGGTTCCTTGCAGTCTGAAATGTAGCCATGCATGGCACATCTCCAAATCATGGTCAGTTCGTGCTGCTCCTGTTATCCACCATGAGAAAGCTCATCATGTGTTGTGCTTTTTTTCTGCCATGTACTCCCTGACATCTACAGATGAGATGGCTGCAAGTATGATGTCTTGGTGAGGGAGAAACAGTTCAGAGGGCCACAGTGGTTATCACAAAAGTTTCATCTGGAAAAGATTTGGACTAGTAAGAAGGGAAAGAAAAAAGAAAAAGTCCTTTATTCAAAATTAAATACCCAAAAGCATGGTTTTTGGTGAAGAGATGAGTGGGAACCCACTACTTAGTTTCTCAGAAGTTTGTGCAAAATAGAAGTGTTGCCTGCTGGATCATTTTCTCCATTTCACAGACAGAATGTCAGGTCTTAGCTGAAAAAGGAACACAAATCTTCACATCTTGAACAACTGGTACACATTCTCTTGCTTTTTCCTGAGCATTGTTCCAGCTCATCTCTAGTCATTTACAAGAAGCCATACTATATATTAATAGACAACTTGGCCTTGGAATTTATTTTGCAGGTTGTGTTATTGCCTCATAAACACAGATTCTTTAAATTATCATCAAAATACATCACCATAAAATTACTGAAGCAACAGAAGAAAAAACTTACAGTACTGCTACACCAAATTCTATTTCAAGTATTGTGCTGCTCTTCTGTGAAATTCAGTGTTCTTGCAGAGATCTAACAGCTTTGCCATATTCTTTCACTGATGTAGGTAGTCCAAAAGAAGCAATCACACCTTTAGCAAAAGCTGATTTAATTTCCATGGGACTGTGGGCTCCAATCTGCTAGGACCATCTTAACTCTTTTTAGTGCAGCCAGCACTAACTGCTGTTCTCTGCTACTTTTCACCTTAGACAGACATTTATGGCTGAGTAAAGTGGCTGTAATTTATATCTGAGCAAAGCAGGTCTCTTGATTTGGAGCATTTTCCATGGGCGTAAGTGACAAGCCCAAGGCAGCAGCAAATCCAGCCCGGGAGATACAGCTAGTCCTCTTCAGGGAGCTGGGAAATGAAACTCTGATTATTGTGATCTGTACTGGGTAGATGTTGCAGGCTGTGTGACACTTTGCAGGAGAGGAGAAGGTTGGTTTTGCTGAGCCATACAGAGCCTCATTTCCCACACCCGGCATGTGAAGGGAACACCAGGAAGGGATTCCTGTGCTTCCCCAGGTGGGAGCATTTCCACAAGACTTCCTGCACCTCACTTTGAGAAGGGCTTCGGGAACCTCCCAGATGCGCAGACACAGATGATGTTAGGATAGGATCACTGTGATTCTCGGTAAATAAACTCTTGGGAAATGGCAGTACCCAATTAGATGGCAATAAAGATTTTGTTGTTTCAGTTTTATGCATATTTTAAGACAAAATCTGTGATGAACTGCATTGTGTATGCTTGCACCAAAATAAAGAGGGTAGCACAGCATATAAATAAGTTTAGCATTAGACCGGTATGTTTTTCCAATTATGACTCACTAACAGAATTTTACAGCAATTTGATTACAATTTTACTGCATGGAGGACTCTTTTGCATCTGTTTCACTGATATCAACCTTTTAAATTTTATTTAATTTGTATTGGTTTTTCCTGCACTTTCATAAGCAGGCATCACACATCTGAGCACACACAAAAATGATTACTTAAGTGATGATTTTAAAAAATGGATGTACATTAGCACATAAATGATTAATTCCTTTTTGTGAGTACAAGCATCCAGGCTATGGTTGAGTAAAATATTGATGGTACAAAGGAAATGAGCTGTTTCTTAATTTAGTTTTGTTCTGGTAATGTGTAACTAATGTTGTTCCCTTCTAGCAGTATGCATTTAGTGACCCTTTTAAATTTTAATACCTAGTGATAGCTAAACTAATAGTTTCATGGGACATATAAGATGAGATTTTGAAAAGATGCAGGTAGAGTTTACATGCTTTAATTTGAGACTCTGTAAGACATATAACACAAACAGGCACTACAGAAGAACCCAGATAAAGTCCACACACAGGCTGGCATTTCACTAGAGAGAAGAGGCTTTTTTTGTACAAGGCACATTGAAAGGTAGAGACTTCATTGTCATATTGGTCTCACGAGGCTGTGGCATATGCATCCCAGTTCATCGAGGCCTGATGCTCTTGTGAGGCACTTGAGAGTGTGGGGATTTCTGAGGCTGGAACAGCATGAGACTGCAGAACTGCTCTTTCCACCTGACACGCGGGCACCTGTTTACTCTAAATGTAGGGGGACTTGAGCACTGAGATTAACCTCTGCTGGACTCCTGCAGCTCCACTCAGAGGTACCTACATTGTAGTTTTTCACTTTTCCACAGTCCTTGAGGTCTTTCTGGAAGTTTTTGACTTGATTACAGCACCCTGAGGTGTTTTCCCACATATTTGCTACTAAATGCCAGTGGGGAGAAAGGCAGTGAAAGCCAAGTGCTGCTCACGTGGTCCTGCCCACACCTTCATTGCAGAGCATGGCAGGCCAGGCTCACCCATCCCAAACTTAAACCTGCTGCCAGTGGAACAGAGCAGGATGGGCTGCAAATCAAATAGAAACCTTTCAAATACTGCATAGATGTGTGTGAGCAGCAAGGTGTGTAAGGACACAGGTTAAGGTAGAGCACAGCTCCAGGCTTTGACTTGCTCAGATGGGAATACAACCTTGTTACTCAAGGTTGATATCCAGACTGGATTGCTGGCACTGCCTACCCCCTGCCCATCTGCTGGAATGGCACTTTGCCCACAGTGTGGTGACATGCCAGGTTTCATCTGAAGTAGGTGTCTTCTAACAATGGGTTTAGAAAGCAGCCTGTTGAAGACAACAACTGACACTTCTTTCTTCAGTAGGCTATTTTTGGAGTGGGAACACTTGCTGGCAGCAAGTGCAAAGGGCCTAAATCAGTTTCTGCTAGTCAGTTGCAAAAAAGAAAAATCTCATTTGCTACAGAAGGTTTGGACTAAAAAGTAAAGTGATTGCTTCCATTTGCTCTTGTGGGCTTCACATGGGAGTGTTTATTGTGGATACTTAATCCTGCTTTACCAAACTGCATGGCAATTTGCAGGTGAGAAGGGGAAAAGAGGAAGAGGAATAATGTATCGCTTTTGAGACAAGAAAGGGTGCTGCTTTGTTTAACTTTAAGCCATGATCCTTTGATATTTTCCACTGCTGCAATGGATATTATATGGTAATCCTGCCAGGACATTTTATATGTGAGGAAGAGTTTGAGGGTTGGCTCCCCAGGATGACATTTGAAAAGTACAGTTCACATTTTTTTTGTTTTGGCATCTGAAAGAACAGAGGGATCTTCACTCAGTCCCAAAAAAAAAAAAAAAAATCAACAGGCTCTCTGTCATCAGACCTGTTTGAGAGGTTTTTGAAGATCCCAGGGAAAACACAGACTTAGTCACTGTCAAAAGTTCATGAAGGGGTGTAGATCAGAGAGCAAGTTAATGCATGCAGTTCTCCTGAGTGCCATTCTGGATACAGGATGCCTGAAACGTGGGCAGGGTGTAAAACCACATGGCTTTAAGAGCAGCCCAGATGGCCAGCAGCCCCAGGAACACATGCACACGTGCTATCCTGATCCTTCTAGGAAGGATTTTGAATCTAAATTGTCAGCCTGACATCAGTGCCATGACATTACTGATGGGCAGGACTGATAGATGATTCGCTTTGCAGAGAGCTCCTCAACTGGGTCTGTAGTAAGAAGTCATATGGCCTCTTCTGACATGTCCAAAGCTCATCTGAGCTTGAGTCCTGGCAGTGTGATGTGATGGGAGTCCAAGGCTGACCATGGCCCTAATCTGCTCTCCAAATCCCCAGTCAGCTGGCTGAGCAGTGGGCAGTCTGCTTTCTCCCCCTTTACAGTCTCCCCCGACTCTGGCTCCACTCCCTTCCTCCCCTGGCAGTGCAGGGGACTGGCCAGGTGGCAGGGAGCCTGCTAAGCCTGTGCCTTATGCAGCTGGTCTCCACATATGGAGACTGTTTCTGCATGGTCTGGCTACACCACAGGTGGAGACCTTTCCATCCCTCTCTGGTTTGGTGCGGAGCTCTTGGCCTGGTGCACATACATGGGTAATAATGGCAGGGAGAGGAATCACCAACTAGGCATTCTCTGCAGCATGCAAAGTACATGCACAAAATAGACAATCACTGAGATTCTTCTGAACGTGGGAAGCTATTCAGGCAGCATCTGAAGTACTCAGATAAAATATTCAAGTCTGAAACAGCTTTTGATAAGAAAGCTGAGAATAACCTGTAGTTATCTTTGGCCACTGGACAGTAGAGACTTTATTATAAAATTATGTATTTGCTATAGCATGACTGCTAAATCCTGGCACCTATTATGCAACTAATTTTAAAAAAAGTCAAATCTATAAAAGGAGCTGGAAAACTTTGACTGGAACCACAAATACTGTTTCTTCCATTGCTTCCCAAGTAGTGAACCGCTTTTCATGCCCTCCTCTTCCCCACAAAGACAGAGAAGAGAGGAGATACGTAGCTAACAGCGACAGCAGCTACGACTGCATCACTCCAAGCAGCAGAGGGAACAGAGTGCCTGCAGCAGTCTCTGTGATTTGCCAAGAATGGAGATGTCACAGCTTACTCTTTTTTCCAGCTATGTCAGAGAATAGTGTTGGCATTCCTACCTGAGCCTGTTTTTCCAAGTCAAGCACCATCCAGAGTATTTAGTTATAACTTGATTATTACTGGCTGTTGCTTTGTTGTATGTTTTTGCAATGTTAATCCTTCCAGTATGTGATGCAAATAGGAGATTTTGTAGGATAGACTAGGTGCCATGGCTAATTTATATTGCCTTGGATCCAAAGTGCTTTCTACACTTTTGACCCCACACACCCCCCTCTCCTAGACCAAGCCTCCTCCCTTGACAGCTCCTTTGCATGACTGTTTCCTGCATGAGTTGTCACAGACAATGGTATTTCCCCAGACTCTGTGGAGCTTTGCATCACTCAAGATTAGTGGGCTGACATGCACAGTCATACAAGCAGCTGGCATACTGTGATCAGTGAGACAATGTGGGGCTGAAATGGGCCACCTATCTCATTGTCACCTACTGTCACCTCAAAGGTGAAAATGCGTCATCTTGCATTCTCCAAAGGAAAGCAGTAGGATATGTCCCTGGATCAGTGACTTCTAGACACTGTGCACATTTCAAATGTTGATGGGGGAAGGAGCAACAGTAACTCCAAAGGATCAAACAATCTGCACTCACTTCTGCCTCTTACTATAGAGAATAGTAGAATAGACAACATATAGAGAGAATATATAATATATAGAGAATAGTAACTGTGTGTGCTCACCTTCCGTAAGTGGAAATTTTTCTTCTGCACAAACATGCAAAGCACAGAACAGAGGAAAGGAAACGTTTCATGGATGGCTCTTTTACTAGCTAGCTACTCAACAGAAAGGATTTTGCAGCCCACAGCCAGCACACAAGAAGGAACTCTGAGGTACATCAAAGCTAGAAGTAATTTTTTTCAAACAAACAGTAATGTTAGATAAGGCCATAAGTGTCAAAAGACTAATTAAAGGTAATCACCTGTGTCTCAAGAACAGAATATCCTGGGCTGAAGTCAGATACTGAGATGTTGAGGGGCACACACTGAACAGAAACTCAGGGTAATATGCCAAAGGCAGCAGCTCCTGTCATTACTGATTGTGTGTGGGCCATGGACTTTCTTGTGTGTGTCACAGAGGTAAAAGTAGAGTTTGATCATCTTTCTTCTAACCTAGGATAAGAGGCTACCCTCTTACTGGATAGGAATGCCATATGGTAAGGCTTTATTTCAGAATTCATTCAGATACAAATTTGCAAGCAGTTTGTTTACCTTTCTATTCTTAGTAATTAATGGTATTAACTATTTTCTAAGCACCCTCCCTACCTCATCCAAGGATAATGTCTGTCTGATCCTTTACAACTGTTTCACTGTCACCCAAATGAGGCAGGCTTTTGGCTCCTGAGTCAGTGTTAGGCTGGACAGCTGCTGAGCTGTGACAGCCCAAGGAGCTACCTCAGGCTTGCCCAAGGGGGATTCAGACTGTACTAAATTACATTCTTAGAGACTTATTTAAGGCCTTAATCCGTGGAGTTATATTTGGTGGGCCAGTGAAGGAGAAAGGTTTATGTGTGTCTGTGTGTGTCTGTCTGCACATGCACACATGTCCAATTACTTGTTTTCTGTAATTTTAAAACCTCCATGACTATAAAATGTCATCAGCTGCTACCTGTGGACTCACCTTTGTGTAGGATGTGATTGTTTGTGTACAAAGTCAAGCCAATTCATGTTGGATTTTATGGCCTCTGGAATGAGTAACATGATACAGATCTATAGATAAACTGATCTGCTGGTATTTATAACCAGTGAGCAATTGCTTCATCCCTTTGCAAGTTTTGAGATGTGACAGTTACAGTAGAAAGTAGCTTTACTGTAGTTCTGAGCTGTTTGAGAACATGTATGATTGGCTACATTTCTATGGGAATATTTGATTTACCTTAAAGAAACATCCATCATGTCTTTGGCCATTCTTAGTGATAGGGAGTAATTCTTCTTCTTCTTGGTCAAGTCATAAAACACTTAGAATTCTGAGCCCAGTGAAATAAATAGACAGATAAAATCATCTGCTCTCATCCTACATTATCTTGTAATTTACACATAAAAAAACAGTGAAATAATGGAATGTCTTCAGGCCCGTTCCTGTTCTGAAGGTCAATGGGTCTCCACAGGACAACAGGGACTCATCACACAGAATCAATTACAGGATTAGGTAATCCCCTAAAACGGGACTGAAGAGTGATTTTGTGTAACAGAAGTTGCTATACATAATATATAAATAGGTAACATTAAGTGTCTTGTCATCTTGTGATTATATGCCATAAACACAGATTTGTTACTAATACATCTTTTCATCTGTCTATGCCTGGAAAAGTCAGCACATTTTACTACTAGTGAAGAAAAGTGTAGGTTAACACTGTGATGGTGTATCTGTACTGAGTAGCAGTATGACAAATGAAATTTTGGAAATTAAAATTGTAGGCTGTGAGGAAGATCACCTATTAATCTTGGAAGTGTGCCATTAAATCTAATTACAGTATTTTGATGATATTACCTTAGATGTTTTGAATTAATTCCCCATCAAAAGATGGATGCTGTAATACACCAAACTGAAAAGCTAATAATTGTACAGAAAATGGAGTTTGTTTTGCTTTCAATCATTCCTGCAGACATTTAGAGTGCTGAGGGGAGTGAGCAATACCAGGGCTCTATACCTGGACCCAAAGGGCAGCATGGCAGTGCCTTCAGCTTGGCTTTGGTGTTGCCAGCTCTCTGCCCTGTACAGCTGTCCCTTGCTGGGGTTATTTTACAAGATGATTCTTTTGCAAGGACCAGGAATTAATCATGTTTTACTATTGCAGTGATCTTTGTGTGAAAGTGCCATGGCCAGAACCACTGGCCTGAAAGAGTTGCCTTTTCAAGGTTAAGCCTGATGAGGAGCTTACAGGCAGGAAAGACCAGTTTTACAGCACTGTGCCCAGTTACATTGATTGCTTGAATCCCTTTTACTGGCTTTGACGTACAGTCATCCAGATTTCACTCTAGGCACATTTCAAGTTGTAAAATACATGGGACAACACATTGCAAACATTGTGTCTATGTCTCTTCTGTCTTTGCTGACATAGGATTCTCTCCACAGCCTCAGCAGAGGAGGAATTTCTGGCTTTCCACTGTCTCAGGTTCTTCTGCACAGGATCCTGCAGGATCCCTGCTGGCTGACCCATGCAGTGTACCGACAAAGCTTTAAAAAAATTGTTTTCCAATTATTTTTATTCATTACTGGCACATCTCCTCTGCCTCCTCAGAATACAGATGGGGGAGTGGGAGAGCCAACACATGGAATTTCAGCTGGACCTTTGCCTGAGAGCAGCTATTAGATTTATCACTTAAATATTCAATATAGAGATTGTTCTGTGGGCTTCTCAAGGCAAACTGATGTCAGATGATGGTGGGTGGTCATGAATAACAGTGTGAACCCATTTCTTACATCAGCCAGAAAGCTAAATCACAGGAATGAAAGCACATGCACATGCTGGTGCTTTACAGAGACAGGACAAAGTTGCCAAGTTGGGGTGCACAGCCCAGCGTCAGTATTGGCAAAAAAATTATCACTACACCTTCAAGTGACAGGCATACAGCATGAGATTTCTGCACATTCCTCTAAATGAGGAGGAAGATTAGAAAAATATTAAAAAGGGAACGATGACGTTGCTAATGGTTGGACTCAATGATCTTAAAGGTCTTTTCTAACCTAAATGATTCTATGTTAAAGTGAATTCTTGACAGTCAGAAATACTTTAAACACGACTCTCGATACAGAACCCAAGGAGATGCTATAAAAAAGTGTTGGAATTGTTGTCTCTCCTCCCAATATTTTACGAAATGGTAATTGCTTAAAAGCACCTCCTATAATTTTCTGACAGCTGTCAAGGGTGAAAAGAGGGGTCTTCCATCATTTGGAAAATATGAGAAAATTATCTTCTCTCTTTTAAGCATTATAAAGAACTACCCTCATGTGATACCTTGGATACTGTTTACAGGGTAAATTCATTACATCTTTTCTTAAACTTACCCCTATTTGAATAATACTTGACTTATGAACAATTATTTGTCTGTATCAACACAGCACAGGCTTGTTATGTTAGCAATTTGCTATTTTTAGCCACTTGGTGTAAATCATGAGCAACAATGTTCTGAAATGTCTTACTTCTGACTTGCATTGATACGGCTACAAGCTCAGGACTCAAAGAAGGAAAATGGTTGGCTCAGCTTTATTGCTTTGCCAGCCAAACACTGGGATTTTCACCGATATTCCCCCTGGCAACAAGGTTTAGGATGATTGAACAGGGATATGATTTGAATGCACTCGAGCCAGTTTAAAGACCCATCTTCTCGGGATCTAAACCATGGGGAATGGGGAAGAATAGGGCAATACCTAAAAAAATGCCCTTAAAAAAAGGGCAATACCTTCAGAAGGGGTTCATGGAGATGGGGTGCTAAAGCCAGGAATGGTTGGCATCCCTCTAAGAGAGGTGAGCATTAGGAAACATGGAATTCTGCATTGTACAGGCTGACACCATAATGAGTTATCAGTTTCAGCTTATGTGGCTTTAACCCTGTTCTGGTCATGAGCTGTGAGGCATTATAGCTTGATCTTCCTATTTTCAACATTTATGTTCTTAAAAGTCCGAAGGAGAGAATTCTTCACCAATCGATAGAGATAAAAAGCCTGTTTTTCTTGGAAATTGTCCTACATTTATTCACGTATTATACATGCCTGCCCTGCCCTGTGCAATGGCTCCCAGGATATTGAGAAGACAAGAAGACACATAAAACCAGAGCTGCATGAAAATAACTTTTCTAGGTTGTTAATACGAACAACTATTATCAGGCAGACAAATGTTTACCCTTTCTATGGGAGCATTACTCATTGAATAGCACCTTAAATTGTCCAACTAATTTTATTCACTCATAATAAATAAATTCTATTCTCTTTTACTATCCAACTTAATTACAGTAAAGGTAAGTCATAACATTGCACTTTGCAATTTAGATTTAAGGATAGTGAATATAAAAACTGCATGTCTACTTCATCAGGAATTATGTATCGATCCATATTAAATTACCTACCAGTTCCTCTACGCAATGCCTTGCACTAGGCAGATGTCTGTATGCACTGGCAAAAAGAAGGGAGGAAGAAAACATTTAGCTAAAACAAAATGAGTCTTAGGGTATAACATCATCACTTCTTGGCATGGCTATGATTTGACCATCCCCCTGTAAATGACATTTGCTATTTTTATTGGAAATGACACAGCTTAAATGAACATGTCCTCAAAATGTAAGTTTGATATTTCATTCAGAAGCCATTGTGTCCGTGCATTTGCATGCTGAGTCACTGATGGAGCTCTGGCTCAGCCAGGGGGAAACCATCAATTCCATTTCCCTCAGTACTTGGTATTTCCTAGGGATGTGCCATTTAAGCTAACTTTTCCTGAGCTACCATGATCTGAAGGTGTTTTCCCAAACTTGCAAACTGCCCTGCACTGTGTACACTGGCACTTCCTCACCAAATCACCATGTGGCTGAACTGGTGATGTCAATCAACACACCTACTTGCTGAAATCAGTGCAGCTTGGGTTATAAACCCAGTGGAGGCATTCAAACAGAATGAAATGTCTGATTTAAAAACCATTTAATATTATCTACACTTAATGAATTAAAAAATCAGTATGTTATTCTGACAGAGTGTGCTTCTGTTGCCAGTATGTAAATTTTTAACACTTTGCTTATATTTTCAAATTCATGAACAAGAGTTGCTCAAGTCTGTAAAGCACTTAGAGGGTGAAAAGTCCTTTGGACAGTAGGAATCATCCATACACCCTACCCATGAGACCAGGTCGGTCTGTTACCACCTGGGACACAGGGACAGTCTCATTGAAGCCAAAGGTGGTCCTCGGGCATTCCTAGCTCTTGGGCTGACAGTCCATTTTATTCTGCCTCTGTACTTTCAGATTCTGCTGATGTGTTTCTTTGGCAAATCAATCATTCTAGGGGTAATTAACATTTAAAAGCCAGGTTTCTTTTAATTCCATTAGTATATTTGTGACAAGAAATGGGTTGGCAGAATCCAAAGGTTAAGAGTTACAATGAAGAACAAGTTTTAGGATAAATGAAAGTTAAGGCCTAAAATAGCCTGACAATACCCCATTAATCTGCTCACTATTGACACAATAGTGGTCTGTTGTGTCAATGAGGATTTAAGAAGCTTTGCAGCACATGTTACTGATAGTTTATCATATCAATAGGAGCCTGCATATATTTGTGTTTAAAAACCTGTGGCTGTGTAATTCCCCGACTGCACACATATTGTAAATGCACATACTTTAAATCGTTCCATAAAGTGGTTTCTAGCCAGGCAGCAAATTTTGAAATTATAATAAACTACCATATTTAAGTGTAGACACAAGATATTAGTCTTGGCTGTACCAAAATCCTCTAAAATGCTGTACTTCTAGCTGAAACCCTTTGCCCTACGGGAATGCGATCTGATTCTCAGCATTGTGTCACCTGCCTAATTGAAGCAGAAGGAGATTTAAACCATATTAATCTTTCATCCTGATATATGGAAACCTTGAGTCAGTTTGTGGCTTGGAGGTATGGGCAGGGAAGAAAGGTCCCTTCCCACAGGCTGCCCTTCTCAGAGCAGAGCGGAGCATGCAGCCACAGCCGAACCAGTGCTGAGGGCTTGGCATCCGACACCCCCACGGCAGGGACAGCAGAACAACATTGAGGAGTAATTTCTACATGGCAGTCAAAAAGGGGTGTATTGAATGAAAAATGAGTGGTTCTTCCAATGCTGCAGTCTTCCTGGCTGGCACTACCATCAGGAGTTTCAAAAGCCAAGGAGCAAATCCCACATTTTTAATGCCCTGGTGTGGGTAGCCTGCACCTAGGCACCCATCCATACCCACCATAAATCCCCACACAGTGGGTCTGCTCCGGGTGTCTCACTTCCAGTGCAAAGGCCACAGAGCTATTCTGTGAAACAAATCCTTCTTTGGGAAGCACTTTCAGCTTTGTTCTCCTGAGGTTGTGATTCAATTCCTAACCAAGCGAGGAGTCTCTATCGCAGCACTTTCATGCGCTGTGCAAATTTTGATGCTTTTCAGATTAGGGCTGTTCATGAAAAAGAGAAAATAATGTCCTTACACCTTTAACCAGGCAGCAGCTCCTGGGGTGCCACATAGCTGTGCTGTGTTCGCTGTGAGGAAGCCCATAATGATCTTGCCTTTAGCCTGTCACCACTAGGAAACATCAGAGAGAGACAGCCAAGGGGGACTGAGTTGCCAAAAACGTCCTATTCCCATGGCTGGGAGATTTTGTTGGCACCATCTCTAAAGAGAATTTACTATGGGCCAAATCCTGGCGCCCTTACTTAGATGAATCAGTTCTCAAGAGGCAACGCTCCCGCTGTGAGTGGTGCGTGCGTAAAAACCTGCCAGATCAGCCCAAAATACTGCTTGGGAGTATCAAGTGCTTCTCTTCCAGAGGGGTAGGAGCGCTGTGGGAAGCAACCAGCCCAAGGCTGTAGAGACAGTGCTGAGCTAAGGGGCAGGAATTTGGGAACTGCACGTGAAGGAAGGATATATTCCCCAGCAAAAATCTCTGAATGTCTTTTACTTGGAATTTTTCTTATTTCCCATAAAACAAACACAGATGAAACAGTCTGGCAAGTAATCCTTTATTTTTTTTTTTTTTTCCTTACAGGGGCATCCAAAATACTCCATGGTACTTTAAGCCTTAATTAATTTATCTTTCATGTGAAGAAAAATGAATTAGTGACAGCTATTTCCTGGACTTCATTTCTGGGATTAAACCCTTTGTTTCTGGAATATCTGAGGGGATTTTGGACAGGCATTTAAAAATATGTCATTTCAAGGACATCGCCCCCAGCACCACACGCGAAGTACTCGTCTGCAAAATCGAGTCTCGTTAGCCCGCAAAATTGCATTGCTCGCAATGACTTTTTCTTCCCAAATAGAAATGAAAATTTCTGTCTTAAGAAGCGAAGGTGGCGTCGACGATGAACAAAACAAATTCTCGATGGCTTCGCCCCAGCTGTTTACCTCCGCGGCCTCGGGGCGGGGGCAGGTTTGCCGAGGCGGGCTGGGAGGGGTAAAACTACGGGCGAAGTTTGCCGGAGCTCCGCGCCGCCGGCCGGGGCCGGGGCCGGGGCCGGTGTCGGGGCGGCGCCCGGCGCTGCCCGCGGCGGGGGAGGCGGAGGCGGGGGGGCAGCGGCCGGGGCGGTGCCGGTCCGCCCCCGCCCCGCCATGGCGCGACTCGCCGAGCTCCGCCGGCGGCCGCGGGCCGCGCTCCCGCTGCGGTGAGACCGAAAAGTTGTCCGCGGTAGCGGCGGGGCGCGGGCCGGGGGCCGCCGCGGTGCTGGCGGAGGGACGGGCGAGAATAAATCCATTCGCGGGAGGTGGAGGCAGGGGTGGGCTCTGCCGGGCGCGCCTCCCCCGCGCCGCCCCGGCTCCCAGCGCAGCGCCGGGATGGGGCGCCCGGCGGGGGACGGCGGGCGGAGCGGGCCCCGCCGGCGGGCGGCGGCCGCGGGCAGCGGCGCGGCGGCTGCAGGTACCGGGGAGAGCGGCGGGAGCGCGGCGGCGCTGCCGAGCGGAGCGGGCGGGAGCCGGCGCCGGCCGCAGACGGGGCAGCCGAAGCGGAGCTGTCGGGTTTATCCCCGGCGAAGTCGCCCCGGGGCGCTTGGGGTGAGTTGGGGCTGGCGCCGCGTCGGGGGCCGGCCCGGCCCGGGGCTCGGCGCTGCCGGCGGGGCGGGCAGCCTGGCGAGGCGTGATTTACGGGCTCCCCGGCAGCAGCCGGGCGCTGGGAGGCAGAGGGAGCCGCGTTTCCAGCTCCCCATCAATAATGGATGGAAACAAATACTGGAGTCAGTTCTGAATTATCCCCGTGCCGCGGCAGGGGCAGCTCCGCGCCCGCCCTGCTGCCGAAAACAATGCTCAGGTGCGGAACGGGGAAACTTTTTTTTTCTGGGGGGTGGGGGCGTTTCATCACTGCAGAAACCGATACAGCTGCTTTCAAGGAGTAATTAGGAAGCCTTTAGAAATTAGAAAGCCTTCTTTATTATTTATAAGGATAAATGGAAATGAAAGGTCACACTGATATATCTAGGTGGCTATTACGCCTGTGTTTTAAAGGGCCGTGGGGTGGTTGTGGAATTTTTTTTTTATGGTTGTTGTGTTTTATCTTGTGAGTTGAAAAATGCGATTAACTGCTTTAGGTTGATGTTTTGAAAAAATTGTAGTTCCGTTGGAAATCCCACTTGTTAGCATGAATATGGCTAGTTTTAAATTAGTGGGTTTCTGCCAGTCTCTCAGTTATTTCTTACTTCTGGTCAAGATTATGTCTGTAGCACAGGCATTAGCCTGTGAGTAATTTGAGCAAAATTCAGCCCTCAGTGTGTAAAGTCATTTGTATTTGTGTGTGGCTTAGAATACATTTACTTTTGAGCATAGCAGCAGCAATGATGGTTCATAATGCTCACATATGTGGCACTTGCTGTACAGATGGTATTGTAGCTTATCCATGTACACACACACACACGCTTCACACATAATGTGCAGGAATTACAGCAAACTTCCTCCAGAATACTGTTCAGTGCTCTGTAAATGTGTGGCATTTTTTCCCCTGGTTATTTCCTTTGGGGGAAAAAAAAGCATGCATCTTTATTGGGATACCTTTGTGCTTCAAGTTGTTGGTCTTACTAATGTTCCCTAAATATTATTTGAAGAAACTGCTTCCTACTGTCTTAGAGGCGTTTACTGGTGGTCTGTTGCTCTCACATACAAATACTTTCACAGAGAATTTTCTGAGGTTCTCTCCTTTTTCCAAGTCCAACAGGAAGCTCATTGTAAAGCTTTGCAATTACTTTTGTGGCAAAAGAGAATAGACGTTTTTTCCTGCTTTATTCACGCTATAAAATTCGGTGTACCTCTAAAGTCTACTTCAGTTCCTTTCAGTAAATTAAGCTGTATGGAATCATGTTTAATGTTGTAAGTGACAGGCATATTTTGTTATGTTGGCAGATATTGTATAAACATTTACTCTGGCTTAGATAAAAACAAATTGCCAGCTTAGTGCTCTGATTTCTTCTCTATATAATTATAAACTTCAGCAGTTTTTGTGTTAACTAATATAAAGTTCAGGGTTTTTTTTTTTAAATTGGGAAGGAAAAGTTTGTAGTAAGAATTTATTAGGATTCTGAATTATGTAGCTCAGATTTGTTTTCAGAAAGGCAGCCAAAAAAGTATAACCCAGAGGCTCTACGTTGGTTTATTTAACCAGCTTCTCACTTTCATCTGCACCTTTAGTTACAGTGAACCTTCCTCCCCCATATCCTGCAGTCTGTCACTACCTGCTCTCCTTTATGGTGAGATGCAACAGAGATAACATCATTTTCTAAATGTGCTTTGTGTGATGCAGGAGTGTGTGCCAGGAATACAGTGATGGCCCTGTCAGAGCTCCACAAACCAGCTGTGTGGCTGCGGGTTTTCCCCCCAGCCTCTCGTGCCCTTTGAGCTGGACCATCTGAACGTTTCTGGGAATGGCTGAGCTGAGCTGACTGTTAGAGCAGATATTTTAGCCCTTGGAGCCACCATAACTTTGCTGTCTATTTGTGAAGAGCACATTTGGATAGAATGCTTAATTATAGATGCAATTCACTCAAGGTTGATCTTTGATCCAATCAGTCCCGTCATGAGAGGGGTGTGAAGGAGAAGTCCACCATGGAAGTTCAGTTCAAAGTGTATGTTAGGCATTTGTAATAATGTGTCTTCTGGTCTTACTACAGCTGATCACATTCAGGTTTCAGTTCTGTTTTTTTATGGGTATTAAATTCTTTCAAAATATTAGAGCACTTAACAGAGGACTCAGTATCCCCTGAAGTCAGGTGTAGCCATTTAGATGGACAGAAAGCCATTGAAATGTTGAAATGCTATGTTTGTTTGTCCTTCTGAAAAATAAAAAGCAATTTGAAATCAGAAATCAAGTGGAGATCAGGGGTGAATATGGTCAGTTTTCATCAGGTGTAGAAAAGTGATATGACTGAGACTGTTTCAGTTCTAGTCTTTTTTGGTAAAACAAAGGAAACCGGTACTTCAACAGCTTCTGTTCCTGTATAAGCTTATGTGGAGGTTACTTACATTGCAGTCTCTGATATTTTTCAAGTCTCAGACTGTGTGTTTGCTAACTGAACAGAGGAGATGATCGTAGATTACGTACTGATATGTTAAACATACCTCTAATTCCAGATTGATAAAATCAGATACTTTTCCACTTGATAAAGTAACAATTTGCTCCACAAGTAATTAAGAAAAGATGGAATAAGGCATATTACTGGCATTGGGTAGTACAAGTTATTTTCAGTCTTAGCAACTCTGTATGTAATTAAAACAGTTCAAATGTTGCTTTCGTCAAAACTGCTGCTCGAACAGATGATCCCTTCTTATGCACCCGATAAGCTACTGCAGTTACTGTTAAAATCCATCTAAGCCATTTTATTAAGCTGTTATTTGTTCTGTGAATAGCTGCCAGCCCTGAGTTCAAAAGAAAGTGGGTTCCGATTTGTTCCCGTGTCACATGGAAGAGGTGTGCAGTGAGAACAGTGTTACTGCTCTTTCGGGGCTGTTTGTGGAGCTCTGTGTGTTGTCTGCCATAGCCTGCTTTCCCTCGTTGTGGCTTGACAGTAATTACAGTACAGCTAATATCAGAAGTTGGTTCCGCTTATTCAGACAGGACAACTGTTAAATTGTCCCACTTCCAAAGTCAAATGTTTGTGTTAACCACAGAGATCAAATCTGTAGTGCATATATACAGCTTATGAGTAGTACTGATTTCCCTAACTTTTCTTTTCCATTCGACTTTTGTTAACTAACCCAGATTAGCATTTTAACAACCCTGAAGTGAACTTCTGCCATTCTCCCTGCTTGGACAGTGTGTGTAGACCATCCATCATCCTGTCCTTGGCCACAACAGGCTACTGGCTCCATAACCATTTGGAGCTACACAGAAACCACCCGACTGTGAACAGCACAGCTGGCTACAGCAATTTTTTCTTCCACGCCACTGGCAGCATTGTTTGGCTATGGTAACTAAAGTTAACATCCAGAACGTGAAGTTTCTTTCATTCTGGCGCCCCTGCCCAGCCCCACTGCAGCTCGGTGTGCACACCTGCAGAAGGAAGGGCTGCAGAATAGCTGGGAAGAGTGAGGCAACCGCTGGACTCTTGCTTTTCAAGGCTCCAGTTTGGAAACAGCAACCTGTTGTTTGGAGTGGGATGGCATTAACTCTGTCCATACTCGAGAGGGAGTTTCTGGCTGCATCCTGTGTGTGCTCAGTGTGCAGATCGGGGTGAGCTTGGGAAGCGCCAGCTACAGAAACAGAACTTGCCACTTTAACTTAGCCACACAAACTGCCAAGGAGCACAGAAAGAAATGGAGAATTTCGGCTGTGTATTTCACACATTCTTGTAGAAGCCTTTTTAGTTCCACAACGGAAACCATGTGATTTCACAGGATCTGTGCCCAGACTCTAATACTTGCTACAGATGCTTTCCTTGGTTTGTTTTGCAGATCTGTGAATGCAATAGGAAAGAAGTTGTTGCAGGATTTGTTGTTTTAATTCTGACGTGTACTTTGAATGGCAGGTAACCAGCAGGTGAATGTACTTGTGACTCTATGCTAATTTTACTTGTTGAGATTTTTGCATAATTTAAATAAATTGGCTTAGCATGGCTGTCTGTCATGTGTGAGACACTGCTTTCTTGCTAGAAGAGAACTTTTGCTTTCAAGAGCAAAGGAGGTCAAGAGGTATTAGTGGGAAGGGAGGGGCTTGGTGGGAGCGGAGGAGCAAAGAAGTGGTGGTGGAAGAGGAGGAGCAAGGAGCTCAGGCAAGCAAGTGACATTTGTTCTGTCCAGAATGGTTACAAACCTTGTAAACGAAATCAGTCCCTGGACAGCTTTGATTTATATTCTCACACAGCAGATTGGCCTTGGTCTGCCTGCCCTTGGTAACATAACAGAGGTCGTATTTGCACACAGAGACTCTCCGTGCAAAAAGGCTTGTTGTTGCCGTTATTTATTTTTTTAAACTGTTACATCTAAGAGCCAAATTGCAGCCCAGTTTCTAATTGGATAGGCACTGGGAAAACACAGAATGAAAGGGATGGATCCTGTTCCCACGGTGGATGGTTTAGAAGAAGAGATGGCAGATGGGTACAGTCGGGCAGTGGCCTCCAGAAGCAGGAGAGCCGTGTTGACCTGCATAATCAGCAGCTGTGCTGGTGCACAAGCCACCTAAACATAGCTGAGCTGCGTGTGTCAGGGACAGGGGGCACACGCTTTGGCATCAGAGGCAAAGGGGAGCTTTGAAGAGGGCCTGGGATGAGAATGAGGAGTTAACTGGCAGATGCCTGCTGGGGGGCTCTTCAAGTGTGTGAGGGACAGCGGGGAGGCAAGCGCAGAGTTCCTCGGAAGAGATGAGAGCTTATCAGCTGGTCACTCAGCTCAGCTGTTACTGCAGCAATAGGCTTTTCTTAATGTGTCCTACGTAGTTCATCTTTATTTTATCAAATGCTCATGGCAGCTGGGACTGCTTTCTCAAGCAGTGGTAAAGTACCAGCTCACACCTATGTTGGGTAGGGCCTTCCTCAGAGTTTTATTGTGGTATGAATAAAAAGGTATTTCCCTCAAGTGCTGCTGCCTGGCTTCCCAGGCGCGTGTAGGGGTGCTGCTGGTGGGCAGGGACTGCAGCACCAGCGCAAAGTGTTGCTGCTATTTCTGTGTCTGTCATGACAGATGCACTTTGAGGTTGAAAGAAAGTCTTCACACTTGTATGTCAAGCCCTTATTTATGCTGTGCCTCCATTTAGGTGCCCCTTCCCATGTTGTCTGAACCCCTATGTGTCCAATCGGGCTGTGTAACAGTTGTGTTTTGGGAGACCACAGAGAAGAAAAATGTGTATTTAATTAAAAAAAAAAAAAAACCTTCCAAGTATAGTTAAGGCTGCAGTATTGAAATTTTAGATGGCACCTGAATGTAGCCCAGCGTGAGGGAGCGTGGCTGTGCCTGTTGGTGTGATGGTAGCCAAAGCAAGAAAGGGCTGTGTAGGCAGTGTGTGTTTCCTGAGCAGTGCAGTCCCAGGAGTGAAATACCAGAGCACTGCCTGGTGGGTCAGTGCCCTGTGGAAACAGCTTGAACCAGCCAACCTGGAAGGCAGGAGAGGGCCCTCTGGCTCTTCAATGGTTGCCCAAGAGCCAGCTTTGGCACCCCTTGCAAATATAGCTCTTTTGTGTATTGCCACCTGGGGACCAGTGCTGAAGAGAAAGGAACAGATAACAGAGGAAAAGCAGTAGTGGGAAAGCTGTCAACAGTGTGTGAACAATGTCCCCAGGTGCCTCATGAAAGGAGTAATAAGGGAGGGGGAAATAATCTTGCAGAGTTGAATGGTTTCCTTCAATTTGCAAACTTCTCTCTGTGACAGTTTCTTTAACCCAGCACGTGTTTATCAAAGATTAACACCGAAAAGCCAGCAATTTGTTTTTGCTCAGTAAATCATATTTTCTTCATAAAGTAAATGCCATGTGGATATTTTTAGCATTATGTAGTTTTTTTTTTTCCTTGATGATAACCTCAGACAAAAATAATCAAATCTCATGCTTTGGGGATTAATCTGATTTCCTGCAAGGGTATGGATAGAATTTTTTTTTTGTCTTGCATAGCACTATACAGGTTTTACTGTGAGAGTGGATTATGGCTTTTCCTCCCCCCAAAGCATCAGATTTTCATCCTCACCAAAAACATAACAAACACTGCTCATGGCTGAACAGTGGTCTTCAGCAGCAAGCTGTGCCAGCACAAATCTAAGTATTTGGTGCAGATGGGTAAGAAAAATAGACCTGCAGATGTAAATAGTGTGGGGGGTAGGTATGATTATCTTGTCATGTTGTTACACTAGCTAACATTACTAGTGACAACCCAAGGATTTAAGGAAACATTGTAATTGTACTGGGGATCTGGGGAGGCCAATGTGGAAGAGACAATGGGACAGGCTGTAATGGAAAGCTTTAGAGCCCTAAGTCTCATTCCCTCATTTGGCACAAATTTCCTTCTGACCTTGATTCAAGCACTTGCAGTCCATGTGTTACTGATTTGAATTTTTTTTTTTAATTTTACTCTGAAAGGTCTGATCTGTGACTTCTCTGTGGCTCACAAGTCAAAATGCCAAAGTATTGTGATGCAAATATTTCCCTGTCTTGCAAGAGTGAATGTTATCATGAGGCAATGGAGCCCAAGTAAAACAGAGAGGAGGGGGAGCTGGTGCCCAGCATGGCTGCATCCAGTTGCAAACACTGCCATGGATATGGCACTGCCCACTTTGCTCTGTGGAAAGTGGGCGGTTCTGTGGTGCAGAGTTCCCCAAATCAACACAGGGATGTGCCCAAGCTTGGGACCCAGAGCAGGGAGAGCCATGGCTACACATTCCACCAGTCTTGTCTCCAGCTCCAGACTGGCAACAAATAGGTGTAGTGTACCTTAGTGCATTCATATCAGTTTAATAACTTCAGCAGACTGCAGGGCCAGGGATCAGCCAGATCAAATGCTGCACTAATACATCTGATTTCTAAATAAATAAAAATAAATATTTCACCATTACTCTGAGTTTCTGGTAAGCCAGGTCCCTCCAAGAGACCCTCAGCACAGGCACCTCTCAAAGCGTGTCCCGGTCCCTCTGACCATCCCCCAGGTCCCACAGCATGAGCACCGGTGTTCCCCCCTCCCCTGTGAATATGTATATACATACTTTTACAAATACACACTTGGAGACTACAAAGGCAGCAAATGTGATAATGTGATCCAACTGTTCAGTGCTAGGCTAGAAAGAAGTATTTTTCTGCCATTATGTGAAAATTTAGCGTGACTGGAACAGAGTCTGCATTTGATTAGGCAATTTAAGAAATGGAACAGACTTCATACTATAGGGCAGCACTGCAAAACAATTGCTCGGAACATGTTCTAAAATTGGTTTGCTTTCACCAGATTTCCATGTGTTTCTGCACGACATCTCAAATGAAAGTATGAGCAGTCACGTGGCAAGTGACAACATTTTGGTATTTTGGTAAATAAAAGCAGCAGTTTAAACAATTACTCCAAATCCTGAGAAGACTTTGAGATAAAGAAAAAAAACCAAACTAAAACCAGGAAAACAAAACTCTCTATTTACTGTAAGCCTGGGAAAGACATTTCATAACACATCCTTTTACTGGCATAGTTAATCTTTAATCCTAACAAGATAATAGTAATTGTTAACTTTGAGCTCAAGGTTCCTCCAGGTTTTCATGCCTGTGTTTTGTACATGTAATTGATGGTGCCCAGGAAAGGGGCAGAGCACACGCTTTGCATATACAAGTAGGTAACTGGGTGGCCAGCTACCAGATTTGTCTGTGCAGAAAAAGCAAGGCTAGTTAAAAACACGTTGTTGCCCAGGCTCTGTAGGCAGTATTCCTGCAGGCAAGGCTGGCTGACCGTTCCAGCCCTGAGAATGGCACACAGAGGATCCCAGCACAGTGTTTATGATCTCTCATGTGCTTCTTGCCTGTTGAGTCCTCTCCTGTCTGTCCCTTTGCATTTTCCGCAGCCATTTACCTTCTCTCTGAAGTGAGAGCAGTGACATGCAGCAGCCTTTTCCCCAGCAGCAGCAACTCAAGCCAGCAGTGCTCCAGCAAAGCACAGTGATGAGATGCTGGAGGGATGTTTGTAGCAGGGGAGAGTGGTGGGTGGAAAGAAGTGATGCTTTCTGGAGTGAGCTTGACAGCAACATTGTCGGAGGCACAGCCTGTTGAACAGCAGATGTGCCCTTTCCATAGTGCAAATCCCTTTTCCCTCCCTCTGCCCTGCTTGTTGGTGCATATTCCTTCCCCCAAACCTCCCTTCCATTTCAAAACATCCCATTCACTTCATCCAGTAGGCAAGCCCTGACCTCCTGGGCTCCAGCCAGGACTCAGATGGGCAGCACTTATCTCGGATCGGGGCTGCAGCCCTGCTCAGGGGGAAGGCTGCTTAGACTGCTTTCTGCAGGGCTGGCAGACAGCAGGCCCGGGGTGCTGCCAGCAACTCCCCTGGCTGTGGCGTCAGCTGGACTTGTGCAAGTTGTGCCTGAGACCTTCATTACTCCTCACCTGCAAGTACTGGTTTATACCTGTCTCAGAGTTACCTTATCAGATGATGCCTAATCATGCTGAAATGAGTGGCAGTTTTGCTATGTAAATCATGTTCTGCAGGCTTCCAGGAAGAACACTTGACTTCCTTCACTTACAGCACTGACCCACACTTGTAGCCAACCCTCCTAGAGGGAGGAAAAGTGATACTTTGGTCTAGGTTTTAGGCTTTTGTTCCAGGCCAAGGGGGGCAGTTTGGGTGTTACTGAACCTGCATCCAAGCCTGTGTGTACTTCAGGAGGTAATTAGGTCTTTGCCATTATGGTATAAGGGTTCTCCCTAGTTTTCAGGATAAAGTATTTTGGTCTAAAACACATTAATCAAAAGCATCAGACACCTCTGACACAACTGGGAGCTGGATGTGCTCAGGACTTTACCCTGATGAGCCACAGCTGCTCTCCCCAGCAGGGTGGCTTTGCTTTTCTGGGGTTGGGGTCCGGGCAGGGCTAGGAGTTCCTGCTACCCGAGCTGTCCATGGCCAGGAATTAATGGAGGATCAGTGCCGAGTATGGAACAAAGGTCACTGTACTGACATTCTCTGCACCAGTCCATGGACACCTCCACAGATAAATTCAGTATATCCTAGGGCAGTCCCAGTTGGGCATGAGCAGTCTGAATTAATGAAATGCAGGTCTGCTAAAATGGTGGATCCAGAGCACTGCTTAAGTTAAAGCACCTTGCATTCCATCACTGATAGCCCAGCCCTGGCAAGCTTGCAGGAAAGCATGTCCCGCAGGAGGTTTGCAAAACAGAACAGATTTGGCCATAGATGTGAGCTGAATCAGGTGCAGGACTTTCATGTCACCCTTGTAAGAGAAGGTAGTTAACATTCAGTCTCAAAAATTAACTTAAAATGACTATAATTGAGGCAATCACTTACAGTTTGCTTAGCATTTTATTTCCTTTCCTGCTGAAACTATCTCATGTTCAAGTAAATTTCTGATCACAGGAGAATTTAGTCCTCAAAGTGCTTCTAATCAACCACTAAACACTTGCATCATTAAAAGTCACCCCAGCCATTTTGCAAGTTCTGTCAACTCGTTCTAGAGCAAGAGGGGTGCGCTTGCTGCAACGTTCAAAGCCTGCAAACAACTGAAGTGTAGCTGGCAGTGCCATAAGCCAATTAAGATGAAAGCTGTGATACTCACTGGTAGGGTTTCATCACTTTAATATTAAACTATCTTTTTTTACTTAGGCATAGATCAAGAGGTGTTAATGCAGAATCCTTAAAAGAAGTCAAGTATTATCTTAAAATAACAGACCTGTTATTTGCACTTTCATGCTCAATTAATATCTCAGCTCTAAATATCCTAATTTTTTTCCTCAGAGCTGCAGATTTAAAGTTGTTATAAAAAGTAAGGATGGCTGCATACTGCAAGTTTACATTTGGATGTACGTTTATAGGAGAGAAATAGTTTTTATTACCTATCCATTCATACAAAATCATGTCTTATGTTCCTGAAAGGGACTACAAGAATTAAGTACCTTTCTTTCATTATAGCCACAAATATTTTCCTGTGTTATTTGATAATTAGCTGAAACAATCTATCACCAAATTCCGCAACATGGATTTATCACATCATAGAGACTCTCTAAGATTTGAATGTACTGTAAACCTCTGTGTCAGGCATTGCCTTCAGGAACTTTATTGAAGTCAGACTTCATTAGAAGAAACACATACTGGAATGACATTTAAAAGAATTATAAATAAAATCACACTTGCATTGATGCTGGCTGTTGTATCCCTGTTTTGGGAGGACTTACCACGCTATAGTGCAATTGCATCACTGGAAAACCTATGTATAGATATGACCTAAAATGGGAATCTAATCCCCTGCCTTTCATATCATAAATACTGATACAGATTTTTAAGGCAAATGTTGCATTCCATGTGGAATACTTTCTGGCTTGTAAGCAAATGATTCATCATACACATTTCACACAGTAAGACATTGGGAAAAAAAAAGACCAAGACAAAAAAATAGAGATAGGAAAAAGAATTGTTGGCTCCTCCTTTAGAGTTTGAATCCCCTGGGCCATGCTGGTCTTATATTCTGACTCAGATGGTACAAAAAGGCTCCATTTTCATATTTTGATTACTAAAACACCCTTTTGCCTGGCTCCCCCAGAGTGTGGCTCTGCTCTGGAGTTATTTTATTCCAGTCACAGCAGGGATTAGGTGCTATTCTGGGTGAATGTTCTGGTGCATCGGTGGTTGCCAATGTGTACATTTCTACAAGTCTAAGGCGCCCCTGAAGGCAGCCTGTACCACCTTCATATGTTTTCTTCTGAATGTTTTATCTTCTGAAAGGCTTGACCTGGGTGACAAACCGAAACTGAGCAACACTCTCCCTTTCTGTACTCTGCACTCATTGGTGAGCTGTAGTCTCTCTGCAGCTGGCTCAAGAAGTTGAACTCCCACCTGGCAGCAGTTACCATCAGCAAGTAAACTCAGGTGCAAATCCTTAGCCCCCTTAAGCAGAGTCACTGCCAGCAGGCTTTTCACTTCATGGAGCCCAGAACTTGAACCCTTTTCAGGTAGTGTTTTTTAACTGCTGTTAAAACTGCTGTAGACCACAAGTGATTTGTACATCAAAAAATAATCCCTGAGGCTTCAGTAAACAAGATTTTTAATGTTTGCATCCAAAAAAAAAGGGGGAGAGGTGCTAAACACAAGTAAGCTCCCATTCAGCCTTTATTTGGGTGCAGGTGGAATCTGTGACTTGCTCTAGCCTGGCCAGTAGATCTTTGTTGCTTGAGTGTTCTTCTGGTTGAAGAGCTTCAAGGCACTGCTTTGGCCAAGGGCTCAGTGCCTGAAGCCACTGTCCAGGGGTGCCCTGTGCCCCTCAGCAGGACTTGTCCCAGGTGCTCACTGGAAGTTGCTGGGTTTTGCACAAGATCAGCTTTGTTCTGCATCAGGGACTGAAGTCTCAGCTGTAGGCCCTGAGAAACTTGTTGAACATCTGTGAACAAGCAGCAGTAAAAGATTTTTTGTTCTGGCTTAACTTTTATTATAAGAGTGTTTCATGCTCAAAATTTCAGAAGGTACCATCTGAGAAAGATACTAGTCAGTGCCTTTGCACTAATTAGTGCCCTCAGGGAGCCACTTGCATGCAGGAAGAAACAGAGGAAGGACAGCAGGGATTTCCTGATTTGTCTCAAGTCCAGTTAGCTGGGATTGTGGGAAACCACATCAACATAAATTGACTTAAGCTCAGCGTATTACTAATCAATTCTGCCTGTCCCCCCATAACATTATGTCCAACTTGGACTTCCAAGCACAGAGGGGATCCTTGGTCTCACCTAACAGCCCGAGTCTGGTGGAGGAAGAAGGTGATGCAGTCATTTACTCAGCTTTTATTATTGCAACCCTATCTTCCATTCCTTGCCAAACTCTCCACAAGTGAGCTAACTTTTAGGATGTATCTTTTGTTCTGGCCTGTCGTGAACTTGAGCCTGGATTTACTGTACTGCACTCCTGCCTGTGCTTAGCATTTTGGGAAGCATTTATCATGGTAAGAAGATTTTTAGGAATTTTTTTTTTTCAGTAAGTAGAAAATATTGCATCAGTCTGGTTTGAAGCCATTTTATATGTTGCTTCTCCCCAGCTGGCTGAATGCCCTTTCCCTTCCCCCTTCTCTTTTACGTGGCAGTGCACGGAAAGATGATTGATGGAGCGTCACCAGCACGTTGTCAAAGGCTGGAATAGATTAATGGGCAAGAAACACCAGCCTGTTCCCCTTCATGTGTGATTGTTTGAAGGCAGGCTCATATTTTACCAGGAATTATATCCTGCTTCTCTGGATTCCCCCAATCAGGAATTGAAGGATGGGATTTCTATCTGAGATTGAAAGGTGGCAGCCACAAAGAGCCAGTTTATTACTTGGGACAACTGCCTGCCTCCCATCTGACCAACAGCATCTCCCTGAGGCCTGTTTCAGGCAGGTTGCTCGCCTCCTTAACAAGGTGGATTTTTGCCACCAGTTAACATTTACACCTCTAGTTCTTTCTCCTTGCAGACACAACTCATTATGGCATAGGCCACGTGGAGCTCTGATCTGTAACCCAGTTTTCACCTGAGGGACACTGGTCAGTGTGCCTGTGCTGCAGGGAAGGAGCACATCTGACCCCAAGCAGCTCAGAACCTTTTAAAAGGCCTTGTGGTTGTTGGCTTGGGCCACAAAGTCAGCCTTGATCTGTGCCTCAATTCCCCAGCTGCAAAACAAGGATAGCAATATGGTAATTTCCAACATTGCACTTGACATGGATTGTTTTCTAGCAGAAATGCTAGGAATGCAATTTATAAGAGAAATTAGTCAAAGACTGGGCAAGGGAAAATAATCAAACCGAGAGTATTCATGTTTTCTGCATTTTCTTGAAGGTAGACATTGCCAGCATTTCATAATCAGCTATTTCAGGCCTAACAGATATTTCAGCATTGTTATTTGTAGTCCCCAGAAGTGGCCTCCACTAAGAGGTTTGAATGTGGCAGGAATTACGTCTTTCACACCGGTCTATCTGTGTCTACCAGAAGGCTACACCTGGCTGTCATAAACCCCTGCTCCAAGGGCTAGATGGAGCCCATTTTTCTGATTATCCAGGAAACAGCTGTTCTTCCCAGTTTATTCTCTCTTCAGTGGTTCTGATCTCACGCCTGTGTCCAACCAGATAAAAGCTGCATTTAAGAGCCTCTTGAAGCAGGTGCCTTTTCTTTTCATATGTAACTGGAAAGCACAGCTACTGTTAATATTCTTTTAGTAATTTTGCAAGCAAAATAATAAAGAAATCTGTACTTGTTGCCTGGCTGGTGAGAACTGATTACCTGTGGTTTGCTGATCCAGTGCAGCTCTCTGTCTGCTTTTCTGTCTTGTTGTGACAAAGGTCTATGCTTCATGTCACTATTTTCTTTGACAGAGATTTGCGGCAGATGATGTTTAGTTAGAAAAGATAGCTGAACGAAACTATTCCTGCCCTGTATGTTCTTGGGGTTCATCTCTGGAGTATCCTGAGATGTTTGGGGAATGTGAGTTTGTTTCTGCTCTGGATGCAGCCTCTGGGGAAACACATTCTCTGGATTTACATTTACAAAACTTAGCATTCTTTTAGGGAGTTTGATACCCTGCCTGAAATCTGAATCTGTTTGAGAGAATTGATACTTTGTTTACCTGGCAATTCAGTTGTTTCCTGTTTGCTTTTGTGACAGTTTGCTGCATATTGGCCACGATAATCATGACCTAAAATCAAGTTGCAATTGTGACCGAAAAATAAAAATCAATTGCCCTTTTTTCTGCAGCCATTTCCTGGAGTCCAGAAATCAGTATCTGCCTCTGTAAGGCAGGTTACATGGAAGTTTTGTAATTGTGGCTCCAGTCAGTTCTTCCCAGATGGAACACTGGAAGAAAAAGGGAACTTCCTATTACATGCCCTTTCTTGGTACAGGTGGAATTTGTACAGTTTGCAAGTTGTGTGCAGTTTGAAGCCAGGCCAGGGTCTCTTTGAGTCATGATGTGGGCCACAAGCAGCCTCATCTTCTATGCTGACTGCTCCCAGCCTAAATGTCTGGGAGAACTTCTTGCTCTTTGGCAATTTGTATTAATTTGTTCTCCATGAAAACAAGGCTTCAGGGAAGACTTTTACTAAGCACCTTATAGATGTTACTGTGCACCAACTCAACATGCAGTTTATGTGTCTCCTCTTTCACTGGAAAAGGAGTGGGCTGGATATTTGGAGCCTGCTTTTCCTTACAAAAAGCCCAAAAAAAAAAAAAAGATTGTGTAAGCATTAACGATTTGTTATTGTGTCTGGGAGCCACAGTGCTGCAGGACTTTGCTCTAATGGTGCTTTCACAAGAAAGAACTAATTTGACTAACTTTATTAATTCCAGTTTGTTTTAAGTTTGCTCATTAGTAATTTAACGCAAGATGCTTCAGCTGAAGAGGCCATGTCAGGACAAGGAAGAGCAGAGGGAAAGTGCCAGGAATCATTAGTGTTTATTAACCACTGCACTCATCAATCTTGACTAAGAGCACAGCCCATTCGTTCTGGACTGGTGGTCTGAGATACAGAAATATCATTAACAGTGGAAAATGCTTCTTTCCAGGTCAGCCTGCAATGGGCAGGAATCCAGACAACACCCCCACCCCCAAATGTTCAGCTGGTCTCCTCACAGTCCAGCCCAAACTGACAGCTCAGCAGCCTCTGGAAGGAGGAAGCCCTGCCCTTAGCCAGCCATAGTATCAATTAACAAATACAGCATTTTCGTCCCCCATAAGCATTACTGACAGGTTAAGTGTTTTTAAGAAGGGGTTTTTTAATTGCTTTCCAAATTATTAAATGATTAGTTCTTTTGTGCTTTGCTGGATCAGGTCTGGCACTTTGTGTTGGCAACATACTCTTCTCACTGAAAGTCTTGAAACATTAAAATGGAAAGGTTTCTCTTTTTTTTCTGTTTAGACAAAGCATTTAATAACAAATTTCAGCAACTGCAAGGCACTGAGCTGATGACTCAGAGCTCTGACCTGTGAGTCGGGGCTGAATGAATGCATCCAAAAGGTTGGAAGAGGGAATAATACTACATTTGCCAGGTTTCTAATGAGAAATATGACCCCTGCCCAGTCCACTTGCACTCATTAAGGATCACATTTCACTTTGAGATGTGTTTTCTTGCATCCTACCCAAATTGCAACTTGAGTGGTTACATTCTGCTCACTAAAATATCCCTGTGGTTTAATTGAAGAAGTTAGGTTTCCCTTCCCCTCTTAAAAGCTTTGTTGTATAATGTTGTGGTGCTGTCATGATCTGTGCTGTCTGATCTACAGAGCACACACACACAACCCCCGGGTGAAAGCCTCTGAAGCCTTTGACAGTAGGAAATAGAATAAGAGGGAAGTGGCATCTTGGGAAGGTGGTTCAGCATTGCATCCCCATTTGAGTCTCTTGCCACCCTTATGAAGTGTGTGACAGTGCTATCACACTGCAGGGCAGCATTTTGCATTTACTTTGCAAATGTGTTAGTCACTGCAAAGGCAGAGCATCAGGTGCCTGCCCCTGGGCATCAGGTCTGTGACAATGGGCACATTGGACTGAGCACTGTGATGGCACAGCCTGGAAACAAGCAATGTCATTAAAACACAGCATGGATGTTCAGACACATTGTGTGTGTCATGATGTTTTGTGGATGAGATTTAGGTACTTTATGGGAAAAGGGTTTGTATTGGATGACATTCGGTGATTGAGGGGATGGAAAGAGATTGCAGTTTAATTAAAATTCTAATCCCAAGTTTGACAATTTTTCTTGCCAGGTCAGCAGCCTCTATGTCCTATTTCTGATTCTGTGGGCTGAATTAAATGGGCTGACAGTCGTCAGCTTCTTTGGAAATGCCTGTAAATCCAGCTAAAAATTAGCAAACATCAATATGTTTCAGAGCAGCTTCGAGCAGGGCTGTGTCACACAGCAGTTTCCCATCAGTGTCCCCTGCTGCCGGTGCTCAAATCCGAACTAAACCCCTCTTGTGCAGCAGGAAGTGGCGCCGGTGTCCCCTCACCGCTGTGTCCCTGTTGGCAGGTAGTTGAGCAGTGCTGTCACCTGTGCCCAGCCATGAGGCTCCCCGTGCTCTGTGCCTTGGTGACGCTGCTGAGCCTGTCCCGCTGCCGGGCCGTCAGCTTCCCCGAAGACGAGGACCCCATTAACGTCGTGGACTACCACTGTAAGTAATCCGCATGAAGTGCTGCTAAACACCAGGGAAAAAGTTCTAACGTTGATTACTTTCTTTTCCTTTGCCCCCCCCCTCCAAGGGAAATTTTTAAAAAATCTGATTCCTTTCAAATTGAAATGTGTTTACTGGCTTTGTATCTTTAATAGAACACTTAATCATTTTCTTAAAAAAGCAATCAGAAATACAGCAATAACTTCAGGAAAAAGAACATTTGCTGACATTAGCCATCTTTTCCTCATTTATATTCAAGACATTACTCAAGGAATTTAGTTTAAACCCTTCTACACCTAGTATATACAGCTAATCAATGCCATATATTGATTTTTAGCTCTATAATCCTGAGTGATGGTGTAGCCCATTTTTACTTGCAGATTCAAGGCAATATCCAGTATTTAGAGGACGCCCTTCAGGCAATGAATCTCAGCACAGACTGGACTTCCAACTAATGCTGAAAATTCGAGACACACTCTATATCACTGGCAGGTAATTTTCCTTCGCTCAGTTCATTAGATTAAAATTCTTTTCTCTTCCTTTTGCATTTATGTGAAAAATTAATTTAGAAAAATGTGCAGAATATGGTAAAAATTAGAACTGGGGCAGAATTTCCCAGAGAAATATACCATATCTATGGCCAGTGCATGAAAATTGGATTTGAAGGCTGCAGTTACTGTAGTTAAGCTTAAACCAATGATCAAATGCTCTTTTCCCTCTTTTATATTACTGCCCTGCCTGATAAAAACCTCTCCTGATCATTTTAAACTTGGACTGACACATCAGGGCTGTAGGACGTGAGGATAACACGTTTGCATATTTACAGCCCAGGTCAGTCCTCAGCAGAATGGGCAGACAGGGATGATCAGCTGGACGCTGCAGGTGCTATCTTAGGACCACACCAATAAAAATCAAAGCCACCCCGTGTTACATATGAACAACCTTCTCCCATTTATGTTAAACACAGAAAATCCATAAGCATTTAATATAAGTTGTTGGTCAAACATAACATTCTGAAAATAGACTTAGCTTATCAAATAAAGAGGCACAGAATTAATGAATTTACTTCTGTCTTTTTACTTTGCAAACAGGGACCAGGTTTACACTGTAAATTTAAATGAAGTTCCAAAATCAGAAGTTATCCCAAGCAAGGTGAGTAGATGCCTGCCGGAAAGGGACACGTGTTTTCTTTCGTTTTACTGGGATGTTTTAAGAATTTGCTGTGACAAGGAATTAAAATGTTCCTTTCTGGTCTGCTTTAACAGAAATTAACATGGAGATCAAAGCAGCAGGACAGAGAGAACTGTGCTATGAAAGGCAAACATAAAGTAAGTTTAGCACATTATAGAGAAATGACACTAGTATTTATTATATACATGGAGTTTGTGATTAATATATCTTACTCTCTTTTCAGGATGAATGCCATAACTTCATTAAAGTCTTTGTTCCAAGAAATGATGAGATGGTGTTTGTCTGTGGAACAAATGCATTTAACCCTATGTGCAGATACTATCGGGTAAGAGTACTGAAGATGTCATTAATCTGTTACTGGTTTTGCTTGCACTGGTTATGCCATAGCAAATACATCCAGTGTGCCTGGAGAGTGCTTCAAGGTGAAATAAAAACAGACAGAAGCCAGTGTGCTGAATTAAGTTTTGTGGAAAGACAATGTTTTGCTTTTGTGCCAGTGCACAAAATAGAAATGACACTATCACCCATTTATTTTTCTTCTCTAGTTGAATACATTAGAGTATGATGGGGAGGAAATTAGTGGTTTGGCAAGATGCCCATTTGATGCCAGACAAACCAATGTCGCCCTCTTTGCTGGTAAGAATTTTTACTTGTAATGAGTCTAAATGATTAATGACACCAAAGGAGACAGAGAGCTTTTAAAGCAAGCACAGGAAAGCTAAAGGTGTCATGGTGCCCCTGCTCTTAAATTTTTTAAAGGGCCTCCAAAGGATTAGAAGCTGACCTGTTAATAAATAGGTTACAGCAGTCTGGGGAAGTGTGACAGTAAAGAAATGGGGAAAAATACAGGCTAGTCAGAATTCTCTAGATTATTAAAGGCCTCTTAATACCATGTTTTCAACTTCCATTTTAGATGGAAAATTGTATTCGGCAACAGTAGCAGATTTCCTGGCAAGTGATGCTGTTATTTATCGCAGCATGGGGGATGGATCTGCCTTA
Source organism: Anomalospiza imberbis (assembly GCF_031753505.1). NCBI lineage: Eukaryota > Metazoa > Chordata > Aves > Passeriformes > Viduidae > Anomalospiza > Anomalospiza imberbis. Next base: position 11,055,836 of record NC_089693.1, on the reverse strand, counting down.
AGAACAATAAAGTATGACTCCAAATGGATAAAAGGTAATTTGGGGAGTATTTTCCCATACACATGGCAAATATAATTTCAGTGGCACAGAAGGTTAGATTATTCACAGTCAGCCTGGTTTACACATATGCTACAATGTCAGCATATATGAGGTTTCAGAATATTAAGAAGATGCATAATGAAAAAAAAACAGACAAAATTTTTGTTGAATTCTTCAACAAATGAATTTGCAGTAACAAAATACCTTAGTTGATATACAGTTTCTGTGGGGCCTTGTTACAGTCCATTAGCCAATGCTAAAGACTTCAAGTTCATTTAAACTCCAGTGCACTTGTATTTGGACATCCTAAAGTATCTGGAAGACTGGAGCTCACCTTGGCTGGTTTGGACCTGGGGAGGAGCTGCCAAGTCTCACAGTGTCACTGTCGTGTACCCCCCTCAGCAGTTCTTTGAAGTAACTTCTCCTTGCTTTTTCTTACAGAACCACACTTCCTCCATGCCATAGAATACGGGAACTATGTTTATTTCTTCTTCAGAGAAATTGCTGTAGAGCACAACACTTTAGGCAAGGTCAGTATCGTCACCGTGAGCGTTGAGTCACGGCAGAAGGAGCTCATCCTAAAGCAGCATCAGGAACGAGCACAGTTCATAATATGAAGAAGGACCTAGGACAAAGCTTGCAGTTTTACCACGGTTATAATTTACAGAGAGAGGAGAAAAAGAGAACTAGAGCAGTGCATTCTTCAACCAAAAAGCTGTTTCTGTTCTCCAGGCCTCGCTGTTAGTGAGCTCACTACAGGTGTCTTTCAGTGTGCTGTTGCCTTAACTCTTATGCCAAGTACTGGAAAAGCTGAGGGTGTTTTCATGCTTATTAAAGAAACAAAAGAAAACAACACAAAAGGAGAGCTTCAAAGAAGTTTCTCTAATGTCCCTGAATATTGAATAATTCAGTCATGCCAGTACAGAGTATAATACTCATGCCTCACCATGGAAGGATATTCTACAATAAATTATTAAATCCCTTACACATGGTTAATTAAAGTCTTTAAATCTCACTAACAATATGATTTTGAAGGTGAAAAGGGTGGGAGCAAACTGTGGAGATGCATTTGCTTGGTGATACATTAAGATGCCTGTGCACTGCAAGCTGAACACCATTTGCTTTCATCTTCTCTGTGCAGATAAATGGCAGCTTCCTGTTAACATTATCTTGGTGTTTTATTAAGAGCTCAGAAGCAAGCACTGTTTCCCTTGCATCTCTCATGCCTCTCTCCCTTTTTCCTTCTTTTTTCCTTTCACAGGCTGTGTATTCCCGTGTGGCACGCATCTGCAAAAATGACATGGGGGGCTCCCAAAGGGTCCTGGAGAAGCACTGGACATCCTTTCTGAAAGCTCGGCTCAACTGCTCAGTTCCTGGGGATTCATTCTTCTACTTTGATGTTCTGCAGTCTATCACAGACATAATAGAAATCAATGGAGTGCCCACCGTTGTGGGTGTATTCACCACACAGCTCAACAGGTAAGAGATGAGCAACCTTTCATCAAAGGCAGGTCTTGGGTTCTCTTTTACACTGAGATTGGTGCCATTGTAATCTGAGTTATTGAAACTGTTTTTTGAATTTTACAGCATCCCTGGTTCAGCAGTGTGTGCTTTTAGCATGGATGACATTGAGAAAGTCTTCAAAGGGAGATTTAAAGAACAAAAGACTCCTGACTCTGTTTGGACAGCTGTACCTGAAGACAAAGTACCAAAGCCAAGGTAAGAGGTTCTTACTCGTGTTGTCATAACATTGTCCCTGTAAAGAGCTACCTTAAATCAGCTGCACTCTTGAGTGCCTTGCTGGGTAAAACCCAAAGCAGAGCTTGATGCTTCAGCCATAAGGATGCTCATTAACCGGCTGCCTTCTCTCATTAACCAAAATATCAAGAGGAAAACAATATTGTTCTCATTTCAGACCTGGCTGCTGTGCAAAACATGGCCTAGCAGAGGCTTACAAAACCTCCATTGATTTCCCAGACGAAACGCTCTCCTTCATCAAATCTCATCCATTGATGGACTCAGCTGTTCCCTCAGTCACTGAGGAGCCCTGGTTTACCAAAACACGTGTCAGGTATGACAGTTCAAAAGTAACACCTGTGAAAAGGAAAACAGGACAACTTGCTGTTAATGATGTGCCTTCCGGTCTTGCTAGATACAGATTGACAGCAATTGCTGTAGACCACGCTGCTGGACCCTACCAGAACTACACAGTCATATTTGTTGGCTCTGAAGCAGGAGTAGTACTTAAAATCTTGGCAAAGACCAGGCCTTTTTCTTTGAATGACAGCATATTACTGGAAGAGATTGAAGCATATAATCATGCAAAGTAAGTATTACCAGCTCTTCATCTAGTCCTTGGTACCTAGCTAAAAAAGATTATGGTAAACTAGCTCATTACCACCAACATCACCACTTGTTTGTCATTTCATCGTGTTCCTCATGTTGAATAACCTGAAAGTATTTGGTCACTTGCCATTTTGCATGGGTTGAATGAACAACTTAATTCCATTCCAGTGACGTCAGTGACATGGTCTAACTCTCCCACAAATACTTCTGAAACGTCAGAAGTACCTGGTGATGTTAAAAAGAAATTATCTGTGCTTATCTTGAGGGTTGCTCAAGAGTGGCTGATAGTGTATAACCTGTATCTGATCATTTTAAACTTGCTTATTTCTTGGCACAAAGAATTTGGGGGTGGAAACATTCCAATTAGACTCTACAGCCATCCAATACAGGATTCCTCCTCTCTTCTATCATGATACTTATGCTGACTGAGAGAACAAAGAAAATGGACTTGGATTTTTCTTTTCTACATAGTTCAGTGAACTTCTCACCTAGCTGTTAGCAGGAGCCAGAAGCCAGCATTTGATAACTCAGAGGTTTGTTTAGCAATGTCTCAGCAAAGAGTAGTAGGTTACATTTATGCGTGTGGAAAGTTTCTGTTCTGTAGCTACACAGACAATAAATAAAATATTTACTGTACAGAGTACTACAGACACTAAAGCAGTGGCCTGCCCTTGTTTTTGCTGACCAGGTGTAATGCAGAAAGCGAGGAGGACAGAAGAGTCATTTCCCTCCAGCTGGACAGAGACCACCATGCTCTGTTCGTGGCATTCTCCAGCTGCGTCGTTAGAATTCCCCTGAGTCGGTGTGAGCGTCACGGGTCATGTAAAAAGTACGGCTCCATTCCTGAACCCCCCTTTAAAGCAAGGGCACCAACATTTCCTAGGAAGGAAGTAAAAAATGCATGATTTTCTGGGGTTTTTCTCTTGCAAGGGCATGTATTGCTTCACGGGACCCTTACTGTGGCTGGTTAGACCATGAGGCGTGTGGAAGAGTGACACCAGGCATGCTGTAAGTACTCCTTTTCAAGTTAGCCCATCATCTCTAAATATGCTTTACATGAGCTCATGCCCTGTGCCTCTTCCCTTGCACACAGTTATAAAATCTCTGTTTTTTTAAGATTTTTTTTCAGTGCACTGTATATGTAAGAGAACAGAATGCTAAGTCTGGCCTAATTCTGGACTCTCTGGGTGAAGACTTGCTTTCAGTGGGAGTTTTAGATGTGTAGGAGGACAGGCAGACCTGTAGGAAGAGCAGTTGGAAGCAGGAGAGCAAGCAATTGCAGCATGCAAACCTGAGCAGCTCCAAGAGGACAGGACACAGTATCTCCTCCCAGGCATGCTCATGGTCAGGGCACAGGCAATTGCAAATATGAAAGCACAGGATTCACAGTGGGAAGAGCAAGGTTGTGCCTCTGTAGTGGAGCTGGGGTGTTATATATGCATACCAAAGGCATTTTGCACAAATCAAGTCTGTAATATATGGTGCACTAGCAGCTGTATCTTAAAAAGAGGCCTTTGTAGCAGGCCAGTGCAAACATTAACTGGTATAATTGGCTGGTTGTATCTAAACCCAAGAGCATGCCCAATGGAGAAGACATTAAGTAGTTGTTAAAAAATGGGATTATTTTTCTTCTATTTCCTGGCATAAGCACACAGAGATAGTTTTAAAGCTGGACTATCCTGTACATTTTGTACAATCCTTTGGGCCATATACTGGTTGTTGTGTATGTTTCCATGTGCTGCTTCCAGAAAAAAAAAAAAATCTCCATTTGTATCCTTACTAATACTGTTAATTGCAGGTTCTCTTTGTTTGTTTCACACAACCACAGCACTGGAGGATATGTACAAGATGTTGAATACGGCAACACAGCACAGCTTGGGGACTGCCATGGTAAGACACAGTCACTGCTGCTCCTTTGGAATGTCTCACCATAGTCTGTGGCCACACCTCACTGTGGATGTTAAATTTCTGATGAGCTTTTCAGTAACGTGGTGAACACATCACCTGGTGTTACTGTGAATGTTCACAAAGCTGAGCTTTTTAGTCCTGGGTGGCAGAGTTTTTTCTCTTTCCTTCACCACTTTACAGCTATTTGGGGTCTACAGCAAAGTATTGAAGAATTTATTTTTTGTAACCAGTGGTATTTTAGTTTTTATTTTCCATTACTCAGGTTTGAGATCTTTTGCTTTCTTTTTGTTACTTTTTACTGATTACTTGTTCCTTTAATTCTTTTAGAAATTTTGCCTACTACAGCTACACCAGATTACAAAATATTTGGCGACCCAACATCTGGTTAGTTTTTTTTAATTTTTTTGAATTAATGACCTTTACTTTCCTTCAGTTCAGCATTTTCAGCCCTTTTTTCCCTCCTTTTGCACAGTTGGCAATCCTCCATTTTTGTGCTTTTACTCATGTTCCCACTGATGGTAAAGATAGTCAGACTCTTCTCACTCAGCACTTCACCCTGTGTAGCCGCATGTTAACAGCTCATTATTTATTGAGACATCTTTTATTAAAGAGCCTGATTAACATAGATGACATCTTCACTGCACGAAGTCCACTAAGCTTTACTCTTGATCCCCAGCCATGCGTTTGTGAATGCCCCTCTTGGTCATCTCTAGTAGATGAATGGCAGAACTTCATCATCTTCTTCCTTACCTCTCCTTGTCTCTTTTCCTTCTTTCCCAGCAAGCTTTTAGCACAAATACACATTTTCTAAAATGTGTATTTCTTTATTTTTGAAATGCTTTAAGTAGTTTATGCTAATGGAAAAAAATTTAACATCACGAACTGTGTAGCTGAATGAGAAATTATGTAGACAAAAGTGGCTTAGAAAAAATGTTGTGCATTGTTGTCAGATGGACTTTTGCATCCTTTTCTCCTCCAGTGATTTTTCTAATACGGTGTTCACCACCAGCCCCTGGTGTTCAGGGACACCCAGTGCTCTTCTGTTGAACTCAAGAGCAGAACCTGTGTTGACTTCAACAGGAGCAAGACTCAGGCCTTACTTTCCAGGCTTTGCTTTTGGAACTTGGGTCTTTGCTTTCAAACCAAGGGCACATTTCTGACTGACAAATAGGACAATAATCTGTTTGTATTTTAAATTTGTAAGAGTGCAACAGGAACATTATTTGTGGTTTGTTTTTTGACATTTTCACTTCTGTAACTTGACAAGAAGTAACGTTCGAGACAAATATTTTCCAGATCTATTTACCCACAATGCAAGTTAGACTCACTTAAGGAAACAAAACAAAACTGTCACACAGAAATGCTGCCTGGCTTTATGAGTGTTTATCAACTGAATTTTCAAAGTGATATTTTATGGCACAGATACAATTGAACCTTATTTTCAAGTCCTGAATGAGTGTGCTTTTGAAGTACATTTCACAAGTCTGATCTCGAGCCATAGACTTTCCTGCCTAAACCTGCTGGGACAGTGAACACAAAATACTCAAGGGTGCAAATGAGACTGGACTGTAAACCCAATTTTATGAGTTTCCTCCTCTGTGCATTTTCATGTAGGCTGTGATGGGTCTGTTCAGCAAACATATTACAGAGGAGCCAGAATCTCTGCAGGATTGTTCCTTAGGAACCATTACAAAAGAGGGGTTAAAAACATTCCTTTTATCCCCACCTGCAGAAATGGCTCATTCAGCAGTTCCTGGTATACCATAATAGCAGTAATGGAGCTGATCTGGTTTCTCAGGCATAACCTGTCATGAGTGTGCATCGTTCCAAGTAACTTCTTTTTTTTTAAAGATGTTTAAAAGGCAGCCAAGTATGTTGTCTCCAGTGAAGAATATAGCAATTAAGTAGACTAAGTTGTGCTTTTCACCCCCACAGTTGCTTACTTTAACTTTTGCACTGCTTTCACAGTTGACTTCTCTGGCTTTTTGGCTAGCAGCTGTTGAAGTGTAAATGTACTATTTTCATACTTCCAGTTTTCAAGTAATTGATTTTAATCAGCCATCTGTACTTCTGCAGTGTTTAGGGGGGGGGGGGTCACATTTTGCTCTGACATGTAACTCCCATAAAATACTGTGTCCAGCTATAGCTTAGATGTGCCATGAAACACATTAATAAAAATCTGTTTGCCACCACAGACATGGAGTTCTCCTCAGCTTCCATTACCACAATGGCAAGTATCCCAGTTATATCACCTAAAGTGATTGGTTCCTGGAAACCTAAAGTGACTGGCTCTCGGAAATTTGTAGTTCAAGATGACCCAAACACTTCTGATTATTCTGATCCATTATCAGGTGTCCCAAAGGGTAAGGCCTTACCAGGGAATACATTGCAGCTGAATGGAAACCTGATAGTCTCAGCATTGTCTAAGGCTTAAGTTAAATGTAACAGCTATGATTTTTGGGCTCTATTTTACACCCATTTCCTGTGAATATGCAGACAGTGCAATCATGTTTTTCATACCTACTTATCCCATGGACAAAGTGCTACCTAGAGCTTATAATGGGAAACACAGATACTACACTCAGCTTTTTAATCCTGGAGTGGGCCAAAACTCCCATTGAAATCAATGGCAGTTCTGGATACATTAAAATATTACCTTCTGCACCTCTGTTAAATCTTAAACTGTTTAAGCAGTAACTTAAACACTGGCTTAGACTGTTAGTCCTCATGAATGGTTGCTTATGTTTTGGGTTTTTTTCATTTGGGTTGGGGGTGGTGGCAGTAAAACAGAACACAAAGCAGAGCTCCATGAGACATCCATGTGTTAAATGGGGCATATCCCAACCTCTGCTTGCCTGGAATATTGTCTTGAACAAGGGTCAGAGTAAAAAAGTGCTCTTTAATTTTTATCCTCTGGATATGAGCATCAGTTTAGAGATGATCTCAGTACCTAGTGAGACATCCAGAGGTTTTAAGCTGAACACAAGAAACCTATTCTGCCTGCAGTTCATCTTTCTCTAGCCATTCTTTCAGCTAAGTGAGCCTTTGATTAGGCTCTTATGGCAACTTAGACTTCAATAGGACTACTGCAGTCAACCACAAGATTGAGAAGCTTCCAATTCCCCTAACCAAAATTTAACACAAGTCTCAGTACATAGCACAGCAAAGTGACAGACATGTTTGCACAATTCTGTATTTACTGAAAAAATCTCACCAGCCAAAAACCATTTCTGTTTTATTACCATTCACCAAAGCATATCAGGTTTCCTATCAGCCATTATGGCCGTGCATTTGTCATTTTAATTTGTCGCAGTTATTTTCTGTTTGCTTTAAGTTTTTATTTAAGTTTTTATTATCATCTGCTCTTGGTTCTCAGTCACATTTTGTGTCATAGCTATTAGTGAACTTTACTCATGTTTTCGTTCTGCTTCTGCACAGTGCCATTAAATCCTGTAACCCTGAACATTAACAATATTCAAAGGCCTTGCCTCTAACAAAAAGTGGCTCTGTTCCTTCCCTCTTGCTCTTTCATGTTAACATCTCTTGGGATAGCAACAGAATTACTTTCATTAAAAACTAACATTGTCTTAGCTGCAAGATGTCTGTGGTTGCTTTAAAAAAATCTAAAAAAAAAATCAAAGGGAGCTTGTTAATACCCAAATAAAAAAATTAATCAAATATTCAATTTCTTGGTCTAAGCTAAAAGTTTCTAAGTTTTAACATTCTCTAATAATTTAACCTAAGTTGTTTTTATAATGTTATGCAAATATTTATGTTTGTTATTGGTAAAAAATAAAAATCAGTGCTCTAACAGGATCACATTATCTTCAAACTTGGACATGTATAATGAGTGCAGGTGTGCCACTCAAGGACTAGCAGCCTGGGAGTGGAGTAGTTTACAAGTTTTCTACTGTATTCCATTAGTGTGGCTGTAGCAATGCAGTATATATGTTACCCATTTTTACACAATATTTGCATAATCTTGTATCTCCTTTGATACAGATTTATGAGTTGGGCAGGAAAGTGAGAGAGAAATCCATCCATGAGTTATTAATTGCTGTCTGGCCAGTAGGACCTTCTAACCTCAATTTTCCAGCAGAAATCATTAATGTTAATAACATAAGGCCCCTATTTGTGAGCCTTAAAGGAAATTTGGGGACAGGCTAAACAAAACATAAGGAGAGAAGCTGTGACAAACATTCCTCATTATCAGAGAAAATGGACAGTCTTCATTTAGTCTTGTCAGTGTACATACAGTCATTTTATAATTTCTATAAAATTATTTGCATTCACCAGTGGAGCAGATTGCAGGATCCTACTGAGTTACACCAACACCACAGCCAGAGCACTTAAAAACACTTAATAGACACTTCCACGAGGAAGGGTGCTTTCTTCTGAAATGTGTCAGTATGAAATACCTGTTGATTTGTGATATCCTGCCTGTCTTTTTGCAGGTGTGAGGTGGGAAGTACAATCAGGAGAGTCCAACCAAATGGTACATATGAATGTCCTAATCACTTGTGTCTTTGCCGCTTTTGTCCTGGGAGCCTTTATTGCGGGAGTGGCCGTGTACTGTTACCGGGATATGTTTGTGCGGAAGTCCAGGAAAATACACAAAGATGCAGAATCGGCTCAGTCCTGCACTGACTCCAGTGGGAGCTTTGCCAAACTGAATGGGCTGTTTGACAGTCCTGTCAAGGAGTATCAGCAGAACATTGATTCACCCAAACTGTACACAAACCTGCTGACCAGCAGAAAGGAGTTGCCTCCAAACGGTGATACCAAGTCCATGATGATGGACCACAGGGGACAGCCTCCAGAATTAGCTGCACTTCCAACTCCAGAATCTACTCCAGTTCTTCAACAAAAGACTCTGCAGGCTATGAAAAGTCAGTCGGACAAAGCGCATGGTAACCTCAATGCTTCGCGAAAGGAAACCCCACTAAAAAGCCCTCAGTTTTTTCCTTCTAGTCCTCCACCCCACTCTCCTCTAAGTCATGGACATATTCCCAGTGCTATTGTTCTTCCCAATGCTACCCATGACTACAACACATCTTTCTCAAATTCTAATGCACACAAGGCAGACAAAAAGATGCAACATATTGATCATCCACTTACAAAATCATCCAGCAAAAGAGACCACAGGAGATCTGTTGATTCCAGGAACACCCTGAATGATTTTCTGAAACACTTAAATGAAACTACTAATAATCCCAAAGCAATTATGGGAGATATTCAAGTGGCCCACCAGACTTTAATGCTGGATCCAATGGGCAATATGTCTGAGATCCCACCTAAGGTTCCCAACAGGGAGGCATCTTTATACTCTCCTCCATCAACTCTGCCAAGAAACAGTCCCACAAAACGAGTGGATGTTCCCACCACTCCTGCAGTACCAATGACCTCTTTGGAAAGGCAGAGGGGTTATCATAAAAATTCTTCACAGAGGCACTCAATATCTGCCCTTCCGAAAAATTTGAACTCACCAAATGGTGTTTTGTTATCCAGACAGCCAAGTATTAATCGTGGGGGGTACATGGCTCCCACAGCAGGCACTAAGATGGACTACATGCAAGGGACGCCTGTCACGGTTCACCTCCAGCCTTCCTTGTCCAGGCAAAGCAGCTACACGAGCAATGGCACCCTGCCTCGCACAGGAATAAAGAGGACACCCTCCCTAAAACCCGACGTGCCACCAAAACCCTCATTCGTCCCTCAGACAACGTCAGTCAGACCACTGAACAAATACAGCTACTAGGACATGTCTGTGCTAAAATGAGTGTGGCACTGACCTGTACAGGTTGTGAAATGATGTTGTGGTAGGCACTTAAGGCAGAGACTTGCTTGTTACTAAGGAGAACAAAGTGGCCAAAGAAACTGTCTTTACTTGAGCAACATCTGTGTCTTGCCACATGTAGCTGTAGCAAGACTTCGTGTACTTGCTACAAGCAAACACAAAAAAAACAAAGGAAAGTGCTGGTCATTACATTTCTTTTGTTTGGAGCTAAGGAGACATGTAGCACAATGGGGTGGGGGCTACGTTACTGTTCTAAATAGCTAAACAACAGTTGTTGGGAAAAAATCAGTAAGCAAATACTTGAAAAAATGGGTTCCATTTTAGACTGCCATTAAGTGTGGTCATTCCCATTAAATGTGAACATTTTACTATGTATGCATTCACCTTGCCTCTTGCACAAATGTCAGAAAATGGTAATGTCTCAATGAATAGCTGGGTTAATAATCAATTTGCTGGAATTAAGTCTCTGGCCCAACTGTAGCATTATTTTTTTCTCTCCATGTGTGTGGCATTTTGTTTTTGCCACAGATAAAGCTGTGCGTGTGTGTGGATGTGTGTGTGTACTGTACACACTAGGATGTACTTAGATTCCCATTGCATCTTTTATGCTATGGAATTGTTTACATTGAGCATGACTGAACAAACAGATGACTCTGCCTTCTGCAGCCCGCTGGGCTCAGCTCGGAGCCAGCTACGGATGAACTGCGCATCTCTGACAGCCTTCTGAGGGGAACGCCTGGATGAAAGAGTCACCCAGTCAAAGAGTGCAGATATGTTTAATTCTTCATAACTGTTATGCTGCTATTGATTCAGAGCTGTGCATTTCAAATCTAGTGTTTTGGGCTGGAACGGGGGAGTTTTACTGTGTTTCCACAGTGCCTCCATCCAAAACCTGGCCACTGTGAACTTGAGCCCCTGTACTTCTCACTGAGGGCAGCTAATAGTCAGTTCACTTGGCAAATGCCTGTGTAACTGGAGAAGGTCACGTTTTTGTTGCATTTAATAACGCCCTACACACTGATAGACTCTTGTCAATAAAAAAGGAGAAACATTAATTGGCCTGGCAGAAGCAGTCTGTGAAAACTCAACAGTAGTGCAATCAATTTGTTTTTGTTGTGTAAAGTAAGGTTTGTTTTTTTCCAAAGTCATGCAGGTAATGACAATATTCTGTAAATATTATGTGTGAGTTTACCTGAATCTGTGCATTTTGTGCCTTATTCATGCAAATGATAAAAGTACTAAAAAAAAAAAAAAAATTAAATCTGTCAAGTGTTCTCACTATAGCACATATCTCCCGAGTGCCAGTTGTAAAACCTCTCAACAGCACCCGAAAAAAAAAAAAGAAAAGATAAAACGCAAGAATAATTAATGGTAACTAAAGGCAGCCTACAATCCAAGAAGACAGCAGCATTAAATCACCTTACCATGATAAACATTCCACTCCAGCTCTCTGAAGGATCAAACAGTTATAATGTGAAATCAAATGAGGTTTCTAGGGTAATGGAACACCTGCTAAAGTTGTGTAAGCTATTTAGTAGGGTTTACAGTATCCACTTGCAGCTGATGTTCAACACAGATGGCTATTTTAGCTTGCAAACTACACACTACCACATTGTTTATTGAACATAACTATAGAAATAACCATGGCAGAGGAATATTCATGAATTAGCGGGACAAACAACTGCAACGGGTTTCAGAGACGGTGGAGATTTATATTATGTGTTCAAAGGGGAGAAAAGGTTAGTCACTAAGAACTGGATCTCTGTTACAGAACAAAGAACAAAGGATAGAAGTAGTCATTTTTTTCTTGTAAGGCTGTAAGGGACATTTATTTCCTGAGACCTCTGGATCCAAAAATCAATGATCTTTCTTCCTAAACACTTCTGTCTTGCAACTAAAACACTACAGATTAATAACTATTAAAATGTATTCAGTTGTCAGAAGACACAAACTGATCCGAATTCACTTTACAAATATTAATACAGACTTGTGTGACCCGGAAGATAAATGTATGTGAACCCTGATAACCTCCTGTAACATTGTGCTGCCTTGTAGATGGTAATGTGAGTTCTCTCAGTATTTATGTTGAAATTTCTAACATTCAACCTAGTCCTTATTCTGTTAATTTAATAATAAAAGATGCTTTATCCATTTGTGCAAAGGTAAACGCAGATTGTATCTTTTTTAATGGTACGGCATAAAAAAAGTAACCCTTAAATGAAGCTGCTCTATTACTATAGAGTACTTTAACATGTATAGATATCTTGTAAACTTGTATTGTGGATGTGTAAATAATACGTTCTTTGGGTTTTTAACACCGCATGTAAAGTCAAAATAAAATATTCCCATGTACTGAGTGTGTAATTTCATTCTTAGTGCAGATGTGTTATGGGATTACTGTAGGGGAAGATCTCTGCTTGCCTTCAGCAGCTCTGCGAGGAGGGCGCAGAGCCCTCGGCCGCTCCCTGGCCTGCGGGACTTGCAGAGGTGGGGTGACACACCCCAGGGTCCTGTGTGTCCTCTCCAGCCACACTGAGCTCTGTGTCCCTGGGGCAGAGTCTGGGTCTGTCGGTGACTTTCAGCCTCCTGAGGCAAATACAAAAATCAGAGTAACCAGCATGTGGTGTCGGGGCTGCCCACACAACACCAACACCATGCGCTGAAGCTGATCCCTGGAGCTCCATCCAGGTTTCAGCTGGGCTCTAGTTCCTGCAAACCTTTCTTATTAAGGTCAAAAAATACCAATTTTGTGCAAATACAGTACAGTTTTGAAAGAAGGTAGTGTGTTCCTTCTACAATGTAGATTACAAAAGGTAGAGCTAATTCCTGGCCAAATTAATTACTGACTTACATAGCAGGACATTCCTAAATACTTATTAATGCTTAATAATTGAAACTCACATTTCAGGCAGACAGTTAAAGCCCAACAGAAAAATAGATGCTGTATATTTAGTATGTGCCAACATCCCACACAATTTTAAAATAAGGTAATTTAGTATCAGAAAACAAATATAACATTCTTTTAATTAAAAGTTGATTTTTGATAGTGGGTATAAACGATTTTTTACAAGATTATGCTGTCAAGGTATTAATCATTTGAAATTGCTGTGCATGTTATAACACTACAATAGTATCTAGTTGTATCTTACAAAAAAAATTCTGAAGGAAAAAGAAATATGGTGCTTAAAAAGTTCCAAGGCTATAATGGCGCTATATATTTTCTAGTACCAAAGAAAATTTCTATTTTTTTATTAGTATGGGGTTTTCTTCATTGAATGTCTTCATTTATGAAATGAAGCATCAAACCCATACAGCTCTCACAACATGCTGCTTTAAAATTAACTCTGCCTTTGACACCAGTGTCAGCCAGTGTGGCTAAAAGCTTTCCCTCTGGAGGGGCTGTGCCTACCTGAGTCATCTTCAGCCAGGCATTAAAGGTCATCATGAGAAAATTACAAATAGCTGTTTTAGTGATGTTTAAATGTGCATCTGCAGCACAAACCAGGGATATTTTTTGTTCAGAAAATGCCTCTATTTTATCTAAAATGTGTCAAGTGATCATTTTCTGGGGTTCCATGGTTTGGTCTGTATTGAACCAGCCTTTCCTTAACCAATAATGTGGTGGCTGGATGGGTGTAGCCAGACCATTATCCCCCAATATGCTCTGTATGCTACATGGTGCATGCAAACACCATGTTTTATTTATTTATTTTTATTTTTAAATAAAATAAATAAATATTAAGAATTTGTTAAAAAAATAAGTACAAGAAAACTCACCCTTTACTAATAGAGATGACTTGTATCCAATGATGATGCCAAAGCAGTCACCTACAGAAGCCCCATTCTGAAAGGGAACTTCAGCAGTAAGAAAAAGCTTAGCAAGAAAATGGAGTTTTCTCCTCCAATGCTTTCCTGGGTCAGCCAGTTGGCTTTAAACACCCTAAGGTCTCTTGTGAAGAAAAATCCAAAGCCACAGGTGGTAAAGGAGCACATGAAGGGTGCTTGATGTGCCCAGGGTCACCCCTGCAAGGGGAGATCCCCGCACTGTGGGATGTGGGGCAGGGCAGCTGTGGACACGGGAGGGAAGAGGAGAGGCTCCTGCTCAGCTCTGCCTTGCTTTGGGTTTTGTAGAAAAGAATAGTTTTGAACAGAACACAGGCAAAACACCAAAGGGCTGCAGGCCTGTGCTAGTGAGATGATTGCAAGAAAACCAATTTGTAAAGCTGTGAGTAGTTATCTCTATGATTGCACTGCCAGAACAAACCTATGGCCTTTTAAATTGGGGTCTTAAAGTAATCATAGTAGTTAGAAAAATCAGGATGCCTCTGTCTTAGTGCTGTCTTGCTAATGAATCACTCTGTGACCCTGGGAAGATTATGCAGGGTTTATGCTGTAAAGGCTCCTCAGAATGCAGTGGGTTTAGTGCAGCTGTTGTGATCTGTACGGTTTTCTTCTTAATGCTTCCTTCTTTCTCTGTGATTCTGAGCACTAGCAAGGACATCCTGCAGGTAAATAAAGGGAAAGAGAAATACCTTCCCATCTGGGAAAGGTTAGTATTAGCAGGAGTAGGGAAGAGTTGGTTGGTATTTCCCCAGGTGCCTATTAATTTCATGGTATGGAAAAATATTTTTGAAAAATTGATCACGACAAAATACCTCATAAATGCAGCATCTGGACTTCAGCTGGGATGTGCAAGCTTTTCATATAAAAAGTACTACCAGGAGACCAACATACCAAGACTGCATTTGTTGTTCAAATGTCATCATATCACAGTATGAAAAAGCAAGAAAGCAAAGGATTTGGGAGGAAGAAAAGCCACATTAAATATTTAATTAGATTCAGCTTTGCTCAGAGAAGTAGAGGATCTCGCCTTTTTATTCAACCCTGCTAAAGTTCAGCTGGTGTGAGGACCTGACTCTGGTCCAACCATTGCTGCCTGCTTGCAAACACTTCCACAGGCATATTGCATTGGCCTGACACACATCTGAAATTATAATCTGTCCCAAGCTCTCAACTGAGAAACTGTTTCTACTCTGCCTGAAACAAAATTTATTGGAAGCTCTGATTTTATTAGTGCATTCTGAATTCATCTGAGGGCCTGATTTATGGTCTCCTCACTTGCTTTTCTCTGACAGTCACTAATAACTTTTCTGAGCTCTTCCCATTAAAATTGTAACTACATCCCAGCCTGTGTCCTACAGTGAAGGCTGCTGACCAGACCACAGATGCTAGAGGGTCCCCATGTTTAGGTAAGGATTGAGAATTCCTTGGGCTGCAATGGTGGCACTGCATCCTTCCCTACCAGACTGGTGCCTCTGCCTTTCATGTCAGCCAGAAAGAGTGTTGCTTAAGCTACTGTAAGGGTAGGGGAGGAGAAGAAAATCTACCACATAGACAAGCTGTCCTGGCCATTTTCAGTAATGATCCCCTTTTGTCAACATAAAAGGAATTTTATGACAGAAAAACGTAATGGCTAAAAAAATAAATCCCAACCCCAAACCGACCTGCACGCATCTTGCTGTCTTTGAGAATGAGAAGCTGTTTTCCAGGGCAGAGTCCCACTGCACAAAAATGAGCAAAAAATACCAGTTCTCAATGAAGGCCCTTCTGTAGGATCATACCTGGCTGTAATAGCTGTTTTGTAACTTTTTCCAGTAGCTGACCTTAGCCATTGGCAGAGGCAGACCATGAGCTCAGTGGTTTGCTTCTGCAGCAGTATTGACAGCCTCTAACATATGTCTGTTCCTGCAGAGAAATGGACAGCTGCCTAGTAAGAGAAGAAAGGTGGCAACTGGCTTTTAATTTGAGTCACTTTAAGCACAGGGTTATTTCTAAAATCTTTTATTTACAATACTGGCCTCACATGAGGAAAAAATAATCAGAAACAGATCAGAGCAGATGAATCATAAAAGCAATGCATAAGCTAGCTGCTCCTTCCTTTTCTGTGCACTGAATATCCATGTGATTACTCTGATTTCCTCAGGAATACATGTTGGTCAATTAACAGCTTGAGATGTTTTTTTCTGTTAGAGACTAATGGCAAATTTTTATGATCAGGCCGTGTTGCATAACTATGAATGGCCATTAGTCACAGGTTATCGTGCCTGGACAACAATTAGGTGAGAGAGAAGCACTTCCAATATTAATGTGGCATGTGAGAATTGATTTCTGTGAAAGCTTGTGCATGCAGCTCTAACATTCCATCTCTGTCACTGCTGCTTGGGTGAAATACTGCCTCCATCGAGGGAGATGGCAGAGCTGCTTGGGGCCAGGCCTTTGCCCTCACTCACTCAGACGTCCCCAGAAAGCAATTCTTAAGGAGGTGTGAGCAAGGCCAAAGCAAAGCGGGATGCACATCTGCAGGAAAGCATTTGCAGCCCCCAAGATCATCTCTGGCCACAAGTGTTTGATAGGGATCAAGGCTCCAGGGTAAGAAAAATGTCGCTGTAGGAATTACCTTCTTTTTCTGGTTGTTGGAGAGTTTTGCAGCAGGTACTGTCACAGGAACTGAACAGGCTTGCTTGGGTCAGCTGACATTTTGTGTGTGGAATCCTCTTGCCATCCCTGGACCACCGTGTGTGTGGCTGCAAGTCTGCTTTTAAATTCGCTAGCAAATCCCATCAAATATTGGACTCAACTGGGACATAAGGTGCCAAATGCTGAGCTTCCAGGCACAAGAGAAAAGCCAGGTGAAGGTACCCAGAGAGCTCATTGAGACTGCTGGGAGGGCACTCCTGGTGCTAACAAAGCAGAAGGCGGCATCTTGAGTTTGTTTCAGTTCTGATTTGCCAGTAGAATGGTAAATCAGGCACATCTAAATATAAAAATCACAAAATCACAGAATGATTGAGGTTGGATGGGACCTCTGAGATCATCTGTTTCAAGCCCCCCTGCTTAAGCAGGGTCACCTGGAGCTACTTAAACATTCAAGAAATCACTGACCTGAGCTAGGACCCTGGACTGAATAACAGTAAAAATGATAATTCACCCTTAAAACCCTTAAAAGAAGAACTTTCAGATTAGGCAGGTCTTCTAGCAGACAGGTGAAGTCTTCCTTCTACCTAGACTGAGGGGAGTTTAGCTATTCAACTACTCTTTTTATTGCAGCACTTACTTGTCTTTGACAAGCATAGAGTGCACATCTCAAACAGCCCTTCTCTGTTCAGATCCCAGAGGATATCTGCCGATCCTAATGCACAGCGCACCGTTCTCCGTGCGAGCCTTTCATCTGAAATGACATCACGATCAAAGGCAAGGTTATACAGAGTGCAACACACTGAGAAAGTCATGTGATATTTCAGAGCTGCTTCATTACTGGGACGAGAGTTCAGAAAGTACTCGAAAATGACATTTTACTATACATGATATGTTCCATATTACAAGCATTCCTTGCTAGTCCCTGCTGCTTCAGTTAAACTGCAGTACTTGGTAAAAGACTGGATTTGCTCTTCCACAGGAACCAAACTCCAGGTAGAATTACTCCCCATACTCTGAGGGAGGGGATACATCTCAAAAGGCTCTAATACAAAAGGTATTCTAGACCAAGAGGGACAAAATATCACATAGGACACAAAGCAAGATCAGTTGTCAAAAATATACTTTTTGTCACATTTCAGATGAAAACCATTTAGAAACCTGTCATCTCAACTTGATGGCGGGAGGGAGGAGAAAATGTTTGCCCTGAAACTGGTTGACAGAATGAACAGCTTTTTGATGTTGGCTTCTAATAAAATCTTGCACAAATGCCACCCAGCTAACAATGTCAGCAGTTTCTATCTCAATCCAGTACTGGAGCTTTTACTCTCCTCCTTGTGTTATCTGAAACACAGTCTAACTTGCTTTACACAGAACAATAACTAACCTGTCATGAAGCTGCACTTTACTATTTTAGTAGTGGTTTGGTTTTTCATAAACTCCTTCCAATGAAGGCTTCTCTCCTGAACTGCTCCTTTGTAGGATACTCCAGCATCACTTCCCTCTGCTTCAGATGCAAAGTGAAGTCAGGATCAGAGGAGCTCAGCTTCAAAATGGCAGACTTCACCTTCGTTGTGCCACCCAGTCTCACACCCAAGCTTGTCACAGCATGAATGACAAGGCAGAACCTTCTCCAGGATGGTTCCCTATTAAGTCCTTCCTATCAAGCATGAGCTCCTTCATCTCATCAGTGTAACTCAAGTATTGACATTTGTCTCTCTGAAAATTTCCCCAGATCTCCATCAAACACCCATAAGTAGCTTGTCCATAACAGGGTCAGGGAGAGAAGTGAGGCAACAGACCCAAACTGGGGGTCTGAAAGCAAGTTTGGAAAACTGACAGAAACCAGCAGAGGATACATGTCTAAATGCCACTCATGCCTTTGAAAATCCCCTCAGCTGTTAGGCCTATTTAATACTTGCTCTCTGTTCAGACATTAACAAAGACGCCGGCTCTGATGTGTAACATTCACCCTGTAGACATGGGGAAGACCCATGGCATCACTGGACAAGACACCAAATCCCCTAATCCCAGCCCTACAGACACTGACTAGCTAATGCCTCCTGATGACAACAGAATTTCAACCAATAACCACAGATTTACAAAGCCCCTAATATATTTTTTAAGAATTTCTCTACTATTCAAGGTTACAGAATCTGTTTCCATTTTGGGGGCTACTTTCCTCGCTGGGTTTTTCTGCTGTCATGGCTGTTGTTTTAAAATAAAGCAATTCTGGAATACTAATAAGTCTATGTGAATTCTTTTCCCCCTAAGATTATTACAAACGTTGACATTAAATGTACTAGCCTGAACTCAGTTTCTGTCTGATTTAATATATTTATGCCAGCCAACCAGCAAGTATTTTTTTTTTAATTAACCCTGGAGGTTAAATGGAAGTTTACTAAAATGAGAATATGTTAAATGAATAATTTCTCTTGCCTTCTTTCAGGAAGTCTCTCTCTTACCCCAATAATCAGTTCAGCTGCAAAGAGATCAATAAGGTCTTTCAATTCAATGAGTAGAAGGCATACATTAAAAGGTTGGTAACAAACCTGATATACTGGAGAAGATATTTCAGCTTTTATGGGGTTTTTTGACACTAAATCTATCTGCTAAAAATTCTCGAGAAAAGGTTACTGCCCATACACTAATATTGCCAAATAGCATAATTTGTTAGCACTGCTTGGGAAGATATCCTGGCATTTATCCACAGACACAAGTCTTGTCTGTTAAATCCTCATTACAGAAGAGAACACACTTTTAATCTTAAAGCATAAAACAGCTTCAGAAGCCAACCATAGTTGGCTCTTCCCATGCCATAAATGAGCACAGCAGGTTACACTTTCCTAGACTGTAAAATCCCAGTTGAAATCTGCCCTTCCCATGAAGGAGACTCCCACCTAACAGCTCACCAGGCATGGTGTGTGCAGCCCAATACCCTGCACACACCCCCATGACACTTCTATTAGGGACCCATCTCTACACAGGAACTGGGTATTGCTCACCCCAGGAGTGGTCACTCACTACAGTTCAGTGCAGATCATGCTTGTGAGCTAAGGTTAAATCCACCATGATTTAGTGTCAGTCTCACTGAAGGACATGGAACAGTATAAAATCCTTCAGTTGTATCCTCTTTTGGGCTGTAATTATACCGATATCTTTAGATCATTAAATGTACCCATCATCATACGTCTATCGATCTCAAGCCAAACATGCAGGCTCCCAGGGAGAAGGAGTGAGTTTTTAAGAGAGCTGAACTGGAACAAGAACTCAATGACAGCATCCATGCAGAGCAGCAGAGCTGAGCTATGCAGCTCCCAGCAGAGCAGCCAGCATGTTTACATCCACTGCAGGAGGATGTGTTCTGAGAATTTCATGCCGCAGAATCCTCTCCGTGGATTTAAATCCTCAGAGACACAGAAGTCTTGGTTTATTCCTGATACTTCAGTAAAACAGAAATCACCTGGCAGATGCTTCTAGTCATGTTTGACAGGAATTTACTATCACTGGTTCAGTTCTCATCACAGTCTTGAGCTCTCCTCAGTGGCCCCATTTAGTTCTTGTTAAGTAAACACAACTAGCACTCAGGAAAGTGCTCAAAGTAAAGCACTTTATATGAGGTGCCTGACTGAAATAAGCATTTCAATTAGATTCATTAAGTAAGTTATTACTTGCTAATTGAATAGCAACAGACTGCTAAGGATCACTTACTGAGGTCTAATAAGTATGTAAGAGTGAAATCTACTCTTCATGTAATTCCATCAGCAATAAACTAGTATAATTAGCTTCTTACTAACAAACTTAAATTGTGGGGAATGTTGAGGCAGATAATTGGCACTTAGAAAGATACCTATAGCAAGTTAGTGGGGTATCAATTAACATACTTATGAAATGTCAGTTTAAACTCTGAACAAATAATTTATACCAATGAGCTTGGGTTACTTACTGAAAAGCTATTTAAATGCTTAAACTTTCATGTTCAGAAAAAAAATTAAGTCCTCTCACTGCTCTTTTTAAAAAATTATTACATATACTTCATTTCCAGGTGCATAACCTATGAATTATCTTCAATAACCATCAGTAAGGACTCTGGGGGTGCTGGCTATGAATCCTGACATGTGAGTGGTTCAAGGACCTGTTTTCCCAGGCTGCTGTCTGCTCAGGAGCATGCTTGCCTTTCACCCCTCACTCTCTCACACCATCTGAAGCCTATTTAGCAATCTATTTTCACAAAACCGTGCTTCTAAATGAGTGTTAATCACCTAGAAAGAGCTAATCCCTGGTCCCTGCACTTTAAGACTTAACCATCATAGGACCTCACCTTAGTTTGATCAAATTAGGGTTCATACCCCATGACTGTGAAGTCTCATTTTATTACATAAAGAATCTGAGGCACCAAAGCAGCAACTTTTGTCGAGAGATGACATGGAAAGACCTCATGGGATCAATTCCTTCCCCAGGAGCTATTAGATAAAGTCTATGACATTTGGACCAACCAACATGAGTGAGAGTACAACAAACATAGTAATTGTCTGGTCAGGAGAAGCAGCAACAGAACCAACAGTTATGCCTCTAGCCCTGTGACCTTACCACAGCTCCATGTTTTCCTATAGACATTCTCCAGATGTTCTAGAAATTCTTTATCTTCATGTTAGAAATTTAAATCTCTCTGCTCTCTGATTTAATATGCAGTTTGGCTGCAGGAAATGAAGCATTTTGCAATGGCACAGTGTGTATGGAGCACTGCTGTTTGTATGCAAAGTCTGAGCCCTCAAACCTGACAGAGGCCTTGGGAAGAAGGCAAGAAACTCCCACTTCAGGGAGCAAGGGCAACTCGTGGTGGCAGAGGTTTTGGACTGGAGCCTCAGTGCAGGTGTCTGCCTGCAGTGAAGGTGGAGGCAGAGGCACGGAGGCAGGAGGATGCCAGGGCAGAAACCAGGCAGGAGAACTGAGGACAGCAGGCAAGAGTCCCCAGCTGAGCACACCAAGGTGCGGAGCAGACAAGGTGGAAGGGAAGGGGAATACAGGACTGGGGGCTGAGCCTGGGTGAGGAGGACAGGAGGGCCAGGAAGCAGGAAGTTATTGGCAAAGGTGGTAGTACTTGCCATTTAAAGGGTATCTGTGCAAACCAATTTTAGAAACTTCTATTTTAAATTGGGTTCACCCCTCCCCCTTCCCCACATACAGAAACACACACTGATCCATCATCTATTTTAAAAAATTGTCAGCATATCCTCGACAGCTAGCTGTGATTTTTTTTTTTCAGCTATGCTAGCAAAAGCCCTAATGTAGACACAGATATAATATGAGCAAAAGGGAAAAAAAAAACTTTATTTTTGCCAATACAGCTTCTTTTGCTCAGGCAACTGATACAAGGTGTTTTTTTTTTTTTTTTTTTCCTAGTGTAAGCTTCTGCACTCTGAGTGATTGCACTGTCAGTGCAGCTGTGCACTAGGTTCAAAAAAGGTGTCCACAAGACCTTAAATTGTGCTGGGGAAAGGACAGCACCCAGCACTGTGAAATCCTGTCAGTGCCTGGAGCTCATAGGTAAGGATGAAATAAAAATACAAAATAATCCAGAATTTCAAGTCCACCATTCCCAAGCTCCAGAGTAATGGCAGCTAAATTTTCCTCATTTCCCAATCTTCCCAAGAAGCAGCTTCAGCCCAGTGCAGCACTGCAGGTAATCAATGCCTTCTTAGAGTAAATTATATCCTAAAACTTAGAGCTGGTTCAGTGTCCAGAAGCTGAGAAGTATGAGAAGGAATTTTCTGTTTTGTATGAATGGAACAAAACTTAAGCATCTAGAGGGAAAGGCAATCTCAAATTATAAATAATGCAGAAACTCCAACATACCTTTTAAAGCCTCAGTCCCTTTATAATTTAATGTTTGAAATGCTATGCTATTCCTTTGGAAGCTTTTCTCTCTCCACTGCTGATGATGGTCCATCTTCTTAGACACTTGAATAATGTCTCTCTTCCTCTTGTAACACCTTTTTTGACTGCTGCTCATGCATAGTAATGCTAATAATCTTGCAGCTTTCAGCAACATTTTTCTTCCTTTAAATGAAAGCCTGGTTTTATGCAGGGCTGTTTTGTTCAGTACCTTGTCTCCTGCATGCCCCTTTCACTGCACAGGGTACCTGTGTACATACAAATGTCTATTTACTGCTGCCCATTATGAGCTGTTCATGTTCCATTTAGCAGCACGCAGGAGAATGGGACTAATTGATTACCTATATTGTATAAATTTTGGCAAAGCATAAATGATACAGTCAAGATTAGCTTGCCATTATATTCACTATTTTCCAAATCTCTATGTAAGCATAATCCCTCCCAAAAGAACTTATACCATCATTAACTAGGGACCTTGTGCATGTGAAATGGACTTGATACCCAGCAAATTATACAGCAGATAATACCATGTGCAGTCAAGTAGAAGGATATATTTTATACTTCCTGACAACCACAGAGTTTTACAGTTCTCTCCTTAGAGAAGATGAATTCAGATCCTATCATCTCCTAAATGTAATAACGTAAATATAGACAATAGATAAGTATTAAGCTCATTTGTCAAGGGGAACTAGGCAATTCACCTCAGGTCATGAAGCAAGAAAGGACAAGAAAAGCAAACAGAATCCAAAATTTAACTGTTAGTCCAGTCCTATAACTGGTGGGGACCGCACTAATGTGCTTTGTGCTTCTAAGTTATTTTTAAGCACCTTCTCAGCCATCATTAAATGTTAAAAGGATCTTGTATCTTTTGGAAAGGGTGCAGTTGAAGATCCTGGCTATTTCCAAAGCTTCCTGAAATAGAAATCCTCACGTGTAAATGGCCAGTATAGAATTACAACTGCATTTTATATAAATAATTCTGGTAGGAAACCTGGAGTAAAATCATTCTAATGACTTTGATACAAGTGCACAGTTGGTCTGTGAACTTGCAGCCAGTGCAAAGAGTAATCACATTAATCTGAACACTATTCCAATGGCAGCTGACAACGAAATGAACACCAAAGTAGTCAGCTCCGGCCTCTCCTGCTTATTTAACCAATGTTCCTGCTGCACTTAATATTATCACTGTAAAATCCAGAGAGAACCCTTCTCCTTAAATATAGTCTGGAGACAAAGTCGAAGGCTGCATTCTCAGAAACAGTCACACACTATTAAAACAGAAGAAGCAAATTATAAACAAGAGCTTAGAATAAAGGTGAAAAACTCAGACACCTTCAGAACACTGAACATGATTACAGCAAGTGCCATCATTCGCTTTCCCTTTGAGTCGGTGTTAACAAGTAAAGCATTTTACTTGTCTTTGTTTACCAGGAGAACATAAATACTGCATAAACTACATCTTCTTGCCAACTAAGCTTTGTCTGCAGGATGGCAGTTTGTTCTAACTATGCTTACACTTTCAAAGAGTTGAAAGCTGAGTGGCTGAGCAGGAAAAATGTAGAATGTGAAATGCATTCTTCATTAAATAAGTATTTGAGAAACCTTAAATAACTCAGCTGGAGATTGCCCAAAGGTCTGCAAGGCTCATCAGGATCTATCTCCAACAAGTATTTCATGAAACACCTGAATTTGGAGCCTAGATCCTAGCCTAAATAGAGGCTTCCTAGGGGATTTGGAGTCACCCTTCCTAGGAAGAGGATTACAAAAGCTCTCAGGTCTTTCTGAGGTGCAAATGCACTACTAGAGAATCCAACAGTGCCCTGCCTAGGCTTTCTGTGCGTTCTGGCTTCCCTAATTTTTCCCAGAGAAGCTCCTCTTCCTCGTGTACAGAGTGGCTGCCCAGAGCTCTGCAGGCTCCCTTCAAGGAGCCAGCTGCCCCATGCCTTGATGCACTAACACCAAAGCAGCTGGGATCCTGGTGAAATCTTCCTATTCTGGGAACAGCATTGCCAGGCAGGGCTGTATAAACACTCACAGTGCCTACAAGCTTCACAGGGCCACACAGCTAGTATGGAATAATTTTATACACAAGAGCTTCAAGATGGCTCTGAATGCCAGCTCAGCCACAGCACTGAGTGGGCTCCTCGTGGATATTCTTGCAGAGCAAACATCGAGTGACAACAGGGGAAGGTTCTTGCATTATTGTGTGCTATTTCATGGGGATAGAAAAAAAGCCCCATCTGTCCCACCAGGCAGGCAGGGGGGTTTCAGCCAATTCAGCATGAGCTGATCTAAACTCAACTGTTTCAATGTGCCTATGATTGGCTGGTTCTGCCTCCAGAGCTGCAAGCTGGCTGGAGATCTGCTATTAGGACCTATGGATTGAGAGGAAGGAGGAATAGTTTCTATTGGGTTTGAGCAAAGATGGAGCTGGGCTTATGAAAGAAATTATATCAGAATTTGTCTGTCAATCAACCCAAGGATGAAATGCCCTGAGTGTATTTGTCTTGCTTGAACAAACTAATTCTGATTTCCCATTTCCCATGGAAGCAAAACAAAAGAAATTATACGCCTAAGCATGGCTCTTCTATCTAATACAAACTGAGCTGTACTTCACAGATTGCTGGATGAAAAATTAGCATCAAGTACCAATATGCAGCGTGTAACATCTGGAAAAAAATTATAGAGCCATCCTCATTATATTTTAGAAGAGAAGAGAAAACTGTAAATTGTAGAAGGTAAAAGAAGAAATTCTAACAGATTGCACATTGTCAGGCACTCTATTTCTGGCTGTGGAAAATCTGATAATAAAGCACACTATCACCTCATAGTTCAGATATCAGCAGAAACAAGGCAGCCCCCATGGAGAGCTTCCATGCAATATGGGCTTTCAAAATGGCAGTTCCCCACAGGTAAGAAGCAGTCTGGATGCTTTGGAGAAAGTCTGAAAATGTTTAAAGGATCAAGGTATAGCCTTGAATAAGATATTCTTTTTTTGTATCTTTGGGGGACATTTTCCTTGTTTTGTGCATTACATAAAAGAGAGTGAGGACACTTTACTTATAATAATATCCTCGACAAGCATATATTCTTAGGAGAATAAAGCAAGGATGATTAGAAAGCAAAAACAAAGGAGACAGGAGGAATTCTAGGGACAAAATGTTCTTGACTGGCTGTGGAGAAAAAAAAATTCAAGAGCTGCAAAACAGCAGCCCCTGTTATTTGCAAACACGTACCAAGGAGGCTGAGAATAGATCCAATGACAGCTGCAGCCTAATTGATAGGAGACTCGCCTAACAGGTTGTCAGACTGCTGCGTGGCTTCAGTCCAGGCCACGCTGCTGGAGGCGCAATGTTAGAAATACTGACAAACGTTTACTAAAAATAAATAAAAAAATATTCCAGGGCAAAGGGAAATATGGCTCCAAGTGACTACTTGCAAAATTGTGTTAGATCTCTAGGAAAGAGGAAAGTAAGCGGCAAAACGTGTGAGAGTCCCCTCAGGGCCTGCAGGACAGAGCAGGCAGCCTGCCAAGGCACTCCAGGATTGTGCTGCCTGTCAGGAACGTTGGCTCTGGGTGTGCTGAGAGCAGCTCTCCACAGAGGCAACAAAAATAACCACCAGATCAGCAAAGAGCACAATCAAGAGAGTTGACTGGCTGCAAAAGAAAATTATATTAGATGTATAAAGATGGATCTGTTTAATGGTAGGAAGGAAACCACAGGGCCAGTCTTCGAGCTTTTTTTTTACTTACCAGGAAAAGGATGTATGGTTGCCTTGGCCAGTAGGAATGGGAAAAACTATGAGAGAGTTGAAAATGAGTTAGGTGGGCCCTCAGCCCATCTCATGCAACACACAGCCAGTCACATTTGGGAGTGTTTGAATGCATTCAGCTACATGCTAGGACAGAAAACTTGAAAGAATCCTCGGTCTTGAGCTCCCAAGGCAGCAAGGCATCCAAGCAAGCTGCAGAGCAGAGAGGTGAACAAGAGAAAGCTAAAGCAGAAGGAGGAGGGGGGAAAGTGAGAAGCCACATGGATGAAAGCCTGCTAGGACTGTGAAGGCTGCTCTCTTTGATGGAGATCCAACCTTGGTAAAGCTGAGACTATGTGGGAGGAAAACAATCTTCTGAAGGTAACACCTCACATTTAAGAGGCACCTAGGGCAGGAATATTGCTGTGTATCTGTGCACAGAGGAACAGTGGGACGTGAGTACGCAGTCCCTCTGGATTTACTAGGACTACTGATCAGACAAGTAAAGTCGATGCCTGAAGAGAACTGGGAAAAACAGCACTGGCTGAGTTCTCCATCTCTTCTCATTGTCTTGGGATTACTGCATTTGACACTTCTCTGTTAATCTCTGGTGATAATCAGCAAATTAACACATTCAGAATTCATTCCAAAAAAAAAAAAAAACAAACTTCATTAATTTCTATAGAAAGGAACTTGGGACCAAGCACTTCCTTTACTTGGTCATACCCTGATATTAATTTCTGTCTCTGAGAATGTCCAAAAATATTGTGAAATACCCATAAACAATGTTATGCAGAACTAACCAAGTAATTTGAAATAACAATAAACTCAAAAACCTCCCCATCTTCATACACTACAAAAGAAAGGCAAAATGCAGCCAGGAATCATTTGCTGCTTTCTCCTTTATGGAAATTGACATTAGGTCTTTATCATCCCTGAATTTAAGCTCAGAAGGCACTGAGTTTTTCCACAGCAACATACAGAGATCTAACAGAGGGCCACCATGAAAATCAGTGGAGAAGCCATATGGCTAACAACTCTCCAGGGTACGTTCCATATATACTCCTCAGCACTGAACAAATCCCTAGGTAGCTAAGGAGAACAAGAAAATTACTCACAAGTCAGGGCAGTCTGGATGAGGGGAGCTCACTGCAGCCAAGGCTGCTGCTACATGACAGTGAGGCACTGGCAGAAATGGGCTTCAGAGGTAGGTTTCTGCAGAAATCTGAAATCCCAGCCTTCTCATCACAATATTCCCCTGAAGAGCAACTGCTAGGAGACTCCTTCTCCTTTACTACATACGTTCAGAAACTGTTTCCAGTATGGAAAATAGCAAATTACAAACAAGAAACTTAGAGCAAGAATCATGAAACAAAGTTACTAATAAATGGGGCCAAAATTCTCGAAAATTTTATGCTTGGCGGATGCCTGTGCACATACAAATACCCAGTTTATGCATGCTGACAGATCAGAAGACTGATAATTACAGCAGGAGGTGAGCCTATTTGCAAGCTTCACAACCAAATCACCTCTGGATTGTGCACGTTCTGAGAGTCTCAAATTAAGAAAAGGAAATCACACAAAACTTTGCTACACATTCACAGCCCCAAATCTGGCTTAATCTATTAGTTACCTCCTCTGCTGTTAACTTTAATGAAAACCCAGTCCCTCAGGCATGGGGAATATAAAGTTCTGCATCATAAGGCCTAGTACTCAGTACAGTCCAAGGTGCTGTGTGGGAGAGAAGACTGTAGACAGAACCACTATTTCTGTATTGTTTATGAAATAGGCTCCCTGAAGAGTATCCTTGCATCACATTACTGCAAGAATGATATTACAGCTTTTGCTGGAAAACAAGCATCTCGATTTTTCACATGAAGTTTTTTCCCCCCTTATAAAAGCTTCCAACTTGGACTGGGTGAAATTTAGAAGCATGATCCCCTTATTGACCTTAATAGAAACAAGAGTGAGCTCTATAATAAGCTTTTATTTTAAGGCAGACAGGCTCTTTTGTACTGTGGTTTTGTAACTTCACTAGACCTTAGAAAGCATTAACTTGTTTTGAATTCACAACACTACTCCTTAAATAGTGGACTCTCACCCCAGAGAGTAAGGATGCTGGAACACTGACCTCCCGCATCCAGGGACTTTGATCATGAGTTTGCATCCCAGAACTGAAGGTCAGGTTTAGATCTCAGCCCAGTATATGAGCACATAGTGGGAGTGAGGAGTTATTTTCTAGGGCACATGAGTCAAATGCTCCATGCTGATAGAGAAAATGGTATGGTTACTGAATGTAAAGGAGTTACTATTTCTTTACAGCCAGCCCACTTCAACAGAAACCTCTGCAGGAAATAATGTGGAACACCTTCTTACTGAGCAAACTACTGAAAAATCTTGTTTATTGACAGGGAGCAAGAGATGTGAGATAGCAGAGCACAGGAATATGCAAATACAGTTTGGAGTTTTACCATAAAAACATCTTTCTGCTTTTAAATGGAGCAAACTGTATTTAGTCCATTTCCCCAGACAGTACAATCAGAATTTTTGAAATGCCATTAATTATTCATAAATTGCATCTCTGTCATCCCAAAAAAGCCCATCTAGCCACAGTGCTCAAAATTCAAAAAAGGGCCGCACATGTCAGAAGGGGATCCAAAGCCCCATGCACCAAACTGCCAGAGCACAGATATGCACATTTGAAGCTCCATCCCTTGTTAGAGCATGAATCCTGGGCAAAGCTGCAGGAATCTTCAGCAGGGCTTCAACACTCAAAGTGACTACAGTGACACTGTATAGTTTTTTTGAGCTTTCAGGCACTCACCTGAGCTCCTGCTATGCTACAACCAACCAGCATTTGATTCACCTTTCACCTAAAGAAAAGTGTTTTCTACTCTGCTTTCAGTAGTGTAGTTTATAATTAATTCATAACTCAAGTGATTTGAGTTTCAGTTACCATTATTCAAGGCTGACATACAGCAGGGATTTGCACCACAGGTCAAGGCCATTTGTTGACCATTCCTGACACTCTCCAACATAGCAACAGAACTGCTCAGGAACATACTCTTTACAATTTGAGAACTGCAATCTCTGACTATGTTCCTTCAGCAGGTTCACACTTTCCTTTGGCCATGACAGTAAAACTCATCTCTGTGGGATACTACCCAGGACAAAACTGTGCAAAGAACTCCCCAGAGCCACAGTGCCTTACAGCCCCACTGTCTGTGCTAAACGTATTTCTAGTATTAAATCCAAATCCCAGCATAGATGACAAGAGAACAAAAAAATCCAACTCCCTACTTTAAGCACCCTAAACAGCCCTCTGTAGCCCAAGTGACTGTTGTTGGGAGGTAATAGATGATACTATTCACAACAGACAATGATTTCAGGTACTATTTGGAGAAAGGGCAAAAACATTATACAGCAGAGCACTGCTGCCATATCCTACAAGATCATTAGCACAGCATTCTACCTTTGTCCTTTAGCACTTTTAGGATCAATTCCACAGGTTTTACTAAAGCAAACAGACCATAAAACTAAGCCCACATCAAGTTCTTACTCACTATCATAAACATTTCCAGGTACATGCACTTTCTTCCACCAGAAAGGAAGAAGCCCTGTACTACCAGGGACACCCCAACCAGCAAACCACCCTCTCTGCACACCACTGAAGTGGCCTCAAAGAAGGCACTGGGAAATGCTGGATCAGAGCCTTTCTTCATTCTTCCACAGTCCTGTATGCAGTGACTAAAAGTTGTATATTGCCCATCAATGTTTTGGCACTGTAGGGTTGGAGTCAAGCAGCTTTTGTTTGGCTACTGTTCACAACCCCCCAATTAGTGGTTTTCTTAATCATGTGAATAACAGCTGTTTTGTCAAGGAGCATTTTTTAATCACTATCAGTTCAAATAAAGATTTGCTAATACTTCAAGTCATACAAAACTGGCAGGTCACAACTGTTTCAGGGCAATCTTTTATACTTACTGCTATCAGAAAGGATGCTTTACCTGAATTGTTGGTATTGGAACTCTTACTGTTTAAAATATTCAGCAAGGAACTGTCTTCCTCACAGGTGCTGCAACACCAGAGATTACATGTTGGTTAATAAACTTCAACTGCCACATAGGAAGATTAAGCATATGTACTAAACATAATTTGTCCAGCTTTGGTCTTATAAAGTACACCTAACAGCCCATTAATGATCAAGTTGTCACTATTATTATTTACTGAAAGCAAACACCTTGTCATTGTACAAAGGGAAATAAGATCTACTCCTTGCCCCACTAAGTTAGAAAGATTCAATCACTTGGCTTCAATGAAGAACTCAAATGGGCTAATGAACAAGTGAGTGACACTTGCCATAGACCATGCAAGAAACCATTCAGTAGCAGAAAGGTGCCTTGGTAAGTTGTAAGGCTATAAAAACAGAGGTGTAACCTTCAATGCACATTAATCCTAACCAGTTAGACTTAACCTGACAGTAAGTACCAAGCACTAACAATACAAGAAGCCTGAAACTGTGAGAAGGCAGACAAGCCCTTACCAGTCTGCCTGGTCCAGCTTCCTGGCTTCAAACTCCACCCCTGAAAGCCTTTGTGATGGCCCAGGTTGACTGACTTTGAGAGGAGTGCTGGTGGCTTAGGCAGACATTAGATTGCAGGTGAACAGTAGCAATGGCCACAACTACCTAGGTCCCAACAGGATCACCAGCTATTGTTTTTGCTAGGCCCTGTTTCATCAGGATTATTGTGTAAAGGAACAGCATAGAGGGTTAGCAAAGGAAAGACAACCAAGAAATTCAGGTCCTTTCTGCATGACCTCAGCAACATTCTCTGCCCTGCGTGTGTTTTAGTCCCTCACTGGTAAACAAGGGCCAACCTGAAGGACAAAAGTGCTGTGTGATAACCCAGTGAGCAATCTGTCATTTTGAAGGTGTCTAACAGATTGTATGTTATACATTGTAACATATCCATTTTAACGTGCTAAGTTCAATTTTGTTTCAAATGTCTATGTTTTTTACTGTCTAGCATAACAATATTATTATGGGTCACCCCTTTACCACATGGATATATTCCATCATTCTATACTACAGTAGTAACTTTCTGTGTACAGTATGACAATTATGACTATGTTTCCCAGAAAAATTCCCGAAGAACAAAAATCTGTTAATTATTGAAATTATTTTCTCCATGTGTGTCAATTCACTTAATCCTGTGTACAGCTCAGCAAGCTTTAATCCTTCTGCGTATTTCCAATTCAGTTATATCACCCTTTTAGCTACTGCATTTGCTCTTAATAGAAATTTTCCCTTGTGGCTCATTTATATTCAAGAGACTATGCAGGTCACCCAGTGCAAATATTTTTGGATCATTGGCAATGTCATTGTCCAGAATCATATTCACTCTATTTCCTCCATTCCCAGAATGAATTTACTAGGTATGGGATGCTGGAAAAAAGCTCTTGTTCTCATTTCATATTTTACTGAAGAAGCAAAAGAGAAAATAAATGAAGTCTGATTTGCATGAAATCATGCATTCTGTACCTTAGTGTTGAACAAGAACACAGGCATTCTTTGAGTTATTTCATGTCTGTTTTCTATATTTAATTAATCTCCTTCTCATCTTCTGTTAAATTAAGGGAATGATACATTAAGTTATCAATAACTTAACATCTTCCACTTCATCTGGCTACTAACCCCACCCTAACAACACTGCCTTCCTTCAAGCTGGAGATGCAGCATTTGTCTCTCAGTACTCACAATCCTTAACAACCAAATGCAATTTAACCTGTTGAAAAATCCACAGAAAGAGGGAAAACAGGGAAGCTCATCCTCCCTGTTGGCTTTCCAGTGGAGAGCAACAATGCATTTATATTCTGCAGCTCCTGCTTCAGAGGACATTGTGCTCCTTTGCTCTCTGGTGCACTTTGATCCCCCAGGCTGAGCAGTGCCTTCTCAGCCACTTCCAAACTCTGCTGCAGAGATAGCCCCAGACAAGCCTGTCTCCTGGAACTGCCAAGTGACAGATCAAAGCCAGAAAATTGCCCTTGTTTCCAGTGCTGCTTCTGCAGTTAACACTTTGCGCTCTCCCTGCCAGGCACTTGAGAGGCCTCTCTGGCTCCTCCAAGTAAAACCTGGAGCCTGAAATCCTGTGGGTGTGAGAGACAGCCCCAAACATACCCCTAAAGGCCCAACAATCAGATGATGTGCCAAGTTACATGAAATTATCTCCCTTGTTTCTCTTAAAAGAGACAAAGGAAATGAAAGCCGAGCTGGAAGCAAGGCTGTGTGTACCCCCTATTCCTTATCCGGCCCCTTCTAGACATTATTTACAGCAGCACTGGAAGTGCTGGAGTCTGCCTTTTAGAGCTCACTGAAGAAGGCAGTGG
This sequence comes from Anomalospiza imberbis, assembly GCF_031753505.1. Classification (NCBI taxonomy): domain Eukaryota; kingdom Metazoa; phylum Chordata; class Aves; order Passeriformes; family Viduidae; genus Anomalospiza; species Anomalospiza imberbis. Next base: position 11,023,237 of record NC_089693.1, on the reverse strand, counting down.
GAACCCTTCCAACAATTCTGTGGCCTTGCTGAAAATTGCTGAGGTTTGGTCTGCACTCCTTTAAGGCTGCAGTGAGAGTATGAGTGGTGGGACACAAGCTAAGCTGAAACTGCTGTTGAAGGAAGGGGTAGGGGAAAGAGACACAACACCAAACTATTCTCAAAGTTGAGAAAATAATAATTAAAAAAAAAAAAAAAAACACCAAACACCTTCCAAGCATTTTTCTTCAACTTTAAAGAGCAGCTGCAGCTGGAGTGGTGCCCAAACTGTGCAGACTCACACAGGAGACACAGGCTGAACATCACAATAACTTCGGGTATTGATGGTTTTAAGACCTGAGGAGCCGGAAGATAGTGTTGCCTTTTCCAGCCTCTTAACCCTCAAGCTGCTGCAGAGGCCAAGGAATACCTACTGCCACAAGAGGCACAGGTTTAATCCTCGCACAGCCAGCTCAGCCCTTCATCTTGCACAGACAGATAACTTGAAAATCCCACAATTCATTGAGCATAGGCTGTCGTGACACAGCATTAAAAACAGACTGCAATGGCTTTGCAGCATTTTTCTAAGTGTGTCAATTTGCCATAGCACTCCCTGTCTCTCCATTCTTTTGTAGCATGCTGGATGAGATGGCTGCCATTACTGCCATGTGCCAAATTTCTGTGACCTATCAGAATTAAAACAGCTGCATAAACATAAAATGACAGATAATCACAAGTGCCTGCAATCTTCAGATAAAAGCAGCACACAGAATAACAGAACTTTTTTTAAATAATATGATTTTGATTTAAAAATGCAGCTTATTTTCCCCTGACACCGCTGCTCAGATGGACAAACTTTACTCAAAGGCAATCTGTTTATTGTGGGTACATATCTGTCCATGCTTTTATTTAAAGAATACTTTGCTCTGCCTGAGTATCATGATTTCACATCTCCCGTATTAAAAGAGGGGTTGCCTGGTACCACTCTTACCCTGGTGTGAGGGAGAATCCTCAAAAATGGCCATGCAGGAGGAGCAGCACTGCAAATCTCCAGCTAGCACAACCTTCAGCAGCAGATGTATTTGAGGGGCATGTTAATTAAATCACTCCAAGCAAGGACAGAATGACATGATGCTGTGCTGTCACCCAAAGCCTCTTACACCCTAGTGAACCAGGTATCCCTAGGACAAGCACTGCTTTTGCGGGTTTCAGTTTGATATATATTTTCCTACTGCAGTCAGACCAACACAAACAGCATTTCCTGTATTACTCCCGCTGCTTGAAGGATGGTGTGGAAACTTCATCTCATTTTCCGGATATGTAGGGAGAGAAACAAGGAGGTGAATATCTAGAGAGCTGGCAGAAGTGCAGTAAGAGGAACTAAAAGCAAGCCTAGGGAAAAGAAAGCAAAAGTAGACTGAATGCCCCGAACTTGCACAGTGGTCAGTAAACTGAATCAGGTACTGTGGGAGAAGGGGAGTTAAAACAGCTTTGTGTGGTAAACACATCCAATGCAAGTCCCCAAAAGAAGGAGATCTTCTAGGGGTGGCTTTTTTTTCCCGATTCCAAGGGAACCAGCAGAGCTCAGCAGGATAGGGCAGCAAGGAAGCAAAGAGATTAGTAGAAACTGAACAAAGCAAAAGGACAGGGGGTGAGGGGGTGGAAGAGAAGGATACAAATGAGGAAGGGAATATTATTTTGTAGAGAAATACAGTACTTTTCTGGGTCACAGCCAATCTGAACTTACCTTAAACTCCTATTTCCCATTCTCTCCCAGCTGGAGAGATAATTGCCTGACTCTAGAAATATATTAGTCATTTTTATGTCTATGATCTCCAATGCCAGCACAAGGAGTGCTGTTATACAAAGCCATGCCTCACCATAGGCTACAAGTACAGAACAGGACCCCCTTCCCCTCCTGTATCTGAGATCAGTGTCTAAGAAAAGCACAGGAAACATCAGGAATTCCCAAGGATCAATGGGGTAAGATCTTCCAATGGTTTCAGGCATATATATTGTATTCCTTCCCCAAGACTTTCATATGCAGCCTGATTTATTAGCCTTAGTCAGCATTCTGTCTTGTACACCTGCCAGAAAAGCACAGTAGGATGAAACATCTGGTAAATTTGTTCCCATTCTATTATGAGATATCTTCAATTCAAGTTTTAGTGAAAAGTAAACAAGTAATTGTCTTTAAAAAGTGCTTTGCTTTGCTGTCAGAAAACCCTGGCAATCAGCAGTAGGCATTAGTCCTCTTTTCAGGGCTGTCAAGGGAGAATAGCTCCCATTGTGAACCACTCTGGACCAGGCAGAAGATCATGTGTATCACTGCTAGTTCAGTGACATTTGACTTGTTCACCAGTGTCTGCTGCAGCGGTGCCATCCAGTGACATTTGCTTACACTTTAGGAGCACCTGGGGACGCACAGAGCACACAGAACACAGCAGGCTTCTCCTCCCTGCAAGGCAGGGTGCTGAGGAACCTCCCAGCTCAGCTCTGAACTGACTCCAGATCTGGTGCAATTTGACAATGTGCAGGTTCAAGCCTCCCTAGAAACAGCTTGGGGGTTTCTGACAGTACACCACGGTGCCTTGCAAGTGTCACCAAATGCAGGCTGTGGTGATAAACAGGTACAGCCTATTGAGCTCCAGGCAAGAAAAGGAGGTACTTAACAAATGCTTCTGTATTCCTCCATGCTGGCTCCACGTGTATGCAAACCCATTGGTCCCACATTATCCTTCCATATAAGGCAGAGGCCAGAGGCCATTTTTTCAGTCTCTAAATTGGAACAACACCTATAGAGAACCTGCTCTTCGTTTCTGCAGGTGAATTCCAGCTCTCTTCAGTCACTTGGGCTGTTTGTGGAGAGAGGTGAATGTCCCCCACCAAAGGAGTTTTTAGTGGTAGTTTAATTCCTAAAGAGAATCATTCCCCTCTTATGGTCAGCAACTTTAGTAAGTGGCTGTGCTGCAGGAAATAAATGTATTGGTGGATCAAACTACAGCACTTGACTGTATTGATCCACAGGGGATATTTTTTAATTGGTAAGGAGCCCTTCTAGAGCCATCTGACTTTCCTACATACCTATGGCGCATGGTATATTTGAGACAGATTTAGCTACAAAAGACCAAATCAAAAAGACAGTGAACACATTAGAGATCATTACAGAAAAGAGAACTGCATTAAGAATTAGTCCATCTGTATAGGAGCAGATACATACATTCATGGCAGGTTGTGCACTGAATGATGGTATAGCAGAGAATATGCTTATCTGTGCAATCCACACAACACACTGTCTGCAGTCAACACATTCCTACGTGCGCTGGCATGAGCCATTCGAAACTGATTTTCCATTAATGCCAGTTCTCATGTTACACCATGCCAGGGTGCTGGAGCTTGGACACTGAATGAGGCAATCCCTGCCACCCTCTTTGGCTCAGGGTAACTTTGGGACAACACAAAGTACTTGGAGTAAAACAAGATAAGACATACAGTGAAAAAACAAACCAATTAGAAGTGCCGTCGGAGCTGGAATTTCTCTGGGAATGTGTGATACAACTGGAGAAGGTTTAAAAGTGCTGCAGACAGTAATGTGTCTGCCAAAAAGAAAGCAGCTGTTAGAGAAGGGAACTTTTTTGGGTCAGGGCTAGTCATAAAGAAGATGACATTTTTTGCAGTTCTCATTTAATCTGGGCAAAGAAGGCTGAGTGGGGAGAGGTGACAGAGACAGGAGCAGAGCTGCAACCGTGGAAGATTAAAACATTTCAGAGTTGTGTTTAGAAACAGTCTGCAAAAGAGGCTTCTGTCAACAGAGAGAAATTTTGGACCAGTCGAATAACAGCACCAGTAAGGGGTGCTTCTGAGAAATCCTCTTGAACCTGCCAAGAAGAGGAGTTCAGTCAGTCCAGACCACAACTGATGGGGAGAGGACAGTCCTCTTCTGTTGCAGGCAGGAAAGAGAATGAAGAACGAGACTGGAAGAGAAAAGGTGCAAGGAACCCATAGCTGGAGCTGAGTGAAAAAACAACACATGAAGCTACAGACAATGCCTATCATTTGGAGAAGAGGCACAAGAATGTGAAGGAGCTCATTTGAATGGGATCACAGCATGGATATTGCAGGAGTGCCAGAAACAGTGACTTCAGCAATGAAAGAACCACCACAGATACAAAGCAAATGGGTAAAAAACCCTCCCATTTACCAAGCAGGACCCTTCACTAATCCCCACTGTGGGAGGATGTGAATTGTATGCTTGAATAAATAACGAACTGGGAAAGAAAGAATATGTGATAAATAGTACCATGGAGAAAAGTACAGACCAAGGGTAAAACACATGCCAAGGTCCTGGTCTCAACAGAGTGAACCAAATGTGGACAGAGGGGAGCAGAGCAGCTGGGGATGCAGTGTGGGGCAGGCTAACTGCTGGGCTGGCAGAGCTCTGCCGGAAACCAGGGACAAAAGCAGGGAGGAGGAGGAGGGATGAGACAGATAACAAAGCTATTGTAGACTGTTTCTATGGGGAAGAGCCAGGACTGGAGGAACCTTGGTCAGCCAGTACACTAAATAGATGTGAAAAGTTTTACTTCTCCAGTGAAGTGTGTAACTAAAGTCACCACAATGATAACATAAGGTAGGATTAAAATACTGTCTCTTTCATATTCTGGTGAATTGTGTTTTGAATTAAGTTGTTCTCCCTACCACAAAGAAAAATTCTTTTTGTATAAGAAAGTAATGTAGCATTTGCTGCATCTGCAAGTAATGTGTCCTGATCATCATGTTTGGAGGAAGCAGACAGTAGCTCCCTGCAAATCTGCAACATGGATAAAGAGCACTTTCGAAATGTTAGAATTACACAAAGGGTTATTGCCTTGTTCAAGACAGCATCATTCCGCTCTGCCAAGCCATGCTAACAGAGCAGATCAGACCTGTCACCTACTTGCCCATTCTGATATGGCAAGGGACAGCTGCAATCACACTGCCCCGGGCACGCTGCAGGAGCCTCTCTCTCCCTGTACCTCTTCCTCACCTTTCTGCCCTGCTAGGAAGAAAAGGCCATGAAGTAAACTAGAAGTACAAGCTGTAAGAAGTCTCCCTGCCAGGACTGCCAGAATTCAGCCCAATCCAATGGGTCAGCAGAAATCCAACTTATTCCAGGCTCAGAGACTCTAGGAAAGAGCAGCAGGGATAAGGATAGGGACACAGCGTGGGTAGTGAATAAATGAGAGAGGTTTGTGAACAGTGATGTGGAACAGCTTTTTTTCTGTGAGTCCCATCAATGTGGGAGCCACCTCCACACTCCAGTTGTCATACTGGGCTCTAGCAAGCAACTTTTTTGTTACTTTTTCTAGCTGCTATCTCAACAGAACATTGTTTTCATTACTTTCCCTATAATTACACTTTATTCTAATCAATAAAGTTAATGATGAATGATCAAGAAAATACAGCAGAGAAGAGAGGAGAAAGCTGGTTTTTTGCTCCGAGTGGGCTCTGATAATCAATGGCAAACTGTTTAGAAGCCCAGTCCCAGCCATCAGAAAGCAACCCCTCAGCCACTCCACCCTCTTGTTCCCTTTGCCACCCTCAGCTTGGGCCAGCCTCTGGTGTTGGGCTGCATGGGTAGTGACAAGGAAAGTGGGAGGCAGGATAGAGAATGGAAGAGATAGACAAGCTCCATATTTAATCTTCTCTGTTCCTTGTAAAGCTACCATTGCCTTGCTCTTCAACATTTTCCCCCTCTTCTCCATGGCTTAGAAACAATAACATCTGAACAACACCAAAAAAAATGTAATGCTTTAGGGATATAATCAATATAAATTAATGGATTTTTTTTTTTTTTTTTTTTGCCCTAGGGAAGCACAGGCTCCATATTTCCTTCTGTCTTTTCTTGCAGCTCCCAGGCCTTTTGTCCTGTGGCAAAAACTTCCCATTGAAGTGCATGGCATTTTCTGGGCACTATATCTTCAGTATATTCTTTTCAGCAGTGTATTTTTTTTGATAGTCACTTGAATAATCAGCAGTCAGTGTTAGAATACAGCATTGTACATTGACACCCATAAGCCCCAGGAAGCACCAGAAGATGAAGAGGGAAGCCTGCAGTTCTTCCTGGCCTCATTTTCTTTCCTAGAGAACTGGTTCTTTCTTTCCTACATACAACTACCCCACACAGTTAAGGCCAGCCCTAGTTATCTACATCCAGCTCTTGTTCCCATCCCTAATATCATACAACTGGACCATGGGGGCTGTTTAGGCCAGTAAGGGAATAACATGAGCTTCTAAAATTGTCCCAGAATGAGTCATTTGCACAACAGCACTCTGTATTTCAAACCTGAACCTCTCTTTAGATGTCGCAGTACTTAAAAAGGCATGTAGAAATTTTTCTTTTTTAGGTCTAAGTTGATTTTTTAAATGTTACCACAGGGCTAGTAAAGAATCTGGCTGCTTTAGGTCCTACCCTTTGAATACCAGGATGCATTTTGTAAATAATTTAACATGACAGCAGAAATTAAGGAAGGAAACACAGAGCCAAGTCAGAAGGAAGGAAAGACTGTTCTTTTATCACAGCTGAAACCATTTACTTTTGTTACATGTACTTATATGATTTCTTAAGTTCTCAGCTCTTTTAATGTTAATTCAAGCTTGCTGTTTCTTGCTGACAGCCAGCCATATGTGACCTGCTGTTCTTTATAAACATAACACACCGTGCAAGATGATTATGTGGTTGCAGACAATGGGTTTTTTCCTCTCCTGCAAGACTAAATTCTATCATCCTGAACCACTGGCTTTCTGCCTCCTCTCCTCTCCTGCTCTGAATTTGCAGCATCAGAGGCTGAGATGTAAAAGATTTTTCAGTGAGAAGCGCATCTTATTGGAGACTTCTTCTGCTTCCCTGTAGTTTCAACCTGTCCTCTTCCAAGAGTACAGCTGTTTAACCAAAAGTTAAACTGAAAACCAGGAGAGGGGATAATCCCACCTGAGACCAAGTAATGGCTTTCACAGGGTTTGTGGAAGTACCATCATCCTTCTTTAATCTCCCTATCTGGTAAGCAAGAGGACTTTTGAATGCCTCAAAACCTGCTCAATTAGCTGCATTGTTGGAAAGTCTGCTTGTGGCCCACTGTGGCAGGGTTGAAAAGAATAAAATCACAAAAAGAAGCCATATTGGCATTTTTAACTCAGGAATTTCTGGTTTTGTGATTGAGTTCTGCAAACACATACAGAGGCCTGATCAGGAGAGACACAAAAACTTCAGACAAGACACTGCACACATACCAAGCAGAAGCTGACCCAGAAATCACAGGGATGGGGTTAAGGCTGAAACAGAGTGAAACAAGGCCATGTGGAAGCTCTGTCTTACCATAGGCAATAAGTGCACTCAATCAAAGCATCTCAGAAAGAGAGGGAGAAGGAGAACAAGCAGGCTTTTTTGGGAAAAAAAAAAAAACTCTACAAGCAAACTGTGAGTTTGCCATGAAGGAATCTGGGGGAGTATCCCAGATAATTACATTGCTCCTGTTTCACAGGGAAGCAAGTGCTGTAGTTTAGCTTTAAACATGATCATGGTTTCACTGAGGACAAGCACCACCAAGGGTCTACTGCTTGCTGAAACCCTGCCAACCCTTCTGAAGTTGTTCCTTTTAGATATACAATGCACACCAAACCTTCGCTATTTCCTTTCTCATAGGTTTTTTTCCTTGGACTTGGAAAAGCCAAAAATTGACTGGAGCATTGTGTGGTTCAGCGGATTTACAAGAATAAAAGCCATCCAGTGAAGTAAAATACAGGAAAAATAGACACCAAAAGAAAAATTAATGCATGTGTAACTAAAAGTTATGAAAGGTGTATGAGAAAAGGGACATGATATCAATAAGTGAGCAAGTGCTGGAATAAAACTAAAAGAATAAAATCTGGCTAGGAAAGGCTGAAAGGAAGAGTAGAAAATATTTTCAAGGAATAAAGACAAATAAGAATTTTTCAAGTACATAAGACACAAAATGTTAGTGGGGTTCTAAGAGAGTACTGGGGTTATTTAGTAAGAGATGAAAAAGATTGCAGAAAAATGAAATCTTTACCAAGTGTTCATAAGAAAGGATGTAGGACTGAAGTAGGAGAGAGAATTACTTTTTCCATGAGAGAGGAAAAATGCTCAAAGAACTCTAGGCACAAATAGAAGGAATAAATAAATTACAGCTCTGCATAGAACAGACAGTCCCCCTGCCAATCATAGGTAAGGCAAGAAGGTCTCCTAAGAGTGAATTTTAAATATCTTCTGTGAGAGCCGAGAACAGAAGAAAAATGGATTCCTATTATATTCATCCATTGCACTCATTTGTCCAACATGAAACAGAAATCTGTACAACCTTCCAATCTTAGGTACTTTGAGAGCACAGATCATCCTCAAGAAACTATAGTTATGCTATTTAAGTCCCTCTTATGCTGCAGTGGTCAGATAGGGAAAGACTGGTTTTGTGTCTAGCCCTTAACTTGTATACAATTTCATACTTTATATTTAGCTTTTGAAAACTAAGTGTATTGGCATAGGGTTGCTGTATTATAGCATTTTAGGGAACACTAAAGAAGTAATAAATATTGTCAGATACTGATCCTTTCTCCTTAAAGTGTTTTTGCTCAAACTTGACTTTTCTTTCTGCCATATCTCTATGCTTTCTGTTAGAACACAAGGTGACCTTTCCATGCTTAATTATCTGAACAAAATACACAGAACAATAATGCCAAAAATGCCCCTTGTGCATTCAACTACATTTGCAGATCTTTGAAATAATCTAACCTAATCTCTTCTTTTTCAGGTTAGGGTGAATGTAGTGTGAAATAACCAAACGAGTAAACAAGGGAAGGGAGGATGGACAAACACATGTTGACAAATATAGGCCAAGCGATAGAGTCTGTGTGTGAATACACAGGAAACTGCTCCCCTGCAGAGTTTGACTCTGTTCTGAAACAGACACTTAATAGCGCTTTGCCTTTATATAGAAATGTTCATACAAGCATCTAAAGGCATCTTTCAAACAGTCACATGCAGCACAGTGTGGCAATCAGAAACTACCAAGAATAATCATTTTATGGAAGAGTGAATTGATTTGTATAGTCTGGATGATTTATCCTCCTTCTTCACAAAAAAAAAAAAAAAAAAAGGTCAGTGAAGAAGCTGGGAGTACAACATGGAAACCACTACTCATGAGGCTCTAATTATCATCTTTGCTCTGTGTTCTTCAGCCTTGCAGACTGACAACACTGCATAGTGTGAATTCCCCACTCTGCACTTGGGAAGTATGTGCTTCCTTCACAGGAGCACACCTCTACCTGAACACTGCTTGGAGCACACATTGATGTATTTTTGCTAGCAGGAACTGAAGCCCCACACACTCACCTCACTACATGTAATTTGTGGCACATTCAACTGACCTCTGGTACTTGAACTTCTCACCTACTGTTCATGTGATGAGGCTATTTCACATGACTGGCAGCATAGCTGTGCTGGCACAGCCGAAAATGGGGCTCCAAATCCATTCTTGCAGGAAGAAGTGAAATTGCAGGTACCCTGAAGTCCAGTTGGGCACAACTATGCCACGCTGGAATAGGAGAAACAGGAGCTAGTACCATGTCTTATCCATGGACAACTTCCAGAGCTCCCCCAGGATCAGGTTCTGAGAGAGATGTGTGCCTTGGGGCTCTCAGCTAGATGAAGTGTTAGGTAACAGCTCAATGTATCATGCAGCTCTCCACGCAGAGGCCTTAGAAAACTCTTCAGTTGGCTGGAAGCACAGTAAAGCTCAGGCATACGACACAAAAATGTTAGAACCTATTTCTATATGAAGAGGTACTTAAGTAGTTCAGCCAATTAGACTACTTGATTGGCTGTCATTCCAAACACTTCCATTTTGCACACAGGGTGCCTCATGCATGAATGAACTGAACATGGCATTTGAAGGCTTTGCTTCTTGTCAGTGCTTGTATGTTTCTTTGTGGAATATTCTTGTGCATATTAATTTCCCTAACATTTTTCTGTAAATGCTCAGGGCATCTAATAAATTAAATTACTGTTTATTTAGTTACTGCTTGGTTATTTAAGAACTTAAGACAAACATATGTAGTGACCTGAACTTGAATTACAGAATTCCTCATTTGCAGTTCAGCTATCAAGACAGAATAGTTCAGCTTCTCTTCACAGTCCTCTAGCCTGTCCAAGTGGACTCAGAAGCAATTGAGATAATTCAAATGGAGACACCCCCAGGGTGTCACATGAATTTAGAGAGAATTGAGAAATAAGAGGAACCTTTAATCCAGGAGAAAAATGTCCCTTAGGCAAAAATTTCACTAGGTACTAGAGACTTGTGGGATTATCCCTTTCCTCCACAAATGATGCAGTTCAGTCTTCAGCTCCTTACTGTACAAGCAGTCCTAGAAGCTTTTGTACACCTGCTCTCTTTCCTGCATGCTAGAATTAAGATGCTCTTAATTATGCAAATAATTTATCTTGTCTTTCACTAGAATACTGCTAAGCATTTATACAAAATCCTTCACTAAACTCACTCGTGACACATTCAGAGGTTGGCACTCACCATCTCTCTTTCCTGGATGACAAGAGGCATGGAAAGAACAGACCTAGATTAGGAATTACTTCTTGAGTTTTCATGCTGGATTCAAAATAAGAAAGGTTGTCTTCTCACTTTTAAGGTGTCTGGATTCACACAAACCTTTGCCATCTCACAGGGAAAAGTAATTTAGCCTGAGGTACCCAAATTTCCAGGAGAGTCCTTGGGTACAATTCTGCATACACAGGTGTACACAGACCTCTATTTCTGCTCCACAGTGCCTGGATAACAGCCTAACACAATTTAAACACCAGTTCACAGCAGGTTGATCTAGTACACCTCACCCTACCACAGCACTAGTTCTGTGAACTTCTGAGTGATGTCCCAGCTAATGGCTTAGCAACTCATATGAACTCTTGCTTTCCACTCTGACTGGAATAACCGTCTTGAAATAATTAATTATTTCAGGAGAACATAATGATACTCATTGACATATTTACTAGACATATTTACTAGTCCTTTAGGACCTGCATTACTCCAGTAATAAATCTCTCCAGTAATAAATCTCTTCGATCAACCAATGTCAGATTATCTACAGAGGTTTAAGAATAATTAGTCTGATTTACCTTTACGTTTCTTCATTTCTAAGCTGATTTAAAAAATTGCTTCAGTGCTACTACAATCCCAGAGATGGAACAAGGTTGAACTCTGCTTTGCAAGAAATCTGGAATAATACAGTATTTTGGGAGGACTGGTAAGGAAAAATGTCCAGTCAGTGGGGCCAGGATTTAAGTGGTCCTTATTTGTGTCTCATGCTCTTTGAAGGGTCAGAATCTCACAGAATTGCAGAGGACCTCCAGAAACCACCTCCTGCCCTCCTGCATGGTGGGACCAGTGCACCTCTGACTTTCTTGACAGATGTTTGTCCAATCTGTTCAACAGTGCTCCAAATGAGCCAAGGACTTGGTCCTTGCCTTTATCTCAATCCCCAAGATAAGTGAGAAATCAGGCATGTTTTCTGTATATGTCAGAGAAATTAAAAACGCAATGGATTTTCATATCAGACTGTTGAGCACTAATTACAACAGTGTTTTCCAGCAAACCAGTGATTGTAGGCTAATTTTCTGTTATGAAACAGAAACCAGGGTTAATGAGGCTAATTGTGTCTACCAGTGTTTCAAACAAAAAGGAAGCCAACTCAATTTTGAAGCAAGTTCTTTGTCAGGAACAAATTGAGGAAAATTGCTACAGTTGTACCAGCATTTCCTAAAATTGCCTAGTACCATGCCTGGGAAACCAACACTATAGAGCACAAGCTAGTGGCACAGAAAATGAAGCTTATTAGACAGTAAGTATATTGAGTTTCACATGCATGGCTGTGTGACATACCGTGATGGTTGAGCTGTTGAAAGCAATGCAACAGGGAGTCAATAAGAGAATGAGTGACCCTCATTCCAGCTTTACTGAGGCACTACAAGGAGAAATCAAAGTATGTAGTAATATATGTCAGAAAAACAAAATCTTCAAGTTCTATGTCTCATCTGCAACTGATTAATTAATTACACAAGCTGGACTGGTAAAAAATGAATGCATTGCCCGGCAAAGCAAAATTCACCAGCAGAAGTCCTTTAAAAAATAATCAGTTTAACCTCTTTTGCTATGAGCTGATAATTGTATTAACTACTCAGAAGAACTGACTGACTTCAGTGACAAAAGACATAAACAATATATACAGCATAGTACAAACTGGTGCTGCTGGGGAAACCTCATCAAATGCACCTCAGCATTAGTGCCCCTGCTATTCCCTTCCCAGTCCTTGTTGAATCCCCAGCCAGGCCAACCAGCAGTGCTTTGAGTTTGTGATGTAACCAACTGGAACTAAAATGCAGCCACATTCATTTGCACTCCAGACTGGTGCCCAAATCAAACCAGTGTGTGCTAGAAAGAATATGAAGGCTTTCAGCTACAAAACATGCAGGCACAATGCCTGCAATTTGACCTTACTGCAAAATTCAGGCTGTCTTGCTCCTATATGTGCTGAAGGCAGAAGCATCCTGGGATTTACAGGAGAGCCTTACTCTGCAGCAGGAGACCTTATGTGGGTGAGATCTAAAGAAAATCCACATCTATACATATGGCTGTGCAAAGAGGAGCTCCTTAGGATGACAGTGCATAATAAAAAATTATGCACAGCAAGGACAAAAAACAGGAAAACAGGCAAGTGGAAGAGGTCCTGTGGGGAAAAATGTGTCACTAAGGAAAGAAAAGAATTAATGTTACAATACATCAACATAAGAGAGAATAAAAAACATATGGAAGAAAGGGAGAATCTTAAAGATTAAGCACAAATAAGGAGACATAGTCATTAAAAAAAGAAACAAAAACGGGCATAACATTAAGGTCAGTAAAGGTCACCAGATCCTTGAACTACATTTCCTATCTGAAAATAATTTCTGGGGAAAGGTGGCAAGAGAAAGGAAAGAAAGTCTCGAGACAGGAGTGGGAAGCACCTGGCTGAGATCTCGACTTTTATGGTGCAAAGCCCATTTGATGTCACTCAGTTTAAAGTTACAGCCAGCGGCTACCCAGCTCCAGTGGCTTCCTGATCTGGGGCCTTTTGCATTCTGTAAGGTGCTCCCTGGAATTGAAGCTTCTCTTTAGAAAAGTGATGTCTGCAGCCCTTCTGGTGTGCCAAGATATAGCCTTCACTATGTAAATCAGTGCTGTGCTGTCTTGCTGAATCTGCAGCCTGAGGTATGAACATCTCCCATTCATCTTAGTGGGATATTAACCTCAAAGCTTCATTGTAGCTCTCCAGATGTTAACACTATATTAAAAAAGTTGTTTAATATACAAATGCTGGGTTTAAGTCATTCACATTTGTACAGCATTTGTGTAGGAGAACTGGATTTTACTTTGATTTTGCATCTGAAAAATAGAACAAAATAAATACCTGAATTTCCAGTCACTGGTCATTCTGCAAATCAGCTTTATTTTGGTTTAGAGATGCAGGGAGGGGCTTAGGCTGAATGACTGCTGTTTTTCCTATTTATCATCTCCAGCTGACATGTGATTCTTCTGTTTGCTTCCAGAACTTCAAATCCTTCTCCTAAAGCTGGTGTTCATACCACTTGGGTTTACAAACCTTTCAATTCACTTTTCTGCACCAGCTTCTACACTCTTTAGTCATGCTTTTGGCTCCTCAGAAGACCTCAGCAAGGACATGGAAAGACCAGCTCAATGATGAGGTAGCATGGGACCATCAGGAGGTACCAGCTGCCCTTTGCTCTCACTGTCCAGCTGCATGGGCAGACAGATCCAGCACTGGAGCAAGGCAAATGCTCCATCTTGCAGTGCCCACAAGGGGTGAAAACCAAGCTTCTAGAAATGGCAGGTAGCTACAAATGCTGTGTACTCACGTGTCAAGTGGAATCACTTCAAATTTTGGAAATTGCCAATAACCACCCTGAAAAACCTTTAAAAGCCTCGCAGTTAAGCAGCCAACACCTCTGGTCTCTGAGTTCCCCATTAGCTCTAGGAAATTGTAGGTAAGAGCCTTAACCAGAAACCACTATCAAGCCCCCACACTTTGGCCTTGAATAAAGACTTCAGTACTTGGCTTACTACCAGAAGTGAATGCACATCCATCAAAAAATAGATCAAAAGACAAATGAAACTGCCTGCTCAGATAAAGCCCTTTTCAAAAAGTTACAAGGGGGAGGGGAGGGCCAAGCGAGAGGATGCAAAGAAATGTCTGTTGAAAGATAAAATAAGCAAGATACTGTGATGAAGAAAGTGAACAATGAAACAGAATCCAGTACAGAGAGATCAAGTGAAAGAAAACCACATTACTATTTACAGTAAAGATCACTCATCTAACATGTAAAATTAGAAATTCACACACTAAGATAAAAGTGACCAGTGAACACTGTTGTAATCAAAAATAATACAGCATTGTATATATTTAAAAAAAACCCCTAACACTCTCCAAAAATAGGAATAATGGGTCTCATTAATAGAGTCTTCATCTGAACTAAACAAGTTCCCTTTATTCACACTGCAATTTTTCCTAGCCTGCCAAAAGAAACCCTCTCGAGAAGTCGTCACAGTGCAGCCCCCCACACACACACATCTGGGCCCCGATGAAGTTCAGTTGCAGACAAGACAATGATACCCAAAGAAACCCATTCACATTGCAAAGACTTTAATTTTCACATGAGTTTGCGTTGCTTGGGCTATATCTGAAAGAACAGTACAGCACTTGGATTTTTCTCTTTGTGCAAAACAATGGCTCACAACACTTCAGCAATCCACTCGGTGCACACACATCTTTGGCTGAAACACAAATGTTCAGTGAATATATGGGACAACACACTACAGTGGAAAATCCTGAAGAGCAAGGAGTACTGAGAGAAGGTAATAATTTATCAGGACAATTTGGAAGACGTAAAATATCTGCTTAGGAAAGTGTCTGTTTTTCTTTAAAAAAGAAAATGAAACAAAAATTAAAACCAACCAACCAAAACCACAAACAAAAACCCAAAAGAAAAAAAAAAAAACCACACACACAAAAAACACCACAAAGACCCCAAAAGAAACAACAAATAAACCCCCAAACATCTTTTAGCAATGAAAGCAAGTGCTTTTGTCTTGGTTTCTTGGAATTTTAATGATAGTCTGTTATTACCAGCATGCCAGTATCCCAAGCAGACACAAGTCAGAGACAATTGCTACTTGGAACTTGTAATTGAGTAGAGAATCACACTTCCACACAGGTGACAAGCAAGATGGTTTGTAACCAGACAGAGTCCCATGAGACTCACCAAAAATTCAGCCATGAAAGCAAGCAAATCTGTGAAAGGCGACATAATCAGATTGCAGCTATATTATCATAACACAAGAAAACTACAACTGACTATGTTATTTACTATTCTTTCCAAATCTGATAATATGCTAACAGTACCTTGTACTTAACAAGGTACTCCCAAGGGCATCCACAACCGCTGACATTGCACCATTCAATCTCTGCCTAGTGAAATTATGCTGGAAAGGCCATAACCTACTGAGCTGGGTTGCTTCTGGTCTCCCTGGGCTGTAAGTCTACCAGAAACAGTGTGATCTGGAAAGCTGTCACTGAGCAGCTGCCAACTCTTCCTGTTGTGTTACAAAGGACAATAAATATTGTTACATGGCCTGAGATTTATCCTCATTATGTCTCTTAGGTGCCATTTTATGCTACAAGGAAAAACACTTGTTGAGTAAAAGGATTGAAAAAGAAGATGACATAAAATACCTCATCTGTGGATTTTAATTTGACTTTACTATGCAGGGTTTCCATGTTTGAGGTTTTTTTAACATAAGCAGCCAAGTGTTCTGCAGATTCATCTGTGGGGCAAAGAGAGATCTCACTGGTGAGCACCTCTGAAAAGCTAAGTTAAGAAGCTAAGTTGTGTCCTACAGGTTTCATATTTTAGGCTTATTAGCAAAGAAAAGAAGTGCCAATAAATCTCTTCATTGTTGTCATCTACATCTTTATCTTTTTCTTAAGTCAGCAGTACTTTTAATCTAAACCTTTTTTTTTTTATTCTCCCAAAGTGGTAAGTAATAATTACATAACTAGTGCAAATCAGAGGCAAATATAAGACAGGAACAGATGTCTAAAACTTTCAAAATATATTTTTATATTGTCCAATCAAACATATAGTATACCCCAGGCATTCTTATTATTATCATTCACCAGCAGCCATCTCAGCAAATATTCACTGAATTCACACCTTAAAAAAAAAAACAAAAGAGAGAGAGAGAGGAGAGATGCAGACAGATGGAATACATCAGTAAGTCAGGAAAACAACTATCTAACCTTGAGTCAAACTTTTTTTTACAGGAAACAAAAAAAGGGATTTCTTACTTTCTGAAACAGTTTACAACATACTAGCAATTATTAGAAACCTTCCTGCACAACAAGTCTTTATAAACATTTTCTTCACATCCGAAAGTCTGCAAGAAACCTGTGGTAGAGAAATGGTAAGGATGGAGAACAATAAACAATATATGAAGAAGGGCATGGCAGTTTTATATGCTGTCCTAATGAAAACATGCTACAGAATTGAGTAGCAAACACCTGAAGTTGCATATATGCTCCAAGAAATATCACAAAATCCAGATAGCAACATCTGAAGATAATGCAACTTTCTTACTGAAGTCAACAATACTTTTACCATTAACATCACCAGGAAGACTAGGGCCAATAAATTACCATGGATGCTCCTGAGGAAGGACAGCACTTGCCTGTAGTGGTCTGGATGAGCACTCTAAAAGAAGACCTTTTTCTTCCAAATAACCTGACCTAAAAAGTTCAAAACAGCATTTCATAGGACAGGAAATAAAACTCTAAGTCATTAAAATACCTATCTTCAAAGGACAAAAATAAGATTCTCCTTATGTTCTTCAGAACAGAAAAAAACCATACATTTAAACAGAAAAATATTTAAGTCACTTTCACTGGTTTAAGTTTTTTGCCATCCTGCTGAAACATCCCTCAATGTTGTTCTGAATTTGCCTATACAATATGACTTTAAATTAGCATATGATCACTCACCAAAGACGTCAAGTGCATTATCAAGACGAGCCAAGTATGAAATAATATGGAGGGAAAAATATTTCAAAGAAGACACAAACTGACCTAGTTTCACAGCCTGTTGTTCCAGATTATCAGGATTTCACTAATGATTGCATTTGTTTCATCTTGTCAGAATGACTTGCAGCTTATGAAGTGCATTGATCTACTGGTGAGAATTAATTGTAGAACCCAGTGACTTCTGTCAAAGTAATATACTTCGTTAAAACCTTTCTGTTGTACATCTTTGTTGGTGTCTCCAAAATTAAAATTCAAAGTTAGCAAAAGCAGAACTCCCTAGGAATCTCAAACATCAACTGAATGCAACAATTCTTTCTCATTTTGTATTCCACTCTAAACCCAAGGTCAGTTAACAAAATATATTCTGTGAATAAAAGCATAATTATTGGTGTAATTTGCAGTGCAAATGAAAGAAAATCATTACTGCCTAATTAACAGTACATATGTCAAGAAATCAGTAAGAAAAATACTTAGAAATAAAATAATAATATTTTTTAATTATAGAAGCTTTTTATCTTCTGCTCTGAACAGAAACCTCAAGCCCTGTTTGTTGCCTAATTTCTTTTATAAATCATTCACTCCAAATTGTGGACATTTTCCATAGCAGACATTTAAATCTCAAGAAGGATTAGTGCACTAAAGAGGAGCTTCATTAATCATTCTCTATTCCTTGAAGCCAATTTTAAACTATGGCTTCTTGATAAAGAAAACATTTTTTTACTACCAAGTTTTGCATGAGAGCTTTCAATAAAAACTCCTCTAGGATGCTGCGACACTTCTAGAACTCTGTTTTTTAAATTACTACTTTCTAACAGAACACTTACAAATGGAGATATTCCATGAGTGTGAAGCTCTTGATGAAGGCAGAACTACACTCAGTTGTCAACAAACCACACAGTCATTGAGAGGGTCAGCTTCCCAAATTAAGGTAATTCTGATCACTGGCTTTTTCAAAATAAAAATAACAATAAACACAGCTGTAATATTATGACACAAAAAGGATTACAGGATGTGGCCCTGTAGGCTCTCAGGTAGAGGAATACTGTCTGCCAATAATTTTGTAGCAAAGATAGTATAATCAGGGTAAAACAAATTTTGGACCTATCCCAGAAGTGAGAAAATTCAAATAAGAGTTTCCAAGTAAAGAAATACAGTTATGCAGTTGATTTGAGAACTTTTTTAAAAATAATATTTTCAGCAATTGTTTTAAGTATCACAGAAGTTGCTTATATGTAGTGACATATGACTTTAAAATGAAGACTTCCCAAAAACAAAGTTCTAGACTAAGCTGATCTAATAAAAGCCACAAGTTAGAGAAAGATGTCACAATGATTAAATTCCAGTAGAATTGTATCAGCAAACAGGTGTTATTGAAGATAGTTTATCCCCATCAGTGTACAAGTCAGTAAAGGCTTGCTTTCCTATCTCATGTCCTAGGGACTCCACCAGCACTGAGCACCATGGTGACCCTTCCATTCCCCCATGCAGGTAAATGTTTGGGTTTGACTTTTTTTTTTGGTTCCCCAATCAATAATATCAAAAGCTTATAGGCAAAGCGAAGAAAACAGAGACAAGAGAAAGCACAATATAACAGTTCTGTAAGAAAACAAAGCCTGTTAAAAATCACCCACCCAACCTCACCATAACAGATGTGACATGCCACAAAGCAAGGGGAGAGCACAGACTGAGGGACAGCAGATTGCAAACTGGTCTGAAGAGGCAATATTCCCTGGGTGAAACCACAGGGTGGCTGTGGATCGTTAAAGCCTTGTCTAGAGATATTGAACTCTTCAGAGGACAGACACAGCATTAGGAATAATTAACTGCATTAACATTCACTACACTGCCAAGCATTGTTCATCCCCTAGTAGAATGAACTTTGGGTTTTGCCTTGATTAGCCGCCACAATCAAGGAAAACATGTCTGAAATTTGCAGACAATTTTCATGCTTGAGGAGAGAGCACTGTCTTATTCTGCAGCACAAGTGCTGTATTATCCTTCACTTCTACAGAAGAAGATGTCAGTATGAGACACACTATATGTGACAATTTAAATGCATGCCCTAGGGCTTAAATCAGCACAGTGCCAAAGTCTAGAGATACTCTCAATCACAGACTGACTGACCTCAACTGCAAGCCGCAGAAAATGGACTACATTTCCCAAATTCTGAACTGGACAAGGCCTCTTTATAAAAGGTCCTGGGAAGAAGCTCATTTCTCTTCTTAAATTGCATTGTCTGTCAACAACTACTCTCAAGCCTGAAAGTAAACAGAAAATTTCCTTGCTTAATTCCATTGGTTTTCTTTTAATAAAAAATATGTTGTTTAACAATTTTTTAATTGTCTCCATTCAAACAAGGAGATAATGTACTATATGGTTTCTGAGTCAAGCAAGCACAAGAAGGGAATTCAAGCTTCTCCAAGAGACTTTGAGGGGTGGGGATGGATAGACATATGTATTTTTCCACAAAAATTGGAACTACAATTACAGGATTGGAGTGGAGCGGGATGGAGCTCCCTGAGAAGCAGCAGTCCACCCCAGTGACGGATGCTCACCCCTGCTGCAGTGCAGACCCACTTTTCATGTCGGCTGTTTGCTTGGACTGCAGACTGCTTCTCTACCAGCATTGCTATTGCAGTTAGGTATGCAGTCTGGAGCAGCAGCGTGATGTCTCCCAACACAGAAACAGCACAATACTGATAGAAAAAATGGCTTTAAAGCGTCATCACAGCTTATTCTCCTCACATGAGCTCCTTAAGGGTGGGATCACTACACAAACACACAGTGTTATTAAGGGGTTACAAGCTTCTTCACACACTTACAGCTATATAGTTACTGCAATATGCTCCAGCTATTCTTGCTGAAGAACCAGGTGGTGTCTTTCCAAAGCAAAGCCTTCCGAACTCAGTCAGTCATCCATCTCACACTCTCAGATGGCTGTAATCAAATACTGCTCATTTTGCTGTGCATTTAAAAGGAGCTCAGATAAACTCTTTACTATGTTCTCTTCACATTTGCACTTGCCTGGACCTCAAAGAGCAAATCCATACCTCCCATGTTATTTCTGTCAGAGGCGTCACATCACTTCCAACGTGCCAGTGAATGTGTTGATATCTGAATTCCATGGCTATTCCCACTGTGGGCTCTCCCTTTGCTGCCATTTAACATGTAGTTCTAGTCAGTTAAGGAACATGGTCTGGGGCCAGCAGAAGAAAACTTCTCATCATTAATCTGCTACTGTCAGCTCTTCATGTATGAAATTAGCACAACACAGGGAACTACTCTAGAGGAGAGCTCTTTGCCTTAGAAACAACAAACAGCTCTGGATATAAAACATATAAATATGCACAAATCTGTACACATTTTTCAACACAGATGAAATCCGTTTAGAACTAACCATCTAACCCACTAACCATGGGCTGGGGGGTCTGTAGATCAGAACTCACGGAGCATCTTGGCAGCATTCTGCTTTTGCAAACCCTCAAATCTGGTTCTCACACATGTGCCCATCTCACCAAGCATTGCAGGGACTGTATGAAATTCTGCATTCTGCCCATTCCGCCCAAAAACTTCCACAATGGACCATGTTGTCTGTGGCTGTACAGCTATGTGAACTGTTGGGGGCTGTGTCCTACACACAGTGATGATACAAAGCCAAAGTGCTCAGCACCTTCCAGAAGAGAGGCATTACAATTCCATCATTTTATGGCAGTGCCGACAGACTTGGCCAACTCCATGAGCAGGCACACCAGCTACTCCGAGACAAACGGGCTGCCTGCATTGCATTCCTCCTGTTCTCGCCAGCCTCTGTCTATCATCTGTTTTCCATTTCAGCCCTCTACCTCCCATTCTTTTAACATATCTGGAGGGTTGAAAAGTATCTGCTGGCTTCCTGGTCTCTGCTGCTGGAAGCAGAGTTGATTTTGTTACTTGTTCCAGAGAGCAGGCCAGAAGCCGACAGCCAAGAAGAGCATCAAGCCAAGAGGTGGAGTTTTAAGGGGTTCATGGGTTGTTTTTTAACTTCTTGTAATCTCTGCCTTCTGCCTTGAGATTTTCCAAGCATATCCAGAGCCAAGAGGCCTGGCCATGACATGTGCTCAAGGTTAGGCCACATGGTCATGATCACAGGCTGCTGTGGATCACTGAGCTGGGAATGACGCCCTCCTTCCTGCCCTCACTGCTGCCCTGATTCAGTTAAAAAATTAATTTATTTTAATTCAAATAATGCAAATTCCTACATGATGCTCTCAATTTAGTCTAATAGTTTACTTAGATTTATCCCACTAGCACCTAACCAATTAAATCAAAATAAGCCATTTTTGTGCTTAAATCAGTGCTTAGGTTTAACTAATCCAGAGCTGGTTTGTCTTTCCAAAAGTGTGGAATAACAAAGAGCATATGAAGGCATGCAGAGAGTATTAGCTCGGACTGTGAAATACAACATTAATCTGCCACCCCCGGACCCTGTGCTGCATGGCCAATATGTCAAACATTTTCACTCTGCTTAGCTCAAGCACATTTTTTGCACTGTGCTCTTTGTCAAAACCATTCAAATAGTTCTCTGCCAGTAAAAGTCACAACATTTTCCTGCCCCAACGTTGCTCCCTCCACACTTTTCTCCTTGGCACCAGCCATTAAGGAAAATTTAAATGAAAAATATCGACAAGATTTCATTGTTTTTAAGCACACACAAAAAGAAACTTCATCTGCTTTTTCCCTTCTTTGAGGGGGAATGTAGTGCCTGCAGATTTGCAGTTCCAACTTTGTCTTCAAGTCACACCTGAAAAACTGAAAACTTGCTTTTATGTGGGTTTTAAGAGAACAACTTCAGAGCTTCTCAAGAACAGTTTAACTGAATTTCAGCAGTCCTACATGTGAACAATTTTGCGAAGAGCTTTGGGATCCTTCAGCAGAGGAAATGCTCTGCAAATGGACAACATTTATCATTTGTACAATGCACACACAAACACAAAACTGACAGAAAATATCTCTTATCTCTAAGGCCGGGCAATATCCACTTCTGAAGCACAGCTTGTCACAGCTGCTCCTCAGCCCACTCTACTGCCTCCTACCACAGTGAGAGAGGTAGCCTGGGCAGGAGGGGTGAGTTTAAGCTTCATCTTTTGGCTGGAAAGTACTTATTTTAATATCACTGAGCGCAAGAGGCACAAGAAAAAGGAACCAGCATTGTTTGATACCTTTTCGGTGTGAGGAAGAATGGCAGCAATGCCCTGGAGGGATCACGCCTGGATCCCTGCATATGAAAAACACCTCAGCAAGCTACAGGATGAAGAGGCCAGAACCTCGGGGCAGCCTATGAACATTAGACATTTTAAATGGCAAATAAAGGAAGGGAAGTATGAAAATATGACCAGTTATTTGGGAAGTGGGTTTGTAATGAGTTGTTTGAGAATTTGATGTTTTGGAGAAAGGAGAGGGAACATGTCTAACCCTATTTGGAAGTGCAATGAAAATCTTCATCCTCTGTCTCTTCCATATGTAGTCCCATGTTATTTCTGGAACATTTTTCCAGAAATATTTGTGTTTATTCCTCTTCTAGACTTAATTCTATGACACGTCTGCAAAGTTGTGCTGATTTCAGTGGGACATTACAAAGGTGGGGGAGATGTGCTATTAGAGTTTGCTGTGGTGCAAAGTTTTAGTAATTATTTGCTCTATTGACACTCTACATAGTAATTTCTAAATCCATCATGCAAGTCATTCTACAAAGAATTTACAGTTGCAGAGACATTCATTTCTTTAGACCTTTAACACTCTACTTTGCAGAGGGACTTGAACTCTAACAGGAGTTTCTTGAACTCTGTCAATACTTCCTGTTCTCAGTCTTAGAGTGCATGGTATCAGTAACTTCAAAAAGGAGGGAAATAAAGTAATGAGGGAAAAGCTATAAGAAATATTTCCCTGGAAATAAAGTAATGAGGGAAAAGCTATAAGAAATATTTCCCTGTTCATGCCTCCTCTTCCCCCCCTCCAAGTTTTTATTTTGTCTCTCTTAACTGAAACATCCCATTTCTCTCAGGAAGTTTTTTGTCCTTTTGTACCATTTTCCCCAAATTGAAAGCATATCACAGCAGCTCAAGTGGCTCTGCCTTGCATGCTGCCCTACAGCTTCTGGCCTTGGAATAACTTCCAACTAGCCATGATTTATCTGGCTGGTCAGAGGTTACTGTACACAGAAATGCAATTCTTTCCTCATACTTGCTCTAGCCTACTTTGGCAACTCCAGGTGTCATCAGCAATCTGCTGTATGCCATTTTGTGGCCTTTCCTCCAGTATTTTATTCAACTGATAGCCCTTTTGCTGAGCAACACTGCCTAGAAAGAACTAGAGCCCTTTTCTCTGTATATATTTAATTAGTTTAACTGCTGATTTATATGCTAAAGAATTGAAAATTCATTTACAATAGTTCTGTCCTTGCAATGCTCCCAGTGCCTTGCTTCATCTTGACATTTGAAAAAAATGTCTTTTTATTCCTGACTGCATTCAGGTCTGGGTTGATGCTCTTCTCCAGAAATTAGTGTTCAGAATTACCTGGCTGCTCCATGGTTTCCCAGTTTTGAGCTACATTAAATACCATTAAGGTTTTACATCAAGCTTTCTGAGTTGTGTGTTTTGATGACCCTCTTAAGCCTGGTCACTGACAATCTCAAAACCTCATTAATTCCAGCAAAATAAATGAATTTTCCCATGCTCCTGATAATGTTTTAAATAGAAAGCAGGAAAACTGTATCAAAAAAGCCTTTACTTTCTTTGCAAATCTGTTGCTATGTTGTTTTATCTCTTCTTCTGTTTTTAGATCAGCTCCACAATGATCCACAGTGACCCAGATCGGATTATTGCTGACATCCACTTCTTGCTTGTTAAACCTGGGGGAAAGTCTGCATCACAGCTACGTTTAGTCTAGCATCAGAGAAAATACATGTAATTTTCTTTCTTTTTAGTTACTTTTTTAGAATATTGGCAGTGACTAGGACAAATTATGATCCTTTACTTCAGGTTATTAGGTAATGGCAATGCTACTCTTTCTGCTATAAATTTTTGCAAATACTTCCATCAGCAGCCCACAGTTTTAATTTAACAGCAATAGAGAAAACCAAACGGACATAAGAGACAAAGTAGCTTTCATGAAATAATTTTAATTACTAAAGTCTTGAGGATTTGAGATCATAGAAAATAAAATTTTACCCACAAACACTGCTACTGGACTAACTTTAGCCTAGACCTGTGCTCCTGGAGAGAATGGGAGTTTTTCGTTATCTTCAATGTAAACACAATCAAACTCAGTAAAGCCAAGAATGCAGCATTGATCTATGATCAGAAGGGCAATTCAGAGTAAGGAAAGGCACAAAGGTACATCCTGTAAAGGAAGAAGATATAGCTTCCATTTTTCTTACTAGGTGTTCTAAGGTGCTCTAAAGCCTGATTTATGGCACTCAAGATTTACAGCACTCGAAAATCCTGTGTACCCATATACTTTCTTCTTTTCTTAATCTGAGTCTTTTTTGCTCCTATTTGAAATAAAAATGATGTTTGACTATAATCTGCAGCAAATCCACGTGCCAGCATTCATCAAATTAGGCCACTATGTATACTGCTAGCTTATTTTTAAAATGTTTCCAGCTTGGGCTGCCTGGGGTTTTCACCAAAGCAGATACACAGATACAGCTTTATAAGGCTAATTTTTAAGCACCAAGGATTGAAAATATTGGTCTAACAAAAAGTCAAGAATAATAACGCCTGTCAGTTAGAGCTGGCTGATTAAGAATGAAGGTGGCACTAAGAAGTCAGCCCGTGATCACATTAAAGAACATGATCCTGTTATAGAAGCACATGACAAAAGAAACAGAAGCAGGCTCTGAGAACTGCTAAACCATTGAAGGAACAAGACAATTCTAGCTCTGAATATTTTTTTTTAGTATTTAAATTTAAGCAATTAATTTTTAGGCATGTTTTAAAATGACAAAAAACATCTCCCAAGATGACAAGAAGAGTTTTCTCAGTATCCCTAGGAAAACAACAGAGAAAACTCACATAGTTTTGGGCACAAATTTGCAGAGGGTCAAAGCATCAAGCAAGAAGATGAACAAATGAAATGTTATAAAACTGATTAACTTCATATAGGCCAAACATGTACATTAACTGCTTTGCTAAAAGTTATATCAATACTGAGCAATACCTTCAGCAACAAATCTGCTCTGAAATGTGTATGAACAGCCCTCTATACACAAACTCCCACTGAATTCACTGACAGGCAGTGCTCACATCACATGGTCACGCTCCTGTGGTTATAGAGGGCCAGGGGGGCTGCAACGCCTTTCAGTAGATTAGCTGCAGACCCATCCTAAACTGGTTGGTACCTTCATTACTGACCCTCACAGAGACACTGGCCCTGTTTGTGCCCCTCTTCTTTCTCTCTGTTGGCTTTGGTTGTTAACTTGAACACTCACAGCTCAGACCGCCTGAGGAAGCTGAGGCAGTTCCACACAACACACAATCCCAAACTTTTGCTGTGTTCACTGGTAATAACTTTAGATTAACATTAAGCACATGATACATTGGCTCACATTACATTACTTCTACTGTAGCATGTCACGTTATGTCAGCCAAGGTCAAGATTCAGTGTGACATGATATGATCTAACACGGTGCAGGGTTATTGCCTCCTGAGTTAGGAATCTCAGGCTAAGAATCAGAAATAGAATGAGCAGATGCACATAACAGATCACTTTATAATACTCCTGGGAAAAAAGAATCATTTAATGCATTGCAAATTTTGCCAGTATCCTCCCTCTTGGATTCATCTGAACCTCCAAACTACCATGATACGTCTCTTTCTTTTCTCTTCTTATTTCTTTTTTAAAGTAAGACATGAGGCTTGTTGAGTCAATCAGACTGACACTTGGACCTCACCACAGGAAGAATTTCAAATAATTCAGTGAACTTCACAAGCTCTGATCACTCTGCTAGCACTTTCTGCTCTCACAGACTTCAGTGACCCCCACTTCATGAATAATGTGAGTGGTAGTGCTGCAGGTCCCAGAGGATTCTGATTCCACTGAGCAACGTGGGGTTTTGGCCTGCAGGGTGACAAGCTGTAGGAAGGAAATGTTTGGCTGTATCCAAAAAGGGGAAAATTTTAAAAGAACTGCTAAGTCTTCTGGAGTTTTAACTTGTTTTCACACACTGTGGAGCTTCCAAGTCACAATCTCTGCTCCCTCCTCTCTTACACCCACAAAACTGTATCTGTACTTCAAAGACCGAAAGATACCAAAGTTAAACTCAGCCATATGAGTCAAAGGGCTGGTTAGATTCAATTCTGCTACATGGCAATAACCTCCCTGATTTTATTCATGCAATCACTATAAGCACAGCCAATATGTGCAGTGTAAGGATGGTAATTTTCAGCTTTACATATGCAAAAGCTATCCACATTCCAAGAGACTAAAGACAGGAAATTTTCATGTAAGGGTAAACCTTTAGTTTTCAATTAGACATAATAAACTTGTAAAAACTACAACAGAGTTATCAATGGCCACTGAGATAATTTTATATCTGGCAAAACAAAAAAGCAGAGCTTCAAGAGCCCATCCTGTCTCTGATATAACACAAGGATGTATCATTTTTAGAACAAAGGCTAAGCTAATCACAGCTGACTTCAGATTTCTCTATTTTTTGTTCACCTTTGTAAACATGAAGGTAATGTTTTTCTTTTTAGTATTCTGTGACAACAGAAAACACAAGCATTATTTTATTAACCTTTAAATGCAATTTGGTTGCTCTTTCCATTTCAGCTCTGGAGCTTTGATGTCTGAGTGACATTGGATATACCTTAAGGGCTTAAAAAAAAGTTCAATAGTCTTCATAGCCTCAGCATAAAATACAGAATAAGAAGAGAAAATAAATAAATAAGTAAATACACACATATTTCCCTCTTTTATGACTTTGAAAAGCTGCAGCTGTCATTTGGTTCCTCGCTCTTTCCTCAGGCTAGAGATCATCTGATCAGATAGGAATGAGCATAGAAGAGTCCTTAGATTGGATACAGAGAAGCTGATATTTTTACCTAGTCAGTCATCTCAGTGACAAAAAAAAAAATCAAAAAAATAGACAACTCCTCAGATATATCCAGGGAACTGCTCCCCAGACTCATCAACACTTACCTGCACCAATTGACTCCCATTTCTGTGCAGTCTCCAGAATCCAGAAAAAAAAAAAAACAATCTTGAACCTTAATCTTCAAAATTTTTGTACCAAGGTTTAAAAATCTCAAACCTTCAACCATCACCATGGAATCTTGAACCACTTTCCCAAGACTGAGTCAATTTGGGTAAAAAAATTGACCCAAAATCAATGAAAACATCAATTCAGGCCAGAAAAATTAATCCTTGGAGTAAAACATAAGGCACTGTTCATTATTTTGAGACACCTTCAGCACCACAGTTCCAAACCTTTAAAACAACCGGGTAGTACAGAAAACAGATGGTAGGTTTAGAGCCCTGTTGACAACAGGCTCTTCTAGCACTGCACAAAATAAGCTGGATTCTTGACCATTTCAACATCTGAGCCCCTAACAGAAATGCCAAAAAAAAAAAAAAAAAAAAAAAACTAAAAAACCCAAAATTTTCAATTCAGAAGTGGGATTGACTGTGCAATAGTCAAGAGGAGACACTGGTTTCTACTAATATCAGTTTTGACGAATTCTGTGACCTGTGTCTTGATGGAAAACATGATCTCTGCCACCCTAACCCTAAGCCTCAGCATAACTCCTCATATGGGTGGACAGACCCATTGCTTTCACAAAAGCAATAACACTTTCCCTTCCAGCACATCACCTCCTTCTACCAAAGCTCTCTCTGGAGGGCTCTTTACACAGTGCAGTAAAGATAAAAATGTCTAAATTTTTTTGCTTAACTCACAATCTTATGAAGAACTGCCCAATGTTTTGAACAAACTTAATATGGCTTGTTATTGTTGTGAATTAAGGCTTGATAAGGACTGTGAAGATGCCTCTTGGATCTTACAGTGTCTTGGAGTTTTGTTTTATTTCCTGTATTTCTGATATTCAAAACAGAGCTTACACTTAGAACATACCATTGCATGCAGCTCTACAGAAAATAAGTAAATAAAAACCTGATCATGCCCTGACAATGGTTACTCAGTTCATTTTCACAAATAGGACAAGCTCCCGAAATGGGAACAGCAGAGCAGCATAAGCCGGGATGGCAGGTGTCACTACTGAAGTGACAAATCATCTCTACTTGATCTTTAAAACAAGGTTGCATCACTAGTTTAAAACATGAAACTGAACTCTGCTTCAGAAACAAGCAGGTGAGCTTGTACCAGATTACCTGATTGCACTGACCCTCCTTTTGTTTGCATTGTACTGAAATAAAAATAAGAATCACACCCTTATCAAAACAAATGGAGCCAAGTTACATATTGCTTGTACCACTCTGTCATTTGTCAGTGAGCAAAGGCAGAAAGCAAAGCAGCAGGGTGATGTAGTGACTATAACTAATGTTGCTAAATATCACAACATTTTTAGCAAGTCTGGCTTCTCTCCTCAGTAAACAAGAGACAGTCAACTGAGCTTGGTGACAATGAAGAAAAATCTGCTTCTTTGTGGAGGTGGGTGTATTTCACTGCCAGAATTATGGAAGATCCAGTATCAGTGAGATATTCTGATTGAAGCTAAAGGCAATCCTATCCTAAAAGCTGATAAATTCCCAAGCATATACCCAGGCAAAAGTTAATGTAAAGGACAGTTCAATTTCTTGCAAGGGATTATAGAGAAGAAATGGACATTTATATTTCAATTCCACAATAATATTCACAGCAAGTCTTTGCTCTCCTGAAAATAAATCTGACACTTTTTTTTCCCCCCAAGGCTTCCACCATACCTAAGCAGGCTGTGATTTTTAAAGCTACTGAACCTCTAGTATAATTTTATAAAAATCGTGACTAAAAATTACTATTCAGGAAAACCACAGAGCTACAAGAACTCAGATTAAAATAAAAATGGGAGAAGATCCAGTAAAGGAAAACTGTAACAAAGAGGCAAAAGAGCCAAAACCACTGACCATCCAGCAGGGAGAAATCACAGTGGTTGGCATTACCTGCACTGTTAATTAGGTAGGGCAGTTGTCAGTACAGGAACATTACTGTTAAGTGCCTACCTGAACAACTCAGCATGCTTAAAACATTCAAAATCCATTTCAGTTTGAATTAAGAGCATTTTTTAACCTACAGTAGGTTTCAAGATGGAATGAGTAACCATGGTACACTTCACCTGTAAATAGAATTTTTTGTCTCTTATACCACATACCCTAAATCTCTGTATTTTCTCAACTGTCAATCTTCATTATAAAAATTCCCATTCAAGCTGAATAACTGTCTTCTAAGACCTCATCTGCTCATGGCATTGATTCCCCAGTTGAAGCCAGATCTCTGCTGGAGATGTCATCTGCACACCCAGCTGCAATGTCCTCTGCAAGGGATTACAACTTTAGGTAGGGGACTGGAAGATGATAGAGATGCAGCTAAGGAACGGATAATTTCTTTCCATGTGAATGCCCCAAGCACATGGACAGTAAGCATGGAGAAACACAGATCACAAAAGGTAGTATATGCAGGAGGATTTTAAAATAGATTTCGGGGTTCAAAACTGCCATGGAAATGAACAACCTTTAAATAAAATGCTTGGTATAACATACCTCACTGCTGGCAAAATTTAAATTTGGGGTTTTAGGCTACAGGGAGAGAAAATAGAAGAAAAAAGAGATTGTGCATTATTCAGATGGAACTACTCTTGATGTCAGCTTGGATGAGGTTATTGACAAATACATAAAGATATTTTAGTCGTGGGGAAGTTGGGACCTGTGCTGTCTTTCCAGTCGAAAATTGTACTAAGAAATTTTTATATTGGTTTGACTGATATTTGGTATAATGATCTTCAAAGCAGTAAACCCATTCTTAATCAAGTCTGCTGAAGTAAAGTACATGTTGTCAGAGGATGCTGCAAGGCAGCAACAACCTCTGGGTTATTTCACCTAATGAGGACTGTCCCACAGCAGGGCCAAGCCTTACAGCGTTGCAGCGTTCTGATCTGCCAGGAGAACCATCCTGCTGGCCTTGAAGGGAAAAGCTGAAGCAGTGCCATGAACAAGCCTTAGCTTGATAAAGGGGGGAGAGATAGGGGATTCCAAGAATTGGATTAGCTTTTACTAGAATCCTTTCATATCACCAGGATAGATGTATACGCAGAAAAACAGAAATAGGGTAAACTGTGCCAAAAAGCATCATGCCTTAGTAGCAATCTGCACTGTAAACTTGACAGTCCTGCTTCATCATATGTTTTCCTATTCCAGGATCATTAAATAGTAATTGTTCTGCTCGGCTTCCTGTTTTGAAAAATGCTGCTTTTTGCTCTGCCTTTGTAACATCTTAAGTCATTTAAGTTTTAATACTCTCACAATGAATGGCTGTGAGAAGGAACCTTGCTGAACTGTATAAATTTATTTCAGGGCTTGAAGATGCTATTATTTATATTAGTTCATAATTATTGAAGCAGTCACTTCCAGATGCCTCAGAATGCCCCCATGAAAAAGGGAAGTACTAAAAGGAAAATTTTCAAAGGATTTAAAGCTTCTATTGTGGTTGTTGGATTTAAGTGGCTAAAGAAAAAGCAGAGAGCTCTTTCAAGAATGTGACCATGAATGACTTGTTCTCATGGATTTCTGTGTCAGAACTGAGAACAGGCCACACATCCACAGCAGTGAAAGCCCTACCTTTAAAACTCAGCTTACAACTCAAGTAAGGTAGAGAACAGCAATAACAATTTGCAGCATCCCAGTATTTTACTTTCGCAGGATACAGGTTCCTTTTCCAAGTTCAAAAATGTCAAGCAAGGGCATACATATTCAGGTGAGGGCAACACTTTAATTAATAAAAAACAAAATATGTGAAGTAGGAAAATGAGAGATAGGAGATTGTAAGAAAATGACACAATAGAATTAAACCTGAGCAAGCAAGATATAATTCTGATAAGACAGGGAGGCAAAAGAAAGTGTAAGTAAGTATCCTTATGAGGAAAGCATTTTTCTCAGCCACTTTACTATTCAAATATTCTCTATGTCACATGTTCTGGTGCTATAAAGCAGGGTCCCTGATCTGTGGTACTCTTTCCTACTGAACTCCACTGTGGAAATAAAGGTGTGTACTTCTGCTGCACTTGACAAAACAAGGCTTTTGATAAACACAATGCAGCAAAAAAAAATCAAAGAATCAGGCACAGAAACAGGAGGGCAATGACTGCATTATGTCCTCAGTACCCTGTGGGTTGCTCAGCCAGTGTTTCAGAAACACCACCAGAGCAGAAACCAGCAAACTAAGACATTCTTCACTGTCATCACACGCAGGAAGTTTATAACCACCTTGCAGCATTCATAACTGTGCTGCTTTGTAGCTGTTTTCTCCAAGCAATATTGGGCAATGAGCACACGTCAGCATGCCTCACCTCCAGCCAGGGAGTGACCATCAGTCCACCCAGGGCAAGCTGTATGCCTACTGACACATTTATTGCTGACTTTGGCAGGGGTTTGAGTCCCCACTCACAAGCTCAACAGAGTCAAGCTGGACTTGCTGCCAAGAGGGCTGTTTCAGCAGTGTCAGTGGAGACATCTGATTGCTGGACAAATGTCCCGCATTTGACAGAAAGCTGCCTGCTGATCTGCTGCTCACTCCAATCCTCTGCTTCTGACTGAAGATTTTGCTGCATTCCAACCTACAAGTTTTTATTAAAAAGGCAGAAATTCCCAAAGCCCTCTTTGGGGATTCCCTCAAAGCCTCTGGTTTCTCAGTGGTGGGTCTATAGCAAGAAGGGGTCCACAAACTGCAGAGGGAAGTATAAAATCTGCTATCACAGCTGCCCTGCACTCAGCAGTGGGGTTGAAATCTGTAAAAGAGGGCTCATGAGTAGGACCTAAGGCTGAACAGTCTGGAATAAGATGTATTTGAAAGAACCTATACAGCAAAGGAAAGGGTATGTTCAGATCACTCCAGGTATTGCTTCAAATCTCATAGAAATTAACTGCAGCACCTGTGCAGAACTTCTCTGAACATCCATAAACCCCTCAGGAGCGTCCAGAACAGGGTAATTACCTCAAAATTTGGAAATCCTGTCTTTCAGCATGAAGGTCACTAACATTGTGCAACCTTATTTTCTGCAGAGTGTGTTTAAGAGTCTTTAGTAAGACAAAAAAGCTAGGTCATATATTCTCACATCAGCATGTTCACACTCACAGAGACAAGGGAAACTTGCTAAAAGCCTGCACAGTGAGAACCTCTCTGCCAAAAGGATATTCCCCCAGAGGCGGGGCATGTCACACCTGGATTCTCTGCAGCTGCCCTAACACCCTTCGGTCAGCCCATCCTTCCCTTAGTTTGGAATTCAGCAATTCTGGCCACATTTCTCCAGAATTCTTGGGTTTTGGGCATCCTTCTCCAGGTTCCAACAGGAGGGGGACTGCAGGGACCCCCAGGAGGGAAGGGTGGGGCTGCCCTGGCTGGGCACAACCAGTGCCAGCCTGTTCCCACTGTGGGGTACAGCCAAGTCCCCAGAGATGCTGGTGCAGCCTCTGTGGAATGTGTTTAAGAGCAGGCAGAGCCCCACAGGCAGTGGGTGTGAGGAACAGTCCTACTCACTCTGGGGCCAAGGGAAACAGGGCAGGAGATGCTCCAGGTACTGGAGCAGGGATTCCCCGGTACCCCTGAGGAGCAGGGGGACCCTGGCAGACTGCAGCCCATCGGGGTTAGTTTCTCACCAACCAATTCTGTTTTAATTGGTGACAGATGAAATTAATTTTCCCCAAGTCAAGCATGTTCTGCCCATCAGGGTAACTGGAAGTGGCCTCCCTGGGTTTATCGCACCACAATAAGATTTTACATCTTATTGAGGAGGTAAGTGGGGGTGTGGGGGACATGTTAACCCACCACACCATGTTTAGTAATTCCCATGGAGATACTTAATATATTGCTGAGAGCAAAATGTGAAAGTGTCATTGTTCCCACTCAGAAATAAAATTAATTCTAAGCTTTTATTCCTGGAAACCCCAGTTCTGTCAGTGGCATTACAGCAAACATGACCTCCCTACCTCTGTACAGTTCTTGCTACATGTAAAATATCCAGAAGAACGAAAGCAAAATGAACTATTTAAGCAGAGAATTCGACTAAATTGTGCGAAGATACAGATGCAAGAAAATCCCCTTACTTGGTATTAAGGCTCCTAAAATGAAGTCAATGCCTCTTATTCTAATTGCTAATTGCCAATAGTGTGCTTTCTCACCAGTATATCTAGTTGTTTAAAATACAGTCTCAGTCCTGGTCTAATGACAGAAGACTGCCCCAGTAAGCAATTTCACTCAGAGTGACTTGGACACTGGACATTCATTTGCAATTACAAGTCAAAGTTAACTGCTAGAGATGAGCCAGCAGAAAACACCTTCTAAAGGAACAGCAAAACTGTGAATTTTTTTTTTTTTTCAGAATACACTCTGTCTTGATAAGTGTTCTCAGACAAGCAAGACTTCCATACCTCCCTCACCTCCCTTGGGTCATGCATCCCACTGGAGGTGAAAGAAGGCAATGAGGTCCCTCACCTCCCAGGAGAAAAAAGTGGAAGAGGAAGGACCAGGGGCTGCAGAACAGCCCTGAAGGGAAGCTGTGGTGCAAGGTGATTAGAACTGCTACACAGAGGAGCAGTTCTAGGTGAGGTAAAACTGCTCCTCACCTCACCACTCTTTCCATCCCCTCCCCACACCGGCAGGAAGGGCTGCACAAGCCAAAACAGCTGACCATCGCCTCCACATCCCCAGGCAGACTTGACAGGTAGCTACAGGCTGATGAATTAGGCAGTGGCCTGTTCTTCCAAGGCCCAGAGCTGGCACTGGCCTCTTGGAAAGCAAGTACAGACACCTGAGTATGAGCAATTAAAATGATGCAATACATGGCACGTATCTGTCAGAAATAACCTAGCAATTGGGTTGCTGGCACACCATGCTGCAGATAAGGCAGTGCTGATAATACTTGAAGTTCTATGTCTCTCATTGAGATGTTTGCCACAATGCTATTTATTCTCTGCTCTTAAATCTGTATGCTCTCTTAGCTTTAACAACTGATTGCAGGATAAGACTCTGATTTGCCAAATCCAGAAATAATGCAGCTTGTTTGAAGATGCATTTTCCTGGGTTTTTTTCTCATTAATCTTGGAAGTTATGCAATAATATTAAAAACTGAGCCATCACAAAGAGCACAGCAAGGTACACCAGAGAAAGAGTAACAACCTGGATAGTCCCCTTCACAAGTTGTTTCAATGACTTATCTTGCACACAAAGAATATTCACATATTTAAACACCATTGTAGGTTCTGACAGAAGGCAAGAAGTTCGGTGGAGGGCTCTCCCCACGTTGCTTGTGCAGTGACGTACTGATGGAGACGAGGGGTTGAGCAAGTGCAGCACCTGGCTGAACAGGACAGGCAGGTGCTGCTGCAGGTACAGCTGCGCTGTGTGACGTGGGGTAGGCAGCTCTTCCTCCACCAGGCCTGTCTGCACAGCACAAGGTGGGGCCGAGCAGAGAAACATGACTCAGTCTCTACATAACTCATTCACAGCTATCTTAGATCCTAAAAACAACAGTCATGTTAACGTGGTGCTCCTGCCTGGGCATGGCAAACCAGTCTTCCCAAATATTGCACAAGGTAGCTGTTCCTCTGTTCCACAAAACCCAGTCATATGAACAGATCTTCTCACTCTCTTACTGTGCCTTGTCAGTTTAAGTCTGAAGCACCTTCAGAGAAGGTCCACTGGACTGGTTAATAGTGCCACATCCCAGCCTCAGGACTGTCAGCTGGAAGACACTGCATGAGGATCTCTCAGGGTCAGTATGGTTAAAGTAACATGACCCAGAAGTTACAAAATGTTGAAAATCTTGCAATTGTAAAAAAAGCATTAAAAGCTCAGATCTACACATGAATGGAAAATTATGCATCAAACAAGCAGGTAGCTGTAGATGTTCCTATGTGCCATATAACAAGTGCTTGATTTCTGATACAGCAATCCCTGTAAAAATAAGATATCGGTTCCCTGAGGTCATATTTACTAGTGTTCCCTTCAACTAAAACACCCACAACAGTTAATTTTGGAAACAAGTTATCTGTATTTGGTGTCCTACTAGTATTCCACACATTGAAATCTTGGCAATACCTCCCAGTCAAACACATCTACAGGTCTTACCCAGAAAAATTGTTCTTATGCACACAAGACTTACTCATGTTCAGTAGTCACACGGATTGGAACAGCATATGTACATGAGTTAGGATTTGCAAGAAAGGATCTTGAATGGTGATGGAGCAGTCACTACATTCATAGCAAATTAAATACATTTGAAAAGGTGTATTTATGGTTAGGTTTAGACTAATAATACAATAGATTTTCAATGAAAGCATATATTTTAATTATCAAAGAGCTTTTGGAGAGGATATAGTAATCATAGAAATTCTGTACTTTGATATATCACATGCTGTCAGGATGGTTTTTTTGCTTTTTCTTTGCCTAGATCAACCAACTACATACCATGCCTTGAGCAAGAAGTAGCCATTGAACTGATCACTCCTTAAATTTCAATTCCTAGTCACACTTAATAACTGTCTATCCCTAAATCCCTGCAAGGGACAGGAGAGTATCACAATGATACAGAGCTCACATCAATTTCTATGACACTGACTTGGGTACTGCTGGCATTAGAAACACTCCACTTTCAGATTGTGAGCCTACAAGCCCAGAGTACAGTTTAAGGAATAGAAGAAATATTAAGCAAAACTAGGGAACTGGGACTCTGCTTCTTATTCTTTTTTTTCTTTTTTCTTTTTTTTTAATCTGACTTCAAACACAACTATCCGGTATTTTTAAAGGTACAGATAACAAGAAACTGATAAAGAAGCATCACTGCTAGATGCACTCAATACTTACGCTTCAAGTGTTTCCTCAGATTCTGCAGATTTTAGTCAATCTAGTCACATGCATGCACAACTGAGTTTTGGCTCCTTCCAAAAGGTATCAAATTTAACACTGTACAGCTTGGAAGCAGTCTTTAAAGTATTTTATAAAAATTGTTTATTGGAAAAACTGAGTGACCCTTCCATATTCCTGAGCAGTGGACTCTTTGGTCAGGAGAAAGTGGTGACTTTCAACATAATTTTCTCCCTACCAGTTTATAAAGAAATCACTCATTAATTATGAAAAAAATTTATCAACTAAAGTAGAAACTACTCCTCTAACATGATAACAGTGACTTTGCTACAAAAAGGAACAGCGAGTCAAGTGTGTCCAGAGAGTGCTGGACTGTCTTCAAAGAAGTTTGTTGGCAGCTTGAAGGCTGCTGAACATTATGATTTTAATACAGCTGCATTATCTTGTTCACATTAATAAACACATGTGTGGGAAGGTTCAACTCTCTGCATGGCAAAGTAGTTCTACCTCTTTGGTTTCCAATGGGACATTGTTTTAGGCTTAGTCCTGAAAGGGGATCAAAGTTGGTGAAAGCCTCTGAGTGGGCGTTCAGTGCTGCTGCTGGGCTGTGCTTCCAGATGCTGTTGCAGAGAAAAGGCATCTTGCAAAGAATTGACACTTTATTTCATTGATGTCATTCATAATCCTTTTTAACAGATAAAAATTATGGGCTGTCTGGTTCTCAAACACAACATCATCCAATTTGCATGGTCCAGGTCCTCTTCTGCAATGAATGATGGGCTTAGTAAGTGATATTTACCAGTCCATCATGTCACTGCACTGCATTTAATATACACTGAACCTTCAGAAAGGCAGTGTGGAATTAATTCTCAGAAGCAATCAACATTCATTTGACTCTTTTCCTATTTCTTCTGCATCTCCAACTTCAGTGATTTCACATCAAGAGAAATAAGCAAACCCTTGAGCACTCTCAGCAAACATCAAAATGTGAATTGCAGAAATACATAGGGAGATTGCCAAAGGCACCAAATGGCAGCTAGAAATTTAATTTTCACTGATAAACCATGATCCAGAAGTCAGCAAGCATGGGATAACTTTGCTGGCATTTTTATTTTTGGAAGTCTCCCCCTATGGCCACTTACATGTGTCTACAATCGTGCATTGTAAAACCAAATGCCAGTCTAAAGCACACACCCCATACAGAGACACACAGAGACTCACAACACAGATCAAATGCTTGTTTTGCCCTCCAGGAGTCTCAAGAGCCTTCAACTACTGAAATTAACCCCTGTCCTTCAGTGCACCCGAGCCTATGGCTTTACAGCATTCCACAGCATCTAAGACAACACAACTATTTATGTTCCTGCACATACTGAGGTTTTTAGAAAGACCACATCAGAATCCACATCATAACCATTCCTCTTGACAACAGGAGTGTATCAGGAACACTTGCAATCCATAACAAAGAAACCATCACAACTCGTCTGATGTTGACATCTGCCTGAAGGATCTGCAGACCCTATATTGCTCTGAAAGTGACATTTATATAGATAAATACGTGTCTAACTTTTGCTTGTTTGTACACACACAGGTAATATATGCACTCTACTCCCACATAAAGACTTCCTTCTGAAACCAAAATATTATAATTGCCATTTTACTGTCAGTGGAGCGGTATACAAACTCTAGTCCAAGGCACTGCCTGCAGCTGCCCTGAGCAGCTTTTGCCCCAGGTACCTGCAGTAGAGCCCTGACACCACCTAAGCTCTGGGAGTCACAGGGTGGTTGCCATCCTGTCCACAGGTAATTCCCCAAGCAGGTGGCAGGGAAGACAGGCAGTGCACTCCCCTGTGCAATACAGATATCGACACCTCCCACAGAAGAGAACTCTTAAAGCAATTTGTTAGAAATAATCAGTGCTTCATTTACATCATTTCAGAGCACAATTAAGCCTGAAAGCACAGCTACCCAGCTCCAAGACTCCTGGCTCAGCAATGTCACCAAGTGCTCCTGGGTTTCCCCTGCCCCATCAGCCCAAATGAACCGACAAGGGGTTCAAAGCCCTGCGAGCCATAAGAGAGCGGGAAATCACAGAGCTTGGGAATCATGGCTCTAACACTTCCAGTTGTGTGGCATGCTGCCCAGAAGACCTCAAAGTACCCATGGTGTATGCCAGGTCTTTGGGGATCTCCAGAGGCAACCAGCATGTCAAGGCTATCCCAGAGCCACAGACCTCACAGCTTGCCAGGAGCCATGAAGTCAGGCATGAAGCCTGTCAGAATCCATCCCATGTCTTTGTAGAAAGTCACTAAAAAATGATGTTTCTGCAAAATATATTTTGGTATCAATGAATCTGCCCTTTCTGATGGAAAATTGTTTTGGCAGAAAGTTTCCAGCTAGCTCCAGTCTGTCCCTTAGGCAGGTTAAAATTTAGAGGAACTGCTCCACTGTAGTCCAAAGTTCTTGTCTAAAATTATTTACGTAATTAACTTACACTTCTTCACAAATATCAAACTTCTACTGAAACACTCAAAAGACACTATTTCCTTGTAAATGAGGAAGCAGACTGGACCTGCATTTCCTTATCCATGATCACATTTGTGTTTTATCTGCAAGCCCTTGCGCTCTAATATTTTCCTTTTCTTTGTCCCAACTACAAGTTCTTTGAGGCAGGGCCTCCTAACAAGCAGCATGTGCTCTCATGAAAGCAACAAGTTCACATCAGTATCAACCCTGGCATTTTCTTTTTCAGAAGAATGACCTCAGCAATGCATTTCCAGAGTGACTCTTTCCTTCAGAACCAATCAGTTGCAAGAGCATAATACTACCAATAAATTTAAGAGCATTTTTCATAGAAAATACTTCCTTTTAAGATTCACACAGAAAATTCTCTCATGTAAGGATCTGGGCTCTTTTAAAATACTATTGGAACAGAATGAAGTATATAAATTTCACTAGTATAACATTTCTCCCTAAAATAAGGTGTTGCTTATTAAACATGAAATTGATGGTTTCTCGGTCTCACTGTTGTACTGCCACTGACTGGATTTTGCATCTTTTCAATAAATGACACAGACATTGAATCACCACCAGGTAGGAAAACTCCCCCCTAAAATGTTTAAGAACAAATCGGGAGGGACATTTTCTTTTTGTTCAAATGAAAATCTTAGAAAATATTCTGAGCCCTGATTTTTCCATATAAAAAACATCTAATGCATTAAGTAACATCACAGGATATTGCTGCAAAACTTACATCACAAGCCCAAGCTACATAAACCAGCTGTAAAGCTTTTAATTTGTCTGAAGAGATAATTAAGCAGGATCAAGCATACTCAGGTGTTACAACTCAACAAAGGAGTTGGGCAATTCTCCCTTTGACAAAAGAGCTGCACTAACCAGTATCACTTTCGTCTCAAGTGATCCAATATGCAATAGCTACTGCAGCAATAATTAATTTTGCCCACGTTTTTGAAATGCTTAGAATTTTAAAATAGAACAATGATATTTTTAGAATTTTATTATAATTTTATTTTAGAATTTCAGAAAACCTTGTTGTGCTTTACCTAAATCGCACACAAGTATTTACCATCAATTCAAGTCCATGTATATTTCTTTTGATGCAACTTGTTCATGCATATTACCTGAAATTTGACTTCTGATTCCAACTTTCTTCTAAATTGAACTGGAAAGCATTATTTTTTTATGCTAAAATATTCATAGTTCAAAAAGTTGGATTAATAAGTATTTTATAGCCTCAGTAACCTCTTTCAAATACTTCATAAGCAGGAAGAACCTAACCTAATAAAAGCAGACTTTGCAACCTACTGCAGAATCTGAGCTAAAATGCACTGAAGTGAGTTACAAAAAATTCATTTGACTCTCAGAATTTCAGGTGAGGACTCAGTAAATGACCTAGCAAAGATAGTGATCACAGCATCCTAGCTCCCTATGCTTTTTAAATTTCATGTTAGCTGCTGCATAGTTTCACAAGTTGATGAAAATCTTTTTCCATCCATTGAGACTTTCAATCCATAAAGAGAATCTGACTGGGTCTGGAATAACAGGATCCCAATAGTTTCAGATACTCCATGGCCTGAATTTAGCTGAAGTCTCCAGCAAGACCTGAAAAGCCACATTCTTGCCACCCTCTGACAGAAACTTCTAGGTTGCCATACACCTACAAGTGTTGTTCCTTGTTCAGAATGGGCTCTGTATTATGTACCATAAAGAACTGACATCACACTAACAGATGTTCATTAAATTGCATGCACTGTGACTTTATCACGTACAGCAAAAGCTGGTTCAGGGTTCATCCAAAATCACTGGCAATTAGCATCTGCAGAAACCTCCCATCTCTGTGTCTTTTGTCTTCTAGTCTGATAGTGAATTTTGTTTCTACTTCATATTCAATCCCTGATTTAAGTATATTTGACAGATTAGTAATATCCATATATTACACATAATGGTATATCACTACCTATATATTTAAGAACTAACTAGCTCCCATCCTTACCACCTTAGCGTTGAAAGATGTGCGATTTTAACAACGGTTAAAAGCTGACAAGCTGCCATCACTGCTTGCTGCATAGCCTGACAGAGCTTTCCCAAGTCCTTCCATTCCCCACCTGTAGCTTGTGCCTGCCTCTTGCCACATCCTCACTTGAGCTTGTACACCACCTGACACAGAGACCAATAGTCAATAACCAGGGCTCTTTGATACTGCTAACCTCCAAACAAATTAACAGCATAACATTGCATTGATGCACGAGGTTCTTTATAGGGAAATGAATTTACAATTTGTTTCTATTTTTATTTTAAACTGCTTGGTAAAATATTTGTCAAATGCATAATTTTCTTAGGAAGCAGTTTGATGAAACACTGAGTTAGCTACTGATTACAAACCACAATATCCCAAGTGGTGTGAAACTTGGAATACCCTTAGTGCTACATATAAGGGGAACCTTCAAGCTTAGCCACAAAAAGAAACCTCGCCTTTTTCTGAGCTATATCAAAACAAAATTTGCAAAGTACATAAGGATCATAGTCATAATGCAAGTAAACACTTCACTGCCTCAAAGTCATAGTTTTCAAATACTCAAACTGAATAAGTATTCCAAAGAGTAAGACAAAACATGCAGCAACAATGTTATAAGAACAATAAATAAAACTCTGGTCATTGTAGGTCAAGAAAAATGCTGCTAGCTGTGGTACTGCATAATGAAAGTAAAGATACTGTGTTAGAGGAATTAGAGTTCTTAATGATTCTAAAATCTATACAGCAGCACAGGTAGCTAAGAGCTTTTCACTGAATTTAGTGACTGAAAAATTTGATCCTCCATTTAATTTGATTTAAAGCTCTAGAAACAGAGCAATTGTGTGTGCAACTATTTCCAACCTTTTGTTTTGATCAGTTTTCAGCACTTGTTACAACAGTATCTACTTCACAACTACAGTTTAGTCACTGACTTGTAAAAAGAAGAAATTTAATTAAAAATGCCAATTTTAAAAGAGCACAAGAACGGTCCATTGAAAGTTTGATTATATGGGTCATAGGTGCCATTACTGACACTTTCCTGTTGTTAAACAGGTTACATGGAGCAACTTCCTGCCTTTACATGAAAAACACTAATCAGCCACTTTTACTGATTGATGAAACAGGGGCAGATGTTTTGAAGG
The DNA here is from genome assembly GCF_031753505.1 of Anomalospiza imberbis. Taxonomy (NCBI): domain Eukaryota; kingdom Metazoa; phylum Chordata; class Aves; order Passeriformes; family Viduidae; genus Anomalospiza; species Anomalospiza imberbis. Next base: position 10,981,350 of record NC_089693.1, on the reverse strand, counting down.
CAGCAGAAAACACAAAGGTGCACATGGAAATTCAGTTATTTTAGTCTACTGAGATCTACTGTTGCACTTTGTGTTTGTTTTCTGAGAATTTGACATCTCTTGTACTAGCCAATACATGCTCACTTCTGCAGTGTCCTGGATCTGTTTTCCTGGCTGAGAATTTGACAGCTGTACAATTATTTCTAAAGTAGAACAAGAAAACACACCGATTATTGCCATCATCTTGCTTTATGAAATTCAGTGTCTGTACGACACTACATAGCTGCTATTCTTCCATGTCAGCTGCTTTCTGGAACTTCAATTTGGCAATGAAAACACAGAAGATAGGCCTTAGGTTAACACACAAGAAAAAGTCTTGATAATAATCTGAAAGACTTATTTTTTCCATCCAGACAAAAGGAACTCAAGATGAGCTTTTTTTCTAGAAATGAGGCTGATGTGATGACAGCCCAGCAGATTTCTCAGTAATCTTAATGTTCCAACCGACCTTCTGATTTCTAGGTGATTAGTGGTGATGACCCTTCAAAGACAATTTGACCAAAAATAGTCTTTGAAGCCTCTTTCCTATTTCTCATTAATTGTTCCACATCAGTTCTTGGAACAACTACCACTAGTATCTCTCTCAATCTCACATTTCTTCACTTCCTTCCATCCATTTTCCTCCATTTTCTTAATTAAAAAAATAAAGATGTTTTGTGCATTGTTTTATTACTAGTTTTCTGTCCTCTGCAGTGATTTTTCTCTCCCTCCCTGCCACATCCTTGGAGTCTCTCTCACTCCAACTCAAGAGGAGCTGCATGTTGCAACTGGTGAAACTCTGATGTGGTTAAATGCTGTGCCAAGGGCTCTGGAGAGAAGAATAGACGCTGAGACTGGCAGGAAGAGGGAAGCTGGATAATATTCAAGAAGCTGACTACTGTTTTGTTCAGAAGAGAGAAGAATTGATTTCAGAGTAATCATCAGCTATGTGGCTTTTCCCAGGTCCAATCCCCAGCCCCTCAAAAAAAAAAAAAAAAAAAAAAAAAAAAAAAAAAAAAAAAGGATATTTGCATGGTGTTTCTAATCCACAGGTCTCATAATGAATGTCATCACCCCTTTACCCAGGATAAAGCCCAAGTCACAGAAAGGTTGGGTGATTTTCCTATCCAGTAAGGGAAGGGCAGAGTCCTGGCTAAGATCTGGTTCCCACTCATGCAGTGACTCCGCAAGGTCCCTACAAGTCTTCTCTGCTCATGACAGCCCAGAACAAAGATCTCCACAGCAAAACCAGGGTAGCACAAAGCTCCAGCACAAGCTGAGTGTCTCAGCCATCACCCCACTTCTCAGTGGCCTGGCAGCCCTACCTGACAGGCAGCCTGTAACACAGCCCTGAAATGCCGAGCCAGCTCAGGCACCAGCGGCACAAACCAGCGGGGAAGAAGGCAAAGGCAGCCAGGCTTCTCACTGCATGACGCCAGCCCTCCAGCTGGGCTGCACCTCTTTGGTCTGAAATCTCCAGGAACACACACCTGAGCCCTGTGCTGCTGGGTGACACTGCTGCCCACATGTCAACCCACTAATTTCAGACCAATCCTGGTGAACGCACAGGCTTTAATGTGGAAGTTTCCCACATATACTGTAGGGAAAAGATAAGAAACTGCAACAAACAAACAGATTTCCCAACTCACCAGGGAGACTCTTTTCTAAAGGATTATTCAGGAACTGTCACCAGTTTACTGGCTGCCTCTATCAGTCTTAAATGTGCATGATTACTTTGTTTAGTTTTGCTGACATTTGTGAAGGGTTTCTTTGTGCAATCTTTTGTGTCTGCTTTAAATAAACACTCTTCCTGTGCTTGTTGCAGCATGCTTGGATTCAGCAAGATGTCTATCACTTAATAACCAAATGAAAAGTTTAATCACCCAAAAGCTAGCTTTCAACCTGCAGTTAAGAAAACAGAAAAGCTAAGGGTGTTCTATATGCATTTTTCTTTCTATTTCTTCTGTTATCACATTTGCTAGTCCAAGCAAGTTTGATGTTGTGTATTTAGGCCCGTAAATATCAGCTTAGCACGTGGAAACAAGAACATTTATTCTTATTTTGCAGTAAGAATCAGTGCAATAAAAAAAAAAAAACACTCACTGTATTCCTTCAAAAATAGTTTTTTTTTTTCCACACTAATCACTGAGAATGTATGAAACAGAAATATACTCTAATAGCTTGTTGAGCACATTGACTGCAGAAAATTGGGCAACCATGACATGGAAACCAAACAGGAAAATACAAGTCATGCCAAGGTGTCATTTTTACAAAGTGACTTTAAAAAAAGAAAACCAAAAGAAAAAAAAAAAACAGGAAGACAAGTTAATGTCCCAATATGGGACAATAAAGCTATGTTAAAAACACTTGCCATTACCAGCCATCTGCTCTCTGCAATTTGGGGGTAATTTTTATGTACAGCTGACAGCTTTGCATCATCTTTCCTCACTTGTGAAGGATTGTCTCTGCCTCTAGTGTACAAAACCTCTGAGAAGCTGGACCTGTCCACTGCATTGTGGTTCTCAATAAGCTTGTGCTGCTAAAAAACACACAGCATTCTGCACTGGATTTCCAAACAGAAATCAAACATAAGGTTTGGGGGAAAATGTATATCTATATATGCTAATAATATTCCAGCTCTCTCTAATAATATTCTGCTCATGTCAGCATTGCCTGTAAAAATCAAGAGGCAAAATGTGCTCACTGCCCTTGACATATTGTGATGGTAAGAAAAATCCAGACTGCTTTCTCACTGTTCTCTGAGTACAAGGGTAAATCTCTGCTTAAGCCTATCTTTCTTGATCAGAACGTCTCTGGTGACCTTATGCCTTTTTCTCCTGTTTGAACTTGTCTCTTCAGAATATTTAGTAAATACATTTCATGTTCATACCTAAAGTAAAGCTACCTTCTTTTGTTTTGTTATGTGTTAGAAGTTCTAAAATACACATGCACAACAAATGGCAGGGTCACACTTCACTCATCTGCAATTCTTGCAAAGAATAGTTATGCAAGCAAAGTGCAGAAAAAAATGAAAATTCTATTAACATTCAAATCATACTCTACCATTTCCATTCTTCAGATCTGATATAATTTTAATATACATTAGGAATAAGACCAGGAAAAAAAAGAAACTGAAGCAGCTAAAAATGATTTGTCTATTGCCTTGTAGTGCTCCCTTTGATACACAAGAAATGGTGATAAGATTCTTCCAACAAACCCAAATCAATTCCTTACCTACATCCCACCCACCAAACACCCTGTAAACAGTGGGCACATGTACAGAGTGTCTAACACTGGACTACACAAATTAGTGAAAACCCCTGCAACATCAAGAATTGTTGATGGGGCTACACTCAATATTATTTAATTCCATGTTTGAAACATTTCAAAGTTAAGGAGTTGGTTTTCATTCACTTGAGAAAAAAAAAAAAAAAAAAAAAAAAAAAAAAAAAAAAAGGACCATTTTCAGAGGTATCCTTCTTCAGGGTCAAGTTACAAGCAGCTTCAGCTGAACTGAATTTTCTTCAGCTTGTAGCAACCCACTGAAGGGAGCCAAATTATCATACTGGTTTTGTTTCATGACCTCAATTTCCTTATACTTGGGGCTGACCCAAACCCAGAAATATAACAACGGAAAGATATGCAATTTTTACTTGATTTGGTTCCAAATCAGTATCAGGATCTGGTATTTTTCTTCTGTGTCATACCTGAACCTTGGTGCAGATGACCTAAGAGGAAGTTTCAGGAAAGAATTCCCCATGCAAACTGGGAGCCTGATGTTCAACAACAGTGAAGCAGACATGGCATTAATGCCTGAAGAGATCCAGTTAAACTGCAGCACACACCTTAGACCTGAACCTTTCTTAGGTTGTTTTTGTTTTGCTATAAAAACAGCCATTCCTCTGGTACAATCCATCACACACCTCACCACTGGACTGCATTGCCAAGGTATTGTAAATACTCCCAAGTCCATGAGAACATCACTCCATAAGGTCCTTTTTGAGAATATTTTACCCTCCTAACTCTGCATTGTTCATAAGAATCAGCCTCACCAAGGTTCAATCATTCAGGTAGGCCCTAATTCCCTTACCCCTTTTCTAGGTGTTCTGCAGCAGCTGCTTTCATAGGCTGAGATTATCATCAGATAATCACATTTCTGCCTCTCAGCATGACATTCTGCAGCTCCCAGGTGCTACTAAACCACATCCATCATTTAGTATCCATGCTGAATTTTCATAGCTCCCGCATTGTACATGATCACAGAACCTGCAGCACCCCTGCAGTCACTCTGCAGTTTCTCAGTGTTTTCCTCATATGGCTGAGCTACATGCAAGTAAATTCCAGTTAGTGGGACTGAGCACCATCACAGGGACTACTCTGTATTGTCACATGCCATCTTTCAGTTTAGATTTACGGGTGATTCCAGCCTGGGTGCTTTTCCCTACCTGACCAGTATGGCTGGGGCCTCTGTTGGGCTGATCCCACAGTCAGTGCTGTCCTCCTTGTCAATGTGCTGAATGCTAACTGCTGAATCTCAGTCTCTGCACTGTTGTGCTTGGGGTATCTTCCACAGGACCTAAAGTAAAAATAGCATAATTGATGTTACATTTTTTTGCTGTCTCCTCCCCAGCTCTATTTTTTTCAAACAGCCACTCACCTTAGGACCACCTTTCTGCAGCTCATTTCCCTTCCTGTCCTGTCTTTCCCAAATACTATAGCTCACTTCCTATAGTTTTGTTTCCTTTGAAACATTTTGATTCAGAACAAAAGGAAATTTGTGCTTTGCATGTCTGTAGGCACAGAATCATGCATGTGTTTCACATTATACTGCTATGAATATTTATTTAGTCATCCATTCCAGCAATCCATATACCTTACTTCCTTAAGTCTCTTATTAATGATCCACTAGAACTGAACAACGCACTACTTTTCACTGATGAAAATTACGTATTGTGTTTTAGAGTATCATTCAATTCCTGTCTCCCACTCAAATCAGAAACATTAGAAACTATTTTTTACCAGATTTGCAGCACATGGAAAATTTCAAATGTCTTTGCAAAGCCTAAGATGAGGAGTACAGCTGGTACAGGCAAACTATTTGGAATTTGCTAAAATCTTATCAGCTAAGCTTTGATTCTGTAGACTAAAACAGATCTAAAGTCCATTGAACCCACACAGAATACCTTCTGCAGCTTCAGATAACCAAGTCCTATTTTACCCCTTCCTATATAGAACTATAAATCTATGAATGACTGAATTGGGTTAAAAAAACTAACCTCAACCCACGTCTTCCCCAGAATTCATCTCAGAGTTTACATGCCTATTTTTCCTGAGATTTTCCTACTGCTTCTTCCTGTGGGGCCTGTAAACACACTTCAGGAAAGAAGCTTGCCAGGATATAAGAGAAATCTCACGAGAAATTCTGTTGTTGGTTCATTTCCAGGAAAATTCTTTGAACTCAAGACATACAAGTAAATTTCTCCAAACTGGGGACACAATACCTACAATATCTCTAAGAGCCACAGTGATTGCTTCCTGAAAGCTGCTCTTAATAGTCTCATTTCTCAAACCCCACTTGGACGTGGAAACTTCATTTCCAGACTGAGTAGCACAGTCATAATCAAAACTTAATCTAAAATAGTGAATTTAAGTTTTACAGAATGCTGCAGATAGCTTGCTTGGAATTTAAGAAAATTAGGGGATGAAAAACCTGTACTGTTTCTCCTTCCCTTATTTTCTTGGGTTCAAGACCCAGGTGTTTGTGGGTGTAACAGAAACTGGTTGTTCTGCTTGGGCCCAAGTCTGTGATTCCACAAACATTTCTTTAGCAACACCATTAACCCAATTAGCTGCTGTTCAAGGAGAAAAGCAAATCTCCTGTGAATGTGTATGGGGGCAAACAAAGATCTCAGAAGAACCACCACACTAAAAAGGGAGCACCTCAGCATACTCAATGAGAAACTGTGTAGTAGTAGCAAAAAGAGAAAGGAAGATGACAGGAAGGCACCTGAAATGCAGGAAACATTTCCTCAGAACTGAAACCAAAGTTAAATATCTCTGTCTGATTATGATCCACAGCTTAGAATGCTGTTGCAATACAGAATGTCATTTTCCCTCTCAACAAAACCTACCTAAAAAGAAAATAAAATACTGCCAACATTGAAATGGATCATTGCATAAAATCCCCAAGTAGTAACAACCACTCGAGTTTCCCTAATCCCTATACCAACACACTATCCATTCCTGCATACTCCTATTTTGCCTAACAAATTAGACTATACACAGACATTTTTTCTGAATCTAGCTGCCTCCTAGGAGGGGTTACTGCCCTCCTCACCATCACCACTTTGATGCTTACAGTGCAGGTGATGCCTGAGACCAAGTAGAAAATACTCACACAGCCAGCTCTCCTACCCTGACCAGCAGCTCTACTGTCTTCCCTAGTGCAGAGACAGCCCAGAGCCCAGCAGTCCCACTGCACATGCGACAATCAGCCAAAGTAGGCTTCTCAGGGGACACAGACGGAGGAATCCACTTCTGATCCTGTTTGGATACATCCTGGGCAATGGACTGCTCTGATTTGGAGCTTTCTAAGTGTTCACAGTGCATTACAAGCAGCTCAGGAATATTATTACTAAAAACATATTCATGAAACTGAGGCAACTCTAGGGCCAGGTAGTAACTGAGCTAGATCAGAATTTCTTTAATTTAAATCAAAATTTAGTTTAAATCTAGTTCTAAACTGACACTTTATCCTCATTTGAGTAAGTTAAGATAAATGCTTCCTTGTTTAGTATTCTTAAGCTATTTGCATACAATAGCTACTAAATAATTCAGGAGATTGATTTGTAAAAGATGAAGGCTTTACAAAAGGCTGGAAATAGAATTTCTGGAAAACACTTCAGAGTACCCTAGTTCTGCTATTGAGCCTCAAGTGCTTTTAGTTATTACTATGCAAGGATTTTCATTTCTAATCTTAATACATAATTATATTATATATATAATATATATAATTATATGATTATATATATTATATATATTATATATTATATATATATTATATTATATATATGTATAATTATATAATCATACTAATCTTTCAGAACACATCCCTTGGACACACACACACATTCATAGTACACCATTAGGCAAACAAATGCACGTTTTCCCACCTATTAAGCATTTCCCTTGATTTTAATAGGCAATTTTTGCCCAGTTGCTAGCCAGAAGTAAAGTCCATCATCTTACTTTCATCAGTTGTAACAGAGCATTCCCACTCAGTAAAATTAACATCTGACCTAATGCCCACTGAACACAAAGGAAGAAACATTCTGATTTCACTGGGTGGGGAAACGAGCAGATAGCAAAGTGATGTGCAGCTATTTGTTGACTAAATCCTAGCAGCTTGAAATGCATATAGTTTACTTCAGGGGTTAATTTTATACTGACTTATAGAAGGTTAAATTGTTGACACAATCAAAGAAAGGCAGCATATCCACATCAACAAAATCACCCAATTTCTGATTTATGACCTATAAATTAGTGTGGACAAAGCGTTTCCTGATTGAAGACTAAAATGCCACCCTTTTACATTCTCTTTTAACTTTTTCAAATGTCTTTTTGTTGGTTTCCAGTGAGGTAACTGTTGAGTTCAGCAGGTCAGAGAACCAAATGAAGTCGCCAATTTAACCCCACATACTGCAGCCCACAGCCACAAAGATACCATTTCTGCAACTGAAATCTGTTAGCGAGCAGTTCAGCGCAGCTTCACAGGACCCCTGCTCTTGGGTGTCTGTAACTTGCATCTTTGCAGTGTAGCAATCATATTTCCACAATAAAACTTGTAGGGGTAATTTGATTTTACACTGCCAGCCAGCACTTCATTGCTAGTACTTATGATGCATTACATATTTGTCTGAGAACATTAGCACTCAGGTAATTAACTCTTCTGCTGGGTGTCCAGTTTATGCCCTTCACTGAAAACACTGCTCCCACAGAGGCATGCCTTGCATGTAAGCAAATCTGATCCCTAAATCTCTTATGTGGTCAGTCAATTAAAATCTAGGTTTGTAGCAGTTAAATGAATTCCTTTTCCTCTCAATATTTTCTTCTTTTTTTGGCACTTTCTAGCAAAACAGTTCACATACAATCACTCGAAGGCTGGAAAGTGGGCTTGGCAGAAGGAGCCAAGGCTCAGCATGGCTCCAGTCAAGACAAATGGCTGAATTATTGTGACGTTAGTAAACAGGTAATTAGCTTTGCATGTCATTGTTCACCACCTCAAGCTCATTACTGAAGTCTTACAACACTCTCTTTAAAAATTCAGACCTGTTTGACCTGCTACCAGCTATAGTGCATTTCAAGTACTCATGGATAAAGTGCAGTTTTCTCAGACTGAAGACACCTGCTCCCAGCAGGAACACTACTTATGAACTGCCAAGTCTTTTGTTACAGGACCTTGAGAAGCAATGATCTTTCCATCTGGAATAACCAGCATCAACTTGGCTGCAACCACTGTAAAGCAATCTTTGAATATTTATTACCACATGAAGTACACAGAGCTCTAAAAGCAGTATGTACACAAATGCAAAAAGGGAGAAGACTGCTCCTGATAAATTTTGCTGTTTGCAACACAAGTGTTTCAAATTCATTTTCTTTCAAAACTGGCTGCTAGTAACAACTTTCAGTTCTTTTTTCTCTACCACCAGATCTACCAGGGTGAAGCTCAACCCTGAATAAATAATTTATTTCACAGCTGACGCATTTAACTCAATGTATCTCCTCTTTCTGTTACTCTTCTCAATTTTTTGTCAATGATTGTTCATCTTAGAGTGGATAATTCATGCTACTAATTCATGAGGCTCTGTCCTTGTCTTCCCCCACAAGGCCCCAGCATGGCACACTGCTTTAGGCTCCACTCCACCAATGCTGTTTCAAGCTGCCCCTGCACCCTTTCTTTTGCAAGCTTTGCAGAGGAGTCTATACTGCACTATTCCTTTTTTCTTAGTCTTTAGCTCAACCTCATTTCTTCAGCTATTCATCCTCCTGGATAGTGGACTATGTTCCTCAGTTTACTTCTGATCAACAGCTGTGATTAATCCATTCTGATACAAGAAAAGCACTGGATAATTCTCCCCTTGTCATCTTTATTTTGTGAGGGTACAAGTGGTAATTAAATTTTAGCACTGTGGTCATTAAAAAATCCAGTAAAAGCAGTCTAGGGCTTGGCTGAAGGTATCATAGAATTTAGGTTTATTCCCTGCATTTTCTTTGCTTCATTGCTTTCCACAAGGGCAATGAAAAGCCTGATCAGAAGCTCAGTGCTCCTCAGACTTCCAAAGTCAGTTTAATTCAACAACACATTCCTTGCTATCTTCTCTGCCCTTAAGAGAACTCAATGAGCAAAGTCCATTCTGCAGCACTTAATCATATAGATGTAAATGTTGCATTTAGAATTTGGAGCCCATTGTGAGCCTATTTTTCTTGAGCTGTTATTTTAAAATGCGCTTTAAATCAATTTTGCAGTAAACATGGGGTTTGTTCCAATAACAACCATTTTTCTCCTGATTAGTAAATTACTGTTGTTTCCAATGTTTCATTCTAACTACTACTTGCTCAGAGTCATAGGAAAACAGAGCACTTAGTCAAGACAAACTTCCCTTTATTTCCATCTCAGCAAAGCGAGGTCTAGACTACTTTCAGAAAAACAGTTTTCAGCTGACAAAGTGAAAAATGTTGCATAACAGCAAACTTATAACATGGTAAGAAAGTTTTAATAGAAGGATTACTACTTGCTGTTGTAACTAGTTTAAAAGTCCTTTAAGACTCTCTGCTAAGAACAGATGATTATATTTGCAGTATTTATGTAATTTCTATTGGCTGGCTGTGTAATAATTTATGAAAGTTGTGACACAACAGTGCTTTAATACAGATTAAACTATATTGAGAGAGGAAAAATACAACAAAATGCCAGTGTGCTGCACAGAATACGAATCCCAGGATCATCTAGAATTTTAAAACAATTCTGTTGGAAAATACAAATTGTCTTTTTCCAACCACTGAACAACGTCTCTCAAGCACATGTTTTTCTATGTGGATATGCATTCAATGTGTCTCTTTGCATGAGGTTATCTGTATTGTCAGACCCCCATTATACAGGCTTAGGAAAAGAAGCAAGTCATTCATGTCACCTTCATCCAGAGACAACACATATCCTAAATGTTATATCCTGGTGCATTAGGCATTGGCCACATGTCTTGAAAATGTTATCAATGCTATTTGGATACATTTCTATTTGTTTAGCTGGGCAATCATAATGCAAGTATTGGAGGAAGTGGAAGGTTTTCACTTTTTAATTCATGGCAGAACTGTCCAAAACAACTTCAAAGAGTCCATACAAAATTACTCTGATTGTAGCAGGGTATTGCAGTAAGGAAAAAAATGTGAAGTCTGTGACAAGCTAGAGCAGATCTCTTTACACTGACACTGCTCCCATCCACAAGCCTGGTAGTTACTGGAAATAGTTTTCTCATGAAGAATTTTTATTTAGGCTAGTAATTGGAGGATAAGTTAGATTTTATTTGGGTTTGAGGCTGGTCAAGGACTTTGATGTCCAGGAAATCCATTAGCAGATCAGTAAACTGGTAAGAAGTAAAACATAAAAGCAGCTAACGACAAAGATTTCACATCTTCATACCTGTTGATGCACACAAAAATGTACCTGCAAGCACTAAACCCTGTAGATCTGTCTTTTACATTTGCAAAGTTTCCATTTTAATTAATATCAACTGTAACCATATGGGAAACTAGGCATAATAACAGTAATTAAGGATTTGGCCTCTTAAAACACATCAGATGCACACACAAGGGCAAAATCCAATTTGGAGAATATATGGAGCATTCAAGGGTCGATATGGAGATAGCCTATCTAGGCTACCTAAATAAACAGGCAAATCAACCCTATTTAACACTGAAAGTGTTTTTCTTGAGATCTCAAGAGGATTTCCAATTATTCACAAATGACTAACCGTGCACTCCTTTCCCAGAATTATAAACAAGTCACCAGAAAATAGCAAGTTTGACAAAATTGTCCAACAGCCCATTAACTGTACAACTGTGCTAAATAGCCAGAGACAAGTCTAAATCTGCCAGAACCACTGTCTCTCGAGTCTGCCAAGGGGATAGATGTTTCAGCTGCAGAGTATCCATTTGCAGCTTGCCACCATCTGGACCCTGGAAACTGAGCACTCAGGTGATGGGCTGGCATGATCCAGCTCAGGAGTGACCTTCCTGTTCTTAGGAAAACCTTTAAAGTTAAGGATGGTGTTACTGAAAGGAAGTCAGGCTTGCTTGCTTGAGACGAATATTTGAATTCACAAAAACCCAATTTTACCTGTATTCCTTCAAAAATCTGTTTAGCATGTAATTCTAAAGATTTACTAAACATATCAACAGCTTTAGTTTTTGTGAGGCCCAGCAACTGGAATTCTTCATATATTCAGATTTACACCTCACCTCAACTGACTTTAAGTTTATTCACCCAAATTTCACAACATGCAGATGCAAACAGATAATTGGAAGAGTCTTGTCAATAGTTATATGAAATTAGACTGGGCACATGGGGATCACCTGAATGCAATTAAGAAGGATGTGGCACAGTGGTGCAGCAAACATTTATTTGAGTTTCAAACCTTTACAAAAAAGCATAACAAATTGGTCAAGTAGTCTCTTCCTCTTAAAGCTTTGTTTTCTGCAAGTGTGGAAGGGGAAAAAACACCCCACAATCTTGATTTTTTGGAAGAAAATATAGTACTGCATGCTTTGAGTTAAAGCAATATATGGAAGAGAAAGAAGGGGACACAATGACTAAAGCCCATTGGAAGAAAAATTACTATAAAGGAATTTTTGCCAAAAAAATACACTAATAAGTTTTTTACCAAATGTACTTGTTTGTACTACCTTTATACAAACAGGTTTATAAGGCCGTGCTTGCCTCCTTTTTGGATTGGCCGAATACAAATGCTTCTTTAGATCAGGACTGCACTCTTCAAGCATAGAACTCTGTGAAGCTTACTCCTTTTGTAATACCCCTAGAGAAAACTAACATAGAGAATATTGTTTTGAGGTTATGTTTGAGCACACTCTAACTTGTGAGCCTGCAAACTGTTTTTTGTTCATCTAGTGTAAGATGATTTATAATCAATTACAGTTCTTATGTCAAAGGCTCCCAGTTGTCTTCAAACCATCAGATCCAGAGCCATCACCACCAGCAGCAGGCATGCTTAGAGTTGTACTTTTCAAGTCATGTGAAATCAACCTGTCTGTATTGGTTATCTCCTGAAAAAGCACTGTTCAGTCTTCTTTGAGGCTCATGCTTGACCCTGACACAAATGAAAAAAGAATGGTTCTGTTACACCAGAAGTTTCTTCTCAAACTATCAGACAGGTCGCACATAACATCCCTGATCTCTGCTCTGGAGGAAGCATACACAAATGTGGGTCAGGCATGCAGATTCAGATTGCTAGTTATAGTAATATTATCTCAGGTTCACTCCATTGAGCACTGCAGGTTTAAGAATTGCCTTTGGAGTTCTAGAGCTGTTTCTGTATTTGAATTGACTCATTTACAAACTTAAGACTATTGAGCATTCTTTAACCACCAAATTTCATTAACCACTCCTCTGATGATGCCTTTCTACTCACTAACAAAATCTTAAATTAAAGTTTTTAGGAACCAATAACATCTCCAAATTTCTGGAAATGGGCCATGGTCTTAAGAAGGGCTAAGCACAAGATCCTGAGCCAGATGATAGGCACTTGCACAACTGGCACATTTAGATTAAACCTCTTCCTGACTATAAGAAGCAATTTTTTATTTATCAGCAAATGTTACGCAGTGATTGAAAAGAAAAGAAACTACCCTTTAGGGCCCTTTGGCTTTCCTCTAAAGACACATTATCAATGTCTTTAATTATCACACTGGTAGGAAAACTTGGTGAAATATTTAAAAGGTAGCAGGAGGAAAACATGTGTTACACTCATTTAGGACCACTTGAAAACAGATTATTCTGAAGATGGAAAGAGAACCATTGGACATTTAAATAATTAATCTCAGCAAATATATTAAATGCAAAACAGTGAAACATTTTGACTGATTCAGCACAATTAGCTTTCACGGCTTCAAATTTCCTATTGCTAAATTGACATTTGCAGGAATTTCAGCATAGCACAGTGTAACTCACTAGTCAGTCATGTGCCCCAGGCACAGGTAGAATTAAGATACAAACAGCCTGGTGACAGCCTGGCTATGATAACTAGATAGAAATCATGCAAACAGAACTTCTATTATGTCCATCTCTCTGAGCAGCTCCCCTATTTATAAAATATTAAACCCTGGACATTTATTTTAGTTAAGATTTACAAGTCATCTGCCATATTGTTGAGCACTAATAGGTTTCTATGGCTGAAAAGCAGAGAGCATAATTTCTCAAGCTTCACTGTTTGCTGGAAGACAAGAAAATTAGGAGCAATACAATGGTTAAGACTGCTCCTACCAGTGTCTTTATCAGAGCAGGAAGCCAGGATGAGAAGTAAATTTTGCTGGTTCAGATGAGCTGCACCAATTCCCTGATGCATAGAGCATAAAGAGCCAAAAGCAGGCAAATGCACAAGGTCAAAAGTAATAAAAGCAGCTTCTTAAAAGCTACTCATCTCTCTATGCTTGATTTTCATTTTCCTTTTTTTTGGGGGGGAGGGTAGGGGGGATGAAGCATCTGTATAAAACATCTATTTTTGTTTCTTTACATGTAAGTGATACCAGCCAGTTACTGCAATCTCAGCTCAGCCAAGCTGAGTAAGGTTAAAGAAGGGAGCCTCTTCCAAAGACATTGCTGCTGCAAGAGCTCCACACAGTCTGGTAAGCAGCACTTTTTTTGTCAAGAATATAACAGCTTAAAATGCATGGGTTTGTGGTGTTTATTGCTGACAAACAGGCAGTTGCAATTCTTCTATATGAAACATTATTTAACCTGCATCCCAGCAAATTGCCTGTCCCTGGTGCTGCAGTTTTTCACATAAGCCCTAAAGGCATTTCTGAGCCTTTGAGCTCAGACCCCAATTCTCATGGTACATCATGTGGGGAAAAGAAGCTACACCTCCCAGTCTCCTGCCAGGACCCAGCTGATGATTACTTTCTCTCTGACTACATTCTTCCAGTATTTTAACATTGTGCTTTCCCATTTTGATTACTATAACATTTTGTTTTGTTTCACTGCTTTGTCAAACAGTTTTCTACCTTGACAGAGCTGCTATAATCTATATATAGATTGCATATTGATTCCTGTAGTACTTGATGATCCTTCAGGCAGAAGGTTACCACAATATAAGGTTCCTCCTTCTGTCCTTTAAAGTAACCTTTAAAAAAGGCAGAGCTCAGTTCAGTCCAGATGTTTATCCAAACTATTCTAAATCTCTAACGCCTGAAAAAAAAAAAAAAAAAAAAAAGAAGGAACAGGTTTTTTGGGAGACTTCCAGTACCACTTAATACCAATTCAGACAAACTACCATATCATCCTGTCACTGTAATCACATGGGATGCTAATAACATCTACCACCATTTCTGTAGAATTTTATAAAGAGGAATCACCACAACAACCCTTTGCAGTATTATCCTCATTTTATTATTGAGGAAAGAGTGTGTTTGCTTTTACATTATACCATGAAGTGACCTGCTCTTTCAATCTAAAAAGAACAGCAATGAAACATGCAGAAACAATTACGGTAACTTCCCCTGCTTTTGTTTGGTGAAATGCTGTTTAAATATTTAGATCCTGAAAATTCTTTTACCATCATAGAATGTTGTTAAAAAAGCAAGCCTCTGAATAATGAAAGTGACACTCTCTTTTGACTCTGCTCTGACTTAGCAGCAATATTTCAATTTATTGCAATTTTGATCATGGTAGAAAAGTCAGGTGAATGAAAAAATAAAGACACCTGTCACTGCTCACTATTTTCTCATGCAGCCTTGAATGTGCTATCCTATCATTTAGGTAAGGCATCAACTTCTTGAAATCACAACAGTTCTCCATAGGAAAATAACAAGGTATGTATTCACTATGTACATATCACAGACTGCAATATAGTCCATTATCTACTGAAACACTGCCTAGTTCCTGCTTTCCATGAAAGGCCAGTGGGGTTGAAAAATCTAGAAGTTGTTTTTATTTTGGGCAGTTGTTTCAGGGAGTTTTGTAGTTTTTGAAAAACCTCAGCTTTCATGACTAACGTCACAGGTACAAGAGAGCCTTGGGGAAAGCATGGTATGAAAAATATTTTTGAATCTCTATCAGAATTCTGAAGGACCTAAGCCCAAGAGATACTGTGTTAACTTCA
Source organism: Anomalospiza imberbis (assembly GCF_031753505.1). Lineage (NCBI taxonomy): Eukaryota > Metazoa > Chordata > Aves > Passeriformes > Viduidae > Anomalospiza > Anomalospiza imberbis. Next base: position 10,965,943 of record NC_089693.1, on the reverse strand, counting down.
CTAATCACAGAAGCCAGAAAAAAAAAACAAAAAGAAATGTTTAGCATCATTTTGGACTCACTTCCAAATTATTATTTATGTGTCATATAACTGTATATAACCTGGAAAAAAGAATTATACAGTAGAATAGTCTCTGCAGAATTAATTAAGTACCAGCTTGGCTCTGCTTCACATTTCAGCAAAGTCATCTAAGGAAAAGTTGTTGACAAAAAATCCAACACAATTCCAACTTCTGACTCCCAGGGGTCACAACCTGGGAGCTATCCCAAAATATTGCAGCACAGGTTTCATAGTAACTACACTCCAAATTGTACAAGACATAAATCTTTCCATATTAACAAAACATATCTTTCTGTCAAACACTGATGGAACCATCATGGGTCCACAGTATCATTGCTGAGTTGGGATTTTCCAGTGAAAAGCCCTCCAGTTAAGACCATTCTGAGATTTGACCTTCTGGAAGAAAACAATTCACAGGAAATGGGTCACCACATCCAAATTCTGCCCTCTGTAGCAAATTGGAGAGGGATCAAAGAAGATTTTCATTATACCAGTTCTGTAGCTGGATAGAGAAATTAGTGTCATGGTATATACCTAAGTGTAAATGTAAAAGAAATTGCATCTTCACCTGTATTTTATCAAAAAGTCATATTTCAGAATTAATTCACATGACACTTAATAATGGCACTGAATATTGTATCACACCATGTTAAAAAATGAAGTATAATTAACACAGAATCAAATAATGTGAGATTTTCCCATTGATGCTTCTATTTCATTTGCCAATTTTGAAGCAGCAACTTTGAGACCAAAACACAGCTAAAGTGTGGTCATCTCGGCTTCATCTAAGGGTCTGACTCATTCTCACATTTCAATAATCATAGCAAGAATAGCTCTTTCCCCCTTTCCCTTGACTTTGCAGAAGACAGACCTTATCAAAATTAAGCACTTTCACACTAAAACATGTGGTTTGTGTATTCTTTGTTTTGATGTGAGAGATGTTTCTATGCTTAATTAGCAAAAGAGGCTTAGGTGAATTCTAGATATTAAAAGAGAGGCAGAAAAGTTAAAGCTGGCAAGATGGGAAAGACAGAATTTGATAGCTTCATTAGTAGAATTACATGATTGAGTGGCACAGGGCAGCAAAGAACTAGATTCCTTCAAGGAGTCTGGTCCAGTTCCTACTTTGCATCCTTGTGATAAAACACTGATGCTGAGAGAATAAAAAATTACAGATGGGAACTGAAAAGGGCTGGGACAGGAAGACTGTGGGATACTGAAGTGTTATTCTCCCCAAACCTTTATTCTTTTGATCACCAAAGCATTACATCTTCTGCTCTATTTTATGCGTGATATATAGGAACTAGACATGAACAGTGATGTTCAAATAACCACAGCTAATAACTACATTCATCCTGCAAGGATTATCAGCGTGCATACATATTGCTGTTCCTGGAGGGTACTGCGATCTTTGAAGAGTCAAGATAGAGAAGTTGAAGATAAGCCTAGCAGATTTGCTAGTTTTAGTAGATAAATAATGATTCTCCCTGCTAAAGATAACTAGGAATTAATCAATGGTATTGTTTGTTACTGCTTTCTAGCCTGAATGAGATCATGACAAGCTGTATCTAGCCCCATGGAGTCCCACAATTGGGCATCTTCGTGGTGAACAGAAGCACCAATTGTGAGGAGACCAGGGTCTGCAGCTCCATTTTCAATAGGGAGTCATTAAGGTGCCTAGAGGAGTCAGCTTTTTACAGCTGTACTAACACTACAGAAGAGTTTCATCTTGCCAAGCACCTTTGCACTCACCTCACCACCACAGAGAGAAATTAGTACCTCTTAGTTTATTTTCTGCTCTAGAAGAGATACAAATAATCAGTATATGTAGAAAAAGAAAAATGCCTTGCAAACACAGAATTAAATAAGCCCTCAAAAACTGTATATCGTATTGTGTTAACTTCCATGACAATTCTTTGTGGCAGGATATATCCTCATGCGTAATGTACTTTCTAAAACTAGCCAGGGGTATTATTTCAATTTCTAGAAAGGGCAGTTGATATTGATGAGAATCAGTGCTGTTTAGCAGAGGAGACAGCAGCACTGATCCACATATTTTAACAAGGATGCATGCACATGCAGGATAATTCCAGTAATTCACATCAAAGTTATACGCATAAGAGGTGTGGAACAGGGCAGATGATGGTAATTGAACATGAAGACTACAGCAAAACATTTTTGTAGTGTGTTTGAAGACGTTAGAATAAGAGGCTTTAAACACATGGATGATGAGTGAGCTCCTATTTTAATCACCCTCCAAAGGATTCTACAGTCCATGTCTGAAGCCAAATTCCAAATCTGTTACAGCCTAGACTGAATTGCATTAGACAAAAAAGCCCTCTATGCACAACCAGTGTTTTGTCACACTCCACTCAGCTTCCTAGAAGGCATGGCACTTGAATTTTGCTGGCTGAATCTGTCATTGTCACAAATGTACTGCTGCTTCCTCATAGCATGAACAATGTATTTTGATCTCATATGTTACTATGAAGGAAGATGAATCAGCATCCAAAATTTTGACATTTCTTAATTTCACCTTACAGAAGAAAAGCTGTAGAGTATTATGAATCCTCTGCACAAGAAAAGGGTACTGTTCACATTCCTTTAGAGAAAAGATTTAGTGTGTAGGATACAAACCCTGATAGAGGTATAGAGAACACACATGGGCCTCATTTTCCAGTGCAATGGACAAACCTAAAGAAGCAGTCTGATACTGCTGCCGAGATAAGCAGCAGTTACTGGACAGCAGCCAGCAGATAAAGCCACAGTATTATCCAAAGCAATATTGCCAGTGTCATTCTGGAACAGTAACTTTACCTACCACCAGTAGAGAAACACAGTAGATTCAATACCTCTCTAGGTGCTTCATGCACTGCAAGGCTGCTCTAATTGTGTAGCTGTAAATCCTCCATGAAAGGGAAACCCTGGGCACGGAAAGCCAATTCAAGAGACATTGGGCACCTGCTTCCATCCCTGTCTTGGTTGATTTGGCTTATTGTGAGTAGTCATGTGAGAATTTTTCCACCCCCTCTGTAGTACACTCAGTCCTCTTCCAGACTTTGATTTAAACACCAAGGAATGGGGTACAGAAGAAATTACCCTGTGCCTTTACTAGAGGATGCTCCTTATGAGAGTGTGTCCCAATGGCACAAGTGTTATGTACTCTTCCTCAAGACAAGCTACATATTTGATATTTTAGTGACAAAGCAGCCAATTTTTATTAGTATTTAATGTAGTTAGATTTTTAAAAAAATCCTCAGTCCTCTCTCTCTATTTTGTAGAACTAATTCTCTCGCTATCCTGATTTATCCCACTGTTTTACTATTGCTCTGTTGGCTTTTTTATCTTGCTGGAACAAATTTAAGACTCTTTTTATTTAATTGCTCTTATTAATATTCATATATTAATGCAACACATTTATTATTCAAGTTGAAAACAGTGTCTGTCTTCTAACAGCCTAAATTCAGAGAATGAAGATCCTAAGGAAATCAGAATGACATTGTTAAAAGTCAAGACATTACTTGTTTTGTTTCCAGCTATCTTGGAGCTTTTTCAGGTCCAAAAGCATTACATGTATTTGAACAGGAGTAGAAATGATGCACAGTTTTCTCAATACACACTAATTGCTCTTTCTTGCCAAGTTGCCAGTACGACATTTCAGTGAGCACTTCTCCAAGTCCCTGCTTCTACCTTCAAACGGACCTTAGACTTTGGAAGTCTGACAACAGGGTGGATTAAAACACATGGAGAAAAACTGACCCAAAACCAAAGGAAAAAGTCATGTTTAAAGCAAATGGACAAAGAACAAGCGAGTCTGACAGAGATATCAGAAAAGTCCTGCCTCACATTTACTGGTAGAAAAGCAGAACGTTGACCTTAAAAAAGGAGTGGGAAGCTCTTGGTTTTAATTTTCAGTTTCCCAATGACACTGGGATGCTGGGCACAGGCACCACATCCCATAAAACAGGAAGATGCTGCCACCTGCAGGTGAGAGTCCCCGGAAGGCCCCAAATCACAGCCCTGGGACCCCACCACGGGCACGGACCCCGCGGCTGCCATAGACCCACAGCTACGTGGTATCTGCCAGAGAGATGCTTCATCCTCTTTCTTAGTCTAGTGTTCAAAGAGCAATACAGGCACATAAATCAGCATCTTCTGCACAAAATAAGAAGTTTTGCTTTGTAGTCTTTAGAGAGCAAAGATCCACTGCAGGAAATACAAGACCTCTTTCAAATCCTCACCACGTGACACTTCCACCTCCATGATGCAAAGATTAAAATAAGTTGTTCTTGTAAATAAGCCCATGAATCCTCATCTAACGTCAAATCAACATTCACAGAGGCTCAAATACCTCTCATGGCTGTACTTTAAGCTTGCAAGTTATGGAAATTTGTAGGTTTTAGCTTTATGATGCTTATTCTTAGTCCTAAAGGTGGGTCTATAAGCATAGTTCTTTATAACAAGAGCTCAGGAAAGAGTAAACTGGGAAATTATTTAAGTAGAGGCTGAAAACAATACAAAAATTGGCACTACAGAGGAAGAAAGTAGTCTATATAAAGATGGCTCACACAGATTTTGGAGTTTGGCATATAACTTCCATATTCAAAGAATATATTTAGAAGGCCTCTATTTTACAGAGCGCTCAGTGAAACATGGAAAGTCTCACCTTTTGAGTCCAATAGTTTACAAGTTTATATTCCTATTACCATGCAATACTAGTATTAAAAAAAACCCCATAACAAAACAAGGAATCTTGGGGGGGGGGGGGGGGGAAACAATTTCTTTTATCAGAGCCTTTTTCTCTGAACAGTGTATTTGGCTTATTTTTTTTTTCTTTTTTAATTAGAGTGTAAATATTGTATTATGTTTATTCAATAATACTCCCATCAGCATGCTAAACAGCACAACTTTTTGACTAGGGACACAGTAAACCTACAAAGTCTGCCAAAGTTTACTCCCTTAAGGCATTAGGGAGTCTCTTGAAAGTATCTGTGTTTTGAACTGCCCTGGCTCCTGTGGGTTGTGACTGATTAACTGATACTTTACATAACACTAGCAACCATCACCACAAAGAAAATAAAACAAGTAATCTACAAATGCGGGGGGGCACCTTCTTCTTGCATTGCCTGTTGCAAACTAACCCATCAGATTATTCCATCCTGTGTAAATAGCTATGGAGCTAGGACAGCCACTGGAACCTCGTCTGCTTCAATAGCCAAATCTGGCATTCCAAGTCTTCATTTTAAGAAGGCAAAAAACTTAGCCTAGTCCTAAATTTTACAGAGGCAGACTCCTGAAGTTGAATGAGACCTACCCGCGAAGGCACTCTGAACTTTACAAGCACTCCAGAAATTAATAGCATTCACAGCACTACTGCAGAGAGATGGACACGTGGAGCAGCTTGTTTGCCTGCATGCTGATTTGGGCAAATGGCAGCCAGCTCTACCTCAAATCCTGCAGACTCTTACAGCATCCTTCAGATGCACTCCCTGGACAGTCTGCACAAATGCCAGGACATCAGCTGTGTATCAGATTGCATCATGCTCCCTTTGTGTTCACATGTTTCAGTTCACAACTGCAAAAGCTGAAGTAACATTCTATAAAATACATTTTTTGTACTCTGCTTATGAAAATATCTGACACTAATAGACAACTGCCACCCACATGCAGCACACTAGGGATTTCCGTAGCTAAAAGCATGTCATGCACCAACTTGAATAAAGCACTAATGCTTGTTCCTTGTGGCTATAATAATTCACACCTTCTGTATTAGACACTGCAAACTACCTAAAACATAATCATGCCAGTGGGCTACATATGCAAATTACACCTTGCTGGGCAACAAGATTAAGCCCAGAACAGTTGTGGGTGTTTTACACCCATAAACAACACCTGTATCTCTCTGCATATATCCAGATTCAGACAAATGCATCAGTGCTATTAGTACATTAGAAATGTGAATGTATGCATTGCAGTAGGGTAAAAACAGACACTTTGTTGATTCTCACCAAACTGATTACTGGCAGGTAACCTGGATTAAGTAAAGCCAACAGTTACAGTACCACAAAGTCAAAGACGAATCAGCCTTGATGCAGAGAAACGCAAAACACTAAAATTTAGGATAACAAATTCTGCCTTTTAAATTTCATTGATAGCTTTCTTAATTTAAACTCACCTATGCTGTGTTGGAGCAAAACAGCAGCCTGCACAACAGGAATACTGAAAACAACTTACAGATTTGGGGAAGAATATTCCTACTTGGATGCCATTCTCTTGATCTTGTCCAGCTGAGCAGAGCTGGAAAGTGGCTCTGCAAATGTAATGCAAGAAAGTGAATAAATTCATCTCAAAAAATATAAAAATACAACACTATTACATTGGTACATTATTATTATTATTATTACTTTCCCCCATATGTAACAAGCAATTTATTCTATTTTCAATCTGGAGGATTTCTTTCCAATTATTGGAAGACAAAATGAAAAAATACAGGTCCTGATATTGTTCACAGCTCTATGCAGACAGACCACTGAATCTGCATGAGTATCCTGCCAAAAACAACAATCAAAAAGTCTGTCACAAAGAGTAAAACCAGCTTTGACTTATTCTGAGTCTGAGCTGGGATGGCTGGGACAAGTTCGTCTCAAAAGACATCCGTGTATATTCACCTAGGTTTAGATCTGCAGCAGAACTAAACAACCCCCGCCACAAAAAATGCACAGCCACTCCCCAGTCTCTCAAAGAAAGGGGGGTGGGGGGTGAAAAGAAAGATATTTTCTTTTGCTCCCATTTCAACACACATCACATATTCAGACAGACTAGAAGAGTTCATCGCTGTTCTAATTAATTGCTGTGCATCACTGAGTGCTTTCATCCTTTGTGACAAACGGTAGAAAGAAAACATTTTTGCTTGCCTATTACGGCACCTGCTGTAGCCAGAAATCAATTCCTCTTGAACCAATAGCCAGTAAGTGTGTCATCTAAAGCTCACACAAGCTTAGCCATTCCTTCTTTGTCAGATCAGTGAGACTAAATATCAAAATGTCTTTACTCTGTCTATCACTTATTAGCATTTAATAGCATGAGACCATCCAAGTGCTGTTATTGTACTTAAAAGATGGCATCAGCATGACCTATCATTCTAAGTTTACCACCCCATCCCCAACTAAGCAGCAAAGAGGGTGTTTGATCATGACTGTCCAAGATTCAGTCTCTTCCTTACAGATTGACATCTTCTGAAGTATAAAATCAGAACACCTCCATTCATCCAAGTCTTGGCAGTTAGAAAGTCTCAGCAAATAGCAAAGTCACGTTGAGAAGCAAAACCTACCCGACACTAAATTTTATGGCATCAGAGGCCTCTCAAATTGTGGAAGATCTGCACAAAGAGATAGCCCTGGACTTCACAAGCACTGCAGCAGCCCAGAACACAAACCAAGGCACAGCACAAACCTCACATCTCTGGGGAGATGCCCAGGTGCTCACATGCCAAACTGGATGAGCAGCAGCTCCTCTGACATTTTTCAAGATGCATTCAGAGACCTGCACCCAAGCTAAACAACAGCAGCTTAGAGCTACAGGTGCTTTCCTTGGACAATTTGCACAAATGCCAATGGATCTGCTACTGAAGAGTCAGGTCATGCAAAGGAAGCAATGCTATCCTGGTTTAGATTGCTTCAATATTTAATCAGTACTGATTGCCCTTATAAGTCTCATAGATAAATGGCCAGAAACTGAACACAGTATTTTCAGCTCTGGATGAAGCTGGGGGTGCGTGAAGCATTCCTACATTCTTTTTCTCTATACCATACTATCAGTTGCTAAATTTGAGAATTCCTTATCACTCACACGCAACAGATTTCTGCTCATGCCTCCTCACTGTATAATGGGATCAAAGACGACTTATCTGAATTATCCCACAATTGTAATTGAAAATCTCTCTGCTCTGTATGCGCATTTTGCAACATGACTCCAAGTTTCAATAGATTTGTCCATAATGCCCATTTCAGCTGATAAATGATTCAATGCTTGGGGAAGAGGGAGTGGCAAAAAGACTGAAACTTACTGCTTTAATACTGGGATCATGTCTTAAGGCTTAAATTGTCTTCTATTTGGCAATATGAAGAAAGTAAAAACCTGATTTTGCCACATTTTTCAGTGGCCAGAACTAACAGAGCAGATGAAATCACAGCAATACAAAGCACCTCTGCAGTGGTGCAAGTGGAACTATTATTCACTTCATGGCAGTAAAATGGGGTAAAACAGCCCCTAATCTGCCCTTGGGTAAAAGGCAGGGAAGTGATACCAAGAAATCTCCTGCTAGATATAATAGGTCCCAAGAGGAAATTATATGAGTCTTATCTTAAACTCAGCTGAACCATAAAATGGTCAGAAAGCAGACCTGAACAGAAGACAGATTCTGTAACTAAGCTGCTTGTTATGAAATTCTATTACAAAATTTCAGTAGCAATTTCTGTGTCAATATTTTACAAAATAAAGAGTTAGAAAGAGGCAAAAAAAAATGTAACTCAATTAGGATCAGAGAAAAGCAGCTACTGAAATAAGGTACTCTTCACTTATTCCTTTCTGTAGCCCAATCTTTATTAAAGACTTTTTTATAAGTTTAGGATTTCAAAAATCAAGTTCAAGTATCTCATTATCAGTAGCTTTATGCTGATTACATTCACACCAATTCTGGGAAAGAAAAATAGTTTTACACAGTTTTCAGAATTTCTTTGCACAAATCTGTTCAAGGGTCTCACATATATGAGTACCCTCTGATACAATGTCCTGTTGGCGATCCAGTGGCAGGTCACATGGACTAATAATGTCCCTTTTTTTCTCCCATGCAAGCTAAATCTTGCAGGTTAGATTTCAGCAGGGGAGATTTTTAGATCAAGGATATACTAGGTCTCCTTTCATGTAAAAAGTAGAGTTGGGATTTTATGATAAAAGCATTATAGTGGCTTCCCTTCCTGCTGCCCTTATGCCATCTACCAAGCAATCTTCAAATATGTTCAAGTGAAGACAACTTTGCATAAAGAGCTTAAATTAAATGAAGCTCTCTACCCCAGAATATATGTATACACACACATACACACACTATATGACCCACATTTAATTTTTTATTTTTGGTTCATAGTGTTGAAAAGAAAATCTCTTCTGATGCAGCCAAATGAGAAGCAGAAGAATTAGCTAGTACAAGATCTGTCAATAAATATACACTTTGAGAAATGGTATCCTAGTTCATAGCAGATTTATAGTTCTTATATCAAGTTTCCAAAGTTCATCTGAATCTCCAATACAGGGAATTTCAATGTATCAGTAAATCTTTTAAGCCAGGAAGAAAACTCACTCAAAGAAGCAATGTCCCTTATCAGTGGAAGAAGTGATAAATCTGAAATAATATATAATTCATGATGACACATATCAAGACATTACAGCAAACACTGTCACAAGACCTATTTATGGCATTGCTTTGCTAAGCATATTCCCTACAGAACTATCTCTTTTCTTATTCTGAGCCAAACAACTGCTTTGATAATGCACATCTTTTCAGAGCTGGGTAAAAAAAGCAAATCTAATTCAGCACCAATTTCTCATGATAGAAACTAGTAGCCCTTAGCCAGCAACATATAGAAGTAAATGAAAATTTAAGTGCAGATCAAAAAGAAATGTGACATGGTATGGCTACTTTAAAAAATTCATGACCTCAGACATCAAACTATCCATTGTCTAAAACATGCTAATACAAATGATAAACTGTCCTTGGCTGGGGAACAAAGGTTTAGTTTAGTTCCTTCACATCTTTCTCAGTCTGTATTGTTTAAAATATTTGTGGATTCACAAGCTCTGTAGAAATGCAGATTCTTCTCAAATCTCTCTGATATGGTTCACCGTTCTGAAATTCAGAATCTGGAAATACTCTGCAATTTTTAGCTAGAACTTGCAACAACCTCGGGAACAAGGTCACCACCAGACAATCTTGGGAAGTGCATTAAATTTAGTGACTACAGATGACATGACTGGCATAAAATATCACATGAGTCAGTATCACAATCCTTGAACAGTAAAAATAGCTTTTAAATAGTTTAACTATCACTCAACAAAACTACCTGGGATAATGTAGAGTTTGAAAAGAGGCATAGTTGTATATCTGGAAAAACAAAAGAAACCATTTCCCTGCAAAGGCCATCACTGGAGTTCACCTTCAAATTAATAACCAAGTAATGGGAAAAAAAAAAAAAAAAGCCAAAACCCCAAAGTATCTTTGCTAGCACAAATGTTTCCTTAAGAATCCACAGGAGAGACAATGCTCTCGAGACACAGAGCAGGGAGGCATATATTTCCCTAGCCACCTCCACACCATCAGGCATTAGCCAAACAATATACCTACAGTGGCTTGTAAATCAGGGTTAAACTAAGAGCCCAAAAACTGGCACAGATGTTGCACACAAGTTTCACACTATTTAGCTAATTACGGGGTTTTTTCTCTCATCTTTTTAAGTGAGTCATACAGCATAATATCATTTCAAATGTTAATATATTTGGTTTGAAGAGAGAAAATTATTCCAAATCTGGCTGTGCTGCAATCAAAGGATCACCGTGCTCTGAACAGCAGCATATGTGCTGTCTACAAAGTCTGTTCAGACCAACCTGCGAGATACCAGGACATTAGAAGAAGAAAGAGAACACTTACATACTGGACAGGATTACAGTTTAATGATATGGTGTCCAATATAATTTTTTAAAAGACAAAGAAAGTGCCAGGGTGGGTGTAGACTGGTGGAACAAAGAAACAAACATGCAGGAAACAAGGTTTATAGAGAATTCAGACAAGAAGAAGAATAAACCCAGTAATATATGTACTTGGGTAAACACCACAGTAGTTATATTGAGGTGGTGAAAGTGCAATAATGTCTACTAATGAAGTGGAACAATAATTTTATGCATGCATACATTTGATATATAAAGATGTACACACATATATACTTGTTCAGTTTAGTTAGGTTAAGGGCTGATTGAATTTGACAACGCTTCTCATCTTTTCCTCCATCCCCCCACCCCCACAAAAAGAAGCACATGAAAAGATAAATCCCCAAAGCCATGCTGCAAACAAAAAAAAGCAGGCCAGCAATTCCACATGCCTTGAGCTATGTCATACTACCCCTGAAAAGGTGAATTTTCACCCATTTTCTTCCCAAAGGCATATAGCAAAGAATATCACAACCTCTTCAATTAGGAAAAAAAAGGGTAGCAGTCACTGGCAACTCTCTTTTGATAGGAATGGAAGGCCTGATATGCCAGTCAGACCCGATCCACAGACAGGAGTATCCCTGGTGCCCAGGAAAGGAACAGCAATCACAAAGAAAATGCCCAGCAGGTATGGCCCATTGACTACTGTTTTTTCAGGCAGAAATGAGACTCCAGGAAGAAGTCTACAGATAATCAAGAGGAACTTCAGGAGCACAAGTTGTGTTCTCTACTGTGCTGCCAGTTGAAGGGAATGATGGGGCAAGAAACAAGAAAATCATGCAGATGAATACCTGGCTTCGAGACTGCAGCTACCAGCAGAATTTTGGGGGGTTTGATCATAGTTCTGGTTATACAACACCAAACCTGCTGGCAACAAACAGGATTCCCCTGTCTCAAAGGGGAAAAAATAACCCCATGCACCAGTATAGGCTGGGGGCCAGCCTGCTGGAAAACAGCTCTCTAGAGAGGGACCTGGGAGTCCTGGTGGATAATAAGTGTCCCTGAGCCAGCAGTATGTCCTTGTGACAATGAAGGCCAGTGGTATTCTGACATGCATTGCCAGGAGGTCAACCAACATGATTCTACCCCTCTAGATTAGCTCAGTTGATTAGAGCAGGGTGCTAATTACACCAAGGTTGTGGATTCAATCCCCTTAGAGGCCATTCACTTAAGAGCTAGACTTTATGATCCTTATAAGTCCCTTTCAATTCAGAATATTCTGTCATCTCTAACTACTCAGCCATGGTGAGGCCAGTTCTGGGCTCATCAGCATAGGAGAGACATGGAGCTCCTGAAGCAGGTCCAGCAGAGGGCAACAAAGATAATTAAAGGACTGAAGCATCTCTCTCACTGGGACAGCTTGAAAGAGTCGGGTCTGTTCAACCTTGAAAAGAGATGACTGAGATAGGACCTCATCAACCCACACAAGTACCTGAAGGGAGGATGTCAAGAAATGGAATCAGGCTCTTCTTTGGTGCTGCTAAGCAGCAGGACAAGAGGCAATGGGCAGAAACTGGTGGACAGTAAGTTCCACCTGAATATGAAGAGGAACTTCTTTACTGTGCAGTGACCATACACTGGAATAGATTGCTCAGAAAGATTGTGGAGTCTCCCTCAGTGGAGATAGTCTATAAGTGTCTGGATACAATCCTGTGCCACGTGCTTTAGAACAACCCCACTTGATCAGGGAGGTTGGACCAGGTGACCCACAGTGGTCCCTTTCAACGTGAATTATTCTGTGATTCTGTGATATGTAAAACAGCTTAATTCACAAACCTGCATTCAACTGAACATCTCTGTTCCTTGATGCCCTGGGCTGCCTTGATGACCTCTGCAGTGAGGAAACTAAAGCTTTGCAATATCCGCTGTAATCCAGTGCAGTTTCCCCTTAAACTTCATGAAAGCCTGATCATTTCTGGCAGGCTCCTCTGACACATCTCCTCTGACTAGCATAGCCCACATTGATTTTTTTTTTCCTACAATAAATTAATAAAATTGAAAAATCTTTGTCATCTCAATAGATCAAGCTGCAGTTCTGGGGCAACATGAGAAGAGCCTCAGCACAAAGTTTTAATCACCAACTGATTTCCTACATTTAAATTCAGTATACGTAAACTAGGCACAGCTATTAGGTGGTCCAAACTTGGCCTTTAATCAGTCAAGTGATCCTGTTTTCCATCTTTATAGTGGCCTTCCAGACAAAAGGTAAAAACAGTCCATTAGTAAGTATGGATCGTTTAGGTTCTGTGATAATGGGGGTTGTATAATAAAGCTAAGATAAGAAGAGGCTAAGACATATAGCAGTAATGAAATTGCCTACCTCATTCACAAACAGAAAAAGCTCTCAGTTAAGTATATCAGATAGCTCCCACTAAAACCAATACATTTTGTAGTAAAATGAGTACAACTCATCCCCTTCCATTCCCAGGTGTTCAACGTTTTAAACTCATACAAAATTACCTGTATCAATATAGCTTACTCTACTTCTGCCCATGAAGCATGAATAAGGGGGAATCTTAAACTATAAAACCAAGAATCAGACTAGAAAAACTTGTGTAAATCAGCCCATAACCAACCCTAGAGCAGAAGGGAAAGAATCTGCCACTTTCTCCAGCTAATCTTAATATGTGAAGGAGGAATTCACCTTACTTTCTTCTTTCTTAGCTGAACAATAAAAGAAAATAAAGTATTCCTGAAAAAAATGTTTTCTATATTCAAGCTGGTTTATGTCATGGTAGGAATTTTAAGTATGAAACTTTTCATTGACATATTACAGAATAAAAGGAACCAGAAAATAAGGAAGAAATATTCCTGTGGCATCTATAGGAACAGAGGACCATGTAACAGATGGAAAGGGAATCAGCTCCAAACACTGAGTAACCTTTTCTGTCACCAGACCCAGAAACAAAACTTGCCATAATTAGAGGGTTCTGGACAGCAAAAAAAATTAGTGCACTAAGAAATAGAATATTATTGGTAGCAATAATTTCAGTACAAGGACAACATCTGATTTTGCTGATTTTCTTTCTCGGAAGCATTATTCTATTCTTTTTCTTAGTGATTAAACACAGTCCAGAGAATCACTTCACAAATTACTCCTGTTCTTTAGAAAAAAAACAGCAAATACTCTCTTGACTTCGAGCCAACAGAGGACTGATTTCTTACATACATGGGTGTGTTTAGATTATTTAGTATGCACATATGGATTGAAACTTTGGAGATCTTTATTTTATAAAGCAGTAAAATATCATTAAGAATGTTTACTTAATGTCTTGCTTTAAAACAACACTTTCACAACTTTTAATATTACAACAACTGTTCAGAAAATCCATGGAAAACTGGGAAGTGCTGGAAATTTCTGAGAGCTCTTATAACTGTTTATAACAAAAAAATCATCCTTTCATGCAAAGCATCAGGTGGAATGGCTTGATGACAGGACATTTGATGTGTTATCCACTAATGCTTTTTTAAAATCCAGATAGGTTTCATATGACAATGATTTTACTGAGTTTAAAACTGAATGTATTCCCCATCTCTTCTCTCTCTAAAAAAAAACGTCAACTGAACATATAAGAACTTCAGAATAATTTGCTTAAGATAAAAGAACATCACTGCTGAAATTGCTATGACAGACTTGAAATATAATCCTCTAAACCAGCTTAATTTTCAGCAAACTTTGTGCAGATGCTACATAGATGACACATTACTTACACTATCATAAAAATGATAAAAGACCCACAATGGAGGCATTCCAAGTAACAATAACAAGAGATCGCCTTCACTAAAGGCGAGAGACTTTTCATTTTTAGACAGTTATTTACATGCAAGGGAAGGTAAGCTAAACAAAACTAAGAACTAAATAAAAATAAAATAGTTATAAGTAACACACTAAAAATTGCCAGAAGTTCAAGAAATTTTCCTGTAGCTTCCTCAACATGGGATGCTTCTCTTTTTGATTTGCTTGTCCCTCTGATACAATAGGACTGCACTAATTCCAAGTGCTAAGGACTGGGAGGCCAATTGCAAATTACCAGACCTTGCAAATTAGCAAGTAAGCAAACAAACCCTATTAAAAAGCCCAGTCAAGGGTATCACAGCACATAATTTACTTTGTTCATTTGATTTTCCAAAGTGCAATTTAGTCTTCTAACATTCCACAGCCTACCACTGAGAGTAGTGGCCAGAAAAAGCACAAAAGCCCCCACCATCATGTTTGTTTATTAGGTTTTTCAATCCTGTCCTCTCAGCCTGTTTGAAGAGCTAAGACTTTGCTCCTAGACGCAATTCAGAAGAATAAAAATCACTGTGGCACCACTACTGTGTGCTGGAATCTGCACATGTGTTGCAGCTACACTGAATGTCTACAGATGATTATGGTCCCTTCCAGTCTACAAGAAGGTATCAAGTGCCCTGTTCAATCAACAGCAATCAGTATTTGTCACAAATAATTAATTATTTATAAAGCAGAAGTAACCACAAAGAGTTTAGACTAAACTATGTCAGTATAACATATCTGTTGCTTAATTCTGATGGTGACTATTAAAAGGCTGGTTGCAGACAGTCTGTAGCAGAACAGACAGGGTAGAGTCACAGTATTAATGGTTTAGCTGCGCCTCTCCTGATCTGATGGCAGCATAAACATAAAGGTAACTAGAAACACTTCTGCATGCAGTCATTAAAACTGCTGAGAGCTGGGGCAGTGCCACACAGGGGATTGTGAGAACTATCAAGTTCAAAGTTTTGCAAGGCTAGAGACATTTTCACAGTATGGATATTGCTTCAAGGATTTAATCTGTACATTTAATTCAGGTCTTTTTGTTCTTTTTTTTCCTTCCAGTTTTCTGCTGATTTTTTTATAGTAAGAAGCTCTGACATAGGGTACAATTTCCAGGTTGACGTGTGTGTCAGCAAAAGGGCTTGTACTGATCAGCTCTGACTGCAGGCATGTATGTATCCACAGTGGGCTAAAGTGTGCCTTAAGGCACAGCCATACTACCTCAAACTAAATAGGACCTACCTCAGATCCAGCAGGAGTTCCCCAGTCCTCATGACAGTTCATTTTCTGCAACTTCAAGTGCACATGAAAACTGTAATTTTTTTTTTTTTTTTAATTTCTTGAACCCTTAAACCTGCAGGCTTCTAGGCTTTCTTATTCCTCAGAAGGCCACAACATTTCAAAAGATGAACCATGTTTTCTTCTTAAAACGCACTCAGGAACTCTACCTGGACTTTAGCAACGAAACAATATTGAGCTAGACTTCCCACCTTGCCACAGCCCTCTGAACTACATTGTGTTTTCATGCAGCTGTAAGGGGAAACTACAGCCTCTGGGTACTATGGTAATATAAATTGACATCACATCTATTTACTGTCCACAATATTTAAAATATATAAATACGTATTTAAGAAAATCCAAACAGGGATTCCACTTCATAAGGGAGAAATTAAATTATAACCAGCAGCTTATGAACTTTGCAATCAGTAATAAGCAATAAGGCAGAGATGCACTCCTGGAGAAAGTCTTAAAATTAACATGGTTTGTTATTCCAATTTAATTGGGTCAGATTCTTGGCTGACATAAGGTAATACAGCTGTAATTACCTAAATTAATCTATGGAAATGGGCATAGCTTCAGCCATTCCAGTGCCATAAGGGGTCCATTATATGGGTTAACTCAGTTCTTTTTTATGACACCTGCCTGAGGAGGATATGTATTAATTCCTTCATTAAGCCCAAATCTTATCCCAGAGTCTGACTTGCATGTGAGAGGTATTGCAGCCTGGAAAAACAAAGGATTTCTGCCACTTCCCCACTTTGCAGAGTGCACTGCTTGCAGCACTGAATGCTCATATCACAGAAAGCAAAAGAAGCAGCAAGGAAATCCCACCCTAATCCTCTCTTTTCTCTCATCATGCTCCACGTGTTATTCACGCACCTTCTGCCAGTCAGTCCTGAAGAAAGACGGCAGTCTGTCCCAAAAGGGGGCTGGACAGAACAAAACGTGAGTTCCTGGCAGCTCATGAGCTGCCTGGCAGCCGTGGCTGCTCTGCGATTGCCCAGATCCCTTCTCAGGGGCCGCCTGTGACAGACACTCCTATTTAGCCACTTGTGCAAAGATCCCAGGCTTTACTACACACCTGGACTTGCTTTGAGAGCTGGCTATCAATACCACCTTGGAAGAAGCTGTGCTGCAAAGGGACATTCAGGATGTACAGCAGCTTTGAGCTCCTCGGCGCCACAGCCAAGGCAGGACAAGTGGGGTGCAGACAGCTCAGTTTTGTTCAGCTCATACAGAAAATTGAGTCAGGTTTAAGGAGTGAGATGGTTATTTTTGGAGCAGGTGCCAGGATGATAGTGCAGGTCCTGTCTCTATGCTACAGCCTGACCTGTGGGTCTATCTCTGCAGCAGTATATTCATCCAACACGATAACAATACTGAAGTCAACCAGGGAAAGTTTTTAAAATATATATTGGATTCCTGATATCCTTGAGGAAATTATTTTGACCTTATATTGCTGAAAGTTCTCCCACAGTCATACTGACAGAGCTCCTCTGTGGCATATAAGTTTATTAGAAAAAATGCCTGTTGCAGATTTTCTGATCAGAACCTAGTAATGCAAGTCAGAGGCTCTGTTCAGCTGATTCAGTGATAGCTCTCTTCAGTAGGGAGAAATTACTTTTGTGTAAGAAGCAATACCCAGCTTGTTTCAAACCTCAGCCTCTGGCAAATCTGTCATAGCAGGAGACATTCCCTGTTTCTTTGACAGATTGGCCTGCGGCTGAAAGTTAATCTAACATGTCAGAAAAAGTATACAGTAGGTAAAGAAAAAAGCCAAAGCTAACCCTCTCAGCATTTTATGTCAGGGCATACTTGAAACAAACACTCATTTATAGACAGTAAAATATTGTTCTAACTCTTCAAATTAAAAGAAAATGGAGGCAAAAAATATGCTAGCAATAAGAAATTAAGCTTACAGAATTAATGGAACAGAATCTACAGCGACCTACATCAGGGATAAAAAAATACCACCACCAGCTGACATCCAAGACTGGGTTTTTGCTACTACAGATCAATTTTCTTTCTCGTCATCACTCTGCGTGCCAAATTAATAACTGGTTTCAATTATCCTAATGGATAAAACCATTAATTTTGGCTACAAAATTAAAAATTTTAATTTTTACAATTAAAAATCCCAATTGCCAATACTATCAATGTGTAATTTTGTTCTTGTCACTGTTTCATATATCCCTACAGTCAGCTGCCCAAGTTTGCTTCAGTTTCTCTATTTTTTCTTGCTGATAAAATCTCTGAAGTTGCATAAAATAGCATTCTCAGAAATGCACAACATGTAAACACACTGAAGCTTTTGCTTTAAACTCAACCCCAGATCTTAAGCAAAGTTAATAGGATTGCTGCTGGCTAGTACTAATCTTGGAAAGCCAAAGTAAGCCAGAACTACATTCTCTGTGGGAAATGTAGTTTTATCAGAAGTCTAAATACTTTGCAAGAGTAGTTCAATGACTTAACTCCTTGATGAGTACTGAAGCAATAAATTTTTGATGGTTTTTTCCCCAGTGATATGATTTTCAGTTGTACCAAACTGTTAAGATTATATTTATGAGTTTACATTCATAAAATGAAAATACTGAACATCTCAAAAATTACTTTCCATTCAGTGAAAACTTTATAGATGGGGAAGAGGGTTGGAGAGAAGAGGGGTCTGACACCAAATGAAAACACATTTAGCAGAGCAAGATTTTCCCAGGGGTTTAAATTTCCAGGCAGACACATCCAAATCATTAAAACAAGATGAAATTTTGCTGCTTATTGCTATTCTAAACATGTAAGGAAAATTTCATTAAAACTTCACATGTTGCCAACTTTCTTAGGCAAAGTAACACTCCTGGTTCCTCTGTACAGTGTTTATATTAAATGGTGAATAGTGTGAGAAAAAAGTGTGATACAGTTTAATCTCTGTAGCACTTTTAGAAGCCAAAAAGAATACAAAGAATGAAGCAATTCAACAACCCATCTAAAAGTTGTGTTAAGGCTCTGAATGCCCTTTGCCAGAGTCACCTGAAGCATAATTTTCCACTTTTCAGGTCTTTAACATCCTATTCCAATACTGTGACAGTTTTTTCCTAATCCAATAATGCCAAAATAAGGGCAATCGTTAAAGCAAAGCCTGTTTTGCACCAGACATCCTTTGACATTTGGGTTATTTTCTGTTTCCCTGTGCTCTGCGGTGGAAGGTGCAGTGGGAGGCCAGCCCACGGCTCCAGCCCTGCTCCCTGCAGGGTACAGCGCAGTTCAGATGCGGCTCACGCGCTCCGCACAAATCACCGCGCTGGAACTACAGAAGCAGCAGGCCTGGGCTGTGTCTGGAGGGAGGCAGCAGAGCCTCGCCGAGAGAGGAAGTAACCACAAATGTAAAGGGCAGCAGGAAATACAGGGAGCATCGAGAGGGGAAGGCACCATCCGAAGCCCCTTTACTGCTTTGTCCCCCCTTGCATCTCCTGGCTTGGTGGCACTCCAGTTCCTACTGATCTCATGTGACGGAATGGCTGCCTGCCCCACCAGCTGGCCCTGGCTCCTTGTCCTAGGTTGAAGAAAAACTGGAAAATGAAGGAAGCGATTGAGAGGCCTCCCAGAAACAGGGAATCAGAAGTGTGTAACAACATTCTGCTGCAGGACACCTTCTCTCCCAGCCAGACCTATTGACCACAGCAATCTCTGTCCTGCCACTATCTCTTAGGGGTTCTGCAACAGTGTATTGATTGGGCACCTCCCATTGTGTTTACAAGAACCAAATAAGTTAGGGCAAGGAGAAAGGAAGGAAGTGAAAAATGTTTGAGAACCACTCTCAATCATTTCTATAATTACTGAAAAATCCTGAATGAAACGATTTACAAGTTCTGCTCCAGTACATCTTTTCTATCTCAAAGAATGACTTAATGGATGGTTGAAAACATTAAACCCTAAGCATTGTTCTTTTTATAATGTATGTTTTGAAAAATTGACCAGGCTCATATTAATCTAACAGCAGCTTTCCAGCCTGATAACTTCATAATGGACATCTTGGCCTTTCAAGAGTTTTCCTTTTAATCCCTCAGTGAGTATAAATGTGCTATTGCAGGTAAACTACCAGCCTTGACTAGAAGGAGGTTCCACATCATGTTGTCCTGCTAGCAAACTGATTCTCCTAACAAATGCACCAATCTTCATCCTTCCCATTATGATTTTTCAAGGGGTTATTTGTGACAGCAGGCATGAAGGATCACATTTGCTTTTGTGTGTATTTTGTTGCCCCACAATTTTGGGAGAAGTTAAAACAACAAAGAAAAGCCCATGAGATTTCTTTTTCAGACAAAAAAAAAAGATAAATACAAGTATTAAGAGTTACCCATCAGTGCGGTTACCCTAATAGTCATGGAATGAGTTCCACCTGCATACAATGTGAAACACATTTCACAAGCTAAGCTTTAAGAGAGAAAATTTCAGACTTTAATAGTATGGAACATCAAGTTCAGTTCCTCTTTTAGGTGAGTTCTTCTGTGATACATTTGAAGCACTGCTATGACAGATTATTTGAATGAGTCTATATCATAACAGGGATTTCTCAAACTTCATTTCATACAATTGTTTAAAATAATCACTGAATGCTTCATATTCTGAGCATGACAGCCACAAAATTTGACAGTCATCAACAAGCAACAGAATCATATTGTCAGCTAATCATCACTGCCAAATTTCAGCATCACAGCAATGAAAATACAGGTGCTCATGTGGACAGGACCAGACACGATCTACCAGGCTGAAGCCTTTGCTGCTCTGCACATGTACCTTCACTGCAGTGTACTGCAGTCATCTAGGTGGAAACCACTGCAGAGACAGGCATGAAAGGTGTATGAAGTACAGAGGTTTGGTTTCATGAAAGCTTGTGAGCTTTCAACTCTTCAGCTTTCTGCCAAGGCTGAATGGAAATTTATGAGACAACTTCCCATAAAATTACTACAACTCAATTTATATGTCTGCGTTTCACTTTGGTTATATGCTGTTCATGCACAAAAAGAGCCTTAAAATGAAAAGCTGCTTTCAATTTAGAAGAAGAAAAAATTTTAAATGGAGGCGAAAAAAAAAAAAAAAGAAAGCAACTTTCTATCTATTCCCAAACAGTAAAATGGGAGTGACCTCACCAGACATTCCCAATTTTTTTCAAAACCAACGTCCCTAATCAACCTAATTTGGCAAGATATTCTGTTTCATACAAAGTACTTGCTCCCAAAAAACTTGCTTCTCTCTGAGCTGGGACTAGAATTGGCAGGCTTGCTGCTCCCCAGAAAGAAGGCCTGATGCACTATACTCATGAACACTGAAGCTGTTGGTTACTGAAGAGATTACTTGAACTACATAAACCCAAGTGATCAAAATGAAATTGAAACAAGACCCTCCAGCTAAAAGTTTGGTCCAGACATGAGTGTTGACTGTGCAGCCCTCCTGCCACCCAGGGAGCTTCCAACCACTGCACCAGAGGAAAAGAGATGTTGGACAGGGAGCTACACCATGTTTACAAATGTAGTAACACAAGAATGTCTCTCAAAGAAGTAACCATTGAATAGAACCTCAAAAACCTAGTATTTTAAATGCTAATCTTCTACTTAGGAACAGACTCTGGTCCAGACCAGAGTCTCTGGTAGTTTACAAAACAGTTATCATTTTACACATCAGACATACACACAATCTATTTACTGTCCCACTTCCCCATGTGAGCCAAAGGGACTAAAATAAACTTCACAAAAATCCTTGCCCTTTCATTCAGAAATAACAGCTTCATAGACTGCTTCCAGCTGCAAAAGTAAGACAGACTGGCATCAACAGAAGAAAAAAACATTATCCCTTGGGATAGTGTTCCCAAACACTCTCCGCAAAAATCTTTTTCTTCTAAAGGCTTCCTTTTGGGATGAAAAAGTCCAAGGCTTTGTCCTCTGCAGGCTGGCATTTACAGCAAGAGCAGATGAGCTCATATGAGGAGTCCTTTGATTCTGGGAGAACAGTTGCAGTGCTGTCAGCACAGTACATGTGACTTCGCATGTGTCTGGATAAGAAGGGAGCAACAGATGAGAAGGAGAGATCATTGCAATAGGGAAAGGATCCAGTTTCTAGTCTGAATGCACAGAAGGTGTCACAGTGCAGCTTGCCCTCTGTCTCAACACTTTTTTATTTTGGTTTCTAACATCACAGGCTAAATCAATTTCCCCCTTCTGGACCAGAGCTGGAAGAAAAGCTTAAGTAAAATGTCTTTGTCATAAAGGATATTACTCCCCGCAGTGCCAGATGGGTCTACAGGCATGCAATTCATCCAATATTGGGAGGTGAATATGGGGCTAGCAAAACCATTTTCTCACTACTCTCTTAAGCCTTTTTTGCTTTTGCTATCCCAAGCTGTGGTTCATGGTTTCAGGCTTTTCCCATACTGCAAGATTTAAAATCCTGAGTAAGGAATACAGGACAGGAAGGAAGGAACAACACATGCTGAAGTATATTAACCTAAATTACCTTTCAAAATTAAATCATTAAACAGGGCCACTCTGCAAACACTCTCAATCAAAAGTAAAGTATTAACATACTCATGAAGGGAGCTTGATCAAATTACAACTACTTGGATTCTGAATAAGCAATGAACTAGAGTTGCATGAGCTGAACAGTCCATAACAAGCAGCTGACACTGGTAACAATATCCAGAGGAAGTGGGGGAGATTTTGCAACACAGGTGGGCATTCAGGACACAGTATGGATCCACACACAAGTGGTCTGCACCACACAGAATCTGATCAGAGGAACCTGTCAGTTTTAGGGTCACAGCCTCTAGAGAGAACAGAGCAGGTGCTGACTGCAAACTGTCCCTAAGACTCTGGTCGGGGCTGAAACAGAGAGCAGGAATAATTTCATCCAGGTATGGGGTGCAGGAGCAGGGTGAAATTGCATGGGTTAAACCAACCAGTGTTACTGATTTGTGACTCAATCTTCAAGGTACATAGCTTTTAGCCTCCACTTCAGGCAATTTAGAAAGAGAGAGGGAGTTTGCAGAACTTCATGACAGTTAGGAACAGGTCATTTAAGACCATATCTCTGATTAATTGTGACCTTTTCCTTAGCTGCACAATTCCCTTACTATTGAGAGAGTAGACACAATTCCTTTGCCTGAGTTTGTTTTGTCCAGCTTAAGGGTTTATTGTCATTATTGCATTACTACTGTCTGCAGAAGGTAGAACACCTCTACCTGGGGAAGCATGAAGTCTCAGCATTATCAAAGAACCTCATCTGAACACATGAAAAAACTGTGCTGAATACTTGATTATAAGCAGAGTAGCTTAACACCCTTCCCAGGAAACAGCCTTCATTACCTACAAAGTCTAGAAAATGAAGGGGATAAATAAAGGAAATAAATAAAGTAAAACTATTCTTTGAGAACTGGCACACCTAGGGAAATACCAACAGAGTTACCGTGGGAAGACAACAGTGGGCTAGGCTTAGATTCTGCCTGGGAGGTGTTTCTGCATGTCTGAGCTGATGCATTGCTGTTAGAGAAAACACACATCCCTTACAGGTAATTGCCCTCATCTGAATGAATTTTCTGCTCCTCTTTGGTAGTCAAAATACATTTACCTCAGTTATATTTTCACTATTTCCTTGCAATTTTGGAGAACTGATGCACATCCTGTTTAAGCCCCGTTGCTTGCGAGTGGTCAGAAGATCAGAAGGCTCCCAATTAATCCATGCAGTTTTGCACAGCTATAACATGGTACTCATGACATGCAGGGCCCCATCACAAACTTACCCTGCTCACACACAATACCATGACAAGGGGGAAGGCCAGCAGAACAGAGGTAGTTAAGAGCAGGCTACCCCAGCTAAAAGAGTCACTTCTTTTGCCTACAAGCCTCCTCCAAGTTATCCCAGGAAGCTGGCCAGATTGATTACCCTGGCAGCCCATGGGTAAGAAGCCTTTGCCTTGAAAAACTGAGTTGAATTATGAAACACTCTCTCTCTTGTCAAAGGTGCCAGGCTTGAAAAAGAATGCTGCCGCACAACCTTACCTTCATTCAGCTGCTATGCTTTCAGTTGTACTAGTTTTGGATGCAGCCTATTGCACCATGTTAGCAGACTGCTGTTGGAGGGCAAATGCACAGCTGTAGGAGGAGAATTACAAAACTCACCCAATCCTAGCCTTCTAGAGGACATCCAGAATATGGATACTGTTTTAATCACAGATAAATAAATGCATTTGTCACCATCCTTCCACTTTTTATGAATCACTGAAGTAGAGAAATCAGCCAGAATCCTGCTTTCACAAGGTCCAAAGCTGAAAGAATTCTTGTGAATCTCAAATCCTGCCAGATAGGAGAATCCAAGGGACCACACAATGCACACTGGATAGTATTGAGGTTACTGTTAAATCAACAAGCTTCTGGGCAGGCAGAATTTTTTCAGTGACACAGTCCAGTGTTCATTTCTGGAAGCATTCTTTGAGTATTGAGCAGAAAGGACTATAATTTCTTTACAGTGCAAAAGCTGTGCTTTCTTTGGGTACCTAAAGTGCTAAATAACCTTGCAAATATCTGAGGCAGCACAGCACCACCCAAGTGACTTACCATGATAGTGATTGTTTCTCTACAACTGCACAGCACACAGGCAGGAACTAGAGTTGCTTTAAGGTGTACCTCACTGTTCCAACCCTTTGTTCTAACACTAGAATTCACAAAACACCACACACACTGCTGTGTGAAACACATGGGTGTGGATCAGTGTGATCTAAAAGGGAATTGTTCTAAGGTGCTGAACTGTGAAATGGAGTGGCTGTGTTCCCCTACACCAATTCTGTTGCAGGAAGGCAACCTCTAGCAGAGGGAAAATAACAAATTACTGCAGGGCAATGATATCAAAAATGCTGCAGCTGTTTGTTTGGGCAAAAAGAAGCCAAGGCAATCAGCCTTGTTTCAGCAAAAAGCAGTGTTTGATGAGACCTAGTAGTGGGCACTTCAGACCACAGAGGAAGATTGAATCCAACCACACCAAGAAAGAGAAGTATTAAACAAAATCAGAGAAATTTAGTGTTCAAGAAGCAGCTTGGATGAGAGGAGATTTACTTGAAGGCAGTAACCTGCAAGTCTACCATTGATAAAAGCATTAAACAGCTTCCAAGGTTGTCTTCCTAGACATGGAAGAGGATTGCTGCTGGGGACATACGGACCACTTCCCATGGTTATTTTCCGCACCTTTTAGGAATGTTTTCCTTTGTCTATCTGAATTCATTTTCACAAAGTACTTGACATCTTGGCATAAACTTTATATACTTAGTTTAGTCCTTGCTAATTACATAGCACCTCAGCAACTGATTGCACACTAGCCAAATAAATTCAGAAAATACTTATCTCAGTAAGACATTGTTTGCAGCAATCCAATTAATAAAACTTTAAATCAATGCTTTAAAACAATAAAATTATACTTTTCTCACTGCTCTGAAGTTGTAGGCAACTTAATTAAGACTATCTTGTTAAAGGATGAGCAAAATTCTCTGCCAGAAAGGAGGCTTAAAGGTGGGTGGAAGAATGAACATGATATACAAGAAAGGCAGTACTCGTCTTTTGGCTACCTACAATGAAAGGTGGCTCCATGGAGTAACACAAACTTCCTAGGAAAAAGAAGTTGTCTTCTAAGGACAAAAATTTTTTCCATGCCAGAAACATCCTCTCAGGAAGTCCTGTTTAATAAAATTGCAAATGTAGTAAAATCCCCTACTGTCTTTCTGATGGGGCAATGAAAGTCTCAAGTCATCAAGGACAGTCATCAAAAAACAGCCGTCACAGTGACTGTCAACTGTCAAGGCTCGAGTTAAAATAGCCTTTTATCTCAAAACTTGAGTCAATCTTGACAAAAGTTTACCAAAAGACTCAAAAATACATATCCTCTTTGGAATAATGGGAATAAAACAAAACTAAACCAGCCAAAAGTCACCAGGCCAAGCCACAAGCCAAGCACCACAAGAGAGGCCAAGCTAAGCACAATGAACCCCAACTTCAACACTTACAACAGTCAGGCATGACCATCATCAATACTACACAGCTTCAACAATAACTGAAGCATTTGGTACCAACCCACCACACAAGGAGTCCACTGATCTTGTGTGAAAGAGACAGAAGCAGTGAAAATATGAGATAAGATGAAGAAACTCATTAAATACTCAGCTAAGTACAACAGTTTAAAATAAGATAAAGTTATGGGATTACATGATCTTTTGTTTTTAAACACCCTTTTAAGAACATAGTAAACATTTATATTCACCTGTCACCATCAAATTTCTTTACCATTCTATATATTACACCTATATTTAGGCAAATCTCTCTTTCATGTGGGATAATTTAGAAATAAGGTAGGCATATGCAACAAATTCTAATAAAAAATACACCTTAACATGACTAAGAAATACACAAAATGTGGACCTGGCTGTACAACACACAGCTTCAGAATTCCTCACAAAGCCTGAATGAGCTCAACCACCAACCCTCCTGCATCATATTACAGGACTGAGGCCCATTTTAAAATTCTCTTAACAAAACAGCCTGTAGCATAATCTTAAGCAAAACCAAGATGAAAACTGAATTAATGGCTGAATAACACAAGTACTTTTTTAGGCAGAAAAAAGGCAAGGCTTAGTTACATATCACTTCAAAATAATGGTGGAATGAAATGAAATTATGATATCTGTCACCCCTGAGCCATCTGAGCTGGTTTCAGAAATGAATACCAGTAGGAGAACTAGTTCTCTGAACTGTTTAGCCACTGATAACTAATCTCTTGTTTACTGTCCTTTCTCCCCCTCACTCTCTTAAATCTGGACTTCAGAGAATGCACATTAAATGATTTAACAGACCTCAGTGCTGTTTTCTCCCACAACACTTTAAAATAAGTAGCATATCAAGAACTTAAAAAGAAATGTTGTACAGTAAAAAAATGGCATTTATTCTCTATTAATAGAAGTGTTTCTGTCCAGTTCAGAATTACTTTCCGAATATTAAAATACTTGATACCGTATTAGAGATTATTTGAGAAAATAACACATATGTTTATAAGTGCTACGGATTCAGCTGGTGTTTTAAAACAAAACAGTAAGCGTTTCTAAGTAAATTATCATTTGTCTATAGTACTCAGTATATAGAATTTCAGAGGGAATATTTGAAACATTGAAAACAGACTGGAATTTACAGTTACTAAGCTCAATACCAAACAGCTTCCATTTAAAACAAACTCCACCACATATGACACAAAAGCTTTAAAGCTGTTTTCCCCTGCTTGGATATCCAAGTCTCTGGGACCACAGAGCAATTCAAGGTTTTCAGACTTAGGAGAAACCTTGTAACAGAGATTGTTCCCTCAAACATCCACAACTACCATGTAGGTAACTGAATGCCCTGGTACCACTTTGGCCTTTTGTCCAACCTTACAGAAGAAGAGACTTGTCCTTATTCTACTGCAAATACTAATTCACATTCCGCAGGCAACGGAAACCAAACAACATAATTCTGTAATATGCAACTTACCAAGGCTGCACATACTTTCAAAGCCAGATTCTGAGAATATTATGGTTTTGATAGATTTAAAGATATCAACAGTCATTAAAACTTTTATTGCAAGAGAAAACAAATAAAGCAAAATAAAGCAAAACAGTTACTTACCAATACTAATGACTGCTTCTGCATTAACAAATTAATTACCTTTAGGACCAAGAAAGGGTATTAAGCAAGTTCTGTCACATATCCACTGCACTGGTCAAATGGGAATTAGCAACACTTAGTCATCCACATCTGAAGTAGAATTTTTTTTTCCAAAGGTAAAACCCACAATCTAAACAAACTATGGTCGCATTTTAGGTAAGAGTACTGCTGCTGCTATTTCTGCCACGAGATTCAATCAGTTCTTAGCCACTTATATCACTGAGGAGTCAAATAAGATGATAGCAAGCAATGCTTTCCTGGACATGTAATTAACAAAGCCCTGGTCCATCTAATTCACAAATGCAGAGTACACAGAACAGAATGTGTGTGAAAGAGAGGGAGGGAGAGAATTAATTATAAATGCATCTAATTTGGCTATAATACAAGCTGCACATGTGGATTGAGAAGAGTCCATGGCCCCCAGTGTGTAAGCTGTCGCCAAATTGCATTTTGCTAATATTTCATATTTGTAGCCAGCAAATTAAGCCAGCCAAAGTGCCTCCTACCCAGGTAGCTATGCTGTGTTTAGATATCAGTTAGACAGCTACAGCTTGGTTTTGCTTAATATGGTTTCTCTTAAAATTTCGACAGCTGACTGAATGCTCTAGCAGCTTTTAGTCAAATTATAGCAAAGTTTCAATTTTCATCTTAAACCCTGCAGAAAGGAATGTAATCATATTATGCTAATAAGTAACCAGTGCTTTCAAGGTCAACAGAGGAAAGAGGTCATAAAATTGTACAAATTAAAAATATAAAGAAAAGTCTTAAGCAGGCACAAGTTCTAATTTATTTCACATTGATGCTTCACACTGGTGGTCAAATAAATGCTGTTTTGCTTTCGTTTTTGCCATTCATTTTGATATCCTGAGGTATTGTAACCAGCAGGAGGAAAACATTAGCTGTGATGGAACATTTACTTTCTGAGAGCTCTTAAATTCACCAAATGTCCTCACTGTATATTTGGATATGTAATGGTAGAGATATACCTGAAGCAGACAGAAACCTCAGAAAAACATCACAACCTTACAATCTACTCAACCAAGCTAATTTCCTGAGAACAAAATATTTAAGAGTATCTAGCCATGACTGTTTCTATCTGAAACAGGGTATTATGGTAGTAAGTATCATTTACACACATAGGTAAATTGCTAGATCCACAATGACCTAGCAACCTAAGTATTTTATTACTAAAGTAGATTATGTTCCTTCAGAACCTGATAAAAAATCAGCTGCAAACATGCAGGACCTATCACTTCAGTTAGAGGCAGAATAATTACAAATGTTGATAAGCACAGCTCCTGAATAATAGCCACTCCTCTTGCACCTGAGATTCATCTGCATTTGGATATGACTCCGAAGCATCTGGATTTTTCTTGACAGCTTTGAGATTAGG
The DNA here is from genome assembly GCF_031753505.1 of Anomalospiza imberbis. NCBI lineage: Eukaryota > Metazoa > Chordata > Aves > Passeriformes > Viduidae > Anomalospiza > Anomalospiza imberbis. The sequence continues at coordinate 10,936,962 of NC_089693.1, read as the reverse complement.
AACTAGAAGGTCACCAGGATTTGGTTTGTAAAATGTTCTCTCATTCCATATTTTAATTATATTTCATATTCAGTGCAACAAGAGAAAATCAAAGTAAGGTACTCAAATGCATGAATGATCTGGTTTGTTTTTGTTTGTTGTTTTTTTTTTTTTTGTTTTGTTTTTTTTTTTTTTTTTTTTTGCCTGTAACTGTATGGATACAGCTATCATCAACATACATTTTTCCTTTAAAATGTTAACAATAAGTATCATTTGCACACCATTTTTGCATGCACTCCAGTAGGGAACACAGAATGAGGCAGCATGTGACAGAAGCAAGCTCTAGGGAGACAGGGTCACTCCATTAATAAATCCACATGGACTGCAACAGATGCCATCTCCTGTCTCAGCCATTAGAAAACACTTGATTATTTGCTCCTGTTTTGTTTGCCATGTACAGAATAATCAAGAAAATGACTTCTCAAGTAACACATCTTTAGAACGTTATGATTTTTTTACTCCTACACAGAACATTGACACTGTCCTTGTTTTAAAGGCTATAGATATGGGAGGAATTAGCTAAACTCATCCTGCCAGCAGTAGCAGAGGCAGCAATGTGCACTTGTTTATCACACTGCCCTCTGTGCTTTTCATACTGTCTCCAGACAGCTGTGAAGTATCCACCTGCAGACAGACAGACACACAGCATGGATCTGTGCAGCACTTGTCAAACAAAACACACAAGGAAATGGTGGTGAGCTACTGAAAGGCAAGGGAGAAACCTAACTGTTCAGGAGTAAACACAATGATACACATGTGCCTGGAACAAACCGCAAGTGGCTACCACCCAGCACTGCTTCAGAGACCCATTTCCCACCATTCAACTGCCAAGCAAAGGCCACCAATAGCACAAACCCTAGAAATCACATGTAGAACAGTCACAAAGAGCAGTAGGAATTAGTTTTCATCTCCCTCCAAGTTATCACAGGTCTTCAATACAGAAAACTATTCCCATCTTGCAAAAATCCAAGTAGACTAATAACATTCACCATACACTGTTGCTTTAGCTGTTGGAAGTCTCTACTCCCACCCCTGTATTTTCAAGACATGCTTGGCATGACTGCTCAACCAGATCTGGCTGAAGATCTTAACAGGCTCATTCTGTGTGAGTACCAGCTGAACAGAAATTGCAGCCACAGCACTCAGCCAAGCATGTCATGCCCATTACACAGAGCTTGCTATGTTAAACCAGACAAGATTGCAATAACCTTGGGCTTTTAAGACAACAAATACTAATCATCAGCTGACACCAGCAAGTCCTGTTCTCTAGTGAAGAGTTTTTACTTTTGTACGTGTCACCTCAAGAATCATCACATTTTTAATTGCTTCAAACATTGCAGTGATGGTGCCAAGGACTCTTATCTTGAACATGTAAATCACTGGTCTTGCTATGAAATAACATCACAAGGAAATGTTGCTAACCATGGCTAAACACTACCCACAGTACACCTGTCAGACAGAAAAATAATTTCATTTTTTATATGAAGAACCAATTTATTGAGGAGAAAAAAGTAAACTGTAGAGCTTTATTGCTACCATAATCATTTTCTGTTATCTGATTCTTTCCTGACTGACTGCACACACAACTGCCTATAAACATCAATGGGAAGTACATAACGACAACTTGGGGAGGGGAGAAATAACCTTCACCAATCTTCCCAACAGCTTTTTGAATTACCCTCTTCTCCCTCAGCTTTGGATAATATATGTGGACATAAGTTATCTGAAAAATAGCTGTAGCCTTTAAACTCTTAAGGTGTAAGCTGGTATATATTTCCTTATAGCAAATTATGCTACCTCATTTAACTTGTTTTTAAACTAACACATATTGAAGCCAACAAATATTACGAAGAGGGCAGGTGATGTAGTTGATGACATTAATAGGCATTAGGGAATTGCACAACATAAGGAAAGCAAAAGTGCTTTATTTTCAACAGTTTGCACCCAACGACAAACACCTGGATAAGAGATTCTCTTAACTCTGGCAAAAAAAAAAAAAAAAAAAAAAAAAAAACACACCACCAAAAACAATAACAACAAACAAACACAAAAAATCCCAGTCCAAAAGAAGCAAATAAGGTAGCATCAAAAAATGTGTAAAAACACAGAAATTAAAGAGGGTGTTTGGCCTTTGTTGCACAGATGCTCAGGGTGTCAGGTGCTAGTTATGGAAGGTAAAAACACGTATGGGACACTGACTCTAACAGCTCAGAGATGATACACAAGGGCAACCACATCACTCAAAAATTATTCCCCAGTAGGTACCATTTCAGACTGATAACATAGCCACTATAAACCTCTTTCAGAATTAGCTCTCTCTATTGTTTCTCAATTCCAATACAAATAAAAATTACACTGTTTTCTATCCCTATGGCTGATGTGGGTTTCACATAGGTCCAACACTTGACAAGTGACAAAGTGGGAAATAGCTTCATCACATAGGTCCAACACTTCACAAGACATGAAAAAGTGGGAAATAGCTTCATCACTTCATGAACATTTTATATAGCTCAGCTTAACTGTTTGAGACAGATAGATTTCTGTAGGCAAGATCAAAGAGGGGTGTAGGAGGAATCTGACAGGAAAGAAAAACTATGAGCTAAAGAAGGAGCAACCCAACAAACATTCAAAGTACAAGAGAGAAGCTATTAGCTGTGAAGAGACAATCTGCCTGCAGGCAGCAGTTACGTGCTTTGCCCAGGGCTAAGGGAAGAGATACGAGATAAGTAAGTAAACAAACACATTGGTCCATTGAAGAAAGGGATGAGCAGGGCCAACATATTGACACTTTCAGAGAATGCAGCTGTCAGCAACCAATCCAACCTGTCAGACCTGGAGTCAGCTGGCAAGAAACACCACAAAGAGCGGTCAACAAAGCAGTAAATGCAGAAAGGCCCTTCTTTTTTAGTATTGGGTGAAGAAATAACATTCTAGGCATTGCATAGATAAATCCTACTGGGCAAAACTGCTCCAGCCACAAAAGGCAAGGCACCTAGGCAGATGAGAGAGAGAGAGTCTGACACATGCAAGAGCATATCAGCACTAAAGGCAGCATCATAACAGAACATCAGCAAGCAGGCTTGAGAGCCAGAGGCAGCCCAGCCATGCAGAGCAGAGTTCAGGTACAGCCAGCCCATGTGAAATATCACCCTCATGCCAGCCCAGGCCACAGTACATCTCATGAGCTGATCAGGAAACAAACCAGGGTCAGAGGCACACAGCTGTGGAACTCTCTCCATATGGCCCATGAGAAACAATAATCTCATTTCTCACTGATTTCCAAGGAGGTACAAGAAGAAGCATACAGGTATAAACTACACTCTTCCCTACCTGCTTGCCTTAAACAATGAAAATCACTTAATGCAACGACCACTTCATGCCTCCCTTAGCACAGAAGCAACATGATGATTTCTACCTTATGCACAGGATCAGCCAAAAACATCCTAGAAAACCCTGGAGCTCTTCCCAGTGCAATGCAGGTTGATTATGCTCAAGATGGTCAAATATTTAGCCAATTTTATTTGTATTCAAGCTTCCATAATACAAATTTTGTAAAAGAAAGTGTTCTTTTCTCACAAAATATATATATATATATAAAGTTCTATTGGAATACACTTCCTTGCCATGTGCCTCACTTACCATGCTTTTTGCTGCTGGGCCAAATGCCAGAACAGTTCTGTTTTCCAGATTCCAACCTTGGTTTTCTCTGGATGAATCCTGGAATGAGCAGACTGACAAAGGACAATGCAGTTAAACCCTCTAAGTGAAACAAAGGTCAAAACATGGCATGGCAGCAGGTTTCCTGCTCCACCAGCAGTAGTAGGAAGGCTATAACATGTTCTGCATAGGTAACAGTTGCAGTTTATATCCACACACACATTTGCAAGCACTGTCCCAGTAATATGATGAACAGGACATGCAGTTCCTCTCAGTGAGCCATGCTTTGAAAGTTGTCTTCTCTGAACAGCTGGAGGAATGCTGCTCTCCCAGTGCTCAAACAGGCCATGAAACCAAAGACTTACTGACAGCCTGGAAGAAGCTCTGTTGCAGTACTACACAACAGAGTCAGTTTCTTACATGCCATTTACAGTTCCATGTTGCAGGAGATTTTTATCCTGTCAACTTAATAATGCAATACAAGGCAGAGGAGAGCTTTAGTTATAACTACCAAAATATAAAATTCTACCACAGATAGTGCTGGGAAGATAAAGTCTCTTCTCACAGACTAGAAGTGACAGCTTTGCATTAGAAAGCCGCAGTAGATATTCAAAAGCTCCAGGAAAACCTGTAGTAAAGGCACCAAAAATCAAAGTGCAGCTGCTCTTTTTACTGTTTAAATCATTATATATTAGCAACAAATCTTGTTGTTGGCCAACACTCAGAAATGGCATATGGCCAATAAAAGGTTCAGTGGAGTTTTCCATCTGTCACTGGAATCAGCTATGGCTCCAGCTCATACATAGTAAGTTTAGTGTCATAATTATTTGTGTACTAGATGTCAGCCACTCAGTCTAACATAATCATTTGACTACACAATTTGCTAAATATACTGCCCAAGCAAACACACCATAACCACGGAACTGCAGCCCAAGAGAGGCATTTACAGGGTGTAAGGCCAGAACTAACCAGAAATAAGCCTGCATGCAGAGGGGGTTGGCTTGCCACAATGAGCTATGCAAATCCAAACACACCAGTGGATCCTCTTGTTGTGTATCAGAGACAATAAGAGGCACCGTGCTCTCAATAAAATCAAAAGTCAAACACCAGAAAGAAACCAAGTCAGTGAGTGGATGACTGCAAGTGGACACAACATGGTTTTTTGTAGCTCTGCTTGCTCCTTACAGAATCTAAGCATATGGATTTACTTTGCGCTCTCCACAGTCCTGCCAGCACAAGAAGGCTGACAGACTAAGCTTTAAACTATTTTGTTTCAGTGTAGTTTCAGGAAATACCTTAGTAAGAGTATTGTCTGAGGTTTTTTAAATTCCTTCTACAGCATTTTCCATTTGTTTTCAACAGCTATGGAATGACATTTTTTCTCCCTCCCCACATAGCATTTCAATGCTATGGATCCTGCATTGATAGGTCTTTAGGGCTGTATTTAGATCTGGATTTTCTAGACACTGGGATTTGTATTTCCATCAGCCAAGAGTCACAGTCTGCTTGTTCCCAGATCTGGGTGCAGGCACAGGCAGATTTCTATTTTTTTTAGTTCAGACAGAAAAATCTGTAGTACTCCCAAATGCAGAGCTTTAACAAAGTGGGGGATGTGGGAGCAGGGAGAAGTGTTCTAAGCTGTGCTGGAAGTCAAATGCAAGAACATTTTTGTTTGTGCAAGTTTGCAACTGTACTCTCTCTTCCCTAAGCTCTACATCTGCTCCAAGAGGACTGCCAAAGTATTTTAGAGCTACTGGATCTGACCTGTGGCTGGCTTTTAACATTTAGAACCTGGGAAGGTGGGGGCATGGTAAAGAGGGATTCACTGAAACCATTTAGAATATTTAATAATCCCTTTGCAGTTTGGTCAGAATTGGCACAACTTTACAGCAGTAAGCTGATTTGCACAGACACGGCCTCATGGATCTAACAGATGCTAACAGCTCACAAGAACAATTTTCTGCCGCAAAAAAGGTCCTATCCATAGTGTTGTTTTGCTCTAAATGGGGTGGAAACTAGAAACCAATTATTAAAAAAAAAAAAAAAACCAAACACCTCAAATAATGAGAATAACTTAAATGCTCAACTCAGTTGCTGAAACATTAGTTACCTTCATCAGAAGTGGAGCCTTAGAGTAACCAAGACACTCTGTGAAGCTAGCAGCCATAGCAGGACCTATTTCAGAGCAGCAGGGGGAAAGCTGAGGATACTCTTGAGCATCCAAAGGTCAAACATTCACAATTATGGAACCAGACTGGCGTTTATAACATTTTCAAATTCTTGGACAGTAGAAAATCCCACTAAGCAGATTCAGTATTCAATATCTCAGGGATGATTAAATGGAATTTTTTAAAAGTCTGTTTATGTTTATATAATTTTCTTTATTGCTTCAACATTGAAAGAATATTTAAATTAGAAAGCACTTGAAAAAAAATGTTTTCAAGAGGAGATTTTAAAAGCCTTAAGTCCTCTATTGCCAATTGTTTCTCCTGTCTTAAAGTTTACAGATTGCACTAGTTATCTTACCAAGAGCATCAACTCATTAGACAGGACATAAATGAGAATTTGGAAAAAAAAAATCAGTTTCCTCTAACTAGAAAATGACCAGTTTTGATTCCAAGACCAATTCACAGGAAAATCCAAGAGTCCATCAAAAGCCATTCCTTGTCCCAAGTGATTTTGACTTGGCTTCAGTGGGCACAAACACCAGAAAAGTACAATGAGAGGCTTCACACAGTCTTAACCCAGCTCATGTTCTTCAAACACTAAAAAAATCAAGATGTATTTCCAGCTGAAAGTGTGGAGACAGTTCACAAAGCTGAAGCTCTCATGACTGCTCCTCTTCAAAGAAATTGAAAAAATGGCAAAAAAAGTCCATTTACCTACAAATTTCTCAGCATGGCAGGTGAAATCCAGCAGCAACAGACTCACGAAAGCAAAATATTAGCTCAACATTTATGAAAACCTCTGAGCCAGCTGTTCTCATTCAAATTGAGAGTGAAGAGAGTCAAAGGTGGGCATAATGGATAAGAGCCAAAGCATCTGAAAGTAGGTCCACTGGATTCACGATTCTGCAGTAGTTACTAACAGAGTAACAATGGAGTATTCAATTTCTAGCTGATTTGCTTATATCCCCACTATTTTTTAAGCCCAGCTGGTGGCTTTCAGCCTGTTATGCTGAATCAGCTATTAATTCAGGCAAACTCTAGCTGAGAAATCTTTGCAATGGATGGGAACATCCAAAAATCATCCAGGAAAAGGTAAGTCATAGCTGTTTGTAAAAACTTACTATGAGTAAACTAGTCAGTACTAAAAGAGCTTACTTGGATAGCAGAAAGAGAACACCAGCAGGAGACCTGGGTGCCATTTCCATCCCCTGCTTACAAGAAAAATGGTCCATGAAGGAAGTTATATAAACTTGCATATACTATGTACATTGTTTCCATGGTCACTGATTATGTTTATCAGTGACAAATTACTACAATGAAATTATGTTTCTGGTGGCCAGGGAACAGATGTATAAGCTAGAAGCTTTTAGATTTCATGATATGTGAGAATATGAGATTTCCGTTTTAGCAACAGAAGGATATAATAATTTTTGTATCCTGAGGGAAAAAGTTTCAGCTCTACCATATCAATTCTTCTGTCAGCAGAACATGATTCTTGTGAAAGATACAGTATTATCTATATATTCTGTGCTAGTAATTAAGGCACCAATATGTTCATTTTTTAAGGTCTGATAGAAACTTAAAAGTTGCCTTAGAATATTGAAAACATTATGTTCCAACATATACAGCAATGACAGAATTACTATTAAATGCATGAGGTTTTAAATATTCTCCATTTCATAGTGGAGCTTTTTAAAGCTAGCATTGTGAAGGAATCAGTAGGAACTCGGCAGAAGTTTATGTCAGGTTTAAAGACACTCAGTCCTTTGACAAAACACAAACTGCATTTCTGGTGATATCTCATGAGGAAACAGAATAGGGGTTGCACCAAAGCTCTCTAAAGAGACACACTCTGAGAGATTGCAATTATTCTATCTTTTAATTGTCTGCACTGCTCAGTTTGAGCAGTAATAGTTCTGTCATCTCCTCTGCATAAGCACAGAATTGATTTTGTTCCTTTGTCCTCATGTAAAGATTACAGTATTTCCAAAGGAAAGGCAGACATCTGAACATATGCAGAACTTTATATTTAGTCAGGATATAATCTGCATGAACCCTACCCAAAATATAAACTGGGAGAACTGATTTACCAAGAAGTTACAGCTGAATTTCAGCCAGTTTTCATAAACTCCAGGTTCACAGAGCTATCTATCTAGACTATCCTTTTGCCATACAGCTGTTCATTTATGTTTTAGCAGAAGGTTGTTCTCTACAGTTTGATGCCCCAAACACCCCCCTTCATTGCAGAACAGGCTCATACTCCGCTGTCCAGCCAGGTTGCAACAAAGACCTCTGCCCTGAGAAAACTGTTCTCCACTCTTATTTTCTCCTCCTCAGCAAAAGCACATCCAAAAAGCAACCAAGCTGATTTTTTCCCTGTCAGCCTCACCCCTAAGGCTGCACAGGAGTGAAGGAAGGAAGAAAGAATTTACATTAACATCTCACAATACACACAAAATAACAAAGGTGTAGCACCACAGTTACTGCACCAGAAACTGAAGGTGCTTTAAAAGGAGAGAAGTCACCTTTAGACTGAGACAGTAACATAACCCAACACACGCAAGTAGAATTTTGCAACACACTGCCTTGTAGCAATCCATTTCTAAACAGAGAAACTTCCTCAAATCAACAACATCTATTACACTGTAAATAGTGTTAGTACATGCTGATGTTACCTGGTGAAACAACTTGGTAGCCTATAAGATAGAATTGAATGTGTCCCCTTCCTAGTACGTCAATAATAATTATTTTTCTAATGCTTGTTCAGTTATAGGAATACATGAAAAGAAGCAATTGCATTGGAGAAAACATGATTTGATGTTGTTTATACAGACACTTATGTACTGAGAGTTTATTTTATCTCCTGAGATATCACTAGGATTACAGAACTTGCAGGCAATAACCATAAGAATAATATTTTTAATCATAAGAATAATAATTTCCATTTTATATAAGTAGAATATAAATTCCTAAGTACTTGCAAATTCAAGGTCAGCTGAAAGTTGCCAGAGCAGCTAGATTGTTTCATTAGAAGTGCCATCAAAACCAGCAAAACTTAACAAACTCAGCAGATGCACTGAGACCACAGAGGCTGTGAGACACAGCCTGCAACACACATCTTGCTCTCCAAAATGCTTCAAGAGAGGTACACTGAAAGGACAGCAGGTAGCAGATGAAGCCAAGCCTCAAGACAGCCAGAGCAAGGACTGAAGTAAAAAATTTCAGAGCAAACATAGGTTTCAAAGAGTGGAAAAAACAAGCTTATACGCCAGTGTATGTACAAGCACAACAATTGGTTGAAGTGTTTGTGCCAACAGGAGGAGGAAAGAAAGCAAGCGGAAGCAAAAGTCTCTGAGAAACCAGAACTCCTTGGTGCACACAACTGGCAGAAAACAGCAGCTTAGAAATTGCAGGCAAGGAAGGAATTTTCTGCTCTGTTTTTCTTTTGTCCACAGAAACAAGATTTTCCATAGTTGAGGGAGGGGAGGAAAATAAAACACCAATGAAGAAAAAACCCACCCAAGATGTTAGCAAAGAAATCCATTACTCACTCATTGCCAGTATCTACTCCCATTTATGTGTTGTGGTGTATTTACCTGACCCCCTGGCATAACAGTGTAGAAATAGAAGTGAATGTGTATTCGGGCTATTCATAAATTCCTGGAGGGACAGAACAGAGCAACCTGAAGTGATCATGGTGCAATATTACTATTATCCATAGGATGCCCCTCACAAGCCTCATTGTTTTGCTCCATTCTTTGGCCATCCTGCATTCAAACACCTGACTTAAGTGCTTGACGCAGGCTGGCTCCATTTGAAATCTTCTTAGACTGTGTGCAATCTTTCGAGCTTCACAGCCGTAAGATGTTCTAAAGGCACTATTGAGACACAAAACAAGAGCTATATAAAGAAGCTTCTCTACAGCATTATTACTGGCTAGCAATAGCCCTACTCTCTTGGTAAACGTAGGTATTTATATATAAGTGTAGCAAGCCTTTGTGGCAAGATTTTCTGTTGTGATCAAGCTAGTTAACCATCATCAGTTTCCTGATATCACGAACACTGACATTCACAATACATTCCAATTGACTCAATGAGAACTTGTAACCAAAGGAAAGCAGTTAACATGGAGGAGCACTCAAATAATACTCACATTTCTCCAATTCTAACTTAAATCTCAAAAACATTTAATCTGAGACATGTTTCATTTTCAGTTTGAGAGATTCCTTCCATATCCTAAACAGATGAACAAACCAGCTGGTGAGCAAGCTAAGACCATGAGAACTGCTGTAGAACTTTACCATACCAGCAGCAGATGAAGTGATAGAGGTCTTTGGGCCTCAAGGTGGAATGTGCAATTTTGTACACTTTAATTGCTGGAAAAAATAGAAATCCCCAGGCACCAAATTGAACAGATTCAATTTTCTTCAACTAAAAATACTACACCCTCCTTTAAGCAGGCATTCCCTTGAACCTGAATTCATTTGACAACCAACAAGCAAAAACATTCTGCTAAGGAGTTTTTAGCTTTTTTGTCATTGTGGGTACCCATAAAATACACCTTTATCTGGCTATGAGTCACACTGTCACAGATGATGCCTGTACTCCACAGCATGCATGAAAAATATTCCACAACGGCAATCCCCACAGAAAAACAGTCTCAACAGCTCCCCACCCTCACCTTAATTATGTCATCTGAATGCTTCCATGGGCCACATGCGAAAAATATCCATGTTGCTCACATTCTTCGGAAAGCAGGCAGACAGCACTACTGAAAAGCTGGAAGCTCCCTGCATTTAGCTCACATGTAATTAACACAGTAGTCTAATTATGGACCACCTAAAAACATACAGTGTTCACAACTTCACAGCTTAGAGTCAACAAAAACTATTCATCACATGTACAAGGTCACAACACAAAGGCAAGCAGACCTAGAATAAATTTGATTCACACCAGCCACCACAAAACATTCCTCAGCTCAGCAGCTTTCCTGGTTGTCACCAGGGATTGCAGTTGAGTTGTATCTTCTAGTGGTCTTGAGATACACCCAGCAAGAGCATTTGGATCTTGGAGCTAAGGGTCAGAAATCAAATCCTTCCCTTTGACGCTGTTCTAAAACCATGAATGAACCTATCACCCCTTTCTTAAGTCATGAGATTAGCTTGAAAATAGTATTGTCATGTGCTTATTTGCCTCCAGCATTAGATGCTCAGATTCCCATTTTCAAGCTTTCTTTACAACTACTCGTTTGAAAAAAAGAGAAAGGAATGATTCTTGTGTGATTAATGTACATCAAGCTGATGCTTTAAGAAAAACAGCAGCCATCATGAGAGTTGGCAACTCTCAAATTGGTGGTTATGAAAGAAAGAATATTAAACAGCTATCATCAATCTATCCAGACCCAGGAAGTGAGCCATGAAATGCTGACAAAGGGGGATATCTGATCTGACAATGACGGTATATTTATCTTTTAAATGAAGAATAATGGAGTTACACTGAAGAGACTCATTTTAACTTTGCAATAGTATTTATCTCATCACCTTAGGGTGGTATCTGAGTACCTCAGGGTCAGAGAATTTATTCTATCAGCTCTTTTAAAGGCCACCATTTTACACTCCAGAGATGTCAGAGGAGCTACACAAACAGAAGAAGGGAGTGTGGAAACTGACCTTCTGAACAGCCCTAGTGCAGCCTCCCATCGGCAGCAGTGGGCCCAGCAGTCAGTGCCCTGCTCATCCTCAACTTCTTTTCTGCCAAATGGGGATACCAGCAGTTTCTCACAACCATGCTGAGGTTTGGGGCATGTTTTGAGGATGAAAACATCTTCACTTACTTTGTTTCCCAGCACATTAGGCCTTGTGACTGGGAACATAGGTGGTGTGTACATGCACAGGCTGTCACACAAGAAAAGCACAGCTGTGCACAGGCTCTACATCCTGGGGCAGAAGCCACAACACTGAGGGACAGCTAACACCAAGCTGCCCTCATATCAGCCCTGGGGCTGTCTGAGCACCCTCATCCAAACTCAGACCAGAGTATTCTTATATAGACCTCTACCAAAAAAAAAGAAAAAAAAGAAAAAAAAAAAAAAAAAAAAACCCCAAACAAACCCCAAAAACCAAACAAGGCAAGGATGATCTGTTTAAATCACTGTGATTAAAACAGTAAGTTGCAGCTTGAGTTACAGGAAAGATTGGAAGTGTGTTTATAATTAAGGAAGCCAGAGAAACTCAAGATTCCTGCACAGGTGTGATCCCCTATACCTAAGTTAACCCCACATTCCTTACAAGGATCTATGCCACCCTTTCCTTCTCCCAAAAAGACTGGACCCCACACCACACAATAATACCTTTTGGTTGTTATTTTAAGCTAGCCACAATTTCATCATGGCTTCCCTTGTCCCTTTTATCTAAGGACTGATCCTACCAACAAGGACTAATGCTTCCCTTAAGTTCTGATAAACTCACCTGCTTTTTTCCCCTCAATATCCATAGTCTGTCTGCTCAAATTGTGAAAAAAGTAGAAGAAAAAAACTTCCAAACAATCATAAGCAAGCTCCCTGCTTATAGAAAAGCTCCTTGGTCTTGTACTGAAGTCCCACTCTCCTCATAAGAAAATGAGTACCTGTTCTGTGGAGATGTCACAGCTGATCTCAATTAACATTTTCACAGGTGAGAACCTGTGCCCTAAATTGCACCATAAGAATAACATTTGTGACTCAGCTGGAGCTGCAGCTCTAGACAGCCCAACCTCCTTTTGCTTTGTTGGGCAGCAAACCAGCTCCCTGTCCTCAGCTGTGTGGGACATTCAGGTGCATTGCAGCCAGTTCACATCAGATTATGATCACTGGGAAAGGAGCTGCAGCTGCTGTAGTTTGATGCTCCCTTACCCTTTCTGAGGCCTGTGCTCAGGCAGCCATACCAGCCTTTCAGCACGTCCCTGGTGGAACATTACTCTGTGTTCAAGCTCTAGCAAACAGTTGCCCATCTCTCTCCTTCAGAAGCTCTGAAAAATGTATTTATTCATTATTTTTACTACCAGAGAGTAGAAATTTACCTTAATAGCAGCCAAAAAATGCAGAAGCACACATCGAATCTGCACTAATATTTGACCAACCTCAGCTTCACAGAATGCTCTCTCACACTGCAATAGCTCAGACCTGGCACCCAGCAATGCTGAGGCAAAGCCTCCTCTGGCTGCCTGTGTTTCTGTGCTGGGTCAAGCACGCAGACCGGCAGCACGTGGTTCCTCATGCTGGGACACCGGGGGCGGGGGGGTTTCTGTTTGTTGCTCTCTCCAGGGGTGTTCTTGGCAAGGAGGGTGCGAGTGCAGCACCATCACTCAATAATTTCTCAGCAAACTAAGTGGACTTAAGCCTTCAGTAAAATCAAAGCTCTGTCTTTGCTTCAGCTATGCATGGAGAGGGGGTGACTGTAGAAAGGAATTAGAGCTTGAGCACAGAGTAAAAGCAGAGCAAAACCTTCAAATCCTGAAATCACATGACTGAGCTTTCCTAACCATGCAGCAAACATGTTGCTGTACCACAGAGCTCATTCCTCCCAGAACGGCAGGCTTATAAGTACTCTAAAGCAATTAAAGAAAAAAGCACACCAGCAAAAAAAAAAAACTACTTTGAAATGAAGCAGCTGATATTAAAAAAGTGTGCTGGAGTTTTAAGAGTAAGCCAATGGTACATTTCAAGGATGAGAAGCAGTGGCAAGGAAGCCACTTACCTTGATAACAAAACCCCTTCTGTTGACCTGTGTAAGGAAAGAGCCACCAGTAATTTAGACAGGGAATTTTGTACTGTTTTCTCTGGTGGAAAGTGGGATTCAGAAGAAAATCCTTAAATCTTTCCAGACCAAAATGATCTATTTTTTTCCTGTAAAGCAGGAGAAGCAGCATCTTCTCTGCAGCAGACTGATTTTCAGAGAGCACACAGAACTCATTTGTGAAGGTTAGTTGACACCCCTAAAAATCTATTAAAATCATTCTTGTCTACACAGGGATCAGAAATGGGCAAAAGCAATTGCCAGGCAATTATTTTCATTGTTCATGCTATAATAGCGGTTGTATGATTATGTTTGATTCAATACAAAGGGAAAACACACACTTTTTCACCTTATCTCTGGTATAGAGTGGAGTTGATCACATATTAGCCAAACCATGGATGCAAGGAACCTGAGGCGTTTAGAGGGATTAGATGCAATGAAGCAAAACGATCTGTTACCGTTTGCACTTCTTGCTCACAAATGTGAGCATCAGCCCTGCACCTCACAAATAAGTAATAAAACAGACATCCCAAAACTCCATTTGGTATCACGAGGTTGCAAATGTTTCTGGGGACACGTCTGCAAGTGATACTAGGGAAACAACTCTCTTCCTGAGAAACCAGTGACTGCAGAAGGGGCAGGGGTGATGACTTTACTAAGCTTCAAGACTGCATTTTACTCTTTAATCTTCAGTTATACACATGACTTCATTGTGGAAAGGTCACCGGACAAAGGAGTTCAGTGACTTGGTCTGAAGAAAGGAACTGTGTGTGTGTGTCTCAGCTTTGCTCTTGCAAACCATTCATGTAACGGGCATGGCCATCTGCCCCGGTGAAGGGTAAGCCCAGTGCTCACACAGCCTGGCACAGAAATCCTGGGAATCGGTGGGAATAAGCAGAAATTGTCACAGCAGAACAAAAGGTATTGAGGAGTAAGCTTAAATTCACCTTCTGCGTCCCCAGACATCACAAAGCACCTGGGTATCGCGGTCAGCACCTTGCACCAAGGCCGAACACGCCATGGCCAAAACCTTCGCTCTCCCCCAAACACGAGGCAGGACGGGGCGAGGGCCGGAGCGCAGCTCCCTGTGGGCCCCTCGGACACGGCTCGGGCTCGGAGGCGCTGCCCACAGACCCCCGGGCCCCTCGCTGCCGGCGCCGAGCGGCGCAGCGCGGAGAGAGAGGGGCGGTAGGACCGCTGCGGGACGGGGCGAGCCCCTGAGGGGCGGTGGAATTCGGGGGCGGCGGGAGCCCCGCGGGACGGGGCGAGCCCCTGAGGGGCGGTGGAATTCGGGGGCGGCGGGAGACCCGCGGGACGGGGCGAGCCCCTGAGGGGCGGTGGAATTCGGGGGCGGCGGGAGCCCCGCGGGACGGGGCGAGCTCCTGAGGGGCGGCGGGAGCCCCGCGGGACGGGGCGAGCTCCTGAGGGGCGGTGGAATTCGGGGGCGGCGGGAGACCCGCGGGACGGGGCGAGCCCCTGAGGGGCGGTGGAATTCGGGGGCGGCGGGAGCCCCGCGGGACGGGGCGAGCCCCTGAGGGGCGGCGGGAGCCCCGCGGCACGGGGCGAGCTCCTGAGGGGCGGTGGAATTCGGGGGCGGCGGGAGACCCGCGGGACGGGGCGAGCCCCTGGGGGGGGAAGGGGGGGCGCGGCCCCACGTGACGCTCGCGCTGGGGCCGCCCGCGCTGGGGCCGCTCGCGCTGGGGCCGCTCGCGCAGTCCGGGCGATGCGGGCGGGCGCGCGGCGGCGCGCGGCGCTGGTGCTGCTGGCGGCGCTCGCGGCCTGGGGAGCGCGGGCGCAGCGCCCCGGGGACCCCGCGGGTACGTGGGGACCGGGAGGGGACCGGGAGGGGACCGGGGACACCGGGAGGGCACCGGGGTCCGCTCGAGCGCTGCACAGCCCGTCCCGCGGGCGCCTCTGCCCCGCCGCGGGTGTGCGGCGCTCCGGTGGCATCGCTGCAGCGGTCCTTGCTGTGCTAAAGAGAGAAATCCACCGGAGCTCGAATCCGCAGACGTCCCGGGGCCTGAGGAAAGGGAAGAATGTCAGGATGTGTAACGCTTTTGCACTCAATTTTCAGAAAACGGGACGCGTTGCGTCCTCTCGTCTTCATCGGAGTTTCCCGAAGGATTTTTCACACCGCAGGAGAGGAAGGATGGAGGAATCGTTATCTACTTCATAATTATACTGTACATGTTTTTGGCCGTGTCCATTGTGTGCGATGATTACTTCCTACCTTCCCTAGAGATCATCAGTGAATGTAAGTCACGTCCTGATCTTTTTCCTGTAAAACTGATAAGCTTGGCATAAAGCTTTCTCTTTTAAAAAGCTTCACAGTGCTCTGAAAGAAAACTGAACAAGTTTCACTTTCCATGCACAGATGTGTCCATACAATATTTAATTTGATACACAGGATCAATATTTTACTGAAAAAACCTAGTGATTATACTGCACATGTATTCATTTAATACTTGATTTCTTTCTGCCTGGAGGAAAGTCTTAAGATTCCTCAGTATTAACTAAACTGACAATTTAACTTTGAGTTGCACAGTACTATGTCCAGGAAACTACTAGTAAAAGAAAAAAATTAAGAGGGATGGTGATGTGTGAAACCAAAACTCTTCCTAGGGTTTGTTTTTCTTTAAAAGTAGTGATGAGCTACTGCTAACATATTAAAGGTATGACACAGGAGGGACAGGAATTCTACGGTTACCACGGTTCTAAGAAATCTAATCAACCTTAAACAATTCCCTTGGCTTCAGCAGACCACTGAAGTAAAAAGATGATCTTGGCAAGGAGTTCAAATTTTTGTTGCCAAGAATTAACAAAATTCCCTAGGGAAACTCATCCCTGAACTGGAAAACCCCCTCTAAATCAGAACACTTACAGCAAATGTAAGCTTATACACTGCCATAAGAGCTGGTGTTTTGTTTATTGATGATAAATAAGCATTTGTCAGACTTTTGCTGTGGTCAAACATCCCTGTAATTGGTGTGCAGGACTCAATCCACAGAGTGAGTTACAGTCCAGAAAGTCCATTTGCAAGAACAAAAATCTCACTTCTCTTAAGCAACACACAGGCTCTTATACTGTCCATACAAAATTTGATTTTAGGATCACAGCACTGGTCTGAATTTAACTACTGTTTCCGGTATGTGAAGACACAGTAGTACAGATTTCCCTGGAAGATAGACAGACTTGATATGGATCATATAACAATATCACACTACAGTCCATGGAATTTCCCCACAATTATTACCAATAGGAAATACAGTTAAATCCTGCATACAAATGCTGATTTTAAAAGAGATTTAAACTAATTTCTGTAATGAAGTTAGAAATAAACTAGCCCAATAGATCAGACTTTTCAATATATTACTTTATGAATTTCATATAAATGCATTGACTGTATGAAAATAAACTTTAATCTACTAAACTGTAGTAGTAGCTAACATTATGTACTAGTGAGAGTAAAGGGTATAGGCTACTGAAGTAACAATTTTTTTTAAGCAATTCTTTTGTTCTGTCCTCAGGCCTTGGCCTCTCACAGGATGTAGCTGGAGCAACTTTTATGGCTGCTGGAAGCTCTGCTCCAGAGCTTGTCACTGCTTTTCTAGGTAAAAGATGTGTTTTGACTCCTTATAACTTAGAATTTTTTTCCTTGCATGCCAAACTGAAACATACCAGAGTCATTTTCCTTACAGGAGCTTTTGTGACAAAGGGAGATATCGGCGTCAGCACCATCCTTGGATCAGCAATATATAATCTTCTTGGTATTTCTGCAGCTTGTGGGCTGTTTTCCAGTGTGGTACGTATCAGCTTTGATAGTTCTGCTCCTAAGAGCCAAATGGTTATCCAACAAAAGCCAAGAGAGACTTACTATGACAACTGCCAAGTTTATTATTTAGTAGCAAAACCAGCATGTAATCAGTTTTAAGATAAGTTGCTATGAAAGTTTTTAAAAACACTAACTTGTTAAATATCATACTTAAGTCATTCCTAAGAATCTTTAATTTTTACATAATATAGAAACGACATATTGATGCAGCATTTACAGCACTTAGTGAAAGTATTACAGAGAGGTTTAAGAAAAGTACATGACTGATCTGCAGGTTTCGAGGCTATCCTGTTGGCCGCTGTTCAGAGACTGTCTGGCATATACCATCAGTGCAGCAGCGGTCCTTGCGATGATATCTGACAACAGAATTTACTGGTAAGAGCACAAGTAGTGTTGAATTCCTGTTGACTAGAGATTTGTGAGACAGTGTTTTGAAAAAGAAATGAAAATCCCCAAGCCCCAGACTTCAAGTAGCCTGAACTGCTGTTCACTAACAGAAATAAACATCCTGTTGGCTTTAAAAAACTTAAAAAGTCACAACGCTTGTAAAGATTATTACCTAAACATTCAAACTCTGCATATTTATGAAGTTTGACCTGCATAGGTTTGTCTGTACTGACTTCACAATTTCTATCACAACTGTTCTGACACAGCAATTAGTGTTCAGCATTTACTCCTTTTAAGCTTTTCCTTTCATAGCAGCATTGTTCAGAAAAACATTTGTCTGCCATAAGGAGATAATGAGTTTCTGATGTTTTAACTCCTCCATCAACACTTAAACTCCTGTTACCTCAACAAGACAGTCAGGTCCAGCATTAAGTCTCTTGAAGTTTATAATTTAAGCATCACATGAAGACTCAATTTTGCAAATATCAGGAAAATGTTCAATCAGTAAGATCCCCTGAAAAAACATGCAGCTGTACAATACATAAACAAGATTCTGCAGAGGAGGAGAGTTAATCAAACTGCTGAAAGACATGGGGACACTCACAAATGTCCATGACATTAGCCATACAATTGCAAATAGATGCTTTTGTGTGTTCTCCTTTTGCTATTCATGCAAATTTTCTCTCTCTCTTCTTATGCCAACAATTGGGTTATTTTATACTACATGTTATATAAAATTTATTTTTCATTCTAGGTATGAAAGTGCATCCCTATTATTGATATATGGGTGTTATGTTCTAGTACTGTGTTTTGACATTAAAATCAACCAATACCTCATGAAAAAGTTCAGTCCCTGCTGTACGTGTTTTACAAAAGCTATGGAAGAGAACGCAGAGCAGCAGCCTCTGGTTGGGTGGAAGGATGAGAGTGGACCTCTAATTCGTCAACAGTCAAGAACAGACAGTGGAATTTTTCAAGATGAGCTGGACTACTCTCAACTTTCAACAAGCTTACATGGGCTCAATGAAATCTCTGAAGGTACAGGTATTACTACAGCTGTCTCTAGCCCTCCACATGCCTGTCTGCATCAGTTCTGATCAAGAGCAAATTCTCAGACAGTATTAAGATTTTGTTCACGAAAGAACTTCAGCCTAGTATTTAAGTAAATCATTATTCTAACTTGGAATATAAGATTGAGCAAAATCAGAGTGATGGTTTTCACAGGAAGTTAGTTGCTAGAGGAATGGAAGGATAGTTGCTCATTTGTGTCATAGCAGAACTTTTGTCTTTGCTGTGTGTATTTGAGACTTCTCAGCAACACTGCCTGTAAAATGCACTATCATCTGCAAGCCATACAGGTACTGTTTCCTTATGACAGTTGCAGGTTCATAGCCCAAAATATGCATAATATCAAAAGTAAAGGGATAGCTGTGATGTGGTCACAGGTCATTTTTCCTCTTAGGCAAAAAACAGCAGTTGGTACTTACTTGGTACTTACTTCATTGGAAAATGCTATGACCAAACCCTTATAAAGAAAGTAATTTTTCATCCACCTTAGTAATGGATTCAAATGTAATGCTACAATTTAAGAGTTACTTTTTCTTCAACAGATCATCCAAATGTCTTCACCATGCCTGAAGCAGATATGAAGAGAATTTTGTGGGTGTTATCCCTTCCTATCATCACACTACTCTATTTAACTATACCAGATTGCAGAAGACAGTTTTGGAGGAACTGGTTCATGGTGACATTTTTAATTTCAGCAGCATGGATTTCTGCAATAACTTATGTTCTTGTATGGATGGTAACAATAGCAGGTAGGTACCTAAAGTGGAGTTACTATACCAGTCAAGAATCACTGAAAAAGTTGTGTGGTTTCCCTGTGAGGTTTCCCTTTAATAGACTGTGCTGTAAAAAAAAACACAAGAAAAACAACAGAAACTTATGTTTGACTGCTTAGTTTGCCACCCTCTTCTATTCAATGATGAAACATTTTAGAGTTTAGCTGCTTCCCACTGCTTACCATTACTTGATGCAGCTACAAAAAACCCTATTTTTAAAAACAGAGTATCACTAAATTGCTTCATTAAGCAAAACAATTAGACACACAGCAATTAACTTGTCATGCTGAAGGCTGACAAACATGAAATCCCCTAAGACTGAAATTAGAGGTCAAAGTTTTTGGAAAAAAATCTGTAATTTTTATACCTGTGTTTTTCACAAACGTTATAGTAAGAGATTTGGCACTAAATTAACTGCCAAAAAAGGTCTCAAATGTGTTTATTAAACATTCTCAGAGTGTATATATGTGGACCTCTTACAAATCTGCATCATAAAGTGGGGCAGTACAAGGATTGCTTTTAAGTGAGAGAAGGGATACGAACTTATATGTAAAAACCATCTCCTAAAAGTACTTTGAGATATTGAAGGTCTCCTCATTTCATTGTTTCTTTCTCCAGTCAGCTTGAAAGACATCCAGTTTTCATATTTAAGAACAAGCAGAAAAAACTAAAACTCTACAGAAATTTTTCAAAGCTTGCCATTTTCACATTATAGCTCACTAATCCTACTTAAGCCTTCTACTTGTTCAGTTATTAATAACTCCTTGTTCAGTGCAGAAGCAGACCTACACATTCAGTAAACCTTTGAGAAATTACTAGTAGATCGCTGGACATTACACCCACCACATTAACCCCACGGTTAAATAATTTTCCACTTGTACCCAAAGAGCAAGGGTTCACTGTCTGGATGCTAGAAGCCTTTGAAACAGGATTCAAGTCAACATTATTGCTGTTCTACAAGACAAAGCATCAATTCATATGAAAGTAGGTATGGTGGAGATTCAGAGAGTATATTAGTTCACTTTCAAGAGTCATCACAGGTAGTACTGGGGTCTTTGGCCCACTACTACTAGGTAAATTATATTCTATTCACATGTTAAAACACTACAAGTTGAACACACAATATATTCAAGTCCAGGCTCTCATGAAGGTTTAGAACTCAAAGGTTCTATCATTGCATAATCAGCCTATCAGAATGTCACAAAAGTATCATAGCTGGGCACTAAACTGGGATGGTCAAGAACAAACCTAATTTAGTATATCCTTCTGTTGCTGGCAAAGAAAATTCAACTACTTATAGCAACACATTGCTACTGATACACAAAATTAACAAAAGCCTAAGAAAATAAGACTTTTATGTCTTAATGGTCAGTTGCCAGAAAATAAACCACTACACATTAAATAGAAGATAAATCTATCTCATAAAATGAAAAATTAGCTTCTCCTGAGTTTATATTCTGCCTTATAACCTTCAGAGGGATTGAAACTAATGTTGGGTACATAAGGCTGGTTCATTCATATTTCACCTTGGTTTGAACCCTTATTTTCCAGCCTGGAGGGTTTATAAAAGCTGATTTGTTGGTCCCTCATCCTACAAATCTATTAGAAGTGATGGAAGGATAAAGAGAGTACAAATTCTACAACAGGATCATGTTAGTTCCTCTGAAATCAACAAACAGTTTCAAACATAAATTTACTAGGCTGCTCTAGACTAAGCTGGTAAGTAATAGACAAGCATAGTCAATAAGCACTTACCTAGCTCAGTGTACTGCCTCTTATTTAAATAAAACTGCTCTTATTAAGTATGTCAAAATATTTCATGTAAGAACTCAGATTTCAACAATAAAAAATATTAAGATACTTTTTAGTGAACAAAAATGCTTAAGAAAAATTAATTACTTTGTATCTTGACTAAAGGTATCAAATACTTCAGCATATTGATGCTTCTGAATGATACAACTCCTAAAACAGTTTTGAAGAATCCCTGTATTTTAAGTTAGAAATTAATATGGTTCAGGACATTTGGGGCTAAGAAAAACAGAGATTAGGGAAAAACAAGCTGCCCTTCTAATAAGAGTTTAAAACTTTTCTTTTAATTTAAAGGAGTATTTCCCTTAAGGAACTCACACTTCTAAGGGGTTACTTGTACTTACAAGTCGTATAAAAATTCTGCACTTTAATTCTTCCAAATCACTTTCTAATTGGAGTGAAATGGTAAAGGCATGTAGTTGAAATAGTATTCTCATAATATCTTAATGACTGTCCTTCCCAAGAAAATTCGTGTGCTTTTTCCCCACCCCCTGAGGGGATTAAGAAGAATAAGAGTTATTGCTTCATGAGATTTTTGAACATTAACAAGGAGATGCCCAAAACTGTAAGAGACTATAGTATTTCCTAGAAGTTGAGGGGGGAAAAAAGGAGTAGTAATTTGTCAGATATTTAAACTTGTACTTTATCTGTAAGAAAAAAATCATAATTGCTACTGTCTTGACCACTGCAGACTTGAAGAACAAAGAAAGGATATTTGTTGTTACTCTTCGTTTTACTGCTTTGTGGTTCAGTCACCTCACATGTAGTTAAGTTAGCTGATACATTCCATATGAAATTACTGTATGAGTACTGATTCTTACTCCAGCAAACAAAGTGCAAAGCACTATCTGTGGATGAACCCTAACTAAAACCGCACTTGCATTTTCTACCCTTATTTCTCAACTGCAGGTGAAACGCTGGGAATCCCAGAGTCAGTCATGGGTCTCACATTACTTGCAGCAGGAACAAGTGTACCAGATACAGTTGCAAGTGTGCTGGTGGCTCGAAAAGGTAAAGATTTTAGTATTTAGGCTAATGCCAATGGATGTGTTTAAAAGGTACTACAAAAAGAAAGAATTCTAATCAACATTTTGATAAATTCAAGGAGTAACCTCAAAATCCATGCTCCAGATTCTAGAGCTTAAGTTTACTAAACACAAATAAATAGCTTACCTGAAAAAGCTGCGGCTCAGACATTTAAAAACTTCTCAGAGTATCTCAGAGAAGTATTCTAGATTTGTTTCTTTGTTGTTGATTACGTATTACAGTTTTACTGCAGAACACAACTGTAGGTCTCAGTATTTTAAACATAACTGGACTTTCTAATAGCCTGTCTAGCTTGATTTTAAGTGCAACTGTGCAGATGCTGGTGATTTAGGGAGACTTTTTATGGTTGTGGTACCCATATTCTGTAGAATCGTGACTATAGTTCTTCCAATGCAAAATCTGAAAAGGGTGCTCTGTGAGAAACTGAGGGCTGGCAGTCTGTTCCTCCAAAACAGTTTGGCAATTTCATGCAATACAATTAAGCCAATTTACTTGTATTTCTTCTTTTACAGGAAATGGAGATATGGCAATGTCTAACATTGTAGGATCCAATGTATTTGATATGCTCTGTTTGGGAATACCCTGGTTTATAAAAACTGCCTTCATAAATACATCAGGACCCATAGAAGTGAACAGCAATGGTCTGACATACACAGCCATTTCTCTTATCTGTTCTGTTGGTTTTATTTTTCTGGCAGTTCACCTGAATGGCTGGAAAATAGATAAAAAACTGGGAACTATTTGTCTTGTCCTGTACTTAGTATTTACTGTATTATCAATTTTATATGAACTTGGCATCATAGGAAACAATCCTACAAGGGTCTGTGGTAACTAGTTTTAATCATTGATTTATGCTGATGAAAAAAATAAAAGCAGGAGAAAAAGATCAGTTTCTTCATTTAGTCAAAATAAAATTTAAAAAACCAACTCCAAACTCCCATTGGGCTCTAAATCTTATATACAGAACTAAGTCATGTCATTAAAGTAATATTAATTAGAACAAAAATATCACAGCCTAATTGGAGCCCTTTCTTTTAGAGTCAAGAATTGCAGTATGACTACAACACACATATAAAACCAAAATTCTGAAAAAGACGTCTACTTCTTACATTACAATGGTGATACACACATTTGGCGGGGAAAAAAAAAAGATCAGAAAACACTAAATAAATCCCACTATGCAATCTGGAGATTAACAGAGAAAATGGCTTATTTTATTAAAAACAGTATAACCATTCATTTAAACTGAATGACTAGAGACACTTGGCCTAATTTTCCAAAGGCACTGAGCATCCAAAGCATCCCCGGTCTATAGGGACCTGCAGGTGCTCAGTTCCTCTAAAAAAACAACAAAAATCAGGCGAATTGTCTTTAAAAACCAAACATAGTAAGATTCAGTTAACAAGTATCACAGTATATTAAACACTATACTGTTAAAGGCTGGTGGGATTTAAAAGTTCCTTTTTACAGCTTTTGTAAGCATACAATGTTACTAAAAATGACTTACTAAGACAGAGAAGCTAAACAGACATAGGAATGTTCCTGAACACACAGTTTTAAATTATGCATTGCGATCCAAGCGGACATCAATTTCTCTGCCACTGATTTTTATGCCGTTCATTATCCTACAGGCCTTTTCAGCAGATTCTGGTGAGTCAAATCTGACTGTTCCACAGCCCTTTGATTTTCCATTCTCCATTTTTATTTCTGCAAACATTACATGACCTGAATAAATAAGTTAAACAGCAGTTATTTCAAGTCCTCAGTGTACTAACAACTTAAAGAACTCAGAAGTAATAAAAACACATTTTAAAGTATAATTTAGGGGAACATATGAAATTGGCACTTTCAGCCTAATGGCACATTCACTCATTCAGGCAAAGTGACACAAGTCAAAAGAGCAAAAAAGAATCCAAATCCAGATCCGCTATCTCCAGTCTTGCCTGCATCTGACCTCAAGTTTTGAAACCCAAGTGCCCTGTAAGACTCAGGGTTAAGGTTTGTGTTTCATACTGACAGAAGTGTGAGTACTGATATGCATTAACCGAACTGTAGCTTAATACAGTCCACCATGTTCATCACAAAAACATACCAAGCAATAGTCACAACCAAACCATTTTGGTAAGAAGCTGCAGAGCAAAATTAAAGCCTTTAAAGCAATAAAGTCACCCGGCTGGGAGAGGTGGAAAAGTAGCATGCACTATCCAATTCCTGCTGAGTTTCCTTGAGGTTGGACACTCAACTCATAAGGCAGTATTTTTATAGAGATGTACCTCTGAGAATGTTCAGTTCCCTGGAGCTAATGAGTTTTTGCTTATGGTATGTTGTAGCACACCCCTCCTGAGCCCCTGAATGTCACTAGGAAGAAAAACTTGTCCCTGAAATACAAAGCCTTTTATTTTTAAAAATCATGTAAGACTGTCCTTTCACTGAAAGAAATCAAACACTGGGAAACAGTCTTTGTTTTTCCTTATGATACTGACATGAACACAATCTGTTGCTTATAATTCTTAAAAGCAACTGAACATAATTACTACATCTATTAGCTGACAGAGATAATGAAAAAAAAAATTCTGAACTACCTGAAAGTTGCCCAGGAGGTTAAGACTTAAAAAAAAAAAGAAAGAACCTGTTGTGCTATATCCTCCATCTACTAAGAAAACATCAACACCTTGTAATTTTTCATAATTCAACTGCAAGGTCTTATTTATATCAAATCTGCAAACAGCTGTATGATGACTTTCTTAGCCGTCAGTAGTATGTTTTAAATTATTTATCTTTTCTGTCTATCCAAAATAAGAAGTCATCCTATAATTCAGTTAAAGCTCTCCATTCTGAAAATGTGTTTTCAAAACATGTCATGTATTTTGATACCCAAGCTTTACTTTTCACTTATTTCTGTGAAAAGACCAACTTTTCTGAATTAGATAAAACCAATTATTGAATATTTGCAGCAAACCTTTATTTCTTAAGATAAAGGGGAACATTACAGCCTGCAAATATGTTAATCAGGATGATCTATATATATAAAACTTGTAATGCTACACTGGCAAAATTACTAACTCTGATTTGATGCAGCACCATTTCTAAAGTAATGCATGACCTGGACAGATCCAGGATCCTGCACATATTTAACTCATAAGAAACACTATATTATATACTTTTACTGACCAGGGAATATGTCAGAAAAAGAAAAAAAATCAAAGAGTAATTTTGTTAAAGGAACAGGTTAAAGTTTATAGCAAGTGAGCACTCAGAGCCAACACAGCCCATACTGTATTTTGGCCTTGTGTTCTGTCATGCCTAAAAATTATTTATATAACTCAAGAAAGCTGGGTGAAACAAGAAAAATTAAGCCAGCCACACACTTCTTCAGAGTCAGACAACAGTCTTCCTGTTGTTATCTAATAAACACCACATAACACATGAAGTCCATGGAGATGAACAGGGGTAAGGTTCATATACATACCACATTGACTGAATTTCTCCTTTAGCTTCTGCCAGGTCAAGTCAAAAGGAAGCTAAAATAAAGTATTATAACAAAATATTACAATGAGAATAAGAGCATGCAATCAAACATACACACAAAATAAGCTTGTGGTTTCTATATATTTAATTGCTTACATTTCTCACAAATATCTGGTTGCCTTTAGAGCCTAATCTCTCTCTCATGCCACCTCCCATGGGGCCAGGCACAAATCCTCGATCGATGTCCATGTTCCTGTCCAGGCCTCCACCCATGGCTGGTCCCATTCGATCAAAACCAGAACCCATCCGATCCATTCCCATTCCTCCAGCCATATTGTTCATACCACCCATTCCACCACCTACACAAAGAAATGGAGGATAAAATAAAATTTCCTTTTAGTAATAAACACACAAGTATAAATAAAGTTCTTGTGTCAAGAGAAGAATAACTTTATTAAAACTGCTGTAATATAAACTGTAACTTTTATACATGCAGTGATTTACTGAAGAGCATGGCTAGTATTTTAAGACAAAGTATTACACAAGATATAGAGTGTCATTTCTAAAATAGTAAAACCAAACCTGCATCAAGCTATTAGTCACACCATTTAATGTAGCAAAATGTTGAACACAAGAATTCAAAGTCTGTCTTGTTTAATTAAAAAAAAATACGATACCCTTTACCAAAAAGATCAAATAAATAACTGTGGTAATACTTAGATATAGGACAATTTGACCAGATATACAATTGTTTATTGGGCTTCCTGCATTTATATTCAGCTTAACTTAATGCAGCCATACCCACACCTAATAACAAAATCTTCTAGAGAAGGATTTTTTTTTTGCCAAGAACAAAAGTTACTGCAAGTACTGTAAAGAGCATGGACTTTATTATGTGTCATGGTTTAAACCGCGATAAAAAGTACATACATGGAATAAAATGTATTAATATATTTATATAAGTAACTAAGAGCAATAGCATTCAAATACTATAATATTTCTGGATTCATAATTAAAAATTAATGTACAGTAAAATGATCAAGATCATTCATGAGGGACCCTCTCTTTAAGCCTGATATCTTCTAAGATTGGCATTAGCAAGATTTTAGTTTCTCATCTGCTCTAGCCTGAGGAACTCAGAGTTGCTGCAATACAAACTCAGTACTGGAGCTTTGCACAAAATTAAACTGGGGGATAATCTGAAATTCAAGGCTGATTTTTTATTTCAATGGTGACAGATTACTGAGGTTCAGCTTCATGAAGTTTACTCAAATAACTCTGCCTGTCTTTTTTTCTGAAACACAAGTTTATTTTAATGACTTCTCCCTCCAAACTAGAAGTTGAAACCATTCCAAATCTAAGATTAAGGTAAAGACTGTTTTAGCTAGTTTTCCTCTGAACTTTTACCTCAACAAAACAGCTTTGAAAAGTGTTAGACTTGTCACATGCAACAGAGTACTACTTCCCTCAACAGCAAGACACTACGCTACAGCAAATTCCTCTGATACAAGTAAGTGTACACTGTATTGTTACATTGCCTATGCATTTATGTTCTATTGAAACAAGTTAACCTACTCATTCCAGATCTTACTGGGCCCATGCTAGGTGCTCCCATTCCTCCTGCAAAAACACCAATCATTGCACCACCTAAACAGAGAAAAATAATGAAGTGACATACACTGAAACCACCAGTTAGTGAAAAAAACAAAGCACACACTAATGAAGTGCACTGTTCTCAATGTTAGCTGGCAGTATTTTTCTATAAGGGCACTTTAACGTGTGCCTTTACTACACAAACTGAATAGGAACACCTTGTAAGTAAAGTTAGTTTCTCCCTTTCTGCTATAGGATTTAAGCTACTCTGATTTCTTTCTAGCTTCTCTCCCCAATAACAGCCTGCCAGCAGCACAAACATGGTAAAACTAAATGGGCCATTTCCCACATCAGGAAAAACAACCTCAAAATTCAAGGCTTCATCTTATATGAACTTGATAGTATAAAAAAATCAACAATTCTGCTGCAAATCAAACATCCTCAATTCCACTCTGATGCTGTAGCCCAATCAAAGACGCCTTCCTTGATTTCAAGGTTACTAAAAGCAAATACCTTCACAGTATTTCTTTTTAAGATACCATTAACCTAAATAACAGGAGGACATCAGAGCCTTCCCTGATCAAACACAGCATCTATTAAAAGTCCCTACAGTTTCCTTCCATTATTTAAGATTAAGCTGGGAATCTCTAATCTTGGTTCTCAGGACACTATTCAAATGGGCAGATCTGATAGATTGTAAATTGAAACTTGCTGGATCTACTGAATGAAAGGCACCCACATCAGTTTCTCACAGTAGTTCATGAATTATTAAACCAACATGTTACCAGAAGACTCAGAAGCCTACTGCTTGCAGAAACATTTATAACTTAAGTGGCCTTGCATTTTCACTCAGGAAACAGATGTTTATGCAAGTAGCCAGAGCGAAATCATACACTTGATTTCTAAGACATTCATTCCAAGGCATTAAGACTAGCTCAATGGACAAGTTTATTATGTTCTTACCACTTCTACACAATTATCAGTATTGAAGAGAAGCACACAACAGTTACCCTTTGCTATGACTTGCCTCTACTAATAAATTTTTTTTTAAGAATCAACTTTTAGACCAGATGAACTTTATGCTCTTAGGAGTTCTCTTTCAAGGAGGTGAATTAAGGGAATGGAAAAGTACAAGAAACAGGGAAGAGGAAGAACAGCTGTCTCCTATAATGCATTTTGTGTTCAGTTTCAGGCCCCTTACAACAAGAAAGACATAGAGGTGCTGGAGTGTGTCCAGAAAAGGGCAACACTGTTGATCAAGGCTCTGGAGCGCAAGCCTTTTGAAGAATGGCTGAGAGAGCTGGGATGCTCAGCCTGGAGAGGAAGAGACTCAGGGAGGACCTTTCTGCTCTCTGTAACTATCTGAAAGGAGGTTGCAGAGACATGGGGTCAGTCTCTTCTACCAAGTAATAAAGCAACAGAACAGGAGGAAACAGTCTCAAGTTAAACCAGGGAGGTTTTGATTGGATATTAGGAAAACATGCTTCACAGGAAGAATTGTCAATCATACGAACAGGCTGACCAATGAAGTGGTGGCGTCACCATCCCTGACGGGATTTAAAAGACGTGTACACGTGGCTTTTGGTAACCTGGTTTAGTGGTGGACTTGTCAGCGTTGGGTTAAAGGCTGGACTCAGTGATCTTTTCCAGCCTAAGAGATTCTGTGATTCATCCAGGTAACAGCATAGTAGCAAAGGGCAAGAAGGCTCTATTTTTGAGCTCTTCCACACCTTTGAAGATGGAAGAGTAACTAATTTGAGGGAGCCCCACTGCCAACAAGACATCATCTATAAAGAAAATAATGCTGGCTCAGTTACAGAAGAGACCAATAAATACCATTCTGAGCTATAGGAGCTCAGAAGGCAGGACAAAAACTGAGGACACCAAAATTCAACACTCCTGTCCAATGCTACCTGATCTTCAGTAGAAACAATATTACACCAAAGAGGTGTAATATTTGCCAAACAGACTCATGGAAGCTACAAAGGCTGTACATGGACACCTTGTAAGGATTAACAGAAGCATATACTTCAACACTTCAAAGATTTAATACCCTACAAAATATACAGTATGAAGGTAAATGCTTTCCTCCAACAGCTATTCCATTCATATTTTACAGAGGGGAAAAAACCCTCCACACCTGAAACCCTGTAATGAACATTCAGACTGCATCCTTACAGTAACGACTGGGGGAGAAGAAAAGAAGATGACCAGATGAAACCTCTTCTTCTAGCAAAATTCTTCCAATACTATGTCACAGAAAATTTAACAGTTACCATACCCATTCTTCCAAAAGACTCTCCAAAACCACGGTTCAATGCCATGTCACCACGACCAAATTCTCTTTCCATATTTGCTCCCATTCCACCACGGAACATTTCTGTAAAGAACAAAGCAAAAAAACAGGATTCTGTTATTTACATTTAAGTTGATGCTCCTACAACACTTGTTTCACAGCTGCTTGTTTACATAGAAGTGAGTCTAATGCACAAGTCAGAGGCACCTGTTACACGCTCAACTCTCCTGCCAGTTCCTAGGCCTCCACTCATGCGACTACTTCCTTTGAACTCATGTGTATTACCCATCCCTAAATGGAGAGCTTTTAATGAATAAATATTAGCAAACTAGTAGATGCACAGGAACGGTGTTCAACTACCTCCCATTCGGTTGACTCCAAATCCTCCCATGTTAGGCATTCCTTCCATTCCACGAAATCCAGGAAGTCCTGCAAAATAAGGAAAAGTGTTTTCTATACAGTATTGAAGAAATATTTAATGCAAAAAAACTTCATTGCACGTACCGCCTCCCATTCTACTCATTCCACCAAATCCTGGGCCGTCTATTCCCATACCTTTAAACCAAAAAGATAAACAACACTTAGTACACCCTATTGGATTTTTAGAAAGTCAGACAGAGTTAAAGTCTCTAAAGCACACTACACAAAGCTTGCTTTGTCAAAAGACTGTAATTTTTGCAAACATAGAAATGACAATTTTAAACTTTAAAAATTTTAAACTACCTCTGTGTAACTTAAAGAATATGGATTTACCTCCCGGACCCATGCTCCCCATTGCACCACCCATGCTCAGCTGTGTTGCACTGATGGGCTGTCCACCTGGTCCAAGTCCCATACCAATGCCACCAAGACCACCTCAAAAACAAAAAAAAAGTAAGTATGATCAGAAGAGAGACTTTCCTCTGTATCACAGAGACCACACTAAGCAAAAGTATTACTAAACTTTGTGAGAACATTGATCACCATACACTAAGTGCAAGGAGTAGAAAACTGAGAGGCACTCACGAGGTAGTTGTGAGCTTTTGCTGTCCACAACACGGAAGTCTTCATGAGGCACTGATTTGTCATCCTGATAAAAAACAAGGATGTTATGCTATGATCTTTTCAATGTTTTGGCAGAGACATATAAAATAGAAAGAAATGAAAGCAACTCACCATTTTTACATGCATGGGTCTATCAAACAGGAACTGTCCATTGAACATAGCTGAAGAAATTCAAGTCAAGGAGTCTTAAGAAGGCAATTTAACTGTTTCTGAAGAATCAATGTAATAACTTATTATATTTCTGTACAATTATTGTGAGTCTTGTCTTTCCCTACCTTATCTTTAGAAACCAAATTCAAGGGCCAGAAGATGCAATACATGCTGTTCAGAACATCAGTTTCACAATTGTCATGCTGCCAGGTATTTTAATTTTGTTCAACATCATGAGGAACTTTTACAATTTAGTAGTAAATTCAGGCATTACAAATGTAATCTGCACAGTATTACACTCTAGTCCCTCTATCGTAGCTACAAGGCAAATAAGCACCATTTGTAAAACTATGCTGTCAGAACCATTAAAGACTAATCAATATATGATTCATTATTTTTCATAACCAAGGATACATATTGCTTGAACAGCTTCAATTGCTTGTTCAAAGGTAACTGTCCCCATTCCTCGACTCTTGCCGTCTTTATCTTCTTTGATGTCTGCCCGCTTCACAGTTCCAGCAATGCTGAATACCTCCTTCAGTTTCTTCCAGCCAACTTTGAAATCAAGCTTAAACACAGAAATACATCAGTGATTTCAGTGCACATCTCTGTTCTGCTATTACATTTGTAAGAGATTTTCTGCATTGCTGTTAACTCCTCATTGACAAAATGTTGATAATTGTAAATAGTTGAGATTTTGTAATATACACACACTGTGTCAAAGTCCAAAAAGTCACCAATTGTACATGTATATACAATACATACATGTATTTTACATTAATGAATATACTACCACTGGGTTGGTTCTTGAGAAGAGCAGCTGTAATTCTGCAAGACCTCAAATAAATACAGTAGTCTTTTGTGCTAATAAAGAACTTGAACCACTGTATTTGTTGAAATTTTATTGTGTTAGTCTAAAGTAACTAGCAAGATAAACTGAAGTTACTGATGTATATATTTAATAAAAAAGAAATGCGATTGTAAATAGTGAAAAGATGTATAAAATATTTTTGAATCAACAGATGACTGCAATAATTAGAAGTGCATGTCAGCCTCAAGAGTTTAATGTATCTTTCCATGTCCAAAATCTGAAGACAAACCCAACATTTTCAACTGAATATTCTAGCTGTGAACTATTTCCAACCTCCTCTTTATATTAAATCTCAACTACATGAAGATCAAACACCAAAGTTATAAAATCCTGTTTAAAGCTTACATTGGCAACAAAAATCGTGGATCCAAGCCTGCCTGCTTGCAAATTACTGATAACCTCAGGAGGAATGTTTGGATTATTGAGAATAGAAGGTGGTAAATTCATCATTCCAGGTGCCACATCAGGTCCATGTCCTCCTGGAAACTGCCCTCCTCCCCGCTGCAGTGCCCTACGAGCATGTTCCCCCTCAGGATCCTGAAACAGGGGCACAAACAAAGCCACTTAACCATCAACAACTGGACTGGCAACAAACAAAATGGTACTACTTGAAATTCTGCATAAACCCATGAAAATTATCAACTAACAAATACGCTTGTCCATGTCAGAGGGATCATGAACCGAATTAGCATGGAGACCTAATTCCCTCACCTCTAGAGGTGGGTCCTTTCAGATGAGGGCTGAGGCATATTGGCAAAGCACTTGTTGAGGAAGCGTGCACTGCCACTTCACATGCTGTACCTAGCCTATGGACAAGTAGAAAAGATTTCAAGCTAAAGGACTGTCAGTCTAGCACTTTCTTCCAAGAACTGAACGAATTTAATTAGGTGGTGGTTTTGTATTATTTATTAATACCATTATTAAAATTGTAACAGGACAGGAAGAACTGCATCAGACACCATCATATACTACAGCACTACAGTAGAAATGTTGACATTATTTCACTTTCCAGACATCACAACTTCTCTGTTTCCAGCCCCATTTTTGCACATATGTAGTGATCTAATAATTAGCTCATTCTGTGTCATATTTTGAAGCAGATAAGCAGTGTAAACATAAATTACCTAGGTTGGAAAAAACCTAAGGTAAGAATATGTAGTAAAGTTGTTTTAACAAAAAACAGCATTAGATTATTTTGACTTTAGGACATGCTTTTTGTCAGTTTACTCGGCATAGTATCCAACCTTTTGCAAGCGAACAGGTAGTTCAGCCCATTAAGAAAATTTCACATAAAATGAAACTGGAAATTGCACATCTAAGATTCTCAAAACCCTCTATGGTCATCTCAGTAGCTTTAGTATCTTCATTATTTCAAATTGAAAACAGCAGCAATAAACATACCTCTTTAATATTCAGTGGTCTTCCACTAAGATCATATTTGTTCATAGTGTCTAATGCCTTCTTAACAAATTCTTCATCTTTGAATTCAACCACACTTAGAAAGAGATCAAAACATTTAGAGTATTAAAATAAAGTTTAACATGCCAAAACTAATAGAATGTTTGAATAGCAGTGTGCTTCTACACACATAAAAAAAGAAACTTACCCACAACCCTATATCCAGGAGATTTGTCATCATATGTAAAGAGAAAACAAGCAAGAAAAAAAAGAAGTCAGTCAGCACATATGACAGAGCAATGAAGATTCCAGTTAAAGATCCCAGCTCACTGTTAAGTAACTATACAAGTTATTTTCAGCTTCAAAATCCATAATATATGCTCTTTAGTGGTAGCCAATCTGAATTTCTCCTACTTTCTCAGCATACATACCGTTCATATACAAGAGAATACATTGAGTATGCTCTTTGAGTCAAACCAGAATTGGAAAAATGCCACACAGATCCATATAAGGACAACTGGGAAGAGGAAGTGGGAGGAAAGGGTGGAAAGAAAATAACCCCAAAACATAACCAAAAACCAATCAAGACACTCGTCATTAAAAGTTGTCCACTAACTACAAAATTAAAATCTACCTACATCAAGTACACCACTACAATGAAAAAGCAGTCTGTATACCTCTTCAGTACTACAACATAATTGAGAAATTACCTTATAAGAAAATACCCTTATTGACTGCACCAGCATCCTTCTAATCAAGCAAAGAGTTGAGGATTTCTTAAAGCATAGCAGAGCTGACAGTATGTTTTAGTTTTAACAAGTATTAAAGAAAGCAATTTGCAACAATTGATACAACCTCAGTTAAGACTCAAACCTGCATTTCTCACGTTCTCACTGCAGGCTTGGAGCTGCTATTGGCCAAACTTTTGACTATTGTTAAGATGACAGAGGAGCTTTAACAATCTTCACTATTAGTGCCTCATTGCAGGCACTCTGTTGGCTACCAACCATCTCCATCCATTTAGTTTTAAGAAAGTAAATACATTAAGCCAGTGTTTAAAAGTACCAATCCTGCAAAGCTGTGAAATCAGGCACTTCACCCAGTATATTCTTAGCTAACATTTTAAACTTACTGGCCCCAAGAAGAGCATACTACACTAAAAAAAATTTAAATAAAATGATTGGTTTATTGAACATCCTTAATATGAAACAGATTTGTACCAAGACAAAGGTGTTGGCTAAAAAGAAGAATTAAGTAAAAGCCATTTGTTAACATTTACAGAAGTACTTTGTCCCTTACAACCAACTAGTGTGAGTTGCATGAAGGTGTCAGACTACTTCTAATACAGAATCCTCAAGGCTACCTTAATGAAAATCAGTGTAAAAATGAAACTTACTTTCCAATAACTGGTACAGGTATTATACAAAAATAAAACTGCTGAGGAACTTTTAAACCTCTAGCAGATTGTTGCCCACGGCACTTACCCTTGATTTTCCTTCAGCATCCTTAAACAGCTCCACGTATGTAACCTCACCAACTACATAAGACATACAAAGGGAAAATACCAAGAGACAATGCATTTAAACACCAGTATCTTTCTTTACTGTGCCCCTGTGCACAAGTCTACAGAGAATCACCTATTATTCACCAACAATCAAAACCAGACCAACCATACCTCCTGTCAATGTCTATATAATTTAGCTAGTTTTCAGAAATATGCAGCAGCCACATTCTCAAAAGCTAAAAACAAACAACTATATTTAACCTAATTCATACTACAGATCATATTTTGGCCAGTATGATATAGTTGGTGAACAAATTCAGATATACACAGTCCCTTAACCTAACAAATGAAACGTCAACGTTCACTGAAAAGTGTTACATTTATCATCCTACTCACAACACCTGTTTTAAGGTGACTTTCTACCTGAATATCTTCAATCAAAAGTTTGCCTTCAATAATAACCAAATTTACACATCAAATATTTCACAGCAAGCGACTTACTTTCTAAAGTAGGAAGTTTAAGTAAATAAACCAATCAAATAGTCACGTCACCTTACAACAGATAAGCCAGCAGTTACAGATGGGGGTCTGGCATTTTTCACAGCCTAAAAGCCAAGTGTGCTTTGCATTACTTTTGAAGAATCAATTTTTCAAGGAAAACACAGAACTAACTTTTTACAAAATCCATATATTATCATTATTTTACCCCAAATTTAAAATAAAATGTTTGGGGTAGTCAGGTTTCTCTATCAGAACTGCAACAATAGGAACAAGCTTTTAATACAAAGCTCCAGACAAACAGTCATGGCAGTAATGACAATGCAGACAAAATTAATGCCACAGCCAGATTCCACCAAAGAAATACAAAACAACTTTTGAAAGACATCCCTTATTATTCAGGTTAACACACTTCATGTGTTGCTTAAATACAAAAGCCCTTAGAGAAAAATAAATCTACAAGAACTACAACTAGACAAAACACAATCTCTTTAAGAACTCATGAGGTCATGCATATACTCTCTACTATCACACCAGAATGGCAGAAGATTGTGAGCACTTCATTTACCCAGCCTACCCTGCAATGCAATTGTCTCGGATGAAAGAGGGGAAGGGAGATAGATGTACCAAGTACAGGCCAAAACAAAAAAGTCAAATCAAATCTGTGTGGCTCAAAGGACACATCAGTTGCATTTAATCCCTACTGGTTTCTGTGTGAAGTGTATTACAAGGAGTGAGTTACCTTTCTCTCTCATCAGGTCTTTAATAGCTTGCCATTTCATGTCATATGGGATGTTGCTAATAAAAACTCTGTTGCGATTAACAGCCTTCTTGTCTCCAGAGCCTGCATTCTTCTCCTTTGCATAGGGGTGGAATTTATTCTTGTTTCCAAGAGAAGGGATTGCCTTTGCTTTTCCAACAAACTTTTCTTTCACAGGTGCTTTCCCTTCTTTTGCTGTCTCATCATTATCCCTACATTAAAAAACAAAAATCCAAACAAAAACACTGTTAGTCTTGTGTTGGATCATTAGACTACCCCACTTCCTACCTAGATAACTGAGTATTTCCTATTTCCTATGCTGGAAATTGGAAATACTGGAAAATTGGAACTCCCAGGATGTCAAATGCTGCTTTTCAAATTAGGGAAAATAAATTTGTGCTATCCGAGTAATTCCAATATACACTGCTTTATCAAGAACAAAAAAAGTTCCAATACTAAGTAAAGAAAGTACATCTTACTTACATTCCATTTCACATTATCACAGCATCCTAAAATGGTTGGGGTGGCAAGGGACCTTAAAGATCTTTTAATTCCAAGCCCCCTGCCATGGGCAGGGACACCTTGTACTAGATCACCTTACTCAGGGCTTCATCCAACTTTTAACACTTCCAGGGATGGGGCATCCACAACTCTGGGCAACCTGTGCCAGCACATCCTCTCTGTCAAGACTCAGAAAGATGGAACTATGAAACTACTACAAAGACCAAAACAGAAAGAGTGAAAAATGACCTCTAGTACCCGTGCCTTGGTGCTTTGGTAATTTTCATACCTCACTTGGACAAGTTACAGGATATTCACCACAGAAGTGGGAGTAGAAACAGTCTAAGCTTGGGAGTTGAAACAGCTCCGGATGCTTAATTCAATGGAATAATAATATATCAAAATCAACTCCAATAGGTTTTATATCAAATTATGGTTTATCTACCCCATAAATTAATTTTATTCACCATTTGTGCCAGACTACTGTTAGACAGAAATTAAAATTCAACTAAGAACAAGAAATATTTTTTCAGTTTCACTGCTTAACACTAATAGAATTTGAAAACTTGCTAAATGCATAGGAAACAGCTGTATTAAGCCATGCTATGAGTCTAATTATCCACTAAAAACAACAAAGCAGATACCTGGCCCTCAGTCTTTCAAAACTTCACCAATAGCACTGAAATCCTCCTTTTAAAATATTTTTATTTTTAGATGAAAATGCAAGAAAATTGGCTGCTTTTCTTTTACAGCAGTCCAAATCTCAACTTCAGTAAGACCATACATTTTCAACAGAATTAGAAGAAGTATCTGTAACTCTTCAGCACTCCTGATATTGTTATTATCACAAGGTCGTTTGGCATGCTAACAGAGGCTCAAGGAGCCTGAATCGTTACTTTTAAAAAGGAGAACTGCTGAACTGAAAGAATCCACTGAATGAAGCCACACAAATGCGATCCACTAAAGAGATGCTACTTAGCATCTTCAACTACACATCACTGTCTATTTAAAGAGAAATTTTAAAAGTACTTCTACAGAAACATGTATTTTAAAAAGCCAGAATTAGTATCTTGAGTTAGAACAATTAGAAGGTGATGTCCAACAGGACTGACAGAAGTGAATGATTGTGAACACTCCTTCTTAAATTACATCACTATCTTTACTATATTTCCCACATTTCAGAAGGTTTAGTTTTTATCTCAGAGACACTTTGGAAGGTTTCAGGCATTTCAGTTTTACAACCACAACATATGGCAAAACCAGTGATTTTGATTAACTGACAAGTTTTCAGCTCTGCACAGTTAACAAAACAGTGAGTAAGTGGCAGTCCTGCACTCAAAAGCACATGCAAGGAGCTTTTCATGAAGCTAAATGTATTATCTACTCAAGCCAGGGCACTTTTCAGGGAGGAGTACATTCAAATACATCCATGTTTCTCCCCTGACTTTTTCCCCAATTTTGTAATACTCACATGGTATTAACTTCACAGCCCTTGTGTTTATATATGGATTAAGAGTGGATTAGCAACTGGGAAATGCATGGATACTCCCCTGGGGCAAGTATTTGTAAAATTTAAAACATCTCAAGTCAACAATACGTTATCTGGTTCAAGCTTTCTCCAATGCCCCTCTGCATCATCCCTCCTCCACACCATCCTGTCTGTGTGACAACATAATTCTTGTGTGGCTGTGTAGTGAAGTGAAATGAAGGGAACAATGCAGGAACTGGAGGGATTCAAAGGAGGAGGCAAAGAGCAGAGTATCAAGTCTTCAGTCAGATCAGTTCCTTCCAATCCAACCCCATCTGCAAATGCAAAATTCCTGCCCAACAAGACTCCTAGTAAAAATCTGAGTTCTTCCTTAAATTTTAGGATTAGAGCAATGGATTCTCTTCAGCCTATTAAGCTCTTTCCTGCTTAAAGGATTATGAAACAGCCCCTTGGTGCTCAGTGTAGTGCACAGGATGAGACAGGTCTCCAAATATGGAATCCAGAGGCTCTGCAAGACCTGGCTGTACAAATCAGTAGAGAGCACAGAAGATATAAGCCTGGCATAAACTCCTAAATCTGGGAAACAAAGCGACACTGCACTTGGTCTGGGAATCACAGCCAGGCTGCTGAAAATAGAGGATTAATTAATGAAACAATCCTTCTTGCAAAACTCATCTGCCAAAACCAACACAGGCCAGTGACCAGGCCAGAGGCAGAATCCTTTTACAATTCTTACCCTCCTCCTTGAATATTAACGATAATTTCAATCATAAATACATTCAGAGCAATGTCACATTACTCACCTACAGGCCACAGAAAAGACAGACTCAGAAATTATAAACTGACATTTTCATGGGGGAAAACAATAATAATTTCTCATCTTTATCTTTTGTATGAGCTACACATTTCACACATTAAATTAATATTTGCCTGAGAAATCACAGACCATCACCGTTCCTAGGACTGGAAAATGATGTCTACTATTAGTTCTTAAAAAAAAAAAAGTGCATATGCTCATTGAATTGAAAGACCAATTATACCTTTTGAAAAAAAAAAAAAAAAAGCTTTTGAACAATCCATAAAGTTCTGAAGACAAAAGACAAGCTTTCCACATGCAAAACTAGAAGCCTATAAATAATAGCACAAGATACATCAACATGAAAGCCCTAAAACTTGAATTTTTAAAAGAAACTTCTACTCCTCCTCACAAGTGTCCAAAATAAGATAAGCAGACAGAAATGGAAGAAGTTCACAACATGTGATTTCAAACCACATGGATCACTTTAGCTTCGTTGTGCTGAACAGTTCCACTGCCCAAGACAAAAAACTTAGGGAAGTGTGCAAACTGAGTCAGGATTCCTCTCCAGTTTAATGAATGCTAAGCAAACCAGGTCAGTAGAATCCTTTTTTTTAAGTAATACATTTCACCCACAGACTGACAGCTTAATCCTTTGTACACGCGTTTGGGGGAAGATTAGAAACTGTATGAGAAAGAATAAGATTTGAATCTCTGCTACCAAGAACCCTCCATTACTTTCAAACCTCAAGTTGCAACTTCTACCAGGCAGAATGACTGCGATTTTTCATTTGCTTGTGAGGTTTTGGAGGGAAAAGAAGATACTGTTGACAGGAGTGATACAGAGAAAATACCTCATTTCAACAGTAGCAACCTCAAAAGGCAATAAAATTTATACGCTTAAAAAGGGCAAAAAGGGTGACAATCATCCTGTGAAAATTTAATTCCAATGTGTGCAGTTTGGAAGCTGAGGAACAGATTAGGGGGAAAAAATCCACAAATTCCATGTTACAGTAAAGTGGAATTTATAGCTTGTAAACTGAACTAAATTTTACAGGGAGTCAAGTAAAGGCATGAAGTACATATTTATTCCTCCAGCTTTATAGTGAAGATGATCCCACATGCATTTTTTAAAAATACAACAGTATCAGGGCAGGGCTGTTTAGAACATGTCAAAACTTCACAGACGCCAGCAGCTTTGATGTACTGTAACAGTAAGTCTACTGTAAATGTATTTTCCCTCCAAGATCTGAATGAGATTGGAAGAGATATTGAAATTCCAACCATCTGAGGCCAAAATCTAGTTCATTAAAAGAGTGACAACCCTCCAAGCCTGACATCAAGAACAACCACGCACACAAAGTTGTTCATGGTATTGTTCCAGAGAGCTGGTATTTCCAGCTCCCTTATACTAAGTTCCTTTCAGACCTACTATACAAGGCACAATTTTACATACTCCGTGCTTGAAAATGTTACAGTTTCCAAGAAAGCTTCATGTATGCATGTGCGGGGTTTGTTTTTAGAAAGCAAATTACTACACTGTCATACCATTCTCACGTAAACAAAGACTAGCTCAACAGCTTTACAAATAAAATCGTTTTGGCAAGAAGTGGAAACGTAAACGGCACCAGAAGCGATGCGGAACACTCCTGGAAGGGTATCCCGTGGGAACCGGTCCGCCAGGCACCAGAGCCCGGGGCTCGGAGCCCAGTCCTGCCCTGCGGGGCGGCCTCGCACCGCCCAGCCCTCAGCGGCCGCTGAGCAGAGCCGCCGCCTGCCCCGTGCCCAGGCCGCGGCCTCCCCGAGCTCCCGGGGCGGGAGGGCCCACCGAGTCTCGGCCCCGGCCCCGGCCCCGGGCCCGGCCCCGGCCCCGGCCGTGCCCCGACTCTGCGGAGGAGGAGCCATGGGGACGGGGGGGTCCAGCCACCTCCTCCCGCCGCCCCCCCGGCCGCGCTGCCCCCGCCGCCGCCCGGCCCTGCCCTCACACACATTTTGACGCCATTTGCGCTGCCCGCGCCGCCACCGGGTGCCGCGGCCGCCGCCGCCGCCTCCTCATCCTGCGGCGGCTGTTGCGGCGGCTGTTGTTGCGGTGCCGGCTGCTGCTGTTGCTGCGGCGGTGGCTGTGGCGCCTGGCCGGCCGCCTCCTCGGCTCGGCGCGGCGCGGCCGCCTCCGCCCTGTCGCTCTCCGCCATGTCGCGCCGGGCCGCGGCCCAGCGACCGCCGGTTTGAAACGGGCCCCGACCGCCTCGGCCTCGCCGCGCCGCGCCGCGCCAAGCCTCGCGAGAGCGCCGCGCGCGGCCGGGGGAGGGCACGCGCGGCGAGGCTTTGTGCGTTGCCATGGCGCCGCGGGGTCGGGCGCGGCCGGCGCTGCCTCACGACAGCCGCCCTCGCTGAGCCCCTGAAACAGTCGCAGAAACAATTCGGTGGGGAAAGACCTCTGAGATCTTCAAGTCCACCCTTTAATATAGCACTGCTAAGTACACCACACAGCCAAGTACCCAATTGGCTCGTCTTAACGTCTTTTAAATCCCTCCTGCAATGGTGAGTCCACCACTTCCCCGTGCAGCCTGTGCCAGTGATGGACAACCCGTTCTGTGAAGAAATTTTTTCCTAATATCCGACCTAAAGTTCCTCTGGTGCAAGTTCAGGCCATTTCCTATCACCCTATCACTTGTTTCATGGAAGAAGAGACCGACTCCCACCTGGCTACATCCTCCATTCAGGCACTCGAAAGCAATAATGTCCCTCCTGAGCCTCCTTTTCTCCGGGCTGAACACTCCTTCAAAGGCTCCTTACAAGAGTCATGCTCCAGACCCTTGATCAGCTGCCCTTCTCTGGACACACTCCTGCACTTCAATGTCCTTCTCGCTGTGGAGGGCCCAAAACCGAACACAGGATTCATTTTGCAACCTCACCAGTGTGAGTAGAGGGGGGAGATCACTATTCTAGTCCTGCTGGCCACACCATTTCTGATTAAAAATATCTTGTATGGTCTTTTTCCAAACACTTCAGTACCCCTCTACATTAATAAGATCCCCACATTCATCGTGAACTGAAGGCTCCCAAATTCTGAAGGACTTGGACACAAAATTAACCCTTAATCTGTGTTGAGACAGCTCAGAGCAAATATAGAATCACAGAATGCGCTAGTGGGAAAGGGACTCATCAGGATCATCCAGTCCAACTCCTGGCCCTGCACAAAACATCCCAAGAGTCACACCGTGTGCCCAAGAACATT
Organism: Anomalospiza imberbis; assembly: GCF_031753505.1. Taxonomy (NCBI): domain Eukaryota; kingdom Metazoa; phylum Chordata; class Aves; order Passeriformes; family Viduidae; genus Anomalospiza; species Anomalospiza imberbis. The sequence continues at coordinate 10,894,804 of NC_089693.1, read as the reverse complement.
GTCCAAACACTTCTGGAACTTTCTCAGGCTTGGTGCTGTGACCACTTCCCCAGGGAGGGTGTTTCAGTGCTTAACCACCCTCTGGGTGAAAAACCTTCTCCTGATCCAACCTAAACCTCTCCTGACTCAGCTTTGTGTTGTTTCCTCCAGTCCTGTCACTGGTCACCAGAGAGAAGAGATCAGTAGCTGTGCTTCTGCTTCGCCTTGTGACAATGTTGAAGATCCCAATGAGGTGTCCCCTCTGTCTCCTCCAGTCAAGTGACCTCAGTCGCTCCTCCAGACACTCCACCATCTTTGTTGCCTCCTTTGGACACTCTTTAATAAGCAATATTTTTAAAAGAAGAAAAAAGCATTTATCATTTGGACAAAGTTTAATAATTTTACTAACAACAAGTACAAAAGCCTTTCTAAAGAGGTAACTATCTATTATATAAGGAAAGCCCTTCAGTCCTCTGCAATGAGTTTAGATTGGTGGCTTCTGGTTACTAACCCACAGACCTGTATTAATGTGGCTTTTGGAAGTAAACTCCTTATGAGCTGCTGGGACTCTCTTTTGTCTGTCCTCATGACTGTCATAGCAGGTGTTGGTAACGTGAGATTTTGGAGAAAGCACTCAAAGCTACTGCAAAATACGTCCATTCCAGATGAAGGTAGAAAGGCATGTCCAGAGGTCTGATAAGAGATGTAATTCTGTTCACATATTAACCATAATAAGATAAATATCTTGGTGTTTGCAATAATAATCACAGCTAGAATAGTTAATGTTTACGTGATATTGCTGTCATTACATTTTACAGCTCTCACTTCTTCAGGATGAAGGGGAGTAATTCCCACGTTCAGGTTACCAGAGCCTCTGTTTGATTGTGCTTTGCACAGAGCATCTCAAGTGCTGGAATCCTGTACTCCCTAAAGCAGTATTAGGGCACCAGGCAGCTGACACTGAATTCCTGTGCTGATGGGCCTGTGGATATAACAGGAGTTGCTGACTTTCTTACACACAATTTGCCTACTTGTTCTGAGTAATCTACTGGTTCTGTCAATTGCTGCCTCCCCATGTTTGTGAGCCTTTAGGGCCCGTGGGTCTGGCTGAGGTGAAGTCAGTTTTCCCCAGAGCAGCCCTCAGTGCTGTGCTCTGTACTGGTAGCTGGAAAGGAGTTGGTAGCACGTTGGTGTTTGCTGGGACAGCATCACAGCTGTATGTCCAACATTCCCCTCTCACCAGTAGGCTGAGGGTGGGCAAGATCTTGGGACAGGACATAGCCAGGACAGCTGACCCAAACTACCCAAAGGGATATTTCCACATCATATGACATCTGCACAGCAATAAAAGCCAAGAAAAAGGTGAGGAAAGGGTGAGGAGAGAGGGCGTTTGTTATTACATTTTTCTTGCAGAGCAACTGCTATGTGCACTGCTTCCCAGGAAGTGGCTGGACATTACCTACTGATGGGAAACAGAATAAATCTGTTTTCCTTGGCTTCCATAAACAGTCTTTGCTTTACTCAACTGCCTTTATGTTGATCCATGAGTTTTTTCCATTTTGTTTTCTCCCACCGCATTCTGCTGAAGACTGCTAGAGCAACTTAGTGGGCATCTGATCGCCAGCCAAGATCCAGCCACCACAGCCCAGTGTACAGAGTTTTGTACCAGTAAACTCCGCTGTCACAGGATGGGTTTTGCAATAAATACTCAGAACTGCACAATCCATACACATCCAAAGATGAAGAGGTGTTTTGTATTAAGGCTGCACTGGGGCATAGTCTGGCTAAAAGCCTGGAGGAGTTGTAGTAGCTTTGCCCTGTCTCCCTCACACCACAACTCCAATTTAGAGCATTCTGTTCAGCTCAGTTGCCTGTGTCAGGATTTTTATGGGAGTCTTCCCGCCTATAAGTCTCATACACAATCACTGAGTATTTCTGTCTTCAGAGAACAATAATAAAAATGGGAGAGTAATGCCACAAAGAGCTGTTATGGACCTGACAGGGGTGAACTGGAATTGAAAAGTAGAATATCTTTGGTCTACAAAACTGTGTTTAAAAATGTTTTTTTTCCTAGGAAGACTCTTGAGTATAAAATGATTGATTTTTTTTTTTCTTAAATCTGCTTACCATAGTTAAGTGAAAAAAAGGAAACCATTGTCTTTCCATGCTATTTCCTGTGCTGAGAAAGTCTTCTTTGTTACACACTACTGGGCCCTCCTGAGAATATTTAAAAATTATCTTTTGATATACAGGCTTCCAACATCTCTTCTGCCTCTGTTCATGTTCTTACAGGAGACAGACAAGATTTCTGAGGAATGTTCCTATTAAAAGGGGGATCCTTCATTTAGTACAACACTGTTACAAGTGTTCTTGATCTGCTGTCCTAACAAATTCCTCTTATAATTCTCTAACATAAATAATGTTTCACAGTTATAGGTAGAGTGTATGGCATAATGGCTGTACAGTCTAGGCAAGCACAGAGTTGACAGTACTAATTTACACACAGAGTTGAGGATAATGGAATATTATTACTCTTCTTGCATATATATGTAAACATAAGCAACTGTAAAGGAACTACTATTGAAAGTGTCTTGTACAAGTATTTTACTGAGGTAAAATAATTATGTGTATTTGAAGTATGAGCATTATTTTCAAAACAGTAACTCTCTAGTAAATTCAAGTTTCAAGTCCTCAGTGACAAACAAGGCATAGCTCCCAATATGCTAATGAACAAATATGCATCATCATCCTTTTAGAAGAGACCACTTTAATTCATCTTTTGTTTATCTCAATTTTTTTTTTAATTTTGTTTCGGGTGAAGTTGTGATCAAAAGCAGTTCATCAATACTTTTATCAGGTGGAACTTGTGAGAAAAATTCTATGTTCCTGAAAGTCAGTTTGTATGGAACTTCATAAAATGGGAACTTTGAGCCTCATAGCTTTTAAATCCATTTGACATTTCTTTTGTAAATGACTGATTTCAGTTCTCACCTGTATGATGCCTGCATCGTGGATATGTCACGTATAATTCTTCTTCTCTTGTTTGCCATGGTACCTAAATGTGCTTAGCATTTTTTAGACCCTGTCCCTTCTCCAGGAAGGACCAAGTACAGCTGGAGAAGGGTTCCTTTAGCAAGATATTTGCTTTGTAAATATTTTTTTTACTTTCATACCTTATTTAAAGATTCCTTTTTGCACAGACACAAGTATTTTCAGACCAGTCTGCACTGCCTAAGGCTGCACGCAACCTGCACTGCTTTATTTTATGCAAAAAAATTTAAATTAACCCTATTCTGCAACTCTTTTGCATACTTACAGTGGACCTATAATAAAGCAAATACTATCTTCCCCAAAGGCTCTCTTTGCATTTAAGCATTATCTTTCTGGGCTGAGAAACAACATGGTATCAGTCACACAGGAGACCTGCTCTACTTGATCTGCAGGGACCTACTTCTTTGTCCCCCATGGTAGGCTTACATCTCCCTAAGTCTCATAAAATTTGTTTTCATTGTTGTGCAACCCTTGACCACAGCTTGAGTCTCAGTCTTAATCACCTATACCCCTAAAAGGCTGTATAAGACCAGACTTTTGGCAGCACTTTTACTGGTCCTAGATGGAAACAATTCACATTATCCCTCTTCCCCCAGACGTTACTCTAGCTGCTGAATTACGAAGGAAAAAACTGAGCAACCTGCTTTTTTGTTGGTCCTTCTTCCAATTGTCAGGCTGAGTGCCCCTAAAGTACCGACCACCTCTGCCTTTCAAGTGAGGCAGCAAACACCTCCCTCCCGCAGGTCTAAAGGGAGCTCATCCTTCCCTTTGCCCTGTCCCTAGCTGGCCGGGGGCTCGCCCCAGTGCCGGGGTGGAAGAGCTGGAGATGCACCGGGGTCCATTTGCCTCCTCATGGACGAACTCTCCCGTCCCACCCACACAAGGTGGCACTGTTGGTTTTCACTGTATTCATGCACTTTTCCACCTTCCCCAACACTGACACTGATTGAACTTAAAGGGGGTGATTTTCAACCTTCTTCAGTCTCTGAATGCCTGCGCTTTTCCTAATTGAAGAGTGGGACTAGTCAGACATTTAACTCGGGGAGGCTGCTTTGTAGGTCTTGTTTTTCTACCTCATTCCCAAGGTCACCAAAGCAGTGCCCTACAGACCCACAGGGCTGTAGACTCTATATTGCTGGTAAAGTCAGTGTTTACTAAAAGCACAGCCTTTGAACAAGCGCAAATAGAAATTCAGATCTTTTAAGACTATGTAAAAAACCATAGTAGAATAGAAATATTTATTCTTTTAAAAATGCTAAATACCTTGAATTAAATTACATAAAATAATTCCAAGTTGCAACCATGATTAAGACATAAATTAATATATAATCCACCCGCTTTTGTGGTGCGCCTCTATTACTGCTTTTATCTTCCCTATATACTATTGCTTTCTGATTATGCATATTCTCAAAAAACATGCTTAAATTTGCTTAGGAGGGGAGTTTCAACTTCATCTGTTTCTTCTGTGCACAATATTCTTCACTGACTCTGACACTTCAGCCCATTTAAAATTTCTAGCAATTGAAGGGAGAGTTTGCTTGCAAAGGAACATGAAAGAGCTGTTTAAAGCTAAGCTGAAAAGCAAGTTACAAGATAGTTAATTATCCCTCAAAACAGTTACATTTTCTTGACACCTATACCACTCAAGTGATCTTTAAACATTACAAGTATTGACCAGCTAATAGTTCTAAGACTTCCACGTTGCCTTTCACTCACTGGCACCCACTTGGCTTTAAGTGTCTTGCCCAACCTTAAATTAGGCCAGTTGAATTTGCCAACTCAACATAACAAATTACTAGATGATTCTAAAATCTCTATTTGTGATCAAGGGCTCTCCTTTGAGGAAACACAGCACTCCCTAAATAAGGATCAAATCAACAGCAAATATGATTGAAGTCAGATGAAAGTGATAGTAACTGTTAGTTGAACACAAAAGATGGATCTTGATAAAGAAATTGAAAGCAAAGAGTAGCGAATGGTCCCTTGGTTCATATATCCAGAATGAGTCACATACACTGCTCCTCATTTGCCTTACCAAAAAATCACTTCTCCCATGCAAAAGAAAAACTTGTGAATTCCAAGAGAAAAAGAAACAAAATGCAGAAAAATATTGTTTTCTGTCATTTTTTCCACTTTTAAATATACCATCTTGAACAGAAAAACAGTGTTACTTTTCTGCTGACAACTGGTAGATGAAGAAGGATACTCATTCCCTATTGCTGGCTGCCAGTTTCTTTTCCAGTTTCAATTCCAGAAAAGTGGATCTTCAATAAATAAAGTCAGAAGTCTTCCGAATAGAACATGAGTGTCAGATTCCTAGAAATAAACACACAATTTCAGCAACTTTTACCATGCCAGAGTACAAGAGGGACAATTATTTCAGTGTTTAAAAAAAATTCTTTAAGTTCAATCCCCTAAGAATAACAAGACAAAAGGATAATGTATCTATAAGGAGTAATATCCCACAAGTAAACCTTTTCCAGGAAAATGGTAGTGAAAGGCCCAGCATCCATGCCTAGAATCTGGCAGAAGAGGCAAGACACACCCCCTCAGAATGTGTTTCTATTGTCAGTGCTGTCCCTCACTCCCAGCCACAGCAGTCAGAGTGGTCCTGGCTACTCCCCGAGTCATATTTCCAATAAGGTTCTCCAAGTATAGCAGTACTCAGCAATTATTAGGAATCCCTGGATTTCTGTCACTCTCCCTTAACAATTATGCTAGGTTGACGAGGCACTCTGAAATTCTGAGACCTCCCAAAATTTCAAACTACAGTTTTCTGTCTAGTGAGGGACCTTCATGGGGCCCCCAAGTAAATCAGGGACAGGGCTAAAAAAGAAAACTAGAGCTCTTTAGGAACAGTAGGGGTTCCATATACATATTCTGAAAACACAGTCATACTATTTAAAACTATCTATTTATAAAGTCTTCATGGGTCTTTAAATATGAGAGGCACTTCAAAAATTAGCTTGATTTACAGACATTGTTTATCACATGACTAATCACGCAGCATTAGAAAATCAAACCAATAACCATTAGCGAGTACATAGTTAACCATCAGTTTAACCATTCGTTTTAACAGCAGGAGAAAGCTGTATTTTGACTCAGTGCTTGGAAGTTCACTGCAGTCACAGCAGAGGAATCGGGCATTAAAATGGCAGGCAAGGCAAAACCCTTTTTTTCCCCAGATCATTTCAAGAAGGTTTAACCTATCATAGTGTTATTGCATGTAGCAAGAAACAGGAGAACAAAATCTGTTAGTAGGTCTACAGCTGTCTCATAAGTCTCGTGATGCATGACAGTGTGATACAGTCCTGTTCCACTGACCCTCGTACATCCCTGCAGGGGTGTATTCACCCAGATGATTTACAAATATGGAATCGCTATCATTTGAAACAGATTTGTGATTTATTAATGCAATATATACAGATCCAGCTTTGGGAAAATGAATCTTCTTTCCTAATCCAACCTAAACACCTGCTGTTGTGGCAAATAGAAACCTCACTAATATACAACCAGCATCAGCTAAACGCAGCTAAGGAAAGGATATAAAGCTAGGTCTATGCTTTAATCGTTATTACTATTAGAGCTGCTGGGAGGACGCGAGGCCACGCTGCGGGCACAGCCTAAGAGGCTTTCGTCTCAGCACGCCCCACTGAGACGAGCGTGTGAAACCCTGCCCGCTGTTTCACGGCGAGCAGCGGCCCCGCCGCACCCAGCGCGGCTCCACAGGTCCTGCTCGGCGCCGGCGGCGGGGTCGCGCCTCTCGGCGGTACCGGGGCCCGGGAGGGATGCAGCCCCTCCTGCGGATACCGCATCGCCGTCCTCCAACACTGCAGAGACCACCCGGCCTTCGAGGCCCCGGTACCCGGCCTGGGCGGCGGTAGCGGAGCGGAGGAGGGAGGGCTGCTCCCGCCCCGCTCTGCAGCGGCCCCGGCCCGGCCCTTACCGATGCACCGCACGTAGTGTTTTGCAGGAAGTTTCCACGCTCCTGGGTTTAATCCGCGAAAAGCGGGGCTGGAGAAGAGCGCGGCTGAATAGCGATGGAAAGGGGCGGGCGAAGAGGAGGAGGAGGAGGCGGTAGCAGCAGCGGCCGTGTTTAATTTTTTAATTAGGGCGGTTTGAGCATCTCCCGGCGGGGTTGCATCGCCGGGCGGCGAGGGGAGCCCGGGCGAGCAGCCCCCGCCGCCCGGGACCACCCCGTGCCCCGAGCCGTCGGGACTCCAACCCGGGCTTTCGACAGCTGGCGCGGCGGGCCGGAGGCGCGGAGAGCTCCGCGCTCCGCCACCATGGGCAGCGCGGGCGCGGAGGACAAGGGTTCGTAGCGCGGGCGGCGCGGCGGGGCCGGCGGGCGGGGCGCGGGGCTGACCTTGCGGCGCCGCCCGGCTCGGCCGCGCTCCGGCGAGGGCAGGGAGGGACGGAGGGAGGCACCCGGGGCGGCGGAGGGAGCAGGGCAGGGTAAACGCCTCAATCTGCCTTCCCCGGGGTAGCGGGGACGGTGAAAGCGAAGGCTGGGCGCGCCATCCTACAGCAACAATTGCTTTGCAGGTGCTCGGTCTCTCAGCCTCCATACCCTGGGAAGCAGGCAACACTTTTCCACATTGCCAAGTTAAGGATGATGCTAGTAAATATTTTATTTTCCTGCACCCCTATGTTATCCAAATCTAGACCACGTATATGAATTCACAACACAGAAGCTCTTGTCCAATGAAGACTCCAGGCTCATATATTTGCTACAGATAAAATCTTATTTTGCAATTCATTCCCTGTTGGAAGGCTGAAAGTGTCACAGCTCCGCTGCTGCTTCTTTGCAGGGGAATACTGTTTATGTGGAAAAGTGTTGCTTGCATCCTGAGTTTCCATGCTGCAAAAACACTGTGTGGGGCTCTCTTTGCAGAGCTGTAAGCCATGCCTTCATTTGCTGAGCATCCATGTCCTGGCCATCCTACTACCTTCATCTCCCTAAATGTCTTAGAACCCATGCCCTAAAGATACAGTGTTCTCCCCAGCAATTTAGAGAATACAGGCACGCAGTGAGCACATGAGCATGACAAGTCGGCTGTGTGGTCACAGTGCTCCTTTTGCAGCATTTCTGGCCCTGTGTTACTAACTCAGGTAGCTCAGACTCTTCAGAAAATTCCATATTCATGCTGATTTCTATTTCTAGTCTATTTTATAGGACTTCTCCATTGTTAATCTTTTTATCTTGCTACTTTCTATTATCAATTTCCATTTCTGGAATACAATTTTGTTTCCCTGAACAGATAGTTAAGGGCAAATGAGGTGCTTCCAATGCTCCCAGAGAATGCCTGTTTATATGTCCCTTTCCAAGTTAGGTTTGCTGTTACTCAAGCACAAGCTCAGGACTGAAGTTATTCAAACTTTCAGAATAACTACATCCATGAACCAGCAGCTGCGCTGTAGACATCCAAGAAGAGAACAGATGGTCACTAATGTGGTCAATTTTGTTACAAACTGTCATTTAGGAAGTGAGTTTTTATGCACCTGAGGCTTAGTCATGCCAAGAGGATGAATGCTCCCAGCTTGAGATCCTGTAAAGATACTAGTTTCCTGCGTACTGAGCCACTAGAAAAAAATCCTGTAGGGGGTTCTGTGAGAGAAGGACTGAAAGCCAGAACCCCAGGAAGATTATCCTGCTTACTTTCTTGATCTTCTTAAATCTCTCTGTAAAGGCTAGGTCAAAAAAAAATGACACTCTGTCACCCCAAACCACCAAATAGCTGAGGCTGGGATCTTCAATCCACACCAAACACTGGCAGAGTTGGGCTGGTGATTCTGCTAGAGAATAAGAATCTTGACATCTTCCTTCCAGCTGCCTCACAATACCTAGTGCCCGTGGTGTTCCCCTTCATCCCCCCATAGGTGCAGCCAGCACCCCCAGCTCATACCTCCATTTTTCTTAGGTCTGAATTAAGGTGTTTTCCTCATTCCTATTTTCTTGAGAATTCTGATTGTTTTTTCTGGCCTCAGAAGGACTTCCAGTGGCCTTCTTTTATTTCATAGCAGGATGTTAAGGAGCCTTTCTTTTTGCCGGTGTTTATATGGGTAAGGAGTCAAAGGAGGAGAAGAATCCTGACCTGTAAAAAAAAGATCGAGCTCTGTCTGGGGCTAGCCCCCACAAAATGGCTCTGCAGATTATAAATGATACAATGCCTGTCCCCATGATGCTGTCCTAAAGGCTATCTTTGAGGATTTTGGGATCCAGGCCAGGTTAGTTAGCATTCAGAATCTTCTGACTCAGGACTTTGACAGATACACTGCAGCAAATGAAAAGGTATCTGACTAAAAGGGAGAGGACATCCAACCTGTGTGCAGCACTAAAATGTGAAACCAATAAAAGGTACAAGACACCATGGGTTTGGGGATACATAATTAGAACAAAATTTCCTGTGAACTTTAAGGCTTCAATTACAGCTTCTGAAATTCAGGACAGGGAACAGAAGAACACAAAGCTGCACATTAGAGTTTCCCAGAACCAATCCCACCCCCAGGCAAAATACAGTTTTCTCCTGCAGCTTTTTCAGGCAAACTTTTTTTAAGTAAGTCTAAGATATCAATTTCTCCACATTTCAGCATCAATCAAGCTTTGCACAGAGATTTGTCCCATAATGTCTCCTGACAAGCACATAATGTACAAACAAATCTCATCTAATTCCAGTGTGTAAACTGCAAAATTACTAAGACTGGAAGTCATATTTTTGGAAAATTACTCTGTGGTGAAGAAATGTTATGTCAAACACAAACCTATTTGTCTGGACTCAGCTCAAATTCAGGGTTCTCCACGGCCAGCCTACCCCTAACATTCTTCTCAATGTCTTTCAAGAGAGCAACTTTGGGGATTTTTGGGTCTGGCTTTTCCAGGTAGTGACTATGTATCATTTTCCTGTATAAGCCTTGCTTTTAATTTTTATAACCCAGTATCCTAGGACTTTTGGAAAGTACTTTTTTTTTTCCTTGACTGGCTTTTGCTCAAACCAACTGACTTTTAACAGAAATTTGTGATATTGAACTTTCTGTATTTTTTTTCTGCAGAAGTTCAGACTTACTAGAAAAATTGGAAGTATGCCCAATGAAAATCCATATAGCAGGTGGGCTTTACCTATGATGTATTTTCAGAAAATAAATATTGCTTGTTGTTGACATTATTTCTAATTCCTATAGGCTGTATCTGGATCTTTCTTCCAGCTTAGCAGGAATTAAAACAGCATGACCCAAAGAGCAGAATATATTTCAAAACAAGGAAGGATCTCATACACAGGTCTATAGAATAAACAGAACATTGGTTGTTATGCTCTGGTTAATGTGAAAAGACTAACAGGAAACATTATATAATATCTACTGTACTGAGCTCTATTGCAAAAAAAGGATATATTTGTGTTTTGCCCCTTTGCTCCTTGTTCTAAAATTTTTGTTCTTTAGGATAATAGTCAAAAACACCACAAATTTTGAAGTAAGAAAGGAGATACCAAACAAGATAAAAGTTCTGTCCATTTCTGTCTGCTTGGTAATACCAAAAGTTATTTTTACTTTTTATGTCGTTTTTACTTGTAGGCTGACTCAGAGTATGGCTCCTCTCAGCCATGGCTGCAGTAGAGATACTGGAACTCCCTTTAACCTGGCTGAGCAGTGCAGGTACCTGAAGCAGTGTAGCCATGGCAGCACAGAGCTCTGAGTGGCCTAATTACTCTGCCAAGAAATAAATGGATACTGGCAATTCCCTGGGGAAAAAGAGGTTGAATTGTTAACAAAAAGAGTTTCCCCTGAGGCACATTCATTAAATAGGAGTTAGCAAGAGCCAGAAAACCTCAAGTTCTAACCTTAGAATAAAAATGTCTTTGTCCTTTGGCACTTTTGATGTCCCAGCCTTCCAATTCTCCCACTGTCTATAGATACTAAAGAAAGATGTGATTCCAAGACTTGATGGAAAACCTAACAAAAAGCAAATGATCCCCACCCCCAACTAAAATCTATAGGTAAGATCTCCTTAAAAGGACAAATACAAGAAGTTTCTCCTTTCTGGAAGCATGCAGAACTCTCCTGGTGGCAGCAGTGGTGTAGAGCTTCTTGAGCATCCTGCTTCCCTAGGACACACGTCAGGGTCAGTCCCCAAGCAACGCGAGGAGCACAGGCAGATCTCCTGTTTACTGTGCCTGTGAAAATGGCAGGGTATGTATGGGGAAGACCAAGGAGAAGAAAGAAATGAGAGCAAGATTTATGGGAAAGGAATTTAATTCTGTTATCTATTCGTCCACCAGTCTTTGCTCATACACAAAAGTGGACAAGTATAGAGCAAGGTGAAGGGTTTTTAGCAATCTGCTCATTTTCTTACAAGCTCAAAATGCACCCAACGTTTTTTTCTGAAACTGGAGCCCAAGACTTCAGTAAAATTGCACACACAGTCTTTTATTTTACAAGTTGGATCTATTTAAGTAGACTCTGAGCTAAATCAAATGAATAAAATCCATATTATTTAGCTGATATTGCCTTTGAGGTCAATGCAAGTTTAACTAGTTTAAGCACAGAGATGTAAAGCCATTTCAGGAAACATACTAGGTGTTTCTGCATGATGAGACTTTAGAGAGTAATGCTACTTCACAGTCTGTAGACTTGTTTCCAGACTGACAAAATGTTGTTTGTGACAACTGAAATTTCTGTTTTGAGGAGACAGAAGGCCAGAAAATTGTGAGTCTGCTGTCTCAAAACAGAGGCCAGTAAGTGAATGGTGTGTAGAGGCTAATAGTTGCAATTTTATCACATTAATTTAAATGTGAAAAAGCAACAGGACACTTCTAAAATCCAAGCTGGTTTTCATTTTCAAATGTTTATACGTTACAGCTCAGATATATGCACCCCATTTAGAGCTAACCACACTGATTTGACATTTCTATGCAGGCAAAGAAGCAATAGAGGTGAAAATCCCTCAGAGCCACCAGGATGTGATGCCCAATGATGAGCAGTAATTACTGCAGCAACACTTCAGCCAGTATGAGTGTCAACGAAATGTCTGTCTTCCCTCTGACTTTAGAACAAAAAACTGGCTTTGCCTTTGTGGGGATTTTGTGTGTTTTCTTGGGACTTTTAATTATCAGATGCTTCAAAATCTTGCTAGACCCCTACAGCAGTATGCCTTCTTCCACGTGGGAAGATGAAGTTGAGGGGTTGGATAAAGGAACATTTGAATATGCTCTTGCATGAAAACTCACAGAATATCCTGCCTTAAATTTGATGTTGATTTCATTTTGGAAACCAACTGTTGTTACATTTGTTATACATACCTGCATTTTGGAGATATGTTGGTGGCATCCATTTTGTTAAATAAATATTTGTTGCAAACTCAAAAGGTACTTCATGTTGCTTTTATTTGATGAACAGCAGAATGGTAGGTAAGAAATGGCTAACAGCAAACAAATACACAAAAAATCACTTGAAAGTTACCATGGCCAGTATTTTAAGGATCAGATGATATCTGGCTCTTCACAGAAGGATCTCATGTCTACTGTGTCTCATGACAGGCTGAAGAAAAAGACAGGCTCATGAATGGTGAATGTTTAAGTGGTAGCCCCCTGCCCTTCTCATCCAACACAATTTTCTGAAACTCAGTGTCTGTACTTGTACACTGAGGATAAAATAGTGGAGGACAACAAATGGTTGTGGCTTAGAGGAGGTGCTTGCAGGAGGTGTGTGTTTTATTCCACTTGGTTACAGGAGATGATTCACTTTGAAGTGGAACTTAAGCTGTCTGCTTAACAGCTCCCATCAGTAATTACACCAGCCTGGCAAGGCCACAGCAGACACAATCATGCTGCTTACCCATTTTTACCCAGCCCTCAAGGAGGGATGGGGTCCAGAGCTCTGTACACTCCAGCACTCTCCACAGCTGGTTCTTCAGCTTGTGCTCCTGCAGTTGTGCACAATGTATGATCTGGACTGTCACTGATGAACTGGTCATGGGAGATCCTATCAAAGCAGAAGTGGAAGAGCGAAAGCAGAGATTCAAATCTGGATATTCAAGGTCACCCTCATACACACAGCTGTTTAGCAAGTGTGACAGTACTTGACAGAAATTCAATTCCGGTTTTAAGAAGGCTGGCATTAGAATTTTAGGCACTGTCACTTTTGCTAAACAGATCTGTTTGCAGTGAGGAGCTAAGACAAGGGGATCAGTTACAGCAGTTGTTTTCTTTTTCCTGTATTCTGAAAAATACATGTTATTCCTTTTGCCTGATATACTAGGCAGAGGCAGACAGTGGAACAGCAGACCTCAAGTAAAATACTCGATTGTACAGAGAAGAACATTAATCTCCTGTCTGAAAAATACAAGAGATGAACAGCCAATATTAATCTACACTGGTCCATTTAAATTATAAAACATAAAAAAAATTGTGAATGTAGGGGCTTTCAACTGCTTCAGATTATACATAAGAAAAAATTCCAGACCCTCAGTGATTCAGTATATTGCATTTATCCCAGTTACTTTAGCCATAAAATCCAAGGTAGGGATCAGTACAATGGTTCATGTGATCTGTTATTGCTGGATAGGATCATCCACTGCAGAGACCTGACACTGCCATTTTTTTATGTACATCTAATCAGCACAGCTGAGCTCGGGGCTGTCAGGTTAGAGTGCTGAAGGTACTTAAGTTATCTGGGTTAAATATAGTTATCACTAAACTACACAGCAAACACTGCAAACGTATCCAAAGAACGCCAATATTGTTTTATTATTTTTGTTTTTGACCTAATCTATTGCTGGAAGCAAATGATCTAATTCCCTTCTAATTACAAAGCTTCATCATTTCCTGCCTGCTCTTTTCTTAATGACAAAAAGACTAGGAAGTCAGCCTTCCCAGAAACAATACAGAGAACATAAGTTTTCAAAGGCTTCTTAAATATACAGAGTAAAACTTTAAATAGAGTCAGGAGTAAATAGTTTAAAACTGCATGTAGGACAAGAGGACCCCCCAAAGAATGATCCCACTGACTTCACTGAATCTTCCGCATAAATTGCACTGAGCAGATCCTGTCCTGAACTCTTGTTATCTGCATGACTATATATGCAGAACTGAAAGATAGAGAGAGTATGATCTGTGCAGAATCAGGCATAGCAGGGAGGGAAATGGAGATAACAAAAGTATTTTCAGGCCCCCTTAGAAATTTCACAATGCCATAAACCCAGTAATTGTAATGGATAGGTACATTTGCTGGTTAAAAGTTAACAAGCTAGAATGCCTTTCTAAATCACCATCTAGAAATGTTTTGAAAGAGAGGGATTGGATAGTCTACTCAGTGTATTAAACAGGAGAAAAATCTGGCCAATAAGGCAAAGTCTGTAATGCCTCAAAGAGAGGGTCACACTATATGCATGAATAAAAGAGACAGATTGTCCTTCCCTAAAAACACAGATTGAATGGTAAGTTAAATTACCCTGAATAAGGTAGACTTGATTATATATGCATAATGCTGGAAAACTAAATACAAACTTAATGGCAAATAACAGGGATCTCTGGAAATACACTATGAAAATCTAAGTATCATTTTCAAGAACAGCAGAAAGGTAAGAGATTTTACTTTTCCTAGCAAAACACTAATATGGAAATAAGACAGTGAAATGACAAAATAATTTTACTTGGTAGCAAACATTTCATTGTCATCAAAGAATCAGGATTTCATTCAGTCATGGAGATGGAAACAAACATTGTTTCACTGACCTTAATGACAGAAGATTTGTCTTTGCTCCTTCATGCCTGAAGATTAAACACTTCTTTGCAACTTTAAAAGGCTGAAGGAAGCAGAATATTATGATCATAAATGTTTAATAATAATAATAACAACAATAATAATAACAATAATACAAAGGCAGTAGAAGTAAAATAAACTAAATAAAGTAATATGTTGCTGTGAGGCTTATATAACAGTAAGCAAGAAAACTAACATAAATATGCAGAGTGACAAAGAGGTGTCTCAGCAGAGAGGTGACAGCAGAATATTACCTGTTGCTGATGGAAGAAATAAGAAAATATGCTTCAGCTGTAACTCATACTGAAGATGGAAGGTATCTGATTACCAGCTCTTCAAATTATAATTTGGATATGTGATTTTAGAGAAAATTTACATTGCTGAGCTATAAATATTGATGCCATATTTTATCTTTCAGTGCCAAAGGGCCAAATCATTGAGAAATTTGAATTGAAAAAATCTTAGGGGTTCATCTAGTCCAACCTCTTGCAAAAATATGGAACTTTTAAAAAAAAGTCTGTAATGGGCTTATTTTTCCAGATTTTCAAGTCATATATTTGTTTATAAGATATAGTTTGTTTCTAAAACTTTCTGCTTTTACAAATGCTTGTGGAGTTTCAATGTCTAAGCATGCTCTGGTTTAGTGCTTTTGAACAAGCTGGGCTCCTACTGAATTATACAAGTCTGTACAACCACATTCCCTTATCTCCTTAGAAATATGTTTCAAGACAAATGATTGCCATCATTTCAATAGCTCATTTCAGGGCTTTCTAAGCCATACTTTAAATTGCTGCAGAGGTACTTAACCCACTAGAGGCCTTAAATATACATACCCCTCTTCTCTTGGCATTTTTGTTTGCTTGTGTGTTTTCTTTGAGGAGGTCTGTGTGGGAAAGAGGAGGTGAGAAGCAGATTATACAGCTGAGTGTTCACCTCTCTTTGGGCTGCCACTCAGGGGGACCTGGACAGGCCAGAGGAATGGGCCAGCAGGAATCTCATTACATTCAACAAGGACAAATACAAATCTTGTACCTCAAAGAGATTTAACATCTGCACCGTATAGGGAGCAACTCTCCTGGAAGGGACTGGGGGAGCAGGCTACAGAGGAGTGAGCCCCATGCTATCCATGTGTTAATTGCATGATCATGTTCCAAGCTTGTGTACACGGATGCTCACCATGTCACCCTGATCTTCTGTGGGTTTTCATAAAACAGATTGAAACTAGAGGAGTTCTTGGCCCATTTAACAGCTCAGGCCTTAACCTCCTCTGGAGCTTGTACCAAAATACTGCTGGTTTGGTTAGAGGGTCAAGTGCATCAATCACAGATGGAACATCTCCACAAGCTCTGTCTTTTCTTCAACTATATTTTTACTCAACAAGTCATAGGATGACAGTCTCATGGATACTTGGCGAGGCAGGGGAGAGGGGAGAGCTTGTGGTGGAAAACTTATCTAACCATCCAAGATAATAGAAATAGTTTATTTCTATCTTTTATAGCAGTAAACCAGCAGCCAACATCAGGAAGACTGCTTAGAGATTCAAGAGAAAATTCTCAGCCCTTCATTACTTGAGAAGCAAAGACCTGATATGCAACAGCACTAAACCCTTTGCTGTATCTGCAACTGTGTGGCTGCAGCCACAGAATAGTACACGGATCAGTGACCTAAGTCTGTAGCATCCCTGAAGATGTCAATGAACAATGCACCAAATGTATTCTTGGATCCAAATGCAAATCGGTTTCAAGTTAACATAATTAATGAAGACAATGACAACAATGAAACAACCCAGGAGGATGTGGGCTCTGACCCGCCACATTACGAAGAAACATCTTTCACTGATGAAACACATAACAGACTAAGAATCAGTTATAGACCAGGAAAAAGAGAATTATATGACAATTTCCGGCAAAATGGGGAGAAAACAGAAGCTAGCTTGCATCCTTATGATACTCACAGTAAAATGTATTATCTACAAACTTTTGGCCATAACACAATGGACCCAGTTCCCAAAATTGATTATTATAGAAACACTGGCAGCGTCAGTGGGAATAAGATCAGCAGACCAAGCTTATTAGAAATTCATGAACAACTGGCAAAGGTAAGTGAAAAGGAAAGATATAATTTTTCTCTATTCCATTTCCAGACTGTTAATCCTGTTTATTAATAAGAGAAAGTCCTTAAATTCATGGACCTTGCCCAAGAGAAAAAGTACAAGTAACTAGTTACCATAGTTCCTTTGGTAGCTGCAGTTTGTTCTCTGCTCCGTACCCTGCTCAAAGAAAAGATTTTTATTAAAACGTAATTACAATGTACTTGATAAGCTGAAAAACATAGCTTCATCTTGTCTAAAAGTATGGATCTAACAAATCTCTTCTGTTTCACATAAGAGTTAGGATGGCAGATGGTGAATGTCAATTCATACTTTAACCAAGCTACACAATTCACACTTATTCTAAACTTGAATTTTACATCAATGCATACTAATTTTGACAGATTCCTCCATTTTACTCATAAACCAATATAAGTATTATAAAAAAAATTATGTGAAACAAATGCAATTTCAGTTAATCAGATATCCAGAGCACTACCTGTTTGTTGCTGTAACAAACCCAAACAGCAAGAAAGAATCAAGAACGAGGGTGTTGAGGAATAGCAGACAACACTTCCCAGGTGCTAATTCAGTTAACAAATCTGAAGCTAATATGCACTTATCAGGGCAGGGTTGGAAAGAGAAATATCATTGCTATAGTTAAATTGAGACTAAAAGTGTCAATATGCAGCAAAACCTCCTGTTCTTTTGTTGAGTTAGACAATTGTGAAATGAGAAAACTTGAGAGAAAACAAGCTCTCACCCCCATTCTGCTCAGTTCTTCCTACTTCTGAGGCCTGAATAATTTGGACAAGCTTCTGATTTTTGAATGCTTGTCCAGATCTTGTTCAGTCTTCTGTTCTCTGGCAATTCCTCTTTCCTATGGAGGGTTAATATAAAGCAATGAAATCAAGAAAAAATATAGCCATTAGTAAATTAGGACCTGATTTTTTAGGATCTTATTAGGGCAGCTTTCTAGTTTTGGCCTGACTTTTATTAAGCTTTATTTAAATTAAGCTTTCCATACCATATGCCTGTGTAAAATGGCTTAAAAGGACAAACATTTCCAAAGATGAAAACAAAGCAGATACGAAAGGGGAAACATACTAATTTTGTATCCCTACTCGTTTGTAGATGTACAAACTGCTACTCAAAGGACTAAACACATTTCCATGCTCAGAAGAAATATCATCTTATAGAAATAATTTACTTCAGTAGTGGCCAGAAAGGAGTAAAACTGTATCTTGGCTTTGAACATAATGCTGAATGAACATGTACTGAACATCAGCACAATAAAGGATTTTCAGTTTTGATGGTAACCAGAAAATTCTGAGTTTTTTACTGTTGTATCTCTCAATGGTTTGTATATTTTAAACAAAAGATAATATTTTTAGGTTTTTTTTTTAAGGCTTTCACTTAAAGATGATTAAAAAGGCAGATTACATCACAGAGTAAAATGAAGAGAAAATTGTTTCACATGTTGGGACTGTAAGTAAAAAGAGAGAAAAGCATAATCTAACTTAGAGATTTCCAGACTTTTTCCTGTATCCATCTTACAGAAAGATAATCTTATGCCTTTCAAAATAGGAAGGTGAATGTCATAGGTAATGGGATTTTTGTTACACTGGCAGCCAGCTGTGCCCTTTTGTGGGTTGTGGCCCTGTCTGGGAGCACAACCACAGCTCTGGAACAAACGATGCCCCATTAGCATGGCTGGAGCCCATTCCTGCCTGTCCCATGATCTCACTTGCTGACCTTGGACAAATCACTTCTGTCTGCAGAGCTTTAGCTGGAGAATAAACAAACACGAAGTCACCAAATACAAGCTTAGTAGGAAAGAGAATGGAGATGTCTGAGAAGGCAGAGCTCTCTCAGGAGGCACAGGCTGTGCGTGCGCTGGATGGGGCCCCAGCCCCCGGCAAGGAGGGGAGGAGAAGCCACATTGAGTGTGGACAGGAGTCACTGTAACAGCCCAGGGTGCACTTTTGAAGCAGATGCTTTATTCCTTTTTTACTGAAACACTAAAATCTGGGTTTACCACACTATACCCCCAAGGCAATCCCACCCCCTTGCCCCGGCTTTGAAACTCAAGTTTTTGAAGACAACTTGTTCTGTCAGAGCCCATTGCAAGATTCTGATAAGAAGTGGCGTATGTTTGACTTCAGATTGCTAAACATCACATAAGCATTCCCATTGTGCTTTGATGCTGGGCTTAACATCAGAAGATAAATATTAATATTTAATACATTTTTTAACATGTAATTTTTCAAATGTCAGAATGTAAGACAGGCTGAAAGGAACTTCAAATATCTAGTTTCCACACTGCTGGACTCAAATGTGTGTCATCTTTTAGCAAGACGTGTCAGCTTTTGCACACATTAAAGCCAATTAAATCCCTAAAAAATAGTCTAAGTGCTATTTCACAGCTGATGGATGGTGATAATTACTTGGGCTTAATATTTACCCTACATAAGAAGTAATCTAACCTTTCTTCCTCTTGGTTGTTCTCCACACTTGTTATGGAGATTTGATGAGCTCATCATCTTTAGCCTCAGGAGAGATGAAGACTAAGCCATTCTGAAACAAGGAAAGGAAAATGTTTGGGTTAGTTTTTTGGGGTTTTTTTAAAGCAGTTAAGTTTTTATTTTAGTAGCATTTCAAAATGTTCTGTCACTTTTATTCCACATCCTTATGCATGAGTAGCACAGGTACAACTGCTTGGTAAATAACCAATCATTCACTAAAGCACACCAATTTAAAATGCATTTATGGAAGGTTTAAGGCCATAATTTATGATAATGGCACAGAGAGGACAAATTAATTCAAACTACAGAGGAAACAACTTGTTTCAAGTACAAAGACCAAGGCCTTTTAATTTTTTGTCTTTGAAATTCTAACCACTGTAGCAAAAGCCTGTCATATTATTCTGCTAATTTTCCTTCATTGACTTCAATCATTTACTGTATTTTGAGCAAACACAGACATTATTATTTCAGGGTAGGAACTGTCAAAATTATCTAAGTATCTCAAAGGAGCTCAGTCACAGGCTTTCAACAGATCTTGTATTCCCACTTTTCTTAGGGCCAGCAGGGAAATAAGCACCAAGTTTAGCCCATGTTAAAACATATTATCCAATCACTTATTTTTCAATTGTGAGCACAGTCCAGGATTTACCATGTCAGAGGCATTCTAAAACCAATTCCTCACAGAAACAGTGAGAGCTCTGAATGAAAAAAATTAAAATTAAATTAAAAGACAATTACAATGAGTACAAATCTCAGCACCATGAGTAATTCCTATTCAAGCCACAAGAAACATATCATGCGGCTAAATTGCCTCGAAGATTCTGGGGCAAGAGAGCTGAAGAGATAAAATACACATTTATGTCTGTAACTGATGTGAACAATCTAAAATTCTGGGCTACTTACTCTGGTTGTACCATAAATATGGCAATTTCTAATCCTATCTACTATGGTAATTGTGGCTAAGCCATAGAAAAGATTATTCCATTTTTACATTTCCCTGGTGTTTCTCTAATTGTTTTCATGACTATGTTACCCATCTGCTGCTGCAGTTATGTTTGTACTTCATTCAATGGGAAACACTAGATTTCATCAAAGAATTTAACCACGCTGCACTCAATTAGGTCTTTTTTCAATGTTTGCAATTATCCCCATTTCTACACTTAGTGTTATTCATAAATTGTTGCAAGACCATGCAGAGGCCAACCACAAGACCCTCATTATATCAGATGCTCTACTAACATGTCAAAACAACATATATGTGGAATAGCTTACAATAAAACCAGGGTAGTATCAGATCAGGTAATAATTTATTTACTCTGCTTAAGTGATTCTTTCATCTCCTCCCCTTGTTAGCAAGCCCACCTGCTGATGCCTGATGTGAGCAGAATATTGCTCTCTACTCCAGTGACTGTAAAATGTGATCTTTGGAATTCTTTTTTATTATGTCTCCCTTATGCAGCCAGGTATCCTCTGCCTGGCCCACAAAATGTATTTGTTTTCTGTGTGATCCTCCAGAACATTGCTGTGAGCACCGGCTCAGTCGAGAGAGTGGCAAATGGAGAAAGCACCGCTGGAGATGAGACAGCAGGCAGCAAGGACGAAGAAAACAAAACAGGATTTGTCAAGTTTGGATGGGTGAAGGGTGTGCTGGTGAGAAACTTACCTACATTTCTAAAAAAAATAATTAAAAGAAAATAAAATCAGTTATTTTACACTTAAGTCTTTGAAGAATTAAGAGAGGGAGGCAGACTTCAGGGATGTTTGGGGTGAAATGCACTTTATCACCCTTCTGGTTTTAAACATTACTTTCAACCTTGAACTAATGCAGTAATTTTTCTTTAAAACCTAGGTAAGATGCATGCTTAATATTTGGGGTGTGATGCTCTTTATTCGACTTTCCTGGATTGTAGGTCAAGCAGGAATTGGTATGTATCTTATTCAATATCATTTTCAACAGTGAAAGGGATAAAGAGGATAAACTATACATGATCATGATTAATATATAATCTGAGATGTGCATTTGCATGTTGAACTGAATAATGTTTTCAAATGCTTGCCAGGGTAAAAGACATTAATCCTCCAAACTATTGGAACTTTCCAGACTCACAGCCAAATTACTGCTTAGAGGCATAGATCTGTTAACTATGCATATGATCATCACATTTGAATATTTCTGAGCTTTAGTGAAATTTGTATTTAGATCCTGTAACAGATGTAAACTTTATGACTCGGGCCAATATCTAATATGTGCGTACAGAGTTAACCTTTAAGAGTTCACACTTTGCTTATCTGTGAAACCCAAACCTTGTCATCTACATATTATAAACAACGCTTCTTCACACCTCCGCCAAGATGAAAGCAGAACTGGAAGGAGGTCTCATCTCATCAGGATTTTGTTATTTTTAACTACAGAACAGCACTTGATACTAGTGTACTATGAAAGACTAAGTTTTAAAAACTCTGCTACAGCTTTCACATAAATGAAATAAGTACATTTCATTGTGTGCTGTATCTTTGCTTCTTCATTGTGCAATTTAACTAATCCAAATTCCCGATCCCTGGCAGACTGGGCCCCGAGGCCTCCATCCAGAATATTGCAGAGTGTTCAGTGAAACCAGTGAGAGAGGGAAGTGCTCCCAACACTGCTAGAGCAGCTCAGCTGCAATGTCCCACAGCTGGGTGCTGCAACTCCCTTTTCAGAGCTACTGCTCTGGGGAAGCACAGAAACCTGAGCTGCCACGGCAGTGTCCCTCTGCGATCCCTGATCATACAATTAGACCAAAGGGACCCTGATCTTTGACTGGCACCCAGATGTTATAAAAAACAGCAAAGGCAGGATGGCAAGTAGTCCAGTTTGGATGTTCACAGAATGGAAATATTCAGTTATATTAAGGGCTGTCAGCTCTGCTGGACTTGAATAAAAAGTCAGCGCTCAAAATCAAATTGAATATAACAATCATTTATGTCCTTGTCAATTGAAGTGAAATGAAACATCTCCAAAATTTTGCATGGTTGAAGTCTCATTTCCAATAAAAAGTAGTAACTTCATAGAAGTTTCACTTGAGCAAGACCAAGCTTTTAATAAAAAATTAACAAATGAAACACTTATTAAGAAAAAAAATCACAAACTTACAGAGACACAAATAGGAAAAGAAAAAACAGCCCAACAATAAAAGATCTAGAACTAAGCGGAAGAACTTAACTACTTCTGCAGAGCTCCATGCCTGGCTCCAGCACTGTGCCTGACAAAAGAGTGCTTTCTGATTTTATGATGCATACCAAATGAGCACATACAGCCCAGGGCACTCATAACTATATGCCTTGCCATGAAAATTCTGCATCTTAATATTGCCAAGACTTTGCTCTAGGGTTTCATGCAAAATTAGTTTTTAAGGGCAGTTTAGTAACTTATTGAGATCATCAAGAAGTATTACTTTGTTTTGAGGTGTGAGAATAGCCATAGGCAAGAGTAATTCATTTTGGAACAACTTACTTAGGAGCCATATGCCTGGTTTTCAATCTAAACTTTAATCAGATTTTAACATTAATTTGCACCAACATCAGTTACAACTTTTCTGCTTTCAGTTTTAATTTTACCATTTTAACTTATTGATAAGCAGGCTCTTCTTTCTTACAGTTTATTGCTCTGCTGTTGCTTTTTAAAATTGCATGTGCTATGCAAGGGGTTACTTTTACTTTTGAAAATGAGACGTCAAATTCCATTTGAATAATTTCTCAATGCATTTTTGGAATGCCTTATAAGCAATAAGCTTTAAGTCCCCAGCCAAGCTGCTTAAGGAGAACAGTGATGGAAGCTCATCATCACCAAGGCTCAGGGATTTCACTGGGTACTGCTCCTAACATGGAAATTAAATGAGACAGTTAAACCACCATCTGGGCACCATTTGCATCCCCATCATTAGAGGGCCAAAGAGAGACAACCCAATTATTTCCATACTCTTATAGGCTGTCTTGGGCAAAAGCTCCTACAGGGGAAACAATAGGATTCTGCAAGGTTCTCTGGCTATCATCAGCTAGGAAAAAAAAGGGGACAGTATGGTTCTAACAAGATTCCAGGTCCAAAACTAGTCTGCTATTTCCACCTAGTATCTTGGGACTCTCTGAAATCTGTATTTGTGCCTGTACATGGAATGGTTAAACAAAGGCAAGGAAAACCAAGTTTATGCTACCTGCAAATCTGGCCCCAAACATTAAAATTATGTTGCATTACATTATATTACAATGGTGTTTTGGTTGAGACACTTCATTTTATGCATTTTTCTTCTTAAATGCTAAAATATTTTTTTTTAATTATCATTAAAGCATTCCCATGAAGATGTTACATCAGATTAGCAAAATATCTGACCCTATATATCACATACATGTTAACAATATGAATTGTGAAATGCAATAGAACATCCCTGAAAAGTATACTTAGGATGCTTACAATATACTTAGCAAATAATTTTAAAACTGCTTTGAGAATTATGTGTCTAACTTACTCAATTTAAGAGTTAACAGCTCTTGAAGTCTGTCCACTTCTCAGACAAAAAATTTGCATGGTTGAACAATATCCTTCTAAGCCCATCCTGCGCAATGGTAGCTGACCAAAAGGAATGACCATTTGGAATTTTTTTATACAGACCTGCGCATAAAACACTTGCATGACTAGTTTTAGTAAGAGTTCAGAAATCAGTAAGAGAAACATGATTTATTAGAGGTTCAAATCACTTTAAATATCCTACACTATGCTATATATCATTTATGGTTCACACATTACATTGTTTATCTTAAAGGATAAACAAAATGATATGTGATAACATGGCTATAATTTAAGCAGCAAAGAACATTAATTCAGGTACTAGATGTCTATAACCATCCAGTATGAACTGAACTCAGGAATCTGATCTATAAGTCAGATGGTAGTAATACAGCAGATAAATCAATAAGTTTGTAGTACTTCTAGCTCAATATCAATTGTAGGATTTAAGATTCAATTTGGATGAGCCCTGGCCAATAAATACAGCTACAAGCAATGTATATTCTCCAGTTCCACACTGAATGCCTATCTACCCTATGGAAACAAGACAGATATTGCATAAGCCCTAGCAAGTTCAGATAAAACTAAGAACTGCTTCCATGCTTGGCACCAAATTGTAATTCTTTATTTTTTTCTCCTGGTTTTCTCCCTCCCTTCTCATAGATAGAAATGAGAATAAAAGCAATAAAGTTGAGAGAAAAATATTATATTATTTCTTTACCTGACTTGAAACAAAAAGGAGATCTGGAACTACAGAGACAAACTCCTCTAGGTAGTGCCATAAATGTAACAGCAATAGCTGCAGTTGTACCTTGGGAGGTGCAGTTTGTACATATTTTACTGGGCAGATAGTCTAGCCCATGTAATCCAAAGAGGCTGTGGGATCTTTATCCATGGAGGTTTTCAAGGCCCAGCTAGCCAAGGTCATCATTGATTTAATCCTGTGTTGGCAGTAGTTCTGCTATGACTGGGAGGTTGAGCTACAGACCTTCCGAAATCACTTCAAACCAAAGCTTCTATGACTCTAACTCGTACAAAGCACATTCTGCTCATATAATTTCTAGCAGTTTTACAAAGTTGAAAGAAACCCAGACATATAGCCAAAGACTGGAAACATTCTCAGATTTCAGTCTTACACTGAAACCCAGTTACCTATAACTAATCACCTATCACTGATATTCTGATATTTGATTATCATTGTGATATCAGCTAAAAAAAGAAAAATATTCTAAGTTCTCTATGATCACACATTACAGGTCACCTGTTAAAGTAAATGGCATCTAAAAAGCAGTATTTCCATTTTCAAGTGTTTGTTTTGTGTTAACATAAAACTACTTTTTGCAGGGAAAGAGGCAGAGAGCAGAGAAAAGCCCAGCATTTGATAGTTTAACAAGTGAGGATGTAGAAGGCTCCCACTCAGGTCTTGTCCCTCTGCCTGACAGACTCTTTGTCCTCATGCACTGTGAATCTATACAGTCAGTCTTCCTCTGATTCAACATTTAATTAACTGATGAAACACAACAGCACTATTACAAGAGCTCTGGTTCATGTGCCTATCTCTTCATTTAAACATCCAGGATGAGTGTTAAAGGTAGATATAAGCATCCATGTCAAGGGATGCCTATTTGTTTATTTCCTCCATCCTTTGGAAATCATAAGAATTCCTGGAGAGGGTACTCCTATCAGAAAGAATCACTGCTTGAAGACTGATGGGAATAATTTACTATCATGACATGGACCTCATGAAAATGTTCTGCAAGCTGCAAGTGGTCAACAAACCATCTTTTCAGTTTATTGCTCTGATTCTGGCCTGAAAATTCAATTTAAAGAAAGAATGATTTGTAGGAAACATGGAACATGAGTAAAATATTTTATCTTCTTGTTACTGACAGGTCTTGGAGTAATCATAATTCTTCTCGCCACGATGGTAACCTCAATTACTGGGTTGTCAACTTCTGCAATAGCAACTAATGGGTTTGTCCGTGGAGGTAAAAATCTTAGGGTTACTAATGCTTTCAAGCTCCAGAAGGTATTTATGCATTATTTTCCTATGAGACAAACCAGAGGGACCATAAACCAAAGGGCACATCTAGTGGAACTGGAAGGTAACAATTCTAGCCACCTCTCATCACAATTTCAGGCGTTTGAGCTGTCACTTCTAATAAAGCACGGATTTCAGTTCAGTCTGAGAAGTACATTTCAGATGTTCCTGCCAACTGCTGAGCAAGGGATGGTTCTGGCTTTTCATGGAGTTCTTTCACCTTTCAGCTGGTCTTTCCTATTCAGAGCATTCCAGGTTGGACATTCTTCAACAAACTGAGCACGAGACATATCTTCCTGTCATTTTGAAGACTGATGCAGATCAGTGGATATCTTCTTTTTAACACTCCTTAAATTTCAGCCCCTCCTTGGAAGACGGGTAAATAATATGGCTGTAAAACTCCATATCAGGTATTTTGTGAAACAAAGTTTTGGTGCATTTCAGAGCCTTTAAGTTTTAACTGGTCTGGTCTAAGCCCTGTGGAAAATGGAAAGTTCTTACTGCATCCCTAAAGCAGAACAGGTACTGGAACACACTTGCATATACTTTCTTTTTCGGATCTTTCAGGTCTTGGAATCATAGTTATTGCTCTGAGTGTAGTAGTAACAACATTGACAGGTATCTCCATGTCTGCCATTTGCACTAATGGAGTAGTAAGAGGAGGTAAGTGAATAAGATCTCATGAAAGATACAAAAATCTGCAGATTTGAATTAAAAAAAATAAGTGGAATTGAGATAACTGTGTTATAAGCAAAGAAGTCATATGTATATTTGCAGTGATTTCTCCCAGTGGATCAACAGCAAATTGAAATGTGTATAGATTAATTTCAAAAAACATTAAAGATTCACTGCATCACTATGATTAGGAACTTAAACAATGTACCACAGAACGTGACCTTTCATGTTAACATTGGGATAGATCCATGTAAGTTAGAACCTTTTTGGAAGTGAAGTTCTCTCTTCCTTTGTGGTACTATATCATGTGTCATGAAAAATTATAATAAGGTCCACTTTTGCATACTAATATGCATTAAAAAGATTTCTGGGATAGAAAGGCATACCGAAAAGCCTGAAGGCAGAACCGGTATAAAGCACATTGTTTTTTTGCAGTGTCCCCTATTAACGTAGGGCAAAGATTGATTATATTTGTGAGATAAAAAGCAAAGATTTCTTCAGTAACAGTTATGTGGGAGGGAAAAAAGGCAAAAGCTGAGTATTTAGTTGTGCTGAAATAACGATAATTTGTCTGCAGGTGGAGCATACTATCTTATCTCTAGAAGTCTGGGCCCAGAGTTTGGTGGATCTATAGGACTTATCTTCGCATTTGCGAATGCAGTGGCAGTTGCCATGTATGTAGTTGGATTTGCTGAAACAGTTGTAGAACTTCTTAAGGTAAATATAGATGTTTCATGTATATTATGAAATTGGCTCAGTTTTGTTTTGTGTGGCTTTTCTTTTTTTTGGGGGGGAGTGGTGATGGTGGTGTTTGTTTTACATAATGTATTTGCAAACGTAGTGATATGTTTTTGTTAAGGCTTGAGGGCCATCTTTAGCAGGGAAGAAGCTGGTCTGTCTAAATATGCCAGAGAGTGCTTCTTCATTACTTCTACCTTTTGAATATATTTCATACATTTCTTGACAAGAATCTCAAAATCAGAATAGGAACAGACATCCCATTAGCCAAATAACCCCAAATGCAAAAAGCCAGCTGGAACATGACATTCAAACACTTGGTCTAACAAAGCTCTGAAACATTGACAGCTTACTGCTTTCTATTTCACCTTGTTACTTGATCCCACCAGTAGAGCAGAGAAAGACTGGTTCTCATAACATTTCTAACCACTTTCAGGAGAGTGATACACTGATGGTAGATGAGTCCAACGACATCAGAATCATAGGGACCATCACTGTGGTGTGTCTTCTTGGCATCTCTGTTGCTGGCATGGAATGGGAAGCAAAGGTAAACTTTTAAAAGAATATAAACCCAAGCAGTATATTAACCTGCTTCACAGCATTAGTGTGTGAGGAATGCTATTCAACAGATGTAATTTTCAGAAGCACTCAGTTTCAGTTTATGCTTAATCTTTCTAAAAGCAATAGCAGTTTAATCATTACATTCAATGAAAGCAAAATTACTCTAAACTCTTCCTTGAACATAGATTTAAAAGCAAAGAGTAAGTTTGGGTTTTGCAGACAACTCAGTTATATTCATTTTTATAATTCATGGCATCATTTAGAGCCTTGACTACGCACCCCTTTTGTCCTTAGTTTTGATGCAACTTGATAGAATAAACAGTAGCAAAAAAATATGGTGTTATCACTGTACTCTCTCAAGCCCTACTCAGCAGAAGAGCTCTATTTGTTACCCATTCTTTAATCTCTAATGATTTCTACTATTCCTTCACCTGTAAAAAAGGTCAGAATGCAAATTCAAATGGAAATACTTTAGAGAGTGGAATACAGCTATTGAAATCAGGTCCAGAAATCAGGTTCAACAGTACCCTTGTTTTTGCTGTGATGGTGACTAGAACAACTTGTAAAAGAGATCAGAAAACAATTTGATATTATAAGCTTTGAAGTGACAACTCCCTGCAACTAAAAAAAAATATAATAATATAAAAATGTCTTATACTTGATACTAATGCATTAGCTGTTCCATTTTGCCTTTTCTTGTAAGGAAGCTAACCTAAAATTAACTTATAACTCTATATTTCATTACTCCCTTAGTAAAAAGCATCTGCTGTAGTCATTAGCTGACTCAGCTATCTTGACTCCTGGTATTTTCAAAAACTATAGAAATTAATAACCTGTTATATAGGGAACAGATACAAATAACTTACTATATAGCCATCTCCACAGCAACAAAGTTAAAAACAACCGGACAATCTCTTTTTTTCTATTAATAGGCTCAAGTTATTCTTCTAATTGTTCTCCTTGTTGCCATTGCAAATTTCTTTATTGGAACGGTCATTCCTACCAACACTGAGAAGAAGGCAAGAGGCTTTTTTAATTATCAAGGTAAGCAACCTTACTATCTATCATAAAATTATGCCTGCATTCTTTTAACTTAATAGTAAGCTAAGGATTCCACTGAAAAATGTCACAAGATCAGAATATTCTGCCCAAGTTTAAGTGAGCTTGCAAACAAAGGGAATGGATTTAATCTCTAATTTTGCATCTTCTCTGCTGCTGCAGCTGACAGCACAGTAAGATGCAGCTTGAGTCATTTATACATCAGTAGAGCACAGGCAAACTTTAACACAGAGCTAAGAGCAAGTGCTGCAGTGACACTTCTGTCACTTCAGCATGTATCTGCAGCTCTGAGATGCAGACAAGCACATCCTTCTGGGGAGCAGACTAAGGAAATCAAATTCACTTTGCTTGTGATGTGAGACTGATTCAAACCCAGTTGTCCAGATCTGAAAGACTGGCTTACTCACCTCCTTCATTAAGTAACTTTGGAATCAAATCCTGTTGTTATATTTCATTCTCACTCTATTTTCAGCATCAATATTTGCAGAAAACTTTGGACCAGATTTCAGAAGTGGAGAAGGATTTTTTTCAGTGTTTGCCATTTTTTTCCCAGCTGCCACTGGCATTCTTGCAGGAGCCAATATCTCAGGAGATCTGAAAGTATGTATTTCATGAACTTCATAATATTAGCCATAGGTTGGAAAAATAACAAGAAAACAAATCATGAATCAATACTCTATTCAGTTTTAAATCATGTCTTAATTTGGGAAGCAAAGCTCTCTCTTTTAAGTACCTGCTTTATTATTTAAAAACATCAATTCTCAAATCCTCTTGTAATGCATTATGGGTATTTACAGAAATTACTGTAGCCAGATTTGGGTTGCTATATCATTTAAAAGCATGTTTCAAGAACCTGTAATAATATATCATTAGCAGTCCATTAGCAGCACATGCTACAAGAGAAATTACATGTGTATCTCTTGGAGCTCATATTTTGTAAACATCAGTCCAAACATCATCCCAAAAAGCATATCTGAAAAGCTCATGTTTGTACTCACAAGAATGAGTGAAGATGTCAGTTCTCCATTCTCCTCTTGCAGTATAGCAGTTATAGGAGATGGAATTTCCAGTATCTAAACATACAGATAAATTAAAGGCAGGAATTTAGTTTTGAGTGCTCTCTAGTTTTTATGACAAAAACACTCGAAAAAACAACCAAATTAAAGAATAAAAGTCACCAACAAGACATGGCTCATAGCTTGATGACTCCACCATGTCAAATGAAGTTATTTGGCCTTATCCTATAAATCCATTGCCTTGCAGACCTTAAAGGATTCAACCAAAGGTCTTCTATTTCTGTACTGGCACAGCAGTCACAAGTTCACCAGATCCTACCACCCCTGAGAGCCAATTCTCTTTCCCTTCCTCACCCTGAGCTGCATGCTTCAGATCCTTTGTTTTCAGAGGACTGCTTTTCAAGCCGAGCACAGAGAAAAAACGCAGAAACCGAGCCACTGATAGCGTCAGTGACATTCCATTTTTAATTAAAAAAACAAAAACCATTGTACTTCTGCCCAGTGAGACTGCACCAGCCTCACACAACCTCCATCCTTTTATCAAACAAAAATAATTCTTTTGCCATATATGGTGCTCTGTCTGCATGGCAGACTCCCAAAGCAGCAGCACTTCTTTCATCAGCTGTTTGAAACAGTCTGAGCAGACCTAGGGAAGCAGTTCCCCCATTGGATCTCTGCAATCATTTCAGTCTCACAATAAGTGGACTTCTGTAATCAAGTCCTCCAGGCAGCAGATTCCCCATTGAGCATGTTTAGATGCATTAGACAAGTCTAATTAAATTAACCAGCCTCTCCAGAATCTAAAACACAAGCTAAGGAGTGTTTAAAAAGTGTAACATTTACCAAACTTTCTTTAGAATTTGTAGCAAACACCTTTGTCCATGCTCCTGCAGCCACTACACACTCGTGTCCTACTCCAGAGCCTACTTATAGGGACAGCTTCCTAGTGACTTCTACTGACTTCAGTGGGGTTTAGCCCCCAAAGTGCTAACAGCATAGTAAATATGGGTTTAAACTTTAAAAACATAAAACATGAAAGTTGTTAAGTTGTAAGAAGCTTTAACTTCTGTAACGTTACAGAGTTTAAGATAACCACAAGATTCCACAAAAATAATTACCTAAAACATGCACATCAGAATGGCATAAAGTCACCGTGGTCTGAGTGCAAAGGCTCTTATATGCAACAGAAGTAACTCCACAATTATTTTCAGCTCCATAAATCCTTACCTTGTTTAAAAACTATATTAATTACTAATACAGTTACGCAATTCATGTATGCTTCACAATAAACGCCAAATTTGTATTTTGGTCTTTTACCCTGCAACAAGAGTCTGTGACTTCAAATGCATTCAACAAACCTTTGATTTAAAAAAACCACGCTAAACCAACTTAAGAAGAAAATTCATAAAAAATTCCTCCTAGCAGAAACAAACAGACTAAATGGTAAGATTATCTAGCATTAAAAATCCCTTTAAAATGTACAGTGCAGATCTTTGGACTCTTACTTACAGTTGCATTATCAAAGCTGATACTGTTGTGAGCCAGTCCGTAAGCATTATAACACAGCCTCATTAAATTACCTAAAGTCAAAACAGTGGAAGAAAGTAGTTGTTTTGAAGACCCAACTAACAATTACTGGTTGCAAAGCACAGAAGTACTGGATTCTGTACAGGGTGACTACACCTGTCTTACCAATTAACCAAAAACGGTCCCATCTTGTCATCCACAAGGGTGTGATAGGTCAGTAACTATTCACCCACTACATCATTAAACATTAAAATAAAGACAATTGCAATGTAAAGAGAGTTTGGAGCTCAAGAAACACAGACCTCAGGACACTTCTTTTGCTGTAAATGTGAGCTCTGCTCCTGCAGAATATCCTTCCTATGTGCAGGGTAGGAGTGCTGCATCACAGGAGCACTGCTGTGCCTGCATGCTGGGACCAGAAATGTTGGCTCAGGTCAGAGTGATAAAAATCTGCTCTCTAGGGTATCTTCATACCACAGTGTGGCAGAACTCCCAGCATGCAAATGCAATCAGGCTGCAGCACACAAACTCACAGTGCTTCTCGTGTCACTGCTTTGTTTAAGGACCCACAAAGTGCCATACCCCAGGGGACAATGCTGGCCATTCTGATCACCACAATTGCTTACATTGCTGTTGCAATATGTGCAGGTAAGTACAGAACCCCTGCTTCACTTGTATAGTTAAGTTTGAAAGCCTGGCATGCAAATGAATTATTAGCCTCACTGCTTTTTCATGCCATGGATTTATTATGTAGAGAGACAGTAGTTTTGATTTTACTGTATGTCAAAACAGTGGTTTAAAAAAAGCAGCAATCAGTAGAAACAAAAGTCCTCATTTGGCAGCTGGACCTTCAGGTAACTTGTATGGTTATTTTTACATAAGATTCAGTGACAAAGACCACCAGCATATAGTATCCATGAGCATAATAAAGATCAAAGGAACCTCTGATCAATCTGCTGATCTTTTGCTCCTGGTTCACATTGAAATTTCACATGGTTTCTGCTTGTCTTCTTACTGAACACTCATGAGAGTCACAGGAAGAGGGTAACACACATTTTGTACATTATAAGTCAAAGACAAATTAGTTGCCTGTCTCAAAGGAACTACACAACTACATGTTCTACAGCAGTGGGCCGTGAGGTAACAAAATGGGCATGGGTGAAAAGGAGGCCTGTACTGAAGCCATGAACTGTGTTGGAGGATTATGCAGGTAAATTCTCATTACAAGCATAGAATAAATATCTGGTAAAAAAAAAAATCCATTTCTATTTAATAGTATTGTAAGAAAGAGTTGTAAGCTACAGACTTATAAGCAAATACCTCAATATCATAAGAAAGCCCTGCAGAGAACTCCCTTTTCTGGGAGATAACCCTCAAGTCTTCTTAACTTCTGTGGTTCTTGAACTTTATGCATAAGGCAGAATACTTGACTCAAGCCTCAGCTCAGGTCATTGCATTATTTGGATCAAATTTCACCCTGCAATTAAAACTGAAGTAGGCATTCTTCACTTTCTTTTATAAATTCACTTTACATTATAAATTGTTGTTATTTGAGAACATTGCTCTGCTCTCACAAGCAGTAGCTGTATTTCAGCTTTAGAGCTCTGCATTTCTTAGTGCAATAATTCTTTTTTATTTCTTTTTTTCCACATTTGCATGTTAGTTTCCTAAAGAGCCAATGGGTATTTTGGAATGATTTCTTAATGTTTTGGACAAATTTGAAGATACAATATAAATTTACATTTTGGCCACTAAAGATATTAATATCAACACTCCAACTTCATACGCTTCTCACTTCTGTTGGTGTCCTGGTTTAGGGCAAATTTGGGAGGAAACTTCCAAGGGGGTCTCTAAAATGCAGATTTAAGTGGCCCCTCTCCCAGGTGGTTTGGGAAAAGATTTATTTGGAGAAAACTGGAAAAAACCCCATTAATTTAACAAGCAAAGTATTCACAAGCATAAAAAGTGAATAATATTAAACAATAAAACTTCATGGGTGTAGCTCAGCTCACTCAGTCTCTTATCAGTCCCTCCTGTGCTGTAAATGCCACGTCCCAGGCCCCTGTGGGCCACAGGTGCAAGCTCCCGGTGTTTTTCTGGGTTTTCAGTCCAGAGCAGGTTTGAACAGTTCCAAGAAAAAGAAAAGCCACAGTTTGGGAACTTCTCCGCCTCATCTAGCTAAAAACTAAATAAAAGCAAAGGAGAGCTCTGTCCTGCTGTCCATGCTGCAGACAACAGAGTCTGTGAGAAGGAATGCAGGGGAGCAAGGGCAGCTTCCAAAAAGAAACTCTGTGCTTCTCTCCCCCTTCACTCTCGGAGCCAGTCTTGAAGGTGCAGAACTTAGTATTCAGCATAAACAGAACAGAAGATTGGGGATACAAAGTCAGCCTAGGACATAAGCAAATAAAAAAAGACAACACCATGAGAAACTCAGTTGTACACGAAAGTAAATCCCTGCCCAACACGAAATGTTGTTCTTTGGGATGAGTCTAAGGCAGCAGTTGTACAAAAAGCAGGCAATTTAGGAGTCAAAGCGTGGCAAGAACATTCTTTCAATGTCATAAGGAAGAAAATAACAATATATCATTTTTTCCACAGCCTCCTGTGTTGTAAGAGATGCTACTGGGAACGTCAATGATACAATTGTACCTGGAATGAGCTGCAATGGATCATCTGCCTGTGGCCTAGGCTATGATTTTTCCAGATGTGCAAGTCAGCCATGTGATTATGGGCTGATGAATAATTTTCAGGTTTTAGTGATATAATATGTGTTAGCATATATTAGCATAATAAGCAATACAGGAATACATAAGCACAAACATGCAAAACCATTATTTGCAGACAACTACAACAGGACAACCACTTTTATCTAAAAAAGTAAACTACAGGAATGATGACAGACAAAAATCCCCTGCATTGCATGTTTACCTTCACACTGCCCATGACTATCCTTCCTAACACTCTGGTAAGGCCTTTATCTCCTCTTTTAACTAGTACCATGCAGCAGTATATGTTGTAACATCTTCAACCTGAAAGCCCAGACTTAAGAGAGACCTCAGGAACTGTTAGATGAGGAACTCACCTCACTGCTCTTGACACATGGATGTGATTTTACCTCAGGGGTGCTGTGGCCACAGTTAAAGGGTTGTGTCACAGTACAAAAACCAGAGTTCTGACTTCTTTAAAAAAGTATCCAAAAATAGTAGAGCAAAAAATCAAGTGGGAAATAATGGATTCTTTCTCCTAGGCCAGAGACTGTCTGCCATTTTTATTCTTCAAAATAAAGCTTAGGCTAAAGCATCAAAGTAAAGCAGTTCTGCAGCCTGACAACCACAGGTCCCAGATATCTGTTCAGCCCCTGTGCTTCACGGCCAGTGAGAAGAATTCACCACCCACCTGCACACACTTTCAACAAGTCATTTGTCGCTTTTAAAAGTCACTCGCTTTCTTCCCAGCTGGCTCTGCTAAATGACAGGGCTGGGTAACCACCTTGAAAGGGATACACTGTCCCTTTCATAGACTACTTTCCCTTCCTTCCTTGATCATTTACCATCCTTACTCCCACCTCAGCTCAGCTGCATACACTCAGGGCACCCCTTAAAATCAGTGATGTCCCTACAGCCAGCCAAACCTTCACTTCTTGCATTTACACCTGTCATAAAACGGTATGACTACATCTGACAAATCTTCAGGATTCACCAGTTTGTTTCCTGAATTACTGCCCACACACCACCAAACACATCCATCCATCTTTTAGTTTCCTTGACTGGTGCTTTTCAACAACCCTTTCCCTTCAGCAGTTCCTGAGGCCAGCCTGGCGCTTCTGGCCTGACAGTGACCATCACTGCTGTTTGCAGCACTGAAGTTATGTCAGCACCATCAGGCATTTTCCCTCATTTTTAGCCATATTAAATAGTCAAGGGAAAAAAAAAACAAACAAAATAAAGTACCTCCAACCACATTTCATACATTGGTGCTTTTTCCTGCCATTTCCATTTTCTTGTCTGCTACAAGCTGACTATTTACTCATCAAGTAGAGGCTGTTACTTACAGCAATCAGTTAGTAAAGGCAGTGAGGAAATCTCAGAGTACTCATCTGCCCCAGCAGACAGCTGCATTTTTGAATAAAAATTTGGCTTTGCCTCCATTGCTTTTAACTAAACCAGAAATAAAAGTACAGTTTGTAGCAGATTAAATTTTGAACCATGAAAAGCAAAGACACATAGAGCACTTGAATGGGTTTGTCATTAAAAAGTGCATCCAAATGCAAGCCTATTCTTTTTATGTGCATTTTTTTTCCTAAAGGTGATGAGCATGGTGTCTGGCTTTGGTCCTCTCATCACAGCTGGCATCTTCTCAGCTACTCTGTCATCAGCTCTAGCATCTCTTGTCAGCGCACCCAAAGTTTTCCAGGTAAAATTAAAGTAACCATTTCCTTATACTTCAGAGACAAAGTTGAACAGCATGGCAAATGTAATGTATATTTAAGCAACACTGACACTTTGGCAGGAAGAGGCAGGGAAAACAATATGTAGAATGTTTTTCAGCAGGAAAAGACAGGTCTTATCATCATACAAGGGTGACAGTGTTCCTTTGGTCAGAGCTCAGCTCTGCTGCAGGAGCAGGGGATACTCATGTGCCTGTCATAAATAGCTTCAAGGGTACTTTCAGGACCACTTCTGTCTTCTTACAAAAAGCTGCCCTGTAAGCACAGGAGACACAGGAGCCCTCAGGTCCATAAGATTCAGGTGCTGTCAGGTGTACTCTTAACAGGCTGTCCAGAAGCTGTCTGGGCAGCAGAAACGTGGACAGACTGGGAGCAGAGGGCATGGGAGAGATAAGCTGTACAAATTACATCAAGCCACTGACTTATACTTCAGCTTCTCCCAGTTTAGACTCTATTTAGCTATTTAATTACCTTTTTCTTTTAAAGCACTGAATAAGCATTAAATGCCTGTGATTCTATTTCCCATGATACAATATCATAGTACCACATTGCCTTATTACCTTGTTTAAAACTTCACATGCCACAACAGTTGATGTACTTAAAGCACTAAGATTTAACTTTTGTTTAGCAAAAGCCTAGCATGCTGCCACTCACAGACAGTGACTTCTGGTGCAAGAAAATGCTGTTTAATAGAGTTATGTGCTGATTTTCTTATCAGGCTCTTTGCAAGGACAACGTCTACAAAGGGCTAGAATTCTTTGCCAAAGGATATGGAAAAAACAACGAGCCTATCAGGGGATATGTCCTCACTTTTGTGATCGCCATGGCCTTCATTTTGATTGGTTTGTATAACCTTACACAGCTGCTATAGTGTCATGTTCTGAAATTATACAAACTGATACTATAATACAATCAGTAGCTGTGGTTTGGAAAATTCCCAGTGGGGTAAGCTCTGACATAAGCATACTCCAAGTCCTAGCAGGAATTCCACTATTCCTAATGAAGGCAAAAAAGAAACTAGCAGGGATTCCAGTGACGTACCACCACCACCGCCTCACTTTCCAAGATGCAGAGTAGCTGCAACTCCTGTTCACTCTGCTGGAAGACAGCAGTGCTTAGAACTCTGTCAGATAAGGCAAAGTCACAATCTTTGAAAATTATTTCCCAGTTTATACTGCACAGAGCTCTGAGGTAATTGATATAATTAGAAAGCCTATTCTGCCCAAGCCTTTCTCACAGTCAGCTCCAAAGCAAATCCCAGTTTACCAGCACTGGTGAAAGAAAACCCCAGCTACCACATTTAGTGGTGCAGGGATTATTATCAATTTTTCCAAGATTTGAAATTCACTGTCTCACTCTAAGTAAACAAGATGTCTAGTAGAGAATTCAGATTCCAACTAAGTGGTAACTACAAATATTCTTTTTTTTAATGCATCCATACTGTCAATTATGTATTTCAAATTCTGAACTTTACATCAGATCTACATCATTAAGAGACAGTATGCTGAATCACAGTATCAAGTATAACACTGCACAACACATAATGCTATTAAAATCAGGGTTAACAGATATAATTCATATAAATGAAGGTAGTTCAAGGTGGCCTTAAATTAGCAAGACAGGAAAATACCCAAACTCTCCCTGGATGATAAATGCAGAAAATGTTCAGATTTAATACATCATTAGGAAACAGCTAGCCAACAGTCCAGGAAACTGGTGCCTGTCTGACTTGTGTATGTGTCTTGCAGCTGAACTGAATACCATTGCTCCCATCATCTCCAATTTCTTCCTGGCTTCATATGCTTTGATTAATTTCTCCTGCTTCCATGCCTCATATGCAAAATCTCCAGGTGAGTCTGCCTTCAGCAGTGATTTAAATATGGGTTTTACAGTCTGATCTCTGGAAGACTTAGACTGTATATCAGAGAAAATTGCAGTATGTGTAAAGTATCTAAGTTATGTGATCTGATGTTTTATTGAATATGATGGCATTTTATTTATCTCCAAAAGATAAAAATAATGGCTCTAAATCCTTACAATGCCTACAGTTGTATAGGATGAGAAGAGCTTTGGTGCATCCCACTGGAGGAAAAAAAAAAATCTCCTCAGGTGGTATTTTTTTCCCCTCAGTATTAAAAAACATGTGGGTAAAAGCTTATGCCAACTCTGGCCAATGAAGCAAGCAAGGTACAGTGGGGAGTCTTCACTCCCTTCTCCAAACCTACAGCAAAATGTACAGGGAGATTCCTAAGCACAGTAACAGTGCTACAAGAGATACTGCCTGGAGGGGAACATGCAGAGCAAGAGCAGGTCCATCAAACAGCACCAGTACAGCTCTGCTGTGCCTAGAAGCAGAATTGTAAAGCACAATTGTGAAGCACAATGAGGTCCTGTTCAGGGGTAACTTGAGATCCTCCCTCTACATTTGCAGCAAAGGAACATTCTGGCTGTCAGATTCATGCATTGCCACAGCAGAATGATTCTCACC
This sequence comes from Anomalospiza imberbis, assembly GCF_031753505.1. Taxonomy (NCBI): domain Eukaryota; kingdom Metazoa; phylum Chordata; class Aves; order Passeriformes; family Viduidae; genus Anomalospiza; species Anomalospiza imberbis. The sequence continues at coordinate 10,856,314 of NC_089693.1, read as the reverse complement.
ATCTCATGAATGAAGGGGTGACACCTTCAGGAATAAAGTCAATCAGCTGAACAACACTGGTTTGGCACACAGGAAAGACAATTTCCTGCTTTATGAATTAATTATTCAACTCAAGGAGCAAGGAATACATTTTTGATTTTCAGTGTGAAGAAACTGCAGTAGTGACATAAATGCCTGCATCAACTTCCTTCCTATAGATCTGCACAGTGCCATTTGTTTAGAGGGCAGAAAAGATGAGCACTTCTGCTAATTACCTGCACAGATGAACAAATGCAGATCTGCTCTGTGCAGCCTTGGTGCTGAGTGACAATTACCTCTACAGCTTCCATCTGCCTACATCTGACTCTTCTCTGCCACTACTTAACATTTCAGACAGAACTGCAGCCATTTTTCTTTTCTCATTTCCTCCAGTTAATTTCTGCCAATTCACAATGATAGATTAAAATAATTGCAAGGCTACAGAACAGAAAATTTCTTCCCAGCAGGTCCTTCCCATTCCCTCATTATAAAGATGATCCAAGATAGGGTTGCTCAGCCTCTTGTATCTTCTGCGTTTTTTCCCTCTCCAAACTCGGCTCTGTAGAACACCTGGCAGAGACCTGCAAACCATGAAGGCTCAGTGTTTGCCTCATCATTTTAATTGGTAGCATGGGATGGAATCAGTACTGCAGCTGAAAAGCAGCAGGAATAATATCTTTTTAAAGTCAGTTGCAGATTATTATTTTTTTCTGCCACAAGGCCAGGCAATTTCCAAATTTAAGACAGGTGCACTTACAGTATTGGGATAAACACTCCTCTCAGCAAGTGTTCAGCTACCAATAATAAGTTCTGTGTATATGCATCAAAAGTACACAATCATCAATTACCTGGAGTTACAGGTAATCTCCTTCTGATGTTCTGAAATATCCTGAACCAATAAACTTGAATTTCACAAAAATACATATAAACAGAATAGCTACTTAAAGCCAGGCTGAACAAAGCAGTAGGAAAGATAGCAGAAGAATACCTGTAAGACCAGTATTCTATAAATTTAAACCTACATCAGCCAACACCTCAAAGTATCTGTACATACTGTGCCTAAGAATTTACAGATCTCTCCCAACCCTTCAGACAGAGCCTGAAACAAACTGTACATGGGATTTTATTAAAAAAAAAAAAAGGATCACCATTTTATCAATATATTTTATGCTCTTCCAATTTCTTCAATTCTCTTTAAACAGGTTGGAGGCCTGCATTCAGATATTATAACATGTGGGTGTCACTTTTTGGAGCCCTGCTGTGCTGTGGGGTCATGTTTGTCATCAACTGGTGGGCAGCGCTCATCACTTATGCCATTGAGCTCTTCCTATATATTTATGTAACATATAAGAAGCCAGGTAAGGCCAAACCCCACTATTATTACATGTACATGTGCTGCTAGAGTGGATTTTAAAGGAATTAACTCTGCTAACGGAACTAGAAATTATTTTTCTCTGCTATCTTTATTTAGAGGGAGGTCTGAAGCATCCCGTTAAACTCCACTTTATATAATACAGATTAAGTTGATAGCCTGGTGACTGCCTGTTTAACAAGCAGCTCAAGTGTGGTTCAGGGTTTTCTGTAAACATTCTAGCAGATTGGTGTATTCCCACCACATCTTTATGACATTTGGGCTTTTAGTTGAGTTGCACTCCTAATTTTTTTCCACCCACGCACAAAACCTTACCTGAATTTTGCAGTGCTCTTAAGCTGACTCATGCAGGGTCCTCACTCAAAATGTAAACCTGCTGCCCATTATACAACAAAAATGCAAGCTGAATTACTTATGAATTGATCATCCTCCAGCACCTCCCTACAATTCCCCCGTAAATCAAGACAGATGGGCCCACTTTACTGCTGGAAAAAACCACTTAGTAGCTCAGCAAATCACAGGAGCTGTCCTCAAAAACCTGTATGCTGTACAAGCCAGACAGTCTGGCTATTCATATCCAGGACAAAACTAACCAAGGTCCAGATTTAGGTGCTAACCACCTGAATTACTTCTGCAGCAGAAAACATAAAACAAAACCAAAAAAAAAAAAAAAAAGGCATGGCTCCCAGCAACAGATGTACTTTTATTGGCGTTATCTTGGGACAGCAACACCTGGTCTGAGATTGTGTTATTGTTTCTCTTGCTGTTGTCTGTCCTCCCTTTCTGTGCTCTCTCACACTCAGTGGGATGGTCTGTGCTTCTGTCCCTGTAAATGTATCATCAGCTGCAGGAAAGCACACCCATCTCCAGACAGTTGTCAAAAGCATTTCAGGATTTCTACACTTTCCTTGAACATTGCCAGTGTCCCTGATGCAAAGTAGCACCTTAAAGCTGAGTTAAATTCACTGAAGCTGCTGTACAAAAGCCCTCTGTCTCCTGCTAAGAGAGTGACTTTTGTTCAGCAGTAATTCACCAGCAACTGGAGTGTTCAGAAAAAACTAATATTCCTGAGAAAAGGTGACTTAACACAAACCTCCACTTAGTTGCACTTAATATTGGCTTTGTATCTTGGCATAAAAGGACTTGATCTGTATTCACGTAGATCTCAAAGTGTAGAAAGACATTTCTTATAGATCTGCACTGACCAAACAGCTGTACAATAATAAGAAAGTAAGTATATGCCAAAATGGGGTTTGGAGACCAATTTTTGGCCTATAACAATAGAGCAAACAGGCACTAGCAGTGTTCCTTCCTACTAGTTTCATTTGCTCCCCCTGAAATTCCACACCACATACATGACTCAGGGCTGTCCATTTTCTAAACGGGAGAAGGACACAAAGTTAATGTAATAAATAATAGTTTAATTAAATAATAGTAAGCAGGGGAAGAACATTCCCTACAACATTTAAATAAAGAATAAAACTATTTACTTGCATGGGGTTTTCTGCATCACACAAGCCAAACCAATTCCTTCTATTAGGAAGCACAAATATCAACAGATCTGTATCTATGAAGTACAAGAGAATATACTCTGCTCTTCATAGAGAACACCATTGCTCATTTTTACAACAGAATGTAGGACAAAGCCAGTGGTTTAATATATATTATTTATCTTTATTATATGCAGAGGTAAACTGGGGCTCCTCTACTCAGGCTCTGTACTTTGTTAATGCCTTAGACAGCGCTCTGGCATTAACAACAGTGGAAGACCACGTTAAAAACTTCAGGTAAGATTTCTAGTGAACAGTAGAATGGCTTGTCCTAAAATCTGTACATCAACCAATTATAGACAACCTCTTTTTTCCCCATCAGACCCCAGTGCCTAGCATTAACAGGAGCTCCTATGGTCAGGCCTGCTCTGCTGGACATCACCCACGCCTTCACAAAGAACAACGGGCTGTGTATCTGCTGTGAAGTGTACACGGTAAGGGAACTCGCCCCAGTCTGCACACCCAGCACCCGTGGGGGCTGCAGGTCTCTGTTACACATCCCACTCTCACCCAGCACACGGTGTTCCCACTGGTGCTGACCGGCAGCTGTGCACACCAACAAAGAGATTTGCACTGAGAATGAATTTCGTCATAATTCTTGACACGAAAGCTATTGACTGATACAAAGCCACTGAGATGCATTTTAAAGTTCATAGTCAGCGAACCAAAAAATGTTTTGGAGGAAAAAAAATATTACAAGGAAATATTTTAGGCTTAGAAAAGAAGAAAACTCCTAAACCACACAAACCACAAAACCTGAAGTTTGAGTTAGGGTTTGGCAAGTAATTCAGCGCTCTTTGCAGTGGTTCCTCCAAAACCGTTACAATGCTAATTTTGAGGATAAAGGTGCTCTTCTGAGATCTAAAGAGAGGAGCAAAGCAAATTTCTAGATATAAATACACAGCAAATGATGTATCTTAGAGGATGAAAATCTAGTCTCTCATCAGGACAGAAGAAAAATAGATAGGTGTGTAGGGAGAAAATGTATTTTAAATATTACAGTTCCTTTTTAATTTTGAGAGGGAAAAAAACCAAAACAGCTCATGGCACTAAATGGGGCTGCAGAATCTAGAAAATAGTCAGTCCAGCCAAGACAATTTATTCCTCTACAGCAGTAAAGGAATAATTCATTTGACACTGCCACATTGCAGAAACAGAGTATGGAAGATGCACATGTGATTCTTCCCAAATCAAATGAATCTATAAAAAATGAATGGCCCTAATTCTTCCCTACTATAATTATTGTTATATTTCCCACTACATTCATTAAGCATAGAACAAATCACAAGAAGATCCTGAGACTATGCAGCTTCCTAAAGTTAAGTTTCAGCAAGTTTTCTGAATTCTTAGGTATGTTTCTCTAATATTAGTACTTTCTATGGGGAACTGAGATTTCATTCCTGTCTATACAAAAAAAAACCCCAAACAGTCTTTTGTTAATATAAGCTTTGTAATTGTTTAGGGGGGCGCTTTCTAATTATTTCTTCAGCAACTTAAATTAAATTTATTTCCTTGGTAATAAAAGTATGACAAAATGAACCTTTAAGAACTGCAAAAATGTGGTAAAAAGCAGATGATAAAATTCACAATCACATTGAAGAGCAGCCTCCAATAAATACCACAACAAATACAGCAAGACTATTCAGCCATAAATGTAACGCCCAGCACATTCTGCCTCAAAAGCTGACATACTGTTAGCAATGCATAAAGGTTTGAAACACCATGCCAGAGAGAACAGCTTCCATTCTTTTCTTCCAAAAGGCAGCAAGAAACTTTCCAGGAACATGGTGATACACAGCTCAGAAATGGACAAAATAAAGATCTCAACAGAGCATAAAGATGATTTAAGTTTACTTGTCTCTTGGGTTATGGCTGCATGTTGGCTTGAACAGGCTGAGCTTCTAGTAAAAGGGACTATTTCTGCTTTTATTCGCTGCCTTCATGTAAAATACTTTTTCAAGGTTAGTCCTCAGTCTGCAAATTCTGGACTCCTTGTACAACTGCACAAACATTCCACAGGTGCAAAGGAGGAGCAGGGGAGGTCACAGGCAGGCTGGCACCTGGGAGGGGGTGGGTCTGGCCCCTTGGCCAGCAGAAACATATTGTGCAAGCCAGTTGCAAAATCACATTCAGGTGCTTTCCTTTAAGAGACAGGGAAGAAGGGCAAAGCTTGGTTTTTTTGCCCTCCTTACTCACAATGAAACTTCAAGCTTATTGTTCAAGTTATTATTCCCAGCTCTTCACACATCCAGCATCAAATCCTTCTGAAGTTAATCGATGCTTTGTGACATGGATATGCACATGGATTTTTTTCCCATTAAATTACCAGATGACCACTGAAAGAAAACTGGCAACAAAGGCATTTGCATCTTTAATTGCATTGTATCAACTCTTTTCTCTTATGTCAGTAGACAGGAACTTAACCATGTATACTTAGATCTGCTGAGACTCTTTTACAGAGTCAAGCCAGGGAGGGACTTTATTCACTCTGAGATGCTTTATTATACCTTAGATGTTTTTTAAGATGTTACAATCCACAGTGCTCCTTCCTTCTGTCAGAATCACTGCATTTAAGTAGCATTAACAGCCTCAGCCCTCTCAAACAGAATGTGAATAATGTTTGCAGCACAGATATTTTCAAAGGGCTGAATCTCTGTGGACCCTTTTTGGAAAGGTATTTTTCTGACTCTCTCCATTTGCTCCACAGCAGACTAGGTAACTCCTTCAAAATCACTGTGTGATGTACAATACAAAGCTTTCATAATAAAATTTTACTGTATCATGCAGGGACCACGCAAGCTGTGTGTTAAGGAGATGAACAGTGGCATGGAAAAAAAGCAGGCCTGGCTCACAAAGAACAAAAGAAAAGCCTTTTATGCAGCAGTGGCAGCTGACAGCTTCAGAGATGGAGTCAAAAGTCTACTTCAAGTAAGCTTCTTGTTTACAGAACACACAGGAGAGTGTACATCAAAGCATCCTTTTATCTGAGACATGACTATTACCTTGTGAAGAAGCTCTACATATATATGGGTAATGTTATAGACAGTAGGGGCATTCTAGGAGTCCATGTAAATTATATTACAGATTATTTCATAAAGATCTAGTTCTGGGCTATGGAACTATGAGACAAGGCAGACTGATTCTCTCCTAAATGAACAAGACACTATTATGAAAAAAGAGAAACATCTACAGGGCAACATATGAATGTCTATGCAGCTGACACTTGATACACTTCAAATCAATTCTATTGTTTGGTATTATGCAGCATGTTAAGTATCTGAGAATGTTTTGGCAATAAATGAAAACTGAAAATGTGTAATATACATTTTCTGCAAATAGCAAGAAGGTAATTTAAATAAAAGTCTGCAATATTTTTCTATTACTCTAAGAATGCAGGAGATAATTTCCAACAGTCCATTTAAAACGGCCATAATGAAGGCAGAGACACTCTTTTCAGTTTTCCATCTCCTTTCCTCTCTCACATATATGAATATTTAAACATATAGGTACTGAGGCAAAATGTAGAGAAAATTCATATCCTTTGCACAAAATACACTGAAAAGACATCAGTGCCAACTGAGACAGTAGGGAGCCAACTAAAATACTCCGGGTAAGTCACCCACTGGTGTCCTACCAGGGCTCTTTGTACACTTGCTGAATGGACAGTACAATTGAGCATGATGAAATGCTATTAATAAAGATCCCTTTGTTCTGTAAAAGCCTCACAAAGACACTTCATCTTATACATTGCCTCAGTAAGAGATCTTTCTAATGTTTTTGAGAACTGCTACAGTCTGATTTCTTCCTTTCCATTACTACTTAAGCACTATTGACAAAGTCAACTACTGGACCCCAAATAATTCTCTTCCAGCAAACAGAAGGATAACCATATCATTATTGCTACCTAAGGACATGTGCAACAACTGCTGATTTCAACACAAACAGTGCTACTCAAAAAACCCACCAAGGTTCCAAGAGTTTTTACCTATTTTCTGTTTGCTAGTAGTAAACAGTTGGCAAGTGTAACAACTTTACAAGCTGGTGTTTTGTGTGTCTCCACCTAAAGGTTCCCAATACACTGAATATTTAGATTTCTATAAACACTAGGTTAGCTGAATCTAGATCTGACTTCCCTTGTCAAGATTTTAGCATCCAGAACCAGTTTTGAAGGCAAACTAATATCTCAACAAAGCATTTCTTTTTCCTGTTTATAAACCATAATTTTATCTACAAAGTATGCTCAGTTGATTTTGGATAATCTTTTGAAAAGAACACAGCAAATGAAACAGCAACAGTTTCCAAATTGAAGGCAAAAAAAATATTCTTAGGAGCCTATGCCTTCTCTGTGTATCTGAGATGTTTTAAGAGACTACAGACCCATTTCATCTACTGAGTATTCCAAAGCTGATAAAAGCTTTATGACATTATATTTGAATGAACATACAAACAGTTCTTGAACTCCCTCTTGATTCCAAGTTATTGAACCATTTTAATGAGAGCATGTCAGAAGAAATGCAAATGAATGCTAATTTAGCAAAACTACACTTCTGTCATCTAAAATAATTTATAGTTGGAATGATTTAAAGCTAATCTTTCTGCTTTCTGCATGGGTATGAGCATGAAGGGCATTTATGAAATGTAATCTAGTTGTGTCTCCAGAACATTACTCCAGTTATTTTGTGCCATTACTTTTCATTTACAGTAAAGCATGCATGTTTTAATATTGGCAGGCCTCAGGCTTGGGTAGAATGAAGCCAAACACCCTGGTGGTCGGATTTAAGAAGGACTGGAGAAGTGCACCTGCCACTCAAGTTGAGAACTATGTGGGCATTATACAGTAAGTCAGCTCGGTACCTCTTTTTTCACTCCTCTTAGACTAGATGAATGTAGCATTTCCATAGAGAATCTGGTGTGTAGAAACAATGCAAGGACATAGGTACAAACTTGGGCTCACACATCCTAGCTCTGTGGCTGAAGTTATTGCCCATCAAAAAAGGCTCATGGGCTTCCCATACCTTGCAGGAACTGCTTGGCAAACAGCTGGCACCATCAGATCTGATGTGGCTTTACAATGCTAAAGAAGCTGCACTGCTGTCAGCAGTTGTTTTGCATTTTCCCATTTTTAGTGGGCAGGAGCTCAGAGAAAAACAACTCTAATGTACATACTAAGGGAATAAGAGAACGTAATGGAATTCTTCTTTTAAGCCCAGGAGACAGAGGAAGAGCTTTGCTTCAAATCTCACGTGTGCCTAAGGCTCAGCAGCTCAGTGGGTTGGGATTTAGCTAGGAAACAGTCATTTTAGAACAGGCTTCTCATAGATGCTTGCTCAAAATTCACTTGTAAAGCTGAAGCAAGTGACAGAGCAACAAAACCCACCTCAGCTTTGTTATTTCCTCAGAGAAGGAGGAAAAAATTACCCTATAGCAACCTAGTTCCTAAAAAAGTGCTGTCTGAAAGACCCATTTCAGGAATAGCTGATCTGTTCCCATGTCCAATCAAACCTTTTTTTAAATGAGGGAAGGTAAGTACTACAAATCTATCTGGGACAATTCCTTCTGCAATTTTACCTAGTTTGTCCTCTCTATGAACACTTTAACTGATGTTTTCAAAATAGCTTTCCTCATCAACATGCACAGTGTAAATCATGTTTACTCTTTCTTTCCAGCGATGCCTTTGATTTTGAGCTCGGCGTAATTATCATCAGAATTAGCCAAGGATTTGATATATCTCAGGTCCTTCAGGTTCAAGGTACGTCGTGACTCGACAGCTGAATCTCTCTGCTGGTTAGATGCAGAGCATAAGGAGGACTCTGACACTCATGAAAGAGTCACCATCTGCTTTCTAGAATAGTTCCTATACTCAGAACTTCCACAGTTCGTCCTTGCTTGTGCAGTTTAAATCCTGCCTGAAATCCTTGCTGATCACTGGCAGCGACAGGAGTCCAGGCCCGACACCTCAAGGGGCTTTGCACACCAGAGAGCTCGACTGCCAGAGCAGCTCCAGCACAGGCACACACTAAAGCAATAAGGGCCCATTGTGCCACAGCCACCAGTTACCCTGCGGCCGTCCTCCGACCTGGTACCTCAGGGACAGCTGCACTTTTGGTACCATCTCTGTGGAACTCTGAGTCCCACAGAGTTCCCACCCATACAAAAATCTGAAATCCGCAGGAAACGCCAGGTCTCTCTCCCCCCTTTTTGTTCATTCTTCCTTAGCTTAGCAGTGCATATCTCAGGGGGAGAGGGCAACCCTTCCACCGCACCACCACCATTTCGGGAGACGCGCCTCTGGGGGCAGAGGCAGAACGACTCCCTGGATTTCCAGCAGGACAGCTCTCCGCCAGCCCGGTTCGCCCCGGAGCAGCCGGGCCGGGCCGGGCCGGGCCGGGCCCGGCGCTCCCGCTGAGGCGGGCCCGCGGCTCTCTGCTGCCGCCTGCTGCCCGCCCGCCGCCATGGCGGGACCAGGCAGGGCGGCGAGCCCCCCGAGGGGAAGGAGCCTCCCCGCAGGACGGAAAGGAGCCGGCGGCTCCTTCGGCAACAAGGGCAGATGAGCACGCACTCTGCACCGGCGGCTTGATGTGCTCGGAGACCCACGGGGCAAAACTACCGGGACTCGGAAAATATTCCAACATAATCAACCTTTTCTTCACCCCCTGGTGATTTCTGAGAGGTATCTGCCTGTCTCTGCTTGATGCGAGTCAGGAACTGAGTGCTCAAAATATAGTCATTGGAACACCTGTAAAAATACAGTGAAAACCAACTCCGTGATCTTACAAATGAGCAAATGTTCTCCAAGTGTTATGAAAGTGTTATGACACAAGGAGTCAAAGAATTAAGGGGGAGCCTCAAATACAAAGAAATGTTTTGAGGCAGATACAGAGTAATTGTAGTGGAAAACAATGATCATTGTGTTCTCTTATACTTGGTACAGCATTCTGTTCAATAGAAAAACTGAAATTTTAGTTTTGCTTTTAACTTTAGCTTGTAGCTATCACCATGTCTAATAATCAGAAGTATGTGACTGTCGTTGGTTAAAAAAAATAAAAGAAAGTATAATCTTTCTGCTGGCAACAGAGAGTGCTAACAGAGCTAATAGTACCTAGCTAGCAAGGGTTTATTCTACTTTTTTAACACCATGTCTTAAGTGAACTTACCTCATATTTAGTTAATGTATTATTCAAACAAAAGATCTCCTTATGAAAAAAGTTTTCTGCAGGCAAATGCCTGTATCATATTAATTAGTGTCTCATCATAATATATTCCACAATAACACATGGTACCTTTTTCTCAGCAAAAGTCTAATATTGCTAAGATTAAATTGTTCTTCTGTATTACTAAGTTTACAGAATTGACTAGCTAAATCTTACATCTTTGCAACTAATGCTTTAAAAAAACATGAAAAATGCATCTGCATTGAGAATGATATTCAGAATCCTTATGTATTTCTGAGAATCTCAAAGTACAAACCATGAGACTTCATTCTAAGAAAAGAGACCCACAGGCTAGAACTAAATACCTCAGCTTCCTCAGTGTAGAAAAACAGCTTTCTGAATGTCTTTTCAAATACTTGGCTAAAGAAACCAACTAAGTATCCACAAACAACTCAATAAATAATACCTCATGCAACTATAAAATGTCATAGCAATGAATTTGATTTGGAAGAGACAATCTGAGAGCACCTGGCACACCACAGTGCTGTAGGAACAGGCATCCCAAGCTAGGGCTTCCAGAGGTGAACTCAGCTTCCTTCTCCCTACTGGTTCACAAAGAAAGAGCATTTTAAAAGAAATTTTCATACCAGGAGCTTTACATTGTCTACAAAGTACCACAACACAAATTACATCATCACCATTAGCTCAGTAAGGGATTTAATTTAAAAGACAGCAATGTGTTACCAGTTCTCTTATTTTTTCTAATATACAGAGGAATTAGAGAAGCTGGAGCAGGAGAGATTGGCACTTGAAGCCACCATTAAAGAAAATGATTTTGAAGAAGGAAAAAGGGGCATCTGTGGATTCTTCAAAAAAGCCAGCACATTGAATATTTCAAAACACGAAACAAAGAAGGGTAAGTTCCAAAATGACAACTTATCCCCAACCCTTCAATGCTTCACACTTTTATCAATATGCAAACTGAAATTTGCTCCAAACCAAAAACTCCTGAGCCACACAGTAGCCCCTGGAACAGAACCTCCCTGTGCAAACCGTGGTGGCCACAGCCCCATAACGCAGCACAGTGACATCCTCTGCTCACAGGACATGCTGTCTCCAGCACAACCATTTCCCCTCACTTGCTAGATAAACTTCTCAGCTCAGCTTATGTTCACTTCTACCTGACAAAAACAGAACATGGCTATTAAAGTTTGAGGAATTCAGATCAAGTTGGTTCAGGGGTTTAGGGGTTGTTTTTGTCTTTTTAACAAAATGTTTTAAGCTTTTAAACAGAGGCCTTTTTTCCTCCTCTCTAAAGAAAACAGGAACAATATGCACAATATGCAGGGAACAAGCATTATTACTTTACTTAAACACACACACAAACTCAGTACACAGCTGAAAAACAGGTAAAAATAGCACAACTGCTCTATAGTCTAAGTATAATTTCATAAAAATGCACAAGTGAAGGTGGTAAAAGTACTGAAAGAACATATACAGCAGACTGTCAAATAACTGACACATTAATGTGTAGGTTATGAAGTCAATATTGCATTTCAGATATAGTGAAATGATACAGACCCAATTTAAGGTCTCATTTCACAACTGCTAGGCTGTAATGATAATGACCCACCTGAAGCCATGCTTGTACACAGACATGTATTTTGAGAGTTTTTACCTGCAGAGACAATTGCATCTGGCTGTGCATGCAACTCCTGCAGGTGCCAGGAAGATCTACAGACTGGGAACATAAAATGCCATTATTCTTCAGTTGATTTTGTTTCAGTAGAACATGTATTTATGAAAAGTCCACCAAGACTGTGTACCCCTGTTTCAACTTCCCTTTTTGATTTAGTTGAGAAATGCATAAAGTAAATACATATTAAACATTTTGGCTCTCTGTATTAGATAGATGATGTTAATAAATAGCCCCTAATAAATGACCCCATCTCTCTGTTTTGTTTTTATGTTCATACTCCCTAGAGTTGTTCCATCTCCCAGCAGAGATGCTAGACCCGTAGAGGAAAGCCAATAGCTTCTTTGAAACTACCCTGTACACACTCCAGAAACACAGGAAAACCAAACAAAGCATTTTCAGAACCTAGCAGATCAGAGTGAAGCCTCTAAAGAAGCCTGTTTTTTCCACTTAGAATACTGCTCTGACACCATCCCTTTGAAATCATTGAAAGAGAAGCAGTAATAAAGCCAGAGGCTTCAAAAGGTGGAATGAGAGAAGGTATTGTTAGTACAGAGCCAAGACTGTATCTTTTACAGCCAGCCAAGCAAACAGCAAGAACCAAAATTTATTTCCAATTATCAGTGACCATGTCAGCATAGGGAAACAGCCACATGTGCTTGTGTTTTCTAACCTGCAGCTTCACCTATGCCACCCCTGCACCCCATCAGCTCATTTCATCCACTCTGAATGCACCTTTCAGGGAGCTCTGTATTTTACAAGACAGCTGAGCTTGTAAATGATGCAAAATGACACATTTACTTCTAAAATCTATCAGATATTTCCCAGTTGCTTTTTAAGCCCCCAGTGAATTTTACATTAACTAAAAAGAGACAGAACAAATAATCAGGTAACCTTTTTCAGAATGTTATAGTCTAGTGACAATATGTTACACAAGCTTTGGTTTGTGTGTATGAGAAAATTAGAAGACCAAAGCATCTAATCTGTACCTTCTTTTTCAGATTTAAAGGGTAGAAATTATGTCAGAAACAATTTATTTTCCTGAAGCTTTCCTTCCATTTGTCTCCCTAAAGCTACTTATTGCCTCACTTATCAGACATCCTTCCACATTTTTTTCTTTCTCATTACAGAGAGCACCATTAACACCATGCAGTCAATGCACGTGGGTGAGTTCAATCAGAGGCTGCTAGAAGCCAGCACTCAATTTAAAAAGAAGCAAGGAAAAGGTACAATTGACATTTGGTGGCTGTTCGATGATGGAGGTAAGGAATTTGAGTAAGAATCACAGGGGGAGAGAGCTTTATTTTACCAAATACAAAAACAGAGTTGGGAAGTTGCATAAAACTGGTTTTTATTAAGCTTACATGAACAACTTTATGTCAGGCTTAAATGTTTTCAAATTAACTTACATCCAATACTGCTGAAGTGAAAGATGGAATTTTTACCATACAATGCACTAATTTGATATTCTTTCCAATTTTCTATGTTCTTCCAGGTCTAACAATCCTAATTCCTTACATTCTAACTATCAGGAAGAAGTGGAAGAATTGTAAGTTAAGGATCTTCACTGGAGGAAAAGTCAATAGGATTGAAGAAGAAAAACTAGTGTAAATATGATTTTATTTGTCTCACTTGTTTAAAGAATTAGACTTGATGCTGAATATGCATATACAGCAGGAAGGTGGGAAATTTTCAGCACAACTGGTTTGTTATACTGTGGGCAGCATGAAAAAAAATGTACTTGATGGAAAGGTGTTAAGCTTATGGCATAGCCCTTAAGGTTCTGCAAATGGTGATTACCAAAGGAAACTCGCATCCAGCACTTTTTCCACATTAATAGTTCATATTCCCTTCTCTGAGAAGAGCAGTCTGCACTCTGTAATGAGAATATAATTACTTTTATGGAATTTACAGGACATTGTCCAGGTAACAGGAAGTGAAATTGCACATGAAGCTCTCACATGCAAATAGCATAGACAGATAACTCACATAAATGTGATTAACTGTGGTAAAATATAAAGAAGTTAAAGAGCAAGTTAATCAACTCTAAGGCCAAGTTGATTTTACTCAGTGTTTTAAAGAAAGTCTAGATTTCGTAATCATCATTTGCCTTTGAGCAAATGAAAGGTACTAATACAAATTTATTCTTATCACCACTGGATGTAGGACCTTTCCTTCCTAAGCACTTTCCACATTACAGGCACAGCCATTTCAGCACCAGTGGAAGCAGCTCAATTTGGGATGAAAGTCAGTGACTGCTTAACAAAGAGCAGAAGCACCATGCAGAGAGTTAAAAACATCTCCAGCCAAAACTCCAGGAGCCAGCAAATGAGAGAGGTGCAAAGACAGGAGTTAGAATCACCAGCTTCACTAGGATTACAACACAGTGTCTTGGAAAGGCAGCTGCCACAGGATGCTCCTTAAGGAAAAGAGAACGCATAGAGCAAACTTTACTGTGGTTGCATGCATTTTAAACAGTACCCCAAAGTTAATGTACCTCTGCAGAAGAGATTCCCAAATGTTTGTACAAACTATCCTTATAATTAGGTAAAAAAGCCCTAGAGCTGCTCAAGGACCTGCTGGGAAGTGTTCTCTGCCCCCTGTCCAGAGTCTGCCCAGTCTTGGCTGCTCAGGACTGCAAACAAGCTCCTGAACCTGAACCCTCTAGTCCCTTGATTTTGCTGGAAGTAGGAAGTTTTGACACCAAATGGGATTTGTCAGAACACGACAGTTTCCTCAGAGGCAGTTCTGACACCTGCATACACTGCTTGTCCCACACAGGCCCGAGTAAACAGCACGGTCACAGCTGACAAAGACCCAGCTTGTCCCCAAGAAAACAGTATGTGTCTGTATTGCTACCTAAACACCAGCCTTCCTCAAAACATGGCCTACCTGCCACATGCAAAAGCCTTCAAAGAGACAAATCTGGGCTGGGTGGTTCCTCCATTCCTTAGGTAGATCTAATACAAAATTGTCCAATTACAATTTCAGCCACATATTTCAAATTCAGAAGTCAAATTTAACTGGATTTTTACTAGCATGTAAATTCCCCAAATATTAAAACCTTTTCATAGAAGTTGAGATTTTGCTCTTTATCATGTTCAAAACAGGGATTGCCACCAGGGACATCAAGATTTATACAAGCTGAATGTTATTTTTATATAAATACATTAAAAAGAAAGAGTAAACTCTCAGGTCATAAACAAATATATATTTCTACCGTGGTTTGCTCCTAGGAACTCTCTGACCTTTTCAAAATCCAAAGCTTACATGCCAAAAATAGAAACAAAAGAGGAGCTGGGAGAAGGAGGTGTGGATAAGAACCACAAGATCCCAACCATTGTTTAAACCAGGGCAAAACTGACCTAATTAAACCTCTCTATCCTCAGCACAACCACACAAAAAACTATAAACTATTCCTTCTGCCAAGTGGGGCAGAAAAGCAAACTATTTTTTAATGAACATGTGTAAAGACAACATGTGAGTGGATCAATATAAATTCATAAGTGAAAAATATTAAGATTCTTTAAGTATTGGACCTTCTGGACCAAATTTTCACCAACACATGCACTACCAAACTCCATCCACAGCATTCTGACAGCAACAGAGTAACAGAAGCCTTCTGTAAATATTGGAGACTTCTGACCTACTGTATATTGAATATTCTTCCTTTATAACTCAGGCCTTTGGGAATACTTAAAATACCATTGTTTTTCCAAAATGTAAACATCCTACCCTCTGTCTGCTATTAATTTCTTTTTATTTTGTGATTTCCATGAATCATCAGTTAAATGAATTATGCTACAGCAATCACATTAATCCAGTTCTGTAATTGGAAATTGAAACACTAAAGCATTTAAAGCAATTTGTCATATAGATATAAAATGCAGTTGTCTAACTCATTTACAAGTGTTCTTTGATATAAGGCACTCCAAAGTACAGTGATAAAGCATTCTCTCTCTTGTTTTCAGGATGGCTTCACTCCTAAGCAAATTCAGAATAAAATTTGCTGATATTAATATCATTTGTGATATCAATATAAAGCCCAACAAAGAGAGGTAAGAATAATTATCAAAACCCACTATTTAGCAGCCAACCTTTATCTAGAGCTTATTTCTTTCATGTTGAAAATTAAAAGGAAAAAACCCAACAAAGCACAACACAGAACATAACACTGACACTTCATTGTAATAATTTTCTAAGTACCAAAAGCAGGAAAAAGAAAAGAACCTTTTAACAATCACAGCTTAAAGGGTCAAAACCATATGTAGTCTTTTTCTTTATAACATAAAGATCAATTAGACACCATACTTATGAGCCACTAAATTCAACAGACATTTTATGATGACTTCTTATATTTATTTAGGCTGCAATAGACTCCAGTCAGTCACAATTCACCTGTAAATTTTCCATGACTGTCAATTCAGCCTTCTGGGTTTTACAATAAATTCATAACATTTTTGTGGTCAAACACAAGCATACTTCCTCTCTCCCATTAGGTCAATATTATAATGCTCCCCTATCACTCAGATATAATGAAGGCTTAATAGTTTTAAAAATTAACTTATCTACATAATTAACACTCTTAAGCAGAGGTTGGGAAGTTGGTAAAACAATGTTCAAAAAGCTCCACCTCCAACTGTGTTAGCTAAATTTAAAAAACAAATCAAAAAAGTCCTTGCTTTCTTAAGCATATCTCCATAGAAATAATCTGTTTGTTCTGCTTATGGTAGAAAAAAAGTATACAGCAGGCTGTTCAGGGGATAACTGAATCCTAAATTCAATTCACAGTATTGTGCTTAGTCTTAAAACTGAAAATGTGCCCACCTTACCATACTCTCTGCCATCCCATCCCTTACTCCAACCAATGCCTTTCCTCTAGCTTCAAGTGCAATCCCAGATTAGGCTCTTCATCCTTCTGTTTCATTATCATCACCATGTCCTGTTTCTACACACACACAGAACTTTGCAAAAACAATATAGGATTCAACAGAGTTTCTATGGACCACTGGAGATTTTGACTGAAGAAATGCAGCTAAAGAATATAAAGGTTTTCTAACTAGATACCTAAAGTCCCCTTTTAGTGCCCTCTTGATCTCTCTGGTAAAGTGTAAAGAACTGTGCAATACATATCTTGTTTTTCCTCCAGTACAATGCAGTGATTTTACATAAATAAAAGCTATCAAAAAGAATATCTGGCATTAACATAAAAAAACCCCACACATTTGCTGCATCAGCACTATCTGTACTGAACAAGTGAGTTATATGCCAGACACTTCCTAGACAGACCACTGGATCTCTCTTCCAGCTGGCACCCCATCTATTTCATTAATAATAAGAGGATTATCACTATTTTACATACTGAAACAGACAGTAAGGATGCTGACACACTGACAACTTAGCAACAGCAACACTAAATGCTGCATATCACAGCCTTTAACCCATCTTTTGGCTTCCTGGCCATACAGCCAAGGCCAGCCTGTGCCCAGTCTGCCACTTCACAACAAGACCTGTCAGCACCAAGTGCTCAGGGAAATACACTCACATCCATACAAAAGAAACTCCATGAGGTCTCTGTGGCATAGTAGAAATTTTCAACAATGGGCAAGCAAGGAAGTACTAAAGGACAATAAGGTTCTCCAGATGAAAACATTCAAAAGTTCAAGAAACAACTTGAAATTTAGAGAAAATCTGAACACAATTCTGAGTCCACATATAGCAAAAACAGCTACAACGTTTCCTTCTGCCCCTTGTCACAGGAATTTGTATTACCTGTTTATCCATTGCATTAAAACCATATCATTGAGGTGATTGGTCCAGCTAGTGCTGAAACAATAATACAATGTTCTGTATTCACAAGACCCATATTCATTGTTAATATTCATAACCAATATACTGCAGTTTGCAGTTACTGTAAAACTCATTTTGGTATTTTTGCTAGAACCAGGACACCACAGCAAATTCTCTGCTAAATGCAGTGTTTAATTATCCTCAAATAACCTTTTAATTCTTCTCAGATAACCCAAACATACAGAACTGGCACAGATATAACTTGGGGCACCATGTAGCAAAGAATAGTGAAAGATTCTGCATGTTTTTCAGCTATAATTATTATCAGCGAGGCCCGTCATACACAGTGACTGTAAAATAAGTTAGTGAGTTCATACCCTGCAGCAAGGCCTCCTTTGTAATTCCTGTTTCAGCTGGAAATTCTTTGAAGAGATGATTGAACCATATCGCCTCCATGAAAGCTGCAAAGATATAACAACTGCTGAGAAATTAAAGCGAGAGGCTCCATGGAAAATTACAGATGCAGAGCTGGAAGCATTCAAGGAGAAGGTAAAGCCTTGCCTACCTCTTTACATATGCACCTTTTCTTACCCTCCAGATGTTTGAAGCGATTAGTAAGAAAAAGTGAAATACCAGATATAGCATTAGAAACATGATATGTACAAACCTGTATTTGATATTTACAGATTGGATTTATATTGTAAACACTGCAGAGGTGTGTTAAGATTGCATTACTGAACTCTCTCAGACCTTGGCATGTTTACACACTATTTTCTAGGCTGATGAGAAGCTCTGCCCACATCAAAGCCAGCCAGATGAAAACCACCTCTGAACCAGAAGCCACAGTTAGTGCACTGAGCCTGAGCTAATTGGGTCTGCTGAGGTTTATTAAATGGCTCCACTGTTTTGGAGCTTGAATCTCTTAAAAGGTGCAGTTCCAAACATTCACCACTTTGGGCAATTTAGAACTGCATCCAGACACTTCAGCTAAACTAGAAATTTCTCCAAAGCAGGGTTGAGCATGAATTCTTACCTCAGAGGCAGAGTGAAGACTAAACCAGTCTACCATGCAGAAGGTCTCCTGCAGTTCAGAGGAACTTCAAGGCTGATGCTGGCTGATCCACTGGGTGCATTACAGCCCAGTCTGCTCTTTATATTTGTTGGAAAAATACCTTTTCCCCAATGTACCACCAGGCTCCATCAGGCCAGTGAAAAAAGGATGCAAACTCTTTCACCGTTAAGAGACCAGTTCACCTGTAACTCACAGATAACCTAGCAATTTTAGTTATTGTTCCTGTGTAATTACCCTGAGTACTGGGAGTTTAATTATCTCCACTTTATGGTGCTGGTAACTTCCTCAACAGAGCAAGGATGAGCTCAGAGCTGCCAGAAGTCACAGCCTGACATATTAACATAAGCAGAAATCAATAATACTTAAAGATAACACACAACACTACTGACTGCAGCAGCTGGGAAGCAGACTGACTGCTCACTGTACCACCCTCATCATGGAGCTGATAATCAGCATAAGGTTATATGGTCAGCTATGGGCAGAAAACCTTAGAATTAGTCTCGCCTCAAATTATCAAAAAGTGAGAAGCAGAGCCCTTAAAACACCTCAGTGTACCTCAGTATAAAAGACAACAGGAATATAATCACAGACACTTGCATGCAGAACTAGTGAGGATAAAACAGAAAAAAAAATGTGATTAAGCTTGGTCTTGTCTAGGTCACTAATTAAGGAACAGAAAAATTCCTCAAAAGTTGGAGAGAGACAGCAATATGAAAATGCCAAATTACTCTGTAAAACAAGAACAACAGAATTTTAGCTTACACATCCGGAAAGACATGCCCCTTACCTTCAGAAGTAGAGCAGTTCTGGGAATTTTACAGAGGACATTAGAACACATTTACAATTCAACAGATAAACCTGGCAGCACAGATAAAGGGTGATGTTATAGGATGATTCTCATGAGGTAACAGCTGGCTACATTATGAGGGTTCTTACCTATATAACATGTGCAAGAACAGTGACATTTCCATAAAGAAGGAAAGTTTAAGATCTGAATGGAGAAAAATCTGCTTTTTACTTTCTCCAGGGAAAGAGAAAATAATTTACAAAATCAGTTAAGATACATCTATCTTACATAAACCTGCCCTGGTGTCTTGTTCCCTATGACTTGTGGTTAAGCCATAAAACTATTGAGGGCTTGAGCTCAATCATAAAGTTCAGTACAAAAATAATCCCTATCCCCAGGAAACCTTACATGGGGTGAACCATTAGAGGGGTCCTAATATAACTACACCAATCAAAACGTGTGGCTTAGCCTCATATTTTGCCATGGCTGAGACTCTGGACCCCAGAGCAGACCTGGCTTCCAGTGCTGCCAAAGCAACAGCAGAAAATCTTGCAGGCAAAGGTGAGTGTAGAAGTCCATAAGGCACCAGAGCTGAGGATCACTGACCTGATATTTTTCTTTTCCTGTTGTGTTTTAACCAGAGTTATCGCCAAGTCCGTCTGAATGAACTCTTACAAGAGCACTCGAGAGCAGCCAACCTCATTGTCCTGTGAGTTGCAAGATTTTTGATTCAAAGAATAATGTGTAATGGGATTCTGAACTGGAGCTACAGAAACCCTTGTGTTAATTCACTGAGCACAAAGTAATCTTTTAAGTACCTTCTGGAGGACTTGCATCTGGACTGATGCTTCTCTGGGACTGCACTGAGTATGAATCTTTCCTTGTGATGAAGCAATTGTATAAAGGAAGAGAGGCCACCAATAAAATTACCAAAAAAGGCCCTTGCCAGAATCTATTTTTATTTACAGACATTTTTTATGCACAGCTCCAATAAATTAGCTTACACTTGTGATGCACAGATAAACCTCTACAGTTCTATTAATTCAGTCTCAAAAAAAGGGATGGTCATATAATGCTTACCACAAATTGACCCAAATTTTAAAATTCCCATCTCACAGCATCTGCAGATCAGAAAATAGGCTGATGGACTACAAAATTGTGCATGTGTTCCCTTTTTATCCTTTTTTTTAAAAATCGTACTATGTGTGAGTTTTATGACCCCAAAAATATTCTTTACCAGTTTAATTCTACAATCAAAAGCAGTTCACATCCAGTACAGTCAGGTGAGCAAGGGTTTGCAAATTAAGGCCTAATGATATGAAAACAATCTTGTAGAGTAATTATATCAGAGTTGTATATGAACAGTGATGTTTTCTGCTTAGTATTTAATGAGAAGCCTGGGCTACCCCTGCCTTCATAATGATAATTTTATTTTTCCCTCTGCCCAAACAGGAGCCTCCCTGTAGCAAGAAAAGGAGCAGTGTCTGATTACCTGTACATGGCTTGGCTAGAAATTCTCTCCAAGAACCTTCCTCCAGTCTTAATAGTCAGAGGCAACCACAAAAATGTACTGACTTTCTATTCTTAGAAAAACATCAGTGCCTGGAATATGCCATGCTTGATTCCAATAGCTATGTTTTTAATGGCAATGGTTCATCAAAGACACACTCACTTAATGCAAGTCTAAAATTATAATATTTGACTGATTTTTTTTCAAAAATCCAAAGCAAAGAATTAGAAAAAAAAATGTAATGGTCCCTGCTGGTGTTACTCTCCAGTACAGGCAAAAGAAGGAAAATCTACCTATATGTCATATGAGACAGCAAATATTTTGAGCACACAAAGAAGAAATTTTTCTGATTTTATAAAGTATTAAAAGGTTTTTGATATTTATCCTAGAAAGCAAAAATTAACTGCAATAAAACAGAAAGGATTAAATCTCTAAATATTTTTTTCAAACTGCACTATCAATAATTGCTAATGGGCACAGAGTAGGATTAAAATGAAATGCACCAACTTGTGAGACAAAAACATGTATGGCATCCATCAGGTGTAACTCATGAACTGACAGAATGCAAGTAGAACACATGCAATGATTTTTGACTGTAATATTGCCAAATTAAGACCTATGCCTACAGCAGATGCTTTTAACTAAAATGTTCTGCTAATTTAAATTAATTCAAACACTTCCAATTTAGTCACAAAAAAAAATAGATATATAAAATATGGACTTTATTACAAGACTTGATAATGCATTTTCAAGCTCTGACATGCAATGGAACATGTGATTGAAATAATTAAATGTTGTAAGTAAATTTCACCAAAAAAAATTAGTAAAACACTAAATATTCTGACAATTTTTGCTATGTATTTTAGGGTTAATAAAATCTGACATTATACACTGGGATAATAAGTATAGTGATTTATGTGATTAGAAAACAAAAACTCATTAGGTGAGTAGAATGCCTGACTTTTGATTTATAGAAAAGATTTCTCTCTTCTTTGACTTCCTAAATAATATTAATTATACACCAACTTAAAATAAAGGCAATTCATTAAGTTGTGTAATTTTTCTATTTTCTATTCTGCAATGTTATGGTACTTTATAATTTCAGCTGTCAAGAAAAACAGCTTCTCTTTTTAATGGGTAAAGCTATATCCTATGTGTAAGCACAATTTAAATTAAAGATCATCAAGGAACATTTATTTATTTTCTGTAGTCCTGCAACTCCTTTGCAGAGATCAACCAACATGAAAGCCAGGGAATCCTGAATTTCACTAAATGTATATTTTAAAGCAAGCCCCAGCTTCCATCTTGATTGAATTATTAGAATTTAACTTGTAGTGGATTTAGCACTCCATCTCCAAAAATGACAAATATTTAATGTTCTTATTTTTTCTGAGTTCAACAGCAGCAATTCAGCAGAACATGGTATTGTGGCCCAGTAATCTATGCTTTATTTTCTCTATCTATTAAAGGCAGGATATTAAATATTGATATTTTCTCATTATGTTCTTCCTTTGCTTCTCACACATTTACAATCAGGCTGAAGGATCATTTTACAATCTAACTGCATTACACAGAAGTTTCCTCCATATGCCAAACTTCCTGCACAACTCTGAGCAAACCAAAGCTCACATTCTGCACCTGCAGAACAAGACTATTCTCATCCTCCACAGTGATGTCAGCAGTGGTACAGGAGCTTGCTGCATGCTGCCAGGTCCTTGCAGCTCCTTGTAGAATTGTAATGGTCACCATGCTCTCCACCTCACACAGATACAATCTGAATGGCACCCAGCCAAAGCCAAGCTTTCAGAGAGGCTCCACTTAGGCTTTGTGGGTTTCATATCACAACCTACACAAGGACCTGGAGGGATTCTACACCTCTGTTAAGCCCTTTAATTATGCATATGACTGGGGATTGTTTCTTAAATATTCCCAAGTACTGTAATTCTCAACCTGTAGGGAACATGGACCCTAACTGTTCTGGGGACCCTAAGCAGATCCAAAAAGAGAATGAGCACAAAATGAATCAGCAATGGCCACTTTAAACACTACTCACACTTCTCTCTCACAAACACACTGCTGTGGGCATTGCAATAATAAATCATAAGAAATACCTTTCTAAATAAATAGTCATAAAAAACAAAGTACTAACATACACATTTCTATAAAATTGCATGCTTGTACTACAGTGACTAATTAGAAGCTGTACTCACACAACACTGTAATAGCATAAACTCAGGATGCAACAGCACTTAACTACCTGAAGGTGTTATGTCCACAAATTCACAAGAAATTTAAACAAAGTATTTTCCTAGCAGCTTCTACTCTCTGTTCCTCACCATGTTTTCTGAATGTTTGTGGACCAATTTGGAGAGCATATTAATTATAAACTATCTTAAATTGCACCTTAGATGGCAAAGGTTTGTTAGTTCACCTACCTCATTTCCAGCTCTGTTGCAGTTCAGACAGCCACAACACACAGAGTAACACCTCACCACTTCAGAAGGCTGCAAGCATCTGCCCTTTCTTGTTCTTTATCCCCACCTTTCATACCCTCATGGTTCTTGCACTGCACCTGTGTGCCCTCTGTTCCCTTTGTGGTTGGTCAGTGCCCCTGGGCACTCCATGGCTCATTGCTGTCAATGCTGCTCACCTGCTTCTCACAGCTGTGCCCACTGGGGATGAGGCTCAGCCAGCCCCGCTCCCAGTCACCCCAAACTGTGTGCCACAACACAGCCCCACTGCCAGTCACCCCAAACTGTGTGCCACAACACAGCCCCACTCCAATCACCCCAAACTGTGTGCCACAACACAGCCCCACTCCAGTCACCCCAAACTGTGTGCCACAACACAGCCCCACTCCAATCACCCCAAACTGTGTGCCACAACACAGCCCCGCTCCAGTCACCCCAAACTGTGTGCCACAACACAGCCCCACTGCCAGTCACCCCAAACTGTGTGCCACAACACAGCCCCACTCCAGTCACCTCAAACTGTGTGCCACAACACAGCCCCGCTGCAGTCACCCCAAACTGTGTGCCACAACACAGCCCCGCTCCAGTCACCCCAAACTGTGTGCCATAACACAGCCCCGCTCCAATCATCCCAAACTGTGTGCCACAACACAGCCCCGCTCCAGTCACCCCAAACTGTGTGCCACAACACAGCCCCGCTCGAGTCACCCCAAACTGTGTGCCACAACACAGCCCCGCTCCAATCATCCCAAACTGTGTGCCACAACACAGCCCCGCTCCAGTCACCCCAAACTGTGTGCCACAACACAGCCCCACTCCAGTCACCCCAAACTGTGTGCCACAACACAGCCCCACTCCCAGTCACCCCAAACTGTGTGCCACAACACAGCCCCGCTCCAGTCACCCCAAACTGTGTGCCACAACACAGCCCCGCTGCAGTCACCTCAAACTGTGTGCGTACACAGTTCTTTATATAAGTTATGCATAAAGCAACTGCTGAATTTTAATCATCAAGTTAGTAACTAAATTAATTACATGTCTGACATCTCTAGGAAAAAATACAGCTCTAATGCTGTCTAGCACATTTTTAGATGATATCACACTACCAATTCTGCAAGTTTATATAGTTTAGGCTGGATTTGGTCAGTCACGATAAAAGCAAGCATGGGTAAAGTGACCAGGGACATTTATGTGTGAAAATACCATTGCTATAAAGCAAAGACAAAGAATATTTTGAATTTTGTTCAAAAGCCTAGGCATTCTGCACAGCTAAGCTTGTGCCTAAGGGCCTTTTAAAATTATCCACTATTGCTCCTCTCATCAGTGAATCTTACCTCTCTCTCCTAATGTTAGTGGAGCTCCAACAGGTATCACAGAAGGCATTTCATCATAGTTCAGAGACTACACATTCCTTACATCTTTTTACAATCACTGGCAAGTTGCCCATCTTGGTCACATACCCCTAAAGTACAGTCCAGGCAATGCTGTCCAGAACAGTATTCTTCCAACGTGTTTTTCACTAGATCACAACAGAGGTGCTTTTTGAGGGGATTGTTTATTTTATTTTTAAATCAGCTACCCAACAATACCAGTAGAAAGGCTACCTAACCAAAAAGGCATTGCATTGTGAGGATTAACAACTGTAACTACACTGCAAAAAGCAAGTTGTTATCCTGCTTCACACTCGAAGGAGTTTCCACTCAATCTTTATCATCACAAAGTACAAAGCTCCAGCATAGGAAATTTCATCAGTCTTAAATCTCAGCAATTTCCATTACATCTTTGAAACGTCCTACCAAAGGCTTTCCTGACTAAGCAATACTAATCCTCAGAAAACCTAGACAATTCTCATTTTTTCTCTCTTTTTCTCTAATTCCATATGGGATTTCAAGATCTTTTTGGCAAAAGCAGTTTCAGCACCTGATCAGTAGTTTACAAGCCAGAGACATCAACAGGTAAAGGAATCTGCACTGCAGTTGTACATATGGGGCAAACGGCTACAAGCAGTCTTAGCTACTACTGACTCATTTAACTCCCCTTAGCTGTTTGTCACCTCCCTTCAGACAGAGGTCCCTGACCTGTCAGCAAAGCTGGGGGAACAGAATGTGAGTAACTCTCAGTATTTTCAGCTTGAATTTCAAGGGTCTCTCTCAAACTTCTTCCTCTGGTGGTTTGGTGTCATTGGACTTCAAGGAAGTGAGTGTGGATCACTCCACGATCCTGCTCTGTCTCCCTTGTCTCCCTGCTCTGTCTCCCTGTCTCTCCAACTCTTGGCAGCAGAACAAAAACCTTCAGTGCTGCAGCTCCTTGCTTAATGAGTGACTCATCACTCAAGTTACAGATGAGGAAAGTCAAGGTTTCGCAGATGCTGTGCTTCAGCAGAGGTCAGGCCACTGCTCAAACATCTGCTCATGCTGGTACCTAGGGCACAGCCCCCTGGCAGCTGTGTGGGCCACCGAGACCCTGTGGCCAGCACGGCTGAGGGAACACCTCACACTGGCCTCGGCTCTGCAAGGAAAAATGGAAAAAAACAAACACAGCAAGCTGCAGCTCACATTCTCCACAAACAAGTGCAATATCCCACAGTCATGCCATTGGCTGGAATTTCATCAGAGGAAATTAGGTTTCAAACAAAATCAAACACACTAAGGTTGTCTGGAACAGAGTAAAAAGCAATGGCAAAATTCCACAACCCCCATGCTGTGCTGCAAACATGCAATCAAAAATAGCGTTTTATTATAAACAGACAACATCATAACAGCCTTTTTAAATTGCAAACCTTAATCATTATGAAAAAGATAGCTGTGATAAGTAAGAATGGGGTGGGAAATCGTTGTTTTAAAGCCAGGGTTTTCTTCTAACAAAAATCCTCATTTTAACACCAAAACTTCAATGGGGAGAATTTTGTGGCTATTACCCCGAAAGAGGCTCTGTTTCTTTCTGTGTACAACAAAGCAACCTCCACTCCTGCCGTCAGTCCAGGCAAAAAGGCAGATGATTTCGGTTTATCCAGTATTGTTTTTCAAAGTTGGGAGGAAATGCCCGATGGAGAGCAGCACTAATCAGCGATCAGGAATGCTGGAAGGTTTACTGACTCTACAGAGCAAGCAACACATTCCCAGAACCAAGGTAAACTTGGTTTTAGACTTCCAGCATAAGGCTGGGGGCTTCCCCCTTGTAAAGATCTGGAAAAAAACAGGTGTCACTCAGCTGAGTTCTTTCTCCTTAATATTTTTGGACGAGTCCTCCTCTCTATTATTCATGGGCTTCCAGGCTATCTCAAGCAGAGTTTAGAACCCAACCTGCCTCACCAAGTCTGGCCATTCATAAAATTGATCCTTTTCTACGCTATAATGGAGGATGAAGTTGTAAATTCCATAAAGTCCAGCTTGTATAAATAAACATTTACAATTAGATATTAGTTTGATACAATTTCAATTCCTATTAACTTCAATTTTTGGATAGCTTACATCAGAAGCCATAAAATATTTTCAGTAGTTTTTTCACATGGGTCTGTGTTACACATATATTCTCCTCCAAACAGCTCATACTATTTAGACTGAAAATACTGAACAGGAATAAAAGCCCACACTGGGACAGTCTTAAAAATACCTTTTGCAACTGAACTGCAATGTGTAGAAAAGGTTTCACTGCCATCTGGCTGCATTTAGAAAATGTAACGTAGCAAGGAGACAATCACATACACTTAAAGAGTTTGAAACAAAAATCACAAAGACTAGTTGTTTGACAAAATCTAGACCAGCAAAAAGTCTGTAGCTATTATGCAGAGTCAAATAACTCCATTAGCCTCACCAGGGACAGTTTTGAAACTATGAATCCAATGGATAGTCTTTTCAGGCCATAGCAGAGCCATGGGGGAATTCAGGAAATTCCCTACTCCTAGGGATATAGATATATCCTGTAGAATATACCTATATACAGATAGATATGTAGAGAGAAAGACATAGATATAGGAAAAATAGGGGGGAAATTACATCATAAATCGAATGGCAAGATGGCTGAGAGTATTAAAGACAATGAAATAATCTTCTGCTTCAAGACAGAACAGGGCAGGCCTAGCACTGATAGATTTTCCCATCCACCTCGTCGTCAAGAACTGTTCTCTCGTAAGGCCACTTCTGTGGTGGCTTGACCATTTCTGAAGGAGTCTCTTTCTGCCTCTACTCTGTGCAACGTGCTCTAAGAAGATCTGCTTTAACAGCAAGATTAGACGGATGTTCCCCAGAGGTCCCGCTCAGCCCCAACCACTCCGTGACTGGACAGGGGTCCGTGTCGCGGACAGGGCAGAGCGCCGCCCCGGCTGAGCGGCGCGGAACAAGGCCGGCCCCGGGGCTCCTGAGGGCTCCGCCCGCCCGCCCGTGCAGCCACAATCGCGTCCCCCGGCAACGCCGCGCGGCCCGCGGGGTCCGCCCCCAGCCTGCGGCAGCGCCGCCGCCACATCCCGAGGGGCGCCGCGGGCCGGGCTGCTGCCCGAGGGGCTGCGCCGGCAGGTAGAGCCCGGGCAGGGGGAGAACGGAGCGCCGGCGCCTCCGCCCGCGCCCCATGAGCCGTGCGGACCGCGGCGGGGAGCGCCGGGCGAGCGGTCCATGGCGCGCTTCCCACACGGCGGCGGCGGCGCTATGTTGGCCCGGTGCCTCCGGTGGCTCCGGCACCCCTGCGGGCGCTGTAAGGAGGGCTGGGGGAGTTGCGGGGAAGCACACACTGCCCAACCCGCAGCCCTCGGGGGCTTTGGGGCATACACGCTCCCCAGCCGCACCGCGGAACCGCTCGGGGGCCGCCGGCTGTGACGCAGCGGCCGCGATTTGGGGCGATGGGCGAGCCCCGCCTGCCACACGGGGCGGGACCCCCGGCGCGGGCGCGGGGTGCCCCGGAGGAGCTGGGCGAGCCCATTCTCACCGAGGGGGGAACGGGGTTGCGCCGCGCGCGGAGAGGCCGCGGACGGGCCGGTTTCCCCCCCTGCTCCCGCCCCCATGGGCCGCGCCGGGGCTTGGCGGGTTTTTGGCGGGCGGGCGGCCGTCCCCTCACCGCGTCTCTCCCGCTCCCTCAGCCATGCCCGCCTCCGAGGCCGTGCCGCAGCCGTCCCCCAGCAAGAGGCAGAAGGGCTCGGGGCCTGGAGAGGCCTCCGCACGGCTGCGCTTCACCAAGCTGTCCGAGAACGCCTTCGCCCCCTCCAGGGGCTCCGCGCGGGCTGCGGGCTACGATCTGTACAGGTGAGGGAGGGTGAGGGTACGGCACCCGCCGCGGCAGCCCGCGCTCGATGCCGCCCCTCTCGGCGCGCCCTGGGCAGGGGGCTCCGGCGGCTGAGAGGGCCCTCGTGGCCTCCTGCCGAGCTGAGCCCCCGGACAGTCTCTCTGGCCATGCAGGAGAGGAGGCCAGGGCCGATGTAGTCATAGCTTCCTTGATCCTCCATCCCTGATCATTTTCGGGTATCTGTGTTATAGCCATGTTATAGCATTGATTTCATCAGGCACAGATGCAGCCGTCGGCTAAAAGTCAGGCTTGACAGAGCATCCAGAATTGCTGTTGGTGCTCACATTGGCCAGGTTGCGTTCCTGTTGAAAAAATGGTAGCGCACTTGTGCTTTTCTGCTTTCCTCTTGGCCCCGGGGTTGCTGCCTGCCGAAGGGCCTTGCAGCATTTTTATAGGGCTCCTAGCTGGAAACCGCGTGAGATGATGTACAGACTCAGGCTTTGGTTTGTTTGAGTTAATAATGACCCTTATTCATTGGCCTCCACTATGTTCAGGAATACCTGTAGCTGGGCTTGTGGTTGTTTGCACAGTGCTTCTGTGATTAAGTCACTAGTTTTGAACGAGTGAACTTTGCTGCCGCCACTTCTAACTTACCTTCTTTAGTATTACGTAGAATAACCAGCCCTTTTCTTCCTTCACCTCTCTGACTTCTTTCCTGAAGATCTACTGCACCACACTTTACCCTTTTTTCTTTTTATCCCTTTCATCTCACTAGGTTTGTTTTTGTTCTTGTTCCAATGTTGCACTGTAGACCTGGAAAATTCTGTTTTGTAGAAAACCTTTCAGTGCTTCCCAGCATTTAAAAAACAGTTCTTCATCAAGGTCAAGACATGACAAGTATTGTCACTACTGCTTTTCATTAGGACTCCAGTTGGGTAGCTTCAGCAAGCTCTTAAAATCTCTGTAGTTCAGAGTTTCCAGGAGACTCATGTGAATCATGAACTGTCAGACTGCTCAGGAAAAAAAACATTGTTGCCTAAAAGTTTACTTAATAGATTATTATTTTTGACTACCACTGGTTTATTTGCTGTAGAAAGCTTAATCAGATTGTATTATTCATAAAGTTTTTGCTATTGCACAAAAAAATGTGCAACCATGTTCACCTAATGATTACTTTAAACTTGTATTTTTTTATATTGTACTAATTAAAGACCATTTGAAAGGAGTGTGCTGTTCAAATGACACTTCTGGAATCTTGCCATCTGATGGATGTTGCCATCAGAATGGCAACATCTTGTGTTTATGATCTGCATTAAATTTCACAAATCTGTAAATATTTGTTGTTTAAATCTCATGGTATAAATTCCCTGGCAGATTAATTCTGGGTAATTTAGTACCTTAAGTTACAGTAAAGAATTTTTTTAAAATATTCTATAGAAACTAGTGTTTCTTTCTTTAATGTAGTGCCTATGATTGTGTGATACCACCCATGGAAAAGGCTGTGGTGAAAACAGACATTCAAATAGCACTTCCTTCTGGATGCTATGGCCGAGTAGGTGAGTACACAGCTGTCAAAAGGCTGCAGAGTCATTCTAGAACAGGTTTGACACCATCTTCACATTTAGATTCTGCCTAAAGCTTTCACAATTAGTCAACACAAAAAAGAGATGTCACGTGGCTGTGGGATTTACTAAATCTTGTAGTATTTTCCTGTTACCTGTTGTCAGATACGTTTGAGGTTTGGTGTATGTTGGGTGACCAAAGGATGATCAGCAAAAATGCCTGTACTCTACATACAACTTCATAGGCTCCACAGTAGTTCATTTTTTGTATGCAGTTTCAGAATTCCAGTCACAAAGACTAATAGGTATTGGACACAGAGAAAATGCATCCCTGGTTGTTTAAAAATTAACCCCAGAGCACCAGTGTAGTAGAATTTGATTACATATTGTGATAGAATAGGTGAGAGAACCTGTACTATATATTCTGTTTATTTTGTGCATTCTTTATCTGAATTATGTATAAATTCTTAAAGTAAAAAAGCAATAGCCACTCCAGGGGAAGAAAATGATCAGAATTTGCTGTGTCCTTTTATGTAAAAGAACACATGCATGTCTCTTATCCCAAGGAAAATTTTAAAGATCATATCATTTTTAGTTCCTCATCCCAGTAGACTAAGGTAAGTAAAAACCCAAATCCCCACACATAATTTCTCTGTGTATAATACTGCTAAGGAAATTCCTTGCCAGGTATTGTTTGCCTTCATAACTTAAATGGATTGACCTAATATTCTTCTGAGATGATGCTGAACCAGTGGTAGTCACCAAAAATAAACCAAGATTAGACAGTCTGTCTGCTCCAGTTGCCTCCCTTGGAGAAACCTACTCTGCAATTGCAGGCCAAATAAAGATACGTTTCCATTACTTAGAAATTGCAACTTTTTTGTAGCCTGTTGCAGTTGTTATTCTGTTTAATATATATGTAAACTGTTACAGTAATTTCTGTAATATGTTTATTTTAAAAAGACTGTGGAAACAATTGTCATTGCCAAGACTCTGTGCAAACACATTGTATAACCTATAAATACTGTCTTTTAAAAGAAATAAATTGTAATACTTAAAAAATCTTTTCTAGCACCACGTTCTGGTTTAGCTGCAAAGCACTTCATAGATGTTGGAGGTAAGCTTTTTGTTCTTTTTATTAAGACTTGGTAAGTATTGCTCACAGAAGCGCCTTCGTTTCACACTGTAATGTGCAAATAAATGATGGTTTCTTGGGAAATCTGGCAAAAGGAGATACCTGGGTAACACCTGAAAGAGACAGGTCATCATAATTATGTTAAAACTTTGTTAATTATAAAAAAAAAATTACTTATTTTTTTATATAATAACTGTATCATACTTCTGTAGGCAGTGCCTGCCATAGAAGTTACTTTGTGGCTTAGGCATTACAGATGCTTCTACATGCTGGTTTCTCAATTTTTTCAACCAGCAAGTTAACTTGAGAATTGCAGGTTTTTCTAAATTTGCAAAAGTCAGGGGATACTCCCAGTGTTACAAGCACCTTAATTAGGAAGCTGTTCAGAAATGCCATTGGATTAACCCAAAACATTACATGAGAGCTGTGTAAATACCTTTTCCACACTGGAACTAGTGCAGAGATTGCAGGATAACTGGGGATCATTTGCACTACAATTTTTTCAAAAGCTGAAGGAACTACTTTAAAAAATAGGTTTTTATTCTTAAATGTGCATTTTGTGGTTCAACATTAAAACTTCAAGGTACACTCATACTACAGTTTCCTCTGGTGTTAGTAATCTCTAATTACATTGTATAAGCTGGGGAATGTCTTGGAATGGCATTTCATTTTAGTATTTAAATTATTTCTGCACGTAGACTTCAAAATACATACTTGGGACCACAGGGAGGCCCAAACTCATGTTTTCTACTGGAAATACATTTCCTCTATCTGAGACAAAAACTCTAAAGAAGCAGAATATAATTGCTCCGAATGTGCACTGGTAGCCTGTCTTCTGAACTATGTAGTTAATACAGTCACACAAAACACAGGAGTAAGCTAGTTTTATAGTCTTGGTACTAGAATACAGCTGTATGACAGTCATTTCCTTACAGCTCTGATTCTGTTACCTTGCCAGAGGCACAGGATTTGGATCTGTGCAAATCCATAGCTCTCAAATGAAATGTTAGAGTTAAGAACAGATTTCTGCTTGACACTGAACGAGCTGAAGTTAGCGGAACAAATGGGGCCTGAATTTAGTCCAGCTGTCTTGATTTCAGAAAAGGTATTGCTACTAAAATGAGTAGTACAGTGGTAAAGCACTTTTTGACATGTGATGGTGTTTTTTCAGTTCCTTTTGCAAGACTGATTAGCATTTTTAAATGTCTCAGTATTTACATGTATTTTGTTAGTTTAGTTGTGCATCAGAAGTATAAAGGATGTCATTATGAGATACTGTAATCATTTATTAATCTAAACCTTATCTAATCTAGTCATTTCATACACTGACATTTACTAACTGGGTATCTCTCAAAATTCTTTCTCATGACAGCTGGTGTTATTGATGAGGATTACAGGGGAAATGTTGGCGTGGTACTGTTCAACTTTGGCAAGGAGACATTTGAAGGTAAGTGTTAAGCCTGGCAGAGCCTATTTTCAGCCATCTGACTGAGAACAAGAAACTAATTTTTTTTTTAATTTATGCAGAGGTAGAACTAGCTGGGAACATCTTTCTTCTCTCAGTTAACAAAAACACAACTATTTCAAAATGTCCTCTCAGGGGAACATGTAAAGATTCTACTCATAGCTAATTAAACCGCATGCAAAAAAACTGCTCCCAGAACCACCACACCACCAGAAAAGCAAACCAAAACATCCCTATTTAGCTAAGCTTTAGATTCACAAGCTGTACTGAAATGCAACTTTTATTAAGTTACTACCTTTCTCTGAAAAAAAAAAAATTATCTGAGCAATTTGAGAAAAACTTTCTCCAGAATCTGGGAAACATGAGTAATAAAGACAGGATTTTCCCTTTATTACACTTTCTTTCTGCAAAAAGTCAGTTTTAAGTTTCAGTGCCCAGTCGCAAGAGATGTGCTTTTGTGGCCTCTTCTGCATCTTCAC
Source organism: Anomalospiza imberbis (assembly GCF_031753505.1). Classification (NCBI taxonomy): domain Eukaryota; kingdom Metazoa; phylum Chordata; class Aves; order Passeriformes; family Viduidae; genus Anomalospiza; species Anomalospiza imberbis. Next base: position 10,823,045 of record NC_089693.1, on the reverse strand, counting down.
ATCACAAGCTGCTTATGGAAGTTCTGTGAGCCAGATTAGTTATTAGTGAGAAACTCGGTTTTCCTTGTATCAGTTTGCCTTTTCCCCCCAAATTCATGGGTCCAGCTGTCTCTCCCTCTCTGCAGTACTTATACATAATGAACTTAAGATGCCAGAGAATGGCAGCAGGAATGAATGGAAAGGCCTTGAGCTGGTACAGCTGCTGACAGTCACCAGCGAAGGACCAAACAAAAGTTTATCTTAACCTGTATTTTTATGGGTCTGTTAACATCTGCTTAGATAGGTTTCTAATAAGTGTTTTCACTTTTAGTATATTCTGATATTCTTTAAAGGAGATTGTCTAAAGTCTATATTCATTGTTCACTTTTTTGAAGGAACTAATGTTTTAACTTCTCTGCAGTTAAAAAAGGGGATAGAATTGCCCAGCTCATTTGTGAACGCATTTATTATCCTGAGCTAGAAGAAGTTGAAGTAAGTTGCCAAAAGAAAATATTTCTGCTTTTCCAATGGTTATTAGTTTAAGATACTTGTATATAAGAGGAAATTTATTATATAGATAAATACTTGGCTAAAATTACTTTCAGTGGTAAAATTGCATAGCAGCACTACTACCTGAATGAAGGTGTTGATTCTTTGTACATACTTGCATAGATTTTTATTTTTCTTTTTTGGTAAGTTTTCAGAGTTTTTGAGGAACAGTTCAGTATATACTAGAAATGGTTGTCTCACAAGCATTTGTTTAAGCTTGTACAAAAGATATTCTAAAGAGTCTTGCATACATTTTTTTGTTTCTTAATTATAGCTCTTGTTACAAGTAAATGGTAGACAATATCTCTTGTATAGAAACAAAAGGCAAGTTAAGGCACTAAATCAGCTTATCATAATTGATGTCTTTCAGGCTCTGGATGATACAGAACGTGGTGAAGGTGGCTTTGGCTCTACTGGAAAGAACTGAAAATTACTTGAATATGCTTTCTGGTTTTGTTTTTTTGTTATAATATTTCTAAATTTTCATCTGAATTAGAAGTAGGATTTTTGGAGTACATAAAAATATTTCAAGTTTTATTGAGACTTCTCCCTATCTATCCTCCAGTGAATTTGTCTGCATAATGAGGAAATATGCATGACTGGCTTGACTTACTAGTTGAAGTATTATTTTCTCTTTCACGATGTTTGGTCCTCAGCAATAAGAACGCATTGTTTATGTGGCAATTATAGTGTAATAAATGAAAAAATAACTTAATGATGTACTTTATTTTACTCACCTAAACTACAACAGACAATTGTTCCCTTCCCAGATTTTTTAGACTTCTGAAAGCTATCTTCAGCATGGTTCAGGATTTCATACTAAGAGATTATTTCATACAGCATCAGTGACAGCATCAATAGGACTTCCCACTTTGACACCAAAATCACAATAAGACAAAGATATTTAATATTGCATCTTTTACAACCTGTACAAATACTTGTGTTTCTATTCAAAGCTAAAGTTCTGACTTTGATCTTTAGCTCATCTTCAAGTGGCAAATTTTTCAGCTCTCTTCTATTAAAAGAAAAAGCAATACAGAGTTTGAGTTAAATAAGACAACTCATCTGGAAATAACTTTTGTGTAGTAAGTAAGAGCTATGAATTACACTTTTGGAATATTTGTTACAAATTTATCAATATGTTACTATATGGAAGAAAATATCCGAATTATTGAAGCAGTGCACAATTTGTTTTTTTAAGTTCACTTTTGTCCAGTTAACAGAATTTTTTTTTAATCTATCCTAGACCTGATCCAATAAGTGTGGAATTTCTTAAATGGCTCTCTAACTTTTAGGTGAAAGAACATGCAAAGAGAAGAGAAGAAACAAAAAAGGAAAGAAAAGTGACTATTTTCCCACTTTACATAAAAGAATTAAAAAAGGCTCTGAAGCTCTCAAACACTTTCTTCCTGCAGCTGTCTGTACTTTAAGATTTTCTTATCTGGAAGACCACAGGTAGGAAACACCGTGCTTTAAGTTTTAGGAATGGAAAGGTGCGCCCTTTTGGTATTATTTCATGTTCTTGTCTAGAACTATTTTTAGTGAAGCAGGCCCAAAACACTATACATTTTATACATTTTATCCTGCCCACCCCTGCAAGGAGCTGGAAAATAACAGTGTAACAGCATTCAGATCCCTTCAGGGAAGGGATAGGCATTACTCTGGCTTGGCAGTGCCAAAACGAAGTAGATTCTCCTTTGTCTAGGGTAGAAGCCTTTTCCTCTAAGCGCATGACACGCTGATCAGTCGGTTTGCTGTTGCTCCTTACCCCTCATCGCAGTGCTGTACTTGGATCTGTACACCCAGACAGACCATCAGGAGCAGGCACACCCTGCAAAAGGCCACTGTAAGCAAGGAGCACATCATACCAGTGCACTCTAAATGAACTGGGAAAGCTGAGCTTGACACTAATTTTATTCAATTCTGTAAGGAACTTAAAGGCTATTTAAATGTGTTAAAATCTATGATCCTTTAGTGAAAAGCTGTTTCATCTTCCTGGACTGTAAGTCAAGAGAAAGTTTTGCTGCAATTTTTAGTTTCCACCTCCCAAAGCAAAAACCCAGCAGGGGTTCCACTAACGCAAGTCCTTTTTTTAAAAAGATGCTACAAGAGATCTCACTTGGAACAGCAACCTACAAGGAAGAAGGTAGAGTTCAGGTGATACTCATTATTTGTTGTACCTGATGGAAACTGATCTGATTTCCATTTTTGAAAATAATGCTAATACTACAGATTTTGAGATAAGTATTTGCTAAAAAAACCCCACAATCTCAGGAGCTATCTCAGACTTAAGAGGAAAAATCAAATTTACATATACATGTCTGCACTAACTTGTCAACATTAAAACCATTATCTGTCATTACCAGAAAAGGCTCACTTGTTTTGAAAATCCGTGTGGTGGAGATTCTTTCCATTGTTTCTCAGTACTTCTCTAGAGAAGCATGTGGTGAGTTTTAGATTGCTGCAAGGCCCTTCCCTGTAAGGACCTTGGGAATGTTTATCTGAAATGAGGAACGCTTTCAAACTTACCTCTACACTGAGCTCCTCTGTGTGCACCAAGCCATTGCACATGGGTAAGGAATTCTGGTAATTCCTGTTAGAGTATTAGGGTTTGCTTTTCTTCAATAGAAGTAGCAAATCTATGAAAGACAAATATTTTTACCCAGGCAACAAGAGTTACCAATGTACTGAAAGTTCTAGAGTTGATACTGCTACTGCAGATCAAGGCCTGCGTTTGAAACTTGTAGAAACTTTGTACTGGGAGTGAGTAGAGGCTTCTTAAAACAGCATTTGCTACTTTATTGTTCAAACCAAGCTATCTAGATATTTTTTATTTATAGTCCCATAATTTTGTTAATATGAAAAACAATACCCTCCCAATTATTTTCATGTTCCCTTTTTCCTATAATATCTACGTTACAAAAGTATATTATCTTGGTATCTGGCAAGAGAGAGGGGACTGGGAAACAATCTCTTTTTCATTACTTTATTACATTACCTAGTTGTAAATTAGTTTTGTAATTCAGTGACATACTGCCTAAGTGTGTCATTGAGTGCACATGCTTCAGCTCAGGCAAGTTCGTTCAAAAGTTACCCAACAGTGTGCACAGGGGTCACTTCTTTGTAGACAGATTCATGTCTCCAGAGCCTGCCACTGGGGTGTGATCCCCAGGGCTCGCTGCTGGTACGAAACCGAACAGATGTAAAGCTATTTCCAAAGTAACAAAATGAAAATCACTTGAAGTAAAAATTACATTGGACTATTCTCCACTACCACTGACCAGATCCAGGCAAAGCTACTCATTCAACTACTCACGTCGGCGAGAGGAGTTACCTAAAGCTTGAAGAACAATCTTGTGGAACATCCTCTGTGTAAATGAAACATGAAGCCTTTATAAATTAAAAGTAATTTGTTGGGAATTCTTATCTATAGCAGAAAAGAACATTTTCCTGCAAGGAAAGGAGGACATTATTGACTAACAATCTACTTCCTGTTTTTTTAGAAATGGATTTGACTTGTTACAGGGATAGAGAAAATCTGGCCTTTCACCCCAGGTGAATTTGGAAAAAAGTTGAGAAGCTTAGCCCCAGATTCACCTTCATGGTTTGATTTCTGAGATCTGAGAGGGTTCTAGTTTTGATTTCAGCTGCAATATTTACAATAATGTCTATGTCCTTAGAAAGGCAGAGGATCATAAGCTGATGAGGGTTTTGAAGGAACATGGGATTCCTATACAATTCCTACCACTTGAACTCTCCACTTTTGGACAAAAATCTTAAAACAAAAATTATGGCAGTAATACCACTGCTACCATTGATCTTTAGTTCTTTCTTTCCCCCGGAGCATTAACTTGGTGTTTAGTAGTTGAGAATTTAGGCACTGCTTCCTCAGCTCAGCTACTGTTATGACTCTATGACATGGCAGGCTTTTTTTTTTTTAATCTATATAATGTTTTCTAGATCAGCCACTAGATGGCACTTAAAGTTTGCTTTATTTTACACTTCTTTTTCAGAGGTATTTTTCAAAGCTCTGTTCATCTATAATTAAGAGTTGATGACTCCCACTGGGACTATGTTGGTGGAAAGAAAGATGCAGCAATATTTGAGTGAAAGCAGGCAAAAGTATAACCATTAAAGGGGGAACAATGACAATAATTTAAATAAGATTTGGGTGGTTGCAGTGTTTGCATAATCCCTCCTGGCATGCAAGAGCAGTAGAGAAGCCTGTGGCTTTTCTCTCCTGCTGCGTTTCAACAAAAATGGAAAATTGTAATGAACAGCAACATTTTTCCTATCTTCCGTATTCACTGTGTTCTTACTCTCTCTTCCTCCATCCCTTTAAGTGGAATGCAGACTATTTAAGGATTGCATTGTAATGAAAGTAATGTATAGCCTGGTAAACTCTGATTTTCCAAATCAGATGCTTCTGGCTGCAATTTCAGGACATAAATTAAAACTTACTTAATACAAGTTAACTCATTAAGGGTGGGTGATATATAATAACCTGAATTACATAAATTAAGGATCCCTAGTTTCTGTATTGATTGCTGCTCCTGTAATAACATAGTTTGGAGTCTTGTATTTGTCTTCTTCCTAGCCTTCTAATTTTTTTTTTTTTAATAACTGTAATTGTATTTTGGCTTAAAGATAGTTAAATAAGTTTTGGTATAAAGTAAACTTCTATGACCCTGCCTATTTCCTGTCCTGTCAAACCTTTCCTTGTAAGAATAACAGTGTCCTTTTATTTGGTGGAGTGTAGCATGATGTTTTTGGCAGGCCCAACATTTTTGACTTGCATAAATTTGTGACCTCAAGTGCAAGAAAAGTGAATGCTTGCTTCAGTACCTCATGGTTTTTGCCTAAAAAGAAAAGTGTCCACATGGCTAAGCATTACAATTTCTGAAGGAAAATTATCAGCACACTTATTCCACCTGATTGCACATGACTGCGCTTCCAAAGAAAAGAACCAGAAATAAAAATAGGTATTTTGCACCTAGTTATGTAAGTTACTGAAAGCCTGAAAATATAGGGCAGACTGTACTGCCTTACTGGTTTCTAGAATTGGCACACATGGCATTTCCCTCACTAACAGCTATTTGGCAGTCGCTGCCTCAGTGAGGATGTGATTCTGCAAAGTGTAAATTCGGGTCTACTGCTGGGCAAAGAATGTCATTGCATGGTTAAAGGTTGCAGGATCAAGTCTGAAGTGAATTTACGTAATTATTTTCTTAAACTTTCTCTCCATTAACTGTGTGGTTATTTAGCTCTTTACCCCTGAAGTGATGCTTTTCCCCTACTCAGAACACAGCAAGAAAGTCTTTTACCCTGCCAAGTCTGAAAACCCAACAGATTAATTTTATAATTCAAGAGCTCTCATCCAGAAAGTAACTACTGTATTTTAACATGTAAAGTATGTTTAAACAAACACATGTGAGCTGTGTATGCCTACTTACTTGTTTCCCCTTAGATTTTGATGGGGTTTTTTTCATTGTCACAAAAATTTTATATTAACCTTCTGCATTTTAGAGAATATTTGTATAGTATAATTCATAACAAGAGTTTTGTATCAATCAATACTGCTCATAGCCTTGAACTGAAGAAAGTTACCTTTTGTCTACTATTGTTTGTAGCAAAGGAATTCATTTGCTTTCATTTTGTAAAAGGAAAATGAAAAACAAACAGACATGAATGTAGCATCCTTGGCCAGATTCTTTTAACATGAGTACTTTTGTTTATGGATTCCTACTGTGAAAGGTTGTCTCTAAGTGTCCAAGACAAAATAACTATGTGTCCTTGTTGGAAGGAAACATCTTTCCTTTGCAGCTAAACTAATTGTGCCATGTCTGGCAAACATGGTAGTTAGCCAGTGCTGTCTTGCTAATACACCTCAGTCCTGATGACAGCCTTCCCACCTACTTAGCTTAAACCCTGTTCACTGCCAAATTCCAGGGACCCTTCCTTAGGGTGCAGGAGAGCAGCAAGGAATCCCACTTGTCAGGTTTTCCCAGCAGCAAACACAAAAACACCGGTCTCACTATTCCACATAGGAGTTACTGCTGGCAGCAACCCAAGCTGATCAACATTACAGGTAGTTCAAGCCATTTAAATTCTGCAACATTTTTTTTTCATCCTATATATGATGCTGTATCTTAGCAACATATATAGGCTAGAGCAGTCAAAGAAAAGTAGGTGTTTTATTAGGGGAGAAAGTATATTCCAGTCCTGTTCTTATCTTTCTTCTCAACTTGCATTTAAGTCGTTAGTAACGTGAGAAAACTGGAAAAGGAGCTGTGACGACAACAACAGGAAATTATGGATTCATCGAGAACTTATTGCTCTCCCTGGACATGAAGAGCAGGTGACTGAGAGCTCCACTCATCTTGGTGAGGGTTATTTTGTTTAGGATGAGATTTTTTTGCCTGGTTAATTCGGTTTTAGTACTAATCATATCAATTAAGCAACTAAAAGTTCTCCAGGAGAAACTGGATAGAACTCACTGCCTGGAAGACTGACACCAGATGTAAAGCCAAAATGCTGCACCAGGGAGACAGCAAGGTACTGGGTTTTTTTGTTGAAAATAATTCTTTATTGTACACTTTGTTATCAGTTTATAGCCAAGAAAGGCTTTAAGAGTGGCTTTTAAGAGGGCCTCATATTTCTGAAAGCCTGACAGATGTTGTGTCCTGCCCTAGGTCACCTGCAAAGAGCCCCCAGACTGCTGTTCATAACTTTCCCAAATGGCAGCTGAGTAAGACTGACTAATAGTCAAAACAGGCAAGCTTTCACTATTGTATCTTGAGCAGGCTGGAGGTCTGCTGTGTGGGAGAAAGAAGCCTCTGTTTGCATTTACTTTTTATTTGGATGACCTTTGAGATGCTTAGCATTTATGGGACAGCCTGGACTGAGCAGAAAAACACTCAGGCACTTACAGGTAGTTTGGATCCTACAATAGGATTTTTAATTTTTCAATTCTGTCTGCTCCTGGCCACCTGCTTGCCAACAGAACCTGCCTATTTATTTTTACATCATTATTTTCTGCTAATAAAGTTGATTTTAAAACTATGAGAACCTCAACTAATAGCAATAATAACAAATTGGACTCTACCCCCTCCTCCTGAAGTTTGCTATTCAAATGTACAGAACTAATGTCCAAGGCATGGCTGGATATTTATTACAGCATGCAAATGATCACTGATTCCAGAGCTGCATACAAGCTAAATGAGAAATTATTACTCATTTGCAATTATTCCAGGAAATCTTGAGTAGCTGCCAAAATAATAGAACAGCTGGATGAGAAGAGTGATAGGATCAGTTTAAGCTGGCACTGAGGCTAAAGAAACTCATGCAAAGTCACAGCCATGGTTGTCTGGAAGACTCAGCTTTATCCCACTGTGGAGCCGGTGCACAATAACGTGCATTGTTACGTGCTAGCAACATCTGCCCAGAAAACGGGCTACTCCTCCAGTCTCCACTGGAGAACACCAAGTGCCTCTAGAGCCACAGATCGGCAAAAACAACACTGCATCAAAATCAGAACCGTGATAGGTTTGTTAATCAAGACAGTCTTGTTGATACTAACCCAGGTTAGAAATTATATAAGTGGAGTTTATTACAAATACTGTGACTGCACAAATAGAGTAGAAGTGGAGAAAGCTATGGCTAAAGTCCTATTTTATGATGCCTTAGGGATCTCCCTGGATAAATCCTTTCCTCCTCATGCTGTTGCTCATTGATCTCTACTGTCTGGACTACCACACTTTCATCTCTGGGTGTGCTATAAGCTAGCAGGCAATGGTAGGAGTGATTAAATAGGAGGTTGAAAATTAATGTGTAACTTGCTCACTTCTAATGAACAACAGAGAAATAATTTTAGCTGTATTTAACTGGTACAAAAGAAAAGTACTTAAAAGGTAGGCATTAGAATCAAAAATTACACCTAAGAGCAAAGCTCCTGGCTTAGCACTATAAAGCACATGCCAATAGTCCAGGGAAAACTCTTTTCTTAAACTCCATCATAGGTCCATTAAAAGTTGCCTCTTCTGCTGATAAAAGTGCATTCCATGGTCTCACTGGTCTGTGCATATTCCCAAAATCTAGTGCTGTTGCTGGCAAAGCTTTATTATATTCCTACATTACATAGAGCACTGTGCAAATGCTAAACAAAAGAAAATTATGTCCAACTGCTAACAAAGACTTACCCTTTCCCACAGCCAAAGTAGCAGTCAGACAAAGGCTTCCTCTGAATCCTTGCTCATTGTGTGAAGCACAATTCAAACAATCACCAAATGGTATTAATCATGGCCTTCCACAGCTCTGTAACTAATATCTTTAAAGTTATCCTGCATGGTAAATATAATTTTCAGCAGCTGAGAACTGTGAAACCAATACAGCCCTCATCAGAATGCTAAGGGTATTGGCATTGCTTTAAAACTATCTCCATACTCAAACCATTTCTATGCACAGACATCTTCAAGAAAAGTCAGAGAATTGCATGTTTTAATAGCTATGGAAGTACATTATTCCCTCTGAAAAAAATATTAGGGTTCATGTTTGATAATGTCCAATACTCAAGGTCAAAAAGAGCATTTATATATTTGAGCAGCATTGCTTTGCATGAGATCAAGATGCCAGAAGGTTATACTTGATCAACAGTAGGTACCCAAGGGATTTGAATGAAAACATTTGGAGGTATTTAATCAATAGCTGTCAAGATTCCTCTGTCTATAAATGCAGTTGGTTTTAGTAAACATGTGTTGAATGGTTTTAATTCACCTAAGGAAAATATGTTGGAATTATGGGTTTTTATGTGTTTCTGGGACATGAGCTCACAAATTACCAAAGAACTTTGGCACAATTAAAAGGAGTGAGAGTTAGACAGACACTTCAAACATTTATAAGGGCAAATTTTGAATGTTTGCCAAGTGAAATGCAATTAATCAGGGTCTCTGCACTATTTTCTACTGAGAGATGACAAAAATCTGTCTAAGGAATAATTACCGAAAGAGACAACTGTGGGGTGGGACACAGCATTGGCCTCATATGATCTGCATACTATAAGTCATTAATACAGAATTACATCTGAGATACAGTATAGTCATAAGACTGAGGGACCTTCTCTCAGAGTTCCTTTTCTCCATCAAAATGAAACATAGAATGCTTCTATTATTCCAGAGGCTCAAAGTTCTTAAGGGCAAGAACTAGTCAGCTGTGTCATACCCTCCCTAGGGATGTGGAAACCCCTCTAGCTTGATGCAGACAAAGAAAGGAAAAAAGCATAGCACCAAGGACAGCCCAGCATTGGCTGGTAGGTTGAGTAGATGACCTGACAGGTCTTTTCCATCTATAATTTTCTTCTGTGGCTTTGACACTGAAGGCCCTGTGGACATCCACAGTGGTCTTGCTTTCCTGGAAGCCATAATAAAGATCTGGTTTGGAACTCAGAAATACAACTAATACCATTGAGCATATTATTCTAGTGTGGCGTGAGAGGCAAAAATAATGCCAGTGGGAACATGCCCCATCATGCTAGTTGGGTTTATTCTGGCTTTTAACACCAGGATTCCCTGATACACTTGCATCAATGTATTCTAATAGCAATGGTTGTCAGCATGCTGCTTACTTTAGTGCAGAAAAACCCTGGTGCATAACCAGTTATTGTTCTGTTTACCCAAGCATTTGGATTTATAAGCTCACATGTCTGGCCTGGTCCCGAGACTTTGGTTCATTAGGAGATGCAGAAACTAATCTAGATAGCCTCCCTCAGCAATAAACGTGTCAGTATTTCTTCTCTACTCTTCACCTAGTCTGTGCCTACCAGAAGCCTCTTCTCTATAGCATATCCACTTGTAAAATTGGTACAAGCACACAAAAGCCTCTTTTATCAGGTTTATTCATCAGTCCAAAGACCAGACTTTCTACTTTACCCTGCTGCCACTGGAATTACTTAAGGGGCAAACACAGTTCCAGTTCTGCCTCAGAGTACAGCAGGAAGATTCGCAATCTCTCTTGTCACCCAAAACCTGGTCACTTGCTTCTCCACGGCAGATACACCATAATCCCCTAAGGCAGAACCGGTTTGTGAGCCGTTTCTTTTGGTCCCTGGAGCCGAGTTCCTCAGCCAGCAGTCAGATTTTCAATGGTTTGCAAAGCCGAAAGATATTTTGCCAATACCTTGACTAGATGAAATAGGGTAGCATGTAGCCTACAGCAATCCAGATCTGAATCTACAAATCTGGCCTTTGGAGGACTGGTGGAACCAGAGGAATATTCTGACTCAGCTGGAGCAGCTTCTCAGATCTGAAGGAAACTTTGCCCAGTGGGAACTCACAGCAGGTCACAGCTCAGTTTCTCATGAGATTGGCCACATCTGTTCTCTTTTATGCAAGAGAAACACTTCATTAGGGCCCTATGTAACCTTCTGTTGGGCAATACTGGGCACTCCTGGTTTCATCAAAAGATGAATCAGTGGGTTCCATTATTGCTTCATACCTCAACAGTAAAGTTTTGGGTGGGTTCTTGGACAAGAATCTTGGCTCTGAGAGACATGTTTGATATTGTAGCCTTGGACACAACCATACAATAATTCAAGCACTTCTTACAAAGCGCATGTGTTTACTTACATCAATAAGCATAAAATGAAAGCCAACATTTTTGCTATTGTATAAAATAGAATACCTCAACACTATTGTATCTCTTGGAGTTCAGGGGGACCTACACAGACAAACATACCCCTGCTATGTGACTTAGGAAAATATCTTAAAATCCAGACCTTTCCATGTGCTGCAGAATGACCCTGTGGAAAAACCTCTTCCAGAATTGAAAGCTGACTGTAAGGTCCAACACAGGCCAGTATCCCTGATATTCAGTGAATAATACTGCACACATATGGAAGGCAGAATAGAATCTGGCACTTAGTAACATTTAAGTTGCTCATTTTAAAGGCCATGTTGGTATCTTTTTGAATGTTTCTTATGAATTTAACAGTTTATTTCTTGGCTCTATCACAATCCAGTTTACTCTCCAGAGTAAATTTGAAGTCTGAATGCAGCAGCATTCTATTACCAATCAGTCACTCACTACAGAGAAAAGTTCTTGGTGCTGAAATAGTTTTGTTTGTTCCCATTCTTACCCTAATGTAATATTGCTGCTATATGTTGTGTTCCAGAAAGCTGAGACACCAGAGACTGTGGCTTCGCAGCTCTCTCTTTCCGCTAAATGTCTCACACAGATGACACACCCTAGCACTGCTGGGCCTGAGCTTGGGAACATCTGCCTGTTCCAAAACCCAGAGTTCCCACATAACTACATAATTCGCTGCTATCGAGTTACTGGGCTAGCCACAAATTGACTAATGCAATAGTCATCAAGGATCAGGAGGTTGGAGCATGAGTGCTTGAATTTCAGGGGAGGATGATTTTGTCCTTTAGTATCACAAACACTTTATCAACACACAAATGAAGAAAATGCCCCATCTGCCAGCCATGAACAGTACAAAAAGAAAAGGGAATCTACATACAGCCTTTAATTTGCAGTGATGTACCCTAGACAGGGCCTTTCAAAATCTCCAGCTGTGGGGAGAGCACCTGGGCCTTGGCACTGGACAGCTTTGCTTGCCTTACTGTGACTGAGGAATATCATTCTCACAATGGATATCACTCTCTCTCCCTTAGTCTTTTCAGCATACAAACTAAACAGCAACAGCAGTCAAGAGCAATTCATTTTCCCCCACATACCTCACTGATAAAATAAAATTTCCTGAAAAATCCTCTCAGTCTTAACAAACCAAATTAGTCTTTCTAAGCGAGAAGGATCTTCTGAGTTGCTCCTTAAACTTAAGCTTCACGTGACTCTTTGGTTATTTCTCACAGTCTTTTAGCAACCAAACTAGCCCATAACCCACAAAGAGAGACTATAACAACAGGTTAGATTAAATGAAAACTGAACTTGCTACTTCAGTAGTTTAAAATACTGAACACTCTGATCATGTTCTCTTCACCAACCCAGCAGTGCTACAAACACTCAGGAAACAGGGCAATGAGAAGAGTCTGTAATTATTGGCTGCAGCTGTTTGCACCAGCCAGTCTCCTATCTTTAATTGCCAGTGTCACAGAATCATAGAATGCTTTGAGTTAGAAAGAACCTAAATATTACCTAGTTCAAACCCCCTACCACGGGCAAAGACACCTTCCACTAGACTAGGCTGTTCAGTGCCTCATCCAGAACTCCTCGGGCAATGGTATATACACCAGCATGAGTATCTGGTGATGATCTGCAAATGACTGCAGAATAAAAGTCTGTATTCATTGATGGGAAACTAATAGGGAGGGTTCATTCAAAGTCTGTCTGTGCTCTACTAGAGCTGCCATCTACTCTGTAGTAATCTGCTTTATGAAAAGAGTTTTCTAAATGTTAAACCACAAAATCTAAGCTAGAAAGTTATTTTACAATAGACCTTCCTTCTCTGGATATCCCAATACCAGCAATCGTTCATATAATTTGATTTGCATAGTAATCAGTGATTAATGTAGTCCTAGAACTTTTTTTTCTCCAGCTAGCTGTTGCATTCACTACATTATTTTATCTTTTTCATATGAAAATGCTTATGATTTAATCTAGAATGAATTTATTGAGTCTGTAACCAAAACTCATCTTAGTGGTATATATAAAAAAATAAGTTTGGAAGAGGCAATTATTTAACAACATCAGACTGCCACTCTGGGACAGAGAGGTTTTTATTGCTTCAGGTGAGCAAATAAACACATTAAGCTTCCCAAATAAGGCAGCGACAATAGAACTACAAAGGTTTCATGTACTTACTGTGGACTTCATAGAATATGTTTCTTTCTTTTTATTCCCTCACTGTATTACAGTTTGCCATTACCTCTTCTGAGCTACCGCCAAGACACATTTCATATGCATGTTTATAAACCATTTAGTTATCTGAGCTTCTCAAGCTTCCAGTGCCATAAGCACAGCTCACCTTTTCCCACCCATGTATATATCCACCAATGCTAACTGTTCTGTCTTAATCTCTTGAAGAGATTTTGAAACAAAAAAGTCAAAGCAAGTCCTAGAATAGGTTGTAGACAGACTCCTTCTGCCAGCTCTGCAAAAGAGAATAAGCAAATGCTATTGTTTTGTGCTTATACCTGAAAATGCAGTACAGAATTAATAGATCAGTTTATATTCCTATAACTCCTGAAAAGAAAATTGTCTTCATGCCACCTGCTTCTTCTGGCCTGAAGGAACCAGGTCCTGAGGAAAGGTGTGAAGGAATTCACATGCTAAGCTGAGTGGCATAGTTTTGGGAACTGTTTCATTCTTTAGAGCACTGATTCTTATGCCATATACTGTCAGCAATCACAGAAATTACTGTAAAAATCAGAAGAAAACTCTGTACAGTCAAGGGAGCAAAAGGGAAAATAAAAATAATGGACTGATTTTCAGAATCCAACTTGATATGTATTTGGCTCTAAGTAAAAACCTCTATGGTATCACACCACAAAGTGGTTGAAGGATTTTTTAAGAGATATTTACAGCATTTTAGAGGGGGAAAATAAGTAAGAAACAATTTTTCTAATTAGTTTCTATAAAGAAAGAGAAGAGTACAAAGAAACCTCTCATATAGCATTGAGATTGTGTCAAGTCCTTGCTCCACTGTAGAACTTTTTCCACAGTGACAATAAGCCATGAGCTAACCCTAATACTCACTGTTGCTTTCTCTGTATATGTATTTAAATGTCTTCCAATAAAAGTGCAAAGCCCAAAGTCACTGGTCAGCATCAGCCAGACTGAAGCAAGAGCTAAATGTCAACCAGCTGCTGAGCTCATAAATACCTTTCAGGAAAGAAGGCAGAGAAGGAGAGGCTGGATTAGTTGCCACTCAAATGAAAACAAGCAGGATGAGCTTCACCTGTATCAGACTGCAGCAAATAGGAAGGAGCTGCTACTGAATGTCCTTGTGGGAAATATACCTGACTGAATCTTGGCTCTTCCTAGACATGAAAGTCTTGCCTTTAGGGTGCCAGACTGCTCTTATTTCAGATTTGAACTGCCACCCCAATATTAGTGTTGAAAGAGCTCCATATATCAGAAATCTCACAGCACAGTTTAGAGATGAGCTCACCTGTGATCAGTGGGAGGGCAACTCTAAAGCAGCTGTCAAAGAAAAGAACATTGTTTAAATCAAAAATTTGGGAAAACTTTTCAGTCAGACTAGCAAATAGTAAGGTATGGGAGAGTTGGCAAAACCAGAAACCAATGGAATAGTTCTTATATAACAGCAATTAACTTCTTTAGTTGATCTTGTTAATTCACTCAGGTAGATGGTAAAATATTGTCACTAGAGGTTGTATGCAGGGGTGAAAGTGTAAGAGCAGGAGGCAGTTAAATGGTTGTAAAAGGGGTGGGCAAAATATGACACAATGCCAAGTTCAACTAAATAAACTGCCAGAATTTATAGCTGGATAAAATATGTTAAGTTATGGGTCATTTGAGTTCTCAAGTGACAGGTCAGATCTGTGGAGTGGCGAGCACAGCAGAATTATTGAAATAAGCATTGGCAAACTTGTCTGCCCTTATGTTTAATAACGTTTAATTTTATAAGCAGTTTTAGATGATAGCAAGTGGCTGTTCAGTCAATTAAATGCACACAGAGTGACTCTGGAGGCTGCATTATGGCACCGGGTTGAGGCATTATTGGGTGGGTGGGACATCTCTCCATCTCCATACATTAAAATTTTTATTTGTGTGTTACTTATGCTCTGACCCTCTGGGAGCTCAGAGCAGAACTCCAGTGACCTATGAAATTCTGCTTCTGAGCCAAAGTATCTGCACAGCACCTATCTCACACCTAGGCCTGTCAGTACTGTCAAAGTGATGTTCTCATATCTATCTAAGCACATCCATCTGAACAGGACACAGGCTCAGCTAAGGAAGCACCAGGGCTATTCTCTGCTCTTTGTCTTCCTTTCCTCTGTTGGAGCTGAGGATGGCTGTGTTGAACATGGGTGACATCCCAGGGGCACTTTGAGGATTCAGGGTAAAATCTTGTTCCAGAGAAATCAATGGAAGCTTTGCCATTGACTTTGGTGGGGCCGGACTTCATTCATAAAGCGTTGACTGTTTTAATAGATTTACCAGCCCTGCAGGCAGCCCATGCAGAAGTGTAATAGATCTTGCACTCTTGCTTCTAGAAATGAATCCCCTGGCTCAGGCCAAGGTCTGCAGAGAACAGCTTCCCTGTGCCAAGACTTTCATCTGGGAAACCTACCAAGCCAGTATTGCACTGTAAGTTTGCAGCTCAGTGGGACTGACTTGTGCCTCCACCACAGAAGCATAACCATACGTGCTGCCCAGCTCTGAGAAAAGCCGAACATCCCATGGAGGTGTCGCCCAGGTGCTTCTGCCTCTCAGTGGGCTGGGCCCTCAAGCAATAGCAGCAAGGGTGGACTTTGCCAGTTTGCACCATGGCCAAGCTGGCCCTCAGCAGCCTCAGCACAAAGCTGGCCAAAGCCACCATCCAAGCCAGCAGCTGCACAAGCAAAGGGATGGAGCCTGGCTTGTTATAGGGCCAGGCCCCTGCTGCAGTAGCCAGCAGTGACCCTGTGCTAAAGCTGCAGAGAGGACTGTGGTCTGAGTGCTGCCTGCCATGTGTACTGCCCTGACACAATGGTCACTTCTTTAAAAAAGAAAAAAAAGGAGAGAGGGAATCCTGCTCCATTGTCCTGCTGCAAGTGGAAAAGGGCTGAACTAATTCAAACCAAACTCCGAACAGAAACTCCTCCCAGGCGGAGACATTTTTCTGTCAAGTTTCAGCCCTGGGAGAATTTTTACAGCTGAGCAATAAATTCTTGGAACAGAGGTTAAGGCCCTCACTAGCTCCAGGCTTTTAATACAAGAAGCAGCACAGAGCAATGGGTACTCAATGTGTAGGAATGTGTCAGACTGAAGGGAGGCTGGATGTACTGGGGAAAAGAAGGGGTTAATTACCATAATTGCCCAACAAACCTTTCCTAATATTGTCACTTTTTACTCAGAAGTTACAATTTCTGTTACTATAGAAGCAAGATGTTGATACTGGATTCATTTTCTGGGTTTTATTCCTTTTTGTCATTTTTCCCATGAACTAATAAGCCACAGTGGATTTGAAAGTATGAGCAAATGTGAACACTTTACAAAGCACTTTTATGTTCTATTGACATTTTCTTCCCACCCTAATAATTTAGAGCTGTTAACATAAAAAAAAATAAGATGATCATACTTCCCATCACTTTCATTTCCCATGTTTATGAAGGAAGAATTGTGAGTAATTTCCCATAGTTATTGTTTGCAGCACAACACATGGTCTCAATTACTGGGATAAGAAACATAGAGAGGGTATTGGTGAGGATAAATGATTTATCTGTGCATTTCATTCAAAATTCATTTTCTATGCCATAGTTTATATTACTTTGATCAACATCATCTTGTTTGACTTTATAAACATAATTCAACGATTCTGAGCAGGAGCCTGGGTCACGAGAGATCAGTTTGCTGACATATTTCTGAAGCAGTGAAGCATAAGCAGAGTGATCCTCCACCAAACCTACTTTCTGGTAAAGGTATCTACCCAAGAAGGGCAGATCTGGACAAATCTAGAGTACAGAAACATAAAGTAACCTCTGGATTTGACTTTTGTATTTTCTTTCTGGCACTTGGGAGTCCTTCACACACCTTTGCGCTACTGCCTTGAAAATGCCTTTTCTGCATTAATGACCTGAGTGCAGGCCCATGGCTGAAGTCTCTGCATGGGAGCTGTCTCCAGGCAGCTCTGTGACAGCCTCGGAGCTCGGCTCCTGCTGCTCAAGGAGAGACAGGTACCATTGGCATGTGACTGTGCTTAACCAGCACATGCCATAAAGAGGCAGCTTTAGCACAGAACACAGCAGCTCAGATGTGGCAGAATAAGTGGATTTATCATTCAGGGCTTGATTGTTGCAGTAGATTTGAAGAGTGTGTCTGGTGCAGACGGGCTGGTGGCACTGCTGAGACGGGCAGCAAATGATGCAGATTTAATTGCAGATTTTGCAGGGTGGGGGTTCAGCTGACACCAAAGACAGCATTATTTTCTTATGAGCACCGTCTTTCCAGCTGGTGCTCAAAGACAATGTTCAGCTGCTTCTCTTGTAGGACTGCTCTTTGTTAGACATCGTGCAGGACATGAGATATGTAATGCTTAGGGGGTTGATGGGGAGGTGCCCCAGCATAAATCCTTTACCAATTCTCTATTTTTTAAATAAATTCCAGGCTGGTCTGTGGGGAACTCAAGATTGTGCTGTTTGTTAGCACAAATGAGCCCGACACAAATAGTTGGTCTTTTTGACCAGAGGGTTGTGCAACTTGCTGGACTTGGCCTTCAACCCAGGCCTGGCAGCCACACTGGGACCCACAATTTCCTCCCATGGTTTTATCTGTGCTGCAGAAAACACTTTTGTTCCCAGGATATTTTGGGATATAGGAGTGTGGAGTTTGCCTGTGTATGGGTCACAACATGATCTTCAGTAAATTCAGTCTCCTAAATGACATAATCATATTATAGGGCAAGTGTATAACAGACAAATTCACACAGAGCTGGCTTTGTTGAAGAGTAAACTTCTGAATTACAGTTCTGGTTCCTTACCCTTGCTCTGAGCACATGTGTAGTGGATTTTCTCAGCCTTTTTTTCTCCCTTCCATTTCTGGGTGCTGCTTTCAGTCTTAAATCATGAAACACACAGATAATAAATGGTTTAAAGATAAAGATCAGGTCATTTCAGGACATCCAGCCATCCTTCACTGAAACTTTTCCATGGCATACAGCAGCTCTCGTGGTTCGAGACTCCACCTGGGATTCTCCAGAACTGGCCTTACTTGTATCATGCCAGAGCTGTACCCCAACAGTAGAAACTGTTGCTGGTCTAAGACACAGCAGCATCTCACTTCTGTGGAGCTTTGATGTAAGAGTTCTACTAACAGAGGATCTCTGAGCTTTCCATCCTTTGCTGTTGCTTCATGTCCCCAGTGCTGTGAGGACACTGAGATCTTGAAAAGCTACTGGGACGTCTTTCTGGAAGCATATTTGAAAAATGGAGGCAAAAATATAGCAAAAAGCTTTCTGCGAAGGATGTTCATGCCTTTGGCAAATACAATTTAAACATATGGAGTGGGAAATCTGTTAAATTCTGTCTTGATCACTTACCTTTTTGTTTTCAATTCAGTACTTAAGGAATTATCTTTAAGGGCTTATTAATCTGCACATAATACCTGCTAAAGTCTCATTATGATCTCAACCTGATGAGCCTTCCTGGGGTTTTTCTGTTTGGTTCATTTGGTAACTTCTTACCAGCCAAAGACCTGTGTACTGCTTTGCAGTCATTCCTAAAGTGCTGCTTGGCTCAGGAGCATCAGCCCCAGCGGAGGCTTTGCATTAAGGCTGGCAGCCTTGTGCAGCTGAATTAGCACAAAGGCAGAAGGCTGGTGATGCATGTCAGAAAGTCGGAGCAGCTGCCCTGCAGAGCCAGTGCTACTGTGTTGTTCATTCCCCTCCTCCTCTCTTCCAGTTTCCTGTTGTTTCAGCTTTGCACTGATGTGAATACAGACTGGTCCCTTCATATTCCTTGTCTGCTCTGCACTGACACCTTCCTCCTCTCTTCCTGCCCATCGCTTCTATCACAGATTTCTCAAAGCAGCAGCAACTTGTGCTATCACCTTCTTCTCTGGACCCACCACTTACATTCCCCAGTTCATATTCTGCCTGATTGTTGACTCCAGATCCTGCTCAAATATTTTCCATCTACAGTTTATGTTTGATGCAAAATGAATCTTGTGATAAAGGCATTTAATGATGATAGATTTTTTTAATTTAAAAAGCCAACTTTGTATCAGAAGATTCCTTTAAAATTATGGAATGAATCTAAAGAAGTCTGCATTGACAAGTGGTTTTAGCTCTTTTCAATCTTTAAGGTATCTGTGCTATGGCAGAACTGGCAGCACTGAGAAGCTGAGACCCACAATCATGTTGGGCACCTCTCAACCAAGAGAACTGTTACCACATCACTGTGAATCTCAGCATTTCAGATAGGAAGTCCATTTTCCCACTATATGCCTGAATGAGAGCCATGTTTAAATGCAATGTGAGGATAGGGACCACTGGTGTCATCTCCTGAACTTGTTCATTCCTTTGTTAGCTGAATTTACCCCTCAAAATGCAAACATACATTATGGACTGGATCTTTGTTGCATAAGCCAAACTCAAAGTCAGCACATTCCAGGCTTGGAAATTGCACATGCAACTTCAAATTAAGAACCTGGAGAAGGCTTAATTATTTGGATGGTTTAGTGGAGCAGCACAACCCAAACCAGACAATGCACAGCATCACCTGCAGTGGGAGAACAGATCTCAGTGCTGGTACTCAGTGCAGTGCGGGGCTTGGGGCTCCCACACTGCAAACCAGCTTCTGCATGATTTGTCTTGAGACTCATCTCTTTGCTCTGGTTGGTTTATTTTTATGGTCTAAACTCAAAACCAAAGTGAAACTCAGCCAAAGTGCCAAGATTTCCTGGTTACTGGTTGAAACCAAGCAAAAAGTCCATAATTGATATGGTTTCAACCTAAAACCATAAATCATTTTTTATTCACCTAAAGTTCATTCCAAATTTACTCAAAACTTGGCCTAGATTTGCCTGAAACTTAGTCTATTATTGCTTGAAACTGAGCCCAGCTTCAGAGAGGTTCATGAACCTCCACAAACCTGGCCCAAGTCTTGAGTTTGTAATGAAACCCAAAACCAGGGGAGTTTCACCTGATTTGGGTTGGGTTGTAGACATTTCTCACGGCTCTAGTATTTATTATGATTATAATAACAACACATTTATACAGAGCTGCAAGCACACAGAGGAGTCCAGACAGCTCTCCTACCTGTCCAAGCTCACCAGCTCAATCATGTGCTGAACTGGAACTACAGTCAAACTCAGCCCCAGATGAGCTGATTAAAAAAATAATTTCTCCTGGGTTGTCAAAGACCAAAAAAAAAAAAAAAAAAAAATCACCCTGAAGCATTTCACACAGAAATTACAAGGATAAAGAATCAACGTCCAAGCAGTAGCCCTGTTTTCTGGGCAGCCTGAGAGATATGCCAGGCAGGCTGGCAGAGCCCAGGTCCTGCTCACCAGGTCAGCAGTGTCACTTTTGATTATCTCCACGCAGCCTGCTGGCCTCACCCAGAATCTTTTTTTGCAGTAAATTACCAACAACTGACACTGGTTTGCTTGTTTTGCTTGTTTTGTTTTTTTTGTTTTTTTTAACTGGTGCAGCTGCACCTGCAGTGGCAGCATCCTGGGTGGGGTACCTATGGGAAGAGACTCTCCAGAGGCTCTGTGCTAGGGCACGGGGTCATGCTCCTGGCTTTCTGAAGAGTGTGGGCAATGGCCAGGGCTCCAGCAGGCTCCATCTGAGATGCATTTTAGGGAAGAGGGACAGTTACCATGGCTTTATGCCAGCTGGGGCTGTCATGGCTGATGAGCCCTGTGGCTTCTTGTCCTCCTCTCCAGAGACACCTCAGGACTTTGGAGTTACTCCTGGCAGAATGGCCATTGCCTGTGAGCTCTCCCAAACCAAAACATCTGGTTCTCAGTTCCTGTCCTGTAAAATAAGGATGACAAACACATCCCAACCTCACAAGGGTGTAGCAAGGAACATCCTACGGCCCTGGGAGCCATAGAGAAGCTCATAAACAAACAAACCTGCAGATGTGAGAGCCAAGCCAGGCTGGGCCGACGCTGCTGCCACGTGCAAGGGAAAGGTCCAGCCCAAGAAAGGGGAAAAGCCCTTCCTCGTACTTAACAAAGACTTCTCACAGCGTGGCTTTGGCCTGGAAGCACCGAGATACAGTATCTGTCCAGACTCTACAGACAAAACCACCTACATTTCTCTGTGCACATATGGCACGTGTCTAAGCAGGCTGAGGACTCAGCTGTGCACCAACAAGCAGCAATGGCACGCTGGACTGGCTGGCACCAGCACAGGGCTGCAGCCCAGCTTTGCCAGCACACTCCCACTGGTCAGGCAGCCTGGGCCTCCACAGACACTTCCTGTCATACGGCAGAGTAGAAATACAAAGGAGAGCCCAAAATACAAAAATAAACACTTTGTTGACCTCTCTGGCCCCAAGGTTCCTCTCCTGAACTCAATGGGAAGCTCACAACTGAGAAATTGGCTTGGGCGTGATATTCCTCAAAAGCATTTGTTAGGAGGGTGTGAAATACTTGGCAAGTTTTAAGGACAACAGAAGTAGATTGCTGGAATTTGTCAGAGCTGAAGTCAATGACATCTTCAACATTTTTGCTGCACAGAAAGAGGGTCTCATCTTCAGGCAAACGAGAGCACACAGCCCGCTCCAGAGGCATCGGATTTCAACGTCTCCAAGAGCAGCACCAGCCTTGTTGAAGTGCTCACTGAATAGGGCTGCAAACAGAACCCTGCTGCCGACACCTCCACCAGCCTGGCACCAGCAGTGCCTCTGCCTGCTCTGTGAGCAGCCTGAGCATGTCCTGCTCTGTGAGGACAGCTGCTGCTCCTTGCAGCACCTGCCTGGGGACCTGCAAGGGACAACTCAGAAGCACAAAGCACCAGGGCTTGTGCAGGACCAGCACATGTGAGTGAAGCAGAACATGCATTGGAGTGCTTTGGGCCACTGAAATACTGCAGCATTCTGCCCTCTCCCTATTTCTTTCCCTCTGGTTCCTACTGCAACCTCTACAATCATTCACATTTTCATAGGTGTAAATGATGGCATATTTTGCCCCAAATCACACCGGTCTGCTTGCCCTGTCTTAAGTTTTCATAGCATCCCGAACCAGCACGATCCCGCTGGTTAATGTGACATCCCAGACCTGTGGTGCCGTTGGGGTTTGCACACAGAGCCCTCCAGGCAGCTCTGTGTAACCACAGGAGCTCACACAGGGGCTGCACAGGTCTCTGCAGGCATCCAACTTGCTCAGGCCACAGGCAACAACTAGAAGCTCTGGGATTTTCTGAACACAAGGGTTTTAGCCAAGTGCTAGTCTGCCAAGATTGTGATAACATGAGGGCTTACTCTGGGCAACTGCTCTGGTAGGACATTGCCAACCCAGATTTACTGGATTAATCTGGTGTACATCATATCTTGGCTTTAGCTTCTGGCCACTCCTGCAAGCAGAAAAGCTGCAAGATTTGCTCTGCGGACAGACTCAAGCAGACAAGATGCTGGGTTCAGATGTCCCAGTTTTTTGAAGCTGGTGTGACCCATTAGCTCCTGTCCTACCTGGCACAGGGCAGCTGGGGGGCACTGAGAGGGGTGCACAGCTCCTGCAGCTCCAGCCTCATCCAATGCTGAACTCTGGCTTCCCTTCTGTAACTGAAAAGACAAGATTTTCTCATCACAGTAAAGTAAGAGGAGCTCTCTCCTCTTTATCTGGTGCCTAGTCAGAAAGTAGCAGCGCAATGTAAGCTGTTAACCTCACTAATTTGGGCAGAGTCCATCAGATCCACAAGAGTACTGTGAGGCTTTAATGGTTCAAGTGGCCATTCCTTCACAGCCAACATCAATTTGTAAAAGTGGTGAGAAAGCTTTTACAATGCCAGCGCCACCACCTCCAGCTTGGCCTAGAGCAGCAGGTTTGGTGCCTTGTGATGCACTTACCTGTTGTGGTGCTGCTGGCAGAGACTGGCAGTGCCAAACCTGGGCCCAGGAATGCACAGGCAGCTGCTGGACACGAACCATGACGTCTTGCTCTCCAAACAGCTCAAGCCTGTCTGCGCTGAGGAGTCTTGACCTGATCAGCTCTTCCAAGCACGAAGCTGAACTTGAATCACAGCGTAGAATATTTATCTTAGAGAAAACCTGAGTATGACCTTCAAGACCTGCCATAAGAAAGCAAATACTTGGGCTTCTTTGAAAGTCAGCTTAAAAGAGAGACTGTGGAAACAGTGGTGTTCTGCCAAAATACACGTGGGCTGACAAGTTTACAAGATACTGTTACAACACACAATAAGAGAATGATTTGCTGTGTACAGTAACAAGCCATCTTTGTTAAAATCTGTTAACCAAAAATTATATTTATTATCCATGCAATCACCTATGCAGAGTCAAATGCACAATCGTAGTGGAGGGAAGCCACACTTATTTCAAATAATTAAGCATTTTACTAATTCCTTGAATCTGAAAAATATCCTTTAATTTCAAAAGGATACACATTTAGAAAGACCTCTACTTCAGTCTGTCTAGTGCTTAGAGTCATTCTGGGGTCCCACTATCAATGAAATACAGCAGATTATTTCAAAATCACACTGCAAGTTACAAACCACTTTTTAATTGCAGGTTGCATGCAATGTTATTGTGCAACCTTTGTGCTTGAGACACCAAGGAAGCTGCAGAAATTCACACTAATGGAAATAATCATACACATACAGCAACTGAAACCAAGAAACAAAAATTATATATCAGTTAAAGGACATTACTGCAAAGAGACAGATGACTAATGTACAAAAAAAGTGGATTTTTATGTGCAGATTGGTACAGCACAACTTTGTTTTACATTTTAAAATGTCTAAAAGAGCTACTGTCAAGACTTCTTGTTTCTGAAGCATAGCAAAGGCAATTTGCAGAACGGTGTGGACAACACTGGGGCTGCTGGAACACAGTCAAAGAACCTTTGGCATCATAACGTGTTACATGGAGCTGAAGTGTAAACCAACTCTACTGGACAGACTCCTGACAGCTCCTTCTGAAATTGTCCTCAGCTCCTCTCAGTGTTTAGGGGCTGAGAAAAAATACTTGAATGGTACACTTACCTATAAACTATACAATCATGCACACTGGCACTAAAACTCATTCCCAACCTGCTGATATGGGAGTGCCATTTACAACTGTAAAGTTCTGATTATATCTCACCACAGTTATGCAACATAAGGAAAAATGCACTGTTCAACATTTTGGCACTCTAATAAATAAAATCAAGACATGGTCTATTAAAAATATCAAAGTAATCCTGTGCACAAGCTTCTTGTTTATATATTTATATTTGTTATGCAGAAGAAATCACAGAGAGCGGTAATACAATTTGGGGTGAATTATAGGAGTACATTTCCCTTCCAAAGCTATTATAGCTCAATATATGTTCCCTCTATCAACTACAGTGCTGTCCCAGCAGCAGTTTCAGCCCTTCTTTCTTCCAGATTGTATAGCATCACACCTCAGTACAATGTTCTGCCGCTGCTGCTAAAAGATACACCATGGCATTTGCATATACAAGAAGATCCACATCACGGAATAATTCACTTGATATTAAAACCCATCTAAAGCTTGTGACGGTTTCTGGTATTGGATTATTCCTCTTTTATCAGTCTTGGGTTATATGACAGTAACTGTTGAAGTGGGGGTAAAAGAAAGGAATATCTTAAGGCAGTTTTAGCAAACAATAGTGGTTTTTTCACACTTAACTGTGTTTTCTGTATAATGATTTAACATCCACTTCTGCATGTTTTGGCTATCAGATTACTTTTTGACCGGACTACTCGGGTCAAGTCATTGGAAATGCTCTCGCTTCCTTTCTGGAACCACACAGTAACTTGAGAGAAGTCCACTGCTATTAAGATTTGTGAAGGTTTCTGTACTTCTTCTGTTCTTTCTTTGCATGAAGAATGAACAGCAGCAGCTCCCTCAAGGAGGAATCACCTGGACGCACAGACAGATACAAAGACAACCCTACTGACAACTCCTGAAGTATAAAAATGCAGTTTATCACACTTTTAGCAAAAACACAAGGCCACAAAATAAACTAAAAAAAAGAACTGTTTTATTGTGACATTTATGACATTGAACCCTTGTTGATATGAATGACTATGGGTACTCTTGACATGTTACAATATGTCATGGTGTAGGATGGCACTGATTGTCATCTGACTTTTGAGAATGTTTAATGGTCCCTACTGACCTCAGTGCATTTTGGCAAGTCACAGAAACTTTATCATCAGGTTTGTGTATACAGTTAACAAGTAGTTGGTCTTATAAGCACCATTACAAACCCTCACATTAAGGGTATTATTAATCTAGTTTACAAATGCTTCATTGATAAAAATAGCATGATTACAGTATACACACACTTAATTTACATGTAATGTATTATAGGCATAACTGAGATAAACTACTGAGCTAACTTTGGTTGATTGAAGTATTTAGACTGAATAATGGCAATTTTGGCTTCTAAGTTGTGTAAATATTACAGTGCATTTATAAATCTAGGTTGAAAATTTACTAGCACCAAATGGATATCATAAATGGCTGACCTAGTAAGTTGTAGTTGGAGAAGCGAAGTTTAAGAATTACAAAAATAGAGCTGTCCATCAGTTGAAAGCACATTCTTGTACCTCTGCTGAAATGATGATGTGTCTCAGCATCGGTGGCCAACTTCCAATGATAAAAGTCCCAGTTTTCAAGATTCAACATATCAAGGTAGCTCAGCTACACGTAAAAGCCTGAGAAAGTGGTAGTTTTGAGCTCATGTATTCATCCTGTACCTTGTTTATGTAATAATATGATAGTGCTTGTTCATATCAATGTAGTCATGTAAGATTGTACCTGTGATATGGAGAATCTGATTGGGAGGAATATTCAGTCCTACCTATCTATCTTTGGTTTAATTATTTGGTCTTTGGTTGATGAATTAATGAAGCAATATCTGAATTTTCATTTTCAGGTTATCTCCCAGCTCACCACTGAGGTAGTCTTTGTCATGTTTCGCTTCAAGCTGGTTAAGTTCCTTCTTTTTATAGAGTGGAATACTACTGATTTGTAATGAATAATTTCCAGGCAGTGGCTTCTTCTTTGTGAAATGAAGGTAACTTATCCCGTCCTTCTTATTGATTCTAAAGAAACCATCTTCATTTCCGGAGTCAATTAAATATCGGTTATGGTTTGTCAGTGTTGTGAGGGCAGGGAGCAGCTCCAGGATGCGATCTTTGTTACTGAGATCCGAGATGTTGATGGAGAAGACCGCTGCTTTCTCAATATCCCAGCTGGCGAGACTGATTGGCGGCTCCAGCTCTTTCTGATCCTGCACAAGAACAAAGGATGTCAGCTGGCTTTGTCAGAGAGCAGTTCACATGTGCCTGTGTGTGTTTCTTGCCCAGGTCATTCATTACTAATTAGACAATTTTAAAAAGGAGGTTCTCTAACATCATCTGTCAAATGCACTCTTAGGGGCCTAGGACTCCTCAGGATGAAGTACAGAGCTTGTCACCACTGCTGTGTGGGTTAGAGGAGCCTGAGACACGTGCTGCAAGTTTCTGTGCACGCGCCTTGCTACCAGACAGGTGAAGCCCCTCCATGCTGGGAGCCTGTGACCAGCCTCCTGCAAAGAGAGCAAACAAGGCACTCTCCTCCTCTCTGCCAGGGGAGCCACAGGCTGAGAGAACAGCTGTGAAGGAGAGCTGGGTCTGTGAGGGAGCCACAGCATTTCAATGGGGATTTTCTGCTTTGCAAGATTCTTTTGGGTTAAGCATGGAGCCAGGGCAGCCTGCAGGTGCAGCAGAGTGCTGGAAAAGCAGCCTCACCCTTCACCTCTGACTGGGTGGTAACATTTCAGACAGCAGCTGTAACATTTTCATTTGGAAAGCAAGGGAAGCTGTACATCACTTCAGAGACAGAAACACTACCTGACATCCAAAACCAGCTTTGCTCTACTTTAGGGTGTAGATTTTTCCTGAGGGATTGTCTCTTGACACACGTCCGTCTGAGTCCAGCTTTCACAAGACAGCCACAAACTTTTTCCCCCCAGAAAGGGTCAATTACCTCTGCTTCACTTGCAGTTTCATTAGTGCTCCTGCGCTTCCTTCCTCTCTTGGGATAGCCATTGATTTTACATTCATAGCAAGCTTCTGGAGAGAGGGAATTGTCATCTACTTCTCCACTGAGTGAAAGCTCTTGTCCTTGACCTCTGCCTAGCCCCACTCCAGAAACACAGTGTCTGAGGAAGGAAGAAATTCAAAATTAACTCCAGCGAGACATAGATCTTATCAAAAGCTGCATTTGGGGGACTGTAAGTACAAATAATTAAGCAAAGTACAAATTATTAAGCAATTATGTTGCATTCATTTCCTAGGAAAAATTTCTGCTAAAGTCAACAGACAAAATTCTCACTGAATCACAATGAGGCCACTCTTTATTTCAAGAATCTGTTTTCATGGGTTTTTGCCCAAGAGAGACCTGCCAATATTTAACAGTCTTAAAAACACAGGCTTAAGCTTCGAGTTGTTGTTAGCAATTTCTGTTATCCAGCCTGGAACACATTTAAAGAGACCAATTTTCAACAACTGCTGAAAAATCTGGAGAGCGAGGTCTTTCATAATGCATCCCAAAGCTTTTAGTCACTTACAAA
Source organism: Anomalospiza imberbis (assembly GCF_031753505.1). Classification (NCBI taxonomy): domain Eukaryota; kingdom Metazoa; phylum Chordata; class Aves; order Passeriformes; family Viduidae; genus Anomalospiza; species Anomalospiza imberbis. The sequence goes on along the minus strand of NC_089693.1, from coordinate 10,795,085 downwards.
CTTTAAACCACAATCTTCCTGCTTTCCATTTGGGTTGTTTGGTCCTATATGTTGTACAGCCCTAACATGCCCACTGGGGCAAGGGAAAATTGGTTTTCTTGATAAAGCATACATTTATTTAAAAAAAATACTAATTTGAAACTCAGAAGAATATGGAACATACAAGAACCTAAGAGCATACAGAGCTGTTATTCCAACCAGCAGGTGAAACTTCTTGTATAAGGTAGTTTTTTTTTGCAGGTGGTAGGGGGTGTTATTATTGATGTTTGTTTTATTCCTCTTTAAGGAGACAAGTGAATCACAGCAAGGAGTGTGAGCTCCCAAGCGCCAAGCTCAGAGGACTTGGCAGACTGCTGGGGTGTGCAGGAGAGGTCAAAGCAGTAGCTTAAAACAGAGGATTGAACCCGGTAGCCCTGACCAAATTTCAGTTCCAAGCATTAAACCCTTCCCTTTCCATGGTTACCTTTCCCCACTCTCCCCTCCCCACTCCAATCTCCAAAATCAATAGGTGCATCCAACTCTTGAGCACCTTCCCAACCCTATCCCTCTTTAATTGCTGACAGTCCCCCTCTGTTTCTGCTGCTCCCCACTGCTAAGAAAGGAGTGGACTATGTCCCCTTGGTATCTGTTAATTTAAAATGAGAATCCCTTACCCTTGTCCTATTCTGAAGTAACCAGGTGGACATCCACAGACGTAGCCACCTTCAGTGTTTGAACAACCATAACTGCATGGGGCTTGTGCAGAACCGCATTCATTGATATCTTGGCAACCTCCACTAAACTGCTCATACTGAAATCCAGTAGGGCACATACATTTATAGCTTCCCAAAGTATTGTGGCAGGATGCTCCTCCACAAATGTGTGCACTGAGACATTCGTTTTCATCTGGAAAAAAAGCAGAATAGACCATGTTAACTTTTACCCAGGTACAACCCAGCCTACCCCTTGTACAGGCCATGCTTGGCTGAATGTGCAGCCACCTCAGATGGACACAGGCAACTGGGCTTGTCCTCCCCCTTGCCTGGGGCAGTGGTCCTTGGGAGATGACTACAACCACACAACAGCAACACTGGGGCTACTCTACAGAAGATGTTTCATGCCATGTCAGGTCATGCTCTGGAAAGCAGCAAAACAGAGAAGATAGCTTTTTTTCCTAGAAATAACTGAGAAGAATAAAACATTGTACAGCCTGGTCAAGTAATCCCCTGTTCATAGTGCTATCAACATGAAAGGAAAAAGAGTAAGGAATCAAGTTCTGACACTTTTTCCAGGCATTGAAAATACCTCCCTACACACTTACATTTAAATATTCGACATAGGTAAAATATGGGAAGTAGTAAAGTAAAAATAAAAGCAGCTATAGATAAAAAAGACTGCTATATTCTGAACCAGTTATTTTCCAAACTTCCTAAGGGTGGCACTGTAGGAGTTTCAGGTCAGTTCAGGCTTATTTACTGAAAATGGCTACTTTTTGAAATTAAGCTAGTCTGATTTTTGATGTCTGATGTGGCAAATTGCTTCAAAAAGTTATGAATGTTATTGTTCCCCATTTTCTGTGATAAATGTATATGTACATTGCAGGGTGTGCACATATAAGAAACTCCATTTGGGAAGTACAGAGCAGCATCTCTGACCTCAGCATCCAGGTTACAGGAGAATAAGTAATAAGTCAGAGCATTACTGTCTTTTTCCTAACAATGTGGCTCTTTGTTCTTTGTTTAAAAGCAATGTCTTTTCTTCTTGCAGCCTGATTCACAATGTGAATGTGGTGTGGAAGTGCCTGGGCAGGGGATGCAGTCACAGACAGCACAAGACATGGGAGGAACCAAAGCATTCTTCAGTGATTATCTAAATGTGTTGCAGCAACATAAAAAATCCCTGAACGATTCATTAAATAGGCTAAAAAACACACAAACTGTTTGCAGAGTTGGGATTGCCAAGGAATATGAAGGAATTGTCACGGAAAAACCCAGTACATGGATTCTTCCCCTGTGGTACACCCAGGAGATCCAGATAAGTATCTTAAGAATATACAGTTACAGGCAGTACAACGTGAATATGTGGACACCACAAGGTATTAAAACCTGGGGCTGAATCCTTTGTTCCCAGAGCCTGTAAGGGTTTGCCATTAACTCAGAGAGATATTTCAGTGTTTCTCACACCTCAGAGCAACTATACCAACATCATAAATGCTTTTTTGGGCCACAGGAAGTTACTGCACCAAGAGCAGATATGCTCACTTCACCATGCTCCACAGTGGCAAGAAAGGGGACACTAGTGACACTCATATTTTGGGTGAGTGTCAGAAAAAAAAATATGAAGAAAAAGAAAAACAATTTTGGGACCCTCAGACTGCACAAGCTGTACTGTCAGGCACCGGCCTTGCTCTCCTGTGCTCTGTAACACACAGCTCTGTCATGCTCAGCTTCAGCAGGAAGGAGAAATGCCATGAGGACACAGGGGCCCAGATCTCCTTTCCTGCAGCTTTGGATTTCTGCCTGGACCACCCCATGTCCAAGAAGGTGGAAGTACCAGCTGAGTCTTGCACCAGGTGTGGCCCTCAAGAAATTTCCCTGGTGAATTTTCTAGTGGACCAGTATTTTTGGTGCCAAGGCTGGCACCTTTCTGTCAGTGGGGCAAATACTCAGTGCTTGTGCGTTTTGAAACTGGCATTCCCTGTATAAATCTAAACAGTAGTCAATGGCCTCAAAAGCTAGAGTATCAGTGTACACCTGGTTTGGAAATACACTTAGTTAAATGTTTTCACCCAGGAAGACCTGGAAACAGCCAAGATGTTTCACAAAACTCAACATTGCACTTTTTCAGATTCTGCCGTGTTCTCCAGCAGCCAGACATGACAGTGCTGCAATCTTGGGGGATTTTTATCCTCCTGCAGATTAAATTTGAATTTAACCCTAAACTCTGCTAATTGAATTAACATTCAAAACCCCCATATGTTTGTGTTCCCTCCTTGTCCCTAGTATGTTACAGGCATAGAGCGCTAGAGCAAAACAAATGTCACAGCAAGGACTGTGTGTAATGTCAGGAGGTTTGGTAAGCACAGTTAAAAGCAGAGACCTCCCTGGAGCACCACAGTGACAACAAGGCAAGGCTTTTCTATCTTTTTGAGAGCAAAGAAAGCCAAACACAAAGCTATGAAGCTCTTTGTTCTCAACGAGGCCATCAACACATCTCTGGGTATCCACACAAGACCAGCTTGCACGAAGCCCATTAAATGTGATGGAAAGTGCACATAACTGTCACTAGAGGAAAAATGATTCCTGTTTCTCTTGTTTGAATATGCTGCATACTACCCTGCTGACACAGAGGATTTTCCCATGACTGCTGCACAGGCAGCCCCATCCATGAGGGCTCAGAGACTTGGTATAGCTACAGAGCTTAGATGGGGAAGAAGGAGGCATTTAATTCACCAGTGTATTTACTTATAAACTTACGAGCACCAGCATTTGTTAATTATAACCAGAACTGATCTGTAAGCACTCACTCTAAACTGTACCCTAAAGCTTCAAGGAAGAATCTCTAGACAGACAGCTGCAGGTTTGCTCAAATATAACAAATTGTTAATTCTGTAACAATTACAGAAGAGGAAGGACTTAATCACAGCAGCCTTCCTATATGTGTTTTAAGAATGACAAAAGCACAGATCAAGTAGTATTTTAATGGAATTTGAGATTGCTGGAGCCAGAAATCGAATTTTATGATTTAACAATCCAAAGTTGTGGTTCTGAGAGTGCCAGGCTAAAGCCACCATCCACTCTTAGACAAGACCTTTGTCCAAGCAGAGACCATTGCAGAGCTGAGTAAGATTTCCTTTGTTCAGACCACAAAATACATGAACAACACAAGTTTCCTCAAAGTCAACCTAACCTCTAGCACCATCAGGGAGAGCTTTGTGCTTAAATACTTATTGAACCAGGACATGGGTGCGTTTCATATCCACTCTGCCTTCAGAAGACCACACTTGTAATGAAACTCTGCTGAACTTAGCAAATTATAATCAGAAAAGAAAGTATGGCAAACTGCACCACTGCCCTTCACTTCTTGCTGCTAACTAATGTAACAAGCATTCTAATGTATGAATTTACAAAAGTGACTTGCCAACACATTGGTTCCACTGGTAATGCTGGAGATATCCTTGTGGGCAGCTGCACCTGTATCCTCCAATTATATTTTGGCAGCCATGCTGACACCGGTGGTTGCCATCACATTCATCAACATCTAAAAGGGTGAAACACACTCTTGAGTTTTGGCAGAGAAGCTCAAATTATGCTGTATTTGGAAAACATGTTACAAATAATCACATATATTCATTTATCATACATATATAATATATTTCAGGATCTTCCAAAAACCTGACCACTACGGGCGTTTCGGGTTTGGATTTGTGGCTCCACAGCAAGTAATATAGGGCTGAAAACTATGGAAAGCTCTCACATTCAACAAAAATTTTCAGTTTTTGCATTCTGCTGTGGAGCAGACAGGAGAAAGCCATTTGTATATGGGATCCCTAATGACTTCCTAAGGGTCCCAGCTCCACAGCAGACAGACCCTTGCTTTTACCTGCGCATCCAACCCAAAAATCCCAGGACACCTCTTTTCAAAACAACCCAAACTCTGTCCCAGGAGAAGGCTCTAAGGACCCAGAGGAATAAGTCTGCAGCCCTTGAACTCTCTCTTTAGCAGGTCACCTTGGAGAGGCAAAACTTCCTGTCATTGAATCCCTCAAAAATCCATGCATGATTCAAAAGAGGTTCACTGAACTTACAACACTTAAACTAAAACATTCCAGGCTACATCTCCTCAGAAAATATCTGTCCAGCTCTTTAGAAGCTCACAACATATCCATTTTTTTCTGGCCCATGGAGAGAAATAGTGCCTTGTTGCTACATTTCTGTACTCTCCCCTCACTTCAACCTACACATGCTTGCTTCTGCAGATTTTGGTGCTTACTCCATAGGTCCTTCCTTGGGTGACAGTATGAAAGAAGATTAAGGAAGCAAGAGAAGGCCAAGTTAAATGCACTGTGTTGTACCCACCTTCACAGCTCTGCCCAGTTTGATCAAGTGAGAAGCCACGTTGACACTCACAAACAAAACTTCCTGGTGTATTCTGGCAAATGCCCTTTGCCCCACAGAGATTGATCTCAGTAGCACACTCGTTGTTGTCTGAGGGAAAGCGAAGCTCAGTGTTAGTTTGTAGTTATCATTTCAAAGGTGATGTTTTGGCCATGCTAATGATGGAAGGTTTGTGGCAGGAGATAAAGGCACATCAGTAACACAGGTGTACCACTGCCCTCCCAGGTTCTCACTTTGCATTACAGGACAGTTTACACTGCCTTCTTCTGAATTTGGAAACACAAAAGTAATAGGAAGGGAAACTTTCTTTTCTTCACCAAAAATATGAAGTTTGATGTTTTGGTCTCCAAACACCTCCAATTTCACACCAATACCACGGGATCATCAAACTGACACAGAAAGAGGATCCAGCTTGCAGAGCAGAAAGTGTGTTGTGCAGGAGGAAGCAGTTTAGTTTAACATTTCCATGTACCCAATGGGTATGTGATCAGAGACAACTGCAGAAATGTGTATTTCATAGCTGTTTCAAGAAGCCTTGACATGATGTCAGTGAGCTACAAAAAGAAAAATATAACTATATTTTGCTCAATGCTGAAGAAAGGGTAAGGCAAGAATTAAAAAGTGGTGTTTGTACTGGCTGGTTCTTGAAAGTGCAAACCTCGAAGACAGGTTATGAAAGCAAGGGAAAGTAGGAGGAAGGGGCCTCTTTGCAGCCCTCTCTGGTGGGATTAGGATCAGAATCCGGCCTATGTTTCCATTTGGTTCCTCAGGAAGATGATTTTACTTCCTTGCTAGTTTGCTTTTGGAGTAAGGGTCAATAATAATTCCCAAATCTATGTTTACCTTCCCCTGTCACCTACCAATGCAGGCTGTGTGGTGCTGAGTGAATCCAGGAGGACATTTGCAAGTGAATCCCCCAATAGTGTTGACACAAAGGAACTGGCAGTTGTGCTGCTTTGTTGCACATTCATCAAGATCTAAAAAAACCAAGAAAACATCTTTCAATTGTATTCCCTGGACTCAGAAATAAGTGAATGCAAATAAATAACAGCAAATAAAGCCCTTTGAATTTACATATCACTTTACACACTGGTTCCCAGTTCCTCTTACATGAAGCCCCATATTTAATGAATGGGCCTTTGGAGCTCCAGAGTGTCCATGCTAACGCTGAATTGCAGACACCACTCTCATTTGTCTGAAAGTTTCTGTGATGTAATAAATGTCTGCTCAGCCAATAAAAAGAAGTCACCATCTTCATGAGATCTGGCAGACTTGAATACGGCCTTGCACTGAAGCACACTATTACTCCAAAAGAAATATTGAAATGCTAGCAACAAAGTACACTGTCATTCTGCATGCCAGATTTGGAATTGCTGCTCTAATTTGTGTGGTTTTAATAAAATCTTCGTTACCAAGACACATTAATGTATGGAATTCTAAAGAATATTCCAAAAATCTCTCCTGCACTGCTGTGTCTTATCCAGTATGCTGCAAAAGCAGTAGGTAAAAATTCTCTTAATGCTGGGGACTGCACTGCAAACCACGGTCACCTTTGCATCCAGTAAGATTCATTTATCATTGAATGATATGGATTAAACCATGATATGGCTTCAACAAGCCATTATTTTGGCTTACCAAAATAAGAACAATCATATATATTATTAATTACAAAATCTTTTAAGATCAGCTGCCATCAACCTGCAAAAATTCCTGTCGATCTGTTGTCCATCCAAATTAACAAGGAATTAACTGAAATACCAGCTCCATCCTGTGCAGGCCACTTCCACTGTCTTTAGTGGAAATACTCATATGAATCAAGGTGACAGATCTGCATAATTTAAATGTCCTTGCAATTATTTCTGTCTGTGAAACACAGTTTCTGCAGTAAATTCTTGATTTTTACCTTTGCAGCTTCTCCCATCTTCTTGCAGGATGTATCCTTTTGGACATGAACACTGGTAGCTCCCCTCTGTGTTTTTGCAGATGAAATTGCAAGGTTTTGGAGACTCATTGCATTCATCCAGATCTACAAGAAGCAAAACCAGATACCTCAGTGCTGGTAATCAAGATTTGTGATAATGTTTTACAAAATGTTCAGGATAGATCAGAAGGAAATCCAAATCCCCAAAGCATTGACAAGTGACATTTTATTTTCTCATTTTTCAAAATATTTCTATTTCTTTCTTCAAGTCCTCTCTTAGTAACAGACTTCATAAACAAACACCACAATGTAAAACCTACCAATGCAAAGAGTGCCAGTGACATCTGTAGTATAGCCCAGATTGCAAAGACAATGGTAAGTTCCCCTCTCATTGATGCACTCCCCGTTGCGGCAGACGTCATGAATAACCTTGCATTCATCAATATCTGCAATTAAACAAGGGTTAGTTTCAATGCAACAAAACTGGTTTTGTACAGCTTCAATAGATTCTTGTGACCTGACACAGAGAAACCCACACCATACATAAAATAATTACATAAAATAGTGAAACATTGCACAGATCTAAAGATAAATAATAAGTGGAAAAATACAGAATGGAGCATTAATCTTTCTTATGCAATGAACAAGCTGTAAGTGAAGGGAACAACTGAAGCTGATCATGTATCAGCCTTCACAAATCAAACATCCCTTTGCCTTCATGTACACAAATAGCTCTCAACATGTGCCTGCAACACACTCAAATGTGAGATGCAAATTCCCATTGGAGTGCATGTCAGTCAACCAGGACACAAAGCAAGTATCTGCCAAGATGGGATGGATGCCTCATCATCCAGGGCCTTTGGCTGTGCACCTTCTTCCCAAAGGACTAAACTCGGTCAACATGAAAAATATCAGAAAATTTCAGCTGATATCCAAAACATGTAGGACATGACAGTCTTCAAATATGGAAAAAAGAGAGTTTATAATTTATCACCTAATTTGGCCTTGTCTAAGAGATCATTTAATGAAAAGTACCTGCTCCACTGGATGTGTATCCTCGGCCATGAGGGCAAAGCTTCTTGAAGGCCACGGTGCCTGGGAAGGGACAGACCTCACAGTTCTGCCCCCAGCCTCGGCCACCGTCACAGCAGCATTCAGACTTGGTGACAGCGTTCCTGTTGCTCGATCCGATTTGGCACATACTTTGTAAGACTTCAGTGAAACAGTAGCCCTCCCTGTTGTCTGGAAGACAAATTGTGCATCACAAAAAACCCTGATGGTGAATTCCAGAGGGTCGTGAGATGTTGGGAATTCAGAAATATAATAGAAAGGGCATACTTCACCCTGAGACTGTGGAACTGAGAGTGAAAGACTACCAGCAGTAAGAACGAGAGAATGACATCTAAGGGAAACAAAGACAAGAAATTTAGCAAAAGGCAGAAGACAAGAAGCTTCAATATGCTTATAAAAAGGTATGTTTCTGTTTGAAACTAGAGAAAAAGGACTGGCTGAAAATCAGGACCAAAGAAATGTCAGAGCAGTTCCTGGCTGACTGAAACCATGGAACAGTCAGCTTTCACAGCAAGTCACCCCAGCTGGACAGACTGAAGCAGGGGTATGGTGAGCATAGGAATAAGGAACTTGCAGGAGGACACATAGATACAAGGGCCTCTTCCTAAAGGCATGTAAATTCAAGAGTGTGTTTTCTTACCATACATTTTTAAGTTTAATTTCAGCCCTCACTGCTGCTATGCAAGTGACAGCTCATTCAGGTGTAAATTGGGACTTACCAAGGCACTCGTCCTGGGTGTCGCTGACCGTGAATCCCTCGTTGCACTCACACCTGTAACTCCCCACTGTGTTCACACAACGGCCGTTCTCGCAGAGCCCAGGTTTGGTCTGACATTCATTCTCATCTGCATTTTTGAAATTTTAGGACAAAAATCAAGTCCATTATTAGATTAATGTAGGTAAAAGGTTGGTATGGAACTCTTATGCTGTGCATTTGGCCGGGTTAGACTTCAATTTTTTTCTTTTTCTTATATTTTAAAGTTTATTGTTTTCAATTTTCAGAGGAAAGATGGCCATCTAGCTCACAACTGTTATATACATTATATCTGCAGTACATTCCTCACTGGTTTTCAAAATTTTTCATAGTTACAGCTGCAGTTCTGAATGCCATCCAAGGTTTAAAAAAATTCAGATCTACTCTCATTCATGCTAGCACAGATAAACAAGCCTACAGCAACCAACCCAAATCCTCACCTTCTTCCCTCAGAGCATTCAGCAGCAGCAGCAGTACAAACTGATTATAATGACACCCACACCCAGATTTTCCACTTACTACCCACAGATGTGTACATCTGAACAGCAAAACCAAATGTGTACAGCACCAATTGATCCATTACACAAGAAGTTGTGCAATTCTTCCCCTGAGTTTCTTAACACTTCGTTAAATCCACAATTTTAATCCTGCTGAGGAACCATGTATTTCAAGAGCTTCAACACTTCAGAGTCACTTACCTATACAGCCTTCCCCGTCTGGTCTGCGCTGATAACCAGGCCCACAGATACACATATAGGTGCCAATTAGGTTTTTGCATTCCATCTGCTTTGAGTCACAGTCATGAATTCCTTCTTCACACTCATTCTGATCTAAAACACAAGGTTTAGACTTCATTATATAGAGACATGATCCTGGAAATTCACAATAGTAAATTCTGACTTTGGAATCTCTTATCATAATCAAATCCTACCCATACATTTATTGTTCTAAACCAACCATAAATATACTAGCCTTGAGAAAATTGATTTCTCCCAAATGCCCATTTTTAGGGCAAGACAAAACCGTATCATCTGATATGACCTCACTTTAGGCAGTTGTATAAATTTACTGGCAGGACAGGCCTAGTACAATCAAGTGCATAATGCAAATCATAGAATTTCATCCCAAATTCTTTCTGACTCAGTTACTTCCTGGGATTAAAACTCTGGCCCAATAGTGCAGTGAGTCAGAGCCCTGCCCCTGCAGGAACTGAAATCATTATCTCACAACTGTGAGAGCCTGGTAGGAGCTTTACCTCTGCACATTCTCCGGTCCTCCCGCAGAACGTACCCCCCGGGGCACTTGCACTCGTAGGATCCAAAGGTGTTCACGCAGCGGAAAGCGCAGAGCAGAGGGTTCTGAATGCACTCATTCACGTCTGGATTTGGGGCGACAAAGAGCGTGGGGGGAGGGAAACACTTGTGTGAAACTCAGCAGACTTGAGTGCACAGGCTTTAGGTACAGGCAATACCACAGATCCCAGTTTACTGAGGACTAGATTTTAATAGCTGGGGACCCTTGGTTCTACTCTTCATGGATTTCTGTAGAGAAGCAGGCACCAGACATGCCAGGATGTTTGCACAGCTACCTGAAGTTTCAATAAGTTCAACAGCAAGCAGCCAATGGAAATAATTTCCAGATACATGCTGCCAAAATACTTGCTCAGTTAAAACTAGATCTTTTCCACACCTAGGTTCATTTTTTTCTGATTGGTTATTTAAATTCTACATGCACTAATTCAGCTTCTTCATAAACTGAATTCCATAAAACAATATCCTTACTAGAAACGTTATTTTGAAGTGCATTTACATACAAAATGCCTGGACTACTTGAGTAATTACTGCTATATAGTGACGCTTTTGCACTCAGCTAGCTCCTCCTCTGCAATTTGAGCTTTTACCCAAATTCCACAGAGAAGCAAATGAAGCTCTAACTATATGTAAAAATAATGCAATCTGATGCAAAAATAGAAGCGTTCTTTTGCATGGGCTCGCAAAGAAATAGATTGTGGCAGACAATTTAGGAACAGCTGTGTCAAGTCAGAGGACAGTGTCAGAACGTCCTAGGACATTCTCCTCTCCCTGGCTGTAACAGAAGGAGATGAATATTTAAAACCTTATACCATGTATGCAGAGATCTTTCCCCTGATGCAGCCTCTCAGTTTAAGGACTTCCACAGCCAAAAGCCACAACCAAACTATCAAGCTTAATTTCCACTGATGGATTCCCCCACAAATTTGTATAATCTCTTTCTGGGTCAATTTATACTTGTGGCCTTGCTAATATTCTGTAGCAAAGGTTTCCACAACTTAAAAAAGTACCATGCATATAAAAATATTTGCTTTGGTTTGTCTAACATGGTCCCTCTATTTTTGGTACCTTTACCACTTGTGGCTTTATAAAATCATATATCTCTTCAACCACATTTTCCACACTGAAAAATTCTAATTTATATTTCTTCTATACCTCTGATCTTCCTTACTTCTCTTCATGCATTTTCAAATTTTAATTTTGAAATGAGACACCAAAGCAGGAAAAATATTCAACCTAGGGGTACCATGGTAATTGTTGAGTACTGTATTTGTATTTTCTCCTTTGTTCCCTGTTTCTTTCCTAACTCACTCAAGCAGCCCATTTCCTATCTTCATCATGCACAGTGAATCTCTTCCCTCAAGGAGATAGGCAAAACCCACACACACAGTAAGCAGCACTTCTGGGAACTGTTCTGAAGAGACTGCACCCCAACATGTTCCTCTCTGGGCAGTCCCTTAGTAGATACCACCTGAAAGTCTGTCCACCCCGGCTCCAGTCAGAAAAACATACTACAGTTCAAGGTGGATACAGGAAGAAGGAGCCCATTTTCCCTTTTCAGATAAAGAGGTATCATTCCAAGTGTCCATATTTTATTTTTAAAGCTGCTTTAGTCCCCTCAGCTGTTTTCAAAATCAGGGAACACAATTACAACAACAGTCCTTAGCACACAGGAGTCTCACCTTCACAGGTCATCATTGGCCCAGGCTCAAATCCTTCTACACAGGTGCATTCAAAGCCTCCTATCACATTCCTGCAAGTTCCATTTCCACATGGGTTTCCAACAGCACATTCATCAGTATCTGCAAGTAGTTAGACCAAGGCAAGAATACATGGTTATACTCAACTAAAATGATAAAAAATCCATGTTGTTGATGTACAACCAGAAAAATAGAAAATGCAAGAACTCACTTTAAGTACTGAATTAGAACCACAGACTCCGAAAATAATTTGGGATTTGTAGAGGCTATCTGCGTTAAACACTCAGCCAGAGCAGGGCCAATGTGGAGCAGATTGCTCAGGCCCTGCCCTGGCAGGTTTTAAGCACGAGCAGAGATAAAGACTCCAAAATGTTAGAATAAAACAACCCCACTGCTCCTTAATGCCATACTTAGCAACTCAGGAGAATCTTTACAATGGAAGCTGGAACAGCTGTACTTACCCACACATTCTGCTCCTTGTAGGATGTAACCATATGGACATTCACAGCGGAAAGACCCATCTGTGTTGATACACTGCCCAAATTTACAGTTATCAGGATCAAGGCACTCATCCACATCTTAACCAGAAATACAAACAACACAGTAAGTGCAACTGGCTTCATGTGCTTTTAGACTTCTCTCAAAGAACAAATGTTCTGGCAAGAAATATTTCTGAGATCACAAAAAATACTAATATTTAAATTCTGACATATTAGGATTAGGGCACAGAATTTGTTCTGCAGGCCAGCTTTCAGAATGCAGAAAAGAAACTGATTCTAAATGTCAGATATAAACCTCTCTGACTGGGGCTACAGGGGAAGCAGCAGATATGAAAAGCAGTAGTCATCCAGTGCTCCTTAAATGCAAACTTTTGCCAATAAGGCTGAAGTGCTGTTTGTCTTGGGAGAGAACAGAATGTACTGAAGGGATCTGGGAAACCGTGGTTTGCACTTCTGGAGGATTAAAACCATTTACTGTAAACAGGCTACACATATTGTATAAGAAAAGACAAGTATGCTACGTGACACTAGATCCATTCCCTAGATCCTACATAAGTTTCCTAGCTCAAAGGAAGTTCAGTTTCCGATATGTGAGGTAGCCAAGCTGGAATTTGAAATCAGTATGAAAAATTGGGGAAGATAAAAGGTATAGAAGTTTCCACACTTCATGGCTTTGGGAAATAGTTGCAGAGGTGTTATTCTCAATTGAAATGGAGAATGGCTTCTGGGTGGTAAAGGGACACTGATGTAAAAGTGGCGCTGTGCAGTTCAGGCACTTACCCAGCCTTGCGTCACCAGGTCCAACAAGGATGCCAATTCCAAATGGACAAATCTGTCTGAATGCCTCTGAAAAAAACCCCATAAAAATCAAACCATATGTTAAATTCTATCTTGGCAATCAGCATTCTGCACAAACTACCTGTAACCACTGCCACCAGTTCATCCTCCTCATGTTCAGGTCCAGAAAAAAAGTATGCTAATACATAAACTTATCATCTTATATTACATTCATGCAAAAACTGCATGTTTGCTTTACATTTCATCTGATCTCCTGTATGCTTATGTACCAAATCCTGTGAATAATTAGCAGTATTTAACTTCCTTAAGAAACAAAGTAATGCAGCATTTCTATTTTAGAAGTATCAGTAGTAGTGACTGCATTTTTTCTGTTGTAAAAATAAAATTTCCTTTATTTTCTGAAGAAGGCATAATTTAATCCAGACTCAGCTATCTTAAAGCTATTTCTTTTTTTAAATATGAGAAAAGGGGCTTTGATATCCTTTGAGAAAGTTTGGACAGTGAAAAATACATATGCTGACACTTCAAGGAAATGCTGCAACATAAGCTGTGCCTTTCAACTGACTTTGGTTCACATGGTCCATGTCAATGGAATGAAACATGCACAGGCAATAGGCCTAGGAGGAATATTGCAACTGGCACTCTTCTAATTCCCTTTTCTAACCTCAGCTTTTGTGAGGATTTTCTGCAAAAAATCTACATGACTAATGAATGAAATGAACTGCAATCATGTATTGCTGAAGCCAGTAATGCTGTTAACCGCATTTGTCAGCACGAATTACAGTCCGTTCAGCAAATTGCACCACGATGCTACAGAGGCCTGTTGAGTTGCTTGATGTCGAGTTACTCAGTCTTAAAAAGGATACTAACAAAGGAAAGTGTTTCTTTAGCAATGGTCCAGGCAGGCTTTCCTTCCTCAAGGCCTGTATTTATTTATGCCCTGCTATTTTTGAAAGTCAGTCACATCGATAAGATTGCAAGTTTACATTTTCTTAATAACAAAATTCAGATGCAGATCCAGTTTAACTGTTTGGGGTTTTATTTTAATTAGATTTCATGCTTGTGGCACCTCTTTCTATACCTATTTACAATTATAAGAATTCTATTTTTGTCTTGTAGGACTTGCTACTCAGAGCCTATCAAGGACCTACTTGCTGTTTTCCATTTTCTGTATGTGATACCTCCATAGCAAAATAGCCAGCATCTAAACACTGTAACAAATCTCTAAGCAAAGAAGGAATATGCTTGATATCTGACTATCCAAGGGACGTGGTTTTTCAGACTGCAATGGCATCTACTTTACAGAGACCTATAACACTTACTTTTAGAAAACTATTTTTCAAAATTCCTTCTAATAAGAATCCCAATCTCCTTTCTGCTCAGAGAGCAAGTATGGTAAGCTAGTCAATAACCCACCATCTGCTTCCTCTGGGCAGAGCTCACAGGGATCTCCCCATCCCTGCCCTTTTAAGGCACAGCAACACTCTTGTTTGGAGTGGTTTCGGGACTTCGGCACAGAACACTTCCCATCTTCAAACTTGGTAAAGCAGTAGCTCACTCTCAGATCTGCATAGAGAAAAAAACTTGTTATGAGCAGTTAGAGCAACCTCGGCACAATTTTCACTTAGAGGTGTTAACTGCAAAATTACAGGATACACACCACCAAAACACCCAACTTCCATCTAGCTCTGTTAATAGGGACCATCATTGTCTCTGACTTGAAGATTTGGATAAGATTGTCTCCGGAAGATTTGAATAAGGAGGGAAGCTCCCTACCTCAGTAAAGAAAAGCTATGGAACAGTTTCCTACTTCAGTCATGGAAAAGCAAGGGTTTTCTCTTTGGTCCAGCAGAAATGGAAGGACTGTACTGTCCTCTTATCCTCACTCCTCTTTCAAAAAATGGAATATTGCCTCATGAATTTATATTCTATTACTGATAAGAATCACTCAAGTCAAGAGATTTTCATCAACTTGCAATGACAATATTGTGTAGTGCTAAAATGAGAGGCAATTTTCATCAGCCCTTTCCTTCCTCATTCTTCTGGAGGTACAGACAAACAAAGCAAACTCTCCCTGTGGCACCAGGTTTTATTCCCTGAAGCTGGGTAACCAGGATGCTGGACAGAACTGAGATCACAGAGCACAAGCATCCAGCAGGCAGGGAGCTGGCAGCTCTCTGTGCTGGCAGGGAGACAGCAGCAGGGCAGTTCTGGAAGCAGCTGCTCATTCAGTTTTCCGGCTGCAGCATCAATGCTGGGCAATGTCCAGGTTTTAACAAAGTCCTAGGTAATGGGAAGTTTTAAACAAAACTTTGCTTGGCCTGAGATATTTGAAAAAAGAACAGTCCTCTTTTAGGACATAGAGAGAAGCCCTTTTGAAATTCATATACAAATGTGCACTTTCCTCTAATATCGTGTGGAACAGTGGCCTATGTTAAAAAAGTAGAAGATTGGGCCGCATTCTTTTTTAGGATTTTGTTTCTTGGTGGGTTTTTGTGATTTTTTTTCTTCTTACCTGAAGAGAAGAAAACCCTCAGACTGAAGAAACTTCATTTATACGAGCTACATAAACACAGCTAAAACACGCCTTCTTGATGTTGAGTGAAGTAACTGCCAAACTGCATGGTGGTTTGAAGACTTGGATGAATGTTTACTGCAGGTTGGATTCATTTTTACCAAAACCACAATTTCATTTAGCCCACTGTGAAGGGAAGAACTCACTATGGTGTCAACAAGCATCAGTGCTCTGTGCCAAGCAAAACTACAGAGGTCCTTATAAAGGTCTTACTCATCAGTGGTTCCAACTGTGCACAGTGTATAAGACATTTAATGCTGTATCTATTTAATAATTTCCAAAGCCTTTAAAGTAACTCACTCCCTAATTTTTTGTTCTGGTTCTTTATACACAAAATAAACTAACCTGTGGCTTTTAATTACTAGATATTCAGCTTTTAACATCTCATCTGTTTAGGCTCTGAACTGTGTATGCAGTAATCTGGAAGCTAAATGACACTTCAGATTTCCCTAAGCAGATGGGTAATTTTTGTCCACACAACATTGTTTGCCAATTTTTTCCAAAAATCTTTTTTCCACCCACGTTTGCAGAGAGGATCAGCATATAACAAGTGTTATATGAGTATGGTAAGTGCTAAGGAGAGCCTTAAAACCGGAAATACTGCCTTGAGTCTCCTGCCTGCATTCATGCTCCATCTCTGTGTCTTGTTGCTGTCTACAAAGAGTCCAGGTAGCCCCAACATTTCTTCCAGGGGTACAAGAAAGGACAACGTAATTTTTTTGCTTAACCTGGTGCATTTAACATTAACTTCACTCCTTTTATTGCAGTGCTCTGTTTAATGAAAAACAGATGTTAGGGCAAGACAGAACCTGGCCCCAGCTACAGAATTATCATGTTTTCCCTATGAAAAACACTGTTTGAGTCCAGAGCTTTCTTGCTGTATTAGAAACAGATCTCTAAAAAGGCTTTTATGAAACAGCAAACAAATTTTGAAATGCCAGAAAATAGGAATGAACTTACCTTGGCATCGCCTTCCTGTGGAAGACAATACAAAGCCTTCTGGACACAGACATTTGAAACTGCCTGGAGTGTTGCTGCATGTGCCCAGGGCACAAATTTCTGGCTGTTCCACACACTCATCAATGTCTGTAGGAAAAGTAATTAAAGAGATGAAAAATAATAACATTTACACTGGCAGCTGTACTACATAAAGGGCAATTTTACATCATCACTGATATCTATCATATTTGACAAACAAAAAAGCCCAAAAAAAGAACAGAAAGAGGAAGCAGTAACCCAAGTGCAAAATCCACAGTTAGTTTTCAAATCCTCAGGCAGTGAGCAAACTTCAGCAATGTACCACCAAGGAAATAGCCTGGGATTACATTTTTCTAGGGTTCAGAGCAAGTACTTCTGGTTCAAACAAGTGCTGGTGAGACCTTTTCTAGGAAGTGACAGACTTGCTAGTGGCTACAGTTCAGACCTGTACACTGCCACAAAAGACTAAACATTACTCACATTTAAATGAAAAGGAAATAGGTAACAATTGTGAGCAGCTAAGAAAGAGACAAAAGAAGGATTGTTTTGTACACACCTTCACATTTGTCATTCTGCAGGATGTATCCAGGAGGACAGATACATCTGAATGAGCCATCCAAGTTCTGGCATGTGCCTGGTGAACATTTTCCAGGCTCCAGTGCACACTCATTGATATCTAGAAAAAAAGAAAGACAATTTATTTCAGGTAATTGCTGTTATCCCAATAAATCTCTGACTGATGCCACTTTAATTTTGATTCCATCAAACTGAAGGTGGAACTCTCCAGGAGCGAGAGGAGTCATCTTCTTGTTCTCTTGTCAGTGTCCTTCTGCTAGGTACAATGATGGCAGTGTGACAGTTCTCTCTGCTACCGTTTCACTAAGCATATCTGCTCAAGCTTTGCTGCACTTTTTTCAACCCTAAAAGAAAGCACTCACCAACACAAGTCCTTCCATCCAGAGCCACCTCATAGCCATCATTGCAGAGACACTGGAAGGACCCAATGGTGTTCACACACTGACCATTTCTGCAGAGCATTCCATTTCCACTTGCACACTCATCCACATCTAGGACAAATAACATTGAAAGATGTCAGAAGCATCAGCAACAATGGAAACTGGGTAAGTGAGATTTCTGTTTCCACTATATCAACAAAGTAACTGATAACACAGTCCCGTTTCAAAAGCAAGTGAGAGGAAATTACTGTATTATAAAATTGTCAGAGCAGGAGTAGAACCCAAATGTTCCTGTATCTTGGGCCAACATTCAAGTGGCTCTAGAAAAGTGAGCAGTGCATAATCAAAGGGGCCTTTTGAGACTGACAAAATAGGGTTACTTGGTGGTACTTATGGTACTTTTATTAGAAGTAGAAAGCCTTGGGAACACATGCCTGTGCTCAGCACTCCTTACCTATGCAGTCGTTGTTGTGTGAGAGGATGAAGCCCAGGTTGCAGCGGCAGTTGAAGGAGCCAATGGTGTTCCTGCAGGTTCCGTTGCCACAGGCATCTCTCTCGCACTCATTAATATCTACAAAGGAACAGCAGAGAAATAACCCACGGCCAACATGCTGAACAGAAGGGAAAAGGATTGTCATATCTCTCAAAAAGAAGATTTTACATGCATTTACACACTTGATATTAATATCTACAAAAATAATCAAGGGTCCAACAATCATTTACTTTACTTTGGCTCCTATATCACCCTTCCCAAAGCAAGGGTAAGCTACCTTTAATTGTAAGCATTCTGAAATCTCAATTTGTTCATACAACACACAACTGACAGCTGTGAACAGGTTAAATACAAAATCTCCTTGTTAATGAAGATGACTGCTTCTGAAAAAGGTTTTTTTCTGGCAAAAATCTACCCTTCATTCACTCTATTAACAAGTAGGCTATATATAACTGCTGCATTGCAATATTAATCTATTAAATTTCTTGCCTAAAGGAATAAATGAGACAAGATGCTCCAGAAAATTCTAAGATGAATGAAATTTTCTTCAAAAATGAAAGTATTAGCAGTTCATTAGACAGGGTATGTAATTTCAAAGGTTCACTCTACTTTAATGAGATGGTTTTCATTCAGTATCAGCTTTTTATCATCTCTAATAGCTAATTTTGCACCTTTGTCTGGTGGTAAATGGTTCACAATCTCAGATAGTGTAATGCAACTCCTTATTACAGAGAGGATAGACTTAGTAACTATTTTAATGGGAGCCTAGTTTCAGTTTAATTTGATATACTTGCCTATACACATTGTCCTGTCATCATTGGTTTTGAATCCATTGTGACAAATGCAGTAGAAACTTCCAACAGTGTCAATACACTGCCCATGGCTGCAGATATTGGGAATTTCTTGGCATTCATTCCGATCTGAAAACAAAGAGGTGCAGTGAAAGTTAAGGCTTCTAAAGGACAAGGCTGGAAAGATGCATTAGCAGCAACCAAGACAGTATCCAGTGCATGGCCTAACTTAAAATAGTGTTTTTAATTTATTAATGACAAAAACATTACCAAGTAAATCCCAGAAAAGGGGCTTATTTGCATGTAAATTACCTCTGCCAGTATTTGTGGATCTGAAAAAAAATTAGCATAAAAATTATATTTAGCAACCTAAAATTCTTGCTGGAGGTAAAGCATATCATCATGGCTTTGAAAAGCAGAATTAATGACACAAGATTTGAAAGCGTCTGAGTCTGAGGGCTCTATATTGACTGGAGGAGATATGAAAGAGGCATATGAAATACAGTTTGCATTCTTCTCATGAAAGCAGCTACTTGCATTTAGCCACATTTGACTGTAGCACACATTGCGTGGTCAACTCATGGAAATCAACAGAACAGAAAGGGGAATGAACACCACATTTTCTCACTAGGCTTAGAGAGAGATAAAGGCACTGGATTTATCAACTCATCATGCAGAGAGAAAACAGGCACACATACACGTGTTGCAGCATCCATGAAATGTGGTGATCCTATAAACTGGACAGAGCTCAAACAGCAAGAGGAGCGACTGCTATATGGAGTCGGGATATGTTGTATAACTCGGCAGAGAAGGAGGTGAGCTCTCCTACCAGCATGTGATTGCTGCCTTACAAAAGCAGGGCATCTCTTATACTTGTTCAATAGCCAACTGCTTCCTGCTACTCTTGTTAGAAATGCTTTCAGGCAGATCCCAGGATTCTATCAATAGTAAATGAAATAAAATGAAAATGTTTGCTCTCTGGCATAGTTTTTTCTATGACAAATGAGAAACATCAAATGAGGTGTTTCTGTTGACCTCATCACCACCAAGAGCTGGTTTGATTCATTATACTTTCTTTCCTTCCTATGCTGCAGCTCCAAAATATGAGAACTGAGGTGCTGCCATGAGCTTGTATTAAAATTGATTAGGCTCTAGTGCTCAGTAATTTTATTTTCTATTCAATCTAAGCCAAGCAGAGACACAGTTTCTCAGCAAACCATCCCCAGGTCGTTGCAAAAGTAAGAGTCAAGTTGTTCCTAATTGCAAAGAACTTAATGTACTGAAATTCATTTCCTGCCTCTCTTCTGCACTGTACTTGGCACAGGGACAATCATGGATAATCCCAACAGCCCCATGCCCAGGACCTCTGTACATCCCATGGGGCCGTGAGTAACTCTGGATGGGTGTGCACTGAGGACCAAGCTCTCCCAAACTGATGATAGCACTGCTAATCACAGTTTGAAGGAGGCAGAAGGAAAGACAACGCTGTCTTAAGAACTCCCAATCTTCAGCTCAGGAGAGCAGAGACAGAAGAAAATCTATGACTCTGATGCTTTGTGGGCAAATGAATAGTCATGTGAAAAACTAATTTATAAGAAAAACTGTTTAGTTTACCACAATAGAGAGCACCAGAAGAACGCTATCTTCAAGGTAAGATAAATGTAGTACTCCTAGTACTAGTGGCTGTGATATATTGGGTCTGACTCAATAGCACATAAACTACAGGGTTGTGACAGTTTTCCATGCAGTAGCATGGCTGATCCAATACTGCAAGGTGCTTACCCCTCTCTGCTCCCAGCAGAGTGATTGGGAATTTCCTTCCTTTGCTGGATCACGTACTTTATCAACCACTTTTATTTTTACTCTAATTGTGTAACTTTTATTTTCACCACATATAAAATAAGAGCAAAATACAGGGAAGTATTGCTATTTGTGCCAATTCATCTTTGGAATTGTAACCCATATCAGAACCTTCCCTTGCTCTTCCTGTACTCCTGTAATGAACCCTTAACAACAACAATTACATTAGGAACATATTGAATATTTACATGTGCCACTGCATAGCTTAACAAAGCAAAGTTTTAGTTCTCATAGTAGTGTTCTGATTTCCCCTACACCCTTTTCCCACAAGGGTCACATGAAACAATGAAGAACTGCACTGCAGGGAAAAGTGCACTTCCTAAAACTCAAGTACTGAGAAGCAAAAACACAAGGATAATGTTACTAGCTTCCATTGTAATTCTTATTTTGTTCAGAAATGCATATAGTATATAACATTTACAGCAGCTTGTCCCACTGCAGTCATTAAAATCTCAGCAATTCTTCAAGTAAGTAAGATAACTTAAATGCCTCTCTGGACTAAGATATTGTAAGAAAAAGCAAATAGATTAGAAAACTTCAGTCCCACTCAGTGAGTATTTAAAAATAATGTTATGGGCCCTGTTTAAATCTGTATCAAAGTTAAGAAATTCAACAATAAGCTTTTCAAGTTAGTTATTGCATACAGGCAAGCAGATAAGTTTACCTTATCAAGAGAGGCTCCAGCAGCAAGCAGGATTTATAAAAATACAAGTGGAAAATAAATTGCTAAAACCCATATAGAAAATCATAATGAAAATCAGAAAATACAGAAAGGTAGTGCATCAAATGGTCTTCCCTTCCTAGACATGACAAAGGCTAAAGAAAAATGCTTGCATTTGGTGGGATAAAGTGAAAGACAAACACCTACTTAGGTTCTTAACTCCCACTTACACATGCATGGGTTGGGCCTGGAATTACCTCAGTGTTTATGGGATGCCCTGAAAGACTTTAAGAGAAGAGTTCTCAAAGCTCAGATCATCTCCTGAAATACCAACTTTCTGGAGAGAAGAGAGGTTTTTTCAAGCCCTTGAAACCCCCTCATGCCTGCAGCCCTCCCGGGCACTCACCAGTGCAGCGCCCCGTGGACGTGAACCTGTAGCCGGGTTTGCAGTCGCAGCGGTAGCTCCCAGCTGTGTTCACACACTCTGCATTTTGCTGGCAAACTGGTCCGTTCTGGCATTCATCAATATCTGTCAAGACAATGAGGAATTTGAGTTTTATAGTAAGCTGGCAGTGAAAAGATGGCATACATTTTTTTAACATACTGGTAATTAGTAGCTTTCAATGTAAACACCATCATAAAGCTTTAGGCAAAAAAATTTTGATCAATTTTCCTTACTTTAGGTGCTGCAAAAGGAGAACTTTATCTTCCCAGAAATGTAATTGGTTTTCACTTAGAAGCAACACACAGAAGAAGCTTTTGCTTAAAGCTCTCAATGCCTTGCCTGCAGCACCCATTGTTGTCAGCAGTCATAACACACAGCAGAGAATGACAGCAACTCATATGCTACCTTCAGTTTCTTCATTAAACTAATACAATGTTAATGAATGTTTAAACTAGAAATAAACAACCATCTGTTTATATTTTTTACAAAAATATTTGTTCCATTAGAAAAAATATTCTGGAATTTAAAAAAAAAAGTGCACATGATCTGACTCAATACTACTATTTTCTTCTTGGCTTTACTGTCAAATGTGAAAAACAATCCCATTACTTCCTAGGACAGCTGATTCATGTGCCTTCAAGGCCTTAGATGTCTGACAGAAAATGTGGTATTTTCTATGCAAAAGAATTCAAAATGTCTGAAGTAGCTCAGACTTATTACACTGACAGAAGTATTTTCTCCTCATTAAGGATGCCTTCAAGGCTCTGATTCGGCAGTGTCTGAGTTGCCAGCTGGTGAAACACCATTCCTCTGAAAGAGAGGAGCACTCTACCTTCACAGATCAGGAGCTTGTCATTGTAGAAGAAGCCCACGGGACACTCGCATCGGAAGCTGCCAACCATGTTTATACAGATCCCATTTTCACACACTCCAGGAATCTCTCTGCATTCATCAATATCTGCAAGAATAATTTTTTTTTCTAAATATTTGTACTGAGAACTTCATGGAATCTTCTGCTACAGAGCATGTCCTTATGCATTTACCCTTTAAGATAATTATCCAGCATATAATGCAAGCATCAGAATGTTCCCAACTGAACAGTGAGCGAGTCATTCCAAACTGGGGAAATTTAGGTATTTCCTGTTTTCTCGGGTTCTGACTCTTCTCTGTACTGAAGGTATATTCTGCTACAGAGGAATACAGAGGAAGGCACGTCCTTCCTCATGTCTCCCACCCACAGCCCTGCTGAACCTCATCACCTTCCCAAGTGCCACAGTGGGGTTGTTGGGAAGAGCCAAACAGAGAGACAATGGAACTGTCTCTGGTTTAATACTGGAGAGCACGGCTGAATGCAAACACTCATCAGAATTAGTTTTGCACTATTTTACCCGAGTTAATCTGAAAAGACTTTCAGGGTCTTATGTAACAGTTTGAAAGTGCCAATAACAGGTAACATCTGAAGTGCTGCCAACATGCTATTAATTAGATTGATTAAGCCAGGCAGCCAGGGCTTGCCAATGCTTTACATACACCCCACTTAAGTAACTGATTTTGGCAGGAAAAAACCCAGCTGCTATTACAATTATATGTCTTGCCTATTGGGTCCTTACGCACCTTAATATTCTGACATGAGAGAGTTCAGAGACTCCACCAAAGCCTCTGCCTTCAGTAAACATTGACATATGCACTGAGGTACAGAGTCATAGAATATAGTGGGAAATTGTAAGCTGATAGGAGTTTCCATCAGATAATGTGGTTTTGTTTAGTTTGGTTTTTGGTGGTTTTTTGTTTGTTTCTTTTGTTTTGCTACTGGATCCAACCCCTAAATTTCTACATTGGATTCTGTAATTTTGAGTCCTCTCATATACAGGATGAGTAAAAACAGAATTATTTCTGTTTCTGGAGTAACTATATAGAACTTTAATCCAAACAGAGAGTAACATCATTGGACTGCAGGCAAATATTAGAGGGTACCAGAGCACTGCCCCTGCAGAGGGCTCTCCCTTGATCCTGTGCCTGCAGGTGTATGGGACATGAGTAAGCCCTGTGCAAAGCAGCAGGCTGAGTGCTCCAGCCTCGATCCCAAAGCAGCAGGGAGAGCTGTGATTTGCACAGCTGTGAGAAGCTGTGTGTGCATGTCTCAGCACAGGCTGCACACACTGGCTGTGCTGCTGGGCTCCGTGGGACAGCCCTTCTGTTTCCATTGGCTCCTGCCCTGCACAGCTCCGTGCTGTGGCAGCACACACAGAGCAGCCTGCAATACCCCTGCACACGTATAAAACACTGCAGCTGCAGCTTCTACCTGTGCATGTCAGCAACATCCAGGGGCTCCCTGCTGATGCTGATGACGGGCCCAATTAGCTGAGCAGACTCTGCAACAATCTGGACTAATGCTAATAGCTAGAAGGGTAAACTTTGCTTCCAAGAAATGACCTCGTAAATAATAAATATTGTGCATTTCTGTAACCTCTTTAAAAATTACATTCCCCACTTTACTAGAAATATTTTCATCTAACTAGCTAAACACTGCATCACAGTAACAGCTTCATGCTAAAGCATCTGATTACTGCCTATAGGCCATCACTGTTTGTTACAGGGTATATTATCTGCTTTTCTTTTGCATCTTAGTGTAAATGAAAACAAAAGGGAGTCCCATTAGGGATTTACTCAATTCCTTGTCCTAAAATTCCTCCTCTCTCCCTCTTTTTGTTTTGCAATTTGTTACTCACGATTCAAATGTGACACACAATAACATATGTGAGAAATATTCCAGCTGAGCAGAAAAAAGGATTTTTGTGTCAAACCAATACCCAGGGGGACTGATGTGAAATGTCAGACTAAATCTTGCTTTAGTTTGAAGGAAAGACTCCCAGTTCCTCTCAGACCAAATGCTGGTTGGCCTTACTCCCAGACCTCTCATTCCCAGTATCTGTGCCCTGCTCATGTAGCCCTGATTACAGTTTCTTTGGAGCTCTGTGTTGCCTTGATTACAAGCAGCAACTGTCACTGCTGCCAGCTAGGAGTAGCCAGTTTGCACTTAAGTTGGAGTTAAACAGAGGGTTGAACTCCATTACACTGTTTAATTGTTATTCCTCACATGAAAAAAAAAATAACAAAACTGGGAAAACAAACCTCCCCTCTTCCCTGGGCAGAGGTAGCATGGAATTTAGTTCAAGACATAAATTATAGCTCACCGACTGGTAATCCTGTATAAATGTCAATGAAGAAGCCAGGCCTTTGACTTCCACAGAGTGTGGAGAATTCATCTGCAATGGGAAAGCAAAGCAGTGATTACAGTATTTGGAATTAATCAACAGTCAAAAATTCATCTTATGCTCTGGCCTAGAAAGTTCTTTTTCTACTCTTTCAGAACGTGCAGGGCACACAGAGGTAGGCAGCCCCTTTCCCAAACTCACCATGTGAGTTCCCTTGGGTTCTCATTCAGCTGGGATCACATGCTAATTTTGCTCTGCTTATGCCTATCACTGTGCATTACAGTGTTTGCATACAATTTCAGATCTGACTCATAAAAATCTGAACTACAAGATGGAAGAATCAAGTGTCTAGGAAGTTGCTTTAGAAGCAAACCACCTCAAACCAGAGTGGGATGTCCTGCAGTCTTACCCAGTGTGGAAGAGTCATGTATGCCCATGCAATTAGCAGAGACATTCCTACATCTTACATTTGGCTGCTCAACACAGATCATTCTCAGGGCACACCAAGGTATCTCTGCAAGCCCCTGGCCTGCACAAAGGCCCTTCATGGCAAACAGCAATCGAGGCAGAGCAGACCAGACCCCGTATTTGTTGGAGCAATACCCATAAAGCCTTGGTCAGTGCCTCAACACTGGATCAACAAGCACTTGCAAAGAGATGGATTAACTGATATAGAGCATGAAGTCCCTGAGACAGTGAAACTGGCACAAGGTAGGCACAACACAGCAGCAGGGACATAAACCACTCCACATATGCCTTCATCCTGACTAGGGCTGGTCATCTCCAGGACGAAGAGGCAACTAATCCCTTCATTTTAGACACATAAGAGTAGAAAAAGACATAGCATCTCTTATGGTGTTACACTCAGTAATAGTAATTATGATGTTACCAAGGCCTTCAGATAGCTTTGCAATGCACAAATGTACCTGTGCTTGGGATAGGACACTGTTCACAAGGCTTATTCCATGCACGTCCAATGTTGTAGGAACAGCAGCACATTTTCTTGGTCATATTGAAGAGCAGCTCACCATCACAGGTTTGATTGTCAGCATAGTAATTTCTATAACACAGACTTCTTCTCATATCTGTGAAAATTAAGAAAACCTCAGGCCAATGCAGTAGGCAACTCCTAGGGAAGATGATCACCCTGGCCCAATGCACTAAGATAAAGCTTTAGAGAAACCCCAGCACATACCCATGCAGTTGTTTCCTCCATTGACTTGCATGTAGTCAGGAGGGCAGATGCAGGTGTAGTTCCCAACAGTATTGTAACACGTGCCAGGCCCACAAATGCCAGGTGTCTCACACTCATTCACATCTAGAAGAGAACAATCAGGCAGAGAGTGAGTGGCCACAGAAGCTTTCTTGTTGTGCTTTTGAGAACAAAAATGTCTCAGTAATGTGTGAGGTAGGAAAGTACTGGTGGAGAAGAGCTGAAGGGGCTCTGAGGAAGGTCACGGTTGAGCGAAGCCACACAGAAAAGGAAGTAGCAGCACAGGTGGCCATGGAAAGCCCAGCTGTGATGCAAAGATGGGAATTCTGATGTCTGGAAAGCTCAGAAACAGCAATTTGGCTTTTAATTCTGTTACACAAAAATAGTATTTGAGCATCTCCTCCATTCTGGACTCTCAGATCTGGAAAAGAACCAAAGTGGTTCCCTGTGGAGTTCCGACTGAGCATTGCCTGACTGGGGAAAGTGAGCCACTTTCCCAACACAAGATGTCATATTTACTTCATCAAGAGACAAAGTTTTGTCTAAAAAAATCTAACCAAAACCAAACTCAACACCATCTCCAAAACACCTCAGTTCCCAAAAGTTCAAAAATATTTCCCTAGCCTTAAAATTTTAGAGTATCGTTGACACACCACTCAGTATCTGTCAGGCTACCTAAGCATAATGTGGATGAAGCACTTTGGTTCAGCCTTAATTTAGGGTCTGAATGTTTTTTATTTCTGCAGTGTTTCACACTTCATAGGCACTACATTAACGTTATTAACAATCTGGAAGATCAAAGACAGCCTGGACAACAGGAAATTTTAGAACTTGATGGGTTGCTTAAGATTTTATATGCAGTACACCTTGAGAGCAGCACATAATGTGACACATACTTCTGATTGTGCTGTGGAAAGGAAAACGTTTTGCAGTACAAACAATATTTTCAGTTGATGACTGGATCAGCAGGAGTGAAAAAAGCAGTGGAAAAATACATGGACACATCAGTCCACCAGATTCATGGGGAAAGTTTGTTCTTTTATCTGACTGCTTATTCATTGCCCATTACCAAACAGCTATTTTTTATAGCAAGTAACCAAATTATGTCTAACTTATAGAAAAAATTGTTGCATTTTCAGGTTTTCATCAAAATATGATCATTAAAAAAAACTTGCATATATTTCCGCATGGTCAAGAAGGAATTTTCACACTCTTAATGTAAGATTTCAAGCTGTTCAATTTTCCCATCCTATAGCTTTACACTTCTTAGTCTGGTTGTGCTCCTTTTCAAGGAAAGATTAATTCTCTGCATATTGATCTGTCATTATTTCTAAAGAATACAGCAGAAGACCAGTTAAGTGAAAGCTCCATACCATCACACACTCGAGTCTCTTCATTCAAGTAGTACCCTGATGGACACTGACACTGGAAGCTACCAAATGTATTAATACATTTTCCTCCTTGGCAAAGTCCAGGCAGCTCTTGACATTCATCAATATCTGTCCAAACAAACACATAAACATTTTATTAATGTTTTTGATGAAAAAAAAAAAAAGACCTCACTACAGAGTTTCACAATTTCAGACATGTAAATATAGGAAATTGCAAACATTACCTTCTAATATAACTGTAATAGGGTTTGGTCTGAATCCTTCCCCTCCAGGGCAAAGAACCTTATATTCAGCTGAAAACAAAACAGATTTATGAGCATATGATAGTAGAAACATTTTTAGCACAATTGTTTTTGAAAATGGATGACATTATTACAGACAATTTAAATGTAAGTTTACAAACTAACCAGCTAGAGATGTTAGATTTTACTCTGTAACATTATCTGTCATTCTATTTCATAAATAGTTCAGTACTTTTCAGTGCAATAGGAAACTTTCTCAGAAGAGTTAATAATATTCTGACTAAATAATCTTTCTGAAAGATTAGTGAAGTTTTTTGTGAAGACCAGTGGAAGCCAGTCCCTTGCATGTCACACAATAAATGCACACCAGTATTTCAGCTATCTGGCTAAATCAGGAAAAAACCCACCAAACACATTGCTGTGTTTAAGCCAGGAAATGCAGACTTACTTGTGTTCACCAGCGGGCAGTGCTCACAGGGAACGCCCCAGGCTTTGCCCAGGGAGCAGCAACAGGAGGCCTTGGAAACACCCACTCCAATCTCATTGCTGCAGAAGGTGCCACCATTATCTCCCCGAGTTTTGATGTCCAGGTAACAGTTGCCAGATCGTGTATCTAATCACAATGCACATAATGACAAACACATCTTAGGAGAGAGCAAAACACAGCACATCCTCTCAGGGTGAGGGACACCTACAGATGGCTCCCATTTCTAGCAGGACACCAAAGCAAGTAAGTTGTGTTGCTCAGGGGGACCCAGCATCTCCCACTTAGGTAGGTTGCTGGTGCCCCATTCCTTGGCTTTTTTGGACTTTTCACAAAGCAGGAAATTTACTTATCAAGTCCAAGGGCATGTCAGCTAGCCTTTTTCTCATCTTCACTCACATTTGCCCTCACATTTGTATATCTTTCCAGTTCCAGATATCCATTGCTTTCTCCTCTACTCAAGGTTTATGAGCAGGAAAGCATTTACTAAATGTTAGGAATTTCAAACACACTAAAATTTGAGAAGCATCCCTACACCCTCTTAAACAAACAGAACCAAAAAATATTAGGATTACTAAGCAGTTGGAGCCTAATACAGGAGCATTTCCATTGGTCATGAAGCTGCACCTAGCCAAGTGCACTCAGCGCTCCAAGAGCATGGGTGGCTTCATGCCACAGCTTCATTTGCCTGCCATCTTGGGGCCAGCTGGATGTGGACTTAAGTTTGTTGAATTTTAAAATTGTCTCCTGCTTGCTGTAAATTGTGGACAGCTCTAACAAGCCCCAAGGGGTTGGTTCTGGCAGTGGGGCACTGCTGGCATGCTGCATCAACTCTGGACATGCTCCTGCTGCCCTATTACAGCTTCTAAGCCAGGGGCAGTGAGATGGGAATTGAAGAGCCTGATCAAGCCCTTTCCCATGACCTGGGACTTTATTTCTAAGCAGTCAGCTTGGAGCCCCTCTGTGGAATTTCCCTTGTAAACAGCACAGGGAGTGGTCCCTTACCAACACATCCAACGCGGGTGGGATTCAGCTCGAAATCAGGAGGGCACTCACAGGTGTAACTACCAGCAGTGTTGATACAAGTGCCACTAATGCAGGTTGTAGGGTCTGCACATTCATTAACATCTGCAAGAAAAAGACAGCACGTGGTAAGCAAATACTCAAGGACATTCAAAACTGTTGATACATCAGGTACCATATGCTGACCATCACAAATCCATTAGTTAGGAGATAGTGGTCTCCAGAAAGCTCTAAAAAATAAACAGGCATTTTAGAAGAACAGCAGTCTGAGATGAATTCATCATTTCATTGCAAAAAGAAAAAAAGTATTTTTCCTGAAAAAATCAATTTATGAACAAGATTCACATAAAGTACTAAAAAAAACTTAAGGGAAAAATACAAGACAAGGCCATAGCTTACCATCCAGTACTGCTCAAGTCACAATACATCTCTGCCAGAGGGATTCTCTGATTTGTTTTTCCTCTTAAGGGGATATCAGAGGTGGACAAAAAAAAGTAAAGAAGAGCATAAAAAAGGTATGGTGAATCCTATGTTATACAGTATGGAACTCTCTATTTTCCTATATCCAGTTTGATTTGTACCTTCTTAGAAGATTCTCCTAAGGAGCTGACTATGGCACTGACAGAAGATTAAAAGGCATGTTGTTCAAAGTTTTACCTGTGCAGTTACCACCACTTCTGTCCAACTCGTAGCCCACTTCACACTCGCATCGGAAGAGTCCAGGGAGGTTATGACAAGTACCGTAGACACAGATGTTAGGAAGTGAGCACTCATCAATATCTGATTAAGGAACAGGAGGGGAAAAATATGAGGTTTCCTGATCTTCTTGAGACATAGAGAACTGCAAACATTTTCAGCAGCATGGATCTGGACGACAACAGTTTCTGCACATCGTGTAAGACAAGAAAAAGTAACATGGAAGATTTATGTTGGAGCCTAAGGAATCTAATCCATAACAATTTTTTTGAGAAAAAGGCTCCTTCCAATATCTCTGGAAGCTATGCCAGAAACTATCCTAGCTTATTAGTGGGCTAATCTGACAAGTAGCAATATTAAACATAGCAGAAGATATGCCTTAATAAAATGAAGTTTATTATAAATCAGCATTCATCCGCAGGAAGCTGGACACCAGCAAAAGAAAAGTCTGTGCCCAAAGGTGAACTTCATGTTCATCTTTGGCTTCCTGCATTTGACAGATCTAAAGTCTGGCAAGCAGACACTTCTGTGTCTTTTCGCCAAATCACTGAGTCTGAACCAGTATTTACCGAATGCCACATGCACTGCACAAAGAACAACTAATTTGATACAATAAAAAAGTGTGTGTTTACAAAGGACCTTAAAATACTGCACTTAGTGTACACATCTGAGACATGAAGGCAAGTCTGTTTTAGCAACAGGAACTAGCCTCTAAAAAAGCTATTTAAACTCAGCTAAAAGGTTTGAAAATAAATTGTTTCATGAAAAATTATGAAACCTAATATTGGTTTCGTTTAAAGAAAAACTCACTCTCAAAGTATTTCACTCAGTAGATTTCTAAAAAATACACAGAACACTTTTCAAGGGGAAAAATCCTCTTTAAAACGATGTACTTATGAACTCCATTAAATACCAGTTGTCATGAGTTAGTACTATGTCAGATGATAGGGCTGCATCTTCTTGACTGACTTAACTGATCAGTGTTATAACAAATGAGGATTTCAAATGTTCAAATCAAATATATGACCTTAATCACATTGGTAACATGTTTATTATTTGATTGTTTTGAATTTTGCATATGCAAAGCTCTTATGAATGAATTGTAAACTGTTAACTGACAGCTCACTTTGGAAACTAAACAAATAGTCATACAGGATTTTTTTTTTTGGTGTAGTCATACAGATTTTCTGCAAGGCTTCACACTCTGCACCTCACAGAAGCCCTCAAAGCATATGCATTATATTGGCTACCAAATCACTGCATTTCAGCTTCATACATACCAATGTGAAGTAACAACTTTTTCTGTTTAACTGTTTTGAATAAAATGAAGAACTGGACATCAATGATCAAGAAGAAATGGCAGCTTTCAGTGCCATTTGGATCACCAATCGGACCCCAGAATAATATATCATAAGATAGGCTTTGAAAAGCTGTTCTCTTTATATACAGCATGTAGATGAACACATCTACACACATAATAAATGTGTGAAGTGCAAAAAAGCAAATACTATTTAAAAAATTCATGCAGTTCTCAGTAGAACCACAACAGCAAACAATTGTAAAAAAATGGAACATAAAATAGTATTAAGGCAGAATCTGTTGAGTGTTGTTTAAAGCTTTCAAAGAATTACCTTCACATGCTTTCCCATCTACACTTGGCAAAAATCCCATATCACATTCACAGCGATACCCTCCAGGGGCATTGAGGCACTGCCCATTTTCACAGAGATTCAAGTTTTCTGAGCATTCATCGAGGTCTGTAAAAGGAAGGGATATTGCAAGTTAGCAGTAAAGATGGTTTTCTCACCAACATTTGAGCTGAAGCATTTAGTGTTCCAAGCATTTTAATTATTCTATCTGAACATGTGCAGAAGAAACTGCAATCTAGTTCTGTGCAGAGGATACTACTTGTAACAGGCTCTGTATATTGCTGACATGTTGCAGATACAATTTCTAACCAGAAAAAGGAAAATCAGAAAGGCATAGACTTTTAGAGTAGCTCCAGTTAACAACTGGAGGCAGTCACAGGGTCAAATTTAGACTCAGAATGAGCACGTGAAATTTATTATAGTTATTCTTTCTACTACAGCGAAGCCTAGAGGCAGTAATTGGAAAAAAAAGAGGTTTACTATGCAGTGAGCAAACACATGGTAATAGGCAGTTCTCCATGCCAAACATTAAAACACTGACAAAAAGTGGCATGAAAAGAACTTCATCAAAACTGAACTGTAGGTTAACTGCTGATGAGAGAAGCAGCCTTCCTACTGGACTGCACTCACCTTCAGATAGATCATGGCCCTTACTCTCGAGCTGAAATGTTATACATCACAAAAACACCTCCTTATTGCAACAGAGTCTGGCTGGCAGCATGAGTTTTGAGAAGTCCGTAGCTGGTAAATCAAAAATCACCTACCAGGGAGAATACTGCACACTGCACACTTTGGCAGAGGGCTTACAGAACATCTGAGTGTTCTAGTTTGAGTCCCAGACACCTCTTGAATTCACAAACAATAAAGTATCCAAATAGAAAAAAAGTTCTACTGAATGCAGAAATTCTGTAAGCACTCCATCTGAAGGGTGTAGCTTACAGACTCCTGGAAATCATCATACAGGAAATTAACAAAGAGTACTGGGTTAGGAAGGCCACTGAGGAAGCTGAATCAGATTCAAGATGAAATTATACTAAGAGAATTAAACAGAATTCCAAGGTCTGATTAGAATTTGGAATTATTCAAATCCAGCCCTAAACCTGATAATCCAGATTTTCAGATGCTCTAAAAACCTACTGCAGTTGATAGAGTGCTGCTGATTTACACCAGCTGAAAACCTGGCCCACTAGCTCTGTCACGTGGCTCTGCTCCAAACAGCGAGCATCCCCAGCCACACTGCAATGCTCAGTGCAAGAGCAGGCTCCTCTGACTAAGCACACATGAGCTAATCTGTTCTTCAAAGCAGAAGACTGAAGTGTGGGTGGGGAACATCTCTCTAGCAAAGTTTTATAGTCTCATTTACAGTTTATAAAATGAAGTTTCAGAAGCAGCTACTTCATTCATTCTACATGCCAGCACTGCATCCTGACACCAGCTCTCAGGATGATGGAGTGAAGCAGACAGACATCACACACTCACTTGTGGAAAGGACAAACATTTTTAGGGAATTTTGTGAGGTAATTTTGATGTATATGCCCTATTATTTAAGTATTAAGGTGAGCAGCCAATGGACTAGTTTACTAACTAGCCAAATTACACAATCAAGCATTGTTTTAATAATTTTGTCACTCATTTAAACTAACAAGAAAAGCTCAATGAAAAATTGCATTTTATCAAGGGAAAAAAGTTATTGAGTTAGACTATGTATAATATATTGCTTTTAAGCTATGGCAACCTAGGTGAAGGAGAAGACAATTAATGATGACATATTAATGAAAATTTCAAATGTTTAAAAGCTGTTTTTGTGTATTGGATCATAGACTAACTTAGGTTGCACAGTACCAGCGGAGCTCATCCTTTCTCTCCTCAGACAGCTCTGAGTATTCTGAATACTGTACCTGTACAAGTGAAACCATCCCCAGTGTAACCTTCTTTACACAGGCAGCGGTAAGAGCCCATCGTATTCTTGCAGTCAGCATGTGGGCTGCACATGTGGGTTCCATTGGAGCACTCATCCAGATCTTTAAAATAATAAAAAAGGGGGAAAAACATCAGTTCAAAACCCATACATTAATACAAAGTTTAAATAGTGTACGGCACACAGAAGCTCCACTTTAAATAATCTTCCATAATAAAACTCATACATACGTGTGGTCATCTGACTGAAAAAGTGGAAACAGCTTATTTGCAGCCCATCAAAGAAATTTGACAAGGTAACGGTGACTGAGGAAGCTCCAGGGCACTCAGTCCTAAGGCCTGTACCTTGTTTTCAAGGGGAGCACCAGGAGGCCCCTAACTGCCTCCCATCAGCTGCCCTCAAGCACAAATCATCTCTCTCTATGGTCCAGTCTGTTCTCATCATTTCACAAGCCAAACATGAGACAATGCTTATTTCACAGATACCATGGTGAAGAACTTGTCGTCCAACAGATCATGTCAAATCAACCTAAAAAGTTCAATAACCATTTGCCTTCTCATTTTATAGGTGTGGGGTTACTTTTTTCAGAATTGCCAGAACCCCACTGTGGTTAGACCTTACAAATAAGTAGAAATGCATAAGACTCTCACCTGTGCACTTGATACCATCTCCAATCCAGCCAGGGCTGCAGCTACATTTGAAGCTTCCTGCTGTGTTTGTACATATGGCGTGTCTGTCACAGTTATGGGCTCCAATTTCACACTCATTGATATCTGTAAACAGAGATGTTTGAGGAGCTCATAGAACACACTTTCTCATATCCAGACAACTGACACTACAATTTCTCAAGAAAGACAAGGTAAATGTGAAAGCAAGCCTGCATTCTTTACAACATGATATTTATAAAGAAATGTGAGGACAAAATCACAACAAAGAAAAGCAAAGGAAAGCAAAGGAGCATGTAGCACATTTCAAACACGCTGCCCCACTACCTGTTCTTCTGATAGGCACATAAAGCAGTGCTGCTGCAGCTCACTCCAAAGCGTATTTGATAAGGAAGACAGTACCTCAGAAGACAGCCTTCCCAGAGTGCCCATCCTGCAGAGATGGGCAGGGTCTGTAGACAAGGACTACATTGGTGGCTCCACATTGCAGAGTTTGCTAAAAAGTGTCAAAAGAAACTCTGCTGCCCAGGGACCCCTGGAATGCAGCACTCCCACAGCCCCCACATATCTGCAGGGATGCTGATGAATGCCAGCCAGGCACCAGCAGCTGGCTGTCCCTAGGATTGTCCCCAGGCAGGGAATGAAGCAGGTTCTGCTTGGCCAGAGGCTGTGTGCAAGGTGGGAGACAGGCTGTACCACTGTATTTACCAAGACAGCTGAGGAGCTCATCAGGCAGGCAGTTTATTAGGAACACAGGAAACCTAACACAGTGGGAAGAAGTCAGCATCCTTGGAGACATCAGGCAGCAAGTCATCCAATCTTCCACATACATGGTCATGCTAGCACATTCTATTTCAGTACTTGCTATTTTCACATTATTTTCATTTTTGGGCACTCTCTGCCAATGTCAAAATGTATAGACTGCAAAACCCAAACTGAACTCCATTCTTCCTTCTCTTCTCACCAAACATTATTAATGCTCCATATAAGTAGTTGGAGAATGTATAAACTAAAAGGCAAAGTTTCCAGAATTTACTACTGGTAACTGAAACAAAACTGGCAGATTTTTTTTTGCCTATCTGAGCTTTGGATTTTACAGTATTTTCTGTAACTGAGCTATTGAACTGCACTTTACCTCCATGCAGGATGTAACCTACCTAGAGTTCACATCAAACCACTTAAAACTGATACCCATTTTTTAGCCCTCCCAGG
Source organism: Anomalospiza imberbis (assembly GCF_031753505.1). Lineage (NCBI taxonomy): Eukaryota > Metazoa > Chordata > Aves > Passeriformes > Viduidae > Anomalospiza > Anomalospiza imberbis. The sequence continues at coordinate 10,759,468 of NC_089693.1, read as the reverse complement.
TGTCTTTGATGTTGCTGTAAGCCAAATCATCCTCCCTATGTAAAACAGCTGATGGAAAGGGAAAACAAGCTCACAACTGTACATGATTCTACAGACAAAAACCCAGCTCAGACCCTTCTCAAGAAGATGATTAAGAAAAGGCATCAGCCATCAAATATGTAACAACCTTTGGGATTTCCAGCCCCAAAATCACAGACTTGAATTTCCCTATGATTTTACCTGCAAACAATTAGCTCTTTAAAGAAGGTGTGGTTGTGGAGCTAATGCAGAAAGTGTCCAGGTATCACCTTAACCACTTCCTCCTTTACAACACTTTCTTAGGTTTGTCTGTTCACACTTCTCTAGACAAAAGGCCGTGTCCTTTCACTATGCCTTGTACACATATATTGCCTTTTCACAAAGGCAACACACGACTTCAAAAAGAAGACAACTTCTGTCTATTATCCTAAAAGTAAATACTCAAGACCAGAAAACACCCAAAATAACTGCTGGCTGGGAGGGACAGGGTGTTTCTTTGGTGAGTTTTGTGATTGATGGGGTTTTTTGTTGTTGAGATTTTTGGGATTTTTTTTGTGATTTGCTTTTTGGGTTTTTGTTTGTTTGTTTGTTTGTTTGGGGTTTTTGTTTGTTTGTTTGTTTTGTGGGTTGGCTTTTAATGTTTTGGAGTTTTTTTAGTCTGTTGAAGTGGAATTTAATCCAATCTTACTTTTCTGAGTCTCTTTCTAAGCGAGGCATTTCTTTGACTCAAAACCCCAGACATGAGAATTCCCATAATCTGAATGCTGACATCTTGATATGAATCTAAATCTGTCAGCTGGAATCTAACATTAATGAATGTTAACTCCACCAACAGGCCTGAAAACATGCAAATGGACACTTACTTTTTAAAATTTAAAAAAAAGGGTCAGGAGCGAATAATCTCGGAGCAGTTTTGCCTTTAGCATGTGCAGAAACTCATGAAGATAACATCACCCTAAACAGGAAACTCGCGCCTGTCAAAAAATCTTAAGGGTGGCCTGAAAAAAATGCAACTCATTTTGGCTTAGGGAAAGACTGGAAGGAATTTAGAGAGGTCAGCTACAGTATACACTGACATAAAAAAGCTGAGGCAAACACTCTATATTTTAACCTTTATATGATTTTAAACCCCAAACTGTTAAACCACTGCTCACATTAAGATTCCACTGTATTTGATTATTTGATGCTTTGAAACATACAATCACAAGTTTCCTTATACCCTGCAGAGCACAACAAAACACAAAAAACCCCATCACCAGTAGAGAAGTTTCTGCCAGGAATTTTTTTAAACCACCAGCAAACACAAACAGAAACTTGCACAGAAACTTGCATGCAACAGCTACACCGCAATGAAGTCATGCTCAGGCTCAAATTTAAGAAAAGTCAAGCCAAACTTTCCATTCTAAATAAAGTGACTGTGGACTCCATCCCACCACACACCGACCCACTGACACATTGTACCTGAGAACCCCCACTAACACCTCCCAGCAGAACAGCAGCACCACAACACTGGGCCCTTGCAGTGGACACTTGTTCCCCATCAGCTGTTTGATACACACTCTAAAAAGCTTAGAATCTTCTTTGGAATGAAAGCTACAAGTATACATCTATACCCAAATACAGGTATTTATAATGGGATCAACTTTCTCAGGCATCAGCCACTGAAATGTCATTCCACTCGCTTTGAATAAAATAATAAAAAAAAACTTTTCTCCAGTAAAAATTTTCAACAGATTTCAATACTTTTTTGCCTGGGTAAAGATCAAATAAGGAATGCAAATTGTATTCTCTAATACCATCTTTAAAGGGACATTGCCGGGCTTATATCCATGATTCATGGAAAGTTTTTTCAGATACTTAAATGAAAGCTGATTGAGGCATATAAAATACCATCACTGGCTTCATCCCAGATTTTACTTCTTTTTCCGTGTTTAACTCAGATGTTGTTTTTCTATAATCCCTATTCTCTCCTTTCATTGCACAGCTGAGTTGTAAGTCTACATTTATTACATTGCAATTATTTCCAAGGCAAAAGAGATCTCAGACCAAGCATGGTTCTGTGTAAATGGTGCACTGAAATCAATGGAATTTATGCCTTCTTATACTGGAGCTTAATATGGATTTATGTTGCCATAAGTATTGAATTATGGCTTCACAGAATGAAACAGAAAGAAGTTGAGCTCTGTAGGGGAAAAATTACCTCAATATCTTTAATAAAAGCATGAGTCCAGCCTGTTCTGTCTGCATGGCAGTACAAACAGTACTATACTCTTCAAATACTCCAGCTATTTTCATTTAATTGTCTGAAGACAAAGTAATTACTCGGTCTAAGTAACGATATCGTGACCCAAAGAGCACCCACGAGGACACTACTGAAGTCAGGGTTTCACACAATGATGGCCTATTCCCACTGACTTCATGGGGATTTTCACTAAAGAGTAAAGGAGTGAGTCACTGATTTATATCAACCTTCTCCTTCTGCCTCCAGCATGAGTCCATGACAAGCCAAGGAAAATAAAGACATTCCAGTCGGAGACTGACACTGCATCCTCAGCCGGTCCCACTGTGCCCCAGTGCTGCTGCACACATGTTCTCAGCTTTGCAATTGCACAACTCCCATTTATACTAAGAGAGTTGTCTGCCTACAACAGATGAGAATACGCACAATAAATAACATGCAGGTCTGACATCATAACAATCCTAAGCACTCTGGGGAAAAAACCTGTCAGTCACCCTATTTTGTTGGCTCCTTCAGTTCCCTTCTTTGGACAAATATTTTTTCTGTCAAGCCTTTGGCAGTTAATAAAGTGTCTCTCCCATTAATCACAGTGGCACAAATTTTTAGGGCTCTCAACGTATGTGCAGCAAAAATACACATCATATGTACCCTGTCACCCTTTGCACTATGCTTGCGAAATGTGGCAACCAAAGGAAAGAAACTGCTGGCCAATATCTGCACAACACATCCTTACCCAGTCTGGAAGTGGATCATTGAAGTTGGCCAGAGAGGAGGATGGGAATAAGTCACAGTTTCCTCACCTATACTCTAGAAACCTTCCTTTGCATTTGAACAGAATGAGAGTGCACATTAACTGAAGAAAATTCACATGTTCATTGCTGGGCATGAAATCCTCTTGGTACTCTCTGTACCATTTTCTGTTAAGTTTCATTGGGCTTCAATAGTCTATAGGGATCCTTAACAAACTGTAAATTTAATTCAGACTCCACCTATAAATCAGTACTGTTTGTCAGGAATTATGCAAATCCCTTAAGCATTTTCTGACTTTTACATTTTTTGGCAGTCTCTGCATATCTGTGCATTTTATCGCACTGACGTTTCACTGGTATTTCGAGCCTGGGTCCAGTTCCCCAAGGGCCAGTCGTCTGGTGGAAGTCACAAGGCATTTCCTCCCCTTGGGTTGCTGCCCATGTAATCGGGTAGGAAAAATGAAGGCTTTTTAGAGGGAAAAGACTGTGAATTTCAACTTGGTGTTCATACTTGTAGAAAAATATATGGAAAAATTCCCCTATTCTGATCTTCCTATATGCAAAATTGTTTTCTCTTTTGGAATCACTCTCAGATTTTATTCAGCATATTGTACTCTTGGAGTTTCACATGGGACAGTTCAGCTCTTGCCTGCTATCCATCCTTACATCATCAGCACACTGATGATGTACAGCACAGCATGTTATTGCTGGACAAATGCCTGTTGCCAGTACACTCCTCCTGTAATACCCCCCTTTGGTGGGCAGGATTTCATTATCATCTTCTGGTATTTGGCCTGACACAGCCAGCTCCCAGATTCATGATGGCAAACATATGCTTCACTGGTACCCGAACTCTCTTGTGCCATCAAGCCTGAAACACAATGTATTATTAATGGCCAGAAGCCACTAATAATGGAGAGGAAAGTACATTATACAAGTCACAAAATATTATGGCTCTATTTCTGAGGGCAAATGACAGGCTCACCTCTTCCTTTCCCCGTCTCAGATGTCTGACCTCTCTAGAACCAAGTTCCTGTCAGCCATGCAGGTATGCAGCATGCACTCACTCCTCCTGTATCCACTAATGCCGTCATCACTGGAAGACGTTCAACACCAAACTCTCCAAGCTCACAGCCCACACCAAGGCTGCAGCTGAATACCTTCCACTAGCCTTCCTCCACATGGCAACAGCATGGCCCTGCAGAGTCAGAGCCTGGTCTCAGCCTTCCAACTCCTTGAGCCTGCTGTGGAGAAATCCAGCTGACTTGTAACATTTATTTTTGATCTGTTGGCTATGTTGGGAAATTACTGCCCAAGCTCACCTCTTTCAGTTTGACTGTGTGAAGAGCACTCTAAGCATGTGCAAGCCCCTCTCCACCAAGAACAACCAGGGGGGCTGTGCACACAGCCATAACTGCAAGGATGGATGGGGGAGAGTCAGAGAAGAATTTGTTTCTCTATGAAAATATCTGAGCAAGTTTAAGGCTCTACATCAACAGTGAAACACTGCAGATTTACAGGCTGTAATTCAGAGTGGTGATGAATCACAAAATACAAATGCAAGTTCCAAAGCAGGATTTCATTTCTGCACAAGTACACGTATTCTTTATTGACAGAAAAAGTAGAGACAAGGTGTATGTCATAAAGCTGGGTGATCTGGAACTGGGATAGGGGAAAACACAGCAATCTTCTTTCAAGTGGCTGCATAACATTGCCTGCCTAGGAAAATCTAAAATGAACTGTTCTAAGCCTGTATTATCACAGTTTGCCTTGTGAATGGAAATTAAACCATTCACAGTACTTGATGTTGGAAAGCTGCATCTACAACCTGTACTCTTGCGTAGTATTTTAAAAATCGTATTTTTGTTACTAAACTCTGTCCAGATTCTTACTGAGAACCATGGAGAGGGGACAACTAGGGCAACTAACATCTGTGTGGGACGGGAATGTAAGTCAGTGGGTGGATTCTGAATACTGTTAAATGATTGGGGAGAAAAAAACAAGTTTATTTGTTAAAATGGAATCACTCAGTAATGACAAGGGAGCTGAAATATTTAGACAAAACTGGAATAGAACCCAAAGGACATGATTTAGTTGTTCTCATAAAACAGAGGATCTCCCATTCAAAGTGCTGTACATGTTTTCATAAGTTTTTTTTCCATGGGAATTCCTAAAAACTGTGGATGCTTTAGATCTGTCTGTAAGACAAGAACTGAATTCTGGGGTCAAGGTGCTGTTGGCAAAGTCCTTCCAGAAGAAATATTGAAGGATGCTCTCATGCTCTGCAGTACCTGAGCCTGGGAACTTCAACTCTGCTCTAATACTGTGCAAACAAGAAATGGGGAATTCAAAGTTCTCCAGCAGTAAATCAGACATTTTTAAAAACAGAATGTGAGAACCTGCACAATGTAATCACTATGGGATCTGCATCCTCAGCTTTTTCATTATGAAACCAATCTAGAAATTTTCTGCTCTGCTTCCTACTTCATTATTTAAATTTAAAAAAGAATCATTATTTGAGTATGATCCCATGGCAGCTGTATCAGCAATACTGATACTTCACCTTTTCATCTTAGACCACTGGGCTCTTTCAAATTACTGAGCCCCTCTATAGTATCTGTTGGAATTAAGGTGTTCTGGTGTTTTTCCTCATGAGTGCCAGCCTCTCTGAAATACTGGCATGCAGACAAAAGCAGCAGGAAAGGTTAAAAATGTGTAAGGAGGTGGGAAGAGCCTTCATGACAGACAGCGTCCATCCACAGGTCAGGGCTGGGCTGGGACCAGGACAGAGGGATTTCCTGGCGCCTCCTTTAACAAAAAAATATTGCCTGGGACATTTGCCACTACCTTGAATCACGTGAAGCCAAAATGGTGGCTATTTCCAGGCACTTCTCCAGAAGCCATACCTCAGATTCCTCTCCTGCCTCCATGACCTTTCTCTGTCTTTTGCCTTCAACTCACTGCTTCATCCTCCCTGCCTGCCCCTTAGGCTGCGACTGATAGCAGCACCATGTGTAACTGATCAGCGTGAGGGTTTTCAGGTCTAGAGTTCTGAAAATCTTCATATACTTTAGCACAGAAACAAAGAACACTGAAATGTTGGTCTACAGAGTACAATCAGGGATTTCTTGGATTTAGATCAGTTCATACGTATGTCAAAGGCAGCTGTTACTAATGCACAATTATTCATCCATAGCCCAATATGCAAAATACAACTCCTGCTCTCAGACTTTTCTGTGAGAGCTGTAAAAACCAGCTTTATATATATGGGGCACTTAAAAAAAATATTATTAAATCTGTACAATAAGGGCAGACTAAGAATAAAAGTGTGTCTCAAAGATACTGCCAGAAATGTGTTTACCCTAAGTCTACATTAAAAATTATATTAAACATATGTTTGCATTCGTATCTGGGCAAAGCCTAAGATGCTCAACACCTTGGCTTGAGACACCAGCACTTGGATTATTAATATCATGCCCTCAGAGCCTGTATATTTGAATCTCATTTCTGTTTGCTGGCAATACATGAAATAAAGCAAATTCTGATTCAGCTGATCGAATGTAGTTGTGTAACTGTATTGTCGACACTTTGCAAAAACTGAAAATATATTTTAGCACATATTTCAAGCCATCTGTGTTTGCCAAATAATACTTTGAACAGATACATGTTATTTGCTTGCATAGTATACAATTAACTAACCCAAATGCACTGAGGTCCTCAGGAGTTTGTCAAGTTACAGAGAATGGCATTTGCTGTTCTCTTAGATGAACAACTGTGCAGTAACACACCCAGTTTTGATCCCAAGCTTTGCTCCACTCATTTCAGCAGAAGCAGCATCAGGCTGAATGCTATACCACTGAAGTTTAGCTGAACATAAGCTCAGCAAATTTGGAAGAGAGGTAAAATAAGAGCACAAGTAAATGAAAAGAAGCACAGTGAGAGGAGGTTCTAAACACCAGAAAAGCAGACTCATGAGTAGAGGTAAAAAATAATAATTAAGCTTTAAAACTTACCTGTGCAACCAGTTGTGCCTTTCTTGCCCGAATATCCCATATCACAGTGACAGATAAATGAGCCTTTTGTATTCTCACAGGTTCCACTCAGGCAGATGTTTGGATGCAGATCACACTCATTAACATCTAAAAAACCCCATGAATTACGATTAAATATAATTCTTAGAAAGTAACTGGAAAAATCTCTTTAGATATGAATTCTGATAGAAACACAGGTCTAGATATGCAAAGAAAAAGCTGCTTATAGTAGTTATTCCTTACCTAGCATACAAGCATACATTTTGAGATCTGGGGTAACAGTGTTATATTACCTTATCTGCATTAACATACCTTTAATGCCAGCTGTTCCTAAACATAGACACTAAGGTGCAGTACATTATCCAAAGAATAACTATGATTTTTGGTAATTCCTACATATATGTGTCTGTATACATTTATATATGCATGCATTGTCTAGTTTTCTCAGACATTTATCTCAAAATACACTCAAGATTTTCAATTAAAATGTGAAAATGTGGTTTTGGAGATATGCTGTTTCACAACTCCGTTCTACCAAGGTACAACACTTCCACATAATTTTTTCTCAGAGACAAGTTTAAATCAGCACTGGTGATTTATCTTGCTAGAAATTTTCCACAGCATCATCCACTTGCTTTCTGCAGGCACTCTTTTATCTAAGTTGCATAAAAACCTCATTGGAAGAGGACCCAAAGATGCAATACTACAGATTATGTTTGCACCCCAGTCTACAGGGATATACAGATTACATTTGCACTTGTGCAACAGGGCTCGTTCCATGGTCAGGTGACCAAAATTAGGAAATAAGAGCAATACTCCTCAAATATCATTGTCTGTCTACTTGGAAAGAGCACCTTAATAAATATTTTTTTCAGTGTTTAATGCAGATTGGAAGATATGTACTTTCACTTACCTATACAAGTCTTCATGTCTTCAGATGCCATGAATCCATCATAGCAAAGACACCTGTATTCTCCTGGGATGTTTGTACACTGGCCTCCATCACAGATGTTAGGATTGTCTTCACACTCATCAATATCTACAGGGGAAAATCAGATTAAAATATGTTACCTTTATCCAATGCAATGAACCATCATCATGGCAAGTAAACATTTTAATTCTCTGATAAACATGGTGAAGATTGAATCCTTGTAAAAAAACTGAGCAGTACATTGCAAAATTGTCCTGATGAGTAAGCTCCTTCTCTCCAGCTAAAGTCAGTGGCAAAATATTCCCTTCTGACTCAAGTGGGAGGAACAGGAACCAACTTTTCCTTCAGAAAAAAGAGCTCCAACAGAACCTTTGTCACACCACAAGGCCACATATAACTGGGCATTCTTGGATACAATCCATCATTGCTGAAATCAATGGAAGCTCTGAAGTCAAATTCAGTGACAAAAATATCAAACTTTACAGATCTTAAAAAAGCCATCATACATGCAAAGTACCTCTACAGATCTCAAGGGTGGTGACAAATTGGAAACAGTTCAACTCGTAATGAGAATAATTACAGCACATACATTTATTTCACTACAAGATTTTTATGGTCTTATTTAGTATTTCAACTGACTGGCCAGGCCAGCCATATAGTTATGTCTTCTAGGATGAAAAGCTGTTTACTCAACTGATAACTGATAAAATTGCCATCACTGATTGCAGCCAAGCCGCAGAAGCAGATACATTATTATATTAAGGCAACCATGCTAAGTTCTGGAATCTTTCAGAGCCCCTGGGGTTATGCTAGTGTTCCTTGTAGAAATCCCTACAATCTTCCTGTGTCAGCACCAACACAGACCAGCAAGAGCAAAAATCAGAATCTCTGCCTAGTGATACCATGGGAAAAAAACCAGCACAAAAAGGACAAGATTCAGGAATCTTCTCCAAGAGAAAGGGTGTAACTCATTATCAGAGCAGTCTATTGTGGATTGCAGTAATTATGCAGCTGCAGAAAATGAACTCACATTAATTTAAAATATTATGTTCATTATTCTGCTGTATTTCTAGCAGCTAGTGCTTGTATGGATACACAACTTCTACAAGGAATAAGGCTGACCAGTCCCTGTTTATCTTAACAAGCAAATAATGTTGACATGGACATTAGCCTGAAAATGTTAATTTGGAATGGAATTTGAATTAACATGCAAATTTAAGCTCTAGAAATGGGAATAATAATGACAGAAATAAAGAACTTTATTTACAAACCTGCCACTGTACTGATTTCACAGTTGGGGGAAAATCAGCTGACAAAGAACCTGTTGTTCCTCCTAATTGAGCTGATTATTTATGCATAACCTCACCAATTCAAACATGACCTACTACTGAACTGCAGAGCATTCTTACCAGGTCAATTATCAGCAAATATATTCTGTGATGGCTTCCAGCTTTGTGTGATGTTAAAGATAAAAGACATGTTCACACACAGAGAAAACTGAAAATGTAAAATAGGTGTTTCAAAACTGAAGGTCACAGTCCTACTTTATCTTGTACCATGCACAAACATCTAACAGCGTAAAACCAGGTATTTAGTGCCATGAAAGCAAATTCACAAATTATTTTTATTCTTCTTAGTTTAGGTAGAGGTAAAACTTTAGTATGTGAATTTTGAATATGCACCAAATGTTTACATATGTAAATAATATCTTTTCAAGAGAAGGAAGCAGTGTTTTCAATACTAATAGGGTAGTGAAGGTGACCCCTCACATCTCTGGATATTTTCTTAGATTTGACTTGACATCCAAAGATGTCTGGTGTTCCTGCTATTTAAACCTTTTTATGTGTGGCTATTGCACTCAAGTCCTTACTAGAAGAGAGGATGAAAATGAATAGCTAATAGTTATTACAGCTGGTCTGTGAAGGAAATTCTATTTTTCAGAGTAAAGGTTGGATATATAGAAAAAGATATGTAGAAATTCACAACTAAAGTAAGATCTGGCTACAAAGTTCTATGGACGTGTTCGGGGTCAGGTTAACGTGTAGACAAACCACAGAGAATCCATCCCCTCCCCACAGAAAAAGGCAGATGCTTGCATTTTGACTTTGAGACTAGAAAGATGATAGTTTCCTATTCCAAGGTTTTTAGTTTAATATGCAGGAAGGTGCTGTAAATGATCTGTTCTGGTTTTGGGTTTAGAGATGTGTTTGGGTGGCAAAGGATAAGGGGGAGTAAAGACAGAACTGTTTCTAGCTAGCAGACTTGGGATCTCAAAGACTGTCCAAGTGCATATTTGGGTCATTTGGTCCAAGTCAAATAAAGAAGATGAAAACAGAAAAGTGGCTCAGAGACTCTGCTCCCTCTGCCCCTCCCTTCCCTCTCATGTCACTCTAATCCTCTCACTGGGTTTACATTCTGGCTGAGGCACAATTTTGATCAACTGGTTTTATTTTTGCATTAAAAAAGTGCCCCAAACACCAATGTTTGGGCAAGTTTTTGTAAAAGCTTGCCTTTTCTAGAAACTTGAGCTAAAGCAAACTACTTCTAATCTAAATATTTTAGGTTTTCAGGGCCAATCAGTCTGCACTTTTTCTAGTTGAATTCTTTCTTTGAATGAGGGTCTGATACTTGCTGAAGGCTGGCTACTTTACATCTTTCTGACAGAGCAAGCCACAATGTGGAGGAAAATTACATTTTGCTGTGCTTTAGGGCTCTTTTATCTTCTGGAATGGTAGTGAGTGGCCTCAGGGTAATTGAGACCCTGGTTCAAGGTCTATAAATATTTACAAATTCTAAATGTGAGCTCTCTAATAATCCAGTATAGAAAACTCTCCATGTGTTCAACTATAAAGGCAATTCTATTCCAAGGGATTAACCCTGTTATAATTCTCATGCTCTTCAAGAACCTCTTGGATGGAATTGGCAAACAGCTGGCAAATATTCACATGCCTCATCAGGCCAGTGGCTGTGAAGCAAGAAGTAAGAGAAAAGTAGGGTAGAATCATCTTTCCAGTAACCTATGTGGTAATCACCAAGTACAATTCACTTCCTGGGATTATGACTCCCAGGCTCCCAAAGGAGAACACCCAGCCATAAAAGTGCTCTGAAAATTTTCTCACAAACTCTTCTAAGAGTGCAAAACACCTGTTTCCTAAGAAAGATTCATATTATTCAGACTTCATTTTCTCTACAAGTCATTCAGCTCTGAATTAATGCAGCATACTTGCACTTCAATATACAAATAATTAAAATTAGGAATTTTCTTGCTTGCTTAAGAGCAGATACCTCAAAATGACAGAACAGAGCAATCACCTTCTTTTCTAGCATCTCTGTCTATCCTCTCTCCAATATAACCATACAATACACGTGTACAGCATCTTGGCTTCTCTTAGCGATAATTTTTTTAATGGTCATCAAACTTGTTTTGGATTTGGATCTACTACAATACCTTAAGGGGGAAAAATTTCTCTCCTACTCAAAAAAGTAGAGATTTTTGTTATTAAAATCAGAATCAACTGCTCTCATCTCCATCCATCCCGACCATCCTACCCACCGTCGCTCTTACAATCTACCTGTACACTTCCTGAAATTATCAAGAACCAAATCCCTTCAAAGCACTTCTTTCTCCACTTGCCCAATTCTGATACTTGGAGGTACTTATTTTTCTTTTAGAAAAAGAACTTCACTTTCCATTTATTTTCTTTTTTTAATAGTATATTTGTTACAATAGCTTTAACCTTAAAAGAAAGGTTCATTTTAAGCTATTGAAATAAGCCCTTTAAGCAGAAAAGTTCCCAAAATCTCCCTTACCAGTGCATGTCCTGTGGTCTGGCATGAGTGCAAAGCCTTGTTTACAGCTACATTCATAGCTGCCCTCTGAGTTTGTACAGAAGTCCTCACAGCCACCATTCATTATTTTGCACTCATCAATATCTAAAAAGGAGAAAATTACAGTTAAAATCCACAATACCTTTTACTTTAAAGCACATTTCAAGGAAACACTTAAAGTCAGCTTTCCAGTACACCATCAATCCAGAATCTACACTTTGTTTCCACACTAACATTCAAGTGTTTGCAAAGGTAGGCACTGGGAAGGATTCAGGCAAACCAGGGATGGAAACACTGCATAAACAAACACTTCTGTGCTTCTCCTTCTACATATTGAAATAGCACTGAGTTACCACAGGACCATGAGGGCAACAAAGTTTTTGTAAGATTCAACGTAAAAAATTACTTGGCAAAATTAAAGCCAGTGGATTTTTCCATGGCACAGCAGAAGGAATGTATGCAAATGAACCACATGATTCTATTTCATGGTCTAGCAGAAATGATGATTTTTAATTAAATATATAACTAATCTAACAAGTTACTCACTCTTAATCATCGAAGTCTGAAGTCTTGGGGCATTTAAAATAGTATGTGATTTTATGCATCATGATTGATTTACTAGAGAAAATAAGCTGTTACTCAGCTAAGTGTAGCACTGCCATAACTTCATTCAGTTCTCTCAAAAACAGATGTGCATGTTTTGGAGATTTTGCATACTATTTTGACAAACTGTAATGGATTTTTTCATTCATGGTTAAAAATTACTTTATATATCTACTAAACTGAAACAACTCTGTGTGTTTTATCTTCCCTGTTTGCTAGAGCTCCATGCAGATTTTGTCCTTACCAATACAGTATAGCTTGTCTTGTGTGGACTGATATCCAGGGTTGCAAGCACACTGATACTTTCCAATGAGGTTGACACAACGGCCATTTCGGCACAGGTTGGTGCTCAGCTCACATTCATTAATGTCTGTTGCAAAAGAAAAAGAGGAACACATTTTCATCCTGAAAATGGTACTAAAGCAAATGCTGTAAATGCACAGCACAAGAGAGGTACAAAATGCTGTGCACAATCTTGATTTTGCCTGCATGTCTCACCTACACACGCAGAGATATTTGGTGATATCTGATGGCCTGGAGGGCAATCACACCGAAAACTTCCCTCTGTGTTGATGCAGGTGCCACCTCGGCAGAGAAGAGGATTGCGCTGACACTCATCAATATCTGTGGGGAGAAAGGAGGTGCATGAGTGCAGGACCAGCACATCCCTCACCACAGCCCCTCACCTATCACAGCATTATCTGCCTTGATCAACCCTGCAGCCTGTCCTAGAGCCAGTCATCCCCTGCACCATAATGTGGTTAGAAAAAGAAAATAAACTCAAAAAGGCTTCTTCTAAATTTTCATTTACCTTAACTTCAAAGTTCAGGATGGTGTCCCAGTTAGCAAGATGGGGATTGTGGGGATAAATTTAGCATCCTAAAATCCTGTCCCTTGCTTATATATGCTTTGACAACTTGCAGAAGCAGCAAGTTAGCTTTAGCTAGGCTCACAAAATAAGAGAGACCAAAACCCAAGCACAATTAAACCTTAAAAAAAAACCCCAAAGAAACCATGCATAGCATACTAGCACATCATATAGTACTGCACATCTAAGGTCTATAAAAAACATACCCATGCAGTTTTTCATCATCATAAATCCACTTTCATAGCCTTCAAAACATTCACACTTGAAGTCTCCAGGAGTATTGACACACATGCCTTGGCCACAAAGATCAGGAGAGATGCGGCATTCATCGATATCTGTAAGACAAAACACATTCACAGGGTTTTCAAATGAGTTCAGTTTTCTCTTTTCAATTCACAGCTATGAGAGAGACATCCATGCAGTTTTACCTGTGCAGTTCCTCTCTTCAGAATCGAGGGCAAATCCACTGTCACATCTACACTTAAAACTGCCAATGGTATTTCTGCATTTTCCATGGGTACAAAGGCTGGGGAACATCTTGCATTCATTGATGTCTGAAAATGAGATAGTGTGGACATATGACGTGACCATTGCATACAAAAACAGTGCACAAAAGAGCAATGATGACATCTGAGCTCATCCTTTTTCATGGCAGGGACCCCTCCTTGTGGGAAAATTAAACCATGCTACATAAACTGATTCTGATTTCCCCTTAACCAACAGTGTAGAGAGATACTCTGTGCTGGAATTTCCAAAAACACTTTCTGATACAGAACAGGGTATTAGTCTACCCTTTGTCCTGCAGCTCAGGAAGATTTCAGCGGACAGAGGATGAAGGCAAAGACAGCTTTCAAAAAAAGCACTCCATCTTCTGATTTCTGAGAAAAAAATGTGACTTCCATGAGTCACAGAAAAAATAATGAGCATAAGTAAAAGCACATGTCACTTTCTTTATGGTTAATTAATGGCTTAGTAACTGTTTATAAAACAAGGCTGAAACTAACAACAGCAATTGTCATTCATATATATATATATATATATATTCCCCTCATTTCAGACTTCATAATGTTTAGTTTTTGGGTAACTTCTGACATTGTCCAGCTTAACCTCACTGGTAATCCTGGAAAGACAGCTTTCAGCACATGATGCTGGGATGTCACTGTGTGATTCCCATTTAATGCTGGAAGTTTACCAACAAGAGTCATAACACAACTAGGTTTACTGTAAATAAAATTTTCTGATTTGAGCCATCATCCTGGAAGCTATTTCCTCTACTTCTCCAAGTAGTTTCACAAGAAATTCCCAAAATTATTCACCATTTCTTTATTGCTTCACATTAGAATTAAAGTTATTGCACCCTTCACAAGTAAGGATTGCTCTTTCATTACATCCAAAGCTGACTGCCCAGTTTGTTCCAGTTCTTGTACTATTAGATGCCAAGAGACGAAGTCAGGCATAATTTAACCTCTCTAGTGACACAAATTCTGTGTTCTGAGGCTGCAGTATTATATGGTATTTAATGGTCTCTAACACAAACTAAATTCTCCTGTATTTTATTTAGACTTCAGTTGCAATGAAATCTATCTGGATTTTCAAACGTGTCTTAGGGTGAGTGAAGTGCCTATCACCGGAATTTTCAAACCCAGGGGAGGTGTCTGATGGAAGAGTATAAGTAGCAGTCATCAGGATTTGCTGGCAATTAACCACAAATGGATCACATACCTTTAGAGAAAGGCTTCCCACTTATTTCTATCTTCGTAGAGAAGCCAGGTCCCCTTGGGCAAAGAGTTTCAAACTCAGGAGTTCCCCTGAGAGGACACTCCTCGCACTCGTAGCCCCAGGCTGCCCCCACGGAGCAGCAGCAGGCGTCCATGCGGTGCCGGCCTGGGATCTGGGACGTGCACTGCTCGTCCTCGTGCTGCAGGTAGCAACTCTCCAAGCGAATGTCTGTTGGGCAATTTAACAACATGTTGAGAAAGAAAGAGAAAATTTACTTCACTGCCAAGGAATTTTTTTTCCAAAATCCCTTCACAGGACAGCTCACTCCACGTTTTTGTGGACTCGCAGGAGCATACCAAGCTCACGGCATAATTCCCAACAGCAAAATATTAACACTAAACTCAGAAATTAACAGTTGAAGTAAGTTTAAAGCACCACTTTGAAAAATGGTGTTCAGCACTTGAAGTAAATTTTGGATCAGAAAAGGATTTTAAACATTCATCTTGCTATACTTATATAAAGCCTTTTAATTACTGCAAGCTATATACAAGCCTTTTTATTACATACAAGCTATGCCTTGTTCAGAGGCAAATCTTGGGCATTATTGTCATAAATGGACAAAGGTGCTTTGGGTGGACAGCATACAAAACTTGGATATTCTGTTGCACACTGCATCAAGGTGCATGGTGTGGCCAAGTCCCACTCCACAATGGTGCGGCCTCCACTATTCCAGCCTTCGTGGAAAGTGGTTTCAGTGGGGCTGCAGATGAAAGTGCTAGGAGCATGGATGATCTACAGGGATTTGTCAAATGAACAATCTGGAACTAAATCACAGTTATTCACTAGCTATCAGATGGGGATGGGCTTTAGCTATACCATTGGAATCTGTTCTTATTCCAGATGAACTAAGTTCATGTCCCTGACTAATTCAGTTTGAAAAATGGGCAAAAATAATTTTCCTTTCTTGTTAGAAAACACACCGTGCAACCACTGGTCACTGCATAGCTCTGCTTTTCACTTGTAGACCTGTACACGGAATTCACACCTACCAAGACAAGTCCGTCCAGAAGCATCTAAAGTCATTCCATTGGGGCACTGGCAAACAAATGATCCCAAAGTATTGACACACTGCCCATTTGTACAGACTCCAGGAAACACCTCACATTCATTAACATCTATTAGAGAAAAAAAGGAAGTGAGTAAGAGTAATCACTAGCATGCTAACCATGGACAAATTAGCAAAAATATTAAAAAATAACATTGTAATGTTTTTAGGATAAAATAAAAAATGACAGCAGTCTACATGGCCTGAAAAAACTCAAAACATTTACAACTCCCAAAGTAAGTCAGCTAGATCCAATTAATTACAGAAAACTGCTGACAATCAGAAATAATACATGCTGCTATTAGCTATTCCTACATATATTGAAATTAAATTCAAAAGTAACAGAAAAGGGAGGGGTGTTTAAAAACTATATGCATTTTCATACTCACTGTGGGCCAGATATTTGAAGCAAATGGACAAAGAAAGACCAAAATAAGTGAAAAATGACATTATGCATTATTCCAACTAGATTCAGTATTTTTTTAAGATTTTTGAATATTTTCTCTATCTGCATGTCTGGAAACTACAACACCATTTGAAATTTGGCTGTATGGCCTTGTCAGCAATTAACAACTTTATATATATTAAAATGATCTTACAACTACACACAGAGTTAAATTCATTAAGTAAAAACAGTATTTCTATATTTAAAAGGCAAATTTAGCACTTTTTGGTAAGGAAAAATTGATTATATGCATTAGCTTGGCTTGAGCTTAAATAAATGTTTAGTAATCTAAGTGTGAGGTCCTCCCACCCATGTCCTTTGTGGAAAGCATATGCTTCACAACTGCCTTTGGGAAAAACTTCCAGCATTAAACATGCTCCAAGATGAAGCGTGACAATTTTAAGGACAGGAGAGGATAAGAACAAGAAATGGAAAAAGAATGACTGGCAATCTGTAGATGAATACTCATGTATAGAGTAACCAAGAAGTGGGAAGGTTGGGCTGGTTAGGCCTCCAGACAAAATTCCTGGTGCAGAGACTGCATCTCTCAAACCTCACGGAGCACGACGGAGGATAAACGCTGGGGGGGCAAATCAGTGGCCTCTGCCCTTGAACAGATACTGTAAATTGACTGGAAGGTATGAAGTAAAGCCAGTGGATTATGAGAAACCACAGAAACACTGTTCACAGCCTGTGAGCAATAGTGCAGCTGACAACTCCAGGGCTCACCCGTAAACGAGAGGAATGCTGCCAATTTAGTTTGCTTATTTCCTTGCACAAGATCTATTACTCATTTTACATAGGTTGTGTATGGGAGAACTGACTATCACCTTTTGGGAACTAAACTTACTCCTGTCTCTAACTTGCCAATAAATTTCCTAGAGACCTTTCCCTGTCTTGAAAAATGCTTACATTGGTTGAAAACCAAGTGAGGCTTCAGTAAGGTTACAAGGAAGGAAAACTACTCTGAAAAACCTGGGGCTATCCAGGTCCCATAGAAACAAGAAAGATTAAAGCATGTAATAAATGTAATCCAATGCGCTGGTAAAGGAAATGCTGAAAACAGTTATGTCTGTATCTTGGAAGGATAAACTTTCCATCCCAGCAGTGTTGAAAATGTTCTAAGACTTTCCTTGTGAAGAGAGATAGGTGGGCCCACTTTTTTTTTCTTTTCTTTTCTTTCACTTACACAGTCCACAAAGTGTTGCTGAGGTCAGATAAGTTATGTACAGTGGGTCTGCAGCACAGACGTGCCAAGGCATTCAGTCATCATTTGGAAAGCAAAGAGTATGTGTGAGGGTGTTCCTCTTTTCTTTTTTTTTTTTTTTTAAAGGGAAAAAAAACAATGTTTCTTTATGGAAGCTACATATGGGAGTAATTTTTAAAAAATATTTTAACTGCAGTGTCATGTCAGATGTTGTCAGTCAGGATGACCCACAGCAGTTTGAGACTCTCTGAGCTTCTGCGTATTATGTAAATATGCAGTACTTTTCCAGGGGTTCAAATCAATTCAAATAGAGATGAAATAGGGTGGGAGCTTCAATTCTCACAGAATAGTACAGAGCCATCTCATACCAAGCAGAAAACTACACATTTAAAATATTAATCTTTTCTTTAACCCGAGTATAACTGTGTCCTGATGTTTTTTGTTTGTTTATTTTAGGACAGCAAAAATATGTTTTGGAATGTGTAAGATTTCATATAATGTCATATGGGAGAAAGCCAAGGTTTGGGGAAAAAGAAAAAGAAAACTAATGTGAACTACAATCTTTGAACACTCTTTTTCTAAAGCATAGTAATGGCTTATCATACCACTGTATTACTTATGCCATGTTTTTGTAGTACATATGAGACACATAATTTGTAAAAACAGGTTACTTAGTTAACAGCATTTGAAGAGAGAGAGCCACCTCCTTATCCTCTTTGGCATTGTATTTGCAAGCATGTGGTTTGAGATAAAGTGTGAGAAGTGTGAGTATGCAGGAATGTTAAACAAACTGAAACCAAATTCATCCCTGACATAACTCTAAAGTAGCTAATAGAACAACACAAGGTAAGAACTTGGCATAGTGTTCCTCTATGATAAATTAGGCACTTAAATCAAAACACTGGCATTTTTTAATTCAAGCTCTGATTTATGTTAAGGCAACAATAAATACCTTCACACAACGTTCCTCTTATTCTTGAATATCCCTTTTGACATATTGGGTCTGTAAAACAAACAGAAGTGAAGTTTCAGAATACTACAGTCCAAAACTCCCCATTAATTTATTGTGCAAAACTGATCATGTGAAACATTATCTAGTTTACTGCTATGAGACGTCTGAGTGCTTAGACAGAATCCCAGTATTTTCTGAAATAATAAAGAGATAAGATGGGGCAACTACATAAACTATATAGTGTCAGCCTTTATCCTCTTTTGCTTCCCATGTGTCTCAGCTAGCTAGCCTAAAAGTGGTTATGATTTCTGTTTCATTTGAACCAATTAATTCATTTCACTTGATCACAGCACATTACAACCCTATTTACCATGGATGAATGAGGATGAATTCTGTTAAGATACACAGAATGAAATTAACCAAAGATTTAAGCAAACTAGCAGCTTTCAGGATATAGAAATAACAACCCACACACATTTCTGCATTCATCAGCTCATCCCTGGGCTCCTAGCTCATCCCACAGTTCAGTGAAATTATCAAATGAATATGCAGCAACCTCAACCCATTTTTTCACCAACTGTATGATTCTCCAGGTCATCAGTTAATCTACAGAGTATAATAACAAGGGCTACTCCCTCTCCTCCCTTCGTTACCACACCAAAGATCCATTTGTTGCGAACATTTCCTTGGGATCTCTGGGGAACATGCATTTATTGCTACATCATTAAGAACTCCAGATCACTAATTATGACAATCCATGCTGAAGTAAGCCTGCCAGTTACAGACTGTAGGTGTGGTCCCTTCCCTTCAGCACTTAAACTTGTAAAATATGTACAGTAAAATCCAGTTAGAACCTTCTATAGCTACATGCTACCTCTCAAATATTAAGACTTCTTTTTTCTGGGACTGAATAAGGAATGACTGCTTGATAACAGAACAAATAAAGTTATTTGTCTAGCCTGTGCCCAACTTCTAGGACAATAATCTTGACCAACCTTAGAGGAAGAAAAATCCAAGGTTCCTGAGGAAAATTAACAGCATTACCTCGTTCACATGGTGTACATGGGCTTCCCCAAGCAGCACCTAGTGAGGAACAGCACTGGGACTTCAGAGTTGCTCCATTGATATTTATTTCACACCTTCCATTGACTATGTTCTGCCAACAGGTACCCTTGACAGTTTCTGTTTGGAAAGAACCAATATATTTTCATGCAGATTCTCTAGAATTATGCATTACTGTATTTACAAACACATGTGCATTTAACCATGAAAAAGAATCATCTTTTCATTATAATTTACCACATCAGAATCTCTTAATTTAACCTTCTCTATGCTGGACTATAGCCTGATATAATCCCAGCACAAAGTTCTTGCAAATCCTTGTTTATGCTTACTGTCCTTACCAGGGAATATGTCAATACCATTCAACATCCGAGTCCCTGTACTGATTATGACTCAGATTAGGGGCACATGCAGAAGAACAGAGTAGATATGAACCCTTGCTACATCTTCCATTACCTTACTAGATCCCCCAGTCTGGATATTTTCCCATATAGGGCAGTGGCAGGAGACAGCTAAGGATCAGACAGCTGTAGTCCTAAAGTTTTCCTCACTGACTAGAAAACAGCTATAAGTTGCTGTCCCAGCAAAACAGGCAAGAAAGGAAATTACGAGCCCACAGAGTATCTGAGTCACAGCATTGTCCATGGATGCCCTTGAGCTGGCTTGGACTGTGCATAACTTGTTCATGCTCCATCTCAAATACAAAATTCTTTCCAGAGAGCAGATCCTAATTAGAACATGTTCACTTTATTACGGGAGATAAGGAGGTGAGCACAGACCTGAAGTACTGATCATAGAATTTCTGTGTTGGTTAAAAAAATTTTCACCTCTCTTTCAAATTTGACATGGAAGCAAGCTCCCAAGTGCACTTTATGCCTCCATAGTAATGGTGAAAAAAAAGCACTTTAAAACATTTTTTTCTGTTATGTTTCCCACTAAATTAATCTACCCAAGTTATTTTAAAGCATTTTCTTAACCTGGTGTACAATGTTTGCATGTCACTGGACATTTTTAACCAGCAAACATAAAATGAATAATTACCTATGCAGATGGTTCTGGTTGGATCCAAAGTACTTTCAGGAGAACATTCACAAACAAAAGAACCTGGTGTGTTTTTGCACACTCCATTAACACAGGGGTTAGATTCGCATTCATCAATATCTAGAAAAGAAACGCACTGCTATTAGTGCCAGAAAACATTAACAAAAATACATATGGCTCTTTTCAGTTTAGGAAAAAGGGGATGAAGCTTTCCTCATTACCAATCTTGCTGATATTCCCCTCTTCTGTTATGACCCCCCTCACAACAGACTAGCAGTGCATGTGTCCCAAAGACACACTAACGCATTAGAACTGTTTGTGGCTCAAAAAGGGTTCAAACTAGGGGCCCTTTGGCTCTGTTCCTCACACGATAGATTTGTAAAGCTTGGCTCTTCTCACCCTTGGCACAGTGTGGGCTCACTGGTAGTAGTAAATAGTGAGAGTAAATGCAGGCTATTCCATGAGGTTATCTAATCATTTCATTTTAGCTTGTCCCTCCCTCCTCATTCTCCTACTTTCCCACTGACATTATTCATTGTGATTTTTTTTTAGTTTTACAAATTATACCTTCATGAAGGTTCAAAGTATTTCTGGCACAATCTGAGTACAATCCATATGAATAAAACTAGGATGAAATGGTGCGTTACCAATTACCTTCACACGTTTTTAAATCAGGAGTGTATACAAATCCTTTTGGACAGGTGCAGGTGAAACTTCCAGGGGTATTTCTGCATTGCCCATTGTCACAAAGTAGCATGTTCAGTGCACATTCATCAATATCTACAATGAAAACAAATAACTTTTTAAGAAATAAAACATTTCTGGAATAGAAGTCAGGACAGAATTTCACTCCCAACAGCCACTTTTCAGAAGAGACAAATAGGGCAGGGGGATGTGGAATATGAATACTGGATTCTTTTTGTAGACAAGAGGTTTGCACAAGAGCTTTTACTTTCTTTCCTCATATATTCATGGTATGTGACAGCCACGCCACAGTTCAAAATAAACCTGGGATTCACACTTTCATCCTGTCTTTATTGTGGATTAGGTCTATGCAGTCTCTGAGTCACTGCACAGCAGCACCCACAGTCAAGAAAGAAAGAAGGAGAGGATTGGTTTGCAAAGGTTTTTGCTGAGCATCTTGGTCTTTAAATCACCATTTTTTCCAAGCTGGCTCTGAACTTAGATGTTATAGTTAACAAGGCTAATGTAAGTCTACACTTGCTTCAGAGATGAAAAATTTAAATAGACTTGCTAGTGCTAAATTTAAGAAACCTGAGGAAATCATTGGAAGAACTGCGGTCATTAGGGAGAAGTTGCAAGAAGGTGGCAATGGGCCATGAATAGCAGGTGAAGACCAGGAGAGACCCAAAGAGCAGACAGGAACAATTGGCTACGTCAGAGAGGCCTAGAAAGTGTTGAGAGAAGTTGGGAAGATTCAGAGGGTCAGCGCAGCAGCTGGGAACAGCAAAAGTGCTAGGGAAAGAAGGGAGACTTGCAGAATAAAACAGACCATGTGGGAAGCTTCACAGGAGTTCAGAAAAATTGAGAGAGGGCCAGGTGGAACATTACAGGAGAATGGGAAACAGCTGTGATGGAGCATGGTTGTGGGCTCAACAGGGTGGGCTGGGGAGCATCTGGAAAACTCACAGATGGATTGGGAGAAGAGAAGAGATGCCATCAGCTACAAGCAAACACTGGAATAGGACATGGATAATTAAAGCCAAAGAAGCAAAAGGGAAAATGGGATGAATTACAGTATGATTTTTATCTAAGAAAGAGCAATTCTTTTTTTTTTTTTTAAGATAATGGATAGTTTAGACTGGGATAACACCCATGAGTTAAGTTATTTAGGTTTAAGTAGAGAATACAGAACCCAAATAAAATTATTATGTAAGCTGGAGATAATAGAAAGGAATTTAAGAATTTTAAGGTGGTTCCAGAGCTGGATGAAGGAGAGATTACAGTAGGATATATTAAAAAAGAGAATAATCACAATGAAGTGAGGATATTAGAAATGCTTTCAGGGATCAGACTTGGGACTGTTCCTATAAAATATTCATTTTAATGCAGAAGTAAAAAATTAATTGAATCAAAAATTGTAGACAACATTAAGCTGGAAGCTATTACCATTACAGGGAATCAGGCAAGGCTAAATTAATCTTGACAACATGAACAAGAAAAATAAGATGAAATATAATCACCAACATTCAAAACTTTGCAATTAGGGACCAGTAACAATAACATGCTAGAAACCAGAACTCATCAGCTGAAGGCTAGTGAGCAAACTCTGGATGTAAGTCTCAATTAGAGGCTGACTTTGATCCCACAGTATAACATGTATTTGAGAAAAGACTAATGCACACTAGAATCAGTTTAGGCAGGATATTCCAAGGGGAAATGGAGAATTTCTGGCACAACTATACAAGGCACCAGTCAGACTTCATCAGAACACTATACACTGGTCAGATCAGCCATTTTCAGGAGAGGGCTGCAGCCTCTATTTTTATGAAAATAATGAAAGTATAGATTTGAATAGTTTAGCTGACAGAGTTTGAGACAGGATATGATGATTCTTTATAAATACTTTGAGGATAAGACATTTCATACCAATGCAGTTTTTCCCAGTTGAGTCTACTTCATATCCAGGGTCACAATAACATTTGTACGTTCCATGCAGGTTTTCGCACCTTCCATTTGGACAGAGATCAGGATCCAATAAGCACTCATTAATATCTACATAAAGGTAAAAAACCCAAACATCAGAGCAGTAGTTGTTGAGGGTGTGTTGGGGTTAATTCTCCAAACTAGAAAAAGACAGTTCCAATATCATTTAACATTGGCAATTCCATATTTATAATTATGTAGCTCTGATTGGGAAATTCACACCTAAATATTCACACTCAAGAGAAAAAAGCATCTCTTTATCATTAATTTATCTCTAGCCCATGGTCATTTAGGAAACTTTCAACTGTAGGGAAGAACTGGGATATTAAACTGGGGATCAGAGCTTAGATTTAGAGAAAGAAGCCCACGTACTAATACTCCCTGTATCTCCTGATTCATAGCATTTCCAGATGGCATGACTTGCCAAAGCATTAATATCCCCCCTTTCTGAGTGCTTTTCCCTATCTACTGCCAGCAAATCTACTAGTGAGCACTGGCTGATTTAAGAGTTTGCAGTTTCACAGTTCTATGATTACAAAGCTTTCATTGTAATAATTTCCTTCTTCTCTGCAGTTAAACAAACACTGGCCTATTTTGACAGATGAAAACATGAGTAAGCTCAATGGTCAATATGGCTTTATTCTTCAGGATGATTTCACCTGAAATATGTAAATATGAGTTACATATAAAGTCATGTAGGTAATGACACTTCTCATAAATTTGTCATTATTTTATAATGACACTTACATATACTCCATGATGTAAACCAGAGAAGCCCCACTGGTGAAATGGCATGATCCTGAAACTACATGCTCCATTCATTTCACCCTAAGCCTGTCTCCCATTCTCTTCTGTCACCATCCCCACCAGCACGGCTAACAAATTAAGGATATCAAGGTAACACTTTCAGACAAAAGTGCTATATATAAGTTTGAATTGCATTAGGTGATCTTACCATTTCCTCCTGCAGTCATGCCAGTTCCACTGCTACACAGAGCCTGATATTCAGCTGGAAAAAATATAAAAAAACTTATTGGAATATTCTTTCTCAGCTCATTGCTTTCAGCATCACCATTTACAGTATGGTAATTAATTATTCGAAAGAAGTAACATGCCTTCCAATTCTTCTGAAAACATTAATAACCTCACAGTATTCTGAACCTGTAAAGCATTTTAGCAGATTCAGGGTCTGAATCTGCTTATGAAAATGGATGAGTAAAAACTTCACATGATGAACTGTGGCATTTAAGGACAGACATAAACTTCATGCTGGTCCTCCTACACAAACGAACCATAACATATTCACAGCAAGATTCTCCAGAACTTTATGCCCAAGTCCTTGCCCAAGGTGCATGTTCAATGAGACCAGGAAACAGAATATTATTTTCCTATAAATCTGCCCCATATTTAACTCCATTTAGCAGGAGTGTCTTCATGAGTTCACAGTACATCAAGGATATCTTATCAAATGGTATACTTTGCTTATGTGCAACAACAAATTTGCTAAGTAACAAGAAACACATAATAAAGTGAGGTTTCAAACCAGCTCCCTGCAGTCAGTCACCTCCATGAAACCAAGGTCTTTTTAATTTACTGGCTTCACAGCAAGGACTGTGTCAGCAGAGTCTTGTTGGAAGAATTTTCCTAAAAGACTTCTGCCCATTGAAATGGTTAGGATTGCTTTCTTGCCAGAGAGAAGTTATGTCCCAGACAACTTCACTTGGTGGGGATTTCAGTGACAGACTCAAGTATTTGCAAGAAACTGAACTGGACATTTGTCTATGCATTGACTACCCAAGGTACTGAATAAGCTACTTCAGATAACTTGAAGGATATAGGAGTCATGCAGCAAACACGTGACTAGCAGGTATGCCTTACGGATTTGGGTCTATGAATTAACCAAATTATTTCCATTAATAACTTGGGTTAAAATTTATAATTTTTGTTATCTACATCTACCAAAATATGGTTTGTTGTCTGAAAATGTCCCCTTTGTTTTTAATCAGCATAACAAATCTGGGGCCAGATATTGTAACTTACTCTTGCTTTAAAAAATTATCTTCTGCAGTCTTAAAACTTATAAAAATAAAAGATTGCTCAAAATATGTAACGTATTATACCATAATGTAATCTCCTGATTTAAGTTGTGAAGTTAATATAAAACTTTCTTCTACCTTTCTAAAAATAGTGGATGAACAGAATTTGTAAATTAGAAGATTTACCAGTGAACATGCCATACCTGAGTTTTGTGCTGGGCAGGGCTGGCAAGGCTCTCCAAAGGCATAGTCAGTGCTGGCACAGCAGCATTCTGACTTTGTAACTGCACCCGTTAATGGTCTCACACACTGTCCTCTCTTGTAGCCACCATAGCATGTGCTTCGCATATGTGTATCTGGGGGAAGAAATCTCTCTTAATCCTGCCATAGCCAACTATCCTACCATAAATTATAACAAGTATTAAATGTAGCTTGGGTGTCATAAACACCATAAAATAGCTGTCAAAACAAAGTCTCTTTCACTATTTCCCTCTGCTTTCCAGCCACCTATACATACCACCTACTAGGGACAAGAAATTTTTCTTCCTCGCACTCCCAAGAATTAAGGCATACACTTAGTCATTGTATTTAATGACTTGACATGCATTGGTGAACCACTAGGCAAACAATAAATTCTTAACTTTGAACTAGTGAGAAGCTGTGGGGAAAATGGACAAAGTCTTTGCTCTTTCTTTGCTTGTAAAAAGCCCAAGGAAAAGTCACTAATGCTATTCTGGTACACAAGACTTCTTATGTTTATGTTTTCAGGTCCAGGGGTGATTTTTCTCTTTCTTTAAGAACTGCCCCATAAATAGCTTTCACACATATTAGTATTTTATAATCAAACACTGAGCTTGTACAGAAATGGGCAGAAAATTGGGCACATCCCATGTTTAAAAAAACATGAGAGAGTAATTACATCTTTAAGCTTAGTGACAAGTGAAGAATTTTATAATAACAGAAACAGGGCAAATTCTCACCTACTCAGAACTGATGCAGCACTAGCCACTTCTACTCTGTATAGTCTACCTGACCTTGTGATTTGACCCACACTTTTTTTCTCTTTAAATAAAAAGGAAATGAAAACAGAGCAAAATGGGCTATTACAGTAAACATTATAAAGCTATTATTACCCACTATAACTACTACCCACCATTCCATGAAAAAAATGGTAAATTCTACATTCAAACTTGATCTGTCCATCAGACTAGCACTAATACCTTAACTTTGGTTAACTGTGACTCCATTAGGTTTCTTACCAACACAGACACGTCCATCCAGTCCTACTGCAAGGCCAGGGAAGCATTCACATCTGAAAGAGCCATCAGTGTTCACACAGCGCCCGTTCATGCATATTCCATCTGTCTCACACTCATTGATGTCTGTTGGAGAACAGAATGAGCTTTATTAGAAGTTAAACTACACAGTGTTCGATGCCTGGCTGAATCTTGTATTTGTGCAGCTTATTTTCAATGTATCCTATAGAAAAATATCAAGGGTAAATGGAAAGCAGTTCAAGTAAAGATTTTTAAGGAATAACGATGAATTCATTCTTTGAAATAGAATAAGAAAATGCCAAATTCAGAAAAAATAAGCAGAACAAAATTATTTTGCTCTTCTTGGAGAATAAAAGGGACTACATTTTCCTAACTTGTTCCCAAGAGGTACATGTTCCAATTTAAGGGTCATTCAGGCAAAATCATAATTGGAGGAAGGAGGAAACTGTGGCTGCTAAGACAAAGGACTTGTGTAGTATATAACAGGACATTCCCTTTCCGTATTAACAGTTCATGCTGTAAGAAATCAGTGCAAATAGCAAATTGAATCTTTCACCCATCCACAAGGTGCCTTCACAGGGCCACCAAAGAATTTCCTTTCCTCCTGCTGCACATCTGAATCTCCCCATTAAGCCCATGCCTGCAGTCCTTGTGTCTCTGGTGATCTGCATGACATTGGGTTTTCCTATCAGATGCTCATTACAGCCCATTTTATAAACTTTCAATGAACAGAGTGCACTCCAGCCTTGAAAGGAATTCATTAATGATTTGAGTGAGCCCTGAGCAATTGCCCGGCACAAGCCACCATCTTTGCCCAACAATGGCACACTGGACAATAAGGCCCATGGCAATGAAACACAGGAATGAAAATTTATAATATTAAACTATCACACAGAGATGATAAACTAGTAAAAAAACTATATAGGCTACGTATTCTGATAATAGTAAGATCATTCTCTAGATGTAGAGAGCATACTATCATTTTAGAAATTATAAAGAGGAGTGTTATAAATATTGTTTGGAAGTATGTATAACCTTTATAAAATAATCACTTCATAACAATTCTACATGCTATATACAAGAGACAGTGTGTGTGACAATTTCCTTTTTTCTAACCTTAAAAGGGCAAATTGAGAGTGAAACACCTCTGTGTTTTACTTAGTTTGTGTTGTTTGGCATAAAAAACGGCTTGTATGATCCAAGATTCCTTCTTCAAACTGCATTTTAAAATAAAAGCTATATTTAAGTACATGGGCTCAAATAATTTTTACTTCATCCTACAATCTTTTGTTCTGTTTCAGACAAATCTTAGATGTTTTTCCCACTTTAAATTTAGTCCTTACTCAGTGCAGGTAAAAATGGAGTTGGGATTCAAAATGAGCCCATGCTATTTAATGGTGTAGACCGTTATTTTGGTGAACAACACTGAACTCCTATAACAGATTCTCCTACAAGCAAAAAAAAAAAAAAAAACCCAAAAAAACCACCCTTCCTTTTTAATGGTTATTTCTAGAAACAGAAAGGCAAAATTACTTCTTTCCCATTTCCTGTAGTTCATTTTTTAAAAAAAGTTTTGTAACCTAGTAAAGGGAGAAATGTGTCATCTATTTTCTTTTGTACTGATTTACAAATGTGTTGGAAATACCACTATAGAATTTTTAAAGGTAAAGTGGGTCACTTAAAATGGTGCAAGTCAGCTGAAAACCTGTTTCCTGTAAAGATGGGCAAAAAGCCTCTGCTTTTATCAGGCCTGAGATTCCACGGAGTAAATCAACTTCACCCACAGGAATAAAGTCCTAATTTCTAACCTTGAGAATGCTCCGCTGTCTTCTGTGTTAAAGTCACCATTTGGACGACTTAAAATATATTCAACCTGGTTCTGGAAAACCAACTAATGGATTCATTCTCCATGTTCAATGAGTTTTGCCTTTTCTGCTTAGCTTGCTTAGTAGTGCTAGCTGGGTACACAAAGTCCTCTAATTTTAAGCAGGAAAAATTTACTCAGACTACTAAACTACCATTTTCAATTGCCTTGCAATGACTTTTAATTTGGGGAATTCCTGTTGATCTAAAGATGAAACAATGTATAGAACAGAAATAATGCTTCGAATTTCTGCATGCCTGACATGTGTTTCTGAAAAATCAAGCAAATCATCATTGAAAGAAGCTAATGGTGAATAAATTTAGCATGTCTTGTATTTCAGGGAATATACAAGACTACGGTGTAACATTATTTTTTGGCATGTTATTTCAGAAAGTCTAAGTGGAATTTTTTACCAGACAGCCAAGCAATATGCCCTGTACTTATACTTAAATTCCAGTTTTATGGAACTAAGTGTTAATTACATTAGCCTCATCTTTGGGTTAGAAGACCTTCCTAACAGCTGAAAACTCAGCTTGGAGGACGTCAAATAAGACAGTTATAGAAGCAATGAGTTGCACTTTTCCATTCCTTTGTCAATCCCCTAGTTCTGCAAAAACACATGCGCAATTCCCTATCAAAACTACTCAGGCAGGAAACTAATTTGCTGCAGAAACGTCCATTCGTGTAAACACTCCCTGCACATCCAAGCATGACCTTAGAGTTTTGTAGCAATGGGAAACAAAGATACACAGACCTCCTTCTTGCTTGCTCCAAAGAGTATCACTTATTGCAACAAACCAAGCCTTCTTATGCTCCAAACTTCACCCAAACAGGCACACGCTGGCTGCCTGCCACTGCGGTGTGGCTGTTCACGTGTCCTTTTACCAAACCAGCTCTCTGATCCCATGGTGTCCACGCATCTCGCCAACCAACCACTGCCCTATGCACAAGGTGACCACACACCAGCCATGAAACCAAGTCTCTGGTTATATAACCTGTTCTTTACCTTGCTGTTAGCTGAACCTTTCCCAGAGTACTTCCTATTGCTCACCAGAAATGAACAGAATTTCTTATCTCCCACATCTTCCCCTTCTTTGTTCAATCAATAAAAACACAGCAAAAACAACTATGCCACTGACAAAGAGACTCACAGCATAGGAAAACAAAAAGACAGTGTCCAATATCCCCAGGAAGAGAGTTGCTTTTTCTGCATTTGGAAATAAATGGCTACTGTTACGAAGTTCACGTGGCCTGGGCTCGGGGGCTGTGCTGTTCAGGCAGGAGGGAGTCCATTGGCTGGAAATGCTGACTTTGACGTTTCTGAGTGTATTTCTGGAAGCATGGAGCAGGGAATAACTTAAGAAAGTCAGCAGGAACATAACAATATGACGGTGAGTGCAGTGAGACACAAGGCCTCTATTGGCAGGCTGCCTCTGCAAGCTTTCAGGCACAGCCATGTTCCTGGCAGCCCTACCCTGCTCCTGCTTTGGCCACAAGGGCTGGATGGTGATTAGGGCATTTTTCCTCTCACTGGGATTTGTCTTGGATGTGATCAATGTTTGTCCAGATGAGCAGGTGACCACTTTGGACCTGTTGGTGATGGAACATATGCGTACCTTCTCCCCTAGGTTAGTAAATCAGCTGGGCCTTGCTATTGCACACCCAATTGTGGATCCCTAAATAAAACTTTTGGAAATTGGTTCAACACACAAATCTTCAGAGCAGTATCACTCTGCCAGGGATCAAAATTGATGATCTGCAGTCATAAAATTTAGTGTAAAATTGCATTATCTAAATGTTCTTGAGGAGCCATATTCCTCTTTTTTATTTTTTGATAACATGCACTTCCCTGACTATGAACAGTAAAACAATGCATCTAATAAAACAGTAAGCGCACATCAAGCAAAAATAAGTAAGGTAATACATCATCAACTGCCTAAATACTTTACCATCACCCAAGGTCTGCAATCACTGGGGAGCCTCATTTCACAGTAAGCACCTGAAGGACCTTGCCCAGGAAAGTTTTCCAAGTTTACCTCGAAAAGGGGGTCCAGCTTTTATAAGACCATATCAGCAAGTCAAAGTGACTTAATAACATTTTTAGTGCAGAAACACCTGGGTCTGTTGGCATACTTCCCAACCAGCCAGGACCAGGGCTTGGCCAGAGCCTAGGCCTTGACAGGAAGGGTTTCCCTAAAGTACCCTTTAAGCAAACCTCTACCTATATCAGTTGGGAAAGCTTCTTAAAATTATACATTTCTTGCAGACAAGTAGCTAAATAATCAATGGTAACATGAACAACCTAGGAACAACCAAAGGAATGCATATACGTAACATCTAATAATTATCTTACAGCTAAATCCCTTTATAAAACTCTCTGTATTAACATTATGGTATATGGAATCACTAATCATATTAACTACTTCTTGTGTAAAACTCTCTAAAGCCAACACTGCTGCACAAAGTCCACCCTGCTGAGTGGAACCACCTGCCTGAATCATTGTATATATCCGTTTACGATCTTCCTGTCACCTATCTCCACCCATGATCCTCTTGCCATGCAACAACCGCCCTCACTGCACAATCTATCAAAAAAAAGCATTACATGCATCAAAATAAGGCTATAGCACACAAGAGTTTGTTGGTGTTAAAGGCAAGCAAGCAACACCTCTGCAACAACTTGTCCAAAGGCAAAAAGAAAAAAAAATCTCTGTCACAAAATCTGCCAACACTGTGCGAAAAGCATCTGAATTCTGCCAAGAGACAACAGCCTGGCACACAGACAAACACAAATTACAACTCCCATCCATGATACCCGAAAGAGACATTATCAACTACAAGCTAAATTATTTTATCTGGACAACAAATGCACTGAACAAGCTCTCTGATCCCGTGGTGTCCACGTGTCTTGCCAACCAATCACTGCCTCATCACCAGGCAACCACACCCAGCCATACAATTTGTTCTCTGGTTATATGAGCTGGTTTTTGCCTCACTATTAGCTGAACATTTCCCAGAGTGTTTTCTGTTGCTCACCAGAAGTGAACAGGATCTCTTATCTTGCACAGAGTTTTAGCTTGTGTAAGATTTTAATGTATGCATTTGACAAACAAATTTGGGATATGCAGTGTCAACAATGAGTGTTTCACAGACTTGCAGTTCTGTAGGACATAAGTTATTTACTTTGCACATTTGGCATGTCAAAGGACTCAATAAGGACAAACATTAAAATATAGAGAAGACATTAAAAATCAAACTTTTAAAAATTTAGTAACATGACTGGAGAAAGCTGTGCTCCTCTAACTGCTGAAGACCTGGTAATTGTTTCATGATACTTTGGGCAAATGGAAGAAAGGAGATACATATGAAGACGATAAAAAGTGTAATTTGGGTGTCCAGGTTTCAAAATCTGGTTTGATTTTGATCCAGTAACAACTTTAACACGTAATAAATGTTTGCATGCTCATTCATAAAGAACAAGGCTTAGTGTAAGTGCGAAAAGCAGTGGGAGAAATCCTTCTTTTTACTAAAAGATTTGTTCCAACTTTCAGTAGGAATCAGTTGAGTTCTCTGCAATTTTGGATAATTATTCAAATATTCCTCCTTTGATGCAGAGAAGTAACATTTCTCTAGGGCCAGAAACCCCTTTTTGACAGAATCCAAACTCCTAGTCGGGAAGAGGCTGAACATCATAACAAGAGGTCGAACATCCTTGTGTTTTAAGTAGTCATAGTTACCATCTTCTTGGGTGGTATTTCAGGGCACAGATTGATGTAATTGTAGATTTTTTTTTTTTTTAAATACCAAAAGATACTCAAGGCAAAAATCAAGAGAAGCATTCGGTCTCGGCTGAGCTTCCATCCATGAGTCAAATCCTTGTTAATGACACAGAGAGCAGCCAGTGATCTCTGGGAACACAACTGGCTGATGTGCCATTACCTGATGCGCATTGAAGTCACACTGACATCCCACACACAGATCAGCTGAAAAACAAGCTTTGGCAAAGCACACACATACCACATGGAAATCAGGTAAGAACTGAAATAAATGCCATTGCTCTAAGTGTGTGAAGGCTGCAGCCAACACAGCCAGCAGCTGTTAGGCTAAGGAGACATTTGTGTGGTAACGCACAATAGTTCATTTGCACCCATGCCACAAATGGAAAAGACAATCTTGCTGTGATGCTCATGTCTGCATCTTGGTCAGACCAAGTGCAGGGCACTCCTCAGAGATGCTGTATTGTCTAGGAACACCCAGACAGGAATGGGAGAAAAGCCCAAAAAAGGCAATAAGCCAGGATGTTTGGGTGGCTGAAGGCAGAATACTTTCAAAAGCCAAACACAAAATGTGAGATATACTGGAACCAATCTGCATAAGACACCATAGGCAAAAAACCCAGAGTTTAACTAGGTCAGATTATGCAGTCCTTGTTCAAAGACTATTTCCCACTGGCTGGTTGGGGTGGTTGCTCAACAATGTGGAGAAGACTGAGTACTGTCTTGCACAATGACAATTCCAGCTGATTAAAAAAGCATATCTGCTGAGAACTCTGCCCCATACCTCTTGTTCCCAAGAATCACAAATAAGGTTATTCCTGAAGCTACCCAGAGAGACAGGACTCACAAGTTTTGGGAACCCATAATTTATTGTGCTTACCTGTGCAATAGCGTCCATCAGATGCTAACTGGAATCCTGGTTTACAAATGCATTTAAAACTGCCATCTTCATTGATGCACATCCCATTGAGGCAAATGTTCCTGATGCTGCATTCATCCATATCTGAAAATGTACACGATAGGCATAATGCTCATAATGTTTAAGCATAAGAACTGTTACTGGTTATACCCAAAAGATAAACCTTAATTTTTTTCTTAGTTGTCAGAGCTATAATGATAATCAGAAACATATGATGGGACATACTGCACTGTCCTAGAGGATGTGTCAAACCAATGACTCCATTCTTCATAATGAATCATTAACATAAAAAGGAATGAATCCAAAAAAATCAAAGAGAACAAAAAAACGGATGAGAAACTGGGCAGCTTAAGAACTTCCAGTTGGTAAAAGTCATCAAAAAGTGAGAATAGATGTAATTAAAGAGTGTTTGACATCTTAATCTAAATAGAAGTTAGGTTAGAAGCAGCCTCCTGTTTGGAATGTAAATACAATTTTATGTTACTAAGAAGACCTGAAGGGAAAGGAGCGAACATTTGGGTTTGGAGTGAAAACTTTTACAACCTCCAATGGAGAAGTCTAAGATTTATGGTATGGGAGAATTTCCAGCACTGTGCTCAAGCATAAATTCTGTGGGCACTGCCATCCTC
This sequence comes from Anomalospiza imberbis, assembly GCF_031753505.1. Lineage (NCBI taxonomy): Eukaryota > Metazoa > Chordata > Aves > Passeriformes > Viduidae > Anomalospiza > Anomalospiza imberbis. Next base: position 10,725,502 of record NC_089693.1, on the reverse strand, counting down.
AACTTCAATTTAAAATAAAACCTGCCCCTTTCAGCATGACAGGCCATACAAAAGGGTACTTACTAATTACAGCTTCGTGAAAGCATTATTCATCCTCTAAGCTAATGGGATATCATGGAGGATTCAAATAGGAAAAGGTGGAGGTCTCAGACACTGTTATTCTAACTCTGCACAGTTACTCACAAAATGGGAAAGGAAAAAAAAAGGCAAGTACAGAGAATTCTGTTCTTGATTTGAGTAAGCTTTTATATCCTCTCAGTCTTTACTTCGTCCTGGCACAGATGAAATCAGTTTCGGATGTTACATCCAAAAAAAATCAGTAGTATTTACCAGTTTCATCTAAAGAACTACACACAGTTACATTAAGGTATGGCACAATGCCATGGTCTTTACTGATTAGTGTGTGTGCATACAACTCAATGCATTACAATGCCAGAGATGAAACTGTTTCATAAGTGGATGCAACAGACATTCTGGCAGCACATGCAATGGAATTAAAAATGTTTTACCAGACTGCTGATGTCCTGGTTTTTATTACCATTAGCACATGGTATTTGGTGGGAAAGGAAGAAATCAGAATAGAGAGTTTTTTCCTGAATAGTCTAATTTCCAAATATATTTAGTCAATGTACTTCCATAATAAGATATTTTAAAAGCAGCTTATGGTGCTAAACTGTATCAAAAAAAGAGTCAGGAAAAATAGAGTCTTAAAATGTCTGTCTCTACCAAGGATTAACAGAATCACTACTAGCACATAAAATCACTGGATCATAATGACATTACAATATATTCAGAATTGTGCTATTTTCCTTAATATTGCAGCTGTCTTGGACAGAAATTACACTTCTAGACATAGTGTGTTTTCTTTTTACTTACAGGCTAAGTCAGACAAAAATAATTTATGATTTAAAAAAAAAGTCATGTATCTATCCCAACGAGGAATTTTGGCATTAAGTCTTTGAGCTGATTCACTGAGATAATATTCTGCCAAAAATGTTTCTAAGAACAGTGCTTGAAATTCTTTTAACGTATGAATAGATCATTGGGAACCCTCCCAAGGACCTTGGGAAGCATGATAAAGAACATTCTTCTTTTTTCCCCTTTACTAAAGGTCTGGGAGGTAGGAACACATCAATTATGTTTACAAATTTTTGTTAAAACAATTTTTATAGGTCAGACCAGCCTGCATCTACATAAACCACATTGCTAGTCACCCAGTAAGATCCCATAAAGCATGCTGTTAAGCACACAGTAAAATCAGGCAACATGTGACTTGTGCTATGTTTTAAAATGTACCACTCCCATCAAAGAAACTGCATTTTGTGATAGTGGTATGTGCTATTTCTCCTGCTGGACAGACATCCCGTTGAGGATTGCCAAGCCAAGGCTCCAGAACTGGCTGCAAAAAACATTTTATTTGCCCTCCCAGATATGGCAAAAGGTATTTGGATATCTGACTCCTTTTTCCTTTCCTTCCCCCCCACCAGGGGTCCTTTTCTTTTTCATTTATGTGAATAACCTCTTGCAACTGTAATTACTGATATGGAATAACTTCAGAAAAGTCTTACCTTCACAGTTTTTCCCATCAGCTGCCACTTGAAAGCCAGCATTACACACACAGTGAAAACTGCCATCTGTATTTATGCATCGTCCATTATTACAGATACGACCATTCTGTAAGCATTCATCGATGTCTGAAAGCCAACCAGAAAGAAAAATAATATTTTGGGAGATTCCTTTTTAATACTCAACAGGATTTTTTTCCCATTTGCCCTTCCCGCAGGTTTTTAAACCTCCATGAAAACTGTATTACCTGAAAAATTATTGATATTTTGATTTTCATAACTGAACATTATGGGGGTGGAAAATGTTTGTCAGCTTGAAATTTCAAGTTGCTGTGAAAGCATTTCAGTGAACACTACCCTGCAGCATTCTCAAACAAGAATCACAATTTCTGCGGGTTTTTTTTAATTTTTTGCTCATCATTAAAATATTTTTACTGAACTTTAATTTAACAGTACCTAACTACTTAAGGAAAGATGTGGGAAAGTGTGTCTTTTGCTGCTGCTTTGTAAAATAACAGGAAAGTTCAAGACTTTCCCATCTCAGAAGAATTTCTCCTGCTTACTTTGTATTTGAAACATCAGATCCTCATTCCCCTCTCTCTGCAGGAGGTGCTTGGCAAGTGGTTTGGAGGACCTGAAGAGTGATATCACACGAGGCTGGCAGCTCTCCCTCTCCTCCAAAGGAGGGGAGAGGAGATGCTGAGACAGACTGTCTAGACATTTTTCAGATTGCTCAGTATTCTCCATCAAGGCCTGGACCATCTCCCAGAGATTCCTGCACACAGGGGACTCTGCTCACAGAGATCACAACCAGCCCATGCAGACCTGTCTACTATGCACGCACGCTTCCCAAATACCCTGGGGGTGCCCTTCCCTGAGCCCTGTCTGTGAAAAAGCATTACTGCACTTCAGGAAGAAGTGGAGCACAGGGTGTCCTCCCAAATGCCCCTGCTCTCTGGACACTTAGGCCAGGGGAGCTGATACCTCTTGACATTGTGAACCTGTATTTGCCTTCTTAGCAGCATGCTAGTTCTGTGAAGAGTCTAAGAAATCCCTGAAAATCACTGTTTTGCAAACAAGCAACCGTGCCAGCAGAGGCACGAGCTGCTCTGTGACCACTCACTGCAGCAGCAGCTTGCAGCCCTCCACCAAAAGTGTACAGGCTTGATAAACCTCATTTGATAAACAAGCATCATCAAGCAGCAATGCATAAATGTGAGTTTCCTCTCTGCTCAGTCCCTTTTCACCCCACTTTTCTGACCCTTGATTGCATCCATGTCTGGCTTCAGCTACTCCACCAGCTTTCTTCCTTAGGACAGGCAGAAATGCCTCAGCATCTCAAGGCCTTTTAATTTTTAGAGCTCGTTTGGTTTCGTATTTTTATGCATCTGATGCCATTTAAATGTATTGAAAATTACTACTGAACCTCATTGTTCTTTACATACATACAGCTAATCAGAGTCCCACTACTAGTCCGACATATTTCTAATTTTCAAATGAAATAACATCACCATTTTTCCTCCTCAGAGAAACTTGCAAAACATCAAAGTCCCCTCTCTTAATGAAATATCCAAAAATGCTGTCATCTCCCTGTAAGACCTGACCTCCTCTCATCAGAAATATTGAGCAGATTATAGTAAGCACTTAGCTGTTACAGTACACAGTCATAGCAAATCATCGTAAAATTTCACCTTATTTGAGGTCCATTTCATATCCTCTCTTCTGCAATTGAGAAGCATTTTTTGTTCAAATCATTAATCATAATGTGACTTTATTCACCTATGTCTCCAATGAAGATATTAATTCAGCCAAGCTCATACTAGAATTATAAGGGATCCTAAGAATGGATGAATTGGTAGCTTGCAATACAGATTGCAATGTTTAGTCACCAATCAGCCATCATGCAGAAGAAACCCTCCCATGGAACCTCAGAGCAAGGAATAAACAAACATCTGGTCATTATGGAGATATTTTCAAGAGCTTGAGAGACTTTGTAAGGAACACATTTCCAACAGCACGTCAGCACAGACATATTTGTGCATGCAAAAAAATAAAATCTCAACATCCAATTCAGCAAATGCCGATTTGGCAGGCACCAGTGCTATATGTACATTTTGCCAAATGCACTCCACCAGCCTTTTTCTTTTCCCTATACTGGCCCTAAAAATTCCTTTAGAAAACCAAGATGCTGCACATCGCAGCACTTTCTGCTCTGGCTGTCAAGCAGGCGCAGCTCCCATAGACTGAAAAGGAACTGCTAAGTGACCACACTTAAATGCCATTAAGCTACTGGGCTTCTGACAACCATGTGTTTGTGTAATGAATCAGTCAAATTAAAAGTGTGTGACAAAAATGACTCATGAGTAAATTCATCACAGCTGAGACTCCCCTTCAGCACTCCCTCACCACCAGTCAGCTGAACTATGAAGATGCTTCTGCAACACGGCTGCTTGGCAGCAATTAGGTCAAATACTCCCCAGCAACAGGCAGCAGTGGTGCTGGCTCTGCATGTCTTCCTGGACCAGAGAGCGAGCTTCTGTACCACAAACACATTTCTGATTCACAAAAGGAAGGAAAGAAATGCACACTAACACAGGTAACTTTCTTCTGGCTTTTTAGAAACTTTCTGCTTTAGACTGAGTGCACAGTCTGCACCCTGCACCCAGTGCAGGAAGCAAAATATGAAGACAAGCTGTGACTCTGAGCATTCAAACATCCTGTTTCATTTAGATGCTTCATTTCTTATGGAATATCAAAGCAATCATTTATTGTTCTGCCAGAAATCTCTCATCATGCCTTAATTATAAAGGACTGCATTCATCTACCTTTACAGTTGAATCCCTACCCCAGTGTGGGAGTCATAAAACCCTAAGAGGCTTGGTTGACCGCTGAGGAGCTATGTGGTCCCACTCCCATAGGAAGACAGGATGAAGATCATCAGGACTACAGTTGAGTCAGATCTTCAGAATAACTGTAATGAGGATTCTAAGGCTTCCCCATCTAGACTTTCCCTACTTTTTTTTTTTCACTACCTTTCCATATCTAAGTTTTCATTGCTGTAATTTATGTTTAGCTGTTTCTCTGGCAGTGAGCAGAGACAACACACAGGCAGTGTAACCTTATATTTACCCGCTGGAAGTTTTATCTTTCCCCCCAGCTTCCTTAGTCTTTTATACATAAAGTGTTTCTCCAGTGAAGGGATGCTTAATTGTCCTTTAGATCTTCAACCAGCAAAACAAAGTAGACTTAATGTTAAAAAAAAACCAGAAAGACCCCAAAAAACCAAGAAAATATGTATTTTCTATTTCAAAGTCAAAAATAGTGCCAAGATCCTTGTAGCACAAGACAAAATCCCTTTTTTCGTAACCCAGTCAGTGAACAGCCAGCTCCAGCAGGTCAGTCATTTTTACTGCCATATCTGAATTTTTTTTTTTAACTCCCATATTTAACCCATCTGTTAAATTTTGCTTGAGAACTGTTTTCCCTCCTGATACGTAGACAATAGCAGACGTGGCTGTATGCCCATTACCTCGGCACTCCGTTCTGGTGGCCGTGCTCTGATACCCAACACGACACTGGCAGATGTAGGATCCTTGTGTGTTCACACAGTCTCCACCAACACATGGATTCCTTTCACATTCATCAATATCTGTGGAACGTAGACAATACAATTTTATTACCACACTGGCTGACTGTTATTTTTGCCTGCAGGGGTATTTTGTCATTTTGTACTTGGAGAAATAGTGCCCTTCAGTCCCTAAGAAAAGGGGATATCACTGAGATCCCAACAAAAGACCCCATGTTTTAAGATAAACAGGATTTGGGAAAAATGAATTTTCAGTAAAATACTGCATGTGTGAGAGGTAGAGGCCTTAATCCTATATCTCCACATTCCCAGCTCCACTGAAGATTTTGACAGAACCAAAATCTTGCCTGTAAGAGACAGTTAATCCTTGCTTCTATCGTTGAGCTCTTGCTGAGTTCCAAGCTTAAAAGTCTCAAGAGCCCAACAAGATACTTCATGAGCTTAAAAAGGACTTGTAAATTCTACTAAGCCTAAGTTTATGATATTTTTTTAACAATCGGTCATTGCATACTCAAAAAGCTGGTAGCATTTTAAATAGATCATTTTCAATAAATAATAAACACATTATTGTCATGGGTTAGTAAAATAAGAAATCCTTGCTTCTATATAATTTTGTTACAGGATTTGTTAAATACTGTTTTAAAGGCAAAATTGTTGTAAAAATAAGTTTGCCATTGAAATCAATCAGTTTGTCAAAGTCTCTTTACTGGGGTTTTTTTTGGAGGTGGGGCTCTTCTATTTAAGAACTCAGTTATTACATTGTGTGGAGAAGAATGTTTATTTCTCTAAAATGAAATTCCCCTCTGTGATTTACAGCAGAAAACCACATACCAAGGCATTCCTCTCTACCATGCAGTTGGAATCCTTTGTTGCACTCGCAGCGGTAGCTTCCAGGAGTGGGAATACAACGTCCATTTCGGCAGAGATGTCGGAATGCTTGGCAATAGTCAGTTAAGTTCACCGGCAAGATTGCTGAAATAACAACAGTTGGAACAATATTTTAATAGTTCATCATAATAGCTTCTGATAATCTACAACTTGAGCAGGATTTTCGATTAAAAATCAGCAATTACCTTCCATTGTAATGTGAATTACATAGTGGAATGGGAGAGAGAAATGGCACTTTGACTCTTATGAGATTTGTTTGAAAACAGCTAACAACCCTAGAAATTTTCACTGAGACAAGTCTGGTTGTGTTTTCATCTTTTGTCCTGTCAAAGAGGAACATGTCTGCTCATACCTACAGGTAAAGTGGGTGTGTGGCACTGCAGGGACTCTCCTAAAAGCCTGAAGTAGCAAAGAGCAGGCAGACTGGTTCATTATTTTCGCTTTGCCAGACAGCAGTGAGGAGGGCAGGGATAACCCTGGGAATATGCCTATACTGTCTTTGGCAGGCAGGCGTGAGCTGGCTCTGTCCCTGCTACCAGCTGACCAGAAGCTGTGCAGCTACGTCAGTGCAGTGTCAGCCTGAGCTAAAATAATTTGCCTCTTAGGCCTATTAGCTCAGCTTGGTGCTGAACCAAGACTAAATAGTTTCAGCTGGTGCCAGTGCAAGCAGAGACTGCTTGCATCTGCACAGAGCATAGGCAAAATCAGCTTATGTTTACTTGCAAAAGAGTATGTGGCTATGCCAAATGATTTCAGGTGGCACATGCCTCCTCCAGACCACATGGGCATGTAGTAAATTCTCTGAGCAAAGACAGAAAAAGGGCTATATTATATTGGTATGTTACTCTGTATTGGTAGTCTGCTCTGGCTACCCTCTTACTTTAGCGAAAATTAACCCATCCATGTGTATCACTAAAATAGTTCTTTCTGTGCACTGAGTCAGTCTCAGTGTCCAGCAGAGTACAGCAGAATTTTGATCAGTACATTTCCTACCTGGCCAAGTGCAAGTGAGGAAAACAACCTGAAAGAAGTTGCTTTCTCTCAGACAAGCTCTTAAATGTAAATATCTTTCACAACCTAGTCAAAGAGCTATTCATACTCTTCAGTGCTGACATGCAGCAAAGTTCACAACAGGCTTAAAATAACACTAATGTAACTACTACAATACGGGAGCCACAGTACAGACAATGAGAATGTAATTTTTGAAACCTATCTTATCAGGGAAAACACTATAGGTATCTTGCCACAAGGTACATAGTAGGCAGGCTCTGATTAAAAGGATATCCAGAGCCTCATGTCCACATATAGTAAGTAAAAGACACCAACAGCTGGAGGGAGCACACTGCTCCTGAGAAATGCATGTTTTTAAAGAAGCTGAATGCACATGGTGCAAGGAAAGGTTATTTCTTTCTCTCTTACGATGAACTGGTGGAGCCCGAGATGGATAGATGATTTCTGGATGTGGAGGAGGGTAAACATCAGGAATGAGTGGCGGAGGGATGATGTCAGGACGGGCTGGAGGAAGGTCAGGTCTTGCTGGCAGCATAGCAGCTACTGTGCACAATTTACGATATTCGTCTGAAACATGAAAACATGAATGCTGTTTTAGACTCTTGCAGCCTGTTCCATTTAATCCAACACTCCCCCTTTTTGCAGTGTTTCAGATTAGCAAGAACAAACCTTAAATAATCTGGAAAACGTGAGCCTATATGTTTTCTTCATAGCACCAAGCTTTGCTCTCTGAATTGAGTCATTAATCCACAGAATCTCAACACTACTTGTCAGAAGACTGCCAGTAAAAAGGTAACAGAACTGATATTCTGGACATGAAATTGAACAGTGAGGCAGGGACCTGATCCTAATCTACTTAGTTTTTTTTCAAGCAAAAATCTTTGGTGAACTCAGTGTGAAGTTTACCTAAAGGAGGACTTCTGGATTTGATCCCAAGTTAATTTAATAGAAAGCTTGCCACAGAGTTAGAAAAATACTGAACAGGGAAAAAAGCCCAGTTTCAACTGGGTTTCTGAAAAGGCAACCTCCTAAAACAAAGAAATACAAATATAAGCAATGAGGCAAAACCAATTAGAGAATGAATACACTAACACTATTTCCCTGTGAAAATTAAGTTTGCCAATAAAAGCAGAAACCAAATAAGGTGCAGTCTAAGCAGTGTAGCCAAAGAGAAACCAAGTCAAATCCACAGAAATTCATCCTTTTCCAGGTGATGGGAAAATGATCTATTTTGCTGTAAGCACAGTCTATGGCCAGTGTGTTGCATTCTCCTATTCTTTAGCTCTAATAGTGGCATCTGCCCTACTGCCCCACTTTTCCTCTTGCCCATGACTCTTTTGTCTTCGGGAAGTCTGGGTTTGGAACTTGCAATCCAAAAAATGCACACAGAGTATCACAATTAAAGACCACATTCCAGCTGACCTAATTCATGTTCACAATTTGTGTGCACACAAGTAATTATTTGTGCAGCCAATATCTTTGAATTTCAAAATTTAAAGTCTGTGGAACAACAGGGAAGAGGAATTACATAATGGGAAAAAAATCTAGATTAATGAATTCCTGAAACAATATGAAAAATGAGAACAGAAAAATAAAGTAAATGTTAGGAGAACTAAGCTGGATAGTTCAGCCTTCAACACTTTCATCATATTTGTTTCCACCTGTAAAACACATTAGAAGCTCTTCCTGAATCACAGAGGATTTGTTAAACAAACATCATAGCCTAAAGTTCTGCTTTTCCTGATTATGATGTTTGCATTTATTTAATGCTGTTGGGTGATCGGTTTGTTTCATGTGTCACTGCATTTTACTCTATTGTTCCTTTTAGTCTTTAAATAGTGTCAATGGTAAACCCTGTTATTCCACATAAACAATTCCCACCATAATATAAAAATTACAGTGCAAGCCTTTTTTATTACAACTTTAATTTCCATGTGTAATTTCTAGCAATTCTGTAGCTACTGTTTTGTAGTAGCAACTGGGTCTGCTGCCCACATTTAAAATGCAACTACTTGGTTACATTATGCAGCTAGTGCTCATATTGCAGTAAATTTCCACTTCAGAGTTAAAGATGCTTTGGGCCACTGACAGCTGTAAATTCCTTGTCTTGCTTTCTCAGGATACACTAAGTAAGGAATACCTGAACTTGATTAAATAATGACAGCAGTACCTTAAATGCATGTAAAGCTCTTCAAAGAATTTCAAAGCACTTTTAAAAAAGAGTAATTTATAGTCTCAATATATAACTCAGGTCAGAAGTAAAACCAAAAAAGAAGTGGCATGTAACCATGATCTGGAAGACCTTGCATGGATTTATGAGTCAGGAAGCCCTGGGTTCTAGCTCCTTCTCCATGACGTCTCAGTCTGCAGCTTTGGCCAAATTACTTTACTTTTCCACCAAGTTTACTCACCAGTTAGATATGAATAATTAGAAAGTATTGAAGAAAGCGAGAACTGTGTTAAGACTAAAAAATTTCTCCTTGTCTTCGTATTTCAAATGGTTATCAATAGAGTGTACTAGGTTTTTAGCATTGCTCTAGCCAGTTTTCAAGTTTTAACATGTTTAAATGTTATTAATAAGACAGTGACAGAAACAGGAAGTCTTCCAACAGTTCTGATTGTAGATTTCTGCTCCAGTATTACGCAGTTTCACTCAAAGGATTAAAAACAAGAATAATAAGAACTCCCATATATGAACTCTGACAATTTCTTCAGAGTTACACTGCTATAGTGTTACAATCCCGTTCCTCCAAAAACTCTGCACCTCCCTCAACCTCCTCCCATGAATTCTTAAATTTCTTGTATTCTCCTTTTCTAAAGGATTTTATTAGGTCTCCAGTCCTAAACAATCTGAAAATCAGCTTCCCTCCAGTCCCTCATACTTAGTTTAACAATCTTCACCATCACCATCTTCTCTCAATTCAAGTGATACATTATCTGAGGATCTCAATACACAAGGAGGCAATAAAGAATTTTCGTAGCAGAGAGCAATCATCTTCTGTGTCAAATTTCAGGAAATATATGGCACTTCAGAAAGCTTGTCATGAGGAAGGAAATCCCGGTTTCCCAATGATAATGCAAATTCAGAGGGAATAGGGATGTATTAGAAGGGTCTAGAAGAAGTAACTTGATCTTGAAGAGGATGTTGAAAACAAATTTGAAGCAGGTAAGGTCAGAGTAACTTGACTACAAAACACTAATTAGCAACAAATAATTCTTTCAGTCTGCTTGCCCTCCTGGAGGTCCTGAGCACGCTTCCATATAGGGGGCTTTGCTCGAGCAGGGGCTTGGACTAAACAATCTGCCAAGGTGCCCTCCAGCCTTAACCATTCTGTGTAGTTCTTTAATGAAAACACTACAGATAAAGACCAAACAAAAAGAAATCACTGCTAATTCAGTGTTCAGCCATGCTGACAAGAGCTCAGGTGGGTCCGTACCGGTGGATCGGATGGGGCACATTTCTGGAGCGGTGGCGGGAGCGGACGCCCAGCAGCGGCCGCTGTCACAGCAGCATTGCATCTTGGACAGGGGCTGCGGCAGCTGATTGCCACAGCGCCCGTTGCTCAGCGTGGAGAAGCAGAATCCAGGGCGCACGTCTGCCAAGAGAAGGAAACGGATGGGTGACTGTCAGTTCAATGAGGAACGTGGCTTTCACAAAAGGGAAAGGTCCCATTTTTCTGGAGTGATTTGCATTATCAATGGCATAGCCCTTGCAACATTACAAGAATCAGAAAAACAAAAAAATCTAGACAATATTTGGGCTGCTTTGGACTCAAGTGTAACCAGTGAGAAAGCTGCAGTGAAATATGGAGCAGCAATGCATTAACGGATGCAAAAATGCAGTAAAAACATATATTCAGTATATAACAAAATATGCTTCCATGGCCCTAAAAAAATTGCAGTGTCATCTTTATTAAAGATAGAACCATATCAATTAAGTCTTGATTTGAAAGCACTGATGCACGGCAATAAATTCACAGCATTGCAATTCACAAAGCATTAGTTCATTTTTCATTAGTCATGGCTTCCCCAGCTGAAGTATGTAGTGATTTGACAAGATATAGTCTTGCAGGTAAGAAAGTGCAACAGAGTTTTAACTGGTGTAATCACACTGCTTATGGAGATCTGTTGGCTTCCTGTCTGAAAAGGATCAGCTTGTATCATACAAAGAATGTCCTGTACCCTGATTTTATATACTCAGCTCTGTGCAATGTTGTTAGAGATAGCTCAGCTTAGAGAAGGACAAGAAAATGTGGATGGGACTAAAAAAAAATCATTAAAAATAATCTTGTGATACCACTGAAGTTTTAAGGAATTGTTTCACAATATGTCACATCATGCCAAACTCAATATAAGCTGTAATGTGATTTGACGCTGCAAGATAAACCAGACCAAGTTTGTTGCTAAAATACACAAATAGTTGCTGTCAAAATGTAGTGGAAAAAGTTGCAGATCTAGTCTTAAAACAGGAGACATCATTCCCTAAAGAAACAGTACCTCAATTATCCAGGGCATGGTGGATTCATCTGTCTAGTACCAGTGCTTTCCAGAATTCACTAGCTACACAAGTGGATATAAAAAAATCAGGGGAGTTTCTTACTGTTTTGAGGAAACTGACATATAGTGATATGTTGTGAGAATCTGTGACAGCTCTGCCTTTGATTAGCTGGTACCCTAAACATGGATATTACTGACAATACAGCTAAAAGAGTCAGTTGGCCTTTATCTCCAAACTTTATTTAGATCACTCATACTATCATATGATGGAAACCTGAAAAAGAGAACAAAAAAATCAGGTTTCAGTTCTAATACTGGTTCTCCATTTTCTCCTGGTGCCCAGCTAAACTGCTACACACATTTACTCCTTCATCTACCCTCTTAAAAATCAAATAGAACTCCTTGGAGTTGAAACTGTTCTCCAGTACCCCTGGAGAGATATTCAGTTGTTTGGTGTGATGGTGGGGTGGATGGGAAGAAGGAAGTAATCTAACTGACCTAATCATCATCTTTTGTAATTCATCCTTCTCCATTTTGGTCAGTACCAAGTTTTGAAATATTTAAAAGCATTAATGGAAAGTGGAAAAGGAATCTACATGGAATCTGTGCAAGTACACAATGAGCCATGAAGAGATAAGCACACAGCAAACAGCTTTATCTACCTACAATTATAAGAGTGTGTCCAAAAGCCACATAATTTTCAGAAAAAAAGCCAGTAATTTTATGAGAAAAATATCAAATCTTTTCATATTTCTAATCAGAAGGTATTATTTTCACTTTCCCCTGCCTTTCCTTTTCTGTTCCAAATGGTAAAAACACACAAATCAGGACAAGAACAGCAGGAAATAACTTTTATCTGTTTCAGTTTTTACTATTTATTGTTTTTACTAAAAAATTATAGTCTTCTGAAATGGCAAAAAATCACCACGAGAATAAATTTCAATAAAAACGTGTCTCTCAAAAAGAAAAAATGTAAAAAGAGGCCATCAGAAAGTAACACAGACCACAAATTTATGTCAGTTGGAAGTATGGGCCAGCAACTTTCTTCACTGCACTCTTCATGCATTTGGGATGAGATGCCCTGCTCTTGTTTCTGCTCTTCAGCTCTAGGAGATAATATCTTTGCTTTGTCTATTCTTATTTTTAAGATTTTTAATAATGGAGCTCCTGGTGCATCCTTTGGATATCTGGCCCCAGTGCTGCTGAGCTGGAGTCCCCTAAGGGATACATTTCTCAGAAGCATTTCCTCCTCTCTAACAGAATAGACACATTCAGCTAATGCTTTTCACTTAAGACAGGCATGTTACAATTAAATCAAGAGTACATGTTTTGCCCAGCACTAACACAGATCTGGGCTCTGTCCCTGTGAATATGGCAAGTATGAGTCTGCAAATTAGACAAGAATCCAAAATATCTGCAGACAATTGATAGTGCTTCCCATTTTGCCTTGAAGACAAAGCCAAAATTTCAATGATGGCTCATAGTCTGACATATTATTTATTATACCTTGTCACCATTTAAAACTCCAATTCTTTAGCTGAATTACTTCAGCCTACAAATACAGGGAGTAAAAATGCTGAGAAACTGCAGGAATATGACATGGGTGTGCATGTTGGGCAGCCCTGACAAAGCAGTGACTATAAAAAGTAAAAAGCAAATGCAAGTTGTGCATCTCTAGAAAATTTTTTTACGGAAAGGTAAATCTTGCTCACAAATATTACGTACAGGCAGCAATCAATGATTTGATGATCCGTAGCAATTTAGAAGCTATTAATCTGAAGCAATAAAAGCAACTCCCATTGGTATTTTAAGTGTACAGTATGGATCAAATCTACAGAAAAGCTATTCTTGATAATGAAAGAATAGCAGTTTATTTCTTAAAGCCTGCAGAAATTTAATGGCACCATTCCAAATTAACCATAACCCAAACTACTTGCAGGTCTCTTGGGAAACTTAGTATTATTTGGTACTGATCTCTGCGAACTTTGGGATTCTTTCCAATTTTTTTCCAAAATTATTTCCTACTAAAGGTACTAAACAGGATGTTGTCTTGGTTCCTAGTGCTGGCACTGTATAAGAACCTTTAAATAAATATGCTAAATCTGAGGAAATAAACCTTTCATTTGATTTTTGCTCAAAATTCAGCACTGGCACTGAAAAAATAAATTACTGCACAAAAATGAGAAAAAAACCAATTAATTAACTACTAGACCTGCCTCAGAGCAGGCTGTATGCTTCCCAGAAGCATTAACTCCTGACACTGTTCTTTCAGAGCTTTGGCACTCCAGTGGCAGTCATTTCATTCACAAAGCTCTCTGGTTCCCAGTCCAGCCTTTGGAAGATGGGCTCTGCTCTACTACAGTGAAAGCCAGAGAGAACAGCTCTGCCAAATCATCAACGTCATAAAAGCACATAAAAATATCCCATACTTGGTTTATCACATTAGTTCCTTTAATGACAAAGGCCTGCATTAGGGTTATAACAGTTGGAATGCAAATTTGCTTTTCCAAATGAGTGCTGAATATAAACTAGACTAAATTAAAGACAAGCATGAGAGCAACAATACCAAGAAGATCTTTAAACAAGTTCTAAGGCAACAAATATAACATAACAGAAAAGCTACAATAAAAAAATAAAAGAGGTCTCAAAGAAGAGCAAAAAAAGAATTATCTTGCAAATGGAAAACTCATTTCAGAATGCATATACAGGCATGTGATATACTTCTACATAAAAGAAGGATTTCAAGTTCACAAGTTGAAATATGTTTCTGACACATTATTGATATTAATGAATTTTTGTAACACCTACTGTCCTATTGTTCACAGGATTCTACTCACCTATGCATTTTAAGCCATCAGGAGCTGTATAAAACCCTGGAGGACATTTGCAGAAGTAACTGCTAACTGTGTTTGAACACTCTCCTCCATCACAAATTCCAGGAATGGTGCTACATTCATCAATATCTTTTAGACAAAAAGAGATGCAGAGGCAGGTTAGCTAAATTAGTTTTGGCACATGAAAAGGTATTTTATTATTAGTTGTAATAATCAAATTAAAGGCACAATCAGTAGTTCTTAATTAGCATCTTTCATTAGGCATCTTATAAACAGAAATGAAACAGAATCTAAAAAAATATTGCATCTGCAAATTGAAAATACAGTATCTTTAAACTGTAAAAGTTTTACTGCTTAATACGGATGGATGAACATCTTAAAACTGCAGAAATGTATTACCTCTAAGGAAATTGTAACTCATCCAGTCTGAATTCTGCATACTAGAATTAAGAAAACTGTTTTGGGACCAGAGTGCAAACACTGTAATGACCACAGTGATCGGGAGCTTAACCATTATCTCCAGCAGCACAGCCTCTCCTGGTACCACACTGAGGCACTGGCTCAGTACAAACTCACAGGGACATGTACCACCTACTGAACTGCCTGTCCTTAATGCACTCGGGTTTGCCTTGGAAATACCCCACTCAAAAGCACTGAGCAGCTGGGTAGTGTTCAACTAATGCAAACTGACAGGATTACAGCTCAGACCAGGATGACTGCAGGCAACAAAAATTATCTTTCTGACTTTCTCCACTAAATCAATGTTCAGAAGTTTCAACAGGTTTCTAGAGTGTAACCAAAATATCTACTGCAGAAGCCAGGCAGTGTCCATAATTCTCCCTACATTTTGTCAGTGATTTTAAAATAAAGTTTCCATATCATGATTGTCTTCACTAACAAATCTCAATCCATATACTAAATCATAGATATGATGTAGAAAAATTTTCAAAGTCTACAGGAAAAAAACCTAACAAATTCTTACAACTCATCATACCTGCACAGAGGGAACTTGAAGGGTTTCTTCCACAGCTAGTTTATATAATCTACAGCTATATGAATAACAACCTATGTCAGCCCCAAGTGTTCCTTAATTACCACCAGTAGCCTGCCTGTGATGTGCAGTTACTTGCCCCTTGGTTTCCAGTGACTGTCTTAACAATGCAGCTGTATCTAATTAGCACTGCCCTCATCTCCTAGGAACCTGGAGTTCTGCTGAGCTTAAAAACAGCTCACTCTTTTCCATGGTACCTACAAGAGGAATCAGCCAAACAGAGCAGAAAAGAAGTTTATTCTCTAGACTGATCAATGACATCTGCTTGTCACAGCCATCTACAATCACCCAGCTTCTCTCCTGACAGGGAGCATCCAGTTAGAAATAACGGCATCACAGGACTCTACCCAATCTCTCCTCTAGAGATCTATAAAAACACAGACACATGACTGTAATAATGATTTCACCAACCACAAAAATTTCTGAGATGAAATACTGCAACACCACCCAACACACCAAGGCAAGGAGTGAATAATACCTTAGTCATTAAAAAGGACTGCAAGAGTTTAATGTAACGCCTAAATTGGAATTTGGCCCCAACACATGGGGGAACACCCAAAGTCCCACAGGACCATTAATGAGCATTTTAGCAAGTAGAAAGGATCTCAGTTCTATTTCTTATGTGAAGACAGTAATATAAAAACTAACAACTCCTGGTCTCCTAGGTAAAGCATGGGATGCTGTAATATTTTTGTGGCCCCTTGCCTTTGCAGAAAAGTAGCGAAGGGACTAGGAAGGCACACAGATAGCCCAAGTTTGCAGACTCAGCCATCCTAAGTGGAGCGGGGCCCTGGGTCCCCTGTGCACACATTCTTCACAGCATCTTGCTAGTTGTCCTGATGTGGGTCACATTCCTCACTTGGGTGTGTGAGAGGGGTGTGACCTTTTTTTCACTGCTACTTGGAGGATGTTGCCAAAGACTCAAGTCCAAGTGCCCTGGGAGCACTGCTAAGAGGCTTCTGGCTTCTGCTCCAAGATTATACACCACAGGAGTCCCACAAGTCTCAGTGACAAAAAATGTGGAAATTGAATTTTGGTCTGAATAAAGTCCTTAATTAACAGAGAAAAATGCAATCGTAAATGGATCCGATTCAAGCATTTTCTGACTCAAATTCACCAATGTTTATCTTAAAGTCAGTGTTGACACTGTTTATATAGAGTCTGACCTTTTTAAAAGCAAAATCATCACTCTTTATTTTAGGGTTGAGCCTAACCCAAACAGTATTTCACTATTTATATTAGTGTTGACATCCATATAAGCAACATTGTGTTGTTAAGTATGCAAGTTTTACAAAGGTAAGTATATTTAATCTAGTTGCAGACTTAAATGTCACTCCAGGAAAAACTACTCCCCCAGTCACCACAAAAAATAGAATTTACCTCCACATTATAATGCAAATGGAAAATAAATGGTTATATCAAACAGTGAAATCATGTAAATAAAGATTTCCACAAGCTATGCTAACAAAGAGAACCTTGGCCAACCCCCCTCTTTTCCCATCTTGTTGATTCTCTACCTGTCCTTGACGATTGCTATTATGATCTTACTTTAATGGAGACCCCCTGAAAAAAACAGTACTGTAATTCACCAGGTAGCTCCCAGTTGAACTAAATCAATCACCAAGACCATGGTACAGCTGCTAGGAGTCCTACTTGTTAAATACAAAGCTAAACCAAGCAAACAATCAGATGTTTTTCATTATGTTAATTACAGTTAATTACTGTAAACCAAACAATTTGTCTTACATTGTCTTATAAAATTCAAAAGATAATTTAGAAAGAACAGGATGGATAGGCTGCTGTTGCATGATCATGCTTTTAAATGTTGTGTCTTTATCTTATTTCATGCCACCAGTGTAAAGGTGGTACTTTTTATTCTTTGAATTGTATTAATACCTACACAGCTTTAACTAAAATTGCTTGGTACATACAATATGAAGATGTACTAAAAGAAACTCTCTGTCTGCAGAGATTCAAATATCAATAGGTATGAATTTTAAGAAGGAAAAATTCATCTAATCTTTGCAGCCAGGTGATCACTGAAAAGGGATTTCACAAATGGGGTGGTAAATTTGTGGCAGGTTTGGGAACACAGCAACCTACACCAGGTTCTTGAGCCCAGTTTCTTGACTGTTAGCAAGTGTAGGCTCTTAGGGTGGTCGTTGTTTGGGGTTTTTTGTTGTTCGGTTGTTGGTTGCGGTTTGTTTTTAAAATGATTCAGCAATTGAAAAATACCATCAAAATGTTTATGAGATGCAGCTTACAGCTCTCAGCTTTTCATGTACTAATACTTAACAAAGCACATGTTCAGTCTCTCCTATTCATCACATTCTTGGTACTTCATCCACAGAAGAAAACACTTGCAATGTTGTTCTATTCTAAATGTAGGTTACATTCTGCCAAAATCATTGGCAGGCAATATGTAAACAATCCTGTGTACAAGCTCTTCTGAAATCGCTCTCCCTAACCTGCAAATAAATTATAAAGTTTTGCCTAAAATAGTGATTTTTCTTTTGAAAGAGTAATTCCTAATTCTTCCAAAATGACTGAAAAGTTTTGAGTGCTTCTTAAAGGGCACTTGATGCAAAGGATAGTGAATGCACACCTTTCTCTCACAAATACTTTGATTGTAGTGAAAAAGTTGGCATTCCAAAATCACTAGCCAGTTATGAAACTTATCTACTCAAGTTAATTTTAGTCTAATGACTGAAAGTAGAATCAGTTGCAAGAGTTTAAATATTATCTGGACTTCACTGTAAATACAAATCAATAATATGCAACTAACACATTTTAGTACTAAGTTCCTTATCTACTCAAAATTCTCTTAAAGCAAAGGTGACATCTATGCTTGATTATTATATTAGAAAAAAATGCTATCAAATCACAGTAAAAAAATAGCATGATTCCATAATCACACTGCAAATTTCCACACCAATATCTAACACCTGCGCCCAAGTTAGGATGACTAGTAAGTGAAGAGAAAATGTTTGTCCTTCTGTAACATATGCAACTGTAAGGCGGAGTTTAGAACACAATCCAGCAGTCTTCACACAGCAGTGTCAAATTCTCACTCATGTTAAATACACTTCAACTGAGTAGGTAGGAATGTATTGAACCTTGCAGTCATATACACTTTTTGGTCAAAGGATCCACAAGGAAACGTGCCTCGGGCATTTCTAAAGCAACATATCAATCAGAAAGTATTTTTAATGTTTTAATGTTTAGTGGTAGATGTACCTTCAAGTATGAAATGTTACGTGAATAAAAAGGCTGTAAAAGTTGCAGGGTCAATATTTAACATTCTCTGGTTTGGGAGAAAGCACCCCTATTTGTATGTGTTGTGAATAATGCTACCTGCATGCTCAAGGCAAAAGAGACAGTAAGTCTGTTACAAACTGTTAAACAAAGTTGGTCCCCCAAAAGAAGACACTCCCCCTTCTACTTTCAGAAGAAAGTTCTAGAATTTCTTACCGTCACATTTTTGTGTTACTTCATTAAACTTGTGTCCAGCTGGGCATTTGCACTCAAAAGATCCAACAGTATTAATGCAATTTCCCCCTTGACAGATCCCAGGGATGGCTTGGCATTCATCCACATCTGTGATATAAAAAAGGAAAAAAACACCCACTTTTATTTCATTTCTCAAGAACAGCCATAATAATTTGTCTACACAGAAATGAAATATGCCTAAATCCGTTCTTCACCCATCATAATATTATGATACTTGCTTGGGAAGGCAGACACTAATTTTGTAATTACTCTATGCAAAGTATGATTAAGTACAGTACTCTAAATATTTTCTGCAAGAAATCACATGGTTATTATTGTTACAGACATTAAATATCTAACTGCTATTGCTTTGTTTTTCCAAAACATCTGGGGAATGGTGTGCAGAAAACACAGCCTGCCAGAACTCAAATTTCTTTGAAGTGTCTAAAGCTGGTCACCCAAAATCACTTGCCCCCTTGAAAATCTTGGCAATTCCATACAGTGCTTAGGCCACCAGCATAGAGGAGCAGTTGCAGTGTGCATGGAGGGGCCCTCATGGAGGGGCACAGTAACTGCAGAGTCATTTCTGATGGAAATTATTAACTTGACACTCCAGCAAGATCAGCACCAATGACATTAGACTGTGGTTAAGATTTGACTCAAAGAGTTTCATAGCCATAATTAATGTCTCAGGAGGAATTATTAATGACCTACTTACACATAAATTTGAGGGGTTTTTCCCTATTATTTTTCTTTCTTTGATTTTCATTTTTTCACCGAGGAAAATGAAACAACAAAGATGATATCACAGGTTAGGTAGTAAGCTCAAGGCAAACATTTTCAAGAGGCCCCAGTTTGTGGCCTCACAATTATTTTAGCACAACAACATGTGTGTCGTCACTTAGCTGCAGAAGTGTTGCTATGGCTTAATAACAGCTACAGAAAGGCTAAAGGAGTCGGAGGAGTGGCACTGCAATAGGACACTGGGGAAGTCTGGCTCACAGTCCCCAGGGGCTGCCCTGTCTCTGCTGCTCAGGAATTCCTTCAGGAGCACAGAGCACTCTGCTCTCCGATTCCCCCATCTCCTCAGGAGAACCAGCTGCTGCCGCTAAAAACTGGTTGCATGAGTTCTTGGGCTTCACACTAACACAGGTTTCGATGCAGGGACACAAGCTGAAGGAGATGATGCCTTCAAATCTCTCTCTGTAAATCCCAGAGAGACCGCTGCAATGTGTCTGAAAAAGTCAAGTATTATGTCTGTACAAAAGGCTAAGAGGTAATTTTCCTGGAAGCCACAAGTAAGAAGTCTCAGGAACACCAAGGAGCATATCTGCACCACATGGCAAAGCATTCTGTAAAGATCCCTGGGTGAAGCAGTCCAGGGCCGGGGGGCAGCAGCAGCGGCAGAGCAGAGCTGTCCCGGAGGGAACCGCTGTGCTGGGAGGTCACAGAAGGAGCACAGCCTCAGCAGCCTCGACTCAGCCACAGAGCTGCTGGGACTCGAGCTACAGCAATGGGCTGTGCTTTAGCAACAGCAATCAGCCAGACTTCATGGCACTGTACTGACTTTAAAACCTCAAAAACTAAAGAAACAGAAGTCATGCCTCTGAGTCACGATGTCTGTTTCAAAATCTCACCTTTTGGTTTTATTTTTCTTCTTTGTATCTTTAAAAATCTCAGCTGTGATATTAATTTAAGTTTCAGCCAAAGTCAAACTTTGGGCAGTGATATTCTATTTACTTTTGAAAATAACCTTGCCCGCCCTCACTATTTCTTTATTTTTTTTTTTACTTCTCCACACAATTATAATGATTTCTTTTTCTCTTCAGAGAACACGGATTTTATTTAACCTGTTTTCCTTTATTTAGATTGAGTATGGATGTGAAATCCCTGAAGTATCTTCAGTCTGAATGGATGTTACCTGATTTCAAAAGGATTTAGTACAATTGTATGAAACATAAAGCTAATATGTTTCATAATAAAGCCATAAAAGATCTGTTGAAATTACAAACACAATACTTAAGAAGGGAAAACTGGAAAACACAAGTCAAACATACTGGGCCAAAACTGTGTTGGCACCACATACAGATCAGCATCAATGTAGCTGCTTGCTAAGAAATGTGCAGTAAGCAGAAGTATCCTTATTCCAAACTGCACAAACCCACTGGAGAGCTCACTGCAGCTTTCCCATGGCACAAACAAGTGGGATATAACTAGGTGTGGCATAACTTCAGGGGTGTGGGCCACATATTTATGTACATAAGCTTTCAAAAGTGTCCAGAACCTCGGTTCAGAGATTCCTGCACAATTTAGTCCTGACCTTTACAGTGAGAGGGGGAACAGAATGACTGAGGTCAAAATATGGGCACTTCATGCAGTGCACACAACCACGTTGTCTATCCTGAAGTTCATCCTGTCTGTCTGCAGGCACCAGCCATGACTTGGCCTGCGACAGAGGCTATCTACATTTTTAATGCAACAAAGTGCCTTGAAGTCCCTTCATAGGAATTTCATGATTATATAGAATTACTCATAGATTTATAATCTTTATCTTCCCTATTTTCAGAAATATTGTAAATTATTAGAAAATGTTAGACAGATTGAAATAAATTGGCCCCAAAGATATGGTGCTGGGAATGTATAATCCACATTAGTTTAATACATAGTTGCCCCTGTTAACTTTCTCCTGTTTCCTGTCAGACATCCAGACAATAAAAGAATTTATACAGCTGGAAGTATTAGAATAAAAGCCAAAAGCAGTGTAAGGACTTTCTATGGTAATGCATGCTTTGAAAGAAGTAAGCAACATCTGGGTGGATTTTATGATTTGAAACAAATGCAAATGCATTTCCAAAATTGTATAAAATATATAATAAGGCATTACAAATGGCACGACAGGCACTTTTTTCCAGGTCAAAGCAGTGAAGATCAAGAGATAAGACATCCAAGGTGAATCCAAGTTACACAACTTTTAGCTAAAAAATCTCACACTGGGTAACTGAGGCATTATTGCCACAGATTGATGTTTGCGTGTTTTGAGTGCTCTCTGAAAGAGAACAAATTCCTCCACAGAATGATCGAGTGGTACACTCAGAAAAACACCATTACAGAACCAAGGGAAAGCACTGCTGGCAGTAAGAAATTCATTAAGATGCTGACTGCTCTCACATGACCTGAGTTACTAATGTACTCACTCGAACATCAGGCACTCACTGAATCATGAAGTAATGCATCTGACAGTGTTTTTCCATTCTTCACACATATAGCTGAGAATGGCTTAGGACAGGTTATTCACAGGAGTGTAACTCAATTAAGATTAATCCAGTAACAATTTCAGCAGCTTTTGGGGAAGCTTTGCTGGTAACTTACCTTGACAGGCCCCCGTTCGAATATTTGGAATGAAGCCTCGGCGGCAGGGATGCGGCTGGGCAGGACACATTTCACAGGGATGGCCCCACGCTCTCCCAACAGTTGCACAGCACAGGGTTTTTGTGCAGACAATTCCACTGAGCTGGCCCTGGCACATCTGGTTGGTTACCAAAGTGAAGCAAGGGCCGGTCCTGTAATCTGTGCCAAAAACAGGAAACCTGATCAGCATCACTATAGAAATACACAACAAAACTCTTAATAAAGCAAAACAACAGCACATTTAGGCAAATTTTCACACAAATTGCCCACCAACCTAACAATTTATCTTAGAAGTGTTCTACAGAGGATTTTTTCTCTCCCTTTAATTCAAATCCACTGAAAACAAACTGTGACTATTTTATTAGGAATGTTATATGTGTAGGTACCCTTTGCTTCTTTGTTTAACCACTCATAATATTCTTCCAAGGGTCTTTTCATCTGTTTCTTTTTAAATATTCAGTGCTTTATTTAAAAGAATACTGATAAAAGAGTTAGGGTATGTTTATTTCCACAAGCTGGATGGTTGTTCTCAAATGAGGCTCAAGGGAAGTGAATACAGACTACAGGAAGTTTTCTGAGGACCGTTCACTGCTATTCAGGCATATGCTGTACCAGATAAGTGGGCAAGCCTTGCCTACAGCTGAATGGAGGGCATGTGGAACACATCTGCTTTGATTTGTTTATGGTAGGACAGGCCACAACCAACAGACAGAATCAAACTAAGATGTTAATAAAAAAACAGTAGGCTTCATTTTGTTCCACCCTCCAAGGGCAAAAACCAAACAGCGGTAGTGCCAACTCCTGCTGTCTCCTGTACATCCGGGGTGCGCACTCCAGTTAATTCTGCACAACCAACTCTAAAATGCATTTTTTGTTATGGTGCACCAGGATAGAGTCCAGCCTCCTGTAAGCAAAGCCAGCAAATTATGAACCTGTTGTTTCTTTGTACTGAAGTAGATACCAGATCCCTCAGCCAAGGTCACTAAGTAATCCACACTGCCTTAGAGTCATCTCATTATAAATTCCTCCAATTTTCTGCCACATCCAAACTTTGTTAACAGTAATATGTTTTCACTAAACCATTGTTAAAAAGTGTTAAATAGGACAGAAATGAGAATGCATGTGTTTCCCATCTGCTCCATCTCCCCACACAAGATGCACCCTGAAGCCTATCATTTAATAAATCTTCCTGCCAACCAGAGATGGCGTGTCGATACGCTGTAATTCTGATAATTCATCAAGCCATTCTGATACAATTAATAAAATGGCTTACAGAAATCCTGTAAGGCAAACAGTAATGCTGTATTGCTACTGTTATCTTCATCAATCTCCATCAATTCATCATCTTCAACGTTTGATGGTATCAGAAAGGATATTGAGTTAGATCAAAGGACCTTTCTCTAATGAACTCATACTAAGTGACACTAACTACCATTTATTCTTCATTAACTATGTATCACTCCAATAACTGCAGTTCTATCTTTTTTTCTGTTTTAACACAACTATAATCATTCAGATAATCTCTTTTCCTTTTAAAATACTGGATCAACAAAAATTTTCTTTCAGCCTCTGGAAATTTGTCTTGTATATCCAGCTCCATTGAGAATTAACCTGTGAGAACCAACTAGCTATTTTCAGGCTCCCCAGTTAGCTGGACTAGCTGTATAAAAATATGTAAATCCAATTCCTACTATTTAATTTCAGCCTTAAAGGCTATCCAATGTCAAGTATAAAATTCCTGTCCTATCCCCTCCAAACAGTACAGCTACATTTACCAAACACTTCTCCTACCCTTCTCTAGCAATTCCATCAGTCTGATCATAAAATGAGTCAGAATCTCTGATATCTCTCTTGCCCTTGATTAATTAATCCCTTATCATCATCTTAACTTTCTTTGGCTTTGTATTTCTTATTGCATCCCTTCATTTCCCATATGAATTTTCCATACTACAGCTTCTATTAAGTTTTTCCCTAAATTAATACAAATATAAAACGATCAATTATACCTGTCAAATAAAAAAAATATTTCCCAGATTGATTTTTCATCCTTGATCAAAACAAGAATATATGCTTTACTCTATGCAAAACTCCCAATGTTGTAACTCCAAATTTAAAACAAGAGACGACAATTTCTTTAGAAATGCCATAGTTTTGTGTTGGCAACAAGAAATCTTCTGAGTACGTCCCCAGAATAAAATCCCCCATTGTAGATTGTTCCTCTGCTGTTTATATATAGATGGGTTAAAAAGGAGTCATTTTGCTCTCCGTTGCAGTGGGAGCACGCGTCAGACAGTAGTGAATAACTCATCCTGTGTTTTATGGTAGGATATGAATGGATCAGCATTTACAATTGTTTTCTTTCAAGCTATAAACGACTTAGCAGTGGCTAATATGTCTTAGAAATATGGTGAACCCAGAAGTTAACTTCATAATCATGCAAATCTTTCCACAAGGTCTCAGTAACAAGACATGGGTTGAATATGCACTCAAAACCAAGCACGTCCAGCTCCTATTTGTTATTAATCAAGTTCATAACACTTCGGTATGGAGAATTACAGACTCAATTTTCACCAAATACTTTGCCTTGATAAATTCTATTCCTAATAGTCAGTTTTCTTCTAAATACAGCTTCCCTTCTATTTTCTCAAATACAGTCTTCCACATTTTCACAACTAAGATTTTTTTCTTCTCTATTCTTAAAAGAAAATTCTAAAGGTCAGAAAATCCATGTGAAAAAGATCATTTGAATGTACACGCCAGCCTAAGGCCACAGAGAAATCCACACATCAATTCATTTTTTCATACAGCGGCCAAATAGAAAAAACTTTAAAACGGAAGTGTTTTAAATAGTGAGTTTAAGATTTTTTTACTTATTACAAGATGAAGCCTTACGAGAAGAAATTGAGATTCTACAAACACAGTGACAAAATGTAAAGAGGATATGAGCTTAAAACCCAAATCCTTATTTTGTAGCATCAAAGTTTCTTTATACATTCATGTCATTTGTGATTATTCAAACTACTTCAATAAGTAAAGCTCAAACAGAAGGTACCAGTGAGCAGGCAGGAGCTGGAAAGAGAGAAAGAAGGAAAATATACTCAGAAAAGCTATTACACAATTTGTATGGGTTGTTTTTTTTTTTTTTTTTCCCAAGGATAACTTCAACTTAACTGAAGAATGTCAAGGCTTGAAATTATTTTTACTAAAATTATTTAAGATATGTGACTGGTAATTCAAATCTTTTGAGTCACTTCAAATCTTTTGAGTCACTGCAAATTTCAGCACGTGCAAGCAGCCCTCAGTAAGGCAGTAGCCACCATTATCTAACAATTTTATCTGCTTCTTGACATACTTCTTAGCTATTTTGATAAGGAATAATACTACAGGGAGCTTCAGACAACTCAGAAGATGGTAGAAACTGTAAAACCGCATTAAGTACATTTAGTGGCAAGAAGAGCAGGAGGGCAATAGAATGACACTGGTTTATACCACGCAATAGTTCAGCCCATTAATTCCACAGGAAAGAATCAATTTGCATTTTGATCTAGAGCTCATTCCTGTTTCAGTCAGAACCATCAAATCATTTTAGTTATCTTCTCAAAAGATCCTTCTTATTCCTAAAAGCAGCAGAGAGGCTGCTCAAATAGGTAGTCCTGGCAGGCTTTGATCAAAACCAAGAAGAGCAATAAGTAATGATATTTGTTCCAAGTAATTCTGGACAGCACCAAAGAGACTAAAAGCACCAGGACAGTGCAAGACTTCTGACACTAGACACACATCTTAAGCTCCTAGTTCACAATAACTTCTGCTTAGTTTCAAGCACAATAGTTTTTAACATAAAAATAAAATTCAAAAACGTTGAGGACTAATGGAACCTGGATTAAACAATTATGCTACTGCAAGGAGACTGGATAAAATTTGGTCCCTCTGTCCTCTAGGATTCACTATAAATATTCTAAAAAGAGTTCTTGATGGTTTAAATTAACAGCCTGATTTTAAAAAACTGATAACCACCTGTTAAAGGAGGTTGACAGACTCCTTCACCTCTCTTAAAATAAATGAAAATTGAGTGAGTGCAAAGGTCAAAGCAAGAGACTGTAGCAAGCCAGCATTTATCTGACCACGATCAAGATCTCATTACAGAAAACAGGAAAATGCCACCTCTTACCATCACAGAAAAATGGCTAAGGATAAAATGAGTGGTGTTTTTCCAGCTCTCCACACACAGCATGCACAGTTCACACAGTACCGGGCTGCAGCACTGCCTGAGCAGCAAATCCAGTTCCTCCGAGCTGTTAGCACCTCACAGGGGAGAATTCAGCATGAACCCCCAAATGCAGCCAAGACTGCTGTGTAACTGAAACTCCCCTCGGCAACACAAACCAGCAACTTCCCTTTCTTGAGTACAGGGAGAAAGGGAAAGGGAAAGAAAGAAATATTCCATTATCATACAAATAATGAAAGAAAGGTCAGAAAGGGCTCTAAGGCAAGTGAAGTACCTTAAAGCTGATCATTAGTACAACTTATTTTCCTGCCTAGCAGCACTTTTGTTTCTGCTGTTTGAAGGCTTGTTTGGGTTTTTTCACCAGCTGGGGGTAAAAGAGGGACATTGGAAGAGAGACTCTACAGGGCAGAAACACCATCTCATCTCTGCAAGTGGCTCAGCGCTGCCCAGGTGTGACCCACTGCACTTGGCAGCCTGATCCACTGCTCAGCCCCATGTCAGGAAAGGGAGTCACAGTCGCTTGTACCTGAGAATGCTCCTTTGGAACCTGATCCCACACAGCCAGAAAATACACAAACAACTATACTGTCAATGGAAAAACACAGTGTCCATCACTGTACGCTTCACCGTACTTCAGTCATTTCACTCTCTTCAGAGAAGGTAGCAGAACACTTGAAGATGATGGAGAAAACCACAGAGTGCCTCATTTCTGAAGGCAGAATGTGCTGCATCTGAAATGCGAACTTTTGCAGTAAAATCCAAAGAATTGCAGAGAGTCTTGGCACTGACAGAAGAAAACAGCATGACCAAGCTGACTGTAGCAGTGAGCATCACCATAGCAGAGAGTTACAGAACACAGAGGTTTAGCACTTCAGGCTTAATTTCAAAATCAAAGAGATTCTAGATGTTTTCAGCCATACTAAAATCTCCTGAATTTAGAGGACAGAGAGAACAAACAAAAGGCTCTACATACATGAACCTCATGAAAAACTAATGCAAACCTCTGTGTGTCACAGTACAAAGAAAACAGGGAAGAGCAATAAGCTTGTAACTCCATCTTCACTTGCAAAATTTTCCTGTCAGTCACTTGTAGACTTGAAATTATATTGATCATGAAATGATGTTTTGCATACAAGACCTTACAACTTTTAACTTCTAATCAGAAAAGTGAATGGGACCATGGGATAACTATCATTTACTTCCATCTTTTCTAATAGGGGACAGCCTCACATCTCAGTTCAGACCAAATCAAAACCAGAGCCCAACACATTCCCAAGTTAGTTCAATAAACTGACTTCCAACTATTTAAAAACTCAGACACAATAATGCTCTGTCCACAGGTGACACTGAAAGGCCAGTTGATAAATGCATCCAATCACAACACACTTTTCTTTCCACACAGACCATTTCCTTAAATAATTACTCACTGTTAAGCACTCCCTGTCCTCTCCTCCCCCCAGCCAGACACCATTACTCACCCCAGTCAGATCCCAATGTGTCATCATTGGAAAGTACATGGCAAAGATATCAGAGGGTGTTCAGAAGGAAAGAAAACAAAACTCTGTAAATATTTAAAAACTTATTTCCTATGATGTCTGACACTTCTTACCAATGAGGTTTGGTAGGTTTGGACGTGGTATGTGAAGAAATTATCACATGCCACTTCTGTCTGCTCCCTTCCAGTGCCAGAGATGGTTTCACATATAAGCAAGACCATTTCCCAGCTGCTTCAGTGCACAGTGCAGCACTGAGCTCAAATAGCTGAGATTTAACACTGGCTAGTGCTAAGATGTCACTGGAACTAGGGGCTCGGAGTGCAAGCATTCAGGCACTGTTTCTGGCAGGGATATAAACCTGGCAGCAGAAATGTCTCAAACTACTACAGCTGTGCTGCGGACAGATCACAGCTCCAAGCTGCT
The DNA here is from genome assembly GCF_031753505.1 of Anomalospiza imberbis. Taxonomy (NCBI): domain Eukaryota; kingdom Metazoa; phylum Chordata; class Aves; order Passeriformes; family Viduidae; genus Anomalospiza; species Anomalospiza imberbis. Next base: position 10,697,029 of record NC_089693.1, on the reverse strand, counting down.
TCTCATTATTTTCACAAGAGTAAAAAATATCCAAGGAAGAGTATCTAACACTGGTACCATAACTCTTTATTCTGTATTAGGCAGCCAAAAAGTTAGTTACTGCCTCATACAACCCAACCCCAGGAATATTACCCTTTAATTCCTGAATCTGATGACCCCATTTCTTCATGTCTTCCTCACCTTTGCTTGTTGCAAATTGTTCTCATATATTGACTTGCTGGCACACTTCAGCTTAAATTTATTTTCCATTCCGTAAGCTGGTTCACAAATCCATTTCTGCACAGATGATCTGTTTAACACGTCTATCTAGCAAATATTATCTAGTCTTCCTAGGATACTGGTTAAAGAACAGGACTTTGAATTAATAGCTCATTAATAATATGAGACGAACATTATCACTTACATTTGATGCACAGAAAAATTCAGGCTGACTATTTTATAAAGTATTTTGGCAATCTATTTTCCAGAACAAATATACAACTATTTTTATGCCAATTTTGTTCTTGCAACTGACCCAGTTCTCAAAGCCTGTAGCTGAAAAGTAATAACATTACAGTAATAAAATAAAAAAATAGTGTTCAAAAATTATTATTACAGAATTGGAGTGATTTGTTGCACACATTTTAATCCAACATGCAGACTAAGCATTTCACCAAAATCAAAGCCTTAGCTCTGTTGTTCCCAATTATGTGCAGCAGCAATCCAAATACAGAAAATTGTTACCACATTTTATTATTTTCCATGATGAAGAAAACAGTAAGCAATACAGCTAAATGTAGAATAACTTCTCATTTCTGAATTCAGTTACCTGACAAACTCTAGCCTACCCTATTTTGTTGTATAAGCTGCAAAGGACCATGTTTTTGCAAATTTTCATTTTTCCAATTTCTTTCACAGGCTAGCAACAATTAAATAAAATTCTGACTTGATTTTCATCTCCATTTCTGCTAAAAAGTAACTAGCTTTGGTGACATATTTATTGTCAAGATGAGATGATTATTAAGGAGAATGAATTCTACTACAGAGCTTTGCATGTTTCACTTAAAAAGAACAAGCTGGCTGAAGTTTATCACTATTTTTTCAAAAGTGTTCTTAGGAGTGCCACGTTATAGAAACTCTCTTAACATACCACTAAGTATTAACTATTAACTAGCATGGTAAAGACAAAGCTAGTAGATGAGCTCTGGATGGTTTTTTTCCCTTTGGTTTCAAAAGACACTAAAGTAACTAAGACTATCCAAACGTAGTGCAAACTGTTTAAGAAAAATACATCCTAATGACTTACAGAATATTACATAGAGCAGCATCCAAAGAGAGGGAAAATGCTTTCAGACAATGCAATGTACAATTTAAAGAGATACTGCTCACATTTACAAAGGAGATGGAGTGGTACAATACACTAGAACTAACCTTTTATTTTCTAAAATCTAAATGGTCCCCGGCAGTGCCATGAAACAAAATGCAATTGCAGAGCACTAGAATGGAACTCAGTCCAGAACTGAAAACTGGTTATAAATAAAAAGGGGAGATGAGAGGGAGAGAGGGAACTGGTTTTCATTGCTCAAGCTTAGTGAAAGACAACAGGAGTAAACATAGAGCAGGAATGGAGAGAAGTCGCATTGCATTCGGTGTAGGAAGGCAGTGAATGAAATAATGATGGCTTAAGTGTTGCAATGATACGTTAACTTACTGATAACATACACAAATAGCTTTTTTGGTCCTAACAGAACTCTGAACTTCCGGCAGCTCTTTAACAAGGTGATTAGAACAATCAGTATTTTTTACTTCTTTTTAACAGGAACCATCAAACTTGCATGAAGCAAATTCCCTCTTTCCCATAATCCAAAAAGATCAGCACTCCTGAGACATTATAATGGTGGAAACCTTCCACTGAAAGAAAGGAAGGGGCAAACAGATTGTATCCTTGTAAAGACTCTTCTCCACATGGCAGACAGCTCCCTGGCCAAACTTCTTCAACCAGTCACTCACTCAGGTTTTTGTATTCTTATACATATATGTATTTTTGTGATATGATCTTAGTGATGACAGATTTGATATGATGTAAATAATTTTTTTTACTAGCCTAAAGACTTTGGAGTAACTAATACTATTCTTCTTGCGTAAGGCTGTAACACAGAGTTTTATATTTTACACAGCCAGCGAAAAAGACATGAAAAATATTTGGAAAACAGTGAAAACACAGAGTATTTTATTTTCACAGAAATATTTTAACAATTATTTCACTTCATGGTTGCACAATAACCCACAAAAAAAATCTCAGGAAGCATTAAAAATGTAAGTCAATAACATACAAAAATTACTTCAGACACTAATACCTCATCTCTAACTCTATGGTGAAACACATCAACTATCTAAATGAAATACCATGCAACCCTCTGTGTTACAGGATCAGATTCCTTCCTCAATGAAACTGTGGCATCACTCTGTGTGTACACCAGTGTAATCATGACCAGAATCTTGATCATTTTGCATAACCACATATATGGGATTTGCATTAAGACTGTGTTCCAAAAATAAACACAGCAATAACATGCACTATTTAACTCTGAATAAGCCTCAGGTGTCTCTGTTGAAAGGTTACAGAATACATACCATAACTCTAGAATTATCACATGTATTTAATTTCTGTTACTAGAAGTAAAAAACCAAGAAATAAATGATCCAATCTTGATTCACCAGTTTTCAACTAAGCAAGTGTAATTTCATTAAATATATATTATACCCATCAATATGAAGTACATGAGATGCAAATACATGTGCTTCATTACTCATTGTTTAAGGCCTTCTGTCATTCCTGTCTTCATTGACCACTCGGTTGAAGGAGCCTTCTCTTTGCTTAGCACTGATGGGTGGATGTCCCCCAGCCTCAGTAAAGGACCGGCCTCAGGTGACTGAGGACCCTCACATCTTTAAGACTACAGAAAGTATTTATGACAATTGTCAATTAAACTCTTTTTAAAACCACATCCAAAGTCTGATATTCCCAAGCAGTGAGAGAGTACAGAATAATATCTTAAAATGGGAAGGATGGGGAGGAGAAGGGATATTAATCCACAGACAATTCTCAACCTGAGGGTCAAGCTCTCTTCTTACTTGCATGCAGGTAAGAGAAGAGCAAAAGGTCTTTACTGACTCCTGTTAGTGATGTCATGAAGAGCACTTTTGGCTCTTTAACTTAAGTTAGTAATTAATCAAGAAGAACTGCAAGTTTTTCTAAAAGACTTGGAATTACCATGAATACTCTAGATAACTATTGGAAAAGTTTCATACATTTACTGAAAGTGTAAGCAACTCCACATTCTTAGCGTATTGTTTAACACTTTTTAAGTTTTTAATAGCAGCTGTGCTGATGCCTTTGGCCTTTTCTCACTCATCACACTTGCTCTGTATACACTATTTTAGTCTAACAGATACTGCAAATCTATTTTTACCTCAGCACTGGAAACTGGCATCTCTTCTACTTGTTGAATGTCAGGTCCTAAGTTTTCATTTGCCTCCACATGTGAGACAAATCATTACAACTTGGAAACAGTCACCAGCCTGGGTGTCTTCAACAGGAACATTCAAGATCTAGGACTACAATCCTAGCAGGTTTTTTTTCCTCTGTTAGATAGAACTGCTTTGTTTTGTGGGTGCCCAGACATGATATCCAGCATGAAGCCCAGGTCCCAGTTACAAGGGAAAGGTTAGACTGACTGACTTTGATGAGAGGACAATCATTCAGTGGGGGAATCCCATTGCCTTTGACTGCATGAACACTCCCTCACATAGAAAACAGCCAGTGTTTGGGGGGGTGTTGGGGAAGAGAGACCCACCCACCTTCAGAGGCCTCAATAGCTGGGCCACAGTGGTTCAACCAAAAGTGACACACTCCAGTTGTATTTTACTAATTACAAGGAATAGTATCAGAATCCTGGAAACTGCCATGTGTACTGAATGGTCCATTACATTTATCATTATTTTGAATAATTTTGCATTTATTTTAGAAAACAGCGTTTCTCTCACTTCATGCTGCATAAATCCCATCAAAGCTGATGGGTTTTTTTCCATGACAATCACTGAAATTTATCTGTGTAAATGCTCACAACATCTGGAATTAATGGTTTCAAATAATGGAGGTCACGAAGTGGCCCAGAATATATAACTAGATAAGTAATTTTTATTTGGGGGATGTGGGTGAAATGGGAGAAAGGACTCGGGGGTTCAGCAAACAAGCCAGGTGTCTGTGAATAAGTAGTGTACTGAGGGGAACAAACACTCTGGCCTGTTCTTTGTAGACTACAACACACTAATGCTGATTTCATGCCCAAAATGGGAGATCCCAGTTGAAGAAGGGGGATGGTTACATATGTACATATATTCAATCTTAGTTGCACTTCTTTCATCCTCCTCCATTCAGGGTACAGATTCTAGCTGAAGTTTTGTTACACTCCATCTACACAGAGATCCTCCAAAAGATAAGCAAATACTCAACATAATAGGAATCACTCAGATTTAGGTCAGCAAACTGCAAGCCTCACTAACTCTCAACACAGGAATACTTAACCTTTGCGTAACACTGGAGCGTTAGCCTGTCATGCGACCCGAGCCTCCCTCTCTGAGCTTACGCCGCACGGTGCAGCACCCTGCACAGCCTGGCAGAGCTACACATCACTGCTAATGCATCATGATGGATGAGTAGCACCAGAATGTAAAACATGAAAATCAGAGAGCCACAGACAACAGAAATCCTTTAAACACATTTTCCGTTCTTAAAAAAATCATTAAAATGCATCGAACGTAAGTACAGTCTTTATCAATTTAACTATGTTATTTATTGATAAAATAATAATTTATGTAAATTTTACAAAGCCTTTAAAAGTTTGCTTCTGTTTACAGATAAAAGTATCCACAGAAACTGCTGCTGATCCAGATGCCTGTCTAATACATAATACTTCACAGCCTTACAAAACGCTGTGTATTAAAGGTTGGAAACTGCTTTTTGGCCTACTTTCTACACTGACATACTGAAAATGAGGGAGAGTCTTGTGGTTGAGACACTTGGCTGGGACTGAGATGACCTGGGTTCAGTTTCAGACTCTGCTGCAGACTCCCAGTACATCCTTACACAAGTGACTTAATCTCCCTGTATTTTAGCTCCCCACATGGAACTTGGGGCTGCCAATATTTCTGGATGCTGGTGGGGCTTTTTCCTATTTAGACTACTCAGGCTCTGGGATGCAGACTTGTATGTTTTCTGAATGATAAAGGGAGCCTCAAGCTGAATTCAGGCCTCTTAGCATTACTCTAATAAAATGAGAAAAGATCTTTCATGTAAAGTCTTTGGTGTTATGATTCTTCAAAGTTTTATGTTGGTTGGGTTTGGGTGTTTTTCTTCTTTGGAGGAGGCATGGTTGTGGTGTTTTATGGAGGTTTTTAATGTTCAATTAATTGTCAGTTTCCAGTAAAAGATGAGAGGAATTTGCTCCTGAGATTTTCTGTACTAATGCAACAGCAGCAGAAGACATTCCATGGAGGAACTCATGCACAATCTAATAGGTCATCTAATTAATTTTCCAACTCAATACATGCTATGAACTTTTTTTCTTCAGAAATATATCTATACACATGTGTAAAAGCAACTCAAAAACTTTTAAAAGGAGAGAAGGACTGATGATATACACTTCAAGGAAATGGGCTGCTACATGGGAGCAATGCCCTCTCACACGGAATTCATATTTCTGTCATGAAGGGAGAAAACACATATGGGGGGCATAAGAGTGTTTTCCCATTGACAAGGATGTGAGGTTACCATTAGGGACTGACTTGTTAATCAGTATTAGAGTAATTTATGCTATCAGGTTACCCCACAACTAGGGAGAATAAAAACATGTGGAGAGAAAAAGACACATTTAAAAAATAGGTTTGAATCAAATAGGTACAAAAAATGTAGATATTTACAGGGGGTTTAACCCCATATTACATCAGATGTGCTACAGCATCTAACAGGTATCTGTTTCTCTAATCCTAACTCAGATAAAACTTCAATCAGCATCACTGTATCTGAATAAGGACTCTAGATCAAAGATTGAAAGAAGCACGAGAAGAATGGCCAGGCCAATTTTTTGTCTTCTCTCACAGGGTTTTACAGCAGCAAATTTTCAACTGCCATGAATTTTCTCTGCACTTCCTTTCCCATCATTGTGATCATCCACAAGTCCTTATTCCACACTAAAATAATGAAGTATTTGTGGGACCAGAGTTGTAATTGTGATGTCTGGATTAAAACAGTGAGCTGTGACATTTCTAAGAGTCCTAAGGGAGATGACAGTGAGTTACAGAGAATACACAGACACTTGATAATCCACAATTATGGGGGAAAAAGGCAGAGAAGCACAATAAAGTGCTTCCGTTGGGGTTTTACTATGGGCGTTTCTATGGAAGCATAGACTAGATTGATAAAGAACTTATAAAAATATCCATAGTAGATAAAAAGTAACAAATATTACAGTTTCTCCAACCTGTAACATAAAACAGTGTTCGGTTAGTAACTGTTTCAAACAATGTGGCTGCTAGATCAGATGAACAGACAGGGGAGAGACGGCAAGCTCTGGAAAAGATACATATTGCTTGTAGGTAGGGGAAAGCCAGAGAAAAATGCCTTCAGGGAACAAGTGTGAAGGAAACAAGGATACAAAGAAGCAAAACAGCAAAAGAGCAGAGGGACGAAAAACAGGAAGGCAGCAAAGACAGGATGGATCAAAGCAAATCTAAGAAATGAGTGGGAGGCACAGAGACAAGGAGAGATAAACAGTGGGAGCCAGCAGACACCATGTGTGAGAAGGGGAGAAAAGGAAAGCAAAGGGAAAGAAAAGGCTGGCCAGCCCGAGAGCTTCACCAGCCGACCAGGAGAGGGAGGTTTGTCAGGACAGGCCGGCCAGCTACCTAGGTAGAAGTGGGGGCCAGAGACCCTACTAGCAGCCAGGCAGCCAAAGCCATCCAGGAGAGGAATTCCTGTATGGAGCAGGGTGAGCACAATCCCAGCTGCACCTGGGTGACCCGCAGCAAGCACCACGCGTGGCAGGGGAATGGGCAGGAGCAGCACCCAGCCCTGTGCTCCAAGACCAGCAGTGAGCAAGAAGCAAAAAGATGCCTGAGAACATCCCAGAGATAGAGTGAACATCTCACTGACACATTTGGCGATGCACTCTGAAATACTATCCACTAGGATCACTGGGTGGCCAAATATGAATAAACAATGACTACACAAATTGCAGCTATTAACCATCCCTTTTCCCAAAAGGCTTTTTCCTCACATTTGTAGAGCTGATATGCGTATTTGTTTTCTACTTTGATATTTTCAAGATGACAAAGTACAAATGATGTACCCTGATATCATTTATATAGTTAAATGTCATAATCCTAAATCAAGAAAAACAAACACCAGGACAGTGATAAATAAGAATACTAGATAAAAAAGGCGTTACAAACCACATGAAGAATGGCTTAATCTAGCAGTGACCACATACTGCTTATCTGTTCAATTAGGCATCTCCTATCTACCAATCTCAAAGAAATATAATTAACTATACTGAATAAGAAAAACATTGGAAGCTGTTACTAAAGGATTTCTACTAGATAGTAAAAACTTGTGCTATCTTCTGAAATATTTTTACACTAAAAGAACAATAATTGAACAACTGAGTGGATTAGAATAAACCATTACAAGGTCTGTGTTCCTATCTTCAGAGTTAAAATTTATTTTTTAAAAAAAGAGCAGTAAGGTGTGTGTGTGTGTGTGTGTGTGTGTGTGTGTGTACGTATAGATATGAAAATTATTTCTGAGAAGACCAAGCTTCATTTCACAGTCAAAACAGACTGTTAAGTGCATCCTGATCATTTTTTCTCCCCAACAAGTTTTCCTGGTGTAACTCAGCATCATACAAAGCAAATACTCAAATTAATGGGTGATCCTGTCAAGGAATCAGGACTCAGCGAATGATCAGAAGTGAAGTAATCCAAGTGTAGGCAGTGTCTCAATGTTTACCTTACCTTTCTGAGTATAGGACCTGCTCCACACCACCAAAACTCCTGAGTATGTTTTTCCTTTTAACTTCACTGGGCTTTGAATGAAGTATCAAGCCATCAGGAAGCCAGTGATTCATTAAACTCCCTTACCCTCAAACCAAAAGAGATTCGTGGCTGAGACAGATAATATTTTAGGTATTAAAAGTCAAATTCTGTTTGGGACCTAGTGCAAGGAGCAGTACATGCCAGGCAGCACCCTGGCGTTCCCACATGGGTGAGTGGAGGGAGGGGGAGGGAAGCAGGAGGGAAGAGGGAGCACCCTTCTACTGCTGGGGAGCAGTGAGGAGTTATGAGGGGGAAGCATACAGAGTGCAGCATAACATAGTTTAAAGTTCCTCTCTGGGAGCTCTGGGATCTGCCTAAGCTGCAGGGTTTAGCAATTGCAGTGCCAATTTAAATTTGTGCCTAAAAACATAGGAAATATTTTCTTTTAATTTTTAGTAGAATGGGTACATTTAACAATCCAGGTGGCCATCAATATATATGCGATTCACTTCCAGCAACATTAGTGCAACAGACTGTTCTGTGTGTTGTCTGAAGTTTCAGCTGCTTGTAAAGCAGCACTGTGGGAAAACTTTTAGGTGGCTTAAAAAAAATTCTTGTAAAATAGTAGAAAGCTCATAATTTAAGACACTTCAGTGGAAGAGAAAACTTCCTCCTGATTATCAGAAATATTTTGCACTACATCCAAAAGGCAAGTAGGACTTCCTCCAGGAATAATGTCTTTTATCCACATCATTCTTGTCAGGAAAGTGTCTGAATATCTGTTTTAATAATTAAGTTTCAGGTTTCACCCACACTTGTGATAAATAACATTCACAGAAGAAAAATGTTTTTAGAGCATCAAATAGTTTAGTCTTATAAGATAAAATAAGCTTGTTGTGGTTAAACTACCCTTACATAAGAATATTTTATTAGTGTCTGAATATACTATAAGCTTAAATTATAAAGATATTTAGCCCACACATTTAAAATTAGATAACCACTTGATTGGAACTCTTGCCTGGCAGCATCCTGATCTCTTTCTTCCTCCCATTTTATTTAATTAGTAACTTGAAATTGGATCAGCAACTTTTCAACAGCTGACTAAAAGCCCCATTCACAAAAGTGATCTTGGTTATTTTTCACATGAGCATCAGGCTGCCCCTCTGCAGGGCAGTAATTCTGCTGTGATCTCATTCCACTTGGAAGAGGTGTGGAGAATCACTGGCACCTTGGGTACTGCATCTGCATCAACATCCCCCACTGCAAAGCACACACAATACTGACTATTTGAATAAAAACAACAAACAAAAAAAAACAACCAACAAAAAAGGACACAAGGACATCATCTCCGGAAAAAAGGAAGGTCCAAAACTCTTCCACATCTGCTCAAATTTGAGCATAACCTAAATCCTACTAAAATGCAAACATATCCTTTAGATTTAAAAGGGCTACTTATGCTTCATCAGAGGCTATTGGAAGACACATAGACAAATTTGCCTAGGTGTTAATCAATGTTCATTAACATACTTGCATTCTAAAAGTGCTTTAGAAATGAAAATACCACAAGAAAGACTGTATGTGGCATGTAAGCCCAAGAGGAAAAGAACAGTATATTATAAAACTGAAAGAGGCTGTACTGATTTTCTTTGCTATTTACTCTAGCAGAGTATTTCTCACTCATCAGCTTGAAATCCCTAGCTGCAGTTAAATAAATACCATTCAATATAATGGTATTTTCTATCCACTATAACCACAATCTTCACTAAAACATATTCATATTTGTGGCTTATGCATTTAAGCATTTTCAACTTTTATCCAAAATTACTGATTGATAGTATTGTGTGGTAGCACAGCACAGATCTAATTGCTTTCTCAATAACCTTATTGAAATCTGGCTGACAAGATTTGATCAGGTCTCTCTGACTCCTGATTCAAAGTCCACTTAGGTCTTTGGGCATCCTTTTATTTTATGTAAGTAGGTTTTGGATCACTTCAAGAGTGACCCTGAAGCTTCATCCAGGCTTCACCTCTCTGAACAATGTCAATACTTCTACCTTTACGTTTAAAGTACTGCGTGAATGTCTGAATATAAAACTAATATATAGGCACATGTGTGTGTGTGTGTGAGAGAGTGTGTGAAATGCAGGTATAATCTACCCTCTGGACATAGCAAAACAGGCTGTAGAATAAACACAAGCCATTCCCTGCAGGGTTTTGGCAATAGTTTACACTAAGTGGCAAATCATTACTGCTTTAGATATTTCTTGAAATGCCAGTCATCTTGAGCTCTTCTGGTATTTCCTGGGATGCAATGGGCAGTTGCCTAGAAATTTTGTATGTGGTATTTGATGCCGAATCACTGCGTAACATTTTATAAGATTACCTGAATATTTATGAACAAAGAATAAAAGTTATATATGCATATGCACAAACCCCATCTAATTAGTTTAAATATTTTCAGATACTAAAAAAACTCAATTCTCATATCAAGAATTCCTTCAGCAGACAAACACGAAGCAGTCTCTCAGTAGTGGGAGACGTTAAAAGGAGCTCCTGTAAGCTGTACTCTAGGCAACTCCCACTGAAGTGTCAAGACTACCTGAAGTCTTCTCAGTAAGTCTCTCCTCCATTATGCTGAATTCAAAGGAAGTGTATTTATTCATTCATTTATTTCACAGAGGACCAGGATACCAGTCCTAATATGTCTGAGGGATAGTCGAATCATAGATGCAAAGGCTTGCTGCTGCTGCAGAGTAACAAAGAGAAATTCCTCCCAGCTTGAACTGAAACGGACATCAACAACGTAGGCTGCAGGAAGTTGTTATTTCTACTCAAAATTCTAAACAGCTGTTTTCAAGGCAGATTAAAAGATTTTTCAATGTTTGGATTCAACTCAAGAGCTTTATCTAATGCATACTTTGTATTTGAGTATTTGTTGAATTAGAAATTTAATAGAGCAGCTGAGTATTTTAAAATCTTTTGGAAGATGTGAAAAAGGGATGTGAACTCTAGCACACCCTGTAAAACATAAATTTCTTACCAAAAGAATATGTTATTCATGTGCTCTGTACATTAGGTCAATTATTACTCACTTTCTTTGGAGAACCACCAAGTGCCTCCACCCTTTATAACAGAGCACTGTAATCAACTGTAGTAAGAATAGCAGAATTATTTTAATACACACCGGTGGCTCAGGCCTGAGCTCAAGAAGGCTTGAACAGTAAGAGACTAAGAAGGATTTGCCATCATCTTTTCTTTTTAAGAGGGAAAGAAATTAATGTTTCCTTGTACACCTTTGTAAATAATTTCAATTGCACATAAATAGTGAACAATTTATAAAAAGGAATGCTTTAAATTTGGCCTCCAATTTAAACACTTCTGTTATTTAATGACAAATTCCATAAACAATCTGATACTAAAACTTCTTCCACAGCACGTCTTTCATTTCCGCTAACCCAATTTAACCTCTCATCTGCCTTGCACTCAGCAGCTGTACAAAACACTTTTTTTGTACTTGACATCAGCAAGTGACTGAACTGTTAGTGCTAGATTCAAAATGCCTTCTAAAACCATGACTTTTGTATTGAATTTGGAACCAGGTTTGATACAACTTGTACTGTTATTTTAATATAGTATCACCTTTCATTAAACCATATCTTCTTGGGTTCCTGCTGGGACCTGAGAACTGAAATAGCACAAGGTTTAATGCATGGCACTTCATTTTGTCCAGCCTGGCTCAGGCCAAGAGAAGCATTTCAAATTATTTAGATAACCACACAGATTAAATACCCAGCAAGATAGCTTGCTAAGTCATTCATCATTTGCCATTCCTGGCCTGTGCTTGTGTCTAGCAATGTTTTCACTAGAAGAGCCATTCAGATGAATGGAATGCACATCTCCACTGAGTCTCCCCTGCCCAAGCAGCAGTCTAAAAACTTCTCAACCTGCCTCCAATGCTCTTTTCCCCAGATATGTGAAAACTGGCTCAATCCTCTCTGTCATCATCTTCTTGCCTATCTTCCCTTCTCAACTGTATCTCTTGCTTTCGCTTTATGAGCCCTATAATTCTACCAAATTTCAGTGTATTAAAACATTATCATCTCCTTACTTCAATCCCTCAAAAAGTTCACAAATCGTCCTCTTATTACTCTTTAACCCCCTCAACTCAAGAACCAAGTAGCTGGAATTAGTTCACACCACGGGATGCAATTCAATTTCAAACATAGTATCTGCATCATTAAGCTATATCTTACCTTAAAGGTTACTGGAGCCAAAGTAACTTAACATCAACTCTCCTTTCACAGAATCCTTTCACAGAGGTGGATCACTCACCTCTTTTCTCACTGCAGATCTTTTGGCCTTTGAAGCCTGTGGCTTGGAAGTAATTTTTGACCCTGTGGCTTCTTCCGAAGTCTGTATTAATCCAACTGTAAAGCTGCCATACTTGCATTTTACAAATTTCTCCAAGTTACCACCCATAGTGTCCCACCAGGACATGGAGATTCTCATAAAGGCTTTCATCATATCCCAGCAGGACAATTATACTTCACTGGTTGCTGGTTTTACTATTGCCTCTTTTAAACATTTGAAGTCCAAGTAGTGTTCTGTCACTGTACTGCTCAACTGAGCTAGGACATCTGGACAATCCAGACAAGAGACCAGTCCAATGGCCCTTGAAGAAACAGTTCAGGTGTGTCCCACTTTAAGAGTCACCTTAATTGCACTTTAAAGACAGCACACTCTTTCCACTGTATGTTTATCACTTTTTCTTGCTGTAGTTCTCAAAAACATAAGCTAACAGGAGCTGTTGAGGTCCTAAAATCTCCCATCACTGAGGTACCCACCTGCTTCCTAAATCAGGTGAAATATTCAAGTACCTAATAGGTCTCCCCATCTTTTTGTGTTAAGTGACAAGCAGGTAACTACAATTATTGTCAAGTGCAAACAGGAAAACTCTCCTGACAGTGTGTCTGTAGTTACTAGTATTACTTGGATTTAAAACCATTCCCTATTCCTCACCCCACGAACCGCTATAGTTTTGTCAGCTTATTCTTTATTTTTAAACTAACTGTTCCATTTTTAAATTTTTATTAGGCAAGTACATTAGATGTCATCAGCATAACATGTGCTTTCATTTCACAGCACTCAATCAATCACTGCCACAGGAAAAACACTCTCTAGATAACAGAACACACAAATAAGAAAATAACGCAGAAGATCTGGAATTATAAACACTTGGACAATGTTAGCACTGGACTTTCATTAAATAGCTAATAGGTCTGAATGGTACAGCTGGAGGTGTTACAAATCACAGACTAACACATATTTTAGCACATTTTCCACAGTCCTGGACAATCTGCTCCAACTGATCCCGTTTGAGCAGGGGACTTGGACTAGGTGATCTGAAGAGGTCCCCCCCTAAGCAATTCTGTAAGTTGAAATACAGTTAGAAATTACCCTCTCACCTTGTAAATCTTACAGTTCTGTTTTTTAAAAGAATGTAAATGCATTGTTTGATAGGCAGGAGTTACCCCACTAACCAGCAGATATGGTATTTTTGTGTGCTGCCTGTTTTTGCCTGAGATAAACTGATTTTCCAAACCTTGCTGAAAATTCAGCTATCAATAGATTCAATGGACCAATTGTAAGTAATGGGACTGAGACAAAATGACCTACAGCAAAAGCTGAGGACTTAATCTTGAGACCAAAGAGTACTATGAGGTCCCTGTGCATACAGAAATAAGAAAAATGGTAAGTCTTGTAAAATATCACTGAACTTATGACCACTGCAATGCCAGCAAGGATGGCTCTGGCTTTGTCCCATGGTGTGTGCAGCGGTGCAGGATGAAATCATCAGCCACCACTTCCCCAAGGAGGCAACAACTGTGAGCATACAGGTTTCTCCTCAGCTCCTGCTTCCCTATGACTGTCAACACCTCTGTGTCAGAAGAAAAAGCCCTAGAGGGTCACAGAAGACCATTCATTCCAAGGAGTAAGGAGCAAATGGGGACAGTACCGAACACCTGGCAATCATTGGGTAAACTTTGCAAAAAACATAAACATTGAGGACAGGATCATTATAAAACATGACTGAGATGACTTAGTGAGCCAGGCTTACTCGAGTTAAATGCTTTTTAAAAACTGAGGCACACAGTAAGTTAAACATGCAGGGACAAGTATAACAGTGCAGAGACCACTCTTTCAGAATGGGAGACCTATAATCTGAATTACACCACCATGGAAAGAAATGAAGACTATGGCACAGCAGACTCAGTTCCATTAACCTAGCTGTGCTAGTTTAGCTTGGGTAACGCCTGCAACAGATACAAAGTAAACGTGTAACACCACAATCAAAACTCAGGTGCTTAAAAAGGTTTACATTTCTTAAAATATAAACCCATGTGTATGTATGTGTAAACACACATGCACTTTTAATAATTTTCATGCTTTTTTAAAACTACATATCCATAGCCTTTGCACACCTTCCTACAGGGAAGGGAAATACTGAATCTTTGTTTCTTTATGTAGAAAAGTTTCACCTTTTTTCCAAAAGAAGTTTCTTGTGGATAAAGAGTGCAAAGCCAGGCTCTGTTTTACAGCGTAGCAGAATTTGGAGAGTGATATTTCTCTCAGGGCTCCTTTCTTTTCAGACCTTATTTAGGCCTCTTTTCTTTTCCTACAGCATTTCTCTAAAATGCCAAACTGTACAAGCTATCATGAAAAAAAAAAAATAAAAACTACTCAGTCATTATTCATGAACCTCTGAAGGGCAACTGGAAGTGAGAATGTGCCTGTCCTTACAACTGCTCTTACACAGTTGTTTCCCACAATTTTTTGCAGCTTTTATGCTGATACAGGGTAGATATCTTTCTAAATCTAACAGCTTACTTTAGAAAAGTTTTGTTTTTACAGAGATTTCAACAGTTCTATTACAAATAGGTAGCAAAAAAATTTACATGTGTCAGAACAGTTACACTCACTACTTTGAGCACCTCTCTTTAAGATGCATTTTCATTAGCATTTTGCAGCTGACCTACATAAAAGAATTGTTTTACTTGGAAATGCCTTCATCAGTTTATCCTTTCATTAGGTTAGATCTATGTTTTAAGAGGTTTCTTTTCTTTGTTAGAACTGGACATCAAGAAAGTTTTAGATCACTTGTAAAAACAAAGAAAATAAAGTAAATCATAAACTCAACTGAGGCATCATGCATACTGATACTTGCTTCTCTGGCAACTCTTAACAAAAATTCTCAGCTTACCAGCCCAAGAAGAAAAAAAGCTATGAATGGGCGATTCACAAGGAAAACATTTGTTTTCACTGTAACAAATGAGGATTTCAGGTAGTGGTGCTTTCTTATATCAAAATATATTGCAGCCCAGAAAAGGAGTAATTTTCTCCATAAACAGCTAAATAAGCATTGTTAGGTAAGTTCTCAGCTGCATTTACTCATTCCCTTTATTTTGTCTGACTCTGGGAATCACCATTTCAAAGGCACCTTTTCTTTGGAAATTTCCATGAGAAATCAGTTGTGGTCAGCTATTTTATTTTTTACAAGTTTTGGCTGAAATTAGAAAAATGGGCCTGATAAAATGGTACTAAGAGGGGAACACCGGCCCTAAGATACACATTCTGAAGGCCTCAAATGTAACACCATGCTACAATGACAACCAATATCAATAAAAGCTGATTCAATCTTTCAGCACACATACACAAAAAAAAATTATTCTTGTGATATAACACATGAGAGGGATTCTTTCCAATTCTCCCTGGAACACTGCAGAACACAGATCTGGCAGTGCAGGCCAGTCAGGGAAGCTACAGCTTTCAGCTGTCGGCACTGTGTATATAGAAGTTATAGCTGTATGATCTGCATGTAACATCCCATAATCTCTCCATGTAGGTAAATTCTATAAAGCCTCTCCTCCACAGGCCTCCACTCTTCATTCTCAAGACACTACAAGGCAGACAGCAAGAACCACATGCAGGCAAAGCCAGCACAAGGTCCAGCCCGGCTGCAGTGAGAGCTGAACCCAGTTTTTTGCACAGCAAACAGGAGCCAGAAGCTGCCAGCAAAGCTGGAGGCAGGAGTCAGGTTCAACAACAAAGCTGTTTGCAGTACCAGAAGAATGATCTAGTGACTCTTCTGTAAGTCCTTTCAATGTCCTACATACAAGAACCAAATCTTACAGATGTAGCTATTTCATTCAAATGCTTTTATGATAATTTATACCAAATACAGACTCCACAATTTGTGATTAAATTTGTATGCATCTCCACTGCTACAACTAAAATCAAAACAATGCAAAGTCCAAACAATACTGCACATCTAAAGGTCAGTGTCCTTAGCAGCCAATCAAGAAAGCATGGAAATATAAAAAGGTCTGCCAAATAGCTGAATGAAAACTTTAGATTTGTTTGAGTGAAATCAAAACTCAATTTGGAACAAAATGTAAATGTTCAGCTTTGTGTACAAAAGTTGGAGCCCTCACATCTCACAAGAGACCTAAGCCATATGTACTTAATCATTTATGGATCTTGACTAAGCTTATAAGCATATATCTGAAGCAACATTTCAAAACTGGCTATATGATATTTTAAGACACACAAAGCATACAGCAAGCAACACAGGACCAGTTATGGGGTGAACATGAAAGGACCAGAACAATGGATAAAAGCCTTCCTATACATAAGATCCCTAAAAATGCTTTTTGGCATCAAATAACAGACTGAGTCCTGAGTTCTGATCCAGAGATCTATTGATTATGTTGCTAAGTATTACAAGCCACCTAAACCACACACAATCATTCTGTAGAGGCTGACTTCTCAACCAAAAAGTTGCATCCTCAATTTTAAAAATTAAAAAACTCATCGACTTCTCTCAGCTTCTTTTTTAGAAAGGATAACCCAAAGGAATTTTTACTCTAAAACTGAAACACATCAAAGGTGACAACATATACTGAAATTATTTTCAAGTCAGTAAAACATCATTCTGTAACTAAATATATTGTTCTGCAGTCTGAAGCCATTTTTCGTTACTTTTCGGGGTGGGGGGGGAGGGGGAAATGTGTGCAAGAGCCCTTATTGCAGGCCCTCAAGTTTAGCCATCCTTCAGTTTGCTGCTATAACATTATACATGCATGCATTCATGTTACAGGGCTGCAGAAATTACATGTCTATGTCAACAGATGTGTTTCTTGGAAGAAAGCAACAGAAATCAAGTTTATTCAAATGTTTGCCAGCTACCATATGCTGCAATACTACTTTAAATGCAACATAAGGCTTTGGGAACATACTTTTACTGCTATCTACACTTTGTTATTTACTTTCCATTTAGACTAAATACCAGAGACGGGGCACACTAAGGGGTGCAGTGTCCTCTTTGTAAAAACATTCTACCCGTTGTAGTATTTAGAAAGAAAAAAAAAATATACAGAGCCCTACATTACTCTTGACCACTTTCAGCGGCTGCACTTTCATAGGGAGGCTCCAGGAAAGATATTTTTACATATGGCATTAATTCTGGGAACTTTTAATAATGGCCAAATATAATTAAAAATTATGCAAAAATTCCTGCCATGAAGAGAGCAGTACAGAAACGACTCTGTTTGAAGAAAAAGCAATCATTTGCTCATATTCTGAGTCCATAAAAAAACAAAACATACGTGGTACGTTTTTAATATTTGAACTACATCAGGCCCAATTCTGCTCCTATGCGAAGCGACTGGCAAAACTCCAGAATGCAGCAGGATTGAGCCCCTGATGTTGTCACAAGCATTCAAATAAACAAACAGGTCTGTAACACATTCTAAGCTTCCACTGTGTTCCTCTAAATGAATCCAGACAGAAAAAGAAAAGCACGTTTCATTGCATTTCTGCAATACAAGGATAACGACAATGCACAACTTTCTATTATATAGAATTCAGCCTCTTAAAGTATTATCACCCAAATGTCTAAAGAGAAGCAGTTTGAAAGAGTCATGAAAACCTTTGTGCACAAATTTGTGGACAGCTCTACCAAATCTGTTTTTTTTCTCCCTGAGCTCCTAACATCAATTTTTCTCTGGACTTTCATAAAGTGCTAGATACAGGGATGTTTTCACATGACCCAAACATGGACATCTCCCACAGCCAGCTAAATCCCCTAGGCTCTTTTACAGACAATAGAAAGAGCTGTCAATGTTCTGAATCATCCTCAGGGGAACATAAGCTAAGTCTCTGCTCTCAGTCTCTTCAGCAACTCTAAAAGAAACTGCAAAATCTGTAACTCACTCAAGTTATTCAGCATTAACAGTAAAATGGCATAAGGATGGCATCTAGTTTTTAACCAGTGGGAGAAATTTGGCTTTGTCCACATCTTCATTTTCTGCTATCTGTGATTTCATCACATAATACAACTGATAAACTGAAAGCTGAGCGCATCTCTCAGATCTTAACTAACTCTGAAAGCTTGGGCCAAAATCCAGCAAGGCCCTTAAGCACTTGCATAATTTTAAGCATATTGACATCTTGGGTTTGAACTTAAAAGCATGTCAAAGCCCATCAATGAACCACTGCCAGAGAACTCAGCACCTTCCTAAAAGAAGTCCCTGAAGTTTAATTTTTAACTGGGGCAATATCTGTGTAATATTTTCCCTCCTGGGCTATGTACTTTAAATGTGTCTTAAATGGCTGTAGGAAGCAATCCCAACTCTGCTACACTTTTACTATTGAGTTTATGTCAAGTCCACCCTTTTGAACACTACTCCACAGAAAAGCCAGGTCTGTTATTTTATGACACAGATGCATATACTTGACAGTATGTCCAGGCAGCTTCTCCTGCTCTGGAAAGGAGCCAAATACTACACACAACAGCTCAGGAGTTAATGATACAGGTGCACCAGGATAAAGTTATCGATCCAGCTCTGGTGAAGCCTGTCTCACCAGTGACATGGCATACACTCCCCAGGACATGAAGAGGAACTCCACTGATAAAAGTGAATCTCAAAATTCCTTATGCTCATGTTTACAGTGTTTTACACTAAGATTAAGACTTCTGAGATGTACAAAAAAGTGATTTGTGTGCCAAAACGGTCCAAGACTGGCCGCTACCCTCTCAAAGAATGACTGAATAAATACATACACTCATGCCACAGATTTGATGGCATTTGTTAGACTTTGAAAGCAGTGGGTCTTTCACGAGATAAAGCCCTTGACCTACACAGAAGTCCTGCAGATCTTCATTAACAATCACATGGTCAACATTTACTGAGGTAATGTATGGAAAAACTACTTAAAACAGTAGACATTGTTTTAGAACAGAACTACACAACTTGTCTCTGTAGCTAAGAAACTGGATCTAATTTTGTTCCAACCACCTACAACATTTAAAATGTTTTCCCTATCAGATTATTAGAAGAACCCCACGTGTTTGGTTGCCTCGACATTTTATTCAAATCAGTTCTGAATTATGACATATGCAGCAAAGGCTGGAATATTCTTTGGTGTGTGACATATGTGCCACAAACACTCTTTGACTGTTACTGTTAGTTGATGCTTGTAGAGAAAAGCACTGGGTGATACACAGCAGTAAATTACTTCCATAACTGTTAGTTTGTGGGATGGCATAACCTAGAAGTCAAATCACAGCCAAGCAGATGGAGAATGTGTATGCCACAAAACTGTAGCACTTCACATTACATTTATATCCAGAAATGGTGTTTTCAAAACAATCTGCTTCTCTTGCTTCTGCCAGAAATGGCATAGTTTAAGACACTATTTCTCTTGAGTATTTTCCTTCCCCCCCCAGCCCCCATGCACGAGATGCTTTGGTTTTGTTGTTTCGTTTCCTCCCCTCTTTCCTTTCTTTCTAATAAACACACTCTTTTACTCTACAAGGCATGAATCTTGTCAATTTACTGGCTAACATCCATTCACATGTACATCAGAAGCCCACCAGGGAGTGTCAAATCCACAGAACTTTCCAAAGCTAGATTCAAAATATGGACCTCTTACTTAGCTGACAGCTGTGTAAAATCATATGCAGCCAGACAACTCCCCAGTGACCACACAGGTGCATGTGCTGAACAAGGCAAGTTATTCTAAGACCAAGATTAGTTTATACTTGAAAAGTTATCTTCAGAAAAAGTTTTTCTCGTGGCATAATGTGATTTTGAGACCAAAAACCACCACACCCTTTTTAGAGGAGGGGAACATATTAGCTCAGCTAGGTAGAGAGGCTGCAGGAAATCTGTGAAAGCAGCCAAATTTCAGAGGTTTTCTGGGAAGATATGACAGTCATTTGGCCTCAACACAGCAAGTGAGCATTAACCAGGAATACTACAGCTCATTAATGTCTATTTTCTCTTTTATTGATAACTATAAAATCAAACACGTGTTTTAAGTAAAAACTGCCTATGGACAAGGCATGTAAGTTACAGATTTCCACCTCAATTGTGCTCAATAGCATGTATGTAATTTCAGGACAGCTTGACTTGGCTCAACTGGCTCTGTGCCACCAGTTTCTCATTCCACCTACCACCAGGAAGGAGCCCTGAGGGACAGGACTGAAGCTGTTACCAGGATTCAGCCTAGAAACTCGCCCTAATGATGTGGAGTCAAACTGATCTCAGATCAGGCAACACAGAACAATCTTCTTCTGAACTTATACTTTACACCTCCTCACCAGACTGAAGGCTCAAAAACTTCACCCATGAAGAACAAGCAGTAACTGCTCGCAATTCCAAGTCTTTGCATTAATATTCCATGGATTCTCACCTATAAACATTTATTCTCTTCAAACTTAGGAACTTTAACCTAATTGCGCAATCCTCTCACTCCTCTCTCCAGCAATGAGATCCCATGATTCAGAACTGAGCTACTTTTCAATCCTTGGAAAAATCTCACCATTGGTTTGAGCTACTTTTATAAAATCTGAGTGGACAACTGGCACAACTTCACACAGTGTTAACACAGCAATTTTATCTGCTGTAGGGAGTGGTGGAAATACCTGATTCATCAGTTTAAGCACAGGAAAACATAAGCTTTGGTCCCCTCAGAGTTGTTTTTCTGTATCACCCACCTATGCTGCCACATAAAAAAGTCAACTGTTACTCCTCCAAGTGCAGCACTGACAGCAGAGATCATCTGACACATTCATTGGCAGAAATTTCATGTGCTAAACACATCCTCTACATGAAAGCCCAAAATCAGGTTTTTAATGTCTATTCTGTCCCAGGTTCACAGAGATGTAACACAACCTATTATATGAACAGAATGTATGAATTTCCAACTACACAGACCCACTGCTCTGACAAATGAAAATATTTTATTTGCATTTTTATAAAACTCAGCAGGATTATACCTAAACATTGTCCACTGTACTGCTCACAAATGAAATGTTAAATTGGTTTAATAACCCTGAAAAAAATCCACATACCATATAAGGCAGTTGGTATCACTGTGTTTTCATTTGAAGATTATCACTATGGATATGCAACTAAAAAGCTAAATTAAAAACAATAAATCTGTACAAAATGGAAAAGAGAATTGAATAAACTCTGCAAAAGAAAACATAACAAAGACAGAGGCAAGATGCTACTTAGCACGTATATCAAATTCAAAGACCTTTTCTGATGACTTAGAATCTGAAGTTTGAGCAAAAGCACACAAACACTTTCATTTGCCACCCTTCCACTGGAGTGTTTTCATCACAAAAAAGTAAACAGTTACGTCTGTGTTTCATCCTGGCCTCTATCCTTATGAAGTTCACATACTTCTAAAAATGCTTATAATTTATTTTCTGCCTTGCGACCAACAAAAACAAACACAACCAATTCAGCTATAGAACACAATAGGTAATGGCCCAACAGCCCTACTGCTGGAGGTGTTGGAACATAATTATTCCCACTGATTTAGGGCACGTACCTCTCTCACACTGCGGTCCAGTAAAGCCATACGTGCAAGCACATCGGTTCGGAGCTACGCATCTCCCTCCATTTAGACATCCATTTTCACAGACAGCTGTATCAAAGGGAAGGCAAGAGTAATCTTTACTGAGCTGTTTTCAGAAACCCATGAAGGTATGTACTTGGCCAATTTAGATAAACTGGTAAAAATGGTAAACATACCAAACTCTTTTCCTAGACTCTACTTTACAACCTTTTACTTCTTCCTGGCCTCATCAGTACCATAATCTCAGCTTTTCAAGGGAGCATAACACAAATACAAGAACAACCACAGCTTTTCTGACCTCTCAGAGCTTTTCTCTTTGTGATAGCTAGACAATCCCATAACTTCAAAATAATATCTCTTTCAAACTTGTAACAAACAAATACTGATAGAGATTGTAGAGAGAAGACGCAGAGGAATATTTCATCTCTAAATCTTCAAATGTATCCTTCTGTAATAATCCAGTATTTGTTCCTTCTGTAATAATCCAGTATTAAAAGGCTGTTTGCTGGTGTTAAATAAATAAAGCTATTAACTAGGATAGCAAAATTTAATCAGTATCTATTCCATCTTAATTCAAGACACTTTTCCTCTGTATCATGTAGTCACTAGCTTCAGAAGTCAATTTTTTAATAAGAAACTCCAAAAGCAATTCTTCTCAGAAATAATCAGAAAATACAACACACACACGAAAAAGGAGATTTTAAATACAATTTGATGTTCATTGAGTAATGTTATTCTTTGTTCCGTTTCACATTCACTTCAGTAGAAAGATTTCCATTTATCCTCTTTTATCCACTTGATATTTCACAGTGAAGGCAGGAATACAATTCTTAATCCTTTCACCATGTGATCCTCCTCCAGATTATTAGGGTAAATTCCTGGTCCCACTGAAGTTCATGTAAAGAGTGCCATTGATTTTGACAGAGCACAAAAGGTTTTCATTAAATGAGTTAAACACAGTTTCTGTGTCAGACCAGTATTTCACTAGATAGCAATGTGACAGCCTCAGTTAAAAGCAGTGTCTACATCCTTATTTGAGTTACTTCACAGCATTCCAGCCAAGAAGAACAAGAGAGCACCAGAGTCAGTTTGGGAGAGATTTCAAGCAGCAGATCCAGGAATGCTTTTGACTAAGGACTGATTGAGGAAATAAAAAAAATCTGTATATCAACTCTAATAAGAAAACATCAAAATCCCTCAAGCGTACTAGCTAGTTCTGATGCAAACACTGAAATAAAAACAAGACTTTTTATTAAAAACCCTAATTTTATATATAAAATGAAAACTGAATCCCATTTAAAATTTAGATAAATGAGCCACTGCTCTAGTGGGTGAGAAGTCCTGGAGGTCAATGGGAATTATGGCAGTGTGAGAACTACAGGATCAAGTTATATCCAATTATTATGAAGTCACATGATGTTTATTTTCAGTCTTGAACCGTAAGAATTCACTCAGCATTCATTACAAAGTCATGTATTTTTCTGTAAAATTCCACTATATCTGATCAAAAACAAGCTCAACAGCAGCTGAATTTTAGTGCTAAACAGTGTCCAACCCACACGTCACAGAATCACTTAACAGCATCTACATTCCTAGGAGTGTACTTACGCTGTCCACAGTGAGTTCCTGTGTATCCCTTCTGACAGAGGCAATGGTCATCACTGCAGCTACCTCCATTCATGCACCGGATGTTACAGTGTTGGACTTGAAAGGAAAAAAGATTTTCCTCTGTTAAATCAAACCAGTCAGAAACACTTTACTGTTTGCTAAAGGTAAATATTTACTTTTACTTTTTTTTTTTTTTTTAGGGATTGATTCTGTGAACCAGAAAGTTTTAGAAGTCAACAATGCACATTTTAGGACACATATAGAAAAGGGCACTACAGAACACAATATAGATTTAGAGTTCCTAAGGAATATAGGACACGGTGCATGACGCACCGTCTCATTCAAATGAAGTCAAAGGCATTTCATATGCGCATAAATCTTCAACATTTCTTTCCTAGTTTGTAATTATGAGAAAAAGCCTTCAATAAGAGAAAAGTACTAAACTTCTGGCAGACAGCACCATTAGAAAGGGAGTCTTATCATCTGAGAAGTGGGGGACGGAAGTATTGAAGGGAAGCTCCTGAAGACTGCCCTGTTCTGCTAACACATGCAACACAACAAGCTGACCTGGCCAAGTAGGATTTCTTGCATGAAAAGGAGAAATAACAGTTATTTCTTTCTGTATGCCAACTGTGGGCTCACCCCACCAGTAGAGCTGCTGTGCTTGGGAGTTGCAGAGCTCACAGACAGCCCTTCCCCAGAGCCAACAACCTTCCCCTCCCTAGGGAGCAACAGCACTCTCTCCTCAGCTGCAGCCCCACCACTTATAATGCTTAACAGGCAGCTTAAGCCCCATGCCAGCAAAACATAATGTCTCTGAGTAATTTTTCTAGTAATAAGGGCAAATATATCTCTTAACTAGATGTTGGGAGCAACTAAAAGTATGTCAGACTCTTCATAAGGCACACAGAAGTGGGCAGGTCTCCCAACAAAGCGAAGTCCTTCCTGCTGTCCAACACAGCTGTGAACTGCGGCCTGCACTCCAGTAAGCAGCTGGGAAATGGTTTTCCTCTTAACAGGAACCACATGAAAGGCTCCTCCCCAGATAGGATTACAGTCTGATCAGCAGTTCAGTAGATTGTAGATGGAGCACTGGATACCTACACCATGCTCTCTGAAACGCTCAGGACTGAAAAATGGAAATTGCACGTCCCGTCAGAGCCTGCAGCTAACAGGTGCCATGCCAAACACCAAATTTTTCATCTCACACAAAACCCTTAGGCATCATTTGGCTTTTAACAGTTCAGAAGTATGTGAATATAATTTTTTTTTTCAAGTAGAAATGATAATTTTAACTGTACTGCCTTCTATAACAATGATTCCACAAAACAGAAACAAAATATACAACAGAAAAAGAATTTAAAGTAAGCTAGCATTTAAAACACTAGTAACCTTAATTCTTCAATTATAAAAGCAAAAACTATGTATTACATTTCTTATGTGTCTAATAGTCATTATACATCTTTGTTCTGCTTTGGATGTACTTCAGTACTTCAAGCAACAAAAATGTACCAACATTCCTCAATAAAAAGTAAAATTGTCTGCAAATGCAGAGTGAATATCTGGTGAAGATTTTTGGACAATGTCCTAAGTAGGTCAGAAAAAGGTGTGTATAGTTACTTTAAAATGTGTAGTTCAACTAGCTTTATACAATCTTAGAAAAACAGAGGGGATTACAAAAAGCATAGGAAATGATATCATCTGTCAAGCAGGGAAGGAACTTAAAAACCACAAACTGATTTCAATTAGAGCAAGCTATGCCAAGAGCTAATTTCCATTCCCACATGAAGACCAAAGCCATTTAAGTAGTTTGAACTACATTTGAGATTAAAAGGTTAACAGTAGCTTAAATTATGATTTTCATATTATCTGTTCATGTATAAATAAAGTATATTTCCTCATTTTGGGATACACAAACAAAGTTTCCATAACTCGTCTTACTATTTCTTAAAATAACTTTTCCAAGGTAAAATACATCTTCCTCCTTTTAAAACTAAAATCATTATGGGAGACTGCTGGGGCACCCAGTCATCCCTACTTAAACAAGCCATTTAAGTCAGTGAGCTTTCTAGCCTATTACCAGGCAGGAGGATCACTGACATACAGTCAGTAAACTAATTACTTATTTTCTGCCCTCTTTTGTGGGAATATTGGAAAGAGTACTTCCAAAATCATACAGACTATTCTGTAATATTATCCTTCCAAAAGTTTACAGAAACACATTCAAAGGCTGTCTGGAGCTCAGATGATGATGTTAAAAATGCATTTTTGAAAACTAGCATATTAATGCAGGTCCAGGTTCTCCTTTCTCAGCTATATCAACAATTCCATTAATGTCAGTGGAGATATTCTGGTAAATGAAACAACCTGTTCCAAGATATCACACTGACAGAGACTCAAAGAAAAAGCACAGGTATTCCTATAAGGCTGGTAAATCAATGCACACAGCTTTGCCTTATCTTGGCATGCACAGGAAATGTTAACATTAATAAATGGTTGCTTTTAATCAATTATTGTTCCTTTTCACATCCAGTTTGTAAACAGTCTGCACTGGAAATGTCTGAAGTCAAAACAGGAATAACTGCAGGAACACAACTTTATAAATCTGCAAAAGAGCCAGCAAGACCATACAAATCCACACAGGCTTTGCGTGTGGGCGAAAGTTGTGTTTTTTATCAAAGTGCTGCCCTCTTAAGCATAACAATTCCTGCCTTTTTAAATAAATACCAAGCAAAACTGAGTAAAGACCTCATCACACCCAGAGCACCACCACAAGCACAACCACTCATGAAATGTGCAGGAGCTCACCAAGCAGACGAAAGGTAGCACACGTGCTGTCTACTCTGCGATCCCACACTAAGAAACGCGAGGTGGGAGGGTCTGCAGCCCTCAGGTGGGAAAAGCAGCGGCGCCGCTGGCCCGGCAGCCGAGGCGGCAGCGCAGCCAGCGGGCACCGCGGGAGAGACCGGCTCTCGCCTCTGTGCCACTGCCGAGGAAACGCTCCCAGCCCCGGCCGTGCATGACGCAGGGCTCTGCCTGCCAGGAGCTGTAAACAAGGAATGACGGCCGCATCGCATCCCAGATGCTCAGCGTGCTTTCTCTGTCAAGTGACTGACTCAGGAGAGAGATGGCAGCTAGCGCCACGGCGGGACACGAGCCTGCTGCCCCACAGCCCTGCACAAGGCATAGACACAATGCGCAGTACCCTCGAAAACTCCGGGAACATTCGAAATTCAAGACCTTACACCACCTCTGACGGTAGCAGAATGTAAGGCATGGGGCTGAGCTCCAGGTTTTACTGCCATTGAGCAGACGCCTCCCACAGCACCCGAGGAGTGGGGTCCCAGGGCACGGAGCCAAGGCCCAGGCTCAGCCCCGCTCCACGGGCGGTCTCGGAGGAAGACTCCGGGCAGGAAGTCTGAGGAGGAGCTCAGTCCTCGGCTGTGCCTCTGATGCTGCAGGCCCTGCTCTGGACATGGACACTCCATGTCTCCACAGCCATCACCCCGAGCACCCACCACAGCTGCCTCTGTCTCAGCTCCCTTCCTTCAGGGACAGCCCCATCAGCAAATGCCTTCCCTGTTTCAGCCAGCCAAAACCATTCTGACTACAGAAGCAAAAGCAGGGCTCAGCTCAGAGCCAGACCTGACCCATAACCCTGGGGGCAGCCTCACACCCTCCTCCTTGTTTGGCCCCTGCTCCCACAGGGGCAGCGCGGCAGCTCTAACACGTGGCAGGATCACAGAGCATGAATGCAGCACTGAGAAGGGCCATGCTGCAGCAGCGACCAGGACACAGCAGCCACAGCCCGGGTGCCGTGGGGACAGCAGTGAAGCGGCTGCCAGCGCAGAGCTGGCAGAGCACGGAGCACAGGACATCCCCCGCAGCACGGAGCGTTGCACATCCACACACCGGTGCACCTGCAGTGTCAGAGCAACGCACATCACAGCCAGCAGCAGGGAGGCCTCCACACTTGGCACTCTTATCTGCAAGCCTGCTGTAAGCACACCCAAAAATTCTCTAATTACACAGCAATAACCACTCCTCAGCCAGTAAGTTTACTGATGCCACTAAAATCCCTGCTGGGAAAACCACTGGTTGATCTTTTCAACCACAAATCAGATTCCTAAAGCTGACTCTTAACCAGAAAAGTCCCAGCAACTGACCTGCATGAGAATCAAACTTGGAGGCTTTGTTTTGCTCTTGAATCCACATGCTTTCCAGTCCACATTAAATATTTTATTTCAACAGACAACCAGAGTATAAGTGTCACTGCCAATTCAGTTTCTGTCTGTGGATGTACCTGCTAGAAAATCCATGCCCACTACTGATTGTTTAAGTACTAAAGACACACATAGCTTAAAATATCCAAAGGACATTTCATGTATCAGAAGCTATACACTTAATTCTGAGAGATCATGACATTTTCACTCATATTTGCTATTTTTATTTTGCATGTGACAAACATGTACCATTTATATTTGATTTTTAATTATTTAATTAGATTTTTTCTTATTTTAAAAACATATAATTAAAATAAGGTTTAATGAATGCATATTCTGACAAAATATTAACTGTTACCAAAGGTAGTTGACAGTAACCATTTGGTGTTGAACAGTACTTTTTATGTTTACTTTGTTTTCTAATTGCAGATCTAAGTCATTGTGGCCTATTGTGTAAATACATATTCATGGATTTTGTCTACAGTGCCAACAGCACAAATGATTTACATAAACTACGTTCTGTAAGTACTAATGATGTGGTAAATCATAAAAATATTACACATGAGTGCACAGAAGCAGTGGAGTCTCTTTTCTCTACAACTTATCAGACACTTTTGCTTTTAGAATTGGTATGTTTTAATAAATAAAGGGGATGTAACCACATACACAAAATGTATCTTACATTACTGCAGAAATTGAACAACTCCAATGGAGGCTAAAACTATGAAGATCAATGGTAGAATATTTCAGAAAAAGAACTAAAAGAAGAATCAAAAACTTTACCCTATTTCTCTTCTGAGTCTTGACTCATAAAAGACTCCAGTGGGGCCAAAGAAAAAATGAGGTAAGGCTCACTTGTTCCTGCCAAAGGTGCCAAAACATGTAACAGACACAGGGATGTATGTCTCCTTCTGTGCCCCGAAGGGTACTTGGGAGAAGCTCATACCTTCCTTTACTGGCTTACAGGACTAAGCATAAGCACCTGGTAAAACACTAGCTGCAAAGCCAGGCAGGAGCACACCACCACACACATTTGTGCAGCACTTTGCACCCTTCCCTCCCTCCAGTACGCTCTAGGAACTCCATAGCTCCACATCTTCCTCATGCTGCCCTCTCCCTAACATACACCACAGAAGCATGAGATGGGATGAACTACAAAGAACTATGTTTACCATTTTAGTACATGCCATTCCATTACATTCTGCAATTGTTAATGCTTTTCCACTGTTATTGCATAAAAAGGATGCTAAAACCACAAACTGAAATGGTCAGTTATGTGGGAAACTCTTATCAACCAGGAAAGCAAAAAATGGCAAAGTAAAAAATAAGAAGCAAAGCAGACCACACACTGAGTCTCAAAAGATATTCAGAACTAAAAGGATAACCACTTTGCATAATATTAGAGATCTCAGCTGAGTGCATCCCCCACTGACTTCTGTTAATATGTTGTTCAGATAGCTACAGGCATTTGTGGGAACCAGTCTCCCCCAAAATTCTTTCCAGAAACTTCACATCATAAAAAAATCTGAATCATGTACATTCTAAGAGACAAGAACCACGTTCAAATGAGAATACAAAGTACTTTACAGTTGGCATTTCAGATATGAATCCTACTCTATATCAAACACTCAACTCATGTTTAGCCATTGAGTTCTCTGTTCATTGAATGAAATCAATTTTACTCATTTTTCCCTGGCTCTGGGAAACCTTCCTTGAAAATCTGAAATACAAACATTTCTAGGAAAAGTCATTTGTCTGAAAAGTTTCATTTTCAAAGAATCTTTGTTTTTCTGATGAAAAGCTGTTCCACTTAAAAACGTGAGCAACTCTGTACCTCTAGTACCTACAGAAGTGTCACCTGAAGAAAGCAGTATTAGATTCAGAAGATATGTACTGAGCCTGGCAAGGAAACGCTCTAAAGCTTGTAGGCCTAGGTATTAGCATACAGCATACATAGTGTCTGGTTTATAATCCTTGAAATCTGAAGGAAATACCAAAGCATGCCAAGATCAGCCAATTGTCAAGAGTTATCTCTCTATCATTACAACTTTTGTCATATACATGCTCATGTCTACAAGTGAACAGAGATAAGGTATTTTCCAGAAAACAAGGAGGACTAGAATTAGTGTTACGAAGTGGCAAATGCAAATAGCTTCTAATAAGACTGATTTGGGTTTGATTTGCCCAAAAAAAAAAAAAAGAAGTGTCTCTAAAAGCCCATCTCTGAGTCATTCTTCAATTTCATCATAGAAAGCTACACTTCCCTTGCTGTGGTAAAAGTATGTCTGGTGACTCAGAGGTTATTTGTCTTAAATACTGACCACTGAATTATTTAACATATCTTAGTATCTTCACAGACTCAAAAGAGTAATATCAGACACACAGAAGAAATACTTACTTGATTTTGAACCACAGGAGGGGGCTATCTGACCATTTGGGCATGTGCACATGTTTGGTCTAGAGCAAAATCCATCCCCACAGGAATGTCTGCAGATTGCTATTAAGAAAACATAAATGCCTTTAAAATATGTCTCAAAACCCTCAAACACATAAAAAAACACCTGATAGAAAATTCAGTACCATAACATAAATACCCACAAACTCATTAAACCGCATACAACAGATCCCAAAACAGTTCCTCCTGTTCATCTGCATCTTTACAGGGAGCAGCTAAGACCTAGACCTTCACCATCTGCTATGAAAAGGTCTGGGAACATGCCACAGGCCACACTATGGGGAGATTTCCTTGGAAAAGTGAAACTGTTGTCCATTTTACCAGACCTTCTCCAAGGAAGAATGGCACTGAGGCAGCTACATAATGCTTCCTTTATTTCTGCACCACACACAGACAAGAGCAGTAATTCCCATCTGACAGCATGCTGCTGCAGGATCTCTGGAGAGAGTCTTATCAGCCTTGGGTACACTGTTCTACTACACATGAATATGCATACAGCACTATGATGTATGCATATATTTATATCCCTACATATATATTTCAGGAATATGGTCCAAAGAAGTGGAGAAAATGCATTTGCTGGGCTGATGCTGTTGCCCCCTTCCATTAACTTAAATAGATTAACATAGTCCACTCATTCCCGAGAGTTCACACACCCCTTGGAACCCTTTACTACAGACTTAAACAGAACATGTGGATGAGATTAATCCTTTGTTAAATATTGGTATCACATCACTGTGTTGTAGCCCATGAAACTTTCTATATTAGCTTAATATAGTTTAACTGGTAAAGCAATCATGTACAGCTGCTATTGAAAACATACAGAAACACATTTCAGTTCTGGTATACAATTAAAACCACCCTGAGACACAGAAGGACAAAGACAAACATCACTCATAACACATAATTAGATTAACTTACGGACTATGCATTGGTTTCCACCAGGTAACGTTTTCCATCCAGGGCAGCAGTAGGCATTGTAACGTGATCCACACACATTTGGTCTGGAAAAAAATAAAAAGGATAAGGATGAATTCTTATTTTTTACTCAGAAATATGTTTTAGAAGTAGAGACGTAAAATGGAAAAGGTAAATCACTGCAATATACATTTCAATAATTAAATTTAGAAGTGTTGTATGTTTTTGGCCTATAGTTGTTGGGGTTTTAGGAAACATACACTTCTATAAGTTAAAGATTACATTACAAGCACAAAATCGAATCAGTAACATCTGAACAACAGGAATAGAATGGAGAAACCTTGTCTCACAACACTCCGTATCTGAAGAAGTAACCATGCAGGTTTTTTGAGCAAAACTCACACTTAAATAAAAAAAAGAGCATCCAGCATCATTAATAACCACGAATTAAATCTAGTGCTCTTTGAGTGGGAATTTTTAATTTTCCTGTTGCTTTCTTTTCTTTACTCTAAAGCACTATTACTGTTCCCTATTTTTTCCATGAACAAAACTATGTATGTGTGAGTGAAACATGCCAACAAGAACATTAGCCAAATAAATGAGTCAAAATATGTTAATTCTTCATTAGGAAAAATTACTTACTACCAAAACTAATCAAGGATGTGGGTGTATGTAGTGATAAAGTCCTATGAAATGAGTATGAAGGGCCTACTGCCCTCCTCAAATGATGTATCCACAGGAATTTTTCTTTCCAACCTATTCCTCTCATCCATATTAACCCTCTCAAATAACTTTATTACTAGAGTTTATGACAACTGAAAGTTGACAGGACATGACACTATTCCTATCATGATTTTATTGATAAAAATAGAAAAGTTGGAATTATTCTATGTCCCTCATACATAGAGGGACAATAGATTTTTTTTAAATCTATCTTGTCCTATTTATTTGATGCATCTTTCCATGCAAATAAAGCTAGTAAGAATACTTTCAAGAATGGGAACATGTGCCTTCTTTTGTTTTACACTTAAAAAAAAATCTTAGCAGAGGAAAATTTTAAAACCTTTGTTAATATTGTGAGCAATTACTCAATAGATTAATGCAGCTAGAACCAGCTAGAAACTTCCTAGGAACTGCTATACTAAAATATTGTATACAGATTAGAGACAGATTTAAATGTTTACTGTTTTAAGAAGTGTTCTCTATTATTATTTTGTCCTTGGTCTTTCAGAAAGTTCTTCATTGCTAGTATTGCAATGTCTAAGTAAACAATAGTTACTTCATATGGTGAGGCCACTTAAACAATCTCGATATATACAAACATTTCTTTATGCACGTTTTCTAACTAACAAAAGTTATATACTCTATTTATTTAGGGATATGCAGTACTAATGCAATTTCAAGTATTCTGATTACACCAGTTTCAGTGACACCATGGCCAGAAACTACTTAAGTCAAAGCAAGCACTACCATTACCTTCCACTGGTTCTGGATAATTACAAAGTAGTAACTGAGGTGAATGTGAGCAACACATTGGACTTGTTGCAGGGTCCTTTTCCCTTCCTGCAACTGGTGTTACAGACTCAAAATCTTATTCATTTAATTCCAATGTATCCAGTTTTAGTAATGTCAGCTACTTCCCTGCAGGGCTATAACCATGTAACTTTCCTAGAGTTCCCTGTTCATCAATGCCAAATGTTGCTCCACAATCATCTGCCAAGTAAGACTGGCAAGCAGACAAGTGAGATTGCTTTTCACCTTCCCCAGTCAGAAGAAATAATGGAACTTATTAAGACAGACAGAATGGGTTTGCTGCTACCTGTTACAACCTATGGGCATAAAGCACCCATTTCCGCTTCCAGCTGCTGAGGATCTATAGAAGGCTGACCATAAAGTGATGTTTATGTAGTCTGTCAAATTTCAGTCTCAGCAAGTATGTGGCTTTGGGGACCATCTGGTCCACGTTAAGAGTCAGAAGCAGATTTCTGCGTCACAGAGAAACCTGGTTTTAAAAATCTTTTTCCAAAATGGGACTCTGGAAAACCTAGATGTGCCAGCAACCATGAAGTCAGAGACCCTGAGAGCCTTGAAGCTGTCCGCAGGGCAGGCTAAGCCACACAGCCAGGAGCCTCCAACTCCTGTACAGTGTGCTTAGGTTTGAAAGAAAAAAAAAGTCATCAAACTGTACTTCCATGGAACAGTTTGAGCCTGACAAGTGCATTTTCCAGTGGAACACTTTTTCGTCAGAAAGCTGCTGTCTAGCTTATAAAAGAAACCTATATTAAAGTCTGAATGTTGCTTCTTTGAGACAGAGGGGGTGTTCTTAAATCGTGCATATTTGTAAAATGACTTTGAAAATAATTAATTTTGAAGGTTAAATTAATTGATATTTATGAGGCGATTAGACACTATAGCAATAAATCCCCATAAATAAAGTATTCAAGGCAATAAAAAATAATTTACCTCATGTAAAATTATGGAATCCATCAATCAAATTGTAAAGGCTCTATCATGGCACTTACTTTGAACAGTTACCCACTGTGTGTTAAATAGAGCATATTTTCCTGCTGATATTATAAGCTATGAATACTAAAGAAGTGTTTTGTATTCTTATAAAACTGTTTTCCTGAACAGCACTAGAAAAAGAATTCAGTTATAAAATCTGATTTGTAATGATAAAACAAGCAAAAACATGTCTATATACCCTGAAACTGCCTACAGCACCTTCCTTTCACTCCAAAGCCCAGAGAAGGAATAGAGAATCTCAGAACAAAGCCATTACCATTGAAATGTAAAAAAAAAAAAAATCCTCTATTTTATTTTAGAAACACTTAATGAACTTGTAAAGTATAAAAGTATTTCTGTAATGGCATGGTGCTGAGAGACAGGATGGCTGATGCCCAGATTTTCATCAAAGATGTCCAAATTAAACAAGATATTATGTCTTTGATTAATGATATGCAAGTAGAAATTCAGTAGCAAAGTGAGCTGAATTATCAAAAGACATTAGACATGAGTCATCAACTAGAAAAATCCTGGAACAGCAGAGCGAAAAAGGTTTATCTGGAAACTCTGCTAACTAACACCTGAGAGTGGCAGTTTTGCACAGATATTGACAGCACCTGCATGCACCAAACCAGAAGACATTCTTTCCAGAAACAGCCCCAGGGGCCCTGCCCCCGTTACCAAGTAAAGGGTGGGTCCCTTCCCAGCCTGTGGGGAATGAGCGGGCAGAGCGGCAGCATCGGCTCCTTGGGATGCATCACTGCCTCCAGCCGGCACAGCCTCTCAAATAAAAGGTTCCTTTCTCCACAGGGCAATACTGATGTCACCCACGGAAAGGACAGACTGCATCTGTCCCTCCCATGCTTCCAGAGCCCTGGCTCAGCAGGGATGCGTGGCTGCCCGGCTGCCCCGACCTGCAGCCATTACCCAGGCACTGCGGGTGGATTGGCAGAGTGGGAACACAGAGGTAAAAACAGAGAAGCAAACCATGTTAAGCTTGGCAGAGTCTTCTTATCGGCTATAACCAGGCAGCAAGGGTACATGACAGCCAGAGAAGTGAGGGGGACTTTCAAACACCCTGTGTGAAGCCGGCAGCAGCGAACACCCAGCCCGGGAATGGCAGGGACAGCTCTGGCATTGGGGCTGTCCTCTCCGGGGTCCCGGCACAGCCCCGTGCTGCAGCCTGCCGGGGGGAGGGCTCGTTCTCTACATCCCCACTCTGCCCTCCCTGTGACCCCTCGAGGAAATTACAGTCCTCTCCGGAAGAAAGCATTGCCCATCTGCAACTCCCATGGGAGGAAGAGTTTCTGGCACTGCTGTGAGCGAGGCTTCAGGCAGAAATTTTGTCAGCAGCACTGCCATGCACCGGCCAACGCTGGCGTAATCTGCGCTGAATCAAACCCAAAGCACGGGTCTCAAATAAATTAGACAGAGACCAGACAGAGTGGGAGAGAGCAGCTGAGAGAGCAAGAGAAACAGCTGACCACCAGTTAGAGAGCTGGGACGCAGGGATACTGGGAAGGGTCTCTCATCGCTCCCTCAACTCGTTTTTCCTCTCCCTAGGAAAACATACGGGGATTCTTCCTTGCAAGAGAACGTTTCATGAACAACTTCTATTAACTATTTGGCTGCAGTGGTTAGCATATGTCCCAGTTTTCTGGCAGAAAAATACAATTTAAAGCAATATCATCAGCCAGCAGTTGTTTTTAGAGAATGCTTTGTCTATTTTCCTTCTTATGTGGGTAACTCTGGTAGCTGCTAAAACTGTACCCAGACCTATTTGCTGATCATTTCCACATAAAATTGGAATGATGTTTCCATGCTTGCACTGGGCAGTTAAAAAGAATGACAAACTGCACCTGAGGCTGGTCTTAAAAATCTGCTTGTTAAGGCTCCAGAATGTGACGATGAATAGCTTTTACTAGTAGGTTTCAAGAGACACAAAATCAGATCTATACCTTTTGCTGTAAACCAGCTTTATGTACCTACTAAACATCTCAGTGTCTCAGAATAAATACTAAATGCACAGACTGGAGCAGCTCGGCTGACTCCACTGGAGTTTTACTCAGCTTTCCCACAGAATCAAGAACTTCTATCGCCAGATATAGTCCAAACTTTAGTGGACGCAGCAATGAGCAACCTGATTTAAGTTCACCCTGCTCTGAGTGGGGGTTGGACCACATGGCCTTCCAAGATCCCTCCTCACTTAAATGACACAAGCCAAGTATGCATAAATTAGAGGTCGGTATCTAAAGCACCTCCTTTAGCTGTGCTGGCACCTACCCCCTCCTCCAAGGAGCAGCAAGCAAAGCAGAACTGGGAAGGGAAGATCTGGTTCCTGAAGCTATTTATTTCAATCATATAAAAGAAAACCCTACCAAAGTATGCTATACTCTGTAACAAACACAAAATTTAACTTCTATCATACTATAAAGAATAAGCATGCACTTTTAAGCAAAATATGTTTTTTACATACAAAGGATTGCATCTGATGTACTCATTTTTACAGTGCAATAAGCAAGCCTGTGCCGTGCAGAGAGCCTAATATGATAACTGTTTCTCACTCTGACAGTAAGGATACCGCTGTCCCAGAATCCTGGCTCAGTTCGACTAAAAAAATAACACGCTGAGCAGCTCTACGGGTTTCTCTGGCTCTGGCCAGAAGTTCAAAATGACATGCAAGTTTCCTGCAGCAACACTGAACACTTTTCTAACCCTAACCTCCGTCACACTGTGACAGCTAAATGCAGCAATCCAACAACAGCATTGACATTAAGAGAATTCTTCCGCAATTGCTCCGCAATCCAACCCTGTCTTTTGCAGGACACGCTCATCTAACCTGACAGCCAGGCATTGTTCTCATTCATAGCCAGGGACAGACTCGTTTCTGGCATGTATTCCTTCATTGTTCCACTTGAGAATGTCAACGGGTCCAGTTCAAAACCCATCTACATGGCTGTATAAGACCCGTAAAGTACATCACCACAAGAAACTGTCTGCCGGGCCAGACAAGTGAGTGGATAAAGAGGAAAGATCCATCAGGTACTTTCTTAAAACACACACAAAAAAAAACAAACGAAAAATATATATTCAGAGAACAAGAAGTCTTTTCTGTCTGGTAGCATTAAAAACATCCCATGGGAAATGGATGTAACTGTGGGCTAAGGCAACACTTAGCAGTCCAGATGTCACTTCCAGAACAGGAGGGGAAAAGGGAGACATCATTTCACACCTCCAGGTCTACTCCCCACACTGACCATGTACCCACTAATGGTTACTGAGGGGGCAAACCTCTAAGAGTTTCCCAAGGGAAAGCACCCAGGGAGCTCAGGATTTCCACCAGCCCGTGCCCAAGCTGAGCAGCAGCACAGGCTGGTGTGGGGCACGCTGGCCAGGCAAACCCAAGGCCAGCCAGCCCCTTGTGAGGCTTCCCTGGAGGCTGCAGGTTGTGCTGGTACCACCCACCATCCCCCATGGAGGACACCCAATCCTTCAGGGAGTCTCCTACACCTGACACTTGCACCAATATTGTCAGAGAACGACGCCCTTAGGCGTTAAGCAATACTATTAATTTATGTAGTGGGCTTAGGCTTCAGTAGCCTTAGGCTACTGAAGATTTATTTTAGGTAAGTTATCAGTATTTCTCCTCCTTTCACTACAAACTATTCTACCCTTTGTCTCTCTCCTTGCTGGGACAGTGACTCCACGTTTTCAAAAGGCCAATTACCTGCTCATCTGCCTTAAGGAAACAGGGAAACCCTGTTTTAGTTACATTGTCCCTAGCAGACACTGGTAATTTACTCTGTACACAAGGAAAAGAAAAAGATGGAATATTAGCGGGAAAAACAAGAAAAGAGAGAGGAAAATAATGTTCCTGAAAGGAAACAAATTTTAGTTTGAAACCTCAGCTGAACATCACTGGATATTCTGATGTCCTCCAGCAAAATATGAGAGGGAAGCTTGAAAATGAGGATGAAAATGATTATGACTGTAGACAAAAGAACTGTGGCTTTCATTTGGTATTTCTGAGGCTATAATGGTCATGAATCATTTCATAAAATGAGAAGTAGAAAGGAAAACAACAGATTCTCCAGCAAGTCAACATCGAAATTATTTTTCCAGATAAAAGCTAGACCCCCTTCATACTTCAGTGAAGATCTATAAGCAAAACCAGAAGGCAGAGGTTTTAATTTAACAGGCAGTATTTTACATCCCAATGTACCTTCCAAAGAAGAGCCTGACTTTACTGAACTGTCACAAAAACCCCAAAAGATTGTCCTCATGCCTTTATCTGCACACCAGCCTTAGCACGAATGAGGCTGTTCAGTAGGTCTGAAATCCTTTTTAAAAGATTAAACAAATAAAACTAGGTGGGAAAGTGAGAATGGATGAGAAAACAACCAAAGGAGAAATGTAAGATTGAAAAGCTACAAATGTATTTCCCAGCACAGTGCAATTGTTAATCAGAAACACTCCAGACCACAATTGCTCCATTCTACAAAAATATTTACTGAGTCCGGGGAGCAAGACCAAAGTGAAAGACATGCCTCTATATCCTCTTCATCTTTAGGGTTCAGCAGGGAGATGGAGAAGGAGATGGGAGTCACTCTCATTGCAAAACAAAAAAGTTAATGATTAATTTCTTACTATTTTCATATGTGA
Organism: Anomalospiza imberbis; assembly: GCF_031753505.1. Classification (NCBI taxonomy): domain Eukaryota; kingdom Metazoa; phylum Chordata; class Aves; order Passeriformes; family Viduidae; genus Anomalospiza; species Anomalospiza imberbis. Next base: position 10,658,653 of record NC_089693.1, on the reverse strand, counting down.
ACATTCAAAGATCTCATGGTCCTAAAATCTTATTTAAGTAGAGATGGCCTCCTATTACCCAGTGTCTACCACATTTTTACCAAGAGGAAATTTTCCTAGTGATCTATACAGCTAAATATTTGGGGTCTTTCATTTTGGGTAACACTATTCTAACAATCACAGGTTGCTCAGTCCATGAACATATTTAAAGTGACCCTTGTCAAAAACTGTATTGAAGCTCATACACTAAACATTCAAGTTTGCAGCATGGAAGAGGAATGACAAAGACTGTCCTAAGTGAGCAGCAATGCTGAGCAACACACCACAGGAAAGGAAAATAAACATACAGAGAAACAAAAGCTGTAATCTTATTTGATAAGGACAACTGTAAGTGAAGCTGACAGGACTGTTCCTGCCAAGCTCTGACCCAGAGATCCTCCCTTTGCTCCCATATCAACTGAGAGCAGCCCTTTGCTTACTTCAAGTCTGCATTCTCAAGCCCAGCACAGCCCCAAAGGTTCAGACACCAGTGTGAAGCTGCACATAGAGCAGAACTTAACCAGTGAGCAAGGGAAACAGACCCAGGTGATACAGAATCTGATTAACAGCTGGTGGAACCACTACTGAACACAAAATGTATCCTGTCCTGGCTCACAACAGGGGAGAAGTCTACTTTTATAAAACTTAAGTAGGGTCTTGACTGAGGAAAAGGGTAGCTATGCCTAGCCAGAGTTTCTTCAGTCTCCTTGAAACAACTCTCTCAGGAAACCTGCACTGCAAACTGCACATTACTGCACCCTGCTCCAACAGGACACACTTTCTGCAGGCGCTGTTCTTTCCCCAACTCTTTATGCCTCCAGTTTCTAAAGACAGCATATCCCTGTCAATAAAAGTTCAATTAAACACTAACAAACTGAGATCAGAAAGTCACCACCACACATAAGATTAGACAACTGCACACCAAATCCACAGAAGAAAAGTATTACTTGGAACACAAAGAAATAAACAAAGTACTATCCATGACATCTCTTGTGTCTGAGTAAGGGCTATGGGATTAATCTGTTTCTAACCTGCCAAGCAATTATGTCGTAGCAACAATCAGCCTTTAAGGACCCCTCAGGATGTACCTTCTTGCAGTGGTTTAGTGGACACAAAGTGACAGCCCTGATGTGAAACACACAAAGCCCACCACAGGCCAGCTGTGACTGGTCCTGCAGCATCTGGGGCAGTGTAGCAGGCCAGCATGATACAACCAAGAGCTAAGCAGACAAAAATGAATAGACAGATAAATGAGGGGAAGAAAGGAAAAGAATTACATTCAGTCTTGCCTTCCTGATGTTCAACATGTCATCTTGGCACAGTGGTGCTGGGTGACAGGAAACCTGCTTCATCTTAGTTTCCCAGGCTGATTTAACAACATTTCCAAAAACAATCTTGTTTCATACAGTACGTCAAGAATGCTGCTACACTGCTGATTGTAGCCTTTTTCCTCTGCTTGCTCTATTTATAACCCATTACCATCAAATGGAAGAAATTAATTATCTAATGTATTTTAGGAGAAGCACATGGCACTTCAAAACCATTTGTGTCCCGTGACAATATAATATGAGAAAGATCACAGAGAGGAAGACTGGCTAAGCTGTCAGAAACAGAATCACATGTGCCTCAGAGCCTCCCACTGAAAGGGAAACTACAATAGTATTCACCAAGAGTTTTAACCACAGGTTGCACTGGCATGCCCAAAATGAATAAAGTCCTAATTCTGCCTTACAAACTACACAGGCCTAGAAGTCTCTCCCCAAAACTGATAAACCAGAATTCGGATTAAGGCTGTGCCCTCTAAAGAGATGGTGTCCAAATAACACAATTCAGATATCTAAATGGAGACTACAAGAACTACAAAGCCCTGAAGATTATTTACTTTTTACTGTTTTTCTCCTGCTCCACAAAGTCACACATACATCAAATCACATCACACCAAAACAGAGGAAACATATATATGAGGCACAGTGCCAATATCTCTGAACTCATTTCACTCCAGAACTAGATTTCCAAGGATCATGTAATACCAAAAGAACAGTACCACAACCATTGGCAAATATATTCAGAGAGGTGCAGAATATTAACACTACGTGCAGTTGCCAAAGACTTCAGTTTCCACACAAGGATATGCTGGAATAGAAGTTCTTCATCCTCCATGTAAGCTTTACCCCACAGGCGCAGAGGACTGGAAGGAGGCCAGCCATGCCACCTGGAAGCCAGGTGAGTGCTCCAGCACATGGGGTATTACAGCAACTTGCATGTATTTTTAATTAAGTTTTTTATTTCCAAGTATTCAGGCTGCCTCCCGCTTGCAGAGTAGCATTGACAAGGTGTTGCACCAGCAGCTGCCCAGAGGTGTGTAGGCCACAAGTGGCAAGAAAAATCTTTGAGGTTTTTCACTATAAACAAATATTTACCAGTACAGAAAGTCTGCTTTCCTTCAGCAGGCTTTTAGCGGTAAAGATTGGTTTAAAACGAAAACCAGAAGCCCTAATTATATAGATGAACACTAGAATTAAGTTATAGATTAATAAGATTATTCTATTTCAGGGAACACTGATGCACAAAAACAGTCAACTCCAACCAAGTTTATTCAGGGAAGTGTATCAGTAAACCTGTGGTCTTCATTTGAGATACCCAAAAGATACTGGTCCAAAAAGCTCAATCCCCTGTTGAATACCTTTAATCCAAGAATTTTATGAATCCTTTTGGAGCCAACTATTCTGTTCCCCAATATTCACTATAATTTCAACTTAATAAAAACAAAAAAATTAAATAATTCTTGCACAAATACATTTTATTAGTCTCCTAACTAGAAACATGTCAGAATTCAGCTATCTTGAAGAAATTTCAGTTCTTTCAAAATTCCTGCTGTTTGTTAAGCAAATAATTGCTTTCTTTGGTCATTATATAGAGAAGAGACTGATAAACAAGACAAACATTGCTTAAAATGTTATTAGGAACTGAGTGATACTCATTAGTGTTTGAAGTCTTCTAGCATCCTCAGAAAATGAGGGATCTTAATTAATGCTAAGATCTTTGGGTACAAATTCAGAAAAATACTAATCAAAACACCAGTATTTTTTTTTTTTTTTGCTTTATATTTAAATGATTGAACCATATAGGAATGGTTGTCTTCAAGTATATATTGTTTGGAAAGAACTTCCTGTTCATGGCCAGTTTTGTAGAGTTTATTTCTTACAGAAGTTGACACTGCATTTTTGGGTGTTTAAGGGGTAGCAGGATAATGGTTTGATGCCCTATAGCTCAATACAGTAACATCTGTGATAAGTTCTGGGGATCTGGAGAAGTGTCTCACTAGCAGCTTATTATTTTAACTTACTGAATCAGAACGGATTCCAGCAACATTTCCATGACCACATAATCTAGTTATGTTTTTTAATAATTACTGTCTTTATTCTGATTGCTTTCTGATCACTTAGAGACATCAGGCACCAGCACGTAAATATACATTGAATTAGGCCAAACACAGATGGCATTAAAAGGACTTCACCTTTAATGCCTCCAAAGCAGGATTGATTCAAACTATATAAGCAGCAAGTGTAATGTCTTAAAATGAGAACCTAAGAGGCACTTCCAAGTAATTTATAATTATTAAAATTAAAATATGCTTCTAGAATCACATTATACATTTGGACAGCTCATTGCCATAAACAATGAGGCAAAGGTCACACAGATGAAAGCAAACATCTCCTGCCAACAGCTTGCAGTAAAAAATGCAGTCAACAGCTTGCAGTAAAAAATGTTTAGTAGGAAAAATCATGAGAACTGAAACAGATCTTAAGCTTCTTCATTTTAACATGCAAGACCAGTATGCACACACAGAATAACCTCAATACTTTCAAATGCTGTAAGACTTCCAATAGTCATTATAATCAAACACATAAAATGACTGAAGAGTAAAAGAGTTTTCTTTAAAAAAGTATCTCCATGTGCCTTACAATCAGAGCAAGAGTTCATTTCAAAATGAAAAGAAAGTCTTAGTCAACTGTAATAACATGAAAATAAAGTTTCCCAGCATCTGTTATGACTTGTATTACAATTAAGAGATTCCCAAATGTATTTGTACTGATGAGCAAGTTAAAAAATACTATGTCTTCTTGTAAAATCATATTTTTAGTGCTTTAGTCCTCCAGTTACAATGAATAATGTATATACAGTTCCTATACATTCAAAATATGTTTTCCATCTGTCCTTCCAAATTTGTTCCGACCTTGTCTGTTAGAATGACAATTCTTTTTTTTCACATTGTACAGTACAGTACCACACCTAAGAAACTGCTCACAATTTCTAAACTGGAAATATCCAGCAGGATTCACCCAATAATGATCAAAATTACTGTCCTCCAAGCAATTAGGGAACGCTATATTCAGCCTCAAATCAGGGTTACAAAAGAAGGTCTAACAAGAAACCAAACTAATAATTTGTTTTGTCTTTTTCTCAGTTCATCTGGCAAATTATTACTTCCTTGTTAAGAATCTGCTTCCCAGGGGCACTCATTCACATTGGTAATATTCCAAAAACTGACCAAGATACAAAATAACTAAAATTTATGTAGACACTATCTCTAGATTTGCAGATTACTAAGCAGATATATAACTCATAGATAACATACGATAAAAGGAAGAATTATTGCAAAGGATATAAAAGATGGCAGGCTTCTGTTAAGTATAAGAATCAATTCATAAGATTAAACACTTACCGTAACCCATTTTAGATTCCAAAAATAATTAACACTTGAAATATCATCCCTGGATGCACTATGTCTAAACAGCATAGTTTAAAGTGACATTTACACACACCAAAGAAATTTTATCCTCAGCTAACATGCCTCTAACTTCCACCAAGTCAGCACAGTGTGCTAGATGGCATATTCTGTGCCACTGAGCAAAAGATTGTGTTTATCAGTTTGATATTATCTCAGAATCCTGTAACAACAAAGGTTACTAAAACACCCTAAAGAATACAGGCACTTTCTAAAAAATGTTTTTTCTTATCATCTTTTCTTGCTTGCAATTAGTCCCTCAAACTTTACTGTACATCTTTCTCACCTCCCAGATTTTGTCACATCTACTCTGGATCTGCTTTGTCCAACTATTTCTTTTGTGACAAGGTATAAGGAAATGATATAAAAGAGTCTGATTCTACAAAATCAGATCCATGAAAAATGAACCTGACAGCTTGCATCCATTTTTGCAGCATGCAAACCTGAAAACATAAACCTTTTTCAATCAGGCAAGCATTAAAAAAGCCAAGATTGTAAATCCAAATATAGGTAAAAAATACTATAGAACTACGAGGAAGTTAGAAAGAAATTAAAGCATATTCATCAAGGCCTCTAACAATAAAGTTGTAATAGCTTCTTTTTGAGAAAATGGGGGCAAAATAAGCAAATAGCTTGCATCTCTTACAGAAGCCTAACTATTTTAATACAATTTTTGTTACATTTGTCTTCTATCTGACAACAGAAAAAAAAAGGCTATGTGCTGAAAAGGCACACTGGATCACCTGAGAAAGGAAACTTCTTTTTTATTACTTCATTACAAACTTTTCACCTTTAGTGAACTAGATTTTCAATTGCACATGCACGCAATGCCTTTCAGCTGACTTCACAACTATTTTTGCATTGGAAAGGTGTTCCATTAGAATGGGGAAAAGTTTGCCTGACAGAGATTTAGCCTTTAAAAAATCCTCTCTCCTAAGCATGTACCACAATGTTTCTTAAGAAATTAAACTCTTGTATTCTTGGGCTCACTCATACTAGTACTAGATAGCTAGATAGCCTATATGTGAGCAAGATGGGTGGGTATCACAAAAGGCTCAAGGTGAAGATGAGAGAGGACAGCTGATGAAACGGGCATGCTGTGCGCTCCAGGCATCACCGTTACTCTGCTTTTATGCAAAGCAGAAGGGCGGGATGGAGGAGGAATGCACAAGCCCGCAGTGTGCCTTTATCTAAGGCCTTCCTAGAAGATAAATTAGCAACCTCCGCGCTGCTGCGGCTCATCCCCACGCAGCATCGCCCACCCAGCGGTGAAGTACGGCTGCAGGTCGCCGAGGACCCAGCAGCCCGTCCGGCGGGGGGGCTGGGAGGGTGGCGGGGCTCCGCGCCCCGAGCCCTGGCGCTGCCCTGCGGTGCTGCAGGCGGCGTCCGGCGGCCCCCAGCCCAAACCGCTCCTCGTATGGGCAGCCCCAAGGGGGCTCGGGGAGCTCTCGCACGCCCAGAGCTCCACCGTCAAGGGCTTCTGGCTATGGGTACACACACAAACGCACACACACACGCAGGCAGATGCGTGCCGCCTGCCCGGCCCGCGCCGCGGCACCCCGGGAGGGGCCGGGGCCGGCCCCGCACCTACCCTTTGAGCGCGTCGTGCCCGCCGCCGTGCCCTCGCCTCTTGGCCCGGCTGGACCGGCTCTCCTTGGCGCTCACCCCCTCGGTGTGCCCGGCGGCGGCGGCACCAGCCTGGGACGCCCACAGCACGGCAACTCCCAGGGCAATCCCCAGCAGCCGCCCCCGCCACATCGCGTCCCCCGAGCCCCCGGGCTGCGAGCGGCCGCTGCCTCCTCTCCGCCGCCGAAGACTGCCGGTCCTCGCCGCCCTGTCTCCGACCAGCCTCTCCAATGCGAGCTGCGAGGGAAGAAATGGGGAGGAAGGGGAGTTAGGGACCGAGGAAAAGCGGCCGCGGCCACCCCGCGCCCCCCGCCGCCTGCCCCCGCGCCCCGGCGCCGCCGGCCCCCGGCCAGCCCGGCGCTATCGCGCCCGCGAGAGGCGGCGGCCGCGGGGGACGGCGAGGGGCTGCCCGGCGCCGCTCGGGCTCTGCCTTCCCTCCAGCAGCATCCGCGGGGCTCCCGCACCCGCCGCGAACAGACCGCGGCCGCCACCACCGCTCCCGAAGCCGCTGCGGGGCTGGAAGCGTCCCCTGGGCACGAACCCTCCCGGCTCCCGAGCCGGGCACCGCCAGAGCCGCAGCGGCCAGAGCGCCGCGGGCAGGAGCCCCGCGCCCAGCCCGCCCGCCCCGGGAGAAGCCGCTGCGAGGGGCGCGCACCCGCTGGAGCCGCCGCCGCCGGCTGCCGTTCCCGCTGCTGTTCCAGCTGCGGCCGCTGCACCCGCCGCTAATCCAGCTGCGGTTCCAGCTGCCCCCTCCCTCCTCCTCCTCCTCCTTTTTCCCCTCCTCTCCCCCCCCCCCCCTCCTCTTCAAGTATCGCCCGCCCAACCCTTTCTCGCGAGAGAGAGGGGAATAAAAATGTTCCCCCCACCCCCGAGCCGCCAACCCGGGGCTCCCGGCGGTGCCCGGGCAGCTCCTGGCCAGCCGTGCCGTGGGTCACCTGCGGCCGGCCCGGGGCTGGCGGGATGCTCGGCCCCGAGAGGCTCTCCGGGAGCCGCGGGAAGGGTGCAGTGCTGCCCGGGAGGACGCGGCGCTGCCGCTCCGCCGCTCCGGAGGCAGCTGCAGCCAGGCAGCGCTGCCAGCTCGGGTTACCCCGCGGGTCCCCGGCTCACACGGCGGCAGAGGCATCAGCGCCTGGGCTAGCCTTAGTGCTGCGCCAAGTGTGTCATACAGGAGTGGGGGGAACCGAAGGCAGTGCACGCCTCTGCCTCCATCTAAATGCATCTAGATCTGTATATGTAGAGATATCTACTTCCTAGAGGTGCAGCATTTTGCATCTACAGCTTATGAAAAATAATACAAAGGTATCTGTTTCCCTTATAAGGAAAAATAGCATGGATGGTGGCTTTACCGGAGAGGCTGCTGCAGAATGAATAATGCGCTTTCTAGCAACTAACATGGCACAGACACCAAGGCACCGAACTACTCCTAAATCTCCACAGCCAGCTCCAGAGCAAGTGCCTGCCTCATCATTCTCAAGGAAAGAAAGCCCTGCTGTTTTTATTCATGGTTTAAATCAAAAAGAGCAAACCTGAACTACCAGCACCTGAAAGTTAGAAAGGTTTTATACTGAAATAATTGAGCAGGGAACAGAACACAGTTAACAGAGTTCAAGCCCAGATTCTATACGCTCCAATCAAGTAACTCTCTGTACCAGGATTATCCAATTTCAACATAGACAGGAAATACAAAAACCAAACCAAAACAAACAAATTAGACTAAAAGTAAATAATGCAATCTGCTGCTGCTCACATATAAATACTTTGGCAGAAATGTTGGATTTCCTAAATTTCAGGTATTTTCCCTTTTTGTTAGTTTCAGGTAGGTACTGATAGTTAGTGGTTCTGTATTATTGCATTGATGTTGCAAATCCTCAGCTGCATTGCAGCTTATTTGCTTATTTCATAAGCAAGCGGCTGACCAGGCACAGCAACTGCCAAACCACCTACTCAAAGATAAATGCATGGTGTATTCTGCCACTAAAACAGTATCAGAAGAAAAGGAAGTAGTGTGTGAGATTTCCTAGTACCAATCTGTTTACAGCTGATCTGTAATGGTGACACAAGATATGACAGATGCTAGTTGAAATATACAGTTTGAATCAGTTTACAGTAGTTTATACATTACATATATAACTATGCATTTTCCTTCTAAACATACATAGAAGTATTTAAACTATATACTAACCACAACAGCAGCTTTCTAATAATTTTGGCTGATTTTTATCATCAAGAGAAGTGTTAGATTCTTCAAATTATAAAACAGTCATTTGATATTGACCATTTCAATGCCACTGTTTAACAGTGTAGTGTTAAGACTTTCAGATGGAAAGTATAAGGTAAAATGTAGATGTGAAATACAATGAGATAATGGCCCAAGAAAGAAGTAATGGGGTACAGAGTATGCCACCTCAATGTGTCTGAACAAGGCTCAAGACAGTAGCAGCTCACACTTTATACCACTATTTTGTAACTTGTACAAAATGAACTAATTAACTTATTCGGCAAGCAAAGTATTACTGATTTGCAGTTTGCACCACAGAAGTAGAAGTTAGGGGTTGTGATTAATGATAAACATTGATTTTTGTTACAATTTAGTTGGATAAATAGGAATTTGATTTTTCAAAGTTTTTGTTTGTCTGACACATACAAGCATACAAGATTAAGATTTTTTTTATGGCTATGCTTGTTGAAGAGACAATATAGCATTGCCTGAAGTGTTTTGTATTTCTTTTGCAGAGTCAAATTAAATTTTGCTCAAAACCAAAAAGAGCTGAGGATAAAAGTGGTAGTAATTATCCCTTGTATTAAGAAATTCAGGACAAGTAGTACATTGATATACAGTTCTCTTCCTTCACTATCATCTATGCATACAGCAAAATCTAAGCATTTACTTAGTTAATGTAGAAGTTAAACTGAACCTGCAAGAATGTCACTAGATATTTACTAATTATGTTCAAAATGTGAAAATAGAATTTACCAGTAAACAAAAGTGAGTTATGAAAGGAATTCTTGGTTGCTATTTACTCCAACATTCTTTTGGTTTCAACATTTTCTGTTTCAACCACTTTAATTTTGTGGTTGAGCTACTAGAAAAATATCTAGTCTGTGTCACAGGCTAATGGGGCGACTCTCTCATATCTTCTAGCACATTTTATGATGTATTTTTTGGTATCTTGCATGGTTGCAGAAATGTGGATTACACTATATGAAGTAATGTTACATGATATGTGGGCTGGAAGTTCATTAATCTAGTGAAACATGCAGCACATCATCAACTTCTGGTGTGTCATTTTAAAGAATGTGCTTATACATTACAAGTATTTACATTGTTGACAACTATAAAATGGTGCCCACCTGGGTTCTCAAACCACTAGAAAAATACACTGTCACAAGCCAAAGACTTAACTTCTGCTCTCTGCTGCTGAACAGAGCAGACCCTGCTAAAAGGGTCATCCACACTCTTTCCCACAGCCACTTGAGTTTCTGCAAACATTTGGACTCTGAAGAACATCTAGACAAACAGATTTCTATATGGTCTCCAAAACACTTGTCAGCCACTTGAAGTTTCACTTAAGGGAAAAAAAAAAAACAAGTAACTAAGGAGCAGTTCTGATACTCCAGCTGAACACCATTTCCTGTGACAAACGGAAAGACAAAGTCTCAGATTAACCAAGATCCAGAAACTCAGTGATATTTGACCAACCATGGAATCAAACCCAAAAATAAGACACCAAGAACAAGACATGTAACATCATTGCAACAAGCACAGCAGAATTTTCCATAACATTTAAGCAACTCTTTTTCCACAATGTTCATTCTTCCAGGTGATTTTGAGGATCTTATAGGTGTATTTTGCAGGGTCTACGTGGCATGGATTGTGGTGGCAGGGCCTAAAACCTGGCCAGGATAATTACAGGTAGATTGATTATAAGTAGGAATGATAAAAAAAGACAAAACCCACACTTTACAGTTGGCTATCACCTGGGAAACAATGACCCTAAATATTTACATAACTTTACACACATTTTAAATCAAGTCCAGTATATTCCTCTAGTAAGACATCCTACTTGCTAACCGTGCCTTAGTGTACTCCCTGTGCTTATCACCATCATGTACAGAAATCATTTTACACAGTGCCCAAATTATTCACATGTAACTGATCCTTGGAGACATACTTACTCGTCCTGCTGTTTGGTTTACATAAAAAACACTGAACTGAGTTTTTCAGTGCTGGTGATCTTCATGCTCAGCAGCAGAGATGCAAAGTACTGCTCTCCCTCCTTGCTGGCCTTTGGCTGGCCAGTCCTCTTCATCTTACTCAAACACTCCTTCCTCTCCTCCTGAAGGATGGTTAGCAGAATAGTCATATTGCAGGCAAACTGTTTTGAACTGCGGCAAATAAAAAAAATCTTGTCACTAGAAGTACTGTGATAAGTTGGGAGCTCACTTCAAAAAGTTTTTCTTTATTTCAATTTGTATGAACTTTTGCAATAATTGCATTTTTTTTAAATCTGTGAATTTACTCTAACCCAAGTGAGCAAAAAAAAGTATGTCCATCTTACATATTTCTTTATTAAGAGGGCCTTTATTATGCCAATGAAAACAAATAGTGTGGGAAAGTTTTAGTGTGTGTATTTTTTTTAAGTACATTAGAAGCACAAACAGTAATTACATCCAGACAACCAATTAACTGGTTTAAATCTAAAAAAATAAAATAAAAAAATTAGGTAACTCAAAATAAAATACATCCATTTTCCTTAATGCTGTTTGGTCAGACAAGCTGTGATAAGTAGCTATGGAATCCATTATTAATAGATTAGAGGACATATTTCACCCAAGACTTTTACTTCATTTTTACAAATGGCTTAATTGAAGTTTTTGTCTGTCAGCAGAGTTTACAGTGACGGAGAAAGAAATCCAACCTACATTAACATATAATTGCATAATTTGTGATACTGTGCAAAGTGTTGTTGTAATATTTCTGTAATATAAGAACTATGAGAGGAAATAAAATAAGTTCTTTCTCGGCTTAGACATTCAGGGCCTATGCACTTCTGCAGAAATTACAATATTTTATCTCAGTTGTATCCTAAGTGAGCATAAACCTATTACATTTTATTATATTCAGAACACATCTCTCCTATTTATGCCTCTATGGAACAGTTTAACACAGATAACAGTTTAACAGATGTTATGTTGTCCTAAACAAAATTACATCTTTAATTTACAAGAAGGCAAATTTTTATATCGCCCCACCAAAACCCTTACATTTCTCTTTACTAAGATCTGAAGGAAACAGATGCTCTTTCTCCTCCAAAGCACCTGGATTCCTCAGCATCAGTGACAAAGAAAGTACAAGGAAACTCAAGAGAGACCCTAATTCAGACATTCCCTTCTCAGCACTTTTTTAGGAAGGTTCTCTACCCTATTCATAGTTGGTTTTGTTTGTAAAGCTAGATCTCATTTTAAATCAATCCTTACCCAGTAAGGGTGAAACTTATCCTATGTCTCCATTTACTGAAGGCAGATCCATTATCAGCGTTACTCTTTAGGGGGTCCTAAAGAAAATAATTAAACCAGAAGAAATCCAAACACTTTCATTCTATCTTCCAGGTAGGGGAAGCACAACCTATTTTTGTAAGACTAGTGTTGAATAAAAACATAACTAAAATACAGTGGAATTTTATTTTTAATCTCAATCTGATATACATATAGTGATGTATTTTATTCTATGTACTGCTAGAAAACCTATCTTAACAATAGCAATTGCTTCTTTGACATAAAAATAAGAATTTTAATCCTGCCCTAGTGAAAGAAAAGTAAACATATATATTACTACTTTCTGTCAGCTAATAACCCTGTCAAATTTAATGGGAATTTTGCCACAGTAACAGTTGCAAGCCAAGCTTCCTCAGTCTTACATTTGTCTCCAATGACCTCTTAAATCCCACCTGTAAATTCAGAAGCAAAGTGAAACAGATTTCATGACTTAGCATAAAATGCCAACTGTTCGGTGACTTTTCAGGCTAAAACACTGAGCAAAATGGATACAGCTTTTTATCCAAATTAATACATTCCAAGTGGGTGGAAATCAGTAACCAAGAGCCTCTTCTTTAAACTGATTTATGCAGAACTCCCTACTGACTCCAACAAAGACAGCTGAATCAGGCCCTACATTCCTTCAAACACTGTCAGCAAGGGATTGGGTGTCTCTGCCTCTGTTTTCCATCCTAGTGTTCCTCTGGCTATGTGATGTCTCAGTTGATAGGGAGTTGCCCCATGATGCAGTTAAAATAATAAAATAGGTAATAGGAGACAAGGGATTAGACTCTAAACCCACCACATTCCATTTGCAAGGCCCTTCCTTTGAGAAATAACACTATGAGAGCATTGCATACAGCTCTGATAGAATCAATGATGAGTTTAAATAGGAAGGGACTTGTGAAAGTCCTTCAGTCCAGTTCCCTGTTCAGAGCAGGACCAACTTAAGTATGGGCTGCTCAGGCTCTATCCAGACGAGTTCTGAATTTCTCCAAGGATGGACACCCCACTTTTCTGGAGTAACCTACTCCATTGTTTCACAACCCTTGCTGTGACAATTTTTTCTTAACACTTAGTAGGAATTTCCCTTTCCCAAAATTTGTGCCTGCTCTTCATCCTACCACTGCTCACCACCCACCAGAGCCAGGCTTGCTCCAGGTGTCAGTGGCTTTTGTGTTTGGGGGAGACTGTGGTTTTTCTGTGCCAGGGTGCCCAGAGCTGGTTACAGTACTGCAGATGCAGTTTCTAAAGTACCAAGAGAGGTAAAGAATCCCTTTCCTGCGCTCCCATAACACGGCCCATGTGCAGTTGGCCGCCTCTGCTGCGAGAGCGCCGCTGACTCACGGAGGACAGGGATGAGTCTTTGGCCAGTAAAGAGCTCAGAACAGCTCTGAACTGCACTTTCCTTTATTCAGTAACTTTCAAAAGGCTGACTTCATTTCCTCAGGTTTTCTAGATACCAGGAAACTGAGACAATCTCATCTAGAGTCTGTGATTTCTTACCGGGTATAAAATCATTTGGGGATTTCCCTCCCACTTTGTCTGTTGAAAGTATTAAAATTGACTTACTGAGGATCCCTGGGGCATTATTTTATCAGGTTCACAAGGTTCAGCAGCCAGCTTTCATTGCCTCAAAATGTCCATCTGATGCAAGGTCTTTATACATCACGCTGGATAGAACATGATTTATTAATACATACATCTTTAATATACTGCATTGTACACTTCCAGTACAGTTACTTGGATAAATTCAGCCCACAGACATCAACAGGAAGCTTCCTATTAACTCTGAGTTTCCTTTTTAGCCCCTTCTCATTTATGCATTGGCTCAACTCATGGCAAACTGATTTATTTGCAGTATATAGATGCTCTACAGCTATTTTTTAGGATAAAATCAGGTTGCCTTTACTTATAAGGAAACACAAAATAAAAATTGCAGTTAATTAAAAATATATTCATTTTACCAGTAGCCAAATTAAGTAAAAGCTTTTTGAGGAGGAAATTGCAATAGATTCCACATACTGTGGTTCAAAGTGGGAATGAGAAGGGACAGAAAGAAAGCTCTGTATGCTTTTTGGAGTTTGAAAACCATTTTTTCTCTCCTACAGAAAATTAAGATACAGGGATAGAGTTAAAATCTATTCCTTAGAACACTTGAAATGAAAATAACATTTACTAGTTTCTAGTATTCTAGTACAAATTATTCTGATTATGTTTAAATGAGGAAAGAAATTACAACAATAAAAAAATCTTTTCAGCTTTTTTTTAAATACAGAATTACTGCCTCTACAATGTCCCTAATGGTTTACAAATTATCAGCACCAGGTCCACCCAAAATTGCTCTTACTGTGATGAATGGGGTGGAGTTCAGAACAGATTGAGCTGCTACATTTCTTTTTTAAAGAGTCAGGTTTTGACACTTTACAAATTTGAAATAAAGATGTTGAACGCTTTTTCTAGCTTCATGAACTCCATTCAATACCAAGAAAAATACCACATAACTTCAGACAAATAAGAATAGAGGTCAAACAGGCACAGAGTCAGCAGAGGAAATGTCACTTGAAACACATGAGGGAGAGCCAAGGAGAAATACTTGACAAGAGCTTGGGAGAAAGGACACCTATATCTATCTATCTATAGATATATGGATATGTATCAAGGCTGACTTTTCTGACTGTTGTTCATCAGTAAAAGGAAGGAAGTGTCATTTTATGGCTGAAAAGTGGATGATGTAAATAAGGAGATTCATGGTGCCTTTTCAAGATAAGGAAATCTTTCAGAGCCTCCAGACCAGACACATTTTATGATAAACTATTGGGAAAACAGAGTTTCCCTGCATTGCAATGATCTCAAGAAGCTTCCCTTGGCACTACAAGCCTAGTCCAAGCCCAAGATATTTTCTTTTCCTCCCCACTTATTTCAGTGGAGTTCAGAGCATGCCCTGACTTCAGTGTGGTGAATGCAATTCCATCAGTTAAGCTAAGCTAGAGCAGTGACATTTCTAAAAAGAGCCTATTACATGGATTTGAAAGCTTTATGGAGAACTGGAAACAATTCCTTCCATACAGTAGGCTACAAAGTCTTTCTCTCTGTTCAAAGTATGCAATCCTCTGCATTCATTGGTCTGTACATGAGGCTCTTTACCTACTTGGGGTTTAGTCACAAACAGTGACCTAACAACAAAAAGACCTAACAGTGACCTAACAACAAAAACAATTCCTTCCATACAGTAGGCTACAAAGTCTTTCTCTCTGTTCAAAGTATGCAATCCTCTGCATTCATTGGTCTGTACATGAGGCTCTTTACCTACTTGGGGTTTAGTCACAAACAGTGACCTAACAACAAAAAGTCTGTGCAGTCTTGCTGACTAAATATTCAGAGTCCTGCACAGTGAAAATACAAAGCAAAATTCCAAAAGCATTCTCTAAACCAAGAAATAACTGCTTTTTGAATTTACTCAAACTTGTAAAACATAAGACTTCCGAATTCACATATGTATCATGCTCTAATACACATGTTCAAGAGTGTCAAATTCAGAGCTAAATGTCTTATAAAAACAATTGTACAGCAGATCACTGATACGTATGTGCCAACAACAGTCATTCCCCATGGAATCCTGAAGAAGTTGTTTCTTCTCGGGCAGCTCAGCAATTGAAAGCTAACTATTATTTTCTCTGTTTTTCTTTTTGTTTGGTTTCCACCTTTCCCCCCATCACAAACTCTATTTTAAGGGCAGTTGACTTAGGCAATCCTGGTGGCTACTTACCCTGCTTTGACAGGTTTGTTTCACAAGTTGTCCTTCCCCTTCCTGCAGTCAAAAACTATATAATACCATTTGCAAGTAAAAAATAAAGAAAAGGAAATAATAGAGTTTAAATATTTTAAATTGAGTATTACCAATTATGCCATTGGCTACACTCATAATATGGGAAAAGTTAGTCCTGTGCTTATTTAAATCCCATGCTGGCTAAGAGAGCTCTTCTAAAACATTTGGAACTAAATTCTGTTTACTGTGAAGGACCAGAGTAGAAAGAAAACATAAGGAATTTCTTCCATTCGTGAAGAATGCAGGTGGGATGTAGCCCAGGAAGATGCTGTAGAGTAGAACAGAGTGTTAATCTGCAAATCCCAACTATAAACCCACTGGAATCTGCACTGTTCAGCCCTGCTCCTGAGCTACCAGCAGACAGCTGTGTGTCAAGAACATCTGACAGCTGCCAGGTGTAGAAGTTCTGTTTTTCAGATGATCAGCAAAATATGTTCCACAGTTACCAGCACTTCTGCAAGAAAGCTTTCAGCAGACAGTGTGATGGTTTAATTTATAAGGTTGTTCATGCTCCAGAAGCTCTCAGAAAGCCCAAGTAAGACTGGCCTATTGCAGTGTATGAATAGGACAGAAAACAAGCTCCAGACAACTGGCCACTGCCTTTGACACCAGGTCTAGGCAAGGTGCAGCAGCACTGGAAAGACGTTTGGACAGCAAGGCAGAGAAACGTGCAGCAAGTAGCCCATCTCTTGGGTTACTCCAGAACTTCATTTGCCATAACAAGATCTTACAGCTTTTGGATAGGGCCTCTTACACAGCCATTTTATCAAACTACTAAAAGGGAAAAGAATAATTATAAGGGTGGCAGAACATGTCTCATTATTAGGGATTTTAGCAAGTATTTATCAGTTATACTCAGAGATTTCTGAAGGTGACTGAGCACTGGAACAGGTTGTGCCATAGAGGTTGTGGAGTCTCCATCGTTGGAGATATTCCAAGTCCTGGGCACCTGGCTCTAGGTGATTCAAAGGAATCTATTCAATCACTCCTCTCTGATACTTCTATGGGGCACAGTGTTTCAATAGATTTTCTGTTTCAGAAACCCACAGTCACTGAATTCATACTGGCCCATTTCCCTGTTCTCCTAAGCACAAGAACCCCTAAGTCCTACTTTGACTCATGTGCTAGGCTGTGTTAAGCTCTTAAATAACTACATCTGCTCCTTGGAGGAAGGTACTGGAGCATATGCCTGGAATTGCAAGGCTATGGGACTACTACACAGACTGGATGCAGAGAGCTAACAAATGGAACCCACAAAGAATAACAGCAGTACCACAAAGGAGGCAGGGAGACGTGTGCCAGCTCAGCCCCAGTGCTTGCACTGCAGTGCTGGAGCAGCAGTGCTGGGTTGGGCCCACCTGCAGAACTGCCAGGTGTCACACAGGGTGCCCGAGCAGCAGCTGACCCTGCCCTGCTCAGGCCCACAGAGCCCCAAGGCAGGGCCTGCCAGCTCACTGAGTAAAGCAACTGCTGCACCAGCTGCCTGCCTGTGTGCTTTTTACAGCTACACAGATGATTTTATTTCAACATTGCATGTCTTACCTGCTTCCTACATGTGTACACGGGAATGATTTTGATTTAGTTTGACTGTTGACACTGCTGTTCAAGAGAAGAGTTAAGAACAAGTTAAACTCCCTGGCTGATTAATTGGTCACAGTTTCCCACAGGGACTGCTCAGACATCCGCAATGATAAATAGAGTCAAAGCCTCTACTGGCTCAGCTCATGTTTATTAGAACTATCTGCTAATGACCTAAAGGGAACAATCTTGAGAAGTGTAGGAAATAGTTTCCCCAGCTATTGGTTATTGTAGCATGCATCACTGACACACACAAATAATCTCTTGTAAGAGCACTGCAGGAAGACAGGAGTTACTATTTATGAAGGATTTTACTTTTCACATTTGGTTTTCTTCCAGTTTGGAAGGAAACTGAGATACTTAAGTTTTCCACAAAAGAAAAATCACGTGGGGAAAAAAGGCTGGATTTGGATCTCCTAAACTGTTTCGTTTCAATTTTGACTTTTTAGAGCTGCAAAAGTTTACAAACCAAGACTCATTTTAAAACAAAAGGTTCCAGTCAAAGAGTGTTAAAATGTTTTCATTCTTGGAATGTCTCCATTTTTCTCCCATAACTAAATTTGAAGACAAACACAATTCTGTAAAGTATTTTAGAAGAACTGTATTTTTTCAAATGGAAAATTGTCAACATTTTCTTTATTGACCCTATACTCTTTTTATTCCCCTTTATTTTCTTCAAAATATTAGTCCAAAGCATTCTAGAAGAAGATGGAAATGTTTCTAGTGGGAAGTTTGAAAAGAGCAACTACATTCTGAAAAGTGAATCCTCTATCTACATTTTTTTTATACCCTCTGCCTAAGCAGAAACAGATGATAAGTCTCTTACTAGTTACCCTATCTTCTCCAAGGACATTAGCAAGTCATTTATGTTTAAAATACAATTCCAGGAAACAAAGAAAAAGACAAGAACTTACCCATTAACTATTGCTAAATGTAGCTTGTGCTGCACACCTGGATTACAACATCAGTAACTTGAGCAACGAACCAAGGAAATACAGGAAAAGAAAAAGTTTCCATTCTGATCCTGTAGGTTCTTGCCTGTTTTCCACCTCGTGAAAGCTGCATAGTACACAAATGGCCAACTGGCAAGTTTAAAGGAGGAACCCAGTCATCTGACAGGCTCCTTATGTCCCACAGCTTCCACAGGCCCAAACACTGTTAGACACGCACCAAAACCTGGCACGTGCCACGGAACACACACAGAGCAGCACTGCAGTTAGGACTGGGTTCTGCTGGTGTTTCTAAACTCCAGCCCTGGCTGCAGTTTAATTCCTGTGACATTGACACCAACATCCCCTGTGAAGACCTTTGAGGGCACAGAAAATAAACATTTACTACATAGCTTTGAGATTTTTCTGCACATATGGGTTTTAAAGCTGAGGGTACAGTTTGGCCTTCAATTAAAGTCAACATATAAAGAAAATTTCACTTAGAGAGCTTCATTGGCAAGAACCCCAGTCCCTGAGAGGCTTCTCTATAGAAAGAGAAGAGGAGCAGAAGGAAGGAGAAGTTACCAGAAGACTTTTGGTTTTTACAGAATACTAACACTGTCCTTAAACGTATGGTGATGAAGTGTTACATAAACGTACGTGTGGTGCGAGACCACTAGAGGGGAGTAAAGTAACTTACAAGTGACTGTTTCCTCTACTCGGTTTTGCTGTACAAATTGCATTTGCACATGGTAATTAACAGCTATAGTAAAGCCAGAGTATTAAAGAATTGGATTTGCTTAACATTCTAAGCAAAGTTGATTAGATAATTACAGTATTTCTGTACCATTGTCCCCTCTCACTAGGCTGCAGGCTGACAGGGAACATTCGTCATCTGGATGATGCCAGAACACCAGGGATGGCATTCAGCCAGAACATTTGGCAATAGACATGTATTTCTTTACTTGTATTCAGATTTACAAAGAAGCAATGCTACATGATGGAAACCGACTCATTTTACCAAGTGTGAAAAAGGCATTGGGCTCAAAAGCTTGCTTGGAGGTAAGTGTGCACAAGAAGGAAAGGAAGAACTTTGGTTCTCACACAGATCACCATCTAAGTCTACACAAGAGTGAAATATTTACCCAAGCAACAAGAACAGAGAGGAGCACGATTAATTTGGAAGTGCAAAGTACTCTGCATCAGAATGCTGGGTGAAATCTCACTACAGCTGCAAGTAATGTGCTCCTGTATCACTGCCAGGTTGCCATCGTCTCCATTGTAAGCCATCCACACTGTGGGAGACAGGACTGCACAGTGAATCTGCACAAAAGAGAAAAATAAATTTCAATGGGAAATCTTAGCAACTCCAACAGAACAAAGGGAAACATGAGAACAGAGTTCCAACAGCAGAAGAATAGCTTTGACAGGAAATTTTAAGGATGAATGACTGAAATATATATGTATGTGACTGTGTATCTCAATACTTCTGAGAAGTGTACCCAGCTTGAGATTTTATGGGAAAGTGGACATGATACAGCAGTAAATAGAGCTTCAAACCTCAGAGGAAAGTTCCAACTACAAAGTAAAGTAAGAAATAGGGGGCAAACAAGATATGAAATGGCAAAGGTGGTAAGTAAAGCCTGGGAAAGCAAGCAAGCCAGAGATCTCCTTAGCTGCATATCCACAGGTTATACTTCGGGAACTTGAATTTAATCACAGTAGTCTCGAAAGACTTCCACAATCTGATGGAGTATTTTGCAAAGATTGTAGTAATTCTGCAGAATGGACAACTGGCTGAACCAGACTGAAAACTATCAAGTATGGCAGGACCAAGACTGTTTGGTCTAATTTTTTTATCGATTTATCATTTGAAAGCTATATCAGCCAAAGAAAATATAGGGAACAAAAATACAGCAAAAAGAAGAATACCACTGCATTTTGCTACTTTGGGGGTGTTGTTAAAGAAAGTTTAAGTTAAATAGTGCCAAACTGCAATGTTACTAGAATAAAATTTGATCTGGCTCCTACAGCATAAACACAGTGTTGAAAAAGGAATCATCTGAATCAAAAAGATATAACAGCAGGTAATCTGTTCTTGAATAAAGCAGGTAAGTTCTTTCAGCCATATAACCTAGTGGGTAAGAATACATGACAGGCTTATTTTAAGAGATTCATTTAGTGACTCTACTACAATCTTGGCTCAACTATCCAAGTCCAAGCATACATATTGCAACATTACATCCCCCTTTCTGACTGGTGTCAGCTGTCCAATTTCAGGAGTTGCCACCCCCTATGCTAATCTGTTAATTGCTTCATTCATTCCTTCTGACATTGGAAGGAGGAGGGTTGAGGAACACTTTTGACTAGGAGCTGTTGATTCTTGGGCTAAAGATCATCTTGCACCTTAAACTTTACTCACCAGGAAATGATTGCTGCTATTTTGATGTAGATCTTCCCTCTTGGCCTCTACTGCTGATTTTCATTAAAAAAAAATCTCCTTGGCAGCTCTGGAGCTCTCTGGAGATGTCACTGCAACAAGCCACACAGTAAACATTAGGTGAGCAAGGATTTAACTTCGTTCACATTCTCACACACATTTCAGTTTTGGTCCCTGAAGTTGCCCAATATGACACAACTGCAACAGCAAGACAAGAGCAGTCAGTCAAGAAGGTCCCTCCTCATCAGAGTGTGGCCCCAGCTTCTAAACTAAGTACATAGGATCCTTAAATGCTTCACTCTGCATTGAAACCACTGAGCTTTTAGACACAGGGCATTTGTTAAAAGCTGTGGAAATTCACAGTAAGAGTTATGCACACAACACTGAACAAGGAAACAGAAATAAAATGTCTTGCAAAAAGCTACATTTTAGAATTTTAAAAGCAGTTTGCACATTGTCAGTAACTGTGGCATTTGGGGGAGCAACTACAGAGAAGCTTTTGAACCCACCTGAGATGGAATATTTGGAAAAGTTCCATTTGGTCCACAGCAATGAGATGATGGGCCCTCAGCTGCCGTTTGAATGGCCAGGGATGTCCTGCATAGCTGGATGTTTACTTTTACAGATCAAATCTGTAAGCTGGGTCGGCTTCTGAACTTGCCCAATGATTGAATCAATCTGATGTACTAGCTTAAACACTTAAAACATCTTACACAGGACTAAATATTCTTCTTTTTTACCTTGTGGAATTTGGGCAAATGTTTAAGCTAACCAGAAACAGCCACTCACTGGGGAAAAAAAAAGGAAAAAAGCCTCTACTTGGGGCTTAGAGGACAACTAGTAAAAACTTTCCTTTGCAGACAAGGCCACAGCTATTTCCTCAGCTAAGAGCTTGGAATGTGGCCCTTGAACTTAACCACGGCCAGTGTTTGTTTAGGCACCAGTGGTCTCTTATGGCCTCAGTTTGCTCCCACTGATGATGACAAACCCCACCTCACTAAAGAGGAAGTGGGCTTGGATTTATGGGCAACATGAAAGCCACCAAGAAATTCAGAAGTCTCTCATTAGAGAGTCTGTGAGAGTCTCAAGTCACAACCCAGGCCTGTGTACCAAGAGCTGAAATGCATTCTGCCTGGCCAGTTGTCCTGGAACATAAATATGCAGGACATTTTTGTAAAGAAGTTAAGCACATTTATCTTTTGATTCTGCTATTTTCCTCTTAAAACAAAAGACTGTCAAACTGAACTGTGATCTTCAACTCCAAAACACCAAATAAGCAACCTTCACAAATAAGCAGTTAAATGTTACATATGAAAGGCATACAGAACATCCTTGAGAGAACAGACTTTCTTCTTCTAATGTCACAGAACAATAGCAAGCAAAACCTTTTTGCTGAGAACTCCCATATTACTGTGGCTGTGAATTGCTGGCCCATAACCATTAATTGCAGTAAGTATGATTTAATCACCCCCTGTGTAAACAGCAGCAAAATCCTCTGCTTGTCACAGGATCACTGGAACTGAATTGCCATCCCAAGGAAAGGAAAAAGTCTAGGAAAAAATATATATTTTGCAATTCTCTTCAAAATGTGAGCAGGCCTTTAAAACAGGAGATTTCTAAGAAATAGGAGTACTACATATTCAAAGTACTACATATTCAGTTTACCCTGATAACATATACTAATTAAGTAACACCTACAGAATATGGTCATTCTAACTTAAGATACCTTTCTTACACCCAGTATGAGCTATTTTTTGCTGTATCAAAGGGAAGAATAATTGAAATGTGATTTGTTATGATAATTTAACAAAAAAATTCAAGCACATTTGCTTTTGTTGTGGGAACTCAAACATAGGGTTACAGGAGGTCCTTTAAAATGGAAAAGTCAATTAAGATACAAACTTCAAACATCTCTCATTACGCTCTGAAGGAATTTTGATAACCATTTTAAAAATGACCACAAGTTACAGTAGCTTGGTTTTAGATAAACACTGCACACTAAATTGAATATAAAAATAGATTCTATTTAATAAATTTGTATCTAGTGCACTATAAACATTTACAAAAGTGTTATTACAAGGGTAAAGAAAAGTCTGCAGTAATATTTCAAGTAACTTAATAAAATTTGTTCATGTAACATTGATCACAAAATGGACACAGTAGAAATGATTTTCCTCAATCATCACACTTTATTTAAACATCAACTTAATTTTTTCCTTCAAACGAGGACTGCTGGTATTGGTTCAAGTTAGAGAGTGGGCTAATTAAAAAACATTATCTTGCTGAGACTGGGGATCCCACACCATTTTTCTCCAAGCATTTGTTGCAGCATTTTCCAACATTTGAATCTGATGTTGCTTTGAGTTGAGGGACAGCTGAATTTGATTTGTCAGGAGTTGAGAAATGAAGTGTGCTCTGGGTTTGTTACCTGCTTGTCTCTACTGTAAACTTTTGGGCTGATTTTTGTACTGAGAATCTTGCCATTGGCACTAGAAATGTCTCTCCAAGAAGTAACATTTTCATCTGCAGGAGAAAATGATCTGATGTGAGGAAACTCTTCACAGTACACAGTCTGTGCTTGAACATTAGTATTGGCTTTTTGTTGAGGATACAAGAGAGGCATTTCACTACAATCCAGATGCAAGCTTCCATTCCCAGAACTCCATTCACTACTGCTTCCTTCATCTCTTTCTGGAGTGTCTTTAAAATCAAATTCCTGACTTCTCTTAGACTTAGTTTTCCATTTTCCATATGAGTGGATACATTTATCCTCTTTCAAGCCTGTTCTTCCATTCTTGCTCTTAAGCATATGATGAGTTGGCCCAGAGCTGCTGTGGCCATTTGTAACCCTGGGTACTTGCATATTTTGTAGTGCTTCATGACCAGGAGAGGGAGGAGCATCGCCATTACTCGCAGCACACAAAAGTCCTTTGTCTATATTTGCAATGGGGCCATATTTTTCTCTTCTTCCATCTTCATTTGGGTAACATTCTGGTAGAACACCTCTAGATGCACCATCCAGATTTTGAGAATTATTCCTGTTCTGAATATCTGAAGTCACTGTTTCACAGAGCACATGTTGAGTTTTGGTCGGCGTCGCATCAAACTGCTGTCTCAAGTCACGTGGAACACGCTTCTGGACAACTTTATCAGTGGCTTTTTCAGTACTGCTTTCACTACATGATTTGCTTTCCATGTGGTGTGACCTAGTCCAAAGCACACAATCTCTTTTGGAGCACTCACCTCCAGGATCAGAACTTAAACGCAGAGCTAGGAGAGGAGGGAAAGAGATAGATAATCAAAGAGATAATCAAAGATAATGTTAATATTGGAAGAAAAGCACTTTCATTACTACATGCATTAAATCAGTATGCTCAAGAAGAAAAGGACCACAGAATCCAGCACACCTGGGCAGGCAGACTTGCGCTGGGGAATGTGCCGAAGAGGCGTTTCCAGTCCTTTAGCCATTGTAGCAAGTTTACTGGCAGCATCCATTATTTTCTTTTCAGCTCTGTCAAGAATTGTAGAACATGGGGAAAAAAAACCAAAACCAAAAACAAGTTTAAGAGTAATTCAACTCTACATTTTACTTCAAGGCAATGTCACTGAGAGTCAGAGAATACTGAAAGGACAGTGTGCCAGGCAGCTCAGCAGTGACCTGGCGCTAACACACGCATGCTGGCAAGACTTCAGGCCAGGCACTGTTTGCTCCAAGGTGGACAAACACCAGACTAAAATCTACACACCTCTTGCACAGCCAACAGTCATTTCCAAACACACTTGAACTTACCCTTCATGTTTGCCATTATCAGTGAGCAGCTGTTGAAGGCATGTCAAGTAGTATTTGCGCATTTTCCGTGCTGTCTCTTGGCGCTCTCTTAAAACCTCCACTTTAATCATTTCAGCAGCTCGTTCCTTACTTTCACGGATATAACAAAGCATATCACCTACAAACACACTTCATTAGTACCAGTTTTCCCCCAGAGTGGGGAAAAAGCCAACACCACAAACTGGGATTGTCTAGCAGACCTGGAACAAGTCAGCAAGGACATGGATTTACCTGCCAACATTCCACCAAATCCTCGTGTCAGTTGTTGCCTACTGGATGAATGCCAGGGCAAACCACAGCAGGTCAATATGAAGCATCAGAAAGGAATTCAGTTGTCTGATTCTGCATCTTAAGCAGGCACAGGGATTCGGGAGGAATGTTGGCTGGTAAAATATAGGTCTAGAAACTTTTCAATGGCCATTCAGAAATCTGGGGAGCTGCTGCACTCAGGTAAGACCTGGTGCTACACTTAATCCTTTCTCCTCAGCCAGAAGGTTGCTGACTAAGCCAGAAGGCAGGATACAGCACAAGAGAAAAGCAGATTTTCTCTCAGGACAAGTTGCAGTCTAGGTAGATTTTTTTTTTTCTGGAGAAACAAGATCAGTTCTCAAAATACACTTTACCACTTTAAAAGACATACTACAGTACAACAAAGCAAGGATGGTAAAACAAGGCTTTGCCCACCACAATTACATGCTGAATTTAGGGTGACAATTCCATTTCTCACAGTCACTCTAGTAAGATGAAAAAATTTACTTCTCATGTGATTTGGTTGTCAGATTCCTGTCCAAGCTGGCTGAAGGAAGAAGCAACAAAGTAATTTATTTTCCTCCACTAAATCTTTAACTAAGACTTTAGTACTTACACTTAATCTTGCTCAAAGCTTTAATGTAGTGAGCACGCATTTCTTCCAGACCTTTCACAGAGTCAGAGGATGCACAAGGATTTGAGATGCCTTCCCTTGACAGTGATCTGAAATGCATACACATCACACTGCACAATAAAAGCAACTTATATCTTCCCAAAATAAGAAATTATCTTGTTTAGTTATTTAAATACCTTGGTGGTGATCCCTGATCTTTCAGTTTAGTTTTCATCTCGGAGTTTTGTGCAATTAGAGCTCCTGGAACCATCTCATTTTCTATTAAAAAAAAAAAAAAAAGAACCATAATTCACTGCATTCCTCTAAATTGAAGTTCAAGAGATGCTTATGTAATAACTGCTGCCTCTGGTACAAGATCTGAATGTCACAAAGCATCATTAGTTGCAGTACAGCTGTTGCAGTAACAAGCAGATAGGAATCGATCCCAACACACTTCACTGAAGTCTGAATATAAAAATCATCTCATACAGTAATTAAATAAGCTTAAAGCCTTCATATGCCATTACTAACACTAAACTGAGATACCAAGTGTACTTGGAGAGAAAGGACAGGACAAAAAAAAAAACAAGGGTGGTTTTGACAAACATTGAAAAAGAATTATTAATTTGTGGGTTAGTAACTGTCCCTTTGAGATATAAAAGTAGAAGATAAAACTTGGTAGGTTTTGTCGGTTTATTGTGGTCAGGGCTTCTTTTCTTTGTTTTGAGGTTAATAACCAAAACCCCAGTATCCACTGAAAATTAAAAGATCCTACAGATGAGAGAATCAAAGTTGTCTTTAGGTGACTAACAATCTTAACCTTGGATTTGCTCTGACTTAGCTTCATATTCCTTCACAGCAAGCTGAAGATGTCTGTGGGCCATCTCCAGCTCTCTTTTCAAGTCCTGGCACACAGCCTCTCTTTCTTCAAGCTCCTGGCAGCAGTGTTTGCAGCACACATCTTCCTGAGACCCAAGGTTCCTTTTTGTACATTTCTGACTTGCAACAGTAATTGCTAAAAGTTATACATCAACATGGGACCAAAAGAATCAAGCCCAACCTATTTTCAGTGCTCTACTTAGTCCTCTTCTCACTGGAAAGTGTGTACTATTTTAGCCCAATTAAACTAGTTATAAGAGGCTGGTACCTGTTCCAGAAGGTGCAGCAGCATCTACCAACACATACAGTTCTCACAACCTCAGTGCACTTCCATCAGTGATGATTTGAGTTCTTCAGTCAGCAAAAAGACTTGCAGGGTAAATGCTTTTAAAAGTTTTTTTAGAATTTTTTTTAAAGTAACAACAGCCAAGCAGGGTCTTTTGAAGTCAGCTGAAGGAAGCTGTCCCAGCTGGAAAGCCTCACACATGTCTGAGCCTGGTTAAGGGATACACAAAGACTGGGCTCCTTCCAGGCCAGCGCTGGCTGCTCCCCACAGCCAGGCCAGGGCGCTCTAGAGACAGGAGCACTGCAGTGCTGGTATTGTTCTGTGTTAATACTCCTTATGCTGGTGTTGAAGGAATTCAAGCCACACTACAGGCACAGAGCCAAAAACTCTTGGGTTTTGTTGCTTTATGTTTTTCAGTTGCGTAAGAACTCAAACTAAACAGAAAGCCCCAGGGACATCTGTCCCTCCCATGAAGTTTTTCCCATCTACAGTGTCTCCAGTTTTGCCATAGTACACGTGACAGCCTTGGGAAGAGCTACAATGCCAAAGTTCATACTAGGCACAGGGAGTGGGGGAAAGGGAAGAAAAGGGGAAAACAAAAAAGAGAGAAACACCACCCAGGGATTCACACTTTTTTCAACTACATTCTTGACCAAAAGAACCAGAGAAGACTACCATGCCAGGTCAAGCAAGTTCTTGACACAATAGTATCTTTTACATGAATGCAGAATTCCTTGCCTTGTGTAATGCCAAGAGCAAGCAGTATAATTCAATCTTTGAAGCTCCAATCTAGTATTACCCATTTACAAAACATAGTTTAGACCATACCCTGCACATCATGGCCAACACTGCCTTGCATGTGAACTGTTATATACTCCAAAGGTTTTGCTGCTAACAACCCCCAAAGAATGCACACACCTCTAGCAGATGAGAGACAGCTATTTCTTTCTTCCTGAAGAATGGATTTAAAAAGCAGGAAGATACTAGCATTTGATAAAATGAAACCTCAAAGCCTACCATTAAACCAGTAAACTGGAGACCAGTACCATTTGTTGCAGTTTGTGACTTTAACTTAGGTTATGCAATATTAAACAACCTTACAGTCAGAAGAACTGTATCTTCCTCTATCACCCAAATATTTATTAATTAGCTAACTTTACATTGGGGTCATCAAAAGGACATTGAATATTAAAGACTGCTACTAACAAGCTTAATTTGATGACTTGCAATCTGCCAGATTAAGATCAAACCCAATACCTTTGTCTGTTCCAGCTTCCTGCAAGGGTGTCTGTCTTCTCAGTCTCCTTTGTGCTTCTGCTTGGTGTCCAACATTGCACACAGGGGGTCTTGCCACATCTCCAGTGCTCCCTGTACCATGTCGTGGGTAAGGGTATGATTCTTTATTTGCATTACTCACTAGCTCTTCATATTTCTGCAATTGAAAAACACTTCCTGAAAACACAACACAGCAGAAAAAGTGTTCCACACCACAACCAACCCTGATCACTCAGCAGCTTTAGTAATTTTAATACAGGTACTTTAAACCTGCAGTAGAACCACAGATTATAAGTCAAATCATGAAGAAAACATCTATTCTATGATACAGAAGTTTTATTTAGCATAAATCATTGCAACAGCAGTGCCTGAATATCTTGAGTATTATGTGGAAATGTCAGTAGCCCTTAACATTGCAGAACTATACCCTATCTTTGAACAGCTGAAGAGAACTCACTTTTTAAAGAGAAAAGACATTACTAGGAAATTAAAAAGACTTCACCAGATAAGGTAGTTCAAGTCAACCAGTGTTTTGAGATTGAAAGGCATATTAAACAGTTTACCAAGAGACATTTCATTTCCACTGCAGAAGGTACATAAGGCACAGGAAAAAAACTATTCTCTTTATCATTGTGGATATGACTTGTGACATGAAAACCTTTAAGGCCCACTTACTGAACAGAAACATATTGACATTAAAGAAATGGTAATATCTCATCTTCTCTTGAAAAACCAGACATTTTCTTTGTCCTATTCTCAGATAATTCTCCAGCTACAAACTGCTGGGTAGCAATGGCATTTCCGGTGGGATGTTCCCCACAACAAAAAACTTATTACAAGCATAAGCACTGCAAGGAGAGGAATCTGCTAAAACAACAGAAACAAGGGCTTTGGGACAAAATTTGACTTAGCCCCAAACTCCTCTAGAAGAGGGTAAGACATCTTTCCTCATCTGGGCAAGCACACTGAAAAAGATTTGAAAAAGATTTTGTGCCTCTAGCACAATAAAATAGGCAAGACTCTTATTCCCAAGACAGAACTGACTGACAAACTGACCTACTGCAGGCAATTTGCAAAAAGGATTTACTGTTTTCATCTTTATTTGTATAAAGAGGAGGGGGAAAAAAGCGTAATATGATCCATAATCACCGTCCAATCACCACTGCAAACTGGACTTTGCAACTATGCACAAATCCGAGATGGGCTCTGTCATTACAGCCTGTCAAAGAGGAAGCCTTCAACAGGCTCCCAACCTTAAGCAGGTTGATCAATCTCCTTAATTAACAAGTCTTTGCATAGATGACATTCCTAGCCTGACTTTATCTTCTTTAAAGACTGAAGATGTCAAAGCTACATCCTTTCCCTTTTCACTTGTTAATGGTAGATTTAGCCTCCTTTCAGTTTTAGAGTACACTTATCAATGAACACAAATGTTGAATTTTCTATCTCTCACAATTGCATGGATATTTCACGGGAGAAAACCTGACTGACAACAGGTCTGACTGACTTCTCAAATGCCTTTTCTGATTGGCAGTAATAATTCACAGAAATATTACCTTTTTCCATTCTCGCTCTTTCTTTTCCAGAATTGTGCAGACTGTGGTTCTATAGGCCTTTTGTAAACAAGCCTTCAGTTTGTCTTTGCCTTGACTGGTTAATTGAACATGAGAGTCAAAACACTTGTCCTTCCAAGAATGTTTACTCTGTGTGCACTTGACCAGTTCTTCGTGAATTTCACTCATCAAATACTCCAGCTTCACCAGAGTCTTCTCCTCATACTGATTCATTTCGTCCTGCAGTCTCTTGGCTTCCTGAGCCTCCCATTCTCGCTGCTTTTGGTCTAGTAACATCTTGATTTCTGCTTCTTTCTGAATGGAGAGATCATTCTTCTGCTTTGCAAGGTCCTCCTTTGCTGTTGCAAGGACCTCTTTAATTCTGTTTCTATGATCATCCAAGAATGATTGGTAGTCTCTCTCATTTTGCTCTTGTATCTGCAGAATTTCTTCTTGCTTTTCTTTGTTCCACTGCGCACGGGCTTTTGCTAGTTCTGCTTTGACAGCTGCAGGGATTTCCTCTTTCTTTAGCTCCAATTCCCTCCTCAGAGAAATTATCTTTTCTTCAAGTTCTTTAACTCTTAGTCCAGATGTCTCTGGACTTTCATATTCTTTCTTCCATTTCTCCTCAGCAGCTGAGAGAACCAGGGCTAACTGGCAAATAAACAACACAGTCATTAGGAATATATACACACATTCACAGATACACAAATGCAATTCTGAATCATAAAAATCTATTAGAGACCTCTTCAATTTATTTAATAAAAATTAAACCTATATAGGGAAAAAATGGGTGTGGACCAGAGTACACAACAAATATCTTTCCTTAGTGACTCCCTGTGCCTGTGTCTACATTCATTCCTCAGTAATATATGGGATTTGGAAGACTTTGTTTATCAACACAATTATAGCAGTATTTTGGGCTACCTGCTTTGCTGCAGTCTTTTGGTGTTCCTTTTCCCATTTTTCTTGTTCTACCTTTAGATTTAGTTTGTACTCTTGTAGCCACTTGGCATGAGCTTGGGCTAAAGCTGCATCTACCTTTAAACAGGTAAAAAATTTGCTTCAGCAGGTAAGTAGGTACACTGAATATATTTTTATGACTACTTTCATGTAACAGTGCAAGAACAGACTTCAGTTTGGATTTCTATGTTTAGAAATTAAAAGAATCAGACCAACAGCACTTCATGCATTTCTTGATGCAAAAATTATGCCAAAATTAAAAATACTAGATTTATTTTTAACAAAATGGCATAAAAATCTAAGTCAGTGCTGCTCAGTTCTGTTCAAAACTCCTGCGAAACTTGTTTAACAGTGTGACAAACAAACCACATGCTACAGTTTTTTCAGAACTTTTTTAAGAACTCTATTTCTAATACAGCAAATATCAATACTAAACTTAAGAGCAAGTTAGTGGAGGAGTCCACTTTTTTTTTTAGGTGACTTAAGTGGACACAGCAGTTTCAGAGACTCCAGGCAGACAGAACAATTATTTGTTACCTGGCTGGCAAGATTTTTACAGTATTTATTTTCCAGTTCTAATTCAAATTCTTTTAAGGCCTCTTCAGAGGCTGTATTTTCTTTCAGAGCCTTCTGGATCTGCAGCCGCTGGTCTTCAACAGTCCCTTCTAACTCTTTAGTTGAAACGTCATCCACAGCTTGGTCAGTTTGGCAGCTGCAGTCATTACATTCAACTACAGTTCTTCTCACTTCTTCCAGCCTACTTTGCCACTCTCTTTCTAATTTGGCAAAGACTTGATCTTTATTCTAAGGAAAAAAATATTTTTTAAGAAAATCTCCCCAGTGTGTAAATAAACAGATCTCACTGGTGTTTAGCAAATGAAACACTGTTCACACCAATGATCCTCCTTAACAGAAGAACAAAACCATGCACAGAGAGGAGAGAGTCTGGTGACTTATCAGAGCTTTCTCTGATGGGATAGGATACACAAAGGATTTCTACATGATACCTGAGTGAAACAACAGAAAGCACAACCTTCACTCAAGCACCAGGGTGAAAAGCTCCAGCATATTACCAGCTGTGACATCCAGGGTATTCTGTTTGTTACTTTGCAAGATCTAGGTTTTCAGTTTCTTTAAAAATATGAAACATGTAATGCCTAATACTCCTTCAGAGGCTTTTAAAATGACAAATCCTTAACAGACACTTCCAACGGCAGAATAATAGCACATAAATCTAAAGTTCTGTCTCTGAAAATAGACAGCAAAACAACAACAACAAAAAATTGAAATTCCCTGATCTAAGTTTCACACCTCTTTTTCCTCCTTTTCCCAGTGAACTTTGGCTAATGCAACTTCCTCTTGAACCTGCTGTTTTTTTTCTTCCAGCCACTGCTTCTTTGCTGCTGTCATGGACCTGATGTGCTCTTCTTCAAGCTCAGTTCTCAGAAGTTTAAGGGAGCCTTCTTTTTCCTCTAGTAGCTGTTTCTTGAGCTAGACCAAAAATAAATAAATGAAATATTCTCCAAGGCACAACTGCTCTGGTACAAAACTATGAGAAAGCATGAGACACATTATTAATTCTCTAGAGGCTCTGCACTGATCTTACTGATGTCACTTAGACAAGAGATGTAACTCTCAAAACAGGTGATTTAGGACATTATATCAGACATTATTATAGGCTATTGCTGTTAAGTAAGTTTTTGTATCAAGCACCTTTACTCCCCTCATACTTTGAGCTGCACCTCTTTACTGTACTTGCTTACCCAGACAGTTGATCTACTTCAGTCATTGCACACTGGTATCTTCAGAAAAACAAAGTTTTTAATCAAATCAGTCTGAATTCACTACTTAAAAAAACCACACTGATTTTAGATCAGTTTTATATAGGGAGAAGTAAACTTGTATCATCATTCAGGGTTTTTTGAAAATGTCTTATGAATGTAAAAGCTCACACTGCTGACTAAGCATCCTCAGAAGTCAGAATTATGGAAGTTCACTACATGAAAACAAACACTTATTGGAAAGAGTTACTTGTACAGTATTTCAAGGCTCAGAACACAACACCAGCCCAATTTAACAGTAAGTAATGTGTATGAATTTTCTGATACAGCTGCATCTCTTCCAAGTAGATTTTGCAAACATTTACAAAATTAAATTCTTATTAATATTACATCTTGAAAACAGTGTGAAATTATATGTTTTATAGGCATTTCAATTTGTACCTTCTCTTCCTTCAGCTGATGCTCTTGTTGAAATTTCTGTCTTAAAGTTTTTTCCAAGGTGTCCTTCTCCCGACAAACTCCAATGTAACATTCCTTCACTACAGTAATCTCTTTGTTCAGTTCCTCTATATTATTCCTTCAAAGGACAGATTACTTATTATCAATTGGCCTCAGAGGACAGCAAACCAGCTTTAAAATAAGTGTAACTAGCAGTGAAGGTCAGACAGGAAACATGAAATTTTTGTTAAAAATGGAAATAATGCTAAGTCTTACCTTAACTGTGAGATTGTCTCTTCAGAAGTTTGAAGAAGCAACTGCTTTTCCACAGCAAACCTCTCCATCAGCTCCTTCTCAAAATGTGCTTTGGTGTCCTCATGATGTTGCTGATAAGTTCTTTCACACCTACAATTCCAAGAAAGGAAAAATAACCACCTGATTTCAATTAACTAGGTTCAAGTTTTCTGTAAGAAAATACCTTTCTAACATTGACCTCCTCTTGTACCTGATAGCTGGAACAAGATTATGTGTGCAGGATGAAAATCCACAAATTAAACTAAACTAAGTTAACAGACTTGCCTGTCAATGGCTTCTTGCTTATCATGATCAAAATCCTGAACCATCTTTCTCATCTGACAACAGAGATCTTGATTTAAGCTTTTCAGTTTTTCCTCGTTTTCCTTCAGTTCTTCAATAGTTGAAGTATGGGCCTGGACAAACAAGGGTCAAGTAATATGGGGTTGTAAGAACCTTTTCTTATCACAGGTTTTTAGTATGGGGTCGGGGTTTTTTGTGATTTTTTCTTCTGTAGTAGTAAGCAGCATCTCTGTCTTACCTCTACTTCCTGTAGCAAAGCTTCATTAGCCTTTCTGAGCCTCAGAACTTCTTCCTTTAGATTATCAGAAGCATCCTTCAAATTTGTGACAGGCTAAAAATTAATAAAATTAGCATGATATCTTTCAAGATATAAATGATTTAGCAGTTAATGCTTAAAGAAGTTAAGAGTTGTCAAATAAAAATTGTACTCAAAAAATACAAAACACAGGAAAATATTGCACTGCAAGATCACAGTATCACTGCTATTCTAGATGAATTCTTGAAACTTAGTATCATGAAGCTTTGGAGAAGCAACACACTCAGTGTTGTGTTTGCAAGCTGAATGACAACAGCCATCCAACAGAGAGCACACTTCCCACATACACTGCATTCCTATCCCACATCCAGGTCTCCATCTACAGATACTGCAAGTCTGATCAATCTATAGAGGGAAAGCAATAATGGGGTGAAGAGAGTTGCAGTATCAAGGAGATTCCTTACTGATCAAATTACACTGTGAAGGCCCCTGAAGGCAATCTGTTAAGTGTTCTGATTGTATAATCTAATCTATCAGCCCTCTTGCAGAAATTACAAGGTCCTCTTGGCTAAAGCAAACCATCTTTTTCCAATGCAATTTATTTCTAACATAAGTAGGGCAGACACTAGGCACTCTCAAGCATATAAGTCATCATTTTAGGACTCACTTAATAATGCATCCGCTACCTAGGTTCTGCTATTCAGTTGTTTTCTTTTTAACCAAAGATGCAAACCCAGAGTTGCTATGAAAACTCAGCTATGCATAAATTTTTGACCTATTTTCATAAGAAGCTTTGGTTTTGTTCACCAAAAACCAGGAATACTTGACTTTTAAAGAAGTGTAAAAGAACAAACCTCTGAATTTCTTGATGCTTTTTCTGCTTTCAACTGCCTGCATTCCTCTAGTGTCTTCTGGCAATCTTTAAGACTATTTTGTAGTTGAGTAATCTGGTTTCTCTTCATTTTATTACTGCTCAATAAACGTTCCAGCTCAGCTTTTAATTCTACAATAATTTCATCTTTAGAGAGTTCTTTATCCATGTCTCTGTTCTGTATTGCACTATCAGGAAAGACATAACCAGTTCAGTATTTAAAAGACAAAACATATTTAGCTGAAAGGCGGTGGTAGCAAAGAGAAGAGTAACTAATGCTACCAGAAATACCAGGATGTCTAAGATGTAATAGTAAAAAGCATAGGAGGACATAAATATCAAAGCTTTCCTATCAAGTTGCAATTAATTTACAGAGAACTTGTTAATTCAGCTGTTTCCTCAACAGATTCATTCTCACATGATGTGAAGAGTTTTGAAACAACTCAACTGGTTGAGGTAAAAGACAGCTTTAGCTTTAAGCAACTATGTGGAGTCTTTGAGGAAGAAAAGTATCCATCAATATAATTCAACAATTAAAGGAACGGCAATGTAGTCCCTATGAAATCTGAAGGCTTATTAAATAGCAATTAGCCAACCAAATTATGGCATTAGTACAGTTTTTCTGTTTCTCAGATTACCTGGCAATACAAGCAGTATTTCAAATATCTATCAAAAACCTATGTGTTGATCCAGTAGATCCTTCTTTTTACACATAACTTGCATAATTTTTTGAGGATTTAAATTTTTTCTTTCAACAAGAATCACTCAATACCTGCAGAATCTTGGCTTCTTCCCTGTGATTTTTTTAATTCCCAGTTCTACATAGGAATCACCCAGACTCATATGTTGCTCTCCACCTGCATCATTCAAAAATACTCCAAGCCTGGCAGCAGATTCATATAAAGCTATTTCTTCTTTCAGTTCCATTAATTCTTCCTGAAAGGAAGAGACAAAAAAAAAATTACACTGACCAGAGAGACTCCAAGCCAACATATCAGACCCACGATAACTCTTCCAAAGAAAATAAACACATGGAGCTCTTCCTTCTAAATATAGTTATATTTAGCTGCATTTAGTTGAAATGTCTAGCATTAACTTATACTTTCATTTTTCATTTCTGATACCTCTAGCAAAACAAATATCAAAACTACAAATTTGTTATTATATTCCCTATTGTTCTTGTAGTCCATCTATGAAGTATTATTTCTTTTGCTCTTTTGCATTCCTGCTGTCCTTGTAGAGCAACATGGATGACAACAGAGAAGTACATACCTGGAGAAACAGCTATTACTCTAGTACTTAGTAGGATTCATAGTTTCCTAGATAACAGATTTAAATCAAATACATAAACTCAAATGGAAACACTTCCACTCATGCTTTACAGAGGACTTTCTAGCATTCCTTTTTGCTGACAAAAGATAAAATTTCAGAACATGGTATCTCCTCATTAAGTTATGGGACTCCCAGCACACTGAATTTACATTCATTTTTTTTTTTCCAAAAGCAGGTTGGACAGAAGTATGAGATCAGATTTGTGCCAATACAATTGCTCAAACTGTTTTAATTGGTGGGGAGGGAGGAAGTCCCTCATGCAACACTGGGAGAGGAAGTAGTCAAAGATAATGTGCTTGTTTCCCCCAAAAATTTAAAGTGTTCCAACCAACAACTTCTTAGTTATAATGCCTCTCCCCCACATCAAATGCAAACATTTTATTCAAATATAAAATATTCAATAAAATTAACCTGCAAAGCCTTGTTCATGTTGTTGCTTATAATCTGTGCAGACTGAGCTTGCTGCAATTGAAGCCGTAACTGATTTGTCTCCTGCATTGAGCCTGTTGTAGGAAAGAAAAGGGAGAAAAAGAGCAAGTGATAAATATGCAAGAAAGCCTATGCAATCTGAAGAAAGATCTCTGTTAAAAATAGCAATGTTGATTCTGGCAATAGACATTACTGTTTCTATTTCCTTGAGCTTGCTAACAGCTACTAAATACATTACTATCCAAAGACTTCAATGTGTGAAGGTAGGCAAAAGACAAACACACAAACTGTAAAACATTTCACAATCTATTTCTACAATAAACGTTTCCAAGAATCAGCCTCCAGCTCCCAGAACAATTCTTCTCACTAGGACTTGAATTTAGAATGGCAATTCAAGTCAAGCACCTTAACACAAAATTAAGTAACTTGCATCCAAAGGCTGTTGCTTAGTATGAAACAAGGTTTACACATATGCAGCACAAAATACATATGAAATAACTTTAATCTCTGTTCTTTGGGGTTTGGAGATGATGTTTGCATTCATTTCTATTTGGTTTTTACATCTTAGTCTAGACTTAAAGTTAAGTTTGACAAATCCACTGCATAGCAAACAGTCTAGAACACAATTAGCTTGATGTTGATTCCCCTTCCATAGAAACATTGATATGCAATTTCATATTTAGAAAAAATGAAGATATTTCTGCAAGGAAAGGTAATAGCATGAGTAAAAGGCTGACCTGTTTGCAGTAAATTTGCACATTGCTTTTGGCTTTCTTCTAGGCTTCTTGTCAGTCGATTTATTATTTCAGTTTTTTCACATTTGGTTTCTTCCAGCAATTTTTCCAGTTGCTTAACATGCTCTCCTAGATTTTTGCAAAGCTCTTTCTAGGAAAGAGTATTTTTACTTGTTTAACAAACACTTAACCATCTAGAACTGTTTCAGATACAGACAAATTCAATATATACAAGATAAAGGAGAAAAATAATCAATCTGGTACCTAAAGGGGTAGAGGACAGTTAAATCAATCACAGATCAAACACTATCCTTGGCTGACAAGTGACCTCTTACAGAATCAAAGTTCAGTTTTCACTGGGAGGCAGTAATTCTACTCATATGTAAACAAACATGGATGAGAATCATTTCATATTTCCTAGAGCAGTTACTTTTCAGCACATCAGATTATCTCCTGTAATTAATCACATACACTTGTTCTATTACAGAAAAAAAAAAAAAAAAATCAAGCCTTCACATGATATCAAGCCAGGCAGTTTATTTTAACTGAGCTTAAGACAAGCTAGCAAGTGCCAATACTTGCAGGTAAAAGAGGAACTGTAGTTTCTTTTTCACAGGATATACAAAGTAGACATTTATATGGCATTACTTAGTGACCTACACAGACTTGGGAAGAAGCATAGTGCTTTGTATTTACACCTTTTGACTCTGATCTTCTCACAAAAAACAGATCTCCCTCTTTGAATATCTCAAAAATGCTACCATATATTTTGCAGTAGAGACAAAGTTGTATAAGCTTTGTTGTGGTACTAACAGACAAAAATTTAGCAGTGCATTTGGTTTAGAAGCAAGTACCAGTTACTTTTCCAAGTATACAACCCATCTATTTCTATATGTTGAGACAAAAATTAGAGAAATTTAATTTTATTTTCTTTATGTGAAATAGGAGGAAAATTTATTAAGGCCTGCCTGAAATACATTGATTGAATATTTCTAGTAGTGGAATAGATTCTTATGACATATCAAGTAGAATAATTTCAGTAAGCTCTACAACCATGTAACATAATCTACATCAAACTCCATCTTAACGACAGCCTTTTACCACTCCTCTATTTTTAAATCCTTACTTCTAAAATAAAGTCTGTTGAGTGGTTAGTCATCCTTCAGCATTTAGAGACCAAATCTTGGCAACAGACTGTTCAATAAATAGTTTTTCTTGTTTTTTCTTGCAAGAATATCATATTATTTCTTAATTAGTCCTTTTCTTTCCCAGAGTTATTTGCAGAACTCTTTCAAAAAAATATTGTGCACAGAAGGAAAGCTCAGGAGAACAACTTAAGACAATGAATTCTTGCCTCCTCTGCATCTGCTGTGTAAAAACTCACATTTTGAACTTGTAACTGCCTGCAGATGTTTATGAAAACATACTACATAGGCCTCATAATGCTGAGACTTTGCATTTTCCTAGCAGCTTCCAGAAGGAGTTATTAGAATTGTAGGTCAAGTAACGCAGTTTGGGAAACACGGGGAGCTCTACAGTGTCTCCAGTACAGTACTCAGCATCCTAAAACCATTTCTCACCTGCTCTCGGAGTGCAGATTGTGTGGTATCAAGTTTCTGCTCTAATGACAATACTTGCTGCTCATACTTCTGCTTGAGTGCAGAAATAATGGCCTCATGTTGTTCTCTGGCTCGCTGGAGGGCATCTGATCTCTGAAGTTCTAACAGCTGCTTTTGCATGCTTTCCATGGCCACCTCTGCCACTTTGGATTGCTTCAGTATCTGTAGGAACAGTATTACAGTAATTCCTAGTTACATACATTTCATTGTTGCTCCAATATTCTGTACACCAGTTCTTTTTTTTTTGTGCAAGAGCTGCCACAAGTCCTTAAACAATGCCTGTGTTTTCATACACAGTATTTTCAACCAGTGAATCCTATCCACCCATCATGTATTTAGCTTTTGCAATGGTCATGACCAGCATTTCAAGAGACTAGCACTTCTGTTTAATGCAAATGCACCACACATTTAACTGTAGAAGTCTTCCACAATAAACAGTCTAAAAATATTTACAGTACCTGCTCCTCATTGGTAGTAAGAGTCTGAATTTGAGTTTCAAGGGCCTTGATTTGGCCTTCAAGATGCATTTCCCGTTCCTTTCCATTCTGATAGAGTTTCTGAGATTCGTGAAGACTAAGAGCCAAACCATCCTTTTCATCTGAAGAAAGAGACGTAATTGTGTGAGAACCATGGCCAGCCACCCAAGAGCTTCATGCAACATGACTGTTCAGTACCTACTCTACAGAACCATTCACTCTGCCTTGCACTGCAGATAACAACAGAAGACTGAACAAAAACATTCAGTCTCCATCCAGCAACCACTGTCTCCTCCTGGCAGCAGGGAGCACTCCAATACACTGTTTCCAGTAGGGTCCTGAAGGTACAAGCCCCATCCTGGCAGCAGGAGGACCTCACATCCTCCCTTACACTGTTTAAAGGGAGAGTCCTCTGGAGGAACAGCCAAGACACAGCCAAATGGTTGACAGTTGAACTTTTCTCTCTCCATTGCTTCTTTTGCATTCCAAAAACTAAAGTCTTAATTCTCTACATTTAGTACTTTTTTTTTGTCTATTCCTGTAAGAAATGGGAAACTAAGACAATCAGATTTTTTTAATTTTTGAAAGAGATTTTCTCTATATACAGCCTATGAAACGGCCTGTTAAACCAGACACCACCAATAAAAATTTTTTTTTTCATAGATGTCCACTTCTCCTATTGGGGTTTGGGTGTTTTGGTGTTGACTTCCCCCCCCCAACCTCTGACTTTCAAAAGACTACTTTGGCAGACTTCTCACTTTTCTGTACATTTGTGATGCCTGACACATGGGGACTCTGGAAAACAACAGTGGTTTTGAAAATACAGTAAAAGTTAAGACAGTTATGCAGTCAGGCAACAATCCAGAGATTTTTACTTAGAACAATGTTTGGGGGAAGAGGTTTAAGCACATATAGTCCCAAATCAAGTTTATAAGTATAATAAATACCTTCAAAGGCACTTTCTAAATCAATCTCAGAACTTAAAAGTTGCTAGATATGAGTACAATCCCAGAATTAGCACAAAACATTTTACCTTTGACCATTGAAAGCTGATGATTCAAATACCTAATCTGCTGTGCACTCTTTTCTAGCTTTTCATTAAGTTCTTCCAGTTGTCTTTCCCTTGCTTTATTTAGAACTTGAAGTTGAAGAATCTGCATATTTTCTGAAGAATCTGCCAAATTTCAAACAACATGCAGACAAGTCAGCATAGATACCAAGAAAGTCATCACTGTAATTCCTGCTCCAAAATATTTCTTATGGTGCTAAGTTCATTGCTGGTGCACAAAATCTATTTTTTTTTTAATCCACATTTGATTTGCATCACACAAATTGCTCTGGCAGCAATGGCTGAAGGATTGTGCAAACTACAATTCCAGCCTAACAGCAAGCCCAGATAACAGTTCACATGCTGTGAACTCACAGACTTGTGGCCACTACAAGTTTACAACATGTCTAACAAAGTACTTCTGTCATTTGAAGTGTATCTAACAGAAAACCCCAATGTGGCATCACTCACTGGACCTTAGGAAATGTACTCTGAGTTGTTATTTTTCAGTATTATGGAAGGAGACAAAGTGTCAACAAGGTTTGACATCAAGTCATCAGAAATAATTTCTCAGTTTCATCAATCAAAACTACATTTTTCATGCCCAAAACTCATATACCCTGAGCAAAAAGAGGTCATTTCTAGATATAAGATTCTATACTTCAGCATACTTTTAGTTGTCCTCTTACTGAAAAACTACTGAAATCAACATGTTTCTATCACTGATTTCCAGTACACTTTTTACATAAGTTTACTTCAAAGTCTAAGCACCAAACACTTACTTTCATCACTGCCCAAGAATTCATGTTGCAAACCTTCAAACACTTCATTTCTTCTGTTTCCTTCTTGGATTCCTGGAATATTTTGATGAATGCCATTT
Organism: Anomalospiza imberbis; assembly: GCF_031753505.1. Taxonomy (NCBI): domain Eukaryota; kingdom Metazoa; phylum Chordata; class Aves; order Passeriformes; family Viduidae; genus Anomalospiza; species Anomalospiza imberbis. The sequence goes on along the minus strand of NC_089693.1, from coordinate 10,617,801 downwards.
TGGTATGGTTTATAAGTCACTTTGTAAGATTCTGGTGATTGGCCATTGACAACATCAGATGCAACAAATTGCTGTTGTGACAATATGCACATAAGAGGAAATGCATTAAAACTACAACGGTAGCTTTGCTCAGTGAAAATATTTTTCATTATACAGGTTGACATTAAGAAGAGTTCTAGTAGCTCTTAATTTTCAGGCTCCAATCCAGCACATCATTTAAGCATGATAGAATTCTTCATGAAAGCTTCCACCTTAGGAAAGTAGTGAAGTGTTAAACAGGGTATGCACACGCTTAAATGAATCACATTCATTCTACCTCAAGGAATTCTACCAAGGCAACAGGAGAAAGAACAAACATTATAACAAGGACATATGAAAATTCAGCTATTAATGTCTCATTTTTTTAAATAGGCTACAGAAGCCTCCCATCACTGTTTAAACTGACTGTAAGAAACTGAAGGCATTTAGAAATATTACTACCAATAGGTAAAGTCCTGTGAAAATTTTTCAAGAGGTAGAAAAATGTGTCAGCTTCTAAAATACCTTAAGATGTTCCTTTGGATCATCTGAAAAATTTAATATTTTATTTTGCTGATCGCTAAATTCCGGTTTATGGCCATTTGTATAAGGCCTGAAGTTTTCAGGAAGATGATACACATTGTTCTCTTGGTAGCAACTTGGAGAGTTAAACCCATCTCTACCAAGATACACATCATCTGGATCATCTTGGCCATCCTGGCCACAGTAATCTTCTTTAACATCATATAAATGTTTCTTCTCTTCATCATTATGTAGTCCATTCCAATTCTTCCCATGTTTTTCAACATGATCAGTTTGCTGGTCACACAAGAATTGTTGAGGGTACAGATTTTGTCCTTGTTCATAGCCCTATGAATGGATATGAGGTTTAGAATTGCTCTCTCAAAACTCAGATTTCACCCCACCCTTCTTCTGCTATGGTTACCAGCCCTCAAGTTAGAAATACTTCAAATGAATACCAAAACACATCACCTACACGTATTTCTCTAATTAATTTAAACAATATTTAGCATGTTTTTATGAACAAGCAGTAATTACAATACTGCTCATGCAAGCTTACATTTGGAGGATCACTGATCAATGGATGATCATTCCACCTTCCATCAAGCTTCCCAGGCTCATGTGACCTAGAGAGACACAAGCAGCTTAACTATGTACTAATAACTTCAGGGAAAAAACAAACCTTCTTTTCTTAAATTAAGGCACATCTAGTTTACTTCAAATTGCACTACAGCTCCCCTTTTACTTGGATTATTTTTACAGACCTCATCAACTCAGACTTTGTTCTATTCTTGAAAGCACAACACAAATAATAAAAAGACGGTGCCAAATGCCTTACTGCTCCTCAGTCTCCTGAATGCTGCAGTCTGAGTAACTGGAGAGTTGGTCTCCACTGTCCTCCAGCATATCATGGGGAAGGTCTGTCAACAATTGTTGCAACTGAAATAGAACAAACAATATTCATTATATGCTCTTCAGGAAAATTAATACAAGTTCTGCCCAAAAACACTGGCAAAGTAGGCCACTTGCAGAAAATCCTGGTTTTTTTCCTCCAAGGAAGAATTCACAAAGAGACTTTTACCACAGCATGCTTACTAGACTAGAGCACCAACCAAAGCATTTTTCTGCCAAACTCTTGTTAAGAAAAGTGCTGCACCAGAAAGAGGGAAGGGATATGCCATCTAGTAGACATGTCCCAAGACAGACTAATTTCAAAGAATCATCTGCAAACTGATGATGCCAGGATTTCTCCTCTCTAAATCCAGGCTAGAGAGGTAGTGGAGATTCAAAACGTGCTCTTTCTGAGAAGTCTGGATGGAAATCCAGGTAACTTGCCAGCCAGTATCACTACATCCAAGAAGTCATCACTGCAATGAATACTGCTCTGCTCTGGACCAAGCAACTGGACACAAACAGATAAAAACAGCACAACTAAAACACACCCGAACTTCACTTCTTATGCTTTTCAAGAGTGGCACAGTCTGTACCCTCTTTTGCTCTTACCAGACTACATAAACCTTTTACTTTCTTTTTATGCGCTTAAAAGATAGGAAGAAGCTAAATTCACAAGCCTTCAGTTTAAAATACTTAATTCTTTTTCACCTCTTGTTCTCTTGCATAATCTTCTTGGTCATAGTCTTCATCTTCATGCTGAGTTTGTAGAGCTCCACTATCAAAGTCAAGTGACATTGTTTTCTAATATTGATTTTGCGTATCCAGCAAAACCTACCACAGGACAGGAAAACATCACACGTGAGTAAAATACATGAGGAATCAAAAAGCACCACCCTCATCACCTGAATTACTTAACATGAAAATATAATTCTTGAAACAGCCATTGCATATTACTTAGTTGTTTCTCCTATATCCAAGCCTACTCACTTCCAAGAATTTAGTATTTAAAACAAGTATTTGGGTTTGTCATAGGCTGACATATTTGGGTTTGTCATAGGCTGACATAATATAATTTCCAAAGTTCACTTACAACCAGATATTATTTTATGCAAGTTCTAGTTCTGTACAGTATACATATGACATGATACATGATGATAGTTATGTCCACTTCTGCATCTTGCTCCATAGTCTTCTAGAGAATAACTACATCTTATATTAAAAACTGAAAGTATGCTGTTCCTCGGGCATTTGGATAACAGCCTCAAAAAGAAAAAAGGAAAAGTACCACAGAAATCTAAAAAGCACCACGTGAGTTCCAGATTTCACTTAGGAAGAGACTCTTGGCTCCCCAGGGCCTGTGTACACTGAGCAGTGTGCTCACAGAAAGCTACCGTGTGTAAGTGCTGGTCCACGTTCGGTGACAGGGTAAGTTACTCCCTGCTGAAGGGACACTTGTTTGGGCACACAGGTGTAGCACATCCTCAAGTCTTCACTTGGTATAACGGAACATTACGGGAGCATTATTTCCAAGTTAGAAGTCACTTCGTCACGTTTAAAGGACCTCCTTGCCCACTGCTGTTCAAGGAAATCCTCCAACAGAGCTGGCGGGAGGCCTCACAACGCAGCCCCTGTGTCTGTGCACCCCCCGTGACCGCTCTCACAGGAGGCTCCCGCTTCCCCCACGCCGCACCAGCTGAGCACGACCACCGGCCCTGTCCCCTCTCCTCAGGGCCCTCACCAGCCGGGGGCGAAGGCAGCCGGTCGAGAGTGCACAGCCGCCAGAGGCGCGACCAGCCCCAGAGAGCCGGACCCGGGCGGGCCGGGGGCAGCTCCAGGGGAGCGGGACGAGCTCGGCCGCCGCCACCTCAGTCCTCCCAGACGGCGGCGCGGGGCCGATGCTGCCGTTATTCAGTGCACCTCCCGCGGGGCCCCCAGGGCCGCAGACGGCGGCAAAGCGCGGGCCGAACAGCGAAACCCACCTGAGCCGCCGTGACCACCCGCCCTCCACAGCCACCGCCGGCGCGGGCCCGCCGCTCTTCCGCATCACTCCCGGCCCGCGCCCGCCGCGCTGATTGACAGCCCCGGCCACCAACCGGCGGCCAGAACCGCCCCGAGCCGCGCTGACTGACAGCCCCGGCCACCAACCGGCGGCCAGAGCCCGCCCAGCCGCGCGGGAGACAGGCCCGCCCCCGCCGATTGTTTGAAAGCAGGCGCGCATGTCGCGGGAACGCGCCTGGCGAGCTGATTGGCCGAGCAGGCGACCAATGGCAGTGTGAGTTTTGTGGAGGGGCGGGGTCTCCGCGGGCGGGCAGCGGCGCCATCTCGCAGCGGGACGTGGCGGTCGCCTGGCAACGCGCGGCGCAGGGTGACGTCACGTGCCCGCGAGCTGCCCCTCACGGCAGAGCCCCGATCGCGCTGAGGGGACGCGCGGTCACCTCACGGCAGAGCCCCGATCGCGCTGAGGGGACGCGCGGTCACCTCACGGCAGAGCCCCGATCGCGCTGAGGGGACGCGCGGTCACCTCACGGCAGAGCCCCGATCGCTCTGAGGGGACGCGCGGTCACCTCACGGCAGTGTCCCGATCGCGCTGAGGGGAAGCGCGGTCACCTCACGGCAGAGCCCCGATCGCGCTGAGGGGACGCGCGGTCACCTCACGGCAGTGTCCCGATCGCGCTGAGGGGACGCGTGGTCACCTCACGGCAGTGTCCCGATCGCGCTGAGGGGACGCGCGGTCACCTCACGGCAGAGCCCCGATCGCTCTGAGGGGACGCGCGGTCACCTCACGGCAGTGTCCCGATCGCGCTGAGGGGACGCGCGGTCACCTCTCCCGTCCGAGCCCCTTCCCCAGGCAGCCTTCGCTTGGGTGCTCGGGAACCCGCTCTGCTTCCAGCGCTCTTTCTCTTTAAAAAATTAAAACCTCCCCAGAAGGAGCAGATTTATTGCGCAGAGTCGCGGACAGACAGTTGGTTCCGTTTGTAACAGCCCCACCTGGTGCCTCGCCCTCAGCCCGGACAGCGGGAAAGGACCCCGGGGCAGAGACGTTAGGGTCATTTGTTAGAGGATTTTTATTGATAGGAGCAAACAGTTCATGTGTTTCAGTGAATCTTATAGAAGTTTGAAAAGGAACGAACATGCTATGTCTAGTAAATGTGTGACATTATAGGCGAAATCAGCCATTTTTCCCAGAGGATTCTTGTAACCATTCGAACAGAGATTAGCCAATACTCATAATTTTCACAGGCATTAAATGACTCAAACAAGAACAAAAAGGGTTTAAATGTGTCTGACAATTCATATTGAGTTTCTCAAGAATAATATTTTGGAAACTTTGCAAAATTTAGGCAACTATTTTTCTTAGCATGATTATTTCTAGGACTTCCACAGAGGAGCTGACAGTGTATTTTACGTGAGACAGCTGGGCCACAGAGCAGCATTAATAGCTTAGATGAAGGCATGTAAATGCTAGAAACCGAAAACTGAGAATGAATGTAGTTTATTCTAGGAAAATGCATGGATGTGTTGTGTTTGAATTTTATCTGTAATTAGTTGGATTATCTGCTTTCTCTCACATCAAAAGATTTTGATATACTTCTTTATTGCACTAGCACCCAATTATCTCCCTTTCCTTCCTTTTTACTTCACAGTTCTGCTTCAGACACTTAAAAATATGCAGGAGCATCAGAACAAGGATTCAGGTCTTTTAAATGTTTTACATTGGTGATATTCAAAGAGAAAGACACACTGCATTATACTGTGATCCAAACATCACACACTGGCTCTGGCTGTTTTTATTCAGTGGTTAAGTGAAAACTCATGAAGTGAAAGAAGTCCCTGAGTCAGCATCTTGGCTGGCAAAGTCAAGAAACTTTGATCTCATCCTATCACAGCTCCAAATGCTCTTGTTGAAGTCCTGAGCAACTTTGATTTGTTCTAAAAAAAGAAGTGAAGTTCTGAACATTTTCCTTCTATAACCTGTCATAAAACTCAGTTTTGATGCCAAAATCAAAACAGGTCTTTCTCTCCACTTGACATGCCACAGAAGTAGCTGGGTTTGCTTCATTGCTTGCTCCATAGTCATATCAAGCACATTCTGAAATTTGACAAGATGTGAGAATAGAAAGGATATTATGCAGGGCGCTGATATCCCAGTTACAGTTTCTTGCTGTGGCACAAAGCTCCAGCGCGAGCTCTTGCTGGAGACCTTCACAGGTGAGCACCTTGCATAGGACAGAATGGGCATAAGTTTGGGCTGCTAGCCCTGAAGGTTCAGGGTATCCAAAATGCCAGACTATTAGAAAGGAAATCAACTACTAACATTTCAAAGCTTCTCACTGCTTCATTATTTGTAATCGAGTAGCTTAATCATATTATTATCAAAGAATGAAATGTATTTTTATAGCTATTTGGTGAGGATAAAAATAAAGATGTTTTCTAGTAGGCTCTGAGTGTGGCTCTTTACATTATATTTTCCCCTCCAAGGAAGCTTGTCTTCCATAATTTTATAAGATTTCTCCTCTTGTTTTCTAGAGGAAAGAGCTCATACTGCAGTGTTCCATTTACCACAAACACTGGCAAACAAACAGAATGTGTTTTTTTTTTTTATGGTCAGAATTTCCAGCAACTGCTGAACTCCACAACAATTTTCTGCCTTAGGAACTGAGCTGGTGGGCTGGGAGACAGAGAGAATTATGTCTGTTCATGCCAGAGGACATTGCTTGTCTTAAATGCACCATTTCCCTCAGGTCATCACCTGGACTACCAGTTCATTCCCCAAATCTCCCCTGCCTTTCTTCAGCCACTTACTAAATCTCCATTTCTTCAGCAGGAAGCCAAATAAATCACTGTTCACTCTGAATATAGGATTGTTCATGTTTAGAGTATTTATTGTGGTAAAACAATTAATAGATTTCTTTTAAAAGATTTTTCCATGTTTAGGAACAAAGGGACTCTATGTGAAGAGGGGAAAACTATCTTGTTTTGGAAAGAACACTGACTAAGGACACATGCAAAGTTCAAACATCTTTTAAATAGTTTTCTCCCAAAATGTATCATTAGTTTTGTTCAGCTTTTCTAGTTTGTAAACAACTATGTAATCAATGAAAATATATTTAGCCTACCTTTAAAAAGATGTTTCCAGTATTAAGTGATAATAATAGTAAAATCATATGCAAGACAAAAATATTAGGATCTAGCATGCTTGTCCCTTAACAAGTTCTATTCCAAAATTATATTACATGTATTAATTTCAACTTTGTAAATGTTCGTAATCTCAAATCTTTGAGTAGTCAGACAGTGACAAAAAATTATTAAGAAACTGGACGACCTTTCTGTATTGTGAATGCCATTCATTTCAAACATTACTTGCTAGTAAAGTGCTGTTACAAGCAAAATGAAATTGTTAGTGTCTATCGAAAGAAGATGACATTTTAGTAATATTCAAATTGTACTTGTTTTTGGCAAATAGTTAAAAGCATAGACATGTTTGTTTAACCACCCAAAACTAATTCAGTATAAATAATATTGGTTTAAATAATTCTATGCTAAAAGGCACATACTAATGTTCCAGCAGTTCTTTCAAGTGAGCTTTTGTATGTAGAGTTTTAATTGTGCTTTTAATAGTTACTGATTCAGTATGACCTTGAAAGTGACATTTGTGCATGTCTAAAATACCTTCTCACAAATTAATCTCACACTCTGAAGGTGTAATTTTGTTAAGATTAAGATTATATGTATCTATATAACTATGCTTGTTGATCTCTATAGATCTACATAGATATACACATATACATATATTTATACATACACACACAAAAGAGCTTCTTCTGGAACAGCAGCAGAAAGTGCAGTCTATACTTTTTTGACTTGTTTTCATAATAGAAAGTTCAGGCATGAATTGTCTCGGGATTTGTGAGATCCAAGGGATTATTTGTGATACTGCATACATCCCATATTACTCTCTTTCCTTACAGGCTGCTTCAAGCTCACTTCACTTCCAGAAGAGATGATTGGTAGATTATTTTCCATGTGATACTGAATAAGATGACCCACACTATCAAATATATGATCTTTGGTTCTCACCTAGTGGAAGAAGCAAAAGAATGTATTTAAGGTTAGATTGTGCTTATAACCAGTTGGACGTGAGTCTAACACATTAAAATCAAAAGGCACTTAAGCCACTGAACTCACTTAAGCAGAATCATTAGGCTGTAGACAGCAATTCAGGTCTATCCTTTGACCCACCATTAGCTCACAAGAAAAGGAGTGGAAAAGTAAACAGACTGTATGTCAAACTGGGCTGATTCTGCACAGGGGAATGAAATAAACTTTTTTTTTTTTTCTCCACAGAAGAGAGATATTTTTCCCTAAATCCCATTGAGGATTACTTTTTTGATTTACTCTCTCCTCAGCAACATCACTCAAGACTGCTCTTCTAAGCAGAAGAAAAAAGAATTGAAGTGACAACAAATCTTTTCTGTATCCAGAAATTCATAATTAAGGATGTGTTAAGTGTATACACCAATTATCAGCACGTGGACTAACAGTATTTAAGTTCCTCACTGCTACTTCCACGGTACTTCAGTGCTTCTAAGTTTTTGAACTTTCAAACCTACTGCAGCCACTGGCTATATTTAAATTAACCTGGATGAAATCAAATCACTTCCACTTCATGGAATGCACCCATGCATTTTGATTAAAATATCTGAGCAGCACTGAAATTTCATTATATGAAATATTCATACCTTGCCCTCAGGATCCACCAAGAGTAGATGCTTTGCCTGCCCTCCCTGAAGTCCACTGAGGACATACTGACCAGGTGACGTTGTGCTTTCTCGTACCAGAAAATCCCCATCGTTGACTAAGAGGCTCTCTGCTGCTTTCCTGTTCAATTTGCCATGGTAACAATCTTCATTCTTTAGCTGTTGCTTTATTTGTGGCAGAACACAGAGACCAGCTATGTTGCTTGTGGCACTCTGCTGAACAGGTTCCGGTAACTCTAAAATTAAATGACAGGGAATGTATTGGACACTTCACCTAAAACTTCATCCTAGAAGGGTGCAAGCCAATTGGACACTTCACCTAAAACTTCATCCTAGAAGGATGCAAGCTTTTAAAAAAATCAAGTTATTCAGTCTTGAAGCAAACCAACATTACAGACTCTAAGAATATGCACACATGAATGCTCATGACCCTCCAGTGTATTAGGCAAAATTATCACACCACCTCTTCCCCTACCTTAGATGGGAAAGCCTTTGGTCGCTAGGCAACAGGGATTAGAAAGAGGAATTTTTCTGATGCTGTACTGGTTTGGGGTTATATTTCTTTTTATGAAAAAATCAAATCTTCCCTGTAAAAACAATATTTCTTTTTTTGCTTTTTAGCTTATATTCCCCCCCCCCCCCCACCCCCACCAAGATCTTGTTTTTCCTTCTTCCTTAACAAGCTCTGAAGAGATTGTCACAGATCATTGGGAGAGTCATGTTGAGTGGCTCCAGCTATGTGCAGGAATGTAAGACAACATAGCCAACGTAGCCAGAAGGGAAGGATTACAGCATGATGCATTTGCTGTTAAAAAACGAACAATTACCAAATGTACTAAAAAAACTGGGTGGTTTGGGATATAGCCAGTCAGACTGCAATTGATTCACAGGCAGGATTCTTCTAAGGAAAATAAGAGGATACCACTTCTTCAATGGAATTGCGCAACCTAAGGCTCCTCAGGATATAGGCAGTTCCTTTTAGAGCACGATACAGTCGCAGGTTGGAAATGTCTCAATGGTCACAGATTTCTTTATTGTGTTTCCTGTATTGTCCAGTCCTTTTTCCACATTCTTGTGTGGAGCCAGCTCTGACAGAGAAAACACTCAAGTGGGAAACCATAAAAGGCAGAGCTAATAAAGTATATTCAATAATGAGGACAATCAGTAGCAACTATATAATCATTTAATGGATATCCACCACTTTGAGTCCATAAATCAAGTTCAGACATACATTTAATTTATACCACAGGATCAAACAGTTTGATTTAGAAATTACTGGATGAGACTCAATGGTCATTTATGAAAGAACTGAGAAAAGAAAGATACAATAATCCCACTTTAACCTTGCATGCTACTGCCTGTGAAGCAAAGGCATCTGAGGTCCTTTCCACCTTAGAGTGGTTAAGACCTTGAACATACAGGAGAAGCCTCTTCCTCGAGGCAATGTGCAGTCACCCAAGCTGCTATCATCCTAAAGACGTGCTTTTTAATACCTGTGGCACTCTACATTCATTGTCATCAATGAACTACAGAAGATGAAACATTACTCTGCTTGTTTACCATCACTATTTCTGCTCTTTAATCCCTTTTCTCTTGAATCTAACAAGGAAAAAGAACAACCAGGATTGATTTCTTCCCCCCATATTTTCTATATTTCTTATGGGATACCCAAATCTTTCTCCATGAAGAGAAATGAGAAGCCCCCCTCCTTCCAGTGCTTAGACAGGTATGGCATTGCAATGGGAACCTACTGGCCTGGCGCAGAGGGCTCCCAGGGATCTGTGCTGTTGCTGGACCTCGGGCTGCACAGGCTGCAGAATGCAGGGACTGGGTGTTGATGTAACATGGGTCATCAAAGAGATCTGCTTTGTAGGCAGGTTTCAATGAGGTTGCCTCTTTTATTGTCTTCTGTGATCTCTCATCACAATTACCTGCAATTAGTATATAGTATGCACAGATTTCCTTTCTTTTTTTTTTGTTTTAACTCAGCTTTAACTGTAAAAGCTGAAATAGGAATCATGTTCTTCTTTATAGCCCACTAAAGTAATTCAGAAGGAAAATAAAAATGCAAATGAACTTATTTTTCCATATGTCTAGAAGGCACCAGGTCCAAAATTAATTAGAATTAAGTTTTCAGAAATGTTCTGCACTGGTCTAGTTCTGCTTCAATCAATGTCAGCAGTGAACCCTCCACAGACTGGAAAGAAATTAATACATATGCCTCTACAGAAACACAAACCATACATGTTATTTGTTGCAAAACCCTTTCCTTCCCCTCTGCACCACAAAAAGAGCTTGTGGGAAGCTGAGCAATTCTCTCTCTTGCTATTCTGGTGGAGAAGGGAGAGATGGAGGAGACTGGTGCTTTGAGGCTCTGCCTGGAGAGCCCAAGCCACATCTGTCAGGTTAGGATCCAAGCCTAGGAACAGGCTAACAGAATATCCCCTGCAGGGTATGAAAATAATAGCACTTCAGCTAGCCAAATAGCAGGCATATTTTTGCTCTTCAACAAACGTTTTATTCAAAGACCTATTCATTCATTCTTTTATTTGTTCACCCTCTCTTTGTAGAAACCATTTGATTCTCCTTTCCTTGAATTGGAAATAACACAAGAAACTGAAGTATCCCCTACAGACAGTGTAATGGATCGCTTCAGAGCCGTGCAGGTGGGAATTCAGAAAGGACCTCATTGTGCAGTGAAACAGAGGAGCTGAGGAAATGTGCTCAGGGCATCAGCTGTGGCAAAGCAAGTCCAGAAAGGGATGGAGGCTGATGATCTCCTGGGGTCCCTGAGAGCAGACTTTGCTAAAGGCAAATTGATCCTGGGCACAAAGCTGCCTAAGGCAGGGGAAGGGCACAGTCACACTGAGGAGCCAGGGATGCTGGAAGCAAGGGGCCAGGCTCTGTTGGAAAAACCCGATGCTGTTACTTTGGATCTCATTGAGCATTTGTAGGAGAAGGGATATATTCAGAGACTGATAAGTAATGAAGTATCTTCCTTTTTCAAATAGTATGAAGAAAGGGAGTAAAACAACAAAGAGTATGAAAGAGAATTAAAAAAACAAAGAGCTACTGTACAGTATCATGAGAAGTAAAATGAGTAAGTCTGCCAGCAGACATGAAGATAGATTAGTGGCCTTTAGAAAAGCTGTAAGGCTTTTTTGTCTGCCCTTCATCTAGGGAACTAAAAATGACCTACTAAGTAGAACACTTTTCACCATTGTATTGAAAGCCAAGGGGCAGCTCTTCCAGGCAGCCTGCCCTGGTTAATTCTGCATATGCATGAGAAGGAAAAGAGAGTACATACCCACAGTTTTGTTTTCTTCTGGACAATTTTCATATACATTGATGAAGGTTGGGCTGCCTGTCTGTAGAAAAAATTTAAAATCAGTCACATAAAGTAGTCCCCTAGAAAAAGTCAGGTAACTTCAAAATATCCATGCATTAGTTAACAGACATACAGGTAATTAAACATGTTCTTCACCAAAAAATTCCCATCTCCTCAAATAATATTTCACACTGATACTCTTCTTTCTTTAGATGTCACATCTGGACTCCAGTATTACATAACTGCTCAGTTATGTATCTAATGTTTAGAATATATACAGTATAACTCCTAGGAAAAAAGCTCAGATTTTCTAATAGGTGTCCCTCATCATAAAATCAACTACAGGAATCATGGTTTGAAAGTGAAATGGTTACTAAATTGTCTGAGCAGCACTGAAAGAAAAAGGAAAGTCAAAAAGTAGCACCCCATGGGAAAAAGGCATTTGCATTCAGGGTAACTCCTTGCAGCAACACTGGTGAGTATCAGGTGCAAACTCTGGATATAGTAAAACATTTTCAGATTTAGAGAACTGCTGGGGAGGTGAGGACCTGATATGCAGACTATGGTTCATGTCAGCAAAAAAAATGGATGGAGCAGTAGCACAGGAACATGTAGCAGCCCAGGAGCAGTTGCCACCAAACACAAATAACACTTGGGAGCAGCAGGTTTTTAGACAGAACCAACTGGATTCCAGCAGGCCCATCTGAGTGTGCTCCCTCTGAGCAAAGTGGTGGTGCCTTCTTTCCTGTGTGGGGAAAGAATGGTGCTCCCAAGGCCTCACACAGCAGACTCTGAAATCTGTGCAACCAGTCTGAACTTGGCTTGTTTTACTCCCTGATTGGTTTTTATTTCCCACTATGCTAGACAAGAGCCACAGATATCTTTTGCTGATTTAACAGAGCTTCTTGAAACAATCCAAGAGTAATGAATATTGTATATATATTGCAATCAGTCAATGTTGTATGTATAAGTTGTAGAGCATAATGGACAGGATGAAATATTTATTAGATCACAGAATAGGGAGCCAGAAGGTCCCAGATTTTGCAGATGTTCTCTCCAACAAGCCATTTAAATTGGTATCTATTTTCTTCTCAGAGCTAATGAGTGAACAAGGGAATATTACTTGGTCTCCTGAAAGTACTCTAAGGACAAACCAGTTAATATTCAGAAAGTGCTTTGGGATTCAATTATGTACTAAGCATCATTAAATCTAGCCTAAAAAAACCTTTTCCCAGGATAATCAGGACCTGGTTCTGATGTTAATGCCATGCTTTAACACCACAGAAACATTTTATTATTCACTCCCATAATAGGCAGCAAATATTTATCCCAGCAGATGCTGTACTTACTGAGCAATACTGCTTTTTGCACTGGACAGGACACTTAGGCCTTTGGTCTGTCTGCACTTTCATTCGCATGTCTAACACTCCACCGGTGGGAGGCTCCTTCCCTGGAATTTCGTTGTAATATTCATGATGATCCTCCCTCTCCTGTGAATTCCCAGCTGATCCATTAGCATTTGCTGCTTCACTGAAAAAAAGATGGGGGGGGGGGGGGGGAAATGAAGCTTCCGATGTAATCAATTGCTCTAGTGCAGGCAAACATCCCCAGTGTCCGCGCAACGCACAATACACAGAGCCACCATATGGAGGCTGTAAAGTGCTTCGGGCTGGAACTTTCAGAGCTGTTTATTTTTCCAGTTACTTCTTCCTGAATTAAAAGTAGTCATGACAGTTTGGGGTAAAGGGGGGTACAGTCATTTAATTAGCACCAGGCAGCCCAGATATATTTTCAAGTCAAAGAAAAGGTAAGAGGAATCTACTGAAACTTTAAGAATTCCAATGCATTGTTCATTAAGGTAGCCAATATGTTGACCATTAAACTAATTCTTATGGCTTCTTGACTGAAGTCTATAAATCTAGAGATTGCTGGGGGATGACCAGACTTCAAGAGAAAAATTAAAACCTCATGGCATTTAGTCAGACAAGCCTGCAACTGTTTTAGAAAATCAAGTATTGCTACTAAAAAAAAAAAAAAATAGCTGTTCTCAGAGGCATTTACCGTGATTTTAATAACCACAATCAATATTCTGGTTCAGCTGAATGACATGAAGAAGAGCACACAATGGTTTTCTTGAGCTAAACCCGAATGATGGTAGTTTAAATGCACAGCTGATACACTGCAAAACAACTAGGTGCTTCCTGTACTGTCTCCGGTCCCAAAATAAAAAAACTCATCTCAAATCTTACTTCTCTGATTAACAAGAGTATAATTGGATAAAAGGCCATGAGCAGGAAAGAGATAAAGTTCAAGTAGTTGATTATGTGATATGCAGTGCAAGTATTTGATTATGTGATTCATAGTAGTTTGGAAGGGAGTGACTCATTCACACAGCAATATCCGACTCCTCTGCCCGAGGACCATTCTCGGAGGCTGGCTGTGGGTAATGATCAAGGAGGAAATCTAATTACCCTCTTCCATTTCTCCCTGTTCCTATGCTGCTTGTGATATAACCTAGCAGGGTTTCTTAAGAAAAAAAGGCTTTTCTTAGGAAAGAAAGGTTATTTTCCCCAGGAAAACCAGACCAGTTTTAGCAGTGGAATGGCAAGAACCACCATATACATTGAAATAAATATAAACTGGAGTTGCATTTATGCAATAAAACCAGCTCTGCTGTGATGCATTAGGCCCTGTTCCAGTGACACTGCCTGCTCAGGACTCCTGTGCTCAGGGTGCAGGTAAGCAGTGCCACAGCTTTACCTACTCATGGGAAGTAGCAGGCAATCAAATTTGGTGTTACAGTAAAAAGAAGCCTGAGAAAAATAGGCATGGCTAATCTGTGAGGAGAGCCATAAATTAGAGCAAGAATTGTGTCCCCAGTGCAATGGAAGAAGGGTAATTGAAATGGGGAATGGTGGTCCAGAAACTAATCTAGGCCTTGTATTTTGGGCAATGTGCAGAGGACAGGGCTTCACACTTTAAAATGCCAGGTGGTGGCTGTGTTTATTTCAGTTCATGAGGCTATGTAAGTCATGCCAGGTGAAAACTGAGGCTGCTGCCAGGACATGAGCAGAATAGCAGAAAGGTGAATTAAAATGGCTTTTTTCCCCCGCCACACAGCTGCAGCAAGCTTAAACTTGGCACGGGTCAGGACTGAGCTCAGTCTCTGTGTGTGTGCGTGCTATTTATAGAGCTGAACTTACTTGGGCAGAGTAATTTGAACATTTGTTCAACTTGCATGACTTAAAATAAGGCTGCTTTATCTAAGGAACGATACAGCTTAATTTTGTTTTCTGCACCTGTACAAATGTCACAAAAATGAATGGAGTTCACTGGAATAAGCTAATTTTGGTATCTTATACACTGCACATATAGGCATACATTTGAATTATCTTATGTCCAGAAAGCATATACAAAGCATCTTGCTTATGGCTCACTCTTTGTAGTGTATTGTTTTCCTGAAAAGTACTGAAGAGAAGGAAACTGCCAGTTAAGTGACTGAGAATGTGCTGACCTTTCATTAGATGTAACCAGGCTAGATGGGTTCTTCAGGTACTGTCTGAACCGGAGCTCAAACGCCTGCCCTATGGTGTTGATCACCTCCTGTGCCATCCCATTGGGACATTCCAGGATGTGGCATGCTGAAAAGAGACACCTTACTTTAATTAAGTAAATACAGTTCATACCAGAAAGTAGAGACTCAAGCTACATTGCTTGTAGCAGAAAAGCAAAGCTCCTACTCCTTCATGGAGCCAGCAGCTAGTACAACTTTAGTCTGACCTGCAGATTCCCACTACATTGCACAAAGAACATGACATTTAAAGCCACAGCCTGCATACTATTACCCCTATACATACAGCAAAGCCAGAAATTGTACAGACTATTGAGCTGAGTTCAGTATCTTCCTTATTTTAAAACTCAAACAATTCCTTGTTACATACAAATAAAGCAATCATATAAACACATATAACAATTGGAAACTTTCAATACCTCTCTGATTAACAGGGTCTTTTGCTACATATGCCACGTAGTCTGTTGTATCCTACAGGAAAGGAGACAACAAATGTCTTGAACATTTTAATTATGAACAACCCTACCACCACAGCATAGCAATTGCATATAGACAGATACATTTTTAGCTTTAAAATGCACACTTCTTTCAGGGAAAAACTACCAGAGGTACTAGCAAAGTGAGTCAAGGAAAATATCAGTGACACACTGGTGGCTATCAACACAGTAATTGTCCCATGTTCTTTTTCTTCTAAAAATGCACTAGACCATTTGTCGTTCTTTGGGTCTTCAATAAACCATGTATTCAATTCCAGCTCTGCAACAGGAGTAGAAACACAACTGGTGCCTCATCAGCCCGCAGTGCTGCTCCTTCCACTGCTCCCATGGAGCTCACAGCCTTTCCCATGTAACACATCAGGGCTGTGTGACTGCTGCTCACAGCTTTTGGCTGGGACAGTCCTTACCAGAATCAGGGGAAGATAAAATAATGCTAACATACTGCAAAGGACCAGTTTCCAGTGTTCCCAATTTGTAGCTATAAGATTGAGTTTTGAAGACATCTTAGAGAAAAGTTAAACTTTAAAATTACGCCGAATAAAATGGGTATCTGATCCAAATAGCTCCTGCCCAATTTTAGTCTGGCTACAATCAGGTTAAATTACCCTGGATCTCAAAGCTGCTGCTGAGATCAGACAACCTCACTATAATCAGTTTTCTGATTCTTTTTCTAGCCAGCACTGAAATAATCCTCCTTTTCTAGTCAAATTGAAAAGGGAACTGGATTTTAAAAAATTAACATTTCTAATGATACCGCAAATGCAGAGAGTGGCTTGATAATTCAGTGTTATAGTCAAATTGGTGAGGTAATGAATAACATTCCTTTAATTATTAAGGATGCATTTTGTTATTTTGGATCTTTAAGGTAGGACAGGGAAAATGCAATTCACAGCTTAAAGGCATGGTTCTCTTGAGGGAAGATGCAATCAGCTGGCAGGAAACAAGGCCCCATTTGCAATATGCACAAGAACAATCATTTAATAATTCACAATGAATGACACAAGAGGCAGGTCTTAGGGCCAGCAGAACTTGTCCCAGATAATTTTTTTTAATCTCTAAAGTTAATATCATTAAAACAAAACAAGCTAAATATTTCTTATGTGTCTAGTGAAGTCAATTTTCTTCCTTTTCCTTTCAACTTTTTCTTAAAGTTCATAAATATTTTAGGATAGATATTTTAAAATAAATCAGATCTAGGGAGCAACTAGAAACTAAAGTAACGGGAGCAGCACCTGCTATTTTTATGTCTTTTTAATGTTTATGTAGATGCCTGGATGATTTTGCTTTAAAATAAAGCCAGAACAGGCTTAATTATCAGAAAGAATAGTGCTACTCCTTCACAGCCCAGAGCAAAACTGAACTTCACTTAGACCCTGAATGTGGGGCAAGTGGAAAGACAGGTCTTGTGGAAACTATCTCCCATTTTAAATGTAAATGGAATTTTGAAAAAATTACCTGAACAAGACAATGAAATTGCCCCTTATGTGAAGGGCCACTAGATTTATAGTTACCACTGATGAGCAAGACCTCTATTTTACATTATCCTCCCAGTAAGAAGTGTCAGCAGCTGCTCCACCATGCCCATTTCCTGCAGCACATCTGTGTGCACGCACATCTCTTGCTGGCCCTGCCATTAAGCACTGACCAAACCCAGCCCTGTGTAGCCTCAGAAATCTGAAGTCACTGTGCAAGACCAGTGCAGGATAATAATATAAAAAAACACTAAAAAAGGTAAACAAGCCCTAAAGAATTACTTATCCAACCCAGATAGATGCAATCTGGGTAGCTGGTTACAATCATTGCAGTAAAGAGTTTGGAATAGAATAAAAACCCTCTGACTTGAAAACATCCATGACTGCATGGCTGCAACACTAGGAAGAACAGCCCTATCTGCAGGTAGAAGGTGGTTATGCCACATCTGTCTTATAGGAGCTCTTTGCTTGAGTCAAAACTAATCTAAAAATTTAGAGGTGCCAGTGGTGACAGCTTCTATGACAGGTATGGGCTCACAGGGACCACTGAACTGATTAATTCCTATGTTGACATTCTTATTTTTAGATCCCCAAGTCAGAGGGCTTTTGAATGGACTGATGCTCACTGATGGGCAACAGCAAAGTTAACTATGTATCTACTAAAGATGCTCTGAGTCCCTATTCCACATTTCCTTTTCAATGTCAGTACCTCAGCTTTCTTGTATTACTGGTCATGATCCAGAAGTGCAGTGTACTCTGTTAGTGCTTGTGGAAGGAAAGGATGAAGCAAAGTATTTGCAGGTAACAATTATTACATTAGTTCATTATACCTGCAGAAGTATATTTTATAAATCAATACTTACTGGGTCACCTCCAGAAGCAAATGAGATGGACTGCATGTGATGGTTGGCAATAATCTGAAAAGCATAACAGACTAATTAAACATGCTCTTGGGCCTCACATTAGAAGACGTCAGAGCATATGTCTTCATAGAACAAGCAAGTAAATTCATAACAATCCCATTTATTAATTTATGCATGTATCATTTAGGAAGGAAAGAGATAAAAACAGGAATATTTTGAGACTACCCATTCATGTTTAGCAATGTCTAGATCCCTGAGAAATCTTCCTTAAAGGCTCTTCAGAATTAATTCAACCACCCCCTTCTAATTGTACCCAAAAGGAAGGAAAACGTGGTGTCCTAATTCCCTCCCAGGATGTGCAATGGACAGGAGACCTCTGCACTACAGACAAACCCCTAAGAGCTCCTTGATGCTCAGCATGGCACCAGCTCAGTGCAGCATTCCTCAGAGCCAGTGAGCCAAAATGACCTCCCTGACCTGCTCCAGTTTGGAGCAAAACCTGCTGCTGGCCCAGGGTGAGATCACTCAGGGAGCCATACCAACAGCTGAGGGAGGAATTAGGTGGGCAGGACAAAGATCCTTATCATATCTGCCAAGAAGGAAGGGAGCACAGCCCAGTTCCAAGCAAACCCAGGCTCTCAGGAACACACCTCTATGGAGCCTAGAGACTTTACACAGTATAATTGATTGTACACATGTAATACCCAGCTGTAAAATAGCTTTGAATGACACCAAAGCCAAGCTCTGACTTAATACCTATATAAATTTTTTTTTCCTCCTAGGACTTGTCAGAAACTACAGTCAGGACTAGTGCCTTCTTTATTAGGCACTTTACAGGCAAACACATCCAGAGAAACATTTACCAAGTGCTCAAGGATCCCTCCCCATGGAACACACCATCATGCATAAAAAGGACCTGTACTGTATGTCAATTCCTCCGAAGTGCTTTCATTTTTAAATTCAGAGGCATCATGTAATTCAGCTTCACCAGGCATGCACAGGTCTGCTAAAGGGTGCTGCATTCCCTTTGAAGGGCACAGCCTTCCCTCAGAAGCCACAAACGAGGACAAAACTGTAGCATGGAGAAAAGGACACCGATTACATGTATCCTACCTGCTGCGTGTCAGCGTTAATCAAAGTGAGGCTGCTTGTTGAAATGGTCAGCTTTATATTCATGCCAGAAAACTGAAGGTTACTTTTGCCAAGTACAGAAGACAGAAACTTCACTGGAGGCTTTGAACAAAGAAAGAAAAGAAAGAGGCTGTCAGCCCAGTCTGTGAGGGGCAGAAACATATGAAAGTCAAGGAGTTTTTATGGTATCTTATTGAGACTTTCAGTGGAACAAGGATAATGGCTTAATCAAACGCAAATAGATCTTCTAACAAGTATCAGCTCTGAATGCAATACTGGTAGGAATGGGTTTTATGTCAATAATGGGGAAAAAAGAAGTTTTAAAGCAAAATCCCAGTGAGCTAAATGTTATAGCTGGCTCAGTAATTCAGAATGTGCAATTTTCTTTCTGAACTCTTCTTTGTTTCCAGAGGATGAAGTGTTTCTGGGTAAAGCAAGAAATTCTCTCATGTATTCCTCTTTCAAGAGCAAGTTCATTCCTCTTGAGCTCCACAGTTACAAAAGGAAATCCATAAGTTCTGCTGGACACAACCCAACAGCAACCACTGACATTGCCCCTCATTGCATCCCAGTTACTTAATAAAATCCATTTAAATTAGTTCCCTCTCACTAAAAAAAAAAAAAAAAAAAAAAAAAAAAGAAAAAGAAAAAACACAATTCCAATAGTTTAGCAGCCAAACTTGTAAAGCACCATGCACTGCAAGGGCTGGTAGAAGCAGGAACTCTGGGCAAAGCATTAATCCTGAGAAAAATAAAGTAGGGCATAGCCTCAGCCCCAAACCAAACAGGCTAAACACCCTGCTACCAGCACTTCCATGTTATCCAGGCTGAGTTCAGATGGATTAAAATGCACTAATTCCAGCAAGGACTGAAGCCTGTTAGAGAATCATGTATCCAGCTTATCAAAAGCAGATATAGAAAAATAATTGCTGAGCTAAAACAGGATTTACCTTCCGCTTTTTTATAGCTCCATTTGTACCCGACACAGCTTCACACAGTCGGCTTATTGCTTCCCTGCAAATAAAAAAATACAGCACAAACTGTTGGATCATTTCACATGCACCATCTGTAACAGAGCCAGCAACTCTGCAATTTATTGTTATCAGCCCACTTATAAACTCTTAAATCTTCTGGAAGGTCTTTCACAGTTGTTTTTCTTTCTTCTTTCCTCCCACTGTTAAAAAAAAAAAACAAAAAAAAAACCAAAAGAACTATTTAACAAAATACAGTGATTCAGCAGCTTGGTTTGCATTCTTTTTCTTCATCAAACACATTCATTTCACCTTATGAAAATTTGTTTAATAATAAAAAGTCAAACATAACTAAGCAGAAGACAAACAACCTAATGCCTTCAAAGCCTTTTTCTCAGAATGGTTGATAGGTCTCTTGCATGGCAGGAGGGGCTCCTCCCTGCTTAATCCTTCCTATTTAGCACAGCAGGTGCATCCTGAGTGAGCCCAGCTGGGTGCTTTGATTGACTTTCTGGGGTTTGGGATTTCTTTTCCAAAAAGAAAAAAAAAAATAAACCCCTCAAAAAACAAAAACAAAACAAAACAAAAAAAACAGAACCAAAACAAAAAAATACAATGACCCAAACAACAGTGGAGGAGTGTGGATGTATAATCAGCTTCTCCAGTTCCTTTTCAGAGCTGACAGTCCCTATCTTTCCACCTCTGGTAGGAATTTCCCAAACTAGACCTCTCTAGCCACCAATTCTCCTCTGCGGGTTCCTCTCAGTTCAGGCAGCAGAAGGGTAAGGCATAAAGCGCACACAGTGCTCATTTCTAGATGAAAGATAAATCACACACAGGATAACAGAGTGATGTGCTATGCCTGTTTCCCACACTTGAACAAGGCGAATTCTGGCCTTTGCTCAGGCAGGTGACTGGTTTGGACATGCAGCACAGCACTGATGGCCCTGGTCAAGGTTAGCACAGCAGCTGGGACAAAACCTTTCTGCTTGCTGGCAGTTACAGGCTTTTCCTCACTGATAGCTATTGCTTGGAAGCCAAGAGGAGAGGAAACTGGGCTGGGGTGTGCTCGGCAAGTTTCCATAGCCTTGCCTGGACAGCCCGGTTGGAGCCGCAGCCCCGGCGGCTCCAGCTGCCCTGGCCCTGTCCCACAGGGGCTGCCGTCGGCTCAGCTTAGGGTCCCACACTGGGCACTTCAAGCCTCAGCCTTTCTCTTGTGGCTGAATTCAGACTTATCTTCCGAGGCTGGGGTTTTGTTTCGTTCTAAAGGGGAAGGGAGTTTGATTAATTGTTTGTTTGTATTATTGAATTATTATCCAAAGAGCTAATTAGGAAACGGGCTGGTTGGGAAAGCTTGTCTGTTTCCAGATCCCGGCATGTGTGTGGGAGGAAAACACCACTGGCCTTCACCTCCGGAGAAATATTTAGTCCAGAAGGGCTGAAAAGTATCAGGAGACCACACAATGACAAGAGGCTCCAGCCAGGCATGTCCCATGAAGCAGAGATGCCCAGGGAGGATGCCCAGTGGTCCCCCCAGGACTCTGCAGATGAGAGGAAGCAAAGCCAGCCCAGCGCTGGTGAACCCCAGAGTCACTGCTGCCCCTGCTCAGTGTCCCCCAGGCTGCCACTCCAGGGAGCTGTGTGCTGGAAGCACTGAAGATCACTGATATACACTGAGGCTTCCTGCCAGGGAACACCCTGAGAAACTCAACCTGGCTGCTGTCAAAGGAATGGAGACCTCACCCACAGCAATACACAATTAACATTTTCTGAGTGAAAACAGCAGGGAAGAAAAGAGACCCTTATTGTGGGCTACACAAGATGGGTCAGAAACCAGCCTTTTGAACACTGACCCTTCTTAGCATTTAAAAGCAAAGTACTTCCCCCTGCACAACTGAAAATATGTTTTTAAAGAAAATTCCTGATACTCTTCTTGGTTAGCTCCTGTTTTATTTAGCTGTTACCAGGAGGAAGGCCAAACATGACCAAAAAAAAAAAAAAAAAGAAAAAGAGGAAGGCATCCTGCAGGATGATCTTGCAGATTCCAATAATCAGCTTGGAAAATGAGAACTCATCTTCTCATTCAATATTAAAGGAAATTAAAATCAGAGCCAAGACATTAAGGCTACTTGGAGCCTTCAAGTCTAGCCTTACCTAGAAAGAAAACCAGATACAAAACAAATTGGAAAAATAGGGAAATTGTCTCTTTTGGTGACAAATGAGTTATTGAACATGTCAGGCAGCCCATGTGAAATCAAAAGTTGCAGGCAGAGTTGCCAGCCAGAGAGCCTGTTCTTGTATAAACCAGTGTGGTGGCTGCCCACTTCATGCTCTGAAGCAACTGCCCAGTAAAAAGGAACCAAAAAGTAGCAAACCATTTCCAAAGCATTTCTACTTAATAATTTCTATTACCTCTCTTTGGTGGGGGAAATAGTTGTACTGACATATCTTGCTGCATACCTCTGGATGATTTTCCAAGTGATCAAACAAAACTTTACAAATATTATTTGAAAGGTGTGAAAAGCAGGAGTTTGGTAACACCTGCTGCTATAACTGAACACTTCCTGCATGCAGTCATTTCCACAAACTAGAAACTGCACCACATACTAGGAAGAAACTCTGGATGCATCCATGATAAACCGAAATGAGTGACCCGTTTTTGGCATCCATAAGCCTTTAAACCAGCCCTTTGGGTTTTTTTTTTTTTTTTTCCAGGCCCACTCAGAAGTACAGTCCACAGGTTTTCTCTGGTTCTGCAGCCCTGGAGTGAAACCTGTGGCAGACAGCTCCTGCAGCTCCCAGAGTGTGCCCGTGAGGGAGAGTGCCTGTGGGCAGTAACACTGAGCCACTTTGTTTATTGTTCCCCCAAAATGAGAATAAAAGACGAAAGATGGGCTGATGTAAGCAAGCAAGCATGCTGTTGAGGATTTGCTTTAAAGCATCTAGGGCCCTGCCTACACCATGTAACAGAAAGGGATTATGTGGCTCAACAAAGTTGAAATTAATCTCCAAACAAAGTCAGCCTTCTTCCAGCAGCCCTCCCTGGCTACACATTTCAGACACCCTTCACCCCTCACTGCCTGACCATTTTCAAGTTTGCAAGTTAATGCCCCAATCCAAGATACAGAATCTCTTTTCCCAGAAATGCCCAAATCTGATGACTAATAACCAGCTTGATTTAACAGAAGTGGGAAATGTGTAAGAGGAAAAGAGCTGAAGGGCTGGACAAGAGAAGCACACATCAGGGTCCAGCAAAGGCAGGACCTGCCACAGCACGAGGGTGACAACCCAAACACATCTTGTACCAGAGCAGCAAGCTCAGGCTAACCATTACCAAAAAAAAAATGCAAAGACCCTCAAGCAGAAGAATCTGTTACACTTATTGCTATTTTTTTGTGTTACTTTTTTCATGTACATGGAGTTTGAGATCACAGATTTCTGCAAAATGGAAGGGATGTCCCTAAGAACCAGTCGAGTCATGGGTGGGCAACAGCAGAGAGCTGGAAAACTTGCAGTGGCATCTCCTCTGCCTCCTACCCTCCTCACCCCACAGCCACGGAGGGTAAACAGCACCTCAGTGCCCAGCCCTTCTCTTGCTGCACTGTGGTCATGTAGCCTCTGCATCCCACAGTCATTCATAGCACCAGAGAGGCCACTTTCTGTCTTCCCTGACCATGTGCCTGCCAAGCAACTAAAAATGCAAGTCCAGCAAGAAAACAGAAAGTAAACTCTCCATGTTCACTCCTTTGGACTCCACACTGCACTTTGGGAAACATGAGTCTGTTGATCTTTCCAACATTCATGAGAAAGGTAAATAATAGCTGCAGTTTTAGATGCTGTGAGGTAACTAAGCATGGACATAACACATAAAGCAATGCAGGGCACAGACATAACTGGAGACCTCTTCTATATCACTTTAAAACAGAATATGCCTCTTTTTTTAGTGATATGCCATCAAAGTAAAAATATCTTTTACCCCAATTCAAATAACAGGCATGGTTAAAATGGGATCATTTCCAGCAGCTCCTTGGTTGGTGCATTGTGCATGTGTCTATAAACTTACTCCCCCGAGAGAACAATAGAAGAATAATCAATGTTATCTTTGCTCCAGTCAGCTTGTCATCGATCTAACTTTAAAGTCTGCATGTGTGAGCTCAGCACTTCAGCATTTGGTTTGCAAACAGTTTAAGTTTTGAATTTCTCATGCACAAGAGACCCCGTTAAGGTCAGCAGTGGCATTTTTTTTAGGTGATGGAAATATTTCCATTGTTAAGTTTTGACACAGTTCTGCTTAACAAAACCTTACTATCTAGCCCAAATTTAAGTTGGCAAGCCCTTGTCACGCAGTAATTCATATTCATTATTTTCCTGACAAACCAGCCAAAGCTCTGTTCTGTTAGCACAGCAGCACACACACCTCTTGCAAACCGGAGATAACCTCGCCCTCTGGCTGAGCTGTGGAGAACACAGTGGCCTGAGTGTATTACATGGCTCTTCTTAGTCTGTAAAGGACCTGCCTTAGGGAAGGATATTGCTATCTCAGGCACTTCTTCATACACACATGCATGAGTGAGTGTGTACTTATACCAGTTGTAAATGTCAACAACCACTGGTTTTGAGTATAAAACAAATGGGGCAGCTTTCAAGTGAAGTCTATAGGCATTGAAAGACTCATGCTTTTCAGTTCCTTTCAGCTGGTAATTCTGGGAGCCAACAGGTATAAATGTAATACTAATCCCTTCACGTTGCTTTCCTTTCTCCATGACTTTTTGGATACAAACATGAGGAAGCAAAACAGCATCTGAAAATCTCCCTCCAGCTGGAAGAAAGAGCTGGACAGGCACAGGAAGCCTCAGCCACACTCCTGGTATCCTCAGCACGAGCTATTCCAGAAAAGCAGCTGAGAGGACAAGGGAATATGTCTAAGGCCAGGTGAAGATAACCTGCAGCCACCCACCTCTCCAAAAAGCTTTGGGTGGCTGCTGGGGCTGCCTGGCACTAGTCCTGACTGCTGGACCGTGAGCACATCGCAGCACCATGCAGCACTCAGAGCTGGATAGAAGGTGATTGTTTTGAAAACTCAAACACTCCCGCACTGCGAGACTTACAAGAATAAAAAATAAAATTGTGCTTTTCTATTTCTGACAGGACATTTCAGCCACCCCACAGGCATAGGGGTACTAACAATCTACACCCAGAAACTGGTAGTAACCTGCAACAGAAATTGCAAAGTTCTCAAAAGACCACAAAATATTTCACATTTTAACCACATCCCCAGTTGTATCTGAGAATGAAACGTTAATCTTTTTCTGATTTTCAGCCTAAAAACTTAGGCTTGCAGTACAGATGGAAACAGCTGTATTTCAACATGTTTTCCTTGTGACTCCACTTCCAGCTGAGCTTGGTCTTGGTGCAGATGGGGTCAAGCGATGTCATACATCTGATAAAAATTCCTGAGAGGACCTTGCTGGATTGCGGGACTGATGGCACCATCCGCATGGGGTGGGAAGCAGCGTGACAGAGAGACCCATGAGGGTCCTGGCTCTCCACCTTGGCCCCGGCACCCACAGGCACAGCAGCACCAGTGGATTTCCCCTGTGCCCTGGGAGAGCCGTGCAGGCAGCGCTGAGCCATGTGCACAGCCCAGCTGCTGCCGGTCCCCAGCTGGCTGGGGATGTCTGCTCTGTGCTGCCACTGCAGGGGGAGGCTCTCTGAGCAAGAACTGGGAGAGAAATTACGTCTGTGCCTGAAACAATTCATTTTCCAACACAAATAGCCTATTGTAATGATCAAATAATTCAAATCATCACTTAGGAAAAGACAAAACAAAGCATGCAAACTCCTATTCAAAAGCGTCTCAGAGCTTGGCACGCACCCTCAGCTTTATACAAAAATTAGCACTCGCTTTTCATTCTTGGTCTGAATCTCAGTTTTACACCACCTACCTGGTGACTTGTGTTCGTGTACCAAAGTCCAGGGATCTCATCGACTGCAGCACCTCAATACAGCCCATGTACTATGGAAAACAGACAGAGAAAAGGGAGGACTGTTAATATCTGGTATACAAGTAAGAGGAGGATCACAGGAGGAAGCAAATGTGATTATTGTCCACTAAGTTTATGCAGAACCACAGTCTAAATGGAAAATCAAATCAGCCATCCTAAAGCTTCTTCCTAAATAGATCTTATTTTACTAAAAGTGTAGAGAAGAGCAATAAAGATACCAATGGCTTAAACACCATAGCACCAAAAAAAAAAAAAGACAAAGCCCTCTGGGGACACAAAATCCAATTATTCCTTTTTTTCCATTTCTGCTTACTCTTACTTATTAGCCTGTGACACTGAGATGGGAAAAATACACGAGGAAATACTGGAGAGAACAGAGTCCTCAGGAGTAGACAGGCTCTGGAAGCCCCTCGAGACCAATGTACTCAGAGCCCCCATGCAGAAGAGCTGAGTGTCCCTTCAGAGAGTAGGAGGCATTACAGGCCACAAGGAAAACCACTGGCTCCACACTGCTACAGGTCTGATGACAAATAACCCCAGCAGAAGATGAAGTTGCAATTCCAGCTCGTAGCAACAGCTCTTAAGAGCCTACACTATAAACTGACCTGCTTTAAATTAAAGGCTGACTGCCACACTTCTGTTGTATGGGACAGAGCTGGGGCTTTTTCTATACTCATTTGGGATTTTTATAAGACTAATTATCAGAAATATCAAGGATGTGATGGCATATCCCTAAACCTATCGTACTAATCCTTCAGCATGTCTGTGGATGTCAAGCTCTCTGTTGCTGAAGCAGTCTGATCTCTTCATTTCAACAGGCTGGCACAGGCCTGGGTCTCTCTTTTTTTTCTCTCGGAACCCATCCTGCAGTGCTCACACAGTGCCCAAGGGCTGCAGTCACAGCATGCCTGCAGGAAGTCAAAGCCTCTGGGACACAGAGACAACTTGGAAAACCTAGGCAGGGACATGCATACTCTGTCCCCTGTCTGAACGGATGGAGGAGGCATTCTGTATCAGAGAAAGGTACCATATTTAGTTCCTCTGCCTCACTTTGCCTGTAAATCAATTTTTCTGCTGGGCCGTTCAGAGAGGGTTGAGTTTAGGTATCTGTTTGAGCTTTGGACACTTTCAGAAATAAGTGTGTGAAAAAGAGAATGTTATATGTGCAGTCAGGGATTCCACAACAATTGTATTATCCCCGTTTTGCTTTTTTTCCAGATAGCAATGTAACCCTTGGGAGAACTCCAGAATTAGGTCAGAGACCTGGAAGGACATCAATAAGAATCTGAAAGGTTGGCAGAACTGCTTCCCTAATGAACATTTAATGACTTTGAGAGCTATCTGCCTTGTTAAAGATATTCCTGCTTAACAGGAACAAAGCAAATGTGGAAAATATGTCTAGAGCCTCAGCTTGTAGCACAGCAACGACCTCTGATCCTACAGTATAAGGTCAAGCATCCTGTGAGCTGGTTGGCTGCTCCTCTATCCTTGAAAAAAGAAAAATTTAGAGAAGTAGGTGAGTCATATGCTGACAAGTGAGTCCCCATTGCATCCTGAACAGATGCGTGGGAAGCTACTCTAAGCAAAGATGAAAAATCAATATTAGGTTTTTGCATAAGTGACCCTGAGTGAAGCTGAACTTATCAATGATTCACAAAAGACCTTTTTTTTTCCCCTTTAAAAGCCTGAGTAGGGAAGTGCATTAACATGGCACCTCACTGCATCTCTCATTTATTTTAGCTGTTGGTTATCTGAACTGGCACTGTTAGAAATGGCTGAACCTTCACATCGCAGTACGAGGGTACAGAGAACCAGCAGAGCCTTGGGCAGGGGAACAATATGGGGCTGGGGCAGGGCAAGTCAGGGTCACAGAGCCTGGGAGAAGCCTATGGAGCACACAAAAGGACAATGGAATACCAGAAGCCTATTCAAGAAAACAAAAGACTCTCTCCAAGGAAGAAAAAAAATTAACAATAAACAAAAATATTAACCCCTCCATAGCAAAATATGAGAAGCAGCACAAGAAATGCATGAGAGGAAGGGGAAGGCAATGGAGAAGGACAGTGTTTGTCTCAGAGACTCCTGCACCCAAATTCCAGTTCAGGTGGTGCCCCCACTCCCTGTCCTGTACACCCCAAACAGCACCTCCCAGGAAAACATAATGGGCTTCTCTGGTGATGCAGGGTCAAGGCCAACTCCATCTTTCCTGCTGCAGGGAAGGTTAAACCAAAGCACGAGCAGGGCAGCAACCACAGGTGCCTAGGAGAGGGAGCCACAGCAGCTCCAGCGCAAGCTATTCACCACACCAGGTGCTTTTGTGAAAACCAGGTCCAAAGGTGGTGTACAGGGAGGGATGTTCATCTTCTGAAACCCACAGAGAGAGGCAAGGCCCAGTTCACTGATCTAGGCAAGCTGGTGGAAGCTGGACACAGGCCCAAGGGAGCACTAACCAGCCTGGGGCAATAAGCACAGACCTAACTGCAGAATTCAGCTACCTTTAGAAAAATAGAACAGCAACAGTGAAACAAGCCAAGTGCTAAAGACCTGACATCGCTAATGAAAGCGGATGCTGAACCCACTGTTCTGTCAGCAGCAGGATGGAGAGCTCTTGCCAAGACAAGCAGCAGCTCTTAGGAAGGAAAGACTCGCTGGCCCCTGCTGGAAAGGGAATGGCTCCACTAATGGCAACATGGGCAGAGATATCCCATCTGCCTGCAAAGGGCTGTGGGAGCACTGGCACCAGGAGCTGCTTTGTCCCTTGGTGTTCGAGTACAGAGGGTGATCTGGGGCTGGCTTGCATTTCCCCACACCACCAGGAGAGAACAGAAGTTATTGAAGATGCACACACCTTTTCATGCCTATTTACGTGAGATGACAGAAAGTGACTGCAAACGGGATGAGGGACTGTGTGGGAGGAGATGAGAAAGCACCAGGCAGGGCCCATGTGAATAAGCAGCACATGGCAGGACAATGCAGAGTGCCAGGCTCAGGAACCTCTTGTGAGATTTCTCTGCTTTCACCCTAGCAGGAAGGTAAAGTGCTATCTTTCCCTCCATGGACAACACCAGAAGCCAGCCAGGGATGTGGGGAAGGAGCAAAGCATGATTACTGTAGTTTTGGTAGGGAAGTTTTCTCAGCCATTCCTTAGATTCTGCCTGTGATAACCTTGGGGTTAGAAAGTCACTGTGTCCACTGGAAAGCAGAGACCACCAGAGGTCCCCTGGCAGTGGCACTGCTCCTGCCAGCACACAGAGTCCACTGTGCCAGTTAGCTCAGCCGCTCATCCTGCCTCACACAGCAGGGTTTACTGGGCTGGGGTAAGTGCTCTGCAATGCTTTTAGCAGCCACTAGTCAGGCAGCTAATGAAGAACTTTGGCCCACGTTTGTGCCCTGCAGGACATTCAATTGGCTCATTCCTCAGCCTGAACCACACTGGTTTCCTCCAGCAAACACCAACCCCATCCAGATCCAAAAGCAAAGCCAGCAGAACCTCTGCCATCCCCACCACAGGGAGCAGAGAGGCCAAGGCAGCCCACAGCAGCAGTGCACACCACTGCAGATGCGGGTGGCACCCCCAGGGCACCTGTGAGACCACACAAAATCCAGGCAGAACCAGCTGGGAAACAGACCAGATACCTTCAAGGATTAGTAGAGGCCATTAAAGATCATTAAGCACAAACCCACGCCCTCCCAGTAGTTTGTCAGTGCTAGCCTAACTCTCCTCATGTGCTTGCCCTGCTCTCATCTTCCCTCCTGCAGCAGCAGTGGTACAGACAGACAGACAGACAGACAGGCCCTTGGTCTCTCCCACTCCTCATGCCCATGCAGCACAGCCTCTATCCTAAAGGCAGCAAGCCAGGGCTTTCTGTGAAGAAGAATGGCTTTTGATAAATGAAAATTTTTATGGGAAAGTCTGACCCTTTCATTCACAGGTTTTTAATTTTTAAATATATCCTGGAAAAAAAAAAAGGAAGCATCCTAAATACAGACATATAGTAATATTTTCCTTCTCTTTTTAGCGTTGTTTTCTGAAAAAACACTTTCTGCAGCACTGCACTCAGGCCAGGTCTCTAAGAGAATTGTTCCCAATCCACCCTGTCCCCGTTCTCCGGCTGTGATAAAGCAAATGGCCTGAAAACACGCGGGTTCCTGAGAGAATCGATTCCCCAGGGAGGCGCGAGTGCCCGCAGGCGATGCCGGGTGCCAGGCGCATTCCCGTGGGACGCTGCAGGGCTGCTCAAACCCCAAACCCGGCACAGCCAGCACCGCCCCGGCACCCCCGGCTCATGATTCACAGCTGCGGCTCTGAAGCCGTGAATCACCGGAGCCCATCTCCTTCCTGCGAGAGCCCCGGCCGTGCAAACGCGTGTAGTTAGTTATTTACGACGGGCGATGCAGAGCAGCTCTCCGGGTGCGGTGTCAGGGTGCTGCGCGCCAGGGAAGCGGCTGCCGCTGAAATCCCACAATATTTCCCTGCCCTTAACATGGAAGGTTGCTGGTGGCAACCTAGGACCAGGAAAGGGCTGTGCTGGACCCCATTCCCTTCGCAGAGGCAGGGAGCAACTGCTCCAGGCTGACCTGTCGCATCCTCCATGGACAACAGCAGGACTGAGCAGGGCACTGGTGCCTACATGTGCTTTCAGGGGGCAGTCCATGTAATTCTGAACTACCATGCTAAAAATGGTCAGGGTCTTTTTAATCTAGAGACATGTAACTGATTTTAGACATATATGATGGCATATATCTGTATGCATTCACCATCAAGCCACTAGCAGAGGATCAACGTGTACATTGCTAAAAGCCCTTTAAGACAAAGGATGCTGCAAACAATCTTTACCATATTATTTTAAAGTATAATGGTATTGTAATGAAATATCTGGCAATAGTATTTCCTTTTCATATTTTAGTTAAATAATTTTTAAAAACCAACCATGTTTCAAAGATTCGTGCTTTGATTTAAGCTCAGGTACAGAGCCTTACTCCATGTTAGGTCCAGTAAACATCATCCTTGCTATTCTCAGAGAAACCACTGATGCAGGACAGTGCCGAGAGACAGATCTTATCCTCCTTCTCAGCAGCAGCCACATCCCTGGCTCTCCCCAACAAGCAAGAGAGAGGATGGCAAGTGCCTCTTGGAATATTCCTCAGGCTCATCAGAGCCATAACACACACCAGCAGGAAAGAGAAGTGCCATGGCCACTATGGGTACCATTTAGAGACAACCTCAGCTCCAGATGGGCAGCATTGTAGGAAGGTTTTTAACGGGTAGAATGTGAACAAGGACATGGCAAATATCTCCCTTATAAAGCCTACAGCAATCTGCGTACAAAGTATGTTTTGAAACACAACACAATCAGAGCTGTCCAGGCTCCTCTTAAAATATTAATATTTGGGCTCTTTGTTATTTGCATGAGCATTTTGGGGGACCAGGTGCTATTATGGGTCTCAGCTTCCTCACCAGGCCCGGGTGACACGTGGCTGTGACACAGTGCAGTCACGCCCGGCCACAGCTGCCTCCACAGGGGATGCAATGAGCCCAGCATGGCCCCTTTTTAAAACAACCCCAAGAAAATTTCTGCCTTGCTCCAGTCTGCAGGGGACAGCTTCTGCCCTACGACATTTCTTTAATTCACCACATTACTGCCTTTCTAAAATAACTGTAGATCCTCTCCATGCTGAATCCTCCTCATACTCTGATTAAGCTGTTAAGGCCAAAGATCTCTTTGGGATCTTTGGGACTGCAGCAGCAATCCCAATAATGTAGACCTGACCTGCCTCCTAAAAGGGTCTCTGTGGAGACCCCAGCAATCCCATACCCCAACAGGGCACAAGAAGCTGCATGAGGAGAGTGAGTGCCTCCAAACACACAGAAGAGAGGGCAAGGGCCAGGGCGAGAGGGTAAGGATTGGAAGCAGCTCCAAATGCCCAGCCCTTGGTCTCTTGGTCCCGTTTTGCCTTCAGGTGAGACCATCCCTCTGCACCGTAGTCCTGCCATGCTGCAGCCCTGGCTACTTCCCAGCCCTTCTGAGGCTTCATCACCAGCTCCTGAAGAAGTCTGGTGGTCTCTGGGGAAATGAGTACCTTGCTCATCCTCTCACCTTGCACATCCTTTGATGCTGAAATGCCCAAACCCCCATGTTACTTATTTACCAATCTGCTTGTTACTATTGAAAGGGTTAGTTCAAAAAACCACCAAGATTTTGGCCAGGACATGTCAGCAGTGATATTGCAGCTCTCCTTGGGCTGGTTCCTGCAGGCCCACAGCCATGGGAGCAACATAATCGGGAAGATTAAGGGAAAAAAACAACACCCTGTTGCATTGTGAGGCTCCTGCCAGTGAACCCCCTTCTGAGATATTGCCCACAAAAGGAAGACCAGCAGAAAACCATAATGGAAATATAACCTGGGCAGTGCCTGCCCCACAGCCTCCCTGCCAAATATATCAGCAGCATGGGCCAGAACACACCTAATGCCAGGAGCTGCTCTCTGTGAGAGATGGGAGGCCCTTTCATGGGCCTCCTTTTCCCTCCAACATGCAGAGTAACCTGTTTTAGTTGCCGTTCAGCAGCACTCCTCAGAGAGTCTACAGATAGTCTTTCGGAATTGGATGTTGTTTTACCTCTGGAAGCAGCTGGGGTGCTTTTAGCTCCCTCAGTTCAATGCCACAGCCCTGTGTACACCAGAAGACAAGAAATACTCAGTGGTTTGGGGCATGGACTCTAGAGGCAGGAAAATGGAGGTCACCCGGCAGCCAGCGTAGCTGTTTGCTTTGTCCAAGAATGGCAGCCCAGGGAGAAGTACTCACCCGCACGCTGTAGGTGGTTCCTGGCTCTTGGCTGTACGTGCTTTCGCTGCTCTGGGCCAGGCCCCTGTCCTGCCTGCCCACAGCAGCAGCCTCCTCAGCGCCCCGCACAGCGCAGTCACCCACTGGCTTTGGGGTTAGGACCAGCTTGTCCAGGTCGGGCTGGGGGTAGGAGGCCGACAGGCAGCTGATCTCAGGCGAGGTTGGGCTGCTCGGGATGGTCACGCACTCCGTGAGTTTAATTCGTGGCACCTCTTTGGTTCCCAGGCAGAAGCTTTTCAGGCCCGGCAGATTTGATGGGTTGGCAAGTTTAATGTTGGCCATCCGGGGGATCAGCGTGCACAGTGTGGTGCAGGTGTCCTGCGGCCCCAAGGAGACATCTTCTGTCAGTAAACTGGGTGTTGAAGAATGGGAAGAGGAGGAAGAACCTTTGATATTTAAGGACGTATTTTGTGTACCTTCATCTAGGGAGGTTATGGAATCATTCCTGAATCGGCTGTACTTAGCCCTGTGCAGCATTCCTGGATGTCTGAATAACCCTACATACAGGACGTGTCCACCGAGGCTCTGCTGGCTGCGTTCTCTCATAGCCTTGGCAGGTCTGTAACTGGATATTCTTGCATAAATTAGCTCTTGTAGATAAATTATATGGAAATCAAGCAAGCCAAACAATTTTCAAAACAGAAACCTACTGGATATTTTTGCTGACTCCCTCTTGAATGGTTTATTTTCCTCAAAGAACAAGGCTTAAAACTGCATGGACATCTGGCATTTTGTAAGCAGAAATAAAAGCAGCATACAGGAAAGCACATCGGTGGTACAGCATCTTAAGCTGAGGAGCCACTGTCCAAGCCTGCCTTCATTCCTGCCTCAAGCCAGGCACTAAATCTCACCTAGCTCTGAAGATTCACAGCTGTAGCATCAATAATTGCAGAGTCCTGGCTGCAGCGAAAGCTCAAGCATATTCCACACAAAGCAGAGCAAGACAGCTACAAGCCCAAACGTATTTTCAGACCGGCATGAACCCCGTAAGGTGCCCGGCTCTCTGCACTTCCACCGCCGCTGCCCCAGAGGCGAAGAGCATCCCTGCGCTGCAGCTCCTGCCCCGCCGTCAGGCACAAACCCAGGATTCTTTCGAAAAACACCGAGCAGCGTCGGTCTCGCTAATTCCTGCCGGTCCCGCTAAGTCCTTCAGCACCATAATAATCCCGAAACAAGGAATATTCCTGCGGCTGCGGGGCCGTTTCCCGCAGCGCCGCGGGGCAGCGGCTCCGCAGCGCCCGGGCCGCCCCCGCCGCAGCCCGGCCGCCGCCGCCGCCGCCGCCGGTTTTATGAATGAAGTTTTTTTTGTGAATGGGCTCGGCGCGTGCGGGCGGGCAGCGCCGTGAATGGCGCTGGGCGCGCGGCCGCGGCCCGGCGGCCCCCGGGGGGCGCCTCGCAGCCAATCGCCGCCCGCCGCCGGCTCACGCGCCCTCAGCGCGCGGGGAGCGCGGGGGGAGCGGGGGCGCGAGGGACCCTCGGGGGGGGGGGCCCAAACCCCGCAGAATTCCCGTTCTGCGGTCAGTCCTCCTCCGCGGCGGCACGGGCAGAGCCAAGGGCCTGGGCCCAGCCGGAGCCGCG
Organism: Anomalospiza imberbis; assembly: GCF_031753505.1. Lineage (NCBI taxonomy): Eukaryota > Metazoa > Chordata > Aves > Passeriformes > Viduidae > Anomalospiza > Anomalospiza imberbis. The sequence goes on along the minus strand of NC_089693.1, from coordinate 10,583,349 downwards.
ATGCCCCCCTGGCTGCCCGGCCGGCCCCAAGGAAAGGCAGGTTTGGAGCAGCGCTCCCTGCCCGGCAGCTCGGCTCCAGCCCGGGGGGATCCCCCCTCAGGCATCGCGGGAACCTCCGGCAGCGAAAGAAGCGAGACGGGTTTGTTTTACTCTCTGAAAATATCAGGGCCCTCAGCACCAGTTACCTCCGTGTGGGGCTTCGACACCTGGGGCAGAGTGGCGGGAGGAGAAATTCAGCACCACGGGGGTCGGGCCGGGAGAGAAATCCCGGCACGAGGGCCTCGCCTCCCTCCATTAGCTGAGGCGTTTTCTCTCGCTAGATTTTCGGTGCTGAGTTCACCTTCCTCATGCTCACCGTGGTGCGGCCTCATTCTCTGCTCGCGTTCAGGGCTGTGAATCAGCTGCTGGTGTCTGAGGAGAGGCCGTGCAGCCCATCGCCCTGCCTGTGACAGGCGGAGAAAATGACAGCTTCTCTCTGTCACAGGCAGAAAGCTCATCACAGCCATTCCTGTTTTTACCTCGGGTATGAAAGCTGGTATTAATCCTAAAGATGCAATAGTTGCTACAGTAAGGTAGGGGAAAAAAAAAACAGTCCAAACTCTTTCAGTGAAATACGGCTCAAAGAGGAAGTGGCTGCTTTGAATCAACCCATTTTGGTGAGGATGGCTCACACTGCTCACAAAATCAAACCCAAAGGCAAAACCTGGACCAGCCACAAGTTACAAAGAATGACTAATTTCTCATGAAGCTTTAATGATGGCTTTGAGCACAAAAGAACAGAAAATTTCAGAAGTGATTAGCAGCAATACTGATTGTACATAAAGCACAGAAACTCTCTTCGCATGAACATTTTTCCTTCATTTCAACACCGTGCTGGAACATGACATCAACATGGCTGGAAGGAAAACTGGGATGGAGAGGCCATGGTGCCCACGCTGGTGAGGAGGAGAGACTGGAGGGGAGTGCAAACTGTGCTTCCCATGAAGGGGACAATGAGGACCAGCATTAGGACCTGGGAGATGCTGATGCCCCAGGCTTCTGTATTGGGAAGCCTCCCAGATTTGTCTTTTTTTTTTACTGCCATGAAAAATATGAAAAAAGAAAAGCCAAACTTCCTCTTTGTGCAAGATCAGCCTTACCATCCTTCCTACCTTGTCTCTGGGCACACAGCAAGGCTCTTCTTGCCTTACAGTAGCCCCTTGGCATAGATGACCGCACAAGGAAAGTACAACTTGGTGACCAGGACACTCCCCTGCGTCCTCACCTCCTGAGCCTGCCTGCCTGCTGATTCTTCCTCAGGAGGCAATTTGAGCCTTCTTTACCTGTGTGAGCAAGAAAATGGGCAGGTGGGGTCCCTGCTGGGCCTGCAGGAGATGCAATCCCCTCCCCATCCCACTGCAGCTAACAGGAGCTGGCAGGTGAAAAGGGTTAATGGGGCAGGCTTTAAACCTGTGAGTTGAAAGGGGACATTTGCAAGAAAAAGAAATATTAATGCAACAGCCTGTCCTTCACTAATCACCCATGAGTTGTGTCTGGAGCCCTGCATGGCAGCAGCATCTGCTGCCCCATGGCCAAAGCCTTGTTGCTCTCTCAAGATGCCGTGGAGGAGCTCAGGGTGGCTTCTCCAGAGACACAAGGGAGGCTGGTACTTTAATCAGCATTTCTCTGCTCACAGGCACCAGCAAGTGTGATCACAGTGTGGGAGGTGAAGAATAGCTGGTGTTTTACTGCAGGTTCCAGAGAAAAATGCAATTGTGACAAGCTCTGTTTTCAGCAGTGATCAAGAAATACAAGCTCAAGAGCAGAGCCCTCTTGGACAATGCTGCAAAGAGCAGCATTGTCCAAGCAATACCAGTCATTGTGGGGAGGGAAAGGAGGGAAAAGAAAAATGCCATGCCTTTATAAATTAAAAAGCTTTTTTTCTCAAAGCTAAAAACAAGATTTCTGTTTAAGATACTGGGAAATCAGCCTCTAACCAGCACAGAGAACAAAGCTCCTTTAAGCACTGGCGAAACTGAACCGACAGCCTTGTCTAAAAGGAGCCTGTGTTTCTTGCTCACAGCTCAAGTTCCCTGTTGCTCACTGTGCTCAGGGCTCCCCACCCTCCCAGCTCCCTGCCCACCCCTGCTGCTGCCCCAGCAGGACACAGGGAAAAATCATTTTTCCCCTCACATGGCTGCTGACAAAGGGCTGCGCCACACGTGTTTTCTCAAGCTACGTGGGAATACCCTAAAGGTGCAGTCACCTCTCCCTCAATCACTGTTACCCATCACACCCCAACCCTCCACCACACCCTGTTTACAGCCCCCAACAGTCTCTCAGCCTCGAGTATGCTGCACGAGAAACTGCTGCGAGCAGCCCCCAGTCAGGTATTGTCAGAGGGGACAGGAGCTTTGGGAGGTGTAAGCACAATGACGGAGCAGCACCATTACTTAGGAGCAGTTAACCAGCTACAGCCACTTCTAACACCCCTCTGAAAGAGCTGCAGAGAAGGAGGCAAGACAGCAGCAGCCACATCTCCAGAATCACCACAGGCAGCCGATCTGGTCAGAAGCAGCAGTGTCAGCCTGGAGCCTCAGGCACTCTTGGGAGTGGCCCCATTTCAGATTTGGGGCTGTGGGATCACGTCTGGAGCAGGCATTTAATGCCACCACCCCGCCTTCTCTTGCAGTGCAGGGGCCAGGACAGGGGCACACAGAACTCGCTGGGGACAGGAGAACGCACGAGCTGGGGACCAGTGGAGAGGAGAGCAGTCTCACACCAGGAGTGTGGGGGCAGCAAGGAAGAAAAGCTGTCACGCACCTGCAGAGCACACCCGAAAAGCAGCTGCATCTCGCAGGAGCCCAGAGGAAGCCGTTACGTGCTGCTTGCAACCGGTACAACAGCTTGCCCTTTCTTTTAGAATATGGACTAAACAAGGGACTTTTTTTCCCTTTATAAATAGCAACAGCGGAGTTAGCTCATGCTGAGGTGCACCAAGCTGATCTGCCTTACTTCGTCATTGACACGCCTGGCTGATCCTGGCAGAAATCAGCAAATTGTTACAGAATGGCAGGAAAATCTCGTGGCAGGTAACAACATGGTGGCAGCTACCTCTGGGAAGCCTGAAGCAGTTTATTTCCTCTAGAGAAAGTCACACACACAAACTGTTTTATTTCAATTGAGAGAAATTTATTTTCTCCCATGTTGAATCATTCTCACTGTTTTATCTCCCATCCATTGTTCTGAATGAGATAAAACCAAGTGTATTTGACAACTGCAGCCCCTCCTACTTTCCAGGAGAGTCAGAGAGAGTTTGGTTGGGCTGAAAACACAGGGATCAGAGCTATTGGGTTTGAGGAGGACAAAGGCAGGACCCTGAATACAAAAATCAGAGATTAGACTGTAAGTGCTTTTCTTCTATTCTAGCTAATCCCAGAAATCATGTTCTAGGGTAAAAAGTCAAGTAGCAATTTCTGTTCTTGGGCACCATGTTGTGTTTAGCTCAGCCCAGTTTCACGCGCCACAGCAACATTGCTCTCTCCAAACCTGCAGCTCTAAGACAGCAGTGGGACAAGGCAGCAGAAGGCAGGGCTGCTCTACCTGGGCAAAGCTCACATCCTTGCAGCTGAGCAGGATGGATGGATGGACCCGGCCTGCTGTACAACAGGGCTGAGCTGGATATGCTCCATGCCCTCTGTTTTTATATCATCTTTGCCTGGCAGGACCACGACCTCCTCCTTCAAACACTGCTGGGCTTTGTTGTCTTTTCCCCCAGGACAGTCCCAGAGCTCAGGGGAACAGAAACGAGATGGAGAGTCCTGTGCAAAAGCCCAAAATCCAGTCTAGAAGTTGCTCAAGAGCCAGCACAGAGCCAGTCCTTGGAGCTCTGAGGGAAAGCAGCCATCAAAGATAAACAATGAAAGCTGAACATGGGAGGACAGCACAGCACGGGGGACCTGTGCTACAGCTGTCCCATCTCCAAGGTGGATGGTGCCATCTTCTGCACATTCAGCAAGGACGTACCCAAAACAGAAGAGCTAGTGAGAGCTGCTTCAAGCCATCAGAAAACACCACACTGCCCTAACCACTGCTTTCTGAAAGGATCTGCAGACTGAGAGCCCAAAGATACATTCAGCAGCACTTGCTGGGCACCCTCAGCACTGTTTGCAAGGAGGCCGAGTGCCTATGAGCAAACACCAGCATCACCTGGCATCTGGTGTACCACAAAGTCTTCAAAGAGCCTAGTGACTGGATCCAGTGCGGAGCACAGCCCACAGCAGGAGGAATAAAAAGACAAATTTCAGCCTAAAGTAGCCTAAAGCTTCCTCTCAGCAGAATTACCTACCACATGAAACAAGTTTCAGCAACAGCATCACCAAACTACTGTCAGCTCCAAAGGAAGTTGGGAGCAGTCATGCTTTAGTGGCATCAAAGGGCGTGGTATCCTTGTGGTAGCAGACAGGGAACCATTATTTCCTGCAGTTATCTTTAAAGCTTTATTTTTGTAGGGCAATCCACTACCCCATACTAGAAAATAATAAATCCCACAACAGGGTTGAACTTCTCCCAGTGTCTCCTGGTGTGCAGAGGAGACCCAAGGAAACATTGAAGCATCCTTGTCCAGCATCTGCCACTTCTATACTTGGATGATTGCCTTTAACTTGGAAAAATCAGAAAGTAAACCTTGGCATGGGGGTATTTCCAATCACTTGGTTAATTTGCTCTCTTCCTCTACAGTCAACATTCCTCCATAAGGAAAGCTTTCCAAAAGCTGTTTTTTGCTTTTTTTTTTTTTTAACCAAACATCCTCACCTCTCTGGTGCTTACTTATTCCTCAAGGCAATCAATGGCAGAAAGGATACTTACCATCTCAGCTGCAGGCAGGAAGTCCCCAAGAGCTTGAAACAGCACTCTGGGGCAGAATGCATCTGAAAATGCAGCCTTCCCTTGCAGGAAAAGCATTATAAAGAGTTTAATGCTCTAAACATAAATTTAGGGTGCTTTACCCTGAGAGATGCCACTTAACAGGAAGACTTTTACTGCCATTTTTTAAAAAAACTGTACAGAATCCCCAAATGTTTTAAGTGACAACATTTATTATTTCTTTATAACTCTGCAATAAATGAGTAACCTACTACAGCAGTACAAAGCCTTATAGAGGCACAAAGTTGTTTTAAATTTGGTGTGGACAGAGATTAACTTTCCCTGTAAACACAGACTGAATTGCTGTGGGTGTGAGTGGTGCTGCTGCATCCTCCAGAGTTCCCAGGGGAAGCCAAAGACAAACACAGCTCCACACAGATAACTGTGGGACATGCAGTTTATTCCATGCCCCCTCTCCCATTTCCCTTTGCAGAAGAACAAGTCTGTTATCAGCCTTACATGATGATTAAATTCTTCATTACTCACTAAGGCTGCATCCCTGGAAAACACCGCAGGAGAGAGCTGGGCGTTCTCATGGTGCTTCTGCCTCGTGTGGGAGCTCCCCAGGCTCCGTGGAAAACTCCTTTAACAGCTCGGAGCACACTGGGGCTGCAGCTGGGGCCAGGAAGTGCATTCCAGCTTAGCTTCCCCTGCATCTGCTAACTCATAAAAGAGCCCCTGAGGTAAAGAGCCTCAGCTGGCATCAGCTCCTGTGGGCTGGGTTGGTTTTGCCCAGTAGTGCTTTAAAAAAAAACCCCAAACCCCACAATAATAAACAAAAAATGAATAAAGCTTTGTGTTTATTCACAATGATCCTAAAAAATCTAAAAGCAAGTCAAAGGAGTTGTCCTTCTTGCTTAGTGCAGTTTGACTGACTGGGGTCTTTCCACACATTGCAGACACAGATCAGAAAATTCCAGCCCCATCACTACAAGCCTGGTATTGGAAAGCCCATGCTGCTGTGGGAGTGCAGGCAGGGCCAGTGCTGCCTGAAGGGGTTTAGCAGGAGCAATTATTTTCTTGCGGTGCCTTTTTTGGTATATGCAGAAGTGCAAAGCACCACTTAAAAACTTACCAGAGGCAAGGAAATTTGCTCAGCGTTAGTGTTTCTTAAATGGTGAAGAAATGAAGAGGAAGAAAAAAAAAATCAGTTTGTAAAGGCATGAGGGTAACTAATTTTTTTGTAATTTCCATAGCACAGGTCACACTGTGCCACCCACTTTTTTTTTGTACTTTCCAAATGAGGTTGAGAAGACAAGAGGCTGAACCCAGATACAAGGAGTAATTCTGACTGCAAGTCATAGAACCTCCAAAGTGAGGTTTGTAACAGAAGCACTTCTACCAGAAGACAACTGCAATAGCAGAACTGAAACATGAAGTTAAGGTACATAAACAGAAACTTCAGAATTACAGGACAAAGCTTTATCCTTTTTGAATGGCTGTAGATATTTCCACATGTGGGAGGTGCAAAACCAGTTAATGACACTGTTACAGGTCACTGTTACTGACATGGAGGTGTGAGCAGTTAAAAAGGGGACAACATACAGAGAACTTCACGTTATTTTCCAAAGGTGACTTCATGCATCACTCCAACAATAAGGGCAGGTCAACTGAAATTCTCATCCAGTAGAGTATGAGAGAAATCTCAGCTTTTGGAGGTACCTGTGCTTATCCTTGCTCATTTCTTCTTAAGTAAAACACCACTTCCAACTCAATATTGCGGAGCTGCTTCAGTCCCAGGGCCTGAAGGGGGTGGGTTCTTGTATCTAATATTTTTCTGGTCAGTGACATAGTGGGTGACAACAGAGGGCTGGGATGCATGTGAAAAGCCTCCGCTAATCCTGCTTTTTTCAGCCACTCCCCTGCTGTGGCTGAGGGGCTCAGCTCCCTGCACGGGTGTTACCCTGAGTGCTGCAGGTGCCACCACACAGCTCCTCCACCCTGTGGCCGCAGGGTGACACAGACCTGTCCCAGCACCTGCAGTGCCAGGGCAGCCCTTGCCAATCAACTCCGCAAAGAGTCGTGAACAAACACAGCACTGCAATAAAGCCATAAATTTCTACAATCATTTTTATTAGTTATGGAAGAATCCCCACTAGTATTTACATAGTGCAAAAAAGCTGTTATTACTCCAAAAAGTACGGTAGACAGAACAGTTATCCTTCATACAGCAAAAAAGAAATGGAACAAACCCCTTCATATTGTATTTTATAATGGTTTTTCTACTACTTTAACCTAAATATTACCATAAATTTTAAGACATTAAAGATTAAACAGCTTTTCTTATTAGAATCTATTTAAAAAGTAAATTATATGAACTATTGATGAATATTTAGAACGTGGGCTGTGCCAACTGGGTTTCTACTTTCAGCATTACCATTCATTGGTGAGAAGTTTTGGGTTAGACATTCTTGTGTTTCCTTGTGTGTGGCAGGGTGAACCCTCCGTTCCTGGTTTCTATGGCTTGTTTCTGCTGGGTTTTGTTCTGTTAACAAATTGCCATGTCTAATTTTTAAATGGCTGACACTGAAATCAACTGAACAGTTTCATTAGTTGGCACAACTTCACAAGAAATACTAAATGACAGTTTCAGCAACAGCAGCTTTTCAAACAATAATACTTTTTTACATACATATTTAAAGTAACATTATTAAAATTTAAGCTTGTGTTAAAGAACTGGACAGAACCACATTGTGTAAGCTCCCACCCACCCATAAAGACACCTCTTAGCTTCACCAGAAGAACACCAACAAGTGCATTACTGAACATTTTCTATAATGAATTTTTAAAACACAGGTCAATGCTCTCTGTCACTGTTTAGCTCCAATCCTACAACAGCCTGCACACAACTTAAGCAGAAGAACAGGCCACCAATTTAAGCCAGTGGCACTAACACTCCAAAGTATGTGTGAGCAGGATCAGGGCCTTAGCCTTAATCAGACATTGCTACTTGGTCCAGCTAAGGACAGAAATTCTTCAGAATTTTTCCCTTTTACAGATTTGTAATCCATGTTTTATTATTGACAGAGATACTTAAGAGTATTTATATAAATAGGTTGTATACATAGCCACCTCTATCAGTTTTAAAGATCCCTACCCCTACCACAGATACATTATTTTTGATTTTACCAGATAAAGTAAGTGGTGAAATCATTTCTATAAACAATGCCTTAAGAAAAGTAGATTTGTTTCCCGAATAATAATTATTTTCACAACAAAAATATCTATACACCTATAACTACAGAAACATCTTTTCATGGGGACAGTAACAACCTGTATAATAAACTGCACACTTTTACACTGAAATAGAAATTCAACTACTTTTTAAAAAACTCATGGTATTGTAGAACATTTGTATGCTTTCTTCTTAAATTCTGCTGATAATAGAACCAAAATTACCACAGTGAGATACTCTCCTTAAGTGCTTCAAGTGGCAAGGAACCTCCCTAATTTCCGACACAAATGGATCGCTCCCAAAGCAATTGCAATTTCATTCTTACAGTTATTGCTTATTCCCAGCTTATCAAAAAGGAAGCACTAAACCCAGTTTTCTTTACTCAGTTTCAGTTTGCTCCCCTAAGGGTGATCTGCCACATTTTAAAAAGAAACTAGTTCCTTATTTGCTGGCAAATTGAGAGATAATTATAAGTGCTGTATCACTTTCAAGAACTCTATTAAACTTGTAGCAAAATTGCAGTTAAATAGCGGGCTGAATATTACAAGACTTCTTTGATATAAATGTCAGAAAAATTTAAAATGACAGTCCAAGTTCAGAAAGACATATAAAAAGATGCGCCTCTGATGTTAATACTTCAAGATCAAAAGTCATTTGAATCACTGGCACTGAAAAAGCTAAAGGAGAAACTACAAACACCTTTGTTTTTTGATGTTCTGGCAAAGTTTTGCCCTCAGTGTATGCACTGATCTCACCTGTGCCGAGATCTGCTTACACATCCAAGGGCAAGTTTTGCCTGTCAGCAGTTCAAACACCTGTCATGTCCTAAAGCAAAATCTCTTAAAACATACAGACAGTAGAAATCTGCCATAGAGACAGTAAGAGGTTTAACATTCAAGAGGCATCATTCCTTAGTCCTTGTTTTCCTATGAAACGCCTGTTCTAACACCTAGGAAGATTACTAAGGAGCTAAGAACGTGACAGAACAGCCAGTTGTCGTAGCAGCTCTCTACACTGCTTATCTACATACATTTGCTATGCTTATAGCTATCAAAGCATTATTTACATAATACACAGTTTCTGTTATTCTCATTAGCATCCAAAAACCCAGGGCTAGATGACTTCTAAACCTGGAGTCTTATTCTCCCAGTGCAACTTAAAACACCAGCATCACTACAGCTATAAACATTGGTCCCATGTTCCTAAGTGTGGACTGAACACCCAACTCAGCTAGTTTCAGTTTCCTGTGGTTTTCAGCCTACCCAGAGGCTTTTCATGCATTTTGATACAAGTGAACAAGAAAAACGAAGTGAAATTAAAAGTAACATGTTTGCAATGAAAGTGTTATTCGCGTGAGTTACTCTTTGGCTACCCCTGTGGAGAAGCTCCTGCTGCTGGCAGTTTCAGTATATGCCTTGCCAATACCAAAGACAGAAAACAGACTCCTGACATGCAAGGTTTAGACACACTCCATCCCCAGTCTGAAACAAATTCATCACCAGTTAATGCATTTGACTTCAGTATTCAGAAGAGAACACGGAACAATTCTCTAGCAACAGGTTATGTTTCAGGTAGGGCATATTTTTGTTCCTTTTACCTCTGCACCACTGAAATACTTCCCCAAACTACAGGGCACTTCCTCATTTCCTGGAGTAACTACTTTCTTCTCTATCTAGAGGTCAACTCCTAAAGCTGGTACAACTGCAAGAAGACATAAAGAGGTCATGTTTTCAGCAGTAGTTCTTAAGATACATCCTGGCCAGGATCACAGCATGCAGGTGAATGCAGAGATAGCCACCACATCATCCACACTTGCTGTTAAAGGATTATTCTTGCTTTTTGCAGTATTATGCAGAATACAAAATGCAAAACAGCATTCCTGAGGTAAGTGACAGAAGAGAGAGGAAGTCATCAGTTTACTAAAAGCCCTGAATAGGGATTATGGTTAATGAGTCACTTAGTGTGGTTTGGCAGACAGCAACTGCAGAGAGAATGGGGAATTTTTGTTTTCTTTCCTGTTTTTTTTTTAATGCAATATTTCTACCTTGTAAAGAAAACCTGCAAAACATTAATTACATCCCTCTGGTTTAAAGTTTTTCTGGAATCAAAGTTGTTATAGCTTATTGTAACCATTTCAACTATCAGCAGCTTTTTAATGATGCATTCACCAAGATCGACTAAGAAGCTGCATCTATCTTAGCATAAGAATCACACACAATTTTTCTACTAGTTCATTCACATTAAGATTGCAAATGGCTTTTTCTAGCTTTTCATGAAAGAGAATCAAAATTTTCCTTTTATTTCTAGATATAATTAGAAAGTCACGGCCAAATACACTGACAGGCCTAGTATAACACCATACCACCAACATGAATTGTTGGTAACTTGTCAGTGTTGATGTAGGTTACCTGTTTGAAAATAAGCTTAAAGAGTCAAAAACTTGAAAGAATTTTTCTTAAAACTGGTCAGTTACAAGATGTTTCCTTTTACAAAACATCAAATGAATGCTTACTGACAACTTTTCCACACGGTTTCTATTCTGGGAAATCAATACTGATTAAGAGCTAAGATAGTTTTTAAATCAAAAAAGTAACAGAGCTACAAAAATATTGTTGTGAATTAAATAGAAGTATTAAATGTTTAACAGTGCAAAATGTTGAGATGAAGCATATGGAATAATGGCTGCAACCTTTACAACAATTAGTTTTAATATAGTTTCTAAAAAGTTCCTGAGCTTCTGCTTATTTTTACGGCATATAGATGGAATCTGTGTGTTCTTTATTCAAAGAACTGCAGATGGTGGGTTTATGTTGAGTGTTACTTGCATGCTTATCATTTGTCCATTCCTCCCCATCAGTGATGGGATCAGCCTGCTCTGAGGTCTCCATTTCTTCCTCTTCACTTTGTTCAGCATTGTCTTCTTCAGCACCACTAAGGGTCTTCCCGAGCTGCAGCGTCTCCATAGTTCTCTGGGTCTCTGAAACCCAAGATTCAATTCTGCTATTAAGCTGAACTTCTACAGAAATTGGTTCATGGGCATAATCCTCATCATCGTCATCTTCCTCTTCCTCCTCCTCTTCCAGCATTCCTGGCACAAGAGTACTGGTGGTACTGGTCATGGAGGAATTCAAAAGATCTCTGCAGCTGCCATCCAGGGATCCTGTTTCTGTACTCTGCTGTGAGGCCCATTCCAGATTGTCATCTGGTTTCACCTCATCTTTGTCACCTGGGGTGGATTTTCCGTGATTTGTTGCTGAGGTAGTGCCAGTTGTAGCTAGAGGTGGTTGTTTATTAAGAGTGGTTTTTTCCATTTGGCCATTACCAGCTTTTTCTGGTACTGCAGCCTTGCACACAGATTCTCTCTCATTTTCAGAGGTCTCTAATCCATCAGATGTTTCCACCATATTTCTCCAGTTTGTTTCTACAAGTTTTGAAAGATGGTTAAAGTAGGAAACATTAATTCCTTCTATATAAAAATATTTCTCCTGAGCATGCAATAACAGCCTAAATAGCAAAATGAGCTAATAATATAACTCTATGCTTTCTAGAAAAATTTCTACTCTAAAAAGAGGAAGAAGGGAAGAGGAGAGACAAAAAAGAGCTGTCAATAACTTGGGGTTTTTACAGTACCCTAAAGCAGACATTACAAAGCTGAAAGTTGTGCCACTTAGTTTCCTGTGTAAACATCAAATGTAACACTAAGAGTACTCAAAGAGGTTACTCTCAAGTATAAACTAAAAGAAGAAAACTGCCACCATCCTAAGTCATTCATTTAAGGATTTCTTATGAAATATTTAACTCCTGAAATGAATTTAAGGTACCACCAAAAATTCACTAAAAAGACAGCATTCTCTTTAATTCACTTCCAGACCAAAAAACAAAAAGAGAAGACTTTTGACTTCTTACAAGTAGTCTCCATTTTATATTCCTTTTCATCTGGGCTTAAGCAACTGGATAAATGAACTTACCTTTTCTCACAGTAGAATCACTCACTGCCATCTCAAGTTTAAAAATGTAAGCTACATTAAAAATGTCCTATCCTCAGAGACCTCATATTTTAGCTCCTGCTGTCATCAGTTCTTCCTCAGTCATATGATCAATTCTGTGCTATCAGTTTTAAAACAGTTCAATAAAACTGGGAAAGCCACCTTCACTAATGTTAGATACCTATACCACTTCTGAGGATTAGAAATTATTATTTTCTATATAGTTCAGAGAAAAAAATTACTTATGAAATTAACTGAAGACTAACTGATCTCTTCTTACCCCTGGATATTGTAGAATACTGTACACTAGGAAGAAGGATTGTATCTTTAGCTACATTTCACAACAAACAGCATCTGGAAAACCCCAGCTTCTATTTACAAAGGTAAGCTTTAAGCTACTTACCATATTCTTTCTCATTGACCTCAGATATGGGTTCAGAAATAACACTACAGAATGAGATAGCACTTGCTGCAGAAGGGTTACGAGAATGACCCATATGATGTGGGGTCTTCTTGACATTCTTCAAGGCTTCTTCTGCCTGTTCCTGTTCCATTGCAGCCACCATGTCCCTGTAGGCTTTCCTGGCCTCTTCAGTTAGGGATACCAGCTTATTAAACAGATCCTATGTACAAAGGCAGTTTTATCAGCACTAATTCTTATTAATAATTTTCACTTTACATTACTCCTTTCAGTCCAAGGTAAATCACATATGAGCCTCAAGATTAGCACCAAATACCTCAACTTTCACTAAGAATTAGTTCTTTTCTGTATTAAATAATAAAAACACCACTCCAGGTTTATGCACTTTGAGGAGATGGACATATTTTAGGATACTCTTTTTCTTACATACTTAAGCCTTCCAGAGAATTTCAGATTACAGTTTAAGTCTGTTTAAAATCTACAATGAGATGCTGTGACCAAAAGTGTTTTAGCACCGTCTCTCAGTACCATAAAACTGAATTGCAAAGAAAAGACACCATAATATAGATGAGGTCAGGACTATTATCAAAGGTGTATTAGGTGTGCTCCAATGCCAAATCAATTCTTTGCTACATAATTGTTTACTCCAGCCACTTATGTGATTGGAACTACTCACCTCAGCACCTGAGTAGTTGAAGATACCCACAACACTAACAGGAACCAGCTTGTTCACACAGCGGCCAAGAGCCTTGCGGCCAAGAGCAAAGACAAATGGAATTTCTTGTTCCCGTGCCATGGCTATTACATTATATAGAGCCTCATCTAGTCCACCTTGAAGAAAACAATTTTAAATAGATATCTAGTCACTTGAAGTCATCACATGGCATGATACAACTCTCTAAACCACTTTAACTGCAATTAGCCAGTAAAACTTCAACATACACATCAGCAGCTCCTATGTCCTAGAGGATAACACACAATACATTTCAAGGGTAGTGAATGAGAACGGATGAAGGTGATATTCTTTGTTTTCTATTAGTCCTGCACACAAACCAGAGTTTTACAGGTCTTTTCTTAAGCAGAGATTTGCTATTCTCCTGTCTAAGGAAGCCTCTGTTTATACTTCTGGTTGTGGTAAAATGCTTTGGTTGGCTAACTAACAATTCACATTCCTCTTGAGGAATTTCCTAAGCTCAGGATTCTCTGCAAAGTGTATTGAACACAGAATTAAGTAACACACAGAGGAAATTTCAATTCTACAATATCTGTTTTTCTTTAAGCTTTTCAGCCTCATGAACGAGTTTCATCCAGAATGGAGCAGAAAAGAACAAATGTGGAATGGCAATTACCCAGTTGGAGTCTGGGATGTTATATCATGCATAATAACAAATACATCTAACCTTGCTAATTAACACATTTAATCAGCACAAAAAAAACTGCAAAGAGCCAAGCACCACTTGTTTTTATCATTTATACCTTTTGACTGAATTTTTTCACAGTTGGGGGATATGATTACACACTTGATCTTGTTTAGTTTCATGTGCTTCGTAACCTCACGTAACCCCATAACGAGTCTTCTCCTTGCTTTAGCTCGTGTGGGATCCTTTTGGTAAATCCGTTCCTGGAAGCTGACGAGCTCTTGCAATAGCAAAGTCACGCACTCATCTATTTCTTTACTTAGAACTTGGTTACAGTATCTGTCAATTCGAAACAACATTGACAAGTGTCAGCATTGCTACTTCATAACATTAGCATAAACAATGTTTCACCCAGCCTTGTTGCAAATGAAAATAATTTCACTTCCTCAGAACAGTTATTTAACTTTTTACTAAAGTCATTAAAAGGATTTAGAAATCAGACTGCAAACTGTAAGTTAAAAACACAGCCATAAAACATTTTTATTTGTAGTAATATCCCTTACTTCAAGAAGCCCATCAAAAAAATATTAAAAATACAAACAAATACTGCAATAAGTGCCTCAAGCAATTTTCTTCGACTGAATTTAGTACATTACAAAGATACATTAATAAAAAAGCCCAAACACATTAAGTGGAACAATTACAGTATTTTAAGCATTCCTAAGTATTCCTTCCTTTCCCATCCAAAGCATACATAGCCTTCCTTCAAAAATATTTTTTAGAGAATACTTCCACCTTGCTTATTTGCTGTGGCAATGAAAGAAAGTCTCAAGTGAGCGTTTGTTCATATGTACACACATTTGTGTGCAAACACAAGTGATCCATTTAGGGGGAAAAAAAAGAAAACACTTGCAGAACCACCTATTTCTGAAAGGGAAGCTTATGTTCATTAAGTGCGTAAGTCTACTAAATCTACCCACACTTGAAAGATAAGGGTGACTGAAGTGCAAGCCTTGAATTTATATTAATAAAGCAAAACTCTTACTCTCTGAATCTCTTGCTGTGAATTTTGGTTATTGCAGAAGATGCCATTGGACTGCCTATTCCAGAACTAGCAGGTGAACCCTGTGACACTGGGGTCATGCAGTATGGAGAATTCTGACTTGCTGGAGAAAGTGAAGTATCACTAGGCATACTCAGACCAGTTTCTGAAAAGCAATTTTTAACATTACAAAACACAAATACATTTTTTATGTGAAAGAAACAGAACCACACTTCTTGCATTATCACTCGCTTACTTTGTCCAAATTCCATTTTAAAACCACTAAGCATTATTCTTTCCTCCCCTTCTGGAGGGGGAGGGGAAAGGGGAGAAAACAAGCTGGAACACACACCCACCACTCAGCATGGACTAGATAAATAAGCGATATTTGCATATTCATGGAAAAAGTATCTTGAGCTTACTTTGGGAAATTAATGAAACAGAAGAAAACATCTATTTAAATGTTATTACTCCTTCCAATAATTCCATACTATTTATATATATAAAATACTCAACAAACTTATTCCTAGAATGTCTAGGATTTTCCCACTCCAGTCAGACAGGTCAGTCAGAAGAAAAAGTTATGAAGCCGTACATACAGAATCCTGACAGACACCCCCTTCCCCCATTCCCACTGCCCCAAACGTGTTGAAGACATTGAAAATTCTCTGGAGTTTCTCAGTTGCTAAGGGCTGCTGCTGCAAATTGACAATCCAGACACTGCAGCTGACTGACACATTCAACAAACTGGAAAACCCTATTTACAGTTTGCAACTCCTATATCTGGAAAACTTTCAGTATGTTCATCATTAAAAAGTATTGTGATCAACACAGCATGGTTGACAAGAATCACATTTTTCTTGCTTATCAAAAATACTATCAACTCTGACATGTGGTGGCAACATCCACTTGAGATAATTAAAATGCTGTATGGAGATCATGTACTGAGAACCCACAGTGTACTGAGCCTTCCACAACTGAGGGACAGACAAGGCATTTTAGAAAACTGTTTCAATTACTAATATTTCATAAAGTCAAAAAAGCTAAAAAATAACATCTATAAATTGTGTGGCCTAAGAAGAGAAAGAAAATATGAAAATGAGCAGATTAGTATAGCTGAGGGGGTGTGATGGGCATCTACAGACAGACCAACCTTCCTGAGAGGCCAGCTCCTGAGACTGGTCAGCAGTCAAGTTCAAATGAACCTCTTTCTGTTCATCAGAACCCAGAAGGCTGTGGTCAGCTGACAAACGGCCTTTCTTCTCTTCTCTCTCTTTCAAAATAATCTAGAAACAAAACCAACATTAGCAACTGCAAATTAGACATACCTGTTAAGAAAAACATCCCTTTCACTGAACATAACACAAAGTTAAGTGAGCTGATTTGAACCTTCCCTACTCATGCCAGGATAGAAACCCTGGAAATAATCTGTTTCCTCTTTGATCACAAAGAGTATTTCGCTGCAGCATTTTATAGATGGTATACTCAATACTCACACACTTCTACATAAAGAGTACTTTCAATAGTTTAAGTACTTTCACAGCTTCCTGATACATAACGTTCACTTATTAACCATTCCTCATCCCCATGCCTGTAAAGGAATATCTTATGCAGGCATACTGGTCATCTTTATGAAGTACCTAAATAAAGACAACCCTTTCTATAAAATAAAGTGCAAAGTAAGTAGCCACAGATATACTGGTTTTACTATCCTTTTTAATAGCAACAACATAAAAGCCTTGACAACAAAAGAGCTTAGAAAACTTTTCTGAACAGGTGAATTCCTCTAACTCAGATCACAGGCAAGTCAGAAAAAGGCCTGCATTTTTAGGGCTCACTGTTTTATATTTTACCTTCTGATTTCAATATATATACTCGATTCCTTCTGCACATACCTAATTTATGACTGCATGAATATAGATATATACAAGTAATTATTTCTAAGCTTACTCAAAAATTGTGGGTTTGCTTCAAGTTCTTTACCCATTCTCTATAAAAAGGACTAAAAAAATAAGCTTAGCATACTGAATTGCACTACAGACTAGGGATCAGCCACATGAGAAAACTATGGAAGCTTTTCCCTGTGTCCTACTGCCTGCAGTTAAAAAAAGAAAACACCATTGCAATCTGTATTGAGATACATTTTTATTAACTTCCAACTGATTATTCCAATATAAAAGTTTTGTTACATGTCTAGATCCAAAGGAGAAGGCATCAGTTTAAACAGAACTGGAGGCAGAAGCTCCTAATTCCCTTGCCTTTTGTTCAAAGCAACCAGACCTCAACTAAGTAACAGGGATTTTTTATTATTATTTTTCAAGTATGAGTCAAAACACTCCAAGGTTGGCATGTTTACCTTTTTAAGTGCTGTAGGGCGTTTCAGTTTTGCAATCTCTCTCTCTTTTCCTCTTTTCACTTTTGGGGCAGTTGAATCCAAAGGATTAAGGCAACCCATAGAGGGCTGTCCCTTTGTTATAGACTTTCTGCTGGCAGATTCTTTGGTATGAAAGGGAGCAGCACTGCCAACTAAATACAAGATAGATATTAGTTTCATCAAAAGACATGTCAGCTTTATTTCAGCACTGTTTTCAGAATTTCCACTGATGAATTCTCTAAGTAGATTTTCCTTCCTTGGAAAAAAAGCAGTTCATAATGACAGGAAAATTACATCATCAGACATTGTTGCATCCAGATGGTTTTAAGCTTTCTTCAACTTAGCCTCATGTTTTAGGAAACTGTGGATTCCAGGAATTATTCGAATAAATAGTATGGGGTCTCTCTCAAATGACTACATGTATCTTTAGTAGTTAGATGATCATGGTAAGATAAATTGCAAATATTTATACAAACATTGATTTTCAGTTGTTAAAGACTTGAATAGTTGACAGGACAAAACAGATGAGAGAGTGCAGCATGTAGTTAAGTGGATCTTTTGCCAGAAAGAATAAAACAAGTGCTGTCTCCAGTGGAAATGCCAACAGTTCTTTGCTGAGCTTTGTTTGATATAACCTTGCCAACTTGAATTAATGTTTGAACACTCCTGAAACTCAAAGCAGGTAAAGGAACCAACACACCAGAAAGAAAATGGTAACTATGTGCATAATGATGGACTCCAGGCTACATACAAGAGCTTAGGAATCAGATTGGCAGGGTCATAATAAGTAATTACAAAAATGTCAATTCTGTATTTGGCAGCAAGTACTAAAAAAGATAATTTAATGTTGCGTTGATACAGACATAGCAAAAAAGCATAATTAAGCCATTGTCTACATTCATGATGGAACTATAACCTAATCTCTGTTTGTCTGATCTTATTTTTAAAAGGATACAGTAGAACTACACAAAGGTACAGAAAAAGAAATACGGATTCTCCGAAAAGATACTTCCAGAATGAAATAACTAAATAGACTAGGACTCTTCAGAGACCTGACAGACATCCAAGAATCAGAAGAGGAAAGAAGGGAATGACTGCTCTGTCTTTGTAATATGAAGGCTGTGAAAGCTAACAAATTTTTGAGTTAGAGCATCAAAAAACTCAATACTGACTTCCATCCCAAAGAAACAGCAGAGAGAAAAGTTTCTCCACACAGGATGTAGTACGGTTATAATTATTGCCACTGGACATTACGGATGGTAAAAGCATAAGGTAGAAACAATAGACAGTTTAAGAAACAAATTTGAGTAAGCCTTGGGTCAGGAGACCTTGAACTATAAACAGCAGAAATGGGAAGGACATCCTAGTGACATATCCCTCCATATCACAGTCAAAGGTATCCCCTCTTTCAAAGAGAATTTTATAACATCTTTAGTAGAGAAGTTCCTTTCACATATTAATTTCATCACTGAATTACTCTCAGGACACAAACTGAGTTGTGAATAGCAAATCTTTTAAAAAGAAATTTGACCTCAGTTCTAGATGGATTTTCACCATTGCCTACTGCAGCTCAAAGGATGACAACACAGGTAATTTATTGAGAAATATATTAAAAATAATCTTTCCATGTTTTTATCACACTTATAGTCAAAAGCTAAAACTTGACAGAAAGAAAAACATTTAAGATGCTCAGATTAATCACATTCATGTTGGCACAAAATGTCTTTAGGTATTGTCAGGCACACCAGAAATACCTGTGTACGAGAGAGGCCTGGTGTTGGTGATCTGACGAGCTTTCATTGCTTGCTGCTGCTTTTCAAGAGCTGCTAACATGTCACCCAAATCTAACTGAACAGGGGTCTTGCTCTTCTTTCCAGCTGCTTTTGATAAAGCCTCCTACAACAGGAACATCACATACAATAAATACAAAGAAATGGTGCCTGCAACATTCTTTACAAAGGATTATTGCTATTAGAGAGTAAGAGGAGCATCAGGTAACTAATCCTCCTCTTGACCAATGCTGGGGGTGGGCAGGGTGCTACACACTTGAAGTTTTTTCTGTTCCATGCTTATCTCTGAATACTCTTGAGCTGTTGCAAGTGCTGCAGCCAAGGCCTTCTTCTTCTGACTTTTTGCACGCTTTGGTACAGAGGTTGTAATGGGAATTGGAGTTTGGACTATATTGATTGGAGAATTCTCTGGTAAGTCATCCAACTAGAATTGTAAACAAAATGCAAAAAAACCCATAAATAAAATACATTTCTCTACAGACCACCAAATATGGGGCATTTCAGAAATCAAATCACCCAAGGTTTTGATTACCAGTATGGCATCCTAATTAATTACAGCTAGATAACACAAGTTAATAAGTAAGTTAATAAAACTTCTTTATATTTCATTTTTGTATGGGAAAGCTATTCTATTTAGCTCCAATGATGTCTTCAGAAAGTTTTCCAATCTGATTACTAGAAGAATTTCCCCCTCTCCAAGATTTCACATAGCACTTGACTTTCCTGGAAAGCACCCAAACAGATGAAGCAGTCTATAGGCACAGATCTGCAACAATATATTTAAGTAGATCACATACTAAAAGAAGTACCTTTCCAACAACTGCTCCCACAGCCTTAAAACAGATGCAGTTTGACATGAAAGAAACTACACAAACTGTAATTATTTTGAAAGACTGACACCTTTACTACATATTTGCAGATTTAACAATTTTAAGAGATGTCTGCATGAAAGCATCATGATGCAGTCCCAACCTGGGACAGTCTGTGATACTGAGTGTCTGCAACACATATCTTATAATCTCATTAAAAAAGAAAAATCCTGGGTTTTTTTAAAGATGGGCTCTCTGCACCACTTCTTTTAATTGGCATTTCTTTAGCATCCAAGGCCAGTAACAGAAATACCCCAAGATCATCACAATTACTGCAATATAAGTCTTGTAGCAGAGATTCATAAAAAATTACACAAACTGAATAGTCTCAAAAGGCAATGCTTTGCAAAAGAAAATAATTACTTACTACTTTGGGTGAAATCTTCTGCTGGATGCTACTACTTTTGCTGCTGCCATTGTCACTATTTAGCTCTGGAAACTCATCTTCATCCTAAACAATACAAAAATTAAGAATAAAAGGATGGAACCAAAGTCACTTGAGAAGCATTGACTGAAACTGCTTAAGGTAAAAAAACAGATTGAATCCCTAAGTCCCACATAAGCTAGAAGGGCTCTTGTGACACTAGAAGAAAATAATGAAAAATTAAGAAAGCATCTCTGTATCCAAATAGAATTTTTAAAGAAAAATATTTTTTACACCAAAATAAAAAATCCTATTACAGTTAGAGGGGATAAGCCAGTGAACATATCAATTTCTATTCATAAGTGAACAGAAAAAGTTACTTGAAGGCTGCTTGTTTAATTTGTCAACCATAGTGTTCTAAATTGCTGCACTTTCCTCAACACCCAAATACAAGTCCCTTTCTATACACGACGCAAGGATCATCTAATAAATTAGAGACCTTGACTGCACACCTCTTGGAGCCAGATATTTTGTAACTTCCCATTGAGAACATCTCTTATTCCACACACAGCTGGCATTGCTACTACGTGGAAAGAGTTTTCACACAACAGTACCTCAAAATACAGAGGTTCAGGACTCGGCTCTGCCCTGCTCGCCTGGCTTGTAGCTAAAGGTTTTTCATGTCGTTTCTGCAAACTCTGCATTCTTTCTGAAGATGTGCTGTGGTCTCTGCATCTGAAACCAGACTGAGAAACACAAATGAGATTGGCATTTTGTAATTTCAATTTTTCAAGCTATGTATGTGCATGCACATAAAGCTTTCTCATCCCTGCTAATTACCAACTAGGTACAGTTTTTAGAGGGTAAATTGTGCTTTGGTGTTCTGAATTTTTTGTGGGGGCTTTCTGGTGGGTTTTTTTAGTTGTCTTTTTCTTTAAAGCCTGCACAAAAATTTTGTAGACAGTACCAGATTATTCCTCCCACTCAAGATAATTAATCTTTAAGTTTGTAACTTAAAAAGGTTTCTTTTGGCCAAATATGAAGAAACTCAGGAGCTGCTGGTGGCTAACAGCCATGAACCCTGAGGAACTGTCTGTAACCATGATCACTCCAAAGAACTTTCTCCCACTACATAATTATCGTGCATGCAGTTACTGCCTTTTCAACACATTTTTTATGACAATGCCCATGCACACAATGCTCTAAAGGCCAGAGACAGCAGCATAGTGGTATAATCATTCTTTTGTTTATTATGTGACAGGTTGGTGGGAACCCATGTGCAAGTGGTTGGCAAAAACCAGTGTATGACTTGAATTTCATATTTATACTTGCCTATTTCTCAAGAAAATTTCCTACAGATCTCATACTAATTTAGTTTCAACAGAAAATAGTTTCTAGGACAATTCTGCCTTGAGGTACAGTGAATTTGGCTGAGGCAACCTAATTTAAAACTTTTTGTGCCAGCTTTGTTTTGAAGTATCTAAAATAACTGCCAGATTTAGAGTCTAAATGATGACTAGAAGAAAAAGTCTAGTTCTTCCTGCTCTCCCAATGCCATAAACTAACAATAGTGGCTTCTAAAGCTTCTGATTTGACAGCAGGTTATAAAAAGATTCAGAACTGCTACACTGCCAGATACAAGCTTCTTTCTATAATAAACCCACAGTTACCAAACAGGAAGATTCAAAACAATTTAACAATTCCATCTAAAAACCTAAACAGGCCAAGCTGGCTCACATATGTTTGCACAACAGGCACGTTTATCCAAGGCTCCCACATGGAGCTCAGATTTCTTGCCTGCAATAACAGAGTTCAAGCAAAACCTATGTTTAAACAAATGCAAATGTTTCAGCTTTCTTTGTACCCCTCTGGATCACCTGCCCCAAAAACCTCTCAAAATTAGGAAGGCCACCTTCTCCTTTCTCCTCACATAATGACAGAAATTCTGTCCCAGCTGAAAGAAGTCTCACAGGCTATTCAAGCTTTAGCATAAAAGAATTTTAAGCCCTTAAGACATAATAAAAATGTTTAAAATGGTATGCCAATGTAAATTTTAAAAAGAAAGTTTTGGAGACAACACGAGTGAGAACACAGGATTCTAGTTCACTACCACATCCAAATCTTTCTTTAGAAAGTTTGAGAATTTTTTTTCTTCTGAAGCGTGAATGGGTCAAAAACTGAACTAACTTTTCTACACCCACACTATCGTCATTTCACAGGTTACTTTATATATGTAATGTTCTTCCTAGGTAGATACAGATAAAGCACAGTCTACAGGCAGAGAACTGTCAAGGTCGTTAAAGTATACATATATATATATATATATATATATATATATATATATATATATATATATATATATATATATATAAGATATAGAGCTAGCTCTCAAAACATACCAGTCAGAAATGTGCAAATGAGCAAATGTGCAACTAGACTTTAAGGTTCACTTTCTATACTGTTTTCATTAAATAGTTTTTGTATGTTAATTTTATAATTCCCTCCAAATTCCTTATTTTCCCATATCATAAGAAGGCCCAAATACTTCAGTTGAGAACCACTGGCAGCATACCTGTGGATTATTTCTTTGCTCAGCTTGTCTTCCACCTCTAGAAAAGGTTGGAGGTTTTTCAATCCAAGGTTTTTTTTGAGTTGCTTGGGAATTTACATTAGTCCAACCTATACCAGCTGAAAGAGAATTGCCTTCTATGAAAAATGGAATTAGAATCCAGAACATATCCTAATGATTCATATGCACCAGAGCCAGGAACACAATCGTGATACAAATAAAGTTCTTGGAGAAAGTCTAATTCTCCAGTGACCACACTTACTTCCGTAGCTATTCTCAGATGTTGGCAGTTACCTTTATGGAACATTCAAGCTGCCAAAAATTGATCACCACAAAGCAGTGAGAAAGGAAATCTCATGTTCACAACCATACCAATTTCCATTCAGTCATAAATAGCAGTCCCTGGCATTACCTACTATTACCAGGCTAAACAAGCTATTTGTCCATGGTACATGTAAAGCTTCTAAAAACAATCAGTGTTTCTGAAACAGAGAATGAGAACTCTCTGGCTCTGCTACTACCCAGGTATGAACTGCAGCCCAAAAGGGTAAGGAAGCCTGAGGGCAAACTAAAAAGGAGCACAGCTTTGTCTGAATGCTTCCACTGGATTCTCTAGTTTTTTAACCCATTGAAGGTAGGTAGCTGTTAAATTATTAGTGATAGCTAAATACTTGTTCATTCAGCAAGTAACAGGTGTCTTAGTGGAGGTGGTTGGAAACCACAGTAAAGATAGATCCTCAGAAGTATCAGATCAGTTAGAGCAGCATGCTGAAGCAGATGAAGAGGTATGTAAAGCAAAAATACAAATGCGACCCAGCCAAATTATTTAAACAGCTCACCAGTCAAGGCAATGCTTACTTGTATTTATTGATGGTTCTACTACCTGAAAAGGAAAAAAACCAATTTAGTAATTTTCATTAGTCTGTAGGCTGTAAATATAGTTAAGTTACTCAGTTACGTTTACATACATTCATTGCACATGAATCTGTACTTCTTGAAGCCATAGCTGCAGCCTGGTTATTGCCATGCTTAGGACTACAGTAGCCACTGTCACTGTCAATGTCTGCCTCACTTGCGCCCTGTTCACTGGAGGACTCTGCAGCAGGGTGAGAGGTTCTCCTGCGCCTGCCTTTTGACTTCCAAAGCATCGTGGAGGTGCTCTCAGAAAGTGACTTATTGGCTATATCTGAAGGAAAGTCTTTAAGAAACAATAACAATAAAATTACTTGTGCAGGAATTGATAAGAGACATGAAAAAGCTACACATCATAAAAACAAATATAAAAAGCCAGTCTTTGCATTAAACCAGCATTGAATTTAAATTATGTCTAGGTCCAACTGTTATTGATAACAAACTCCTTCAAGAGTTGGCAAAGTCTCTGCAGGAGTACCATGTCACTGTGCAACATTATAAGGTGACATACTGAGAAGGTATCTGCAACCATCAGCACCTTTTCTTCATTATCCTTTTGAGCTGCAAAGACTTCTCTTAAAAGCTGCATGTAAATCAGGTCCACCCTCTTTTAGAAAAGATGACAACTGACACATAGTTCTAGTTATTTCATACACCCAGAACTTAAAAAACAAATTACCTGTTTGCTGTGATGCATCAACCAACAAAACAATCTTTGATCTGTTCTCAGGACCTGATGAACTGGTCTCCTTCTGAGTGGCAACATTTTTCACTGGAGGACGTTTATTTTTTATGTGCATCTGTAGCTGCTGTTGCTGCTTTCACAGATTGCCCCACACACAAAAAAAAGATGATAAAAAATGAGATATGTGCTTCCTGTGTAAAGACATTTTCTTTATACAGTTCTACTTATCCTATTTAAAAAGCAGACTTACTTTTTGAATGACTGGTCCCCTGTTACTGCTTCTGCTCCGCTGGGTGGACAATGGAAAGACCTGGCCTGACGGGCTGGGACGCTCAGTGCATTCTGTAGTAACTGTACTTACAGCATTTGATGTTTGAAAGGGTGCAGGATAGGGCGTAGGGAAAGGATGATAGAAACCCATGACCTGAGCACATGGTGCTGGCATCAGCTGATAGTAAGTATATTCTGTAGAAACAGGTGGCTGTGCAGAAATTATAGGATAAGCAAGGTATGGTCCTGCAGGATTTGGGCTGGGCTGTTGCCATCTGATGTCATTGTTATATAATGGAAACTGTCTATTAAAAAAAAAAACACAAAAGGAAAGAAAACTGCTCAGTAAGTCTTCCACCTCTCAAAGAAAATTCAGGTCTTGATCACCCCTTCAAAAATAACAGCTCTATTATAAGAAGTTCCTAAACTCAACATATTCTTCACTAGTTACGTGAAGAAAACTGGATACAGCTACATGCAATACTGAATCAGCTACATGGCACCATGCTGTGTTTCACCATGGCAGGACCCAAGCTGGGCACCCAAAGCTTTGCTTCATTCAGAGATTTAGACAAAAATCTGACTGCCCTAAACAATCCAAGAGCACAGCAGGTGACTTTGGGAAGGATTTGTACCAGACCTTCATAGCCAGGAAAAAAAAAAAAAAGGCAACAAAGAATATGATAGGAGAAAAGCAAAGGGAAGAAAATAAGTAAAAGACTGAAGACACAGAAACTTCCTCTTCATACATGAAGGCTTAAATATGAACAAAAACCTTAATATACAGCCTACAATCACTGACTCCTCTCAAGCCTACAAGTTTAAACCCATTTAAAAACAGATCATCTTCCATGAAGATCACAACCACTTATTACCTGTTGGACTGATTTTCCTGTACAAATGGATAGCAAGTGATCAGGTAGCTAGGGATTGGAGTTGGTTCCATGCCATTAATTCCTCCGCTGTCGTTAGGAAGCGCCATTGGGATCATCAGTGTTTCTGAACCCTTCTTCTGAGGAATAAATGGTTCTACTTCAGCTGACAGCTTGACATTCTTAAGAGAAAAGAAAGAATGTCTTCATTAATTACAATCATAAATTGCTTGGGAAAATTTAGATTCATAAAGTTGTATGCAAAGTACCACGAACAGCAGGCAAATGGATGACAAGGCTACAGGATTTCTGCAGTAAACCAAGAGAGGTGGAAAACAGTTGGCAAGTGCTTATTGCATCCTTCCAATCAATGCAGGGTGTAATACAGATCACCAGCATTTAGCATTTGTGTTAACCTTTACAACTGCAATGCAAACAGCAATTAATTTAAAAGGGACCGAAGCCCACATCTTGCAGAGGATATATGAGTCGGAGCACAGAACGAAACCAAATTAGCACTGTATGTGGAGCACAGTTGTGTAGGCTTTCAGAAGTGAAACCAACATATGGAAGATGTAGTAATGCCTGGCCTGCTCTACAAAACTGACCATGTTTCTAGGCAATCATAAAAAAGACTTTTCAGCACTAAACCATAGTTTAACTGCTAAAAGATGATGCAGCACAGAAGAACCCTCCCCACACATTCTATCAGCTCAACCTGAACATATTTTCAAGTGTTAAGATTATGATTAAATGTTGTCATGAAGAAGGCTTAGAAATAAGTTTTAAACTGTGCTTTCAAAGAAAAATATCTCCCTCAATCCTGAAGGTATCCTTAGTTTAAGATGGTTTTGTACAACATAGCTGCATCTTACACCAAACAACAAAAAATGCTGCATTCAATAAGACAACTGCAGAATCAAAGAGCCCTTAAATTCTATATTCCACTATAACTTACATTCAGATGAAAATAATCTTTTTTTGTACAAATATTTCAGTCTAATTATATGTGTCTCAGCTTACTACCTCATGGAGTATCAAAGACTAAGAAGATTTATTCTAAAGCAGACAAGGACTCCACACATTTCTCCTTCCATATGCCTACAAAATAATCTCAAAGGTAACACATAACCTGTACGAGTACATGCTCTTATAGTAGAAAAATGAAATCCTAAATGTTTACTGAGGACAATCTTCTATCCTCATTACTACCTCCAGAACATCCACATGAGCTGAAAGAGTTAAACAGGAGTTCTGGAAGTATCACAGCAAGTAGTCCCACATCTACCACACACTTCTCACTCCATGGCTTTGCTCTGTGTCACATCCACAGTCCATCCTGAGACAGCATTCCCACCCAATTATCTGAATCTCAAGTCCCCAAAACTTCTACTTAAATAGGATCCCATGTTGGTTTAACAGCATGGGAGTGGAAGAGGTGGGAAGGGCAACTTCAAAAGTTTTTTTGAAAATACAGTTGTCCCAATAAAAAAAGTATGTCTTTCAAACTGACAAGACACAGCGTTCTTGGCAGGAAAGTATTTTTTAGGGACTGTTCTGAAAATGCTTATGGCTATAATATGGAGATATATATATATAAATAGATAGATGGAATATAATATATGAAAGGATGTCCCATCCCTAGAACTGTTCAAGACCAGCTTGCATGGGGCTTTGAGCAATCTGGTGTCATGGAATGTGTCCCTGCCCATTGCAGGGGTATGGAACCAAACAATTTTTAAGGTATGTTCCAATGCAGGGCAGTCTGATTCTATAAGCACAGACACAGAAGTATCACTCCTGGTGTACAACAAGGTCTGCATTACAGCAGAACAATTACCTTCATATCAATTAAATGCATTTCTTTATCATGAGGGTGAACATTCTTTTCTTCCAGAGTAACTCTTCTAATTCCTGAAGTTCCATTCAGAGGAAAAGCTGTGGGGCAGCTGCAGCAGTAGCACTGAACTTGTGCAACACAAATCAAACCCAGCTCTACCCAGAGCTTCCTCTCTGGCCTCAGGCACATCCCTCAGCTGCCTCGTGACTCGCCTACCCCTCTGCAAAGCTCCAAGGCATTCTCCTCAACACAAGAGAAAAACTTCTCATAATTTTCTTTTAAAAACTGTTTATGTACAGTGAACATATAACAAGTACCAGAAATACCAACACTGAAATCCCTCCCTGAAAGCTAAGAGGGTTTTTTCTATGCTATTTCAAGACTGTGAGGCAAAAATACTTGCTTAAGAATAGATTCACTGATGGGCTGGCCTACAAAACTAGATCAGAGATCATTCTGAATTGGAAGAGAGCCACAAGGGTCATTGAGCCCAGCTATTTAATGAGCGGTCCATGTGGGGATTGAACCCGGCATCATCAGCACCCTGCTCTAACCCACTGAGCAATCAGAACGTTAAAGGAACACACCAAGGGTGCTTCATCCACGGAACATGCAGGAGTAAACTCAGGATGAGTGTTTTATAAATGTGGTATTCCTAAGGAAACACTGAAAACTGTCAAACAACTATTCCTAACCTGCTGGTCACTATCCTACCAACATGCCAAGTGAACTTCAGCCAAGATACTAAAAATAAACTAGTACTGGCTCAGAAAATAGTCAAAACATTCGATTTGTCATTCATATTGGGACCAGATTTCCCATTTTAAGGATCTCTCCTATGTCGCTGTCTGCTCTTTCCCTTATTTGGGAGATTTATGTGAAAATACAAAAATCATTCTTTATCGACAAGTCTCTTGCAGAACGGTCTCATGACAATGATTTTTGTGATATCGTGCTATATCATCACTCATTATTAGGACTGTGAGAGAACAGTCTTTCACATCAGATATTAGAAACAGAGCTGTAACTGATCCAAGCAGGAAGCAAGTGATTCCCATCTGCTAGGTTGCCATAGCAAAATATTTCTTGTCAATTCTCAAAGATAATCCCTACCTTACTTTTACATCCAAGGTGGATTGGATAAAATTTGACTTATTTAAATCTGTCCAACAAAAAAGGGTATGTTGGGGTTTTTGTTTCTTTGTTTTAAATTTATTTAAAACTTCCACAAGACTCAACACTCTTATGCGATTTCATGATTTTAGGAAAATAATTCACATTATTTTGCTTGGTTTTATCAGGTTCAAACAATTCAGAGATGCCCAAACTAGAAAGATGACTTTAATTCTTCCTTTCCTGTTGTCCAGTCCCTTATACAGGTTATGATTACCATAGCTATGACAGAACAATTACCTGATATATTTAATTATCATTTTCTGTACAGCTCAAAACAAGTTTAGCTTACCTGTAATGGTAAAATAAAACACAGCAGATCTTGTAATCATAAACACATATGGCTGCATTTGAAAGTTAAATCCTTTTTTTGCTTACAGAACTTGGGGAGTGTCTGCTATTTAAAGGAATCAAAACTGTATTTCACATACCTCTTACATGCATTATACGTTAAACACTTCTCTTGCGCAGTTTAGTCTGCACCTACAGGTTTGGTTGGTTTATGGCAGTTGGGTTTTTTTAATCCTTTCAAGAAACTTGTTATGGCAAAGGATTTAGGGCAAACCTCTCTTCTCAGATTTTGCATTTTGTTCTGTAGTGCACACACACATATATATGCCAATTCCTCGAAACAGCAACTGAAAACTTAGAAACCTCAGTACAGGTGTTTCAAAATCATTCTGCAAGCATAATACATCCAATTCTCACATAACTTAAACATTTCATTAGACAACAAGGCCCCATTTTCACTTTGGGGTAGAAAACAAAAGGCAGCTCAAGTGTATTACCAACTAAACTAAATTAACTTCAACATATTGCTTCCTTAGAGCATTTTACCAGACTTTCAAAAATATTTCAGGAGTTCTGTTACACAGGCTGTGTAAGATGAGGGCAGTAAACTTACCAAACTTAAAGCAGAAAGGGGAAACAAATGTACTAAGTCAGGTCAGACCGCTAACCAAACCAGAACATCAACAGAATTAACTCTCCAGGGTGATTCTCCAGACATCTCAGCACATTTCACAGATGGCCAGTGGTTTCACTGGACAAGTGAGGGAAACAAAAAAGCAACGCTAAGTAATTTGTCCAAAGTTATCTTAGAAGACCTTTTTAGGACCATAGTTTTCTCAGCTAGGAGGAGATGTTGGTGAAGACAGACAGCAAAGTACCTCCTCTTTTTGATAAATTGCCTTCTTCCTTCACAGTGTAAGGAGAAAAACTAAAACAAAAACTGAAACAAAAACCCTATTGATCAATTTAGTATCAAGTAAAGGTGCTAATTTCTCACTGCACTGGACAAACAGAAGGTATCTCCTAATGAAACTTGTAATTTCTTCTAACAGGAAAGGCTCCTTTGGTGAGCTACAGAAACAACAGTGCCAAAGAAGCAGTTTGGTGGTGGGTTAGGTTTTTAAAATACTGACGTGCTTAGGACTCGGTGGAAAATGCAACCAATAACAAATGAAGTAAACTCCAGAACACAAGACAAGTTCCTTTTTGTTTCAGAAGCAAACAAGAAAATGAATAAAACAAAGTGCATGCAAATATATGTGAACACAATTCCTCAGAGATTTCACCCACACAGTACAAGTGGAGTGCCAAGCGCACACGAACAGCACAAACAGGACTGATCGTGCCACTGGTTTGTAACCACAAAGATTTATCAAACACAAAAAGATTTGGGAGAAGGCTGCTACACTTTCCATAATCCTTACAACAGAGCACTTGTGATACAAGCTTATGCTTTAACTGCTCTCACAGTATTGAGATTTATTCTAGTCTGCATCATCTAAAACAAATTAGTGCTTTGCCACTGCCATCAGTAAATGCAAGGTCAGACCTTAATACAAAATACTACGCGGTTTGATCACGCCATCTAAAAGCAAACACTGAAAATACTGCAAGACCAAACTTATTTTTGACTTAAACTTTTTCATGTTTGCTCAACCTTTCACATCACAAAACCAAACAAAGCTTTATTGAAATCAACCTTTGATAACCAAACTCAATTCTAAATATAAATTTATGTCATGCTGAAACATCAGATTTTCAATCAGCTGCCTATTAATGGATACACACCCCTTCAAAAGAAACCAAGATTTAGACAGAAGCCTCTTTTGTAGATATCCCTAGTTTCAATTTACAAAACGTTTTGCAGTAGCTCTTTACATATTTCAGTCCAACAATTACAAGTCTTTCAAGACAGCACATATACTGAAGAGCTCCTTTGTTTCCTATATAAAAGCTACTGTAGTCATCAACAGCTGCAAAGACAGAAGATGACACAAGCAGGAACAGACTGGTAAACTTTGTCCTATAGTTATAGCACTGTACATTTAATCTTAGAAAAGTTTTTGTTCATTGTAGCCTAATATCATTCAGCATTTTCCATTAAATAGGATCTCTGTCATCCTGCTCTCAGAGGAGAGCGCTTAGATATCAATCTCACCATTTACAGGGTGAGAAAATAGACACAGATGCCACATCTCAGAGGGCTATAATAAAATCGGCTGTTTTACTGTCTCAAAGTCTGGAAACAAGAAGTCTCATCCCAAAGTAAAATAAAAACATAGCTCAAACTTTTGAGGACTTTTTAAAGAAAAACAATCCTTCTTCTGAATTCTGGACTTCATCATTTAAATGCAGGGTTAGTAGTAAGGCAAGTCACAGTTCATCTATTTTAAGATAAACTTTACAAATATGGAAGTCATTGTTTCTATAATTAGTTGCTTCTAAGTGGCAGATACCTCGGGAATGGTAAATATGCAGTCCAACTGGAAACACCAGCAGCAGGCCATTTAACAAGGCACAAAATTTAATCTTCCCTATTTACATTTAACACAGTCATTTCAACACAGCACTTAAAGCAAATACACTATGAAATGACTCTTTCCCTTTTCCATCAGCTCATAGAAAGGGAATTGGGCATAATTCTCTTCCCTTTCACAGGATTAAGTATCATGTTCAGAACATAACAAAGCTAAATATTTAACATTTTTACCTATATATAAAAAAAAAAACAAGCAAGTGGCACAACATGACAAGCTGGCATGTTTAAACTCAAACCCAGAATATTCTAAGAAAAAAAAAAGGGGGGGGGGGAACCTAAAATTTAATACTCACACAAAGCTTGTCCAAAGACAAAAAAAGCTACCAAAAGGATCCTCCTCACGTACCTATTTTACAGCATTTAACAGTACAAACTTCTAAACTCATGCTGTCCAAATGAAGTAATAATATTTGAGTGCTTTGTAGACAGTGTACTAAAAGGATTAATCCAACCTATTTATGCAAATCAGTTTCCTGATCTCCACAAACTAGTCAAGGATAAATAATTTTGTGCTCAAACAGTTAAGATATTAATGGAATCATACCAATAACATTTAAATTCAGCAAAGAACAAATTCTAAAGTAAGACAACACAAAACTCACAAAATCCAAAACTGTTCTGCACTCTCAAGATTCAAAAGAAAGCAATGTACAGGAAACCAGACATTTTTTAGTTTTCCTCAGTTGAAAAATCTGCCATGGGCAAGAAACATTGAAGGAAACTGGGCAGGATAAAAGAGCACAAAACATTGATCTAGATCCACTTCTCTGACAATCATATTATCAAGCCACCTGTTGAGTGGTCACAAATAGCAGAGGTAAGCAGAACAGGCTGTCTTTAAGCAATACTAAAACAAAACACAGGCCACTGATTTTGCAACTTCACCTGATTTCTCAACTGTACTAAAGGAACCAACTGTCTTAATCACAGAGCAAAAGTATAAGACTGAGAAAAATCAAAGCACAGCAGTACCTTTGAAAGGGGAAGTTGTTTCTCTTTAGTTTTCTGTCATATTCTGCTTAAACAGAAAGAACATCATCTGCTGAGTTTTCTCTCTTGTAGGAAAATAACTGCTGAAACCCATACACTTTTTAATGGGAAAAATTTTGTTCCTAGTGTAGACAAAAATAAACTTACACACCCACTACAAAAATTACAACTATTCCTATCATACAATAATTGTGTTTAAGCAGCTTTACTCCCTTTCCATCTATGTCAGCTCCCAAAATATCACTGAGCATATTATAACAAGTCATATCAGAAATTAGGTAACAGAAACCTTAAAGGCAATCCAAAATCAACATCTTTTTTATCAATTAGGTGTCCAAATGATCTTGCAACAAGAAATCTCATACTGATTCACTAAACCAACGCCACAAAACTCTGTTTACCCATCAAAAGCATTTGTGATCTCCCTTTACTCTTGAAATACCACACTAACACAGCACAACAGTCCTAGCTGTTCATACTCCAATTTCACAGTAGTTACTCCTATAAGCACATACAGTTACTATACTGTGCCTGAGAGAGCATTCTGAGGGAAAGGAAGGACAGAATGAGTACTGCTAACAGACATTTATAGGCTTTAATACTCATTTATCAGATGCCATGCAGTACAGGCACAGAAAGGAGCCCAAATAAAAAAAAAAATGAAATGGCTCCCAAAACTGATGCAACCTTACCAAACACTTACACTGGTAACAAATGATCGCATTCAATTCTTACAGCACAAAAGCTTCAAACCCAAAGCATCTAGGAGTCTCCTAATCAAGATGCTGCTGTATAATGAGCAGGCAAAAGCAACATGATTGTTGAATCATTTTAGAAACTCATCAGGTATTAATTATTTGTCTGCCTAGAAGCCTTACGAGGGGATAAGGAACCAACAGGACCTGATATGCTGCAAACATAATAAACAAGATGATTCTGCTTCAGAGCTTAACTACACCTTCAAGTTAAAATACTGCACTTAGTTAAGACAATCACTCCGAGTCAACACTTTATACTGTAAATAGCATAACAACTCTCTGTTTTCATGAACAATTTGACAAATGAAAAGAGAGTGGTTTGATAAGGACATGTGTGTGAACCTCCAGTGCTGAAGAGCTCAAGCAACAAGGAATAAATATTTCACAAGTGTACTACAGTACTAATTGCAGATGCAACAAAGAGGGGACAAAAAAACACCACCACACCAAAATCCAAGATTTTAAAGCAAAAACTACTACAGATTGGACTAATGTAAATTTTTCAGAATAAGATCAGGTTTTCTCCATGAAAGCAAATAAAAAGCATTAAAAAAAATTTAAAACCATTATCACACCAGAAAGCCCAGGAAGAAAGCCATAGTGGGAGTCACACTGTAATAAGACACACTGTTCACAAACTTCCTTAAATATATGTACAGAATGAAAAGCAATTACTGAGTACATTATTAGTCATTATCTACTTTGCTGCAGTAACCTGTATTATTTTATTCCTTAACCCTACTATTAGAATCCGTGGAGATTCCGTGGAAAACTAGGAAACAAAGAGCTGGAAATCACCCATTTTCAACTCATTCTGGTGAAAGAGAAGCTTAGAAGTAGTATCAGGCTCTAACAGATGACATCATTCATGTCAGATACATCTTTTAGTACTACCTCCTGATGATGAAATGTTTTATTGCACATATGTAACAAATCATACAAATTCTTAAGTCCTTGCTTGTGTTTCTTCATACCTACACAAATAAAAGCTCATAAGAATAATGCAAACTGATCACCTCACAAAGCCAAGTTTAATACGGAAGAAAAAGATATAGCGACCTGTAGAATTGGTGAGCTACACCCACTCAGCTATGAGGAGACCATCAGCTGTGTCCTATCACTGAAAACTTCAACCCAACCGTGACATTTACAGGATTTCGACAAGAGTGATACCTCGAGTGTGTTGCTAAGTTCTTAAAGAAACCTGTTTCTTCCTCAAGAAACCAAGTCTCTACTAATGACCAGGCAGGCTTAAACTAAATGTCACTAACTGCAATACTTCCCTGAGCTAGAAACAAAGCCTGAAGGAACAGGGGGGCGAAGAACAGACCCGAGTTTGGAATTCCCTTGGAATTCCCAGGGGAGTCGCTCCCGGGTTCCCGGCTCCCCCGGACAGCCGGGCCGGGCGCGGCCTGACGCCTCCCGCCCGGGGAGGGGACGGCGGCGGCGGACACACACCGAGCTCCCGCTTCCAGCCCAGAGAACGCCCTTGCTGCAAGTCCCGAGGGCCGCTCTCCGCCGGGGCGGGGCGGCGGCTCCTCACGGCCGGTCCCGGCGCCCCTCACGGCCGGTCCCGGCGCCCCTCACGGCCGGTCCCGGCGCCCCTCACGGCCGGTCCCGGCGCCCCCCGCCCCGCAGGCCGCGAGCCGCGCCCCGCCCTGCCGTGCGCTGCCCGCCGCTCGGCCGCTGCCGACGGCCCTGCCGGGGCTGACACGGCCGGGCCGGGCCCGCTCCGCTCCCCGCCCTCACCGCCGCCCCTCCCGCCACGGCTGCTCGCGGTCCCTTCGTACCTTGTCCGCTTTGTCCATGGCTCCAGCTGCGCCGGGCGGCGGCTCTAATGAGGGCGGCGGAGGGCCCGGGCCGCCTCCCCCATGGTGCTGCTTCCCCCGCCGCGCTCCGCACACGCCCGGAGCGGTGCCGGCCCCGCTTGCGGTTATCACGGGAACCGGGACCGGCTACGCCACGGCCGGGGCGGGACGGGACGGGCGGCGGGGAGGGACCAGCTGAGACGGAAGCCGGGCGGGCTCAGGCTGGGAACGCCTTCGCTCCCCGCGGCGGCGGGCGTTCCCCTCCCGCGTTCCGGCCGCCCGAAAACAAGCGAGGCCGTGACACAAACGTTGCGGAAACCCGCGGGGATAAGCGCGGGGAGCGTTGTTCCCCCCGCCCGGGGTCGTTTCGCCTGCGGCGAGCGAGAGCGGCAGGTGCGCTGCGGGCCCGTCTGCTCGCGGGCGGCGCCGGGGGAGGCTCAGGCCGACGGTGTCCTTGAAATTATCTGGAACACCGAGGGGAAAAAAAAGAAAAAATTAAAACCCCTGTGATGTATTTAGAGGCAGAAATCTAAAAATGTCGCACCAGCGTCCGGAGCGCAGGGCTGGGCTGCGGAGCGGGTCCCGTGTGTGCAGGGACTGGGGCGGCAGCAAAGCGGGCAGCTCTGACACGCGAGGTTGGGCACAGCTTGTGTGACGTTCCTTTATTTTGCTGCTCTGCTGTAACGTGTGGTGAATTACGAGTAACGCCAGCGAAATCCGTGAGACTGTGTTCACCTCGAGCCAGGAGAAGGGGAAACGCATGTAGGAGCCGCTGCTGCCCATGGTCCCGTACGCGTGTTCTGCAGGGGACCTGCCCGCGTTTCATGACGCTAATAGGTCTGCTGCCTTGGGTTTAGTGGAAATGAGGCATGATTTATTTACAACTTGGCTGATTCATGGCAAGGGGGAAAAAAAAGCAGAACTAGACTAAGTACCTTTGTGAAAGAAATATACAAAGGGTATCCCGGATCAGACCCTTGAGTGCTTCCAGGTGAAATACATTATATAAGTATTACATACTAATGCATGAGTCTCGTTCCTGCTTGCTAGAGGTTCTTTTGAGGAATAAATGGCTTGCTTTTTAAAGAAACAAGTAAGAAAGCCTGAAAGTATCCGAATTTGACAGCAGTAGAAGCTATCAAGAATGTCTTGACAGACCAATCTTGCTATAGCTTCCTAGATTGAACCTTCATTTTATAATTAATCTTTCAAGATTTGTGATACCACATAATTTCTCCTATGTTAT
The DNA here is from genome assembly GCF_031753505.1 of Anomalospiza imberbis. Classification (NCBI taxonomy): domain Eukaryota; kingdom Metazoa; phylum Chordata; class Aves; order Passeriformes; family Viduidae; genus Anomalospiza; species Anomalospiza imberbis. Next base: position 10,547,112 of record NC_089693.1, on the reverse strand, counting down.
AAAAGTTTTATTTATCGGATAAACCAACATAATCTATTTGTACTTTCTTTGGAGTTGCTCTTCACCATTAAAACTTCATATGTAACATATGGGATTATGAAGAGGGCTATTGCATTGCACAGCAAGATCTCATCTTGTGAACAGATGAGACGAACAGAGAATTGTGCAGGCTGTCACTGCCTTCTGTGCTATTCCATCCACATCAGCAGTGTGTAACTGAAGTGTAACTTTTGCCTAGATGTCTGCAACATTACATATGTTCTGTGATTTAAGTTTTCATGAGATTAAAGTACACAAAATCATAGGTCCCACTGAGCATATGGGAAAGGGGCCAGGTTGTAATCCCAATTAAATTGAACTTTCAGGTTTCTACTACCTTCAGTGAGGACAGTGTTTTACTACCAGTGAAGAGAACAGGAGAGCTGCTGCAGTGTCCTAACTGATACAGAAACCTCATCTGAACTGGAGAAGCTGCAGCAGTTGTATGCTTTATATGCACTTCTGTAACCCAGAACTTTTCTTGACAAGATTCAATGGTCAGCAGAACTCACATAAGTGTTTATAATGCTGGGAAGCCATTTCAAGGTGCTAAGACAGACTAATTTGAGGTTATGAGGTTATGTTCCCAGGGGCTTTTACACAATGAGATTTGTTATTTCAACACAAGAAGTCATGAAAGTAAAACTGGGTATTAAGCTGGTTGTACACAGAGCTTTCAGCTGATGCAATGGAACAGCATTTCATCAGTAATTGATGAACTTAAATATGAGATGGAAATCTACAGATAAATAATTATGAAACATAAGCTACCTAAACTTCATCTCACTTAACAAATCTCTACTGAGAAAAATGTATTTAATTCCCAGTAGTTGAATGTGTTTTGCTTATTTGTGTGAAATTTGGTAGATTTACTTCAAACTTAATCACTTTTCATCTCCAAGTAATGTGGGAGAACTTGCCTGACTGGACAGAAAACAGTGAAAAAATCCCACTGAAACAACTGGAACAATCGTCTTCTTGTATTGGCACACCAGTGTTTCAGTGTGGAATGCAGCTTAATTTGTTCAAATTGATGCTGACCATGGAATATATATTATGACATTTGCTTAAGATAGTTGCTGTCATTTTAAAAAATAATGACTCATTATGGCAAGGCTGTCCGTTATGAAATTCTTCTTTTGTTCCCAAGATACATACCAACAGAAAGGTCACACTTGAAAGGGCTGTTATGCACACTCAAATGACAGGAATGTCTAAGATCTAAATTGGGCAGTGATTAAATAGACATCAGATCTACATGAATCTATACAATATACATAATACAGAAAGTCATGTTGGGTGACCTGAGTGGCCACTCAGGTGATAAAAACTCAAGTCTCCCATAAAATTTAACTGTGTTATCACCAAAAAGAAAAACAAACCAAAGCACTCAGAACCAGTTATGTTAGATCCTCTATCCACAACTATCACAAATATGCCAGGGTATCTGGTTACAACATCATCTTGATCGAGCGTTGTGTAAGAGAACTCGATGATGTCACAGTTCTTAAGGAAGCCATCAAAAAAATTCTACAAACCCTGTTGAATTTTAAAACACTTGGTAGCTGCACATGGTTGAATTTTAACACCCTTGGTAGCTGATTTTTCATAATCAATAAGGGTCCAGTTCTCAAATCTGGCAGTTTGTAAACAATTATTGCTACTTCTTTGCTGCAAGACAGGGTAAGTAAATAGTTCATAAGCAAAAATGATGGTTGAACCCAGCAGGTGCTGACTGCAATTTTGCTAATAAGTTTTTGACTTTATTGCTGCATCTACTGGGTAGTGGAGATATCCTTCCTGAACACAATGGAGGAAACAAGTCAAGAAGAAAATCTCGGTCAACACAAAAATAAAAAATGGGAGACTAAACCAAAATATCTCAGCAATATGGAAAGGCACTTGGTAATGACTGTATTCAGAATTCAAATCATAGGATTACAAGCAAACCTAACAGCACATGTGTGGCTACTCACACTCTTACTTATTTGGGCTCTGTTTACATCTAGTGGGTACAAAGTCCTGTGGAACACAAGGATATGATGACACATGTCTCACTGAAGTCAAGGCAGTTTCTTATATGGGAAGCTTGAACATTTGTATAGGCTTAATAGCACTGGCATGGAAGCATGAAATAAGGGTTGCTCAGTAACACCCTCCACCTGATGTCCAGGCAGGCTCAGACCGAGCTCCACGGCAGCAGCACTAGTGGGGCTGGAGGCTGCCACGGTGAGCACGTGGAAAAGGCAGCAGGAAAAAAAGCAGACTCCAAAATGACAGTTTTACTGGCCTGGGACTAAAATCTTCAGCATAATTACTGAAAAAGACAAGTAGACAAAGCAAAGTGTATCTTGGCAAATAAAACCGAGTCTGGCGAGGCGACATGTGGTGTCCTGCGCAGGCAGCCACAGCAGGGAACAGAACTGGAACCAAAGCAGGAAGGTGAGCTGGGAACTACTGCAGGAACCTGAGAATCACGATTCCAATCGCAATTACTGCCTGGCAGCAGGCGAGTGAGCCCAGCACTCCCACCGAGAGCAGCTGCAGAGAGAGGCAGCAGAGCCAGCCAGGACAGAGCTGCCATGCAACTCTTCCGAACACGGCCAGGAAAGGATTAACCTTTACTCTTGCCGTAATGCTCACTCGTATTACATCTAAAATTTAGCACTACATATGCAATTATTCTATCACAGATAGTTTGCAATCTACCTTACCACATAGAGGCATTTAAGATGGTGATAATCCTTTCTTAATATCTTAATTAACATTTAAATAGTTGACTAGCTTGTAATGTAGTTTACCTAGTTCACTAACCTGGTTCTAAAATACATTTTTAGCACTTTGAAAATAATACAGTAACAGCTACACTTTTATATTTAAATTCCATATTGCCATTTATATAAAAAAAATTAGTTCTGTATTTAGACTGTATTTTTGAGAAAGGGGTACTATCCCAAGTGATGTCATTTTACTCTACTCCATACATAACACTGTTCCTACTCAAATTAATTCACTACCTCTCAAAGAAAAAAATATGAAAATACAATCTTCAATTACAGACATAATGTTTTACAGCTGACAACTCCTGAGTAATTACTAATTCAGTTTATTTACAGACTGAAGTTCAAACAACTTCATTATATTATTCTGCTCAGTGCATTTCAGCTGCCTTGCCATTTTTCTGGGGTTTGTTGTTGTTGCTCAATGTATTTTCAGGCCTTTTTAAAAGGAAAATAAATTGGTTTCAGATCCAATCCATTAGAATAGGACTTTGAGATGCACAAAGAATACATTCCTTCAAAGTATGTTTGACTAAAAATAATAGTAAAAATCTAAAATGCAGACATAGCACCCACATCCTCCCAGATTTGCCTGTTGTTCAGTTTTAATGCATAAGCTGCCAGCAACTCAAAAGAAGGGTTTATATATATACAGCTTAATCTTACATAAGATTACAACAGCCATTAAAATGTTCTTTTGCAAACAGTGTTATGGAAACTAGCTAAAATGCCAGTTTATCTTGTACCAGCAGCAACAAGAGGTGTATAAAATCACCCAAGTTGTGACAAGTGTGGGTCTGACAATTAACAGCTGCAGAAATTTAATGACTGGGCTTGAGACTGAGAATGCAGCGAGGCTGCTTACAACGTCTCAAACAACCTGCAGTGCAATGGTGTTTCTTGGGAAAAAAAATCATTCACCCTCTTCCATCAAGTGCTTGTTCACTTTTCCTGAGGAGACAGAAATGACATCAGAACCAGATCTACCAGGGACTATAGGTGGGCTATAGCAACTCCTGGTGATTTCTGCTGCAGTTGGATGATAACAGAGCTCCTCAGTATTTCCCCAGAGAAAATCTTCATCTTCCAGGTTAAGAATTGTGAGAACTCAGAAAAGGGGTAGAATCCCCTAGGCATTATATAAATCTTCCTTATGTACCTAGAGCACAGATGCTAAGGCACTGTACACATGAGTAAGACCTGAAGTATGCCAAAACACAAAACCATTTCTTAGAGGTAGACTGACCCTTTTTCTGTCTAAAAACATTGCTAGCCCTCACTGTTCAGACTGACAGTCCTTCACTACTTGGACTAGTCCTAAAGCAATTAATCCTTCAGAACAAAAAGATAAAACAACGGAACTAGATGGACATGACAAGATTTACTGCAGTATTCCCATTTCCTTCTTGAAAAAAATCCAAAAATACCAAAATGCCTCCCCAGCAGACATAGCTGGGATGGAAAAGGTTACATCAGGTACAACAGACAAAGTCAAGAAGACTTTCATTTTCAGTGATTTTATGTTCATGGACAGTTCTCTTTCCCCCCCTCCTTTAGAAGAGAAGAGTTGTTCCTTCCCACAGCAAGGGTTGCAGGAAACAGCATAGAAAGGAAACCTACTTAAATAAATAGCTGTCACTGTCCCCTGTCCCCATGGGAAGGAGAACCTTGAAATAGCTGTGACAATCCCTTGTCCCCATCGGAGGAAGAACCCTGCACGATTTGCTATCCAATATAAAGTCTCTGGATCTGTAGGTAAGGGTCCCAATGTGCACTGTTGTTGAGTTCAACTTCACATCACCAGGTATTACTGGAATTTTCAAAGTAAAAACTACATTACACATCACAGCATTATAAGGAAACAAAATACAAGGTGCTTTAGTCAAATGTTATACACAGATTTTACAAAAGCAAAAAACTTTGCTTAAAAATTTAAATTTTACTACTATTTTAACTAAGTGGATAAATTAAAAACACCTATTGGTAAAAAAATCCTTGAGTGAAGAAGAAATTCTCACCCAAGATTCAACATCATGCTACTCATGGTACACATTAAGTTTTATGGTGTAAACACTAGGAAAAAAAAATCACTTGCTTTGACAACTGCAGAGCAAAATAATTTTCTAAGGGACGTAACTATTCCTCAGATTGAAGTTAATTTTATCCTATTTAATTATACCCTGTTACCAATTTAAATCCTGCCCTAGAACATTGAGTATACCATGCTGCCTTGCATGTATGTGATGAACATTTGTAATTTATTAGACTTTTTCATTTTTGAGGTGTTGTTAATTACTCTACATATACACTTTTCCTTCTACTGTTACAATGTCTGTGTGTGGCACTGCTTGTGTACCATCACCCACTACTCTCTGCTTTAAATTGGAATACTTGCATTTATGGAAAATTTGACCCTTTTTACTACATTTCTGAGACCTGCAAGAGAATTTTTCTGTCAGCTCTGATCTGCTACAGGAATAAAATTTGAAGTGGTCAACACTGTATTTATTTTAAAATGATGTGATGATCCCAAAATCTTAGGACACAAAAGGCATGTGGCTATACTGTGATGGGGAACAGCAGCTCTGAAGGGACTGCAATACATTCAAACATTTGGGACAGAACAGATTCCACTACCAGCAAGGTCACTGCACTTGGTCCCCACTCCATACACACAGTGTCATTTTGTATACACAGAATCTGCTCAAAAATTAGGCAAAGAGCGAGAACAATCAGTGTCTGCATCTCTATTCCCATGGAGCTGCATGGAAAATCTCTATTCTTGAAGTAGCAAAATAAAAACCAAGCATATCCCTGAGAAATGCCAAATACCCACCAACATAACTAGACAGGATTGATAATAGTTTGGCATCTTGAAGCTTAAAGTTAGTTAGCAAGACTGCTAAATGTCAGCTCTTTAGTATTTATGTTTCACTATTTCAAGGGGGGAAAAAAAGAAAAATCAACAGCACACATACCAAGGGGTTCAGACTTAGAATCTCCATATTGTCCTTCACACATGTGATGAGATCAAGTAATACCAATTTTCCTTTAAAAATAACACAAGTAAAATTCAAGTATAATGAAAGCACATCAAGAAACAAACTGTACAATTTCTGAACTGCACTGTTTATTTTGCTGCTTGAAACCTAAGTGACAGTATGCCACTATAATTATGGGGTTTCTTCTAAACCTTTACTACACTGCAGGTACAGAAATATATGGACACATTTTTGGAGAATTGACATTTTGCAAAATGCAGCAAACATTTCAATTTATACATGAGAAAAGGAAGTGTTCAAAAGGGTATGCATTTCAAGTTATTGCAGGTTATTTCTGTGAGAGAATTTCTGCAGGTAAAACATGTTTAAATTTAACCAACAGTAACGTGTCAGTGTACTTAAAATCATGACAAAAATCTTCTCTCTGGTCATTAATTGCCCCTCGACAAATTACTAGGATGTTGTGTGTTTAGGGCAAGATGTCAATACAGCATAAATCCCGTGGCATTTTGGTTTTCTTCTGGAGATTAAAGCTGTTTTTTTCTTGGGATAAATGCAGCAGCAAAACACAAACCAGCTGATCAAAAAGCACTTCTGCCATAACTCCAATAATTTCAGGGCACACCAACCGACAGTAGTTTTGCCATTCCCAGTTCTTTTAAGGTTTACATCACTGCACTGTTGCCTTAAGTACGTTTGGAGAAGCTTGGTTTCTGTTAGGCCAGCTTGCTGACTACAGCCTGGTTGAGAGAATTTAGTTGGTTGGTCCATTTATCTAACGCAGTATAACGTGCACCACCTCTCTTCTGATGGTCCAGTTCTAGGAGCTGGTTGACTTGATCAATTCGGCCATGTATAGTGCTAGGAGTAAATAAATAAAAACTATAAATTGCTAATGGACATGGAAATATGAGCTAACAATAAATCAGAGGTAAAATAAGAGGTCTTATACAAGAGAGGCACAAAGTCCATTTCAGAATTCAGCATTTTTATAATTATTGTCCTGGGCAGTACTGCCTATTAAGCTGTCATCATGACTGGAAATCAAATGAACTAATTCATTGGGCAATGCATGTTTTATCTGCTTGGCTATGACCACACACAAAGTCTGAAGCAATATGACATAAACAGTTCTTGAAAGTCAAAGAATCATGAAAAATGGAGATTTATGTGAAGAGAAGACAAACAATACAAGCCCATGTATGGATTATATTTTTGTAGCAGTTATAACAAGTTACTCTCCAGAAAAATAGGTGTTACAAATCCAGTTAAATTTTTCTAGTTAAGAGAGCAGACTACCAATCTGTCAACTTGAAAATGCACTCAAAAATATAAATAGGTGTAAGCAGCAATTACTAAGAATAACAACTTTCATAATTTCATAATAATTCATGGAATTTATTATGTAATTAAGAATTAAAGTAAGAAGATGCTAGTCAGTCTCCCTGTATAATTTTCTTGGGTCCCATCCTTCAAACATACTTTACTGCTCAGAAACCAAGCAAATCCAAAGTCAGCACCGTTACCTTTCTCTTCTAGAATCAACCAGTATTATCAAATACCCCAAAATACTGTTTTGTGGCTTCTTCTATCGTTCGATTATTTAAAAGTAATTAAAGATCTATAATCAAGAATCAGGTACATACTTATCCAATATGCACTGCACAAGCAAGCTTTCCACATCAGCTACATCTATGTTTAACTCCTGAAACAAAAAGAAAACTCATTATGCTGCTATTATGTTCTGCAACATTAAAACCCTCCAATCTTTATTTTCATATACAGAATTTTATTTAACCTCTGTTTCTTACTGTTCAAAAGTGTCAATTCAGTAATGATCTATTAAGCAAAAGATCTCCACCCAAAGGACACATGGCCAAGAATCAAGAGACCAGTAACCTCTCAGAAAAAGCTGAAGAGGCGAAAGCAAAATTTTAGAAACTCCAGAAATTAGTTCCTTTACTGACTTACTGAAAAAACAAACAGATAAAAAATATCCCATACCAAATAACAACAAAATAAACCACAACCACAAAACCCCAGGAAATAAATTAAGACAATAATTATCAGAAAGGAATGGATATGCACTCAAAACCATTTAGAGACATAATTGCATCTTCTGGCTCAAGCAAGTTCTACAAGTGTCAACTCTAGCTTCAAAAAAAGCATACAGAGTTCTAATGAAAATTTAACCATAAAAACAGGCATCTCTAATATTTCATTATGTATTTTGTAATGCTGTGAATTTTTGCTGGCAAAATTACAGACTCAAAGGAGATGGAAATAGTCATATATTACCACTGGGTTTTTATTTTATTCTTTGCAGATTAGGCAGTGAAATCAGGGATTCTGTGGTAATACTTGGTTTGTTCTACTGCCACAGTTCTGTAACTTGTACAACCCAAACGTGTGACGATAGCTTATGAACAAAAGGGGTTAAAAATTTAATTTTTAAATCCATAAAATTTATTCATAATTACATTTTTATTATACAAATTTCACTTTTTATACTTTTCCTAAGAAATGTGATTTTTCTACACCAAGTAGAATATGGTAGTTGAGTACTTTAGAAGTGTCTCGTAGTACATATTATAATAAGCAGTTGGATGACACTTGAAATTTACATTTTTGCACTGCAGAGCTGCCAGCAGTGCATCATTAGTACTTTATGGTTTAAAGTGTATTTTAGATGTTCTATTTCTGGAAGCACTGTATTTATTTAAAAGCTTTTATTCACAGTTAATCATTTACTTAAGCAAATGCAAGGCTACTGACACATACCTTAGAAATAAAAGGAATATGTATTCTTGTGTAAGGCTTAATTAATTTTATAAGCACTTGTGTTCTGATGTTTCGCAAAAGCTCTGTAAGAGAAGAAAACATAAACCCTGTAAAAACAACAGTATTGAAATAAAGCTGCAATACCACTCCATATAGAAAGATACTACCTTCAAAGATCATGGTGTTTAGTGTAATTCAATGGCTGGGGAAGCCCAGAAAATAACAAGGACCCTCCTTTTCCAGGGACCCAAGCAATATGTAACTCTGAAGGTGGACAGACAGAGCTGAAAACTATTCAAACATGGAGCAATATGTTCTCTGGTAAAAATTTTATTTATTCAAGTTAACTGGATAAATCATAGAAATCATTGCCTGGTATGTCTACCTCCTAATTTATGGCTAGAATGCTTGCCATGTACAAAAGTGAAAAGGGGTATTCTTAAAGCTATGCAATTTAAAATGTCTGCATTTAACTTCATGGGGGATATTCACATTTAAAGTTAAAAGTCAGGGCCTAATGGTGTAATTACAATGAGGAACTGAAGTTGCATAAAATGGTTTGCATGGAGAGACTCATTTTGCTTAGATAAAATAGTGCAGTCATTGTTGTATAGATTTTTGCCTTATTAAAGACAGTTGGGATAAAATGAAAGCATAAATTATAATTATAAATTAACAGAGAAAAAAAGCCTAGGTACATTTTTACCTGTTTAAAGAAGAGCTGTTTATATAATAATATACCACGGAACACCAGATTATGTGTCTCAATAAACTATGGAGATTAAAATGAGGCAAGGTATGTAAACATAACCCTGAACATGTTGTGTATCACTACAGAGCGAACATGGTGAGACATCAGTGGCATATAAGGAGTGACACTCAATTCCCTTCAATGCCTTGATTCAGCTTCCTCCTCTTGCTCTTCAGTTCTGTCACACCTTCCTCCAGGAGCTCTAATCCAACTCTCATCTTACTGAGCCTCCCTCCAAGACTTTGCAGCTCACCAGCAGTCCACATGGAACAGCAGCAGTGGGTTATATTTAGTTTCCCCTGCTGTTTGCCCTCTTTTACAAACAAGTATAAGAAAACCAGGTCTCTGGATTTAACTCTTTTCTTTCATGTAACTACCCAGCTAAATGATCTTGCACTGCCACAGTCAGACCCACTCTTGAAAACAATAGCTGAAGAACTGAGCACTGTATTCAAGTAAAGAGACTCTTCAATTCTCAGATACAAGAAAAATGGATGAGGTAACTTTATTTTGTCACATTAATGGAGCAGAAAGGCATGTGTTAATGTGCTCTCATTCTATTAAGTAGAGGTACTATAACTCCCAACTATTGTTTACAAGATATAAATGAAAAGTATGGATATTTTCACATATTATATCACTACATATTTATTAGTGCAACCTTCATTATATTGTCTATGTATTTTGTCTGTAATCTCAAGCAGTAAATTAACTTTGTAAACTAGCAAACATCAAACTGGATGAGACTGATACAAACCATCTTTACAGGTGAGGGTTGCTATCATTTCACTATTCCAAAAGCAACACTCAAAATATTCAAGTGTCTAAACACCACCATAGATATCTTACAATATCCACTCTTCTAGAACTTTCTCCATCAATTTTGCATATCTTTGCAGTCGTGCCACATGCCTGGATGCAAGTTAGCCCTGACCAACTTCTAAATAACTTGTAAAGGAATAATCCACAACTAATTACAAGGAACTCTTAAAGAAAAATAAACCAAGGTGGGGGGGAAGAAAAAAAAGGAGCTTAGTAATTTGTGAAAACAAAAATTATTATAATAGCCTTTAAAATACCTTCAATGTGCTCCCTTATGAAGGGATCGTCCATGATGTTGCTGTGATTTGTTTTCAGAATCTTCTCAAATTCAGTGATGTCATTATTCTGATAGGCACTTCAGAAAAAAACCAAGGGATTGAATTATTAATTTTAAAAGTAAAACAGACTCATGAGATTATGTTCCACAATTTCTAAAAAAATATGTATTAAGCACTGGTGGAAAATATTTATATTCAGAACCTTTATAAGCAGAAGCTCGATCTGAAGATGAAATGCAACAGAAATTACCTTTCTCCTATTTCAATTTTAGCAGCATTTGCTGAAGTTTAGTATGAACATTTAGCTGTTCCACAAGTGCACTCTAGTTTCAAAACTTTTGTACTTTATAAGCTATTCTTAAATACCTGTTTTGAAAAGTATTACATGAATTTTGGCTTCATGAAGTCATACTTAATGGAACAAATAAGAGCTAAAAAGAGTCTACAAGGCTGTTGCTGTCTCTACAACGTCCAGCTTAAGCTGAATGCTAAAATTACTGAAAGATGAAAGAAATACAGACTTGCAGGATTATTCATCAGGAATTTTAGTATAATGTTACTTTTTAGATTTTTATTTATATCTTATTTTTGTATATATCCTTTCACAAGTCAAGCCTGTCATCTGAGAAAGCATTGCAAAAAGAAGGTGCCACCAGAGCATCATTTACAGGTCAAGAGCTGCAACCTCTGAAGAAATGCCTATTTCTTGAAAAACTTTCTTTCAAAACAAAACTTTCAACTTCTGTTTAATACCAACATCAAACATTTTAATAACAACATCTATTTGTCCTTCATATTCTGTACATTTTAAGATTGTTTTGAAACTGGTCAAAAAAGAAATTCGTCTGTTATTAAAATGGCCAAGAATAACACCTGTTAAGTTAAAGGCAGAACTTGAGCAGCTTATAAATAGCTATGTGAGTGGCATGGACTGTATCACATGAAACCACTAAATTTTACTTAATAATAAAAGGAATTTCAGTTCAGTATATTTTATTGTTTATTTCACAAGTCTCTTTTTATCATATGTAAAAGCATGCAAGTTCCCACTGTAGAGTATAGGAAGGATTAAAAACATAATTGTAATCTTTGAAATTAATTGTATCTTTGCATATTTCTTATCAGTACTGCTTTAACTGCATTATTAATTTTAAAGGAGTTATCCTCAAATGTCAAGGTAAAAGATATAAATTAGAAATATGAGTAAAATCAGATTGGGTAAGGCCATCTGGAGTTCCTTCTGCCTCAAATTCACATGAAACTATGACAGTGAATTAGAAAAAGCACATCAAAAGTGGAATGAGTTACTGGAAATAGTCCCTTAATAAAATGCCAAATAATTTATTCAATCACCATGTCAATAATGGATGAATATCCTCACTTTCAGGAACAATTTGCATGTATACAATGGTAAAGCACAACAGCAGTATCACAGCAGTTTGTTCCAACACAGCATCAACTGTTTCAAGAAGTGAGTAGACATTACTTCTTTTGTAGGGAAACGATGGGAAAGGAGCAGAGGCAGGCCAGAGAGGATACAGTAGGTGAGCTTCAAAACCCAGTGTACAAAACCTGCCTCAGTTCATTGACCTAATGACCTTCACACACTAGAAATTCTCACAGTTGTCTGTCAGGTAGAGGTGATGAGATGCCTAAGAGGTAATGAGGCTTTATTTTGATTTTCACTTGCATGAAGGATACAGGAGATCATTGAGAGTTAAGTTTCTTATTCCTAACTTAGGAAATCATGACATATCCATGCAGCTAATTATTCTACTGGCTTTGGTATGATATGTCACTCAACTCAGTTTTTCTTATGTTATCAGGAAGAGCCTAAAAAGACCAGTAGCAGTACAAGATGGGACAACTTTATTTAAGAGGAGAAATGAGGTTTTTGTCACGCCATAAAGTGACAAAAGTACACAGCTTTGATACTCCTACATAGTGTGGAATCTGTACTATGGTCTCTCATAGTAAGTTTCTAAAGAAAAACAATCCTCAAATATTTGCTCAATATTTATGAGTAACTGTGTTAACTGTGCAGAGAAAAGCCATTTCTAAAAATGTCCCCTTTCTGGTTTTCTTTTTATCATTTTTGTTCTCTTCTCCAGAAAAATGAAAATCTTACCTTACTAAATTCGTCATTGCTAGAATCTCTGGATCATTTTTGTATGGTTTAGCCTACACAGAACAGAAAGCATAATATGCAAATTCAGATTTTTTTTCCCATTTCCATCCTTTGGGTAATTTCTCTATATATTCAGAAAAGGGTGAGGGGATGGGGGGGTGGGCGTGTGTGTGAAGGAAAAAGAAAAAAATACCTCCTGAGAATCAAATGGATTTATTCCAGACTTCATGAGCATGTTTGCTAAGACCAAATATTTTAAGCAAGTGGTTCTTCTGGGGCTCCCTGATTCATCATAATTCTTGAATGCTTCAAAAAAATCAGTATGTGCCTTTTCAAACTCTCCTTCTCTTAAGTGCATTTTGCCTCCACATTCTGAAAAGAAAACAAAGATGAAAAGGAACACTGTGTGCTTGTTGCTGACTACAATAATTGTACTCAAGTTCCACGCTATTTCTAAATAGATTACTGAAACATTTTCAGAAGTGATTTGGTTCTCTGAAATCACTAGGAAAAAAAAGCATTAGGGCCTTAACATACAGCACTGCCATTTGAACAAACCCATTCCAAAGAAGAAAAAACAAAACCCAACCTACACCACAGAACTTAAAGAACACTAATCCTCACAGCCAATAATTATGTTAAAATACTGCAAAAACTGAGATAAATTCTATCTCCATTTCAATGGCAACAGACTTTGCATATTTGTGCGATTTTCTCTATCTGTTGAGCAAACCCACACAGAAAAAGTATATCCTTTTATTTCTGAAGTACCCACTGCTGCCTGTCTGTGCAGTATCTACACCAGGGAAAGGAGGAAGGCATAACAGTGCTGTGAAGAAAGTTGGGTTTTTTTCAAGACACATGGCTTGTTTCCACTACAATTCATTATTGCAGATAATAAATAGTATTTTCAAACACATCTTAAAGCCCTTTGGTTCCTGCTGAGTTTTAGTGAGCTGAGACATAAATTTATAAAAGGGGATTGCAGGAACAGCAGTCCCTTCTGCCAGCAGTCCTGTCAGGTCTTTGTTTTTATGCCCTGCAGATGCCTTTGCATTCATCTTTTGCTGCCTGCCATAGTGTCAAACAGCAAGTTTCTCTTCTCTTCTCTTCTCTTCTTTTTCTACTGCTTCTCTCCTAACAGTTATTTAGCCAACTGTCCTGCCCTCCTGACCAGTGCCTCTGGTACCTGGGTACCAAAACTCCAGAGCTGAAGTCCTGCAAGAAGAAAATGATGACACTGAATCTACAGAAGCCTCTGTCTTTATAGGTGGAACTGGAAAAAAACCACTGGTTATCAGATTTTCATGGATCAAATCTCTGCAACAGAAGACAAATGAAAAATTCAAGATGAACTTGCCTCTGATAACTCCCATGATCAGTGGATGAGGAATGGCTGACTTGATGTGCAATGACTGTTCATATAGTGCTTTAAGTTTTTTGTTATTTTTCTGTGCTGTATACATTTGAATTTCCAAAGCATAGATTTCCAATAGTTGAGTACCTTTTTTTAGATCATCTTCCCCATCATCAGTCTAGGACAGATTAAGTAATAAATACTGTGAAATTTTAAGAGAACAGTAATTTCAGTTTTTTACTAGTAAAACACTGATAACCAAATACTCTCAGTAATTTCCTGTCAAAAATAAGAATATTCCTGAAACGCTGAAATTCTGATGTAACTACTACTAGAAAATGTAGTACTCAAAACTTACCACAGGCTACATTTTGAAGGCCTTTATTTAAAACATCAGTATTTTCTGTTAAATGTTTTTCAAAAATCTTTAACCTTAATTCTTTTCCACACTCTTAGTATATAAATACAATGACTGACACAAACGCGCATATATAGGTGACACATATGACTCTTCTGCTGCCTCTACCAACCATTTCCCAGATATTTGTAACCTATTTCCATACTGAAGGAGGAAAAGCATCAGAAACAAGCACAGCAGACTGCATGGCTAATTTATTTTTTCCCCTTCCAGATGGGAAAGTAACAACTGCACTTTCAGATTTGAATAAAGCTCACTTGGAATCTTTGTTATATTTTAAAATGAATGTCCATGCATTATAGATTATTGATATGTGCTTTTCATCCTTGCACCTGAAGAGAAACCCAATCAGCAGTTGTGAAGAATTTTTAAAAAATCATCTTTAAGGAAGGAATAAAGCACTTAGTATTTTTTGTTCATGTTATCAAGCAGCTAACAAATAAAATCAGGCACAGTATTTCTTCTCTTTTACTAAAGCTCAGCAAAATGCCTCAAAGGCCAACAACAGATACATTAAAAAAAAAAAAAGCATCAATGTTGTTTACTAAGCCACAGTGATTTAGAATATAAAGGTACCTGGCATGACTGATGCAGCTGACGCAAAATCTTTTGTAATTTTCCATATTCTTCTCGTTCTAAATATAATTTGCCAAGCTGTAATGAAAAGAAAGTTAAAGTACTGAGGTCTATTAAAATTTCACAATTATAATTTATAAGAATTAACTGAAGGTGTCAAAGAAAAGCAAAAAATAGGAAGTTATATATTTTACCTTTGTGTTTGTCTTAAACCACAATCTATCATTCTTAGCATCTTTCAGAGCTTCAAGTGTTGTTTCATAGAATTCCTGAAGCAAATCCATCTGACATAAAAAATCAGAATTCTATAATTGTAAACAGCAAATTTGTACCTGTTAATAAAGTCAATCTGAACAAACTAAAAGTGCATGCTTGAACTTCAAAAATAAGAAAGGTATCTGCATCTTACTTAATGTTTGCATTTAAACTGCAAACAGCTTCTAAAATAACCAAACTAACTACATTACCTTTTCTTATATGAAACAGATATAATTAAAAAATATTCACATTTTAAGATTTGTACCCAGCTGTGAAAAATGAAAGCCACCTTATAAAACCCATCTTATACAACCAAGGAACAGAACTCTGATGTTTAGTAACAAACACAGGCAATATTGTTCCCACTTAAAAGAATAAAAATAATTTACATATCAAAAAGAAAATATGCTTTACAAAAAAGAAGAATGTGGCAAAAGGAAAAGATGCCGCCTTCTTTCTGGAGTAGCACCGCTGAGTGGAAGAAAGCTCTTGAGTGCATCAAACCGTTTCTTTGCATAAAACCAAAAAAAAACCCCATCTGAAATGGAAATTAAAGTGCTGAGTGTTACCTTTTACAAGGGCTCTACAAAGAATGCATTAGTATTGTTCATGGCCACTGTTCCTTTGGGGGTAACAAATCTGTGACTATATATCAAGTTAAGATTTCCAGAGTGTCCCTCCAGGTCTGGCTCAACTACAAACCAGAGACACTGACCTCTGCCAAGAAGGGACAGTCTAAGACAATCCTTTAGACCTTAAGAGTAACCCAGCATTCAACTTCCACTTCTAAGAGTGGCAGGACTGTGATAATAACCAAGGACTCAGCACTAAAGACCAATGATCCTCCATATGAAGATGCTACTTTCAGGCAGGCAGCGAGGGGAGCCTCCTACTCTTTGTAAAGCTTCTACAACAACACAAAACAAAAGGAGCTGGGCTGTGTATCTAAGGACATGTACCTCACTAGCACAGTGCACAGGCAGTATTTCACACCAACACTTCACTGTTCTTCCCCCAGAATAAAAAACCCCATATTATTTAATTAAAAATTGTATCTGAGAGGGTACTTATATTGTGTAGCTATGCTAAAAAAAAGTTCTTATTTATTAACATAGAAATTCCAGGTAAATGTTGCCAAAAAAGGACAAGTTTATGAAGATTTATCTGTGTTAATAGAATCCACTACATGTGGGAAATATATTTTTACATATGACAGCAAATGAATACTCAAAATTCCTCTGTTAAGATCAAAAAAGCCCAAACCAAACATAAAAAATGTCCACAGTTAAAAATGCAAAACTGAAAACTATGAAGATGAGAGAAATGATGATCCAACCTGCTTGGAAGTAGAGATATAATCAAGAATAGAATTGATGGATTTTTCAGAGTAATTCCTTGTAACTGCACTCCGTATGTAGGTCAATAGCTGTTTATACCTATTCATCATTTCAGGAAAGTTAGTCTAAAAGAAAAACAAAATCACATTATAATTTTTGCTTTAATTGCTGAAACTGAGATATCTTGCAAGTTTACATACAGAAAAAAAAAGCATAAAGAAAGACAATGCAGCAATAGTTGCTATTAAAACTTTCATATCACCACTTTATTCATAACCTGCAGAATCAGAAATAACCTCAGGACTGCATAGAATACATATTTAAAATATTCATCGCAATGAAAAAAACAGAGCTGGCCATACAACTCTTTGGAATGGTTGCATACATAGCATGTTGATTTTTCACTGTTTTGTCCTGGTGCAGTACACAGAGAAACATGACCACTTTCAGAGGTGTGACACCTCAGCACAGCAAGGACTGAGCCTCACACTTCCATGGAGTACCAGCTGACTACAGCAGTTATTTTGCATCCATTTTGCCTCTGACTTGCAAACACTACATCATTTCCCTACCATATCTGTAAGTAGCCATTAAAGGCTGCAAAAGGCAAGTTCTGGTAGAATTAGCTGTCCTAGCCATAAATTAGAATACTAACTTAAGATCTCTCATTAAATACATATTTATGCTATTTACTCCCAAGTGATAGCTGTAATTCCTACCAATTTAAAGTTTATTTTAATCATCTGTTTCAGAGCTTTGAATCCCCATTCTCCCTTTTCACCTTCGAGTTCCAAAACCTGAAAAAGAAGAATTTTTAAAACAACAGTTATAAAAACTTTATTCAAACTTGAATTGTTTCAAATACACATATCCCATACATGCCCTTTCCCCCCACTTTGCTCCTTACAAAGTAATGTTTGACTCTGCCTTGTTCTTCAGTTTTATTCTTTCCTGGTATTTTGAAAAAGTGAGAGTGTATCTCCTCAGTTTTCACAACTTAGCTGACGTAGGGAGGGTGAACATGATTGTTGTTGTTGTTGTTGTCTAACAGCAAACACTTTAATGCCAAACACTAAATTTTAACACCACTCCATAAACACATAAGCAAAAATAGTTGTAACACCTCCTGCAAAACTGAGTCAACTAAATTTTGACCAAATTAAGTTAAAAAGCTCTTCTGAATTACTACGGTTCCTTCACAAAGGAGAAACAACTCTAGGTTTTAATGCAACATAGTTAAAGAAATGTTCTGTGAGTAAAAACTTCAGAAAGTTTTTTTTTAAGTCATGTATATAATTTTGTTATACACTATAAATGAGCAAAGACATGCAAAAACCTATTTTTTATTTAAAAAGTTGCATCTAACATACTGCTGTCTCATAGCAGTGTGCAAACATTAAAAATTTAAAACTGAGATGAAGAAAAGAAACCGTGTTAGTTAGTATTTATACATTTAAAGCTTTGGAATCAGATAGCAAAGCAAATAGAATGTTACGTAAGACACTGGGGAAAACACCATTTCATTTAAAAACCCAAATGGATCTGTGTCTATTGTTGATGCATGAAAACACATTTAGAACTGTTTAATTAACTTAGTAAATCCTGAAGAGAAAAAGTCAGATCAGTGATAAGACTATACCGTGTCCTATTTATTATCCCTAAGAATGCTCCTGAAAGGCAGTCAGCCAGGAGTTTAAGATACTCAATAATAAACTTAGCACATTAGTTATTTAAAAGATAAATCCTACTCTTAAAATTTCAGAAAATAACTCAAATGGTACCAAATATTTTAAATGTGTATTAATATAAAAAGAAGAGATAGAATATAAAGACAGATAACCTTTTGAAAACTGCTTAATGCTGCTTTGGGGTCATCTTCCTTCAAAGCTTTGGAATTGTAGTATTGATTTTCCAGATCCACATTTGGTTCAGAATTGCTGTCCTCAGAATATTCCTACATTTTAAGAAAAAAAATATAATCAGAGAAAAAAAAGTTCAGAACATGTGATAATCTGCTGAAAAATAGTAAATAGTAAGACATATTACTCCAGCTGGCATGGAATGCTTGTGAATTAACAGGCAGTGTTTGGTTTTAGAGCACATAACAGGCATGGACCCATATAATGATTTTCCCTCTCACCCACTGCTAGGCCAGACTCACTCCACCAACATTTGCCTGTCAGCAGGTTTCTTTCTGGATTAATGAACTCATAGCTCCACCAACTTCACCTTTGTGACAAGTACAGATTGTGTTACTGAAATTCTGCTAATGCTGGAGCTTAAGCACAGAGGCCCAAGAGCAGATCTCGTTCCTGGGAGGGGAGAGAACACGCTGCCCACTGCTCCTCCTGAAGGCACTCTATGGTTCAGCCTTTGCTAGCCACAGAAAAGGCTCTGGCTGAGCTGTCACACAGTAATGATTCTGCTATGGAGGGTATCAAATGCTTCCATGAATCCCTCTATAATCTGCCTTCCTATGCCGTAACGATTCATCCTTGTCTAAGGAAATTAAAAGAAAGGATAATGACCATAACACCAGCTGCTTCTGCCCTGAGAAGCAGGAGATGATTGAGAAAATGCTAAAAATGCTGCCAAAGATGGTGAGGTGCAGCATAGGCACAATAATTTGATCAAATAATTATCTATTATGTACACTAGTGCCAAAGAAACTGAAGTATTTACGTCTAACAATTGCTACTTAATTTTTTAAGAAGTACTCTGAGACTTCTTCTGATGAAAAATCCCTGCATATTTTATCTTCTTCTGCTAAAGGACAATGCTGCATGTCCAAATTACAAAACACTAATAAAGCTCAAATAATAATTTCATTTGATGTTCACACGATTCAAAACCACTTCACACCTCTGCATTTTCAAGCTAACTTCTCTCAACAGGATTTTGGCTATTAGGAGATGAACTGTTTTAACAGAATCTGTTTAAATCTCTAAGTTACTGCTGTCAGAGCAACCTTCCCTTGCACCAACATAAGCAATGCACAGTCAGGTCCCCTCCTTTAGGGTGGATTTTACTCTTGCTGTACTTTGTCAGGCACATTTACTCTTTTGTTCATTTGTATATTCCTACTATTAATGGACTCCTCCAAAACCATAGCAAGGAATGAAAAAATGAGACAAAAGAAAAGTTTTTAATTAGCTCTCTCCTCTCTGCACTGCAAGCAATCTCTCAAAGTTTTAAGTTTGCTGAAGTTCTAAAGCAAAAATTAATTATGGGAGCCCACAGTCAAACCAAGTTTTAATAAACATCATACTTGAGATGTTTGTCCTTCTACCTTTTAATGTTTCTATTTGTAACATGTAGGCAAATTACCCAGGCATGTATTTATTTTCACCCAACAAAGTACTATCATTAGTGAGAATGAATGGACTGAAAAGTCTTGTGAATTCCACAAACCTGTTTTCTGAATTCCCACAGAACTATAAAAATGTGATACTGAAAACAGCAAAGAAAACAGGAAGCAAGTGTCTTATTTAATTGGGCAGGCTCTCATTTTGGTTGGCTTGTTTTTGTAAACTCCTTATCCTCCTGATCCAACTCCAGTGGAGCAGCTATGGGTACATACACCCGATGTCAACAGCTGTATCAGGCACCTTATATATACAGGCTGCCAAAACTTAAACAACAAAGCATTTAAGATATGCATAATCAGCTGATGTCTTGTTTATGCTTAACTTGGACAATGGGGAATATCTTTGGCAGAAGTGTCTATTTGCAAAGATAAAAGGAAAGCAAACTAAATTAATTCCTTTTAGGAGACAATGTGCTCCGTTAGCCTCAAGCCAGAAACATCTGAACTTTCATCTTAGCTCTGGCAATGATTCTGGATGTGGATTCATGCAGGAAGCCTTGTTTCAGATAATTTCACTCAATGCTACTTAAATATCCCATAAAGATAATTTCATAATATTAATACATAATAAAGAAGTGTTAAGTCTATTGATATTTTTCCCCCAGTGTAAATGCACTGAAATGCATCAAAGGTACTGGTTTATGTTTTCACAGTTGTATTTTTTCTTCACTTCATGCCTATATGCCTCACATCAGACTTAGGATGATGATATGGACTCAAAGCTGTAATGGAGATAAGGCTTTCCTACTTCCAGAAAATGTAAAGTGGTTTATTTTAAAAAAAGACATATTTGACTTAATGGCTGTGAAAACTTTGAAACCTCAAACTAAGTATGAGCTGATGCCATTAATCTTTAGACAATGTTAAAAAAAAAATCAGCCATGTAGATACTAAATCTTATTTCAAGCACTGATGCTAATTATGCCAGCGCTGATATTCAGAAGGACAAGCACTCTGTCTTCTTTTGATGCAGAGATGGCTTAGTGCAGTAGGATACAAATGTGAGAACATTAAGCTTCTGTCAAAAGCAAAAAAGGAGGAAAGTATAAAGCTGTGTCCTCAAAGTTCCAATTAAGAAAAAGATGAATTTCCTTCTCAGTTCTGAAAACAGAAAAGTTCTTTTAACAATAAATTCAGATAGCAAGAGCCTAGCCTTTCCTCACCCTCATCTTCATCACCCCTGGCTTCTGCCAGAACAACTCCCCCAGCTCAAAACTTCCAGGTAGGAAGTTTGCTGCAAATTAGGTAGAAATATATGGTTTTCTACATAACTCTAAAAATTTCCACTACAGCATCCAGACCTAACATTTTGCATAGTGACGAACATCCTTAATTAGAACTTTGAGATATAAAAGTAGCTGGATGATATAATTTATCTCTAGCTGATGTAAAAAAGTAAAAGGCCTAGGAATTTTTAAAACTAAAGTCCTGTTGATATTTTTCAAACGGGCATCAACATTATAAGTACAAATGAAAAAAAGAGCAGTCTGAATACACAGAATTGCTCTTTGAAACCCCTTGAATTCTTCCTTCCTCTGAGGATCATCAAAACCAAAAAATGGGGTTTTTATCATCACTCAAGAAATCAGAAAGCCCTGGTAAGAGTTTGAAAAGATGCAGTTAAATAAGTTAGGATATTATTTAAGCATTGCTATGTTGAAAATCTGAATGTTCTAAATGTAATCAGTTATATTCAATCCTAAGCCATCCCACTGCTTTTTGGAGGAAGAGAAATTACTACACTAGCTCAATTGTAACAGAGATAAAAACTCTGATGGACTTTACTCTGTCTGGAACATTGTTCTTTCAAATAGTTTTAATAAAAGTTAAATTAGTATCAAGAAACCAATTTAATTAAAAAGTCTTGATTATGTCACATATTGAGTTTTCACAGAATTTTATCTAGTAAACAGCTTTAAAACACTGAGCCTCAGCTTCTAAAATGAGCACACACAGCAGTCAATTCACCCGAGTCAGCTTTAGTCATCCTTTTTAGCGCACGGATCCATTTGCAGTTTGTCCAGCAGCAAAGGCACACTAACAGCATCCAGCACTCCCAGCTCCTCCCCAGCCACGGCTGCTCCTAGCCTGCCCTTCCCCATCCCTGCAGCAGGCCAGTGACTTGGGCTGTTTGGCTCCTAGCTGGTTTGGGAGAAGTGTGGCAGGAGCCTTGTCAATGTGGCCTCCAGAGATTACAGGTCCTGAAGCACAGCCCCTGTGCTCAAGGCCAGAATGAGGGACAGGGACATGGAGACTGTAATAGTGTATCAGTGACATTTAAATGTAGATGTGTGGCATTCTATCTATTAGCGGTACACTGACCTATAAAGTTCTACATGAACAAAAACAAAGATACAAATATTTTGTGAAAACTACTGTTGTCACCAATTTTGTGGTCTCCTCTCTTGCCTGAAGCACTTCCCTAACTTCTACATCAAAACTGGAGTGATTACCTAAACTTGTGCTCCTCTGTCTATCATTCACCACCACTACAGGAACTGAATCCCTACTTTGCAAACCTTTTTTTAAAAAAGGAGTAGGGGGAAAGTAGGTAAATACAGGCAACTTTCCAGAAAAAAAGACAATACAAAGAGTTCTATTTCTGTAAAAAATTGTCTTTCAAGGACATTGTTGAAATACTTATTACTGTCAATTGTCAATTGCTGGTGATTTTACCAAATTTCATCCATTTGGCTGACTCAAACAATTAATTTTTTTATGAAATGCAATTGTTTCTGAGAAGTCTGGTACAAATTTGATTTTACTTCAGCTTACTTTGTTTCATAACATGGCATTAGCAGATCTACTAAGCATAACTTTCTTTGCATTTGCTCTTCCTCACCTGCAGGCACCAGGAAAAGCAGCAACTACCAGACTCTATGCGCATTTGCCAGTTGGTATCCAGTCACATGAATATAAAGAAAGCAATCAGACTGGAATGCAAAAGAGCAAAGAGGAAAAAAAACAGAGGCAAACCCTGAGAGTAAAAACAAGAGTGGGATTTGTGTAAGCAGCCTGCAACCACTCAGCCGTGCACTGGGAGTCCTGGTTTCTTTTCCACATTCCAGGTCTCTCTTCTGCTGCTACTCCCTAGCTCTGCAAGTCATCCAGTGCCTGCTGGCTCACACCAGGGCTGACACCAGGAATAGAAGTCTGTGAAACCAGCGATTTGCAATGGCGTCAGAAGAGTTCCATGAAAGACAGTGCTCTGCCTTTGTTTTATTTTTTTTTCAGTTGGAAGATGCACAGAAATGAGACAGGAGACTGAAGAAAGAAAAACCTGATATTACGACATGTAAGAGTACAGCAAAAAAGTGCCTTTTCTTTCTACCTCTGTTGTGCAGCTCTCCTGTAGTTACGTGCATCCTTTTCTGAAAGTCCAGTTTTCAGCATAACTTATGTCTGTTTAACACCCAACTGCATATCAGATCCTAGAGAGCACCGTTCTAAACACAGCCCTAATAACTGTCAGAAGAAGCCAACAAAAACCAGAACTTGCCGACACTTGTCAGTGTTTAGATAGAAAAAATTTACTGACTAATTATTCTCAGGCTTTTTACCTCAATACTTCCTTCTGAGACATTATGGTAATGAGCAAAATAAACACCAAATATATTAATTCTGTGTTTGAAGACGAGTCTGAAGAGAATGCATTAAAAAATATCACAATGCATGCTGAATCCATATAAAATATGAAACAATAATTTAGAGAACAGTACATCCTGTGCCCTCTGTGAAGTGCACTTTTTTAAAAATCACATACTACTGTAATTAAACTTCACTAAGAAACAGAAGATGGCCAAGTGGATATGCTTGATTTGGTACTTCCCTAGATCTGAATACTTGTTTTTGCAGCATTACCACATTCTTGTTTGTAAAATATATATGTATTTCATAAAATGATAATAGTGAAATATGAGCAATTGGGAAGAGGAGACAACATCCAGATGAAATTTCAACTGTAGCTATTAAAATCCAGCAATAAAAGACAGAATAATGTCTCTGTTTACTGAGGAGATTGGTTATTAAGTTTGGTAAATATTAAAATTCCTTCTGCAATGGACTGTATTTCACTCGGCGGGAAAGAAAGAGAGAGCCAATTCATGTAGTTTGAAATAAGTAATAAGGCTGCCTATGTCCTAACATCATCACATCCTGAAACGGGAAAACCTCAGTAATGTGAAGGGATGCGCCCCATATTTGAGTTGAGCCAATCCTCATGAACCTGCAGCCATCTCCGCAAGGTGCAAACTGATGGCTGCTCATTGGAATTGTTACGCATCTTCCACAAGTCACTGGAACGATACAACTCCAGAAGGTAAAAAGATCAGTTGCTTGGCAAATATATTTGTCCAACCTTTGCTCAGACTAATTTTAAAGTTAAATTTCAGAACACAGTAAGATGACTCTTTAAGAACACCACAGATTCCTTATTTATTTAAAACAAAACAAATAATCCAGTAGATGTACGACAACAACTGTCAATGTGTTGTCATTGTGCCTGGAAGAATCAATTTCTGGAGGAAGACTGAGTTTAGCCTCCAAGTCAATTCTAAATATAGTCTTTTGTCCTAGACCGAAAACAAAAATGGAATTTACAATGGTCCTTCCCTCTTTGTCCTTCTCCACCCTCAAGCTGGATCTAGTAAAAATAACTTGTACTGAAATCATGTAAGGTACCTAGCAGCACCAAACTAGAAATTAAAATTGAGTGGCTTTCATAATGACCAGTAAACATTATTCTGTTCATTGAAGCATAAAGTGGAATAATTCATGTTATAATCAAAGCTGTCACAGTATATTACCAGCAAATTGTGAATCTAGGTTCATCCACCAACAAATATAAATGGAATTTCTTCCTGCTATCAAGACTCCAGTGAATAAACTCCATTTCTGTAGGAGTGGCTGAGGTCATTTACATGTAAAGCTTTGACTTTTTACCTACTGGAAAACTAAACAGAAACAATCCACTACAACCTGGATAGTCTTCAATTGTTTAACAGTGTAGTAATTACTCTAATTATATAAAATTCCATTATGAAGCTGGGAAAGATCTGGGACTTTGGAATATCTGTTCACATTTCAGTTCAAGTGTGAAACATTTCCACACGTAAGGAAATTTAACTGACTGGCTCTACATAATCAGCTGGTCAAGTGCACATTAAAGAGGAACAGCCATAATCACTTCTAATAAAAGCTGACAAAATTAATTTTTTGGGGAGTCTTCACTGCTATTGTTATGATGGCAGCTACCCTGGGAGACCTGAACCTTGTTTCACCATATTTTGACAAAATAGCTGCTTCTTTCATTGACTGTTAATGTAATCACTGCCTTTCCTCCGGTTCTTTAAAAAAGTATTCACAGCACTCACATGTGCTCTTTTACTTTCAATTCTGCACTGATATGAGTATTTATTATGTCTTGTACTCATTCTTTTGTTGCAAAGCCTCATGCAGCAGCCGTGATGCTCAACTTGAGCATCACACATCCCCTCACAGTCTTCTCTTAATTTAACTAGCTATCAACATGAAAGGAAGAAATCACGCCCTATCTTCAGGGCCCTAGACTTTTTTTCTAAAACAGTTCTGTAAAACACTACAATTACAGTCTCAAGCATTTTTGAAAACAACAGTCAATTATGGTTTGTTGGTCCCAGAATGCTGAAACTAATCTAGCTGGAATATTTTTATTCTTCAATTCTTGGGTTTTTTCCCCCATCAATTATGAACTGAAATTCAATTTTAAAAATCTGAAGCTTGGGTATTAGTTGATGCTTTACACGGGCATTACATACTGAAAAGAAAAAAACTAATGCGCTCCTAATTATTACAAGCAGTATTTTAAAATTTTTGAAAGGTCTGGGCTAAGGGTAATTAATGAGAATGAAAATTAATGAGAATGAAATCTGCCACAAGCAAGGTGTTTCAGGTGTTTATTCATATCTGTATAGATTGAAAAATGCAATTCCAATGGTTTCCCTACATGCCCAGTTCTCATGTTATGGAAGGACATGGAACATGAATTCTGTTGTCTTTAATATTCCTCTGATTTTATTGCATGTAAAAAACCACCACAGTATTTCAAATCAGAACACAAATTTCAGTGTTAATAAAAATTAATGGAAATTAATTTTGGAACAAAATGTTTTTAATGGTCTCTGTGTATTTCCTTCAGTAACCCTGTCTCTACAGTATGTGAATTCATAGACTGAAAGGGGAACACAAACAGTTTTTGGAATAGTGACTCGAGCAGCTCATAGGGTTTTGATGACAATGCCTATCAAACAAGCACTCTTACATGAATGGAAAAAACCCTCAAAACCAAAAGCAGATGCTTTTATTCTGTATCTAATGTCATCCAACTATTCTAAGCAGTTCCTAACAAAAACTGCCCAGAAACTATTCCAAATAAAATCAGGTAAACATTTTAAGTGTATTCATAAGTAGCAATGACTATCAAATAATGTGTCAGAAAGCAAGTCTTCCAGAAGCAAGTGTCTGGAGTTTTTCAGTGAAACTGCAACAATGTTAGTACAGGTTTAGCTGATATTAATTAAACATACTCTCAAGCTTCTACCACACACAGGTCTTTTAAAAAAGTGTCTAGTTCTAAAAAAACCAAAGTTCAATAAAGAAAAGAAAAACAAAAAAACCAAAAAAACAAAACAAGCAAACCTCAAGCTCCAATATAACGTAAGGGCAATATATTTATAATTAATCAGACAAGCAGCAATTTTTTAACTTTAAAAGCTTAGGACAAAACTTAATGTTAACATTTAACTAAATGCAACATGAAAAACCCCAAATCTTACAAATAAAGACAAAAAGGGAGTGGTAGAAAGGTTACAAAGACAAAAAGTTAGAAATAAGTGCACCCTTCGGCGCGTTGGATCAGAAACCGGCCGTGAGGCCATTTCTCCTCGCTCCCCTTTCTCTTCCCCCTACTTTTTCCTCAGTTTGTTGCTCACACAAGCACATGAACGGTATCTGCCCCCAAGGGCCTTTCGCAGTCGCGGGCGGGGAGAAGGGCGGGCAACTTTATCACTTCACTTCGTGCCCGACACTTGGGCCGGGGCAGGAGAGAGGGAAGGAGGCAGCGCGCCGGAGTCCTCCCCTCAGCGTGAGCCCTGCGGGGGACACCGGGGCCAGCCTGGGGCCGGGGCACCAGCCCGGGCCTATCCACCTGCGCGCCCGGAGCTGGCCTGCTCCTCCGCGGAGAGGCGGCCGAACGGCCGCTCCGACAGCAGCACCCGCCCCTCGCAGCCCCTGCCCGCATCCTCCTCCCCGGGAGGGAAACTCATCCTGGACGTCCGCGCTCCCTGCCGGGGCAGCACCCGGCGGGGCGGCCGCTGCGGCGGGTGCGCCGCACCGGCAGCGGCCCGGAGCGGCGCCGCGCCGGCGGCACCCCCGGCTGTACCGCTGAGCCCCCGCGCCGCCCCGCGCCCTACCAGATCGTAGTCCTCCTCATCATCGCACATGAAATCATCCTCCATGTCAGACATCTTGGCCGGAGGACGGGCGGGGGGCGGCGGCGGGGACGGCCCCTTCTCCCACAACCCCGCGCGGCGCTGCCCAATGTGGCTCCGCTCCGCCCGGAACCCGCTGCCGCCCGCGCCTCGCCCGCCCCCGGCCCGGGGCGCTCGGAGCCCAATCCGCGCCGCCCCGTCTCCGGCTCCCTCCCTCTGGTAGCGACCGGCCCTTGGCAACGGCGGCCAGGCGGGGCCTGGGCACTGCGCCCCGGAACCTCCGGGGCCGGCGCTGCCGCTGCCTGGAGTGCGCCGCGCTGGCGCCGGGGCCGCCTGCCGTGTGTCCGGCGTGGGCGCCGCCAGCCCGGATCCCCCACGGAGGCTGCGAGTCTGGTGACTGGCGCGTCTCTGGAAAGGTCGAGGGAAGTGATGCTGCCCCTCTACTCAGCCTTGATGAGGCCGCATTTGGAGTACTGTGTGCAGTTATGACTTTTACAGTAGAAAAGAGATACGGAACTCCTAGAGCAGGTCCAGCGGAGAGCTAGTAAGTTGGCCAAGAGTCTGGAGAGATATCTCATGAGGAAGGGCTAAGGCAGCCGGGCCTGTTCAGCCTCAAGAAGAGGCAACGGGGAGGGGCTCCTGTGTAAACCGTGGGTGTCAAGAGGATGGAATTGGGCTCTTCTTTGTGAACAAGGAAGAATGGGCGGTAACTGATGCACAGAAAGGCCAACCTGAACATGAGGAAGAACTTTACTGTGCAAGTGACCATGTACTGGAACAGATTGCCCAGAGAGGTTGTGGAGGCTCCCTGACTGGAGATATTCCAGAACTGTCTGAACACAGTCCTGGTCCATGTGCTCTGGGATGACCCTGCCTGAGCAGGCAGGTTGGACTGGATGACACACGGTCCCTTCCAACCTGACCCATTCTGTGAAAGCTGGGCCTGTTGCTGTGACCGGCATCACTGCTCAGCTCCATTTTGCTTTACTTAGTGCTGCTGAACAGTTTACCTGGGCTGTGTTCACCATAAGCAAATAATACCAGAGCAGCGGTTGTAAAGGCCTGAACTCTTCAAATCCACAGGCCTTGCAAAGCAATGGCTTTATAAAGATTTTTACATGCTAATTGCTGCTGCTGCCCTCAACAGACCAGCTCTGCTTCCCCATCTCCACAAGGCCTGGGGTTCTCACAGACACACAGATGCATCTGCAATATTTATTTGGTCATTTTATACTGCTATGGTTTCTGACAGTAGGCTTTTGGTTTGTGGTTTTTTTTCCCCCTAGAGCTACTGACAAGTCTTTTAAAAGCTGTGTTTGTATTCTGCAACTATCCTAATGGGGAAATAAATGTTCTACCTCAGAAAACTCACAAGGAAATTTGTTACTGTGCTTCCTTCAATCTGAGCGCTTAAAGCTCCCTGAATGGGATGAGGAACAGTAAGATAGACACCAAAATGTACAAAGATATACACCAAAACACTGAGTGAATACTTTTGAAATGCTCAGCTCCTTGCAAGTATCTGTAGCCATTAATCCAAGGGTTACAGGAGCCACGAGGCTGCCTGTTGGAGGGGAGCTGGAGGAAGCACACACCACAAAAAGCACGGGGACGGAGACACGCATCCCTCCACGCCATGAGAGATGCGACTGTCCATTTATTATTTTCATTGCACGTACATTTTCCAGGAGCATGGGCAGGAATACCGGAAAACCCCAAACATTTACTTCGCACGTGGCAGCAGCTTCCCTGTCCCCCCCGAGCTGCGGCGGGCGCGGGCCCGAGGGCAGAGCGGCTCCACGGCCGAGCCCAGGGCCGAGCACCGCCGGCGGGGCGGGACGGGGCCGGGCCGCCGGCGCTGCCGCCCGGAAGGACGCGGCGTTCGCCTGCCCCGTGACCGCGCTCCCGCCGGAGCCGCCTCTCGTGGGCCCGCGGCGGAGCCGCCATGGCGGGGGACAGCCCCAGCGCCCTCCCGGTGCAGCTGGTGGAGCAGCCCAGGTGGGTGGGTCGCTCCCCGACCCCGCCGCCGCTTATCCCGGGGCGGGTGGGCGGTCTGCGGGCGCCCGGGGGAGGTGGGAGGACCGGTGGGTAAGGCCGTCCTCATGCTCCGGGCTGAGGTGCGAGGAGGTGTATACTCGTTGCGTCGTGTTTTTTCCCTGACACGACCAAAGACTGTTCGGGAAGCTCCCGCTGCCCGGGGCGCGCCGGGCTCCGGCCCCTTCTCCCACCCACAGCAGCCCGGCCCGCCCTGACGCCCCTCGCAGGGTGGCGCTGGGGCAGCAGGAGGAATCGTTCATTCAATCATTCATTCATTCATTCATTTATTCATTCATCATTTCGCCTGCATCAGTTTTGCCGCAGAGTTTTTGGGGAATACTGATTATTCCCTCGTCCTTTTTGCTGTAGAAGGCCCTGGAGCAGCGCTAGCCTGGCCCGTCCTGGGAATGCCTGCGCCTTGCCATGGAGTTCGCTCGGTGTGTGCAAAGAGCACGCACACAAACGAACCCTTCTGCTTGCGTTAGCGCCGCAGAACGGGCACTTCTTAAAACGCCGGTTACTTGCACACGATCGCACCGTAAATCCCACGGAAACGACAAGTCCAGCATTTCCAGACTTGGAAGTGTGAAGTTGTGAGGAGTGCCTTTGCTTTAAGGCTTCTGACAATTTTCTTCTTGATGTAGGTGCTTGAAATGCAGTGTGCGTGTTGCAACATCAAGGCCAGAGCCTGTAAATAGCCTTTCATCACGCCTGCTTGTAAAACCCACATTAAATAAGAGATCAATGACTGCTTTGTTTGTTGTCTCTTGGTACCAACACTACTAAAAAATATCTGTGAAACAAAGCAGCATTCTAAATACTGACACAAAAAGGAATAAAGTTAACACCTACAATTCTGCCAACAGATTCCCCTGTGGACTATATTATTAATGTGATCTAGAGAAGGAATTGAACAATGAAATGGCAGAAATTGTTTTTGCTAATTGGATGAGTGATATACCAGTCAATACTAGGGGAGATTATAAGTAGGAAAACCTTATGAAACATTGTAATACATGTAGCTGAACAGTAACACAACCTTTACAAAGATGTAGAAACTAAGTAATTGTGGAATTTTCTAACATCTGTTTCTGGTTGCAGTCTTCTTACTTCCACTTTGCTTTACCAAGGCATCCAGTTCTAGATCTAGATCAAATGTAGAAACCTTATTAGGGTTCCTGTTACTGGATTTTTGTCAGTAGACTAAAATTTTGCTTTAAGGTAGTTTCAAAATGAATTACTATCAAGTTTTCTATGCTTCACTAAAATACATGGCTTCATCTGTTCTCAGCCCTCGTTTTCCTACTGTTCTGCATGACACACTAAAGTATTCCAACTTTGCAAACATCAGGCAGAAGGTTGGTACCTTTACTTTTGCAGGAAATAAAGCAATATGACAAAGTTTATTTGCTTTGAACTGTCAGTAGCACATCAGGCACCTCTAAATGGAAAACCTAAAGTACTTTTGCTGGAATCCTGTGGAATAAATACTGTCATAAGTCATGGGGATAATCTGACATTTGGAATTTTAGTTGGGGTAGTGCCAAATATGAAAATTGATAAAAATCAACATCCGAGTCTTCAGTGTTATGTGAAGAGCAGAAATAACCAGCTTAATGTCACTCCTGATGTAGCAGAGAAAACTCCACGTACTTCAGGAAGCTGAACTGAATTGGCTTCAAGAAGCACTGAAGTTTCCTGTCTTTTATGCAAATACAATCCTTCTAAATGTTTCTAACCTGCCTTTCAGATTGCAGAAACTGAAGGAGATGTTTATATCAAAGTTTGGATCAGCTCCCAAGTTTTATGCTCATGCACCAGGACGAGTCAACTTAATAGGTAAAAGAGAAAAATTAACCTGATGTTGTTTTACTTTATATGTCATCATGGAAATCTAGTAGTTTAAAACACAGGATGAAAACGTTGGTCTGAATTTTATTTTTTCAGAGAAGCTTCTTGTGAAAAATGGAAAATCATATATAATTTAGTAGATTTTACTGTATCTTATTATAAACAACTCTACATGGATATCAGTTTTGGAGAAAAACATTTATAGACAATAGCGATGGTTTTGAAAATTGCAGTAACTTGCCAGCTTTTTTTTTTAATTAATTAAATTTACCAAATATAACCAGCCCCACAGCAATATACATGATAAAGCATGAAAGGATTCTACCATCATCTCTTCTTTACTCTTCCATAGAGATGTGTCCACAGAACTTAAAACAGGGGGTGTGATTCACTGGCAGACTGGAGAGTCACAATTATTTTGTGTTTAGGTCTTACTTTTATTTCTGTAGCAGCCTTATTTTTTAGATTTCTCTGTCGTGTTAGGATTGTGTTCTCCCTGGAGCTGAGTTTCTTGCATATGTTCATAAAATAATCTTACACATTTGAAGACATAGTAAAAGGATCCTGAGAAACAGAGCTGTAAAAGTCAAATAGTTTATTATGCAGTTAATGTTAATTTTTATCTCAGTGTTGTGTGAACATCTCATATAGACTAAATAGACAGCATATGGTAACTGGGAATTATTCCAAAGGGAGAGGTGTTTACTACATACATTTTCTATTTGATTGTTACTTTATGTGTTGTATGCAACTGTATTAATGATTATTTAAATATAGTAGTTATCTTCTTGGAAAAGGTCCAGAAATTGTATGTACATGACAGTTCTCAGGCTTGGACAGTAATCTACATGGTGGGGGTTTTTTAGAATTTTTGTAAGCCAGCATTAAAATATGAACATTTATAAACAGGTGCAATAGATAAAAATCACTAAAGAAAGAAAACCTTTTTGTGAAGCAATAAGTAATGGAGGAAATGTACACCAAACTTTAGGTAATAAGAGTTGAAACTACAATAAGAAATTGTCTCATCCAGTAAACAACACTGAAGCCCTGTAGAAATTGTGTTACTGCTATTCTAGAAAGAATTATTGCAAAGTATTTTCTTTGTTTCTTTGCTAGGAGAGCACATAGACTACTGTGGTTATGCTGTGCTCCCGATGGCTATAGAACAAGATATCCTGATTGCAGTAGAACCTGTACAAACTCAGGTTGTGCAGCTGGCAAATACCAACTCTTCGTACTTGTATGTAATTACTTTGTTTTTTCATTATTTTTTATGAACCTCTTCATGCATTGCAATACAGTTTACCTTTTCAGAGATCTGACAGGCTTCCATTGCAATGCAGAGTCTGATAGTGTAAAAACAAGTCATATCAGCAGATGGAATCCCACAGACTGACTCCATGCCGTGTGTATTAGTTCAGAGCAGTAGCTTTGCAGCTGCTGTCCCCCACCTGTTTGTTCATATTACTCTGTAAGGCCTCTGATTTTTCAATCCCTCGAAAAGTGCAATTCTGTCCTCCCTTCTTTTATCTCATCTTTCTCGATATAATCCTTATAATTGGCAGCAGCTCCATTTCCCCTGGAGAAGGGAGGGAAATGTTTTGTAATTGATTACTGCAAAAGTAAGGTAACACTCCCCTGCTCTGGAGAACCTGGGCCTGTGTTTTCACAACACTACAGCTTTAGCAACAATCCCGGCTCAAAAAGTCTGTATTGCCTCACTTCCACTTCCTCCACAGCTGTTATTCACAGAATTATAGGGCAATTTAGGTTGGAAGGGACCTTTGAAGATCCCTTGTAAATAATCTTGTTGGCCTTCTGCTGAACTCCCTGCCAATGTATTTCATGTATTGGGAAACCCCAAAACTGGGTTCAGTATTCCAGCTGAACATAGGGAAATAATCCGCCACTCTTTTCAGCTTCAGGCACGTTTTTCTGCCTCTTTGTAACAGACTGATATTTGTGTAGTTGCATGGCAGTTCAGATCAGGTCACTCACCCACATGAGCTTTTGTGGACATTTTGCAAAAATCAGAATCAGCAGAAGCTTAGTTTAAGCCATTTTTATTGAGCCATTGGTTTAATTGGTAAATTAGTTCCTGAAAGCACAGTGTGTGGCAGCAAAGGGACAGGAACATACTGTCAAAAGTGGGAAATACTTGAGCACATATTCCTGCTTAAAGCTCAGTTTGTTATAAACACATTTTGAACTGCTGCCTGTGACTAAGACAGTTGAAAGGAATTTGTACTTCCATGCTAAGTATAAATGCTCAGAGATTTTTCACTTTGTGGAGTATGTTTTCACATTATAGCTGGGCTGAATTAAGAGTTTGCCACTGCCAAAAAACAATGGCTTGGCTTCTTTGACCCCTAGTCTCCCTGGAACTGCTTCTAAGATCAACTCAGCCTTTTAGCAGGTGTAGAGTACTTGTTTGATCTTAAGGCAAAGTGCACTATTCCCCCATTTTTTGCTTGGATAATTTTCTGTCATTTTAGTGAATTTCCATGCACTCAGCACTAAAGCTGACTTGGGGTAAACAGTGGGAACAAGCAGTGGTGAGCAGGGAAGGGAAATGGAAGGTGTGCGTGGGACCTTTCCCTTTCTTCAACAGCAACCTCCCACCAGGGCTTAAGCTGTGTTGCAAAAGCATTCTGCAAGAGAAAATAACTTCAGAATTACAATAGTTTTGATTAGGAAAAGTTGTTAAAATGAATACGAAATAAAGCAGTACTAAAAAGGTAAACATTTTCACTCAGTCTTCAAGCTGTGCTGCATTATATTGCAATTGAAATGGTCTTCTCAGGACAGTTCCACAAAACATAGAATTACAACCTTTGAATTTAAATTGCACACACTGTCACTATATTTTTACATCTGCCCTGGTTTCAGTTTGAAATCATATGCTTTAAACCATAAACCAAGAAAAGCTCTCAAAACACAGCATTAAGCACCTTGGTTTTGTTGAGACACTGTTGCTTAAAAACAAAGCTAAAACATGTCCATAATTTCATAATAAAGAGATATTTTTCAACACTTTGAATGTTACACCACATAAGAAAACTGATGACAGTATGTCATTTTTTCCCAGCCTGTTACACTGGTAGATTTATGCCTGTGGTGAATGTGTATCTATAGGCCTTTGGTGAACAAGGACTAAACAGAATCCTCTGTAGAATTACTATTTCCTATTTCATTCTTATTTTGTGAACTAGTAAACTGTGGAACAGTTCTGTAGCACTCTTCCACCCTGATAGTTCATGTTAACTTTTAGTAGAAATTGAACAGAGAACAGGTTGCTAGAGAAACCACATATTTGTTTTTTATCCTAAATTATCTCAACTGATCTGACGCCTTTTATGTTATTGGGACTGAAAAGGTATTCAAAACTCACATTCTTTTGAAGTTCCTGATACCTCCCCCTCACAAAATATCTTTGTAATTGAGAAATATGTGTAGAGAGAATATCTGACTTCTCAAAGTGCCTTCAGAAGTACCAGAGGATGGTAATTACCAATCACTTTCCATCTCAGGACAAAACCTGAAAGGTTTGTTTGTTTGTTTTTAAATCAGGGTATTTGTACAGAAGACTCAAACAGATAAACTAACAGATTGACAAGACAATAAGGTTCTGGGTGAAAGAGCCAAATTGATCTCCCAAAAATAAGGATTATTTACTATTCAAGCAGTAAAAACCACTTCAGTCACACTACTTAAAAATCCCATCTCTTCTAATTATACAGAAAAATTGACGTTTTTATGTCTGGTTATGAAGAACTGGCATTTTTTCCCAAGCATTCTTTAAAACAGAAAGGCAGGAACAGACAATATCAGAGTATTTTTTTTTGTTATCATTTTTATTTCATGGGTATGGGTATGGGTATATTGGGTATGTTTTTCCCAATATTTTATTTTATTTTGTTATAAAGTTCTTATATAAAACTGCCTAATTTTCAGTAGGAGGTTCAAAGGCAAGCCTGATGATTTACTGATTTAAGATAAAGCTTGGATATTTAAGAACTGTTTTTTATAAAAACCTGAATGTGATAACAAAAAATAGACTTAAGGATTCTGGGAATTTTGACAGTCCCACATTCTGTGTTTGTGTGAATTATATCCATATAAAACCTGCCAAAATCAAAGCCAGTTTTTTTCTTCCATTTTCTATGTGAGAAGATTGCAAAAATAGCAAAATGCATTTTAAGAAGTCATTATTTTAATTTATCTTGAGAACCAGCAAATATATAATCATAATATCTGTCTTCTTGTTCATTGAAATTTTACTCTGTCTGTGAGGGTAAAATGAATTATGAAGATAAAATATTTTAGAATTCTTTGAGGCAAAGAAGACTTAAGATTCCTTTTCTCTTAATCACTTTCACACATTGCTTTCCACCAGCCTTGTTTTTTACAACAGTAATTTAGGATTATTGTAGGAAGCAAGCATAAACAAACACAGAATTTTACAATCTTCATTGTTTATGATAAGTATTTTCTATTTTACAAATACCTCATGGAGGATTTATTTTATTCAAAAACCATAAGCAAGTTGATGTTTTATTCTCTTGGAGATCATTCTAAATATAAATTGGAAGAACTGACAGCCATTCTCAAACTTTCCTAGTACTCTAATTTCAATACTCCCTTTCATGTCTTTTGTGTTCCTCAGCACAACCTAGTAATTTCTTACTCTAGCTTTGTGCAATTCTTTGCTGCTGCACTGCTGGGAAAATCCTGTTTGTGGCACTAAGACAGCCGCTTACACATTAAACTGTACACAACCTGAGAGGTTTGCTCTGTAGTTAAGGTTGAACTGAACGTATAACTGGCAAAATGGGAATTCTAAGTTGATACTGCAAGTACCAGATCTGTGGTGCCATGGAGCTGGGAACAGGCTGTAGGCTGGGAGTGCGAGTGGAGTTCCTCACTACAGTGGGGCAAGCAATAGATCAGACGAATTGTGGTGCCACTGCAACACTGCTTGTTGCTTTGAGGGTTGCATGACACAAGAATTGCAGCCTTTAAGTGCACCAGAATAAAGTGAGCTTGTCAAACATTGCTTGAATACAAATATATCATACTAAAGATGCTTTATATTTGTATGACTTTTTCTCCATAGGTAACCAGAATAATTAACTGATAAAAACATCTTTTCACTGGTATCCATTACAAGTATTAATTAGTGATGTCCTTTTGGACAAAAATAAACCCAGGAAATCAATAATCTATGTAGTTTACTAGGACCAGTGTAAGAAGGAAAAATTCCATCCTTTAAGGAGTTGCAGACTGTCCCCTGAAGTGTTATTTCTTGAAACTGGTTTTATTCCTGTTAAATATTTCCAGGAACTCAGCTGTCTCTGTTCATATTTTTTAGCAGACCTTGCCTTGTAGAGCACATCTTAGTCTGGAACTTTTGAATATTTTAAATTTGATTCCTTGCTGTTCTCAGTGCCTTTGCTGTTTCTGTGTTGGGCACCTGCTGTCACAACATCAAGCAGATGAAGTTCCTGTGTGTTCAAGGGTACAGACTACCAAACAACTTGCACCTCCCTGAGGCCTCTGCATGTCACCCATGCCCATTTTGACAGCACCTAGCTGTCCTTTAGGAACATTCAAGCTTAATATTTTTATTACTTTGAAAGAAAGGTGGAGTAGGAATTATCTGGGAGGAAACAGATAAAACATTTAAAGTAAATATTTTTGTCTTGTAACATACATAATATAATTCTGCAGCATTAGGCTTGTTTTAGTGAAGTACCATTCAGAGCAAAGGTAATGAAGATGAAATCCTGAGCAGGAATTACCAGAGAGACTGAAGTTTATCTGTCTCTAGTCAAGGTCTGACAGATAGGATTTGAATTTTCACTTCTAAGAAATCATGATAGCACACACATACGTGATAGAAGGCATCCTGCCTTAATTAAGGATGTCAAAGGCAGCTTAATTTCTGGATTTATTTAATAGAGTATACTTACTTAAGAATTCTTATGCTTTCATCTAAATTAACCATATAGAAATGATTAATAAAGAAGATATGTAAAAAGATCAAAGAAGAAACCAGAAAACATTGCACTGAAAACCATCAAACCAGTTTTGTCCATCAGCAGGTGGCAGTAACAATCCATGTTTTTTCAAACCAAATTTAACACAAATTAAAGCCTTAAAGCTTTTCTGTTTTTGCAGGGATTTCAGTACTAGTGTTAATAACATTCAGATTAACAAAACCAAACCTCAGTGGCATAACTACTTCCTGTGTGGACTGAAGGGTATTCAGGTAAGCCAAATCCATTTAATTTATGAAATTAATGTAGAAGTAAAATACAACAAGAATACCTATTTACCCTTGAAACGTTTCCCTGCATTCTATAGAGTTTTTTTTAACATAAAGTTAAATATTTTTATGTTAAAACTTTAAGAGGAGATATGAACGGGTTTTCTTTAAAATATTGGCAGAGCACTATTTTCATCTCCATAAAACAAATTACAATAGCAGATAATTGCTTTGGAAAGTCATGATCAAACATTGTCTGGATGACATTTCTGTATTTTGAAGTCAAAAGGAATGGTTTCCAATGGGATTATTTAATTAAAATCTGCTTTGAAAAAGGTTTGGAGGTTTGTTTTTTTTTCAGGACATGAAGATCCTATCTTAACCCTTTTCTTTCTACGGAAGCATTTCAAAAACATGGGCTTCCATTGAAGTTGAAAACCTGTAATTTGTGCACAACAGCTGAGTGAAGCTGACTCATGCAGTAGGCAAAAGAAAATGCAAAAGCCAAGTAAACAGCATACAGAAGAAATAATCCATTAAGAACCATTACTCATCCCAGTTTCAGGGATTGGAATTTGAATGGGATTTTCAGAATGTCCTGAGTTAAAAGTGCAGCTGTGCAGGAGGGGGCACACTTACGGTAAAGGCAGGAGCACAACCTCCCAGACGTTTTCCTGGCTGCCTCCCGAGGTTTGTCTCCCTGGGAACCCCCTCTGCAGCCTGGCCTGAAGACCCAGCTCTTGTGAAAGCAACTGCTGGTGGTCAGTGCTGCCCTGGGAGGCAGCCTTAACTCACCATCGAGGCTCCTGGAAATCTCACCTGCTGTTTGCAGGTGAGGCACAGAATTCACAGAATTCACGACCCCGTGAGGGGGAAAAAAGGTGTCTTCTCTGCTCGATGTCCATCGAATGATATTTCTGGAAGAGCAGATGGGATAAACAGTGATGGCAGGTCAGGAACAGGTTGCCACAGCAAGCCCAAATAATGGGTAAATGTGCTTTTTAAAGCACACGAAGTTTGCCTCAGGATAGGCCATCTAGGTCCCCAAGAAAATGATCCTGAAAAGCCTACCTCAGACCTGCCACTTGGAGTCTTCAAAATACAATATTCAGAACAATCAGTGCCACAAATCACGTTATTACAATTCACAGGTCCTAAACCACCCCCTGCTCCTATGCATAGATGCAAATAAATTATTTATGTGCGCAGTAACATGAGTATTTTCAATTTTCTATTGCTCAGTGACACAGGCATTTAAATGGCACTGACTGTAGAGATATAGATTAGGTTTCTTTACAATATATCCTTTCTTATATTAAGGCTTGCATGACCAATTGACTTTATTCATTTTGCAGTCTGCTACTGAGATCTGTTTCCTAAGGACAAGCTCTCATACTTGAAGGTTAATTTGCGAGGCAGGTTTGCAGACTCTAGTACTGGCAGAAAATAAGCATAAATGTTGCAGACTTAAGAAATACAAGTACTCAGAGGGTCCAGTGGGATAATCTGTTTATATTAAGCTGAACATGCTATCCTTTTGGGACAGAACTGTTGCAGAACTTGGCAAAGTCCATTTTCATTTTTGAAACTGAAGTACGTTTTCTATTTAAACATTGCGTGATAAGTCTGCAAGCCTGATTCACATTCAAGACAATCCAGAAACTGTGGAGATCAGTTTCTGGTTACTCAAGCATTTTCTGTTTATGAACAAGCCTGTCTAGTGTTCATGAAGGGGCATGGGCAGCAATAGTATTCTAGATATGAATTTCCTTTATTTGTAAAACAGGAAATTCAAAATATAATTTGAAGTGATGTTAGAAGACTTTAAAGGAGGCCTGTTGTGTTTGCTAATCTCTACCACTGTTATTTATGGTTGAAGTTGTTTCAGGAGAAGTAGTAGAAATCTTTTCAAGGTGGACATTTCTTCATGAAAATACTGTTATTTTTCTAATTATTGGCACTGTAACAGCTTATTGACGTATAAATTGCATCAGAAGATAGCTATTCATATACCCCCCATATACTGTCAATGATTTTTTAATAAGTACTGCATGTTTGTTTCAAACTAATAGCAAAGAGAAATTTATATAAAAGTGATTATAAATAAAAAGACAAAGCAAATAAACAATATTTAAAAGAGTATTTACATGAGGATTTATGACTTCTGGATTAAATGTATTATCTGTTGTATCTATCATGTATGTTAGAAAATTTTCAACTTCATTCAAAAAATAGCATGCCAGAGACCATCCCCAGTGGTAGGTGTGTCTTTGTGACCCTAAAGCACAAAGTTCCTTAAGTACCATTGTGGTTTTCCCAGTGTCAATCCTGTGGGTGCTTCAGGACACAAGTATCTGCTTTGAAAACAGCTGCATGGCTACTGGTTCCCCCTCAGCAACATGTGGCTCCCTAATACCACGTGCCAGTGTTGGAAGGGAAGCATAAAGTGGACCTTGAGCTCTTTGTGGTGCCTAAAGAGAAGAGCTGTCGAGAAAAGGACAAAAGTAGGGTATAAAAGGAGTGGTAACTTCTCAATGTCACCACAGCAGCTCAAAGCAGAGCCGGTTGCTGCAAAACCCACCCACGAAGCTTGGTAAATTCTTGGGCGTGCAGCCCATCCTGAGTTCTGCTTGGGGTTGTTCTATGTTTGTGTACAGCAATTGCAGACATACCTTTGGCTGAAGCCCCATCATTGGCTTTGTTCTTAAGGAATAAACTGAAAATTTTGCTTTTGCTTTATTTTGGAGATACCAGAAGCAGGTCCTTGCTTCCAGCAACTCAGCAGAAGGATTCTCTTTCTAAGTATCAGATAATTGCAAGCCTGAGCCTGTCTGTACTTGAAACTGAGATTGTTTATTTTTTCATTGTTAGGAACATTTTGGTCTCAATAACCCAACTGGAATGAATTGTCTGCTAGATGGAACCATCCCTCCAAGTTCTGGTCTCTCTAGCTCCAGTGCTTTGGTGTGCTGTGCAGGACTCGTGACACTCAGAGCTAATGGAAAAACCCTCTCTAAGGTAATTTACTGTAAAACACGAGAGTGTCAGCAGTAAAATTCTACTTAAAATTAAATATTGTTAATGCCTGTAAACATTAAAAACACGATACAATTGTTTTTGCAAAGAGTTGTTGGATATAAACTTAAGATGTTGCACAATTGAGCAAACATCTTTGGCCAAATTTTGGCAGGATTATAATTTGGCAAGAAAACAGGCTTACATTAAAGCTGAAAAAAGGAGCATTATTGTAAGCCTGTATTTTGGCCAACCATCAGGTCCATGCCTGGACCAGATGTGCTATCTGCAGGCCAGGGCTGAGGATATATGTGCTGAAGCATGCGGACCACACCCCCGAGGCCTTTACTCTCTCCCTGAATGACTTTTCATGGCTTTAACAACAGAGCATCTGTTGGAGGCCTGTGGAACAATTTCTTGATAAATTATGTAATCAGCACAAAGTAGAGGTAAAATTCTTCCATCTGACTCTCCTTATTCTCTTTACAGTTTTTTTGGAACACATATTTACAATCCAAAATGTATTCCTCGCTTTTAAACAAACATTAGTCTAAAAACAAACCCCAAGTATGTGACCTGTTAGCAGTACAACTGTTAGCACTGTTTGTCTTGTGTAATACAGATTTCTGGAGGAGTCATTGTCCTTGAAGGTGCCATATGGGAATGAAGTTCTCTCCATTAAAAATGTCTGGTTAAGTGAAACTAGGATCTTAAATTAGAACATTGTCAGGAAGAGAAAAGAACAAATCTAAATGTGACTGTTACACATATTTGTTGCTATTGTCTAAGACAGACATTCCCAAATTGTGGTACAAAGCCAACTGAAAGTGGCACATGATGATGGCAGCTGTTAACTCTGCTTGTAACAAGCACTTCTCTGAGCCATGAGGTGAACAGATCCACACAGAAGTTTCTGCTGATCTGTTGAGATTTACTTCTCTATGAGGCTGCAGTTGCAGGAATGCTCTCAGCAGCGAGTGCACAATCCCACACTGCCCAGCTCCCAGGGCTGGCTTCAGGAGCGTCAGGCAGGGCTCTGGCAGAAAGGAGCAGGGTTGGACAGGCAGGGAACCTTTTTATGTAGGAGGATGTGGCTACAGTTACTGTCACCCTGACTGGTGCTGGTGTGTGATCAAAGGTCAGTAAGGGACTGGACACCGTAAGAGAGGCTCTGGTTTGGGAGGTGAGATGTGTAGAGCAGTAGTAGATAAAAACATGGAATTGAGGATCCTTCTTGGATGAATGAGACTGCAATTAAAGGGTTGGAGGTGACTGAATGTGTACCTGGCCTGACAAGAAGCTTCTGGTTTTGCATAGAGGGTCCTACCACAGGTCAGCACTGTCTCTGATGGTGGTCACCTCAAGAGTGAAGCTTGGGAACAACTGACCAAAATCACTGGAGCGCACATGTTCAGCATTTGGGTATCTGCACAAGCATAAAACTGACAGAGGTCAGAAAGCCCAAATTTTACTAGGTAGTAAAAATCAGTATCTGGAAAACCAGAAGCCAGGTTTTCATTATTCCAATTCTGCGCAGTGTTCTTCAGAGAACAAATGATACAGTGTGTATCTTGAGCTGAACTTACACGTGGCTTGGGAGTACCAGCCGGCATTATGCCAGACTTGTGGTAAAGAAAGGTGCAAGACTCCTTCTGTCATTTTCATAGAAAATTATGGAAAAACAGTAGGAGGACAGAGACCCCACTGAATGTCTTTTCTTCTCCTCATGTGTCCTGTTCAATCCTCTTTTTGCTAGTTGAAAAATATACTGAAAGTTAAGCTTGTGTCTGAAATACAGTTGGACAAACACAAGAGAGACAATTGCACATTTTTGTCAGGAAACCCTGCTCTCTGCAGCCAGATATTTTGCACTTGTGATGAAAAATGAGCAATTAATGTACAGATGAGACTTCTCAATAGCCACCATAGGAGCAGTTAAGAACATATCCAAGGTTTTGTAGGCTTGCATAGACCAAGGCACCTGGTTTTCATGGTTAGGAGAGAGGGTGACAGCTCTGAAGACTGATTGCTTTTGTCCAGGCTTTAAGTTTCCCCAAATCTTACAGGACAGTAAAAACTCATTCAGTGTTTTTTGCTAATTTATGATTTAGCATTAGAGACTTCTTATATGTAGCTAAATCCAGAGTCTCTGTTGCACTGGATTTATGCTTAGCCCTGCAGAACTGCCTTGTAAAAGGCAGGGCTAGCCTGAGTATAAATTAGAGCAATTTAGGCATGTGAGTCCTCAGAAGTATAAAACGTGCTCTGGCCACTTCTTGCCAGCTCCTAATGCATCCTGTGCTGGTGTCAAATGGGATCTGTGCAGGATCCAGTCCTGCTGGCTCTGTGTCAGCAGGGAGCTCCCCTGTGGCAGGGAAATTCTCAGCTGAGCACAAGTAGGGGCGTTCCAGATCCTTTCTACTAGAAAGCTAACCAGGACCGTGCATTTTTCAGGCTCTGGATATTTATGTGTTTGTTTATTTTAAATAAGAAATATCACTTTACCCTTCCCATCCATCTTTTTTTTTTCCCCAAATGCTTTATAGCTGTGAAAGTTGTAAATTGTAGTATTTATAAGTAACAATATTTGGTTATGATGGTAATTTTATTGACTTTTGGCCCCTCAACTAGTCTGATGGACTTTGCAAAATCTTAGTATGACGGTTTGTAGTAGGAATACAGGAAACTTTTGGCTTTGGAATCAAATTTGGCTGAATCGTAGGGCTTCTGTAGCCAAAGTTATGAAAAAATGACCTTTTACTGAATGGAACATTTATCTGTTTTGTTTCTGTGAAACTATTTTTATGAGAATATTTTAGTTATATGCTCTTTTTCTTGATAAATGTAAGTTTTAAATAGTTGCTGTAGAGTAAAAGTTATTGAAATTTAGACCTTTTATGAGATAACACTTCCAGTGTGAGGTTCGGGCCTATGAGATTAAGAGCCAAAACCCCACAAAATTAAAAAACATTGTAAAAGCATGGCTAGAATTTTATGGTGGCTAACTTTAAAAATAGCACTTTTTTGACATTGAAAACAAAATCAGAAAAAAACATGCTCTCACTAATTGTGTGTGGCAGTCTGCAACAGGGCATTGTTTCAGCATGCATACAATATTTTTTTTAAAAAAAACATCATACATATACACAATAGTTAGGGAAAATACCAGTTCAAGACAATTCAGCCAGATGTGCAGTGCTAACCAGTTGCAGCAGTGCAATAGCATTCAAATAACAAGATGGAAAATGTAGAATGCAATATTTAAAATGAATCCATTTTTCTCCTCCAAATAGGATACCAGTCTAAGGCTGTGTTGGCATCACTCACACAGCAGCAATGCTCAGTAGTAGTAGTTCTTGATTTTAAAGTGATTTTTATTTCACTGTTACAAAATCAACCTTTTGTATAACTTTTCATCAGGAGAGGATACTTTTTGTAAAGGAAACGCAATAATGCTCTAAATTGTCCCAGCTTTGTGTTTTGTGGTAGAAATTATTGAGTACAGAAAATCACTTAGGACTGAGTAACTAGATTTACTTCAAAGATGTGATGATAATGTTGTTGTCCAAATGTTAGATCTTGTGAAAGTAAGGTCTGTTCAGCCACCTTAACATTTTTTTCTGTTACATCAAGGCTGGGTATCTGTGCACATACTTATTGGGAAGAAGAGATCAAAGTTGAATAGCGTTCATCTAATTTAATGTGAAATGTTGAGCATAGGAAGGGGAATCATATTTGGCTTTATCTAGACTGAGAAAAAGCTAAGTCAGACAGTAAATAAAGGACTTAAACCTAACCTATAATGGCACAGTGTCCATTGGTTTCACTTTTCCCAAACTGGCTCAGATGAATTTGAGTGTGTGTGTTAAACATTTTTAAACAGTATTTCAACAGTTACTATGCCTGCTACTGTCACTGGTTTCAGTGGGAGAATAGATAGGCCATCTGGAATCCTTTCTACTTGGTTTCTGAAGCCTCTGTATAATAAGGAAAGTGATTGAGTTGAGCCCTTTACCACTCCTAATCCATAGCTGTCTGGCAAGAAAATCTGTGAGTATCCATACTAGTAGTATGACTGAAATTAGTAACTTGTGCTGATAATATTCTTTAGGATTGGGTTATAATTTATTTGATTTTATTTTAAAAATATTTATTTTTATAATTTATGTTATTATCTATCAAAAATCTTTGATAGATGCATGCTCAGGTTAATTATATGAGAAACCAAATTGTTTACACAAAAAATGGCACATAGATACTGTATTTTAAAGTACTGTTAATACCGAGAAATGCTAAAGTTCCTTTCTCCCTGTGGAATTGAAAAACAGGGTTCTTGTTAAGCTTGACTGTGTGTTTGTAATCAAGGGTACTTTAGAGCAGTGGTAATCAAAGGCCATAATCTCTCATCA
Organism: Anomalospiza imberbis; assembly: GCF_031753505.1. Classification (NCBI taxonomy): domain Eukaryota; kingdom Metazoa; phylum Chordata; class Aves; order Passeriformes; family Viduidae; genus Anomalospiza; species Anomalospiza imberbis. The sequence goes on along the minus strand of NC_089693.1, from coordinate 10,502,169 downwards.
ACCTAATTGATAACCTTCTATTTGAGCATGTTAGGGGGCAGACAAAGTCAGGCTAAGATTGCTGTGCTTATGAGGACATCCAGATACTATCTGACAAATATATTCCCATTCTGGGAAAAAGTAAGCATAATTACCTTGCAAAACATATATGAAGTTCAGCTAATTGGGATTTTATGTGCAAACTGGAAGCAGATGGTAACTTTCAGCAACCTTTTCCTAGCTGAGATGAGATTTTAAAAAGAAAGGGATTCCTGGTGGTAAAAATAACCTCACAAATTTGAGTATAATTTTATACCTTACTAAATGAAACATAGTACCTTGTATTTCAGAAGTTATTTTTATACCTATATACATGTATATAAAATATGCACAGATTAGAAAAAAAAATGACAGTCTAACTAGAGTCAAAATATGTTATATGATGGAGAATGTTTCCTTCTTACTGTAAAACACTCATCTTTATCTTCTGCAAGAAGATAAATGTTTCTTCTGCATTTTCAGTCTTGTGCATTGTGAACCAAACTCTGTAGAATTTAATAGAAAATCTACACTACATTTGCCATTAAATTACCAACATTATTTGATGTGAAGGAAAGCAGCAGACCGAGTCTGACTGTTCAGATTAACTTGCTGAAATGGTAAGGAATGTTCATTGGGGGACCATTACTCTATTTCCATAGAGGAAGTAAATATATGCACAGCACTTTTGGCTGAATTGATATTTAAATACTCCAGTTACTTAAATTTGCATGATGAAGAGAATTCTGGAGCACTGAAAATGATAGTGCTAAAAATAACTTACATTAACAAATTCATTTTCTTCATAGAGCTTCTGTTCACGAACAATAAAATTTTAAACAAGAAGAAAACTAGGGTTTTTTATTTTAAAGATTAGTTACCATTACTACTGCACTGTGGGATATAGAAAATCTAGCACACTTAACTTGGGCCAAAATGAACTACATTAAACCACTGAGGCAGATGTAATTTAATACTATCATTTTATGGAGAAGATTGCTTTATTTTGGCTGCTGTCATTCTGGATTTGTGTATATCAAGTTTCTGTGTAATGTAGGGTAAGCGGTTCCAAAAAAATACTAAGCAACACTAATTCTGTTTTACTAACAAATATTTGCCTGTCTCCTACTCACTAATTATCTTACTCTTTTAAGGGGTTTACTCTTACACAAGTTTACTTCTTTGAAGGGCTGTGGGAGATTGAAAGGGATTGATCACTGATTTGGAACATATTAACAGTGACAGTTATATAGGGACAAATTCTGTCACAGTTTACACATTGTCCAGACCCATTATTGCATGAGTCAAAATCAGAGCAGTTGGCCCTTGGCCTCTTAGTGAGCAAGAGGACTACTAAAGGTGAAACTCCTTTATCTGTCCTCACTCAGATGATTCTTTAGGTTTCTATTTTTAGGAATTTTTTTTTAATAATTAAGTGATCATCTGTTCACTGTCATTATTCCTAGGATATCTAAATACCTTTCTACATTTAGGTCTTCATGCTCATTATCACTAACATCAAACTGATAGAAAGCAAAATAAATGATAGGGCAACAGAGAATTAAGTGAGCTGTATGGGGTGGGTTATAGTTTATCAGTTCTTTGACTTGAAAGACCAAAAAGACTCAGCTGTAAATCTAAACCTGAATTTGAGGTGTTTCATATTGAAATATAAGTAGAGAAAAGTACATATTAGTGAAAAGTATCATTTTACTGAAAACTCACTTTTTCCATTAAAAATCCAAAACAAGGTAACATGATGCAGAGCTACTGATGAGTTCTTATTACAAGAAATCTCTCCATCTAGAGTAACTACATATAAGGCAACTAATAATAAAAAATCACAACCTTTCTTTGTCAGACTAAATTATATCTCCACTGATATGATTTCCCAGATTAGACATTCTGCATGCTGAATAGGAAATCTTGTGACTCAAAGATAAAACGGATTTAAGTGGTAGTAATTTCTTTCTTTGTAACCCAAGACTGACTTGCTCCTTATCAGGGAGAACCTTAAATTGTTTCAAACAAAAAGCAGGGGTAGTTGTAGAGTCTTAGATCAAAAGCTAGCCTAGGTCTGCACAGGGAGGCAGTTGCCTGGTAGACAAACGAGTGTTACCTTCTGCAGTAGGATACATTCTGGACAGACTTTAGAATTAAGCTTTGCAAATGAACAGACTAAAAAATACATTTTGAAAACTGTTAGTTTTAGATATTTCCTAGTGCTCCAACTAACATTGTCTAAAACCTGAGAGCAGCTTCCTTAAGTAATTAATTTACATACATTTCTTAATGCTTAATTGTTTGTTAGTGAATTGTATGTACTGAGATTCTTCTCCTAGTGATGTGGCTTTATATTGTTTTAATTATGGATATTCTAGTTTATTATGTTGTATCTTCTTTTGTTGGATAAACAGCAAAAAATCCGATGTTAATGTATCACAAAACTCATTGATTCTAAACATCTCCCATGGAAGCACAGCCAGCCTGGCGTGTGTACTTGCCAACAGCTATAAAAGCAGTGTTTGCGTGGATGATACTTGGTCTGGCATTCAAAAGCTGCAATATTTAGTGTTTCTTGACAGATCACCAGGGAGACTTTAAGTTTTACTCACCTGCCAGCTACTGCTGCTGCCATGTTACTCTCATCCCTCTCCTGTGTTCAGAGGCTGAACAGAGCCAGTGTGTGAAGCAGCTCAAGGTACTGCTAGAATAACTGCAGGTAATTTCAGTTTCCATCCCAGCTACCCCACTCACCGACCTCCCTACAGTCAGCAGAAGAACAGTTTGCTTCAGCTATGTCACTGCCAGGTTCAACAAAGGGACTTTGCACAGGAGGGCAGATGTGGTCACATAATCCTCCTGATGACTCTGGTACTCCAGCGTCAGGGAAGAGGCAGGATAGTAGTGCTGAACTGCTTGAGGTTGCATTACAATGTGCTTATGTTAACACTAATTAACACACATTTTATGTGGCTCATTTGTCACATTAAAATTGCAAATGATACAGTGACATTTTCCCTAAGGTGTCTAAGAAAAGCTGTAAGTCTGTCTTTCTCCTTTCTTATCAACCAAGACAGTTAAACTGAAAAAGATTTAGGAAAAAGCCACATGGAACAATTAAAGGTACAGAATGACCATCAAAAAAGCATGTTAGGACTCTGGAAAAAATCACTTCAAGGAAGAAGGGTCAGAGATCCATCAAATGATGAATGTAATTGATGGAGTCGGTGGGAATCATTGTTTGTTGCCCCCTCAAGTGTTTAGAGCCAGCAGGTATGAAATAAAGCTATTCGGTACACAAAAATAATTAACAATAGGAGACAGTTCTTCACCTGACAAGGTGTAGAGGTCCCTCTTCCTGGATGATCTACATATTAATGTTATGCATGAGCTAAAAGGGAGTCTGGACAAATTCACATATAAGAAATCTATTGTTGGTACCTAAGGGTGCAGAACTGACATTCAGTCTAGGGAGCTCCCGATCAAAATATAAAGTCCTGGGGAAATAAGATCTTTACTTGGCCTTTGGTCCATACTAAGAGCCCACTTTCAGTTACAAGATACAGGACTAGAAGTGGAATTAGTTTGATCCACAGAGGCTGCTTTTATCTACATATAGTCTATATTTTTATTCTGACTCAAGTCTTGTAATGAATTTTATCTAGCTGACAAGCCCTTACTTACTTATAGGCACATGCTCAAGCACATGATGGGATTCTGGGGCTTGTCCTGGGCAGGGCCAGGAGAGGGACTCGAAGATCCTTGGGGGTTCCTTCCACATCAGGATATTCTGTGATTATATGCACTTCCCTTCTTGGCTAGGTTGTTGGGTTCTTTGGGGGTTTTTTGGCAGGGGGGTGAGATCAAAGGAAACATCTCCTGATGTTTGAGCTTTCTGAATTACTATATTAAATATATCACTTTGCTTGTTTAATAGTGTAGATTAGGACTTACTGTCTGCATGGTACAGTTTACCTGGTCTAGTTAGTCCTGTTGGAACAACTTCCTGAAACAATAATACAGAAATTCAGAGGGCTGTAACATATGTAGACCTCACAATAGATGAGCTAAGGAAATTTCAATTTGTCTAAGTAGTTTTTTTTTGCAGAGTTGTAATGTTACTATTCAGACCCATTTTAACTATGATTTTAGTATCTCTCTGTTCCACTTCTCATTACCATCATATGAATAAGATTTTAAATCTACCCTGCACTGTTTCCATGAGACTATATTCCTTACAGAATAAACCAAAATGCTAGAAATAGGGAGGTTTTTGAATTCTCATTTTAGCTTTGTGACTGATTCACATTGTAAGTGACTGATTCACAAATCTTGTAAGTATCTGTCTGTCTCTAAGTTGAAGATAACAGCAGCTTTATAGGAATGCTTTTAAAGTAAACTATGTGAAATTCTATGAAGATTTAAATTGTGATTTACTAGTATTTTTGAAATACTGTTTTAGGGATGGAAAAGCATGCTAATGAACCTCGAGTGCATGGAACAAGCTATGTTTTGTGTCTGGCTCAAAGTGGTCTGTCATATGAATTAGAATGTGTGGGATGCAAGTGGAGTCTATGTGCAGATGGGGTTTATTTGTTTTCTATATTTCTCATGGTGCCTCATGAGGAACAAATACCTGCCTTCACCGAGTTCAGCAAGAAAGCCTGTTCTAGGACTTCTGCAGAACTCAACAGGCTAACCCTGTTTATTTTATGCACATAACAATTGTATCTGGAAGTCTGCCAAGGAGTGTCAGGCCCCCTCTAACCTACCAGCCTGACAGGTGATGCTGTGGGGCAGCCTGGGTGCAGTTCCCCTAAAGGTGACTGTGAGAATGCTCTGAGTTACTTCTCTGCAGGAACTGCAGTGCATCCGGAAGGACGTTCCGTGCCCAGGTATTGTTCAGGCAGACATTTGAGATGTCGCCAAGCTGTGCAGTGAAATCTGGGATCCGAGAAGCTCTGCATTTTTACGGGTCAGATATACACTGAAAATATATAAATAGCAGATGATCCAAACAGCCCCTGCCCTAAAGAGCTTCTGGGTGTTGCAAGTTGAATGGAAACAAGGCATTGCTCTGAGATAGGTAAAAGCTATTTCCTTTTATTACATGGCTCTCACAGACTTTTTTTCCTTAGAGATATTTTCCATGGAAGCCTAGACTCTAAGAACTTGTGTAGTAAAATGGGGATTTTTTCACTTTCTAGTAATGAAGTCACACATATTTATAGCATTATCATGCAAGAATCCCAAGTAACAATTACTAATTAGAAAGAGGGGAAGATACTCCTCATTTTACTGAGGAAATGGAGCCGTGATGAATTACAGAGACTTTCCCTGACTCACAAGAAACTTAATGTGGAGCTAGAAATTGAGCCCAGACCTCCTGAAATACAGTTCACTGCTTCAGTCATATGACCATCCTTTTCCAAGTATCAAATATGTACACAAGGCTCTCCAGTTTAGTCTTCACATTAGTTTCCAATGAAACTTTGCCTTTCACTCGTTTTAGCAAAAAGGCAAACATTTGCCCATTTGTCTCAATAGTAAGTAGAAACTGCTCTCTATACAGATGACAATTTCCTCTCCATTCACATGCTTCTCATCCTAGTATTAAAGCCAGCCTGTGTCAGCAAGGGCCCGTTTAAATTAGAAACCAAATAATATTTCAGGGATGCCTTGGGCTGTCTTGTGGAGAGGGTTCTTTGCAACCCTTGCCAGTTACTACTTGGTGGTCCTGCCAATCCTTGCTGAGTTTCAAAACAGAAGTTGCTCAAGCTGGAGCAGCGCTGCTTGCCCGGCATACGCAGCTGGACAGCTGGAGAGCCGGGACCGAGCGAGGCCCAGTGCTCCACCAGGCACAGTTCACCAGACCTTGTAAAGGGACAGGGGAGTGGCACTGGCCTAATTGTTAACATTCCTCCTCTGCAAGACTTCTCCTGATACTCATTTAATAAGCCTAGGCTCATAAAGTCTAAACAATTTAGGCAGTCAAGTGGTAGCTGATGTGTATGTGGAGATAGAGATGCAGCCAGACTAAGTTAAGAGTGAAATGCCTAATTTCTGACTTTGCCAAGCTTTATCTGGCAGTTGCAGATGAAGTAATAGCTCAGGCAGCTGTGCCCAAGAGCAGAATTTATGTTGGGAGTACCGCAGGAGCTGTACTTCAGGCCAGGTTTGCACAGACACAGCTCCTACTTACTTGAGTGTGCATGGCCTGTCTGCCAACGTGGTCTTCTCACACAGTGAGTAATACTCATAAGCTCCAGTCTGAAAGCTCCTGCCAGTGGCAACAAAAATTAGAGATGTGGTATTGCTGTGTTCTCAGAGAGACAAAAGGCAGGTTCAGCAGAATTGGCTGAAACATGCAGGTATTCCCAGGTCACAGCAACAGTTGGTTGTAAATAGGCACACCTTCATAAGTAGAAAGGAGTGAGCATCTAGAGACTGCTATGTGTGGAGGTTGGTTATTTTCTGTGGAGCTGTTGCTAAGTATTTTAGCATTAAATGGGAAAAAAACATCATTGCCTTGATTAACATTTCATTCAGAATTATTTTCATAGTGGAGCAGGGAGATATGGTAACTAGATGTTAAATTTTTATTGATGGGATGAAGAGATCTGAGGTTCAAACTGGGAATGGGACTTGAGTGAATATGGGACAGGGAGGAAAAATGAATTTTCATGAACTTGGGAAATGGTTTTTGTTAAAAAGAAAGAGCACTACAATGCATGAAGTTTCTACAGTTTCTCAAGAAAAATAAAAGAAACATTGTTTCAGCTCATCTTTAAAATACACACAGGAAAGGCAGTGCCAAAAAGGAGAGTACTTTTACTGATTGTACTTTCAATGTTCTCTCGTTAATGGTCTTTTTCTTGTGAGAGGTCGTTTACCATGTTTGATTCAAAGAGATTCACTCTGCATAGTTTTAGAGTAACTTTGTTAATGTTTTTTTGATAACTTCTACTTATCAGCCTAAGGCTTATTGGCCATAACTGCATTGGGAGCTGAGTAAATTGGTTGTTAGTGCATTTGCAAACAGTTCAGCCTGGTTACATTCATCTAAGCACCAATTTTACAGCTGTGTCAGTGGGGCCATTAGAGGACTTGAGCAAGCAAGCAGGCAGGCACCCTGCACATACCTCTCTCAGCATCGTGATTTACTGCCTCTATCTGCTGCCTTTTACAGCTGTGTGCTGGCTAGTGTCCCTGTCTTGCTGCTTAGCTTTTTTCAGTCCTGTAATGCTACATCCTTACTGTGGAATCTGAATCTGACTTTGCCACTGGAAAACGGCCTGTGGCTTTTCTAAAGTTCTTTTCCCATCTTCCTTGTGGTTACCTTGTGCTTAGAAAAACAAACTGCTAGAGGTCATAATAGGTGGAAACAAATGCTTTCCTTTTAACCCACTTCTTTATGACTACTCTGTGTTCTTCGACCATTTTCCAAGGTTTCTCTTGTGTTTTGTTTTGACTTAGCCTGATAGCTGAAAGCTTTACTGTTAATTATTATTTTTGACAGTTACGACATTGATATTCCACTCTCCCATGGCATCCTCTGACCTGCAGGTATTAGAATGCACAAAGATATGCCTAAAATGTCACAAAGGAATGCACATCACATATAGTTACGAATTAGTTCAGATAAGCAGAGTACAGTATCTCAAGGAGACACAACAAGCATCACTGACTTAAATATTTGCAGTGAGAAACAGTTTTGGAGTAATTTCTGATTATGGAGTCAGTACAATAAAACAATATGGAGTAATAACTTCCAATTTTTTGCTAAGCTGAGATTCATCTAATTCAATCAACAAAACATTGGCTATTGGGATGGAAGGATTTGAAGTGCACAAGGAAGGTGGGAGGAAGGTGGCTACAAGAGTTAAGTGTCTAAACAAGGTTACGCCGGAAAGCATTTGGTGGGTCCTCTGGAGGCTGAGTAGCTGGTTCTTTTTTGCTTCAGAACAAAAGGGAAAAGGGGCCATGTGGCATCCTGGTTGATAGCAGCTTATGTTATTTGACTTGTAAGAGATAATAGTTTCAGAACTCTGACATTGTTTCCTTTGTTTTCTCACTAATTAATATGTAAACAGAATAAAAGTATAATCCTTAACTGTGACTGAAGGTTCACATATTAATATTTTCCAGGTGGAACTCGCAGAAATTTGCACAAAGAGCGAACGTTATATTGGCACAGAAGGTGGAGGAATGGACCAGTCAATCTCTTTTCTGGCAGAAGAAGGAACTGTATGTGTACCTTTATAATCTAAACTGACAATGTAATATTAATTTATGTAAGCAAAAAAATACCTTCATTAGTATCTAGAAAAACAAGACTAGAAACTAGAATACCCTAATAAGCAGTACAAGCACCATTGGTATACAGATGAATCAGGAATTAAACTTACAAACTTGGGTACAATCGAGTATGGCAAGTTTGAATGAATATGATGAGGAAAATCAGAAATGGCAAGGAGGAAGGAAAAGATGTGGGAAAAGATGTACTCTAGAAGAGCACCAGGTTCCACTATTTGGCTAATTCATGCTGAACTTAGAATGTTTCCCATATAATGAAATCTGAATGGTCGGCATGCCTTGTATTCAGTGCAAATGGGATAATTATTACAAAAATGCTTTCTTGAAACTTCTTATAACCAAACAGTTCTAGGAAGTTTTGCCAGGTTCAGTTACAAAGACAATGGAGACTTTTTTTTTCACCAGTTTTGCTAATTCCAGACAATTCTGTGGCTGGATTTTGATGTAGAAGGCATTTAGCAGTCTTAAACGTGGTGACAGAAGGTGAACTAGCTGTGATAAACAGGACCTGCCAAGTTATGCATGAGTGCTTGCAGTGGAATTTACAGTGAGGTTCATCTGCTGTCCCAGAAGGTGCACAGGACTGCAACTGTTCAAACCTCAGACCTGTCAAAATACTTTTATTTGAATTAATGTAGTGTTTCATAACAACCTTTACTTTCCTTATGATTGTGGTATTATATCTCTACAGCTTTTGTTCTCTAATGACATGTCTTGGATGGGCTTACACAGAAAAAAAACCTATTTCCTAGAATTACACCAAACATTTAATGCCATCATGAGACACACATATTTTCAATTTCACATCACCTGTACCTGCTCTACACCTTTCCTTCATGTTTTTACTGTTAGCAGTAAAAACACAGTGACATGAATAATGAAAGAAAGAAGCAGCTTATTTTCCTGCCATACACAGAGATGATTTTGTAAGTGGAAGCTTTTCTGATATATAGCAGTGGCGACCAAAAAGACAAAGAAAATGTTAGAACAGATGAGAAAAGAATTGTGAACAAACCAGAAAATATCCTTGCTTCAGTGTACTTGCAGCTGAATGCAGTTTTAGCCTCCCATCTTAAAAAACCAAGAAAAGTACAGTAAAGGAAACTGAGGTTTATCAAAGCTATCTTTTAAAATAAGTGCATTGACTGAACAATTTAAAACTTTTCAGCTTGGAAAAGAAGTTTTGAGGTTGATACTTTGAAGTTTGTAAATTCCCTGAACAACTAAAGAGAAGGTAAATGGAGGATTCAATGTTTTTCATAACTGAAGAACTAATAGAAACACAATGACATTAGCAAGCAGCTTGTAAAAAAACAAACAAGGAAGTTTGGGGTTTTTTCCAAAACATTCATTGTTAAATTGAGAAATACCATACATTGTGGAAGGCAAAAGTTTTAAAAGGATTCAAAAAAGACTTTTGTGGATACACTAAGAGAGTATTAAACTACATGTAGGTATTTAATAGTCAGATGTTTCTTCCAGTGTAAGTATAACCATTGTAATCTTTGCTTATGGGAATCTAGAAAAACATACCCCTAGAAAAGATTGCTTTGTATATGTTCTATTTTTATATTCCCCCTAAATAGCCATTTATGGCTACTGTCAGAATCAGGACACTAGACCAGCTTAGTGGTACATTCTGGTTTAATGTAGCAGATCTTAAAGGGTATATTTAAATGTAAGCAAGTCTGTCTGTCTTGACAGTAATTCTGTGATGGGGTCCAGAATCTCAATGGCAGGGAGTAACACATATGCTGTACATAATGTACAAGCAGATTTGTCATTGTTTATTTAGCACTCTAGCTGCTCAAGGGACTCTCTGGGGGTGAACAATGCCAAAACCAGTAAGATGTCCCTGCTTGCACAGTTACAGTCTATTCTAAGAAGCCAAAACAGGGCACATGATTTACAACTTACCCCAGTGAAAAACCAGATGTGAATTTAATCTCTTGATTACATTACATCCTGAATTATTTAATTAATGGATGCCTAACTTATTCCATGAAAAGGTCACAAATGTTGGGAACATCTTATGCAGCTTGTGTAAGCATGTGTGAGGCAAGGCAGTCTCTTATGTCAGAAAGGAGGAAACAGTAACTACATTCTTACACATAGTTTTATTTGGTTTCTTGGTTTGATTGACTGTATGTACCATGATCACTGCCTCAAATCAGTCCTAAAATGTTGGTACCATACTGTACCTCAGGTACTAATCTCGCTGTAGTGCAAAATGAGAAGACGGAGGGGGAGATGGACATTGATGAAGGGGCAGGGAATGCAAAGCCCCTTGTTTCTAGTGGCATGCACATTAGCTTCAGCCAGGCCTGGTACTTCTCTGCAGATCAAAGTGAAACTGTTGTCTTAAACAGGCAAGAAAAATAGTTTGGGTGGGGTTCTGTAAAAAACCCAAAAGACTTAATGGAAACATTTTAAAGTCCAGCTACAGGGAAGGGTTTGCAATGTATGTGTAACTTGACCAATGAGGTTAAACCTTTTTTCTTGCTGTTTCATGTCAGTTTTCTTTCTTAACTGTGCCTGGATTTTCAAGAGAAAAAACATGCAAATTTGCATTTGATTTATAGAACTAAGTGCACTGTTAGCTAGTAGTAAATTAAAACTAACCATTCATTTTTCTTTCAATAGGCCAAGTTGATAGAGTTCAGTCCACTGAGGGCAACTGATGTTAGACTTCCAAGTGGAGCAACGTTTGTTATTGCTAACAGTTGTGTTGAAATGAATAAAGCAGCAACTTCTCATTACAATATTAGGGTAATGGAGTGTCGGCTGGCTACAAAGGTAACATATGGCTTATGTCAAACTCTAATGAAACCTTCATCTAAATATGTGCTTTTTTTCACTTGTGACCAGTTGTGTTTTTAACACCTGGCTAGGTGCTACTCTTAGTATAATTTTTCTTTCCAGAACCAGACACATCCATATGCAGGAACAGAACTCCTGCTGAGCTTAATGGAAATGCAAGGACTGTGTCCTTATATAGAAGATTATGTGATTTAGTTCTATTAAATATATTTTTTATTATATTTCAATGGAGGAAATAAGTCTATTTTCCAGAAAAAATATTCCCAGTTAATAAGATAGACTGTTTCTAATTAAAGCTGAATAATGACAAATAATGGAAAGCAACCAGTATGGTCACATGTTTATATGTATATATGGCAATAGATGTGTATTTTCTAGGATTTAGAGAGCATCCAAGCTAATAGTTGAAGGCCTGGAAGTAATATTAGAAATACTGAATAGCAGAATGTATCTGAGTGTAAAGTTTAAAAACAGGCTTGAATGAAACCCCAACATTTAAGGTCTACTTCCATTTTACAGCTTGAAATTATCTCTAAGATGTATGGAAATTGAACAGGGGAAATCTAAGTTCTGCTTTAATACTGGATTTTGTATGTTCAGGAGTTTGTAGATATAGGGTTTGATTTGAGTTGTTTTTGGGAAGACAGTACATTTTTCTTTGATACGAGTAAATGAGGAGTAAGCGTAAAGATTCCCTGCAGTTGTACCCAACATAGGGTGCTGTGGGAAAGAACAGAATGTGGGGCACAAAGTGTAGAAGAAAGCTTTGAAAAATGCAATGTGGAACTCCTTGCCACAGAACAAATATTAGACAAATATCTTATCAATATTCAAAAGTACTTTGAACATCTGTTGGCACCACGATTCCATTAAAAAATAATTTTTTACAAGTTTTAGTTAGTGCTAAAAAAATAGTTGAGGATCTGATCAGACAGTGACAATATGTATTATAAAATAATGTGCTGAGATATTTTTTGAGGAAGGAAGCTAGACTTCAGACGACTTTTTAAACAGGCTTTAAACTCAAGTACAAAAGGAATAGTTGCATTTCAGTTGTATCTAAGACATGGTAAAAAATAGTACCAATGACCTGTTCTCACTGAAGTTAATAATAAGATTTTTAAGCCATTAAGAAAATGAAGATAAGGACCTGTCTATTTGTTGGTTCTGTTATAACTGATACATCTCTAATTTGAGATTGCTAATTGACAAAATATATGTTTTTAAGAGGAACTTCTTTTGTAAATTCTTTTTTTTTTTGCATAAGGAATAGAGAGCCTTCACAGATAATCTGTTCTAAAAAAGGCACTGTACAATGAGTGCATTAAGCTGTGAGAGCTTTTGAAGTTATTGTTCCATATACCAGACTTTGTGAATTGAATCACAGTTTTCTAAATTGCTTTAAATTATTAGTCCTGTACAGTATACTGAAGAGGTAGTAAGGAAACATCTTTTCTTTTACATTCCTGTTGGCTATGATGCAATCTCTAAAAATGTACTTTTAGCAGATGCTCGATTGTAAAGAGACTAACAACATACACCTGTTTTTAAACATATGCTACCCAGATGGAAAGCTGCACACACTATAAAAATACATTGAGCCAGGAAAAGACTGTCTTTAGGAAGAGGTCACAGTGGGGTGAAGGAGGGCAGGTATGTAAGTGGAAACAGGGAAGTCTTTTAAGCACTATTAAGCTAATGGAACTATGAACTAATGTGCTGGGCCTTGCAATAATGCTTTCTCATTGTAAGTGCTTTAGGATAGGCTTTTTTCCCCCTTTTCTGCTTTAGGTAATTCTAAAATTTCATATTACTTTACTGTGTAGGTAAAGATGTCAACACAACATATCCCTGCTAGCATTAATGTAGAACATTTTGCTATCAGTCTGTCCTACAGTGAGTTCTTGATCATCCTGATAAATTTTCGTTCTTAGATTCTGTTTCTTTCCCTTTCCTCTAGAGAATCATTCTTTTGCTTTTCTTTTTCCCTTTCTCCATTCTTGTAGCAGCCTCTGAGTGCTCTCCTGCACTCTCACAGTGAGTTTCCAGATTAAAGGCGTTTCTGTTCTGCAGAGCACTCGCGGTTCCGCTGGGAGCTGACCTGTCCCTCCCGCTCCCAGCTCCCCCCGGCTGGCGAGAGCGGGGCTGGGGACACCGCACTCCCCCTGCTTCACCCTCAGCGTGGTGTGGGGCCAGCAGTGTCTGCAGCTGCAGAGCCACCAGCAGTTCCTGGGCACAGTGCTCCGATGGCATTATAGAAATGTTATGTGTAAGGAAGTGATGCTGCTATAAAAGTATTCCTGGACTTACTCCTAGTCTGACTTTCTCATATTTATATTTGCTTCATCATTTACCAAGTATGTTTTCTTCTCAGTTACTTACAGTTCTCCAGTATGCCTATGTTGAACAATAAAGCCCAAAGATTCTATATCCTGGCAGTTAAGAGCTGCTTGATGTCCATATCTTTAATCAATTTAGTCAGAGATCATAAAGAAAATATCCAGCTGTGGGAGAAGTATTGGGATTAGTTTTTGTACATTAAAGAGATGGAATTTTTTTCCCCTTTCTGTTCCATGTCTGTTACAATTCGAGCTGCTGCAGCTAGACTGTTTTCAAAAACCATTTCTGTTTGCCATAATATTTTTCCCAGTGCTGTTAGAATCAAAACTTTGCTATAAGCAGGATAGACCTTTCCAGCAAAGCCGTACCCACTGGCCCAATGGGGTCAGTTTCCATTTGGAACATTTGACCTGTAAAACCCCAGTGTATTTGGCTTGCCTGAAATACAGCATTTCCCTTGAAGAAAGGGGAACAGATGTGACATGCATGTGGCATATTTCTGCAGGGGATTATTTATTAAAAAGGGAAGTAGAAAAAAAATTTTTGCCTTATAAAATATTATTGTTTGTAAATTCTATTTAACTTCTCATAATAAAGTCCAGGGGATGCTGAATATTGGGATTAAAGCATGAGGAAAATAATTTCCATTCATTTAGCACCTTGAAGAAGACCTCTATGTACCAACATACAACATATTTAAGTGAAATGAAGCAGTAATTTTTATTGTAACTTTACAGTAAGCAAGCTAAAATACAAATTACATAAAGGCTATAGAGTTCTAGGCACTCAGAGCCTTTAAAAAGGAGGCCAGAAGTGACTTAACCAGTCTTTTACAGAAAAAATTGTCTCACACTGACTTCTGCATTAGGCACTAAACAGTTCTGCTTCTTTCTCTACCACTGAACATATAAAATTGTGTTTTAAGTAGAAACAAAGTTATGTGATTAGGATTTTGTTTGTTTGTCTCTGCTGAGCCTCACATAAATCTCAGCAAGTCACTAGATGGCACCAAAAGTAGTTAATTTTTAGATACTGCAATAAAGCAAAACTGGAAGAGCTGCTGCAGAAAAAGCACTGTTGGGGTAGAGTAAGAATCTACACCAGATACCTGGGCAGCAGATCTGCTTACAGTTCATGCTGTAACTTTGCACAAAACAAAGCAAATACTTTTCAGATATGTATGTAAATCCCATGACTTTTTTAACCCAGAAAATTAAATGGCTTAGCTGAATCAAGACAAATGATTTCGAACCAATCTCAGTCCAAACCAGTGCTTATTGACAAGAATAAAACACACTGGGTGAAATCTTGGCCTTGTTCATAAAAGGTTTGAATGCTGATTTGTATAGACAAAGGATTTCATTCCCTGGTCTTTCTGTACTGTTTTAAACTCTTTCCAGACATACAGCTTGATCTAGAAGTTTTAAACTCAATTTAAATGGTGCAGCACTGGACATACACCATGTGCCTATGAACACAGTAAAATGACATTGCTGTGTACCTGCTAATCTTTGTTTTACTTTGTAATCTGTTGAAATTACAGGTGGTATGTCAATGACCACTGACTATTTTTCTATAATTAATAACATCAAAATATTTCACCTTATGAGGAAAGCTGTTTTACCATTTTCATTAGACACATGGGAGCATCAACAAATATTTCAACCTTCCAGAGAAAAGCCTGTTGGACATTCTGTCTTTCAGAATTCTGGTGTGTTGTAGTAACGACTGTCAACTGCCAAAACATCACAAAGATACACAAAGCATGGTATCATTGCCAGGTGTGAGGAAAGCAGATCCATCTATAACTAATGAATATCACAGCAACCATGTAGGAATGGAACAGATTCAGACCAACATTGCACCATTCCTGTAAAGGCTCAAAAGTTCCTTTAAATTGGATGTTAAAGAAGGTACTTAAATTTTACTTAAAACTCCAGAGACTGACACAGGTAATGGTTATTCTCCCCATAAATCTTATGACCACTTTCATATTTTTAAGGCTATTATGAGAAAAGGGTGTAATGACAACCTCAAATGTTCACCGGTAAATTCCAGGAGCATGTTGGCAATGTCAAACTGAAATGTTAGAGCAAATACTAATAGTATGGAAATAAACTTTTTAAGGACTTTTACTGTTACAACATCATAGCACTTGTATAGACAGTTGTCCAGATCGGATTGTAAAAGGTTAGTAAGTACTTGAAGTAACAAAGTCCATGGAAGAGGATAAATCACTGATCTGATGTCACACAAATAATGCCAGTAGGGCTTTTACAGACAGTATCTGATTTGAGGGAAGAATACCTGTCATTCACAGACCTTTAATAATAAATATAAGTATTGACTGCTCTGTACTGATAGAAAGTAGGCTCTGATGGTTCTCAATTAAGAAGTGAAAAGAGAAAATGGGCCTTAAAGATACTTACGGACAACTGATAGTTTTAAACAGGAAAGCACAATATTTTCCGATTCCTTTTTTTTTTTTTCAGCTTCTCTCAAAGTCAAAAGGCTTGGAGTGGAGAAAAATGTTGAGACTCCATGATGTGCAAACCAAGCTAGGAGTTAGCCTAGAGGAAATGCTGACCATTGTCGAGGAGGTATTACATCCTGAGCCTTACAGCGCAGAGGAAATTTGTAAATGCCTGGGAATTAGCCTGGAGGAGCTCCACTCTCAGATCCTTAGTCAAAACATGCAAGATGGTGAGCATATATGAAATGGTGGGGTTTACTGTACAATGTTTGTATTATGTAAAAATGGTATGCATTAATAAGTAGTGCAAGTGGAAGTCTTGCCAGAATACTTGGCTGGAATCTTGGTTGGGAAGTGAAAGAATTGATATATCATCAATTGATGTTTTCATTCTAACTTTTAACTTAAAATAGAGCAAACTTTGATTTTGACTGAACTGTTGCTAAAATAATGAAAATAGCAGTTCACTTAACTGGTGTTTAAGACTAGCATAGATGAGCTTGTGCTTCTGTTCTTAACTGATAAATACACGATCACTTCCTAAAACAAGCACTGGGCAGAAAGTCTCAGTCTTTCCTGAGAAAGTTTCTGTCACTATTATTATTTCTTTTTCTTTTAGGAAGATGTTGGTGGAGATGAAAAATGTACTATCTAAAGTGTTTCCCATGCATTATTGTTTAGGATTATACCACACAGCCATGAGCATTGTCACACATGAAATGTATCCTGGATTCATATAGTAGGGTTGCTAATAATACCAAATAATAGAGAATTTATGAAATAATTGTTTTGCTTTCATAACATGTTTCCAATAGAGATCAGAATCTTTCTGTAAGAAATACACAAAATCCTTCTTCCTTGTTTCCATTCTGTAGCATTAATACCTGTATTCTTCTGGAGCCAAATTACATCCTTATCAGTCCTTCCCAAGACTGCTTTCAGGAATGTGTGCATTGGAGGTACATAGATCTGTAACGTACCTATCTATACTGACACTTACTTAAATAATCTGTTCATCTGGAGTGATAGTAAATTTTATATATTAACAAGGACCAGGTCCTGAATATTCAACCTGTTTTGCAGCCCAGTGGTATCAGACAGTATGAGACTATCTTACTGTCTAATTACACTACCAGAAGATACCAGGATGGAATAAGACATCTTAAACCAGCTCTTTGTCTCCATAGAAAGAGTTTTGATAACTTTGTACTGTCTGTTCATGAGGAATATATGAACCATGTACCTGCACTCTGCAGCATTTTCCTGGGAAACTGCAAGGTTGTAAATCTTACACAGTCCCTGCACTCTCCCCTTCATGAAGCAATGCAAGACTATTAACTTACAGATGTTTGTACTCCTTATACCTGGTTTATAAAACAAAATTCTACAGTTCTGCAAAATTGAGTTGCTTATACATGTTATCTTGATTTTTTTTTCAAAAAACAAAGTCTAGATGAAAAATTTAGACATAAAAGCCATAGAAGAAACTCAAAGGAAATTTTATACTGTAGCTCTGAATACCATTTGCAGATGTTTGCTGAACAGAATCTCTTAAACTTGCATGACTGTGATTTCATTTGATAAGACAAATTAAAAAGGATTATGCTGAAAGCCTTTTTGCATGTACAATAGAAAATTAAATAACAAATTTCTGTAAAACATGTAGAAGAAACAAGACTGACCTAGAAAGAATCTAAATCTGCTGGGTTTGTTACACACTATACAGATTACACGTTATGTTAGCTTTGGAACACCAGAGGCTGTTTGGAGAAAACATTTTTCTTACTTCCCCTCTACTTTCCCACTCTATTTTAATGACAATGCCTGGCTTCTTCATGTGAGAGAGAAAACATACTGTCAAATAACCTCTTCAGAGGATTTCAGAGTATTGTTGAATTTCTTTGTTCAACATGAGGAACAAACCATAATATTTAGGGGATCTCTTCATGCCCAGGGATCGTTACAAATACTGTTTTATATTGGCAGTCTCATGTTTAAGGATCTAAAACTGCTCTGTACATACTAATTTAGCCTTAAGTCCAGCTTCCCCTCCTCTACTCCTCCAGTGACAGTACTGTATGCTTGCATAAAGTTTTATCAGTGTGCAAGGATGACCAGATAAAAACTCCATATCTCAAAGGAACATTCTATGGACTGGCTTTGGTCAAGTCCCAGCCCAGGTCTGGAAGCCCACAGCAACTCTGCATCCCTTTTAGAGCAATATTCAAGGATTTCTGCAGTTCCCCACTGTACAGCCCATTTGTTCCCCACGTTTGGAGAAGTACAGATGATGTATAAAACCTCTCTAAACTTCTTGCAGTTGTTCCTTGGTCAATTCAAAATTCTGAGTTTAAAGCTCCTTTGTAAATGTTTGCACATGGATTGCACTTGTGGCTTCTGAACATCTCTAGAAAAAAAATATGTATTACTTTCTAAGGTGAATTGTGCCGTAATTTTGGCTTGGACTCGACTGATTGACAGAACACATAGTGTGTGGTGAGTGTGGGACATTAAGTATTTATAAGCTTCGCCACAAAAGGATATTCTCCTGTAAAACATTGTATTCCTTTAACCATGAAATGTTTTTTTCTTCTTAAATGAGGTATTTTTTAAACCCATTTTTCCTTTTCATATAAAAAATTAATTCTGACATTTAAATCAGAGAAGAAAACGCCATGGGAGGAGTCCATTCATTTGCTGTGTGGATTTGACTGTTTAACTCCTGTTTGTGCCCTGGAAAGAGAATTCTAAATCTGTGCTGCAAATTCCACTGGGGTGCTTGAACAGCCGTTCATGGGCGTTGATGGTGATCTGAGTGCAGGAACAGTTTCCACACTCCCTGCACTGATGAGTGTAGGTGAGGGGGTCTCGAGTGTTCTTTCAGGCAGCTCTGGGGTACAAAAAGCTTTCTCTGTGCATCAGTAGATGTCCTGCATGACAAGAAGTTACACCTCCAAACTGACAGACAGAGCTCTGTCCAGTTTAAGGGTCCAGGTGCCTAGTTCAGCCTCACCCTGATCCATGTCACAGAGAAATTTTGGGACATACCACAGAAACAGAGATGTGGCTGCTCCTGGCAGATCCCACACCTGGAGGATGGGGGGCTTTTGGGGTGTTACCACAGGTAATGCACAGACACTGAATCGTCCAGGTTAGTTACAAAAGCCTTGTAAAGCCATCATTCCTCTGGAGGAAAAATCACTTTAAACCAGTAGTTATCATAATCTCAAAACAGGTGTCTGCTAAATGCGTCACCAAATCCAGTGATGACTCGTCCCCGGGTTTATTTTCAGAAAGCTGGACTGCAAACAGTTACTTGAGCAGTCCCAGTAGAGTAACTGCTCCCCACTTCAAGTAGGGGGTTCACAATCTGGCTCAAATTAAAGCCATCTGGATGTATTTTCTTATATACATTATGAGCCAGAAACCTTCACCCTCATCATGTTCAATCAGCAGGATGCCTAACAGAGAAGGGTACTATTCCACGTGAGTAATGGTGCTAGAAACTGTCCCCTACACAACAGTGTGTCCGTGAGTTTTTCCGGTTGTAAATTTCTGACAGTCCCATCAGCCATGTGTAGCTCATTAATCTCCAGTGAAATGTATCTTTAGAAGCTGCCAAAGCAACTAGAAAAAAATATATAGCCTGGAGAGGTTGGTCTTTAGCTAAAAGGTCAGATAGAATTGTACAGGAAGCCTCTAAAGAAAGGAATCTGCTGAAGTTGAAGTTGTAACAAATAATAGGAGTTGCTGAGAAGCCACAACATTTACTTATACAGAAAAAAAATTTCTTTAAATGGACTGGACAGGTTTGCACTATTTTTGTAAAGCTAAAATTAAAAATATGACCATACAGTTGAAAATCCACAGTAAACATACATTTTTGTTATATTTAGTTAACCCACAATTATTTGGGTCTAATAGCCCAGATTTTTGTCTGTTAAGGGATGTTATAAGGATTTTGGACAAGCTTTCATTAACATTAGTCTGCTGGGTCACAGCAACTAGGAAGGTTCTTGTTGCAGTGCTATCTATTAGTGCCCTGGAAAATGGCACCATTCTTTCAAGGGTATTTGGTGGTTTGTAAGCGAACTGAATTTACCTGTTCATGGGTGACCTGACAGAAATCCTCTGCAGGAGCAAAGCTCAGAGAACTCGGAAGTTGAAGTGGGAGAAACCAGGCCTTTATTGTAGTTGAGTGGATTAGGAAAGTATATTTACATTTTTGGTCTACTTAATTACCTAATTCCATACATTATAGTAGACTTAAGGATCCACATGCTTTTAAGAATCTGGCATTAGTTCCCTAACCCTGCTTTTTATGCTCTCCTTTGAGCACCACAAAGGGTAAGAATATATAACCCAGTTCTGTTCAATCCTGCAAGGGTTTCTTTGAGGGCTTCAGTTTTTCCTCTTTCAGAGCACTCCAGCCTTGGCTCAGATATAAACTAATCAGGTGTGGGCCCTCTGGTTTTGTTTCTTTTAACCATGACAGAGTATGGCTTAGGAAATCAGTGGAGCCAATATACAAGCTGTGATGTAGCAAACAGATTCTAATATAGATGTGACTTTTAGAAATATCATCTGTACTCTATCTTCAATTAGGTCGAGAGGGTTTGTTTGAACTGCCCATCCAAACAGAAGAGATAGAAGAAGGTTTCTACAATATCAGAGGCATTTAGTGTTGAAAGCTGAAAATATGTGAATAATTTCATTATTTTAGAATAAGGCTTAGAGAGTACTGAGCTGTTTGCTGTCCTGAAGATAATTTTGCCTGAAAACTGCCTAAGAAGAAAAGCAAGCTATTACAAAAATTTTTAAACACAAACATAATTTTTTTGAAGTAAAATGCTGCCTAGAACAGACTAACAGCTAATGCCAGGATCCCAGCCTTTAACCAGTACTCATTTGGTAAACGTCTGCAAAGGAGTCTGCAAATAACACACAGCCACTCTGCTGCCTGGAAGGAGCGTGTTCCCAGCCAGAGGAAGCTATGTCAAGGTAGCAAATTCCCCCCACCACCAAGAGGCTCTCTCAGAGCCAGCACTGCCCAGGACACAGCTCAGGTCCCCTGGCTGGCAGCCAGAGCCCAGCGCCCGTTGTGGTTGCCAATTCCTAACATGACGAGCACAACACAACCCCAGAGATTTTAAGGTAATCTGGCCAGTAGAGCATTGCTCTACCAAAGGGTGGTCTCCGAATCAATCACAGCCTTTGGCAAGTCTGTGGCCTGACAATTGAAACCAGACATGTTTTCAGTTCATTCTTTGGGTTACTACTGTTCGATGGTGATTTACAAGAGAGTGTGAGCTATGGCAATCTCTCACGCAACTTTAGATATTCCCTAAACGAATGCACATTTAGAAATCTCCTTGCTCTAAAACAATGCCTCATAAGAAAAGAATATTTAAAGAGAAACCATCCTTAAAAATAGGCCAAAGCTGCATTTCTTCAGCGATCAAAAATAGAGGCACTACTTTGCAAAACACAGTGCAACTAACTCCAGCAGCAACAAAATCAGAAACTAAAATATCTCTTCCTGTGTAATACTCTCAAGTCCATGGTTCTGGGGGCACTCAATTTTCTCATTTCTGTCCTAGTTTGAAGTGCTTTCAGAAAGTCTGTTCACAAGACAAACAGCACAGGGTTTCTCAGTAGCACACTGTATTGAATTACAAAATAAGTAGGAGCAGAAGCAATATCAGCAGTAGCAGAACATTGCTATGTTAAATGTTTCTGTCTCATTTTAGACTACTTGTGTCTCAGCATAATTTTCAGCATTTACAGTTGTGAAATACTCTGGAGAAAAGAAAAGGCATTATAGAGGTGCTGATGAAGTTCTAGTCTCTAAGCATTGCTGCCTGGAGTGTACAACACGAGACACTTCATACTAGACCTAATTTTATTTCCAGTCTCTCAAGGAAGATTTCTACATGTATTTGCAAATGTAGATTACTGAAAGTGTTAGAAGTGGTTCCATCGCTTGGAAGTCTCTACAGAGCAGCCAAGCAGGAACTCTGTGGGACTGGGTCAGACAGCAAGTCCTAATTTAAATGGTCTTGCTTCTCCTTTTACCTCTATTTGAGTGTTTTATCAGCCATTTTAGAAAGCAAGAGAGACCAGGAGTTGAACTGAGAGAGAAAGTTCACTCTGAAGGAGAATTTACATGTAGAAAGAAGATGAAGGATGTTCTGAAGTGCTCTAGCAAGGCTTTGCTGTGCTAAAATAAGGAAACAGTGCAGTAGGTGCTCCATATAGAGGTTTAAGTCCATTAATATTTACCACCCAAACAGCTCACACAAACCAATTTAGTCATAAATTAAATTATGTCATGCATGCTTCTGGTGAACAATTCTTCCTAAATAGTAGCCATGGTATTAAAGCAAACAGAACTATATTGGGAGAGGAAAACAATGAACTACAGCACAAGCTTGGGAACAGCAGATCAATTCTCAGATATTAGTTGCAAACCAAACCTTCCTGTAAATATGGGTGGTGTGTGGTGTCTTTAACCACAGCCATCTCCTTCCTTTTATGCCCCATTATTCAGGCTTGATGGAGGTCTGTATGCTGACAACCACAAAGGTTTGGACACGCCCCTGACCCTTCCCAGCAGAACTGGTTTTTAATGGCACAATAGAAAAAATTCAGGCAAAATCCTTGCACTAGTCTTTGATCTTAGTAGGTCAGTACTAATCAGTACCTGTCTGGGCTTGGCATCTCTTCCCATCCACACAGGCAGCACTAACACTTTGGCAAGTGTACTAAAATAAAGTGTACCTGTACCAAAAATAAACCCTGAAAACCAAAGTGAAAGCACCTGTTCTCTTCACTGTACCTTTAATCCAGTATTAACTACAGTTACAGTGAGCCTGCATTGTTGAGAAAAGAAAAAAAAATTGGGTGGTGTTTTTTGTGGTTTGGTGGTTGTTTTCTTTCAAGCAAAGGTCCATCTGCACAGTTCCATAACTGCTGCAGATTTGGCCTGGAGCAGCCACACACAAGGCCCTGGGCCAGCAGGTGCTGGCTGACAGCTGCCTGCAGGGCCCTGGGGACCCTCCAGGTGTTCTGCTGCTATTCTGCCTCTGTTCTACTGCTATTTGAAAATCTGAAAGCTTTATATTAATGCCCTAATGCTGTCAATGCCAACCCTTAAGCTTCTGCCTTGCCTCTGCAAAGTAAGAGGAGAGACTGAGCCTGTTCAATGGCACAGGAAATAACCAGAGCATATGCATGAAGCTGTCAAAGTGAAAAAAGATGTGAACATTGCATTTTGATAACCTCTAAACATTATTTTTATTAGGGCTTTTAAAAAAGATGTAGGTGAACTTTTGCAGAAGACTCTCAGCCTAGAGAGTTCTCATATAAAGGATAATTTGCTAAAAACCCACAATTCTGTTACGTTTTTGTATGTCCCTTCTGTAGGAAATAATGATGCAGTTTTCTTTTTGTGTAGTTTCCACCTTTAAGTTATACCAGCGTGCAAAGCACGTGTACAGTGAGGCTGCCAGAGTGCTAGAATTTCAGAAGATTTGCAGCGAAGCACCTGCCAACGCACTCCAGCT
Source organism: Anomalospiza imberbis (assembly GCF_031753505.1). NCBI lineage: Eukaryota > Metazoa > Chordata > Aves > Passeriformes > Viduidae > Anomalospiza > Anomalospiza imberbis. The sequence goes on along the minus strand of NC_089693.1, from coordinate 10,478,634 downwards.
GCTGGGAGAATTAATGAAGCAGAGCCATATCAGCTGCAGGGAGATGTATGAGTGCAGCTGTCCTGAACTGGACCGCCTGGTCGACATCTGCCTGTAAGTTCTGACCACAAGGAAGAGTAATTGTCTGTAGAGAATACGGTTCGAATTGAGGAGAAAACATGACATCCTTGGCTATTGCAATCTTAAAATGAAAGTATTCTTGTCTCTTCTTACAAAATTAATCTCCTGCAGGGACATTACACGGTCAATTGTTTCCCTGCTGACATCTGTGTAATACTTTCAGATGAAAGCTACGGTTTATGGCTTTATTACAGATTTTGCTTTTGGACTGACTCATCGTCACAAGTGTTACGCTAGACTGCTGGCTACTCATTTTTAAGTTGCAGAAGAAGTCATAAGTGGTTTTCTTAAAACATCATCTTACTTGTTCTATCCAAACTGTTACTTTTTCTCTATTTTTTAGAATTATAGCGCCATAGAATGGTTTAGGTTGGAAGGGACCTTAAAGATCATCATATTCCAACTCCCCTGCCATGGGAAGAGACACCTTGCACCAGACCAGACTGCTCAGAGCCCCATCCAAACTGGCCTTGAACACTGTCAGGGATGGGGCATCCACAGTTTCTCTGGTCAACCTATTCCTGTGCCTCACAACTCTCATGTGAAAGAATTTCTTTCCAATATCTAATCTAAATCTACCTTTTTCATGTTTCTTAACCATTTCAGTACTGCTGCCACAGGAGTTCCAGGACATAAACAAGCTGTTCTACAATCTTAGGTTGTCTTGGAATTAAAATGAAATGTAGTGAAACGCCATTTGCATTTTTTTCAATTAAAAATAAGTTATCTGGAGTATCAGATAGTTTGGACTGCATTTCACTGTTTAAGAAATAAATGTGCTGTTACAGGGGCTGGCACTCTGCTTCTCTCTGTGCTGTCCTAGCTTTCCACATATAATTAAGTCCCCATCTCTGCCCCAGCATTAATCTTTCAGCTGTGATTCCTTCCTAACTCAGTTTGGTCATGAGGAAACAATCTCAATTCCAAAGAACATTCCCTGAGCGTCATTTTGTCCCTTCTCTTCTCCCACACACAGGTTGTTGTGGTATCAGGCTGATGTTTCCATGGCTCGGCTACAGGGGATGATGAGATCTGGTGCAATAGTGTGTTAATCCACAAAGTAAAAACAAGCCCTTAGTACTCACATCCTACACAGCATTTCATCCTTCCCACAGGGTCAGCATCAAACAATGTACACATTTCAGTCCTTCTTAATTTCTCTTTTTCTGGTATTTTTGATCACAGGACAGACACCTGATGCTAACTTTGATCTAAATTCAGTGCCTATAGAAGGAATTTAGTGGTTGGTGATCATTTTAACAGTGGATGTGTGAAATAAACAGTTGCCCAGCTGGGCTGTCCCACCTCTACTCCATCCCTGCCTCTGCTCCAGCCACCCTGTCCCACCTGCTCCCCACAGTCTCATAATGGCCCCCTGGTGATGCCACCCTCCTAACTTGTGCCCCTAGTTGTTCTTTCTCTCCTTGGAGAAGGGTGTGCTTAGTTTGGGAAAGTACCCTAAGCCAGAGCATTACTGCCCTGCCAGAAGGGAAATGTGGGGTGATACAAGTGTTTGCAGGCCTGGGTCAAGAAATGTTGTTCACTGTCTTTTAGAAGCAGATATCCCATCCTCTCTCTACATTTTTTCAGTCTTGAAGAAAATAAACCGTTTCAATTTGAAGTTAAAAAAAAAAAAAATAATTAATACCTTACCACCTTTACCAGCTTTTTTTTTTTCAATTAACTGAGAAATTAGTCTGGCTTAGAATGAAAAGATTAATTTTACAAGCATGCAATTTACCATATGCATTTTCTTGTGCACTCATGGGTTTTTTAAGTTGCAGTACCCATTTATCAGGTTTGTAAATCAATAGAGTACAAAACATGATTATTTAGGTGAGTTTGATTTCTTCTGCAGACAAGATGGAATGGCCTCTGAGGCAGAAAGCTACAAACCTAAAAACTGAACAGAAGACTTCTGGACATTCACAATTATTTTGCAAGTGGTATACATGTGCTGTTTTGTGCTAAAACACAAAGCAGCCTGATAGCCACTGGACAGACTGATAGCAACTGAGCAGAACAAGTTTTGATTCTTCTCCTGGGACCCAGTCCAGGGTGTAACTCCCAGGCTGTGTTCAGTTTATTGTATCACATAGTGACCACATCATACAGTAAGCTGTGACAGTCACTCAGCAGGGCAGTTCCACCAGAGTTATCCCAGCTGCTCAAAGGGAACTGCTGATCTGTGTGAGAGGGGAGAACCTTCTCCAGGGTCAGCTGAAAACAGAAACTGAGCTCTACTGAATTACCAAGGATCTTGGGCAACGAAGTCTTGATCCTGTGAAGGCATTGGCACTGCCTGTTCTGAGGCACCACTGGCAGGACAGGAGCCTTAAATTAACATCTGCATTGCTTTAGGTACAGTAACTGCCCAGAGCTGCTGCCTCAGTCAGTAGCATCCACTGAATGCACTTTGCAGACCTGAGGAACCCATTCTGACAGGGCCTGTTCTCAGAAAAGCTGGGAGGAAACTGTCCTGCCCTGTGCAGAGGAAAACAAGCAGGTACAACCTGGCCAGATGTGCTCTGCAGTGTGGAGTTACCTGTGCCACATTCCAGTAAAGCTGCAAGGATGGCAGTGACAGCCTCTGGCAGCAGGAAGCTCTGCAGGGGAATGGAAATTGTGTTCCCCATTTGTGCTGAGCTCTGTGCTTCCATGGCAACACAGCTCCAGCCAGCTCAGGCAGGGGGACACTGCCTGGCAGGCAGGAGCACAGCCACAGCACCAAAAGGAAAGCAGCAGTTAGGATTTTCCTAAATTAAATTAAAATTCATCTGAGCATTTCAGTTCCAGGGAGCAAAATATAAATACTAAAGGAAAAAAGTGATGTGTGTGCCCACGTTACATCAGATTTCTGATTTACCAGCAGAAGAGCCCACAGTATATGATGGGCAGAGCTAAGTACCACAGTGGAGTGTCATTCACATGGAATGATTTCAAATATATATATATTAAAATTATTTTGTCTGGGTTTTTTTTATTGTATTCTTTGCACAGAAAAAAAGTAAATTGTTTGTTCATTATTCTTTGCAGTCTTGTCCCATCAAGAATATTTCCTAAGAAATGCAGCTTTCTTCTCTAGAAGTTTAGTATTAAATCTTTTTCTGATTCAGTAATTAGATTTCTAAAAGTGTATAGCTCTTCTGGGTGAATGCAGCTTAAGCCAGCATCTGATTTTTGGAAAATAAGTCTTAACTTTTCTTAAGTTGTACATTAAAAAAACCTAAAGAACATAAAATCACTAGTCACTCCAGGAAGACTTGGCTGATGTGATTATAGAAATGGTCAGGAACTACATAAATTACATTCTTTACTCACGATGATATACAGCTGCCCTGTAACTTTCAAAAGCTTTTCCAAAAATACATTCCACAGAATTGCCTGAGTCTACTGCTGCTCTCTCCTTACAAGGTTTAAACTGTGAAGAATAATCTGCATATCCAGATGTTTTCTCTTTTGCCTAGATCTTTATGTTTTACTGTATAAGCTCTGCCAAGAAAGAAAGGGATCCATACTTGCTGTGGTTTGTAGTGCTGAAAACTGTAACCACGAGGAGGTCAGTTGTTTTTTTTCATTTTGCAAAGATTGAAGACTTGTGCTTTCTCTAATCCTCCTCATGCTCTTAGTAGCTGGTTTACCTGTTAGCCTTCTAAAGCAGGTAACACAGCAGATTTACTAAACAACTAAGGAAAAAAATTTGGATTTGAGCTCCTGAGTAAGTTAGGTACTCTTGAAAATCTCTCAGTCCTTAGTGTTGCACATAACTTACTTTCATTTTCTTATTCTCCTCCTTTTGGTGCTATAAATCCTGATAAATTTTGTGTTCCCAGCCATGCCTCTTACATGACAGACTGATGAATCCTCTCTGACCACTTTTAAAAGATACAGATTGTACATTACATCCTGGTACATTATGATAGCCAACACAATTCTGCATTTTATCAAGACTCTTACCACTTCCAGTGATGATTTACATAAAGCTGCAGAACCTGCAATCATAGCATAATTTGAAATTTCAACAAAGCCAGAAACGCTTAAAGATGCTATTCAAATGCAAACTAAATTACAAAGCAGAATAAGTGCAATCCTCCCCAATTATATATTTAAATCTTACCATGTTAACTCTATGCTTCCTGAAAACCTACTTCATAATTTTAAGTATTTCAAATTAACAATATTGCTCTAGGGATGTTTTACCTCTTAAAAGCACAGTTATTTTTAAAATGGACTACTACCATGTCTTGCCTACTGTTTCCATATACCAAACTATGGGGTTTCCATTTTTACTCCCTCCTTTTATTCTTTTATTCTTCTAGTCTTCTTTCCTTTGCTGCATATTTTTACTCATTAACATATTTTTACTCATATTTGTACTCATTAACAACCCCATAAGCTAATTCTATTTGTGTCCAGTGAAGACTGGAACAAGATACATAAACATTTCCAGAAGCAAAGACCAGAACCTGGGACTGGGAGCTGAGTGCCCCCAGCACTGGACTCCAGACACTTTATCCTCCTCTCTGCCTTCCCTGTCTCCATGCTGCAGCACAGCCCAGCAGCACGAGGCCTTTCCCACACATGAAATCCACACCTCGCCATCCACAGGACTGTCTGCTCAGACTCCTCTTCAAAAAGATCCCAATGCAAAGAGGAGTGTCTGGCCAGGAATCCCACTTTACCAGCTTAGTACTGAACTGATTAAAACTTTAATGAGGCAGTTTCAGACCTGTTCCAAAGACAACTTCCTTGTGTTTGATCTAGGTACATCCCAGGCACCACATCTCCTGCAGACACAGAATTAGGTGCTGCCTCCTGGATCCATGCAATACCAGGTACCCAGTTTTCAGCACTGCCCATCAGCTTCCTCAGCAGCCCCAGGTGGCTGCTAGCACCACATTTAACACTGTTAAGCCACAGAATTTTGAAACACAGTGACTTCAGCTCTGCAACTGGCATATTTTCTGTCTACTTTATGCTTTATTTCAACTAAGTATTCGAAAATGACTCAGTAAAAATGAGGCATGAGCATGACCACAGAGAATTATGAAATCAATAAAAGGTTCAGAACAATTCTGAAGGGATTTCAGTTGCCTACCAAAATAAAAGCCAGACACCATCTGAAATATGAAGTTCTGTCTGAGGTAACAGACAAAATGAGTACAGACAGTTGATTTAACGGATTCTGAAAAGTGGATTGGGCCTTATAAAGTCAATGGGAATATCCTTATTTTTCGTAACTGTTACTGGATTGGATCCTGCTCATTTTAGGAGGTTGCTCCATGGACTAAAATCTACTAAAATTGCATCAGAGAATGAGTGGCTTACAGGAATAACAATAAGTAAAATAAAACACCAACAGGAAATGCAGAATGAACATAAAATCGAGTCAATATGAAGGGTGGCACCACACAGACACACTGAAGAAAGTGTTTCTGTTCAAGAAGAGATGTGTGTTTAGAATCAAACACATATGCAAGTACTTGCTTGAAATATGACCTAAACCTCTACTAACCCAGCACTACACCAGATTCATTTAACATAAAATGCACACATGAAAAATTACAACAGCCCACTCCAAATGAGCTGTCATTTTCCAATGCTATTCACATGATGTTGTCTCTCCCTCTAACATATTCTAGGGCTGGTGAATCTCTCTGTGCATAGCTATTGGAAACACATCAAAAGTATTTGTTTGTAAGTCAGATTAGATCTCCCACAGGAATAAGATTTCAGATGAGTTTTCTAAATCTGACTGGTTCTGTTCTCACTAGGTTAGAAAAGCCCCAAAGTAACTTATTACATGGTCTTTTTCCAAGTAAAGATCAGGAACTCAGGTAAGCAAACTATTGAAAACAATTCTAAATTCTAATGAGATGGCATCTGAGTCTTGCAGTGTAACAGCATGGGATTTGCTCTAGGACATTGTTAGCAGGCCAGTATCTTGAGGCTGGGAATGGTTTATATTTTGCATGTCATTTATTTGTCATTGTTCTTTCTGTTCACACTCCTCATTAAGAGTATTTTTTTTCTTTGGGACTACATTTATATTTTACCTCTACTGCTGTCAGTCTTAAGTTCATGAGGTTCCTCTAAAGAGAGATACCCAGCTATGTCCATTCAGCATAAACAGAAGTTTATGTAGTTTATTTATATATAGTGCAGTGACTCTATGACTTTTTGAGAGTCTCTGAACTCTCCTTTTCTTGACTGGCACACTCAGCAGTCCTGCAGAAGCCTGTGAATCTTCAGCATGGTTTAGATCTGTCCTGGAAGAATAGAGCTATTTGTCTTTGCCACATTAGAAAATGGCTTGCATGCCTACATCCTGTGCAATTAGTTTATGAACCCTCTTTTGTTATTTTTGTCATGTATTTCTGTTTTCACTTCTGATGTCTTATGAATGTTGCTAACACAATTCCTTTCTTCTCCTGCTTTCTTCATCTCAGCTGTGCTGTGATCCTAAAAACAGCTGATGCTGAAGCTTTAGAAAACAGGGGGACTTTTGGAACTGACAGAAATTACTATATTGCAGTTTAAGGCATCAGCACTTTCCTTTGGTCCAAAAGGGTAACTGCAAATTGCTGTAGTATTACATACAAGCAAGTGAACATCAGAAAAGCCTGATGATATGGGAATACCCAAAACACATCTGAGTTTTCTAGTAAAATTTTATATATTACACAGTACCTCTTTTTGGTATATTTTACATGATTTTTTCCCCTGTTATTTTCTTTTAGGCAATTTGGGGCCATTGGGTCACGTCTGACTGGAGCTGGATGGGGTGGCTGCACTGTGTCAATGGTGCCTACTGACAAGCTGAACACTTTCCTAAAAAATGTAAAAAAAGCTTATTACCAAACGGATGGCCAAAGGTTAGCAGTGGAGAATAATAGTCTGTTTGCTACCAAACCTGGAAGAGGAGCTTTGGTTTTTGTTGAGGCCTAAAGAACGTAAAAATTTTAAAGAAACTATGTAGAGCATGTAGAACTGGCAGTATGTCCCATGCCACAGTACATGAATGCTTTTTCTGGTTTGTAATGTAATGAGAAGTTGCTATTATCAAAATGTATTTCTGAAGAAGCAATTAAAATAAAACTCTTTGATTATAAGTCTTTTTTCCCCATATTAAATATATCTTTCAGTATAAATATTGATTTACTAAAACAAATTGACAGGGAAAACTGAAATTGAAATAAAGATGATGATTTTTTACAGTGTCTCTCTCTTCTTTTCCCTTTACTGTATTAAAAGAGAGATGAGGTGTGAAATGAGCTGCCTCAGTGGAAGGAGAGTACCTCACAGTGTTTGCAGGGCTGTTCAGTGCTTTTTCTCTTCAGGTCCTGGACATTGTTTTGTTTGGAGTGTTCTGTAAAAAAGAAAGATTAAACTGAAGAATTCAAAAAATTGGAAGGACCTTGCTAAACATTTGAAGTTTTCTACTCTCCACAAGTAGGATAATTACTGTTGTAATTAATAATAATATTGGAGGAGCACTGCAGGCCAAGCATTAGGAATACATTGTGTTAAGTAGGACAACTTTTCTCCTAGAGATATTTCTTAGGTATCTTTGTGCAGGTATGAAAGTTTCAACAAAAATGAATGCTATTCATGAGCTGTATGATACAATAACTTAAGTGAATGGAGCAAATAATGAAGCAAAGTTGCATTTTGAGTTATCCAAACACTATACTCTCATGCTTGAGTCCCAGCTGTGCGTCTACATCATAGAACATTTTCATTTTATGCAAAACTATTATAAAGGACTAAATATGATCCACTGACCATGTAAAAAAAAAACAATTAAAATGTATAAGGAATAATTATTGAGAGCATTTACTCAGATGTACTAAGTTCTAGGCAGGACCAAGGGAAAATGTCATTGACATTACTGACAAATTGTGACCTTGCTACCACTGTCTGCTCCTGCCATCTCCTATAACTGCTGTGGCAGTACTGACCCACAGTTCATAACCTGCCTCCTCAGCAGGAGAAGTAGTTGTGATTGCAGAAAGAGGACTGTACATCAGGATCCCCCAAAGATGTCCTAACCCTGCTCCCAAGGGGAAAGTCAGGCTCCTGTGGCCTCTCTCTTGCACAAACTTCCACTTCTCTGCTCTCTCCAAAGAAAACCAAAGAGAAGATTTGGTTGTGTCACAGCCCTTGCAGCCATAAAAGACACAGCAAGAGCTGGCCCTGGGCACGTTTTTGTGATGCTAAGCACAAGTTAATGTCCAGAAGTCTGCATCAAATTAGAGATCTCTCAGATTTTCTGTACATTACCCATGCTAATTCAGGCCAAACCCAAATTCTCAGAAGCTCCTAATTCTGTGAGAAAACTCTGCCAAATCTGAGCACAGCAGATGAACGACAGCCAATGCAAACTACCAGATCTTTTCAGGAACCTCCGAGGGGAATGTCATAGCAGTAATATCAGTAGAGAAGATCTCTTATTTCTGACAACCAGGAAAAGTGGAACAGAGTGCTTGGGTCAAGCAAATCAAACACTCAAGAGGAAAAGCATAGGCTCTGGGCACAAGGTGGGGAAATGAAAAGATGATTCTTAGGGAGGGCAGTTACAAGGACGCATGTGAGAAGGGAAAGCAAAGGAGAGGGAACACAGTTCTGAACAATTGGCAGAATTATAGAATGGGCTAATCTTAAACATTCCCTATTGCCATCTTTGAAATTTAATATCTTGTAAACCATTTTAATGTAGTAGATTTACTGTGCATTCAAATAAACCTGTAAATATAGGACCCCAAAAAGTAAAAAAAACCAGGTATCTTCAACAATGTTTAAGATAACCACAGATATTTTGAAGAAAATATTACTATTGCTTTGTTACCAACTGCCTAATGAAATATAATCCTGAGCTTACTCCAGTGAGTTCCTATTTATTATCCTGTCATAAAAATGGAGTAGAATACAGTAAATACCAGTCCTTTCATTAAGATATTTGTATAGAACTTTAGTTCAGCTGGATTCATGGAAACAGTAATCAGCATATGAGCAGAATAAAAATATATTATGGGGATTTTTTCTTCTTTTTTAAGTTGAGCATCACACACGAAGTCATAGAATCTTCTCCACAACATGCAGACTGCAGTAAATTTCAAAAATTTTCTGACAATGAATATTATAAATTATATGGTCATAAACAAAGGAAACCAGATATAAAAGGAAAAAACCAAAAGTTCTAAACTTCTGAGGAATCTCTTTCCCAGAAAAATTTAGACCTAACTTTCATGGAAAAACCTACAGAATTCAAACTATTTACAGATAAAGGGCACTCAGGCATTTTTATTTACTGACTATATATAGGAAGTAAATGTTTCTTTTTAAACAAACCAAAAAAAGTGTTTTGGGGTTTTTTGCTTGCTTTTTAAACCTTTAACGACATGTTTCTACATAATGGTAAAACTCCCCAATGATCAGAGCATGAGAATGACAAGGGGCAAAGATATTACAAGTATCTCTAACAGTAAAGGAAGAAAATTTTGATGAAAATGTCTAAGTCTAGAGCAGAAGCTCATAAGCATATTGCCTAAGCAAGACCTTCCAAGTCTGTATTTTTAGTAGCTTTTCCTGACTACCTTTTAAAAATCTCTTCTTTAGCTAGCGTAATGCTGATTGGTAAATCAGATCATAGAATTTAGGTTGCAAAAGACCTCTAAGACCATCAATTCCAACCGTTAAGCCAGCACTGACAAGTGCACCACAAACCCTGTCCCCAGGTGCCACATCAACACATCTTTTAAATCCCTCCAAGGATGGGCAGCCTGTTCCAGTGCTTGACAATCCTTGCCATGAAGAACTTTTTCTGAATATCCAATCTAAACCCCCTGTGGTGAAACTGCTGATCAGTGATGGAAAGTGGCTCAGTGAGCACTTCCACCAGGTCTTGGTTCCCTAGGGTGGATCCATCCAGCCCCAGAGACTTGTGAGTGTTGATATCAAGTGACAGCGAAGTCACTGACAATCTCCCCTTGGATTACAGGTGCTTCACTCTGATCCCTGTCCCTCTCCTCCAGCTCAGGGGGTTTGGTACCCAGGGAACAACTGCTCTTACTATTAATTCCTTCTCGCCTTAGCCTTTAAGTGCCTCAGGCGTTTCCTCATCCTTTGTCACTATGTTACCCCCTGCACCCAATAAAGGTTAGCACAAGCTATGATTATCCATGGAGTGTAATTTTATCTTAAGGCCTGACTGTAATTCATTCAATCAGGAGTTTAATCTTAGTGTGCAGTAAATGGGCTCTAAACATTTCCAAAAAGGATCTGGAATGGAGACACTGTTAGACATCTGGGTGCAGCATTGCCTGGTGCCATATTAATACCCTGTATTATGGTAATCCCACTGACATGTATGTCTTCATCACTGCATTTGCTGACTGTGTCTCTTACACAGGAACATGCTCATCCTCTGAAATAGCACAAGAGCAATTTTATCATTCACTCAACGGGAGGGGACCACGACCGTGCATTTGACGTTTGCTGTCTTGGACACAGCACACACACAGACATATGGCAACCTGATATATAATAATTACTTACATAACATTTTCGGGAATATTGGTTTCTAGTTAATATGATCTGAATGCCAACTTTTATTTTAGCAACTGCTGAGTACTTAGTCAGTATAATCCTTCTAAAATTCCTCCCCGAGTCCATGTGTCTCTCTAATAACATCTTGATATGTTGGAGCAACTGCTGCACTACAGCTTCAGTCAAGTGAAAGATCTGCATTTTCAGCTAACTACGAAGCTTATTTGTGTGCAAAATCCCAACTAGATCTAGTTGAAGATACACAACATTCACAAGAGTATCCTGTTCTAAAAAAGATACCTCGCAAATTATAGTTGCTCTGGGCAGGACTGAAGTAGTGCTCCCTGATTCTTGTCATTATAAGGTTCATCAACAAAAAACAATCCCTATAAAAGAACTTAGACTAAAAAGTACCAGTAGCATGAAAACTGGACTGGTAAGACAATGTCATGAAACCTGTGCTGTGAATCATGCAGCACATTAAATTGAGATTGAAGGCTAGGTATTGATAAGAGACTAGTTCACAGTGTAGAAAGGACTACAGTGGGGAATGTAAGACTAACTGCAAATTGCTCACTGATTTGACAGATTTTCCCAGTGCACAGAGAACTGGCAGAGGAAGCACTGCCAAGCAGTGCTGCCGACACATCTGTCCTCCCTCAGCTCTGCAGTTCAGCCAGCTCTTTCATCAAATGCTCTTCTGAGATTCAATATCTCATAAAATAGAGACAAGAGATTAATTCTGGTACTGATCTTATCTCTTGTACTCTGCCCTGTGCTTTTGGACGTGTGTCACAAGTAGTGGAGATTCTCTGCGACACGACAGACCACAGCCTCCCCTGACAGCCCTGGGTTCGCAGAGGCAGCTGTCACTGTGCCGAGGGCAGGCAGTGCCCAGCCAGCTCCTCTGCAGCCTCCTGTGCCCTGGACTGCAGTGCTGCCCTGCCCCGGACAGCAGGGCAGAGCTGGAGCTGCTACACTGGCAACCGCTGCTTCTTAAGCACGTGTTTTTCCTACAATTGTTTGACCAGTTAAACCTGTGGGTGAACATTTTCTGGAGCCCCTGAAGCCTCTGCAGGTTTGGTCACTGATTTCAGCATAACGTGGATTTACCAGCCCATACTCCCTGCTAACAGTTCAACCAATACAATAACAAATAGACAGAATTTGCACATAGAGCTAACATGCTGAAATCTCAGGAGTAATTTAAGGCACTCACACCAAATTCATCATAGGTGTCAGACCTAGCAATGGAAACACTGTAGACAAGTAAAAAATGTTTAAGCTTCAGATGAGAAGACATTAAGGACCTTTCAGGATTAATTGATCACTAAAATGTTTGAGATTGATTTCCAATAGCAGTGCTTCCGGTAGAAGCAACAAACTGAGGAGGATTCATACAAAAGCACTGGATATACTTATTGGATTTTAAGTCTAATGCATTTTGAGAACTGCTATAATCTCCTAAACCTTTTTTTTTTTGTTGGCCAAAATTACACATTAATATTAAAAGGAAAAAAAAATTATCTTCCCACTAAAGCACAACTTTCTGCACTTGGCACACGAGAATCAAATAAATCAATAGAAGATTAGATGTACTTCAGACTTAAACACAACTACTGCCCAAGCAGCTGTCTTCTTTCCAGCCAAGCTGTGTGTGATTTGGGGTGGGAATAAAAATATATTTTATCAGCCAATGATCAAGCCAGATGTGTGGGGTTCTTTTTTTTAAATACAAATTAATTTTTCAAGGGATACTGAAGCAAGTTTGTATGAAGATCTTGTAGCAATTCCTCAGGAATATTATTAAATACCTTATTTTTTGCCAAATTCCATGTGGTGGAAGGTTTTATTCATGTTATTCTGCATTTTCTGGTTTCTTATCTGTGCCTTGTGTGACAAATACAAGTATTTATTTCTGTTGGCTGAGCTGTTTTGACATTGCGCAGGATTTTTTAATTGTGTTCTACTGATCAATTGTCGACAGAATTAAATTTTTCTGATAAAATGCTGAAGCACTTTCTACTGACTTTCTCCCTGGGAATATTCTTTCCTGTCTCCTTCCTTTTCAGGCTTTGATCTAGAAGAGAATTCAGACAAGACCCTGTACTTGAAAGGAAAAAAAATTAAAAATCAGAGCAACTCTTTTAAACATCTATAGCAGCTCCAAGAATAAGAAGTTTTTTATGAAGGGCTGAATCTAATTTTATTTAGGAACATAAAGCTCTAACTTTCATAGCTGAATTAAAAAGTCTAACCAAAACCAGAAGCTAAAATCAGAACCAAAAACATCTAGCAAGGATTTACAGAATTTCTGTCAGATTAAGTTAAAGCTCCACAGCTGAATCATAAACTTAGTCAGAGCCAAATATTATCTGTGAATGAAAAAATTTGGGGACAAAGGGTTAAAGGTCAAGGAAAAAATACCTATTGGGCTTTTTTCAAGTTGGTTATGGTCAGGCCTTGGCCCTACAAATATATCCAGTCAAATTCCTCTGCAATCTTTCCACAGCCAATCTGACTATGTCAGCAGCAAAATAGATGAGGAGCTTTGAATAGCCTTGACTTTAAAAATCATTTTGTTTTTTTCATTTATTTTCAGAAGACCATTTGATAGAGTGAGTGAAGGCCTGGGCAGCTTTTGTTTCTGAAGATCTATAACCCGATGATGGCCAGTGGGGAGAGAGGGGTCACTGGCTGCAAATGATTTTCAATACTTCCTCTAGAGGGAATAGCATGGTTTCTGGGAGCTGTTTCAGGAGCTGGACCTACAGGCCTCTTGCTATTGTTACTGAAAACCTTCAAAATTTATTGTCCTGCCTAAAAGTCATAAAATATTTAACTTTCTTGATGATAAGATTGCAGTGGTATGCCTTCCTAAAGCTGATTTTTCATAAAACAAATTAAATGGTTAAATAAATGAATCTTTTTGGACAGAACAACACTGTCAGGATTTGTGGGATTTCTTAGTACCACCCTCAGCTACCAGCCCCTTGCTGGGTGCCCTTTCTCCCTGCCTTAGCTGTGCTCATGCAGCGAGAACGAGGGGCTTGGCTGCTCTGCAGGGAGGGCACAGCCACGACAGGACATGCACACCAGGCTCTGGAGCTCAGACAGCGGCACCGAGGGGCCTGCAGGGCTCTCCCCCATCCCAAGGAAAACCCCAGCGACTTCACAAGCTCCTTCTGGCCAGCCTAAAGGTTTTGGTTAGCAGAGTTTGAATCTCAACTATCTGCTTCAGCTCCACTAATGAGATTTATTTTATTACTATGTAGGTGGTCTTTTATTTCTTAAATGCAATTAGCATACAGTTGTTGCCTGATGGTTTTATTTATTTTTGAAAGTGCCGACTACTGGACTTGCTTTCATAGTTCTCGCGTTTCCAGAATTGACTTTTGTGCTCCACAAGCCTATTTTCAGGAAATATTTTGTAAGAGGGATGATATTTTGAACTCTACTTTTAAGGCTGCAAAGTCTTCTGCTTTTTTCATTCCTTTGTCTGTTCATTAGGGGCCATTTTTAATTCCTAGATGTGTTTTTTGGAGTCAAGTTAATTTCCTTTGAAAACAAAACATTAAAAATACTTTCAGACTTTAGGCGAAGTTTATGTATGTTTATTTTATGAGATTCTATGCTATATAAGGTTTCAGGTGAGGCACTGAAATTTACATATTTGTCCCTTTCTAGGTTTTCTCTAAACATTTCCTGACGTGTTCATTAGCTGCCTACATGCATAAAAAACTATCTGACCTGCTCAGCTTCAGCTGTATGATGCCTAGAAGGTTTTAGGCTCTTATTCAAACTATGAAAAATTTCAACATTCCCATTTTTTGAGGATTACATAGATGAGTGCTATGTAGTGTTTCCAACTCCTGAGTTGTATTACAGTCTTGTTTTTTGTGATTCATGAATTTATAATTAATACTCTCAAAAAAGAAAATGGAACATTTTTGAAAATCAACATCATGCATATTGCAAACTACAATAAACATGTCAGCAAAAGTGGATATACTAACAGTTTATGGTGGCCAATTTGCTACTTTATTCTTTTTTATAAATGGACAAATTATGACTGCCCATTGTGGTCACATTAAAGGGAGAATGGTGTGGAAATTTCTGTTCTCAATAAACCCATAAAAAAGTGGACAGAACTTATTTTTAGACAGAATTGTGCTCATAATGTGAATAGTCACCTAAAATCTGCTGAGAAAAACATAATCAGTTTCACAAGAAGTCTAAAATTTTCTTTTTATCCCATTAGTCAGCCTAATAACAAGTTTTACAATTTGTCCTTGTGAAGTTCATAAAAACAATGACAAATATAAAAATGCCACACTGAAAGTTGAGGAAAAAAAAGTTTTCCACTCTTCTATATGATGTTGCGAAATTTGTTGAAGTCAGTGAAGTTAAACTACCATAACACAAACTGACCTCTGAATTCACTGAACATGGGCTGTCCTGTTGTAACAGAAGCTGCTGAGGTTTTACAAGCGAGCTGAGGCATCCCTATGCTGAATATGCTGAAAAGCAGTGGCAAACTGGTTTTCCTTTAATGTGTTGAGTGCAAATTCTTCAATATACAGAAAACTGAAATGTTAAGAATCCCTTGAGAAAAGGTTTCAGAGAAACTCAAGTAAGTCTTCATTAAATCTTCCAAAAACATTGTAATCAAAGAAGTTCTGTATGTGTCAGGGAAAGATTTTAATTAATTAGCAAATCTTTGCTTGTGAAACCTCCTTGTTTTAAGATAAAAAGAACAAAGGGCTCTGAATATCTGTACCACACAACAGATATGTCCTTTCTTCATTCAGAAGGATACATGCCAGGTAGAAATATGTCCAAATTCAGAAAATACTCTAAGCTTCCTCAAGATTTATAGGTGTTTGGATCCAAAGAGTATAATTCAGGGCCATAATAGAACCAAGTCCATATATAAAGCTAGAATCCAGATAGGAGTTTCATTACATTCTGGGAGGTTTGATTTATGTTTCTCATTCAGCCTTATTCCCCAAAATCTAACAGAAATAAAGTAACCAAGCTGAAGTGCAGTCTCACTTCAGACATTTTAAATCATATGTTAGGTTAAAGGATAATAAGATGAGGAACCAATCAAACCTTTATTCTGTATTTTTAAGTTTCTGTCTTTTAGGCAAACCACTTGCTGAGATTGTCTGCATTACTGTGGTCTGTCTCAGTCTAGAAAAGAGAAAACTGTCCCAGCTATTGTGGATCATAGCAGAAAAAGGAAACAAAATAAATGGGTGAGACTTGAGTAATGCATTCTTCTCCTCCCTGCCCCAGCTGGTTTAAACCACCTTGGCAAAAACTTCTGAAGAAAGGTTTCTAAACACAATACAGGTTGGTTGAGGAGTCCAAAAGGATATCATTGTTTATAAATTAGAGAACAATGACTCTTCAAGTCAAGGGGTATGACACAGTATTGTGGGCATGAAGAAAGTAAGAGATAAAGGACTTTGGCCTCTGAATTCTGAGGAGCACAGAGGTGCATTCAACTCTGAGCTGGTACAAGAGAGCTGTAAAAATGGGAGAAATATCAATAAAGGCTATTATCAAACTGAGAAGACTAGCAGAAGGGACTAAGAAATTCTACATTCATATTACAAAGTATTTATATTGAGATTTTTTTAAACTAAGAGTTTTGTTTTTCACCACAATGAAGTACTGTACTACTTAGTGGTGGTACCAGTATAAGAAGGGATCAGAATTTCTGGCAAAGATTGATGGCAATGATTTAATATGCTGCAGGAGACCATTCTCCATTTCAAGGAGAAAAACTGCAGATGACAATAGGTATGGAACATAAAAACCTGCAAGCCTGAGTTATTTTAAAAATTGATGCTGACTTTTGTGTACAACTATTTAAGAAGAATCAAGGTGTGTGATAAAGTTTTATCAAGAATTAAATTTGAGTATCACATATTAAGCTGCAGTTTATTACAATCATTGCCTTACCATAATCTTATTGATTCTTATCTCTGGCAAAAACATTTTCCTTTTGTGAACATTGAAAGAATTAAAATATGTTAGAAAGGAAAACTGGAAAAAAACCCATGTAAAACATGCAAAAAAACCCCAAAAAACAGCACAAATACCAGTTATAAAAGGAAATGTTCAACATAAATGCAGCACTGTTCAAAGCCTCTGATGGTTCAACCTACACAACAAACTTTAAGATGATGCTCACCTCTGGCTTTTCTGCCTAGTTTTTTAAATATATCACACCTAATATTGCTGCAACTTCCAGATCAGTAGAGAAAAGAAACGCTTTGTTGCTGAGTTTTTCTTCAGTTACATGCATTGTTGTTTTCCCCCCATAATCCTCTGCATTCTGTCAAGCATTTTATAGCTTGACAGAATATAACTCTGTAATTTATAGTTTATAAATATTGACAGAATCATGGCTTTTGTTAGCACGTTACCCATGGTATAATCATTTTAATACCAGAAGTATGTAAAGCAAACCTCTGTTATGGCTTTGGATTCCTTTGGCACAGTATTTATACGTTCACAACATTCACTTATTTATTTATCTGCCATATATTTCCTATCTTCAGGTAGATTTTTGTAAATTGAATCCTCTTCTAACAAAAATATAAAAATCATACATAGCATTTTCTTGGTACTTCAGGATGCACATCAGCCTTCCAATGAACTGTTAATAAACTAAATTTCTCCTTAGTGCATTTTCCACAGTTTTTTTTTCTTTCTAGACAAAATGCTATGCAAAGAGATTTCTCTATAGATAATGAATTGGTTAATGAAAAATGGTGCTAAGAAGGTTATTTGATCCACTAAACCACTGGCAATAAAATACAGATGCTTATATCTGTCTCAGATGTTTTTTAAAGACTGTGTGTGGACAGACTGATGTTAATAATCCTGAATTTCTATGGTGGTAAAGAGTAGTATTTATCCAGTCTCACAAGGTTGATATCTTTCTGTCTATCTGTCCTCACTCCACCTGCCCATGAAGGGAAAAATAACTGTAAAGAAGAAATGTGTGCAAAGCCTTTCAGTATCCAAAGGGGCTACAGGAGAGCTGGAGATGAACCTTTTAGAAAGACACAAAGTGGCAGGACAAAGGGCAATGGCTCAAAACTGAGAGGGCAGGTTTAGAGGACAGGAATAAATTCTTTCCTGCAAGGTTGGTGAGGCACTGGAACAGGCTGCCCAGAGAGGTTGTGGATGCCCCATCCCAGAAGCGTTCAAGGCCAGGTTGGATGGAGCTTTGAGTAGGTAGGAGGTGTCCCTACCCATGGCAGGGCGTTGGAACTGCATGGCCTTTCAGGTTGCTTCCAACCCAAACCATTCTGTGACTCTGTGATTTTTCCTGTGCTCCACAAACAAACGTGGCACTTAGTGCAGTGCAAGCCTTATGCTTTAAAGCTTCCCCTGGAATTCTTTTTACAATAACAAAGGAATAAAATTATTACTGGAACTATGGTATGCAAGCACAACATGCTGATAATCTTATGTAGATTTTCAGTACCCTCATGTCCATTCAGAAAAGCTGTTAAAAAACAAGCAGAGTTGTTCACTTCTTGAAGGTCTTGAAAAAAACAAGCAGGAGTTCTAACTTGCAGTTTTACAGAAAGTTGTCAGACATCCATGAAGACAAAGCCAGATCTTAAATGGGTAAATACATCTTAGCCACAGGTTATAAAGCAGATACAGATGTACAAAACTATCAAGACAGGAAAACAAAAGTTTGGAAGAACAGTGAGAAAAGCTTTACATTTTTGCATAACAGGAAATCCACTGAACAAAAAAGAATTACAAATAACCACTAACATGTCTCATTTGCCTTAAAGAAATACAAAAGCTCCTAAAATGAGAAATAACATCATTGAAAAAGAACCACAAAATGAAGAATTTTATTTCAAAAAATGTCTTTGAACACAGCAGCTCAGTGCACAGAGAAGATGATGCAGTTGAAGACAAAGAACTGCTAAAATAGAACTGAAATAAAAGCCAAGATGAAATAACCTCCTCAAGTTCTGATGCTGGCAGACAAATACCATTCAATAAAAGTTTTCCAGCAATGACAATTATCCCATAGGGCTTCAAAATGATTTATATACTCACAAGAAGAATACGTGTGAGAACAGTGTTCCAGATTGCTGAAAATTAGCAAGAGGGGAAAGGAGGTACCAATCACTTCCAAATCAGTTAATCTGAATTCTTAAAAAGATCTTAGAAAAGGCCTGAGTTTCCAGATCTAGCCCAGGACTTTTTGAAACCCATAAGCATAGAAACTCTTTAGCTCCAAAACACGGGTTTAGGAAAGAAAAGGGATAAAGTAATGTCCTGATTTAAACTGAATTATAATCTAACCTTACAATTTGGGGTTTGGAGACACACTATCTGGAATCTGCGTGCTCCACGAAAATCTCCCACTGCATGGAGAAGTGACATGCACAAAATGCACAATCCCATGGAAAGGTGCAGCAGCAAGCAGGCAGACAAGGGCCTGAAAGGCTGATCAACAGGAGTAACAAACGTAGAAGTCATAGGTGCAGGGTTCAGCTCAGGAGGAAACACCCTTGTACCAGAAACAATGAGGAGCCCCTTTGACAGAGTACTGAGGACAGAAGTTTTACTGCCTCTTAAAACCAGGAGTGGTCTCAAATCCTTGCAGTGCTCTCCTGCTGTGCAGCAGTGTTTTCCCTGGAAGGAAGAAAGTGGACAGGACGGAACAGGATCAGTAACCAACATGAGGCTAAAGAAAAGCTACTGTCATCAAAGAGTGCCAGATGATCTGACAGGAACAAAACGAGAAAAGTATGACAAAGAAGATTAACACTTTCTCCTCTTCCCTTGATCCTGAAAGAATCCCAGTGTACCAGGCTAAGAGAGACAGACAGAGGCATAATCCAGACCAGTTTGCCATTCTAGTGAGAAGAGCAGTGGAAAAGTCATATCTCAGAGCCTGGCTGAGCCCTGCAGCCTGCCAAGTCAGTAACAAGGTCTTTGTTGAAAAGATCTGGGTACAATTTGGATCCCTGAATATCTGTCAGAGAGAGGATGGAGTACAAGATCACCACTGGTATACCTTTTTTCCCTTTACTATAACCACCAAGATCAGTGGTGCTGCCATCAAAGCAACCTCAGAGGCCACACTTAAATGCACCCCAACATTTTCCAGATTGCTGTCTCTTTACCTGATAACATGATTCCAATTATGATTATTACTATTCCAATTGGATTTAGAGAAGAACCTACATGTCTGAAAGCTGACATTTTTCAAATTACATCATTTGATTTAATTAAAATACTGACTCTTCTAATAAATTTCTCATTTGTGTTATATATGAGCACTAGATACTCAAATCCTTGAGAAATTTAAACTTAACAAGATGGCCAGCATGTCAATGGGACTTATTTTACAACTCCTATGACCTCACCCAACAATCCTTATGTGCAATGCAAAAATAATAGCTCTGAGGTTTATTCCTCTTCTTCTTACATTCCCCCACAGTAGACAAGTCCATAAACCAATGCAACAGACATGTGTTTAAAAGGGTTAATAAGACTTAATTAAGGAAGACTTAATTAAGACTAATCAGGACAAGACAAATCCCTATTTTGACAAGCTTCTCATCAACAGCAGTACCATTCACTTACAGTACAGTGATGGACAGTTTAACTAAAGGCACAATATACTCTGAAGAACCTTTTTATTACTGACAGTAATACTTGGATTAAAATTAGCACAGCATGATTTTTAAATCCCAAATTGAGTCTGCAGAGAAGGCAGTTAAAAAAGGGTGAGTTTTTTTTTATACTCACAAACTGAGCAAACTTGATCTGGAAGTCATTAACAGATAATAAACATAACCTTCCCCCACTTACTCCCAAGATGCCATCTCTACAGTCACTTTTCAGCATACAGTTGTATTTTTACAACTTGTCATCCTACAGAGAAAAGCCTCACAGGCTTTCATTTTATCCAATTTCTCCCTTACTGGTAAGGAATTACTGCCTTCTTTTCAACAGGACTCAGTTCCTAACAAGGAAAAAGAAGTGGAATGAAAGGAGAAGAAAAATTTGGTTTGCTTAGTGAAAAGGTTACAAAGTCCTCTTTAGGATGACAAAAGCCATTCTGAAAAGAATGTAAAAGATTAAAGCAGGTCAGCTTTAAAGTGAGCTGCAATAGCTGTGTCATGCAGCCCATTATGGAAAAGACTCAAGAGAACCAAAGGCAGCCACTACTTCTCACAAGATCTTTTCTTACCAAAAAAAAAAAAAATCCGTAAATCAGCTTTGGAAATTTTAAACTACTCTTTCACAGGAAGTATCTGCACCCTTTTGGCATCCCAAACCAAATGGCTTCTTTTGTATGACAGCCTTATAAATGAAATTGTAATCTGGTTTTCTGCATCACAACTGGCCATAGTCTACGGTCAGACTAGGCTTGGAGATGCACCTTTTTTAACTCCTTACTTTCCCAACAGAAAAACAATTAATTTGAAAACAGTAAAATTGATGGGCTAATTAAATAACTTACATAAATAGAACTTAAAAAGCATTAAGGGTTCTATAGATCGGAGCCTGTTTTACTACATTAGGATCCACAATCTTTTATTTTGTCATCAAAAAAAGCTGAAGAGCTTATCCTCACTATGTAAGGGTAACTTATCTTTTCTCACTGTGTAAGGGACACAAAATTTGACATGACACAAACATCGCTGTAGGCACACAGTTTGTGGAGATTGGGAGTGGAGCTGCGTTGTGGCACACAGTTTGGGGTGACTGGCAGTGGGGCTGTGTTGTGGCACACAGTTTGGGGTGACTGGAGTGGAGCTGCGTTGTGGCACACAGTTTGGGGTGACTGGAGCGGGGCTGTGTTGTGGCACACAGTTTGGGGTGACTGGAGTGGGGCTGTGTTGTGGCACACAGTTTGGGGTGACTGGAGTGGGGCTGTGTTGTGGCACACAGTTTGGGGTGACTGGAGCGGGGCTGTGTTGTGGCACACAGTTTGGGATGATTGGAGTGGGGCTGTGTTGTGGCACACAGTTTGGGGTGACTGGCAGTGGGGCTGTGTTGTGGCACACAGTTTGGGGTGATTGGAGTGGGGCTGTGTTGTGGCACACAGTTTGGGGTGATTGGAGTGGGGCTGTGTTGTGGCACACAGTTTGGGGTGACTGGGAGCGGGGCTGTGTTGTGGCACACAGTTTGGGGTGACTGGGAGCGGGGCTGGCCGAGCCTCATCCCCAGTGGGCACAGCTGTGAGAAGCAGGTGAGCAGCATTGACAGCAATGAGCCATGGAGTGCCCAGGGGCACTGACCAACCACAAAGGGAACAGAGGGCACACAGGTGCAGTGCAAGAACCATGAGGGTATGAAAGGTGGGGATAAAGAACAAGTAGGGTAGACACTTAAAGCCTTCTGAAGTGGTGTGGTGTTACTCTGAATGGGTTGAAGCCTTCTGAAATTGTATGGTGACACTGTGTATTGTGGCCATCTCAACTGCGACAAATACTGCAACACATTGTATCACCTGTTTCTTTTATTTGAAATTATCTACATTGTAGCTGCTATGAGTCTTGGAGAAACATTGATTTGTTATAAGAAGTAAGAACTAGTGACCCAAGGAATATCAAAGGGAAAGATGTTCAGTACTGAAAGGAATAAGTGCAAGATAAGTAAAACACAAAGCATCAAACAGGGGCTGAATATTCAAAATTTGATATTCAAGAAGAGATCAATGATAGAATGATATTTTGCAACATAACCAACACATAATTCTAACACAGTTCTAATGAAAAAGAACAATTTGGTCAACCGGATGCCACTCATTTCCTCTGAATCTTCTCAAACCATTAAGAAAAAAAAAAAGAGAGAGAGAAAGATGGCTTTCTAAACAAGCCTACAGAGCCAAATTATGCAGGCTCTGAGTAAGAGTAGAACTAGATAATTTAAAAATTATCTAGAATTTGCTATGAGTTCCTTTTTATTAAAATGTAGAATCTATAGATTAGTAAGTCTGCTTATCAGCAGATAAGAAGACATTAAAAATCAAAATTAAGAAATTGAGAGTTTGTATGACTGTCACCAGACAGCTTAATGCTGCATCTGCTTTACTCTAGTTGAAAATCTGACTTCTCTCAGCAGAACAAAAAAAAAAAAAAAAAACCAAAACCCAACATATCTGGATTGTTTCCTGTTACAACAGAAGAATACAAGAATAGCTGTACTCGGTCAAACCAAAGGTACACAGAGCGCAAGATCCAATTTCCAGCTCTGACCAACATCGGATGCCTAAGGAAGACTAAGAACACAGCAAGCACGCAGCGATATTTCCACAGAAATCTCTCATGGCCACAAGCATTTTGTGGCTCAGGAACCAGAGGTAGTGACTCTGACAGCTCTGTACAAGTTTCTTCAAACTACACTTCAGTAATCCTAAGAACTTTTTAAATTTTAATATTTACAGTGTCCTTTGGTGCTTAATAATATTGCATAAAGAGCCATTTTTATTTTAGTTTAATCTGATATTCTGGTAGTCTTGCTTGTTTGAAAATTCAGAAATAATCAGAGGACTTCTTGTGGCATACAAAATCTTGCTATAGACAGCTGAAGAATTTTGTATATTAAGATGTCTTGCAAACAAAATCTTGCTGTTCTCTCATTTCATGTTCCTTTTCCTGATTCTGCTCATTTAACACTTCAAAACTAATAGAGAACAATTTCCATTTTCTGGAAGTTAGTTCTTATACTATAAACAAAACCTGTAATAGAACTCTTATCAAATATTTTGATGTTAGATTATACTTTTCTGAGAGATGATTTTGCATCTTTTAGCCAGACAAAAATCACCCATTCTAGACAGGTCAAAGTGTTACCTGGCATTCAGGTACATTCAATCCACAAGTAACCCAATACCATTAGAATGTCCTGTGCAAGCCTGCTACTGCAGTTTAATATCTTCCTGCTGCTACCACTGCTGCCCAGACTTCTTCCTCTACAGACCCAATACTGTTGCTATCAACAGAAGGATTTATTCTCCTCTCAATTACTTTGTTTCTTAGAAGCCAAATTTTACTGTACAACACATACTAAGTAAAAAAACCACCTGGAGTTCAGTGATCACCTTGATCCTTAAAAAGAGAAATTTTCCTCCCAGGAAGTGTGGGAAATCTTTCAGTCCAGGCTGCTTTAGGTCTGCTTCATCTCAGTGGCACAGCTACTACACTGCTCTCAATTCCAGAGTGGTTTCAGGAATAGGGTTATTTAGGTCTGAAGTCTTCTGAGAGAACTGCAAATTGTCTGCTGCATATGAGCAAAACATACTTCATCTTTAATGATCAAAGCTGTTGGTATTTTCATCCCACCAGAAATATCAGCAATCAGCACTAGAGGTGCATCTCAAGTTTGTAGTTGACATTCAGTACTTTGAATTGGCGGCTTTCAGTGAACAAGCAATTGGGAGCTCTTGTGCTTTCAACATTGTTACTTATATATCATCCTTAGGGTTATCTCCCACACACAATTGGGAAACAGTATGGAAACTTGACCTACAGCTATGTGATGACCTAACAAAATATGGCAGTAAGAGTAAAAACTTGAAACAAATCTGATTGTATTAACTCAGTGTCTTTGTTGACATCTTATCTCACCAATATCCTAGTGTGTGGTGGGAAGGAATGAAATGTGTTCCCAGCTGAATGACCTGAAAGCATCTTGAGTGATGTTCAGACTAGATCAGCTGCAGAGAAGACATGCAGGCCACCCAGACAGACCAGACCTTGTGACTGCCCTCCAGAAGATTTTGTCTCCTTTGCAGTGCAAGGTAATAATTGGATCAGAGTGTGGCTTTAACATCTGCTGCTGGTTGATATCTCTGACTGGCCTTTCCAGCTTCAATCTGAGATACATTTTGAGCATTATTAATTTCCATGACCTAGTGTCAAAGTCTGATAGGGAAAGTGATCTGGTTGTGTTATCTTCCAGTATTTAATATCAGTTCTGGATAGAAACAGCTGGAAACAATATCACTTTTGCTATAATAAATTTTCAGAGGAATTTGTTGAAAATATCACATATGTACAAAGAGCTGATTTCAAAAACAGACTTATAAACTGAAGGTGTAGAGGAAAAGCCACATGAGTAAACTGCTCGAGATGAGTACCTGATCCTGTTGTACACGACATATTCACAAGTCAATTTATACCTTAGAAAGTCATATGGAAATCTAGGTTCAAATTCTGAACCAAAATTTTCTAATTAAATGAAGTCCAGTCAGATTATCTCATACTTACTATTTATTTATCATTGAACTGTGGATGGGCTCTGCAATATCTCTTCATGTGCAGCTGTCATTGATTTCAGTAGATGCTTAGCATGCAGAAACTTAGAATGAACTCTGAGTCTGCTCTAGTATCATGCACAAATTGTACTATATAAGCTTTTACTCTGCTGGGATTTTTCCAACTTAAATGAAAGCATTTAACTCTTAAAACTGTTTTTGATTTAAAACCAGAGTACCTAGGCTGTCATTAGTTATTGCAGCATGCCATGAAATAACCACAAATGAAAGTAAGAAATGAGGAATTATTAACAACTGAAAGTGAGGCTTTATTTATAATTACCTAGTCAAAAAAGTATGACAATTTTGATGGGTCAAGTTCCCCTGCTCCTTTGATGAGATGAGGCAAATGAGTGTTGCATGCCTATCTAGGAAATTCCACCAGCACTGTGTGCACTGTCAGAGATTACACGGTGGATGAATGCTTCCAGAACCTCTCCAAGCAGCACTTGCATGCTGGCAGGAAAAAAAAATGTCTCTCTCTGTTTTCAGCTTGGGAGGTACTAACAAAATATTTCAGCCAACTAGAGCAGCAATTTTAGGGTACAGAAATGGGCTAAGTCCAAATAAAAAATTTAGAAAATAAATTTGCTCTTTTATTGGCCATGAAGTAAAGTGCTTTGCATATTTTTGCATGATAGAAGAATAAAAGGAGATATGTGTATTGTTTATTTCTTTCTGATTAAATACTGCAGGTAATCCTCTGACTAACAGCGAGAGCAGTACTGGCAAGAGAAAGCAGATGAATTTTTAACATGGTGGCAGAAGTTTTTATATGGGAGTCTTGGAAACTGGGGAGTAATATCTTGGTCATTCAAATATGTGTACATAAAAAAACACACCTCAAAAACAGGTACAGAAATTCTGTTTCCCATTACTGCCACTCAGATTTCAAGAGACTTTTGAGTGAAAGAGCAACTTCCAAGAGGCTTTAGGAATTCAGCTTGCTTCCATTTTTTCATTAAATTATGAAACACTCCAAGGCCTTTCTATTCTCTGAGGCTATTGGAGGCTTAATAAAAGGAGGGAGCTAAAATTCTGTTTCTAATTATTACAGTAATTTTGAATGAACAACTATCAGGTGATGAGAACCTGGTAACACTTTAATACATTCCTTGATTTTTGAAGATGGAAGCAGAAAAGAACTGGTGCAGTAACTGGAACTCAAATCTTTCTGAGATCTACTTTTCTTAGAGCAAATATCTAAAACTACTTAATGTTTCTTCCTGAAAGTGCCAATATGTAATACCAGATTTTCCACACTTCTGTATTTCTTGCACAGTAATGAGAAGTCTGCTTTTTTTCTCCCTGTCTGCTTGAGTGCCAGAAGATAATTTATAGTTCTTAATTCTTCATTAATAATTATTGCCACTAATACAGCAATCTGAGTCCTTTTAGAAGAGTTTATTACAGATATGCTCTCTTAGAAAGCATCCAAGTTGAACACAAATTTAATCATACGTGATTATATTATTTTGAGGGTCTGATACTTTAGTTCACACACAATTATTTTCTGGATACAGACTCAACATCTGAGCAAAGATAGCATGTACTTCTGTAGGTATTTTACTGGCTCCCATTCTTCAATCTAGTATGAGGTGTCAAAATATGGATTGTACTTGTCTGCAGTGTCAAAGTAAAACAAAAGCATTGTAATAAATTTAATCAGCAAAGATTTACATTCTTGCAAATGATGGTATCTCTGGCAGTGACAATTAGCAACTTCATTAGTGCAGTCACGCAGCTATTGCTGCTTCTAAGTGGAGGGGAAAGTTAGAGCTGCAGTACTCACCAAGATAGACAATAAAGCACAGATTCTCCTCTTTTTTATGTAAATCTGTATCTTCCTTTTGATCACCTGAAATGCAGGAAGCAGGTTTTGGTTAATAGAAATCACTGTCTTGCATGAGGGTTATGAATAGAATATCATTTCAGCTTTGGTCCTTATCTCTAGTACTGCTCACTAAACTGTACCATCAATTTATAGATTAGAACATCCAAATTCACAAAACATTTTAGCCTAAAATTGCAGTAAAATCAGAGCAAGGAAGGAAGAAAGAATCATTAACTTTTTTTCCTTTAAAATGAATCATGACTGGGAAAGCATGATGCTAACCATTGTAACAGTAATACAATAGTTACTGTTGCCCAGAGGCACCAGAAATCCATCTCCATTTAAAAAGCAGCTTCCTTGCCACACACACAAATGTATCCTCAGAATAGCAAAAAGCTGGAACAGGTGCAGAGGGCCAGGGAATTGCATGTGTACACTGGCATGTGGCAGAGGATCGGGCCAGAGTCCAGCTCTGTGACACCAGGCACTCTTCTACAACTTGAAACTTTATCTCCAAATATTTAATTTACACATTTATCGGTTTGCAATCAAAAATAATAATTAAAAAGAAAGTCCAAGTTAAACTCCTAGCCTGACTAATTTCTTCAAGAAGATGACAGAAAAAAATTAATCTATCAAGGAATACAACTGACTGAATCCACACCAGCCCTAATTCCCTTTTCACTCTTGTGAATAGAGTAAAACAGCCATAAAAAATTAAATAGGAAAGCTGCACTACACAGCCTTTAAATTGTGAGGAAAAGTAACATTTTAACTTAGGTTATAAAATATTTCCTTTATTATGAAATATGGACTAAATATACAATGAATTCTGAATTAACATGAATTTCCTTGGACTGAGGAAAACAATACATTGATTTTAGAAAATCATTCTGCGATAGTGTTTAATTTTAAAACAAATCTGGCCTATTCCAAGAGTAGTTAATCAAAAGGGATTGATTTCGAACAGCTGTTATTGTTTGAAAAGTTATTATCTAGGAATTTTGTATTGATTTAAAAAGGCATCTGTTTCTAGAACGTGTAAAGCTTCGATAAAGCAGAGATAATTTATCTGCTTTCATTTTGTACAATAAAGCTGCTCTTAATATTCTTATCTTATAATATTGGATGTTAAATAGAGTGACTTTATCACATCATCAGTTTTTAAGGAAAATCATTGAAGTCAGGTGGGTTTTCTGTTTCAGAGCAGAGGAATTATGTGATCCACTATCTCCTTGTAGTGAGAAAGTGGAAGAAAATTAACAAAACAGAAAAGGTTGTAGTATGCCACTGATTTATGAATAGATTGCCCTTTAAGAAAATGAGAAATTTTGCTTTATAAACTAACCCTAAGTTTATATTTCATGATATCTTTTTGGAGAAAGTGAGTTCACACCAAATACTTCTTTTAGTATGTCTTCTACTTATCATCCAGCTTATTTACTCATTTATTCAGCAAAATTCCAAATTGGCACCATATACACAGAAAGAACAATTTTAGGAAACCAAACACTTCTTGAGCCAAAGGAAAAATTGAACTAGCTTCCATAAACAAGACAGTAGCATTTTTCAAAATAGGTGGAGCAAAATTATTTTCATGGGGGAGAAAAGGAGGGGAAGTATACTGAAAAATTTGGCAAAAAGAACATCTGCTCTGACAATGAAGTCAAGAAGAGAATTGGGAAAAACTACACGTTTGAGCTGCAACCAGCTGAGCATTATATTGGGGGTGAGGTGGGACATAAAAGTAGTTCTTAAAAGTTGCAGAAGTTCCATGACTTCATAACTTACTGAGCCTTTATCCCATTCTAGAAATGTGTTTTATTTAACAATTTATATGCTGTTCCTAAGTACATGTACACAGAAAATCAAACAGATACATTCTTCTGTAAATAGTACCAAGAAAAGGAAAAATATGACGACAAGAGGGGAAAACCAGAAAGCAAAATGCACACTTGAGATACAGCCCAAGCAGTTGATCTCATTCTAAAACTTCCTGCAATGAGGCCACCTGCACTTAACTCCACGATCTATGGCTATATCACTTCACAGCCATGGAAAAAACCTACATCTCTTCTCTGTACTTCTCTTTCCCCAGCTATGATATCAAATTACAAGGACCTTATCTGTCATTTCTTCAGAATGCCTGCTGCTTGCATATGGCTCTTGGTACGCAGTCAGGAAACTCTTTTTCTAAAGAAAACCACCAAATATCAGAAATCATATATCTACATATAGGAAGTTTTATTTCCTTTTCATTATTTACAGTTATTCCTCAAGTATCCTGAAAGCATTTATATAGATACATTGTGATACATATAAAAAACATACTAGAGGAGGCACTTAAAGGAGACCACAAAAAAATAAGCCAAGGATCTGGTAAGACAAATTTTGTTTGTATTTAGGATACAATTTCAACATCAGAAACAATGCACACCATCTACAACCTGAAGAGCACCCCAGACTGGAAACTTGTTTCAGTATCCACAGCTTGAAATGGGCTACTAGGGAAATCTAAATGTGCCAAAGGGACAGTACAGTGATTCTCCACCTCCTCCTTCAGTAGAAAGAAAAATATTTTTTGATTCAAGAAACTCCTTTCAAAATGAAACATTCTAAAGATGAGAATGGTTTTTAAAATACAAATTAAATTCTAGAATTACATAGTGTCAAACAGGAAAGAAAGTAAAACAAATAATTAAATCCAGTTCACAAAAGCAACCAGGAATGTAGCATAAGTTCAAATGAGAGCAAGGAATATGACTTGATAATCTTCTGGAGATTCTCTCTTGTAAATGGGTGGCTGAGAATACAACATTTCACCAGTTTAACCAACTCCATATTTCAAGATGCTGGAATAAAATTATGCAAAGAGTCCCTCTGCCAGCATAAGGCTTTGATACTATATATACCCTGCACTTGTTCCTGGTTTAGTTAAAAATGCAAACCAAAAACTTCAGTGATGAGAGATATTACAGCTCCCCTGCTTTAGTGTGCAGTCATTGGATATCCCTGACCTGATATTCTGACCTTGAGCACAGATCATTCAAAGAAGTTCAGACACAGAGTTTCAAAAGCTTAGCTCCTCTGAAAATTGCATTGCTTTGCTCTGATGTTTTATATAATTTATTCTCTTAGAACTGTGAAGAAAATGGCTTGTTTTATTACAGAGAATAAAACCATGGAAGTGTTTAAATTAAGAGCAGAGTTTCTTAGAGAACTAGAGAGACCTGCTGCTGAGTTTCACTTGTACATCTTCTCCATACTCTCTTACCAAGAACACAGACCTTTAGGAGGATTCCACTAACAGCGACTGCAGTTACTGTTCTCCAAAACATAACCATTCCTATCTAAAAACTGATATTGCAAATTTTTAATATTTCTTTTCTTTTTGGGCTTTAGCTCTTCCTAACACCAGGTTAGAGGAGAAAGAAGGTCACGAATATCAACTATCACTTGTAAATTTAGTCTCTAAAATAATTAATGTATAACTCTTTCATCCTGTCAAGAATACCACTCCTTACTTGATCATACCAATTTAAGAAATGCTACAACCTTCTTCATTGAGAAACTTCGCTGAAGAACCAAGGTAGAAGCAGGTGTATATCAAAGAGATGGTTACAATAAATATTTGGAAGGCTGAATGAAATTTTTAGATAGCTCTGATAACAGAGGATTCTTCCTCAACAAATAGGAGTATGTTCTGCCCACCTCTCAAAGCTATTTTTAAAGAACAGCCTCTTCAGTTTATTCTGCTATCTTATGGAATTCTAGTCTGGAGATGGCTTCAGAATGATACACTTTAAAGTGGCAATGCCATTATGAATGTGACTGAGAGGTCCACACTTCAACAAACACCTTGTCAGCAAAAGTATTGGGAGCAGCTGCTTTGCTGGACCATTCCTGTGGAAATTGCAGAGATACAAAGCTTCAATTACTAAATATGCATTAGTTAGAGAAACAGTAGAAATCTCTCCTCTTGGCTGCTGGCTTAAACCAAGACAGGAAATACAGAAAACCAGTCCTACCACTTGAAGGTGGTTTGGCAACCCATCTGAGTTTATCTGCTAGCACAGTTTGTAATAAAATAACCACTGTCACTTTCTGGCGGTCTTACCATATATGCTGAGTATTGAATCAACTAACAAAGTGAAGAAAAACAAGAGCAAGACCTCCAACTCTGTCACCTCTAGAGGCAGAACTAGGTCAAATAAAAGGCAGAAATAAAGACATCTAAACCAGCACTGGCATTGTTTTACCCAACCTCTTTGTCAAGTGATTGCTTCAGTTTGCACAACTGTCAGTTTTGCACTGTCTATAAGTACTGAAATGCTCAGACACTTCAGGAATTGCTGACAGTTCGAAGGGTTCGCCTACGTGGATGTCAGATATTCTCTGCCATAAGGACCCAGGGTGAGTTTAATCTACAAAGAGATCAGTTGGCCAACATCATTAACACACTTCTACAAACAGTGGATAAAACAGTTTTAAATTACCAGAAGTTGCATCATTACAGATTATTATTTTAGCATTGTTAGCCTTCTATAATATGATGTTGCTCCCTCTGGAATACTGATTAAAATAGGAAACAGATGTGCTTTTCATGACCAGATTGAAAAAGATAAACAACCAGAAAATCAATTCAAATAAAAAGGATACCCTGGGGGTGTTTCTCGAAACTAAAGAGGGAGAAGGGTGGGGTAGGAACTGAAAAACACTCAAACCCAGAAATCTCCTCTTTCACAAAAAAAAAAAAAAAAAAAAAAAAAAAAAATTCCTAAGAAACATGAAGCAATCTAGTTCTTTAGACACCTATTTTGATTATACTCCAACGCACCATTATCTTAAAACCGGGTGTACCGGCCAACACTAAACAAAGAAAAATCTCTATTTTCAGTTTTGCTCATAAATCCACAAGAAATAAAGCTCACAGGAAAAAGTCTAATTTACATTTAGACCTCAGTGTTTTACAGGAACACCACTTTGGTTTACTAGACTGTAAGTAAGATAATTTTTGGAACCTACATATCAATCTTCAACTCCAGAGAGGCACTAAATGGAAATCTTTGTGCCAATCCTGATGGGAGCTCTTTTTCTGCTAAATGCAGGCGAGTATCTGCAATCTTGAAGATTAAGTATGACTTAATGGCACTGCTTTGCAGAGTAGACCATCTGTTTCTTTACACGGAATAGAAAAGAACAAAATTTTGAGTCACAAAGGAACAGGGATCACAAACTACAAAGGAAAATAAAGGACCACTCCTCAACATCACAGATTCTACTGCAGATAGTGTGGCCCTAATGAAGCCATATTTTTTCCCTTGAACCTTTACATCTAGGCCAGGAACCAGAGACCAGTGAAGAGGGTGGCAGTTTCCTTTCGCAAGCATGGAGAAGGGATTTCTTCATTGGGTAAATAATTTCAAAAATAGATTAAAAAAATTCTCTCTCACATATCTACCCTATTTTCAAAAGAACCAGAAGAGAGACTGGGTTAGCCCTGTTGAGCACCAACTCTAACGAGCACTGTCCCAGTAGTGTCATTTTGCTGCAGCTGAGTGTCACTTACAATGGGAAATGCACAAGCCACACAATCAGGCCTGCAAAACTTGAAAGAGCACACCACATAAAGGTAGAAGGGATAACTTAGAAATAACTTATTTCTTTTAGCGTCTTACTTTTTGGGTGAACAAAGCTCCATGACCATGCAGGTACAGTAATCATACCATCCCTAGAAGAAGTCCTTCACTGCAGGTTACCAAAGCCAAAATACAAATTTTGAAATTAAAGATTTCATGCACTACAGCCTAATACATATTTGATTTGCCAAATTATTTCTCTTAGATATATTTTGAAAAAGCAACAGACAGAAGAAGAGTGGATTTGTATGAGAAATTCCTTGATCTCTTTCTGTATCTTCTCCAAGTGACTTCCAAGGCTCCCCTTTTTCCTCACTCCCATTTCTTCTGACATACTGCATACATTAGGATCTCCTTACTTTCCTCTGTTCTGTCTTATATCTCTCTCCCTCTTCCTGAGAACTCACCAATTTTTGTCCATTATTTCTTCTCTTCCACAATTTATAATGCTCCTAATTTTCCTCTTGCCATGGCTGCTTCTCCATTCTCTTCCACAGCACCCCCTCGTACATTAACAACCCTTTTGGGATACTTCAGGAAACCCATCACTGCCTTCATGCAGAAGTTTGCAGTCTGTGTACTCAGACAATAACCTTCCTGAGAAGCAGCACTAGTGAATGTTGGTATTGGAACAAAGGTCCCTTTTCCGAGACATCCGCAGCTACATTTGAGATGCTGGTGCCAACTGTGTAAATCAGCAATTACAGCTATCAATTACTCCAATATCAGAAGAAAATTAAGATCATAAACTCAAACATAGAATTTTGGAAACACCAGAATTAACATTTTTCATGAAGCCTTACTTCAGCTCATGTGGGTACACAGCTGATCCTTCTTGGCATTATGACATTTTTTTCCACATCTATATAACATGAGACTCCTATACCTTTTTTCTGCTTTTGAAGTAATGGCTATCAAAATCATGTTGGTATTGGGGATTATTGATAAAACCTCACAATCCTCACAGAAGAGTCAGAATTGTAACAAGCCCCTAAATTTCAGGACACTTTGAGAGAGCTGTCTTTTTCTCCACAGGTTTCTCATCAATAAAAGCTATAAAAAGTGTTAGCCACCATTAGGAATAACGAGGAAGGGCACAGAATACTTACTTGAGGAAAAAAAAAATGGAATCTGTAATTTAAGATTATAGAACACATGTTCAATTCGATAAACCATTCATCAGAGACATTTAGAGACCAAGAATTCATACCAGACACTGCCAACTTATTGTTCACGTCTAACAATGCTATGAAACAAACAAACAAACAAAGGCATGACCTTCGGAGAGGAATTTTATTGAAATGTGGTTGACTAGCAAAAAACTGCATGTCAAAATTTTTTTTTTAATAGCTTTTCAGTAACTTCCCTTTAATATTTTCATCTTCTTATTCTGGAGCTTTCAGACAACTGGATTAAAAAACCCACAAAAACTTGTTCAGTTGATTGCAGTGTCAAGGGACTACCATATTTTGTACCTCAGCACGGTGGAGTTTAGCACAGTGACTTCAGCACTGGAGCCAATACACATAGTCAGTGTGAAAAAAGTTTTCATAAAGTCATGTCAATAGAAGTTTTCTACTCCAGAAAAGACCTCTGTTACAATAACCTACTGTCAAGCATGGCAGAGATAACAGAGATCCAAGAGGTACACAAACTAGACAGATGCTGCACTCAACCCAATATCATAAAAGGCTGATGAAGGGAATTTACCACTACACTAGACAAATTCCTATCAGAGAATCAAGTTTTCCCTCCTCTTTTATAGGTGAGGAAGGAATACACAGATTCTTCAGTCACAGCTCTTTACCCCGCTCTTTCTAACACCTCCCAAATGTTCTACATTCCAACTTCACAGAACAGTAATATTTAGGTTTGTGGAGAATACTTTAGTTGCAATGGACAGTCTTTGACAAAGATATGAAAAACTAGCAACTAGCATTATTGTTAAAAGGGTAGAAATTATTTTAGTAATGTGATAGTTATGACAAGCAAAGTAAGGCAGGAGTTGGGAGGCAGATCAGAACAACATCGGGTCTGATAACAATCTGTTTCAATGCCTGACCCTCATCAGTCGCTGACAAAATTCAATCCTTGCTGATGCCACAAGCCAGGTAAATAATCATCTAACAGAGCAACAGCTGCACTGGCAGGCATTTCAACTCTTGGAAGCAGAACTATTCCCAGAAAGAAGGTATCACTCCTGCAATCTACAGAACTATACGTACAGAGGAGCAGGATGGTTCATATTGCAAATAAACAGCACTATCTGGTAACCCTCAGTCTAGGCATCTTTAAATTACAGCCAGTCTGAAATCAATAGTGTCCTTTCTTGCCTAATTCTCTTGAGGGAGCTCTGGAAGAAAATGCAGTTTTGACATAGCCTCAATTTGCCCTTTGAATGCAAAGGTATTTTGACACTTTTTCTTCCTTTTATAATTAGAAAAACTGGCTCACCAGTCCATGCCCACACCAAATGCCTCAGGAATGATGGTGACATGCTCGTTGTAACCCTGCACGTGATATGCTGAACTGCACTCAGATCCTAGCACTCCACATCCTTCTTTCACACCCTTACCAGATTATGAAATGACTATTCTGGCCTGAATTTACATAGGAATTAGTAGGATATCATGGAGTTCATTATCAGTAAGTGAGGGAATGGAAAAAGTGAAGGAATGTGGTGGAGTTCACTCTGTAAGCCAATTACTAACACAGATTCCCTAGGAATGACACCCTTTTACTAGATTCCCTCAGTTTAACAAATGCTTATCTACCACTCAAATGGCAAACAGCTGGAAAACCTTACATTTTTGGGACTAAGTGGTGTCCCTGTCTCTGACAGATGGGTAATAAATAAAGCAATCATTACAGAGAATTGCTCTTACTCCGAGTCAACTGGTGAGTTTTGAACTCTACAAGGACCACAGCTTTACAGGGGAATAGAGTAGTTTCCCCATAGGTTGTTTTGCTTTTAGAACACATGTAACAATAGCCCATATAATTAGCTGAAAGTTAGCAAGGTCTTACTCCAGCTGTTTCTCAAAGTAAAATAATAAATACACAGTAGTCATCCAGTAGCATTTCTGCCATACACAGTCCCACCTTTTGTTATTTTCTATTTGTTGCATTGATTGTACCAACCTGCTTTATTGCCTTTTGTACAGAGAAAGCCACTGAAAAAATGTCAAGTTAAATCTCAACACTGATAAATAATAGAGAACCATAAAAAAGGAATTTACATTAAACCTTGGGTGAAATCCTGGACTCACTGAATTATATAGAGATGCCAAGAGCTTAGTTTGATAAACGTGGGTTTGGTTGAGTGTGTACTAGGACAGAGACTAGGTTTTATCATAATTGCTCTCTTCATGATTTCCCCCCCGATGATTGCATGGGATAGTGCTGTGGTTTGACATGGAAGTGATTTTTTTTTCAGGAAATTGTGCCTTTTGAGTATTTTTACAGCATTAAGAATGTTTCAGTGTATAGTGTGTATATATGTGAGCCCAGGTTTTTAGAAATCAATCACAGGAGCATTTTTACACCTACAGTATGCAACAGAGGCAGTAGATATTGGATGTATCGCACCTATTTAATTGGAGACAGTTGTAGAAGGTGATTCTCAGCACATGGATTCCACAAATCCAGGTCTTAAAGCTGGTTCTTGTCCAACCATCTGTGTATATAAAAAGATGCTATGAGTTATTTATTTTGCAAAAAGAATATACTTAAAGTCAGGCAGAAGAAATCACTGCATGGTTAAGTAGTTTGGTAAAATAAAAAT
Organism: Anomalospiza imberbis; assembly: GCF_031753505.1. Taxonomy (NCBI): domain Eukaryota; kingdom Metazoa; phylum Chordata; class Aves; order Passeriformes; family Viduidae; genus Anomalospiza; species Anomalospiza imberbis. The sequence goes on along the minus strand of NC_089693.1, from coordinate 10,442,380 downwards.
TTGGCTACAAATGTATGGATCACTTCAGAAAGAGAAGAGAGACCTCTGAACATCATACCTGGTAATAAATAAGATGAACCAAATGGGTCTCCTCAGTATTTTCTCATACCAGTTCTCTATTTTTTATATTTCCACCAAAAATGAAGTGTTACAATTCTGCATCAAGATCTGAGATTATGATAAACATAGCCTGAGTGTCCTGATGTCATCACAAGTAGAATCTCTTGAGGTTGAGGGTTATTAAGCTATGAATAACAAGAAGATCTAACATAACCATTCCATTCAGAAAGGAAGGACTCATCTGGCTGTTGTTGCATTCTGTTTTTATTCTATCTCCTTCAAAAGTCAGTATCATGATACTCCATTGTCCAGGTGAAAAAAGCCTGGATGGATTTACCTTTAAGTTTACTATTGACAGAGCTAAGGCAGTCCCAGCCTTTGTTTTCCCTAAAATAAGCTATATAAAACATATTTGCTGTAACTAATTAAAAGAAAAGGAATCAGTTATGAAGTAGTCAAACTACTTGATAGTTTGAGCAGGGGTTTTTTTCCAAGTATCTACCACATCCCATTCAATTTTTCCTGTAGATTTAAATCAGCTCAATATGATCTGGATGAATAGGAGGAAACAAAAAAAAGGAATGATGTTGAAGAGATCTGTTTTTAAAATTGCGTGGAAAAAATTGCTGTTGTCTTTTCAATATGATTTTAATAACCCATACCAGTTACCAAAACCAAAAAGACATTCTTATAGTTAGGGAGACAAAGGATTCATGGTTACAGTTTTTAATCTCAGCCTTACAACCTGAAAAGATAAATCCAAACTGAGGTGCAATATTCCTTGTCTCTCTTGTTTTTACCACCTCGTTATATGAGTTTATTTTCCACACATGTTGCTGTGTTTCTCAGATACTGCAACGTTGATCAAATATTTGCTCAAACTCTAGCACTTTTCTTGTATCTTTTGCATGTAGTAACAGTCAGCCTGGATCTGATGCTGATTTCTGAGACCTGGAAACTGTGGATAAGGATTGAACCACAAGAATATTTAGCACCTTCACATCCATGGTATTTTTCCCTGGGACCTTCCAATCCCAGTTTAGCAATTGCTGCAGGGCATTAAAACCCAAGATCTTGGGTTTAAAGTCAGATACAGAGATTTTTATCTTCCTACTGTCTTAAACTCTGCAAGTTCTGGGAGATGTTCTAAAGCAAATTCTAAATGGATCAGGAAACAAGGAGGAAGAGAATGATAAATTTCTTAGCAGTGATGTGTTGCCCTAAGGGCAAACTGGACAAAATGGAGATTTTTTTAAAAGTCACACTCATGACCCAATGCCACAGTTGGGCAGTAAATTTGCAGCAGGCCAGCCTGGAGATGAAGAAAGCATGGGACCTTGTGCTCACGTTTTCATCTGAAAAGACAAAAAGTAACTCCCTATGTGAGGAAAAAGGGGAAAAGTAACTTCCTATGTAAGAAAATCTTTATAAAGTTCTATTTTAACCGGAGACCAATGAACAATCTTTACAATCAGAAGCAAAGTACTTGCAATTAATTTCCACTTTCCTTTTCAGCAAGTGCACCATAACAATGCTGCAGAAATCGCTTATCAACAGGAAGGAAGCACCAACGCATGCATTCTATATTAAAGGATGGCTTACAGCATGTGCATTTTGCACATTTGCACGTTTCCTGTGGTCCTGAAACCTGAACATATCACCAAAGAAGCAGAAAATCACAAGCATTTTAGGTGGAAAATTTCTATATATTATTAAAGATTTGCTTGGGATTGTAATCCAAATATCTGGCTATGCACTTTGTTAAACAGATAGAATACCAAGTGTCAGTCAAGCTAAATCTTCTCTAAACCTAAACCAATTCAATTTGAGAGAGATATTAGTTATGCTTGATTTATCAGATGCATGTCGGGACATTCAGAGGCTTGGCAACACATGCAGAGAAGCTTGATGCACACATGCACATCCCTTCATTAAAAGATAAAGAATTGGACTTGTTGCATAGCAAGACATAAAAAATATGTAATTAAGAAAGACTGCAGCTAAAGCACGGTGGAAAGATATTATTCTATAATTACAAAATACAAGGATATGAATGTTAGCAGCATTAATTAAAGAGCAACTGCATTGTTCACCAACTAAAATTAGAGCTAGTGCCTTATCTAAGCCACTTCTCGTTTATTCTTAACTACAGAAGTTTCCAGAGATCGGAAGTGAGGCACCACTTAAGAAAACTCACTTACAGCAAGTGATTTATTTTTTCAGAGCCAAGAGAAATACATGCCTATGCCTGGACCACAAATAGCTCCAGCTTTCTGGAACTGAAACCTCAGGTATGTATTTTTTCTCCTGGTACTAACTGTCAGGAACAGTAAGTTAGCAAGGAAAAAGAAAAATTAAAACCAGTATGGATCTGAAAGTGCAGGTTGTTATTGAACATAAAAGACCTAGAATATTTACAAAAATATTTCTACTTGCATCCTATTTTGCTGATTAAAACACAGATTACCTTTTATCCTTGATTGCTTTCTTTATAATACACAAGAGATAAGCCTTTTGAATACCAAGAATTTTTTTCATTGCTATCATTCTGAATTCAGACTGTGGAATGGGTCAGAGAACATGCTGATATAAATCCAGCAAACGTACTGCAAAAGCCACAACTGGGATAAGTCACTTCAGTCTCCACGCCTTGTCAGAATGGTGGCATGGGTTGACAAGACAGAAGTCAAACTGGAGACAGCTGTGATCACAGTTTACAAGAGTTAACCAATGACATCCACTTCTTTGTGTATCAGCTGCAGGTATGCAGCCTTTGAAAGCCCTCAGCAGCACATCTTTCATATCAGAAAGGTGCATATATTGAGTCTCTTGCTAAAGTAGGAAAATGAGGCTGAGTTACAGAACACAGAAAACAGCCCAGTATGCTGAAATGGAGATGACAAGAAAAATCTGTCAACTCTGGACTATGTGTGAAAATGGCTAAAAAAGAATGCAAAGCAAGTGACAAAAGGGACTGATCCATGTGAGTGCTGACAAGGAGGCTGGTGATGTTAAGGAAGGAAATTACTCATTCCTCTGTGTATAGGAAAGACTGAGTACTACAAGTTTGCCTGGTGTGCCTTTTTGTTAATTTTGGATCAGTCCAGTGAAACACCCTGTTTACTTATATCCCCCTCACCACAAGGTGGCACATACGTACTCCCTGGGATTTTTAACTGCTTCAACAGTTCACTTAATTTTTAATTAAGAGGGAGAAAGGGAGTGGGGATGGGATAAGAGCATGTAATGATAAACTGCATTACATTATTAGGCAGAAACTATTAAACATAAGTAAACTATTCTTAATAACTGGGTTAATTCCAAACTTTTCTTGATGATATTACTTACTAAAGGGACTGAGGTGTGCTCACATCAACAGTGGGGCAGTTAAAAAGGATAAAGAGCTACTGAAAACTTTGCTTCAATTTGTTTTACAAATACACTCACCAGAAACTCAACAGAATTTCAGGGTTAAATAGAGCACAGGCAGGCTGGGTCAGAGAAGGAAACAGGTACACAAAAGCAGAAAACCAGGTGTATCCACTCATTATTTTCATTCTCTAGATTTTAAGCCCATTGCTTGGTGTGCAGTATTAGGGGTTTTCTTACATTGCTGCCAGTTTTCATTCTCCCTTTCCGTGTTTCCAGACCTAACTACATATGCTAAGAAAGGCTGTTCCCTAGTAGCAATTTTTCCTTCAAGCTGATAAAGGTTCCGTTTGAATGTCAGACTTTGAAACAACCAAATATACTTTCTCATTTTCACCTAGTGGCTGATCAAATAAAACCTCAGTGCAGTGGTCCCTCTTTTCAAATCCATGGTATAAAAATATACCTCATGGTCTCTAAGGGCTACAGCACACCCTTCTCCCCGGTATGTAACAGACCCATGTTTCATATATCCTTCAGAAAGGCAGACTATGAATCCACCAAACTGCAGAAGAGATTTGAAAGCACACTGAGATAAGCACGTGAGTACAAAAGAGAGGAGGTGGAATTTTTTAAGGACAGAGAATACTGACCTAAACCAGAGCACAGAAACACTAACTAGCATGTGAAGCAATTCTATCCATGCAGCACAAAATATACATTTTTAGAAAGAAGATTCTTGGAGATTTAAACCATAAACTATGTACATAGCTCCCTCTGATGACCATTGGACACGATACAATGCAAGTCTCCTTTTACTTTTGTTCCTGCATTCAACTGACAGCTGACTGGTTAAATTCTAATTGCTTCCAAGTGAGGTCAGCAAAGGTATTTATCGAAAAGGACTGAACAGGCTCAACACACACATGCACGCGCACGCATAAGCACATACACACCATCTCTCCAGCCTGTTGATTTATGGAAACAATTATAATTCTGGTGGAGTCTTTCTGAGCTGAGGAAGCTTGTAGCTACAGTAGAGTGTCTCATGTTGCAAAAAGGAGACAACAGAAATGGAGTACTTGGGTATCCAGCTCTTATCAACAGGAACAAGTAAGTTATTTGTCCTTTACAAGATTATTCAACAGTTTCTAATAGCTAATAATTTATTTTTATTTCCACATGCTAGATGTTAAAAAAAGAATTAAGAAAACTATTTCTACTAATAATCGGAAAAGGGTAGGAATAAAAACACAGGGCTAAAGCCATGAGATCTGTTTTGAAACCTGAACTAGAGAAAAGTTATATGATAGATTGTGCTAATAGTAAACATATAAGTATGAAGTAATCAGGAAAATTTTATCATGCATGAGAGTTGAAATTAATCAATATGAGATTTTTGGAAGGACTTAAAACTGAAGGGAGAACTACGTTTACAATCAATGTAAATATCTGGTTATGTAAAAAGTTTTATGAGATATATCTATTGTACATGCATTAGCATATTTTTAAAAATGAGCTCAGTATGTCATGTATTTCTATGTAGTACTTTTTATTAGCATAATGTATCCTTGCATGTTTGTAACAATTGAGCATAACGACTTACACATGCACCTTTTCTCACAGATCTTTTACTTTCAGTGCAAGCAGCAAATTCAAGTAGTAAAGAAGGTCACAACAACAAAGGTTTTTATAACTTGTGTCTTTAAAGGATATTCTGACTGAAGAGATATTTAAGAAGCTCTTCTATTTCGCCATTAACTATTAAGGAATAACGATCAGAATTCTAGAAGAGGGAGCAATCTCACTTAAATGAATCTGTAACTCATAAAGACAGAAGGCAGGTCGGTGACCTAAGAGCAACAGTCTACTTGAGATTTAATTTTCATTATGTTGTTCATGAACACCCAGAACACTGCACTATAATGCACAAATGGATACTGACATGGATCCTGCCAATTTTGCTCTACAGATCATACTTTTACATTATCTTTCTAATGGGCACTATATCTTTAGCTTGCAATGACATGACTCCAGAGCAAATGGCTACAAATGTGAACTGTTCCAGCCCTGAGCGACATACCAGAAGCTATGATTATATGGAAGGGGGGGATGTAAGAGTGAGAAGACTTTTCTGTCGAACTCAGTGGTATATGAGGATTGATAAGCGAGGCAAAGTGAAAGGGACAAGAGAAGCAAACAACAACTACAGTAAGTAATATCTTTGCTTTTCCTAAGTTTTTAGAAATTTACACATCGTTATTTCCTATCCCTTGATTTACCATAATTCCAAAAGAGTTTTGTATCATGTACTGACCATTGTGTAAAACAAGTTTTCCAATTAATTGTACAGCAGGACATTTGCTATTGATTTTGAAATGCGTCATTTTAAAAACTGCATTGTAGATCTGTTAATGTATTAGTTACAGCTGGGAACTATTAGCAAACAGAGAGCCTATTTTAACAAGTGAACTAAGGTTGCAAGTACGAAAATGTATAACAACCAACTCTCCTCATAAAATACTCCTGAAACATTAAACCACATTTATATAGTGCACAAACTACCTAAAAGTTTGGTGTGTTTGAGTTAACAATTAAAACAGAAATACTAGAAAGTTCAATGGAAAGAATTATGTAAACTCTCTTGCAAAATCTTTCAGATAGTTTGCCAAGCCAGGAACAAAATCGATTATAGTTTCTGCAGTTCATTATTACAATGATCATGATGCTGAAAAAATATTCTCCTCCCTTTCTTCTAAAACCATGACTCATCTAAAGAGAATGGACATACAATATTTTATGAAGCTGTACCAAATACAAATTCTGAATTGGAAAAAAAATTGTTTGTGGAAATATGTATTTTTCACATAAATACCTATATAACCTTTGATTAATATTTGAAGACATCAATTTTTACAGTCACTATTTTTGTCACTTTGTCTTTTGTGTTCTTACAAATGTATTGGTTATTCATCTGCTTGAAAAGGCATTACTTTATTAAGATGCAACAGGAAAATACATAGGATTATACTGCATATTTCAAACAAGATTATAACAAAAAGAGGCCAGGGACATGCTGGTCTAGTGCTTAGAGACAAATAAAAGGACAAATATATTTCCAAGAATGCTGTTAAATAATGATTTAATTTGTTGGATATAATAGTGTGCTTTTTATAATAGCAGCAGCAAAAGAAACCCATAAATCAAACTTCAAGAACTGTTAGTGTGTCTCAGCCTTCAGCTGAAGCTGAGTGCTTGTTTTCTAACAGAGCAGCACTGGTGTGCTACACGCCTGGCTAGTGGGCTTCATCATTTATTTCTTTACTTCATGACTACATTAAGTACTTGGCAACTTGTGTGGCTAAAACTGCATTGACTAATGTTACTGTTTCTTTTAAAATTTGTTTCCATATGTCTCCTTTCTTCCTACACTGTTACATAGTGAATAACCATATTCCTCTGAAAGACAACACATGGCCAGCAGCCAACTAAATTATTTAGTCCATATTCAAGAAGACTCCCTTTGAGTTTCAGGAGGGCATTGCTACAATAGAGATCCATAGGACTAGTTTTGAAGTGAAATGTTGTTCTCATAAAAAAATCACTGGAAAAATGTTACTGACTGTTGAAACGGATTCTTCTGAATTAATGCAGATAAGTGAATATTCACAATACCCAATTTTTTTCTGTTATTATTTACAAACACATTATGACAGCATCTAGAGCTAAGTTATTTATTAAATAGAGTTGCTTTTTTAGTTCCATAATGCTTAAGTAAAATTTTGTTAGCAATTTAGCATTATGTCAAATTCAAGCAGAGGTTCTCTGAAAGATTCCATTCTGCTTAAAAACATTAATGACACCTTTAAACATTCTGTAGTGATCCAATTACAGAACACCACATCCTCTTGTGCCAACAGTGTAGTCTCTTGCAATTTCCTGAACACTTCAAGATAATTTAGTGATGGTAACTAACTATTATGAATTACAGAAAGGCAAACTTGAGTCACTAAACCCTTACATTTACATTGCAGTGGAAAAAAAACCAACCCAATCTTTTTTCTGGTAAATGCAATGAGTATGATGAGAAAAAACAAATGAAATTGTAATGGTTATCTGCTAACTGATGTGCACCACGATGAACCGTCTCTAAATTGGCAGAAGGATGTAGGAAGTTCCCACCATCTTAACTTTAATACTCTAATTTATCTATTGTATCTTAAGGAATAACACCCAAATGCTTTTGTTGCCCAAGTAGATAGGCAAATATAGACAGAGAGGACTAGGAAAATGTGAACACTGTTAATCTGGATTTTCTCAAACTAAAGAAATTAGTACTGTAGCAATATTATGGGAACACTTTTTGTTCAATAGAAGATGTAAACAGCCTTTTTGAAGATGTGCCTATGGCTCTCTACTAAAATCAATAACCATAAAGAAAATTATATGAGGGGGCAAAAAGCAAAACAAACAAACAACACAGAAAAAATAATGCTCACCTGGACTACTACACCTTCCCTAAGGAAAAAAAAAAAAATTAGAAGTTTAAACTGTCAATTTTTATCCAGGTCCTCTGAAAAGCGTAATTTTAAAACCATACAGATGAAAAAGATGTATTTCTGTGTGTTCAAACATTCTTGTTCCATGATTTCCAGTTCTGAAAGTTAGTAAATCAAACCTGTTTCTTAGGATGGAATGCCAGAACTGCTGTAGTCAAACTAATCAATGGACACGAAAAGTGTTGCTCCAAGAGGTTTCTTCTCATTTTATCCCAATTTTCCACTTACATAATAAATTAATTATTTTCCCTTTTGAATTTGCTGACTTGTGCTACTAAAATAAGAAAAAAATCATATTTTTACCTATCATAACTTATCTTCATAAAGGAAACTGTCCTGACAGTTTTGTAGCTCAAGTGAGCTACTTCTTTTCAGCCTGTGAGGTGTGAAGCATGAATATTGTGAAGAACAATCTTCACACTGAGAAATGTCTGTAGAAGGATAACTTCATCACAACTTTGGGAAGTGCCAAAATTCATAGTGGTTCTCTCATCAATTGGGACTATAACTATAAGAACGCCAAGATGGTGAGGAATTAAGGTTTTGTATTTCAAACTTCTCTAATTACAGAATAAATATATGTACACACACACACACATACCATGAAAGTAACAGCACAAATAGTGAAAGTGTTAAAATTTCTAAGGTTTTCAGTTAACAGCCACTGTATTAAATGTGTGTGGATTCAAACTTCACAACATAACCAAATACTGAACTAAATCTTCACTCACCAATTGTAAATAATCTGTATTTATCAGATTTTTGCTTCTAAAAAACATTAGGTTTTAGTTGCTTAGTTATAGAAATATGTGAGTGCTGTCTCAGTGCAAGCAAATTGCCAAATCCTGTTTACAACAGTGTTGACCTTGTTAGGTACCCAAAGAATATGGTTCTGTGCACATTTCAGAAAGCAGTAGAGCCTTCTGGTGGACATAAAGGTGATAACTCAAGAGTGAACTAATCAAATCAGAGGACAGCGATCTCCACTAAGTAGGGAAAATCAATTTGCACCTGACAGCTTTGCTTTCAATCTGAAAACTAAATGGCAGAGGGAGAACTGAGAGTCACCTACTGAAAAACTCAAGCAAGAATTAGGCAGCAGCCAAGAGGTTAGGTCACCCAGAAAAATCTGTCATTATTCATAAAAAAAAATTCTCTTTTACAAAAATTTACTATAACTTAACCAAAGCCTGAACCTTTTTAACAAAAAATTAATTCTGCATCTTGTTAGGAAAAGAATCTAAGTGTGCACACAAAGCACGCTTTTTGAATTCATGATTGTAAAATGTGAGATTGACTGAACAAATCTTGGAGATAACAAGGCAATTTGCTAACTCTTAATCTTTGATAGAAAAATAAATCACTCCTTATCACTGTTTACTCCTGCTTTCATTTCAGTTTGCGTTTCAGAATTTTGCCAGATTTAGTTAATTTTGTTCAGAAAAAAGGCATCAAAAATCAGAGTTTGTTTTGACTCTATACAAGAGGATTTTTAACTATGACGGGATGATGCTTGAGGACTTTCCATGCTCTGTTGCCTTTGGAATCTCATTTTAAAGACTTCAAAGGGTCTCTTAGTTACTAGAAAAGCCTTCCCGGAACCTGAATCCTAACATGTCTGATCCTATCATATTCCATGTGTGCTTTAAACCCAGAAAAAACCTATTTCCTCATTTTTTTCAGTGGGTAAAGCCAACCAAAGAAAAAGTAGAGAAAGTAGTCTAGTGAGATCTTGACATAAAATGGCTGAAATCTTGATTATAATTTTATCTTAGAAAACTACTTCTATTTTGATAAGAATCCAACAAGTCAAAGTTTTCAGCAATATTAAATGAACTTCAACTCGGTTTTGCTCAAATGTAAACCCTAACTGATGATAAAATACACTTTATACTCATCATAGTGATTAAATATTCCAACTTGCTTAGAAATCAGAATTACTTCCACTAGCATTTTATAGACGCTTCTTAGCATAAAAGAAATGTAAGTATGCTGTATTACTGTATAAATTTTGTTTCTGTTGCTTAAATACATATTACATAGATGAACCAAGAAGACTCAGCTCCTGAAAATCAGGTATTTCAAGACAGGTATTGATGGACTAGATGCAGTTAAGAGTTATACATGTTCCAGACAAACAGAAAGTCTGTCTCTGCAACTGCATTCTTGGTTTTTCAAGAGGTTGTGGTTCAACCAACACTTTGGTGCCAGAACACAAACCTTCACTAACATGGAAGTGGTTTTGCTTCACATTAGTACTCTGCTAATCTTTCAAACTATAAACAGAAGGATTTAATTCAAATGGAAATATAGGCATATCCTCTCAAAACCTAACCCACAGCACCAAGGATGACTTTCTCTCCCAGAGTAACTAATCAAACCTAATAAAGCAGATTCCCCTGCTGTCTCTCCAGTTCTTTGTCTGGCACTGGGTGTACCCTCAAGTGTCAGGCAGCAGAGAGATCTATGCCTATCCCTCAGCCTATGCCTTATCACAAATCCCTGGTTTTCACCCTCAACTGGTGATGAAGATGGGTTTTAGCAAAGATGCAGATAAGAGAAGCAGCTGAGTTATACCTGTCTTACAGCTTCTATTGAGTTTTTTGGTGAGTGTAGCCTTTGGGGAGGTGAGAAGAAAGCAGGATGTGAAGCCTTGAATGATTGCAGACAACTTCTTCAGTCTCACCTATCAACATCCAGATCACTGCTCAACTGGCATAGTATAAGAGGGGTGCCACAGAACACAAACCTGTTTACGACTTCTGAATTTACTTCCTGAATCTTCATCACCTTGTCTATTCTTAGGCATTTGCCAGCTGAAAAATATGTGTAAAGCCAGACGGTAGCAGTTTACACTCACTTTCTTCTCACTCATGAGCAAAAATGATTGCATAAGCTCTGTGGGGGAAAACTCAAACCTCTGGCCTCAGGCCCAGGCAGCAGCTCCACAAGTTAACATACACCAACACTGCCTGCCTGGGGGAGCTTCAAAACTGAGCTAACATCAGTCTAAGCAGTGAAAAAATCTGAGTCTATACACATTGCCCCTACTGATTCCTTCGACCTTGATACACCCTCATAGTTCAGCTGTGACTTGGCAGTTTTTCTGTATCTCTCAATGCTGAAATTTATCAGACATGAGAAATAGTGCACTTTTATAGAACGAACAATCCAATTTAGCAGCCAACTGCAGAAGCAGTTGCAGTATACATATAAAGATAAATTGCAGCTCCTTTTCCCCCACAGCTTTCTCCCCTACATTGTTTACAATTTCTGAATCTTCAAAAAATTCAGTGCTGTATCATTAAGTATGCTATTGCTCCATCCTGAAGAAAATGTGCTGAAGTGGCCCTGACCTGAGACTCAAGAGACTTGAGGCTAATTCAAAGTTCTAAGCAATTTGCTTACAGACTGGGAAAATTCTTCAAACTCTCTGTGCCTCTATAAAAAAGATATTCACCTCTCTGTAAAGAACTTTAAAATGTATTAGTGAAAAAACTTCCGAACCACAAAAGAATTGTGTGTTAATATTATAAACATTAAATAATTTGATAATAGAATATTAATTGACTAATAGAAAATAAACTAGAAATCCTGAAGTCAGTAGCTAGACAGAAAAACACAGAGCTCAGATGAATCTTAAAGAAGCAATTTTCATACAGGCAAATAGAATCTGGTATAAAATTTAATTCCTTATACAGTCAGTCTTGCAAAACAAAGCCTAAATCCAGATAATCCCCCTCACAGCTTCCAACTTTCTGTATTGTTTGAGTATCTGAAAGTGATTGTTTCAGATTTCTAGGTTCCTGGAATATACAACAGAGTTGGCTTTCCTCCCCATCCTCCTTAAAGCTTAGGGAGACCAAGGCATCCTAAACCATATAATTACACTGTTCCACACTACAAGATCTATCAACTAGCAGTATATTTTGGAATACATTTCTCATCAAAACAGAGCAAGTTTAGGCAAATGTAGGCTGTTACTCTTCATGGGTGGCACACTGCTTTTGTTGCATAATTGACTGTCTATGACTATATTTGGCAACTGTATTTCAATTGTCTTGTTTGACCTTTGACATTATTTTTAAATCTGGATATGAAAGAAAGATCAAGTTCGCCTTCTGGTGTATGCAATTTAGAAACATAATTAATAAAAAGTTAATAATAAAAATTTTTATGGCAGTAACATAATAGAGGTTAACAATTATAGCACTGAATTGTCACACTTTAAAACTTTCATAACACATGACATCATTTATTCAAATGGAAAAAATTCCTTGTAACAATTGGCGTTGAAAAGTTAGAAGTGGATATTCAAGATGTGGCCCACAACTTCATGAAAATACACTAAAGAAGCAATAAAAATACCAATGCAATCAATAGGCTCCTTTGACTATTATTTAGCTTTTAAAACAAAGAACAAAACCAGGATGAAGTTTTTAAAGGGTCTAGATACTCTGTTCAAAGCACTGAAATCTTCCTGCTGCATCCTGTTTTTCAAAATTAAGCCCAGTCAGAATATGGATAGATTAACTCAAAACTATAAATGGAAACAGCACACATGACCATTCCATGGCATTGATGAACACAGTGACTTCAACAGGCATCAACATACACCACTCATATCCATCTCTTCAATGATGACACATTTTGAATGCCCCCATAACCTGGGGGATTTTTTTTAAGGTGTTTCTTAGTGTTAGTACTTCCATTTTTGGTAAGCTGGCTTGCTTCCTTTTAAATGTGTCAGCAGACACTGGGAGGTGCTATAGACTATAAAACAAAGGTGATCAGACTTGTCCTTGGCTATTTTGGTACCTTGGGTTTTTAATATTTGTCTAACTAGAAGGTATTGTATTTCAAAGTAGAAAGAAATAGCCCCAACTGTTAAAAAGAAGCATATTTTCCTTAATAACCTTGCTAATTTTATATGTTTTATTATGATCTTTAAATGTCACATGGGATTTGATATTTCAATCAAAAGTAAATGTTTACAAAAAAAAAAAAAAAGAGATAACTTTATGACTGTTAAACACAGAAATTCTTTTAGATGAACATACATATTATCTAGAGCTGAAAAAATATTAGAGGGAAAAATAACCACAACCAACATCAAATTTGGAAGAGATTGTATGTGAATCTGTGCTGCAGTCCCTGAGCTGCTCAGGTGAACTGGTGCTGTTGTTCAGTGGCTTTGTGTGCACAGCTGGAATGCAGTGGCAAATGTGGAGTTTTACATGCCAGGTGTGTGGAAACGCTCACTGCAAGAGCTTGCTGGCTTCTTGTATAGCACATTCACAACATTATATGGTGATGATAGCCTTGCCCTTTGAGTGGTCTACATGAACTCTAAGGGTGGCAATGTTCAGGCTCTCTAGCTAGTCACTAAGCAGATGGATTTGGGAGAGAACGCTGATCTAGGCAAGGGAAGAAGGCAGAAAACAGTGGAGTGATTATGGAATCTTGTGGAAACAAGAGCTGCACTCCCTGACAGAAACTCTGAAGTAAACCAGAAAGGATAACTGAATCCTGGAGAGTGCAGTCAGGACTAACACAATAGGAAACTGCAACTTTCACCAGCTTTCAAAAGCAACTTTAATTCCACCAAGCTAATTTATTTCCTTTGGAATAGCCCAGGCAGCTTGGGGACTGCACATAATGTGCAAGACGATACACAGAAATCCAAGGAGTTCTTGAGTGCTTATTGGTGACACTTTACAAGGATTTAGGAAACTAGCTATGTAAATCCAGCACAGGGTGATTCAAATAACGGAACTTGCTTGATAGAGCTGCCTTACAACAAGAGAGATTTACCCTGTGGGAAAGGCAAGCACAAGATCTCCCTCAGCAGCAGCCCTTTATGTTTGCTTGTGGGAAAACTGCACCTGAGAAGTCCTGAAGTCATCACAGCCATGTTGCTTCCCAATTCTACAGCAAAAAATTGTAATAGTACCTTTACATACGGACAGGGACAAATACGTGGGCTCACTGAGATTCATCCCAGCTGAATTCCACACAAACAGCAGGAGTGCCTGCATTAGTTCAACACCATCTTAGCAATATCAAACAAGAACATAGCACAAAAAGAATTCTCTGCCATGTACATCTCTGACCACATCTGAACTGTAAATGTGACAGAACTCACACAGCACTCTGCCTGCAAACATTGCTACTAATCAAAACTGAAATTGTATACAAGTACTTTCAAACTAACTGGTGACAAAAAGCCACTCTTCCCATTTCAATAAGCTCCACACTTCTAACCAAACTTCTTACATTTTTCTCTGAGCGTGGAGATTCCGCTCAGTATTTCCAACAAAGACTGAAAACCAAAAGCAAATTAAAAGGTACATAATTCCCAGGGGAAGCAAGTTCTTTAGAGCACTCTAAATGACTGCAAACCAGTCAGAAAAAAAAGAACGAAACATGTTTATGCCCAAATTATAATTTCAAAAAGAAAATTCATCCATTCAGGAAATGAAATACCACCTACCACACTAGGCAAAGGACAACTTCAGAATGATGACAAAAATCCCAGCAGGAAACGAACAGAGAGCCTCTTCCCTGTAAGGAATCCACCTCTCCTAACTGCTGGCCAGCTAAAAGGGCCTGGCTCTGCCCTCCTTCCTCTCATTAGTAAGTAATCAGGTACACAGGTGCTTTGAGTCTCTTGCTGTTTTGCAGCCTGCCATCCCATCAGTACTGGCACTGTTTCACAGAGCAGAGCATTCTCTCTGAGCATCTGCTTCAGTAGCCAGAAAAGGTTTCTTATTGAGGCTGTGAAAGACAGTCTGGCATGTTCTTCTACTTTATTAACAGTGCAACAGCCACATATTTGGGTGAATTTGTGTTGGACTTTGTAGTAGATATTTATTAGTTCAAAGGAAATCACATGTTGCATGAATTTTGAGAGTAGCCTTAGGAGAGTCTGTTCATATTATAAAGTAAATGGCAAGAGTCCTAGGCCACTTATAGTCATCCATTTAAATGCCTTTTAAATTGAGCAATTAAAATAACACAGCTATTAATAAAACCAAGCTTTTAGATTATTATACACCAATTTCAATCAGAATGTTTATATTAGCAAACTGGTTCCCAACCTCCTTTACCAAATATCAAACTAAAATTACTTTGCATGCCTTCATTTCTGATTGCACCCTTATGTGACTTGGGAAATTCAGTCTATATTACTGAAGAGAACTATCATGAAACAAAATTAAAGAAAAAAAAAATTACCACATCTTTCTAGGAAACTATTACCACATATTTCGCAGAAATCATGCTCTGTTGATTTTTTAGCTAAGTAATCCAGTGTTTTGAATTTGAATTCCTCTAATTTAGTCACATTTGTCTGGGACACATTCTAATTAAAACTTCTGAAATTGCACTTTTATCCAGAGGGAACATTGGAAGCAAAACCAGTCTATACCAAAACCATAAAATTATCATTAGACCAAAAGGAGAATTTTCAAATTATTCATAACATACAAGGCAAACCCCACTAATTTAGTTTGGTGATGAACAGCCTAACTCTGATCCAGGGAGATTATTTAAGAGAAACAAATGAGCAACAATGGCTGTATCATTTAAGCAGAAAATGATCTAGTGATAAAAGATATATTTATCATAAATATAGTGAGAAATTATTGGAGAATTATTCAGAACTGTTCAACATTTGAAATGGAATACACTTCTATGTTTGTCAAAACATGACTTTTTCTTCTTAGATAACAAAATATTCCATAAACACAAGTAGGTATCTGTACACTGTCCTTTTCACATAGGATCTGTAGACAACCCAGAGACAGTTCTCTAAAAAGGCTGACAACTACTCAAGGATCACTTCAAGCTACCTTAAAAAAGGGCAATACTAAAGCCTAAACCCCACAGCAAATACATGGCGCTTACACTTATAAATCACTTTAGGTGGTATCTACAAAAATGTGCAAGTTGCCACTGTTATGCAATTGTGTGAGACAAAATTATCAGAACCCATGTTTTCTGACTTTGCCCTAATCACTTGTAAGTGATAATCCTGTATACATAAGATAAAGACACTTTTCTCCTGCTAGGCACAATTAAAATCATGACTGCCATTACGAAAATCTTTTTTCCCTTTCTTCCTCTTCACATTGCTGTTCACTGTTTTCTGTCTGTGACATAATTTTGTTTAGGGTATCCTTATTGATGTAAGAGAAAATAGAATAAATATTAGTTTTGTACAAACTATTTCCCCAATAGACTACCCAGATTCAAAGGTGGTCATCTCTTTTAAGGTGATTTAGGAAAATGAAGAATATTTCTGTCTGTATACAACACTGTAAATATTGAGGATTTTGGATCACAATTTATTATATTGTCTTGTTCATACTTCAACAATGCAGTTCTGGGTGTTTTCAGCTGAACTGAGCTTAGCAAGGAGATTTGTTTGTTACTCTCCAACACCAGACCCGTCACAGTAGGATGGTTCCTTTCTTTGTTTTCCTCTTAAGAGCTATCTGGCAGCTGCACCCCAAACTAGCCTCTGTCAGTGGATTCCTAAAGAATTCTATATACATCATCTCTTGTAATCACATGTGCTGCAATCTACATCACAGGTGGTATTGTACAAAAAGGTCGGATTTGAGCCCTGTCAGACTGTGCCATATTTGTTTCATTAACTTTGATTTATATGTTAAAAAAAACAATTCCCTCTCTGTATGCATGGTATTTGATTAAAATAAATTCTCAACAACACAGAGATGTAATCAACATGACAAAGTAATTGCCAAGAAGTACAGCATTAGCTCTTTTCAACAAAAAGTCAAAATATGGCTTTTCTATTCATACTGACTTAGGGATGAATTATAGAAAACTATCATTGATGATCTAAATAGCGGCTGTTGAAAGTAAAGAATATTGCACAGCTGTGGAGGAGTTAAGTTACTGACTAGTGGAAAAGCTATCTAACCCTGTGATTCATTAGGAAAAGTTTGCTCAAGAGTTGAAAGACCCATATTAGGAAAGAGACAAATACATGCCATTTGTAAAAGTCTGACTCTACTGAAATCAGTAAAAGTTTTGTTACTGATGCCTATCCATGGCTGGGGAGTTTATTTAAAAATATGGCAAACAATAACTATTGCTTCTGCAAATCCATGTGCTTTTACTTTGAGATACTGTTTCATAACATTGGTAATAAATACTGGGCATAAAGAGAAATGAAATTCCTGTTCCACTATTAATCTTTTCCTGACTTTCAAGTCAGAATGACTTCTCTATCTTATCGATGTCTATGTAGGAGTAATGCTGATATCACTATGAATTCTACTTAAGATATGGTCTGAAAAGCACAGTACACCAGAAAAAAACTCAATTTAGGATACTCAAAAAATAGTTAGCTGTCACTTTTCAAATATATGTGCAAATTTACATTTACATATGAAAGATACAACTGGAAGTTTATTCTAGGTTTTTCTGACCTATATTAAAAGCACAGATTCACATTTCTAAACTGACAAAAAACTGATAGCATTATTTATAGTGAATACATATTCAATAGTAGAAGTATAATCTCATTTTGCGAATTTTTTTCCCACCATAGAACATTTGCATTTACATATGAATCAAGAATATATTGATACTCATGGGGGAATTAAGGTGGCACAAAAAGATGAAGTTAAGAACAGCAAAATTACTTTGTTTCATTTTGTGTGGTAAAAAACAATCATCATCTCAGTAAATTTGGGTAGTGTTTCCCCAGCTCTTTGCTGCAATACAGCTGAAGTCACAGATATTTTATGCAAAGAAAGAAAAGGTTTCTTCACCACTTTAAGTGCTTGGAATAGCCATAATTGTTTCAGTCAGAGCAAAAAGCATAGCAAATCCTTTACTAAGAACAGGTTTTCTTTATATATTTGAGAACATACCACTACGGGCACAGCCAAGCCCTGTGCTCTTTTAACTGTACACTCTTCAAGGCAGTTCAAAAATTTCCTGCTAAGTTCAATGTTATGGAGTCACTATTCTTTTATGGTACAAGCACTAGGAAAGAATAGTACCATAAGGAGTAGAAATTATCATAAATACAATGCAGACTCAAGAAAGGCTGTCAAACTGAGTCTGCCAATCACAGAATTATGCAAGCTTAATGCAAATCCACCACAAAATAAAAATGTAAGAGCTGCAAACCCTTTATTTGCACATGCAGCATCTACGACCCAGTCCAGATTCTTACATTTAAACCCCATAACCAATTACCTGAGTCATCTAATTTTATAAAACTATGGAAGAAATCTCATTTTACTCTGCTTCCTTAAAACAAACATTTTATTCTTCCCTTCTTGAACAAGGTTCTTGTTCAAGCCCATTACTGAAATGCATGTTTTCAAATATCTACAACTCACAGACCAGCTGTTTTCCAGATTTTAAAGGGGTCTGTATACTCTGCTACAGGTTGCTTATGTAGCACTTCTGTGGAGCTCATCAAACTTTCATGATACCACTACATATAAGAATAAACTGTAGCAGAAAAAATTGAAAAGTGGAACATTCTCAAAGGCCCCTGACTGAAACTGTTCTCTAATGCTTGAATGGTATGAAATCTGCCATTTATTTCAAGGTCAAGAGAAAAGTATGTCTTTACACTTATGCCAATGCACTGCACTGTTGTCTATCAAAAAGCTTGGTTGATTATCATCAGAGATGGAAATTTGAAATGTTACCAATATAACAATATGGATGCCAGAATGGATCTGAATTTAAGTTATTAAATCCTTTAACAGACTGGTCACAGATATCTTTATTACAAACAGTCACTTTATAGTGATACAGCAGTAACCATGTGCTTTGAGAGCCGAGAAAATGAAGTACTGCAGTTTACAGGCACAAGAGAGCTCACATCCTTCCTTAGGCAGCTCAGGGTCACAAGAAACTTTCCTTACTTAAAAGGAAAGGTAAAGGTAAAGGTAAAGGTAAAGGTAAAGGTAAAGGTAAAGGTAAAGGTAGTGAAGTAATTTCCACCATATTTTACATGCTCTGGTTAATTGAGAATACTTTACGTGGAGTCCTTGGCGATAATGCAAAGAAACACTGGGTAAGAAAACAAGGCAGTTTTCTAACTTCATAGTTACCCTTTTTTATGGTCCCTCTATATATCTTTAGCTAATATAAACTGATAATTTAATTAAAATAAATATAACCTCGCTGATTCACACATGGGGATATAAAAATCAGAACAAAAACAATGGGAAACTTGTGTACAACCAACAATATACTAAAAATGTGTTAAAGTTAATTAAAACATTTAAAGAAATATCATATAATTTGGCTAATCCTGTGCTCTATTAATTCTTCAGTACTTATTTCTTTTTCCATTACTTTTTTACATTAGCTATGACTGGTAACTTCTTTTTCATAATATAACATCATACTATTCTAAACACACTGCAATGTGAGTACTACAGCTCTGATTTCTACTTTCAGGGTACAAGTAACTGTCACTGAAAAGTGAAGTCACTACTCCTATTTAATGCAAATAAAGCAAAGCACAAAAAGGCTGTGGATTCTAGAAAATAGAAAATGTTTACATTATTCTAGTTGAAATAGTTTTCTCACTGATTTCCTGATATTATGCACATGGACACACAAGTAAGAGTGTGCATGGATACTTTTATCACCAGATTCAAGATGGTTACTCTACATCCTGGCATTTGCAGTCAAAACTGCAAAGAAGTCCAGATTTTCCATCTGGTCAATTGAGCTGAATTTAAAAAGGCAGATTAAAACATCACATAAATAAATACAGAATAAAAGAGAAGTTTGGCTGCAGCTCCTACAGTATATTTGCTCTGGTAATAGCAACTGGTCCTGTAGCAGAGGAACAATTTTCTGTGCTGGTGCTGATGCTGCTGTTTCTCTCAGTTTTGGCATAGACTGTAAAGCTAGATAACAACTAAGGATAAAAAGTGGATAACAATTACACATTCACAAATATCTAGTCATGTAAACAGAGAGGTTTCAAAGTGCTGCCTGTGTATAATGGCAAATATTCTACTGATTTCCCTAAAGTCAGGCGTTCAGTCAGGTTTAAATTTTAGACTGGTAAAAACAGGGTGTAATTAGAAGGAAATTAATAACTGTAGGCAAAATTAAGACAAGGAATTACCTAAGCTATTTGAAAAAACAACAATGGTAGGATAATTGACACACATTTTGATCCATCTACTAAATAAGACAGGAGAAACATCTGCTACAAAATCCTTATTTATTTATCAGAATTGAATTAGATAATTAGATTTGTTTTGATTTTAAGGGGTTTTTAATTTTCCCCTTCTATTAGTTTATAATATAGTCTCTGGTCTTATACAGATTTTGAAAGTTCAACTAAATCTAAATTATTTGTCAGCAGCAAACCAGACCAACTTGAGCTGCCATACATACAAATATATGTCTAGTAGTGTTTTGAAGGCAGCAGTGAGCCAGCTGGTTTCTATCAATTCCCACTCTGAGAAGCAGCAAGGGTTAGTACAATTTTCTTAGCAGCTTCTTGCATTTTGTACCTTGGAAGGAATTACGTAGTGCCTGCTCGTGTTCTTCTAGACGCTGTAATTGATATATTTAGATATCCAACTTCAGCTGTTCCTGCACAAAATAGCAGATCTGATCTGGAAATGGAATTAAAATCTATGCAGTTGGGTAGTGCTTGCCCCACATTTTACACAACTACTGAGAGTGGGAAAAGATGTCTCTCTTCAATAGGAATTGCAGTGTTTATGACTGAAATGAGCTCTTAACGTGAAACAAAATTTAACAGTCTAAAATTTCAAACCATTTAAAACTCTTTCCTTCTATACCATAGGCCCCTCAGGATATCTTCAAGCTCTGGAATGCTGCAGCCACCTTCTTTATTCTGCAACCACATTCTGAATTTTACTTATTTTAAATAATTTTGGTTATTAGCTACTTCTGGGACCATTTTCACTGTTAAAAAGTGTTGTACTATATATTTTAACTGACAACACATTGCAGAATGTAATTATGATCAATCTACAGGAATTTAATATTTGCTTTTAGTGATTTGTCTCAAAGATGTATAATTTTAAGTTATCCTCAAAGAAGACAGGAAGGCAGTTCTTAGATTCAGTTTGTCCCCAGAATATGGCTCTGCTCTTCTTCTTGTCAAGCCTATTTCAGGAACCAAAAAAACTGCCACAGGAACAGCTGGAGACAATACACAGAACAAAACAGCAAGGCCTTGAGCTCAGGGAAAAGTTCATATAAAAAGAGCAGATTCTATGTTGGATTCATTTTTGCCCCGTTTCACTGAATAAATCCAGCACCCCTTGCCATGTTAGATTTAGGCTGTTTTTGCAACTGCCTGCAGCCAGTTCATACAGGTGATATACAGGAAATGCACCTGGATTTAATGTTCCTCAGAACATAATTCAGAGAAAAAAATACATGTACATGGAAAAGGCACGTTAACATGCACTCCTTTTTTTCTCAGAAAAACAGAAGAAAAAGTCTTCTATAGAAATGACATGAATAATTTTATGTTAACTATGATCACTAACTCAGGAAAGGAGCAAGCACAGCTCATTACCAGATGAAAATACAAAACAGCATAGTAACAAATTTTTTTTTTAAATACAAAGTTATCTATTTAAAGAATCTTGCATTATGGAAGAATTTGAAAAACAGGAGGCTGTGGTCTTTTGTGGAATTTTCCAAGTTCAGATAATCAAATGAGCTGTAGACGCTGAAACTGAATCTGGGAAGTTTTTCACCTCTAGTTGGATATATTTTATTTTGCTTTGAAAAGTTTAAGAAGCAACATTTTATATTTACTTTTGGTACATTCTGAAAGTCTGCAGAGCTTGAAAACGTCATTTATTCTAGTAAAATTGGCACAAAATATTTAAATACTAGAGATAGCCTTCATCTGAGCTGTAGAGAACGCATTTGTTGTACAAGTTCAACTCTAAAGTATTAAATCATTAATTTTATTACGGCTTGGAAACAATTACATTTTGTAAACAGTCATTCCACTCTTTTTTTCCACTTTTCCTATCAGTAAATTATTAATGCTGTAATAAGAAAGCACTTTTTCAGACCGAGGATTAAGACTTGAATTTTACATGACAGTATTAATTCTAAAAAATAATATTATTCTTCATTATAACCATATGTTTAGCTTCAGGGCAATTTTTATTGGAGGGAAATGTAGTTTCCTGCAAAAATGAGAAATGACTACATGCTGTCTAAGAGACTGATCATGAAAATATTTATTTAAAGCAGTGGAGATCAACGAAGTAAAGACTTTTAATAAGTTTAATGAGACATTCCAAAGAGAAGGACTGCCTGGGGCAGCATGTTATTCAGTTGTTACTACATACTGCCATTCACAAGTCACACCTCTAAATTGAAAAGCTCCATAACTTTGCAATCTACTTTAGTGAAAAATGTCACACCCTTTGGTTCTGAAGATCAAATCAATGGAAATATTGGAAATAGAGTGGTCTGAATAGCTAATGTTCAACAGAGACATGCACAGAAGGCATCAATTTAGAGTCAAAACTCTACACCAATTCTTACTATGCCACCACTTTCATTGAAGAATGAAGCATTTGATTTATAAAACTATCTCCTAACTCAGCAAGATTAACAGAGAGTTAATAAAAAACTGATGCAAAACAGGTTGTACAATAAGGAAAAATACTTGAAAATTATAAGGTATTTCTCTTTTCAATTATTAATTGCAATAGGGTCAATTAAATTCTCACTACAGTAATTAGGGGAGGTAGACTTTACAGATGAGCACTTTACTGGTGAGTACTGCATTACATTTATTCACTTTGAAAAATTAATAAAAATAGGTATTATGGCTTGTAATATTTCCCACTGCAGAACAAACATGTTAAGTTTGAAGTAAAAAGGAAGGTGCATTTCCAAACATAGCCCAAACCACACTCTTCACTTTACACTCTAGTATCAGCCATCCATGGTAGAAGGGCAGATTATACATTTGATGATGCATAAGAAACTGTGTAAATACTTTGAAAAATGCAGACTTAAGAGTGGAACTTGGCTTACCCCTTCCTTTTCTGCAGTTAAGGTAAACATCCACAAGTCCAAGTACACGTGCAAAGAACAGATCTTGTAAGTAAAATAACAGCATTTCTAAGCAATTATTTTAGTTCCCTGTTATATCTTCCCTCTTATGTTTGGTTCTTACCTTGCCTTTTTTGTACTGTTTTCAGAGTTATCAAGTTATCAGTTTCTTTCATAAACCTTGACATGGCTCATATTCCACAACTAACTTAGCTGTTGAGTATCACCAGGACAATGGTTTATCATAAATTTGTTGCATCTAGCAATGCATGTATCAATTAGTTTGTATGACTGGAAAACAGTAGGGACATTTATAGATAAGGTAATGTCAAATAAAGGAAATTTAAAATGAAAATCTAATGGAGTACAAAAAATACTTTAATGGATTTCTGTTTAGCATGTAGTTGATTTTAATATAGTATGCCTCCTGTATTTAATACAGTATGCCTCCTTTTTGTGCCAAATGAAAGCAAAAGAGTAATTAAACATCAGCTACTTATGCTTAATCAGACATTCTGTACACAAACTAAATCTTGTAAGCAAATTCTGCTGCTTG
This sequence comes from Anomalospiza imberbis, assembly GCF_031753505.1. Taxonomy (NCBI): domain Eukaryota; kingdom Metazoa; phylum Chordata; class Aves; order Passeriformes; family Viduidae; genus Anomalospiza; species Anomalospiza imberbis. The sequence goes on along the minus strand of NC_089693.1, from coordinate 10,418,746 downwards.
AGAATGCTGAACACTGAGCTGCAGCAAGTCCTCAGGGAATACCTCTCTATCGTTAATCATGTTTCCTTGGACAACTACAATTTTTCCTGCTTGGAAATTACACACAGGACAAACCCAGGAGTTTTGAGTGCTTTGAATATTTCGCCATGATATCCAGATGTCTGGCATTTCATTGAAGCAGTAGCTTCAACTGATTTCCTGAAAATCCTTGACAGATCCATTATTTCTGTTCATATCATTTTTACAGCCATATTCATATTTAAAGTGCTTCAGAGACTCTACACATGCATAGGAAATGCACACATGGATACAGCAAAAAACCCTTGAAGAACATTTTTAGCCTTCTATGCTGTAAATAACAACATATATGTGTTTATGACATAAATCAAAATTCTGAGTATCACAAGGAGAAGACAGAAGAAAGTGATAGTGAATGTATGTACTAACTTGTTTTCTGTTAATTAATTGTTTATTAAAATCACATCCACAGACAGGAAATTCCTGGTGTGGAGAAATCTCCTGCTTTGTAACATATTGTAACATATACCTGTACATTTATTTCTACTTAAAAAGCTTATTAACGGGAGTTCTGTGAGATACCATCTAGGAAACTCCTTCATTCTCTTCCTAAGAAAGTACTCAATATAAATGCAAATTCTACTTTCTATCAATTTTAATTTAATAATAGGGAAAGGTAAAAATTAAGTCATATTACAAAATACCTTAAATCAAGACCTTTATTTGCAGTATTTTTTTTACTGTTAGGTTTTATATTTGAGAAAGAGCACACAAATTGTTTTACCTAAAAATGAACTTCACAATGCATCCATTTAAAAATATTTAGACTCAAAATAACTTAAACTGCACAAGTACTTTATAATATAGGCACTATATTAAAAAAAAAAAGAAAATTATTTCCTGAAAAAAATTACTTTCAAAACTATCCAATAAAAGTATTAATTTCACTGATAAGATTCTTCTGGATAAACATGTAAGTGTAATACACCAGCTATTTACTGTGCTGGCTTACCACATGCACACATGTACCAATAACATCATGAAAGTTTTCCAAGACTGACCATCATGAACCATATTTTCTGCCTTTAAGAGGCAAAAACATTAACTTATTAAGTGCCAGAACAAAAGAACAAATTACATTACTTATCATTAAACAGTGTCTTCTAAGCAAAGACGAGATCATTTTCCTTGGCCTTGAATCATTTGGAAAGGTCATTTGAATTCATGAATATGTGCTCCAAATTCAATTAATGAGAAACACAAGTTAGTGAAATTTAGAAGTTACATTTTGCTTTGACTCAGTTTCCATCCAAGTCTTTTCTGCCCCTCTGTCCCTATTTCAGATTTCACATACTTTATTTTTAAAGACAATTCTGCTGAGGAAAGAGAGTTTCACAAACACATTCCTCACGAGTGCTGAACTGTCAGTGCCAGCCTCCCTACCCCTAAAAATCAGCAACAGACTGATCCTTTTCAACTTCACTGCACAGAGAGCCACAAGAAATAAAGTGCTGGATGTATCATATGTGCTCTCACAACACATGTACCTTGCAGAACAGAAAAGTACTGGGATAAAATTGCTGTCAGCTTTCTGAAAAATGTAATGGATGCTAAAATGTCTCTTTGAATGAATGTCTACAGACACTGTGACTCTGGCAAAGTGAGGAACAGTGACCTGAAACCTCATGTGATAGACATTAAGGGGATACCTGCAACATATGAAATGTCTGGAATCAGCCAGCTGACGAGGGACTGAACACGTGTGCTTCCCAGAATCTTCCTGAACAATCCTGGCATACTGGGAAAAGAGATCTCCCTCCGTGGTTCTGCTGCCCCTCCTCTGCCAAAAGGCCCTGAGAGGTTATAGCTGCCCGTGGGATCTTCAGGCATGAGCAGCACTTACTGGATTCCTTACAGCTCTCAGGAGCCAGAGCTGCAATTGCTCTTTCAGCCTCTTATCTGACAAATGAGCAAAGAGAAATGCCCTGATTTTGCTAAATCACAAGGCTCCTGCTACTTTGTTATAGATACGATACTTTTATCGAAGGATATTATGGGCAAACACAAATAAACTGCATATTCAACTATGCCTGCATACTGATGGAAATTACTTTAATATAGTCTGCAAACAGATTGTGTAGCAATAAAAAGCAAAGATTTGTTTTGTTTTGTAAAAGCAAAAAGGAGTCAAATAAAAGGAGATGAAAATGCTGATTTGAAAACATTTATTGAATCAGAAAAGACACTTAATATCAGGTGATAAAAACAAAATCATCTAATGCTACATGTCAGGAAAGAATCATCTCATGTGACAATGCTCACTTTTATAGCAATCATATAACTAAATGCCATTTTTCTGCATAAATTTCCAGCCTGAGGTACTGTTCTGTCGTTCAGGCTATGGTTATGGAATAAGTCTACACATAAAAGTGTCTGCTTCTAAGTCCTGGGAACTGTCATTCTAGACCAGAATGCTATGAAACTCACCTCATTTATGACATAAATTTTCTCCAAAACCTGATACATATTTCACCCACTGAAACACTTGTGTCGGCCTAAAGGCTTGTTTTGTTTATTTTCTTTTTTTTTTTTTCCTGCTGGATATCAATTGTGTGCTATTTAATTTGCACCAAGTGATTCCAAAGACTGCTGCCACGATCCATAGGCATCTTTTCTGAAGACAAACTATAGCCCAACTCTGCTGAGTGTCTTTTACATACACCAGAGGAATTTCAGCTCTGTAGGAAACTTCATTCACTACAGGAATTTTAAGCTACATTTGATACACTGACCATACAACCATATAAAATTGTTTGGAATTTCATGCTGATTTTATAGGAAGTACAGTTGTTTTCAATTTTGGATGCCCATCTCTAGGTTGTTTTTGTTTTTCTTTTCCTGGCTTTAATCTGATTTCTTTCCCAGTTACTTTGTGGTATATTAAGTCTTCTCTTAAACCTCTTCCAAACTTCTCTGGGGATGCTTTAGATAAAGCAACCGAAGAACAGAGTTTACATTTTAATTTTGAAATCAAGGACATTTGAGACCTTGTTGAAACCTGGCCTTCTGAAGTTCTCCTCATCCACATCTTATTAATTTAAGCATGCCTTTAAAGTAATTTTGATTACTAGAGTATGAAAAGAGTCAATGAAAGTATGTCAATGAAACAATCTATGTAAAGGAATTTTCTCTTTCCCATCCTAGCTTGGTAACTTTTTTCTTTTCACGAATAGATATTGAAAGGGTTAAACACCTTTACTTCAAAAGGAAGCATGTAAGAAAAGACCTTCTCATTTAACACAAGGAAAGACATTGATGTCTCAACTGTGAATAAAGAAGAAAAACAAGTACCCCAAAACAAAATAAAGTAACTCAAACAAGTTAGTCACAATCTACTTCAGGCAAAAAGAAAAAACTAAAAAAATAATGTAAAAATTGTAACAATAATAATATTGCTTTGGACAAAACCTTTTGGCATTTCCTTTTTTAAAGTAGTAAGATATCTACTACTGCAACTTCAGTCAACATCAGCTTACTCATGGAAATCTCAATTCCTATTAGCATGATTTTTTTTAAAAGTAATTTTAAATCTTTCATTTTTTAAAATTCTGTATAAATAAAAAACTCAAACATAGACCTTTTTTAAAAACTCTCCTTAAGTTAATGGCCAACAGAGGCAAAAGAACAAATGCATATAAGCTGTCACTGAAGAAATGCAGATTGCAAATTACTACGAAGTCTCTAGCCATTAAAATAAATCAAACTCTGGAACAGCCTTCGGCAGAAACACTGGGGGCAAAGAAATAACAACTCCAATTTAGTATTGGCAAAGTTTATGAAAAGAATTATCTGATGCAATTCCCAGGCTAGCAGAGCACTGGACTTGATGACCCAGAGATCCCTTCAACTGTTATGTTCTTTGTTAGGCTAAATGCAGATGTTCATCTGTTTTTTAGCCTCGCTGTGGTTTTTCTAAAGTGAAATTTAAATGATAGTTAATATAATTTTTGTAAGTTTCAGTTACAAATTACCCTTTGTTAGAACTATTGCTAGGCCTGCAGTAGAGTGGAACTTGTCAAAGAATTCTAAAAGCTTTACTTAAAGAAAGATGGCTTAGCATTGTAGGGGGAGTAGAGAACTATAAACACTTTGAGCTGAATGCCCATCAGTGCACACACCATGAGAAGGGGGAACTGATCTGCTAAAGAAAAAAGGACAAAAAATACACCCATATGTTCTATCACTGATACATCAGTAATACCAAGGAGAAAAGCAAAACAGAACACGAAGGAAAGCAAAGGACAAGAGGAGACAAAAATGTATAGGAAAGGAGAAATATCATAGATATTTAATGCCTGTCTTAAAAACCTAACTAATGAAAAACTATTACTGTGTGGCTGTGAAAAGTCAATGCCGACTTGAAAGGGCAAAAAAGGAAATGTTTTGTTAAAGAAGAAATTCAGGTGATAATTTAACACATGCCTCTCTCCCACCTCCCTCACTTGTCTCCCACATGCTTAGCTCTTGCAATTTGCCTCAAGTTGGCTGCCTTTGAAAGAGCCCATTTTGGAGAAGGAGTTACAGTGCAGTTGCTATGGCAGAATTCTGTCAGCGATTCAATAATCAAAGAAACAGCTCAAACTCAGATATATAACTCTAAATTACTGCTTAAGAAAACATTAATAATATTTATGCTTGAAAACAACTTGGTGTTCCTTAATAACTTGCATAATCCCCTGCCTTTGCTTTTTTTAATATTAACAAAAAAATATTTTTTATGTTGCAGGTAACATAAATGTATCATAGTGACTACAGAAAGTATTGCTGATATGTATCAGCATGAGATGAAAATAAATCAGGTTATAGAAAACAGCACTAAATGTTTTCTGGTTTTGAATAAATAAGCTCTCAGGGCAGCCTTTAATGATTTTCAAATACACGTATCTTTACAGCTCCAATCAGTCATAAAAGCACACAAAGGTCAAGCAAATACTTTATCTTATTTAAGACACTGTGGTCTGTTTTCTGTCACTCGCAAGTTCTAAGGTTTACACTATTTCAAGGGGATGATATTGCTACACAAGACTTCAAAATAAAGGCTTTACACAAATTCTGTGAACCTTGATGGCTTACTAAATATTCCAAATGAAACCCTGATCCTGATAAATTCTAAGTTACACTGATTCTCTGAAAATAGAGGAATTACTTATGCTGACATCACAACTTCAGTATATACTTAAAAATTACCACTATACAATTTTGAAGTGGCTTTACGCAGATGTGATCACAAAGGGAATTTTTAAAGTCTAGCCCTTTCTTCACATGAATACACATAATTATTCTGTTTTCCAAGAATAAATTCAATAAACATGGAAATACTACAGAATATTAGTTCAAGGAAACATTCTGAGTTAACTGGAGAACAACCAACCATTTTACAGCCCTTGCTGTGTACCTTTGCAGGTATTCTAGAAATCCGAACGGTGGCAGTTGGAATAGTGGCAATCAAAGGAGTGGAAAGTGAATACTTTCTGGCAATGAACAAGTCAGGGCGACTCTATGGAAAGGTATGGATGCAAACTTCTCTTATGTGTACATCCCTACAATCTTAGAGGTATTTTGAGATGCAGCATTTGAACGGTTTTCTGTAAAACAGATTTCTAACTAAGTAAAATATATTCTGGACTTATCCCATGCATCCCATATTAGACTTTAATGTCCATTTAATAAATTCAATGATTAGGCCTTATATAATTCTTCAAAATGTGGAATACTAAGGGGGAATATACAAAGCTAGAATATTCAATACTCAGATTTCAGAGGCCAAATGTATTTATTAAAATATTATTAACATGCAGGCTCTGTAATGCTTATTCTTCTCCCATCTTCCCTAATCTAAGTATTTAAAAGACACTTGTACTTGCCTTACCATATTTTATTATTTACTCTCAACAGAAAGTCTGCAATGAGGACTGCAACTTCATTGAACTGATTGAAGAAAACCATTATAACACATATGCTTCTGCAAAATGGACACACAAAGGAAAAGAGATGTTTGTTACACTAAACCACAAAGGGGTTCCAATGAAAGGTAAAAAAACAAAGAAAGAACACAGAGCATCCCACTTTCTTCCTCTGGCAATATCCTAATCACAAATGATCTATAAAGAACTAGTTCCAGCAGGAAGATTAATTTTAAGAAGACTGTTTGACAAGATACCAAGAGAGGCTGGAATACTACTGAGAAACTGAACAAGCTGGACTTGCGCATTTATGTTTATTTTTAAGAGACTACATGAAAAAGATTTGAAAATATACACAAAACCAGATTTACTAACTAAAAGTTGTAAAAAATTCTAAAGAGTTGTACAATCATTATCTTAGTCATTGTAACTGGGTAGTTTCTTAAATTAATTTACCCTGAAGAATAAGTCATTACTTGATTATCTGATAATATTTTATTTAAAAAACTATCTGCTTCTTAAATATGGCTGCTATAATAATAATAAGCAGATGATAATGTTGTGTAAAATATGTCAGACTTTAAGGCTGCTGGTATGAGTTGTCAGATTATCAAGTCAATAGAAAATGTGGAGGCTGAGCAGTATTTTAAATACTTCCCCCAAGAAACTCATATCCTATACATAAACTATATGATCAAAAAAATATAATCTTGTAAATGTTTATTGTTGTATTCAGATAAGAGAGTTAGTTTGGACAAATTAAGTTTACTCTAACACAAAATGTTCCTATCTATTAATGAAACAAATACCTAATGCTGCTCTAAAAGATGTTTCAAATAGTGTATGTAAAATAAAAATAGGAATAAATAATGTACTTCATCTCACTTTTCACAAATTAACAATTTATATAGCAATGAAGCAAAAATTCAGACATATTAAGGTTTTTTATGTAACATATCCTATCTTTTGTATAATTCCTGTTAGGGCATACAGCTTTCAATATTGTTTTTCCATTCTTATACATGCTTTCTCTGTTGTTACAGCATTAAACTTTATTTTAAGTTGTATTTGAACTTTATTGTTTTAAGTTATTTAAATGTTATTTATAAAAAAAGATACTTATTAAGCTGCATCTGTTTCATATGCTTTTAATTCTGAAGGAATAACAAAATGGTCTGGCTGAGATGCATGAATTTTTTTCTGTGACCAGACACAAAGCCTAGTACACAACCTTCCTGCCAACATACATTGGATGGCAGACAAAAATGACAGCCTGCAGCAAATCACACAATGGACATCTCAAAAGAAACAACGCAAAAATTTTAAAAATCTATGCCACATACTCTTGATAATTGAATTACTGGCATGCTCAGAGTTACCCAGGTAAAAGAAGGTTACAGTTCCAGCAGGCACTGGAAATAATCCTAAAATGGTAGAACCTCCACTCACAGATACAGAAATATGTGCAAGTCTGCGTGACTCGTTAAACTACAGCTAAAACCACTGTGACCTGATGAAGAAAACACATTTTAATTTTCTAGCTACGAAAGCTCTCAACTAAGCCCTACTTGACTTATGCCTTATATCATTTAATTCTGTTTCCCTACACTTTTTCTTGGGTTTGTGATAATTGCACTTAGATAAAGATCACCAAAATCTAGGTAAAGCAGCTGATGTGACTGTGTTAGAGTCAAGTTAATTAAATATGGTCTTAAATGCTTCAATGTTATGCATTGAATAACAAGTGTCTAGAGTCAACCATTTCTTCCAACATGAAACACTTTCATTTTAAGAGCATTCACAGAAAATGGCAACAATTTCCTTTGACAAACATTTCTTTAAAAAAAAAAAAACTTGTTTAACAAATAGTGCCATTTGAAAAATCAATTATTATATTAGCAAGTCAAAACTCAAAGAAGATATAAACAGATCCATGCAAAAAAATGTATCCGTACAGCTCTATCAGTAAACTTTCACTGTGCTTTTGCTAGTTTATTTATTACTTGTTCACTGAACACAACAGACTGTACTATAAAGGAAGCTTTTTTGCTGGTACCTCCCTGCACTACTTTCTGCGAATATGTAACAGTGAAACAAAGTTCACACTTATGATCAACATTAACATAATAGCAGAAGTTTCTATATCTAAACTAGGTTAGCAGCTTTGAAATAAAAATGAAAATAACAAAACCCCATTAGGATTTTTTGTGCTTAAAAGCTTTACTGAAATTTTAAATAAAATTTATGTATGCACGTTAATATATAAATATATACATAAAAAAATCTTAAAACCAGATGCAGACAGGCTCTTTTAAACAATCTTTTGATTACGTAATTCAAGAACATAGAAATACAGTCAAACAAATCCTGAATCCAAATTGTAATTAGCCCTTACTGCTAAATGCTTTATAAAATGAATCACAATCTTACCACCATTTTCAGGTAAGCCAAGGCTGCTTTATGTTTTACAGCTGTCACAACTGAAATGTGTTCTGTGAGGGAATTGTTCCCAGAAAGACACCTGACTGCAGATGCTGCAATTCATCAGTACCACACTCATATGTCTTTACAACTGAGCAATTGTCAATGTATCTTTATCTTAGAAAATCTATTCTCAAACACTGACTCAAAAAATATCAGTTTAGTGCTAAAACCACAGAATAATAATCAGAAAATTTACAGTGATGATCTCCAGTAGCAAACTATTACAAGACAAGGGTAATAAGAATCTATTCAATTTTAACAGCAATTCAGAAAGATATCAGAAATCTTCACAAAAGTCTCTTACATCAATTACAACACAATCCAATGCAATCTTAACACCAGCATACAACATACCATGTCAGAGGGAAATGTGTTTATACATAAAGAAACTGACACACAAGTCTGGAAATGGCTCATTTCTAACCTGTGTAATATTAAAAGCTCAAGAAAATCCAAGCAAAAAGGGTAATAAAAGCCAACCTCAAGTGTAATTTCTTTGCCTTCCCTTCAGAGGCATTGGCTTTGCTGGAGCTTTTTTCTTTGCTCCCCACTGACACTACACAGTGTGTCCAGACTGGGGCTCAGAAGGGAAACACAACTCCTGTGGTCACAGCAGCACCTACAGCAGCCACCCACATCTCACAAAAACTGTTCCACTGCACAGCAGCTGTAATTACAAAGGTTTTACTTATTTACTTTGGTATTAATGCTGATAAACACTCTGGGACACAAATGAGCAAATCTCAACTGAGCAATTTCAGAGACGACTGCAGAATCTCCATTCTCGGAGGGTTTTAAAATACAAAGCCCAGTACAAGCAGTGTCGGCCCTAATTTGAGCAGGAGATTGGACAAGAGACCTGCAGTACTACTCTTCCTGTTTTAATGAGTCTAGGATTCCATAACAAAGCTATTTTTCTTGAAACAATCCCTTCAAACAACTACACAAAACACATTTCCTTGTTAGGGAGATACTTACACATTTGTCTCCTAACTTGTGAGTCTTTAAAGGTATAAAAAATGGTGTAAATACATTTCATACACAATAAAAATGACAACTGGACAATATCCATGACCTTTAAAATATATTATATGGTACAATACAGTCTCACTTTTAGTTCTGTTGCAGGTACCTTAAAACATGGCTCTGCATAGCATCTGTAATAATCACGTTACTAAATGGTTGATCAATTGACTATTAAAATACACTTGTCTGTGTTTTAAATTACTTTTTGAAGAAAATATGTATATTATCTTTAATAAGCTGAAGCAAGATGTAAGTTGATGTTAAATCAATAAAGTAATAAAAACATCAGTATTTCATTGCACTCAGTGACCAGCATCTGAGTAGTCTAAATATTCCATAAAGCTATGAAATCTATCTCCTCACTACTAATTTTTCAAATACCACAATGATTTAGTAACATTTAACATGTAGAAAAAGGAAGTGACAGGTTAGATGATTTTCCACAAATTAGGAAAAGTCATCATCAGAGGTGAGATCCACACTTAGAAATAATTTTTTTAACTAACATTTAATAAGGAAAAAAAAGGAAGTACAATTGTTTACAACACTGGATGAGTTTTAAATGGTAACAGTTATTTAAATCACACATTTACCGAATACAACAGAGAAGGGGAATTTATTAGCAGGAAAAGATGCTAAATTCTCTATGCGGATAATTTTGAAGATTAGGACTGTACTCTAAGCAGAAACTAGATGGGGAAAAATATTCAGAAAGTTGCACAAGGTTTTTTACTTGACATTTATACTGACTTTATAAATATTGCCCCAGCAAAATTTCTAAAAAAGCTTTTTAACACCATGGACTGAAATTCATAAACCAGCAAAATTTAATTTTCAATATTTGGGGGTTGGGGGCTTAATATAGTATTAAAACTAAAAATTCACATTTAATTTTGAAGTCTTGAGCTCTGTAAATAACTTCCCAATACCTGTCTAAGGAAAGCTAGCTTATAAATCTTAAGCATTCCAGACACTGAAATTCTATAACTGCTTACATTCCAGGCCTAAAAAGGGAGATTTTCTTCCATTCTGCCTGGAAGGACAATCCTAGCTCACCAAGATTGGTTGTTTCATTAGGGAAACTCTTTTATTTAGAGGCCTGGCACTTGAAAAGATTGACCCAATACAAAAGGAAAAACAAAATTACTCACTGCAGATGAAATTACTTTCTCATGAAAATAATTCTTTTACTTCAGTGCTAACCAGAAAAGGAGAGGAATTAGAATGAAGATGCATAAATTTGTCACATAAGGGTTAGTGCCACAGAAGTTAGCCTGGCTCAGGTCTCTTTGCACCCCTCCTTCAGGAATTTATATACATATGTAAGTTTCCCCCTAAGCCTTCCATCCCCAGGCTAAACAGTCCCAGCTCCCCACCCCTCCTCATGGGAGACATGCACCAGCCCCCAGTCACCTCCCTGCCACTTCCCTGGGCTCTCTTCTCTCCATGTCTCTCCTGTACTGAGAGCCCAGAACTGAACACAGTACTCCAGGTGTGGTGTCACCAGCACTGAGTAGAACAGAAGATTCACCTCATTTTCTTCTAGCTAATCTAGTAATTTCTTTACTACCCCTAGAAATGTTCTTTATAATGTTATATCATATAATTTTAATCAGAATTCAGGACAAATTCCCTTTACAATTACAACTGGCTGGCCAAACATAAACACAGTTCACTATTACCTTGGACAGCACCAGTTTTGATGGACAAGAATTCAGTCCTCAGTTAGTGACTGCTGAGTTTTCAGGGTTCATCTACTGGCCTTTGAAACTTTGCTCTGCTGCAGATTTCTTATATAACTTTCAGCAAGCCACTTTCAATGTCCTATTTGATAAGAAAGACAAACAAGTTTGAGTCTGGTATGCACTCCTAAAACATCAAACATACACAAAATACCTGGCTTAGGAAATTACCTGACTAATCACAGCAGGGCAGCAGAGGAGCTGCAGCTGGCTGCACCCACATTCACAGTGGCTTCTGCTGCTTCCAGAACACCCCTGTGCCAGAGGCAGATCAGTGTCTCTGCTCACCCCAGCAAACAGGGTGAGCCTGTTTATATCTTCTTGAGTTACTCTGATGTTACTGCACGGTACTGAAAAATGGGATGAGACTGGAGTGGAAAGGGAACATTTAAAAGCCATGGACACTCAATTGCTGTGTAAGATACATTAATAGTCCAGCTAACTTGCCTATGCACCTCATTCCTATTGATTTCACCAAAACCCAGGCACAAAAGTGGGTCTGAACAAGTAACTAACTTCTCACTGGCCATGAAAGAGAATAAGTGATTATTAAACAAAACTGTGGGCACTTTGAAAGCCTAACGTAGATCACTACTGGAAGAGCTAAAATAGTAAGGCTTCTCCCATCTTTTTATTGTCATAGGAAAAAAAATTCGTATCTTGGCAAAAAAAAAACCAAAAAATCAAGGTAACAGCTGCAGTGACTTCAAAATTATTGTCATTAAAACAGGCTCCCTGAGGTCAGAAGTGTTAATCAACAGCTGAGGTGATTTATTGACCCTGCTTCACAAATAATCACTTTCTACTTGTTTTCATATTCTTGTTTCTATATACTAGTAAAGTACCAAGCTCTAAAAGGAAATATGATTATACTGGAATGGAACCACTAGATTTTATAAAAATCAGGCAAATGTTTCCACTGGGTTTAGATTTTTGGGTTTAAAAAAATACCCAAACATTCCTGTGTTCAAAAACACAGATACATTTCTATTTCTAAACACTGTACTTCAAACTGAGCAACACATAAAAAATGGATTCTGTAAACAAGAATCTACTTTCAAGACTGTAACTTGATGAGAGTAACACAGACTTTCAATTTTAAAGAAACCACATTAATTGTACTTATAAAGAAACACTAAAGTAAAAAAGGAAAATTACTCAGGAAAGCTAACAGGCAACACACACTGACAGTAAGATAGTTCACTTTATTACATGAACTGTGCATAGGACATCTATACAGATTCTATAAAGCCATATCCATTTGTAGACACTAAATCCCTCAGCTAGGTCTCAAGAGGAACTCTCCTCTTTGCTTAGACAGTCTCACACAGCTCTTTCACATCCACATTACAAGAGAAAGCTTTGTGGAAATCATGGCACATGACAGAACTCTTCCCATCCTCTGATGTGTCTGCAGTACTTCATTAATTCAGGATTTCTGAGTACAGCATGTTCCAAACCTCTCCCTAAAGTTAACAGACACAAGAGACAGCCCACCATCTTTTCCTAAGCATTTAACCTAATTGCAGAGAAAATATATCAGAGTGGTGTCACTGAAAACTGGGAATGCAAACTTTCAAGTTTTTGCTCAGTTATTTTCCTCTGAATTATTTTACAACAAAAATAAGGATTTCCTACCTTGATGAATGGGGAATGACCTAAATTTAGAAAAAGCACATGAGCCCATGAAAACAAAACAAATGAAGAGGGAAAAAAGGCAAGGATAGGAAAAGTTATGGTTATGGTTGGTGCAGACTGACAAAAAGGATTAAGAGAATACTGGTTGCATAAAATTATGGCTGTAGATGCTTGAAGGAAATCAGTAATTTCAGGAAGGGAGAAGAGAGAAGAAACTGGCTGTCCTGAAGGAAAAAAATGCTGGATAACATTCAGAAAGGGAGCAAGTTAGAATCAACATCAACACAAGAAGGTTGAAAAAAAAGTTAAAATGCTGGCCACGAGAAAGAAGAAAAGGCTAGACTGAAAGAATAAAATTCAAGGTCTGATCCATTGGGACAGCGAAAACAAGGGGGTAAAAGAGGCTACAATGCAAGACATACTTAAAATGGGATCCAGATACCAGAGAAAGGAGTAGAAAAAGTGTGGCTGTCATTAGTATAAGAAAACTGACAAATCAAACCAAGATGGATTATCAGCATCTCCTTTAAATGCTTTGTAATACTGCTCACAGGTTAATCAAATTGACTTATCAATATATTAGCAGGATATATGTTTAGGGTTGATCAAAATTCACATTTAATTTTTAACTGCTTTAACATTTTGGGTTTGTGCAAAATAAACTGAAAGTATTAGTAACAATTTATATTGACAATTAAGATTTTGCAGTGCACCATAAGCTTCATTACAAAGTCTATGGTCACATGGATTATGTGTTTAAAATATCTACAAGACTGGCTGCTGCAGAACTGGCAGATGCACCAGCTTGTATTTTAGCAGTAGCATCTTTACTAGTAAGAATTACAGTGGCAGCCCTAAGGCTTTTGAGATTCCATTTATTCCACACACATTTCCTTGGTTTTAGACCTAAAATCTTCAAAAAAATTAATTTAGAAAAATGTTTATGTGAATTTTGAAAACCACCTTATGAATATCCCCAAATGAAATTAAAATTGCTTTATTTCCCGTCTCAAATGTGCAAGTTTTTATGCCACTGTCAACTTTAGGCATGAGATCCAAGTCTGTTAACTGAAATAATTACATTCATATACTTAAAGTCAACCAGAACAGTTTTTGCTATCTCCCTTCTGCTTCTGCTTGGGTTTGCACATGGGTGAATATCCTTACTTTGTGGTTGTTCCAGTTCTGGTAATTTAATACATTTGCATATGTTTTGTTGAGGTTGGGAATTATTCTCGCAGCAATACTTAATTTACTTTATTCTGTGGTTTTCAGTCTTCATTCCACTCGAATTTTACACAGCTCCCACACCGTAAGTTTCATGCAGACACAGACTCTGTGCCACAGCAGTGGTCTCCTAGAGTTCTGGGATTTTTTCTGGTCTGACTAAATTTCACTTAAATCCATCCATTATCTGTTTATAGTGGTTACACATTACAGAGAATGCTGTGGGCTTATCCAGCTCTTCCAAGTTAAAGGCCCTTTAGGAGTTTGGAGCATGTATAACTTTGATGTATATAAACCTTCTCTAAATTAAATTTTTCAGGGTGATCTTTTTCTACATACAATTTTCTCTGTCTGTAACTAAAAAGAAAATTCTGCCCAACACACAGTGACTGACACAGAGAAAGGTTTTGAGAAAATATTTCTGTATTTTACATTTACTTCAAAAACATATTTCTTTTGCATTTGTCAATCAGTTTCAACATATAAGATAATGAAATCCACATTGTCATGAAATCTAAATAAATGAGCACTAAAGATAGAAATCTGCTCTAAATCTAAGTTTTGGAATGGATATCAAATGACATCTGCAATCTAAAAATCATAAACTTTTACTGTCAAAACATGCAGGTATTTAAAGGTAATATAATACTACTTCTTTTAATGGTAATATAATACTACGTCCCATAGAAATTTCTAGGACAGGTATAGTCTGAATTCTGTAAGAATATTTGTAAAAGGTTGCTCTTTTTATAGAGAGATACCTTCAAGACCACCTACAAACAGTTGCTTTTGCAAAAAATTTTGACATGTTTGAATCCGTTTTGTTTTTCTTAGGGAGAAATAATGCCATGGATAGTTAGTTCAGATTCTTTTCCAGGGTACTGTTTTAAAATATTTGTTCATATTTATATACCTACAATCAGTATTAAGAAATCATCATAATTATTATTAATGAGCAGAAAAAGCTAGCTTTGACATCAGTATTTCTAGTTCTGCATTTTCTATGTATGTATACATGTATGGCATTACACACATAAGGCAACAGATTCTCACTGAAATGCACAGCTGGTACTCTGGACAAAATATGCCTCAGGGAAAGGAAAAAATTACCAGCCTGATACCCACTGAAAAACTAAGTCTCCCAATCCCTCCTTAAAGTCATCATCAAAATATTTAATAGATTCAGGAAATACTGCCCAAAAAGCAACATAATGACTTGTGACAACCAATCATTATACACCTGACAAATTAACACCATATCTAAAAAGTCTATGAAAAAGATTTCATATTGCAATTTTTTTAATTAATGTAAAAATATTGAAGTGAACTGTCACAATTGCAACGAACTTCAGTTAGAGGAAAAAAAGTTTTTAAAAATCACATCATTTAATAATTTCATTTTGCTATTCACAAATTATATGAGCCAAAAAAAAAATCCCTTTAATGACCACCCATGATAATTTCCAGCTTTTCATCACCAGTTCTGGTTGTTCTCTCAGGTACTTAGATGCTATTTTCTGGAGCCAAAAGCTGCCAATATGGATGCAGGTAATTGGCTTACGTGTCACATTAATACTTTTATGTGCCAAAATGCAGCAGCTACCATGTATCAATGAAAATGCTACTGGTACTCTTACCTGATAAAAAGCATCTTTAGCATGTCTGGGAACAAGAGGAAAATGTACCACAAAATCTGTCATTCTGTCAAATGAGTGCTCTTGGTTAGGCTTCAAAGGGGGAAAAATCAGGGCAAAGATACCTACATAAATTCAGACATGGCTGTGAGCAAAATAGTGATGCACAACATTGTCAAACTCACAGTTAGCTGAGGTGAGGCACTGCCAACACAAAGGAGCAGCACCAAAACACATATTCCTCAATTAGTGTCCTCTTTCACTCCAACACATCCTTCTTCTAAACATTTTAACAACTTCTAAGTGTTTAATCACTTTTGAGTATATTGAAGTAGCTCCTGATTCAGAACAGCACTGAAAAACATGCATTATCTGAAGCATTTGTTAAGTTTATCAGCCAACAATTAAGACAGAATCTAAGTGATGTACTGAACCAAAGCCAGTGTACATAATCACAGCCTCTTGCCACAGGAATATTTTCCTCCTCTTCTTAATAAAGAACACAGTGATCATCTGAGGCAACAGAACCCACACTTTTGATTTACGCTCTTAACCTACATATTCCAAACTCATACCTTTTATAAATTTTAGCACCATTACACAAAGTAAGCAAAGTAAAATGAACAGTCAATTTCATCTAAAAGTTTATTTTCGGCTTCATGATATAAACCTGCTAACTAAACTAATTCTTCATATGCTCAACTACAGCTCCTTAAAGTTACGTGAATAGGTAATCTTGGACCTACAGCTGATGCACTTGAGCTGCGTGAGTAAAACACTTGCATTTTTGTACTTGTGGCACATGCAGATTTTTGTTTGATAATAACAGCTATAAGAACATTTGTAATTAATTTATATGTTAAACTTCTGGAGAAACCATGACCACAAAGAATCCTGAAGCACTGCAATAGATTATTTTGGGAGAAACAGACTTCTCCAGACTTTGAGAACAATTTTCTACCAAAACAACAAAAAAATATTCAGCAAAATGAATGCAGGGATTTAAAACTCCTAAAACCACAAAGCAAATCACAACTAGACAAAGGTAAAACATACAAGGATTTTAATTTGAAACATGATCCACAAGCATATAGGAACTTCTTTCAGCTTGCAGAAGTACTGAAGGGAAAAACTTGCAGGGGGAATGTTTAGCTTTTACTGAGAGAAACAAAAGCAGCTTCCTTGGGTATCTCAACATTAGGCTGTCAAAATACAGGACTGATTTGCATTTGCCAGATACCTGCAAGTCTCTCAGCCTGTTACTGATTTTTCTTTTCAATTTTCAGTAAACCTAGGACTAAAAGTCTAAACATCTAAAGTTTAAACTACAAAAAAATGTTTTTGTTTGATACAAAATTAGTAAGGCATCCAGTCACACCTGTTGTATTAAATCTATAACATAATAAAAAATATGTAAGAACAGAAATATTGTAAATAACCACTATTAAAATGTAGATGAAGACATTGGACTAACATGATCTAGGAGGCAAGCACTGATCCTAAGCTGTGCCAAAACTGTGTGAAGAAGTGCTAATAGGATTTCCATATTCCTTGCACCTTGCTTGTCTGGGTATATTTGCACATCTTTAAGCACAAATAAACAAAAAATGTTTTCAGTCCACCAAAGGAGGCATTTCAGAAAGCATCATCAGCTTTTGTCAGTGTATTACAAATGTCTCTAAGAGGAATAGCTGTAGAATATAAACTCATATAAACCCAGCGCAAGCAGTAAGCTCTACAGCCATTCTTGAGGTGCCAAGACATTGGGTTTTATGGAAAAAAAAAAAAGAAAATACATTTAATATTTTGTAGGACTAATGATTACTTCTGTACATTGTCAACTTCAACCAGCATGCTTCTGGATGTGCTTTTAACACTTTTCCTCAAAAATGCTGCATTTACCCACACATGTTTTGTGGCAAGTGCTATCGACAGTTCAGTGTTCAGACACAGAGTTTATTAAGGCAGCTCAACCACCTGAATTTTATACCTATCCTTCACTCTGCACAACTTGTTTTTATCAGCTTGACAGTATCTAGACTTGTACAAATGACAGAAATTGTTTCTTTCATTTATAAATGTGAAGCAGTCAAAATTCACTCAGAATATTTACAATATTCTTAAGTCTTATCAGCTAGTACCTATTTCAACACATACTGTGAAATTCAATCGGTGTAATAGTATTTGATGATAGGTTAAATTGCAAAAAATAATAAAATAATTTTTATTAATAATAGCAACTTAATGTGCAAAGAAAAGGTGAAAAGTCAAAATTTCACAGAGGTTGTTTTATGTTGGTGATAACAATGATCTGGTGAATGTTGGGAATCTGTTCCTCTTTACAGATATTTCTGTACCAATATCATGCTACTGATCATACAGCGTAAAGGAAGTATTTATTGATAGCTAACTACAAAATTAAAAAATATTTTTATATTGAGAATTCAAATTTTTCTGTAAAATAAATTACTCATGGTTTCATTTCTAGTCTGTATTTTATTACATCAAGCATTTACATGCTAAAGATGTAAATTTAATGAAATTGAAAAGATGTTTACATCTTAATGAAAGATGTAAATTTTAATGAAAGCTTACACATTTCCAATTCAAGTTGATATTATAAAACAATGTAGAACCTTGGCCTTTCACAGAGCCTTGAATTCTACCCCAAACTGACCTTCCCATGAAGAAAGGTACCCTGACCTAGCAGTCACTAACCTGCCTGAAGCAGATCACAAAGCCAGCAGACACATAGCTCAAAATCACCCCTGGTTTTTTCAACTGTTATTTAAAATCCTGAATTCACAGGAGAAGACTGTGACTTCTCATTTGCCTTTTCTAAAGTATTTAAAGCCAGAGCTAATTCCCACTAAAGTTGAATAAAAATCCCAGAATTTACATTTTTATGGTGAAGTCAATCATCATACTTACACAGTATTTGGAATTTCCATTACCCAATATATCTGAATTCATGTAATCTTACAAAAATTGAATGACTTAGTTTGCTGTCAGAGGTATTTTTTGACTTCCAAGTCAAACCATATCCCTAAGACAGAATGCTGTGTATTTTTTTACATGCAAGCTAAAGAAACTCAGCTCTACATTTCTACCATTTGAATCCTCAGCAATGTATTTGGGAACCTGAAAAATTTACTATTTATGAAATAAATACTTATTTCATAATTAATTTTATTTCACACAATGAAATAAACAGTATTTTCAGCTAAGACAATTCACATGATGAACTGTGAATCTATTTTAGATAAGGAAAAAAGGTGTAAAACAGGTATTTTAGGTGACTCTAAGATACTCTTAGAAATATAAAGAAACCAAAATAGTTTTTCAAGCTAGGTTTTTTACCTCCCAAAACACATACAGAGATAGGTGTAATTCCATTTCTGTATCCAAGAGAAAAAAAAAAGACAATTTGATTTTTCTTGTCTTATCCATAAAAAGAATTAAAAATATTTAATACTCCTTTGCTTTCTACATCTCACGTGCCTCAGTCAGAGCTCCCTCTGTAAGTAATTTGCTCAGTAACAATGTCTTAGAAATTTAGCCTGGTTTAGCAAGAAGTAGGGGCTGGATTGATGATTTTATTAATTAAAAGCTCCAAGCAGGCAAAGACCTGACATATATCTGTATCTACACCTAAATGTGTCTATACACAAAACTTAACACACTGTACAGGCCCCCTACATCACTGGAAGGATTGGAAGGCTTAAAAGTTACCTTTTTTGGCTCATCTTTCCTTTATTAACACCACAATCTGTGGAGATCAGACTTGCATAGACTTTTGCCTGCGCTTTCCTTAGGCCTAAACAAAATGTTCGTAAAACCCAGGCAGAACGGGGACTTGAGTTTATTAGGTTTTTTCAAATTATAAATTTGACCCTTCACACTCAGACTGAGGGAAAGCTGTAAACACTTATCTGGGCCAATGCCTGTCTGGTGCTCTGTTCATGGGCAGTAAGATGTTCCTCTAGACACACAGGGCTACATTGGCATTGGAAGACTTTTTGAGGACGTTTCTGTGCTTCAGTGACATGTGTTTATTCTCTCCTCCAAGTCTGAGTGTGGTCTGATGTTC
Source organism: Anomalospiza imberbis (assembly GCF_031753505.1). Lineage (NCBI taxonomy): Eukaryota > Metazoa > Chordata > Aves > Passeriformes > Viduidae > Anomalospiza > Anomalospiza imberbis. The sequence goes on along the minus strand of NC_089693.1, from coordinate 10,398,924 downwards.
ATACAGATATTTACATACAACAATAAAAGAATAATCTTTTTGTAACTTACCCACCAAAAAGTAAAGCTCATCAAGAGAGATACAACTCAGCCACTCCTTCTGCAACCAGTACATTGCAAAAACAGCTTTTTCTGAAAATTATAGAAATGCAAAGATCAAATTAAGTAATCTGTGAACTTTATTTTGCATAAAGAATTGTAATACAAGTATAAATGCATTTTACATCTAAGACTCTCTAATTCTGGCAACATTGCAATGCAGACTGTACTTTCCTCCTCTCTCATGTACTGCATTCAGAGAGGATTACATCATCTCCAAGAGCCAGAAAAACAGAAATAGACCAGGGAGGCCCATTACAGCAGACACAGAGTAATTAAAAAGACTATAACTTTTTAGTCAGAGAAGGAGATAACTCAAGAAAAAAGGGTCATTATGTTTCTAAAGAGACAAATAAAATCATGTGCAATTTAAGTTCTCGGAAAGGCCAGTAATGCCTTCCATCTGTTGAGAACGGTCTTGGAAGCACAGGAGGAAACTGTTCCTTGATCTAGCAAAGAATTTAAACTAGCAGCTTAAATATTTGAGCAAATTGTTGGAACCAAAGGTAGTTGTTTGAACTTGATCATCAAATTGATCACTTCACTGAAATAACTCAGTAAGCATTAAAACAGAGTAATCAGTGTGGTTTTAAGCACTCTGGTATTCCTGAAGGACATTAACATGCTCTATTTTAATAGCAGGGCAGCAAGACAAATTATTTCTTTAGAAAAGTAAATCAGTGAAATGTTATTGACTGCACTGAAACCATTAACTCACACATGCTCATTCTGTGATGCTGTGACTTCAGGATAAAATGGTTAAGTAAAACCAATTTTTAAATGTAAACAATTCAATACTTTGCTTTGATCTTACCCTAAGTTGAAGTGTTTCCATTTTTATGGTTTCTCCTAAGTATCTGCTTCTAAAAAAAATTAAATTTTATACTGAAATATTCCACATCTTTTCAAGTATTTTTTGTTTCCTTGTTCCAGTGGGGGGAAAAGTTGTGGTTCAAAGCTCAAAAGAGCAAATTTTCTGGTTTAAAAGGTTTGAGTGAATTAATGCTTGCAAATAATGTAGGCAGGTCAAAAGGAATGTCCTGCTTCTTCCAAAAATATCATTCTGACAAATCACTGGTAACCATATTATACTGAATATATATAGTTAAAGATTTCCCTAGCAGTCCTACTAGTGTAAGAAAAGAGAGAAAGGTAAAATCAGAACCAACTATTCCCCCTTTCATCCTCATCAGAACCTTCTGCCTCAGGATTCAGGACTTTCTCTTATGTTAGTAATGGCATGGCCTGATCAAATCTTTTAAACAAAGCTTGATACAGGATCACCACTCAAGTACGGTTCCAACCACAGAAAATTGCTGTACAGCATGCAGGCATTTTTCTCCATGCTATAGGTGCAAGAAAAAAGAAAGATATCAGCAGAGAGGCTGCTCTCTTAAAGGTGTGCCGTTTCTACAAAGCTCTTTTGCAGTGCCCAAGGGTCTTGGAAACACAATCTACATCCAAACTCAATTCTCAATATTCACATTCACAGGGTTTTGCTCAGGACTTGCTTCCTACATGTTCACTTCTCCATGCACATGGGTAGTTAAAACAATAGCCAACTGGATTCACCAAATCTTGAGACCTTAATAATTCTTCAAAAATAAAAGGAGGCTTTTGTATTTTCTGCTGACAGACATTAAGAATTGCTCTCACCCAAATGTCTTTTAAATACCCCTTAGCTAACATATATTAGCAAATGTTTAAACTTCAGACAACTGACAGTCAAAGCTATTACTCTAGTATACAGAGAGGATGTTCACTGTAGGTTCTTCTAATACACAAAATACTACATATCCTTAGATGCTAAGAAACATACTAAATACGTGAATGATGTGTAAAGGCACTGAATCACAGAGACAGAATTTCCATTTCCTTCTCACCACCTCCACAATATTATACTATTATTATTCATGTACTTCTAAAATGCACACTGAAGGAAGTTGCAAGTCTGCCACTCTTCTCATGTATTCAGTAATTTGTTTACAGGCTGGAAGCTCTGTGAAGCTTGCAGATTAGCTGAAATTCACCCTAAAGGCTGGATATTGGGTAAATGCTACAGTGGAGCAGCATCCTCAACCGGGCCAAGGAATCCCACAGAAGAGATCCCATATTCGCTTTAGAGAGAGATGCAAAACAAGCAGAGAGAAATGCGGCAGCACAATTCCTCCAGTCAATAAATACGCTCTAAGAATACTGCTGGGTGCGAGGGAAAATAAAGAATTCTGATCTATCTTCCCTGGAGCTTCCACGGGAGTCAAAGCCGCAGCCTCACACCCCAGCAGCCTCCAGGCAGTGCCGCCTCACGGAGCGGGCAGCGCTGGGCAGGGGACGCAGGGCAGGAAACTCCTGGCGTGGGCCCAGCCGGGAACGGCGGATTCTCCCCGCCCTGGTAGCTGGAAGTGGTTTCTGGCCAGGTTTTTGTGACCCAAAACACGGAACAGCCCATGCGGGGCGTGAGGCGCCCACACCAACACAAACGCCTCAGGCAGAGGCGGCCCGCCGGGAGCCGCGCTCAGCCCCGGGCTCTTTCCGTTCCCCGCCTCCCCGCGCCGGCCGAGCCCGGCACTTTCGTTCCGGGGCCTGCGAGGGCCGCGCGGGAGCCGCGCCGGGCGGCGGGTGAGGAGCGGGCGGTGCGGGGGGGCTGGGGCCGGGCGAGGAGCGGCTGAGCAGCTCCCACCCACCGCGGCGGTGGCGGCAGGAGAGAGAAGGCAGCGCGGCTCGGGAGCGCCGAGGGGCCGCGCTGTGCGCGGGGCGGGCTCGGGCGGCCCGCGGTGGTGGCGGCTTTGCGCCCACAGGGGCCTCGGTGCCGCCGCGGCGGCGGGACGGGACCGTTCAGACGCGCCCAAGCGGCAGAACCGCGCTGTTGTTCCGGTGGCAGAGGCCGCGGCCGAGGGCTGTGCCCGCCGAGCGCCCTGCGCTGAGCGCCCGCAGAAGCTGCGAGCGCTGCCCTCCGGAGCCGGCCTGCGCTCACCTCGCCCGGCTGCTAGCAGCGAGCAGCGGCACGGGGGAGGCTATGGCACCGCTATGGCACCCCATGAGCTGGGCACGGCCCCCCGACATGCACCGGCCGACGTTCTCAGTCGTCCTAGAATTGCAGCTGGCGTGTGGAGGGTACCCTTCACCGGCAGCGATTTACCAGGGTTTGGAGATGAGGTGCAGATGGAGTTGTTAGTCTTAAAAGTATGTGTCTGAAATGAGATTTGGGTCTTAAAATTCGAGTCTGTAATTTTCTGAAGTGTACTGTACTGTGTAGTGCTGCAGCCTGGGCACAGCTATTATTTTGAGGCCGCAGCGTATCCCTTGTCAGTATCCATAACAAAAGTGCTTCAGGGTGTCACCGTTGAGCGCCACACAGTGTAAGACATTACTCTGAAAAGAATCAGTTTGCAGGCTGGGAATGCATGTCCAATTCCAGGGCCTCTTGCCGTCTGCTTCTTGAGGAAACTTGATAATAGCACAGGTTACTCTGGGATGTAAAGTATACTGGCTTTATCTCAGAGAAACTTGAAAGCAAATTGCACTAGAAAATCCGTATGCATCTTAGGTTTTGTGTTTATTTGACTGGACTTCTCTGACGTTTCAAAAGTTAGACCTTGGCAGAGGCAGAGGGGAAGGTATCATAGCATGCATGAGTATTTAATTTTACCAGAAAATAACAATTTTTTCTGGGATTGATTTTAATTTGGTGTTGGAAACTTAGCTTAGTTTTTTTTTTTTTTGGTTTTGTTACTTTCCAATTACATTACACTTGATTTTATTTAAACGCTTCATTTTGGATTACATTTCAGGACTTACTGTTTGTTTGTTTTTGTTAAACATGACTTTGCTACATGATTTCATAAGTGTGATCCTTGACATGAAAAAGTAAACCTCAATTAGCTGAAAGTAAATCCTGAGAATAACTTCTTTCATTGCATGTAATGCAGCACAAAGTGCCAAAGGCAGTTTATAACTACTGCAGGCTGTGCAGGCTCCTGGCTGGGGGCTGCTTTGGGGATGAGAGCACCCCGAGTGATCAGTCACAGGGCTTGTGACAGCTCAGCAGCACTAATTCTGTCTGCCCTGGGGTGGGCACACGGTCATGTTTGTCATGCCTTGCTCACAGTACATGGTGAAAATTCTGTGCCAGCTGTAGAGGGTGAGACAATAGCTGTCTTGAAGAAAGCCTGACAAAAACCCATCAGTGGTACTAATAAACACAAACTTGTGGAAGTTTAGACTGGGTCAGCACTTACTGTCTGGTACATGGGGCACCAAAGCCCTCTTCTAGCTGTTACTTTTCAGCCTCAAGCTCTTTTCCTGGAAAATTTCTTCTATTTCACAAAGTTCTGTCCAGGAGGAATTTCATTCAGGTTATTTGGTTGGCCCACACACAATAAATTTTAGGATGGAGATCTAAACTTGCACAATTGGCTTTTGTCTTACAAATTTCTGTATGTAATTCCTTGTCAGTAGTCATGTTGGAGACTAATGGGATTGCTCATCCAGGTAAACATGCTTAGCAGTGTTTTTATAAACTTTTAGGCACAGATCTTAACAACAGAGAAATAATAGACTTCTGCAGGGCTTGAGTGAGTGGGATAATGAATGTGCATCTGTGCATTAAAGATCTCAGGTTCTTTCCAGCTGTTTATCTGAAATCTCTTGAATCAGATGATTTTATTATTCTTTCTGTTGTAGGAAATACCTTCTTTAACGAGATGTTTTTGTTAAATGGGATAATACAGAATATTTTCCAGTAGATTAGTTCATAGTGATTGGATTTTTATTTAATAAAATTTTGTCTGTTTCAGCTAACCATGTCTTTAAATTCATCTACACTTTTAAATGAAGAAAACACTCAAGGAGCAAAAGGAAATACTGAGTGTTTGGAAAGCCTACTGCAGACTCCATCATCAATTCAAAATAATCCACTTCAACAACTACAGTTAGCATCTCAGGAAGTACTGGAAAAGGCAAAAAAGAGTGGGAGATCAAAATGCCCCCGATGCAATAGTTCAAGGATGTTTTATTGTTATACATGCTTTGTTCCTGTTGAAAGTATCCCTACCAAAGAAATTCCAGCTGTGAAGGTTAATATTTCTTAATGATTTTTATAGTATCTTTTGGATTTTAGTTACTGTGGACAGAGAATAGTCTGTCTGCAGCCATTTATTTTCTGACTCATTCTTTACAGACTTTCATTTTGAACACAGCTATAAGTATGAATAAACTACAGTTAGATAAAATTACTGTTCTTACTTGGGGAATTACATGTACAAACACTGAAAATGTTCCAATCCTCACATAAACATTTATGTGTCTTCTAGATGAGAATATAGGCTGAAGTCACTCAGCTTCTCATGCAACTGTGTTTTCACTTAGTTGATGAAAGTTTCTTTATGGTGCTCTTGCACATTCTTCACTTTCTAATAACTCTGGCCAGAACATGTTATATTGTGAACAAAAAATTTGTCCAAATCCAAGGGTGAATTTTACATAAAATGTGACCTAAAAGACATTCCTATAGACATTCCACGGTTCTATAATTCAGATAACTACTCTTAAAATATAAATAGTGCAATGCCTTTCAGCTGAGTTACTTGGGGAAACTATCAGGGAAGACTGAGACATTTTGCAAAGTCAGTTAGGATCAAAGATGCGTTTTGAAGACACTGGAGTTTGAAAGCATTGTGAAAATACTTTAGAAGTACTTTTGAAATTTGACCTAGTAAACTTAGGTATATTTTCATTGAAATAGTCATTTTCATAGCTGGCTGAATACCTAATAGAGATAAGTGTTCATATTTAGAACCATTATATTGCTCAAATTAGCACCACATCCCGTTTCCCTTATTGATCCTATTTCTGGAGATTTTATCACACTACGGCTGGCAGCATTCCAAAGTGCATCATTGCTTACTTAACAATCTGCATAAACTTAATGTAATAGCTGCTTTTTCTAACTTGTCTCTAGTTCTAAACCTATCAAAAATTATCAGATATATTTTAATTACACACCCATAGGAATTTCATCCAATTTTTGAATAAGTTTTTATACAGATATTTATAAATATGATGATAAATACTGCTTTTTTCTTCTTCTACTCAGTTACCTCTGAAGATTGACATTATTAAACACCCAAACGAAACTGACGGCAAAAGCACTGCTGTGCACGCTAAGCTCCTGGCACCTGATGATGTTACAATTTATAAATACCCTTGCATTCCAGAATATGAAGAGAAGAGACACGAAGTAAGAGATTCTCTAGAGATAGCCAGGCTTTATGCTGGGGAGGTGCAGTTTCCTCCTGCAGTGGTAGTGCCCTGCAGGGAGGAAACCACTGTTCCATTAGTGCAGTCCATCCTGTGCTCTCTCTTAGTTCTGCAAACACGCAGTTCTGGACTGTAGCCTTTTCTCCAAAGCTGAGAAAGACTGCAGCACTATTTAACCACCTCGAATTTGCTATGTTCATCTTCTCACATAATGGAGACTTGGATTTACTGTGTATCTGAAGAAATATTTTGCCTATAAATGAAAGTATTCAACTTTGAGCAAGTTAAACAGCAGTTGAATGTTGTGCTGATATTAAGCAGCTGCAATATTTAAACCTCCTTAAAATTTTTAACATTCACTATGACAGAGGAAAACAACTAAAATTCAAGTCTTACCTATCGTAGCATAGAGCACAAAAAAAGTGAGTTATGAACTTGGATGTATATGTTCATTTAAATGGTAAGCTATTCTTTTTGGCCCTCCTGCCCCACATACTGCAGTGACAAGTGACATTTGAACTTCCTCAGGGCTGACACCTTTGTCTTGGCTGAAAAATCTTTTTATACAGAAGTGTTAGAGTTGGTAGTAGAGGCATGGAAGTAACATTAATTAAAAATGTCCGTTAAGGATCTCAATTCATTAACATGTTTTTAACACTGATTTAACACTGGATTAGACAATAGAACATTTTTAAGAGATGCTATTTCATCTTGTCCTGAGTTAAATGTTTATAGACAGGGTAGAAAATTTCTGTTCTTTAATATAACAATTCCCGTTGTTTTATTAGATTTTATTGACACTCAGATCTCTTTGTTTTCTTCATTCAGATAGCACTTATATTTCCTGGCCCCAATTCAGTTTCAGTAAAAGATATTGCTTTCCATCTCCAAAAGTACTCCAAGAAAGGTGTCTGTTTCAGTGATGATGACTGTTCCAGAGAGCCACTTCTTAAACAAGCAAAACTAGAACCTGAAGAAGAAAAAAATCCAAATGAATGCATCTCAAGCAGCAGGAGTGAAGGCACTAGACTGAAGAAAATAATATTTATTGACAGTACCTGGAATCAAACTAACAAGATAATAACTGATGAACGACTTCAAGGTAAAAAAATACAAGTTGATACTGAGACATTATTGCTGCAGAAATGATTAAGGGACATATGTCTATAACAGACCTGAGCACGATGTAAGCTTGTATGTACCCCTATCTCTGAGTGTATATCAAGAATTCAGCAGCCTGTTCCAGGGCTGTAAAATACTTCCTGAGCCAAAGACTCCATTACTTTTCATGTAATAGAAATTATTTTGCAAAAAGGTAATACTAGTACTAAGAAAGCATTTACATTCTCACTTCTCTATTGGAGAAAATTTCCTCAGTCTCAGAGAATGGGAGCTGTCATGTTAGACAGTACAACAGTAGTTTGAATGGCCTCTGAAGGAAGCCAGGAAGATTATTTTTGCAGGTGGCTGCCTGCTTTCCAGAGGCCCACAGGACCATTTGTGTACATGTTGGTGGCAGACAGGCCCCAAGAAGGTAAATGAGGGATTTAGGAGGTTTAGCACAGGTTTGTCATGGCTTGGGTTCTCTTTCTCCTGAAGTTGTTAATGAACATTTCCATGATCTCACTACTCCAGACAAAAAGGGAATGGCTGCTTGCCCTCCACACCCTTCCAAGTCTGAGAGCAGAAACTGGTAATTCTGCAAAAAGTTTTTGTCTTAGGTTCTTTACAAGAAGTTTACATTTAAGCATTCTAATTAAAACCACAAAAGACAAAACAATTTAGCAACAGCATTCCATTTCCTTTGAGATGAATAGGAATTTGAAAATACTTTCATTAGTGCAAAAAGTGCACTTAGATGGGAGGCAGGTTGCCAGGTTTATATACTATATCTATCTATATACACACACACATATATACTATTACTGCTTCACACTGGGTCCTACAAGGAATTTCAGACTTTCTTACATAGAAGATGAATGTTGCCTTGCTATCTAGTCAGTTTATTAAAGAATCCCACATGTTAGTATGATGTATTGGCTAATTAAAATCCTGTTATAAGTATTTAGTTTAACACATAGTCTATCAGCTACACTGAAGTATTACTGTAAAGATTAGAGGAATTGCATGCTGCACATTAATGTAAGGCATTTGAAACTTATTTTAAAATGACGAATTCATGGAAAGTAGCAGGCAGCCAGGGGAACTGAAAATTTCCATGGAAGCCTATGCAAATATTAGTCAAAAAATCTTAATTGGTGTTACTTTGGAGCTCTTGAATGGTTCCAGTTTCCCTATGACAATGCTGATTTGGTGGACTACTCTCTCCTTTCTAGAACATCTCGGTTCCAGCTGTTTTGCAGCCCCCTGAGTTCCTGAGCACCTTTCAGGATTGCTGGGATGTTTAATAGTGTCATGCAAGTCAGTTTCTAGTATGGGAGAATTTTACCCATCCACACATTGGGTATAACAGTGTGCACAGCCTGTGCATGCATTGCTTTCCTTAATGCTTGTCATAAAGAACATAAATTGCATTAATACCCCTTTTAGAGATTGCAGTTTTCACTTCCAAGATGAATGGGACAGAGTTTCCTTAGGCATAAACTGATGACATTTTTATGTTGTACATACATGAAAAATAGAGAACTGTTTTCATTTTTCAGTTCAGTTGCAAATGAAGTCATCATCCAACAAAATATTCATCATATGCTAAAGTTCAAAAAGGAGTGTTCATAATTCCAAATAAAAAGTAATTGCCATACTTACTAAGATTAAGTTACAAGAAATATCGAATGAAAACATTAATGAAGCCAAGAAAACATAAAGAAAAGCCTTGTGTTTTGTAAACCTATATTTATATAGACAGTAAATCTAGTAAATTGTGCTGCAAGAGAAAGCAAATGAGTACATCGATCTTAAAATAAGCAGAGAGAACTTGGACAAAAAATACTTCTATATCTTGGAAAAGTGCTTAATATAGCTTTAGAAAACAAAACTAAATCAGTTAAAGACAAGAAATACATGAGAGTTGGTAATGTCTAGGATTGATTACTTCATTAAAAGTGATCCCTAGATCAGAAAACAAACAGTTGAATCTAATGTTAATGACTTTCTCACATGAGTGATGGAGCTTATTGGCAATATCACCATGACTGTTAAAGAAACTGATTGCTTTGGGTTTTCTTCCCTGTAAGTTTGAACTGCTTTGTATCAGCCAAATATTTTATTAGCTTATACATTAGTATTGTGGGGTTTCATATGAACAGTGCGTATTTGTAAGAAAACATTGCCTTTGGCTGTACAGATCCAGTACAGATGAAACATGCTCAGTAAACTTTAATCCTTAACCCCCTCTGGTTTTATTTTTTTTTATGAAAGGTCCTAAAGTCTTTTGCTTGAAAGTAACCGATACTGCACTTGTGGTAAGCTCAGTAGTGCCTGTGGTCTTGCCTTCAGTGAACTTTTGTTTGTATTCAAACCACAACTACGTGGGAGTTTACGTTGGAGGAATCATCCCTGAGATTTACTTCACTGCTTTTAGGGTGAAAGCACTGCTGGATTTGATGGAAGTTTTCACTTTGGTTAGAGCTGAGAATTCAACTGCTGAAAACTCTTGAGGGCAACAAGCTTAATGCAGTTTCCTACTGCTATTTTAAATTTCACATGTGTAGGATTATTAGAGGTAATAATTAGACTATGTATGCTATTCTGAGGTTTTGGTTCTGAAATGCCAATAATAACATTTAAATTCAGGGACAGGCTCTTCCTGTTAAGTTTTTTTTTTTAAATGCTGTAATTGAGATTTCTTCTGCAGGATACCATACATTACTTACTGCAAAGCAAACTAAATCCCTCTTGCAATAACACTGAAAAGAATTAAACACAGTTTGTAGGCTAAAAGTGTAGCATTACAAGTGCTGGGCTCTAGCCTGAATTTGGACCTTACCTGAATTTGGAAACTTCCCTGTCCATAACTTCCAAGCAGTTCTTCAACCATACTGGTTTTTCTACTGTTACCTGTATTAAACTGTCCCATGAGACAGAGTATCAGATTGTGATAGAAAAAGATAACTTTATAATCTGCTTCTGATATTGTTGGCAGATGTGTATCCTGTTTTTCATGACCCAACTGCTCATCCTGTTTACAAAGTGATAACACATTAAGGTGGTTTTAGTTTTGAATAGTTTGTACATCTTAGGAAACGTCAAAACCAAGACACATGTTTAAAATTCATCTGAATAACAGAATAGTTACAGAGACTATGAGTAGATTAAAGATTTTCTTGTGCCTTACAGACACCAAATTCCCTCTTTCATCTTAAGTGGGAATGCTTTTAGTATGTAATAAAGTTAATTACAAGATGCTGTCATACTTACTCCTGAGTAATTTCAGTGAAATTTCAGTTATTTAACAAGCATAAATTATAAGTCCCCGGCTCTTGCAAATAGTCCTCACTTCAGCAACACTAACAGTCTGAGGGATTCTGTTTTACACTTGAAAAGTATTAACTTTTCAAAAGATGAAATAATAATTTTATGAACACTGATGAGTCTTGGTAGGAGTGGGTTTCACTCTTGACACATGAAGCGACTCTGCAGGTTACTGAGGTCTGTGTGGCTGTTTGAATGAAAGGATAACTGTAATTAACTGCAGATATGAAGCTTATAACCTAGGTTTTACAGCACTTCATCAAATTCCAAAGTGCTCCAAAAAGGAGGATAGAATTATTGCCTCAGTTTCACAGATAAAAAATGGAGGTACAGGAAGAGAAATTATTTTCAGATAGGCAGTGAGCAGGGTAGCAGCAAAGTCAGAAAACAAAACTAGTCTTGTTTGACATTCTGGCCACCAATCCACATTGTCTAATCTAGGTCATCTTTTTTCCTTGACAGGGTTACTGCAAATTGAGTTGAAGACAAGGAAAACTTGCTTTTGGCGTCATCAGAAGGGAAAACCAGATACATACCTTTCCACAATAGAAGCAATTTATTATTTCCTTGTGGACTATCATCAGGAGATTTTGAAAGAGAGCTACAAAGGACAATATGATAATCTGCTTTTTTTCTTTTCATTTATGTATACATTGATTAAAGATGCAAAGTGTTGTGCAGGGAAAGACTAAGCTGTCTGTTGGTGTATGGCACTACTTTTTTTTTTTTTGTAATACATAACTAGGAATTTTTTTTGGAAATAGATTGTATTCTAAGTAATGTCCAGAAGTGAGCTGCAGACCTCCTCCTGCACGCTTGAGGTTGTAGAACTGCTTAGATGAGCAGTCTGATTAGAGTGACTTATTTGAAAATAGTTACATTTTGCTAAATATTGCTGTACTTCAACCTACAGGCCTGATGTGCTCACTGTGATGAGCACATTTCCTGAGATGGGAGTGGAGGACTTGACCCCTCTTGCTGTAAGGAGTGATGACTTTTAAGTGTAAGATGGAATTAGCATGCTGGCTTTTCATTGTTACTAATTCTTATGTCAGATGTTTTCTTTGTGATTTACACAGCAATACTGATTTCACCTTTGTGGCATCAAAGGCTTACTGAAAGGAGCAGATGGTGTTTAGTTGCTGGGAAGAGTAGCAGCAATACAGAATGAAAGAGCACATTAATTGAATATGAATTATATACTTTCAAAATTAAATCTGGAAAATTCTTCTAGTAATAAAAAAGTGGTCTCTTTAAACACAGTTATACAGTGTATGATTTCTGTAGTACCATTCATGTACTCTTATACTAGTATTATTCTCAACTTCTTGGCTAATTTTAGACTTCTTCAAACAAATTTAGTTAAGTGTTCATTACTGTTATATATTATTTGGGGGAGCACTAACCTAACAAATGTCACTATGGCACATGGTAGGCACTGCATATAAAAGATGGTGGTTCTGACCACAACATTTCTGACAAGGCTTCCTTAAACTAGGCAGGGTGTGAATCTGCTCTGTTTTTCCTTTTGCAGTAATGGGGCAGATTAGAACAGTGTAAGTAAGACTTTGTGCTGATGGGAGTTTTGTCATAGGTGTAGTGCTGCTCTCAGAGTCAACATGTGTGGATATAGCCAAGCTATACCAGCACAGCCAGTGCTGGCAGAGGTAATAGACCTGAGATTTAGAGCAGAGTTATATGAATATATTTTAGATTATACATTGATAAAAGTTATATTCCTAAGGTAGAAAAAAAGTTTCATTACAGGTACAATATAAGATGGATAAATATTTCTGAATATTCTTAGAAATGTGTTACTTAAGACAAAATATATCTTGTCAAAGTGACAGACTGAAAAATTATAATAGATTATTTTTTAAACAAAACATCCAAGTTTTTGTTATCACTTGCAGCATACTCTCTAGGAGGGCACTCACACACCCTGGTGAGCACAGAAATAGTGTCTTGGAAAATATTCAAGAAAATGTTTTTATACTTAGACAGCAGTCCATACAGACTAAAATTGCTGATTTGTACTGCATTTTTAATGCTTCAAGATGGTGAAATCTTACTATTGCTTCAAACACAAGCTACAAATACACTCTCTTACATCATACCTCATAGTGGTATGCTTGTCTGCACAAGCACATATAAAAAGGCATTTCAGTGGACAACAAAAACATATCCCCATTTTCAGAACAAAATGCTGGTTATACTATGAAGTTATGAAATATGCATGAACTATAACAGCACCACAGGAAACACAGGCTTGAAGTCATAATGAGAAAGATAATTTTTATATCTACCTATATATTATTGAGTTCATGTGCCAAGCAATGAGAAAAATCAGCAGGCATGTCTCAGTTCTAGTGAAACAACACTGCCTACTCATTTGGTTCTTATTGCTATTGAGAGGTTATTTTGGCTTTTTAAAATGATTAATGTTATTTCCTTTGGTATGAATTTTGATAGTCTTTTGACATTTCCATCTGTACTTGTATTTCTTAAACAAAGATTGTTGTAATTTTTTTTTTTAATCACACAAGTATAATAGCTTGAAAAGGAAACTTTCACCCACTTTAAACAAACAAAATAAAATTAACCCACTGACCTAATGTTTTACAAGAACCAGAGAGAAAAATCTGGGGGGAGATGGAGAGTTACTTCCAAGACACATTTCCCTGAAAACATGTTTTTTATTTAAGAAGCAGAGGTCAGATAAAAGCTTGTATAAGCCGTTCTTCGTTACTTTTGGAAAATAGTTTCATAAGGTGAAAAATTGTTTCCAAATTTAAGTTTTGTGTATCTCACTTTATTTGAACAATGGGAATTAAGAACCTTTTCCAAAAGAAAATTAGTTTTAACTCATAGATGAAATTAATGTACAGAAAGGATTTTAAATCTGGCATACTGTGTCCAGGAACTGGGTTCAGATTCTTTTTCTTCCAATGCAACCTCAGTGTACTGCAAGAGACATTTGTTATACCAAGGGACAGAGGAACACCTAATATCTGTAATTCGTTGCGCTCTGTTGCTATTCCTCTGATAACCTTTTATGGGGGCAGGAAGGAGGTTTTTATCACTTCTGCTGCAAATCTGTCCTGTCTGAGCAGCAGATGTAGTTGCCCTTTCTTTCATATATGTAAAAATATTTACATCCTCTATTTAATTTTGATGTTGGTATAAGAAGCCAAACCAAGTCATCCATCTCACACTGAAAGCATCTCAGTACAACTGATACATTTCCTCAGCTTTGAGACTAAAGAAAAATTTTGTTCCACTAAATGAAAGCAATCAAGTGGTTAATCCTTTCAAGTGCAGTTAGCAGCACTGACCTCCCTGTTCTTTAAATTGAGGGTCATGGGGAGGTAAAGGCCAGTTCTGGGCCTTTTCTTTCATATCAGAATACCCCTTCACTATCTCTTCTGTTTCCAAAAACATCAGAGACCCAAGAGAGAAAAACAGGCTTCTGCTTCCATTAGCAGTAACTTAAACAGCCATAAGTTAAAGGGGGAGGAAAAGGAAGAGCATCTCTATCTCCTCTCACAACAGGAGACATCTGGCCTCCTGTGGGGAGGCCCCAGATAACAAAGAACCTGTCAGTGCAAACCTCCACGATGTGTTCAGAGAACCATTTTACCTGCAGTCTGGCTCGTTCATTTCCTGCCACTGAAGCCATCTGCTTTTGCTTATTGTGGGTATTTTTGTTCTTTCTTTGGCCAGGAGCATGAAGTGGCTTCACTTTAGCATGCCTGTAAGCTTGGTCAGAGGGAGTATTTAATCCTTTTCTCAAAATGAATAAGAGAGGGAGCTGCTGCAAAAAACAATTTCTTTCCTGGAAGGTAGCAGAAATGTCATCCAAGCCGAGGTTGAATAAAGGGTCATGTCAGTGTATGGGGTAAAGATACATTGAGATTGAAAAGAGATGCCAACTTGGAATCTACAGCACAACCTCCCAAAGCACTTGTAATCTTACCTGATTTAAATCCTTTGCTACTGCTTCTTGGAATTTTTGAGTCCATCTGGTTTTCCATATAGTGTTCTTCAGGCCCAACAGCAGAGTAATACAAGGATCTGTTCTTACCTTGCCCAGTGTTTCAGTACTTTGCCTGAATGCTCTAAAACTCAGTCTACATAAATGATGGTTATAGCATACTTGTACAAAATGTGATGCAATATGAAAATCCATCCTACCTACCCCTACCTTCAAAAGTGCCAAAAGAAGAAGGGAAGGAGGGAAACTTCCTATTAATTTCCCATCATGTACTATAATGCAGTTAATACACTCCCAGGTGCCATTAACTTGTGTCTCAGAGTATTCTGGGACACAAAAGTTAATGGTGATTGCAGCACAATTACAACAGGAAAGCTTTCTCTCTAAGATCAAAATATGTGGCACTTAAACTCCTGATCTACTGATACTAGAATATGAGGTCACCTACTAAAGTACTGAAGGACCCAATGTAGTTCCTAAACTGTTATTCCTTTTCTTGAGGGACACCATTTTAGTAAAATTCTAATTCTGTCATTAAGAATGTTAATTGGGACTGATCAAACTTAGTAATACCAACATTTAAAGGAAATGTTTATATGAAAAATCTACCACATTCTTCCTGTTTGCTTGTTGGGAAAGATAACACATAGCTGCCATTTTACAGATTCAGAAGAGAAATAAGATGCTGTCGAATTTAGAAAGTAGTATATCACATAAAACTGCTCATAGTGGTGTGATTTCTTCACCCCTATCTGCCAGAAATAAATTCAAATAATTCTGAAGTTCCAGAGTAAGAGGTGGGAACTAGTTCTCTAATGCAAAACAGACAGCAGGCTGTATTTTCACCTCATGGAAAGTGGAAATTTTTGTCTAACTTTAGCAATACTGGTGCGGTTGCCACATGATTTTACTGCTGACTTCTCAGACCACTGGTGTTGCAATAGGATGTTTAGAAAAATACCACAGAAGAGTGAACAGAAGAGAATGTGCTCCACCAACATACCCCAGACTGAGTCTTGCTCCTTCTCTGATCCTGTGCACTGTGCTTCCCTTGTAAAAGTAATTTCTCCCTCTGAATAAAGTATCTTTCTTTGAAACTCTATCTCTATGAAACTGGGCCCATAAGCCAGTTTAACTGGCATGAAATCGAAAAGCTTTAGTACAAGTTCTGAAATTATTTGCTTTGGAGATGGATACTAATGAACTGAAGAGAATCAAACTCCTTTAGATTTAAAAATCTATCCTTTTGTCTTTTCTACAGAAGAACAATACTTGAGGTTCCAGCAAAAGAAGCTTGCTCAAGCTGAAACTCAGCCTTCTTTTAATTTTGTAATGTTAAATAAAAATTCTGTATTTCAAGAACATCATAATGTCTTATTTCTTTCAAAAATTATTTTTGAGGTTTCAGTTTCATTACTAAATTTTTTGCCATATGCAGCATGAATTTCAGCCGACCTGAAACTGCATTTTTCTAGTGATGCAGCTGAAACATGCAGTATAGTTTTTCTGTTTGCAGGTTTCCTTTGGGCAGAATCAATGCTACAGTCTTTTTCTTTTTTCATGTTTACAGCAGACAAGGAAGCAACTTGATACAGCTTCCATTGTCAGAAGTGTCACGTAACACACCTCAGTCTACTTGAGGCAGTTGGATCACGTTACTTCCTCTTTTAACCTCACGCGTGTCTGAGTGTGGTGACAATATTGGCTTGGCTCTGCATACATGCGTTGGTTAAGAATACAAAAGTACTTTCATTCTATTCTATTGTGACTGTGTTGGCACAAAAATATAACATAGAAACCTTTACATCACCAAAAGTTTCCTCTTTTCTTTGAATATGGCTTACTTTTTCCAGGAAACTGGTTTAAAACCAATGCCTGAAGCAGCTGCCAGGGAACTGGCCAACCAAATTATAGTGTCAAACTCTTGAATGCAGAATGCTCTCTAAGGTAGGTATGGCTGAGCTGATTTTGCTCATTTTAAAATAATTAATTGAAAAAATAATGGCGTAAGAAACAAAAAAAAGTTTGAATTTTTTGAAGACCATGAAAACTAACACAGTAGATTCAAGCAATCAAGGTAACATGCAATACTTCAGTTGTTCCAACATATCCATGGTCTGATGGCAATGGCCAGGATTTGGTTTTCTAGGCCTCTGCAAAGTTCTGCCCTCTCTATATAGGCAGTGGTCATTTTCAGCTAAACATGTGCCCATGTATATGCATCTTTGAGACATTGACTTAGAAAAGATGTTTCTAGTTTATATTTCTCTATGTTGGCACTTTTCTTGTAAGAAATTAATATATCCTAACTAACTCAGTACTAAACTCTGTCACTGTCTTTCAGTACCTTGTTTTGTTTTCCGAAGTTCCGGTATTGGCATGCTAATGATAACAGAATTGGGATCTTCCTGTGCTGCTGAGTTTACTGTGTCATTTGCACCAGTGACCAGAGCCAAGTCTGTATCTCAGACAAAAAGGAAATATATTACAAAATGTGTTATTATGAAAGGAAAAGCCACTGCTTCAAGTTATCAAGACAACACCAAAGCACATTAATCAAGCATACAATAAATGATGACAGCTTGTTGTTTCATCTGAATGAAAAAATTAAATCCATCTGTTGGTGTTCAAACCTAGAATCCAATCCTGGCAGTTCCATGTGCTAATGAAAACTATTGAAAAAATTTCATGCATTCTCTATACAAGATATCATAAAAATAAATACTCCTAAGACTTAAGAGGCAGTGTTACGCAAGGCCGTGGTGAGGTCACTAAATAGAGCACATGTGTGGGATCTGAGGGTGACGTGCATTATGTTATACCACATAGAGTATTTCAACACCGCTCACTTACAGGCCAAACCTCCAGTATCTGTTCTGATCAGTTTCTCAGTTCCATGGCTCTGCATGCAAGAAGCACTCCATTTACACCCAATCCATTATAGCACCAGGAATTAACATTTTAGCAATTCAAGAGATTCCACCACTTAAGACAGTAGAACACAGCTTTAAAAATTACTTACAATTCCTGAAACCTCTAGCCATGCTGGTCATGAAAGGTATATTTCTAGAGTAACACTACTGATAAAAATACAGGGTTTAGTTTAGAGCTTTAACTCCAGCAGTATCAGATTGATTTCCCTTGTCCTCCTCATGCTCATTGAATTCTTCAAGGAACTCTTTAATAGGCTTGTGAAATATCTGCAGGAGTAGCATTACTCCCTCTGCCCAACATATTTACCCATGTGCCTACCATTTTTTTTTTTTCTCCAAAGTTGTTCACAGTTTGCCCAGTAAAGTCAAGCTTAACAGTCTGTACATCTGTTGAGTCTCCTAGTCTGTATTAAAATCAGCACCATGTTAGAGCTTCCATTTCTCTTGACCTTTTCTAACTACAGGGCTGGCTATGCTTCCCAGGAGCATAGCAACCTGAGAAGAATGAGAGAAGAATGTTTGGCTGTACCATTTTTCTATCTTCTGCAACAGCCCTCCAAGTGACTGAGGGGCATGAGCCAAAGGAATTTAGCATACTGTTACATGGAGAGCAACATTCAGGTCTAGGGCAACTATAGGTCTACTTTGAGCATAGAAGGGAATAAAAGCAGTCTAATACAGAAATGTCTGATTTTCCTGCTGTTTCAAGTTCCTAAAATGCATGCAAATGTAATGGCAACAAACTTACAACATCAAATACATCAATGCAAGCAGATTATCCTCATTGACAGCAATGAAGATACACCTATTTCAGATGTTTATGAAACACACATACATAATCTTGTATTTCCAATCTGAGTTTATAGGATAAACAGTGAGTCAAACATTTTCAGATTGTCAGCTGAAAACATCTGACATTGAGTTTTCTAGAACCAGTAAATTCAAGATCCCATGGTACTAAACTTAGCTTGTAAATCTTCCTTTATGAGCTACCTCCTACATAGTTGCTTAGAACAAAGTCATCTAGATTGACTCCATCCATTAAGGCTGGGTCCAGCCATGCAAAGCAGCTCTAAACCAGATAAAGCAGTGAAGAATTCTTCTGTGAAGGAAATACGGTCAGTGCAAGGTGATACAAAGATCTGAAAAGGTGCTGTTGAGATGACGAGATCCCCACCTGTCAGTGGCCTACATAGTCTCTAGTTTAATAATTGACAGCCTCAGAAGGAAGTGAAAGGCAGAGGTACTATAGAGCCATCTTTGCCTTTCCTCCTAGTGCTGCAGCTCATATGCATCTCCAGAGACATTATCACAGCTCTTACAGTCTTCCTTACTTTGCAGTGTTGAATATATTAGGAAATATTTGCCATCCTTACAAACTTAGGACTTAAGTAAAAAAAAAATCCAAAAGAGACCATTAAGTGAATGAAAATTAAAACCACAAATCATTAACACCCTAAACATTGAAAATTTTATGTGCATATTTTTAACAATGCAGCATTCTACTTGGAGTTAACTATTTTATTACAAGTAAAGCCCCTGACCCTTTAAAAAATAATTACTTTAATCTTCAGGAGAAGAGTATATCAACATTTCTAAACATTTCTATTTTTATCAAAATTTCTAAGACTTTGAGTGTTTTCTGCTGGACTTTTTTAATGTGACTATACCAAATGAACTGCACTTAACATTACTTTCTACAGCAGCCTGCTTTGCTGGGGGAGGCACTTTGGCAATTCTCTTCCTTTTTTTCCATATCCCTCTCCTCTCAGAGGCCCCTCATCGTGATGACCCATTCATTTGGCTACGGGCTGCATGCAGCTGCCTCTGAAAGAAGCCAACTGTATTCTTGGGTCAGCTGGAGAAGTCAGCTTCATTCCAGCTGTAGGGATGTACAGCACCTCCAACGCCTGAGACTTCGGGCACAGGAGAGCCAGGCTTCCCCTCGGGCTTCAGCAGAGGTGCAGAACATTTTAGCTGGCTACATAGCAACTGCTCAATGCTTCATGCAATCCAGTCTACAAAAACTATTATATTTAAGGATTTTCTGCTACATATTTGGAACCATTGTCCTTTGTTCACATGCCTTCATAGGCATTTGCAATTTTTTATAATGAAAGAGGAATGATTAGCTGGCACATTTCAGCTTAGTGGCTTATACTGTGCTGTAGATAGGATGCATGGAAACTAAATGTTTCCTGATTTCCATTAATATTTTTCATGTATGTTTATGCTACAGAAATTAAATTGTCCTGAAACACCATGACACAAACTTTTTTGTTATTGTTGCAATTGAAAATGGATGTTGGCCAAAGCTTGCCATTCTTAGAGAAATCTGAGACTGAATAGCTGATTACCCTGCATAAATGTTGGCAGTACTGCGTTACCCATTTTTAGGAAAAGCAAGTCTGGGAGGGTTTTTTAATGAGAATTAACAGAACAAGGGAGGCCCAGTAAAGTAACATCAGTGACTTCATCTCACATTTCTTTGCTATAAACCAGGACTATTCAAAGGGTAAAAAACCAAAACCATTTAGGTTTGTGTCTAGTTCTTTGTATTTCCACTATCCCCTGTCCTGCACTCAAGGCCTTCGTTATTTTTTAAGATGAGGAAAACACCCAGAAGAGGTCACAGACAATGAGTGATTAATTATTCATTAAAGTCTGATCATAAAGAACAGGACTGACTTACATGGGAGGTGAAATACACATCAACTGCAAAACCTCAAAATTTCACTATATGACAAATTGTGTAAACTTGATGAAATTAGTCTTAAGCCATGATTAACCATTTTGCTTTATGCAAAATATCTGTATATCATTACAGAAGAATGAGCCCTGTAAGTACTACCAAGATCTTTACTCTGAAGCTGACTAATAATTGTAAAGGTCTGTATTTATGGACAAAACCAAGAAAGGAATGACTGCTAACATCAGATGAGATACAGATGGCATATAAGGAGAGAAGAGGTATTTAACAATTTTAATATTTGGATTACAAGTGTGAATTGGATAGATTCAAAGGAAGTGGGAACAAGACTTTGGCATGATTAATGTGAAGTGAACAGTGAAATATTCAGTGTTACTCAAGATGTGAGGTAGCTTGGAAAGCCTGCTGTTGAGTAATTTGAACAGCAAATATCTGAACTCTCACCCAGGGTAATGATAGAATCAGACTCCTTTATCTCTCCAATAACTTGGTCTAAGCCAGCTTCAGTGCAAGTTCCAACAATTTCCATAGGTTTCCTTCCTGCTGTAGATGCTGTGCCATATCCACCCAAAAGTGACATTTGGCAAAGATCAAGCCCAACTGTCAATATATTAAATGACTACATTGGTCAAAACAACAGTTCCAAATCCATTAAAAGAATCCCAAAATAAATAGTTCATTTGCTGTAAGTTCCCATGTAGTTTGTTTGGGAAGTCAGACTGCATTATTTTTCAGCTCATTAAAGTTTACTTTAACAAGCTGTGAAGCTGATACAGAAATACTTCAACAGTTTAATATTGCATTGCCTTTTTTTTTTAAAGCTTCAGGATCCCACTTGGCATAAAAATTGCATTTCAAACAGATTTTTAGATACACTTTGGATAAAACTTTGTTTTTCAGACATTTTAAAATTATTTCTCTTCTCCTCCTTAAACTACCTTAACATTTTTCCCTAGTGAAACAAAGATGTTCTTTGTTAAATTACATTTCCCATCTTGCATATTATGAAACAGCACATTTCGCACTTCCTCAAAGCCAGTTGCTGGGTGAGATCTTTCATTGAAGGCTATTCAATGTTTTATAAAATATTAACTTACATGGCTGGTTTCACAAGGAAATCACATTGCTGTTATTGTTTTTTCTAGTTGTTTTTAAATTTCGGTTGCCAGATTTAGTGTACTAGGAACTGTTTACATACAGCAGGGCTAGAACTCATGCAAAAATGTTCAAGTTCTCTTATGGCATAAGATCACCACTTCAATCAGAAGGAATCAACTCTCTCAAGACCACTGGTTTGTACTCCATGCCAACATGTTAGTGCCAGTCATGACCCAGGGTGTGACCAGCCAGAATTGAACTGATGGCACATTCACACTGTTCAGTGGAGTGCCACGTGGAAGTGCTTGAGCTCTGGGTAAAGGAGCTACTACAAAGCAGGGTAAAAATGAGGAAGAGCTCTCCTAGCACAGATATACTGCTTGCAATCCTTCAGCTGGCAGGATATCTCTACAGTGTTACACATCATGCAACCCAGACATTTTGATTTCTTTGCTGTTATTGGTATTTTGGGAGTTTGTTTTGCCAAATTTTAATTCTAGGAAATCTACCAGACATATATATCCAGTTGTCATAACTTCATTATTTATACTACCAATATGAGCAAAATTCTGCCACAGAGCCAGTCCAGTCATCCAATCTGCTGCAACATCTTATTTGTAAAAGTTTCCTAAGTAGATGCCTTTGTCTTTTTTCACACAGAAAAGAGGACAAACTAGTGGAATTTCCTTACCGCACACACAATGCACAACAGGATAGTTCCATCCAGAGGAGCCAATTAAGACATCCACAATTGTCAAGACTGGTGTCAAGAAAACCTTCTGCACACAAGGCTCAGCCAGAGTGACTGTTTGATATCTGAGTAACAGGCATAGCTGCTCCACCTACAGCTGTCAGCCCCTGCAATCTAGTATGCACCACATAAGGGAAATAAAAATTGAACTAATATTTCAAGAAATGATATAATTCCTAAAATATTTACTAAGTGAAACAAAAGCAAATAAAAGTTCATTTAATCGCCCAGTTAGCAGAAGATTGTTACCTATGACCTCTATTGGTTTTGGTCACGTAAGTAAATATGCCTTTCGAATTTTTGCTCAAAGACTTTACAGGCATAATAGGAGCTGAAATAATTTGTTACTGTGCAGTACAAGACCCTTACTCACTTATTTCTTTCCAAAACCAGTCCACAGTTACAGCAATGGCTAGGATTACATATACATCTGACTAGATAAACATCCACAGCTTATTTTACAGCATTGCTGCTGGCTAGAAAGTTTTGGATCTCTGCAGTGTGGTTAGTGAGATCCTACGAGGTCTTGCAGACTTGTTAAGGAATTTCTATAGGGCTAGATAAACATTCTGCAGAGTGCTTTGTTGATTCCTCATAGTTTATGCCAATTTTTTCCATTGACATGCAAGACTCCCTTGTGGAGAGAATTCAGCAAGTGCTGGATGTGCATGCAAAAAACATCTTTCCTGGAGTTTTGCAATGAAACGGTTCAAGAATGCACTCTGGTGACTTTTACCATAATTGAGGAGAATCCTGTAACACCAAGAGTGCCTGCTAATCCAGGGGTGCAGCGTGGACCCAATGCAAAAGTTGATCATGCTAGCCATGGATGCTATCAGCAAGCCAGCTAGTGGTGCCCAAGGAAGAAATGGTGCTGAGTTCAGCACCTGGGAGTGAGAGTGGCTGCTCTGATGCTGTATTGCCTTTAGCACTAAAATATTTTTCATGCTAAAGCACTAGAAATTAAGACGAGTTACAATACCAAATAAAAATACCAAAGATACTGGTCTTCTTGGTGATCAGTAAAGCTGAAGGAAAGATCTGCCAATTTCAGATAGAAGACAAGAAGTTATGAAATTTTTTTTGAAGGAATTCTCAGAAATGGAAGTGCTCCAGCTCCTTTTCCTGTCACAGTCTGTGACTCCTTCTTTCAGCCTTGTTAATTATGAGAAAGCAAAAGCAGTTTGATATGATTGCTTTGTAATATCAAATAGGACATCAATTACACAGAATGTGAAGTTTGAATAGCTGTATAACTTCACAGTAGGAAATAATTGCTACTTAAGAGCCTAGAAGATCTCTTGCTACAATTCCTCTAGCCAACAATTGTTCACATGAGTCTCTTGGGAATAAAGCTCTATGGAATCTAACTCAGATTCTCAGTTAAACTGTTTAGCAAATCCAGGAAAAAAAAATCCTTGGGACCAACATCAGCATCTCTCCTAATCAACACAAAAACCAAAGTCACTAACCTCTTTTTCCTTGTGTTCCAGTCCTACCAAATTTGTTAAGCTAAATTGTGTAAGACTGCTTCCCTTGTAAAGGGCCTAAGATAATTATGCCCTGGCTCCTTCTAGGAGCCAACTGGATTTTGAGGAAAACAGAAAAGGGCCTCTAGTGAACTGCATTCTAAATTTCATATGACAGAATACAGTAGTAGAGTACCCAGCAATTTTACAAAGGTCACTAAAGCACTGAAATTACACCCCAATACATTGCCCAGATATGCCACAATCTTGAGAACACTGGCAGATGGGTGAACATCAAGGTGTGGATATTCAATTCCACACTTGGCAATTCATGTAAGAGTTGCTGCTGCCAAACCAACCAGACTGTGAAATGCAGCTACAGGCTGAGGAAGGTCAGAGATTTCAATTCATTTTGCAATGGTAAGACCTGGAAAATTAAATTATTTAGATCCAAAATGAAATATTACATTGTGTTTCATACTGAAAACATAAACAGACCATTGAGCAAGAAAGGACTGTTTACTTATGTTGTTTTCCTCTTCATACAATGAATTAGAAATATAATAGTTATAGGAAATTTTAACCTAATTTAAGTCTTTTCCAAAAATACATTGCTAGAACATTTTGGGATGACAGCTTGTAAGCAACAGAGCCAGAACAGCTCCTTTGAAGCCACTGTTTCTCATGGATGGGAGAGAGTTGTGTGGATGTACTTGCCAGAGTTTCCAAACACATTTTGCCTACAGAGAATCAAAGCAGGCAAAACAGCTCTGGATGCTTTAGAAGACTGCCACAATCTAAGTGACAAACTGGCAGAGTAGTACCTTCCCCTCTTCTCTCTTACAAAGTTTCAAGCTCAACTTTTGAGAATTTCTATCAGCCTCCATAGTATTGGATACAAAATCCTCCTTAACAAATCAGCATTAAAACTAACTTAAAATTTTCAAGCATTTCTTTTCCCATAAATTTATTTTAATTTAGATCAACTGAGGCAGCTGGTAAATTCATAACAAGAAAATTGTTTCATGTAAGAAAACAAATGGGAAGTTCCAAAAACATCTAACTTGATCAGTGCTTTTTTAAACACCAATTTTTTGTTTGTGAACCATGAACAACATTTGATTTGAACAAAACAAACTTTTTATCAGCAATTAAGATCTTTCACGCCTTAGATACAAGTGCCACCTTTAGGAATTTATGTCTTCATACTATATGTTTTCCTATCCTCTTAAAGACCAGTAAATTAATCAATAACAAGGATGCTGGGGATTGAGCACATCTACCTTACAAGAAGTGCATATGCCCATTGTGCCACCCAGAGCCATGCCCAGAACTTCTGCTGAAGATTTCAGTGCTTCTACTGCTGCTTGCTGCTGAAGTTTTGACACCTCAATTGGACCAGGGGTATTCTTAGATCCAGAAGCCTTCTGAGTAGATAGCCCTGCCATCCCTCCTGCACAGCACAAAACTGAGCTGAAATACATCAGCTGAAAAAAACTAAAACACAAAAATCAAAGAAAAAAAAATCAACCATGTAGTATTGATATATTTCAAACTATTTTATAATTGCCAGGAGGACTGAGAGCAGATAGTTTGTCTTTAAAGATAAAAGTTTTCTTCTTTGTTTGTTATTGCAAGTGACTATCCCTTTTTGATTATTAGACTTCTGCACACTCCTCTCTTAACATTTTCTGGTTTCTGTATTTTTTATGACGCCAATTCAATGAGCAGCTATGAAACTAATTAGCATCCCAGCAATTCAGCTCCAGGATCCATTGACATATATTTGAGTACATGTTTTCAATTAGCATCAACACTGAGGTATTGTTTTCTAATATTAGTTTAAAATGCCGCAATTACCGCCTTCATCTTTATGGTTTTCAGGCTTATTTCTTAATACTCTGCTCTTATAGAAAAATCCTTAGCACATTAGTTCAAGTTGAAAGATTAAAAAAATACCTTTGCTAGATTCGTCCTGCCCTGCACTGTGCGCATTTAAAAATGTTTTGGCTGTTATATTCTTCATGGGTAACATTTTTATATTTTATCAAGGTAAATAGGAAGTTCTGATTCTCTCACATTTTGATTTTAGATATTTTGATATAAAAAATGCTCTGAAATTCCTACATGACCTCATTTAGTAAACATGCAGTCATCTATCTGCTATTTGAATAGCACATGGTGAAAATTTTAAATAATAAGCTGTCTTTTAACCTACATCACTGAATGAGTTGAAAGTACGATCCAAAACAATATAGTCAGAAAAATCCATGATGCTCAAATCATATCCATTCAGCAACATTCTTGGAACATTTGCAAAGGCCAAAGACCATGTGTTGGCTGGTATCTGCAAGAAATATTTATGGGCTTTTCAGGAGTCTAAGCCCAAAGGCATCAAGCTGAGAGAAGGGAAACTGTCACATAAGGATATGAACAATCCTGAGATGGAGTAAGTTTATAGATATTGTACCCTGAGGAAATCTGGGGTTAAGCAGAGTAGCTGTATGACTGTATCGCTGTGGCTTTTACTATGGCCTGTGGAAAGGATGCAGCACAAGAAACAACACAAATTTCCCAGAACACCTCTCAAGTACTCATTTGCAAGACAACTGAAAACAGTTAGCTTCAGTGATTTTTACACCTTATGTAACATTCTGACAAGTCCAGGACATCCATTAGATTTTTTCCAGTGATAGTACCGTTTGAAAAACTTTAAAGAATTAATGAAATTCAACACCTCGTTTCTTCCAGAGTAAGTGCTGAACAATTTTCTAGGATGTTGGAAGCCTTAAGGGCAGGTAAAAAACAGTTCAGGTCTAATTACTATCAGATTGTTGTCTTCCCAAAATACTTCCCTTTCTCTGTCTTTAGTAAAGATGAATGCTAGTTACATTCCACATGTAATAAGAAATATCTCAGTTTTAATAAGTTTTGAACAACACACGCATCTGGATACGGATTAAAAAAATAGAAAATAAATGCATTAGAGGGTGGATTTAAAAATAGCAAATAAAGGTAAACATGGTCTCCTGATAAACTCTAAAGTGCCTAGAGATTGGTACCTGAGCAATTGAATTAAGTTCTTCAATGAATACTGCTGCTTTTGTAACTGACTGAACATTACAGAATTGGAAATGCAAAACTGTTTTCTCTTGAATGAAACAGCACAGTCAAAGGAATATGCTCAAATAAGGACAGTAGAAAACAAAAAGGCTATAAAATTGTTTCCCTGGCCCTAGGGATACCACATTCCATGGTCTAATGAAAAAGGATGACAAATATTTGCCCATATAAGTGAATGGCTTTCCTAGAGGGCTGTTTTTCAAGAAAGCCTGCTTCTGCACACACGCCTTGCTCCTCACTGCTTGTAGCACTAATATTTCACTCAGGATCCAGCTCTTTACTTGCCCATATTAATCATTTTGCTAGCCAATACCACCTTCCTAACTTTGGGTTACTTAGCCATTGAACAAATTCTATCTTTGTTTTACTTTGAGAGCTACAGAAGTTCATGCTAGATTATGTTATCTAATTTATCTGCTTTTTCCAGTCTTATGTTTTGAAAACTACCCCATGATCTCTTTAATGTGTCAATAGTCTTTCATATTCCAATCAACAGAACAGATTCCATCCTGCTGCTGTAAGCTCTATCCATTCCACAGGTTTCCCAGCTCTTTCTGTTCTGTGGTTGCAGACTTTGTCTCTACATGCGGTTTTAGGCAGTATTTTAGAGAAAGGCTAAAATGAAGTTTCTTATCTTTAATCACTGAAAATAATAAATTGTGATTCAGGATCTCTTTTTTCAACACTAATTATGACTCAGAAACCAGTTAGATAGCTTATAAAAATCTGCTACGTCTGGTCAAATAACAGACAGATAAGTGTGGAGTGCTAATCAGCATGACAAACCCATCCCCAGATGTAAGATTTAACCTAGTAGCTTCATGAACTGATGAAATACTCTCCCTTATTTGGGAGATGTATTCCTTTTTGGACTAATCAGGGAGAAAGGAACTGGTCCTATGCAGAGAAAAAAGCAAAGAATACAGACAGACATACCTGAGGTTGCATCAAAATTTGTCATCACTTCTCACTATTCCATTAATTCTGTTAAACTTTTACTATTTTTGTCATCTTGTCACTCACAAAATTATGTATATTTACTGTAGAGACAATGGGTATAAACATGAAGTTGATGCTTATGTTGGCATTCCTATATGATGATTGTACAATCCTTTGGTTGCCAGTAGATCTTTGTGCATGAATATGCATCATGAATTTAAAGTAAATATGAAAAAAAGATTTAGTGCCAGGAATAAAAGTTTTGTAATCTCATTTTTAATTCATTTTTGAGAAGTCATTAACCTTGTTTTGATTTCCTATAGGTCTCTTTTAATGAAATTGAACTCAAATCTGTCTTAGTGAAGCATATGAGAGAAGACAGCAGAAAATACACGTGGGAATAATAAATACAATTTCTGGTATGAGAGGCAAAGGAAGGCCAGGTGTGGCTCCCTGGATAGTGTGATAACCACTATTCCAAGCAAGACTCAATCTGCTCACTATTTGATTAAAAAAAGATTTGGGAGAAAGAGGCATCAGTCCTAAAATACCTGCCCAACCTATAAAGAAAAAAAAACTATGCGTTTAGAGTAAAAAAGCATTTTCTTTATTAATCTTAAAATAAAAACAGGCATAGAACCCAAATCCTTCTTCCACAGAAGTTGTCGCAGACACCCATGATAGCAGAAGGCATTTCCTGCTCATGATTTTGCATGCATAACTTGTGTACATTGTTTTTGCCAGAAAACTAATTTTGGAATGAAAGACTCTTGGCCAATGTGACAACAAAGTGTGTACCCCAGGATTCAGCAGATGCACATGGGACTGCCAAACTAAATTTATGAAATAAAAAATATTCCACTTGGGCAAATATGGAGAAATTGTTCACCAAAAAAAACTCCAAAATCAAATATGTCATAAATTCCCTAGTGGCTTTTCACAACCTTTACTGCATTAGTAGAAATACAGACCACAGTGTAGCATCTGAACATGGTTAAAAGATGCAGACCACACAAAGAGTTCAACAACACTTCCTTGGGAGAAAATATTATTGCTTCCAGTACAAGTCTCTTTGACCATATGTGTTAGTGGTTTAAGGAAATGTTTTCCCTCTTTAGGAAAAGATCAGATCATTTCATTAATCCATGATAATATGATATTCTACTTGGAGCCATATTGTGTCATCACCCGCACAAGGTTTTGTTAAATATACCCAAGTAAGCTCTGAGCAAATCATTGCACAGAATTAATTTCTCTGATCAAGACAAAGTCTAAAATGGCAAGATATTCCAATCTCACTATTAGAAATGACAGTTTAATTTTCAGTTGTACTGTCATTTCAGAAAGCTTTTAACAAAAACTATAAAACATATATATAAAATTGCCCACTGTTAATCAAAGAGAATAGATCTTCAAACAAGGTTGATACTTTGTCCAAAACATGGTAAGTCCATGACCCTGACAGAAGACAGTAAGGGAGGACTTTCAGCTGCTGTACAAAGTTGGGTTAAGGAAGGAGTGAAACAGACTTCCTTCTCTGCTTTCCTCCTTTAAAATCAACTTTTCATACTTCCAGAATTTGCCTTCCTTGAACTAATATATATTTCTGCTGCTACTCATTCAACTTGAACAGGAGTCCGGAAGGTAGTGAACCCTCAAAAAGCTGTGCTATACATATCCTTTTCTGTTATCATTTGCATTATTGTTTCATTTCATCATTATTTTAATGTAAAGTACATAACAATCTTGTTTATGAGAAGAATACTCTTGAACATAATCAAATCCTTGCTATATGATTCATTTATGCATTCCATACATATATTTCAGCACAGATAATGACATCTGGAGTTATGCAGTACACACCGGCCCTGATCCAAAAGCTTTTGAGAACAGCCTATGTTCATTTCAATTGGCCCTGGATTGGGTTTCTAACCTATACTATACTGGCTCTTTATTTCATACATAATTAATATCAGAGTAAATTTAATGGCAACAAAAGGCATATGGTGATTCACCAAGGACCCTGAAAAGTGAATTTTTAGCCTTTCATTTAATAGGAAAGCAACAGGACATGTTAGCAAACCTGACTTACCACTGTCTGTGACTTTTCAATGTTAGTCCACACTACTAGCTCACTTTATTTTTACATAATTATTCCTAGCATGGCTCATCACCAAAATGCCAACTGGTAACAAGAAATATAGATAAAGTCTCTTGTACCTCTTACATAAATTCCAATTGTGTTCATAATTTTCCTAGATTATAAGGATATGACTCTTCCTGATCTCGTGCTAATCTTTTTTTTTTTTATAGAAAAGAGTGCTGTCCCTGGCAAAGGTCACTGAAATAATGCTTTACACCTTCTTGTTGCAGAAAAAATAATCATTATGATGGATTCCCACTATAGGTTACCTTTCTTTATATTATGGGCTGGCTGTTTCAGCAAAGTTTTGTCATGACGACTTATTTGTCCTTCTGAAATGAGTGGGATTACTCACATGAGTAAATAGAATGGGATTTGACCTTTACCTTTTACTGATTACTATAACTCTTGTTTTGCAAAACAGCACCAACCACTACATGAAATCAGTAGTAAAAAACAATTTAGTGTTCCTACTAAACCAATTTGGGCCTGACATATTTCAGATGTGATACACTTATCACTGAAGGGGGAAGAACAAAAATCAAACAAAAAATTAAGAAAAACACAAAGCAAGCACAAAAGAAAGCACAGGAAACAAACATTAAAAAAGATAACATATCTAAATCCTTGACTGTGTTCCTTAAAAGCTTAGCATGAATATGCTTCTCTTTACAAACACTTCCTTAGCTGAAAAGTAACTCCAGTCTGCCAATACCTAGATGTTTTGCATGCCTGTACTTTGGTTTCATGCTACCTGCAAATATGGATTCTTGTCAATCTTCAATTCACCACAACTACAGAAATTTATTTTTCTTCTTAACTACATTAAAAATAAACTTGACTGAAAAAGAATCACTTTATCTCAAGAAACACCTTGCATACAGAAAATTGCAGTCAGCACACAAGTAATACCAGTTTTCACAGACTTTAAGCCTGTCTCCTAATTTAACTGCATATTTAGCTCCTTTTCTCCTCCAAAAGAAGGGGCTGAAGGGTATAGGAATGCATGAGGGCTGCTGTTATTACAATGGAGACTATGCAGGGTTTAGCTTAATGATGTCATATCAGGGTTGAAATATGTTTGATATTCTCAGGCTGAAACCCTGTTTGTTTCAGCAGAAAAGCACTGTAGCTTTTGCAATGTTCCATCTCTCCTGACCTTGAGGCAAAGATGCAGTGTCACCAGACCATTTGACCTTTGAAGTACTTGCACTACTTGAAGTCCTTTTGTGCATCACCCACAGCTCACCCATTCCTGTTTATCAGCTCCTGTGTTCAATATGTGCTCATTTGAGTCCATAAACTCTAGTACCTGAAGTGCAATTGCTAAGGCAGAGCTCAGTAGTTCAGGAGATGGGCTGATTCTCAAAAACATCCTTTTAAAACACAAGTTCAAAGGACAGAAGTAATTTTAGAGAATAGACATTTTTATAAGTATTTTTGCCCAATATTTTACTGCTTGAAGCAAGCAAGAAATTCCCTTCCTAACATCATCATGTACACATTGAATGATAACATTTCCTCAGAATGACTAAACTCCGTAACAAAATCACTGCTTTCAGACAACACATTTTATATGTTTTTTATCAAAAATGTTTTAGTGTTGAAACTCACCTTTATTACCCAAATTCCTCTAATGACATGATCAATAGCCCTATAATCGAAATCGTCCTTTTGTTCAAAGTGAAAATATTCTTTCTCAGGAGAAACAGCTTTAATAATTTCAAGATGTTGTTGGAAAAAAGGCTACTGGCTTGAGTAGCCATTCTACTTGGCAAGTCCTTGTAACCAGTGTTCACCACACCCTGATGAGAAAGCAAAATAAATAGTTGTCAAAGCTTTCATGTGTTAGAAACTTTTCACATGTTCTCCACAGACCTGAT
Source organism: Anomalospiza imberbis (assembly GCF_031753505.1). Taxonomy (NCBI): domain Eukaryota; kingdom Metazoa; phylum Chordata; class Aves; order Passeriformes; family Viduidae; genus Anomalospiza; species Anomalospiza imberbis. The sequence continues at coordinate 10,367,094 of NC_089693.1, read as the reverse complement.
GCCTGCTTTATACATGCTAGTAAATCACATTTGCATATTACTACAGACATGAGTTACTAAAGCTTTCTTTTACAAGTTAAGGTTTCTGTATAAAACTAATAGCTTACTCTGATGCATGACCAAAGAAATTCAGCAATTTTGTCAGGAAGCCAGAGATTAAATGAGCTGAGAGGCCAGTCAGGGAACTGGTTACAAAACCATATGGTGCTTATTTTTGAGAATAAGAAATCAAGTACTTCTTCAAATGAAAAAACACCTCATGATTGTCTGATAAGAATCACATTGCACAATGTGTTTCACAGATTAACTGCACTCTAGACAATCCCAAGGAGGAAGATAGTGATACCTTCAAAACTTAAATTCCTTGCAAGTACATATGGATTAATACCACATCTCTAATATCCCTTAGTATTATTATGAAAGCAGAACATTAAAAAAAACCCAAACAAATCCTAATGCCATGCTCTGAAAACAATTTACATTGAATTCTGACCTTGGACACTGTACCCTGAGTTTTTGTTTCTTTCTTTCATTACACCATTCCAGGATAGCCATCTGGACATTAAACTCGCCAGTTTATCTCATATGAAGTCACACATGTTGGCTTCCATACACATCCTGGAGCAAATCAACATAATAATGAAGTATGGCAGGCCCAGAAGTCATCAATACAAGGTAAAATTGAAATACTGTAGCTGGTTCTCCAGAACAGGCCATTGCAGAGATCTGTTACTTGGGGGACAGTGGCAGCAAGAATTCTGCTTCACAACCCACTGCCCAGGTTGGTTCCTGATGAGACTTATCCTTCTTGGGTAAATTCACAAATACTGAAATGACAGAATTTTAAACTGCTTCAGCTAATGGGTCTTTATGAACATATAGTTGCGCCTTTATCTCATCATACACTGCACAACTGCTTTTCCATATCACCCTGGAATTTAGTCCTCATCTAAAAATTATATTAATTTTAATGGTAATCCCCAAAAATCTACCATTAATATTAAAAACTGTTCAATATCACTACTTCAAATTTGTGAAAATAAGCAAATATCTGAATTGGTTTTTCTTTTCCTGTATCTATCTCGAATTGAATACTCAAAATTCTTGTTAATGAAGGAATTACTTTAAAAGCATTTATGGATGTCATTGTTTAGAAGGATGTTCCCAAGCTTATAAAAGTCACAGTGCATAAAACAGAATTATCTCTGACTAATATTCCAATTTGTGGTTTTATTACTTATGAAAGACTTTGCTTTATTACCCCATAACACTTCTGTAAAGACTCCCTGACAGACCTGCAGTGACTTCAAGGAAAGACAATCTTTATTACTGTAATGTTAATTGCTTTTTCATTTGTTAGAGCAACAGTGATGTTATTTGTATTTTCCCTGCACATCAGTTATTTGTAAATGCTAGTGTATAATCTACACCTGAAAAATGTCAAATTCTGCAGGATGAGTCATTTCTACTTACTCCTAAGACTCAGCTCCATATAATTACTGATCATTCTTTCATTGACTCCATCATACTCCTGCTACTTAGAATTGAAGATTTCTTCCCCAATTTCACATTTAAGAAAGCAAACCAAACAAGTTTAATAACTCTTATTAGAAATGATAACTATTACTAGAGAGGGTAAATAGGGAGATATGTCATAGACATGAGTGCTTTCAGAAGTAAATATAACAAATTAATTACTTTGAGTCTGAATTGAAAATTAGTAGGAAATCATTAGCAAAGCAAATACTCTAAATCACTGATTAAAAACAGGTAAAACAATAATGAAGCTATTACTTACTAATAGTTTTTAGTAAATACCTAGATACATGCATATTTCACTAAGCATTTTATGCTAATAGGACATATGTTTGAGGTCTCCAATGCTATAAGCAGAATCTTACCTGGAATAAGACCAGGCAAATCATCCCTGGTACATGAGGACCTAATCTGTTCATGTGTGAGCAGTGCCTGTGCCATCCAGTTCCAGCTGGCTCCAAAATTCACATAAATAGCCTTTCACCCTCCAAAAGCTACCAGGCCAGCACAGGGCACCCCTTCTCACATGTGTCAACTCCTAAGGCAGGAGATGGGAAGAGATGCAGAGGAGTGCTGAGGAGACAGGCAGCTGGAGAGGCACTCCTGGAAGCCTGCATTGCCTATCCAAGGGAGCTCTCTATGTGAGGCACAGGAGCCCAGGCATGACCCACGCTGGGGCAGGGACAGCCATGAGGAGTGGGGGTCAAACAGCTGCACACAAACCCACATTCAAAAGGACTGGAATGGACTGGGTAAAACATGCAGGGAAAACAGAGGAATCTTAAGTCTAGGAAGGAAGGGGGAAGATGACACTTTTCTTAAATTGGACCTGGGAAGTATTGAGGCAGCATATTTTAAATGTTCTCTTTTTCTGGATATTGAAATCAATAATTTGAATTTTGTGTTAATTAGCAATGAATTAACTAAAATTTCTGGTAGTCCCATGACAAAGAAACCTTCCAGATTATTTTCGAATGACAATGTTTTGCTCCAGTGCAAAGCAAAGCAGAACTTTAACCAGAACGTTTTATAAAGTGTTAACAGTGTTCTAGATTCTAAGCCATATTTTCTTACTCCACCTGGTATCAAATCCCCTGACAGCAATTTCCATTGCTTTGGCAGCTACTGCTGCAGTCAGCCCCACAACGCCACCACCAATTATCAGCATCTGGAGAGATCAAACAGAGACTAAAGTGCATTCTATGTTCACTTATTCCATCACATGCTGTGTCTGCAATATGCCTTATCTTCAAAAGCACTTGAACCTTAAAGAGCATCAGAGGCTAAAAATTGTTAAGTACCTCAGAGAAATAAAAAAAAATCTTATCTCAACAATACAACATTGTTAAACAGCTGGTTTGGTCTATAAGAGCAGGTGGTCATCTGTACAAAAGGTACCAGATGTAGGAAATAAGAGAAAAAAGTTAGAAAAAAATTAAACAAGACATGACTAGCGGCACTTTTTATGTTCCACAGGACATAGACCTTAACTCAAACTTTGATAGCAAAGGATGCTGACATTATTTGTCCAGTTATGCAAACGCTTTCCTTTACTGTAGCTCTTCTCAACTATGAATTCTGACAGGGATGCTGCACCAGAAATCACAGGGCAGGGTTCAGTCTCAGAATGAAGAAATAGACTGGCATAAGGTCCTTTAATAAACAGTGAACATCCTTGTGAAGCAGGATGTGACAATGCATTTTTTTACACTGAAAATAATTGATCAAGCATTTGCCAAAAATAAATGAAAAAATGCAAGGCTGAACTTAGGTGTACATAATGCATTCACTATAAATTTCAATTGCCCTTGGCTGCACTGTATTAAGGCAGGTGAGAGCAAACAGAAGTCCTAGATGTTGGTGTCCTGCCTAAGCAGAAGCAGGTCTAGTAACATCTTTTTTGGGACCATGCTGGGAAGAATCTAGTCATGAGCCTTTGAGGAAGTCTTAAAAGGTTCTGATCAAGTAAATCCTGCATTCAGAAATGCTCAAATGCATTTAAATCAACTTTTAGAGGATGGCTTAAATATCTAAAGACAGTGCACTAAAACAAACCCAAATAAAATCCCAAGGAATCAAATGCTATTAGGTATCTCTTGGAAAGGTCATGTAGGAGAGCTGAACTGCCTTGTTACATCAGTAGTCTATCTTTACAGTACAAAATTTTATTATTTTAATGCAACTGTACTTTCACAGGAGCAACTTGTTCTGCTGTCCCTATCTGACCAGTAAAATCCCTGCCAAAGTCATTAGATGCCAGCACTACCAATTTGTACCTATAACAACAAGTAAACAAATATCATTGTAGATAAGTTGTGACACCATCAGATAGAATAACATAGTGGATGACATTAGCTAGAGTTCAGATGCCCGGACACAACTTAGAGAAAAGGAGCCAAATCCATAAACCAAATCAATTAGATAATTAACAGAAGTCTCTTAACAGTAGCATAATGGACATCTTAAAGTAATAAATTTACAAAAAATACATTCAAAAGTAATTAAAATTTATACCAATGGCTTGAAACTTAAAAGTTTGTTGGAGGACAAATGCTGGAAAAATATATATCAAAAGTAGTGGCTCATAGCATAAGGTGCTTCTTGAGACTGCAGTATTTGAATCATTTATTTTTTACCTCTGTGGATCAGCTGACAAACCTTTACTTCACTGTCAGCCCACTTACATATAACATGGACAGTGCAGAGGGCTGTTCATAGCTATTTCAGGAATTTACAGCACAGATCTCCTTGGTAAAGTAGGGCACTGATGAGCATACACTCTACATGAACCGGAAAACAGGTCCATCATTTCAGCTCCCTTCAAAATAAAACATGTTTGAAACAGACTGCCTGCATTTTTAAATTGTACAAGAATACTTAAGTAGCATGCATCTCTCCCACTAAGTTACTGCTCCAAAATATTTTCAATGTATTGTTCCTCATCCAAAGAAGTGGACGTAGCCCCAAATATATTCACTAAAATGATGTTTTGTGTGAACTTTGTGTTTGCATGGATTCCACTAGAACATACCATTGTTACAGGCTTTTTTGTTTCCAATATCTTATACTTGTAGGGTGTTTTCTTTGCAGTTTTTGTTGGGTTTTTTTACTCATTGGGGAATTAAGCAAATAATTATCGATTCCTTCAAAAGAATTATGTAGGTGTGTAGTAATTTGGACAAGAGCTGCAGCTGTTTTGTGCTTGCTCTGTCAGCAAAAGATTTTCAAACCAGATAACTATGGGTTTCTCAGTCCTTTTATGGTATTTGGCCTAAAGGCCAAGCAAATTCAAGACTTCACTTAACAAAATGGAACAATTTGAAAATCCAGTTATCTTTATACTATTCTTACTTTTAACCTTTTTCTTCTCTCAAAGCTTAAAAATCAAACTAAACTGGGCAAGGGAATAAAATCCTCTTTGGGATAAAGAAGTAACAGATACAAAACCAATTTAATATCAATCATCTAAATGCTGAAGCAAGGTGCACCCAGGGCAACTCTCCTGACTCCTTGGCTACAGACAGCAGAAAATTTAGTCCACTGTCAGTACTGCAGGAGAAGATAGGCAGTCATTCTGGGAATTCCTATACAACTGTAGAAAATTAATATTTTGTAGCTAAAGGTACATAATAATTTTTCCTTACTGAACTTAATAACAGAATTGTTACTAGCTTTACTGAAGTGAAATTTCACGCAGTTGAAGGAAATGAAAACTGGCAAAAACAAAAGTTGTTAATATCCAAGCTGAGCAAGAGCAAGATTGCCGTTATATACACATGCTTTCTGTACTAGAGAAAAAACTGTTTTTCTTCTGTGGGTACCATCTGATTCAGTGTCATAGCCATATAACTGAGGTAATAATTTATTTTGGTACGCAGGCAAATAAAAGGATAAATGTTAAAACAAAATATTTAAAAGAAGTTGGTATTAAAAAAAAATCAACATTGTTTAAGGCCCTGTGTTAGAACATTGGAGGGAAATCAGAGAGTTTGACACTAGGTTAATTAGATTTAAATAGTTTCAGAGAGAGAGAGAGAATGTGCAACAGGAAAATACTATTCATCTTTGTAGCCAGATTGCTTAAATTTACCAGAGCTGTCATCGAGACCTTTTAGAGACTAGTTGCATGATTTTGTTTATGGTTCTGTAAAGAGAAACAATATTGACTGCTGACATTTACCATGGCTTGTAATTTTTTCTCCCCTTAATTTCACTGTGGTTTACTACATGGAAAGTGATTTGTTTTGCTTCATCTTCTTCATCAAGAAAAAAGAAGATTACCCCTTTTAATAAGGTAAGAAGATGCAACTGAAGGCCCCAACCTAGATCATGAGGCTCTTTCAATTGCAAACACCCCACAATCGCCCTCCAAGATGGAAAAAAATGGTAGATTGTTTCCTATGATTTACTGAAAGTGAGGAGGTCCAAACCAGGGAGGATACATAATAGACACCTCCTTCTATCCACTTGCAAGCAGATGGGTCACAGATAAGTGCTTTTGCACCATTGTGCTGATCTGGCCAGGGTCAGAGTTAGTGCTTAGACAAAGGGGCCACTGCCACCATTTGCCCAGAGCTGGCTCCATCGGAACCCAAGTGAGGTTTCTCATTGGGAGGATGTGAGAAATCTTGACACCAGAAAACCAAAAACTTATTCTTAAAGCTTATCAAAATTTAAGGAAAGTTTATCATAGAAGTATAGATGTTTAACAGTGTAACACTAAAAGTTAAGCTCATTGTTTATGGATTCTCAAGCCACTCAAGATATACAAATCCTGGACGGTTTTTGTGTAAATAAAAATCCTGGCAAACAGTTGTTGTTCTTTTATGTATACACACACACATTTAACAGAGTGGCCCAGGGATGGACTCAAACATCCTCCTTGCTATGAAAGAGCACTTATATTTTTCCTTTATACAGGGAGCAGAAGAGAAATGCATAAAATTACTTTGCTACAGCCTGTTAGGCATGATGTGGAACACGGAGGACTACATTCTCTTACCTCCACAGTGGAATGCTATATCATACAGTGATAGGAAAAACTCTTTTCAGATGATTTATGGATACAACAGTGGCAAGGCAGCAAGTGGCAGGGAAAATGCCTTGTTTAATGAAGCAGTTATGAGTTTGATACATTTACCAAATTGATTCTGCTTCAGATGAACTGGTTCAGGTTTAAAACTGTTTCAATATGCAGCCTACATACATAAATAACTGGTTCAGCATTCAAACTAGTTGTTTGTGTTTGGCAGTTTTTTTAATGAATTCCTTATAGAAATCTAACTGCCTTTGAAATAAGTTCCAAATCTGAATTGTTTCAAAATGTGTCTTATATTGAATGACAACTGCTCTTGACTGTTGTTTGGCCACTAATGCAATGTGATACTACATGGGGAGCCAGAATTCAGAATCAGCAGGGAGAATTTTGCACCTTCAGTTGTCAGAGGCAGCAGTTTTGGGAAGGTAACAGATTCTTTTACCAAATTCATACTGTCCCCAGGGCAAGGCCTCAAAATAAACACAGTAGCTTCAAAGACAGTATTACTGTCAGCTGCAGACAATCCTGTTTGCGTGTTGTGATCAGTTCACACTTCCCATTGCAAACAATCTTAGATTACAGCCCTACTCATGTGAAAGATTATTATGGAAAAAATAATAAAAAGTGGTATGTTAAAGCTATGCCAAATATAAGACACATTTATCATGCTGTCAATGGAATTTTGTACCATATGTCTCAATGGATTTACTAAAATTAGTTTTGTTTTATACCTATAATAGCTATAGGTCTTAGGCCATGTATAACGTATTTCACAAAAAGAAAGATTGTTGTTCAAGCAGCAGGGAAAAACCCAAAACACATGACATATGTGCCCTAAAAGAAAAGAAAGCTCAACTTTTTGGGAAGGGAGTCAAAACTACTTCTCTAGATCTGCTTGTGTCAAGGTGAAGCTAGAAACTCAGGGAGTATCCCTAAAGCTCAAATTGCTATAGTTTCTAAACTGATAATCCTATTTAGTTGACACAAATAAGTCTTCAGAATAAATATGGTTACATTATTTACAAATTACAAATTTATCTTTAATTAGATATAGTTTTCAAACATTAATTGTTACCCTGGCTTGTCTGCATTGTTCAGGAGGGAATTTTGCTTTTTGTCAACTTTATGTTCCACTTTCAATTTTAGTTATGTTTTACCAAGGACTAGACACCAGGAGGACAGTGCAACCCACTTCTCACCATGACATTTCTTTGGTGAATCCCACACTATAGGTGTTCACTATCAAGTTCTTATAGTGAACACCTCTAAAACAGAATATACAACTAAATACAAAGGCTTTTTTCCTGACCATATCATATCAATTCAGTTTTATTTACTTTCAAAGGCACAAATTTCAACATCCAATGGATGTCAGCAGACAGGGTTTCTCTGAAGTTTGAAAATTCCATCCATATATCCAACCCAGTAAAGTTTTATGCACATATATTATTCTTAAAGAGGTGTAATCATGGTTGACCTCAGTGGGATGGTTAGCGTGAGAGAAGGTGGCAGGATTGGGCCCCAAGTTTTCATAAATAACACAGAACATCTCCAGATGAGCATTCCACTGTTAGTTTTTATAGTGCCTTCCACAGCCAGCCCACATGGTCTCTCACACACATTCCTACATGCCAGAACAATAACAAATTAAAGTTTGGTTTATAAAAGGGCTTTGGCTCAGATGCTGCTTATACAAGTTTGCATGCTGTTTACTCTGAAAAAGGTGTGGAACTGACCACAATGAGGTGACAACCTCAATTCCACTCACACATGAGGTGAGAAAACCAATAACAAAACTGCAGGATTAGGAAAGGACACTTTGTTTCTCCTGGCTTGCATGTGAATAAAGTGTATTTTATTAAGAAAGAAATGAAGCCTCTCTTGAAGCAGGCTAAGGAACATCTCTCTTCCTCCTTAGTACACATATGCCTACAAACATTTTCTATATATATCTATATATATAAATATGTGTCTGATTGTACACACATATCCATACTACACATGATGATCCACAGAAGGAGGAGTCCTAGATTACTATTGCCCTACCTTGCAGTCAGTGAAAATTTTTATTGACTTCAGGGAAGCTGGATTTTGAAGCACTACGCTCCCCCTGTGCTGAGCACTGGTTCAAGGATATTATTACACCCACACCCTGCCTGTGCTTTCAAAACAAAGTTTGAGTGATTGAAGGGCTACATTCTGCTTCCCTGAACTATTTCAATTTACTTTCATGGCTTGATACTCCAGAATACCCTTAAAATCCAATGTTGTCTGTTAAAATAGTAGGCACAGAGAATAAGGGAAATACCTTGGAAGCTGACTCAGTTTCATCTAAATAGTATTTCTGTCCAATTCAACAAGAATGTTCTCACAAATATCAAGAGGACCTGACATTTAGCCCCAAATTAGAACAATTTTAAAAAGCAAAACAAATATTTCACCACACCCACATAACTTCAAAGGGTTTGCTGTAACTTATTTTTAATATTATATACAACCAAATTCACGATTGCAGACATCTCCATAAAACTTGGTTGTCCCCATAATTAACTGGGGATACCCCAAGCTACATTAATTACTAGCAGAGATGCAAAAACTGAAGTGTTTGCTTAATCATAAAGTCAGTTCAATGCCAGAAAACATTCTACAAAGAGATTACACAGACCAAGCTGATACATGTGGCAGGGATATTTCTATTAGAAACACTCTAAACAAAGCCATTTAGTACAGAGTACATTTTGCTTAAAAGATATACACATGGCATTAGAGCAAAGCTGGGAACAACTATAAGAACTTTAATTGACTGAAAAAATAACTGCCAGTATTTATAATTCTACAAAGAAAAGTGTCATAACGAGTTCATTGGAAAAAAAAAATCTCAGTTGTATCCTGCATGTGTGCACATGATATTTTCAGGCCATTAAGGCGGCAAAAACTAGAAGAAAATAATATTAAGTACTTTTTTGTGAAGTACCACAGAAAATTGGAAGGTTTTTTGTTACAATTCTGAGAAGATACATAATCAGCGTTGTTAAAGAAAGAAAAAGTTCTTCAGATATACAATTAATAGCTCTCTCCTGTCTTTGGGGAGAGAGGCAGTAATTCCTTACTATCAGCAATTACAATGCACTTGCAGTATCTCAGCTGCTTGGTTAATGAGTAGCAGGTAAAGTATAGCAAATTCTCCCTCTAATCCCTGCCCATTTGCTGTAGGAAGGAAAGAAACAAACACAGAATACCTCTGATGTGAGTTCTAAGTAACCCAAAGGAGAAGCAAAAACAAATTCTGGAAGTGCTTAACCTATATCCTGTTCTACCCCATAGGGGTAATGGAATTGTACAAGTCTAAGAAACAAAAGATTTAACCCACAGTAATTTTTGTATTCTAGATTCTTCTAAGGTCAGACAGAAAGGCTCTATTCTCATTTTATTTATAAATCCCAAAGAACATTCTAATATTTTGCACACTGGTTGCACAGTATAGGAAGAATTGGTTTTCAGCACTAGCCTTCAATCTGTAGTCACTTCTATATGTCATCTATATCAACTTCCATTCTTTGATGTTATGAGAGCATTACAGACCAGCATCTGGTCTTTGAATTTAGATTCCAGTTTTATATTGAAAATGGTATTTTCATTTATATATCAAATTTTAAAAGGCTTAATCCTCAGATCTCTTGCACAACCTATCACTGCTTCAATACCATGCAAGTCTCAAACACTATAGCCCAAAAGTGAAATGCTATTCCAGAATAGACCACATTGATTAAAAAAACACTTTAAACCTACTATTTCTGTTAATAAAATCCTTTCCATAGCCATTTTTGGGGAAAGAAAAGGTCTTTTATTATCTCTATATATGCAAAAGCAGTAAAAGTTCTGGCAGGCCTAGAATCAACGGGATCCAAATCTCCGTAAGACTTTTTTGAAAATTGGCAGACTTTAGCTTGTGAGCAAGCCTGTGAAACAGATATTTTAAGACTCATACTTCACCCCTCAAGTAAACTTGTCATTATTACACCTTTATTCACAGCCTCAACCTGTGTATATTTCTAAGCTCACTAATGTAGCTGTCCTTAAAAGAAAAAAAAAAAAAAAGATTCTTCAGAACCACGAATCAACAACCTAAAACCAAAACAATTCATTAGAAGCCCAAAGACAGGCTTTAATCAAGCCAGAATGGGTTCTGAAGCTGAATGCTACTGATTTCTCTTATAGTCTATTTTTTTTCCATTACAAAGCTGGAGATGATTTCAAGTTTTTGATAATGAAACAAAGCATTGTCTAAATCTGGAGCTTCATGAGCTCCCATGAGAACCTTTCACTTGCAACCTTACCTATTTTAGGCCTGACCCTCCTTTGAGCACATTTACCAGATGGTCCAAGTTACATTGGGTATTATTAGGTACAAGACAATAGACTACAGTCACTACATCAAGTAAATGAGCTGATAAAAAAATAACACCTAAATTTTGAATGCTTGCCTAAGATAATTAACATTAGCATAGGGTAAATTTAAGTCCTACAATTGTAGAGCAGAAAGAATAATTACAAGAAGGTTTTCTACAGCATTTGAAGAATTCAGATACATTTCTTCATTCTATGGTTTTAACTAGGATGTGAAATAGGTTAATTGATTACATTTTTTTGGGTGCCATAAGCAAAATCACAGGAATACTTCTGAATTTTATGGTCTTGGAACCTTCTAGTTATGTAAATAATTTTGAATAACCATGCTTTATGTCTTAAAACAAATTTAAAAGTCATTAAGAAGGTGAACCAGTAAATACTTTAATGTATATGTATAAGGTTAGTTACTTATCATGCTCCTTCCTGCAGGTCAGTAAACTCATTAGTTACATGTATTTTCTGAACATAAGTGCTATGTCCATTAAGAAAGGACATAACTCTCAATTACTGAAAATCATTTGTACAATTCTTTTGGTTTAAAATCTTCTTTAGCTGCTTCACATGTAGTATGCATCCCATATAATTCAGCATATTGCTGAACTTGGACATTTGGTGTTAGGAGATTTTGCTTTCTACATCTACATTCATTCTCGTAGTAATAACAGCACTAGTTTTATTGTTTCATTCCACACAGATCATAGACTGTGCATTCAATCCAATAATTTATAGCGCTTCCTTTCTGACACAGTATCTGTTGGACACTTAAATGTTTAAAATCCCCTTGCAACTAGTATTTGTTGCATCCAATTCTAACCATCTCCAGAAAATTAAGATTTTCCACAGCTCTTCTTAGTCTCAGTACAGTTGGCAGCAATTTAAACTACATCCTTATGTCTTATATTCTAAAGAAACTCCAACAGCTTAGTTTGGGACAAAAAATATTTATAAAATACACACATAGCCCACTCAAGGTCAAAGTTTGCTGGATAAAGCAATATATTTTGCAATAAGACAAAAGACCTTTTTAAAAATAGCAGCTATTCAATTAACACAACTCTTGTCTAACTTGTCCATAGCTGTTCACAGAATAAACTAGCAGTTTTCCAGGAATGCAGGAAAAGATAGCCCTTCATTGAGGAGTTAATAGCAAAAAACAGCAAAGCACAAAAAGATTTGTGAGGGAAGGTGGGGGCAAGGCATTTTTAAAGCATATTTCCTTTCTAGCTGAACAGTGGCATCCAATAGTTTACCAAGATAATCTTCAGGGGTTTGCCACTGTTCTCAGGGGACAAGCAAATGTATTTGAGGAATATGAGGCACAGAACGTTTTTAACTTGTTTCCATACAGGTGGAGTATACAGCAACAAAAGGCACCGGCTTTTCAATCATGGCAATCTATGAAGTCTACTCTAAACATGGAAGCATTACTAGTATGAAACGCTTTTCCAGTCTGCTTTAGAGAAGGGTTACCATCTCTTGCTGTTTGTTGGTTTCTGTTGTTTTTAGAATTTCTTTGCAGAGGTGTTACTATTTGCCAAGCAAGGGATTTAATGGCCTCATTTAGGAGCAGAAATTAATGTAATAGACTTATGAAAATTGTTTAGACTTACAGGTACTCACACAATTGGTTTTCTAGTGACTACCTCAAAACCAGCCAGTAGTGTATATCTGTCTGTGGCAGCAATCCTGGCTGCAGGCTCTTCTTTGTGTATTTACTCTGCCTTTCACAAGTCTACTATGCATTACAGTGCAGAATGCTGCTATTCTAGTTTAACTATGCCTATAATAGTCTGAATAAAAAAAGAGGTACACACACATGTACAAAAAAGTATACACACTTAACACCACAGTTTTGTAGAGGTCTAATTCATTCAGTTCTAAGAACAGGAACTGCCCTTGAACAATATCCCTCACATGATTCATTACAGTTTTGTCTCAAAGGCTTCCCTGCCATAGGAAATAATTTCGTTTTTTCATTTTATTTAATTCTTTAATATTCTCTAAGCGCTTCAAATGAAACAAAGTGGACAAATACGCCTTTATGGCAACACAATTCCCATATTCTATTGATCTCTCTTTGTTTTCTCTAATTTTTCATTGAAATCTTCAAAGAAGGTCCCTGAGGAAGCAATAGCTTATTAATTATTGTTTGGTTTATTCTTACAAGAACAGTAATTTAGATTATTTTATTATGTTCCAGACAATGATTGCCTAACCAGATAATGTAAGCAAAGTAAAGCAAACTGGAAACTGAGTTTAATTACAAAAACAATTGCTTGGATTGCATTTGTGATTGAGAAATACCAATTAATTCAGTTCACAGTGCAGGGATGATTACTACAATATCACAGTGATAAACAAGTAATGCAGAAAAAAGCTTTCACCGAGGAGTAAATTGTGCAATTGAAAAAAGTTTATAAATAGGTGCTGTAGTATCTCTGCAAAGACTCCTAATTTTGGGTTTATTTGCCACAAGACTGTGTCCCAGATAAAAATATTACAGTGGCTAAATGAGTGTTTTAACTTAGAGCAGAGACATTATTCATCAGGAAATAGTACATTTGGAAAAGACAGACATACATACTTTTATCCTGTTCTTATTGGCACCACAGTGATAAAACTGTGTCAGAGCCATTATTTCAGCCCAACATACCTGAAGATGATCTTCTGGAACCACATACACAAGTCTTAGAGGCAGCACGAATCACTCTTGGTACAGAAAGTAAGGCACTTTAGAACTCAGAGCCTGTGTTCATAGAAGTAGATGTAGATAAATCAGTTTCATACCGTTTGGAAAAATGCACTCCAGTAGCTATAAATTGTTTAGCATCATGAAGTAAATTTGGTAGATTGCAGGTTGATTTAAAGAGATTGTGAGGGATTGTTTACTTTAAAAATTTCCAGTACAGTACATTTATTAATGCTCCTGAAAGATACTGAAAGACTCAATCTGAAGCCAAGAGGAAGGTAAGATAGGACAGACAAAGACAGGCTGAGAAGGAACATCCTTTAAAAATTTTGTTCTATTTTCAACTCCATTAATGACCACACATTTCAATTCATTCCACTAAGAGCTTAATTACATAAAAAAGTCTACTGGACCTGATCAGATGCATCCCAAGGTCCTGAAAGAATTGGCTGGTGTAGTTGAGAAGAATTTTTCCATCATATTTGAAGTCAAGGCCGTCAGGCAAAGTCCCAGTAAAAGTGGATAAGTGGGAATATCTCACCCATTTTAAAAGAGGATAATAAGGATCACTATGGGAGCTACCAGCCAGTCAGCCTCATCTCAGTGCCCAGTCACATCAAGGAACAATCCTCCTGCAAATTATGTCACTACTTATGACAGAGTCTGCAGTGACAGGACAAAGGACAACTGATTTACAGTGAATGGGGATAGACTTAGATTTGCTCTAAGGAAGAAGCACTTCTGTGAGACACTAGAACAGGTTTCCCAGACAAGCTGTGGTTATCTCATCTCTGGAAGTGCTCCAGGTCAGGTTGAGTAACCTGATCTAGCTCATAGAAGGATGTTGGACTGGAGGATCTTTAAAGAATAATTCCAATTCAAATCATTTTATGATTCATTAGCTAAAAAACAAAGCTCTGTGAATCATCAATGTTTGTGAAAGGATATGTATATACTCATGCTTATCAGGGAGATTCATGACCTCATTTTGACCTCATTAGGAGTTCAAATAGCATCCAATCCAACTGGGCTTTGAGTCAATAAAAATTTCTTATAAATTCTCACAAATAGCATGCTTAGTGTATTCATCTTACATTAGTCACAAAACACTGACTCTACTGTGACATCAAGTTCTTACAATTCTGCCTGATGTCTACATTTCTCTGGAGTTTTGTAGGATTTATTTACTCTGAAATCTAATCTTTCTGTTCTTTCAAGTAGTTTCCTTAACCACTACCAGTATATTAATTGATTGTGGAAAAAAATTGAGCACAAGTTTCCTAAACTCTCTATAAGTTTCCCTTTTATGTCAGTTTCATCATTTATTTCATGTGTTCCATTGCACACCAAAACATCTCAATTAGCTTCAGGGCTGATAGCCTACAGAAATGATAAAAGTAGTCTCTGTCAAAAATAGAATTAGTAGTTTTCTTTTACTTTGGACTAAGCTCCCTAATTCTAAAAGCCCTCAACTCATTCTCTGAAGACCCAGTTCCACTGTATTTTTAAATAATAAATAATAACCTCTTTTTTTCCAGAAAAAAATGTGTTACCAGTCAAGTTCCCATGTAAGTGGTGTAGTGAATCAAGCAGCAGCTTTCATCTAAAGCCAACTCACATTTTTCTCTCAAAACATGCACCAAGAGCCTGTGTTCTTTCAGCACTCTTGTGAATGAGCTCTGTGATATAGCCACACTACTATATTTTTCTTCAAATAACTTCATTTTCCTTCAAATGAAGTTAAAAAGAAAAGGCTTTGGCAGGCTGATTATGACACCTGTAAGACTGACTTCTTCCTTCAGTGTAAAGCATTCAAATTTTAGACAATAGATAAGACAATGGAGGCAAGAAAACCTCCAGCCAGTATCATGAACAGCTTACCCCAAGACTTGATTTGGTCCTTATACTTGAAGAATCATTTGTACACCTCTATTGTGAGTTGCATGAATGTTACAGACTAGCAAAGAAAATCAACTTTTCTGCATTACTGGTACTATTGGCTTTTAACATCAAAGCTAAGCTGTTCTTGCCCTTTTACACATAACTCCAGGTATTCTACTGCTGGATCGAAGTGTCCTGTCAAATTGTCTTATTACCATGTTAGTACTGCTGTTGAAGTTCTTGGACCTGTTTGTAAATCTGCATCATAAGTAAGGAGGAAAATTATCTCCCAGTTTTATTAATATGAAATAATCCACATAGATTGAAGGGAGAAAATAATTACTTGCCCACCATATATGTTTCTCATGTTCTAGGTGGCCAGCCTGAGCAGGAGTAGGATTCTTTTTAACTAATTCTCATCATCTTTTAGATGCAGATCCTGAACTATGTCCAAGTACTTTCATCAGAAAGAAAAACATTTTCACGATGTGTTTCAGCTGTCACATCTCAGGATTTTTTTAGGAGAAGAATTCTCTTCTAGGGAGACATAGTCATGGTTAACATTTTTCTGCAAAAAAAGCAACTGCACACTGAGTAATTATAGGAGAAAAACCAGCATTCTACAAGCATTGTACATTTGAAAGAACAGCAATATGCAAACACAAGACTGATACAATACAAGTGTTCTGACAGTTACTATGTCATACCAAACTTTTGGGAATGTTAACATTTAATGCACCCTCCAAAAAGGGTGCACTCTCTGAGCACACCAACAGTATTGTGAAAGCAACTCCTTTTGGGAATAATCTCTTCAGGAGGCCTATCCAAAACACATGGATAGACTGATTCTGAGGGGAAATTCTTAAGCATTCACTTTTACAGAAGATTACTCAGTCATTTTAACATGAAATCTACTGAAATAATTCTGCTTCACAGCAAAAAATGGAACTCATGGACTATGAAAGAGGCAGAGATATGCTTTGTTTTGGGCTTGGGAGTTTTCAGTTGTTCAGGGTTTCTTAAAAATAATTCTTATATTGGGCAAGATTCATTCTCAAATTTTCCCAAGACAAATGAATAATACCTTCTTACAACATCACCACATCCTGTATATTATTGTAAAACCTAACTTCTGAGCTGTCGATGTATTCAATAAAATAGCTATAGAAAGTTAAATTTTGTTTATTCCACAAATAATTTAGCCTTTTTAAATGGTCTAAGTCTACAGATTCCATGTACAATGACTACAGATTTCATAGCTAGTGGTAAAGTTACTGTCACCTTTCTGTTGGTATTGGAATGAAATTATGCTAAATCAAAAAAAATAATTTGCTTTTTCATTACAAATTCAATGGAAAGCTTTAATAGAAAGCAAAACAGGGGGTGGGATTAATTTCCTTCCAATGCATTATTTTATTCAAAGTGCAAAGGACACAGATTACATAGCTTTTAAAGTAATTTACCTTGCTGAAAACACTTTTTGGCTAAAGGAGTTGACACCCAGAAGCAGTTTGAGATATAGCAAGATTACAGGATTATGAACAATAAAACATCAAGAAGCTCTACTTCCTCTCCATGTTCCTATAAGAAACAATGTTTTTTTCTCCATTCTCAATTTGCACTACTTCCATCTTTTAATGTAAATATTTTACATTCTGGAAGTAGTGATCAACATGAGAGCTCATCTTTATTTCATGTTAGCAGGGACCCCAGATCTTATCCAAGGTTACATCAATACATCACACAGTTATGTGTGTACACCACTCCAATTTAAATGTGTAACTTTCACTGACCTGGTGAGCTAACTTGCTTACAAATCATCATTAGTACAGGTGTTCCTTTCCCCAAGATATGCCAGAATCAAAAATCTCATATGAAACAGCTTTTCAAAAAAAAAAAAAAATCACACAAGATTGAGACCAAATGTTAACCAATAACATCATTAAGTAAATAAAACTATTTTCATGAAGTCTTAGGACTTGAAAGCACTCAAGACAATCTAGACCATTTTCTGCCCTAAGATGATATCAAGTCTATGTATGAAATTGCTGGAAATGTCAAGAACTACAGACACTACAGGATCTTAGGAAATGTACTCCATTTTACTCTATCTTAATTTACCAAGTATCTAGTTGAATTTATCTTCATTTATACATCTCCAAAAGAGACATTCATCTATTCTGGGTTTGCAACAGCCTTTTACATATCAAAGAACTGACATAAAAGTTTCAGTGAAGAAAGCCCAGTTCCACTTGTCTTTCCTTGTAAGTCATATTTCCTAAGCACTCAGTCATTCTTATCCTTCACGTTGGTGGATAATTCTCTTCATATGGTCCACACCTTCCCTTAAATGTGACAACCAAGCCTGGCCATACTAATGGTAGGACACCATAACGTGGCTCCTTTCCCTATAACTTCGCAGCACTGTCACGTCACATTGAATCTCAGTGCAACATCAAGATCTTTTTCTACAAAACTGTTACTTACTCAGTTGTTGCTATCATGGTGTTTAGGCAGCAGGTATCTCTTGAATTCAATGTGTGGGAGCTTGCCATCATCCCAGTTACTTGTATTCTTTTTCCCTTCTCAGAGCACATCAAAACTTGCATAGGTAGCTTTCAATTTAAATCTTATCCTAGAATTAAACCTCTGTGCTCTTCAGCTTCACCTCAAATACAAATTCAGTGATTGAGTCTTTATTCCATCATCCAGATCACTAATGAAAATATTAAGTAGCCCTAACCCAGGACTGACTCTTGCCGATCCTCAGTCAGTACTTAGCTTTCCAGTTAAAGAAGCGTTGACACCTGCCTCCAAATACTCCTACAAATCACACTAGTACCCAACTGACAGACGATGCATCAAGACTAAGTTTCACCAGCCTGTTTATATGAACCTCAGAGTTGACATATATGTCCCACTGTTTCTCCTCTAGTCATGGAGGAGAAGGGCTAATGCCCTAGCAGACAAACTAAACCACTTTGGTATAATTTCCCCAAGAAAAGTTTCTTCTGACTGTTAATCACCTTGGTTAGTTTTTTTTTTTTTTTAACAAGTATTTCTTCTTATGGGAACTGAGCTAAAGTTCACTTATCTATAACACTGTATCTGCTTTCTCTCCCTTCCCAAAGACAGGAACTGACTTTTTCCCCTTCCATTCTATGATGTTGTGACTAGCCTTCAAAAGAATTCCAATGGATAGTCCCTAATACTCCATTAACTGGCAGTAATAAAACTCCACTATAGATACAGTAGGCACAACACTTTGCTATCAAATGGATTCCTTGCATGTCTCTTGCATATGGCAGCACGGAGTAAGAAAACAGTGTCAATGAGCCAGATTAGATGTCAGAAAGTGCTCAGCATGTAAAGTAGATGATGATCAATCCTTGCTACTGCAACCAGTTCCTAGTCAGTTAACATCAATGTACCGTTAAGAAAAGATATTTTTATAGATATACAAAAATTTTTTAAAAAAGAAGCCACTGGTAAAGCAATAGTGCTCAAGTCATTGGTTTTCTTCTTCACCTAACCTGACAGCTGTTTTGATCACTTGCAAAAGTCTTCTGTTGTAAAAATAAAGAGCTTACTGACATTTGAGGTTTTAGCTTTACTCATCCATCCTCTTCCTGCAGCCTGAGACGTTGACGTGACATTAATCCTGAGCAGCTGCTTTATACCACAAAAGGAATTTGTTATGGAATTATTTTAAAAATGCAAGTAGCCAATTAATAACCAAATGTATAATTTCAGAAAAACTTTACCAAACACTTGAATTTTTTCCTTATATAGTCACATTAATCTTGATGAAAATTTTAACCTGCAGAAAGGGCCAAGTGATTTATCTGACTTTATTTCTTACATGTGAAGATACTTTACAAAATAAACAGCTGAAAAAAACTGGGTTTTGTCCTGTCAAAGTCAATGTTTCAGATTTCTGTCACTACTAGAACAACTCAGTATCTCTATTGTTCCCTTAAGTAAATTATCAATACACTAGTGGTGTTCTGCACGGTCCTCAATAACCCTGAGGATAAATGTGACTTACTGACATACATATTCCTTCCAGATGTTATGTTTCCCATAATACTCTTGATAAGAAAAAAGCATAAGCAGATCTTATTCATCTGGATTTTACCAGTCAGTGTCTTTAAATATGAAAAAAGAGGGAAAAAAATCGTTAACTAAAATTCTTAACAGTCAATTGTGTTTAACACTAGCAGATGAGATGGTTTTCACCCCCTACATCTCATACAGGTCAAAAATGTCTCCAGTAATGTCTGTACTGCATCCATTTATCACAGAACAGGAGAAACCAGGGCAAAAAAATTATACTGTCATCAAATAACTTTAAGAAAAATTGTCCTTAACTGAATTAAGTGTTGAAGCGAGAAGATCTGAACACAAGCAGCAGTTTCTTCTCTTGCACAGACCTTCAGAACAATGTGCAGCTAACAATCATCAGCTAGCAATGAAACCTACAGAATGGTCAGTGTATTCAGTGACCCCATTTAAGCAGTTATGGGGGCTCCCTCTCACTCCATTTGATATTGCAGAGTCTTGTCTACAGCAATTATCTCTAAGTCTCCGCAAAGAGCCCTAGCCCAAGCTAGCTGTGTGATGTGAAACAGTCTGAATCAAATATGTAAAACTAATCCCCCAAGTGCCCAAAGCTGATGTAACAAATCTGCTGGCCTTAAATATTCACTCAAACATAAGTTACAGGTTTTCATGAATTAAAAGTCCCTAATATTTCCTGAATAAAAATGCTTATAGAGCAAGCATTTAAAAAAGTAAGAAACCTAGATTGTCTCTAAAAAAGCATGAGATATCAAGACAGCTCTTTGCTTTAGTAGAATTACTTACTGGATATCTTCTATGGTAGATGTAGCTTAGATAGGGACAGTAATTTTGTCATGGCTTATCTATACACCCCTTGCAACCACACAGACAATCCCTGGGATTTACCATTAAAGCACAACATATGGTTCTCTTTTCTTTCTAAGTATGAGGGAGAAGTGTATAACATGAAAACAGCATGTCTCAACAAGCTGCAAAAATGAAGGAGATCATTAAGGGTAGTAACTGCAGTCAGATACATTTATGTTTTCAAAACAGAAAAAGAAACAATAATTATTCTATTTAACTTCCAAAACACTTGTACTCAAATATTTAGATTGCCTAACTCATTCTTCAGACTTCCAGTAACATCTAGGTATCTAAAGAGTACAAGTCACTGTTTTGCTCACTTATAAACTTAAAAACCAGAAACAAACCTGAGTAGAGAGGTCACATGACAGAGCAGAAACACAGCAGTGTAAAAGCAATTTTTTTTGTGGAAGAAAACATAAGAACTTGCATAGTTTCAAACAGGAATGCCTGCCAGGAATCTCCAAGAGCCTCTGGAGGTATTTGAACTGGGCTGTCAGTCACCGGCCAAGGCTGCTTCCATTCCTTCCTAGCCAACGATGCCAACTCCTGTGTTTACACCTGCAAGCCAAGAGAGAAAACTTACTTCTGCTGAACAGCTGAAAACCAGATGTCAGGATATTAAGCTACTGCATAGACAGTTTCATACAATAGACATAATTACTGTCAATGGAAAGCATTATCTTCGATGTCAGGAAATTTGAAATAAGCGCCAGAAGTGTTCATCGAAGCTCACATCAACACTTGCCTTTGTGACTCAGTTTGTACAGTCCCTCTCATCCCACAAGGGATGGTTAAGAAGCAACCTATGCAAAATAATTTATTGCTATGATTACTCTTTATCTAAGACAGTTTCTCTTCCATCCCTTACACATCCTGTTTAAATCCACTTTGCATTGTTTCTTCTTTCCAACAAAACAGATAAGAAAATGCAAGCTAACTTGATACTAATCATAACCCTTTCAAGACCGAGGTGGCCATAGCAAAACATAAAATATAACTGTTACAGAACAATCTATTCCTTGATTATTTTGTGGAGGTCTATTTTGCTATTTCTCTTGCTTTAACAATATGCTGCTGGAATTTAAGGTTGACAAGTTTATAGGGCAAAGCTAGCAGGAGCAAGATTAAATAATGTAAGCAAACAACTCAGGCCATTTTTCATCATGAAGTCATCTTATATCATTTTAAGAATGCCCATCAATTAATTAGAAAGTTACATTTTACTGTATAGTCTCACATAGCTGTTGTTCTATAAAAAGGATCTGACAGTAAAATAACCAGCAGTTACAAATATTAACTGAGCATAAATCATTTCTGTGTTTAATAGTATCTGATATTCTAATCCCACCTCACTGTATTCTTAATACGAACATCAGTCAGATGGGAAATTTTACAGGCTATCAAAACATAATGACTAAGACAATAGTCCTCTGCTTTCTTGAAGCATTAATTCTAAGCTGCTTGCATGCAACTAAGTGAGCCCTAATACAGATATCTTGTACTACATTCTGAGGCTCATGTTGCCCCTGAACAGTAGAAGTTCCATCAGCTCCAGCATTTGAATGTTCAGCTCACAGTGGGTAAAATAACTACATCTTTGTGCAACATGCTTGGATTATTTTTTTATTCCTAAGACACAGGCACAAGTGAAATAAAGCCATGAAAGAAACTCCAGCTAATAGCAAAAGACACACTATTTTTGACCAAAAAAAAAAATCTCCTTAAAGAACAAGCAAAGCTAAACTTTTAGGATGGCAGTTGAAAGGACTCAATGCAATATTCAATAAATTCCTTAAATGAAAAGGATGTCCAAGATAGCAGGCAAGGATCAAGAACTCTGCTCACACTCTCTGTTGATACATGGGCTGCATCCTACAAACAATGGGTGGTAAATAAAATGGACAATAGCAACAGCCGTCAGCCCCCCATCTGAGAAACACAGCAACATGTTCAAGTCATTCAGTCATAGTCCATTATTTATGCTTAATGCAAACATTTGTAACAGTAACCATACATTTTAGGAAAATAATAACCATTTGGAAGATTTTGTGGGAGCTATAATTTACCATATTTTTTAAATGTGACCAAAATTTTAATAAAAACAAATCACCATCAAGAAAAAAAACCACCCCATCAAGAGCTAGTAAACAAAGAAAATACACATCTTTCTGAGACACAGAGACTGGAGGAAGTTGCACAAGGAATTTGGAATGGTTGTCCTCTTTCTTTGCTCTTTCCTAAGCACCCGCTCTTGGTCACTGCCAAAGATAGGACTTTGGATTAGACATTGGTTTGACTCTGGTTAAGTTCACCCCACACAAACTCATTTATTTCTTTGTCAAAGCTCCTTTCAAGTGCCAAATATAAAGGTTGATTTGAGTAGGTCTTTTTTTTTCCATAAAAGGAAGAGTAATTCTTTAAATTAAAACATAATGGGCCTGCTATAAATACAAATTCATTAATAAACCCCAATTTGTATTGACATTTTAAATTCTGAATTTGCCCTTAATTTTGATCATGCTGATGTCATTAGCTCTATTTCCTAGTGCCAAAGTAACTGCCTTCCTGTTTCCTAATCTACTGTGAGACATGCATTTTTTAAAGGACTGACTCAACAGCCAGGCACAGTTGTACACATTTAGACAGTCAAGTTCAAAGAATTTTCTCCAAATCAGCCTCAATAGCAAGAGCCTGAAAACTTTTGGTAAGTCAGTTGGTTTTGTAACTATTATAAAACAGTATCATGTTGGTCACTCCTGGAATTTAATATGTAGGGTATCTTTTTTTTTGTAACAAATTCAAATTTTAAGCAACGGAATCCTATTCAACATTATAAATTTTCCTCTTGTGTGTACATAGACACATATATAACCTATTATCTCAATGCAAGCAAGATTATAAAACACATTTGCTTGCAAAACTGATTTCACTTTTACCTACTAAATGCTAAAAAGAAAACAACTCCCTTAACTTGGCTACTAGAGAAAAACATTCCGTTTTCCAGCTGACAGTAAGGATTAAAGAGTAAACAAAGACTTACTAAATTGAACTATCAACTCAATAGCATTTAGAACAGGAATGTGTTTCTCTGACTCAGTATTTGGAAGAATGTCCTGTTGTAACTTTTGAAGTTATCATTACATAACCTCCAGCAATCCTCTTCAGGATTTGTATCTAACATTAAGGCTAAACACAGAGAATGTGGCCAGGAAGACAAGTTCTGTAGCCCTCCATATATATCACATTATTTAATTTACCAAAAAGGATTACATTAAAATATCAAGAGCAAATTTTCTGAAAGGAAAAAATAGGAAGATCAGAAGTCTTGGAATGCTGTAAATCACAGGATATGGCAGTGAAAGATGAAGAAAAATACTCAGAAATGAGGAAAGCATGCATTGCTGTCAAGAGTCGGAACAGGCTGAGAGCAAAACTGCTATCTGTATCTTCTAATGCAGCTACATGCTTATGAATGAAGCCCAGAGCCCTGTCTATTTTTTTTATTTAAATTTAGATTTTTTGTTAAAGCGTTCAAATATAAAAGGAACACAGACTTGCTCTTACAAGAGGAACCAGATTTTCTAATCAAATCAAATTGCTTTGGCATGCTCATAAAATGTGGTGTTTAGAAAAACCACTAAGGAGGTAACAGTGACATTAATCTGACATAGTAATGATTTTAAGCACAAGATCTGTTCTTAAGAAAAATGAGAGAAAAAGTTATACTACATCTGCTTACTTAAACTCCAGTTAATTGACCTTGGTCCTGTGTAGTTACTCCCACACAAGCACTGAATAGCAGCAATGGCACATTTTAATAAGGAATGGAGAGGATCGAGTGAAACATTTTTGACTACAAGACGCTCTTCAGCAAAATTTATTTTAAGTAGCTGTACAGACATTAATGAACTCTCTCAGGTGATACATATGAGCACACTCAGATGTGCCCCCTACAGCCATAATCTACCTTATTGCCTACAGAGTAGGCAAAAAAATAGATATATTTTGTTTCTTTTCATTAAGAATTTAAAATTTAAGATTAAAGCAGTTCTGAGGAAAAAAAAATCCCTGTCTTTCCTGAAACAGAACACACACAGTTGTAGTGGGAATGGAAGTACAAGGCGGGATAAACCTACTTACCAGACCATAATCATTAACTGCTAAGGGATTAATTAAATACCAGTGACAGACTTATAAGAAAATAAGTCCTGGCTTCACTTTTGCACTTTTTCCACAAAGTGACTGAGAATTAAAGTTCTTAATTTTGCCAAAATGGGTATTTATTTTTTTCTTGAAAGGAAGCAAAAGAAGGTTAAGGATGGAACATGGCCACTTGACAATAACTATTAGGTGTCATCAGAAAATCTGTCAGCAGATTCTTCTTGCTTTTATATTTTTCTTTTTTTTCAATTTTAGTATTAGAATCTTTTTTAACCTGGAAAGTATTTGGATTTACTTTCTAAATGTTTTGTGCAAGTTTAAATTTATGTCCGAAATAAAGCTCAGAACAAATGTATTAAAACTAAATGTTAATCTCATTGTTAGGATGCTTGTTGTATGAATATCCTGTAATGCTCTCTAAGTAGGAAAGGAACAGGAAATGAGAAAATTAGAAGTAAAAAAAAGGACTGTAAAACAAGCACTGTGTTACACAAGCTTATTTGATAACCTTTTGAGCCTACTGGACTCATTTTTGCCCAGGAAGTTTTCTCTCTCAACACCAAGGAAATACTGCTGAGTTATTAAACCTCCTACCAAAATCATACTGGCACTACTGCAAATTAAAGTCTTACAGACAGGACACACATAAAGAGGGATTTTAAATAAGTGCTTTCTAAATGTCATAATTCCTATGGCATGACAGTAGCTTACAAGTGTCTTGTAAGCTTTGGCACCTTTGCCAAACTACTCTGTAGGCAATAAGGTAGATTATGGCTGTAGGGGGCACATCTGAGTGTGCTCATATGTCTCACCCGAGGGAGATCATCAAATTAAATCAGTGTCTTTTTACCCCACTTTTCCATCTTTAGTAACTGTAGTACTGAAATAATTAACAGGTGTTACCAGTACCCATTATTTGATTTTAGCTGGTTTTATTATAGAAATTATTTCAGCTTACTTTCTTAAATCATAATATAGATTTAAAGGAAACTAGTCTCATCCTATCCAGCTTATGAAATGGCCACAATATATGGCAGATGCTATCTTCAAGGATGATTTCTTGATGGTTTGTTCCAAAATTTTATACATGTTTCAGAAGGCTGTTCAGGCAACAATGCAAAGAACAAGCTTGTACAAAAGCAGGCAGTAGCAGCAAGGCTGTACGGCGGCAGCAGCAGCAGTGGCCAGGAGCCCCCAGAGGAGCAGGGAGCGCTCCCGTTCCCTGCAGCGCTCGGGGGCTCCGGGAGCCCCGAAAGGAGCAGGGAGCGCTCCCGGTCCGCGGTGCCCGGCCCCGCAGCGCTCGGGGGCTCCGGGAGCCCCCAAAAGGAGCAGGGGGAGCGCTCCCGTTCCGCGGTGCCCGGCCCCGCAGCGCTCAGGGGCTCCGGGAGCCCCGAAAGGAGCAGAGAGCGCGTTCCCGTTCCGCGGTGCCCGGCCCCGCAGCGCTCGGGGGCTCCGGGAGCCCCGAAAGGAGCAGGGGGCGCGCTCCCGTACCGCGGTGCCCGGCCCCGCAGCGCTCGGGGGCTGCGGGAGCCCCGAAAGGAGCAGGGGGAGCGCTCCCGTTCCGCGGTGCCCGGCCCCGCAGCGCTCGGGGGCTGCGGGAGCCCCGAAAGGAGCAGGGGGAGCGCTCCCGTTCCGCGGTGCCCGGCCCCGCAGCGCTCGGGGGCTGCGGGAGCCCCGAAAGGAGCAGGGGGAGCGCTCCCGTTCCGCGGTGCCCGGCCCCGCAGCGCTCGGGGGCTCCGCAGCGCGGGCGCGCCCCGGGCCCGGCGCTGCCGCTCCCGCGCGCCCCCTGCGGGCCGAGCCGGGCACCGCAGAGCGCGGCGCGCCGCTCACACGCACGGCGGGCACGGCCCGGGCGGCAGCGGGGACAGGGCCACCCTGCGTGCGAAGGACAAGTCGGATACGCCTCGAGACAGAACGGGCACCAAAGGAGGAAACCACACTAAAAAGTGTTCATGTATTTCCAGTCCTGAATACAGAGCTGATAACATTGTAGTACTAGTTACTTGAGTAATCTCACACACTAGGAAGATGCAATTCCACTAAGATGTAACATTCACTAATAACAAGTTTGAGATGGATATTTTAGCATGTATAAGCAATTTTTGAGGTAATTCTAACAGTGGAATATATTTTCAAGAGAAAAATTACTATTTTATACTGTTCTTACCTAATTCTGAACATACTTCTCTCAAGTCCTAATCCTCCACATTTAGTACTCACGCTAGGTTTTCCTCCTGTATTTTAAATCTGTTCACACAACAATTTCAAATAAGTCACGAAACAGTAATATTGATTCAGCAAAACTGATTTTTACAGTCTAAACAATGTATTTTGATATAACAATACCACGTGTATATTACAAGCAGAAATGAAAAAGTAACTCTTTCAAGTACATATTTTCTATTTGTAGATTTATAGTGTATTAACTATAAACCCTATAATCCTTAGTTCAGTTCAAAACATTTGTAAATTGTTTGCCAGGCAGGGATTGGTTATGCTTGGAAGGTTACAAGCTCTGGAGAGTGTGCTAAGTATTCCTGAGCCCTACAGCTCTGACAACAGGCTGTCCAAAGGCACTCAGGAACCTATAATCAATATAACAACTTTAGAAGCGCAGAGGTTCTTTGTGCATGCACAGGTGGGCTGTTGAAAGGCTGCTGGACTGTTAGGCATAAAGCTGAATATTACAGTGTCTAGAAATGTTTGTTGTTTGTGGTGCTCGTCCCTTTTCAGATGTCATCTACATTGACAAGAACACTCACAACCATCTCCAACAAACAAATGATGTTATCAATCTAACATCTTTTTCAAAGGTGTTAAAAATAGTCCAAAAGTTCCTCAGCAGCCAACAGCAAGTGCTCGACACTCAGACAGAATCTACTGCTGATGCTGCAGCTCCAGTGTGTATGAATCTGCCAAGGCTGCCCTCCTGCACCCACAATGAGACTGGCTGGCACCAGGGCAGCACCCAGGGCATGACCATACAGCAGCCACAGAAACCACACAGGCTGAGTGCTCCTACCACTGATTAACACAGCACCTCAGCACCACTTGTGTTAGGGAAGCTATATTCACACTAACCCCAAAATAAGGCTTCATCACTCCTCACATTTCGATTTTCTTTTGCAATAAGTGAGGTGGGCTCCTACAGATCCTTATTTAAAAAAACCACAATTCACTTGTGGAATTATCCTATCCTTCAAAATTAATACTTCAAGCTTATTGCAAACAAAACTTGTATACAAGTAATTACATACTGTATTAAGAAAGAGGTAGAAAGCAAACTTCATTTAAGCAGTGGCAAAGGCTTGCAGAATAATCTGCAATTGCAACAATTCCACATTGCTGTTTCATGGCCAAGTCAATTATGTTTTCCTTGCCATAAGCCCCCAAGATCATTTTGAGCTTTAGTTAACACCTAGAAAAATAAGGATATAATTAGGTAAAAATTGGCCAGTACACATATTCATATAATTTATTGACAAATTACAAGACTTCCAAACATATTAATAAACAGATGTGACTGTGATTTTCATCCTTCGTGATATCCTAAAGATCAATGCCAATTTCAGCTGCACTGGGTAAAGTCTGAAGAAAGACTAGTGGACTCAAAAACTTCAGGTAACTTATTTCTTGAGTATCAATCTTAGTATATCTGTGGTGACATTCAAATTTTGTGCTTTTGCTGTACTCTACTACATGAGGCATTTTTATTAAGAAAAACATACTTCTGTACTTATAACTTGAAATTTAAGTGAGTAAATGGCTTTGAAGTGCAAAGATCATGAGGAGTTTCATTGCTAAAAGGAAGAAAATGTTTTTGCAGAAATGTTTTTCATCTTAAGCACATGTCAACAAAACAGGCTTTTGTATGCTTTACCACTAATAACAATGAATCTTGATTTTTCCGTAAATTCTGCTATAAGTAAGATATAACAATGAGAAGAAGACCATTAAAAATCAAAAATTAATGAACTACAACAAAAGTTTTGTAACTGTATGAATGAAGCATTAAGGAAAAACTCTGCTTGTTTAAGGAAAAGATGCGCAGAAGTGTGAGGGGGACAAGCAGAAGGGAGAGGAGAAGAGAGAAAAAGGAGAGACGCTGACTCTGAAGTCACAGGTGCAACCTGACAGAAAGAGGTTGAAGGAACACAACTTGCCAGCATCATCCTCTAATCAGTGTGCGAGTGCTGCACAACACACTGGGGTTTCAGCCATACCAATGGCTTGTTCCCTTACCCAGACAGCAGCTCTGCCCTGGCCACACACAAACACTTAACCTTGCAGAGGAAGAATGAAAAGTCAAGGTTTTATTGTCTAAGGCAATGATGAAAAAATTAAAAAAAAAATCAGATGCTTATGATTCCAACTTTGTTTTCATATAAAACATGTTGGCCTTCTGGAAAAGATTAGAAGAAAGCCAAGAAAGCTCTATTACAGAGAGGAAAACAATAGTTATGTTTGTAACCCATATTGAATATATGTTATGATGGTTTTGTTATGTCAGACATTTTAAAAATCATGGAATGGTTTGTATTAGGAATGGACACTTACAGAGAACATGAATTCTTAAAGCAAGAAAGGAAAACTAGGTAAAATTCTTAATTAAGTTCACATTAGGGTAGATCCCTGAAAACAAGCAGAGAGCATACTTACTTTAAAATAACATTAAACTGGATTATTTGTATTCACATTCATAGACTTTCACAGATTTCAAGCTAGGAATTCTGAGGTATGGATTACTTGAACAATGTAGATATTCTAAGTGTTTTAAATACTAGCATAATACCTCAGAATCCATATTATTTCAGTAGATTTAGCTCTAATTAGAATTTAGATTTGCCTACCTTTGCAGCAAAACTGTAGTTCTGATTCAACAAGTCCTCCTGCATTTATGCATATCTTTACATTAAGAAGAATATTCAAGCCACATGATTATTTTAAACCTCTATTTCAAGATGAATATGTTGGCCTGTTAATGAGTTTTTGAATCAGTAACCCCAGGAGAAGCACTTACACCAAAGCAGTTGGATGCCAAAGACATTGGCACCCCATTGCTGGATGAAGCTGTTCAAAAACAGTTCTATCTGTCCCTTTACAACAAAGCTTTATCTGATCATTGGGATTTCTAAATGAAAAAGACAAGAAGAATTTAAAATGAAACCCCCTGTTTGTTAGTCATTGTTATTGGTTATTTTAAAGGTTGGTTGATCTTCCAGGTTTAATTGCATTTTTATTGTACATACCAATTTTAAAAACAGCTATTACACAGAAATAGCCCAAGTGTATTTTTTAACTCCACTGACTTTGGGGCTTCCTAGCTCAGTTTTAAATTATTACAGCAGGTGCCAAATTTGACTCCTTGCATTGGTTGGCTCAGAGAAGACAGCCCTAGGCACCACAAAAAGAACTCTAATTAAATGCATAAATATTAATAAATAAATATTAGCAAAATTTTAATGAAGATTACACATAGTAAAGAATAAGTCTCATTCTTTAGAGTTCAGTTTCCAGATTCACCTGATGATGGTTTAACCCCTAGAGAAACATCACTGTTCATCTCTCACAATAATTAAACCTGCTGCTCCCACAATAACTAAAAACCTGCTGCTTAAGCTGCTCTTGGGATCAAATGGACAGCATTGAGACTGGAATTATACTACCAGTCCTTTGAGATATCTACCTAACAAGCATTTCCCTAAAACCTTTACAGAGTGAAATCTTCTTATTTTCAAGAAAATACAAGGAAATAATTTTTTTAAAACTTCACATTTCTAGTATTCTCCTTGTGATCAAGCTCCAAATTCTGTTGTCTTACAAAGTCAGGCTGCATTTTCAGAGCCTTTATAGTAGAACACTTCTTATTTCTCTAAATGTTTTGGGAAAAATAGATATGATCCCCTAGATATATGCTGTATACTGCAGACTGAAAACTAAGGCTCAAAACAAGTACAGTGCATGAAACAGCTTGTGTTTATTTAAAGAGTATTGGAATGCCAGTGATTCTTTTCAGCTGTCCCATTACTTTTTCCCTTCTCGACTTTTGTTTAATTTTTTTCCATGGTCCTAATTAGTTAACACTCAAATTTGGAAAAACCAGCAAATGTATAATCCTGTGCAGCAGATGGCAAGATATTCCAAAGACATGCCACTAACAGGAACTTGGACATCTTTTGATGCTAGACAAAAGCCAACACTTGTAGCAGCCAACTGGAACCAATTCTTTACAGTGACAGAGATGGCTTCCTACAGCTTGTAGGAGGAACAGAGAACTAAGTGTGAAATCACTGGCCACCCACATATATAGAGGTGACATAAATTAAGTACCTCAAGCTTGGTCACTGGTTCCAAATTAACAAAACATTTGTCCTTAACTCACATAACCTAAATTTTCAGAGTGTAAGGCAATATAGAGTGTCAAAAGTCAACTGTACTGGTTAACACCAGTTAAGCAGTTGCTAAAGTGCATAGCTCAATTCTATATGCAATAAATTGCCTGTTGCACAATCTGAAGTACATTTGGTTTCATACATCCCTCAAAGTATGTGTTTAATTTTGATAGATATAATTTTTTTCATACTAAAAATCACTGGCAGATTTTGTTTTCATTTTTCACGTTTTCCAGAGTCAAAAGTCTTCTATCATGAACTATGCATTTTGAGTTATACATACATCACTGCTTATTTTCCTTATTACCACTGTCAGTGTTTTAAAGCTGATACTTCGATTAATAAACAAATAATTTACATAACTGTTTAATAAATATGAGTTAAATTTAAAAATACCAATCAGATCATCCTGCTAAAATTCCTAACTCTATGTATATCACACTTATCACACTCAAATCTGAATATAAAACACAAGCTTTAGAATTTTATTTTCAGGCTCTATCCAACACCATTCAGTTTTAGACATCTGCATTGTCTGGCTAAATCAGATTTTAAAGATAGGGGAGTTACAGGCTTTCTTTTCACAACCAATGTAATTCCTCTGGAGAACTGCATTCAGAGATGGTGTTTAAGCTGTGTGCACTGAACAGCTTTTTGGAAGAGTCTTCACTTTTTTTTACCAGAAAAATAATCTATGGAGACAAAGGGAAGTCTAAAAAACATGAATATACTGCTTTGACTATCATTTCCCTATTTGCCTGTACTAAGTAAACCTGTTAATATATGACTATTCTCTCACCTATTTAAATTTACACTGGCTAATTACTGTAAAGATAAAGCCCAAAGGCGGTAAAAGTTTCACTGAGCTATTGCTGGACAAGACTGA
Organism: Anomalospiza imberbis; assembly: GCF_031753505.1. Classification (NCBI taxonomy): domain Eukaryota; kingdom Metazoa; phylum Chordata; class Aves; order Passeriformes; family Viduidae; genus Anomalospiza; species Anomalospiza imberbis. The sequence goes on along the minus strand of NC_089693.1, from coordinate 10,335,169 downwards.
GTAGCTGACTCCTCAGCAAGGCTAATTTCAGTAGTCATACTAAAATTTCAGTTTTGTCCCACTAAAAAAAAGAACCTTATGTAAATGTTATTTAGTATAAAAAAGTCTCAGCTATTCAGTGGTTCTTTTTACACCAGCATTATGTGAAAACGAGTAATTTGAGGTCTCAGCTCTAGAAGACTGTACAGTATAGTAGAATAAAAGTAATGGGGTCTGTTCACAGCTATGTTGGGCTGACTGCAAGCTAGAATTCCTGGATTTCGTCCTTGTTCCTTTGAAGTATTACACAACTAACTTACCATACCTTTTTTCACTCTATATTATTCACTTATAAAATTGGGGTCTTTTAGATCTTGCCCAAAAGACATTGCACATAAGCTAAGTGCTTTCACCATAGGAAAGCAAAGAATTAACTATGAACTTTGCATGTTAGGAACGTGACATTAACAAAGTATAACTTATCCAGTCTCATCCATGTCACTTAAAAGAGCACAAAACTCCCCAGTGACTGGTGATAATAGGCAGGGATGATGACACGATAGTGGGATTTACAAGTAAAATCTTGCTAAAGTCCTACTTGACTTTGTCTTCCCTGTGGTTTCTTTTTTAAAAACAGGGATGTAAGTCTGAAGTTTTTTATGTCAGTTCTTCATTTTGTGAACTGTTTTAAAAGAAAAACATAAATACACTTCCAGCCATGTATGGTATCAGGAGAATTATGTACTAAACCATGGATATTTCACTAGGCAGATCACAGAATCATAATGTGCTCAGTTGGAAGGGACCCACAAGGATCATCAAGTCCAACTCCTGGCCCTGCACAGCACCATCCCCAAGAGTCACACCATGTGCCCAAGGGTATTGTTCAAACACTTCTTGAACTCTGTCAGCTTGGTGCTGTTTATTTTTCTCCTTCTCCATTTCATAAATTGTCAGAATGACCACATGGTGTTGGATGTTTCCTTGTAAAGGACTCCTAAACCTTTTGCTAGTATAGAATTTAGTATTAACAGTCATGAAAATATGTAAACTTGCCATAAGTTACATAAAACAGATCACAACAACAGTCAAAAATCAGACTGCTAGACACGACTGTATTAAATGCACAATGGCATATACTGCACTTTCATACAGAAGTAATACCCAAGTATGTGAAGCTTCTGATATTTTTAGATTTTCCTTACTTGGTAAATTGTAATGCCTATAAAATTCTAATAGGAGACTAAAGAAATGAACTCTAGTTCAATATAAATATTTGTTCCCGTGTTAAAAGTATCTGCACAAGCTTAACAATTGTATATTATTTCAGAAAAACTACACTTTTTTTTCTAGATCAACAAGTGAGATTTATTCAAGATAGCAATCTCATATTTTCATTATTATTAAAAGGTTGTAAATATACCATTACAAAAAACTCTTTGTGCTGGCCAGCATTGACTTAGATCCGTAAATCCTAAAAACAAACCTTACATGTTTCAGGACTAATAATTTCATATTCTTCCCAGAAAATTTGTTTGTGAAGTCACTCATGAGTTTATAAATAAGAGTCATGTAATGTATAAACAGGACCTTAAGGAATCCTTTTCTATATTCCAATACAGGATGTAATATTCCCCCAAGTCCATCCTAGTTAACATCAAACAACTTTGTCTAAAACATTGGAAAAAAAACTTTTCATTCAAGCTACAAGCATCCCCAAAACAGTGAAATTAGAAGGTCCATATTTGCTACCATATATTCAAAATAACATAAAAACTTTAACTCCTCTAGATTAATCAATTCAAGTTCTTATATTTATAATAAGCATATCATCCTTCAAAGGAAATTGATAAATCCCTTATGCCACACTGTTCTGTCACTGCATCCTCCTTGACTGCTTATTAAATGACTGTACCAGTCCCCCTGTCTATTGAAATACACAAGTGAGTGGAAATAAACAGATTAGTTACATGTTAAATGTAACATTTAAAGGTACCTAGCTGCTCAGCATGTGCTATAACTATAGACACTGTTTTAAACCTAAACAGATTCCATTTATTCATTTGAATTGACTTGATAGAAATCCTCCTCCTCTCCTAAAGGAAGTAGGGTTCCAAACATTTCTGAAGAATTACAATACCTTCTCCCCTTGGTACAACTTCTGCTAAGAAAGTTTTCACTTCTCAGCTAGATAGATCACATCCCTTTTTTACCTGCATCAGGCATTAAATTGCTTATACCAACAGCACGGCCTTTCTGCCCCTATGAAATGAGGGCAGAACTTTGTGGGGGGGAAACCACACAGAAGTTCCAGTTTAGTCTGTGCAGGAAGATCTCCTGACCCTCCCTCCACAACTTAGTGTCTTAAAAGAGGAAAATCTATATTCTACAAGCAACAAGGAGGAGAGAGCCTGATTTAAATGAGTAAGACTTCTAAAGAGAGCTGGGCAGAATTTTACAGTATAAGATGCCAATAAGTTCCTATTTCCAAGCTCTGTAGAAATTATCTGCAAGAAAATCAATCCTCTATCATATTCCCTAATGGTACCTTGACTTTCCCCACTCTTCAGAGCAAGAACTTTGGTTTTCTAGCCAGGACTTCCACTTTGGTAACTTTCTGATACTTTCACACTCCTAGACATGAACTACCTTAATCTGTCCAGCCATATTCACATTGATCTTTCTACCACAAGTGGGACCAACTGAGAGTCAATCCAAAAGTCAAGCATTTATTTCACTGGCATCCTTATCTACCTAGTCAAAAAATATACTTGCAACTTCCTGACCCTTTCCTTAGGAAATTCCAGGATAACTTTTCATTTGTCAGAAACTAATAAGAAGCAGTATTTAAGAGGGTGACAGACAGAAAAATGACATTTCTGAGTGAATCTTATGATAAACTGTTGTACTAGGATCCCAATCTTTGTCTCTTTAAAGTGCATTTCACAAGTTAAAGAAATTTCAGTGCAGCCAAAGTGTAAATAAACAGGAAATTCAACAGGAATACTAGAAAGGGACTCATAGAAAATTACCAGCCAATAAAAACTATCACTAAAGTCTACCTTTTACGTTTCACTGTTCTAAGCAGACATGTTCTTGAGAACAATTGCAGGAGGGCCTAGCAAATAATTTCCGTAGTCAGAGCAGTGGTGCAAAGGCTGTAAACAGAACTAGGAACATATTACAGTTAAAATTGAACAACTGGACTTATAGTATGCCCTTTTCTGGCTACGGAGAGTGAAATTTCAAGCTATTGAAAGTTTAGAAGACATCAATGTCCCACAGAGCACTGCATTATAGAACACTGTGAGTCTGAATATCAAACCAGCCATTCTCTACTCAAGTATTACAACCTTGTTTTTAATTACAACTAAGTACAGGACGTAAAACATTACCAGCATGGCTAGATGATATGGGCTTAATATGCCATGGGTTTAGTGAGGATATATGTTCACAGCCTATTTGTACATATAATGTATAAACCATATCAGCATGAGTTTGAGTAACAAACCAGCATGAGAACACAATAATTCTTTCAATCAAAATACTATCTCCTGACCAAGAGTTTTGACCTTACAGGAAAAAAACTCCACCATATTTTTTGCAGACAAGATATATAAAATATTTATTGTGGAAGAAAGGGGATATGATTTTGCATTTATACTATGGAAGGGTGAGGTATAACTGTACTCCAGTATAAAGTATACAAACAGTGATTATTTTAAATTAGTACTGTAGAGTCTGGAATTTACTATGCCATTTTTGTGGGGAAAAAAAACCCATAAAACCAACAACAATGTGTAAGTTTGCCCAATAACAAAACTGATAACTACTACTCTGACCTAATCAACTGGTTCTCTTTAGATTTAAAAACACTCCAAATTCGAGTAATAAATACACCCTGTATTAAATATTGTTATAGTAAAAGGTCACCAAGCACTCCAGAAAGTTTCAAGAAGACATGTAACAAATATAAGACTATCACTTAACTTCTGAGACATTCCAAAAGTTTAAACTTCACTAAAAATTAAATATTTCTTGTTTTCATTGTTTCTCTACAAAATATTAGGAGACAATATGAGTGAGAAAAGAAGATAAAAGATTAACCAAAATCTTGCTTTAACATTTGAAATTATAATTTAAAAATCCTATTTGTTGACAGAGCAGTAAGTCGTGTTTCAAACTGAACTTGTGCTGCTTTTTGGGGACTTGTTAGAAGAGTGAAAGCTGAACAGTTTGCTTCCTATTTCTTGTCAGAGCCAGAGACTTAAAGCTCAAGATTGTTTTGAGTCGGGGAAAGGTTGCTTTAGATCACTAATGAAAAACAAATGGGGGGATTAAGGCAGAAGACAATAGAAAGGAATAAAATATGTAAAAATTCCTAATTTTTATTCTTCTCCAGTGTTAATGTTGAAAACAATCCCTTCTTTGGGTGAACCTAGTTGAGAGTATTGCCCAAAAGCTTATTGCATTTTAAAAACATTATTTTGTAAATATTTCATGTCAAACTATCAAACTAAAACAAAATACAATACCCTAGGATACAAGTTCTTAAGAATTATTGCTTGAGAAGACTGGTTAAGTTTCACATTAAGCAAAAAAAAAAAGGGCTTTTAATACTTCAAATAATTTATCCCTTCACTCAGACCTATAAAAAAAAAACACAGAAGGAAAACCAAAATGAAAGCAAAGAAAAATAAGGTGAAAATGCTGTCAGTAAACACATACTTGCCCAGAGTAAAGATATGGCCAAAACCTGGCATCATTGATGGCAATTTATCAAGATTTTGTGACAAATATGACTGCTATGTTTTTGAGCAGACCTGCAGTCTAACCTATTTGTGCTAAATCTACACAAAATAGCAAGTTCTCTACATATTTCTACACATCCATGTAACACTTTCAAGACTTTAAATTATCTAGATCATATTGGTGTTTGAGCATTTTTTTTGTGACAAGCACTACTACATATATAGATGTTTAATGATGTCACCCTTACTTTCCTCCTTTTTCATTCTGTAATCAATGTAAAAGAAAGCCCTTTTAATTACAAATGTTTTAAGTCACAGGTAGTCATTTAAAGTTACAGTAGTACAGAAATCTAGTGCTAAAGTACAAAATGGGTGCTTAAGATCCTCTATGGACATCAACACTGTGCTCATTTATTAACAGCCTTCTTTTAAAAAAGGTATCAGATTTCATGTTATTTTATTGGTGACAAAAGAGTTTAACTTCTTCCACAAGATTCTTCAGTGATTCATACAGACCAAAGCAGTCTTTGACAAACCACTGCATGCATAAGCACAGAGAAAAAATAGTGGTTGACAGAGAAAGGAAATTAAAACAAGCAAAGCAAAAGATGTAGATAAATGAAATGAAAGCAGAAATGGGACAAGTCTTTTTCACTTCCTTGAAAAATATTTCCTGTTGCCAGTATTTGCAATGATCTTATTGGTATTTGTTATAATGGAGGAAAGACATGCTCATTGCTAAATGTAAGAACTGAAATAAAGTGGAAGTCTATTGACATTTTTACCTAAAGGCACAGTGAGTGTAACAATGCAGATTTGAGGGGCTCCGTAATGTCAAATAGAGGAGCACATCACATATCTTGTTTCCTGGAATCATTAAGTTAGTAGCATGCTTCCCTCTAACAATAATATGGCAGCTACTGGAGTCAATTTCAGACCAAAAGTACTTAAGGCAGACAGTTTTCCTTTACTTTTAGCTTAAATTCTAATTTACTTGTTTTATAGACTGAAAAAAACCAGTTTAGGTATTTATAGAAATGTGAAATATGCTCTGCACTATCAATGCACTAGGTCATTTGGCTTAGACATGCACAATACTTCCCTTTAATACTGATCCAAGTACATGTTGTTCTGGAAACCGTTCAATAGCAGCATTTTCATCGAGAGCCAGAATGCGCTCGTTTTCCATTTCTATTGTCTTCTGCACTTTATCTTAAGTGGGGAAACGTATATTAGTTGCAGCATATTTAAATTAATTTTATTTAGTTTTACAGGTGCTCTAATGCATTTGGATAATCTTTAAAGAAACAGCTGTAGGAAATGTAATTATCTTCAGAATTATTTCTTCAGATAATTTGTAGAACAAAGCCCAGTCAAAATAGAAGTTTCAAGAAGGAAGTTTAAATCTTTACTAGCAATCTAAATGGGATCTCAGATCCACAGTCTTCAGTTTTATATCCCAAACAAATGCTAAATATCTTAGCTCACTCAGATCTAGATGACACTGCCTCGACATCTACTGTTCATCTATTAAGTATGAAATCAACAATTAAAGCAAGTGTTTGGCTACCAAATTGTGCTCAATACAGAAATTAAGCACAATCCTATGGCAGTCCTGTATGGACACACCGAATTGTGGACTGCCTTCCTTAGAAGAATAAGTCACCACAAAACCTGACAGACAACATTCAGAAGGAACCAAGAAGCACAATTAAAACCCCAGATCTTTGCTAGCAACAGGTATCCATGAGATCCTGTAACACAGAGCCAGGTAATTCAAAGTCACAGATCCCTATTTGGTCCTGAAATTATTTTCTTACAGATGGAAAAGAAGAGAGCTCTTAAGCAGTGAAACAGTGCCTGGCTTCACAAGAATATGACTTGTAAACAGTAACACATCACTGTGGTTTACAAAGCCTTGCATTTAGTTTCTAAAGACTCTAGCTTGAGGAACACTTAAAAAATAGTGTACTAACAAACCAGACTCTTCTGCAAATAAACACAATCCTAAAACTTCTTACTGTGACTTGCCACCTGTGAAAGTGCTTTTTCCTTCAAGGCCTTTTACCTAACAACAGTGGAAGGAATCAACACAAAGGCTTTACACGCACAGGTTCAGTTTAACAACTGTAAGAGGCAAATGTTCATGCTTATTCAAAAATCAAGAAAGCTCCTCTCAGGGCGTTGAAATTATGCCCTTTGAACCCACAAGTTTCAAAACTTAAAGCTCACTTCCATTAAACAACCATCTTTATATGAGCAATTACATTGTGTGGCTCCAATACAAAAAAGTCCAAGTCTGAAGTTTACTATGAAAAACATTTCATAACATTTTATTTGTCCTTTTTAACACAAAATTCCACAGGATGGTCAGGCTGGAAAGCACTGCATCACTGAAACATCCACATTGATTGAGAACAATTAGACACAGCAGCTTATCAGAATGTTTATCAGTAAGCAGAAAATCAGTATTCCTACATGAGAAATACCAAATATTTTGAGTTTTTCCATACAGGAAATTATTAGGCTCCTGATTAAGGCATTCATAGCTCAACACAAGCCATCCAATCCTTTTTGTGAGAGGCAGAACAACACAGTGCCAAGAAGAGATAGCCAAATGAACTGCTTCTGCACTGATCCATACTTAGAAGCAGTAAAGTTTAATTACTGGAATGGCCTGCACAGGCTGCTTAGCCTATCCACAGTGCTGTATACAGGTACCCCTGATCACAGTACCTGAAGATTCATTTTCCTCATCTGGTATGATTTTCAAGGCTTCAAAAGATTCTTTACACCTCCCACCCTCCAGAAACACTTTCTAAGCAAGTTGGTTTTCAGTAAGCATTTTTTTAGACCATGTTCCTTTAAATCATTAAGAAATAGTTTATATATGCTGGACATCTACAGATAACCTTTAGAAAATTACCTAAACCGTGAGACCTCTAACTTTGAAAGCCTTTTATTAATAGTAAAACTACCAGTCTTCCTTTGGTTAGTTTTGCAAACTCATTGATAACCTTTTGCAACACAATATTTGGACTGCTTTGCACTTGTGATCTTGGGGCACTAACTATATCTGAAAGACTTTTTTGTCATTCTGCTCCATTCTTAAATGGAATAGACTCAAAACTCAAAAGCACTTCCTCATCTACAGAACTTACAGTATATGCTCAAATAAGTTCTATAAATCCTAATTCATTCCAATAGTTTTATGGCTTTTAACTAGCTGTATACCTATTAAATATATGCAGCAGACGAGTTCTTAAATCTTTGATCTGTTTATAGCCCAAATGACACTACTGTTTAGTCCAGCCAAACTTCTACCAGAAAGTAACAATAAGCAAAATACAGCTTCATGAATGCTCATAAAATTATAATGTTCCAGCACGTAAAAGAAAATTAAAAGTATGCAGAAACATCTTTCATTCCTTTTCTGGTAAAAATTATAAAAAGGCTTCATGCACTTTAAATCAGTCTATTTTAATTTATGTTACAAATGCAATTCCTCCTATAGCTCTGAGCAAACCTACTTTAGTACAGCAAGAGAGGATTCAAATTTACAAAAGAAGGCATCCCTTTCATATAATAAAACAGCTTTCTCCTAAGTTTCCAAGACAGGCTATATTTTCTGTGTTTTATTATTAATTCCCCAAAGATATCTGGGGCCCATCAACCTCCTACAAACCATGGAAATAGGTCCTCCATTCCAAAAGAAACAGGAAAAGCAGTAGGAGACAGTACCAGTGATATTCTGTCCATGATAAAGCTGTTATTTTCATTCCTCCTATAGCATAACCAGACAGTCTAAAGCTGTCAGGGAGTTGGAGTGAAAACATAACAGTTGATGTGAAAATGAAAAATAAGTGTTGATGTCTCATGAGCTAAGAATTTGGATCAAAGAAAACCCAAAAGTATCAGCAAAGCTGTCTGTATATCATCAAGATTCCAATGAGCAAATCCTCAGCTGGAGATCTGCCCCCTACACTTCATCCTGTGTACCAAGCACATTTGGACAAGGATTCTGTCTCTCCCCAAATCACAGCCTTTTCTACAGTCACTGAGGAGAAAAAAGGCAATGAACTGACCTACACAAACCCAACCAAACTTTGGTCAAGTTAAATGCCTCACTATGTAAATGCCAGACAAAACAGCACTGGTGCTATCAGGCATCCCAGCCCTACTAACACAAGAACAAGGAATTGAATGTTTTTGCAGAATGGGACTACTTAAGGGCAGCTGAACAACTTGGAGCTTTTAGCATGAAACAGGACAAGTCAGAAAGGTATTGGCATCTGGTAATAGTATGAGAAAACCTGATCCGGGCACACTAAGTCCCAGAGTCCAGCACTCTAGAGGTCTGCAACCAGTCGTGTTTGAGACATGAAAAAATCTACAGCAATTACAAAATAGCAGCGGAACAAAGTACTTCAGTTTTAAACACAATTAAAGTTTTACCAGTTCAGTATCCAATTACAGACTGAATCCTCTCACCTTTCCTCATTTCTCTTTGATGTCAGGTGCCCTTTAACAGGCACTGTACAAGGTTTCCAGCTTTGAGACATCAAGAGGACAGTACTTCAGCTTTCCTTTTTTGAGCATACTTAGAGTCAGAAGAGTGAGCTATAAGTTTCAAATATTTGTGGTTTAAGTCAAAATAGCTCTAAAATAAAATTATGAATAGCCTATCAGAAGAGCTATGGGAGATGACTACAGGAATATACTCAAAACTGGCAATATTACTTACCTTTTGGAGAAAAACTTTTAACCCATATACGAAGTGATCAAGGATGACAATTTTCAGTTATGCTGTGTTTATAAAAGAACCTACCTCTTCAAGAACAAAAATTAAATTTGATGCTAGAGAAAGTATCCAAAAATTGCAACATAGCCAAACCCTTTAATATTTTAGTGTTCTTAATTGAGAGAAATCCATGACAAAAAAAAAAAAGCCTTAAAGGTATTTAAATTTTTTTTGTGGTTTAATTCATTATTAAAAAAAAAAAAAAACAAACAAGCAAAAAACCCCACATTTGAAGAAACTAGTATGAATAACCCTTCATTCAACATATGCCCTCAGTATGAGGATTTTTAGGCAAGTCCAAAGGAAGCTTTGCCCAGTTACTTGAGTGAATTCTTTCCCCATGTTGAGCATATTAGGGTGAAGTGAACCAGGCATCACCTCAGGTCACTCTCCACAGAAAATTTTGGAAACAAAAAGATCTGAGGAAGATTCTGAAAGACTCTGAAGTGAAGCACACATATGTACAAGATCTTGTAGTGAGACTAGTGAGTTGAATTTTTAAACAAGTGAGTTTCATTTTTGTCTTTAAGTGGTTGTGCACCACTGACAGCCAAGAAATAAATCCCATGTAGTCAAAATTATTTTAGGTGGTATCGAGTCCTCCATGTGAACAGAAACTGCTGAACCACTTTTCCCAGAGCAAAACTGTTTCTGTGCATCTCTTACATTACAACACTTCATAAAAATGTGCAGGACCTCCAGCAGGCTCTTCACCAGATGCAAAGAATGCATAATCTTTGGTATTGCCAGTGATGCAGTTTTATTTACTTGATTGCTTTCTGATTACAAAGGAGCTCAGTCTTGTGACATATTGATGCAACTATTGAATGAGACAGTATTGTACATACAATACTGCAGCAGAAGGACAGTTTCAAGTGAAATCTAACGTCCAAGTGAACTGAACTAAGGATCTTGGTTCTCAAAAAAAGTATTCTGTTCTGGCACTGTTTCTAGGTCACTGTAAAATTAACATTTCTGAGATACTTTGATGAAAAACTAAAGATGACTTAAAACCAGTAACACTGAACATCAGAAATCATAATCTTAAATCCATTCTCATTCTATAAAGAAAAAGAAAATGTACTTTGAACTTTAATTGTGCAAATTGAAGTACTATTTCTGTAAGTCCATGATCAGTCACCTTGTTGGCATTACACAAAATATTGTTAGACATCAGCAATTTTGCTTTGGTTCTACCTTTCTGAATCCTAGAGACTCCTTCACCAGTAAAGCACTAAAAACACATTGCCATGTATAAAGTTGTTCAAACCCCATGGAAGAACACAGAGGGCCAGGACAACACAAAGAGAAATCTACTCATTCTAACAGCCAAGCATCAGTTCAGCTTTCACAGAGATAGCCCCTCACTAGACGAGAACCACTCACCAGAAAGGAAGCCAGTCTCAGATTATCACACATCTGTCATAATACTGAGATGGATACCAAAGTGATGAGAAGAGTTAAATAAAATGAGAAACTATAATTATCTTTGTGCACTGAATAAGAGGAGAGTTAGACAGAAAAAATTCTGTCTTGACTGGGCAGATGAACTTACACCACAAATGCATGTGGACAGATGTTCAAACACACACACATACAAAACTGCTTTTGAAGACTGAGAGCTACCCTCATCATTTGCTATATAAGGACAGTGGATCTAAGCTCTGTATTACTCAATTTTCAAACTATTTAATAAGAGAATCTGTTGCTAATGGAAAAGTGAATGTGTTGCTATTTCTGTCAAATCCGTTAGACAAGATGTTTGAGGAACACTCAAAAAGAAAGAAAAGCACAGGAATAGAAACTGTCTATAATATTCATCCCAGAAAGGATCCCATCTATTCCAATTTCACTTGTAGGATGCAAGGAATATAATTGCAATTATGACAGCATGCAAAATTCAAAATTGATTGGACTGCTTTTTATTACTGCTCAGTGTGTGACTTGCATGTGTCAATAATAACAGCAGCATGATTTTAATACAGTATGCTGGGCAAAATGTTTTAAGAAAAGATTTGAACAAGAACCACCAACATCTGTTTATAAGCAAAAGTTTTGCAAATAAAGCAGAGCTGAAGTCAGGAATTTTGATCTCACTTATCTGGATATGACTAGCTGCATTGATGGATGCTTTGTCTGCTGCATGTGGTGCACAAGTGGTGAAAGATTAAGGGCAAGACATCAGAGACACAAGAAAAATTGCTGCGCATCAAGCAGTCCATCTGCTTTGGCCATACAACAGTTACTATCAAGTGACTTAGAGGCCAAATATTAGTCTGCTTCTGAAACTGGGCCATCTAAAAAATAGATTCAAATTCTACTCACTAACACACATTTAAGACTTCTGTGAATTCTCTGTGGATACATTGTTTCACATAAATCACTGCCAGACAAAAGCAGTAATTTTGGTTTATGTTTAAACTCAGGTTTCTTAAATATCACTTAAGGTGGAGTCCGCTGTTTTATTTCTTTATCTGACTTAAGGAATAAAAATAAAGACTTCAATGACTACAAATTTAATACCATGGACTGTAATGCTGTGAGTGTTAACCACCTCTATTTAAAAAAGCTTATATATAAAACCCACACAAATATGAGTCACTATTACACACGTAAGCCACTAAAAATCAAGAACAGCCGAATAAGACTGGTGATAACTCTCTCAAGAAGTTTGCTGCACAGCTTTTAGAAGTTCCCCCTGTTTAAAGCACACTGAAATACCCAAGTTTAGTTAAAAAAAAATTCCCAGATGCACATATAAAATGTTTGGTTAGATGAGGACTGTCACAAGAGCAGCAAGAAGTGAATTAGCTCCCAAACTGCAATCTGATTTCTTTTTTACCATTGCATTGCTCTTGCTAAGGTGGACATTGTACCACACACACCTGTGTTTGTGACCCACTTTTGTAGGAATTCATTAACTGCCTTATAAATTTATATAAAAGGAGAATTAAACATGGAAAGCCAAACACTACCAGCTACATTGCTGTATATATTAAAAAGAAATGTGGATGGTTTTATCTTTTGGAAGAGAATAAGGTAGGGTTATACACAACACAGAAAAATACAGTAGCTCCACAGGACAACATCAATACACAATGATAATGAGACGTGCCTTAAGCACTCTGTTCAAGAGTAGCTGAATAAACTAAAACATCTTGGATTTTAATCACCTAAAGTTAGATCTCAGCACAATTGTTTTCTAAACTTGTTTAAAATTAAGACTGAGAAAACATCACTTGAAATTTCAAATTTACAACTCAACAGTATAAAATGCAAATAAACAGCTATTAGACTTGTAAAATAAACTTATAGTTTAAAATTAAGTCATTAGCTGCAATCTTGTCACCAACGAACACTTCAGATTTTTAGCTGTTCACCTGATTATCAATTTATGGCAAAATTGCAACACTAACCATAAAGATAAGCGAGCACTAGCATAAGAAAAATATTTCAATAAGATGTAGCACTTCCGTTAAAGACAAAAAAATCCCATCCTATGAAATAAAGAGAGTTCATTCTGAATGTAAACCTAAGGACATTAAGTATTCTATAAAATTACTTAGTATTCTCTAGATTATCAAAAAGCACCTCTCATTTAATTAACCTACAGCCAAGTGTTTGGAACACAGCTTAGGTTTGCTATGAAAAACATACCAAATACCACATGTTTTCCAAACTACTTAACTACTATTATTTTAAAAAACTTGACATTTCTCATTAGCAGTTTTCCACTCAACGTGCAGCCCACTTACAGGTTGAAGGGCTAAATCCTGTAATTATTCAAGCTATAAGCCTATTTTTGAATAAATATACTGCTGCTTCTAAGTTTGAAGAACCTTGTCCATTCTTTGAACTCTGGCTACAGTAGGCTTTTTACATCTCTAACAGGCATGTTGTCAATGTTTTTTTTTAATTTAAAAATAATAATTCTCACCCCAACATCCAATAACCGTTACATTTATTACTTTTTTGAAGCTGGCATACACAAAATAACTTTTTTTTAGAAACCCTTTGCTAAAACAAGTTTTTGCTCCCAAAGTAACCTCTTAATGTCAATCTCTGTACATTACCATTACACATTAACAAAATGGAAAGCAACCCAGCTTTTCAAGTCAGCTGTCTTCCTTTAAAAAACTATAAAGAAAGTGACTTCATGTAATTTATTGAGTTTTTCCAATTTAATATCTCTCTCAAAACCAAAGGCTCAAATTCCCCTCAGATATTTTAAATGTGATGTGTCAGAAAACTTGGTTTTGACATGATGCACATGATAATGTTACTTTACAGTTCTCAGGTGAATCTTTTTACTGTGACTTTAAACAAAGCCTTGACCTGGAAGCTTACCAGCTGCAGTATTTCTTTCAGGACACAGCATTCAGAAGGATGCTCTGTGGCGAGATTGTCATTTGTGGTGCTTAGCAACACTAACACAGCATCTTCATAGATAGCAGAGACAGAACCAACTTCAGTATTTCCATGTGTGTATTTTTCCTCCCTCCTGCACAAAAAACAATGCTGCTGTTTCCACCTATCCAGGGCATCCCAGCACATACATTAAAAGGTCCTAAGGGAAGTTTACATTATAAATTCAATTGAATATTTAAGTTTTGCACTGAAATAATCATGCCAGATACATTAAACTCTATGATGGTGAGCTACATAATGCAAGATAAGTACACTAATAACTGATCCCACAGCAACTGCTGCTGTAACAAAGGGAGCTTGTTTGAGTTTCCTGTCAAATTAAGTGTTCTAAGCCAACATAATTTTATTTAGTAGGCACTGTTAGTGTAAAGCTCTGTTAATGTAGCTATGGGAGCTGAATTCCTAAAATGATCAATAAACATTCTAAAAGAAGTTGTGGCTGTGGAGACTAGGTGGCTTCTCATGAGATCCATGTGTATCTATACTGCCTGGGTGTAGCAGCACAGAGAACTGTTTCTGGCTTTCATTTCATGCATAGGGCTCTATCCTGCCACAGCAAACCTGATACTTTTACACATTTTGTCTAAAATTAAAACTCATTTGTGTTGTTCACACTACACCTTTGAGACCCCAACTCCTAACTACCTGTCTTGCTGCCAAGAGCAATTTCTTTGTCTCTCACCATGGGCACAACAGATTTTCCCACACTGAAGAGGAAACACAAATTCCCTATAAACAGGAAAGAATGGACAGAAGACTTTTCATCCCCCTAACATCTTAAGTGTCTGATTTTTCTTACATTTTGCTGGGTTTTGTTACATGTTTTATTGGTTTTCAGAGGCATTCAAGAGAAAACATGGGGAAAATCAATCTCAGTTGTTAAAAATCTCAAGCACTTCTAAAAAATTGGAGCAAGTTAGAGCTATCTGTTTATATAAAGTCCAGAAAGCTCCATTATGATCACATAATGTAGGCATGGCCAATTTGTGGTTCTTGAGCCACATGTAACCTTCAGGCAGTTCAAGTGAAGCTCTAATGGGGCTAAATCACGCAACAAACACATGTCTGCCCTGAGCTGCTGAATAATCCAGACCTGCAGTTCTGGGGTATCATTCATGGTCATGCTCCTCATCTCTTTCATCAGACAGAAATATCTGCAAAGCTCCAATATCAGCAGATAAAAGCAGGCACATTCAAAGTATTAAAGTATTTTCATAATGCTACCTCACAGCATTCATAACTATCATCTTCTGCAGCACCTCCCCCTTTAAAGCATCTATTTCCACTATTTAAAATACCATCATAATTTCATCAGGTTACTTGAGGACAGAGACCACTCAAATTCTTGTCTTCACCACAACACACTGCCTGACTACCAAACATGGCATTTTTCACTTTTTCATTTCTGAAATTCTCTTTAAAAAACAAAAAAAAAGGTCTCCTCTACATCACTTAGATTTTTCTCCTACTTCTCAAATCTTTTTGGTATTAACTTGGCACAAGTACCACCACATAAAAGACAGACTCAGTGTCTATTCGGTCATCTATAAATTACCTTTGAAAAACCACTTATCCCTGAACACAGGAGATTTTTTGTTTAAAGCACTGTGTTAAGCTATGCAGATATAAAACATATCAAAATTTGTTAATTAAGAAATATCAAAATATATTTTAGAAAAAAAAATGTGGTTATAGCAACTGTAAGTTTGGGGGGGAGAAGCATTTCTTTGAGACATACATCAGTATGGCAATTAAAATATTTTAAGTAATAAGATTAGTTTTATGGGTATTTTATAATTATTCCTTAATATGTCAACAGATATATATGGCTGTATATAAGAAAAAAACCCTGCCATTGTAACTGATTTGAGTTTCATTTAAAATTTAATCTTGGAATTTTCTGTATTACTTACATCTCTTCAAAATATCAGATTCTTGCGTAGGGAAATATATACACGCTTGGAAAAATTATACTTACATTTTATTCCAGATTCATTTTCTTTCCAGACTGTTGTAATTACAATAATGGCTTCCTGCTTTTCCCAGCAGATGTCACTGCAAGGCAGGTACAGAGACGGCACACATGTTGAAAGAATTGTGAAGTGCAGCATAAACTGCACAGGTTCCCTTGCCCACACAAAAAGGCATTTTATGATTAATTTAAATTAATTCTAATTTTTTGCTAGATAACTTTAGTTTAACTGCTACAACAGCTATAAATTCCAATTTTAAAGTTTTATTTTCAGCTGTCTTATCCTTTCTATTTCTTTTTAGGACATTTGATTTATCTTACAGTTTTCCTATGCATTATCCTCTAAATTCAGACTACTGTAAATTCATTTTTTGCAAGTGCCCTGTCAGATATTCAACAGGAATCTGAAGGTGAGAGGCTATTAATCCACTCACTTTATCAAACCTGGGTATAACAAAAACATGGGCATACATTTGGGTAGGCAGTCTTGCAAAAGCTTTGGACCAAGAAGCTACTTACCCCCACTCCTATATTCAGTGGTATTCTAGTGAGATGTCACATGACTGAGAAGGTCCTCAGATCCTCTTTAAAAACAAGTACATGAAAACACTTTAATCACTTCAATCTCCCTGTTTGCACTTCTTTCAAGATTATTTTCTTTTGTAAAGGCAAAGGCAATATTTCAGAAAAAATAAACCAAAGCAAAAAAACACATTTACAGAATTTGAAAAGTAAAATTGTGATTACTAGTGACTTCACAAGCTGGAAGCATTCCAGCTTACAAATCTCAGACTAGAACAAAGCCTTTAGCAAGGCAAACAATTAAAAAAGCATTCTTAAAGGGAAAAATAATTTGATCAGCAGATATTTATTTGACGAACAATTGCATATAATAATTTTTACACAGATTCTTCCACAGCAGAACTCCACAAGCTTCACACAAATATACTTTGAACAGTTACATTCTGTTCTGTGCAAAGTACAGCTTTTCCTAAATTGGTTGTCAAGGCTCCATCCAACTCCCACAACACTTAGTGGTATTTTTCAAATTAATTCCCTGGGAGATAACTGATCCCCTGTTGAGCTACTTCTAAGAAAAAAGTTGTCTACACACAATGGAGCAAACAATCCTACAAATTTGGACTTCAATTCTCAACCCCTTTCTAGCAGTGGTAAAAGTAATATAGCCAATGGCTGTTTCCAATCTACAAGCAAGCTATTACTGAGCCTCTTATTTTCATTAAATTTGTAAGAAACAACTGTGGCTTATGTAGCTTTGCCTACAATGAAGTGAATTTAGAGCTTTGAAGAGATCCACCCTGATCTCTAACTTTCTTAAGTAAAAATGAAGACCTTAAAAATGGCACAATCTCCAACAGCTTTGAAAAAAGGCTGACAAAATAAAAAAAGCTGAGAGTCAAAGCACTGTGGGTAAAACATACTGCATGACTTGAGGAAAAGTGTTTCTACTGAGATGTTTAATTTCATAGCAGATTGGAAAAACCAAAATAGAATCTTTAGTTTTATGAAAGCATTTTTCAAGAAGCAGATCTACACAGAACATTCAGAGGGAAAGAATCACTCTTCAGAAAGAGCTCCTCTTTAAATATATTTAATCGGTAGTCACTTTCAGTCTTGTAGATCTATGGGAGAGAACTGTCACATGTGTCTCGTGAGTTTAATTCCCTAGTCACAATTCACATGACTTAACGTGCTTCAAGGATACTTCCTGGACATCTGCACTAGAAATTACCAACAGTGTACTCAGCTATATGTGATTATACCATCTTGCTTC
Source organism: Anomalospiza imberbis (assembly GCF_031753505.1). NCBI lineage: Eukaryota > Metazoa > Chordata > Aves > Passeriformes > Viduidae > Anomalospiza > Anomalospiza imberbis. Next base: position 10,317,443 of record NC_089693.1, on the reverse strand, counting down.
ATCAGATGACTCCTCTGGTCTCTAAAGTGTGACTCATGTAAAAGCTAAGTTTAATTCCTAATTTATTTTAAAAAGTTCTGATTTCTTACAATTCCCAAAATGGGTAAAAAGTTAAGTTTCCTTAAAGAATAATTGAGCTATTGTCTAGTTTCTTTCTTCAAATTGCAGACCAACAAAAATTTCCTAACTAAAGAATCCAGCTTATTGAAGAAAGATAGCAAAGATGGTTTAATTGATGCATTAGCAATTTCATTAGTCCTGCTTTTCAGGATATGCCATTATGAAAAATGAACTAAACTTTATCCAACTGCATTTTAGAAATGAAAATATTCATACCCTGCTAATCATCAACTACAACAAGGACATTTGAAGTCATAATTCAATTTGCTGTGACTGGATGCAGCTCCACCAGCCTCAACAGGTTGATTATTTCACTGATATTGCTTCACAGACCTACATTCACCACAATAACAAACAGCTGCTTACCATTAACAAGACTCAATTTGACAAGTGGCTTTATTATTTTTAATTATTCACTTTAATCTTTCACAAATTTTAGTCATCATTTTCAATTACAACGAAGTTATACTTGACAAGCATCTCCTTTGGGAGAAGATTCTGGAAAAACAACATTTCCTTCAGGCTACTCATGTTCATGGTGCTTTTCAAGCTGCCCCATCAATTTGGGTGATGTAACAAACTATGCCTATGGTTATGTTGTTGGCTTGATAGGTTGAAATACAAAAATCAGTCTCTATTTCTGTTTGCACAAGCAGTGCAAGTTTTCACTGTCAATGATCTATGTAACATGAATTTGGAAGAGCATTCTTGAGCTTCTGACTTGATACTTCAGTGGGTCTACTCATTGCACAGTTAAAAAGGTTTAAACATTTGCAGAGTAAGGTATTTCTATTGCAAGTACTTCTAGCCTTCCCCTTTTTTCAGGTCTGCTAACTCCATGCCTACCTGAACACACAGTTAGGTTGAAATTTTAAAACAAAGTAAGTAACTGAATCAAATAATCTTTTGCACAGTTTTAGCCAGCCAGCTCCCTAAAGCACAAGGCAAGATCTCCAAACTGATGCCCGCAGTACAACATTGCTTAGTTACTTCAATGAAAAAAGCTACTTGAGTTAAGATCAAAGTCTAATTACAACATCTGCATCACAGCACTAATTTGATCTCATTATAAACAGGATGAGTTTGTAATTCTTACACCAGGAAAAATTGTAGGAAAAGAATACTCCCTTATTAGGAAAAATAAGTCCTCATCACAATTTTTCAAAGTAATGCATTGCTACAGTTCTTACAAAAGAACAGGGGTGGCCCTTGGTAACACCTGAACACTGATATACATTCAAAGTAATTGCAAACTTCATGCCTTAAAATCATCAATGCCTTCAGGTTATTCATGCAGGCAGTAGCTCATTTGTTCTTGAGAACATCCTTCTCCAGGGTCAGCTCTGCCCTCTTGAAGGCCAGAAAAAAAAAACACACAGAATTAATGTTATTCTCAATGCCTAAAATATGTTTTCTATATCCAGTGACAAAGTTGACTTACAAACCTAAATGTTTGTTTCCATTTCTTTGGTAGCTAAGAAATGCAATTTCCATAACAGTAGCTAAGGTAACAGGGAATTAATTTTAAGCAATATAACCCAAGTAGTGAGGAACTTTGAAAGAGAAGAAATGGGAAAAAAGACCTTGAAGAAGAAGCAACATGAGCAATAATTGAACCCTCTTCTATTCAGGCCCACTCTAAGGAATTTTATACCACATCTAGGAATCTAGAAATATGACTCAGCCATTATTTCTGCATTAATCTTCAATCTTTTCTTGTTAGAAGAAAAAAGGAAACATCTTTCAACTTCCAAAGTCAGAAAGTAAGGAAGTCAGTCACTGAAAATTCTTGCTATGGTTTTCTTCCATTTTTGTTCATGACAGCATTTGGGTGACATTACTTAACCACCAGCACTTGAAAGTCAGTATATTACAAGAAAAGATCACATTATGTGAAATATTTTGCATTGTAAAGTTTCCTGAGGTATGGAACTCTTCTGATAACGTAGAAATCATTCCTATTCCCTTTGTTAAGTTATAACAGTCTCACATCAGCAAGATCAGTCAAAGATTGGAGTGGGAAGCACAAAGAGCAACTCAGTCCAGTAGTTTTAAATATCTTAAAACCTTAGTAGACAAGACATCTTAAAAATAGAAATGCAAAAAATCCAGACAGTGAAGTGAAAATTCATACAAGTGTAGAATAATTAATCTAATTAAGGGATGATGACAAGGGAAGACATGTCAGTATTTGGACATGACTATGTATCAAGATATTTGTTTTGGGAAAGGGGAACACTGAAGGTATAGGACCCCTCCCAAAGGCAGAGACTAAAATTATTGTACTCCTCACAGACAACTCCTCTTCCCAACAATTAGACTGTCTCTCCAAAGTTTCAAAAATACCTCTCCAGCTAAAGCGTAAGAGATGTGCATAAATATGGATAAACCATACAGCTATTCTGATATATAACAGCTCAAAAATATCAGTGGAATTATTTCATGCTCCCATAAGGAATACATACATCCCTATAAGGATAGGGAAACTGCACGTTTCAGTTCTAAGAATGCTTGCTTTTCCCTCCATACAGTCTTTCCTACTTTTTACTACCCTCATGGAGCCTATTCCAAGGTCCCTGACCTTTGTTTTGCTGTCTAAGTCCCTTTCTACTTTGTTATTTGCTCCTCTCAAAGAGCACAGATGACTTCTATAAATACTGTAGCATATTTGATGCTTGAAAGACAATTTCATTAGTAGAAAAAACAAATACATTGCAATTAGGTGAGAACACAATGGTTTAACTAACAGAATTCAAGACTTACCACTGCATGGCTATAACTGTATGAAATTACTGGTGCTAAGGTGAAGTCAGATTTTGCCAACTTAATCAGCATTTCTCAGATAATACCAAGACCTCAAATGTCTCAGAAAATTGAAGGTGCTCATGTACCTCTCCACAGAAAGAGAGCTGGCTAATAGGTAAAGAATAGTTCCATCCAATTTAATCAAAATTATGATCTAGATCCAACTGCTAATTTTGTCCTTCACATAACAAAATTCCTTCCCAGTGAAGAAATATTATACTAATTCTTTCTTGTACTTTCCTTCATCCTTTGTATAAAAGCATAAATAAAAGACTAAAGAATTGGTATGACAAGTATTAACATGCTCTACACTAGAGAAATGACACAAGTTTCAGGGTATCTCCAAAAATAGTAATAATAGCATTTAATCACAAGTAATTTTTAGAATGTATTTGTTTCCTTATTTTTTAAATGGAATAAAATATTCTACATTCTACTAGATGATTAAATTGTGAATAAAAGTAGGCAAACAGGACTCTACAACAATAAGTTACAGGAGATGACAATATGTGGTAACCACTCAAATAGTTTCAGAAACCCACACCAACTGACAGTGGTTTATTGAGAACTTGGAGAGCATGCAAGTAAAACATAAAACCTTACAAGGAAACAGTTTCCAAACAAGGAAGGCCATACATGTAAAGAACAGTTCTAATGTACACACTGCTACATACTAACAACATACCAGCAACACTACAAAACAGACCTGAAGAACAACAAGGAGCAGCAGCTCTGGAAGAGTTCAGAAACTAGCAAGCAAATTTGATAAGAAGGATGGCAAGACACACCCAAAGAAGCCTAAGCCCAAGCAATACAGGCCTAGGAGCAATGCCCAAAAGCCAAGGCCATTAAACAAAACTGTACCAACAGCAGCAGGTCCATGAACCAATCAGACACTGCAGAGATAACTGCAAAAACACAAACCAACAACCCAAAACAAAGCCCAGGGTCTGAGCTTAAATAGAGCCTGGGGCTCATGGGCAAAGGTGTGGGTGAGGAACCCAGGTAAATGTGGTCAGGGTTATTAAGGCCCATCAGCTCACTCTGTGTCCCGAGAGGGCTTAGGAACAAAAAACAGTCAAACAAAAGGAAGCAAAAAGAAGTGCATCAAAGGCTTTCTAACATAATTAAGCACTGAGCTCCCCTCCTAAATGATGATTGTTTCCCATGATAACACAAATGGATTAATTGCTAATGCATTTACCTAACTTTACAGTCTCCAAAGGGAAGGGATTTCAAATTTCACAAAAGTACTTTAAATAAGGGCATTCAACCTAACCATAACAAAAAAAAAAAAAAAAAAAAAAAATTATTAGGAACCAAAGCCAAGTGGAGTGAGCAAAACAAGTACCTGAAAAAAAAAAATAACCTGAGGGCAGGTGATGCTGGCCAGGGTAATACAGATGTTTCACATACATCTTATTCTTAATTACTCTTATTAGCTGCTGATTTAGTATTTAGTCTTTGTGCTACCTCTATATTAAAATATTTGTTTCTAGATCAATGTATTTAATTTACTCCTATCAATAAAAATTGTAAATTACCTGATCTTGCTGGAGTTTTTAAGTTAAGATTCAATGACATACATTCTTGCTCTAAAAATCAGTATAAGAGATAGTCTAACATGAATGCTCTGTGGCTGTACAAGGAAGTGATAATAGCTGTTCTGAAGAAAACAATATGGCCTATGACAAAACCTGAAAAAGACAGATAAAAAAGAAAACCTAACTATCTGAATTGGAGGAAAGGAGAGAAAAAAGTACAACACATAGCTGTGGTGTGGAGGAAGGGAAGTGTAAAAAAATTGCTAAACATTTTTCAAGCAAAGTTCTAGGCGGGAAAACAGATTTACTGAACAACCAGCTTCCAACCTAAAGCCTTTAAGTTCTGCTCCTGCTCAAAAAGCAGGCACTACAAGGATTCCTAGAGTGCCTGGGTAGATTCCTGGAATGTAGGAATGTTCCTACAAAGTAGAGAGAATTCCTAGAATTCTTCTAGAAAGTCTTCCTAGAATGCATAGAGGGGATTCCTGGATGCACCTGGAAAATTCCTAGAAAACATGGGGCAAACATCAGACAATCTCCTAGGATACATTCAGAAAAATACCTAGAAAGCAGAAGAGAAAATAGAACATTTCTAGAAACCATTGGCAGAAATTCCTACAAAACAAGGAAGGAAAACTTTCAGAAAACACCATGAAAATTTCTATCAAGCCTAAGAAGAAATTGTGAAAATTCTTTAATAGAACAAGGGAAATTCCTAGACACAACAGTAGGAATTCCTTGAAAGCATTTGGGAAAATTCCTAGGAAGTTTTGGGAAAAGCCCTAGAAAGCTGCAAGACCGTTCTACATAAATGATACACTAATCTGTGTAACTGCTATGTGGGATTTTCTAAGAGGGAAAACGTGAATATAAAACACATCCCTAACATTTGTGTGCCTGAAACCAATTCTTGTATAGCTTTATTTGCATAATTTAAGAAACAAGTATATGATGCTTTAAGAATGTCCATTAAAAAGTGAGAACTTAGAGCAGTGCTAAGAAATAAACAGAAACAGTGAGCATGTGTGACTCTTCCACTCTCACACACTCCTGGTTTCCAGTAAGTGCAGCTTGCAGAAGTTTCTGACACCAGCAGGAGTCTGGCTCTTCGGCAATCCCCCATGAGTTCTCTTCCTACAAAGACCTCCTCAGTCCTGAGAACTCTCAAGAACAGCATCCTTTGATAAGTACTCTCCAGTTTCCTCTTGCACCAACAAACAATTTTCCATCCCTAGCATCCTTCCATGAGTTTTATAGCTCTCCTACCCACCATGTTACAGATTACCTCCTTTTCTTTGTTTTGAACAGAGGTCTGAGTAGCATCAGTTGTTCTGGCATTGGAAGAGACCTTTAAAACAGGCATTTCCAATCCAAATTACAATTTTGCAAACCTCTTACACAGCCACCTCAAAGTTTTTCTCCTGTCTTGAGGAGACATAACCTACTTTTAGTCATTTCTTGGACTGAAAGCATTCCGTACCTTTGATAATTCTTGCTGCTTTCTCTGAACCTTTCCCAGTTCTAATATGTACTTTTGAGAACAGGAGATCTGAAGTACACACAATATCTGAAGTACAGGGATACCACAAACACGATGGAACTGAGACAGTTTTTTGTTATATTCTTGGTCCCTTTTTAAATTAAGGCTAACAATTGATTTGCTTTTTGCACATCAAGGACTGAGCTGACATTTCCATGGAATCATCTATCCTGATGCTATAAACGTGACCCTTCCCTTTATTCCCCTTTGTTCTCATAGCTGTATATTGAATTTAACATGCCACTTTGCTGCTAAGTCCCTCAGGTTTGTATGGCCCTTCTCTAATTCTCAACCAATCTACTCTCATTCCTATACTGAACACCACACAAGGAGTGTTACATTACACTATTACATATCCAAAAGAAGTGAACCACTGGATAATATATTTTGCTGAAACAGATAACCAAGCATCTCTAAGTAGTAATCAAAAGGTGTTATATACAAATACTGACAAATTGAGAAATGTATCCTGTTAAATTATCTGCAGCTGTCCATTCTCCCTTCTTTGAAAAGCTTTCACCCCAAAGTTTCAAGCAAAGGGAAAGTGCAGTTGGGACTCCAGTCACTCCCAAAGAAATGTAGAGCCCAAGCATAAAATCCTTTCCTTGGCAACTTAAGACAAGTGAGTTTCCACTGGCAGGCTCCAGATGCAGACACACATTTTTCCTGATGCATCTGCCATGATGGCAATGACTTCTGGTAGAGATGCAGCATCAATGGTATCCACCTAAGGTGCAGTGATTTCACCAAAACTTCTGTCAGCAGGCAGATATTTTCCACACTGTAAGGCCTGAGCCTAACCCATCCCCTGGGCCTTACCCATCCAAAATTCCTAACTGCAATGGAACTTTTTCCATGTAAAGATACAAGACTGGATGATCACTAGAAAATTAAGTAAACACATTGAGGGTGGCCCTTCCAGAAAGACATGCAGACATACAAAAGGTCTTTCCATTCCATTTTTAAGCATGTCTTTACTATTTATTTATGAGCTTTTGTTATAACAAAGCCTGCTGCTTGAAATGTGCAATATCTGGCCTAAGTGTAATAGAGCATTTATACTTAGTCAAAGAACATCCACAAATAATTAAAATCCTGCCCTAAAGCATATACATGCCAGCTACTCACTTTGAAGTATCCTTATTTGATTAATAAACAATCAGATCACATCTTCATATCCATCTACCATGAAAAAAGACTATGTTAAAAACACAGTTAACTTGTCAATTTAAAATGAAAATATCCATTCCGGTAATAGATAGGGTAAAACCTACTAAAAAAAAGAATCAGTTTAATATTTTATTTACTTTGCAGGGAATTATTGTAACAAGACAATTATTTTATTTCTTGAATTACAATAATTGGGAATTTTGAACATTAGTCCACCAAAACCCACTACATATATTAAGGAAAAAAAAAAAAAAAAAAAAAGAACAAGGAAATATTGTTTTTTCTTTTTAGAACCTTTAGTAATTGTATGTTCTCCTTTAAAAGAAGTTAGTCTGGCACGCTAAATATGAAAGAAAAAAAAAAGTAACATGCCTCCTTTGAAATAGAGAGCAACAAGCCCATCAAGAAAAAGTAATGAAGCTGAAAATTATCTGAACATTCACAGTGCTGGTTTTTCAGTTTCATATTAGAAATGGAGTGAAGACAATGCTGGATAATATTTGATTTCTCCAAGAACTGATGGCTACTCCCTCCAAATTATCAGATCTGAAGGAGAAATACAGCCATTCTTGAAGATCAGCTGCCATCTAGTGAACAGTGAGAAAACTGTTTAAAACGTTATTTTCAGTTTTTTGTAATTTAAACTAGATTCTTGGAGGAATATTGTTTGCCACTTTGTAAATTTTGGGGTCTGTAAATTAATTATTCAGGAGCATGGCTACGAAAAAGTATGCATTTGACATGAGAGTAATGTCACTCAGCAAAGTTTTCTAAGAAAATATATAAATAACATACATGTGATTCCACAATTTGTTCAAAATAAGCCAATCCTCTGCTCTTTCAATAGGACATATTAGGTTTTTGGGGGCTTCACTATACTAAAAAGAACTGAACTATCAGTGTCTTAAAGTAAAATAATCAGTATTACAGCAATAAAATACAGTAAAAATTTAAAAGAACTTTAAGTAAAAATTTACTTAAATGCGCTCATCAAACAATAATAGCAGTGTTTTTATATTGGATACTAACTTTTGTTACTTTGTTATTTAAGATTAGATTTGCAGGTGTTTTCCTTCTCATAAGAAATCAGATTTTCCAGATATTACAATAAGTCTGTTAGAGGGAACCACTATATATTAATATAAACCACAGGGCTCATTGCAAATATTCAATTTCTCATACTTTCCTTTCCTAAACACAACTTTCTAAAACCAAGCAGAGGGTCTACCACCTACAGTTTGAAACTCTGAAACACAAACCTGCCATTTTAAACAGTATGTTTTTTGTTTAATTGAGTACGTACTTGAGGGCACTCATGCTTATGAGAACCTTTGCTGGAAAGAAATAAAACAAAAGAATATGTTTATAAGACATTGGCTTGAAAATACATTTGCCTTCTTGGAATGAAAGCTCCTTATAACCTTTTGTCTGTACATTCTCAGGACAGACATTAGTATGTCCTACAACAAATACCTGGTAAGTCTACATATTCCAGATGAGCATATTCCATATAAACATTTGCATATGTATGCAGTAGAACTGTGCTATGAAAAGAAAGATTAAGTAGATATCCAGGAGTAGAGGAATAGAAAATAAGCACTGAAATGAGAAAATTTGGTCATTAATTGAAAGGAAATCTATTACAGGCCCTTTTGCAATAATTAGGCTTAAAGAGAAGGCTTGCTGTTTTTCACACTACACAGACCTATAAAATTTTGTGAGTTCCCATTCAGCATTTAGAACTATTATGAACTGGTTCTCTTAACACTGCCTGCTTTTATTCACATGGCTTACTCAAATACTTTGCATAGAGCCTTGGTTCAGTAAGGAATGTGATTAAACCACAAAGGTTTTCTTACACTGCCCTTCCTGAGGCCTTCAGAATACAATGCAGGACAGATTGTAGTTATGCTGTAAACCACCTTCTCTGGGTTTTCTGTGAATTTAACTGTGTCTGACTAGCACTGAGCTTTTGACATCCCAATTCTTGTATGTCTGTGGTCTCAAAGTCTGCGTGTATTCAGCACGTGTGGCTTTATTTAAAATGAAGCTACTATCAAGAATAAACTATGCACATACTAAATTTTATCTTGTAGCCCAAAACACTTACAGACCTCCTAGAAAGTTTTAGAAAGCACCACACAATTCATGGCACAATCTAAGAAAGTGGGGGACCAAAACTTGTCTTAAATGCTGACTAAGCATTTGTCAGAGCAACATACTACAACAGGTTTACCAAATGTTGAATGAGTATCTGGGTCTTAATTACTCGTATCAGCAGCTTCTCAAGCCAATCATGTGGCTCCCACATTTTTTAACCAGCGCCCACAGCTGAGTAATGGTGACCACGGGTGACACAGGAGCAGAGGGAAGCACTGGCAGGGGCACAGGAATGGGGAAGCCAAATATTTGGGAAGATGTTTCAGAAGCACCGACCGAGCGGGCAGCACTGAGGACACAAAAAGAGGGCAAAGAAATGAGGGTGGCAAACAAGCCCTGTTGTGACCAGCTCTGTGGAGAACAAGCCAGATGACAATTAGAAAGGGGGGGTCAGTGTATTTCATCTGTGGAATAAGGGTATAAGAAGTCTCCAGGGCACAGCACTCACCTCAAGCATTGCTTTGACAGCCCTTCAAAAGGGAAGGCCCAGGGCAGTGGCTGAGGCAGGGCACGAGGGAGGTGGCAGACATTTAGTACTGTGACCAGTTCTGGGCCACGCAATTGAGGAAGGACATTGAGGGACTGGAGCAGGTCCAGAGAATGCCAACGAAGATGGTGAAGGGCCTGGATCACAAGTCCTGTGAGGAATGGCTGAGGGAGCACGGAGAGCTCAGCCTGGTGACAAAGAGGCTCAGGCAGGACCTTATTGCTCTCCACAACTCCCTGAAAGGAGGCTGTAGCCAGGTGGAGCTTGGCTTCTTCTCCCAGACAGGACAAAAGGCCACAGTTTCAAGCTGCACCAGGGGAGGTTTAGGTTGGACATTAGGAAAAAAATCTTTCACAGGAAGGGCGACTAGATATTGAATGAACTGCCCAGGAATCACTGTCCCTGGCTGTGTTTAAGGAGAGACTGGACGTGGCACACTGACACGGTGATGTCGGGACACAGGCTGTACTCCATGACCTCGGAGCCCCCTTCCTAGCGAATTCACTCCGCCACCCTGTGGGGGCTGAGGCGGGGCGCAGTGCGCGTGCTCCGCTGTAGCGCATGCGCGGCGCCGCCTGTCGGCGCGCGAGCGGCTGGGCTGCGCTCCGGCCCGGGGGTCCCTGCTCGGGGGTCCCTGCCCGGGAGTCCCTGCCCGGGAGTCCCTGCCCGGGGGTCCCGTCCCGTCCCGTCCCGTCCCGGCAATGCCGGGCGGTGGCGGAGCGGGAGCCCCGCGGGAGGGCGAGGCGCGGTGAGTAAGGGGCCGACGGGCCCGCGCAGAGCAGGGGGGTTGTTGCCCTCCCTTGCGGAGGCAGCGATGGAGGCGGCAGTCTTCAAGCTGCTCCCGCTGGACCCAGGAGATGAGGGCACGCAGCGGTGCCGCTTGGGACCTGCCGCGCTCTCCTTCCTGGGAGCCAGGATCGGCGCCCCGCTGAGGATCTCCTTGCCCGGCGGCTGCTGTGTGTGCACGGCGTGGCCCCGGCACGACCTGGCGGACGGGTACTTGCAGGCCGACCTCAGCTGCAGCACCGCGGGGCTGACGGCGCGGGCCCTGCGCGGCCTCTCGCTGAGCGTGGGCCGGCTGCAGCTGCTGCCGTACCGACAGCTGCGAACGGCGGCTGTCAGAGTGGTCCTCAGGAGCGCCGCGCTGAAAAAGTCGACTCCCAGAGCGGTGTTGCAGGAGACAATCAGAGAGCTGCTAAGAAATGTGTACGTTTCGCCTCGTTATGTTGTTACTGTTGCCCCAAGTCCCGAAAATCCCGTGGTGTATATTGAAATACTGTCTGCATCTCCTTTGATGGAGGAGGAGGGAGCTGGATTGGTAACTCCCCAGACAAGCATAAAAATGAAGGAGGTGATCACTTTAGAATGGTACAGACATCTGTCAGAAAACACTGCAAAAACTCCAATCGCAGGACTGGATGATGTAGGGAAGTCTTTGAAAGAAATGATTGATCTGCCTTTCCGCTTTCCAAAAACTTTGAAGAAGCTGGGTCTTTCTGTCCCTAATGGAGTGCTGTTAATTGGGCCCCCAGGTGTAGGGAAAACTCTGATGGTAAAGGCTGTAGCAAAAGAGCTGGGTGCATATCTGTTTGGCATCAGTGGCCCAGCCCTCCACGGTTCAAGACCCGGAGAAGGTGAAGAGAATTTGCGAAGAGTCTTTGAAAAGGGCAGAGAGATGTCAAACGAGGGCCCAACCATTCTCTTTTTTGATGAGATTGATTCTTTATGCCCAAAGCGAGGAAGTTCAAACAATGCTCCCGAAGATCGTATTGCTGCTCAGTTGCTGACGCTGTTGGATGGTGTAGGGAGTGAGGGTAAGATGGTCATTGTGGCAGCGACAAACAGGCCTGATGCCATAGACCCTGCACTGAGAAGACCTGGCAGATTTGACAGAGAGGTAAATAAACCCTGTTACTCATGCATTCACATTTTTCTTTCCTTGTTGGGGTGGAAGGGGGCTGTTAATAGTTTTGGGTTTTTTTTAATGTCTTCTAGTCATGTTTCATAGTGGGATTCTACAGGTTTGAGACAGGTGTCTTGTTTCTGTCTTTGCTGCAACTTGGGTATGGTTGTTTTAGTGTTTTTTACTCAGCTCACTGAGAGTTCCATATAGATGAAAATGGATGGGAGGAGTCTTTTTGCTTCTTTATCATAAAGACATTGACCTGATCTTCAGGGGCTTTGTTTGCTTACAGATGCATAGCTTTACAGGATTGGATTTTTTCCATTTAAATCCTAGATTGCAGATTTGTGCATTTCTCCTTAAAAATTTATTGTGACAGAGAACTAGTAACCTGCTGTGTCAAAACTTCTATTCAGGTTTCAGTAACAGAGTTTGGGTCTACTCTGGAAAACTTCCATTAGCCTAGTAGTCCAAAGAAGAAAAACACATGCAGTTATACAACACATAGTGCTTGTGCTTGTATTGTTTATTTTCCTGGCTAAACCCACTCCTAGATCACCAGTTTAATCAAGTTCCTTAATGTTTTCATAATTATAAATTTCATTATTTTCTGGGATTTATAGATTGTTGAGATGTATTTTCATGATGATGTTTTACCCGATTTTCAATAATATATGAATGTTTATCTATTTTATTTTTTCCTATCATATTAGTCTAATTTAGTGCTTGTGATGTAAGGAAATTATTATTTCAGTGTTACAGGGCTTGATAAACACTATGTGATGGTGTCTTACCAACAAATCTTTATGCAAACACTGTTCACTTGGAAAGTAAATGGTATTTTAAATACTTGTCATTTGTATAGAGCTGGCAATAAGTTTCCTGTAAAACTCTTTATTTGGGATATAAGTATATATAAATTTTCAGTAGCCAATATAAAGCAGAGACAGAGTTGCTTGCTTAGGTCTGTAAAATAAACGAGTATGGCAAATTATCTACTTACAATTTTTGTTTGTTGTGTTTGGTTTAGGTTATTATTGGGACCCCAACAGTTACACAGAGAAGATCCATCCTGCAGTTGCTCACATCTGACATGCCCATTTCTGCAGAGGTTGATTTGGCTAAGCTGGCAGAAATGACGACTGGGTATGTTGGAGCTGACCTTACAGCACTCTGCAGAGAAGCTGCCATGCAGGCAGTGTCCCACAGCTCTTTGGTATGGTTGCAAATCAGTCAAGAACAATGCCAGTAATATTTGTACTACCCTTTCCTCATTAATACTTTACTTGAAAAGCTCGATATGTTGAAGACTCGCATCAATCATATTATAAATATAAATACGTTATTTTTGCTTCTTTCAGTTCTCACCTTAGTTCTGTTACTGCATTTGTGGTTTAATAGTGGCATTTTATAGCCTGTTTCAGGTAAAATGTGTTACATTTTTCAGTGTGTGGTGAAAATGGATTTTGCAACTTTTTTATTTCTATTCATAAGTTTGTGGGATGTGATGGATGTTAACCCCGAAAGCAACTATTTGATTTAGCAGATCACTACCTAATGGAGCTATAGTTTAGGGACTAGTAGTTTTCTCTGAAACATTAATTTCTTTCAATTTTTTTTTCCTGTGTAAAAACTTGTTATTAAAGAGGTCATACTTTATGTTGCACTTTTGTGTGTGCAGTGTTTAAGCTCATTAGGTCAGGTATTGACTTCCATATTAGTTGTATTTAGCCTTATGTGAAGTGTTTTGCATATTAATTAATGCAGCATTTAAGTATTGCATTAAAATGGTGTTAATATGCTATATCTGGGCTTTTTTTTCAGGATTCAACTGAAACTGAAACCGTGATTAACATGGGAGATTTCCAAGAAGCTTTTAAAAAAATTCAACCATCCTCATTTCGAAGTGCAGTTGGACTAACAGAGTGTAAACCTGTAACTTGGGAGCAAATTGGTGGTCTTGATGATGTGAAATTAAAGTTAAAACAGGTAATCTATTAAACTAAATTAGATAAACAGCTAATTTCTAATATGTACTCCAAAGTATTCTGTATGCTGCATTATGAAAATTATTTCTTTTGCAAATTACCTGATTATAAATTGTATTTTAAGCATTATTACAGTGTTATTACAATGTTTGAATTAGAAATCTTGCAGTTACCACCACCAAGCATAGTAACATCATGGGAAAATAGGCATGTTTTTAGTAGCTTAAAAATACTTAACTTGTAGCCAGATAATTTTTCCATTCCTGAATATTTATCCAGGGATGGTTCTTGGCTGTTATCTCTTCAGGATTGCTTTTAGTTCTGTTTCAAATAGGAATTTTAAGCGGGGGCATTATATGATGAAAGGCTAACTCACTATTCTCGGATTTCCAATTAATGTTTGTATCAAGGAGAGGAAATAACGTACTTGGCAGTTTTATTGATTGCTTGTTACTAAGAATTTCATCCCTTTTTTATGTATTGCCAGAGTATTGAGTGGCCTATGAAATTTCCTGAGGCGTTTGCCAGGATGGGCCTGTCTCATCCCAAGGGTATCCTTCTCTATGGGCCATCTGGGTGTGCCAAAACCACGCTGGTGAAGGCTGTGGCCACGAGTTGTCACTGTTCCTTTCTCTCTGTAAGTGGTGCTGACCTGTTCTCACCTTACATTGGAGATTCAGAGAAGATTTTGTCTCAGGTACAGTTTTTAATTTGTGTGAGGTTCTGTAGTCTATTTTTGCTTGATTTTTGTAAAGTATTCGTTAGACCTAAATTTTGTTGTTGAAAAGATGATAGAGCTCTCATCTGATCATAAAATAGAAATGGCTTACAGATTCACATGTAGATAAAGTGAGAGTCTATCCCTAAAATTATACCAGTGATAAACTTTGGATTTCTAGCCTTTTGTTTTCAGTTCATTTAGGAATATAAAAAAGAAGCAAAATTTGCCAATAGTAAATGTAAGCCAGAACAGCTCTTAAGTATCATTACAAATGTACCTTTCACGTTAAGTAAAATACAGAGTACGTGTAAGTGGGATTCTTTTTTCACCTTAACTGATAGAATGCAGGCATTAATGTTTTATTTTATTGACATTTGTTGAAAAGGTTTTTCGCCAAGCAAGAGCAAATACTCCAGCAATAATATTCCTAGATGAGATTGATTCTATCTTGGGATCTCGGGCACTCTGCAGAACTGGCCATGGTGTCTCAGAGCGGGTTCTTTCTGTTCTTCTCAATGAATTGGATGGGATTGGGCTGAAAGTTACGGAAAGAAGAGGAGGCAAGCTACAGCTTGAGGCTCAGTGCCAAGAACAAAGTGATGAGGAAAGAAAGGTATTTATGCTCCCTGTTCTGTATAGGAAGAAGAAGAATTGCTGTCCAGTTGTTTCAAAAATATTATTTGTTGGCATTCACATTTTAAACTTAAAATCCTCAAACTTAAAAACATACAAGAAGCTGTTTTACTCTATCATAATTGCTAGTTTTTAGAAGATACTGTATATAGGCTGCTGATTGTTTTTACATACATTGTTTCTCAGTGAGGCTTTGTTTGAACAAAATACCCTCACAGGCTAGTGAGCATTACTAGTTGGGTGTTCATCTTCTATCACAAAATTCCTTTTCTTGACACTGAAGTCATTTTTTAGATTGATTATGCGATTTTTACTCTTAAACAAATTCTTCCCTGAGCTTACTTTTTCTAAATACTTCCCCTACTTCATTTGCAGTTCTTTCTCACACATAATGCATACAAAAGCAGCACAGTTATGATCAGTTAGTTATTTAAACAAAAACTTGTACCTTCACTTTTCAGTGAATTGTTCACAGCATTTAATATTCAGCTTTTTTGTATATAATTTTTTTCTTATGATGGTACTTTCTGGGGGAATAACAAAGAAAACAGTTCCAGAATTGTAGGATACTGAATTTTTTGCATATAAAAAGTTGTTTGTTACAATCTGGTCAAAGAAAAGTCTTTATTTATTGCCAAGGCAGATACTAACTGTATTTCTTCTTTGTCATGTAATCTGCTCTGCACCAAGGCAATTTTTAACTTCAAGAAAGACAAAATACTAATATTAAAGGGAAGCTAACTACTTGTAACATTACATTATCTTTTTGCCCTCCCTCTCTTCTCATTAGTAGTTAACTAATAACTTTTGATAATATCTGTCTCAGCTGTGTTGCACTAATTTGCTTACATGATCTCTTACTCAGCTAGAGTTTCAGGAAACTTTGAACAAAGATTTCATGGTAGTTGCTGCAACAAACAGACCAGATATGTTGGATGATGCCTTACTCCGTCCTGGAAGGCTGGACAAGATGATCTATATTCCACCACCAGATCTGAAGGTATTACACATCCATATGTGGCTTTCAAGGGAGAGATATTCATTGCCAGCATACTTTAAGAGCAAAGGGGGCATATTCCTGTAACATACTTAAGAAATGGTAGGTGTTTCACTGGAGATCAGTCACCAAATTCAAGGTACAATGAAAAAATTTTAAAAGTAATAAAGATATTTGTATTTTAAACACCAATAACATTTCAGCTGGAATAGGTAGTTACAGTATTGCATATGGAAAATAGGGAAAATACATATTTACAAAATCAAGCTACAATTCAGGACACACCAAAAGAAGCTGTCTGTCCTTGATTCAAACAATTTTTGTGTACTGTTCCCAAGGCTAGTGTACCTATTTGTCCTGAGCTGCACAAAAAAAAATTGTCTCAAAGCATGCCAAATCAGGCCTGTTCACCCTAAAACACTGTGTTTTCTTGAAGCAAGGAATGACTGTGAATAATAGACCTTAAATATATGAGACAACCAGAAGTGCATTATCTCCATTAGTAGCATTTTATTCTTCCACCAAAACCAGGTAGTTTTGGTACTTTTCTGGATTTTCCTTGGCTCTAATTTCAAGTTTGGTACTGCTTTGGAAAAAGATTAATTTTTGGTTTGTTTGGTTTTGTTTTCTTGCATAATATGCACCAATTTACAGGGAAGACTTTCCATTTTGAAAATCTGCACCGAAAAAATTCCATTAGATACCGATGTGTCATTACAAGATATGGCAGTCCTAACAGACCTCTTCTCTGGAGCTGATATTGAAAATCTGTGCAAGGAGGTAAGAAATATTCCTGACTCATCTGTGAAATAAACTCTAAATAACACCTTTGAATGAAAAAAGAGAGCTAATTCATAGATGTTACTAAGCCATCTGTAGTAAAGGTACTTTCCCAGTTTGCACTGAAAATCCAAAGAAAATGCTTAAAACAGAAGAACTGAACAAGGGTTCATTCTTTAAATAGAACAGCCAATTAAGAATAAAGTCTGTCTGTGATAATTTACAAGAAGTCAAGGAACTGTACTACCCTTTATTTCATGTGGCCCTCCCTAATCCATGCTCACATCTAGGTAAATTGCATTCTTTGTACTGCAAGTTGAAATTAGCAGGTACTATCAAGTCTAGAAAGAAAAAAGAAGAGAGAGAAGAAGAGGGGTCCAGAATTTGAGTTGAGTTGTGTAAAAGACAGAAGACTAGCAAGAAAATCTAAATGCTTATGTCATAATGGATGTATTGCCTAATCCAGACAGAAAAAATGAATGAAAAAGTTACGGTAACCTTACTTGGATCTTTATCAGTTGTTAAATAACTGTAAGATATACAATGCTGTTTTCAGATGCTTTAACTAATGCTTTGTTCCTTGTAAAATATTTTAGAATACTTACAGTATTCTTTACAATTTAAAACATGATAAGGACTAAGTTGTTTTTTTTTTTTCTTTTAAAGGCTGCTTTGTTGGCATTGCAAGAGAATGGACTCAAAGCAACTGCTGTAAAACAGGAACATTTTGTGAAATCATTGCAGACTGTAAAACCATCTTTAAACATAAAAGTCTTGGAATTTTATGAAAAATTCTCTAATCAAAAATTAGCTTCTTGAATCTGTAAAGGAGTGGTATAAGTATTTTTAAATATATTACAAAGATTTTGAAAATGTTTTTATCTTTCCTGCTTTTTAATACTGTACTTACTGTAGTTTTCAGGGAGTATGAAATACAGTAAAGTGTCACTTCCAAAAAGTTCTGTAATTGAAATAATAATAAATTAAAATCTTGTTTGCTTTGGGTAGGTTTATGTCTGATGAAACAAGTAATTGAAATACTTTGATAAAACACTATGGAGCAGCTTAGTGTAACTATAGATTTCCTACTTTTAAGTACAAAAATGGCATAATAAGAAAATTTAAAATGTGTTGTGAAGTCTCCAAAAGACAGCAAATATGCAAGAAATAGAAAAGCTTTCAGGAAATTAAATAGGAAGAAGTCCCACTCTATATAAAATGTAAGGTGAGTTATATGTGCCTATATACAGGCTTACTTTCTTACAAGCAGATTCCAAAATACAGTGGCAGTGAAAGGGTTGTCAGTGCTTAACTCCTTGGTGTAGGTTTGGAAGTCAGGGGTTTTGGGAGTAATTTTAGATTAGTTGCTGCTCACTGTACAAACATTGGGATTGAGTAAGCAGATACCACGTATGTAATCAATTCAAACTATAATTTCTTCTTTAGAAAAGGGAATTTCTGCAGAATTCTTTTCCCCACTCAGCCATTCCTTGTCAATACATTTTTGTATGTTGCCTTCTAAAATACACAGACACTTCTAAGGAAATTGGTATTATATGTATGTAAGTATGCATTTTAACTTACTAGAGTAGGAAGGTTTTTAGTATTTTTATATTACCTTTTCTTTTTCCCAGTGAAAATGCTTGGGAACAAAATACACCACTGTCAAAGTCAGTTCCTTGTTTTAGCTGAGGTTCAGAAGTTATAAGCCCATTAACAAATATTTCTCTCTCATAACAGGCACACTAGGGACTGCACTGAGTGTGGTTTATAGTGAGATGGATCTGAAAAGGAAGTTCTAAGGCGGTTGGTGACTGAGGAAGGCAAAAGGCAGTAGTAGAAGCTGTTGAAACCTAGGAAAGGGTTCAGATACAAACAACGGCCCTACAGCTTGGTGGCTTTCATCACCAACTTTTAGAAAGGACAATCCTGTAGCTTTATCGGTAGTTCATGACCTTCCCAAATACACAAAAGTTTCTCAGCAGCAGTGCTGAGAAAAATTATGAAAACTCTCAGTTTTGCTTCCCAGTCTTTGAGAGTTTGCATTGGAATTGCTGGACCTCAAAGTTGTTACAGTCACGACTTCTTGTTACAGTAAAAGGCTGCCAGCTCCTCTGCCCTGAAGATGGTGCTGCTTGATTTCCACACTTGCTCTCCAGAAGGAGCAGCTGAGCAGATTGTGCCCTGTCATGTCTGTTCCTTGCTGCAGGGAGCGAGCAGAACATGTGGTAAAGGCAGCCTCTCCTTCCTCTCACTGCTTTCCCGTGGGCAAGAGGAAAAGGGAGAAACAAATGTACAGGAGTCACCTGCTCTCACCTCCAGCCTGCCCTGGTAGTTTTTCTCAGAGAGGGATATTGGCAAGTGATAGGAGCTGGGGAACACAAGAGAGATGAGAACGTGAGCCTGGGTTGAGCTTTTGCTGCAGCACAAGGGGACATGGTGACACTGGGCTCCTCTTGGTCACTGTAGGCACCTCTCCGAGCTCTGAAGAGGCAGGCTGTGGCATCACTGGGTGTTTGCCCAGATACCCTGTTCTTCGGGCAGCTGCCTGAAGCAGACGAAGCAGACTTGGAGACGCCAGGTTTGAGCGCTGCAGTCACGGAGGGAGAAGGCGGGCCGCGGGCCGCCGCCCGCTCTGTCCGGCCGCTCCCTGTGGCACCTGCAGGGGGCGCTGCGGGCCCGCCCCGCGCCGGCCGCAGGGGGGCGCGCTGTGCCGCCCCCTCAGGGCGCGGGGCTCGAAGAGCGCGGGGCGGGCCCGGCCGGCGCCTCCTGCCTCAC
Organism: Anomalospiza imberbis; assembly: GCF_031753505.1. Classification (NCBI taxonomy): domain Eukaryota; kingdom Metazoa; phylum Chordata; class Aves; order Passeriformes; family Viduidae; genus Anomalospiza; species Anomalospiza imberbis. The sequence continues at coordinate 10,297,817 of NC_089693.1, read as the reverse complement.
CCGCGGGGCGCTGAGAGCCGCCGGCAGCGCCGCTCCGCAGCCGCCAGCATGAACAAGGGCATCCTGCACACGCTTAAAACGAAAAGAGAAGTGAGTTTGCCTCAGGGGTCGGGGCCGTGGTTACCCGCCCGCGGGGAGGGATGCGGGGGGCTCAGGCGACCGCACCGGGGTTGCCACTTGATTTCCCTAGGAGATGGGAACCCGTAAAGTTCATGTATCAAAAGTGGGGTGTGGAGATGGGTAATACAGAGGTAAAAGTGAAGTGGTGTAAAGAGTAATATGGAGGTAAAGGACAGGAACAGGTAATCCCTCCCTAGTTCTGTGTCACCCTTGCTCCCCCTACTCGTGGGTCTGCAGCTGGGACAGAAGATCACCTCTTTTCTCTCTTTTATCTTTCAGCTCATTCCCCTGGCCGGAATATTGTCCTTGGCAGCAGTTGGGGCGTTCTCTTTTTCTGTCTATTCCCTATTCAGCAAATCTGATGTGATGTAAGCAAAAACTTACTGCTTGGAGCTTACCCTAAATTGTTTTATTTAACCGAGTATTTGACCATTGTGTTTTAAACACATAAAAAAGAAAAAAACACAAAAAGATGCAGGCACATGTTCCAGAGTATTGGGTACTTCTAGACTGAAGTATCTGCAAGTTGTAAATAGTGAGGAAATTAATTAATTTGGAGTGTAGTCCAAGTTATTTCCTAACTTTTGATTTAATAATTACTTGCTTTAGGTATAAGAAGTATTAAATATTCTGATTAAGAATTTCATATTATCACATAGGTAGATGAGATGCACATAGACGATTGTACCCAGGCTATAGATGTGTATATAAAGAACAGTGTTTGATAGTATTAACTTAAGATAGTATTCCAATGGCTTGGCTGATAATTGGAGCCAAATCCTATACTCTTAAAGCTTTTGGGAGTTTATTTATTTATTTTAAAGTGATTGGAATAGGCATTTTAACTGTCAGGGGAAAAGCCCTCTTACTTTGTGTCTTTATTCAGCTTTGATTTTTCAGCTTGCTTCCCTCACAATGATATGTGAACAGTGCTGGCTTGCTTGTTGCTTTGGAAGCTGCAAATAAAGCAACCCATCATTGACTCCTATCCAGATTTTAACATACAGTGCCCAAACCTGTAAATTTGTGTTTTAGGGAGCTCCTTACTAAAGTGAATAGCTCTACTGACAATAGGCTGCTCATATGAAAATATGCTCAAGGACACACCTCAAAACATAATACCTGTTTTATTTTCTTTTAAAGTATTCACAAGATTGGCAGTTCAGAACCATGGGAAACTATTGATCCTGCCAAGCCTCAGAAGGTAATTTATACATATAATATATGTATAAATAGCATAAATTTCCAGCACGAGTCACTTCTTTCACTGTGTAAGAACTAGCAAAATATGAACGAGAGAACAAATGTAAAGTTGATGTGTATCTAGTTAAAAGTGGAAACAAATGCTTCATTCGTTACTTTGTCTTCACTCTATTTCTTAATGATAGGGATCTCTTACACTGTAGGTCTGATCTCAAATTCACACTGTACTTCTGGTTGTTATCCTGTGTCCATTCCCACCCCAAACATCCATTTACTCAATTCCATCGATAACAGTGGAAACTTGGAGTTTAGAGGAAGTGCTGTTTACCCTTACCTTGTTCCTGAATTACAGAATTGAGTAAGAATATTTGAGTACTGTAGCCTGAAGGAAAAACATGTTAATTTATTAGAGCACTTAGGATAAGGAAAAGTAAAATTATTTGGCATGATTACTTAATTAATATCCAAGTGACTTTGTTCAACAAATTATTATGTCATCTGTTGCATATTTCTGAAAGGAAAATGTAAAGCCACCAGAACTTCTTCAGCAATAAGTTGATGTTTGATATGGGAGTGGAGTAAATGCTCACGGGGATTTTACTAACTTTCATATTTTCCATTTCTTCCAGCTGGTAACAATCAATCAGCAGTGGCAGCCTATAGAAGAGCTGGAAAAGGTCAAAAAGCTTACAAAGTGAGAAGTTTCTGTTGCCTGAAAAAGGTACCCTATGAATCTAGTGGAATCACTTCTGCACAAACTTGACTACTGAAATCAGTGTGCGGAAATGCTTCTGCTACATTTTTAGGGTCTCCCTACATTTTTTTGGACTCTGGATGAGGAGTTTCATGTTGCTTTAGAAGCTGGCATACAGCATCCACATAGTCCAAAAATCTGAATCAAAATATTCATTTTCAATAAGCATTTGATGTAAATTTTTGAGTATTCAGATGGTAATTATGGATCAAAAATGCCTTCATAGTTTTTGTAGAATTTCAGGATTTGTTTCAAAATACATTCGTTTTGCCATTTTATTCATTTTTAATAAAATAAAATCTAAATTTATACATTTATTGTAAATTCAAAAACCTTTCTAAATTGGGATTCCTGGTCTCCTTCCTTTCTGTTCTGTATTTCAATGTTATATAGAGACCAAAGTCATAGCCAGAGGATGTCTTTGTATGGCAGCATATGTGGTCATACAGTACACTTGCATTCCTTGTCTGTGTTAGATGTGGGGACAGATTAAATCAAAACTAATGTTGTGCTGCAAATGCTGAAACTTAGCCACCGAGGAGTCCAATAGGTTATTTAAGACAGCAGATTTAGAACCTCAAAACCTAAGAGTTAAGCATGGCTAGAAGGGAAATGAAAATCAGGTAATTTCTTTTGTATTTAAATATTGTTCATGATTAAATTTTTTTGAAGTTACTAGAATTAGAAAATCTGCATTATCAAGAACTACACAGAGTTAATTTCTTCTTTTTGTTCAACGTTGTTCAAGTGCAAGCTGCAATTAACACACTGCACAATTAACAATATTTTTAAAGATTTCTACATGCTATTAGGAATACCTCTCTTATCAAATAGAAGCTAACAGATTAAAATTAGGAATGATTCTATGAAGAGACTATTCCTCTTCAGGCTTCTATGTGTTTGCTTATGGGTTGGCCAGGGAAAGAATGTAATGGGCAGGTTCCCAGTAAAATCATGAGACAATAAGAGCATCCAATGGTAGAACAGTCCTTTTGTAGATATTTTCTGTATGTGCCCTCTCCAAGCAGTTTCTCAGTCTGTTCCACAGTTTCTCTTATAATGGATGGTCAGAATTCATAATCCTTTCCGTGAGGAAGAAAGCAAAAGTGAAACAACTGCTAATTGGGAAAAGTCCCCTTAAATGAGTAATAGTCAAGTGCTTTAGGTAATTCTGCTGCAGCAATGACAGACTTCATTTAGAAAAGCTGTCTGCTGAATTCCAAGGTAGCTTGGCTTCAGAAGCTTTGTTTACTTCAGCTGAGAAAAAAATAATCTAAATGTTGCATAAGTTTAAGTTTATCTAGTAAGGATGACTCAGCAGCATTTATGTTTTAGAGTGAGAGGAACTACTAGTCTTCAGAATAAGTCCTTAGCTTGCATTTAAGAAATAACATTACGAGAAGATTTAATAGCATAGAACCACAAAAATACAGAGCTCTGAGGAATACAAGTTTTAAGTATTTTAAAATAGAAAATATTTAAAAATCTTTCTCTGTATTTCCATATTTCTACTGGACTGTAGCAAAAACAAAGTGCCATGCTCAGGGTTGATGCATTAATTGTTCCTCAGAAAGTCACTTTTTTTGGCTGCAAATACTATGACCTAAGTATCTGTCAATATTGGGAAAATAAGTGTAAGTAAATTTTAGTAAATTTTTGTATTTAGCCACATTTCAGTGATGTTTCCAGTAGCACATTAAGCAGTGTGACTGCTGTCAGTCACAGGTTGTTGCTTCTTTTATCATGTCCTGAAGCATAACAGCTCTGGTAATAAAACTGTTTTGCTTTGTAAGCTGTTCTGTTTTTCTTTCTTAATACAGATTTTTTGGGGAGGGTTTTTACACAATATAAAAAATCTCTTTTTTTTGGCAGTTCAGAAAGAATATGAATATTGTTAAAGTTCTTAGGGTTTTGTGTCTTCTTTGACTGTCCCTAAAAATCTTTCTCCAGCATAAAGGGTTTTTTCTTATAAGTAGCATACACACAATTACTGTTTCTCCCCAGTCAGCTACTCAACATAAATCTATAAAGCAATATACAAGTTATTTCCTTGTTCTACAAAAAGTAGAGATTCAAGTGGTTGAATTTTATGAGCTGAAGTTTATGAGAACTGTAAGACTTCCTTGATCTGTCTCATGCAAACCTGTGAGTTTTAATTCCATGAACAATTTAGAGGCTATTGAAATAATTTAACAACTTTCTTATTTCTCTCTATTTTCTTTGCTGTCTTTAACCTCCTACTCCATTCTGTTCCTGGGTTTGGTTTGGTTGATGTTGGTTTTTTTTAACAATCACTGTCTTTTCTCACCCTAGCTAGTACATTTACATGGAACTGTATCACTTCCAAATTTCATATTAATTATGAAGTTTAATAAAAATGGTCATTAGTTTGTTAGAGTTTCCAGTATAGGTTAGAAACCATTAGAAATGAGTTGTAATAGTTCTAATCACTATTAGAAATCTATCATTAGAATCTATGGTCATGCTTCTCTAAATTTTTCTATGTAGTCTATATGTAGATAGCTTTCTGGGAGAACAGAAGAATAGAAAGCTGCTTTTTGCAGTGTCTATACAATGAATTGCTAATTTTTGTTATTGCAGTAGTAGTTCAAGGCCTTAAAACTGCAGAACTTGTGGTGGTGTGGTTTTCAGAGAGCTGCATTGAGGTTTTTTGTTTCTTTGCATGGGATAGCCCCAGTGTCAGCATTTCTTCTTCTGACCCCTTGCATTTCTCTGCCACAAGGTGCTATTAGTGTAGTTCTGCAATGTCTGGCTACTTCAGTGGTGGCTTTTTGCAGAAAATAGTAACTTACAGCGGGGGCTGATGCAACTGTTGAAGGAAATGGTGCATCCCGCAGTTGTTGTCTGCCTTAGTGCAGAGGGTGGCTGTCCCTAAGACTAGCTGTGGAAAACAAACAAGAGTAATGGGAATGGTTCACTGAATCCAGCCAATATTTGGTGTTGGACACTTCTGAAAAAGCTTTCAGGTTAAACAAACATGGCAGAGTTTTCCTTTGCTGTCTGAAGCCTTTGCTGCCCAGCACATCCACATGCCATACGGGAGCACACAGACAATGAAATCCCATAAAAAGTGTAACTGAAATAGAAATAAAAGCAATACTGCTGGCTTGGCCCGGGGCACTGGGGTTGGTGAGTGTTGCCCTTCAGGTGCTGATGTGAACAGGGAGCAGGCAGCTTGTTTGCCCAGAGCTCTCTCCATCGAGAAGCAGCCGTCGCAGTAATGGCCCCTGCGAAGCCGTGTGCTGACACCGCATCCAAAGCACCTTGGCCTGTGCGCCTCGCCCTGGCCAAAGATCACACGCCCTCACCAAGGCTGTGCCAACCCTATTTATGCTGGACCTTGCCCAGATGAACAAGGGGTTTAGTTTAATTAGCATTTACTTTTAGATAATTTTGTTGTGCATGTGTTCTGGCCAGAGCCATTACTGGGGAGGTGTTGCCCTTCAGGGCTCACCCAGGACATGGGAGAGCTCCTCACAGCATGGGGAGCCCGGGGCCTGCCTGGGGCAGATTTCACCCTAACAACTGAGAGCTGTCCTGCAGCATCACCACAGTGCCTGTGTGAGGACTGAGGGCCATGTGAGCAAGGTGTAAGAGTGGGGGTGGCAGAGCACTAGTTGGGAGCCCTAGAGATAGTTTGTCTGGGTATCTGGATAAAGGCCAGTGCTGGCCTTCACTGCCGCGTTACCAAATTAGTTCAAATAAACCCTCCTCTCTTAGCAACAGGGACATGACAAAGGGTTTGGTTTGGTGTTGATTTTCACCTTGAAGACCTCCCAGGTTGGCCTGGTGTGCCAGGCTGGCTCTGTGGCCTGTGTTTGGGGGTTGTGACACTGCATGGCTGTGTCCAAGTCCCTGGAGGTGTCCAGGCTGGTGGCTCTGTGCGTGGAGTCCCATGAACAGGCCTGGCTGTGCAGCAGCAGCAGCGACAGCCAGGGCTGGGGCGCTGGGCTGGCAGGTGTGCTCCTGTCCTGGCTGGCAATACCATTTCTGCTGCTCATGGCCAAGATTTGAATGTGTGTAACATTCCCTAAAAGGTCCATGTAAATAACTTCATCATGCAACGTTTTTAAGATAAAGCAAGTCACTTTTGTGACCATCTCTCCATAAGGTTTAAAACGTACTTGTGAGCATCTGTTAAAATTCAAATAGATGTGCTTCCAGTTTTACTGGCTGTTGAGCAGTAGAAAAATCACTCACTTCAACTTGAAATATTCAATATAGAATATTTCTAGACTCTGACATTACTTTCTTGATGCCTCTCACATCCTCCTCCCTATTTTCTATTGAGACTCATTTCTTTTTTTACTTGTTGGCACATGTTTTCTTCTTGCCAAATCTCTTTCTGTCTCACACATCAAAACAAACACATCAGAAAAACTTAATTTTTTCTTGGCCTAATGTATTTCTCTATTACTACTGTTTATTGGTAGACCAGCACTGTGTTCTAGAAAGTTACGTGTCAAATGAGTAGATCAGAATATAGTTAGGCTGGTGGTTTAAACTAAGAAATTAAACAGAAGAGGCCTTGCTTTCAATGCTTGCCTTCCTTCTCCCTCTGTCCTCTTCTGCTGTGTTTTATTTATGCTGATGGATTGTGATAAATGCATCATGGGTGGAAAAAAGGCAGAGCCTTACTAATAGCAGGACACAGACTGTAAACATTTCAAGAAGTCATTATATGCATAAATAACAAAAGTACTTAAAATTGTCTTTCCATTTCTGAAAAAAACAAAGCACAATTTTGAACTGTCACCATAAGCATGCATTGTCTTTCAACAGACTCACATAAAAATATTTGCAGTTTTTCTTTGAATTTTTTAGCAAATTAACATTATGTTGGTAGGTAGGGCCCATTCCACTGAAAGCTCTCTTTAAATTATGCTGCTGCAGAAAAATAAGGGCCATATCTGCTAATAATATTATATGAGGCTCTTACTTGCCCACTTCTATCAGGATGTCTTTTGCTTTGAGTGAGGGCTGTTCTGTTACTGAAATTCTGTTCATCTGGTTGTTTCTTTGCAAGTAAATGGTAAAATAATTTGTTCATGTTCTGTAACTCCAAACTTGAAGTGATCAGGCAGTTTTTAATGCTAAGCACTATAAATCACAGTGATTTCTGTGGCCTGGCAGACTGTGATAGTGCCAGTCCAGGCAGAAGCTGTGAAACAGCTTTTTTTCATTTGTGTATTTTTTGAGTAATTAGAAGACATCATTTCTGTAAGTTCAAACTCCCTTAGATCTCCCTCAGCTAGGTTTGCTGACTTAATTGACCCCAAGTGTTGCTGAAGCAGGGGGAGGAGATGATAGCTCTTGAACTGGGGACTTTTATTACAGACATTGATTTTATAATGAGATTTCCCTGCTGAAAGGCATGGGAATTCTGCATAGACATTGCTGTTACCAGATGATGGTAAACTGAGAATCTAGAGACTCTAGAGGATAAGTCATTAGGATACAGCACCAGAAATAGACTATGGGGACCAGAGCTCTGTAGCAATCCTGTCAAAATCCTCAGTCATTAAATCATGCAGTCCCAAGGCAGAGCTGCCTGCATGCCACTTTGTGGTTCCAGTTCTGTAGAACTCTTTGGTTTTCAAGCCATTTTCTATCATTTTACTAATTTTTACAGTATTTGGCTTGAGACCAGTCTGGTCTGGTACTCCAGAGGTAGACACTGTGGGCACAAGGGCTGCATCAGCCTTTTGCACAGAACTGTATTTTATCTTCAGAAAGCACTGGTGCATGGTGTGAGTTGTAAGTGAGGAACACCCACGACCCCACTAGATCATAACAGAGACTGTCAACAGCATAATATTAGTGAAAAGCTGGAGTTCTTTCCCTTCATGTTTCAGTATTGGACACTGCGAATTTTTCATTGCAAAGTTCTGTATTATCTGAGAGGTCAGAAAGCCACACAAGTCTGAAAAACTTCTTGCATGTATATAGATATGTTTAAGCTTTCAACTGTAGCAAAACTATCACATTCTTAATTTCCTGTTGGTTGTCACTTTTTTAATTGAATTAAATGTATTTCCAATAGGCAGGTAACTAATAAACATCGTGCTTTATCTAATGCTGCTGCTGCACAAACAAGGAAGTAAATGCAAAAAGTCCTGATCCCTGGTAGTAACAGAAAAATCTTATCAGTTTGCCAAAGAAAAGCAGTTATCTACTGCTAATAAATCACCAATTCACTACATTAAAAGAAAAAGAAACATGTTTTTTAATGAAGCTGTTAAAATGTTTTATTTAATGATACATCTTTCCCTTCTGCTGTGACTTCTTTTATAATTCAGTAAAGCCTAAATATTTTTGAAGATTGTTAGCAGTATGTTGCCCATGCTTCTAGCATTATTAAATATATTAGCATTATGCTGCCATTACTGTGTTTAATTTTTCTCTTGGCAAATGCTTTGAATGAAACATCCTATGTTCAGAAAAAATTAATTCATCTTCAAGACTGCAGTATCCACTTTACTCCCTAAAGCAGAAATCCAGTGCACAATCCTAGTCACAATGACTTGCAGTTCTAGTCATTGCCTCATAGCCAAACTCTTGGCCATAATTTCCACGTTACACTAGTATGTTTTACAAAGTAGATGAAAAAACATTAGTTTGAAGTTAGGTGGATGTTTTATACTGATTTCAGGGAGGCATGGAATTAATACAGTAAAGTTTGCAGTGGTTGTGTATATGTACGTGTTTTTTGAAAATTCTCTCTCTCTTCTTAAGAAAAATTAAAGCGTTTAAGAACTGGGGATGTCTGTGCTCAAGTTCCTGTATTTTTATGAGTTCACAGAGGAGGCATTTCCACTACACAAAACAGGGTGTTACAGGGAAGTTTGTGTTTGAGGATATACTGCTGAGAATGTCACTTCCCAGTAGGTGTAAAGGGCACAGGTGTACACCCTCTGCAGTAAACAGAATTACCAGCAAAGTCATAGATGCATTCCCTCAATAAAGAACCAAAGTGTTTGACCTTCCTATCTGCTTTTAGAAAAATTCACAGTTGTCTGGCTGGCAGTGCCACAGGTATAACCTTGCATTCCTAAAGGAATAGTACAGCACAGGGTATTGCTGTAGCTACAGTTCATTTGTTGAAACGAAGGGTAATCAGTTTCAAAAAGCAGAACCTAAGTGAAGTTCTTTGTCTACTGGGCTTTTTTCTTCTTCACTAAACAAATAAAAGAAAGTATGGCAAACACAACAAGGAAGGGAGATGTGGGCAACACTCCAATATTCTTTTTTTCATACAGTAATGAAAGTTTTTGGTGTCGGCTAGACAGGTAAAACGTACCTTGTTTCAGAGAAAAGTGACTGTAAAACCATCAGATGTCTTATTTGAACTGCACAACACATCAATTTATGCTGCAGTCTGTAAAGGAAATAGATACTGACTTCATTTCTGACCACCACAGTCTGCTCTAGGTACAGTAGTATGTTCCATACTTGGTTGCATGGTAGTGTAATGGAGTCTAATGTTTCCCAGTTGCTATCTGTACTACCCACATGACCTGGTTTTATGTTTTCTTCCCTCTTTCCTTTTTTTTTTTGTACACAAACACACCTTGTATCAGAAACAAAATATGAACTCTTAAAAAATAAAAAGAATTTTTTTAAAAAGCCAAGCAAACAACCCTGCAGTATTAATACCCCTACTTAGCCATAGCAGGTGGTGGGCTGATTAGCAAGGTTTAATTTTGTTATTACCCCAACTCCGTGAGCAGCCTCTTTCTAGCTCTGACAGTTAAAATTAGGAACTAGCTCTTCTCTTGATCCTCTCCTCAGAGCAATTTCAGATGTACTAAGTCTGTGGAAGAAAAATATTCTGCTTTCATTCCTGTGTTACAAAGACAGTTAATAGAGTTAATGTAAAAAGATATCCTGCATAGCTATTCACAAGTGAGTGTATCTAAAACATATCTTCATTTATAGCTAACTGCCCGTGAACCTTTAACAATTGATAAGCAGAGAGTTACTGTCCTTTGAGTTTTCTATTATATGACTTGAACTTTGCTCTGTGGCAAGTTGAAAAAGCTAGGTTGCTTGAAAACCATCCTCATTTATTCCATCTAGGTTCTGTTTCAAGCAAATAGAAAGAAACCAGTGTGTAACTGGTTGGGCAATTTCTGTTTCCAGTTTAAGGTGTGTCTCTTCTGCAATAGTTTAGAAAATACAGAATTGCTTAATAGCATCAAGAAATGAAAGAAGACTTTACTGGAAGGATGTTGTGGTCTGAGTTCATCAGCTCCCTCAGCTGTATCATCTCTCTCTGAAGTCTGTTCCACTAAATCCAAAACCACCACTGTACTAGCAATTGCAGAATGTAAACACAACAATATTTGTCATTTATAATTGTACCTGCCTAGTTTGAAACAAAATTGTTTCCCTCAGTTTATGTTTTTGATTGAAAGTGTCCTCTGATTCTTCAGAAAAAAGCACAGTCAGGAATGTTTCAGATGGAAGCATCTGTTGTCCTGGAAACATGAATTCAGCACCCCAAAGAAGGAGTATTTATTTTCATAGAAAAAAAAGGGCTTGCATGATAAATTACCTTGTTTACATTAATGAATGTAATCTAATTACATTTCAGATCTCTGGAGCCTCAACTAATTTCTACTCATATGACTTTTTTCCTAGATGTTTGTAACTGGAGGAAAGCACTGGAGCATGCATTCCATGGAATTTACCCATATATGCCTTCAAGAAGTGTCTAAACTCCTTCCCAGTAATTGATTGGGCAGTCTGTGCGAGGTTTGTGCTTTTCCTTATTGCATCCATTAAAAAGTTAAATCCCCTGTGGTTTTTTTTAGGAAAAAAATAAGAGGATTTGGTGGGGGTTTATTTGGGGTTTTGGAGTTGTGTTGCCGTTTCTGTACTTACTAATAAGACATTTCTAGAATGTGTAATAGCGAAGTTCCCTCGCCAGGGAAGGCTCCAAGGCTCTGCTCAGCACACAACTGGGAGAGCCGCGCCATCGTCTGGAAAAGCTGGGAACGGCCTGGAGGGCTCCCAGGTGAGAGAGTCTGTCCATACAGCTGTGTCAGACTTGCTCTCACAGGGGAAACAGAAACACGAGAAATCTGTAAAAAATGCAGAATAATTGTATGCTATGTTGAACTGTAGAGCACCATCTTAACTATGAAAATGTTTGTGTACAGTGTTTTTCTCAGAAATTCTGTTTTACAGTTAAAAGGTCAGATACTAGACTTAGGTAACTGCTTTTTTAAGTTCACGTTTCATCAGTTTATTTAGGGATTTATTAAATAATTTCTCTGTGTGTGCTTTGGGAAAAGAAATAGAAAGATTGCAGGGACTTGGGTGCTCTTAATGCACCTGGCATGAAAGCAAATTTTTAGTCTGCTTGCCATCTGGGTCCTTTTGTTTATTCATCAGCTGAACTAAAAATCCCTGTGTGTATCAGCACTTATTTTACTATGTAAAACAATGCAAAACACAGTCTATAGAGACAGCACTGATGATTTATGTACCCTCATGTACTGGCTGATAATGGTCCTGGAGAAACAACTTATCTTTTTACCATGTATAATAATAAGGCAATCACAAAACAGTCATCTTAAGGATAAAATTATACTTTTGCTTATGAAATGGTGCTTTTTTCCCCTACATAAATTGATGCCATAAAAGGTGTAAATGTTTCATAGCTGTAATAAATGCAGTTATTTTATCTTGCATTTTAGGACCAGTTGCTTTCAAACTGTGCAATACTGAGAGAAGACAATGTAGAAAGGGAAAATAGAGATAAAATAGCAAAAATACTCAAAAGAGCAAATATAATGAGGAGGATATCATCATTTTACAGCTTTACACACAGAAGGCAGCTACACGTGTGTTTTAAGAGCAGATTGCTGTAGTAGCTGCAAAACAGTAAATGCAAAGGATCCGTATTTATTCTAGTAGCTTCCATAGTTGTGTCAGGTATTTCAGAGAATGAAAGAGCATGTAGGGTCCTTCCTAGAGCATTCAGGTGTGGAAAATGGAATAAGAAGAGTAGACCAGTAGGGGATTTTCCAGCTCCAGAGCAGAGAGACTATCAGTGCCCAGCACGATTTGGTATAGAGGGGAGAAGAGGGTGAAACTGGAAAGATAATTAAGGGTGGGGAATGTGGAGGATGTTTATATTTTTTTTTATGGTAGAAAGGGAATCTAGAGGCTTTCAGATTACATCTTTCCTGTGAATTAGCAACTTGGATAGAAGGCTTTTTTTTTTTTTTAATTTTATTGATCAAAGAGGAAATTACCTTTGGCAAAGGCAGGCCTGTATTTGAACAGCACTGTTCTTGGGGTGTGTTCCACACCTGGTGCAGTGAGAGAAGCTCCGGTGACCCTGTAAGCAGCAGGTGCCCAGAGTGTGAGCTGGACATTATTAATGAAACTGGAGAGGACAGAATATGGCAAGAAAACAGAGAGGGAAGCTGAGAGCAGCGGCATAATGCAAAGAGCTGGTGAAACATGACATTTGAGCTACGAGTGCTCACTCCTGACAAAACTGAATGTGTTTGGAGCAGCCAGCAAGAAAAAAAGACCTTGGCAATGTTCTTTTGGATAGAGGAAAATGAGCTGGATATTTCCCTTCCCTTGAGATCCCAAGGGAACTTCTCTGGCAATGGATTCATTTATTGAACTAGGAAGCTGCTGCAGTATGTGCCACGTCTTTTACCCAACTACCCATCTTTGTATATTACACTTACAGTTATTTGTAGAGAGAAATAATGCTTTAACAGCCCTGCCCTGAGCATCAGTGCAGTGTCCTCATGAGATCCCACCAGAATACCTGAACAGAATCCTTGCCACTCGTTACTTGATGGGTGTCTTCTGGGGTTTTTGCTTCTATGTCAGAAAATTACTTTTAAATGCCAGCCTTCTGCTTTTCTGAGTCACTCTGCCACTTGGGAGTGATTCTGCAAGAAATAGCAGATATGTACAGTAGTGAGATAATTGAAGACCAGATTCAAGTATGACATTTTAAATGGTAATTCTGCTGGTGAAGAAAGAAATGCTGCTGGTGTTGAACAGACAAAATGTCAACACAATTAAAAACAAAAACTAAACCATGTAATTAAGCAAGGAAAACATTCAGAAACAAAATATGTTTCTGATAATTTTCTTCTTAGGATAAGAACACTTCAGAAGGGAAGAGTAGAATGTGAGGGTTTGCAGTCTACTCATATGAAAATGTTTTATTGACTCATATGAGTAGGTTGTCATCAAAACTGTATCTGTGCTTCAGAAAAGGATGAGTGACAATCACAGATGTAGAAAGGAAAAACCTTCTCCCAGTGTGGACTTTCAGGAGTGGCAGAATTTTCTCGGGATTTCATCTGTTCAGTCAGCAAGAGCATTCCAGCAGAGCTCTGGAAGCCAGGGATACTGGTTGTGGAAACATGCTTGCATCTTGCAAGTTGTTTGTTTAGAAAGAAGTTCTGTCAAGTACACGCATTTTCATTTCACACAGGGGATTTGTCAGAAGGAAAAGAACAGTGTAAGAGTGTGTAAACTATCTTAGCCACATTAAATAATCTGGCTTGGAAAAACATGAAAACTTATTTATAATAATGCCCCTTTTCTCTAAGCTGATACTGAAAACAATCTTGGAGTATCTATAAAACTTACTGATTCTTTTATTCTTTATTCTCATTTCGTCTTCTGTTGCCTTTTCTCTGAACTTCCAGTCTACAGACCTTGGTAACAAGGGTCCCTCAAGGGTGAATGTAAGGTTTCAGGAATGTTTTGCCAGTTGCTTTATGATGATCCTTCACCATACTTTGTCAGTTTATACTTTCTGAAGTGCAATTATTGCATGTGAAATCGCTAGTCTTAAATTGTTGACTAAAGACAGAGACTTAATTCTATGTATAGCATCTGCAAACTGAGTTAAAGCTGAGTGTTCAGACATTTCATAACACAGCTGCCCTAAGAATCAGACTGGTGTAAGAATTTGAAGATGATGACGGAGAGAAATACAAATAAATATTTTATAAGACAATGTGAACTTTAATAATCAATTTAATAAAACCCACAATAAAACAACACACCTTTTTTCTTCAATTAAACAAATGTATAGTAAATTATTTAAAAACTGCAAATACAATACATGTTTACTGTACTTCAACATCTAATTACATCAACTGTAAACCCCAATTTAATTAAAACCCATTTGAGCATTAGTATGTGCAAAATACCTGTTGTTTGTGGTTTTTGCCAGTAAGTAAGGATGGGATGCACATTTTTCATGAACTGTGATATGGCTTAATTAATGATAGTGTTTGTATTGCAGCATTACTTTCCCAAGCACAGAGCTGCATTTGAGCTGCACATGCTCCCATGCTGTACACCAGTGTTCCCGTTTCTTGCCCAAACAGACACAAATACAATCCGGTGTTATGTGCACTTTGTCCAGATTCACAATGTGCTGTCAGCTTTCATCAATAAAAATTCATCATGTGATCCCTATCTTCAAAAAGGGAAGAAAAGAAGCCAAAATTGTTACCACCAAATGCAGATACAAATCAGCCTTATGAAAATGTGAAACCCTAGTGAGTTTCAAAACAGAAAATATCTGAAATATTCACAGCTGAATATCACAATAACCATAAATGGCTGAAGTTTTCCTTTCTGATCCTCACAGAGAACTACTTTTCATGTCAGTGTAAGTTCTGCATAAGGTGAAAGTACAGAATAAACAAAAAATATTTGAAGCCAAGTTCTTGCCATCTTCTGAACTTTATAGGTCATGTTCTTGCTGCCCTTAGCTTCTTGAATGCCAATGATGTCAGAAGCAAGTCAAATCTGGGTTTGTAGGTGTATGATAGCTTAGTGTAAAGATTTATTAACTTGTGTGCATTCAAAATACAGGGTTCCACAATGAGGCCAAACAGTTCCACTTTGTGGACTCTGAGCTGTCCAGATGAATACACAGTGTTTTCAGGTTGCCTCCTCTCTGCAAACACAAAAGGGCCTTTCTGCTGCTGTAGGTCATTATGATATTGTTGTCCAACACCTTTAGGTCACGGAGCTTGCCTGGCTTTTGCTTTATCCATAAGCTAAGTAGTGGGAAGTGCTGCTGCAGCGGCATTCCTGTCAGGATGCTGCCACGCTGTGCTTAAAGCAGAGATGAAAAGATCAGAGATTGTGATGGACTGAATTGTGCATGTCTAAAACTTCTGCTCCCCACTTTCCTGTTAGATGTACATATCTGTAGATTGCATTTGAGAGTATTTCCAAGTCAAATATCATTTCTATCATTTTACTTTTCTTTTAAAACAAAACAATAATGGAAAAATTATCAATTACAGGACATTTATTAATTACAATTAGAATGCATGCTAATCAACTGGCCTTTTAATGTGAATCAAATGATGGTTTAGACATTCAAGATTATTAATAATAAATTCATCTTACAAGTCAAAACTTTGTAAAATAAATAACCTGCTTCTAATGTATAAATCCTATTCTAAAACACATTAAAGATAACTGATCACTTTAAACACTTTGGGTCCAGTGTTGGGTCTCTAGATAAACACCAGAAGTCTGGGCAAGGATCTTCCTGTCTGGATCTCTGAATGCCCAGATTAAAGCTAACTTTCTCATCTGGATACAGTAAATTCTGTATTTTGCAGTGTTTCCAAAGAGACAGTTTCCACAAGAATTCAACTTAATATATGTGTAATTAGTTTGAGATACTGTCTGAAAATTACTATTGCAAAAATACTGAATAATGAATTTGGGGATCATGATATATTGTGCAACCCTGGTATGATGAGCTTTAGAGACTTTTGACTGAAATACTGAATACCTCATACTCTGTTTGAAGTGCAGGTATTTTGTGGTACGTAATGTTTAAAGGACAATATTGGACTGTAATTTGTGAGGTATCTGCAGAGCCACGTTCCAGTTTGTAAACAATAATCCAAAACCAGCTTTGTCTCAAAATCATAATAAATTGAATAAACCAGTACAACGGAGAGAGTGAAACAGATGTTCTGTAGGGCAACCACTGCACTTTTTGCAGCACCAGTTCTCCCTGCTGCATGTCCCATGGTACAAATCCACATATTAATGGTTACTATTGGATAATTTTCATTTTGCATTTATTGCTCTCAGTCTTTGACTACACAAGGTGAAGAATAAGGCAGCAGTTCCCAAAACATATGAAATTAGGCACTGGAGCTCTGACAACTCGCACAGGTTTTGCTCATTTCCTGTTTGTAACTCTGAAGCTGGACAGAGCACTTGTACATTCCAAACGTGTTCAGCAGCAGTTGCCGGGCCTTGGACTGAACGTCTTCCCATTTAGATGAACTACCAGGTACTGCAAAATTAAGAAAATAATTAATAAATTCACTCCTTAAGAAACTTGAGCAATGCAAATGTTCTCAAACTTATCCCAGTGTCACCAATGAGAATAATTTTTGCTCACACTCTTTATTAATTTAATATTGTTCTTGTGGTCACTGTGTACTCTATCATTTTACACCTCTCTTGGATAGAACTCTGTGTGTGTCTGATACTTTCCCCCCAAAAACCTGAGCTTTCTTACTAAGAACTGATATTCATAGTATAGTTAGATGTCTGAATCAGCACGTGTTTTGGCAAAACATTTATTTTTCATATGTAGATTGTTCCTCATCAGAACTTCACCATTTCTTTCCCTAAACATGTAAGAAAATTTCTGAGGAGAAATTTTGTGTTGGTTTTTTTCCCTACCCAAAGAATCTGCATTGGACATTTTGGTATGAATATATTTTATTTGCACAGTTTTCGTTTACACCATGTCTTTCTTGGCCAAGGTGTTCTATCCCTTGCTGTACAAAACCAGAGTTAGTAGAGTTTCCTTCCCCAGAATGATATTTCTTGATTCAATTTAAATAACAATGTGAAGAGGAAGTGGTGGGGTTTTTCCTAAACTTGGATTTAATTTAGAATTGTGATATCCAGCAGCTTACCTAGTTGCAGGTGGACAATGGCAGTTGTTTTTCCTGCAGTGAGAGACCAAACATTTAAATCTTCTATAGAATAAACATCCTCAATTTTCATCAAGTCTTCCTTGATGCGATCCACATTTAAGTGCCTTGGAACTCCTGTGATTCCAAACATGAGATAAAATTAATTCTGTCTTCTGCAAAGTCTCAGTAGCCTTTAAAATATCACAACAGATCTCAATGTCAAAGAAATTAGAATTTGTGCTGTTGGAAGTGATTAGTAACTTCCATGTTATCAACAGAAAATAATATGAAATGGGCCTGTTAAGGTATGGATACAGAAGTTGTATAGGAGTTGCAGAGCTGTCCTTTGCAATGATGTACTTTTGTTGACAACTTCACTGCAGCTTCTAACCCTTAGTAACTGCTTAGGCTGGAGTCTAGGATCAAAATCTGTTATAAAAAAAAAAAAACTGGGCCTGTCTCCTGAAACTGCTTTTCAGGTACCTGGGATCATGTTCACAGGCTACAGTAATCCATGTGCAGTGGTCAACACAGAGGACTGTGTTTTACAGAGTGTCATCTCTGCAAATCAGAGATCAAGTCCTTTTGGCATTTTCAGCAGCATGCCTCTAACTTACCACCACCATCCTTTTTTATACAAAGGGCCAAATCAAAATTTTAGATGGTCAACTTGGGTCAAAAACTAATGGAAGCACTGAATAAACTCTTTCTGAGTAGTTTTGATGCTACAGTAGCTTTTCTTGCTTATCTTCTAGTTTTGTGGAGTTTCTTTATGTATACTATGAGGAGTTCAACCACTTGCTTCTCAAATTTCTTCAGACTTCTTTCATGACTTCTCTGAACCTGGTACCTTACTGTCTCTTAAATTATGTTATTTCCAGTACTATCTCTTTTGAAAGTTCAGTGTCTAGGACTGTCTCACATGAAACAAAATTTTCCTTCTAATGGAGACCATCAAAAATTATTTAGCTGATAAATAACTAGCTAACTGTCTGGTATTTGTACAGCTTTTTCCCAGGAAAAATGGACTTAAATTCTCGTATCTACATCATACTTGTGATGGGCTTCCTTTCTGCCTTATAAATCTGTATTAAAAGCTAGAATCTCATTGCTTGTGTTGGATAGCTATTTCATTTTTTAATTTAGCATTTTTAGTATAATGAGGAAACTGAAGTTAATACCAAAAGTTGATACAACTTCAAGGGCCTTGATGTTGCAGAAGCAGTTTCCAGTATAAATACAAGGCCATTCTCTGGAGATCCTGAATTTGAGTTGGAAAAGTACCCTAGTATGCATAAAGCCCACATATCATCACTTTTAATGACATCATTAATATGGAGATTTTTATGACAACTGGGATATCTATGCAAACAGCTACAACACAAAATATCTGGAATCTGATACTTCATTAGTTTGTCTTATCTGTTTTCTTCAGCTAAATCTATTGCCTTGGAGCTAACTGACGATTCTGCAAATTTCATAATTTTTGCCTTCTCAGTGAACTTCTACTTTGTTGGATTTTTTTTTAATCCTAAGTGACAGCAAAAGCACTTGACTGAAGATTCTGATTTACCCTCATAAAATAATAAAAGTAAAGTCAATGGTAATTCACATGAGACAGTGCAGTTAAAACCTAGGATTTTTCCCCCAGCCCTAACATCTTCACTTAATAAACTAATAGTACTAGATCAAGCAGTAATAGTTGGCATGTAAGCTGTGATAAAGCAAAGGATGTTGCTGACATGTTTCCCTCTGTGTCACACAAGATAAGATCCTTCAGCCCATGTTCAGCTTTTTCTTCCCTTTTTTTTTCTGCATTTTACACCACTCTTAGCTTGCAGCTTCCCCTGTGGGAACAGTAGATACACACAATACAAGGCACCTGTGGGAAAGAGAAAGACAGGACTGGCATGAAGTACATGTCCAGCCATTTGCCTATGCTTGGTGCCTCCTTTTACCTGCATTCACATTCACTTTAACTGTACAAGTAATAAAAGTGAGAGTGCAGAACTGAGTCTGGGCAAATGTTCACTTAATTCAGCTGAGAGTCACTGCAGACACACAAGAAACTTCTGTACATTTTACATCTGCATCTCCTGATGGTAAAGAGTGTGCAGATATAGGACTTGTGTTTTTCTGGCCACAGTGAAAGAGACCTAAAAACTGCTGCAATTTAGAGGAGCCATAAAGAACCACCATACTAAAGCAGCACTGAGACAGACAGGTCTCCAGGTACAATCCACATAGAGATGGGGATCATAATGTCAAGAAAACTGGTATTTTCCATGTAAAGTACTGCAGATTGGGCACAGATCTTACCTTCCAGAATAATAACTCCCGTGTCACACAGAATTCGAACTGTTGTAAAAACCACCAGTATGGAAAATATATATGTACATATAGGATCAGCAATCTTGTATTCTGGCTGCAGAAGGGAAATTTCACAATGTCAAAGGATGTATGAAAACAAGATCACTTACAAAAATGTGACTCAGAAAACACGGTTACTTCTAGTTCCAAGTTTCATTAATTCTTTTCTTTGTTTGACTAGTTACAATATATATAGTAGAGACAGTTTTGCTTATTTTGCATGATGTATGAAGCTTATCATAAACTATCATTAAGAAGATATTTTTAATAACTTATAAAAACAGGCCCCTTTTGACTTTAATCACCAGAATTGAAATGCCAAGAAATCCTCGTGCCTCCAGGAGAGGCCCTTCCTTACCTTAAAGCGGATGATGTAGGCAGCTACGAGCACCCCGATGCTCTGTACCAGGTCCCCCAGGGCGTGGACAAACGCTGCTCTCACGGCCAGGCTGCTGTGCCCGTGGCTGCTGTGCCCGTGGCTGCTGTGCCCGTGGCTGCTGTGCCCGTGGCTGCTGCCCTGGGCTGCATTTGGAGAGCTCGGCTGAGGTACGTGAGAGTGAGGGTGAGAATGGGAGTGGGAGTGAAGGTGGCCAGATTGATTCAGCAAAAACCCCATTCTGAAAGTGAAAGAAGAGAAATGCTTCAAGAAACAGGCTTTAGGGTTTGTAGGGTGGGGAAGATTTGTTAGGGTTTTTCCATTTTAAACCAAATAACTGAAAAATAATACTCGGTGTAATTTCTTGTCTTATTTGGGAAAATTAGGAGGTCCAGCAAAATTACATCCCACGACAAAGTTACAGGGTGTGAATGAATTAGCAGCTTATTGAGAAATACATTTCTGAGTGTTAATGGAGAGGGAGATCTTACATTAAGTTAACTGCAACACCGACGGCTGCTGTGATGAGCATGATATCACCATTTATTTCATAGTCCATATGGATAGTTCTCTGAACAGCCTCATACAGGAGGAATGCCATAAGGATATAGACCAGCAGTACACTAATGATGGCTGACAGTACTTCTGCAAACAGAAAGGAAAAAACATCCTAAAAATTTGTCTCAGATCCATTTCTGTTTCCAAATTAGAATGTGGACAGGGCCTTGTTTATCTACTTTATCCATATCATACCTAATATAAACTAACAGGTTGTGTGGCAAATACAGCTTTTAAAATAGGATTAACTAACAGAGTATGTTCTAATAAACTCCTTCACATGTCTCTGTCATCTGTATATACCTCAAATTATGTTTTCTCTGAAAAGTTCTGCACAGGTGATGATCCTGCCTTCTTCAGATAACCAGAACATTTGCCTTAGAAGTCACAGGCAAAGGCCCTGTCCAGGGATGAGGAGGACAGGTGATCTCAAACATTACCAGCCTACCCACAAATAAGGGAAACCTTGATTTTAAGAGTCCAGAATATTAAGGTGGGTTTAGAAATTATTTTTATAGATCCTTTTGTATTTAGGATGGAGAAAAAATTACAAAAAGGTAAAGAAATCAAACAGAACAAACTTGTTACACATTATACTCTTAAGCTTTTTGACATATGTGTTCATAAATGTTATTTGAGGCAGATTCCAGCTACAAAGGCTCAGTTAATGTAAGTTTCTGTATTGCTGTTTATTCTGTAGTGCTGCTTAATGCTGTTCTAACATTATCTAATGTTTACCAAATATTATTTCACAAAAGTAAGAGCATTATGACCATTGTTTTCGCATAGGAATTTTATCTGATCAGCAGGGACTTTCAAAAGGAAACATATTAAATAAAGATAAAAATTTTAAAATTAATAAATACTGGTATTTCATTGTCCTATACCTTCTGCTGCCATTTACATCTGTGGAAAGTGGTCACAGTTCTCTACGAGGTTCCTGCTGTTCAGATTGGAGGTAAACAGGGCTGAGCATTTTATAGGTTGGGACTTTTGTGCTGCCTCAGTACCCAAGTCATGAAACTGCTGGTAATAGCACACAAACCTGAGAAGGATGAGTCCACACTACAGTTTTAAGGTCCTACTATAAAGAAAATAGGTATTTCCAAATGTGTCTCTGCAGGCCCCCAGCTGGGTAATAATTAGCATTGACTTCATGATTGCAGAAGGTTGATCAATTGCTTTATTATATCATCTTATACTATATTATACTATACTTACTAAGAAACTTAGTAACTCTTCTAGCTAGTCTGATATAGCTTTGACCTAATTGGTCAATCAATCTAAATACTATCTAGTGTCCAATTAAGAAATCACCCTCTGGTAAACAAATCTCCACAACACATTCTACATGTGCACAACAGCAGGTGCAACAAGTGGAGATAAGAATTGTTTCTCATTCTTTCTCTGATCTTCTCACAGCCTTCCCCAGAAAATGCCTGGGAAAGTCTGTGCCTGCTGTCTGTGGCCAGAGAGCTGCTGCCACACAAATGGGCCACTAGATTGCTTTTATCATAAATGTACTGTTATCCTCTAGCTTCATATTATGAAAACTATTGCCTGCAGCAGCTGAAACTTTAAAAAAAAAAAAAAGGCAACACAGCTGGCAGTGAAAACATTAGCCCAGTTAAAGACTGTCTCAGTTATAATCAAGTTAATACAGGGCTTTACAAAAAACCCTGGGAAAACCTTAATGCTTGCTCCATTGTATTACATATAAATCTGCAGCCATGCCTGAGTAATATGTAATCATTATGCATAATGCTCATTACTGTCACTTGCCAGATGGATCACTGGGATCTCAGCCTTCCTCTGTGAACTGAAAGATCAGAGGTGGAATTAATTTACTTGGAATTGTAATGGTTGTTCTTCCCCCTTGTTCCACACATGTTGCCCTGATTTATTCCCCAGTAAGGGCAAAATTCTGCCCTCGGCTATACCATAACTCTAAGAATGCTCATCTAAGAATTGCCTCCCTTCTTCCTCTTCAATCTGTCAGCCTGCAGTACAACTTGGGTTACTGCAGATGCCTTCTCTAACACAGAAGCATTTTAATTTTATTTATTGAGTATTACAGAAAAAAACCCATGCAGCTATTATCAGCATTTAATGTCACCAAAATCAGCTGATCCATGCACTGAATTACTAACATCATTATGGGAGAAGAAACTCACACCAACACATTCAGCTGCTGGGTAGTGTGTCAATGCCTGGATGAGGAACAGCAGTTCCAGGCAGTAACAAGGCTCTGAAAGCCAACTGTCATAATCTCAGATGACTTCAGAGCAACCTGGAAATCCTGGAAATATCCACAGAAATGGAAATTATCTTTACGAAGCTGGCAGATTATTCAGGGCAACAGTCCTAAAAATACACAATACCTTGCTTAGAAGGTTTTCCAGAATGCTTTTTTAAAAACATGTGAAGCCATAGCACATAAGCATTTACCAGAGAAATAATATAGTGTGCTTTTACAATCTAAACCCATGTTTTCTGCAATGGAAACCAATGTTTTCCTTGCAGTTTCTTCCAGAGTCACTGTCATGTCAGCATTTTAGATTTGTGCTGAGATCTTTCACTTCTTGTGAAATGAACTGTGCACGGTCTCAGTAGACTGGCTGATCCTGTCATTACTAACATTGTCTCTGCAGCAATGGAAGAGTGCCAGGTTCCATATCTATGCTTAAATCTGCTCAGTGTCTTGCTGAAAAGGAGATATCTGCACTTGGTGGGGAAAATGAACTATTTTTGGTTTCAAGAATTTAATTCTTTTTTAACATGACTGCAGTTCCCATTATTTTGTCTTCTCTTTTCTAACCCATTCCTGAATCTGTCAGCTTCCTTATCACAACTGAAAATGGAATAAAACTGAAGATGGAACTTATATATTATGTATTCAAAGAGAATTCAAATAAATGAAAATTAGTGCTAACTTCCTTCTGGAATTTGACTAGACAACTAACAGGTCTGTTGCTTTTACAAAGCAATGTTTATGGGAATAATTGAAAATTCATCATTCTGAAAACAAAAATGATAACAAGTACCAGAAACATTGTTCAATAGAATGTTTTCATGCCTACTGGAAGTATGGATTATCTTAAAACTTAATGCAAAGCAGGTCAGTGATGAGACAATTCTTGCACGTATTCCCAGCTTTAAACAAATAATCCACATCTTCTTCTGTGACAGATGCCCAATCTGTACCCACTTCTAACATCCTGACATATTTTAACATCTCTCTTATGAAGTTTAAGCTATTGTTGAACTGGTATTATTTGCTGACAAGCTTCTTACATATAGGTTACATGGAAAAATGTGTTACAACAAGGATATACCCTAGAAACTGCTTTGTTCCATTGCCAGCACTCACTGATGTGTGAAACTGGGCCCTCAGGCCACAGCATTCAGACTGGGTGTCTAAAATCAGGCAAATCAATTTCACAAATGTGATTTTTAAAAAGAGTGTGTATAGTAATTTTGAGCCATCCCATCTTCTGTACTTTGGGGGTCCCTGGCAAAGCCTTGACTCACTTTCTTCCTGCAGCACAGAAACTCTTCTCCCCAGCCCCAGGCTCTCCTCATCCAGAGAGCTGCACTGCTGCTACTCATGCAGGATGGTTGAAGTAAAAAGAGCCCCTGGAAACTGTGTAGTCCTGCTCAAAGAAGGGTCAGCTACAGTGAGTTGCTCAGGGCTGCTTCCAGGTGGGTTTCATGTATTTCCAACTGAGGACACTCCGCTAGAACCTGTTCTAGTTTTGACCACCTTCTGGCACTGGGAGCAGAAAAGGAGGAGCAGCTGTTGCAGAACTGAGAGGCTGCTCCCTGTAGCTGCTCCTAGAGAGAAGGGCAGTACAGACTAATTTTATGGGCCACATGTGGCCCATGGACCACCACTGGATCAGTCTGACTAGTATTTTTCCAGGCAGTAAACTGGAAAGATAAAAATATACAGAAAATGAGGTGGCAGGAATCTTCAGGGATTTCTTCTTTCACATTATTTGAAAAGTCAGTGAAAATTTACAGAACTGAGTAATATTTTAATGGTTAAGTAAGGTCCTTTTATTTTTAATAGCCCTGTTTTAAGCTAGGCCATGGCACGTTCAAGGTATGTGCTATTTGATTTTAGAAAAGTTACAAAGACATATAAACTACCCAAATTATTTTGAAATAGGGTTAAAGTATGTATAAATGTTAACAAACATCCTTCTGGAGAGTATGAGCAAATGCCAGGGGCATACCTGCAAGGTCAGGTTTCAGTATCAGAGAAGCTCCTATCACAAAATTAAAACTTCATGAAAGAAAAGTTTGTAATGGGAAATGCTGGCATTGCTAATGCTTTCTTGTTAGAGCCCCAAAGAGCTTAGCTAGTGTACAGAGTTATGCATTCATGCACTAGTGACTAACTGATGACAAATGACAAGGAGTGATGGAGTTGTTGAATTCTACTGCTGTTCTAGCTGCCAAAATAAGAATTGCAAATAGTGACTACACAAGAATGAAATTCCTTGAAAAATGTATGCTAGAGAGTGTTACAGAAAACAGGTAGAAAACTGGGACACTAGAAATTACCTATTTCATGAAAAAGATACTTTGAAGTTTTTGCTAAAATGTCCACGGACCTGCAGCTGTATATTATATCCAGTTAGCAACCACATGAAAACACCCTTTGTCATCGTTACATTTCCAAACATGTAGTTATAAATCCTGACAATATTCTTCTAAGGGTTAGTCCATAATTCTGTTTATACTTCTTTTAACTGGACAGAGGTTAAGTAATTTGCTGTATTTTGCAAACCATGGGGCATTTTGACCTCAGCTTTCTGTGGTTTAGGGAATGCAAGAGGAATACCGATTTATACGAGTTCTGGCAGGGCAGAGCCCTCTAATAATATGTTCTACATAACTTCTTAGTTGTGGATTAAAATGTAATTTTTCACATTGAATAGGACCTTTTTCTAGTATCACAATTCTGCTGATGTCAATAAGATTTTTTAAATCCTGGGCACTGGCAATAATCTGATGTGAACAACCCCGGGCTGACATGCACAGCTCCTGCACCAGCAATGTCATCATGAATTCAATTCCCCATCCTTCCTCTTCAAGACAGAAGATGAATCAAGCATTCAGAATTTAACTCTGAATCTGCTAAGTGCCAGTTCCACAGATATGGAGGGACTTGCCTTGCTCCAAGAGAATGAAATATGAAATTCTGCTGTCAAACTTTTGGCCAAATATGTTTGTTTTTTTTTTAATCTATTCACTTGTAGCGATACAACCGAAGCAGTGTATCCCCAATGGCCAGTGAAAGGACATTGAGAGTCAGTTAAAGCAACTGTTAGGTTTGTTGCTACTTTCTTTCTAGCTACCTGTTCTTTTAGAATTAGGTGGTCTTTACAGTTGTTCCTTAAAATACTCTTTAACAGCAAAATCTGATAGCTACATACCTAAGCGATGAAATCCAAAAGTGAACCTCTTTGTTGGAGATTTTGCAGACAGCCAGAGAGCGAGGAGAGTCAAAATAATACCACTAAGGTCAGTTAGCATGTGAAGTGCATCTGTCATAATTGCTAGACTGTTAGCAACATAGCCACCTGAAAACATAATAGGAAAAGTTAGGACACATGACATTTTTAATTATTTTACATAATATCCTCTTGCACAGCTTACAGTTATTTCTTTTCAGAATAGAACAACAAGTACATGAGAGCCTTTCTTATACCCTCTAAACATGGAGAGGTGTTTGCCATTACAAGCAAAATGCCATGCTATAATTTAAAGCTAGCATAGTTAAAAGTGCAGTCAAGTGTGCTTTCTATTAAGAGTAACATACAAAGGATTCACTCCTGTTATTCTAACAGAGACTCCTTCCATCATAATGTTTGCAAGATCAGGTCCAAAACAGTTTTGTATCTTTTCTCTACATATTACTGCACATGTGTTTAATCAACTGAATCTTTTGTTAAACTACATCTGTTAAACACTCTGACAGAACAGAACAGGAACAGAACTCCGAAGATTCAACGACCAGGAAATTTACCCTGTCCCCTTTTTATTTTTATTACTTTATCTTTTAACCTTAATTATTCCCCATCCTGGCAGAAGCATGTATGTTCTGGCAATATCTATTGCAGACAATGACTTTCACTTGAACAGCATTTTTCTTTGTTGTTTATTACCATAATTTTTTATTGCAGTAATGAGCTGCATTGAGACAAATAACCTGAGATCAAAGGTTAATATCTTTGTTCCAATTCAATTGCTAGTGCTACTATTGCATGAATGCGAGATTCAAACAATGCCCCTCTCGCTTAAGTATCCCATATACAGAGGGGAATCAAGGACAGGCCATGTTGTCTCCCATATGCTTGAAGGTAAGCCCATTATCTCAGAAAAGATCACATCTTCAGTGTCAGCTCAGCTATTATTTGGTTTCTCTTTTTACCCTGAGATTGTCATTAAGCCTGGAAATTGTACTGAGCAAAGTGTGCAGCTGGTGTGCCATTTGGCAGGCTTCAGGCTTCAACTAACATTTCAAATAAAGAAATCTTCATATACAATTAAAATTGTCTTAGTGAAGAGCCTGGCCAGACGAAATAGGAAAGTGGAATTCACAACTGGCTGATAGCTTTTAAGAATGGTCATAAAACCTGTGTGTGTGTGGCTGTGGGTGTTCTTATGTACACACCTGCAGACAGAGCTACTCTCTCCTCCCCAGCCAAACACGGAGCACAGCTGTACTGCAGTACTGTTTGTCCTGTGGCCACCTACCAAATGCACTACATTTCAAACAGCTCCTTTCCTCCAGCCTCTTTCTTCAATTGTTCAGAACTTTCCATGTCAAATTCTTCTGAGGCTGAAAATCTCCAAAAGGCCATCGCAGCTCAAAAACAATGACTTTTTAAGATTTAGCAATTCAGCAGCTTTTTGAGTAAAATGAGTTATGCATTTCCTTTCTGAATTAATTTGTGTTCTCCCATAATTTGAAAAAATTATTTAGAAAGTGCAACTCAACCTCTTTTATAGTCAACAGAGAAGAAGCAATAATTTATATGTAAGGACATTTAGTTCAGCACTTTACATATATCGTTATTTACAGTATATATGTTGATTCATATGTATTATTTTGAGAATCACTTCAGTCCAAGAAGAGTCAATTCCACTTCAGCTAGTCTCTCACTTTTAAAGATTTTCAAAATAAAATTATAAGGAAGGAATTCAGATACTGAAGCTAAACATAATGCAGCATATGGATTAAGAAAACATAATTGCCATTTACGAAATCCTGAAATCAAAGGTTCTCTGTTTCTAAAGGTATCGGTTCATCACGTGGTTAAAGGTACTGCCTAGGGGCTGTTTAAATACAATTGGCAACTTGGAAAAAAAGACATCTATAACCTTTACAAATAGACAGCTTGATGGCTCACCACTGCTTTCAGTGACCCATGAAGGACAGCAGTTCTCCTCATGGATGATCAATTAGAAATCTCTAAACATAGCTGAGAACATCAAAACCCTGTGAGAAAAGCTAACTAGGACGTGCAATATGTTTTTCATTTCTTGATGCACAATGGTTTCCACAAAGTGTAAATTGTTATCTAACTGGTCATCAAATTAAGCAACCAACACTGAGATAGGCTGAAATAATGAGTTTGGAAAAAATATGCCAATCAAGATCTCACAAAAAAAAGCTGCTGAAACAAGATTTCCTTCATCTTGACATTGGTAACAGACACCAGAAAGATTTTTACTGAAAAATTTGTCTTATAGAGTCTTCTGCCTTTCTCTCAGAAACTCAAATCTGTCAAAGATCATAGATGGAAGTCAGTTAAAATATCCTACACAATCAGAGTTTCCCAAATACCTGAGCTTCAGATCAGTTCATAAAGTTTGGAAATTTGAAACCAACCAAAGACAACAGAGTACAGGGCTGGAGTGAAATAAATTAAATAGGTGGGACACTGACCCAGGACTTGGGGGCTGTATCTCTAATTACTCTTCTGCTGATTATTACTTGCCCTGTGACAAGTCATTCAGGTCAAGATCCACAGAATTACAGAAATATCCAAACTCTCTATTTATCCTCTGTGGAAGATGGATGCCTGAATATTTGATGGGTCTGACCCTCAGTGCTCTCTGATTCTGTGTCCAAAGAAAGAAATATGGCTGGAAACAGCACACCCAGACCTGAGGAGGACGAGTCCACAGTACAGCATTAACACTCTGTACAGACAAACCCAGCCTGCTCAAGTCCTGACTGTGCGGGAAGAACAACAGTTGACGTGACAGTGATCAGAGTATTTTTACTCTCAGCATCTATTATTTCTAAAGCTCTCCCTGCACTAGCTATGGAGAGGTCTCCAACAGCATGAATCAGCTCCAAAGCCCCAAACAGAAATGCTCCCAGTGACTTGAGCATCAACCTGCCAACAGCTCAGACATTATTCAGTAAGAGGCCCTTCAGATGAACTAAATTCAGTGTACATCAGAACTCTGATACAATCACCTAGCATCACTCTCATTTTAAAGGATGTCTAAGCCTAAAATATAACACTATTGCTTATCAAATTTACCTGAGTTCATGCTGAACCAAAATCTCAGCCAGAGAAAAAACATGGAGCCAGGGGGCAAATGGAGGCATTCAACCAAATCCCCACAGGTTTGACACATAGTGCCTTAGCCATAATAAGTTGATGTATTGTGGCCATGTTATTAATGACCAGCCACACGCTGAGACATGCTGAAAGGCAAAACCACTTTTTTCCATTAACCCACATTCCTGAAATAAGGCCCCAAATAAAACTGGTGCAGACACAGTCAATATTCTGGTCCCTCTCTGAAAAACTGAATATTTCTTGTAGGGTTTTTTTTCCCCTACATCTGTGCGACAAACTGCTTTAGTTATACTCTAGCAATTATTTTGTTCCCTATCCATCTTGCACAAGTTTGTGTTAAGAACACGATTCACAGTTGTCCTAGCAAAAGCCTCCAAGAGCATAAGCTCACTTCACACAAGTATTCAACTGACTCAATTTGCAGAAGTCAGGAGGAGGATGTAGAACATGCTACTGTTCTTCACTTCCAGAAAGTTTTTATTATTTGATTTTTTGTGTGTGTTTGAATTATGGCAAGTAATTAATCTGATTAGCTCTGATTCAGACTTGAATGTTGAAATTTAAGAAATTTAGAAGCATTAATTGCTATGGAGATACCTAGCTCAACATACATATCAATGTACTGGTACTGTGTAGTTCTCCCCACATCTCCAAATCAGGGGACAGTGGATGAGAACATGAAAGCGTTTTTCAGGAGGCTGAGTCACACCCAACAGACACTTGCACTGCACGGCATGGATGTATCCAAAATACAGATAGTAACAGGACACAGTAAGTGAACAGAGATTACAAGATAAATACTGAACTTTGTAAACATGATAAGACAATGGCAAAGGCATAACATTTAACAGCTAATCTATGCATCTCAAGGACACTCACATTTAATTTCATGTCTATGCTGCTATAGCCTATTCGATAAAGCACAGTTGTATACTGCTGGTGTATAACACACAGGTTCTCCTCATCCTGCACAGCACAGCCGTTAGGAGGGAGCAATAAAAGCTGAACTTGAGCAATAATAGGTTCATTCTTCTGACCAACAATCAGGTGCTTATATGGGAACTCATTTTGAGGTAAAACCCCACTACACTTCTGCAAGTACTAAAAAAAAACCACAAATCATTTAATGCAACTATTTGGTATTCTTGTATGTTGTAGCAGGAAGTGATAAAATAAATGTCACTTTACATGACTGTGCTCATATGATTTATGTCTGGATGGAGCACATGCTCGTCCAGAGCACAGCAGGACATCAAGAAGTTCTCAAGGGAGTGATGTCTCCACTGGATTGCCATTGATAGCTCAGGACTTTTAGTTCTAAGTAATAGTGTGTATTGCTGTATATGGTGAATAAGGAAAAATATCCCCGAGTATTACCTTCATTATTATAGTAAATGTCACATTTAAAACTGTATTTTCCTCTTCTTCTCTTGTTGCAAACACAGCAAGATTTTATGGTCGTTGATTAAAAAATACTGCAATTGAAATTGTTCATGCCACTTTTCCTTTGTTAAAAACAACTTAAAAACTTACAAGAAAAAAATAAAAATCCATTCGACAAAAAAATTTTGCGTATTTCATGCCGTTTCGGAGAATTGATGAGAGATTCAGGTAAAGAAAGTTGCAAATTCTTTCAAGGAAAATACAGATGGACTTTATTCCCTCTCACTCTGCACGTGCAGCTCATCTCTCTGGTGTCTCTAAAGGACTGATGGTTTCTCTCAGTAACTACTCAAAGCCAAGGCCACAGCAGCCTAACAAGCTGAGGCACCGTGCCGGAGGGACGGCACGGAAGGCCCCCGACTCACCTATGAGCTCCCCCGTCATGAAGAGGAGGTAGAGGAGGGCAGCGAGCGTCAGCCGCTTCTTCACCTTCCTCTGCTTGGAGCGCTCCCGCCGGCTCCTGCAGCCGCTGCAGGGGTCCGGCCGGCCGGGCCGGGCGCTGCGCAGGGCGATGTCCCGGTCCAGCAGGGACTCGTCGTCGGACGGCAGCCCCGGGGACGCCCCGTTCACCGGCGTCTCCGGGGCCGCCTCCGAGCCGTCGTCCGCCACCACCACGCGCAGCTTGTTAAACCTGGGGAAGTCCTCATCCCCCACCTCGTCCGAGAAGTCAAAGGCACTGGAGTCGTTCAGGAACAGAGGGTCCTCGCTCCTCCCTAGCAGAGACTTGATGGTCGTCCAGAGCCCGGCCCCAGCCATAGCGGCGGCGCTCGGGGGCCTCGCCGGGCGCGGCCGACCCGCCGCGGGCGGCTCCGCTGGCGCAGCTGTGCCCTCGCAGGCGGCGCCCCGACCGCTCGTCGTCCCGTCAGGGCATGTCCCCTACATCGCCCCCCGGGCCCCGCGCAGGTCGGACGGAAAGGGGCGCGGCGCTCCGCCGCGGAGCGCCCCGGCACCACCGGCCCACAGCGCCGCCTCCGCGCCGGGCACCGCGCCGCGAGGCGCTGTCACCGCCGGAGCCCCGGTCACCCCGTGCAGCGCTCAGCCGGCGCAGCCCCGGTCACGCCGCGGCCGGGCAGGCGGCGCCCGGCGCGGGGCCGCCTCCCTGCCGGCGCAGGGGGAGCGCCGCCGCCGCCATGCGCGTCACATCCCTCCGCTCCGCACACCGCCGCGGGCGGGCAGCGCGCCGCCCTCGCAATCCCTGCGCGCTCCCGGGGCCGCCCCGCTTAGGGCGGCGGCAGCCCAGGGTGGAAGCCGCGTCCCCTGCGCGCCCGCGGACCCCGCTAGCAGCGCGCCTGCGCCGCCCGCGCGGGACGGCCGCGAGTTCGAGTCCCGCCGCCGCCGCCTCGCCGCGCCCGCGCTGCCCGCGGAGCGAGGGGCGGAGGGGCCTGCCCTGTGCGACGGCGGCGGCGGCACCCGCGCGTCCCTCGGGGTGGCCTGAGGGGCTGTTCCCGTCCCTCGGTGCCTTTCGGTTCAGTGGGCCGATGCCATGCGAGGTAGAGGCTAAGAACTGCTAAAGCCATACAATGCAGGTATGGTGGTCCGTGATGGACAGGAAGCTGTGTTCAGTACGCTGGAAGCCTGAACTGCATAGTTCCGTGCTCTGGCTTCAGATTTTGAACGGCAGGAGTTTGCATTGTATTTTCTCTTTTCTCTTTCTCTTCTGTCACGGCACAGCTCTTTACATTGTTTCAATAACTCAGTTAAGGTAGAGTTGTAGGAAGTCTCATATGCCTTTCTGAACATTCCTTAAAGGATGTAAGAAGAAACAAGCCTCAGGGACCCTGCTGTTGTATAATTCCTGTCATAGCTGTGCTCTAACATAAGAGTAAATAGATTTTTGCCTTTATTAATTTTTCTGACCTGCTCCTCATGGTCTGAGTTTCAGCCTACATGTGTTCTGCATCAGTTTGTACCTATGGCCAAATTCTATTACTGTATTCAGTCAGTTTGCTAAGCCATAAACATTTCTGGGAAATCATGCCTGTCAGAGAAAAGGAAGATATCTTGCTTTGTTACTGGGTTGAAGGAAGTTACCAAGGGAAGACTGGAGAGTTGTATAGAAGTGCAGGATTTTGGAGAAAGGCACTCCTTTTCTTGTCAAAGGCTGATAGCAGGTTCTGGTAGGCATCGGGGCAGTGCTGCAGGACATGGAGTGAGTCCCTTCTTGGAACTGGCCCCGTGGGAAGGGAGTCCTCTGTGCTAAACTGGCCTTGGGTGGAGGTTGCTTACTGTTGTTCTCTTAACGATGGCCAAAAATAGATAGTGTGACGCTTTATCTGAGCGCCCTTGCCGCTTTACAATGTGGCTGTTTTCCTGAGCATGTAATGTCAGGTTATTTTTCTTCAAGTGGCTAAAGTGGTGCCATCTCCTGCCCTTTTACCCAACTCATGATGCCACCAGCATTGTTACCAGTACAATTGATCGGGGGCCAGACAATCAACTCAGTCCCTGAAATGGGTCAGAAATAAACAATGCATATTGGGAGGGTTTTGGATATATTTGCATGTGTAACTGAGACTGCTTGCATGATCTCAACTCACAGAGACATCCATATGACAACAAGGGGGTAGGGAATAGTGTGGGAGTCAGAATGAGCAGCCAAGGATGGGAACCAGTTAAGCCAGCCTTGCTACCTAGGAAAGTGCTCCCAGCTGTGTTCCAGTTCACCCATTCTTGATATTTCTGTTCTCTCTGGGTGATTTAACTCACTCTGTGCTTCAAGAGTTTCACCACTTGTACCAGCACAAAGTGAGTGAAGGACACACAGACATGAGCAGCCAGGTTCCAGGAGCCACCAAAAGACCTGCATTTAAAACTGTCTTAAAATGCTTGGCTTTACACTGGAGCTTTGCCACTCCTACAGGAACAGAAACTTCCAGCACTGAGGAAGGATATTTAGCTGGGGGGGACTAATACACTAAGCCAGTGCACCAAGGTTTGGCAGCTCACCTTTTAGTGAATAACTAAGACCAGATGTGTTGTCAAGTCAAGAACCAGCTCATACATTGGAAAGATGAGCTGCTGTTGAACAGAACTGTTTGTACCAGCTACACTTAATTTTTTCATTGTAAAAGCCAAGGCTCTACTCTTTCTATAGTCTCATTTACTTAAAGAGGACAGAGAGTCTCTAAGAGGTTACCTATAAATGTGAAGTATTTCCTTTTCATGTTGTCATCCCTGAAGTCAAGTGACACATCCAAAGGTGATGGTTCAAAACATCCTATTTGCTATACAATTCAAGCTCCATTTTCACTCACATTTCTAGGGAGGGGCACAGTTGCAATATATGTAACTGCTTAAATCAGTTGCAAACATTAAAATCAAAAATGCTTATGTGATAGTGTCCGTTAAAAGTTTCTGAACACCGTTGCTACAACATAAAATGAAAATTAAACACAATTATGTGGTGTTAACATTATTACAAACATAGGCACTTGGGAAATAGTTACTGTGATACAGAGGATGTTTTGCAGAAGAGAAGGAACAAGAAAAGTTTTCTATCATTCTCTTTTTTGGAACATTTGGGTTGACAAACAGTTAAATTTTAATTTGTCTAGAAAACCAGATACCATTTTCTATTCCAATGCTTAGTCTATTTCTGCAAGACGTGGGAAGGCCTGGAACAGGCAAAGCAGGAGCACAAATCTGAAACTCCCACATCTCAAGTGAGACTATTTCAGAGTCATTATCTCACTTGATCTTACTAGAAATTCCATCTGGAAACTGCGAAGTCTTTCCCAGTGAAACTTTCAACAAAAGCTGTGGGTTTTCCCCCCATCAAAAGAAACTTTTAAGTAAAATTGCTAACCAGTTGGAATTAAGAATTTGAGTCTGTTTGCGTTAATTAACATCTTCCTCTTGTTGCTCCTTTAAAAAAACAGAAAACTGGGTAAATCTTTAATCTGATGATGGAATAGTGACAAAATTGTGAACAAACGTTAATTAGAATATGCATATGAAGAAAAATGCAAATGAATTTGCAACAATCTTGCTGTTAGAAATGTTAGTTTTAAGGTTGACAGATCACCTCAAAAGCCCATTTTTTTTGCCTCAGTCTGTTTCTGATGAGCATTAGGGGAACTGCCCAAATTGAATTTAATCTTTAAGGTTTGGGGAAATATTAAAATACTGCATTAAAAAAAAGCTTTCTGAGTGGTCCTTCATTATTTTCTTTCTATAGTTGCACCTGCATTTCCTGAAAGACCTTTATAGGTAAAAGAGGAAAAAAATATAAATCCTACCATACAAAATTTATTTTCATTAAAGAATATTTACACTTTCAGGTTGGTTAGGGCAGGGTGCTGATAACACCAAGGTGGCAGTTTGATCCCCGTATGGGCCACTCACTTAAGAGCTGAACTTAATGATCCCTCTGGGCCCCTTCCAACTCAGAATATTCTAAGATTCTATGTGAAGTTATTACTGCTTTTGCAGACTGTTGGGGGAGATGCACAGACAGACGCATACACAAAAGCTAGTTATTAATTTCCCAAGAAACAAAAGCTACAAGTAGTGTAAAGTCTGCACAGTTTCTGGAGAATACAAATCTATAAAATCCAGGAGCAAGGATGTCCCTAAGAAAGGGCACCTGCGGTGACTTTAGCTGTTTTCTGAGGGGCAGCAGGGCTCCCCGGGCTGCGCTGTGCTGCTCCCGCCCGGCAGCCGCTGTCCCCCGGCAGGCTGGGCCGGTGCCATCGCACCTCCGCTTGGCCAGGGCCCCGCTGACAGGCGCGGTCCCGCTGTCAGGCGCGGTCCCGGTGACAGGCGCGGCCCCGCTGTCAGGCGCGGTCCCAGTGACAGGCGCGGTCCCGGTGACAGGCGCGGCCCCGCTGTCAGGCGCGGTCCCAGTGACAGGCGCGGTCCCGTTGTCAGGCGCGGCCCCGGTGACAGGCGCGGTCCCGGTGACAGGCGCGGTCCCGTTGTCAGGCGCGGCCCCGGTGACAGGCGCGGTCCCGGTGACAGGCGCGGTCCCGCTGTCGGGCGCGGCCCCGGTGACAGGCGCGGCCCCGGTGACAGGCGCGGTCCCGTTGTCAGGCGCGGCCCCGGTGACAGGCGCGGTCCCGGTGACAGGCGCGGCCCCGCTGTCTGGCGCGGTCCCGCTGTCAGGCGCGGTCCCGCTGTCGGGCGCGGCCCCGCTGTCAGGCGCGGTCCCGGTGACAGGCGCGGCCCCGCTGTCAGGCGCGGTCCCGGTGACAGGCGCGGTCCCGGTGACAGGCGCGGCCCCGCTGTCAGGCGCGGTCCCGGTGACAGGCGCGGCCCCGCTGTCAGGCGCGGTCCCGGTGACAGGCGCGGTCCCGGTGACAGGCGCGGCCCCGCTGTCTGGCGCGGTCCCGCTGTCAGGCGCGGTCCCGCTGTTGGGCGCGGTCCCGCTGTCAGGCGCGGTCCCGGTGACAGGCGCGGTCCCGGTCCGGCGCGGTCCCGCTGTCAGGCGCGGTCCCGGTCCGGCGCGGTCCCGCTGTCAGGCGCGGTCCCGGTGACAGGCGCGGTCCCGGTCCGGCGCGGTCCCGCTGTCAGGCTCGTCGCTCAACGTCGCCATCGTCGCTCGCGCGTCACTTCCGCGCCCGGCGCGCGGCCCAGGCCCGGAGCGCGGCGGCGGCGGCGGCGGCGGCGGCGGCTCTATGGTGCGGCGGCGGCGGGGCACGGGCTGGGGGGCGCCGGGCCGGCCCGCTCGGTGAGGGCAGCCGGAGCCGCCTGCCGCGGGCTCGGGCGGCCCTGCCCTGCCCTGCCCTGCCGTGCCCTGCTCTGGCCTGCCGGAGGGCGCCGGGAGCGGCAGCGATGAGCGGCGCGGAGCGGCCGAAGGGGAGGGAAGCGGCGGCCGCGGGTGATCCCAGGCACTCGCTGGGTACGTGAGGGAGCCCGGGCCGGGCGGGACGGGGGTGCGGGGGGAGCCGAGGAGAGGCTGGAGCCGTCGCCGGGCCCGGTCAGAGCAGGGCGCCCGCCGGGAGGCTCCGCCAAACCCGGTGTTACGGGCGGGCTCCCTTGGAGGCCGAGGGCTGACTCCCGCATCGTTCTCTCCCGTGCGGGGGCCGGTAGGGTACAGGGTTTTCTCTTCCACGAGCAGACAAAAAATACTCATAGCGTGCCCATACGAAACTTACAGGCTGTGAAGTTCGGTTCTTGGAGTTCAGCATGAACTCCTGGTGTTTTGTGTGACAGGCGAAGACCTTTCATAGCTTGTTCTCAGACTTTGAAAGCAAAGGTTGGGGCTGTTAATGTTTAGGTACTCTTGATACATAGTCAGAACACTGATGTTGCCTATTTTTTTTCAGTAGACTGGAGTACTGAATTTTTAATTTTTTTAAAAGATATATATGGAATAGTTATATTTTCCTCTTTCTATTCTGCTGCTGTTCACATAAAAGGGTTTATCAGGAAGCTTGTGAGACAGCACTGAGAATAAGGGAGGAATAAAGAAGAGGAAGACTAAAGTCCAGTTTAGTTGAAAAAGTGCAGAGAATTTTAATGTTTTAATGCATTTCATTTTCTGAAAAGGAAAATATAGTTGCTCTAGGTGAAACTTGACCTGTCACACTCAGCCTTGCTGTTCTTTGGTGTAGCTCCCAGTGATGCGTCTCCAGATGAAGGAGTCGTAGAAGATCTGCCTTTAATAGATGAGAAAGCTGTGGAGCAGCTAACTGAAGGATTGATTTCCCACTATCTGCCTGATCTTCAGCGATCAAAATCAGCACTGCAGGAACTTACGTAAGCAGATTTTTGAAACCAACTTCATACACATGCATACTTGGTTTGCTGCTCTTTTCAATATAATGTGCCAGCTCTCTTTTACTGGAATATAGTTTATCAGCATTTCTGTTTCCTGACTTGAGCAGCCTGAATAATTCAGTGATCTGTGGGAGGACCAGGGTGGTGTATAAGCTGCAGTGTAGCCTGTGAGCACTATGGCTGAAGAATGTGTAACACTAGAAGACTAAAATCCCCTAAGCCAGGCAGAGCAGAAGACCTAGATTTCTTAAATGATTATTCACTTCTGTAGTAGAAAAGTGTGCTAAAAGCTTGATTTTTTTTTGCTTGGAGACATGCAGTTTGTATTCAGGGCAGCTTGTAGTGAGATATATTGCTTGTTGTTCAGTCTCTAAACCATAATAAAAAACACTTGAAAAATACAAGTAAGAAGCTAAACAGATAAGAGTTCTTTGTACACTGATATGTCGCTGATAACCAAGAGTAGTTGATTTCAAATGCAGATCAGATCTACCATGGATCTGCCTTGGATACAGAGATACTGGAAAGAGCTTTACACAGATCCATCTCAGGTTTTGTAGGGTACCTTAGTTTGGTTTTCACTATGCATGATGTGGTTATGCTCCTGCCAAGGACAGCCTTTGTCTGGAAAGACTTGAGCTGATTTGTGTGGGATGAAGATCCTTAATAATCACCAGGAATCCACAGGAGTTCTGTGCAGAAACAACTTAGTCCTGCATCGTGACGCAGAGGCACCCAGGTGGAAAGTCAAGAGCTAATTGTTCTTCCTTTCAGTCAACCACTGCAACCTGGAGAGTGTCTCTTCAGGGTTTTTGGGATATTTATCCTGGATATCCATGTGCTGTATGATGCCAGCTGAATTTGTGCAACAAATAGTAGTTTGGATTCTTCTGAAGTCATTTACTCAAGTTTTTATTGAAATCGTCCAGCAATACATAAGAGGAATCTGGTATTGGGAAGTGTGTATTGATACTGTTTTGATTAGAAGTCTATTTAAAGGGCTGGTTGAAAAGCATATGTGGTGGTTTACTTTGGGTTTATGCATCTTTTTTTTTGTTTTAGACAGAACCAAGTGGTACTGCTAGAAACATTAGAACAAGAAATTTCAAAATTCAAAGAGTGTAACTCCATTGTTGATATCAATGCTTTGGTAAGTATTGGTAATGCCTTTTAAATTCTACATTAGCATAGATTTTCTTGCTGAAACATTACTAGCAGCTTGTGTCTTTTCCTTTTTCTTAATGACCTACAGAAAGTAAACCAGTTCAGATATTAGGGATAAACTGCTGGAGAGGGTAGGAACCAGCACGTTTCCCTTAAATAAGCAAGGGCAGTGGGAAGAGAGTGCAGGCTCAGTCAGGCAGCATTGGTGAGACCAGATGTTCCAAGCCAGCAGCCAAAACAAATGTACACATTTTTTCAGTAGGATTGAGGCTCCAGCATGGGCTCTGTGCACTTCCCCAGACTAGCAGGAACAGTGCATGAAACACTCCTGTGTGGTGCATAAAGTTGTAAAATTTTTGTTCTGTTTCGTGAATCTTAACTCAGTAGATTACTGTGTGTAACTGTTGAGATGTAGTAGTTTTCTATATTAATATATGTGATATGTAAATTTTATATATAAACTTGAACATATTTGTTCCATTATCAAACTATTCTGGTAATCACTGTTTTTGTTTGCTATTTTGCTGTGTAGCTTTATAAAGCAACTATTCTAACTTGACAGTCAATGCTTTAAGTGTTTTGGTTTTTAAGTTTTCAGAAGCTAAGCACTATCACAACAAGTTAGTGAATATTAGAAATGAAATGATGATGCTGCACGAGAAGACATCAAAGTTAAAAGTAAGTGAGATAAATATTTTTACTTTCCAATACAGATGTTTACTTATATATTATTGACTTCCAACTTTTATTTTAGATGATGCTGAAAATTTTGATTAGAATAGAATTTTATCTTAAAAGGATATTTTCAGTAGCTCCAAGCCATGTATATTTTTAATATACATGTTAAAATACATACATACATGTATGTTTTCACTTGCTCCTAATGGTGCTCAAGCAGCTTACACATCTGAACTACTCTTTCAGTGTAATCTTCATGTTTAGGTGGTGTAAGAATCATGCCTTGTTCTGTTGCTTAGTCCATTCCATTCCAAGCAGTTCTCTTTGTTGTTTCAGTTTTATTTCAGTGGAAACTAGATTGTCACAAATATAAGAATTTCTGCTTCTGTTTAATGTACCATTAACAGTGGCATAAGTTCACTGGTTCATGCTATGTAGACAGCCTGCTTACATTCTGGCAAGATTCAGTGTGTTCAACATGAGAATTTTTTCTCGGAGGCAGTAAATTGCATTGTAAGAACCTTGTCAGGTACACCCAAAAGATGACTTTTAGTGAGATTGAATGGGCTACAGTTTGTGTTTTCCCAATGTAGATCATAAACTTCACATATCTGAACAGTAAGCTGAAAGTGGGAGGGATGAAGCAAAAATGAACACTTTATGCTACATTCAGTCATAAGGAGGGTATGTTGGAGAGAGGCAGAATGGGAGGGATTTTGTTTGTTGCTTTAACTTAAATATATCTATAAAACTTACAATTTTTTCTTGTCTTTTCTGTTTAGAAAAGAGCACTTAAGCTGCAACAAAAGAGGCAGAAGGAAGAATTGGAACAAGAGCAGCAACGTGAGAAGGAACTTGAAAGAGAGAAACAGTTAACAGCAAAACCTGCAAAGAGGACCTGAAAACAGGGCATGCAACAACTTGTCTGAATTAATGATTTCTACATTCACTGGAATTAAGGCAGACTTTGCTTAAATTTGGCTATAGCTGTTGCTAGCAACAGTCTACTCTATGGTATTATAAATTCCAGAATGGTAATAATAGAGTTGGTAACATTCACATTTTTTAATTTCAGCCATTCAAGTTGCCTTCTTTTGTAATGCTATGCAGTTTGATATTACAATGTAAGTTAATTTATATATATATATGTATATAGGAGAAATAGGCATCATAGTTTTAAGTACCTATCTGGTTTTGTTTTCTTCTGTTCTTTTGGTGTTTAGAATTCTGAGAGATTTGATGACTGGCACATGTTTTTCAGACAAAATGCAAAGAACTTCTTAAAGTTCAGATCTCATCACCAGACTTTAGTGGCTGCAGTTTCACTGAAACTGCTTTGTTTCATGCAGTTGGGATCTGTCTTTGATCATAAATACTGATTTCTTGTGCAGCCTTAGTTTGATCCATCTCTAAAGAACTGAATAAAATAGCGGTGTATTTGCTTAAAAGTTCACTTCATTGCAGCAATCTTTTTTTTTTTTTTTGTCATCAAGTAACTTAAGAACAGCTTTAAAGTAACTTCTGACTAAGTTCCCAGCTGAAATGATTGGCAGGGGAGAAACAGAACACTAAAGATTGTCAAAATTGATGTGTGCACGATGCAAAGATTAATGAATTTGTGCTTCCACAAACATTTAAGTCAAACCAGGAAACTGTTGCTTCTGTAATGGTTTATTAGGAAGACTTGTGTGGTCTAAGCATATTTTTGTAATTGCTTACAAATTTCTTTATCTTGTGTGACAAAATGAAACATAACCAAAACTACAATTTTCCACTTCATGTGAAATTCAGGCACCTGTAGGAAAACTACTGCATTTAGTGTTTTTTCCTTAATACATGAATTATTTGCACTTCGGGGCTATCTGAGAGATTTTTTTAAGAGAGTCCTCACCCAGATTGATGATTATTAGTGTGTACTGATGAGAAATTTGGAATGGAGGTTGATATCCATTTCTCTGAATGTAATTCCTATCTTGCAGCACTTGGTGTGAGCTCCCATTCAATTGAATGTACAAATTGTCTAGACTAGTAAACACTTTAAATTATTTGATCCTACAGTGTAACAAACTAGTTATTTTATAACTGTGGGTTTTGTTCAAGTATATCTATGGTTCTTTTTAAGTAATAATGTAAATTATGTCTTTTGAAGTAAGATAAAGGGTAAGCTGTGTCAAGTTTTCCATAAAATATGTATAGGAGTGTATCACAGGGGCACAGTCAATTTTACTTTTCCTTCTGTTTTAGATGACTCACATCTACCTGGACTTTCTGTATTGTAATTTTCTGAACTCCTAATTTCCTGTTCTCAATATTTGTTATCTTCTTCTGTGAAAGATGTACTCTAACAACTACCCAGGCATCATGCAAGGTAAACTGGGATAATGTTTTGGGGCAAGGAGAACAAACTATTTAAAGCAGTCTGAAGAGATACTGAAATGCTTTTAGTGAAGCAGTATTAGATTAAAACTTTCCACAGGTATTTTTCCCTGAAGTTGACTCATGGCTATTAATTGCCAGTGGATTGTTGGCCTCTGCTGTGGTTTGTATGTATTTCTAAGAGAAATGTAAAGAATTTCCACAGTCCATTCTTTGGAGCAGAATGTACATAACTAAATGTTGTCTAAGTATTTTATTTTGTAATGTAATTTCACAATCAGATTCTGGAAATTAAAACTGTTCTCATTAAACTATAACATGAAACTGAATGCCTCAGTATCCAAATCAGGATTGAATTCCTTTGATAGTTCTTGATTTGTATGCCTCATAGAATCCACTCTACTGTGTCAAATCATTCTCTTTGTCAAAAACTCTGTGTTTTTTCCCAAAGAACTGTGGTTTTGTGGGATTTTGTTTTGATTTGTTTCAAAATAATCATGGTTTTTTTAACTAAAGCTAGAGAATTCCAAGAAATTCATAGAAAGTGATACTTTTGAAATTTGGTACATTTCAACATTTGGAATAATTTCCAATCAAAGGAGTAAAAGCTGACAGTGCTTACCTGAGGAATCACATGCACATACATAAAAATGTATTTGATTAACTTTTCCTATAAAAGCATGGTAAGATCTGGGTTTTCTATGAGTAAGGACCTAATTTTATTAAATGACCTTTCTGTAATAAAGGGGGGAAATAAATAAAAATATATAGGATGAAGTTTGTTCCATTTACATAACTTCTATTAATGTGTTCTTAAATTACTTCAGTGAAAACTATAATTCATTATCTCCATAGGATGTTCTACCAAATACTCTTGTAAGTCTTAATGCATAAAAGTAAATGCTGCATTGGATGAATTTAACAATACTGACATCTAAAAATGTGTGCTTGCATCATCATGCACAGCTTGAGTGAGCAATTATATTGCTGTGTACACTTAGTCTTGCTTGATTTAATAAAAAGTTACTTATGGAGTAGATAGATGTGGTAGTACAGGGTTAGGGTTAGGCAGTGTGTGCCCAGCCCTCACACAGCTCCCACCCTCTCATCCTGCCTGGACTTTGGAAAGGTTAAGGCAGTGCTCTCTACAGCTGCTACAGGCCTCTGTGCTGCAGGTGAGGATTTCTTCAGGCTTAGTTTGTGAGTTTCTGAATTATGGAATTCATTTGAGCAATATTTTTAATTAAAACTTCAGGCTATCTCTGTAAGCAGTCTGTGGGGAAATATGTATGGGTGCTTAAAGAAAATACTGCAATGTTTAAAGGCAGTCCTAAAAAGACATATTTAAAAAAACAGCCCAACAATTTTCTCATGAACAGAGATGATGATCAACCTCTTAGAACAAAGAATGTGGAAAAAAGGCTGCACTCTGATTATACAAAAGCAGCTGGAAACAGGAAGTTGAGAAACTCAAAAATTACAAAAATGGGCATTTTGGGTGTTTTAAAGGATATAACTAAACCCTGGGGCTTTTTTCTCTTTAAAGAAGTCTCTTGTATTAACAAAAAAGTCTGATCTCCATTACACACTTTGAAAGATACTGATACTGTTCAGCAGCTTTGAAAAGAGAGCTTTGCCTGTCTCTGGGTGATGCAGTCCATCAGAGCTCATTTATTATTAATTATTGATCTACTAAGTGTTTTGGTGTTATTTTATTAAGCTTAATAATTTTGCTGGTTTTCTGTCTATGGAAAAGGGCTCCTAGATTATGGTTTAGGGCTGGTGATGACAGGTAACCGGAGAAAGTTCAGATATTGAAGTGTCAGTGGTCACTCCATGGTAGGTACTGTAGTGGTTGTAATTCTGGTGTCGGTAAGGGCCATATGAGTGACCTGTGCTGTGTGCGCAGGTGGGACTCTGGGCTGCTGCCTGGGAGGGAGGCCAGTGCCGGAGGCACGGCTGGGTTTCGATCAGGGATCCGCAGGGGGCCAGGTTCAGGACTGGAGTTTCAGAACTTTGGGAAGCACGTGGTTGGAGCTGTAGCTGCCATCGGAGCGGAGCCCCCGGCTCAGCCCCTGGCCGGGGCTCCGCGACCACGGCCGGCTGCGCACGCTCGGGCCGGCCCGGCCCTGCCCTGCCCTGCCCTGCCCTGCCCTGCCCTTCCCAGCCGGACCGCGGCCTTTGCCCGCGGCCGGGCAGCGCCCGGAGCCCCGAGCTCCGCCCCGCCGCTGCCGGCACCCGGCGCCGATCGCACACGGGCCCGGCGCTGTCCTTGCCCGCCCTGCTCGGCGCAAGGAGCGGTGAGTGCGGAGCGGGGAGCGGGCCCGGGGGGTCCGTGCCGCCGTGAGGGAGCGCGGCTGTCGGGCTGGGCCGAGCAGGGAGGCGGCGGGGGCCCTGCCGGCGGGGCAGCCTGCGGGGCAGCCTGAGGGCCGCAGCGGCCCCGCCGAGCGCCGAGCGCGGACGGGACCGTGCCCCGGCCCCGTTCCCCCCGCAGGGCCAGGTGCCTTGGCCGCGGGGGCGCGGAGCAGCGGTGCAGCAGCGGCCGCTGTGACAGGAG
This sequence comes from Anomalospiza imberbis, assembly GCF_031753505.1. Taxonomy (NCBI): domain Eukaryota; kingdom Metazoa; phylum Chordata; class Aves; order Passeriformes; family Viduidae; genus Anomalospiza; species Anomalospiza imberbis. Next base: position 10,253,896 of record NC_089693.1, on the reverse strand, counting down.
CTGAGGGGCTCGCAGGCTCTGCAGCCGTCTGGGCAGCTGCCCGCCGAGCTGGCACACGCGCGTGGGTGGAATGCTTGAACTGCGCATCTGTGGCTGGCTGTTTAAAGAATGGTTCCAATGATCTGCATTTCTTGCCAGTAGGACTTCTCTAACTTTATTTGTTCCAACTTCCTTCAGTAAACTGCTCCGATGAAGTAGGCAGGCTGAGGAGTTTAGCATACGGTAGGTGCCCTGGAGAGGAAGGAACTGCAGTTGTCCTGAGCGTCTCTGCCAGAACTGCCGTGCTTCGGTCACCTGTTCTAGGCTCTAGCTGAGATACTGAGGTACTGAGCTCTCCTGCTCAGTCTTAACTGTAATTTCTTTAAAGTGCATTTTCTCCAGTATTAAACAGACTTATTCTAAAAACATGCAAACAAATAGCCTTAGAGTGAAAGGGAAAATAGATCTTTTAAATGGAGGTACACATTTTAAATAGCTTAAAAAGTTTTCTGCCTGCACAGATGATAAACAGCTTTCTAAAGTGAAACTGACTTATCCTGGAGTTAGGTGTTTTGCTCTGACTGGGGAGGGGATGAGAAGAAAATGTTTGCATCTTGGAAACCTGCAAAACAAAATTATTAACATTTGTTTTACAGTGGATGCCTTTGAGATTTTTCCCTCTGTCCTAAATTGTAACTGTAAGGATTAATAATGGGGCATTATAAAGAATTCAGGGTACACAGAAATGAGAGATGTCAAGATAGCACATAAAGGAGCAGAATTAGTTGCTCAACTACATCTACTGTAGTGGAGAATTTTTGAAGCTGACATTGGCAGATTTTCTTGAAAATATTTGAGGTTTTAGGTGTAATTTTGAATTACACATATAAGTGTAATGTAAATGAGTAAATAAATGAAAAAGCTGTAATTCTTGCCTGATGACTCAAAGAATTTAGTATTATGATTTTTGCCTTGAAAACTAACCCAGGCATTTAAATAAATATAAATTCTGCCTCCTGTAACTGTTACTGGTGCTTTTCCTTATCTCCTAGCTTCCCAATTACTGAAAGATGTCAGCAATTGGAGTGGTGTCCTCCTGCTCCTGTCTCTGTTCTGGTGTGTGGTTGCTGAAACCAGGAACGCAGAAGATGAGCTCCTTTGGCTTACACACAGCAGCCAGGTGTGCTGCCAAGGATTATTATGAAGTACTTGTGTTGGGTGGAGGTGCTGGTGGAATCGCCATGAGTGCTCGGATGAAGAGGAAAGTGGGGGCAGAAAATGTGGCTGTTGTTGAGCCAAGTAAGGTGAGTGTCCCTCTGCTGCAAAGCAGTGTAAAGAATAAGCATTTTACATGTGACCAGATGGGTCTGATTCTCATCCCTCTCCAGCCCCACGTGTTTTTAACAGTAGAAAGTAAGCCAGCTAACCATCTTGCAAAAAGTTTTGTATGACACTTTCTTCTTCATGAGATTTGTGCATCCCTGCAGCTTTGGTTATTTATACAGCTTCTTTTGTTAAGAATAATACAGTGTTTAGGGTACATTGCTCCCATTTGGAGTGATGTACCTTTAAGTCCCTTTAAACAGTTTTGAAGTGTCCATTTGAACTTTTATTTCAGACTCATTATTATCAGCCCCTGTGGACCCTGGTTGGTGGTGGTGCAAAGCAGCTGGCAGCTTCTGCACGTCCAATGGGAAGTTTAATGCCTAAAGGTGTTGAGTGGATCAAATCTCAAGTTACAGCATTCGATCCAGATAAGAACTGTGTCTGGCTGGAGAATGATGTCAAGGTAATAATGTAAAAAAGAAAAAAATAAAAAGTTTTTTTATTTTATGTCATGAATTCTGTCCTCTTCCTGCAGATCCCCTTAGAACCACCTATTGAGCAAGGCCTCCAGCATCTAGGAGGCTGGGAAATTCCAATTAGTCTTATGTATTTAATCCTAAAATATTTTTCTAATAAAAATTGTGGTAGATAACTAGGTTAGAATAACGTCAACTTAAAATACTATTATCAAAAGCCTTTGCCCTATTTATGGTGTACTGAACAGAAAAGAGATACCTGGATCTGTGTATAACAGGCTGTGTGTGTAACTCATAATGCAGTTAGTATTTTAACTAGAGTTCTTAGAGCTTAATTTATGCTACTGATGTTCCCTATATTTCCTTCCTTTTTGCTGTCAGGTAACTGAAATTTACTTTGAGGTGATGCTTTGGTTTCTTTGTCTAAAATACTTTTTGTTCCTTACACAACAGGTATCTTACAAGTATCTGATAATTGCTCTTGGGATTAGTCTGCATTATGAAAAGGTATTTGTTTTACAGTAATCATATATTTACTAATTTTAATAGCATCATGTACATTCATAAAAGTAAATGGCTTTTCAGAACTGTTTGTACTGCAAGGTATTGAACACTGTGAATTAAAGAGCTAGAAGACAGACTAATGGCTTTACTCCTTCCACAGATCCCTGTGTAATAACCCAAATTACCCTTGGGAAAGCCTTTTATGACAACTTTGTGGCATCTCTGTGGTAATATCAGCTGATGGGGCAGCAAGTTAAATCTAGAGCTTTAAGGCAGCCTGTAATGAGATAATAAGGTGTGCTGACCGAGTCTGAGGCATCTCTAACGTAAATGGAACAAGGAACACAGAGCAGTCAGTAAAATCTGACCTGCAGAATTTATTTGAGCTACCCTCACCTTTCTTAAAGGATGCACTTCAGAAGGAGGCAGCTGAGTTACTAGGCTTGTGTTTAAATAGGCCCTGGGGCCCTTCCCTTGTGAAACGTTTCCTGTACACTTCACACAGTGGAACTCAGAGGAAAATGTTGGTGCAAGAATGATCACAGTGATGTGTAGGAGGAGGAAAACACAAAGGCAAGATGTCTGAGCAATTTGACTCTTGTGGTTTTACCCTGACCTGAATATGATGCAGTACCTGACAATATATTTAAGTATCTCTTTGAAAAGCTTTCAAGATATATGTCAAGCAAGAGCTGGTCTCGGTTAGCTACACTCACAAATAAGCTCTGGTGATTAGGTCAGTGGAATGAGGAGTTGCAGCATGTTCAGTGACCCTCCTCTCAGTCTTCATGTCTATTGCTTCAGTACAAGCTGATACAAAAATTCAGTGTTCACTGGTAGAAGCCGTGTAACACTGTTAATCACACTCTGTAATGAAAACTCATAGTAACTTTAAAACAAAAGCGGACACTTGAAAAAGTGGGATGTTTTGTCTTCACCAGCAGTGTATTCTGGTGCAGAATGGAACATCCCAAACACATTGCAGTGCATGTAACATGACTCCATATTCTCACAGAATTTCTGCAATTCATTATTTTGAAATGGGTACCACATCCTTTCTCATAAGCAGATGCTCAGGTCATAGTAGGAGTAATAGGGAAATAATTACTGGATGCAGATTAGTTAAAACAAAATTACCCTAGGCAAATACAGGGACTGTATCTGCAACTGACTACAGAAAAGTTTCATTCGCCATATGAATTTTCATAATGCTTTCTTTTTTTACATGATTTTTCTTGTGATGATGTGGCAGTGACTTTATATATTCTTACTCTGAATTTCAGTCTACAAAAACTTGGGACCAGGTCTGCACTGAAGAGTTACGCTCAGATGTTGCAGACCAAAGTAATTCCACTAAATTTACATCTACTAGATCATATACTAAATTCTAAAGGAAATAACTGTTTTATTGCTAGGCCTATTTTTAAAAATACCAAGTAAGTATGGACTTTCTTATTGAGAGAAACTTCTTATGTAGTTATTTCTCAGTCTGTATTTAATACTTGTCAATGATGACAAAACTTTTGCCATCAGTACTTGAAACCTTAATTTCTCTTTTCCTAGATCAAAGGCTTGCCTGAAGGTTTTAATTACCCTAAAATAGGTTCCAATTATTCAGTCCAGACAGTAGAGAAAACATGGAGAGCTTTGCAAGATTTTAAGGAAGGAAATGCTATCTTCACTTTTCCAAATACTCCAGTGAAGTGTGCAGGGGCTCCTCAGAAGATTATGTATTTATCAGATGCATACTTGAGAAAAGTAAGTCTTTTTTACCCTCTCTGCCAGTGCATTTTCTCACAGTTGGAAGGAAGGCTTGTTCTAAGGGTTTAATATTATCTTTAAAACAAATATAAACCACATCAGAGTGCTGTGACTCAGGACTGTTAAAGTGACTGAGTTGCTTTTTCATTTTTAATGTATAAGGAATGCAGGTAAATGGATTGCATGTAAATATTTAGCATATATTTAATACCAGAGAAACTTGTAGAATTTAGAAATTCAGTTCAGAACTTCATACTGAAAGAATGGCTTGCCCTGCTTCTGGTGAGCTGCAGATACAACTGTTCTCAGCCTAATTTATAACTATGCATGGTGCACCAAAATAATGCTGGCTGGAATTAAATCATTCTTGTTACTTTAAGTGTGTAATACCTGTTGCCATTTGTCTACTAGTCTGAAAAGTGGCTATGCATACTCCTTGGGGTGCATTGTCTCGGCATCAGGAGGAGTCTTAGCCAGGCTGTTAAAGCAAGCTTAGTGGAAGCTAAAGACAACTTCAAGTGGAAGTGTCAGGCTTCCTATGTGTTTCATGAACTACCTACTGGATGAGTGCCTAAATTATGCGTAGAAGTGAAGATTTCAGAAGGCTTTTTAACACTGAACTGCTTCAAGAATTTAACCTGCATACAGCAGTTCCTCAGTGCCTTGCAGCCACCTCTTCTCACAAGTTGTTTGTGTGAGGTATCTTCAGTACCTCATGCTGAAAGGTCTACCTTCTAACATGCTGTGAAATATTAAACATTCATTAATAATTGAACTGCATGAATAGTTCTATCAGCTCTTTAGTAGTGCAGCACAGTTCTTTTGCCTCTTCTTGTCACAGTTTCTTAATAGAAAAGGCTAATTGGATCTCCTCCTGCAGACAGGAAAACGTTCCAAAGCAAACATCATGTTCAACACCTCACTTGGTGTGATTTTTGGTGTTAAGAAATACGCTGATGCATTGCTTGAAGTAGTAAAGGACAGGAATATTGCTGTGAACTACAAGCGCAACCTCATAGAAGTTCGAGCAGACAAGCAAGAAGCTGTGTTTGAAGACGTGGACAAACCTGGAGTGACTGAAGTTCATCAGGTCAGGAGCTTTCAGACCCCTCATTTGGTTCTATTTATGTTCCTTGTGTACTGCAAAGTAACTTCTACATTGTTATAATACAGTCTGCTTCATTGTGTACTGCTGTTCCCCCTGAGAGTACTGTCTCTAACTTTAGCAGAATATTAAAAATTTTGAAAACAAGGTGGAGAGAAGAAAAAAAATGTCTCATAAATTATGCCTGGAGTCCTGTATGCCATGGGAATGTCACAGGTGTGTATGGAGGAAGGCAAATTGCTTCCAAATGGAGTTGCTTGATAAGGTTAATGTTAATTAAAGGGTGCACTTGAAATTTGAGAGCAGATTTTCATTCTATATATTTGTGTTTAAAGACCAAAACAGACACAAACCCAAGAAACCCTCTCTCCACACTGCTTATTGCCTTATACCAAAAGATAGAGTTTGTTCTGATGAACTAACCACTGAGTGCCTTTTCTTTCTGTTCAGTATGAAATGCTTCATGTCACACCCCCAATGGGGCCACCTGCTGTACTCATCAATAGTCCTGTCTCAGATGCAAGCGGCTGGGTGGATGTAGATAAGGAGACTCTACAACATAAAAAGTATCCTAATGTCTTTGGTATTGGAGACTGCACGAACCTTCCAACATCAAAAACTGCTGCAGCTGTAGGTAAAGTTGCATGTGTATGTTTGTGTATGTAAATGACAAGAGTGGAGTCACAGTAAGCTTTTTGTTTAGTTTACTACTTCAATTTTGAGCTTTCAAAGACCAGTCTCCTGGGCCAACTAGCTAGCTACAGACCATGTTGGTGCCACTAACCCAACAGTACTGTTGTTCCAGATGCCTCACAGATTAACTAATTCTATTTTTTGTGTTCACAGAATGTCATATAATGAATTAAGTATTCTTGTATTACATCATCATTCAGTAATGAACCTTTCTGCTTTATCTTAGCTCCTCATGCAAGTCACCTAACTGTTAAGTCACTATCAAAAAATCATATGTTCTGGCCTTGTAGGCACAGGTTCCACAATTAAAACCCTTCAAGTGTATGGTCTCACAACTGATAAAAGGCACATAAGAGTAGAAAAAAGCCCAGGCTATACATTATGTTACTGATGTAATGAAAGGGTGGGGTACTTAGCTTCAGTAAATGGGTCTACAGTTACAGCACTCAAAATGAAACACAACTTCACTGTGCCAGAACATCAGTGTTTGATAAGACTGAGCAAGTATAATTTATCAGAGAATGGTCATAGGCTAAAAATACCAGCTCAAGTTTCATTAAGCTTTAGCATGTTCAAAACAGTGAGGCTAAAGCATTAGTCCTTTTTTTAAATCTGGGACAGTAAACTTACATTTAAGTTCAATTGCACTTGAATTGTCCAACAAAATGCCTGGCTACTACTGTTTGCTTTAGTAATGACAATAATTACTGACTGAAACAGTCTTAGTACATTTCTGTTTCTTTCTTATTTAGCTGCACAGTCTGGAGTCCTTGATAAAACTATTTCTCTGGTAATGAAGAATGAGTTGCCAGTTAAAAAGGTACTTACAGTTCTTGTCTTAGGGAGAAATTCCCTTGAATGTTTTCTTCCTTCTTACGCAGGAAGTCTTGCAAGTAGCTGAGTGTGTGAACCAGAAGGCATGAAAGGCTTTGCCTCTGCAGTTGTGGTGCTAAATGGTTACTTGCTGCATGACAGAGTAGTAATGGAATTAACTCTTTGGTTCCCTGACTTCTGAGTTGAAAAGTTAGAGGCTGATTAGTCAGGGTTTTCATCAGTGCAAGTGATTTACTTACACTGTTAAGGTAATACTTGCTCCAGAAAAACTCCTGCAAACTTGCTTCTCCTGTGTAGGACATGATCTTCTAAGGCAGCTGTTAAGCCCAAATTATGTTTAGTCTTTGAGCCCTTACTTTTATTTTACACATGGCTTCCTTGGGGACAACTAACCTGAATATCCTGCAATTCTCTGGAAATTCTCACTAAAGATCCTGTTGGCTTGTTGAAATAAACACCAGCTCTCATCCAGATCTGCTGGTCCCCAGTTCCACTGGTTACAATAACCAGCCATTAATGACATTAGGCACTATTGTTCTAGGTTAGGTCTAATTTAGGCAATGTTAAGCAGATCTACCTTTGAAATAGTAAGAGTGGCTTAATATTATGGTCAATAAACCAGAACTGCCTTAGCAGCCTTCCAACTGCACTTATACACTGGAAATGCAGAAACCTCCCAGAAAGTTACTTTGAAATGTGAATGTTAACCATGGCTTGTAAAACTTCAGCCTTTAGGCTTTGGTCAGAAAAATAAGTGGGTATTTTTCATTGCAGTATGATGGATACACTTCCTGCCCACTAGTAACAGGCTACAACAAGGTGATTCTGGCAGAGTTTGACTACAATGCTCAGCCTTTGGAGACCTTTCCCATTGACCAGAGTAAGGAGAGAACAACCATGTACCACATGAAAGCTGATATGATGCCTCTGCTCTATTGGAATGCACTACTTAAGTAAGTATTGAAGAGAAACAATCAGGTATAGACACCTGTTCTGGTTTAGTTCCTTGCTAGAATACAAGCAAAGTGTATCCTCAGTTGTGATCAGAACACCACCATAATGCTTATCTCTTCACAGTACAGTGTAAGTAAAGAAAAAAACTTTCCCCAAGCCCTACTTTGATAGTGAAAGAACTTTCTGTTTCCAGGGGATACTGGGGAGGACCAGCTCCTTTCAGGAAGCTAATGCATCTGGGCTTGAAGTAACTGCTGCCTCTCAGCATTGGTTAAAACCTTCCAAAGAAGCAGACTGGTTTCACACTGGATCAATATGTATCTTCCCTCTTGGAATACCTGGCAGACATTTAAAATTTTTTTAAATCAAGCTTTGGTCACTTTTCCTTCTCCTATGAATTAAAGCCTTCATAGTGTTCTTTCTGTGCTCTTTTATGTAAACTGAGGCCTTAAAAGTACTTTTGTATTTACACAGGAATCTGACCTTGCCTTACCCTATAGATTACTACAGGAATTGCTAGAACAATCATTACTTTCAAAGCTATTATGTATGTAAAATTTTCTTCCTGAACCTAAAATGATTTGTTTGCATCCAAGATCAATGCATGCACTGGATTTAACAGTGATTCAATACTAGTAAAATGGCCTGAAAGTCTCCAGTTCTCTTATTTTTGAAGAACATCAATCCTAATTTCTAAGCCTACCTGCTGCCTAATTCTTACAGGAATGCATGCAGAGTTTTGAAAGCAGAGAAGTCAAAGCAGTGTGTGTGTATATGGATACACACACTCTCCTAGGATAGTTGAGCCTCTTCACATCCGTTCCACTATAATGTTTTAACCTGTGACACTAGGAACATCATGAAAAGAGTCACCTGAGAACACATACTAGACTGAAGCACAATTTAGGATCACAGACAAGGGGCAAGTGCTTTTTAATTATGGCCATATAGAACTGAGTTTTCAAGGGGAAGGTTGAACAAAGTTGAATTTGGGAGTTGAGTCTTCACAGAAGCTGGAACTTTAGAGGCAGTCAGGTAGACAGCGTGGAGCAAACAGGAATCATCTTCACTCACAAGAATCAGCAGCAGCAGCTTATTTCTAAACAGAAAGATAGTTGTGAACATATTCTGAGTTACAGCTTCGTACTTATCCAACACAGGTTTTAAAAAGTTTGCCTTTGAATTGCAGCATAACCTGGACATATACCTGGGTGTTAAGCAGTTCTTCAATCTTATTCTGGATCTGTCCATACACATCATTAAACAGCTCCTCCTTTGATTTCGTCCCATTCAAATGCACTTAAAGTAAAATAAGAGAACCATAATAAAGTATCTCTGTAACCTTGCCAGATCCTCATTTAAATAGCATGCACCTAGCTGGCATCAGAGAAATACACTCCCTCCACCTGCTTTATCTCCTCTCATGCATCTAACTAGTATGTATTGCAGAGGTTTGAAAAGCAATTTCATGAAGTGCTTTTGTCATTAAAGACTTACCCACATCAACTCCAAGTTCTTCCATTATCTTCCTGTGCTTTATGTACATAGGCCAAACGTGGCCATCAAACAATCCAGGTGGATCCGGTACAGTGTAATTCCTTGAACTGTAAATTAAGGCATTGTTACTCACAAATAGTCTAGTAACAGCTCAGGGAAATGACAGATCCTTCATTGGGTTTCTCTACACATTAGCCTAAGACCATTGACTCCAGTTTAGTTTCTGAGCTTATCAGAAGTTACTAGTTAGCAAGAGCTGCAAGCATCAAGTTATGCAAATCAATTGCAATTTGATGTGCAGGTCCAAAGTGTTTAAAATGCAAAAGGAGTTCCCAAGACAGACTGATCTAAATATTGGTGAATAAACTCTTAAAAGCTTTAGCAGAACTTTGGTTAAATTAACCACCTGCTTATTCCTTTTGAAATGTAATTCAAGTTTTTATTTGCACTAAGAACAGCGTATGTGTGCAACAATACAGCCAAATGTAAAACCTCAGATAGTTTGAGACCTGGGAACTGTGTAACTGGAAAAGCAGCATGGGAGAAAGCCTAGTGAAAGGTGTGTGCAGAAACTGTTACATGCATGACACAACAGCTTGGTGGGAAGTTTTAGGTCAGTTTGGTGAAGGAAGCTACAGTCTTCTAACGCAGCATCTACATTTGCCTTTATCCCTTCTCATCTAAAAGCTTCAGAGAAACAAAATTTTGAATGGAGTAAGGTGTTATTGGGCTGGCAGAGAACTCAGGCAAGCTTACCTTCTTCTCCTTTTACACTCTTCATACGGAATGGAAAGAAAGTACCGATGGTGGAACACATCAATCAGTGGCCTGAAAGAGACACTTGTTTGGTTACACCTCAACTAATTAGTAGCAAAACCCAGAAAAGTAAAACTATATCCATTTCCTGTACTTAGAGCCGCCTTTAGACTTGTGACACCTAAACTTGGCAGCAGTCAATGGCAGCTGCTAACTCTTAGTTTAGAACAGGTCTTTTTATTCCCTTAAAGGTTTGCCCATTCCATAAAATAATGTAAAAATCAAAATGTATGAAGGCACAATTAATTACCTGTAGGTGTAAAGTAGGAAGCCTTCAACAATAAGAATGTGGATTGTTTCATCTCCTCCCTCCTTATCTTGCAAGATCTGGGCATCCAGTGTGTTGTTGATCCCATGTGAACGTTCAAACTTGACTGGGTTTTTTATCCAAGCATTTATGGTACTCATCATAGCTTCCATATCTAATGCACTAATCACTAAGACAAAACAGACACCTATCATTAAGCAGTAATTAAATATAATCTAGTGATACAGTCAGTACAAAACAGTGCACGTAAAAAAATAGTATACTTGAAGTTTTTGAGTTATGCTTTGAAAACACTAACAATGGCTTACCATCATACTGTTTAAACCCATCTTCAACTTCTATTTCATCTTGGGGCTGAAACAGTAAGAAGAAAACAAGCCTGCTTGGTCAGGACAACTACTGAGAAGCTCAATACCCATTTCAAAGCAAGATTCAAGACCCAAACCCTGAAGCTACAAAGGGGAAATCTTAACCCTCCACCAGGTTCCTTTGCATGCAGATAAAACGAGCAGTACGATAAAGCGGCCTGCTCCTCTATCTTCCCGCGGACACGAGCACGGCGCTCCCCGGGAAGTCGTGGGGAGCCGCTATAGCGCAGGCTTATCCGGCCGCCGCACGGCCCCGCCAGGCAGCGCAGCAGCCGCGGGCAGGGCGGCGCAGGGCGGGCAGCGCGCCAGCAGCGCGGGCGGAAGCCCGCGGGGGTCACCCCGCGCCCTCCCGCGGCCTGCAGGGGCGGGCGGCCCGCTCACCTTGAAGAAGTCATCCTGGTGCACCACGCTGCAGTTGGGCAGGGCCCGCATCAGCCGGCGGGTCAGGGTGGTCTTGCCGCCGTTGGTGACCCTGCGGCGAGAGCGCGGCCGTCGGGAAGCGCCACGTGGGGGCCGCGTCCACACCCCCCCACCCGCTCTGCGGCACCGGGAGGGGCCGCGACGAGAGACCCATGCCCGTCCCGCAGCCCGAGCCGCCTTCCCCGCCCGGTCCCGGCTCTCACCCGCCGATGCCGATGATGATGTTCATGGCGCGTCCGGCGGCCGCCCGGCCCGACTCCTACTGCCTGTTTCTGAAGGGCGGGGGGGGGACCCGGTGTCTCCGGTACCGGCCGTCTACGTGCCTGAGCCGGGACCCGGGCAGAGGGAAGGAAGGGGCCGGAGAAGGAGGAGAAGGTGGAGAGGGGAGAAGCCAAACGTCAACTGCTGGCCAGCGCCATGGTGGCTCAGAGCAGCAGCAGGGCCGGTCCGCGCCGCGCCGCGCGCTCCGCAGAGAGGGGGGGTGCCCGCGCGCGCGCGCCTTCCCCTCGCGCTCCGCCGCGCCCATTGGGCGGCCGCCTCCGCCGCCTAGCCAATAGGAAGCGGCGTGACGCGAACGGCTCGCGGCGATTGGCTGGGGCGCGCTCACTCACGCCCGGCCGCGTTACAGCGCGACCGCTTGAGGGCGCTCGACGGCCTCGCGCCGGGAAAGGGCGGAGGCGGGAACGGTGGCGGCGTGGCGCCCCCTGCTGGTCCTGGCGCGCAGCACAGGGCCGCGCACTCCCTGCCGCGAGGGCCGAGCTGCTCGGGCCCGGCGGAGGCTCGGCTGGGCCGCGCTCCCGACACCGGCCCGGTTCTGCAGTGAGGCGCTGCGCTGGGGCCGAGACCGGCCGAGGCTCCTGAGGCTCCTGAGGGAGCGGCGGGGCGGGAAGGCCGCAAGCGTGGGAGGTGCGCGGGGCGCCCCCTGCCGTTGTCCCGGGCGCAGCGCGGCAGCCCCGCGAGCATCGCTGCGGTCAAGGTCACGGCGCGTCCTGGGCCGGGCCGCAGCCTCGGGAGGCCCGAGGGACCCTGAGGGGAAATCGACACCAAGGGATTGATTCTCTTCTGTAGCCCTCTCGAAATGAGGGCAATTCCTGCTTTTCCTGCTTCCCCCATATACTGTTCCTTGGCCATCATGTTTGCTCCTCTACTGTGCCTGAGGAACTCTACCTTTTCTTGTTAAGGCTTTTTTCCCTTCTGTGAAGAAGGGGAATTTATGATCTTAGATTTTTTTTTTTTAGTAACATTAAATTTCATAATTTACAAGCCACTTAATCCGTTCAACATGTTTACATTATTGGCGGTGGGTGTGTTGCCAACCATTTGCTTGCTTTTCATGATTTTTACTGTTTCTTTCTGGTAAGCCTGCAAGCAAACCTTATTTGATTTCTTTTGCAGTTGTTTTTAACTTCCAAGCAGAACACATACTTCCGTCTCTTGGCTCTTCTTCTTATTTGATGGGGAACAGACATTTAGTTGAAACTAAATTTTTATTTTCAAGGTTAAGGTGATTTAGCTAATTTTTACTTTGAAACAGAGAAGCTGCCTTTGTGGTTTGGGGGTTTTTATGTGAGAGGGGGCTTTTTGGTTTTTGTTGGGTTTTTTTGTTTTGGTCGGTTGGTTTGGTTTTGAAGAGTTATTTTTTAAATATATGTGTCTACTTAACTTTGGAAAGAAGGATGTCCTCGTAGAGCACACCCCAATTTCTTAGGTTAAAAATCCTACACACCTAGATTATTGAAGGGCTCAGGTAAAACCTTATTCTCAGCTTTCTGTGAAGCTCTGGGATGATAGACCAATATATACATTTAAGATACATAGTGGCATTATTATATAGTTTGAGGAATGCATTGCTGTAATCTGTACATACACTGGTAAAATCAGGATGCTACTTCTAAGCAGCTATGCTCACTCTACAGCAGATTTAGCTATTTTGGCCCCAAGGTTCTTGCAAAGTCTTAATAATTGTTTTGTACTCTTCACCTTTTTACCAAGCAAGATGCACTCCAAGTTTCATGCTCAAAACTAATACAAGTTTTGCTGTCTTTTGCCACGCCTTGTCATTCAGATATGTAAACACACAACTGTTTGAGGATTTGAACATGATGTTGATGTCAAATGAGCAAAGGAGGGATAGTGAACAAATTAGAAGCATATTGCTTTTTAGAAAGGCATTTAGGCTGAAATACACTGCTCCTTGCATGGACTTGGTATTGACAGAGCTGGAATGAAAATGACAACAAGTGGGCCCAGCAGTATTCCCAGTTTAACGCTGAGCTGGGGCAGGGGGGTGGCAGCCTGTGACAATGCTCACTAACTGTACCCTCATTGTCCTGCACTAACAGCTCGAGGCAAGGATTTTACATGATCTGACCTTGAGTCTAAAGGCCAGTTGGGAAGAATAATTATGTTTAGTGATGTTATTTATCAACATTACCATGTGTCTCCCTTGTCTGTGCAAAGATTCAGGTTTTTGGTTCTCTTGGTTTGATTCAGGCCAATATTTTCCATTGATATTTTGTAAGCAAAATACAAGAAGACTTTGAATACTTCTTAATACACAGCAGTGGTAGAAGAAATTGATTGTTACACTCAGAGAAGTTTATCTCAACATTCCCAAAGCTCTGGGGCGCTTTAAGGCCCCGGGCTCCAGCAGGGCTGTGCATCCTGCCAGCACATCCAGCATCCGTGTCTGCGCGTGCTAGCCATTCCCAGGCCCTTTGTCTCCTCGCCTGGATGATACTGCTGCCATGGTGAAAAACAGAGAGAAAGAACAACAGGATATTGTCCCGTTCTGGTCTGGGTGCCAACTGTGACAAAATGTTGTTTTCTCCTTGCTTCGGAGATTCTTGTTGGCTTTTACTTGTCTTGGGTGAGCCTGGAAACATTAAGATGTTTTTGAAATTCTTCTAGTTAGTGTGGAAACCTTGAGTCTCCGGGAGCAAGGTGGTGTCCCATGCCCTGACACAAACATTCCTGTCCTGGGGGATGATTCTCTGAGTCACGCAGAGGAAAAGAAGCGTTCGGATGTAAAAGACAACAGGAAGGCGTTCAGCACGCTGTGTGCCAGCAGGACACCTGCAGAGCTGCCGCAGGGGTGGAAGTGAGCCACAGGCTGCATGGGGAGTGCTGAGAAAACTGCACGGCTGCACAGATCTGACGCCAAAGCAGGGCTCTATTTTTGGTCTCCGCTCTGCGTTCCTGACACCTGTAGGGACGCGTGAAGTGCACAGGAGACTCGAGCAGCGCCTCCCGGAGCGGAGGAGCCGCCGCAGGGCATGGGAGCGCAGCGGAGCGTTCTTGCTTAGCCAACAGGACTAATTATAACCCAGGAATATGAACTGTAAATGTGCTGAAGCTGCCAAGACGGGAGCTGGGTGTGTGCCAGCGCTTGAATGAGGACACACCATCCTGTCAGGACTCTCCGGGAGCAGCAGGCAGCGCCGAGGTACGCGCGGAGCCCCACGGAGGGGATGGAGCGCGGGGTACGGCAGGAGGACGGTAGGCGTTCAGCTGTTGCTTTGGGATGGGCAGGGTGTCGCATCCCTCAGGCTGCTGTCCGAACAGGTGATCTCTGTGCGCTGACACACTTAAGAAAACCTTAGCTTTGATGTGGTCTCATTAACATGCAACAAGCCCAAAAAAATCCACGACTAATGTGAAGTGCTGGCAGAAGCTTTGACTTCTGTATGCTTTTATGGTTGTGTGGAGCACTGTCCCTCCCTGTGGTGATAAACACCATTGTGAGGGCACGAGGTGGAAAATTATAATTGAGGCAGATAACGAGTTGTATTAAAACCACCCAGGACAAACTGGAATAATATAAGACGTTCTGCAGAAATGTCTCATATAGACTCCTTAAAACAAAGGGGCAGACATAACAAATGCTTTGAAAGATAAATTGCAGAAATTTAAGAATCTGCTTGAAGTGAGACATGATGAAATGTTAGGAAACCACACAGGTGAAAGAAAAGATGTGCTAATTACATAATTGTGGGACTACATAAGAAATGCCTGTGAAGGAGGAAATTCCTATGAAGATTATGCTGCTTTGTTATGAAAGCTTTAGTGAGGGTTCAGAAAGACTGAGTTGAAGAAACTATACTGTTTAACTTCTGTTAAGCTGTAAGCTTCAAAAAAATAACAACATTTTCTTTAAATGAACATGTTGTGGTATTGTTTTAATGATCTGGGATATGAAAAATTTGATAGCAAAAGCTACTCTATAACTCAAGGTTTGCTATGAACAAAGATGCATTAAAAAAAAAAGAAAAAAGTCAGTAACTACTAAAAGTTAGGCTGTCTCCTGGCTTCATGGTACTTAGAGTCAGTGAGTTTCCTGGTTGTGTCTCTAGTTCAGGATTGCTATGTTAATATTTTTATACATTCTGGGAAGCTCTAGACTCTGATGAATGGTTTTCTTGCTGGTATGCAAGGCTCTTCTTTTCTCCTTTAAGGGCTATTTGGAGTTGTAGAAGGCTCTTTGCTTTCAGCTCTTCCCTATCTAAGTAGAGTAACCATATCATATATAAGGCCTCAGTTTGTAAATGTTAGCAGGTTCACAGCTGATTTCTTCAAATCAGTAAATAATTCCTAAGTATTTGTTAGCTTTGTTTAAAACCAGATCACAGACTGTTAAACAAGACTTAATTCTAGCATTGATTTTATCACATTTCTATAAAGAACTTCCAATACTTCTGTGAGTAAATATGCAGAGTTCTTAACCCTGATTGCTGATGCGAACATAGTAATTTTAAATTGATGCTTCTCTCCTCTACAGGTATGTTTAAGAATGTAACAATCTTGGTTTAGTCTTAGGAACTGCCTATTGCTCAATAACTGTTACAAAACTTTTATATATTTTAATATACATTTAAATATTAATCTCTTTGCAGGGATACTTATCAGATGCATTCTGTGATCTCTACCAGTGAACCTGCACAAGCAATTCCTTTCTAAGCTCACCCTAGGAACTGCACTTGTCCTTGTACCACTCGAACTCCCAGAGAATTACTATTAACAAGACCTTTTTACCTACTGAGAAATATAATGACTGAGTTCCTGGTTTGTTTTAATTGGTGCAATGGTGAACAGCCCCCACCGGTAGGTAGATGCACAACTGCCACCGTTTATTGGATTTAAAATTTTGTCTTCCAGTTACATGGGAAACATTTTCATTACTGTTGTTTTGATTAGTTTGGGCAAAGTAATGCAAAAGCTAAAACCAGTCCTGTAAAGCTATGTTTGGACTGTGTGTTCTTTGCCAGAAACTTAGACAGAGTGACTTTGCAGTTCTCAGGCCCTGACTTTCCAGCAATAAAGAAGGCTTTTGCTAGAATTCAATTAGCAGGAATAAAAGTGACTTTCATAGTGTCTTACTGTGAGCAGTCTGAAACTTCAGCCCGCTTGCCATGAGGTGTCATTTGGGGTCAGTCTGGCTATCTATTTTTATCTTGGCTACCTGCTTCTGGCTGAAAGCTGCTGATGTTTTCTGAATGGAGACCTAAGATACCTTATTTTCTCATAGAAGAGGCGCCGGAGACTGGACCGGAATATGATAGGAGAGCCAATGAACTTTGTGCACACCGCGCACGTCGGGGCCAGAGAGATGGGTAGTGACTATTCCTCAGTAAGTGTGCACCTCTGGGAGAAGCACAGATAACCTGTAGAGCAGGTAGTGAATAAAATACTAGATAATTATAGAAGAGAGAAAAATTTTGAGGTTGTTTTTTAAGCAATAGAATAGCATTAGAACAGAACTGTCTTTTGGTTTGTAAACATGAGATACTGTGGGAGATACACTGAGCAGGAAATGCTCATTTCCTCAGTATCTTTATACACAATGAGAACCTTTTGATACAGATTCTATGGATGCACTTGATACTAGAACCAAATCACCTTGAAGTCAAAGCTGTGCCAGAGTAAGGGATATAAGAATAAGTGGATTTTCTATAGCAAAATGCATCTCAAACACTGACTTAAAATAGTATTTAACAGTCCTGGATTTAGTTATTATTTCTCCCTACTACAGATGGGACTCAGCACTGTAAACATATGGCCCACCTGCCCTTTCACATTGGTGACTTTAATAATTGCTCTGGCAACCAGAATTTATAAGATGCGTGTTTTAATAAGCTTTTTTTTTTCCTAGGCTGTGTCAATTCAGGACCACATGAAGTCTAAAGGCGGCTACACAAATGGCACTTCTGCATCTGTTGAAATATAGGAAATTGAGAGAAGGCTGAAATCTGCTCTCTCTTATGAGGACCCCCTGGACTGGATTGTGCTTTCATATTCTCTAAAACCTTGTTATCATGGAGTAGGGAGAGTACCTGAATTAAAAATAGGTCAGTACAAGCTTCGGTGTTCTTTACACAATATCTTCCGAAGGAATTATTGTAAATTATACTTAAAATGGTCCTTCATGGTAGTGTTGTAGTAACAACTGTAATTTGTCACTGTGGATGACTTCCTAGCTGTGGCCCAAAAGCTTCTCAAAGATGTCATATAAGATGGGATTGGAAGTCAGTATGAATTGTCTGGGATTTTGGCATCTGTCTTTTTCTCCTCTCAGGAAATGCAGAGGATATTTAATGGAAGGTTTCGCATGATTTCACTTCTTACATGGGCTAAACTGAGTTGCTAAGTACGACCTTGTAGCTGTCAGATAACTTTGGACCTGTTTTTTAGATGCTTTACAACCTAATGCATAAATCTTTTGTATTTTTTAATGCCTTTTGGTAGTGAAGGAACTCTAGGATAGTTAGCTGAGTCTGCAAAACACAGTGAAACTTCTGCCTTGCTGAGATAACACTTTTGTATCTAAAAATGGAGCTTTTGCAAACACTCTGACTCTCAAATGAGACTTCGAGCAAGAGATGTGTCCCTCAGTGACTGGGCTGCCTCCCATCAATGCACACACACTGCAGTGACTGGCAGCTGTTACTGCAACACAGCTAATTGTACCTACCAGTTAACTTCCAGTGGTGCTACAATATGCTCACAGCTGTGTGTTAGTTTTGCTTGACTACCATTGAATTTGAAACTAAACATGTTTAAGATCCCTCTCTTTGTTACCTCTCTGGAACAGTAACCACACAGGACTTCAAGGGATATCTTGCTCGTCCTTCTGGCTCCTTAATTTCAAGTCTGTGTGTTTTATATGAAATTAATCTTTTCTTGCATGTGGTGTAAGTGATATGGCCATGTGAAGGACACACATTTAAAAAATATTGTGAAAAGTTGCAAGAGTGTATTAAATGGAAACAGCATTTTGCAGAGTTCCAGCACTTCATAAATATTTAAGTAATAACCATAAATATTTAGACATACTCAAACTACAGTTTATTACTTAGTTCTTATTCATCTTTCTATTAAATGATATGACAAAACTGCTGAAGCAGAACTGGGTTTTTCTCTTACTCAATCACTGACAATTGTTCCCCAGCTCAAAATTGTGTATGACTACCACTGTAGAAACAGGAAATCTGCTAGCTCTCATGGGATTAACTAGTTACAAGTGTTTAAATTGCTGCCATATCAGCACAAGTTATGCTGGAAGTCAGCAAACTCTGCCCTTGCTCTCAGCAGAAGATAAGTTACAAACTTTTTTCCATTTAAAAAAATTTATAGCTGGCAAATCTTTTAACTTGTATAATTTTGTTTGTAGTTGTGATACTTCTTAAATCTAGGCTGCTGGCTTTGGTGAATTGTTAGGCTGCTTTTTCTGAGTATGCTAGGGAACTTAAAACATGAATGGTAGCGCTGTGTTTCTGTATATGCTCAAAAAAAACCAGCTTTCCCCTCCCCCATATTTTATCTTTTAGGTCCAAAAAGGAAGAGGGAGTATCACTTTCTGTAACAGTCAACAGCTGATCATAACATTCTGTAACCACATAAGAAGAATCTAATATCCATGTCTATGCTAGATCTTTACTCTTGAATTAGAATGCACACCGAATTTTAATATATTTTAAAATTAGCATAGTTAACTGTACATTTAGTTTTTGCAAGTCTTTTACATTTCTATCTTCTAACTTGAGATATACTCTAGCAGCCTAGTTAAGATACAGCATTTAAAAAAGCTAATTCCAGTATAGTGTTGAGGAAGCAGAAAGAGGCCAAGTTGTTTGAAAGAATAGATTCTAATTCATCTGCTATTATACAATTCTAATTCATCTGCTATTATACAATGTTAATGCATTCAGTCATCTATACCTGCCCAGAAAAAGTGGTGATAGGGCAGTTGTCGTGAAGAAAATGGGCTGTCTTTTCTTAACATTGTAAGAAAAGACATTGAACAGGAGTTAGGGTTTCTTGAAGACCCATTCAGTAGATTTAAAATGAGTGCTATAACTAGAAATAAAGGAGCTGGTGAATATTTCAGTTCTTCTCTCTAAAATAAATGAACAGAAAATTTGTTATTAAACATTTATTTAGAGAAAAATCCTAGTTTTGATCATGTAAACCAAGCAGCACTATCTGGTATGAAACTAACCTATTTTCATCAGACTATATAGTATTATACAGGACCATAATAAAGTGCAACATAATTAAAAATAAATGTTTTGCTATTACATTAAAAGTGTCATCACTTTAAAAAATTTAACAAACGTAACACATATCTTAGGGCTTAGGTATTTTTTGTTCTATATTTAGAAACTTTATGTACCTGTAATCTGTCATGTAACTCAGTATGAGCTGATCTTAGTTATAATAAATATGTTGAACTGGGCACTTGCACTCTTTTCATATTGTGGAAAATCTTGATACTTTCTCTGCACTGAAAACCTGTTGGTTTAGTGGATGGATCAGCATGGCTTGAACTTTTATTGCACAGAATGACATTTCTCCACTAGAGAGCACAATTTTACATCAAGTCTTCTCTATTCACTTACTCCATTGTGGGGTTTGGTGGTTTTTTGAGCTTGACTGAAATAAAATACAGAAATAATACCAATTGATCAAGCTTTTTAATCTACATTGTAGGCTGAAGGCCTTGCATCAAGACAATCAAGAAATATTGCAACTCTGACATGATGACATTTTATAGTTTCTTTTTTTTAGTCATAAGTAAAATAACTTGCAAGCAGAGCAGGATCAACTGGTTTTTATGTAGTCTGGCAGAGTCTTAGCACTGTTTGCTTCCTTGGGAAAAAGAATTTGGGATGGCGAGATATTTTCAATTTTTGCTGTCTTATCCCTTGATGTTCCCGCTAGTCTTTACTGACTGTTCCATAATACACCTGTGGTCAGTATATAGAAAAGGTATTTGTCTTTTTCACAGCCTAATATGTCTTTTTATCTCCTGCAAAGCAGCTTTATGCAATTATAGGGTGTCAATGATATGCTCCAAGTTGCCTGTGATATGATAACTTGCAACCCACACACATGGCACCCATACACTATTCCTTTGCATGCTCTTGCCATATTGGATTACCAGGTGCTGTTACAGCTTCCACTCTGTATAGACAAACAATGTTAAGAGATTAATAAATACCCTTAATCTACTATGCCAGTTACAATAAGCAGTTACAATTTGACAGTGTTGAATTCCATGTTCATGAAATTCATTATGTTACTGTAAAAAGAAACTCCAATCTGTCAGTGAAAGATGATTAAATGGCTGCTCCTGACCATGTTTGGATTTACTTTGCTGTCAGCACTGTGACACTGCCTTGAATAGCCAACAGTTGAAGATAAGAACAATCTTGTCTGCCTTTCATAATTGCTGTGGAACTACAGGAAGAAAACAGTGGTGTTTTACAGTGGTGCTAAGACATTCTCTGGTGAGTGTGTTCCTGTAAGGTTTCCAGATACTTTGTGGTTAATGCTTGAAATTCAAAATTTTAGTTGCTTACCTATAAAGGTGGAGTCCTGAGTGCCTAAAGAGATGCTGTAAGTGGCTGGTGCCTGGACTTCTACAGAAAAACTGTCCTTCCTTCATACACAGTGATTTGTCTGGCACAGAAGGCCCAGGGTACTTAGACCAGTAATTTTCCTGTTAATATTTATGTGGTTACACCATAGATGTAAAAGGTTTCTCGTCCTGTACAGAATAGGTCCTTTCTAAGAACTGTCCTGTATCCTCAAAAGAGCATTAAGCTGTGGAATTAAACCTTTCATCACACACAGCTCTAAGCCAGTTTTTCTTTGCTGTGTGAAAGCATAAAGTCCCCTTGTTATTGCTTAACTCTTCCTACTGCAGGGAAGGTGTTGAAGAGCTAACAGGCTGATCAGGAACTACAGAAAAATGAGGTATGGAAGTGAAGGAGATTTAGCCACAGAGAGGCAATGTGGTGCACGTTAATAAGGAAGGAGCAGGGAGCAGAACATGCTCATGTTGACGTTTCTTATCTGCAATGCACAAGACAGCTTTGATATCAGTTGGAAAATACCCATAATATGTGCATAATTGGTATATGGAGGAAATTAGGCACTTAAATGCATGACTAAGCTGGGACTTTGAGACACAGATTGCCAGTATAACTTTAATGAATGGTAGTATCCTCTTCCTGCAGTGGCTTACAAAGCTGTTTTCAGAAAGTACAGAGCCACCCACAAGGTAGCTCTGGTTTCAGCAGTTGCAGACTGACGTCATATTTATGTTTGAAATACAAGGGGGATTTTTCTCTTTTTTTTCTGCTACATGTGAGGTTGCAGATGCTCTAAACGCCAAGGCTTGCTGCACTCACTGGAACATTAGCCAAATAAAAACAAATTAAAAAATAGCAGTAATAAAAGTGTATCTGCTTTTGGTCCACTGCACTGCCAAAACTTCAGGGAAATTAACTAGATCCAGCTGATATTCAGATTCCAGGCATTGGGAGGATATGGACGGGTTGGAGTGAAAGGTCATGAAGAATTCCTTGTGCCTGAGGAAGGTTGGGTGACGGTTTGATGGACTCTGCAGACTGAGATACCAGAAGATCACCATGACTATACCAGATTTCCATTAATACTTTTTCTCCTGCTGTTGTGTAGAGAATGGAAAAATGAAACAAAAGAGTGAAAGCACTTTGAGTAGACAGGGATGTTACTGGTATGCGTTCTTGTGCCAAAAAAGCTCCCAGCCTGAGGTGCTTGATACTGAACTACAGCTCCTGTCTTCACCTGGGAGCTCAGAGATGAACAAGCCCATAACTAAAAGCTGTGCCCTCTCAGGGAGAATGAGGTCTACAGGACACCCATGGCATGGTCTGCTTTGGCCTCTGCACTGCCCAAACCCGGCTTATCAAACATTGCAATATGGCTACTGAACACCTTGTGGTAGTCACTTGTTCCATACATCCTGTAATGTATGTGCATCCCATTAGCATGACCAACATCCTAAAATGATACCCAAAACCTTAGTCTAAATGGAAGTTCTCTTAACCTAGGTTTAATGTAAGAGAATAGTAAGGGCTGGACAAGAACAGCTTTGAGGTATCTATTGAGACCTCTGCAATGAATTACTCATGAATTCAAGGCCACAAAACTGTGTTGCAACTATTTTCTTCCGTGAACATTTTAATTTTTTTGTTGTTATTAAAACAATGTAAATGGGAAGAATATTCTAACAAATATTACGTTTCCTCTAATATTTGCATATGAATCCAAACTGAATAAAACCAAGGTTATTATTACTAAGGGCCCATCCTAATTCAGAGGCAAAAAAAAAGTTGAATCATGTCTTTTACTGTTTTAATATATTTGTTTTAATATATATGTATATATCTAGACCATCAGTACACCAGTAATGTGTAAGAAAATAAGCCATTCTTTTAAACTGAAATTAGTATGATTGCTCTGGCTTACTGAAAATTTTAAAAATGGACTTAAAATGTACATTTAAATCACTGGAAGATAATTGAATGTGCTTTTAAAGCTGACATTGGACTGTACAAGTGGATGACTAATTAATTTCGTATTTCTTCATCAAAGAGCTAGAAAAAGTGGTTACAGGATTCTTTTTATTTTATATACAATAGTTTATTTACATGCATCTGATCTTGCTGGTGCTTAAGAAATAGGTGTACATTTTACATAACTTACCTGATTCTAAAGGTGAACAAAGACTGCCCTAATAACCAGTAATTAGTGAGCTGTGTGTTATTAAGGATTCATAGATCTGACAAAACAATGGTATTTATTCTAGTCAGAAATCTTTTTTTAAAAAATTGATCAAATATATGCAAGTTTGAAAGTCTGGACTCAACATGAGCTGAAGCTGCAGATTAATGGTGAAAGAAATACCCTTTTAAATGCAGTTACCCACATTTACCCTTGCAGTCTCTACCACCAGAGAATATTAAAACCTGACTCAATGCCTTTAAGGGTGTGACACAAGCTTAACAATGTAATTCAAAAGTAAGGTTTACAGTGCTTCATTACTGCATGCTAATGGGGCCTTGCTGCATAATGGTGTGTGAGTAAAGCTTTCGCTTGTTTCTTTCAACTAGTTGTAACATTACCTTGAAAATGCATTTCAATTAGTTATTCACTCTGCTGCATCATATTCAATGAACTAGGGTATCTCTTCCTTGCAGAAATTCATATTTACTGGTGTTCAGATAAGGCTGTTGGTACATGGGGGAAAGTTGCTAAATGTGTTTGCATGAATAAATAATTCTTAAATGCTGTCCTTTGTATGTTTTGGATCAGTCTCTTGCCAGGAGATACAGATCCCACCGGGCTGTTGCACATGTCCCTATCGCTGCCATGTGTGCCTGTCTCACAGAGACAGCAGGCTTCAGCAACAATGTTTCCTGTACCCAGTTAATCGAGAGGTTTCACAGTGTTATTTTGCTGTTTTGTTCCAGACTCGAGCCAAAAAGCTGTGAAAATATGAGGCACTGAAAGAATTTATAGGATGGAATAAAATGTTTTTTGGTTAAGCTATTTCCTTTTCCTCATCACCTGCTTTATTCTGTCCTATTATTCTACTGCCTACTAAATTTATTAGAAATATGTGTAACATTTGGGTCAGTGTTCTTTCTTAGTTCTTAGAAATTAATACATGTTAAAAATTCCTTCATCCCTTTGAAGCTTGTTGATATTGATCAATGAACCCCAAATCCCCTCTATCCTGATACTTGTGTGACATAACTGTTTGATAAACAGAGTCCAGTTGCTTTTGCAATCTTAGTCCTCTAAAAATTATGCAATGTTTCTCTAAAACACCTAATGCTGATAGCCACCCTTCCACATCTGCCTACCTAGGAAGGAACTAGCTTCTGTTTATGGCATATTATGCAAAATTAACAGAATAGACAATAATTCAAAGTTAAGCTATTGGAAAAGCAAATTTAATTGCAGAAGGAAATACAGGGAAAGGAATAGAAAAAAGCAGATTGGTTGGGATAAGTTTACTGAAAAGCCAAGAGGCTGATCATTATGAAAAAAACATAAATTAGCACTTAACGCAATGTTAGGATTAGGAGAACAGCCCTGGAATCGATGGTATTTTGGATTTCTTTCCTTGTGAATGAAATCATTAGTGTTTAGAAGTGTGTGTAAGTGGTGGAAAACTGCAGAGGGAAGGAAAGGATAATTCCATTATTCCCATGAAGATTTCAATAGATGCATAGTATTGTTCAAGCAGTTTATTTTCTGTGCTAATTGTTATTTAGATTCAGTTTCCACTTTCTAACTAATATCCTCAATGCTTACATTATCTCCATTCCTTAACATTTTTAGGGATGCCTTAGTTGAGTTACAGATTTTATTCCATGCTGATGTTTTGGTTGGGAAAGGGATTTTTCTGAGCATGCTCTTCTAGAAAGGATACAATTCTTGGTACAGAGCTGTAGTGTCTTACATTGTTTATGCATATTGTTCATTGCAAATAAGGAACTTGAGGTTTAAAACTGGAAAAAAGAGAGAAGGATCCTTTAGGCTTTGAAGTCATTCTTCAAGCTCTGAATGTTTTTATAGCCTAGATTTCTTCTGCCTGGCATTGGAAATCACATACATGAACAAAATCTAGTTTTCTTGGTGTTGAAATTTGAAAATAGATCATGTTTTTAGTTTTTGTTACATATTACAGCTATTGGTAAAGACTGAGGACTACTGAAGTTGCCAGTAAAGATTACCCAAGAAGTTTTCACTGATATACTAAACCCCCCTGAAATATCCTAAGCTGATATCCTAACCCTCCTGCCCCCCTCCACAGCTTTTCAGTGCAGGTATTTCTAACCCACATAATCCCACTGGACTGCAGAATATGTGTTTAGTGTAAAAAATGTTTTCACACTATCTTTAAACAATCATCAAGGCAGGGGACATCAAACCAAGCATACACTTTTGAGAGAGCAATTTCCTTTTATTCAGAGGTAATTGTATTCCTTTCTCCTTGGCCCATTTTTATTTCCAGCTAAGAATAAAAACTGCTGTGTTTTCCTGGGGAACACAAGGAGAAGGATTACTATGTGGCAGGACGGGACATGCTGCCATGGAATCTGATCCTGGGAGCAGCTACACACTTGTAATTCAAATTAAACACTTCTTCCATGCCCAAAATACAGTGTAATGTACATACGCATAGCTCATTACAGATCACAGAACTGGCAGATTTATTGAAGTAAATCAGTATTCATTTGTCATCCAGATCTTGTTAGACTCAGAAGAAGAGATAGTAGTTGGCGTAAAGTGTCATGGTTACTCTGACAACAGCACCAGAATAGAAACACACAGATGGACAATACTAGCCTGTTTTTTTAAATACCAGTTCTGCATAGAATATTAATTATTAGCTGTGTCACAGCGTGCCATTATCTGTTTAACTGTTTAAGCACATGAAATTGTTAGACGCACTTTTGCAGGTCAGCAATTCTACAAGATGCACAAGCCTGCTGTGTTGCTGATATAATGATGAATTGCAGATTGTCACTAAGTGAAATAAAAAGCCCTTCTGTTACCATCAAAATATCGGTACTGATCATAACACTACTTATTTACAGGTATGTAAACATTACTCAGTTTTTACAGCAACAGAACATCTTCTTGACAGTTTGCCATAATGCAGTGGGGAATGTTCTCTGGAGATGTTCTATATGCCTTTGCTCTTAAATGCGCAGAGAGGGAAAAACAATGCGTGCAGGAATCTCCTTCCTCAGTAGTAATAACTAACAAACAGTTTGTGAGCAACTCAAACTGAGTTACCCACTGCAGGCTTTGATTTACTGGTGCTGAGGTGGAGCTCAACTCTCACACTCTTCCATCTTCCTTTCCCTCACACCTCCGCCGTCTCAGTGATGGCCACATTCCCTTCTTTCTACAACAATCTTTCTTATCTTCACCCCTTCCTCTTCCCTGTGCCGGCTCTTCGGCAGGGGGCGGACCGCGGAACCAGCGCTGGAAAACCTCCAGCGAAAAAAGGGATGTTGAACAACTTCCTTTGCTGGTAAATCACGGAGCTGTTTCAGCCCGTCTCTTTCCTGGAAATCCTTGCTGGTTCTTACATCTGATGCATCACAGCCCTTTTAACACTTTTGAAATCTGACATCTCTGAAATGCGCTTGTTGGGTTGTTGTTCTTTGGGGTGGTTTGTTTGTTTGTTTGTTTGTTTAAGAGCAAACAACGCAAGTTCCTCACTCTTGTGTTACAGGTCACACTTTGCTGTTCCTCGTACTTGTTGCTCTCACGTACCACACCCTGCTATCCTCACCACACCTCTCCCCCATGGCTCTGCGAGGGCTGGACCGAGGCGAAACACTCGGACCGCTTTGTGTCGGGAGACGTGAGGCAAACGCGGCCGTTTCCTCTTACTTGTAGGGGCTCTGAGGACTTTTAGTGAGCCCGTCAGTGCCTAAAACATTGGGAGCCACTGCGTGGATGGCCCGACACGCTGACAGCCACAGACCCCCTGCATATCGCGGCGGAAGAACACACGGACACAGCGGCACGCAGACTCCCGGGGGCGGGGACGCGCAGCCCCGTGCCCGCCCGGCTCCCGCAGCGCCGCCCCGCCGGCAGCGCCGCCCCGCCCGCCGTGCCCGCGGCGTCCCGGGACCGGCCGGCGGCAGCGGCGGCCGCGAAGGACGGAAGAGGAAGTGGCGCCGCGCCGGGAGCCGGTGAAAGGCTCCGCGGGGGCGTGCGGAGCCCGAGCCCAGGGAGGCCCCTCCCCGAGCAGCCGGCGGAGGACGATGGGGGCGGCCGGGCTGCCGTGGGTCGCGCTGTGGGCCCTGCTGCTCCCGCTGGTAAGGACGCAGGGCCGCGCTGCCGCGCCGGCCGGGGCCGAGCGGCGCCCCTCGGGCCGGCCCTGGCGGATGGCGCTGCCTGTCCCTGCTCTTCACTGCCGGCCCAGGGGCTCCCTCTGCCCGCCTTCTCCCCCGGGCACGGCGGGGACGGCCCGCGCAGCTCCCATCTCCCGTGGCTGGGCTGGGCTCCCCCTGCCTCCGAGCGCCTCGGGCTTGGCTGCAGTGCGGCCCGGGGGGTTTGGGCCTCCTGGGCGCGCCTCGAGCGAGGCCTCTCGGTTCCCCCCACCGGGCCCGGGGAGCTCAGGCCGGGCCAGCTCCGGTCACGCCTTGGGAGTTGAGATAACAAATCTCACGGGTGCCTTCGTGGATAAATATGGTGTTTAAATTTGGATGCGGGAAAGGGGAAAGCTCCCAGTGTGTGTATATATCCTGACTTTTGTCTCGTTCATCTTCAGTTTTGGTTTCGATGTGGCACACATTCGCCGCTTCTCCCTCTCCACAGGTGTACATTGCCGTGGAAATCTGGCAGACCACCTTCTGCCAAATGGGATAGTGAAATGGGGAAGTCAGAAACTTCCATAATCTGCTTAGGCAGTATAAAGGACATGTATGCATTAAATGCTGTTCCATTAAATTGTTTTGTTGTTGAGGTTTTTTTTTTTTTTTTTAACTTAATTTTAACAGAATTTATCTAGTTTTGGTAAGACAGGATGCAGAATACTTCTTTCCTATGTAGGAAGTCACCTTTGGATATGCTCAGCAACAGGTGCACAGTACAGTCTCTTAGTACCTTGAGAATGCCTTTGGGGGTAGTTACTTGTCTCCCTGGCTTTTCCTGAGTCCCATGTAGCTGTCACGGCTGTGTTGGGGTTTTTCTGAAGCGTGGTTTTGCCCTTTACTCCAGTGGTTTGCTGCTGCTGCTGACATGGGAAGGGGCTTCTGCCCTCTTAAAAGACTCCAGGCCCTGTGTCCTGGCTCCTCCTTTGCTCTACAGATGCAGCTGTAGCAGTGATGAGTGTTGGACCAGGTCATTCTGCCTGAGGAGCAGCCTCTTGGCATTAACAGCATGGGGAGTTAGGTGTGGGGAAGGATCACTGCTGCTCTCTGAGCGTGGGCTCCTGTTCTCCTGGCTCACAGTGCCTGCAGGGAGGGAGAAGGGCCGATTTGTGTGTGTCACACGGCCACTGGCAGAACAACAAAATGATGGTTGTTCTGTTCATGGCTATTTTTTTCCCCTGCCTTTTTATGTTTCTGTGGGTTTTATGTTGTCACTTGCTACAGACTACCTTCTCACTAATCTGTACCTTTGAGTTTCTGCATGTCTTATCTAGGTACTAATTGTGATGGATGTTGTAAACATAGGCTTGGTTTGGTCTCTCTGTCTACTGGTTCATCTGATTTCCTGTATTCTGTGTGCTGGAATTACTGGTACACTCCAAAACTCAGCAGTCAGTCCAAGCTTATATCCCTGCAGTGACAGGGACACCTTTGGAAAATTAGGGATTGAGACACAGAATGAGACTTCTCTATCAAAGATAAGGAATTATACAACAAAAATTTAAAGGTGATAAGGGAAGGAAATATGATGAGAGAAGTACTTGTCAGAAATAGGAAGGAATTTGTTTAGAGGTCAGGGGCCATTAGGAATTGTCTGAACCTGAAGGGAAAGGAGATGGTGATGCCCCTTAAAGTAAGGACAGCTGTCATGCCTCTTCTCCATGGGAGTGCTTTTATGCCAGAGCAAATCAGCCAAGGGAAGCAGGTTAATCTTTTCAAGAGATATTTTTGTGATCACACATTTAGTCTTGTTCTTAAGTAGCAAAATTGAAAATGTGCTTGGTGAGAAATGCATGTATACTGAGAGTAGGATTTGTTCAGTGGCACAGCTGACTGCAAGGCCACCTACCGTGGTCTATTGTGAAAGGATACTGAAGCCAATAGAAAGTAACAGGACTTTAGCTGGATGCAGGAGGATTTCCCTGGGGATGTACCAAGTGAGGCCTATCAGGCAGCATTTCTTTTAATTTTTAACTTAGAAGTGCTGTCTCTGGAGCTCAGCAGTGAATAGGTGTGGGTGCACGTCATGCTCAGGTCCTGCCTCCCTCCACCTCATGAGGATGAATTGTGTGCCCTGATTAATCCCCAGAGAAGGGAAGCTTGCCAAACAAAACATGCATATCATATAAGCAAGTAATCACTCCTAGGTAGATTTATGCTTGTGTAGCGTTAACACTTGATTTCCTGGAACCCAGAAAACACTTATTATTCTATTTGGTGAAGCAGAAAGAGGTTTTAATGGATGTAAACCTTTGGGGTTTGCACCTGTTAGAAGTCTTTTAATTCACCATTAGCTTGTACTTCTAGGTGAAAGCATTTAAGAGGGAATCCTGATCATTTTTGTGCTGATCATAAATCATGGACCAATTTATTTCAGCTGACAGCTGAAGAACTGTTCTGTATTAAACAGTTAATGTGCTCAGGCCCTTTGACACAGTTCTCCCAGCAGATGTTCATGCGCTGGGGCCAATATAATGGATTCCTCTGAAGAAGGTTTTTTGCTATTCAAACCAGGCAGACATAAACCTCTGAAATAATATCGTCACATGCTTTTATTTTCTCTCCAGTTCTCCCTTGCTGCAGATCTTCTAGTGTGAGGAGAAATGCCTCTCTAGCACTGTTAGTGCTTAGCATTGTGTATCTGTTTGGGCTTTTCCCCCATACCCATGCCTACTTCTAGTTTAATATGTTAGTGTTTTTTTTATACAAATTTGAAATTTGCAGCAGGATTTTTAAAAATTATTTTTTACTCTGATTATGCTTCTTGCAGTTGAGGTCTATTCCAAGACAAACAGTTGAAATAAGAACATCTTCCAGTTTTTTTATGGGGATACTTTTTTCAGATGCAAATAATGTTTATTTCTTTTGATTGCTTTATAGCAGTAGCTGCACTTAATCTTTAGTCTGTTCATTTATCCACTTAGACACCTGACCTTTATTTATGCCTGGGGAGAAGTATACATTCCTAACATGATCAGAAGTTTTAAAATTCAGCTGTATTTGTAAATAACGAATCATTATGTGAGGGACTCTAATCTTAAGAAATTTCCAGTATTTCCTTGACTACACAAATTCTTCTTATGATACACTAGTTGGTCTCTTCGTGTTTACAGTTACTTGACAAAAAATATTTTGAGAATTGTCGTATGATACATATATATATATGTGTGTGTGTGTATATGTATATATTACAAATACATACATATATCTAATACGTATAATCCCCTACTTTCATTAGTAGGGAAAATTCTAGAGTCTGTGAGGAAGGAAGACTCTAGAACTTAATCTCTCTTCCATGTACTCTTCTAATTGCTTTCCATGTAAAATTTTACACTTTTTGGAAGGCATAAGATAGAGAGTCTGAAGTAATTTGCTTTGGTTTCTTGCTGGTATTCTGCTTGGTGACATGAACTCTACATGTCATAAATACACTGTATTTGCAAAAAGGATAAGCAGCATTATACAGTAACTAGATTCTTACTAGCTTTCCAACCTGCTCTCCACCTCCCCATCTCTCATGGAATTAATTATTATGTAAAATAATGAATTTAGTAAATTCCTTTTCTCCTAACAGGTCTTCCTCTTCATAAGCTTTTTAAAAGAATGTTTCCATAACTGATATTCTGAACTTGGTGTAGCTCAGAAGTCTGTGATCTATTGCAGGTGGCTGCTGATGAGGGGATCCTGCACGCCTCTGGAAGTGGAGTGCCTCCAGTAACTAAGGATTACTGCATCATTTACAACTCTAATTGGGTATCTCTCCCCAAAACCTTGGACAATGCTGTAAGTAGCTTGTAGTCATACTCTAAGAAAACTGGAATGCAGTATGAATTTGTGTCAATTATAACTGGTCTTCAAATTTTTGAGTTAAATACATGCTACACTGGGTATTTGCCATTTTGGTTCATGATGTCCCCTTCCCCCCAAATAATAAAAAAAAAATATCAGTAGTGAACATTTCTATCCTTTAAAGAGTTGGCTTCTAGAGTTTACAAAGGGAATACTCTGTGCTTAGAACCAGTTTTTGTATATGTGTTTATTGATTTATGTGTTTATGTATTAATTTAATCCTGTTAATTTTTTTCCTTCAGATGTTAATCCTTATGTCTAAGTTTTATATTTGGGAGTTAAAGTTCTGTTTATTTGTTTACAAAAATAAGCAAACTTCTGAACCTTTTTTTATATTGGCTCATCAGTTTGATGTACGGTTTAATTGTCTTGAAAACAGGTGATTTTTCTGTGTAATCAGTTTCTTATATTTAAATTACAATAACTACTATATTTAAAATACAATAACTACTGTGAAATTGCACTTAGAAATAGCCAGATTATTTCAGCTCTATGCTGCTCTAAATGTCCCTCAGTATTGCAGGCTGCAGAAACTGCTGCTGTGCTTTAAAATTCCTGAATTATTCTTTTCTGTTACACCTCTTCCTGGCAAATCTCCAGTTAAAGAGCATAATAATGTAGTCATCTGGATTAATTTGTTTGTAATATCAAATTTCCTACTTTAATCACATTCCTTTTCTTCCTCTTTCTCTGCAGACTTTCAGGACTCTGGAAAACCTGACTTCTACAGTCCTCTGCAGTTCAGCTGAAGTTCCTTCTGGCTTAATGAAAGACAAAGCAGTTGTAGTGATGAGAGGAAACTGCACTTTCTTGGAGAAAGCAAGAATTGCACAAAGTTTGGGTGCTAAAATGCTTTTGATTGCCAGTAAATCTAGGCTGGTGAGTTACAACAAACAGTTTTCTTCTGCACTGAAGTAGTGTCTTGTCTGTTTGGTCCCATGCAGTGTTGCGCAGGGTAAGCTGACAGAAGCCCCAAAAGCAGAGGACCCTGAGCACGTGTGGGATTCCAGCACGAGTCTTTACCCTCCCCACAGAGCTGTGCTGGTGGGGCTGTGCAATGCTGGCTTGCATCAGCTCAGAGGAGCTACAGAGCTGGATTTTTACATGTTCCTTGTATCTTCAAACATGTTTCTGAATGCAAATACTTGTCTTTACCATTCCCTAATTTTAGTGCATTCTGACCTCCGTGTCAACTAAGGTGATACTGTTTTAGACCTGTGTGATAAAAATAAGCTAGGGAAATGTAATCCAAAACTGGAAATAAATAAAGGTCTTGTGAGATCTCATTGCTTTTTTGTTCTCCATTGCAGATGCAAAGTGTATGTACAAATAGGTACAGTTTATGGATTTGTGTGATTATCACAGAAAGTTCATCTTGTTTTAGAAGTGTAGAAATTAAAGACAGTTTTGATTATCCCTTGTAATACTATAAAAACACAAGAGCTGTATGAATCCAGATGTGTTGGTGGTATCATCTGGTTTGATTTAAGACATCTATCTTTATTAGTGTTTTGCAAAGGGTGATGAATGAGCTTTTTTGTTTTTATCTTTCTACAAATACACTGAAATTGAAAGGATAATCTGCTTTTAGGAATGTAACTTACTTTGTAAATAGGCTCAACATACTCTACCACTTACACTTTCTCTTTTAGTCTGCTATTTCAGACAACAAGACTGATTTTGAAGATGTGACTCTTCCAATTGCTCTTATAAGATATAATGACATAGTAGATATGCAGCTGGTAAGTAACAGAAGTCCAGCATGTTATGGTTGTATAATCTTAAGTATTTGAACAAATAGATTAATTTCAGGTCAGGTGTGAATGTCTGCCTGATTTGAATGTGCTTAGATACTGCTTTCATTCCTAAGTTCACATTTAGTTGTGAAAGTATTGGTCTTCCTAATCAGGTGAACAAGGTTGATTTATTGATTAGAACACTGAGAATGGGAAACACAATACCTGACTGGAGATGGGGAACCTTAAAAGTTTCCTGCTGAACAAGATAAGCTGTCTTCCAGTAGACTTGGATACAGCTGCAGGTGCCTGATACACATGAAGAGCTGTAGCCTGAGAGGGCTGTTCTTTAGTGCAGAAGCTACAACAGCTGAGCTTGTAGCTACTGGCACCAGAGCTTTCAGGCAAGCAGCACCTGAGCAGGTTGGTTCTTGAGGAAAGACTGAGAGTTTTTTGCCTTTGCCAGATGATGAGCTCCCTCTGCACAGTGTGACAGCATCAGCTGAAGAGTGGTTAGGCAGTGTAGTTTGAGTTTCTGCTGGTGAGTTGATGGTGAGATGCCAAATGCATGTTATTAAAATGCAGCAGTTGTGCTGTCTCCTACACTTTATAAGCAGGGGAGTTTATTTTGGGAGTATTTGGAGTTTCTTTTCCTTGGCATGTAATACTAGGATAACAAAATATTGCACAGGGTTTTAAGGAAAACAGTATCTTTTCTTCAGTGTGGCTTTTTCTGTTGTTATTATATTGTTTTGGTTTTTTATTTAGCATTGAATAGTTTTGCTAAGCAGGAGCTGTGTTGCACATGTTTTTCTGGGGATAGCAGAGGCTAGCACTGTGTAGTCTTAGCTTCTTGAGTTGAATTTGCAAGCTCACTTCACCATTTCTGCTCTTAATCTTCAGAGCTGCCATGGGAGGTTGTGTTAGGTAAGTATGCAAACTGAAACTGCCTTGATTGGTAGGACTTTGGTTGTTTACTGTCGTCATTACAGATAGGTACTTGCTGAGCACTGACATGACTGAAGGTTTGTGCTGTCTTCAGACTGCCACAGCCTTGATAAGGACTCTAGTTGGGTTCAGGTTGTCCTCTGTCTTCAGATTTGTTTCTTCAGTCAGATAAGTGTTGTTTGCTTGCTTGAGTGATTTTAGGATGCCCTACTAAAATGGACAGGAAGTAGGGCAAGTTAGGTCTGGATCTTCTCTGCACTTCTTTATGCCCAGTTATACTTGGAGTGGTGTGACGTGGAATCACTTCTGTAAAGCTGGAGTAACTCACCAAAGCACCTCTGCTGTAGGTTGGTGTGCCAGGTGGTGTCTCATACTGCTGCTGAATCAAATAATTCATTTTTGTCTTATAATGAGACTGCCTTCATAAAAGTAGTGAAGAACACAGCCTAGACTACAAGTGATCTTTCCTGGTTCTGCTCTAGTTCTTTGCCAAAGCCTTCTGTCATGTCACTGGCAGCTGTTATTTTGAATGATATGCACTGTTTGGAATCCAGCAGCCATTGTACACTTCCAACTACAGTTGCATTTCTTGTTTAACTCTATTTAAAGCTTCCAGCTTCCTCCTTTTAATTAGAAGAGAGAGACGGCACCAGTCTGAGGGCAAGTAGTTTGTATAAGCATTCTTTTTACTTGACAAGTAAATAATCTGTTAGCCTTCACCATTAGAGCCAGGTCTGTTAAGTTTTGATAGCAATAGCAGAGTGTTACAAACCTTTTGGTCAGTGGACAGCTCTCTTGCAGATGTGTTACTTGATGCAGTCTGTTCCATTCTAGTGCTCTGTGTGGTGGAAGTTGAGACTTAGGAAGTTTTTAGTGAAGAGAGGAATCATAGGAGCAAAAGGAAACAATTGCTCTAGAGTCTGATGTGAATTATACTTTGTAAGATTTATGAAACTTAAAGAACAAACTGGATTAAGATATATTGGAACTGAATACTAAAAATATATAGGCCTCTTAGGGTTTTTGGCTTTTTTTTGTTCTTGGTGGTGTATGTTTGGGTTTTTTTTTTTTTGTTTCTTTGGTTTTTTCCAGATAGAGGATGCTGTGATTTGAATAGGGTTTTTTTCCCCTTTAATGTTATGTTGCACTTCACACAACTGAAGTGTTTCACTAGAATTTAATGTTATTCCTTGTTTTCTGAACTTACATAACTTCGGGCAAAAAGAATGATTGTGACTTCTTTAGCCTGCAGAAAGGTTATTATCTGTAATTATAAAATTTAGATGTTGAAATGATTCGGCTTTCTTCATCTGTGGCCACTGTGTACCACTCTACCACTGGGCTTCCCATTCAGTTTTTTTAGTGCCAGTTTGATCTTTCTGAAGCCAAACCTGTCTGGCATGTTCTTCTCTTTCTTGCTTTTATCTCACATGCAGACTTTAAACAAATTTGGGGGTTTTATTCTGCATCTCTGAAGTCTGTTCTCACTGCACGATTATTTTAGATGTCTGGAGCTACTTTAACTGCAACAGCAAACTTGTCTTCCCTACAACTTTCCATTTCCTGTCAAGTTTTCATCCTTTGTTTTTTAAATCTCACCTTTCAGTCAAATGGAAAGCACCTTGGTTTTGCTTTCAAGATTTTTATACAGTTCAGTACCACTTACATCTCAGTGTTCTCTCCCTTTTTCTTCTGCATACTTCAGCTGATTGGTTTTGTTTTCTTAGGTCTTAATTTTTTTAAATAGTGTGAAATTGCTTTCTTTTCATTTGAATCCATCTCAAGACATGTTGTGTTAAGCTGTTGTTAAATAACTTTCTGCCACCTTAAGCTGTCACTGCGTTCTCTGTGAAGCCTCATGTCAGTCTCTGAACTGAGTTCTGTGGGTTCGAGAGCTAGAGGTAGATCTGCTGATACCTCGGTGGACCTGTGAGTTGTATTTCAAGGTGACTGAGTTAGATGTGCTTTCCTGCAGAGCAGATGGCTTCAATAGCACCTGGTGTATTTTGGGGAGGCATTTGGGCTAGAGGTACAACTTCTCAGAAGTGTGGAAAGAATGCAAAGAGGTACCATTTTCTCTTGTGGTATCTCTGTATTTACACAGGAGTAGTAAAAGATTTGTTTCCAAACCTGACCATCCTGAAAGGTAGCATGGGAAGCATTGCTTCTTGGCAAACATATGACACGTCTTGTGCAGTGAATTGAAAACTTCCTCTTAGCATTGTATAGATTAAGAGAAGGAAATCATGATGTACGTATTGTTGGAAAATAAGCAGTGTAATTTCTTTGTTCTCCTTATGAACCAGCTTGTATGTTATGTTTCAGGTGCTTGGAAATGAAGTCAATGTGACTCTGTATTCACCACCTTTGCCAGAGTTTGACTACAGTATGGTTGTAATCTTCCTAATTGCTGTGTTTACAGTGGCACTGGGAGGCTACTGGAGTGGAGTAGCAGAACTGTAAGTTGGTCAAATGGAACTGCTTAAATTACATGGACTGCAAAGCTTGTGAAAACTGTCAGTATGATCAGTGAGAAATTATTTTCTTCTAGGTTGGTAGTTAAAAAGTTAAAAGACCTAAGTGCAATTAGCTGCTTTGTCATGAAATGTTTGAGCACTGTAACCTCTGAAAAATCACCAGAGGTCTTTGAGGAACATCAGGCATATATTGTAAAAGTTCCTGAGGGATAATGCAGCTCTTGGGAGGAGGCATGAGTTAACATTTTGACAAATTACCAAACACTCTATAACTGGCATTATAATTTTCCAATATCCACAATAGAAATGAGGTATTTTAGTTACACCTTTCAAGTGCAGTGATTCAGGAGGTAAATGCATACTGTATGTGGTGTCTGTATTGGTAGGGATCTGTACAGCTGCTCCATCCCAGCTGGCTGTGCAGCACTCCTGTCACTAGGAGCAATGGGAAGCACAGTTTGGTTGTCTGGCTGGCTCCAGATAAAGTCCAACCTGGCTTATCTGCTTCAGTTTTTTGTTTTATCTGGTGAAGAACAGAGCCTGGGCAGCAGCATCTCTCGGACTGGGCAGGGACAAGGAGGCAGCAGCAGTCCCTGTGGAGGGAAGAGGGAGTGGCAGTGCACAGTGTGGCAAAGGCAGGGGAAATAAGGGGTACTGGGGGTTTCTGCACTGTCCTTGAGAGGTGTGCAGCTTTAAGTGATGCACAGAATTGTTACTAGTCTGGGGTTAAACTGGCTGTAGCTGGCTTTTGAGAGCGTGACATTATTCTGCAGTATTTCTTGAGTGGCTGTGTATGCTAAATGGGCCAGTGTGTGTTGCTACCTTCAGGGTCTCAGTGGTGTTCTGGTGCTTTGCTCCTCAGCACAACAAGGAGAGGATTGTATGTGATAACAACAGCTTCCTTTTTCCCACAGTTATGCAAATTAGCTATTTTAAAGAGATTAAAGAATTAGAAGGAGGGGAGGTATGTACGTTTCTTTTTTTAAAGGATGGATTTGATTATACTTCTTTTTCACCCTGCAGTGCTGCAGGGTGTGGCTGCACTGAATGCTAAAATAACAAAATGTGGTGCTGTCTCCCATATTAAAAATACCTAGATGTAATTTATTTAAGTAGTTAAAGTGCTCTTTCATAAATCTAGGGTGAGCTTATTTTTTTAAAAAAGCTGCTTATTCAAAGCATGTCTTCTGAGAAGGTGATTCATCTAACAAGGTGCCCTGCTCCTGTGGGTTGCTCTCTTTTGAAGGTTGCTGTTTCAGTGCTGAATTCAGCATTTGGTCGGTAGGTCCTGGAATTCCTCAGGAACAAGCTATCTGATGGGCAATTTGCACTAGGTCTGTACTAAAGACTAGAAGGGCTCTCTGCTCAAAGAACAAACTCAGCACTTATTTTGCATGGTGAGGTGTAAATATGGAGTATGTATGCACAGAAATCTTACTCCCAGTGAAAATCCGCAATCATACCACCTCTCTTTCACTTACTTTGTAAATATGAGGTGTAAGAGTAAAAGAACTAGTACTTAACTAGCTTCATTGTGCTAACATGAATGGGTTTTGCAGACACTTAAAGTCTAGATGAGGTTTTAAGAGTGTGCAATACATATGGTTTTGATTTATTGTAGACATACTTATCAGATGCTCCACATTAAGCCCAATAAATTTTCTAATCAGAGGTGATGCACTAATAGAGCTGAGTGTGTGCCTCCTGAAAAACAGTTCAAGAGTGTACTACTACTTTTCTTCACATGGGTCAGGGTTTTGGTTGGGGATGCTCCCTTAAAGTTGGCAATTACCACAGCATTGGAAAGGAGCACAGTTAAGAATCTTTTCCTTGTGATCTATGCTGGGTTGGAAGTACTTGTCTTCATTAAAAAATTGAGAGAAATTCAAACAATAACCATACAGTTTTCTGTGGGTTTACGTCTAATGATAGTATGAGGGACTAAACTGAAACCTTGTCAGTCTAAATGTTCTATAACATCAGTTTTGGTCATAGTAAAACATTTTCATAATCTGTCATCTGAGGTGTTTGTTGTTTTCTTAAAACAGTGAGAATCTGAAAGCAGTAGCAAGTCCTGGGGAGAGAGAAACCCGATGGAAAAAGGAAGAAAATGTTACTTTCACCCCTGTAACAGTTATCTTGTTTGTTGTCATCTGTTGTGTCATGCTGGTCTTACTTTATTTCTTCTACAAATGGTTAGGTAAGAAACAATGAATAATCTCATTTGACTTACTTTTCTACATGATATTATGAAGTGTTTAAGTCTGAAAAGCTAGATTTCTAAACTAAAATGAATATAACTTTTTAAATTATTCTCTCCATGTGTGAGTTGAGGGTTGAAAGGATGCAGTTGCTACTTAAAGGAGAGGTTTCTTCAGCTGTCTTACAAAGACTTCCTTGATAGTGCTTGTTCTGAATGAAGTCATGTGGAAGAGAGGTGACTAATAATGAGCAAAAAAGCCCCATGATTTATGTCAGCATTCTTGAGAGGATAGCAGTAACAACCTAGAAGTGTTTAGAGTTTGCTTGATGGGACCATTTTTTGCTAGCTGGGGTTTGGTGTTTGGTTTTAGTTTTTTGGTGAGGATCTGGCTAGAAAGCAATTCTGATACCTCTGAGTCAAGGTTTTGCTTGATGAGAACTTGGTCATGGCAGAGACACTCAGAATTCAGTATTTTCTATACTCAGCTGACTATAGTCTCCAATGACTGTTGAGCACTGCTCTAACTGTTAACAGTTTATCATAGAATCACAGAATCCTCAAGGTTGAGAGAGACATTCAATATCATCCAGTCCAACTGTCTGTGCGGTACTGTCACTGTAACCCTTAAACCACATCACCCAGTGCCAGTCCAGACACCTCTTGACCACAAAATATCAAATGTATGTTACTGTGTTTATTTGCTGGTTTCTGTTTTTTTGGCACTGATTCCTGTCTTCGTTGTTTTGATTTAGTTTATGTTATAATATCAGTCTTCTGCCTGGCATCTGCAATGAGCCTGTACAACTGCCTTGCAGCATTAATGGGAGAAATCCCATTTGGACAGTGCAGGTATTGTGCACCTTTCACTTATTAAAAATGACAGGCTTCCTCTGGGTATTTTCTGGTTGCTACTCAAGGCAGCATGGAAAGATGAGAACAGTTTGACAAATTGTTTCCTGTATGGTTTTAGTATGTGAGGTAGTTACAAAAGAAAATTACAAGCTGCTTTATTAAATATTAAAGGTATCTGTAGCATAATCAACAGTTAAAATAGTTGTAGATTTGCTTCATTTCCTTTATTTGAAAGCATTCTGTAATAAAATTTGAAAGGCTCTGGTTGGCTGTCAGAGTTTGGTTTTACAAAATTCTGGTTGTCTGTCATGTGTGCTTATTTTACTCATCAAGGAACTCTGTAAGGGGAGGATCCTGCACATTTGATCCTGTTTGGAGCAAGTACTGTGCTATAGGCAGCAGAGGAGTTGGGTTGAGAACACATTGTCAGCTTAAGGATGTGTGATAGCACAGGAATGTGTTTTGGCTGTTGCAGGCTTTCTCTTTTAATTTAATTATTTTATTTTAGGATTACATGTTCCAACAAAACCATTGAAGTGAGGCTTATTTTTCTTGCTGTATTCTGCATAGCAGCAGCTGTTGTCTGGGCAGTATTTCGAAATGAAGATAGGTAAGTGGTGCACTCTGACTTAAGAGTAAGGGGAATAATTGGTGTTAATGAACTTCCCAGCATACAGCTAATCCTGGAGCACAGCATCCTTCTAAACTCCAGTGCCAGTTTCAAAAAAGTCATGAAAGTATTTTGAAGCTTAACAAGCATGGGAGTAATAGAGAACAAAGCAATGTAAATGAGCTGTTTGGTAATTTGAAGTTCTAAAAAACTATGAAGATGAGGAAGAACTAGCATGATTGCTAATGGTTGCCACAGAAGAAAAGAGGTGCAGAATAGCATAGGGAATA
Source organism: Anomalospiza imberbis (assembly GCF_031753505.1). Classification (NCBI taxonomy): domain Eukaryota; kingdom Metazoa; phylum Chordata; class Aves; order Passeriformes; family Viduidae; genus Anomalospiza; species Anomalospiza imberbis. The sequence continues at coordinate 10,213,698 of NC_089693.1, read as the reverse complement.
GCCCTGCTCAGCAGTAGCTACAATATCCCTGTGTTATCAACACTGTTTCCAGCACAAATCCAAAACATAGCCCTTCCCAGCTATTGTGAAGGAAATGAACTCTATCCCAGCTATTGCCAGCACAGTTACCTGTTTATGATCAGAGACTGGTATTAACTGACCATCTTGAAACTAGGACTTCTGTGGTTTTGCTAGCAGTAATTCTGAAAAACACATTTCTTGCTTTCTGAGAAATTTTCCATGCGATTTCCAGAAAAATCTAGATTCCAGCAGCAGTTTGAACAACCTGTAAAAATGTTTTGGGTTTTTTTTTTTCAGGTGGGCTTGGATTTTGCAAGATATTTTGGGAGTTGCTTTCTGCCTAAACTTCATTAAAACACTGAAAATGCCCAACTTTAAGGTACTGTAAGTTGCTTACCTTAAGAAAATATTCTACTACCATCAATCTGCAAGTTTACTGTCAGGAAGTAGGTTTTCAATATGCAAGAAATATATATTAAAAATGTAATCTTTACCATTTTTAATAATTATTAAAATAAACTAATCCTATTCTAAATGTTATGCTGGATTAAAACACATGGCACTGTAATGGTACCAGAATCTAGCTGTGTGATACTTGAAAACCCACAGTAATCTTTTCTTCTCTTTTTTTTTTTTGCCAGTCCTGTGTAATACTTCTAGGCCTCCTCCTTCTATATGATGTGTTTTTTGTCTTCATAACACCATTTATCACAAAGGTATGTCTGTGAATGTACTGTAAGAACAAAAATGTCTGGTCATTGGGAGAATATTTTTGTTTAACAGGTCAGTGTTTGTGGTGTTCTCAACGTGGAAAAGCTGATTTCCATTTTTTCCCATGTAAGACAACAGTGGCCTAAGTTTTTATGGCAATTCGTGGTCAAAAGTAAACCATCCTCACTTAGTGTGAGGGATAGTGTGATCATGAGAAACTACTGCCCTCCAGATTTTTTCCTTCTTTTGCTTTAAATACCCATTTATTGGAATATGCTCTTGTACTTTCTGCAGTGATCACTTACAGTGTGGTATGAACTGTGTGCAAGTGTTAACCTGCTTTTATTTTGAAGCAGAAAGCTCATGGCAGAAAAAGCTGACATGTTTTTATCTAAAATTCCAGCTACATCTAGTGGACTTGTTGTTTGGGGTTTTTTAACATTATTTTAGGCTGGACTACATGTTTTTACTGTCAAACAATACAGTATAATACTGTACAATACTGGGGCATTCCCTTGGATAGTCAGGTTTTTTGCAACTCTGAGTTGTAAGTGGGAGGTACAAGCAGTTTTTGCAAATGTAGTATGAAAGTTTTGGTTCATTAAACCACTAACTTTTGAAAAATAACTTTAATTTCAGAATGGGGCAAGTATAATGGTTGAAGTTGCAGCCGGTCCCTTTGGAAACAGTGAAAAGGTATGAACAGTTGTTGTAATACGTCCAGCATTAAAGTACTGACTCTGTGTAGCTAATTCATAGTGTGCTTTTCAGCATAACTTTCTCACAAAATATAGCCAGCTTCTGCTATTTTCTTTTAAGTATTAAATGCCTGTTGACTTGGGTTTGATCCTAGAGTGATGGAAACTTGGTGGAAGTCCCTACTGAACGCTCAGCTCCCCATGAGAAAGTAAGGATTGTATTTCAGATACTGGATTTTTAAATTATTTCCTCTGAAAAGACTGTTCTTTTGGGGAAAACCTTACTGTCCAAATTTCTCTTTAGGGCCTGGATATCATTGATCAGTATTCTATAGTTAGGTTAATAATCGAGATTTGTTATTCCTGTTACAAGGTTAAATATGGTTTTAACTTTTTTTTTTGTGTGTGTGCATATTATTTGTAAATCTGAAATTCCAGCTTACCAGTTGCCTTAAGCTTTATCTACTTTCTATGTTGGTTTCTGGTTTTTACTTCAGGTTCTACCTATTTTGAAGTCTGCATTAACAATAAATTAATTATATTTAAACTGTTTATTAATTCAAGCAACCAAAAAAATCCAGAACACCAGAATACTTTAGATGAGATTTATGTGGCTTTTGAAATAATGTTTTCCAGTTACCCGTGGTTATTAGAGTGCCTAGACTTGAACACTCTGCATCAACACTCTGTGACTTGCCCTTTTCATTGTTGGGTTTTGGAGACATTATTGTCCCAGGTGAGCAAATGTTTTTGATAACTATAACTTATGAATAAATATTTTGGGTTTTATTCTTAGCTGACTCGCAGAGTTTATTCACAGGGTAATTACTAAATCAAATGCAGCAGTTTGCCTTGATCAGTCAGTGCAGAATACAACAAAAGCCAGAGTAGAAGAAAGCTCCCTATTTTATAGAATACTTAAATAGTGAAAGGTTTCTTATTTTCTATTGTACTGGATTGAGTAAATAGGTAAATCCAGTTGTCAATATTAACTAAATTTCATTAAAATCTCACAGAAAGTAAATATTCTGTGACTTCGTAGGATTTTCATATCCTAGACTATGTAATTAGAGGTGAGGTAATGTAAAATGTTTTTACAAGTTTTTCCATCTTTCTCAGAAGAACTGAATTTGGCCATAATTGGAGTCCTGAGCAAATTACTTTAAAGGAGAATGTGCAGGCAAAATTTCAGAATGTTAAGAGTGAGCATTAGAATCCTAGAAATTAAAAATAGGTTGTTACACTTCTGTATTAGAAAGCTGAAAATAGCACAGTGCAGTTAGGTTGCTTGAAAACCCCAAACCTCTAATTCCAAGCTTGCTTGGCTCATATTTCCATTATGCTTTTTTCTGCGTTTACTGTAAGATTTCTTAGACTGGTTCTTGCCTTTACAGAAAAAATATTGGAAGAAGATAAAAATACTATAATAGGAAGTCTTACTATAAATTCTTTTATGCTGCTTTCATTTGGAAAATTGGGGAGAAAAAAAATCATGACTAAATATTTCATTAATCCTTTTCCTTTTTAAATTTTTTTCCCTTCAAGGGCTTCTGGTTGCCTATTGTCGAAGATTTGATGTTCAAACAAGATCATCTTCTATATACTACATTTCCTGCACAATAGGTAAATTGATATTTCAGCATGGTTGTTCTTCGTGGTAGCTTTTTTATAAATGGCAGGTCTAGATGTTTTTTTTTTCAGGTAAGGTTCAATGTTGTCAAGAATCTCTGCAGAAACTCTTTTTAGTGTGCCTACTTGTACTTAAGGTGACTATTCTTTATGGCAGTGAGTTGCTTTGAGAAGTCTTGCAAATATAGAGCAGCCTATTGTGTCTCTTCTTCAGTTATATTAACAAGGAAAATATTGCTTAAAAAGAAATTGTCTTACTAAATGATTGACCTAATCTAAAAATTCTCCTGTTCTTGATTGTCTATGTATGAATGTCTTTTTATAGCTTATGCCGTTGGCATGGTGCTGACCTTCATTGTTTTGGCACTGATGAAGATGGGGCAGCCTGCCCTTCTCTATCTTGTACCATGTACACTCATCACAAGCTCCCTTGTTGCCTGGAGGCGCAAAGAGATGAAGAAGTTTTGGAAAGGAAGCAGTTACCAGGTAGCCTGGAGGCCTTGAGTATTCTGTTGTTAATTCCTTTGAGTATATGCTTCTCTGAGAACTTGATGATAGATCACCTGCAGCCCAGTTTCTGCAAGGTTTCCTGTGATATTCTGGAACTTATAAGGAAAAGTAGTCTTTACTCTTAGAAAATCTTGGTCTTAGTGGTTGACATGGCAGAAGAAAGCTCAAGGGAGATGAAATAACTGGTCCAGTATTCAGGGAGGAAAAGAAATTTGTTCTATCTGCTTTGAAATGTTTTCTTGTATTTTAACATTCCCCATCTATCATCTTGATGTGGTATAACATGAGTCACTGAACTAAACATGCAGACTCCAAACTGCACTAGTTCTTTATTAGAGACAGTTCCAAAAAATGGGTGATCAACTAGAACTTTAGAAACTTTCCATGCATCACCGGTGGCCTATGGCATCAGGATTGTATGGAGCATTCAGGAACAAAAGAGCTGGGTTGTGTAACTGTTTCCTATCACAGCACACACTGTGGGCACACTGCCTTGGATAGTCTGTATTTCCCCCTTGGTTATGTCTAACAGTACCCAGGCATTGCAGTTCTTAACATTTCACCTGTTGACATGTGCACATTTTCCCTGATGTGACTTGCTGTAGTAACTGGGTGTGCCAGTAACCCTTGTGAGCTGGCATTTATCATCAGACAGAGCAGTCTCAAGATTACTCTGTGTTTCGCTTGAGACCTAAGTTCAGTATTGTTTGAACTGATCATCACCTATACCTAGGGCATGTTGAACTTGGAGCTTGGATAGGCTGTTCTGGGAAAAGGTGGGTGTCAAGTTCATGGGGGATAGAAGCAGCTCCTGCTTTTTCAGGATTGGAAAGTTTAGGTAGGTCAGTGAAGTCCAGAGTAATTCTTGTAAAACTACAGGCACCAGCTCCTGTAGTATTACCAGCAAAATGCTACCTTTTGTTGATCTAATACACCACAACTGCTTCAGCTGGAGGTTGGCTTAGGTGTGAAATTACTCAGATTTTCAGCTTTAATTAAAAACCCTGTCTTTTTGTTTACAAAATCAACTCTGCCTTTCATAGGTCCAGTGAATAGAAATGTTCCTCTGTAGGTCAGAATGAATTTGGTTTACTGTGCATTTATATATAAATTGGTGGCTGTTTTCTCTTCTAAAATAAACAAAGTCACATTTATAAAGCCCAGTAACTCTGGGTTTGTTGTGGGGAAAACACTTGGCAATTTATTTTCTTCACTTGAGTTCTGAGTAAGATTGGCCTAAGTAAATTTGGCAGGTCTCCTTAGCAACAGAAATTTCTTGCACTTCTTGTAGCAAAACTCATACTTGAAAGAATTATGTTGCCATAGTAGTTATTTCATGTCCTTTCAACTGGTTTCTTGAAGGATTAAAACTACTCTGAACTTCAGCTTGTTTTGAGTTAGATGACTTCATTTCTAGCACAATTTAAAATGTTGATTTCAACCTCCCACTATACCATCCCTGAGTTAGACTTCTCTGTAACTGAGCCTGCAATTGAGCTCTGTGTAACTTTATTAACTTACATTTTTCTATAACTTTCTGAAGAATATTTTTACATTAATTTTTTGTTCCCAGAGACTGTTACTCAAATTGCACTCTTGAAAAGCTGCAGGGTTGATCTTTCTCATATGTTGTCCTTCTTATCTAAAAGTGTATTTTGAACTGTCCTTACTGAACTTACAAACATGCAAACAAAACCCCAAACAACTCCAACCCACAGAGCTCTAGGGTTGAAATCTCCAGCTTTCAGTGCTCACTTTGAGGAGGAAAAAGATGGAAAGTGTCAGAAGACAATTTTTTTGCTACATCAGTGATTGAGGCTTGGGCAGAGCTGCTCTGTTGACAAGGGTGGCCGGACTTGTGAAGAGGTCTGATTTGCCATCATGGGAACAGAAAAACCTTGCAGAGTTGTTAGGGCAGAGTGTCCTAAGAATAGGGGTAGAAGAGCATGTACAGTGCACCAGGTGACTAAATTTCATAATAATAGTCCATTAGATACCTTTTTGGAGTTTGGGGTTTTTCTGATTTTTTTTTTTTTTGTTGGTTTTGTTGTATATGATTTTAATAATGGAATGAATTTTATTTAGGTATCGGACTCCTCCAGGACGCCTTTGCTACAAGGTGTGATTATGGCCTTCTTTTAATGCAACTTTATTAATAGTCTTACAGTTTCTTTTTTCTTCTTTTTCCCCTTCTGCTTCCTCTTTTCAGTCTTTTTTGCATCTACCTCTTAATTTTGTATAAATTACTTGGTAGAAGAGGGTAGAACTGAAGACAAGATACAAATCTGTATTCACGCTTAAGTCTTCTGGAGTTTTTATTTTTTTAAAGGAGTGCAGGAAAACATAATATAAAGTAGCAATGAAGCGGTGATTCCTAAGCCTGAAGGCAGGCTTTGTATGCTTCTCTACTCTCTAGCTTCCCAAACTCTAGGACTGTGTTCAAATATTTGCAGTTGGTGTTAGTTCCTCTTCTGTTACCTATACTGCAGTCCTTCACCTGATTTTTGTGTGTCACTGCGTAGATGTGAAAAACTGCTTAGTGCTAAACAACAGTTTTGTTGTCTTCTGTTACAACGCTGAGCATTATAAATTTGCCTTTGGTTATCATGTCTGCAGCCCTTGTGTCATCCTCGTGCTCCACAGTGTCCTTGATGCTGTCCTGCCTGCACTGCTTGCATGGGCTGGGAGCAGGGGCTGGGGCCGGCCCTTGTGGCCTCCCTGCCGCAGCACGTCTGGACTGCAGCGAGCTTTGACCTTCTTGGCAGCAGCTCACCACTGCTAACACTGATGGCATTTATTTTTGCTGTCCACACAGCTTGCAGAGAGCAGTGCAAGCTTTCAAATTTCAGCTTCTCGTGGAATTTAAACGTTTAAATATAATCTTGAATTATAGTTGCTGGAGTTATACATCTGTTTATAAAGCATAGGGTGTCTGCTCTGAAGACAGTTTGAGATGGTGAATTCTGCCTGTGTCTTAAATTCTCAAATAAAAAGGACTTTTCTCATTAGCTCCTTTCTTCTAAGAAAGAGCACTTAAACAATTTAAATCTCATTAAAAAGTCTTAATAATAAAGAAATTAGATATAAACCAAAGATGATATTAGGAAGTGGGAGGGGTTGAGTGCAAATTAAAAGCAGATGGCTGGACTATTTTTGTAACTTAGAATTCTTCTGTCCTGCTGTGCACACTCAAGTTCTTGGATAGGTTGGTTAAAATCACTTTTTAAGTTTGTACTTTATACATATGACAAATACTTGACTCCCCAAGATAGCTCTGAGGTCCCATAATTCATCGCTGAGGTAATTTCTGTTTCTGCATAATGATGCAGTCTTAAATTCTAGTTATGCTCTGTGTGGCTCTTTTATGGTGTAGTCTTGAGCTGTACAGAGTTGCTGCACAGAAAACATTTTAACTATTCACTGAAGTGCAGAGATTTATTGGAAGAGTAATGTACTTACTTTCCTGCCACCTAACTGGCAGTATTGCTGCTGTGAAGTGTAAAATGAAGGTTTGTCTAGGTTTCTGGATTGCTTATACTCTTCATGGATGCCTTCATGATAAATTCATTTAACACTTATTTTCCAGTTGTTGATTTAATTTTAGAATACTGGTTTTTTTGTATCAGTGCAATCTATGAAATAATTCTAGCAAAATCATGAAAAATATAGTGGCCTAATGCAACTTTGAAGTCTCCTCCATGGAGTAGTCTTGAAACTTCTTGGAGTTTGTCAGTTTGAAGTGTTTAGCACTTCTTATCTGTCTTTGAAGTAATAAATCAACAGATTTGTCACTGGCATGTTATACAGCATGCACCTGCTATTTACTAAGTTTTATAATCACATTTTTAGATACATGCAAATTCATCAAAACTGGGAGTTGTTAAGAATTCCATGAATGCAACATTATTGCCATGAATCTTGCAAGCATTTCTGTGCATAGGTGCTGTGTGCTCTTACAGAGAGAAATTTGTACTATCATTTCTAGTTTGGCTCTGTGGAAGTGGTTTTTTGGGGGGTTGAGTTTGCTAGTTTTAGTTTTTAATAGTTCACCATGTTAGTAGATAGGTTAAACAAAGATGATTTTGTTACAAAGCTATCTTAACACCGCCCCCTTAAAAACTGTCAGAAATTCAGATGTGAGAACAAAGCTTCTGAGTCTCTTCCACTTCAGAAATGTTTGTGAGCTCTCCACAATGTACAGTCAGATTGCTTTGCCTCGTTCTTAGCTTAAAACAACAGCTTTGTCAGGACTGTAGCAAGGTGCCTTCATCTTGCAGCTGGTTATTGTAAAGATTCCTGCAGCTTCTGCTGAGGCTTTAAGGGAGGGTTGTCCTGAGAGAATCCACAGTGGAGATACGTGTGTGGACAAAGCTGCTCAAATGCCATCTTGTTCTTTTAGAGAGGCACCTGGTGTCCCCAGCTTTAAGTTGTGGGCTGTTCTTGTGTGTGGAGGAAATACTAAAAATGGGGTGGGGGTGGCTGTTTTAGCCTTGAAACATTTATATAAACGCCCTCCCCCCAAACACCCTTAGAGTTTTACAAGGCATTTGGTTTTAAAGTTAACTTGAAAATCTGATTATTAAGTGGAGACTTAAAAATTTAAATACAGGTGCTATCTCCAGCATTTGTACAAAAAAAGAACATTTTTTGCTGCTTAATGCTGTAGGATTACCATAAGAATCTTTGACTTTGGAATACACTGAATTATTGCAAGTACTTTTATTTTTAGAAGCATCTTGCAATTGCATAGGAAAAGACTGTACAAAAATGCTTAGCAAAATTACTTTCTCTATGCCAGCCATTAGAGGATCCTCCCTAGGCTGAAGGAAGATATATGGCATGACTTGATGTAATATGGTACTGTGGGGGGAGGTTGTTCTTGTTTTATCCTGGAAACGAATACTTTAATCCTCATTCAAAGGGATGGTTTGAGTTCTATAATTGTAGGGAGTGTTTTGCTTTGGGTGACTTTTGATGTGGATTTTTGGTCACAGTGTAGAGGAAAATTCTGGATATACTGAAATAAATGCAAGATTGTCATTAGCACAAGAACTGGGTATTCACTGCTGTGCTGAGTGTGTGTGCTGCTGCTCTAATTCAGTCCTTAAGTCTATTGGCAAGACTGGTGCCTGTCTTAGTTCTTACTGTCATGATTCTGGAACATGAAGGGATGGTTGTGGAAGACCCCTTTTCTGGTATTAGATTGATATTGTGGCCACTGGGCTCTCCTAAACCTTACCCAAATCCCACTGACTTGTTTTTTGGAACTGTCATCTTGGTTTACTGCACAGCATGCTGTTGTGGCTGCACTGTGAAATAGCTTGTTTAAGCAGAAGTGCTTTTGATAAGGTATGTTTGTGTACTCTCAATGAAACAATTCTGGTGGCATAAAAGAAGGAATGACACAGAGCTGGGTCATAACTAGAGAAGAGAAAAATTAATGGAACAAGTCTTTTTACCCTGTACATAGAATTACACCACACTAAAGTGTGTACAACACAGCAGTCTCAGAGCCTGGATTTGTCCTGGCAAGGATTCTGAGCAGGTGCTAGTAAGACAAGAAAATAATTGTGTGGAAATCTGCGCAGCTTCGATCAGAACCCACACAATGAGCAGCTGTTGCACAGAAAGACAGGCAGGATATGCCACGATGGAAGAACGTAAGTAGGGTTTCCTACCCTTTGATGCTTAAAACATCATCTCCTGTCCTAATAGTCCTGCCACTCTGGGCATATGAGCTCCTTGGCACATTTTGTTGTTTCAGCATTAGTTGTACTACTTCTGTGTCTTCTGTCTCTGGCTGTCAGCTACCCAAACTGTCCAGTTCTTGGCCTCTTGTTAATTATGCTCAATTCTGAAGCCCTCAAAACTGATGGTTAGTTTGTCACACTAACAAACACGTGTATTTCCTCTGTAATTCATTCAATGCCTTGTCCCAGGGGAAAAACCAGAACCTTCATTGCCTCCAGCAATACAACAGTGGATAGGGAAACAGGCTGCTTTTTAGTCAGGACAACTACAAATTTGTTTTGAGTTATTCAGGCAATCTAATCAGTTTACATCAATGGCAAGTAGAATCAGTCTATATAATAATCTGGTTTAGATTCTCTCCTGATGCAGGACCTTAGTTCCATTTCCTTTATCCTTTCTGAAATAAAAGGAAAATTTACAAAGAAATGTGACCACTACAGTTAATTTTGACTGACTGTAATATAGGTAGCCTTTACAGCCATGAAAACTGAAAGTTAGTCTTTTCTGTTCAAGCTATTGCTTGAATTAAATTCTGTAAATGTCAGGTGAGATCCTAGAGTCTACTTCCAGTTTTGCAAGCCATATCTGTGAAAAATTTGCTTAACTCCAATTGTTTTTTTGTTCTCTGTATTTAATAATTGAGATACTTCTGCCTCACAAGTTTATTTTCTTGTAGAGGACTTGGGTCCTTGGTTGGAGAATGGTTTTGTAATGGAAAGCATTAGCTAATGCAGCTTTGATTATTTGGCTTAAATACTTTTCTGATCTATAGAGGACCTCCTAAATGTATGCTGCTAAAATGCATTCTAACACATGTTTAATTATATTTCTCTTAGCTAACAAATACTTTAGATCAATGGAGTACAGCAGTATTTCTTTATAAAGAGCCATTTCGCTTTTTTTTTTTCCTTTTTTAGATGATGGAACACCTGGATTACACAGGAAATGAAGAAAGCACAGCGTCAGCCACTGAACAGTCTGGAGGACAATAATATGTGGGATCCTGATTTAAAATAGCATTTGAATTTTTGACAGCTGAATTACAGTAAATTTGGTGAAATTTTACAACAGAGTGTTTCCCACTCTGTGTAAAAGGGTTTTTTATTCCTGCACCTATATTTTTATGGAAAATACTGTTAATAACATAAAAGTAATCAAAAAAGAGATGCATTTTTACAGCCAAACCATAGCTAGTAAAACTGTGCCTTATTTCAATTTAAATAAAAGGATATTTTCTATGCAATTTTCCAACTGTGTTTCCATACAGTATATTTTTATAAAAGTTGCTTGCCCATATCATCTTAAGTGAAATGTTCTTTTAAAGTTTTGATTAAGATTAGTTAGGTTGCTTTGAAAAAAAGTAAAGTACCCTTCATAGGATTTCTGTCCAGATTTTGAATGCAAAGTTGGATAGTAATGTAACAATAGCAACTGAAGAATTAAACTGTGGTTCCATTACTACAAGGAAGTCAACAAACAGTGTGTATGTCGATGTACATTGTGAGCCATAAAATTAAATAACAGGGCAAATTGAGCATGGGGCTGTGAACTCTTCCTCCCCAGTCCCCTCATTGTATCACTGGCTTATGCCTTCATTGTGAAAATTGTTAAGCTTTGATGCAAGTCTTTGGATTATATACATTTCCAAACATTTAACGATAATAAAAGAGGGGAGGTACTTACACATAATCCCGAATACTTCTGTGCAGCTCCTGGAATAGTTGACAGACAAGATGGTGTGGAAGGCAAGAGGTTTTTTGCTTAGAAAGTGCTATTTTAAGGGATGGGATAAAATGTTAACACTGGCCTGGTTCTTTCACCTGTTTGAGAGTAGGTGTGTATTCGTGGTCTTCATTTGTCTGTGGATCAGTTCAGAGGGGTAGGGGAAGACAGGACAGGTTTTTTTTGGGTTTTTTTTTTTTTTTTTTTTTTTTTTTTAACCTCTTGCCTCTGCGCCATACTTTATTTTGAAGTATTTTTGAAAATTCTTTGCAATTGATAGGCAAAACAGGTTTGAATAGTGCTAGTATTACTTGTTTTAGCTAAGGCAAATGCATGTGTTTAACTTGTTTAATCTTAATTTGTTTTTGCTTTTGAAGACTTGGAAAAAGGATAAGTAGTTTAAATCATTAGTTTGCATATAGAAGAGTTTGAGTTTGTTTGACACCTGGTCTTTTGTCAGGAAACTGCAATTTGAGGGGGATTAGGCATAGAAAATTTGTATAGCTGTAATGCTAACACTTGACACCAAAGAAAACTGGAGAAGGCAACAAGGGGAGACCACTGAGTTCACTTAGTGCTAATGTCAGGTAGTTGTTAAAACATTTTTCCTATTCTTTAAATGAATGTCATTCCTATGGCAAGTACAAGTTCAAGAACCCTGGAGAAAACAACTGAGTAAGCACATGCTGGGCAGTGGCAATGGAGGCTTTCCTGCAGTGCCTGGTGCAAGTGACTCCTTTGTTTGAAGGTCACCTCTAGACATTTCTAGTCAGTTTGGGGCATGTCAGCTCAGGAAAATTTACCCTGATTAAATCTAGTTTAGCTAGATTTACTTTGGAACTATGCTAATCAAGACAATTGAAAATCTGTATTGGCAGTTAACAAAGGCTTACTGCAAATTTACCTAATTTATATCAAGTTTAAACTTTTGTTTGCAAGAGTCAGGAGCAGACAAACGACAGCCTGGATATCAGTTGTTGCCATTCACAGAGATTGAACGTGGTGCCAGTTGATACGGGTAAGATAACTCACCTTGTTTGCAGCTTCCATAAGAAAATAGAAATTACAAGCAGTTTTTGTATGTTAGTAGTTCCCTCCCCCTTGACTCGAGCTTGAACTGACAGCCTCAGAATACAATGGTCATCTTCTATTTTATTTAACTGGCATTTCATAATAAATTAAAGCATACCTCAGTGTTTTAATAGCAGACTGAAAATGTGTCTTCTCATGTGTTATGCTCTTTGACAAGCCCAGTATCTGCCAAAGTTCAGTCGTTTTGAAGAAGTTTCTGGAAATTCCCGAAGCAAATAAAGACGCCATAACTCATTTGAAATCATGTACAATTGAAAGCCCTCAGAAGCTTCACAAACCTATGTAAGATGACTTCTTTGTCTCTCTGAAATCTTCCACATGGAGGATTTATTAAATTTTCAGCTATAAGTGATAATGGAATTTGTATAAATAAAAAAGACCTTTGGCAACATAAGTGTATTCAGCAGCTGGCTGTGGAAGCTCTGTCTTGTTCTGTGCCTAATAAGGCTCCATGCCTGATCATGCCTGAGGTTTCACACACGTGTTGCCATTTAGTGGGATGGAAACTAACTTTTTTATTTCTTTCAAATGCTTAGGTGCTTTGTTTACAAAAATTATGAATGGAGTTTAAAATTTTATATAAATAGTAGGTTAGTATTGACTACTGAAATGAGGTTTTATAAGTTCAATAGAACTGATTGCAACACTTCTAGCAATTTTGAATGTTTTTAATATTAAATTTGTTTGAGCTAAACACTGTTAAAAACCTTGTTAGTCATACTTTAATAGAAAAATCTTACTACCTTTTCATTGTATGTTTACTGACAACAGCCCCCTTCCTTATGACTCTTAAGTTATCACCTTAAAAATGTTATTAATAAATGTTACTTGGAAAAAAAATAGTTGAGTAATTGCTTTGTTCTAACTCATCCTTTTCCTACTGTGAATGTTCATGGCAAAACAATTAACACTTCATAATACCAAGTAAATTAAAAATCCATAATGCACCCCCATGAAGATGTAGTTGCAGTTTTTCTCAATGTATCAAAGTTATGATTCCACTTGTAAGTACCTGTGTGATGGGTTTGGTACATTGCTTTCCTCTATTTTTTTTTTCTCCTGGGGTGAAGAGGGAGGAACTGAAGTGAATTGAGCTACATCATTTTTCCTGGTGTGACTCAGGAAACGCTTGTTTTACAGCTGTTAGTGCTGAGGCTCTGTGCAAGTACACCTGAGAAACAGTGAGCTGGAAACTTCACAGCTGCAAACTTCTTGATGGAAACAAGCTTCCTGCAGTCTGCCAGGAAATGTGCTGCAGAGGCATCGTTCAGCTGAAGGTGCTTAGCCATGAGGGCAGGAAACAGCCAAGCCTCAAACTTGAAACCCAGACTGGGTTGTGAAGTGTTGGCAAGGAAAAAGAAAAAATCACTGAACCTGAACCTTGAGCATCCCAACAGCCCTGTGATAGGGTGTTTTGGATGTAACATGTTCTTAGGTATTTTAAGTCTCTTTTGCTTGTACACTGGAGGTTCCAGTACCTTTGAGTCACAGTAATGGAGTGCTTAATGGGGAGAGAATCCTCCAAAATGCTCTTTGAATTTACTTATTTTCAAAAGTAGAAGTTAAGAACAGATGCAGCTGCAATCAGCAAACTTGTTTTTCACTCTCTGTTCCCCATGCAGTCCATTATTAAAGCTGCTCCATTTGACACACTGGCTAAACTGTAAATCTCAAAATTGCAAGTAGAAGAGGCAGTTTCTAAGGAAGGGGATGCTTGACACTTTAGATCAGTCCAATCTTTACAATACAATTCCATTTAGATACAAAAATAAGCTTTTCCCTGTGAGTTTGGTCAAGCAGTGGCACAGGTTGCACACAGAGGTGGTAGAGTCTCCATCCTTGGAGACAGGCAAAATACAAGTGGCCACAGGCCTGGCAATCTGCCTTGAGTAGGAGGGCTGGAACTAGGCAACCTACAGAGGAGCATTCCACCTCTACTGGTCTGGTTATGAAAGTGGGGTTTTTTTTGCTTGTTTTCCAGCTCCAATGATATGCATTTTTTTTTAATTCATGGAAAAATTCAAATTTTATCACCCCAACATGAGTTTGATTTTTTTTTTTTTCATTTGGAATAATTTATTTATACTAAACTGTCAATTTGAAATATATTTGAAAGTTGAGTTTGGATTTGTAATGCTTTCAGAAGCTGAAGCACTGTTTTGTTTTCAAGTAGCCCATACAGCACATTTTCTGGGTGAATGCTTTATCTCTACGGTTTTTGAGGAAAGAAGAAGGGCAACTCAGACTGTTACCCTTTTTTTCAGTGGTGAGAAATCAAAGTTCAAGGTTTTGTGTTCTTGAGAGAGGTTGATGGTGGAAGCTCAGGTATCTCTGGAATTCCTGTTACTGATAAAGAATGTGCAAGATCCTGTTTCCCTGAATACTGAGGACATCAAATAGCTGAGAATAGGTTTTTGCTTGCAGCTCAAAGACCTTTTAACCAAGAAGGTGCTTAGATCAAAGAGCTTTCAGCTTTTTTAGGGTTGTGCTCATGAGTTTTCTACTGTTCTCTCTCCTTGTCCATGAACATAGAACCTCCTTTCTTTCCTCTTTTCTATTTGGAGCAGTACCAGCATGATTGGAAGTGACTTTACACATTATCTCGGACAATAATGTGTTCCTCTGTTTCAGTATGGAGACTATTACTGAGGAGGTTTAATCTTTTAGACTCTATGAAAACAAACACAGCCATCGTGCCCACCAGCTCAAGCCACCAGTAACAGGAACTTAAGCTGATCTTCTGCATGTCCTTGTCAGAGCGATGGTCCCACTGACTTTCTGGGGTTGCATTAATGGTGGTGTAAGTGCCAGGCTTAGATTTGGAAACAAAAAAAGTAAGAGTTTTTGCAGTTTCATCACAGGCTGAAATGTGCTCATGCAGTTTCTCTCCGTGTTTTGCAGAAAGGCTGCCAGAATTTGTGAACTTGGGTATTGTACACACTTTGGAATACAAAGAAATTCGACAGGATTGGTACATTTAAAAGTTCAACAGTAGTTCAGTTAATTTCATTTCCACCTTTGTTGTGATGTGTCCCTGTCAAAGCTACAAGAAAAGTGGTCTCCTTTTAACTAAATATTTCTTTCAAAAGGTAGTGGAAACTTATGCTGGAGAATTGATCCATCCTCATGGATTTAAAGCAACTGACTACAGAAAGTTAGCAAACAGATACTTATCTAGTAGATGAGTATTGCTGTGGTAGCTGACTTAAAAAGTAAATTTAAGTAAATTTACATTATAGTAACAATGGAACCAAGAGCAAATGCATGCTCACTGGTACCTCCTTCTCTAAGAAATGGAAGAGCAAGCTTCTGCAGGACAAAGTGACATTTTTGTCATGGTCATTATCACATAAGAATTTAAAAGTGTACAATTAAGACCTGTCCCATATATAGAGTCACCTAAAATTTTATGTTTTGAGTTACCTATCCCTGGATTTTAAAAAACCCCAAAACATCAAGAAGCAGAGCTCTGTGAACTTTCTCTGACTGGTAAAATTCAGGTACCTTCAGCTGCTGTTTCAAGCTGGTTCAAGCAGCACAGTCCTGGAAGGAGATGCTGCACCTGTTTCTTGCACCTGGATCATCTCTGTGCAAAGGCCACCTCACTGCCTGACCATCTGCTCAGATGCCAACAAATGAATACATGAGACTTTGTGGCCTCAAAGATTGCAGCAGAAACAATTTTCACGGGGAAGCTTTTTTAAAAAGCTAAAGGGAGGAGAAAGTTCAGAAGGAACGAAACTGAGATAAAGTAATTTTAGTTATATTTTTAAAGGCAGGCACTGATAAAATCTTGCAAAGGGTCACCATTATGTTGTAAATGCACCCATACAGTTCCTGGTTGCTACTGATTTTACACATCTAAATAGAGATGAGTGGAGGCACACCCTTTGCAGTTTTGTGCAAGACTGTGGCCTATGTTGGTTTAGCTCTCACTGTTTTCTGAGCAGGAAGCAACATATTCCCAAATACAAGATATGCTTACATTCTGCTTCAGATGATGGGTTGGGTAATGTATGTCTTTTTGTGCACTCATGGAGCATGTAAAAGAACATTCTGAATTGCATGTGCTCAATTACCTCATTAACTTGATATCCCTTCCTATTGCTATGGAATATCTTTAATGCAGATTTTAAAACTGGAAAACCCACACTCTCTGTTGCCTAATTTGGATGTGATGAGTCCTAGCACAAAGTTGAACTGGAGTTACTGGTTTTGCACTCTGAGCTTGGTGTGCTTGGTCATTGAGCCCTTCCTGCTGCCATCAGAAAGTCACCCTCCAGTCCCTTCCTAGCATTAGTGGGGATTTGCCATTCCTAGCAAAGCACTGAAGCACTGAAAAACTGAGAAACCTCACATGCCATTCCCTGCATCTGTGTTTCAAAGTCAGTGGCTGGCTTTGCCTTATCTTCTGGTCCTTAGTTAACACTTAAATGTAGTTGTTAGAGAGGAGCTGAAGCGTACTGGTGGCCTTCAGGTGATAGCGGATCAGCTCTCTTATCTCCAAAGCCATGCCCCCCTCTCTGGGGCTGTGTGGTACAGAGATGCCAAAGTTATTTCATCGGTTTTAATACCTGAGCAGTTTTGTTACTTGAATTTAAAGACATCCATTGTCTGTGAGATTGGAGTCTAAGTCACAGGGGATAATTTGTTTAATGACTGTTAAATATGCAAAATTATTTTGTACATAATTCTCCATGTGTATCTTGAATTTACCGTAGGATTTTATGACCTGTTTCTGTAAGCTTGTTTCTTGAGGGAATACATCTCAACTGTTAAAGCTAACACATTGCTTAGCCTACCTACTTTTTGCCTTTAAGGAACCTTGATATAATGCAAAAAGTTTATCAAAACTTTGGGACCTCTTCAGAAGATATGACTCTGAGGTACACCACAAACCAACAAAGTGACCAAAATTACTAAACCATTTAAAAACTGTGAAGTTACAAACTTTCTAAGTTTTATTTTCCCTAGTTTCAATGGCAAGAAGCCTCCTCCTAGCTGTTTCTACTTCATCCCCTTCTGAAACAGTATATTTTGAATTGTTGCCAAGTTATGTGATTGTAATTTTATTTGGCATGTTATATGAAAGGTATTGGACAAATGTTGTCACAAAAATTCAGCAACAACAGCACAAGAAAATCTTCCACAAATAATGGAGGGGACTTAAAGATCCCATTAACTTGTGTCATTGTATGTTTTTTGCCTTACCTGGCAAATTTTAAACTTCTATGTGGGGAAAAAAAAGCTATCTTCAGTTTTTAGGAGTAGCAGTCTGAATGTAAACTGCTGAGTTACCACTACAGCTGTAGCTGGAGAAATTATTTACCTGGGTAAATCAGAAAAGGACAAAATCTGCGGCCAAAGAAAAAATAAGGCATTTGGGAGAATTCACCCACCCCCGTTTCAAAAATATGAAAAGTGAACAAATAATAACTCTTTTCTGCCACAGATTACTTCATTGTGGGACAAAAAAAATGTTTTCTGCAGAGAATCTGTTTGGCTTTGAGTGGGACATTAACTAGATCTCCTTATCAGTTAACATTTGCAACTTACTTAACTACTTGAACTCTAGCACTTATTTTGAACAGCTGCAGAATAACAGCATATATCTGGTAAAACTTTTTATAGTGTCAAACAAACAAAACCAAAACCAAGTCACTTTCATTTAATGTAACTCATTTAGTTTCTCATCAAGAGGAATGCTGTGTTTTTTTTTTCCTAAGCGTAAGTCAGTGTCTCATCCATGTGAGGGTGAGCAATCAAAGAGCAGCATCCTGGCTACTGGGTATTGAAATATTGAGATAAGAGCTTCCCTAAGAAAGGTTTCTTATCCTTTAGCACTTACATTGAGATCAAGTTACAGTTGGTTTAATGGAATGTAAAACCTATTGGGGTTGACATCACAAATTTTACTAGGTCTAGTGATGATTACATAATAAATGTGTCAAGGACAGACTGATAGTTTGATTTGAGATATAAAAATGAGATATGGGTACCACATTACAAAAGGAGTTCTTTTAAAAACCAGTTATATTCAATCTGAGATAGCAGAAGCTTGCTTCAAGTTAAAGGTCCTTAAATGCCATAAGGTATAAAATAATGCTTCATTATTTCATTGTCATTTACAGCTGACAGGTGTTGATTTGGAAGGAGATAGCAGAGGAATTTTGAATGTACTTTTGGTGTGAATGAAAGGTAACACTTAGCATGACAAGTAGCAAATATTTATCCTACAGTGCAGTAATTTACAAGATTTAACATCTGAATGTAGAAGAATTCACCTTTTGGATGACTAACTGCTAGTTTAGGGTCAAATCGTGCCACCTTGTTCTGTAGGGCTGATCAAGGCACTAAGAGGATACGAGGTGACTTCCTCAGGCGTGTGCCTCACTGCCAGGTCACAGGGCTGTGTTTCACTCTGCTGCTGGGTCCGTGCCTCCACAACACGGGAGGCTCATGCTCCCCCGGACAGCACGAGGCAGAGAGGACGTGGACGACTCATTTTCCTTTCATTTTCATCCCAAGCTGTTCCTGAAACAATGTGCTCTTTTCAACTAAGCTCGTAACAGCTGAACTCTGAAACAGTTTGATGTTGATCTCTACAGTTTTCCAGGATCAACAGGAAAACAAGGCACGGAAATTCCTCACCTTACACACATTCTCCTAAACTAATAGCTTGTACCAGGGAAGACTCATGCCCAGGTAGGCCTTCAGCTCCTTTTCCCTCATTTCCTTGCTTCTTCTAGCTCTTGGATTTACAAATATGAAACTTAAGAGGCCAACATGATAATCATGAGAATCAAGTCAGTATAGCCCAAGTATTGCTGTGAGATGAGGTGAAGGATCTAGTCACAGAAGAACTGACTCATTAATCTAATGTGGAACGTGAGCTTTAGATCAATTAATTAGAAAGGGAAAAAGAGGGACAGAGGAAGAAGGAATGAGGCAACTTCTCAGATATGCTTTATGGTGTCAACTGAAGAATTCAAAAATCCCCCATTTTCTCTACTTTGGAAGATTCTTGAACCATTTCCCAAAAAATTCTACTGGGCTTCCACTGCTCCTTCTGTTCCTGCTCCCTAAGCCAAGAACTAGCACATGGGAATCTGGGCAGGAACAAGTAGTGGCAGATCAGCAGGCTTGGGACTTCTATACAGTAAGAGAGTGAATGGAGCCTCTTTGTTGTGTGATCTTGTACTCAGAACTCATTTAAGTTTTTCCTGGAAAAGCCTTATTTTCCATTTCTATGGAAATTGAGAGTCCTAAGAGCCTAATTTTCATATCTATGTAAGATAGAAAGAATTCTTCTGAAGTTAACTTAAAACAAGCATTAGGAGCTCCCCTGCAACTGAGGAACTCCCTGCAACACCCTAATTCGAGTTGGATGCCTCAGTTGCTGGGTCTTCCCAAATTTGCACCTATTGTCCACAGCAAAGGTGTTCTGACATCAGAATTTACAACTGGACTTGCCCTGCTAAATGGCTGTTAATGCAAGAACGTTTTGTTTCTTGTTATCTACAGTTCTGTTAAAAAAAAAAAAAAAGAAAAAGAAAAAAGAAAAAGGCAAAAGTGGCTGCTGGAAGTTAATGCTTGGTTTGATTTCTGATCGTGCCTGTCTGATCATTGGAGTGGACTCTGTTACCCTGTGATGCACCAGCCCAGGGTCCAGGTGTGAGCACATGTCAGCTCAGCCCAACACTAATGCTGGCATTTTGCAGCAAGGGGAGAAAGATGATAAACTCACGACAGCTGACAAGTGATCAGGCCTGACTATGAAAAATCAAAGGTTTTAAATTACTCTGAATAAGTTTGGATTGAGTTTATATATGATTACTGCTCTTGTATGGTCATGGCATTTTAAAAAGAGATTAGAGATTTTTCTAGATTTCTTTAATTTTTCTAATTTATGGAACACAAATAATTTAAGCCAAACCCAATCTCTCATTCTTCCCTTAAAAATGCTGTTTACTCTAGCACAGAGGTTGTTGCAAAAGCTATATAATAACATATAGAGTAGAAAGTATTGTATGAGGCTTCCCATTTGTGGTACCGATTCTCCAAGTTTGCAGATTGCATACAGGGACAAAAGAAGACAAGGTTGCTCCTCTAGGCAGTTCCAAATCTAATCTGGAAACGGAATTGACTGAAGTGGAAGAAATGCATCCTCCTTTTTCTCTCCAAAAGTAATTTCCTCCAGTTTGGCTCAGGCCTGGTAGAAGATGCCTCTGACGCGGTGCTAATGGCGGCAGTGCCATGTGCGAGCAGGGCTGGCAAGAAAACCGCGAACTAACCTGAGCCACCGTGTTCGGTGCCCTGTGGCTCTAACAGGGAGCAAGGCCGGGTCCCTCTGGGGGGCAGGAGCCGGCTCGGATCGAGCCGGGCTGAGGTGACCCCTCCTGCCGGCTCCGTGCCCTCGGGGACGCCGCGCAGCCCGATGCGAAGCCGCTGCCTTTGCAGAGGCGCGGGGCCCCTCTCTGAACCGCACTTCCCAGCCAGGCGGGTTTCTCTCCCGGGAAGCTCCATTTTTACCATCTCCGCCTTCACCTCAGCAGCGGCACAGGGCAGCACGGCCGCCTGCCCGCCCGCAGCCACTGACGCCTTCTCCGGGTATCTCGGAGCTCGCCGCTCGTGTGGAGAGGCCGAGAGACCCCCTCCCGGCCCGGGCGGCCCGCCCCGAGAGGAGCCGGGCGGGCAGCACCGCCCCGACAGCCCCCTCCTCCTCCCGGGGGCGGTGCGCGCTGACGCGGCAGCGCCGCGGCTCCTCCGCCGGCCGAGTCGCACAATTATGAGAAAGAGGCGCCGGGCCGAGACCGCCGCCAGCCCTGAGTCCCGGTGCGGAGCCGAACCAGCGCCGTCCTCCGCGTCCCGCGCCTCCCTTCGTCCCCGGAGCGTCGTCCTCGCCCGGCCGCTCCCCACCCAGCCCTCCGCTGCCGCCGAGCCCAGCCCCGATAGATGGAGACAGGCCCCGCCACCGCCGACGCCGAACCACGAGCAGGAGCTGCCCGGCGGGAGGAGAACCAGAGTCGGCGCCGAGACCCAGCCCGGCCCTGAGGAGAATGGTGAGAGCCGCGGGGTGCGGGGGTGCCGCGGCGGCGGGGCCGGGCGCGCCCGGCGGGGAGGGGGCAGGGACGGGGCCGCCGGATCAGACCTGTCCCAGCCGGCTGCTGCGGCTCCCGGCCGCCCCGAGCCGCCGGGGCCGCCTCTCGCCGCGGCTGCCGCTGCCGCGCTGCCCGCCACCCGGGCCGGAGGGGACGCTCGGGCTCCTCGCTGCCGGCCCCCGCTCATCTCCCGCCCGCGGGCCCGGCCCTCCCGCAGCTGCCGGCCGGGAATGCCCCGCGCCGCCGGGGCGAGGCTCCCGCCGCCGCTGCCGTCCTCGCGCGGTGCCCGGGGCAGCCGCCGGTCCCGCGGCGCAGGCACCGCACCTCTTAGAAACGAGAGCTCCCCGTGAGTGCTGCCAGTGCTGCCTCCGTCCGTCATGGTGGTTTGGTCTAAAACCAGAATTCGCACGGCGTAGTTCTCCAGGCTGCAGCAGTCCTTCCCTTCTGATCTTTACACCTATTTGATTTTTGCAGTTTCACCATGTTATGCATAAGGGCGCATATATATACCTAGACTTGTATGAGTGTCTGCAAAGAAATCACAATTTCAAATCCAGCTCTATATTCTGGCTGCTAAACGGTTCTTCATCCGTGTAAGTTTATTCCTTAATATTTAAAGAATTTAGGGTGACATCACATCATGTGCTTTCAAGTAATTTTGGAAACGTAAGTGTAAAGTCTAAATATATGGATTTCTACAGTCTGCTTGAACTTCTAGTAAGATGCTTTGTTTCATTTTAAATAAAGGTGTTTTATTTCACGGTGTTTTTTTAAAAACCACGGGAATTGGTGCCCATGAATCTTTCATTTCTGAGTATATCTGCGAACAGTGTGGAAGTGTGGGCTGTGTTCTTCTAGAAACTGCAAATCCAGCACTCCTCTAGGAATAGGGTGAAAATGCAACCTTCCGTTATGACTTAAGAGTGCTTGGCATCTGCCACTTGCGTGGTACTTGTTCTTCTCACCTGAAGTGGTTTGATGTTGGGTTTGGTTTTGAGGAGTGGGGGATTAGGGTTTTTTAATTTAATTTTTTAAATTTAGCTCTGCTGGGTGGTTTTTTTTTGGTGCTGACATAGCCTAGAAATGTACAGATTCGTTTTAACCATCATAGTTCTGTAAACCTGGGACTCAGCAGCCTTTCTGGCAATGTAGTGTGTTTGCAGTGTTTTATATTTGCTGTGTGTTTACCAAATGTTTTGAAATCTCTGTTAAACAGGTCTTTTGGTTGAGATGAATATAGGACATTTTATGCAAGCTCATTTTGCTAAAAATTTCCCTGCTGCTCCATGACTATTTAGCAACTTTGAATAATTGCTGGATGGTGTCCAACATTAAATCAGGAATTATTCTAAGGAGTGAGTTGTTCAATGTGGCAATTCCGGCTGTTCAGTCTTTTTTTTTAAATGTGTCTGTGTGGGTGAGATAAGTGTCTGCTAGATCATCCTTCATACCTTCTGGTAGGAGGCCATTCTTGACTTTGCTATTTCAAGGCAGGAGGGGGGAAACCTTTGTGCATGTGGAACTATTTAGGCTGAGTTTGGACTGTTTGTACCTTAGTTTCCTGATGTTGTACTTTGATACTTTTTTGCTTGCTTGAGCTCAGCAGTGGAAGGGTAATGTTCACTTGTCATACAAAGGCACCTTGAAACATCACCTTGCCTTTGTCAGTTATCTCACGCTATCTGTATCAGATCATCCATCTCCCCACGTGGATTATCTTGGAGAGAGTTACTCCATTGTGTTTTAAACTTTCATTTATTTTCTTGTCCCTTGAGGCTCTGCCTAACTAGTCTTGCTGCATTACCATTTTGTCTTGCCACATCAGCCCAGCTTTCTCCGCTCTCCTGGTGATAGACTGCAACATCCAAAGTCCTCTCTTTTTCTCATCGTTATCTTTGCCACTGGCTGTGCTTCCCTTTCCTGGAAACTCTGGACCAACACCCAAATTTTTCATGCTTCTGTCTCATGGCCCATTCTGGAGGTGCATTTCTGTTAACCATTCAGTCCTCATGGACAGTAGTGACAGATGGGCTGTTTCTGAACAGAACAATATTTTTTGAACTTCTGTAACTGACTCTGACACAATAGAGTTCGGCTATACTGGTTTGCGCTTTGACACCAGAAATGTTGCAAATAAATCTCTAAGAGGACTTGTCAAAAATCGTGTGTGAAGAGAGATGCTTGATAGAATTTTGCAGTCTTGAAAGACTTGAGAATGAGTTTCTGTATTGTAAGGTTTTGAAATACCAAGGGAATATGAAATGGTACTTCTCATGCCAAAATATTTAACCTGAAAAACGTGTCTTTGTCTTTTCTTTTTTTAGCTGATATTTATTTCTTTTGGAATTCCAAGTTTCTTTCAGTGGTGTCTACGTTAGCTGTGATATTCACATGCCCTGTTTATTTCCTGAAACAAGCAACATTAGTTCTGTTTCTTTTTCCCTCTTTTTTAAGGGCAGACTGATAGTAAAATCGGTGTGTGTGTTTTTCAGAATTGAAATTTTGGTTTTGAGGTGATGTTTCTTGTGCCTCTAAGTAATTCTGTCTTGGTGCATTTTACCTTCAGTGGTTGAAATTTCAGCAGCTGACTTTTCATCAGATAAATTCCTGAATAATTTCATTCTCTGTGTGTATTTGGATAAGATACTTACATAATTATTATAGCTATGTCACTTTTTAGCTCTGATACTGACAAATAGCTGTGGCCCCTGGCAAGTGAGTCTGTGCTTAATTGGTTCTACAAAAAATAGTCCACTTGACCTATGGTAAACTTGAACTTTTGTTGCACACTTTCTTTGTATTCTCTGGCCTGAAGCCCTCTTTCCTCTATTGTAGTCTCTGCAGTCTTATTGTCTTTTTTTTTTTTAATTTAATCCCTTGGCTTTCCTCACATAATGAGAACGTTGAGGTGATGGTGTCATATATCGTGATACAGCCAGTACTGAAAGTGGTCTACCTAATCTTTGGTTTCTGTTATTTGTATTATAAGAATATTGACTTTTCTTATGCTTAAATTATTGGTGTTTTTGTGTTTTACATAACAGAAAACTAATCTAAGAAAAGAACAGAAAAAGTAAACTCCCAAAACCTTAGTGTTGGCCAGCTTTGCTCCCCGTCCTTGCTCAGCACAGGATTAGCTGGGCATCCCTGCTGCTGTGCAGGAGGGGAGGGAGGATGTGCAGGAGGTGATTTGTCTTTTTGGTAGCAGCCAGTCATTAAGCAGCTGACCAGCTGCACCTTAACTGCGTGGGACCACAGCCCTGAGCAGCAGTGGGGATTCCAAGAGCAGTCTCCATCACAGCTGTTCCACTGATGGAAGGAGCACTAGTTTTCTTGAGGAGTGGTGAGTTTATTTCAGCCTTTACATCTCTATTTTGCTTGGCATGTAGAATGTGAGCCACTTTAACTGCCAGGTGCGCTGGACTTGCAGAACAACCTGAGTTTGGTGTTTTCCCCCAGCTATTATGATTTCTGCACAGAAGGAGGGACCAGGCAGGTCTAATTGCTGTTATGTGAGCAGAGGACAGTTCTTACTCCTGTGATCTTTCCAAGAAGGAAATGCCAGTGAGCTTCTGATGGGACAATGAAATATAAAAAAACCAAGAGAGAAACTGTGTACGACTTTTTTTTCCGTCCCAAAAATTGGATGAAAAGTGTCCGGAATACAGGGAATAAAATAACTATTGCTAATAGTGGTGCTGCTAGTTCTGAAAAGTTGCTTTATGAAAGGGCAGAATATTTAACTGTGGAAAGTGGTTTGACAGCATATGGTATAAGGATGTTGCAGGATTAGTCTGTAAGATAGATGTGGTTGATTGCCAAGGAGAACTTAGAAG
Source organism: Anomalospiza imberbis (assembly GCF_031753505.1). Lineage (NCBI taxonomy): Eukaryota > Metazoa > Chordata > Aves > Passeriformes > Viduidae > Anomalospiza > Anomalospiza imberbis. Next base: position 10,188,627 of record NC_089693.1, on the reverse strand, counting down.
TATGGTACGAAACTGACAGCACATTAAAGCTTGGTATATAAGTTATGCAGTTTTTGCCCCTTAACTAAAGCAAAGTTCAGATGCTACTGCAATGGTAGACTTGGGTTGAACCTTAATTATGGGGATTTCTGTGTTTCTTAAATCCTAAGAGTTGCATCAGTTTATTTAATCTTTATATTATTAAGAGCAGTGTAAGTTTTTTTTTCCTGAAGATTTGTACAAACTCATTCTAAGTTAAGCTAGTTCATGCATTTTGTTGTCACATTTTCTGAAATGTTTGAACACTTTGTATTGCAGATGTGCAATTGCTGAGTTAATATATGTCAACCTATCTTAATTTCATTTGTTCTCAGCTCAAAGAGGATGGAATAACATTTGTGTGATTGTATATCTGTTGATTTTTCTACAGCTGCAAAATCAGAATTTTAGAGGCTGATTCAGTAATCAAGTTAGTACTCTGCTGCATGTAGTTTGACAACTGATGTTTTTAGGTCATCCAGCTTCAGAAACAGCTATTGTAAACCCTCTGTGAAGCTTTTATGAGACATCATCTTCAGCCTGTCTGTGGAGAGCCCTAATTTACATCATATACAGTCCAACACCAAGTGCTTATTTTGTTTAAATGCACACCATGTGTTTTGCAATGAGCATGCACCAGGCCAATACACAGTTTCAATTAGTGTAGTTGTGTGCTTATAGTTTGTGAAAATTATGCACGTGTGAGTCTTACCAAAGTATACACTTACTGATAGTAATTTAATAGCAAGAATTTGAGGCCTCTTTTTGATTTGGAGAGCATTGGACCTCTTTTTTTAAGATCTGTAACAGCCTGGTCAAGCTTTTTGTTTCTTTGTCATGGTTCCCAAAGCCTGGTCTGGATGACTCCCAGTACTATTGGATTCTGACTTTAATTGTTTACTGCTAAACTGAGCAGATGTAGGAAAAAAAAAAGGAAAGAAGTTGTAGTTTTGCGAATTGGCATATTGAGATTAAGTTCTGGTTTGCTGATTTTTATTTTTTGGTTTGATTTTTTACTGGCAACCTTTTGGGTGATTAATGAAGTATATTTTTGCTGTGTTACACTAAATCATTCTTGCTTGAGAATACTTTCTCAGTTACAACTCTAAATTAGTTTCATCTAGGTGTTCAGCCTTTCACCATAACTCTGTAATCCTCAAAGCCTGGGAAAGTGTCTGTTACAGCTTAGTTGGTGGTAGCACAATGGTTTTTGTAATTGAATCCCAGCTTTTGTTCCCTGCTTTGTTCCCACTTACCTCTACTTATTTTCTTTACCTTATCTACTTGATTCTTGTCACCTCTGCTAAGAATTTTCACATTGTAGTCCTAGTCCCCTGACTTATGCTGGGTTGAGTTTTGCAAGGTATCCCTAGCTGATGGTTCTTATCCAAATATCTGCTAATTTTTTCTCTAATGCTGCAGTTTTTGTGAGATGTGGACTTGAAAAACTTGGCTCTAAAAGTTTAAGTTTAATAAATAAATCTACATTTATGCCTTCTGCAAATGGATTTCCAGATGCTCTGTTAGGAAAACTTAATTTCACAAACACTTACAGCTTAAAAATTTCTGGAGTTGTGCTCTCCTAGAGGTAGTTTGATTTAGCAGCCCAGTCCTTCCCACTCTTACTCATTTTATTGACAATATATTCTCTGACTGACCTGGAATGCTTGAGATGTGTTGCAGGGTAATTACCTCAGGTTAAGGGTTGCTGTTCAAGCCATTTGCTAGCTGTTCCCAAAGCTCTTCTTAGTGTGTTGTAATCCAGTCAAAACTCCTATAAAACCTGGCTGTCTCCCTTTCACCTGTCCCTTTGTGCTTCCTTGTGCTCAGTCACTGGGAATCTGAACTGAATAAACTTCCCGTCACCTCTTTTTTGTGGATTATTTTGTTGGTCATTTCCCTGAACCAGCTTCCATGTGACTGCAAAAATGCTGGTGTTGGTATGAGATAGGTTGGGATCATGTGCAGAGGCTTAGGAAAATGGGATTGTGTCACCCTGGACTTGACAGGAGCTGTGAAGCTGGATTGGAAGCTTGCTCCAAGGTGCCTGATATTTGGTTTGTTCTATTGCATTAGGAAGTGTTCAGTTACTCTGTGCATCACCCATGGAACATGAATGTTTTCTGGGTCTCATAGCCTTGTGCACAGGCATGGATGGAGCTGTGCCAACACAAGTCAGGTTCCATGGCCGCTTCGAAGTATAAACCAAATTGCTTTGTAGCCTTGTCTAACTGTACTGCAAGCGCATGGTGGCTATTCTTGAATACTCCTGTATCTAAATTCTTGTTCACAGAGGATGGTTTTCTTGACCTGCTTTTCTGAATGTGTGCTAACAGATTCAGGATCACTTGTTTTTACCAGATGTGCTGTGCTCCAGTCTGTCTCAGAACTGAGCTGCACCAAGATGAGTTTGATCCCTCCCATCAGGTTTTTTTCTGTTGGCAAATGATTCACTGCTGGTAACTTGTCTCATGTAACAGAATATTGCTGGATTTTTTTTTCTCGGTGTTCTTAGCATGCAGCATATTTGCTTTTTAGCGCTGTTCCCATTCTTGTTTGACTTTCTCGGGAAGCTGAACCTGTTTCTTTGAGTTAGGAGAAACCAAAGCTACATTCTACTAATGTATGTGCCAGAGCTCAGCACAGCAGCCATGTGGACAGGTTCAAAGACAGTCATGCTGCTGTACAACATTGTTAAAATTGCATGTAGATTGGCTTTGTGCTGTTAGTGTAATGCAGTGTTCTAGTATGTGGCTAGAGCCACTCTGAAAAAGCTGTTTCCTTTCAAAGCCTGTCCCTGGTGCTCCTGCAGGTCATGCAAGTCTTTAGGCATAACTTCAGTCACCTGGATAGGTTAAATTATGCATGTGCTTAAGCGACACATGATTAGAGCCTAAAAATACCAGTTGTGTAATTACAGAACTGTTAATTAACTTTCTCTTCAATTATAAAAATCAGTTAATCTGCAAGAGTAGGTGCAGTTAATGATGTTTTAAATGTCAAAATCTTACCAGTTTTGCCTGTGTTCCCTGGCTGCATTATTGTCTGTAGTTTGCAGAATCCAGTTAAACAGAAAGTTTAATAAAACTGCGGCTGAAGGCATTAGAGCAGTGTATGGCTGAAGGTGATCTTCTGGATGAAGAGTTTGAGAGAGATTCGTCTTGAAGGAACTGCTCATGGTAGTAACCTTGCATAAATCACTGGTACCTTAGCTGAGAGATATCACAGAGAACTGTCTAGGAACGTGGCGTTGTCTGGCAATGGCTCTGGCTGCAGAACTGGTTGGAGGAGGCTCAGGCCTCCTGATTTCACAGGCTCCTCTTTGCTGACCCTGTTGTTGCTGCTGAGGGTCTTCCTGGCTTTGCTGCTGGCTGGCCCTGGGGACAGCCCTGTGAGCACTCACCTGGCCTCACCCAGGGCCACTAAGCACAGATGTGGAGGTTGGGATGGACTTTTACCTCTTAAACTGGCATCAACTGGCTTTGCAGCCAGAGGCATTGAAAACCAGAAATAGCCACTTAAATAACCTTCGCCCTTCTAATTTGTGCAACTTCAGAAATGCTCTTGATGAGGATTTATGCCTTTGCCTCATTAAGCAATTGTTCTTAGTCCTGTTTCTTTTATAAAAGTCTTATGGAGAAAAATGATTGTTTAATTTTCAGCTGTAGAAAACCCACGGTTTGTGTGCATGCAGTTTTTGGTATAAATTTTACTGCTCCATGTGCAACTCTGTGATTCTTCACCATTAAATTCTCTGTAATTGTTTCAAACGCTTTAGTGAAACAATGTAGCCTTTTATGTTGCTTATATAGGGAAAGAGGGCAGAAACCTCTCATCACCCTTGTCCTGGTTTGGGCTGCCAGCTTGTGTTACAGGTGAACGTTCTGCGGTGCTGAGGGCTGCTAACAAACGAGTCATTGTGTGATTGCATCCTCTGGTTGTGCTCGGTGTTTCCTGGCCCTCAAGAAAAATATTTGGTACTGGTATAATCACAGCACTCTGCTGGACAGCACGGTGCAGTAAACTTTGGGCTGTGCTTTCTTCTTGGTGTAGAAAATGTGCAAGACCAAAGCTTTTCTGCCTTCAGAGAAATCCTGTTCTTAGGTTGTAGAAGAATATTTTCTGGTCGCGGGCAATCTGCAGAATACAGGTAGACTTTGCAGAGAGGGGGAGGATTATTCACAGGAGCTAATTAGGCAGTAAGTCCCCAGGCTTGCTCAGTGGAGACCAAGGGGGTTTCAGAGCAGCTCTTTTTCTCTCTGCAAAGAGGATGTAGAAAAATTAGCACAACTGAGATAAGGTTACTCATTTTGATGATCCTCTTGGGTGTCATTACTGAGTTTTTGGGGGTTTTTTGGTAAATATAAAGATCTTACATGTAGGACAAGAAAAATCTTTAGTAATTAATGTATTAGGAGGTGAATGTTAATTATACCATGAATTAGAACAAATCTTCAATGCCAGATGACAATGGTATTCTTAAACACAGGGTATCTGCCCCTCCAAAATGTGACCTTAGGCAATATGTTCTTGCTTCACTGGCAGCTCTCTGAGAAATAAATACATTCTTAACTTCCTTTCCTTTCTGAATATCAGGATGTGTGTGCATTAAAAAAATAAGTCTTTTTGTGTGATAGATCTGTAGTCTTTCCCTGGGTGCCTAGAGCCTATGTGCTTTTGGGGATTATTTTGATGTACCTTGGCAATATGCTTAGATCAGCTCAGCTCTTCTGCCAACCCAGTATCTTTCTGCTACCAAAGGGGATGTCCTACTTCCCTTCTTCCCACCCTGATCATGGATATGTGACGATTCTTTCTTGTGCTTTAGTTTTCTGCCCAGTTTACATCAGAATCTGTTAATTGTGATATTAAAGCTACCTACTTTTTTTTTTTTCCCTGAGGGTAATTTGCTGGTTTAGGGAGCTCAATCAATTTCCCAGAGGGCAAGTGCACAACTGCAGGTGGGGAGAAATAGCAGGAGAATGCGTGGGAGGGCAGAGTAGGAACTTCCTCAGCTTGTCCTCTCTGACTGCACCCTCACTTTATAATTTGAAGAATTGCATCTGTGAAAGCCAATATTTCTCCTGTGTTTCTTGGCTTTGCCAGGACCTCCACCTTCCTGCTGGTGTCTTTTGTTTCTCTAGGATGATTGTCTTCACTCTTCTCCCAGCAGGCCAGGGAGGAGCCTGTCCCAGGTATTAGTCCAGTGCAGCTTAGACAGGCCTTTGTGCCACATACCACTCAGCACTGGCTTTAGTGGTGCTTCGTATGCTGGAAGAAATTACCATAAATAGAAAACATTTTCCATGTGAAATCGTGTTGTGGTCTGTCAATATTATTTAATTAGTTGTTTCCCCTACTCTGGAAAAAAAAAACAAAAACAAAACACCAACACAAAATCAAAAAAACCCAACAAACCAAACAAAAAAAAAAGAGGGTACTTTATTTCTAAAAATAATGTATTTAGTTTCTGAGTAATTATTTAGACGTGTGGTATTTAACATTGAAGAGCTTCTGAAAGCATCAAAAGCTCAAACAACCCTCAAAAACAGGGTGGAAAATTTTAAAAGTGCCTAAACAAACATTGTATATTATTTCAGACAGTAATTAGCTGCTTTCACATTTCCTTAACAAACCCAGTTAAGTTTCTTCTTTGCACTTTTCTAGTGTAGAAAACAGAAACTACTTGAATAGTTTTAGTGGGGAACTTTATCTTCCGATAAGAGTTGAGGTCCATGGATGTCTCTTGAATGCTGTCAGGGTTCTTGTGCCCCGAGGTGGGGCTGTAGTCAGCACTGAGCAGCTGCAGGCTGAGCTGGCTGTGGCAGGAGAGCTGCTGCTTTGTCTTGACAGGCAGTGCAAGTGTAACTGAATCCAGCAGCTCTTTGTTAGGAGCTGTATTTAAAAATGCTTAAGTCTTTGTAATTCGGCAGTAGGTGAACTATAGCAAATTCTTGTTTTGGCTTGCTTTTATGCCAGCTCATCCTACTTTCTCCAGTCTCTTCTAATCGTTCAAGAAGTCTGATTGCTCTAGAGCTGACCGAAACGTTTGCTTCCCCTATTGTGCCTAACAAATACTGGCACATTGGTGTGCACGTGTGTACAGGCAGGGAGAATCCAAACTTCCATATCTGTTTCAGGTGCGTCTTTGGTTGTGTGTTTGCAGATGGGTCTCTTTCCTAGTTTCAATAGTTTTGATTATAACAATAAAGTTGTTTTCCCAGATACTGTGTAAACATATGTTCTGCGAAATTTCATCATCCTCAGCAGTGGTCTGGTGCTGTCTCCTATTTCATGTGCCCACTAGTGTGTTCTGTTGCTCTTCCTTCTCACTCATGCTATTCAGAGAAATACTATTGATCTGCCATAATTAATGTGGGCATAGGCTTTTTTTTTTAATATCTGTTCAAAGAGTTGTCTGAGGCCAGCTATGTCAAAAATTCCTTAGTGATAACAAGTTTCCATTGCTCTAGTGAGTTAATAATAGCCTACTTAAGTCAGGAGTCACCAGAATCTTTGCTGTGATGATAGAGAAGTGTCTTTCTTTGTACGACATGAAAAATAAGTCAGATCTGTAAATTGAACAGGCTAAGAAAGTGGCAGAGCAGGACAAACAGCATCCACCCTTCCAGTTTGCTTTTGTAGTTGTAATGTGCTTCAGCACATACTGAATTAATCAGATGTTCATGCACCTCATGAACTAGAAAAGGGAGGACTTTCCTTAAATCTGCAGCTCAAATATCGCTGCAGTCCATCCTTTGCACGAGGTGAGGGGTTTGCAGCCTGTAAAGCTGTCTAGGAGCAGTAGCTGCCAGAGCTGAGGCTTCTCATCAGGGAACAAAGTGGAAGCAAATTGAGGGCAGGATTAATTATTTGGCTGGTCACACGCACCCTTTCCCACTGCTTTATTTCCAGAGGTGGCCACCACTGCCTCCTTTCTTACATCTGTGACTTGTATTCCCTGTGTGAATGTGGAAGGGACTGGAGGTTGCTTGAGGAGGACAGCAACCACATCCAGATTATGAGTTGCTTTACTGCTGAAACCATGCCCCAAGCCTCATTCCTTCCAAAAATAAATCCAGCTTTTATAGGATTGTCTCTTCATACGCCCTCTGTGGCACGTGCAAGGTAAGCCCAGCGTTTGCCAGAAATGTGAGGTATGAGCCAAACAAATACTTTTATGGAGATCTGGTGAGCCAGGAAGCGCAGGAGTTTCAGCAGCCAGCACAGTGTGTCCCATCTGTCCCTGCAGAAAGGACCAGGGAGAGGCACCAGCCCTCATACGCACAGAGATGTTTTGACCGACTTAAAAAGACTTGGCATCATTCTGTGTGTGTGGTGAGTAGGAATGCTGACTCTACCTTCCTGCTGGTCCTATTTAAGAGAATGTGTAGGCTTGCAGTCTGCATCTGGTAGGGTCAGAATGACCACAGACTGCAGCAAAATCTCTGGTGCTGCGGGAGGTGAGGAGAATGCAGGCTGTACAATTGTATCACTGTGGATGAGGAAGGGAAAGGAGGCTGGATGTTTGAAAATGCAAGAGATTTGAGGTTGGTTTATACGGGTCATTCAACATAATTAAAAGTGGATTTTTAGTGAGGAACCCTGTCAGAAAGAAGCAGAGACTGTATGACCGGCTTGCAGACATTCCTATGTACTTTGCCATGATTTTTTTTGTTTGGCTTTTATTTTGTTTTAATATCATTTGAACAAAGTGAATATTAAGAGTGAAAATGTTGGCTGAAAAGCTGTAGCTATATTTCTTGTAGTTACAACCACACAGTCTTTCTCTATCCTTTTCTCTTATCCATGGAGTTAAGTTTTAGAGAGTAAAGAATTATTTTCATCTCCTTTGAAAACTCACTAGTTTGTTGCTTCTAGGTCATAACTTCAGTATATGCTTTGAAATACTTTATGGAATGCATCGAAATGTGATTGGTCTGTGAACTCGGAGGAAGTAATTTATAGATTCTTTAGCAGGGGCAAATTTTTTTAGCTTGGTATTTCGTTAGTTGGGAAGACTATGAATGTAAGCTATTCAGAAATCAATTTACTTCAGCTCACAGCAATGAAACTGGTTTACCTTCTGCTGTATTTTCTTTTTCCTCCCAAAATTCCAAATTCTGTCAATGAAAGTTGTTGGAAAATAAAAATTAAAATGCATTTCTCTCCTTGCTTCCCCTCGTCTTTTCTGAAGGCATGTTCAGGAACAGCTTGCCATCTGTTGTGCTGACACAGTTTCAGGGAGTCTCTGGATTTAGCAAGTTTAATTACTGTATCTGGTGTAGTTGGGCATTTAACTCGGAAGGTGTTTATTGTTATATCAGGTGAGAAAAAGCGAGCTTAAATTTACACCAGTGAGTGACTGTCTTCTGAAATCAATTGATGGTTCATTCCATAGTGACCTGAGCTATCTCATACTGTAGAATCAGTTGTGAAATATTTTCTAGGTGCATATTAATATGCCTTGTGTGGATGGTGTATGCATTTTCAAATGTAATACTTCCTGAAAAAGAGGAGTAATTTTATGGCTGGTCTAACTGCAGAGCAGCAGAGACCTTAAACTATTAATTAAATAAATTTATTTCTTTCAAAATACATTGCATTTACTCTGAATTTTCCACTGAAAGACCTGTATTGCAGTTTGAAGGTAACTTTCCCAACGATATAGATGAAGTGGATTGAGTTTGAATGTAATAAAAATATATCAAAAATATTAGGCCTGTGGGTTCTATTCTGATGCATCACCAGATAAAGTCACCACTTCATAATGCTACATTCTGTTCATGAATTTAGGGTATTCTTAATTAAATGAATCTGCAGAAAAAAATCCCTAAACAACTGAATTATGTGCTTTGTAATTGTACAGTGAAATAATTCTCTCAAAACCAGCCTGTTCTCCAAATAGCAGATTGGAATAATTTTCATCAAGTTTGAGAGAGCTGTAAAAATCCCTTTTGACAAATCCTGATTACCCTTTGCATCCAAAACTGCACGTGGATTCAGGGACTTCTGTGGTCGCTTCATTACATCAGAGAAGAACTTGATAAAACAATAGCTGCTCTGTTACAGACCTGGATTGCTGTGGAATCTGTTCAGAGCAAATCTCCTGAACTGTTTAATAAAAAATAGGATTGTTGAAGGTTTGTTTTCAGCACTGAGGGAGCCATTGAGGGGAAGATTCTTATCTTTGCTCTCTGGCTCACTTGAGATCTGCTTCCCATGTGCAGATTTGACAGAGGGCTTTCTCTGACTGCCCTCTTTTCTTGCTTGCTTCAACAGTTTTTATTTAATGTAAACCCAGTATTTTTTTTGTTATCAAACAATCTGTTTTCAGGACTTTAGCAATATTTTCACTAGTAAAGTTTTTCAATCCAGAAACAGGAGCTGTTTGCTCTCTTAGGAGTCCAGTGAAGCCTGGTAAGCTGTTCTATTTAGAAGAGGATCTTCAGCGTAGCAGAGACCCCTTTTGTGCTTGATGGCTCTGTCTGGCTGAGCTGGTGACATTCTGTGGCAAGAGATACCCCAGTGCATTTGGGGGAAAAAAAGAAAAGAACCAACTTCTTGTAGATGAAGCTGGTTGTTGCTTTAGACTAATAAGTAATCCTGATGCAGCAGGTAAAATATCCTCGCAAAAATTTTCATTTGTAGTGGATTAAACAACAATTAAGATTAAAGCAACAGTCCTTAGAGTGACATTCTTTACAGGGATGCATTGAAGCACTGCATAAATATCTTCTGGCTTTGGGATAATGTCTGAGCCTCTGTCTTTTGAGTATTGCACATATCCATACTTTCTATGGAAGTCAGTACAAAAAACTGAGGTTGACTGATACTGTAGATACTGATTCAGGAACAAGTTTCGTAGGTGCTCTGTGTGTGTTGTGCATTGTCTGGACAGACAGCACTGTTATTCTGTGTCAGAGTCTTTTAAATATAGTTCATAATACTAGTTGCCTAAATGCTTTGTTTTTCTCCCCCCTCTTTTAAAAAAGAAAACAAAAACCCCCAAACTAGAATTACAGAAGTATGTAACTTTAAATTGAAGGGAAAGCTAGTAAATTAAATGCCTGGGGTTTGACAGAGCCAAGAGTTTAAACCAAATGGTAGCAAATATATGGCATTAAACTACCTTTTTTTTTTTTTCCTTCCATCTGCTTAGATAGCTGAAGTTTTGAAGAGATTCCTTGAATGATAAATATTTCCTTGAGGAACTGAGATGTGCTCTGCTGGTATTTTTAATACAAAAGTATTTTCTTTGGTAGATAGATGTAACTTTCTTTCAGCCAGCTCTCAACCCCATACAAAATGGCTTAGTTACTCGGCTCATCCTGGGGTGCACATTTTTCAGTATCATCCAGTTAATTTTTCCTAAAAACAAGTTCAGGTATTTTACCTGGAGTGTGGTTCTTACTGCCTTAAGGATTTGAAGCACTTTCTAGACATCTTTTCAGTGAGCTATTGATGTAGAGGAGGCTCTATAACATTATTAAAACATACTTAAAACTTTTAATTTAGTGCATTTTATTTATGGCTCCTCTTCCCCCAAGAAGCTTTATGAATTCTAAACTACTTGATATGCAATTAACCTAATTGGATATTGTATTTATCACAATTGTTTGGCTTTATTCAATGTATCTAGCATGAAAGCAATAAGATAGAGGTTTGTCTGGAATTTCTGCCTTCCAGCTATAGCTGCAGGAGCCCAGTGCCTGGCTAGGGCTGGTTGTCTGGGCAGGGATCACAGGTCAGTCCCATGGTGCAGCACGTGTTTGGATAATGGAGTGGGTTTCTCAGATAAGAGACCCTCTGGTAAGTCACGAAGAGTGTGTGTGGCATGTATAGTTACATAAGAAGCAGTAACTTCAAATTGGAACAATGTCAGTGGACAATTCCTTGAATAGACAAGCTAAAGGACATTGTTAGTACAGTATGTCTCTTAGAAATGTTTTGAAATTTATCTTGTTGGCTCTAAGTGACCTAGACAGATAGGACTGCTCTGCGGCAGCGCTAGCACGACTGTTCCTGCTGCGCGTAGTTTCCACTCTGTCGTCTTGTTTTCAGGCTTGCTGAAACTTTCCTGGATTTTCTTCTGTCCAGGTGGAAAATAAATGTTTTGGAAAATTGGAGGCAATGAAGAAAGAATATAGAATCTATATTAATTTTTAAATAAAGGACAAATAAAATTGGTGGGTCTTCTTGAGAAAGTATTGAGCTGCCATATGGTGTAAGCAGAGATTTGAAAGATGAAATATGAGACTGTGTAGAAAGTGATATGATTTCTAAATTTGAAGCTCAGTCTATGCTATCAGTAACTAAAATCCCCATTATCAGCCCTCCACAAAGGTCACAGTTTAGCAAATTATTTATTAATTCAGGTAAGTTTCCTGATTCAGTGGGGAGCTTTATTGGAAAATTCTCAGGAGAACTGCTGGGTTGGTGTGGGCTGTTGCAGGCTTCAGGGTACTATAGTTGGGAAAAATTAAATTTTAGTTTTGTTTGTTACAGTATTGTAACTTATTATCTTACAACAGTTTACAGTATCACAAAAGAGTAGAAAAAATAAACTGGGATCCCTTTGTGCGTGAAGTTCAGGATTGCCAGCTACAAATATTATTTATACCTGCCATATTTGTTATTTGAAAATCATGAAAGTCATTTGATATCTTGCCAAGCAGACAGGCTTACTTTCTATAGAGAAAATAATTCAGACCAAACCTATTGAATAAACTTTGAGAATTTCACAATTGCTTGATAAGGCTTTGCCATATTGCTGTGCATCAATTGCTAGAACTTAATTGTCTTCTTTTTTTAATATGTTGAATGAGAGGCTCTTAAAAATACGTGAACCGAAGGGGGGGAGAGTATTAGGGGGTTGTTTTTTATTTCTGAGACTTGATTTCATACTGTACTTTGGTGATGGTTTCTTTTTTTTTTTTATTACTTTATTTTTTCACCTGCTATATGCAAAACCTGAAATTTTAATTTGTGGTAAATATTTCATTCTACAAAGAGACTTGCTAAAGTTATCCAGTGTGAATTTCAGTAAAGATAACATATAAATCTTGAGCAGGTACATTTAAATAATCTCTTATTGGAGCTTTGGAGTGCTAATGCTATTGCTGGGTCAAACGTAGTTAATATTAATATGGCTATGGTAAAACTTCCACCTGTTACAAAAGGCCATGGGATTATGTTGGCATTTAGATACTTCCAGAAGTCAGAAATAATTGGGCATGTTCTCTTGAGTTTGTAGTTCAGCAAGTACTTGAGTAAGTTTTGTTTCAAATAGCAATTAGAATTATTTCAGCATTGGTGAAACTGTTGGGAGAGGACATATTTATTTAAAGTAGTATGAAGTATTTATTTTAATCATGATCCCAGAGTGAATCATCTCTTCTAGATATTTGAATCAAATCTGTGTGCTTTCTGCTTCTTGATACTCTTTCAGAAGTACTGGAGGACACAGTGGACTTTGCTCAGAAATCAGTACAACTAGAATGAGGTATCTTGTGAAACCTACAGCTTAAAGTCTGTGCAAAAGCCTTGTTGGCCTCTCTGGGATGAGGAGTTAGTAGGTACTGTTAGTAGTTAGTTAGTTAGTTAGTACTGGTAGTAGTTACCTCTTCCAAAAAGGTAAAAGTTATGAATTTTTATGTGTGTAGACAAGATCCTCCCAGCTGAGAGGTCTTAATGTGGTGAAACTTTCATAGACTCACCTGAAAAGTGAAGATAGTTCAGGAATAATATAAATTGTATTACAATTTTTCTTGTAAGTTTTAAATTTTATTTAGCTTGAGAGTGACAAGAATGCATAGGAAAGAATATGGGAAGCTAAGATTTTTCTTCCACAGTTTTGAAAAGAAAGAAAGTAAACAGTTGAGAAGTAGATCTCTATATGTTGTTGCTACTTGTGCCTTTTGCTAAAAGGCTCCTGACCCGTGTTACCCATAACCATGGTGTAAAGTGCATCTTCTAAAAATACACTGTGAAAACAGAGCACTTGGAGCAGCAGGAGCTGCCTGTTACTGGAAACAGAGTTTGAGGGGGTGGAGTTGTGTATCCTGTTCAGATGATGAAAAAGCTTCAGTGAGAGTAGGCAGTTTTTCTTCAACAGTCTGATAACTTGCATATTGATTTTTGACTTCTGACTGAATCTCCTGTATTAACTTGATCTTTAGCTGATGAGGGGGTATTTCTTAGAGGTAACTGCTACAACTAATTTATACTCAACAGTGTCCTCATAGCATCTTCCTTTTTCTGGTAATCACAGGAACATTATGTAATAATTTACATGGAAGGCAATACTTCTGCATTTCAAATGTGATTGTTACCCATATATGGGAATTGTCTTTCACTCAGTTCTCTTCTCTTCTTGGTTTGTATTTTTTTTTCTTTTTTTCTTTTCCCCTCTCAAAAGAAAACAAGACTCTAAAATTACCAAATTCTATATAAAATCTTCTGCAATAAAGATTAATTAGCATACAGGCATGCTTCTAGAGAGAGTCTAATTTTACTAAGAAGTTACAAGTACATTTTAATAACATTACAGAGCTGCTTCTACATAAATAACTGACTTGGGGTGGCTGATAAAATGTAGTGATATGTGCTGAAAATATTTGCACAGTTGAAAAATTGAGAAATCCTTGATAAGGGGTTAAAACTACATTCTTTAAGAGATAAAATGATGAATGGTTAATTTTATTTTGGTTTTTTTTTCTGTTTTTGGGATGTGTTTATTATGACAAGTGCTGTTGCACATTGTTCCTTGTCCCCAGCTTTGATCACCACTTAATAATAAAACAATATTGCGTGGAGCAATTGACGCAATTGCTTGTGGTTTATATTCTTTGGATTTTAACATCTAGCGTGTTATCCCTGTGATCTCTTGCTTCAAGGTGTGGTTTTAGCCAGCTGGCTGAAACATCTAAGTATTAAATTACTCTTCTGTATCTTTTTATATTCTGCAGGATCTGCAGATTTAAGCTTAAACTGCTGCAGTGTTAAAGTAATGCTCAGTTTTAAGAAATTAAATATAAAAATTTCCATGTAAACAGTGGCGACTCAGGCAGGAGAAAGTAGCTTCCAGAACTGGGATTCGTCTCACAAAGGCTAAAGCTTAATAGTGCTTAAAAAAAACTTAACAAGGAGCTAAAAATTTGGACTACTTTCTGTATGTAAAATACATGTTTAGTATGACACATGTATAAATGTACGTATAAACATATATCAGGTTTATTTTTGTAACAGTGCTAATCATCTGATAAAGGTAGAGAAGAGAGAGAGCTGTTTTATGCCCAACTCTTGTAAGGCAGAGGTGTCCTAGGAAATACTCAGCTCCTTTGTGGTGGATGGTACACTTTTCTTGCTAAACAACTGAGGAGATGCTGCTAAAAGATGAATTCTGAGGACAGCAGAGGAAGAGATCTCTTTTCTTTCTTTGACAAGCCTCTTAGGGGACAGTCACTTGGTTCTGCTTCAGAGGAGAATGAAAAGAAACACACCAGAAAATCTCCAGCAAACAAAATAGAGGGAAAAGGACCACAAATGGAATGGTGTAATGGAATCCTCCATAACACTAGATTTGCATATAATGTTTAATATCCTGCTTTTCCCTTGCCAGGCCTTCCTTCTCCTTTGCTACAGCATTCATTCCTATGTGTAGGGAAAGGAGCTAGGACAGTAACAAATGGACCTTGGCTATTTAATTTAATCCAGGTGTGTAAAGGATTAATTTAAATATGAAATGCACTGTGTGAGCGCTCCTTCTGTTGTCCTGCTTTTCCTTCCATGATTCTTTGCTGTGGATTGTGCATATTTTCTCCTTCTTTCTGTCTCCAGAAGTGCCTTTACTCTGCAACTTTCCCTACTCCTGGGAAGAGCAAAGGACTTCTTAATGTGAAGACAGAATCTGGAGCAGCAGTTTGTTGCTGTCTTGATAAATTCATCATCAAAGTTCACTAAAGCAAAATATTGGAAGGTGATCATGATGAATAATGTAGGAAAGATCTGCTGAGTCTGGGAAATGTTTTGAAAGAGGGTGAGCAGTTCAGGAGCAGTTTTCTGACGGTCTTTATTAAAATTAGCTGGTACATTCTTAGTTGTAATAATGTCTCCATATTATCTTAAATGGATTTTGAAGTTGCAGTGAGTGAAAAATGCATCCATCTTAAACTTCTCTTAAAATCTAAAAAAACCCAAAAGTCTTAATTTCTTCATCACTTCCACAGACCTCTGATTAGATACCTGTGAATAATATCCATCAGTCTTTTTTCCCCTTTCTTGTAAAATAAAACAGTGTGAAATTTATCAAATTTTTCTAAAGGTAAAATGTAAATGTAGCACCTTGCTGTTAGCAATGAAGCAATTTAAATGCAATCTCAGTGAGGATTTAAAATAATGTTGCATAAGATGCAAATTAGCATTCCAAGATTTTTTTCATTATTTTAATTTCTAAAAGTCCTGTCTGAATTTCTTTCCCAATGTATTGCTGAAACATGACACAGACATTATGCATTGATGTTGTTCAGCAACTAACTTAAGATTATGTAAGATAATGTTAATGTGGTTGTTTAAAGCAACTGAAAGAAATGATGTCCAGTGATTAGAATAGTAAGCATTTGAAGTAATGAACATGCTTAATTTCATGTTTCAGAACATGTTTCAAGTTTAACCTTTGAACACAGTTCAGAGATCCCAATTAATTTCATTTACTGAAATGAAAAGTATCTCGATGAAGAACAAAGGTTATGACCTATTTATTGCTAGTTGAAAAGATTGCCAGTGTTGATAGAAAGCTTCCTTGCCCACAATTCCAAGGTGAAAATTTTACTTCATTAAAGAGGGAAATAGATGAAATTAGTATTATCTCAGTTTAATGCAGGTAATTAAAAAAAAATTTTACATGATATTTTTTTCTTAGCAAGATAGGGTAATAGTGTATCTTAAAATTGTTTATGGGGTGTTTTTTAGGTACATAGACAAATTTTTGCTATTGGAATGTTAGCTTTGAAAAATATTAGTTCTGATTTTAAGTGATTTGTATATAAATTACATAATGATTCTGGTTGTCTCAGCTTTTGGAGAGATGTGTGAGATGCTTTTATAAGGTTATACATGGTTTTGTTAGTTTTTGAGAGAGCAAACCCCCTTCCAACTCTTCTTTCCTTAAAAAGCTTTTTTCATTGCAAAGGTATGTGATTTGTATTTTATAATACTATGATTTTTTTTGTTTTTCAGTCCCAGAAATCCTGGATAGAAAATACTTTCACGAAGAGGGAGTGTGTGTATATTATACCAAGTTCAAAAGACCCCCACAGGTAAATGAGAAACTATGCAAGACTTCATTGCTGCTCTTTAATGTTAAAAAAAGTCAGATTTCTCATGAGTGTTAGACTGGTTTTTTGTATGAAATACTGTCTGGGGTTTGTGCTTTCATGACTGGACATTGTGGCTCTGTGAGTTGGATTTTTTTTTTTCTGGAAGTACTTTGGCATTGCAGAAATCTCAGAAAAAATGTTCTTCCCCTGTTCCCTTTGCTGCTTCTTACCACTCCTCCTACTGATGTCTATGATCTGTTTATAGTGAGGGGGGTGTGAAAAAGAAATTTCTGAAGTCAGAAAGTCTCATAGAGATGTCCTCTACTGGAATTTAAAAAGCATCATTGTAAGTGTAGGGTGAAGTGTGAAAATCAACCTGACAGTGTAGAAAAAATGGGTGAAGAATTCATAGAAGAATAAAGAAAACCAAGAATTGGGGGTGGAGAAAAATTACAAAAAAAAAAAAAAGGCTGAAGAAGTACTTGCTTCTAGGGAAAACAGATAAATGGGAACTGTTCAGATTTCATGTCATGTGTAATAATGTTAAGTTCTTAAAGGAAAAAAAACTAGGCTGAAAAATGGGGAAATATGTTTCTAGAGGGGAGGCTGAGGCCAAGAATATTTATCATATCTCACAGGCTGTTTTTACCTTATCTTAAATTAGAGGTGTGAAATCAAGCAAGTTAATGGTAACTCTAGTGTATATCTAGCTGACTTTCACCAAGTGTTACAGGTATAATTTAAGAGTTCCTACAATGATTGAGTTTGATGTGCATAGTCATGACATTTGTGTCACAGATAAAATAAAGTCAAGTTGGAAATAGATTTATAATTGGTATTTTTAAGGCAGTTTTGTCTCCCCATAATATTTACTATTGTAATTATGGATTTTAGATCACCATTTTTTTTCTTAAGCTTCATATATGTGACAGCAGCTGAGAAACCTTTTCTTCTGAGGCTGAGAAAACTTCTATTTCACTCTTTTCCTTAAAAAACACTTATAAATCTCTTTTGTTATACTGGGGCAGGTTACTGTTTTTCATTTAAGTACTTTGTTTTTAAACAGAAAAAGAACTAAATGCTGTAGAATTTTCAAATTATTGTAAATAATTCACCACATTCCTTGAAATCATGTGACATGAGAAGCTTTTAGAATTTATAGCCACAATTGCAGCACATGGAAAATTTGCAAATGCAAACTAAGTAATTAGGAAGCTGTTAAAATTTCCAGAGCATTTAACAAGGAACAGAATGGTCTTCAACACTTGCCCTTTCAGTTTAAGCTATTTGTAGCTTACAATGGACTTTACAACTTTCCCACCACAATTTGTCCTTCAGTTTCTAAGAATGGCCTCACTCACTCTGTTGGTAAATTGCTCACTGTTGTGTGTGAATTGTGTGAGAAATTTAGTCATATCTTTAAATATTTCTTACAGATGCCTTCCAGGATGTCAGATTTGTCAGCAACTTGTCAGGTAAAAGCTCTTTGTAATTACAATATTTATGAATATTTTCTCATTAAGTGCTTTCATAATAGGGTTTTCAAAAGTTTTGATCAATATTATGAGTTACAAGTTGGTGAAAGGTTAGATATAAAATAAATACAACTAATGTTTAAAGAACTGTCTGCAATAAGTAGGTCATGGCGTTATAAATGTTATATAAATTACTTGGCTTCAAAGAAGCAATTTCTCCTGGCCTCCAGCTTGCTGCCTTAGTGAGCTTCAGTGTTTTGCATAATAATATGTATTGTAATTGACTATTGCTGTAAATATTTATGACAAGAAAGCTCGCTCTGGAAAAGAGGTTTTTGTAATGTCTAGAATCTTTCCTTTCTACATCTGTTCTGTTCCTGTTATCGATAAAGGAAGTTCTTTTCTCTTACAGTGGTAGTATTTACCAAAGCATTCTCCATGCTCTGGGTGCAGGTGCTGCTGTGGCCGCTTGGTCAGACAACATGCTTGTTTCACTGCCAGTCTGGCTATGAAATACTCCGATGTGAAGCTGGGTGAAAACTACAATCAGGAAATAGAAGAGTGGTCAGTGGAAAAACACACAGAACAGACCTCTACTGATGCTTATGGTGTCATCAACTTTCAAGGTGGCTCTCATTCTTACAGGGCTAAGGCATGTATGATGTTTTGTTGTTTCTTTTTTTTTCTTACTCTAACCATGTTGGTGCTGAATGCTTCATTCAAATTCTGAAATTGAAAGCTGAAAATATTAACACCTCTATTATGACAAACCAGTGCCCTCTTCTATTCTAGCATTTTGTTGTGATTTGAATTCTTTCTAATTTCTATTTGTAAAATATTTTTAGTTGTGGTAGAAATTATTTAAAGCTTATGCAGTTACAGGCTGCAGGGGGTGCTTGTACAGTGTGACTTCTGTGGTCAAACCAAAGTGCTTGAGTGAGGGAGCTGTGTTCTTTAAGCTGCTGGCAGAAGCCCTAAGGACAGTCCAGTATTCCAGGTCAGATCATCTCTGTGAGAGAAGGGCCCTTGGCACAGTTCTCATATTCTTAATGGCATTGTATGGTTCCTTTGTACTTAGTGTAGCTTAAAATTGCTGTGAACCCTTTTCTAGGAGCACAGAAACACTGGGCTGCCCACTCATTTCGGCTTCCTTCTGCAGAGTGCAAGTGGGGTTGCTCAAACCTGTTTAATGAAGTAGTGTTGTTTTGTTATTTAGAACTTTATTCAGAAAGGGTTCAATTTCTGCCTACTGTTCCCTCTACTTAGTAGCTCATTCTGAAGATGTGGCAGCATTGTAGCTGATTAACCATCTACTTAATCTTATCTTGCTGTTAAACATAGAGTGTTAAAAAGCTGCCAGTTTTGAAGTTTTCTGTTGAAAAATGTAGGTTTCCTTACCACCAGGAACAGGGAAGGAAAACCAAGCAGTTGTACAACTCTTTGCAGGGAACACAGAAGCCTCTCCCAGCATACGACAGTCCTTTTACAGATGCTTCTGAATTTAATCTAATTTAGAGATCATCCAGTGCTTTCATAGAGTCATTTTCTAGGTCACTATGCCAGTAGGATGGAATACCATGCTCTTTCTGTAGTTGTTTCCTTTCCAAAACTTGCTTTCAAAACTGTCACATCTGGACTATAGAGGATATAAGGGAAGCTTGTTCATTTATTGCATCTGCTGTGTTTTGAGAAAGTGAATTACAGTTTCCATAGCCAGGAGTAGGATAATATATCCTGAAATACATCCTGGTTCTTCTTTTGACACATTTGAACCTTTAAACTCTGTTGTTGTGCCTGCAGTATGTGCGATTGTCATATGACACTAAGCCTGAAGCTATTCTGCAACTTATGCTCAAAGAATGGCAGATGGAGTTGCCAAAGCTTGTTATATCTGTCCATGGGGGCATGCAGAAATTTGAACTTCACCCACGCATCAAACAGTTGCTTGGCAAAGGTCTTATCAAAGCTGCAGTGACCACAGGAGCCTGGATTATAACTGGAGGAGTGAACACAGGTAAGGAGCTAGCAAAGAATGTGCACGATTAACTGGATTACAGTTTTACAAGAGCCAAAATATTTAATGTATGGATGCATTGCTACATCCTAAAACAAAGACATTTGAATGAGTTTGGTCAAATGAAATTAAAAAAATGCATTTTGAACATATGTATTTGAAAGTGGGCTACTGTTTTGTATTGAAAAGAGAAATAACTTATAGAGAGGGGTTGTGTTTTGGGTTATGTTTTGTTTGGTTGGTTGTTTTCTGGGTTTTGGTTTTGAAGCAAGGAAGAGCATAATGTGATTAAAAAGAAGTACAGTAATGTCCTGGAAAGTCTTTTGTTCTTGCTAGGCTAATATTTGTTTTGTTGAATGACTTTGTTTCCTCCTAGTAGACATAGCACAGTGCCTTTTCTTTGGTAGTGTGTAAGTTTCCAGATCCTTAAAGGCCTGGTTATCTAAAACAGTTAAACACATAAATAAATATTTGTATTCTTAGTAAGATGTGGCATTCAATGCACTGGAATCTTTTTTATGCGCGAACAGGTGTTGCAAAACATGTTGGTGATGCTCTAAGAGAACACGCTTCCAGATCATCTCGAAAGATTTGCACTATTGGGATTGCTCCGTGGGGAGTGATTGAAAACAGAAACGACCTTGTTGGAAGAGATGTAAGGATGAATTACCTAACTGAAATAATGATTTACCTCATTTACTTTTGACACATCTGCTCAAGCATGTTTTTCTCTTGCTTTGCATCATTGGAATACTTGCTTTACTCTGAGGATACACTGACATCTGTGACTTATGCAAGATCATTACTGTAAACAAGTTGCAAAATGCAAATGTGCTACAGGACGAGCTTGTTCTGAAGTACAGTCCTTTTTCCTCCCTCACTGATACCATCGAATCAAAAATGCTAAAGTATTACAGAGAATTCACATTTAGAGAGGTTAATAAGTTGAAAAAGTTTGTGGAGTCTTCAGTGCTGCTGTTTGCTGGAGAAGTCACAAATTTTCCCCAAAGTCACCTTTTCAAAGGATCTTTGTTACCCTTCAGAACAGCATCCTTTAGTGATGCAATTATCTGCTTCCCTGCACAAAGTTCAGAGCTGCAGCTGTTGGTGTATCCTGATCCAAGGCATGCTTGTATGTGTCAGTGCTTCTTGTTGAGCCACCAGTTCTTGTGCCTAGTTAAATTTCACAGAAACAAGTGTGAATCTTTGCAAGTAAAAGACATTGTTGTGTGCTTGCACTTAGGTGGTTGCTCCATATCAGACCTTGTTAAATCCATTAAGTAAACTAAACGTCCTAAATAACCTCCATTCCCATTTCATTCTGGTGGATGATGGAACAGTTGGGAAGTATGGAGCAGAAGTTAAACTGCGAAGAGAACTGGAAAAAACTATTAATTTGCAACGGATCCATGCAAGTAAGTAATTCTGGTGCCTGAGGGCTGTTACTAGGGGTTCATGAAAAAGGTGTTTGCACCAAACATCTGAATGACAAAATAAAATAAATTAAAACTTTTGTTTATACTTCAAGTCTAAAATTGCAAATGTCAGCAGCTGCTCTGGACCCTAGTTATTGCTGGTAGATTTATGATTTCTCTGGAACCACAGAGGTATCCTTTATGAATAAAGTTGTATATTTACTTTGTAAGAGCAAATGTAAATCACTTCAGGTCTTGGTGTGTTGTCACCAAGTCCTGATTGGTCTGATTAATTAATGGTTTTGGCATTGATCACTGGCAGTTTCACAGTTTGCAGTATGGTGTTTTCCCAGCTGTGGAGCAACACATGTATTTTGACCCTTACAGGAATGCTCTTGCAATATTTCCAATCAGTAGAGGATTCCTATGTACCTATGTTCAAACTGTTTATGTGTTGTCACCACTGGAAACTGTTGGGGGAAGATGGAAGAGGAGATTCAAAAAGAAAAATTCTTCAGTTTTCTGCATTAGTTCATTAATATTTCCATGAGGAATCTTTTCTATTTTGTAGACTGTATCCTGTTGAATTGACCAGCTTGGCAGTGCTTGTGTCCCAGCCCAGAATGTAAAGTGCTTGAAACTGTGCATTACCAAGAGTTAATGTCTGGCAGACAGTATTTAATGTTAATTCAATAGAAAGGACAAACCTGATTTATTAAATACGTAGAACTGGCCTTAGCATTCACTATACACTTATGGCATTGTCGGGATTTTATCTTTGCCATTTTCCAGGAATTGGCCAAGGTGTGCCTGTGGTGGCACTTGTGTTTGAAGGTGGCCCCAACGTCATCCTCACAGTTCTAGACTTCCTTCAGGAGAGCCCTCCGGTGCCCGTGGTGGTGTGTGAAGGAACTGGCAGAGCTGCAGACATCCTGGCCTATGTTCACAAGCAAACAGAGGAGGGGGGGTAAGTGCCAGCAGTGCCAGACTGTGACAGAACCACTGAATGGGCCAGGTTGGAAGGGACCACAGTGGGTCATCCCAGAGCAGGATTGTGTCCAGACACAGGATTGTGTCCAGACAGTTCTTGTCATACACAGATAAATGACAAGGTGCACGGATGTGTGGCATTCATGTATGTCTGTCACCCACAGATGAGCTTTGAGACCATTTCTTCATGAATCTATACAAAAGCTTTTTCTGTTTAGTGCAGAAGACACTTGCCTGTTTTGAGTGTAGCTTCAAATAATAAAAGAGATGTGTTTGGGCTCCACAGTATTTGGTGATTTCTAGTCAGTTGTCCCTGTTGCAGGGGCTATCTCTGAGCCTTGGGAGGCAGGGATCCAATGTAGCTGTAAACCAAACAGCTTTGTCCAGGCTAAGAATACAAATGTGTCGTACTCAGAGGAGTGACTGTTTATTATTTTGTGTCAAAATCTTCTGGTTGAGAATTTCTCAGAACTCAGTATGGGAAGAAAAGGGGAGAGAGAGTTGAGTTACTTTTAGGAGTCAGTAGTATCGAATTGTAGGTTAAGTAACTGTAGTTCTTTCTAAAGGTTACCCAAGGTTTTGCCACAGCAACAGTAATAAGCATATAGATAGCAGGACTTTGAATGGACATGTTGAAACTAATTAAATGCATTGTTGTTATTACTGTTCATCTAAAACAATTGTTTTCCTGTTTGTTTGTTTCAATCTCAGAAATGTTCCTGAGGGTGCTGAGCCTGAAATAATTTCAACCATCAAAAAGACATTTAACTTTGGTCAAAGTGAAGCAGTTCACTTGTTTCAGACACTGCTGGAATGCATGAAAAAAAAAGAACTTGTAAGTAGATCTTGCCATAACATTTTCTATGCAATGTGCATGCCTTTGTGGATATATGATATGATTTTTTTCTCTTTTTTTTTGGATCTTTTAGTTATGACTGCTAATAAAGGTATGGTATCACTGCATGCTTAAAGCAAAACCACTTTATAGAGGTTATGTGTAGCCTGAGTTCAGGGACTGGTGTCTCATTTCGACATCACATTGTGCTGTTCTGAGATATAAAATTGCCTTATTCAGCTAGCCATATTTGCTGACAGGTTAATCTCATCATCTTTAATGGGCTGGAGAGGTAAACAGGATACTGTGTTATAGAGAGCAGTGAATTTGAATCATAGGAGGAAAAGAAGTTCAAATTAATTGAAAATTCCCACTTAGGAAAACAAATCAGAATGCGCACCAAAAGTTTGAATTGAACATAGACAGGCTTCAAGTTGCATTGAAGACGAGGTGTCTTTTATGTCAGGAATTGAAAAAGATTTAAAAGACTGAAGCCATTAACCTTTGCCTGAAAATAACTTTTAAATATGTTTTCCCCATTTTGCCATTTTGGACAGATTACAGTTTTTCATATTGGGTCAGATGAACATCAGGACATTGATGTTGCAATACTTACAGCACTGTTAAAAGGTGAGACTTAATTTTTTAAGAACATTTGGAACCTCCAGCTATTATTGATTAGTGTTTATGTGATGAATTATTTATAAAATACCAACAGGAATTTTAAGTTTTTAAGCAAATAGATATCTGTGATCTCATTGTATAATGCTATAACATGACATAAATGATGACATATACAGCATAACTTTGTGGTGGATTGCTTAATTTGCCCTTTTCAGGAAGCAAGAATATTTATTATCATGTATTATAATTAATTTTTAATTTTCTTCATTGTGTTTGCTTCTTAAGGCACGAATGCATCTGCATTTGACCAGCTTGTTCTTACACTTGCATGGGACAGAGTTGACATAGCCAAAAATCACGTTTTTGTTTATGGGCAACAATGGCTGGTATGTAATGGTCTGGGTTAAGCAGAATGATAATTCCTATAGAGAGAAGCACAATTTACTGTAAAGGATGAATCTTGACTTTTGTAGAGAGAGACTTTGGAATACTGACACCTTTATTTTGAGGCAGTAATTTGGGTCTACTGCATAACCTTAAAGCTTTTTTGTTATTATGTATTTGAAAATGGTCCAAAAAGTTTAGAAATGTGCTAACTGTTCTGAATAACTAGCAGAGAAAACACATGACAAAGGTGAAAGCTGAATTCATGTTAGTCAGATGCTCTTTCTTTGTTACAGTTGCATGACCCTAGAAAGTTCTTAAGAAGCATCTAGTAAAATGCACTGTTGGCAGCACTGCAGTGTCTTTTGAGGGAGGGACAAAATGTCTGGTTTTTGTAGTTTGAAAATGAGTTTAAGAACTACCTGGTGGCTCTTGCCTTTTCTGCCTAGTACTGTAAAAATAAAGCACGAGCTTATTGAGTGTGCAGTCAGAAGTACATGCTGTGTAAGGCTTGTTGATTGCCACGATGGTTCTGACATCTTTGAAGCAAATTGTGCTTTAGATATTTTAAGTATTTTTTTTGTTTTATCCAATATCCACATATGAGAAGACCTCAATTATGTTAAACCAAATGTCTCCTTAGTCCCATTGTCTCAGTAGGCAGGACCTACAGAACAGTTCAAGTCTACAGGTAACTGTAGAAGTTCAGGTGATATTCAGAACCGAGGGCGACATCTTTATAGGCACGTAAGGTTTTTCCAGCCCTCTAAATGAAGCAGGTTGATACAGTATCTAGGTTCACTTTTTTACTGGCTTTCTCTAGGCTCCACCTTTTTGCTTATTTGTTGTAGGTTGGCTCTCTGGAACAGGCTATGCTGGATGCCCTTGTGATGGACAGAGTTGCATTTGTAAAACTTCTGATTGAAAATGGAGTAAGCATGCATAAATTTCTTACAATTCCCAGGCTGGAAGAACTTTATAACACAGTAAGTAAATGATTGCTTTTTAAGCTGCTTTTAGAACAGTTTTTTAGTTTGCTCAGCCTGTTGTGTCCTAGCTCGTGTGCAGCAGTCTGGAGGTTGTGGGGTGTTGACAGGGAAGGCTCCTGGGCGCAAGGTTGGAGTTGGGAAGTGGATGCTGTTGGCTGCTGTGCACAGCCCCAGCAGCACCAAAATTGTCTGTCAGCAGGGTGTTAGTCTGTGTGTGATGGTGGGGTTTGAGACTAAAGGGAAAATTGCAGCTTTGTGGACAAAGTGTGCAAAACACAGTGGAGAAGAGAAGGAGAGAAAATCACATGGGTGAAACTTGTGCCCAGAATCTGAGATCTATAGGGCTTCAGAGGATGGATTCTGTCTGTAGCAGTTAACATCACAGTAGTTCTAGGAAGAATTTAATTTGTCAACCTGCATAGTTATAATTATTACTTGGAAAAATTTTGTTGCTGTAGGTGTTGATCTAAGAATTCCAAGGTAATTTTGATAACAGTATCCAAAGACAGAACAAAGAACCTTCCACCAAAAATTAGCTGATGTGAGTAGTACACAAATATGGCTTAGGTTTGTGTTAACAGTCTCAGTATCTGCTTTTGACAAAGAAAAATAATTAATTCTTTAGCTAATAAAGCTCTGTAGAGAAGCCTCCTTGAGAAGTTTATTCATTTATTGTATTTATTTATGTTTTAATATATTTTTATATTCTAAATTAGTTTTTTAAATTAACCTCTTATGGTACTTCTGTTGCATGCTAATTTCTCATTCCAAGTTTTCCTTCTCTTTTGTTGTAAAGAAACAAGGCCCAACTAACCCAACACTCTTTCATCTTGTTCGGGACGTCAAACAGGTATGCTGTCCATGTAAAAATCTGTCAAAATAGCAGTTATTTTTTGTTAATTTCTAGTATTTGACTATCAATTTGATCTGCAATTAATTGAATTTTATTTTAAGTATTAAGCTACCTCTGCAGACATTTTGGTAATTTTCAATATATCTGTTGTATGCTTGGTGCCCTGTTGCCTAAAAGATGTTTAACCCAAAGACTGTTGTCTTTCGTTTTTCTTTTGATTGTTTTCCTTCTTGGGGGGATTGGAAGCTGATGCTTCCAGCATGGAGAAATTTTGGTTGTTAAAACAATAGACAGAAAACCTCTGGTGCCTCCCCCACCAATGGAATGAGTACCTGTTCTGTTAGGGGAGTTCATGTAGACCTGGTCTTTCTTTAAAATTAATAACTGTTGAGTCATGTAGATGCTTTTTGGGTTTTGTGTTGGAAGGTTTTTTTATAATGAAAAGCTTTTTTTCTTTTTAATTATTATTTAGAACTGTGATAAAACATGTAGAAACACTTCTAAGCAAGTTTAATATAATACCTTTTGTATTCCTAGGGGAATCTTCCTCCAGGATATAAAATCAACCTGATTGATGTGGGACTGGTTATTGAATATCTGATGGGAGGAACCTACAGATGCACCTATACAAGGAAACGCTTCAGAGCGATATACAACAGTCTCAGCGGGAACAATCGGGTACGTGCTCTTGGGTAACAGCCCATTTGTCCTCAGCTGAAAAAACACAAACCTTTGTGTTTTGTACAATGATTGAGTCCACGTTGGTTTGTTCTTCTTGTCAATGGACTGGTTCTTTAAAATGCAGTAGTAAGGACTGTGAGGGCAGCTGAAAATTGTTCTGGGATTGAGGGCCAACAACAGGTTTTATTCTCCTCAACCTTATTCTAGCATATCCTAATTCCTTCTCTGTGGTTCCCTCTTTTCCTACTCATAGGGAAAGAAAGGACACTACACATGCAGATTCACCAGGGCTTGGGATGCAGATATGTTAGCTTTTTGTGCAAGCTACACTAACCAACAAGTGTATCTGCCCATTTAGTGACTCCTTAAAAGCAATGAAAACAGTTTGTTAAATATCCAGTGAGAATTCTGCTTTTGCTGTTTGAGTTCATTCATGTTTCAGTAACCAAATCCCTTTTCCTTGTTGCAGAGATCTGGGCGAAATCCTTCAAGTACCACTCCTCAGATGTGTAAAAGCCATGAGCCTTTTGGTAACAGGGCAGACAAGAAAGAAAAAATGCGCCATAATCATTTCATCAAAACAGCGCAGCCGTACAAACCAAAGGTGAGGGCTGTGAGGGGAACACGGTGGGGTTTATTTCCACTAGCTGACACTGGGGAGCCTGCTGAGTGTGAGTAGCAGCAATTGCATGGACTTTGGTAAAGCTGGAATTTCAACCTTGCTTTTGTACTCGTTTCTAAACGGCATCTTTTTAATAGGATTCTGTAAAGGGCGTTTCTTGTTCTGTATAGTAGTCCTGTGGATAAGATTTGATATGTTAGGGACCAAAAAGTTTCTTTGACAGAGTTCTAGTAATGAAGGTGGGACTCGCATGGCTTAGTAGATGGAGCAAGATTTGGCCATGTGTTACTACTATAAGCAGTTTCCATGAATTTTTTTATTTGTATGTATGTATATTAGTTACGGCTTTTTTTTGATCTATAATTCAAATTAATTCAGTCTCACAGTTATTAAAATGAATTGTACTAAACTGAAGTTTTTGAACAAAAGTTCCCGTCGCTTTTCAAGTCCTCAGAAATTTTCTTTTTTCTTTATATAATTATTTATAACCTGCTATTGGATCACTCAGCATTTTATTTCAATTTACATAATGACCAAGTATAGCGATTTAAAATGTGACTTTGTGATTTTATTTTAAAGATTGACACTGGTGCAGAAGAGGGAAAAAAGAAAAGAACCAAAGATGAAATAGTTGACATAGATGATCCTGAAACGAGACGTTTTGCTTATCCTCTGAACGAGCTGTTGCTGTGGGCAGTGCTGATGAAGAGGCAGAAGATGGCCCTTTTCTTCTGGCAGCACGGCGAGGAGTCCATGGCCAAAGCTTTGGTGGCTTGCAAAGTCTACCGGTCCATGGCATATGAGGCGAAACAAAGTGACCTTGTTGATGATACTTCAGAAGAACTGAAACAGTATTCCAAGTAAATTACATTCCTATTGTTCAAAATATTTTCCTGACCTCTGCAATATAAGTAGTGGGCTACTTATGAACAAAACACAAATTGTTGTGTTAGCACACTTGAAGACAATTATGTTTTGCAAAAAGGTTCAAGTGGAACTCTAGTATAAACTTTATATTAGATATTGCTCTTTCTTGGGGGCTGTTAAAAGTCTTAATTTATAGTCAAATTAAAAGGAGACTCAGTGTGCCATTTTCTTCTGTGTAATTTCTGTGTGTTTTTAATAGCTGTTTTAGCATGCATATGTTTTTAACAGAAGTCACAGATTGATGTATTGTGGTTACAAATTACAGTGTATCTGTACAGAAGGGACAAATAATAGGCACTTCAAGCTGGGAATTTGTGCAGCAAAATTCTTGCTAAACTCATGGCCATTTCTATAGATACTATCTTTTGTTTTGTTGGTTTTTTCTTCATTTTAGCGAGTTTGGTCAGCTGGCAGTTGAGCTGTTAGAGCAGTCCTTCCGACAAGATGAAACTATGGCCATGAAATTACTGACTTATGAACTTAAAAACTGGAGCAACTCCACTTGTCTGAAGCTGGCAGTGTCCTCGAGGCTCCGTCCATTTGTAGCTCACACTTGCACACAGATGTTGTTATCAGATATGTGGATGGGAAGGCTGAACATGAGGAAGAATTCATGGTACAAAGTAAGCACTGTTGCAGTTCAATCATGTAAAAAGGGTCAATGGAGTTTATGTTTAAAAGGAAGAAAAGTGTGTGTTAAAATGCTGTTAGTGTAAAGCTTTCACAACTATAGCTTTTATTAATAAATCCTGTAAACCAGTCTCCTGTAACATAATCAAAACTGGAATATTTGTTGTAAACGCTTCTTTTGACACTCTATTATCTTTTCAAATAAGGTACAGAAATATAGAAGGCAAAAACCAGGCAAGTAGCCTTTAATCAGAGGCTTAAAGAGATCATGTGAATACTAATCCACTACTAAAAACATAGTAGTAACAATCCTTAACAGATGGAAAACCTGTTGTAAGACTGTAGTTTCATGCATTTTGGCTTTTTACAGGGAGCACATAAGACTTGATGTGAAAAAGCTTTGTGAATATCCTATTTTGGAGGAACTGAGCAAAAGCAGGGCACAGAATGAAACAAGGGTAGGCAAATCGGGGACAGGTTTTCCAGTGGTGCCCTTTGTGTGATATAGATCAATTATTATCTAGACAGAGATAAATGATATAGATCAATTGAACCAAAATGGGAGTTGCGTATTTCTGTGAGAAATTAGGTATCAAGACCTAATTGTTGCTGGAAATAAAATGAAATAAAACTTTCCTACAAAATACCTACAAGCATTATTTAACTTGTGACCTACTAAAATCCTCTTTGATAACTGATTAACTGTTTTCTTGCTTGCTTTGTAACAGGCTAATGACAGTAAATAGCTTTCACTTACTCTCTTCATCTATACCTTAGCTCCTTTTTACCATAAATTGAAAAAAAAAACCAAACCAAACAAAACATACACCATTCCCCCTCTCCCCCCACAAACCACAACCCTGTATATGCTTTTAAAGTACACTTTAACAATACACTGTTCTAAAGCTTCTGGGAGTGGATTAAATAACAGAGTGTGAACAGAACATCTCTGTGCTTGGAGCACATTCTTTCTAGTAGCTTTGAATTTTGGAATTTGTTGGTTTTTCCCATTTCCTATGTCTTCAAGTCAAGAAACACTCTGTATATGTGATCCTGAGCTCTTAAGTGTATATACAAGTAATAACAACTAATTATTTTCTACATTTTTCCCCTCAATAGCAAGCAAGTAAAATTTAAATAATATCTTTTCAAATGCTATTCTGTGTGTTGCTGTGTTCTGATGCTTTAATGTAGTTGTGAATTATTTACACTTAGTCTTCATCTTTTCCAGGTGATACTGAGTATTCTACTCCCTCCTGCTATACTGCTGTTGGAATATAAGACCAAGGCTGAAATGTCACATATTCCTCAGTCTCAAGATGCACATCAAATGGCAATGGATGACAGTGAGAACAACTTCCAGACTGCAGCAGATGAAATACCTATGGTAATGTGGGGCAGAGGGGGATATTAAAAACAATATTCCTCACTTAAATAATTACATTTTTAAGTTAAAGAAGGGAAATTTAGTGCCAGAAATCATATATTTTTGTGGGGGAAGTTAACAGTTTTTTTTTTATTTTAGGAGGTTTTTAAAGAAGTGAGGATCTTGGACAATACTTTTGAAAAGCATGACATGGAGACTCCAGCAAAACCTAAAAGACTACCAATTACACAGAAGTTTTATGCATTTTATCACGCTCCAATTGTGAAGTTTTGGTTTAATACGGTGAGTTTTTTTCTGTGTAGTGTGTATTTTATTTGGAAATGCAGCACAGATTTTTGGGTTATTTTCCCAACATGTAGCTCTGATTGAGTCAAAGTTAAGCACTATACAAAAAGCAGACAGAAAACCCTTTACCTTGCTGAGCTGGAAATGAGAAATACTTCACTTCATAAAACTGCATAAGCACATGCTGTGCCCTGTGGTTTGGGGTTTTTTTTTTATTCTGTTCTGAGTAATTCTCTTCATCAGTTGCTGGCAGGAGTTCTGTAAGCACGTATTAGTCTCAAGTGCATGCACAGCTTTGTTTCAATCACTGTAATAGAAATGTTAGAATTTGTACTAAAGGAAAATAGCTGTAATAAGAGCAAAGCTTTCCTAACAATAAATAGATTATTACAGCTATTTTTCCTTTTCTAAGATGAAAATGTTTGTATCCCCTTATAAATAACAACTTGTCTATTTAAAAGGGCAAATATAGTCTTGTAATCCTACTTGAAGCTTTTATTGTATACCACATCAAAAGATTCCATGTATGTCTTTAAAGGATCCTTCAGTAACTGTATGTATGTGTTTTATTTGGTTTTTTTAGTTGGCATACTTAGGATTCCTCATGCTCTACACATTTGTGGTTCTTGTAAAAATGGAAGAATTACCATCAGTTCAGGAGTGGATTGTTATTGCTTACATTTTCACATCAGCAATTGAGAAAATTCGTGAGGTATGCCTGTAACAATCTGGGATTTTAGCCTTTTTTTTTTGTCAGTTAAAACAGTAGGCTTTAAACTATTATTCTGTAAACAGGAAAAGTGAAGAAACTTCAAGCATCACAGTACATGATTTAATACCTTTTTCTTAAAGCTTGGTATAGGTTGCTAGATGGAGTCCTTGTAAAATGTGTATTTATTTGTCAGGCAGGCTCTGCCACTGTGCTATGACCAAGATACAAAAAAAAAAAAAAAAAAAAAAAAAAAAAAGCTTTAGTGACACAGGAGAGCCATCATAACTGACCAGTGTTCCTGGTCAGCAAGAGACTTTACAGGAGTTCTGTAATAATTTTTAAATGGGAGAGATGAAGTTAGTCCCTTAACCTGGTACATGAGGCTCAACTGAAGGCGGATAGGATTCATTTTTGTCAAAGTAACTGCCTCAAAAGAAATAAAAACATCACCAAAACCCACTAATTCCAAAATGCCTTAATGGATTGTTTGGACAGAGCAAAACCCTCCTTTCCTTGTTGTGAAGCTGACACAGTTAAACACTAGTTTTTATTGCTCAGCATTTAAGAGTTCTGCATTTTAATAGCTATTATATTTTTACAAGTATAAAAATGGTAGTGATTCACGTATTTTACAGTCGGTCCCTGTGCAATAACTATGAGCTGTCCTGACCTTAATTTCTTTTACAGATTTTTATGTCAGAGGCTGGGAAGATTAATCAGAAGATCAAAGTGTGGTTCAGTGATTACTTCAATATCAGTGACACAGTTGCCATTGTCACTTTCTTCATCGGGTTTGCGTTAAGATTTGGAGCCAAGGGGAATTTTGGAGAAAACACTTACAGAGAAAATTACGTCTTTGTTGCTGGAAGAATAACATACTGTCTCAATATAATTTTTTGGTATGTGCGATTACTGGACTTTCTAGCTGTAAATCAACAGGCTGGCCCTTATGTTATGATGATTGGGAAAATGGTAAGTACTATGTTTGTTACTGATTATTTTTTTCCCCAACTGCATCTATTTACAACTTCTCTCAGTAGTTTTATTTAGTTAGAAGTTTTTTATCCTGCTGTAATAGGAAAGTTGGTGTGCAGAATTAGCTAGCTGGAATATAACTTAAAGGATTTCAAAAGAAGCACTGATTAGAAGGCTTCCTTTATGGAGCTATCTCTGTTACATAAATGTAAAAAAATGGCAAATCTTCCTTCTCTGGCCTGTTTTGTTCTCAGATGTCAGGGACCTAAATGAATATGATGAAGCCTTTTGTCTTGGTTCAGCTTTCCATTTAGGTCTGAAGTTTATAGCCTTTGTGCTCTTTAGGTCAAAACTTTAAACTTGTGTAGTGTCCTGAAGCACCTTCGTGGTTTTGTGCTATGGAAAACTGGAAATAGATTGTGCTTATTGTCATCTCACGCAATAAATACTAAAATTGTTTAATCTTAAATAATCTATCTCTACTGTCAGTAGCTATTCTAAATGTTAAAAACCATTTAATGGCTTGAGAGCTGTATATATGAATGTGGAAGGGGCTTTTGTGTTTCTTCCCTCTATAAAATGGTTCTTACAAAATTGAACCTTGTCATTTCTTAAAAACAAAGGCATCAAGTTGCTCATTTCTCACTTTGATTTCTTGCAAGAGGCAAAGGTTCTGTGTTCCTGCCCTTGGAAAACTACCTCTGTTTTTTGTGCAGCTATTGAGTACCTTGAGGAAGGAATATTTCTCTTTGTCAGCTGCTCCTTGTGTACCTAATAGTATTCAAGTTGAAAGGGAAATACACTCAGTTGCCTTCGGCCAAGGGTACTAAATACAGTATAAGAAAGGACAGGGAAAATTTGGGGTTTTTTACAGGGCTTGTTATTTAACAAAATTTTCTGAGTGAAATATTTGTGTCCTGGACTCTTTTCCTTTTATAATACATAGAATTTCTCAAGTGTACATTGTCACTGTAGAAGTTTTTAGAGTTGTGAGATCACATTTATGACCTTGTGGATTAACTGACTTTTTTGTGTTAATAGGTGGCCAACATGTTTTACATTGTGGTGATTATGGCACTTGTGCTACTTAGTTTTGGTGTTCCCAGGAAGGCAATACTGTATCCTGATGAGGCACCCTCTTGGACTCTTGCTAGAGATATTGTGTTTCATCCATACTGGATGATTTTTGGTGAAGTCTATGCCTATGAAATTGATGGTAAGATACTGCAATTATGTAGCAAGTCAAGAGAAAACTTACTCTGATAAGGTCTTATCAAAATCGTAAGAAATTCCAATTTTATTAAAGTCCCAGTACTGTTGGCATTAATCCCTTTTGTGGGTTGAAGCTGTAAAACTGTGACCTGATTTTTCCTTTGCTTTTCTAAAACTTGTTTGGCTTAGAATGAAAACTACATAATTACAATTGCTCTCATGGCTCTTCCTAGCAAGATATGGGAATTCTGCCCCACAGCTATCATGACAAAAATTTGGCTGTGGTGATGTACTAGGCTTTTTTTAAAAAGCCAAAAATATGATTACAGCATAGTATCGGCCAGAAACATTGTCTCTGGTATTTTTCTACCATGTTCCTAAGTACATGGAGACATTTCAAAACTGCAGAACCAGTGCATCATGGTTGTTGCAAACTGTAAGTGACTTTTTTTTTTTTAGGGTTTTTTTTATTGTGTCTGTACCTGCTGGGAGTTCTAAAAGATGTACATGTCTTCTCTGTATCTTTTTTTTCCCAACACAGTGTGTGCAAACAATTCTGATGAAAAAGTTGCTCATCTCTGTGGCCCAGGAACATGGTTGACCCCGTTTCTTCAAGCTGTCTACCTCTTTGTACAGTACATAATCATGGTTAATCTCCTGATTGCATTTTTCAAGTAAGTATGTAGATAACAGGTAATTTTTGCTAATAATTGGACGAATGTCTATCTCACTGCAATAAGATGACAAGATAAGAACTGATGCCAGATCAAAGCAATCCCATTTTCTGGAAGTTTTTCAGGTTCTAAGGCTGGTCTTTGTCTCTTCCTCACTGCAAGGCCATGACTAAGTTAGAGAAGTGTGTGATGTGACCGGTTCACATCACATCTGTGAGGTCAGGGGAATCAGAAGTTCAAGGAAAACTTCTCTTTTTCAGAAAACAAACAAAATCATTTCTTTGTCTTTATTGACTGTTGTTCCTAAATTCATTGAATGTTCTCCAGTTGGTTGGGTTCAGTTGTAGTAAGTTGTCTGCAAGTGTTTGATTTATGGGCATAAGCAGCTCAGGAATATTGAAGAAGGCAGACTGCAAAATTAACATGGTGTTATATAAAATTATGGGTTTAGTTAGAAATAATTAATTTTTTTTGTTCAGCAAATTGAAATTTGATCTCAGTGTAATTCATTTCTGAGTAAAGATACTGATAGGAGATGGTTACCTGATAGGAGAATTTCTTTAGCCCTCTCCTTGCTCTGGATCATGGTGTTCTCTTGAATGTGTTTCCAACTTCCACAAAATTCATTTTGCAGCAGAAAACAAGTTTATGCTTTCATCTCTTACTTAACTGGCTTCAGAATTCAAGATTGTTATCAAAGTGTTAAAAAACAAACAATCCAACAACCACTAAACAAACACCAACAACTCCCCACCACCCCAAAAAACACCTTGATGTGTTAATACTGTTCTGTTCCCTTTCAGCAACGTGTATTTACAAGTCAAGGCAATTTCAAACATTGTGTGGAAGTATCAGCGCTATCATTTCATTATGGCCTACCATGAAAAACCTGTTCTGCCTCCACCACTGATCATTCTTAGCCACATGGCTTCCCTCTTCTGCTGTATATGTAAAAGAAGAAAGACAGACAAGACTTCAGATGGGCCAAGTATGAACAGTTATCCAAAAAATTGCAGTAATGTTTTTGATATGGTTAAAGCAAACTGTCAGACAAACGCCATGTTCTTGGTTATAATTTGTATTGTGAAGAAAGTCAAAGTGGGTCTTAATTTTATGTGTTTTCAATATTGATAATTCTTTTGAAAATCACCATGGTTTTCTCAAGAGTTTAATGCCAGGTAGGATTGTAAGGAATGATAATATTGTGCGCAGATCCTCTCAGAATTACTATTTTCATTTTATTTTATTGTCTGTCTTATTGAACTTTTTTTTGCAATGAGAGAGGAAGGGTCTTAGGTGGCCCTCTGATAGGATTTTTTGGGTTTTTTTTTTTGTTTGTTTTTATTGTAGTGTTTTGTTGTTAACATCCTTTATAGAGTTATGACTATTAATTTTCAGCACCACTTGACTACATATATCATCTTAAATGTTGATCTCTCTTTAGAACTCTTCCTGACAGAAGAAGATCAGAAAAAACTTCATGATTTTGAAGAGCTGTGTGTTGAGATGTATTTCAATGAAAAGGATGATAAATTTCATTCTGGAAGTGAGGAGAGGATTCGAGTCACATTCGAACGGTAGAATATTTACAATTAAAATTTCTGAATAGAGAATTAGAACTTTTACAGGTTTTTTAAAATGTACTTTAAAGGGGGAGAAATGCGGCTCAAGAACATAAAGTGTTTATGCAAATTTTATATGGTATCTTTGCATTGCTGTGCAGAAACTGATAATGTGATTGATGCTTCTTGATTTACAGAAGCACTCAGTAAACTGAGGCAATTGTATTATTTAGTTTCCCATGATGTTTTAAGAAACTGATAGAAAGTGCTGTAGGCCCTCTATTGATAGCTGTTTTAATTCTGTGATTCAGAAGTATTTACAAATGTTGCATTACAAAACAGTCCAATGCTATTGTATTTTTGTGACATTTCAAAGTTGTTTTTCCTCCTGATTAAATAGACAGAAAGGGTTATAATCTGGGGGTTTTTGCATATTGAGAAAAATACCTTTCATATCTACTTCATAATTTGATTTTTCTTAGGGTGGAACAAATGTGCATTCAGATAAAGGAAGTTGGTGATCGTGTCAACTACATTAAAAGGTCATTACAGTCTTTAGATTCACAGATTGGCCACCTCCAGGATCTGTCTGCTCTAACTGTGGACACTCTGAAAACACTGACTGCGCAGAAAGCTTCAGAAGCCAGCAAGGTTCATAATGAAATCACCCGGGAATTGAGCATTTCAAAACATTTGGCACAAAATCTCATTGAAGATGGCTCTCTCAGATCATCTGTGTGGAAAAAGCACAGCATTGGAAATGTCTTTGGTTCTTTTCCACAAGGAGGCCTTGAGAGTAATAACCCTTTACTCTGTAACATTTCTATCCGCGATGACAAAGAAGTCCAGCATAGGACAATTGGTCAGGAGTTGGCTCTGGTTCCCCGAAGAGAAGAAAAAAACTTCCAAGAGGCAGGTTCCTCAGGCAGTGCCTTATTTTCAAATGCTGTTTCCCCTCCAGAACTTCGCCAACGAATACAGGCTGCAGAGATCTCAAAATCCACTAGTAAAAGTAAAAAATTAGGCAACTCATCCAACAGCATGCCACACGTAACATCCCCAACAACAAAGTTTTTTGTTAGCACTCCATCTCGACCCAGTTGCAAAAGTCAGCTGGATTCTTCAGCAAAGCATGAAGAGACTGTTTTCTCTAAGGCTGCAGAAGGAGATAATAATGTAGAATTTGGTGCATTTGTGGGTAAGTATAACAAAGTAGATTCTGAATGTCCTGAAGTCATTATTAGCTGCTCTTATCCTCTTGCTTCTGGCTCTGCTTGCCTTGCTTTCACCCAACCTTGTGTTGAAAATGGAGGATACGTTAATTGTGGTTTTATTCATGATGAGAGTGACACTAATGATAACTACAGCTGCAGAGTTGACAAATGTGCTCACCAGTCCCCTGTCAAGTTAGCGAAGAACAAGCCCCAAACGAAGTTCTCTTTGTCAACGGGCGACTTGATGTCAACAGTCAACTGTGGCGGCTCACATGGAAAATTGAATGTTAAAGATGAACTTTCCAAAAGTCAGCATGTCCATGCAATGGAACTGCAAACCCGAGATTTATGTTCTAACATCCTTATGGGACTACTTCATAAACTGTGGACCAAATCTAAGCCACAAGGTTTGACTTATCAAGAATTGTATGGTATTTTGGGTGTATTCCGGTTGCAGGTGACTTTATTCTACCATTTTGCTCTGCTTTTTTTGCATTTAACATCTCTAATTTCCCTATGTTGCTTGAATGTTTTTTTTAACTGAAATTTATAATTTCTCCATAATTCTGTCACATAGACAATATTTTTCTGAAAAACATTATTCAGTTGTTGAGTATAGCAGTTTTGGGCAATTAGCAACTTTACAACTTGGTACGGGCACTGTAGACAAACATTTTGTGGCTCATTATAAAGCTCCTACCTTCTGATTGCATAAATCAAAAATATTGTCTATTTCTTGACGTAATTACAGAACACTACTCAGGCTGATGGAGTCCTGGACAAATATCTTTGTGGTATCTGTGTCAAGCTGAGGGTTCCTCCTATACTATATCTCTAAACACTGTTACAGCTGGGATCTTCCACTGTTGCCTAGGCTAACCTGTGTTGGGGCTGTCATTTTGGAAGCTTCCAAAGTCCTTTAAGTCAATACAACATTTTGCCTCCCCTCAAGTTCTGCCTAACAGTAAAAAGGTGGATGGTTTTGGTTAGTTACCTATGTATTTGAATGGTAAAACAGTGGCAGATTCATTGCAAAACACAGGTGTGGGTTTACTAACTGATCCCTGTACAGTCGATAATGCTTTAAGTATGCTTAGTGTTTAGTAGAAGATTGTAATCTGGAATTGTCAGGTTGCCTGCAGAGGTGTTGTCTTGCTGTAGTTGTTTAGGGATGTCTCAGTGTTTTCCAGAAATTTGCTGAGGTTGTATAAATTTAAATCTCTAGACAAGAGTTTATCTTACTGCTGTGAAACTTGGATTTCTAAGAAGTTACCTACGTTAGCTGTTAATGTATAAGTGCCTCATGGTTGAAAAAAGAAAGCAAGGCTAAACAAGAATTATGGACAGTGATTGTACAACTCTTATCTAATCTTTAAATGTACTTCACCACTAATAACTTTGAATACTAACTATACTTATTTACTGGAGCCAGATTTTTTTTGTATATGGTCCTCTGACATCTCTAGCATTTAGAACATACCCTTCATTCTTACTGTCCACAATTTACACCACTTGTGATTCCATGCAGGTTTCAATTGTGAAGCCAAGTAGATTTTCATTCATTATAAAGCCATATGATTGGGAAAATTCTGGAAAGTATTTCTTGCAACTGGGAGGATGAAGGGTATATTGTAAAAGCTACCTCCAGGAAACTGTCTACTTTCCCTTAATTTGTCAAGCATACATAAAAGTACTGTAATCCAGGCCTTGTTCCTTTCCTGTGAGGAGCATACGCTTGAGTAAAAATTTAAAACATTAGATTTACTTTTTGAATCGTGGTGCTCCATGCCTCAGTGCGGGAAAGGCAATAGTTTGGTATTGTTACACTGATCTTCACTTTAGCGTGTTTGTGATGTCTTTCCTAGCGCAAACAGGCACTCAGACCTTAGGTGGTTTGTGACCCTTTGCTATGGTGATGCAGACTATTGGCATGGTCAGAACACTGGAGGTTGCCTTTGATTTTGAATACTCTTTTTGAATTCACTGTGTCAAAGGTCACAGAGACAGCATGGACCTACAGCGGTTCAAAGAGGCAGCCAGCAAAATGAGGGAAAGAAGTGCTGATATTGAGGTGAGCATGAGAGGCTTTGTCAAATATGTTAATGGGGATCTTTTAAACTCTAACCTCAGAGTATGTTTGGAAAAAGTCTAAGACCAAATATAATAAAAAAACTTACACATTCATTGCAGACTGCACTTTGCATCTGCTTCATGATTAAAAAAAAAATCCAGTGAAAACTCATGTAACCTTAACTGCCATCAAGTACTGTTGCTTCATAATAGGATACTAATGAAATAAACATGCTCTGAGGTTATGAAAGCTAAGATGACTACAACTGTGAATCAAGATAAAATTAAGTATCCCATAATTAATGTTAAACTAAATATTTTACACTCATAAATTTTAAGATCAGCCTTTAGGAAGACTAGAGTAATTTACATTATAATTTATAGATGACAGTGTATATAATTTTCAAAAGTGACAAAAATTGTTCATTATGCTTCCAAGAAGAAAAAGCTTTTTAATAAACTTGTCATAAACTAAAATGAATAATTTCAATTTCCTGAAAGAAATTTCCTTAGAGAATAATAAAAATTACTAAAATGGAAAAGAAATGAATCATAAACCTGCCTTCCAAGTATTATAGCGTGTGTATATGTGAGTGTATATATATAGATATGTATATGAATACTAGTTTTTGCCATGTAGCTGTTGAATTAGCACATACAAATTACTATTTGCAGTTATCATGCATTGAGGGGACAATACACCTGAGAATTGCATTATGACCATTTACAATGCTTCTGTTCTGCTGAGTTGCTTCTTCTGAACCTTTTGATGAGTATAATGTGTGACCTAGAAGCTTTTTGTATGTATTTTTGGCACAGTTTTTTTGGTGTTATTGTCAACAATTTACTTTGTTTCCTTGATAGGAGCAGCAGGAAGACTTCAAAAAAGCTATATTGGAGGGCATAGAGACAACCAGACTTCAAGTAAGTAAAGAAAGTTTCTATTTATTAGGAATGTTATTTTCAACAGTTACTAAAATATTCTTTGCAGTAAAGACATGGGTCTCTGTTCTTATTTCATTATCTGTAAACTGGATGTCTCCTTGACATAGGTCTAAAACATTCTAGTGTTTAGGGATGTAAAGGAATAGTTTTTATGCACACAACCACACATCAGATAGACATTTTGGACACACACACACAGAGGCCTGTGTATGTTTTTATGTGTGGGGTGTATTCTGTAAGAGGGAAGGGTGAAGAAAGGTGGTAACAACTTCCTAACTTTTACAATTTTAGGAATCAAAAGCAGGGCACAATAAATTTTTACATTTTATTCAGGTAACCACTGGAGTTAATAAATGAGCAAGCCCTATTCCACTCCACACGTAGTCCTAGTTTCTGGTGAAACCACCTTTCTCGTTTTTTGCAGAAGAAATATTTTGTTGTCAAAAGTTGACCACCTCAGTACCTATTCCAGCAATGTGTAATTGCTATGAAGGAGTATGTCCATAAGGAAATTGCTGTCATAACCCATAGGTTTTTACATGACAGGATGTTGCTATTTTAAGTGGATGCAAATTGAAATTTAGTTTCTGCCAGACCCACATTCTTATATAAAAACTGATAGCCAACAAAGGCATGAAACAGATGAGCTGAACACGATGCTTGTAGGGATCCAGTGAAATTGACATTTCTGTAGTTCTATCCTACTGTAACATTCGCTTGCAAGGATCTCTTTTGGTGTGGGTCAGGACTCTTCATGAAAATGTTACGGCTGGTGGCTGCTGTGAGAAGAGCATTTTAATTGTGCATGCACAATTAAATTAATGCACTCAACTTGTGCATTTCAATGCAGTGAGGTATTTGAAATAGATCCAGAAATTTTGAAGAGTCCTGGCCAATCCTAAAAATTAAAACTGGGCAGACTGTAGTAGTTGAAAGCAATAATGGTAATGATGACTGATGGTAAATGTAATTTTTTTTTTTTTTTTGGTAGGGTCTTCAAACTGACAGTGATCTACAACAATCCAGTTCCTGTGGTGGGTTCACTGACCCTCTGACAGCCCACTCAGAACAGTGTAAGTCTGGGCTCTGTACAGGTCCCCTAATGTTGTCTCTAACTTGCCTTGCTAGTGGGTATCCTAAGAAGATGCAAAGGAAACACAAATGGTTAAATAATCTTGAAATATTTTCATATTTGGTAGTACTTGAATCTTCTGCTTCTTGCGGTTCTTCTAGTCATGCCAGGTCAGTTCTGTTACCTTGGATTTGCCGCAGACAGCCAGAGTTGTGAAAAGTGAAGTGATCTGGTTAGGACTGCAGACTTCTTTTAAAGTTGTGGGTCAGGCTTGTTTCATGAGAGCTACGTTAAGCTGTCTGTTTGTTCACTATTAGGAAACAGGTGACAGTGACAGCTGCCATTCTTTGTCCAGTTACAAATATCCTTCATTTGTAGTGTACAGCAAGAGCAGGAGAGCATCGAGTGAAGACACGCAGCAAGTCGACTCTAAAGCAGCCTTACTGACGGTTTGTATCAACCTTTTGTGACATTCTTGAGCAGAACTAGAAGCAGAACAAATAAAGGAGAAGAAACAGATAAAGAGTAATGCTGATTTGTGGACTTGCTTGTTCTAGGAGGCAACAGGAGACCTGTTTTCACTAAGGGAAGAAGTTGTGTATGTTCTCACTATGGAAATCTGTGCTGTTTTCTGTTTGTAGAAATAAAATCCAAATTCTTTTCTTTTAAGGAAAAGAATTACTTTTATAATCCATAAACAGTAGTGAATATAGACCCTTATTTATTCTTTTAATTGTAGTTACCATTTCCCAGTTGTATTTGAGTCTCTCCATTCAACTGCAGTTCAGTACAGCCTGGTTTATTTCCAGTAAACAGACTGTACTCCAAGAGCTTAAAGCACATTACCACCCCACCTCCAACTGAATAAACTGTGCTTTCCTTACAAAACTGAATCCTTCTTTGTTTTCCATCTCCTTTGTTTTAAAGGATTGGCTACAAGGCAGACCTTCAAATAGCAGTCAAATGTAAGTAAGCTTTCTACTAATGGAGCAATTTTATTGCTCTGTATTTTGATCTGTTTTTCTTTTTGGTTGTCTTTGGGTATAGTGGTATTTAGTTGCATTTAATGAGAAAAAAAAATCCATGAAGTTTGGTTTTCTTCTTCTAATAAATAACTAAATGTATTCACTGGAATCATAGGACTGTCCTAGAATGGTTTGGGTTGAAAGGCTCTCCCAGCCTGTCTCTGGAGCAGAGGGGCTCCAGCCCTCTGAGTATCTGTGTGGCCTCCTGGGTGCTCTCCAACAGGTCCTTCATACTTTGGGGGCCCCAGAGATGGCCACAGTGCTCCAGCTGGGGTCTCTTGCAGAATCACCCCCTCAGCCTGCTGGTCACTCTTCTTGGGATGCAGCCCAGGATTGGGGCGGCTCCCTGGGCTGTGGGTGCTCATGGGTGGGTCAGGTTGAGCTCTCATCATGCTTTAACAGGTTCTGTTTAGATTAATGGTGTCACACGTTGGAGGGCAAAACATGAAAATGTGTTGACACATACTGGTGAAGGTCTTTACCCAGCCTTTCAAACTGTAACCACCTCTGAAATGATGCAGACATTGCTCTTGTTAACAATTACCTCCTGAGTTAACTGTTAAAGCCATTACCTTATTTATCTGATAAAAGAAGGCTAAGCTGTTGTGAACAAGTTTTAATTAAAGCACCTCTGTGGGAATGAGCTCTTGTGATGCAAACTTTACATAATGTTGTGCATGACTTGGAGGTATTTAAAGCGTAGCTCTAAAAACATGAGATTCCTTAACAGATTTCCATTACTATTTTGTAATTAAGAAACCTGTACTGCCCTTGAAAAATAGGATAACAGGATAAAAGTGGTACTGTGAGGTTAACAAGGTGACCTAGGATGAGGTGTCAAAATCAGGGAATACAGAATAGGTTTGAAGGTGACTGTTGTTTCTGTGGCATTTGACAGGCCATCGGAAGAAGATGCATTGAATGGTAAGTTTTCTTTCTGCTCTAAAGGTGAGAGATTTTTATATATAATCAACTGCTTGGGTCTTGTATGGGAATGTATTTAACTGATGGCAATTTGGAATTTATTGGACATGCAATACTGTGATTTTGAAAAATTTTAAAAATTTTTTAAAATAAACAGCCAGTCATTAAGCTCTACAATTTTTTTTCCTTGAGGTACTGAAGACTTAAGTGCAATATTTAATTGTCTTCACAGCAGATCCTTTTCAAACTGTAGTACTTGGCAGTTGATCTCAGTGTGTGGTATTTTAGTGCATAAATTAGTAGCTAGAGTATCTCTTTTCTTCTTTTTCTCCTTAATCTCTTTTCAGGTATTGCTTCTCCTTTCAAGCCCATCATGGATATTAATTACTATTACTCAGGTCAGTCCCTCTTACAAACTAATGCTTATATTTTTATTGACATTTGTAAGATCCTTAAACTTCAACAAATGCTATAATTTTCCTCTAGCTGTAGAAAGAAATAACCTGATGAGATTATCACAGAGCATTCCATTCACTCCTGTGCCTCCAAGAGGTAGGAATTGCATTTCTTGTTGCTGGTTCTCTGTGGTATTTTGGGGAAGAAAAGCAAACCTTATATGGATTCTAATTTGGTTTGAT
Source organism: Anomalospiza imberbis (assembly GCF_031753505.1). NCBI lineage: Eukaryota > Metazoa > Chordata > Aves > Passeriformes > Viduidae > Anomalospiza > Anomalospiza imberbis. Next base: position 10,145,156 of record NC_089693.1, on the reverse strand, counting down.
CCGTCTAATATAGAAGGATTAAGGCAAAGTTCACAGTTTCTCACAGCAAGTGTGAAACTGAAGTCTTAATGAGCTAAATAAGTCTGTCTTAGAACGCTCAGAAATACATGTGAGTATGACACCTTTTCTAGGGCAACTCACTTGATTATGAAATGTAGATTTAATTATAGTTGTCCTCAGGAATGGTGTTACAGTGATGTTATTGTACTAACACTTTTATAATAAACTATTCTGGAAAGATTCCTTTAAGGTGTCTTCACTTGTTTAAACTGTAAACAAACATTTATTCAGTGTTCTTAGTACTGTTTGAACAGTGTCATTAATAGGTCTAAATAGGAGGACAAATTTTGCAGCTCTGTGAAAAAAGCTGCAGAGGGGTCATCCCACTAGGAAGTTTAAATCTTTTGTTAATTCAGGATGTTTGTAATGACTTAAAACTGCAGCTTGTTGTAAAAAATGGTGTGTTTTCAGTGCTTTTAATTTCAAACTTGGAAAATTCAGTTCAGTGATTGCTCTTGTGCTGTGCCCCAGGTGAACCAGTCACTGTGTATCGCCTTGAAGAAAGTTCTCCCAGCATCCTGAACAACAGCATGTCCTCCTGGTCACAGCTGGGGCTCTGTGCTAAAATTGAATTTTTAAGTAAAGAGGAGATGGGAGGAGGTTTACGTCGAGCTCTCAAAGTTGTATGCACATGGTCAGAATATGATATCCTGAAATCAGGACATCTTTATATCATCAAGTCTTTTCTTCCTGAAGTTGTGAATACTTGGTCAAGCATTTATAAGGAGGACACTGTGTTGCATTTGTGCTTGAGAGTAAGTTCTGTCTTTGTCAATTATTAAACATGGACAGGCATTATATGTTAAACAGTAATTATTTTCCCACCTGTAAACTAGTATATACTTACTAGAATAGGAAAAAAAGTTAGTCTGGGGTTCTGTATGAGCAAAAGGGTTAAAAACTCTGCTCCAGGATGGCTTATTTAATCAAAGAGCTAAAATTCTTGAAATACAGATATAATTTAAAAAGCAAGTAATCTGTTACCCTGTCTTGGGGGAATAGACGCTGTTCCCACTGCCTGCTTGGCTCTCTGCTGTTCCCTGTTCTGTTAAGCAGCTAATGAGGTGTGGATTTGACTCACAGGAAATTCAGCAGCAGAGAGCAGCACAGAAGCTCACCTTTGCATTCAACCAGATGAAGCCCAAATCCATCCCGTACTCTCCAAGGTGAGTGTATTTAAACTGCCATTATACTGCATGCTTTTGGCTCAGGGGAATGCCTACAGGCTGTTAACAGATGCATCAGATATATTAAGGTACTCATATGTGGATATATGAGCATATATTCATATGTGGATATGCCTTGGGATATTGCTGTGAATGTGGCAAGCAGAATTGTCCTTGGCAGTATTTTCCACTGGTATTTTCTGCACTGATTCTAATCTAGTGTGATAATGGCTTTGTATAATAGTTTAAAAATATTTAAATTGTTATTAAATCAAATAAAAACTTAATAGTAACGATCTCTATTTTGGAACTATATTAATTAAGTGTACTTTTTACTAGGTTCTTGGAAGTTTTCCTGTTATATTGCCACTCTGCTGGCCAGTGGTTTGCAGTTGAAGAGTGCATGACTGGAGAGTTTAGAAAATATAATAACAATAATGGTGATGAAATAATCCCAACTAACATGCTGGAGGAGGTTATGCTGGCTTTCAGCCACTGGACATATGAGTATACAAGAGGAGAACTGTTGGTATTAGATCTGCAAGGTAACGCCCTGACTTTGAAACTTGGATTGGGGCCAAGGTCTATGTGGGTTTTTCTTTTGATAGCATTTTGTTAAGAACTTGTATGTTTGTAACTAAACAACAAGCATTATTTAGTGCTTCTTCTTCTAGTTGGGATCTGTGATTTTGTTATTTAATCATATTATGATAAAGATTGGGAAGGACCTCTAAGATCATTGAGTCCAACTTTACCCAGCACTGCCAAGTCCAACACACTCCATGTGCCCAGGGAACACCCCTAAAGAGCTTTTAAATCCCTGCAGGGATGGTGACTGCACCACTTCCCTGGGCAGCTGTTCCAGTGCTTGGCAACCTTTTCAGTGAATATATTTTACCTCATATCCAACCTGAACCTTCCCATGTGCAACTTCAGGCCATTTTTATGTCCTGCTGCTGGGGACTGACCCCCACCTGGCTACAGTGTCCTTTCCGGTAGTTCTAGACAGGGATGAGGTCTCCCCTGAGCCTCCTCTTCCCAGGATAAACACCCCCAGCTCCCTCAGCTGCTCCTCACAGGACCTGTGGTCCAGACCCTTCACCAGCTTGTTGATTCTAATATGGTTTTAAATCTTACAGCAACACAGAGAATATAAATATATACATCTTTTCCTAATGAAATGTGGCATTAAAAAAATGCTATTTTTTGGCACATTTGTGTAGTGCCAATGTGCTAAGCTGGTTTTATCCTGAACTCTGTGCCAGATATTCTGGCAGTGAGAACTGTATAGGAGATTTTTCTCATGGGTGAAAACTCAAGCTAGGAAATGCAAAAAATAGATGGAAGAAATCTGAGAAGTACAACGTGCTTGCTTAGGAGCAATTTTCTAAGGGTAGAGAATCATGTGTACTTTGGGTTGTATTTGTTGTGGGGTTTTTTTCTGTTTTTGTTCTTGGAAAAGCTGAGAAGTCATAGCTAAGGATTCCAAGGCTTTTTAATATTAATATATTTATGTAATCAGAAGTGTATCAGATTTAACTTTTTCTTCATGTGCTGTCTGAAGGTGTTGGTGAAAATTTGACAGATCCCTCTGTGATAAAAGCTGGGGAAAAAAGGTAAGGGTAAAGAAAGACTTAAAGTATTATAAAATTTTCACTGGAAAGAGAACACATGCAAGTGATGTTTATGTGCACTTTGTTTCTAAGGTCATACGATATGGTGTTCGGTCCGGCCAATCTGGGAGAGGATGCAATAAAAAACTTCAGAGCAAAGCACCACTGTAATTCCTGCTGCAGGAAACTGAAACTTCCTGGTAAGAGCTCCAGGACCCTTCTTCTGAGACACTGATGTCATGAGATGTTGTATGATACCTAATGAAACAGTCAAGGCATGCTGTGAGAGTGCAATTTTGTAATTTGACTTTAGGCTTCTGATTGCGCCTCTGATAAAAACATCCCTTTTTTGACAGTGCATATCCTGGAATTCATCTTTATAAGTTTATTTGCATATCCGATTCTTTGCTAGATGTTTATGCCCCATTGATTCTTCTAGCTCAAGAAATAGTAATCATTACGACTTGGTTCTGTTTGTACAGATCTGAAGAGGAATGACTACACACCTGACAAGATGATATTTCCTCAGGATGATGCCCCTGAATTGACAATTCAGCCTGGAAGCTGCACCAAAGATTCTGATCCGGCCAATTCTATTCGTCTGATGCTCTGATGATGTGACCAACTCAGTGGCTTTGTTCAAACTTCATGGAACCTCACAAAGTTGTCACTTACCTTTCCCTCATTATAATGAAAAGAAAGACTTGTCAAAACAAGGATTACTGTCTTATAAGTGGAATTTTGGCTGGTCCATAATCTAAGGATTTTACAATTTGTGATAACCATCTACAGAGCAGCGTGGCAGCTGATCATTCTAAAGGTGGAATAATGACAAGTATTTAAGATGTGTTTTTAAAGGGGCTTTTTAAGCAGAAAGTTTTCTTTTTTATTTTATTTTGGTTTAGTGGAGGATTTTCTTCCTGTAGTCCTGTGGTGGAAAATATGCCTTCCACCAATAGGATTTTGGTAGTTGATGTTTTAAGGTAAAGCATTTGTCTTTTTGGCATTTGTCTTACTGTCAATGAGCAAAACCAGGAGAAAGCACCTACCTCTGTAATGCCAGAGTATTCTTAGAGTGTTTTCGGAAGTGTTCCACTAATATTTTCTCACCAGGTGTCTTTTAATCTAACCTTTTGAAGAGGACAGAGCCAAATGAGGTGTACATAGGATGCCAATAGACTGAAGTTGAAGGTAGGAACTTGATCTGCTCTGAAAGAGAGAGTCTCCTGAATCAGGATTCTTTCAGCTTCATGACTGTAAAACTGGGCTTGGTTGTTTTTGTTTTGTGAAATAGAGCCTGAATTGTGCATAATGAAATTTCTTGTTTTACACATTTCAATTTTATCAAGTCACTGTCAAATAGTAACAAAGCCATGATAGACTGGTATAATCATATTTAATAGAAGAATTAGTTTGTGCTGGTCCAAATAAGTTGCCTTGTAAGAACACAAGTTGGAAGTGCTTTCCCTTGTACGTATGTAGTGACTGCTTCAGAAGTTCTGCCTTCCAAAGATCTCCTAAACCAGTATATTGAAACCGAATGTACACATAACTTGTAAATGTATTTAAAATTGTGTAGGAAACATCTTTAATGTTATGTTATTTGTGGTACTTACTTAAGAGAGACTAGGGTTGGATTAGCATTGTGTAAAGTACGGGAGATTGCAATGCACCTTCATGCCAATAAAATGTAATTTAACTGTCCCAAATATTGTTGAGCATTCAGCAAGAAAAGAACCTGTTGTCCAACTGAAGTTTCATGCTGCGATTTTTTTTTTTTGTTACATAGGTACTAATTTGTAATTTTTAATTAAAAGGGCAGTATATAGCTCTATAAATTTTTTATTCAGTAGTGTATCTTATAGATACAGACCTAAGGCACGAACACAATAGTTGTTTAAATGGTGTTTTATGTTTGATGGGGAAAGGTAAAATGTTATAAGGATATAATACTGTATACATTTTGTATATCATTAAATCTTTAAAGAATCTAAAATAAATTTATTCTTGTTTACAGACTTTTGCTCTCGTCTCAGTCTGAAAGGTTATTTTGGTGCATTTAAGTAACTCTCTATGCAGAAAAGTAGAATTTGCCATGCTGGATCGAAGTAGTTGTTAGCCTTTGAGGTATCACAACTTTGGCCAACACCAGAAACTAGGGAGGTAAAAAAGTGAAAACTGTCATAGTTGCTAAACACATGTGAGGGGATTAATGAATAAATGAGTCAAATAGCTCTTCACAATGTTTAATTAGGAGCTGCCTGACTGCATCACCTCCTGTTGCTGGGAGGGAATGGGTAGATATTTGAGATGTACTTGCACCTTTCTAATGCCAAGTAACAGCAGCACTAAGTCTGTAAGTGTGACTGGCTCTGCAAATTGAGAGATTTCTAGAGGAGTCTCTGGTGTTTTGAAAATGTGACCCAATTTCAGTGTATGGAAGAAGAAAAACATTTTGAGAAAATTGTAAGTTAAAGCTGGGAAACTTTGTTTCTTGACAAATAACTACGCACAGTTGTTTTTTAGCTGTGTTACTGCTCTTCAGCAGTTCTGCTTGTGACTCATTTCTTAGCAAAATAAACAGATGTGACCACCTTGTGATGGGTGTGAGTGATCAAGGGGGAGTGCTCCTTCTGCTCAGTCTTGCAGTGACTCAGGCCTGAAGCTTTTTCAAGACCAAAAGGGGAAAATGTGGTTGGGAAATGCCTGTAAGATTTGGAGTGGTTACCACTGTTCATATTTCTGTACATCTGCCTGGCATGAGCAGTAGCGTACTCTGTGTGATTTACAGCTTGAATTACATGAGAAGTGGATGTCTAAACTGAGGGGGGAGAAATGTGTAACTTTCAGAAGTGGTCTGCTTCATACTTGCAGGAAAAAAAAATCGTATGTGTTAAGTACTCTTTAGGGAAGGAATTGGAAAAGTGTGGTGGCAAAAGACAAAAACAAGTTGGCTTGAAAAAGAAGCCTGACTCTGGACTGTGCCACATCCTGCTGATGTTGGGCAGTAAGAACAGGAAAACTATTCCATGAAATTCAATTTGTTTGAGAACATCAAGTGTCACTCCTCTGCTGAAACCTCATCAGTCTTGAAATGCTCTACAAATAGGGAAGAGTTGTGATCCTTAAATTTCCTTTACATTACCAAAAAGGAGGAAAGTAAAGGAACTGGAACTTCTGATAACTATTCAAGAGCTAAAGTATTGGTATATCTTCTTAGAACCTAGCTTTTAAATACAGGAATATAATTCAAACCCTCTCTAATTATTTTTTAGTCAAAATCTGAAATGCTTCAGTGAATTTCCTACTTAGGAGAGTATTTAAAAGAGTATTTATCACATAGGGAAATTAATAAGCTACATAATTTCGACTTTTAATTAATCCACCAAAGTCATTGTTGACTGCTTTCTTGCAGTATTTAGGTGGTGAAACATTTCAGAGAAAACCAATCCCAAATGCATTGTGGCAAAATATATACCACTGGCTCCTGGGGAGCTGTTTTTTTAGCTGCTGCTCAGCAGCCTTGTGTTTGGAAAAGGGAGGGGTTCGGTTTTTAAGCCTGACAGTGATTTCCTACATGTTAAATCTTTGTGGTTGCATCTCACTTAATGTCATAACTCTTAACACTGCAGGAATTTGGAGAAGGGAAAAGACTACAGCTGGAGACTTGGTAGTAACAGTTTTTATGAAATGTTCCTAAAAGACCAGTTGGGAAAAAAATTGGACTTTTTAATATGTAACAAGGCCTCTGAAAAAAGTTCTGATGTTTTAATGTTTCTTTTCTCGATTAACATTTTTCCTTGCAATAATCCACTTTGTGGTGAGAGTAATGGGAAGTTAATTCTCAGCCCCAGAGCTTGCAGTTGGTAGCACCCATCTGGATTTGTGTATCTAATGTTACATTAAAATAGTAAGTCAAAGTCTTGATTCTGATTCCACAAAAAGTGGGAATGAACATATCCAGTTCCATTTACAAAACTAAATCAGATTTTGAGGGGTCAATAGGAGTGACAACTGTCCCAGGAGTGCCAGAGACATCCTTTGCTTGAAGTTTAACAAGTAAGATAATTAGGAGGTTTTTTACATCACTTCATGGGCCTCTTCTGTGGGTACTTGTTACTTTCCAAGTTGTCTGTTAAATAGGGAAAAACTGCTGCTCTTCAGTGGCATATGGAATTTAGAGATGAAGTGCTAGAGATTAACATAGCTACTTAAAAGCCATCTGCCATACCTTTTTTTTTTTTTTCCTCTCGGGAAAATCTTCAGAGCACCAAGAAACTAATTCAGTATGATGTTTTGAGGTAGCTCCATCCTTTTATGGTCAACACCCTCGGTCATCACTGCCGTTCCAGCAGAGCATGGCAATAATAAATCCTAATCCAAGCGAGCCAACATGGATAAAGGTGTGTTGGGCCAAAGCTCCCTGCTCAGTGGAATGGGTGCGTGCCCCTCTCTTCGCCAAGTTTTCTGTTCTGGCTGGCACATGGAAGGAGATGGAGGCAGGTCCGTCCGGGTGTGTTCCCTGCCCAGTGTTACCAGGTGACATCACAAGGGGCTGGGGCAGGGGAAGCTGGGGTGACAGGATGGAACACGGGACCGAACACATGGGGCACTGCTCGTGTTTGCCCTACGGAGATTGCTGTGGTTTTAGAATTCTCTGCCCTGCTTCAGAATAGAACATCAGCCTCTAAAAAAGAACAGCAACATCGGTGGGTGATGTAGGGTCTGTGTTCAGCATCTCGACTGTCTGACTGGGGATGGGGACAGTTTGGTCCAGGACAGACTTATGCAGCCAGAAAACAAACCTATGAAAATTTTCCTAACATGAATGAAAGAACATTTTATAGCAAAAATCTGAAGAACAACCTGTTTATAGTAGCATCTGGACTGCAACCTATGGTTTTAGAAAACAGGTGAGTACTGTACCTGAGGAAATGAAATATAATATAATATGCATTGTTAAGCATTTTGCCCTAAAGATGGCTATTCACAAGTGGTTGTAGTTTTTGAATAACTGCCTATGGACTGAAAAGACTGAGTGGAATTTTAGGAATAACTCTAAAACTTCAGGTGTTTAAATAATACCTCATAATTATGTATCTTACCATATTGGAAAGAGCTTAGTGGGGAAGACAAAGAGTCTTCATCACTATAAACCTGGTGAAAATAAATGTGAATGTAATTTTTAAATAAGAAACTGTAGCATTTTAGATTTCCACTGTTGTGGATTTTTTTCATAGTAGGTGGAAGGATGGCATGGAAATGGAAGTATTCTCCCAAGGAACAGCTGGAGGATATGAGCAGCCTGCACCCAGGGCTCACGGGGCTGCAGAACCTGGAGAACACGTGCTACATGAACGCAGTGCTGCAGTGCCTCTGCAGCCTGACCCCGCTCGTGCAGTATTTCCTCTCAGGAAAGTGGAACACAGCCCTGCAGGAGTGAGTTGGTTTGTTCACAGAGAGCTTTCTGCTTGGCACTATTTTCCTGCCAAAGGATACATGTTGCCATGAGAATGTCCAAGGCACCGGCTAGCTTCCCCCAGGCAGTTCCAGTCAGATTGGCCACCAGTTGGTTTCTTTCTCCTTTGAGAGCCCAGCTTGTTTCCTTGCTGGTCCTTCAGCATCTGGGATCTGCAGAGTCCCTCAAGCCAAGTGACAGCTGCCAGAGCTGTACTGTACCAGCATCTGTTTTCTGAATTTCTGTACTGTGCTCCCATTTGAAGGTAGACACTTTTTTTTCATACATCACCTGAAACTCTCCCCTTTTTTCCAAGGGAGATTGGAGAGTCTGCGACTGCCTTTGGCTGTTTGGTGTCCGACATGTGGCTTGGAGAGTTTGACTATGTTTCCCCTGAGGCTTTTCATTCTGTCTTTGGGAAGCGATACCCAGCTTTTAGCAGGAGGACTCAGCATGATGCACAGGAGTTCCTCATCTGTGTGCTGGATGACCTCCACGAGGCTTTCAAGGAGGTGAGAGCCCAGCTGTGGTGTTTTGTGAACTACAGCTGTTTCCTCTGCATTTCATGACTTAGTATTCTATATCATAATTGCCTATCATCCTCTTCTGAATTCTGTGATGGGGCCACTAATAACATTCCTTTTCTACCTTTATTTCATACCTGTGTACACCCAATTATTAATTTGCTTCTTGTCTAATGGTCCATCAAATTGCAGGCCCCATCTAAATGACAATGCTGGTGTAGCTTCACTGTCCTAACCTCTCCCTCTCCTTGCTCCTTCCACAGTTAATGTTCTTCTTCCACTTTCTCATCTGCCTGAAAACTTCACGTCTGCCATGCCCCCATGTCTTTCTCCCCTCCAGAGCCACTGATAAAGAGCTTTTCAAGCAACTAATGCTATCAAATGTCTGAATTGTTGTATTTTTATTACTTTTCTCTAAGAAAAGGAATCAATCTTACTCTGCGTGTATGAACCCTCAAGTAAAGTAACAGCATTTTAGAGCCAAGTTCTGTGGCAAGACTAACAACTGATCAACTCGGGGAGTGGGCAGCACCTATTAAAACCCAGTGAAGGCACTTCTCAAGACAATTGTTCATCTACATTTTGTTAATTTTTTTCCTTCTGTATAGCCAAGCCAAGAAAGACAGAGCCCTGCTGCAGGAGCAAGCACAAGGAGTAGCAGTGGCACATCTATCATAACACACTTGTTTGAGGGACAGCTCAGTTATGGTATCAGGTGTCTGACATGCAAAGCCCTCAGTGACAGACCTGAGAACTTCACTGTCCTCTCCCTGCCCATCCCTTCCACCAGAGTGTGCTCTCTGCAGGTACAACAGCCAACACATTCCTGCTGGTTTCTGCTTCATGTAGAGGCTTACACTAATAGGTGTTACTGGAAAAATGCAGGGGTTTAGTTACTTTGGTCTCCTGGGCACTAATGGATAGTCCTGGATCTGGTCCCTAGAGAAGCGGGGTGTCTTTACTGGTCTCAGAACCATGGAGGCTGGTAGGGTTACAGGAGCAACGCTCACGAGTTGTCAGGAGATGAAGGATATTAAGATCATTTAATAGCAGCTGTGAAGGTTTCTCCCAGTCATCCAAGTATTTCAGGTTTCTCTAAGTCATCCAAGTATTTCCTGCCTTGGTGGGGAGAATGGAAGCCAATGTTGGCTGCTTTGTCTTGTGAATTTGTAATGTCAGCCTTGCTGCCTCACACTTCAGTTAGGAGGAGCAAATTCATCTCTTGCGTTGCTTAGCACCTTCAGGGGTGGAGGGAGATCTGTTCAATCAAGTGATGTTTGTTTTTTTTTTTCCTCTGACAGGACTGCCTGGAATGCTTTTTTCAGCCAGACACACTGACTCGGAACAACCAAATCCACTGCTACTGGTGTGGAAGCAACCAAGATGCAACAGTAAAGGCCTCCATAACCAAGGCACCACAGATCATAATTTTTCATCTAAAGAGGTATAGTCTAAGTGGGGCATGACACAGCCAGTTCCTGGGTAATTTGAGTCATGAAGGACAGTCACTTGTGTTTGCCTGAAAGGAAACCACTGCAAATAAGTGGGTTTAATACTTTAGATACCTGAAAGCTAAAAGGGCATTTACAGAAAAAGAGCTGTCAAACATGCAAGTTGCATTCCTGAATTTCATGTACGGCGTTGTGCCTGTGTCCTGCAGCCCACCAAATTTCTCCCTATACTTGGGATCTGCTCTCCAGAGGGAAGAAAACTCCACCAAGCAGTGACTGACTACAGCCCAGTGCAGTGGCTCATTCAGTCCCTGTATGATCCTTGTGAATCGGTTTCGATGGCAACTGAGACACCTGTGGCTTGGGTTCCAAAAGCAGGACTGACACAGTGTTTTGCTTGCTGGTACTGCAGTTGAGGCACTCTGGTTTTGTTTATCCCTTTACTAAATCAGGCCTAAACAGAGTGGTGCCTCAGCAAAGGAGCACCTGGGTTAGCAGACTTCACTAGGCACACATAGCTAGATGCTGAATTTATTCTAAAGATTTTTTTTTCTTAACAACTTTCCACCTATAAAGAAAACTACTCTGGGATGATTTGGCTTCCCAGAAATGTGTTATTTGAAATTCTTATTTGACTTTCCATTCAGCATCTGCTTTTCTCAACATTCTCAAAGGACATGTGGTCCCCAGCTGCAGCTCTTGGCCACACTGTAAATGTTTAACAGTGCAGTGATGTACTCAAAGTTACAGAGGGAAGAGGGATGAAGTCTGGCATGAGAGAAGAGCTGACACTGGCACTGCAGTCCAGTCCAAAATGTTTAGGACACAGAGAGAGTGATGCAAATATATGACTTCAGGCATTGACTGAAGGATCAGGAAGCAAGAGCTCTGCTTTTCTTGCTGGACATGTCATGTGGGCTTAGTGCATTTTCTGTCAGTTTACTGCAATATACAACATTAACAGAGATCCCTCTTTCAAATGCTAGGTAGTCAGTTGTGGCTTTTCCCTCCTCCTAGGAAAGTCAGTTAAGCAATGACCACAACACAAACAGAAGCTGAGGGTCATTAAAAATCATTCAAAAATTCGTTTCAGGTTTGCCTGGCAGGACAAGCACATAAGGAAACTCTTAACCACTGTCTGCTATCCATTCAGTGATCTGGATCTCTCTCCTTACATCTCCACACTGTGTCCCAACAATACAGAGTACAGCTTGTGTGCTGTAGTGGTAAGCTTTGCCCTTCCTGCTTTTATTGGGAAGGCCCTGCCTCATGGAGCAGATGAAGCCTGTCTTGGTTTGGACTTCACGTATAATGATTTATAATTTAATGTATGTTGTGTTGTACGCTTTTTTCTACCAGCCATGGACACAATCCAGTAACAGTATGTAACTGAAGGACAGAGACACTATTTCTCCTTCTTCCCCAACATCCCACTGTTAAAAGAATGCACTCCTGGCACATAACGCCTCTTCAGAGTAAACTCGCAGGCTGATCCTGCATGAATCCTGTTTTTAAATAAGGACATGGCTCACAACAAGTGGGACTCTCTTATAGTGACCTGTATCAGGGCTAATAGTTGGGCTGCAAATGTAACTGCAAAATAAATAAGCATGATCATCATCCATTTACTCTGTTTGAAAGAATTTATTTGAATTAACATTTCCTGCCCTAGGCCAAAAGTGGCTAGAACCCTCAGTGCCATCTTTTCCCAGTGCATACAAAAAACAATTGCCAGTTCCTAGCTTTGCCTGTAAGGAGACCGAACAGGAGTCTGCTTTTAACAGACTGTGTTGTTTGTTACAGAACCACGCTGGAGATCTGGATTATGGCCACTACACGGCCTTCTGCAAGCACTCAGTCACCAAACACTGGTACAGCTTTGATGATGCCCAGGTCACCAAGATCCCAGACTCTGCAGTGCAGGCTGACACAGCTTACCTCCTCTTCTACATCTCCCAAGGCTACTGACACCCTGTTAGCCTTGAAAATGAACACTGAGTAGGGCAGCACCTAGAATTCACCAGCAGCATTAGCCAACTCCTGTTTCATCAATAAACTAGAGCATGTGCACCACTGATCAGCTGTTGTGGTCTCTCAGGAAGTGATTCCTAGAAAGGACAGTTCCAGCCTCTAAGCCATGAAGGGACGTGCATTGGCTCCACTGCACAAGGGCCAGGGGTTGTTTTCCATGACAACCTTCTTGCACCCCTCAAAACAACACGGATGTTGAGCACACAGATGCACTTACCTGGAAATTCTTGTTTTTCTGCTGGTTAAGTATAGAAGGTTGTTCTAACCTGCCTTTCAGGAACTAACAGAAGGATACCAAAATGAAAGCACACAACCAGACCAGACTGTGCTACAGAAGAGAGGATGGAGTGACCATTAATACATAAGAAAGAAAAAGGCATTGCTCTACTGATGTCATTTTTGTTTCTCCAGCACTTCAAACTTGTTTGCAGCTTGCAAACTTCTGGAAAGCAATCAATATTGGTCTTAATTCCATCAGCAAGACAGACAAAGACAAGTAAAAGCTAAGAATGTAAGACTTTTGAATGCCAACCTTATCAGAAAAGGAAAACTAACTCTAATCCAGAGCAGAGAAATATGAAAGATGCAACTAAAAGAAGTTTTTAAACCAATCAGCTCTAAGCAAACCAGTATTTTTTTTAATCTGGAGAACCTTTAAACTGTGTGAGTATGAGTCAGACTGTTATTATGTACAATCTTGATCATTACATAACAGAATGAAAAACCAAACCCAAACATACATTTAACAGGATATATTTTTAAATAATTTCTTCATTAAGGTTTTTAATGCATGTGTACATGAAAATTTATATTAAAAAATTAAAAAGGAAAATCTTGTTTGTTTAGAATAACTCTGAAGTGCACAAATATTGACAAAAGCTAACAGAAAAAATAATACAGCTCTGCTTTTTTTATTAAGTAGTGTTGCAATTATTTAGAGCTGGCAAATAAATGCAATCCTCTGAGGTTTAGAGATTCTCACAAAAAGGACAACATTTTATTATATACATAATTCTGATGTGCAAGTATGCAATCAATATGTACACTTACATTCCTACCTGTTTACATCGTTCTAGAGTATTCACAGTAGAGTCAAGCTTAAGGTTAGAAATGTGAAAAGGCCATTAACAGTGAAAGAAAAAAATAAATCAGGATATGCCTTGGGATTTTAAGACATTTTAAACTACTTGTTAATAGATTTCAGATGACTAAGCTAGAATTTAATTTTGGAGCAGACTAAAAATATAGTTCTTTTAAAAATAAACATTAATGCAAGTATGCTTGTAAATGGTTTCACAGATGGCAGTATGACCACAAGCGTTACCCATCGGTCTCTGATTGTTAAGCACTGCTATGGCCCGAGTGAGCCCTGCTGGCAGACACCCTGCTCCTCCCACTCCTCCAGTGACTATGTCTGCTGTACTTTTTGCATATTTATATGCATTCCCAGGCCTACTTTGCTCTTGAAGAGAGAAAACCAGTTTCCTTAAGCCACATTCCTTTACGTGGCCATATCTACTGCTCGCTGTTCATAGGAAGTATAAAAGAGAATGTAAGCAGCTGAGGACTTCACCGAGGACGCCGAGATCTCAGACACTTCATGGTCATCAAACTTAAACCAGCGCTGTTTTGAAGCATTTTTGCAGTAGGCTGTGTAGTGCCCCCCGTCCAGCCCACCGTAATGATTCTGTGAATGTAAGGCAAGGATTAGTGGCCTTCAGAGCTGCCATTTCTTCCCTAGTTAGGGAAATAATCTAGAACATGAGAATTTTACTACATCCCAATTGTTCTTTTTAGAATGCAACTTAATCTGCAACTACAATGCAGCCTGGCTGAATCACAGAGGCCACCCTGAGTCCTGTCATAAAGTGCAGCTGGATTTTGAAATGTGACATGGTTACTCACCGATACTGAGAACAGATTGTATCTCTTCAAGGAAGTCTTTGGACCAATGACATACTGAGAGAGGTCAAGAGTTTCCAGTGGAAAATCTACTGAAGTTTGAAGTTTTTGTTTCCATCTTCCATCGTAGGAAAATCTAGAGAATTAAAAAGCATAATGAAAAGTTACAGGTTGTTCACAAGCTATTCCATTTCATTAAGCATGTTTGTTTTCCCTGTTTTTAACCAGGATGTGATCTCAACTGAAGCCCCCAGTTCTGTTAACATTTCCTCATGTGTTTCTTAGCAAAAATAACAAGAGGTCACTTGTGAAAGTGCCTTGGGAATTACAGCCTTATAAAAGAAGCATCAGATGAAAATCAAATTCTTGCAACATTACAATTACTAATGTATCTGTGACCTTCTCTAAGTAAAAATGCTCAGCTGTTGCCGTGGAACAGTCCAGTTCTCCATCAAAGCCTGGTCATTTCATCCTAATTAATATTCTCCAAACAGCATTTCCTTACCGTTTCAAGTGCACAAGAAGAACAGGTGGTAATTTCCAAATTTCTATTTTTTTCAAAGAATCCCTTCGAGTTTTGCAATGACTACAGTAAAATCTATTGTTATCAGTGAGCTTTTCTTCTTTGGAGAATAATCTAAGGCATTCCTAAAACAAAATACAGAGATTGTGAACGGTAGGCGTTTATGGAAGTATAAAAAAAATTTTTGTTTCCCATTTGGTTGTTAACCTGCATCATTTATCTGCATCCTACATTTCACTGAGGAAAAGTGACTTAAATCTATATGTGGAAGCAAGTTTTACTGCAGATATTAATCAGCGTCCTTCAAAATATAGAATGTTTTGTTTAAAAACACAGAATACTTACATTGTGACCTACCAAAGCAAGTAATATACATGCTGCTATTGCAGCTTCAGTATTTCCATCCTGCTTCTAATTTAAAACTTTTAAGGGATAACCTATTTCTTTAAACTTTAGAAGAATTTTTAAAAATGCAGATTCAGATCTGTTCATGTTTCAGGTCAATGCAAATTAAGCAGAATGCTGACCAACCCCTTCACGCAGAGGGTGAGCAGAAGTAGCATCATAATGAAGTGCCAGAGGAATGCACTCCAGGAGCTGTTTCTCTCCAGTTCCCCATACCTGCAGAGTGCATTTGCTGGAGGATGCGAGTGGTAATGATAGATACATGAAAGCCTCGAAGGTTCGGGACCTCTTGTGACACGTCAGACACTGCACGGTGGATTTGAACTGGCCTTGGAAGAGTGCCACAATAATGGACTCGTTGAGCTGTTTGTGTTTGTGCCAGGCTATTTCTGCTGCACTTGAGTCATCAAGGTGATCATTATTTTCTTCCTTGTATCTTTTCCTGTTGTCAGCCTGGATAGCAGAAGTTTAAATACCACAGCAATATATTAACATATGTGTAAGTAAGAAGTCTCATCTATAGGCAAGCATATGATTGAATATTCACAAGAATATTTAAACATGTCACTGTAGCCATCCAGTTCTTGTCTAGTGAGGCTTCTTCTGTGACTCCCTCCACTACCTTATACCTTCTACTTCAGAATTCCTTCTTTAATTCTGAATAATCGTATTTCTTTCTATACAGGGTTGCAGTCATATAATCACCTTACAGAATAAGAAAGTATTTTAAAAATTTATTTCTCTTGATTATCTGACTGATATATAATTTGTTTTAAGTGTATTGCTTACTTTATTTAGGTCTTCATGCAAGCCATCCATTAGAAAGAGAAGCAATTCTTGGGAGTCTTGTTGGCTATATCCTGAAAATTGGTCATTAATCTTCCCAATTGTAATTTTGAAGTCTTTTGGACTGATATATTTATACTGTCCTGCCCATAAAGCCTTCATTATTACACCAAACTCTTCAGCCACCTCACCTTTATGCCCCAGGAAATTTGACCTATAAAATAAGAGACAAAAGCAGCCTGAGCCATTCAAATAACTGGGTTTTAGTATTGTTTTTAATTCAAGACATGACCCCAATTTTAAAGTAATTTCTTTAGACAAAGGAAAACTGGCTGTTAGACTGAGTTAAATTTTCATCTATGTCAGCCCTGTAATTTGGTTCCATATTCTAGACAGAAGGTATAGCTGTTTTCAGCATGTTTTGTGAACTGTTTAAATATTCAGTTTAGTTTTAAGAGACTCTAGTACACATGTATTTTATGAACGTGGTGACCATAATTTAATTATCACTGTCCAGTAAAACCTATTTAGTGACACACATGAATTTTGAAATTGCCAAGGCGCCTAAAGTTACCACTTGCCTCCTACTTAAAAAAACCAAACAGCCCCACTAAGTGATCTTGAATTGGCAAGTATAAAGGCAGATGAGAGATTGTTACCTGTTAATATCAGCTTGATACAAGTTTCTGTTGAAATACTCAGCCAGGTGAGGTGCATTGCACAGACACTGTAATATGGAATTCATGTAGCAAGTGTTCCCTAGATTACGAAGTCCTGTCAGAGCTGGTCCCGATCCCCCAAACACAGGATTAAGATTTCGAATCTGCGATGCAGAGAGCCTGGAAATTTCTGCTTTAGTGTAACAGGCAGGTCTATAAGCAAGAAATTATATTTTAGGAGTCTCAGACTGGACAAAATTGTTCACATAAACCAACAGACACCACACCTCACCCCACCACCCACAGGGACTGGACCATCCTGGCACCAAATACCATCATTTAGGGTATTCAAAACCAGCCAATGCAACAGTGAGAAATCCATATACACTGGCCTATAATGAGGCTGAGTTTTAGGCACCATCAGTTGTGAGATTTATATTCTTCCCTTTATTTCTTTAATTCACAGATGAAGAAGACCTAGCTGTTTAATACTGTTTAAAATCTGAAAACTTGCATTTCACAAACTGTCAAAACATTGTCTTTTAGTATGTTAATACAAATAACAGAACTTAAAAAGCAACTGTCATCCAATTAATAATCATCCAATTAACTGTCATCCAATTAACTGTGACCTCTGACATTCCTGCTAATACAGAACTATTATATTGATTTCTCAAAGAGAACTGCTCTATACATTGAACTTCTAGCAATGAAATTTCAGTCTATTACTCTTGCATCCTTTCAAACCCACTTAGAAAATAGTAATGAATTTCAGTTGGTTAAACACAAAGAAAGTCTTTTGTGCTGTCATACTGCCTGGGTTGTGATCTAACTTATCAAACAAACATACTTATTGTCTCGATTGACTGCAGGAGTTACAGGAATTCTTTTCTTGTCTTCCTCCTGAATGGCTTGGGTTATATCTGGGGATGAGTAGGAGCGCTTCAGCTTGGAGTGCTCTCTCTCCCGCTCAGCAGTCACCTTTGGCTTG
Organism: Anomalospiza imberbis; assembly: GCF_031753505.1. NCBI lineage: Eukaryota > Metazoa > Chordata > Aves > Passeriformes > Viduidae > Anomalospiza > Anomalospiza imberbis. Next base: position 10,127,587 of record NC_089693.1, on the reverse strand, counting down.
GCTTTCCGAGTGGGAGGGGTTGACGGAGGAGTGGCTGGAGGAGCCATTTCTGGTGGGTACATCTGAACAGTATTTGTTGGTGAGTGATAGTAACGATAGGTTCCAGTGATGTCATCCAGGAACTTGGGGGAAAAAAACCAAATAGTTTCAAGCACAAGTGAAAATCCATCATTAACTTACCTATTAATAAATTACTGTAAGAACAGCATGAGTTTTTCAGACATTGGGATATTAAGTTGTGACTCGCCTCAACATTCAATGGATTAAATTTAGTAGAAGGGAGAACTTCCACCAAAATGCCTATTAAACAGCAAAAATGAACAGCAGATGAACTGTCCTATTCCCATTACAAATAATATTAAAATTCAGAAAGTAACTGTGTGTAAGTTAAAGGTGAGTAACAAACATGAAACAAGATCTAACTTAGAAGTAAGACACAACTGAAATACAGGACAAAACTACACAAAACAGTTTGATTTTCATTTCAGGAGAGGAGTTACCTTTACCCAACCTGCAGGCAGCCCTGGGACTATCCTTCCCATTTCCTCACTTCGTGCTCTTATTAATGGCTCCCGCTGGGACTAATGAACAAAGAGAAAAGAAAGGTATGTACAGTTACCTATGCAGCGCAACAAGCTGCCTGTGACTTCTCTATGGAGTTAAATGATTCAGTGCAAACAGTACAATAAATCCTTGATTACAGATAGAAATAAAATGTATTGTAATGGTAATTTTCTACTGCTCCATCTAAACAAAAATATTGGAATCTAAACAAAACATTTGTTGACACATTCCAAAAAAACAAAAAAACAATCCAACCATTTAGTCTCATGAAAGTCACAAAACTCAATTTTTCCCCTGAAGAATCAGAAATGGTAGGAGTATGTGCTTCTGTTAAACACATAAGGCTAAGCTTTTCTCCCTCTTAAAGTAGCACTTGAAGGTGTATGCATGAGATGACAAATGCATGGAGGATGCTTGTTAAAAGTGCCACCAGAAATACATCAAGACTTCTAATGGAAGTTTCAAGTATTTTTCATATGAATATGACAAATGAAAAAAAGGAAACAAACACTGTGACCATGGCGTAGTCTTTTCTTAAGATGATGACTTTAAAAATTGAAATGAAATGGAGTTTAACATAATATAATAATCATAAAGCATCTGTGCTTGATTATTTTGGCTACATACAATACATTTGTATTTACTTTAAGTCTTTCAGTATCTTGTTCAGAATCCTCTCTAAGGGGTCCTGGCTTTTGAGCTTCACTGTCTGGTTGTCCTTTAACCCCCATCTGCTGCAAAAGATTTTAAAACAAGGCTTCAATTTTCATCTGGCATGTCAGTAAAGAATGCTGATAAAGCAGAGTCATACTTTTTTTTTTGGTTGTTAAATACATGTACCACAACAAAGTGGTTAAAACAGGTAATTTTTATTCCTTCTACATACTATAGGCAATTCACTGGTATAGGTTTTGAAACTGAATGTTGTATTATAATTTGTTCTGTAGTTTAAACAGCTCAGAAATAAAGTACAGAACTTCCACCTACACTACTTTCTACCCTAAAAGTTGTGGGATTTATAATTTGTTGTCAAACTTCAGGCTTTTTTCCGTTTCACTCCTCACTTATCAAACCTCTCCATGGTAAAGGCAAACTGTGAAACCAACATGAATTTGGTTGATCATAAGCCATCATTTTGGGATTATGTGAAGTTGTTCTGTCAGTCAAAAGCTCAGGAATGACTGTGCTAAATTTGCACCGGAAGATTTATTTTTGCTTTCTTGTGCATTTGGATTAAACAAACACCAGAATATGATCAAAACAAACTGCAATTACAAAAGCAGAGAAAAATATCCCAATTCAAGTTCTTGAGAAATGGTTTTAAAGACATCTGTTCCATTGTTAGCTTTGCAACTGGCTCATGTTTTATGATCAGATGATTTGTACATTGAGAAATTTTGAAATTTTTTTCAAGAATGAGGAAAGAAAGAACTGTGACACTCCTCCCTCCCCGCTAAGCCCCTTCTGGACTGTTTTCAGCAAAAATCCTAGAGGAGGATGTTGCTTTGCTTCCTGTGCCAGGTAACAAAATCCTGTTCTTTCAGTGTTTCTACACCTGGGGGCACTAAAGGGTTTCTTATGATACATTGTGTTGTAAGTACATAGTACAGTACCTAGCTGGTACAAGAGATAAAATACCACCAGGCTTCTATTTTTGAAACAGAGGGTTGCAGTCTATGAACCATCATCCCTTCTAGCTCCATGTGAGTGGGAAGTTTTATTATCCCGTGGGGATTTCATGCTGCCTGCTTACAAGAAAGAAACAAGCTTGTCTTGGGAAAAAAATCCATTTGTGTCTTGGTTTTAACTCTCTCCTCTACTTTTATGTAAAATGTGGTCTAAATAAACATCCAATTATGTATTTTAAATTGCTAGATGAAAACTAAACTATTCAGAATTATTTAAGTGCATAACTACTTCACATTTGATGATGATTTTCTTTTTCACTAACCTTGCTTGGAGCAGTCACAAAAGTCTGAGATGCATCACTCAGTGCCCGTTTCTGTGTTTCTGGTGTTCGAGTTCCCTTTTCTCTTTCATCCATGGATATTTTGTCAATCTCAATCCTTTTTGCACCTATGTTTTCTGGTTCATTTTTATTTTGTTTTTTTGCTTCTACTGCTTCTCTATGTGCTCTTTCTTGTTCCTTTTCCTCCTGCTCTCTTTTTATTTGTTCATCCCTCTCCTTCTGCTCTCTGTCCTCTTTTGATTGCTGTAGCTTTTCTTTGTGTTCCTTTTCCTTCTGTTCTTCTTTTGCCTTTTGTTCTTGTTCTTTTTCTTTTCGTTCTTGTTCTTCTTTTTCTCTCTTGAGCCTCTCTTTCTGTTCCTGCTGTTGCCTCTCTCGCAGTTCCTTTTCCCGTCTGTTTTTCTCTAACAAAGCAGCGGTTTCTGCATGGACCCGACTTTTTTCCTCATCTGTCAGAGTGCTCCTTCCATCATGCACGGGCTTTGTGGAGCGGTCTGGAACTATTCTTCCACTCTCACCACAGTGGCTGTCACTGATTGTACTTGAAGGTTTTGCTCTGTTATCACCAAGGATTTTTAGTGAAGGCTTTTTAGAACGATCCACCTGTAACACAGAGTGTAGAACAATTCACTACAACTATTGCTACTCTCTTTACTAAGCTCTTCCTAAGTGAGATTTGTAACAGAATAAAGATGATATCAAGTTGACTTCTGCCAGAGAGAGAGAGATCTTTCAATTTCATTAAATCTTTTCATTCAAACTGCTTGTTAGTAAAATTAGGTATTCATTCCAGGTGTGAACTAATAAGTGCTAAAGAATCATCAGGACAGCATTCTGCACTAATTACCACAACCCTCTATTTTTGAGCTGTCAAAGGTGAAAATTTTAGGGCAATCAGGCAGCCTAATTTGGGCTTGGCTCTCTCAGTCATGTGACAAAGTACATGAAGGCAGATCTGCTTGATGGGAAGGGTATTTAAGAATGTGTTATGCTCAGCTGTTGCCAGTAAGTTGTTTTTGATACTGGAGTGACTGTTCTGAATAAATAAAAGCGCATCTGGTTCAGAGACAAACAGAAATAAGGTCTCTAAATTTTACAGTATAGGGTCTCTTGAATGAAATCTATATTCAAGGCTGCGTCTAGAAGGCTGAAACTGAAGGGCTTTTAGCCTTGTCTCCTAAGGAAAGTATTATTTTACTGTAAGAACTCTACAAAAGTGTTTTTATGAAGTCTTATTCACATGAAAGGAAGAAACAAATTCCTGTACTTTCACTACTGGGCCCAGAGTGACAAAACACCTAAATGTTTTATTATTTGAATGAAGATACAGTGGCTGGAAATCAGACCCGTGGAATAGCCAAGGTAAGCCATGGCTTAACTGTCCTCTCTGTATTTTATCCTATGTGCTTTAACTAGAAAGACTACTTATGAACTTTCTGAATTAGTGATCAATTGCTGACTTTGAATTTCTCACATGCTCACATAAAGACATTTATGAAAACTTCTGCTATTCTGTTAAGTGTATTTAGTTTCACAGAATTCTGTAGATCAGTTACCACAGCTTCACAAACCACCAAGAGTCTCTGTACCAATATACTCGTGTACAAGGCGTAAACAAATGTATTGAGTATGTTTACTTGTGCATTCAGAGTTCTGGGTGTGAGGGGTCTCTAACACATTAATCATATACTAACTGAAAAAAAGCAACAGGTCAAAAAGCTTACCTCAGGGATACTTCTTGTAATTGACATGGGATTAACTACAAAGGAACTGTCAGATTTTGGAACAGCAGCATCTTGTACATTTGGTCTGTTAAGTGATTTTAGTCTCTCTTCCAAATTATCTCCCATTTCTTCGTTTTCAGCAACAACAGGTGGCACGGGAGCTGGCTCTTCCAGAGATGGATATGTAAAATCCACTGCAGGAGAGGGGACGGGAAGGAACCATAAGAGAAATCTCAAAACAAAACCACAGAAGCAAAATAAACCCCTCATTCCAACTCAAAATTTAGTTTTTAGATAGAACAAGACTTTCCTAAATACATCTGAATGAATGAAAGACTCATTCAGTAACTACAAATACTTGGTTGGGTGTTATCCTTTATACTTACAAGAAACAGTCACTGCTTCAGTCCTGCCATGCTGGGGTGGAGTTACTCTAGCATTTGTTGTATACTGGGGAAAACAAAGGAGCCAGTTTTCATAACCTCCCTCTAGAATTAAAGGTTCATTCTGCAGGATGGTTTTGCTTTCCCACTGTATGGAAATAAAGTTTAATGTTAATTGATTTAAAAATAGCAAGTGAACTTTTACAGCTTAATAGTGTTGTTGAAATTCCTGTGCCTAGTCATTAAATTGAGAGATTGTTTTTTTTTTTAGATTTTTAAACAAGAATTACAGGTTGCAAAAATAGGGATCCTTTCTGTGTTTAGAGAATGCCCAGCACAGTTGAGTTCCTGGCTCTGCCTACAACAGGGTGTGAACATTTCCAGTACAGAAAGAACCACTTACTGCTACTTCACATAACAATCCTCCACACAGAAAAGTATTTTTATTACAGTATTTGCTTCAGTTTCTTATCTGGTATGTTTGCTAAGGGATTAGTGATTTAGAAAGCATAACAGTTGACTTTCTGAAACCCCTTGAGAGTTCCGGGTTCAGATTGCCCTCCTCAGTATTATCAGATGAACAAGACACAGTTTAGAGAACAGTCTGTAAAACAATTAAGAGGGAGAACTGCTGAACTATCTCTGAACCCCAGTCCTGAATGTCAAGGTAACAGATTTGCAGTCCTTCACAAGAGCCACCACTGTACAGAGGAGGGACAACACAGCCACAGAGAGTTTGACTCGAAAATGTTGGGCATCTGCTCACTGTGGAGTCTATAAGCTTCCTACACTGATGAAACTCAAATTTAAATTAATGTTTACCTAGAAGTTATATTCAAAAATGCAGAAAAGTTAACTGTGCTGAAAATATTTCTGGAGCTTCCTTCATTGCAGCCCCTCCACTGTAGGAAGTACCTGGCTGACCGGACTGCAAAGTAGGTGGCCAACCAGTTTCCAGGGATAAGGAATTACTGTTGCTAATACAGGAGAGAGAGTGACTGTTCCTGGGAAACAAGACTAAAAATACTTTCCCAAATAACTCTGTCAGCAAAGAACTCTTAAGTTGATGAGCTGCTTGTTGAGGAAGTGGGTTGAATCATTCTGCTGTTTACCTGTTTAATAAATTATACTGTCTTCTACTAGAGTACAGTGTCAAACTTCAAACTATACTTCTGCTATAGAAAACTCAACCAAGTGTCATTAAAGCCTCCATATACACATAATGTAAGTGCTTCAAGACCTTATTTACTAAGACGAATTAATTAATTAATTAAAAGATTAAATTTGCCAACCTTAAAAAGTGCATCTTTCAGACTCTGTAGAGTTGTTCCCAGCTTTAAGTCTTCAGCAGAACTAAACCAGTCTAGCAGTATAACATAATGAAACTGTCCTCTCCTCTTCCATGGATCCCTAGACTCCTCTGGGAGTCTAGCTTCAATCAGATAAGCAGTATCTCTGAAATGTATTAACATGCATTCAAAGACTCATGTACAAGTAACATTTTGTCCAACAATATATAATCCATAGATGTTTATGTGCTTGGATAAAATAAATATGCACTGTGTTGAAGTCAGTACATGCAAGAACAGAGCTGTACAGATACATCTCACCCACTGGTACACAGCAGGGATTCTGACACTAGGTATACAAGCTTTAAATGCATGTACTTTTTTTTGAAAATGAAATATTTCACTCTCATTGAACATCATGTCTTACCCAGGATGGATAGCTTCTTCTGGGACGCTGATGGATTTTGGAATACAGGATTCCTGATAATCCTTTGATTTTCGAGCATCCATTATAAGCAATTCAGTATTTTTGTCTGACATCATTGCAAACAGTTTCTCGGGTGTGACTGCTCCTTGAAGGAGAGAGGCAATTACATGTAAGAAGCTACATTATAAATGAAGATGGCTATGAATGGCTATGGTATCTGACTGGTGCAATCAAGACTACAAACAGATGAAACAGAACTAAGAAGTCCCACAGAATCATGGAGGTGAGACATTACAGAGTGGACCTTTTGCTCCCACTGCTGTAGTGATCAGCACTTGATCTGTTAGATTAGACAATACTGAGTATTTCAGTGATAAACAAGTTTAACTTATTGTAGTCACATTTAAATCAAGCTATATAGGCAAGCATTTATGAACTACATGCTGCAGATATTCCTCTTAAGAACTCTAGAAAACATTTCCACATACTCATCAAAAGAACAAAAAGCAGAAGTTTGTAAGGGGAAAGGAAAAATTTTGTATTTAACTGAGTAAACTGTCATATTTATCCTTGCCTATCAGCAGTCCAGCTGTTTTTCTTTCTAACCTGATCACTTCAGGACTAGTTCAACTTCAATTACTGAACAGTTGAAAAACTAACTACAGATCTCTAAGTTTATGAGAAGTAATGAAGGCTTTAAGACATAGCTTAATTAATTACTGATTTTTTTAACTGAAATGGAGGATACTAGAATTTCATCAAAATATTTTAACTGTGAAATAACTCCTGAGAAGAACTGCAGCTGTGAGGTGATTAGTGCACAGTCATACAGAAACCTTTTTCACATTTGTGTGAGCATTGCATCTCTTACCACTCAGGCAATCAGACTGATCTTTTCTTTCCAGTGAATGCTTTGTCTCACCATTAATCTGTATAAAGGGATAAAAAAAGTTTAGCATGTAATACTCAGAACTAAGGCGGCCAACAGAGAATGACTCTCACAGAGCCTGAAGCAAACTTGTCAGACAGTTAGGCCACAGGAACAAACACAGCACAAGGGAGCTGCTTCTGAAGATGTCCTGACAAATGTACGCAAAAGATACTGAGGTTGCTGCCCTGCCTAGACAGAAAACAGTTAAAAAGGTAATACAGCCTAGGACACCATCATCTACCAGAAGAAATTCTTGAAGTATTTGTTGAGAATGAAGTGTTAATTAGTGTCTCCACACTACTGCTAGAAAGTCAACCTTCCCCTAAAATGGAGACATGTTATCCTTAATATCAGTTTGTCACCATTACCTTGGGTTTCTTGCATGTGATTCTTGCAGTAATTCTAGCATAAAACAGAATGTGACTTAACCATAAAGCTCAGTCTATCTTATACAAGACTTGGAGGCTGCTAGGACTTCATGTATTCCAAAGAAATGTCAAAGAAGGTTTATGGAGAGTGTAAATTAATTAAAAAAAAACCCATCTTGATTCTGAACTGGAAATAGCTACTAGTAGAAGCAGAGACCAAATTCTAGATTGAAACTATACATTCAGATTGAATTAGAGTTTGTAAACATCTTCACTTACCCTTTGGCTTTTTCCTTTGGAATCCACAGCACTTTCTGAGGAGTTTTTGGCTGAGCTCTTTCCATCATCTTTTGGATCTTGCTTTTTTTGCAGCTCTTGTCTGTCCCTCTCTTCAAGTTTTTTCCGAACTTCAGCTTCCTCGTATCTATTAGGGGAAAAAAGTGCCTTTTTTTCCATATTGTGGTTTTGGCTAACATTGTATTATTTATATCAAAATCACTAAGTCTTCAGTCAAAAATTTTAAAAGAAGTATTTAGAACTTTAAAAAGTTAAAGTATTGACAGTTTTTTTTATTCCAACAAATTCCATTTTGCTTCCTAACTATGCGGTCTTATTTTTCCCACTTTTGGGTTTGTTTTTTTACGGTTAAATCTTGGTTTGAGTCCTATTACATAGCCACTGATTGTAAAGCTATTTTTTCTTTAAACCTGGGATCATGCTTAGTTACAGTATCTCTGAATGTTTTTCACTTTCCACAGAAAAGGGTAGATACTGGTGACTTACATGTAAACTCCAATATATTATAACAGTCATCCCAGGTATTTTACTTCATTTGCAATGGAGCCAGTGAAGAGTAAGTTAGCTCAGTTATCTAAATTTGCTTTTTCTGGGAAGTTGGATCAGAACTACTTATACAGTAATCACCTTCAGAATGTAAGCTGACTCCGTGATGTGCTCACCTGTGTGCCTGGTGCCTGTTTCAAACACTGGGCCTACAGGGAAGCCAATGCAAGCACTGTGTTCACTCAGGAGTTTTGGGAGATGAGGTCTTGCATACAGCTGTCCTTTCCATAAAGCCTCAGATTTGAAAATTACCCTCCCAGCCTTTTACCACTGGAAGGACAATCATGGTATTGTAAGCCAGTGATCTCCAAACTACAGTTTTCAGATCACCCACTGGAGGTTTGTACAGTCACATCATTGTTCAATAGTATTCACTGACATTTAATATATCTGAGAAGTTTAAGGGTTACTAGTATCATAAAACAAAAAAGAATGTTTGACCTAACAATTTGGATGACTGAACCAGGAAGTAAAACATGAACTCAGAACTGTGTTAGTAAGTGCTCATTTTAACCAGATGTTGTGTAATTAGGGTTAAAATAACAAGGACAATACAGCTGTATTTCAGTTTAAAAGTACTGTGCTACTAACCTAGAATATTCAATCAAATTCCACCTCCAAGTCTACTGCACTAGTTGCCCACTAAAAGGAAGGAGGCAACAAGTCTGTACTTTTATTTTTAAACAGGCTTCTTGATTTGGCACAGGCATTGTGAGTTAGAACTGAGCATTTTGTTCCCACTTGGAGTTAATGACACTAAAGCATATTTCAGATTTTAAATTGGTCAGTATGACATATTTACCCATTAATTTCCTATTTCCACTTCTGAAGCACATAGTGGTCATTCATGTAAGCATTCCTGCCCCTATACAGGTTTCAGCAGCTCTACTTTAGTTAACAATTAACATTCCAACTATTTGTTGGCCTGGGGAAGAAATTATACAAATAATTTCCTTGAAACTACTTCTGTAGTTACACAGGAGTCATGTTTCATTTCTGTTACCTTTAAATATTTACACATTTTGCCAGAGTAGTTAAAAGTTACTGGGTCAACTTTAAAACTCTGTTCGTTTCATAAAAAGACATAAGTTGTTTAAACAAGTCTCCACATTTTCGGTTTCTCTGATTCTATCAATGTTTACTCTTAGAGTGAATTTGTAGCTGTATTTAATTGTAAGACTCACCTAAACAAAGAAAATCTAAAGTTGTTTCATACACAGTGTCATGAGATCTTTGCAAAGTCACTCTTTACATACATGTAACTACACTCGTGGTTCAACTAAATTAACTTTATAGATTTAGCATTTGGAGGGCATAAAATACACTTTCACAAGAATACTTGGGAGGAGGGGGGTGGGACATGACACTTGTGAAGGGAAATGTGCTCAACTGCAGACAGAGAGAGTTAAAAGAGTGAGAAAATCGCTAAGGATGCAAGAAGCAGAGAAGAACTACTGTGCTAAATATCACCTAAAGATAGACCCTACCTTACAACTTCTTACTAACACAATTTCATGGCTTATGGCACAAAGATATAACTTGACAGCTGTCAATCAGGTATCCAAAATCCCATTAGCATCTGCTCATTTACATACCGGCAGAACTGTGCATTCCATACACATATCTGCAAGTGGCAGAGGAAAGGTGTGGCTAAAGAATCAAAACTTGGCATTTCTTAGTGTAAGCGACATCCAGACTAGGGGGACTTTTCAGCACATTTGATTATTAGGAACATCCATTAATATATTTGGGCTAAGATGACCTTATGATTAAAAAATTGAGGAGGAAATTGCTATTGATCATTCCTGTATATGTACTTCAGATCTTGTGGTTTCTTTTTATTAGTCAATTAACAAAACTAGGAGAAACTGTCAAAAAACCAAAGCTACCAGGAATTAGCAAACAGTGTACAAAATGACAAGTTATTGGAGTGTATGGCAGTGAAAACTGTCTTTAGTAAGAGACTTCTGGAAATAAATTTGAGCTCTCAAGAGTTTCAGGTACCTATGGTTTACTGAAGTGCAATTGTTTACTACTAAATAGCATGAAAATCTGCACTTGGCACAGATACAGGCTCGAGGTATAAGGAACAATGTCTTAGCCATCAAATATGTTACATACCTGAGTTTAAGGCTGTCTGACAGTATTTCAGCTTCATCAAGAGCTTTTTTTAAATTTGTAGGTCCCAGAATTGAATGAAAATAATCCTAAAATGTCAAGCATCACATCATATAAATATACAGTTTAACAATGCCTAATTCTATGCATGTCAAGAGTCACTAATGTATGGAGAGTTGATATTATAATGATATTAATGCCAAAAAAAGAACTGGTATGAATCAAAATATTTTCCATTCAAATATGAGTTTTGTTTTATGGCACTAATAAATAAAGGCTAGACAAGGCAACTTCACCAAAAAGTCTGTCTGGCAAAAATTACAAGAATACCTTTCCATGAAAAAATATTGACAGATCTGACAATTTGTATAGTACATACATAAAAACAAAACTGAAAAAAAAATTAACACCAGACTTGTCAAAAAACAAGAAAGAAAAAATAGCACCATAAGTGAGACAGTTTACTCAATATCAGTGTGATCTTTGAATGTGCATTAGTGTAATTCTCTGTACACTTCTCATACTTTGACCAATGCAGAAGAGATCAGTCAGAAAGCTTTTATACCTGCTGCTGCTTAAAATCAGGTCTCTTTCTAATAAGGTTATAAACAGCCACATATTTCATATATAGGATGTAAGCTTTTTCTTCATCTCCGTCCAGTCTGCTTTCCTCTGCTGCCTTGAAAATCTTAAGGGCACTCTGCACATAACTGAAAACAAAGAAGAAGAGTAGAGCACATAATTGTTGACTTGTCCCCAAACACCTTTTCATTACAAGATGCCATCTTAAGTGTTTACAGACTTCACCCATATATTAAGCATTTGATTTTACCACCTTCATACAAAGCTTTCATTAAATATGAATTGCAATAATGTTCCTCCAAATAATGTTTATCTTTGCTAGTTTGTTTACCAGCCTTATTTAAAGTCTTCCATAATTAAATACCATAGTGAGATATGGGAAAAGATACTCCTCCCTTCTAATAATAACTTTTTTTCTAGGAAAAACTAAGTCATAGTAAGACAAAGTTAAATCATCAATTGTCTAAAAATGCTAGAGGCAAAGCATTCAGACACTTGCTAAAGGTTTTATCATTTTGACAGATTTGCATTTATGTAGCCTTTCCTCTAAGTATGCAGATTTTCATGGGCATTGTGCTCTGTCCAAGTCATGTTTTGGCAGTATGTCAAGTGACCTTCTGAAGGCAGTAAGCACATCCAATGTGACAGTTGAGAGCCATACCTAGGACTATTGAAGATTTTGTATCTAGCAGAAAAAATGAAGGAAATTTAGATCCACAACAAATTTTGTATTTGAAGTATTAATTCAAAGTCAATTATAACATATGTACCTTTTTGTACTGGTCTTTTCAGGTTTTACTTCTGTCTTCTTGTTGAGATCTTTCAATGAAGTAGAGAGGTATAGCTCCTTAGGTACAGATGCCACAGCAGGCATGTTAATATTGTTACTTATGTCCCTTCTACGATGTTACAGCTTCTTAGAAGTCTTTATCAGTATTTTTCTGGAGGAGAAAAAAATGGGTAGGAAGAGCCAAATTATATTCCACTTACTTTTAGTACAGTAGTTATAGTTACCTGTGTAGGTTTATTACCTAATTTATCTCACCTTACGTGAGCTAGCAAACAGAGTATCTGAACAATTAATAGCATTAATTAATCCTCCCAAAGTGACAGAATTATTTGAAGTCACTTCAGGTAATTGATCAAGAATGTGCAGCAATATGGTGCTAACAGAAAAATAAAATATTAAGAAATGCTGACTCATGAATGTTCAAAATCATCACATTCAGCAAATTTATTCTACTGAAATGCCAGCAAGTATACTATCAAAAAATAGCTGACTCCTCTGTACCCTGCAAATACACACTACCCCCTTTGAAAAATGACTTCTAATGTCATGCTAAGAGATAAGTTGAGAACAGGAAGGCTGCTACCATTAAAGTCTACTGAAATGTCTTGGACATTCTGTAGGTCTTCAACTCCTTGGTGCTATTGACATTGTGCTTTCATTTGAAAGTGCTCTCCAGGTAGCCATGAAATAGTTAAGCAGAGTTTGGTCACAAGGGACTGTTGCATCATGTTATCTGAGACAGGGAAGTCCACGAAGTCTCCTGCAGACAGTCTAACTAAAACTCTTTGCATCTAGTACACAGTGAGCCATTTTAGCCTTGGGGGCAGCAGGGGAGGAACTGAGCTCCCTCACAAGCAAGAGGTAAGACATGAAGATGTGAGCAATATTGAAAGACTTAAGGGGAACTCATTACAAGACAGACACTCAAATGATATCAGCAAGTAAGTTATTTCCTAGTAGAGAAAAGCCACATGGTTTTTGACAAGATGAAGGTAGAGCATTTCTCTTTCACTCTCAACGTGATCAGCATCAAGTGTGACCAAAAAAAACAGGCAGTGGCCTCAGAGGGAAGTCTCACCTGACCAAACTGATCAGTAGCTGACTGCCACTCAATGAGGTAGTCCCAGTTTCCCTCCCTCTTTCTCATGCTGGTCTGGTACTTCTCCAACCTCTTATTGAGCCAATTCAGCCTGCTGAGGAAGCAGAAAGGCTACACAGCTTGTGCAAGGGCAGGAGGTGGCATGTGCAGTCAAGAATGAGAAGCTAAGCTGGGAATGAGATCCCTTCCCAAGGCTCATAGCTGTTGTACTCCTGGAAGTATTACTGCACAGAGTATTGCTAGGTTGACTATTGTTGGTCTAGGAACTGGTTATCAAATAAAGACACTAAGTTAACACAAACCGTTGGTTTAAGGTCTAGTATGCCAAGGTCAGACTAAACAACATCTAGCAAAATAACTTACTGCTTGAACACAGATGCTGTACTTGCTAGTTTCCTTGATAACCAGGTATCAGCTTTTTAAAACTGAAAAATTTGTTAAAAATCCTCTCTTAGTAGACTAATTTCCAGATAATTCTATAAAGTAAGTACTGAAGTCCTCAAATACTGTTGTTAATACATAGAAATAAAAACATATCCCATACCTCACTCATCTTAAAACATTGTCTTTTCTATATGATGTGTCATACATTCAATTGTAACATTCAGGGAGATACTTAGGAGCTGAAAACAAGGCAGATAATTCATTAGAGCTGCATGCAGTAGAAACAAAACAGACACTCCCTGCCCCAAAGAAGACCTTTCCAGTATAAAAGCCGTTAGCCTAAAACAAAGAAATACTTTTTGCAACCTCAAAGTGAGGCTTCACTCTTATTAAGATTTTAGTATTGCTTGTCTCATTCTACCTTCAGAGCATGTCTTTACCTGGCTTTTTTTTTTCTCCATGGAACTGTAAATAGACTTTTCCTTTGAAGCTTTTAAGTCCTTTCCAAATATATCTTCAATGTTTGCTCTGTTATATAACCAGTATTTTCTTAATCTTAAGTGGCAGCATTTGGTTGTGTTCTGACAGAATATTGTAACTAAATATGCAGTCTGAATAAGATATGCACATAGCATTAGACTGCTGGGTACATATGAGCAAAAAAGCTCAAGATCATGTGGAAGATGAACTATTTAACGATGTCAGTAAATTCTCAAGTGTTGCTGACACACCTTGAAAAGGGCAGATCTTCTGGAACATCATCTATAAAAATGCAGAACCTTTGAGCTTTGGCCTGAAACAAAAATTGTCTTTACACATTTTCCTATGGTCACTAAGTTATAACTGCAGGTCTTTAAACTGCCATGCAAGTTCACTGCTGAACTTTTATTTTCTGATTAAAAGAAATTTCTGTATCTTTTTTAAAACACGAGCTTCTAACCACAGTATCTGATGAATGAGGTATTACCCTTTGACCTCCCACAGCACAATTCATACAATATGCTGCAGTGAAATGAGTAAGAATGGATAAGGAATAACATTTTCTAAATATTTTAAAAAATCAAATTCTCAACCACACACTTAATTGAAATACATACAGCATATGTCATAAGTTGATATGAGATTTCAGTTGCAGTTTCTAAGACATTTTTCTATACAGAATCTTAATTTTGGATCTGTAACTAACATTTTCAGGGTTATGCATCACAAATGCCCCAGATGGATTTTAGTTACTACAGACTGACCATTGTTGACTGCTCGGTCTTAGCTCATTAGGACCCTTAAAATTGCTTAAGCTTCTACTAAATTTTAAGATGTGCATTACCTTAATTTTTTCTCATACTCAAATGAACATGGTTTATTTCCTTCAGTTTTGAGAATACTATAATTTCAGAGTCCAAATCAATTCCTTCATTGATGAATATTGCCATCTGATTTTGAACACCATTTTTTGCAGATACCAGATTCCTAACTGGCCTAGTCTCAGTGGAGGAATCCAGTAAAATCCAGGTGCACAAATACAGTTTGGAACCAGTCAACATCAAAGAAAACTGGATCACAAAACCATGACTACAAGGGATTGAAGAAGTTGTAATAGCTAAATCTACTATTAGTCAACCCTATGAGGAAGAAGAAACAACTTATTTCAGACTTGTCAACTTTTATCTTAAAAATTAAGATCAAACTCAAAACCTGAGATCTTTTCTACCCCCAGCTGAAGTATTATCTCTGGCTCCTTTTTCATACCTATGAGTGCTGAAAACAAGGCCACTATCCCAAAACACAAGCGAAGTCATGCTTGTATGATTATAGGCATTTGACATACTTAGAATGGATAGTTTTACCCTGACAGGGAAACACACCTGTTGGTAACAGGTTTTTCAACATCTAATTATCATGACAGTTTTGCTAAGGATATGAGTAAGCTTTAAGTGGAATGACTACAGAAAGAACGATGCACTGAAGCAGTTACACTGCAAGCAGTATGCAAACTAACACATTTTGAAACACTGACACAAGTAATGTGCATCACCAATTCAGGTATGTAATAAAGTATTATTCACTTATTTTTCTCTCTAGGACTTGAACAAATGAGAACTGGATTTCTCATGAGCATTAAGTTACTCAGTTTTCTCAGAATTAAGTTTTACTGTCTGCACTTAGTACACAAGAGTTGGTTTTGTTAAGATTATCAGTGTGAGTCTAGAAACTCAGAATTTTTCAATGACTGAACTACACAATCAATCAGCATATTTAGTTCTGTGAGTCCTCTAGCTCTCTTCCAGGCTCTGCTATTGTAAATACTACAGGCCTTGGTCCTGTAACCTAATGTGCATAGGATGATTATAACCATTGGAGCTTCTTATGGCAAGCTCATTATGCTCACAGAGTACCCAAACTTTCACCATTCTTCTGGCTGCCACCAGTCACCAGGGCAGTAACACATCACGGGTCTCTCTCAGCCACGTACCCTGCTGAAACCTGCACCAACCTGCATTGCCAAGCCTCGCAAGGACTCTCTCCACGCAGTGAGAAAACCCTTTGACAGTCAACCATCTAACAATTTTACTGACACCAAGGGGGGAGAAAGACACTATAAAGTTTCTTAAATACACTGGATTTTCTGCAGGAAGTTTTAAAGTTATTCTAAGTAAAACCACAAATAGTTCCACTTGTTGTTTAGATAAATGAACATTTGCAAGGCGTAGGCAAACAGCAGAGGTGATAAGAAGCCGGGGAGGTGACAGAGAGGCAGAGAACTCCTTCAAGTTTCTAACCGGGCGGTCAATAGCGCTGCGGCGGCCCGGCCGGGCTGTGGCAATCTCCATGACACCGCAGCTCGCCGGCCGCAGGAGTGCGGCACTCTGGGAAGCGCCGCTTCCCTGTCGTCTTCCTCCGGCCGCTCTCGGGCTCGGCGGCAGCCCCGCTCGCTCCTCATCCCGGCCGGGCTAAGGCTGGGAGACTGCGGGCTGCCCAAGGTCACACCGCCGGCTCCCCTCCGGGCCAGGCCCGATTCTCCCCGTGCGGCCCAGACCGGCTCCCCGCTCCTCCGCAGCCCCTCGAGGGCCGCTCCCCCGCACGGCGGGGCTGGGCCCGGGGATCCCTCCAAGGGCGCCCTCCCCTCCCGTCACTGCCGGAGTCCCCCTGCCCCGCAGGCCTCGCTCCCCGCCGGCCCAGAGCCGCCCCGGCCGCGCACTCACCGCCGCGGGGACTCGCTGCCTCCGCCCGCCGGCCCGGGGCAGGCCCATGTCCGAGCGCGGCTGCCGAGGAGACGCTACGCGGCCATGGCTGCTAGGGCGGAACTCGGCGGCGTCCCTCCTTCCCTCCCTCCCGCCCGGCCTCCGCTCCCCGCGGGGGCGGGGACTGTCACGGCCCTATCCGTGCCGCGGGGCCGGCTCGGGCCGTGGGGAGGCCCTGCCGCCGTCCCGCGGGCCCTGCGGGGCGCGGCAGCGCTGGGGCGGGCGGGGGACGCAGGCCCACACCCGCCGCGGAGCTGCCTCGGAGCTGGGGTGGCTCCGGGGCCGGTGTGAGGGGAAGGGGACGCGGTGACCTTGCCCAACACCAGCCGCCGGCCCTGGTTACCTGCCCTGCCCTGGCAGCCTCCATGGGCTGCTGCCCCGCCGGACGTGGCTCCTCGTCTCGGGAGCGGAAGATTTGTTACTGTGGCCAAGACACTAAGAGGGGCTCTGGAGTCTGTCACATTCTGTAGGGCATCCCAGCGTTTGTATGGGGTGTTAAACTGGCTCATTGTACTGTGCAATCTGGTGTGGGAACCCGAGACACATCTATAAAAATATTCTATTTTTAGTTTAGAGAAAACTGGATTGATAGGGGACACTCCAAGTATTCTGCTGCTGACAGTGTTTTCTGTGCACCTTGTATTACTACAAGCATCGTATCTCAGGGATGGCAGGTATGTGTGGACGTGCTGGTACAGTCATGCTGGGAAAAGGGAAGAGGCCAGTCGTGCTGTTGAGGTCTTAGACAAATGGAGGAGATGCTCTGTGCTGCCACAGTCCTGGCCTGTCCTCTAACTGTGTTGGAGGTTGAGAGGATTCAACAACTACATTTCAACCTGGTACTCAGTTTTGCCAGTGGAAATGTCTTGTGAGCTGGAACAGTTTCCATCAGTGACTTTAGAAAACAGGGAGGTCATAGAGCCTAGACAGGGAACTTTAGAAAACATGGAGATGCCTGTCTCCATGTAGCCTTCCAAAATACTTCTAATTCCTTGCCCAGGAAGCTGAACTATATTACAGCACCTGGAGGTACAGTAACATTGGTTAGTACTGGGCACATGAAAGACTCGGACAATTTCTCCATCTGTAGTTTGCTCAGTAGTGAGTGCTCAGGCCTGTGAAAGGTTCTGGGAGAAATGAGAACAGTGCTATGTCTTCTGTATTGTGTAGAAAGGTAAACACAAAGTAAGTCAATAGATTCCAACAACTCTAAGCTGAACTGAATATTAATAACACTACACTCTTGTAAGTGCCTTTTTCAGACCTGCTCTATGTGTTTTAGCCAGGGTGAGTGATGCCAGAAAGTTATGACAAGATGGAAGGGGTAAGCCCACTGATGGAGATGGAGCTTGGGATGTGTAAGTCCACTGATGGAGCTTGGGATGTGTACAAATTACTGTTGACACTCATACTCACAGCTCTCCAAACTGGACTCAGAGAACCCCTTTATTGTTTCTCTATATGAAAAAATTGCATGATACAATCTTTGGTTTTACTTGTATGGGCAAACCCCAGCCATATATAGAAAAGTGTTTGGGGATGAGCTGCCTGTGCAATTAGCTTTACCACACTCCAGAGCTTGTTAAAACATGCTAATGATGTTGATTGTTATAACATGCTGTGGTTGCCTCAGGTTAGAACACGTTTTCCTATCAGCATGTATGTTCTTGTGTAGCAGTATTAAATAAATAAAATAATTTTAGTAGAAATTGGTGTGCTTTTTAGTAGACTGTATTAGATTATTTAGCTAAAAAAAAGAGTACCTCTTCTAAAGCAGGGTAAAATAGAAACTATACTTTAGAGATGTGAAATGGGTTTCTGACTTGCCTACGTCAGACATCCAATGTCTCTCTCTTACATGTAGTTTTGGTGAATCCTGTAAAAAAACTAGACATGATTATTTTGTGATCATAATAATGAAAATTTATATACAGTGCTAATGGACTAAATGCATTCTTCGCCTCTATGAAAGATTGTCAATATGGAAAGTTTGGCTTTTCTGTAGCACTGCTAACACAAGTCTTCCTGTTTTATTGGCACACGCCTGTGAGGACATTGTAACATTTTTTTGTGTCTACCACTACTGCATAAATGAAAAGCCATAGCCTGACATGCTAATTCCTTGTTGAGAGACACAAACACTTGCCAACAAGGAAAGTGCTGAAGGCTGGATTTAAGGTTTCCATGCCCTGGGTGACCAGTGGCAGCCCCGAGGTGTTTGGATTTGTTCTCTAGTGCCGCCTTCTGGCTGAGCACGCCCAGGAAAATCAGTCCACAGCTGACAGAAAGAAACGGTTACTCCTTGGAATATTGTTATTGGTATTTTGTACAAAGCTGCATTAGGTAGGTCAAAGGCAAATAATAATGGCTCTGTAAACAGTGTTATAACAAGTATTCCTCTAATTATCTAGTGGGTATTATAATCTCCAAAATAACAGACTGGAATTTTGTCATTGGTATGTTTTCCTGAAGGATGATGATTATGAGATCCATGCTTCACAGGAGCAGATGTATGACGTGGAGCAGCTTTGGGGAGAATGTGAGCACAACCATTTTGTATTGTTGAAACAAAACTGGGAGAGAAATGTTTCGGAGCCTGGGACTGAAGGCCAGAGCCCTCTGAAAAAGCAGCAACAACTGAAGACTATTTTGGAGCTGTCATCCTATCAAGTCGTATTTCTATGATCCCAAAGTGTAGCTTCCTCAAATTTGCAACTGGTGAGGTCACACCTTGAACACTGAATCCAGTTCTCAGACCCTTAACTTAAGGACATTTTGGGGGCTGGAGCAGGTCCAGAGAAAGGCAATGAAGTTGGTAAGAGACCTGGAACACAAGTCCTGTGAGGAGCAGCTGAGGGAGCTGGGGGTTCCACCTGGAGGAGGCTCAGGGGTGACTTTATCACTCTCTACAACTCCCAGATACAAGGTTGTGGCCATGTGGAAAGGAATTGGTCCCTCCCAGGTAACCACTGCAAGAACAAGAAGACATAGTTTTGAGTTCCACCAGGGAAGGTTTAGGTTGGACACGAAGAATTTCTTCACAGGGTGATTAGACATTGGAACGAGCTGCCCAGGGAGGCGGTGGAGTCACTGTCCCTGGGAGTGTTGAAGGAAAAGACTGGACCTGGCACTCAGTGCCACTGTTCTAAGCTGACACGATAGTGTTGGGTCATACGCTGGACTCTTAAGATCTCTGAGGACTTCTCCAAGCGAGTTGATTCCGTGATTATCTCTAAAGCCGGGCCCCAGACAGGCAAGACAGAGAAGTCCATGCTTAGACAGCGCACCCTCACCTGGGAGCACAAGCAGAGCTCCAGCAGCCAAGAGGCGGGAAACTCAGGCCCCGGCATCCTGTGCCACAGAGTAACCCAGGATAGCGACCCCTGTCCTCATTCCATAAGCTGCCTCTAGGGAGGCCCCCCGGGCCTGCGGAGAGCGCGGGGCCGGCCCTGCCCCCGCCGGGCGGGCGGCGGAACGGAACATGGCGGGGCCACTCCAGCGCGCGCTTCCCCGCCTTTCCCCGCGGCGGCGCGCATGCGCGCTGTGCGGCGGCGAGGCCGTATCCCTCCGCGCGCCCCTTTTCCCTCGATGTCTGTGTTAATAAGGTAATTCCCGCGCCCATGGTAAGTGCCGGGCGCCCCTCCGGGCCCGCCCGGGGCGCCCCGCGCCGCCTCGCGCCCGCCCGCGCGCCCGCGGCGGGGCACGGCCGCGCGGAGCCGCGCCACTCCCCTCCGCCCGCCGTGTCCCTCCGCCGGGCGCGGCGCGGACTCTCGTGTGGGGCTCTCGGCCTGCGGAGCCCCGGGTCGGTGCGGCGGCGGCGGCGGCGGCCGGGCCGGCAGCACGGTAAGGGCCCGTCCCCGCGCCCCGTCTCTCCCTCACCCCCCCCGGGCCGGCCAAGCTTTTCCAGGTCAGTCTGAGCCTTTGTATAGGGCCCTGTTACCGGATGTGGAAGTTGATCTCTTCGCTGGTAAAAAATAATTCCACTTCCCCCGGAACCCGGCGCCGCGGCTCCCTCCGCAGCGCCCAGCCCAGCCAGGATTTCCTGTCGGGGAGAGCGGGCGGCCGGCCGGCCTTCCGGGGACCCCGCCGCGCGGGGGGCGCGGGCGGCGCGCTGGGCCGCGGCGGCGGCCTGGGCGGCCCGCGGGGCGCGGGCGAGCGCGACGCGCCCGGCGAGGGACCCGGGAGCTGAGGGGCAGAGCGGGGCTCGGCTCGTCCCGCGGGTTTCTCCGCCGGGCAGCGCGGGGTGGGCCGCGTGGGCACGGTCCCGAGCCCCGCGTGGGCCGGGGGGCCCGGTGGGGCCGCGGCCCGGGCTCCTGAGGCGGCGGGGCTGCGTGCGCGAGCTTGGCGCCAAAGGTGCCCTGGGGAGAGGCGGCTCGGGCGGGAAGGGAGCGGTTTCCCCTCCGCAGTGCCCCTCACCCGGAGTCTGTAACTCTTGCTTTGGACTCTTAATAAAGCATACGATGGGAGCATGAAAGTGGGATACGATACGTTAGTGCGGATTGTCGTTTTTTTTTTTTTTTTCTGGTTTCCCCAAATAGTCAAAGTAGTTTCCGTTTGGTGGGACACTGGTGGCACGTCGGTGAAATCCCCAGTAGGAAGTCATCTGTGGTAGTTCTTAAGGCATTTGTGTATTTTCCTTTAATCTGCTTGCTAAGGTGGCTTTGATTTAACGGCAAATGCTTCATAGTAGAGTTAAATATGCTCAGAGTTGTGAATGCATACCCTGTAGTTCTTCAGCCTATTTTCAGTTACTCGTTACTTCTGAATTATTAGTAAGACTGTGCAGTTAGCTGAATTTTGTGTGCATACAAATATTTGTAAGGGAACATAACTGTGCCATGTGAGTAAGGTTAAGAGTATATGTGGCAGATCAGCGTATTCTAAATAAAGACTCTTGTTCATGACCTAGTTTCTTTGCTGAAAACACTTTGTTTTCTAGTTGGATTTTTTTTTTTAGGCCTATGTGCCAGACAGAAACTGTCGAGGAAGATTGCTCGTGATAAAATGGATGTTGTAGGTAGGAGGTGGATGAATTTTATTTGATGGTATTTTCAAGCTTAATCAACCTGAGATGGTCTCCTAAGGCTGTGGTACAGTTCAAAGGCTACATCACAAGCCCTTGGATTCTTCATGTCAATCACACCTGCTGCAAATTAACCTTTTTGGTATCTAGTGCCAAATTTATTTGTGAAAACTGTGTAGCTTGTTGGCAGTACCAGTCCAAATCTGGGTGTCAACGATTCACTCTTGTTGCATAATGCTCTTTAGATGTTACAGGTCGTGGCCAAATCTGTGTTCCTTTATAAAAAAACATGTAGAAAAACATTTTTTATTTAAGTTATTTGAGTTCATTATTGATTGGTGCTTATTTAAGTTAATGTATGAGCCTAATAGGAGAACAGACCCGCATTAATAACAGGCCTGGCTGTCTTTGCCACTAAGCTATGCAACAGTGTTTGCTTTTCTCAGATCAGGTATTTTCATCTGATGCATGTCTGACATGAAGGTCATGTTACTGTTCAAGCAACCTAGAGAGAATTTAATTACAAATACAACAGAGGAAAGTGGAAAGCACTGGAATTAAAGCTGACTGCAATTAACGTATTAGTGTAATTTTCACTGTCATGATAGAAATGTGGATAGTCTAAGCCTGTTACATTTTTATTAATATTTGAAGTATTGCTTGTGAAATCATTGTCAGAAGATGTTTGATTCACATATGAAACCAGACTTTTGAGTTTATCCATGTAAGTTGCTTTAATCAATGGTAATCTGTATGTATGTTAAAATGATTCCAAAGTGTTCATGAGATCTTAATTACTCTATGCTATACTTCAAAATATTATTGACCTTGGTATGGACAGGCACATAAAATTAGCTAGAAATGGCTATTCTGAATTTCTAGCAATACTGTGAGATGTTGAAATCAGTAGGGTGGTAGCATTTTTGAAGGTCAGGTCTGGGGAAGCAGGTTAAATTGGTTTTTCCTTAAGTACTGGAAAGAAAAAGACATTCTGAAAGGACGTTATTTTTCCAGATGTAATGGATGTGAGAGATGATGGGTCTCTAGCCATCTTCTGAGTGCAATTCTGCCATCTGTCACTTGAGCAGGGAAAAGTGTTTAATGAGCCTTTAATGGAACTGTGTGATTTGGCATCCTTATCAGAGACACGGCGTGTATTGATTCGAGTACCTTTGATAAGTTGCACTGCTGCAGTCCATGCTCTCCAGAGTAAGGATGTCCCTTTCAGGAGTGCACCTTGGGACAAATGCTGGGCTGGGAGATCCCCATGCTGCCAGATGTTCTGCCACAGCTGTTTTGGGCCTGTTGATCTTGACCAGCTGATGCTCAGCACTGCAGCGATAGAAGAGGAACAGGTCTGGCTTCTTGGGGGCAGGACACCACTCAGAGATGCTACAACACTTTAAGCCAAACTTGATTTTAATTTGGACTGCAGCAGTCTGCTGCTCTGTTGTCTGTAGACTGTGGTGTGGTAGCCAGGCGTCTCAAGTTGCCAGGTTTTTAGCTTCACTTGCTTCCCATGGAGCCTATTTCACACACAGTTACACCTAAACTCCTGCTGAGTGCTGTTCTACACCCTTCTGGTAACACTGTGATCTTCAGAGTTTTATAGAGTGTATAAAAACCTAAATCTAAGATGGATGCGAAAAGGTAGTATAATTTTCCTTTGAACATAAGTAAAATAGCAATAATAATTTGATGTTATTTTTACTTACCAGTTAGTTGTGGCATCTGGCTAATGATACTGTGCAGAATACATTGCAGTAATGTGGAAGTTCAGGAGCTGATCAAACCAGAGAAGTCTAAACCCAGCAGAAGCTCTTCCCTATTTACTCAGTTGTAGAGAAAACCCTCTCTTCACACATTTGTGTAGGAGCTCTTAGAAGTCTGAAAACATTATCACATTGCCATAAGAGTAACTCCAACAGTCTCAAGTCTTTATTTCAGAGCCAGTGATGTTTTTATTCTCCAAAAGAGTCCTCATGCAAAGTGTTACACAGCTGTCATGCTTAGCAGAGCTTGATGGAAATGACACAGTGAAGAGAACCCTCAAACACTGTTCAGCAGAGTTGATTTTAGCACTGTGGAGTAGCAGCAGACTGCTCTTTGAAATAGCAATCTCATTTCGATTTTAAATGTATTATTGTATCTTGCTTGTGATAGTATCACTGCACTATTGTTGTGTTGCTGAGCGATCTTGAGAGAGCACCTGGAAAGGTTTTCTGGAATGGGAGGTTGCGACTCTGCAGACCCTTCTTGCTCTGTCCCAGGACTGTGGATGAGTATAGGGGAGGTTGGGTATGGTGTCACTGGGGGGGTTCTTACAGTACCAGTCCTTGGAATGGGCTGCCAAGTGGAAATAAGCTTTGGGCTGACTTCAGAAATTTCGTGAGTGCTAGTATTCATTAGTTAAGAGTGACTAAATGTGCATGAGTTTTGTTGGAAATGCCTCTTTGTTTGCTGCTGTTAGTGCATTAGTGTCGTGTAATGGGATTTTTATTATTTTAGTTGAACAGTGGAATTTTGTGGGGTTTTTTTTCTTTTTTTCCACTAGATGGCCCAGGCATGCTTCCAAGTACCCCATGAGAACTGAAACATAATTCATTTCTCTTTTAACTGAGGTAAAAACTCTACATTGTGAGGCATATACCAACCTGTGTGATGCTTTGTGCTTGTTTAAAATACAAACACCTTATAGCAACCAAGAGAGTGTTGGTTAATGTAAGGAATATGTGGTAATGAAAGGTTATTTTTTTCCTTGATTAGAACATTTTTTAATCAAGTGTAGTATAAAGCTATTTAGTTTTGCATTGGGAAGAGAACTGGTGTGCTTTCATTGATTGTGCTCCACAGTAATTCAGGGAGTTCAGGGAGGTCCAATGAAGTTTGTCCCTAACATCCCCTGGGAGTGAGACTGGTATTTTGCAGGCTACCATAATTCATTTTTTTGGGGGTGGCTTGAGTTTTGCTGCATAGGGTTTTCATAACAGCTTTGCAGTTCATTTCAGTACTGTATAGATATGGGCAGTGGGTTCTGAATAGGCTGTTAAATGTACAGGCTAATTTAAATCAGTTTAGCAGACATCAAGTATAACTTGTTATCATGAGTGTCTTTTTGGTTAATGGAGGAAGATGAATATATACTGAAGGCAGCTCTTCCATGAGGGTGGTTGGACACTGGAATGAGGCTAAAGAAGTTGTAGGATGTTCATAGACATTCAAAACTCAATAGGACTAAGCCCTGGGCCAGCTCTGACTGGGATATTGAACTACGTGACCTTGAGAGGTCTCCTTCAACCTTAATTATTCAGCAATTCCAAAATGAGATTTTATTAGTTCTTTTGCTCTACTGCTGTTTAAACCAAAAATAAATGGAAAATGGATAGCTGTCTTTCTGAGCTAGTTGTAACCGCAGTATTTTGAATTAACTTCCAGCTTTCCTTTGCTTCTGAGGGCCTTGATGTGGTGGTATTAGACCACCAGAAAAAGGATGTCTGTGAGCATACTTTTCCTCCTTAACTTACAATCCCCACTGGGAAAAAAAAAAAAACAAACAAAAAACAAAAAAACCCCCAAACATTTAAAGGGAGTGCTCTATTCCTTCATTTCACTGCTGCACTTGCCAAGTGCCATCTCTTGCCTTATGTTTGGTATTATTACTTCTAGTGTCTCTTTTTAACAGGTATGACAGCTTTTCTCTTACTCAATTTCTTAGGATCTTTCCAAGATCTTCTCTTTTGCTCTTTTTCTTTATGGAAAAGAGACAGCTGTTGTCCCTTCCTCTGCATCTGACTGTATTCCTTTTTTCCTTCCTTTTCCCATTGTTAGTATTTGTCCTGTCCTGCCACCTTCCTGCTTCTCTTCCCTTTTCTGGCTGGAGACAAATCAATGTGTTCACATGTACCAGAAGGATGGACATAATGGAGTATTTTGGTGACAGGAATATTGCTGCCTGCAGTCAGTTCTGCAGACAGAGGTAATCTTTTAGTTCACAGCCCTACCAATATGTGTTCAGTACTGCATTTGTAGTATTTTGGTCTCCTTTCTAGTTTCTTCCAAAGTCAACAGATTTCAGTTTATTGAGCAATGTTGCAGTTGAGCCAGGTACAGAGAAATTTCTAAAGATACTGTTTTTGTGATAGATTTGTACGTTAATGGGATTTCTTTCCTGGACTGATATGCTCTTCACTTTGTGTAGGACATTGGCTGCATGGCCTCACAACTGCTGTTATTAGTAATACAGGCTTAACTTTGTGACTGGAAACTAAACTGATGAAAGCAATTCCATTTTTAGCATCCTGGTAGTGGAAAACATAGCTATAGGTATACTACAATGTTAGTAGTAGTATTTTTTGGTTAATAGCATAAGTTATGGTTTAGTTCTAATTTTTTTACCAAACAATTTTAATAGCAAGTATGAAATGGGGCGAGTTTAAAAAGTTGTGTTTCTAGCAAATCTTTGATGCAACAGAAACAGGTGTAATTTGTCTACATATATTATTGCAAGTATTATATAGAGCCTTGGTGTAAAAGGGACATTATCCAATCATGATGTGAAGGTTTTTCAGCTAGTATCTCAGTCATGTCTCAAAACTTTTTACTTCACATGTTTTTAGTAACTGTAGACAGTTAAAGCAGGCAGTAATATTTGTGTTCAGGCAACGGTTTTATTTTATGTATCTGTTGTATGTAGTACAATAATATGCTTATTGTGTCATTTTGCATCTGGGGGTACAGAAATTATATTTTAGGGTGAACAAAAATAGTGATGGACAAGATGTCAGAAAGGTGTTGTGTTTCATACCTATCTCAGTGCATTTACATAGTGGTACCTCCTAAATACACGTAGGCATTTTGGATAAGTGGATGTAGCGCCTTTGGATGCATGACATAGCAGCCATGATATAGAACCGTTTGAAAGCTGGACAAAGCTGCAGAAGGTTGCAGTATCAGGTGAGAGCTTTGAAACCACCTTCTGCTATAAGAAATGTTCATCCAGTTCAAATTTTGTTTAACTTCAAATTTAAATTTTGTTTAACTTCAAATTTTGTTTAACTTTAAATTTAAATTTTGTTTAACTTAACATCTACAGTGGTTGCAGCATTGTCATACTGAAATCTTCACACCGGTATCAGTTCTGTTTGACTGGCAAAAGTAATTCTAAAATCAAACTGCTTATTGCAATCAGTAAAGCTTGTTCTCATGGCTAAAATACCAACTCCAGTTTCTGAACTTTTCAGAGTAGTTCAGAAATAAGAATTTTTAAAAAAAGGTAACATGTATGTATTTAAAATAGTGTTAATGTTATTATTTTGTCTTTATATTCCTTTATGTTCTTCACTAGATGTCACTAGTAGATTTGGGAAAGAAACTTTTAGAAGCTGCACGAGCAGGTCAAGATGATGAAGTTCGCATTTTGATGGCAAATGGAGCACCTTTTACCACAGACTGGGTAATGAAAACTTTTGCAGTGGAGAAAGTAAATCATCTTCCTTTTCTCACCTGAAGAAAGAAATACGATTCTTACAATTTAGCATTTACATTACAGTTCTTCTTGGAATTCTGCATTCACATAATCTAATGTCTAATTCAAAATTAAACTTGTCTGTTTCTTCATATGACCTCCTACTGATTTTAGTAACAAACTGTGAATGAGTTCATTCTGGTGACTTTCAAGATGAACTTTGGAATGGTTAATGGGAAAAAGCAGCAGTCATCCCCCTAGTTACTATGTTTATGCACTTAGTATAGTAAGAGGTCTGAATTATGAAAACGGTCCTAACTACCTAATATGTGCAGCTGAGAGTTCCCTGATACAGGGATACTGAGTTGTCTTTTGGAGGTGCTGATTTTTGAGTAAGTTGTAGAGATAGGTCAGGTACCCAAAATTCCTAAGGCATTTACAAGCTCTTAAGAGCCTTAATCTGCTTAGTGACCTAACTTCCAAATAAACTGTTTTGAGCAGAAGGTTGGACTTAATTGACTTCCAAAGGTCCCTGTTGACCAACACTAAAAATGGGGTTAGGCCCTTTGAAATCTTACATGCCAAAAAGACAGAAAAAACAGAGTGAAAAAAAAGAACAACAACAAACTTCCTTCCCCCATTCATATTCTGTAAAAGCCTCAACAGCTCCTCTCCTTGAGGCTACAAGGGAAAATGGTTTTGAAGTGGTGGCTTGACACCAGGTTTGGTATCTTCAGAGAAAGAAGAAATGCTTTGTACTGATATCTGTTAGATGTGCATGTTTTGTGTTCCATTACAGTTGGGAACATCTCCACTTCATCTAGCAGCACAGTACGGACATTACTCCACCACGGAAGTGTTGCTGCGAGCAGGCGTGAGTCGGGATGCCAGAACCAAAGTGGACAGAACTCCATTGCATATGGCAGCATCAGAAGGCCATGCCAGCATAGTAGAAGTCTTACTTAAGGTATGAAGTGCTGAAACAAGTCTGAAGTGGGGTTACTGCAATGGTTTATGATCAGATACTTGCAATTTTGCTTTTAGTCATGAAACCAGCATTGAAATTACATGAGTAGTTAAACTGTGTGCATTGGGAGCTTTGTTTTCCAGTTGAACTATAATCTATTTTACATTAAAATCATTGTGATCTCAGGTGAATTATTTACTGCTGTTTCAAAATAAGAATACTACCTAATTTGATGTTGTGTTTAGTAATAGATTTTAGAAATAAGATGTGCTTTAGGGTATCTCTAATCCTTTCGAGGTAAATAATGTATTTGGTAGATAGATTGGATTACTGTTAATAAATATGTAAATGTAAGATAACAGGGCATTCCTAATGGAGAAAAACAATTTAGGGCTTCATTCTGTGACCAGCATTATTTAATTTAGATGTTTCTAATGACATAATTTATGCAATGATCTTGTTTGTAGCATGGTGCTGATGTCAATGCAAAGGACATGCTCAAAATGACTGCACTTCACTGGGCTACTGAACATCACCACCAAGAAGTTGTAGAACTCTTGATAAAGTATGGAGCAGATGTTCATGCTCAGAGTAAATTTTGCAAAACGGCATTAGATATTGCAGTAGACAATGGAAATGAAGACATTGCAGAAATATTACAGGTAACTTTTAGTTCCTTGTGTTAAGGGAACTTGCAGCAAAGTACTTGATTACACGTTTTAAACTAAGCTTTTACTGTAGCAGCTCTGACACCATATATTGATAATGCCACACTCCAGTCTAGTTCATTACATGACATGGGATTAATGTTAGTAGACATTACTTGGTCAAAGAACATTTTCACCACCTACAAAGTCAAGGATAAGTATTCTTTATTTTCTTAAATTTGGGTGATGTAATACACAGAGGTAGGTGGACTCTTTACAACTGAAGTGCAAAAAAATAACTCCCTTCTCAGACAGTATATTTTGACTATCCCCTAGTATTCAGTTAGCTTCATATATCCATATATGTATATGGATATTAATTTCCTAGTTGGAGTTCAGACAGGACAGAAGAGATGCCAATTTTTCCAGAATTAGAAAAGCTAAGAGTGAAATGTTGGAGAAGTGATTTTAATAGATAATTCCATGGAAATGTGTGTTCCCTGTTCAATAGTTTTGTTAAAGGCAAATTAAGTGATAAATCTTACTGAGAAAAGAATGTAAAGCAAATGAAAAAGATCATTATGCCACTGTATAAATCTGTAGCCTCCCAGTGTCTTTAAATGTCTGAACTTCTGGTGTTCCTTTAGCCTCTTCCTGACTGCAGAAAGGGTGCAGTAAACAGAAGTTAGTAATAATTCATAGGAAGACAAAATGACTGCCACATCCATTTTGGGGCAATTGCAAAGCTGTCAGAGTAGCTTTTCTTGACATGTATCTGCCCCAGCAGTCTTGGTTCTTCATACTTCCTCTTTTAGATAAGTGAGCTGGCATATCTGCAAAAGAGCCTTATCCTCATTGTTTATATAACTGGTAGGGAGAAGTAGTGGTGTGTTGTTAAACTCTTTCACTCCAATAGACTTTCTGTCTTCAGATTTCAACCAAAAAAAAAAGTTTCTTACATACTTGGAGGTAGGACACAATGTATGTGTATTGCATGAGTGTAATGAGGGAGAGCCTCCTTGTTTGTGTGAAGCATTCAAGAATTCTAGCTCTTACACAAGGTCAACAACTCCTTTATACCTGGAGTGGGAATGATGTTGTTACCTTTGTGTCCCAGATTGCAATGCAGAACCAAATCAATACGAACCCCGAGAGTCCGGACACTGTGACGATACACGCAGCCACACCGCAGTTCATCATCGGACCTGGAGGGGTGGTGAACCTAACAGGTCTGGTATCTTCTGCAAATACATCCAATAGAACAGGCATTTAGATGCATAAAGGATAGCTGCTGGGATTTTATGCTTCCACTGATTTTCACCATTTAGTGAAAAGGTGTGAGGAAAAACAGTGGTAAGAATAGTTACCATATTTGTCATCAGTGTTTTTTGTGTGTTGTAAATATGTACATACCTAAAACAACAGTCTTCACAGACATAAAGTATCAGAAGTTCTATTTGCTTAACAAACTTCACTTAAGAATAGCACTTTGGTTCAGCAGGATGCTGCTGAAAATGGAGTGTGTGTTAGAAGTTTCAGTGCAATAAAAATAGAAAAAGGGACTTTGCTGGTTTTAAATTTATCAGCTAATTTTTTTTCCTCCTTCTAGATGAAACAGGAGTGTCTGCTGTACAGTTTGGAAATTCATCAACATCAGTATTAGCTACGTTGGCAGCTTTAGCAGAAGCATCAGCTCCACTGTCTAATTCTTCAGAAACACCAGGTTAGAAAGCTAAGTCGTTTAGACTAATTTAATACATTTAAAGAGCATAACTTCAAGTTTCCTTCAGCATGTGAAGTACTGCAGTAAATAATGATTCTGTAGGTATAGATAAGGAAGGAGAGCAAGGAAGGAATGGTGACCATATTTATGGTGCTATTTTTTCTTTTTATATAGAATAGCTTCTTTTTAGACAAAATCTTCCCTTTTCCTTCAAAGTTTGCAGAAGTTCTAGCAATGTTTCCTTCCAGAACTAAAACCCAACACTGAGTTTGACACTGAAAGATCACAGCTGTTTGCCACAGCACCTGGTATTGGCAGTTGCAATTTGGACTTTTTTGTGACAGTGGTCTTTCTTACTGCTGGGCCTGTACTGGGAAGCCAAATCAAGTTCAGTACAACACCACTTCTTCATGTGGGAGTTGCTGTTTTGGTTTCCTGAATAAACACTCTGTGAATATTTAAGCAGTGTTATAGGACGGTAATCTCTGAACATAAAGATCTTCAGAAGACAATGTCTGCAATCATTATTTCAACTACAGAGTGATTTTTCTGTGTATGTTATATTGTAATTAACTTAAAAGATGAAAGCTTCAGAGTTTCGTCTACCTTCTATCATCTTGGAACATCACAACACAGTCTATAGGGTTTTAATTTCATCTCTGTAGACAGAGAACACTCTAATGTCCGTTATTTAAATCAAAGGCTTTGCTTTTACCCTGACAAATTGAAAATAAAATACAGAGCTAGTGTTCTTGAATTTCCTTGATTGTTCTACCAGTGATCTTGCTCTTTGTCTCAGCATCTTGTTGGATGGTAGCACAATACTCCATTTACAGCATACTGTGCAAGCTGGGGTATGTGCTGTAGTTCTGAGTGCAGGCTTACCTTGTCCTACCTTGATCTGTGAGAGTTCACTGCTTTATACTCCTTGAATCATGAATATGAAGCAATTAAGCTGGAATTTTTCATTTTTACCTATAAAATTATATACATACAAGGTTTGTTTTACTTCTTAAGCTTTATCTTTCTTCTTTGAAGGTGTAAAAATGTCAGCTCTGCAGAACTTTTCCTATAGTCTTGTTTCATACTTTGTATAAGAAATAAAGTTGTTTGAAGTACTCATGGAGTACAGACAAAACTTAAGATTCTCTAGGGGTCCTTTAGTCTTTTAACATCTTGAAGACCATTATATTAAGTAGAGAAATCTAAGCTGAGTCCTGACATACAGTGGCAAGGCATTGGTTGAGAAGTAGCTTCAAGGTAGTATTACAAGTTAATTTTTTTTATTCTGCTATTAATGTAACTTAGTCCAGCTTGTGTACAATGCAGAAGTTCTTTGTATTCTTAAAAGCAGCTGCTGTTCTTGCTGACCTGTTAACACTGACCCCAAAGCATCAATTTTGAGTGGGGTATATCAATATTATTATATCGAGCAAAGAAGGTGTTTCATGTATATGTGAAAATGTGAGTGCTTTATGTTGGCCTGATGAAAGACTCTATTTAAAATATAATATATAGTAAAGTATTCATCAGGGGGGTCAAGTTATGAAAGCCATGGAATAAATGTTTTCTCAGCTGTATGAAAATGCATTTGAAATCATAAAAGTTTCATTTATATATTGACTTTAATTCCTTTACTAATCTGTTGGTAGTTGTGGCCACAGAAGAAGTTGTGACTGCAGAATCTGTGGACGGGGCCATTCAGCAAGTGGTCAGTTCTGGAGGTCAGCAGGTTATTACCATAGTTACAGATGGCATTCAGCTGGGTAACCTGCATTCCATTCCAACCAGTGGGATAGGGCAACCCATCATTGTGACCATGCCTGATGGGCAGCAAGGTGAGTGCACACTTGTATGATTCCAGCTTGAGGAACTCTTTTAGCTACAGTAATAATAATAATAATGACTTTTTAGGTGCAAATAGCTTGGACCATTTTGTGTACATCTATGAATTCATGTATTAGAGAAGGCTCAGACACAAGCCTCTGCAGTTCAGTGGGTTAACATGTCAGCTGAGCCTCTGCTTTAGGAGAGAGAATAGAAGAGTTACTAAGCTATGGAGGAGACACAGGACATTTAAGAGAAAAGTGATAACTACTTGCTTTGCCTTCAGTAAGTTGATTGCAAACTTGTTACAGAAACTAGATGATGGACTAAAACAAAAACCTTCTAATTCTTACACAATTGCATTGCTGGAAGTACTGTGGGGAGGTGAGGCTTGGATTTAGAAATCTGATGCATTAAGCAATCTGTGCAAGTCCCATGGAGTGTCAGTACACTGACACTGAAAAATGTCAGGTCTTACATGCCTGAAGTTTTAGAGCAGCACTGACAGAACCAGTGAAGCCAGAATGACACAACTTTCTTTGGGCCATATGAACTTTGTAGAAGCTGATAGTGTGATAAATCCTTTTTTGTGATATGTCTGCTTTGGGTGGTTTCTTTTAAAGATCCCCTGGCACTACTTAGATAAAAATCCCTTCGCTGGTTTCTTCATGAGGACTTGAAGTGTGAAGGTTGAAGAGTTGTACACAGGAGGCAAATAATTTGGTTCACAGTCTGCCTGAGCTAGTACACCTTGTTATCATTATGAGTGAATGGCTGTAGATAGCAACTAAGGTGACAGTTACATTTATTTATCAGATGGCTGTGTGAGGAATTAGAGTATGACTTTGCTGAGAATCCTGATTTTCTTATTCATGGCTAATAACTACTGGATTTTTAGATTACTTAATGTGTATAATCAAAACAACAGCAAGACTTGTATTTATTCAAGAAATATTATATAAATGGTCTGCTACGGAAGTTACAGTTGACAGGCTGGTGACTCTGCTGCAGTTCTCTGTTGTGTCTGTTTACTCTGTGAAAAATGCCAGTGATATTCCAGAGCTAATTACTGTAAGCTTCAATAATGAGGAATTTTAAAGTTCTTAAGTAGCATACAAGCAGCTAAAGTTTTTAGTAGATTTTCACTGAGCTTATTGTGCGCTTTATTGTATAGCTGTGTTTTCACAAGCAAAAATATCTGCATTTTTTGCTGTTAATAAAATTACTTAAATAATATGAGTTTTGTGTAGTGCAAATATTGTTCAAAGTAAATGTATTTACACATACAAATACATTTTCAGTGTTAACAGTTCCAGCAACAGACATTGCTGAAGAAACTGTAATAAGTGAAGAACCACCAGTGAAGAGACAGTGCATTGAGATTGTTGAAAATCGTGTGGAGTCTGCAGAAATAGAAGTAAGGAGTATATTACGTGATCTGTGTTGAACAGTGTTCAGGACTGAGTATCTGGTTATGGTTTTTGTATTGTTCAGGAGGTTAATTTCTGTGTTACCACAGAATGAAGTGTGTGAAACATTAAAATTGTTCAGTCTCTCCTGTAACTGAAATTCATCTTTTACAAAGTTGCTGTAAAAAGAAAATAGGAGGGCTATTTGCTTGATCCTGTGGTCATGTAAAAGTCACACTTGTTCAGGTATATGAGAACATTTTTTTTGTTTTTCTTGAAGCTCACTAGCTGATTTTTAAAACTGGGTGCTGATACGTTATTGAGAGACTTGACTCTTTCCGCTCTGAGTGAATGAGCACTGTACCCTCATCCTTCTGTTACAGCCACGTGCTTCTGATTGTGAGATCATTTTTAGCAATGTTTCCTTTCCATTCATGGTATCTAGATAACTGTTGATGGAAGTGTGAAACAGTAAGATTCTGTGTTTGTTAATTTTTATCTGTGTGGTGTCCTCCGCCTTTTTTTTTTTTTAATTCTGAAGCAGTTTATTATTACACAACTTTGCACCATCCAGTTTTTTAAAAACTATACTGCAAAAGACCCAAAAATGTTGAGAGCTCTTTCCTTTTTATATGATAAATGAATGTAGCTGTTCAGTTTAAAATTGTAGCTTTTTTTATACTAGCCACAAAAGGTCAACCATCTCATTCCTTTTCCTGTTACTTCTAACTGTGCTGACCAGTTTTGGTCAAAAGTTTATGAAAATTGCTGCTTTGACTAGACTGTAAGTTTTCATTTTGTCAACTCCATATATTTCATTTATCAAAGGTTGTATTCGCCAACTTCTGTTCATATTATCAAATTGTGCCTAATTGAATACTTTTTGTTGTACAGTATGTGCTATATGTTATCCATGTCCAATAACAGTAATTACCACCTCTCATCATTTACTTTCCGTGTCCCTGAGTTGTTGCATCAAATACTTTTGGCCTTTGCAGCTTTGTGGTCATTACAGATTATCCTGACAGTTGAATTTTTCTTGCTGCATTTTTAAAAATGTATGACTGTTACAATAAAAGCATTTCTTTTGTTCACACTTTTAAAAATCTGCCTGAATTATTCATAAAGGAAATAACATTTCCTTAAGTATTTTTGTAATTCTGTTAAATTAATTCTTTAAAAATCCAGATTGGTTAGGGGATAAATTGACCTGTTCTTAATTACAGATAATTGGTATAAAAATACCAAGAATTCTTTTAAGGGGATGACCAGTTTTATTTATTTATGTGAAACATATTTCTTAAATATTGAAAGAAGTTGATTTAGATGAGTTACTTGGTCTGTTACTTTTAAGTGGAAGTTTTGATGACTTTCTTGTCCCTGCCTGTACAATTGGAAATGCACATGCAGACCTCTGCCTCTGTGTGAAGGCCAGTTGTCTTTAAGGGCCTGGTTGTGGTTCACAGGGGTATGGTACTACCTTACTTTAGTAGCAATGGATACTGCTACTAAAGGAGTGCACACAAAGTTGGTTCACTTCAAATTTCTTCATCACAGACAGTGGTAGATATTTAAATTTGGAGTGGGACCCTTCCCCTCATTAAAGTATTTAAAAATATTTTAGAATGTGGAAATACAGAAAACATTTCTATGTTTTCTTTGCCTCGCTCTAATTCATTCCTTTATTTTATTATAAAGGTTGATTCAAGGCTGAATGTTTTTTTCTGCTGTTTTAAGTTCATGGTGTGTGAACAGTTTACTCTAGTTTGAAAGTTTTTGTAGTTGAAAATCCTCCTGTCCGTGTGAGGTGGCAACCTTTCCTGTGAAAGTACTGTGGAACAACTAAAGCTGTAGTGGTGTTTTTAAATTTTCTATTCTGGGTCTGTTAAGACATTTCAGCTCATTTTGTAGATTGACAGCAATTTTCCTAAGCAGTTTGATATTTTAAATATGGGATGGCAGCAAAAAAACCCTGTCACACAGATACTCTGTTTTTCGTTTTCATGCATTATTCATTAACACATAATGATCTTTATTTTCATTCTTTAATTTGACTGTTTCTCCCATGTTCCATGTTTGAAAGGTGACATGCATTAGAACCAGGAAAATAATTTGATTATACTAAAAAGTAATCATAATTGCAAACTAATTACATTCATGGATTCATATCCTGTGTCTTTGTGTTGTTTAAAAGGCTGGTTGGTTATTTATTTATTGGTGTTCCTTTTGTCAATGAAAAGTTACATGTATGAAGAAAATTCCCTGGTAAAATGGAAGATTTCTTTAGAGCACTGAGCATCCTCTAAAGTGAGTTTTATCTGGGTAGGTGATGCAAAAGAACTCCAGATCTCTAGAACAGTTCTGGTTGTGTTCTAAAGAATGTTCCAAGAACACTTTCTGGGTTGGATTAAATTGGTAGATGAGATAATGTCCTCTCTATTCTACATGTCAAAGTTAGAGAACCACTTTTGACCACTGAGTCCACAGTAGCTCCTCCAGAAGCACTGGATTCTTTCCACTGCCTAGTCACACAGAATAGTTGGCTTCATCTCCTGAACTCATTCTGTTTGTTGGGACTGTGGCAGTCTAAAAACTACACCTGTTAGCTGCTGGACTAACCTATGTGCTTTGAATTGCTAGTTTGTCTAGTAGATAATGGTTTTATCTTCTGGCCCTGCCTTGGAGACTTGGGTTTTTTCCATTTTTTCTTACCCTTTCCTTAACGTGCTGTACTACTTTTGGGTATGCAGCTCTAGTTCTCTCTTCTGTGGTCTTAAAATGTTATTCAAGAGCCTCCCCACCCTCAAATGTTTGCAGTGTGCCCCCCTCCACAGCAGTGATTCCATCCCCAAATGTTTGCAGTGTGCCCCCACGCCACAGCAGTGATTGCATGCCCAAATGTTTGCACCCATTCCATAGCAGGGATTAGCCCTTTACTGTTTGTAATGCACCATGGGACTTCTTGCCAGTGAACTACCAAGGCTCTTATTTCTGTGCAGGCCAGCAGACAGAGCAGCTTTGCTTCTTGAAAGTATTAGGTTTTTGATGATTTTTATGAGACCAATTCATGGGATAGCTAATGCCCAGCTCAGTACATTCCAGCCTTCAAAAAGGAAAGACTGCTTTCCACATGTGGAAGGATCAACTGTTTTGACTAATTCCCTGGGAATTGTCTCGTAGCTCTGTTCACCAAGGCTCTAATCCATGAAGCTGTTTTACAGAAGCTATTGGTCCCCTCATACTACAGAGAGAACTTTTGGCTGGGCTGGTGCTGGAGGATCGTTGGTGTGTTTCAGATCCTCTGAGGTGTAGGCTCAGCTGTTCATTTGCCATCTGCCAGGCTAGTTGCTACATGGGCTGACCATCCTTAAAGTTGCCTTAAAAGCAGAATCCAATTTTTCAGAGGTGGAAGCCTAACTTTTCAAATAAGTAACCAAAATCAGATGAGCTCTCATTTTACTAGCATATGCTCCAAATGAAGCAAACCCTAGCTTTCAGCTCTTAAAACCCCTTGGAAAATCAAGTTGCACTTACTGGAGTTTGTTCTGTGTTCTAGTAGTCTCTTTATAACCTGTTAATACCATCTCCTTCGCCTGTTGTTTTTGCTGTTCAGGTGCTGCTGTTAGCAATGATCTGACCACCTCTGTCATTGTATTTAATCACATTCAGCTGACATGTGACTGCTGAATGTGACTGTGACAAGTACTGAGAACAGTAGCAAGTAGAAGGGAGGCAGAGTATTTTTGTGTTTTTCTGACCATGAAAATACATTAATGCATCAGAGGAGAAGAATAGGGATGCTCTTAGGGGAGTGTGGGGGGCTGAAACTTCTAACAGCTGTTAGAGGTATTAAATGGGAATGTGATATTGAACTGCTCAGATGGGAGTACGGTGAAAAGACAACTTGCTTTCACTGGACCTCAGTTTTTTTGATAAGTTGTTTCTCTGGGAGATGGCTTGTTTCTTTGGCAACCTTCCTTACTGTTCCCGCTTAGCAACTACAGTGGAAAGAATTATTTTAAATCCAATACTACCTTACTCATAAAAGAATGATGCACTTCAATGAAATGGTATTTGATTGAATATTTGATCAAAACAAAATTATTTCCCAAGCAAATTGCTTTTTCAATTGGGCTCAGAGCAACATCAGACAAAGTGCCAGTACCTACATCACTGGAGATGGAAATGCGTTCTCCTTAGTTCCTGAGGCAGCTTCAGAGGATGTGGCATTTCCCTTATCATTTTGCTTGGAAACAGTTTTATATCCACCCCCAGCAAACTTGTATGCAGGATTTCTGCAGTTACTTAAGAATTTCTTTACTAGCTACTTTTAAAAGGAAAAAAGCTTATCTGGCTAACTGCCTGTTAATTCATAAAGATACAGTGTCCTTGGGGATGTAATTAGACCTCTGGATTGCAGAGTATCAGTCCCCGTCTAGAAACAGTTAGGTTTATGCTTTGGTCAGTGGGTAGCTGACACTCTCCAGTGCAGATGGCTGATAGATAACAGCTTGTCATTTTTATTGTCTGATTAGATATACAACAGCAAGGGACAAGCCTGTTAGATTGAATGATTGGAGAAATGTTAATATATTCTGTTAGTATTTAATCACCACGCTTCCGCTTTTTTCATTTAGCTCTTTTTTGGTGAAGATCTGCATGGTGCATTTGCAGCTCAGTTGACTCGGGTTTACTGTCTCCACACTTCCAGCCCTGTGTGGGGAGCTGGC
The DNA here is from genome assembly GCF_031753505.1 of Anomalospiza imberbis. NCBI lineage: Eukaryota > Metazoa > Chordata > Aves > Passeriformes > Viduidae > Anomalospiza > Anomalospiza imberbis. The sequence continues at coordinate 10,089,090 of NC_089693.1, read as the reverse complement.
TCCTTGATAATTGGGGTCTAATTTGCACAGCAGCATTCATACAGGTTTGCCCGAGTAAGAACTGAACAGCTTCTCCATGATACCCTTGATAACACTTGAACTGTATGTAAAGGAAAAGTATTTGCCATTTTAGCTTGTATTTGATACGTATTTGACAAAATATTGCTGGTTCTGTTTCTAATAGGAAAGAGAAACTCTTCAGAAACAGCTGGATGAGGCAAACAGAGAAGCACAAAAATATCGTCAGCAGCTTCTAAAGAAGGAACAAGAAGCAGAGGCCTATCGGCAGAAGTTAGAGGCAATGAACCGCCTCCAGACTAATAAAGAAGCTGTCTAATAAAACATGAACACACTGCAAAGCCTGTTACTTTCAAAAACCTGCAGTACAATCTTGAACTGTACACTTTATAGGTACAGCCATGGGATTTCATGATAGAGAAGATGCTACAAGTTGATAACTGGACTTAAGCCGTGAGCTCTGATTGATTTCTTGTAACATAAAAACTCTGAATTTAGAAATTGTGAAAAGTATTTAAAATTAAATACTGTAAATAGTTGGTTTTTTTACAGTTTCAAAATGAGTTGATAAATCTTTTTGAAGGGATCCAGAAACATGAAAAGCCAATGTTTTTGTGAAATTTTTGATTTTAGTATGAATCTAACTTCTGAAAAACAGAACAGTTTTAAGGGTGATGTTGATTTAAGCTGACAATTTGAAATTTGATTATGTGACAAAATTAATTAAGAGTTATTTCTAAATGATAACAGCTCAACTTCTCTGAATAAGACATTTCCAGGTGGAAATCTTTGTACAGCTTTAAGTAGTTGTCTCAGATTCTCTGAAAACCATTTTTGGTTTTTTTTTTTTATTTTAGGTGGTGAAATTTTTATATTTAATTTCAGATATATCCAAGTAGATTTACATGTATATGAAGCTAATATTTTTTAAACTTTTCAGTTTGTACATATGCTGCATGTTTTTATAATTTCTACACATACATCTTGCATAGGTATTTTTCAGCAAAGATGAGAAAAATCATGAGAAAAATGTTTAGCCTATAGGTCATTTGAAGTAAGCTAGCAGCCAGTTTTATTGTGGATGGTATATTTCTTGGAAGAATGTAATTTGTAATTAAGAAGAACAAAAAAGTATCTTAATTTGCATATTAAGAGGCAAAATTTGGTAGTGGAGGCGTTGAAACTTCACTTTGTGTGTCTTACGATTTTCCTGTACAAACATTTTAAAGTTCAGTAATGGATAGAAAAGAACGTCTCCACTGGAACACAAATACTAGCTATTTTAGAATATCCCTATTGGTCTCTCTTCCCCAATATCCTTGAAATTACTTCAGCGATACATTTTTTTAACGGACTTTTGCATTTTAACTACGCAATTGGACGAGTAATTTTTTTATGTTGTAGTGATGCTCTTCCTAGCCAGCATCATTGTTCCTCACTGTGATACTGTGTTTGTGTGTGTCTGTGCAGTGATCTATTATGCTTAAAATTTATATGGCACGTTACATCTTCAGAGCATTGTAAAATCTTTTAAAGAACCCTTACTGCTCTGCCTGAGGCAGGTAAGTGAGTGTTACTGTCTCAATTTTATAACTGGCTTAAGTGCAACATGAGGGAGTGTTAAATGACTGGCTTACCACCACGTGAACCTGTGGTCACCTGGGAATGGATCGCAGGAGTTCCTGGCTTTAGTCCTGTGCTTAGACTGAGCTGCCTTAAGATTGTTCAGTGCTGTGTTACATGAAATTTTGAACTACTGTGCAGATCCGTTTTTTGTAAGATAAAACTCTTTGTGCTTTGCTTTGTTGTTCCATGTTCACCGCTTTTATGAAATTGTTTATATAAACTTAAGGAAAAAGTCTGGTTTATCTATACTGTACACGGAAGAATTACCCTTAAAACTGTACTCTGGCCTACTTTTTCTATTTTACAATTAAATATCTTTTCCACATATATATAGTGTAGAATCGATTCAATTGGTTTGTGTGTGAATGAGAAGGTCAAAGCTGTTCTGTGGTAGACATCTGGAAGAACATGAAAAAACAGTTTTGGGTATAAAATGGCCTTAAATGGTAGGAGGAAGGAATGGGGAAATAATTGCATTGTACTGTACAAAACTTTTCAAACTGGTCAAAATTTGACTTGGGTTTATTGATTTGGCAGTTAGGAAAAATTCTAAATATCTTTGTATTGTTAGATATTTGGTAAATTTGATTTTGATTGGCAAATTCAAACTAAAAATAATCAAAATATAAAAATGGGAAATCTGTGGTGGTAGTGAAGAATTATTAGAATAATTATTTTCAAGGACATCATCAGGCTAGTACTAGGACTTGAAGCAAACCCTGTGCAGTGGTTAACTGGAAATTGCTCTGTTTTAGGGATTTTTTTCAGGAACTGTCCATTACGTCATTAGCAGATTGAGCAATCAGTTAGCCAAGGGAAATGTGCTGCTTAGGCATTGCTCCAATGAATTATTTTGTGATCAAAATAATATTTGTGTCCTCACATCCCACAAATTTAACAACAGTGTAATCTCTGTGATTTCTTAATAATGATAAGAGTGGCACTGTTTGAGTGGTGATAGTGGCAACATCCAAGTGGAGAGTTTCCCACGGTTGTGACAGCAGATGTTGGCTGCACACAATGAAATGAACCTTTTCTATTAATTCTGTTTCCTGTGAGCAAATATTCTATTCCTCATTGTCCATAACAAAACCCTTCTGACTGCAGCATAGCTATAACAAACCCTTATTTATCACCAGCAATATTTACCCTACCTGTAATCCATTATCAGCTATTTTATTTTAGTTCCAAACAGGACTTGCTGTTTGTTCTCTTCTGCACAGAACAAGAGATGAACTCAATGAAACTGTCACCTTTGAGCTGAAGTGCAGGGTATATGTTACATGAAATATTTATTATATAGTTTAGCTCTGAAAACATAGTTAAAAATATTGTTCCTTATTTGCTGTTCCAAATTAAAAATATAAATGTAATTAGCTACCATCTGTTTCTTTCAACAGATGTCCATATATATTAGCATATTAATCACTTGTCATGAGCTAAAATCAGGGTTTTTGAGAATTTTGGGCTCATTTTGAGTTGTGCTTGATGTCTGTCCCTTCTTAATCTGTTCTCCTTTATGGGATCATTTACAGTACAGCCAAGAGTTGTTCATAAATTCCTATTAAACACGTGGGCAGCTTGTTACTTTTTTCCTAATGTTTCCAGAGCAATATGAGATAAAAAAGATGAACATGCATATAGTGTTTTTTTGCACTTCTCTCAATGCCTTTTTATCGTTTTGGGTTTTTTTATTTCAGTACATTAATCTTTTGATGTGTGTGTCAGAGCATCTTTCTCATATCTATAAACAGTTCCTTCCCAAGTATCTATTTGCAGCAGAAAAAAAGGTAAGGTTTCACACGGTTCTGTAGACAGCGTGTGTGAGAACAATGTAAAAACTTCCTAGAACTATGTAAGTGGTTGTGCTGCATTAGAGTACCTGGGGCAGAGAATCAAAGCTGCTTTGGCAGCCAGTTCTCTCTTGTACGAGAACAGCAAAACTGCTGGGAGGTATCAGACACAGCGTCTGCCTAGCCTGGCATCCTGCCTCCAGCAGGGCCAGCCCCAAGCAGGAGCCTAGGGTATGGCAAAAATAGGCAAGGATGTGTTGTATGGGAAATAATTTCCCTTTCTGGTGCTTAGTCCACAAATCCTGCCTCTCTCTTTTCCCAGGGCTGCCTGGTGCAGTGTAGAGCAAGTGAAGATGGATAAGGAATCCACATTGAGTAGTGTCAAAGATTGTGATGCCAGAGAGGTCAGGATGTGTTTTCAGGTCCTAAAGCTGGAACAAGAGGCAATCTATAAAGCTGTTCTTTCAAACTGAGAACAATCCAGGTGGAGGACTTGGAGGAATTCTGGAGAGACAAGACTAAATCCCAGTGCTTATGCATATCATACGGGAGAAAACACAGTGAGGGAGAAGATGCCTTTTCCCAGCTCAGTGGCCTCAGGTGGTATCCATGGAGGAACATCACCCTGCTTGGTGTAACCTGCTCTGATCTGAGGGGCAGGAAATCCACAAAGAGGATCATTGCTGCTTCACATTGTAGTTCTGGAACTGGCAATGACTGTGAAGCCTTTCCTTTTAGCAGCACAGGACTGACAGCATAAGGACTGAAGACTTGTGGGGATGTAGTATACTCTTTTTTGGGGAAAAACCAAGAGTTCCCAATTCTTAGGTTAAGTCACTGTCTCTCATATCAAAGTTGTTCTGTGCTGGTACCTTGTTTTCATGGCTACTGCTAGCACAGTAGCTGGGTGTGCTGGTGTAACATCTGCTAGCTTTTATTTGGTTTTGAAAGCTCTTGAGCATTTTCTCTCCCACAAGTCTCCTGTTAATGTGCCTTATATTCATGGCATGGATTACTGTGAGACTTCTGAAAGATTGAAAATGGGGGAAGTGCAGAGGCAGCTCCTCTTAGTGATACACTATCTTACACATCAAAAGAGCACAGATGCGACCATGAGAGATTGTAAAAACCCTCAGCTGGGAGGAGTTAGATAAACACTCACCAATGACCTGCCTGTTAAACCTTTTCCAGCATGTGTGAGTCTGAGAGATAAAGGGAGCTATAAAGGGTGAAGCAGCTGGCAGGGCACCAGACCAAACTGACCACAGCTCCCAAAAGGTTGTGGCCCAGCTTTGAAGAGGTGCATTCCCAAGGAATCAGTATGGAGCCTGAGGAGTACAGACAGAGAGGTGAGTGATCCGTGGCTCTTGCAAATAGTTAACATTTGCTCGTGGAGATCAACTGTTGTAGGGCTGTGAGTGATACCCAAAATTAGGATGGGCTATATACTCTTCAAATGTGCACTTGGCCTTGAGACTTGGATCTGCTGAGGCAAAAATGTGTCCCAGGGTTGAGTTTAAATTAATGGATTAAGTGTCTGTGGGTAACTTAGCCTTTTTGGTCTTACATCTAAGATGCTGTGGGAAAGCTGCAAAACTGTAATTCTGAATAAACTTGTGCTAAGGGGTTATGCACAATAGTTTTTCACTGGCTTCACACCCTGAGACTGCAGTGGTACTTGGACAGTTCTGGAGATGGAGAGCCAACTTTGGTTCCAGGGCTGCAGGAGATTGCCTTAAAAAGTGGAGAAAGGGTGTGGAGCTATAGAGCTGATTTCAGAGGATGCAAAGCAGGTTTGCTGTAATGACAAGGAAGTGTAGGACATGAAAATTTAATTCCTGTGAAATGCAGTTTCAGTTAATTTGTAGGCAAGAAAATCTAACCTTTCAGTAACCAAGCAAACTACTTGTACCATGATTGGGTTTTAAAGGTACATTTGAACTATTGGATGATGGCACTGAAAAAGCCCTGTGAGCCTGTTTTAGAGCATTATTAGATGGGACAGGTCGGGTGTAGGAGGGAGGAGCAGGGAGCAGTATTCCAGTGCTCTTGGAATCTCTGTCCAATGCTAAGGACAGATCGTGTGGAGTGCCTGTACTGTTAGTTAAGTGTTTCCCTAAATGAAACTGAAACCACTGGTTTGCCTCTTCCAGGGAAAGAGATGGTGGATTACATTTGCCAGTACCTGAGCAATGTGAGAGAGAGACGGGTGACTCCTGATGTACAGCCAGGTTACATGAGAGCCCAGCTGCCAGACTCTGCCCCAGTGGACCCAGACAGCTGGGACAATATCTTTGGAGATATAGAGAAGATTATTATGCCAGGGGTAAGAAATAAAGTATAATCATGACAGGAAAAAGCCATCACTACCTGGGGTGAGCACCAAATCCTGGGAAGGCACAGATTCTGCAGAACATTGTTCTAGATAAGTAAAGTACCCAAAAATGTAGCATGAATCTTGTAGATGTTATGCCCATAGTTGTGTTCCTAACTATAATTTTAGGGGTTAGATTGTGAGTGTATTTTTAAATTACTTTTTATATAACTCATATTTGCTTATAGGGAAACAAATTCAGCAGCATGAGAAAATCATAAGTTTCACAATGTTTCTATCTGCTGAACCATATAATCTTAATTCAAGAGATGTGGAAACTGGGCACAGCAAGGTGAAACAACTCTTGCCCAACTTCATGCATATACAAGGCTTGTTTCCTACGCTTTGAATGTAAAATTCTGCTTCCTCTTGTACATGGATACTGCAGATTCTGCTAAGGGAATTCATATTACCAAATTGCATGTTTAATGTAAGAAGCTTTTTCAAAGCCTGTTCTCAAATTTTTTGTAGATGTTTGCAGAAACTTGATCTGATGTAGGAGAGGCAATCAGATTACATGTACTTATGCTGGTGTCCCACACACAAGCTCATTCAGATGTATAGAAGGGTTTCTATAGTGGTAAATTGCTGTGTGTAGCTAAAGGCAACTTGTTGTTCGACAAAATGAGCAACTTTGTTGCAAGGATTACCTTTATAAAGATAAATATTTTGATAAATCTTTCTGACTCTGGCCTTTCAAACATAGCACAACATTCTTTCCTGTTCAGAATCTTTGTCTGCCTGTTTAATTCAGATAAATGCTTTTGCTGTTATTTGCAATTTATCTGTTAATAATGCAGTGTTATTATCTGTTAGTGCTGCTCCCCTGTTGATATTATCTGTGCAGCCCTCTGCTAGCAGATATATAGTTACATGTATTATGTTGCTGTAATCCTTTTCTCTCATTTTAAACAGAAGCCACTACATCTCATGCAAAGTTTTGTGACATTTTCAGACTGAACTTCTACATAATTCTGTTCTAGGTAGTCCATTGGCAAAGTCCACACATGCATGCCTACTTTCCAGCTCTAACTTCTTGGCCTTCACTCCTTGGAGATATGTTGGCTGACGCAATTAACTGCTTGGGATTCACATGGGTAAATTTTTTGGGGCTATTTTAGACATTCCTGTCCTGTGTGTAATATGCAAGAGCAGGTCTTAGTCATTCTTTCTTGTTCTCTCAGTATAATTGTTTTAACCAACTGTATGTTGTTGCATTAATGAAAATTGTCACTTAAAAAAACCCCAAAAGAACATATAAGAACAAGCATTACCTAGTAGTAAGAGGTGAATGAAAAAAAATATACTAGAAATGTCTGTTTTCAAATTCTTTGCATATCCCACTGAGCATTGTTCCTTGTCACCTAGTCTCAGTGCCAAGACTCTTACACAAGCAGTGTAAGCAATACAGCAGCCACCATCCATGACTGCAGGCTAGATTGGGCTCCATTCCAGTTCTCCTGCTCCTTTGAGAGAACACACTTCCTATTTTTCCTCTTCTGAAAATAATTGTTTGGTATCCTGGGCCAGAATATCTACGTATTTTGTATCCTCCTGCAGCAGCTACAGAGCACTGCACGCTTATGACTCTGCACACCACAGTAGTTTCTGAAGCCAGTGTTTTCCCCAGTGCCGAAGTTGCCCAGATTTTTAGATTTGTGTCTCTGTGTAAGAAAGTAGAAGCCTATAAGATATTGGTTGATGTGGTCTCCATGTAGCTGTATGAGATTAGCTCGTTGCCTCTCTTAGCTCTCAGTTGGACGAGGAATCAGTGCCCAAGGTGAATTACAGCCTGATTCTCCTTTTTCATTTTTTTCTAGGCCTCCAGCCCAGCCTGTACAGAACTGGAAATGAATGTGATGGATTGGTTGGCTAAAATGCTGGGCCTTCCAGATAAATTCCTGCACCACCATCCTGATAGTGTGGGTGGAGGAGTATTACAGGTAGGGGAGATTAGAGACAGCCTTATCATCATTTGTTTTCAAGTGAATTTCTCTCTGGGTGATAGTTTTCCTAGGGACAAAACCGACAAAATTTTCTATATGGCTCTGAATCCAAATTTGGCATTATTTTCCCAGATTTTAGTATTAAATGTGGTAGATTATAGAATAGAAACTGCTATTGCTTTTAGTGCTCTGTTATGGACAAACAGCAGGTATTCTTGTGGTCTTTTTAAGGATAAATGAGTCAGATTTAATTTCTTGAATCTGTTTCACATCACCAAATTTTGCACTGAAGTGATTCTTACAAAATTAGAGAAGGAATCCTTATCACCATCCTTCTGCCACAGTCCTTAGCCACACAAGAAGTTATTTTTCCTTTTTCTCATGTCTACTTTTTGTCTCTGAGAGGTGCAAGGTCAAGGCCTGAACTGTTACCTCCTTCCAGAAGGCGTAAGCAAGAGTTCCCTGGAATCAGTGCTGCGTCTTTGTTATTATAAGGGGCTTTGATCATGTTTGTAATTTTATGGGAAATACTATGTTTTATTTGTAGAACAAAAGGAAAACGTGGTTTATTTACTCCCCAGAACTCAGTGCTGCACCTTAAAATATACAGCAGTTAAAAGGCTTTGCTTTGTGTTGCTGGCCCAGAGAGCTGCTCATCAGCTAATGACTCTCCGCTGTGTCAGAGAAAAGCAGGAGTAGGAATAGAAGAGGGGGTGGGCAGCTGGGCACTTCACTGATTTCAGCAGATCCCTGGCAAAATAGCAATGAAGTAGCAGTTGCAGTAAATGAACAATGTCTTTGCAGAGCACTGTGAGCGAATCAACCTTGGTTGCACTGCTGGCAGCAAGGAAGAACAAAATTCTGGAGATGAAGGTTTCTGAGCCAGACACTGATGAGTCCTCGCTCAATTCTCGCCTTGTCGCTTATGCATCTGACCAAGTAGGTTCTTATGATTCCAAGGAAGACAAACTGCTTCTGTTGTCTCACTCAGCCTTTGCCATGTGAAGTCACATTTCTGTACAACACCACAAGAGTGCCTCACAAGTGCGGACCAGTTCCCCTGCTGCTGCTTTCTGCAGATGGGGAAGCTGAATCGGTGTGAGGCGAAGTTTTTAGGTTCTTGGCAGTCCTCAAGAGATTGTTTCACATGACTGATTTCTGCACTTCCTTCCTCTTTTTCACAAAGCCTTACTCCAGGAACTATGTGCTGAGCTCATGCTGTTTCTTCCCAGCCTCCTTCCCCTCAGAGACAGGCATGCTCAAGGCACTGTTACCTAAATGCTGCTCCTGGCTGTTGGCTTTTGCCAGCAAACTTGTTCTGTCCTTGGCCTCCTGAACTGAGCAGTTATATTCCCCTGGGAAAACTACCACAGGAGACACACTCATGTTCATTCTCTCTTACTATAACTAAAAGGACTGTATCTTGCAAGGTGTTTTGCTCTATCCAGAAGTAAACACACTTCAGGAGATTTATATTCTTATGGCAGGGAGGAGGGAATAAACTGAGGTTGATTCATTTCTAAGAGGCTCGTTTAAGAGCTGAGTTATGATAAATGGCCCTCCAAACACAAGATGAGGATGGCTATTATTATATTTTAGGAACCAGTACCCAAGTAAATGAAGCATTCTTTAGAATTACAGTGTACAATTTTTTACAGTTATTCACAAAGAAGATGCTTTCAGACTTGTATTAATAGGGATTACAATAAGGTCGTTATCTCTTTATTTCTTGCCACCACTGTCTTTCATAAAGCCATAACTTATCACAGCTGTTCAGCCTCAGAGCTTGAGCTCTTACTGTTTTTCTTATTTTAAAGGCACATTCCTCTGTAGAAAAGGCTGGCTTGATTTCTCTTGTGAAGATAAAATTTCTGCCTGTGGATGAGAACTTTTCCCTCAGAGGTGAAACTTTGAAGAAAGCCATTGCAGAAGACAGAAAAAAAGGCCTAGTGCCAGTCTTTGTATGTTCAACTTTCTGGTTGGGGGTATTGACATAGTGTTATATTCTTAATGTCAACATGAAATTACATTTTAAAAATTTACTGTTGTGTTAAAATACATTAGCTGAAGATTCAAATGTGTACAAGAATTTCTATTTTATTAAATAAAAAGTTTTAATGTTTTGACTGCCTGAAATAAGCTGCCCACTTTTAAAGTGTTGCATCCATGTATTAAAAGAAACCAAATCCCTTATAGCAGATTTGTTTTTTTCTAGGTTTGTGCAACGTTGGGTACAACTGGTGTCTGTGCTTTTGACAATCTTTCAGAACTGGGTCCAGTTTGTAAGTGTTTTGGGTTTTTTTTCCCTGATTTTGATCTATGAAAGTATCTAGAAGATACTCTTAGACTTTTTCATACCAAAATGAAGGAGAGCTGAGTTTTTCAGACATGTCTCAGGGATGACTGAAGTCAGTACAAGACTGCAGTGATTTCTGTAAGATTTAGATTAGGATGCTGAAATACATTCTATTCAAGATGGATGAAATTTGCCAACTGATAAATCTTTAATGTGGTTATTCAGGAAATACAGACTGTGTGGTACTGTTGCAGGATGGACACATTAATATTTAATCTAGCAAAGAAGTTTTGAAGGTAGATTCTGGTAGGATATCCTATGGATCAATCAATATCATATGTAAATTTGACATGGTTGCAAATTCTATTCCAGCATAAATTCTGGCCAGTAGCTGCTGAAGATCTGAGGAGCTTTCTCTTATGGGTCAGATTGTGGCTTCTATTTCTGAGCCCTTTTTTGCTTGCCACTGTCTTTATTTTGGCTTTGTGCAGCTGAGGGGTACTGGGGAATTTCACTTAGTGAAAGGGCAGGTGAGAGAAATCAAATGTTAAAAAGACTCACTCACATAAAATATAGAATAGTGAATTTTATTACAGGGTCCACCTGGTTTCAGCGTTATCCTATATTTTGACATTACGGATCCACACCTTTAGAATAAAACTAGATTGTCAGTTGCTTGTCTGCCTCCTCCAAAACACTGCACCTGGTTTGCAGAGAGGAGAGATTAGCATGCACTTTGATTCCCTATATCCCTTACATAACAAGAATCTCAATTCCAACAGGTGATGCTGAGGGACTCTGGCTTCATATTGATGCTGCATATGCAGGAACAGCATTTGTATGTCCTGAATTTCGATTGTTTTTGGATGGAATTGAATATGCAGATTCCTTTACTTTTAATCCTTCTAAGTGGATGATGGTCCATTTTGACTGCACTGGATTTTGGTGAGTATAGTCAAAACACAAACAACACCAAAAGGATAACATGCAAATTGCAAAGTTTTTCTCAGCACTTACTTTGCTAAATCTAGTTCCTTCTACAATCGATAGGGTTAAAGATAAATACAAGTTGCATCAAACCTTCAGTGTTAACCCTGTCTACCTCAGACATGCCAATTCAGGAGCTGCAATTGACTTCATGGTAAGTTATTATTTAAGTTGATATTTTATATTGCCTATAAAATTTTCAATCAGACTGTGAAATTTTTCTCACATTCTGGAGTATATATCTTATAGCTGGTCTTACTATGTAAACCAAATTATACTGAGATCCTAATGCAGAGAAAATAGCAAAACTTTGCAGTAAGCCCTGGTTATGAAGATTAATTATAAAATTGCTTTCAGATTAAAGTACTTAAGTTTTTACACAGATGCAGATCCAGCCTTGCCTTTCTAATGCAAAAGGTCATTTCTGTGTATTGTGTTGCTGTAGTAATTCCTACTGATGCCATTTTGGCTGGATTTCTTGTATCTCTGATATGTAATAAAAGAGAGAAAGGAGTAAACAATGGAAAAACCATGCACTGAAGCAGCAGGAGAATGAATTACATTTTTTCTTCAGATTAAGGTATTCATAGGAGAGCTAAGAGACATTTCACGGCAGATACATCTTACAGCAGGTTTCTGTACAGTAATACAAAGGAATATTCTCTGTCAATTATTTCTGCTATGATCTCACCCTAGTCCTGAAAAGATAATTGTTTTCTTGAAATCAATAGTGCTTTTCACTAGAGTGGAGAGAGGAAGGGATGGAGAAAAGGATATTGAGTCCCTCTTGTGGTTCAGTTGGATCCTGCACGTGATTGTGCAGCTTCCCTGAAATATTCCTTTACATGTTTTCTCACTCTTTTCCTTGGAGTAGGTGTTGCTTTGTCTGAAACTGTCTAGCCCAGTATCAAATCTTGCTATTTATAATTGGTTTGGGAAAATGTTCAGGAAATTACAGGTGCTGAAGCGAACACTAGTCAGTCCTAAAGTGTAAATGGCCACATATTAAATTGATTATGCTCTTAAATGCAAAAAGCTGTTGTTATAAGCTGGTATTTAATTTAAAATTCTAAGCATATCTAAGCCATAAATTAAGGGGAATAGCCAATATCTTATTTTTGCAAATAATTGAAAAACATGGGGACACAGTGTTTCTTAGACGGCTGTTTCCTCGGCTTAGCAGATTTTCAGTAATATGACACTATTCATCTCAAGAGAGGTTTCTGACCCGAGTCTGAAGCAAGAGATGTGGCAGTGGAAGGGGAACTCTCCTTTCTGTTGTTTCTGCACTCACTGATGCACTGTTCTGTTTTCACAGCACTGGCAGATTCCACTGAGTCGTCGATTCCGTTCTTTGAAGCTGTGGTTTGTGCTTCGTTCATTTGGGGTGAAAAAGCTTCAAGCTCATGTCCGACAGGTGTGTGAATTACCAATGTGTTATGTTCAGTTCTTGGTAGGTGAGATTAGTGCACTCAGAGATGCAGAGATGAGTAACAGAAATCCTCTCACACGCAAAGCTTGCATGTGAATTCTAAATGTGTGCTGGTTTTACTCTAAAATAAACTGTAAAGATTGACTGTGTAGACAAAACATTTCCTGTCCCCTTCTTGACAGCACTGGACAATGGAAAGGGACTTGGTCACTGCCTTCTGCACTTTACTGAGCCATAATCTGGAGAAGCTTTCTTTGAGGTCAAGTGGCAGCTGTTTGGGAGGCAGGCTGTGATGAATAACTGAACCCCACTATGAAAATGTACAGGCTTAAGTCTCTGATGAATGTAAATATGAGGGGTCACATTGTGGATCAATGGTTGCTGCAAAAGGACTCTAATATGAGAAGGCACATTCTCTTTTCAAACCTATAGAAAATCCCTATGTATAGGCCAGTTATTCATGTTCATTGTCAAGGGTTTGGGCAAATAGAGACAGACTTTAAAATTCTTAGCTTTGATGTCATTTTTCTGATGGCTCTTATTCATGCATTGGAGTGATGTGTTTCAGTAAGGAAAGGAATTCCTTTTAACTACCCAGTTTAGCATCTTACAAGTGGGTTTGTGACAAACAAATAACTTTTTTCCCCCCTTCATTGTAGGGTACTGAAACAGCCAAATTCTTTGAATCCTTGGTTAAAAGTGACCCACTCTTTGAAATTCCTGCCAAGAGACATCTTGGGCTGGTTGTATTTCGCCTAAAGGTAAAGATTGGCCCTTTTGCACGTCCCTTTGGAATGAACTGACCACAGCTGATCTCTCCCCAAACATTAATAACTGTGAATATATTTCCATTTAAGAATTTGTGATTGCAATTCTTTGATATTTTTGGATGCTACTGGAAGTTCTAACTATAGTATTTTTTTATTATTTATATTTGAAACAGGGTCCCAATTGGCTGACAGAAAAACTCCTGAAAGAACTGAGCAGTTCTGGCAGGCTCTTCCTCATTCCAGCAACCATCCACGACAAGTTCATCATCCGCTTTACTGTGACATCTCAGTTCACAACCAGGGAAGATATTCTGCAGGACTGGAGCATCATTCAACACACTGCAGCCCAAATTATTAGCCAGAATTATGGGTTGCACTACATCAATTCTGGTGATGGGGCAGGAATCCCCACTACAATAGTTCAGCCTACTTCTGATGCCATTAGCAATGTTCCTCAGCTTTACTTAGATGGAGGAAAATACAAAACACCTTCTAGAAAAACAGTAGTACAGCCTAAGAAATTATCAGTAAGTCCTAGTAAGTGTGTGATTAGTCAGCAGGTGAAAGGTCAAGAGGATCCTCTGGATGACTGTTTTCCAGAAGATGTCCAAAATGTTACCAAACATAAGTTAACCTCTTTTTTATTCAGCTATTTATCTGTTCAAGGCAAGAAAAAGACAGCACGTTCCCTTAGCTGCACCAGTGTGCCAGTGACTGGTAATCTGGAGCAATGTAACCCCAAAGCAGCAGCCACTGACAAGAAGGAGTCTCGTGCAAATGCCAGAGTTCTTTCCAGGCTGCCTGAAGACATGATGATGTTCAAAAAAGGTGCCTTCAAAAAACTAATTAAATTCTACAGTGTCCCAAGCTTTCCAGAGTGTAGCATTCAGTGTGGCCTTCAGCTGCCTTGTTGTCCTCTGCAGGCCATTGTTTAACAAGTAAGAGAGCTTGGTCCTTAGAAAGAGAACCAAAGTTTGCTTATTCACATGCAATACTACATGTTCTTTTGTTTAAAATGTAAGCCGTGGCAATGACCACTGAGAAAATGCCTGTGCTTTTACTGGTGAAAACCTCATGTATTTATAGATTAAAGTGTCAAATAAATCTTGTAGGCCTATTACATGAAACCTTCTGTTTTGTAGACTGTGGTAAAGAAAATGCCAATTTCTACCTTACCAGTCCTGGTAATCTAGCTGGAAACCAGTTTAGGCTGGAAGCACTTTGACAAAGTATGTTGGCCCCAGGAGGTGATAAACAATCCAGGTCTCTATTTGCACCACTGTTTTTTTTTTTTTATTTATTTTATTTTTTTCTTTTTTTTTTTCTTTTTTCCATGGGGGGTGGTGGTGCTGATACCTTGACTTAAACTCTCTAGAGTGATATGAGGATCTGTGTGTGCAGCAATGCCAACATCAGTTTTGAACTGTGCAGAAAGAAGGATGTAACCTCTCTAAGCGATTTTGCTGCAGGAGGGCAATTTTCCAGAGTTAAACACACAATTTTTCCAGAGTTAAATAGGTGCCAGCCCACCTGTTCTAATCAGCTAAGGGAGGCTTTGTGCAACCATGTTGCAAAACAGTTGCCCTTGCAAAACACCTATGGCCTTTCTCAGTATTACCTAAGGTCTGTACATCACAAATGCGTGAGGAAAGAGAGGAGGAATGGTACTTCCCTCTCTCTCACAACAGAGAACTAAAGGGACATTATGGAATAAAGGGTTTCTATACAGCAAACAAATGTTTTGCTACAAGAAACCAGTGATTTATGTATATAAAAAACTGGGGAAGAGAAAAATCTGTTAAGGACAAATTTAAATTTAGGGATAGTACAGTTGAGTCAGAAAACATGGTGATTGATGGACTTTATTCTGGGAAAGCACTGCTAGATGCTCACTGCTTTCCTTGTAGTTGTTTCCAGATACCTACAGTCACCCTGTCTTGAAGGCAGTGCACTCAGACAGATGGATCTTCCCTCTGATCCAGAACTACTATTCCCAGGTTATCTAAACAATGAGCATGGTTAATATCTTATATACCCTTATATAAAATCAGCTAAGCTCATCAGCTAAGATGTAGGTCGAGTTGGAGTAGTTCTGCTTCATTAAGACAATCTCATATTCACACTTTATTTCTGCTAAAAAATCAATAACCATGTATCATATCACTTTTAATAGTGCTATTAAATCTTTCTGTTTACACAATAAAGCAATAAACACACAGTGAGGATGGCAAGTCCCTTTGTGCCTAGTGTTAGATGTTTAAATTTATATCCAGCAATAGGAAGTGCCCTGAGTTGGACACTTGTAATTTATAAACATATCTAATGTGCTAGTGAGTAACAAAAGTGTGATAAAGTTTTAGAAAATTATGGAAAGGCTTTTTCCCCACTTCCTGTCATTTCATCCATCTGTTTCTTTTATTATGTAGTTTGATAGTATTTTATTATACACTAAGAATATTTTAAAATATATATTGGCTTTTTAACTTGGAATACTTCCTTGAAAGGATAAGAGTTTTCTGTCAGCAACAGACTAGTGTATTTATGCAGAATAAGTATGTTGGCTCTATGTCTTTCAGGAAATACAGGCGAGAGGGCACTGCAGTAGATGGTAGAAGTCAAAGATGAGCATAGAATGCTGGAATTGCAAAACACTGTTTCAAGGAGGGATTCAAGAAAGAAATCTGAACCACTGAGCAAGGATAAATAATGTGCATAAATTACAAGGAGACTGTGGACCCGATTCTCTGTCCTGGCTTATGGTTATCATAAGGTGCTACAAAGACTGATTGATCCCTTTTTCCTTACTAAATTCTAACTGCATTTCTACTACTGTGACATTCATTGTAGGCAAAAATATTTTTGGAATGAAGGAGGAACTGATATAATTGCAGTGATCCAAACCATCTATGAAGCACCTATGAGTAGTTACCCCGTGCAGACAATAGCTTAAGTGCATCACTCTTTAAACACTCACATTAACACTTTTACCTGGGGATCACCTGGCTTGGGTTGGGATATTTTGGCTACATAATCCCCAAAACTCACACTACCCAAAAAAAAGATCCATAGGTTTCTGGAGAACTCCTCCTGTTTGGTGTGCAGCTGAAGTGCTCACATAAGGTAAGTGTTTTCTCTATCCATTTTACCAGAATGTCAGTTAATGGGTGCCATTACTCCCCTATGCAAAAGAATGATTAATTCAAGCCAAAAGCTCCTTTGTTTTACTTGGAAAAAAGTTAATGTTAGTATGCAGGGAGAGATTACAGACCTCATTAGGAAAGGTTTTTGTTGGGCTTCCCCCTTTCCCTTTATGGTTAAATTTTCAGCAAAATGGAACAAATGTTCCCTGTTATTTAGTTAGCAAACAGTAAGAAAAGTTGTTCAATGATGCCTGTGGCACACTGCATAGCTTATGCAAATACCTAATGACCTGGCACCCTAGAGGTAAATAACCCCCAGTAAACTTTCACTGAGATGAATTACCCTTCAATAAACTTTGAAATCCATATTTTATCGTAGAGATTAGTTACTTTAATGACATAAGAACTGTATTATTGAATTCAGCATAATTATTTCCTTAGTTACTCAGTCTTGAAGCAAACTCCGGGAATTTCACCCTTGTGACTGGACCTGGTGACCAGGGCTCAGTACTTCTTGGTTCTAAACAGCCATTACTGTGAATAAGGATGGCTTTTCCTTTCTTACTTTTTAAAAAATAATTATTTGTCATTTAATATTTTGCTATGTGCCACTAAGGGGACAAATTCCTTCCCTCTTGCTCAGCCTTCCACTGCCCTTTTATGTCAAATCTGATACTTTCCAGCACAAGGTGAGCGGATTCAGGTTGTTGATCTGCCAGGAAACTTTTTTACTGCAGACTTTCTTTCCCCTGCTAGATAAATCCCCTTTGCTGCCAGGGGAGCTGTGGCCAGCTCTAATGCAGCACCAGCCCTGGGTGTCCGAGCAGGGTGGGCAGGAGCAGATCCCTGCACTTCAGCGGGGCTCGCACCTCCCTGCAGCCGCAGCCTGAGCCCGTGGGCTGCCTCTCCTGCTCCCACACTGCTCCCAGGACCCAGCCTAAGAACACAGGGCACTGAGTGAGGAGCTGTTCAGGGAGCTGGCAGGGGTGAAAATTAACTGGTTTATGTCCAGGATAAATTTGGTCTATCACTAGACATTAGTATTTGAATAAATTAGAGGAGTTTTACACTTCTCCTGTAATAGAGTCACTGTTTCAAACTGGTGCCACAGGAATTTTTTAGAAGTTGCTTCACAACTGTAAATACCACAGAACATTTTTGGAAGCTTGATATGTGATGGCAACTGCCTGGGAAAAGTAGGAGAAATTAGTAGACCCTGTTAGCTAGGGTCACAGTATTTCCAAAGCATTGCTGAATTTCCATAACTAATTCCAGCTTCCTGCTCAGAATGTGTAGCGGTATTGTGCTATGGTCCTTTAATGAGCTTTCTGAAGAAGTTTTTCTGTGTAACCTTTTATTCTTCAGTTACATCTCTGACTTTGTAAAATGGGATGTGGCATTAGTTCTGTAACTTCAGTAGGGAGTTGTAATCGGCAGCCTGGAGAGCTGAAACCCTCAGGTTTATTGATTGTGAATGTAACATTTTGAAGGACCTTTGTCTGCCTTATTATTCAGGGCTAATTTGTTTTAAAACTCGTAAATCTTCACATAATAAATACTTGGTTTGCTCACCAGCTTTTGCACAATATATATTGTTTTCTAAGCTATATATTGTTTTCTAAGCTATTTCTTGACATAAACATTTTCCACTGTTCTCCAGCTACATGTTTCTCACGAAGGTTTTCAGCTCAAGGCTTTGCAGGTTTTGCCAAAAGACAAAGACATCTCGATGTGATCCACGAGATGTCACCAGAGGGCAACAAGTAACTGGAAGTTTGTGTTAAATTTGGATTCAGGCCCAATGTACAGTTAATTAAGAGAAAGGTACTTAGAAAGAGAGCCTGGGAAAGCCCAGCACTCCTCATGCTGGCTGACACAGGATGCTCCAGGCTGCAGCATTTTCTGTGCAGACAACCTCTTCTCTTTTTTCTGTTTTGTTATGGTGTAATAGGAGCCTTCACTATTCAAATCAGAATGCACCATTCCAGTCAGCTCAAGGGACAATAATCATATCACAAAGCAACATTTACCTAATTATGAATGGCAGAGAGATGGGACTCAGACTGGATGGCTGGTGGCTTCAGTGAACTCATGTAACAGGTCAGCTGTTTGTTCTTTCTTTGTTTGTTTCACCTGACCATTCCCATGGAAAATCCTAGCTGGGTATTTTTCAGGATCCCTAAATCGAAGCCTTCAAGCTTCATTTTTCAGTTTCAAATGTGCTTCTGTCACCTTTTAAATTAATAGCTACTACAGTTTCTACTAAAGCTTTATTTGGAGGTTTACCACAATTTTTCTCTAAGGTTTCAATCAGATAAGACAGGTTGACTTGATCTAATTAATTGGTGCTGCCAAAAGGGGTCATTCTGTTTCCCTGTCCTCCTTATGTGACCTTCTAGTTCCATTGCCTCCCTTGCCCCAGCTCTGATGTTCTTCTCACAGTTTTGTGATGGATTCAGCTCACTAAGTCAGCAAAAAAAAAAAAAAAAGTATTTTTGGGGTGAGTTCTCTGTTGAATCACTGAGTAAAACTGGCTTATTGAGGAGTCATATTAGTACCAATACTAGGATTAATACAAAGGAAGGAATAAGGAAACAATAAGCTTAATCTGCCTTCCCTACATGCCTACATCTCAAATTCTTCTTCTGTTCCCTTCCCACTCGGGAAGGAGTGTAAAGTATCTATTAACCAAAATAATTTTTGTAAATGTAAGAACCAGGTTGGCAGTCTGTGCAGAGATAAATCAATGAATCTACTCACAGCAGAGTTCAAGCCATTCCATTTTCCCCCTCAGTGCCTGGCATAGGTTCAGGAGATGAAGGTCAGTACATACATGCTCTGGCACTACTGAAACTGTGCTTACACCAGCAGTTTATTGGTATTTTTCCATATCTTTCCCCACTTCTGAGGATGCTGCTCACAAATCCGTAATGCATCAGGATTTCTAGTAGGTCAGCCAGGGGAGTTGACTTGCTGGTCCAGTTGCAGCTGATTTGACGTCTCTGGACGTCAAATCACCAATCTTGAAAAAAGTCCCCTTCAAAAGGAGCGAGCCAGTCCTGTGACTAAAATTTCCAAGGAAGTCTTGTCTAGTGGATTACCCAGGTCCCTCCTAAAATCTAGTAATTTAGATGGTACAGGATGCCTTTACTTTACTGCATTCTGTTACAAGCTCTTTTATGTTCCTTTATGTTAATGGCTTTGCTTTTGAAAGATAAAATGGTGTAACATGGCTGGGAATAAACATGTCATGACTCATTAGACAAAGCCATATAGACAGTCCAGATTTGTGTGTTAAAAATGGAGACATACAGGCCATCTGCTACACTCCACAGAAGATGAGAGGAGTGTGACTAGGGTAGCACAAAATCACAATACTATTCCTGTGAATACATTTACTAACTATGGGTCTCAGCTACTCCATGTCATGACCTGTCATTTAGCTCACTGCTCAGAGGATGGTATCTTTGATACTGTGGTAGTTTCTAGGCTATTAAAGCTAAAATTCTTCAACTATTTTAGATTGAGTGGTGAGCTTAGATGTAGCTCTCTGCTTTTTCATGGCTGGCTAAAGAAATTCTAGGTGAAGCTGTCTGAGTCACAGTGAGACTCATCTTTCTGTTGCAGAGGTGTTAGAAGCAACTGCTATGAAATTCTAGGAACAAAATTTTAATATTCTGCAGTGACATGTGAGAGATTCCTGGTGCTAGATGGTAACTAAATTCTCGGCACTGAGCCCATCCTCATCTTTCTTGGATAGACATGGCTGGGATTCCTCAGAGCAGATGTGCTCTCCAGGATCAGAGGAGGGAGCTGTCAAAGCTCAGGAATTATCTCCTCTCCTCGCAGAGAACATCCTAAAGGAACCTTTCTCAATTCTCTTTCATGAACTTCAGAGAATGCTTCCATCCCATGAACAGATTTTGAATTCTGTTGGTTCATTGCAGACACAGTGAAGCTTATTCCAGAGCTACACCAGCAGAGTTAGCTCAGTTCCGTTATCTGGGTTAGTACAGGTGCCCCAGTCACAGCAAGCTCTGCTCTCTTGTCTGCTGAGAAACTACCTGTCAACAACTGGAGTGACTTTGGGGACAAGAAAGGGTAAGGATTAAGCAGAAAGCTTAGCTGAGAATTTGAAAATATTAATTTCCACCAAATTTTGACTTTGCCATTTTTTTTCATTTATGATGGAAGAGTAATTGACATCCATGTGTCCAAATCCAGTGCTGTTTTTTTTAACTACTCACTTAAGCTTGACTCTGATTCAGCCTAAAACTCCCCATC
Organism: Anomalospiza imberbis; assembly: GCF_031753505.1. Taxonomy (NCBI): domain Eukaryota; kingdom Metazoa; phylum Chordata; class Aves; order Passeriformes; family Viduidae; genus Anomalospiza; species Anomalospiza imberbis. The sequence goes on along the minus strand of NC_089693.1, from coordinate 10,068,424 downwards.
AATTTATTAAATCCTCTGAAGGAGACACTCAAATCAAATCCTCCTTGTATAATTTGTTGCTATCATACCTTCAAGGCAAGATTATACTCAGCAAACTTTTCAAAGGCAGTAAGTATGAGCAATGTTCACAGCTGCTGCCAACAGCAGCATCAAATGACAGGGCGTGCTCATCAAAGAACAGCGTTTTCCTAGAAAGAGGGGTGGAGGAAGAGGCTTTGCTCTCACAGCCTTATTGCCTGGGCAGCAGCAAAGTGAATAAAGCTCTGCCATCACGTTTAGTGTAAGGGTATTTCAGCCTCTTTCACATGAATAAACCCCTTCAAATTATGAGGTCAGTAGCTTACTTACAGTTGCCACTCACACAATGGTTAAAGGAGCCAAAATTTGTATAATGTGATATGGCTGCAATTCAATCTTGTGTGAGTGAGCAGAAAACTGAATGCAGTAGTTATCTCAGGGGCACAGCAAAGCTATATTAACAATTTCTAGAAATATTCTTCAAGAAAGATGTGAAGCAGTTTTCAAATTTTAAATGCTTATGTACAATGGGCTGTGTTGCAAGACCATATATTTGAAGAAATTTCAAATGTCCTAGAGCCATGAAGTTCACTTGGCAGCCCTGAGAGAAAGTATTGCCACAGTACTGAGAAAATGTTGGCAGATCGTGTTACTGTATGCATGGAAATACTGGGCTGAATGAAATCTATCCCACCAAGTGATGTGCCTCTTGCTGCATGAACCTCCAGCATTTTTCAGTAGTCAGCACTGCACTGCCTCTGGAAATGACAGAGTGTAAAATGTCAGGGATTATGGCCACCAAATCCTTTGCCTTCATAGAACTTCATTCAGCTCTGTCAGCTTTCTATAAGAGAAACGTGACATCTAAAATTAAAACAGGTATTTATATGTATGCTGAAACTCATCTTTATATGCACATACAGTGCAGCTAATCAGAATGTAGATTTCTGCAAACTCAGGGAGGAAAAAAATTAATTATTAAGTCAGTAATTTCTTTGATGTAACATAGTTTATGTTTGGCCAGAAGGACAGTGGAAACTCTTATCTTCCTGAAATCAGGTGGATTCAGTCAACAAGGATTATTTTATTTGCTCAAAGTCCCAAACTTTTTTTTTAAATACTTTTAACCCAAAAATTTAGTCTAACAATTATCTCACTTTAGCTCTGTCATTGTGTTTTCTATTTCATTGCAACTTCTATGTCCTCGCTGGCCGATGTCCTGCCCTTCATGGTTATGCACCTCTCCTACCTGTACTGTCTCCTTGGCACAGTTACTGAGCTTTACTTTGAGTGGGGCTACATAACTGTATTTCTCTATATCCTTTCACTATTCCTGCTACTTGGGTCCCAAAAAAGGATTAAAATTATTTCCTAAGTTATCAGACATGCTTGAAATTCAGTGCAATGCATATTAACATCGATATATTATTTTGAATTATACATGTTGAAATGTGTTTTTTGATTGCATTTTGCAGTTAATTTTTAAAGAAATTGTAACCAATAGATATGAAGAGCAATGTTCGCTTAAATAAAACAATGCCTCATACCAACAGACTTACAAACATTTGATCTATTGCTACCTAAGTTTCCTGTAGAAAACATCTACAGAAGTCATCTACTTTCACAAAAGGAGATTTGATTTCTCAAAGACAAGGAAGGTTTTGGCCTTGCTTCCAAGAACATGAGGTTACATGGCCATGGGCTGTGTATGTGCATCTATATGTGTCTGTTCTCTCCTTCCCCTCCCTGCAACTTGAACCTGCTGGCTGCTTTCAGGCACATTTGGGAAAGGGTCATAGGTCTCAATGGTATTAGGTTTCTATGAGTTTCATGATAATAGCTAGCTGGATAGGGATAAAGAGTCTCCTTAAAAGCCCTAGCAAAAAGGGGCAGAGCTATTAGATACCAGTGTATCCACATAATGGAGATTCCTTATAAACTCTCATCTGTGATTGTAGTAAATGTGAATGTAGTAAAGAAAAGTTTATATTTCTGATTTAGCATTTACCATATGAATTGTACAAAAATATAGGAGATCAGTTTCATCATAGTTCTTGTGCTCATAAGGGTGTTTTATTCTGCAGTGAAAACTCCATTGGAGCAGATTGTGTCCAGTCTGATGGACAATTTGGCATTAGCATGTCACACAGGGAGGATGTCCTGACAAGGAGGAGCAGAAAATCTTCCAAGAACAGGCATTTGGGGAAAACTACAGGATCCTTCAATAACTATAAAAGATAAATAGGCAGAAGATATGTAGAGTTTGTTATGAAGTTTAAACATTAAATGGGGTTTGGTAAAGCTGGGATTAGAGAGAAAGAATTTCCTGCCGTTTTATGTATGTAGTTTGTTTAGTTGGATACATTTAATTTTATCTTTTGAGTGTGAAGAATGATAAAGCAAGATTTGTATTATTAAATTAGAATAGAAATATCTTTCAAAGTGCTTTGACAATAGTACACTGTTTTAGCTCTATAACAAGTCACAAGTTAAAGATATTTTAAATTAGAGAAATAGTTTTAATTGTGTGTAACAATATTTTTACTGTTTTTAGAGTTCAGAGTTAACTACAAAATTATAAGGTTAAAGGAGGGGGGAAAAGCAATTTCAATGTTTTGAGGTGCATTTATTCTTTCCAGTTGGAACAGTTCAGACTTTTGTACTTCAAGAAGTTTGAAATTTGCTTTCTAAAAAGTATACTGGATTCTTCTATGCTGTTTCTGATAGCTAACAGATAAGATTTGCTGGGCCAAATTCTCTTCCTGGGGGTGATAGTCTGTTGGAATTTAGCAAGCAGTATCCTTGACAGGCAGTATAAGGAAGGAATTGAAGCCTCTTATGCTTATATTTTTGAGCAGTATAAGTTTCTGTAAGTAACATAAAAACTGCTGAGTAGATGTAAATGTTAAGATCAGCTAACACTAGATTTACCAATTTTTAAAAAATCACTAATATAGCAGAAAGCTTACCCTTTCTTACCTTTTTGGTAAGAAAGGGTAAGCTGTTCCTTAGCTTTAAACATCTCCCAAGTCACACGTGCTGCTGTACCACACTACAAATCAAAACAACAATTGAGGACCTCAGTTATGGGGCAGATGGAAATCCATGTCTAAACAGTAATAAAATCCATTGAGACTTCTGTTTCTCTAATAGAGATGTGTTAGAGATAAGATGAAGCTTAGGTGAAGCTAAGACAAGATACTGTTCTAAAACATAGATGAGTTTATACTTTGAACTTCAGTAACTCTGGTTTCATTGCCAAGGGTGACTTCTCTCTGCTATGTCTCCTATTGCTTTTTCTAGTTCTGTAGTTTTAAACTCGATCTTTACTACTTTGTATCTTATTCTCTCATGCTGTTGGGCTAGAATGTTGCTCTTCAGTAGCTGAAACTACACTGTTTTAAATGCATTACCTAGTTGTCAGAATGAGGTGGTTTTACATAAGCTATTCAAAGCACCTTGTGTCATTTAAAAATGATGGATAGACTATTACAAAACATGCATAGAGCCCCATTAAAAATCCACAACTCGCTAATTAATATTCATAGGCCAAATCTCAGCAACAGAAATGTGAAGCTCTTCTGCTTCAAGTTAAAATTTCATACTAAGATGATGTTTGCAGAAGAAGGAACTATCTTTACTAGATCAGCATATAGTTTTAAAATAATTGGCAGGCTTTCATTTAGTGAGGTGAGCTTTCAAGGTGTTACAATAATTCTAGCAATTTTGTGTGATAAAACTAACCATGTGATCTTTATAAAAAGATTTTTGGTCTGAAAAGCTCCGTCCCTGCTTAGACAACGACATGTTTACATAAACTTCTTGTATTTGAATGAATGAACTTTGCTTTCTTTAATTTGAATAATCATTACTGGTGTTGTGCTCTTTGATTTATGTCTCTATTAAATAAACATACACTGCTAGATCAAGTCCTTCTTGTAGAAGTAGAGGAATAAAGAGCTGCCTACCACACAAAAAGCAAGAGGACTCTGGTTTTGATGCCAGAGCGAACTGTAAGGAATGACACTTTCACACACCACAAATGCAAACTGATGGTGCCTGTATTTGATGTTAAGGAATAAAAAGATGTAAGCAAAGAAACAATTAGTTTCTCATTAAGGAGTCAAAAGAGGGTTTTTTTCCGGTGATCAAGAAGATGGTCAAGTGAGGACAGAAGCGTAGTTACACCTCTAGGGTGCATTGTGGATGGTTAGGGCAGTCGGGGGGTCAGATGGCTGGTATAAAGGCTGGGAGAAAATGCTATTTACCATGAGTAAAGGCTTCAGGGTCAGACTGCAAATGTGCCAGTAAAAAAAAAAAAAAAAACAAAAAAAAAACAAACAAAAAAAAAAACCTGCTTTGATTTTACTTAGGTGAAGATTGGCTTGTATCCATGAGGAGCTACCCCTAAAAAAGGAAGAAACACCTATGAGATATGGGAAAGAACGTTTCCACTAAAAATAATTCTGAGCAGAACAAATGCAACCCAGAAGAAAAATTTAAAAAATGTTAGAGCATTCAGCAAAAACTTGTTGCAGTGATGGTGAGGACTCTATAAAGCATCAGACCTATGTAGTAAGTGGGGAAAGAAGAGTTGTGCAGAGTCAGAGAAACTATGTAAACTGAGTTGATAAAGAATGATTCAAAGGTCCAAAACTAGCTGATAAGTTGAAAAGGACAGAAAAGGAAGCAAGACCTTTGGATTTAGCCACGAGCCAATCATTAATTTTTAGGTCAATGTGAGTAGAGTGACCTTAGCAAAATCAACTGAATCAAAAAGCAAGAATTTGAGCAGAACTAGCATAAACTTCATGGGTTTTTTAAATAATTATTCATTTATTTATTTATTTATTTATTTATTTTTAAATTAGATGACCAACAATGGTAAATAGGAATTAAATAGCATCAAGAGAATATCTTTTTGAAACTTGAAAAAATAATCCTGGTGTACTTTTTGGTACAAGAATAGTGTTTGATGCAATTATGTTACAAATGAGTCCTAACAAGCTGAGTGAGTTATGAGAAAATTCTGCAGTTGTATGAAACTGGGTAATGCATACTTGGTATGATGCCAATTAAAATAATTAACTTTTCTCTGAGAACTGTGTAAATTCATGGAGAACTCGTACTGTGTTATTTGTCCTGGGAAAGTATACTGTTTACCTGTGCCAAAAAGACAAACATCTGAATGAATAATGACCTAGTAGAATAAAACATAGTTACTTGTGTATCTAAGGCATGTAAAAGCTGTGGCTGATTTGCTATTTGCTGTATTCTAAGACCACTGATTATGTTTTAATATATGTAACCAATAGTGATGTTTACCTTTTCCTCCTACAGATACGTGTGCTGAGTTCACCAGCACTACCTGCAATTGTGCATGCAGAAATAATGTTAAATATTGTGTCTGTTCAAGCCGTGCCCCGCTGCAGGAGCTCTGGAGAGCAGAGCATAGGCTGGAGGAGTATTGAGCAAGGCACTGCATGGATGATAAAGGCAGAACCAAAAATCATGTTGGGAGAAAGATACAGATTTTTTACAACTTTAAACAGAATCATTTGGATAGGAGTGATTTTTGGTACGTCTACTTTTTATTTAAAGTGAACTTATGTGCAAAGTAGAGAAAATGCAGGATAGGCTAAGTGGGATATATTAAATATAAGTAGAGCTGGTTACAAACACATTTCTTGTTGTAGACTTTCTGTTGAGATAGAGGTATTTTTGAAGATAAGTCTATTGACTTTATCATGGAGAGGTTTTGCAGGGAAACTTATGTACAGGTCTACTAGGAGCTAACCAGTTTAGGTTTTAATTTTAGGATGGCTTTTCATCATATCACAATCTGGATTTTGAGAAGCCAGAATTCAAAATTGTTTGGGATATTCTTGAAACACCCCTTCAGTAATTAAATAATTCAGATATTTTTTAGGCGAATCACAAATTCTTTAGGTTGTAGTCTAAAGATCTGAATTCTTAACGTATGAAATACTGGAACTTTTGGTAATGTTGAATTTGTCGACTACAGGCTTAATGAAGGATATGCATACTTGATGACTAAAAATAACTGTATTATGCACTTCAGTACACATTTTAGAGAAAAATTTTAAAACGTGACTTTCTCCAAGCCAGGTTGCTGCTGAAGAGCCCTCCGTGGAAAAGAAATCCAGGTGTGTTGGCAGAAGCCGTCGGTCAGCTCTGGGGCTGTGTCTCCCGGGGCTCTCTCCGAGCCCGGCCGCTCCAACTGCTCCTCCCTCGGGTCTGCCGGGGGAGCCGGGCCGGGAGCGGGGGAGTCCGGCCGGGAAGAACCGGGGAGCCGGGCAGAGCCAGGGACCTGGGCAGAGCCGGGGAGCCGGGCCGGACAGAGCCGGGGAGCTGGGGGCAAAGCCGGGGAGCCGAGCCGGGCAGAGCGGGGGAGCCGTGCCGTGCCGGGAGCGGGGGAGCTGAGCCGGGCAGAGCCGGGGAGCCGTGCCGGGAGCGGGGGAGCTGAGCCGGGCAGAGCCGGGGAGCCGTGCCGGGAGCGGGGGAGCTGAGCCGGGCAGAGCCGGGGAGCCGGGCCGGGAGCGGGGGAGCTGAGCCGGGCAGAGCCGGGGAGCCGGGCCGGGAGCGGGGGAGCTGAGCCGGGCAGAGCCGGGGAGCCGTGCCGTGCCGGGAGCGGGGGAGCTGAGCCGGGGGAGCTGAGCCGGGCAGAGCCGGGGAGCCGTGCCGGGAGCGGGGGAGCTGAGCCGGGGAGCCGAGCCGGCCCCGCCCGGCCCCGCGGGCGCTGCGGGCGGGCGCTGCCCGCGGGCGGGGCGGGCCGAGCGCACATAAAGCGGAGCCGAGCCGTCCCGTCCCATCCCGTCCCGTCCCGTCGTGTCCGGCCGGCGGCGATGCTGAGAGTGCGGTGCCTGCGCGGGGGCAGCCGGGGGGCCGAGGCAGCGCATTACATCGGCTCCAGGGTTGGTGCCGCGCAGATCCGGGGCTGGGGCTGAGGATGCTCCGCGGGGCGGGTCCCGTGTGCCTCCTTCACCGGGCGCTCCGAGCCGTGACGGGAGGGTGCGGGACGGCCGCAGGATGAGGTTCACCCAGCATCCTCCCGCCCCAGTCTGCCAGTGCCGTGTTCCGACCTCCTTACCCTTCTAAACTGAGTGTATCTTAAAAGGCAGAATTTCCTTTAAGCATCTGCTGGGCTGTGAATAAATTAGAATGGCTGTAACAAGCCATGTTTCTGTTAATACTCCAAATAACATACATAACTTCGGGATTATAGTGTTAAGGCACTTGTGGGCTGAGCCATAGCTTTTTGTCTTTTGTAAGGGAAGTGTAATTTTCGTTCTTTTTCTTTTAAGCTTCGAGGAGCCTTTACAGGATGGGTGCAGCGAACTTTCCAGAGCACCCAGGCAGCTGCGGCCTCCCAGAACACCTGTGCTGCTGATGACAAGGCTGCAAGCCCTGTGCCCAAGGACTGCCTTGTTTGCTCATACAATGAATGGGATCCACTGGAAGAGGTCATTGTGGGAAGAGCTGAAAATGCTTGTGTCCCACCTTTTTCTGTGGAGGTTAAGGTAAACAATAAAAACTAACCTTAAATAGAAAATGTGGAATTTATATCTAAAATTTACTTAAGCTTTACAATGCATAAGGTGTGGTGCTTACTCTTGGGAATTCTCCTTTCAAGATAGTTGTTTACATCTGTGAAACTTTACAGCATAGCCATGTTGGTGAGGGATGTGCATTTTTTCTTTGGATTTTCAACCGAATTAGCTGTTTTAAGAGAAGTCACTAGCAGAGACAGCCTCTCATATATGCAATCTACTCTAGTAATATAGCCCTGATGTTGTCAAAGTACACACACAAACTTCCCAGATAATTGGTTGGACTGATGAAATTTTAATTTGGTTTGAAGCTGCAGTTTTTTTCAACTACACTTGAAAAAAAAGTGTAATTTTCTACTTAATAGTCTGAGCAAGATTGAGTTCTGTAGCGGTAGACTGACAGGACTCTTGTGTCAGACAGCTCTGAAGTAGTTTACTGAGACTCCTGTGAGCTGCAGTAAATATTTTGTGGAAATACATAGTCCACTGTTCTTTCAGGGCTTTTCTATGCCTAAAACTGCATCAGTAACCTAAATAAATCCAGTAGTCTTTGTTCTCTGGGATCTTGCATTTAAAACAGTGGTACTCAAAGAGTGGACTTGCTCCAGATTTTTGTGTTCTTCACCTGGACTTTAAAGTTGCTGATTATGTGTGTTACCTGCATTTGTGGGCACGTTCTTGAATCTTTCATTGTTACAGTACAGCACTGCCTGCAGGGCAGCATGTAACCCATGGCTATCCCAGGAAAATGAGCTGGCACATGGCTTCCACCCAAGAGACCTTAGTAAAAATTTAAAGGCTAGCCTGACAAAGTTTACTCAGTTAAAAAAAAAAAAAAAAGAAAGAAAAAAAGAATTTTTATCTGACATTGAAAGAATGGCAAACAAAGATACTGCAAATAAATTTAAAGTGCTGGAAATGCTTGTTTAAGGAAAGTTTGAGATGTACAGAAGACTTCTCTTCCCTTAGCCATATATATATATATATATATATATATATTAGAATCTGTGTTATGTTTTTCAGAGACTCCAAAGATATCCTAGCAGCTTCAGAGAAGGAGGTGAATGAGAGTTAGCATTTTTAATATACAAGTGTATGTATGTGCATTTATGCAGGACTGACATAATGAATGTACAGAATGAGTAAGGAAAAAAAAAATGTCTAACATTTTACATTGTGATATTAAATGAGGCAAAATTCAGTTCCTAAGCAGTGGTCAGGGGCTTGCTTTAGCACCATAAGAAATATTTCATGTGTCTAACTTGAAGTGCCACATGCTATACAGGTTTTACTGCCTATTAAGCCATAACTACTCACGTGAGGTCAGAACTTCACTTTCTTTTACATGTGCTACCAAAAGCTCAGGGAGGAGTGTCAAAGCATAGGATTACCTCTGCAATTCAAATGCCTATGACTTAGAGTTAAAGCAAGATTTAAATTTGCTTTATATCAAATGCCAAGTCCACAACAAGTAATGGGAACAGAGCCAGTTCAGATGTGGTTTCCTCTAATTTTCTCTTCTTTTGTCTTAAATATTGCTGCAGAAACTGCAACAGTAACACTAGGAGGGTGTTGTTGAATAATCCAAGCAGTAGTCCAGTCCTACCTGACATTATTATTATTATTAATTGATTCATGATTGTTTAAATCTCCATGTGGCCAAGAGGTAAGGTGTGTCCTGTTCCTGCCCCTGGAAGCAGCAAAACTAGAGCTGTTGGGTATCACGTGCTGGCTGCGAGTGCATGAGGGTCACTGCTAAACTAATGAATTCTACACTTATAAGGAAAATTCAAAGCTTTGGACCAGAGACTATCCAAAAAAATGGGTCTCAAATTATAGCAGTTTGGTAAATACTTGTGTTGAGATTGTGTTTTAAGACTGTATGTGTGTTTATTTGCTAAATATTTAAATGCAGGAAGTATGGCTGCATTCAGCACTCTTTTCTACTTTGAGACAAGGGCTTGGTATACTCAAGTGTTTTCGCTGTGATGTAGGAATGATGTGCTTGGCATAAGAAGGAGGAAGGAAAGAATTGAATAGGGAGCCCTGCATCTCTGATGAATATTAATGAGCTGACACTTTATTGCATATCCTTTTCAGAGCTTGAAATAGGGGTAAATACAATATTTGAAAACTTGAAAAATCTTAACATTAATTAGGAGGATGTCCTGTTTGAATCAGCACTGCAATGAAAAATCCCACAACTGAGATGTATTCTGAAGCAGTTGAGTCAAGCAGTTGAACTTTATAGCTTTATATTCTGCAATGATTTTCCATACCTTTTGTGAATAATAATGCATTTTGGGTGAGGAGTATTATTAACACAGATCCTTATATCTTGAGTAAGAAGATGAGAGTGTGTACATGTGTTTACTATGGAATTAGGCAAAAAGAATTTGGATCTGAATTTAAGTTTTAATATCCTAAATTTATTAACTGTCTTTACTAGGTTACTGGTACATCTTGATAAGGTTAATTATTTTCCATGACAAATGTTTAAAGTAAATAGCAACTATAAAGAACAATAATGCTGTTTCTTAAGGACAGTTTTTCCTAGAACACTCTTAAATTTCTTTCTGAAAAGAAATGGTTTGTTTTAAATGTTGTCTTTTCTGTGTCCCATCCATGGTCCTTTTTGAACATTCTGAACTGACTCGTATGTCTATGACTGAAGGGACCTGAAATGTCAACGCTGATTTGCTATGAAATACATGTCCCAGCCATTTACCCTTTTCCCAGTTATTTGGAAGGCAGGGAATTATGGGTAGTGTTACAGTGCTAACCTTTATTCTGTTGTAACTTTAAGATCACACCATCCCATTAGTGCAACACAAGTGTGGTTCCTCAGGTTTGAAAAAAAGCAGTACTTGAGGATGTGGTGGAGAGAGGAGCTGCATCTCTTAGGGATTAATGATATTCACATACACCCTGGCTGGCTCTGAAAATAACCAGCTTCAATCCCCAGGATGAATTTATCTCATTAGCAGAACATGTCTCCATAGGAATGCTGAGCACTTCATGTGATCTGCATGTAACTTCTGACCAGCTGGCAAGTTTGAGGTGCTCAAATTACCCAAGGCCTCACTTAGAGAAAAAGAACAAATTCCCTCAGGAAGGATGGGAAGCAGCTTCAGTACTGGAGGAGCAGGATGGCCGTGCTGAGGCTCTCTGTGTAAATGTTAAGGCTGAGTTTTCTTTCTTCTCTCTTATCTCTATAGCATGAGGCAAATCCCCAGGAACAGCAGAGGAATAGCCTGGATTGTGAAAGGGGATCAGTCTTGCCTTCAGATGGATGGCCTTGCCTGCCCAGGGCTCAGTGGCAGTGCTAGCACAAAGGAACATCATCGCTCTGGTTTTGGGGAGAACACAGAGTTCTGGGCAGTGGTCAGGACTGCAGTGTCAGGAGACAACCTCATGTTTGGGAAGGGCAGGTTCTTCTGCATCCCCTTGCTGTCCCTCCAACTTGCTGTCATTCCAGAAGGGCTCCATATACACTTGCATCTCAGCTAACACTGACATGACAGAGGAACATCAGATACATCAAACTGAAGCAGCATAATTTGTTCAGATTATGTGTGTGGTTTTACTTACCCATGAGAACTGGGACATTATTTTGAATTTGTTTTTAATTTAAGAAGGCTATCACAGCATTTCAGCAGAGGATTTAAGTCTGTAAATGTTGAACATGCTTTAATCCAACCCTGGCAGGTGAATTTAGCATCTTTTGCCTCTTCTAGACTGCTGCTGCACCTGAGGTATGGCCCCTTCTGGCAAACAAAGCATGTTACCTGTACATGGGATGGCTTTAGAATTTCTGATATCACCATTGTGACATTACTGAAGTGAGGTTGTAAGAAGGTGACTACAGATGTGTGCATTTTGCAGATGAGCTCAAGGTGGTTTTAATTTAAAAATGTGCCTGATAGTCTTATTAAATAGCGAGTCTACAGTGTTTGCCACATTTGGAGTGTTTACAAAGGTTTTCTGTAATAGGGAGCAAATGGCCACTTGGCAACACTAGTCACTTAATACTTACTGAAGTATAATGTAGTCAAAATATTGCAGGAACAGATAAAATGCATACTCAAATATATTAGGATCAAGAACAAGAAACTTTAAACTTTAAGAATTGCATCTTATGCATCTATTTCACTCCAAAATAACTGGTGCTTATTCTTTGTCACTTCATGTCCTTTTGTTCTAGGCAAACACTTATGAAAAATATTGGGGATTTTACCAGAAATTTGGAGGCCAGGGTTTCCCCAAAGACCATTTAAAAAAAGCTATTGCTGAAATTGAAGAGATGTGCAATATTTTGAAGGGAGAAGGTGTTATTGTCAAGAGGCCTGATCCAATTGACTGGTCTGTGAAGTATAAAACACCTGATTTTGAGTCTACAGGTAAATGTTTTTCCATTATGAAGGTCTTGTCTGTTTAGCTCTTGTCCGAGGCATTTTGGATGTCATCTAGTCTACCTCCTAGCTAGGAGAAGGATTATCACCAGCACTAAGTGAGGTCAGCGACTGTTTTCTGTAGCTAAGACTTGGAAGATCTCCAGGGATGGACATTCTGCCACGTGATTTGGTGACCAGTTTCAGTGCTGGGTGAATTTCCTGATGGAAGACCTTTCCCTGACACCCAACCTGAACTTCCCACACCAGCATCTCTTGCCAGGTTCCCTCTCTGTGTTGTCACTGCCACTGCCAAGAAGTGCTAATTTGTCATGGCCCTCAAAGTGGCTGTAGAATGTTTCTGCTTTGTCCCCTACATGAAGGTCAAGTGCTCAAAGTCCCTCTGACCCTCTTGATAGCTCTTGTTGGATCCTGGAGTTGGATTCATCTTAAACTATGGAAGACGAAACAGTTGGAGGCAATACTTTACCAGGAAGATCCTCAGTATTGTCAAGGAAATTGGAATGTCCCTTTACCTACACACATTCCTCCATGCATGGTTATCTGCAGTGAGAGCACACTGACTCACCAAGCTTTGCATCAAGTGTAGTCCTCAGGCTTCTTTCATGTAAAACATGTTGTTAATTTTTTCTAGTGGAATTCGAATTATTTGAGGAACAGATAATGTTAAGGAAAAGTCTAATGGGACTGCTTTCTGCACTAGTTCTGTGTTCCATCAAATTCCTCTTCTGTGCTATTACTTTTTAAAAGGATACTATATAAAGAAATGATGTTCACTTGGAAAATTTGCTGCCCATCATCATTTTTTAAAGCCATCTGGGTAATGCATAAGCCTTGGTCTAGTGAATTTTCATTATCCAGATTATGAAGTGGAGGCTTTGATGGTGGATGGCTTTCATCTAGCTGTGAATCTGGTGCGAGTGAGGTTTCGTAGCAAAAGTTCTGCGTATTTTGAATGAAAAATATTTCTTTGAAAAATTACTGAAGAATGTAAGGACCTGATATTATGTGCTGGCTTCCTCACATTGCTAAGAATTATTCTTGCCATTATTTTGGATAGAAATAATGGTAAAAAGAAAGGGAAAAGTGCCTGAGCAGAAAGAGCTGAGACAGGAATATTTGTCTCATTAATGGCCACTTTCCTTTCAGGTATGTATGCTGCCATGCCAAGAGACATCCTGTTAGTGGTGGGAAATGAAATTATTGAAGCACCTATGGCTTGGCGTGCTCGGTTCTTTGAGTACAGGGCATACAGACGACTAATCAAAGATTATTTCAACAGTGGTGCTAAGTGGACAACTGCCCCAAAACCCACAATGGCAGATGAACTCTATGATCAGGTACTGTTCTCATTTTCCTTCAGAGCTTCACTTCTTGTTATACAGAATTTTGTTGATAGTTTCCACCTGATATTTAGGATTCACAAAATTGTGAGAGGGAATGGCACAAAATAACTCTGGAGACTTGTTTTTTTTTTCTACTCTATGCAAACATGCTCTGGCCTTTCCAGCTGAAACTCAGTGTGTGCAGTTAGAGAAAAAGGAACAGGAAGTTTTGTCTATTAAATTCCTCTGCTTTGAATTGTTTTGGTTACTGGCTATAACTGAGCATTACTAAAGAGGAAGGAATGCTAGAAAAACATCACAGAGATTACTTTCAAGAATAAAGATTCCCTGAGAATGTCCATATGTCCTTCACTTTCCTGCATTAGGAAAGTGAGGAAGAATATATATTTTGTCATAGAAAAAGACCCAACTCATAACCTTTATTTTGCATGATGATTGGTATTTTGAAAGTTACATAAAAGAAATAGTGAAGGATCAAAACTGTATTTACCTTCCAAATATTTTAGTGAATAGTTTCCTAATTTTTTTCCTTATAATTTTGACTTGGACAATTTTGGTAGTTTCCTATAAGTCTCCAAATGCATCAGAACCTTGATGACAGCATTTACAATAAATGAAGTGAACTAGTTGTGAAATGATTGCCACTTTCTGGGAACAGTGTCATCAATGATACAAAGGAGACTTTGTTAAACAAAATTACCTTAGAGTCACCTTCAGCATTAGAGAACTTCTAGAGCCTGTAACTATATATGTGGTATTTTTCATTTGTGCCGGATTTTTACATCTCACTTGTTCTGAATTGCCTTGTTTAATTTCAAAATTATTTGTAATAATAAAGATCCATCTTCTAGCTTGAAGTTCTGCTCCATTCTAAAATGTGGAAGAGTGAGGAGTCCACATTCATTAGGAAATAGCTTCCAGTCCAGTATTTCTGTCAGTGTGCAGGGATTTGTTGGATTGGTATTAAACTCCACTGGTAATGAATACTGTTGATCTCGTTCTGAAGAGCAATTAATTTCTTGATATAACTCGTCTCTTATCTCATGAACTATTCTTGAATGAGTTTAAAGCCTTTCATTTTTATGTCCACATTTAGATTTTCTTTTCTGTTCTAATAAGAAGTAACCAAACCACCTCACAACACACTAGCTATCAATATTAACACATTTTCCTAATTTCAAATTACTCCTCACTTGCAAATTATTTGAGAACTTTCTTTTAACATCTCCAACATAAAGTTGTTGTTCTCTTCTCTACAACTAGAATTATCCAATCCACTCTGTTGAAGACAGGCATAAACTGGCTGCTCAGGGAAAATTTGTTACTACTGAATTTGAGCCATGCTTTGATGCTGCTGACTTCATTAGAGCTGGAAGAGATATTTTTGTACAAAGGAGCCAGGTAAACAAAGCTTCCTTTCAAGAGTTTTGGTATCTCTCTTAGAGACTGGCATTTTGTCTTTTAAAATTCCTGAGCAGTGTTAAAATAAGAGTTAGCAAAAGAAGTTGCTCTTCATAAAATTTTTGATATCCTGGAAGGATAAGCCTACCTTCCAGGTAAGGGGTTAGCTAAAGGCACAAAAGTCTCTATTATATTGGCTTTATATATTTAATAAAATAAAACCTTAGACAAAGTAAACCTGGATGCAGTTTACATTATAGCCTAGTAAAGCTTAATTTCTCTTGTTTTTTAGGTTACAAACTACATGGGTATTGAATGGATGAGGCGACACCTTGCACCAGACTACAGAGTGCATATAATATCCTTTAAGGATCCCAACCCTATGCACATTGATGCCACTTTTAATATCATTGGGCCTGGTCTTGTGCTCTCTAACCCAGACCGTCCCTGCCATCAGGTGAGAGTGTACAAGGAGGGAAAGTGTTTTGTGTTTAAAAACCACCCATCTGGGTGGCTTTTCATTCCCTGCTGGGTAATTACTATTCCACACATTCCACTGCATGTTGCTTCCTAGGTCCATGGTTAAATATGATGGAAGTAACCTAATTTTTAAAGATGTATCAAAGCAAGCACCTGGGATATACTACTTCTCTGAACACTTCCATGCTTAAATACTTCAGTTGTATCCTAAGAGAAACTGAAGGGCTTCTGCTGCTCAGATGAGAATTTTCCCTTTTTATTCCTATTTTGGAAGCCTCTCCTTTGGTATTGAACCAATGGCAGGAAGCTGGTAGTTGCTCAGCCATTCAGCTTTGAATACCTTCTGAAGGGTAGGGGAGAGATATATAAAACCTGCTACGACACTGAGAAAAAGCTAATATTGCTGAGCAGCACAATGAGATCAGAAAACCTTCCAGAGAGCAAGAGCTCATCTGTGTTCATGTTACTGCACTGCAGTGCTTGAGGATTTTTGTGAGGAGCCCGTAGCTTCAGAAGCTGTACAGCAGCCGAATAGGGGAACAGCTGAGCTGCCACTGAAGCGGAGGGACAGAGCTGGGTGCTGCCACTGTGGAGCCATGTGCAGAGCACAGCTCCTGAAAGCAGGGTCAGCCTCTTCTCAGCAAGTGGCTTCAATGCAAATGGTCTGATGGAATTACTGCCTCCTATAGCACCCCTTCCGAGAATATAGTTTTTAAAACAATTTTATTTTTCCTCTCCTTTTCCCTTCCACAGTTTTTGATAGTGTTACTTGGAAGAGGATGTTCTTGATCTCCTTGTATCAAACCCATGTTCTGGGACTTTTTTCAGGGAAAACTGCTATCTGTGTAGATAGAAAAGATAAATGCAGCTTGCTTTCACAAAAACTGGTTTGGCCGTTCTGGATGACGGGGGAGCGGTGCGGGTGTGAGTGAATGGTGCAGATGAAAGGGGCTTTTCTTGAATGGTGCCGAGGGAATGGAGCTTTTCTCTAAAATCCTGGCAGGCCGGGCTGGTTATTAAGTGTTCGGGACTGGCGCTCCACCTCGTGGTAACGCTGGAACACTCCCGAATACTCTTCCAGCTATTCAGACAATGAAGATGAAAAGTCAATTCTCCTTTGCCAAATTATCCTCCTCTTAATTTTAACTTAATTGTGTAAATCTTAGAGACATAAATTATTCCTTGGGATGCCCTTACATTGTTCCCTTTGTTAAATTAACTGCATAATTATTTTCTTATAAAGTGTGAAAAAATTATAAAGTGTGAATTTTGTGTTGTTTCTGATGGGTTTGTTTTTAGAAACATCAGTGTAACTTTTATAATCCTATGGGAAGAAGTAACACCAAAAAAAGATAGTTGAATATGTTTCAGTTGTTACCAATACATTTACATTACAAGTTCCAAACTGTAAATGCTACCTTTTGTCTTTAACATATCTAGCATATATAAAACCAATAGAAATAAATGCTATTGGTAGGCAAAATATAAAGACTTTTAAAAAATGCTTGTATGAAAGCTGGGTTTGTAGATGAAGCCTGAATGAGGGCCAGAATAGTGAACTGAGGGCAGGGGATGTCATGCATATTGGAATATTCTGGGAAAATCTGGCATAGGTTGGAGGACATAATGTGATACTCTAAGAACCCTCTTGAGAATATATTTAAATTGCTCTTCCAGATTGAGCTCTTCAAGAAAGCTGGCTGGACTGTGATTCAACCCCCAGTGCCACTCATCCCAGATGGTACAGTCACCCTTCCTTTTCCACGCATTCCAAGAGTGCTCTTAAGGGTATTAATAAGGAATAGCACTGGTACAGTACAAGGTTTGTTCTCCTGTTTTAGATCACCCGCTGTGGATGTCTTCTAAGTGGCTCTCCATGAATGTCCTAATGCTGGATGAGAAACGTGTGATGGTGGATGCCAATGAGACATCGATTCAGAAGATGTTTGAGAAGCTGGGTATGTCCTAACACACTTCTACATACACTTAAAAGAAAATTATTTTGCTACCAGCTGGGGTAAATGGAGGTTTCACTTAAAGTAGTCAAAGCAGACAGCACTGGAAAAAACACTCAAACAGCTGGATTAGCAAGTAAGAATAATTCAGTGATTTTTCTCCTGAATACTTCAGTCATAGAAATATGGTCTTCTTTTGCCCCCTGCAGCTTGCAGCACATAAAGGTATAAGTAGCAACTAAAGTTATTGCAAGGATGTCTTTGAATGAGTTTTTTAGATGCAAACTGTCCAGTTTGAGGTCAACATCTGTCTTGCAGAGGTTGAGTGCACCTATTGCTGAATGATACAGAGCTGGGAATCCATGATTGCCACAATTCTTCCAGATTTTTCTAGTTGCAAACTCATTGTACTTTAAAGTGTCAAATTAAGACCACGTACCCCAGGTATTTCTGCTCATTTATGGAGAATCTCAGTCCTGTGAGATGTAATTTTATTATAGTGTGGAATTCCTTCAGATATGCAGTGACAGGAGAACTGTATTTGAACATAAAATATGGAAGTCTTATTATGCACAGCTGCTCAGTCTTAGGTTGTTTTATTGCATGAGCAAAGAGTTGAGGATTTAAATATACTTGGAAGTACTTAAAGAAGGAGGCTACTAATGCTAATCATGGCTTACCTTTCACCCTTGAACTTCACAGTCATGTAAATTCTGAATAAACTCTGGTAGTCAGAAAGTTTGTAGGACTGAGATGGGTCTACTGGGAACAAAAGTACTGCTGACCTAGGAGATAGATTCTACCGAACTGCTCCTCAGCTCCTGAAAGTGCTGAGAAGCAAAAAAGGAAAACTCTGTAACAGAGAAGTTGTCTGATCCTTCTGTTGGGACTTTGTATAAGCTGAGCCACAGCTGAAACATCCATCAGAGCTGAAAAGGAGGGGTAGGAAGCTTAACCTAGGTAGTAAGAGCCTCTTTTCCCTTTCAGAGAAAAAGGGACTCAGAGCTATCTACCTTGAATACTTCTTTTCTTGAGAGGCACTTGAAAGAGCAGATTCAGTGTCTGAATCATAAGTGCTCACACATATTTATGAAAACGTGTCCTGATCATATATTGTAGCAGAACTTCAGCTAATTCTTCACATACTGCAAAACCTGAATTTATCTTTTTAGTACTGGCACGTCATAACACAACAGACACTGGCTATGCTCCAGGCACTGTGTATTCCTGAGGGTATCACCAGAATAAACAAGACAGCTATGTTCCTAGTTTGTTCTTTGCCTAGAACTTGGGAAAACAAATTCTTAACAAACTAGTAAGAAATACCTTCCACACTTACATCTAGCCATGTGATCTGATAAAACATCATATTCTGATCAGAGATGAAGCTGAGAATCTAATTTTAAAGTGTGCCTTGTATAATTCTTCCAGGCATTTCTACAATTAAAGTGAACATTCGCCACGCCAATTCTCTGGGAGGTGGCTTCCACTGCTGGACGTGTGATATCCGCCGCCGTGGCACCCTGCAGTCCTATTTTGACTAGGAATGAGCCCAATAGGTACCAATGGTTCAACTTCTAAAATAGGCATAGGAAATGAACAAATCACTGTCACTCTTGTTAAAATGCCTGCATGAGCTCTAGTGCTTGGTAAGTGGTGTCCTCATAATGGTCTGGGTAATGTTTTATTCTTAACTATCCTTCACTTTCAGTAGGATAATTGAAATTACTTCCATCAGCAATACAGGTTTTCTGGCTGCCTTTTTGAAAGACATCCTTCATCTATGACGCCTTTTCACATTGGCTTTGAATGTAAAAGCTTGACAGGATAGCTAAAAGGTCTTGTTAGAATAGCTTGGCCACTAATACTGGATATCTACCTCTGTCTAGTTACCTTATCAGATAGGCAGCTTGAAATGTGAAACTTGAGTAAACTTTTGTTATTCCTTTTAACTACTTCATTGTGCTAATATATTCATGTCTAATAAAGTTGAAATATATGCAACTGTATAGCTCCCTTAGGGAACCAAGTAATTTTATCATGTTTTTCATGTCTAGCCATACAGATATTTACTGAGAATTTTCAGTATGATCTAACTTTTAAGACATGTACACTTGTCATGTTCTTCTACATTTTCTTCTGATGCATGTCATGCACCTGAGTACTTTTTTATATTGCTTTTTGTATTGCTGAAATTCGGTTTTATTTAACTTTTAAGTGTTTAAAATGATAGCTAATATTCTGCTTGTACAGGTTTCACTCAGAGTTGTTTACATAACTTAAAAAGAGGCACAAAATAAAAACCCAACAATAATTCCCCCCCAACCTTAAGCTTCTGACATCTTACAACCCGGACTTCCTTCAGCTGTAGCAGATACAGAAATATGTATCAAACATGCCTGATGCCATGGAGGAATTTGTTTTGATTCCTGAATATGTACTTTTTACGCTAATAAAGTTTTTTGCATTCTCAATTTGTTGCCCTTCTGTCCATGTGTCAGTATGAAATGTCGGGATGGATACAAAATACACATGGAATTTTTTTTCCCCTGTAAAACAGGTAACATCTTAAACTCCTGTATAATGCAGAAAACCTTTGTAGTGTATTATTCATATACCATATTTCTACTTCTGTTTTTCACAGAAGTATGACTGGTGGGGGAAAGTACCACTGATATTTCTTGCTACACTGTGGAGGAATCTACTCTTACAACGCAGTGTACTCTGACAGAAGAGACATCAGGCAAAGCATGCTCATATACAAACTGTATGGCCATATTTTAGAGTTGGGTAGGGCTAAACAGATCAAATATCAACAATCTAGAATGCTTTGAAATATGGAAAGAGGTAATTAGACAACTGCCAGCACTTAATGAGGTAGAGATGGTGTCCATTTCCCCTCTAAAATAGACAATGGAAATTTGTCTGAGTCTTCCTCTAACCAAGCTTTGTTTTCCATCATTGGCACTGGAGTTGGGCAGCTGCATTGGAGCAGCATACACAGCAGGTCATCATGGGAGCCAATGCTCTGCATGCTGCAGTGCCAAAATGTCTGTGTGTCTGTGCTTGGCATAAGATACCGCCAGCTATGGCTGGAACCACTAGAAACTGGCCAAATGTGGATTAATAAGCCATGTGCACCCTGGGTGCTTCCAGGATTTAGGAGACTATATTTTTGTATCATGTTGTATGTGACACTGGCTTTATAAACATTTCAGCCTTTTCCCAGTTTTTTTCTTTATCCCTTATTATTATTATTTTTAAATCTTAAACTGTGCACACAGTAGCAAGTCTTTCAGCTTGAACGCCACCATTATGTTTCTGAAGTTATTTGGTTTTTTTTTCTGCAAGTAATACAAGTTCTTTTGCCTAATCCATGGATCTCCTGACTGGTTTGGGAACAGACTTGTCTCTTAAGTCATCTTTCATTCATCATGAAAGGCAGAGAAGTTGTTGCATTTGAGCAGAAGCTTCCTGTTCAATATCAGCAGTAATGTCAGAATACAGATTGTAGACACACAGTAGCAGGAGTCCACTGACCTGAGGATGTGTTACTACCATCATTTTGGGACAGAGCAGGAGTTAGTGCTGTGAGTATTTCTGGGATTTTCTCATACCTGACTCTTTCACTTTCCATTTCCATGTTAAGTTGCAAGGGAACTACACTTGGGTACTCCATGAGGTACAGTGAGGGTTAAACAGTAAATGCCTGGGACCTGCTCCAGCATACAAAAGCAAGGACTATTTAGGAACAATGTGGAATTCTCTCTAATCCTCCTGCAGCACCAGACCAGGGAGGACAAAGTTTGTATCTCTCCTGGAACAGCAATATTTTTCCAGCAGTGCAGGGAGCAGTTTATTCACAGGTATGTTCACAACTGTCCCTTGGGTGGAGGATGTGCATGTCTAAATTACCAAATGTGAAACTGCCCTGTCTTACAATCTCCACTGTTAGTTGGAGATGTGATTGTGCTGCTGTAGGAGGGAATTTATGAAGTGGAATGCAATGACAAAAAAAGTTCAAAGGTAAATTTTAAAGCTCTAAAGGGCTTTCTTTATAGTGGAATAACTTGAAAAATGCTGATTAGAGGCAACATTTTCCCCAGTAACCTGTTCAAGAAGAAGTAACACAGAGACAGCAAAACCTTTAGAGGAATGATGAAGGGAACATGATATGGAGTAGTGTTATGGTGGATGCCACCACGTAACAGTAATACATATAATCTTCCAAGTTATTTTTATTCTTGCAAAGAGGGAGATCAGCCTGTGTCACAATTGGTTTTGGTTAGGCAAGAACCTGGAAATGAGAGTCTGCAGTGAGAAACAGACTTGGTTTCTGCTCTGATAATGAATTACAAGCAATTTTATGAAGCCAAATTACATGTGGGCTACAGGCATGGTGGTGTTTGACCACCTCTGTTCCAGACTGCAGTTTATATGTAAATAAAGCAAACTGAATGGGGGCTGGACTTGAATTCTCAATAATTATTTTTCGCTGGCTATGCAGGCCTTAAATACTTGCTTCAGAGAAGGTCAGCTTCAGCTTTCAAACCAGACAGTCTAAAGCTGCAGTTAGAGCTGTAAGGACAAATGATAAATCAGTTGGCCAATTCACAGTGAGTTTTCAGGGTGGGCTCAACCAGCTGCAGGGAATTAGCTGACCACTCCCTGGGCAGGGGCCCTGGGGAGCTGGGATTTTCCTCCCATTTTCCTGCTGAAACTAGGCTCTAGGAAACTTGCTGGTTATGACAAGGCATGTGTACTCATACAGATGCCTGTAATAAAGGCTCTTCATATCTGCTTTTTAGATAAGATAAAACTCTTAAAGTACCAGCACCAAGCCAGAGAGGATGTGGGAAGAAGGTAAAGTCTCTGAGGCAGGAATAACCTCCTGTTTGTATGTGGAGCTCGTGGTTGGGAATGCTGAGGGCCAGTGTGAGGCAAACTGCAGGAAGGGAGAGGGGTGTTTGCCCTTCTTAGTGGGCGAAAGGGAAAGAATGGGTTTTTTTTCCAGTCAGTTGCTTTGAGCTGTGTCTGTCCTAGCAGAAATTGTTTTTTTTTTGCTTCAGTGTTTTCTGAGTGTTCCTGCAGTCCAGTTTAAAATATTCTCTTTTGGCTCCATTACTTGCCACCCATATGGTTAAAAAACCCAAACTGAAAAGCCTGGTGGACAGTTCTGCAACTGCTGTTAATGCCTAACAAGGGTAGGCTGATGTCTACTCACCTCCATTTAAAATTAGTCTTGGTTTTCAGGTCAAATATTAGGACTGTTGCAGAATTTTTTTTCCTGGTGTTATGCAGTGCAGGTGGAAATTTGAGTCTTGGACCCATGCTTATTTATGGTAGTTAAAGATGCTTCTAGAGTTGATTTCCCCCTTCCAGCATTCCAGACTATCTGAGCCACTTTATTCTTGCTGAGGAGCAACCCAGTGTGTTTAGCTGTGCTGAAACTGTCAGGATACCCCTCATCCTCCAGCATTTATCACTTCCCAAGAGGGTCTGCTTCTGCTAGAGCATTCTCTGAGCTTAATTAAGCAGGCAGCAAATAGCTTTATGATAATGAATGATGTCCCAAGTTAGTGGTTCATTCATCAGTTCATAGGAAATTGTCACAAGTTATGGCTTAATGTAAGTCAAAGACATGAATGAGAAACACAACCTTCCAGAGAGTTTTTTACCGCTATGCTATTTTCATAAGATTGGGAGTGTAATGAATTGTGCAACCCCACAAAAAATGAACTACCAAAATCTAAGGCATGTTCTGTAACAGTTTACACCCTCTCTCTGCTTTCTCTATGACTCAAATGACAAGAATGAGGGAGGAACTCTCTATCTGAGACTCAGAGAGGGTAACAGGAGGGTGATTCCAGCTTGCAGAGATTGAGGTACTCCCTCAGGTATGTTCATCTATCTGTTACCTACAGGGATAATCATTAAAGGACTTGATAGACTTAACTATGCTTCTGCAGGTAGGAAAAAAGTGTAGAAATACTGGTTTGTGTTTTTGTGTTGGTATCACACTGGTATTGTTTCCCAACATGTAATATACCTGTCCTACTGTATCAGAGGATTTTTTGGTTTTAACATTCCTGTACTTACCTTTAGGGAGTTTTGGATGTTCACCTCATCTTTTTGGGACATTGGATGCTGCAGTGACAAACCCAGTGTGATTAAAATTGTGGCCTTGTCCCACATGAGGCACTTGGAGAAAAGCATATTCTGGAAATTGCATGTAATGGGATGAACGCTGAGTTTTTAACAGGTTTGATTGGGGATGTCTCTGTGTAGCACTTAAGGCAACCCAATTCCTCCTGGGCTTTCCCTACAGCTGCAGGGAATGAGGTGGAGAAAGGGTGGTGGTCACTGTGGCTTGGTTGCCTTGCAGCTGCTCTGTGATTTTAGGAGAGAATTAACTGTTTTTGCAAAGTCATGCTTAACCTTCTTCTCCTCAAGTACAGTATCTCACCCACCCTGTTTCACATGCTCAATCCTGCCTTCATCTTTTTATGTTCGCTACTGTGACAGAGGAGTATTTAGCTCATTTATGGACTTAGATTTATGTACCTATTTTGTTGCGACTGTGTGCTGGTTTTGGCTGGGACATAGTTCATTTCTTCAAAATAGGATTGGGATTTGTTCTGGATTTGTGCTGGAAACAGTGTTGATAACACAGGGCTGTTGTAGTTATTGCAGAGCAGAGCTTTCACAGGGCCAAGGCCTTTTCTGCTTCTCAAAAGGAGCTGGGAGGGGACAGAGCTGATCCCAACTGGCCCAAGGAGTATTCCAGACTATCTGGGATAGCTATCTCAGCACAGAAAACATGGAGGGAGGAGGAGGAAGAGGGTGATATTTGGAGTGATGGTGTTTGTCTTCTCAAGTCACTGTTAGGTTTGATGGAGCCTTGCTCTCCTGAACAGCCTGCCCATGGAAAGTGGTGGATAAATCCCTTGTTTTCCCTGCCTTGCGTGCACAGCTTTTGCTTTACCAATTGAACTGTTTATTTCAACCCATGAGCTTTGTCACTTTTACCTTTCCAGTTCCCCATCCCACCAGGGAAAGTGAGCAAGAGGCTCTGTGGGGCTTCATTGCTGCCTGGGGGTAAACCACAGCAGTCTGACAGTGGTTAATTTTGGGCTATGTCTCTACATTACTTGGAGTCTGTGCAAGCAGGCTCATTTCTTTTCCACTGAACAACCAAAACTAACCTCTGCCTTTGCACTGGTCTTTATTTCCATAATTTGGGAGTTACTGGGCTGTAGGTGCTGTTAACACAGCTAATTGCAAGCTCTCTAGCTCTCTCTTAAAATATTTGTTAGTAATGGTGGATTGGTCTCCACAGCCGTCTGTATCTAATTTTGTCCATAAGATGATGTTGATATTCTGATCTTATTGTGAGCTGTGTCTAGGACAATAGAAGTTTAATCTCGACACCAAATGACAAATTTTATCCAGGAAGTGCTGGCAAAGCCCAGTGACAGCAGCACTAGAGGGTGCTGCTGTGACACCAGTAGCTTTCCTCCAGCCTATTCTAAGGGATATTTTAGAACCATTTTTTGTTTACTCATCTTGTTTCTGATGATATTTTGATCAAAGTCCTTGAAAACACATCAAGATTTTCCCCAGCTGCAGATATAATTTGTGTGATGATACATAAAATATTATTTCTCAGCATCAAAAATGTACATATCTATACATGTGAAAACAATGGCTCTGAATATTGGGACTCAGATGTTTCCTTAAGGGCTGGCTGGATTATTCAGACTTATATAGGATGTCAGGAATCAAATCAGGGCCAAATGAGGATAATTGTTGCCTTTTTAGACCTCGCTCACACGGGCTGAGCATCACATGTTTTGACATAGCCATTAACTTTAAAATTATGGCCCAAAAGCCACATATTTATAGGGTCATTCCCTGTTCTTTTAGATACCTTTTGGGGGTTCAGTTATTCCTCCTTCTTTGCAGGAAATTAAGACAAAATACTGGTATTTTATTGAGACCCAATGCAAGTGAGATTTCTGTGGATGATGTGGTCTATCTTGGCAGTTCAGTTAATGAAAAAATACCACTTGCTCTTAGAAATATAAAGTGTATTTGGAAGAACTAGAATTTAAGATGAACTAGAATCTATTCCCTTTACCCTTAAGAAATTCAAACTTATTAGGACAAAATGCAATTTAAGTTTCTACAGAAGCAGGAATTGCTTGCAAATTGCACATTATTTCTTTTGCAAGTTGAAATATCATCTTGGTAGAACCTCATTTATGCTGCACTTTTGAACAGCAAATTTAAATCCAAAGGCTATCTCTCCTGTTTCCTCTTTTGTTTATATTACTTCTGAGTCAGCAAGGCATTGAAATAATTGCTGGGCGTTCATAGGGGTGATGTTTATAGGGGTGTTGGGTAGAGTTTGGCCCTATCTAGGTGTAATACTGAACTGTGTTCAAGGCAGCTACAGTTCAGCGACCCAGGTTTTGTTACTCAGCTCATGCAGAACTGGTGAGGTTTTGTCCTGCAACTGTCTAGTGAGCAATATAACTGCCACTGAGCATCTGTGTGGAATAGGAAGTGATAACACATTTGGGGGTTTTAAAATATCATTGAAAGTACCATTACTTAACACTTCATCAGTATTTATCTAATACTTCATACATACAAGTATTTGGTTTACCACAGGCTTCTCTCTCATGGGAGAAAATAATCATTGCATCCTTCAGTGTGGTAGTGGCAATAGAGAGTGTGGGCTTGCTGTTCTCAAGAGTCAGAAATTTTGGAGACTGAGAAATTGCACACAGCCCTCTTCATTTCAGGGTGAGAATGTGTGAAACCAAATCTCTTTGGTCTTGTGGTGGACTGGAGTTTTCTTGGGATTGCTGACATCAAGAGCTGGCAACTCATGCTGCAAGGTGTTATGGTGCCCTAGGGAGTCCTTGAAAAGAAGGGTGAAATGGGAATGATGGTCTTGGTTTGAAACAAGGCATGAAGAAACCTCATTCCTCTGCAAAGCAGAGGCCTCCTACAGCAGTCTCCTGCAGCACCTTGTACGAGGTACCTGACATGGCTTTCTTTGAAAGGACAAGTTTCTTCCCCAACCCTATTTACAAAGCCCCATTTCTTGGGAGAACTCAAGGGCTGTCAGAAAGATGGTAAATATTGTCATGAAAGGAGGAAAAAGAATGATTGCAAAGGCTGAATTACTTGGCCAAAGGTGGAAGAGGAAACCAGACTAGACATGGAGATAAATTCTGTCTTTTATGTGTGTGGCTTGTACTTTAACCACACTGCCATGCTCTTTTCTATATATCCAGTAATGTGGTAATCGGCATGCTGGCCAAGGGGAGGCAGGGAGAGGATTGCAGCAATTGTCCTTATCAATTGTTAGGCAATAATTTCACAATTGTAGCTCATTTTCTTCACTGTGAAGCTGAGAGATGGGCTGTACTGCACCACTACTGTCTGCAAACACCAGCAAAATCATATCCTGCTCCAGCTTCTGCTAAAAAATAAGCACAATATCATGAAAAATGAGATTTCTTTCCTAAACAAGAAAAGATTTATAATGGTCAAACACTCAAGGTATGCCTAGCAAATACCAAAACCTAAATCCTTTGCAATCGTCTTCAAGATGCTGTCATTTCCCTGATAACTTGGGTCCCAGAGCTCAGCTCACAGCCTTTTGTAACTGGAACAAACAGGATACCAAGAGTCCGTGTTTTCTCACAGCAGCCCTGATCCCTGCCTTGTGGCTTATCTTGGGAAGGAAAGAAATTAAACCTTTGTTTAATGTTGGCTAATAGCATTAAAGCTACAGCAGGATGTCTATTAACCTGTTCTGACACATCTGCTTGAGGCAGCAGCTTGGAAGTGCCAGGCCAGGGCCACTTCCATGAGAGGGAGCTTTACCAGGGCTTGGGTCAAGGGCCTGCCAGATCTGAGGTCCCAGATTTATGCTTGCACGCACCATGTGAGCAGCTGAACATGCAGTTATGCAGTTTGGTGAGGTCTGAGCAGTGCTGGGGTGTCACTAATGCCAGGCTCAAGGCAGCTTGGAATAAACCTGCCCCAGAGTGATGTCAAATACCCCCTGTCTGTGACACTGGTGCTTTCCCTCTGGTCTGCCTTCCCTTGATGGCCTGAGCTCAGCTGGGAGCCTTCCACTCTGGGGATATTTGCAGGACCTCTCTGGTCTGCTGGAGCACCTACTTCTGCAAGCCTGATGTCTCCTCTACTGAGTTTACTTGAATCTGGCCCCATTTCAAGGAACTCGGGCAGAGCCCACAAGCAATACAGTGCAACTTCCTTAGGAAGCAAAATAAGAAACAGTTTTTAGCTGTCCTGGCTGGTCCAGAAGTAGTAAAAATAATTTCAGACATGTTCAAGGTACTTTCTCTTTGCCTCTGCATTAGAAACGCAAAGAGCTGTTTTGTCTCTGTGGATTTTCCATTTAAGAGCAGCTCCTGTTCTCCTGTAGAGGTGAGTGTTGCTCCTGCCTGCTTTCTGAGGGACAAACTCCAGCATGCTGTGGGCGATCCTGAAATAAAAAAGGAAACTGATACCCAGCTGCAATTACAGCTCTCACTTCCGGATCTCCGCTCCTGGGCTGAACTTCAAAGCCATCTTTAGACCCATTCTGCACTTTCCCTTTTCTTTTTCATCCTTTATTTCCTTTACTGGTGGACTTTGACATCAGGAGTGCAGATGCACAAACGGGCTTGGTATTGGGGCTACATCCTCCAGCTGCAAGTCACCTCCAGATGGGGGAAAGAGCCATCACCCGCTTTACAGGGAAAACCACCAAGCTGCAGAGACAAATGTGTCTGGCCTGTCATTGCCCAAGAAGCTCGTGACTCATCCATGGGGAGAGTTCTGATTTCCTAAATTAGTTTGGAGTAAACCAAGCTGTGGGCTATCCTTCCTGTGATCTGACACAACTCGAAACAGATGTCTGGTTTACACTAAAGGTTGAAGCTGAAAACCTTGTGAGTTTGCTTCTCCACAGCAACCATAGGAAAGTTTACCTTAAGTTATGCTGCATATGTGGAAAGTGTTTCCTTTGAGTGCTGTTTTAAATTAGGAAATGGCCAATTCAAAACCAAAAAAAACCTGTGAAAATTACTGTCACAGAATGTCATCAAAGCAGAAGACATAATATAGACACTGATGTGGATAATGAGTTACAGCACTTTTGCCTGGTATTTAATGCAAGCAAAATTCAGAAGGCTGGGTTTGCCTACTCTGGAACATAGCTAATATGTCACTAAATGGGTGACCTGTAAAGAGAAACCAGAGAAAAAACAAAATGCAAAGCAATTTGATATTTCAGGCAGGCCCCTTGCCTGCTCTCTTAAAATTCAAATGGTAATTAGTGATCAGAGCTTTCTTCACCCAAGAGAATTAAAGGAACAGGGGGGAAAAGAGTCCTTGAAGCTCTGTAATAAACAGCCCTTGTGAATAGCTGGGGCAAGGATTGCTGCAGTCCCCTCCCTGTTCCTGCCCCACAGCCTGCCTGCGGCTGAGCTGACTCCCAGCTGGGCAGGGAGGGCTGGCCAGAGGTGCCCTGGGAGCCAGGACTGGGACACTCTGGGGTTCAGGGCTGGGAAAACTCTTTGGCTCTCAGAAAATGACCTGGGCATACAAACTCACGGAAAGGAACATCTACATTTGGTGAATATTTGTAGCAGAATCTTCTAGCTGGGAAGGGAGTACCTCACCTGGTTATCTGCTGGTTTGGATAGTGAGTTCGGGTGAATGATTTAAAAGGGACAAACCTGGCTCAGCTGTGTTGCTGCAGTGAAATGAGGCAGTGCCCGGGAGCCCAGGGACTGCAGGCTTGTGCTGGGCCCCGGAGAAGCTGGGCTGGGGTTACACTGGAGCATGAGGGGCTAAGTCAACTTTGCTTTTCCTTGAGTTTCTGTGGGCAAATCATGGTGGTTAAGATATTAATGCTGAGTATTGCTGGTCTCACAGCATAGGAGGGGAAACTGAGGTACAAGGCTTTGGAATTTACCTCTTGAAATCACAAAATCTATGGGAGAGACAAGCTGAGTTGCTGGTTTCCAAATCTGCACTCACAATTTGCCTTGCTCTCTCCCTAAAGACACACCTATGCCCTCAAAATTCTTGCCTTTTTTGTCACATTTGTCTTCACTTCCTTGAAATAAATATATAATCAAGCAATGTGTACACTGGGCTCAGTCAGATACTACTCAGTGTTTGAGGGCCTGTAACTATTATGTCCCAACAAGACAGACACTTCCAGTTACTGACAGTTTTGATAAAATGTAATCTCAAACTAGTTAAAAACTGTTGAGAATATCTCATGAAATCCTATGTAACTAATAATGAGGATAACTGAGCATGTGATCTCAACCAAATCACTTATGCACTTTGTGCATCAGTGGCAGAAAGAGGTCTAAAAATCAGATTCCTGTATGGCTAATTTTTAATGATGCTGCTGATATAAGCATTGGATTAAAATATTTTATATTTCAACAGAATTAACTTTCATCTTCCTGCACAGTTGCCATTCTCCCCTTCCAAAAAAAAAAAAAAAAAAGTGTTTCCTGCCACATAGAAAGAAAAGTTGCATATCAGAGGGGGAGGAAAGTGGCCTTAATTTCCCAGAGTAGCCAGCGACCCTGGATTCCTCTCTTTTTCTTCAAAGAGAGGCCTTTCCTGAGACAGACCAAGTGGCTGCCCTGAAAATGAAGCCATGTTTGTCTTTGAATAGATGTCAGAGATCACAGTTGGTTTCGAAATTTTAGGGCACCAGCTATCTGCAGTGGCACTGCCTGATAGACAGTGCAAACAGAACAAAGAGGGTCGATCATTTGTTATCTGCTTTTATTTATATTTATTGTAGCCCTTCTCTCTAACGTGTACGTCTGTTTGGAGAGAAACGTCACTTCCTAAATTGAGCGTGCTCCTTCAGGTATGTGGTTTCTCCTGAGAAAAATACTCCATTTGCTTGAGAAAGCTCCTGTATGCAGTCTTATGGTATGACCTGATTTTTACTGACTCTGGCAGGGAATGGAGGCTGTTTTGTAAATTCATCTCTATTTTATGTAGACTTTTGAGCGTGAGTGGAACTTTTTAAAGCTGAGCATGTGGTAGGTGAAAGTCTTGTGGGCACCTGGATGGGAACTTGTGATCTTTGCTGAAAAATATCCTGTGGATATTACCCACCCAGCCCGCTGGGGTACAGGGTCTATGCATCCTTAGGGAAAAAGGCTTAGGGGTTTGACCCCACTGGCATTCACAAACAGAGCCTCGTGGATTTGTATGTGGCCCATGAATGTCTGCTGAAGCTTTGCATCAATCACAATTTATCTACCTCAGCTCAGAACAGTCATCCCCTGCCATCTTCTCTGGGTTTCTTTCATCTAATCAAAATATTTATCTACCCAAGCAAGAAGTAGAATGTAAGTTGGCTTTATTACCGTAGTGACGTTGAATGGTTGGTTGCTGGGTGACCTTGCTTCTGATTTTATGGTCTAGGCCAGCTCTGGCAGCAGAGAGGTGTGGCCACGTACTTCACTCTGCTGTCAGGCTGCTCCTGAGATGATCGGAGGTTCAGTGTCAGCTCCCCTTCGGCGCCTGGGAAGCTGTAAACGTTTGCCATTTGCTATGTGAAAATCTGGATCCACCAGGAAGGGCTGAAGGAGATAAATGCCTGACAAGAGGAACTATTAAGGCTTAAAAGAAAGGCCAAGCTCTGTGAAATCCAGCACAGAACCAGGATCTGCAACCTTGGATTAGACCAGTGACCGTAAAAGCGACATGTGACTAATTGCAGGGCTTTCAAAACTGGGATACTGGAGCCTGCATGGTTCGCTTTGCTTTTGCTTGGAGGGTAATTTAATGTTTTTCATTGGAGAACAAAGTTTTGCAACTAATCAGACATGGAAGAAAATGAAGGAGCAGATATTTTGGAAACCAGCTCTGTCTCTAATGGTCCTTGGTGCAAGGTGAGAACTTTTATTCTCCCTCCTCCCTCAGTCACAGAAAATATTATCTTTCTGCTGTTTACAAGTGATTTCAGTAAACCATTGCCCTTGGACCAGACTGAATGCAACCTCTGCATCAGCTTTGTAAACAACTTCAGAAATTCCTTAGAGCAAGGCTGTGCTAAACATTAGGAACAGAGATGAAATGGTGATGTGTGTGGTTAAGTGACTGTCATCCACCTCACTGGATGACAAATATCTGAGTAACTGTAGGTTTCTGTGCTGTGGAAACAACCAAAATAGTTTTTTTTTTTAGGTACTTGGAGAATCCAGAAACTTCCTATAATTTTAGCAAAGCCACTACTTTAAGATTTGCAGGTCAAATATGTTGAGTAAAACCATAGCAAGCATAGGGTAAGATAAGCATTAACTTGGGCAAACAACTTGACAATTAGCTGCATGGAACTCAGTGTCCAGCAGCAATTCCTCCTACTCCCCCAGAGCTCACTTGAGAGCATTCAACCTCCCGAATGGGTCAGCTGTGCTTCTTGTCAAATCCCAACAGTGACGTTCAGAGATTGTTTTCTGTTTGCTTGTGTTTGTAATTTGATCTCATGTAATAACATTGTCCTCAACTCACACATAACCACGGGGATAACTCTGACATCCTGCCTGAAAAAAAACACCTTGTTGATTCCTGTGCTTGATGTTTGAAAGATTTCCAGTTTGGACAGGTTAGCGTGTTTACATTAACCGCATCCTGTTACTTGAAATTACAACGTTACCATTTTGCAAGTTGGACATTCTTACTTCCATTTTGGTTTCCCCAAAAATACTGGGGTTTGTTATCTTCACAAGTTTTGGAGGGGACTGGTAGAAGATTTTCTGTTGCCTGTGCTGAGGCCAGGATTTCAGTCCAGACATTTGTGCTATGGAGAAAAAGTCTCTGGGAGGTCATGTAGGAAATGTGCCAGTTTAGATTCAAGCTCAGTATTGCCTTTTCTTCATAGGAGTTACTGGAAACTAAGACAGAAAACTAAGGAGACTGGAAATCTGAAAATATCTGATTGCTTGCTACTTGTTGAAAAATGTTCTTAGTGAATACAGACATGTGTATTTAATGAAAAGAAGTTTGAAGAGCTGGTCAAGCAGAAGAAATACAAACACCTTGTCCTGTTGGAACATCTCAGCATTGATTGCTTGGTGCATCTCCCGTGGCACTGCCCAGACAGTTAATCTCATCAGTGCTTAGGGTCTTTTACTTCAGCCTGTCTAACAAAAACAAAAACCAAAAAAAAAAAAAACCAAAAAAAAACAACAAAAAAAAAACCTGCTGCTGCATTTGCTGTTTGCCATGCTTATTTTTTGTTTACAAAGTTGTAGATCCTGTTAAAAAGGCAGAAGCAACACTCAAAAAAAAAGAAAAAAAAAGGAAGAGAAAAGGGACAAAATAATGAGAGTAGTTTGTAAACATGAAAGCTGAAAATTATCCACCTCAAATATTTGGCAACAATAACAAAGTATGTTCACAGAACTCTAGAGAGGTTTGCAATCAAAAAGTCCGTGTTTTTGCCGTATATATTATTAATCTCAGATCCTGAGTTCTGTGGAGGCGGAGGGCTAGAAACTGATTTCTGGGAGTAATGTGCTCAGTCAGTTTTTACTACA
Source organism: Anomalospiza imberbis (assembly GCF_031753505.1). Taxonomy (NCBI): domain Eukaryota; kingdom Metazoa; phylum Chordata; class Aves; order Passeriformes; family Viduidae; genus Anomalospiza; species Anomalospiza imberbis. The sequence goes on along the minus strand of NC_089693.1, from coordinate 10,035,627 downwards.
TCTGCAAGTGTGTCTGTTGGTGCTTTTTTAGACACAGATTGTAGTTCATGGGAGCCTGGGCAGGATGCATGGTTGTGGCAGAAGAGAATATCTTGAATAACAACATATGCTCTATCATGGCCTAAAAGTTCACAGAGTAGGTGGGGATTTACATACTATTGTTTTGTGGCTCATAGAATATGATTTTCTTTCTGTGAACCTGATGTTTTCTAGTTTTTCCTGTAAAAAATGGGAAAAACTTCCCCCTGCCCTGGGAAAAATCTAGAGGATTTTTTCAACCATATTTTAGTTTTATTGGTTGCAGTCTTAAAATTTTTACTTCACTGTGATAGCACATATTTTTCTTAATAAATATTGAGAAATAATATTGAGAATAGCTCATAATTCAGCTGTTCAGCAACTGCCTTTGCATCTTTCAAGTGCAAATTTGAATTTGCAAATAACTTTGTCTGCCTCTCATTGTGGGTACAAGTGTTACTCATTAGAGCTTTTTGTCAGCATCCCAAAATGTGGTAATTGAAGATCCAGCTACAAATATTTCTGTTTGTGTTTCCTATCTTAGTGTTTAGTTTAAGAGGGTTGAATCTTAAGCAAAAGTGTGTTGATGTTCTTTTGTTTATGTTTATTATAAAATCATAAAATACTGTCATTTTCTGGGGTTAGCCTGGGCTGTGCCTGTGCTGTGGCTGAGCACGGAGACCTGCACGTGGGCTGGCTTGCACCAGGGCCAGCAGGGCCTTGCTGTCATACCATTCTAAATGCACTTACAGGTTTTTAAATGAAAAAGAATGGGTTAGTTATTAACTTGAAGAAATATCTGATTTTAGAGAACAGAAGATTACAAAACAAACTGGATTTTCACCAGCTCCTGAAGGGCAAACAGTACACTATTCTCCACATTTCCCTGCAGTGTGTGTTTGTGTTGAAGCTTTTTCACTCTCATAGTACTTGATGTAAATGTTAATTAGCACTCCAGGGGAAATGTGTTAACAAATGTACCTTTGACACAGGTCCACAGCTATGCTTTGCTCTGTAGCTGCAGGCTGGAAAGATTAGCTGGCAAAGTAGCTGGTGCAGCTTTTGAGGAAACTTCAAACAGGAGTTCAGGGGAGCTTGCTGAGCACTCAGACTTTGCTGCTGTGCTGCAGCTCGGGCTGCTCTTGCTGAACTACAGAAGTGGTGCTGGCTAAAATGTGAGCACTTCTAAGAAAGAAGAGCAAACTCCTAGAAAAGGGGTATTTCTAACCATTAACAGGTTTCAAATATGACTGTCTGGGCTATGGCTTTCATGTGATGAAGACAAAATGACTTAGCACAAACTTCGTGGCAGAATTTATTCCTTCTCCTTGCCCAGTGCTGAGCTTGATTAGCAATAAATAAGGGTGGTAAAGTAATTCCTGTAAGTTGTTAGAGTAGAAATGCACAGTAGTGCATTCATAGACAAATTTACCTCATCACTGTACTTCTTTGCCTTTCCATAAACAGCAGGGCAGAGATTCAGAAGTGGAAATCATTCACAGGCTGGGATTTTTCAGCAGTATTCAAACCTGCCTCAACTCAGGTTAGCATGTAGATATAGTGGTGGTTTCTGGCCAGATTAATTCCAGAACCTGCCATGACTTCTGTGAAAACATATGCAGAGCCACTTCTCAAGACTTGGGTTGTTCAGCTATTAATTTCTGTGTGGCATCAAATCCTGATTTCTCCTGCTGAGGAACAGCTCATATTTAAGACACACTGAGAAGAGTCCAAGGCTATTACCCACTCTCTGGAAGTGAGGTTGGTGATTTCAGCCCAGCCCTCCTGAAACTGGTCTGGGGTTTGCAATAGTGATGAAAACCCTGCTGCAGGAGCATGCCTGTGCCTCCAAGAGCAAAGGGAGAAACTGCTGTTGGGAGTTCTCTCCTTCCCTGGAATAGGATGTTGCATGAAGGATGCTGGTGTTATCACATGGCTCTTGATCAGCTGGGCTAACCCTGGCACCCTTCTGGTGCTGCCCAGTGGGTATTTACAAGAAGGCTTCCTACTTTTTTCCTTCCTGTAAAATGGGTTGCTTTTTGGCTTTTGTGGCCCTATGGGGAGTTTCAAGCCAGTGAGCTGTTGCTGGTAAGGGGCCATCAGCCTTTGTTTCAGAGCTGACTCTGAGGTTTTCAGGGACTTCAGCAAGAAATAGGAGGGTGAGCAGAATGTGAACTAGTGCATATCTGAGTGGTGAGCAGCCCACAGGACATGGTTCAGAGCCCCTGGGCAAGCCTGACCTCTAAGTAGGTCAGCCATGGAGAGGCATTGCTGCTTTCTGCCCACCACGTGTCCAGGCTACAAGTGTGAACCAGGCTGTGCAGAGTGTACTTGGGCTCTTTGTCCCAGCCATGCCTTCAGCTGGGCTTGGCCTGTGGGCTGGGACAGCCCTGAGATGCTTTCCTGGCAGAGGGAGTTCATGGGAGCACTCTTATTTTGAAGTGCAGGTGAAAGAAATACCAACCTTTTTCACAGTGGGAGATCTCCTCACTTTGAATTGCTGCTAAATAAACGTGGCCTTGACTGGGTTAAATATATCCAAAACTACTGGATGGAAGCCCTCTGGCAGGGTGCTGCCTGAAGATGCTGCTGCTTGGGAAGAGAGTTTCCCTGTGTGAAGCAGCTCCCTCCTTGCCCCTGCAGGGAGCCCCACAGGGCAGAGCAGCAGCACCCCAAACCCAGCGAGTGCGAGGCACCGAGCAGGGATGGGGAGCCTGGGGAGGCACCCACCACCCCAGAGCACCTGAGCCTGCCCCAGAGAGTGCAGCTGCTGCTGCACTGACTCCAGCAGCCCCTCTGTGAGCATGGCTGGGTTTTGGCATCATCCAAATGCCTGTGAAGTGGTGACAGAGGTCAGACCTGAGCTACGCTGGTTGGTGCCGTGGATGTGCTAAATCACTTCATTAAGAGTGATGAGCTGGATTAGCATCTGGCCCTGCTCCTACTGCAAAATTCCATGTGGGAGATGCTGGGCCGTGGGTTTAGCTGCCCAAAGAGGAAACAGCACATGGCACCTCCAGAGTCAGCTAGTGATAGGTCATAGCCAAGCAGACTGTCTGCTTCTGTATCCTCTGGCACTGGAAAAGATAGAATTAACTTTTATTGTTAAAAACCCTTTGTTTCAATAGCCCCCCTTCCCACCTGATTGCAATTAGTTTTCTCAGCTGCTATACTTTTGCTGTTTGTTTCTATATTCATAAATCTTGTCTTCCAAATATTAGCAACAATAGATATACCAGTCAGCAATTGTCTAAGATCATGTAAAAATTGAGACTTTAAGGACAGCAGTTCCACCCAGAGAGTTGCTGTCTATCTGGCTGCTTTGGTTTTGGCTCTTTCTGTAAGTAATCTGACTCCACAGTATCCAGCCAGGGGTTAAAATTCAGTTCAAGACAAGTGCAAAACTCTCTCAGGTTTTGATAACTTGTTTGCTGTCTAACTCAGCAATAATCTGGTTCTCACATTCGAGTAAACTGATCACCCAGCAGGAACTGGACTTCTGCCTTGTTGAAGGATGAATGTTGCTTTAGTTGCTCAAAAGGAAAACATACAAGAAATGCAGAATCCTTGTTGACCCAACAACTGAAAGAAACATCACAACATTTCCTAAATCAACACATGGCAATTCTCAAAACAAAGTCTGAACAGCAGCCAGAAGCTTACAAGGCAGGAGATAATGCTGTGACCAAACTGAGACCTTGAATCTTCCCTGCCTAAGCCATGGGGGTGAGCTGGGAGCTCTGTCTGGTGATGTTCACTTGTGTCTCAGAAGATCTGCTTGTACATGAACTTGCTTTGCAGTCAGGAAATTTAATTATTGCTTCCACAGTAGCCCTCAAAGAGTACCCTGTGCATGAAATATGCATTCATACCTGATATGTCCCATAATTTCTTCTGTTTCCGTATATGGAGTTAAGGTTAATGTTCCATACACTGTGGACAAATAGTAGTTGTCATGGGTACCATAGTCTTGAATTTCCCTGTCTCCTGGGTGACTAAATTCCCCACAGTAATTTTACTTTATTGGTTTGTTTCTGTAACTCCTTATTTCCTTGGTTTGCTCTCCTTGAGGACATTTCACAGGCTGCTTGGATCTCCTCAGGCTTTTGCAGTTTGTACACCAGTTTCAGGAGGAGTCGAGTGTTTTTTACAAGGTGTGTGCAGCAGCAGGAAGCAGCACGGAGTGAAGCCCCCCAGGGGCTCTGTGAGCCCCAGGCTCTGCAGTGCATACCCAGCTTGTTGAAGTCTGGGCTGCTGGAAATCCCCAGCCTCACTGAACACCTGTACAGCTTCAGCATTGCATTCCTGCTGCCATGCTGTCTCTGTGCTGTACAGTGCACCTCCTCATGTCCTGTCTGCAGGAGATGTGGAGAACAGCTTTATCTGTTCTCCCCGGGAGCCTGGTGCTGGTAACAGCCAGAGTGAGCGGTCAGCCTGCCTGCTGGACTTCACACGGAGACTGTCGGCAGCAATCTGATGGGCTTTGCGAGTTTCTGTCTCTGGTCCTACAATAACAAAAGGGCTACATTTGGCTGATGGGATTTGGGGGCTTTTGCAACACTGCTAGCTGCTCTGCCAGTGCTTTACAAACCGTTCAGATGTTTAGGTTTATTCCATAATCCTAACCCTCCAGAAAATGGCATAAAATAATATTGACATGGAAACAACAACCTATGAAAATGCAGACTTAGCTGGTAAGTAAAATGAGTAAGTAGATGTTAAATGCTAAATTTTATGCAACAGGCATAAAAAGACAGTGGGAGCTTTTGCTGTTTAATATGAAATGTTCTATAAATAAAGGTAGGTGGCTACATATTGACAGAACTGGTCACCCCTAATTTAAGGCATGTCATAGGCAGTGGAAAAAGTGTTCCCATAGACCTGACTAATGTGGATAGAAATAGAGAGCAATTTGGAAAACTAAAGGTAGAATGGCAACACTGTAAGTGCAGACCCTGCAGGCTGGATGTCAGTGCCACCAGCTGAACAGCGCTTTCCTTCAGCAGCCTCTGTGGTACTGAGCTTGATTAACTGGCACTGGTTCCTCTGAAGTCCTGATAATTAAAGCTGGAGTGTCATCTGCATTGTAATTAATATGCTTCTCTGCACCTAATTCATTCTGACAGTATAGATTAATGATGGTAAATGACCAACAAGGATTTATCATGAGATGATTCTTAGTTCTACAGGCTGCCTCGGACAATTACAGGAAGCGATTGTTAACGTCAGGCTATTGTCCTGGTGTAATGGTGCATGTGCATTCTCAGCGTTGTTTTGCAGTAAAACCCATCCAAGGGCTTCATAAAGATTCAGTTATGGCCCCTAAGAGGCTGAGCCACCCTTGTAAAAGTGGGAAAGGGGAAGCATAGGCTGGTGATACCGCGCTGATTTTTCAATATCCCAGTGTGTGTAGTCTCCGCAGATACTGGCAGGAGCTGAGATTGAGCACTGTTTCTGCAAATCAGATGCTTTTGTAAATATAATTGTGTTGGGAGGTTGGGCAACAGGGTCAGCTGAGCAGTGGGGTGCACAGCTGGGGCTGGGTAGCCCTGTTTGTTATCAGTGCTCTTCCTCTGTGGCAGTGCTGGTGTCTCCTCCATCGGTGCCATGGGGAAGAAGGACCTTTTTCTACAGGACCACAGTAACTCAGCAGTCCTGTCTGCCAAGAACTGCTGTGCATCTGAGCAACAGCCTCAGGAGGGGTCATTATTTTGAACTACCAAAACACACTATATAGAAGAGATGCCCCCTCAAAAGAAGGTACTGAGCACTCTGAAAGCTTAGAGCCTCAGGAGATTTCACTAGTCAGGCTTGCAAAATCTTGACTTTCAAGCCAAACAGGTCACAGCTGGGGGACACCACCATGTCATGCTAAGAAAAAGGTAATGAAAAATGATATAAATGAAGTGAAATTTTCCAAAGCATATAAGGTGCTCAAGCTCTGCTTGCTTCTTGCAAAAAGTGGTTTCATCATTACATTTTCTTATAATAGCTTCCTTGTGTACACAAGGAACTTAACCTGGCTTGTTTAAACTGCATCACGCGTTGCTGCAAGAATACCTGATTAACAAGATGATCAATGTGTGCTGTTCCACTTGTCAGTCAATAGGAATTAATATGCAGGAGACTAGTTCAGAAATGAGAGATTATAATGGACATTTGCTTTTCTTTGTGCTGAAGGTTGCTGCATGAGCAAACAAGTGCTGATATGATGAGCTGAGCTCCACTGCCTCCCCTCCCTATGGCTGGTATTTTCCTCACTCTTTGACTCTTCCCCCATTTCTACCAATCCCAAACTCCCTCCTAGGAGTGGTGAAGCTCCTTTGTGCTTGTAGTAGAGGCCTGGGATTTTTTTTTCCCTCTGCCCTTGGGATGTTCCTGGGAGTGTCCCTCCTGTCAGTCCCATCCAGCCTCTGCAGCACTTTTTGCAGTGCTGGCCATGAGCATGTGGTTGGCTGAAGCTGTCATTGACCCCAAATGGACCCGAGTCACTCTCTGGTGTGGTTGATCTACCAATGTCATGTACTCAATGCCAGACTAAGCACAAGGCTTAACTGCAAGTGGTTTTAGTGTTTATCGGAAAATATTGCTCCGTTTTGCCCATGCTGCCCTGGGGACAGCAGCGTGATCCTGGTGGCTGCTGGTTGTGCAACAGTGCTCCCTGTGCCGCTTCTCTGCACTTGAATGCCATCGTATCTTCCACCAGCAACCACATGGGGCAGGTAACAAGACCCGAGCAAATAAGAAAGGAGGGAAAAGAATGAAAAAAACAGAAACACCTTTTTTCCTTCCCGTCTTCTTCTTCCCCCTAGTAACAAAATCTATTGGTAAGTGGGTGTAGCTGACCTGTCCCTCCTTCCCCAGCCTCAGAGAGATGGTGATGAGGTAGCTTTGGAGGGGAGGAGTGTGTGGATGAAAGAGGAGGTCTCTGGGGCACCATGGCCATGGAAACATGCAAAGTTGGTGTTAGTGTTTGTTATTGTTGGCTACAGAGATGCCTGTTCTGCACCTTGAGCCCTGAAGGAACTGGGGTACATCTGAAAGGGTTTATCTGTGAATAAGAAAATAGGGATTGAGAGCAGAGCTGGATCAATGGTGAGTTTTTTTTTTTTTTGTTTGCTCTCTGACCCTTTTCCCTCAGCTATGAAATATAAACATAGGTCTAATAAAACTAAAAGCAGAGATTGCTTTGGAGAAAATAGAGGAGGCTTAGGAGGAAAATTCTTAAATTTTGCAAAATGTTGTTTTTCAGTCCCAAAGAAAATGCCTGCAGTTGCTTTATAACTGGTTTCTGTTTGTCCCCTTTCATTTTGGAAAAGAAAAATCAAACCCAACCCATTTCATTTAGAAAATACCAAAGCAAAACATTTTACAGAACCATAGAATAGTTGAGGTTGGAAGGGTACACTGGTGATCATCTAGTTCAACCCCTTTGCTCAAAGCATATTTGAATATGCTATACATTTCTGTTTTGAAATTTTATCTGTGTCCACAGTAATTTCCTAAATTTGGCCTGAATTTCTAAACAGATCTGTGTACCCATACTGTATTTTGCAATCAACTTTGTATTTACTGATTTTTATTTTCTTAGGCTTTTATTTGGGAAATCTATGTCCTCTGTGCTAGGCTGGCAATGTATGCTGTCTTCAGACTCCCTGTAGAAATCCAGGTGTCATGGATTCCACATAGCTTCTCTTTTCTTCTTCCATATAGCTTTATATAACCACAAGTGTTTGACTTTATTTTTGCTTATTACAGCACACTTGTGACTTAAAAAGATGTGGACATTCATGGGAGAAAAACATTAGCGTTTATTATAAAAGGTAGTAATATCCTGTCTGGTTGGCTTCCTACCTGTGTCCATACATAGAAACAGAGAGTCATTTAGGTTGGAAAAGACCTTTAAGATCATCAAGTCCAGCCATAAAACCAACAAGTCTACCACTAAATTGTGTTCCTCTCATCTCCAAATGCTGACCCATGTCTGCCAATGATTTACTAAAGGCACAAGGTAGTGTCTGTCATTTATCCAGTAACTTTTTTGCCAAGTTAAAATAAAAAGCAGCCCAAAACTGAAAGAAATGCAAAATGTTCATAGCACAAAAAGAACAGCTGAGGATGCAGAAATATGAATGAATAGGATGCCTCAGACTTGGATGTCCCTAAAAGCTTACACAAAGCCTAAAAAAAGGTTGCTTTGTGAAATCCATTTGTTGGTGCCTATGACAGTGTCCCCATAGCACCCTGTGGGGTTTGACACCTGAATTCCTACTGGTTGGGGTGAGTGCACTGTCTGAGATGCCATTTTGGCAGAGATGTTTAATGGTAAATGGTGTGATTTGGACACTGGCTGGAGCAACACAATTGGATTTGTCCCATTTGTGGTCACAAAGTGCTGTGGGTCAGGACTGTGGAACTGTCACCTCTGAATGAGAAATGCCCTAATGTCAACCTCATGGAATGGAAACCCCTCACTTCCAGTACAGCATGAAACTTGTCCAGTCTTTGTGAAATGGAAAGACAGTAGTGAATCTCAGAAAATGTAACTCAGCCCTATAATTTTTTTTTCTTTTATCAAGGATTTAAATTTCCTTTCCTGCCTTTTCTTATTGCAAATTAAAAAAAAAGGCTTAAACTTCAGGGTTCCTTAGCAAAACTATTCCCTCATGCTTTCAGCTGGAGCAGTTTTCCAACAGTGACATGAGCTCACAATATGTTAGTCTGACTCTAAATAAGAATTTCCAGGGTTGGCTGAAGATTTTGGCTTAGTTCTAGAATAAACTGCTTCAGAAACCTTTCTGGAGTGGATTCTGGATAACCTGGCACCATTTAAAGGATTAAAAACTCATGCATAATTTGCCCTTTCAAAACACTCAAGGCTTTTAAATTTCTCACCCCAGAAAATATCTTTCTTTTCATCAAACATCAGATGTTTCCAATTGCTTCGTTCTATTTTGGTCACTTAGTCTCTCTTTTCCTTCCCATGCATGACTAAATATCTCCTTTAGATCAACTTGAAGCCATTCGTTTTTCCATTCATCCATTCGGCCGTGCTGGTTTCTTTCACCGTAGGAATGCCCCATGAATGTCATACATTGAAGGAGCAATATCATCTGTGCAGTCCTGGGTGCGGGAGTCCTTGGCACCAGTTCTGCAGCTTAGTACATGAAAACCAGGACAGCTGCTGGTTTCTGCATGTTTTAACTGGTTCATTCTCTGCAGCCCTGAGCAGAAATGCTCAGGCCATGGCAGCCCCACACAATGGTGTGATGCCCAGGCTTGTGGTCTCATGGTGAGCATTCCTGCTCTGGAGCAGTGGGACTCATTCTGCCTCAGCTCAGCACTAAGCTCAAGCAGAGTGGTCCTTCTGAGGGTCAGGCAGGCTGAGCCTGAGCCAGGACAGGCTGCTCTGGCCGTGCTCCTTGGGAGGGCTTCCTGAGCCATGGCTGCAAGGCCCGGCTGCTGGTTTGGCTGTGCCAGCCGGTCAGAGGCACAGGCTCTGTGCTGTGCACAATTCCTGGCGTGGATGTGGCCTGGGAACAGCTTACCTTACACAGAGGGGACTGGATCCCTGCAGTGAGGTGCAGGTGTCAGCCCTTCTGAAAAGAGGGTGCATGCAAGACCTGCATCAAATTCCAGTGACCAAAAAAGCATCTGCAGCTCAGTCCTGCCAGCACTGAGGCACCTAAATGCAATCTTGCATTTGCCTGGATGTACAGCTTGTACAGCTGACGAGCAGGCACACTGCTCTTCACTAGCCTTGTTTTGTTGTCCTCAGGTTAGAATGAAACTTCTCCAATCTTTGATCTCTTGTATAATAGACAAACACCACCAGATTTCTGACCCATGCGTATGCGACGCATGAATTTTCCTTTCAGTTGACAAACACAGAAGTTGAAATTATCCAGAAAAAAATAAATACCAAGGCCAAGCATAGGGATAGGGTTTGTTTTGGTTTGGGTTTCTTTCTTTTGGTGAAGTAAATAATATGCTGGAGACAGATTTGACAAAGTGAGTGATCCAGATTTTTGTGGCAGTTGCATCCCAGCCCTAGCTGTCATAGCCACAGCTGATCCAAGCTGTGCTGTGTTCTGCAAGGGAAGGAGTCAGGTTCAGACCTGCCAGAAGGGCCTGAGCACTAAACCCTCTGTCCAGAGTGGGATATGTAAAGCTACATTTCCTCAAGACTGCTGCCAAATGACTAATCTTGGACACTTCCAGGCATTCCAGCATGTCTGGTTAGTGGTTACTCCAGCCATCCTAACGTGTTTTTGGGAACCAAATGTCTTGCACACTGAAGTAAGGTGCATATTATACAAGGGGTTCCTATAATGGATGTAAGTAGAGTTAGTGGCCAGTGCTCAGTGGCTTTACATCAAAGATAACCTTGTGAAGAGGCAGCATTTTGTGTATGCTCAAAGTCAGACATGCAGGGGAATCAGATCCCTTTCTTTATAGTTTACTTAGGAGTCATGGACAGTGAGGGATTTTTAAACACAGGTTGAATGAATTAGTCCATTAACTTCTGTTTTCCTTTCCATGCAAGTGACGATTGCCTGTTATGGCCAGAGGTGAGCTAACAAGACACAGTGCTCTGCAATCAGCCACTGGTCAGACCAGATCACACTATTTACAGTAAAAGAGAGCTCAGGCTTTCTGCAGAGAACCCAAGCTCAAACACTATTCTTTTACCTGACCTTGCTTGTTTGCATTTACTGAGGGACTCCCTAAAACTGGACTGTGGTGACTCTTTCATTGTATGTTGAGAGCTGTCTCACGGTATTCTCCAGGGAGTATTCAAGCTTCATCTCATGGGAGTTTCCTTTTTATTTAAGGTGCAACATTATTTGTTTTCAAAACCTAATTATATACCCAGACCCTGACTACGTCCTGTATGTATTTGAATGCTTTCCTTCAGGCAGGACATCTCCCAGAGGCTGCTTCTGGTTCATGTCAATGATCTTTGGGTTTCACTGTACTTTTTACTTCGATGATAAATTATTGTGGTTTCCAAAGGTTAATCATTAGTACTCTGCAGAAGAGATGTCCTGTCTAGATAGTGTGGTTTCCTTTTAATTGTCTTTTTGGATCTAACTTTGTTCTTATACTGTGGGATAATGTGCCAAAGATGGCACTGTGCAGGCTGTGTTGATGAGTTCAACTATGCTACAAAACGCTCCTTTTGATCCTGCTTTTTTTTTTTTTTTTTTATTGTACTCCACCAGCTCCTTTTTTTTTTCCTTATATAGAAGCCCTTTGCCTTGTATCTCCTGGGGCTTGATGGGTTGGATCAGGTCACAGTACTTTCTTGTCTGACTGAGACAGGATGGATATCCAAGAGGATGAGCTGACCTCCATCATAGTTATGTGACGAGGGAGCAATGCACCAGTGAAATTGGCTTCCCAACCCCAGCTAATGCATTGCATTGTCTTGTCTTCATAGGTAACACTAAATTTTCCTATAAATCTATTCAATTTTATGGCTACATGAATCTATTGTATGAATCTTTGTTGAGAATTACAGTCAGTAACCAGTTGTACCAGTGCAAGGAGCTATTGTCATGTCCTAACCTGTTCCTTAAAATACCAGCTGTCCTCACTGAGGAGGCTTAAAAGCTCTTTGTCAGGGTCCATCCACCGTGGCTAGCTAAGCCCAGTTCTAAACTCATACAATTCAACACTGGTGAAGCACACTTCAAAAGAGGACTAAATAGCTGGTTTAAGTGGCAAGAAGTAGGGTCTGTGGGTGCCACCCAGCAGTTTCCTGCCTGGCTGGCTGGGCTGTGGAAGGGTTGGGGATTTTCCCCCTGATTGCCATCTCCCAAGCAGTGCAGTGCCCCATGCCAGGGCTCTGGGCAGCCGTGCTTGGGCTCCCTGACTCCCCTCTGCACCAGGAAAGGGAGAGAGCGCTCCAGCTGCATCCGGCCCGCCCGCCTGCCCACGGGAGGCCCTTGAAGTACAGAACAAAATAAATTCCTTCAATCCTAGCAATTTTCCCCAATGCAGATCAGCAGGCAGCGGGCCTATGTTCTGTGGCTTGCAGTGGGTATCTGTAAGTGTCCCAGGATGCCTGTGTTTGATGACTGTATCCCAAAGCCATGTCTCTGGTGTTTTTCTGTGCCCACAAACAGCATTTGAGAGACATCACATGGAGAACCAAAATCATCTTCAGTGGCTTCAGTGGAGTTGCTCCTGATCCAAGAGCTCCTTGCCTGGGTACCAGCACTCAAGCATTCCAGGTGATCTGGCTGCAGAGAGCACACCAGTACACCTCTGGGCCTGCTCTCCATCCCACCAGGAATGCTGCTCTCCACGGCCTCTTTGAAGAGGAACTGAACTGATATACAGAAAATGCCAACAGTTCCATACTCAAACAAGAATTAGGAAGTCTTTTAAACAAGCAGAGTTAAGAAAATAGATGGAGATGAGAATTGTTTCCTTGTACAGCTGTGTAAAGGTTCTTTCTGGGTTTCTGAGCTTCCTCAAAAGTGTCAGGTTATTCCCCAAATACCCATCAGATATGAATAAACTCACTGCATGTGTCTCCACAGCCACCAACTCCTTTTTCTGCAGTGGTTCCCCCTTAGTAAAAATCTGGGAGACATTCCTTTCTAGGAGCAAACGTGCTACACTAAATGTCATCTCACTTGACTGTTACTAGCATTTTCCTGATAAACTGACCTTCAGAGAAATGCACTCTTATCAGAAAGCTGTTTTGTTTAAAACCTTTTAGATGATCATTAGTCAGCTGAAGCTTTTTCACTGGTGCAGATCAAGATGTGCTGTCTCTAGGAGAGGCAAAGTGTTGCTGCACAATCATATGTTATGTTGCACTTGAAAAATACAGAATTTTACTTGGCTATACTAACTGTCTTAAATATAGGATTTCCCAGAAACCACTGAAGCTTCAAAAGGTGGAGACTTTGATGAAAGAGGTCAGATTACAGCCTTGCTTCTGGGCAATGACAAATACGTCCCAGGGCATTAAGAGCAAATCACTCAATATTTTCCCATCTCTAAGGAATTAGAATAATAAATCAACTAGTATTTATGATGTGTTCCAGTATGTCTGTGATAGGGCCATGTAACTTTAGATAAAAGAAAGTTTACTTTTATTTGTTATTAAGAGAAAAAGGAAGCAGTACAGCATCTGTTCTAGAAGAAATCCATGGTTTCTATAATCTTTTCTGAAATTCTTGTCTCACTGAAGTGGTTAACAAAGTTTGGATGTAATGTATTCTAACCTAATGTGCCTAATTTAGCTGAACACTTTAAATTCTTTCAGTTATATGGCTCCGGTCTGTCTGTTTTTGTTTTACCTTTTTTTCCACTGCTGAGCTCCATAATTGTTCCTTTTAGCCACAGTCACCTAAGGTCAGGCTGTACCTTGCTAAGGAGCTGAACTGCAAACAGGGCTAACTCAATCACGTGTCTCCAGCCCATTCCTGTTATTAATCCTCCCCACTTCTGGGCCTAGCACTTGGCAGAGCAACTAAAGCAAACTTTTTATCAGAAGTTCACATTCTCCTCAAGTGGAGGAAGAGCTGGGTAATTCCTGCCATTTTTTTTTTTTTTTTTTTTAAGAATATTGTGATGTGGGAGCTACCTCAGGTTTATTTCAACAATGCTGGGGGCACAAATGTATTGAAAAAACATTGTTTGTGCAATGTGAATTTGGTCTGATAAAATTCTGTTTCTCTTCCCAAAATGTCTTTCAGAGGGCTTTCATCAGTAAATATGCTGTAATTGTAGCAAATATGATGCTGGTTTAAACTGATGAGAAAATGGCCAAAGTATATGCAGTTTATACTCTGACAGGAAGCTGGTCTGGGGATTTAGGTTTTGTCTGAAATATACTGCACTGCAAAGAATTTTTATTTTTGTTTCAGTCTCTGTGTAGAAAAGTCCTGCTTAATTTACTTTCTCTTACTCATATAATTTTTGCAGTCTTCATCTCAGCATCTGTTCTTTGTCTGTTAAGTTCATTGCATGGGAGAAGACATTGCAGATTCAGAAAATCCAATTGGAAAGGAGAGCAAGGTTGATATATTTTGCCCCCAGTGCCTCTGGGAAGCCCAGTGCTGCCAGTGCCTTGTAAATACAAAGGTCTAACTCAAAATGCTATGCTGGGATAAAGGTAGGATCAATCTGCCCTAATTAGGGCAGCTCAAATAGCAGCACCAGATAAATGCCTCAGATGGGAAAATATAACTGTAATTCTTAGTGTGTTGACAATATCAATAGGGTCCTATATTAAAATAATAAAAATGTGTCATGTGACAAAAGAGTGAGAAAAATTAAAAGAAAAAGATAGAAGTAGAAATGAGGGCTGCCAGGAGAAAACACTGAGTATTTATATATTCCTCATGTAGTATAGAGGGCTGAAGTGAGGTGATGCCATTATGCTGCTGTCAGGATGAGCTCCTCACACTGCAGCTGCCCACCCTGCCCAGGATGCTGTGACAGCCCAGGCACTTTCACAGGGTCCTTGGTATCCCAGAGCCATCTTTGGGTGATAATTTCATTTCTCTCTTCCACATGTTAAGAAGCAGCCAACACAGCCAGCAAACAAGTAAGTATGTAAAATGAATGTGTTTTACAAAGCACTTGCAGTCTAATTTAAACCTGTGTGTCAGTGATTTCCCTGTGAATGTGTAATTTTGCACGTAATTCACACAGTGATGAAAATCCCTTAACTGTCATTGTAGGCTAATGCCCTTTTCCATTCTTAAATGTTCAACAACCTGAGCTGACAGAATAGTTGGCATTTTTCTGGTTTGTTTTCTAAAAACAGCATCTACATGAAAGGAGTTGAAGTATGTACACCTACAGTTTGTCTCTGAGCAGAGTGCTTCCAAAATAGCCCTTGTATACTAACTGTTTTCTGTTATTCAGCTTATAATATTAATAAAAAATCGAATGGAAAGGCTATGAGGAATGGAATTTGCTATATTGCTATTTACTTCTGTAGTTTTTCTTTTTGATCATCATTACACAATCAGTGAAATACCTCACAGCTGGACCCAGAGTTTCAGCTGTGAGACTGGGCTTCTGCCTAGACCTGAAATTAATTGCAGGTGTACAGGGCCTGTTATATCTCTCCTCTTTCAGTCTCTGTGGGGGGGTTTGGTAGAGACCTGAAGGGTGCCTTGTTTAATCAGTGGCAGGTGTAAGTCCAGGATAACTGTTGATATTTTTGGGGAAAACCTGCAAGGGTAGGCAAGAGTTTCCTGATATCCCTCTCCCAGAACTTCCTAAAAATTCCCCCTGGGTGGCAGTGAGCAGCAAGGTTTGCTCACCTGTGTGTGATGTATGGGTGAGTCAGGGCGCTGAGTGAAAACTGATCAAGTAAGGTGGCAACTCTGGGTGCAGGATGTGGGGAATAATCCTCGTGCTGCCCAGAACTGATCCTCTGGAGAACCACAGTTGCCCTCACTGCCTGCCCCTCTGCAGCACCAGTCTGTGCAGTCTGCACTAGGTAAGCTGAGTTTAAACTGTTCTCTCTTGAAATATTTTTTCTTGAATACATGTATTTCTCCCCAGAGAAAGACTGATTTTTCTGAGATTTGCTGTTCTTCCTGAAAAAGAAATGTGTCTGTGTTTAGAAAAAACTTTTATTGTGAGATTATCTTACAATAGCCATGTTATGTACATACTTTTTTTTTCCTTCTCAATTTACTTCCCCTCCTAAAAGGCCACATAGCTTTTCCCCTGTGAATCTGTGAAATGCAGAGTTACTTAGTTTCCTTCTAAAAGGATAATCAATTTAGATCAGATTTTTGAAGTCTTAAAGACTTGGCTTTATTTTAAAAAGTGGCTATTTCTTTTGGTGCCCAAGACTGCCAAAAGGAAAATGTGACTTTTAGGTGTTTATACCAGCTGAGCAAAAGGGAAGCAGTCTGCATAGGGTCTGAAGAGATGTCATGTGCATGATATGATCCTGACCTTCTCAAACCACTCTGACACTTGCCTAATGAACTTCCAAGAATGCAAGGAGGTGAATATATCTTCAACTGCTCTGTCCAAATTAGTATACTTGTTGTGGTAGTGAATTTAAGAGTGATTGTTTTGGCTTGGTTACATGAATTCACTGTGTAGAATGGTTTGCTCCGAAACTCCCCAAAAGCAGAAGTGTAAAGCAGATTCAGCTTGTGGGGAAAGGTGTGTTTGGCACTTGGGCCATGTCAGAGATGAAGGTTGCTCCTGGTTACCTGCAGCCACCAGAGTGAGAGGCCTTTATGTGCAGAGATAGGAAGTGGGGAGCTGTGCCTGGAGCTATATCAGGGAGACAGAGATGGCACTGCAGCTTCTTTCAAGTGAGCACTGATTAAAAAGCCAGTTGATGGAGCACTAGGAACCCACCCCCTTGGGCACAGTACGTGCAGACCCAGGAGATCTTGCTAAGGCAGACCTAAACCATGAGATCAGCCCCCTCAATGATCTGCTGATCATTCCTCGCCCCATCTGTTTGGAAGTCTCTCATGAATTTAAAGAACATGTTTTAGAAGTATTTTTCAACTCTGTTCCCAAAACATTTTGGAGATTTTTTCCCCCTTTTTTTTAGTGCTTGCTATTGTGCTTGTGTTACAGAGCCTGTCAACCCCTGCAGCACCCAGCTGTGCTGGCCATAACCATAATTCACACAAACTGCCAAGTGCTGTTCTGCTTAATATGACAGATCCTTCCGTGATAGTTGTGCTACAGCCAGCCCTGGTGAATGTGTTGGGAAGGATGGTGCCCATGTCAGTAAGATTTATGTTTGTTAGGGCTGTGGTGAGTAAGCCTGCAAGCACTGCCTTCCCCTTTTCAAAAACTCAGAAGATTTATCTCCCCAGCACATCCTGAGTATGTTTCTCTCTTTTTTTAAATAGCTATCCCCAGAAAACCTCCATGGCTTGGTTTTTTCCACCTGCCCTCTCCCTTGAGTGTGGTTTCTCCTTATCTCTCCCCTAAGTTGTCATCTCCTCTTGCAATTCTTGTGGTGTTGCTCTTCCTGCTGCTCAGCTGGATGTGCAGACAGCTATAAAATGGAGTTTACAAGAACCATGATCTGGGGGTGCTGTGCCATGACACCACAGAGATTCTTGTACATTCCTCCTTACAACTGTCTGCATGCAGAACTGCACGTTGGCAAGAGACAAGGACTGCAACTTCCGTGGTGGAGCTTACAGAAATGAGAATACAGCTGGAAAAATAGTTGGAAAGAATAGTATTGGATAAATGCTCTGCCATTGCTGGAAAATCAGAGCCTGATTGCAATGAAAGAGTGAATGTGAAACATTCCTGGAAAAAGGAATATATTCAATTGCACGATCGTCTCTGGGTTACCTGTTGGTGGTAGGGTATGATCCTCTTTGTTAATTAAGGGTTCAGCTTCTTGCATATGCTTGCATATATGCTCCACAGAATGACTTAATATTGGGGAAGGACTGTACACAGTCAGGTATAACTGAGTGTATTTAAAGTTATTATTTTGACACAAAGAAAAGAAATGTACTTGAGAACACAGCTAGGAGCTGTTAAGTATTCAGATGAGTTCCCTGTGTTACATTCAGACAACTTTGTAGGATAAATTCTTCAGTTGTTTCAGTGATCTAAGAACATAAATCTCACAGCCAGGACATGGGATTTTTTGCTATTGTTAATATATAATAAATCAGTCCTCAGTATGACCATGGATGATGTATCTGTTCCTTAAATAATAAATTCAGCAACCATGAAAGCCATCTGTTTTGCAGGTGTACAGTCTAGTTTTAAAGATTAATTTTGAGAGGTTTTCAGCTTCTGCTGTTGCCATACAGCAGGGATGAATTTCTAGCTCCATCTTTTGTTGCTCTCTTTGCCATTCTTCTTCTGTCTGCCTTTGGGAAGGGTTAAGGATGGTGGCACAGGAAGGAAGGCAGGCAGGCTTCTGGCCACTAGCACTGCTGGTTAACTAGGAGCAAACAAGAAGGTAGCTACTGGGCAGGAGACAGTGGGATCCTGGGAGAGGCTCAGGGGCAAGGAGTCTGGATTTGAGAGCCTGTCTTGAGTGAGTATTCCCTCATTAGCCTGAACTGATCTTTTAGCTGCTGGGTCAGACAATAAAGACTAAGAGCTTGTCCTTCCAGCTCTGATGACCAAAGAAAACTGACTTACTGATGGAGGACACAAGTTGCTTGGTTTTTGTTTTCTCTTATTGGATCCAGGCAGGCCACAATGTAATATAGGGGCTTGTGGCATTGGGAACCAATTCAGGAGTCTGAAGGGTCCTGAGGTCACTTTTGGGCTGAGCCTGAGTAGCTAAGAAAAGGATCCAATACTAATAAGAAGCTCAGGGACAACAGGCACTTGTAGGGTGTAAGAATTGGGTATACCACTCCACCTAAAGGGACCAATTGTCATCCGTGGTTTAGTAAATCACAAACTCAAAAGGTTGCATGCTAAATAAATGCAAGCTGGCTTAAAAATACTTAGGAAGAGAGAAGGAAAAATTCTCCAAGAGGGGAACAGCTAATTCTCTATGGCCACAGCTGGCTGCATGGCCCTGTGTATCCAGACAAATAATACTGCTTGTGAAGCACAGGGTAATTATAGGGGAATGGCTGGGGATGACAGTGCTTTGTTCCTCCCTTCCCCACAAATTTTTGGTCAACTGAAGGCGAGGCCAGGCAGTAGGAGCTGTTGGAGGCTGCTTTGGCAGCAGGTCAGGAGCAGCTGGATGATACAGGTGCAGCCTCCTGCATCCTGTAGGTGCTGCAGTCCCTGGGCTGTGTACAGCTCCAGGTTCAAGCACTGGAAAGACATGGCTTAGGGGTGAGCATTAGACACTGGGGAAGGGAGAGCAGCAGCATCTGAAGGCCTGTGCCCAGTGATTAAAGTAGAGTGGCAGAGATCTGCTCACCTTCACTCTGCATCTGCTCTGGAAGCAGGTGCTGCTCCTGGGCAATCTGGGGAGAGCCCACCAAAAACAAAGTAGAGAAAGTGTAATGCTGAGGGAAACTTGAGAAGCATTGGACAGATGGACAGCAAAGAAGGTAGTCAAAGGGGAAAGAAAGTACAGTGGAAAAGGGGGTACATTTTCTCCTAGAAGCAGTGTGTCTATCCTGCTGATCACTTAGCAGTGCAGACTGTGATGTGGAAACTACAGCTGCAAAAGCTGTTCTGACACCAGTTATGATGATGAAGCTTGTATATACATGAAGTATCTGAGCTTTGGACTTGAATGTCTTTAGTGCCAGAGTTGAAAAAGTTGCTGACTTAGGCTGTCTTGAAGGCTCTGATTTCCAAGTGGTACAGACAACTGTCTGTGTTCTGCAATTGCAATTACACAACAGCAGCAGCTGGACAGCCGGCCAGGACATCAGGACAGCCTGCTCTCAGCTGCTTTGGGGCTTTTCAGGACATCAGGAAAGTGATGCAGAAAACAAACTCACTGTACTTCTGTACATTCCAGGAGCTGGGGATGAGCTGTCTCAGGAAAAATTTTACTCTTGTGTCACCTGAAAACACCCTGTTCCAGGATACCTGATGCTCATACACAAACAAGCAGATGTACCCTCGTGGGGTGTAATGCTGATACTCACTTGGGGCTAAGGTAGCATATGTCCTTGTTTCCTCTTCTAGAATATCTTGGGATGGAGAGAAAAACTGTCACAGCTTGCACGTGTCAGTAGTTAGTGTTGTAGAGTCCATTCAGCTGTTTGCGTGCTGGCACATTTCCTACAGTTCTCCTTCTCCCCACTGCCTCCTTCATGGGCTAGAGACCAACAGGATTGCCTAACTTTTCAGAAGCCCAAAAGACACAGTTGGACCATACAGCTGACTTGGGGGGAGAAGCAATTAAAACCACATACAGTAATCTCTTACCAAGATTGCTGCCTGTGCTCACAGGACTGCAGTCATGCTTGCTCTGCCTTTGCTGGACAGACACTTTTCCAAAGTATCCACTGATACTTGTTGTTCATGCAGATGTCAGTCCATCATTCCTTCTGCATAATTCTGCCTGCCCATGTCTCAGGTACTGAAGTATTATCCAAGTTGGATTTTGGCAACAAACTTTTGCTCTGGGCCTTTGCATGCATTTTTGTGTGACTGGACAGGAGTAACTGTCCCAGTGCTCATGCATGAACTCTTACAATGTGCAGTGGGAATTCGTCAAGGTCTGTGTGAAATGGATGGACGCTGCTGATACGTCAAGGGTTTTGCTTATGGAAATGTGGAGGGAGATAGCAGATATAGGGAGTAGTGGGGGATATCTGGGGGGCAGTGTGTTCAGTCTTTTGTCAAAAACATGCAGGACCCAATGTAATTTCTCTGTGAGAAGAATGAGGATGTGGCTGAATAGTGTCTTTTCAGTCCTTTTAAATTTTGACACTTATGTTTTGTTCTCTAAATACTTTGATCTTCCCCAGCACCCACTTGTCTGCAGATGAAGCTGATAACAATCACTCCAAGCTCTTTCCTAGCATTCTTTCTTATTCTGCAGTCCTGAATGAAATTCAACCTTATTATCCGTAAATAACCTTTCTCATTCCCCCAGCTGTCTCCTAGAGCTAGTTCACTTCTGACCTCTCCCTTACTGACTCTGTACTGACCTTGCACTTCCCCCAGAGTCCTAATCTTCCAGTGTCTACACTCCTGGGCTTCCTCTGCTATTTTGCATGATTTTTGTTTTTTTTTTATAACAGGGTCCACCATTTCCTGAGCTGCACTTCAGCAGTAAGTGTGGAAAAGGCCCTTTATCCACAGACTCAATACAGTGCAGTGACAAATTACTACCATTGGCAACAATTTTGATGTTTTCACCCCTTCTCTTTAATTTTAGGCTCTGGTTAAATCTATACTTTCAACTGTATTTTTCTATTGGCAATAAAACTCAGCACCAGTGTTTCCAAATTGTAGAGAAACATGACAATTCCAGTGCCAGTGTCTTGTTCAAAGGGCAGTTTTTTGTCTTTAGTTGAATTTTCCTCAGTGTGACAATAATCCCAGTGATTTTTCAGTGGCTTTTATTAAACTACTAAGGGATTATTCAGTCTCATCCTCCCATTCAAGGCAGTGTGAGTTCTCATCTGAAAATCTTGCAAATGGGTTTGTTTTGGTTTTTGTTTTTTTTTTTTTTTAATGAAGTCAGGCTGTAGAAATAATCAGTAATAACCTGCCAATGGACAGTGGTGGAAGAACTTTAAAAGAGCAAAGTGATCATGCACATCATATCTGCATGTACATTTTCTTGTTTTGTCATGCTGCTATCAAACAAAGCATTTTCCACTCTCCCCAGCATTTGCCTGTCATTTACATTAATTTTTGTATTAGTTGAGTGGGAATTTGTTTGCATTCAAAGTGGAAAGCAGAGATTTTTCCAATATTGATTTTTTTTTAAAATGACACCATGAATTGTACATTTTATCTCAATGTACCTGCAAACCAGACCCATTCGTTTCACAAAGTAAAACTCTTAACTCTAGGTGTCAGCAGTGCAAACTGAATGTGCAGCTCTGAAAATGAAGTTTTGCTGTCTCTGACTCCTCCAGTGCCACCAGAAACAAAGTGCAATAGCAGTTTTGCTGACAGATCCATTAGGGCTGAGGAAGGGAGCCTGCACTTATGCGTAACAGCACAAGTAAGAATTGTAGCATTCTGTTCTTCCACAGTCTTTTGCTAGCTGCACAGAAGTGTGTTCTCATTAATGGCATCTAGTAAATAATGGTTAATGTAAAGGAAAGAATGAGGATGAGATCCATCTCCAAACAGTGCCCACTGTTTCAAATGGGTATGGTAAGCCTTTCCCTTCATTTATTGTTAAATGTTTATATTGAGTGGGTGTCCAAAGTGATGAGAGGGCACAGGAAGCTGACTTCTTTTTCTGGTTCTAACAGGCTCTATAGATCAGCTAAATTAATAGGGTGGATGAAGTTTATGTGACTGTTGCTTATACTTGAAGCTGCACAGTAGCAGAAACATTGGGGAAGGAAAGACTTGATTTTCCAGCCTTTAATGCTAGCAATTATGAGAAGTAAATAAAAGCATTTCTGCATTGCAAGTACTGTGGTTATCCTGAAAAACCACATTTCTCAAAAGCACTGACTTTTGGCTTTGCATCTCTCAACTTTACAAGGTATTCTCATCTGGATCAAGTGATGCTGTTACGTATATGAGTGAAAAGCTGCTTCTTGCCATTCTTGTTGTTCCATAGTCATCACTTATCTGCATGTTTTGTTTTTAATTATGACCTGATGGCATTTGTCATGTAGTTAAGGTACTAAGGTTAAAAGTGTGGCTGTCCTGAATGCACACAAGTGCGTTCCTGCTGAATTGGATTCTTCTGAAACACAATGAGTCTGCCAGGGGACCACAGAAGTCTTCATGGTACAAAACAGAGGAGTAGTTCAAACAGTTTCCTCATGTAACATGTCATTTTCCCCTCTTCAGATGCTGGAGCTTATTGATAAAAGTCATGTCTCTGATATTTGGTTTTCACCATGTTCCTAAATCTGAAATTTAGTTGGGCCTTCCCTAAACTGCTGTTGCCTCTGAGCTGTTCTTCAGCTAGTGAAAACAGGCAGGACCTTGGAGAAGCACCTCTGTGAGTCATTGAGAATAAAGTTAGCAGAAGCTACGAATGACATAGTGAAAAAAGCTAAAGGCACGTGAAGATGCCATCGGGTTGTGTGTGGTCTCTGGTAGAGTACACTGTTGTATGTCTGTCGTTGAACCTGGGCTGCACTTGAGCTGGTACTTCACTTCTGGAACAAAATTGTCTATGGCCGTAACTTGTTTTGCCCTGGGCATGGTGTCTGAAGGGCTTTAAATACAGCATGTTCTCTCTTAAAGTACATGCAGACATCTAGTCTCCCAGCTCATCTACAGGATAAGGAAGCATAGTTACTTTCATATGATATAGAAACTGAAAAGGTTTATTTTACATTCATATTCCAGGAAAAGTCTGCCTGCAGTTGATTTCCCAAGCCCCGGGGCCTGGCTCCACCCATAGCACCATCTTCCCTTTTCACAGGCTTTGCTTTCAACAATATTTTCAAAGAAATTGGCATGGGCAGAGTCGAAAAGGAAAACGATGGGAAGCAACAACCGAGTCCGTTGTCCGGTTTCTGAAGCAGGGCACCAGGTGTCTCACGGGGCAGCCGCTCGCTGGCTCCCCGAGGCGGCGTCCCGGGGCTACCCCGAGCCCTGAGCGGGTGCGGGCCCCGCTGCGGTGCGGGTGCGGGGCCGCGGGCTCGGGCGGGGCTGGCGCGGCATTGGCCGCGGCCGCTGATCTGCATTGACGCCAGCGCGGGCCGGAGGTCAGCGCCGCCGGGCGCTGCATTGGCTCGGCCGGGAGCCGGGGCCGGGAGCCGGGGCAGCGCGGGGGGAGCCGCGGGGCGGGGCGGGCGGGGCGGCGGAGGGGCCGCGGCCGCCGCTGAGGAACATCAATAATAACAAGGTGAGCGCGCCGCGAGGGACGGCGGCTGCGGGGAACCAGGCATTTCCCTGCTGAGGGATGCAGACACCACGGCCCCGGGAACCAGAGCTCTCGCCGCTGCAGCCCTTGCCGCCGGGATGGGACGCTAGGATCGTTCTCCTTCTACTTCTCGCTCTTTTTAATTTTTCTTGCCCTTTTTTTTTTTATTATTTTTTTAATTTTTCCCTTCTCGCCGTTTCGCATCACTTCTCTGCCCAAAAAATCCACCGCATCATGGAGGCCCTTTGATGCGTCCGCCCGCCGCGCCGGCTGCCCCCGCGGCTGAGGGAAGCCCTCCGGGCCGTGCCCGATTCCCCGAGGGGGCTCCCCGCGGCCCGGCCCGCCCCTGCCCCGCGGCGCTGAGCCGGGATGCCGCTGCGGCGGCCGGAGAGCCCCGCTGCCGCCTGACGGGGGGCTCTTCCTTCCTTCCGACGACGGGAACCTGAATGTCACCCCCGCGGCGGCCGCCCGCCCGCCCGCGACCGAGGCGGCGCGGGACGTGCCCAGCGCGGCGTGAGGAGCGCAGCCGGCTCCCCGGGGCGCCCGGGCGGGTTTCGCTTTTCGCTGTTATTTTTTAATAAATCGTTGGTTTTTTTTTTTTTTTTTTTTGGCCCCAAAGCACACCCCAAAGCGCACCCCCGGCACAGCGCAGCGCCGAGTGGGACCGCGAGGAGTGAGCGCGGCTCGGCGGGAGCGCGGACGCGGAGGTGGGGAGCGGCCCCCGGCCCGGTCCCGGGTTAATCGGTAACGCGGAGCAAGCCCGGGTGGAAAATGCGCCGGGCTCCGGGCTCAGGGGAGGAGATGGTGCCGTGCCCCCGGCCGCTCTGAGCGCCGAGCCGACGCCGAGGTCTGTGTGGTTTGGGGCTTGGTTGGTTTTTTTTTTTTTTTTTTTTTTTTTTTTTTTAGCCTTTTTTTTGGTCATTTTTTGCCTTTTTTTCTCCCTCTTTTTTTTTTTTTTTTCCTCCTTTTACAAGAAGGAAAGAAAACGTTATCAAGATTCTCAGATGGCTTAGACAAATTAATAATAATTGTGAAAATACGAAGTCGACCGGTTCTTGATTTCCCCCCTTCCCTCCCCTCCAGCTCCCCAGCCCACTGCTGAGATTGAGCTAAAAGGACCTGTTTCCTGGAGGACGAGAACAGACACGTTTCTGGTGGTGTAGAAGGGACCGATGGCAATGCTTCAGAGTGTAGCGGAGACGCAGGAGAGAGATTCAACTTGTTAACAAAAAAATTAAGCAGGGGCAAAATATCAACGGGAAGGAAAGATATATATACATATATATATATATATATATACACGTATATATATACAATTTAGAAGTATTCCCCAGGTGGCCACAAAGCATGGGCTGTGTTCCAAGCACCAACCTCTCTGACAGCAGAGTGATCTGTCACAGTAGCAATGAGTCTGAGGAGTACAATTTCCCTCACCAGACCAACACAACCATGTCTCAGCAGCAGCAAGGCAACCCCGTCCCAGGATTATTCATTAAATGCTACAACACATCCACTTATGAGGCGAGGACTAATTCCTCTAAGAAAGACAAGAGGGAGAACAGCCAGAGCATGGAGGCAGAGGCCCAGACCGGCAGATCCAATGTTAAGGTAAAAAGGGTGCTAAACACGAGCACTGTTTCTCTCAGCACAGGAGTTGGCTGTAGCGGCTCAGCCCAAGGAGTCTCCCGGCCGTTGTGCGGGATCTTTTCCTGGCTTGGGCTTTACTTTCGTTTGTAAACTAATCAGTGTCTTGGCGACTTTGTAGAGGTACCCAAGCCTCTTTCTTCACTCCACAAAATGAGTTTTCCTAATTCTGGGAAGGAGAGCGATGTTAATTGTCCTCATGGATGGTTGGAGCCGGGTCTGCTGGAACGCGGGGGTCCCTGCGGCCGCGGTGCAGGGGGGGATGCGCGGAGCCCCGTGTCGGAGCTGGGCCGCCCCGCGGGGCTGTTTGTGCTTGTCCCCTTCGGAAGCAGGGGCAGATCGCGCTCTGGAGCGGTCTGCGGGCTGGGCTGATCACTTTACATACCTCTTCCATTTGGAAAGTTGAAGGGAGAGCGGCAGCGTGTTTTGCTCTGGGTACTGATTTACATTAACAACTTGTTGACCTTGTCTGTTGCTGCAAATAGAGTGTTTTTTGCGTTTTTTTTTCCCCCGTGTGTTTGCACCCATACTTTTGAGTAGAGGTATGACAGAAGCCTGTATGGAGTTGACAGACACATACTGAAAAAAATTGTGACTTGTGATTATTTTCTTGGAAGTGAGATAGTTAGTGGTTTGGAGCGCTTGTTTGTCTGTTTGCTTTTTATCTGTTTATTTATGGGTTGTACTTTAGCTCCTAATGTTATACGTTTGGGCTATATCTTTGCTTTTTTTTTTTTTTTTGGAAACTATTTTTATTTTGTAAAAATGACTAGTTGCAAATGTAAGAAAAATCACATTGTAGCAGCCCTGGGGATATTATATAACATGGCTGATCTGTTCTAGTTGCTGTGGTAAGAACTGAGATACACATGCTGTAAATATAAGATACAGGTTTGAGATGCAAGTGAGATCTTGCTGAATGTCAAGTGTTTTGCAGACTAACAGAAATTCTAATGATTTGTTGTTTTCTTAGGGTTTTTACTTGCTTATTAAGACAACTTCTAGAGTATTGACCTGGAATAATTTACTTCAGTTATGTGGGTGATTTTCTTTGATTGTTTTCCTTCAGATTTAGTAATCTTTGGTCATAGTTTAATAAATTTCATAGTTTAAAAAAGTCTTGAAAATTAGCAGACACTTTGAGAGTAGTGAGCTGGTGAGGAATTAACAATACTTAACACAGAGCATGAAGCTGAATGGTGGTGTACTAAACTAAATTTTTGTGTTAACAACACCGCACAGGAAATGAACTTTACGGCCCTGTTCACACGCGATAGATGAGCTCACGGCATGTTTAACACAGCAGCCACGCTGAGGAAGCTTAAGTTGTCATCTAAGTCCTGACAATTGTTTTGCTAGCTGAATTTGTAATAGTGATTATAACTGCATGTTACAAAACCTGAATCAAAAGTAGTCTTTTAAAATTTTTGTTCTGTGAATTTGTCTTCTGTGGGATTGTTTAAGGGGAAAAATCCCTCGAACCTGTTTCTAGAAACACGTGTGGGAAGCAGTCTTAATTTAGTTAAATTCTGTTGTTCACCTTCAAGAACTTTGTACAATTTCTTGTTACTAGGTTTGGATAATTCAGCCAGACACTATAGGTTGCTGTTGGTTTGTATGCATGCTGTCATCTCATTGACACTCACTCAGATTTTTATCACTCAGTCACATTTTCTGCCCTTGTCATCACTCTTTAGCACAGTTCTGTGAAAGTTGGGTTCTGAGAAATTAAAATGGAGTTCTGTTTGTGATCAGTTGAATACAAAATCTGTTGGACACATCACATCTGCACATTTTCATGTGCAAAATCCTGTAATAGCCTTTAGTGCTGTCAGGCAGCGTGGTATTTCTTTCTCTGCTTTTATCATTAGCGTGTGTATTCCGATCAGATTGCAGTGCGAGATAACTGTGCAGTCTCAGAGATTGTGCTGGAGTGAGGGATCACTGCAGAGCAGTTTTCACAGCACAGTGAAGTTGTTTGGAAAGAAAGAAAGTGTGAGAAAATTGAAAAGAATGTGCAGGAGCCTGAAATTCCTGAATGCAAAAGACGCATTGGGCAGGATGTTGTGCTGTTTTGTAATTAAAAGGATTTTTGACTTGAGGAAGAACCATAAAAGTTAGGGTGCTACTAAGAACCATTGCTATTTCTCAGAGTGTGTAGTACACTCTTTATGGCCCCGGGGATTCCTTCACACAAACACAAAATGCTACAAACCTGGTGTGCTTTGGGCACTGGTGGTGTCACCCAGAATTTGTGTGAATCGCCAGTAATCTGCCTGAATGACATTTTCACTTGGTTTCAGGGTGCTTTAAGTTGTTGTATATTCTCAAATTAAAGCCAACAGAATGCTGTGTTAGAGCTATGAACAAAACTTGGCCTGTGTGTAAATTTCATGTTTTCACTTTGGCTGGCATTAATGTTAAGTTTATTAAAACATGTATAATACATAGAGCAATAATATTTACTATTACTATTACTGAATCAGTTTGCTAGCTATAGTGCACATTTTTGAAGTCAGAAAAAAACCCATTAAAAAGTCCTATGTTAGTTGTAAAATGGCATTATATCTATTGCTAATTAGCCCCTGACTTACTCTGGTTTTATGTTCATGTCTTGTATCTTTCTCCTGGTCAAATAGCAGAGGATCATTTTCTGGATGGGTGGTGTGAGCATACTGTATTTTGTCATTTGTGTCAATTTATAAACTGTAGCTAAAAATGTGACATGTTCTTTTCTAGTATGAGGAACTCTAAATTAATCCACCCAAATTTGCAGAATAATCCTGAAAGTGTGTGTGTGCGTGCAGAGGTAAATGCCATAATACCTATTTCTGTTGTGTATGAATATGGTGACAGTATGTGAGAGATGGAAGACCTCTTTTAGGTCATGGCACCTGTATCTCCCTCCTTAATTAGTATTTTCATATGTGGCTTTTATTTATAATTATGAACATCTTGGACTAAGTGCCATATTTAAACAGTGAACGAGCAATGGACACTCTTCCCTTAATTTTCAATGTATTGCCTCTGCAGATTAAACCCTGTACTAGTGAAAGATGAGCAGGACTTGGATGCAAAGACTGGGGTTTGATTATCCAGTGCTACATAAAAATCTCAAGGAAGTTCACTCAAAATTGTGACAGTCTGTTTTTTTTATATATATTAATTATGATTTCCAGATATTTTTCTAGTCGAATTTGTGATAAAGGTACTTGGATTTATAGAAACCTGCTTAAACACCGTTAGAATAATAACTGTTTAATCCATACCATAAGTGGAGTAAATGCTGAAAGGCATAAGGACTTAACGGGCATTTATTTAGAATTGGCTGGGATATTCATAATCATATGCTATCCCAACATCCTGTGTGTGTGTGGCTCTTCTCCAGCGCATTAATACGCACTGTAGCACCTTGATTTTGCTCTGTCATTGTTTTACGTATGTAAGATTTCCTTCCTCTTTCCTTGAGGAACTCTCCCTGTTGGTACATTTAATACAGAAATATGTGCATTTGGGTGCAAGGGGATCAGAGAGTAAATCCATACTTCATTTGTTTGAAATTAAAATTACTCCCAAGTCAGAAGGACCGAATGTGAATTAGTCTTTTGATTTATCAGCTCATGTGGGGCAGCCAGTTTAAATCCATGTCCCTTCAGCCAGTTCGTTTTCTGCATTCAAACCCTGAAATTGCCTGTTAATTTTGCAGTCACTGCAAACTCATGTTGCATAATTCTGCATAGGCTGTATGCTATATGGCACCTGCAGTGCTGAAGTGGATCTTATTTCAGCAGTTAACAGCACGTTATTTAGTCCATTAAGCTGTCTGCTCTTTTACTCCCTGTCTGGTAATTCCTTTCCCTTGGAACACATGAGCACTCCTTCCCTTTCATACTCCCACACTTTCTGTCCATGCTTCCACTGAGGCCATCCACCCTCTCTTGAATCCTCCCTGTTCCCACTGAAACTGTCCTCAATCATTTCCCCGATAAACTTCCCATCACCATTTACCTCCCACTTCCACTGACGTCAGCTCTCCTGTACAGAGATCCTTGCTCGCACTCAGAGGATCCTTCCCACGCTGAGATACATGAACTTTTCTCAGTCTTTAGGGCTCCAGACGTTCACACTGATACTTTTAATGCTGTTGTTGTAAGGCATGAACCCTTTCTCCAGGGGATGGGAGTCTAATTTTTAAATTGTATGAAGTGAAGTGGTATAGTAACATGTGAAGTGGGCTCATATTTAGGTCTAATTTTTATCTTCTTAAATTTCCTGTTGTTGGTTATGTAAATTGGAAAAAAACCCAATCTGTAAATCACTCACAGTATATTGATGGCTACACTACAAAGACAGCATAAGCTGTGGTACCTTTTCTCAGCATGCAAACCAACTCATGCGAAATGTGTCACTGCATCTGAGGGCAATTCTTGGTGTGACTGAGATGAGCAAGGTTAGACCCTGAATTTTTGGAGTATTTACTGTTGGTAAAAACTTCTCTAAAATTCAGCTGAAAATTCTCGTGCCTTTTCTGTTGTTCTTCACTGCTGCTGTCTGGGTTTGCTCTGTGTCTTTTCCCTGGCCATTTTATGTAGTTAAGTACTAAACTTCTCATTTTCTGCCACCTGAATCTGTTGCTAGAGGAAGTATTAAAACCAAGCCTTTATTTCTGCTGTCCTAGACATTTTTCGTGTTGTACCTTTTGTATTATAAATTGCATGGCTCAGATTGAAGTGTAAGTACATTTACAGTGAGAAATTTTATATTTGTAGAGTGTACTTATAAGCCAGGCAGAACAACAGGGGGTGATGTATTAATGAGTTTTTACCATTCCCAATATTACACGTAGTGTGAAATTCCAATGCAAGTTAACAAGTTTGCCTTGCTATTTAAGATACCAGCAATTCAGACTTTACATCCAAAATGCTAAGTTTAAGTATAAGATATGAAATGGTTACACCCGCTTGCAAATACTTCTCATTCAGTGAACTGTAGGTTGGAGGATGCTTACAATCTGTGTGACAATGAAGAATGTCTTATTAAGAAAGTTGTTCATGGTTCATTTGAATGTAAGAAAAAATACTGTTTGGAAACTGTTTTGCTTTCCATTTTGCATCTTTAATATTTGTTCCTCATGTTCAAGTAAATGTCCATGTCAAGAAAGGGAGAGGTATTTGAATGAGAATTATTTTTAACATCCATTGAAATTGTTATATCCAGCAGTCGCCACTACCAACAGTGATAAATAGCTGTTTTGTTTTAGTATTACATGAACATTTGTTCACCTCTCTTGGCTGTCACATTGAGAAAGGACTCCAGAATTGGCTTACTTAAGAATAGTAACAATACACTGAAAATATTACACTTTTTGAGCAGTTGGAATCTCAACTGACTTTCAAATGAGTCCTCAAAGAAGAAATAAGTATTTTGAGATATGGACAGCTAAAGCTTTTATAGCTCTCAGCAAAAAGTGAAAGAAGCTTAAAGCAAATATGATAATGAGCAGAATGGCCTCAAGGTGAAATGGTTTGAAGACAAGATTTACATTGTCATTTTATCAGGGGGCCACAGAAGCACCTGCACACGTAGAACAATTTAGCATTGTGTTCTGTTTTGGTGGTGTATATGGATATAATATGTCCACATGTGAACTGCTTTACCAGCCATGGATGGAATTAAAACATTGTTAGCAGTGTTTCCAAGGTTGCACACAGAGCGTGATTTCATGTCCCAAGCTCAGTTTTCCATGTGAATTTCAGTGTTTTTATATATAAGACCCATTCATCCAGTGGAGTTTCAGAAGGAATTGGCTTGGTCCTGTGGCATTCTACACATTGCTATCTGCTCTTTGGGCAAAATAATTAGGTGGTATCATTTAACTGCAATTTAGATTGGCACAGGATGACAAGATACAAATTGAATAGCTTTAATGTGCATGACATACTAAATAGTTTTATTGCCCTGAGTCATATTTTTAAGTTTCAAAGGCACTGAGGAAGTGATGTTTAAGTCCTCTGCTTTGCAAAAAGATTTCAGCATTCAGCCCTTTTTAGGTTCTTTCTTGATACCCCCTTTAGGACCAAAATGTAAGAAATGATGGTGTTACACTTGCTGTGAAGTTAAATAGTGGAGTCTCTAATTTGTGCATTCTTCCAGACCGTTTTCTTTTGCTATGGGTTGTACTGTTGGCCTCACATCAAACTCCCAGGCCCTTTTCTTCTCTTTCTTGTAAAATCTGTAACTCTGTCACTCTACATAAAGTAAAAGGCTTAGCATTGTGTAAGCCAGCTCCCACATGTATGGCTTTATTCCAGGAGAAAGGAAGAGAGCTAGAACCTGCTTTTTGACATGGAAATGTGTTGACATAAATTAGGTTATATCTGTTTTGAATGTGGTAGACAAGATACTTTGAGATGGGTTTTGATAGCGTTTTCAATGTTCAAAGGTAGTCTGCAGATATATGTAGAGAGTTAATGTCCTTGCATGTCAGAAGAGCTTGGAATGAAAAAGGAATATTCAAGATTTAAAAGCAGTTTTGGGAATAAAATGTTGCTCATGAAAAAGACTGATTCCAGCATGAGGGACTCTAATAAGGATTCCCACCCTTGCTTGGAGTGGCAGGAAATGTGGCTTTTGGTTCTGCCACTTTATTACCTGATAGACAATTTTTGAGCACTAGATCCCGAGAAATTGGGATAACATATTTTTGTTGGTGTAAAGAAAATCTCTTTGTTGGCCAGATGGTTCTTTCATTTCTGAGTGAGCTAAATTGATACTATTTCAAGAATTTTTTAAAATCAGGATATATATTAATCTGTTTTTTAAATAATATTTTAACATATTTAAGGCATGCCTGTTTCTTCGTTGGAAAAAAGAACTTACTTTTTTTTTGGCAAAAACAGAATTATTTGGATATGTTAATTTGAAAGTTGCGTAGGAAACCAAACATTTTTTATGCCTTTTTCAAGGAAGATGTATTTTGCTTTGTAAATCAAACATTTTATGTAGTGAAATGAACAGTTTATTGGTCTTGTTATGGGGCAAATGGTGACGTTAAAATCTTTTCTTTCTGTTTTAGACTTCCCAGTTTCCTAAGTAAATCCATACAAAGAAAACATAGAATCAGTGGACAAATATGAAAGAATGGCATCCTCTACTTCCCATTGTTTTCATTTTGAGTTAGCAGTGACCTTTAGCTCCCTGCTGGGATGTGGTGGAAACTTCACGAGGCCCCATCTTATTTGCCACTAAAAGACAACTTATTTTTAAAGTTACACATTTACTACCCTGTTCTGCCTTTGAGTCTGAGATTATGTTATCTCTAATAAAATTTAAGCAGAAAAACAACTATAGTAAGTGACTGGCAAAGTAAACCTTGTTTTTAAGAATTTTATTTGAAAAAAAACCCTAAGCTAATTTGTTAATTAAAGCACAACAAAAGAACCTTGATCTGCATTGAAAGCAATCTTCCTGTATTCAGGAGTAGCTACACTTTGGAATCATCAGAAAGATGTTCCTCATTCAGACTGAGTTATCAGGGTTGTGGCTCTTCTGACACTGAGGTGTAGAGCTCTGTTTTACAGCAGTGGTTTTAATTCCAGGTTTAAATGCACAAACATATCTGTGGCATATATAGATATGTAGGTAGGTCAAAATCAGTGTTGAGCTGAGATGATTAATTTGCAGATGTGTGTTCTTTTTGGAATACTGTCTGCTTTTCCTTCCAATTTTTAAGGATTTATTTTTTGTTTGTTTGGCTTTTTTTTTTTTTCATTCCTTCATAACTTTTCATAAGTTTGGTGAGAAATTCCACAAATGGTTGAGGATAGCCACACCTATTACTCTGGTAACTTGAAGCAGAAATTATGTGTCCTGCACACATTTTAACTGCCTGGTAAAAACTGCACTTTTCCATGAGCTTTAACTCAAAGATAAATATTTCAGCACAGGATGAGTATCAGAGTGTAGGTCCATAAGTACTGGAATCCAGAGCTTGTACTGAAGTGTAGATGGCACTGGGATTGCTGGCAAGATATCTGCTTTTTATTTTTCAAACCAAAGCAAAGTATTATTTTCAAATACCGAAGAGATTGGGCCAAATTGTTACTAAAATGACACTCTTTCAACCCTGGTAAGATCTTTGAGAGTGATGACTCATGAAGTCAAAACCTTAAATTTCTAAGCATTCAAAAGGATTTTTTCCCCACATACTTGTACCTGTGTTGTTGTTCACTCACATCTGAGGATCATTCTGTAAGCAGTGATGCAGCAGGATCCAGACTTGCCCTGGTGAGTGTGTCCTGCCTGGCCAACTTGCTGTCTGTGTCCACTTGGATGCCTGATGTGAATTCTGTGTCCTGCAGGATCAGGGCTGCCATGTACCCAGAACACAAGAGCTGCACTCAGACCAAGCTGTGTCCAATTGTGCAGGGCTTTGTCTCCAACCCTCAGCAGAGTGTGCTTTGGAGAAAGATGCAAGGGTTCTATCTAAAGGTACAAAACTGTGAAGAGTTCTTCGTGTTCCTCTTCTGGCTTTAGTCTGAACATACTGATTTACTTTTCATTTTTTGCCATCTTGGCATGTAATATGATACCAATATTTTAGTTTTATGTCTTTAAAACTTGGTTGGCGAGTGCAATGAAAAACTACTCTTGAGTGGAATTTGTGAATGGAGAATTAATTTCCAAACCAGTGTTAGCACATACTTATCACTGCAACACCACCAATGTGAATGGTTGATGTATTTGTTTCTGCAGATACTGTTACAGGGACCACAAACAAACAATGAAAGAGTTTAGGAGAAAGCAGGGGACTTGAAAGGAAACTATATACGGGTCTGCATTCTGAAGAGGACTTCACGACAAGGGTAGCTAGTTTTTTTTCCATGCATAGGTCAGTGTGTCCTCCAGATGAAAAAACCTGGGGGTAAAATTGATATTTTAGAGGAATTAAACATTTCAAAGCCAGGCAGAGGGGATTTTGCAAACCCAAACAGCTTTTGTTTCGTTAACAAAAGGAAGAATAAGTCCTGTGAACTCAGACACTGCTTCATGCTTCCATTGATGCTGCTGGAACTTTTCCTTTACTTAATACTTGGGGTTTTCTTTTTTGTCTTTGGCAGGAATGATCTGCTTTCTGCAGAATTTCAGATGAAAGAGCTGTTCTGCTTCTACTGTCAGTTAGTGATGGTATTGCATGTCCTCAGTTCTGGAGGTGGTGGTCTTGTTCTCTGCTGTGCAGTGCTGTGGAGCTGAGATCTGTCAGGAGAACAGTCAGCTCCAATTCTGTGGCACTGCTGTCACCCACAGCCCCTAAGCCTACCAATGACACTTCTTCCCTCAGCAGATAATGCCACATTGTGCCTCTTCCAAAGTAGGGAATATTTTACTATGGGGCAGCTGCTTACCTTTTAAGAGTTTTCTGAAAATTTATTGCATGTTACAGCTCTTTAAAATGAATGTATTAGAGCAGTAGCTTGTTGGGAACCAAGTTTTATCCAAAAAGCAGTTGCCTTTGGCAGTGGTACCTAGTAGGAAAAACCAGATTGTTGGAGATAAGAGAGATTTAGCTTTTATGATCCTTGTTCATCCTACCTAAAACTCATTGAACTAATGAAGGTGCTCAGAGAGGAAGCTGACCCATCCCTCTCCCCCTTGGCTTTGGTGAGAAGGGCAGAGGTAGTGTCTCTCTGTCCCTGAAGGACAGGCAGCAGTGGCAGCCTGCTGCTTTGGTAGCAAATAATAAAAAAAGAAATTTAATTGGGCATTCTATAGTTTTGGTTCCGAGAGCTAAATTTTGATGTATCAGCTTATGGTAGTTTTCTGAGAAACATAATTCTGCTGTTACTGTTTGTAAGTTGGATTTTTTTTTTTCCCCAACACAGTTGAAAGGGTTTTTTTCCTTGTTTGTTTGTAGCAGTGCAGAGCCTCAGAGTCCGAGTGGGAGTGCGGCAGAGGGAGCAAGCCCTGCCAGTGGTTGGTGGGAGGTGTGGGAAGTCCAGAGGCTTGTCACATCCTCAGACTTAGCCTCTGGTCACAGTGTGACCATGGGAACATTGCCAACCACCGAATTTTCAGAGAAGTGTGACTGAAGTTCACATTTTCTAAAAAGCTGAGCTCTCTTATGAATTACTTAAAGTGAGATTTGTAGCTGGACTGTCAAAAAAAACAAGCTGAAATTGC
The DNA here is from genome assembly GCF_031753505.1 of Anomalospiza imberbis. Classification (NCBI taxonomy): domain Eukaryota; kingdom Metazoa; phylum Chordata; class Aves; order Passeriformes; family Viduidae; genus Anomalospiza; species Anomalospiza imberbis. The sequence continues at coordinate 10,000,346 of NC_089693.1, read as the reverse complement.
AATCTCTTATTTTGCCAATTAAACTAAAAGCAACTTATTTTTGGAGGTTACATAGCTCTGAAGTTTTCTGCTAACTTTATCTTGGCTGTTGTGATTGCTGAGAGCTCTTACAAGGCTCTTCTGTGCTCTTCGGGCAATATAAACTCTCTCCTGCTGTGCCCTGCGAAGTTTGTGGGACACAGTCCTTGGGGTAGTTTTTGCTTTGTGGAGTAACCTTGTTTGGTTGTTTTACAAAGTCTAAGACTGTGGAAATGAAACAGACCTGGTGCAGGGTCAGGGAACGGCAATTTTCTCCTCCATTTCCTCTGAGAGCCTTTGAGCTGTGCTAGGAAGCACAGGGCTGTGGGTGTTAAGAGGTAGCTGTGATTTTCACCCTTTTACTGAGTGCACAGGATTCATTGTGGGTTAGGATGCAGTGATACAATGCACTGTTCTCTCAGTCCCTCCGAAATTAAACCGAGGCCAGTGGACAGTGTGAGTGGTGGGGTCCAGCACTTGCAAGGCTCAGAGGTCTCTGTGAGGTATGGTTTAGTTGCAGAAGTCCCAGTTGTCTCCACAGGGATATTTACCTAGTTATGGAAAAGTAATTTGTCCTAAAAAGCTGAGAAACCTCATAAATTCTCCCATCATCAGTTTGAACAAGGACACAGTCTTCCTCAGTCTGTTGTTTTCTCAAGTGTGTGTTTAGCAGTGAGGCCATGTAGTCTCTTGCCCTTTCTCCATGGATGACCTGCAAAGAAGAACTATCAACCCCCTTCAGGAAACCTGATGCTTTTGGTCAATGGTCCCTTACATTTTTTCCCCAGCTGATTGATATTCCAGCTGACTGATCAGAGAAGTACCCAGCTGCATCCACTTGTTAGGATTTGCTTTGCCAGGGCTGTTCCATTCCAGGACAAAGGTACCAAGGAAATGAGTTGTGTTGGACTCACCTGAAAGCTGAGCAGCGCTTCCCTGGCTGTGGCCAATCACTTTGACTACTTTGGCATCTGGTTTCCACTTACCCCTGTAACAGTACACTCAGTAAATACTCATGTGAAATATTACCTGGGAATCTCTAAATGCTTGACTACTATTGCTTCCTGCCACTTTGTGAGAGGTACAAAGATTTGTATAGTACCTAATTTTTTTTTTTTCCCTCTCTTTTTTCCCCTCCATTTTGTAGAGGGAAAAGGTCTGCAAAAGGTCTTGGAAAGGTCTGGGTGAAGGTCTTGGCATTTTTTTCGTCATCTCTTCCAACATCAGGGCGTCCCAAGACAGCAGGTAGAATTTCTAAGAGATTCTTCTAAAGGAGGGTCCTTTAGCCCATCCTGAAATAGTTTAATGATTTTTTAAGGCAAACCAATAAAACAATAATGTAGAGAAAAAAGCATGACAAAGGATTGCCAGGGTAAAGGGATTATGGCTTACAGCATAATTGTGATTTTGCTGGGTGTTGCAAGAGGTCTTCATATCCTTAAGAGTCTGAGTTAGGTTTGGGAAATTTTGACCTCTGTACTGAGGAATGATCTGAGGCCAGCAGTATTAATTTGTTTAAACACAAGTTCTTATACACAGAGTAATTGATTGCTATAACTACAGATACTTTTGTTCTAGAACAGACATGAGCAGACTGTCCAAGGGCTATATCAATATGTGCACGCTTGTTTGCCAATTAGCTTGTAGTTAATTTAAGTAGAATACAACCCCCTGACTTAGTAAACCCTCAACTGTGGCAGCTCAGCCAGAGCCACTTGTCCTCACCCCAGCACCACTCTCAGCCTGGCAGTCCATGTAAAACAGCATTGCCTTTAACATGCAGAGTTTCTCTGCAGTGATGTGTAGCACTGTACTGCAGAGAAAAGTCTTTTCAGTGTCTCTTATAGAAGGCCTGATCTGGTTTTAGAAGAAGCAGCACTTCAGTAATAAATCTGATCTCTTGAAACATGAGTTGGAAGTTGTAGCTCCTGTCAGCAGGTTCACTCTGTGATGTATTGTGGAGCCTTGGCTGCAAAGAAGCTGTAGCCTGCAGTTAATGAGCTGTTCAAATATCTGTGAAATTGTCAACTTAATTAAGCCAAGTTTAGTTAACAGTCTTCTTTCAAAGATTTTGTGTGAAGAAGCAGGCTCTGGAACTGCACAGCTATGCACTGCAAGAAAGTGCTGTATGCTTTTCTGAACTGGGAAATTAAGAGCTCATGTGGTAAGAGAGAGTGTTATTTTGCAAAGTGTTTAAAGAGAGCCCCTGGCTGTCCCAGCATGTTGCAGAGCTTCATAGTTATTTCCATTTTTAGATGGTTAAAAAGCATAAGCACTCTAAAACAGTGGATTGCAGCTCCTGTGTGATTTTGATTGAAGATCTACTGTAATTTTGAAACATTTTTTTAAAATGATCATACATGTGCAATTCTTTTAATTCTTATCTGTTTCTTTATAAAATAATGGATATTTATTTTTGTGCTTTGTCTTGAGTACCTTTCTCTCCTGACAGTGTAGAAAATTTAATTTGAGCACTAGTAAAATTCCACCTGAAGTGGAGACTGCAGTTCAGTTAGCTGGGTTTCTTCAGTTTGTCCTTGGAGAATGAGTAAATACTCTTGCAGACATTTGCAAACTTCTTCTTCCCATGACCTTGAAAGGACCCATCAGATGTTACAGAAACAAGTGTTTAGAGTCTTAGCTGCTGAGGCATCTCCTCTCACCTCGTTGTCAGTTAGTGCAATGGTCTGCTCTTCAGGAGATTTCTTACTGACATAAGTAGGGTAAAGTCCCTTCTAATTACAGCAATACTGATACTACTGTGCTTGTTGCAGCATTGTTTGTGCCATTTGAGAGTAAAAATGCAATGGTACCGCTTTTTCCACAACAGAAAGCTTTCCTGTATTTCTTGACATGTGGAACTAGGACACGTTTAGGTGAAGTCTTGATACAGTCAAGGACAGCACTGTATGAGGAATGTTACCTAGTTAGAAATATCAGTGAGAGATTTGGGTTTTCATTATATTTTATTTTGGAAAAGATCTCTGTTATGGGTATAGTAATAGTGGGGAGAGGGAAGCATGCTTTTGTTAGAATAACTTGTTTCAGCTGAAGAGCTGCTATAAAGTATACCAGCAAAACCAGTTTTGCTAATGTTAGCTCCATTTGCAATAAGAAGGTTTCCCAGGACATTTGTGTTATTCTTGTGCCAGGAATTTAGGACTGTGCAAGTGAAATGGAAGTGAAGTGAGCACATGGAGCCTTTTGCTCCTTGTTGAGCCTTTGGACTGTAATAGTTTCTGGCAGCTGATGCCTTTGGGCCACTTGCCTGCTTTTATGAGGCCTTTACAGCCAGCACTGCTAGCCGTGAGAGCTCCAAGAAACCCTGCAAGCATGCTGAATGCTGCCACCAAACTGATGCTTTTTTGGAATTTTACCTCCTTTGGACAGACAGATTTAACAGTAAATAGTTTGGCTGAGGTGTGAAATCATGATGTGAATATTTGCAAAGCTTTGGGAAGAAAAGGTAATTTTTGTCAGCAAGACTTTGTAGGCTAGACCAGGCAGTAGAACAAACAGAGGAGGGAACAGTCCTTGAATTAGGACAAATAAATGATTGTTAATGGCCTTTGTCCTCTGTTGCTGTTTGTTTGCCTTTTGCTATAGGACACTGCTCTTCAGAACAGGCTGTAAGTGGCTCTGCATTCTGTGACTTCAGGTTATTAAGGAAAAGCTGAAGTATCAGTTAATTAATTGCATTGCTTAGAATCAACTTAATGTTAGTAGTTATCTCATTAAACAATTCCAGATTTATATTTGAATATGGGACGAGTACGTATAATAATACATACCATAAGTATGGAAGAGACTGAATTATCAGGTGTGATTTGGTGACAATTTGATTGTAATGCCAAATGGTGGCAATTTGTGATAGAAATGTTGTCACACAACAGCTGCCTCTGTGCCAAGCCCCCCATTTTACTGTTTCTGCTTAACCTTTTGGCTTTGTCATCCATGGTGGTCGGTAGTTTTTCTTTAGCTTGTTCAACCACACATAGCACAAGTTTCTTCCTTCAGCCCCTTTTCTTCTTTTTGCCACTGTGTTCTACCTTCATCTGCCATTTTCATGTTTCCAGTGCTCATAAATGCATATATCTGTAATTGTGGAGGATTACAAACAGTGTGTGTCCTCTCACTGACAAAGCTGATATCAGCTCCTCTGAGCACTTTTTTTTCATGAAGTACTTTTGTGGGTGAAGGTCTTTGAGGAAGGTCCAGCTTCTTCCCACCCTCTGGCATATCCTGGAAATGGCAGAATCCTGCTTACAAAGAGGCATAGCTAGTAAACAGATATCTCCCTGAAAATCTTTATTTAGTACACACAGTGTACTCTTAATCATTTGCAGCAAGGTCAATAGTCCTTAAAGGACCATTATTATAAATCAATCTGATACTGGAGGAGTATTTTCATAGATGTGTACACAAACACAAATAAACAAACCAGTAATTTTTTTTCTCTAACTTCAGCTAAAATGCAGTGAATTTACTTCTAATTCCAATCTGCTGTACTAGATTTTTTTTTCATCTTTCACAAAGCTTTCAAAACTGCAGTGCTGTTCTATGCTTAAAATGTTTTCTGTACTGACATTTTAAATTGTAGGTGTGTTCTTGTGTTGCTTAACAGAAAGAAGTAATATTGTGGGGAAAAATAATTTTGTTTTTCATAGCACAAAACATAAATAATCAGCTGATGGGTAAATTGCTTGATTGTAGATTGTGGACATGAATTTTAATTATTTAACAATGAATAGAAGCTGTCATAAATGACACTAATCTTGGACTCCTAGTTTTATTTGGCTAGTGCTGACACAATTTCATAATAAAAATTAGACATGTTTCATTCATCTATTTTTGTAACCATGTCAGTTCAGATACTTGCTGTATAAAGGGAATATCTGCATGAATAGTTGTGATAAAACTGAACTTTGATCTAAAATGGAAATTGGTTTTTCTCTTTACTAGGAATACTTCCCAAAGTATTGAAGCTCAAGCTGGTTTTGTGACAGCTTTTTTTTTTTTTTTTTTTTTTTTTGACAAGGACTGAGTGAAAGAAATTGTTACTTTTCCTCCAGATATACTCTCAATAACTGCCATAATTCCCATTTTCTTCGTGGGGTCAAGTTCACTGTGTTTCTAATGTAATTAAATGTTCTTTTATATGTTTAATATCCATTCTTTCTTGCACTTGCAGGGTTGGTGACCATTACCGAAAGGTGGCCCACAAGTGCTGTTTTGTTTATGGAGCTTCACCCAGGAGCCCCCTACTCTGGGGCTACAAACTGGTCCTCTTTGTTTTCTTTTGAGTAGTGTGAAAAGACAGACCTGACTCTCATCTAGCTTGCATTGAAGGTGGGATGATATTTCATTTAAGTGATGCTCTGCAAGTAAACCAGAGCCATGTGCAGGACTTGGCGTTGAAGCCTCTTGCCCCTGTCTCTGTACCCACATTCTGGAGCCCGGGTTTGTGTGTTGTGGGGAACCTCTGGGGAACCTCAGGAGTTGTTTCTTTTACACTACATCATCTTCCAGTTAAGCCCATGGAAAACAAACCTAAACTCTAATTACTGTGTCTGTTTTATTTTTTGCTCTTTAAATTTTCTTTGCCTTTTTTATAGCATCCTTCCAAAATGTGTTGCCCTGTATAAACGTTAGGCTATTTAATTTTTGAAGCTCATGACAATGTTGTTCCACAGTTCATACATTTGCATTTTCAGGGTAAACACCCTCCAACCAGTAACCAAGCAAGCTCAGTCTTTTGTGGTCCACTCTGTCCTCATATGCCCTGGGATCAGGAGTCCCTTGCCTGTTTTCGTGTCACTCACTTGATGCTGTTTCACACTTGGGAGTTACATCTTTGGGTCAGCACTTCCTTGCTTTTTGGAAATACCCCTCTCTTTAGAGAAAGCAGTTGCTTGATTCTAACTGCTCTTAGTCAAACAACAGATTTTTAGGACTACTGAGTAGGTCTTTCTAAATTTTACAATCCTTCCCCAGAGAAGGTTAGTATCATAGAATTAGAAATTACCCCAAAGCAACTTACAGCAGCAAATCTAGCACAGATAAAACAAAGAGAGTTGTTGGGGAAAGGCCTTCAGTGTTTCCAGCCATCGCTTTAAACCCTCCAGATTCCTCTTTGAGAAATCCTTGAGACTGATCACACTGTGCCTTGGCAAAGGCTTTTGGGATCTAAAATGATATTTTACATAGTGACTCATGGGTCTCCTCACTCAGGCAGGGAGATAAAGGAAGATAAGATGGTCAAATAGAATAATGTTAACTTTGAATGATGAATAATGGTCAGTCAAGGCTGCAGCGTAGCTTGTCTGCTTTGTGACAGATAAGCAACTGTGGTGCAAGGACTATACATGGTTTTTAGATTAAAAATTCTTATTTAGCTATTTAGCTTTGTCTAATGTGCAGGAATTTTTTTTTTTTAATTGAGTTGTGGTTATTTTTCTGTGGTTTTTTTTTTTTTTCTTCTGGATACAAATAATTCCAAATCTTGCTGAAGCAACATGCTATTCAAAAGCTTAATCAATGTGATATTTGAAAAACAAAGCGGAAATATATATATATTAAAAAATCTAAAAATAAAAATATCTAAAAATAAAAATATATTTTTATAAAAATAAAAATATCTAAAAATATAAAATATACATAAAATATCTAAAAACTGCTTCTCAGTCCAATAGTTTGAGCATTTCAGATGCCATTGCTGATGTTCAGGAGTGCTTGGAATGACTGACAGTGTGTTAAGCTCAGTTGGGTAACTTCTGTTCCAAGTGTGTTGCTGGGGAGGGCAGAGAGGAGAGGGTCATACTGCATTGTGGCAAATGGATTTAGGAAAAAGCCCAAGTAATGATACATCTTATTTGTGTTAGCAGGCGACAGCACACATAGTTTGCACAGGTCTTTGTAATTGCTTTTGCTAATTAGTTTAGGAAAGTGGAAAGAATTAGTGCTAACAAGAAATCCCATCTTGGAATGCAAACTCACTGGGACAGGGCTCATATTTTCCTGTCTGTTTATAGGGCTGTTGTACACTTCAGTGCTTAGACAGTACAAATGTAAAAATAAAATAAAAACAGTGATGATAATGCCAGGAAGTGAGCTCTCTGTCAGTTCACTCCCTGTAATGACATGCACTTTATAAAAAAAACCATAAACTTCTTTATGCATAAGGAGAATGCAAGAGTTGTATTGCAATTACAAGTACTGTATTTCAGAAATAGATGACTTGTCTGCTGGCATAATTAATGATAGCACCGGTATCCAGTGTCCCAGATATTTACAGTAAAAAAATTAACAATAAAGCCATCAAACTGAAGCTATCAACTGATGAGAAAAAAAATCTAGGCAAAAAAAATCACTGGCTAATATTCCTTCAGAAACAAAACCAGGTGAGCAGTTAACCACAGCATTCCCAGTGCTCCTGTCTGGTGCTGGTTGGAGCAGTCCTCTGTGCTTCCTTCCTGCCTCTGCCCTCCTCTCTGGGGCTCTGCTGGCCACTGGATGTGGGCTGGGAGCCCTGGCACAGCTGAAGCCCAGGGTAGCCTCAGTACTTGATATGCTAGGTCTGGTAGTTAGAAAAGAAACAATAGTTAAAAATTAAAAAAAAACTTAGGTTTATTTGATAAGATCTTGGATCCTAAGGCAAGTGCTGGAATAACCTGAAGTACATCTTGATAGGAAGATATCCAAAAGCATGATCTCAAGCAGTATGGTCTAAATTGGGACTTCATCTTCTCATAACAATTTTTTTATTCCCTGCTGGAATGGGCAATGTCCACATATAATCTGAGGAAAGAATCCCTAAAGGATGGATAAAGGGGCTGGCAGGTCCTCTTGAAACAGAATGCTGACCTTAGAGTGGCTCAATGCCCTGGGAAAAAAGGTTATTTATTTAGGGTTTAAATTGTTAAATTGGGATTAAGTCAGATACATAAAAGATTGTTGTTGAACTCACGTTCTTGGCTCAATCTAAGGCTGTGCAGAGATTAAAAAACTGTTTCCTGGATATAGAAGGAGATTTTAATATGGGCCAAGTGGCAACATTCTTTTGTTTTCAGAGAGGCAGGAGAGACTTACCTCACATCCAGGTGTAGAGGACTGTATTCATGGGATTTGCTTTTTCCAATTTGATTCTTCCTCATCTGAACCAGTAAAAAAAAAAAAATCTCTTGCTCTATCTAAAGGGTAGAGGTGGAGCAGTAATACCCAGAAAAACATGAATTAGTTTTGACTGAGCTGGGCAGCAGCAGTAGGAGAGCTGTGTGAGCATCAGCACTGATGTGTGCAAGCAGCTCCACTGCTCCAGTCCTCGAGCAAACTCAGAGCCACCTTTGACACCACCCTGCGTCCTGCTGAGTAGGTCCCCTCACAAAAAGCTGAGGAGCTCAAGATGAGAAAGGAGCACAGAGCTGCCCTTTTTTTTTCAGCTCAGCCTGGCCGAGGACTGCCTTTGGCAGAGTGTGGGACAGCAGGTCCCCAGCCCTGCAGTAAGGGCTCCAGTTCCTGGCAGGAGCAGACTAAATCCCAAGGGTTGGCGAGTTCAGTGTGCAGGAATCTTACAGGGCGTCAGCAAATCTTGAAGGGGTTTTTCTAGGCTTGCACTTTTTGGTCTTGTGAAGATGGAAAAATCTTTCTCTCAGGGGGCAGTGCCCACAGTGTAGCAGGGCAGAGCCCTGGCTGCCCAGGAAGCTGCACCTTTTCTTCTCCATCTCTTACCTCTTTGAGTAATCCAGCATGGTTTGGCACACCTCAGGAATACTCAGAGCTCTGCAGCACTCTGCAGCTTGCTCCTGCAGGTGTGAGTGGTGGATGAGGGCTGGCAGTAAGGGCAGAGGGTTCTAACTCTACAGCAGAAGTGTTTCCAGAAGTAACTGTGAAAATCACAGCAGGAGATCCTTCACTCTGTCTGTCTCTTTCTGATAGAACTTTGCTTAAGTTTACAAGTCAAAAGGTGATTTTTCTAGCAGCCAGTCTTTCTAACTCACACATTTGGGTTTGACAATCAAGCTGTTTACTGTCTGAATTTTACTTCATTGCCAGTAATAAAAATTCCAGCTTGTTCAGCCATGGTTATATTGGTTTTGCAGAGCTAACAGTAGTAATAGCTTGTTTTTGTCCACAAGTTAGTAGATTAGGTCTCAGAGAAACATCACGCAGACAGCAGATGTATAGGAAAATTGGTTTCTTTTTTCTTATTGATGATTTAGATTGAACCAAACACTACTGAGACAGTTGAGTGTTTCTTTTACCACCCTCAGCCCCTGTGCATTGCCTTGCATAAGGAAAGAAGAGATTCTGGCTGTGGAAGTACTAATGAAGCTTATGCCACTTGCCATGTATTACTGACTATTCCAACAAAAATACTCTTGTTATAGGACATACTTCCTCTACTTTCTTGTTTTCAATGCCAATATTTGAATCTCTGAAGTGAAACCATATGTTATCAACCAGTACTTTTTTCCTCATAGAATTTTCAAAGCTCTATTAAAATGCTGATGGCCTCTGTTTCTCTTGCATGTCCTCTCACTTCTATTATTTCCTTACTTCAATGACAGCAGAAAATTTCAGTTATGATTAATCCTTTGAAGAGGCAACAATTAAAAAGATGGAACTTTGGTTTAAAGAAATATGAAAAATATATCTGCTTAATTTTTATTTGTTTACTCTGCAGTCTGTCTCCAGAATTATCTGTCTTCCCAGCCTCCTGCTGTTTGTAGTTTTCTTGCTGTTTTGGAAGCTACCAACATACAAATGCCCTTTTGAAGTCAGAATATATTTCCAAAGCCATCGGTCTGGTTATTCTTTCCTTTCACTTCTAACTTCTAGGAATGAACAAGGCAAGTATTTTGTAGTACAGCAAAATTCATGATTTGAGAGTGTTCTTTGAAGGTATGGATAAAACATCAATTACAGAGAGGGCTGTTCCTGCAATTAAGTGATGCAGTCCTTCTTTGCTTGCTACCTTGATCTTTTATTGGAGAGTAGTAGTGTGTGGTAGGTTTTTCCAGCTGCTGACAGAGATCTCTCCTGGCTGCTTAGCCATGGCCCTTGTTCCTGGCAGTGCTGAAAGCATGGGAATTGGTCATGCCAACCCATGCACTGTGCAAGCTACCCTACATTGCCACTACCTTAAAAATAAATTCCTGTTAGCATTGAGAAAATCTTTAATGGAAAAAGAACAAATAGAAAATATTACAATACTATAAATCAGAGCCTCTGAATCCTGAATACACAATGTGGAAGTGGGGGAGGAGAATTACTCTCAGAAGCTCTGTGTACGGCTCAGGAGCAAGGCTGCAGCATCATGTGTCCATGCTTTCATGGGTCTTGGATACTCACAGGCAGCAAACCATGGACTTTTTAAATTGTTCTGCTATTTCAGTGCTTTCTTTTCTGAAGGTGCTAAAGTCCATTTGTTATTCCATAATGTGAAGAACCCTGGTTTACATGCAAATACTGGGCATTCATCTGTTAAATGATGGTCATACCTTGGTGCATAGGCACCTGCTGGCTGGCAGCGCACATACCATGTGCTTGAAAAGCACATTATCTGGTGCTTGGGTTTTGCTCAGTGATGAATGAATTTCTTCCTAAATGACAAGAGAAGGAATATGGCCTTCCAGGGGCTCCATAAAGGCTGTGTGATCTGTACCACTAGAAAGATTTCTTAAGTCTGATTTCTCTGTAAGATGAAACACAGCAGGGTACCCTGCATATGAAGGGCTCCTGTTTTAAAGAATAACTAATACCTGTATCCTGTAAATTAGGCTGACGGCATTGAAATCTGCAGTATCCTTATTTAGGAAGGAAAGACCTTCCAAAATGTCATGCATTTATTGGTGGACGTGCTGCCTCATCACAGATCTGTGGTAGTCCCACAATGTCCCATTTTTTCTAATGGAAAATCAGCAAGCAGGATATTTTGGTTTGCCTTTATAACTGACTTGTTTTCATTTTAAGCAAATACAAAGGGGCTTTTCTAACCACTGGATGTGCTTTGCCTTCTATATTGGAATTTATAGAAGGCAGTTAAGAGTCTTAAGATATGTGGAAAAAAAGAGATGATGTGGTGGAATAGGATGATGTCTTACTGTGCAGATATTGTGCTTTGGTCTCCTGAGGAGCTTGTGAATGCTTCTCTAGTGGGGCATGTCACAGTGACTGTCAGATATTTCTCATGTGGCATATCCAAGCTGTTCAGTCCCTGTCCTTGTTAAAGGATAGACATCCGTGTCTTGTTTTGAAGTCAGTGTATCTGTTAATTGGAGATTCTGGTGGTAGTCACTTGGGGGTTAAACTGCTCCCAAAGGATTATTTTCAACATTGCTGTTGTTCTGCTCTCTCTCCTCCCTATTACATCTGTTCTGCTGAGAACCTGTTTCACCTCATTATGGGGTTGATGCACTACCTTCATGGATGCTGCCTGTTCTGCTTTATTCAAAAGACTGGGAGACCCCTGTGCTGTGATCAACAGAGATCCCAGCCTGCAGCACCAAACTGAAACACGCACTGATCTCTGTGCAGAGCCTTGTGACAAGTGGACTTTGGGGCACTTCCAGCAGTGCCAGCTGCTGGATCTGACTGTCCCTTCTGATTTGGAGCAGGAAGAATTATTCTGAGATTATTTTGCCTCTGCAGTTTGTACTGGGAAAGTTGCTGGTTTTAGCTGTTGATTCTAAGCCCTGTGCAGATCAATGGGGAACACAGGAACATAAACAAAACCAAATTAGACACTGCCAGTTTGAGGTTTCCCCCTCTGCAGGGCCCTTGTGGTTCCTGGGCTCAAGCTGTGAAAGGAGGCAACTGTGCTGCCACAGCAATCTCCTATCCCATGGCAAAGCCTGAGTTCCTGAGGCTGTGGCTGAGAGGCTGGTAGGGAAAATGGTATTTGCTCTGATCTTTCTACCATTGTTCAGTTTTCCAGCAAAGCCTAAAGGCCCCAGTTTCAAAGCTCTAGGGGAGATTTAGGGGTTTCTTTATTCCTTTTCATGGGACCAAACCTGTTCACAGGCGAGGTGTAAGTTTTTGGATGTCTAGTTGGATATTTTTTTTTCTTCAAAAGCCTAAACAAAACAGTTTTAATACCAAACAGTCTTCCTTTTATAGTCTCTGTTACACACAGAGACCCTTTCAGTTTACATTTGCCCCATTCCTCAAGTGAAGATTACGTTAACGACTCTTATTACTTTCTTCTGCCTTCTTTGCCTAATCTGTTTATTTATTCCCATTTATTTCTGGCATAGTTTAACTAAAGCTGAGAGTTCAGTCATGGCTCAGACTGCTTCAGTGCTTCTGTGCAAACTATTCCTTCATGACACTCAATTTACTGATATTCTTCCTTTGGAAAATGAACAGTATTTGAAAAATTTTTGGTAGCTGCAAGAGTGGATACCTCTTAACCATGTCCTAAATCATTATAAATACTGGAGAAGCTCTGCAGACTCCCACAACTTACTGTATTGAGAAAATCTCAAACTTTTTCATGTGCATGGTGATACATATCTCTTCTTCCTATTCAAGATTAGCTGATTTTTTCACTTACTGAATTGAAACGTGTACACAGTCCTGATTTAGGAGATAACATTTTCTAGATAAAACAGCAGCAAAGTGCTGCTTTTGATGATCCACCTCAGTGTGACAAATACTCTTCTTTTTGATGAGACATTAACTTTTCAGCTGGCACATTGATGCTTTCACTGCTATTCAAATAGAGAGAAGTTCAGGAAATGAGTAACAGCTAGATTTTCAAAAATTAGCTGTACAGTCTCAGCTAACTTCAGGCATCTACACATTGCTAATGAGCTGGCACATACCTGCCTTTCTGTCAGAATTAGGGTCATCTGCAGCTGAGTGGAAGAAGGCTGCTGGTGTCTTAGCTGCTTTGGAGAACAAACTCTCCTTGATCAAATATTGCTACAGACTAGTATTAAAAGAAGATGAGTTTGTTAAATGAAAACTTCTTCGGTGTTTCATGGCAGGGAAATAAACATGGCTCTTGAGCCACTGTGAGGAAAAAAAAAAGTAGAGAAGAAATAGTTAATAGTCCTAAAAATCAACATTCTGGATATGAACAGCTATTTTCTGGGCCATGCAGATTGGATAAACTTGTGTGGGTTGAGTACTCTTGTTTGTGTATGTGGCTGATTAGCATGGGCCCTGTACCCAAGATTGTTGGTCTGTGTCAATCACATGTGGATCTAACAAAAAATGGCATTCTGCAGCCAAGTCCAGTTCTGATGAGTCAGCGGGTTGGGTGTACAGCCAAGCTCTGTGCCCTTCAGTGACATGGAAACCACAGCTGCTGGTGGAAAACAGGGCTCTCTTCCTTTCCATGAAGCAAGTGGAGCAAAAGAGTTTGCAAATACGGCATATTTTCTAGATTATATGATTCCTTTTCAAGAGCATGCCATGAAAAATTATCATTTTAAGGAAATGTCGCTAAGAAAAGGCAGCATTTTGTAACTGTGTCCAGTTTGGTGAAGTTCTTGTGTGCACAAAGAAGAGATGCAAAATGTCAGTGTCTTGTTTAGTAAGAAACTGATTAAGAAAGTTAACTCGTAGGAAAAAAAATTACACAAGGCTGTGAAATACATCCCCTTTTTTGTCTTTTAAAGTAATTTCAGCCTTTACATTAAGTAAACCTAATTTTGTCTTGAAATGACTGTATCCAGAAGAAGAATTGGTAAGCTGATACCTTTTTTAACCAAGCAGAGTAGAAATTTACTCTATACCAGGCCTGAGATTTAAAGCAAAATAGTTTTATAAGCATGTAAATCTCTAAGACATAAAAAACCCCATTTTTTTTCCACAATCATTCAGCATTAGTAAGATTAAAATGAAACTATTTTTGATAAAATACTAGGTTTATGTCCAAAATAAGAATGGTCATTTCCTTACATGAATAGACATTCGTTTGCTATTGCATTTTATTAAAAATGGGATTTTAAACAACAGCATGTCAGTTTTCATGCACATAAGCTGCAGCACAGATAATCTGCAGTTTAAAAACACTGATTGTTTAGGGGAAAAAAGAAAGTCTTGAGATGATGATCCCTGCATTCAGGTAACCTTCAGAAAGCAGAGAGGAGGAAAGAAAGGAGCTGTGGGGTGAGGCAGAAGCCAGGGAGTGGGAGCTGGGTGTGAGCTCCCCTGTGTCAGCCACCAGCAGTGTGTAGGCACACACATTTTGTGGAGATTGGAGCGGGGCTGTGTTGTGGCACACAGTTTGGGGTGACTGGAGTGGGGCTGTGTTGTGGCACACAGTTTGGGGTGACTGGGAGCGGGGCTGTGTTGTGGCACACAGTTTGGGATGATTGGAGCGGGGCTGTGTTGTGGCACACAGTTTGGGGTGACTGGCAGTGGGGCTGTGTTGTGGCACACAGTTTGGGGTGACTGGAGCGGGGCTGTGTTGTGGCACACAGTTTGGGATGATTGGAGTGGGGCTGTGTTGTGGCACACAGTTTGGGGTGACTGGAGTGGGGCTGTGTTGTGGCACACAGTTTGGGGTGACTGGGAGCGGGGCTGTGTTGTGGCACACAGTTTGGGATGATTGGAGTGGGGCTGTGTTGTGGCACACAGTTTGGGGTGACTGGATGGGGCTGTGTTGTGGCACACAGTTTGGGGTGATTGGAGTGGGGCTGTGTTGTGGCACACAGTTTGGGGTGACTGGCAGTGGGGCTGTGTTGTGGCACACAGTTTGGGGTGACTGGCAGTGGGGCTGTGTTGTGGCACACAGTTTGGGGTGACTGGAGCGGGGCTGTGTTGTGGCACACAGTTTGGGGTGATTGGAGTGGGGCTGTGTTGTGGCACACAGTTTGGGGTGACTGGCAGTGGGGCTGTGTTGTGGCACACAGTTTGGGGTGACTGGAGTGGGGCTGGCCGAGCCTCATCCCCAGTGGGCACAGCTGTGAGAAGCAGGTGAGCAGCATTGACAGCAATGAGCCATGGAGTGCCCAGGGGCACTGACCAACCACAAAGGGAACAGAGGGCACACAGGTGCAGTGCAAGAACCATGAGGGTATGAAAGGTGGGGATAAAGAACAAGAAAGGGCAGATGCTTGCAGCCTTCTGAAGTGGTGAGGTGTTACTGTGCATGGGTTGGAGCTTTCTGGAACTGTATGGTGACACTCTGTGTACCGTGGCCATCTCAACTACGACATAGCTACGACAGCAGTGCCCTGGTGCTGTGGCTGCCACGGGTGGCCCTGAGTGCAGGGGTCACACCCTGCAGGTCCCTCCCTGCCTCTTTCCCACTGTCCTGGAGCATCCTCACCCCGCAGGTACCTCCCTCGCTCCGTCCTGGAGCACACACCTGCACAGGTGTTGGAGCGAGCTGCTCTGGGCAGTGTCTGCCGCGGGTGGAAGTGCTCTGGGGCACAAAGGAGGTGCTGGGCACTGGGCAGTGTCAGGCTGCAATTAGAACAAGGCTGCTCCCTACGTGTTTAGGTAAAACAGGAGCTACTCCTGGGAAAGAGGTGCTGTCTGTGCAGCTAAGCGTGAGAAGCTGATAGGTGATTGTACTCTCTGCAGACAAATGTACAGTTAAAGATAAAAACAGGTGAAATCCTCGAGAGTACAAATTTCTGTACTTTTTGCAGTTTAGTGGAATCCTGGGCAAGTAATTTTTTTCAGTGTTTCTGGTATATCCTTAAGCCCAGTGTTACTTTTTCTTTAGGAGATGGAATGTTTCTTTAGGGAGTATGAACTCAGAAACAGAAGCTAATGCTACCTGGCTGAGAAGACCATTTCTGAATTAATTTTCTTTTTCTATAATCACCCACACCTTTTGTTGCATGCTTTCTGTTGATAATCGTAAATATTTCTACACAAACTCACACGGTGTTTTAGCAAAAATTGAATGTCTTGCTTTTTTAAAACAGCAGATTCTGGCAAAAGCCTTTTCCTCCTTGTCTTCTGAACTGTCAGCAACAAAGATTTAAGTACTTTCAGTGGAGGTTTAAATGACTGTCTTTCTATAAACATTGCAGCTACCCAGTTGTGTATGTAATGTAAGACTTGCTGGTTCTTTATAGCAAAATCACAGACTATTTATTTTCTTCTTTTAAACAGAGCGTTTTTGAGACTGGCAATATAATTTCTTAATATACAAAACTCTGAGATTTATAGTAGTTTGTGATGTTCTTTTAGAAATCTTGTACAGACAGCTGAGCTGTTATTTTTAATAGGCATGCTACTTATGGCATCTATTTTTAAATGATTAAATTTTTCTTTCTGATGTTTTGAACTATTCTATTTATTGTAGAGACCTTAGAGCTATTTCACAATTCAACATTAAAATAAAACAGTTTGGATATCTGGATGAGTTTTCTGAGTTAAAAAATAAAATTTAAAAAGCTATATTTTAAAATTAAGGGATATTGCATAATCATTCATATGAATATTAAAAAAATAACTTGTAAAAATTTAATTCTTCAAATACAGACAATAACAAAGCAAATTTGGAAAATGGCTGAAATTCAATTACTATTCTTGGAAGAGTTTGCCATTAAGTTAGCTAATGGTGACTGCATTGCTGTCTGGAGCTCCACCTTCTAAGTCTTAAGTAAGACCAGTAATAAAATAGTTATATAATGTCATGTTAGTAAAAGTGGAGAAAGGTGGATACTCAGAAAATACTGCCTTTAGCAAACGAGTTAATGAATGAGCTTTATTTCTTAAACTATAATTTCTGAGATATTTTTACAGTACCAGAAGATTCTGCTCCATTAGAGGACTCTGATATAGATAATGATTTTTGCCCTTTTATGTTTCTTTATTCCTTTTCTACAATTTTAAATTGAAACAGTGGAAGGGTAAAATCCTTGCCTTTTTTCCCTGCAGTCTTTCTGTATCACACATAGTGCTTGGCTGAGGGTTTTCTCTGGACTAGAGAGTTTTGCTCCTGCAGTGTGCATGTGGGAAGCCCTCTGGGACAATGCAGTGACCATGGGTGGGCAGCCAGGGTCTGCCCTGTACTGCTCCTGTGCAGCTCATCCAAATCACCCTGGTTTCCTGCCCTGCTGTGAAAGCCTGATAGAGCTGATAAAGCTGAATCCACCAAGATCCTACTGAAATTGCATTAAATGAACAGAGGCCAAGGCAAATGTAATTGGGTAGGAATTTATTTTGTGGTGGGGTGTGTAGAGTCACTGCTGTAAATGTTTCCTGACACAGTACACTAGTAAGATCTGGGGTTTTTTATTTTGTTTTATTGTTATTTCATCAGATTTCAAGCACTGACTTTAATTTGTCTGGGTCTGCCTCAGGGGTAGTGTGTGTTTCTGTTTGGTTGTGTGCAAACTCTTCAGCCAAAATAGTGCCATTGTTTCTAAGAGTGGTGTCGTAAAAATATGAATTTGGGCCATGCAAAACTCCTGGAAATGTTCTCTGTTAAAATCTGTGATAGCTTGGGACCAGAAACTTGATAATTATCTGAAGTTTTGTGAATCTATGCCATCCTTAAGGAGTCAAACTCATTTGTGGCATTATGAAAAAAAAAAAAAACAAAACCAAAACACTTTAAGGAGGAACAACTTGATAGGTAGCTCTCTATATTAATTTTGGGGTTTTGTTTGAATGATCTGACTGTAAATATTTTTCTGTCATATAAATGATGTTGATGTTATGTGGGAACAAGCAGTGTTTATAATAGGAGGAACAAAATAAAATCAGATTATTTAATCAAAGCAGCAATTGCTGCATATTGTACATTCTGGAAAATATGAAACTTGACAGAGAAAGGAGGAAATGCATGAGAATTGGAAAAAATTACATTTGTGTAAAGTTCCACTAATGCTTGAAATGGCATGCACAGTATAAATATAAAACTGTGATGTTAATAGGAACCACAACACTTCATCTTTATTAATTTTTATGATAGTAAGCAAGCAAATCACCACTGCATACATAGTGATTCTACGGCTACAAGAAGCATATTTTTAAAGTAAACTGAAATGTTGGCATACAAAAAGTTATTTTTAAAATTCAGTAAGTTCTGTTTTCCCTTTGTTTAGAAATACCCAAGGGAAAAGGCTGTATATCATGGATTAACAGTTTATAGATTTTTCCTGTCCACAGCTGAAAAATAAGATTAATAATGTATTAGCATGCAGAGTCCAAGTACATGGTGTAAAGTTATACACTTCACAGGCATTCTTTTGTAGTGATTCTCAGAATTTTTCAAGTATTTCTATCCTCTCTCATTTGTATTTCCTTATGGAATTGTGAATGCTTTTAGCCAAAATGTATTACTTACTGGTATAATTAGTGACTGGACTTAATAAGCTGACAATTTATTAAGACAAATCATGGAAATATTATAGCCATATAGCCACTTGTCAAACAGTTAAAATTGTCATAATACATTTGTTAAAGCTGTGGGCCGTTCTTCAGCCTGGTAACTATAATTTTTATACAGTCACTGTTTTGACAACTTTCTGCCTTACAGCCTGCCTTACTTTTACTCCCTCCCTTTCCTCTAGCCCAGTCTCTCACCAACCAAAAAGCCCCAAAAGAGAGCCTTTGCTTTGGCTATCCTGCTCTTTGTCAGGAACACAGGGAATTAGAATACTATTCAGTTCTTTAAACAAATTCGGAAGTTTTTCCAAGGTCAAGCTCAGAGAGAGAAGAGCTTTAATAACACTGTTGGACTTCACTTGGCTTAAACAATTTGTGCCTGTTCCCACTGACCTCATTAGAAGCTGCCCTGGGCTGTAGGTGTGAAGGGGCTGCTCTCACCTCTCTTCTAGCCCGCATTTTGTTTGCTTTTCACTTGGGTGCTGCAGTGCTGTCCACAGGCACCCATGTGGGGGCCAGTGCTGAGCTGCAGAGGGAGATCCCAGCTCACCCTCACGTGGTGAACCTGGGGTTTGTGGGACTGGGTAATGCTCTAGGGCTGAGGCTATGTTAACTTTTTATAATGCAATAATTGTGGAGCAAATATGATTAGTTCCCTCTTCATTCCTTGTTTTGAATGCCTCTCTTCAGAGTATTTGAGCATTTTGTGGAAGACCTTTTGGTTGGCTGGAAAAGGCAGGACAACATCTCTTTCTGTAAATGGAATAATAATTGCACTGTGCGTTGGCCAGCAGAGACCAACATCTGGATCCTGGTTATCAGTTATCTTTTAATCGTGAATATGTAAAATGTCTTTCTTCTCAGCTGCTCTTTGCCAGAGCCCAAGGCAGTCAGGAGAATAGAGTTACTGGCTTTGTATTCCCTGCCTGGAAAGTCAGGAGAGGTCCAGTGGAACAAGGAGGGATAGAAGATTAGGATGGTATTTTAACTGTGCAAAAATTCACCTCTTGTCTAATGGCAGCAGTTTTGCTCTTTGAGATTTTCAGATAAGAAAAGAGTAAGGAAATCTTTGAGCATATTTTACATGCTGAGAAGAAACACCCCTTGTGTTAGTAGAAGGGGCAGCAGAGATGGTGAAAGTAAGCCAAATCATCCTGCTAGGTACAGAGTGGGGAACAGAAAAGTTCTGCTCCATCCCCCAAGGGTTAAGATGGCTTTGCCTCTTCTCTGTGACACGCCAAAGTGCTGCCTCTCCTGAAATGAAGAAGGTGCTGGTTAGAACTTTGGGTATCTTTAAAATGGAATACGAGTGTGTTTTTATAAGGTGTAGAGTTGGCTGGAGCGCAACAGATTGTATTGATTTGAGCAGAAAATGAATCTTTGTCTAAAGAGTAAGACAGAAAACTGGTAGTTCTGTAACCTAGCTAGCCCTGAGGCACAGAGGATCTGAAGCCTTGTAAAAATCAATCTCCAATTAGTACAGGAATTTTGATTGGAATATGATCTGAATGCATACCCATATTGGAATTTCTCATTCAGTATTTTGGGGCTTCCTTTTTCAGTAGCAGAGGTTTTCTTTTACCCTCTGTATGTCACTGTAAACAGTTCTTAAGCTCTTGTCAATAATGTACTGGTTCTTTAAAAATATGTTGATTTAATGCAGCCTATTTTAATAGAAAAGGATGTGATAATTTCACACAAAGAGTTCAGCTGCTAGCACTTATAAATAGCTTTAAAGGGCTGTCTTTTTAAAATGTGACTTTTATCTTCCCAATCTTAAGGGAAAAGGAGGTTGGAAAAGCAGAGCTGAATTCTGCAGCTATGATAAACACACATTTATCAAGTGTAGTCTGCCTACATGGCATCATATTTCTGGTGAATAGAGCCCTTAGTTAGGGCTCTATCCCACAGAAAATATTTGAGGTTTTTCAGTCTATACAACCCTAAAAGATGCAGTTTTCAGCTTTGCAGGAAGCCTACCAGTGCAAAGGGAAGGTAGCCTGCTGTGAAAATGGGAAGCCAATTCAAGCACTGTCAGCTCATGTCTGGAGTGACACACTCAAGCTCTGTCAGCAGAACTGTCACCAAGACACCGTCACCTCTTCCCCTTGGAAGATGCTTGGATCTCCCAGGGCTCCTGTGCCAGGTTGACCAGGTAAAGTTCCTAATGTGGGCAGGGACAGTGAAGGAAGAACTCTGTGGTTATGAAAAAAGGAAAGAAACCCAAATAAACAAGAGTATTCTGAAAGATGAGAAGGAATGTGTGGGAAAGGAAAATGAAAACTGGAAAGTGAGGCTGGAGAAAATGAACAGAAATGCTATGGAAAGTAGATAGAGAGGAGGGAGGAGACTGGAGTGTATGGCATGAGCAGTATACCCCACATGAGAAACAACAAACCAAGGACTTGCAAGTTGCTGAAGGAAAAAAAAAATTGAAAATTTCTGTTTCAGCTTTGACTGAGGGGAGACCTCAAGCTCTGTCTCCTTTGAATACTGCAGAGCACACACACTTTTTCTGAGTATGTGCCATGGGTAACCTTTTTTCCTCTTTGTGGACTGGCAGCTATGGAGATACATTTAAAAACAGATCAAAACTTTAGGAAATGTGGCTGCTTTTTTATTTCTTTTTAGGTCTAAATCTGCTTGCATAGCACACTGGTAGAATAAACTCTTCAATGTAGAGATAAAAATGTCATTGAGGGATGAAAACAATTTTTCAAGCTGAAAAATGAGTTATCTGGTAAGAAAAGTATTTTCAAAAAAGTTCAAATAAATGTAATTAGTAGTGCGCTGTGGTATGATGGGGGGAAGATTGAAGTGGATTTAGTATGCTCACGAGTGTGTTACCAGAAATGCAGCAGCACTGCAAAAATTATTTAATGTGAATAGAGCCTTAAAAAGAATTATAACCATCTGATATATCATTATGAGTGACACCAAGAATTAGAGGCCTGAATAATGCCTGTCTCCTGCCCTTTGTCATGTTGCTTGCTGCTAATTTAGCTGTGTTTCAAAAAAGAGAGCAGCCCAGGGACAGACAGAGAATAGGATTTTGCAGGAGCTGGTCTATGGAAGTGCTCTTTGAGGTGCTCTACCTCTTTTGTGCTTACAGGTATACAGACATTTAGGTTTGGGTGACTTGGCAGGGCTTTAATTTCCTCTTTCCCCAAACTGCAATCCAGAAGTCACTTATTTTAATTTGTTACATGGGCAGCACTGTTAGTGAGTTAAAAGGTGAGTTTATGGTTGAGGAAGGTGGTGTGTATGGCTGAGTGACTTTACTAACTGAACTGCTCAGGCTAAAGACTTTTGCCTGTGTGTGTGCACAGCCCTGAGCAGAATGAGCTCTGGCATAGGGCTGGGTTCCTTGGGCTCTATCACAGAATAAATAATGCAGCAGTAATGAATAATAGTAAGGCAGTAGTATTGGTTCCCTGGGAGATCCTAGCTCCTCTTCTGTGGACATATATTCTGGAATTTCTTTGGCATCAGCCTGGAAATGAAATACTTCTATTTACCTGAAGGATGTTTTTCAGTTCTTTACAGCAATAAGGCTTAGATCCTCCTGAGGCTACACACACACGCAGGTGTTTCTAAGAGCTGGCTTTGGAAGTTAACAATGCTGTCTAAATTACCACTAAACAGGTTAGAAATCTGAGCCTACATTTTTAAATCAGTGCAAAACATTTTCTGTACTTTTTGTGTTTGCATTCTCTAAGACCTTTGGGGTTGACTGCTGCCCCAGATGGAGGGAGGCACTTCACTTGCAAGAGGAGCAGTGTCTTTTATTGATACAGGGAGTCAACAAAGTTCAATGGTAAATGTGACAGTGGTTTAACAAGATTTGGTGGCAAGGTACACTTGATGACTTAGTGCATAGAGAACAGCATAAATCGGACGTGTCAGGGAGAGCCTCCCATTGAGTCACGAGGTGCAGCCTCCTCCTCTGCAGAGGTGTCCAGGGGCAGCTGCATGCAGTCTTAGGCACAGGCTTGGTCAGTGGTTTATGTCTCAAGCATTACGTGTGCACAGCCCATCTAAGGTACAATGTTAGTGAAGCTTAGCAGGCTCTTAGCCGCTGTGAGGATCTGTTGCAGGAAGGAATCTCAGCCTGGAGGAGGAACCTTGGGTGAGTCCCTGCTCAAGGGGAGAGCCTGGCATGCAGCTGCCACCATGCAGGAGAGCCTGATGGGTCCTGGGCTGGCCACTCTTTATAGAGTAAGATAACTGACTTAAAGTCATATTTACATACTAGCAAAACGTCTGGGTTGCTGCTCCAGAGAGCCTATTGCTACTGAGTTGCCATTCATTTCCCAAAAGTCCAAGCTAGGGTGGGTGCAGCCATCAGGACACTCTGTGGTGGTTATTGTGAAGTGGGGGGAGAGAGGGGAATGCCCCACCACATCTGCTACATGTTATTGCTTTTAGCTTCATGAATTATAAAAGTACTTGTTAAATTAAGCCCCAAAGCTATTTGCCTTTGCATTTTAGCATAAGACTTTATTCAGTTTAGCCTTGAAAAATCAATTGGAAAAGGCAACACAACAGGAAGGAATTTGAAATCCAATTTCTGCTGATTAAGACACAGCCACATGGCTGAGCCTATCCCGCCTGCAGATAAAGTTGTGTATTATTTAATGTGAATCTCTCTGCCGTTTCTCTAAGTTTTTCTATCACACACCATTAAACAAACTGAAGGAGCTTTAGAAGCTAACAGCTATTGCATTTGTGACAGGCTACTGAAAGTGTCTTGGCCTGCATGGGAATGGCCATACTATGCCATACCTGCAAGCCTCTGCACTCACCTTCCCAGAGCCTGGTCAGTGTGGGCAGAGGGAGAGAGAGGAACTGCTCTTGGGCTGCTGTAGGCAAAGTGCACCTTTCCCTAGAACCAGGCTGGTGTTGATGGGGCCGCTGGTAAATGAAGTGTTGAAAACAAGTACTGCTGCAGAATGATATGCAACATATTCTTATTTACATGGTGAGAATTGTGCATTTAATCCTCTGGTTTTGTTTCCTTCCCTTCCATCTGTGGTGGTATTGTCAGTTAGCCCACAGTTTATTTCTAGTGCATCTCCTTTGTTTGCGTTCTTGTAGCTTCAAAGTCACAACTACAGTATCTAGAATTTGTTGGGTTTTTTGTTTGGTTTTTTTTTTATACATTAATATACTGCACAAAGAACTTGAGTGGGAACATGGGTACTTTGCAGAATATTTCTTTGGTTTTTATATAATCTTTTTCCAGGCCTGATGCTATTTTGATTCTACCATTTTGGCCTCTGAGCTGGGCATAACTGCAGGAGCTCATTGGTCTAAATTTCCAAGATTGCCTATTGATCAAAACAAAACAAAACTGCTATAAGTAATATACTCTAGTACCCCGAAAGTGGTGTTTTTTTATTGAGAAACCTCTTGTTACCAGTTCTGACATCCTTTAGCACTTTGTTTGCTACAAATGATATTGAGACATTACTGTACTTTTAGGCACTTGTGTATTCATATGCAAATAGTTTGTTTATTTCTGTTCATTCACCATTTCTAACATGTCAGTTGCTGAGTATATTGCCTTTCCTCTGGGGAAAAGGAGGATGTCAGGATACATTTCTATCCAGCACTTGAGGCAGTGAACAAAATGAAGCTTCTCAGAAACAGCCCAGGTCTGCAGTGGCTGCTGTGTCTAAGGGAGTCTCGTTTGCTTTTCTACCTTATACATTCATTTTGTCTTTGAAAGCTCCTTTAGCAGTTCCCTCCTAAATATTGCTTGTTCCACACCTCATTCAGATGAACGAGCCCATTCAATCAGTGGAAAAAGAACATTGCTAAGTACTGCTCCAGAGGAAATGAGGCAGGGGGTGGCTCTTGGACATGTGTGCGTTTGCCACAGAAACTGTATACAAAAGTTAGGTAAGAAATTGAAAATGTTTCTTACTAGGGAGGGTGCCCTCTTCAGCTGCTGCTGTAGTTTTTGTTCTTTGAATGGCAAGGTGTAAAGGGAGGGGGGTTCTTTTGTCATTCTGTAAAGCTTCTAGTACTTTTTATAATTTGCCTTATAAAGCCATTGTGGTGTTTACTGAAGGGGCAAAACTTAGAAGAAATGTGTTTTGAACATGGGTATTGATGTAAAATATTAATGAGTGGTTTCTTAAAAAAAAAAGTCTTGTGTGCAAGACTTCGTGTTTCAACTGCAGGTCGCCTGCTTACATGTGCACTGTGAGAGGGTTTGGGATGGTGGCTGGACCCGTAATTTTGATTTTAGTCAGTGAATATTCAAATAAGTCAGGACTTTTGTCTTTGTGTACAAAAGATGCCCTGCTTGTCAAAGATGCATGTACTGTGTGCTGAGTCAGAGCCATACAAAGTAAAATGTTTGATTTGGGGCCTATAAGGAAACAAAGAGCAAATAGTGTCTTTTATGGTCCCCTTTAACAAAAGAGGCAACCCGGCCTCAGGGTTACATAATTATTAAGTTTTCACTAGCATGACATAATAGTAAATAAGGCTCCTTGGTGTGCTGAGGCCACTTCAGCAGCTCCTACCCTCATCCTAAACATGAGCAAATTGCAGATGGTTGGGTGATTCCTCAGCTGAATCTGAATTGCAGAGAATTTTCTTTTAATAGGCCCCAGAAAATGGCACAGAGATTGCTATTAAAGGAATAACTTTATCCTGTTAATGCTGTCTCTACACTGACCAAGGATGGGAGTTAAACATCTCCATGGTTTTATGCCAACCAGGAAGAATTTCACTTTTGCTGGCTCAAGCTACTTGATGTGTTTTTGTGCTTTGAAAACCTGAAAGCTTTGATATGGTACATACTATGAACTGATGCCAAGCTGTGACTAAACAGTCTCATTAAAAACGCAAGGTAACTGAGGCAAATACTTCCTTTGAAGAGACAGTATCAGTTAAGTACTCATTTCCTCTTTAAAGCCTGACATTAAAGGGGCAAAGACAGGTGGGCTAATAAGAACAAGATAAAGCTTGTTGTGTTAGTTTACTAGCTAATTTGGCAAAAAAGCAGAGTCGTGTTTCATGTAGTTTTAAGAGCTTGTGTCACTTGCATTTGTTGTCTGAGGGATCAACTGTCTAAATATCTAGTGTAATTGTGAAATGCTTTTGTGTGCACTTGTAACTTGATATATTTACATATTTTCCACAAGCTGTCGTATCACTAAGATAAGATCTTACCTACCCATAATCTACCCATAATCTCTGATGCTAATTCTGAGCCTCTGCATAGGCTTCTTTAACCACAGCAAACCCAAACCAAATGCAGGAATGTTTGCCATGGCACTGCTGGAACTCACTGTAACCTGGTCAGTGGTAGTTCCATACTGAGCTCTTCCACAGGCTGTACCAACTGAGATCCAAAGCACCCAATTTACATGAGTCTATCATGCATTTCCAAAATAATTAAGTCATGCATTTTTTGTTAAAGCAGTGTACAGGATGAGGTAATCTTCCTTAGCATTATGTTCTGGTTGGTGGATTGCCCCAAGAGGAGGGTGTTCCTTGAACACTGAAATAGAACAGCCTGTGTTCTTGGGTGGTTTTGCCTGTTTTCTGTAAGGATCTGGACTTGGGATATCTGCTGCCAGCCATCCCACTCACATTTGGGCAGGGGGCACCTCCTCTGCAGGGCAATGAGTGTCCAGCCCTGACATAGCACAGCAATGCCGTAGGTGCAGGACACCAGTGCAGCTGATGTGACTGTATTTTTATGGTAAAGTGAGCAAAATTACTTGCCATCCAGGCACAGAATATCATTGGCATGAACATGTTTGGTGATCAGCTGTAGTCCTGTTACTCACTGTTTTATAGTTTCTTCCTCAAGTCTTTTTAAGAGACAGAAAGCAAGAATCTTCTTTGCTTGCTTAACCAAGGCACTGAACACTACCATGTAGAAGCCAGGAAAGCAAGCTCCTATGGCAGAACTCTCTTTGTTTTATTTTATGTATCAGAGCATCTCACAGCCATTTTGACCACAGATGTGACGAGAATATAATTGCAGTAAGTGATAAAGATGTGTACATCAGTATAAAAGCTAAAGCCCAGGCCTGGAGGGATTCCCATTAGTTTCAACAGGCATTGGATAAGGCCCTAAGAAAACACATAAGACGTTTTACAGAAGAGACTAAGCTTTTTGGCACACTGCTTGCCTTCCCAACTCTACCATTTCTCTTTCCATCCCTTAAAAATATATAGATATTGTGATTCTGAAATACAAATGTGTGCTGTCAGAGTCTGTACCCCAAACTGAGCAGCGAATACCAAGATAAGGGGGCAGATTAGCTCTGTTGACACAAAGTATTTTGCATCACTTTGTAAAACACATTGCTGCTCTAGAAACTTCATAAACTGAATGTATAGACTCCTGGCTGTTCTTGTGAGACTTCCAGCACCCAGTTGTGAGTCATAACATTGAAGTCTGGAAGGAAAGAACATCTTGTAAATTGTTTCAGAATTGTCTTTCACCTCTTATTCTAATGGGCTCCCAAGTTTTTCTCTGGGTCAAGATGCATTTAATTATAAAAGATGGGAACATGAGGGATTACAAGACATCCGTGACTTTTTCCATGAGAAAATAATAATAATAAACTTTCAGTAATTTAAGGATAAGTTCAAGCTTCCCTCTGGAGACTTGTACATGCATTTGCAAATGCGAGAGTTCTGATGTCTGCTAAGAAAAAAAATAAATATCTCACAACAGGAAAGGATTTGTTTGGAAGAATCTCTCCTCCACAGCTGAGACTTTTAATCACTGTCTGCACTAGAGAAGCTTTATGCTTTGTTCCCAGCCTTGCAAACACCCTCTCGTGCCCACAGTCAGTGGGGAGGGAGCAGTGAGGTGCACACATTTCCTCTGGCTGCTCTCATGCCAGGCTGGAAGGGTCTGGTTCTGTCCCCAGTAGAGCTCAATGGGAGCTTTCCATTTTCTTCATGAAGGATTCCTGGTAAAGCAGTGGAGAAGAAACATCAGGACTGTAAAGCCACATACCAGATCTCCTGGCTTTCAATCACAAGAGGTGCATTAGTGCCTCCCAGGGTGAGTGGAAGAGGGAGCCTGGTGAGGTGCAAGAGGAACCTTCAGTGCCTTGGGTAGTTAGGTCAGAAGGTTGTACAGGTAACTGCTCAGCTGATGACTGTATTCTTCTAGTATCACCTTTTAAGAACACATTCCTGGACTATAAAATGTTTTAAGGTCTCTTCCTTCCCCACCCTCGTTTTCTGCCATTTTCCCGGGCTGGGCTGGGGCAGAAAGCAGCCTTGTCTGGCTCCTGCACCCTGCCTTGCTGCTTCCTCTCGCTGACAGCTCCTGCCCCTCGCCCTCCCGTGCACCTGCACCCTCAGCTCTGGGCAGGCGCCTGTCCTCCTGCAGAGACTTTCCAGGGAGCAGTAGGACCATGGTGAGGATGACTGGGGCAGCCTGCCCAGTGCCCACTGAGCTCTGACAGCACAGAGCCCTCCCCACGCTGGGGCAGCAGGGCTGAGGAGCCAGCGCTGCATCTGGCTGCCACGTGTGCCCGCGGGCTGTGTCAGCTGAAAACCCAGAAGGACACCCAGAAGGAACTGAGAGAGACACAAATCTTTCAATTTGTGCAAAAGGTGTGAGCACTTCCCAGGAAAGCTCTGTCCTGTCCCTGGTGGACAGGCAAGTGGGTATTTAAAGTGCTGACATTGTCATCTGCTTTATTTTTTTTTTCCCATCAACTTTCTGAATATTCTCTCTGGGCATAAGTGGCCCTTTAATGGAATTGTTTTTTCCTGTATCTCATCACAAGTCCTGCACATTTATCCTCATGTTTGGAAAAAATTCTAAATATTCACATGAGCTTAAGCATAATTTATTTTCTTTTGTAGCTTAATAAAACCTTGGGTTTCATTCCATCTAGCTATCTTCAGGGATTTACAAAAGGCCAGTGGGGCTGAAATGCAGGACTGAGCTAAGAGATAAAGGCAAACAAACAACTGTATGAATACCTGGAACTTGCTCAGAATGTAGTGATGTAGCTCCAGTGCTGCTTTTTTAAAAAAGATGGTAAATTATTAATGCTTCTAGGAGGAAATAAATACAGTAGTGGCTCTGCAATGTCTGGCTTGCTCTAAAATGTAATGTATTTCTGCAGCCTTCTTCCCTAGTCCTGTTGAGCCCGAGTTGTTCCACCAGAGCCGTGCTGAGTTACATGTGTGCCCCCAGGACACAGCTCTGACACAGGGGTTGGCAGTTTCCTTGTTTTGCTGGAATGTCACTGGTGTGGGGCACTGGTTGTTTCAGGAGAAACAATTCTGTAGGCAGCCATCCCTCCTTGGCAGTGGAGGGTGTGTGTCTCTTACCTGGGGGGAATCTCTTACCTGGTGAAGATTTACAACAAAACAAATGCATTCCTCCTATCCCAGCCTGGACATGGGCAAGTGTGGATGGAGTGTGTGCTCTGTGCACTGGGGCTTCAAAAGACACTGATTTTATGCTGTCAGTGACAGACTGTGGACTCATAGAAGCCTTATTTTTTTTTTCCTTTGAGACCACCAGCTTCTCTTCATGTGGATCACAGATGTTTATTTGGCATAGTGAAAAAATGATGCAGAAGGAAGAGTTTCTTAAAAGTTATTGTCATTCTACAATATCTTGGTTCCCATATCTCATGCCAAAAAAAGAAAAAAAAAAAAGCCTAAAACTTTAGGTTGATTTTTCAACATTTACATAACAGACATCTAAAAATATTTTCTAAAGGGTTCTATGTCAGTAACCCAATAGAATTCACAGTTCCGCAGAAATACGATGGCAATGATTATTTCACACTGCTACTGTTTTCTACATATTTCCTAAGCAATATAAGTGAATTTAAAAGCAGTATAATATTAGGGGATCTTTTTCAATTTTAAAGACACACATTTAGAAGGAAGTGAGGCACCATGACTAGAAATATTTTAATATTCTACTCGCAGGTATTTCAGTATAGTTTTGCCCTGAAAACTTTGTTGCTATATCAGATATTTTGCTAAATACAAACAAACATTACTAAGTGGTTGTGAATTATGGAAGGTTTGCTACTAATTTAAATCCATACCATGCAGTACAAGCTGCATGAGCCCAGAGGGGGTGCATTTGTGTGCCCCCCTCTTCATGCTGTAGGAGATTTTCCACACTATCAGCACTATTTCAGGTACTTGGGACAAATGTATTTTGTTTAAAATATTCCTTATATCAGGCAAAGATGATTAAACCCAAGTTTATTTAGTTTTAAAAATGATCAATCACCTTTTTAGTAAACGAGTGATACTGCATTCCTCAAACTGGAGACATGCTTGGATTTCTCTTAAAGCAGATAAATCAGTGCAGTAAAAATATTGGAGTAGTTAATTATGTTTTGCATTTTAAAAGTCTTTACTGAGACATTTACTATAAACATGGCAAATGACATGTATTCACTTTAAAAGTCCTTCCATTGTGTTTATCAAATAGCTGTTACAGTATTTCAATGCTTTATTGAGTTGGAAAAAATCTGAAGCTGCTTTGTGTATTTTCCCTCAAGGTTAAAGGTTTGAATCATGGGATAATGTGTGATATCTCTAGGGCTCCTTGAAACAGTTCAAGAACATGCACAAAGGATTGTGGTTTGTGCTATATTTGCACAGAATTTAACATCATGTTCCTTTGGCTTAAAAACAAAGATGAAGATACTGGGAAAATATCCCCTCCTTTAACACCATGATACACATTTTCACAGCAAAACCTATAACTATTTTGTGGGGTGCACAAAAGTTGTGCACTATTTTTCTCTGTTATGATTTTTCTTTTAAAACTACCCTATCAATGAGAAAAGAAGTGCACTTTGAAAAGCAAATGTTCCCTTTTTCAATTAGGATTTAATTTTTAAACAAGTTTATGGCTTGCTTTTGGCATGGCAAATTTCAATATTTGAATTCAAAATCTCTCACACATTTAAAAAGTAATTGTTAAATATTTTGTTGACTTAGGAGAAAAGCTGTCAAAAATTAAAACCCTTGGTGTGTATTTGTAAAATATATTTGTCTTGTTTTTTCAGCTGACATGTCCCAAGAAATGCTAGTGAACTTTTGGGTGCGAGTTGTATTCTCTGTGATTAGTGAGGATTTCTTGTTAACTGCTGGGCAGAGGCTATAGGAGCCAGCCTGTGTTTCCACTAGGAAGAGAGTTAAACTCGCACTCTCTGCTTTACAATGGTATTTGACTGTCTGCACAAGGCTGGCTGCAGCTGCAGGGTGACCATGATTTACTCTGCAGCCACTTCCAGTCCTTCCAGGTCAGACAGGACACAGCACACAGGTGTTTCTGCTCATCCTTTTTATGGGCAGCTGTAATCCCTCACAAAAAACCCCAAAGTTAGATTTGTAAGAAAATACCTTTTCTTGAATTCTAGGACCATGTAATTAGCTGAGGGAAATCATCACTGTTCTTGTGTCCCCTCCTCGTTTCCTCTGTTTATGCTTACTTTAACGTTTGCTGTCAGTGCATTTATGCTTTCTGAGTTACCGTCTCTGAATGTTCTCTGTATGTATAAATGTGCCAGTCCTGGAGTTCTTGGTTACTCCTGTATCCAGATACCTCCTGGTTTTTAATGTATTTCTCTTCTGCACCACCCACAGAGCTATTGCTCAGGCGTGCAGGGAATAAACAACTCCACTGGGGTCGCACAAAATCTCTGTGGTAGACCAGGAACTTGAACCCTGCCTTCCTCAGCTGCTTGTCAACTCTTTTTCTTGCTTTTTTTGTGCTCACTTTTCTTACCACGAAAATCAAACATGCTCCACTTCATGCTTGCTCAGTCATGAGTCACATACAGACCTGAGGTCTGTTCTGTACCCCTGGTGTCCATGGGACACTTTTTTATGACTGTCAACACTGTGGAAGCCGAAGGGGCAGCAGGGCCAGGAGAGTCAGGCTCTGCCCAGGGCCTGGCTGCCCTCACCTCCTCCAGGTGCTTTGAGCCCATGGTGTGATGTTAGCAGTGCCACGTTCCCTTCTGGCTGGGAGGCAGGATGTGTTTCAGCTCGGGTAGCAGGTTGTCTCTGTATTTGCCATCTCTGTGAAGTTTGTCAGGAAGCCAGGGGCCGACAGTCTGTCAAGTGAGCAGTGAAGGGGTGGAGGTTCCTCTTTCGTTTACCAGCATTCGACCTCTGGACATGTGTGAGGCTGTTTCTAGCTATTCTCTCCTGTGCACAAACAGTGTGGTATTTTATGACTAGAAAAAAAAGGCAGTTTTGGACATCTGTGTTCCCAATGTCTACAATTCAATATCTATTTATCTTTTACGTGAGTAAAAGACAAAGTGCTGATTTTGATCACTGTTATCTTTTTAGAAAGTTGTCTCTGAGTGTATTTTCAGAGTCTTTATTGTGCATGTGTGACACCTTGGTAGTCCTTACTGATCCCACATTTTGTAGCCTTACTCAAACACTGCCTGAGTTGCTTTCTGGATACAATCAAAGGGTTTGTAAAAGCTTAATACTGCTGCAGTCTCTTCACTCTTTTAGAGGTGTGTTTGAAGATGGCACATTACATCACATTCATGCATCGCAGCAAGTTCTTCAGACAGCTGTGTCATGCTTATTACCTTGCACATTTTATGTTGCTGTGCATCATCTTTGTTGGTTCTGTTTGGCAGGAAGTTGGTCCTGTGATTTCAGTTCCAGCTTTGACTGTGTTCCTGTAGGACCTGTCTTTTCAGCAATTTACATGAGTTTTAAAAGGGGACAACAATACTTTAGATGCTTTGTCAAAATCAATACTACTTCTGGAATGAAATAAAATGCAAAACAAAAAGGCCATATACATCTTCAAAGGCAAAAAAAAAGTTCACCTTCCTTGGTTAGCTGTCATCACTGCAACTGACTGTGCTAGAACAAGTGCAGATTTAGACCAGTGAAGCACAGAGCTTGCCTTTTATTAACTTCTTCAACTTCAGTTTTCAACTGTGCCTTCAGAAAAAAGGAAGACTTACAAATGAAATCATAGTCATAGGTTGCTGCAGAAAGACAATAGAGTGAGCTTCCAGAATAATTATCATTCTTTGTGACTGATTATTCTTGCTCAAGTAATTTTCCATTGTTTTAGCTTTCTGTGGTCACTGCATAAAAAAGAGCATAAAATGAGTTAACAATGCCAAGTGAAAAACATACATTAGTGTTTGAAATCAAAAATAGGGGACTACTTTTACACTGAAGCTATTAAAGTATATTCTTTCTTTCCCCTGTGATGTGATCACCTTTTCAAGGGTAGCAACACTTTAGGAAGGGGAGCTGTCTTGTAAGTCCATCTAGAGCTGTGCCATTTCCACCTGAGCAAAAAAATAAAAGTACAGTGATGGTGACTAATATATGAGATGTGCATCTCTGATTTGCTTACAGTTAAGTAAAATCTCCCCCACACACAATTTCTTCCTGTAACTGTGTGATTACATTAACGATGGCCTTTATGGAGTAGCTTCTATTTTTAATTCTGAGCTGCTTCTGTGTTCTAATGTAAAACTTGAACTCCCAGTTGGATTCAATACATTTATCTTCAAGAAACTCCTACAGCATTGTGGTTATTTGTTCCAACCTTTTCTTCCCTGTGAAGAAATGCAGAAATTATGCTCAGGATGGGATTCTTGCATTGAAAAGGTTAGAACTTAATGTAGGTAGAGACAAAATCAAGCCATGAAAAAATACTTTAGGGGACAATCTGAGTATTGGTGGTTAATGAGTAAAGAGCAAAGAAAAAAAAAGGTCTCACATAAACTGGCTGAAGAGAAGTGAGAAGCTACTCTGGAGGGAAGGGAAGAAAGCTGAGAAAATAATAGTGGGGGCAATGGTATGGGAGGAGCTGGAGGGGAGCAAAGATGTAGATGGTATGAAAAACATCTACAGTACTGACAGTATTGTAAGTGACGAAGAGGCTTCTTTAGTTTGCAGCAGTAACAGGAAACTACTGGAGAAATTCAGAGATTTTAGCTGCTCAATTTAGGGTGGAGTGAAAAGTCTAGAGGTTGGGAAGCTGGACAAATAAAAGCCGAGCAGTCAAGATGGTGAACAAAGAGTTTTAGCAGTAAGAAAAGTGCACAGCTTGGAGCTGCTGGAGAGGAGAAACACAGGACGTATGCAAAGAGTGAATTTATTGTCTAGTTTTGAAAATTGTTTGTAAAACTGATATGGTAAACAACTGTAAGTTTTGCTTTTAGCTTCAAGGCAAAGATTTTTAAGCAGAGTCCTCCTGCCTTATATAGTCAAAACAACTATAACAACAATTTTAATCAACACTGTCATTTTTAGATGAAATCCAGCAAAGGTTCAGAAAGTAGAGTAGTACATGTATCAAAGGAGATCTGTCTCTGTTGTTTGCTTCATGGTATGGGTTGTTGCACAGGTCAGAAGTATGTGGCATGTATAGCCCTAGATTGATTTGCAAATGGTCAGCCTGGGAACTTGGCAGTGTTGTAGATTGTTTCATTGAAACCAAGTACAGAAACCAGCTCGTGTTCCTTCTCACATTGGCCAGAGGACCTGGGACGTTTCCTGAAGGTGAAACAGTTGAGCTTGGAGGGAGGAAAGAGGCAAACTGCTCGTGAATGTCACAACCTGGAAGCAACAGAGAAAACTAAGGGGTGGGGGGGAAGTGCATGTTGCAATAACAGCCAGTTGCAACATCTCAGAAAATGCTTACAGAGATGACTTTAGAAAGGAGGGAGATGTCATGGTTCAAATGGCAGTACATGCACTGCTATTCCCAGAAAAAGGAGAGGGAGCTATATGCAAAAAAAAAAAAAACAAAACAAAAACAAAAACACCAGACAGATATAATTTGAAAGGTATCTTGGCTTCAATAACCTTACATAGCCCAGACAAAGAGTTTCTTCTGAATTCTGCATTGCTGAGAAGGACAGGCTCCTTGAAGTCCATAAGCAGGCACTGTCAACATGGCCTACTGCAACGTTTCCATGACTGGCTGAAATGCAAAGGCACAACTTCCCAAGGCTATTTTTGGGAATCCAGAATACCATGGGTGTGTGACATGCTCTCCTGAAGCACTGAGCACCTCAGAGCCCTCACTGGCTTCAGTTACTTAAACAGCAGCTATGAAGCACAAAAAGTATCCAAACCTTTAAAGTACAATAAACAGGGAAAATGTTTGACTTGTGTTTTTTCCTCCAACTATGAGACTGTTTCCCAGAACTCACGAATATTTTTAGTTAAGTTAGTTCAATACAATTTAAGAAAACCTATTACTTCTCATCCTAACACTGCTTTTTGGACTACGGCTGGGTGTAATGTAGTATAGGAGATGAAAGAAAGATACTTTTCTTTCTTTTTTTTTTTTAGTTTATGCCTCCATTTTATTTCTATGCATATTTCTGTAAATTGATTTTTTTCTCCCTTATTATTGTTGTTCCTTTGGTGGAAAGTTAGTGACAATCCAAAGCTTTTGGGAGAGTGGATGGATAAATTAGGGTGATATCTAAGTTCATAGATACTGAGATTTAGGCATGGTGCTTAAACCCAAAGGTCTCTGTCTCCATCTGTTGGAATGAGAAGGGCATAACCCCAGTGGCTGCTTGTTTGGGCCCATCACATGGAAACTGTAATTTTATTTTATTGTCTTCTTGCACTCTGTTCAATCTAACCAACATTAGCAACAGCAGTGGCTTGATGGTCTGCTTTGCCATGGAGGCTGACGTTTGTCTTCACTGGAAAATAACAATTGTGGCAAGACCTCTTAAGGTGCTCAAACATAGACTGCACCCTTAAAGACAGGCTGAAGTACTTAGAAATACTTGGGATATACATTACTTAGGATCCAGTACTAATCAGAATGATCACTGTCTGACTTCAGTAAGGAACCCGGGCCTTGGAAATAGGAGGAGTTTCTATCCTACTTCACCCAAACTACACACTGTATGTTACTACCAGGGGCTTGAGTGTGGAGCCTCCCCAGGAGCTCTTCTCAGAAGCTGAGTGTTCAGAATCTTCCTCCTCAGAGAGATTTCCCTCCTGACCCTAGAGCATATTCTCTGGAGAGCTGTCTACCTCTGCCTATCCTGGTGTGTCAGGAAGCGTGTCATGGACACCACAGGACTTAGCAGGGATTGGGCAACTCTGCCATTTGGACAAAATGTGTTTTTAAATGTTAAAATAATATGCGATTGGTATTCTTCTGCTCCTATGACAAAGGGAAAATACTGCCTATAAGTGTTGGGGTGAGCTCTTTTCTTCCATTAGTACTGATACAGTTACAGCCACGTGAAAGGTAGAAAAAATGAGAGAAGCTCATTCAGTTTTTAGATATCATTGTATTACATCACAATATTCAAAACGGTCCAGCGGTAAGAAAAATTTTAGTAAATGCCTGAAAGCAAACGTTGAAACTACATGGTCTTTAAGATCCCCCAAACCATACTCTGATTTTTCGTTGAGGGATTAAAGAACAAGCTTTGACAGGTTCCTGAAATGCACGTGAGCAGCAGCTAGGATTTTCAGCAATACTCATCTGATGAATTCTCTTGGATGCTTTAAGAAGTTATGAGTCACCTCTCTGTCTTTGTGTGCTTAAACACCCATAAAGATTATCCCTGTATTTGTTCACTAAGAAAATCTCAGCCTTGTAAAGATTTAATTGGGAAGCTACCTTGATATCAACGGTGTAGTTCATCTCAGATCTAGGAATTTCCGTTTAGTAGGCTAAGCACATCTTTTGTTACCTTTTTCTCAGTGTTTTTCTCCTCTGTAAGAGAAATTTTGCTGCATGGCAGCAGATGTGCTGTGGCTCCTAGCTGGCCAACGGGTCATTCCTGAAGCATAAGGAGAAAGGAGTGTTGCTCTGATGCTAGTGCCTTATCTTGGACTTGCTAACTGGTGGGGAAGAGTTTGTCCTTTGAAATGGTAAAAGTTTTAATTACTGTCTGAAACAATTACACAGCACTTTCCATTTCTTTGTTGTATAAGGTGTCTCACCCTATCTCAGACTGAGTTTTAGCATTCATCCAGCAGAATTTATCTGGAAACTCACTTATTTTGGCTTTTAATGAACTTAAGGGTACATTTGACTTTGGAAAGGGTAGTGTTTCCTTCGATGGGTGTTTGGAACTTCCTGGTTTAGTAGGGTTTTAATGTAGTGCTCATTAGGTTAATTAACCCTCTCAAAGCATGTCCCTTCTAAGGGTCCCTTTTTTTTTTCTGTTGGTAAATGCAGTCTAAGCTATCAGACTTACTATCAGGTTTTACAAGAATAGCACACCTAACTTAAATACAATGTTTTCAAAAAAATCATTACAAAGACTTCAATAAAACCATCCCATCATTATCTGACACATTGAACAGTCAGATGCAAGGTTGCCAATAGCAGCTCTGAGGTGGCAGGTTTAAAACAGATGACACTTTTTCTTGCACTGCAGGCAGCTGGACTGGTTGACACTGCCCCATCTCTTCTTCAGAACAGAGAATTGTTTTTCTGGGCTGGTGGTATTTTTATTTCTCATATAGATTACAAAACAAAACAAAGCAATTGTTGCTTAGCTACTCCTGTGGAGTGATGGTCTCTCTCACCATTTTGCAACTCTCTGATCTCAGTGTTGCATTTTCTGCTTGTTAAAATCTATTTTTACTGGTTGGTGTTTTATACAGACAATTACAGAACTTTTTCATCTACTGGAGTGGGATGGCTGGGTACTGCTGTCTTAAAACTATGGAAAGGAGCCTAGCAGGGAAGTCTGGGAAAGGTCCCACCACCAGGATTCCCACAGCAGCACAAAAATGATTTTGCTGTAGGTTCAGAGATACTAATTCTGATGAAATCGCCCACTTGGGGTGAAAGGGTCTATATTTCTTTGCCATTGCCACATGGATCTGTGTTAAGAATAGATTCATTTTGGATGAGGATAAATGCCAGAAAGCAAAATATCTGACTCCCATCTTCTTCAAGACATCCTGAGTGAGAATCTGTAAATTGGCATTTTGGAATCATGATACTAATTACTGCAGCAAAATGCAGCAAGCTCAATTGTTCATGCAGTCAGAAACAAATCTGAAAAAAATCTCTAAATTATTTCTTTTGAGGGAAGCAAGACATGCCTAATGCTCATAGCTGTACCTTTACCCTTTTGATGCAGCACTGGGGCATAAGGGAAGTCAAGAGTTTTGCTTAATGAAGAGAAAAATGTGGGTAAATACTGTGGATTCTGTTTGCACCCAAAGGAGGGAAGTATTTGGCAAGCAGCTTTAGATTTTGGTTACTTTTCCTAGAGAAAGAGTTCTCCAGGGCTTCTGCCTGCAGAATCGGTGCGAGACTACGTGTGTGCTTTGGCCACTGGGCTGTCTCTCTTTTTCTTCTGCCTTTCCCCCTCCATGGCATCCCAAGCAGCAGCCAGCCATACTTGTAGAAAGAGCCTGGTCTTAAATAAAGCCCGTTTCCCCTGCTAGTCAACAAATCTTGGCAAACTGCTGCCAACCCTGACAATGCTTAATTTACAGCCTTTAGCCACAATGCCAGTTTCTGGCATTGTGAGAGAAATCAGAGTCTGTTCCCATAAAGCTTGTTACTTGACAGCATTTATGTTGCATGACTAATATGGCAATGGCAGCAATTTGCAATTAGCTGTGTCTCTCCTTGCCTCCCTGCCACGTGCCCCAGAGCGTACATGTCTGTCTAAGCCTGACCTGCTTCTCTTTACAGTTTTCTTTCTCTATAATGTATTTTTTGAGCTCACAGAGGGAAATGTGTGACTTGGGTAACTAAACAGTTGAATGAAAGCTGTAGACTTTATATTGTCAGTTTATATCTGGCTGTGCTGCACAGTCACTGTCCCCTCCAGGCTTGTTGATGTGTGACAGCCAGCGTGCCCAGCAGCTCTCAGGTTAGCTCTGATGGTTACCCACCCCCACCCTGCTGGGCTTGTGCTGGGAGCCATGGTAGAGAGGGCCACAGCCAAATACCTGAACACAAAAGGTGAAGAAACAACACTTTCATCCATGGAGCTGGCCCCTCCTGGGGAACCCTAGGGCATTTTGGCAGGCTGTGCTGGGGACCTGGTGCAGCCAAACACTGTTTTGCACTTGGCAGAAAAAGCCAAGCTCTAGTCTGGACACATGTGTGGGTACCCTGCTCCCTGCCAGTATATGCAAGGTACCTGTCTTGTTGCTGCAGGATGTCCTCACCAGCTCCCAGGAGGTGTGACATTGCTGGAACCTCTCTGAACCCGATGTAATCTGTGTATAATTGGGTTGATTCCCTTTGACTCTGCTTTCTCACATCAAAAAAGACCTGATGAGGCTGGATGATCCAGCTGCTCTGTCTGGAAGGGACAGCTGAGTGGGTTCCAGGAGCAAGGAACCCCACGCCATGCTGGAGGGAGAGGGACAGTGGTGGGTGAGTTGCTGCCTCCAATTCCTGCTTGCCCCTGGCAGGAGCAACACTAGCTTGTCTCCCTTCCCCCAGCTGCAGCTGAGATTTCAGTGAATCAAAGCTATAGAGTAGAGTTGAGTCAGAGCCAAGGAAAGGCTCTGGCTCAAATCCACCAGCTAAAAATGAGCAAAGCTTTTGAGCCTGACTGGAATCTCTCAAAAACAAACAAACAAACAAAAATCCTTCCCCAAATCCTTGTTGTCTTTTTATTTTATTTTTGGAAAATAGTTTGTTGCATTTTCATCTATTTCCCAGATTTTTATCTTCTTTTTCTTCATGCCTGATTATATAAACCACTCCTTGTACAGATGTATATTTTAGATTTTTCAGTCAGTGGTGGAAAGTGTTCCTTTTTGTGGTGTTTTCATTGAGACAATCAGGGGCAAAGTTCTTGTGGCAGTGCCAGGTCTAATACCACAGGAAGAGCTGTGTCCGCTGGAAACACCACAGAGTACAGAATCCGCAATATTTTCTAAAAACACAAAATGGTTTTGAAAGCATGTCAAATACTGCAAAGTCAGCTCAGATTATTATTTTGTCTCAAATTGTTTATTGGTCTTTGTTTTGTTTTTTAAAGTGGTGCTGGGGACCATGACTTACCTTGAATCTAGTTTTGCCAGTGCCGTTCCAGTTATGAGTGCTGCTGTAAAGTAAAGGAACTGCCATGATTGCATCATTTGCAGTCCTTTAGAGATACACAGTTCAGTCAACAGCCAAGGAGCTGCTCTGCCTGGAGGTTTTATTGACACTGTGTCTGGTTTTGCAGTCTTTATACTGCAGCAGCATTCAGAAATCCAGCTGTAGCCCTGATTTCTGCAGACTTATCTCTCTGAATGAATCCTGCTGAGATAAAGTGTGCTTCTTGTGCTCAAGTGCTCGCATGAGCAAGGGTCCCAATCTGTAAAAAAACATACCATGAGTAAATAACATTATAGAGAGGAAGGTGAGGAGTAAATCTCTGCCACTGAAGGCAGTTCTATCCAGTCATTGTCATAGAATGGCTATGTTTTTAATTTTCTGCCTCCACTTTGACAAGTAGCTTAGGGAACACTAATTTGATCTTTTTATTCATCAAGGCTGTTCAAGACCAGAAGCAAACTATTGAATAAATTATTTCTTCCTAAAAGTCTGTATCACAAGGAAATATTTTAAAAATGAAGACTCTGCAATAGGCAAGCAGGCAAGTGTTGAATGCTCAGGGTTGGAAAAAAGTCCTTATGTTTATGGAACAGCTTTCTTTTGCAGGAAGAACAGCCAGCTCCGTGTAAGACAGTGACAATGAGTTGATAGTGGTTGTTGAGCAGAGGATAACAGATGGCCCCTGGGGTGAGTGTGCTCTGGGTCCCAGCTGACGCTGTGAGCAGCACAGCACTGCACAAGTGGCTTGTGAATGGTGCAAAGCCAGGGCTCTGCATCTTCTCCTGGGACAATTCTTGTTATTGCTGTACGAGCCCTGTACACTTCGACACTCAGCCTGGGGAGGGAACTTCAGCTACTTAGTCTTAGATGTCAACTTAAAAGTTTCTACTGCTTTTACCTGTGCTACGTTTTACTGCTGCTTAATTATTTTGCATGTTAGCTTTATCTTTTTTACCTGTGCTTCAGGTTTTGTGTGCAGGAGCAGACTATTGGAGCTGGTCTGTGTGCTAAAAAGTCTCCTTTTGTAGCATGGAACAGTTCTTTTTCCAAGGTCTAATACTGTGTTTTAAGGATCTATTGTTCTCATTGATTAAAAAATGAAAAAGGAGGACAATTTTACACAGTTTATGTTTATTGTACACCACTTCAAAGACCTTATCTGCCTGAGGGAGAGAGAACTTGATAGCATTGTGGAAAAAGCCACAGTCAGTGTATAAACCATGGAAATCAGAAGACTCCCTGAGAAATCGGAGTGAAGCTCCCTGGCTGGGGCATTTGTGCAGAGATGTAATCTATTTTCTCTTTGTCTTTACTGAGCCAGCGTGGTCCACTCAGGAATTCACGGTGCCAGTGGCTCTCTGGAGCTTTTGATGGATCCCTCACTCTCCCCAAGAATTATCCCATGTGAATGTGAAGTCACATCTGTGCAGTGGGGCGCTGTGCTCTGGTGGGAATTGAAACAGAAATCAGCATACTTTTGAGGGCTCTTGCCATGATGTTGGCTGTTCCTGGGGTCCGAGGTGGCTGAGGTCCATCCTCTGCCCTGAACTTCAGATGAGCTCTACCATGCTGTTCATGGAATGGCAGCTGCAGCAAAGTGGGGCAGGACTGCTCTTACCAACCTTCTCTGCCACTTTTATGAGCCTTGAGGGAAGAGTCTTTCTGTCTCTTTGGTATCATGTTAAAATTCTGTTTAGCTGTCATGTATTTCTTTGATCCTTTCTTTCCAGTAATCACCAATTAGCAAGATGTGTGCATACACGCAGATTCTTCCTTTCTAATTAGCTGATTCCTAATGCCCCGTGGATTCACTGCCATAAATGAGTTTTATGTAACCTCTCACCCTCATGTGCCTCCTCTGTCCACGTGACACAGCGCAGTCAGCTCCAGACAAAAGCACCAAGACAGTTGTGTTTCTAAAACTGCCCTTATTACAGGTTTAAAGTTGACACATGTCAGCCATGAGCAAAGGCCTCATCTTTTCCCAGCCTGCAGTAAATGTGACGCTCCTCATTCAGGACAGCTCAGTCCACCCCTCTGGGAGTCTGGGAAAACAGGTCTTGCAGGGAGCCCCAGAGGTCAGCAAAACAGGCTCTGTCAGACAAATTAAATATGATCAGAAGTTGCTGAATCTCTGTGGTTTAGCAACAAATCATACGTAGTAGTCAGCAGGAATACAAGTATGTGGTATAAATGAGGCATTTTGTGTCCAATTATCCTCAGGTCCCTTAGCTACTTAGTTATTTATTGCTTTATAGAGTTTTCTAAAAAAATCCACACAAATGAGGCAGAGGTACTAAATCAAAATTAAGCCAGTACACAGCCATGTACAGGAGTAACAGACACCACAGCAGGCCAGCTCTTGTCTTAGTCTGCATGTTGTTTATATGCTACATGCCATTTTCTGCCAAAGTAAAGATTCCTATCATCATGGTGGCTTTCTTTGATGTCCAGCAGGGCAGATGCCTTGTACACATGGAAGAAACTGAAAAAGTCTTTGTTCTGCCCTATCCAGAGGTCATGTTTCCCAGAGGGAGACTCTTCAGAGCCAAATCTTTCAGGATTTTAGTGCTGTCTGGGAATAAATAAAAAATAGTTTTCCACAAATCAAACCTGCATCTTGATAATGAGTTGTGGAGTATTCATGAAGGGAGATTTCAGTTTTGATCTTCAAGAGGGCCCAAATATGGTAGTCTTCTATAGATTACAGGCATCACACTCCGCTGCAGCTACTGACATAGAGAGTGTAAATGTTGAACTGGTCTGTGCATGCAACTAACCCAGCACTGGGGCTGCTGCCAGAGATGGAGGCTTTGTGTGCTGTCAGGGACAGGGATTAGGAGCTGCAGGGCAGCTGTGCTGGAAGGGTGACAGACCCTGACATGTCTTCCAGCATCACCAGCTGCGGGTCAGGGAGAGCAGGCTCTGCTGAAAAGGGAGGGAAATCCCAACTTAATCTGCTTGTGGTAGATTCTCTTTCCTGGGCTCTGCCCAGAGTAGCACCACTTCCCTGTGAAGGAAAATGGGTGACTGAGGATGATCACTGGCTGTAGTGATGGAGCTGAGAAGCAAAGGCATTCAGAATGTTAAAACAGTGAAATGTAACAGATTGACATGAGAACAGCTGCTTCCTTGCTGGGTGCACTGCCTGGTGGGGACCTGGGTGGCACAGGCTGTGCTGGCAATAGGACAGGCTTGCAGCTCTCTGCCACTGACTACTGAGGCTGTTACTGGTCTGGCTGGGACCTCCATCCATCTCTGGTTAATGGAAACAAGAGGACAAGTGGATGCTTAAAAGGGGAGTGAATGAATAGGACTGAAAGGGGGAGATAAGGCAGTGAGAGTGAGGCAGGGAAAAAAAATAAGAGGAAAAACCACTGAAACATGAGGTAGGGAGGAGAGAAAAGGCAGACAATGAGGAAAAAGAGAAAAAAAAGTATGGCAAAGAGTGAACAGGAGTGCTTGCTTCCTCAGCTGCCCTGACCCTGCTGAGCCAGCTCTCCTGAAGCATCTCCACCTTCCCATGAACTGTCCTGCCCCAGGGCACAGTGCCCGACTGTTCCCTGTTCTACAGCAGAGCCTGACCCTCATCTACCTTGTGGAGGGCAAGGTGTGCAGGAGTGGGGAAAACAGCCCTCCAGGTCTGCCTGCTCCTGCTGCATTCTAAAGGACTGATCCTTCATGGCATCAGTGCCTTCTATTTCATACTCAGGTCTCCTTAGGAAGACAAAAAGTCATCTCCTTCAAGGGAAGTTTAGGTTTGTGTCTGTTGTTTCCTAGTGCGATCAGCTCAAGCTCAGCTGATACAGGCAGAGGGAGGGGAAGGGGACATCCGTGCCAGCAGATGCACTGTTTCACACTGGGGCACCACTGGTTGTGCTAAGACAAGGTGAGAAAGGGTTCAAAGACCATTCTCAGTATGGTAAATATGGTTTGCATCAGTGAAGGATTTTGCAAGTCATTCCAAGGTCCATGGACATTTGAGCTCCTGCCTCAAAGTAGTGTAAGACTCCTCCTGTTGTTCCCCTGGCCTGGCAACGTGGACTTTGCTTTGGTTGGGACTGGGTTAGAAAGGAACCAGTCCAATACTCCCCCCTACCCCCAGCTGTTTGTGATTCGTTACATATTGCTTTTCCTTTCTTGGCAGACCTAAACTATGGATCTTACTGCCTAGTTTCAGAGCTGGGCCCTGTGTCTTGTGACTGTCTCCTTCCTGTCCTGTGTGTCTCTCTCTTTTTTTTTTTTTTTTTTTTTTCTGGAAATTTACAGCCATATGCACCAGGATAACTGCAGTTGCTGGTGGGAAAGGTGTACATTGCTGTGCGCATGCGTTCACACGGACTGCTGTGTGCCAATTAAATATACCAATGTGTTAAGAGAAATGTCTTTCAAATTAAAATTCAGTAGCAAACTCCCCCTTAATTACTTCTCATTAAAAATAATGTAACAGTCAGTTAAAAGCTTTCCCAAACAATAACAATAATCTTGTAAAACCCCATCATGGTGTTCAAGCAATACTTTGCCAAAAATCATTAATTGGGTATGTGTGAATTTTTATGTTCTTCTCTAATTTAATTTTCAGCCTTTAACTGGAAAACCTGTTTTATCTGCTGAAGGGACATGCCATGTGGATGACATGCTGCTTGAGGCTGGGAAGAAATAGGAAGAAATATTTCTCTGGTGCAATAGGACAGGAGAGACAGAGGCTAACCAGGCAGACTGATCTTCAGGGAAGTCACTCAACTGCAGCACTACCTGTGCTCGTGCTGGAAAGCAGCTTTGCTTCTCTGCCAGATGGGAAGTTATGACCCGGTGACAGGAGCTGGTAGGCAATTATTTTTCAAAGAACAAAAGAGTGATTAACCAGGAAATGTTGAGGTGGATTGAAGAGCTAAGGGAAGGAGTTCCATCTGTGCAGCTGGAGACATCTGTTCAGAAGAAGGGTGCAGAAGTTGCTGAGGTTCTAGTGGAATGGGTCCAGTGCTGCTCAGCTGTGGGTCTGAAAGGGGCCCCCAGAGACACTGTGGCAGATGACATGCTCCATGGTGATGAATGCTGCTTCTGGGCTTCCTGCAGCTTCAGTCTTGAAACATCTGCAGCCAGAAAATGAGGATGAGGAATAGAAAGTCTCCTCTCTTGATTGGCCATGGCCTAAGTGATGCAAATGCCATGGGGATCCCCCTTTAACCCTGACTAACAAGTGAAGAAGAGTGTTTCTACTGCTTATAGTACTGACATCTTTGTTCCACAGTAAAATGAGCCATAGGTAGTTTTGTGCCATGAGCAAATGTAAGCCTTTGATGTGGTTGTGTTTGATAAAGTTAATATGAAAATATCAATGTACTTACAAAAAAAGGCTTAGTATTGATGAATGTTTTTGACAAATAGTCTGAACTGCTTTGTGGTCCACATGCTGAACCATGTGGGAAAAAA
Organism: Anomalospiza imberbis; assembly: GCF_031753505.1. NCBI lineage: Eukaryota > Metazoa > Chordata > Aves > Passeriformes > Viduidae > Anomalospiza > Anomalospiza imberbis. The sequence goes on along the minus strand of NC_089693.1, from coordinate 9,955,537 downwards.
CCTCTCAAGAAACTAAAAGTGAACAGAGAGGTTTTGTAACTACACCTTTTGAACACCTTAAATATCCACATCCTTGAATAGACTTTTATGAACAAAAAGCTGCTGAGGTTTTCACACTAGAAGTCCTTGAAAGTCAGTTTCTTTCCTGCTTCACTGCCAAGGTTTCTTTCCTGCTTCACTGCCAAGGTCCAGCCCAACTTCTTCAACAGCTGATAAAATTGCAAATGCCTGAAATGGGATGGAGAGCAGCAGTGCCTCATGCAGCTGATGCATTCACAGTAGGACACTGTAACAAAGAGGTAACAAGCAGAATACTATATATGATCTCAGGTGAGAGTAAATTACTGCAATTTTCAAAACTAAGTGTTGATGGAAGAGCTTTTAAACCTGCAGTTAGGCAGTTTGAATGAAATGTTAAGAGGAAATAAGAGAAGACTTTCATGTGGCATTAACTCCAAGGGTGGATGATGTGATTTTAAAGAGGGACTTAAAGATTAATGGTTTTTGGTTTTTTTAAAGCTAGAAATACTCTATATGGATGCTGAGTTATCCCATTCTTCCTGAGCATGCTGACTGCACCGAGGGCTGCCTGTGCTTTAATTTTGAAATGTCATTTGGGTGCCTTTCAATGAATTTGGAGATGACTTTGAACTGGGCTTTAGAGAATTTGTAAACAGAAACAAATCAAGCTTCTTGTTCTGAGGATTGAGAATCTAAATTATTTACTTTTTTCAAGGTAATTAAGAAAACTTTTGTCTGCAGTCATTGTAGTGTTAAGGATAATTAGCTGAGTTGAACAGATATAAAGTAAGGCACTTCTGCTGTGTAAAGGGAACTTGAGGTCTCTGAATTTTGCTTTACTTTGCCAGAGCAGATCTAACAGACTCACTGTGTGTGGAGCTGCCAAATTGAGACTCACACTGCCTGGGCAGGTAAGAAAATAAACAGTGAATTTGGAGCCCTTTTAAGTGTCAGCTGTAAGAGTGCCACCTGAGGTTCTCAAAATGGAAGGCACCCGGAACTGGAAATAATTTCTCAAGTGTTGTCTGAATGTTTGACTCAGTCCCATTCCCCCTTCAGTACCTGTGGGAATTCTGTACGGAGCAGGAATGAATAGAACACTTACAGCATGCTATAAGTGTACTTCTTGAAGGGAGTTCAGCTTTTCTTTATACTGTGAGTCCTGTCTCTGGACCACTTTTCCTCCCAACTGTCTGAAAAACCTTCTTTCTTCCCTTTTTCTTTAGAATTCAGCAACTCCGTTGTAGTTTCCAGGAGTAGCTACCTGTTGAGGTGATGATGGTAAAGAAGGATTTTAGCCCAGGCCAGAGGGCTGCACAAACATCATCGTGATACGCGATGACACAAACTGTGCTCTAAGATGCACTCAATCACGTGGCTGTGCAGCTGCCCGCTCCTCTTCTCTGGGATGAGTGAGCTCTGTGTGCTGCTGAGCAGTTGCTTTCCTTCAAAACCCTAAAATCACATGCTGACTAGTGAGATTACTGTTCAGTCAGGGCATGGTTGTAATTATGCTTAATGTATTAAAGGCGTAAAGAGCCAGAGTCAGTAATTTTTATGACCTGTGTAATGACAACCATAAAACCAGGAGATTTGATTCCCCAATCACTTTTTGTGCTCTTGTGCTTTGGAGTTGGGGATGGAAGACTTAAAAGTTAAATTTCAAATAGAACACATTTGGGGTTTTGATATAGTGACTTACTCTGTTTCTGCTAAATGCATTTTCTTGGATTTAAAACCTTTTTTCATGCCACTTGTTCACTATTTCTCTGGCCACTGTAGAAGTGGATTAAGCACACAACAAGCACAGAGAGATAAAAGGCCTTTGAACAAAGGCTTTTGGCCTTTTTTGTGTTCAGGGGACATACACAGTTACTGGAGTAGGAGGATGACCTGGGTCACGAAGGTCAGTTCTCTGCTATTATGGGTAGCCACAGCATTCAATGTCTTTCATAAATGCATCCTGTACTGTCACAAAGCTAATTCCTTTTCAGCCTTTCCCTGTTTCTATTAGAAGGTTGTTCTTTCTGAGGGCTTCTAATCCTTCTTATTTCAAGCCTAAACTTATTTACAGTGAGTTGATACCTGCTTGGGCTTATTTTCTGCTCTGAAAGCTTGCCAGTATTGCTGACAGCAGTGTGCCAGACCCAGTGAACTATGGCTGTCTCCAGCGTGTGGAAAGCACTGCTTTCCACCCTGGCAGTGCATTTTCCCCTGTGTTACACCCCATCCAGCTGTCCCCATTGTTCCCTCCGTGTCACGTACGTGATCTGGAAGGTGTTGCCCATCACTGTGTTTTGGTGATCCAGCCAAACAGCATCTCAGGGCTGTTGCATATACTGGTGACAGAAATAAACAGGGGAGCTGATGGGACCTCAAAGCTGAAAATGCACTTGAGGCTTTCCTGTTGCAACAGCAGTGATAAAGGTTGTTAGAAGGAGCAAATCCAGCAAAGGGGGCTTGAATTAGATCTCCTCATCTAAGACTATGATCCTTAGGCCACTTGGTCCTGCTGTACCTCAGCTGATCCTCATGGGCTGCCACATAGTACACATAGCACACGACTGACAAAAACAGCCTCCTGGACCAGTTGGGAAGACCATGTGGAGACACCAGGACATCTCAAATAAGGCAAAACGCCTGTGTTCAGATTAAAATTTCTGTGGATATTAAAAGTTCTCTTTCTGGGCATTTTTGTTAGTGTATCAGCATTGTGATGCACTAACAGCACTTAATTATAAGTACAAAGACTAACAGTAAATATATTTTGAGACTTGTAGTAAAGGGAAGACCAGGGAGAGCAGGTTAAAAACTAAACCAAGCTGAACAGAACTTGCCTACATGCCCTTTATACAAAAACCTCTCTCCATGCTTTCCCTAAAGTATTTAGCAGAGCACCATTAATAGATTATTTTTCTCTGTATGTGTTTTCTGTTGTGAAGTTTTGATTGTGGAGGTTTTGCACCTCATGCGGTGAGGCTGTTCATATTAAAAAAGGACACTAGTATAAGCAAGAATTGAGGGCTCTATCTCATAGACTGCAGGGTCATTAGGCTAGAGGCCAAATTTCTGATGTTTGCATGTTATATCAATGCTTAATTAATATGTTACAACAATGATGAATACTCATAACCATCTCATTAAAGTCTTTCTCCTTGTATTACATTCCCTATTAGATTTTAATAAAAAAAGTTTTCTTTGGACACTGTTTTCTTTAGACACAGTTTGTCAGTTACCAGTGTGTGATAAAAAACTGTCAGAGCATTAATGCGTTGCAGGTTTTGTGCCTCACCTTCTCCCCTCGAGGTGAACCATTGTTTAACTGAGCAGCTTTCACGTCTGCAGACTCCACTGATTTATTCCATGCAAGCCCTTTGTAGCTGTGTTGTTACTATGGCAATAAGAAAACATAAACAGAATAAATGAGTAATGGTGATAAGGAATTGTTAGCTGGCAACAGAGATGATACATTTTGACCCTTTGTGAGATTTCTTTGTTGTCTGAGGATGAACAACAAAGGAAAGGGATGGATTTCATCTGTCACAGGGACAGTATCCAGGTAGAGAATATGCTGAATTGAGAAGGTGTGCATTAACTCCAGGACAGCCTTAGACCTTTGGTACCTATGACAAAACTCTGGGGCCCAAAAAGATGTTCAGAAATGTTGGAATGAAGACACAGAATTAGTTGCTCTTATTCTGTCCTGGAATGTGAGCTATTCTGGCTTTTGGGGATGAGTAGAATGCACCTTGTTCAAAAGACAGAAGCAGCAGTATGTTTTATTAAGGTGAAATAAAAATTTGACAGCATTCAATAAATTTGATGGTATTTAATAAAATTTAACAGAGGTTTGCTACAGGTCAGTAAGTTTGATGGCAAGGTTCACCTTATTAATTACTGTGTGGAAGAAACATAAAAAGGAAAATTGGATTAGAATCTGGTTAGTATGATTCACACAGAAACCACAGACCTTCCTGTTGAGTCACGAGGTTCAGAGTGGACCCCCTTGCTTTCTTAGCTCCTTATGGACCCTAGGTGCAACTGGGACAATCTTAGTCTGAGACTTGGACAAAGATACAAGTCTAATGAAATTATCTCTATTAACTTTATTCTAATTAATATTGAGTAGCTGCATAGATTAATGATGTTTCATTAGAATTAATTCAGTGTGCTGCCAGTCACTTACTGAGGGGATCTCTCTGCCTTGGGCAGGGGAGGCTCTCTAAGGTAAGGAATCGGAAACCTGGAGAGGCATCCCTGCTCAAGGGGAGACTCATGGGTGCTGCAGTTCAGCTGCAGCTGAGGGAGAGCTCAAATCTGGCTGATCTGAGGGTAATATTTATAGAGTGAAGTAGTTGGCTGTTAGCCAATGCGATAGAAAAGATACATGATTTTGGTTTAACTCTGTTATCTTGTTCTGTGCTTGGGTTAACTTGCTTTTTTGGGCTTTGAGACAACCTTTCAAAATATATTTCCGAGGCATTTTGATTCCCCTGTGTGTGAGCCAGGATTCCCAGCCCCCAGGCTCACACAGGGTCTGGGGCTTGCTGCACCTTCATTAGCACAAGCAAAGTACAGCCTGTGGTCAGGCGTGCCTGTCACACTGCCCCGCAACTCTGCTTCTGTAGGAATTACTTGGCATCTGGAAAGTGTTGTTGGATGGAACTCTTCACATTTTTTCACCTCCTGGGAGATGGCAGCTCTGAGCAGCTCCTCCCCACTCAGCAGGAGGAAGGGCAGTGCCACTGAATCTGCTGGAGGAAGAGTGGATGTGACCAGGGGCCTCTCGGATCTCACGCATCCCCAGGGACCCTGCTGAGCGAGGGCTTTGCAACTCAGGCTTTGCCCCAGGTTTACAGAGTCCTGACCCAATGAACTGCAACCTGCTGGTCTGGGGACACTCCAGAAAATGTAATTGCTAAGTCATGTGTGGAGTCAGTAAGAAAAAAATAAGAGTTCTCTCACACAAGAACTGGAGGTTCAAAGCACAGCCCCTGTAAGGCTCTCTGGAGCCTGCTGCAGTGACAGCTGCTGATGCTTTCCTGCATCCCTCTAGTAGATTCTTTGCTGGCTGCTTGTTCATGTATGTTAGAAATGCTGCAGGGCGTGTAGAGTTGTGTGTTAAGGATTTCTGCTGCAGTTGCACTCAGAATGAATCTTCCAAGTTAGTTTCAAGTTCAGATTAGGTTTGCCAAATTTTTTATTTTGCCCAGACTTTCAAGGAGTAAGGTGTTGCACAGCAGAAGCTAAAGTACTAAAAATTCACCATCCATGTTAAAATTGATTTGAAATCTAGGGATTAATTGCAAAAGCAGTGAAATAATGACTAGTGACTTTACAGCTTTCCAGTGTAAACAGATGACAAGATGGATGCTGAGCCTGTGTGTTGCCATTGTTGCCTTTCTTATTTTTAAGGACTGTTAATTTTAGTATCATCTGTTAGGGGGTCTTGAGCTTTATGGCACACGTAGAAAGCTGTTGGCCATGAAACAATTGCAGCTGTGAAAAGTGCAACTTCCAAAATAATATTCAAAAGGGTCAGGTCCTCACCTGGGGGTGTCTTTGCTACTACCACTACTCATATTCACTAATCTAATATTCTGATGCCCCTTAATTAGACCTCTTTGAATGATGGTAACAGCAATAAACTGTGGGTGCACTAAAAGCACTTTTGCCTTAGAAGACATGGAGCTGAAGTTAACAAGAAATGCAAGGTTCAAGACCAGAAGTACTTGAGGTGTTTTTCTTAGCATGAACGTTGAAAAATCTAGGTGTATGTTAGCCTGATTTTTATGGTTGGCATATGCAATATAAGACATAATATTGCAATGCAAAAAAATGAATATATTGTTTGTAGACACTCAAAACCTATTTATATGGTATAAAACATAGTTTTCTGCTGGGACAGTTCAGAGACAGGACTGTGAGAGCTGTGGCTGTGTAGGCCAGGACTACATTTACCTTTTTGTTTCTGATGCATCTGTTGAAACAGGTCCACTGTAACTCTCTGGGAAGCTGTGCTGAGGAGCAGTGCACGTCTCACATTTCCTGAGGAGGGCCAATACTAAGGAATCTCCACAAAGATTCCCCTGGGAGAAACAAAGACCTTGTTCATTGCCTTCTTGGTGCTCCAATGATAGCACCTTCAAGAAGCTGGGATATATGAAAGTGGGAAGCTTTGGAAGTATACAATAATGACAGTTTCCTGGTAATTTGCAATAGCTGTTTAATGCATAGAGAGTCAGAGAACAAAGAAATGGAACATAGATTTATCAGTATCAAATAGATTTACAGATATAAATGTATGTATAGATTTATTTCCTATTATCCTGAGAATACTTACTCCATCCTCCTTGTCTTAGTTACAGGAAAGTCAATGTATTGCTTTTGAGCTATTAAGTTAAAACCACAGCTTCCTAGCAAATAGAAATTACTCTCTTTTCAACATGGTTCAAAGTTAACCTGGTCCTGTACAGTACCTGCACACAGCATTTAAAAGCTGCAGTTGATCATAGACATGATTTCCTATTGAAGCGGTGTTGTACTCTCTGACCATCCCCTTAGAACAAGCCAAGATAAAAGAAACATTTTTTTCCATTTTAAGCAGTTATTAGGCATTATGCAACTTTCCTTTATATTTTCTAGTTTGCCAGAACCTCATTGAGTTAAAGTGTGGTAAGTGTGGCTAGTCTCTTGTTTTTCAATAAGCTTTTCTCTATCTGTTTATAAATCTACAAATACTTCATTTATGAGTTTGTATGCTCTGGGGGTGTCAATAAGCACTAACTGAGATTTGTATTTTGTTCTGAGATATCTGTGAGAAGTGTAATTATACAGTTACATCCTGCTAGGATTTCTAGTGTGTTTACTAGAGTACATAGTTAATCTGAGCTCTTGTAATAAACAGTGGAATACTCTCTTTGGGGACTGACAAAATCAGTCCAAGTGCAATCCTAAGAGTAAGATGTAATTCTTACAATGTCTAGGTTGTCTGATTGAAAATGAATGTCTGTTATAAACTTGTGTGCAACACCAAGCTGTGTTTCAGCAAGAACTTAAGCACAAGCTTAACTTAAAATTCTCTTGGTTGTAATAAGATACATTTGTGTGCTGGACATGCAGAGCCTTGGTTTTCAACAAAATAAATTCCATGGGAGTCAGTGCCTGTGCACTCCCTAGACATTTCCTATAGACTGGGATTCAGCTGGTTAGGATTGTCAGAACAGCCTCTGTGTCCAGCTGTGTGTGCTTGCATCCCTCTGCAATCCCTCCCTCAAGTTCTGCTCAAACAATTTTGGACTATTGCTCAGCAGTTGTAGCTTATACAGCTACCATAACAGGGTTTACAACCTTTATGTGTGGCTTTTAAAATGTTTTTAAATGCTTTGACTTAAAGGAAAATAACAAGTCCTTTACCTCTATGAATTAACTAACCTTCAAATCTGAGGAGGGAATAATTAGTTTTTCAGAACAGTATGCTTCAAATTACATAAAATAATGATCTCCAGTACATAAAAGAGCACAGTGTCTGCCATGGACCTACAGTCACCCAAAATAAAAAGAACTTATTTGTGAGATATCAGTTCCTCTGTAATATTCTAAGGAATCATTACTATTTTTACTTGGTCACACTCCTAGGTTTTTTTTCATCAGCCCATCTTGAAAACTTCAATTTACTGTGTTCTGAGGCTATTTCTTGAGAGTTAATGATTTGGCTCAAATATCTCTTCACTTCAAATGCCCTAGTCCTTGTCTTCTTCTTAAATTTACATTTTTTTATTCATTTGATATAGTTTTTGATATGTAGAAATGATTGCTTTTTACTGGAAAGTAATTTTCATTGTTTTCAAGGAGAAGAAATGCTCCATTCAAAATTATATATGGTGACGCTAAGGGCTTTTATAAATCAAAGATGTTAAAGAGCATCTTAACTCTCTTTTTTACACATTAACTTCAATTTTCACATACACTAATTTCCCTTGGTATGTAAGTGTGGGTATCCTGCTGAAGCTCAAGGGACAGATCCTCCCAAATCCCATTCCACTGCCAGCAGGTAGCCAGTTCTTTGAGCTGTCCTGTCTCCAAAGCTCCTTTGGATTTGAAACACAGGCTGCTGCATTCTTCCAGGAGTTAAAGAGGTGATGGGAATTTCCAGCTTTTTAGTTCTGGTATCTTTACTGTGTGACTGTGACATGGTGGAGGTTCATTATCCTCTTTTGCTCCCATTCATGTACATAGAGCTGAACTTCATAGCACCAGGAAGTATCCATAGTCCCATCAGCCAGAGGACTCATGGCAAAAAAAACCTCAAGCTTTTTACCTTAAAAGGTACCAGTGTACCTTAAAAACATCAATTTGTCTGCACCTGCATGTTTTCCTTTTTCTGCTCTTCAGCTGGGTAGGTAAGTGGGGATCCTTGGAGTTTTTGTGCATCAAGGAATTGGGTCCTGCAAATAACTGTGTTCAGGACACTGCTTCTGTTGTGTTCAGGCAGGGAGAAGTCACTGAAAATCAGTTTTAGAACAAGAGTTACCTTATCAAGGATCAAATAAGAAATGTCCTGAATCCATAAATCAAATAATGATGGTTTTGTGTGTGATCTGTTGCCCATATCAGCATGATTACTTTATTTGTGGCCCTTTTTAAAGAAGCTTAGGTTCACTGTTCATTTGTAATTTCCCTTCCTAAGTTCAGTTGTTGTGTTTCTCTTGCAGTTTGGAGTCTTTTTTCCCTGAGCAGACAGGTTTCTTTATCCCCACCTTTAAATGGCCTAATGTCATGATCTTGCAAGTCATTCAGTGTGTTCATGTAGCCAGAAACACAGTTTTTTTTGTTCCAACTCTTCTGCACGTTGAAGAATTTTTAAGTATACATTCCTAGTGTATGACCTCTTTGGCTGTATGGTGATTATTAATATTACAGAAGCAGCTAAGAGGAAATTACATCAGTAGATAAGATGAACTGTGCAATAGCAGAAGCTTTATTCACACTGAATACACTATTCATTTGCACAGAAAGATCATTTCTCAATTCAAAGAGGAATATTCTAATTTAAGTCTAACTTCAGCCATATGTCAAAATTTCTACGGAAACAAAGCTTACCACTGTGCAGTGATCCTGTAAGAAACACATTCCCCTTTGTGGATGGGCACATGGTAGGTGCATCAAACTCTTGGAGCTCTTGTTTTTCCTGACAAGAACTCTTTTTATATCAGAACACATTTCAGTTTAGTCAATTTGCTAATTTAATGTAAAGTGACCTGAAATAGAGGAAATTGGGGAAATACCATAGTTAGTGGTCTTCAGGTTCACTCCCCTCTAAACTCAGGCTGTGTTTTTATTACTAATTTAATCTTATTAAAAGGTGCTTTTACATTACACTGAAGAAGTAAAATTTCAAAATACACCTCCATGAAGTAAAACCATGTGTAGAAATTTAATTGAACATGGGGGATAATGACAGATCCCAGGCACAGAGAGTTAAAAGGAGTTCCCTGCTTAGGTGCACAGGAAAAAGCAGGAAACAGTGGCCTGGCTGCTGAATCAATCTTAGCAGTATGGCATTGTGGAGATAACTGGAAAACATTTTGTGTTTTGTGGCATACCTGGTAGTCTGGGGCCTCAGACCATTGAAAGGGGGAGGGAATTTCTGTAGAAATTGCTGTCCTTTATGCCAGATCCTATAGAGAAGAGTTAGTAACTAACTGTGTCTGCAGAATGCGCAGCACAGCCACCCACCCTTCCTATGCTGTGCTTGCTTCTGTGCTTGCACACAATGGGATTCCTTGGTTTCATTTTGTTTTAAACCGCATGCTGCCTGCCTTTGGTCACCTCTGTTGGTATAAATCAGAACCTAACAATGGAAGGCCCTAAATAAGTGGGCCATGTGGTTGACAGGCTTGGACAGTCATGTATCTCCACTGGGGTCATGTCACAGCACCATCATCACTGTTCCTGCAGGTCAGAGCAAGGTCTTTTTTCCCTAGCCACAAGCCTTAGTGCAGTGAAACATTGGAAATTGAGTTAGAGCAAAATAATGCTTTCATCTTGAAGCCATGTGGGGTTTGCAGAAAACCTGTCTTCTGACAGGACTGACTTCTTGACATTGTTGGCACACCCAGGTGAATATCATTCTCTGATAAACACTTTGGAGTTCCTCCAGCTTGATTTGCTTATTCTTGGAAGTTTTTGCTAGTGATGTATATACTTCTAATTTCACCTTGTAAGCAAAGATAGAAGAGGATTGGGAATAATTAGCTTCAAAGAGGCGTTTGTTTTCTAAAGTCTGAATTCTTACATTGAAACCAAGGGATCAGGGAAGAATGACAGAACTGGTGCAAACACATACTCTGCTGAAAGAACAAATTAATTGAAGCCAGGAAGATTCCGATGTAGGTAGAGTGGTGAGTGAAAAGCAGTTTTGTTTTGTTTATAGACTTGTTCAGTTTTATTGGCATTTGTTGCTCTTTAGTTGCATGTATTTATTTATTTTTGCCTAGTTGTTTGTTAGCCTGTAGCTACTTGCCAGGATTTAGGAAGAACAAAGTTTGCTCATATCACGGGCTATATTGCAGATAGATTTGGCCCAGTGTGTTTGCCTTGCCATTTGCCTGCCGCGTTGACATGGTTATTGGTGTTTCTTCCTCCCCATGATTATGTAGTGCATTTTCTGTCTCCAAAGAGTGGAGAATTTGGCAAGGAGAGCCAAGAAGTATCTGGCTCTTTCCTGTTCTTTCTCTCTGTTACTAAGAGTAGGGCAGTCTCATGGACAGCTCTAAATTTAGCCACTAATTTTTGTCTTAGGAGTCAGTTCTGCTTAGATTTTGGCTAGAGGGGATACCTGGATGAGATGAGAGTCCTCGGTTTGGTACCTACTCCATTGCATCCCCCTGGGAATATCCCTGTGTATTTTCTTTAAGATCCCCAAGTGTTTCCATGTTATAAAGCCCCAGCTAAGCCCTGGTCTGACTTGTTTGTCAACAGTTTAAGAACTAGTTCAGAATAGGACTTAATTTCTCTACATTCCTTTGAAAGGGATAGTACAAATGGCAAAATTACATGCCTTGGTGGTCTCTCTACATGTAGATGTGTAGGGAAGAGATCTTTTCCAGGGGTTACCATCTTTCTTGACACAGTTTATTGGAATTCATTAGTGAAGCTCCATGGTTGTAGTCACTAGTCAAATATTACTTCTTGCAGTTAGGAGACTGGACAGAGATGGGCAGAATGGCATTCTGATGGAGCAAAAATGTCCTTCCTTACATTTCCTTCCTGCCTGATGTAATCTAGCTTTTAACAAGCTTCGTTGTATGCCTACCTGAGAGGTTAGTTTTTTGGATCACATTTGACATTTGCCATAGCTGGAAAATATGAGAGCAGAGTCCACAAAGCAAACACTTTGAAATCCAAAAAGATGTCATACCTACTGTGTGGTTCCACTAGCAAAGTACTTCTTCCATATCAAAGTATTTAAACAAGTTTATACGTTATATGTCTATATATCCATTGTATATACAAGACTGATGGTAGTATGATCATCATGAAGTAGCAACTGCATTACTGGTACTGCCTTCCATACTTTCACTGAAGTATAATCTTTCTACTCAAATCAACTTTTTGTGTGTTCTAAAATAATGAGAATATTTGCAAAATATCTAGAATATCAATAATATGAATACTTAAAAACTATGTTTTCAGGATCAGAAAGGTAAGGACTTGGAGTCAGATATTAAGCAGACAAAACTGGTGTAGTTCCTAGATTTTGAAGGAGCAGCTTCAACTTGCATCAGCCAAAGATCTCTCCCTATTTCATTGAAATGGTAATTTTCATGCAAAACACACCAGACATCACAGGATTCCAGTAGTTCCGGCCCATTTGTCTGCTGCTGCTAGGAAGTTGTTTACTCTTTTGTATCACTCTCTGCTGACGTCTGCTCACTGAACAATGTCATCAAATTTCCTGTTTTTTGGCTTGTGGAAAGCAGCTCCCCCACCTTATGCTCAGGCTTTGCTGCGTGGAGATCCGTGGAGCCGGATGCACCCAGCAGACAGGATGTAGGGTTAAATGCAGCAGAGCTAAATAAATAAAGTAGGTGTTCAGTTGTGAACTAGAGCTGCCTGCTTGCCAGGGGGATAAAGCTGACAGTTCAAACATTGAGCAGTGATAAAATACTTGTTTCAGGTTGTGGGGGTTTTTAATGGCTTTTGGATCTTTTTCCATGAGTTTGTTAGCAGCCTGAAATAGTTTATAATGTGGTGCTGTGTGATGTGTGTGTGAAAACACCTCTGTCAGGTATCCACAGCATGCTGGTGCTGTAGTTCTGCAGGCAGAGGGGCTGCCAGCAATGTGTTCATCAGTAACTCCTCTGCTGCAGTCTGGTGCTGAGCCCAGGGGTGCTGACACTGTGCCAGGGGGCTGATCCCCTTACGTTTCTGGTTTGCTTGTCTTCTGGCCACTGCCACAGGGTCATTAACTTCCACTTGGGCAAGCACCAGTGATAAGCACAGCAGACCTTTGTTCATCACGTCTTCCAGACAAAGTTTGAGGCGCTTTCATTGGTAACACCAACATTGTCATATTGGCCTCCTGTCATCCATAACAAGAGGGAGCACCTATTGTCAGAAAACCCACCCAACCTTTGTGAAATAGGGCATGCTGTGTCCTTTACCTGAGTCTTGTGCTCTCTCTTCTGTAGGTCTGTCATGCTCCAAGTGGGTCTGTCTTGGAATTCTATTTTTCCTCTCTTCAGGGAGCCTTTGATGACTTCATGAAAACAATTATTGTAAGGATTACAATATTACAACAATTACAACATTACAACAATTACAATATTACAACAATTATTGTATTGATGACTTCATGAAAACAATTATTGTAAGGATTCTCCTAAGGTTCTTTATTAAAACAAAACAACACCCCCCTCAAATAAAACAACCCCAAAAATCTCCCCCCCCTCCAATACCAGAAAAATAAAAATCCCACAATCCCACAATCTAGAACATTTGGAGTCAACTTGCAGAGCACTGAAAAAATGCAGGAGTCTGTCTGATGACAGACAGAACTACAGGGTATGCTGGAGTGATTTATAGGAACTATCCCACCACTGGGGGTGTTGAGTTTATCTTTATTTTTTAAAGGTTTTTATTAAGGTAGAGCCAGAACATTTTGTTTGCTGCCTTTCTCTACTAAATTCAGTTTTGTTTCTCTGTCTCACTGATGCTTGCAGTAACTGGAAATAGTCTGAGTGTGTGAAGTACTGAGTGTGTGGAGCATGTGGGCTGTCACCTCATTGAAATACTGAGTTCTTGTCATCATTTCTGACATCTTCATACTTGGATCTCTGCAGAGACAAAAATGCTATTTGCCTCAGAGTATATAAGAGGGTTCCCTTGCAATACCAAGTTCCTGTTCTTGCAGCATCCTGCATCGATAATGGGGCCCATAGTCAGTATGTAGAGAAATGGACTGGATGCAGTACCCAGCCTTGGGTACCTGTGTGAATCTGCCTTACATCTCCAGCTGTGGGCTTGCATTTTGAATGGGCTTGTCTCAATAAAATCATTCCAATGCCTAAACACGAACATTTTCCAAGACAGGCTGCCAGGGTGGATAAGATGTGGTTGACTTGCACTTCAGTCAGTTAAACCCTTGCGGTGCAAGCCTTGCACAGTACACAAATGAAAATAAAGAAGTTGATCTAGTCCCTGGTACAGACCTGCCCATAGTGCAGGACCCACATCAGTCACCTTCCAATTTGGAACAAGCACTGTCTGCTGTGGGGGGCTCAGGAAAGAAGCAGGTAAGGAGACGGCTGCAGACAATGAGTTCAGTGCCTAGGCAAAGATAACACTTCCTCCAAACAATTGGCAGGGGTTTCTGTCTCTTTGTTTCACCTCTGCCCTTCTTCCTCTCTATGTATCCCCTGTTCCCTCCTCTCCGTGTTTTCTGAGGTTCATCCTGTATCCTTGTGCCCTCCCATCAGATAACAGTGGTGGGGTTTGATTCTTTTGACCTCTGCCCCCCTCCCCCCATTACTATTCTATTGGAAGAACTGTCCCCTTAAATTTCTCCTGTGCTCTTTTCCATTCCCCATCACAGCTTGTGCTATGAACCTCTAATGGTGTTACATCCAACAAAAATAACCTTCAGGGTTACATTTCCTCTGAGGCAAAGGTGGACAAAGCTCCCCATTGCCTGTGTGGACTGCAGGGCTGGATAGACCCCTGCATTACTGGGGAGGGGGCGCCGGGGGGCTGTGACCCCCATGCCTCTGCAGACCTGTCTGCACATGGGCTCTGCCAGCGTGGGGGGCCCAGCAAGCCTAAGACAGTCTGTTCCTTATCCTGCAGTGGAAGAGGAGAGCTCAACAAATTGTGTCGCCAGGGCATCCTAGTACCAAGCTTCCTCCTGGGGCCCTTGACAGGGAAGCCAAAGGGCTCAAAATCTGAGCCTCTGCCTCCTGCTCCTGGTTACATTTATTCATAACTTGCCCATATGGAGATTTATAAGTACAGGTGCAACCTAAAACTCCTGAAAAGATGTCATTCATTTTATTTCTAACTAATAAATTCCAGATGTTTGCCTCTAACTCCCAGACTGCTGATATGATCAGCTTGGGGCTCCAGTTGTTCAGTCTTGTGTTAGATGACAGAGTGGAATGAATGCTCACCATTGCCAGTAGTTTGCAGTCAAAGGGACACAAGTTTTTCTAACAGGATGAAACTGAGAGAGTTTCAGATGAGACTGGTAGGGTTGAGTTGAGAAAGCAACTGGCTGGCACTGCAATGAAGGAACAGTAGTAACTAGATTTAAAAGAAAATGAAAATAATCTTGTATGACAGAAAAAGAAGAAATAATGGAACATTTCAGAAAGTATGCTATCATGTACTGCAAAAAAATAGGTCTATACTTATCATAAGGTGTTTCTTGCTGCAGACTCTGAAAAGCTTCTTATGTGGGAAACATTGATTTGCATAGTGCTGCTTGCAAAAGCTGTAGCTTAATTCTTAAAGCCAGACTTGGGGGAAGAAGTGGGTTTTTTTTGACTGGCAGAGCCAAGAGATTATTCTTACTCTAGAAGAAAGTAGCAAGGCAGTCCAGTGGTAGACCTGGTAATTCTATATGCCCTATGTGCCATGCAGATTAGAAAAAATAGAATGGGCTAAAAATACAGAGCAGCAGAATTGCATAGCAAAATCATCAGTTAAGCTATTAAATTGTCATAAATACTGTAAAATTCTGTCTTAAAACTTGGTCTTTCTTGGAAGTAGAAATGTAATATGTGCAATGGAAGTTGTGGCACCCATGGCTTTATAGTTACAGTATCAGAAAAATATTTCGCCCAACATGGGCATGTTTCTCTTGTAAAAATTGAAATTAGTCTTAAATGTTGTAAGCACTATTCATTTATGGTACAAACGGGCCATGCTTCACTTCCTTCTTGAAGAGCATGTGGGTAGCAACAGCAGGGCTGTGTTATTTAAGAGTAAAGGAGGGCATGAGCCTGGAATACCACACACGGTTGGTTGGCAATGGATTTGTTGGATTTGTCTGACAAAGGAACTCCCAGGTGATCAATTACTCAGCATTCAGGGCCAGCTGAGCAAAGAGGGAAGGACACAGAGAGTCATGGTGGACCTTGGTTTGTACAAGTGCCCTCTTTAGCTTTCTGTGGAGCTCAGAAAAGGAGATGTGCAACGACACAGAATCCCAGCAGCAAATGCCCCAGATAACTTCTTCCACTCACAGGAAATTGTCACAAAACCACTGCAAATCTTGCTTGCTTCAGCTGGAAAGTATTTCTGGGTGCAACCTCATACTGTGGCCTACAAATTTTGTTACTCTATTTTGGTGGGGAGCATACTGTGAGTAACTTCTGTCTAATGGAGTAGTGGTTTGGTGCCACCTCTAATGTGCTCCTGCTGTTTCACATAAGGGCGTTTTTTGGTTGGAATATATTTGAAGGTTCTTGGCGAAATTAGATTACAAAATATAACTGGATTAAATTATGTGTCTCACAGTATATTCTGAAGTCATCCAGAGTATTGGTTCAAATTAAGCAGTGAAGAAAATAATTAGAACTGTGGTGTTCCATGGTAGGTGCTCAGACTGTATGTGGTAGTGGCTCAGAGAGTTAGTCAAAATATATTCCTGCTGCAACCTATTACTAAAATTATAAAGTTCAACACTGAGCAGCACACCATTTATTTTGTCTTTAGAGGATGAGGACAAAAGAGATGCAGAAAAAGCTGCTAACCCCACAAATATGAATGTGGTAAGAACATTTGTCTTGGCTTAAAGGAACATGCAAACACATAAAACAAGTCAAATGAAATTTCCCAGGATTGAGAAAAGCTTCCATAATCAAGGACACTGTTCTCTCCTGCATCTATAGTAAATAATTACAGCCTTATGCTCAAAGTTCATAGAGGAAGAAAAGGAAATCAGGTGATATATCTGAGTAATAAACTTTTCAAGAGTCAGATATATGTAATTCTTCAGTGAATTTATAGGTTTACTTTTATTTTTTAATCCTCAAATAGTTAATTCTCAATAGTTTTACTGCAGTTTTATTGGAGCTGTTAATAAAGTGAGTCTGGTTTTTCATTTCTTTTGCTTACATATGAGACATTATACTAAAAAAATACTTACCTTTGATATCTAATTTATTTGTAATGGGTTATATTTACTGATTCACACAGGCTATCTTTCCCATTAAACTGGTTTATAGAAATGCAATATAATTTTTATGCAAAGCAATAGTTTTGTTTTATTCTAGTTCTATGAATTTCCAGCTACATTTTGTGTCCTAGAAGTCTGGCTGAGCTCAGAGTCAGCCCATGAAACTGCACTAAATTGCATATTTCATTAATAGAATTTTTCTGTTTGCTTTGGATGTTCTTCCTAGTATTTCGTAGCTTGGGGGAAAAGGCAAAAGAAAATAAATGAATACAGCTGGTTTTTTACTCAGCTTTGCTGGAAATACAGAGGAGTTTCTCTTCTGCCTGTTGCAGGCAGGTCTGAGAAACTCTAAGTCCACACAATTTGGTCATGCAGATACAGTGTCCATCCTCCCCAAGGGAGGACACTGAGGCTTGCAAATTAACATTTCCTGCTAAAATTTCTGGTAAAAGCTCCCAGCCAGAGCTATCAGCAGTCTAGATCACTGTCTGGGAAGAAGCACTTGGTGCAGGGGAGGAAGAAGGAAATGGTGACTGTGAACTTACTAATGGTGTCGCCAGACAGGACTTTAATGTCTATTTTCTCTTGTTTGTCCTTTGGCATAAAGCTTTCACACTCTCAATAGAAGGCCCAGGGCTGCTGCATCCTCTCCTTGGAAAAACCAGCAGAGTGAGAAACATATTCTGGATAGTTGCAAAACAGATTAGACAGGCTTGTTTAATGCCAGAATTCTGATCTCGAGGGAGATTGATTTTGGATAGAGGCCAGCTTTCCTTGCAGCTAATTATGGAGGTTTTGCATAGGTGGACACTATTTACTTATTTAATGTGTTAGTGGAGCCTCTCTCTCTCTCATAGTGCTCCTTCTTTTAGTTCATCATTGTTATCCAAGTGGAATAAGGACATCGCTGCCTGACAGGTGCCATGTGGAGCTCTGGTCCATGGGACAGAAGAGCCACCTGTGCACAGCTCCAGCACTGGTTCCTATTGTAAAACATTTGTGCCACTCTCAGTTACAATATCAGACCTTTTTGGATGGGACAGATAAATTTAGGTGTCAATGAAATTGTGCAGAAGCTGATAGGCACCTGCTGATCCTAATATTTGAGAAGTTGTTTTTGCTGCTCTAGTTTTTTGCAGTCCTTGCAGGGAGGAGCAGAGAATCTGCTTGTTTCAGAGGCAGCACATTGTGCTGCTGTTCAGATGTGCTCTGTGGAAGGGCCCACTCAAGGGTCTGAGGACAGGGAACCTGAGTCTGATAAAGCTTCTGAGAAAAAAATTTCTGACACCCACTCTCATTATAGGCAAGACAAGCAGTGTTCTATAATGTCTTTTGAAATGCCACATGAAAAATCCACATGTGCTCGACCAAATGCACCTTTCAGCCACTGCTGGCTGTGTGCTTATAAGCCTTTCATGGTTTATACAGCACTTATGCTAGGCAGTTTGCAGGTGAACATGTGTTTACATTAAATATTTACTCAGTGTTTTTGCATCTTCTCTTCTTACCCGCCCCCCCCCCCAGTTAAAAATCTTTGCAAATCTTTCAAACTTTGAGACTGCAGCAGCTCTCTGTAACAAAGCTTCACTGATGCCATGCAACTTGTAAAAGTATTTGATGCAAGTATCTCCAGATGTTATCTCTCTTTCCTGGAAATGTCAGGATTAAATAATTTATATGAAGCTGTTCAACATCTGCTGATTATTATCTGGATAATTATGGCCTGTGTACTCAATTTGAGAAATGCTAACATGGTACCTGGAGAGTGTATTTGGACAGTAGGCAGGATTTCATCTTAAGTGGATATTTGATACCCAGCTGGATTTGTTTCCCAGTTAAGGACTACAATGTCAGAGTGCTTTATGGGCTTTCATGATGATGGGTTGTTTATAAAAGAGCTGCCTTGTGGGAGACTCCTGTGCTGAGGCCTTGCCTGACACAGCTTTAATCCTATGAAACTTTACTAGGAGTTGCTAACATATTGATTGCTTATGCACTTCTATGCAGAAAATCATGCTGCTGGTACAAAATAATAATTTATTTTGTACCAGCAGCATCTCCTTTGGCATATCCAGCAGTTCTTTTGTAAAGGAAATGATACTCTTAGGCAGAAAATGCAGAGATTGCTTTCTATCAAAGACAATAGTATAATTACACAGATTCTTTAATTTAAATGAAATAAAATGAAGTGTGCCTACCACAAATCCAGATAGAGTGAAATTATATTTACAAGAAAACTAGAATGAAAAACTGCTTTGTTGCAATAAATTCTACTTAATTGTAGTTCTGATCATAATGAAAATCCCACTTCATTAAAGACATGCAGAGTTAGAGGGATTGGCATAATTGTAAAATGGTTCTACTCTACCCAAGGAAAAAATACGTGATCCCATCCCAGACGTGTGATATTTAACGAGCCCTGTGGGCTGGCAGAAGCACTGTGTGTTACTGAACCAGAGTCAGGCAGAAAACCAGTGTCAGGTTTCAAACTACCCTGTAGGTCCTCAGGAATGAAGAGGCATCTGTATTAGGGGAAGCCAGTCACTCATCCCCTCTGCCAGTGGAGTTCCTAGTGGTCAGAAGAAAGGGATGCCCAAGACTCTTAAATCTTTTTGTCTGTTTTCCTCCTTATCATAAAACCTGAAGTTCGTCTTTTGCATTGGTTATAGCTGTGGTCAAGCAAAATTAATGCTAAAACTTAGAGGGGGAAAAAAGAATACACTACTGTGAATTTCCTCAAGTTTTTTTAAAACGGCATCTTGAATATGCCTGCAGTCCCAAGTCTTCATTTGTTGGAGACAAAGTTCCCTATTTAGAAAAGGTTTGGCTGCCAAGAACTCCTCTTGGTTTTCTCAAGTGTCAGTTGACAGTTCTACTCAGTCTGAGAAACATGTACTCAATAGACAAAAATGCAGTTATGTTTATTATCAGTATTGAGCCTTTCTCCTTTGCTCCACTGGCTGCTGTGCCACTGATTTTGCATTCATTCTACCTGCAAAATCCCATCTCAGATCTTTGTTGTTGCTCAGAGCAGTTCCCAGGCAGGGTACTGGACAGAGCACAGGTGAGTTTGTGCATCCTGAAGGTGGGCAGAGCACACCCCTTGAACCCTAAAGAATTCTAGTGATGTCCAGCAGGTTCACAGACACCTGAGTGAGCTGTATGAAGATATCGTGTGTGGCAGATGGCTGGGAGAATAGGGAAGGAGAAGGAGGCAGCTTCATACTGTCACCATCCAGTCTTGGAGGACTAAACTGGCACACCCAGGATGCCCACTTCTGCAGAGGCTGGAGATCTGTGAGATAAAGATAACAGGTGGCAGCAGGTAGAAAAAAGTACTATGGTCAGTAAAGCCTGAACTGTGTCAGCACACAAAATGTGTTACTAATGACAATAAAAAACAAGTTTATTCCTTAACAGATGGAGATTTAGGACAAAACAGAGATCTTCTAGGAAGCTTTGCAGGTCCACTGACTGAATTATGCTATTTTTGGGCTGTACTCTCTTGCTTTGCTTGGTCTGTTTGTGATGATTGTAGTGTTGGTAGATCAAGCCATGAAAAGTTGTCTAGCATAAAGTAGCTGGAAAACTTCCTGGTAGACTGGAACTTCCTTTTAGTCAGATGTGTCTGTTCAAATCCAGATGGTTCGAAGAAAACTGTCACTGAAATTCATATTCATAAGGAAAAAATGAAAACTGATAATGGAGTTCTGTTGTATTCTGATGCATCTGTAATCATCTCTAAAATAAAACTAGTAAGTGGTATCCACCAGATAAAGAGAGAAGTAGCTGATAGATAGGAAACAGATTAGCACTTACTGCTGTACTTCAGGATCTTGCAGAATCACAAGAGAGCAAGCAGTTTTAATAATATTAAACAATAGAACTACTGTGCCATATTTAAGTCTCCCAGAGTGCCGTGCAGTTCAACTGTTAAAATGCAGGCAGGAAGAATTTCCCTCAGGGCCAGAAGAATGTTGTATTTGTACTAAAGTGTCTGCTCAAGCTGGGGGGATGGAAAGTCAGCCGCAGCCTGCCTGTAAAATGAATACACCTGAGGCGACAGCAGACGAGTGAGTAGTTCCTTTCCTGTTCAACAAAGATGTTGGTAAAGCCAAAGGCTGCATTTATTTGTTTGGAGTTATGTGAACCCTGATATATTTAATGCTCTGATTTTGAACACGTCTTGGCTGATGACCTGCAAGACTTACAGACCAATTTCTTCTCTGTTGACTTGGCCAGCCTTTGCATCTGGGTAAAAGTTACTGCTGCCAGCAGATGAGAGAGGATAGCACACTGAAACTTTTATAGCAATGCTGGTGTACGAGGAGTGAGTTGGTCCCCAGAGCTCAGTTACAGCTCTCCCAGCCACTGGAATAACCAGACTTGTGTCAGCTGAGGGGAAGAGGAGAGAGGAAACAAGTTCTGGGAGTTGCTAGGCACATTGTTTATATGTGGCTGCCATTACAGCATTTTGTGAGATACAGTGTGCCTGCTCCTGATTGCAGAGGGGAGAACAGAGGAGTCTCAGAGTTGCTGGAGTACAAGGGAAGAGCTGCTGAAACTCAGCAAGTTGCAATATCCACCCAGATGTGCTGTTCAGCTGCCCATGAGGTACCATCTCACAGAGGCAGTCACAGCCCATACTTGCACGTAAGCTCAGAGTACCAGGGATGCCTGACTTTGCAGGACATGTGCTCTGGAGTGCAGGGTATTTTATCTGACCCTTGAATTTTGTCAGAAACTAATAAAACATGGAATTAGGTGCTAGTGCCTTAAAGATGACCTCTTTCTTTTTTCTTCATCTGAAGCAATTCAGTTTCTGCATGTTGCACATTCTGTTCCTGTTTGAACAGCTGAAAATGTTCATACTACTTTTTTTTTTTTTTTTGCATTGATAAAGGCATCCATTTCTGCAACCTATGTATAGAAAACCATTATTATAGGGTTTAAAAAATTCTTCTAAAGTACAGGCCAGATCATTTAAGCTGCTGGTTTTCTCAGTGCAGGATAAAACTACAGATGCTCCACAGCATGCCCTCACCACACAGAAATACTTGATTACAGTTTAGTGAGCAGCCCAGGGATTCAATATGAGGAGACCTCACAGCCTCCAGACAAAGTTCTGTGCATATTTGGCCTGAATGGAGAAGTTCTTGCCAGTACTTCCTGTCAGAAAGTGGGACCTTAGTGAAGACCCCAGGGAGCCATCTCAAATCTTAAGATTATGAAGACTTAGGGCACTTTAAATTCTGTGCTGGTTGGTCAGAATAGGGTTTGGCAAAATGACAACCACGAGGCACAGACCAACCTTAAGGTTATTCACACTTGTTGTTATGGTTTAACTTTTTTTTCTCTTCTAAAGAGACAAATAGATGAAATTTCAAGCCCAGTGTACTTGTGTATAAAATGCAGGTCTAAAACGAGTCTTTGAATCAGGTAGATGCTGCAGCAAATATAACTTGCTGGATTTGATATGAGGACTGGTTTCCATTCAAGTTTGTTCTCAGTGGACAGAAAAGTCAGTGTGGATTAATGAGTAAATGGCTCACATTTTCTGACTTGGCTGATGTATTGCAACCCTTTTTGCTGCGTGATTCATTGACAGTGAGGACTCTTATGTAAATATGTAGTGTGAGATTTGCAGAGTTGCTTTGCAGGAGTTGTATCTGCTTAGCTTAGAAACCTACAGTACTGCTGTGATTACCAAGATGTGATAGAACTTGTTTGAATTATCACCAACACAATTTTGAATTTCAGAAGTAAGTGGATGTTTCCCAGGTATCAGCCTTGTGGTCCCAGTATTGTCAATGCCTGCTGCTCTAAGTTGGCCAGCAAGCAGGGGCACTGGACACCCTGCCCAGGGATGCCAGGGCTCAGGACAAGGGGGGCTGGAGTTGTCTCCCTCCCTCAGTGCCTCAGTTCCTTTGAATGTCAAAATGAAACCAACAACCTCCCTTGTCAAGGTTGGAGATCTGTGCCATTGTTCCATAGGCATGAGTGATAATGACATTTATTTTATCATTTCAATACCTTATTGGGTCCTAAAAACGTCCCCCAAATTGTCAGCCTGTTCTGTGTAAAAGTTCAGACCTTTACCAGTGGCAGGGACTTCTGGCTGGCTTTTTCTCCTGTCATTGTACAACGTGACCACAGTGGGCCACTTGTCTGGGCCAGAGGCCATGGAGGCCTTACCAAGTGCAGATGATAATCCAAGTCACTTTGGGACAGCATTGTTAATTATTCCCAGCCAAACAGAATGATTCACTTTGCATGTGCAACACTTGCAGTTTGATATCCAAAGTTTCCTGTAAAGCATAAGGGGACAACTTATAAGCAGTGGAAAGTGGGAGTTCTTGATTATGTCTGAAGTGTGCAAGAAGGCAGCGTGATTTCCCAACAGCATTGCAGCAGTTTTGTTCTAACTTGGCTTCACTCATTGCATTGAGAGAATGCAGTGGGCAACCGGGCCCAAACCACAAACAAACAAACATATATGTTTATATATATATGGTAGTGGTTGGCATGTGTGGCAAGCTGAACATAAGCCAAAAATCAGCTGTGCCAGGCAGAACCCTGGTGGAGCTTGGATAGTCCTTGTGCTCAGCGCTGTGTGTCAGCACTCCCGTAAAGCAGTCCCAGCCTCACCGGGGTGTGAATTTCCTGGGAGGCTTCCTCAGGACCTGGGTTAGCACAAGAATTGCCCCCCGGCTGAGTAATGGAAGCGTTGCTGGATTTCTGGAGGAGGAAAGGTGTTGCCAGTTCATTGGGAATAAGAAAGTGGGTCCTGAGGCTGGTTACATGGCCAGAGAGAAGGGCCAGCGTCCTGATGTGAGAGCTCTGGCAACTCATTAGACTCAATAAAGCTTTTCTTCTCACAAAAACTGCAAGCTGTCAAAATTGTGTGTTGCTAATAATGTGAATTGGAGGCCAGAGTTGGGCTCTCAAGAGCTCATTTATGTAAAACAGGTTCAAAAACAGGTACTAAAACTTAAGATACAGGTTAAGAAAACAGAGAGTGTGTTACCCATCACTTACTGTCTGCTATATTGTTACATGGCATTGTAGATAATTTTTTAGGAATCAATTTAAACCAGGAAATAGATAAAACAAAAATTATACCAGAAAAAAAAAAAAACATTGAGTGATCTGCAGGCCTTGTGATACAGATATAAATCTCTATTCGTTTGTTGAGAGAGATGCATCAGTGAGAACATGATTTAGCTTAATCTAAATGTGAGATTTTATCAAAGCACTGAGTCAGGGTGCTATGAGTTCAGAGTCTGTGACATTTGTCTACATCTTTCACAAAGCAGAAATAGGAAAAAAATATCAAGGACTGGCATAACTGGTTTCATCCAGGTTGAAGAGCAGTTTTGGTAAATTTTAATCACCTTTCAGAACCCATGTCTTTGTATTTCAGCAAAGAATAAACTGACTCTGTACAGCATAGGGTCTTTGAAGGCCAAGTTTACCTTTGTCCTTGAGTCTGTTGAGCAAAGGCAGAAACCTTGGACACTTTGTTCTCTCTTATTCTCTATTCAAACTGTTGTGGCCTCCAAACAAGAAAAGAAAGAGCTGCACAGGGCCAGACTCCCACTTCATTTACACTGAAGTAAATCCAGTATATTTTTGTTATATTTGAATTGCTCTGGATTTCACTGGATTTGCTAACCAGGTTGGAATTCAGTCCATGGACTATAAAATTAAATTTATGCTCTGAACAGCTGTGCCTGTTAGGAAGATCTGCTTGGACAGCATTTTATGTTACTTGCACTGATGTTGAGTTGGTAACAAAACAGTGCTGTCAAAGTTTGCAAGGAAGACATGAACAGTGATGTTCAGTGCCTAGCAGAAAGCACATGGAAAATAGGAAGCTGAGTCTTAAGTCCTCTACACAGGTTCATTTCGTTGGAGAAAGAAATAGATAAATGAACATGGATTGAATTAGTGTTCGTATACTTCAGAAAGTGATGAATGTTAATGATAAGCAAAGAAAAATGTGAATTGTGAAAACTTGATCCTGAACATGGAGACTTTCCTGCCCAGAAGTATGAGCTGCAACAAGTCACAACGCCTCTCTCTGTTGAGAAAGAGGAACCATGCTGGTATGACCTGGCTGGACAAGATCCTGTGCCTTGTCATGCCAGTTTGTAGGAAGTTGTTTATTTTCCAGCTTTCAGCATCCAGGAAGATTTGGCTAAGGTTTCTGAGAAAGTATATTATTATGCAGAATTAAAATTTCTGCAGCAAATAGAACCTGAATCAGTAAAAGTTTAGGGGATGGTATAAATCTATCAGTTCATTTGAGGCTTTGTTTTCTGGGGTGATAAATCTATGCCTAAAATGGTAGGTTAAAAGAAAGTATATTTTTCCTTTGTAAAATGAATCTCTGTTTTTCCTAGAATTATAAAATTTAGGTTTATGTTGATAGTCCTGTGGCTTCCAGCATATCTTGATAATGAAGACTGTTAATTCTTACTGTGATGAGTCAACTCATGCAGATTCATATCATGTACCTAGTATATGTAGAAAATAGAAGTATGTATTTTAAAATCAGATAAAAGATTTTGATGATATCTTAAAATATTGATGTGAGGAAAGTTATTAATTTTGCTGGCTGTATTCCATTAGGACCAGCAGTGAAGTCACGTGTCTAATCACTGTAGTTATTTGTCATATATTACAATGAGTCAGAGATTCTGACTGTCTTCCCACTGAATGCAGATGTTGCCCTCCAGCAGCAGCTTCCATCTGCAATCCATTCAGCAAAAGTTCATGGCACCTCTTTGTTCAAGTGAGCTGCAGGAAAAAGCAGCTGTGCTCTCCTGGCAGAGGCAAGAGGAGCAGCAGAAGTGCTGCCAGCTGCCCCTTGGGGAGACGTACTGTCAGGAGGCCAGGGCTGTGCATGGAATGGTCAGAGTAGTCACTCCTGTCACCGGCACGGCTCCTGCTGTGGCAGAAAGGAAGGGATGGAGCACTGCGGGTGTCAGGGGAGCATTCCTGCTGCCCCGGGCACCAGCAGCTCCCCAGCAGCCCCTCCCGTGGGTGGGCAGTGCTGCAGCAGCTGCTCTGCTGAATGTTGCCTTGGGCTGCACAGGGCTCTGCTTTAAAACATCCCACAAAAACTTCAGCAAAGAGGTCTCTTAAGAAAATCAGCCTCCAGAAAGAATTTGCACCTCCATAGCAGGAGTATTGCATGAAAGTTAATAGCCAAAGGATTTTTACTGGAGCTAATTCTCCCCAAAATTTTAGGTGTTCTCCCCTCTTAAATGGGTAATGGTAAGAGATATTTTGGAGAATACCTGGATGCACCACTTCTAGCAAACTGGAGACCCACGGGATGCATAGATCTGTCCCTGTCACCAGCCAGGCAATTTATCACCAAAGGGAGCATGTGAATCAAGCTGGCTTTATGTTCACCCTTTATTCCTTTCTGCATTTATTCATTGAATAAGTGCATCTCAAGTTTTTCTAGCAGTAGGAAGAAAGAAAAAACAATCTAGCAGTGATGAACAGACTATTCTTGTAGATTCTGTTCTGGTAAAACATGAAGAATGACTCATAGATAGAAGTACTTTACCAGGTTACGTCGGGTCAACGCTGACTTTGTTGTTCTTTAATCAGATCCGTCACAGTTGTGTAGGTCTGTGTTTTTAAAGCTTATTTCACTTGTTTTTATTTACCCAACATTCGCTTTTCTCAGGGCATTGGAAACATGGACTATTTCTATCAGCAATTTCAATGTTTGCAATGCAGCTGCTACAACACAGAGATAATTTCTGGCGAGTGTTGAGCTGCTCCCAGCAGCCAGTGGATGCCCTTCCCTGTTGACAGCTGTCAATCACTTACAGCTTTATCCTATTGCCTTGGGATGAATCCCACTTTGTGCCAGAGGCAGGGCTGGTTCCACAGGACAAAAAAATAGAGTGTTCAAATAAGAAAGGCAAATTTGGGGGGAAATAAGTGCTACCAGCAGTAGTTCAGGGGTCTGAGAATGTAAAATGGCTGCTGTTGCTGTGTGTGCATTTGAGGAGCCGCAGTCACACACGCTGCATTTACGGACTTTGCGTCAGCAGCTCTTTGGCAACAGACCCAGCTCTATCACAGTCAATTCCAGGAACCCACAACCAGTTCTACCTCTGTCTTCTCAGACACTCTTCCCAATCTGTGCCTGCCTGGAAGGCTGTCACATGTCTAAGTCGTGTTTGCCAATCTGAAAATGTACTTGAGTTTTTCAATTAGGAAAGAAATTACAAGGAAGAAGTAGAAGAAGGTGTGAGGGAATAAAGATGTGCTTGTGCAGTTACTATACACGTGAGCTTTGGCTGCATTTGGTTTTGTTATAAGTTTGCAACATTAGAGGCATTTTAAAAGCTCATTTAGTTCAGCAATAGTTGAGAGTTTCTGCTAATCCTTGTTGAAGCCTTGATTTTTGACACAATACTTAATTGGCATGTTACTTCTCAGTGCTACCTGCAGCACAGAAAGTTTAAATGATTAATCAAGTTGTTTGAGCAGATTTCAACAGGATTAAGAATTAACTGGAGTTCACCAAAATTTTTCAGCTGAGATCTAGACCAAGACTTTGATTCTACTCAGGACAGCAAGTTAATGTGTAACAAGACAGGTTATCTCAGCTGGTCACTTCTTGTGACTTAGGCGTAAATGGTGCATAGACAGGTATTTTCATTGCAGCAATAGCCACAGATTTCTGGCAGAAAAGTGTTTTTCAGGCTCAGTCCTTTAAATACTTCAATGACTATTCATTCAGAAACTTCTTAAAAGAAAGGAGCATCTGAAAAGCAGAAACTGGCAATACTGTGTTTATCTAATTTAAAATTCCCCTTGGGCTGGGACTGATAGTCCAAGGGTACACTGGCATGGAAGGTGGGGTTCTGCATCCCCCCAGATGCCAGTGAGGTTCAGCTCTGGATCTGAACCTTCCAGCTCAGGCCATTGCCCGGTGACACGGAACACTCACTGTTTTATACTGGCAGGTAGAGTGTACAAAAAGTCCAGGGTTTGATTTGAAGTACAGTTCTGGACAGAGAAGTAACTGTAAAAAGGTATCTTTTAGGTATCTTTACCTCAAGTGACATGCTCTCTCCATGTCCTTCAGACACTTCTGCTGATCTTACTGATTCAGGATGAATAGTTACTACTGTTCGTGCTGCAAGACCATTAACAGTGGTGCAAAGAGGATTCTCCCCTGTTATGTTATCAGCAAAAGTCTTTGCCGTTTTGTAGTGGATATTTTGAATAATTGGATGACGTACCACAGGGGAGAGTAAAGCAGCTTGAGTTTTCCAACTGAAGAGAGATTTTTGGTTTCAAGATCAGAAAAGAGAAATGACTGGAGTGTATTTAAATTAAGCCTATCTGACCACAATGACTGAATAAATCTGAAACCCCTCCTTGTCATTTTAACATCAACTCTTAAAGGCCCACTTAAGCAAGACAGGCTAACAGTGGATCCTGGCATGCTTTTGTAGGCACTGCGTTGCCATTTTTCCTTGACTCATGTTTGTTGCTTATTTAATGTTGCAGCGATGACTTCCAGGTTGATAAATAAAATCACAAATTACATACTCTTAGGGCTGAGCAATGGAGCATTAAGGTCATAGAAAGAGTGGGGCATGCAGTTCTAAAAGATTTTTCTGTGGGATGTGCTGATGATTCTTTGAAACTACTTACTGGAAAAATTATAGGTTACAAAGCAATAAATCTGATCTTCAAGTGGGCTTTAATTTTGAAAAAGAGCAATGTAAAAATGCCACCTTTGTGCTCAACAGCCCTTTTAACATTTCAGTTCAGAGATGTCTTACATTTACCGCATTGCCGAAGATTATTTTATTCTGATTTCTTAACTCCAGTTACTTTTGAAGAGTCTATGTGACTCCAAGGACCAATGGTTGGACTTTGTTTCCTGTCTTCAATGGGCAACACTGTTATTCCTGCTTTTTAGCTTTTATTTCTGGGACAAGAGGTAAAAAATATTTAAGTACATTGAAAGTGCTGATGCATGCCTGATGGGAATTCTCAAAGAACCAAACCTGTGTAATCCTATTAGAATGTCCCTCTGTATTTATGTGTTTAACTCCTTTAGAAATAGTCTCATACCAGTTGAAGAGTTATTCATGTTGAGGTTTGATTAATAATATAAAAGAGAAGCAGTTGTGACAAACAGCACTTGTGGTCATTGCCCTCCTTCCCACGGAGGGACAAGTGAGGGGGAAGGATCCTGGCTCAGTTACACAGAATCACTAGGTTGGAAGTGACCTTCAAGATCATCAAGTCCAAAGAATTAAAAAACAATCCAGGAGGACAGTTGTCCTGAGGACAAGCTGTCTTCCCACTAAAGACTGAGGCAAAGAAGGTGTTCTGCCTTCTCCTCACCTGCAGGTACTGAGTTCCCTCCTGCATCCAGTAGAGAACAAAAGTTGGTCTTACCCTTCCTTTTACCATTACCATATTTGTAAAAACATTTTTTATTATCCTTTACAGAAGTTGCCAAATCAGGTTTGAACTGAGCTTTGGCCTCTCTAATTTTTTAGACTAGACCCTCCCTGTGGGATAGTCCGGTCGACATAAGGGGCCCTCTGTTCCCCTCAGAAGGGAGTCACCCACTATGACTACTCTTCTATTCTTTAATGTCAGAGGTGGTGATCTGTCTGACAGATGAAGTGTAATTGGGAAGCTCACTGGGCAGATCATTTTCTTCTACATCATCTGGCTGACCCTCTGGATCCAGGGCCTCATACCTGTTCTGAAGAGGCACCTGGGTAGGTGATGGGGGTTGGGAGGAATTTTTATTATTACCTCCCCAAGCAGGGACCCATTTCCACTCCCCTTCATCCACCAGGTCTCCTCCTGTTGTCTGACAGTGGGAGGCATGGGAGTCTCCTGACTCCTGCTGGGCCTCCCTCAAGGATGGAAGGGCTGAACTCCACCAATCTATTTCCCTTTCCCTTTCATCTGATACTCCTTAGTCTTTCTACTTCCTCCCTAAGCTTGGCCACCAGCGAAAGGAGATCATTCACCTGCTCACTCCGCAGGCAGGCTTCTTCTGGAATGCCCCTGGTACCACTGAAAAGCTCAAACACTCTGCACAGGAAGGGGTCTGGACAGACACTTCCTTTCTGGAGGGTTCCGTTTGGCTACATACACTTGTACTAGCTGCGGCTTTTGATCGTGAAAAAAACATTGCTAACAAGAAAACCCAAAACCAGCTGACCAAATCACAACTAACAACAAACTACAAACCCCACTATCAGGAGGAAACCCTTAGCCCTGCCTGCAGAGCTGCCGTGCCGCGCTGCCGTTTGCCCGCTCCGGGTTGCCGCGCTCCCCTTTTAATCACCCATCCTGCGCTTGAGTGGCCAAGAGCTCCTGCATCCTGAGCAGGACCTAACGTGGGAATCGCTGACATGGCAAAAGCATGGTGTATGACAGCATTTTTGCAGGGTTTTTCAAACAAAGCTGCATGCTGAGTGCATGCTGAATACCAACACATTCCTGAGTTCTGGAGCCTTCCCTGAAGGGATTGGGAGGGCAACAGAGAATGCAGAAAAATGCTCTTGGAGAAATGAAATCAGTGTGTTTCTGTAGAACCCTTGGGCACCTGTTACATTTGAAATTTGGGCACCTGTTGCATTTGAAATTCTAAGAGAAGAATTATGTATTTTTGCATTTCTCCTGGAGCTTTAATGCTTTTTTGGACTTTAAAAGAAGCAGTTTTTAAACACTTCCATGTTTTGCAGAGCAGCTGGAGTGATACAGAGGATACAGAAAAATAACAATCTGTCTCCCAGATTTTCATTACTAATCTGTTACATTTGAAATAACAGTAAAAAATTACTTGAAGACTAGCTTGTTATTTCTGTTAATGCAGCTTAGCATATAAATTTACAAAACCAGAATAAGACCCTCATGGAGATGCAGCCTCATAATGATGGCAATATATCTCCCAGACAATGGTAGATAACCGAGATAACTTTTCTTCTTCCTTAGGTATTACTCTTTAGTAAGTTCCCTTCTTATTTCTTCTAGGCACCAGTAACAGATGTGCAGTTTGGCCCTATGAGACTTCATCAAGATCAACTTCAGGTAACATTCCAGTTCAAATGGAAGTCTTGATTTCTAAAATATCACAGATGTTAGCTTAAAATTTATTATTGGAATTTTTTGGATTATAGAGATCTTCACAGAGAATTTTGCTCAAGAGATAATGTGCACATAACAGATTTTTATCATGACATTTTTCTCTATGTGATGTCCTAAAAACCCTGCTTGTTTTCTTCAACCATCTCTCATAAAAATAGAGTTATCTATTTTTTCTGCTATCAGTTTCCTTGTAATCAATTTAGTTGTGCCTCATTTTGTATTTTACTGGTAGTAAAATGCTTAATCAAAATCTCATCAAACTGATAACAAGCCAACCAAATGTGCAATATCATTACAAAATATATGAAGTGAGTTTTGTAAAATATATTTTTTATTATTCATTAGTGACTGACAATAATTAATCCTCTTTTGTCCCGATGGTTTATGCCATTTGTACATGGCCTGGGATGGACATGAGGTTTAGAGATATATGACTCCTTTGGACTTCCTTTGGAAATTCTCCCATAACCCAAGGCATACTGAGCCATTAATCATGCAAGATGTTCCTCTGTCAGTAATTGCAAAACTCCTCATTTGAGGCAATGTGGACCTAATAATTTGAAAATGGCTGTCTTAAGAACTGCAGTTTAACATCATCTTCTTGAGCCATTTTCAGAACAGTAATATTATTAAAAATCAGATCTTAGGACATCCTCATCCAGCTGTTCCCCAAAATCAGAATAGTCTTTGAGTATTTCTGCCACCTGTATTGTTCTTAACGATTGTATCACTTTTGTCCAGTCGTAGCCCACTCTGAAATGCAACTGATTTATCCTGGTAAAATAGCTGGCAGGTATGAGGGAAGGAGAAGGTAGGCAACATCACATTCTTGCCAAAGTCAATCATACAACTCAGATCTCCTGACTTTCTGTGCTATTGTTGAAACCCATTCTTCCCCTCTCAAGGAGTGTTATAGATTAACTTCACTAAATACAGCCCAAACTATTACATGTTTTTTGCAAACAGTTTTGCAGGTTGCTGTAAAAGGAACCTGAACTGAATGTATGCAAAATCCTTCATTCTTACAAAAATATGCAGTACATGGAAATGTTAAGATTTACTGGCTGACATTTCACCAGCCTGGTCCAAAGTGTAACAGCACTGGAGTTCCTAAAATCATACAGAAGATAAACAGCGGTGGGATGTGATGTGAGTTACACATGCTTCACTTTGCCTGACCAAAACATTTCTGAGTGTGGCTTGATTCAACTACTGAAAGACTGGTGTCTTGGGACAATAGACCAAATGCTGGCTTAGTTACCCATCTCTCCCAAAAGGCTGCGTGTGCTGAGCCATCCCCACAATCGGCACAGATCTGTAGTCTGCCATGCTGTATTCTTTCAGACAAGAGAAGTTTTCTTCTGCAAACATTGTCCTGATGCAAAGCACAATCACATCAGTGAATCTTCCTTAGCAGACTTTGTTAATCTTCTTTGCTGTATTAAATCCTAGAACAGGAAATATATTTTAAAGGAATTGGGCCTTATCATACTTTTAGTCTGTAGGCATTGTGTTGATTTTAAAGAGACTTAGAGAGATTAGTTACTGGCAATTACAAGGCAAGTTAGGACAGAGCAAATAGTGGCTCACAGGTCTGACCTCCAGTTCTGGATTTCAGCTATGATAATCTCCTTCTGTCATAGAAATCCCATGGCAGGCTTTGTGTAGGAGTCACATGGGGACGTACTCCATATACAGTGGTGCTGCTTACGATTTCAATCTGGCATGAGTTCCTTTTGACCAGCCTGTCCAGAATTTCCAGAAATCCCACAGAGTGGGCAGCGTCCAGTACTTTGGGGAATTAGGATGAGATGGAATGAAAAGGAGACTTTTTGTCATGCCATTGAAGCAGCATTAAATACTGATTCATACAAGATGAACTATGGAGTTTTGTTGTTGTTTTTGGGGTTTTTATATTTTTTCCCCCTTTTCTGGAATATGATCCTGGCAAGAAAAATAGACCCCAAGAAAAAGGCCGCATGTGAGACAGTTTCAGAGAAGTGGATTTACTGTTGGTTCATGTACACTCTCTGAAAAACGGGCATCTTGTCTCAGCTGATTGCCTAAGCTCTCTCTGTAGATAACGACAAGAGAGACAGTTCCAAAACTTGTTCTTCCCATGTGGATATGCCATGGTTCTGGCAGACCGTTTCACCCACTTGAAACACCTCTGTGTACAGACAAATATAAAAAAAGCAGTGATCTGTAGAAAGCAATTCTCTTAAAAACAACGGATTAAGCCTCAAAAGTGGCTTTAAAAAACATGTTAAGAACAGGGCAAGGTCACAGAATCTACTGTAAGTGTAAGATTTGTTTGTGATGACCCACTGCCTGTCTCCACCTCAGGTACTTTTAGTGTTTGCTGAGGAGGACGAGCAGAGTAGCGGGTTCCGCTGGGCGTGTGACAAGGCTGGATTTCGGTGTAATCTTGCCAGGACACCTCAGTCTGCACTAGAATGTTTTCTAGATAAGCACCATGACATTATCATCATTGACCATAGACATTCCAGATACTTTGACGCAGAAGCATTGTGCAGGTAAGCATTGTTTCAGTGTAATTAATGCTTAACAATATAGTGAACAGAGCATAAATTTTTTTTTTTTTGCTTTTATATGACTTTTTATAAACTCCATAGAGCATTGATTTTTTTGGTTTTAGACAGCTGTGCACTGGCAGCATCAAATACTGTTACTTCCGTGTTTTACATCTGATAGCTGCCACATTTTTGGTTGTGTCCTGGGTCTCTGAAGCTCCACCTGGCTTGGAGCCACAGTGTGCAACTTTGTTGCCATAGTGAACTGTTGGGTATTTTTCTGGTTTTCTTTTGTTGTTTGGTGTTTTTTTTCAAATACCTGGTTCCTTGTTTTCACACTAAATCAACTGCAAAGATAGCATGTGCCACCAAGCAACTTTATTAATTCATTCCCTTCATTGATGTTCTAATTTTTTTGGAATGTCACTTCCTGTTGAATAACTCGCAGTGCTAACAGCCAATGTTTGGTGTGCACGTTTCCGTATCTACAACATTTTAAAATATGTTATGAAGAGCAAAATTGCAAACAGACTCCAAAAATAAGTTTAGAAACTGCTGTAAAGAATGAAAAAAGGAGGAAAATATTTGCTTTTGTGAGTCTCTCCACAGAGCCTGGACAGGCAGCAGTGCCTTGCTCCAGAGCCTTCTCAGTGAAGTCGCCCTTGGGAACGTGTCTAGACTGAACAGGGCTGTGGGGAGGGGTGCCAGGGGCACAGTGTGTGCCCTGGGGGACTCTGCTGGGGCAAAGGCTCTTCTTGCTGAACTGAGGCAAGTAGATAAGATCTTTGTCGGGCCAAGACTAGGTAGCAGTGCTGTTCCCCATGTTCCATTTTTACCAATCTGTCCCCGAATTCAGTAAAATGCACCTTACATGAGTGAGGCCAAATGCTTCAAACAAGTCCATTATATGCTGTTTCAGAGAGGATATTTTTTGCTATTCCCCAACTGAGAGTTCTTGAGTTGTAGATTAATCTATGTTTGTGGAGTCTCAGATATCATTTATTCTTCTTTCTTAGCAGCAGGCTCGGGATTTGACTTTTGTTGTTAAATGGTTTGAAAGAGATATTTTAAGAAAAGTGCTGTCTGAAGGTTCTCTAAAGCCATGTTTTCTGAAATGTGAATTTAAAAAGCATTTAAATGATTTGCTTTTTATTTAAAGGTCTATCAGAACAACGAAAGCCTCAGAAAATACAGTAATTATTTGTGTGGTACAAAGGTAAATACTCATATCTTTCCTTTCACCTGTGATCAAAACTGTGAAGCTTACCATTGTAAAAGTTAACCTGAAAAACCATTAACATAAAAAAACCTGAATTAGAAGTTCCTATTGTGCTAATAATAATGTGCTGTACCAGAGCTTTTACTATACTTGACTATAGGATTGGGATAGACTTTTTTTTTTTAATTTCTTTGGTTTTTACTCAAGAATCTCACTTTGAGTTTTGTTTTGGGTTTCTCCTCGCACTCCCCTGCCATCACTGCAGGCTTTCAGAGTATGTTTCAAACAACTTCTGCAACATCTTGTACAAAACTGTCTTGCAGATCTGTGTTTTGAACCTTTCTTAATCTGCCTTTCAATATGATTAATCTCAGCGAAAACCAGAGATCTGCTGAGTATGAAAAGCAATATAGAACAATTTGATCAGAACAAAGTATCATCTGACCACAGCAGTTTTAAAAGCAAAAGAGATTATGACATCTCAGTAAAGTACTACCTAGGCTATTTCCTTCCCCCTCCTTTGAAAAAATTACTTATAAAATAATGTAAAAGTAAAAAAATAAAGAAATTCTGTGTATTTAATTAAATGAAATAACAGGAAGATAATTTCCTCCAAGTATAATTTGGGAATGACAATTTCTCAGAGCACATTAGTTCTGAAAACCAGTTTTGAGGTGTTGAAATTTACCATTAAAAATACACTACCATCTCTACCAAAAAAGGACCCTGAATAAACATTTCGAGATCCAAAACTTCCTGCATAAATAAAAGGTATTGTGCCATCTGCTAAACATGACCAGCTTCAATCTGCTTATTGACAGACACTTCACATAATGGCCTTTCTTCCTGCTTCCACCCATACATTCATGTATGTTGAAGGGTCTTTTAACAGTTAGTATAGCTAGATTATTCAGATACTTCATTTGGAAATGTGTCCCAAATGTGACTTACTAGGAGGCAGTGGGTAGGCAGCACTAGAAAATCTGTCTTCATTCATGCATCTTGAGTTGCCCATCTAAGATTTGGTGCATTCAGAAAACAAGTAATTTCTTAAAACTTTGGCTGTGCAGACTTTCAGGTGCATTTCTGACTAATGCCAGCATAAACAACAAGGATCCAGTACAGAAAAAGTCCAATGATCTAGCTCAATAATTAGTTTCCTTGAAGCATTAGAGGTTTGTTTTTTTTTTAGGTAAGCAGCTCATTACATGCGTGCAGGAAAATAAAATATCCATGCCAAAGATGAAACCTTAGAAAATATACAAAAAGTATGTTTTATATCTATATCCTGTAAGGATCTAGAAGTATTAGCCTCAGTGTGACATCTGGGATACAAGTAGATGAGTGGATTGTGAAATTTGGTCTGAGTTAATTACAACATCTCTGATTTATCCTCTTTGTTTCAAAGGCACACTGATCGTGAGGAGTCATCAATATTGCCACTGATCTCTGCTGGCTTCACAAGGGTATGTGCTATACTTGGCTGCCTTGCTCTGACATTTCAAAATTGTCATGCAAGAAGCTCTCCAGAAGTTTGGCTGTCAGTCACCATTTGTGTCAGCGATCCAACCTTGTAGATCTTTTTCGTGCTGCTCATTCTTCTGTGTCCCAATTCTGAACGCTCACATGACACTCTTGGGGATGTAAGAAGTGGGACTGTGACTTCTCTACTTCATACATTTATATTAGATTAAATTCATGATCCTTTCCTTGAAAAGTTGACATTGACAAATTGATTAGTGGTAGAGTCAGAGAGCAGCTTGCAATGAACAACAGAATGTGCTGTGGGAAATTTCTTCTATCAAATGCCAATTCCCATTGTAAACAGGCTTCACACACTGTCAAGTGCTATTAGCTATTGTTTGGAGGCACCTGAGAAGTATTGCATTGAATCTGTTCCTTGGCAACTGTTCCAGATGAGCAGAAAAGGTGCTAATTAGTGCATCAGTTCAGTGGGTACCTTATTGCCTTCAGCTGACAGTAGAACAAGGCTGGGCCTGATTTACAGCACAGTTCCAAATATTTGGTTGCGTGCTCACCAGATTTTTGCTGTTCCATCACATTCCATTTGCACCCATCTGCTTATTTCTAGTATGGTCCTGATCCAGGAAATGCTACAGCCTGAAGATAATGGCATTTATATGAACAGAGTCATTCCAGAGGGCACATAAGTAATTCAACACAGGTTCTGAATTATTTATGGATCATAGCCTTGGAGATGGGGCTAATGGCAGAGCATAGAAAAATTTGTTTAGGAGCTTTGATTGTGGTGGTTTACCTGTGATAATCAATCCTCCTGCCCAAAATATCCATGTCTGTGGGAGTTTAGTGTGAACAAAGATTTAACATTCAGGCTCATACCTGGAAAATATGAAATGGTTTTCAAAAAGTGAAAGATACTGAGATCATTGCTATAAAAACCCCAAGGTCAATAAAGGCATATCTTACAGGAAATGTTATTTTCATCTATATAGACAATTTAGGATATTAGCAATTGGAAACTCATAATAATTTCAAATTTTAACTACTTGAGACCCAACATTTTTTTCACTGCTATTTTAAATAAGTAGCATGAAAGCTAAAAGTAGATTTTTTGAAAGACATTGATCCTGCTGACAATCACAGAGAATAAACAGGTTGGTTGAACCTCATTGCCATGAGGATCTGTCACCTTTTCAAAATGCAGTAACTTGAAAAGTTTTGCTGGTACCAAATAATAATCTTCTCTCATTGCTCATATCCCAGCATGTTCATTTTTGGCATACCTACTCCTTTTCTGGTTCTTTAGCAAGCAAAAGAAATCAGGTCTTTAAATCCTTGCAGACAGGAATGTGTATTAATGAAATATTTCTAACCTTTTATTTGCAGAGATATGTGGAAAATTCTAGTAGAATGGCCTGTTACAATGAGTTGATTCAGCTGGAATTTGGACAGGTGCAGGCACAATTCAAACTAAGGTAATTTTACCAAAAACATTATCAACAGAGAATTTTCAATTTTGCCAGATCCTTAATACAGTATTTATTTTAATCTGTAACAGTTAATTATAGAATATCAGTTACCTAAAGAAAATACATTATTTGTTAGACTACAACATTATTTAGTATGGAGTTGTAATACTTTATTGTCATTAATAAGAAGAATTAAGTGGATAAAAATTTTTGATACCTTTTTCTTTTTTCTCCAGGGCATGTAATTCATTATTTACAGCATTAGAGAAAAGTCAAGAAGCCATTGAGATCACAAGTGAAGACCATGTAATACAGGTTTGTTCCAGCCATAAGTATAGAAAATTCCTCTGTGTTTTATTTCTCTATGATTACACTTACTCTTTCTTACAGCACAAGAATCTAATCTAACTTAATGGATCTAAAAGATTGAAGTGAGTTTAGCTGTCGAGTAGAATTTTCTCCATTTAAAGTGTCTGGCATAAATCAAATAAATTCTAAGGGGATTGTTGTTTCTGAATGAATAAGAATTTACTCTCTTGTTTCTATTTTTTTTATTGATTCCTCTATTATTCATTCATTCTCTATATCAAGAGTGAATGCAGCCACTGGCTTATGTGAATTCTTTTCCAAAAATATTTTGTGTTAATTTGATGCTCTTTGAAGTCTAATGGATGTTCTATTCAAATAATTGTGCTTTTTTTTTTTCTAAAATCTGATACTATTTGATGTATCAGCATTTTTGGGCCAACTGTTTTTGAATGCAACCCTCTCTTAAAAATTTCTTTAAAACAGGGAAAAGAAATTGTGCTTAGTTTAGTTTTGCAGTTCTGAAAACCATCATCTTTATAAAGGAGTTAGTTCCATCCCTAGCTATGAAGCAATGATGATTGATTTTATTATCAGTAAAGTGCTTGAGTCTAAGCCTCTGGGAATTATAACATGCATACAAATTGTTCTTTCTTGATCCAAATCTTGACAATGGCAACTTCATTGAAGGATGTGCCTTCTTCATCCCTTTTACAAAAATAACAGTACACATCCTGAAGTTGTTCTAAATACACTTTTTTCAGACCAAACTTTGTCCCTCTGCTGACAGCCCTGGAGTATGAGAGAAGTGACACTTGCAGGAGTCCTGGAGCTCCAGCCGGCCCAGCTTTTTGCACAGGGAAGGGGAGGAAGGGTTCCTTTGGGAGGGAGCTTTTAGTGGAGAACCATTAGAATTAGAGTGGCACCTTTTCCTTTCTCTCATGTGAAAACATTGTAAATTGTGAAGGCATTAAGATGCTGCTCTGCCAGGACTGTGCTTGTAACTCAGCAGTGAGAGGCCGTGAAGGGGTGGGCTGTTGGTACCAGTCTTGAGCTTTATTGGGCAAGGGCCGCAGTGAAATGCAACATCCACTTCAGGGAGAAGCCTGCTTTATTAAATCCCACTGCTTCCACTCTGCTTGGCTGGGCTTTGCCTGGACAGGGGCATAGTGATGGCTGGCCTTTACACAGAATAAGATTATGAATTTGCCAGTCGATATGGATAATAGTCCTGTTGTATTCCAACATCCATTTTGTGATTTTAGGAACACTGAGGTAAGTTTGGGTACTGACAGAGCCAGTTTTTCAGGAATTTATATTGTCTGTCTAAACTCTGTGGATATGTGATACTCAGCTGTTTGTATAATTTCCCTCTCTTTGCTGACGTGCACACACTCTGCACAACTATTCTAGCATGGAAATTCCTGGTTTGCTTCACAAAGAAAAAATGTGAGCATCTCTCTCAGGAATAGCACATGCAGACATTTATTTCAGGCTGGGAAAGAGATCTCCTGGTTAAGAAAGTAAAACAAGGGATTCTCTTGTGCTTTAAGTATGCTGTTGAATGGGTATTTGTTTGTTTTTTTTATCTCACAGTACGTCAATCCTGCTTTTGAAACAATGATGGGCTATCAAATAGGTGAACTAATAGAAAAGGAATTAACAGAAGTGCCTATAAATGAAAAAAAAGCTGATTTCCTAGATACTATTAATTCCTGCATAAAGATAGGAAAGGTGAGTAACGGCATTGTATCACTTTTATTTGCTACCTGTAAAAGTTATTGCAGTTCAGCTGTGAAACCCATTGTGACTTGCAGCTTCACAGACACAGAGCATTTGCAACTTAAAACAAAAACAGGAAGTAAACATCTTCTCATTTTTAAGGGCTTCTTTCTCTTTTCTTCCTTGGTAGAGATACTTGTTTTACAAAAATAAGCGACTTACTGCGTTTCTATGTAATTTATGCTGTTCATAGCAAATGGTGTGGGAGTGCTGAAGAAAAATGAGATGGATGCACATGTTATCTGGTGCTATGTAAATGAGAAAAGTACCATTTTGAAGAATTTCACCATGAAATGTGGAAGCTGATTTGCAAGTTCAGAATGTAAAAATACCAAGGAGACATTTGCAATATCACTTGAAAGTGATAGGCAGTGTCAGCTGCCAGCTGCCAATCTGTTTAATTCCCTAATGGCATGGGAGCTGTCTAATGGATTTCCATTGGAAAGGTTCATTGCTCAGAGATGGGCTGGTGTCTGGTGTCATTGAACATGACATAGTGCCTTGCAGGGAGAAGATCATGGAGGTTGCACAGAGAGATTTGGGAAGGGCTGTGTTTGGTGATGCCCCATGGCCCAGGCTCATGGGCACTGTCCGTGGGGAGCAGCACAGCATTGGCACAGAGCAGGGAGATGCCAGAGGGAATCAGGGCACTGCATCTAGGCAGGGATGCTAAAGCACAACTGCAAAGTTGTGGTGAGTCATGCTCTGGGGTCAGGGTGCTGACACAGCACTCAGTGGCAAAAGCTGGGAGCAGATTCCACCTGCGTTTCAGGGAGATTGTGCCGCTCATTTCCACGTGTGTTGGCCTGTTGGAACAGATCCCAGCACCAGACAGTAGTTTGGATTATGGTGCTTCACACTTCTGTTGTCTGACTGAAGATATTTCAGTAAATGTGTGCAACACAAAACTGACGTTAGAAGGGAGTATTTATTAAGTTATAATTCAAATGCATTAGATGTGTAAGGCTTTAAATCCACACCATCAATTCTCAAGATATAAAGTGATAAAATTTTTAATATTTTAGTGAGCTGATAAAAATTTATTAATAATGGAAATATATTTTACAATATGAATGACAGAAATCTAAACCTAATTCATCTTCTTCCTTGTACTAATTTTACTCCTGATTGTGGCTTTAACAGTGAGGGCTAATGAAGTACTGAAGAACGTGTCTGTCTGGAACAGCTTAAGCTGGTTTAGGTGGATATATTCTGTTTGCAGGTGTTCTGTGTTTCCCTCTGGGACATTTTATAATATGTAATCTATGCAACCTTAAATTTATATGTTAATATAAAAATGAATTGCCAATTAAATTATTACAGGAATCATTTGCAAGTAGAGGTTAACTGTGAGAAACAACCTTTGAAATACTTGAAATTTTGAAATCATTTTCAGAGGTGCCTGAGTTACCTGGATCATTCTGACGTGGTCTGTGTGTAGTTTTCTTTATATTCTAAATTTAGAAGACTGCTTCTCACTGCATTAGGCCATATTTTGGCTACTGTAGGTTACAGCATATCAAAAAAAGGAAACTATCTGCTGCTGTGATAATCTCCTGTCAACAGGTTTGGTTTTTTTTGAACAAATATGGTACTATACTAACATAGTAGTAGAAATAATAGAAAGCAAGTTTTTCTGATCTTTGGAAAAATCTAAGCTGCATGAAATTTATCTTGGCTCTAAATGGAATTTAGGAAGATGGACTCTTGCAGCATTTCACCTCTTGTGCTGACAAGCATAGTGCTGTTAGCAAGTTCAGTATAATCAAACAGAAGTTCACAGGTGTTGTAATCAAAAATTGGAAATTTCAAGGTACATCGGGATTCTTGGGTCAGGATGTTGTTTCTCTTAGCAAAAACCATATCTCTGGAAGCGAACTTTTTGTTACTACAGCTGTCTGTAATTTGCCAGAAGCCAATTATTGAAATGCTCATCCATCCATACTTGTGGAGTTAAAAAAGAGTTATGCTTTTCTTCATTCTTCTGTTTCATGATTCAAATTGCATCCATTAAGATGAAATGTGCAATTCTGACTAGAATTCTTGCTGCCTCTGATCTCTGCAGTTTGCTCTTAGTTTTGCTTTCTCTGCAGTGAGACGAACACCTACTGATAAAGCAGACAAGCCATGCAATTCCTCTCACCCTTTGGGAAGTGCTCGCAAGTTCTCTGCAGAGGGGGTGGGAGAGCAATCACACTCTGTGATAAAGGTCTCTGGCAGCACCTTCCTAGCTCAGCCTTGAGTTCTGTGAGATTGTGTTCGTGATGTCGTGTGTTTATTTTGGTTTGCTCTGTTTTCTGCAAGCAGCTTGCTGAACTTTGCTGTCTAGTGCAGGAAGCCCCAGTGTAAAAGGAAGGCTGAGCTGGGGGTTCCTTACTGTGCGAGTTCTCAGTGGATAGATGTGTGCCTTGACCTTCTTCATGGAGTTTGGAACCTCAGCAGTGATGCACTCTTTAAGGAGTGGCACTGTGGGGTTTGCTGTGTGTGCTGTTTGCTCAGGTTTGGTCCCAGCACCCTCCACAGCAGGAGCTGCTCACGGTGCTCGTGTGGCTCCAGTGCAGACATAACCATGGGCTTGACTGACAGCACATTTTGGGAATAGCTCTTCTCTGCTGGATGGCTGACAGAGGCTCTGGGAGAGAGCATATGGTGTTCTTAAAATACGTTGAAGTGGCATCCCTGGGAGAACTTCACCTACCAGCAGGAGTTTGGCTTGGACCTCCTGCTTCTCAGAATTGCACTGACCTTTTCCCTCACACATTTCCTGCCACAGTTTCACAGGTTTTAGAAATTCACAGGTTTAAAAATCGATCTGTTGACTAAGAAGAGCGCATTAGTGAATAACCTGCCTTGAAAAGGATAGGCTTTCAATGAGGGAATTATCCAATCTGTAGTTTATGACTTCACCCCTTTGTGCACATCCTGGGTTTATTACCTGGGTTAGAGATCAATTACTCATCTCTACCTCATCCTGGTTGTCAGGAAACTATTGATGTGCATACTTTTAATTATGAGAGCATTGAATTTTGTGGTGCTTGCTTTATCTTCATTTGTATTCCTCAAACAGCTCACAGAAGACATTATGCTCACTACACAGTTTGTTATTCACAGTTCTCTTCTCTGACAGATCCTCAGAAAAGCCTTTCATATTTTTTTCTGTACAGCCTGTCACCATGCAGTTCTCTGTGGGCTGGAGTCTTTATTTGCTGGCTCCATCCACATAAATGTAAAACTATTCTCTCTGTACCTGTGTTCTGGCTGGCTTGACTGTGAAATCTGTCAGTCTCACATAAATAAATACATATTGTGTGCCTCATGAGGGTATTTTCACATACATAAGATCTGATCTACAGTTTGTTGAGCTCAACTGAAATACAGTAATTGGCCTGAGCAGTTTGTGTTAAGTGCACATGCAAGATGGATTTAATTATTCATTAATCACTTGGTATTTAATAAATGCCCAGCTCAAAATATGCATCTGTTAAAAAAGACCACCAACAGCTATTCTAGGATGGAAACACATGGGCAATCCTAAAACCAGAGTGCTTTTAGAGGGGAGACAGAATCCAGGAGCTATTCTACTGGGCTCTCTTCTGCTTTAAAAGAAATAAAATAAATCTCTGCTGCATTTGATAGTAAACTGACAGTATGGAAAATAAATGTGCTGGGATACCAAAGCACTTTTAGTCACAGATACATTTCATGTTACCCAGTGATAAGACATACCAGCCATGCAGGAGAGATGGTGTATCCTGCAGGGAGGGTGATGAGGGTGGTGTTAACAGATTTGCAGTCACCTTCCTGTCCTGAGTCCCTGGGGAACTCACACCTGCTGCCCCAAGACAGGGGACTCTGCTCCAGGCAGAGGCTGGTCTGAGCTCCTGCTCTCACGGGGCTCTTTGCCAGCTCTCCCCACGATGACCTGCAACACCGCTGAGGTAGGATGGGGAAGAGAATGCAGCTAATTCCCCCAGTTCCTGAGTTCCAGCTGTTGCCATCAGAGTGTTCCCAGGCTGTTCCTCTGGAAGTTGTCCATGCATTGGCAG
This sequence comes from Anomalospiza imberbis, assembly GCF_031753505.1. Taxonomy (NCBI): domain Eukaryota; kingdom Metazoa; phylum Chordata; class Aves; order Passeriformes; family Viduidae; genus Anomalospiza; species Anomalospiza imberbis. Next base: position 9,911,831 of record NC_089693.1, on the reverse strand, counting down.
CAACACAGTGACCTACAGGTTACTTACAGGGGAGAAATTTGAGGGTTTGAGCACAGTTTAGCCAGTCCTACCTACTTTTGTATTGTGAGACAGCTTTCAGTGAAAGAAGGTATGAAGCTACAGCTTCTCTTCATGTTTTATCTGAACTTCCTTCCACTTGAATTATTTTTTCAGGAATGGCAAGGAATGTACTATGCGAAAAAGAAAAATGGAGATAGCATACAACAAAATGTGAAGATACTACCTGTCATTGGACAGGGAGGGTAAGTGTGAAAGCTAAAGTCATGATTTGTGTCTGAATGAAGGCTCAGTTTAGAGTTCAGTTGCCTTCAGCAGATATTGGATTATCCTGCTACTGAGTATAATGGAAGCTTATGCAAGGAAGGGTGCCTCAGACCTCTGCGCTTAATTCCTTGGGGCAAAATCAACTTTATATGTTGTGTGCAGGGAAAGTGAAATTGTAATTCTCCCCCAAAAGGAGCCAAAGATGCAGATGTGGTCACTTGTGACTCCGACTCTTCTAATTCTCCCTGAAGTGCAAGTGCACCCTCTGGTCTTTCTGTGCTTTGTGTTGGTGTCACCAGGACCTACATCCTGTTTCACTGAGCACCTGCACTGTGTCCTTCCATGCTCACTTCTCTGTGCTCCTTTCATGGCTCTTGCCAAGGGTTGTTATGGGCTGAGGTCACTGTGTGCTTTGATCATGGGCAAGATTCAAGCATGTCTAGATTTTTATGCCACTTGCACTTGGTCCCTAAATTGAGCCTTTGGAGCACCCAAGTATCAACACTGAATTAGAGCTGAGGTTTGGATGGGAATTAACACGCTGTTTTTTGCCTGCAGAAAGATTAGACACTATGTGTCAATTAGTAGACTGTGCAATGACAACAGTAAGGTAAGTGAAAATAGTGCTATGCTCACTTCAGTTTGAGCCTAAGTGTAACAAAATAATGGCAGAGTTCTGACTAACTGGATTTCTCATACTGAATTGTAGGTGGAGAAGACATGTGAATGTATTCAGGCTGAATCTCAGACAGGTACGACATGCCTCTTCTTTCTCAAGAACTGGAGAACATACCTTGGGAGGGAATAAAGGCCACTGTTAGTGATTTGACTGAAAGCACAGTTTCACAGAACAGTCCTATTTACCTAGTGATAAGCTGGGAATCCAGCTCAAAAGGCAGGAAAGTAAATACAAGCTCCCTCTCTACCTGCCTCACTTACTTTAGAGGTGACATAAAGCAGCCCACTTTTGAAAACGCTGTCACAGGGCCCCAAGTTGGTGTCATGGTATCGCTGGGTTCAGTGCCACAATTCAGTTGTAGGTGGTGGATCCCTGTGACAGAAATGAGAAGGATGCTGTCATGTCGTCGTGTTGCTGTGGCTGCTCTGCAGCACGTGGCACCAGTGTCTGCATTGCTTTGAGCTGCACTGTGGGGAGCTTGCATATGGGTAGAAATGAGGATGACCAACACTGTCCTTCACCCTCATCCCACATATCAGCACTTCAGTGAGGGCATCCTTGGCATCCATGCTGTTGTTAACTGTAATCTTAGCACAGGCTGAAGCTTGGAGTCCCTAAGGAACCTGGGACACACTGCCCCACTTGCTGGCATGTGCTCTGCTGTGGCCTACCAGTGCCTGGTGGCAGTGTTTACTTGAGTGAGCTCAGGTGTGCTGCACAAGTTGTGTTCACAACTGCAATTGTGTCACAGTGGCAAAACAGGAGCTTTTCTCTCCATGCTGTTTCCTTCTGCACAAACATTTAGGCATGTTCTGCCTGAGAACTTGACTGGGTTCAGGACAGTGGAATAGGGCAAGAGCTTTAAAAGGCACTTTGATCAGCTCTCATCTGCTGAAGCATTGAGGTCGATGTCACTCAGCTGCTGCCAGGCTTTTCGGAGCTTCAGTTCCTTTAACATGCATCTTAGGCAAAACTTTGTGTCATTATGCAATATCATTTTCTTCACAGATACTCAGACATGCAGACACAAAGACATGAGGAAAGGATCCCTGGATGTCAGATCCACAACATCACGTGGGAGTGATGGTATGTGAAACAACTCATCATGTTGGGTCTGGTGGAGTTAGAGTTGTCATGCAAACCCAATACACAAATTATTACATTTCTTACCTCTTCCCTTGATAGAGATATGAAGATATTTTTTTCTTAATTTTGTTTTCTTTCACTGTGTTGTATTTTGCTCTGTTAGATCACCCCAAACCTGATAGATGAGTCACATACTCAAAACTGTTGCTGACACTTACATGCTTCTCTTAAATCATCCCTCATCACAGTCTAGGCAGCATACACTAGTGAAGCATGTCTGTGGCAGTGAGAATACAGTCATGTTCCAGTATAGCAAAAATAGCATTGACTCTTCTTGTTAAGAACTGCTCAGCACAATAAGTAACAAAAATGTCTGCATTTTATAGGTAGCACAATATCCAGAAAAATCTCATCTTGACCTTTTCTTTGCAGAACCAAAATTGGTAACCAATATAAAACATTTGTTTTTAAATTTCCAATGTAATAGGCCAAAACCCACTTCAAAAGAGCTTCAGTGATTTACCTCAGCTTGGAAGCTGACTCATTATGACTTGTCATATTGCATCAGGCAGCAAGAGTAGATACATCCTGTAATAATCTAAATTCAGTGGTTACCTACCTGTTTCTGCCAGTTTATACACACATATCTCTCTAGTCTTTTAACTGAGTTTGTAACTGAATATTTAAAATAATAAAGCAAAGCCATGATTTTGCCAGGCTGTTATAGCCACTTATCTCTAATCAGGGACATCAGCAGTTCAGCCTGCATCTCTTTGCAGTTGTGCATTCTGCAGTAGATTGCCTCTGAAAGGCACAGCAGGGTAAGCAGTGCAGAAAAGGCCTCAGGAGTTCCTGGCTGATCCTCCAGTCCAGCCTTGTCTCTGCAATCAGGGTACAAATTCTGCTCTGTTTTGCACGCAGGCAGCTCCCAGCGGCGCCGCTCCTCCATGGCCAGGGTCCATTCCATGACGATCGAGGCTCCCATCACCAAGGTAATGTCACAGCTGTGGTGTGCTGCAGCACTGGGGCATGAGGCTCCAGGACAGCACCAGCCTCTGGTGCAGCTCCTTCCCCTGTTCCACCCCCCAGTGCTGTAGATTCAAAAAGGCAGATACTCTGAGCAAAGATCTCCCAAACTTGGTACAGTGTCATCCATGGAGTCAGCCATCACATTACCCTTTTTAAGAAGGAGAGACTGGAGTTCCTCCTTCTTACTTATGCATTGTCAACTGCATTCTGAAACTATTCAAAGATTTGTCGAAAAACAGCTCTTTAACAAATTGTGAGAGGCAAGTGGGAGAAAGCTACATTAAATCCATTCAGAGACATTCTGAGGCTGTGCCTTGGAGGGGAAAGTCATTAATAAGATTGCTGTCCTTAAGGCCACTATCTTATTCCCAGAGTCAGTAGCAAACGTCAGCGTTTCAGTAACATCCCTTTCATTTTGCTTTTTCCCCATGCAGATTAAAGTTTTATGTCTTGTTATTTTCCTGAGTTTTCCATAGTAATTAATGAGTGTCTCTGTTTTTAAAAATCACTTCTAAGTTCACAATATGTCTGATGCTACATTAGGTAATAAACATCATCAATGCTGCACAAGAGAGCAGTCCCATGCCAGTTGCAGAAGCTTTAGACCGGGCTTTGGAGATTTTAAGAACCACTGAATTGTACTCTCCACAACTGGGGACAAAAGATGAGGATCCACATACAAGTGACCTTGTTGGAGGGTTAATGACAGTAAGTACTTACTGCACAAACAGCTCTTGATTAATGTTTGCTGCCTGATTTTCCCAGTTACTTGATCTTTATCATCTGCAGTGTGCTCTGCCTCTACAATGCTAAATTTTCAGGAAAAACTGCACACATCTTTTTTTGGACTTTCTCCTCCTAATTGAATAATGTAGCTTTGAAAATGGGAAGAAAATTGACCAGCCCCTTTAAAACATTTGTTTAGCGAAAAATGGAAAGTAAAAACAAATTTGTTTTCAATGTGATTTGTTTGAGTAAGGTATAGATGGGAGAGGAAGAAAGAAAGAGAACCATATTTTTTATTTATTAATGAGGATTAGAATGATGTGGTTTTGGGGGGGCTTTTCAGTCGATCAAAATAATGTTTTCAAAAGAATGCAAAATACATTCTTGCTTTTTCTTGGATTACATTTGTACCTATAGCATAGTACCCAAAGTTGAACAAAGGGCACACAGTGAAGCAAGAACTGAACCCAGACCTTCAAAGCCTGGAGTTTGACCCTCCTGATGTTAAGGAGATGAGTTTAGGTGAATGTTACCTGTGCCCCAAGGATATGTGCTCTCATTAGTCTGTAGGTTGCATATGAAAGGCTACATCAGGAAAAAAATTACAGTGTGTTGGATGCAAAAAGGCTTACAAAATGTGAGCTTCTCAGAGATGTCTCTGGGCTATTATAATTTCATGTTGGAACTATAATGACACCTTTGCAGTATCTATCAGAATCTTCAAATAGTTTGTGTATTTTTACCTTTAAAAATACCACAGCGAATATCTAATCAGGAGAAACATGTGGGAGACTCCAAGAATTCCAGGAGAAGACCTGAATGGTTCATACTGGGTTGTATTTACTAACTGAGTAGACAAAATAATTGTTACCTTAACTACAAAAATATAGGAAGAATATTGATACATATAATCATTAGTCTTGAAGTGAATCTTTTCTCCTGCTGAATACATAAGAGTCCATAAACTCGACTGGTTTCTCCTTTTTGTGGATTGTTGATTCTTACATGCATTTGTATTCTGACTGTACTTGGTCCACAAACACAAAGATAACAATATTGCAAAATATAAAATCTTTACTAAAAATAAACCCAAAGCTTTTTTATGGAGCAGTAAGAAAAGCTGAGAAAATTAATTTCAGCGCATATGGCATGGTATGAGCTTCAAAGTTATTGGAGAGAAACATTTTTCCATCAAAGAGTCTGCTGAAAACAGAATTATATAGTTCCATTTGCGTTCAGAAGTTACATCTGAGAAGGAAAAAAGTAATATGTTATTGGATTTGAACTCTCAAGCAGGAAGGGCATTTGGAGTTCAAAGATAGATTTACCAGATACAATTACACCTGCTATTTCAACTCTTAAAAACTAATCTTTGATGCTAAATGATAGGCAGCATCTGGTGACCTAAATATTTGTGTCATAGCAGTTCTGTTGAACAGCCACTGTGGTACTCCCTTTCCTTTTAAATGACAAAACTCCAGAAAATGTGTTACTTACAAATGTGAAAATAAGAATTAGATATAACAGCTCTTTTAAGAGCAGATATTCCATGTTCAGATACAGGATCCACATTTACTTCAGTTATAATTGGTGTGAATAATATTTTTAATAAGGTGAATTCAGAAGTATTTTTTAAACACTGTTTTTTTACATCATGGGCTAAACATAAGCTAACAGCTGTAACTTCAAAAGAGCAAGCAGGATTTGGGCCACAGCATTTAGAATTATAAAATGAAAAGTAAACATTAAATACATAATTCTGTTAGTTTTAATCCATCATCTCAGTGCTCACATCTAGGCATCATGGCAGAATTAAGCCTAGGAGGCACCGAACTGAAGACTAAACATGTACACATTCTGTGTGCTAGTAAAGAAGCCTCAGAGTAATTTGTTCCTGAGATTCTCATGAGATTCTTATGCTGCTGAGGTGGCTGGATCTGCCACTACCAGGGCAGGAGAGCAGGGGAATGTCTCCATCCACTCCTTCCCACCTTTGCTTATTGCTGGAAGTGTGTGGACACGCCGTGTCTGCTTTGAGGCACGGACCCACAGCTGGTGTGCATGTTGGCCAGACAAAGACAGATGTGAGGATGCAATTCTAGACCTTCATCTGCACCTGAGAAAGCTGAGTTTTTACCTACCTGAGTCCATATTGTATCCCCTAGCCTGCAGTTCCTCATCTGTTACGAGCTATGTGTAAACCAGGCTAATCTGAACAGTACAAACAAATAAGGAGAGGCAGCACTGATGACTGTGACAGGCTACAGTCAGGCTTCTCTGAAGTTGTGCTGGTACTTGGTGTCATCATCTCCTAGACCTATTGTGGAATACCCTCCATTTAACTTGCAACTTTCATTTAACAGGATGGTTTACGAAGATTATCAGGGAACGAGTACATATTGTCAGCAAAACGTAAGTTTTAATTTGGCAGCTACTGAGATACTAAAACATGTTCAGAAATTTAAGAAGCAGGGGAAATAGGATTAGATATCCTTTTTTATGAGCATTTTTTTGTTTGTGGGTTGTTTTTTTTGGCGGGGGGGGGATTTATCTATAAGCATTTTTCTATGGCATTACTGAGCCAGGTGTTACTACAGAAGAGAAAGCATGGTCATTCAGTAAAATTGTATCTCACTATTAAATATTCTACTTAATATAGTGTTAATAAATACATATAGTAATAACTGTGTTCCTCAAAAGAAACTCATCAGGTCGCTGGCAGTCTGAGCTCTCCAATCTCCCTCAATGACATACCCCCACGGATAACACAGGCAATGGAAAATGAGGAACAGTGGGATTTTGATATCTTTGAACTTGAGGCTGCCACCCATAAAAGGTCAGTAAATGCAAGAGCTCATAAACTGGAGTTGCTGAAAAGTGACTTAAATGTCATCCTCTAATCAGATCCTTAAGTTCTCTACCTGTGCTTCTGCAACTGAATTAATTTTAATTTCAATGTCAGATGTTTGAAATTTTCTCATTGTCATTTCTAGTTGTGTATGCATCTTAAATAGCTTCTGTTTCATCATGCACTATTTCCTGTAAATTCCCAGTGGATATAAGTGAACATTACATATCTTTGGTATGGTATAATGACAATACAGCATAATTTTAAAGTCTTCCTTTATTCAGTAATATAAAAGTTATACAAATCAATTTTTTTTGGTGGGAATTCAAATTCCTGTTATGGCAAACTACACACAGAGTCAACATACTGATCATACTGATACTGATCAGTTGATACAGATCAGGTTTTATTTTCTTTCCATTTGATTGGGAAGGTTTTATTCCTGAACAGTTCCAAAACAACTTTTCAGGAAAATTCCCATTACCTTTCTCTGGGATTAGAGGAAGGTCTTTATTCTTGGCATGTTACATTTTATGTATAAGCTTAACTGAAGAACATTTACTGATAAAAAGCAGGGCATATCTATTTCCATCATAGAAGTTTTCAAAAGCAGATTAGCAGTTTTAATAGACTGTATTTCATTAGTAGCAAAGGCACCCCCTAAGACTGTAAATTGTTCTTTCTGTTTAAATCCTTTATTTTATTTTCTTATGCTTATGAAAAGTTCCCCTTTCGTGCCTAGTTTCATGTATCATGCTTTGTCTTAGGTAAAAGCTTTTGTGAGACACTAATTGGAGGCCGGATCCTGCAATGAATTGACTATCTTAAACCTTTTGTCAAAATCCCAGATCTGTAAGAGCTTTGAAAGTTATTCAAAATCAAAGTCTAAGAAAGATGTCAGGCACTTAGTTAACAAATATGCACTTTATTATTAGACTGTGATTTTATAAGCCAAAAAAGTGCAAACCCCCCAGGGCTTTAGTCTTCTTTAAAAGTATTGTATTTTAAAACCTAACTTGCTTTAGGTTTTCTTTCTTTGCTGCATTTTGATTTCTAATGAACTAAGAGAGATAAGTAACTAAAAAGAAAAATGTAAAAATACAGTCAGTCTGTGTGATTTACAACATTTAATGGGTACATTGCAGTAACTTAATTAATTATCCCAGCCAACATGCATGAGATCACCAGGTAGGTTTCTCTGTTCTTACTGGTCTGGAGGGACCACAGAGGGACAAAGGAGGTACTTTGTTGACTGTACTCTCATTAAAGATAATATAATTATGATTGCTTCCTACTGTGTTTAAATAACAGCAGTTCATTTGTTAAGATAAGTAAAGTGATTTTCAATGACTCACAAGTATGAATGTATTACTAGTATTGCCTTAAGTCCAAGCAGATATATGGTAATAAAGCCTGGATAATTAATTAAATTTTAGTGCATTGCAGTTCCCTGACACAGAAACCTGGAGACACCTTTGTCTGACACTGGGGGGAATTAAGGGGGATTTGACTTTATGTATGTTACAATTCCAGTATATGACACACTGATTCTGTAACAAGTCCTTACACATCATTACATATGTCATTAGCTAAAAATGCTGTGTGGATTCATACTTCTTTTGCTACATAATATTCTTTCAGCTGCATTCATTTTAAAACTTTCTGTTTATTTTTCTCCACAGGCCTTTGGTTTATCTGGGTCTCAAAATATTTGCTCGCTTTGGAATCTGTGAATTCCTAAACTGTTCAGAATCCACTCTGAGGTCATGGTTACAAGTTATTGAGGCTAACTACCATTCCTCCAACTCCTACCATAATTCTACTCATTCAGCAGATGTACTACACGCTACTGCTTACTTCTTGTCTAAAGAAAGAGTAAAGGTGAGTCCACATTTATGAGAAACAGTTTAGGTGGGAAATGCAGATGCAATCAAAGAAGGATTTCTCAGAAACAGATTCAAAAGCCAAATGTCTGCCTCATGCCAAGCAGTTTGGTAACTCTGAGGTCAAAGAACTGGGCTGCTTTACATGAATTCTAGGATCTCTCTTATAGTATATGTAGAAGGATGGATACTAACATTATGGAATTGAACAATTCTTGATGGAAGAATAAGAAAACCTTCTTCTCAAGTAAAACTTCTTAATATAGTTAAACCTTCTCAGATAGGTGAGCTAATGACATAATTACTTTTGTGATGGCACATGCCAAATACACATTTAATGTGTTAAATTGCCATCTCTTACGCTTTGTGATGGTCATTTTGCAAGACTTCCAGGACAATATAGGCCATAAAGCAGGCTATATCACCCCTGGAGAAGATGCCCTGAGGCTCATAGAGACTGCATTGGAGAAGAGTATTGAAAAAAGTTACTTGTCAGTACCACAACACCCACTGGGGTATTAGAGCCACTAACAACCAGAATAAATCAGAGCGACTTTTGCTCTCACATGCCCAGACTGGAGAAGGGGAATAAAGCAGTGCTTGGTGTGTGTGCAGCAGAGTGGTGGGACTTTTTTCTGAGTCTCAATCTTGGGTAGAAGTTCTGAACTGGCCTGCCTAAGGATAGGACCAATGATGGGCACCTGGCTGAGAAATTTGTGACTGTAAACAAGCTTCTGACAGCTCATTAAACTGTAGTAATTCCGTTAACTTGGAGCTGCAACTCATTAATGTGCTCTCCAGAGGCTGATTTACAAATACTGTATGCCAAGTGGGGGTAGAACGTCACTGGATTTTTTCCAGCCCCTGATTTGCCAGAGGTTTAGCTGGTCTTCCCAAGAATATCTATGAAAAACAGACAAGATCTGGATCCATTTCAATGCCACAGAAGCATGACTGCCTCCTCTTTTTCCAGAATGTTATCGCCATTCCTCCGTAGGCATAGGAAGAGAAAAAAATGTTGCAGCAACAGAAGGAGCAGAATCAAAGTTCAGAATTCTCTCTTCATCTTTTCAAAGTTATAGCCCAGCTGTTTCTGTGTTGAACAGAGTTCAACTTAATCTAAACATAGAAAGCCCAATTCTGCCACTGAAATTCATGCTGAGAATATTTTTTTTTTGGTAGCTTGAACTCAGTTCAACTTGCCTAGGAAAATTTTCTGGCTCTGAAATTGAAGCCATATTCTCAGAATAGTTTTCACTTCTGTGCCATGGGAGTTAAGATAACAAAGTTAGAATCCTTGACTTGACTTTGGGTGTAAAAGTACTGTAAATCCCTGTGAAATAAGTCAGGTAGACTGCTGTGGTCCTCCAGGTCAGGCATTCTCATGTTTCTGGCCATTTCCCATCTGCACAGGTCTTTCTCAGCCAGACTGAATGCTGCTCAGCATGTCCCTCTGAGGAAATCCCTCTCTCCAAACTGCATACCACAAAAATAGAATCCCACAAGCAGCAGCCGAAAGAAAGAAGGAAGAAGCTAACACACAGCAGAGAGTATTTCAGACAATGCTAACTATGTACTAGAGCAGAAAGAATTATTTGCCTTCTCTTGACAGTCCTTATAATATCCCTGCTCCTGCAAAGTCAAATCATTGCATAATTTTAGGAGGTGTGAAGAAGGGAAGGGTTTGTCTTTTTACCTACCAAGTGTAACTATTCTGAATGGTAGTAGAGGGCCCACAGAGAATTTGGACCTCAAATTAAAGCAAATTGGAATGAAAATTATATGCCCTGCTCCCAGATTCAAATGGGAATGTTTCTGCTCTTGTGTCTTTTTCATTTTATTAAAATTTTTAATATAATTATTTTCTATCTGTGGTCCTTCACAAATGCCAGTATAAACACAGCACAAAGGCTGGTTTCTAAATGTATACAAAATATTTCTGAGATGCTTAGTTCTTGTTCCCCTTTATGCTATTAATAAAGTATTATCACTTAAGTGTAAAATCTTAAGAGTCAAATAGGTTTGTATTTCATGACAGGGTAGATAAAAATAGGCATAAAGTAATGCCCATTGCAATTAGACATAAATCTTGGAGTGCAGAACATGTGTCATGTAATTTATCCATGGATACAAAACATCAAATATTCTCCACAGAATATACATTAGCTGTTACCCAGGACAGTGTTATTAAAGAACTGGATGTATGGATAGCATACCTTTCAAACTGTAAACCTAGCCAGCACGTAAATGGAACATGATGAGGACACATTAAATTGACAAAGGAAATTAAGGGGTGGTAATAGAATAATTTTTAGCAGTATTGGTCTTTTTTCCAAGCCAAATAACTTAACTCCAAGTGAAGGTGGTTTCAGTGTTGCTAGAAAACAGAAACTAATTTATTAATTTACATTTGTTTAATTTGATGTGCTGTGACAAAGGTGTGGTTAAGGCAAAATTTAAGAGGTACAAATTGGCCAAAAAAGTCACGCAATGTTCAATGAAGCTTATAATGAATTTTCCATTGCTCAGTGTAGAACATCTGACCCTTACTGATCTCCAGAGTTTTGGCTTTTATTCCTCAGCGACTTGGCTTAATCTTATGGACAGAACAGGGTTTCTAATGAGTGTGCCAGGAAAACTAAGCACCCTTCTATTTTCAGCAAACTCTGGATCCAATTGATGAAGTTGCCGCTCTCATTGCTGCCACAGTCCATGATGTGGATCACCCAGGAAGAACAAATTCCTTCCTGTGCAATGCTGGCAGTGAGCTCGCAATTCTCTACAACGACACGGCTGTGCTGGAGAGCCACCATGCTGCCCTGGCTTTCCAGCTCACCACCCGGGATGGCAAATGCAATATATTTAAAAACATGGAGAGGTAAGCTTAACCCCCCGGGTCCTTGTCTGCCCACTAACATCTCTCACTTCCTTCTGTGAAACATAAGGCAAACAAGCATCCTAGAGGAGGGCAGTGCCTGGTGGATAACTGTCCATGGCCCTTGTGAAATTTGCTTCTGAAAGAGGAGAATGCTTCTGTCTCTCTTGCAAAGACTTCTGAGTAATTTCCCACTTTTCAGTTTCTCCTGTCCATAACAAGGGAGGCCCTATCTAAGGAATTTAGTGTAAATCTTAATGTGAGCAAGTCTAGAAAAGTTGTTTTGTGTCATTGAATGTAGAGAACAAGCTATGGCTGGGTGGGTAGAGAACAAGGAGAGAAAGAGCCACAGAGCCGTGTGAAGGGTAATGAAGGACCTGTTGCTCTGGCAGCCTCAGAGAAGCATTTAGGGCATGGATGTGACCATTGCCTTGGTTCTTTCAAGATACAACAGAAAAATATTGCTGAAAACTTTACTGGAGACTGAGCCACAGCTGAGTGGCTGTGCTAAAAGCTTTGGGAACATGCAGGTGTGGCATGTTCTAGCAGCCTCCTAAGCAGCTGGTGCCTGTGCTTCTGCCCAGCTCTGGTACTGTTTCTCCTAGAGATCCAGTCATGCCTGGAACACAAATGTCCCTACACACCAAAGGTACTCCTACATCTAACAGAGATGCAGCTGCCCAAGCCTTTATTACTGTTCTTTCTTCCCCTAGCACCTCTCAAACAGGAATGGTCTGTTGCAATTTTGTTAGACTTGTTTTAGCAACCAGCCCTTTGTGACCCAGCCAGCATTCTTAATTGTTTCCTTCTTTAAACAGGAATGAGTATCGAACCCTTCGCCAAGTCATTATTGACATGGTCTTAGCAACAGAAATGACAAAGCACTTTGAGCATGTCAACAAGTTTGTCAACAGCATTAATAAACCCTTGGCAGCACTAGAAGAAAATGGGGTAAGCAACACTGCAAGTCCTCCTTAAAATGCCTAGGCAGGGTCTGGGAACTCTTGGCAGTGGGAAATTCCCACATGGTGTTCTGAGAAAGTTTATCAGAAATGTGGAGAAAGAGAGGCTGGAGATTTAACTTTCACCTCTGGGTTTGAATCCCCTTCTGCTGAACATGGTTGTCACTCACTTTGAGGGTGAGTGGGACTCACTTGGATCCTATTAATATCACAGTGCTGTGATGTCGTACTTGGAACAGGACCCTGGGCTGTATGTTTTCATGTAGAAATGCCATTTTGATTAACCCAGTCACTCCCATGGAAGAAGTGGCGAGACTGGGCATTGTTGTTGGCCATTTCTGCAAAGGAGGTAAGGTTTGCTTCAAAGCAGAGGCTGAATTACATCCGTCCCAAGGGGTGCAGCATAAGGGCGGGTCTGTGGGCTGGGATGTGGTGCATTCTCTGGGAATAAGGCCCTCAGCCTCCAGTGCTGCCTGGCAGCATTCATGGGGTTTCTGTCTGCTTTCTTTTTTAATCTTTAAAATAGATTATGGTGACATTATGTATCATATAATCAATAGCCATCTGGAACCCCATGGACACAAAGAAATTGCCTGTTAAGAACTCTTTCTGAAAAACCACACCAGTTTCAATAACAACTTCAACCAGCAGTTTTGTTGCCAGTAAGAGCAGTGTATAATTTTGTTGGAATGATTTTTGCAAAGAGAAGACTTGCAGAAATGGTTATGATAAAGCTTGCATCGGTGGCAACGTCGTGTAGGAGCCGTAATGGTTTTCTGTATTTTCTTACCATGTTTTTTAGAAAGCCACATTTATGACTGTTGTGTGTAATGGGGGAAGGCAGTCTTTTTATTATCTAAGAGTGGGAGACAAACAGGTCTTGTTCTTCACCAATGAGAAGCAGACTGGAGCTTAACTGGAGAATTGTACCGTTGTCCACAGGAGTATAGGCTAGAATTAGCTTTGTTCTTGGCACCTGGCGATGCTTATGGGAACTCTGTGACTGTGAAGCCAAAGTTCCAGCAGGACACGGGGTGTGCTGAATAAATTAGAAGAAAGGATGTTAAGTTCCCTGCTGGACAGCCTCTCTGCATGAGCATAGCAGCATCAATGCAGAAGGAGAACAAAGGAGCTGCTGGGTGCAGTGCACTGCACTGGCCCTGTGGAGTGTGTAATTCTGTAGGGCTCATGGTCTTGCTGAAGGGCCCTGCACTGGCCTGGCTTGGTGTGCAGAGCCCCTCCTCCCAGCCCCAAGGTTTGGGATGCAGCAGTTGTTTGAGCAGCAGCATCCATCCAAAGAGCCAAACTCCTCTTCTTTCCTATTACAGAGAGCTGAAGGGCTGGTGCTGCGGAAGAACAGGGCTTAGACCTGTACAATCAGAGAGTAAAAACACAAACAGGGACATAGAAAAATGAAACAAAAGTTTAGTTCAACCCTTAAGCCCCAGAGACTGCAGGGAAATTACCTGCCCCACAAGGCATTTGTGATTCACAGCAAATTGTACCCAAGGATGGGAAGTAAGACAAAGAATATATAATTTCTATTGAAAACAAGAAGCAAAGTGTTTCCCTTCTTTCAGCTGGGAGTTTCAGTTTGGCAAGTTCCTATTAAAAAGCCTGTAATGTGTGAGTGGGTAAAGCAAATTGTGCTGAGCAGAACAACACTGTCAGCCCCTCTTTCAAGTCTGCTGTCCCTCTGGCTGCAGCAGCAGTGTCTGTTTTCTGGCCTGCTTTCCAGTCATGGTGGTGACTCAGTGGAGTGTTTGCAGGCTGAGCTGCCAACCGCCTGTTCCAAATGGGACAGTTCCACCTCTTTATTTTTTTTTAATTTATTATTTTTATACAAATTTGTTCAAAGAGCCATGATGAGAAGCTGCTCTGTTTGTTTCCTTTCTGCTTTTGTTTCATAAACTGAAAAAAATCCTTTCCAGCTCCAGCATCCTTTATCCTCCCATTTCCCCTCATGATGTCACCTAAACTATGACAGGAAGCCAACATCTAACATGCAGAGACACCTCTGCACTCTGAGCAGGATGCTGGGACTCAGCACAGTTAACACATTTTATTCCCAAGACATCTGCATCTAGCAAGTAGAACTGTGCCTTTGGTTTGAACAGATCTCAGAGGTGAACATCCTTTCTTGTTCCCCGGTGGTTTACCTGCTAGGATATTCTCTACTATTCATAACTGAACAATCTCTATTTTTCCATACCTAATTTCCATACTTGTGTTTCTGGAGCTTACATCACTTTATGTTGGCTTTCTCATATATAATTTGTCCATGCATTTGGAGGTGTATACATCTCACCTTTTTTCTTCTGTTTTCCTTTCCACATACCTAGAAATGAGAGAAAATAATTGGTTTAGACGTCTCATTTCGGTGAGACCTGTGGAGCTGGTATTTCTGAGCCATTTCTATACTATCAAATTTTTTTTATTACTGTCAGTTTCTTCCTTTAGAAAGAACTTTCAAGAACTTTCTTCTGAAACTTCTTTAGAAATAATTTTCTTCTGAAAAATGTCATGGTTATTCTGACCTAATAAAAGGTCAGAATGTTTCTACTGCTTTGTTTGAATGTTTCTTTCTGCTTTCTCCCTCATTGTACAAAAAACTGCAGGAACTGGTAGCACATTATTATTATCATTATTGTTAGTTACTTCTTCCCTGCTCTGACTGTAGAGCAAGACCTTGTTAGGTGCCAAAAAAGTCTTGTATGTTCCTTGCTTCAAAGAGTTTCTATTCTGAGTAGACAGCAGTGTAAACTCCTGTACCTATCCATCCTTAAAGAGTCCAGCAACAAGGGAAGGGAATAAGGAACATGCCTGGGAGGCAATGTAGGATCTGACTCTGAACAGTAGCAGTGCTGTCAGAATGACTGATACACTGATGGGGTTTGTGTGCCAAGGGTGGCTGTGCATCTCGGGTCAGTCCCTCTTTTCAAACCAACTATTCCACTCTTAATGTGCAAGTCCATTAATCCTTGGGTTTCAGCAGAGAGTTACATTTTTCTGCCTACACAGTCCTCATCACTATGTGTGTAGTGATGAATGTATCCTCTCCACACTTTTGAGAAGGCAGATAAGGAATAGCTGGATTACATGACTTGCCCAAAGATGCCAAAGAGATCTGTCACAAAGCCAGTGACTGCATCCAGAAACTGGAGTTCAGTGCTAGCTCAGAGCTGTGGCTGACTTTCATAATCCACCTATAAATTCAGTTAGACATCAAATCTGGTAGCCAGTAGCAGTGATCCCTGTAGGATGTGCTGAAAGCATTCCCAAAGCACAAAAGCTTTTGAGTTAGTGTGTGGAGACCTTGCTAATGGATTGTTTTTAATTCTTAAATGTTACAGAATAATGGTGATGGAGAGTCAATCAAAACTGTTCTCAGGTCTCCTGAAAACCGTATCCTTATCAAGCGCATGTTGATAAAGTGTGCTGACATTTCCAATCCATGCAGACCCAGAGAACAGTGTATAGAATGGGCCGGCCGCATCTCTGAGGAGTACTTTGCACAGGTAAGGCAGCTAAAGCAGGCTGCTGAAACTGCAGGTGAGCATCTCTTTAAAAGGGAGGGGAAGGGTGCCAGTGTCACAGAGTATCTCAGGCTGCATTATGTAATGTGAGAAACAATAATCTTTTTATTTTGAATTATAGGTATTACTCATACTGGTACACAACTAGATGCCTTCAGAGAGATGAAAGTTGACAACTTCTATTGTGCAATTTCTGAAAAATTTAAGCTTTCAAGTTGTTCAGTTTGGAACTGAGCTTTTTGAGTCTTGTCTTCAAATGCACTCCCATCACATAAGATAGAGCAGGGATGCCTTCTGTACCCACATGCTGGCTTTGCCTTGGGAATAGGATCATAAGGTTCTAGTGTTTGGATGGGAGCAGCACTCACTCCAAGAAATGCTGTAATCCCTTAGCACACTGTGCTGAGGAAAGGTTTTAGGAAGATGTAGAAAAGGAGAGGGCAGTCATCATTACAGATTATATACCAAACACTGCAGTTGGAGCTTGGTGCCCCAGGCAAGGGGCAAGGGAATACAAAAGGTACTTTGCCATGTCTGAGTGGGACAGATCACTGCTTCCATCAGAGACTGACAATGGCTGAGCAGCTCTTAAGTCCAAAGAAGTCATAACTTGGTAATGTGTGCAGTTACTTAGAGTTAGTTTGTGTGCAGATACAGAAGGGAAATACATCCCTTTGTGGGAAGCACTGGAACGCACTACTTGTCTGCTGTTTTGCTGAAACTTAACAACTAGGTGCTTAAGATTAAGTTGCTGCTGCTTCAGATTTATTCAGGTTCCTCCTTTGATTTAGCAGATGCATGCTCTAGTCAGTGCCAAACAATCTGCTGCTAAAAGAAGCCCATTAACAGAATGTGTCTTAGATGAATAATCACTAATGTTTTTTGCAGACTGATGAAGAAAGGAGGCAAGGTTTACCTGTTGTGATGCCAGTTTTTGACAGAAATACTTGCAGCATCCCCAAATCCCAATTATCATTCATTGATTACTTCATTATTGATATGTTTGATGCCTGGGATGGTAAGAAAAACTCTGCTGTTTCATGATGTGAACAATTTGTGAAAATTTGGAGCTGCTGTGATACAAAATTTCTTTTTTATGGCTCCTAAATAAAGGGAGAGAAAAGGGAAGATTCCTGCAGTTCAAATAAGATTAATAACTTCATTATTGCTTGAAAGTATGGCTACAAGCAATTCTCATGGCTTGTCTATAATATACTAGATTCTGGCAATCTTTAACTTTTTAAACTTGCTTCTCTGTAAACAGAGAACAGAACACATTCTCTTTGATAGCTCTTTGAGCACAGTCATTTTGTCCATGTTAATATTGGTTATTCTTCAAGGCAAATTTCTACTGTCTGGAAACTGCTTGGGGGAGCAGCTGTTTCCTTCCAAGTGCTGCCTTCATAGTAAAAGTGGTCAGAAATGTGACTCTCCTAAATGCCAGATCATGACATGTGACTGATGTTTGATGGGGTAGGATAATTACAACCATAATTAGCTATGCCCCCCCTGGAAAACTGTGTTCCTTTGCTGGGACTTGCAGTACCAGTATTAAGTAGATTTACAGAGCAGTTCTCAGTGGCCTGAGCACTACACGAGTGCTGAGAGCTATACAGCCAAAACTATTTCAAGCATCAGTATGACAGATTGAAGCTTTTCTACTCAACACAGTTGCCCAAACATTTCAAGTGATACTTAAGCAGACAGAATCTGTGACTGTTTCAGTTCTGCAAACTTAATGCTTTCTGCCCTTCCTTCCCTAGCATTTGCTGACCTGCCAAATCTGATGGAGCATCTGAATAATAACATTAAATACTGGAAAGGACTGGATGGAAGGAACCTGCGAGTCCTTCGACCACCACCAGAATAGCAGTTAGACCATGGTGTGTCATTCACTAGCCAGATGCATATTTATTCAAGCTCACTTTTATCTGTGTGAATTCAGATTTGTTTTGGTCTCTTCAGTATTACAGTAAAGCTAGCCCATGCACTTGGGGAACTTTCACATTCAAGAGAACATGAGGTCAGCAGTTGACTTCCACAAAGTACCATGTGTGGACTCGGATGAAATAAGCCCACCAAGTGGAATTACACTGGATTGCTGCAGTACTTGTACTGAAGAGGGTTTATTATGAACATACTTCTGTGATATCTTAATACCAGCACGTGAAGCTGGAAGACCTTGAAGAGAATCCTCATGAAAATGACATTCACTAGAAGTTTATCTATTAATAGAGACTCACAGCTTTTATGAGAAAGCTACATGCTTTTTATAAGCACTTCAGACAGTTATGTAGAACAATCAGACATTTAAAATGCAACTGTCTATGAAAGAATTTTTTGATCTATGAGAAATAGATGTACTGTATTTTTTCACATCACAGAAGGTGCAATCATTCACTTCTGAGCACTACTGAAAGTGAGTTCTCCTTAAGAAATTTAGTAGCAAATGTAAAAAATAACACAAGAATTTTGAGGTTGATCGTTAGCATCTATGATTAAAATGTTATGTTTTATTTATTTTGTTAGATGTTCAATATTTTCTATGAATTTATAAATACTTAAAAGCCAAAGCCAACTTTAGATGCATTATAAATTTACATGATTCATACTCATTAATATACATTTAATTGATGTACAGACCTTTTATTTTCATAATGCAAATACAAAATACTATACAATGATACATTTTTATTGCACTGTAAGGATAGATGTGTATGTTTAAATATTGTCTGATTTATGTTAATTAAAATAAGTTTTATTAAAAAGGTCTCACTTGAGAATAGTAGAATAAACAAGAACTGTATACTGTCTGAGCACCAGAACTGCAGTAGTTCTCCTACAAACCAGTGAAGACCACCTGATCTTCTCTTGGCTACAAAAATAATAATGTGTTGGAACTCTGTTATCTCCCATGACATTTTATGACTGAATTCCCTGTTAAAGTCTGCCTTATTTTATATAGTATTTCTACAAAGCATTCCACAGCATATATGAAGAGGTGATACTAAGGTGATTCAACATTTTATAGCCAATGTATTTTCCTCTGCCATAAAGGAAAAAGAACATAAAACCACCAACACAAACCTTCAACTCAAGAAGTTTGTAAAGGCTGTGTACCTTCACAATTTGAATGAAACCTTCATAGCAACTACCAGAAAATAATAAAATGTATATTTTAAGAAGTGTCAAGTCCTACCCATTTAATTTGAAATGTATACGCTCTTTGTAGTATGCAGACTAACAAACACATGAATTTCTTTTAAAAATAACTAAGATAGTTTTTGTCTGGGGAAGGGAAAAGTTGAGGGGGTTGAACAGCATAAGGGTGATGAAAGGTGTAGCTGGCAAGCCCCTGTGTTTGTGGCCTGCCCTTGGCAAGCCCATCAGACCCTTGTGTACCCTTGGACAAGTCTCTTCACAGCTCCACGCAGTGTCGCGCTGTGTTCCACTGGAGAACTCGAGGAGTATCCTGTCAGCCTCCCCAGTCAACAGAAAGGCATCCAGAGGCGCTGAAAGGGCTGCTGACTGTTGTTACTGCAGAGGCAATTGAGTTCAGAGACATTTTGAACCATTCTCGAAGAAGCAGAAGCTGGGGAGAGGTGGATGATGGAGCAGTTCAGGGACTGCAGTAGCAGCCTTAAGGTAAAAAAGGAAGAGGTGACCTCTCCAGGTGTTACCTGCTTCTGTGTTTCTCCTTCCTCTCCAAGCCAGTGAGTCTGATGGGCTACCACCATTTGTTCCTGTTAGTGTCATGCCTTTCTGCCCTTACCCTGCTTGTGTGGTCTCTTTACCTACTCAGAATTCAGTTATATGCTGGGCAGGGAATTCCCTTTTCATAATTCCATTTAGTTCATTGTTGTGTGCATGTTGCCTAAGCCAGGGGGCTCAGATTCTGTGAGGGGTGCCCAGACTGTGCCACTGTCTTACTGACTTTAGTAGGACAGAAGCTTCCCTGGTCAGTCTCCAGAGGTTCTACAGTCAAAGCTGAAGGAGCAGATATATATTTTCATTGAAGGCTCAATAAAACAAGTATCCTGTTTTCACAGGGAACTTGCAAGGAGAGAGAGAATTGGCTGACAGTTCTCCTGGCAATATCACATTGTATTTCCCTACACTGCATCTATTGTAACCAGCTGTAATTTGCTACCTGGTATTAATCTCTTCTGTTCCTTGCAGGCTCCTGTGTCTCCATTAGGGGAAAACTGCATCACACATCAGTGTCTCTTCTGCTTATCTGCTGCAGTGAGGATGACAGAGGACGTGTGGGCATGAGCATGTGGGCCCAGAGACTTATCTGCAGGTAAAAATCATGGAATCATTTAGACTGGAAAAGACCTTTAAGATTATGGAGTATGCCCGTTCCTCCAGCACTGCCAAATCCACCACTAAACCACATCCCCAGGTCCCACATCTACACATCTTTTGCACGTTTCAAATCCCTTCAGAGATGGTGACTCTACCACTGCCCTGGGCATCCTGTTCCAGTGCTTGACAACCCTTCAAATAAAAAAAGAAATTCCTAATATCCAATCTAAACTTCCCCTGGTGCAACTTCAGGCCATTTCCTCTTGTCCTATCACTTGTTTCTTGGGAGGAAAGACTGACTCCCACCTGCCTTCAGTGTCCATTCAGTGATAAGGTCTCTTCTGAGCCTCCTTTTCTCCAGGCTGAACAGCCCCGGCTCCCTCAGCCGCTCCTTACAGCACTTGTGCCCAGACCCTTCCCCAGCTCTGTTTCCCTTCTCTGGCCACGCTCCAGCCCTCAGTGACCGTCCTGAACCGAGAAGCCCAGAACTGGACACAGCACTCGAGGTGTGGCCTCGCCAGAGCCGAGTGCAGGGGCATGGCCTCTGCCCTGGCCCTGCTGCCACGCCGCTCCTGTCACAGGCCCGTGCCTTTGGCATTCCTGGCACTCGCTGGCTCACGTTCAGCCGCTGCTGACCGGCACCCCGGGCCCTTTTCTGCTGGGCACCGTCCCGCCCCTGTGCCCCAGCCTGGAGAGCTGTGTGGGGTTGTTGTGACCCAAGGGCAGCACCCGGCCCTTGGCCTTGTTGAACCTTACACCACTGGCATCGTTCCATGGATCCAGCCTGTGCAGGTCCCTCTGCAGAGCCTTCCTACCCTGCCGCAGAGCAACACTCCCATCCAACTTGGTGTCATTTGCAAACTGACTGAGGGTGCACTTGATCCCCTCATCCAGATCCTCAATAAAGATATTAAACTGCCCAGAAAAAATATTTCTTCCTAAGCGTAGTTAATATTCTGGGTTATATGAAAATGTGGTTAAAAGCAGTTAATTTCATCTGCTATAAAAATGCCTGATGCATCATCATTGAAAAGATGGGATCAGTATGTTTAATTCCCTGAAATTTACACTGCATCTTTATTTCCATTACTTGGGCTGTGGAACTGTGCTAATCAACCCTCTCTGTAAGCCATATTTATGTCCATACCGGTGTACAATAACTTCACTTAACATAAAACACTGATTTTCAGCCACTGCAGCTATGTTCCATTTCCTGTCCATCTAAATTTGCTGAGGACAGATTTTAATTAAAATCTGGAATCCTGATGCCTGATCTTTACTTTCTTCCCACCGAGCTTCTCTCTCCAAGCCACACCTCTGAAGCCTTCTGTGCACTGTGAGGCTGTGCCTGTTCTGTGGGGGTGATTCCGGGCTGCTGCCCATGCAGCGTGAAGGGCCTTGCTGTGGAGCAGTAATAGCTCTAGCCTGATATTCACTGCTCCAGGATGCAGATGTCTTTGGATCCCGTTGCAAATGCTTCAGCCATTCCAGATCCCCTTCCTTTATTCTCCAAGATTACACAGCAACATCACATGCCCTGCGCTCTGAACCCTTTCTGGCTTTTTGAACTGTCACTCAGTGATGGAACTGCCTGGGGACAGAAGTGGCTTTACTGATGGTCCTTCACCATGGAAGGGAGAACACTGGAATAAACTGAGTGTGATTGAAGTGTTCCCAGTTTCAGTTAGGCTGGCAGTCTTATGCCATGTCTGCACTTTTCATTTGTTCTTGCTTTAATGCTAATACAAGAGTAAATTCCAGTGTAGACATGATGAAGGAGAGGTTCTTTATGCACCTCCAGGGCTTTAGTAAAAAGTTTTGTGTTTTAAAACTTAATAAGGTTCAACAATTCAGCATTAAATGACAGAATGAATGGCTCTATTTTCCATGCTGCATATTTTCTATCAGGTAATCCTGCTTCTAAACCTGGGTATCACTGTAGATGCTTCCAAGTCAATCTGAATTATTATGATCTGGTAAAAAAAATGTTGGCTTCTTAGCAAATTGTCCTACATGAACATCTTTTTCCCTTGTACAAAATTTGGAGTAATAATTGCTTATTCTACAAAAGGAGAAACCAGATAAGTGGTATGCACAGCTACCTTATCACAGGTCTGAAGATGGTTTTCATACTGCAGTTTACCCAATGGCTATATAAATCATTTAATACATAAATTAAAAATCACCTGAAATGGAATGAATGCCTTGGTTTTTGTTGCAGTGCCTTTTCATCTGGGTGTTTCTGCTTGTCTCACTAGAGGAGTCATTGATAAAACATTTAAGAAAATGTGTCTTGAACATGAAGGAATTGAGCAATGGCAAACGCATTCCTGCATAAAAGAGAAGAAAGGATTACAGATATCTAATAATCACTTGCTGGGTGCTGAGAAACAGCATAGGCAAACAGTCAGTTGTGCCCTTCAGTGAGAACAGAAGGGTTTGAGTCATGACTGCAAGGAGTGCTTTGAAATGAAGTCTCAGAGCTATTCACAAGCTTCAAAACAAATAATCTCTCTGCTCATGTGTGACATCATGCCTCCAAGGTACAGGGGTCCCAGGGGTGCTGTTAAATGATAGCAGGATGGAGTGCAGTTTGTCCTGACATGATGTTTAGATGCAGAAAACAAGCTTTCAAATTGCTGCCATGTCCCTGTGCAGCCTATGCTGCTGGTCAGAACAAAGGGGATGTCCAGGTGTTTCAGTTGTTTTTTGCTGAAACGTTGGCTCTGTGAGCAAAGGGCTGTGGCTTAACTCCACTGAATACTTTCTCTCGGTGCCTGCATTGAATGTTATTTGGGCAAAGTGTCTCATGTTTCCCTTTTTTCCACTTGTTTAACATCTTTAAGACTCTCCTCCAACACTTCCCATGCAAACCTCAGTGGACTCAGCTCTGCAAATCCTGTGAAGCAATGGCAGTTGCCTCTTTAGCTGACAAGGCAACTGAGTTAGGAAAGGCCAGGGAACCCAGAGCCACTAAGCAAAGTAGCGTTGAGGCTTCTAAAGATCTTTGAAGTCCTGGATCTTCAAGCTCTGCCTGTGGTTTAACAGTAAGTGTTAGGCCAGGAAACAGTCTTCTGGTCTTCTCATGTTCCACTTTTCCCCCTCTCTTCCAGCTTCTCTGCTTCCATTTTTTCTTAGCTCATTTGCTAGGAGTCTTTGCTTTAACTTCCACTGGCTGAACATCTCCCTCAAACACACAGCCGTAACACTGGGACTAAACCCTGCCTTTCATACTGACTCTTGCTGCTTACTTACTACAGCTTTTGCCACAAGAAAATCTTTTTCTTTCTGACTCAAAATGAGCCTGAAGAAATATCTTATAATGGCTGAAAGCCTTACATTGGTATCCGCAGGCAGAAGGAGAATACAGACACAGTTAACTGAAATAGTTTGTGAGCACTGCAGTGCTGCTGGGGCAGTGGGAATATGTGTGCAAGGTCTTTGGTACTGTACTCCCACATGCAAAGTGAAGTCAGGAGTGTTCCCAGGCACCTCTGTCTTTGAGGTTATGTTAGCAAGCACAAGCAGCTGGGGACGCTTGTTGAAATTTGAATCTGCCTTTTCTTGGTTTGCTTGCTCCCCCCGTCGAGTGGCAAGAGTCATTGCTAGAGCTAAAACTCATCTTAGTTCAGCCCATGGTACTTAACAGAAGTGACTTCATCCTTTTATTACACAGGTAGCGAAACAGTGCACCAACGCATACAATTTTCAAAAGGAAGCAAGAAAGGTGATTCCTCTTTGAAACAGAAGGAGGAATTTAGCCAGTGTGTAATTATTCAAGTGAGAAGTTGTCTTGTCTGTATTTAATATTCTAGAGTGGTATTTGATGTAAATCCTTCCCCAGAGTTCATTACATTAGCTCTTAGCTCAACCTGAGCATGCTGAGTGCCAAGTTCAGTATGCAGCATGTTTTATCACCAAGGAGAATGACGTCAACCTGGTGATCCTGCAGCTCCCCAGCTTGGGGGAGGAGGTATGGCTTTGTCTTCAGCCTAAAGATGAAATGGAATATGTTTGATAAGATTTTCTTGGTATTTGCAATGTAAAATGTGTGAGGAATATTGCTTTTTACCTCCAGAAAGAACTGTCCCTTTTTGCCATTAAAAAAAAAAAAACCTCAAAAAATACTTTGCTTGTAATATTATTCTACACAGAAAATGAAATTTTTCCTTTACAGATCCCTAAGCTTTACAAGCAGACCCACAGAGCCCTTTCACAGGTGGGTGAAATGAGCTGCAGGGAAGCACAGGGGTTTGTGGGCATCCACGCCGTGGCAAACCCTGGCCTAGTCCTGGGGCAATCTGGCTGCTGCTGAGGGCTCTGGTGAGGATCCTGCCAAAAAATGGGAAGAGAAATGTAGAAAGCAGGTGCTTTCATAAAGGTTTGTCGCTGGTGTTTTTCAGAGATACTGGTTAGAGCTCCTGAGATGCCAGAGCTTCGTCCTCCCACCCCACTGTGCGCCAGGCTTGGTGAGACTCCCGGGAGAGCCGAATGCCATCGGCGGGCACAGAGTCGCAGCGCTGTCCCCACGCTGGGTGGTGCCGGCTGTTTCACACTCTGCTCACCCTAAGTAAGGCAGACTGCAAGGACACAGCGCGAACGTGAGCGCTCAGGAGCAGGCGAGACGCCCGGCCACCCCTCTGGGACTGGGCTGGGAACGGCGCGCGTAACATCAGACACGGCTTTTGGGGTTAATGAGGGAGAAAGTCTGCCATTGCTGGTATACAGACAGTTTTCAGGACATTGTGAGAGCAGAGTGAAGTACTCCTTACCTGACAACCAAGCCCTAAAAGCGAGCGGCCTTTCCCAGCCCCTCAAAATGCACGCTGGCAGACTCAGTGCCAATGTGCTGTCCCCTGTTATGACAGATCTCTGACAAGGCAAGGTCAGAAAGCACAAAGTTTTAGCTCCTCTATCATGACAGGAGCAAAAAAAAAAGCCAAAACACCAACCTACCGTCCAGCCAGCACCACACAGAAACCCCAACAACAACAACAAAAACAACCCAAAGCCTTGCTTTAAAAGAAGTTGTTCTAAATAAACAAGTGTTCTTTGAACCACAGCAGAGTAGGTAGGTAACAATGTTTGTTAAGTAAATATCAGTGACATATTTAAGTCTGGCTCAGTAGGTATTAACAAAGTGATATTTATGTTGTTTTTGTTGTAACAAGAATCAATTGTGTTTGTAGAAGGTGGTCTGAAAAAAGGGACTTTGGATTTGGGGTTTTATTTCTTCCATCTGCCTACCAGTAGCCCCACTTTGGGACTTAAAAATCCTTCCCAATGCATTGAATTTGGTGAAGTTATATTTACTTCCATTGGCTTAGCTCTATTCATAATCTGCCTCATGAATATTACTTCTTACCCATGGATCCACTTCTTAGATAATTTTGTCTTTCTGAAGGAAACCTGTCCTAAGTCTGGTTGCCAATATATGGTCACATTATTATAGCGTGTACCTGTACAGCCACAGTGCTGTGGCCGTGCAAAGTTCAGACCTATTTCCACCTTTTCTGATTAGATGCACCCTGAGCTTAGATTTTCTTCTTGTGCTGCAAGCAGAGAGAGCCAGAGAGCCCCACGCAGGCCTGCTCTCACTGCTGTGCCACTGTGCTCACCCAGTCATGAGATATTTGCAATGTGCAAAACTCCACACAGGGACTGAGACAGCGCGGCCCAAAAGCCAATGGCTGCTTTTCCATTTGCAGCAAAACCAAACCAAACCAAAACCACAAAAAACACCGCCAACAAAAAAACCCACCAAACAAACAAAACCAAACCACCACCTGTTTCTAATTTAAACAGCTGTTTATATAGGTGTTTATATTTTTGTCTGTTCTTTGACCTTTTGGTTGATATGAACTCTGTGTTCAGATGGAGTTTAGATATGAACTCTAAGTTTAGTGCACAGAGAAATGCAAAGCAAGAGAACAGATTGTAACAATGATGGTGCTGAATTTGAAATTCCCCACCAGAAACAAAGGATTTTTTTTTTCTATTGGACAGGCTGTGAGGAAGTTGAACTGATTCTTAAGTGTCCTTTCCTGTATGTCAGTATAAGCCATCACTTTGGGCATGCTTAGAAATTTTCAGCTTAATAAATCCTCACTGTAAACTACATGCTTCCATGTATGGGAGGCAAAATGTTTATTTCATCAAGCATTTTATGACACAGATGATGAAATGTGTCTGATTCTCACTGCACAGGTACAATACATAGTTCTATTACAGCAGCCTGGCTGCAGCTTTCACCTCAGCACGGGGGCACAAGGCAGGAGGTGTTGGGGTGGCCCCAGGCATCACCTGATGATTTGCTTTCCAATATCAGAGAGGGAATGTAAAGGAAATTTTTTAGAGATTGAGGGAATACTGGTGCATATTCAACTGACTGCAAAATACCTCCAAGGCAAGGGAGTTAGCACGCTACTTTTGGCCCAGCCCAGCGTGGATGAGGGCGCCGTGCAGGTGATTTGGGAGCTGCAAATAGCAAATAGCAGCTTTGTCCGGCCCCAGTCCTGCTGGTGGAGACCCAGGAGCCGCTGAGAGCTGGTGGCTCTCCCGCAGCCTGGCCAGGGCTGTGCTCGGAGCGGGTGTTATTCTCGTGCTCCAGTCTGCAGGATCAAGCACATATTATGGGAAGGAATGGAGGTGGACAAGCACAGCAGGTGCTGCACGGGATAGCGGCTGCTGGAGGCAACAATTCAGCTGTGTGTGGATGGAGCCAGCACTGGAGAAGCCGCTCCACACATGGCCCAGCCGAGGGCAGAGAGGGCTCAAGTGGGCGCCGAGCGCGGTGAGCTCGGCTTGGTCCGTAATATGTCGGGGAAAAGCTGCGTTAGTGAGGCCAGGGCTGCGGGAACAGAGCGCCCATCCCCGGGGGGAACCTCGAGCAGCCCCTCCGGTCCGAGGCGCGGTCCCGGCACAAGGAGGCAGGCAGGCAGGCAGGCAGGCAGCGCCCGCCCTCTCCCCGCCCTCTGGCGGGGCGCACGGACCGAGCCGCGCCCGCCGCGGCAAATGGCGGCGCCACGAGGGGAGGTGGGGGAGTTCATGGCGGCCGGGACCCGGCCCCGTTCCTCCCGCGGCGGGCTGAGGTGCCCCGAGGCGGCCGGCCGGCAGCAGGAGAGCGGCGGAGCTCGGGCACGGCCTCCCGCGCTCGCTCGCACTCGGAAAGGCCCCCTCGCCGTGCGGCCGGAGCGGCTCCCGTGCCGTGGCGCCGAGGCCCGGCCTGCCCGGGGCTCTGCCCGTGAGCGCCGTGTCCCTTGCGGGAGCTGCCGCCGTGATGCGCGTCCCGCGGGGAGCTCCGGGCCGTGGCCAGCGCGGGGCCCGTGAAGAGGCGCTCCCGCCCGCAGCCCTGCGCCCAGGTAAGCGCGGCCCGCTGCCGCCCCGGAGGGGCTGCTCGTGGTGGTGGTTTTGTGAGGTAGCCCGGGACCCACTACTGCAGCTTTTCTGGGGCTGTTGAAGCCACGGATTTGGGTCTGGATTTTATTTAGCTCCAGGTGTGGGATGAGCACCCTTTTGGCAGAGGGCTCAGCCCCTTACAGCCATTTTGTAAAGCAGTTTAGGCCTCAGTATCGCTTCCATCAGAGCAAGTAAAGCTTGAGAAATAAGCGTGTTTGGAAAAGGTTTCAGTAAGGTGGGCTAGGACACCTGAGTCCCAGTATATATTGGCAGCTGAGCACACCACGATGGACAGAAAGTTGAATAAAAAGGCAGTGTTGTGTTTTGGACTGGCCCAGGACTGCAGTAGAGTCTGAAGAGGAAGCAAAGCCTCACCTTTGCACGGTCCCTGGTTGCTTTGCAGTGTGCTGCTAAAGAGTGATATTGGTTACTGTTGGGAAACAGGGGGGCAGTAAAAAGATTCAACTGAGTTTGAAGACAGGAATAGGAAATTGCCTTCCTGGCTGAGTGGTTAGGCTCTGCTGTCTACTTTAGGAGGGCTCAGTCTGTTCTGAGACTTTTCAGGAGCTTCTTGTGGCGATTCATCTGGAGGACTAAGAAAGTGGAGCCAGTGGCACTATATTGGCTCCACTGATACTATCCTCCTAAATTAAATGGTGAGAGAACAAGGCCTGCCTGCGAGATAAAAGTCAGGACCTACTTGATCTACCTACAATGTTTTAATGGCAGTGAGAGCGAGCAAGTTAAAAGTCATGTGTTTCTGTAGTATAAGGTTGGGTGTGTTTGTTTTAAATATATATTAAATGTATTTCGGGGCTACTGTGTTGTCTCTTGTATTTGTGCTTTTGACCTGTCTCTCCTGTCTAATTGCTCACAGGCCCTTTGTTCCCGGCTCCAGCGCTGGGTGAGGAGGGACACTGGACATGCCTTGGATTACGGTAACCGGTTTGAAAACTGTTTTCAGCCTCAGAAACCTGCGTGAGACCAGTGTGGTCTTCTGAAAGGGCTTCACGTGATGCCCTCCAGTGGCAGCAATGTGGATTTGAAATCCCAGGGAATTGGAAAAAAGGCAAAAAGGGGTTTGCGCAGCCCTGGCAAAGTCCCCGGTTAGCTGCTGGGGGAGGTGTGGTTGGGGGTGTCCTGTCCTTTGGCAGTTCCTGATGCTGCACGTCCTGCAGGGATGCATGGATCACTGCTGCACGTGAGGACTGCCCGTGGGCTTCAGCTGGCCAAAACTAGAGCTTAAGGCATGAGCTTCTGTCCTTTGCAGAGGATGGATTTTGCTGTGTACCAGTGAATGCCCATAAGGAAAAGGATCTGGAAGAAAAAGACTCAACAGGTACCAGGAAAAATATAGCTTGCAGCACATTATCTTAGACACAAGGACAACTCATTTTTAACTGACTGTTGCCCTGCCACATGATGTAGTTCAGCCAGAGTTCCTGTATACAGGCCAGAGGTGAGAACACATTTTACCTCATCTGAGATACCTTTCAAGGCAGAGAAATAGATCTCAGATCAACACAGTTGTCCAAGTTGAGTGCTATACCCTGAGTTCCAGTAAACTGAATACACCTGATGAATAAACTGAACACAGAGACATGCAGGGTTGGTGTAAACTGACAGCTTAGTAGACCTCTGAGTGGAAGTGGTGGCCTCCCTGTAAAGGATTTATATAGAGATTGTTCAGAGCAACAGCTGGTTCTAAGAAACACATGTTGTCAAGTTTCCTTTGCTGTATAAATATTTAAGTGATGGAGTTTGGATTCCTAAGGGAGGAAAAGCTTGGGCTAGTGCCAACAGGTCAAGCTTTTATTAAACAGAAACATACAAACTCATTTCCCTTACTGTTTTTAACTTAGAAGCCAATTATTGCGTATTTGTTCTTTCTTTCAGATAGTTCTGTCACTGCCTTAGCAGTCCTGTGCCACACCTGGCAATGACCATGGAGCCATTCTCCTGAGCAGTCTGCTCTGTACTCAGCCACTGGCAGCAGAACAACGGAGCTGTTTGGTACCTGTGGAGTCCCACTGCAAGGGTGTCTGAGCACCTTGCATTTGGCTCAGAAAATCTGCCCTTGCAACAGTCCAGCAAGAGGGTTGTGAAGTCCTGGGGACTTGGCAGTTCAGTTCACCAATTGGAAAGTATTTTGCCGGGTTACAGCTATGGTTTAAACACTTGAGGTGAAAGCTGGTGAAGGGGAGTGGAATCATGGGTTCACCAGCAGCCTTTGTGCATTAGAGGCTCTGTTGGGAGGTTCAGATGTCCTCATACATCTGCTCTGATATCTGTGTGTTACACTTTTTCAGGTATCTACTTGGAAATAAGAATGGGGCTTTCAGTTTTTGGCTGATAGGGGTAAAACATGTTCCAGTAGAAGTTGGACCCAGAGACAAGGAGTACATTTTTAAGCAAAGAATGGTGCTTTCTCACCACTTCCATCCCCTGCAAAGGAGCTGTACCCTAGAGCTGCTGTTCCCTGGGATGGCCATGCCAGCATCAGCAGGACACACATGGCCACAAGCTGCTCTGCTCACTTGCAGACAAAGCAACTGAGTCTCTGGCCTGCTTACAGGAGGACTGACAAAGTGACCATAACAACCTTTTCTGCCCTGAAAATATCTTAATTCCTGGTAGGTTAAGAAATGATGCTGTGCTGGTATAGCTCAGTGTTGCTAAACCCATCTTCTGAGGCTTTTGAAACAGATGCCCAAGAGCAGCTGGTACTAATCACTGCTGTGGCGACATACTCAGCTCCTGTTTTTTTGTTTCTAAAGGCCTGTTTTTGCAAGACTTTTTTAAAACTCTTTGAGAAAGAACAGACAAGCTTTTGACACAGTTCTATGTAAAATCTCTAGTTTTGCCAACAGCATTTATTTGTGGAGACCCTGCATATTGTGAAGGCCACTGCTTGTTCCTGGCGATTCCCTAGAATGGAAACTTAAACCAATGATTTTTGTAATGAATGTGCAATAAATCTGTGGAAAAGCTTCTCTGTTAATGACTCTTGATTGAGTTCAGGTAGTTTTGACATACATGGATGAGGCTGTTCAGAGCTGGCCAAGCCTGCTTGACAGGCAGGGCTTGATTGGTGTCTGGAAATGAAACCCAAACAAGGATGTCTGAACTGCGTGCTGGGCCAGAGTCCTTCCAGCCTCACTGGACACCCACAACTTCTAGGGCACAGCATGGAGTGGAATTCTTCAGTGCTGAGGGGGAGAACAGATCTGTGAGCGTGGAGGGAGGGTACATCCCAGTGGAGGTGAGTATAGCTAAAAACAAGCAGCTAAAAGTGTTGCTTTAGGTTTTTCTATAAGGGCATCAAGCACTGCAAAAAGCCTGCCTATCTTTTTTTCCCTGGGTGAATGAATGAGAAGCATTCTGTAAAAATGGCTTATATTTATATGAGACTGGAGTGCAGGCTTGGGTGTTCCAGAAAGCCTCACTGGGTATGTCGACAGGAACATTCACACACAGGGGAGGTGTACTTGATTATCTTGTGTCACAGACTTCATGTAGCAACAAGAACACTTGATTAGGAGATCAGCTTCATGGCTGGAGTGTTTTCAGCTCCAGCAGCTGTACAGTGATTATGCCTTTTGCTATTTTTGTTTTTCTCTGAGTTTTTAGCTCTTGAGTAGACTTGGGAGTGGAATTAATGATGGCTTTGGAACTGGGCAGTTCCCTAGGCTTCAGGTGGGTGTTGGGGGAACCTGTGATCCAGTTGCCACTGCTGTATGGTGACGGTGTCACCTCTTGAGAAGGAAGGTGTCCATTTCTAATAAGAATTCTGGGATGCTGATGGATCTTGTGACCACAGTGGCTTTTTGCTAAGATCCTTCCCAAGAGGCTGTACACTCCTAAGGGCTCAGGCTTGGCAGCTGGATTGGGTCAGGGTCGCTTTGCTCTTACTAGGGAAAACAGCTGGTTTATAGGGAGTATGATGGTGCAGTTAATGCTGAAAGAGGGCATTGCTCAGGGCAGGTTACACATGGGTGTGGTAGCTGCAGAACACAGGTTATGGCAGGGCAGTCCATGGGGGTGTTGTAATTCCAGTATGTATCCTTAAGATACCAGGTGTTTCCAGTGCAAAGCAGGGGTGGACATAATGCTGGAAGTGTGAGTTGAATGTGTGAAGGTGCTGGGCAATATCTGCATTGAAAAATGCCAGTTTGCAGTTCTCATAGTCCAGCAGGATGCCAATCCTCCTGGGGGGAATAGTAATTCTGATGTCAGGTGTCATCCCACTGTGCAGGAATTCGTACTTGTGCCTGCAGGCAAGAAAAAGAAAAGAGCTGAAGGCACCCTGGCTCTCAAAGGGAAGCACTTTGTGCATACAGGTGCCCAGGTTGCTCATGAGAGTCAAAGGCAGTGATGTTAATGAACCATGTCCAGGGGAGAGCCAGCAGTGCAGCTGAGGCAAGAGGGGAGCTGGCATTTCTGCAGGCAGGTGTGACATACTTCCATAGGTAGGACAGAGATCAAAAACAGTTGGGTATAGCTGGGTTTAGCCAGATATGTAGTTTCTGGATTACATAGCTCTATTAACCTCTGTCTTCTCACTGAGGTTTTGGTAGTGTCTACAGCTAAATTCTGCAACTCTGATTTTATTCAGATTTGTTTCTTCAGTTTGTTTCAATGTGACAATGTCTCATTTCAATGAGACAATGTACCACAGAGAAACCCTTCAGCTTGATTCACTAGCACCCTCTCGGGGTCAACCGAAATGGGTGCTTTGAACATGCAAATCTGCCAAAACTCAAGTTATGAAGCAAGGAAGTTGGGCAAAATAACCCATGCCAAATGCTTCTGAAACACCCTAAAAAAGCAGAGAGATTTTCTTAAGTAGTATCCTTCCAACACCAGTTTACAGGGACAGTGGTGGAATGTCAGAGGCCCCAGTGCCTGGTCTGAGCTGATACAAAATCTCCGGCTTCTCTGCTGCTCTGCCTGCAGGTGTAAGAGTTGTTCCTGTCGGAGACCTGCAGCCTCCACAGCCCTTACCTTGAGGGTGTGATGATGTGCCTCATGCACCAGGATGAGTTGTTTGCTCCCAGGTGACCATGTCTTGGAGTGTTCTCAAAAGCCACACCAATTCTGTACTCTGTATCTTCCTCAACTTCCACCTCCCAGTAATGCTTTCCTGGAAATGGGATCAGACTGCCCAGGATTGCAATACATCTGTGGGAGACAGACAGGAATATGTGTTTTGGCAGGGCCTCTCTATAATGCTCTTTATAGTGTTTAGGTATGTTCAGGTATGTATATGCCTGGACATTACATAGCAATAAACAAAAGCCACTTCTGCTGTCACCTAAGCAGTGCAGTGTGGATTTTTGATTCCAGTGAAATCCCCTTGCTGAGGAGCTGACACCCAGCCTGCAGGTTTCTTTGTGACACCTGCCCTGTTTTTTACTTGTGGGTACCTTTGTATAAATAAGTGCCCTAGACACTTCCAGGGAGATGGAGAACAGCATCCCATAGTGCCTGGGTTTTCTGGGAAAGTTAATGCTTGTTAGAAAAGAGAGTGCTCTAGTGAACCCCAGCATAGCAGGGGAAAAAAGTACAGATTTTGCATTTTCTTTCCGAACAGCCCAGGGTTTTGAATGTCACTCACCATTAGGAACTGAGCACTGTAACAGCATGAAGTTCCTGGGGCAGCTGGGAAGGAGGGAACCTGTCTACACTGGTTCCCTCTGTGTTTGGAGAGATTAGGAAGAATTGAACACAGTAGGAGAACTTGTAATATGCTGGGTACCTGGGCCATGAAATGTATGATAGGAACCATGCAGAAAATAACTATTTTGAAAGTTGTGTAGTAGAGACAAAGATAATGTGCTACAGAGAGACCCTTTAGCTTGATTTACTGGCAGTCTTGAAATCAAAGGAACTGGGTGCTTTGAAGATGCAAGTCTGCAAAAACACAGGTTCTAAAGCAAGAAAATTGGGCAAAATAACCCACTCCAAATGCTTCTAAAACACTCTTAGGAGAGCTTCTGAGCATTCCTACACCTCAGCTTTTTCTTAGGAAAAGTTCATGGTGTATCAGCTGTCATTTTCAAGGAGGACAGCAGGTTTCAAACACACACAACTTTTATGTTTCTATGGTAGTGTCTAAAGTTGTAAGTTACAAAGGAAAAGGATGTTGCTGGCAGACACTGAGGTCTTCTAGGCAATGCTGACAGAGAGCTGCACTCATTTGGAGGGCCTGTTGTGTGAGGATGGGCACACACAGCACAGTAGCTGTACTCTGCAGCTGCACTTGTTTAGAGCAAGTGTACAGTTCATTGTGAGTGCATGTAAATGTCTTGGGAACAACTTAAAGGCTGCTGAAATCAGAACTCAAGAGAGGTTGTGTTGCTACGTCTTGAGAAGGAAAAGGAATGATGCAAAATGGATGGGTAAACATCTGTGAACAAAACATGACCATAGTAATGAGAGCTGTAAAGCCACCAAGGCAAACCTGAGCTGGAAATACATCAGCCACCAAAACTTAGGAGACCACACAAACTTCACAGAGAAGAGTTTGCCATGTAATTTCCTTGTGAGTTTTTTCTTTTTTTTTTCTTTTTTCAGTATCTTGGTTTGAAGGAGATTTGTGAAAGTTCATAGTGGTACCAAAATCTCAGTCTTTGAATGAGATGAGCTCTGGCTGTTTATGTGAAACATAAAAGCATTCCATAGAAGTGGGATGAAATCCCATTTAAGATTACCATGATGGCTTTAATGGAAAGGATCACCAGTCTCCCAACTCTTTTCTACCAAGCCTTCTAGTAGCACTGCATTTCCATGGAGGGAATAAATTGTAGACTTGAATTATCCTGCAATGCCTGTCCTAGTCATATGGTGTTTCTGTGTTTTTGACTGGAAATACACATTTTGGCAAGCTTAGTCTCTCACTTCAATGGCAAAGGGCCTAATTCTTTTTTGATAGTAATATCTGTTGGTCCAAATAGTATCAGTTGTATCTTTCAGCAAGAGGTAAGTTTTCAGATCCCTCTCCTTTCCTTAGCATTTGTTATGGCACCTAAATACCTGTTTAAATTTAGTTCAGTGTGCCAGACGTGTAAGTAGGCTTGTACATAATTGTGGCTGCTGTATCTGTAAACCTATTTAAGAACTTGCATTAATTTCCAATTTCCAAAGAGCAGCTGGAGAGAGAGATTTCAACTCAAAAAATTAATCAGAGCTGCTGAAAGCCCCATTAGACATTTCCTGGCATCTGTTAAAAGAACCAAAGAAACTGAAATGCCCCTGTATACCTTGTAAAGCTGTTATCATAGACAGGCAGATCACACTCTGGGTTTTCCAGTTCATCACATGAAATGGTAAATCCATCATCTAGAATTGCCAGTAAAGGATGAGCTGTGTCCTCATTAAGGTAGAAGCAGGTGCCTGCAAGAGAAAATTCCTAAGGATAACTCCAGTATCTCCTTATAACATTAGAATTGCAGCAAGGGTGTGATGAAATGTTATTTGTATCCACAAAAGGATTCACCAATGCTCTAGAAAGAATCTGTGGCTGGCATTGAGAGGACAAGATTTAAAATTTTTCTAATAAATGGCTGTTTTACAGCTTAACACTTTTTAGTTTCAGCCTTGTGAAAAGCAGGGGACTTAGCCTGGTTTTGAACCCTACCAGGTCTCAAAGCTGCAGGCATTGTGCAGGAAGTAGCTATTCAGAGATGAGGGGTCCTCCCTGCAATGGACTGCCTGGTTTCAAGGAATCTATTTTTAATCACTGAAAAGAGAAAAGGGGCTTAAAGGACTCTCCATGGCCTCACTCATCCACATAAATGCTGGGCACAGTTTGAAGAGAAAGGATCCCTCATGCTTCAGCACCTCCCTTGTCAGAGAGGTAAGACCAGCCCAGGACAGAAGTGCTTCTGCCTTTCTTCCTGCAGAGACTTCACAGAGCAGGTCTGACACACTGGGGCCTGAGGGGCAGCCACGATTGGCACAGCTGCTGTTTGTAGTTGGTGCTTGTTTATCCACCCCAGAAAGGATCAAAGGCCATTCACAGTGTTGGAGGTGGGTCTTTGCAGCCGACAGATCAATTTGCATCAGCTGTTTGCATAATGTAGACTCTGAGAAGATTAATGGCCCCATGGTAATCCCAAATGAAATAATTATAATCTAACTGCAAGTTACTTCATTGCAAATACAATACAAACAATGACAGGGCAATTACAGGCATGTGCTGCTGAAAACAAACACATGCTTTGCAAACAGAATGGGCAATTTCAAATATTGAGTTTGATTTAAGCACTTGGAATGCACGCAAACGATGGTAACACAATGACAGTTTTCCTCTCCAGGGATTTAAGGATGAGCATTTCTTTTCTGTGGTGTCACTGCTGTGTGGCAGACAGGTTTTTTACTAAAACATAACTTTGTGTGGTCATCTTGCTGAATAAATACAATTTTCAAATGTCTCACAGAAGGTAAGGGCAGAAGAGACACAGGTAAGGTGTGAGTGGCGTGGGAGATTTGAGATGAGCAGTGAAGTTGCAGTGTCATTGCAGCAGTGATGAAGGTGAGCACTGATGTCTGCTAAATAGCTCTAGAAAGTGCTGTCTCAGCCATCATTTCCAGCAGCAGCTTCATTACATGGTAATCTCGGAAGTAAAATCACACTACAGCTTTCCTCATTGGTGTGTCAGTACTTTGCAGTCTGGCAATACGTAGATGTTGAGTTGACACTGTCTTTTAAAATGTTTAGAAATTAGTAACTTTCAAGAGCCAAATGCGCCAGACAGCAATAATACAAACTACAGAGCTAAAGCAGTGCACTTTTTGTTACAAGAAGTTGGTTTTTGTTTCATTCCTAAAAGGTTACCAGGTGTGTAATTAGATGTAAGAGATTAGGACCTGGTCCAGAGGCCATTGAAACCAGCAGGAATCTTTCTGTTAAGACAATAGATGCTTCGATAGACTGCTGGAGTTGTTCCAAGCTGTACAGTACCTGTGGTGTGTATCAGAATGGGTTCACTTCTTTCACTGGAGCCACCCAGGTTTTGGGCTCTGACACAGATGTGATACTTTTGTGTTGGCTGGAGGTGAATTAGGACTTCACAGTTAGGGATCCCAACAATAGATCTACAAAAAACAAATCCATGGAAAATGACGGTACAAAACAAAGGTAGGCCTTTGAAATTATTTTTCTGAGCAACAAAGAAGACATTACACTTCAACTTGTCTTGTAACCAATCAACAACATTTTACCTTGTACAGTTGTCAGTAGCAGGGCAAGAGAGTCTGTCACAGACTGCAGATTTTTACATTTGCTTCTGCCCTTTTCCCATACCCATAATTCTCATATTGTAATTTCTGATTAACATTTTACAACTGATTTTACTAAGAGGATTGCTTGTAAATGTAAATTCACCAGAAGGTCATGAGTCCTTTCTTAGTCCTATCTGATGCCACACGATTGAAATGGTTTCATCTCTGCAGGCCATGGGATCAATAGAAGAGTAACTCACTCAGTAATAATATCATCATTTTCTTCATCTGTCAGCTTGGACAATTCAACTGTGTAGGAATCAACAGGATTAATGTCTCTGGATTCCCAGCACACCAGTGCTGCATTTTCACAGCTTCGGATCTTTTTGTTCTTTATGGTAGGTGGTGAAGGAGCTAAAAAGCAGGGCAAAGAACAATTCTAAGCTGTTACATGAAGATGTTTGCAAACAACATGCTTCGAAGACAAAAAAATAGAAAAATGTTGTTTACTAATACTGTGTAGGTAAAAAAAAAAACCTGCTTCCCCAATGGACAATAAACCGCAGGTAAAGTGATTAACAGTACAATTTAAAGACTTCATTTAGACTATAAAGGTCCCAAGAGAAATAAACAGAGAAGTAACATAAAGACTGATTACACAACTGTTTTCTATCATTAGTTTTATCTTTGTCATAAAGGTGCATCTCTGCTCTGAGATGTCAAAGACATCTGGAACAAGCACTCGACAAGTCTCACACTGACCTGCTCAGTCTGATGTCAGGATTTCACACAATGTCCTAGACTGAACTGCAGTTAAAAAGAACAGTATAACAGGTGAATCCACAAAATGCCTATAGGCCAATAAAAGGAGAGCTGGGATTCATCTGGCAGAACCAGGAAATTTGAACTTTATTCACAGTTGTCTACATGCTTGCATTTAAATAAGTTATTTTATCTCTCTGCTTCTGTTTCTTCCACTCTAAAACAGGGACAGTTGGCATGATAGGCTCTCCAAATAAAAGTAGGGAATTCCCATGCAGTCAGTAGGCTTCCATCAGAAGAAAGAAAGTGCCCAGAAAGCATTACTTGCATAAAATTTGGAGATGATTTTGAATTTCACTATGAAAGTTACAAAGTTGTATGAATGAAATCTTTTTACCTGTTACATAAACTGCTCTTTCACTTGGTGGACTGATACCGGAGGCATTTAAAGCACTGACCCAAAATTCATACTGTGTATTTGGCAACAGATCAGTAATGGTGCAGTATGTTTCTTTGACTTTTAGTGTATGCTCTGAAATGACAACAACAAAGCATTTACAGTGCCTTTATGCACTTGCCCACTCTTCCCCAAAGCTGCATCACACAGTGGAGTTGAAGTGCATTGTTTTGGGTGCTGAGTTCAGGAGAGCTCTTTGTGCTCCACACCCTTTGATCAGCTGTCATTTTCACAATGCCTTCCTCTAAAGCTGCATAAATCAGATTGGACAAGAGCTGAAGCTACTTTACTGCTCATTTCTCATTCTTCATCTTATAAAATTTGGATAGTTTCTGCTTTTCTTTCTCAACTGGCCATTGGCACTCTACTGGCTTCCACTTTTGAAGGTTCTGCAAGAACACTATTAGCAAAGGCAGTTTTGTCACAAGGCTGGGACATTTTGGTTCTGTTGTTCTTTGTGTGCCTGTGCATCTTAAGGAGTTACAGCCTATTATTAGCACTAAGATAAGCTGTAAAATCATCTGGGGGTTTCAGATGGAGTGCTGATAATATGATGATTTGCTCTTTAAAAATAATGTACTTTGCCATGGATGCAGCACACGTTCTAATGCAATGCCCACCCTCCAGAAATCCTTGTGACTCCATCCACTGTCCCCTTCCCATTCCTGCTATCCCTGCTGCTGCCATGTCCTATCTTAGCTCCTGTGATGGGTCCTGCTGCAGCTGGCAGCATGGCAGACCTGGCAGGGGAAGAGGGACAAAGCAGATGGTGGTGGCAGATAGGACAGTTTGGTGGCAGACAGGGTGCACAAGGCATGCAGAGGCACTTTGGCATCAGCTGGTTTTGCCAGTGGAGGGCTGAGGTGTCCCTTTGCCCCAGGCCTCCTTACCTGTTTGCCCATCGCTGTGCCTCTCATTGCTCACTGGCTGGTAGCACAGCTGGTAGCACTCCACAGTGTCATCCGAGAAGAGGCCCCAGCAAACTCTCAGTGAAGTGCCAGTTGCTGCATTGGGAGCCTGGGGATTGATCACAGGGGCACAAGGAGCTGCAGAGGAAAAAACGGGTCAGTTTTTGAATGTATAATCATGGTTTGTTGTACCTCTCCTCTCACAAAGGTGTTTGCACAAAGCTTTGGCACTGAATAGGGTCATATTCCTCCATTCCTCCCATATGGAGAAAAGTCAGAATCTGACTCTGTAAACAACTGCAGATAGTAATCAGGTCACTGGTGTGTGAGGACTAGTGTTGCTTCAAAACAAAGTCAAACCAATGAAATAAATAAACCTCAACCAAGTTATCACCAATTAGGCATGCCTGACCCCTCAACAGCAGGGGGTAATCTTCATGAGTCTTCTAGGAAATCATCCAGCAAAAGCAAGGAAGTCCCAATTTAGCAGTAATTCTGGTAATTTTACATTGAAAACACATGGGGAAAAAAATATCTTCCAGTGTCCCTGTATATATGGGTAAATAAAAAAAAAAAAAAAAAACAACCTAGAAGGAAAACTAGGGAGAAGGTAATTCTGCCTCTGCAGATCTCCTTTAAAAGAAGTAATGTTTAATACATATCCTTACTTAAATGTAAATAGGTGTGAAATAATGATCAGTTAGGAAGATTACCTGGAATAGCATTAATGGAGTTCATTAGTTGTTCAACTTCAGAGACATCTATGACCCGCTCTTCAAAGTCTGGCAGTGTTGAAAGCTCTAAATCCACTTCTTTCTTTAAGAATTCTTCCAGCCTGTAATTGTAAGGGGAAAAAATAATGTCTAATTTGAAGTATCATAGTGTTGGAGGTATCTGTCTATGATACCTATTTTTAAGAGAAAAAGAACAGCAGACTCCAAATTAACATCTGTCTCCTTAAAGCACCATTTTCACAGCTGTACAAGCTCAGCCTCCTCTGCCTATAACTTGGAGATACGTGGCCATCAGTGGTCCAAGATGCCAAAGAGAGCTGGCTGCTGCTGGGACTGAGGGCCACCCTGGTGTGCCCTGCTCCTGCAGTGAGCTGGCTGTGCACACTGAGCAGGAGAGGGGAGTGTGTCCAGCACCTCACTGTGGGAAGCACCCTATCAGCTCCATAACTTCCATTATTTTGAATTTACACTATTACTAATTCATGACCTCATGGCTGTAGGTGTTGTAAATTTGAAAGAAAGGGGTACCTTTTCTCTGTGCTTTCATGAACAATAACAATCAATTAAGAGGGTGTTTTTTGCCTGTGATTTAGTGTGCCCTAAGACTTCTTCAAATTTCTTCAAGATTTTTCAATATCTGTTCTGAGCTCCCACAGCTAGACTTTCTACTTCCACTATATTAATGCATAAATAAGCCCGTTACAGTATATTTAGGGAGCTTAATTTTAGTCTCATTTGGATCCAGAGTGTTTCTTTCAAGAGCTTTAGCAATCCTGTTTCTCAGTGAAATTAGTTCCTTATGACTAAGCTGAAAACACTGATTTATTCAGGCTCTCTCCTTTCAGATTTCTTGAAATTGGATCCAAACAAGTGTTGAGTGTTAAGTTTCTTAGAGCAACTTTTTCTGATGCACTTTAAAACTAAAATACTAAATATTTCAATAGCTCTAGTGGCTTAGACAACATTTGTGTGCCTGAACAAAGTCCAGAACGTGCAAGCATCTCCAATAACCCATCCAATTAGCAGGAAGAAATGTGACACAAAATCCCAGACTGTGATACTACCTGTCAACCATGGTTACTGCTGCCTGTTGGAAAAAAAGGAGAGAGTGTTAGAGGTAGAAAAGTTCACCACCATCATGCTAGTGGCCTGTCTTACACAAATTGCCCCAAATGCAATACTTGGAATGAAGTAATTGGCTCTCACCCAACTCTGAGAACAAAGCCAGCCCTTTCCACTGAAATTGACGGATCTTGGCTGAATTTACAGTAAGATAATGAGCAATATCAGGTAGTCATCACTGTCTGCTCATCTAGACTTTAGACCAATTCCTCCCTTGGTTGTCCAAAGTGCCAACAGATCCCTCACAAATAAAAACCAAAATCAGCTGGGCAAAAGAACTCATGAAATGATCTGTGCTGAAGGAAGTCTGAGCAGTGCATGCAACTGGGAGACAGGTGTACAGTCCCAGGAGAAACCTAAGCCCCTGAGAGCTCAAGACCAACATTCACTCCTTGATGAATAATGGTTCTTAGGGGCGATGTAAAACTGTTTACAAACTAAGGAGAAAATAAATTTATTTCAGAGATGCAGAAGAATGGGAAAAGTCAGCTCATGTGAAGAACTTAGCAGGCTGGAGTAATAGCAAACTGACCCACAGAAGCAGACTAGGTGGTGTTATGAGATTTGTTTGTTGTCCAGTTCAGAAATTACTGTCACTGTAATACAGAAATGCTCCCACCCACCTTAGTCACAGGACAGCTCAGGTGAGAGCAATCACTCATCATCAGTGAAAATTCTGAATTTTTTCCAATTATTTTTCTACCTGCCAAAGAAAAATATCTTCTTGACCACCTCAAGAGTGGGATTTCATCCATCACTTTGCAGGAGCTCTTGACGTATTTCAGCTGAACTTTCCTCCAAAATGAACAAGAAAAGGAAACGTCTTCCTAAGTGATTACATCAGCCTGCCTGCTGTGAGCCCAGAATAGAGCAAGAGAGCTGAGCCTGCACAAGGCAAGGAACACTAAGTGCTTCCAGAGTTTCCCCAGATAAGCATTTCAGCAAGATATCTTCTCTCTGAACAACAGTGTGACTCACAAATGAATGAGCATCCAAATTACAAACTTCTGCTTCTGCATTTTGTCCCCATTGTGTTGCTCTACTAAGTCAATGCCGCCATGCCAAGCACCAGGAGCAGTGACAGCACTGTGGACTGAGCATCCCAAATTCTCCTTAGCAAAAAGGCTGCTAGGGACTTCTCAGACAGGGACTACTTCCAAGCAGCAAAAAGCACTTCGACAGTTAAAGCTCTTTACCTTCATAAATTCAGCTTTGTCATTTTCCAGGAAAAGCTCCTGGGTTTCATCTGTCAGCTCCTTGCAGGTGTCAAGATGTTTCCCACAGCTGACCAGCTGCTCATACAGAGCTTCCAGCTTCTGCCTCTTCTCTTCTCCCAGTGCTTCCATCTGCTCCTCATACTTCTGAGCAAGCACTTGCACTGCATCGTTGTAATGCACCTCAAAGTTCTGCTCCTGCCTCCCAAAATTTTCCTGCAAGGTATTTGAGGGTTTTTACCTTGGCATCAAGCCTGATCCAAAGGTCACGCAGAAGAAAATCTTACTCTGGTCTGCCTAAACTTCTCCTTACCATAGATGTAATATGTCATGATTTAATTCACAAAACTAGGACATGGTACCAGTACACAGAAGCTGTAATTTGACTTACGTACATTTTTAGGGGTTTACTCTGATCATTCACTCCCCATCGAAGCACAAAAGTGTTGGATTTTGTTCCAGCATAAGAGCAACAGAAATTACAGCAGGAACAATGATGTAAAGCAATGTAAACCCAAGGAGCACTACTAGGATATACCCTAGCCATAATCTCACATGCATTTCCACCAACACAGTTAAGCACATCCTTCCATGAGAGAAACCATGGCAACTCAGTGGGATCCATGGATTTGTGCTAAGGCATCTGGGTAGCTAATGCTGGTATCCTCACTCACAGCTGGAGAAAGCATTAGGAAGGAAGATTTAAGGAGCAGGCAAGTCAAGAAGCATTCCCAGCAGCTGCTCACTGTTCAGGCACCGATGTCCTCCTGTGCCACATGCAGCAGAGAAAAGACTGTAGTGCCTTGAGTTATTGCTTCAGTTTGAACTTGCTGCCAGCTGACCTCCTTCCCCTGGGGCCAAGTTGACAGCAGCCGAGTGGGAACACAACTTTGAAGTCATCAGCTTTGTCAACAGCTGGTCCAAGGATTTGCCTGGATTTGACACTTCTGTGAATGAACCTGAGGGAACACAAGGGCTGCACTCTGGATGGACTAGTTAGATCGCAGCTCTTTGGCCATTTAAAGCTAAGATGACCTGAGTGGGGGTCATTTTATTTTTGAATGCAAACTTCTCTTCAAATTATAAATGTGGTTTTACTAGCCCACTTAAAAAAATCTTTAGGATGAGTTTTCCTGAGTACTTCAGTCTAGATAAACCCCAAGATAATTCTGTGCTCTGTTACTGTAAGTACTCACCTCATTAACAACTGAAGACTATGAATGTCAGTATGACTGTCAAAACTGTTTAACCCCACTACCATAAAGTTAGCCCACGAGAAAATGCCTTACCTCTACAGTGATGAAGATTTCCTCCAAATGGCTGGCAACATTTTCCATCTGAGCAATCTGTTCTTCCAACTTGCACATGTTTTTATGGATCTCCTCCTATAAAACACCCAGTGTGATTCTTACTATGTCTGAAGACTGTTTTAGAGGCACCACAGTACACTGTGTTACTCTCACCTTTTCACTTTCCACAGCACTGGGGAGTTGAGCAACTTCGTGATCCTTGTGTTCACCAAATAGTTTGTCGAAAGCTCGGATTGGTATCTTGCAGGTGGAACAAAAAACATCTGCTGCTTCTTCCTCTTCCTCCTCCTCCTCCTCCTCCTCCTCCTCCTCACTGACAGCCTGACTGTTCCACTCATCTGACATGCCACCACTGCTTAGCCTCCCTCTGGACCATATGCTGCTCTCAGCCTCATCATCTGCTCTGGCTTTGCTCTGATTTTCACCTTGAGAAGCCTCATCAGGAAGTCCTTGTTGCTTTGTGCTTTGACTTGGATCTTTCACTGAAGAGCTGCTTTTTGATATGTTATATATGGAGTCTTGTAATCCTGCTTTTCCTGTGCGAGCTGGTGGCCATCTGCTCTCCACCTTCTCCAGATGTCCTCCAAGAAGCTCAAGCTCTTTTTCTCTATCCTCATCAAGTCCATACATCTTAGCCAACTCTGCAACCTCCTTTTCCAAGTCATAGCCAACTTCTTGTGGGCGCTGAACTTTTTCACTACTCAATGCAGATTCCCTTCTCATATCCCCCAGAGATCTGTCTCCTCGACTAGAGAGCTCTTCAGGAAAGATATCAAATCTCTCCTTTGATCCATAAAGATCCATGTGATAAAAGATCAGACCTTCAGTCTCAGTGTCCCTAGACTCTGGGACTGGTGGGGAAGCTGAATGATGCCGTGACTGGCTGCTAGTCTCATAGTCTCTCGTGCTGCCAGATCTGGATGACATTGGTATCTTCAGGGAGGCTTTTGAGATGATGAGTCTCAAGCTTGTAAAAGATAAGAAAGATCTTTAGCTACATACTTAGATACCAATATTGAGGTTTTTCTTGCTTAAAAGTATATGGATAGAATAGATTTGGCTGAGGACTGCTCAGGTCCTGGAGCAGAAATCTTTTGGAAATACCAAAGTCAGTAGCTTCGCTCCCTAAGTGAAGCTTCTGAAGGGAAGCCACAGGAAGCTTATTTTCTTCTTACCTCAGGGCAAAGGACAGCAGAGAGCTGTCTCTGGTGTGCATCCTCTTTTCTGAGTACCTCATCTGTGACCCTGATCCCTGATTTCCAAACTGTGGAGCAGTCCTGTCCTCATATAAACATTGTGACTGTGCTTCAGGCACAGTTAGTGCTGTTCTGTGCAATTGGAAATGGCCTGGTTTGAAGCCTGCTCACTCTTCAGCTGCTGTCAAGCATGTTTTCTGAACTGTCAGTCAGGCTTAATGTAGAATGTCCTCCGTTGTGACCATTGATGCCACAGAACGCACTAGTAAATGCCCTGGAAAGTCCTATTCTGTATTTTTCAAGTTGCCATTCTTAATACTGAAACTTGAGTCAAGGTCTTGGGTCCTTTCTAAAAAATACCACAGAGGAAACATACTGCCCTTTGGG
This sequence comes from Anomalospiza imberbis, assembly GCF_031753505.1. Lineage (NCBI taxonomy): Eukaryota > Metazoa > Chordata > Aves > Passeriformes > Viduidae > Anomalospiza > Anomalospiza imberbis. Next base: position 9,866,901 of record NC_089693.1, on the reverse strand, counting down.
GCTTCTCATGTGCTGTGGAAAATATGCATTTTAACATATAAAGCATCCAGTAACTAGGGAACAAGGCAGGCCATTGACCTCTGGACTGAGAGATGCCTGCTCTGACCCAAACCTTGCACATTTTGTCTATTCTGTGCAAGGCGGGAGGTGTGAAAAGAGCATGTGCAGGTGGCATGCAAAGCTGTATGATAAAGCAGATGCATGTGGGATGACAATAAAAGTGCAAAGGCGATTTTAATGCTGATTCTCAAGCCCACTCTTTCAAATCAGCCTATATTAACAGCAGTGAAATAATGCCAGTACAGAGTCAGAGCTCTCTCTGAGCTGAAACATCCCCACAGCCCTTCACTGCTCACCAACATGAATGGAATCATAGCTACAAAACTACTCAGATCAATTTTATCAGCAGTTTAGTACCACAAGCAAAATACTTTATGGAAAGATTTCAGCTGAATATAAATTAATCTGGAGTTATACCTAGTCCTAGGTAAGTGAAGCATATGAAAGCTTTAACATCACTTCCTTACAGAAGAAAAAAACCCAAAAGATCGGTCAGACATCAGTGTTATCAGAGCTTCTGCATAAGCTTTCACATAAGATCGTTTTCAATCTACTATTTATGGTCTTTTTAGTTCTGAGTAGTTGCTATTACTTCAAATTTATTTCATCAATATTTTACTAATTTTTCTGAGAAATGCTTAGCTAACAGAATCAACACAATCAGTGACTTTGTAGAAAGCAACTTTCCAAAACCAGTGAAAAATACTGAGACATTTTGCACTCTCTGGTTTTATATCCCTGGCTGAGTCCAGTCCTACAGATCTGTAAGAAAACCCACACAGAAGTTCATCGTTTGTCTTCTGTCACTGCAGACATGGGTGTGGATTCTGCAGTTAGCAATATCCTACTATAGACAAAAACACTGAAGTTAGGCAAAAATACTATTTATGCTAAAGGCAATGAAATAAATCATGCAAATTCTAACATTTTAAACAGAGAAAAGGTCTTAACACATACCAGAAAATGTTGTCTGGCTCCCGCAAAGACTTTTTTCCCCATAATTAAAACAATAAGTCTTGCTTTAGAAGCTACTACTAATTAGAAAAGTGAATTAACATTTATTTTTCCTACCAAAATGAAATGAAATAAATTAAAATTAGCATAATTAAAAGCTTGTCTGCAATCCTGCTGCCTAAATAAGATTTTCAGATGATTGCTCAGTGTCTGCTTGCTTTGCAGGCACAGATAAAATTACACGAAGCACGTTTAGATCTGTGACCGTCAGTTATCGTAAATACATAACAAAGAAGGTTACTACCTAAAAACTTGCCTTCTATCTTAAGACGTCATAAATTCTTCTGATAGCTCAGATGGCATCAAAGTTAACTTCTATTCCCCCTAGTAAAAATTAATTCACACGAAAGCAATTCCTTGCCACTTTCCTATAACTGCATTTGGAAGACTTACTGCGGTAACCTTACCCTGCCTCTTTGCTCAGATAGGGGCATGCCAGCAATGAGCAATGGCACAAATATAGATGTGCCCCGGCTGTCCTTCAGCAGTGTGCTGCTTGAGTGTCACCAGGGTGAATGTCATACTCTGGGAACAGGCTCTGAAGTACTTCGAACGGTTACAGAGAGCCCTCTGTAAAGCCAGAGTACCCTCTCACTTTGGAGGTGGTATTAATAAACACTGCAGAGTGCATTCATTGCCTCTGAGTGTGATTTCCAAGGCTGGGGCATTCGGCAGAGTGTCCTGTGTGGGATACACAAAACGTGCAAACAACTCACATGGCTGGACATGTGTTTACAGAGTTGCACAACTTAATGGAAGTACCTGTTCTGTTCTTTGCAAACACTTACTGGTAAAGTCCTCTCTCTCAAATTAGCAGGAGCTTTTCTATGGGGCTGAGTTGGAATCATGATCATATAGTAGGGGAAAAAAAAAGAAAATTTAGAATTTAGAAAACAAAAAATCATACTGTTGCATATGCTTATTATACTTTTCCACATCACCCTGTGTGTGCGTATGCCAGACCTCTGGAAAGCTAATTATGGTGAAGAAAGTGGACAGTGGCCCCACTAGGGAGGTTTTCACAGGAACATATCCCTGCCATCTGTGCTCAGTAGGGGTCTACCTGATAAAAAACAGGCTGTGTGTTACCACTGATTATTGTGACTGCTGTAGCACTTGAGCTTTGTAAATCTGCTCAAACCCACAACTGCCCAGCACACACAGGCTGCTGCTTTGTGAACATGCTACTGAGCCAGCCCTGCTGGCAGTAGATTTTTAAGCATGTTTGAGAATATTGTATTATATATGGCTTGAGCTCAGGGGATGTCACAAGGGACAATGTCTATTAGATCTTGACACAGCTCTGCTTTTTCCTCCTTTTCCAATTATCTTCGTGTCATTTCCTCACTTTTCTAGCAGTGCAATTGTTTGCTGTTTGGTGAGGAATCACAAGTTAATTGCCCATGTAGGCACGATCTCATTACTGCTAACAGTGCTTCTATCATCTGTGAGATTAGAGCAGAAGTGTTTTCACATAAGTGACGCAGCTCTTGCTGAAACGTTAACATTTATGCTGTCTGACAGATTTGATTAATTTTTAAATGAGAGCTTACTTTTGCTTTGTATTAAGCTACACTATCTTATAGGCCTTAATTTCTCAAAAAATTAGCAGCACTTTGCTGTCAAAGACTGGAATATAACATTTGGTGGATAGTGAATTGCATTCTGCCCTGGACACAGGGCCTGAATAAGAGAGCAGTGACACTGCTCCTGTTCAATCACCCTGCTGCTCTTTGCTCCCCTGGGTGCCCGTGAGGCAGCAATTGGGTGGCATTTATACAAAGCATGGTGACCTCAGGGCTGAGCTGGGTGTCAGGACGAGCACCCTTGGCTGTTTGTGGGCGCAGGGCCCAGGGGTTCTGTCTCCAGGCAGCGTGGGGAAGGAGTGTGGGGTTTGCCTGGCGTTGGAGAAACCTCGTGGACTTTTGTGAGGACCACAGGAAGGTTGGCCAGGAGGAAAACTGCCCCTCAGGCAGCGGCTCAAACACGGGGCTGTGTGTCCCCTGCTCCCTGCCCACCACTCCTCACAGGAACAGCGGCTTATTTCACAAAGCTTTCTCCTTCCAGGACCCGAAGGAAGCACACAGGAAAGATGCAGCAAGATTATTTGCAGGAGCATGTACTGACAGGACAAGGGGGAACGGGTTCAAACTGAGAGTAGTTTTAGGTTACTCATTGGGAAGAAATTCTTTACTGTGAGGGTGGTGAGGCCCTGGCACTAGTTGCCCAGGGAAGGTGTGGATGCCACATCACTGAAGGTGCTCAAGGCCAGGCTGGATGGAGCTCTGAGCAACCTGGCCTGGTGGAAGGAGTCCGTGCCCATGGCAGAGGGGTGGGAACGCGATCTTCGGAGTCGCCTCCCAACCCAACGCCACCCATGCCATGCCATGCCATGATCCGGTGAAAAACAGCCTTTCCCGGGGCCGCCGCCCCCGCTCTCTCACTAGGGCACTGCTTGTTTTCCACACCCGCCGTGAGGGCCGCCCTGGCCCCGCCTCTGTCTCGGCCCCGCCTCCTCTGACCCCGCCCCCAAGGTCGCGGCCCCGCCCCCCGCCGCTCCCGCCAATGGGCGCGGGTGCTGCCGGTGACGCGCGCGCGGCCCCGCCCCTCGCGGCGCTTGGTTTCTGTTTCGCTCCGGGGCCCGCGGAGCCGCCGCTGTCGCGATGGAGCCGCAGCCCGACAGCCTGGAGGGGTGGGTGGCCGTGCGCGACACCGCCTTCGCTGAGCCTCAGCCGCCGCCGCGGCTCCGCTTCCTCGTGGGGTGGAACGGCGCGGAGGGCGCGTTCGCGGTGACCTGCCACGGGCGGGCGGAGGCGGCGGAGCAGGCCCCGCAGAGCTGGGCCGGGCTCTTCTCGGCGCCGGCCCTGCGCGGCGTCCACCGGCAGCTGTCGGCCGTGTGCCCGCGCCTGGAGCCCGCCTTCCCCGAGATGCCGCCCGCGCTGCCCGGCGCGGCCTCCGGCGGGCTCTGGGCCGTGCTGTTCCCCGGCGGCGCCGCGCCGGATGAGGCCGAGCTGCAGGAGCTGTGCCGGGCGCTGGAGCTGTACCTGGGCTGGGCCCTGGAGCTCTGCGGCGGCCGCGTGGTGCTGGACGCGCTCTTCGCCGCCGACCGCTGCTGCGACGACGAGTACTTCGAGAGCCTCCACGAGCTCCGCGGGAAGGCCCTGCGCGGCCACCTGGCCCGGGCCAAGGAGGCGCTGCGGCGGGTACGGGCGCGGGGCGGACGGAAGCCGGGGCGCGGGGCTGGCCCCGAGGGGTGCGGGGCCGGGGGCTGCCGGGCCGCCCCTGCGGGCAGGGGAAGGGGCCCCTCGGTGTCGGACTGTCTTCGGTGTTCGGTGCTGCAGCTCAGCTCATGGGTGCACCTGTGTGAGCTCCGGCTTGGCGCCCCGTGCTCGTTGGGAGTTGCATGATAAGCCTGGTAGCCCCTGCTGCTGCGGGACTTCATCGGTCGGGGCAGACTCGCCAGACTCACGTGAGCAAGGGTGGCCAAGTCACTCATAGCAGCTTGCTCATGGTGTTGTCCAATGTTCAGATTTGTGCTTACACAAACACTTTTTTATTGTCTGAAAGCCACAGAGACACTTTCTGGAGTACTAAGTGTCATCGGTCTTGGAAGTGCACCTTCATTAAGTGGGGAATAAGCCATGTCCACGTGGACAGTCACTGTAAGGCACTGGGGCTCTTACTTAAGCTGCAGACACTCCTACAAAAACACATTGCTAAAAACATCCAGCAGTGTTGGGCAATGGGTGGAACAGTAACCCAAGAGGAGAATGCAATCATGTGCTAATTTTCTAACCTCCCTGTGGAGGTCTCCTGCTACATGTTTGCAGTGATGCTTTTAACTGGGGGATTCTCAGTCTTTTTTTAAGACCAAACTTAGTCCTGGTCCTATACAAATAAGTGGTTTGTATTCAAAGAAATTGTGTGTGGGTTTTTGTTGTTTTTTTTTAAGTGTCAAATTCTGTCCTAATGATTGAAGTAATGATGATGTTAGAACTTTCTTCGTTTGGTGTCTTAGGTTTCTTCTTGCTATAGATGTATTCCTGGATCTTTTCCCCTTCCTGTAAGCAAGAATTCAAAGGGTAGTGTGTAGTAATAGAGTTGCAGTTAGGCCATCAGAATGTTGACGAGTTACAGATACTTCAGGCTCAGCAGTGTGGTGCTGCTGTTTCTTGCAGTACCTGCTTAGAGTCTTCTTGTTTTCTGGCAAAGTAACCTGAAAGCTATTTTATTAAAGTGGTCATGCTTTGGAGGAAAGTTATGACAGTTGACTTCAGCCTTCTCTTTCCTATTGCAGTATTTAACAGATGAAACAACACTACTTTTTCAGAAAGACACTGTTTTTAAAAACACAGCTTTAGTTTACATGAACATGTACCTTGTTGTATACAAAAGTCAGTGTCTGTCACTGACTAACAATTCACAGCCCAGTTAGAAATACATTCCAGCCACCACGTTCTTTTGGAAGCAGCACAAGCCTGTTCAGCTCTGTGGCACTTTGGGTCTTGGTGTGAAGTACAGCTTGGTGCCTCTGATAGTTACTCTGTGATTTCCAGCTATGTTTTAGATATGACTAAACATGCTGTAGAGTGGGGTTGTATTTGCAGGCCTAAGAGGGACATAAATTCCTTATACTGTAGCCTAGACCACGTTATGGAAGATTCAAGAAATAGACATTAAACCAACCTGAAGTACCAGAGCATCCTTTTTTCATTAACGTCCTTCACTAATATTTCCCCTCTACTGACTCTAAGCATCCTCCAGGAGCAGCATGACCCTCCGTTCTTAATTTTAGAACAGGAATCAAAAAGTCAGCTCTTTCATTTATATTTGGCTTCCATAGTGGGGCAAAAGCAGACTAAAATTGCTGCAGGTGGGTCCTCGGACTGTGTCTGAGCTACCACAAGCTCCTGGGGGGGCCCAAGAGGCTGTCATACTTCTGGGATTATCAGAAATGTTGCACTTCAGATTCTCTTGTTCCCATCTTGCCTGTGCCAGGCCTGCAGACAGGGTGGGTGGGAAATGCCCTTGAGCTGACTTCCACAGATTTTCTCTGGGGAAGTTCCTCCGTACATGGGAATTCTGCTGTCTTACCCAGACTCAGCTGGCAAGAACAAAGGTGATGGTTTAATTTCAGTGCTTTTTCAGTTGCAACACAACCCAAGCTTTTTTAAATGCTTTTTCTCACTACTGGTAGCACACACACCCCTCCTATCCCCTTCCCTCTTTATGGAGCTGCAGAGCACACGCTGTCCTTCCAGGAAGGTCTGAGTCTCAGTGGAACTTAGCTGTGTTCTCTCAGCCAGCTCACTCTATCCTGGCATGTAGAGCATGCCATGGTCTCTGCCAGCTGGTGTCAAAGAAAAACCATTGAAGCTTTGATTGGTATCAGTAAACAAATACAATTGAGGGGAAATCCCCAACTTTTTATTCTGTCATAGAAGGAAATAAATAGAGCATAGTGTATCGAAAGGCAGTAATTCCATGGAAGAATTATGACTTACAAAGTGCAATACCACTAGAACTGAGGCTAGAATAAACTGTTACAAATTATACAAATGTTCAAGGAATTTAACTGCAGGGTGTATCAGAAGTAAGTGCCAATCTATTTTTTTCTGTGCCTGAAGTCAGAAATTCTGGATCCAGAAACTCATTAGCAGGCATTTAGTAATTGGGGAAGCAATGCAACTGCTAGTTTAAGAATACCTTGCTTGTCCTTCCAGTACAGACTTCCCAAGATTCCCATTTATGTTTATAAAAAGCAGCAGCCAAGTCATCTGCACACAGTTATTAGAATGTTTCTGGTGGATGCCCTAGGCAGGATGCTCCTTACAGGCTCCTGATGGAATGTGCAGCAATTAGTGCCTTTAACAGTGTGGTGTTGGAGGTATTTTCGTCTGGGGTGGCTGCAGAATGCCTGGCACAGGTCTCCTGTGCAGTGGGAAGTCTTGGCTGTGGAAGGACAGGTCCTTCCTGCCCGAGCCTGGCAGCATCGAGCACACAGAAGTGCAAGGCAGCCGTGTCTGATTTACCTTTTATCCCACTAGGTTCTGCAGCAGCATAAAAGTGCCGACACAATGGTGGCTTTGATGAAGGTGTACGAAGAAGAAGATGAAGCTTATCAGGATTTGGTCACCATGGCAACACAATTCTACCAGTATTTACTGCAGCCCTTCAGAGATATGCGAGAGCTGGCGACACTGTACAAACTGGAAATCCTGGTAAGTCTGCCTTTACAGAGTGAAGGGCCAAGCTACATAGTGGGGCATCAGCTGCTCTCAGAGCAGTTCAGGCTCAAATCGTGTAACATTCCCTACTTCTGGCTGTACCTGCTTTTTTTCCCTTCGCCAAACCACCAAACATGACTGACAAATTCAGAGTTAGGGCAGAGCCACTCTCAGTGGATCTCAGAGTCCATGATTATGGCTTCACTAGGACTGCAGCTGACTTCCTACCAGTGTCCCACTTAAAAGGAGAATCTCCCCAGGCTCCACCTCCCTGGGGTTTACTCTCTGGGAGGCTGAATTTACTGCAATATAAGTAGCCTTTGTTGTGCCACCTTCCCATGGGATTAGTTTTTTACATTGAGAATGTCGTCCCCAGGAGTGCTGATGCACCAGATTAACTCAGTTGTGGAGGAGACCTTCCCACTCAAAGGAGCTTTCTACTACTGCTACAACCTGCTAGAACTGCAGATGAAAACATATCATTTGTCACTGCATTCACTTTGTTTTATGTGCATCTTAAACTGGAAGCACATTCTGAAAGTTATGATACCCCTGGGACTGATTGACAGCCATTTACTATGTTGATTTTCCTTATATAGTGTGTTAAAATTGAAGTGAACTTTTAATGTTCTCAAAAAGCAGAACAGTTTCCAAGTTTTAGATTAAGGTGCTTGGATACTAAAGGTCTAAACCTGTGACAATAAAATGTTCCATGTACAGTTCTGAAAAATAAAGTGGAAATTGGAAAGAATGAAACAAAGTTTGTATTAAAAAAAAAAACTGTAAGGGATATTTGGGCTTATTTGAAATAAAATTATTCTAAAAATGTATTTTAATGTTGGGCTTGTACCCATGTCTCCTTTGTGAACTTGAAAACACTCTCTAATGTTTAATTTCTCTATCCCTGTTCCTGTGTGAAAGAACTGCCAAACTGGAGAACCTGCTGGTGCAATGTGCTGTCAACACATGGGGAAAAATAGAAGAGAACATTGCACGTAGAAGAGTTACTTTTAGTAACAATAAAAAACACTTGTGTTGGATGTAATTTTAAAGATGATAGCTTTAAAAATATTTTAAGAAGTAAATTAATCCAAATGTGAAGTCAGGATTGGAGAACAAAGGTTCTGAATTAGCCTAGAGAATGAGAAATGGGAAGGTCGTGTTTGCCACCATTCTTGAAATGTCTCCAAGTGTAACATAGTGTGGCTGCACCTCTGTGGAAACCAGGTGGTAACTGAGAATTTTGTGTCCTTGTAGAAATCTTTGCAGTATGATAATTTGGGGCCCAGAAGAGTAGCAGCTTTGCAGAAGGATGCTGATGAATGGACTAAGCGAGCTGAGAGTGCTGTGTGCTCCATTCAGGATATCACAGTGAACTACTTCAAGGAAACTGTAAAGGCTCTGGCAGGTAATCAGAATGACTTATACAAAAGGTTGTGTAAATACCTAACTTAAGTGACTGAGAGCTCTTCTTATCTCTGTGCAGAACCTGAGGTTCAGGTGAATGTGCAGCTTAAGAAAGAAATACTTTATTCACTTAAGATTTACATATTTTAGCCAGTTTGGTTTACAACTTGGATTTTACTTGCCTGAGACTTACAGCTGCAAACCTCCGCACAGAAACCATGGGTGCTTTTAATGCCTGAAATCCTCAAGGATTTCAGCATGTGAACATAGTATATTGCTGTGCAACTGTTAGGGTGTTGTTTCCATGGTGCAATGAAGTATTTCACTTACATGCATAAGGTCACAAATTCAACCTTGTAATCTTGTAATTTCTAAAGCTTCAGAAATAATTTAATAAGATTAGCATTTTTAATATTTCAGAAACACACAAGGGCTATTGGTACACTGCGTTTCTCATGCTTTACTACCATGTTTTAATCTGCAGCAATGCACAAACAGATGGAGCAAGATGAGGAGAGATTTGGTAAAACTACCTGGGCATCAGCTTTGCCACGACTAGAAAACCTGAAATATATGTTAGCAAAAGAAACCCTTCAACATCTGAGGGCAAGAGAGTTGTGCTTGAAGCAGAAGAGAACTGGCATTCAGAAACTTGTAAGACCTTACAAAGCCTCATTTTCTGTCACTGTTCTTTGAAGGGCTGATCAAAACCTACCAAAATGGTCATGAGAGTAGGCTTTTCAAGTCTTTGTCAGTGAAATGATTTAGGTTTTCAGCACAGTTTTACGTTGTTGAAAATGCTTGTCTGCAGTTTTTTAATTGCTCCTGCATGTTTGAGGACACTCAGTGAAGCTTAACATACATGCTTTTACAGTTCAAGTATCATTTGAGCATTTGTGATAATAATCTTTGAAATTGTTTCGTTTTAGGGAAATAAAGACAAGATATTATTTTCAGAGGACACTGAAAAATTAAGATACTTATTTAATACTAATTTTTGATGCCATCTAACTGCTACTAGGAGTACCTGATATTTATTTTCCAAGAGTAGTGTACTGTACCATATATAATTGCTTTCAGGAGCAGTATCATTTGTACAGATTATAATAAAGTCTTTCCTAGTAAAATGAAGGTAAATTTATACTTTAGGTTAATAAGGTTCTCTGGTTCTTTCAGTTTCTGCTCCAAGCCATTTCTAATGCTCTGTTGTTTTCCATACCAAAGCAGCTGCTAGTTAGACCAGGCTCCTTAGAGGCATTTGTGCATCCAGACATGTTTCATGTGTGCATATTTTGTTACTAATGCTTTTCATTTTCTGTTACAGATGGAGAATCTTGGTGAACAAGAAGAGAATTTAAGTATAGTGGAGGAGCTGGAAATACAGTATTATGAAACACAGCTGGAATTATATAATGTACAGCTTGAAGTATTGAAACATGAAGAGATGCTGCTTATTGTACAGCTGGACACTATAAAGAGACAGATTAAAGGTTAGAACAAAATATTATTTAAGCACATATTCAGAACACAGAAGGGACATAGCCTGCTCTGTTTTCAGTTAAAAAAAGGATATCATTGCTCGGGTCTTGCTAGTAGAAAGCATTGCTGGAAAACATTAATGCTGTGGTACCATCTGATAGTTTGTCTTTAATTAGTCACTTTAATTAATTAGACACTAATTTGATAACACAAGTTAAAAAAAAAAAAGTCACACCGGTTGCTCATCTTGCTAGCAGCTGTGATATGTGCATGCCCTGGTTTAGCATGGAGTAATTTATATTGACAGTGCTTAACTGCTCTAATAGCTACAAGATCTACTCACAGAAACTGGGTATCATGAACCTGCTGAAATAGGTCCTGTAATTCATCGTCATCTATTCTAATCTAACATTTTGAAATTACAAAATGCATCCTGTAGTGACAAAAAGAGGTGGTTATAGCCAGAATCTTACCTGAATACCACTATCTTCCAGTTTAAGTGTATCTTTGTGACACAGTTATACCAAGTTGGGCACCAGTCGAGTTGTTATTTGTGCATATGAATTCTCCGTTACCACGTACACTGTGAGGTAAACATTGCTGCCACTTGTTACATAACTGAAGCGTGGTAAATAGTAAAATAGGACACCCAGTGGTGATCAGAAGAGCCTTCTGTTTTCCAGGAAAACTCCAGTTCATGAAGGTAGGAGTTGAAACACAGGGAGACATTTGAAAGAGGAAGCTAAATAACAAATGCTAACAGCATAAATTTGATCCTGCAAAGCACCCCTGTGAGTAACGTGACATGTTTGCATATGACTGTGAAGGACCCAGCTCGGCTCTGGAGCTTTACACTTACTCATAACTAACTCACTGCCTTCAGTGGCTTTTAAAATGTCATTAGCTCTTTAAATGTTTAAATAACTGTGGCAATTTTTGGTTTCTTAAAAAATGCCAAATGCCTTTCTAGAGAAACAGGATGAAGTTATTTACTATGATACATGTGAAAATCCTGAGGAGCTCAAGGTCATTGAACAGACCATGGGACAACATTACGCTAACTTGTCAGCAATGACGATGCTGAGGCAGAAGACTAAGCAGTTGGAGACAAAGCGTGGGACTGTCTGTGCGAGGAGAGCCTACCTCAGGAACAAAAAAGTAAATGCAGTCCTGGAGATGTGCATTATCTTCAGCTGATGTCTTGACTCATGAGGGATGGACAGGAAACAATTAGGGAAGTTTGGGTGGAGCATACAAGATGATTCATGACTCAGTGCCAAGGCTTGCAAGCAGAAAGAGGGGCAATGTGAGCTTTATACTCCATGGTGTGGTGCAAGCGTGTCTCTGGCTTGGAAAGAGAGCACAAACTTACCTGGGTGACCCAGGTGTTTTCCCATCAGCTAGACCTTACCAGAGCCCTGGTAAGGTCTAAGCTGGAGCTTTGCCCGAGCAGCCTTTATCAAAGCAGCTGCAGTACAGGAGGAAACTGACCTTCTGTGGAGGAAACTGCAGTGATAGGAGAACCCACACACTGATATCTTACCTTTGAACAGGAGGAAGGGAAAACTTGAACAGCTGCAGTTCTCTCTCCAGCCTCTCAGTTCTGGGCAAAGGGCAGTTTTTCATTTGTTTCCCATTCAGAGCAGGCCACTAGGAAGACAAAAGTTGACTGTCATGAACCTTCTCAGTAAGAGGAGTTTACCTTACACCTGCAGTTCTGCTGGGGTAGGGAGCAGAGTTTAGGTTCAAGTCTGTCTGACCTTTTATCACTCAGTAGCCTGGACAAACTGGGAATTATGTTTTGTGAGCCATCATTGTCTCTTGCTTGCAACTGCTTCCTTGGCAGACACTTCCTTTGCTTCTGTTTTCATTTACTTAATTGCTGTCTATTGGTTGTATAACACTGAAGCCAAATGCCACATGATTTGCAAATGCTTGTCAGCCATGTGGATAATCCCCCTCTGTGCAGCGACAAAAAGCGACTCCCACAGAAAATACTGAAACCTGTGGCTTCTCTGTGGCACTTGTCACTAACAGAAAGTACCCTTGCTAGGCATTCATTGTGCTTCCCATACCTTTGCTTCCCTGCCTTTTGTACTTAGGAGCTCTGGCAAATAAAGGAGAGGGGAAAATGTAGCTTTGTATTTTTGTAGTGCTTTGCTAGCTTCCTTTTTGCCTTCTTCCTCATGTCTTTGTATGAGCTTGTTTCTTCTTTTCTGTCTCCCTTTCTTCTATTTATTTTTTCTTTCTTTTTTTTAACTAAAGTGTAAGACAGAGGGATTGGGTCACGTCTGGATGTATTTTTGCTGCAGCATGAATAAAAATATGGCTGATTAGGAGAACATTGGCTTTAGGCATGAAGGAGTCCCACAGACTTCACCATCAGGGTCTCTCATCTGACATTAGTTGAGCTTAGCCATCTTTCTTGGCCCTGCCAAGCACCCAGCTGTGGTTGCTGTTTAGTGGCTGGTGCACAGGAGTTAATGGCAGAGTTGGTGCAGAGGAAGTGTGAACTGACTGAGACTTGCAAGAATTCTGCTCTTCTCCCAGGATCAGTGTGAAGCGAGCCACCGGCAGAGACTGCAACAGGCAGAAGAGAGCAGAAAGCGCTTCCAGCAGCATCACAGCATTCAGATAGTGAGTACCAAACAGCAGCCTTGGGGAGTCTGGCAGCTGCCTGTGTTCACACACTAAGGCTCACTTACTTGTGTTTTAATGCAGAAGAGAGACAAACAAAAAGAGGAGGAGAAAAAGAAAAAAGCTTGGATAAGCCAGGAACGTCAGAAAACGCTGGAGAGGCTGAAAGTATTCAGAGAGGCAAGTACTGTGAGCTGCAGTAGTCCTAAGTGGTGTCGAAACATGTCAGAAAGGAGCCATAGCTCACATGTGAGCATGGTCCCAATCAGAGACAACCATTTGGATAGCCTAAAATAGGATTATGTATATTGAGTAAAGGGGATTACATTTCCTAAAGATACAGTTTCCAGGTGTGGACTCTGTTGCAAAAAATACAGGTGAGGAAATGGCTTTGAAATAAATGCTTTATTATTCATTTAAATTTATTCAGGGTTGAATTTTCTGCTTGAATGGGCGAGTAGGACAGTTTTGTGCTCTGTGGCTTTTTATCTCATTGGGGTTGATGTTTTGGCCAGTTCAGTGGAGATGTGACCTCCTGCCTTATGATTTCTTTTTTTCAGAAGTGTCCAGCTCATGTTGTTCTGAAAACATCTCGTCCCCAGCCTCGCAGTCCCAAGTTGCCACGAGGCATGCCTCAGCAGGCTGTGGTGCTGTCCCCTCCGCCTGCATCGAGCACAGGGGCAGCCCCAGCAGTTCTGTCCCCTGCACCCTCATCGAGAGTCAGGACAGCTCTCGAGCAGCCGCAGAGCATTCTGCTTGTAGAAGATAAGGAACCAAAAGCTTCATGCCAGAATACCCCCCCAGCAGACATCCCTGTCCAGATTTTCGTTACTGATGGTGACACAGAGGAACAAAAGCACAGTGAGCAATTGATGGTGTCTCCATGCTCAGCACCCCCTCCTCCACCCCCTCCTCCACCACCTCCTCCCTTGCCCCCTCCACCCCCTCCTCCCACCCTACCTCTCCAGCTAAAACCATCAGCAACAGAGGATAAACCACTTCCCCTCAGCTCTGATAGCCCCTCAGAAAGCCCTGCACTGCACAATCAGGATGACTCATCCAGGAGGTCCATAAATAATTGCATAGGTAAGTAGGCTCACATCAACCGGTACTTTTTAATGCATTTCCTGCATTTTTGTGGTCTCCCTCCCTCCTCTGCTTCTGGACAGGAATAGCGTGTAGTTTTGATCAGGAGAATGAGGCTCTTGGAAAGCTTAGTGGAAGAAACTACATACAATAACACTAACCATAGCTCAGGATGTTAAATGAGTAAAAATGATTTGTGTTTCCTGTTTGAGACACTTCACAGGGTCCTGGTGCTCCAATCAGAAGACCAATGTGGGTAAATTTGTAACTGTACTAAGGTTACATTTTAATGTTTATGATGTATATACTACAGAGCTGGTAATTGGGCTGCTTATGTTTCTAAGGTGTGCACAGCTTTTGTCCATTTATGATTTACTTGGTTTCTAAATAAAGGTTTCCTAAGGCAATTCATGCAGAATTCAACCAGGATTTGTAAGGCTGGTGAATAGCTTTGGCATACATTCCTAGGGAAGAAATTCTGCTCTGTTACACCTTTGCTTTGCAGGTGTAATTGAAGGCTGAACTTGGCAATTGGAGGAGTAGTTTGAATGAGAATAGAGCTCAGCAGCCTCCCAAGGCTGCCCTGGTTGCATCCTGCTAACAGGTTTATTTTTGTCTCCGAGGCTAGCGGATATTTTGACTATGTCGGAGAGATTGATCTAAGCTGGAAGTCAGCAATTTTTTTTGTTGTTTTTCACAGTGGAGCTTATGCTAGAATGAAGAATGTCTTTAAATGTGGTACATTCCTTTTCCTTTTCAACTCTTCACAATACATCCAAGCAGCCTTTGTATCCTATCAGTTCAGAGGCAAACCACAGGCAGAAATACCAGGGGAAGTTCAGCATTTTTAGTTCTTCCAAGCTGTGGGGAAGTGCAAGCAGCTGAAGGGCTGAGACACATTTGAGTTACCATGGCAAACTACTGTGCATCTTCAGTGCCGACTTCAGTGTGGGATATCCATGGGATAACTACCACAGATACTCTTAAGAAGCCTTGATTAGCAACAGGAGTTGTACTCCAGAGTAGTCTGATTACTATTGGAAAGGCCTTTCTGGTAGCTAATATTTACTGCTGTTCACAGCCTAACATTAATGTCTTTTTATTATTTTTGGATAAGAAAAGGTATTTTTTGTTTATTGGAGAGATCTGATTAGTTGTTTACACCTATTTCTTGAAGAAAGCCATCATGTCAGTAGCTGTAACAGTAATTGCTAAATTACCATAGGAACTTACTGAAACAGCTTCATAAACATGTTGGTTTTAGTTATGGGCTACTCATGTCTTTGTATGTGAAAAGCCAGGAGAGGCTTATTTTATCATTTGTTTGTCTGACTAACCTTTTACCAGGCAACCCATTTAGGTAGTAGACTTAAGACTCTCCTACCTGTAGGCTTTGTAAGGCAATCTGGTGGATCTTTGCTTGATCTTTTTTAGTCTCTGAAGGTACCACAGGATTTAGCAGACTGTTACATTTCAAGTGGTTGATGTTAATCATATAACCTTGTGTGCATTGCGCATGGCAAAAATATTTCTAGCTGTGAGGCACAGATGGTCTGGACCTATTGCTGTCCAGGGAAACAGCCTCCCTGTCTGACAGTCTGGAGCCAGCAGCAGAGAGTCCAGCAGGAGTAAAACACAAATTAGTGTGTATCAGGAGGTCTAGTGGAAACTCTCAGTATGGTGTCCTTCGTGGTCTGAAGTTCAGAAACATACACCTGAGATCTAAATCATGTTGCAAAATAGGAATTGTTTTCTAAGTCCATGCAGAAAAAAGCTGCCTGCATAGGGCCTGATCTGGCTCCCAGTGACTTCAGTGGTGCACTTTAAAGCCCTTCTACTCAAATCCTTTCATTTTTCTCTTGGCTGAACAAAAATGCAATTGACGGTCTCAGCAGGCTTCTGGGCAAGCTACAAGGGATGGTGAATTGTTTATAACGCAGAATGCAAGAGATTTTTTTTGGTTCAGTGCAATTTTTTTGAAAGCCCATAAAGTTGTAATGAAAAAGAGCGTTGTCCTTTGTGTATAATTTCTTCCTTAGAGCACAACCTTATATAATGATGAGAAGGCATTGGATTCTCAATTCAAGACATAAAAGCTGTAACTGCATTTTAAAAGCAGTTCCAGAGCCTGCTGTTGCAGAGCTTGAAAGAGTCTGTGCCAGAAAAGATCATTCTTGTGCCAGAACAGACCATCCTAGTGCTAGCACAGATTAAAGAAAGAGCCCTGAACACTTGGGTAGGGCTTCATACCTCTTAAGTGTGGTTGTCTCATGCTTTCTTCTGGTAACAGTGGATTTATGTGTTGCAGGTTCCATGGATGAAGTTTTGGCTTCTCTGAAGCGCAGTGAAGTTCACCTTCGCAAGGTGGAGCAGCCAAATCCGTACACCTCTGTGAAGGACAGCATCCTCTCTGCCATAAGGCAAGGGGTTAAACTAAGGAAAGTGAATCGAGATACTGAGAGAGATCTCAGTAGAGGATCCCCTAATGAGCTGGAGAGAAGCATTAAGGCAGCCATGCAGAGAATTAAGAAAGTGTCTGCTGATTCTGAAGAAGAGGAGGACAACGATCAGAATAATGGAGAATGGGACAGCTAAGCAGCCTAACAGACCTACTGACTGGAACAGAGTGTGTGCCTCATTTTGCACATTGTAGAAGACTGTCCCTGTCAAAATGAAACAACTGTGTGATTGTGTGTGGTGTTTTCATAGTCCAAAATGTCTTGTAAAGTAAAAGATTGCAGCTGATTTTCTGTAAGAGCTACAGATTCATATTTTTGCATGATAAATCATACTCCAAATTATGCTTGCACTAATAGGTGTTCCTGGCTCAACCATGCGGTATTTTCACCACATCTGAAGACAGCTAAAATGCTGGGTTTAAACACACATTATTTAGATTGTTACTACACAGTAGGTAATGCTATCACAACAAAGTTTAAGGAGTGAAAAAATAACCGAAAATCTCTTAAAAGTAGAAGCAAATCTGTGGTGACAGAGGCAGACTAGAAAATTTACTGTATTTTGGAATCTTTCACTCCTCCCTCCATTGTCCAGAAATTTGTTAAACATTTTGCTTGTCTAATGCAGCTCACTGTTAAATAACTGCGTGGGTACTCCATTTATCATCAAGTTAGAAAGTGTGCACTTGTGGATGGCTTGATAATGCTGATTGGGAAAATCAGTTTCAAGTTTGAAATAAACACTACTGCAGTAATTACTGAAAAGTTTTACTTTTTTAGCTGAAAGATTAAGTATAGAGAACTTTAAATGTTAAATGTTTTTCATACATCTACATTTACAACGACCTGTTGGCATGAAAGAAAGAGCCAAAATATTGTATACAAAATTTTTCAGGATTTAGTCCTGTAATGCAGGGCTGCATTTCCCCACTGAGAACTTCAATACATGTTTATAGCTACTCTCATGAATTTAAATTACCTGATGGCCTTATAAATGGCAGGTATTTTCATTGTGCCTGGAAGCTGACTATTTCAAAATTCAGCTACATTCAATTTAGAGACTTGCTCTTTTGGGTATATAGTGGCACAAATGATTAAAGTTATTTTTTTGGAGTTTATACTGACCCTTAATAAAAATATATATTGACAGAAGAAGTAGATTCAGCGTGCTGTCTTTTTAGGATACTGCTGTAAAGTGAACATTATTTATACCATGGTACCCTGGGTTTTGATTGCTAGTGGCAGCCGTACAGCAACTGCACTCTCACTAATGGTCTATGTAAATGCCTTTATTTTCCCAAATATTTATGAATTGTAATTTGGTAACAAAATTGAAAATACAGTGCTTTAATTTCCTGTTCCACTGTAGAGCAGCAGATCTGTTTAATCAGCACAGTAAATATGTATGCAGCAGTTTTCTTGTGAGAAGCAGAAGCAGCAGCTGGGGGTGCGTTTTTTTACTGTTCAAGCATCTACTGCTGTTTGGATGTAAGAAAAAAAGCCACTGTTTTTTGTCCACTGCTATGAAAGCAGAGACAAAAGGAACATCGGCACAGGTCAGGTGTTACTCAGCTCTCCCAAGGCGATACCCTGGGGGGGAGCTGGGCGCGATGGCAGTGTGCCCACAGCACCCTGCTGCCCCCTGAGCTGGGCAGAGCAGGGCAGAATCCACCCCAAATTCTGAGCACTTCCCATAGACAAAATCATCCTGTGAAAGCAAAGATTTCTTCCCCAAGGACACCCTGGTCAGAAGGAGTGCTCAGCCCATGGGGTGGTGCTGGGGCTGGGAGCTGTCCTGGGCCATGCCCTTCAGTGGTGCAGTTATTTAAAGCTGGATAGAGGGTGCAGAGGCTGGGCTGCTTCCCCCTGGCTGGTACCTCCTGCCAAATGGCAGCACAGAGCCCTTTACTGATTTACTGTTGCATTCCTGGGAAGTTGCACACAGCATAAAGTATGTAGAGAATTAAGTGCCTTGCAATTTCTCCAGCAAATCTTGCAGGTTTTGTGTGTTGAACAGCAGCACTTTTTACTCAGGAGAGGCCATCTGAGGATCAGCACTACTGGACAGTCATTTCTCCTGCTTAAGGTTTTATTTTGTAACCATGTCTGAAGCTCTTCTGGGTCTGATCTCATGTGTCCAACAGAGCTCTACATCCCAGGCTGAAAAATATCCTTGAAAATCCACTCAGAAACTGCTAAACCCACATGTTTTCTGAAGCCTATTTGCTGGACAGGCAGCAGGTCAGCTTTGTGGAAAATGGGCTGCTGCAATTTTCTGGTTGATGTAGAAGATTTCACCTCTATTAAGTAATCCTCACTGCCTGGTTCACTACCAAGATTTAATGTATCCTACTCAGCAGAGTAGCTGCTGCATCACCAATTCTCCTGGATGTCAGAAGCACGGCCAAGGTAAACACCAGAAGCACTGGCATTAGCCTAAAGAGAAGAAGGTGAGAGAGAAGTTTTCAAATACAGAGAAGCAGCTGCAAAGAGGAGTGAAGTAATTTGTTCTGCATGTTCACAGGGAGATAAGGGGCTTAAATTACAGCTGAAATGATTCAGGGTAATGGTAGGAAACCTTTCTAACAAATAGTGGGAGCAGAAAGGTGCAGGGACAGGTTGCCTGGGAGGGTGGTTTCTGTCACTGGAAATCTTTCTAAGCAGGTCAGATAAGCACCCTGGGGTGCTGCTGGTATTGCTGACTGCTGTGGCAGGGAGAGGTTTGCAGCCCATGCCCAGATGAGCCAGGTGAGATCAGTGTCCTTCTGCCTTGAGGCTCAGTTTGCTCTGCTGGGGAAGCCACAGCCTGTTTTCTGAAAGATGCCCAAATGCAAGACACTCAAAAAAACCTTTCTAAGCTGCCCTCAGATTTTTCTTCTGTCTCTCTGTGACCATGACCACAGTGGGCTGTGGAGGGGAGGGTGGGTAAGAAATAGCCCCAGTGTCACAGGTTGGTGGGGCACTCAAGAAAACCACCTGGAAGTGCCAAAAGGAGAGAAGCCTTAATCTGGATTTGAACTCAGGCTTCAGCAGATGCCTTCTCACCTCTGTGTTTGGTGCAGCTGCTGGTGCCATGCACTGTCAGCAAAGTGCGAGGGCTGATGGACAGAATAGGAGAAACTGGACTGATGGGTTGGATCTGTGATAACCAGCTCTACCAGACCAGTCCAGTATTAACCCGCAAAAATGCTGGGACAGCTTTTTGGCATTAAATACCCTTCTCAAACTATCTCACTCTGGGCTAGTAAGTGAATTCCTTGGTGGGAATAGTCTGCCCTAATGGTTCATCTGTAGAAATTGATTATTTTAAACTGAAAAAAATACAATTGTCTGGCTTTAAAGAGTTAATAATGCACAAAATTGCTGGAAATCCCGGTCATGAGGTAAAGAGATCAATTTCTATAACTCAGTATCACTGTGATTTGTGATCTTTCTATGATGAGGGCAGTCCAGACAGCAGCTGCCAGTATTTTTACAGAGGTTTAAAGCTAATGTATTCAAAAACTACTTAGTCTGACTAAAAGAGCTTCTCTTTGAAACACCAGTGCTTTGATCACAGCAAGAGAAGTGTTGTGGCAGCAGTGCTGGGCACCGTGGATGTAGCAGGTGATGTCAGTGCAGCCTTGGCTTTGTCACCATTTCTGTCCACATGCTGCTTTTCAGGATTTATGAAGCTTCTCCACAGCAAACCCCCCAGCTCAATGCACAGGGCTGGCCCATAAGCTGAATACTGACTTTTTTTTCCTGCAAAATGGTACTAAATCAATCAAATAAAATCTGAGTATGAACACTTTGAAGTGATCCAGACTTACAGGGGCTTGAGCAAGTGTGTCACATCATGAACCTGTGGGACTGTGGGGACTATGAAACAGATCTGAATAGAAGGGCTTGAAGTGGTGAAGGTTTTCAGGGCAGCACCTATGATTCATCTTTCAGTTGCTTCCTTCTTTTATCTCTTAAAATAAAAAGATGCACATGTACACCAGGAGAAAGAAGGACAAAGGATGAGTATGAAGACATTAATTAGAGCTAACAAAAAGTTGGGAAATGCTTCTCTTTTCAGTCTTCCTCTGCAAAGTGGTTGGAAGATAAGAGTGTGCACCCTTTGGAGAAAATGGGACTTAAGGCTATGCATGCCCTCATTCAAAAAGCATGGATTTATTTCCAAAAGCTGTATTTCCATCCAAGAGCACATCTGCACACTACACACAATAATAACGTGATATTGGTAGGAAAGAGGGACACATCACTTCAACTAAACCCATGGTGGTGATAAAAGGTGAATGGTATTGAAAGCATTTTTTAATAAATGCCACAGCAAACCTTGGCAGCAAAAACTGCTCAGAACAATATGTGAATGTATCCCTGGAGGAAACACTCAAAGCTGCTCCAGAACATGGCATTTTTTTCCTGGCAAAAAGGTATGTGATTTTCATTCTCAGCATGTCATGCTAAGCTGAGAGCAAGAAGCAACACAATTAAATCTGCTCAGGTAACAGTGACATTAACAGCTCAGCTACTCATGAAAATGCTTTGTAAAACAAGACATCTTTAGCAAGCCATTGCTCTTGCAGCAAGAATGAGCCACAAACCGCTTAGAAAACATATTTAGCAAAACTATGTTTGTTCATTTTCCACTAGATTCCCCCTCCTGCCCCAAATCCCCATTAAAGTGCCAAGGATGGGGGGACAGCATCCTTCCAGGGTGGCTGCCTGCAGGTGTCGGAACTCAGAATGTCCCTTGGACACTCTTGGATGTTCCGGGCCCAGGTCAAAAGCATCTGAGACCCTGGAATGCAGCCACAGACCCCTGTGGCTTTGAACTTGATCCATGGAACAATTTACCAACCTTGCAGGAAGAACAAGAAATCACAAAAGTTTAGATGTTATAGTAGAAGTAGTCACAAAGTGAGAGGAAGAATTTTTGAGTGCTGTACAGGGGGGTTTTAGGCCTTGTACAGAGGGGTCTGAGTTTTGTACATGGGGGTCAGAGGTTCTAAGATGGAGGGACTTGGGCGTGCCCTGTCCTCTTTCCTTCTTCTTCCTAACCTCCATGTTCTTGGTGATGTTGGCACTCACAGATTGGTTTAGAGTAGAAAGTCACTGTTCAGTATAGGTGATGGGCATTGGGGGAAAAACTGTAAACATCTAATACGTAATGTATGATATAAAAGAGGGCACCAGCCCCCTGGGCATCGGAGTGTGCCTTTGTCTGACTGCTGAACGGACCGCAGCAGCTCAGGGAGAAATCTTTTAGATAACACACAATAAACTACCTTGAGACCGGACGACTGAAGACTACTGAGTCTTTCTCTGGAGACACGGGTTGGAGGAGAGACTTTTCCTCCTTTCCGGGTCACCCCAACCAGGGGGTGAATTCCTACATGCAGGTGATCACGTTCAGTGGCTGTGGCTTGGGGCCAGCCCCGAGCAAGGACCTTCTGGCAGAAAGGGGCCACAAGCAGCCCTGACCCACAGCAGCATCCAGCACTGCCCTGCCAGCACCCAGAGTGAGCAGTCTGGGGAAAGGCTGGCCAGGCTGCAGCCTGGGAGAGAGCCTCCATGTCCTCCTGGAACACTGGGGCTCCCCGCACTTGAGCATCAGTTAATCACTCTCAGTGTCACAAGGACATTTGCAGCTCCCTTCTATCCCAAGGCAATAGTCTAAACATCATCCTACGGGTGTCTTGCAGAGCCTTGCAAAGGAGTTTCTCAGCCTCTGCTTCACCCCTGGTTCCCATCCTCTTCTCACCCAGAAGGAGTGGAAAGGCTGCCAGCTCCGACTCCAGCAGCGTGGCATCCGTGTGTCTGGGCTCCATGGCCGTGGGCACGGCAGACACCGGGGGTGAGGAAATGAGTCTGTCCCACTCCTGGAGACATGCTAGAATCACTTATTCATCAGCAAGTGAGTCACTGCCCTTCCCACAGTCTCTTCCTGCAAGCAGAGGTGACAGCGAAATAGGATCCAGTGCCTACGCTTCCCGGCCCACGGGGAGAGCTCTGTGCCATCCCTCCTCCCTGTGCCATCCTCTCCTCCCTGTGCCATCCCTCCTCCCTGTGCCATCCCCTCCTCCCGAGCCCACTTGGCTGGAATGGAAGTCCTGCGAAGCGTGCAGGAGTGTGCAGGCACACGGGGTGAGGAGCCAGCAGTGCATCCTGTCTGCTCTGCCAAAAGGAGCTCTTGGCCTCTGTGAGCAAGTATCTGCTGCAGAGAAAAGGGCTGCTCTTTCCCTTCTGGTTCTTAAACATCATTCCTCTATCTCTCATCCCTGTCCTAAAGCCTTTCCCCACCCACTGAAATGACTGTGCTAGTGACCATGGGACCTCCACAGCATTAGGGAGTGATTAGTGAATCACTGCAATTTCTCAGGTTTCAGAGCCAGGGATTATCTTTATAAATGTACCCAACACTGCTATAGATGAACAGGATTGGAAAGGTCTCTCTTCTTCAGGGAACTCCAGCATCCTGTTTTGCAACATTCATCTTCAGGCTAATGAACAGTACAAACCTGCATCCAGAGAAAAATTAAAGCCATGGCTAATGGTAGCAACGAAATAAGTGGCAAAAGACTAAATGTAAATAGCTTTGAAAGCTGATATGTTTCAGTGTGACATGATAATGCAAAAATGTTGCCAGTGCTGCTATTATTTATAATTCCCCAAATGTCTGAATTCCCTCCAGCCAGCATACATTAAGCACAATCCAGGGCATATGCCACAAATCATATTCAATGATGAAAAGTCAGGAGAAAAGCAAGAGCTCAATCTCTCTTGATTACAGCAGCCACAGATTTCTTTTTCATAGACTGCCAGTACTAACGAATGGAGAGGACACAAAAGGAAAACAAAAATACTCAATTCAATGTGCTTCATGTGCCAACAGATGTATCTGCTCACAAACTTGATTAATTAAATGTAAACTGTTGTCAAGAAATGTTGTTCAGAGGTTTTAAGCCCTCACTCTGAGTAGCATCCAGCCATGGATATGGAAGAATGGTCCTGGAAAGCTGCATGGGATTTAGCTCCGGTGTCCTGGGTATAACCACTGCTACACAGGAGGGCAGGTATTTATGAAGAGATCCACTCTGTTGTGGAGAATAGTAGGTCTCCAAGGCTCTGCCAGAGCATGACTGAATCAGTAAGATGTGTCTTGCTGCTGTGCCAGTACAACTGGAATACAGCCTCGAAAGCAGAAGCTGGGCCTCATGTCAATTCACAAAAATCTCTGATTTTCAACATGCAGTTTTCTGTCTAGGGATAATTTCATGGCAGACAGTGCTTCTGAGAAGATCTAACATTTCTGAAGTTATTGAAATATGTTCAATGTTCAGGAAAAATTTTGAGACCCAAAGGGAATTTCATAACACGAAGATGTATCTTTGAAAAATTCAGAGGCAGAGGTCAGAGTTAAGCACCGCTCGGCTGCAGTGATCTGTTACATGTTACTAGCAGTGCATTATTGCAAGAGGATCAGAATGTTTGCCTTGCAAAGGTTAGCTATGCTTTTAAAATTCACCAGGTCTCAGATCTCCACAGCCTGAACAGCTCCATGGCAGTGCTGCCCTGACGTTGTTAATGACAAAGTGCAAAACTGTGTGCCAGGGTCTGGCACAGCCCTCGCAGAGCTGCCTCACGAGCCTTTGGGGGGCCATTTTTAGCCTTGCTGGCTGAAATCAAACCTGGCAGTGCACCTGGCAGGGCATTTTTTTTTTCTGTTTTTGAAGGATGGTTGGACTTTGCTCCAGTGGGTTCGGTGGCTGAAGCAGGGCTGCACCAACACCGCAGGTCAGGCTGAGCTCCTGTCATCACCTGTCTTTGCTTTTTCAGCTGCTACTGACACATTTTTATATCCAACATTAACATTTCAGTTATTCTCAGGAGAACAACCCATTATGTATTAGTCTCACTGTTGCTGCTCTTCTGCTCTGGTTGGCAATGCTGATTATGTAAAGGATATTTAGTGTTGTAAATAATTAAAATTTTATACAAGATTTTGGCTACTTTTCAGGAGTAAAAAAGAAATAAAAGAAAATGTATGCAGTGAATTTGAAAAAATGCTCTAGTCTTCTAGGAAGTGGGGAGACAGTTAATAATATATAATTAACATATCTTCCTTTCTTCCCTTGTTGGTGCAGACATGCCTTTAGATGAAAAGCATGGGAAATTAAAAGTGTGTGGGACAGAATAATGTTGAATTTTATGTAAGTTCAACCTAGTCACCATCTACACATGTTATGGAGAGAGCAAGCCTGCTCCTGCTGAGGGATCTCATCCTGTACTACCTTTATACAGGCCTCCCCCATGGCGCCATGCTGGGCCTTTTCCTCCAAAAGGAAGGAAATTATGGCCTACCTTTTCCTATGCTGTAGAAGGAATTCAAAGTGTCCAAAAGGAGTACATATTAAAGGGTAGTTCATTCATTTGGAGTCAAACGTTTGATTTAAAGTCCACCTAATGTTTCCATCTGACATCCTGAGGTGGCACATCACAGCTCAGCAGCCCACAGTCAGGTAAAACACTTTTTAAAGTCTGACTGTGGAAGGACACAGTCCATTGAGGAGGCCCCTGAGTTTTCTGACAGGAATCCAGTCAAATATGAAAATTAAAGGTTTGCAGACAGCAGCAGCAGATATTCCTGCTGGCAGCATCACTCACCACAAGTCCCAGACCAGGCTGTTCTTTTGGAACCCTGGTCACTATGAACAGCTGGCAAGGAGCAGCCCTTCACACAAACCAGAGACTTTCTGATGCTAAAAATGTACCCTGGGCTTAATGAGGCAAATAGGATACAGAAGTGCCAGGTGTGGCTGTACCAAACAGGCACCTCTGTGCCCAGCAGAGGCACTGCCCTGGGCAGGCCCAGTGCCCACATGGATGAGTGGGAATGTCCACTGTGGGACCACCAGCTTGCTAGGAACAGAATGAGGCTTGCTTCTGATAATTGTAGGTGATGGGATGTACTCACAGACACTTCTGTTGCACTAACACTCATAATTATGCAAATACAAATAGGTAAATGAAGGTGTTTTTTGCTAAGAATTAGAGACTGTTACTTGTATTTTACTGTGATGCACATTAGCTGGTTTTGTAGCTGCTGGTTTGTAGTCCCTGGTTATTCAGAGACTGCAAGAATTTGCTGTACTGCTTGTCAGAACTATTGATGGCTCCTGGTAGAAAAGCTCTGACTAAAGGTCAGGGGCAGATGAGTTTCTCGCTCACCCCAAAGCTGACATTTGCAGCCTTGTAGCCCAGAGTAACAAGGCACGATGAGCCACAGCCACGCTATAGTCCTCAAACCCTCTTATTTCCTCTGGGGAAGCCTGGCCTGGTGCAGAGACAGAAGCCCTGCTCCTGTGTGATGGACACAGCAGTGCAGGTTGCTCCTGTGTGATGGACACAGCAGTGCAGAGAGCACCATTCAGCACTGTCTGTGCTGGGCTCCAGTGCTGCTCCCTTCCAGGGACGCGCTGCTGCGCGCACCGTGCCCTGCTCTGCAGCACCGACCCGGGCAGCAGCCTCGTGCCAGGGCTCCCGCTGCCTGCTCCGTGCTGATGGGGAGACGGCTGCCAAAGCATCCCTGCTTCGACACACGGGGCTCATCCTGACTCCTGCTGACTCCAACGCCAGCTTCAGCTGCCACCAGGGGCAGTTGCACCAGTTACAGCACTCACAAGAGGGTTTTCAGTCCTGAGCATACCCCAAACAGGGCAACAAAAAGCTGCTTCCTGACAATAGGCCTCTCTCAGCACTCAATAAATCCAAATATTTATAAATTCTACTTTTCCAGTCATATAAGTACCACTAATCCTGCATCCCCTCTAACGGAACAAAGTGAATCAAGACAAACACTTTAAAGCTCCACTACTTGAAAAAGAGTTCTTGAAATTTCCAGGTCTTGATACCATACATATAGACCAAAATCACATTCTTCTGATCAAAGGACTGCATTCCATTGAGTTCAGACTTGCAGCCTCAAAGACATTAATTTTCTGGTCAATGAAGACAGTGAGACAAGAGATTTTACTTAAACTATATATTTTTACATAAAACAACTTTATGTTACAATAAAATCAGATAAAAATCACAAAGTTATATAATAAGTTCATAAAGAAAAAAATCAAGTTTTCATTTTATAGATATAAAACCCAGCATTTACCGCTACTAGGAGTCTAAATATTAACATTGACTGTCTATGGTCAATTTGAAAAAAGAAAAAAAAGAGGAGAGTACTTTTTTACAGCAGACAAAATGAGGTAAGAGATGTTTTTACAATGATCCAACTGTAGTAAACACTTCAGTTTTCATTGAAACATATACTAAATATAATAAACCCAAATAAAAATATACATTTAGAGCACTGTGGTGTTTTCCCACAGTTGTATATCAACAAATTGTCATTCACTAAACTTTACTTGAAACAGTAAAAACAGGGTGTATGTTTATCTTTAGTACTAAAACCTCATAATAATCTAAATATTTTGGTATAGCAGACCACACTAGTACACTCTCAGAACTTTCAACTACAAGGGATATATTCATGTTAAAAATGATGTGCTTTGTTTGTCATTCATGATGAGCTTTATAGAATATTATGTTCATGATCACTATTAGGCAATTAAATGAAAACATCTAAATGCTGCAAAATACTCTTTTACTGAGCATAGCTTCCTCATCACATACCCAGATTAATCAAAATCCTGCAAACTTAGAAGCTTAGTTCACAAACCTTACATATCAGTCTTTTTATCTAGTATATGGCTAAAATAATTATTGCTGACCAGTGTTAAAAAAACAAACAAACCTAACCCAAACAAAAATACAATAGCAGACAGATTTTTCTCAAGTGCCTTTCTTGTATGTGCCATTATTATTAGGTAACTAACTAAATTTCAAAATGTGCATATAAAATTTTTGGAGGTATAGGCACCTTCATCTGGAGACTGTATGTTCAGGCTACCTGCTTAAAAAAAATAGAAAAAAGAAAAAATAAGAAGAGCTAACATAAAACACAGTAGAAAACCAAAGGCTGGACATCCAACATCCCCCAAGGATGCAAGCAAAGCCCGCCTGGCCAGGACCAGCTCTGCCCACAGCCTGCAGGAGAGCCCTCCTTTGGGAAGCACCTTCATCACATTTATCATTCACCTCCTGACTCTATTTCACTTATCATTTACCACAGAGAATGGTATTTAAGAAGTGCAAACTTCATGTCAGGTTTACATTCCAATAGAGAGCCCAAAGCCCTGCTGAGCTCCCGGGGGCACAGGACAGCATCCCTGGCCAGGCTGTGTGGGCCAGCTGGCTGCAGGTGTGTCTGGATTCACCTTGTGGCTGTGGATTGCTCTGCCTGACACACAGGTGCCTGTTGAGCACCATCCATGGAAAGAAAAATGACCTTAGGGTAGCTTGCAGTCTCACCACTGCTGAATTGTGACCACCACCAGACCCCGCCAGCCCAGCCTGGGACTCCTCGCTGCCCCTCAGCCTCCCAAAAGCTGGACCTGCCCTTCTGCAAGGTCCCTGGTACTGCTGAGGCCCCTGGGACAGGAACAGCTTTTCCTGGTCTTGGCTGGAAGTGTCTGACCATGACCAGAGCCGTGGCCGCAGTGCTCTCCCAGCTCTGTGTGAGGACGTTGCCCTCGCACCCCTCACACCACCCCGTGTGATATGCTGAGGAATTCTGATATTTACAGTCCTGACGAGCCTGAAGTGCCTGGACAAAGGTGGGGGGCTGGTGGGTCGGTGTGGCCACCCAGAGCTTTGGCGCATCCACAGCTCATGGGCAGAGCGTCTTTCACTGAAATCTCTGCTGAAGCAATAGCCAAAAAATTTGCTGCTGCTGCTGCCTCCCTTTACACCTCTTCCCTTCAGATTTAGCACTGGGCACACATTGAGCTGAGTGAGGCATTTCACCCTGACAGGGGTTTTATCTTTGTTAATCCATAGGCTCAGGAAGACAGCACTATATTCCTTACAAACCATTGACACTTTGAAGAATTTTGCCAAGATAACTCTTTGGAAGAGCCCGAGGAAGAGCTGAGAAACTCCCATCACAGCAAGATGGTGACAGCAGCAGGGAATTTTCTGCCACTTATGATGCAGCCAAAGGTGGCAAAAAATTAATAAGGAAAAGAAACTAACATTTGGGAAAAAAATAAACAGCACAGAGAAGAGAGCAGAAGTCTCTGGACAATTTGTGCCCTGCTGCCAGTGCTCCCTGTGCCCACCAACCCACTGAGCAATCACTGGACAGGGCACTGAGCCCCTGCCTGAGCACCACAAGTGCTTTGGCTGGTACCCTTGCAAGACAGTGGCAGGGACAGCAGGCAGCACAGCAGAAACCCTTCCTGCTCGCCTTAATTCAACGAGCAGCTTTAAAAAATTGTTCTGCCTAAATCGCTCACATAAAAACCAAATCAGGTGTTTGTCCAGAAAAAAAGATATTGTCTAAATAACATTTGTTTTCTGGCCACAGATGAACCCAGTGTAAAACTGTTTTTAGAAAGTACATCTTTTAAATGCTCAGATACAGAAAACGACAGGTTGTGTTGAATTTCTTAAAGAAAAGACAGTTTTCTTCCAGTGAGCTCACTTAGTAAAGGAGACACCAATTAGGTGTAGATAGAACACTGCAAAGTACTGCATTTGCTGAAAATGCACTTCTAGGCCAAACAGAACTACTTGTGAAGTTGAGTCAGAATTAGCAAAGAAAGATTCAGCCAAATAATAAAAATCCCAAAAGGTTAACCTTTTTTATTCTGAGCTGTGCAACAAAGTTCCAAATTTTCATTTTGAAATAATTTATTCCTAATATGAGATTAATCATTTATTCCAAAATGTGACATAATATATCTAATGGAGTATTCTTTCCCCTTGAAAATAACTCTATCCATTTTTTATGTCACTTTTGCTTTTATGCAATACAAGGTACACCTTTTTATTTCTCATTTTGTCAAAACCCCTCAAACTCCAGCATTATTCAGCAGCTCTAACACCACCTAAAGGAGCATCTCACCCAGAGGTCAGCAATACACACTCTGTCCTGGCGTCACAGGAGGCCAGCACAGATTTTTCTTGCTAAAGCTCCCTGGCTGCTGATGCCACGAGGGCCAGGCAGGATGGGCAGTGTGGCAGGACCCGTGGGGGTGCAGCTGACAGAAACCCCCTGGGGAAGTGCCAAGCACATGTCCTTTGTTAAGGAAAGACCATGTAAGTGAGGTAGGAGAGATCCTGCCATAAAAACCACTCAGAGGGAGAAATCTCTGTCCAGAAAGGGAACTCATGGTCACCCAAGGTGAGGTACACGCTGTAAATGTGCTCAGGCTGGGTGGAAGTGGAGCGCTGGCCAAGGCATTGCTGACAGGCACAGGGAGACCAGGATTAGCCCAGCACTTGAGTAACAAGTAAAAACAAGCTCTGTAGATCCTCTCTTGGACAGGGATGAGTATTTCTTGGCCCTGGCAGTGTTTAGGGCCATCCCTAAGCAGGTGAACTCGGCGTGCCCACAGGGACAGGCGAAATTCCAGCTGTGCACAAAAGGAGGGTCAGGGCATCCACAGGATGGTGTGTGCATTTTGGTGGGGGAAGGCTGGCTGCCCTGGTGCTCCCATCAGGACAGAGGAGGCATTTCAGTGCTGGGATGAGTCTCAGAGGAGCAGAGTGAGGCTCTCCGTTTGGCACAGGGTTAGTGCTGGGCCACCAGAGAGCACCAAGGAATATGCAGTGTGTGACACCATCAGTCCCCCGGGGTGGGGACAAGGACAGGCCAGAGGGCAGCTGCAGTTGATGCCCAAACACTCCTGAGAGCATGCACTGACATTTTTTTTTTTCTCTTGAAGAGGAAAAATCCAATGAAAGAGATGGAAAGCTTAAGAGAGATGGTGTTTTGGGGAGTTTAAGCGATTATACATAGAAGCTCTCACCTTACTGCTGTTAGGAAGGAAAAAGAAAGAAGGCAATTATAACAAGCCCTTGGAGGCTTGAAGGACAGCATTTCCCACAGCATACAGCTGTGTACAAGCATCTCTAACAACTCAACATCAGAGCAATAGCAGATATGTGACATGTACATCTGGGGCAAGACAGAAGAGACAGGGCAGAGATTTCTTTAAGGACACTCCATTGCTCCTCCGGTGGGCACTAAGCACCCAGAAATAACTGTCTGTGACACAGCTATGCACTGGCTTAATGTGCCACCATCAAACTCCATCTGTTTAATCGATGCAATCCCATGGAAACACTTCTCTTGCAATTTAAGAGTGGCTTAATACATTCCTAATGAACTGGATCTGAGATAGGCCTGGCTAAAGTGGAAAACAAAGATCTGGATTAAACCAAATAATGTAATTTTTTCACAGAGTCTTTTGCATCCTTTTACCCAGCATCATGTTAAAAACAATTTATATTAAAATAAAGAGAAGCCCTAAGATTACTCAGCAGTAAAAGGAAGATAGGGCAGGATCCTTGGTTCAAAAGCAATGAACCACTGTGAGGAGTAGGAGTAGTATTGCTTGCAGCTCTTAATTGTGTTATCTGTGGCTCCCATCTGATGCAGGGACCAAAAAGCAGCATGGGAGGAGAGGAGAAGCAGGATGAGCTGCCTGCTAAATTATGGTGTATATCTGACTTTCTATCAAATAAAAAGACTAAAAATGGAGTCTACTTGTGCACAACCACACACTTTCTGACGTCATTTTCAATTTTGAGAAGTCTGATCTAACCCCACATTATGCAACTGTTGAATCTTCCATGCTGGCAAAGTCTAATTTTCACACGCCTACATGCTATGTACCTGATTTTTATTTTTATTTTTACATATCAACAGCCTAAACCATTTTTTTAAAAAAGAGACTTAAAATGGTCATAATGGTTATGAAAGGTCCTAGCTTTACATCCATTGTTTCCAAGGAGTAAAAGCAAAAATACTCAAAGTCCATTCTAAAAAACAGGCAATGAAGATAATGTCAAAGTAACAGATGAAATGAAAATTCAAGGGACAATGCAGATCCTATCTACACCACGGGGATTATATATTCATCTGCAAAAAAGTATTCAATGCATGTTTCATTTACAGCCCACCTTTCTTTTAAAGGTCACTTTAATAATCAAGATGTGCCAAAAAAAGGAAAAAGCCCTGAAATTCCAAGAAAAGCATGGCCATTTTATATCAGTCCCTGCTGGAAAGCACTAAAACAGTGCTTAGCCAAACTGTTGTCTGAATCAAGCAAATTACAATGCCATGCACACAAAAGTACTTTCCTTAATTACTTAAGATCCCATGTAAACACTCTGAAAACACCTTATGGAGAAAGAAGAGAAAGAAGCTGAAGGAAGTCCTAGGGGAAAGAGCAAAGCTTGGGCTGGATTCTCGTCTCCCATCCTTTTTACAGCCCTGTGTGTGATGAACTGAACTTCCTTCTCACTGAAGACCAGGATATGATCTTGCATTTCTCAACACACTCTTAGAGCTGCTGAATAATCAGTTCAAGAATAAAAGAGCATTTCTGCCTCTCAGGTTGAGGGTTTTTTTTTTTTTTGCTGCAACCTAACTAGGTGACTAATTCCTACCCTACTGCCAGAGAATGCAGAAATCCTAGGAAAGGACTTTGATTTTCCACAGCCATTGCCCTGCCAGTCTCTTGGGCAGAAATTTGCTTCTGAGCAACACCTTCCCGTAACCTTAGGATGCTTTTCAGATCCACGTCTCCTTCCTCACTGCTGCAGAAGTCAATCAACAACAATCAAGTTGCACACAGAAGGGCATGAGTCCTGTAAAAACCAGAAACATATCACCTATAAAAATAACTATCTGGTCCCCAGACTCAGGTGGGCATTTTTCAGAGATGCACAAAGTGATGGAACTACATGGGTTCAAAACTGAAGGCCAGAGAGGGGTGATGCTGCTAAGCAAGAGAAGCTGTTCTCACTGACTGGTAAGACACATCACTTCAAGAGCTGAAACTCATTTCTGCACTGTTGACTTTGTGCTGTATGGGTCCAGGCAAGAACATGAAACCTCAACCAGAGGTTATCTGAAATCCACTGCCTTTTTTTGGCTGAATCGGGCCTGATTGATGTGGTCCCTAAAGATACTGGTATCTGTGAGAAGTGATTCTCCTGACTGCAGCTCATCACAGGCACATTTTACAAACTGCAGGGGCTCCAGCTAACCTCTCTGCTCCACCACGGAATAAAGTCAATTCTGCTAAGAGTGCTGATAGTCCGGACAAGTAAAAGACTTCTTTTCTGTTTCTATGGTTGCAACAGCCCTTAAGAAAGATATAAATTTCCCTGCAACAACTAACTGCATATTCATTTTAAGGTAGATCTAGTTCCAGATTCCTGAGACAGAACCCTCTACCTGTTCCCAACCCCACAAAGCCAGAGCAGCAATATAGAAAATTTCTAATCTCAACAGAATTCAGTGAGCAGCATGATTGATTTGGTAAATAAACAAACAAAAAAAAGAAACCCACCAAAAAAAAAAACCCCACAGCAAATTTTCAGCCTCTATGTACAAAACCAATGCAAACAAGTGGAACATTCTAGTTATATTTTGTAAAACACATGTTTGGGATCAACAAAACATCAAACATCCAGACCCTAGATTACAAAAGAGATCTATTGCCATCTAATTGTCAACCCCAAGTTTAGACAGTCCTTGTCGGAAATCATGTAATTCATCTATCTTCCCATCTAGTACATCTAAAAAATTCTTTAATTCAGTTTTAAGGTTGGTCTGCCTATGTTTGTTCTCTTCAACTTCTGTCCTTAGCGTTCTGACTTTCTCTTCAAGATCTTTGTTCTTTTTCTCAGCAGCCTTTAAGACAAAAGAGACAATAAGATGAATCACAGAGAAGAAGGATGAGCAGCATTTCATAAATTAAAGCAAAAAATGGCAGCTGGGCTGTGAGACTTTGCTCCAACTTCTGTAAACTGATTAACACAAGCACCTCAGAGCAACTGACATGAGCATGTCAGAGCCCACGCAGCAAAGGACACAGATTAACTGGAAAAGATGCTTTGCATCAGACTTTGTCATTTAGTTGATATCTTCAAATGCAGCTGGATTTAAATCGTGCTCTGTGCATACATTTGTGTCATTGCTACAGCTGCAGAATTAGACATTGTGCCATCAATTACATACAGAATTATCTACGGTGGTTTAACCTTGAAAAAAAACTTAGGAAACACTGTCTGAGGAATAAAGTTGCTCTATTCAGAACTTTGGGATTTATTGGTATTTTTTAAAATTCTACTTTGCCTGATGGCTTATTTATTGATTGGATTTTACTTCATCAATGAGACTGCTCATTTTTGTTCTCTTTCCATGTATTAATTTATTGCATTTCCACAAGACCTGACTCGAGGAGGTGATGCCCAAAGTCCAGCTGCTGCCCGGGGCAGGGCTCCCGAGCACCTGCCATGGGCACATGCCAGTGCTGCTGGAAAGGGCTGTCACAGCACAGGGCCACATCCCCAGGTGAACTTTCACCCTGGTGCTGAGCAGCTATGCTCATCTGCTTCTTTCTTTCCCAAAGCCTGCCCTGCTGCCACTGCAGCAATTACCCCCAGGTCTTGGGGAGTTGTTCGACACACGTGGCAGTGGTGCAGCTCCATGAGCCCAGAGCAGCAGAAACATGGGATACAGGATAGCCTGGAACTGCAGGAGATGGATGCTACATGATCCCAGACAAACCAATTTCTGCAATAGAGCTATTTCATCACTCCTGTGCTGGGAATGGCACTGTGTATTTTGCATATAATTAGCATTTTTTGTTTGTACAAACTGGAGCTCTCTTGCTTTGAAACACTGAAGTCTGAATAGAGAAATGCATACAGCTATGAGAAAAAAAAAAAAAAAAAGTAAAGGAAAGGTACCAGTTACTTTGAAACTAATTTCACTGCTAACTGTACCTGTAATTGTTCAGATACAGATTCACATTCTGACATTAGCTCTGGTATAATTTCACCCTGCTTTCGGAGCTCTTCCAGTTCCTTTGAAAACATAAAAAAAAAACTATTAGTGCAAGCTTCAATTTAGAACATAATGAAAATTTGAAAAGATGAAATGGCTTTGCATATTTTATTGTATTATGCACAGTATTTGGATGGAAAATCAAAATAACCTGTCTACATTCCAAAATTGCTAATTTTCTACAAGGATACATTTTTTCACTAAAGTTTTTACTTTGCATTTCTAAAACAGGCAATGTAATCCCACCTCTTGCATGAATTCCATGAACTATATTAATAAAATCTTAACCTAAACCATGTAACTATGCAAAAGATGTATTAAATATCAGAGAAATCTGAATGGCTGTAATGCTACAAGCAATTTATAGATGGTAGCAAAGCGCAAATTAGACAATTTCAATGACATATGACAGCAAAAAAAAAAAAAGGCCAGTGGCTTTAGCAGCTGCACATATAGAAACATCATTAGAGAACACAGGTGTAATGGGCTTTCCTCCATGGCACAGCTGTGAGAACCACCACCTTCCCCCTCCCCCAAAATCTGTATTTGGTTCTGGCCTCACTACCCAAATTGAGCAGACTTGATGAAAGGAATTAATGGAAAGAGCAACAGGAGGAATCCATATCTCTGTTGGAAATTAAAACGTCTTGAAAATAGTGCAAGATCCTCCTCCAGAAACTGCCATTAGGTGATGATCTCCAGAGAATGCAGGGGTGCACCCCTGGACTACCTGCACTTGTGCAAAGCATTTGGCACTGTTCCACACAGGAGCCTTGTCTCAAAATCAGAGAGACGTGGATTTGGTGGAGGAACCACTTGGTGGGCAAGCACCTCCTCCACGAGGAGGGTGTCAGCAGCTTCTCTTACATGGCAATGCCATGAGCACACTTCATGTGGGCTTGCATTCCAGACCATGAAAGATTACTTATGGGTAGTTTAGAGCTAATTGAGAACATGCTAATGCAAGCATGAATTTTTAAAACAAGTTAGTAAATTTTCAGTGTAAATGGAAGACGGGCTCGTAAAATTCACAGGTCAATCAATTTTCTGGTTCATTTGGTACAGTAAAAACGTGAATCTTGAGGAGAATTCTAGGAGAGAATAAGGGCTGTTATATATGCTACTGCCACAGAAAGGTTGGGAAGACAGCATTACAATTTCCTTTGAAATAAAGGGTTGAAAAACACTATATTTATGACAGTGTATCAAAATCCATCTCCCTAAACTATTTCCTTCCACCACCACAAAATCCCTTAACAGCAGAGCTTTTAAGAGCACCAGCAGAGATGCTGTAATGGCACATGGCAAACTTTACTGCACTGCTTTTCCTCTTCAGTCAGCACAGAGCATTTGGTCAGTGTGACAATGGAAAAAAAAAAGAGCTTCCCAGTATTTTCCCCACTGTTCTGGGGTTCCAAGACATCATCTTCCTTAGAAAAATTAACACCCTTAAAAAATAACATTAATGTCAAAATGACAAACTGGGGTACTCTAGATGAATCTGAATTTCTCACGCTTGGCATTAGTCCTGAGGTCAGAGCAAGACCATAAACCAGCAAAGCTGTAAACTGTGAGCCATCCAGAAAAGAAACACAAATGACAAATTATTCTCTAAATGATGTCCTTTTAATGGCAATCCTGATGTCTACAGGAATTTTTGGCATGGGGAGAGTCAAATGAATCTGCTCTCAGCACACATCTGCCTGGCACTGGGCACCAAGTTTCACCACTGGCTCTTCTACAAGGACAAGTGTTGTGTACGTAAAAGCATCCTTTTCTAACCCCTGCCAAATTACAGCGTGCAGCCACAGCACATATCACATCATGAAACCTGGATGCAGAAACACTACCAATCAAGGGACTGTACATGGAAAACCTAGAAACACGCAACACCCCAAGACATCAGGCTGCTTCTGGTGGTAGGTGAGCCACTCCATAAATCTACACCCAAGGAGAGAAGCAGACAGTCCCACTCCAACATGAACATGCTATTTCTGTGTTTAGGGCACTCACCAGCTCTTTGTCCTGAAGTTCTGTTTCCAGTTCCTGGAGACGTCTACTCAACTGTGCATTTCTTTCCTTCTCTTTATTTATTTCATTGCACTGTTCCTCCAGTTCTTCAATCTTTAAGAAATGTCAGACATTAGGTGAAATTTTTCAAATTTAAGAAAATCTGGGGCAGAACACAGCTGATGAAATGGACATGGGATCTGTTTCCTAAATCATAGCATTTGATTTACTGCAACCAAATTATCACTTCTTTCCTTCAAAAGAGTCAATTTACACATCCACTAGGAAACCCTGGGTCTGTATTTATTCTCTCTTACAGTCTCTCTTATAAGCACTCAGGAATGCACAAAACACTGAGCTGCAAAAATAAGTGGAACTGGGGATAAAATCTGCACTTCAGTCCTATGAAGCCAACACAAGGCTACAAGGAATGGGTTTTCTTAACACATTAGGAGAAGAAATCTCTTGGGGGCTGCTTATTATTCTAGCTGGTGTATGAGGGACACAACATCAAAACTTTAGGGGGAGAGCCAGTTCAGAGCAACATCTGCTGCTTTGTTCTCTCGCCCAGGGATGCGCTTTGCTCTCTCCAAACCTCCTGCTGCCAGTTCTGGACTCAGCTCCCAGGAGATGCACTTCCCACAGGCCGATGGACCAGCTCATTAAGGTATGTACTTTAATTCTCAGCTTCGTGTTGCTTTGGGATTATAACTTCCTTCATTTGGAGGTAGAGCAATATGCAAAAAATTCTGACCCAATTAATAAAGGGGAAGGAACTTCCCAGGGCACTGCAGTGGTGCAATGTGAGCACTGAGCAAGGAACTGACTTGGGGAAAACCTCAGAACCCCTCCCTGTATAGAGAAAGCACATTATACAGACAGCATTGCTGCACAGTCTGGATGGTCACCAGCATGGGGACTTTGAAGAGGCAGTAAGGTGGTGTTTTAATAATCTCCTTTTTTCTAGTACAGCATGTATTGATGAGAACAATAATAGCAGTCCCATTTTTAGAACCTTTCTGGTTCCTCACCCCAGCCAGCAAGCCCTGCTGACACCAAGTCTCCCAAATCCTGATGCAGGGAACTTTAGGTGATGCAGCAGCTCCTCTGCTCCCTCCCTGCCTGCTGTGTGCAGAGGGAAGCAGCTGCCTGAGCTCCCCATCCACCGCCCTTTCAAAGGCCAACTCCATCTGCTAACACACACAGCGGGAGAGCTGCAGAGATCCCAGAGAAAGAGCCGTGGTGGGAGCAGCTGGCTGGAAGAGCTGCTCTCCTGTGGCTGTGTTCTGCTACCTTGCCCCTCAGCTGGTCGTTCTCCTCCTTGCAGGCTGAGAACTGCTTCTTCCAGTGCTCGATGCTGGCCGCCGACTCCTGCAGGGCTGTGGACAGCCTCGCGTTGCTCTCCCGCAGCGACTGCAGCTCCGTCTCCCACTTCTTCACGTTGGATGAACTGAGAAAAACAGGACACCATGAGGTGGTTTCACCTTGTATCCCTGTGAGTTGTTATTCTTTACCTGCCTGCAAACTCCCCCACCGCGGTGCGTTCACCATTAATTTGTTGCAATAAGAGCACTCAGATGTGTGTAATTGCCTTTTGCCATTTCATTCCAACGGAGAACAAAAGCCTTAATTTGACTGTCTCTGTCAAAACAAAGGGATCCACCAGCCCCAGCAGCAGTGGCCTGTGTCAGGAACAAAAGCCCTGCTGGCAGGGCAGGCTGTAGGGTCCAGCTCCCACTTGCACACAGGGGTCTCACCCTGGCAGTGCATAGTCCCTGACACCTCCTGAGCTGTGTGGCTGCAGCACCTGGGGCTGGGCACCTGGCACCCCTGCAGCACAGCCACTCTGCACATCTGCAGATGGCACAGCAATTCCAAATGGAAGATTTCAGGGAGTTGACATGATCTATATTTGAATTTATTTTAATGCTGAGTCTTAACTATAAAAGTGTTACATAATGCTGCAGAATTAAACTACTCATTCCCCAAAGCTTTGAGCTGCAGCACAGAGCACAAGATTAGAGGGTGAACGGGAGGAAGGCTTTGAAACTCCCTGTGTGCTACTTGCTGCCTGCCTGTGGAGGTGTCTACAGCAAGAGGAATGAGCTCACATTACTGTTTGAAACAGGTTAAGCTACTGAAATGTCAATAAAGAGAGACGTTATACTTCAAACATAATATATGCAACCTTGGAATTGCTCACTTGATAATGCTGCTTACAGTGATGCTTTGTTTTTTAAATACCTTTTTAAGAGTAGCTTGATCTTGTTAGATTTTCTTTCCACTCACAGATACACATTCACATGCAAGAGGCAGACAAGGCAAGATCCCAATAGAGAATTACTCTATTTTAATATTGTAACTTTGCATATTGCAACGCCTGTATTTTCACTACAGCTGCAAATTACTCCTCTCAGCATTTTCAAATTATTTATCAAAGCAAATAGCAAAAAATGTCATTTCAAGGGGCTCTGTCCACAATTTAGAAATATCCCCTAAGACTTCCAAGTACTCTGATGAAATTATACTTCTCACTTCAACTTTTTATGGTTGAGTGCATTCCCTTTCATAATTTTAAACATCCATATCTATTTTCATCAAAGTAAGTGTAGCAAACTCAAAGAGGAAGAAAGATTGGCTTCACATGTTATCAGCAGCAATTGCTCCCCTATGGCTTTAATGTTATTTCTGTAGTTCTAAAACTTTGTAAAAGAAGATGGTTATAATAGTTGGCATCAGCAGAATAAAAGAGAGCTTATTTCTTCATAAACTACATCAGAAATAAATGAAATGAGAAATATTTCTCTGCCAGATACCAGGAGGTACTTGCTAAAATCAATTCATTCCTCCATTCTGCAGCACCATTTAAAATTAATTACAATCTGAATAATTTCTTTTAATATCATTATCCATCAGATAATTACAGCACACTTTTCCAACACAATTTAGGTTCTACAGGAACTTCACCTTTGGGCTAGAGCAATTTTTAATTTATCATTCTCAGATTTGAGATGTGCCTCAGCAGGGCCACCATGTGATGCCTTCTCGTCGTCTGTGCCATTCACACTTGAAGCTCGAGTGGAAGATGGTGTTTCACGTCCAGACTCCTGCAGCACAACACACAAACGAACACTGGGTGTCTCCTGCATCTCCTGCAAGACCACAACACCAATTTCTTTGTAATCTTGATCCCACACCACTTGGCTGAGACCTCGGCTCTCCTGGCAGAACAGTGGTAACACACACATACCCTTTTCATCTTGGCTGCAAAGCCGGTCTGTTTAAAAAGAATGAAAAAATTACAATGATACACAAATGGAAGTTTAAAGTGTTCAAAACTTAAAAAAAGTTTTTCCCCCATAAGGCTTGTGTTTTTCAAAAGTTGTTTGTTTTTTTAAGATAATGAAACAATACAACACACAAAGTACAAACAAACAAACACAGTACTGCTCCTCCAAAAAGATACTATTGACACACTGCTTGGTGCTGACCACCAACAGAGAACAAACAAAGTGAACCACAAAGAACCATGATCAAACTCTTCACAAAATGAGTATCCAAAGTCAGCCACTCAGATCCATATTTGTGGGCCCCACAAACGGGGTGGTTGCAAGACCAAAACCATTCAGCAGCTTTTCCTGCCTCCAAACATCAGCCCAGGCCAGGAACAGCTGCTGAGCAGGGTTCACTCTCACCTAAGCAATGCCCACGAAAATGCAGCCAACCCTGCAGAGAGCCTGGGCCACCAGTGCATTTCTGCAGTCTGCAGGAAACGCAGACCTCGCAGGGGCTGCGGCACTGGTGGCACCAGCTGCGCTGCCCAGGACAGGGTACTGTGCAGATACACACCACAGGCTTCTTCCAACCCCCAAAACCCCCCTGCTCCCACACCACAGCTGCCCAGGGAACACTGCACACAAAGCCAGGCAAACCAAATGCCACAGAAGTGGGCTGGACAGATGACAGAAGGATATTGATGAGTCTCATTCAGTGCCTGCTGAAGCACTACACTGACTGACTTCCCAGTGACTCAAACTGTGTTTAACAGTACAAATCAAAGGATGTATAGCTTTCCCCCTTATTGAAAAAGTTGTAACAGCTCAAGGACTGCTGAAAAAATTAGATTTAAATGAAAGTAAAGAGCATGGACAGATAAAAAATATTCTTCTGGCAATGCTAATGTCCAGCAGCTGACAATTGCCTTCAGCAATCTCCATTCTATATACTTTAAGCTGGCTGCCAG
This sequence comes from Anomalospiza imberbis, assembly GCF_031753505.1. Classification (NCBI taxonomy): domain Eukaryota; kingdom Metazoa; phylum Chordata; class Aves; order Passeriformes; family Viduidae; genus Anomalospiza; species Anomalospiza imberbis. Next base: position 9,826,302 of record NC_089693.1, on the reverse strand, counting down.
AAGCTGGCATAGTCCATTTGAAAATTTAACTTTAAATTATTTATCCTGTATGTGTACAGGTATTAAAGCTAAATTACAAACCTGTGAATGATTGCTTGAGGTTTCAATTTTCTCTTGAGATCTGTCTCTTGCAAGTTTGGCAGCTTCTTTTACTTCCTGGAACTTCTCTGCAAACTAGAAAAAGCATGAAAGACATTTATTAACATGATTTATCATCTATTAAAACATTAAGATTGCTATCTTCATATGGTATAGATGTCCAAAAGTGAACAACTAATTTTATTAATTTAGAATTTTTGGCAAGAAAAGACATTTTAGTTCTTTGGCAGGATGGTTCTTCCAAAAGAAGCGGGGGTGTATCTAAAAGAGGAACATCTCTGTAACTCTGGCCAACCACAGTAAAAGCCCATGGAGGAAAAGGAACTGTTGGTGTCCTCCTGGTTTGATTTGGTTCTGTTTATTTCCTCCCCCTTCTCTGTTTCCCTTGGTGTTGACAGTGTATTATAGACAAAGGTATTAAAGACATATGTTTGGATAAAAATAGTATAGATGTCTTCTATTCCTAAGAGCAAGTGAATTCAATTAAAGAATGCAAATAAGTTCATTTGCAGAAGGTAAGCAAGGGATTATCAACACATAGGAAAAAGGAGAAGAAGGCAGATCTCAATGTACGATAGAGTCATATGAAAACACAGCTTTTCTGCTCTAATTTTCTTATTACTTTCAAAAATAAAGGTAGAAGACTTCAGATAAAGGCTCGAATGCTTCCTGTAAGAGGGATCGATCAAACTGGGAGAGGTGAGGGAAAGGAAAGATAAAGATGGAAGGTAACAATCCCAACCTCTGTGAGTTGCTGTAGGACATCTGCTCCAAAGCCAGCCTGGCATTTTTGGAATATAAGTGTTATCACAGCCAGTCAGGGTTGCAGGGCTTCAAACAGTGTTTAGAATTTTATAAGGAGGATTACAAAGATGGAAAAAAAGGTATAATACATAAGACGTTTTTAAAATTATGATGTATCCATTATAAGAACAGGTAACTGTCCTTCAGCTAAAACTGCTTGGTCCTGCTTGCCTGTGTTTTGAAAAACTTCAAATGCTAGAAAGGCAAGATATTTTAGAGGCAAAAATATAAACAGATGTATTTATTGCACAGTTTGTGACAAAAGGATTGCCATTATATCCTTGGATAATTCAGAACACCTATGAAAAAATCGTAAATAAAAGCATGAAAAAACCATCCAAATTTACAGCTGAAGAATTGAAAGAATCATTATTCACTTAGCAATCCTGCCTTCTAATTTACAGCAGGTATTTAGCATGCTGTCTCAGTAAAATTTGGACTGTAGAGACCAATTAAACAAATTTTCTCCATTTGGTCTAAAAGCAATCTGGATTTCCACGTGTAACGCACACAAATGGCAATTTCCAACAAACACACACACATCCTGGTTAAACCCCAGGGATGAGAACATTCTGGAAGGTAAGTGATGCTCTGGGTGCACCCTGTGGTGTGTGGCAGCGCTCGTGGACGAGGATGGAGCTCTGGGATCCAGCTGCTCCTCCACCTCAGCTGACATTGCACATGCAAGGCGCGTGCCCTGGGATGGCAGCAGTTGCCATCTGATGGCATTGCAGTCACTACACGCACAAATGGCTTGATTACCTCTCCAGCACTCCACAGATCGTTAAGAACAACCACATTACATTTGTGCCTTTAGTGATTTAACTCTAACTTTACACAAAGCATCTCTCCCGCTGTGACAGAGCAGCTATAACCAGCTGATTATTTCTAAAATATTATATCAACACTAAGTTCTACATTTGTGTTTCTTGCGGATAGTGTAAGGCTGTTTTGAGTCTGTCTTTTATAATAAATCTTTCTCTTTTATGATAAATCTCTTCATCTTATGTATGAAAAATTTATGAGGGTTCTTCATGGACGATACGAAATATGAGCAGACAAAAAGAATTGGAAGTGATCTATCAAATTTTATTTTGCAGCTATCTTCGTAAAGCACACAGGAGACTGCTGTGAAAAATTATGTGAGCTGGGAAGTAAAGGACATTTTTCCACATTTCCATAATAAAAAATTGCATATGATTGAGTAACATTAATCTTCAATACTAACCCAATAATGACCTCACTGCATAAACGGTATCAGTCATGTCTCTAGTTCACCAACACATGTATTAAACACATTTGCATTTAGAACGTGATTGCTGCTCTGAGAGGGGCAGTGCCAGCCCCAGCTCTGCAGCGCTGCAGCACCCATTGCACAGGAGCAGAGCAGGAGGCTCTGGAGCCACCCAAAGCTCGAGGCTGTCTGACAGTTTGGTACAGCCACAGGGCCAAATCACCATGAGAAATCAGATTTCTCTCCAGTAACCAACTGCTTCTGCCCCAAACACAAATAATTGACAAGTAACTGCTAGCATAAAATCATGCCCCACCTCCAAGGTCTAAGCTGACTTTGAGCCATCAAACCATTACAACAAAAGGGAGTACGTAATGAAAGACAAATTCCTAATAAAAAGTGTGTTGAGTAAATTAAAACTTGGTAAGTGTGGTCTTAAGGGGCAATGAAAATCTAAATACCCAAAACCAACTACTACAGAATTCATAATGTTTCTTCTCCTTAGGTCCATGCTTGCCCTCTGGCAAAGTTACCAAAATCAGCAAAAAAAAACCCACAAAAACTGGACTAGGAGAGATGCCAACTGACTACCACCCCAACAGTCCATCATGGATTATAGGATGTGCCTTCCCACGCCCCAGCAATCTGTGTGACTAAGCTGCAACACAGAGAAGATTTGCTGCTACCAACACTTGTGAAGCCTTTTGGTCAGGCAGCTGCAGCCATGAGCGCTGCTTGATTAGGAGTCTTGGCCAGTGAAATTTAATGGGGACTCGAGGATGCTACTGCGCATTGCAGAAATTATTTAAAGGCTGTTCAAATCCACAGTCAGTTTGTCACCAGAAGAAATCTATATATATATTCAAATAGATCTCCTTAGCATTTTATACATTAAAAAGCATGATTTTGTATGCATAAATTTTAAGCTCCTGGTCTGGCATTATATTTTATGTCTCCTACTGACAAATTGTGCCAGTATCGGATGAAACAGCTGCTCCCACCCAAAGCAGGCTCATAAATATTTCATCTCCCTCTCGGTTTGCAGAAGGCTGGGTGATGTGACAGCCCCGGGGGAGCACGGCTGTGCCGTGACCCACAACACACGCGTGCTTTTCCCGTGGTTCTCCCGGGTGAGCCCTCAGCACGGGGCAGAGGGGCTCCCAACAAAACTATTTGCCCCAGAAAGTGGGCAGTGATTTGCTCTATCCCAGCCAGGGCGTGTCCAGCTCTGATGCCAGCTAGATCAGTGGCTGTGCTGTGTGCTGGGGCAGGGGCAGACTCTGCCCTGAGCTTGCTGCCCTGCACTGCAGTGACTGGCACACATGGCACACATAATGTGCAGGAGGGCAGAGAAATAAAGTCCAGGGCTTCCCAGGGGCCAGAGGCAGCTGCTTTATGATGTGCAAAGTCTGGCTTTACTGCGTTTCTCACCCATATAAATCTTTGTCCCTATGCCCTTGACTACCTGCAGCTCCTCATCTCTAGCACGGCTGCCTCAAAGCACCCTGAGTAGCAACAGGAATCCTCCTTAACCACTTGGTGTGCAGAATTCAGCACTACCTGTGCAGCACCAGCCCTGCCTTCTCACACGCACACGCCGTCACTTTCCCGTGGTTCCTGCCTCCCTTTGGCTGAAGCCACGTTTGAACAATGCCTTTCTGAGGCATGGGGTGGGAAGGGGGAAAGGAGGCTCAGCGAGTCCTGCCAAAGGGGAAAAGGACCTGAGCAGGACATCAGCTTTAAGCCCTAAGATTTTCCCAATCAATGTGAATGGTAATTAGGTTACTGGGTCACAGAATGCAGTTTTCATTAATGGCTCATGTTTAATTTGAACTGCTTTTCCCTGCAGGTATGGATTAATGCTTTAAGTATCTCAAGAGAAGCAAAGCATTAGAATGAGGCAATATCTTTTATTAGGCCAAGCAATATACTTAAAAATGCAGGCATTTTTAGGCATGCTAACCTCTTCTCCTGCCTCATTATGTTCCGTTGCTTTCAACGGACATTTTTCAGCTTTATTTATTTATATTTATTTTAAGCCAGGGCTATTGATCTCTGGTTTAGGGGAGTTTTAGTGTGCCCTTCCAATTCCTGACTAAGCACTTCAATTATTTCCCGTAAAATAGGAAAGCTTTAATTCATATCTTTTATAAGAGTATAATGATATTAATATAAAATGAAACTTGATTTTACTATTCCCAGTACACTTATATAGCTGTAATCTCACTCTAAACTCTGATCTTTCTTACTAATGGCTCAATAATTAAACTGAGAAGCACAGACAGTAAAGGAGTATCTTTATCCCATTGCTTTGCATGGTGGTAATAAACTAGGTTTTCTTGTATTTTTCAGCTAGATAACTGTCAGAGTTTTGGTTTGGTTTTTTTTTAATCATCTCAAGCTATTTTTAAAAGTGCCCCCCTTAAGCTCCCTCTCAATATTCTGACCAGAAAAAGTCTTTCTGCTGATTTGGAAAGCCTTTCATGCAAGTAGAAGGTTGTATTTTGGGCAGTGGGCTCTTCAGCAGATCACGTAGTGCAAACAAATGTACAAAGTGACCTGGGAAGAAACACAGCTGGGCTGGTGCTCTGCCTTTGCTGCTTTAGACACCACAAGAAACACCTTCTTCTCCTGACCCTTTTCTTATTAAAGCACAGGAGAGGACAGCAACCTGAGAGGCTGTGGCATGCCCAAGGACACGCTGCTGAGGTCACTTTTGAAGCCCAGTGCCAAGCAGCCAATGCCTCAGGAGTCAAGTATGTGTGAGATAAGTAGGGCTTTATACCACATGAACAAACAACCATCTCAGCTGCTTGATAAGCACTTGTCAAAACCACTACTCCAATGACAGAGGAGTATTTTCAGGTGCTGGTTATTCAGAACAAGAGGCTGCTCTAGCCTTTTCAAGCCTGCTAACGCACCCAGTGCCTAGTCCAGGGAAGTGTTTCATTAATACCAAACTCAGGATTAAGGGTTTGGTGCTAATGCAGAGGCAGTTTTGTCAGCAAGCCTGACATCAGCTCGCCCTGGCTACTGCAGCAGCAGCACGCACAGCCACCCACAGGCAGTGGTAATTCCAGAGATGGTAATTCTGCTGATTCCAGAGATGAGGACCTGCAGTGCTGAGGAGGACCTGCAGTAACACACAGGTTGGAGATGTGCTGCTCTGCACTAACAAGAAGCAAGACAGCCTTTGCAGCCCCCCAGTGAGCCCTGATACCTTGGTCAGCTGCTGCTCGGAGGGGAAGCCCAGCCCGAAGACGGTGTTGGCTCTGCTGTCTGCCCACTGCCCGAACTTCTGCGACGTTTTAGTGAAGGTCATGTTGGGGGTGATGGTGCTGTTTATGATCACCTGGTCACAGACAAAGCAAAAAATATGAATTAAAACATGCAAGTCACATCGGAAATGCATATCCTAGCAACGGTATCATCCACAGCAATTAGCAGGCTAAATTGGGAAATTGCTGTGTTCAGAAGATTTTTTTTTTTCCAAAATAAAACAGTTGTTTTCTTGTCTTAGTTCTTGCAGGAGTTCTGATGCTTTGTCTTGTTTTTCAAAGTACCATCACAGCCCTGCAGTTAAACATAGCTGCAGGAATGTCACTGAACTCAAAGCAGGGTCAGGAGGCACAAAACTACCCTGGCAGAAATGCAGAAATCTTTTTTTTTTTTTTGCATTAGGAAGCCCTACAGCCACTGCACCAACAGGTACCTACTTGAGGCCTTCAAGCAGGGCACCACCAGTAATACCTGAACTCAGACCTGAAGGGCAGAGAGATATTTCTGCATATTTCCATTTGTCCTCAGGCCTCCACAAGTAGGATGCCAGAGACATATCAGAAGTTTCAAACAAAGCCAGATAATAAAAAACAAGACAAGGAGAAGCTAATAGCTTGACAGGGAGTTTAACTTGGGAGGGGTGGTGAAGCACATCACCAGCAATGCATATGCAGTATCAAATTTGGGCCTTGGAACAAATACATTTTAACTAATATCTGCTTCATCACCAGCAACCCTGAAAGCAACAGTGATTCTTGTAATTAAAGAAATAGCCAACAAGAGGAAGGCTGGTGGATGAAGTCTGAGGAACTTAGTGGAGCAAATACAAAATGTAATCTTGCTAAGAGGAATGAGGTACTTGTCAGTTCATTATCAAAAATCTTAACTTTATTTTCAAGATACATCATTATATTAGTCTAGCGACTTCTTCCCCTGGAAATTAATTCATGTACAATGTTCTTTCTGCTAGCAGAACAAGAGCTTTCTTTAGTAATGCGTACCATCATTTCCAAAATGCAAATTATGCAGTAATTAAGCCCAATCTGTGGGACAGTTTAATTAACATGATCAGGAAGTATCCTGGCAACATCATTTACTATGTATTCCAAGCAGTTTTTTCCTAAGCTATCATTTACATTTAGCAAAAAGTGTAAATTAAATTTACCAGAGGAAGATCCTTACTTGCTTCCATCCCCTCCCTGACTTCGGACCACTGTGCTGACACTTTATTTGCTTTCTTAAAAATTACTCAACTTATTTCCCTCCTTTTGCATCATCACTTTCAAACAAACCTACGATTTTCTGCCATTCCCCACCACTGGAAGTTCAACCAGAAGGATCAAGACAGAGGAGAGCCAGGTGAGTGGTACCCCTGAAACTGTCCTGTGCTTGGGAACAATCAGGCCAAGAAAGGGGAGAGGTGACCCTGCAACCAGCACAGGTCAACATCAACATTCTGTTCAGACAACACAGAAGTTGTGGCTGCTCCATCCCTGGAGTGTTCAAGGCCAGGTTGGATGGAGCTCTGAGCAGCCTGGTCTGGTGGAAGGTGTCCCTGCCCATGGCAGGGGGCTGGAACTGGGGGGTTCCTCAGGTCCTTTTAACCTAAACCACTCTGTGATCAGTTCTCAGGGTCAAAACATCTCCTTGAGTGGCCAGTGCACAGGCAGAGGTATGAGCAAAGCTGCCCAGATGTGTTCTCCTACAGCTATGTTGTGCCATAGGAACAGCCAACATAAAAGCTAAATGTCATCTCAGTCATGTAAATCAAAAGAAAATCAGAGATTTTATGTAGGGGTTTGACAACGCAAAGGGACTGTGATAATGCAAGGATTGCATGAAGAGTCAAAATAACAGGAAGAAAAGCTACCACCAACCCCAAAATTCAGGGTGCTTCCCAGGAACTTTAAAGAAATTGCTATATGTACATTTCTGCTTTAAAAAAAATCTTACATCGGACAGATGAACCACTTACAAATGTCTAGCTTCTCAAGTTACAGAATTTATTTTAAAAACTATAAAATTCCCAGAAATTTCAAGTCAGAGAAAGTATTATTTCAGTCCTGCTGTGCCTATCAACTTAGACATCTGGGGGAAAAAAAATAAAAAAGTGACCAGTTTGATTGAAAGGCAAAAACTTCACTCACTGATAGCTGACCCTGAGAAGAATAAAATTCCTCCACACCTCCTACAAGGATCATTAAGAAAATACAAACATATTAAAAAACCACACTAAAGTTATCTTTTACAACACAGTTCAATATTATGAGACGTGATAAAAGGAATAACGAAGGCTGCAAACTGTAAACCAAAGAACTCCTTATTGAGCAATGAAATGCACTACATTAGCTGAGCACCTTAGAAGTTCATTTTTTTTTCTATGGCCAGTGGAGAATCCAAGGAAAGGTTGTGGTGAGCACACACTTCTGAGAAAGTGACAGTTCATCTGTTAAATTTATAATAAGCTGCTATTAGTGAAACTGCCTGGAAGCTGTCTCTACCTTTCCCTTCAAATCCTCCTCTGTCAGTCAGCCACTCCAGAAATGCTGCATTCCTACAGAGAAGTGAAAACCTAAGCAGAAGCCTAGGAGATTAAATCAGATCTCATGTTTCTGTGAGTTCAGAGGAGAAGGATGCTGTGGGTACAACGCGCTTATTCACCCGCTCCTCCTGCCCATCCTCACCCCATCTGTACGTTCACTTCCCCAGCTCTGGCCATCATTTCAGAGCAGTGACACTCCTCTGCCAAGGGAACAATCACGTTGGCTGTGTTTAGGAGAAAGAAAGGGTGCTGTGATTTCAAAGAACAATGAACACTGAGGCTTGCAGGTGCTCCTGCCAGGTAACCCAGCTTGTCCCCAATCCTGTGGCGAGGTCACCCTCGGCTCTTTGGGACCAGGAGAGTGTTCCCCACCACTCCTCCATCCTCTGGGCAGATGGTCTCAGCTGGGGCAGGAGGCAGGGGGAAGCATTTGTGCCCACCACAATGGGAAAGGTCAAATAAACTGGGAAATTTTTCTTTTCTTTTCTTTTTTTTTTTTTTTTTTGTGAAAGTATAAGCCAGAATTTTCAAATTTCAAAAGAAGGAGAGAAGTAAAAGGGCACTATTTTGCTGCAGGCAGGATAAGCCACCCGGCTCTTTTCCATCCCTACCTGCAATCCAGCATGATAATTCTATAAGAAAAGGCCACTCATCAATTTAAATGAGACCTTATGAAATACTTTGCATTTGGTCCTCATTTGTATAATACACACACAGTGAAATTCCAGCTGCACCATAAAATGGAATAAACTTGTGGACTTTCATCCAGGATAATGGATTCAGAAGACAAACTACTCTCTAATCAAATGCAATCAATCCCTGAAGTGGTTAAGGAGTTCTCCCTAAAGAGAAGAGAAGCATAATATAATAAGCACCTTACAGAATAATAAACCCATTCATCATCCTCAGTTGTCTACATGTTTTTTTAAAAATCTGCCTTTGCACTCACCTACATGCAAATGTATCAGATGGCAAACATTCCTGACACACCTGCATGAGCCAAGCAAGATCTCATACTAATTTCCCTTCCTCTGGGAGAAAATCAAATCTGAGATACACATTTTTATCTGAAGATGACACAGAAGCATGTTCACAGCACAAGGTAGCGCTACCTCACCCAGAAATGACTCCAGACATTTAGGAACGCACTGGGTACATTCATCAGATAAAAGTGAATGCAAATAGGCTGGTGTAGAGCAGAACATTCACCGGCTGGAACACACCCATCCTGCTGCCTTCCCACGGAGAGAAACTGCCAAATAAATCAAGAAGGAAGAGGTCACAAGACGACCTGAGTGCGTAGAAGGAGAAAAACGTGCTGGCAGCTCCCGCTGCTCACAATGTGTGAGCAGAGCCCACAAATGCAGCTGCTGCTTCTTCCAGGGGGACACTTGCAGAATCTGAAGGGCTCCACTCCCGCACACCCCGCACCACAGCAGTGCACCGAGGGGGAGAAGCCAATGTGGCTCCTGGAAATGCACTTGGGCAAGCTGCTGCCTCGTTAGCACGGGGCGAGCGGGCACGCTGCACAGCTCCAAGGCGAGGAGAGCAGCGACTGCAGAGGGCATCTGGCAGAGCCACTGGCACTGCCCCGAGCAGGAGGAGCAGGACAGGATGAACACACGGGCAGGAATCTGCCAGGACACGCACCCAAGGGGTGATGAGCCATGTCAGCCAGCCCTGCCGCCAGCTCCTCTGCCTAGGAAAAGACTGAAATAACAGCTATGAAATAGCTAATCAGTGTATTGGCCAACGTATTTTCAAACTGTGTTATATTAAATCAGAAAAGGACACCTTATTCTAGGACTAGAGTGCCAGATTAGGAATGATTCTGGAATTTCCCCTTTAAATTCACATCACCTGTTACTCTGAAATAACCACACCTCCAGAAAAGCCCCAAGGCTCCAAGCCATAAGATCTGCTCTTTAAGACTACACTAAAACCTCCCCATTTCATTTTCACACCTCTGAATATGTGCTTCCAGTTTGCAGCCCTTGCGAAATTTAATTTCCTCAACCCACCAGGCTGCTAATCTTCAGTAAAGATGTATCCCAGTCTAAAAACAGAATGGCAGAAGGAAAGAAGCTGCTAATCCTCTGGCCAGAGCTATCACAGGCTCAGCAGGTTCTTCCAGCTCATCAAGTCGACATGAATCAGAAGGGCTTGTGACACAGGATGTGAAGACGAGGAGTCAGAGGTGGATTTACAGACAAATTCTTCCTTTATCACAAATATTCACCAACACTTCTGTGGAATTAACCCACCTACATTTCCATGATCTGTATTATCCTTTACACTATCTACCATATTTCCTACCCTAGCCTCTAGACAGAATGTAACACTTTTCACCAGGATGTCACTTGTGATAAACTTCTCATCTCATTTCAAGTCCTAGAAAGCCAGTGCATACACACACATTGTTAATCAAAACAGTGGTAATAAAGGGAAAAAAGAGAGTCCCTTGCTGAGACCACCAAGCTGAGTAAAGCCAGGGAAGCACAAACACACACAAAACCAAAAACAGCAATGGCACTTGCTGCACCTGACACAGACATGGCACATTTCCTGGGACAGGCTGAGGGTATGGAATAACTAGACCGGGAGCACTGTAAGTGTACATTAAGAAGAGCACTGAGTTTCTCCACTTTGCTCTTCCTCCTGCTCCACTCCCCCATGGGTGCACGCGGGGGAACTGAGCACAGAGCAGGCACAGCTGGCAGGAGCCACGGCCAGGCTCTTGCTCTGGTTACCCTTCCCTTACCCCTACACTGCAGGGAGCCTGGCCTGCTGCTGCTTCTCAAGAGTTTCTGTTCTGCACAGTTAACCAGGACAGCAGCTCTTTCTGTTCTACACAGGACGGCAGCTATTTCACCCATCACTGGACTCCAAGATCTTCCACTGCTACACCGGGTGTTCCTGCTGGAGGTGGGAGTGGAAGAGGAATCACAAAAGTTCTTGTGAAGAGGGAGACACCAGGACATCCTGCAAGACACCCAGGACTTGCTGCAGCCCTTGGCATATGCCTCCCACCCTGAGCTCCCTCTGCAGAGAGGAGACTCCTTGTATGGGTAAAGCCTCTCATGTGCTGCTGCTGCTTGTTTTATGGGGAAAAGGGTCATTTCCACAGATGCACATAGTGCTTTTTTTCTCTTAAATTGCCTTGCATCCCCAGGATAATTCCATGAATTATGAGGTTCATTTTTAACCCCGCAACCCAACAAATCAAAAAAAATCGCATACAATTCTTGTCCTTATTCATAAACAGAGATGTAAAAATAGCCCCCCCAACAAAAAAGACTAATAACTGTTTTTCCTCTGACAAAATACCTCTGTTGCAAAGCCCTCACTAGGAACCTGTCTAAATGCAACAAAAGTGGGTTCATGATTGTGTGACTTCTATTAAGTAAATCTCCTGCTACACCTACTCCATTGCTCTCTTTTTCTTCCCAAGGTAATTAACATCTCTGCAGAGTTGGCTTCCCACCTCCTCCATCCAGTCTAAATCTCTAAAATCTCCTATTTTTGCTTTGACATCTGACTAGAATTTTTTTTCCTTTTAGGCACAGCACACACATCCACCCACCCACAGGATTCGAAGCACCAGCAGCTGTTTCATGAAGAAAATCTACAGCAAGGGTTTTTAAACCCCCTGGAACAAATTGTTACCCAGGAATTTCATGCAACAATTTACAAAATATATAAAGCAAGATGCTTGCGTATTATTTTCATATGAGAAATAAGATTCCTAACTTATCAGAAAAAGTGAGAAGGATACAGTGTAGACTGTTTTTTTTCCTGGTGACTAATATTGAGGTGAGGGAGAAGGCTGCTTTGACTACAATTATAAAAAATCATAAAACTTCCCATAGACATGTCATATTTACATTTTGGAAGATTTAATAAAAGCATATAATCTTTGTGTGCAGTATAACCACATCCCTAAGTTAATTATTTAAGCACTGATCATTTTCTGCATTTTTCAAGTTTATGACAACAGCCTCACTTAAGCCTGGAGGTCCCTTTTGAAAGGCAGAAATGGCACACCCACACAGCATCATTAAAGACTCCTCTGCTCTTTAACAACCTACACACCCTGGGAGTGGTCAGCAATAGGATAGTTTAGTTCCTCTTCAAAATGTGGAAAAGCTGTCCCTTGGCATGAGCAATGGCCATGACGGACAGGTGCATTATTTTTAAGAGGTAAAAGGATGCCCAAGTTTCTTTACAAAGACATCATATGGTCTCAAAGACCTCTTGGCACATTCAGGTCCTGCACGTCACACTTGAGTCGGGTGATCAGAAACCACTCTGAGTGGGCCAGTTACTGAAACACTAGTTTTGGCACAGGTTTTCTGAGTAATTTTACAGAGGGGTTTTAAAAAGGAGAAATCGACCCAGACCAAAGTTTCCCTACTTGCTGGTAAGTGATACAGCAAGAGATCCTTAGCATGGATTTGCATATTTTCTTTTTAGTGAGTAACAAATTTCATTTCTGGAAAGGTCTTTGCAATCTCCTGGATTCAGCTTTGTGTGGTCTTTCCAGAGCCAGTGACAAACACACAACACACATATCAAGCAGAAAAATGAGCCAGATAGGAACAAACAGTGGCAGATGTGCTTCTGCTCTTCTGTCAAGGATACAGCTGTTGACAGCATTCTGGTATGTTTTCTCCTAAGCTTACTAACCAGCTTCTGAAGGATTTACTTCCAGAAATAATCCAGGAAATGAACTGAGAATTTTTCACATTTCAAAGTTAATAACTTGGAAAGAGATTAATATAGAAATGTTTAAGTGGTATGAGTTCTACAGCTCTGGACTTTAATTTTTTTCTAAACCAGAACACAACCTCAGGAGATGATCATGATTTCTGGTTGATTCAATCTCAAGTGACACACCAAATTTTCTGGCATTTACTTTGCTCCCTTGCTTAGCTTTTGACAAGCTCACTTTTTCATCTGGAGTTCTAAGTCTTTTTTTTTGTGCAAACATTTTTAACTTTTCCTTCTATCCTTGGCTCATCTCCACCAGTATTACTAGTTCTGAAATTCCTACTGCAGCTAAGCCCTAACCATTTTTTCTCATCCTCTGAATACTCAAAGACCTGTTCACACAAGTGCACCCAATATAACCAGCTCTAGCTATCCAAACCTGTCTTAGCAACTGTTGGACAATTCTCCTGCAGACTCAACTCCAGGTCCTTTCCTCCCAATTATTAAACCCTGCACCTCCCCTCAGCCTGAATTTCTGAATACTTGATATCACCTTAAGCAAACAAAAGATGATGCAAGTGAATAGTCTCATCCTTGGCTGACAGCTCTGCTTCTCCCTTCTGCTGTATTTCTCCCTCACCAAATTACAAAGAAGACGTTCTCAAGTTTGAATGTTGAGAGAGAAACCAAAACTCAAGCAGCTTTAATCAAGCCAAGTACACCCCTGGCACAGACAACACAAATATTTTCAGACCATCAGAGACTGTTGTTTTCCTTAATTTCCTTCACTCTTACATCAAAGATGTCTTTGAGAGGATTATGAAGTCATGGTCTATGGAGCAGAAGGATCCAGCACACACCTCACTTTGCTCACACCAGACACTGATCCTCATGTTAAAATGTCCATTTCCTTTCCTACTTGAGTCTGTCCTACTCCAGCTTCCCCTACCCCCAACATTCCCATTTGTCTTTGATACTCCACAGGACCCTTTGGAGCATGACACTTGGGGCACACCCCACACAGACCCTCCTGCCTTGCCCCCCAGGGCTGCAGCTGCCCCTACCTTGACCCAGAGAAGCAAACCCTACCTAGAAGGCATCAGCATCACCCACTGATGGCAATTTCTCCTTAAATTGGGAGTTCTCTCAGAATCATCCCAACTGAGGCCAAAAAAAAAAAAAAACCTGGAAGTTGCATCATCACAACTTTAACACCTTTAAATGAAATCAGAAAATAGCTATTAAAAATATCAATTATTTACTGCAAGTTGTTTAACTGTATGAGTGAAAGACAGTTCCAGTGTAGGCTAGGCTGGTGGGCTTTGCCTCAGGCCAGGACAGATCTTCTGCTCTCAATGTGATCATTGTACAAAAAGAAGGAGAATGTCTCTGCAAAAGGAGCAGCTGCTCCTCAGAGAGCAGTTCGAGCCAGTTTCACTAGTTACAGAACAACATGACCAAAAGGCACCACAAACAGCAGCTTGAGATTCCTCAAGCATCTTTTACAAAGTCTTTTGTTTAGCACTACTGGTATCAGAACAGGTCTCCAGCAGATGAGCCTGGGAAATCTGAACCAGGAAAAGTACAAACCACACCTGGTGAGACTGGTGAAATGACACCAAATTACTTCAAAGGCTTTAGTTTGGATTAACAGTATATACACACTGATACGATTGCAGTTGTTCTGTCTCAGAATTCACCTATCCTGTTTTTATATATTCTGTTATCTATTTGGGATGGTCCTGTGCAGAGCCAAGAGTTGAAACTGATGAGCCTTGTGGGTCCTTTCTAACACAGGATATTTAATGATTCTGTGATTACATAATGTATATAGGAAATCATAAACCCACAACTAATGTTTTTACTTAATATTCTTCTCAGTAGCATAAAAGCAATGAGATGTTTATTGTAACATGCACAAAAACTGCATGCTGGAAGACAGGACTATGCACTAAAATTGCATTTTATACCATATTTTGAGTATAATTTTTATTTAGGGCATTAATTAGTTCCATCTGTTGACTCTGATATCATCTACAGTGCTTGAATTCACCTTGAAATTAGCCCAATAGTTCATGAAACAACACACTATGAAAAAGAGGGGATAAAGGCCATCCAATATGCTTAAATTTCTGTATTACAGTAATCAGCCAGACCAGTATTGGAAATCTTCTTTTACAACATATGGACAAGAAGGCACAAATACTGGATCAGTGAAATCAGACTTTCAGAGGTCAAAACCTGGACTCCTTTGCACTGGTCTGCCCTAATGCAGTGGCACTCTTAAGCAATGTCACATGCTGCCTTTTGAGGAAAGGCCATCAGAGTGTCACATGCTGCCTTTAGATGAAAGGTCCTTTCCATGCTGGTTCTCAGTGTCAGACATTTAAGTAATACTGAGCCCATACTCCTCCCCCTCCCCAGTCCATGTTTTATGGCTGGCATGCTTTCTGGGACCACCTGAAAAGATTTCTCACCCAGCCTGGAAGAAACAAGAGGGCAAAAAGAGCAATGCAGAAGAAGCTTTAGGGGAAGAAAAAAAAAAAAAAAAAGAAATCTGTCTCAGTTATCCATTGGTGAAAAAAACTCTTTGAGAAGATGGAATAAAAAATATTTTATTTTAATCAGATTTTACTAGCAGGGTCTCTCTGGAAATCATAGTCCTGCCAGTGCTGCAGTCAGCAAAATAATTTTCAGGGTGAGGAGTGGGAGCTCTTGGCATTTGAGCAGGCAAAGGGCAGCTGGCTGGGACTCCAGCAGCACCACACTCCTCTGGGCTACAGCACACGGCACTCCTGACAAGCAAGGGCCATAAATAAAACTAGGGCAGGCAAAACTAGGAATCAAAGAATCTCCCTCCCTTTGACAAAACACACACAAATACCCTCACCCACACCTTTCAAAATCATAGCATTTTAGCATTTATCTATAGACATTAAAAGAAAAGCCAACACACCACTTTGTAAGGTCACTTTTCATTTACTTTTACACCCCTTTATCTTTGGCTACCCCAAGGCTGTAAAACATCCTCTATCGTTCCACTACAAAACTATTAAACCTGAAAAATCAGGTAGTTAAAAAACTTAGGTATTTAAGAAAAGATAGGCATTAAAAAAAAAAAAAAACAACCACCCTATATCACTGCACTTAATTCATCGGGTACGAGCCTGGTGAGCACACACTGACACTCTGAATGCCAAGTGAGAAGCCAATATTTTGATTGTTGCTGCCACACATTATCACAAATCATACCCATGAGGTCCTAGAGGCAGAGTTAAATGCTGCCACACCAACGCAGACCCCTGGTGAGGTACAAACTGCCAGAAGCCTTTTATAATTCAGTGCCAAAAATTTTGTAATATATAAATTACTTGGTGGGCTTTTTTTCCTGTGAAAGAGTTGCTATTGGTTTAATGGCTGAATTTACGTCAATGGAAAAAAAAAAAAGAATGAAAATATCTAGTCAGATAAAGGAATTTCATCTGTGGTACCATACCCTGTAATTGTTTTCCTTTGAAAGAAAAGATTCTGAAATCTAAGAGTCACCTTTTGGCAAAATACTCTAGGATATTTTTAACAACTATGCCTTAAAATAATTCCTTTTCCGTGGGCAAAGAAAAAGATCTGTTTTGAGCCTCTGAACACATCACTGGAAGAACTCAATTTCCTCTTTGTGTGCTGAGGACACCTGCCTCCAGTCGTGACAAGAAAAGTGTGGTTATAAAGAGGTGGGCAGCTATTAAATTAGGTAGCAATTAGTTCCCTGGGACAGGAACTGAGAAAGCCAGGAATACATCAACTATTAGCAGATTTACATATCAGCCCTTCTTACCTCCCTAAATATCTGCTGCCACAGGCTGCTGGGGCTGTGTCCCTGCCAGCCTCATTGTCCTCTGTAAATCACACCGTCCCCTGCATAGATGCCACTTGATCAAACAGCTTCATCACACCATATAATGTACTGTATTCACTTTGGGGGACACTATGTGAATACCGATTGGCAAAATTTGGCCCATATTCTTATTCTTACTAATTGCAACTTACTTCAGAAACAGACCCACTGATTTTGCTTTCCCAGCACAGCAATTTTTCTGGTTCTCCCTTCAATACTTTCACACACTTATGCCCAACTTAGCTGCTGATCTCCAATATTTGAGGTAATTATCAGGTAATAAACTCTTAAATGAACTAGTAACTGGGAATGAGTGTCAGCTGACTGTTTTTTTCCTCTGAAGCACAGTTTTTACTTCTTTATTGTGTATTTTCCACGATTACTCTTGCAATGTAGTCATTTTGTAAAGCCTGATTTTAATTTTTTTCTAGTCATCTGTTTAATCATCTCTCAGAGACAACTGGGGACTGGCATCTGCGATGACTCTTGCTGCGTCACTTTTCTTTGCTGCTGCCAGCTCAGTATGTCTCACTATGCACTTTATTGCTGGCTATTAATTTTTAAGCTAGCTTTATGTTCCTTATTAACAGCACATTTCTCAAAAGAGAAAAATTATGTTGCTGCAATCCCAAGTTTTATAGAAATACAACGTGAACATCTGAAAAGAGAGCAGAGGCTTGTTTCTGAGGGATTATATTTCCATCTCAAATTCCTTTCTCTCTATACTGTTTGGATAACATGTAATTTAGTTTATAAAAAATAAATAAACCCACCAACCAGGGTACTAAAATGCATTATTCCTGAGGATGACAGAGGCTATTGGTCTGCATAATTTTCATACTGTCAAACTTCCTTTTGGCCTCCAAAAGGCAAGCCAATGTAGGCCACTTTTAATGAGGAGCCCTGTGTGTGGCTTTCCCCACACACTGCACAGCAATCGGGCACTTACAAGTTCACGTTCTCCCTGCATCATTACCATATTTTGTCTTCTTTCAATAGGGTTGACTTTTGTTCACAACACTGGGCACTTTCATATGGTGAAGTCTCTTGGCTGCCTCATTAACTCTGAATCAGTGTGTGCCCTTGCATTTTACTGTATCATTTCCTCCGGCATTCATTATGCTGCAGCTAGCCTCTAGCCAGAAACTTCTTAAAACATGATGAAATTACTTGCTTAACAACATACAAGTCAATTACAAGGCAATTAAAAGATATACTAATCTATTCCCTTGTTTGGTCATGGCATCTTGGTTAAGATCATGCAGCGCATTCTCATATGGCATCTGTGAAATCTTCTGCTATAAATTGTAGGCTCCTGTCCACAGCACCTGTTTTTCTGTGAAAGACACAGGAATTAGAAGAGCTGCTGTCTTTAGCTTTGCAAACATGAGGAATGAAAGTGGTACAAGCTGTTTTGAATCTAGGCTTTCCTCTCTGCAGTGCTTCATTCCCCAGGTATTTTAATGGGTTTGTTATAGGGATGGGAGAATTCAAAAGAAACCTGGCACCTGCAGGCGTATGCTCTCTCCTGGCTGGCCTGCATATTGGACTCCTGAATTCTCCTCTGCAAGGGAAGAGTTAAGCTCCCTAGACTTCACTCTGCTTCCTATCATTACCCTACTCTCTTTCTATTCCATTTTTCTCACCATCTCCATATGCAGCATCCAGACTCTTCTTCCCCAAGGGGTAAGGTAAAGGCAGTGTTGCACTGAACTGGGCAGCAGAGCCAGGCAGCTCCTCTGCCAGCCAGGCTCACAAACCGAGTTACCAGTAAATATTGGTACTTTTAAACACATGGGCTCAGCAGTTCCCTTAATCCCCACCTTCAGCTCACTGCCCTGCACCCTGGGTGTGTGGGGACAAGGAGGAGATAGGGACAGGCTGCACCTGCTGGGAGAAGAGAGGATGGGACTGAAGGACAGGGCACTGCGGAGGGTCTGGACCTTTGAGGACAGCAGCAGCTGCCTGAGGAAGCCACTCCTGCAGGATGACAGCCCATCAGGTCAGTGCTGCATCAGGAGGGAAGAACTCATCGGGGTGACACTGCACAGCCTGCCCCGTGCTCTGCCACAGCAGCTCCAAGCTCCCCCACACACTGGCAATTCAACACTGCCCAGGGTGACATGCTGAATGCTACAAGTAAAATCAAGCTTATGTAACCAGGTGATGACCAATATATAACTGAAGTACCCTGTATTCTTGATCACTTCAAAATATTTTTATCTTTAGTATGTAATGTCAACATAAGGTAAAAAAAGAACCCCAAATTAATTCAACATCTTCATACAAGTTGGATTTAACTGAAATTTCTCTGCAAGCCAATATGAATCATGGATGTTTGTCTAAAATAAACTCTTAGAACAGCCCCTTTGCAGAGCAGACAGGGATGGAGAGTTGTAAGAGATGCATATCACTGCCTTCATTCTAGGCCCAAGTCCCTTCATTTACTTGAGTTTTAGCTTTTTTGTCCTTAAAGCAGACAACTTATGCCCACAGTGATGCTGTCACATTAATCCATCTGGTATTTGCCAACACACAGAAGACTATTCTAATGAGAAGTACAGAAAGCAGGACACCATCGTCTGAAGCTGTCTATATTCTTCCTTACAGTTCTACCCAGTTTCATTTTTGCCTGGAAAAGTAGGTCAAAACACTAAACAGTAGTTGTTTGGAGGGAAAAATGCAACTTTTAACTTCTTTGGGCATAAACACCAGGGGTTTTTTTCCCCAATTAGCACTCTTAAAATGGACAGGCAGGGTCACAGGACTCTCCAGAGGTGAGCAATGAAGGTAACATCTACTCTTGACCTGTTCCTTAATCAGCAAATTCAATACAAGAGGAATAATTTATGTGGCCAGCAATTGATTGTTGCTTGGGAAGCCCCAGGGGAGAATTCTAATCATGGCAAGCTCACCTTCCTCGGGGACATGTTAAAACAGGGGATGGGGAGGGATGTTCCTTCTGAGTGTCTTTGGAGCAGGTGACAAAGCAAAGCTGGGGTGCCCAGCCTGTTCTCTGCACACACTCTGCAGTTCTGGGCAGGACCTCTGGCTGTGGCCATACGCTGCCCCTGCAGCTCCCCCACCACATCCAGTAATTACTTTGTTTTCACTAATTGGTCTTAATGCATGCATGCACACCCACAAATCAAGTGAGCCACTGCTGTGAGTGCAGCAGTTTTGGCTTGCAAATTGCACTTGCCTGGGCTTGTAAAGCCACCAGCCCACCAGCAGCAGCCTCAGCACAAGCAAATGTGGGGGGCTCAGCTTCCCCCGGCAGGTCCCAGGGGCTGTGTGTGCCAGCTGCAAACTGCAACATTCCTGGGAATGAACTCACTGGCACAAACAGCTTTGTGATGGAGAGATATGGATGCTGTACTGGTGTCAATGAAACATTACCATCAATTAAAGCAGGCAGTAGGGCAGATTTATAAGCCAATATGTAACCAAATATAGCACAGGAGATGTTTGGAAAAACAAGTATGTGAAATAGGCATGACAAATAGAAAAGCTTTATTAAGGGATGATTTCTGTGATCTCTATCTCCCAGAACAGTGATATTTTAACATCCTTATCCAAACAGGAACACAGATAAAAAGGCTGTAAACTCATCTTGTTACCCTGTGGTTTGTGCTCTGACAGAAAAGACCGATGATTTTTGTACATGAGCAAAATATTTTCATTTATACCTCTGATTGGGGTCTGCTAGGGCAAAGTTGTCACCTACCAAGTGACTTTGCAGGGACTAATCAGAGGGATAAATGTAGTTTGTAATAAAAACAGTTGTCTGAGCAACCTATTCAGACCAACTGATTTGGATTCTTACAGGAAATACTTGAGCACACTCTCTGGTAATGCAAAACAAATTAACAAAAAAGGTTGGGGGAGGAGCCTTCTTGCCTAACTTGTCACCTAAGGCTGATGAACTCCACTGCGAAAGCTTAAGAAAATTAGGTACTAAACTGTAAATAGTTCAGCCAGGCAAAAGTGAAAATGCAGCTGAGCTTTACATTGAAACCTATAGTCTGCATGTATCTGTCTCCTTGTGCCTTTTAAAAAGAACATTTTTATCACCAAAAAAGGCCTCACTCTTATCTACCCTGATATAGGTGGCTGTTTCAGATACCCTGCTACTGACTCAATTTGGACACAAAGTTCTCGGCTCACTTATCATGAAGTCAAACTCATCAGAGATAAAATCTAAGCTGGGCAAAATCACTTTTAGGGTGCCCTGTGTTTTTCCAATTACCACTACAAGTCTCCTTGGTGGGTGGTATAAAAAATGGAGCATTTATAGCATTTTAATGCAGCCCCTGTGCGTGCTCAGCCAGGGCTGACAGCCGCGCAGCCCGACCCCAGACACGCCCGGGTACCCCCGCTCCTACCTTGGCTCCATCCACGCTGATAATCCGATAGCTGTTTCTCGTGCTGTCGTAGAAGTAGGAAACAGTTACAGCCTGCTTGCTTGCAGGAACCCAGTTCTTCTTCGTGCTGGGGTCGATTTGGAAGACATGGGCTCTGGTGGTGAAGATGGGCTGTTCTCTGGAATAGGGAGGGACAGGGGAAATGGATGCATGAGTCTGCGGAAGGTGAACTGTCCCAGCAGCCCAGCCCCGAGCAGGCACACTGAAAGCACAAGGCAGAGAGCACCTGGCAATCCCCCGAAAGAAAAGGCAGAGCAGTGACACTGCCCAGCCACACTCCAGCCTTGAGTACCTTTCCTTGGCATCACTAAGTGACACTCAGCACCCTCAAGTTACTGCCACAGCCCAAGAAACAACCGGCATTTTTCTCGCCATGCTAAACTACCTCAGCACCCATCTATTCCTCACAATATTTATTTCCAGGAACGGACATTCACATGCATTCTTTCTTTCTTTCCCTATCCACATATTTTGCCAAAAGCAGCAAACCCCCACAGCTGGATTTCCTCCTGCTGACATTCCTGTGAACTGCCACCTACAGCCAGGGCTCCTCTGTGGGTGCACCAAGGACTCCAGTGACACACAGGCATGGTATAATTACTGAAATATTCATCTCTCTCCTCAGAATCCCACTGTTCTGTGGATGTGCATGAAAATTTCATTAGATACAAACCAGTCAATCAGCCTGGGAAGTGAGGGGGGACAAGAAACAGAACCAAACTCCAGCACTGATACAGATATTGCCTTTTCAGCTCTCGGTGGGTGACGCAGCACCCCCGACGTCCTGCTCCTGAACACCGGCCTTCCTCGGATGCTGCTTCTCCTCAAGAAGACTGTGCACACAATGGAGGGGTTTTGTTTTACCTTCAATGTGTGACCAAGCAAATCACACAGAAAAGCAGAGACTCAGGACCGAAAGAACCAAATGTGATACATACAAAGTCATCTGGGTTAAAGATCAGAATTAAGCCTTTCTTAAATGTCACAAAACTAAATTCACCACCAACCATAGCTTTAATCCAAGTTTAGCAGTAGAAGTGAACTGCAAAGCAAGCTCTACAGAGTTGTTAAATGCATTTTCATGCTTTTGGTTTTTAAAAGCTACACTATATTATGTTTTATATTAAGTGTACCACTCAATATATTCTTGTCCCATACAAAATATGGGAAAAGAATATGAACAGGTAATTGACAGAATTACAATAGGATCCAAAACCAATGGAACTACAACAGAGCTACTGCCCAGAAATTTAAATTAAAATCAAGGGGAGTAAATTTGCAAATATCAAACAGATCAAGTGATTTAAGAGTACAATTAGCTCAGGAAAGATGGAGTGAACTTGCAAAGCCCAGCAAGACCTCAGGAGGGAGAAAATGAGAGAGTGGTTTTCTCTTTGCATGACTTACACAAAGTTCTACATTTTTCCAGGGGCTTGCAGGTTTCTGGACAGACAGCTGTGCTGAACCATGTAAAATACTTACTCAAAATAAATTGAAATGACAATGGGACTGTCATATTACAGCTGTCAAAGAGTAGCATTTGCTTCAGTTCTCCCTTATCAGTAACTTGCTGAACCCAGCTCTCATTTCATGGGCCAGTATCAATGCCATCCTCAGCTGGGTGGAAAGAAGGGACAGGTTTCCATAACATTTTAAATACTTTCCTTATCCATTACACAGGATTAGCACTGTAACACCTACAAAGGTCATGGAGTTTGTCTGCAATAACAAATTCAGGGAGGGGAAGTTTCTCCCAAGCTGTTTAATCTCTTAAGAAATGTACATTCCTTGAGTGAAAAATAATTTTGGAATTTTTTTGCCTTTTACATAGTTCTGTATTTTCAGTTGACTCTACTAAAACCAAGGTAGTATGACCTAATATTCTAGTCTAAATATTAGGAATTTTCCTCCATACAAACCTATTCCACAAACAACTTCAATTCTGTTACATTTTCTTAACTACACCAGAGAACACTATTAAAACTATGCCTGGCTGCTCTGCAGCAGGGGCAGTAAGCATTTAAAGTAAATCTGGAGATAATAAAAGTAGAATGAAGGCAAAGGCCTCCCAACTATCTATCTATTTGCTCAGGAACCTTGACTGAAGCTGCTACTGTTGAAACAGGAGCTGTATACATACATCCAAGGGAACAAATCAATAAATAGTGAAGCTCAAGGCTGCAAACATCCATGCATGCATTCATTCTTTCGTTAAGAAGTAGAGGCAAAACCTCTGTTTCTAATCCTATGATTATCAACAACAAAAAAGCCCACCTGCATTTTGTCTTTCTGTGTCACAGTGATAGCGCGCTAGTTGATAAATTATTAAAAATAAGAAAATGCAATGTGCAAACTTAAACATTTTAAATCATTTGAGGTAGCTGATCTGTTGACCTTTAGCTGGGACTCAGATTTGGAAGGGCCAGTTGGATGCTCCACGTGCCTCTGGTCTTCCTGCCATAGATGGCTCTACAGGTCAGCAAAGCCCCCAGACTGATTTCTGACTCCCTGAGGAAGAGGAAGTACCCCCAGAACACAACCTCCTGGATTTTCTGGCGTTGTCTTTTAACAATTAAGAAAAGAAGATACGTTTCTGTGGCTGTGTGTGCCCTGCTGCAGTTCTGTGCCCCAAGGAGCCCAAAGAGCCCACGATTCAGCATCAGCACCGGGAGCTGGTGCCACCACGTTCCCACCACAGCAGGATGGCAAAGCCACCTGCAGTGACAAACTCCAGAGGCACAGCTTCAGCACTGCATCCCCAACTCCTCTGACCACTGAAGCACACACAGGCAACTATGAAACTGTGGCACTCAATTTTCAAGTGAAATGCTATATTAGGCAGTTTTAAAACCCTTCACCACGGCCCTACAGAGCCCCAAATTGAGAATGATTATTCTGTCTTACTCACTTTTAACTTTTCTACATTCAAGGAAGCACTTTACTGGTAGAGGAATGACTTTGTTTCCCAGGGTCCCTTTCCTTTTCATTTTATCAGAGATTTATCAGCTTTTATGATAAAAAACCAGCAATGCTAACTTGAGACTCCAGCAGCACATTCTGCATGGTTTAAGCCCCGTGAGCCGGTTGTTCTGTGAGGCTGCCAGTTTGCCCAGGGAGGCAGGAGCAGCAGCACTGCCAGCCAGGCTTAGACCCACACACGAAGGCAAAGAGAATTTATGAATATTTAAAATCTCATTAATTTTAACCAAAGTTTTTAATGATTGATTAAATACTCTTTAAAAATCCCAACTGCTTAAAAATCAATTTGACAGTAACATCCACTGCTCAGAGTAAAGCTGCTTGAAAAGTTGAACAGGAAAAGCAGAAAATCACACCTAACAATTCTTTATCTGGTAATATAATTTAAGACAGAAAATGCTTTTTCATTATTAAAACTGGCAAGCATGTTTCATAAATATAATTGCAATTTTCAAGTCATGGTTTTGCACATTTTAGTTGACCTTTAATTACTGTC
Source organism: Anomalospiza imberbis (assembly GCF_031753505.1). NCBI lineage: Eukaryota > Metazoa > Chordata > Aves > Passeriformes > Viduidae > Anomalospiza > Anomalospiza imberbis. The sequence goes on along the minus strand of NC_089693.1, from coordinate 9,801,843 downwards.
CTTGCTTCATAAGAGCAAAATCTCAAGTAAAAAACAACCACTCTCCTTTAATGTCATTACCCTTTTCCAAAGAATTTTTAAAGCAAACCACAAGATTCTCGAGCTAACCAAGTGCTTCACAGCTGTGTTAGATACAGTATCACTTTCTGGTTAATATACAACCATGCCAAATTTTACAAGTGTGTGACTAGCTGCAAGCCATGTGTTTTGTATTACTCTTCCTAATCAACGGCAATGAGCTCTCACTTAGGAAAAGTTCAAATTATTTAATTCAAATTTCCTTGTTTATCACTTGAATCATGAGCACAACCAGTGATTTAAATCACTTCAGCTGTAAAGAGCCCTTGCTGACTGGCAGGCAGCATCCTCTGGGCTGTGGGATGCTGGTGGCCGATGGAGCCGTGACACAGCGAGCTCCAGCTGGGCAGCACCCGGGAGAGCCAGGGATCCTGGATCCATGTGTGGGGCCACGTGGAGCCAGCTCCAGACCAGGCACTGCTGAGTGAGCACCTCTGTACTACAGCAATCCTTTGTGCTAGTAAATAAAACAAATAAAACTCACATGGGTGCCTGTGGGATCAGCACCCAGACACATTTAAATGCACCGAGTGCCCAGTGCACATCAGGTGGATGCACTGACCATAAAGTAACTAGGACAAAATAATTTTTGTAGGATCTGGAACATCAAGTATATTTGTGACAGGAGCTCTGGTACTCCATTGGAGGCAAAACCACTAATTACACTTTTTTTTAAAACTTTCACTAGCAGATCACTTAACATTTCTGGGATAAGGATTCCTACTTTACAGCACAGGATTATTTGTTGTCTCCCCACATCAACTGTAGACAACTTTGCATTAACTGTTTAATTGAAATTAAAATATTTTTTAAAAGCACATGTCTTCATGTATCTGCCATTTGGTGGAGGATGCACATGCCTGCAGAGATTTTGGAATGTGGCACTTCCTGCTACAGCCCAGCATCATGCACAAGTTGAGTTTATAATACCTGACAGAGCCAGCAGATCTGCAGTGATTTGCTGTAACAAGTATTAGATAATGAGGATCTCTCAAGAAAAAAGAGTAGATGCAAATGCAAAATCCCACTTTGTGACATATCCCCCATCACTGGTCACGATACAAAAAACTGTATTTGCTAAACACAACATGATACAATTGGTGCCAGTAGTTACTTGGATTGATCATTGCTACTATTGCCTCACAGTGCACTGAAAAGAATTAATCCTCTATGTACAAACACTGTAGTTTGGAGCGCCATTTGTATTTATTCAGATCATGGATGGAGATTTTTCTTCTATTTTAAATACTCATCTTGATGAAAGTCCAGGCCAGTTACGATGCCTAAAAATTACCTGTGAAAATAGTTTATCTGTTAACTCTATTCACTTGTGTACAGATGCAGGTCTCAAACTTTGAAAAACCAACCCCTCTCCCCGAAACACCAAAACTGAAGTAAAGGCAGGCCTGTGATGGAGACATAACTGCTGTGGGGAGAAGTTGCAGTTCATGGTGTCACTCACAGCAATTAGCACAGCGGTTGCAGTTTATACACAATATTAATCTTTGCTCCAAGCAAATATTAGAGTTTATTACCCTCCAGCCTGTTACCTCTATGCATTCAACACTTGTGCCATCCCGGATCAAATCTTTTCAGAAAAAAAGAGAACCACACAAATGGATTTCTTAATGATGACCGAGGACGAAGTTAAAGGATCCCTTCTGACATCACTGCACACACTCCAGTCAAGACAAGCGAATGTCCCTGTGCTACAAAACCAGCAAATTCAGCTGCCTCAGCCCAGTGCCCGAGACACTGGCCCCTCAACACCCATCACTGCCCAGCTCATGGCTGGGGTCAGGGACCAGCACGCAGAGCTGGGGAGAGGCAGACGCGAAATCCCTGCGGTTTTTGGATGTGGTAGCAGCAAACTGGCATTAGGAGAGCAGGCAGTTTATTCCCTTCCCAAACTGCCATATGCTAATGAATCCAGGTCACTCAGCTCTCACCAGCTGCCACAGGCAGGTTCTGGTGCCGGCTGCCAGCGCACACAACCAGCAGAGCAATGAGAGCCTGCTTCGACTTGCAAGGGTGCAAAACCCAGCATGAGGAGAGCAGGTGGGTAATGACTCCACTTTACACCTGAGGAAACGCCATGGAGAGTGAGATGGCATCCCAGGCTAACAGAGCCACTAGCAAGCCTGGAAATAAAATTCATCACCTCCTTTCCTCTCTGCAGCTTTCATTGCAGGGCAGTTTTATACCACATCCACCCAGGGAAGTTTTTGGCTATGTGAATTCAAAAGGCTAAATCAACAGCTGAATATTCACCACTCAACAAAAAAGAACTAATAGTCTGTAGAGAGCAGAGAGAAGCTCTCAGTGCATTTGACAGCTGCTCCTCCACACTGTGGAGGAAGGTGGGATGGGGTGCCTGCAAACCACCAGCCTGCAGCTCCCATTGGCCCTGCAGTGCAAACAATCCTTCCTCCTCACACTTATTTCCACAGCAAAAATCACTTTTAAGGATGGAGACATAACCCCGAGCAGCACAGGGCTGAGAGAGAGGGAGGATTTACTATCAGTTGTAAATGGGGATGGGAGAACTGGCCTGGAGTGATGGGCTGAGCTGGCAGAAGGCAATTGCACACAGGTTTTGCTGCTCTTTATTCTCTATAAATAAAAAAAACAACAAACCCACAAAACATACAGGCACCTCTGAAAGTGCCATTGTCAGTACTCAGCAGTCAAGCCCTTTGCTGCCAGGTGGCATTCCCTTCCAAAAGGGTGGAAGGTACAGGGAATGACTTCTGGAAAACCCTGGCTGCTGGGACAAAAATTACACTGCCCCTAAAAGAGACAGAAAGAGAAAAAAATAAAATTTACTCAAAGTCCTTCTTTTCAGTCTTGAAATTCCTATTTTACAGGCAGACCAAGCTCCTCATGATGTGGCTGAAGTGCTGAATTTGGCAGCAGTGTTAATCAAGGTCATGCAACTTGTTCAAATATCCAGCCATGATTCTCTGGTGCCCACTTGATATTAGATTTGATATCAACTCACCTGCAGAAATATACGAAATTCGTGAAAAAAAATCCATCTTTTTAGCTCCCTTCAGTTACAGGCATTATTATTTCAAGAGAATATAATTAGCAAAAGTGCTTCTTGCATTTTTAGGGAACATAATAGTTCCAGTTACTTAGACAAAAAAAAATTAGAATAAAACTAGCTAGCTAAAGAATTGTCTGTTAAAAGCACAGACATCAATTAAACTAATTTTTGATTTGTGGCTCAGTAAATCCAAAAAGAATAAATCTTCAGGACAAAAGCTCTCAGTATGAAAATCATTGGAACATCTGTGAGGTCTCACAACACCCCTGTGCCTTTATGAAGCCAATATCCAAATTAAAAGGCTTAACTTGGCCATTGAGGAAGCTCACACTTTATTTTGGGGCCATCTCCAGAGGTCTATTAACCTTTCAAGACACTGAATAAACACACATACACAGGTGACAGGAACTGAGAGGACCTTGAACTAATCCTCCATAGGTAAGGTTAGTTATTGGAAAAAACCAAGTTAAAGCACATGTGTATGAAACTGGTGGTGTAACTGATCATTTCAGAGTTTTTTTTTCTGAGAAGGCCTTTAAAGGGGATCCATAAATCTGCACCTCAGTAATGTCAGCACGGTCTCCCATTTGCAAAGGTGTGAATTCAAACTCTGCAAATAGGAAAAAATACTTGTAGTCTGTGTACAGCCAGCACCTTTCCCACCCTCGTGACAAATGAAGCTGGATCAGCATGTGAACAACCCCCCAAAGCCATCCTATTGCTCTGGATTGGTTAAAAATTACATCCTCTGTATTCACCCCAGCTCCAGTGGAGTTAATGCTTCCAGCACAGCCTCCTCTGTGGCACAATGTTGGCATTGTAATATTTCAGGGAGAAATGCCATTGTAAACTGAAAGTGTAAACCCTGGAGTGGAGAGAGCAGGTCCCAGGAGCAGGAGCACGTTCCCTCCCTCCCCTGCAGTCTCCATCCTGGCACAGACCAAGGGCACAAGGGGACGACCCAGATGCCCAGCTCTGGATCATGGCATGCCTGCATGGACCAAGGTCTACCCCGTGCAGCTGGCCTTGGGAAGGAATTTGTTTTGCCTTTATAAACAAGCAGAAAATTCCTCCAATGCAGTAGTGGAATCTTTATATCTTTACTTTTAATCCTTTGTACTTCTGCATGGCAGAAGGCTCAGGGTACTTTGAGGTTGTATGGGCTACTTCATGTCTATCTACAAAATGAAGAGTAAACATCAGAGGAAATATGATCTAAACACACCATACCTACAAACAGAACACTGGAGTGAAAGACCATGGGTGTGCATGTAAAACCCACTGACACCACCAGGGCAGCATCTTTATGACTTTTTCTCCTCCCATGCTATAGGAATTTGCATGGCTGATGAGGATATCTTCACACAAAGCATTCTGAAAAGCTGATTTCAATCAGTGGCGTAATCAAAGCTTCAGTATTGCAAAATAATATGATTAAACACTCCATTATTTCAAACACCACAGCACTAAGCAAATCCTTGGAGGGGAGTGCTTTTGTGTACTAATCCATGCATGTAATTATCGATATGCTTTCCCATGCCCTATTCAAATGCTCTCCCCTGAGGCTTTTCTTCCACTTACACTAGGGGAGAAAAAAAAAAAAAAAGCCAATCAGTTCAGTTTAAAGAACAAGTTGTATAACTCTTTTTGATCAACTGCCTGAAGGATCAAATAAGGAATTCTACCAGCTGTAACGTCAGAAGCAAACGATAGGGCTCTGCTCGTTCGGGTGGCCACCACCACGTGCCAGCAGCACGGGCAGGACACGGCTGTGCCCTGTGCTGGGACACGCTGCCACCCAGGCTGCTGCCAGAGCACCTGGGTCAACAACACCCTCAGCTCTGAGCACTCCACTGCAAGGAAAAGGGTGCCAACAGATGGTTTAATACAAGGCTGCACGTCTTTAATGAAACTTAAGGATGCAAAAATTAAAAGCAATTAAAGGATAAGCAATTTGCTCTGTGAGAAATTAGAAAGATGCAAAGCAATGCCCACACCAGGTTTTCAGTACAGGTGTTGACTTGCCTGTGCTGAGAACAACACCACGCTGGCAACAGCACTGCTATGTTTAAATGGATTTGATCTTACCAGCCTCCCGCTAGAGCAAATCATCCAAAAGAGAAAAATCACCAAATATGGTCCAGAGCACCAAAGACAGAGCATTAAAAACAGGAAAGAGAGGTTCCAGTGCAAGCACAGCCCCTGTGCTCACAGGGACCCCACAGCTGCAGCTGGGCAAGGCAAGGTGCTGGGCACAAAGAGGCACGGCTAGAGCCAGCCTCAGTCCCCACCCAATGCAGCTGACATCAGGCAACCTGAAAAGAAGCAGATTCCCATTTTCTGGTGATTTTAACAGACTAATAGAATTATCAGGCAGAGTGCCGTGGCTGCTGCTTGCAGCTCTCTCAGGAACTGGGGGACACAGCTCCTAGCACCCGTGGATTTCCTAGTAGCCAATAAGAGAAGGGAATGACACATTTCTTCTGCTGCAAGTTAAAAATACAAAGAAAATTTCAAACATTTAGAAGCTAACATTATTCACTTTGATCTTTAAAAATATAACACCATCTGTAGCCGTCACATTTACAGTACAGATCTCAGCTATGTACATTATTTGTTAGTATAAAAAGCTGTCAGCAGCCCCAGTACAAAACTGAGGATCCTCTGGCAATCTCCTGAGTTTCAGAGAGAACTACTAACCTGAAAAACTTAACCATCAGGTTTTTCATGAGCAACACAGTATCTACAAAACAAAAAAACCCACCACTTCCCTTGCCAACACCCCCTCCCCCAATAAATCCCTGCAACCTGCTTACACTGCAAAGTGTACATATTTGCAGGTAATATTGGGGAGAACTTACCCCAGACCTTCCTGAACCTCAACATCCACCTGTTTCTGATCCCTACAGACCTGTTCCCTGGCACTTCTGATTTCTGCATGTCAATGCCTCCACCCTTGGAGGTTACGCACAGGTTATACAAAAAATATGAGGTATGAAAGGATTTAATTGCAAGTATCAGCATTTTTCATGCTATGCAGGTCCCATAACTATAGTTAAAAAGAAAATATGCCAAAAAAATTGTATTTTCCTGTCAGCAAAGTCTCAAAAATTAGTGTGGGTTGGCTGAAAATTTGTGGAATAAACAAAACGTAGCACACATGCCTTTTATAAACTTATTATGCAAGATGAGTTTGGGTAATATGCAAAACCAAATAAAACATTCAAATTATCTTCTCGATATGCATTAGCTATTCCAAATTTAACCCCAGTTTTAAGGAGGTGACAGTCCAGAGGGGCCAGGCTGGGACACAGGCCAGGGGAGAGATTGGCAAGAGCAGTCAAAAGTCAGAACTCTTAAAATGTCAGATCATTAACAGTATTAAAACCAAAAGGCCTTGACCTTTTAAAAAAATATATTCAGTCTGCTGAAAAACTCTCTTCTCACTTTTCTGAAGTCAAACAGGAAACCTTGGAAATGAATTCTTACCTGCATGATGCTAATGATGACTTTTCTCATGTTTGTAGTATTCAGCTTTTTGTGCCTCAGAAATTAATACAACAGGAGAGGACACAGTAATTTTTTTTTTGCCTGTGATATACTCTGTCCTGCTGATATTTTTTGATTGAAAGACTGGACTTAAATCTGGCTTTGCCTTATGAAATTAAGGTCTACTAGACATTAAAAAATCCAATTAGTGCTACAAAAATTAAGGCATACCATTTCCTCAGTCTCATTTACACTAATACAGACTTTTTTCCTTTCTGTCAAGGGTGAAGGACACAGCTGAATGATGGGATTTTTTCCATCTCATTTATATACTGATGTAATAAGGGCAGACAGGTAGGCCTATGCAAGTGCTGATTTTGTCAGCAGCCCAAGTTGCCAGGACTGTGAATATTGTCACTTATAGATTGATAAATGGACTACACGGACTAATTGTATTCCAGCATCTCTGGACAGATGGCTAATCTTACAGCCATATGGTGATTATTTCCACTGAGCTGAAAGTATATTAACACTTACCAAATGTTTAAAATGATGAGATGATCTAAAATAATTTTTCCGTGAACATGGATAAAAACAAAGGGCCGGGCTGGGCTCCGTCGCAGGGTTCCCCTCTGTGCAGGCTCCAGGGCCCGCGGGGATATCGATGGAGCCGGCTGTGTGCTGGGCCTGAGCTGGAGCCCAGGGCTTTGTGAGCACTGGGTGCTCATTTCAGCTGCTCTGCATGGCCCCTGTTCAGTGCCACTCTCTGCTGGCTGCCCTAGGAGCTGGCAGCACTGAGACATGCACTTCCTTCTCCTGGTATTTCTCATTCCTTGTCTTCTCTCTGGTTGAAGAGATACTGAAGTTATTGTCCTACTTTTAAAGGTAGCCATATACTCAGCCCTGCCCCTGAAAAGCCAGTGGAGGACTGCCCAAACCCTGAACACAGGATCTCTGGAGTAGGACTGACCCAGCAATGGGCACCTGCAGCCCAAAAAGCCAACCACGTTCTGGGCTGCGTCCCGAGAACAGGGCAAGGGAGGTGACTCTGCCCCTCTACCTGCCCTCAAGAGACCCACCCGGACTACTGCATCCAGGTATGGCCCCACCGTGTAAGAAGGATGCGAAGCTGTTGGAGTGAGTCCAGAGGAGGACACACAGATGATTAGAGGGATGGAGCACCTCTCATCTGGAGACAGGCTGGGAGGGTCGGGTTTTCAGCCTTTCAGTACCTAAAGGGCTACAAGAGAGCTGGAGAAGGATTCTTTACAAGGACGTGTAGTGAAAGAACAAGGGGGAATGGCTTTAAACTGAAAGAGGGCAAGTTTAAATTACACAGGGAGAAATTCTTCCCTGTGAGGATAGTGAGGCACTGGCATAGGTTGCCCAGAGAGGTTGTGGATGCCCCATCCCTGAAAGTGTTCAGGCTGGATGAGGCTTTGAGCAACCTTGTCTAGTGGAAGGTGTCCCTGCCCATGACAGAGAGCTTAGAACTAGATCTTTAAAGTGCCTTCCAACCCAAACCATTCTGTGATTATACATGCAATAATGCATTTTGCTATCCCCATGTGTGCTCCCAAAAGAGAAATCAACTGGGAGAGGACAGAACTGTGCCCCAGCAATGCTGTGACCAGAGTGACCAGAGGCTCACCCTGCTCGCTGCCAACCCTGTAACCATTGTGAAGTTCTGCAGTGCTGCTTCAGCACCGAGCGGGCGGCTCAGCGGCTCCCCAGCTGCAGGTGGAACACACCAGGCTGGTACACACCCCTTTTATGAGTTATGCAGCAGTGAATTCACCTTTCAGAACAATGGGAGAATACACACAGGAGACCTGATCCTCTTCTGCTCTAAGTTACTGCTTATTTATACCAAACAAATGTGAGCAAAATCAGCCCAAGTTCTCCACAGATGTTTATGCTGGAATAATAAACCCATATCACACAAGTTAAATGATTTTTTGCTTTGCTTTCTGAACAAAATTCTGAATATTTGTTTGTTTTAAAATAGGATTGAAAATAATGTTTTGTGTTCTGCAGGAGTTTGTTTTGCATGGACTTTCATGATAGGAAAGTCCTTGCTAGTGGAAACAGCCACCTCCCTTGCTGGGGGTAAAAAAAGTTCACGTATCAGTTTCCCCTATTTGCCATAAGTAAAATAAAGCAAGTCAAGAGCTGGAAACTGCACTCTTCATAGTCCCTGTGATCTAAAATTAATGTCTGGTGTTGGTATGCAGAAGGATCAAGTACTTGCTCACCCACTGAGGACAAGGTGCCAACTGGTGAGAAATTCGTACTATGCTTTTCACACATTCACACTTTAGCACCCGAAGTATTAAACGGACTTCATTTTTAAGGCCTCTTTTACAGGTCTCACTAAACACAGGGGTTTTTAGGAAGCTTTACAACCCCTGAAGGGCAGCAAAAGAATGTATCAGTGGCCCATTTCTCCCCAGACAACGCAGATTAGCCCTGTGTTTTTCCACGAGCCTCCCAGCCAACACTGACCCGGGTCTGGAGCTGCTGCCACCCTGGGCTCTGGCCAGGCTGTCCCCCCAGGCAGCAGCTCACACGTCACTCCAGGGGAAGGAGAAGTGCCAAAAGGGAGATGGAAAAAGAAAGAGGGAAAAAGTAACTTAACTCCAAGGTGCAAAGTCTGGACGACCTGTCTAACTCACAGAAATCAGCTGTTCTTTAGTGGAATAACAGACAGCACTGAACTATCCCAAATCGTTCCCAGCAGTTGCGTGCCTATTTTATCTTCTGGCTGATAATTCAGAGGTCATCCTGCAAAGCAGCTGATGAGCATAAACTCTTTCCAGTACAACCTCATGTCACTTGTGCTAATTTAACAGTTATTGGGAAGGGTGTTGGAGATCACTGCAATATTACTTTGGTATTTCACAAGAGAAGCCATAAAGAGTTGTGCAATATTGCTCTCCCTCCAAAGGACAAGGATGCCAATTCATAGGCAGGGAGGAAAGACCAAGCAGGGAATGCAAAGTGGATTAGATATTTTGATTCCTTTCCAAACTCTAAGCTTAAAATATAAAAAACTTTGGCAACTTCTCCCCCATAGAATTTGAAATTCTAATTTCTAACTCAATGGAGAAAAGTTCTTGCAAAGATCTGAACAATACGTATGCAGGATTATTACTCTGCAGCTGAAAAATTCAGAACAGACCTTCCCTGTGGAGGGAAAAGCAGGTAACCACAACCACAGGAGAGGTGTTTACCCCAGGCTTAGGTCCAGCTGATGAAGAAAGCTGTCCCTAAAAAGCCCTCTGCAAAGCCAAAGGCTTTGCAGAAAAGTCTGGGGAAGAAAAGCAGGGTGAGACAGATTGCTAGGAGCATCAGGCTGCACACTACCACGCCCTTGAAAGCTGATGCATCTCCCATAATATGCAATTTTGAAGGTCTCAGAAAACACATACTCAGAACCTTCTGACTGAGGAAAGTCTTGGAGGATCACATGGAAACTTTAAAGACATTATCTGTCCTTTGGAGCTCTCAAAAGACAAAGTGGAATTTCTCATTGTACACAAATACCCATTTTCCTGCTCCAAAGCACACAGGAAGGTGAAAGAGGCGCAGAGGGGAAAGAAAATTTCCCCAGGGAAACATGGACACAGACATGCTTCTGGATCTGCCTGGGAGATGAGCAGCTTCCCATCTACCCCAAATAACTCCTAAACCAACAATTCCCTCTCTGGAGCGTGGGATCTGGTCCTTGCTTCACAGCTATTGTGTTTCATTGTAACTGAGATTACAGACTCAAGCTTCCAACTCCATTCCCTTGAATTTGGGTGGGTGGAGTGAAGTGACAGATCCCTGTTCTCAGTCAAGCCAGTTTCTGTTCTTCTTTAAAAGGACCATAAACCAAATTAGATGGGGTTTTATGAATGAGCATTTTTAGGAGACATTTTAAATACAAGTTTATGAGGAACATCTCTATAAACAACAGGCAACAGAAAATTATCTATCTCCTGTAATGGACTATGCAAGTGACAAACAGCTGTCAAACATAAAATAATCATGAAAAAAGAGAGTTGTCATTCAGCTGTGTGCTGTAAAGTTTCAGGCAACTAAATCTCCTTCATTATTTCATAAAACAATAAATTTGTCCCTATCACAGCTGGAGGAGAGGGGATTATTATGACAATCACCGAATTTAACAAGAACTGAGTACAAAGATACTTTTATCTCCTCCTTGTACAGCCAGGGGCAACAGCCATGCCCTTGCCATACACTGTGCCCATGAGCATTGCCCACTTTCTGTCCTGTCTGGGCAGAAACCTCCTGGCAGGCTAGGGAGGAATATTTCAGCTTTGGCATTTTTTTAGCAGGGGTTTGGACCACATGAGGGTGTAAGAAGGACTTTATGAGGACTTTACCTGGAAGGGGAGTGCTTTTGTGTACAGACCACACAAGATACAGACTCAGCACACGTAATACTAAGAGAGGGGGAGGAAAAAAAAAGTGAAAAAATATATAGTATGTTAGTGTTTAAGAGAGTGGGTGAAGTGGCTAGACCTCTTCCTTTGTATAAAGGTGGAAGGAGATTAAACTGACCACCTTGTGGCTCTCAAGTTATAAAATCCCACTTCCACGTCAGGACATGCTACGTAGTGGAAGAATAATCTGAACTGACAGCTCTGGGGGAAAGTTAAGCTAATGGGGACTGACGACATCACCTGCAGGATTGGCACCACATCATCCTGCATGCCAGAAACTGCTCCATCCCAAAAGGTAGGATCCTCCAAGGGCAATTGTCATCAACTCTGCAAGCCAAATCTGCCAGTGGGAGGCATGGAACAAGTTTTAAATCTGTAATTCATACAAACTCATCTATGTGATTTGTAGGACTTGGGGTGGTTGGATGACACAGGGACAACTAGGCTGTTGCCATCTTTGCACCAGTGTCTGAACTACCCACCAGAACAGAGCTCCTCCCTCGTCTTTGGATGCCACCATCTGTGAAATAACTGACAAAAAGGTGTCAGACTCTCCCCACATGTCCCACGCATCCTCCAAGCAGCCCAGAGTGCTGGCTGGGGACGTTCTGCACTTCTCATCTCAAAGAACTTCTCCACCTTCTATCAAATGCTCTTACTGAACGTTTTCAATATCACAAAACATTGTAGGTTCCCACAAACAACTGCATTTTAGACGTGTGCCACAGATTCATAGTGGGAAGCTGCAGTACAAAAGCCTGATAAAACCAGGGAATGAAACAAAGACAACAACAAAGTGTTGCTGTTACAGATTACAGAGCAACTCACCAACAGCAGAGAACTTGAGTCAGTCATTGCAACACAATTAATATGAGGGGAGACTGCTCCTTGAAGTACTACCTTTCAAAAGGAAAAGCTGTGAGTACTCCCCAGCTCTGGCTACACTGTCCTTCTTCCAGGGACAAAACAATAAGTAATTGAATACTAAAAAATAAAATGCTCACACCTCCACATATAAAATTAAGATTTCCCTTCAGAACTCAGCAAGATTAAAATTTTGTATTTTTTCCCCCCAAGAAATACAGAGGTTCCATTTCTGAAGAGAATCTACTGCAAAGCATTAAGCAAACAACAAGTATTTATTCAGTAAGCATTCATACAGCACCATTTCACAGTTCCACAAGGAAGGATCCTCAGTTCAAGCAGAAGCAGCTTTAGGAAGAAAATATTTTACAAGCTGGCTACGCATTTTTAAAGGTATTCCACAGAGGCCTTTGCTGTCTTGCTGCATTGAGGTACTAAACATTGCCTGATAAGAATGCAGTTGCAGGATTATTATTATTATTATAATGAAAATGCTAATGGAGAACAACACTGGCAGCTCTGGAGGGCTCTCCCAGGCCTCTTGATGCATAGGCAGGAAAGTGCCACTTCTACAGAAATCTTCTTTCTGAATTGCAGAAGTGTTCGAGTTTCTAAATCCTGTAGGCTGCAGTGAAGCTTCCAGATGGAAAGGAAACAGTTTGTCCCTTCAGGAATTCTTACAACTTGCATTTTGATAAGCCACGTCAAATAAATAAAATCAGATCAGTGCATGGAGGAGGCAGGAAAGGAGGGCGCAGTGCCTCTGAAGGAACAGGTCTGCACAGTAAGCAGCACTCACTGCTGCTCACACCTCCATCACCCTCTTTCTCCTCATTTCCCTCTTCAAATCCTCACACTCTTGCTCCATGATAAAGCCACTGTTGTTTTGCAGCTGAAGCTCTTGCTAGCCTTCATACATGAAGCCCACAAATCCTAGAACACCTACACAGCACAGCCTCCTGCTCCCCTATGAGTCATTAGGCAGGCTGTCCCGCTTGCTGATGTCAGCCAGCACCATCCCTTCTTTTCAAACAAATCCTAAAACGCCTCGAGCGTCAATTATTTAAAAATATTATCTTCATTTTAATCCTGACCCCAGTGGCAAAATTACAATTACCAAGCAATTCCAAGTGATGCAGAGGGTCCAACAGCCTCCAATAGTTGCTACGTCAATGAGGAGTAAGCAGCCAGCTCCTCGTGTCACACATGAGCTCAGCACAGAGCGCCAGAGCCGGCAGATTTCTCCTCCAAACAGGCAGACAGCAGCTAGGATGTGTCACCAAAAATACAATCAAAGATCAACTGCATCATCCAATCTCATCTTGCAGTTTGCAGGAGTGTGTATTACACAAGCCCTACTCACACCATACCTAACCTGTGCTGGGTGCTGCATGGCTGCGGCCAGCAGCAACCTTCCCAGATACTAATTGTCTGTTCCCTGCCTAATTGCTCTTGCCATTAAAAGGGCTTCTCTAATGCTCAAGCTTGAACATTTCCTGTCTTCGTTTGAAGGCAATGCCCTTGTCACATTCTGAGGTTTAAGAACAGGATCATCAGCTATTTACAGTGTACAGCTGAATTATCAGAGAAATATAGTTGAAATACGTTCCTCTGAGCACATTTACATCCTAAAGAGCCATGACCAAAGCACAGGATAAACAAGTCACACACTGTGTTTGCAGTGCACAGAGTGCAAAAGGCGGTGGAGAGCACTCAAGGTGAAAGCAGACAGAGATTTGACCATGCAGCAACCTTGAGGAATGAGGATTTCCCACTCTGCACACGCCCTATCACAAAGTCAACAGGAAAACCAACAGCTGATTCAAAATGCTTACGTGCCCCTAAGTGTACGCTCATGGGTGAGGCTATTTATCTTAGGCACTGCAATAACAGAGCCAAATGAATGAATAACATGAATACACAGCACTGCAGAAAACCTAGATGCAAAACCCGGCTGATGCCCTTGCTCTTGGGTTCTCAGCAAACTCACTGTCCTCTGCCTGGTTCATGCTGGGAATATGTTTGAACAGTTTGAGACACTTGATCACACCCTGGAACAGTTTAAAAAGTTTCAATTTAAAGGAACTGAATATCAAATAATTCTTTTTAACGTTTAAAAAGAATGTTTTGATTTAAAAAGAATTTAAATTATGCCTTTGTTATCAGGAGACCTACTCACCATTCTCTTTTCAAATAGAAAGAAGGGCTTGAGGGACATCCCAGCTTTGTGGAGAATATTTTATTTATAAGATTTTTCTCAAGTGATAATTAAATTAACAGTGGTAATTAATTAGGTTAGCAGCTGAAAGCAATGTAACTATGATGACTCCTCAGCACCAAGTTTTCTTTCTGTCCACTCTTTCTAAAACACAGTCTACATGAGCAAATGTCCGAGAAATTTGCAGCAGAACACTCAAAATAGTTGTGGTACTGGCAGATTTCTCCTCTGTAATTTGGTGAACTTATCTGTAGCAGACCTTATAAATTCAGTTCCGTTCATGTGTCTACAGTGCTGTGAATCCTCATACAGTTGTGAGAGGTGAAGTCACTTGGACAAAACACTATTACAGGTTTGTTCACTCACCTGAATACAACCACACCAAAACTCAAAGCACGCACAAATCATTACGAGGATCCAGCTGTTTGGTCTTTTCTTTTCTCTTCCACCACCCCACCAAGCTCCCTGCCTCTCTAGCCTTACATAAATGAGTTTAACATAAGCAAGGGACTACACACTACTGAGGTCAATGGAGTTTCCCCATCATTTCAGTGAACCCAAATACTGCTCCAGAACACAAAGTTCTCTGGACCTGACATTCCACAGATTCTTGTACAGACACCTGTATTTGGACACAGGCACAGAATTCTCCAAGTCAGAAAAACATCCATCTTTATCTACCCTGCAAAATGAAAATAGCTATGTCAGGAACCAAGGCTGTGAAGAATCAAGCACCCCCAGCCAGCTGCTTCAAAACCATGAGATGAACAGCCTCAGCACCTATCAGATCTCAGTCCTTTCCTTGAACACCAAAACCACCACCAGCTGGATATAATATGCCCCCCTGAGCTATGCTGGGGACCAAACTGAAGCTGTTGACCTTAAAATCTCCAAAAGAGTTCCTGAGCTCAGAGCACCAACTCAGCTGTGTTCAGACACACTCTTGTCCCAGCCCTGCTCTGAGGGACCCCAGACTGCAGTGACAGCCAGGTGCCTGCCACTCCCAGGGTCTCCCTTTCCCTGGCAGACAGATGGCCTGGCCAAACTTGGGAGGGAGCTGGTGAGAGACTCCCATGGATTTCAGCAGGAGCTGGACAAAAGCCAAGGTGAATTTCCTCTCCAACAACACCATTCCCTGCCACTGAGCTTCTCAGGCACAGCTTATCACCATGGTTTCTGAAGTACTGCTGGTACCAGAAAGTGAACACCCTCCAAAATTACTGTCTTCCTATAACACGAGCTTCATCATATGTTCTCCTTCGTTTATCTCCTTCATTCCTTGCCCTCACATTAAGTTTTGCCTTTTACTCCCCAAATAAAGCCACATGTTGGCTGATGGACATTGGTACTGCTGACAGCAGAAGGGAGGAGAGCGAGGCAGACCTTCCTGATCTCTTAGATGCCAGTGCATAATAAAAACATCACGTGCGGCCACCCTCAGAAATACAGCCCCATGCACCTTTCCCTGAATATATCACAGGGGGAAGAGAGTTTTGTTCAAGGGACCTATCTCCTTAAGGTTATTTCGCTGCCTGATCCAGGCTTGGAAACTCGCCTTTTCCAAACTTCCTGGGGCTTGGCTCAAAGCTCACCTGGAGAGGTATGGACAGATCCAGCTGCAGGGGACTAAATTACCCCACTAGCCCTGGAGGAGCAGCAAAGAGAAGACATCACGTGTCAGCCAAAAGAAAGGTGTGATGTGACCTGCATAGCACACACTTCTACATGGTTGTGCAGCTTTCTGCAATAATTTCTAACACTCAGAGGCCTGATTGTCATTTTGACATGATTTATAAAACAGAATTAAAACACAATTTTAATGCTAGAGGGCATTTAAATCAGTTGAGTTTTAATCCAACAGATAATATAAATATCAGCTTCAGCAGTGAAGATATTTACAGGTCTAATCTAAACTGAATATTTGTCACACACCTCATAACAGAAATTATTTGTAATGGATAGATAAGAAAATACAAAGATAGTAAAGAAATTAAAACAATAAAAGAATTTAGGCACAGATGAAACAGCTATCCAGCACCTTCTTAAATCAGCTAATACCAAAACCTCAAGCATCCTTATAACTGTAAATTTAACTTGGACTGCTTAAACTGAGGTCATTCTGAGCCAGACCACAGCTATTAGATGAGTAGGTACAGCCCACTAACATCAGAGACACTTCCTTGATTGTGTCAGCCCTTGGCTTGCAACAGCAAGAGACAAAGCAGGAGGTATTTTCAGACACAGATTTCTACAGCTGGAAATGTGTTACATTGTGGTTTTCCAATAGCTGAAGTTTAAACTCTGAGAGGATTGAGGTAACAGCAGCTATCAGATATGCTGGGTAGAAGAAAGAAGTGATTTGGGAAAAGATTCATTCCCTTTAAAGTAGACATTTGTCCAGCCAGATTCTTAACCGTGGCTTGACCAAAATACAGTGGTTTTCAGTCAGCAGCAACTTTCACATTGACTTTTATGGACACTGGAGCAGATTTTTTTCCCAGTGACTTTTTTACAATGTTGTTTTCATGTCCCTTGTATTACAGGCATTAGGTTTTTTTAAAAATCATGTAAATTGTAAAACATGACACTACCTTGCCGCCTAGTAAGTTGAACTAAACCAACAGTTTAAATAGCTCAGCTCACAGCTAATAAGCAATTTAAATAGCTTTGCTTTGCTAAGCTCAAGTAGCTGTATAAGGTTTCATAGCACGATCAGTCACTGCCAAATCCATAGGCAGCATTTAAATGAATCATTAGCAATGGTCACCTCCAGGAAAAAGAAAAAGGGAAAGTAAAAGAAAAAATATTTTAAGAGCTAAGAATTAAGTCATTGTCACAATTTCTTTGAGTACATGCCCCATATGTGACACCAAAATGTGCCCAGGAAGCAAATCCCACTCGAATGCCTGGGCCAAAATAATATTCATCCAAGTAAGAATGACTGAGCTCTGTGTTCTGACCACAACCTGCTCAGGCTCAAAGACATGTGAGTATAGAGGTGCCCATTTCACAGAAGGATAAGCTCGAGCATGCAGAGGTGAAGGATTTGCAGCACAGATGGAACTGGAAGGAAACTGGGATGTTGCTCCTGTGTCATGTGTGCTAAGCCACAGCTGCAGCAATGCTATCACAAACGTACTTCCAAGTTCTCTGGATCAGAAAGGTGAATGGCAAGATAATTATGTGAGACACTGGGAAAATGCATAATCACCAAACACCTTGTCTGAACTCTGTACAGAGTGCCAGAGAAGGTACAACCCACGCTGAAACCTGGGGAATGAATGACACTGAGAGCCTGATCTCATGTGCACCAGTGTAAGACTGAAATGACTGAGAAACACATTAAATCAGGGAATTGAACTAGACTAGTGAACGTGCCTGCTCCCTGTCCAAGTCTGCATGATCTGACTCTGCACATAGCAGCACAGACAGGAGCACAACCAGAGCTCTCAAAAGCCTTTGCAGCCAAAGTCCTTCACAGCTTGAACAGCTCCGGTGGCAGAGCAGGACCACACCAAGGCCAGAACTACAACTGACTGACAGAAAGGGTGGAGGAGCACTGTGACCTTCCACTCACTTCTCTCCAAGCCACAGCTAAGTTGATCTACCAGTATGGAAACAGTTAAAAATGACAGCAACTAAAACATTTGCCTTTAGAGACACCCAGCACCCAGGCAGAGTGACAGAGGCAAGTTTCCCGTACATGGATGTTTCCGATCATCCTGGACTCTGTGGGGCAGTGCTGCTCCAAACAGGTTTCAGTACTTCTTTCTCCAACCCCAAGGACTGTTTCTCTTTTATTTTCCAGTTAAACTTTGCATAATTAAGAAGCAGATGAGCCCCTGTAATCTTGAAGAGAAACGTGGGGAGATACTCACTTTAGATCCTATTTCTCCCTCTGCCCCTGTACTTCAGTACTCCAGAGTATCAAATTCGGATGCACGCATGTCATTTTAATTCATTATTTATCCATATAGCCTCACATTATATCACTTCGACAACAATTAACAAATCTATAGTGGGAATTTGGACATCTGAAAGCAGCAGAGGAAGCTCAGAAATGGGAGAATGATTCCTTGCCACATGGGGGTGAGGAGAGGCAAGAAAAAGGTGTAAGAGAACATAATAGGATAAAAATAAAGTAAATTAAATGTGTGGGTTTGGAATCCCCCAAGACATTCTGGTCGAGAGGATCTCAAACCTATATATAGTTCAAGCCAAAGGCACAATCTTAACCTCTGTTCCCTGATATTCAGTTCACAAACTGCCCTAATGCCAGCATTTGGCTTTTGTCCCCTCATATAAGTTAGAGGAGAGAAAAACTGCAGGACTAATTTTTGGAAAGACCAAGCTGAATTCTCCAAGAGACCACCACATGTGGTTAGAGACTCCTGGCGTATTAAAAAAAAAAAAAAATTAAAGGGAAAAATATTTACACAAATTAGGGACCACCTGGCACAATTCAGGCAAGTTTACCGTGTGCCTCCAGCAGCCAGAGCTCTCGCAGAACCAGCGCGTGGAACATCTGACAATGAACTCGCTGCACATCCCGCAGCTGACCGGCCAGGGACCGGACCCGCGGCCCCGCACCGGCCCCCGCTCCGCGGCATCCCGAGCTCCTCCCCGCTCCTTCCAGCGGGGATTTTGCCGCCGGTGCTCTTCCTCCGCGGCGTGCCCGCTCCGCCGGCGGCTCGGCGGGAGCCCGCTCCCGAGCGGGCGTCAATGACTAATTACGTTATAAAAATCGCCGTTCAGGGCAGCGCTCACGGGGCGGCCGCGCTCTCCCCGCTCCGCACCTGCGGCGGGGCCGGGGCGGGAGGCGGCGCCCACGCGCGGGTCGGGACGCGGTGCCCACGCGGGGCCGGGGCCCGGCGGACTCACCCCATGTCTCGGCACCTCTCGGCGGCGGCGGCACCCCCGGGCGGCTCCCCGCGCTCGGCGGCCAGCGGCGGCCGCGTCCCCACTTCGCACATGCGGCCGCCCCGGCCCCGGCTGGCTGCGGCTGCACGGCGGCTGCACGGCGGCGAGAGCCGTCCTGCTCCTCCTCCCGCCGCCTCCCTCCCCCCTTACATAACCTCCCTCCCGGGCGGCGGCGGCACCGAGCAGCTCCCGCGGCACCCGCCGCCTGCCAGGCGGCAGCGCGGGGGCGGCGGGCGGGGCGGGGCGGTGGGCGCGCCCCGGGCCCCTCCGCTCCCCGCCCCGGGCCGCCGGCGGTGGGCGGGTTGTGCTCCGGTGCGCAGCGAGGAGCCGCGCCGGGAGGATCTGGGCTACAGGATCTCCTCCTCACGATGTCCTCGCCGGGGGCCGGCGACCCGCCGAACGGGGACGAGGCGGCAAGCAAACTTCGGGTGAAGTTGTGGGGTGTCCCCACGCGGCCCCGCCCGCCGCCGGGGAGCCTCAACGGCGAGAGGGGTGAGCCCTCCCCGGGGACCGGCTGTCCGGGACCGACTGTCCCGCACCGGCATACCCCGCCGCCAGCCCCGGCTCCGCGGCGCGGGCACGGCGCGCTCCGAGCGCGGGTCCCGGGGATGCGCTTCCGACTGGCGGCGATGCCACGCCGAGGGATGCCCGGTGAACCACGAGCGGGCGATTCTCTCCCTCTGTCAGGCCCTCCCTGCGTTCCGAATCCGCGTTCCCGGGGGCCGTGAGTGCGCAGACTGCGAGCCACGGGCCCGGGTCTCCCCTGCTTGGCCCCCGGCCGCGGCAGACCGGGCCCGCAGCGCAGGTCAGGGGCCGCACCCAGCCAGCACCCGCCTGCTCTGCCCAGAAATGTGAATCCCGTCGGGAGGACTGGATCTCCTTTTTCCTCTTCTCAGCCTCGCTGCAAGTCTGCGCCACATAGGGTCCCAAAATTATGTAGGTTTCGTGAAAATAAAGGGGGACGATTCCTAATTAGGGAAGGAAAAATTGGACTAGCGTGGAAGAGCCGTGTAATGGCTACCCAGCCATGAGGGTGACACTGGCATCTGACCGGCGATCACCGGACACAAACCCCTAGCAGAGCCGTGGACCTGCTCGTTCGAGTGTTCACAGGACTGTGTACACAGACACACTTACTCTTTCGTGGAGAAAATACGCCCAATTCACACATAAGACAGGCTTTTAACTCCACCCACACAAAGTTTTAATTAATACTCTGCCATCAAGAGTGATTATTTTCATCTCTTTTTTTTTTTTTAATCTCACATTGATTTATCCTTTCTTTCCAAGGAAGTTTAGAAGTTGTGGGAAAGGTTTTCTGTTTGCTTGCTTTTATTTTATGTGTAATAACTGGGGGTGTCCCTAGTATTACCTTGGGACATCATGGGAATCCTGAAAGAAAAACTTAGCCAGCAACCAGACTCCTTCCAGCTATGGACAGTGGAACCTCTTTTCTGACAGACAGCTATTTCCTGATGTCTGGAACACCAAAATGGAATTTCAGTCCCATACACCCAAAGTCCATGTCATTGGAGGGAAAAAGGAGCAGGGTGAATGACGCAGACATTTTCACAAGGCTGCAGGATGACACCTCTCCCATGTAGTTGCTCTCTTTACCACGATCAGAGGGTGGGTGTTGAAGGAGACTTAACTCCTTACCTAGTCACTGATGTAAAACTTCCTGTGTCGTGTTCTGCCAGCTGAAGGTGAAGTTCCATTTCCTCTGAGATAGCCATGGCAAAAGTGACAAATCTTTCATGGTGATGATGACCTGCATCCTTGAATATTGCTTTGATGTGACCATTCCTCTCTTCTAGAGGACACAGTGAGGGGTGATATTTTCTGAGGGTAAAAACAGCAGCGTAGAAGTCTTGTGGAAAAACCTCTCACCATGGATCTGAGCATTTTATAACATTGTTTTTACACCATTTACCTCATTTTGTTAAATCTCCATTCATCAGAGAGAAGTTGTCTTCGTCCTCTCTAATTAGCTAATTTTGGTGAGTATCCAAAAGCTGTGTTTTATGAACCAGTGCTGCATGAGACTTACAAGTATCTAATGGAATTGGATCAAAATGGGGTAATGCACTCACTATGTGTGTCATGATAAGATGAGAATTGGCAACTGGAACTGCAGTTGCCTTAGCATTTTCTAATTTTTTAGTTTTTTCCAATCTTGCATTCAAGACTGTGCTTTCAACCCCATTTATAAAACAAAGCTTAAGTTTATGGAAGCATAATTGCCTGTGAAATTGACATGATACAAGATTTTGTATATTGCTTTTGTTCATAAGGTCTTCCCACTTCATTCATGCTCTTTGCAAAACTGTCTTCTAGGACATAGAGGGTTTTAGTCCCATTTCTCCAGTACCCTGAGACATTTTCCCTGGCAGACAGCAATTTAACCCAGTTTTCTGCTCATATTTGGGGTAAGTGCAGTCCCTTCATCTGAAATTTCCACTGTTCTTCCAAATGGATGAGATACTCCTCCTTCTGAAGTGGCACACTGTTGTGGTCCTCCTTTCTCTGCCAAAAAGAGGATGAAGCCCTGTACTCACTTCAAGTCAATGGTGAAAGTCCCATGCATTTGAGTAAGGTGCAGATCTCATGCAAACCATTTAACAGTATCAATATTGAATTTTTTTCAATTTTTCTACAGACAGTTCCATCTTGAACCTCTCAACCATCACTGTGTCCTAGTTTGTGTACAGCTCCCATTGATTTACATTATTTTTGTGTAATTTAGTATTCCAGTTGTTTAAGGTATTTTCAGTTCTCTGGAAATGAGAACTATAAATATTCTATCACAATTAATCAGTTCTCAAGCTTCATATGTGACATGATCTTTCATTTCCGAGCTGGCTCAGGCACAGGATGTGTAAGGGAGGGTAATTCAGTCCTCATTTAGTATTCACAAGTGTGCCCTTATTGCTGTGGCACGCTCAGGAACACTCAAAATACTGAAGGCACAGGATCCCTTGGTAGGATTCAAGCTGAGGAATAAAAATATCCACATTCTGTAAATGGGTCTAACTTCTTTAGATGAGAAATTTCTCCTATTCCCACAGGCCTCCTAAAGATATAACTTTTTGATTCCTAGATACAGGGTGAATATCCTTTTCAGAAAGCTGATCTAACAATCAGGACTATGTACCCAGCATTCTGAAAAGCAAAGAGCTCACTGGGCTCTTCCTCTGTGTTTCTGTTCTCTCCTTTTGTTTGGTTTTCACTATTGTTGTCTTCTGCCACTCTATTTTATTTCAGATGTAATTTTATTGCAGAAAAAACCTGCTGTTCGGTCTTTTTAAACTATTACACTTCAAGGTAGTTTTCTCTCTATTTCCTATGGCAGATAGTATTAAATAAAATATTCAGTACTGTGGTTTTCTCTTTTTTCCAAGTAGACTGATGAAATCTGCATTTTTTTTAATCCAGCAGGACTGTGCCATTTCCCTTTTTTCCCCCCTTTGACAAATAACTAACCATTTTCTATCTTTAAATGTTATCCAGGAGTTTAACCAAAATAAGCTTGGGGGAATTCTT
Source organism: Anomalospiza imberbis (assembly GCF_031753505.1). Taxonomy (NCBI): domain Eukaryota; kingdom Metazoa; phylum Chordata; class Aves; order Passeriformes; family Viduidae; genus Anomalospiza; species Anomalospiza imberbis. Next base: position 9,779,231 of record NC_089693.1, on the reverse strand, counting down.
GATTTTTACATTTGAAACAGTGAATTAGTTTTTTTAAACTCCTGACAAATGGAGAACTAATGTAATTATAATATCACTGGATATAAAATGTTAAAGGTGAAGCAACTGAGAAAAGAAAGGATTTTAAATAATTTTGTTGAAAACACTCTGATTTGCAGTATTTGTTTATAAAACCTACTTAATCTAATGCCTAATAAATAATTAGGACAAAAGATCTATTTGCTTAAAATAATAAACGCTCTTGTCCTTTCAATTAAAATGTCGGAGCTCACAATAAACATGAGACCTTCAACAAGTCCTCCAGCAAGACATCTGATTTCTAAGAAAAAAAGTTTTCCTCTCCAGTCTCCTTCACAAATAAGCCAATATAATAGGATTACTTTCTGTGTCTTTAAAAGCAAAAAATAAAAGGGAGAAAGTAATTTAAAAGCAATTTGTCAATCTACTTTAAAATGGGTTGCATGTTATCTTATTATTCTGTGCAGTTTATTCTTATATTTACTTAGTGCCATGAACACCTGTCTAACTGGAGTCATAGAAGGTTCATGCCCAGTTTCTACTTCACTTTTTTAAGTTATCCTGTTAAAAATGCAAGTACCAAATCCAAGCAGATGTTTATGTAAATGCAAAGAGCTGTCATTGTGACACTGTGGTATATGTTGCCTTCTGAATAAAGACAAATGCAGCCAACCAAAAATAATTTCAAATAAGATCTTAGAGAGAGAAGACCTGGACACATAAAGAAAGCCAGCAAAACCAGAACAGTGCCCTGCAGTCACCACAGGTCTCCAGCCTGGATGTGAGTACCCAGCAAGGAGTGAAGGCTACAAAACTGTAAGAGGCTGTAAGAGTATAGGAGGCTGCTGGAGTATAAGATGCTGACCACTGGCAGAGTCAGAGAGCATCTGTCAGCATTAATACACAAATGGACAGATCCTCTAGGCTCCTTTGTACTTTGGTCTGCTAGAAATCCAGCTTGGGACACATCCAGGAGTGCACACTGAGCATTTGTAGAGGTGGTGCCACACTAGGAGCAAACCTTGTTCCCTTATCAGATCTTTTTCTTTGTACTTACTAGGTAAGACAAACAGATAATCCCAATTCTCCTTAATGTTTTCATTGATGTAGACACTTTGATTATGTCCACTCTGCTGTAAAGGAAATAACTTTGCTCATCTGACAGCTTTTTTTCTGTACGTAGTGGGTCTTGCTGCTCTGCTCTGGAATCATGCTGATTTGAACTGGTTTGGCAGGGGACAGACTGGGACTGTGCAGGTGATGAGTGCTGCATGTGAGTGTCCTCACAGCTTGTATTTGAGTCTGTTTACTTGTTCATATGCACAAAAATACTGCTTTTTGGAGCACACATGCATGAGTGAAGATCTTCATAAAGCTGCTCAAAGGCATGTACAGGTCTCCCAGATGATGAGACAGATCCTGACTTGCTCCTCAGAACTGTACCAAATATGTTCAATTTCTCCTTTCCAATGTGCAGGGCTTTGCATTTCATATGGCACTTTAGAAGTTACCAGCTTTTTCACTCAAAATTTATTTTGGGGGCTTTCTTTTTAAATCCCCAGAGAAGAAAAAAAGGTTCCATTTCATCTGCAAATACAGATTTTGACTCTGGTTTCCTTCCAGGCTTATATAATAAAATTCCTTTTATTTGCATATTATAAAATGGGAGTTAGAGCAATCAGGCACCAATTATGCAAACGGGGTAGATTAGTTTTCTTTTAAACTAATTCAGATCAAAATTGTTGGTCCTGGCAGGCCAAATTATACAAGAGAAAAGAGAAGGAAAGAACTGTGTGTCTTGTCTGTTAGAAACAGGACCCTCATATTGCAACTTGGCTGTCACAATGATGGTGACAGCCAAGGCTGCAGCAGAGAAACAGATAATAGAGAAGGGAAAAGATATTCACATTTTTGGTGAAAAAAGCTTAATTTTCAAACATGCAGAATTGTATGACCATACATTTCAGCAAAACATTTTGCTCACATGTAAATTTCCTTGTAGCTCGGGATTTTTTAATTCTCAGGCCCTTTCTACCATCTGTAACTCAATCTCTATTTTTTAAAGAAATTGCAGACATCTGTTTAAATACCCATCTCTTCCGTCAGATGGAATTTTGGATTCAAAAATATAAGCTCAGAAATAATACTAAAGTTGGATTTTATTTCCAAGCAACCACAGAGTGGCATTTTCAACGCTGCCTTCCCAATCTGCCCACTGTGCTGTGCTGGCTGTGTCAGGCTCTCCAGGACAGCAGCAGGGGTCCTGCTGCATGGGGGCAGAAAGAGAGGGCGAGGTGGAAAAGATCCCCCCAGGCTCATTGCAGAAGCCAGGGGAGGGGATGAGAAGGAAATGTGGGATGTTCCTGGAGATTGTAGTGAGAATTGTGTTTTTTTCTTTTTTCAGCCTGTCCTTCTCCAAGTCATCCCATTTCCCCCCTGCCCTTCTCCCAGGGTCGGTGTGTGCCAGCAGGCAGGTCTTTATCCCCCAGCTACCTCCAAGGGTCACTCATCACTGTGTTCCCATTGTCTCCCTCTCAAGGAAACACTATAGAGAAAGAGAGGCTGAGACCAGACATTTCAGAGTGTTTTTGTTTTCCAGAATTGCTGCCTTGGCTGCTTTGTACCTCAGGCTGGTGCAAAATACCTCATTCTTTGTGTTTCTTTGGGCATCACTCATTGGTGGACTTAAACCTGTAATCAGTCCCTTGCTTGCTCGACTGGAAAGGGAAGACATTTCCTGGACACAGCAGAGGTCTGATTCATTTCCAGGAATGCCCAAAGGCTTTTGTATTTGCTTGTGGGCTGAGGTGTGTGGATTCTTTGCCTGGATGAATTCTCCAAGGACTGAGCAGCACAGACAGTGCCAGGTGGGAATGAAGCCACCCAAGATTTCAAGTCTATTTACAAAACCTGATGGTTGAGTACCCCACCCTGAGTGGTGAGTACCCCAAACAACTCACCTGAGTTCTTAAAGACACGAGGGGCACCGCAGCACAAGGTTTTTCTCCTCCAGTTGTAAAAAATACCTTGACTTAGAGAAGTCAGACCTGGCTCAGAGGTTGGAAGTTGGCAGGGCCCAGGACTATGGCTGTTTTTCTTCATTTGTGAAGAAAACTGTTTGTCACCACAAAAGCTATATTTTGCATCATTCTCTGAAAAAAGTGTTGAGCTTTCCACCTTGCAGACTGTCCTACGGAAAGCAATTGAGATGAATTTAAGAAGCAGGGTAATGTCTTTATGCTTCCAAAATGCATTAGAAAAGAAAAACCATAAAAACAAACCAAACAAATAAACCACAAAACCACAAACAAATAAACAAACCCTACTGACCTTAATTTATATCACTTTCAAATAAAGTTAAAGAAAAGTTAAAAACCTTGACTTATACCAGTCTTTTTGTCTAAGTCTTGCTAAACTACAATAATTAATCAATAATAAAAGTGAAGCCAGAGGGCCACAAATCATGCTGGTTTTACTACACTAAAAACTCAGATCTCAAAAGTAAAAAATAGCGATTTGACAATAGAACAACAAGGTTACAGCTCCCACAAAGAAAGATACCAGGAACACCTTGATGAGAAAATGCATTTTAAAGGCCTCAATTGGGTTGCAAGTTGGGCTGGGTATCTTCCTGGATAGTTCAAGGAGTGTTTCTGCATTCCTAATTCTACCCAATATTACTTTGTCCTGCAACAACACCTGGATGACAAAATCCATAAATGCTATCAATCAGTTAAATAAAGATATTTTTTTTTCTTTTTTCAGTTCATTATTCTTCTTCTCAGAAAGTATCTATTGCCAACACTCTTAAATTCAATCTTGCAAAATTCTTCATAACAGAAGTTATAAAGTTCTTGTATGTAATGGTAAGCACAGATTCCACTTTTCTTGAGAAATGTCATGGTCTTTGGGGGGATGTATAAAATCCATACTCTTTGTAAAATCAGAGGAAAACTTTAATCAATGCAAATATTTTTTTTTTTAACCCAAACATTTTAGAGACAGTTTGCAGCTCAAGCACACAGAGGAGCACTCTCTAGATCCAGAGTCCTTTCCTGGGTTTAGAAGGAAAAGGATGGCAGGCAGCAGCAGCCGTGGGTAATGTTAAACCAAGCTTTTCATCCACAGTTCAGTTTGGGCTTTGGAGCCAGGGGAGAGGTCACTGTGCACTACCATGGGAGATGACACCAAACAATTCAGTTTAACACTGTGAGACTTGAGCAAAGGGGAGCAGAACACTTACAACTTCCAGAAAAGCTTTTAATTGTGTTTTGTTTTAATTTAGCCAACAAAGAAGTATTGATATACACAAATCAAAACCTTTTCTACATACTCGAGAAAATGAAGTCAACACTACAAGGTATGGATGACGCATGTCCTCTATTCATTTACTGGCTCTTTGCAGAAGAGCACATGATTTCTGTTGTGAATGTACCAACATTTTTCTAAGTTTATTTTGATCATTTTTGTGCAGGAATAGGGCTAATCTTCATCCATACTCACCCGTAATAATATTTATTACTGTTCTTCTGCTTCTCTGACTGAATATTCTCTCAGTGTCCATCTGGTGAGTACCCTTTTCCCAAAATAGTTCATGACCACTCTTTCCTATATTTGCACGAGAGATGTGCTATTATTATGTTTGCATGGAAGAAGTTAGGTGATCCTCCAAAAATGTTTTTCAGTGATATCATTTGTCCAAATTGTTAATGGATTTACAGTTCTAAATGTGACATCATAAGTGGTATGTGACAGAACATCTAAGCAAAAAATATTTTGCAGTCTCCTAGAAATCTAGCCAGAATTGCTCTTTTTTAGATGCTGTTTCTTTGCCCAAAATAATTAAAACTTGTTCATAGAGAATAACCTGCAGCTATTTTTGTTCAGTATTCGATGTTTTTCCAATATTTAAGGCTCAGCTGTAGCTGGATTTAAGAACATGGCTTTTGAGATACAATTCCACAGCATAAGTTGTTCTGGGAAATAGCAGGAGCCAGCCCTGGAAGCATAACAAAGCATGTTTTGAATGCACAGGACATGCAAAGCCACGAATGCCAGCCAGCACCCACATGCTTAAAGCCACATTCAACAAACCAGAATTTCCTCGAGCACAATAATGCCTGCTGTGACAAGTAACTAAACTCTTGAGGAAACAGCTGTTAAAATGCATTTTCATCTCCAGCTAAAGGAATTCTCACTACACAGACACCTTCAACAAGGTGATGCTTTGCATTTTTCTTTGTTTTTGCATGCAGGCATCTCAAAGCAATAGCATCCAAACAGAAGCCAGCCCTGGCCCACATGATACCCATGGAAGGAAACCCTTCTTTTGACTTCACTGGGAGCATGATTTGGTCATAATTGATTAATCCTTATTCCATTCCTGTGGCACAAGGAGGGATACACAGAGATCACTTCACACACCAGCGCAGCATGGTGTTTTGTTTCTGGAAAATATCAGCTGTTCCAAAACAGAGGAGTCCAGCATGCAGTTTGAAACAGGATGCAATGGCCAACACTATCTTCATCTGGAACAATATAGAAATGCTGAATGGCATCACTTAAAATAGATTGTGGCCAGCATACAGGGATTAAGAGACTTAATTTTCAAAAGGTGTGCTGGACCTTAAATAACCATAAATAGTCAGGACTTTGTATTGGTGCCTCACTGGAAGAGCAGCAGCACATGCAGTGTGGTGGTTCCTCATGACACGGGAACACGTTGCTTCCTTGCTGGATCATCTGCAGCTTTCAACAGGGCCAATGAGGCTCCCACGTCCAACAGAGCCACCACAAAGTCCTGACCCCATGGAATGCAAAATCACAGCAGTACTTGGAATCAGTGGAACAAGGATTTCACTCCCTGGAAATCGTCTGTGAGATCTGGCAGCAACATTTCCCATCAGATAGCAACCATGAGATCTTTGATATCTTATATAACTGCTATCCTTAAATAAATCATATATCTAGTTCATAATTTTCCCCCCTGATTTAATTAGAATCGTGCTTAGTTCTTCAGGTTGGTGAAGTCTTATCTTGCAATATGCTGCAGATGGTAGTGCTTGGAGATTAATGTTTGCTTTTTAATTAAAGTTTTTACTTGAGAGGTTTGTGATATCTCCACACTACCATTTAAGACCAAGAAAATAACTGTGTATTATTCTTAAAATGGGTAGCCATAGCATAATAAGAAACAATCATATTCAGCATATCACCACGATCTACTATGTGCTTTTCATTTATATGTGAGATTTTCTTAGCTTGTTTTTAATGAGCCTCCATCAGAAGCTCCATCAGAACTATGAATTTTCCATGATAATATCTCTATATTTTTAAAATTTAGACTGTCAAGTAGTCAGAAAGATCTTCTGCACTAGTTCTCCACCAGCATCAAAAAGTTCAGCTGAGCACTGCCCTGCTAAGCAGCTGATTGCCTCCACAGCAGAGTTCTGCAGGTGGAGTGGGGAAAGGGAAGAAACAGCTACAACTCAAGAAAGCAGGGAAGGGAGACCTGAAACGGGAAGGGTGAGCAGGGCCACAGGGAACAACAGCACTGTGGAAATGGTCCAGGAGAGGAAACTGCTGAAGGAGCCTGGGGAAAAGATGGAGAAGGAATTACAGCGGAACTAAGGGAGGAAAGGATGCTGTGCCTTGTCATCTGAGGCAGAGGGGTGCCCCAGGAGGGCAGGAGGGGGTGCAGAAGAGTGGCAGCCAATACATAATCTCCTGAAAGATTAGGAACCCTTGTTTGCTGGAAAGAATGATCTCAAAAGAATGATCTCAAGTCCTAATTTAGTAACAGGAGGGAAAGTTGTTACTGCTCTGAGCAGTGTTGGCCCAGACCCCCGGAAAAGCATCAAGCTCCACACAACACAGACATAAACTGAAAAGATAGTTCCTTGTCAAAGAGTTTCCAGGTTCTGTGTAGGGCAAGGCACAATGCAGGGATGCACAGAGGAGTGCTCCCAACAGGGAGCAGACTGCTCAGACCATCTTTGCAAAATCCTGCAGGCTTCTCTGCTGCTCAGCTAATTCACTTATACCTTATTTCACTGCAGCACAGTGTGGTCTCAATGATGATTGTTATGACTGGAAAATTCTGATTTGCAACTTTTTAAAATGGTTACTTAACACTAAAAAGACACTCTCAATTTGAGTTACTATAAAGCTGGCCTATAGCGCAGCTTTTGCTTTCACTAATGGCCCTTAAACTTAAGAGGGGTTGCAAAGAACATTCAGGAACTCTTCTTACAAGAGAAAGAAGGGAGACCAGTTCCTATGCTAACAGCTTCTTGGTAAAGCCATCTGGGAAGAGCCATGTTTAGTAAATGATGGAGGGAGCATTACTTTGACCAGTTCCACAGACCTCGGCCTTAAGAGGGAGCACGACCCTGAAATGCTGTTCTGTTTCAGTGCCTTTAGCAGAACCTGAACCCGTGCTCACACCCTGCACAGGGACAGGACAGGCGGGAGCAGGGGCTTCATGGCACATCTAAGGGCAGGTTTCAGACCTGGGCCCCAGAGTGAGCACAGGAGCCTCAGGGCAATGCTCCAGTGTCCACAGAATGTCACCCTTCTGAGAAGGGAGTCTGGGAGTAAAACAGGAGACCTAGGTATCCTCTTTAGATGTTGAATATTTGACTTTGTATCCGAGGCAACTGACTGGAGTGCAACAGGCAAACTGCATGTAGTGTCCAACCCAGGAGAAACACTACACCTTTGCTGAAAGGCATAACCACTTCCCCCTGCTAGATCCTGGGCTTTGCAAGGATCTGAGTTTCTGATTTAAACACAGCAGCAATTGCTACCAGATGTGCATGCTGGGGCCCTGAATGCACTGACAGCCCTTAATTGGCACGACCAGCCCTGGGCCCCCCCGCCCCAGGCATGGGGGCCCTCGGTCCCTGCCCAGCCCTGCTGGGCTTGTTCATCTGGGCAGTGACCCACGTGCTGACCTGAATTTCTGCCTTGCCTTGGACTTGTCTCATCCCCGTGAACTTGTCTGCCCCTCTGAGCTCCGTCAGCTGCCAATGGCCAGCCCTGCTCAGGGCTGTGGGATGAGCCCCCTACCCTGCCAGCCATGCTACCCTCCTGTCCCTCTCTGCTCCCCGACAGCAAAGAGGAAATGCTCTCAATTCCCCTTCCAAACTCAGATGGGTGCTACTAATTTGTATTTAACTTACAAGTTGGTGTTTCCATACTGCAGAGGATTTGAATGTTTTAGATTGGATATGGACAAAAGAAAGGAGACAAAACTGAAATTAAATATCCAGAAGAAAATTGAGTATGAATAAAATCTAGTGCTAGAAACTTCTGCAAGTACCTTCTTTATATTTTGCAACTGTCTTAACAATAGGTAATCCATGGTAGCACTGATTCACACATCCCCACTTACAGAATTACTTGACATCTAAAAAGCATCTGAGTTGGAGTTGAGACAGCATGATGATCATGATGAGTTTGATATCTAAGCGTTTGGCTACTCCACTTTCAAGCAGTTCCACAGAACTGCACTTAAAGTGCCTGAATATTCCTCCCACTTTTTCTCTTCTTTTTTTTTTTTTTTTTCTTCCAATTTGTACCGTACCTACATCTAGGAAATTACATAACCTGTGCACCAGATGTGCTGTGTTAAACTTCTGCCTGCCCCCCAGCCCCAGCATGTGTGCCCCACGGGGTCTAACCCACCTCCACCCCAAATGAGGAACATATGGAGCACCATGAATGGCAGCAACAAGACTTCACTTTGAACTACATTCCTCCTATCAAAGGGTCTTCTGTCTTGCCTTCTTCTTCTCCACTCCTCTGGGTAATCATGAGGAAAGAACTGAACATTTGGAAAAGCCTCCTGGGGACAAATTCATTGCTAGTGTAACTCTGCTGAAGTTAATGGTGTTGCACCTTGGATTAAAATGGCACCATAATATTAAAAACTAGAGACAGCATACTACCCTGTAATTACTGTCTAAGAGAGAAAAAAATAATAAAAATGATTCATTCTTATAGACCCCAAAGGGCATAGCTGGCTTAGTCAGTTTAAAAGGTGAAAACAAAAGAAGGCAGCTAGAATGTAGTGATTTTAGATTTGTATATATGTTTATAAATATGGATAAATGACAGATTTTAAGAGCAATATGCTAGAAATATAATTTAATGTGACTGTGATTTTCAAAAGACAGACAACAGAAGAAGCTCTTAGGGAAATTAAAGGCCTTCTTTCATACTGGTATAAATTAGGAAGCAAGCACTGTTGTAAACTTTATGCAAAGGAATTGGGCCCCCCGCAGCACCAAAATTGTTATTCTGTAACACAAGCACCAAGAGTTGCATTTCCCCCTTTTTTTAAAAAAGGACAATGTTATTTTTTCAGCCAGTTAACATTTAAAGGTCATTGTTACGGGAAGGAAACATTTCTTTTATTAAGTTTAGTGAAGTCGTTAGAAATGTGCAGTCTGTTCCTTTATGGACTTCACTTTACAACACCATATGGAGGTGTGTGAAAGACACTCTGAAGCTCAGTGATACTGTACAGTATAACAGCAAAGGCAAAGCAGAGATCTGACAGAAGAGTTGCATGGACTTCAGAGGCATTTGTCAGTAGCAGCTGTTGTATTTCCGTCTTTCTTGTTATTTAAGTGAGGTTCATCTAGGCAATAATCCTTTCCAGACAAAGGAATAAAATCCCATTACGAGAGCTCATCTTCTGAGCACAGGAGGTCCTAGAGAAAGAGCACAACCCCCAATATTTCTGCAGATTGGCTAAGCAGTATCTCTGCTTACCTATCTCCCAGTGCAATGAATGATCGAGCAAACACCTGGCGCTCGTTATTGCTCAGATGTCCCCTGGTGGTGTGACAGCCTCTGGTGCCCACAGAAACACAGCTTTCCTTTATGGGTAATCAATAACAAGGCTGCCACGCATGCCGTTTGTACCTGCTGGAGCCAGAACATAAAGTCTTGCTCTCCCTAGCTGTGCCAGACATCACCATTTCCTAGAATAAATTACCTGGGGAAATCAGGTTTCCTTGTACAAACAAACCAGGCTTTCAGTTACACAGTAACTGAGACATTCAAAAATAACGGGGTAGGAGAGGGAAATTGGCTGATAGGAAACCACTGAGGAGAAAAAAATCAGAGTTTTGAAGACAAATTTTCACCAAAATATTTTCTGAAATGTGACTTTGTTATTAAAAATTCCCAGCAGGATCCATAACCATTTATGGAGGCTTAGCTGCTTATTTGTTTATAGACAAATATTCCCTCAATCAGACAGGCCCCAATTACAAGTGATGTTAGTTTCTTAGTTGATTTCTCAGAGTTGATATTAACCCTAGAGAAAATGAATTCCTCCTGTTTAAAGATATAGAAATGCCGCCCCCCAAAAAAATTTAGTTCTCCTTTTCCCTTGCTACTGAGATAGACACATGCTGACTTTTCATTAAAAATGTCACAGCTGTCAAGCTCTACTGAGACAGAGAAACGAACACAGTCTTAAAGATAACAGAAAATTGCAAAATATATAAGATTTTAAACAAATAAAATTCAAACAATGTTTTCCTTTTGCTCCTTGGTACGGGCTGGTTATCCTGTAGAGCAGACCTACCTCTTTACCTAAGAACTGTCTGTAATAAGAAGGCCGAGAAATTAATTTTCAAATGGAAGTTGAGTATAGAGAAAATACATGAGTCCAGAAGCTGGGGATTTAGGCGAAATATCAAATACAAAGTGATAGAAAATCAAGAGTTATCAAGGCAAAATAGCTAGAAAACCCCCTGTCATTTTCCATTGTTTCAAGGCAAACAAGACTTTGCTAGTTTTAGCACATACTCCTTTGTTCGGCCAGGAAGATCCATTCTACAAAAGCTTAATTAATTTCCAATAGGCTACAAGGAAAAAGTCTTAGTTAAAATTTTGGAAGATAAGACTTTGTCTAACAGCACATTATTTAACATTATGAAATCTACAGGAAAAAAGCAAACCCTTTGAGGCTTTATCACACTGCAGTAGACTTCAGAAATACTGATTATGAGATCGTGTTCACACAAAAACAACACATTAATTACCCAGAGAGCCTTGAAGTGAGCAGAAAGATTGCAAGAGTGGATTATCAATTTCTCTGTCTTGACAACACTTGGAGCTTGACCTTTTAAGCACTCAGGCACCTAGTCTGTAGGTATGTGCTATGTGAGGCATTTAGTGGGTGTTGAAAGTTCTACTCGGTGACAATACTCATTTCTGAGTGCCTTTATTCCTTTAAAAATCATCTGTCACTTCAGGTTTTTTATATGCAGTTTGAATTTCAGAATAACATCTATGAGAAATCATAGGATATTGCTTGGATCATGATCTCCTTCTTGATATAACCCAAAGCAGTCATAGAGACTTGTGACAAAAAAGAACTAAAGCAAAAGTATCATGTATAAATATATATTACATATACTTGTGTGCCACACTGGTTTAGCCACTCCCTGCAAGTGTCTTTCTATGCAAAATGTGCTGATGAGAGCACATTTCCAATACTGTAATTTGTGAAATATACTGCTTATAGGATTACAAGGGGCCCATGCCTTCAACAGAACTTATATTTATGCCTAAATTGTGTACATGTATGGATGACTTGAGCCTATAATTAAAGGTTTAATATTAAGTTTGATCTTTTAATGAGAAATGTCACCCATGAAACAGCAGACTAGAGCCTCAAAAATAGAGAAGTGTGTACCTTTTATTAAGAATCATCTCCTTAACTTTATGCATAGAATCTTCTGTAGACACACCTGAAACTGCAATATCCAGTGATGAAAATGAAACATGTCTGGAGAAGAAATAAAACCCTACTTACTTGTGCCTATTTCAAAGAGGCAGTCAGTAGGAGAGGGATTATAAGGGAAAAACCTAAGTGAAAAGATATTATTTTTCAGCCTCAATGACATTTTGTTTGGCTTAGAACTAGCTGTCCAGGCTAAGGTGTTCGCATTATGCTATTTGGATTGAGGTCATCGTCTCCTGTTTTGCAAGTGACAATACACACCTGCTGTAGATCTCACAGGAGAGCAGATTGTAATTATTGCTGTTTATATCAAACAAAGGGCACTTATTCGTTCTAATATTTTTGGAGAGTTGGATACTGGTATTGCTGTTGCTGGGGCATTTTGTTTCAAGTGATCTACCTGATTATTACTCTCTGTGCTTTTCTAGAGCCCACGAGCAATAGAATCTCTAGCAGAGCTTGTAAAAAACCATTGCTTTCTGAAAGTGACCTTTAAAAAAACCAAAATATTTCTTGTACACAGCACAAGAGACCGTTTAAAAATCATTGGCTTAAGTGTTGTGGAAATTTGTCAGCACTGCAAAGACATCGGCGCTGTGGGAACAAGGCAAACTGGGAACCAGGGTCACCGACACCATTTCTGCTGCGGGGAGGTCTTGGTGCCACCAGCCCTAACCTCATCCGTACTAAAGGTGACAAGCCTGAAGTTCTGAGGCTCACACATAACTTCATCTGTATGAAGGGTGACAAGAGTGACCGCTGCCTGCAGCACTGGCTGGCAGCGTAAATGTGTTGCTGGAGCAGGTGCCAGCACAGAATTATTTTGGTTTACACGGAGTTATTTGCCTGCCAAAAAGCTTCACGTCATCTTACCTTCCTCACGTAGCAGTCAACACATCCTGAAGCTTTTTTATACCAGAAATACACTTATATGGCATTACAGACAGCCACTGACGCCATGCTGACTTCACCCTTTTCATTTGCACCTTTCGGCTAAACCCCAAACATTTCAGGTGTCACCTCCTTAACACCCGCGTGGCAGCGAAGGACAGCGCCACGCAAGGCTCAATACTACTCCTGCCAACGTGCTTTGCATCCAACCCTAACCGGAGGGAATCGCTGGTTCCACCCCTGCCCGCTCCGCCCGCCCCGGTGTCCCCTGTCCCGCCCCGGTGTCCCCTGTCCCGCCCCGGTGTGCCGTGTCCCGCCTCAGCGTGCCCCGTCCCGCCCCGGTGTCCCCTGTCCCGTCCCGGTGTGGCCGGTCCCGCCCCGGTGTGCCCTGTCCCGCCCCGGTGTCCCCTGTCCCGCCCCGGTGTGGCCGGTCCCGCCCCGGTGTGCCGTGTCCCGCCCCGGTGTCCCCTGTCCCGCCTCAGCGTGCCCCGTCCCGCCCCGGAAGAGGCGGGATCGCGGCGGCGGCTCCGGCGGCTGAGGCGCGGTGAGGGGCGGCGGGGCGGATGCGGGGGAAGGAGGGTGGTTGTGAGGGGGGAGGGAGCGGGAGCGACCCCCCGGCCTCCCTCAGCTCTGTCCGGCCCGCTGTGAGGGGAGGGAGCTCCGGCGGAGCGCCCCTGGGGCAGCCAGCCCCCTCCGTCGCTCTCTGCTTGGCCTCGGGTGCAGGGGGGTGCCGGGTGTCCCCGGTACGGCCCCCCCGGGATGGATATGATATTAACGGGATAAACTGTTGTTTATGGAGGGGAGCACCTCCAGCTGCTCAGGAGAAGCTGTAGCGGCGGCTCCCCAGGGCAGTGCTACCCCCGCCGCCCTCACCTCGACTGCCGTAGACTTGCGGAGCGAAGTTCCTTAGAGATAGCCCGTAATAAACAACTAACGAGGTTAGCTCCTGGCAGAGGAAAGGAGGATGGGTTTTCCCTGCAGGGATTACTCCTACCCCTGCCTCAGGGCGGCGTGTGCTCTGTCACTGGCGGGGAAAGGCTGCCCGGGGCTCTGAGGCAGCAGACACCGATGTCTGAGGGTGCTGCAGGGGAACTGGGGCCGCAGGAGCACCGCACGGATTCCCGAGAACACCCCACCGACCGGAGCGCCGTGGGTGCAGCGGGCAGGAGCCCCAGACTGGTGTATATTTTGTATATTTTAGCTCTTGGGGTCCTGCCAGCAAATCTTTGGGAGACGGCAGAAGAGCTTATTCTGGGAGTCCAGAACCAGATACTGTAAATGCTCTAAATTATGTGGGGCTCGTTAAAACAGTGGGCTTAGAGCCTTTCTGATTCGCTATTAAGAGCATATTTTGCTGATGGACAGTACCAGGTAATGCCAACATGTGAATGGCAAATGCATGTATACAAAAATAAGGAAACAAAGGCCTTAAACACAAATTCCATCAGATGGGCATATTATGAGGTAATGAAGCATCCTCTTAGGTGCTGATCTTTCCCTGAATCAAGTTATTAACAGATAAATTACTGTGAATAAATCTGATTATTTTGCCTGTCTTGATGATTATGTGTATCTATAGGCTTTGCATGATATTCTACCTTAGCAAACTTTTGAAGTTGATTGTACGAATTGTTTTCCTGTCAAGAGTCAGTGTCAGGAGTAGATGGAGAGCATGTTCTGAAGTACTTTTTCCTGTGAGGTATCTATGCTGTCTTCCCAAAACCCAACAGCTGTGTTAATCTGAGTGTAACTTGTCCTTCATTTTCACTACATGGATTTTGGTAGCTATTACAATGAGAGTCTTAATACATTGCTAAAGCCACTTTTGTTGTGTTCATGTTTAAAGTTTTCAGAATGACTTCCTTGTCTGACATGCCCCCAAATTATGAAATGATGTTTGCTCATCGATTCACATCGGATGATGAAGAATACCAAGAATATCTAAAACGCCCTGCAGATCCCCCTCCTATAGTTGAAGAATGGAGAAACAGATCTGGTGGCAACCAGAGAAACAGAGATCGGTACCGGTTTCTCTTTTTAACTGTGGTCATTTCACAAGTACAGTTAAATGATAATTGATTTCAGAAGTATAGGAGTCTGTTCTGTTCACTGAAGTATTTCTTTGTCATATATAGGTAACGATGTTTAAGGGGAATATAGTCTTCTCTGAAAAGTAATGAGGTTTTTCATTTTCTCTGTATTGACTGGCAAAGTTTTTGCATTGTGTATAAAAGAACTAAATTATTTGCTTTTTAGTAAAGAATGAGCTGGAACCACTGAACACATTGCCCTGGGGTTTGTTATTGCTCAGCCAGAAACATTTTTCCAGAGGGGAAAGATGAGACTTCTGCAAAACTAAGCAGCCTATCTTATGTTGGATGATAACTGGCAGGAAGATGTCCAAAGGAACAAGCTGCTAGTTGATTATCTGTTACTAGCTGTCCAGAAAGAATTTAATTTGTAAGCTAAATATTTGCTGTATTTTTCAAGATTAGTCTGTAATTCTTTTATTCAGTAGAAGTGACTGTAAAATCAATCATCCAATCTGTCTGGCAAGTACAGTGTTACCTGCCAAAGCAAAATACTTTGAATTATTTCTTCAAGATGTAATTGCAGCTTTTTACTGAATTTTGGACAGATTTTTGAGTGACTGAAAAACAGCAATTACAGCATGTAGTACATATGGGAATACTAACATCAGCCTTTAATATAAAGTAGTTAAACTCAGTCCAGCCAACAACTGGGAAAACTCCTTAGCTAAATATCTAAACAGGATTTGTGCCTTATCTGAAGAAAAGGAGGACAACATTGTGACTTTTTCTCACCTTTGAAGCTTGTCATTAAGTAAAACACAGAATCACAGATTAAAAACAGGTGATAGTTTAAGATGTTCTTAAAAACTTCTTGGTTCTTTGAACTGATGAGCTCTTACACCTACACTATGGTCACAAAGTAAACTTTTTGCAAATGTTATCTGTCTGCACCACACCATTTGCAAACAAAATGACTATGAGGCAGCTCAAGCCTTGATAGGAATTGAGACAGGGCTGAAAGACAAAAATTGAGACTGAGTCTCAAATTTAAGACAAAATTGAGACTGAACAATGGCTAAATGCCACTGATAAAGTAGCAGTGTTTTAGCAGTAGTATGTATTTTAGAGCATATTCAAATTCCAGGACTCAGTGCTGTTAGGTGGCTGTAACTGTATTGAAGCCTGCTTTGCCAAAGCTTTCAACCTTGAAGCTGCTGGATGAACCCTGGCTTTGATGCACTACAGATGTGCCTTGGGGTTGATTTTTAGATTTATGGTCTGTTTCAGTCTCTGTTTAAACTTCCAGCAGTTCACCTAATGCCTGGGAATACTCCGTGTTAGGAAACAGACTTTCTAAATATTGTATTGGGTAAGAAATTAATGAGTGATCTCAGATGACTGTAGGTATGTTTTCATGAGTTTGTCATATAAACATATAAATATTTGAGTGTATTAACAGTTACATGACAGTTTTCATGAAAACTGCCAAATATAAGAGTTCACTAGAATTCATTTTTTAGCCTTGATATAATTTATGTCAGACTTTGATCTATCTTCTCATTGCAGGTTTCAAGATGGCAGATATTTTAGAGGGGACAGATACAACTGGCAAGGTGACTACAGATATAATCATAGGCCAGACAGAGGCTGGGGTAACAACTACCAGCAGCACAGACAAGGACAATCCTACTCATCCCACTACGGACAATATGGCTACAACTCCTACAACCCGGGGCCTCGTTACCATCCCTACTGATATCCTTGTGGCTTGAAAATCCAGTGATGCTATGTAACAAATTCAGTTTGATTTTAGTTTTCTTATTTTTTCCACTGTTTTATAGATAACTGAAGAATCAGTGTTACAGTGCAGTGCTGTTTTTCTGTAGTGTTAAATGAAAAAGGGAACTCCTTTTATAAATAGTAAAAGCATATTATATGGGGTTTGTTTAGAGTCTGTAGATTTTAGATTAAATTCTTAACTCTTCCTTTTGTCTGAATATATGTTGTGCACATATTTTCTTCCATCACTGAGATTGCTCTGTTACATTTTAGAAACCAAAACAGGGGAGGGAAGGACAGGGTAGCTGTGGTTTGTATGCACCCTGTAGCAGTGCCACAATACCTTGAGATAGCTCTTTTTGGAACTAACATAATTTCTGTGGAGAGAATTTTTTAGTTTGGCTTTTGACAGTGAGAAGCTCAGTTTGGTTTCAGATGCCCTAAAACTGAGAAGAGAGATCCTATTACTGAAATGTTTTATGGGGTCAGCATAGTGTCTGTTGACTCAATGGCTTCAATGCATTTGAAGTATTCCTCTTAAAACATGGTCTAAAAGTTGGATAAAAAATAAGTAGTTAAATATCTATCTTCTTGTAGCAGTTCAATGATATAGAAGTTTTACCTGAGAAATAATATCAAACTTAGATTAATCTGTGTCATCTTCAAACAAATTTGGTGTGTGTGTAATAAATTTTGGAACTCCCATTTCAGCAAAGCTGTAAAATTTCGATGCTATTGTAGTTTGTATGAAATACTTTGTGCATGTTATAGAAAAAAAGAACTATGATCAGTACTGGTCTGTACTTTTTTCTGTATGGGAAAATAGTATAAACAGTGCAAAGTGTCACTCAGTTCTTAGAATTTAAGATTTATGGGTTTTTTTAAGTATTCACACAATAAAAGTATAGTTGACATATAAGGATGTTTCTGAGTATTTCTGAAATCTACTTCTGAGACATTCAGGATTGCATCATTGCCAACAGCTGAACAAGGAGCTGGACTGACAGCTAAGTGCTAATATGGACAGCTGTGGGCTTAAGTTAGAAGAATGGCCTACTCAGCTGCAATCAGAAGGATGAGACACATTGTGATTAATTAGAAGTCTGGAGTGTTAATCCACTATCCCCATTTTGCTCTAAGAGGGTCAGAGTTCCCTGTTTCCCCATTTACATGATCAGCTAATTTGTATCAAGGGAGCAGCGCCTGTCTTTGTACTTGACATTTTCTTCAGCTGCTCTGCAGAAACAGGGCCCCATCCCTGCTGACTGCTGTAAAAGTCATGGCATTATGTGATAAGGAGTGCAAATAAGTGCATCTTGATTAAAAGACAAAGTACAGAAGTCAAAAGCAGAGTCCCCCAGCTCATCAGATGTTTTTAAGAGCTAAAGGGTGTTTTTACACAGAAACAGTCACTGTATGTAGCTTTTACATAGGCTGTGGTACACAAGTGTCTTCACCTACCTGCTAAGTATTTGTTTTCTGCTTTTCATATAATACTCTATTAGCTCTGATACAGGTTTTAATATCCTACTCCCTGAAGTATTTGCCTCAAATTCAGTTAGAAGTATTTTCAAAAGAGGTTTTCCTCTAAGGAGTTCTAGTGGATGAAATGCACTCCTTTGAACCCTCATTAATACAGTGAAGCCTTTACAAGAGGAGATACAAGATCATGCAAAGTTCTTATTTCTGCTCTGTCGAGAGCCTGCAAGTCAGTACCCTTGATGAAATTTCCATTTAATTCAGAATCATGTGCAAAGTGCCAAATACCCCAGGCTCCCCCTCCAAAAAGGGAGTGCATCTCTTCCTGCAAAGAGCCTGACACTGCCAGGAAGTCAGGCTGTGCCAGGATGTTCTTCTTCCACACCATCTGGAGTAGCATCACAGGTTGAAATGAAACCCAGCAGAAAGAGCAGATCTGTTTCATCTGTTGCCTTTCCTCAAGCTCAGTAACTATTTTATTATTTTGATTATCTTTCAGCTAGTGAATAACGAGTCCTAGTGGGTGGGAAAGGATCTCAAAGATAATTTCATTTCAACCCCTGCCATATCTTCCACTAGACAGGTTGCTCAAAGTCCCATCCAACTTGACCTTGAACACTTCCACAGTGGATGGGGCATCCACGGTTTCTCTGGGCAATGTGTGCCAGTGTCTCACGACCCTTGCAGGAAAGAATTTCTTCCCAGTATCATCTAAAGCTGCCCTCTTCCCGCTTGAAGACATTCCCCATTGTCCTGTCACTACATGTCTTTGTTGAAGTCCCTCTCCAGCTCTTCTGTAGCCCCTGGAGGTACTCTAAAGTCTCTTACAAAGAAAAGAGCACCTCTTCTAAGGAAGGTGCTCTAAGGTCTCCCCAAATTCGTTTCCAGCTCTCTCCCTGTCTTCATGACAGCATCATGAATCCCACTTTGCTGGCTGTGCAGCAAAGCATGCCAAAAAAATACCAGGGGGTGTGGTATTCCAGAAAATGGCAAATCCAACCTTCAGCATTGTGGGTGAACTGTAGAAGAGATAGATGAGGATGGTCTAGGTGGAAGTTATGAAATAGAACACACATTTCCTCATCTTGGTTCTCTTATTCTGAGTTCCTTGATTGAGATCAGGAGAGAGACAGGCCAGCGCGACTTCCCAGCTTGTGTTTTTATATTCATAATTCCCATATGCCTTACCAGCAGAGCTCTCAACTCAACCTTAAGGGTTTGTATTATTTACAAAACCTTTCCTTGGAACAATTATGGCAAGAGTCTAATTTGGGGAGGTGGGGGGAGAGGAATACATTGCTAAATACATGCACCAGACAGAAAGATATATAAAATTCAAAATATAGTACCTAATTTTCCACTTAGATTAATTGTATTTATAATAAAGTCCAGTTTACTGTCTCTGTCAAGCTAAACAAAACTAGTTGAGTATTGCCTGCAATTACAGTTTGTGCATTACAGTGTGTTACAGGTGATAAAACTGAAGCTGGGTAACTTTAATATTTGCAACTTCAAGCACAGTTGTTTAACTATGCTGGAGATTGCAAAGTAAACACTAAAATTCAGTGTCTGGAATCTGACTTTAGGAGATCTCTTCCATCTGACATTTGCTCAGACAACATTATTATGAATAAAACAAAGGTAAGTGTTATGTATTAAAAAATGACTGCCATGTTACCAAGGAGTGTGAATGGAAAGTTCTGAATAGGGCTTTCCAGCAGTTCTAAATCCATTCCTGAACACATACAGTGGTTTTGCACAGCTTGTTAATTGATACTGAAGAATAATCATGCCAAATTACAGGTACTGTGGCAAATAAATATGAAAAATCAATAGCTTTTGTACAATTTCTTGACTAGCATTTTAAAAAATGATAAAGACTTTAAAAATCACAGCTAAGGCCCTAGAAACTCAAATGCAAAAGAACATGCACAGAAAAATAAAAATCTCACTGTGATTTGTGAGATCCAGTTTTACAAGTTTTCAGTGCTATTCAAACTCCATTTTATTCTGTCTGTACAGCTGGGAACAGAAGTGTGCAGATGTGCTTTGAAAGGTTAGTTAGAAGCTGAACTACTTTCAAGAAGCTCTAGTAGAGATTTCAACAAATTATATCGCAAATGCCATTTGCAATATAATCAACATTCAACTTCTGCAACAAGGAAGATATTTTATCTACTGTTTAAATATATTTTAATATATTGCAGCAGTTATACATTTGAATATATTTAAACTCATACTATTCATTTGCTAATAAATATTCTGCTTAACTAAGAACATGTCCACATTTGCTTCACATTGAGATGTTGGAAGGGAAAAGCTTTTTGCATCAAATTAAAGAGAAGGCTTTATCTGTCACCACCCCCATTCCTTAGGTAAAACAAAAATCTCTGAATTACACAACACCAGGGAATTTTTCTAGCTAGTCCCATTGTGCTGTCACACCTTCTCTAACACTCAAACAAGAGGAGTATGAACATCAAGCAAGAAGGAAGGAAAACAGGGCTGCTCCCTCCCACAGGTGCTGACCACCTTGGGAGCAGTTTGGCAAAACTGCATGTCCTTTGCCTTTCATTTGCCCATCAGGAAAAATTGCTATAATCTGTCCCCTTGTCGCTGAATGTTAGAAGAGAGCTACATAACCCTGCTAAATTATGCACAGCGCTGATGCTCTAATGCCCAGAAGCTAAGCAAGATTATAGGGCAGATCAGGTTTCCCTGAAAGCACCTAGGAAAAATGCAGCCTGATTCCAGACACACAGAGGTAAATCTAGAGATCAAAAGCGAGTCCAGTGGCTCCAGGACTGCCAGGAGAGTCAATGGCAACTGTACTGTGGTGGTGCACAATAATCTTGCCTCTCAAGAGGCTTATTTTTCAATTAGGCCCTGCAGGCTGGAATGTATTTTTGTGTTTACCATGGCCTATATTTTCCTTCAGAAAGCCTGGACTGCACTTAGTGGTTGTCAGTCCTCATTTGCTCGTGTGGAACAGCGACACCAAAGTGTTATTTCTGTACAGCTCGCCCCTAAGTACCCTGCCCTGCTAAAATGCACATTTATTACAAGAGATGGTGGAAGTTGCTAGTACCTACGTTTTACTCCAAGTCTAATAAACACACAACAGAAGAAATCATATCACCATTCTCAATGCATAACTTCTGTGTTATTTGTGACTAGCAAGAAAACAAATTAATGTTGTCTTTATCCTAACATAGAGATGCCTTTTTTTAATCAAATCATACATCAGCAGCTGGCTTTTTTCTCCCAAAAAGTATGGGCTCCCTTTTATTTTGGGGAGCTTTGCTGTATATTGTATAATTCAAATTTTGCTTCACTAATAAAAGTACTGCCGAGGTAAAAGTTAAAAGCCCAACTATATTGTAAGACATTTCACACAGCTTTTGGCCAGGTTTAGCATGATCAGAAAGTGGCTGGTTTTTGTCCAAAGTCATGCCTGAAGTTTGTTTCTGAAGAAATCTTTGAAATTATACATTTTTCCATTGAAAATGTGCTCAAGAAAAATAAAATTACAGTAATAATTGCCAAAAGCAACCAGCCCCAAATTATTACATATTCTTTTTTACATATCAAGAAAATGATTTTTTCCACAGCAAATCCTGGTTTTCAGTCATCATGTCATCTTGATTTATGAACACCACTGAGGCCTAAACCTAAGTACATTTAAGAATGCTGCTTCAGTGGTTTTAATGGTATGACCATTTAAATACAGCATAGAATAGCTCTGGAGTTTAGATCTGTTTAGTGCAAGAGCTCTGTAGGGACACATATTCTCCTCAGATCAAGCTCATATTACTCATTTACAAGCCACACACTTGAAACACAAGCTCTGAAGTGAGCTGAGGGAGCATCAAGCCTGGGGTACACATATGCTCCTCTAAACCCCAGCTAAACTCCTGTAAGAATGAAAAGGAGCTTTACCTTAAATTGCCAACATGGGCAAATCCTATTTTTCCCAGCTTGTGGCTCAGAGGATACTTCCATCAGAAGGAGTAATTTATTGTTTTTATGTTCTAAGAGCAAATGGGAGTGGAGAGGTGTTGTTACAGTGCTGGCAATGAAGGGAAGGAGCATGGCTGAGCTAAAGGATTCTTTCATGGCTGTTTCCCCATATCCTGCACAGCAGAGTAACTGTTGAGATTTGACCGCTGGTCATCAAGTGACTTCATGGCCACATCACAGCCTGGAGGGTGGGAAACAAAAACCAAAACCAATCTAATAAAAAAAACCCAACATCAAAACAAATTCCTTCCTCCACAGACTCCAGGGACCTCCCCAACACGGAACAAGCTGGCAGAATGCAGAATCTGGAAGCAGTTAAGCAGCTGCTTTATTACACTGGCACGGCTTACGTCCTTAAGTAAGGTGGACAGATCCAAGGGACAATAAACAAATCACTGTTTATTACATATCCTGCAGTCTGGGCAAATCCAATTGAATAAGCTCTTTAGACTCCACTCAGTAGGATTTTAGTTTTTAGAGACAAAATGGATTTAGTGCTAGATAATAAAAGCTAAGCCTAATCTTCTTTCTCTCCACACCTGCATTGGACATATTCTTACTACTGACCTAAAAATGTTTTTTTAAACCTGATACTGTTTTTACTCTTGCCTTCCTATCCCTGCTACTTCCTGGCACCAGGCTACTTATTTCAGATATAGCTGTTTTACTAGTTGCTCATATTCTGAGCACTTCTGAAGACAAGAACTCTTAAAGCTACTTTAACATTCTAAAAAGACAATTTTGCCACAGTTCCAGTCATTCTTCCAGAACTAAAAAGAAAGCGAAAAGGATGTTTTCAAAAATAGAACCAGACATGCGTGTTACATGCTCAGCTACAAATCGCATTTAATGCTTTTGTGTCTCAGCTTCCATCTGTAAAACTGTGCTTCTCTGCCCTGTTTTCCTCTTCTATGCTCTGCATTTTGGCTACAAAACCTCCCAGGCAGCAGCTACTCCATATAAAGCATAGGTATGGTGTATAAACCTCAGCTGGGGTCTGTATGTTGCAGCACAATGTATTAGAAACATTCTGTGAATAAATTCGTTTGTTGATTTTAAAATATTTTTAACTAAACCCAAAGATACTATGAAGGCAGTGGCTTGTTTTAAACAGTGTCTTTATGTCACTCCATAGTTATATATATATCCCATATATATATATATATATATATATATATATATGGGATTCTGCAGCCTAGGAAGCTTCAAAGCTAGACCTGCAGTAAACACTAAGTGATTCTAATCCTATAGGTATAGTAGAAAATGCCTTAAAAATTTAAATGGCATAAAGAGCCTCATCATAGCTAAGAGGTGTGGGTAGTCCAACTTGACAGTTAACATTGAACTATACAGAGGTGATTAAAAACAAGGGGACAACCTACTCAAACTAGATTTCACACCAATAAAACTTGTGACACTTACTGTATTGAATGTGCTATTCATGTATATTTAATTGATTTTATAAACATTCTCACACACACCATACAGTCACAGCAAGGGTGAGCAAAATTCCAGCCTTAGACATATTATAGCACTTGCTTTTTAAAAAATAAAACCCAAGTAGATGAAAAAATGTTAATGCATACAACTAAAATTACATAGTTAAACATCTGAGTTTCAAAAAACATAAAATGTAAAGTTGTTCTTTGCACCTACAGGAAAAGGAAAGAAAATACAGTGGTGAGGGGAGGAACGGATGAGTCACCTATGATGGAAGAGGGTGAACAAAAGAGTGGTGTACTGGTGAACAAAAAGAGTGATAGGTCAGCTATTGCAAAAAAAGTCTCTTGTGGAAACCCAGGGCACTGGGAATATTTCTCTGTCTGCTCTGGGGTGTCCTGACCCCCAGGGGAGCACTGACTTTGACCCTCATTCATGGAGAAAACTTCCAAAAACTCAAGGTAAACTAGAAACCACAAAAGCATGAAATAGATTGTAGAGATTGTAGAGAGTAGTGTAGTATGTCACACGGGTGAGAAATTTAGGTTTTAGGATTTTTAGTATGTTATAGATGAGTTCAAGATGGAGGATATAGGGTGTTGTCTTGAGTTCCCTTCTTTCTTCTTCTTCTTCCTCTTTCTTCTTGGGTTTAGGTGGTATCTTGCAATTGGGCAGAAAAATCCGCATTGTGGGTCTTTAGGGGTCAGTTATTGGGTTAGAAAGGAAAATAATTTAGGTGTCACTTCTTAATTGGGTAGCTTAGTTTTTGATTAGACTTAAAATGCCTTGTAACAAGAGATTGTTGGCCATTTTTGTGCTGTTTTTCCTGCACGCAGAGTCTGGTGCAGACAGCGTGCTGAAGTTTTGATAAGATAACAATAAACAGAAGCTGAAGACCAAAAAAGTCCAATGTGTCTCTTGTTCCTGACACAGAACTGCTCCAGGAGGGTCTCCCCTGCCAGGGGAGCCCCCAGGGAGTTGCCCAACTTGGGGCCCGCAAACTCACAGTCTCTGATCAGAAATAAAGTTTAGTTCCAGAAGAGTCTACTTAAAGGTCAGTATCCTTAGTAGCTGAGAAGAGGAAACCATATAACTGAGGGTAAAATAAAAATCTATTTCAAAGTCATTTGTAATTGATGAGAACTGGAACACAAAGACGGCATCACAGACCGCTGGCAAGAGAATTCCTCCATATGGCATCAAATTCTCATTAATGCTCTGGGGGAGGATCCTAGACATCCCAGCAGGTCCTGTCGTGACTTTGGATTCAAAGCTGTCCACACACTCAGCTGCTCTCTGGCTGAACTCCACTTTTGCTGCACATAATGCACACAGCAGTGCCAGGAACATGGGCTGATGAACAGCTTCTGTCTCTTTCATCACACCTCCCATACTACATTTGAAAAGGTGGAAACCTGTCCCTAACCATGCCACCCAAGACATGGCTCAGAAAACCTTCTCAGATCTTCACATTTTCTACTACTAGTATAGAAACTTCCAGTATTCCCTCTGAAAGCTGCTCTTTGAACCCCTGGAGCTCATTGCCAATTCCTTCTCTCAACAATAGCTTAAGCCTGAGAGCTCTTCACCCACAACACTGCTTATCATCACCTATGGATTGGTTATTTTGCGACAGCTCCATTGTGGGACAGTGCGTGGCAGTGACTTTGTAGTATTTTTGTCTGTGCCACTTGGGATAAAAGCAGCTTATTCAGAGATCCCAGCTGAGTTCAGGATCCTTACAGCACCTACCAACATCTCTACAGAGCACATTGCTTGCAAGAAACAAGAGGAGTTTAATCTGACAATCTCAGTAAATTACACAAGAGTGCCTCAGTTTCAAAAGCTGAGAGGAGGTTATTAAACAAAGAAAATTACTGTAGGTAATAAAAATCACTGACACCTCACTGGGAGTTGCCTGGGTCAATACAGACAGGGTGGAGAACACTACAGACTTAAAAATAAGAAAAGGGTCAAAGAGTAGAATTTATTTGAATTCCTATGGATTAAGCTGCTAAATAAACCACATTTTTTCCTATGAGCTTAACAGATATAAATATATAGGAGCAGTCAGTCCACTGCAGCATGCTGAGAGCCCAACCAAATGTTCTAATGCATGAAGGATCTCGTGTGTGTAACATCTGCATCACAAGCGGCGTGGGGCAGCGCCTCGCTGGGGCTGCTGCTCCCGCAGCTCCCGGTGCCCCCGTGGCACTGCCAGCCTGCAGGCAGAGCAGGGCCCTGCACGCTTTGGTCACAGGGCTGAGGATCTGCCAGCAGCTGGCAAACTGCAGATTCCCATGCAGTAACAGCAGGGCCTTCTGTTTTAACTAGCAAAACACTATAGCAGAACCACTGATCTGCAGCTATGATTTTATTTAATTCGGTAAATTGTTTACTCTGTGTCCACATCTAACTCCATTTCCCAGTCAAATTAACACATCACTTCAGATTAGGATAAGAAATACATCCTGAATACTGATACAAGCCAGAACGTGATTACACTAAACTCAGTTTATAAATCTTCTTCATTGACTCTTTGTCAGGAAACTTCACTATACACAGAAGGAAATAAAGGAATAAACCAAAGATCATATACTGAAGAAACATCTAAAATGGGTATTTTAATTCACATTTGTAACTTTCTAAGAGCTTTCAAATTTATATGGCTTTAAATAATAACGATTTTGACAAAAAACATTTTTTCCTCTGTGAAAGGTATTAACAAGAAATTGAAAAGCTCAAGGAAAATGAGGTTCCATTTTTCTCATTTGTGATGAGCCTACTCTGACTGTGCAGTGGGAGAGGTATTTATCATGCATAGCCTGTCCTCCTCCTTGGATGCTGTCCTCCAGTTTGGACTGGAAGCACTGTGTGTTAGAGGATCATTAACCAGGGTCATGTACATCATCTCTCCCTCGCAAATGAACACTGTCAACACTGCAACAGCCACAGAGACACTGTATGATCAGGGCCCAATGTACACAGTGTGGCTCACACATGACAAAGCAGACAGACTAAACTGCACAAAAGAAATCTGCTTTTCCCTGAAACATACTTGTCCCAAAGCAAGGACAAGGCCATAGCCTCATAGCTGCTGCAAGGCCCCTTGGAGCTGGTCTATCCTACAGGCAAAGCACAGACCCTACACAGACACCTCTGGCCCTGAGGGATCCTGCCAGCAAGAGTTATCACAAAATTCTATTACCTGGCTTCCAGATGGACAATGTCCTTATCCCTTGGTACGCAAAGTTTCAAACATGTGACAGGAGCTTTACACTGTGAACACACTATGAAAGCAGACTGGAGACAAATACCATGTTACACTGCCTTGTACAAATCATGGTGTAGGGAATGAGTATTTCATGGAGCAAAGATGTGGGTCATAGAACCATGTCACATACTGCTTTCACATCCACACACTCCAAGAAAATACTGGCTGCATAGATTTACAAAGCAAAAAGATTGCATGGTGAGAGGTATAGAGGTATATGGAAGAATTGTTTTCTTCACACTTATATTCCTGTCTCTGAGCTCTAAATGCAGTTCTCTCTAACCACTACTGCACTGATAAAATTACAGGAAACTAATTATTGAAACTGAATTAATGTCTGTTAAGTTTTTCCCACACAATCCTGTCTATTACATGGCACTCTTAAACCCTACTATTCTGGAAATCATTTTATGTTCCTCTTTTTGCCATAAAAGAGAGGAATGCAATGCAGTACTGAAGAAAACTGAGTAAGATTTTCATCTCCTTCCAGGAGTCTCATGATCCACTCTTAACTCTTTTTCCATTACTATAATTACTATTATAATGGTATTATAATTACTGTTATTCTCCAGTGTCCAGAATAATCACAAAACAAATACAACCTTGATTATGTTCATATTATTTTTTGTATTACAAGGGCAACAAGAGATTTTGAGCTTTACTAAAGGAACAGAGGAATGTGCATCTCCAAGAACTCCCACCTAATCTAGAATGAGAATTTGTAGGTTATTATAAACAGAAAAGACTCAAGGGGCAAAACACAGAGGTTGTTTATATGCTCTAATTTTCTTACTTTAGAAGTCTGACATTTTTCTTTTGAAAATATTCTTCATGAAAATGGACACATAGTATAAGATATATAGGATAATCAGCAGTCCTACTCTCTACAATTGGCTCAAACCTTATTGTTTAGGACAAGTTCTTCTCTAAAACCCTTAAATATAATTATCTCCTCTGCTGCCAATCCAACATTTGTGACAGCCTTGATAGCTTCTTCTCTGCTGCCAAACCTGCCTCCAGTCACACTTTTCTGTTGCAACTAAGAAGTCACAGATTTATTTATCCTCTAAAACTGTGGGCTGTATTTATCCTCTAAATCTGAACAAGCATGTAGCCATAGATGAAAGGCTCCTTAGTGGAGAAAGCATATAATCTGGAAGACAGACAGGTGTCTCTTCTGCTTGATGCTATCCACAGACAGCAGAGCAAAGGAAAATAAGTGTTTGAGTCACTCTCTCGCGCACTACACTATCAAGTGAGTCAGTTAATCAGACAACCTGATTTAACCATTCTCAAGTGATTTCACTTAAACTGTGAAGTGTCATCCTCTTTTGGTATTTGCACTTTTTCCAGCAGTGATAATCCATGCAGCAGAGGGGCAGGTCTGAACTTCAGAAATGAAAGGTCCCGATGATGGGCATGAATTTATCCAAGTTAAATTTTATCTTTAATTAACATTTTATACTTTCTTTTCTGACAAAGAAGAGTGTGTCTCATATTCTGAAGTTTTTTAATGCAGTCCAGAGCTCTCTTCCCCTGCAGAGCCAGCTCACCATATCCACTGACCTGACTGAGCATTTCTGGCAGCAGCTCCTCCTGGTGCAAAAGGCTGGAGGCTGGGCTCCCAGGGCTCTCAACTCTGTGTCAGGTGAACCTGGGGGAGCTCTCACAACTTTGGACAAAGTTCTGTAGGTAAGACAAGACCTGGGAGCTGCAGTTGGCCAACCCTGGTGTCAAGGAGATGTGCCAGCCTCTCACAGCAATTACAAAGTGTTAGCTCTCCCTTGCTGCAAGGGGTAATAGTTCAGCCACCAACACAAAAAATATTGTTAAGATGCAGCTGCCTTTGTTGAACCAATTTACCTAACTAAGATGAGAAGGCAGAATAGATGAACTACTTATGAGCAGCTGATCAACTTTTTCATCTGAATTTGTATTTTAACCCACACAACTCTCAAAACAAACACATTAATAGATAGTATTTTTATATTTCACATCAGCCCTCACGTGAACCTATCATTTCAGAAGATTAATCTTTCCTGTTTGAAAATTTCAGATTGGCAGGACTCGGGAGTTACACTAAGAGGGCCATAGGTAATATCTTTTTACCACCTAGATTCACAGACTGCCAGCAAGAAATAACTGTGAAATTTATATTGCAAATTATTAGAGTCTTTGAAGACCTGACAGATTTTTTTCCCCATTCTGACTTGAGTGCTAAACAGCAGAGGAGGTGCTATAAAACATCAAGAGTCTATCACACCCTCTAGTCTGTGTATCTTCTTTCCCAGCAGAGTTTAGAAGGACATGCAGGACAAGCTGGCAAAGTCCATAAGCCAAGTAAAAATGCTCCTAGCCCAATAAATTACCCTTCAACAAAATTATTCCATGCTTCCCCATCATGTTTTATTTTCTTTATTTTTTGATTTGAGAAGTTAATCTATTACACAAACCCAAGAGTAAAACAAATAAGGTCTGTTTCTTCAGATGGTCTGATCAAGGTAACACTGGATAATCACAGGGCAAAGCCTAAAACTCAGCCTGAAAATCACTAAGTCCTGAAAATGAGCTAACAGGATTTACTTATTTCAGTTTGGAAGTCCAAGTGTGTAAAACCTGGAGCACTTCACTAAATTCCTCCCCAGGTAAAAAGACCAAGTTGGTTCACTGAAGTGAGCAGGAATGATATGCAGCTGAGAAACCAAAGGTTTTCTATAGGTTTCCTTTGGAGGCCTACCTTACAGCAAGATCAGTGAAAAAACACCTTTCAAATTCAGATTTGCCACCCCCATAAAGCTGGCAGAACAGCTTATGGCAAGCTCTGGTATCACACATTCTTTTTGTCTTTAAGTGCATAAAATGCATATCAACCCCATCTCTGACAGGGTCACTTTACTTGTTTTTGTGTATTTAGGATTTATATACTGAAAGTAGTGTTTAATTAGATCTTACACCTTCTCTGCTTTTACACATACAGGTACTTGACTACTGAAAGACACACCTTGCCTCACATCCACAATTTAACTACAGCTATTGTCAAATTAATGTTTTCAGATGTTCTATTTTCACATTTATCTTCTGCCAGAAATATTGCCGGGCATGGTATTAAATAAAGGAAAAAATTTATTCCATCTGATATGCCACAGCAAACAGAAGTCATAGACTTTGAGAATATCATAATAAGTGGATCATATTTTAAAAATATTTAAAAAAAAACTCCTGGGTCTGCTTTAGCAGCTGAACCTGAACTCAGTGAGGAAGTGGCTGAACAGAATCAGACATTCTCATTAAGTAAAATTAGCCAAGTGCAATTTGCCTGGCTGGTTCCCTCTATGTATTAGCATTTATATTCAGTCAGTGATGAGCTTAATCAGGTTTTTTGAACAAAAAGGAAAAATCTCCTCAAAACCCATAAACCTATCATGTTTATTAGTAGCAGTTTGCACTCCCATTGTAAAAAGGCAGTTAAGAAGCTGAAGAAAATTGCCTGCTCAGAAGTGTGTCTGAGTAGCTACCAGCAATCTTTCCTCGTAGCAGGAACATGACCTCACATACGTGCTGGCTGATTGCTGTCAGATTTACTGGAGACAAAAGGAGACATTTCATTAAAGGGCAAATGCAAGAAGGCTACAAGGAGCTGCCACAGGGCCTCACTGGAAGGGACAGGTTTGCCCTCTGAATGCAAAGATTGTATCACAAGGTCTTTTCCCTCCTTCCTCAACGAATCCATCTCTAAGGGCTGTCAGGCCCAAAAAACAGAAAAAGAAATGTGGTGGCATCTAAGGAGATGAGCATCAGCAACAATGCTGATGTGACAAACAGAGAGCAGAAACAACCCCAGAGAGCCTGGTCCTGCTGGAGGCGACTTACCTGCAACAGCAGCAGCAGAACTGAAGGTGAGGGGCTGCAAGAGCACCCAGATGTGGCAGAAAGGTGGCTGCTGGAGCTGACCGTGTGTGCTGATACCTCCATCAAATGTAACTCCACACCCCTTCTGAACATCAGAAAGGAAGCAAAACACTTCAAAGATTTTAAGACAAGCTATGGAAAATAGCACTGTTGAAAAAAAAAGGTTCCACAGGAATGGCTTATTTTATAAAATTCAACTTGGCAATGCCCCTGTCAGACAGCTGGGCACAAAGTATGTCCTAACACACACTGAGAGCTTTGAAATTTGTTATAAATTATGCCTCAGTGCATCCTGGTTTACAAAGCATTACAGCAAAAAAAAAAGCTGGCCAAAGGAACAGCATTGCTTCAGCCCTTCCCACATGCACTGCACACCTATGAGGTATTAGGAAAAAAACAACTTAATGACAATCACCCCAGAATTATAGTTTGTAACTCTGGTTATTCTCTTATGGCAGACAACTGCTTTATATGAGCAGCATGAAATGAGGCTTTGACCCTCTGCTGTTTGTTCTGTTTTCCTTGGGTCCATGGCTAACTGCTCTCTTTACAGCATGTTTCTATAGTGACCAACTGCTGAACTGATACTCAATATATTTCACTTTTCACCTGCCATACTTCAGATTTGGAAACTCAGAATGTTATTTAAACAATATTCCAAAAATTTGCCCTCAGGCTGTAGTAAGGGATGGCACAGTGGATACTTCATCACTCTAACTTCCCCAGCTCTTAAAAGAACAAATAAATGCAGCATTTATAGATGAAAGAAAATTTATCACATCTCAGTAACAATTACTTGAGAAGCCAATATATAAGGGGTCAGGAAGAAACAAATTCACAACATCTCAGAGAAGTACCAGACTCCTCTTTTCAGGCAAGCATTTCATTTCTTCAGCAGCTTTTTTATTGTGCCTCAGTTGTATTAAGGGCACTTTGCCTCAAGTGCAGCCCCTTCCTAGAGAGTAACAACCAGGACAGCTTTTACAGGAGGATAAAGCATTGTGTCCCCCAAAGGAGACAGGGGAGCCCATTTTAAAATCCATCAATATGGCAATGAATCATCCTCCCAAGATAAAGACTAAAACGTTAAGAGGGGAATACAGTAGGTAGAAGTAATGCAGAAACAATTTTAAAAACTCAGTTGGTTCAAGTTTTACACATGCAAATAAACATTATGAGAGGGGAAACAAGAATGAGATGTGAAGTACTGAGCAGGAAGATCAGGTGTATTTATCTTCCTGGAAGCTGGAAGATATTAAACTGAGCTTTCTGCTAAATTGCTGCTGCCAGTTATTGACAAAGTTGCCAATTATCCAGGATTATTTAGACCGATGATACCTGAAGAAATGAAGATTTAGAAACACTTGGGACTAAAAGGGGAGCTAGGAATGCACTGCAGATGATAAATGGAGTGGATTGAAAGAAAAAGAGCAAAGAGTTTCAGAGGGTATAGTTAAATATCCTTAATTAGCATATTACACTACTACAACGAAACCAACTTTCAAAGCTGGATTTTAGAAAATACATATAACTGAGTGGATGAAAGACTAAGACCCTTCTATGCCATAAGACTGGCATAGAATGTATTCAGATAACCTCTATTTTGCTAATGTTTAAATAACTTAATTATACTTTAAAATTTCACTGACTGTGCAGGTCTGCAAGCAGTCAGATATTAAATCACCATTAGATGGATTTTACTGAAATTGGTCAGACCATGCATTAGAGAAAGAGGACAGTGCTTGATTTCAGTAGCTGAGTAATCCTGTAGCTTAATGCACATGGATATAGCAGGTACCAACAGGTAAAAGTTATGTAGCAACTGGCATAATGTTTTTAAATTGGTCCAGGAATAAGAATTTATTTTGAGCAGGGATTTGTAAAGTGTCTTGAATTCTTGGAAGAACTTCTTACAATATCACAAAGCACTATGGAAACATATTCTGTTGGAGTAAGGGGTACTTGCTACTACAATTTTTTTAAAAGAATGAAAGATATTTCACTGTGTTCATGAAGAGACAGTTGACAGGTTAGGATTTCAATGCAAGGCTTGCAGGAGCTAGGCCTAAATCACAGTTTTGGCATTGTTTGGTCACACAAGTTTCTTAGCTCTTCTCTACCTCTTTTGGTATACAATGTGTCATAGCTGAGATGGCCACGATACACAGAGTACTATCATACAATTCCAGAAAGCTCCAACCCATGCACAGTAACACCTCACCAC
The DNA here is from genome assembly GCF_031753505.1 of Anomalospiza imberbis. Lineage (NCBI taxonomy): Eukaryota > Metazoa > Chordata > Aves > Passeriformes > Viduidae > Anomalospiza > Anomalospiza imberbis. The sequence continues at coordinate 9,746,397 of NC_089693.1, read as the reverse complement.
TTCAGAAGGCTGCAAGCATCTGCCCTTTCTTGTTCTTTATCCCCACCTTTCATACCCTCATGGTTCTTGCACTGCACCTGTGTGCCCTCTGTTCCCTTTGTGGTTGGTCAGTGCCCCTGGGCACTCCATGGCTCATTGCTGTCAATGCTGCTCACCTGCTTCTCACAGCTGTGCCCACTGGGGATGAGGCTCGGCCAGCCCCGCTCCCAGTCACCCCAAACTGTGTGCCACAACACAGCCCCGCTCCAGTCACCCCAAACTGTGTGCCACAACACAGCCCCACTCCAATCACCCCAAACTGTGTGCCACAACACAGCCCCGCTCCCAGTCACCCCAAACTGTGTGCCACAACACAGCCCCGCTCCAGTCACCCCAAACTGTGTGCCACAACACAGCCCCACTCCAGTCACCCCAAACTGTGTGCCACAGCCCCACTCCAGTCACCCCAAACTGTGTGCCACAACACAGCCCCACTCCAGTCACCCCAAACTGTGTGCCACAACACAGCCCCACTGCCAGTCACCCCAAACTGTGTGCCACAACACAGCCCCACTCCAGTCACCCCAAACTGTGTGCCACAACACAGCCCCACTCCAATCATCCCAAACTGTGTGCCACAACACAGCCCCACTCCAATCATCCCAAACTGTGTGCCACAACACAGCCCCACTCCAATCATCCCAAACTGTGTGCCACAACACAGCCCCACTCCAGTCACCCCAAACTGTGTGCCACAACACAGCCCCGCTCCAGTCACCCCAAACTGTGTGCCACAACACAGCCCCGCTCCAATCACCCCAAACTGTGTGCCACAACACAGCCCCACTCCAGTCACCCCAAACTGTGTGCCACAACACAGCTCCATCCAGTCACCCCAAACTGTGTGCCACAACACAGCCCCACTCCAATCACCCCAAACTGTGTGCCACAACACAGCCCCATCCAGTCACCTCAAACTGTGTGCCACAACACAGCCCCATCCAGTCACCCCAAACTGTGTGCCACAACACAGCCCCGCTCCAGTCACCCCAAACTGTGTGCCACAACACAGCCCCACTCCAATCACCACAAACTGTGTGCCACAACACAGCCCCACTCCAATCACCCCAAACTGTGTGCCTACAGCAATGGACCAGCAGTTTCACCCTCCCAGGCATTTTACCAGGTTACATAAATTCACAATCAAGGTATTAGGGATACAATTGATATAGGGATATACAGCACAAAAAACATTGACATAAGAGGCTGTCAGATATGATTCTATGATTCTATGTGGCAACACCCCAGTGTTACTTATGAAACATTCCAAAATAATTTTGGTTACTCATATTACATAAATTGCTCGTTCCTAGCATGTAAAGGATTTATTTGCCATGCTATCAGGAATTCGAGTTACTTTCATTGATCAGGAAGAACAGATGCAGAATGGCAGCTGAAGGTGTTTAAGAAAGGTGAAGAAGCCACGGCAGAGGCCAGCAAAGCCTAGGCAGAACATGCTGACAAGACAGAGAGGGCAGTGAGAAACTAAATTGGCTATTTTAGGTAATCATCACTGAAGATCAATGTACTTCAGAGACTGCATCTGTCCACACAGCTCCTCCCTCAGTCTGTGTCTGAAGTCACGGGGAAGTGTAATGAAATACATAATTTCAACAGAGTATATAAGCTTTAAAAAAAATTTTATAATGGCTGTTGCAGCATCCAATTCCAAATGTAATTTATAAATACAGAATTCCTCACTCTTTTTATTGCTGTTTTCTACTTATCAAAAGACATTTAGGAATTAAAAGGAAAAACCCCCAACAACAAACCACTAACAATTCATCTTGGTTTGCTTTGCCTTAATTTTTCTGCAAGACATGGCACCCCTCTGCTGGGCAAGAGCAGACCTAGCAGCAGGGAGGGGTGAACCAAAACTGATGGAACAGTAAAATAAAATCAGCCTGTGCAGACTGAAAAGACAGGTAAGGAAAGAGGACTGAAGCAATGTATGGCTGCCCAAATGCCCGAGAAAACCAGGGGCTCAGGTGTGAACCATTAAACAAACAGAATTCAGAATTTAGACTTATTTCTCCAGAAAGTAACATTTTTCATAACATCTTTAAATTAGTCACCTTGAAGGAACTGCCATCTTGACAAACACCAGTTCTCTAACTCCAAAAGCAACCACTGCAATATTTAGAAAACAGAACACTGAAAGAGTTCCCTAAAGTGAAAGACTTTTGCCCATGAAAAAGCTGAATTATGAGCTATGAAGCCTGTATTGCATCAATCTGGCAATGCATCTGCATAAATGCATCTTCATAACATTGTTTTCCAGGACAATGTATGACAAACCTTAAGCAAACCTTCAGAATAGTTTATCTTTTTTCCTTTAGCAATTACTTTCATTTTAACATGACAACCATAGGACAAATACAGGACAATTTCAGACATCAGCAGTGATGCAGAGGAAAAAACAAAATCCTGCCAGAACCATGTGTGGTATCACATCTTTGAGAAATGAAAGTTAAATCTTCCTCTGACCTCTGAAGCATGATAAATCGAGAAGTTCAGCCTTTTTCTCCCTTGAAACTGGAGTATAGATGCCCATTTTGTTTCAGACTTCCTGCTTTGTTCTGCTCTACAAATGACTCAGCTCTGCTCTCCAGGGGTTGCACTACTACTCATTTTTAGACCAAGGAAACATTGTAAAAAGAGGCTGTTTCAAAGTAGCATTCTATGAAGACTTTTCTAGGAAACAACTCTTTTCTTTGTTAAAAATATAAACACAAACAAAAGCTTGATAATATTTTTGCCCTTTTATTAAAAACAGTCATTACAGGCGACATACAGTTGGCAAAAATATATATGACCAAATCTCTACTTTTAAGGAAACTATTTACAGACTATCACAAAGTGACCGCACGTGTGCAATGACTGGGTTCTACATTGGTTTTTCAGACTGAAAACTTCTGGTTTTCTTTCAGTTGTTCAGGTGACTCTACTTTCAGTTTGTCTGTGTGATCAACAACAGCACACTGGCTTCAAAAGACATTTATTTTAGATATCTGTAAGTGCCCACAGTGAAAAGCTGCACACAGTACCTGCTGAGAGATATCCAGATTTGTCCTTTTGTACCACTTCCCACATGGAATGCTGTCACTCCAAGCTCCTCACTTTGTTAACCAACGTTTGCTCCACTAAAAAAAAATATTTCCTAAACCATTTGTTTAGGGACCAGGAAAGAGGACAAATGTTACCCACAGGGAACCAGAGCAGAAGGAAGTCTGTAGTGACAGAAGCAGATAGAGTCTCAGTTTTCTAACCAAACCTACGGAAAAACTTCAATTGTACAGCACCTATATTAACAAGGGGAGGGGAAAGAAGTATCTTCCTGTAGTCATCACCCACACTCTCAACAGCACTGCATTAAGTAAGACAGAATATCGGTCCATATACCAAGATGCTTTTTCCTATTTCATGCTCTTGTTTTAGGTCAACTGGAAGCTTCTTTTTTCAGTTTTTCTAAAATCTCATCTGGTGTTGCTGATACTGAAATCTTCACCACTTTGTCACGTGATTTACCCCCCTGGTTTAGACAAACACAGAAAAAACCTATCTTTCAGAGAATCACCCTTTAAGGTAAGAAAACAGTGCTATTTATAAAATGCTGATAAACAAATTAAGCAGTTTGCTCATGATTCAGGAAAAGCAAGACACATAGATTTGTTTCTACCTTTTCACAAGACATTTCCTTGGTCATCTTATCCTTTACTACTACTCTTTAAAAGACTTCTATAACTACTCAATTAAACCAACAGATAAAAATAAAAAGCACCATTTTTCATTGTGCTCTTGTGCTTATAAACTATAAATGGAAATGGCTGGAAAGACCGACTTGAAGTAGAATGAATTTATAAAACAAATTATTTATTCAGTGCAATGAATAAAACAAAGAGTTTCTGCTCACCAAAGTCAAGACATGTAAATTCTAATACAGAGAAACTCTTGAGGCCCAGCTACAACCCCAGGGCTTACATACGCTCTTCCTTAGGTGTGACAGTTAAATGTCAGACTCAAAAACAGAAGTTATTTTAAAAAGTAAAAAGTTATTAATAAAATGATTTTTCTCTGTAGAACTTCTGTGAACTCATTTGACATGCAAATAAGAGAATCTTGAAGAACACATGAACTACAGATATTTGCAAGGCATTATCATGATAACTCTTCTGGTAAAAAGATCTCAAGATCAGCCACAGTTCTTCCCACACTAAGTTTGTTCTCAATGAATCATTCCATTAACTCACCTAAACTTTTTAAAGTGTCTTTCAGACTGAACTTGGAGTAGCTGCCTGTTCTCAATGTGTAAGTTTCAAAATCTTGAATTTCAACTGCAGTAGGGCAAAACTGAAAGGAAAAAAAAGAAGTACCTTCTCTAAAATAACGTCGCTCTTCTTCACTTCAAGCACCTTAGAGAGGTAACGGCACAGCTCTGCATTTGCCTCCCCTTCCGATGGAGGTGCAGCAATAGCTACACCTACTGCCTCAGCCGTCACATCTATAGCAAATAGTTGGAGGATTTTATGCTTAAAATATTCAAAACATCATATCACAGTTTGCTAAAAATGAATGTTTATGCTTTCAAAAGCATTTAAGTTTAAAACCATGTAAATGTATAGATTAGCAGGTGATGGCATTTTCACATTTCATGAATTCCCTTGATTGTCGGCCAATACAATCAAATATAAACTCCTGACAAGAGAAGCAGTGAAGCCTTCCTGCTGTAGTAGGGTGCAGTCGTGAGTTACCAGCCTTCTCACAATGGGGGCACCGCTCTGAGCTCTCCTCAACTGCCCGTTCTTGTGCGGGTGTTGTCCTGCTTGGCATCACATAACTACTCAAATCAGTTTGCCCCTGTCCCAAAAGCCGCTTGTTAAATCAGTCTGCCCTGAGAGTTACGCTGTCAGCAAATTCCCAGTAAATTCCAAAGGGGCCCGGACACTGCCACAGCCCGTGGCTGCCGCACACAGGGGGATGTGAAGCAGTCCCAATGCATGTAGGCGCAAGCCCAGGGCTGTAGAGGGAGAACACGTTTTATTAGATCCAACTTTTATGGCTCTAATAAAATCGCATAGACCCTTGAAACACAGCGCGCACGAAACCACAGAGGCCAACCGGAAGGATTTAGGATCAGGATTTACCCCGTGCTCACCGCGCCACCCAGCGCCACCCAGGGGGGACGCGAACGAGCTACTCCAGGAGAGCCGAACTCCTCGCTTCAGTTTCCGGGGGGGACTTTGCGCGTTCCCTCCCTCCGCCCCTGTTCCTCAGGGTGCAGCGATGCAGCGCCCGGTGCCCCGGCCCACAGACCCACCTGTGACGGCGCTGCAGCGGGCGCCGGGCTTGGCGCGCACCGCCACCCTCACGGAGCCGCCGCCCGCCGCCACCACCGGTCCCGCGGCGGCGACCGGCTCCGCGGGGCCCTTGGCGGCCGCTTTTCCCTGAAACAGAGGAACAGACGCGGTCACCGCGGGCACCACCCGCCCCTGCCCCCCTTCCCTCTCCTGGCCCTGCCCGCACCTTCCCGGGCATGGCCCCACCGCTGCGCACCGGCGCCGCCCGCACTCGCAGGAACCCAGCGAGGCTCGGCATGGCCGGGGCGGCTCTTCCGGCAACCGCGCCGGGCCCGCCCCGAGCGCCTGCGCGCTCCGCACGGCCCGGCCGGGCCGGCGCTGTGCCCGCAGCGGTTCCTCCGGCACAGCCGAGCCCCTGCCCATAGCGGTTCCTCCGGCACAGCCGAGCCCTGTGCCCGCAGCGGTTCCTCCGGCACAGCTGAGCCCCTGCCCATAGCGGTTCCTCTGGCACAGCCGAGCCCCTGCCCATAGCGGTTCCTCCGGCACAGCCGAGCCCCTGCCCATAGCGGCTCCTCCGGCACAGCCGAGCCCTGTGCCCGCAGCGGTTCCTCCGGCACAGCCGAGCCCCTGCCCATAGCGGTTCCTCCGGCACAGCCGAGCCCCTGCCCATAGCGGCTCCTCCGGCAAAGCCGAGCCCTGTGCCCGCAGCGGTTCCTCCAGCACAGCCGAGCCCTGTGCCCGCAGCGGTTCCTCCGGCACAGCTGAGCCCCTGCCCATAGCGGCTCCTCCAGCAAAGCCGAGCCCTGTGCCCGCAGCGGTTCCTCCAGCACAGCCGAGCCCTGTGCCCGCAGCGGTTCCTCCGGCACAGCTGAGCCCCTGCCCATAGCGGTTCCTCCGGCACAGCCGAGCCCCTGCCCATAGCGGTTCCTCCGGCACAGCCGAGCCCCTGCCCGCAGCGGTTCCTCCGGCACAGCCGAGCCCTGTGCCCGCAGCGGTTCCTATGGCACAGCCGAGCCCCTGCCCATAGCGGCTCCTCCGGCACAGCCGAGCCCTGTGCCCATCGCGGTTCCTCTCGCACAGCCGAGCCCCTGCCCATCGCGGTTCCTCCGGCACAGCCGAGCCCTGTGCCCATCGCGGTTCCTCCGGCACAGCCGAGCCCTGTGCCCGCAGCGGCCGCTCCCGCACGGCCAGACCCGGCCCCCATCCCTGTCTCGGAACAGCACCGAGCCCACGGACAGGAGAGCGCTGGCGGAGTGTGCACAGAGCTGGACGTTTGACAGACGCTTGTTCTACACACAGCCTTTGGACACCCCAAACTCGCGTGACCTCCCCCTTAAGAAAGGAAATTTTCTTATGTTTTCTCCTGCATTCTCAAATTTTAGTATAACGTGAGGAAGGGTACAGGTCTTTGTACACCAAGCCATTCTGTTACTACATGGTACATACTGCAAAGCACTGAATATTATATACATACAGCAATAGCAACAAGTTATTGTATGCAATCTGTAAAACTCGTTGCACACCAATAATCCTTAGGTCTATACTAATTTTTTTTAGTACTAGAATATCCAGTGATAAAATAACATCATTACAAGTCTCATATTCTCATTTTCACATTATACATTTTTTATAGGCACATATGTATATATACAGTGGCTATTTGCATAACCAGTTCTATATTCCAAAACAGCCCTTCTGAATTAAGAGAGATTCTGGAAAGATCTGTTTCTTGCTGAAATCGACTTATTAGTTATTTCTTCAGTGCAGCTGCAGATGTTCTCTGCAGTGCAAAGTCCATTAATTCTCCATGGCTCTTGGAAAAAGTCAAGATGATGACAATATGAATGCAGCTTTGCCGACATACTTTAAAAAAAATACAGTAGCAATCCATGTCCATTGGGTCAATCCAAGGTCATTTTGGAAAGAAGTGCAATATGGGACTACAGCAGCATCTTTACTGTCTTTTAAGGACAGATTGGAGAAGACATACACAAGTTGTTCATAACAAGGAAGGATTTTCCAGTTCAAAAAATGAATTTTACTACATGAGAAACAAAGGGGTGAAAACACAAAGTAATTAACCACAAGGTACTACTTATAACAAACTTTTCAATACACACAGTACTTATTCCATTAACATTTCGTTTAGAGGAAAAGCTAAATTACAATCTACCAATAGTGATGCAGAAAAAAAAATAGCTTTTCTGGTACCCCTCAAACAAATTTGTTTTGTTTTTACACATTAAAGTAATTTAACAGAATTTTTTAACTGCTGCCAATGGTGAGCTGAAGTCCACTGAGACACCAACACATTCCAGATCATCATTTGAAACTAAGTATAAAATATTATTTCTGGTATCTGTCCATCTTCTATTGATGTACCATTGTTGTTACCTGGTGAACTATAAAAGACAAAACAGGTTTTGCTAGCAGTAGGAGATTCGTGGATCACTTTCTTCAAACCTTTTGTTCCATAGTGGGAATCAGGACCCTGAAAAACATCACAAGAGATTAGCAACACAATGGAAGTGGGCAAGAACCCAAATATGCTGATGGTCAAACACAACTGACTTGGGCTATTTTAGTAGTATAAAATTTCTGTACCCATATCATATAAATTATATACAAAATCACAGGCAACAGAAGCCAGAGCCCTATGTCTAAATAATAAAAATATATTTCTCTGACAGCAGACTTAAACCAGTTGATTTTATCCAACTAGTAATGAATACTTTCTAGTATTTTTCCTTATCACACATGTTGTCTGTATTTTTACTTAGTTCCCTGCCTCAGCTGTTTTTAATGTACAGTATTTTTTCAACCCACTGAACTCTGACTTCTGTATAGGAAATTATATTTAGAAGAATATTGAATTTTTTTTGAGAACGAAATTTGTCCACAACACTAAGAGAAGACTTTCTGAGAACAAGTAATTATTGCCTACTATTTCAGCACCAGTATATAAAAAGTGATGAAAAAAAAAGCTGTTTTCTTGAATTTAGCTAGTGGTTAGAATATCCTTGATAAAAGAAATTAAACTTAAGTATTGAAAGAGAGCTGCCAGATTATGTTTTCTAGATAGGGCATTTTTTCCCCACACGGAACCAGTGACTTCCATTAGAACTATTCTAACTCCTACATCAAGCAAAAAGTGGGAAGGCACAGAGGAGCCAGTTATGAATTCCATGCTGTGACCCAGAAGAGATGTAACAGTCTTATAAATTACAGTAGACTTCTAACTACATCCTTCTTTAGCCCCAAAGTTAAAATAAATTCAAGATCTAGAAGACACTTTCCCATCAGAAGACTGACAAAAGAATAACTCTTGCATCAAAGTAACACTTTCTTCTGTCCTGTTAGACATTCTTACTTTCAAGGTTGCACAAGCTGTGTAGCAAACCGTGGGCAGAATCTCTATGGGCTCCTTGAACATAACTCTGAAGGTACTGGCTGTTCCGTCACAGCTAAATCCAGTGTCGTTCTGTCCCAGCGTCTGATTCTTCTCATAATCAATTATCTGGACAAAAAGCATGAACACTGTAGTTTTATGTTTACAGCTGTGAGAAAGGCTCTGATTGTATGCACATGGGAAGGTTACAAGCAAATACTTGCCTACCCCACCCAGCCTAACTGCAAGGACAGTGCAATCTCAGCTGGAAAGGAGCTGTGATTTCCTGATACCACTGGAACTGACGCAGCAGCTCGGAACGATGGCTCATGAGTTTTACATGGGCTCTGGGCACTGCTCCAGCCAGGTTAAAGTCTGTGCTTGGAGAGGGAGAACAGCTCTCACACCTTCAGCTTCTGACCTTCATATACAACATCTAATCCTGTGCTTAGATTTGCTGATCTCTGCACGCCTTCACAGCCCACATGTGGGAATCTCATTTGCTGCCTGTGGCTAGTTCAGAAAACAAGTTTTTACAGATAATGTAGGCAGTCAATGACACCTTCTTAACAGAAAACAAAAGCTTGTGCTGTTAAGTTTTATACAATTTCTAATCTTGATTCAGTATAAAAATTCTACTAACACAATATTTATTTTGCCTTCAATTTCAGTGGCAAGTAAGAATCTCTAGCTCCAACATAGCAATAGCAGATTCCTTCCCATTTTGGATTGCAATCCTGATCCATGCTGCCCAATACCTCTTGCAGAAGTCGGATATTAGAGCTTTAGAGCAGAGCACTTCTTCTGATTAGTGCACTAAGAAGAATCCTATCAGTTTTAAGTTTCTTTTTAACTTGCCATATAACTTTCAGTATTACCCATGCATGAGATGAAGCTTTATTCTAGGCAAAGTGTACTCTAGTTTTTTCCCCAGCCACAATCAATAGAAATATGAACAATTATAATGCTGAAGACTTAAGCCCTTTTCACATAACAGATGTATTTGCAGTACACATTATCACTACTTTATGGCAAGTTTTAAATGTTTAACTCTCTGAAGCTCTGCTAGTACTGATGCAGAGCCAAGAAGAAAGCTAGGGGCACAAGAACTTAAATAACTGTCTAAAAAGATTGTCACAAAAAAGTTTCAGATTAATCACTTATTAGGGATACTTCCAGGGTAAAGAGAACCTATATAAAATGGATGGCCTTAAAAGGCCAAAGGTTTATTTTGCCTTTCAGTTTGAATTGGGAGGATCTTTTTCAAGTGAATCTTCCAATCATTCCCACTTAATATGCATTGGTTTGCACTGAAAAAAAATCAAAATTCTTTTCAGATTAAATAAATCCAGCAAACATCCTGAAGGAACACACCGAATGCTTTCATCTGCTAACAAGAATTCAGCTGAGAGATTAAAAAAGGGTTTATGTGAAGTAAAAATCCCCAGGTATGTTTAGTATAGCTGCTAGGTTCCTGAGATCAACTCCTTTGTTCTAAAGATCCTGCCTAGTGCACTACGCTACTCATTTATATGGATGGATGGTTTGACCAAACCTAACTAAAGATACTTCAAATAGAGGAATTTGCAAGTGAGCTTTTAAAGTGAAGAATGTAAAAAGCCAAATTCCTTCAAAATGTCATTCCATGTACATTCTGTTTGGAACATCATTAAGAAGAAAGGCACAACATTTTTTCCTTAGCAGACATACACAAAATCCCTATCCTTAAGTACAGAGTAGTCAGATAATAATAATCATCAAATAGGAAGCAGAAGACAATTTGTCATTTAAACAGAATGTCCATTAATGAACTGAAACAGCAATTCCAGCACATACTAGAAATCTAGAAAGATAGGGACAATAGAATTTCTGCCTCTATATGAAGTCACAGACTATTTATTTCACAAAATTTCTCATGCACCTAATAAATCAATGTGACATGATAGTACCATAAACAAAACTAATCTCTACAAGAAAAAGAATTCAAATAGACTGAAATTCCACACTCAAAAATGAAAGAAAATACATAGTGCTGGATCAGTACTACTAGAAGACAATCCTGACCACAACATGCTAAGGGATCTAACAGGCAAGAGCAGGAAATACAATTTTAGTGGTGTCTTCAAATGCCTGCTGGGACCAGGCAAGGGTCACATCAGGACACGAAGCAGGGGGACATTTTTAGATACTATCCCTGGCCACTTCATGAGCCTGCTAACCAATTGCTCAGCAGGAAGAAACGCAACCTTTGATTTGGTACTGAGTGATGAGCAGGATCAGATTCAAAACTTCATAATGGAAACACTATGTAACAGTGTCCATAATATACTGAGAGTCAACACTCCCACATGAACAACAAAAGCAAATCCCCCACAGCTGTGCTAAATTTCAAAAAGAGAAAAATGAGGAATCTTATTCAAAAGAAACTAAAAGGAACAATTACAAAAATCAAATCTTTATAAGAAGCATGCAGGCTACTGAAGGACATAACATACCCAAGTACAGTATCAGTACATATTTTCTTTTAGGAAAGGCTTGAAAAAAGGGGAAAAAAAGCTGGATGTAGGGAAACACCTACACTGAAAATGATTGAAGGACAGGAGAATACAGGAGAAAGGGAGCAGAGTTCCATAGTGCTCTTCTTTTGCTCAGTCACCCACTTATACCCATTTGTGACAAAACACAGCTTAGACTCCTGGCCTATCAATTGCTCCCTCCCAAACATAGACAAAACCTTTTGCAAGTGCTGCAAGTGGAGCTTCCTTTTGCAAGTTCCTACAAGTGTACAAGCCTACTTAAACATAATATACTGTACCTGTATATTAACTTGATAGTCTGTGGGTCCATGGATTGATCCATATAATCCAAATCCCACTATGGAAATTCTTCTGTTAACTGTGAACCTGGTAAGACACAAGAAAGCAATTCAAACAACTGTGGTGAATGTGTAACCTTATTTCAAGTAGGAAAAAGACTCAATCTCAAAAGTAGGGAAATAAACTGAGAATGGCATTGCATTTTTTTTAAAATAGCATTTTTACTTAGATTTCAATACTAAGAAAAATGCTTTGCCAGCTTTATAGGTTAAAGCTTTGCTAATTCCTCGAGATATTCAGTATTAATAAACAAAACATAACCAAATTCTTTTCAGTATCTCCAAAATAAAAACAGATCAAGACTTGGTATTTCAAAAAGAAATATACAGATAACACTCAATCATTCTAGAATGCACCCAATCCTCCTTAACCTCATTCTTATTTTTATTTCATGTGTGTAACAGCTTAAAAAAAAAAAAAAAAAAGGAAAATATCAAATTTGTGCAACAGAACCAGCATGTTTGCTACTGTATCTTATACCAAAAAGTCAAAGTTGACTGTTTTGGTCCCTTCCTCCCCACACATTTCTGACTCTCCTTCAAACAGTTTCTCAAGTCCTACCTGATCCGGTCGCTTGTTCCGCTGTAGCCCCAGCGACTCTCCACCTGCTGGAACCTGTTAATGCTGCATTCTTTTCCTCTAAGGCAACACCTTGGTCGGTCAATATAATCTACTTTAGGTTTAGGATTGACAGTAAAGTGCAGAAAGAGATTTACTACTTCCCTATCCGACAAGATTCCGGATTGAGCAGGGCCTGTGAAAACATAAAACTTCTAAAATGATTTGAAGGATTACTCCAGCTGTTGTATTTAAACCACACATATTCACAAACTGAAGACAATAATAATATTTTCCAATGGCCAGAGCCATAACCTGCAGAAGGTTTTGCTTTCATTTGTGCATCACAACTGTTATTAGTACAATATTAATAACAGAATTGCGTTAAACACAGTTAAACAGCACTGAGAGATGGTCTCAGTGAGTAAGACAACTCCAAAACTCACCTGCTGCAAACTCTTCAATAGTCATTAACGGGAAACGGATTAAGGAAAGAGCTCTTCCAAGGACTTTTTGTTTGTTCCCGAATGTCACAGGCAGTTGTTGTCTTTGACATTCTGCTTCTGCCCAGCGAACAACAGCTCCAAAGAGCCTACTTTCTCGAATACTGAGAGTGTCCCTTTCTAGAACTGCACATAATGTGTCTAAAGAAAAAAGTGTTAGCAGCTTTACATCAGTTTTCATCCAAGCCAGTAATAACGCTACATTATGTAAGCTTAAAATACTAATTACACTAACATTTATAACAAGACTATTAGCTTTGTCTCATTATTATGTGTGTATATATATTACACATAATTTATCTTACATAAAAAGTAATCTTGCAATAATACATAGATTTCAAACTAAAAGTTAACTTTCCTGCTATGAAGACAGGATATGAGTTTTCTTCTTGATTCCTAAAAGTGTAACTAATCTCTGCAGTGACAACAAATATCCTGAAGAATTTCCATTGCTAGGGCAAGATCAAAACTGAAAGTGACCAAACAGTGAATGCACACTACTAAAAATCCAGATTACTCATGATGACACTAAAAAACCAAGTTACTCATGATGACAGTGTCATATTCTCATCTGGGCAGCCAAGAGCCCATCTGGATCAACTATAGCCACAAGCAGCAGTGGTACACAAAAACCAGTTTAAAGATACATGATAGTCATCTTAAGCATTTGACATATTTGCTATCCACAAAGCCTGAAGGTGAAACACAAGATCTGAGGTAATGCACATGTTTAAAAAGCAACTTATCCTGTATTTATTACTCCTTCTGCCTTCTTTGAATAACAGGTATGCACAAATTATCATTGAATAAAAGTCAAAAAATAAAGGGGTTTCTATATTCTGAATCTTCTGTCTTTGGAAATTTTTATCTGCCTTGAATTTAAGTAAGGCATGTTTGCAGTTATAGAAAATAGCATACTGGAAAGCCAAAACAGATTGAGACTTACCACGACTAAAGATCGTTCAGTCTGAGTACAATCCTACTGAACGTGAGTTAACAATGGCTTTAAAATTTCTTTATGCAGTGAAACACCTTACTTCAGCCTGAATTTTTCCCACAATCTAGCTGAACTGGAGTAAAACCTTAGATACATATAATAGCAATGAAATTGAGTAAGTAAATTTACAACTGCTAGCTTTTGATAGAAGATTAAACAGAGAAACTAGCAGTTCATGTATTCATTTTTAAAGCAGATTTCATTAATTGTACCTGATCTGTGAAACTTTGAACAGATAAATACCATGTGTCAACAGAACAGCATGATTCCTGTTGCACATGAAAAGCAGATATGGATGCCTCAGGCATGAGGCACAACCCTCAGCAAGTGAAAGCTTTGACTTCAATCAAGTGTGGTGTCACCACAGTGGGAGCCCTGGGACACCACCACTACTCAAATGGGGACACAGTGCAGTGCAAGCCAGCTCAGTTTGAGTGAAGCTCAAAGGAAAGCACTGCAGAGGTGGATGGCTAAGAAGGGAAGGAGTGCTTGGGACTCTGCACACTCAGACGGGGGAAGGAACTATTCTGGGGCACTGTCATTTCATTCTTAGGAAAGAGTGACAGTCACGCAGAGTGACTTACCTATGTCGATATCTGTAAAGCCTTCTGCACTTATGGCATCCATAGTGCTTTTGTCTATCGTGTCCAGACAAAGACTAGCAAGCTGAGGCTCATCAAACAAACGAGCCTGGAAAGATAAAGAAATACATCTTAAGCATAAAGCTGACAAACTCCTGATCTTAAAAAGTAAGCATTTTACCTCTAGTATAGACATAAATTGAAATAAGTTGATTTGTCTAAGTACTCTTTGTGTTTATACCTTAAAGAGCACTTAAAATCTCAAAGGAGTACACAATTAAGGAGAATTAGTAATTTCCCTCCAACTGGGAATTCTTCTCGTAAATCAAAACTAAGCTTAAATTTACCTACTTGAGTAAGCAGCATAAAGGCATTATCTGCTCGGAGATGCTTTGTTAGGAAATCCACACAATGTGCTTCCAGGGCAGGGACTGCATACTTTTTAGCAGTGTATAAAGTAGTCATGACTGTTTCTGGACCAATTTGAACTTCATCTGAATAAAGAAACCTATAAATCAATACACAAATACAGATCATAAAAACACATCTTTAGAGGGGCAGCCAAACACAACAGTCTCTTTGCATTTAGAAAACAGGCCAAAGATTTGCACTGTGAACAGTGCAACAGCTGACCTCATAGCATCTTTATAAACAAAGAAGGTAAGTTAAAAGGCTCAAGAAAGACTATTATGTTAGCCTAATGGCATACATTTGTTTTAAATACGTATTACTCCCTGGGACTGATCAGGCTGTACTAGTTATACATAGCTCCCCAACTGTAAACAACAGCTGAGCTGCAGAATTACTTAACCTACAAATGCATGCTCTCAGTTCACCAGGAAAACATCAATGCACAATCCTCTATGGCTGGAGTCCTGAAATTCATTTACTGACAGTGCACACTGGCTTCCCCTCGGGAATAGTGTTAAGGACTTAGATTGTGAGAACATCTTATGCCAAAGTTACCCCTCTGTAGTATTCAGAGAGGAAAGAGAGTATATCCTAGCATATGATCTTGACTCTTCTACTCCTGCCACACTCTGGCTTGTCTTCACTACCTGAGGCAAGAGGATTGGTTGAGATGTTAGCATAAACTGTGAACCAGAATATGGGAGCCACCACCAATACCAGCAAAAAGACCTGTTTCCTGAGCAGCTGTTGTCTTTTTAAAAATAATTTTTCTTAGAGGTGACATTTAAGATAATTTTAGCAAAATTTCATCAGCCTTTCAGATAACTATCAAGAATAGTCTGTGATTTACAAAAATACTTTTGTCCCCAACACATATAGGTAATTAAATACAATGAACCAGGCCATACTAGCAAATGCAAGAATTCTACAATGAAAACCAAGTCTTTCCTTTATATTTCTTAATATTTGTTGTTCAGAACATCCTGGAAATGAATGACACTCAGAGAAAGAATGAGTGTTTAGAAGGGTTTTTAAATGTAGCAATCAGCAGTTTGTATCTAACAAGAGAAACTTGTGAAAACAACAGACTAGTTAAACTTCCTTGCAACATAGAGAAATTGAAGTAATATAAACCCAGAATTAAAGTTTCAACCGTAGTTCTTCACTGCTTATATTTCCTATATTCCAAGAAAACTCGAATTCCCAGTAGTTGCTAGCACACAAACATTATATTTGTTGCTACAATACAGGTACATATTTACCATTAAAAGACTCCAGTCTACTCAAACAGCCAGCTTGCACATCACTTTGGAGATGTGGATGATGCTCTAGATTAAGTTTTTTAAACTGGATTTAAATTGAACAATGTTTAGGAAGAATTAATTTAAGTAAAGGCTTTTTTTTTAAGTAGATGATTCATACAGTTCAATCAGAACTGATTTATGAAAGTTATGAACTATTATTACCTGCTAATGAAAACAATGGGCTGACTTGTTCGTCACAACTGCTGACAAATTTACTTTTAAGAAACAAGTATTTCACAGGTACACTTTTACATACTAAGTTGACAAGTTCTTCATTAAAGCACTAGAACAGTGCATTTTGGTTCTGAGGTCTAAAATAATCAGTTTAGAATGCCAAAACTTTTGTTGTATGACTTTATAGGAGTTTAGAGTCCAAATCATGTAAAAGTTGATTAACAGGCTGTAAAAAAAACAATATTGCCAGTTGCAACAAAATGCAAATTACAGTATGCATTTTACCTAACAAAAAAAAAAAAAAAAAAACAAATCCCAAATTGGTTTTGGAACCTGATTTTGGTTTTATTCCTTAAGTGAATCCAATCTGAAGCCAATGAAGTGACACACCAGAAGGGCTCATCTGGCTTGTTTCACTTTCTGCTATACCTTCCAAAGAAACAGGGTGCAGTCCCAGGTGTGTCTTCCCTCTACAAATCCCCTGCTCACATGTGCCAAGAGCTGTGTCTGTGTTACCTCTCCCCTCTGCGGCACGCCTGAACTAGCACAGCTTTATGCTCACACCACTGCTCCTCCTCCACTTAACTCAGTGGGACTGATGATCACTTCTCCTTCCCCCTTGACTCCTTCCCTCCTCTCTTTCCTTTGAGACAGAAACAACCTAGTTTTACTGGCATCCCGGCTGAGGGAATGGGAAGCTGGAGGGTGCATGTGCGGAGTGGAAGAACGTTTTTAGTGACCAGAACTAACAATTTTTCCAATTGACCAGTCAATCATTCACTCTATATAAGCCTCTCATACATTTTATGCTATTTTTCTTTACTCTCAGGTTAGCACTTCCTTCTCCCCTTGTGTGAGCATCCTCTCAGTAGCTGGGATGTTTTCACCATTATAAAAGCACACAGGAATCCATGATTAGCCCTTTATTTACTGCTTGCCAAAATTCTCTGAAAAGATTTTTGGAAGACAGACTGTTAACTTGTGCCATATCATCACTTTCCTTTTTTCTGTGATCAAAGGACAAGTTAGCTTATTGTAAAATATGAATGAAAAATTAAAAAAAAAAAATCTTAGTAAAACCAGCAAAATGAAACCGTAAAGCAGAAACCTACTGAGACAACTTGAATTTTCTTGATCATTGCTATTCAATTTGTAGTTAGAAACACACACACAAAAGTTGTTTAATTGGGAAATAGATTCAAACTTTGTGACTTTGATATTATTTCAGCTCTTAAGGATTTATCTGTCTAACTACTTTATTTTTTTCATTAAAAAGTCTTTTCCTTTCATTTACAAGTAGCCTTTGTCAGTAGATTCTTATGAAACAAATAAACTACAGCCATGACTCAAGAAACCACAGGAGTAAATAAAATGGCAATGAGCTGAGGAACATTAAATAATTAGTAAATTATGCCTAGAAAGTTTTGCATTACTTAAACATTTCCTTTACTTGATGTTCATTTGATATGCATATTCAAAGATCCTGACTGAACTTCTAGGCAATATACCTCAAACCGGTACTTTCAAACATTAAGGAAATGTCCTGTGAAAGGTAACTATCAGTATCTGAGTGATTTACTGATAGATAAAAGAGGCCAACAGTGCAGGTATCATTCCTGCCTCTTTCAGTCAACACCAGGAAAAGACCCCATGCTGTTTCCATCATGGAAAAAGTCCAGTACTAGCATGTATTACAGAAGTTCTCCTTAGAGATGTTTTAACAAGTGATTGCAATGTATATTTATTTCAATATAAGCTCAAAGAAATACACATAGCATGGAAGAATGTCCTGAAGAGCTGGCAGAGACAGCAGACCTGAGCTGTGTCAGCAGTCCACCACTGTGGTGATATTCAGACAAGACACAAGCACGGTCAGTTCTGACGCAAGTCCCCTGGCCATTACGCACTGGCAGTGCTGTCAACACAGGATGCTTTTGTTTGCTTCTAACTGCATCTCTTCATTCATTCTTCAGTGTTCAAACACCATGCTTCTTATCTCTACTTAGAAATCTCTGCTTCTGTGTTTCCATTTTCATCCAGACAAACGTGTATTATTATACTTGCTTTTCACTGCCCAGCATCTTCCCCACATATACAGACACAAACGTATACATGAGCACTGTCATTTACTTGCAACCTTCAGAACCAATTTGCTTGAAAGACACTTCCCACTACCTTTTGCTACTCTGCACAAAAAATCCAAAAAGAACAGTTCATTTGCTAACAGCAAGACATTGCTGCTGCATGGGGGTTTTGTGCACATCACTTGCTTTATCTCCTGTGCCTGTGATTACCTAAGGACCAGGTGACTTCTAATTGTTCCTGTCTCTTAGGCCTCAGGAAAAGAACAAAGTTGCCAAGACTTTAGAGTCTTGTCTCAAAAAACTTTGAGACACTACATATTTATTTCCAGGCAATAATATTACTTGTTTCCCAAATGTTCATTAGAGAGAACTGGTTTATATATTTTATGGTTTATATTATTTGCCTAGCAGCGTGGTTTCTTTGATAAAAACCTTAAGTTTATGCAGTTTAGTTGTATTACCACACCACAGCCCAAGGTACAAATAAACTATTAGTAATTGTTTCTATGAGCACCATAAATTTTACTTGCCACTACACTGAGTAAAGAGAAATGGTAGGTAAACTCATCAGTTTTGTGAGCACTCGAACTAGCAGATCCTACTCTGCCCAAATTAGAAATCACTAACACACTTTATATCCTTTCTGCTATCACTGCGCTCCCAGTCTCACACTCAGATGGCCTGGAAGTAAAAATCAGCTGGTTACTGCCTTCTGCTGCATGTTCCCCCTCTGCCCAAGTATTATTGCAATGGGTGTTATTATGGGAAAAAGATGTAACAACTTATTATCATCGCTGACAAAGAAAAGTGAACAGGAAGATGACTAAGACTTCAAAGTAAGTATCAAATGGCGTGGTAAGTATCAAATGAAACGAAAAGCTTGGTACAATAGCTTCTGTCCCTTCTTAGTCACTATTAGAAAATGCCTGGATAGTTGCAACATCAAGGGGACCCAGTAATTCCCACCATTTCACTTTAACAAACCAAAACTCTTGAATCCAAGAGCCCAACCAGACACCCACCGAGTGCTTCCCTAAACGGACAGTCAGCTGCCAGGGAACTGGGGCACTTCTCTTGGGAATACAGTGCAGGGCAAAGAGCAAGAAGGGACCAAAACACGCTGGAGAAGCGGTATGACCTTGCGCGGAGCCCACAAGGCATTTCCGTGCCTTCCCTGCATCTCCCTCCAGGGACGGGCAGTAGGGACGGGCCGGGCTCTGTGGGGACAGGACCGGGAAGGGCCGCGGAGCCAGGAAAAGGCACCGGCGGCCAGGCGGAGCCCCCTCCGTGCGCGGCCGCCCCCGCCCCGCGCTGACCTGAGGAGCGCCAGGAAGGCGGCGGGCTCCACGTCGGGCAGCTCGATCTCGGCCGAGGTGGTGGCCATGCCGCCGTTGAACATCGCGTCGAACACGGCGCTGCCGGCCGCCAGCACGAACCGGTGGGCGGGGATGCGCTGCTGCCCGGGCCCGGGGGGCGCCGCCCCGCCGCGGGCGCTGCCCTTGCCCACCACGAAGTGCACGTCGCTGAGGAGCTCGTTGGAGAACAGGAAGGCGAAGCGCTCCCGCAGCGAGCCCTTGGTGGCCTGCCAGTTGTACAGCGGCTCCCGCTGCAACACCGCGCCGGCCTCGGCGGCGGCGACACCCGCGGCGGTGGCGGGCGGCGTCTCCGCGGGCGCCCCCGGGCCGCCCCCCGCGGCCGCCATCGCCCTCGGGGCCGCGCCGGGCCGGGCCGCGCCGGGCGCTCCGTCAGCACCGCCCCGGCGTCACCGCGGCCCCGCCCCGCGCCGCGCACGCGCCGCTGCCCGCGCAGGCCCGGCCGGAGCCGCCGCCCCGCCTGGCCGGGACCTGGGCCGGGACCTGGACCGGGACCCGGGCCGGCACCTGGACCGGCACCTGGACCGGGACCTGGGCCGGGACCTGGGCCGGGACCTGGGCCGGGACCGGGACCTGGGCCGGGACCTGGACCGGGACCTGGGCCGGGACCTGGGCCGGCACCGCGCCGCTCGCCGGGCCCGTCGAGCCGTCCGGTGCCGCCCGTGCACAGGGAATGCGCTTCCAGAGCCGCGGAGAGGAAGCGGACGGGCAGGGCGCAGAGCGCCGCGGCAGGCACGGAGCTGAGAACGCTCCCCGTGGGAGTGAATAAATGGCAGCGATCGTGCTTAGGCACGTGAATGCAAATTCATTGTCATAACGCGCGTTGCGCTGTGGTAACGGGGAGAGCAAGGGCTGGTGACCTATTTTAAATATTTCTGAAGTGAAGTTGAGACATCGGCGGCTTTTAAGGCACATACACCTTACGGTCCTTCTGCACGTACTGGGTGTCTCGACATTTGGTGTTTTAGCTTCCGAGGAGAGAAGTCAAAGCGGAGAGGCCGCTGGTGCCCAGCCGCACTGGCGCAGTTCAGCGCCCGTGGAGCCGGGGTGCGGGCAGGCGGATTAACCTGTGCGCTGTCGTGCTCGCTTTTAGCAGGGAAAGGGGAGAGGGTAAGCGGTGTTTGCGCTGTCCCAGTCCTGTCAGACCGCTGCAGAGCTGAGGCGATTCCTTTTGCCATCTGCTGGGGTTGTGCTGTAACCACAGCGGCGATTTCCACGGCGGCCCTGGGAGCTGTGTCACCGCTCCCGACTTGTCAGCATTTATGGAAGCATGTGGCTAAAAGAGGAATAGAACATGTCACCGCTCTGCATTCAGGATTATTATTAGGACAAAACTGAGACCAAGCAAACGGGGTCTGTTTCGCAGAACAAGTTTTTGAGAACCTTTAGCAAGATGGAAGCAATTTCAGCAGGGTAAACTATAGTGGGAAAGGGCACCAGAAGATATAGTGTACCAACCAGAAAGCAGCTAGCTTTGCACAGAGGCTATATTTAAAAATAAAATCATACTGCTGACTTAGAAGAATGAAGGTATCATCTCTGCACTTTTCTTCTCCCAAGGTGGACAAAGAAGGGAAGGAAGGAGAGCCCCACATTCCCTTGATAGCTTAGGGACAGAGATGTGGAACACTGACACCTTGGGCACAAATGGATAATTTTCCTTTAAATGGGACTTTTTTTTTTTTCCAGTTATGGGATGGCCTGGGTATTAATGAGTATTTCTGTCAGTGCTGTCTTTTTGCTTTTATCATTCTGTGCTCACTCACAGGTTAATCTGTCAGGTGAGAGCAAACAGCCATGACTGCTCTGCTTAGAGAGAACCTTGTTTGCAAAAAGTGTCAGTAACACTCTAGAGGAAGTCAACAGGGATGGAAGAGGGCTGACGAAAAAGGGAAAGGTGCACAAGAGAAGTAAAAGGAGGTCGGCTGGGGCAGACAAAGTGTGTAAGACAGCTTCAGGGATGAGAAATCAGCCATGAGAAGGCAAAGCTATGTAACATAGAATGGAAAGACCCGCATGATGGTCTGAGAAAGAAAATAAGGGGAAAGAAACAGAAATAAAATTAAACAAACAAACAAACAAACAAAAAAACCCCACCAAACCAAACCAAACAAACAAACAAAAAAACAAACCAAAAACAAAAACAAAAAAAACAAAAAAAAAAAACCAGGAAAGGAGACAAAGGCAAGGGACAAAGAAAAGGAGAAATGTGACCAGGATGTCCATCTGATCTGTTCAGCTAAATGCCAAATGCACTAATTGAAACAGTTTTGAAAGTGAGAACTAAGAAAATATTAAGTAACATATTTCCTTTTGACACTGAGCTTTTCTTCATGTAGACAATGAGCCTCAGACATTTGTTTCACCTTGTAATCTTTGTGCTAGCTTCCTTGAAAAAAAAAATCAGCCAGCTTTTCTTTGGCATTCTCAGTGGGTGGATCACAGCCATTTTTATATGTGATGTCATGGGATTGTATTTGTCAGTCCAGATCAGAAATAATATACAATGCCTTTCCCAAAGGGGCTACACATGAATGTCACTAAAATGCAATCCCACTATTTGTTTTCTCAGTGTGTTCAGGTTTTATCTAGGAAATATAGCAGAAATCAGTATAGGATAAAAGAACATTTATATAAGCGGTCCAAGAAGACGTTGTTTTGTTTGATCTCAGGTATCAAAATGGTTACAAATCAAGGGCTGCAAACAAAAGTTCAACAGTATTATATTATGTAGCTGTGAAGGTTGTCCTGATCTCTCGCCAGCAAAACAGAATGTCAGGGAGTGTCTACACTTTTGAGCAGCTAATTTTCAAGATCTACATAATAGCCTGAGCAAGCCCATGCTGACCTGGTGCCTTTTTTCTGCAGAAATTCATGAAGGAACTACTCTCCAAGTTTTGAGGTTCCTTCAGCTGTCAGCAGGGAGAGAGAGGACAAAGTGTGTTTACATGGACTGAGGAAGAAGCAGAGAATGCTGTGATCACACTGCAGGGATTTCTGAGATACCTGTGATGCCAGGGGTGTCCCAGAGACACAGGAGTGCCTGCCCAGTGGCCCTGGCCTCCCCTGCCCCTGGAACAGGGCCAGTTCTCAGAGAGGCATCAAAAAGGTTTAGGTTACTGAGAGTATTGTTTTCAACCATTTGTTCCTGAAATGATTTAAATTCTCCTCCCTTTCCTTCTTTTCCCCACATGAACTCAGCTTTGTGTATGCTCCAAGGAGCTGTTTGTTGTTATGATCAGAGTTTTTGAGCTGGCTCATATTTTCACAGTGATTAGCAATTGTTCTCATAAGCAGTGAGCATCCTTTCTCTGCTTCAGGAGGGAAGGGAATAATTCAGAGTAAATCACAGATTTGTTTCTGATTAAGCTTCCTGGCTGGAGCCATTTGATGACATATTTTTCTTTCCATGCTCAATTAGACTCTTAAAATCCCCTCCCTCTGATCCATGCCACTGCTGTGAATGACAGACATGCATATTACTGTTCCCATCACTTGAATTACCAGTAGCATTACAGTTGCTCAAATGTGTAATTTTTGATAACTACAGTTAATAACGGCCACAAAAACAATGTTTTATCCTTGGGCTTTTTCTTGTGGTTGTTATGATTATCTTCTCTCTGGCTTGCTTCCCTGTACTGTTGGGATGTGGGGTCTGCAGATAACAGATCCAGTTTTTGGAGCACAGGATCCACTCAGGCACAGAAGACTCAGTCTTAGATCTGAGTAATACTAAGGGCAGGGATTAAATTTTATTCTTATGTCTTGTAAAGTGCCTATTTAATGTTGATTTTAAAAAGCTGTAATAAGAGAAACTGGTATTTTTTCCCCTCTGGTATAAATTCACCTGTATTCAAAAACTGATCATAAGAATGCAACATTCTCAGAATTTTAAAAATTCATAATGATTCTTTGCACTATCATTTCTACAAGTAATTCTTGTATCTGAGGATTTTATTTTGCATTTTCAGCTGTGCAGCCTAGCTGTCCTGGAGTATTAAGGTAATTATGTATCTTGTGCCCTCTATTATAGTGATACTTTTCTCATTTTTAGTGGCAGTACTAATGATTTGTACTTCAATTTCTATTACTGTATGGTAATTATTACTTACAATACACTGTTACCCTAAACATTCCTGCTACTTAAATAATTTCTGTGAAATTTTTCAGAATTGTGGCTTAGAGATGTGTACATCTGATACAAATGTGACATGGAAGTTTTTGAGGACTCCAGTTGTGGAAGTAACTCTCATTTCTCATTCAGCACATTTGTGCATTTCATAAACATACACAAGGGGCAACAGCGACACTCATCACATCTTTTCTCTGAAAGTAATTACAAAACAAAACCAATTATTTAAGCCATAGAAGATTCTACTCACCACATACGTATTTTATATATAATTTCAAATACTGACATGGCTGGTTCTATGAAAAATGCTATACTTTGACATACATTTGAAAGAATTAAAAATATTCTGCTACTGCAAAGCTGAAGAAGCAAAGGAGAGGAAATTATTTTAATTATTATTACCGTCACGGCTTTATGACTGACCAGTGGCTATTTTGAGAAGCTATTTACCTTTCAATCCCTGCTAATTGTGTTGAGGCACAGCAGTGTTCAAGACAGAATCCTTACTTCCTACACTTCTACCAGGGTATTTAGCTAGCAGCTTAATTTCTACATAATTAACGAGATTCTTACAGAGAAATCGCACTTGTCGTTTCCAGTTTAATACAAATAGTACAATTGACATGCTCCCTTTTGATATAATGCCTATTAATGTTACTTTGGTATGTCTTTTTTTCCTCTTAACATCATTGTTTGGTGAATAGAGAGGTTGTAGCACAAAAATCAGCTCTGTTTTTGAGGTACTGATACTCAAATTTGTAAGTGGAATGGTCACTAATTCCTCTTTGGATTCTTCTTTGATGCTGTGATTGTTGTTGTTGAATCCCCCCAAATCCTCAGCAGATCAGCAGCACATGGCCTCCTGACCCCCACGTGAGCTGCATTATGTTGCCTCTGATGCTCCATGCAGTCTGAGATTTACAATACAGCATCCCTTATTACCTGTTACACCCTCAGCTAACAAGAAATTCAGAAACAGAAGAGGTTGGCTTTAAAGCTGTTAGAGGATGGCAGTTATGTGTGGTCTAAGATGCTCTCTCAACAAATTAACACATTAAGAAAAGACCCAAACATGAAGCTTTTAATTAATCTCTTAATTCACCTTTTAATCCATCTCTTAATTCACCTTTTATTCCACCATCTTATCTGGACTATTGGTTACTGACTCCTCTTGCCTTATAAACTCACTTGCATATACAGGAAAATAGAGCCTCCAAAATGTATCAGCTTAGTTCCATAAAAATGGAATGACACAAGTTGTTTTGTAGCAGGGTGGCATTTTGTAGCTGGCATCATAATGCAATGAAGGCTCGCTGCTTGGCAGAGCCCTGTGTGAAGACGAGCAGTGCTTCCAAGTGATATAAATAGTGTCTCTTAATCCTTGCATTGATCTTCATGAGCTTGCTTAAGGCTCAGCTACCTATGTTTGTTTAGATTACTGTGATTTTGATTTAAAACTGAGACAACTATGTTTGAATATAATGTTAAATCCTAAAAGTAGTCATGATGTAATGGGCAGTTATTAAAGGTAAGAGCTGCTTCTCAGGGTAAAAGTAGACACAAAGACCTAATGGCCAGTTAATCTCCTACTTTGTAGCTGACCATTAATAAATTACCTATTTTTATATTCTCCACAGTATTCTTTTCCTGGCACACTTACAGTCCTGACATCAGAACTGATCTGCCACCATTTGGTACAGAGGCTGGAGAGAAACAAATTCCATATGATAAGAAGGGATTAATGCTCTAATCAAGAAGCAAACGAACATCAGCCCAAGCATATTTGTTGCTTGTGAGTTGAGCTTTGCCAGCTGAGGGGCCACACAAGGGGAAATGGCTTCTTGCTGTGGCCAGGATTCCCAGTGAGGAATCTTGACATAAGGCTGATACTTGTGATTTGACAGAGAGTTGGGTTCCCTATTTTAAAATGACTATTTAGACAGAAATTACATAACTTCTGACACAAGAATGTTGCAGTGTGGTCAAGGATCAATCACCAGTTTTGGCACTGTGCTGCTGAAGGGACTATCTTTCACATGAAACATTAAGTTCAGAACTCCAGGAATCTCTTGATGTCAATGAATGTGATCCTTTGGCAAGTTCTGCATGGGAAGGAGTCTCCATTTCCATGTTTTCATTACTCCACTTTTCTTTCCTAAGCTTCACTGCAGTTTGTGTATGTAATTGTATTTTTCAATCTTATCCTGACATCTGATATTTCTAAATAGTTAAATAGTTGTTTGATTTTCTACAAGTTAGGGCATTCACATGTCTCATGATGATGTTACCATTTATAAAATTTGGGGGGGAAAAAAATAAAAAAAATATTTTGCAACATCAAGAAGTAAATATAATTGAGTATGTGACAAGGAGCTGGGAGGTTACATTTATTCTGGTGACAGCAGCTTATCAACACTGCTTTCATATAACATTATGATTAGGAATTATGTTGTTAAAGACACCCTATTCCTACCTTCATTTTTATATCACTGTTCTGGTACATGTGAATAGAGGGTGGTGTTACAGGCAGTTGAAGTTGAAGTTCTTCTTTCCCCTTCCTCCCCCACAAGAACACTTAGAGTTGTCAAAAAATGCATGTGTTAGTTTTTGAGGACTCCTGGTTTTCAAGTGAGGGTGTTGTTTGATCAGTGAGATTGTTTGCTCTTTGACTTAATTTCTAACTTAAGCCAAGTTTTGAACTATTTGCCTTTGGGGAAGTTGGTCAGTGGTTTTGGTTGGTGCCAACTGAACAAGTTTTCCTTTTTCTCTAGAATTGGTTTCATCTGTAAAAATAAAGTCAACAAGAATGCTGGTGGTTTTATTTTCTTCCTAAAGCCTGAAATAGAAGCCAGGATATTTTGGCACAGAGCAGGAAGGCCAGAGTTAGAAGGAACTGTAGTGAGAAAAAAAAAGATTTCTGATATGGAAAGTGTGGCACACCACATGCTCAGCACTGTCATGGGTGGACTTGGGGGCCTCCTCTGTCAGGACATGGAAAGGAACAGTGGAGCTGGAAGGCTCACTAATGTTTCTTTCGTAGGGTGAGAGATGAAAATGAAAGGGGAACACATGCCCTTTGGACAAACATTTCAAACATCCCATTTCAGGGGTCTCTTCACATCCCATTTCAGGGGTCTCTTCTGCTAACAGATGCTCATAATTATTTTTCTAATCAAAAGTGGATAGATCTCAATACAAAAGACTCAAACAATGCATCTCTACTGTTGAGTTGCTATGTGATTACCACAGGATATGCCTTGACATTTTCTACTCAGAAGTTTAAATAGGACTTGAGGAACAAGCTGGATGCAAATCAGAGCTGGAATATGCTGGCAGAGTGGTAAGGAAGAAGTTTCCCAAATAGTGTTTGACTTCAGAGACACAGGAACTGAGAAGCCAAGCTTGAGATGTGAATCCTGAGACTGCGCTGTGGCAGCTGCATACAAATAAGCAGCCTATACATTTGAAAGCTTGAGAAGTGAACCGGCTGTGCATTGAAAGGTAGGCATTTGGAGGTGGTAAATTTAGCCCTGACTCATCCAATGGCAATTTTGACACTTGGGTGGACTAAATTACTTTTAGGAGTTGCATCATGTTTTTATCAGATAGTTTGATTGAGCATGGTTTAACCCATTTGTATACTTACAGCCAGATTCTAGATCTTTCTCACTTGAAATAACTATGCAAGAATTTGTTTGTATAGAATAGATAGGACATAGATATGTTCTGGGTCACCAAGTTCCTTTCTGTGAGAGGTATTATATCAATTAGTCTATTGCTTAAACTGACCAAATTTACTGTAAAAGGCTTGGAATAACCTTTATTGCTCATAGCTGTTTCTGAAAACTAGTGACAGTTTCTTCACAGCTTCGTTCTTCAAATTAAAGAGTTCTTTCCTCTCACTGGTGTTAACTCCTCTAGTATTTACAAGAGAGCACTCTAAGCCAAGCTCCTCATGCTTTCCTCGCAGACAGGTGCCCTGTTTGCTCAGCCACCTTAGCAGCCCTCCTTTGTATCATTTCAACAGGAGGGAGTCTGAATTATGCCCCTAATTGCAGAGGGTGTTAATTCTTCCAGAAAGAGCTTGCCTGGCACGCTGGAAGTGCATTTGCTGTTTTCTTCAGGCAACACATTCTCACTTGCCAACGTCCTGGAATTAAATGCTCAATAACTTCTAGGAACAGCAGTTTTGATTTCTGTTTGCCTTGCACACAAGGTTCGTTCCACTGCTGAAACTTCTGTTGATATTGAGGTATAGGCAAAGTTTGAAGCCAAGAAGAAAAGGCTGATGGAAAAGGTCAAACATATACCTAGGTTTTGCTAATTTTTTTTGGCAATTAAATGGAAAAGATGAACTCATTTTTTTCCCCCAACATTTTTTAAACGCTACTGTCCTTGTTCATAATAACCCAGCTAAATACTGATGCAAAAGAGATGCATAATATATTTTTTTTTACGGGTTTCTCAGTGAGTTCTGCACTATCCGGACCAAGGGACCCTCTTCTCCTGTCATGACACCGGATCGCTGTCGCCGTCCCGGTTCCTCGCCGTGCCTCCAGCCCGCAGTTCACCCGCGGCGCCTCTGTCGCGGCGCTCAGCTCGGCTGTCACGGCAGCCCCTTGGCGCGTCGCCTCCGTCGGTCACCGGAGGAGCGTCCGTCCCCGCGGGGCTGGACCCGCACCCCTGTCCCGAGAGGGCGGCATCGCCCGTCGGGCAGTGCCCAACGCCGGGGCAGGGGCGAGGGGGAGCGGGGCGAGCCCCGGGGCGGGCGGAGGCGCTGCCCCGGCCGCCGGAGGAGCGCCGGGCGGCTCCGGTTTCCGAGGCGGATTTAACCTTTGCGGCGCGGGGCGGGGGGTGCCGGCGATGGGGCGGGCAGCGGCCGGCGGGCGCGCAGGGCCGGGGCGAGGCGGCGCCTCGGGCACGGCGCGGCGCTGGGCTGGGGCGCGCAGGGCGGCCGCCGCCTCCCGCCGCGGGGATGAGCGCCTCGGCGGCCACCGGCGTGTTCGTGCTCTCGCTCACCGCCATCCCCGTCACGTACCTCTTCAACTGCCTGGCGGCCACCGGCAGGTGAGGCGGGACGGGCCCGGCGGGGTGTTGGTACCGGCGGCGCGGGGTGAGCGGGACGGGGCGGGCGGCGGAGCGGGGCAGCGCGGGGCGGCCTCGCCCCGCCGCTGCCGGGTCCTGCCCGCGTCCTCTGACGGGAACCGAGCCGGGATGCGGCGAGAGCGGCCGCTCGCCCCGGGACCAGGTCGCTGCCGGTGGCCATCCCCCGGAGCGTGTCCCGGTTGCTCCGCGTGCGGCTGCCCCGGGCCGGCCGGCCTCGGGGGGCAGCGCCCGCTCCGCGCTGGGACCCGCGGCCTCCCCCGGGACATCCGCCACCAAAATCCAACTCTGTTCAGAGCGAGTGGGAGAACTCGCCGGCCCCGGAGAGCTCCCGAGGCGCGGCTGCCCGCGGACACCCCTCCGCCTGCGCGCGTCGCTGGAAGCGACCCTGCGCCCTCGCTCTGCCCAAAACCAGGATCCCGGGAGAAACCGCAGGTCTAGAAAAGGAAAGGCTTTCCTCATGGCAAAGCCCGCTTCACTTAAAGGTCTGCGTGGTATTTTGTGATCTGACAGCCCGGGGTGTTTTGCAACTTTACTGCACAAATATTTGCTTCTTGTTTTTTGCTACATCTGTTCCTTCCCCATTTTCCTCCTTCTGGCCCATAACTGAATTTTTTGTTTCTCATTGCTAGAGTAATGTCAAATAACACATGGTGACTTACTTGATTAACTGCCAATATTTATTTCAAATGATAGACTGCAGTGAAAAGTCACTGCAATATTAACAGCTGTAATGGTATGAAGAAATTCATCACTGGGAAAACAGACTAGCAGAAGATTCAAAGCATAAAATAAATCAACAAGCTAGTACTGCTCATCCTGACTTAAAAAGTATGTGTGTATATTTTCTGAAATATTTGGTCTTGCAAATTCTTTACAATAGTTTTAAGTTAAGTTTCCCTAAGGTTGATATTGTCATGATATAATTTGTTCATACGCAACTTGTTTTCTTGATGCAGGGTGGTACTATGTATAAAATGATGTACCAGATATTTTTAGCTTATGCTTCTGGACTTTACCTAATTTCCCCCTCCATTCTTTTCCCTTGCACAAGGACGTAAGTGAAGACTGAGGAGGAGAATCTTACCTTAAAGAGAGCTAAAGATAATTTACACCCTTAGATCTATGAAAAAAATTTAAATTGATTTTCCTAGCTTGCATTTTCTTGGGGAAGGAGACAAATTTGCTTTGTGACAAAGATTTTTTCTGCTTTATGCCACTCCCCCTGTATGTGCAGTAACATTATAGCCCCATCTCCAGAGAAAAGGTCCTTTTGCCTGAGCCCACCTGCACTGATCACTGAACCTGCTCAAGTGGTCCTGCTTTGTAGGGCCAGAGAGGTCTCTGGTAGCACTTCCATAACTGAACATTAGCCCAGATCCATCAGAGGTGCCCCACACTGCTACTCCTATTCCACAGGACTGATGTGATTAATTTTTGAGTTTGTAATCTCCTGAGTAGATAATTTATTACTGAGGTTAGATAAAATGTCCCCAGTGGTCCTTTTTGGCCTTGAAATCTCTGTGGGTTTGATCCTCATCTTTCATTGCCCTTTAATTTTCCCATAGTTTTTGTTTATTTTAGTATGAAAACTGATTTTAGTCAGACAAATCTGGATTTCTGGATATGTTGTTTATCCAGTTATTTTCGTATTTTCTTTTTTTAGCTGATCACACATGCAAAGAGAGGCACATAAACTCTGCAAAACTATAGGATGACTACTATGGCAGACTATGCAATAAACTTTAAAAGCTTTATCTTAAATTATTAAAAGTTACTTTATGAGTGTGTGTGTTTGAGGACAGCTGGCTGACAAAGCAAAATTCTATCAGTTTTTCTTTTAAATTCTTCTTCTTCTTCTTTTTTTTTTTTTCTTTTTTAACATACTGTTACAGTTCCTGGGTGATTGTTGCAGTTGGATTGCTGGTTCTGGTTCTTATTGCTCTGTCAGCTCGTGTTCTTGTCAAGAGGAAGCCACCCAAAGACCCGCTGTTCTATGGTATGTCCTGCAAAGCTGCATGGCCTGGCTCGCAGCAGTGGCTGCCTCACCCATGGCTTTGCTCTAGGCTGCTGTGGCTTGTGCACTTTGCCTTGCTCACCTGCAGAAATGACAAGTCATGCTTTCCTCTCTGCTCCTTTTTGCCGTGTTTTCTCCTTTCCAGGTGATGACCACAGTCAAGGCTGTAAACTTCATGTGCCTATGGTTTTTGAAAGGCTACACAGTCCTTTCTGCAGACACTGACCTTCTGTGGAGGCTGTGCCTACAGCTCCACAGAATTTCACATTCCTCAGAAAAGCTTCCTAAGAGCTGTGTTAACCACTAATTAAAAAAAATCCTGAGCTATATGGGAAAGTCATATTGCGTGTTGAATATCTGTGATCTCAAAGTTGACACATCCAGTTCAATAGATCTCTGCCTGACAATTTATTGGACTGTGAAGCAACTGTGTGATTCCAAGAATTTTTAAATTTAATTTTTTCCCTTTTTCCTATTACAGTTTATGCTGTATTTGCCTTTACCAGTGTAGTGAATCTAATAATTGGACTGGAACAGGATGGAATTATTGATGGATTCATGACTCATTACTTGAGAGAGGTAAATAGTAGTTTGGCTTACAAATGTAAATAAAATCTTCAGTATAAATAACTTGGTGTAGTGTTTGTCACAGAAAAATAGCCACTTACACATTCAAAACAGTCTTCTTGAATTTTATAGTTGACCTGCTTTGTTATTGTTATGGATAAAACCTTCATTGACTCACAGTCTACTGACTCATTTGGGAGAAATAATGTAGCTTTCAAGCTCCATTGTTGTTACAGTTAACTTCAGGAACCCTGTTCTGTGTTAAATTCTGTGGGAATTGAAGGACCTGCACATGATTTCAGAAAACCACAGAGAGCACTCAGGAGTGGATGAGTTACCACACCAAAATGTGTTACCAAGAAGAAAACAGAATCGCTCCTTTATTTTTGCCTAATCAGTTTACCAGAAGGAATTAAAGTAGAGTTAAAAAATGATGATGCCAGATACCTAGTCAGCAGAATCTGCTGGCTGCTGAATATCAACATCCACCAAAAATAGCTCAGTAAGAGCTTGACAGGAAAGTCACTGAAGTAATTGAAAAGATTCCATGAACTTAAGTGTGAAATGAGTTGGACCCTACAAGGTTATATGTTGACATCCATATATTCAGTACTGCTGTAAATCTCTAGGTTGCTAAATATATCTGTATTTGTTGTATGTTAAATCTATCTTTATTTTGCAGTTTTTTATCACTAAAATATGGAAAAGTCATATTTTCCTAATGTGGCAGAGTAAAGCTGACAGTCACACACAGGAGTTTCCATCTTGCACCCTTTATTGCAGATGTGGAACTCATTCAGTTCTGCCTGACCCTGCCTAGGTCAGCTCTGTGCTGGGACATGTGTATTGTCAGTCAGAAGCTGAAATGTATATTGTCAGTCAGAAGCTGAAATGTGTATTGTCAGTCAGAAGCTGAAATGTGTATTGTCAGTCAGAAGCTGAAATGTGTATCGTCAGTCAGAAGCTGAAATGTGTATTGTCAGTCAGAAGCTGAAATGTTTATTGTCAGTAACAAGCTGAAATGTTTATTGTCAGTCAGAAGCTGAAATGTTTATCGTCAGTCAGAAGCTGAAATGTTTATTGTCAGTCAGAAGCTGAAATGTGTATTGTCAGTAAGAAGCTGAAATGTTTATCGTCAGTCAGAAGCTGAAATGTTTATCGTCAGTCAGAAGCTGAAATGTGTATTGTCAGTCAGAAGCTGAAATGTTTATCGTCAGTCAGAAGCTGAAATGTGTATTGTCAGTCAGAAACTGTACCACTGCTTGAAGGAACATTAGTTACTTTTCAGACCTTGTTTCTTGCTGTCCTTTATGAATTGTTACTCTTGCTCTAAGCTCTGTGTCTTCTCCCACACCCCCATTCCCAGGGGGAGCCGTACCTGAACACCGCCTACGGCCACGTCATCTGCTACTGGGACGGCTCCGCGCACTACCTGATGTACCTGCTGATGGTGGCAGCTATTGCCTGGGAGTGAGTCTCATCTGGGCACTGCTCTCCTGGCTTGCATTCTCATATCATCTACAAAGGCCTTTCTTTTCCATGCAGTACTTAGATTTTTATTTCGGGGTGGTTTTGTGTTGTAGGCCAAAGCAACACCGTTGAAATTTCATTACTTTCAGGGGTTCTACCCTTGCCAAGTTACCCTTCCTCTCAGCTGACTCAGCCCAGAAAATGCATGGAGATGCATCTTGTCTTCACCCTGCAGCACAGTGTAGCACATCTACATGGCTTTGTCTTAGCTAAAAGCTGAAAAGTGATGTGTATTAAAAGCATGTGTGACAAAAAAAATTGTTTTTCAAAAAAAATTTATGATAGGAATAATGTATTACTTAGCACCATGATGATCTCTCATCCCTGTTAGAGACTGACATGAAGTTTAAGAGAAAAAGAGGTTATTTCTAGAGATTCTTATGCTTCTTGCTGTTGAACAAAGAGTTTCAGAGAATAAGCACTTAAATTCCAGAGACAAATGTACCTGTTGGTAATAGCAGTATTAACAGTATGGAATTAATTATTAATTGTCTTATAGTTTTGTACAGCCTATGATGTGCTAAGTAGTGCAGTCAGCCTTCAGAGGAGTGACACAACAGCAAATAACTGAGTATGCCCAAAGGCTGTACTGTCCATGTGACAACCTCGTCCCACAAGAATGTCGTGGGACATTCTCCATGACCCCTCTTAGAGGCAACAATCCACTCTTGATTTGTGGTACAGGTTTTAAAAGCCTCTACTTGGTAAAATACAATCCCAGCAATGAGTATAATATTTAGGGTAGAGAATTTTTAGAAACAGTTCAATAATTATGTCTTGTTTTCTTTTTCTAACAGACAAAGCTATAGAACCATTGGTCTCTACTGGCTGGGTTCCATTATCATGAGCATCATTGTCTTTATGCCTGGAAATATTGTGGGTAAGGAAGTAATTTATATGACCAGCTTTTTCCTGTGAAACATTTTCTAAATTCAGCATTGTGCTATCTATATTTTAGTGCAGTTTTGGTTCATTTCTGTAATAATGTGAAAGAGGCATTTTAGGAATATCAGTAAAGAGACACAAGATATTTTAAAATTTTAATATGAGGAAGAAAAGATGGAGACTGGGAAAAAAACCCCTTTAAATTTACTTTGTTTTCAAGGGGAAAAAAGAAAGTATTGTGTTTTGATATATCTATAAGGTTTTCATCTAAACTAGGTTTAAGTAATGAGACAATAGTGTCTCTTAGTATCACAAAAATATAAATCTTACTTTGCATAAAATTTCCAATTTGCTTAGAAGTCTGACTTTTCAACAGCTTACAAGAGGCACCCAAATCACCTTTAAAAGTCAAATCTGGAAGTTATTCTGTTTTCAAACTAAATTTAACATTCCTAGATTTCTCACATAAATCTGAGCATAGTGATGCTGTTAGAGGTGAGGATTGCAATAAAAATATTGACATCATTGGTACTGGCAGGTGATCCATTAAGGGTGAAACCTTTCTCAAGGAAAGATTTCCTTTTTAGCTGAGCTTAAACTGTTGCAAAGTTGACAAATGCTCAGCTGAGAAAAATGTTAACGTGTCCAAATCCTGCAGTCAGCTTTAGGGAAGGTCACTTTGGTCCTGCTTTTCATGCCAGAGGAGGAATATTCATGGTGCAGGGTGGGGTCAGCCCAGCTCCCTCCCTCCTCTGCAGATAGACCCACCACAGAGAAAAGCAGGTTTAGTGTGACTCTCCTGTCCTCTTTCTTCTTAGCTTCTCAAAAGCATGCCTGCCACCTGCCTTTCTGACACACAGAGTAGCCAGTGTCCAAGACATGTTTTCTTGGTTTACCTGAGGCTGAGGAGAGCTCTCTGAATGTTTTGTCCTCAGTACAGGCCTGTAGGAGAAATCAGCACTTTGGAAAACAAATGCAGTATCAGATCTTGAAAAACTGATACATTTTATCCCCCATTTTAAGAGAATGAGGTCTCTGTTTGAAGCAGGTTCCATTGAGAGATTTGAAAGCTGTCCCATCCTATAGGATTACCCAATGCAGAGTGACAGATGTGGCTTCCCATCTCAAAAAGTTCCTCATTCTGAAATGGCTTCCTGTCTCATAGGCTCTCTTTTACCTGTGTCTCTACTTCTGCTGAGGATTTGTGTCTTAACATTAGTGATTTATAATTTTTTTTTTTTTGTTTACATTACCATAGTTGCTTCAGGTTTGATGCTACATAGCATATTTTTTAATTCCTCTGCAACAGAGCTTACAAATTCTCATAAATCTTGTAATAATTTTTTAACAGGCAAATATGGAGCAAAAGTGTGTCCTGCTATTTTCCTAAGTATACCATATGTCTGCCTCCCCATATGGGCTGGGTTCAGAATTTATAACCAACCTTCAGTGACTCATGACACTCCAGTCAAGGTAATTCTATTGTATCTCAGTGCTGGCTACTGTTAGGGCAGCTGCAATAAGCTGGCTGTTTCTGGTGGGTTTTATAGGTCCCCTGGTGAGCATGGAATGTGCTGTGACTGCTCACTCTTATGACAATTGCTGGCTGGCTCTGAAAACTGCAAACATATCTATACTGCAGGACTATTTCATTATGGTGGAATAAAGAAAAAGAATCTCATGTCTAGAGTAAGGAACCCATTCATAGGTATAGTTGAGTTTCTAACCTCTATTCAGTTTCTGTCTGTTTCAGTTTCTTAGCTGATGAAAATACTGGCATTTATCAGCTTCATAAAGCACCACAAAATCCTGCAGAAACACTGCAGGGAAGTACTCTTCTGCAGATGACTTACAGATCTCGTGTAATTTAATAATTTTTGTATGTGCTTTCTGTAATATTAGATTTTACAGGTGAGACACTGCATAAATTGATACAAAAATTCTTTACGCATTTCTTGTAAAAAATATCTGTAAAAATTTTTACTTAAACCTTTTTAGACTTTTGCCTTTGAAATAACTAGATGAGTTGTAATAAGATTAACCGAGCCTTCAAAACTGTGCATTAAGTTTCTGCACTGTTTTATAAAAAAATGTTTAAAAAACTCCTGCAGTACATAGCACAGAACAGATCTTTTAGCTCTTAGTTGCTGTTTATTGCTGCAGCACTCCCTATCAGTTGTAAGCAATAAAATCAATATTTTTGCATGACAAGAGCTCCTGAGGCTCAGTCAGGTTCATTCTGTAACTGCAGACAGGGACAGAGATGAAGGATTGGTGGCTGCTGAGAGCCAGCAGACAGCCAGAGTGTGAGTGGCACAGAGGGACAGCAGCCAGGCAGGACAGACCTGCCCAGAGAGGTGTGAAACACAACATCCAGCCAGCCATCCCTTCTTCAGGAGGAAAGAGAAACACAGAGAGATGTTCTTATCTCCTCAGGGCTGAAGAACACTGACAGAATCACAACTTTTAGGGCAAATCCCTATGGAAGGCAAATTGGAGGAATCTTCAGGTGCTAAACCTTCTACTCTCCTGCACAGGCTTATAGGAAACCTCATGTCCCAACCCAAAGCCATTTGAGCTCATTCATTTGAAGGAGCCACTATTTCTGGCCAGAAGCACATTCTTTACCCTCATCAAGTGTAGTTAAAGGTAGTGATGGCAATTTTTATTGCACACATTATGAGAACAGCCTTTGTGTGGAGTGTGGATGAAGGTTTCAGTTTGTTTTCCTGGTATTAAGAATACTACAGAAATAGCCAATATAGAAAATGTGTGATGGACTGATTACTTGCTGAAATACAGCCATGTCTCCTGGGCTTACCAGGAGATAAACTGCTTACCGAGGTTTGATATTTTAATTTAGTCTATATTTCAGAGAAACTTTGATTTAATATTCTGTTTCAAAAAGAGAGTTCAGGAAAACCTGGTGACCTGAAAATTTAACATTGCACTTCTTCGTGAATCCTTTCTTGGAAACCTAAACTTCCTTGCCCAGAAGGTTGTAGAAAAAGCCTTGATTCCTTTCACTGGGACCTCATAGCCCACCCAAGCTGTTTGTTTTTCAGAAGTTGTATTTAGTCTTCACAGGTAAATTATGCTCCATATCTGAGCATACCTTTCAATCTTAATGTGACTCCTCATGAATTTTTCATGCAACTCTTTCAGTCCCAAATTAAGAATTGTTTCCAGGAAATAATTGTGTTCAATGCTACTAATCAGTCAGATAATCATTGTAAGCCCTGAACATACCAGTAGATCATTTGGAATTAGCTGTAAAATTTAACTTCTTTAAACTATAATTTTTCAGAGCTGGCATTAAAAGATTTAGGAAGAAAATGTAACAATGGTTTTAAACATGCTATAGTTACTATACAGGAAAATACTTACATGAAAGCAACAGAAGCTAAGTGTATTTTGTTGGCCAAGGTATACATTGCTATAATATAATTACAAACTTGTTAGTTAAAAAAAATAATCACTGTGGGGGCAGAGGAGAGGAATTCAAGTTTTGGTTGTTTTCTAATAGAGGGATGCAGGGGAGTGGAATGGAGCTATGCCCTCATTTGGAATCAAGCCCAGCTGTGCTGCAGTCTTTACAAAGCCCAACAGATTTATCTGCAAGTATATCAGCTCAGAAAAGTTTAATGGAATTTTAAAATCTTTAACAGAATTAATACACAATTTCAGATTAGTACATGAATTCTGAAGGGACTGACTTTTACAGACAGCACACAAGATTATTCCAATTCCCTAAAACTGATGACATAAGAAGCCTCTCAGAAGTTATGGAAAATAGCTTTTTCCTGGAAGTGAGAGAAATTGCAAAGTGTGCCTAGCGACTTCCTTGCTGCACAAAGGAATCCCTGGGGCTGCAGGGGTCTGTGCAGAGTTCAATGTTGTTTGCAGTACATGGGAAACCCGTGGCAGGCCAGCTCTGCTTGGCCAGCGTTCTTAACATGTAATTGGGTTCAACATGGGGTGATGGGGCTTTGCTGGGTAAAAGAAAGGTAAGGAAAAACTACTCTGTAGCTGAGGCCTGTCAGCAAAGTGCAACCTGTCTTTCAAATTCTTGCTTCTGCTTTTTTCCTTTTTTTAAGCTTTTCATTTTCATTTTGTTTGCATGCATGCATAAAGAAAAAAGGTGTGAATTTTCTGTACCCTGGCAATTTCACAAACTGGTATTGCACCAAAGACTGCTTCTACTTACAGTGGCTGTCTCCAAACCCTCTAAGCACAAAGTTCTCTTGTAGCCTTGTGATTACAGTAAATACACACATCCATTTAATATTTAAAGAGGAAAATTGAAATATTGGAAAAGAGGAGATTATATATATCTCTAAGGTTCATACATAGTTCAAAAGGGAATGAAAACATATCAGCTTTCCACTATCCTAGGTAGTCTACTATTGAAAATTCTTTGTAACTCAGCCCTAAGCAACCTTTTTCTTTCATAGGAAGAAATATTTGAATATAGGCATCCTTGGCAGGTAATATTAAAAATACTCCCATACCAGTACTCTGAATAATGTGAAGTGACACCCTACTGCCAAAACCTATTACTTGTGTTAGAAAATCAAACAAAGGTGTTACTTTTTTTTTTTTTTCTGAAAAAGATCCTTTAAAAGAAAATCAGAAAAAAATAGTTATAAAAAGGATGGCTTATGTTTGCCACAGCCTTATTTTTCTTAATCTGTAATCCAGATCTTTTAGTATTTACTCAGAAATTGTGCTTGCAAGCTTACTTCTCCTGTTTCAGTAAATTTATTGTGAGTGTCTTTTAACTGTGCTTTTAACTGTGCCCCTGCATCCTAATTTTTGTTTTGCACTTTGGAGACAATTCCACAAGTGTATAACAGGAAGGAAATCAGGTTTTTCTTTTGCCGTCTGCATGCCAACAATCGGCCAATAAAAAGGAAGAGGAAATGAGTAACACATATACACGGGGAAGTTTTCCCTCTGAACTACAGAAAGATACTCTGATGTGTTTATAATTTTGTCTGTGACTACACAGTGCAGAAAGTGTAGCTCAAATTATTTCCATGGACACTGTAGGTTTTACTGTGTAGGCAAAGAGATGCCTTTGGTTCCCCCAAGCCACCTTCCCCATGAGACATGGGAACAGCCTTTGCTGTGCAGAGTGTGAGCCCCTCCCCGTGTCCCTGCAGCAGGGGGGATCCCTGTGCTGAGGAGAGGAGGCACAAGATCAGAGCCAGGCCTTGGAGGTGCCTCAGGGCCACCCCAGGAATTCCCAGTGACAGAATTTCTGTTCAGTGATAGAAGAGGAAGGGTTTCCACATACTCCATACACACACATTTTGTTCTCTATTTCTGCACTGCACACTGACATACAATATTTGCTCACTGAACTCAGCAGAGGACTCAACCAGCCACAGAAAAGCTTTTATTTTATGCCAGTGATAGTCCATTAGTTTTAACAGTGTCACAAGCTGCTGAAAACCAGCATTCAATAATGAGATGGATCCAGTCCTTTTACAAAGCATACTAGATTGAACTTCAAATGTTTGAGACAAAACCTACATTTCCAAGGCTTTTCTACATGGGGACATTCAGGAAAACAAATTATTTCCAATTACAAAAAGACAATTTTGAAGAAGTTATGCTGCTTTAAAGCCTTAGGTGATTGCAGAGTTAGTGTTCATTTGATTTAGGTTGCTTGAAATGACACTAATCTGTATTGAGATGGCTTCAGTTGGATCCATCCATTTCTAGAGTTTACTAAGATTAATTTTCCTCACTACATCCTGTAAAGTCTGGAGTCACCTTTTTAGGTGGAAATCTTTCTGCCTCTCAAATCAATGGATAGATGTGATGTTTCATGATGTTTCACCACTCCACCCTCTTTGCAGTGACTGATCTGGAGTGAAATACAGTGACAGGGAACCAGGATGTACCTACTCAACATGTTCTGTGTTGCAGGTGGTTCAGGAAGTCCAGAAGAAAGGACTCTTAAGACGACCAATAGATTTAATGTTAGCTGCATACCTCATTCTAGCCACGGGGTTTTGCATATTTAGGGGCATGGTAAGTTGAACATATTTTAATAATTTAAGATAATTTTCAGTCGAACTTTTAAATTGAGTCTGTATGAAAAAGCATGTACAGTGTGGTCAGAGGAAATCCTGTGACATTTGGGTTCAAACAGACCTTAGATATAAAAAGATAAATTATATATGATAACTATTGGTGCTTTGCTTCTCCATTTTGTGATGTGTGCAGCATGTTTTTCAAAAGGAGATGCACAACCACCAGAGTAAATAGCATCCCAAGAGGAAATGAACATGACCTGAAACTGTTTTCATTGGTCTGTTGTTCCATTTATGGCCAAGAACATGGACACAAAGCAACTAAAGTAATTCTGTATTCATGTTTTTCTAAGCAGTAACGCATATTTAAAATTATACAAAACCAAGTTAGCTTACACTGCATGAGATAGAGAACATTTTCACCTAAAAGGGAAAAAAATTATCCACATTGTGAACAACACACATTGTTTCTACTTACCAAGAGACAATTTTTAAAAATGGTTGCTCACTAAGCATAGTTGATGGAATTAAAATTTCTGAGGGAAGGAAGTAGTACTGAAAATGCTTTCAGGAGTAAATCCAGTCATAGGTAAATCTATTCCCTTGTCAGCTCTAATGCATTTTCTGTCTTAAGCAGAATGAAACTTGTGTATCATTCAGTGAGAACAGCACAAATGTTTAGGCATCTCAGATAACTGCCTGCTTGCTTGACTTGTAGGTTTGAGCCTTTCTAGAATAATTCAAGTAGGAGGTAATGATAAATACCAAGCAACATTTTATTTACCTAGCACAGATCGTCCTTTTGTAGTTGTGCTGCTCACATTCCTCTCTCACCTCCTGTTTCTCTTGAAACTTGCCTCTCAGAAACATTTTTTTCTTCTAATTTGTCAGACTGCTTTATTTCTTATAGATCATGTTACTTCAGAGCACCACTGAGACAGGTTAAATCAGCTGATTTATCTGTAATTTCACTGTGGAAAATACTGGTCTCAGAGGAATTTTTTTTTTGTTGATTTTGAGACTGTGGTAATTTCCATACATATTTCCTTCACCAAGCAGGAATTGCTTACTGGCCTTGATTATACATACAGAGATCAAACATCTACAACAGAGATGTTTACACAGAACATCTCTGTGTAAAGTGCAGGAACAATAATTTTGTGCAAAAGTTCATAAAACACAATCCATTATAGTCCACTCAGATCTGCTTCTTGGATGCCCGTGTTGGAAAAGAACAGGGAGGAATATTGACTGTAAAGTTTTGTATTGCCCCCTCATAGCCACACAACAAATGCACAAGAAATCAAGCTGTACCAAACTTACAGTTCAGCCCTGTAGCTCAGGCATTAACAGTGCCACAGACAAGCCCAGGGACAGCTGCTCACATGGATTGCTAGCTCAATTTAGAGCACAATTTTTTGTAATAGTTTTAAGGCCTACCACAAAAAGGAACTATTTTTTATCCATGTTTATTTGGAACTTTTTCTTCCTATAGGAATGTAAAATCCAATAATCTGTCCTTTACTACTCTCAAAAATTATTACTTTAGGTAACACCTGTCTCATGCATTGCTGCCTTGTCCCAGTGCAGCTCTTTTCTTGGACTACATCCATAGCTTGCTATCCTAAAACTGGGTGCTTATCCTGAAGTT
Source organism: Anomalospiza imberbis (assembly GCF_031753505.1). NCBI lineage: Eukaryota > Metazoa > Chordata > Aves > Passeriformes > Viduidae > Anomalospiza > Anomalospiza imberbis. The sequence goes on along the minus strand of NC_089693.1, from coordinate 9,704,883 downwards.
TCCACTCTTAGAGCAATATTCCATTGGAAGGTTCATTTGGTGGGATCAAAGGCTATTTATCAGGGCAAATCTATAGCAATTATATTTTTACAACAGCATAGACAACTGGCTGAATTCTCTTCCAGTCAAAATCTTCGAAGCAGGCTGCCAGCATTTCCTCACAAACCCACTGAGCAGGAGCTGGGAGGAGGCTGCATTTCCCCTTTTATTTGGTGATCACACGGATCACCTTTGCAAGCTCCAGGGTAGCTGTGCTGCAGACCACGAGCGCACCCCTAGGGCTGGTAACACGTGTCAGGTTGGCTGGTTTCAGAACAAATTGATCACTGGAAGCTGTAAAACCTCTTCTCAGATTGCCCTGGACTGCCCTGCTGAGCTCTGCCGGCTGTACATCCAACTGCACGAGCCCTACATAAAAGATCCTGCTGCCTATCCCAAGCTTCAGGTAAAGCACTGACCACGGAGTGGTAAGGAGGGATTTGTAAACAAAGATGAAGCCATGGGTTTCAGAGATGACAAGATCAATGTGGGAGTTATCATTCATGGCAAATTAAAGGGTATTTTCTAGTACCATTTCTAGCCATTGTAGGATACCAACTGCTCGTTGTGATAAGCTTAACTTAGGTTCAAACTGGTTACATGGAGCTACACATCCTAATTACTCAGGATTCTTTTAACACAGCCCATGAAACACATCTGTATGCTTTTTATGTTCATTTCACTTCCTTAGAAAGGCAAAGCAGACTTTCAGTCTGGAATTATGGAGCAAGGAGGGATGCAGTAGGACTAGATTCCTTAAGCTCTCCATTGCACTTCCATCCTCAGTGACACACTGTTGAAAAAGGGCACTGCATACAAAAAGCATTGCAGATGAGGGAATGTTGTTCTTTAGTTCTGTAGAATTTGACATTCCTTTGCAAGCCTGGCTGCTGCAGGGGGACAGGGCCCAAAGCAGTCAGAGGACACAGGGGTGAGGAAATGAGCAGAAACCAAGTGTCACTGTTGGATGAGCTCTTTCTGGGAAAGGGAGGGCATGGCTGTGTCTCACAGCTCCCAGCAGAGAGTGCAGTGGAGCCTGACAAAGGCTCCCTGCATTAAGGAGTTAAACCAGGCCATGCTTTTTGGCATGATCTCAAGATAGTAAGGGGCAGGAATACGTGTCCTGGGTGAAGTGTGTATGGAGGGGGCAAGGAGACAACAGCCACCAGTATCAGGAGAGACCTTAGGGTAGCTGGATCCAGTCAATAGTATCCAGGTGTGACGAAAAAGCCTGGGAATCACTGCTGTCAGAAGTGTAGTTTTGAGTAGTCTCAGCTTCTCAGTGAGCAGCTTACTGATTTTTAAATGCATCTCCCTCACACTGCAAAGGAACTAATATGTGTGTTTGAAATGCAGATGCTGGCATACATGTTCTACTCGGTGCCATACTACGTGATTGCTCTGTATGGCCTGCTGGTGCCTGGTTGTTCCTGGATGCCTGATTTGACCCTTATACATGCTGGAGGACTAGCTCAGGTATTTCTTCACAAATTCTTCACTTTTAAATTACATAATAATAAGTAGAGACCTATGGAATCAATAAGGGCTTCATCTTCCCATGTAGGTTTTGTGCTGATGTAACTGAGATCACCTTTTGTATCTGTAAAAACCCCTTTATTTAAGGGAGCGAAGAATCAAATCTACTACTCTCTAATGACCACATTCTTGCTTTAGCAGACTTCTCTCCTTCTACACAATGTTTTTATTGGGCTCATTTAAACCTCATTAAGCACCATGCACTCTTTAGCTGGCATCATGAAGGAAGCCCATCTTAAAGCTGTGACAGTCAATCGTAAGAAAAACTCAACAAAACCCAAACACAACACAACAGCACAATACATTGTTTCCATAATATGTGTCGGTCAAGTAGGTAGTTTGAAATATATAAAGAGAAAAAGTATCTCCTTGTCACACAAAATGTACAGTATCAGTGGATGGCGTTGAGAGAACTCAGGGAACCTCCTGGGCCACAAACCACAGTAACACCCAGAGGTGTTTGTGTTCCCAACAGCAGACAATGATCATTTTTCTTTTACTCATTCCATTCTGGTTCTCTTAAATAAACAACTGTAGTTAATTACTGAATGGGACTGATGCTTATGAGAAGACTGACCAAAACAAAACAATTCAACAGGAACTAGCAAATGACTTATGACAGACAGATGAACATTAAATAGATGAGACAGGGACAATTGGTTTGTTCTGTACATAGGAAATTAAATGTGTGTGCTCAGAACATCCAGACAACGCAGCAAATAAGCACGATAATCCTGCCACGATAGTGACAACATAGGGACACAGCAATAACTGTAATTCAAATACCACTAAGAGACAAACACAAGCCAACACTTGGTTCCTCAGGTCTGAGATAATCATGGATACAAACTAAAATCCACTTTAATTGCCCAATAAGAAGGGTGGACTGACATTTTCTATTTGGGAGCAGTTACCACAGAGAATAGGACTTCTTTTTTCTTCTTTACCATTTTATAGAGAATCTTGAACTAGCATGTGATATCAAAACAGAATGTCGCAAACATTAATGAGGAAGTTTAGATGCTCAAAAGGTATAAATATAGTACAACTGTGTTTGGCCAAAATCTAATTAAAAAAAAAAAAAAAAAAAAAAGCACAAGCTAGCTAAGTAGGCAAGGCTGTGTCAGTGTGTCAGGAACTTCCTCTACTGAAAGATTACTCAGGTTCCATAAATTGCCCAGACAACCAGGAAAGAAACCACTACTCCTTCAAAGATTTTTAACACAAGAGAAAGTAAATCAGAAGTTAGTGTGCCAACTATCACAACCTTGCAAACTTAGCAGAAAGCTCAGCCTCCCAATCTGGAGGTGATTTATTTTTTGTTGGTTTGGGTTTTTTTTCCTCCCCTTTTGTATGTTTCCTGTAACAAATAATCACCTTTCTTTTTTTTTTTTTTAACACTACTTTGTACCTTTTAGATGTGTGAATGCTAAACTTTGTTGCTGAAGTCTAAAACCCCTCTGTTGTTCTTTGTGGTTCTGCCTCAGGATGTCCATTTACACATTAGACTGACACCCAACATTTCCCATTTCACTGCTTAAAGCTCATCCTGGCACCAGCAAATGCTGTCGGCTGACAGAAACTGATTAAGAGAACTCTAAGTTGCTGTGCACTCCTCACATTTTATCTTGTTTCAAAAAACAGTTCTTGACATTTGGGAAGGGTTTTTGTGTCATTTTGACTTTAATGCACTGCAGGATGAACTTCAGTTATCCTACAAGTGAACATGATTTAATTGATTTGCCTTAGTAAACTGTGACCAACCTGGGATGTAAAATGCACATGACAATGAATTGAGGGCTCTTTCTTGATTATTTGGGTGCTTTGTCATTTTGAGGCAAAAAACACATTTACAGATTTGTCTACTGTTACCTTAAGTTAAAACACTTAATTAATAATTAAAACATATGTAGTTACCAAAACACACTTGGCTTCCTCTCACAGAAAAGGTCCAATAAAGGTAAGCAGTGGGCACTGCTCCCTGGGAATGAACACTGCTCCTACAGATGGGGAACATGGAGATTTTAATTATTTTTATTTCTATCATTGTGATGTACTTTTTACAAAAACAAGTCACAAAATACCATGTGATGCATCTAAACTAAGAACCTCCAAAGTGCCTACTAGCCTTTCACACAGACACACATTTACTGATTTTCAGAATTACAAATAACTCTCAGCTGGAATGACTCCATTACTAACAGTCAGACTCCAGAACCAGTTGTGACCCAATAATTACTAGACTTTCTGAAGCTTCAGGAGGAGCTCTTTAAAGTTCATGAGAGGGACATACCAGGAGCTTTGATTACACAAAAGGGTCAGAACAGCCTCTGAACTTAATGGAATTGGTATTTCCCTATTCAAGCGAGCCATGGGAGAAGGGATGAGGAGCCACAGCTTTACTAGCCAAAATCAGTTTCACCAACTCTCTGCAGCCCATTTCTCTGTTTTCTCAAGTGTAGAAAGTTTACTTCTATTCCCTCTTAGTGTTTTCCCTAACCCTGCCTTTTTTGTGGCTACTTTCTGCAGTGCTTCTTGTCTACCAGAGAGCCTAAACCCAAGGAATGTATTTTTCTAGGTTACTCCCCTTCTATTTGATGGCTTTCTTCAGCTCAAACCCTTCCAAAGTTACAGTCTCTGCCTGGTTTTAGTCAGTCTTAGAGAGAAGGCACAGAGTGAAGAAGGACTCCTAACCTTTCCCCGGGTCCTTCTCTGTTCTTAACTACAGGGTAAAAAATACTTGAAATATTGCCTGTGATTAGGCAACAAGGCAAAAAGTATTGTAAAAAGTCCAACTCCAGACTGCTTCATACAGACAAGCAGGTCAGTGAGAAGCAGGCAGACACAGACTGCAATTGCCAAGCCACATCCAGCACCAGGCAGCTTCCACCTGCTGGGAATACCTGAGGAGCAGAGTGGCCAAGGCTTCAGGGGTGACAAAGGCTGGATGTTGGGCATGTAAGGCTACCTTAGAAGGTTACCTGCAGCATCTCATCTGGTTGATTTCTCAGCCAAAGCTCAGGGATTTGTTGGAGCCTCAAAATTCCCCACTTGGAGAGGGGGTCAGTAACAGAAAGCACCGAGGAATGGCTTATTTGCTGAGAGACCCCAATCACAGCAAGGTAACAGACTCAAGGTTTCTCTCACTGAGAGCCAACCTACTGCACACAGGCACAGAGCTCTGCAGGGACTGACAGCTCAGAATGAGGGGTTTGGTGCCAGTCTGCCTGAAGGAAGAGCAGCACTGGGCCACTGGTGAGTGAGAGATCTGCTTTTAAGATATATCCCCTGCTCCAAGTAAGAAAAAAAGAGGAGAAAGAAAAAAAAATAGTAGCAGCAGAGAACAGTCATGAAAGAGACATACAGGTGATTAAAGACATAACACAATTTTCACAGAGTCAAATCAAATAAATTAAAAAAAAAAAGACTTTACAGACCTAAATATCCTCCTTGGTAATGAAAGAAGAAGCCATGTGTTACAGTGAAAAACAAGTCTAATAAACAATAACTTCATTATATGGTGCATCATTCACCACTAAAAATCTTTGTAGCCTACAGACAGGACATCATGTTACTGCTTTTTGGTTTTACAACAATTAAAGCTCACTAATGTGCCACAACTTCTGTAAGAGACAAGACCACACAGTAAGGCTTAGATACTCAGGCATCTTGGAGGCTCTGGGAGTTCTGGGTCTCTCAGAAGCATCCCCTTACAGCTCCTTCTGACAAGGTTTACTGTGAATTATGAGAAATTTACTATCACCTTACTCTGATGCACAGCTGGCCGCTCTCGCAGAGAGGCAGACCTCGCCATCCTCCACAGAGAAGGAGCAGCTTTGCAGCTTGTTCACCCCAGACAAGGCTCTAAAATGCAACCCAAAGGCTCTCAGTGTCTGGGGAACACCAGACAGCCCAAACCTCCTGCCTGCAGCCTGCTGGCAGCTGTCTGTCCGTCTGTTGCCCTGTGCTACGAGAGGGCTTTGCTGCTGAGCTGCTCTGGCTGCCTGGGCTGAGAAGGCTCCCAGAGCAGGAGAGGGACAGGGATTTCAGCAAGCCCAGCCAGGTGCCAAAGGCAGGGCCTGCCTGAGGCAGGCGAGAACAAATGGGCTGCAAGAGACAGAGTGAACTACCAGGCCGAAATAAAAAGGCTGCTGACAGTGTGCCCCTGAACATCTGTTTGCTGTGCAATAGCTATTTACAGAAACATGCTAAGTGGCACTCTGCTGAAGTGTGTTTGTATTTGATTTCGTTGATTACTTTGTTTCCTGGCTCAGGTTTGCTCAGTGAGCTCTCCCAATTCAGTTGAGGTGGTTGGAATCGCCTGAAAACCAATTTCCGTTTCTGTTTTGATGGATGGTCTCAGCCTAACCTTTTGCTAGGGTGGTGTATTGAAACACCTGCACTTTTTTTCCCCTTCTACTCTGCTGTGACCAGAACCGTGTTCTACGTGAGGCCAAAATGACTCCTGCTGAAGCCAGAACAGAGGATGTGATTTGACCATAGTCTGCTCCTCTGTGTTCCTAAAATCCTGGGCTCCCAGTGCTCTCCTTATGATCAAATTGATGTTCATGTTCTCAGATCTCCGCCACTGCTAGCTAACTAAATAGTAATAAAAAAATTGGACACACAACAGTTAATGTGAATGAGCTGTGGCTTGAAATAGCAGGTAACAGATGGAAACAAAAGACACCAACTATCCTGACACTTCTATCTTTAAATGTTTGTTTATCCTAAAAATATGCTTCAGGCCAGCAAGCCTGTCTGTGCCCATAACCTTCACTGTATGCTCAATCTATACTTCAAACCAGCCTCAGCCTGAAACCCAAATATTGCAGACATTTTCTGAAATCATCAGGAGTTGTGGGATCAGAATCTGGAACAATCTGGGTTTAAGATTAAAAAGTCCAAACCCAAACCAGAACTAACACAGGTTCCAAGACTCTCCTTTCTAACTTTACTCAGAGTGAGTGTCTGGCTGCTCCCACTGATGCCTAACTCCCAACAACCTTCCCAGGCAGGTGGGTGAGAGCCCTCCCCCTGATTGGGCTCTGCAGGGATGTGCCTTCAGTGGCCACTTTTCTGGGGAAGGACCGTGGACCCTCTGACCCAGAAAGCCAGGGTGAAATCCTGTACCTGATGAAATGATCAGTGCCATCATGTGCATAAAACAAACATCTTACCATGCCACTGATGGTTCCAGTTATGCCTCATACACCAAGATATTAATGATTTTAGTTTAGACTGTATTTTTATACCACTGTGCAAAAGTATGATGGATAATTCTGGAATAAGAATAAGGGCTGGCTTGGGAAATGTCACTGGAGATGCAGACTTGCATGCAGATTATGCCATCTTTCCAAAAATATACATCAACTTTACCTTTTTTTTTAATATATGTGTTATATACACACCACAGGCTCAATTTTCCCATATTGGTGCTTCTCTTCATGCTCGAACTCCTTACATCTACAGAGTCCCTGAAGAAGCAAAAGAGTTTTTCCTGACATTGAACATAATATATGGGATTCTTCCCCAGCTGTTCGCTTACAGGTGTGTCAACAAGCCAGAGTTTTTTATGAAACCGAAACAAGAAGAAAAAACAGACTAGCAGAACTGTTTCCAGCTCCTGTCCTTGGCTGTATATATAATTGGGTTGGGATGTAACTGAACTGCTCAAATGGAACCCAAATGAAGCGTGTAAGATGTGTAAAATTGCACAACTGTGTAGTCGCACGGTCTGCTCTGTTTATCCTACTGAAAAAGGGAAAATAAAGACAACTGCCTTTAGCACCACTTCTCAACATTGTGACTTTGCAGTGCATTGCCAGTTCCCACCGCTATTTTTAAGTAAGCTGCTTTGACAGTTTTAGAAATACTGCATGAAGTTAAATAATAATAATGATGTCAGTGTTTAGCCTCCGCACGCTGAAGAATAGCAGTGCTAGCAGTCCCTGCACAGAGCTACTGCACAACATGAAGGTCAGCATTGTGAAGCATGAAAAATTAACATACATAACTCTGTCACATGCACATGTTTTATTTGTCAAAAAGTATGTCTTGTGGGTCAACCTTGTTAAAAATCCCAAAAAATCTTTTAGGAAGCAATTAACCCTTATGGTAAGACTCCATATATGATAAGCAGATCATATAGTTTTGTTAATTCTCTTCAGGATTCACTTCTGCAAGGACTGCTCACCTGCCTGAAGCCGAGCAGGTGCTCAGTAGCCCTTTTGGGCTGGGCACAGAGGGCTCAGGACCGTGAGCCACTGGGCTCAGGCAGCTCGTGCGTTTCCAGAGAGGAAGGGTTTTGGCTGTGTCTCTGCAGCTACTTTTGCTAACTGCTGGCTCAGAAACAAGCAGCAGCAAACACAGCGACCTTGGTTTGGGCAGCTTACGTTTCTATTTGCAATTACAGCTATTTCTATGCCTTCTATGTGTATTTATATTAAAAGCAGTACACCTAGTGCCTTTCTCACAGATGAAACTAGCTGATGCATTTTAACTGGAAACACTTTATTTGGGTTTGTTGACTTCTTGGTGTTTTGATTGAAAGAATTTTATTTTTAAGTGTAATCAGTAACAAGGAAGCAGTTCACATGCCTGTGTGTTGCACCCTGCACGAAGAGACCTTCAGGGCACTGAGAAATGCAGGCTGTAACACTCTCCTGCTGAACACTGCAGTTCCCAGCAGCAGTCAGAGGAGAGGCCCCAGGTTTTACACCTCCAGCCAAAGGGGCAGGTCCAAAACAACCACAGCACACCTCGGGCAATGCTTGTTGGCACCCAGCATCCCTGGTGCAGCTCCTTAGGCTTTGGGATAGCTCCATCCCAGCGCCTCTTCCCAGTGCTGCCAGGCTGTCACAGGACGTGCTGGCTCACAAACAGGTATTTGAGCCTCTGATGTTACTTCTGATGTCTTTAAAGAAACTTTGAATACATTCAAGGTGAATTTAATGACCTCCTGTTAACCAGAAAAGGCAAAGTACAGAAAAAATAAAGATCTCACCTGCACTTGTATCTATTATGGTCAACTCATGTTAACAGAATGTTTTGCTTTAATACTTGACTTACATTAATACCTCACATTATTACACGTATGAAGCCAAATATGACGCTAACTTAGTTGCTTACAACCTCAAACCTTACTCCCAATACACATTCCAATAAATTTATTCTGTAAAAACAATACATTTTTTTTGTTTCCTTTTTGTTTTGTTTTGGTTTTTTTTGGTTTTTTTTTCCTTGTGTTTTTTTTTTTAAGTTTTTTACAGTAAACTCATCAACTACAAACCTTGAATACGCAAAAGATGTTCCAAGGACAAGCATAACAAGGATTGATAAAACCAGACTAAATATGTTTTCACAATAAAAGCTGGCATAAAAATAAATAAAAATCTCTATTATCACAATAGCAACAATAATGTACACAGAGTAATGGATTTGGAATGCTTACTTACTAGTCTAGTTCTATTTCCAAAAGGAAAAAAAAAAGCCAGAATGACAGCATCCTTTTTTAAGCCTTTCATTTAAAATTGATGTTTTGTTTTGGTTTCCCATAGGGCTGTATATCACAGTAAGCTTAAAAATGGAAAGCATCCAAATGAATGATTTCAAATTGTGTTGGCATTGGAAAAATCCTTGTATTAATCTAAAGAAACACAAAAAGACTTTCACTAACTCCACATATAGGAACTAAGTCAGATAGTGTACATTACATCATGGTTTGGAGAAGTATTAAGAGTATAACTAGCTAGGTACTTCTAATAAGGAAAGGTATTTTGTTACATTGTTGAACTTGGCGGTGATTTCAACTGAAGAAGAATTTTTCTTTCATGTTGTAAACTGATCAAAACCCAAGAAAGAATGGATCTAGGAAAATTTAAAATTATGTTTGTATGTGGAAGATTATTGTAGCATTGTATGGAGGGGACTAATTTCTTAGATTTACTTGTGTTTAAAAAATGTTGATTTAGAATGATATAATTTGGAGTTATGCCTTTTCTGTCTCGAAAAGGAATCTAAAACATGTTCAAGTATGCGATATCTTCATAAACCTCAGCCACTAGAAAAGGGCAACTTCATGCAACCAAATAATATGAAAATCAAAAAGTAACCCTTAGAAAAAAGGGTAAAAATGTCATTTCTGCAAACACAACAAATAGGAATGTGAATAATGTGCATACAAACTGGGATGCTGTTGATGGTACTAATGAACAGATGTGGTGACTTATATCAAATCCAAGAATATTAGACAACCAAACATGTAACCTTCTTGTGTTTTCCCTTAATATTCAGCAGTCATTATGTTGGTTAAGTCTGAAAGAGAAAGAGAAAGAAGTCACATTTAATGTAAGAAATAACATGCTGCATCAAACTTGATACAATTGATGTTATATTTCCACTCTTCTAAGTCGCAGGTACAAGTAACCGCCTGGTCTGGTCAAACAAATTTTTTTTCTAGAGAAAACTGCTTTGTTACTAAAATATCGCTACAATATATTAATGAGCACAGTTTAAAAGTAAACATTTAGGGCTGTATTCAATAAGCAGCTCCAGTGATAGATGTGGGTGGGATTTTCCCCCCAATCACTCCATTACACACCTTGTAGCACACTTCAGGCACAACCAAATTTTGTTTTTTAACACTGCACAAAATCACTGATGGGCTTCATGCAGGAGCTCAGGCACTGCTGCATTCCTGGATGTCCAGCCACAAGAACACCCTCTTGTTCAAACACAGGAAAGCTTAGCAAGCATGAGCAAAGATAAACATTTTCATCGCTAAGGGATCCAAATACTGCTTCTGAAAAGGAAACAGTTTGGCTCCAGTTCACTGTAAGGTGATGACAGAAAAGGAACTCCCACGGGTGAGTCAAGGTCAGCTCTTGCTTTCCCTGACATTAGTGGGATCAGGATCAGACTGTCCTCACATGATCACAGCAAGTGATACAAGTCTCGGTTTCCCCAAATGCACCAGAGATGGCAAAATTCACCTGATGGCCCTGGGACATGTTACATTAGCCAGAAACATGACAGCATGCAGTGCACCATGACCACCCACCTCTGGGCAAGGCATCCCTTCTCCTACAACACTGCAATATCTTTCCTATCTTTGGTCAGTGCAGTTCTCTCCTATGACAAGTGGTTTGTGAAGAGTAAAAATGGAAACCTGTGCTTTCCGTGTGGGAGGTCCTGGTACATCCTGGCTAACGACACACAATCAGGGCTTATTATCTAGTGCTCAGGCCAAAAGGGGCAACGATGTGCTGCCCATCCAGCATACCACACTCCAGAGGCCTCTCTCCTGTTTCAGAGTCAGTGAGATCAGAATTTGAGATGCTTTTGGGGGGTTCACTGCTGTTCCTTTCCCTCAGACTCAGGCACCCATTAATTCGACGACACATGATCAGTCAATCAAAGCTTTCTGCTTTCCGATGAGGTTCCTGTTGGCAGCTGTGCCCAGCACTGACAGGTAGGATGGGGTAACACAGCTGGTTCCTGTGCTGTAACTCTCAGATCTAGTACAGAAAGATGTCCTTTTGGAGCATGAAACCTTTGCAATTATTAACCACAATTCCCTTCTGGGCTACGTCCAGAAGATTGGGTAGGATCATCCTTACGTGGGTGCTGGGAACATTAATACCTCCCCTCCACCGCACAGTGGTGTCACAGATACAGCTGTTGGCACGGGAGGGACAACAAAGAGACCGATAATGCAAGTCATCCTCTAGGGTTTTCAGTTGCCAGTGGCATGTTCCATCACGGCACACATCGTGCCTCCCGGTGCACTGCCAGGTGCCCCAGGAGGCAGCAGGTCCCCTGTCGCCAGCAGAGAGAGCCGCAGGGCAGCGCGGCCAGCCCTGGCTGCCGGCCCGGCCCCGCAGCTCCGCTGCGCTGATCAGGGATGCGGCAGCGCCGAGCACCTCCCCTGGTCTCCATGGTTTCACGTCTCTCCAGAAACAGATCAGCTCTCAAACATCTTTGTTTGAACGAGTCTCTTCACTGTAAGCTACGGTACAACGTGTGCCGTGCTGCACACAAAGGAAAGAGCGCAGGATCTGACTGATTCGAGTGCAAAGTTTCTGTTATCAATGGCAGCACACAGAAAACAGAGCAGGGAACAAAACTGAATCCACAAACTGCTGTCTGTTTTTCTGGCACAGAAGATTTCTTCCTTAACAGTGTCTGGCAACTAATTCAGCCATCCTGTACTGTAAAACTGCATGGGCAGAAGGATAATTGTTTACTTGCTCTGTACAATAGTTGTTATTCCGTGTTGATTTGAGGTCAAAGTGGTTACAGGATTCAACGTACACAGAGCTGCAAATATTTCATCTGTACTTGCTGCTTTAATCTCAGCTTGCATTCAGACATTTATGTTTCCCCTGAGTTATATCCCATGTCCTTAGCCAGCAGTGCTGTTATCCTGAGCTACTGGAAGGCAGCAGACAACACAACTCCTTACACCATATACTATGCCACTATTTGATTTTTACATAGAAATTTTCACTGTGCAATACTTAGACACATTCTTACAAATATTATCTTTTGCTTTGAAGGGTAGATTTTACTGTGCCTCAAATTGCAGGAAAAGAAAATCAGACAGGAAAACATACTCTGTTTTCATTTTTTGTAAAAAATGCTTTTACATTGAACCGAGCCCAAAAGGCTATGCTTTCAATGCTGATAAGCCCCCAAACCTGTTATAAAGCCTGACCGATGTTATTCTTGATAAGTAAAGAAGAGCAAAGGAACCAAACATCTCAAAACCACATCAGAAGGACACAGTGAACCTGTGTTTCTCTGGCCAGTTTGGCCATTACACTTGTACTTCACAGCAGTAACTGGGATTGTTGCTACTCCACAAAAATGCCACAACAAAAAAGCCTGGACACAGGCTGTTTTAAATATGTTCTCCCAAATGCAATGGTGTCAGATGGCAATAATTTTGGACCAGACTTTGATCCCCTTATTCACACTGGCAGTTGCCTCCACAAATAGATCTACTGACTCATTTGGTAACTGATTGTCAGTGTGAGAAAAAGGATCACAGTCCCTTACTCCATTTTAATATTCAGGCTGTACCAGGAGCAAGAAAATGTATCTCATTTCCAGCAAATTTATTTTTCTCTGAAGACAGTATAATCATTCACCTCCTGCACCTGTACACCAAGCAAATGCCTCCTTTACCAACACACTGCCCTGACTGTGGGGCACTCAAACAGCGAATACCAAAATGAAAACTTGCCACATACCCTGTATGCTGGCCCTGACCTTCAAACACTCTCTAACAAGGCCAGAACCACAGCCAGCTTTCGAACATGAGTACATGGCTATCCAGAAAGCAAAAGTAAAAAGCAGTTTAGGTGTTCAGTCATAAAGATTCAGAATTATGCCAGCCAAGAACTAAAGACACAAGTCACCAGATATTTCAATGAGGAATGTAAATCTGCTGCCACGAATTCACTGATTTATGAGCTGATGTAATACCGTGAAAGTAAACAACACAGGGCCATGAATACCTTTCCACCAGAAAATTCTCTTTATGTGGTAATCTGAGAAAGCCTAAACAATTTAGTATTTAACAGCAGAGAACAGTTCTGGGAAGATTCTGTGACTCAAGATTTGAGCAAACTCTGGGATGGGCTGTCTTAGCTAATACACTATTAGTTAATTAATATTGGATGACTAACCCCTGAGGTTCAGGCTCTGCATCTTTCTGGGGAAGGAATCAGACAAAGAACAGCAGTTAGGGAAAGAGCTTGAAAAACATGCAGTGACAGGGCACAATGACCAACTCTGGCTGGGACTGAGGAAACATCTCTTTCTTGAAAGTGCCTGTAGTACTCAAGAATAGCTCAGAAACTAAGGGATGGAGATAAAAAAAAGAAAGCACCTTTGTCTACCCAAGGGATAAAAAGAAAATCACAAGTTGAGCCCTTGAACAGTATGAAATTGGCTGAAAAAATATAATAGCTCTGAAAGTACTTTTATTTGCTCTGGGTTTGAGTCTTCAGGAAGCCATCACTTTACATTTTCAAGCTTAGCTCTACCACCTGGAGGTTAGAATTTTCATTAAAAAATAAAGGTGAACGTGCTCCTGCAATCATCTGACTTTGGCTGTTTAGCCCTTCAAGAAGATCCCTATAATGCTGAGGGTAAGAGTGTGATTAAAAGGCAGGATTCCATCTGATCTGAGGAGGAGAGATGGGTCTTCAGCCTCCAGTCCAGGCATTATAAAAGGTAATTACTACCTCATTATTAGTAGTATTATTAAGAGAAAAGCTCGCCTCCTTCAGGCAACTCTTGCACAGTCTGAGGCCTGGGAGGTGCAGGGCAGGGAGGCCAAAGGCACTCTCAGCCCAGGGGGAGCACCTTGGGTAGGGTGGCCAAGCCACCTGTGCCTCCACGGTGGCCCAGCCTCCATGAGCAGGCAGCTCTCAAGCAGCCGGTCCCAGTGGCAAAACCATGGCAATGAAACACACCTGTCCTTCAGATCAGGGCCCTGAACCCTTGCATTGGATGTTTGATTCAGGGTATATCTTTGCACACCTTGTTTTGAGCGAGCCCCAGCGCGCACCCCGCGGCCGTTCCGGAGGGTCCTGGCGCCATCTCACGACCACCGCAACGTCCTGGCGTGGCCAGCGGGGCACCGGGCTCCGCGCACCGCAGGGCAGGAGCCCATCCTCTTCACACTGCCTGCTGCTGGCCCAGGGCTCTGCTCACGAGCTAAGTCATTCTAAAGAGACCGGTATCTCATCTATGGTGGTGTCTTTAGCAGATCGATACATTCGTCTGAATTCATGCGTGTGAACAGAAGGATCATATCCCAACTCTCCAGGTGCGTGTTGGTCTTTTTCAACCTTCCTTTCTACAGCAGAGAAGTCCAAGAGTGTGGGCTGGAGGAGCTCAGTGGCCTGCAGCAGAGCTTTAGTCTGGAAATCCAGCAGGACGTGGCTGCAGTGTCCAGCAGGACAGCTGGCCCGTGCCCCAGCTCTGGCCCCGTGCCCCAGCTCGCCAATCCGGACACGCTGCGGGACTGGGTGATTCACACCAACTGAAAAAGGTGTTTAACACCTGCTACTCTTCCCCCAAGTGCCCTGTGTCTTCTCAAGGCAGACCTTCTAAAAAGACACTTGGTCTGGCTCTGAGGAGCAGCAGGAGATGGAGTGTCCCCTCCTGGTCCTCAAAGAGAATTGCACTACTGACAAAAACTCAGTAAAACGCTGAAGAGATTCACACATTTCATGTGTGAAATTATTTTGCAGCAGAAATGGCCAAGGTGAAATATGTGGATCAGGATGCGAACTTTTCCAAACTTATCAGCGCATTTATCTCAAGCTGCCCTTAAAACCACATCCCCATTGTCTCTTTAATCTGTATTACTAAAACTCCACCTTTTCTGTATCATTAAAAGCATCCAAGACCTAGTAACAGAGTGGTTGCTCAAGCATGAGTTCAAGGCTGCATGATGGGGCTGCAGAAGTCAGAGCAGAACCACCTCCCCACATGGGTATGACAGTATTGACTCTGAATATTTCTCCAAGTTGGTGCTGGCAGGAAGGATAAGACTGTTGACAGTATTTCAGTATTTCTGCACAGAAATAAAGTATCTGTAAATATACTGCTAAAGTATCTGTAATCCTGAAAATGCTGAGAAGCACCATGATGTTGTAGCATGCGGAACTCTACCTCCCAAGCATGTCACAAGCATGTCACACCCAGAAGAAAGAGCCATATGAATGTCAACAGCCACAAAGCCAACATCCTGTGTGACGTTTTAGCCACTTAGTCTGTGACTGAACTAACTCAGTAAGCATTTTGTCCTTACATGGAAAATGTGCCTGAAGTTCACAGACATATCCCCTGTCACTGCCACAAACATGGGAAACACAGCAGGGCCTGCTCAACCTCTTGTTACCTCAAATGCATCTTACAAACAGTTTTCTCACTCAAATACCTATTTGAAGACATGGAAGTGTCACAGGGTTCACTAGGCAGAACATGGGACACACTCATCAGCCTCTGACACTCTGTGGTTGAGAGGCTGGGAGGCACAGCTGGGCACTGTCTCCTTGCATCAGTCCCTGCCTGAAGCCAGCAGCTTGTTCAAAGTGAATGGGAGAGTGAATTTTCCTTATGACCCCATGAGCCACCTATCAAAGTCTTTATAAAAGCACAGTCACAAAACAACTGCACTGCACTGCAGAGAGACACAGGGAAAGGAAACTCTGGGAGGAGACTGTGAGTGGGAGACAGCAGCAGCTCCCCAGAGGTTGTGTTTTGTGAGAAAGGGCTGTGGCTGAGCACGCAGCTGGGTGCTAAGGCACCTCAGCAGTGTCAGATGAGAGCTGTGCTGGCTGGCCTCCTCTCACACCTGGGGATTTGTGTCACTCAGCTCCTGCGACAGCCCAGCCTGGCTGCTGCCCACGTGGCAGAGCCTTGGCATGGGAACTGCACAAGGACTGGCTCTGAGCTGGAGCTGTAAGTGTTGGAGCAGAGAGGCTTGTGCTGCTCCAAAGGCTCAGAAATAGCAGGGTTGTTAAAGGTGGCTGAGTAACCAGCTGCCATGCTGATCCCCCTGCTCAGCCTTCCCCTCTTGTTGTTGTGGTCACAACAAAGTAATATTGATATGAACACACTACTGACACAAACACACAAGGAGATTGAAGGAAGCTGCTCTGGAGCACACTGCATATCCTGTCCTTGGAAGGTCCTAGCCCAGGGCAGCATCTGCCCTGGAACCTGCAGTATGCAGAGTTTGTCATGAGCACATGAACCCTCAAGAGCCCCGAAGAAGACACTGGGACCCCACAAATTAAACAACTGTGAAAGGGTAATCAGGTTCCCCCTGTTAGTGAGCCAACATGCATTATGCAAACAGTCTGATTCTGCTCTCACATCAGTTTTGAATCATTCCAGCTCATGGTTTTCAGTAGCTCCTCTCAGCTGACATCTACGCAAGTGTCAGAACAAAAACAATGCTCTTTTTCAGTCCTTTCTCTAGAGCAAAATTTGTACCACTGCAGGCACCAAGTCCATGTTTCTGTTCTAGATGCATTCTGAGCACTGAAATGTAACCCAAGAAGGTGGCACATGGTACACACAGGTCACCCCTGGCTCCAAAGCCCCCCAGGAGCAAACTGCATGGGAAGTGAATGACAGGAACAGAAGATTACCCCTTCACTGGTTTTCTGCAAATCTGAAGAAGTGTTTCTTGTGTCATTGCCTGCGTCCCCAGCATCAGAGCTGCTCTTATTTTCTTCCTCTTTGCAGTCCTTATCATCTTCATCTCCAGGAGATTTCCGTGACTGCTTGGAGGATTTCTAAAATGATCAGCAACAAAGTTAAAATTAAAACCTGAGGTTCAGCCATAGAAAGACACTTCTGAAATGTATGTGGAATGCAGTCTGATCATGCATTTCCCCGTTCAAGGTGAATATTGGGGGAGGGGGTGAAAAGCATTTTTCAGATGAAGTAGCTGGAGTTACTGCCACCAATGAAGGAAATTTCTCTGAAATTCTGTGTTCAGCACAGGTTGGCAGCTCAATTGACTGAAAGACAGACACAGTAATAGGAGCTGGGTATTAGTGCTGGGTCACCTGTAGGTTTTGCTAGTTAATGAAACAGATGGTGCCAGCTTGGCAAAAGTTTTGATTAAACACAGAGATGTAAAATGAGAATAACATTAGCAGAGCTGCTTTCCATACATTTTTTTTTAGTGCTGTCAGCTTTAATATATTAACATTAGAGCCATGTGGAACCAATACATCTTCTCCTTTACATCCCTTTATGTTATGCAATTCTACAGTACAAAAGGATAAATTGTGGCATTAAGCCACCATTTTCATAACCCTCTGTTTGCCCAGAGTATTTTAGAATGAAGATGGTAGACCATACCTGAATTTCTGATATAAAACACATAAAAGGGGTGAAAATACATTTTGTTTGGTGGATCAACCACAAAAATTCACACTCTCCCCCAAACTGTGCCTGGATCAGATTGTTTGCTTGATTCTTCTCATTTCCATTAGTTTTCACTTTCAGAGAAGAATAACATGAATGTGAATAAATTTATTCTGCCACACTTTGCACTATTTTTCAGGCAAAGTGCAGCCCTGGATGCACACACAGAACCAATACAAGTGACTATGATATTGCTCCCCTTCTCCCCAGGTGACAAGTGAGAAGTCTATCTGAACCCAAAGGTGTCACTTCTCAGGGGATTTTGTCCACCAGCCACCGTGAGACAGACACATTACTCTTAGCTTCCTGATCTACACTGTTACTTAAGATATTAACAGGGCTGGTAGGTACTACAGTGCAGGTCTTAAATGTACAAATTGAGCATCCTACTCCTTGCTTAATGAATTAGTTCTTCCACCTTCCCATTCTGTATCCTGGACTGAAGTATTTTACACTCAGCTACAAGAGGAGCAGTTGAGCACATCTGACCCTACCAGATCTTTCTTGCAGATGGGAGGGGGAAGCTTCAATTCTCCTGGACAGGAACCAAACCTGAACTCATGACTCTCAGGAGGCCCACTCATAAGGATTTTTTCTTCTTCCTGGGGGGAGACCTATCTGAGATGATCAAATCTATCAATCCATCTTTGCATGGGTTTTCTTCCCAGCCCTTCTGATCTCCTTCCCCCGGTTTCACCTTCTTCTCAGTGTGTGGGCACTAGAACTGGGCAGAGTATTTCAACTGGTGTCTCACCAAGGCTCTCTACAAAGTAACAGCACTCCCTTTTGCCTATTTGAACACCACTGTCGTGGTATCAGAATCAAAATGCTAAAGGAGGAAGAACAAATTTCCATGAGGTGAACAGTATTCCAATTATAAATGCCCATGGATAACAACAGGAAAAGTCAGAAGATAACCTTTGAAGTGTAGGATTTTTTCCGTTTTGAGCCGGCTTTTTCATTCTTTCTTTTTCCTTTTCCATCCTCTTCTACCCGATCACCTTCCTCCTCACTGCTGGCATCTGCTGTATTTCCTCCTTCTCCTTCAGTTTCTGATGAGCTCTGTTGCTGAATTGCCTTTAAAATAACAACAACAACAACAATAACATCAACAATAAAAATATCACTAATACCTATTACTTAATTTTTGTTCTGCATTGAAGATGGAAAGATGGAAATGGACAGCTTACACTTTAATTGATACAGTTAGGAAGATCTCAGGTTATTTTTGCAATTATCAGGAAAAAGGGCTGCAAAGGCAATTCTCTCAGTCACCACTTGAACTCAGTTTTCAGATGCAGATTCTGGGATAACGTGTTCTGTAGGGTTTACACAGAAACAGAAGATCCAATAACAAAAATGTGTTTGCTGGAGGAGAACTAAGGGCTGCTCAGTGGAGAGACCTGGCATGTTCTACTCTGGGAAAAACTACTGAAACTTTCAGACTTTGGCTGCAATAGCAGAGACTTTTTTTGTGAGAGAAGATGGCTGTTACACTCCCCTCAAAGGGCAAGATCTCTGTGTTTTGGAAAAGCAGACCCTGACCAGCAGGCTGAGCACTCTTTGACAGCCCATCTCCCACAGACTATTCACTGGAATTTTTTTAAATCCCCAAGTGTATGCAAAACATGTGTAGGGCTGAAAATATGAAACAGGAACTGAGAGAGGCAGCAGCTTTTCTGCAGGTGGTCTGTATCTCTGGCTTGTAGTGTTTTGTGATAATAATGTAATAGGTGTTTGTCTTCTTTTGGAGGTGATTCCTGCCTTCAAAGGACCACATTTTTTTAATGAGAAAAGTTCTTTGTTTTATACAGCCCACCAACTACTTTCCTCTCCCTCCAGCTTCACTGACTTTCTGCCCCGGACACCCAACAGGGAGAGCTGTTGTACAGCAGCAACTGTCTCCTACCAGCAGCTTAACCCTCCACCTCCACACTCCTCTTAGCTTTGGCACTGCCAAATGTAAAAATCAAAAGTCCCCTTAAGTGACCTTAAGGTCTGTGTAAAATACATGGGGCCTGATATAAAAATAAACAACAGAAAGAAGAAGTCAGAAATTATTCATGTTTGTACAGGAGTAAATAAAACCATCCATTTTTAATTTAACTAAATGTGTTGCAAAATTTTCCACTTCACCACCCCAGAATGTCACAGAAAGCAAAAGGCTCTGCAGTATGATTAAAGTTCCATTTGTCACAGAGTGTGAGACCACAGTTGTCTTTACATTACACAATTACCAGAGCTGTGAAACTTTCTTGCTCCATCAAAACCAGAACCTTAGACATCACTCTTAAAATGCTCACTTTGACAAGCAGTAAAAGAAGAAAACAAGAAAGACAGGAGCAATAGGTGTGAAAGCAATTTACCTGATATCCAGTAAACTTTACTCCAGGGTTGTTTTCTATTTCCCACAGGCCTTCATTAAATCCTTTTCGCTTGTTCGATTTCCCAAACTTATCTTTATATTCTTTATATGGGAAAAGGTCTTTGGGCCCCAGGAACGCACTGCATTTTAACAGAGGTAACATTCAAAAAAGGACTTAGCACTCTCCTCTTCAAAAAAATCGTAACATTAACAGTGCAAATGCTTTCCCTAGTCTTCTGTTCATTCAATCATTTCTTTTCAAGTCTTATTTATTTATTATTTTTTTGTCACACTGGCTTTGAGTTACTGCTGTGAGTCTGATTTAATGGATTGGCTCACCATCCTGATGTTTGATGTAGTAAAATCATGCTGGGTATCTCTAGAAACAACTGAAACATCTCTATTTTATTAACTACTGCTGGGAACTGGCACTTGACCTGTTTATGAAAGTTTATGAAACTGTTTATGATGTTATTGCTTGTGATAGCAAGGGACCAAACTTCCAGTCCTTGTGGTATAAATCCAAAAAGGCCTCAAAAATGCCACGTGAAAAGTTAAGCATGTAAGGAGTGCCTAGGACCCATGAGCCAAAATGTATCCCTTGTACTATGGGATAGAAAAAGCAGTGCATTTATTATTATCTATACTTCCAGTAAGCCTGGGAGCTGCTTTCTTGGAATTAGCCCCCCACATTCTAAATTCTGCACAAACACAATAAAAATGCTCTTTCCCAAAAGTCTTATAATTTCATATAAGAACAAAAAACAATGGATGAATATAGGCAGATGAGTAATACAAGGAAACAATGAGACACACAGGGTGCTTGTGGCCAAATAGTTTTTTGGACAGCACAGCAAAGGAGGGATTTTGTGCTTTGCTGCTGCCTAAGTCAGCTACACACTGGGCCAACTAATTTCAGGCACAAGCATCACAATGCAGGGAAAAATAATTAATAAAAAGAGTGATGATTTGTCCTGCTTTTTTAAACACATTACAGTAAAACTCTAACTTCTTAACTCTTAAACTGAAGGAAGCATAACTTTCTTTTTGTTGGGTATCTTTATCTACTGTATTCTGCATTGTGACATTGAGATTGTAACCACAAGTTAAATTAAAACAATGAAGGCAAAAAGAGCCCTTCATTCCCACATGTAAAGATTCTGTGTCATCAATGACCAGAGCTGAGCAAGTCCCAGTATCCTTCACCATAATCACTGTCCTACTTTCCTGATGATATTTGCAATTTATGTTAACTCTGGTCTCCATTACTGCGGGATTGTGGAGCTCCACCATGTCCAACACATTTATTGTTGTAACCTCACCACGACACTGGGAGTCTGCCCTTCTTTGCAGATGGGATTCTGAGGCACAAAGATTTGTCCAAGGTCAAACTCAAACTGATAGCAGAGTATAGAGGGAAAACCAGCTCTCTTCAGTCTCAGTCTAATACCTTAATCACAGGATAATATTTCTTCCTTTCCGCAATCATTATTTCAGATTAATGCCTGATTTATGCCCAGCATTTATGAATGTGCAAAGTTCCATTCACCTAAATCATCCCACTGGCCAAGCAGTTTGCCAGTGCAGAGCCAACTGGTTGCTAAAAAGTCATCAGATGACAAGTTCCTGAGGAAAGAGGGTCTTTCTAACTCCACATGAGACAGTGTGGGATCCACACTCAGTTGGATATTGAAAAATATTTTAATTATATAATTACAAAGCCAAGAATGCATTTCTACCTGAAAGCCGAACAGTGATTTCCAAACTAACAAATGTCATGTTAATATTAAAAGTACACTGAAGAAATTATGTTATCTATGCTTTTGCTAATACTAGGAGATATCTCCTTGTTGTCAAAAATATAAACAAACAGTTCTAACACAAATAACAAAGGAAATCTGTATGCAACTTAGTATGAGCTACCTTAACTTAGCTCAACAGTAATGTATGGAAATGTTTCTACAGCCTTTTATGTAAAGTAAACACTGAAAAACTGTCGACATCTTTGCTTGAAATGCATTCATTGCCACTGGGAGAGCGTAAGTTTCTATTGCTCTGATATAAAACTAAGGAGCTGCAATCTACAGTTCATTTTTAACAGTTATGCTTTTACATTCATAAGGTAGGAACTACAAACTGTTTTTCTGTTTCAGATATTACAGTGAGATCACGAGTTCACAAAATACAAATCAAAAGAGATTATCAGTTTGGGATTCACTCATTTTGGAATAAAAGTGGTCAGTTTTTTTCTTAAATGTTTCTCAAAAATGATGTTTCCATTCAAAAAATAATTACATTTTGGTTTCTGATTTGAAAGCACTGTAAGTTTAAATAAACTTTATTATTTTGTGACAGTACTAGTAGACTACAATATATCAAAACATCAGGTTGTTTCATTCTAGCAATGAAGCTAGAAAAAATAGAAAAACTACTTTAACTAAAGAGAGGCTATTATGAACCTTATAAAGCAGAAACTGCCTTTAAATATTTTTAAAAAATAAAATGTGATGTATGAGCTATGGAGCTTATAATATTCTGAAATAACATTAAAATTAAAAAATAAACAATAAATTTTAAATAAATTCAAGCCTCTAACATTGAATTTAAAATATCATCAGAATTTAATTTTTTCCAGTTTTAAAGGAATTCTAGAAAACATGTTAAAATTAAAATATTTTGCAAAATGGAATGTGACTTATTTTTTAGCTATCTCAAACATAGTTTAAACTAGAGACATGTACATTATAATATTGAAACTCTGTACCTTGTAGCAATTATGATGAGACCTAACTTACCTCTTGTGTTCTGATTCCTTTCTTTCCCTATCAGCTCAGCCAGCTCAGTTCTTCTATCACTTCTGTGAGCTCCATCCTACAATATCCCAGCACAAATCTCCCAGGAATGCACATATTTTAAAGCTCTGCCTGAGACTCTGAGCTCTGCTTCCTTTCATATCACAAACTACCAAGTGAGTTCTCACACAGGACACGAGCTCAAACATGTCCAAACACAAGAGCCTGATCTCTGCTATCATGGACATCCAAGTAAAAAATATTTGCCTCTGCCTCTGAGTTCAGGGTGTTTTCAGACCCTTTAATGAATTCATGCCAACATATTTCTTTACAGGCTTTTATGTTTAGCTCATGGTAGACCATGAAGGCAGCACCATTCCCAACTACTTTCAGCTTTCACTCCCGTTTGTTAATACAAACGTGTTGAGCTTGCAGGACCTTTCTCTAGGCTCCCAATGGCTTCAGTCAGTATTTGTTCCAATGAAATCAGAGGAAATGATGTTAGCTGCAGTGGAAAAAGGCATTTCCAAAGGAACAGGTCATGCTCATTCACTTACGTTTCATGAGTCCCAAAAAAGAAGATGGGGTACTTATTTGCTGGAGGCTTGACGGCTCCTTCAGGAAGTTCATCAATCTGTAAGACAGAAAGCAGTGGAAAAAAATTATTCCCAAAAGTGGTGTCCCTCATCCAAGAATCCCTAGCAAGCCATGGAGGTGCTGGCACAGGTATCCTGCAGCCCTGGGAGGTCCCACTGTTGCTGGGGTGGGGAAGGGAAGACAGCTGCTGGTTTTTCAAGCAAAGTCAGCATATGAAATACTGCAAGGAGACAGCAGAAGACTCAGGAGCACACACAAAGTTTTAATGATTTCATGGGCATTATAATACACAAAGGCAATAAAATAAACTCTGCTTAATTTAAGTGTTAACTTCAGATACTGCCTCATCAAAGGCATCGAAGCCCAGAGGGTAATGCTGCCTGTCTCACACAGCCACCTCAATAACTTCTGCAACAAATGGGGAACAGATGGGACTCTGGGACTCTGCAGCTGGAAACCAGGACAATCTCCCAGTGGTGCTTCCTGTGGTGATGGTGATACAGAGTGTAAAATGTGTAATGCATGCCAGGGAGGAGGGCCAGGGACTCTCCTTCCCCTGCAACACCCTGATAACTGGATTTGGTTACCACTCCCCTCTCTACCCTCTCTCTTCTTTCACGGTTTAATCCTGGCCTTGTATTTCTCAGGATACGGATGCAGAGCAGTGAAAGAAGGGATGCTGAGGGTGTTCTCCTGAGGTAGAGCTGGTATTCAAACAAACCCCTCAGGCTGAGCAGTGCCCAGACCCCTTCTCCCAATGTCTGAGAGCATTGGTTGTGAGGCAGGAGGTGAGGCCCAGGACCTAATCTTGTCTATGCCTAATTTTGCAGTCCTCTGCAACAGAAATAAGAAAGTCCAGGTGCCTACCCACATAACCCAGAAACACAGCAAAGCTTTAAATAAGATCCAAGAGCCTGCCTTCCCAGAAATGGCACTTCTGAGCATATGTGGGTGTGTGAAATTAAGTGTCCAGAGAACTCTCTGGCTAAGAGAGAGCCTAGTGAATCTAGATATCTACAGGACAGCACCAGTGAGCAGGTGAATGGCCTGGTGCCTGGTCTAAGGCAACTCAGTCTCAACATAAGCATCCTGCCAAATGTCACTGCAACTGACAGCAAAGTGCTGACATAACAGTGCTATACAAAATCTGCTCCTCAGCAGAGCAGGGATGGAACCTGCATGTTTTCACTCAGGAGGCCAGACCCACATGTGCTTTCCTTCTCTTTTCTTGCTGAAGGACCCCTAACACTGAATTCTTATTGATTAATAAGCACCAGATTGTTTTCAAAGGATGTCCTCTTTCACGGTAAAGCATCTGCTTGGCTACGTAGCTTTCAAAGGAGTATGAGCTTTGGTAAGAATTCAAACCCTTTTGGTCTTCCTGCAAGGACACCCCTTGGGGATGGAGAAATGAGAGCCACATGTGGAACTGTAACATCACAAGACTCCTCTCTGTAGAAGAAATGGATGCCTATCTTTTCAGTCTAACTGGAACATTCTCTGAAGCTGCACCAAAATCTGGAGATCTGAGAGCACTTCCAAACCATTCCCTCAGGGGTGTGTATGGTGGGGCTCTGGCACACTGGGTCATATGTCACCATGCACCCACCTCCCAGCACAGTCTGCAGGAGACAATCTGGGATTGTCACAGATGTCACATGTCTTGTGGGCACAGCAATTACTTCTTTCTTGTACTTAACAAAGCTGATAATTTGATAAATAAAAGGAGAATCTATTATTTAAATGCACATAAAAGGAAAATACACACTGGTGGAGGATGAACACGTGCATTCCCTTTTAGCTCAGCTATGTGAAAGGAGGAACTGAAACAACATGACAGGCTTTTCAGTGTCCTCTTTATCATCAGGACTACACAGAGGAAAGGCTGTCGAAGATACTACTTTAGAGCTCATCATTTTCTGACATTAACTATTTGTTTTTTAAGAAAGTGCCCATAAGATTGCTATTTGCTCACAATACATTATTTAAATACAGGTACTAGACTTATTATAAAAGTGATAAAAAGACTGCAGGTCAAAACCACTGCAGCTCCCTTTCCAAACTGATAGCAAATCAGGGAGATACTGCATGTCTCCAAAACATTTTACACCTTCAAGATGGAAGTACCCACATGTCAGAGCAAAAGGCTGTGCTGGCAGTTTACCAAGTAGAGGGAGAGGTAACACACCCCGACTGACTGGATGCCATAGCCATCCTCCTCTTTATTGTGACAAAGAAGATGTCCAGATACCAGACCCCAGAAAAATGTGGACTCCTTTGACTGAGACAGTGTCTGCTGGGACTTGAGTGCAAATCTCATTTGGCCACTTGAAACACGGCGCCAGCTCTGGGCTGCATTACAGAGCATCGCAGCCCAGTTACTGCCTCAGCCCTCTCAGAATCTCTCATGAAATAAAGTAAACAGCTGTAAATGATCAGTAAAGGGGGGGAATGAAGACATGCTTAGTAGGGAATGCCGATCAGAAGGGATTGGGGATCTTACATCACACAATGTGCTATGCTCTAAAGCAGTGAGGCTCTCCTAAGCAGTATCCCAAGTGGAGTTAAGCCTTCTGTCTTATTCCCAGCACTTAATACTGTTAGCTAAGGAGCAGCACCAAATCAACAAAGGACACATCTGTCACACAGCTCACCTGCTCCCCATTTTGTGGCATATTTCTTTATTCATCCAAGTATCCCTTCTGACTATGTATCATCACAGGAAACCATAAAAAAGCTTTTCATAGCTTTTGGGAGTTGGCATACACAAACACATGCAGTATAAATCTGCACCAAACAGCTCAAGGAGAGACTGCTAATGCTCCCACTCTAACATTTCACTCTGCAGCTGAGGTCAAGAGTTTTCCTGCCTTCACTGATATTGCTGTGAGCTCCCCAGCTCTGGGGCTTATGTTGCTAGTACTGTAACAAGGTTGGATATAAAGTGACAGTGTTATCTTAGGGCCATTGAACTCTGTGGCAAAAACTCCAGGGAATTTAGTGAAGGATGAGACCTTCTCTGCCATTAGGAAAGATCTCTTCCTGTTTTACCTCTTTCACACAAATCCCTGCATTAGAGACTGTGAGAGGAGAGCTTTGCCCATTCTCCCTATTCCCAGTAAAGCCACCTTTGCCCTCTGTGAATGTGGAGTCCCTTCGTGCTTATTTAGCTGCAGAACAACCCCGGCACTCCATGGCAATTGCTGTTGTTTTGTTGTAGTAGAAAGCAAGCAGTACATGCAACCATACTGCAATCTCCTGCTGCTGCACTCAGTCACAATTTATTCCCATTCTACAGGATGTTTTGGTTAAATATGCTGCAGATTTGGATCCGATATTTTTCCCCATATCAGCAACATCAAAGACAGAGAGAGGGAGGGAGGGAGAGGAAGAGAGTGAGCGCATGAGCACAAGAGCGAAAAAAGCATTGCTGCCTTGAACCAGGAACAAAAGAGGAAAGAGCACCCATACTAGAACACAGTGTTGTAGTCAAAGAAACCTCACTAATGACTAAAGCATCTGTCTATCAGAGAGCCAGACTGCGACTGTGTTTTGCTCCTGGAAGGAAACAAACAGATTCTCAAGTACCCGCTATAACCTGCAATCAAACACGAGCTCCATCCCTGCCTGAAGCAGAGAAGGCTGGAGCTTGCTGCCACAGAAATCAGTGTGAGCAGCGCATGGCGTGCAAATCTGACATGTGCATCAGCAACACCATGGGCAGCCGCTTCAATTATGGCTAAAATTAAAGCAGGTGGTTTCAGATTTCGAGTTTTATCCCCTTAGCTCCCGTTGCTGTCATCTGCTTAATGAATAACAATTGCTTTCTTTTTGCACAACCTCAGCAGAGCTGCACTGCCCAGCATTTGTTTGCCAACCAAGCAGCAGAGCTTTAAAGATGTAACTGCGAGTTGGTTTTTTTTTTTTTTTTTTTTGTTTTTGTTTTTTTTTTTTTTTTTTTTCCCAGTAGACAAATGCCAGGCTTCTAGGGTCAAGAACACTGAACAGAAAATTCAGCTCGGTCCTCTCCAACCAGAGCAGGGCTTTATCAAACCGTGTTGCTAGTGACTACCAATGTGGAGGCAAGAAATCTGTCAGGATCCTTACCCTCTGGTTTACTGGCTAGGATGGGTGTGCAGCCCAAGTATTTTGCTCTCGGTGGTGCCGAGCAGTCGCTGACTTCTCAGGGAGCGTTTCGCACCGGCTGTCAGGGTGGGTTTGGCAGCCCCCGCGCTGCAGCGCTCGCTTCTCGGTTACCGTGAGGTTGGGGACCCTGGGGAGCGAGGCTGGACTGGCGCTGCAGAGCAGAGCCCAGCGACAAGGACAACAACAGCGGCTCCCACAAGCACAAAGCATCCCCGTGCCTGCCTGTGGGATAACGTGGCATATTCCTGACAGGCTGAGCAGCTCGCTGGGAGGGCTGGCTGGTGCAGAAGCAGAGGAAGCTGCACCCCCTCCCGGGTGCTGTGCTCTGCAGAGCTCTACGTTCCCTGCAAAATGGGAACCATGTCTCTGCGAGACACGGAGACAGCGGCACGCTTTGTCTCTGCCGTGCTTGCACAGCCGCTTTGGGCGGGCTGATGTCACTGCAGCGGCCAGGAAAGGGCTGCTGTGCCCACCAGTGCAGCACGGGCATCCCAGAGGCATCTCCTTCCAGCTGGAGGGGCAGCAGGTGTCATGTTTTATGGCATCACAAAACCTCCGTGCTGTGGATAAGCTGCTGTTCAGATGCAGGAATTCCAGGCTGTCGGGGTGGCTTTCCACCAGACCCTGCCCAACTGCTTTCCAACAGAATTTTACACACACACAAAAAAGGTATTATGCAAAAATACCTATCAGGTCCCCATTTATGGAAAAGAAAACTTTACATCAGCATGCAGGGATGCTTATGTGGGCACCAAAACCACGAAATTTCCTTTTATTTTGCAAAAAGAGGGAATTAAAACTGCAGAGCAGTAATCACTGATAGTTTTGAGATACTGTAAATGCCTTTGATTGGCAAAAGCACACAGAACCATTGCCGAGATCCACATCTCCCACTGAAACCCCTGGAGTCGCTGCACAGCAGTCGAGCAGAGGCCTATAGTGTTTGCTGGAAAGTGGTTCAAATTGCTTATTATTGCCCAACACATGGAAGCAGCTTGATTTTTTGCAGTTAGCTTATTAGCAGAACTCTAGATGGATAAAAGCAATACTCTTCAAAATCCATTATTAAAATAGGATATTTTGCTTTACTACAACATTTGTATTCGAATGGATTTATAATGCTTTTTAATAGCTAATGCTACTGGGAGTCAGCAGTATAGCAGTATCTTTTCTAAACCATTATTTAAAATACTGTTCGGTAAGATGTAAAATATTAATTTTTTTTTTCCCAGAGGATCCTAACATGTAAAAAAAAAAAAAAAAAAAAAATTTAAAATCCAACCTGCTTCAAGCTAAAAACTGTGACTCAAATTCCATAGTGGTTATGCTGACTTTTAGTGGCTGCTGACTTTTCCTCTCATGCTTTCATGTATCAGGACTGATATTTGAAGCAGAGCACTACTCCCCAATGTACATCACATACCTGAACTCCTAGTGTGGAATGCTGGCATATGCACTTTTTCACCCATTAAAAAAGATAACCCTGTGAAGGGTGAGACTGGAAGCAGAATCCAACTTAATAAGGTGGAAGTGCACAGCTACAAAAGTAAAAATTAAAAAAGTCTCTGGGCATGGAAGAGTGCCACCAGCAAAAACAAAAAACAAAACAAGATTAAAACCAGCAGAGCATACTTTTGAACACTGCTGAAAATGGCTGAAGGGTATCCTGCAGACAGCCAGAAATGACAATATAAAGACATCAATCCTCCTTTTTTTTTTTTTTCTGTGCATGCTCAGGACCTCAACGAGATAGAAGACAATGAAGGGTTAGTTGGAGTCCAAACAATGCTGGCAGCAATGTCTTACTAGGAAAGATCAGCAGTCTTGCAGCTGAGTTCAGCCCCTTTACGTCCCTAATTAGCAGCATATTTTTAAGACAGAAAGTTGAAATACACTTTCTGCAGAGCTGCTTTAATCTCCAATATGAAAATGGGGCCAGAGCTTAGTTCTGCATGACTGGTATCTATATGCATGACTTTGTAGATAACTGATCGGTTCATGTGATTCAAGTCCTCTCTGCACTTCTGGGGCTGCTGGATGGAAGACTGTCAGAGGAAGAGACTTGGGGGATACAAAGACAAGTCCTCTCTCTGCCACTGGCCCCTGGGATGACCTTGGCCACAGGGATCACTGCATCTCCTCCAGTCTCACTTTTATGAATGGGGACTATGGGACTGTTCTCCTAATAAACACTTGAGGTCCACTGCTAAAATGAGAGGAACTCCTAATAATGCACACTTCCAGCTCTGCCAGAGTTGCATTTCAGGTTACCAAACTGTAATCCTCCCAGTGAGCACACCCCAAAGCCAGGCTGCTGCAGAAATGCTCTGTTTTCTCCAAATGAAGTGTTTCCCTGCTACTGTGAATGAAGCAATGGTGCTACCACTAGGATTCTGGTTTTCCCAGTCTCTTCCCTGAGGAGGGAAAAGGATGTGATCACACTGTTTTCAGTCTGAGTCTTACCTGCAATAACTCAGGGACACATCAGACAATTTTGCCAAACCAGACAAAAGGAGAAAGGCCAGAGAGATATTAAGTTTCCCCATGTTTTGTGATAAATAGGCTGTCCAACAGAAGATGGGCAGACAAGTAGTCCATATGCTGAGAGACAGCTTGCAATGCAGGCTAAATCAAAACATCAGACACTGGGAAATCCATACAAAAGCAAGCCAGAGAAAAATCAACTTCTTAAGTTTCATGGCTTACAAAATTACTTCTTATTTGTGTATGGGTGGGGAAAGCTTGTTTATTTTAAACAAATATTGCCAGCTCGGAGGCATTTAACATTTAAGCACAGTGAAGGCTTGCTTCTCGTTCATCTGAATTATTCCTCAGATATCAAAATATTGTTTGCAATGTACATCCACCAAAGCAAATCAAAAAAGTGAGCCCACTAACACCTAATGAAAGCAGTTATGACAACATTTGGTTATCCTACTTTACCATCTTACCACAAATATTTTTGTCTTGAAATATACAAGTACGCATATAAAAATGTGTTTAGAAGACATAGAACAAATAAAAATTAAATAACCAGTTAAGACATCACTAAGAGAGAAATTTCAGGGACTAGACATTCACAAACATTGTATTTCTGTCCTCCTACTCTCTTCCTAAAAACCAAAGAGACATGAAGAGTCATATAACCTTCCTCCCCAAAGTGCTCAGATAAACCCTGCCACCTTCTCTATCTCATCTCCTCAGAGTGCATGGATAGTATAAGAACTCTTTAGATTGAGAAATATTTTTTTCCCTCCCAAGATTTACACTAGAATGTTACTACTTCATTGATTTTCTTTGGTTTTAAGGAAGAATGTTATATTCATGAGGTAGGATTTTTTTTGCCAGTTAACTTGATCAAAACACTTTCAATTAGATACAGCTGGCCTAGAGCGTTGACATTTGGTCAAATACACACAACTGAATTTATACTTGATGCTCATTTGTTCCACCCAAAGATCCATATTCCACTGTCCAAACTTTTATTAAAAGAAGTGTTGCTAGTCCTTATACTCCTATCAGCACACTTAAAGCCAAAAGGTGAGCAAATTTCCAGAATACTGTGGTCTCCTAGACTTGGCTGGCTTAATTTACCGTTTCTTTTTCAATATCACTTTCTACCCCAAAAATTCAGTTGAAAAAATCAGATTTACACACTATTTTCAGGCTGAAGAATACAGAGCATCTCTGTGGAGTATTTAGTCCAGCTTCCCAAAAAATACACAAAACCTTATTGACATTACAACTTGTGGCTAAGATTGCTTTGGGTAAGGAAACATGATCGATGGAGAACACAAGCCTCCCGTTTGTGACAGGGTGGACACACACACACCAGAGACAAAGAAAGGAACAGTCTCCTTCACTTACTGCAGCCCCTGGCTCCTGCTAGGGAGGATTCAAGCTTGAGACTCTGGAAATTCCACTATTATCTGGGCTTTTGGGTACAGAAAACCCTCCTGCTTGTCTCCCCTGTGACCTGTTTTCTTACCATCACTTGCAGCTAAGGGGTATAACATCAGGGGCCTGAAACACTCCTTGCCACTGAACAAGTGCCTCATACAGAAAATGCTTAGTGTTGCTTGGGAAAAGAACACAAAATCTTGGTCCCTTGAAAACACAGAGCATTTTTAGTATCCTGCAACCCTCTGAGGTTCAGGTGCAGCAGCAGAGATGGGACTAGGACTGTCCTACCAGTCCTCTAGAGGGAATGGAGACACAGCCAAGCATGCATTTGTCTTCATTATGCCCCTCTCAGTGGACCCACAGAACATAAAGCCTCACACTCTTAATGTGCTCACACCAGAACATCTATTTGCAGGATTCAAGCAACTCCTTCAAACATCAAGTTCTGTTTCCTGGGATGATGAGCTGATGCGCCCTGCTCGCCAGGCAGCCCTGGCAGGCACAGGCAGCCCTGGGCAGGCACAGGCAGCACTGGAGGGCACAGGCAGTCCTGGAGGGCACAGGCAGCCCTGGCAGGCACAGGCAACCCGGAGAAGGCACAGGCAGCCCTGGCAGGCACAGTCAGCCCTGGAGGGCACAGGCAGCCCTGGGAGGTACAGGGAGCCCTGGGCAGACACAGGCAGCCCTGGAGGGCACAGGCAGCCCTGGCAGGCACAGGCAGCACTGGAGGGCACAGGCAGTCCTGGAGGGCACAGGCAGCCCTGGGCAGGCACAGGCAGCCCTGGAGAGCACAGGCAGCCCTGGAGAGCACAGGCAGCCCTGGGCAGGCACAGGCAGCACTGGAGGGCACAGGCAGTCCTGGAGGGCACAGGCAGCCCTGGCAGGCACAGGCAACCCGGAGAAGGCACAGGCAGCCCTGGCAGGCACAGTCAGCCCTGGAGGGCACAGGCAGCCCTGGGAGGTACAGGGAGCCCTGGGCAGACACAGGCAGCCCTGGAGGGCACAGGCAGCCCTGGCAGGCACAGGCAGCACTGGAGGGCACAGGCAGTCCTGGAGGGCACAGGCAGCCCTGGGCAGGCACAGGCAGCCCTGGAGAGCACAGGCAGCCCTGGAGAGCACAGGCAGCCCTGGCAGACACAGGCAGCCCTGGGAGGTACAGGGAGCCCTGGGCAGACACAGGCAGTCCTGGAGGGCACAGGCAGCCCTGGAGGGCACAGGCAGCCCTGGGCAGGCACAGGCAGCCCTGGGAGGTACAGGGAGCCCTGGGCAGACACAGGCAGCCCGGAGAAGGCACAGGGAGCCCTGGGCAGACACAGGCAGCCCGGAGAAGGCACAGGCAGCCCTGGGCAGACACAGGCAGCCCTGGAGGGCACAGGCAGCCCTGGAGGGCACAGGCAGCCCTGGGCAGGCACAGGCAGCCCTGGAGGGCACAGGCAGCCCTGGGCAGGCACAGGCAGCCCTAGAGGGCACAGGCAGTCCTGGAGGGCACAGGCAGCCCTGGGCAGGCACAGGCAGCACTGGGAGGTACAGGCAGCCCTGGAGGGCACAGGCAGCCCTGGGCAGGCACAGGCAGCCCTGGAGGGCACAGGCAGCCCTGGGCAGGCACAGGCAGCCCTAGAGGGCACAGGCAGCCCTGGAGAGCACAGGCAGCCCTGGGCAGACACAGGCAGCCCGGAGAAGGCACAGGGAGCCCTGGGCAGACACAGGCAGCCCCGGGCAGGCACAGGCAGCCCTGGCAGGCACAGGCAGCCCTGGAGGGCACAGGCAGCCCTGGAGGGCACAGGCAGCCCTGGCAGGCACAGGCAGCCCGCACCCGCCGAGCTGCACACGCAGAGCCGCAGGCACAGAACCTCCGCGGGCAGCGGGCCCGGGGCAGCCGGGGCTGCCCAGCGGCCCAGCCACGCTCCCAGCTCCCAGTGCCAGCTCTCAGCGCGCTCGTGGTGCACCGGGAGAGGCCTCAGATCGTACTGGGGGCTACGGATAAGTCTGATCACCCAGCATCGCTGGCACACAGCTCAGCTGTTTTGCTGTGATGCAAGTGACACGTAAAAAACAACAACGTGTACGCAAGCTGGGGGAAATGAGAAACAATGACATCTAATTGCAAAGGCAATGAAATGCAGTGATTTGCAATAATTTTGCAAAGGCAGGTTTTTCTGTTTACTCTGCTGCCAAACTGCAAACTCGTACCTGCAGGAGGGCTCGGGGTCTCTGAAAGCCCCTGGTTGCTCTAAACCTGTCTGTAGTTAATTGTTTCCTTTACCCCTCCAGCCTCAGCCACCCTCTAAGTCACAAAACAAGCCATTAAACCCCCAAACTATTTTGGTAGGATGAAACTATTGCCCGTGTCAACTGGGTTGCTAAAACCATGGAATGAAAAAGACTCATGGAGTCACAGTGGTCTCTGTGCAGCACTTGGACCCAGCTTTGGTATTTTTACTGGGTTTGCTTTCAGTCTCTGCTCGTATTTCCAGGAGCTGCCATTGGGGTGTCAAATGCCTTCTTTGCAAAGTCCCCTAGTCTAGGTTAAACTCTTAGGAATTTTAATCCTCCTGCCTAAAGAGACTCAGGAACAAGTTTTTCCAAATCAAGTCATACCCCTCCCCACCTGCCCGTTTTTCTGCTTCCAAAATCTCAGAATGAGAGTTTTCATTTAGTTTTGACTCTAAATATAATGTTGCTGGAATTTACTTAGATGATCCCTAAAAGTATAACAACCTCATTTATTAAAATAAACATTTTCCTCAAACCCAGCCCCCCATACTCAAGCAGCAGCTGACAGGAATGAAACTATATTAAAATATATACAAAGCACTCCATTATGTACTGTAGACCTATGAACTTAGATCCTAATTACTAAACCATGTTAGAAAAAAACCCCAAATAAACCTCAAATCAAATAATGGAAACATGAAAGAAAAAACAATGTAGTTTTAGAAATATAAGTGGCGTTAATGTCAGAGACAGGATGAATACATCAATATGGTAGTGACCAGATTTGCTAGGGTGGCAGCCCATCATTATAAAGAAAAAAATTTACATCAAAACCACTAAATAGGAGTTTTAAGCATGTGAATACTCTCTTTTAATCCACATGGATTAATCATGGGCTTGAAGTTGCCTATATGTTTATATTTGTGCGGGATGAAGAGTTACTTTTTAATATCCACTGTTTCTATCCAATATGTTAAGCTGAATAGATGTATGAAGTATGTGTCAGTGCTTTGTGTTACTCTCAAAGAACCTCTCAGAATACAGTGTTGCCATGAACACAAGTTACCTACAAAACCCAGTAACTCAGATGCAGTTATGTCACAAAGTCCACTCCAGAGTCTGATTTCTTCCTCTGACTTTCTCTAAGTTTCCATTTCTATACCTTCTGGCCATCACTGTTTCTCATTTCTATCCCAGATTGGGAGAGGTAATCAGAAGATTAATTTTAAGGATCCAGCCTGTCAAGAAGAAATTCCACATGTGGAATGGTACTAACTATTTCCCACATACATTATTATTAAATTTTTAAAACCTATGAATCAGGGATGGTATCCATACTAAGCATGTTTTAAAACAGCATGTTTTCTTTTTTTCTTTTTGTTTTAAAAAGCAGTTATGAAGAAACAGCATATTATTCTAACTCACATTGTGCAAATAAATGTAAAAGGCAATTACAAATAAAAGAGGATTTGGTTAGTGATACACGTACCTGGAACTAGGAAAGGCATTAGGGAACACCGCTCATACAGATTTACACTGGGATCCAGACAGAGTATTTATACAGACTTCATACAAATCAATAAAATCCAACCAAAAGTCTTTCTGTCAGTATTGAAAATTTTAATTCTGTCACTTGCCTTTACTTTCTAATGCACTGGTGATGACACATGATGTGTCCAAACCACACTCCACAACCACAGTGTTTTAGCTCACACTGCTTTTACCTGTCAAGATCCCCAATTCAGCCTCCCAAGCAGCATTTAGGATGGCATCATTTTCAATAAATCTGCCTTGGTTCTGACCCTGACACCCCTGTCACTACAGCAGGTCA
This sequence comes from Anomalospiza imberbis, assembly GCF_031753505.1. Taxonomy (NCBI): domain Eukaryota; kingdom Metazoa; phylum Chordata; class Aves; order Passeriformes; family Viduidae; genus Anomalospiza; species Anomalospiza imberbis. The sequence continues at coordinate 9,669,494 of NC_089693.1, read as the reverse complement.
CTGCCTGGCTGACATTTGACAAACAAGCAAACTAACACCATCATCTAGCAGCAAATGTTTCAGAAAAAGTATAAGCTTCTCATTTAAAAATTGTTCCCCTTGCTCCCACATCTGCTAAAGAAGCTGGCATTTCTTCTGAACATATTGCCACTAAAATCTTTATTATTATGGCCTTCTAGAAAGTTAACAGCTAGAGGCTTGATCCTGCAAGCACAGCTGGGCATACAGTTTGGCGGCATAAACAAAGCCATTGTCTTTGTATGATCAGATCCCATTCAGCACAATAACACGACAATTATAGACACAGGTGAATCCATTCATTTGTATGGCAGGAGATGCCATAAAGCATCTTCTAAAAGATAAAGAGCAAACATTCACAGCTTTTTAATGCTGAAGAGCCCCATCTGACAAATGTGTTTTCTCTAATGTTTTCATCTTTTAACAAGGAGTTCTTGTCATTTTACCAGAAGTACCAATTCAAAAAATGTGTTCAGAAAACTGACCCACTACCTTACAAACATTAGAAAGCTCCAAAGCAGAGTTGCACAAATAAATGCAAAGGAAACAAAATATTATCAGAGAGAACAACCTTACTACTTTGCAGACATTAAAATTCTAACCATGAGGCTTAATAGCTTTATGCTACCTTCTTCTACAAGCTGTGATAGAAATACTGACTGTGACACAGGAAAATAAAATTTGCACAAGAGGAAGATTTTGAAAAAGAACTTCTGATAAAAAACAGCAAAAGAGGTACCTGCACATATGCAAGTCACCTGATCCAGACACCATATGAAAAGAATTATCTTTTGAGTTTGCTGCACCAATAATATCTTTCAAAAGTTCTGGTATCTGGAGAGGCACTGCAGTAAGGAATGTCAGATTTTATTTTTTCTTTTTTTTAAGATGAACGTCTGCCTTCTCCCTTAGACTGTGGTCCTACCTTATGTTTCTACAGGCATGTCAGCACACATGTAAGCAGTTTTACTGAAATCAAGGAATCTTTATGCAGTCAAACTCATTCTCTGCCTTTGGGACATGGTCTTTAGAGAGCAGACTATTGGGATAAGGTATCATCTTCCTTCTACTATTCCAAAACACCCAGGACAGCCATGCAGTGGATCTGTTCAGGGCAACTAACACATGAAATTCCCCAGCCCTTTCCTACTGGGGGATAATGAAATACAGCAGTAATAGTGTGCTGCTAAGAACACAGGAACCTCAATTCTGCAAACACTTCCACATGTGATTAATCCTGAATGAATGCTACTTAATTGGATTCCAGATAATAGAGTCTGAAGAAATCCTTACAGAAATACAAATTTGCACTGGCTCTGATGGAAACTATGACATCTGGGCTGAAAAACAACAAGCGACTAATTAATTTAAGAAAAAGATGACAAAAACATGCCACTGCAGTAGGACATAGTGTCTGGCATGAGATGCCTGGCTCCGGTGTATTTCTTGCCAGGATCTGCCTCCCTCTGCACCTTTTTCCATGTTCTGGAAGTGGCGTTTGGGACAGCAAGATGGGAACCTTTGTAAATATTCAAAGACAGTCTCAGGCTCGTAGGTGTGTATGCAGAAACGTGCAGTCAGTTCCCTACACCCAGTGATTGTAAACCCAGTGACAACTGACTCACAGTCCTGGGTCTGTGAGAAATACAAGCTGCATGTAAACTGAAATTCAGTCTGCACAAGGAAAAACACAACGCAGCTGGGAAAAAGGATTGGCAATGTCAGAGAGAGAAAGCTGGAAGCAGCAATACTACAGGAAGCCAATAGCGGACCACAAGTTACATTTGAATAACCAGTGTGCTGCAAAGGTCAAGGCACTCTGCAGCAATCCCATACACAAACACATGTCCTGCCAGCATGGGCAGAGCCCTACAGGGTGCAGCTGCACCAGGGAGAATGGCCCAGCCCTTGTGCAGGACATGGATGGACAGACTGGGAACATGTTAAATGAAGCTAAGGAAAAATACACAGATGCTCAGGGCAATGCACACACCAAAAGCAATCAGTGAGGCTGGTGGGATTTAGCGCTCAGCAACCATTTCTATCCTAAGAAAAGAAGGAGGCCATAAATGGACAGCTCTGCTTTTCCTGTGGGGTGTCAAACACAGCCCTCCTTGTCTGCTGGCTGTGGAGCCCCACTCCCAGCCTGTGCTGTTGGTCTCTGCACATGCAGAGGTAGGAAAGGGAAAAGCAAAACTCAAGAGGAGGAAGGAGACAAATCTCCTTTCGAGGTACAGTGCTCTGCTTTCTGGTATCCCCTTATGCTGCTGTGTCAGGACTGAAACCCATGGCACAGGTGAGTCCACACACTGCTCCATGGGCACCTCCTCCCTTGCTCCCACCCCACAGTGCCATAGAAAAGGTGAACTGTAAGTGCCCTACATCCAAACATTTCCCAGAGGATTAAGCAGAAGAGGAGCTGCGGGAACTGCCTCCTGGTTACCAAACAACGGGTCAAAGACTAGGGTAACAGTCAGGAAAGGAGACTTGGATTCTTGTTTTCTGAATGTGGAAAGAAATTCCAGATGAGGAAGATACACTGTCCTCCAAGAATTAAAAGAAAGAGTTGACAGTAACCCTTTATGGAGGTGTGAATGTTGTAAAATATAAGTTTTGTGAGGCTGAAGAGAAACCAGCAGGAAAGAGCTGCTTGGTTCCAGTGACATTGTATGCAAAACACATCAGCAGATCAAGGAAATAGCGGCAACTCCAGAACTGTTCTTTGCAAGTATAGCTTTTGCTCCTCTCTTTGCACTTTCCTGCTTCTCCCACCTGGGTTGCATATCCAGACTGATGCTACACATCTCTGTAAGGTCATTCCCTGGGTTATTATTAAGTTTCAATATGTACTTATATTTAGGACATTCAGTAATCCAGTCTGATATGGGATTGATTCCCAGAAATGGTTTGCATTATTGTGCAATTGTATCTTGAGCTCTCCCAGACTTAAGGTTTCTTCCACTCATTGCCTTTGGTGTAGTTCTACTCTTTGTATTTTAAGCGTCTTCATAGGTAGGTGCCTTCCAAGGCCAAGGAGGACAAAGTTCCTGACTTTAAAGGCTGACACACTGTTTCCTAGTTGACATCAGTGACACCACAGTGACATCTGTAAGGTCCTTACAGCCTGGAATTTTTTCCTTCCTCCCTGGCCCTACTTACTCTGCCGCATGTAGGATGTTTTGTTAACTGATGGTCTTAAGGAAATTCTTTGGTGCATGATATTCCTTGCCCCGTTTTTCCTCTTTTGTTATATGATGTCTTCTATTCAAGCAGCCAAACCAAAGCTGGCAAACAGTCTCTCTCTAGGTTTTTTGCACATTGCTGCAAGGCAAAATAAACAGTTGTTTCCAGTTTGCATTGTCGGGGCTACAGATGTATGCTAATTAACCTTTCAGTCTGCTGATGGAAAGCTGAAAGAGATTTAAATGTACTTTTCTGAGGCAGAGACCAAAGTCTGTGGACACCTGTCCTTTCTAATGTCGGGCCCTGTGTGGCCCAGAGCAGAGTACTTCATGTCCTCCCTTTATGTTGACTCTGAAGGCATTTTCAGATTTCAGCAGAGCTTTACAAAAGGCTAGGAGGCAGAGATAAAATCCTTCTGAAATTCAAGGACATTATGTGTCTTTTTGGAGAAACACTGATGCCAAGGATAATATTTGGGTTGACCTGAGACCACTTGAAGGATGGGGAACTTCAGTCTGGGGTAATAGGAACTACTTCATAACATGGGAAGTTCATTGTTTTGTTAAGATGCTGCAGTATTGACTCAAATTTCTTACCCTCCTTTTGTTTTCTAGAACCAAAACCACACAAACAAACAAACAAACAAAACCAATCCTCAAAGCCAGGTCTTATATACCCTTCAGGAAAAAGTATTATCCAACCTCTCATGTCAAACAGTGTGAGCAGAAGAAAGGAAAACGAAATGATTCTGCAGTTTATATCCAATTTCAGTATCAGGTTTAGAACTGGCTGCTACACAAATGAATGAAACAATCTCAGATGTGCAAAGCCAGTACTGCAGAGACCTTCCCAAGAGGAGGAAGCAAGGATCTGTTTCCTTCTTTAAGTTTTAAAAGCTTTACCTCATGATACTGCCTTGTTTGCCAAATATTTCTTGGAATCTTTCAAATAATGGTTTACTCTCATTGCTCCATTGTGCTTCAGCCAAACCACTGGCTGTGGATGCTGCCTCTGTTGGAGTCCAGAGTCAGCTGATGGGCTTCTCCTGTGTTCTAAGATCTAATCTTTCCCAGGGGAGCATGCACAGGACAGGCATGTCTGCACACACACGGACACATCCATGGGAGGCAGGTATCAGAGATGGATGGCACAGGGCCAGCCTTGAAAAGTACCCGGGTACCTAAAGAAACAGCACAGTGCTGATGTTCACTAACTCCTAAGACCTTTAAAAAGCCATCTCCACATCCTTTTCCTGCCTGCTCCACACAGACTACTTCCCAGTGTTTGTTGCTGTATTTACCACTCAAACTACAGTATTACTGAGAGGCCTCAGGCAGCCTCATTCTCCCTTATGCCTCTCAAGTACGCAGTGGAAAGGGTTTTACTGCTCAGGCACCACCACTTGGAACAGTTAAAATGCCCAACCTCTCCCCACTGTTATTACTTCTCCAGCATCATCAGGAAGTCTTTCATCTATCCTCAAATGACAATTGTATATACTTACTGTCAGCAATCACTTGCTTACAAGATTTTTATTACCCTAAATGCAGGAAGACTTGTTAATGTGTCATTATGACAGGAAAATCAGGAAATGAAGAGTTAAGGCTGAAAATTCTGTCTTCATTTTGCTGCCTACAAAAAGTTCATTGCAGTTGGGAATCCTAAAAGGTTCTTTACCCAGTAAAAAAAGAAATCTGTCAATTAATGAGGGGAAACTAATATTTTTCCTATCTTTTTGTAGTAGCAGCATACAGATTGACTTGACAGGTTACAGATTTCACTGAAAGGGGCACTATTCCTTCATCCAAAAATACATATCAAGTGATTTCCATGGGATCACTTGATGAAAATTATTCAGTGGCTTCAAAGTAACGAGGAAAAGTATCTAACAAAAAGTCTGTAGAGTATGGGTATGAAAAACTTTAGTTGCTTATTGCCTCAAAACTTCTGAGACAACTGTCTTTATTCTGTGTTAGCTTCATTTGGACTTAAAATTGTGACACTGCAGAAGAAAATGTATTCATCTATTGTCATCTACACAAAAAAGATCAGACTTGCACATTTGGGGCTAATTATTTAAACTAATTAAAGAGGAAAAAAAAAACAGCAGAGAGATTTAAAGAACTGAATTTTAAAGATGCTTCCCTTTATATCCCTGCTGTGCTAACAACATACATGGAACACCTTGGCCTCAAAATGATTCATTTGCCAAACAAGAGCAAAGGTTTTACTGTAAGCTATGGTTCAACCTCATGTATAAAAATGATGACATTTTATGCTACAATCCTCAGACGAAAGCCTTTTAATTCACACTTAAAACTGATTGCAGGAGGACAGAAAATGACCATCAGCTACTCAAGTTCCCTACTTTGCAAACAGTAGGAGAATTAATACTTCACTCCTCGTTATTTTTGTTTCAGGAAATGAAGGAATCAGTACTCAATGAACTGATTGGGTCACTGAAAATGCATTCACCTGTACTCTAGGATATGAACAGATATCTGCAAATAATCTTAAATGCTGTCTAAGCAACATGTGTCAATGTGGTGCAGAAGAACTAGAAAGTACAAACAATTCCATAAAGGACTCATTGATTAAATGTGCTCTTTTCCCATGCACCACAGCAGAGCTCATGGAAGTGTTGCCTGAAGAAGCCACGGCCTCACCATCAGTTCCCAGGATAAGCCAGACCTTTGCAGTGCTCAGCAAATCATGTCTCATCTCAGAAAGGAACAAACAGAAACCTGCCAGGAAGAATTGCTTGCAGATCTCCAAGGACTGATGTATGAGTGAGGTACATAATTAAAGAGGGAGAGAGACTGAAGAAGCTCTGAGTTGGTAAAGGAGAAGTCACAGGGGACTCATATTTAGTAACATGGCAAAAGTGAGGTCATAAACCAGAGCAACCAAAAGGGGGGAAGGAGAAAAACACATGGTGAAGGACTGGACAGGTCCCAAATGGCCAAGAAGAAAAGCTCAAAAGACTGCAGACAAAGTTTTGGCAGAAAAACACAGAGCAAGATCTGTTGTCTATTTTGATGGACCCTTTGAAGTTTTCTGGATCTAATCTGATTTTTGTCTGTCATTCTTTGCCAAAAAAGATAAACCTTGCCAGGGGAAAACCCACCTTCCCTTATTCTTATATTAATACAAAAACAAACGGTCTGTTTTAAATATCAAACACTTAAAACACAGAACCTTTCTTCTATGATGTGTTGGAGAGTTCAATATTTGCAAGCTGTCATACTGGCCATTATAACAGACCAAAGTTGTTTCTGTACTTGCATTTTATCAAATGATGTCAGAATATAAGCCTCGGTTCTACATCTACAACTGCACCAAAATCAATCCACTGGCTCTATCCACACTTCAGTGAACTGAGTGACAGAGGCTTATTTACTAAAATGTCTGCATAGGATTGTCCAAAATATATTTTTGAAATTTTTTTTGCTGATACTGAAAATCTTCTGTTACTCTGTAGTACTCATTTCTTTTAATAGTGTCTAACATTATATTACATTATGACACCACAGTGTTATGAGCCTTTCTAGGCTGTCATCTAACACAGTCTTTAGGCATAAGCTTACCTTTAACCCTTTCCCTTGAATTATTTCAGTTCATACTTTCAGGTGCCTTACTTTCATGCCTTGTTGGAGGAGGGACACAGTCAGCAATATTGAAAATACTGAGCTAAAAACTACCATGTAATCACTGTATTATGATGGCTCAGCCTGCCACTGACACTAGTTCCCATTAAAATGACAGCATTTACTATGTATTACTCTAAGCAATGCACTGAACATTTCATATGCATTTGCAACTAATACATTGAAGTGCCCCAAATCCCATTCTGCCATTGCTATTGGCAGATGTTTTTTCACAGTGGCATTCATAAGAGTGGCATTCATTCATTGTTAGCTAAGTAGCAAATCTGGAGTTAAAGTACGTGTTAATTCAGAGCAGCAATAAAGGAGCTGGACAAGACAAACAGGAGTCCAGCAAATGGGAACTTCACCCTGACAAGATGGCAAATACACCTTCATAATGGTGTGACACCAACACTTTAAAGGCTGTGTTTTCCTCCCAGCACAACGTGTTCTAAACAGCTTTAAACATCCATGTGTTTTACATTAAAATACATTGTCTCACCTGCTTGGGTCTCTTGTATTATCCCAAATAAATGTTGCCATCCCTACACAAACTCCTGCTGCTTATCCAAATACAGTTCTTGTCTCACCGGCTGCACAATCCTAGACTTCTGTTCAATAATGGCATCAGCCATTTATTTGGGCATGTTCTTATTTTATTGAGGTCATTCCAGACTTTTTCTCTGCTCTCTACAGCTGCATTAACAGCTTCCTTCCTATTTTTAAATCAGTAGCTAATTTCAGCAACTAAATGCCTATTGTTTCTTCAGGGTCACTCATAAAACAAACACCATTATTGATCGTTCTGAATCTACCACTAGTTTTCCCTTTTATCTCATCTGAGTGACTATTCAAGGGGCAATTTCTCAATAAACCAGGACATTTATCCTAGATAAACTAGGGTATCTGAAGGAAGAGATTTTCTGTCTATGTGTGCTAATACAGCTCCTATCACAGCAGTATCAAAGAAACTCATAAACCTTAGGGATTTTGTCTCCACAACACCTTTTTAAAGGGACAAGAGTTGTTAACTGTCTTTTACAAACAAGGAAGTAAGACACAGGGGGATTTAGTGCTTCAAAGGCAAAGACCACTCATCAAATGTACAACAAATTAAATTCTTATTTTCTACATTTTAACTACAATGGCATCTTCCCTCTATTTTTGCAGGCTCTCTGGATACACAGTTGCTTATTTGTTGGATTGATGACCTGGCCAGTTTGTATTTATTCTGCATTTTTGATGAGCATCTAAAGACAGCAGACATCACAGACAAACATAAAAACCATGTTAAACCAAACTGTATTTCCTTTACCATTATTATTAAACTTCAATACCATTCTAAACCTATTTGTTGTCCTCCAGTCAAGCTAAAAGAAATTTCAGCTTTGCACAAGAAAATGTGATACCAAAAAGCCTTCCAGGCAATAAGACCTAAGTGACCTCTGTCAGCCATTAGGTATCTGGCCATCATTGTTTTGGCCAAGTGTGGCAAATCCTTCTCAAATGAATTAATGACCAATCCACAAAGAAATGTTAAATGCACTTTGACTGCTAGAGCACTCCAGCAGTTATAAGACACAATTTTCCAATGCTGCCCTAGCATTTCATCACTATTTTTCCACTTTTTGCATCTTTTTTCTCTCTTTACTCATAGGGATGGTTTGTCAGGTTTGTCAGGCTTGTTCACTGGATCAACACAGCTCCAAAGAGAGGGTGGGAAGCTAACGCAGGAATTGAGAGGGCTGCCTGTGCTGGGTTTGTCTGTGGTGCTGTGGCACGTGGAGCTGGCTGAGCCCACAGGCACCATCCCTGGGAGAGACAGGAGCCACTGAGCTGGGGGCAGGTCTGCATTCTGCTGCTGGAGCCTCTGGATCTGAGGAACCTCCTCTGCCTGACACTACCCATGTGCACAAAAATACATGGCTGATTCTGAGCCAGGTCAGTTACGTCTGTGTTTCATTAAAGGGCAGCCAGATCACTTCTGTCCTGCTCCAACACTTCGCAGGTTTATTAAACACAGTTTAAGAAGTTTGTCCCTAGACAGGAGATTCATGCCAAAGGTCTCACTGATGCCAAACACCACTTGGTAGGGGCAATAACACTGCCATTTAAATGTATTGTTACTCGTATTACTAAAGCTACATATTAGCATGAAATATAGAAGTTTTTATGAGAATACAAAGATCAAACACGCTAATTGCGTAATGAATAGAGAAGTAGCTAGCAACCACTCAAGGATCTGGAAGCAAGTGAATCCCCTGGATAAAAGGCATTCAGCTAATCAGAAGTATCTGAGATGTATTCTCAAATCAAATATTTCCTTGCTCCTTATTTGTATGCCATAATGTTTTCTGAGAAGCAAAATAAAGACTGATGTTCTTACTAGGTTTTTCATTCATTGAAGAAAGTGTGCATCAGGCAAAACTTGGCAACCAAGATGATGAAAAGTCCTAGCAAATATGGCATGAACTGTAATTTTAACAAGGTTCAGGCAGACATCAGCCTGATCTACCATGGAGTTGTATGTAACAGCATCACAAGTCACAGGAGCACATTCTATGCACACTCTCCTGTACTAACACCCAGCACTAATGCTCCCCTCTCCTGACAGCTCTCTTCCTACCTGCTGGTAGACTCTGGGCTCTCTACAGGTTCTGCCTCTACTTGCTAAGTCATGTTAAAACTAGAGACTGCTTTGTCTTCACTTGAACTTTACATCCTGTTAGTCTGCACAAAGGAAGTGAGTTATGTGAACAGCACACCTATTTTTTCCTAGTCAAGATGTACTTTGTTGGATACTATTGCCATTCAGGTGCCTATTTAGTAAGCCAGTCAAAAGCTATGACCAGCTGCATAGCACATAATGATTTTTTGAAAGGAAAGAAAATGCCATTAAAACAAAAGACCCTGCTCTGCTTCTGAGTAAACAAATGGGACTTTTACAAAGGCTCAAAAAGGAAAGGGATTAACATGCTTCAACGTGGTAATGGTCTCAACTGTTCACATTAAAATTTTCACAGTAAATTAAACCATGACAGAGGTAGGAAAGAAGTCAATTTTCAGTGGCTCATGCTGTTCTGCTGACATAAATTGCCATTTTTTAGGTAGTATATCCACCAACCTGTATAATGATAGAATTACAAAACCACAACCCGTTGTTGATTATGTTCGGCCTTTTGCATGCTAATTTTAGCCTGCTCTGCCAAAATAATTGCATGCAGCACCTCATTACCAGGCTTCTGGATATTTAGAACCCTGTCGCTATTCTTTTTTCACCGACCTTTGCTTAAGCCTGCTGTGTTGGCCTTCCCTCCTTGTACAGTGTCAGCTGTTCAACAACACTTCTGCTTCCCAGTTCTGCCCAGGACACCTTTCCAGCACTTACACCCATCCTTTTCCAGGACTGTTTTGCCAAGGCTAATACTAAATGTCAGTCCATCTCTACCCTGCTCATCCATGTTTCCCTGCAGGTTGCACACAACTCTTCACTATCCTCGTGCTCTTTAAAGTCTATAAAGAACAGCAACTTTCCTTGACTAGCGAATGATGGCATGAAGCACTACCCAATCATCCCAGCAAGGCCGGGGAAGACAAGTAAATACAGACTCACTGGTTGATGCCTGCCAAGAGTTCCCACAACACGTGTTACTTTGTGAGTTTACACAACAGTGACCAAAGAGGAGGGAAGGGACAGGCCATGTAAGTGTGCCAGTACCAGACCCCCCACAGAAAGCTCTGCCCTGCGTTATTGTAGCAGCATCAGAAATGGATGTTCAAGTACAATCAGCGCTTATCTGACCGCCAAATGACCACGGTGCCTTTGCATCTCAATTGTATCACGACAGTGTAAAACAAAAAATGACAAAGGCCTATGAAAGAAAGTCAGCCCAGTAAAGAGCAAGGTGCGGTGGGAGGTGCGGGAGACCCAAAAAGCCTGGGTGGCACCAGGGCTGGGGGGCTGCCACAGAGCCAGACCCGATTCACCTCACCCAACCTCCCCAAGCCGGGCTGAGCCCGCCGCCCTGGTGTCCCCACAGCCTGACCCCGGGCCTCGCCCCCTGCAGACCTGTCCCTGCCCCGGGCCGTGCCCCATCCCCGCCGGTCCCCGGGCCCGGCCCGCAGCGCTGTCCCGGCCGGTCCCTGGGCCGCGGGGCCCCGGGCGGCGGCCGCCCCGCTCTGCCCTGCCCTGGCCGGGCCGCGGGGGTCGGCGGGGGCCCCTCTGCCTCCCGGGGGAGCCGGGGGCCGGGGCGAGGGAGGGCGCATAATAAACAGCATCGTTTTCATGCAGGCAGGGCTGCCGGCTCCCCAAGCCTCCTCCCCGCGATAACAACCCAGGTACAACCCGCGCTCGCCCCCCTCCCTCCCCCTTCCTCCTCCTCCTCCTCCTCCACCTCCTCCTCCTCCTCCTCCCGGGGGGCCGGGGAGAAATCTACAGATCAAAGAAAAGATGCACAATAATAGCGGGGTGGGCGCGCATCGCGGCCCCCCGTCCGGCGGGGCCGGAGCCGGGGCCTCCGGCGGCTCCTGGCCGCGGCCCGGCCGCTGCCCGCCCGGCCGCGGGGCGATGGGGGCGGCGGCGCGGGGCCGGGCGCCCCCGCCGCGGTACTCACCCGGGCCGGCCAGTGCGGGTACCCCTTCATTTTGGCGAACACCAGGTCTCCAGCCTTGTATTCTCGGGGCCGCGGACGAGCCATCGGGAGCCGCCGCGGGAGCCGCCGTGTGTCCCCCCGCCCTCCCGCACGCCGCCCCGGGGGCAGCCGGGCGAGCCCCCGCGGGGTGCGATGCGCCCGGGCACGGGGCGCAGCCGGGAGCGGGGCCGGGCCGCGGGCGATCCCCGATCTCTCCGGCGGCGGCGGCGGCAGGAGGAGATGGGGTGTGTGTGTGTGTGTGTGTGAGTGTGAGTGTGTGTGCGTGTGTCTGTGTGTGTGAGTGTGTACGCGGGGGAGGGGGAGGCCTTGGACACAACCCCAGCAGCCCCCGGTACCAGGGAGCGGGCTGGCCGGGCGGGGGCGGCCGGGGAGCCCTCGCCCCGCGGCGGCGGCGGGCGCGGCGCTGCCCGCGGCCCCCCCGTGCGCGCTGGGCTACGCCGCCCGCGCCGCCCGCTCCATCCCCGCCGCAGCCGCCGCGGCCCCGGGAATATGGAGCCGTCTCCGACGAATTACTCCTCGGGCAGCGACCGAAAACAGGATCTTCTTATCCCCCCCCACCCCGCCCGCGCCTCCCCCCGCGCTTTCCCTTCCTGTTATTTTCTAGGTACACAGATCGGTTTCTATGAAAATAGGAGAGCAGAGAGCGCTCCAGTCCCGCCCGGCCCTCCCTTCCCCGCTGAAGCATGACATGGTTCTTTATGCGCGCCCGCCATGGAGGCAGGGCGGCGAGGAGAAGCCGGCCGGTGTTGGCAGCAGGACTCCCGCTTCCCCCGGCCAAAGGCGCCCGGCCCATGGGCCTGGCAGTGCCCTGGCCCCGCTGTCACGGAGGCCCAGGCCCAGCACGGACCGGCTCCTCCGGGTACCTGCAGACCCCTCCTGCGCCCTCCCCATGCCAAGCAGCCTGAGCAGACCCTAGGCAACGGCCTGGCTCCTAAGTACAAGGTTGTCCCAGTTTCTGTACCCAGCCTCTCCTCCACCGCCAGACTCTCCACCTGCCTTCTCAGCTTAAAAATAAACCCACATCCACCAAGCCATGGACCTCAGAGCTGCACAATGGTGACGTCCCCTTGCAGGGTGTTTGGGATCACTTGCTTGCCAGGTGATGCCAGTTTTCCCCGTGGAAGGGAAGCCCTGGTAACCCACATATCCCAGATATTGCTGCTTTTACCATAATCTTATTAGTTCAGCTGTAATGTTCAAACACCAATTATTATTGGCATTTATTGCACTCAAGTACCTTATCTAGTAAAACTAGATAGGAACCTGCTAGGTGGGTCATAAGCAACAAAGTTTAGGAAAGGTTTTTCTGCAGGTCTGGCTGAAACTCTAGCAATAGGTTCCCCAACCACTCCCATATTTAAGATGGCAACTGTCCTCTTTGGGTTTAGAGAGACAGCTCTGGCTGGTACTCCCTGACTCCCAAGGAAAGCACCTGGCCCCAGGCAGTTCCTGCTGATGAAGAAGGAAATAGATGGCTGAAGACTGTAGGGTCATATTTTGGGGAGGGAGTAGATGGACCATGGAGAGCACTTCCAGTCTGCAATTGCTGGTCATGGCAGAAAAAGAAGATAAATAAATGCTTCTTCTAGCACCTGTTCCTGGGCTGGCACAGGACCAAGAAGACTTACTTTTTATGGTAGCCCCAGATGTGGCTCTGGAGCCCAAATGCTGCTGTGGCTAGTATGTAAGTCAAGAAAGTTTTAACTCTGGGTCATAAAAAAGGATGAGCACTTCACTGCTGGGGAAGCACTGCTGTAAAATCATTAGCTCAGGTATCAGTAGCAGACTAATAATGGAAAAAGAATTTCAAAAAGCTTGATAAACATTTAGATAATTAGCCTGCACTGTGCTCAGTGCTGTTACCTGTTCTGAAGTACTGATCAGTGACAGGGTTGCCAGTGCAGCCACCTGCAGTATCTGGCCAAACAGCTCACTTTCACATCGAATTGGATTTTGTATCCTCTTAAATTGATACCTAATTCCCTTCAGAAAAATGTAATATAAGATCTCTGAGTTTGGGGCTGGGGACTCTGATCTGATTCTCTCCAGAATAATCCTATGTGCTATCTTACACACACAGGATTACCTCCCCAACCAACCTTCCCTCCAGAATACTTACTAGAGAGGTGGAGCTGCCTTTTTTTTTTTTTAATGCATTGCTTTTCATCTCAGATATAAACAGCTCTTTCTAGTAACTTATTTAGTGACCTTAAATCAGAAAGGAGCAGGATGTGTGCCAGCTTCTTGCAAATGGAAACTCTGTACTTTAAGTACACACCCAAACAACAATTTATTGCTAATGTCAAAATAGCAACATTTGAAGTGACTAGATACAGAACTGAAACATCTCATGGCAACGTGCACATTTGTATTTCCTTTTGTCCCAACATCGGTGTCTGCAGAGAATGCAGTGAATGGTTTCTAGTCTGCAGTGAAGACAATCATGTACTAGAGCTCCAAAGAAAACTCATCCCATGGACATGCAAGGATGCAGCTCTCTTTTCCTCATGAATAGACTGCAAAGGATAAATGAGTTGCTAAGGTAAGAACTCTGTTCAGTTTTGGGCAGTTGAAAACTCTTAAAACACTCTGCAGATAGTTCCTCCATCAAGCTATGGTTAAGATGCTGGGCAAAGATGGAGGAGAAAAAGCAAATTTCCTTGCTGACAAATGAAAAACCAAATCAAATGTTTCACACATTAAGAGGAAAGTAAAGAACACTGGCACAAAACACAAAGGAGTTTGGTAGTGTGCATAACCCCTCAGCCACTCATCACAGTATACAAAGCCTGAGATCTCCCTAGGTCATCTGCATTCTGTTCCTTTCTCTTCTCTTACAAAGGGGAGTTCATCTACTCCTTCCATGTGGAAGTGAAAAAGAGGAGTGATGAGAGTTTCTTCCAAACACTTCAAGAGCAGTTTCAGGTCAGAAACTGCAGAGGTGCAGAGGGTTTCAGAGGTTTGCTGATAGGTGCACTGCATATACATAGGCCAGGTCCTAAGTCTACAGAAGCCAAGAGCTGTGTATGCTTTGGGCACAAAGATCAGCAGGTCACAGAGGCAGCAACAGCCATGTCCTTACAGAGCAAGGGAGACCTGCAGCAGGAATGGGTGTCTTCTTCTGCCTAAACTCCCCAGCATGATCATACCAAGTTCTCTCTCACTTCTCCCCCTGCCAGCCAGGTGCTCTATTCCCAGAGCAGGGCAGAATACACAGGTATGAGCAGGAGAGATGGTAATGAGAGAGGACCATGAGAGAGGTGGCAGGGCCAGCAGTGTGGTCAGCAGTGAAACCCTGAGTCACCCAGGACAGATGGAGTCTGAGATAACTGCTCTGAAGTCATTACCACACCACTGAATTTTGCTTTCCCCATAATTCCCAGAAAATAGTGTTCTTAAGCTTTCAGCTAGTTCTGATCATTTTCCCCCAATTCATATGAGGAAAGGAATAACTATACACTCCTGGTTGAAAACTTTCGTAGTAAAAGGATTTCATTGATTTGAAAGTGTAGATCAATCTTTAAGAAGAGAGCATGTGGACAAAAAAGGCCTAATTTCAAAAAACCTTCCAAAGTCCTGAATAAATTTTTAAACATACCTAAGTTTTGCATTAAATACTCCACGATCATGGTTTTGCACACACCTGTTTGCATGCAGACAGTCTGGAATGTGAATCCTGTTCATGCTGGTATCTTGCACTTGCCATTTTTTGAGAAGCTGCCTATATTGTGTCTGTTGAAGCCACGTGGATCATTACAATTGCCTCTAACATTCTGTCCCTGGCCACCTTATAATTTTTGCTTTCCCTGCTGAAATCTGTTCTGAGATCAGACTGAAAGTGCTCTGCAGCATGGCCACCTGTAAAATCAACTTTACTGTTAGACAATGAAATAAAACTCTTTATTTTTATTTACCTACCTACCTATGCTGATATAATTTTCTTTCCTTCTGCATTTCCTTTTCCTGTATGTAAAAATGTGTCAGTAATGGTTACCATGATTAGTATTTTGCCTATGACCACAGTAAAGTAGTGCTTCTCTGTAGAATATTTTAATAGGAAATTGTTCTGAATCACAACTGAGCCATTCTCCTGTGCAAGACACGTCTGAGAGCACTGTCTGAAATCACAGAGCTACTTCATGTGAGGCAGAAAGAGGACATGATGGTTTATGTCCATCCCAACATGCATAGAAAGGCACTTACCATGCCCATTAGGATATTCTTAATTACTGGAGATAAGAAGCTCACCAGGGATCTCAAGCTTTCTCTTTAATAAGCTTAGAAGGGAGAAGGGTGTGTATCATAGCTGGAGCAAGCTATCTATAGCCAGTTTCATGAATCTTCTTATGTTATGCACTCCTAATCATATTAAATTGGACAATCTTTAAGGTGATTGCTTTACATGTTGCAGAGGTGTGAACACATATCCTAGAGGCAGAAGAGATAGAAGCACTTCATTTAAAATTACTTTCTCTCTGACTGGGAGCTTTCCACTCTAAGGTGGAAAGGTTTGTATGGGATGGAAATGTTATTAGCAAGTATGCATTGCTGCCATTCCTTGGCATTCTACAGTCATTTCAGCTAAAGCTACAGCAGGCAAAAGATGCCTACAGTCAGTACTGCTTAGCGTGTTCCAACTCAAAACTCTGTTTCTAGTTTCTTTCATATCTTTCATAATTTAACCATTAGAATTGAAATTTTCAATGAATCGAAACTCTTCTGACAATGACAGTAAAAGAAATAATTGTAAAATGACCAAATTTCCAGGTACCATATAAATGTAGCTGAGTTTCAAGTGTCTGAAAAGCATTTGTACACACTCAACAGGGACTAATAAACAAGCCTTATGATCTGTCTGGACTAAACATGCTCTAGGCCAAAGTGAATGTGATTCAGCTCATGCTGGGGATGACTGTGGAAACAGAGCTCAAGAGAGGAAAAAATGGATCCCTGTGAGAGAACTGGGGAAAGCTGGAAGGGAAGCAAGAACTAAAGCCTGGAAAGGATGTGAGAAAAGCAGAAAGAGATTAAGAAAGAGAGGTAAAAGCAGACATGTATAAGAACACAAAGATTTCAGAGTATCTTAGTCTAAATCAAGAAAACCTGCACATTATCTAACAAAATTCTGTAGCCCAGTACATCTCATTCTCTGCTGGCAAGGTCTCCATACAAAGACTAATGATCTGTCACTGTGCTGTCAGCTCATCAGCTTATGTGGAAATCCACACTCAATTCAAAGGTACTGGACTTTATGACCTCCCAGTCTCTTCAGTGGTAACCAGCCTGAGATTTTCTGTGTGGGGGGAAAAAAAAAACAAATCAGAAAGAAAATTTTAAAGACTGTATCACCTTTCCAGCAACCTGAGTATTTCACAACATTAACAACCTGACTTTGCAACTTCACTGTTCAAATTTTCTCTTGTGGCATGTGAAATGTTTTAGCAGCCATTTATTGAGAAATGCTCAAAAAATCTAGTACTTCCAAAAACATTACACATGCTGTGAAGATTATCTCGATGGACAGAAGTTGCACAATTTACTTTGCTGTTCCCGTAATTTTATGTGTTTGTTATAGATATCATTCATTACAATGAAACTAGTGACTCTCATTTCCATTTGGATCGCTAGTCTATAAAATGCTTTTTCAAATGACCAGGTGAGAAACTCCACCTCTAAAGCTTTAAAGCCATAATGCCTAAGAAAGAAAACCTGCAACAGATATTTCTCCTCTGGACAAATATTTTAGATGTGCCGTCTAAAGTCTCAGAGATTTATTGGGTGAGAAGTATGTTGAGAGTTGACAAGAACAATAAATTTAGTGCCAGATTCGTGACACTTACCCCATCGTAGTTTCCCCTCATAAATACTGAAGAAAAGGATTTCTCTCACATGCCCTCTGGTACATTCATCAAAATGCCTTTTGAAATGTGAATTAATGAATAATCACATCCCAACATGGACAACAGAACATATTTATTTAAGGAGATTTGTAACTTCACTTTTGTATCACCTGAATGACAGTGTCAGAAGCCAGGAAACAGGAAGAAATAATGCAGCTATCATGCAATTTCTGAAGATTGCTGCTGCTTTGTACCATAAAACCTCTCTTAGGAGCAGCAGAGTTTGATGATGAGATGTACCTATTGCTCAAGAATTCACACTTTCAGAACCCAAGCCCTGGATCTCATCTGTTGTGCTGCAGTCTAATGCATGTGTGTTATCACAGGGAAAAAAAAAATCTGTCACGAGTTTCTATCTGGATAGGTTGGAATCAGCAAGAGTTTAATAGAAGGCAAACTAAATTACACACGACTATCATCCCAACTGTGTTGAAATCAAAAGAAAAACTTAGCATGTCACCTCTGAAACTTTCTTCAGATCATCCTTCCCTATTCCATGGACAACATCTCCAAACTCTCAGTGACTCAAATCACTAAATTGGGTCTTATGCCCATCTCCTTCCATTTACTTAGGCCACATCCAAATCTCACTGTCTTCCTTCTTCCATGAGCATTTTTCATCTCTGTGAAGGCACTTTTCTCCAGATATGACCTCTGTAGACCTTTCCCATCCACATGCCCTCTTTCTCCAGTTCATGTGAAGCAGTGCCTTTGAGGATATGGCCATTCTTTATAAGTACTTTGCTTTGCTCAAGACTCACTTGGAAACATCCTCTTCCTGTCAGACTGTGGTTTACACCTTGGCTTCACAGGACTGAGCATCCTGCTGCTTCTTGGTTGTGGGTTAACTGCAGTAGGCAGCCAAGTCCCACACATCCCTGTGTGGTCAGCACCACTGGTCACAAATCCAAAACACAGCGCCATATGAGTTACTGTAAAGAAAATTAACTATATCCCAGCCAAAACCAGAACTTTTTTTTCATCTTACCAGCCCCATCCTGCCCAGACTTACTACATCACCCCTCTGGCACCTGGATGATGAGTCCTAAAGGGGACCTGGGGGTAAGGACTGAGATACTACTGGGTTTGAAGCATTGAGGAGAGTCCTCAGGCTCTGTGGTTGTGGTGATGCTGAGGGTGATGACCATGTTGGGTGGCAGGATGAAAACAGACATGAAGAAGTGCCTAGGGAAGTGGATATAGATGATATTACACCCCATGGGTTGCAGGGGAAGTAAGTCATCACTAATCAGGCAGAAACATGGCAAGTTATCTTCTTTCCCTTCATCATTCCCAACAAATAAGGACTCGGCTCTCTGGGCAGCCATTCCTCTCCTCTCCAGGGCATATGGGAAGCTGGGATGCAGGGACCAAAGTGGTTGAATCCTCCACCACCACACTTGGTCTGACATGCTATCGTTTAAACCTTGTGGTGTACCCTTAAAGATCAGCACACCACCCTGCACAATGAAAGAACTGGTTCCAGCTGCCTCCCGTGAGAACTTCTTAAAAGCACATTTCTTCACACATTCCACATACCCTCTACCTCCAGATCGTGTTTCTTGTGATGGCCTCCAAGTCTGCCCCTTCCTACTTACATCTTGTCATGTGGCAGCCACATGTTGATTGTTTCTCCATTAACCAAACCTAATATCCTGCTCACCTATTTGTCTCTCAGAGATCTGCAGCCTGTACTGCTGCTCATGACGTCCTTTTAAGAATTGTAACCTCAATTTCTTCTGAATTCCTTTCTCAAAACTCCATCCCTCCCAGAAAACCTAGGAAAGCTGATTAGGTCTACCACACCTCTAATGAGTGAGGGTTAGCATCAGAGCCTGGAATTAAGTGGTACAGAGGCTGAAAAGGTCAGGAGTAGGTTGTGGAGGAGGAAGAGAAGTTAGCATGCTTAATAACAATTAAGATTAAAATGTATAATTAATATTACCTTGCACAGTGTTTCAGTGATCCTTTGTTGTATAATGTATCTTTTCCCCCACAGTCTGACTTTGTTTTTTTCAACACTCTTCAAAGAAGGCCTCTTCTTCTGAGTTTGGAAAGTTACACGTTTATAAATAATAAATACTACAATAAAAATCAGGGCTACTGCACTTGCTAGCAAACAGCCAATATGCACTAGGTCTCTTGGAAGTCAGAGGTCTGTTTCTGTTGCTGTTTGTGCCACTTTATCTAATTTGATGCAGTGAATTTGCTCCTGATTTGTATCACTAAAAAACTGAGTTGCTAAAATGTAAAACTGCAATATTAATATATATATTAAAATATAAATAGTAAAAAATAACACACATCCCAGCAGGTGTGCATTATTTGCAGAGATGTCATTCTAAGCCAGGAAACATAGATATTTCTAGAGAAGTGACAGCATTACTGTGTAATTAGAACAAAGATGCTTCATAAGGAAATGGCTTGTTGCTGTACACTTATTTATTTTCTTCCTTAGCTGTCACGTTTAAGTGGATGCTATCTTACTGAACATGAACCCCAGTTCAGAGAACTACAGTGTTTCAGAAGAAAAACATTTTCAGAAGAAAAATTATAACCTATCTTCACTGAATAGAAGCAGCAAAGGACTTAGTATATTGCTGGAAGACAAACATAAAATATTTAGGCTGGTTAGTATTAAGAAAGCCAAAGTGAATATCATGAGATGAAGCAGACAAACAGAATTGGCAAGGATAGTCTTATAAGGGAGAGGTATTAATAGACTGCTGCTCCCACTGGACATGATTCTCCTGTCTTACTCAGGCAAACTTCCCACTGAAACTTTCAAAGGGCATAATGCCAGTCCAGAGCTGAGCAGCAACTTTGGGACCAAAAGCAATACTCAAATCTTTCATGTAATGCCATTCATGTAATGCCTTTGTTAATTGCTTGTACTGCATCCTCCCTCTGCAACTTCACGGGGCCTGGCAGCTTGCTCTACCGGGCAGATGCTGGCCCTCTGAAGATAGAAGTCAGAGGTTGCTGCCAAGTGGGCCATGGTGCCTAAAGAGGAGAAATAGTTTGAACACTCACAGCTGCTTTTTGTCATCCAGTGATCAACAGTGAACTTCTGGAGCATGGCTAGCAGAAGATCAGTAGAAAGGCAAGAGCTGATACAACTGGTTAGGCACTACAGACCTCTCGCTGAATTGTACTGCCCCACAAGCCTCAGTTTAAGCAGAGCTCTGGACCTACTACAGGTGTTATTTTGGACCTGCTGCAGGAAAATATCTACTTTTCCATACTTTTGTGTGAAGGACAAATCTCAGGCAGCAATAGTATGAAATTGAAATGAGCTGCAGCTTGCTTTCCCCTGCAGTGTCCTCTTCTCACTCCCAGACTTCCAGGACAGTTTTTACCTTACAGTGGTAGCTTAGGGAACTCATTGGATGTAGAATTCAGCATCCAATATAGAAGGACTCAAACCAATATAAACTATTTACACGGATGTCAGTATTGTCCACATAACATAAAATTAACATTGTTAACAGGGGATAAGAAGAATTGAGATTCAGGTCATTAATATAAACAAGTAACAGCAGGTTGTTTTATAACCACAAACTGTAAGTTATTTTACATCTAGTGCTGGCCATTATATAAACTTTGTGCAATTTGTTTGTTTTTTTTCAGCAATGGGACTTTAAATGAACAGGAAAAAGACGGTTCTATTTTGTGTTAATTTCCCCAGGTTAATAAAGTGTCAAATTAAAGCAAGGAATTAATTTCTCAGCAAATACGTAGTTTACAATAATTGTAGTTGTAACAAAGGTTAATAGACAAAATGGCCCTGCCTTGGTGCAACTTTGCTGATGGCAATACAAGAAATAATTTGGCCACTGTGTGTGTACCCAGTTCTCTGCTGCACAAGGCAATGAAAGGAAACACACGCAAGCCTGCCGAGTGTAAAGCTCCCATAAAAGCTCACTGCACTCTTGCACAACCAGCAAGATCCCGCTTTTGAGTTCTCTGGACAGAATTTCAGTCTTAAAAAAAACTATGTAGTTCTGCACATTTATAGACTACTAATGAAAAACTGGTAGATGAAATTTATACATGTTGCTTAAACTGTGTATTTCTATATAATGTAAAGTGGCATGCAGTGAAATATATACACAAATGTAAAGCCTTAGACATTCTTTTATTTCACTGCAGATGAACTCACTTTCTCTCTCACACACACTGTAAGGAACCTACTGGTCCTCTCTGATCCCTAGCATTCCTGGGGGGCTGGCAAGGTCCAAAAGTCCTAGTAGATCACTCAGCCGTATGTTTGCCTTTCCACACAAACATTTGCCAGGAAATCTACCACCTTCAATGCAGCACCATCATGTGACATGACAATAAAAATGTTTATGTGCAGTCTCTCTCAGTGTTTTGCAGACAGGAAAGTATCTGTATGAATGAGGATAGTGCTGTACCCTCTCTTTTAACTACCCCCCTTTTTTTTTTTTTTTTTTTTTTTTTTTTTTTTTTTTTTTTTTTTTTTGGGCAATAGCTTTGATCCTATTCAAGTGTCCTGTCAGTAACCACTCTGGTTTGGATTAAGGACAAATGCTCCAATTCCCTCATTTTTTTAGTGAAGCACTCAAGCAAGCTCTTTTGTTTGAAGCTTGCGTTTCAAACACTTAAAAACTACGGCTTTGAGCCCCTAAATATTTGCTTTCAGATTCATGGCACGCTCATTCCTAGGCATGTAAAAGACTGCTGCCCCACCACATAGCATGGTCAGCTCCAGTCTGCCATGGAATGGGCAGTGGCATTTGGAGATGCTGCTGCAGAAAAGAGCAGAAGCTCATTTAGTACAATTATTACTGCAATTGATGGTTATGCTGTGATGCTCCTAAGGCCAGGAGCTGTATTGTAACTGTCTACCCATATACTGACTGAATCACTCAGATGTCCTACAGGAAACTCCAGGAAGAAATGACTGAGTAGAATGAATGCTGTAGTAGAGACATCTCCATATGAAACAGCCCAGGGAGGCAAACTAGACATGCTTACTTCAAAAGACTGAAGATGCCATCTCTTGACTTTGTGTCACTGTGCATTGGGATATGCCTGAGTAGTGCCAACAGCTGAATCTCTACTGGATTTAGTGGAGTCTTCCCTTTCCTGGCTAACAAAACTTCTGGGGATGGGTTTGCTTTTAAAGTGTTAATTTATTCCATTTTAAAGGCTTATTAGTCCCAGTGGTGGGCTTTTGCTTTTGGGTTGGTCTGAATTCTTCATCTAGGAGAAGATATCAATATGGTGACAAAACTGGCTTAATTTCTCATCTGTAAAACCTACACAAATCACACAACTCTGCCCTATATTATGTCATACACACATGCACTCTTGACCCATGGCTCCTGCTATGTAGAGGGCAAGGTTTTCCATATTTTGGTGGGTTTTGCACTAAAAGTCAGGGAGGCCCAGCTGAGGGCTTCTGCACTATTTAAAAGGGTACAGCAGGACTTTTTTAGTGTAAAAGTAGAAACAGATGACACTATGTGAAAAGGGCTTCTTACTTGCTTGCCAAAACCTCTACAATTTCGAAATTCAGCTATGTATCTTATAATATTCACTTCTGTGATCATTTGTAACATACAAATGCTTTAAAGTGGCCTCCAAGACTTTCTAAACATTCTTGCTTTCCGTTGTACTTCTAATCCTCTTATTTGTAGGGTGAAAGGAAGATAATTTTGGCTTTCTCTAGAGCTGGCTTACTTTCAGGAATATATGTACTATGACTCTTGCTTTTCTTACGATGCTAATGATGTGCATAACAAGTAAAAATACTAATAAAAAACCAGGTATTTAAAAGGATTTGATGGGCTACATGTTCCTTCCATCTGCAACCTCAATTATTTCATCAGAGTTGAACACAATAATGTAAGTAAACTCCTGCCTAGTGTTTGATCCTCTGTAAAATAATGGAGTCAATTTGCTGCTTTGTGCTGACTATCCTAAGCTGGCCACATGTTTCTTTATGAATATTGATTGTAATGCCAAAAAATGTTTGAATTATTTTCAGTTTGAATTACTCGACCTTTCAGAATATTTTTGAGGATGACATGATGAGATGACCAAACCCTTGGAACACCTTATATTAATTTTTCTCCTTTGACACTAAAATGGCCACCATAGTACTTAAGTTATCTAAAATGTCAATGCAGATCTGAATGCTCACAGGAAAAAGCAGTAGAAAACTCAGTGAGGACATGGTTTTGAAAATGTTATGGTGGAGTATATGAAAAATTCAAAAACTTTGTTTGTTCTGCACATGTCTAACACATAGCCCAGTGAAGCCTATATCTGTGACAAATGTTTGTCACAAAATATAAGTACAGACAGGTTATAAAAACTGATGGCATCTGGAGAAACAAACAACATTCAGGCCCAATATCACAGCAAGCATTATCACAGTGTGAATGCTATTTATGACTAGTAGGAAATAATGAAAATAGTTTTGACTGATTTATTCTGGCATGACAGGGAAACTAATCTGTATGAATGCAACTCTGTACTTTAGGGAATATGTTATTTTTATTTTAAGTATTCCAGGCTGCATATTCTATCTACCATAGAAAACTAGCGCTAGTGTAGATCCAAGAAAAGTCAAACAATGTTTTAGGGAGGAGGTATTAGAGGACTTAATTAAACATCAGCAACTGGGTCAATGGCCTCTTTGTGTAAGACAAAAGTTATAAGACCCACGGTTTCTTCTGAAAATCAAAAGTCAAGCACCCCAGGAATTCCTAAGATATCTCTAGGATTGGTGTGAGAAGTGGTTTGTCAAATAATGAGGCAGAACTAAAGTCTGAAAACTGAAAAAGAATTTTGAACAAGCAGTTACATATAGAGGCTGGAGTTTGGGGTCGGCTGCTGGATGAGAGAGCTTTCGGCCAAGATTATCTGAGTTTTTCTTTAAAAAGAAAGTCTGTGACTCCTGCTATTCTTTTAAATAGTTCACATGTGTGAACTGAACTAGTTCACAAGTATTCAGTATTGACTGTGTCAGTAGGAGCAAGAATGTGTATAAAAAATTAACTGATAGAAACTTTAACCAAGAGAACTATAAAATACTACCAAATTAGAGATTTCTAAACTGGGCTTTGGTCCGAGGACAAGACAAGAAAGTTTTTGCAGTTTTTTTTTTTTTTTTTTTTTAAGAAAAATGGGAATTCCACTGGGAAGCTTAAGTTTGGAAACTAATATCCCAACCTGTATAAGATGTCTGTCAAACTGTCACTCACACTGAAAAGTACACTACCATTCCTTGTACACATGGCCACCAGCTACACTCCACTGAGTTTAAAGCAGAGAAAACTGCAGTTGTAAATGCCCAGGGAAACTGCTAAAATGCATCTACAATGTATGTGTATTATGCACTGGTAGAGATGTTCTCTTTGAACACAATCAAAAACTTGAAGGCAGTAAACTTTTCACAGGGGCCATTTTACAGCATAATTTACTCCAAATTGCATTGATTTTACTGCTTGTAGCTCTGTACTATACCAGACCAATGTAGTGACTGACCAGCTTATACTTCTAGACATTTTTGTTGTAAATTGTTGTAGATTTGGGGAGAAAACAAACACACATGCTTGTGAATTGGATTTTCAGAAGTGTACCTGTATTTTTAAGCTTGAATCCTGCTTAAAAATACAGGTACACTTCTGAACCTGTAGAGTTCAGAGGAACTTGGGACTCTTCAGCATTGTGTGTGATGGACAGTTCTTGAACCTTGGGGACTTCACTGGTTTTTTTGCTCTTCTGCTGTCCCAGAGCAAAATCAGTTTCCTTTTCAGAAAGGGGAAGCTAATATTTATGACAGCTACCAAATTTTCCAACCTACTGGGAAAAACTATTGGGTCAAGTCCAGCTTTAGCTTTAGTCAACCTGTTGTGAGCACTGTACTACAAGCTGTTCATTGTGTCCAAAAGCACAACTACTGATAAAGGAAAATATTCATGAGGAAGCTTCTGCAGGACAGACTAGCACAGGAATTGTGGCTTCAGCATCTCACTGATCATTTATTGATGCAGGGAATGGCTCTCTCTGCAGGTTCTTAGCACACACTGGTGCTGTACCATGGTGTAGATGTCAGCACTTGTCCACCTGGACTTTCTCTTCTCCCTGAGGTCCCTGTGTTAGCCAAAGGTGAGTCCCAGCACGGCTGTCACCAACACCATGGACACACTGCTGGGTCAAATGGACTGCTGCTTCCCAGAGGCAGCTTGTCATTGTTGTAGTTGTCTACAGATCCAAGTTAGTTTGCTTATTTTCTTTAAAGAGTGTCATTCAGCTCTCCTAGAAAGGACAGAGAGAAAAGCCACATAAAAAATATCTATGCTGCTGTTAATGTACTCCTTCTCAGGCCTCTGACCTTTCTCACCAGGAGGGTTTTCCAAGCTTTGTTCCAAAATACAGATCTGTATTTCCCTGAAGTACTGAACAATTTCCACCAGAGGTCTCTGTCTACTAATAATTCCAGTCTGGTAGGCTTGCTTATGCACTGCAAGGTTCCCAAGTCAGTGTTAAGCTTGTTTCTTCACAGGAATAAGAAACAAAACCAGGATTTCCCAAATCTGAGTGCCTGGGAAATCATCATCTACTTTACAGGGCAGTAATACCCATCTGTTACATACACAGAGATTTAAAAAAAAAGGTTTCCTTATATAAGTTATTTAAATAACTCTCTTGAGCACATGTAGCCTATCAGAACCAACGTTTCAATGAATTTAAGAATTAAGAGTGCTTCATCAGAGTTCAGAAACTGTAAATATCATGCTTTTACATGCAAAACAGGTAAGTTAATTTGAAGCAAGCAAAATAAACTTCTATCTTAGAGTGTACTGTGATCCCTAACTTGATATATAACTATGCTCAGGGGGAACTGCTCCAAGAGACATTTAGCTTTCAGGCTACAATATCTTTGCATCTCATCTGGCTTTAATACAAGTGTACCATCTGCTTATGAAAAAATTATTTATTTTTATGCCTACATAGCCCTTCCTTTATTCTATTTACAAATCTACTTCACTCTATGGGATGCACTCAAAAAATGCAGGGTGCTAAAAATAAGGATTAAACATTTCTGCCTTGAGGTCTGGTCTCTAATTGCTCTGTGCATCACCTCAATTTACTAAGAAACATTAAGAAGTCTCAAAGAGAGGCTCTTTTGAAGCTCAAACAATATTATCAGGGTGGGGCAAGTTCCCTTCCCTCACCTGAGGAAAGAACCTTACTCCTCTCTGTGCCAAGCCATTTGCTGGTGTTTTGTTATGGCAGAGGATGGTGTGACATGAGAATCTTGCAGCAGAACCACCACGATTTCCCCAGCTCACAGTAGAACCACACCACCTGCTCGTGTGGCACATTCCAGTCAATGTGGTACAACAACAAAATGCTGCTAATGGCTGCTCACCCTGAAATCACTCCAAACACATCCTGGTGTAGTCTTTCAACTGAGATGTGAAAGGCACACATTCCTTTCATCTCCAGCTGTCCAAAAGCCACAGTTCCATATCTGAAATTGAAACAAGGCCAGTGACCAGTCTAGCACATCTGTGTCACCACCAGCAGCTTCTCTAAAGAGAAGACCAATGGACAAATACCATGGGAGCATGTGCAAGGTCTGATCCTACCCAGCTCAGTGGGGTGACTCACAGTAGTAGTTTTTGTGGGGAATGCCTGAAGAGTTACAAGCCAATTTCTTAGCAGCTCTTCCCCATGTCATAAAACATACCATTACTATATGCTAATGCCATATACATACATGCATGCTCTCAGCCCCTTCATTTCTGCAAAATATTACAAGTTGGGGCATTGAAGCAGTACTGGAAGCTGCAAATATTGCACTGAGAAAAATACTGAAAACAAATTCAGCCTTAGAACACAACAAACAACAGATGTAAGATGAGAAAAGGTATTAATGCTCTTTGCAACACGTGGCACAAGGCCTACAACTTACCTTAGATGAGGAGCAAAATTTACTCCAACCTACAACAGAACTCCTACTGGAGTTAAGGTGGCATTATATGAAAAGATTGTAGGCTGAATTCCAAGAGCACTGTAATTCTTTGTTTAGCTTTGACTCACTCCCTTCTGTTCATGCACAGATAGCAGAAGGGGTATTTATTGGATGAACAGACTGATAATGTGCTCACTTACTCAGTGTCCTCTGCTATAACAATCCCTTTGGGATTAAGTGAAAGAGGAGGAACTGCTTGTGATTTAGGACAAGGAATTTTAACCAAACAGCAGAAAGTTCCACTGTGTCTCAAACTGAATATTTTAGTCAAATCAATGCCTGCACCTGTCTTCTGCTTGTAATTCACCATGAGACAGAAGTCCCTTGGTAATCTGGTAGAAATTCTTGCAGTTCTTTGAAAAAAATTACTTGTAATTCAGTAGTTCTTTGATTTACAAACTCTGGGTAGAATTTGATTCATGTTTAGTTCTCTCTTTTCCAGCAATTACTCACATTCCACCTAAAGCTGATCCTTGTTTTGTTAGTATTGTCTCTGACTTAAGATGGTATGTTCATTTTTTTGGGGAATGCACCATAATCTTACTTCTCCTTCTACCTTGCATTTAGCTGAAGAAATGTGGTGAGATGACAGGCAGACCTGGCTATCAGGGTTCCATTCCAGTTCTGATACTTTGCAGTTTGATTCTTTCCTCCTAAACAGCTGTTGCAGGCCTGGATGACATTGAAGGTACAGCTCCTTCCTCTTTCTGCTCTGCCAGAGCATGTTATAAGTGAAAAGCCCTGGAAGAAGCTACAGAGAGAGGATTGTCTGGGAACAACACATATTTAATTTGGAGCTATGGATGTAAAGAATTTCTAAAAAGTATCTAAAAGTCACAACAGTATCAGAGATTCCATCTGAGGAGACTGTCCTTCCCTTCTCTAAAGCCAAGGACATCAATATCCTGCTTTAGGCCGACAGTCACAAAGACTACTTAATTACAGCTTGAAAACTCTGCAGCTTTGACCCATATGATGGACCAGAATAAAGAAATGTCTCCGCTAAGAGATGCTTTGGTCCTGTTTTGTGTCCCAAAGAGACTCCTATGTTCACTTCATGTGAAAGAAGCAGAAAGATGGAGGAACTTTCTGTCCTTGTTTAGTCTCTAAATAAGAGTAAGGTTCCTCCTTTCCTGCTGCTCTAAAATTTATGGCCTTTTAGTAGCCTGCAGCTACCTTCAAGAAAATAAAATAAGGCAAGAATAGAAGCAGATGATGAGACATAATCTAACCAGTGAAAAGGTGTTGTCTTTTTAGGAAAATTCTTTCATAGCAGAGAGGTTCACACCCATCTTACCATGTATCTTTTCCCAACATCTATCCTTTTGCTTTACATCTACTATAGCAAAACATTTGCAAGTGTCCTTCTACTGAGAGAGATTGCTATTGGCCTGGGAAAAAAGACTTTTTCCCCCTAGATATTGGCTTCAGCAAAAATACACACTCATTATGTGAGAGCAGAATCTGAGAATAACACAAGACAGAAGTGCACAAATTATCCAAGAGCTTCACTTATAAACTTTGAATGTGCTCCAGCTTTTAACAAAGTACAAGAAAACAAAAGAAAAAAAGCTCAACAATAGCAAAAACATTGCCAAACGATTTGGGAAAATGTCTCGCTGCTCTCATGTGAGCAATGAGATTAAATTCTTTACTCTCAGTTTTTGAAGCCACAAACATTAAGACCTCAGCAAATATTCCAATACTTTCAGAAGAAGAGAACTCATATTTATTGTACCTGTCAGATATTGGGCATAATGCTGCCATTATTTAACTGTTTAACAAAACTGAGGTCCATTAATTCAGTTACCTGCTGGTATGAAGTCCAGGCTTTTGACTGATGAGACACTGTAATTCTATCAGTCCCTGTCAATTCATGCATGATGAGGTTGCACAGACAGCATTCATTTTTTTAAAATTAAATAATATACTTTTGCTGTGTGCTGCTACTCAAAGATAGCACTCTAAAAGTGAGAGTCACTTTTTCAGGGCAAAAGGCCTGAGGAAATAGGAAGGCCATGATCTGATTATGTGAATAATCTTTCCTAGTGTCACAGTCCACATGAGAAAGATGGTGCAACATGGTCCTTGAGTAAGGATGCAACACTGGGCTTGGTTTTCATACTGTAAACAACAGATAAAAATGGAATACTAACAACACTTGGAATTATAATGCCTTATCTTTTGGGCTGGCTGCGTGGTGGAATATGATGATGAATATCTGCGCTTTCCCAAATCACATTTATTGTATTGATGTGCTGGTGGCACTAATTTCTCTAAGCTTGGGTCCTTTTTCTCAATTAGCTTTAGATTCTGTAAGAATTCTCAGGACTAAAAGTAAAACCCCTTTTTTTTCATTTAATCAAATTATAGTTCTGAAGTTTTACATTGGTGCAAAGAAGCCACATAGCTGCTAAGAAGAGTACAGAACTTTGTACCAAGATCCTAGATTGGAAAAGGGGGATGAAAAAATCATTGCCTCATACACAGCAAAAACCTCAAAATTCACCCAACCCAACCATACTGTGGGTGCATTTTAAGCCCTGAGGTTTGCCCTGGGTGCACGCCCTTGTATGCATTAAGGCACTAGTCCTTAAGGCACAACAAGGCTCTAAGTCGAAACTTGCACCAGGACAGACACAGGGTCACCCACCTGGATCCAAAAACTTGGACTATCCTGCAGGTCAAACACAGCTCCTATAAAGCTTACAACTGTCCTGAATATCCACTTACCCCTAGCTGCTTCTTCCATATGGTAACCTCCTTCTGCTAGCGTAGCAGAATGTAATTATTGTAAGAAGAAGAGCAACAAAACAGCATTTAAACTGTCCTTGTGACTCAGCCCTGGGCCTTCAGAGAGGTTGCAAGGCCAGAACTCTGGGGAGGGAGCATTTTCTTTGCAATGTATGTTTCACTTGAAAGCATTTTCTGTATGCAGAATTTAACATTTTTATCTTCATTTCAAATGCCCTGAGACTCTCCTTTGATGTTAAGTTAGGAAAAAGGTGCACTCAGCTGTTCACAGAATTTGTGGAATTTTGGGATTTTCTACTTGCATTCATGTTACAGCACATCCATGAAAAAGTCGTGATTTAATATGAAGATATAATCTGTAAATACAAAACAAGAAATTGGAAACCAGAAATCTTCCCTTCTAGAAAAGCATCACTACTTCATAAGGTACTCTAAATTTCAGAAGCAGGGTGCCAAGTAGGGTGACATTGCTTGTCTGCTCTGCTAAACCATGTTCTGCAGAGATTGCTGGGATAGAGCGTGCTCACTTTAATTTGCAGGATTCTTTGTGGTATTTATATTAGTGCAATATTTGTTGATGTAATGTCATGATGGTGGTCTTCTGTCCAAATCCAACATGTAATTAATGTGATTAAAACCACAACTTCTCAAAGAAAATTTGGCATGCATTTCTAGAAGAATATGCAGACTTCTTGTGTTTGTAGTACATATCTGAATGCAAATGCATGTGTTTGATTTCCCCTGAGTGCTGTGTGAACAGTTATTATTACTGACCTGGAAATTATTCTACTTTCCCTATTTGACTATTGTTTTTGTCTGGGTTAATGCATCTCTGAAACCAGATGTGCAACACTGGATATATTTCCATTACTTAACATGGTCATGGGTATTTATTATCCTGATGTTTGAGGCAGTAAAAGTTGGTTTGTGCTGCCCACTCCCTCCACGATCTTGGTCTGGTACAATGACCAACAGGCCTCACAGGACAAAATGCAGGGTGCTGTAAGGAATCCATGTCAATGAGGCATTGCCTGGGGTATTACTGCTATGAAATACTTGAAACAAAAGGAAAGAAAGTTTAGATTTTAGTTCTCTAAACCATGCCTCTATTAGATTTTACATAGGTATCTACCATATGGCAGAACCAGCATCACCTCCTGTTGTTAGCAATGAAAAGGTTGCTCTGGCCAGTTCTAATTCCAGCCAGAAGAGTGCAGCAGGATATACCTGTGTTGAACATGTCCTCACAGGCCAGACCCAGAAAATGGCCAAAAATTTTTAAAATATCACCCACTCCCTACAGTAATAGCCTGACATGTAAAACAAAATAAATGCCAGTTAACAACAAATTGATTTCTTTCAGTCAAAGAGAAGGGCAATAGAAAGAAGAGGATAATTGACCAAACAGTGGCAACTGCTCCTTAACTCTAAACTCAGTAATTTACATTGCTATAAACAAAAGACTAGTAATGGAGGAAGTGTTTGTTTGTGA
This sequence comes from Anomalospiza imberbis, assembly GCF_031753505.1. NCBI lineage: Eukaryota > Metazoa > Chordata > Aves > Passeriformes > Viduidae > Anomalospiza > Anomalospiza imberbis. Next base: position 9,637,830 of record NC_089693.1, on the reverse strand, counting down.
ATACTGAAGATTTTTAAAGAATAAATTAGACTAGGGGAATATAACATCATGCAAGATCTACATTTGCAATAATCCTCTATGGGGACACAAAAAGGGTTTTATGGAACCAGATTCTTAAATGTTCTGCAATATCCCAGTGTACACCCAAGCCTTTGTGTTACTCTCACAGTTTTCTTATGAGGTCAAAAACTACTGCTCTGAGTGTGCAGTAAAATGCATTTGCAGATCTTTGCTTAATTTTAAACAGAAAGTTAAGAGTTATGGCTGGAGCTTTCATGCCAACCAGCTCAGTTACCTGTAGACAGCCTTCCCCTCCTCTGCATGAAGAGCTCACACCAGAACCATCTTACATCTGCTCAAGGGCACTAGCAAGAGAGCAGAGTGTGTGTAATGCAGTGTTGGCAGCTCCATGTGAGAACAGGCACTGCTTTTTGGAGTTTTGTTTCCAGCTGAACTGCATGCTCTGAATAAGGGGGAAACCTCCATCCCTTTATCATAAAAAGATAAAGATACAGAGATACAGGTTAGATACAGGTTACAAAGACACATGCGAGGAACTGACACTGCTTTCCTACTGTAGCCTTAAAGAGGTTTCTTCAGACAATCATAGCAGAATACAGGAAAAATAAGGTAGAGAAGCATTCCCAAATGCAACAGGGAAAAGTGTAGGAACAGAGAAAACAGAAATTTTCCCATTCATTTTAACATGCAGATATTCCTCCTTTTCTGCTTCATATCCCATGCACTGGCATCATCCACTCATTGGCAGTAGCTGTTCATGCCTGCATAGCTTTCAAAATGGGTTCTTCTCCATTCAGTTCCTATTGTTTTCTCCAACAAAGAAATATCTTCTCCCTTTCTGCCGCAAATAATATTCAAGAAGGAGCTCTTCATCGAAGATTCTCTCTCTGTGGATGGTGGTAACCAAAGAAGTGCACAACTTCCACCCACAATAGTAACAGTACTCCATACACTCCTTCCCCCTTTGGAACCACCCCGTGGCTGCTCTCCAAATTACACTGCCCCAGTTTCATGCTCAGCTACTGCTCTTCATTCTTGTTTGTGCAAGGTGAAACGGAGAAAAAGAAACACAGAGACTGGAGAATTTCATCAAACTCCACAGAAGTGAGAAAAACCTCTGTGCACCACTGCCCTTCACCTCCCCTAGAAAGGATGGAGATGAAACAGCTGAAGGATAAGGATGGGCATAGCAGAAGCTCTAGCTACACTGCCCTTTGTAGTCAGAGGGTGAGGGTGTTTTGTGCTAAAGCAGAGGGAGGCAGAGTGCTGGGAAAGCTAAGTAGACGGTTTCACTCAAAGGAGTTTTTTCTGGATATGCTGAGGAAGGCAAAGGGGCTCACAATCTAGAGGCCATTGCAAAAAGTGGAAGCTCTGCACATAGCTCTTTCTGAAGACAGAGAAGCCCTCATTTTTGTAGATATCATTACCAAACCTTGCATAACTTTGCACAGGATAGCTTTAGGCAAGTTGCTGGCTTGGAGCACACTCCCTCGGAGCTGCTTGCAGCCTGAGGAGCCTGCGTGTACCTCTCGCTTGCACATGGCCTCTCTGCTCAGGAATCCAACGTAAGGTTTATATCATCCCACACAGAGGTGCAGATGTTGGCTTCCCAGAGCAGCAATAACATGTCTCCTTTCCAGTAAGTTATGTTGTTTTCCTAGCGTCTCCTCTGAAGTCACTCTGGCTGCTCCTGGTTCTTCCACATCTCTATACTCCATACACTCACACGTTCTGTTCTCTTTGAGAATTTTTGGCTGGAGACTGTTGGAATGTCATAAGGCATATCTGTCCATATTTTGAACTTGACTAAACTGGCCAAGCTCACTCAGAGCCAGTGTTTTATATCTAGGCAGGATCTGTTTCATGCTCTCTTACCAGCAAAGATAACACTAGTACAGTTGTTACACTGGTCATGTAGAAATATTGCCTGCAAACAAATTATTTATTGTGGAGACAGGGGTGTAGAAATTAGTAAAAAATTGTTTTTTCTTTCATAGTGTAACATTCTGACCTGTTTTAGTAAGTTAGCAGTTACAAAGCACTGTAAGCAGCCAACATGGGCCTATTTACTCACACATGTAACTAATGATCCTTGTTGAGACATGATTCCAGTATTATAAGCCCTGTTCTACTAAATTCATTGAAATTGTTCCCAACTTACATTACCATAAATGAGAACAGAATTAGGTTTAACATGAATATGCAGCCCTATGCATATACAGTTTTACTATGTATTGATATATATGTGTGCATAAATCACCTATGCATGAAGGTGATGTTCATATACATATTGTCATTCTCATAAATCAGGAGATTCAAATAAGGTATTTTCCTAGAAGACAGCTTGTATAATGACTATAGTTAAAAATAATAATTTTGGAATTAAAATGAACTCAGGATGAAATCTTTTCATCTGCTCAGTTTTACTGCGGTGCAAGTTGCTCAGTACACACCTTAACAGTAATATATTACTTGCAACTATGGGATTCTCTTTTTTAAAAAATCAGGAAGCCATTGCAGTTTATTGTTGTCACTGAACAAATGTTAGGACTAGCTGTTTCTGAATTTGAAGGGATACAAAGAGAAGGTGAGAACAATCCAGGATAATTCACTTCATCCTTGACAGTCACCACAGTGGCTTTAGGCTTCAGGGAGACTGGGCTTCTGGTTTTGAGAAACACTGGTCTGGGGTAGGATATGTACAGACAGGGAGTGAATAGGAAATGTGTCACACATCTTAAGAACTTACAGTCTGACTCAAAGACTGAAAAAGAGCAAAGAAGAAGCTTCAAAAGTAGAGAGTTCTCTCTCTCTCATTGTATGACAGGGAAGGCTTGAGCTTTTTCTTGTACATGTTATGTCCATCTAGGACCCTTTTTCAAGCAGCCATCAACATGCTTTTCCAAAAAGTGGTAACTAATTCCACAGTCCTGACAGTTTCTCAGACTTGAAAATACTGGCAGAGCATACAGTCATCAATAACTGCCTCTACCTAAATTTGCAAGCTTCTGAAGAGTGGCAGATGCAGGAGTTAACAATAGCAGCAATATTATAAAAATAACACATTTTAGAAATCCCTACACTGAATGAACAGAAACTACAAAACAAGAAGAATAATGACCAAAGATTTAAAAGACTGAAGCCAAGAATCAGCTCACACTTAAAACACATTTGGATTGGTGTTATTGAAAAGATAAAAAAATTCAAAAAAATCATGGAATGATGTTGATGTATTGTAGTCCTCACAGTCCAAATTACAAAGAGTTTTGCTAGAGACTTTGGTAAGCACAAGTTGGACAAATTCTTTCAGTGCTGCACTCAGCAGTCAAAGCAACTTCTCTGCTTATTAAACACAAGCATCTGCAGGCAATAATGGATAGTAATTCACAGTCAGTTTTACCAGTTTAGGGTAGGAGCTACAGTGACACAATATAAAAGGCTACAAATGCTTCCACAAAGCTTTAAACGAGTGCAGAATTAGATGTAATGCTCACCAGAGAGGGACTGTCACTTCACGGTGTTAGCTTTCCTTTGCCTCTTTACAGACCACACAGAAAAGCTGGAGGGTGCTCACAGGGAATAGAGCTGACAGGGCTACAGTTTAACAGGGTGATGTTTCAACAGCACATTTCCAAGTTAGCAACCTCGCATCATCCAAGGACTGCCAAAAGGCAAGGGGAGCCAGGGGGTGAGGGGTGAAGGCAAGGGGAAATTAAAAGCCAGTCTACCTTCAGAAACATGCTTGCTGAGGTTATGTGGAAATTTCTCTAGCCAGCAATCTGTTCAAGAGTTTTCCAGAAGTTTTCCAAGTCATTCAAAGCCGACTCGATGATGCTATGCATACTTAATTCTACTTCAAACTGTCTTGCCCTTCCCTCAAATCAGGGGGACTGCCAGTAAATGCTGCTCTGAACAAAACCTTTGATCCAGCCTTCCTCCTCTTATTGCACTGTTGTCGCCTTCCCAGTTCAAACTCTCATTTCAGCTTGGAAATGATTGCTCTCTTGCAGGCTGAATGGAATACTTATGGGCTGTATCTCAAACTCTAAAGGTGTTTTTAGTTTAGCTGCTTTTCTTAAATCTATGCTTGCTGATTAATCAGAAATTGCTTGTGAACCGTTCTCAAGGAGGACCTGGCACTCTACTTAAAAATCCCTGGATTAAGTCCAAGTAGTTTAGCTGTTTTTTAGGCTTCCCTATTCAATTCAGGTCATCAGACATGTATTTTCAGAACTTGTTTCTCCACTTTGCTGGGTTTTGCAGTGTATAACTTCAGTATAGATTCACTAGAAACAACAGCCTCTGGTTTTGCCACAACTCTTTTTAAAGTACTTAGAAAACTGGGGCTATAAAAACAGATCCTTTACCCTCTATTCAAAATAGATTTTTGCAAATACTCCTGTAAGCTCCAGGACACTCACTGTTCCAGAGGGACATAGATTTGCTACCACAAACTACTCAGAATACCTGTGTTTTGAAACTGGAAGATCGGAGTGACTACCCCCAAGTGTGCACCTGTGCCTTCTCCTCTGGAGTCACAGAAAGATGACAGGATCTAGTTTTTGAAGTTCTTGTTTTCTAAGGGAGAAGAAAAAAGATAAAAATAAAAAAGGAGCAACATACTTAAGTAGCAAGAGTGGGCATGCCAAGGCCCAGTTCAAATCTTAGGCAAAGATTTGAGCCCCCAGCTGCACATACTCACAGATTGCAGATGTGAGCATCTCTGGAACTGAGCCCCAGCCAGGGGAAGCTGCTTCAGCTCTCCAGACTGACTCTGAAAAGCTCCAAAAATAATGGTACTACTATTCTGAAGTGAAGTTACTTCCTTCAACATCTGTGGTGAATATGTGATACGGGCTGCTATAAGCATCACACGTATTTAAAACTAACAGGAGATGTCAAGGCTTGGTCCAGCCACATTGTGGTCATTAGGAGGCGGGAGCTACACAAATGCTTCATGAGATACATATGCTGCTCTAGGGGTACTAAGGGTTAGCCTATTCTGAGAAATCTTCCATCCTGTCCAGATTTTTGAGAAATAACCCTTCCAAAAAAACCCCCACCAAACCCTTCCAAAGTATAAAGAATAAAGAGGGCACAAAATATCTTTCAGTGTAGATCTCAATGATGAGATTACCTTCTGTTTAGCTGACAGCTTTTAAACGAACTCCTACCCTTGCCTACTGCCTACTGCACAAAGAAAAAAAAAATCAATAAAATATCTGACAACGTTTATTACATTACCTCTAATGGCTCATTAATATAATGACACTACCTTATTATGGAATAAATTAGTACCATTGTCAAACCAGTGCTCTCTACAGACAGAGAATTTCTTTTTTGAAAACAAAAATTGAGAATAGCAGTATTTTTAAGCAAAAAAGCCTACTTTTCTGAATCAACCAGAGGCATTATTATTGGTTTTTATTAACACATACAAAATTATTAGGGTATACAAATGTGGGGGTTTTTTTTGACACAGTGAAAACTAAGTAAATGGGCATTACATTTGTTTACATCACATTTTGTTTCAAAAAACCAGTTAATGATTAAACAAAGAGGTTTATATATATATGTATATATATGTATAAAAAAGAGCTTGAAATAGCTGGATAACAAGTAATTGATTTATACTATCAAAAGGCTGGGAGCAATTGTGTCTCCTGTGATTGTGCCCTTAGCTTTCAAACTATGACCCCCAATGATAGGAGTTTCTACTAAAAATCCAAAGAAAACAACAATGAAAAAAACCTCAACAAAACAAACACCACTCTACTCCCCCCAAAAAAACCAAAACACCGATTCCCCCAGAACACAAAACCTCAAAGCAATGGCACAACTTTCCGCAGGCTAATATTTTTTCCTGATGGCTTCAAGCACAAATGCATTATTTTAAATATCACATAAACCTACAGTAAATTAAAAAAATAGAAGATTACTTTGCACAATGCATGGAAACCATTTCTAGTGAGCACAAACATTTACAACTGTGTCATTTTTTTCCTTGCATAACCCATACTCACACACAAACCAGGTTTCAAAAGAATTGGTGAAATAATCAGTCCACATTTGTTTCTTTTATACAACATGAAATGGTTACAATACCATAGTATTTTTTAGAATAAGTTAAACATCAAGACATATGGCAATAGCATTGTACTATTCTTTCTACATACATAGGAAATCCTGAATTTCAGTCTATTTTCATTCAGTCACAAAAATGAAAAAATACTAAGATCCAGTTATACTGGAAAACTAGACTAGTTCTAGAAACCACAAATACTGTAAGCACTTTGGTATAATATGTACAGATTGTGCTGTCAATGTCATGCTTGCATACTAGAATTGATCAACAGATTTCCACTGGTGGAATAAAGTAAAAAAGGTACTGTAAGACTTGCTTTCTTATTTCTTTTCCTTTTTGCAAATGATTGAAAAAGGACACACCACAAGTACACACACAGCATTTGTAAGATGTGACTACAAATTAAATATTAAAGTGTTTTTAAATACAATGCAAGGCCAGTCTTCTTAAGTGCATAGAAAGTAATGCAGAATACTGTTACAGGGGCAACCTCAAAGATATGAAACATTTTAACAGATATTGAACAAAGTTCTTATAAAAAAAAGAGGTGTGAATGAGAATACGCATTCTTCTATAGTTACAAAGATCAACACATGTTATCCCCCACTGGTAAGAGAAAATAACTGCTGCATCATAGAAGGTGTATCTACTGCATCCATTTTATCACTTTCAGAGGCTTAGAATTGCACTCTCCAACTCCTAAGCAGTTTGGATATTTGTTTGGGTATTTTTTTCTTTTTTTTTTTACCTATTTTTAACAAAAAAATTCTCTTTCTGAAAGTAGAACTCAAAAAGTGCATTTTAAATTAAAGGGCTTATTCCCCCCCTTATTTTATGGATGCATTTGCTATAGTTTAGAAATTTTAGCTTAACCTATTCATTCTTTCTACCACTAAAATTTATCAGAATGTCTCAGATTTATTCAGGCTATTCTGCCAACAAGTTAAGTAGCCCCCTTTCCTGCAAAGCAAATGGTATTAAATTCTAAGAAATCCAAAATACTGTAATCTTTACTGAAGTGAATTGCAAACTTAAAGAGTAAGGACTGCAGGATTTTCAGAAGATTTGGACTTTATGCAGTTTTCCCAAATTTGTATTTTCTCCTTTGGATTTTGGGATATAATTAAATACATATATTCTCCTCTACTAACACAGCAAGTCAGCTTCAGACTAACATCTCAGGAATGAAATGGCAGCCTCAAAATTCTCAACCCAACCAGAGGAAACTCACCCCAATCATTACTCATTTCTTACACAACACAACAACCCATTTAACATGTAAACACAAGCAACAATGGTTCTCATTTGACGCTCCTATTGTGGCAAGTAATACTTCACAGGTATCAGAAACACTTTAATTAATGTCTCCCTATTTCCCCCATTTCTAAGATGCCTTCTTTTCCCTACAGAAGTTTTAGCTGTTCAACATCAAACAATTGCACAAAAACTACAGCACCAAGCTTTGCTAACTGAAACTGCTGGAGAGCACACACAGGAGAAAAGAATTTGTGGTTGTTGAGTGAACTAGAAGTCAAATGAGCTTAAATAAAACTAATGTTAACACATTCCTTAATTGAAATGATTAATTCTTAGCAGAAATAAATTAAGATCAGTCTGATCTTACTGTAAGCTAGTTGGTGACCCAGCCAGACTTTTGTGCAGATTGGGGTTTTGACTGTGCCTGTTCCGACTGCGAACAGATGAAAACATCGTGTTGCAACCTGGGACTTTGCATTTGTGGAGCTGGCGGAGATGCACAGTTTTGTAATGAGCCCTGAAAGTTCCTTTATTACTGTATGTTTTCTGACAAATATGACAAGTTATTGGCAAACTGGAAGGTAAGTTGATAAAGTTTTGATTAGCTTTCTCAATTAGAGTACAGTCTTGGTAGAGTTCATCATTGGGCATTAGGCTGGGTCCTTCACAGCTTTCATCACTATCATCCAAGGGCATGGTGCATATTTCACTTCCTCCGTCAGAATCCCAGGAAGAATGAGCACTGCTTTCAGATTTAACGCTGGAAGTAGTGCTTAGGTCCAGAACAGCTCCATCATTTAATGGATCGTATCCATAACTCTCAGAACAGGGTTCTGCAATTTTGCTCATTGGAAAAATGTAGCTGCCTGTTCTGTTCATTCCTTTGAAGATTACAGAAGTACGTCCAACGTGTTGTTTTAAAGAGACATCTTGGCAAAACTCCTTAGCCATGTCTTTCAAGAGGTATGTTGCATTGAAATGGTTGTTGAATTCCAGTGTATCTTTAGTCAGAAGTTTATGATGAAGATTTAGGTTTGAACTATGTCTAGAAGAACAAAGACAATCTTAGCAAGAAAGTGTTTCACCTCACTTAACAGCTGTTTCATAATGATCATAAACAAAGAAAGGGAAAATCAATATTTAGTAGCATGCATGAATTATATACTTCAGATTTGACCAACTACCACACTGGGAGTGCACATGGACGATTTACACATGTGAGTGGGTTTCTGAACTTGCTTGCACTGGCATATATCAAATTCTATGCAATAACTCTACAGCAATCACCTGCACTGGGGGTAGCTGTCTGCTCTACTAGATCTAGTGCTAAGTCTAAAAAAGGTGGGGGACAGACTAAAAACCTGTAAACTGAAATGAGATCAGAGAATGGACTGAGGTGGGTAAGAAACAAGATTCTTTCCCAATGGACAAAGCAGGAAAAGATTGACATCTGAATCTGCAAAAAATGTTGATGATCTCATGTACTGCAACCATGTCCAGGATGCAGCTGTACACATCAGTACAGAACCTTTTCTTGACAGGAGTTTCCTTGAAAAAGGAAAATCAAATTATATGCAACCTGCAGTTTTCAAATGGGCATCTCTGGGTTCAGTTTAAAGCCACCAAAACATACAGAATCACTCCTCACTGAATATTATCAATCAGCTCACTGGGAACTTACAGGCTCTGTCTAGAAGGCTGAGTTTATTGTAATACAAACAAAACATTTGTCTTTCTCTTTGCCATCATGGTTTAAACAGAACCATGAATTGTTCAAAAAGGCACACAAATATTTAGCACTTATAGTCACACTACTCTATGTTAAAGTCTAGAAACTTCTGCAAAGCTGCTATAAATAACTATTGTTTTGTACAAAGCTTGTAAAATGTCTTCTGACTTCACTTGCCTTTTTTTTTAACCCATCTTCCAAAAGCACCTATGTGAAAACTTATCTCAACATACTGGTGTGGGAAGGAATTTGTGGCATGTGAATGCAAATCTTACTGCTGGCCTTCTTTCCTGTGGCCCATATCACAATTACAGTAGAGAGGAATTCACATCTGGAAAGATGCAGGCAGCAGGGTATGAAGCCCTGCCAGCAGCAGATGAATCTGTGCATCTCAGATGCAGCGGCCAGTCCTCAGAGACCAGCTCATCCTCTCTGGATTGCATCAGCTGGCTCCAGCACTCCTAGCAGATTACAGACAATCTAAACCTCGTGTCACTCTGAACTACTATCCAGGCATGCTTCCTGCAGCCAAAAGCTGCTCTAACATCCCTACACACTTGGTAAACTTGTAACACTTTGCACTTGAATAGGTTTGTTACCGATCACTGACCACTTCAGATACATTGCTGATGGTCAACAACAAAGCTTTGGCTCTCGTTCCTCAGTTTATGTGCATAATAGGCTGAAATAAAATGAATTACACCAATAGAGTACTGAAACGAACATTAAACTGAATCAAGTGCATGCTTTAGTTTATAAATTAGTATTTAATCTCACAGAAAAGCACTACTGATATGGGTAAACACCAGATAGTGTTAGTTTGACTACCACTGCATAAGGTTAATTTTGGGCTGACACACATTAATTTTGCTTTTCTTATGGGCTTTTTCTCACCAGTCTGTTCCAAATCCTTGAGTAAAGAAAGGACAAAGGCAAGTAAAGATTTCCTAAATTGACCTCATTGCTTTTTCTTTAAAAACACTGTATACATTAAAATATACATGAAAGTATATATTAAACATGTAAGTCCACACATGCATCTACCGGAAAATTGCTGAATTCATGCCCTTATGGCCTTCCCTTTATGTACTAAAGTATTCTTTCAACTACTGCAGTCTTTATCAGCTATAAAATTTTCATAGCTTTATTTAATACCTTGTAGTCCTGTGGAAATGTTTATTTCAATAGATTTTCATTTCAAGAATGTTCTGATAAGTTATCATACCTGTTATACGAGGATACACAGAAAATATTTGTAGGCTCCATTCCTCAAACACTCATTTTAATTTCAAATTAGGCTCCATTGTGATGGAAAAATAAATACAATTTTGTTTATAATTTTCTTACCTGTCTCGACTTCTACGAGAAGGGAAAGCAGCATTACAGCCCTCAACTGTGCAAATATGCATTTCTTTGAGATGTACATTTTTGAAATGCATTTTTACACTGTAAGGGTTTTTAAAAGTCTTCTTACAGATGTCACAATGAAAGCGGCTTTCTTCCTTCTGAATCCCTAGTGCATGTTGACTGACATGATCCATATCTTTAGAGTCTTCAAAACAAGGAATGGCAGCACCCCTGTTTGACAAAGTGCTGAAAAAGCCCCCGGTCAGCAAGTGGTGTTGCAATTCAGGGCAGTCATTTTTAGGAATCCTGTGCTTTGACTGCTCTTTAATATACATGGGGGGTTCAGTCATTGGTTTTATAACATCACTGTGGTGGTGTTTTGGATCTTCATATATAATCTCATGGGAAACTATTTTTAATGGTTGGTTTTCTTCTGGTTTAACCTCTTTCTCACAGTGTTGCAATTCATTCTCAGAGATATCCTCGATGTATTTGTTATTTGGTGCAAAGACAGATTCAAAATACTTTGGGCCCTCTACCCCAGAGAGAGATTTCCATGAATTACCTGAATGGGGGTGCTTTTCCACCCTGTCGGTCACCCGCTTCTCTATCTTATGCTCACAGGTCTCAAGCTCTCCATCGCTTACCCCCTGCAGGCGTGAATCATCTTCAGAACTGGCAACATCGCTACTTTCATTGGGTGTCTCAACAGCTTCTTTCTCTATCTTAATGGGCATACTGGACTTACGAGACTTCTTCTTGGGGAGCATGTCAAATGGCAATTCATTGGAAACAAGCTGCTCTGGTATTGAGGAAGAAACAAGAGGCAGAGAAGGAAGAGTACCTGGAGTATTGGCAAGCTCAGCTGGTGTGACTGGACTACGGTAAAAAGGAAGAACAGGCTGTACTGTCTTCAGGTTTGGAAAGAGGACACCATTATGTCCAATACTGGAAAATCCAGCCTGGCCTTTTGAATCTGTACAAGAGCTGGCATAGCTGGAAATAGTTCTGCTATCCGGAGTTAAAATTGTGAATTCTGTCCTTTTACTATCTCCAGGTCCAGCAATGGTCAAACCATTTCTTAGATCTTTATCCCTGTTATTTCTGTTCATTGGCATATGGAGTCTGGGGTTAGGATTTGCACTATGACGATTTCGACTACGCAATGAGCTAAACACCATATTGCAGCCCTCAATGGTGCATTTATGCTTTATCTTCAGATGAACAGCATTGTAATGTATTTTCAAAGTACCTTTATCATAAAATGTTTTTTCACATGCAGTGCAGAAAACACGCCCTTTCCTTGGCCCAGCATTTTTTTCAACAGATTTCATTTTGTTTTCTGGTGATAGTGCTGTCATTTCAAGCTTGGCTGCTGTATTATGTGAACTGGAATCACTTAAAAGGGCATCATCTTCTGTTTTAGTGATATCTGGACCATTTATGCTCCTCTCATTTTCAACTTGAAATGGTGCAGAACTAGAAGTTAAGAAACTGCTTTCAGAAAATGGTATCTGAAGATCTTGTTTGGTTTCGTTGCTATGGTCTTGACCTTGCTCAATCAAATGTCTTTCTGGTGGTGAACCTATCAAAGGTGGAGGCACTGGACTGAAAAACTGAAACGGCAGCATGAAAGCCATGTTATTTACAATATTCTCAAAGGGATGAATGTTGGTGGGACTCATTTTGTCCAAGGAAGCAGAAAAATTAGGGCTGTGTGGATTGCAGCTCTCAATGAATGCCCTAATATCCAAATTGGCAGTTGGTGGTGGTATTATGATCGACTGTCCTTCTTTCTCTTGAATTGCCATTAACTCTACAATGGACTTAGTTTCTCCAAAGCGAAGGAACTGCTGCAAAGTAGCCAGTTCTTCTTCAGTGGTCATTATGCTCCAGTGATCCAACACCTTTCCTGAAGCATCCTAAAGCCAAAAATATTTAAATGAGTTAGACATTAGTTAAGGCAAACAAAAAACACTTCCCCTCAAATCTCGCATGTTTTTCAGGGACTAAAATTTATTCTCTAGCAAAAAATTAAAAACATTCCATTTAATGAGATTAATGTGAATTCTGTGATAATTTCTTCCAAATTTTATCACATTGGTGATATTATTTCTTCCTGAACTGACAATAATACTTTCCAATAAACTATTTTTTTGCACAAAAATTAAGACACGTTATTTGAACAACAGATAGTATCCTGTAAGCATAGGCAGGAGAGATGGAGCAATCAGACCAAGATTTAGCTCCTCATTTAAGTCAAGTATTCTTTCATAGCAAGTTTAATAATCTTCCAAGCAACTAAGATCAGAGAACAAATGAACCTATATTGATCTATTGCCAGTTTTCACAGAGCACAGCTGTAATTACACTAGTGTTGGAGTTCTTTCAAACTCTAGCTATGCCTAACTTTTCCCAATAACTACAATAAATATTTTATCACAGAACATGTATTTGATGGCCTACTGAGATTTTTCACAGTGCATGTAAGAGTTTCTAAGATGATGAAGAACGTAACATTATAAATTTTTCATGTGATAGAGGTTCAAGGTAATTGATTCCATATTTTTAATCCTAACACTAAAAAGCAAGATTATCAAGACCATTAAATATTGATTCATGTCATAATGTAAGATCATAATGTTACTTTACATAAAAGGTAACTTCCACAGCAGCAAGGACTAACATCAGTGTAAGCACATAGGGCCAAATACACTCTGGCTGCAGCTCCAGTAAAGTCGATAGCACTACCAGAGATGAATATTGTCCCTGGTGTTTTAAATAATGGTAAGTTTATTTCTTGATGTATTATTCTGCTGTATAAAAGCAAACTCACTGTTTAAATAATACTGGAACGAGTTCTAAAGCCTTTACTTTGATATTTTACCAGTAACTTTTGATTTTTATTTTTGCTTACCTTTGTTATTAGATTTGAGCAAGTAGAAAGACTTCAATTAAGTCCAACTGAAAAATAAACTAATCACTAGACAGCCACCCTTTCTTTTCTGGCATTAAGCTCGTACAGGTTTATTACTGCCTTTTAGATGTGCCACACAATTAACACATTGTGAACCACTGAGAAGATTAAGATAGAAAACTACTTAACTGTCATACATCTATTTTAAATGCCCCTCTAAATACCTGTAGCACATATCCACGTATATAATCCTGCAGTGTCCAATCCAGAGCATGGAGAATCTGTATCACCTCTTCCTGCTTCAGAACACTGAAAAGCCGATCGAGCAGAATTTTAAGGCGCACAGGAATGGCTTGGGTTCCGTACAACATGAGGCTACTGATATCAAAGACAACATTGGATTGAACTATTTCTACTTGGCTTGATGGGTAGAGGTTTGGAATCCTTAGTTTGCTCAGGGCTGAAAATAAAAATCACAAAATGTAAATAAACTTGAGTCCTGAGAAAGAGAAAATGAAATGCAACTAAGATTAGGGTGGGGGTTGAGGAATGACATGTAATAAAAGCATGTAAAAAGCATGTAATAGTTATGAGGATCCTGAATGATTTTCTATAGATTGTAAAAACAGATATTACCATGTGCTACCCATCCATGCCGGCATTGGTCACATTGTCGCTGATTTATTTTCCCAGGTTTGAAACACTGACAACTACAGTTCACGAGAGTGCACCGGATAGCCTGGAGATCAATGGAAAGCATGATAGGTAATATATAAGCGCCATTCAGAGTGTGCAGATTATACATCTACAGTACCCCCATAAAATCCCCATGAAGACAGAATTAACATACCAACACAGACCTATCAATGTGCAATGTAAGTAATCCAGGCAAAGCTTGAGTTATACAAGGCTACCTCTGCCTGGAAGAGTCAATTCACCAGCAGAAACACTACAGTAATATGGAAGCAGAATATTTAACAATACACATAGCAACACTTCTGTGGATTTATTTAGGCTGAAGCACCTTCATAACAATTATTGTTATAAATTAATAATTCATCTAAACTATGATCCTCATGTATGATCATTTTCTCAGGAAGGTTTGAAAACAAAGCTTAAAGACCCACTTCTCTTGCAGTTTTGCTGGCACTCCATGCTGCAATATAGCAAGTTCAAATGAGCAATGCATCAGCTCTGCACAGATGCCATGCTCTACACACCCTGAATTCACATGGAATATTTGTATTCTGTCAAAGACACAAGAGTTCACTAATGTTCACTAATGTTCCCCAGTAACAAAGTTCACCAAAAAGTACTCCAACTCTTCAAAGACTAAACAATCACATTTTGAAAGCAAAATAGAGCACACAGAACACCAGTTGCACTGTCCAATCCATACATCACTTTACTCTCAACAAGGTCATCTATAATGCAAATCAAATTAGTATTCAGATGTCCCTAATCAAGGGGGTGATACAAACTTGTTTCCTGGAATATATGATTTCTTCTGTATGTGCCCATCTGCTGGACAAGGCAAACAGACAACTTGGAGGTCCTAGTTAAAGCTCCAGAGGGATTTGCTACAGAGCAAAGCTTTTGCAGGATTCTGCACTGCTTGGATCTGGCACTGAGAATAGTTCCTGCATAAACAGAATATTTATTGAGGGAGGGAAAGCAAAGAAATTGATGTGCAGAAAGTCTTCACTGGAATAATAAAGAAAAAGAGTTAGATCATGCAATTGTAAAATGTTGGCATTTTCCTGCTTTTAAATTAATGTTCCCTCCCCTTAGGTTTTATGCAAAATGGGGACTTGACTCCTGAAAATACCCACAGGAAAGTAAGATAAGATTTTAAGAAAAAATGGAAACATGGCATTCCCAAATTTGCACTTCAGAAAACATACAAGGAAGCCTGATTGTCCAAAAACTTGCTATGAAAGATGGATGCAAGAAACATTTAAACTCAAAAGTACATGGCAGAAAGTTAATTTCACCGAGATTTGCAATGGGCATTTCTTTAGACTTGCAGCCTCTGGCTGACTCAGGGCAGAAGAGGACACTGCATACAAAAGGTTACTATAAACAAGCATGTTCATGACATTTGGATGTCTAGTGCTTCACATTAATGGATTTGGAGCGAGATTTTAAATCCATGAGTTACCTTACATGCACATCTCCAAACTGCAGTGACTTGATGCTGAGATTTGCCTGTATTTGAAGAATTGGAACAAGTGGCAACAGGGCTCTTGAAATCTCTGAATCACTTTGCCTTTAATCTTTTAAAGGAGCCGTTGCAAAATTCTGTGTTCTTGAGAAAAGCTCTGTGCTCCCCAGAAAGTCATAAAATACACATCAATACCCTATGCAGTATTGCTTCATTTTAAAGGAGGATGTATTCTCATTTAGATGCTAAAATACTTCCATATAACAATAAAAAGCCATACATTTCTTATGGAAAGGTTGGCGGAAGAAAAGGTGTAGTTGACTGTGGATTCATCTCTACCACAAGATATCAAACAATAATGCAGTTTGAGTCTTCTTCCTCTCTGCATACATAATATTCTGTGACTTGCCTGGACTGAAGCCCTTCCACAGGCAACCCTGCTAGGTTCAGTAAGGTGCAGTGCATTCCATAAATGCATCTTGTACATTCCCTTCAGACAAAATTACAAAAGAGTACTTCCTTTTTCTGCAAGAAGTAACAGAAATCTGCACAATGAAAAAAGCTGTCAGGATGATAAGTTAATTGAGATTTCAAAATTTTTTTCATTCCTTTTCCTTTGGATATGTTCCACAAATCACTGACCTTTAAAACTACTTTTTCCATTTAATTTGTGTACTTGGACAAGAAAGATACACCACACCGAATTTTGCATTTCATAGCTTTCTGTAAGAGCATTCTTCTATATGGTACATACGTTTATTTTGCTTTCCTGTGTACATGTAGAAGACTGCACATGCCAAAACAGCAACAAGTAAAAGGAGGGCATTTTGTTTTACATATATGAAAGCAGCTGTTACAAAGGGAGTAGAGTTCCCTCTCAATCCTAAATATTGAACTGAACCTCTCTCAAGTCACATTATTGCTTCTGCAAACTAGAAGGAGTTAGCTTGCACCCTGCTAACATATCAAAGGTACACCCTCGAATCAAGGATCTGTGCTGACTTAAAAAATTACTTGAAAGAATCCCTAAGAAGAAACGACTGTGATTTTTCAGGTTTTTTAGTACTTCCCTTCATTTGTGCTTGTCACAGCCTGTGTCTCCTAAAGCTTTTCTAGCAACATGTATAATAATATACATAGTCGCAGAATATATAGCAAAGCAAAATGAAGTTCTGAAATAATCCATGAATAACAATTTTAAATTGTCACTGTCCAACTAAAAAAGGTATTTGTAAAATATGCAACTTGATTATCTCCCAAATTAACACATATCAGACTTTATTGAAAAGAAATTTAGCAATACTGCATGAAAATAATACCTTTGTCTTTTCCCCGTTAATCCTACTGTCCTTAATAACCTATTCTAAGGTACTGTAATTATATCAAGTCTTTTAATAAGCTTTATTTTCCCAACAAGTGGAATGTACACACAATTTCATTCTGCAGAACAAAGAAATAACTTTCTGTATTGCATAGATGCAAAGCTTGAAAATTATAATTAAAGGATTGGAAAAGTAGAAGGAAATTACAGTGGAAATTTTTTAAAGTACAATCCTTTCATTCACATAATTATTTAATTTCATTTTCTAGAAACAGAAGGCAGATGGTCTAAAAACCTAAATCTTATGCTATCATCAAGTATCTTGGTATTGTTTTCCAGTCACTCTCTCCTTCACAAATGGATCTTTCCTAATCCATTATCAGACCCACTTTCTTAATTCTTTTAAAAAATAGAGTTGAAAAGACTGATCAAAATGTTCTGTGGTTTTACCAGCATGACCGTGGGAATCTGAATGCTGAACTTTAAATAAAAATGATCCCTCATTACAAGACAGACATTAACCATTAAACTGGTCATTGAAAAGCATCTGACTACTAATCACTGCATCTTAACATGTGCTGTCTGAAAGTCACGCCTGCTCACATCCTTTTTTTGCCAGATATTGATGTGGCTTCAATTATGCTTCAAAAGTTACTGAATGTTTCTTTGCAACCCACTCACAGCCCTCACAGCTAAGGGAAAGCCCAGGCTAATGGGACATACTCATGCTGATTCTGGGTATATAATCAGGCTTCATTTCACAAAGCAAGTTTGAGGAAGTCTCCTGGGACCTATGCTTACTTGCAACATACAACGGGTTTAAAAAAAAAGCAGCAAGACAAGAAGGGCACGATAAGTGTATCCAGTCTCATTCAGTGTTAAGAGGGTTCTGGTTTGACAGCACTTTGGCTTGGGAAATAAATTAAGAAGCAAGGAAATATTGAAGACCTTGTCAAGACCGAGTTGGAGATCTGTGCTCATGCTGGAAAGCTGCTCTGGGTCTCTGCACTCAGCAAGGGCTGCAAGTGCAGACACCAGTAACATGGAAAAGCAAGTCCCAGATTACCCTGGTGCTATTTAACAACAGAAATGCACAGGTTAGCACCCTCACTTTTTGCGCTTTCTGGAATTTAAGAAAAACCCTTGCCTTTTTGCACAAAGTTTCTCCCCACTTTAAGAACTGCTGCTTTTTTTTTTTCAAGCTACTGCCATCACATGAAGAGCTTGAGAGCTTCCCTGCTCTGCTATGAGCATTACTGACAAAATGGTGTTATTGATGTCAGGTTACAGGAATATATTTTGCAGGCAGGGCTTAGAAATTTCTATCAGTTTAAAATGCAAGTTTGAAGAAGGAATTGGAGTTAAATGAAACAAATAAATGAGAGAAACTTTCAGGAGATGAGCTATAGCAGATACTGCTTTCATTGCCCTCTCTCAAGCATTTCTAGCAACAAGCCGTATCTCCTATGGCCATCTCATCATCAGTGATAATCCCACTGAATATATGTAACCCACCATGGTATGTGCTCTGGTGGGCACTAATCCTGTAGGAAAGAAATGGGAAAAATCCCATATTTGCAGAATAGACCCATAGTGGCTCCACAGTAACAACACTTGTGGAGAAAGAGGCATGATTTACAGTGGTGGAAGAAATAAAATTAAACATGAGACATACATCTGGTGATTCGGAAGTATTTTCTTGCTTGCTCCTTGTAAAATATTTGCAAGGGAAGTAAAGGGATAGATACCTTTACCATCTCTTAAATTAAAAGGACAGCCACAGCTAACTCAAAGGCCAAATCCGTGTGCACCTTTCATAGACAACAGTAACTATAAATGAGTGTGAAGTTGCCCTTCTAGTCCATTTTTTTTTTCTTCCCTGTTATTATTATAATCCACCAGGTATCTTGTGTTTGCAGAGTTTAAATAAGTTCCTTTTTCCTCACTGAGTTATATTTGATTACTTTTGTGTTTGAATCCTTTGCACAACCACTGAAAGTTGAAACAAATCAAAACCCCTTATCATAAGCATCTCTCTCAGTGCCATCCTTTACCACATGATACAATGAGCAAAGCTTTGCTTTGTCCATTGTTTGTCAGGCAACTTTTGCCACTTTCCCTTGGGATATATTCTGCTGATAAATAATACAGTCTGTCAGTTGTGTCATGATTTAAAACAAGTTCTCAATTTACATTTTGTTCACCTTACTTTCACTGTATCACAACCCAGCTTACACATATCATACTAATATCTGGGGTTTTATCCATTCCACATGTATTTGTATAACCCCTGTCTACTCTACAGTGCATGTTTAGCCCTTGTGTCTGTTCTTCCTCAAGACAGACTTCAGTTTTCAATACACTGTTGAGCTCTCTGTAGTTTACTGGAACTAAAATATATGCTAGCATGTTTCACACACAATCAAAAAATGTGCTGGGCTGCTCCAGATGGTGGAAATACTTGTTGAAGACATAGCCCAACAATTAGGCATGAAATGCATGTTGATATGAAATCTCTTAGATTAAGCACCCTGTACCTCTAATTGTTCCTTGAAAGTTTCCATGTACTCCCAGCTTAGAAAGGCTCTGAATCCCATCTGCCTGTGGAGACCATTAGCAGGGCCCCTGCAGCATCTTCAAGGAAAAGCTCTGGGCCATTTTCTTCTTCCTGACATGCTCACTTCAAAGAGGTAACAAGATGCCTGGAGGATGGACAGAATATGGAAGCCCTGTGCTGCCTGTAAGTGGAGCTGGGAATGTGAAAAGGGAAGAACAGTGCACTGCAGCACACTGATGTGCACAGGTCTGACAGTAAGGCCCAGCTGAGAGTTACCCTGCACAAAGACTTGGCCCATGCTACACCTTACACGCGTTCAGCTCAGTATTGTGGTGGTTCCTTCTGTCATGGGTTTAAGGTCCTGGAAAGTTCCTCACCACCACAGCACTGCCTGCCTTTCACAGTCTGAGCCCCCGAAACAAAGGGATTTCCATTCAAGTACATTTCCACCTAATCCACTACACTTGGTTGCTGCAAGTTCTATTAATTCTGTACTAAAGCTTAGAAATATTTAAAATAAATAATTACACAAAATTATTAAAATAAGAAAAATGTCCTTATAAGATTTCTAATTATATTGGACTGAATGCATATATTACTTTCACAGTCTTATAACAAAAAACCTGGTTTTTTACAAAGTAACAGCGGCTGTCAATAGTTATTTAATAAACATAAGTAACAACAAACTTTCCTAAGAAGCAAACCAGCTTTGCAGCTTGTTGTATCCAGAAAACATATCTGAAATCTTCTGTATTTTGAGCTTTTCATTAAGTAGAGAAAAGTTGTACACAGATGTGACAGAGTAAGCAAAGCTGACCAAATATCTCCAACCTTCTCCATTCAGACACATTAAAAATGCTGACCCGAGATGATTCATATGACAAATTTTTTATTAGTAAAGTAATTTAGGAAAATTATTGTCTCCTGCTTAAGAAAGTGATTAGGAGACAGATGGGAAAGGTGGAAGTGGGCTACCATTTGCTTTTTACAGCGCCACTAAACACAAAGTTACACTCACAGCGCAGTTCCCAATCTGTCAATGGCTCCTTGGTCATCTGGCTGGTTTTCATTCACACCAACCATTTATTCCTACCAAGCTTAGGAGGTGCAAGAACCTTTGAAAAGTCCAGACAAAAACCTTTTGTTTCAGAGGCCAACCATGGATTTAGAAGTTGATCTTACCCAATTCTACTGAAAATTTTGGCTGGTGTAGCTACCACTCAACTCCCACTTACCCCCGTTCTGTGGGAGAATTATGTTATGATTTTTCTTCTAGAAGTACACAAAGGCCACAAGTTGAATACATTTTCTAGATAAGATGATGGAACACAATCCATTAATTATCTGGATCCTTATGTATATATCCATACTGTTTATTTGGGGTCAGATACCAAAACCTGACCTCCTTTTAAACATCCACAGCCTAAGAATACACATAATCAGGATATTTACAACCCAGAGCCCGCACCAAATTGCATTACTCCATTACCCTCTCCCTCAGTGGGGCTGAACAAAACAAATTTTGGCCTAGAATTTGACCAAATCTCTCTCTTGTGGGGGCAACTGAGCACCTTGAGTTGAGAATGTTTAATTGTTCTTGTAATAATTGACTGAAGTGTCCCCAAAAACAGACAAAAATGTGGAGTGAATAAGCTCAGTAAGATAGAAGTGAAATTAGGTAATACCTTCACAGGATGGCACCCCTCTGTCAAATCAACCCTTCTTATGGATTTAAAAAACAGTCCCCATGTCAACACTTCATTAGAAAGTTTTTCGACATGAAGAGTCCTAGGAGTGAGGAGCTGAGACAAGAGACTGAGCTAAGCAGAGCCTCACAACGCAGAGCTGGTTGGGCCCCGTGGCAGCTCTCGCGGACGAGGGAGAGGAGCTCGGGGCAGTCTCGGGCACTGCAGCGGGCAAGGAAGCACAAGGAGCTGCTTCTGAGAAAGGCAGCCACGCTGCAAGGCCAAGCTTTAATCACAGCATAACTTGTGGGATGAAAATCACTCCTCATGCATGTCACTTACCCTACAGGGCCCCTTAGGGCAACTCTTGTTAATGGCACTGTCAAAATAATTATAAAGAGAGAAGAATTCGTGTGTGTGTGTGCGTGTGAGCGTGAGCACACACACTCGAGTGCTACTCTAAACAAAAAGCACTGCACAGTAAAACTTCATTTTGCCATTCAGCAGCATGGCTGTAGATAGACTGGCTTATGCTGCAATTAATCTCACTTGTTAACAACAGGTAAGTGCTGACAGACAGCTCGGTCCACCTCAGGGACATAGGCAGAGCCTCCTTTACAGTTTGGTTTGGAAATGAAAACAAGAAATACAAATTGAGGAAGGAAAAGATCACATTATCATTATCTTAGAGTTGTTATTTACTTTTGATTCTGAAACAGACTGCAATGCTACAGTTCCAACAGCATACCTGCCCTAGCCTGCATAGGTCAGAAACATTTTGCTGGTATTAAGCAGTGTATCTATCGTAAGATATTAAAGTAATGTCCCTTTTTAATAAATTCACAGGAAAATTTGTTCTTATTAGTGCATTTCAAAAATGAGTAACAGATTGCTGCATATTGATGAGAAAAACAGGTCAGACTTTAGGGGTAAAGGTAAGTCACTGGACAGAAAGGGTGTGAAATTTTATGCAATAAAGCACTAGGTGCTACTTAATCTAACAAATAAATTGTGCACATACTACTTATCCATACTGACATGCTAAGCATGCTACACTAAATGCTGAAGCTACAGATCTAGCCATGAACCGAAGCCGAATTAAATATTTAACTCCAATCCCTATGCTTGCAAGAAATAAGTGCTATTAACACAAATGCATATGAGAAATGAGAATATTAGAATATATCAATTGCAAGGCCTTTAAAAATTGCCTTTAACTCTTTACGTACTTTATAAAACGGTGCATGTGTGCAATGTGGATGAGTTAATGTTTTAAAGACAATCCTAAATTTTTCAGCTCCTCACACCGCTGCTTAAGTCTCAAAGCCATAAAATATACATGCTTAAAATCTCTTCCTTTTTCCTGTTATGGAGTGAAGACATGGATTAAAGAATAAAAGTGAAATAACAGCTCTCTGAAATATTTAGTGTTACACAATTCCATTTAATGCAATTTCATAAATTTTGAACCCAAACACTATTTGTACACATACACATGATACTATCTATGGTGCTACAGTTATGCAATATTTTACGCAACAGTGTAGCTCCATTGGTAATTTCACAATTTAAAACTCAGTATTCCTTTTTATTGAACACAGGTGAGGAAATTTTCACCTGGCTTTCAGACATCAGTTACTCTCACATGAAAAAATACCGATTGTACACATATTTTTCTCTGATGATCTCTTATATTTGAAATAAAAAATAACATTTTTCTTTTTTATATTTTTTTCCTCTTTGTTTAAATTCTCTAATGGTTTTAAAGAGTGGAATTAAATATTGTTCTTTATACTAAAATGACTGAAGTCGGTTAAAAACTTCCACTTTTCCTCATTCCCTCAATACATTTTTGGGGTCTGAATACTGAAATTTCCATCTCTAGGAATTTTTACATGACAGCAACACAATAATAAGAAATAAAAACTAAAAAAAAGACAGGAAATGACACTTGCTGTAAAACTTCAATTGTAGCATCAGCTAGGACAAAACCCGCTGGTTTCCAGCACATAGGAACTGTGAGAGTTACTGCACCACTGAAGCCAGAAAGGACAGGCAATGACCCAGAGGGCAAAATCAGTTTTTCTCCTTTACTTTTGGTGGATATTTTATGGAATAATGAATTCAAGATATGTACCTAAACTGCAGCTCAAATCTGCATGAAAAATGTTTGCTAAATGCCAAAGCATCCCAAAATGCTTTTAGAAGATGTATCTGGAACAAAAGCTGTGATCTAAAATAAAACAAGAACATTTCTATTTTTATCAGAGGTGTATTTAGCATCATTGTAATGAAATCTTTATTACTGCAAACCAAATAATTCACTGGCTTGTTGGATTGGAAATGGAATGACATGCTCAATATGCAGGAACAGATCTTTTAACAGTATCACGAACAGACACGGAAGCTGGTAGTCAAGACATTGGTATCAAAAGGCCAAACCTCACTGCAGCCTCAGGAGGCAGAAGTTCAAGTAAAAGCCCATGAAGTGACCCAATATTTGTAATAATTTCTCCTATTTCTGTGAAGATTCAGCTCTCCCGAATGTTTGTATATGTTTGCAGATACCATTATTCTTAGGGTTCTGAATAGGTTGCAGATGGTTCAGTAGTTCAAAGAATAAACAGAAAAACTACTTTTAAGAAATCAATCAAGAAAAAAATCTATATAATATTTTAAGTATAACAAAAATGTATTTTCCATAAGATTAGCTATTTTTTTACATGCTCACTTATTAGTAAAAGTCTGATTAAGCTGCAAACAGCTTAAAATTCTAGCGCTTAATTCAAACAGAATTGCACAATTACACTGATTATTAAAAAACCTACTATCAGCACTATACATAGAATGGTAAATAATCTAGTTCAATATCCGATACGTTCTTCAAAAGTCCATATTTTTCCCTTTTCTGTAAAAGGAGCAATTAGAAAGGTATTCTTCAGTGTATATTGTTCTAATCACTAGAACAAAGCAAACCAACACGCACTGTTGTTAGCAGTTAAAATAATGGTGGACTCACATTGCCCCATGACCTGGAGTGGAGTGAGACTCCCCCACCTCCCACTCCTCTAGCACTGAGCGCTGAGCCACAATTTCACTGTTTTAAAACCAAAGGACAGAAACAGAGACTCTTGTCTAACGTAACGCTTGCATATCTTGCAACAAACTGCACTTGTTTTCCAAAAGGATGTTAAAAATAGAAGCATATGATCTTTTCCCACCTAGAATTGTATCCTTACAATTAAAGACTATTAGCTGGCATCCCTTTTAACCGTCAAACTCAGACAGTGGCAGTTCTATAGCCACAAAGAGAAGCAGTAAATGAGAAGAACATGTTACTACACTGCATTTGAGAAAGTTTGGCTCCAAGCTATGCACTGATTAATATCAGATCTCCTTCTTTACTTGCCTCTTGACAATCTTGTCACATCTGGCTGACAAATCCTTACAAGCTTATCCAAACCAAGGCAGCCCAGATCATGCTCCGGGAGTAGCTTGAAGGAAGCGGCAACACCAGCCATGTACTGATGTGCCATCATGAAACTAATGAAGCTGACTTCACTTGCAGACTGCAGGAACACGAAGAAACACAACATGCCCCAAGGTTTTGCAACATAACGCAGAGTTAGCTCACCAAAAGATAAGACAAACAATCAGCTCCTGAGGTTCAAGAAGCCAAGTAGTTACATGAATTACAAAAATTTATATAGAATTGCTTGAACAACAATCTCAACTAAATGAGCACAATAAAATCCAACTTCAGATCAGATGTGAAAATTGACTGTTAAATGCCTTTCAAACAATGGTTTGTTTTAAATTAAAACAAAACTAGTCTATTTTTTTTTCTCTCCCACATCCCCAAAATACCAGAATGTTGCCTTTCTCCCAGGTTTTTGAAACTGGAAATTATCTAAAAATGAAAAGGAAAAAAAAAACTAAATAAAATAAAGAGAAAAAAAGTGTCACTTTTTATCTGTAGGATTTTACAGAAGGATAAACCACAGCCTGTGTATGTCAGTAGTCCTCCCCTGGGTTAGTGATCTGCCCTCTCGTCATTTTTAAACCAAGAATTTGTTGCACAGACGAGTGGAAGTATTTGACCAATTAATAAACCAGAAAGTAAAATGCTGCATCTTAAACACATCTAACAAAACCTCATTATGTATGAGCTCACAATTAAACCATGTTTATTTTTCTATGTGATGAAAAAAATCCAAATAAATAAGTTAAATGCATCACAATACAAGACACTTAATTGGCACAATATATTTAAAAACCCAGACCCCCCCCATACACACACACTCATACTTAAACCCACCCACCTCCTCCCCCCCCCACCCCGGCACACCCCCCCCCCCCTCTAAAATACAAACAGACTGATCCTAAGAAAAGAATTGCTTGCCTTATTTTCTGGATGCTAAATAGTCAAAAATAAACTGTATATAAAGGGCATACATTACACTCCACTTTAGTGGTAATTTCTAAAGAACTTCGTAGTGAAATTACATTGTTGTCTGCTCTCTAGTGCATTTATACGTCATGATAATGATAATGTATCTGGTTAAAGCACTTGACTCAAAACACATCTGAGTCACAAATCACAGATTTTACTGCTATTAATGTATATTGAGGACTTGCACAATTAAACATTGTCAAGTATTTATGATTTACATGCTACTACTTCAATTGGAAAACAATTACACAAGTGATGGCTCTGCTTATTATAATCAGCCTGCAATTCTGCATTACTTACTGTAGAACAGGAAAGTCACACAGTTGTTTACAGTGCACAGCAGACAGAAAAGAGATTTTTTTTACAGAAACTAGTTTTCTACTTTTACAGTATCTTTTCATAATTAAGAAATGGAGAGCACAGCTCCCTACAGCTCTCATCTCCATTGTTCATTACCCAAAACAACACCAATACAATATTTTTTATATCTCCACAGTGCATAGCCACAAGTAAAAGTTGCACAGTAAAAACATACATTCATATAGAACTGCAAAGAACTTTCCTTACCTCAGACATTCTTACTGTGCTTATGTTTCCAGAGCTATAAAACAGTTTCCCATTCCCTCAGTGAGTTGTACAAAGAAGTACTGGAAACACTCCTGCCTGTACAAGTACTAAGGCAGAACCATCACACGCCTCTTTACTCTTGTCTGACTCTGAGCACCTCAAGGTCTGATGTATGCTCAGGCTGTGCACAGGGGAGTGAAATAAGATCCTCCCCCTTGGTGTTCTCCAGACCTACAGTACGAAGTTGTGTCTGCCTCTCACCTCTGCAGCCAGCTCTCACCTCGCTGCCCCGGAGTGCTGTGCTCCAGCGCGCTCCTCCAGTCGCAGGGCAGTCCCCTCACAGCTGGCTTGGAGAGGGCATGACACTCATCTTTCACAGAGATTTGATCAAAAGGAGTCACGGAGGCTTGAGGCGCTCCTAATGCAGTGCGAGGAGATTCTACCTCTGCTCTGGCAGCCTAAGTAATGCATTAAATCAATGCAGCTGACCTAGGGCCTATTACAATTTTTTTTTCTTCTTCTCTGAGTGTACAACTATCTGCAAATAAGCTATGAGGTACTTACGAGTAAAATTACTTATTTTTAGCGTCAGTGTTGTTTTTCAAATTGCAGCTGCTGCAGATTTGATTTTTTCTTTTTAAACATTTGCAGGTCTCAAAGGTTCTGTGAGTGGGGTGTGTATTTTTTAAAGTTAAAACATTTCCCCTTATCAACTGACTTTTGAGTTAGGGCTGAATTTTATTCCTTTTTGTTAAGTTGAAGCTTCCTATTAACAGCAGTACAGGTCATAAAGACAGGAGAAGAATTACTTTCTAGTAATTGGGCCAAAATCTGGTTTTAGTTATTCAGGTGTTGGGTTGCATTCATGAGCTAGAGCAGGATTTTTGTCATAGTCCTTTCTCACCTATTTAAAAAAACCAAAACAAACCCCCAGGACAAAACACTGTTCCTCTCCTCGCCTTTTAACTCCTGTAGATAATTTCTTTGCACTCTGCTAACTCAGGAATACACTGTAGTAGACCAGAGAGACATAAGCAAGTTACAGTGAACTTGCAGGAATCCCTGTAGGAACATACCAGGACAACATCTGACCAGATGAATACCTGTAATCCCATAGGAAAGGTAGTAGGAAATAAGATGGCTGTAGGGAGAAGACAGCTAACATATTATTATTGTTGGTTTATTAGTTGTCTTCTGCTAATCCTGTTTACTATTCACTAGATAAATGCACAAGGCTTAAGGAGAACCTAATTTACATTTAGCTAAATACTGGTGTAGAGTTAATGTTAAGTGCATGGCAGTAATTGGTATCAGACCAGGATAAGGCCAACACGATTCCAGAATCTGGTCCTACAGAGCATGACAAGAAGCACACACTTTCCTAAATCCTTCGGTTTCTCCATCCATACCTTATTTCTCCTCCTAAGCTATTGAACCAGATGGGAAAACAGACAGGGGGATGGAGTTTCCTAGAATGGTCTGCCAGATCCTCCTGGCAAAAAGCACTCAAGTGTGGCAAGAGTCAGCCACCAGTGGTGAGTTGGTGCACCACATGGAGGCTCCAGTGCCACCTCTGGGCCCTGCAGGATGCCCCAGGCACTTATCTTTTGGGGACACAAGGCAGGACACATGGATTAGCACTGGTCTTGTAAGCTGTGGGAAAAAGCACCTAAGAAGTCATGGCCAAAAAGGTGTTATTTGAAGTGATTCTTAACAGCAGTGTTTTAAAAGCATCTGCTCTCTGATGGGCACAAAACTTAGCTGCTCTCTCAAGATGTTAACTCAAAGCCAAAGGCACACCTTGTTACTAAAATTGTATTTCCTTCTTAATGAAACAAGCAGTGATGTTAACTAAAAAGGACTCAACATGATTGAGATTCTGCAACAAAGGTGAGAAGAGTAGCTTAAGATTACATAAACTGCCAGAAGCTCTGAATCGACTTCAAAATGATAAGTGACTAAAACTTAGATGTGTGGAGAGCTGCTCTCCCCTCTAGCGAGTTCCCAGGAAAAACCTATTTACCAGCTATCTGCCATTTGCCTAGAAGATGATAATACTTATTAAATGGGCTAACTATCCATAGCAAACAATTTAGGACCAATTTACTGTTTTCTTAATTAATTACCTACTAACAGTTTTTTATTTTAAGCATTGTTTTCATTATTCAAGCTTTTTCAATGAATATTTAATGGGAGCATATTCATGCTCTTTTTAAATTGTTTGCTATTTCTGATTAGCAATTTCTCAGTGTTTTACTATCTGTGTGTCTTTTAGCAGAATCCAGCGATCCCTAGCATAATGTGACATGTGCAAGGCACGATTTGTATCTGCAGCTCAACTTCTGAAGGAATATTGGTACTTTAACAGCATTTTTAGTAATTTTAGCCGATTCATAGTTCAAGCTTACTTGTATAGAGCAGTTACCGAGATGTATCTTAAGAATGACCAAAATGGAAAGCAGAGGGTGACTTCCCCAAAGTTTCTCCCAGCTTCCTGGAAAACCAGCTTCTGGTGAAAAGGAACTGACATTGGGACAGAGCACCAGCCTTGAGACAGAGGTCCTGAACTTCACTTGGGGCTCTGCCACTGAGTTGCTATTTGACCTCAGGCAAGTTATTTAAATTGATTTATATTTCCTTGCTTCTGAGTTACTTTTTTTTTTTTGGTTTTAAATCTATGTAAATTGTAAGCTCTTTGAGGAAGCTATAACACCTCATTATGTTCTTCTCAGGGACAGTGCTGAGGGCAAAGGAAAAGGGTCTCCAGGTCTGAACTCCATGTATGTCATAACAAATACCTAAAATCACAGTGTAACAGTGCAGCCCAGTGAAAGCAGCTTTCTCCTCCCACCTGTCCCAGCCTGTTCCTTCTTCTCCATGTCCCAGCCTGTGTGCTCAGAGCAGCATGAATGGAGGGGGATGTAGGGCAGATTATGAAGTGCTAAAACTACTTAAGCAAATGCAAGACTATTCATGGTTTTGAGAAGACTTCCAACACATGGAACTGACTATTAAAAAAAAGCTGCTGCTCTTAACTGATTTTATTATCTAGGGTACATTAAAAATGGGTATTAACTGTAGGGAATCACTACACACAAAAACTGAGTCATACAGCACAATGTCCAATACAATCCCCAAGAAAAGATTTTTCCTGACTTTTAAATTTCAATCATGACCTGAATTTTGGAGTTTGATTCAAAAAAATTGTTCTAAAGAGAGTATCAGGAAAATAACCAAGCACTGACTAAACACTGGGAGTAGGTTTGTTCTACCACTGTGTTCTCTAGGCAAATAGGCATGTAAATTCTGAATTCCCCAACCACATGCTGCTGCCTCACACTATTCCTCCCAGAGTTGGCTGCACAATGGCATTAACCTCCAAGTCCTGCCTGCTTGGCCTAAATTCCAATCACATAATACACTACGTCCCTCTTACTTAAATTGGTGCTGGCAAAGATCTTTGCACTAATTTAATGCTTTGCTCACTTGCCTTGGAAAGACGTGTGGATTAAACATTTCTCAGAAGAAATGTGAGGCAATGGTCAACCCCATGATCTCTGGGCCCCAGGTCACCTTTCAGGGAGAAAAGCCAACAGGAGTAAGAATTGCTGACCAGGACTACAGGGACACAAGATTTTGGGGAAGTAGGAAGAGAAAGAAGAAACAGACAGTGAAAATGAGGAGAACTGATAACCCTTCAGCAAGACATAAAGACAGTTGTGGGTTTCAAAGAGCTTGCAATTTCAGTGTTTTTTACAATCTAGCACATGAAGAGGAAAAGAGATTTAAACTTGGTGTGCTGCAGCACAGGTTTTCAACACTAGTCAAACGACAAACAGGCCTGCTAAAGGCATGAAGTACTAGATAAAATTTCCTAAGATGTGTGGAAAGCCAGTTAGATCACTCCAGTTCTCACTAAGAAACAGAGAAACTCAAATTTCTTGTTCAATATTTTCACATAGGCTGTCTTACAAAATCAGCCTAAGCTATAAAGTGTCCAAAACTGTTTTCTGCTAATAGTGTAAGCAGAGTTTAAATGTTTACCCTGTCTTGCTGCTCACATCCCCTTTAGGGTAATTAGACAAATTCAACCCAGCAAGATAAGCTTATTGAATACTCTCTGCATTTGCACCCTTGCTTCAGCACTAATTTTCATCTAACTGTTCGTTACATTACTTTTCTGTAGCCCAAAACAGTAGTGAAGTCATTACAAAATGCTACCATTTAAAATAGTGTGTATGGCAAAGCCAGAGACACATCACCAACGCCAGTACCACTGACCCATCCCTGTGAAATGGTGCCTCTTCACTGACTGCCACTAAAGATCAAGAAACTGCAATTAACAATTTGGACTGGCCTGGACAGTAAGTTTCTTTTTAACTTTTATTAATGGTTGCTTTATGTCACAGTGTATTTGCCACCAAAAAATTGATTATGTAATACATTTGCATCTAATAAAGTTTGGTGTTTTAAGTTACAGCTGTTTTCAAGGCAAATCTCTCAGCATTAATAGTAGCATATTTATACAATGTGGCTTAATTATGCATCACACAGCAAAAGCCTTTTAGTATACTGGTGTTAAAGCCTATAGCTTTAAACCACAAAATATAATAAACCAAAGGACTTGGTTTGACTCCTCTGAGCTAATCAGCACATTTGTTCATGTCATTGCTTATTATTATTCATTATTTGAGATATTCCTGCTGATGATCCTGCTACCAAAGCCTTCCCCCACTCCCAATGATTTCTGTAGTTGTGTATTTTGATTCTCCAATTTGGATTCTTCATTATTTATGTAAATATTTTTGGAGGTTTCTTAGGGTCAACAGAATTATACACTGCCCCACTTGACCTGTTGATAGCATTAACCTTGAAGTATTACTCTACTCCAGTCTTCCATTTTCTAGTGTTTTAGTTTCTTCCCTTTAATGCTGCTTTGCACTAAATAAAAGACATTTAGCATACACTTGATGACAAACAAGTACAGCATTTTATCACTCCTAATGAAAGCATATTCACATATGCTGCAGTGGTGAGTTCACCCAATTCTCTCATAACTGGGGCTTTCTCTTGAATGCTTACAATTTCATTCTAGGACCTGAGAGCATTTATAAAATCTCCAAATTAGGCTTACTAAATTGTTTTGGAGAGTACGCACTGAAGGACTCTTTTTGCTCCTTCCTCCCACTTCCCCCACTCTGGGCTGAGATAGAAAACTAGCTAACTATTGGTTATGTTCTCTACCTTTCTAAACATTTTTAACTACAATGACATGCAGCTTCTGTGTAAGCAGATGGAAAAAGACTGCATCATTTTTCCATATACAATGTCATATACATGTACATCTACACCCAGCTAGAGATAGGGCTATAAAGAGTAAGATGGGAATGCTGCAGCAAGAACACCCCCAAAGGTTCCTGGCAGCTTTGCCCACCCTTCTTTGCACGCTCAGTCTAGTTTTGGGGTGGGTTTGCATGAAAGTGCTAGCAAAAAATAAGAATTTGCAAAGTTGAGTTCTTTGAGAACTTCCCAAAGATGAGAAAGGTGTTAGCAAGCAAAATGCAGTTCTCCAATTTTATCCAATAACCAAACAATAATGGGAGTTGAAGTCTTTCACTGCCAGGGATTAAGGTGAGTGCTGTATTGGCTACACATGTCCCTTTCTGCACAAGTCTACCAACTGCCCTCTAATCTTGCAAGTCCTGTGAAGAGTTTAAAACATTTAATTGCTAACTCTGTTATTAAAGCATCTACCCTGTCAGAATGCAGCTCCTAACAACATTAAGTCTCTTAGAGCAAATCAGTTTTGATACTGATGTTTTCTCAGAGGTGCAGCATTTAATCCTCAAATTACAACACAAGTTTTAACAGGCAGTTTCTGCCTTTCACCAAGATTTAGTAATTGACAAAAAAATTCAAACCCTTTTCTAACACTAATGGTTTATCAAAAGAATACCAGTAATTTCAGTCAAGCCATTCTGATGAACCAGGCAGAAATACAATGGGGAGACAGACATGTTTATGCTATCTGATTGAAAGGGCTGAGACAGAATTCCAGAGACTTGGTGCTGTCATAAGAGGAACAGTCAGGAACCACGACTATGCCCTGGGGCCAAAGGGTGTGACACTGGGCCAGAGGTGTGTCAAAGACAGAATAAAATTCCTGCCATAAAACTGGTAGTCACTCATAGTCACATGGTTAAAGAAAGGAGAGTTGGCAATATAATACCTGAAACAGTAATGTTCTTTGTTCCTTTTTTCCCCCAAAGATGATGAATCCTACCAATACAGGAGATCCTCCACCTACTCTTTGTATTTATTTTCACAGCCTCCAGCCTCTTCCTTCCTTTTGGTTATGGCTTTGTTTTTTATTTTCTCCTATTTTTTCTGTCCTTCTTGTTCTGTAATACCAGGTAGTGGTTTTTAACCGTTTAAACCATGGCATATAATAACTGATGAGTAACACAGCAGTAATACCAGTGGTGGCAATTTTGCTTTGTTTCATGGGAGTGTTAGAGTATTAGAGAGATGAGTAGGACATGTCTCAGTGGCAGACTGATAAAATGAAAGATGAATTTTCCCTGCCTACAACTCTTGCCAAGTTTTGATCATAAGCATCAAACAAGTTACAGGACATGTTTTTCCCAGGCAATGAAATCAAAAGCAAATAGTCTGTATTTTTTAAAACAAATTTTAGATGAAGAATTAGTGCAAAAAATGTACTAATTTATCTACTGAAGATTCTTTTGCAAGCTACAAGTTTCTGACCAAATGATTGAGTTCCACAACTATACTTAAAGTACTGTCACTTCTATGACAATAAATGCTTGTCATAGAGACTTATTTACCAGGTCTCCCACTCTGCTGAAGACTTTTCTTACAGCTTTATGCTTTAACCAAAACCTTAATTCTCAGTTCTCTTCCCATCTACATACTCTTCTAATTTATTGGGAGAAAATTTCAGTTCCTATTTTACAGTGACAGTCTAAAAAAGCTTCCTTGAAAGCGTCACCCATCCTCCATAAGTAGATTTCTTCAAAGCTGCCTCTTTTACTTACTCCAGACATGTGCCTGTTCTTTCTATGTCTAGAATATGTGTTAAACTTCTGAAGTTTACCCAGGAGTGAAAGCAGAAGGCATAGCAATGTCCTGGAGTAGCATCTGACTACCCCCTCTGACTGGGATAGCACGTCGATACCAGGACGGTTTGCAGTGAGCTGTTTTTAATGGACAGCTCCCAGGTGACAGCAGACACTGCTGCAGCAGCAGCGCAATATCATACATCCTTGATTGAACTTTGATTAATTTTCCAGACTTTCAGAGCCTGTGGCAAAAGGATCCACAGCGGTAGCCACAGCCATTAACTCCATCTTTTGTGATTTCTCCTTCTTCATTATGTTTGGGTCTTGATTGAACTTTGTTCCAAGTTAGTAGCTTTTGGCTATGGACAAGGGAGATAAGACTTCAGAAATGGAGTGCACAAGGATAATATGTGAGAAACTTGCAGGGAAAGCTGCCTGGCTGCTTGGTGGTAGCTTTGGATATACCTTGGTGAGGAGAGTGGCATTAACAAAAATGTTAGAACTATGGCTACAACAAACCATCACTTTATGCAGTCACAGTCCAAATGTCTTCCAACACTTGTGCATAGCAGATGCTATTTTATTATGCTGAACAAATTCAAAATTACTGTGTTCACATATTGAATAAGATTACCATTCCTGGTCAAAGCTATAACTTTACAGAAGCACTTGTTAAAATAAATTAACAGTCCCAGTAGCCTCCAAATATTATTTACAGAGTTTGCTGCTAAATTGTGCAAGCAACTATCTCACTATTGGTATGCTCAACAGAACAACTCTATACTGTACAGTCAATCAAGTGTCTGTAAGATTATCGTATCCAAAAAAAACAGCTTAGCAACAAACAGCTAGGATAAATCCTACTGTTACTGGGGAAAAAACAAAACTGACAATACTTAACTGAAAATATGACACCAAGTTTTTCCAAAAGATCCTTCAGTGTTTTCAACACATTTCTGCCTCCTTCATTTTTGGTCACAGAATGCCTAAATACTTTGCTAGCAAAGGGACATTAAAATTCTAAGATCACTTCACAAAAAAAGAAAAATTCTCATTTTCCTACTCTTTTTACAATTACTTTTCAAATCTACCACTGTGATACATCTTCAGAATCACTTATATCTAGTTTTTTGCCTAATGTTGGTATTTGCCAATGGTGGTATATAGAAATTGTATGCAAAGGTGGCTGTAGTGATCTATAGAAATTTTTGCCCAAACCTAGAAAAGTCCTTTCAAAGCCCCTTTCAAAACATGAAAACTGAAACTTACTGATGGTAAAAAAAAAACTAAACTATTAAGGGTGATTCAAAATCCACTATAAATCAAAGATATACATGACATTTCCATAACATCTGACACAATGGGGCTTTGTCCCAACAAGGGGCCTCTGGGCATTCCTGTGATATAATCTATAATAGATTTGTCTCTGTGAAGCTTTTGAGTTATTGTGGCACCTCCAATAGAGGCAGCATCTGAAATAATTTAAAACCTGGAAATAAGAGAAACCTTTTAAAAATAAAATACATATATACATATACATACACACACATAAATAAATATAACTTTTGCTTGCTTTAAGCTTTATATTCGATGCCAAGAATAGCTGGCTGAGGAATTGGCATCTGCCGTGAGCTCTCATTTATTTTCCGATGCTGCCTTGCCCCATTGCCCAGGCAGCCTCCGCAGTTCCCCTCCTCTCATCTCCTCACCACTTTGCCTTCCTCTGAACCCAGAGCAGACTTCCAGCACAGAGCCCTTCTCTGCTTACAGGCTTTCCAGCCCCTTTCCTTCTTTTTCCAATCCCTGTCTCAGCTTTCTGACAGGACACTGCACAGATGAAACAGAACCTCTCCTACCCGGTATTTTGGAAGCATTAAAAACAGACTTGCATACTAGAAATTATCAGCTTAAATGTGTTCAGACTAGAGCTAAACTGTCAGCTCAAGCTGTATCTGTCTGGGTGATCTGGACACTTGACTTGGTTAAAGTGGCTGGGATACCACAGACAGCTAGCAACTTTGGGAAGTAAATAACTTGTGGGAATGTTTGAGTGATGCAACAGAGAAAAGCAATTCAAGAAACACAAAGCTGATGTGAATTAAATATTGTATTGCCTACTGAGTCCCTTAAATTTTACCACTGATGCTTCTTGCAATACACTTGAGCAAGCACAAACCTATTTTAGGGTGAAACCAGAGCTGTCCCTGTTAATAGCTTTGAAGCCCTGGACTGGTTACCTGGGCTTTCCCTCCATTAATACCGTGGTTTAAAATAATAGGGAAGTATGCATAGCATGAAAAGTGGAAAAGAAGAAAAGTGCTTCAAGACCAATCACTTTTTAGTGCACGTTTGGGAACTACTTGGAGGAATGCCAGGACTAGAACAAGGTGTGAAATCATACAATCATAAGAAGGGTGGCAGGTGTAAAACAGAAGTCTCTTATGGAGCAGTGGTTTGGGGTAAAATATCTGCAGGAAGCTGACTGCCAGACCGACACAGAAGTGATTGAAGGAGGAGGCCTGGCAGGATTAGCACAAGGAAGTAACGAGCCTTCAGGTATACTAAACACACACACCGTTTGTGTGTCTTTTCACAAACCTCCTTTTCTCTTTTATGTTGTCCCAGTATTAAAATAAACCATACAGTGGCGGTAAGAAGGAGCCTGGGGCTCCTAGAGAGACAAGCTGAATGGTCACTGCCCTATAGGGTGTAAAGGCCACTACCCTGCAACAGCCCATGCTGGAGCAGCATGGGGTTAATGGCAGCTCAGGATTACTTTTGATGCCATTTTCAATGGCTGGGACAGGTGTCCCCTCCTGCTGAGGGTGTCCACAAGCTGAAAGACTTTATCCTGCCTTTGCACAGCCATTGTGACTTGTGTCGCTTGCTTCAAGGGAAGTAGGACCAAGCCCTCCAGCAGTAACTGTGAGACATTTTTATTAGTCCAGCCACATGCTTTGCTCCAAAGCCCCCAGCTTGTCATAAATTTTTCTGTGTTAAACTCTTCACCCAGATATGGCTCTAACATAAGCTCCTTGTCCAACAGATTATTTAGAGACTATTCTTTTTGAACTGTCTTTTCCACAAACAGGAGATGCAGCTGACATCCAGCCTCTGTGACTTCTGATTAAAGGAGCACTAAAACTCCACAGACAAAAACCTGAAGAGGGAAGAAACACTGAATTCAGCCTGAGCATTTAGCGCTATCTTCTCAAATCCCTCATGGTAAAATGAAGCTGTGGTATTGTCAGCAAAACCTTGATTAAAAAACTGTTGGAATTTCAAATAAAAATTAAATATTTGGGGTGATCTTTAGTTTTCCCTAGAGTAAAGAAGGAGTACTAAAAAGGCACCCCTTTATACTCTGAATACATTAAAATCCTCATTGCTATAAATCTATTTAGTCCCCA
The DNA here is from genome assembly GCF_031753505.1 of Anomalospiza imberbis. Lineage (NCBI taxonomy): Eukaryota > Metazoa > Chordata > Aves > Passeriformes > Viduidae > Anomalospiza > Anomalospiza imberbis. Next base: position 9,601,235 of record NC_089693.1, on the reverse strand, counting down.
GAAATAAAATTTATACCAGATCTGTAATAAACTCCATATAACTCTGACACCATTCTTTTAAAATAATTTCAACACATTTTTCTAAAAAAACCCCACCAGTAAAACATCACAACCCTAATTGAAAGCATTATCTCCCTTGATCAATCTGGTAAATTTGTAATTTACCCAAAATTATACAGTAAACCTGGGACAGAGCTAGCCTGTCATTCAGTCAGTTTTGTGGCTTCATCCTCTTCCCCAAGAACAGCACTTTCTCCTGAGCTCCATTTTAGGAAGTGAGTGGCAACTGCTGCTTATAAAACCAGCCGAGTACAGGTACAGTCCCAATTACCTTTACAAATTCCTCCTCTATACACTTAGAAAAAGATGTCTTTGTGCTGAACCATCATTTTATACTGGCCAGTAAAGAGAAATAGAAGAGCTTTTGCAATACGCCTATTTTAAAAAATAGGCTTCTTTAAAAAACTCTAAAAACTCATTTCTAGCCATAGAAATTTCATATTCTGTTTACCAAGATACTTTCCCCAAACTACACTGCCTGGATGACATTCATTGTGAAGCATCTGCCTCACAGAATGAGAAACACGTGTTTGCAAGCTACTTTCATACACAGATTTTGTCATGTAAATAAGTAGCTGGAAAGCCAGTTTGTGACAATGCCAGTATTTGGAGCTTCTTTAGTCTAATTAGGAACTGCTCTATACAGTCCAGCCATTAGCAGTGGAACACGCTGCTTATTTTACGTACCAATGAAAGTGCTGCATCACACCTAGCCAGTTATAATCAGAAAAACTGGCCCAAGAAGCCTATGTAAAGAACATTTGTGACAAGGAATACAGCAGATACCTGCTTTATTAGCTCTCTACTAAATAAATGCAGTTTGAAACAAGTGTTTACCAAAGAGCTGCAGTTTGCAAAGCTCAGGTGTCTAACAACCATATCCAGGACTGGAAATTACCAAGCTCTGAACACTCAGCTGAACTTTGAAACACGACTGACAAATAAATGAGACAATAAAGGAACTGTGATCTTGGGCAAAGAAAGACATCCACACTAAAGAGCATTTGCTCCTCCTCTCTGAAATCAAACACTTCTTCACCAGGAAGCACAAGCCTCACTCAAGCACACATGTAGAGAACATGGAGGGGACACCAGGTCCAGCATCCTGCTGTGCTGCCTTAGGCAAAAACACACCCAATTAGCAATGCCAGTACCTGGCCCCAAGCAGCTGTGGCAGGAGTGGCATGAGCACTGATCTCCTTTTAACTAGCCTATCAGTATTCCAGAGTTTAAAAAAAAACAAAAACAAAAACAAAATATATATATATATTATAATTGTGTTTTTAAGAACAATGAACTAGACTTCCACTTAATATTAACAGCAAAAATATGGAAAAATTATTTTTCAATTACAGTTTGGAAAAAGTATTTGAGCAGCTCTTCACAAATTTATTTTGGTTCAAACTGCTTAGTCTTTTTCAAAAATATTTTATTTCAGATTCAAATGGTTTCTTTGAAGTTAAATTTAAGCCTAAACAGATTGTTAACATTTTTTAAATACTTAAGTGACTTGTGTGTCACTTTTAAACTTTTTTCACTTTACAGATAAAACTGCACGAAGGATGCCACTGAACCTACAATTAAAACCCAACTGAACAAACCTGAACCATATGAAAAAATATTCCCCTGTTTCCTGCAAAAAATTCTCTGGCTTCTCCTACAACAAAATCCACAGGGCCTGTGATAGCACAAGGAGATATTTAAAATTACATCTTATTTTAGCTATTGAGGAAAGGCATCACACAGACACTTGAGGGGACTGCACACAGTGTGTGCTTTCCCATCCTGTCCCATCCACCACTCAAATCTAGCCCTGGAGAGATCAACATGTAGAAAAACATGTTTTCTTTTCACAGTTCACTCAAATTCTTGCTTTCCATGATCCTGTTGGATATGATTCCATTTATCAGGAAAAAAAAATCCAAGAAAAAAGATGCCAGTTTTAGCGATGTGAGAACTAAACTGAATCCATATGGGAACTACACTGAGACCAGCCATCATTACTGAGGTTAAAGCAAGGCAGTAATCCATCCCATTTTAGAGTTACCTGCACTATGTTTTGCAAAATTCATTCTGCTGTGCAATGATCTCATGTAGAAGAGTGATGAGCCACAGGTTCTCTGTGGAAGAACAATGATTCTTATTTGAAGAAGATATATTTCATCTCTATGTATTGCAGCACCAATATGCTATTGGAACAACTGTTTCATGTTTGTACACTAATATAGCCATGCAAGTGATTTTAGGCTCTTCTTTCTATTATACCTGTATTGCCAATAATCTATCAAGAATAGGTGAGAACAACAGGAAAGTGAACTTGAAAGTGAAGCAAGGCAGGTTTTGATGAACATTTATGCTTATGCTCACTCATTTTACTATCAGTGAAATACTTCCATCAGTAACATGGTGAGGACATCAGCTTTTTAATGTCTGGGGACAATAACTGACACTGAGTAGAGAAGTACACTGGAAAAGGGACACACAGCACTGAAGGAAAGGAATTACCAGTGATTAATTTGACTTGCAAGTTTGCCTCATTTATTTGGGGGGTTTATTTCTTGGGGGTTTTTTGGTAGTTCACTTCCTGGATGCCTCAGCCCAAGCTCTTTTTGGTTTTATGTATGTGCTAAAACACAGACAGACACACACACTCTCCTTTTAAAATCGATGTATGTGCTCCAAAGCCCACCCCTGGGCAGCTGTTTGTACCCCAGCAGAGCCTGCACTCCTCTGACCTCCCTGTAGTGTCTGCTAAAGGCTGCTGGAAGGGATGGGCACCTACTTTGATCTGCAGTATCACATTAACAGACAGATAACGTGCAACCATAGATCCATTCCTCACTGCCTGACAAAGACAGGGGACTTGATGAAACAATCTGACTGACTCGTTTCAGGTTAGCTAGAAGAGATTGGGGTTTTTGGCTGGAGAAGTATTTGGAGGACTGAGCAGGAGCAGTGCCTGCTGTACATATGCACTGCCTATTCTTGGCTTGAGGGTTTATATACAGCAGTGCTCATCCAGAGAGCTGCCTGTGCATGGCTGGGGAAGAGACCCTGCTGATTCACCTTGCCTTGGTCACCTCTGTACAAGATTAATGCAGTGCATTCCTCTGAGCTGGGCTGAAAGTAGAGCAGGTGCAGAAAAGCATCTGTTTTCCCCCGGAGCAGAGAGAACCTCTGTGAGCAGGCAACACCTGCACACTGCCCGGTTGCCGGCCTCGGGTGGCTTCCTGGAGCCATTCACTGTGTTACAAAAGTTTCTTCCAAGTCCCAGGTAGTCCTAGACTCGCTCCTAAGTGATATCCTTGCACTCAAAGTACTGTCACAGCTATTAAGATCTGCCAGGAAGCTCTTGCTCTAAGACTGAGGTAAGACCTCCTGGGACTGGCAGGCTCTCAGCTAATAGTCTCAGTCTTTGAAATTCATTCCCTTTGGCAGCTTCCCAAAGCCAGATGCTAATGACCTTAGGCATGATGCAAGACCTTTTTATTGGTGCAATTTAAATTTTTTTCTTTTTATTAGTTTCTGAAGCAGCAAGGAATCTAGACATGTCTTCTCTTTTGAGCAAATGTCCATGTTAGTATTGCAAGTAACCACCTAACTTTTGCAGAAACTTTGAATCCATCTTACATGTGAAAATGTAATTCACCTCAGCAGCAGTCAACTACAAAATTTTGGAATGTTTCTCTACATAACAAAGGAAGAATTTCTAATGCAAGTTTAAGCTCAAATACCTTTGGACTTATATCTATTTATTAGACAGTATTCCAAAGAATTTGGCCTAATGGGCTGAATGCTGACTTTGGACCATATTCCCAAGCTTCTGCCAAGCAATTGTGTGACTACGGGCAGGGATGCCTCTCTCTCCACCTTACTGCTTGTGCAGGGATCTGCCCTATTGCAGAAGCAAGAAATACCTTGGGCTGCACTAAGAGCTGTTTCAGAGCCAGCCAGCCTCGTGCTGTTGTGCCATTACTTAACTGCTTGTCAAGTTTTGAAAAGCATACATTCAAATGAATGCAACTTGAGTAAGCTTTTTTTAGGACAACATTTCCTGACTTCTTTAACAATTAGTAAGCATCAGCAGAGGATATTCTGAAAGTTTATTCTGTCCAGGCTTCCTCTATCTTCAGGGCAGAGGGAGAGGCTCCTTCTGTGGATGTTTCAAAGCAGGAGCCTAAAGCAGATATTCTGCCTAGTTCTGCACAGGACTCTGCAGAAATGTTGATACATGGGGCCTAGGAAGATTATCTTCAGTAAGCATCATCTTTTCTCCCTTCCTTCTCTCTTGCCTCCGGACATACTGAAGAAAACACTACCAGATCAAGACAATAGCATAAAACTTCAGATTTCTTAAATTCCCCTTCAAAATTATTTAAAATTAGCTCCGAGTATGTTATCAGTGATAAAAGCAGCAAGAGCGACTGTGCACCTGCACAAAGACACAGTAATAATAAGACAGTGTTATTTTGTGGTAAATAAATTTTAGTTTGAGACTTAAATCCTGACTATTTTCTTAGATGGGTATTTTATAACAAGTCCACAAATGCTATAAACCTTAGAAATGAGTTCTATCTCTGCACTTCAATCAACTGCCATAAATGTAACAAAAGCACATGTGACTCATTTTCACAGGAAAATAGGCACAATAAACAGGTTTTTTCTCCTATTGCAGGGACCTCCAGCTTCTAAACAGACTGACCACCAAGCTAATGTAGAACAGACAATGAAAGACTCACCTATGTGTAAAACAACTCTGCAATTCTAATCAGATATAAATTCAGACATTTTGCTTTAAGTTTAAAACTGGAGAACAGCAAATTGTTATTTCTGGGGTTCTTTCATTAGCTTTAACATCTCAGCACTAGGTCATCAGTGCACAAACACTCAGTGGCAGAGTTACAAAGATGCAGCAGCACTAATAGGTGAGCACAGGCAAGAGGACCTGCACACCGCTCCTGCAATCAGGAAATCACTTTCAAGACCAAAGGGGAGGAATAAAATATGTTTACAAAGCTTCATCTTTAGAGATTGGCACCTGTTGACAAATCTGTGTTTTTTTGAATAGGCAAATAATTCATTCAGCAACTTCTCTCTAAAATTCAGTGGGCTGAATCTGCTCATCTCCTCCAGGTACCTACACAGGTATCAACATTGGAAAAACAGCCACCACATTAGCTGTTATCTGGAAATGAAGTAAGATCACGAGCTCTGCAGCTGGAGCCAAAGGATAGAGCCTCCCGCTGCATTCCAGCAGCAGGCTCCTGATCTCTGTGCATTAAAGAAATGTAACCTCAGCTGAGTGCTGGGGTTATACTGGACTTCCTGTACTTGACTATGAGAAGTACCCAGCACAGTTTGCCACACTAATGGTATTTATGCTCTTTGCAGAGGTTGGTCCCTGAAGACATGACCAGGGACTTTTCCCACCCTGCTTTTATGCTGGCTGGAGGAGCTGATGTTGCAGAGGAAGGCAAGCACTTGCTGTTAAATATTCTCTCCCCGACAGGCGCTGCTGCAGCACTCAGTAGGATTCTGATCAGTCACACCACTTTTACAGTTCAGTTGTGGATACTTTCAGAGTATTTCTAATGATCTATTATTAATTGCCAAGAATTACATTCCAGTCTTAAATTCAGAGAATGTGCAACTTTCAGCTGTCAAGGACAGTAATTCAGTACTTCAACTGAAAATGTCAAAAGCTGTAAGTGGACTGATTTATACTAATTTGAACAACCTTGTTCATCTAGATGAAATAATGAAACAAAAGCAAGGAAAAGGCATTTGAGTAACTGGTGTCACTAAACCAGCATACAACTGACTAACTCAATAAAGTGTGCTGGTGTCAGTATTTTAGTGAGAAGTAAGGGTTACAAGCTAACCACAAAGTGTAAAGAAAATATATTTAGAAGAGGTCAAATAAAGGGAAAAAATCAGATTTAAAAGCCAGATCCTTAGTACACCTCAGAGTGGTATAATACTACTGAAGTTAGTTAAACCATGCTGTTTCCCACTGAGTAGAGGTTTTGTCCTGCGTTTGTGCTAAAGAAAATGACAATGTCAACTAATTTGTAAAGTAGAACCCTGGCAGATCTGCAAAACATTCTGCTGCTTGACTCTGGTTAGGGTATGTATTCCACGGCTGTATAAAGAAAAGGGGAAAAAAAAAAGGAAAGGAGAAAAAAAAAAAAAGAGGACTGGAAACTCCACCTGGATGCTATCAGTCTTGCCCAAGTAAACAGTACTGACATTAGTGCTAGCCTGCTGAGTGGTACAGGTTAGAAAGGGTCACAAAGGCAAAATGGTGACCAAACGTGCCTTGAGGTAGAGATGCTCTGGAATCTGTCACAAAAGGAGAGAGCTGAAAGCTCATTTTATCTAGAAGTCATTTCATTTTAGAGTTCAAAACAATTAAAAGACATTGAAAATATTGTACAAACATGGATTATAGCAAGACAGAAACAATCTCCTTTTTCATATAAACATGCCCTCAACTACACGCATACAATGTGATGCGTATTGTTCTTGAGATAACAGTGCAGCACACCATAAAATAACAAGGGAATGGGTAAGAGGGATAGCAAAAACAAAATTGTAAATAGTTTTCCTCATAATATTAAACAAATACTCATACCCATAACATAATTAAAAGATTTTGGCTAAAGCAAAGAAAATAAAGGAAGCAAATGCCAAAGAATTTATTTGTGATGTCCCAATGAAGTTTTTTGCTGAAGTTCCTTGAAATAAACTTTTTGACACTCAACTTGTTAAGTTGCAACTAAATTTGCAAACGAGAGAAATATCTATTAGTATATAATAATCAATGAGTTGTAATAACTATTTCATGATGATTTTTTTCATGTTGCTTTAAATTAACTTCAAAATGTTAAGGGAAACAACCTACAATAATTACTTAAATTTTCTAGTTTGTTTTCTGTCTCTTTTGTCTGCAAAAGCAACCCTGAAACCACATCTGGAAATCCCAACTCCCGAAAAATAAATTTTACCAGTAATATTTTTGTAAGAAAAGCTACATAAATGAAGGATTTTTTTAAGGTCACTTCCAGTTATCTCTCAATGTTTTAGTCTATACTAAGGAAACAGAACAAAGCAAGAGAAATATTTGCACGTGGCATTAAGCAACAAGACTCAGTGTTTACAGATTTTGACAACCGTCCAAGTCTACAACCAGGCTGAGAGGCTATGGCCCACCCAGAAATGAAATGGTTAATAAATCTTAAACACTGATCCTTTTCCAGGCATGTTCAAATAGCACAGAAAAAAAAAAAAGCCGCAACAGTAAAGTGAAGTTCTGAACTAATTTTACTTCTCCTACAGCATGCCAGGAAGTGTATTACATGCCATTGGCGAGATACCAAACCTGTGACTCTGGGGGGATGACTGAAGGAATCCTCACAATTCTACATCTTGGAAATAAATTCTGTGCTAGAAGGAAAAGCTCTGTAACACATGCCATCTGGTACCCTTTGCCTTCTTTTTATGAAAAGGGAGAGAAGAGAGAAAGGCTGCTTCCTCATGTATAGACCAAGAGACAGTGGGCCAAAATCAGCTTGTGGTCAGAGCAGCAGAAACAGCAACTCAGCAGGTGCTCTTCTTCTCTTGCTGCTGCATCTCTGCAGAACAGGGCATTTCCATAAGTCTCAGTATCAATCTCAGTTATCTCCGATTCATATCGGGAAGTTTATTATAGTAAGTGGGAGTGTCATTTGGCCCATTAATTGTGGGAGAATAGCACCTAATTGCATTGCAAATGCAAATGGTTATGCTGCGCTGAACTCAGCTCTCAACTATTGCATGATTTGTCCTTTGAAATACAATTTGTAATGTGTCTTAAGCAAAACCCAAAACTACGCTCAAAACTGAAAATCAACTATTTCATTTAACTGTAAAATAAGTAAATAAAAGCCCAATTGAAATCAACATTATATCATATTCTAAGAATCCAGATGAGAAGAAATTACTGCTTCAGGATTAGATTACCAAAAAGATAGTTCAGTAATTCTTTGAGAAACACTTTAAGTAGCAGAGAAAAATTCAAATAAAGGTAAGACTCATATCCAGACAGGTAAAGAACTGTCTACCATTCATTCCCAGTGCCCCAGTAAGCTGTTCTAACTCTTCTTTATCCTGCTAGGAGTTAAAGTAGAAATGGCTATGAGCCAGTGTGAATTAGCCCCAAGGAAATTCCTGCAGAGTAGCAGGAGGCATATTGGGGACTGGCTTGAGCATTTCTGCATTCCAGCTCTCTCCAGTGGCTGGAATGACCCAGCGGGGCCATCTGCAGCCACATTTCAGTTTGGGCAACACCCAGGCTGCTCTAACCTGGGGAATGGGCTGAAGTACCTCATCTGGCTGAGGAAACAGGCACTGAAGGGATACAAAGCTCCTTTCCATGTATATGAACTCTGCACTGATAGAGTGATTTATTTGGGTCTTTCATTAAACTCTTGTAGGACTTGTCCCATATAACTTAAAGTTAGTGTTCAAATCTCATGAGACAAAGAACATGGTAGGAAATCACCAGCATAATAAAAATCAATCTATATTGTAAGACCTTACAATACCATTGTAACAGTTTGTTCCACAATAAGGCAGTAAAAGCTATTAAACAAACAGTGCTTATTTATATTATGTAATATAAGCAGTTTGTATCATATCTGGGGTCTATTTTCCTCTGAGTGCAAATATTTAACTCCCATTAATGTTAACAAGAGGTTACCTAGCATGGACTTTGGCAAGAGAATAAAACCTGATTTTTAACATTAATCTTAAGCAAGCTTTCAACTTGAAAGAATCTTGCGAGTACCTTGTATTAACGCTATCTTAATTGCCCTGAAATCTGGATTTTGCGAGAAGCATATACACAGATAAAACTAACTTGTGTTAACTTTAAATTGCACATTTTGGGATAATGGGAAATAACTGTGTCACCTTTCTGTAAACTGCACAGCTTGCACTGTGAAGGCACTATTAGCAGAGACAGTGATAACATCTTTGATGAATTCTCTCCATTTCAAAGAACATTTTTTCCCTAGCAGAAAATTAACTCACACTATTTTTCGCAGTAAGAATAGTGGGGGAAATTCATACTACATTTTCTAATTTTGGCATTCTCTGTTTACAGTTTGGGGAATCTCCTTGTTCACATTCACATTCTCAGAGAGGACAGTGAAGTAGCATAGATACATAGCACAAGTAGAATCTGGCCCTTTTCATTTTGTGAAACTGCTTTGATCATGATTCTCTCAAGACATTATTTTAAACTCGAATGCAATTGACCGCTATTGCACCATATGTTCCTTATGTGTGAGCTCTGTCTTGTTCATTAATTTTTATGCCACTACTGTTGGAATTCAGCCAGTGTAATGTGGAGGCAATTAGCAATGTCAGAGTGTTCATGCCAGCATATAATGAGAGAGAGAGCAAGAGAGAAACGGGGAGATTATGCTTCCTGCTACAGGCAAGGGTACTTTTCAGAGTTTTTTTTCAAAATGTTATTTGAAAACTAAAATATCTAATAAAAGCAAGTGACAAGAAATAAATGTCTTGTTACAGAAGTAAAATTTAATCACTTACAAAAACTCTCCTACAACTTTTTAATATGTTCACCTATTTTCAGAGGATGAAACTGAAGATGCCCTGTGGCCTGATGACCTTGTTTTTTAAACTTAAAAACATTGTGGTCTGCTAAAGTTCTGTATCAAAATGTTCAATGTTAGCCTGCAAAAAAAGATGCATGCATATACTAGAACAGAAGTGTGCATTAAATATGTTCCAATGACATGACCAAATCTGTGGCTTCTTGTTTTCTTACAAAACCCCTACTACTGCAAATCTTGCAATCTGAGATTTATGCCATTTGCCATTCTTGTTGCTATTTGTGTTCTTCAAGTTTACAAGATAAAAAAGTATGACATATGTCAGAAGTTCCAGGGAGTACTGGAGACCTTGCTAAAGTGTCTACCTCTTCCCATTCTCAGTGTCACACACACAGACACCCCCAACTTTCCTTCCAGCGGGCCAGTTTCAGAATACAGTTTTTGTCTGACCTCAGAATACAAAAAATACAAAAACTCTGCAGCATTAGAAATCTTGGGTCCATACGTCCAGAAGAAGGACTCCACTAGAATTCTGTCTCACAGTAACTTCCCATTAAACTTTATATTCTCCCATGAAAGCAAAGATAAAAACCACTATATACACAGAAGCCCGTTTATAATGCAAGACTTGATGGAAACTTGTTGTTCTTGTGTAAGCATCTACAGGTGTATATTTACAAAGCAGATAACTCAAAAACCTGACTAATCAGGAGAACGCTCAAGTTAAAATCTAGACTCATATTCTCCAATGGTTCCTTCCACTACACATTGTGATTCAGACCCAGGCTTGGCTTTTACAGTCCATTAAGAAGACAGACAACTTCGGAGTTCGCTAGGGACATGGTTCTCAGTTCTATAGCGTTTAATGGTTTAATTATCTATTTGCATGTGAAGTCATTAAGCAGCTCATACTAATATGGTTATTAAGAGGCATGTCCCACTGAAATAATTTAAAAAACAGTTACAGTAGCATGGTGCTGCCTGTGGTAAGGGTCTTGTGGCTTAGTGGCAGCCTTTCACTTCTGAAAGCTTGGCAACTGTATAAAGGTAGTTTGACTAATCCACCTTAATTCGTCCCAGATATTTACCCTCATCACAAAAATCACAGCATCTGGCCAGCTTCGTAGTGTACAGCCATCTTTACAGAACCCCATTCAGAGTTTTGCAAAGGCTTTGCTGCCCTGAATTAAGACACATAAAGAGCCTGCTCCAAAGCCCACGGAGGTCCAAGTCACGGCTTATTGGGCTCAGAAGACATTTATGCTGTTTGGCAGCATGGCCTGCCTAGGATCCAGCTACTGTCATTTGTTCAAACTTCATAAGCAATAGAATTCTGTAATTTAGAATTACAGAAACTTTTCAGTAAGTTTCTAAAGCAGGTCACAGAAGTAACAAAAACTTTCTAAACTGTGAGAGTTTTAGTGGAACTTCGTCTAAACCAAATGTTTTAGCAGCATGACATCAGACAGCCTTATTGAAAAGTTAGAATTAATCACTTAGCTTGAATAGAAGTTTTGTTTTGAAAGCCCCTTTTTTCCCCCCAGTTAATTTGGACTTTTAACTTATATATTATATTTAATTCTGAGAAATAATTGTGGCAGAAACCTGGAAACTTCCAGAAAGGAAAGATTTCTGTAGCTTAGCAGCTTCCCCATACCTGTTTGTGTCTTCTTCAGTGGATGTAGCAAAGAGACCTGCATGGCTATTTAGAACAAGAGCAAGCCACATCTTCATGTCAGTGACAAACAAAATTAGATCTATTCATTACTAAACATTTATCAATTCTACTAGTAAGGGGAAAAACAATGTGCTGTCATAAGTTCAATGAAGTCAACTAAATTATCAAAGCAATACAGTTCAGCTAACATAAGTGAGCAAAGCAGTGGCATTTGAAAAATATGTTCTTTTACTTCCATGTTATTTACAGTAATAATACAGGAGAGTTTCATTTTAATTGCATGTTAAGAATAGAAAAGGAAGGGGAAAGCTTAGAGAGCAGTCATGAGGCAATTGGATTAAGAAACAAACCCAAGCACTACTGAATAGCAGGGTAATTCTTCAGTCAAATGTTATTAGAACAATTAATGGAGTCCCTATACTGCAAACTAATCCAGTGATTTAAGTTTCCTCTGTTAAGATTTTTTAAGTTGGTGTGCTTACATGTTGCATGCAAGACCAATTTAGACAAAAAAAAAAACTTTTATAGCTTCACAGAAATCTCACATTAGTAGCTAAGATTTAACTCATATATCATATTAACCAATGGTGTGTCTCAGGCATGTCCACCACAGTTTTAACAAGGTGTCCTCCAAGAGGAGCAACAGCGAACTCTGATCACAAGGCTGTGCAGCTGTGTGCCTGTGGCTTTCCCTCTCTGGCACTCACTGCCAAAGCCCTCCTCCCCTCAGTGTTCCTAATGTGCTCAGACACCCGGGATGCAGGGAGAGGCTGTGCATTCAGCACATGGCATGACAGAAATGCCAGCTACAGTCACAAACTTGCCCCAACCAATTCTGCTTCCAATACAAATTGTGCAGCACACACAGATTTGGCAGAAGGCAGTTTCATAGGGAAACAGCAACAAGGACAGCAGAATTTTATTTCTGAAGCAAATCTCTATTTTCTAATGTCTTTGTGAATTCTTTGGCTTTGGAAAGAGCTCTAGACACAGTATGAAAGACAAACTCCAGTTTTTCTGCTTCAAAATCTAAGGAATGTGCTGCACACTGCAAAACTGCAAGTGAGCAGAAACGGTGCAAAACGTCTCTGTTTTGTGGAAACCCAGGCACAGATAACATTGGTTGTTGAAAAGACACCTCCTAACATTTAATGTATAATCCTCCCAAAACATGCATGCAATGTGACCCTGGCACTTAGTTGGGACAGTAGAGTCTTCCCAAGCTCATCCTTATGGGTATTTGATACTTAACTGAGGATTCCTTTCTAGCTGTGGATTTGTCAGCAGGGCACCTTTGTCCTTTCTGAGAGCCAGACTAACACAGGCACAGCAGATACAGGATATCTGTTCAGACAGGCTGCCTGAATTCCATCCACTTCCTCCCACTGCTGGATTTCATGGATCAAGCCCTCAGTAGCACTGGACACTGCCAGCAGCACACTGAGCAGTGCAGGTATGTTCCAGAGCTACTGCCTACGAATCGCTGCTATGGAAACTACCATGCCTTCCAAATCTATACTCATGATGCATTTTCAAGCTTTCCTCCTCAAAGCAAAGACCAGAAGGACACTCAGTTCAGAATATGAGCTGAAATTCAGAGATTATCAATCAATTTCAAAAGAAGTACAAGGCACAAACGGATCTAGTTGCACCTTAATGTGATTCACGGAAGCAGCTGGCAGAAGTAAAGAAATCCAGAGGTCATCCTTTTGCCCACAGATTTCAGAGGAAGGAACTGTGGTATTTACCTTCTATCTTAGTTCTGAAATTCATCTGCTATGCACTTTTGAGCACACCACCTAAAATTTCCATACTTTCCTTTTCTCATATAAAAAATAACAGATATTACCTATCATCTGGCCCACTGATCAGGTTGGATTTATTTTTTGTGAAGAACATGAGATCCTTTGGGATAAAGTGCTGTATATGTGAAAACTACTCTATTCTTGTAATAGCTCCAGGACAGGTAAGAGAGTCAAACAGCAAGACTGTCCCACTAAACACAAAAACAGCTTTACAAGAAGTAAAATTTAAAATAATAAAATCTGGACATGCAGGAGAATTAAATAAGAGACCAGCTTGTAGTTTTCAAGTGCAGTCATCTGAGTCAGCTCTCTAAGGAGTGCCAAGGGCTAAATTCATCCCTGAGCTATGCTGGCTTCTGCCAATGTAAACCAGGACACGCGGCCTCTGCCAGCAAAGCAGGGAGAGGCAGCAGCAGTGAAAAGCACCCACTGCCTTCCTCTTTGTTGGGGGTCTAAATGCAGTGGCAGCAGCACTAGGAGAGGCCTGGCAAGACAGGTTCACAGCTGTGGCAGCCCGAGGTGTCATGGTGTGCACGTGGGAACATCTTTTACTCTGGGCTCTGTTACAGAGGTTTAAGGAGATTTTAAAGCAGTCTTTGGCAGAGCCTACTGTAACCAAACCTCTTGCAAATCAAGGCAGGGGCTTATAAGGGAAGTGTCACTGACACAAAGAAGAGTAAACCCTTCAGAGGAATGGGATTTTGTCCATCTTCAGATTCCTCTGTGCAGTTTGTATCAGTGGACAAGTTTGCCAGCCTGTGTTGCATAACATAACTTAATGTACAGTGAGATTGAGTCTGTGATTTAACTGGGAAACAGCTGTATGACTCAGATGTTTTAAGGGAAAGGCAGAATACTGTGTACAGAAAACTGTCCTCATTCCCCCATGAACAAAGAGTGGCAAAAGCACAGGCAGCTCCACTATGCCAGCTGCAGTGTAGCAGTCCTCACTTGGCAAGATATAAAAAAGAAGATTAACAAGTATAATAGCATTTTACTGTGCTCTTTAGAGTGAAAAATCATTTGTATGTTACCACTACTGATGGTCCAAAACCACAATGCTGAAACTAAACAGAGAATACAGATTTGAACCTTCATCCAAACCCCACCCTCAGTTCTTTGTTAGATCCAAGACTGGAAGGTACCTATTTTCTCTCTTCTGAGAGGCTGGTGTTTTGCAAGGCCCCAAATTCATATGCTTCACAGCTGAAAACCTTGAGAGACTCTCAATTTTGATAGCCACAAACCAGACTTGCCAACCTGACTGGTAAGCCCCAAACTAAGCCTCAACCCAAAGCATTCACCACTGCCCAGTCTCCCTCAGGCTGGAGCTTTGCCAGCAGATGAGGCCAGAGGCTGCCCAGGTATACCTTACATTATGAGGATGGCTCCAAGTATAATCCAGGGGAATACACAAAGATTTGGCTTTCTGTAAAGGCTAAGTTGTGACTGAGTGTCTCATCTTGGTCCCCGTTGGAGCGGAGCCCAAAACCACCACACGCTCTGGCACTGTTTGTTGTACTTGGCAATCCTCGCTCAAGCTAGGTGGGTGCATTGGCAGCACTTGTGAGGAACCCCTCCTCTTTAATTGGTGGGAATGTACCTGTAAGGCTGAGCTGTGTTTGGTAAGGCTAAGTGTTCCCGCAAGGGAAAACGACTCGAGACAATGCAGTTGGTGTTTAGAGTAACAAGACAGAGGATGACTGAGGCACTCTTTCATGTTACCTGGAGGGCCCTGTTAAGCTCTTACTGCTTTCTGTTGTTTCACCAAGAAACTGTGTCCCTTGCTTTAGTTAAAGGGAAAGCTGATGAAATAGTGAGACAGGCCAAAAGAGTTTTTCCCCAGTAATTGAGAGAGGCCTGGACCACATTTAGCTTCAATCACTATTTTGTTCCATGTCAGAGGTTAAAAAAAACGCAAATACAGTTTTTGTCTTGAACTGTCTAAATCAAAGAAATTAAAAGTTATAACTGCTCCTCTTTTTAATTTACTAAAATAATTTCCTACAAACTGGAACATTACATGAAAATTAAACTTTGTTCTACTTGCAGGCTGCCTAGTGCTTTGTTTTGGTTTTTTAATGTAAAAAAGAGCTGGTGACATCTCCTAAAGCTAGGCATACATTGCATGCATTGACTTGAGAGCTATTAATTTGACATGCGCAGGGTATAAGGATTTTAAATGGTGTTGCGATTTGAACAGCAGTAGGAGTGTTTTCTCCAGCTCCACGCCTTTGCATTACATGACAGAAGGCTGTATATCACTTCCTGCAAAAAATTAAAGATGTCCAGAAGTATGTGACCTCTACCATCTGTTCTAATGGAGGTTCGGACACCTCAAGACTGAAATTATTACAGAAGCAGAGAGCTGAAAAACCATCTCTCATATTCTATTCAGTAGAGGGAAGTGGCAGATAAAAGCCATGTACACCTATTAACCTGTGTAAAGTCCTGTCTCCAAGCTAGCTGGCTGCCATGAATCTAATGGCAGCAAACAACAGGCAGGCAGAAAGAAAATGGTGGATTCAGTGCTTTTGGTCACAATCCTTCACTCAGCTCTCTCCCATCTCCCCCCCGCCCTCATCCTCTTTACTTTTTTTTCCATTCTGCAATGAGTGTTATCATCAAGGCCAAATGCCTTCTACAAGGTGTTCCCCCTGAAAAGCCAGCAGGAAATAAAAATGCTCAGAACCTTATGGGATCAAGTTCTTAATGGCTCTAAATGAGAGTAAAATAAACACATGCACATGTGCATGCATGTACACACACACCCACAACCTATTTGTCAGACCTTTTTACCAGACAAGGAGAACACAAGCTGGAAAAAGACTGTTGCCTAGTGGCAAAGGCACTCAGAGACATGGGGGAGTATGTTTTAGCACAGTCCTTGCACTTAGCATATTAATCAATTCATTGTTATGGTTACAATTAAATACAAGTGCCAAGAAATACAGCAAGAATGTTACATTTTGCTCCATTACCTCACAATTACACATCCACAAACACTCATTTCTCAACCTGTGCAACTGAGTAAGAAAAAGAAGCATACATTCATTGTTAATAGCATGTGGTGTTGGACATCTAAATTTACACATATGAATATAGATGAAAAACTGTATATATCCCAACGTTCCTAATCTAAAGTACCTTACCTTGACCATCTTAAAGCATACAAGAAAAGAAGGAAAGCCCTGTTGTATAACGGAGATTTCAAGTTTGAATGCAAGACCAAAAAAACAGAAGCTGGTCAGGAACACCAGAAACAGGAATTCTGAAACAACTCTGTTTTCAGAGAAAAAAAGCAGTTCCACTTCTTTTATTACAGGTTGGAACAATTCTGCCACAATGGAGTATATCTCTATGACTTACTACAATTATCTCTAACAGAATTACAGTTGAATGAATGCAAGAAGCACAGTACTTGTATGTCTTTACATTCTTGTGTAAGCTTCTAAATGCTGACTTGGCAAGAAATACTGACTCATTAAAAAAAATCCCCTACACCATAACTGGTGGGGGGAAAAAAGGCAATTACTACTATATGGACAGACTGCCATAAGTGCAAGTCACTGCAGCATTTCTAAAGATCAGACAGTTTTACCTGCCTGGCTGTAGAGTGGACAAGAGAGGCAAGTGGCACTTGGGTCAGACTGCCAAGTGCTGTCCTGTCAGGCTTTGCCTCAGCATGCCTGCACCTGCATCCCCTCCTGGGCTCCCTCTGGCCTACAGCCTTTGCAGAGACCTATCTGCAACTGCCAGCCTTTCTAACTGCTGAATGACACTTCCTATCAGCAACTACTTAATGAAAGAGGCTTTCCAAGAGAAGGATCAAGTGTCAGCCAACTTCGTCCTTCTTCTCTTCTGGAAAACCATACAGGTCGAAATGAGAGCCTCTTTACTGTCCAGCCACAGTACTCTACCATAGTGCTTTAAATGTGGCCCAGTTACATCACTGGGCTGTTAACTTTTCAGCTGGAATGGATTTGCTGGGGGAAAGCACAACAGCAAATCTCGTCCCACCCCACAGCACTGCTGAGGGCACTGCTTGGGTTTGGGCTCTCGTGGAAAAGTCACAGCTAAGTAGCTCTGCCAGCCCCTATCCAAATGATGGTTGCATCTAGCCCTGTCCTTCAGAGCTCCATCCCAATGCCTTCACCAACAGAGTTTATGAATCAGAAGCATGTTTGGGAAAGATCCCAGGTGTGCAATGACTTAAAAAAAAAAAAGGCAGATTGTGCTTCACTATCCAAACAGTGAAGTACAGCTTTATTCTGTTCTCATTTCAAGCATTCATTATTTTGAGCTAAATTTAGCTGCAGAACTTTATTTGCATTGAGAAACAAACCCCATATTTATTATGCTGGATGATGCCATTCTGCTTACATATGTACTTGTATATACGCAATAACATCATTCACTTTTTATCTCCAATAGGCTCTGAAAGGGAAAAAAAAAAATCACAAAATGAACAAATGCACACTGGTGCAATCTACTGAAGCATACACTGAAATGAAGTCCCTATGAGATAGGTAAAGAGATAAAAAGGCATGAAAACAACACTGAACAAGTAAAGTTAAACCTTTGGGTTTTAGCAAGGTATGACCAGCAGAGCCCTTTCTCATTAGCAAGCTGACAGGATTTGAAGTATTATATCCTGATTAAATTGATAGCTGGTATTCATTGCAATCACCTGAGGATACCTTAGAATCCTGTGCAATTTTAATTTCTCCATAAAAATATCTGTAAAGAAGCCTTTTAGGCTAACATTGACTCAGCTACTTAGTGACCAGCTGCTTTGCTGTGGTAGCAGTAAACTGCAAAGTCCTGTACTTACAGAACACACTGAACACCAAACCTTTGTTAAGTACAGAAACAACACACTCAGCAACTATGTATTTGCTACCTTGTCTCTCTGGGAAAAGCCCTGCAACTTTCTCACAGCCTGCCTAGCAAAAGCTCTGCATGGGTTTCGTTCTACATGACACATAGGAATCTACTGCTTTCTCAGGAAGAGCCATAACTTGTAATCTTCACCCAGATTTGTACATCCAGACACGGGGCTGGGGCTTGGCAGTGGTCAGTAGGCAAAATGCTCCCACACACCTAACCTCAGGGGGAAAATTCATAGGGAATCCACCCTGTGTAGCCAGCAGAGGCAAAGCACAGCTGTCTGCAACCATCCAACTGTCTCAGCCTTGGTCATCTTGATCTTTTTAATGACCCCGCGTATCAGCGGAACACAGGCATCTGTTCAAAAGAACCTCGCAGCTCCTGACAGAGCAGAGCACACATCAAAGTCGAGTGGGTCAGATTCTGCCCTCACTAGATACATTAATTCAGAATAACTCAAATGAAATCAACAGAATTACTCGTCATTAACACTACAGTAATCAATAACTAAATGTGCATTGTTGTCTTTGCACTGTAACTTACACAGATGTGCTAGTTTTTGTACTTCAAACTAGCTATATGCTTTTTAGCCTAAGTATTTTTCATTTTCCTCTGGCAAAATTAAGGGTAGTTTCTAAAGAAGACAAGACTGACTATTTCTATAAGAACTTTTTGTTGCTGGCAATACTGAAACAGCAGCAAATGCAACAGATCTGTAACACATCTCAGGGTACAAAGAGTTAATCTCCTTTCTTACAGATCATCTGTATCAGTCCAGATGCTTGGTTGGAAGCAAATATAACCCAAGTGCCTGGTCCAGTACAGCAGACTAAAGAATGAAAATATTTTTATGTTCTGTGCTTATAAAATATTCTATTTGCTGTGTAGTACCAGTTATGTTTAGAACCTTCCTTCAAAGATTTTCTTTTCATATTGAGAAAAATAGATCCATACACTCCTTGTTAAAAAACACCTCTGCCTAAATGTCTAACCTCCACTGTGAAAACTGATCCTTTGGTGTTGGTCTGCATCTTTACTCTGCTTTCAAACTTAAATGTTAAAATAAAACCAAGACAATAGAAATCACAGTAAAGTGCCACTTAAAGTCTATGTAAAGTTTATAATCCTATGCAGTCCATTCTTCTATTATGCTGATGACAAGTTAATTTGGCTGATAAAAGGCAAACAAAAGCAAGGAAGTAATCCTGTTTTACAGAATATTATTCAAACAATAATAACTTCCTTTGCATAACACTTATTTCATTCCATCATTACTACTATTATTACTACTATCTTAAGCTATGACAGATTGTGAAGGGTCAGAGATAATTTTTATCAATCAGCCTCCCTTTGTCTTTGGCAGGTTTAATCATGTCACTTGGAATGTAGCATGAGGGGCCTGATGAAATTGGAAAAGCATGTGAAGATAAAAATCACTCTCAGATGAATTCAGACACTTCCTGCCACTCTGCAGATGCCACAGTGCTGCAAGCCACCCTCCCAGGAGGGATGATTCACCTGGAAGGAGGGCCAGGCTCTGCCAGATGTGTAGGAGGCTGCCTGAGACCCACATGCTAACACTGTCTCAATTGTATGAAGCATATGCTTTCAGTCAAGGGTGAAAAATGCAGGCACCAGCACATGCCAAAAGTCTTTCAAGCATGGCCCACCAGTCAGCCTCAAGCTTAATGCACTGATCCATCGAGTCAGCAGATGTGTGTCACCACAGTACAAGTTGAAGCTGGTTAAAGCTATAAAAGAGTGAAGTGACCTAATCCAGACATTCAAATCTCACAAAGAAAACCATATTGTTGTCACTTTGGGGGCCTTAATGTGGGACTTTCAGTGTTTGTGCTTAAAGACTTCTTGGAGTAAAAAGGTATGTTGCTGCAAAAACATAAATCCCAACCCTAAGCTACACTTGTACTGATTTCAAGTTGATCTGATAAAAGCATAGCACAGCTTTCCTTTTTAGTACTGCACATACAAAAAAGAACATCTGCAGAATTTTATTGCTAGAGCTATAAATGCTCCTTATCCGCTTGGTTTGAGGCAGAAGTCCAAAAATACCTTGATAGAAAGTTTATTTGCAGAGTACCACGACGTACTTGGTAGAGCCAGTGAGTTATACAACATATTCTTCCACTCCTGGCTAAGTGCTGTCGGTGTCAGCTAGGAGTACAGCTGTAGAACCTGGCTCCATATTGCCTGGGAACTCCTCCCTCCTTTCCATTTAATAATCATTTAGTGGGTACAGTATTTCCCGACACACTCAAAGTCAAAGCACACTTTACGAAAATATTCACCTTGTTCACATGCAGAATGATTTGTTTAAAGAAACCAGATCTCCTTAGCACTCAGAGATCAACCCAACACTGGATGTGTGCAAACCCACTTCACTGTCAACACAGTTGCTTCAAACAGCTTGTTCAGAGGTGGGTGATAAGATGTAGCTCTCACTGGGCAAACACAATTAGGCAGACAAAGATTTTTCTTCAAGTCTTTTCTGTCTATCAACTGCAATCCAGTCTACAGATCTTTCTTAAGTATTCCTGTCTGTAACAGCCAGGTCTCTGGAAGAATACTGATGTTTCACAATGACCTCATTGTGCTTTGACATAGCTTTCCTGAGCTGTGGCCTGTGGCAAACACACACCTGCTCTATTTATGCCCAAGAGGCCAAAAAAAAAAAAAAAAAAAAAAAAAACCAACCCAACTTCAAATAATATTCAAGTTCAAACAACAAGCAGGGTTCTTCTGCCTTAAGAAAAGTCCATCTTGCAATCCACTTTGCAAAACATGATAGCTGGTCATTTAAAAGTTAACTCTTAGGAACCACTATAGATAAGAGCTATGAAAACTCACGCTAGCTTAAAGGGGGCAAACACCCACAGTGCATCTGAAGTTTTGTCATGTCCCCACCATTTCTGCATTTACAAGTGTTGATTATTATCACTGATTCATAGCAGAGGCTTCCCATAATCTAAGATCAGGACGAAGCCCAAGACTGCACCAGGAATCAAATATCTGCATCACAAAAAAAAGGTCACAAAACCAAAATCTACGTAAGTAGGGGATGAAAGGCAACAAGAGACACAGGACACCAATGGCAATGCCAGGAACAGAAGAAAAAAAAAATAACCACCATAAATACACACACATACTTATGCCCCCTGTATTGATCCTACACAGACGAGGAAAAATGTTTTAAATGATGTTTATAAAAAAGGTTTTTAATTAATTGGGTTGGGGTTCTTTCAGTTTCCTGATTTTTTCATTACCATGCTCACCTGGAAGTTACACTGGATTAAAAAAGACTTCTGGCAACTACCCTTACACCAAATACCTTCTGCATGTCAACTTTGCAATACTTTGCATCATCCATAGCCTTCATTAGCAAATTTGCCCTTTCACCTCAATAGCACCCATCTGACATTTCCACAGCTTCAGAGGCTTTTCTTCCTCCACACAAAGCACATTTTGGAGTGGTTTCAGGGCAAATTCTTTGATTCTAGTGCAAGAGCATTAGTAAGAAAAAAAAGTAAAATAGGAGAACAGTTGAATGTTCCAAGAGAAAATGAATAAGAGAGAAGTAGAGCTCCAGAACTACAGTTTTTCACAACTTCTTTTCTGATGCCTTTTGTGAAAAAATTGCTAAATGCTAGTTGCCCTACTCAAAAAGCTCTCTCTCACATTTATTCCTCAGAGGAATAAACGTGCTGTGATTCCTATGGAAGAGTTACTAGAGACTAATAGAGGAATGAAAGTGAAGGGTACTCAAGACATCCCTGGTGGTGCTTGAAGGTCTTGTCTCTGGCTGTCAGGGTAAGACTGGACTCCACAGGAGCCAAAAAAACAGTATCAATACTTGTGCAACCTAACGAAAGTGTAAACAGAGGAAGGAAAAGACAGCAGTGTAACAACAAAACACAAAGAAATAACAGCTATCAAGCTGAGTTTTCTTTTAGTCTAAGACAAACTATACTTCTGCACTACCTAAATACCATTGAAAGCTCACATGATAGCATTTTTTCATAGTTTATATAAAACCATACATGCTGCCCCTTATGAAGCATATGAAACCTTATTAAAACCCCATATAAAACCATATTAAAAAACCCACACAAAACCATATAAAGCCATGTAAAACCATATGCTACCTTCAGTATTAGCTAGGGTAAAATTAACTTATTATTCATTCATAATAATTCATAGTGTTTCTGTACTATGTGCTGTCAAAACAGTCACTGCTCATTTCTTTTTTGGGGCTAATATAGAGAGAATAAACTAGAGCTCTTCAGGCTTTACCACTTCTTCCTCCCCAAGTGAGTGAGCACCACAGATGTACTGCTATGACCCTGCTATCAGCTCATGCTCCTGAAGAGCTTAAGAAAGAAATTCTACAGAACAACAAAAGTGTATTGATTGAGACATTTTCATGCTTTTTTTTTTCAAAAGTGACTGTTATTAAAGAGTTAAGCCACTGTATGTGTGGGCGAACCACTTTTTGTAATTGCTATCTACCTACAGATCTTGAGAGAGATGTTGATCTTCTGAAATGAAGGGTGCAGACGCAAGTCTTTTTAAACCAATAAAAATACCAACATTTAAGTGGCTTTTTTTGCCATAGATCCTTTGTATGCAAATCACTCATATCAGATAGATAGAAAATTAAAGACTTCTTGGACAAAACATTGTCATTTGAACTTGGGAAAACAGATGGCTGCCAAAAGAAATCTAAACTGTATTTGACAAAGTTCTTCACTTTCCCATCACAATTTCACGATAATTTATTTGCAATGCACACATATAAATATAAAAAAAAATACTCATGGCTATAATTTTTTTGCTTCTTCAGAATAAGCCATTCTGTAGCACTCTATGTTATATCCACCACCAAAATCCTCTAGCTCTGCAGTGCAAGAAATCTCTCTCTATCCATCAGAAAAAAAAAAAATCCTTTCAAAACTTGTCTCTCTCGCATCCCAGTCAAAACCTGGTGATATGTGTACACAATTCTGCATTATTTCAGAGGGCTCTGAAATATACCAAATAAATATTTTTAAGGGCCTGTCCTACTTGTGGAAGTAAAACAGTATTTCTACATGACAATCGAACAGCTATGTAGAAAGAGGCTAAAGACTGAAATTAGACCCAACTGCTGCCAGTATTGGAACCTCTCAGTGCTCTGTTTTCTGGAGCTTTCCTTCTGTAATGCCATATTCAATATAATTGTAGTGTAATACATACACCATTCATAGCTTCCATTCAGCGTGACCACACATTTTCCTGGTTTTGGGCTTGATCCTGCCACGTCTTCTTCCATGAGTAACCTCACAAAAGGTGTATCATGGAGGTCTGCACTCACACAGGAACAATGCTTTTGAAGATGGAATTAGAGCACAAGTGTCAAGCAAACAGCTGGTGGGATTACTCCTGCAAAATAGCTCCTGGCCCATGGACTCCACATAAATGTTGGCTCATGTCAAAAGTGCATAGCAGTGCATGGGGCAGATTGCTGACTCACACAGCAAGATTTCACAGAGTTCTCCAGACCTTTCTGCAGGTATCAGTTGAAGCCTGGAAGCAGTAAAGTCACATTTGCATTGAGTCTTCCTCATAGGGTTTAAGCCAGGACAAAACTATGCAAGGGTAGCTGTGCCACTTCCCCAAAGCAAATCAGCCCCAAACTGGTTCAGGCAGTGCCAAATATCAAGGAGCAGTATATTGGTATTCAAATTAAGATTTTATCTATATATAACTGTGCAGAATTTTGTAACTTTGCTGTAAGTGGTCCTTCTACATGCCAGAACATAAAGTAGATTTGGCATCTTTGGATATAGACCGGTGCCTGCAGCTTGCAATTCCACAGTTTGCTTTGAAGCTTCAGCTTTTTCCCTTGCAGTGGTTTGACAATGGTCATGATTCAGCATATTCAACATGCTTAGATCAAGATGGCTTTTCCTTTTTCATTTGGAACAGAAAGGAAACAACAAGGACTTTTTTATGTCCTTGTCACATTAACGGACCAGTTATGATTTTACAGCCCTTGCACTCCTCTGAGGACACAAACTAATTCCTGCTCCTTCCTTGCAGCCCAAGAGGAGTGGCACAATCAGATAATAAATACATCTAATTTTTCATCCCACCAGAACTATAAAAGTAGACTGAAGATGGAGCAACACTTGTGCTTCCCAGGAATGTCAGACAGTATTCAAACAACACTCAGCAGAACCACCCTGAGGTGCTTTGCTCCATATTGTTCCCAGCACCAGACAGGTCCTCAAATGAACTGTGATCCATTATTTCATTGAATGTGACCATGAGGTCAGTGGGAGTTGTCAGGACCAGTCTTCCTGCATTTGTGGAAGGAAATATTTCCTTTTCTTTAATACTTCTTATCTATCCTACCTGTATACATAACATCTGTAACAGGTTCAATTAATTAATTAGAGTATTTCTCTTAAAACCCACATTAACTCACTGACTGGAATTTACTGATTTCCCAAATACTTTACATGTTACTCTTTAGATTTTAATGTGTGTTACTGTTTAGATTTTTTTTATTCCTGCACAATGATCTGTATGTGCTTTGTAGTTTTCTGACAATAATTCACTCCACATAGGGCACACTCTCTCAGAGTGTGATTAATGACAACTTGATTTGTGTGCAAGTAGTCTACTACAGACTATTGGATTCTTTCACTTTCAACAGTCACAACTACAAAGAAGATGAACATACTGCATATTTCAGAATGGACCGTTTACACCACAGTACATAAGTTGCATTAATTCCTATGAAAGAAGCTGTGACCTCACAGGGTTATTTTAGGGGAACCTTCTACACTTTTGAATGCGAGGGCTGCACTTAGGCCCAATATATATTCTAGCATTTCTAATAAATTATTTGGCTCCTTATATACATACTGTTTGCTCTAAAGGTCAAAATTGCATTGTAGGCAACAAGAAACTGTCCTGCTGCCTTAGACATGCTCTTGTAACTAGAAAGAATTTGTGGAAGGAAACAAATGGAGTAGATAATGGTCTGGGGGCTCTTACAGTGGCCTTAGGGATCAGTGTTTCAGTTTGACTTGCGTTTCACTTAAGCCTTTGCAGTCTCTTCCATGACCCAAGTGCAAACTGAGTCCTCATAGTTACGCTGGTCCCACAGCCAAGTAAGCTATCTCAGCTTTGAGAGAAAAGTCATTTTTTCCTCACATACATGATGATGTACAAGTTTTGAAGTCAAAGCATTATTACAGAGATGCCAAAATTGACTTCACTGCCTGCTGAATGCTGACCCTCCAGGTACATTCAGCAACTGCTATAACTAAATGCAACTGGCCACAGTTGGCATGCCCTGATACTACATTTGTTCAAACAGATATTCCACATAGACTGATGCCAGAACTCATGCGTGTTCCAACAGTGAAGGCTGTGAAACATCAGGTTGTGACAGCTGGCTTTAAAATAAAAACTGTCCAATGAAATATATGAAAACATAAACAAGAGGACTCTTGTTAGACCAGGGAATTCAGTCATTTTCTCAAGACTAGCTTTAAGTTTACTACATTTATCAAATCTATGCCTTTAATGCATACATAGTTCCACCTACTTATAAAGTGAACAGCTGAGTACAAAATGAGGAGTACCTTCTGTGCAGAGAAATAAAAGATAGCATCTCTCAGCTTCCTCATTACTTTAACCACTACAACCTGCAGAAAGCAAGTAAGAGGTCATCAAAATGCTGTGGCAGTGCTCCATTTTCATGTTGCAAATTCAGAATCAGGAACTTCAAGGTCAAAGTGTTTACTGTATTTTGGCCTTTCTCACAGATATCTCCTTGTACAAACCAGAGAAAGTACAAGATGTGCAGTCATCTACAATTTTAGAACTACAAGACACTAAGGCATTAATTAAGAGGTGCAATTTCTAGAAACAGAACACCTGCAGACAACCTAGAGTGTAACTGCTCCTCTGATGCAGAAGGATCCATAAGTCCAGTTGCTTTCACTCTAGAAACCTCTTCTATTTACTAATCAGAAGAAGGCAGATAGGTTGAAAGTTCCTGCCAGAGCAATCATGACTACAGTTAGGAAACCCATGACACTGCTTCAAAGCTGTTTAGGAAAAGAGGGCTCCAGTTTTCCAAGGATCTCATTTCAGCCTGTGACAATGAATCAGGTCCTTCCAGGGAATACCTACACACCTTTTCTTAATTTTGAAGTATCTTCCTTGGTATTTAATAATTCAGAATCACTTTAAAAGTAAGGCTCTAATTTCCATTAGATGCCAAAATTACTTTAACATTTTTCTCTGTAACGTAATATTTCCTGTGCACCTTGTAAACCATTGAGTGCTGTAAAAATCCCCAAATATACTCTTCCCCTGGGGTGTAAAAGACCAAAGGAAAAAAACCCACCAAATACCCCTTCCTCTTTGAATTAATAATAATTGCAAAATGACACGCTTAGGCTTATGAGGAACAGTAGATTCAAGGGGTAGTTTTATATAAATTACAGTCTTTTAATGATTATTTTTGTCTAAAGGTGGAGCTCCTCTAGCAAGGAGGATTCATTAAACAAATCAGGTGATCATTAGAGGAAGAATTGAGAGAAAACTCTGTATAACCACTTTTTCTGTCTTATAAGCCCCTTTAGTACTCATTTTTCCAGTCATGAAATGTCTATTTGATCTTTTTTTTCATGTGACATGCAAGAGTGCTTTTTCTTGCCTAACAGCATCATTCTAAATAAACCACCAAGCACTATTTGATTTTTCACCTTAAACAAGAAACATCTGCATCTCAGACTTCTTCAGCCTACAAAAAAACCTCATTACACAGTATCCTGCTAAACTTGATCCAGAGAAAGTCAGTATCTCCTGTCTTGTCCCATGTCAGTTATTGCTATTTCCCTACTGTCATCTCCTTCATTTACATTCTGAAAACAAATATCTAGTTTAGGAGCCTTTTTTTTTTTTTTTGGTAGGGAATCTTGAGAGAAAACTTCACAAGGAATCTAAAAGGAAAACTTATTGCTTGTGAGTTTTAATAAGGTTCAGTCACACAAACTCTCAGTTTGAAGCATATAAATGGTTTAGATTTTTGGAAGGAAACAAACCCATTATGTCCTAGGAAACAGTTTACTGAATGAATTGATCTGAAATTATGATCTTTTCATTAAGTGTTAAAATTTCTTCAAATATAAATCTTACTAGATTGCAAACTCTATTTTGTATACACAGTCAAGTGTTACACCTGTATCCTGTAGGTACAATAGTCTACTGGAAAATATACAGGCTATGGTTAGAAAGATACAGGTTATGGTTCCTTCCCAGAGGAAAATGCACCTGCAACTCTGACTTCCGGGGGTATGAACAGGGTAAATGGCCAGGGTTAACTCATCCACTTAATAGACTTGAGGGCAAATGTTTTCTGTTTGGTCCAAGCCTACAACAGGTTGTTTTCACTGGCAAAGTGAACTGCTCTGGATCAGCTGTAAGAGGGACGGAGGCAGTCTGCTAAGCTGCCCTTCCCTTTCAGGTGCTAAAGTCACCTGGAAAGGCACAGAGAGCAGAGGATGGATACAATATTGCCTGAGGAATACTGCAGCCCACAGAAAGCCCCGTGTGAGGCATCCAGGTCGTAAGAGTCCCCTTCTAGAGCTGCAAAAGATCTAGACCACATCTGAAAAGCCTTCACGGCAATAAAGCATGGGATACAGCAATTCCTATCCCTGATTTACATCAATACAGCTTTGATGACAACGGAGATACTTGGGCTTCAAAAATGAGTGCTTTGACACAAGACCTCTACTAGAAGCACTAAGACAGATTTTATGTATATCTTATGCTCTACTGCACAGCACATTCACTAAACAGTACACTTAGAAAACCTAGTTCAAAAAAGGCTTTTCTAACTTTGTAGTACCAATTACACCATAAAAATGCACTTATGTTACAAACTATAATAATTTTTAGACAATATTTGTTAATATGTATTTTAGAATAGCCAATATTTTTATAAATATTTAAATTACATCAGACATCACACAGTCCTTACATTTTATGCTTTGAACTGCATAGCCATGGAATGTTTTTGTCATTGTTACAGCAGAGTGAGTCTGGTATTTCAGATCAAACATGGTATGTAGTCCAGATGTGTTAGCTGTCACTCTGTGAGTAAACATGTCTGATGGACAATGTGTTAACAACAGATTATTACTCATGATGTTGCATGATGGTTACAAAAAGTTAGCCTGAGTGTCAGAGATAACACCAGTGAGAACTGCTGGTGGAAGTGATGCAGACTGGTATGTTTACAGTCATTTTTGTCATGTGCATCTCCCATTTACTCTTCAAGGGAGAACCAAATATGGTTTGAACAATTCCCCATGAGGACTCTGGGGAAATACAGAGCTATTTGATCTGAGGGGCAGGACTCTAACTGCATAACTATAAAGAATGTTAAGCAATACAATATAAAATTCATAATTGTACAATTAAACTATTAAATACATGCAGATTTGCCTGAAGTGCTAAGCACATTAATTTATATTGTCATTTATGTGCCCTTTTAAGAGGATACTTGCAGGGTGTCTTAGATTAACAGATGTTAAATGACAAAATGTTTATCAGTCCCTACAACAAAAGTAGTACAAGCAATAGTATCTGCAATTTAAGTTTCTCTTTGCACAGGCAGACCTCAGTCTAAGTCAGAAGAGACTCCTCCAAGACAGTCATCATTTATCTTCTAAAACACTCACCCATCAGCCTCCCTTCTGTCACAGGGAGAAGGGGTGTCCAACTGCTAACACATTATTGTGCCTTTGTGTCTCTGGCACAGCTGTGGAAAAACAGGATGGAGGGTTGGGACATGGCCTGGAGAGCTGCACATTGCAGCAACTGTGCAGTGGGCACCTTGCAGCCTGAACACAGCCAGCTCTGCTGGACCTGTGCTGCCTTCAGTGGGGCCAGGCTGGGAGCATCTGCACCTTCTCCTCACATTGGACCAGTGGCAGCAGAAGTTTGCTGGCATGGGCAAAGAAGGTTTACAGTGACAGAAGTGCAAGGCGAAGTTCAGTAGCCCCGGAAAGGTGTGAGAAGTGTTTTTTTCTAGTCTGGTTAGATCTCAGCTAATTGAGAACTGTTAGCAGAGATCCCTAAATTGTCCTCACAGCTGTGACTTCTGGCTCTAGAGCTGAACACAAGCCATTTCAAAGTACTTTTTCATCCTCCCACTTGTTAAGATATGATAGTTTTGATACTCTGCTCCACTTGTCACTCCTGACAACTGAAAGTAACAGGCAGTATCTAATGGGCAATTATGTGCCTGCCAAGGACCTGGAGTCCCAAGGCTAGATGTGTTACACCACAGAGAATTACAGGTGATTATATAAAGAATTGCACATTCATATGCTAACAAGTATTATGAGACATGCATGAGAAGAGAAGATGACACTGGTCTATTCTCCTCACCCAAATCTGTCACGATACAATGCAAAATGTTACTGGCAGGATATGATGTCCTTGGGACCACCCAGCAGCTCAGGCCCCTTAGGTCTGATGTAAGATTACAGAGCATTGTTATTTTTCTTCAACAAGTCACAGAAAGGATAAGTTGTGCATGAAATGTGGTTAAGGAAGCAGCTCTTTTTTTTTTTTTTTTTTTTTTACTGAAAACATGTTTCCTAGTACAAAATGTGACTGGAAATTTCAAGACGCTTTCAGTGCACTTTATTGTACACAAAGAAAGCCCCCAAAACATAAAAATACTCAGCTATTCCACCTGAGAAAACACAAGCTTCCTACATGTTACACACTTTTAAAATTTATTATGCTACTCTGTCACCTCAGGCTAATCTACACAGTATCACTGCCTCCAACTGAATCACACTGCCTTATGCCAGTTGTAGATAGTCCATCCTCAATGCAACAAATTGTAATGCTCAGATTTCTCTAGAATTGCAGAAAAATGCAGGAAGCATAAAGTCCACTGCCTAACATATTAGGGCGCAATTTTATTCTTAAAAATGGCAGCAAGGTATGCTTTTAGTTGTGGTGGTGTGCCAGGAGTGCGACAATTAGGGTTGTGCTGTCACTTCAATTATAAACCTGACTTTGAGGGTTTACAAAAACTCCAGATTAAACAGAAAAGCTTGCTGCAGGCTGAAATATTTTGTATAAGATCTCAGCCAGGGGACAACTTGTGTTCAACGTTCTGAAAAAATTAATCAGGTGCTTCAAATGTTAGAATTTAAATGTGCTTAAAGAAGCAAAATACTAAAAAAGAACATTTAATTATGAATTCTCAGTGCAGAGCAAGTTGTTTCCCAGTTCCTATCAGAAATACTATGCAGAAGTTTGTCTGCAGATTAGGAAAATTGAGAAGATGAATGCAGAGAACAAAATCCCAAATGCTTGGAGGTGCTCTTGTACTGTTTGGGTTTTTCTTTTTTTTTTTAACAATCAACTGGGATTAGCTTGATCAAAAAGAGACTGATCTATGCAATTTTAAGGATGGAGGAAAAACCTTTTAAAAATGAAAAGTAGGGCAAGGACCACAAGGACAACACAGGCTTCCCTCAGTGGAATGAGGGATGAGACACAGGTGTGACAGTTCTCACATGTGCACACTGCAATTGGCAGCGAGTGTCAACACTCCTCAGACTAGGCTTAAACCAAAAATAACATAGTGGAAGATGCACAAAGCTGAGTGTGGGCTGCAAAATTCAAGTGAGCAGGCAGATTTATAGTGACAAGATTATCATGACTATCTGAAAACACTGTATCTGTGTAATGCAGTTCTTTAAAGGCATCCCTGTTAAATTTGCATCCCTGCTCCTGACTGCAGTGAGGGCACGCTGTCCCAGGCTGAAGGCCGTTAGTTAAACACAAATGGTATCACACATTGCACAGCCGTGGTCTCCCCATGCTGCATTTGCTCTCTTCTACAAACACCTCTTACAGAGAAGGGATATCTTTTGCCCTGAAAATTTATTCCTTGATCTATCATGCTGGCAGGCTGGTGACACTGACACCTCTTTGCTATTCAAGTACTATAAAACACATTCATGCAATACAAACAGACCCTTGTTTCTGCATCTCCTGCAGTTTAGAAAGTTCCAGGTCCCACACATTCATTTTTGCCAAATTGGCAGTTGCTAGGAAGCAAAAGAAAAATGCTGGCAATGGTTCTGTGGAACTGGGGAACATGCAGGCAGTTTTCCTGCAGCACAGGAAAACAGACACGAATTCTCAATAGATTTCTCAGGCTTGAGACATCCAGGGATATCTACTAACAAGAAAAGCAAAGTAACTTCAAGGGATGATGGTAATGAGCTAAACAGTAATCATGCAGTTTTTGTAATGAATTTAAATGAATTTAAATTGCACACTTGGATTGACTTACCTACTGTAATTGAAGTGTCTATAGAGGCAGAGAAGTTAGTTAAATACTAGCAGCCTGCACATCTACACTGCAGAGCAGAAACAAGTTTTTGAATAGAAAGTAGCCAGCCTGAGCAGAAATACAAAAAGATAAACTGCAACCAATAACATTAAAGACTCTCTTAATAAATTAGAAACAGTTTAAAAAATGTTCAGAAAATAAAGTAACACTACTGCTGCTACACTAACTTCTCTTTTTAAAGAGTGTAAAAGTGGGACCAAGCAGAGACTGTTAGAAACCTGCAAGGTTAAAGGTATACCAATAAATGGAGAGGTCAAAAACCTATTTTTACAGAGCATCATGCCTAGCTATTTATTGCTTTATACTTTTGGGAGAGGGGGTTGTGAAAAAAAATAAAAATCTGATACCAAGACATAAGACCAAGCAACTGTATCGACTGCTTTTCCAAAATATTCTTCTCATACAATAATGAAAAATTGCATGGGCAACTGCACTGGGGAGCAAATGAAGTGCAATGGGTTTCTGCCTGCTGAAGCTCACTGCAGTGTTTCACAGAGGTGAAGTCCCGTAATTTAAAATATATGGCTTAAACATAGAAAAAAATATTCTAAGTTCACATTACATATGCTGTACATAATATACTTTTATCTTTGATCAGACCATAGAGTAATTGATTATACCCAGCCCTCTACCAGTGAGAGCCTTCATTCCATCTGCTTGATTCTTGTAAGAAGGTCCATCAGAGCTTCACACTCTGCAACAGCTGAGATTTTGCTCAGGGTGTTTAAGGTCTGCAGAATTATTTTTCCCCCCCGCTCCACTTCCTCCACAGTGCTCATTTATAGTAAAATAGGGAAAATGCTGTTGGCAAGAAGATATAAGAATGATTTCCTTCTCTTGCTACTTTGATGATTCCCCTCAGGGAACACAGAACAAAGAAAATCAACATTGGCGGTAGCGGGAAGATCCAAAAGTCTTTTAGGGCAAAGGACACAGGTTTGTCAAACAGCTCCCTTCTTCTGGATCTATTCAATACAATCCAATTGTCAACTCCATGCACCTTCTTTTATGTTGCCACAGTGCCGGATGCCTCATGCAACAGGGCACTACACAACCTCTACTTCTGACAAACAACACAAGAGAAAATAAAGAATACCCTCCACCCCCACAAGCAGAGTTAACTACAGAATTTGGGAATTTTCTTCCTTCAACAAATATTTTCTTAAATTCAGGGATGTCTGCAAAAATTCACAAAGAATTGCTGTCTCTAGTGAAACTTTACATTTTAACACTGCAAGCACTGAGTATCTTTCTTAATCCAGGCTTAAACTGATTAGTACATACAAGTAATACAGGTCATTTTGCAAAAAGCAGCAAATATCTGAAGTGCACATTGTCTTCTTGTTAGTTCTTGACTAGAAGACACTGCCTAACGCATAACACATGGCAAGCTCATCAGGAAAGCGGAGTGATTCATGACACCTCCAATCTCAGAATTCTGTATTTGCCACACTTCAGGAAACCTAAAGCCTGGAAGGTCAGGAAGACTGCCTGCTGGACTTTCAGCTCTGTGACCTGTATACAGAAATAGTGTACCACAGCTGACTTCTGAAACCTGTGATTATTTACTAGATACACTGCACAGCAACAAGTCCCTAACAAAAAGGCAAGAAAACATTAGTTTGTTAATTGTCAGCTATTTAATTTTGAGCACCAACACAACTCTCAATCAAGCTGCACCAGGAAAGGCCAGGCTGAGGTGAATTATGCTGCACAGTTCCTGATTCTTTCTGGTCTTCAGTGAGATACCCCAGGGTAATTAGAACTGGGTCTTCATAAGGTCAAAAATGGGCAAAGTATTTCTTAATTTTCAAAATCAAAGATGCCTGATCCAAGACAAGTTTTGAGACAAAGCAAAGCTAACTGAAAAACTGATCGATACAACAGCATTGAGTCAGACACCCCACTTAATTCAGAGTGCTATAAATGCAGGATGAATAATTTAACTGGGAAACTTATGCCCTCATGTCTGTTTGTGTGCACACACATATACACAAGCGTGTTTACACACATCAAAAATGAGTCCAAGACATAGGGCTATTTGACAAACAAAAGAATATTCATGTTTTGGCAAAATACTACTTTGCTTTTACTGGCATGTAAGCCCAGGCTGCACTAGGCATATTTTAGCAATAATGATCAAAGCAAAGGCTTTCCCTGAAGATTAATGACTGGCTAAGAGGATAGTTTGAGGTCTGTTTACCCCAGCTGGTCCTTAATTCCCAGGAAAAGCATCTGCAAGGCTTATTGTTGCTATAAACTTAAGATGGAGGGAGGGGTTATGCTGTTTCAAATGATATGTACAATGACTTCTTAGAGACTTAATGTCTTGCATATTAGCCAGAATGTTTAACCCATCTCTTAAAGAACTATTCATCTTGAAAGTAAATAACTTCAAACTTCCGTAGCGGCACACTTCATGTAAGCACTGCAAACTCCTCTACAAGCAATTCATTACCCCCCTGCCTGCCTCCATGGCAAGTGAGGGAAGAGATACACAAGGATCATTTCCCTCTCCATTGAAAAACAGCTACATCTGGGTGGAGAACCAGAGCTTTTTAACAGCAGACAGAACTCCTGTGTAATATTTAGGACAGAAAGCAAAGAATATTGCCTTTAAACCGAGGAGGATTTAGCTACAGAGAAAGCATTAGCTTCTGCTTGACCAAACAGAAGCTAATGTGTAACACTCTTGGAAAATATGCATGTGGTTTTTCAGACAGATTGTGAATCTCTTATCCACACTCCTGAACAGCTACTCAAAGGAATAATTTCCCTGATTTAATGGAGGAACAGTTGCAGTTTGAGTAAGTAGTTTCCAACCTGAATCATATTTATCACAGTGGTCATGAACATCATGGCTCACCAGAAGATCCCCAATGCCTGCACTTAAGTTCAAAGTGTTATTGCTTGAAATGTGGAATTCTCAGTTATGGTGAAGTTGCATCTTAAAATACAAAACCCCCTAAAAGCCAAAGATAATATGCTCACTTAAATTCACAGCACATTCTGGATTATTAATAGTAACTGGCCCAGGAAAGGTCTATGGATTTTAGGTTATTGTAATGTGGCAACTGACAGGTTAGATTCAAATCTTGAAGGTGTTTCATTTCACTGTATATATGTTTGCAATCATGTTTAGACTTGAAGTAGGCTATATACTATACTTTCCTGTATACTTTCCCACAGACATACTCTAAACAACAACAAAACAAGTTGTTTTTAGCATCATTATGAAAAAAAAAACCTGGATGTTCCAAATTAACCATGTGATTCAAATAGTCTCTTTGAAAAAAAGGATGAATAAACCAAACAGGATTAATTTCTTAAGACTCAAATGATCGAAAGCCTAAGCACAGCCAGCAATAATACTCATGGTCTTGAATGGGATTTGCACGAGAAAAACCTGTAAGGTTTTGCACGAGAAATGGGATTTGCAAATGGGATTTGCACGAGAAAAACCTGAAAAGGTACCTTTTCTAAGAAAGGTACCTTTCCTTGCACAAATAAAGCTGCTTTGCTAAGTAGAGCAAAATTCAGAGATGTGTGCAATATTTTTGCAAATGAAAAACTCTTCTCAGCTGTCATCCTTCTGAAGTTTTCTGTATGAAGATAGGTGTAAGAATTAAGACACCCTCACTTTAGGTTTGTAGAGTCTTCATTACCAGTTTGTAAGGTAGTGAGTGGACTGAGTAAACAAAAACAACTTAGTGAAAGATGAAGCAAAAAATGCATTTCTCACAATCTGAAACTACGCTCTTAATAAATGCACGAAACTTCCTCAAGTGGTATATTCACTTTGGAAACACGATTTTGAAAAGATCCAAAGACTTGGGAAACCTATTTCTAACATAACTGAATTTCTGTGTGTGCCTAGAACCTTTCCTATAATTAAAAGGGCCTTTCAAGCCATGAGCCCATGGACTTTCTGCACCTATTAGGAACAATCCTCCTCTCTATGACAACTTTTGGTTTGTTTCAACTTATCTCCTAAAAGAAGGCATCCATAAGTGGAAAAGCAGCTGATCTCATTTTTGCAGGTAGATATGATGCAAAACAGCAGAGAAGCCTGGTTGTTGGAAACCCATACCTGTATTTACCAGGAAAACTCTCTTTGGACAGTAAACAGGGCAACTGACTGATCATGACAAGGTGTGAGTAACAACTTGTGTCTGATGCACAGTAGTGCCATTCATACAAACAACTGTGGAAACAAAGCAGAAGACTCTGCTGGTACAAGGTTTTTCAAACCTTTTACTTTCATGCAGACAGCAGGATACCAAAACTAAGGCTTTTGTTTCTGAAAAATGCCCATATTTCTGTTTTTATCAACATGCAATGTTTATGAGGGATGCTGGGTAGGCTGACATTTATTAGCACATCTTTGTCTGATCTTACAGATCATAACTTTGTTCATTTCTTGGTTTATGCACATATAATGAATCCATGTATCTGCCTTTTAGATTTTCATTTAGCCTTGTATCGCCGAGCCATTTTCTCTGGCTTCAAACTCCCTCCAGATATCCTGACTAGTCTAAACGTATATTATTTTGAGAGAGAATACCCACAATATTGTGATCCTACTTTTTTGGGGTTTTTTTTGGTTGTTTTTTTTTTTTTTTTTTTTTTTTTTTTTTTACTACCAGCACATTGTTCTAACAAAATCTTACTGGCTCCATATTCCACTATTCCAGACTTCTTCAGACAGTTACAGCTGATGAGCACAGATGGTACTACATGACAACACAAGAAGGCAAAGATAAGATTATACAAAGATCCCAACACTATAACTGAAACAAAATGACCTGGTAATCCAAACAAAATTCAGACTGCAGAGATATCAGAAAGATAATCCACTGAGTAACACATATTTGATACCTAACTCTTCACTGTCCCTCAGCTTCTATTGCATCAGCTGTACCACCTACATCTGTACAAAGTTAATATAAAGCAATGCCAAGACAGACACCAATGTATAAAGGTATCAGAAAAGCAGCTACTTCCTGCTTTGAAGCAGGTTAATGTGGAATCCCAGTACAATTCCAGCTGTGGAACTTCTTAGAGAACACAATGTCACCAATGTTTCAAAACACAATCCTACTCCAAAACTCAGAAAATCCTGCAAATTTGTTAACACATTTGATAAAGCACATCTAAAACCAGCAGTTTCACAAGTATTCCTGAATGTATAACCTGATCTGCAGTGTTTTCCTCATATATCCAGGTGCATTGTGATGAAAACAACTTCCCAGCTGTCTCTAGCAAAGACCCTACCAATTAAAACACCTCATTAACAGTACAAAACTACTTCTGTCCTTTAAAATAACTGCAAACTCAACAAATCAGATGACAAAACCCACAAACTACAACAAAAAATAACAAACAGGAAAAAAACATAAATATGGCTTTAAACAACATATTGTTTTATCTGTTACAAGTAGTACTTTAAAAACCTAATTCATTTTTTCCTCAATAGAAGTTCAGCATTGCTTTTGCTCCTCAGAACAAATACACTTTATTCCTTTGGTCATTCACACCTGAATCCACCAAAATGCATCTCCAAATCTGGAACTTACTTATTATGAATTTCTGCATCAACTGGCTAAATTACAGCTTTTTCAAGTATAGATTTTACATTACGCTCTTGGATACTTTTCAAGAAAGCGCGGTTTCAGAAACTGAATTTTAGACAGCAGTTTAATTCAAAATTCACTACTTTTATTGATAATAATGGAATTATCATCCAACCAAATAATATGTGTATGTCCAAAAGAAAAGAACTTCATCCATGAGACTTTATATACATCACGCTGTATCAGAAAACATTTTACCCACTAGATATGATTAGTTGATACTTGTAAGTTGATACTTAAGTATTAATTAACAGCTTCTATGACTAAGATATCTGTATTCCACCATCATGAAAGCACAGTCCTATTCATCATTATGCTTTGAGAAAAATGAAACAACAAAAACAATTTTATGCAATAAACTCATTTCAGTTAGTTAACATTTATTATATTGGGATACTTTGACCAAAAAAAAAAAAAAAATCCACTGTACTCACTTTGATCCAACTACTGTAATTACAGAATACTTAACTGTGCCAGGATCGAAGAAATTAAATAACAAAACCAATTTCATTATTTCAATTTCAAAAATCTGCATGTACATTTATACTAAAACATAGCTTCTTATTGATGTCACATTCAAAAACATGCCAAACCATGAACACAATATTCTTATATTTGAGCTCTATTGATTTACCAGTTATTTATCAAAACTGTCTTTACTGAAGACAGTTAATTCCTTATTTTTTCATCTACTGTTCCTGTTACATTTATTTGCAAATGAAGGACCAGAAAGTACATTTATTTAAATGTTATTTACAAGCACCTTCAATGTGTTTCCAATGTAATATATCATCAGCGCAGCCTTTGATTTAATTGTTGCCGTCACTCATTTTTGTGCACTAACACATGTAGGAGTTCCAAAAGCCAAAATATTCTTCTTTCTTTTTTGTGCTACATACCAGATTTTGTAACCTGTGTCAAGCTACCTCCGATGCTTACAACTTGTGAACAGAGGCCAACAATGAGCCTCCCCAGACACTAAATCATAATCTTCATGTTTTTCGTATTTCACATTCTAGCCACAGTTTCAACATCCATACCCCGTGACATTAGGGAAGGATAAATCAAGGAGGATGACAGCTCCCTTGTAGAGACTGGTACGGCCCTGGGATCTGCCACACCCAACACCCACAGCTCCTGCCAGATGTCTCCAAGAGTCTTGCTGCATTAACCCCTTCAGGAGTAACTGAGAGCTTTGTACTGAACCTTCTTAAAGTAATTGCTCTCTCTCTATATATTTTTTTTTTTTCAGGGGGGGTAGGGGATAGAAGGACAGAAAAAATAACACACTCTTCTTCCAAAAACTTTGACTAACTAAAGCACAGACAGAGGGCTATCAGTGACAATTAGTAAATCCACCCTTGTATTTCCTTAAAGACAGGAATTAGAAATTAAGGGTTAGCATCAGACAACATTTCTTTTTTCATACTATGCTATGGTCCCATACCTAAAATGATACAGTAAAAACTTCTTAACAGTTATGTTCATGTCTGCAGACCCAGGACATTGCTTTACCCTCTTGCAATCAGAACACCCATTAACTGCCCTTCAGCCAAATAGACTATTCAGGCCTTAAATCCACAGGATTTCTAATCCAAAAGCCGTCCAGCAAACTCCACAACTCTTTCTCTGGGTCTGATCTGGCCCCAGGGACAAAAATTTGCATGCAACTTCTAAGTTTGTGAATAGTCCCTGGGCTTAAAGTCGCACATGTGTTTAAGCACTTTTGTTCAGTCTGAGTCTAAACCAGCTACTTTAAAATAAAAACAGCAGCTGTTCAAAGAAGAACATTGTTAAAAATATTTTTCCTCTGTAAATATCGTACCAAAGGAAAAAAAAAATGCAACAAAATAAACATTCTGATTCCTACAAGCACATACTGACCTACCAGTAGTTAAACAGCAGCTAAAAAGCCATCAGCAAATATAAATGCATGCCACTTCATACAAAAAGGCAAAATCAATTTTATTTCAAAAGAATAGCAGTAGTAGATGTGAAGTGTATCACTACTGCAGGTAAAAGCATCTGTAGCTATAAACAGCAAGCAAATGGTCACAGCTCTTAGAGTAAGACTGGCCCCTATTCTTCACCAGGTTTATTTTGTGGATTTAAAAGCAGACATCTAGGCAATTTCGTTTGTTTCTCCTGTACAAAATGTGTTCAAATTTATAGTTTGTGTGTGGCTTTTCATACAAAAGTAAAGCAGCAAAACATAAGGCAAGGATTGCACTATCAACAAATGTACTTATTAATATTGCACATCCTAAAACTACTTCCAATTTGCTTTCCAGTAGGCTAGGATTCAAGCTGAGCATCAGTATTTTTTTTTAACAGTTTGAAGAAGACACTTTAGGTTTCCATCTGTGGAAGAAATCATACTGAAAGTAATACAGTTATTGCAGCTCTTGCTAAAAACAAACATACAATAATCAAGGTTGGACTTGGGCAGAAAGACACTAACATGCCTGCAACTATTTTTCATTCAGGGAACATGCCACTAATAATCTTAAAAACACTTGAAATAATTATCCACAGTTCACAAGAAAGAAATTCAGATGCAGTTTTTATAATTTAAACCAATTGCTCATAAATACCATCACTGATAGGCTGAGGGTTTGTTCTTATATACAAACATCTCAAGATAGAGAATTAATATTTCTTCTTGAGAAGGATTTTTTTCCTTCAGTTTGTTCTTCATACACGTGCTCACTAAGTTAAAGGGTTAAGTAACCATTATATTCTAAAGAGCAAACTGTTTGCCTTAGGGCCATCTCCTCCTTACTCCTGATGAATTGCCTGACACTTCATGTATCATACATTACTTTTCACTAGGAAGCAGCATTTGTTTCCAGTCATGGTGCAAGAACTGACTTTGGAAGTATGAAGCAATGTGGGATAGACCAAAAAAACTGAATTACATCATCATCTACTAAATAGTCTATACCAAAATAGTGATACATATATTTACAAATATGCTTGTACTTAAAAAATGGGCACAGAAGTATATATAAAAAAATTCTATGCTTACTAAGATGAATAAGAAACCAACTGTGAGAATCAATATTCTGAGTGACAAGACACTTTTCTGGACCAAAATGAAAGAAATGCAAATGTAATTGAGTGCTTTGCACTAAAAGTGGTTGTTAGATGTAAGCTGAAGACATGCTTCCAAGTCCCTGGCCCAGTTCCCTCTGTGATCTTAGAAAAAATTGTTTGTAAGACACCAGGGGTTTCATGTGCAGGTCCTGCCAGTGCTTCACACCTCTGAATCATCAGTGCACTTTCCTCCCTCTCTTCCCTGTGTGGAAAAATGAATGCCTCCTTACCACAATGGTACAACAAGGGTTAAGTCATAAACATTTATAAAGGAGTTGAGACTGCAGAAGCTCTGGACTGCTGGGTATGCTACAACTGAACATAAATTTTAATCAAAATACTTCTACTAGCTGAAGGAAACAGCCAGTGTAACAACAGGTACCAGAACAGAGAGGAGAATGAATGCCTTTACGCAACATATTCAAAACATTCAGATGATGTCAAAGAAGAAAAATAAAATTCCTTCTGCAAGTTCCTGCCTCCCTGGGGAACAGAGGACAAGAAACATACTTAGGTGACATATTTGAAGGGAGATAAGAAGGACAAGAACAGATGGGGGCCAATGCAAAAGGGTAAAGAGCTCAGGAATAGAGATTTCTCAAACAAGTTGTCAGCAAACAGCTACAAAATCCATTTACAAAACAGAAGTCTGCTCTCTCCCCAGTTATCCTTTTAGTAGTCTGTTTTTTGTTACCAATAAGCCCAGTGAAACGAAGAGCCAAAGTGGGATGTTCCTTCAACAGGCTCTGCCCTTTGAATCCTATCATATTGCCAAGGAGCATGGTTCTATGAGTTTTACTGAAGTTTTTTTGCTTGCATGAAAAATAACATCAAAATACATATTGAAAACCCCCTACAAAACAGGCTGCAAAATTGAACCTTCCCATTAAGAAATGCCAAGGGACTTGCATGTATGTGTGCACCACAGTTCAGTTTTATGTCTTACAGTATGATTATCTGATTATCCCATTACAGAGAGCAAAAGACAAACCAAAGATCCCCAGTAAGTCAGCATTATCCTTTTATGTGAGATGAGCAAACCATGTGCCTGGAAAAGCACATAATGAGAAAACATTAAATGAATTCCTTAGTACACAAGGTAACAGACTCAAGACTGCCCAGGCAAACACCATTTCTAGCTTGAGAGCTTAATTGTGTAGCCTTTTGCTTTTGCCTTCCCTCAAGCAAAACTTACTGCATTAGCAAGATGGTCACATATTTGGAGTGGTGTGTGGCATTCACAAAATGCTCCAAACTTACATCCAGTCTTCTATCCCGCCTAAGAATTCCCTTCATTGAAGGCTTTCAAAGCTACCTTTGGCATTCTGACTTTGAACAACAGAGTTTTGTGATTTATCTGTCGTAGGTTCTTGTTCAGCTGTAAGTTTGCACATAAGGCTGTCAGACTGCTCTGTTACCTAAAATAATTAAATCCTGCACATGTTTGTATTTTTTGTTTGCTATCCCAACTGGACTTAATATCATCACTCTTTATCTAATTACAATGGTTTAAAAAAACAAAAAATGAAAAAAAAACACCCTAGAATAAGGACAGCCATTATACACACCAACAGCTAATTAAATATATTTTAGGGTTTTTTTCCCTTATTTTAGTAGAAGCATCCAGCATCCCTGAAAGCTTAAAAAAAAACCACTCACTATTTCAAAACTGTCCTTCAAAGCAAACATACAGCAACTGAAGAACTGTCCAACAGAAACACACATCAAATGAAATGGTATTATTAAGACAATCTATTTCACAGATAAGCAGCTTATTTTTCTGAAAGTAACATGTTACCCTCAACTGGGCCAGAAGAAGAATTACAGAGAACATTATAAGAGCAAATGTATTAGGATGTAAAGGAAAAAAGTATTAACACATTTTTGTGCATCCTTTAGAGCTGCCTTTTTGTAGACATCTCTATACATGAGAAAAAGTCACATT
Organism: Anomalospiza imberbis; assembly: GCF_031753505.1. Taxonomy (NCBI): domain Eukaryota; kingdom Metazoa; phylum Chordata; class Aves; order Passeriformes; family Viduidae; genus Anomalospiza; species Anomalospiza imberbis. The sequence continues at coordinate 9,559,037 of NC_089693.1, read as the reverse complement.
CACCTGTAAGTAATAACCATTACAAGAATGCTTACTCGCAGGAACTCTACCGTGTCCCTCGTGGTAGTTGAAAACCAAAGGCACTGCCAAAACCCACGATGCTATGTTTGAATGGAGGAAATCAACCTTAAAATGTTAACTCATATGACACAAAAAACACAGCTTGTGTAACTCACTTAAAATTCAAGAATCAAAGCTAAATCTGAGAATTTACCCTAAATAGCAGAACACGTAAAATGAAACCAGAGGGTCTTCCAGGAGGCTTCAGAGGATATTGTGATGTTGCTGTCAATTTCTCAGCGATCTTGTAAACATACTTGTATATTTCAGTAAGTTATGACCACAGAAACACCTCCCTGACTGCTATCAAAAGCTTTACAAGGTAGCAATTCCCCATCACCAAAACGCGCGACGCCCATGCTTGCTAACAGAAAGGGCAAAAAATCGTGCCCTCTGGCAGGTACGAAAAAAAGCAAAACCACATACACACTAAAACAAGGCCAAAAGTTAAGGCCAAAAGCCGCCCCGTCCCTCCCGGGACTCGGACAGCGCCCGCTCCCGTGAGGCGCCGCTCCCCGTGGCCGCTGTGCCGGGGCCGGGGCCGGGGCCGCTCCGCCCCGCGAGGCCTCCCCGGCGTCGGGCGCTGCCACGTGCGGGCGGGGAGCGGCGAAGGCCGCGGGGCGCGGCCCGCTCCGGCCCTGCCGCACGGCCCCCTCTGGAGCCCGGCAGCGGGCGGCCTCCCGCAAGGCGCCGTTCCGGCCCCGAGGCTCCAGCGGGGCTGCCCCTCGTCCCAGCGCCACACAACGCCGAGGTCCCGAAGCCGCCCGCGGGGAAGGTACTCACGGGTTCCATGTCTGACGGCACCACAAGGCGCGCGGCGCTGGGGCCAGCCCTGAGGGACCCGAACCGACGGCGGCGGCCCCTGTGCTGCGGGGCGGGCGGCTCTGTCCCCTCGCTATTTAACGCCCGCCGCCCCGGGCCGGGGGCAGGTCCCAGGTGGGGCTGTCCCAGCTGGGCTGTCACCTGCCGGCTGGGACCCCGCTCCGCCCCGCCGCACCTGGGCGCGCTTTGCAGCGCCCCGGGTCCGCCCCGTCCCTCGGGGCCGCCCGCAGCGCCGGCTGAGGGGCAGGAGCCGGGCCCGGGGAGCCCCGCCAGGCTCGGGGAGCCCCGCCAGGCTCGGGGAGCCCCGCCGCGCATGGAGGCAGCGCTCCGGCCTTGGAGGAGGCCACAGCTCGGACACCGTGAGGAGCACGGTCCTTGACTGTTCCGAGAGACCAAGAGGTGGCCTTTGCCATCAGCCAGCATAGCAAGAGTTCGATGGAAAGTCTGAATTGGACTTCTGACACGGTGGCAAGGGGAAGTGATCCCACAGCAATGTGCAAAGCTACATCGGTGTACAACTTGGGAAAGTGACAAGAAAATTAACCTTTTCCTTCTCTTTTTTAGAAGCTTCTACAGCTAAGAAGAACTACCAGTGACAGAAACAGAAAATTGAATAGTTTTCTGAATTTGACTTATCTTACCAAGAAGATAAACTCATTTAAAAATAGTGACTCAAAGGTAGGGATCCTACGAATCACTGTATGAGAAAGAGACTATGGTGTATTCATTGTGCAACATACACAAGCTATATTTGTGCATATTATATATGCAAAACACAGGGGAAAAACACCTTAGCACCTTTTTTGCCAAAATAACTAATTAATATCTTTTTACTCAGGCTAAAAGGTTGTTACACAGTTCTGAAGATCAGTTTGAATAGGTGTGGTTACAGCTCTATTATTAGCACTGTATATGATTTCATATAGCAACAAGCAAATACAATTTGATTCTTATATGATGTATAGAACTTGAACCCTTTAATCACTCTGTGCCCTTTGCAATCTCATTGAGTGTTAGTGGAAACAGTAACTAACATCAACCAACTGTCCACACTTAATCACTTAAGAAACTGTTTACAGAACCAACTTATTAATCAGACAAAAATGTTCAAATAATTAAATGAAGCATATTACAGCAGGCAGTCTGAGAACATAGTACGAGGTTTTTGGTATTTATAATTTCTGTACTGAAATTTTCTTTAATGCCAAGTGTTACAACTCTTCAGAAAGGAAGCAGCTTGGGGGAAAAAACATCATATTGATTTAATGCTATGCATGAACTTATTACTGATACTCTTTATTTGGTCTTGCAATAAAAATTTGGGAAATACAAACAGAAAAAGTCTCTTAAATGGATCTTTTGTGGATGTGTAGCATACAATTACCTGAATATTGAAGTTCACTAAGCTGCTTCAAGTAAATGAATCTTTTCAAATTCAGAAGGTTGAAAATGCATGTGAATAATAGACATCTTACAGACAACTCGTTTTACACACAGCTCTCCTGTTTTATGTCATGATCATCTTGATTTTGAAACAGAATCAAAGAATCTTCAATTCTATAAACAGGAATTTAAAGACACATTACTTTCCTCTTTGAAATGTGTCGATGCTCTAAAAGCATAGTGCTGAAAGGCTGCCAAGCTAATAAGTCAGTGAGCACTAGGAAGAGATTAATTTTATACCTGGAATGAGTGTATACAGTTTCCATGCTATTTAGTGAAAGGGCTGGAATGTGAACTAGAGTTTCCTTCATGGTGCAGGGTAATGTTAAACCCTGGAGTTATGAGCTTGCCTCTATAACAGAGAGTCTCAATTCAGCACTGGGACCACCTACAGATGTTAGTTCACAAGAAAGTAAATCAAAATGGGATGCTTGAGATGCTTACTTGTATTTTTTTTCCCCCAGTGTTTTGTTGAATACTGTGCTGGTAGGCCGAAATCAATGTGAATATTTGGGAATGCAAATATGTTATGAACATTACTGTTTATTTCAAAACATGCATATATTAAAATGGAGAACTGTGTGCTAGCAACCACAATCCCTTCACTAGAGAGCTCTGCCTGAGGTGTAGTCACAGTTGTAATCTCCACTGTGTTCTGTGTAATCTCAATCTGTGTTCTTTCTACTTTTCAAGGGATCCTGATGAATAAAAAGAGACAAAATGAAAGGCAATGGATTGACTTCCACAAGCTTCATTAGCCAGCAGTGATTAGGAGAGGACACTCAAGAGTTCCAAACAATTTTGAAAACTCTTTCTTTAAAAGTTTCCAGAAAAGTTGTATTAAAGTGGCTTTTGTTTTCCTGTAGCTCACTGTTGACTGTTCAGAATGGATTTCTCACAAAGAAAAAAAAATGAAACCGGCCAAGCAAACAAAACCCCAGCCTTTTTATTATTTATCACCTTAAGATATTTGGTTCAGTATATTGGATGGTACTACCAGAATCTGTATATTGGGTCATTCTACTGGGATAATTCTGATTTGTCATTCATTGTGAAGAGGATGACATCTCCATACCTTTTCTGGGGCAGCTGAAAAAAGCCAAAAACTTCTGGTGTGCCAGGTTCTCTCTAGATTGCTAAGCACGAAGAACAATGATGAAGGAGGAATTTTTTCCTAAGCAAAACTGTGAGTAAATTATATTCCTGAAAAATTGTCACTTCCTAATTGATGTTCTTAGTCAGAAGTAGCTGGTACAGGATACCACGAATATTTGGAATGTGAAAGAATGGTTAGAAAGAACATTATACAAGTTGTTCTTTTATGCTGCATGTCATGAGAGGTTGCTATTCCAGACAGAAATACACTGAAGTAGGTGACCACACCTAGAATTCATGTGAGAAGGGGCATTGAGTCATCCATTTTGTCCAAGAAAATATCCACAGGCAACAGTTACAGCTGTTGATATAACATGGTCATACACCTAGAGACGTGCACAAGTAAACAGCTTGACTGCTAAATCAGTAAATTGATAAGCCAAAGAAAGCCCATTTAAAAGTATTTGAGAGAACAGCTGGGCCTAGTGGAGTGCTTATTATAACACTCAATATCAAATAAATAACCAAACTTCACGGTTCATTTTTATATTTGGCTGAGGAAGAAATGTGAGGAACTATAGTCAAAGTTTCATTAATAATCACTTGGAACTTTTCTCAGTCATGTAGAGATTCAAATTACACAATGCTAAATACAATCCTGGATAAAGTAATTCTTTATTTTTCGGGGTCTTTGAATTCTAAGTGTGACTAAATATGACTTTGAAGTACAAACACATAGATATATAAAACCTAGGCCAGAGGTTTCATTAGTTTGTATTGTTTGACTTCAAGAGCATTGCCTTTTATTCTCACTCTTGTGTTTAATTCATTCATACTCAGCCGCTGCAGACCCCAAGAGCCAAAGAGACCTTCTGGACCCCAGAACACATAATTTTTGACTCCCTTCACCCTCAGGTTATTTCCTGTTCTCCAGCTGTGATGATTTCACTCAATCATAGTCACTCAGATGCTATTGCCTACTACATATGGGAGAAGTAACATTTGTCCATAATTTGTTCAGAACTGCTTTAGAAAAAAGTAGAGTTGTACTTATCAGAAGAATAAACGGTACAGGGGTAGTTCTGTTGGGAATCAGTTAGTCTTGTAATGTAATAATTACTGTATTGTAACTTTATTATGAAATTCAGCTATAGAATTTGATAAGCAAAGTTGCAAATTATTTGTGTTCTAGAATCTTTGGAAGATGCATTTAAAAGTAATCACAGTTCTAACCACTAGGGAAAAAAAATCATGTGATGTGTGCCAGCTGCACGTTTTTGTTCAGCCACTGAAGAGTCTCCCTGCATGAATCTTTGGTTGAGGTTGGATTTTTATCATGCATCAGTATATAAATTCAAGAGAATGAACAGCATGTCTTTCTTTTTCTTCAGTAAAAAAATTGACTAATGCCACAGTGACCTCATACAGCTATGTTTTATGCTTTTGGCATTTTGGCTCAGGACAGTGAGAAGATAAGAAGGATGCATGTCCAGCTGTAAAGAAATAAGCAATCTAATCATACTGCTGAAAATGATATAGTTCTGTTTCACTGCTGGTTCATCTTGTTTCCTCTTGTACCTCTGTTAAGGAGTGAACATGTCAGGCTGTGATATCATTCATTAGGACGGCCATGCCAGCTACAGAGTCTCTGTCTTGAGCCAGCTGAGAGATTCTTCTTTTGGGGAGTGGCAATGGTGAAATTGGAATTGCAGGAACACAAATTTTTGGTTTGTCATTCAGCGGTTGGCAGATGGAATACTGCATCAAACAGTGGACTGTGTAAATTGCAGACAAAAGTTGGCATAACGAGAAAGTATGAATGAAGGGTACTTTTCATTAAGGTGTATGAATATATGCTTTTAAGTGATATTAATTTGATTTGGGTAGTGTCAATAGCGTGTCAATCCAGTGGAAGCAGAAGTCATTTTGCATTTAAGCTGCTGACTCTGCTGATTAGTTTCGTGGGGAACAGGTCCACGGCCCTTTTCCTTTGTAATGACTATCTCTGTAACAAATGTAGCAAAAAGGAGTACTCTGGAGTACTGCTTTCTTCAGGTTATATAAAACAACTGAGATTCCTTGAGGGCTTCTCTCTGCCCAGGCAGTCAGAGGGCTCCTTTGAAGGTGGCTGGGAGTCGTCGTAACTCCAGTGTTTAAAAAGACAGAAGAAAGTTTGAGTCATCATGACATGATAACTCAGGTAACGCTTTCTGAGGCAAATGAGGACTTTTCTGATTATTACAGCTCCAAAAGCAGTGTGTGTCAAGCCCTCACAAATTTTATGCTCTTCCCTATCATTACTTTGTCTCACTTTGAGCTTTCTTTAATAAAGATCTTACCATGTGGCATTAGACCAGTTAGGCTAATTTCATGTGTAGGAATGACATTTGAAAGAATTTTAACAGATTAGGGGAAGGAGTATCTTGTAAAAGCATCCTTCAGCCTGATTAGTTGTATACACATGGTTTAAGGAAAAAAAAAGTCATGCTTCACTAGCCTTCTGGAACTCTTTGAAGATAACACTGCCAAGATAGGGTGTAGCATGGACATTATATTTTTAGATTTTCAGGAGTCATTTGACAATGTTTTACCCAAGAGATTAATGCTTAAAGAGAGGGGAGTTAAGGGGCAAGAGAAATGTTTGCTCATTAGATTGAAAAGTAGCTCTAAGCAAGAGCAATGAGGAGCTAGAAGTGTCATTTTTACAGATGGGGAGAAGTAGAATTTGTAAGGTTGCAGCACTTCTGTGTATCAAATTAACTTATTTACATAAACGGCTTGGATGGATGTATTCTTCTGAAACTAAAACAGGCTCATTATTATTCATTTATTGCACTAAGAAACTGAGTTTGTAATCCCAGTATGCTGAATGCTGTATTTTTTGAGACTGTCCCAGCACCCTTCTAGACGCTGTGGAACAAAAGCAGAAGGCAAGTGTTGTTTTCCTGATTACACAGAGGAGGTTCTGAGGCCTGGACAGACTTGATCCAAGCCACAGAGGAAAATCAGTAGATCTGATGAGTGAATATGTTTTCTTAGTCATGAGATGAGATTTCTGACTGGGAGAGGATACTTCACAGGAAACAACAGTAAATTCCAATAATCAGTGAAGTGCTGAAAAGCAAATATTGCCAGGTCAACAAATGTGAAATGCATCTCCAAATAAATATACAATCTAATTAGAAAAGAAATTTAAATTTTATTGTAAAATATATCTTTTAGCATAACTTAGGTATCTGTAAGAAATACAATTTTATATAGAAATTACTTCAAAGAACATACTTAGAAGAGTTCGCTCTCCGTGATTTATTAAAAAAAAACTTTAAAAATGGTGCAACATTCCTAATTAAAATTTGTTTAGTTCAAATATAAGTTCTAAATTGTTGTCTTGTATCTTAATGGTTTCTATTTGTTACAGAAAAAGAACTAAGCAGAAAGGAGCACTTATTTTGGCCCACGCATGTATGTAATGGTACAACGGTGACAAATGGAGTGTGAGCACCACGGTGTCTACAACTTGGGTTTGAAATAATAAGCTTAGCAAGATGTGAACATGACCACACACATCAAAAGATGTTCCAAGATGCTGCCTGCCTCTTTCTGTGCATCCACTTCCCAGCATGCTAAGCATAAAATTGTAAGTGATAGATGAAATTTTCGAAGAAACTACCTATACTGTAAAAAAAAAATATTCTCTTTTTAGATGAGGAATGTGTCTTACATTTTTATATGTCTTTCTCCTAGTTTAAATATCCCCTTTCAAAAAACCAAGACCCTACCCTTCTGCTTTGTTTTTGAGTTCCTAGGAATCCTGCCTGACTACACTTCCAATACAAGATCTGGATTTACTCTTGCAAAGGAAGCTTCATAAAACTCCAGCATAGATAATACTAATTTACCCAGCTGTGAAATGGAACAGATTGAACTTTTAAGGACTTCATCTTAAAAATGTCTCATCTCTCTTCCCATTCTGCTTATCTCCTTCAAACTTTACTGGGAGTTCTTGGAACTACTCAGGGCTCTTCTCTGCCTGTTTATAGGCCCTTGCTTTGTGCATATAGACACTTAACTAGAATGTAGCTGTAGGAACAAATTCCTGTGAGGCAGGTTAGGGTAGTAGTTTGTACTATTTGATACTGCATTCTTAATAATTAGCAGATGTGCTTTTACATCTTGGTAAACATAAGGTAAGTTTAGGTACTTTGATGGCCAGTGAAAGTGGGCTAATCAACCTTGTACCCACCACAGGAAAACAATGTGTGCATGAATAGCTGCCATGGATTACATAATACACTGTAATTTTTACCTCCTCTTACTTCACAGTTTGTGCCTGGAAATAACTTGTTCTGGTTGCTGTATCTGACTTGTTGAATGACTGAGTGATTGTAGGAACTAATCCATGCATTACCTATAAAATCTCTTCCTTAGCTGGAGCTGTGCATGCTAAGGATTTTTATCAAAACGACAAAGGCTCTAATCCCAGTTCCTTATCAATGTTATTAATGTAATTATGTATGTTTGCATATTCTTTGTGCAGGATGGCTGTGGTAGGGTATTTTATGCTAAAGCTCCAATACAGGCTTTACCCATGCCTAGGTTGGAAGTGCCACACCTCTTAGATGGCATACAGAGGTATCTAAGTTAGAAAAGCTGCTCAGTGTGCTGTTATTGCTTGTGTTATGTCCTAAAGGAACATGAGTCAATCAATAATTAAGCCACAAAGTACTGCCTGTTGACATGGCAACATGTTCACAGATGTGACGTGAACTTAATGTCCTTCTTTCATGTCTTCTGTGAAAGTAAGAGTCTCCTAAACTCAGCAACAAAGAATTGGAGCAGACATTGCCAGGGGAAAAGGAGTAAATACAAAAATTAGATTATTTATTTTATAAAAATGGATGCCTTGGAACCCTTTCTCTCTCAAATCTACTGTAATAAATGGTCTCTCTCTTTTTTTTAGTACAAGGACCTTTTCCTGATCAAAAAATCCCCAATTGCTTATTGCCAAACTCTTTTAGAAGCATGAAATGAACTTCCTTATGGATCGCTTTCATGATTGCTTCTTTCCCATGTATTTCACCCCACCCACATTTTTTAATGGAGCTGAAGTGAACACAGTCTTTTAGGTTACTGCTGTTTAGGCAAGACCTGTCTAGCTCCAAGAATAACATTAGCTGCTGCACCACAGATTAAGGGTTGGCATGAAGGTCCAAATGTGAGTTTGTCATCATTGGTTGGTGCCTGTTCTGAAGACGAAAGAAGCACGAGCTTGTGTGACATCAACTTCCGTACGTTGGGATCTTTTCCCTGGCTGTTTCTGCAGTTTCCCTACACGTGCTCCCACTCTCACACTCTCTCTGCTTGCCAGTTACCCTATTCTCCTCTTGGCTTGTGTGTCTTTCTTCCAAGCTTTCTGCAGCAGATGTTAATGGGTCTCGCAAACATGTTTTGTTTGCCACATGTGTTGCTACCTGTGTCACAATGGGAGAGGGTAATTTTTCTTTTTTTCCAGGGCATCTTTTTACTTCTGCCTGAGTTGGTCTCTTGATCTTTCACACATTAAAAGTTTACTGCACGTTCTTTCCTTTGGGAGCTTGGTGTCCTCCATGCAAAGGACATGTCCAGTCCAGCAGAAATACGCTTTTATAAGATTGCTTCAACACTGTTTGTGCAACCACTTTGCAGAACTTTGTTATTCATGATTTTATCTTGCCACTTGATATGCATAATAGCTTGAAGGTGCCGTTGATTAAATTTTTCCAATGCTTTGATGTACCAGTGCTAGCATTTCCATGTTTCTCAGCTCTAGAGTGAGGTAAAATTTAGAACACTACAGTAAAGCCAGGGTTTCGTCTTATGTCTAATAATGTACTAATTCCAGATTTATTGGATATAATTCTCCATCTCAATATACAAAGACTAATTGATGTATAAAAGCCAAATATTTTGAAACTCACGTAAGGGAAAGACATTAGAAACAGAGTTTAAAATTGTGTGTATTCCTTGCCCTTTAAGAAATCAGGTAACAGTTTTGATAGCATAAATTTTGTAAAAGTACAAATCTCAGCTGCAGACTACTGTGCAGCTGGGCAGTCTGAATGTTTGGTGGATCCTACACCCTTCAGCAATTGTTAATCCTAACCTTCCAGACATAAAATATGTGGAAAAGTAATACCTAAGTACAGTGATAAAAAGAGAAAGACACGATTGCTGAGACAGCAGGGTGACCTCATACTTTATGAAATACATCCCTTCATTTCTCCTTGGCTGCTTTTTTTAAATGCTTTTCTTCAGCATCCTATGTGAGCTCAGATCTCTGAGCAGATGAAATTTTATTTTTAAACAAGAAACTTATTTTTGCTTATATCACTTTTCAGATCAATTTTGATTAAAAAGTATACTCTAGCAATGTATTTTGATAGGATGAGGAACAATTCAAGAATTTAAGATCTGCAGCAGCATCTTTGTGTTTAGATTTGGGCAAAGTGTACAGCTGAATGACATGTTTGCTGTGCCCTTAATAAATAAATTGCTCACTGGCTGTGCTGCTTGCAAACAGACAGCCTTTGGGCAATGCCCATTTTTCCTTTGTAATGTTTGAAAGGCAGGTTCAGTTGAGCTGGAGAAAGGGGCCCAAATCTCCATTTTAAAATACTGACATGCTATTTTCATTTACTGAAAAATAATACTCTAAGGCTCTTGACTTGTAATTCTTCTGTGAATTTTTAACACACAAATCAGTACATAAACCTGACGATACATATAATTTACAAACAAAAGCTAGACATTTAATGGGATTTCTGCAGGCACATTATAATTATACATGAACAATAGTCAGCAGGGAAGGGAGTGATGGTAGCACCATTAGGAAAAGAGAAGCATGACTGCTACCTCTGCAAGACTTAACTTGATGGGAACTCAGCTATTCCCATGGCAATTCAAAACACTGAAATTATGCTGATTTAGTACCTGGTGTGCATTTATGACACGTTTTTGTTTTTTTTTTTTGATCTTGCCTTAAAGTGTCACATTGATATAAGTGGGCCTCAACACACGCAATGAAATTCCACCCATTCAAAAGAAATTAATATGCACAATACCTTTGGTTCACTGTCCAGCACATGTACATGTTGGAAAAAAGCACATTAAATTATTGTACCATTGAATGTATTTGGATCTCTTCTAAGCTGTAAAGTATACTTTATTCTGACCTTTAGTACTCAGAGACTTTCATTAATTTTGCAAATTACAGTGTTTATCTGGTTCATTCCTGTGACTTTAATAGCCCCATCTGCTGGCTGAGCACCAGGTACGAGAACGAGCATGTACTTTTGAAAGCCTCTTGTTGTAACAGGGCTTCCATTAACTTGCTACTGAAATCTTCTGGTTTTTTCCTAAGTGAGACAAAACAGAGAAAATTGGGAAACTGCATTTTATAGATGCATATTATCTCACAATGCTGTGGAGTTCATTTTGTGTTTGCAAAGTTCTTCGTTCCTGCCAGTGTCAGTCTGCTTTGCTAATGATAAAGATGGACTTTTGTTGTTCTAGGAACTTAATTTCCTAAAACAATTTACAGTTTGCTAAAGTGAAAAGCTGTGAAACTGTAGAAACTGGAAGAAAACATAAGATTAAATGTAAATGGAAATGCTCACTGAGAAAGGAACTAAGCAATGATTTGCCCTCAGATGCAGTACATCAGTAGCATTGAGACTGTGTTGTGTTCTGGAGTTTGTCTCATTGCTACTCTTCCCTAGGCATCCATTTGTGTACAAGGTAGGATACAGGGCAGGAGAGACTCTTGATGTGGCTCAGTAGGCTCATTTTCATGTTCTAGTGTTCTTTTAATGGAAATAGATGTGACAGATCTCCCAGAAATAATGAGGGAGGCTTGATTCATCCCCTCATTTTTTAAATGGAACTACTCTGTACTGCTTTTTGAGGGAAAGCTTTTGATGTTGCATGTATAGCCATGGTACTACTTGTTCTACAGCGATATAAAGAAAGTAGCTTACAAGATAGCTAAAGAATATTGAGCATGTGTTTCTTGTGCATCACTGAAACTGAACACAAATTTGATGTTGCATCTGCAGATTGTCCTAAAACAGTACTGTTACTATAAACCTGTGATTCATCTATTAATATGGCAAAATCCCTTTAATAGATTTCAATGATATTTTAAAATATCTTACATATAAAAATATATTCTCTACAAAATCTGTCAAACCGCCTGGGAAAGGAAAATCGTGAAAAAAACAATGTTGGGGGAGGATGTATGTTGGAGGAGTATACCAGATATCTGACTGTGGTCACTATGAAGAAACAAAAACTTGAGGAGGAAGGGAAAATGGCTAATGAATGTACAGTGAATAAGAGCCTAAACTGTATTATAATTTGTGATGCTGTCCATTGCAATAAAGATCACCTTAATTCTTTTGCAATTTTCAGTAAAGAAAACTATGCTGAATAAGGGCAATTTGTCTTTTCCCAAAGTTTAATCCAGTGACTGAAGACAGAATGATTTAACAGAGCTTAAACAAGCACTAACAGAAAAATAAGTTACTACAGCTATCCTATTAATCAGTGGATTCTAATCTGATAAGATACTTGAGTGTTTTTTAGGGCAGTGAAATGTACAAGACAAGTCAAAATCACTTATGATATGGTGGTATCAGCAATATAGGAATTCAATTTTCTTATGACTGTGAAGACTTTCAGTAAGTCCTTGCAAGGAAGTCACAGTGAAACTATTACTGTCTTAGTAAATTAATGTTTACAAATCCTTGTGAACTCAAATTGGTTGGTAAAAGTTATCTTCGCTTATAGACTGGTCTAAAATACAAAGGGATTGAGTATCAAAAATAAGTCAAATATTTATTTCATAAAGATTAAGTTCAGGATTGTGTTCATGTTATTTTAAAAGCTTTTTCAAAACTCAGTTGGTGAAATTTTCAAAATATTTAAATGTTTCAGGTGAGTTTTACTGAAAGTCAAAAGAGCTCATGGTCCCCATTCACATAATTGCCTGGGAAAATATCAGCTGCTATCCTAGTTCTGTAATAAATAGCACATGGCTTAGGAGACCAAAGGAGAGCTTCCTGCTGAAGATCATGCACAAATACTAGCATACCATGGAAAATTTTCTGGTGGCGTCAGTGCAGAAGATACAACACAGGATGCCTTTAAGTGCATTAAAAGAACACAGATGATTTTAAAAGGAAACCTGGCAAATACATTGATCATATGTTCAAGATCAACATTTTCCAGTTAGTAGGAGTGTTCCTGTAATATCTTTCTACTTGTGCTCTTTTGTTTTCCAAATGCATTTAGCACAGTGATCCAAGGAAATCCACCCTGCTGCAGCTTTCCCAGCCTCTGTGCTGCTCCTCTCCTGCAGAGGTGTTCTTTAATGAGCACATGTTTCTCGGTCACAGGTAGTCCACGTTATGCCTGACTGCATTTCTTTACAGGCTTTAAAACCCTAAGCCTGAAGGCACAAGTGCCATATGTACACTGGATGGAAGCCTGATCCTTCAGTGGACAGCTCAAGTGATTATGAATTACTCACTTGTGAAATCCGGGAGTGATATAAACAAAAGGACTGGTGAATCATTAAAAAAACTGATTTCTGTTTTAAAAACAATTTAATTCATTTAATAATAAAGTTTTAAAGTTAGCTGAAAGATTTCTAACCAATTATCCTGTATACCATGAGAAAAAAAGTATATACAGAGCTTACATAAATAATTGTTACCTTTTAAGTACCACATAAATACATGTAGAGAGGTAACCATCAAAGGAAGTGTTACAAACAGCAGACCCTAAACTTTGTTTTGGTAGGATTGGCAGCTAACACTGACCATTTCTGCTCAGCAAATATCTGGATTTGTCTTTTCCTAAGACCAGCTAATCCATCCTCTCTTCTTCAGGAACTACACTCACATCTTTTTGTATTCACTTGAAGAACAGGTGGCTCAGATCAGCCAAACCTTAATCCTAGCAGACCTTGAACTTACTGGAACACTATTGCTCTTCCAGTGGGCTTAGAAGTTTGCTTTTTTTCCCCTGCCATTACTATGATTAATAATGATCTTGACGCACAGACACAGATACACTTATATATACACTAATAAACACAAATAGGAAACAGAATAGGTTAAGATGTTTAAACCAGAAAGCAGTCAGAAAGGCTGACCAGCGGGTTTTTTTAATGTGACAGGCAAAAAAATCGTATTTTTACTAAACAAAGAGTTAGTATTTTAGATAGTCTTACAAGTGAGAGACAAATGCTCTTCATTATCCATTGATTAAAGGAAAGGTGGTTTTCTATTCTACATTAATTTACTGAACAGCTGGACAAATCTCCAACTTAAAAAAGATTATTACCAAATGTTTTGAAATATATTGTGCTTTGCCTGTCCTAAATCTGAATGTTGTACAGTTTGATGATCTGAGATAACCAATTTGTACTCAGAGTAGTACAGAGCCCATGACAGCACACCTCTTGTGATTGTCTGTACTTAATAACTGTTTCTAAAATCCTAAACTGTCCACTGCGAGCTCAGAGTACTGAGACCACTTACAGACACTTTTCCAAATTATGACTCATTATGTTAAGCCTGCTTTTCATGAAACTCTGCTTAACTGTGCATGTGCTGATTGTTTTCTTTGTCATCTGACTTTCAGACTGGTTACTGATCTCCTTTGATATACTGTACATGACATCCTAACAAAACCAAGTCTTTAATCAAAATGATGAGGATTCAAATGTGTGCCACTGTCAGACAGCAGGGTAAGGCTAACATGCAGCAGATGTGTACTTGCAGGTCAGATGGAATGAATGGATTTAAGACATACAGTTGGTACAGTCTTTAGTTTAACCCTAGATCTGATTTTAAAATCCGGGCAAAACATTTTCACAATGAGCTATGTTAGTTTCAACTGCCAGCTGGCACAAATATTTTCTGTATGGGGTAGTCCTGACAAGACTTGATTGTCACAATCTAGAAAGCAACAGGAATTCATTGCAGAGAAAGAGATCGATGGTTCTTGATGACAAAAAACCACTTTATGACAAAAGTCACTTGCATTAGTAGTTCTGTGTCAATATTTTCTCTTTCATGCTGATAACCTACAAGATCAAGATGTAGAAAAGCAAAACAAAAGTGATTACTTCTAACAGCTTTCATTAATGCAAACCCAAAACACTGAGATTGCATAAATGAAATCTGCAGCTGTATATCAAAAATAACACTCAAGTATCAGGAAGCACAAAGAGCAAGTATGTCAGAATATGATCTGCTTTAATACAGTTTAGAAAAGAGCGTGCAAATTCAAACATTTAATTTGAGCTGAACTTTTCTCAGGAAAACAATATATAAGCTGTGGGTGGGATAGACTGATGTATTTTTCTCCTACACATACACAAAAGTTTTAAAACTGTGCCAGCCTTACCGAGCTCAGTGGGAGTTGTGGTGCTCCATACTTTGAGGACATGCTTTTGCTGCAAACCAGTTCTGAAGTGACCGATGCCACTATTTTTAAAGCTATAGCATGATTAGTTTTCTCAAGTTTGTTACAGGCATTGAATTTATTGTAGTAAAGACTGTTGTGGGCACTGCTATTTATTAGGGAAAGTGTTACCAGATAATATTTTTATTATAGGGAAGTACAGTAAATATAACTTATTGAACTATAAAAAGAAACAGGTTATGCTTTTTGTTCTGCTCTGGGAAAATATAGAATTTTTTTGCACTGTAGTGATATTTGTTTAGTGTTGTTGATTTTGAACTGTTCCCCATTGCTATTGGTACATGCCAAGATTTTGTGGATTCAAGCTGAGGACTGGTTAATTGTAAATTCACTGAAAGATCCATGAGAAATGCTGATGGCAATAATAATGCTCAACTGAATAAGCAGTTAAGCACTTCTTAACAAGTTATCTTGTTGATGAACCCAGTAGAAATACTGAGATGGATAAATTAATCAGGGGCTAATTCCTGCTCAAGAGCTCTGAGCAGAATGTGCTGTTCCAGGGGTCGAAAGGACCAGAGAGTTTGTAGGGAGTTTGTAGGTACCTCCAGATGTCGATTCCTCTTGTATAAGAATTTTTCCTATACAGCATTTCTAGCAGTGTCACTGCTGTGCATGGCTGTTGACCTCCAGCTGGAGCATCAGTCCTTTGATGGTTATAGGTAGAGGGATTGAATTCACAGCAACCCTAGCGGCACTCTAATATATACCAGACAATGAAATGGATTTTGTCAGCCACGACTTTGGGGAAATGTTACCATTTGTAGACTAATCTTTCACTAAGAATATTTTTTACTCTGAAAACAGAGGTGAATGAGTCCACTGAGGTTAATGAATTCATGAACATGAGTCAGAGATGTAGATCAAAACTCCTGCCTTTATTCTCTTACCGTATGCTGAAGTATTTGTACAGTCATTTCTTTCCTTCTACATGGAGAAAATAGCATGATGACAACTTTTTTTAAGTCATCATAAGAAAATTATCCCTATTGTTTAATCATGTAGTATAATGTGTCTACCAAAGCATGACGTGTATCAAAAATGTTTTTCAAGAGCACTCAGAGACTACAGTACCCAGTTTTGTACTTGGGTGCCCCACTCCAAATCAGTAGAACTATTTTCAGAAGAAACCCCATGCATGACCATTTCCTTTATGATGGCTCTTCTCTTCATATTGCAGTTCATCTGCATCCTGGGATCTTTGGGCAAAGAAAAGAATACATTTCTAAATTTTTCCTTATTCTGTTGGGAAACATTTTGTTGAAACTTTGGATGAGAAAGGGTAACAACTGTTCAGCACACTGAAAACTAACTAGAGGTCATGATAAAAATATCCACACTTGTCAGAGAATAAAGAAAAACATGAAAATGCACAGTGCTTTAATAGTTAAGGAGGGGAATTTTTTTTTCTCTTTGTGACCCTTGTATTTAGTTTATACAACAAATACCTTAATAAGTCACATATTGATGAAGAGCTATTATGTTCCATAGTGTTTATATCTATATTATCACGGAACATTATGGCTCTGTGATCTTCAGGTAGACTCTGTTTGATTCTATTAAAATACCCAGATGGGTGGTTTACTGTAGCTTCAAGGATCTGTTTAACCTAGAAGGTAACTTATGCCACCTGTGTATATGATGTCGAATACAGTGAATGCCAGTGGAAAGTCGCTATTTTGCAGTTGCAAAATGTTCTAAATCCCAGTCTTGTTCTTGGTGACCTCTTTGCTGTGATACAGTTTGTAGCAGGGTTGACATAGCATGGTCAGTGCAGGATTTGCCTCTGAAGCGCACCGTGGAAAATCCCTGGTTTAGGCTATAAATGTTTTGTGGAGGGTATTGTCTTAGCCTCACTCTTGCCATCTCTGGTTTCTGCAGTTGGATATTGATGCACTGACTTTTGACTGAGCATCTAACAGATCTGATTTTCAGATATGCATTCTTGTCTTAACAATCAAAAAGGAAGAGTTGCACATTATTGATAAGCACCAGCTACACACCTTCCTGGTGATGAGGAATGTTGTCATGAGTCAACACCTACACTTTTGTCTTTCAATCTTATGTGTCTGTAAGGCTGCACAATAGTAGTGTCAGCTGCTTCCTCTCATGTACTTTATGATTCTTCTATCCAGGACATCAAATATTCCACCTGTGCTTTCTTGTCCTCTCTTGCTGTCCACACACAGTATCCTGAGGTCTCATTGCTGTACCTAATTACTTGCTGGGCAAGAGGCAGCATGTCCTGTGGCTGCTTGTGTGTTGATTGTCCACCTGATGAGCCAGACAAAACAGAACTTTTAAGTTCACGTTGCAGTTTTTCTCTTAATGAGGCCAGTCATCTATCTAGTCATCAGTTTTCATGTAGCTGGGTAGAACTTAATATCTCCGAGATCGCTGCTCTTCTATCGAATTTATTTGAGATTGGCCAATAGATTCTAAA
Source organism: Anomalospiza imberbis (assembly GCF_031753505.1). Classification (NCBI taxonomy): domain Eukaryota; kingdom Metazoa; phylum Chordata; class Aves; order Passeriformes; family Viduidae; genus Anomalospiza; species Anomalospiza imberbis. Next base: position 9,541,642 of record NC_089693.1, on the reverse strand, counting down.
GTTAATGGGAAAGACAGAAAACACAGTTGCATAAGTTTGGGATGATCAAGTTAGGAACAAAGTAATGATTTCTGAGTGCCAGACTAGACTAGTGCACTGTTTAGGTGTGTACTCACTAGACTGAAGGAGACAAACAGATTCAGAGATCAGATAGTTTCCTGAATGCTGTAAATAATGCTATCCCAGGAATGGGTCAAGGAGACCTGCTTGTGTCAGCATATTCACATTGCCTCTCCTTCCACATTCTGCATCATGGAAATAACTTTGAATCTGGAACAGTCTTTAAGGCTAATTACACCAGCATCCAGGGGAAAATTTTGACATTCTGGAGATGTGCAGTGGAATCCTTATAGGCAGATCACAAACTTGTAGGTGGTTATATTGAACTCATGGGAAGTCTCTGAGATTTCATGCATCTATTCCTTCAGCTCAGTTTATGTAGAGGCAAAATCATTCAAATGTGTGAAATTTAGATTCAGAGTTCACAGACTGTCCTTTACAGAAGAAATACAATGAAATCTCTGAATAATCCAAGTAATCACACTTACTATAATTATGATATCTATTATTATATTATAATAACCCAAATAATCATACTAGATTCAGGATGTGCTACTGCTACTGTATTCCTGCAGGACCAAACTCACTGGGCCATTAATTTTCATTTGCATCACTTCCTCAACACAAAGCAGGCTTGATGCTACATTAACTGGCAGCCCAGAGGTTCACAGTGTGCTGGGGAGTCCAGGTGGTGCAGCTCTGGTGAAAAGGCTCGTGTAGTCCCTGCCTTGCAGTTCTAGTGTAGATCTTGAGCAGCAGAAGGTGGCCAAAAGCAGGAGCAGATGAACTTCTCAGTATAATTTTCTTCTTTAACTCACAGCTTCCAAAATTCTGTGGTTAGGTAAGAATCTCCGCTTTCATTTAAAAATTAAATCTCAGAAGCCATAAAGTAAATCAAAAGAAAAACAAACAGATATTAATCTTGTGATGTTTGATCCAATTTTGTGTTTTGGGAACTGTCTTCTGGTTTTTGAACACCTGGATTTGGCAAGGCTACTATCATGCCTGGAACAACACTCAAAAAGAGTTTTCTTACTATCACTATTCCCCTCCTACCCCCTTTCAGGCAAATGAACTAATTTGGACACAATATTTCAACACATTTTTTGCATTGAAGGTGGCTAATAGCCTGCTACAGAAGGAATATATCTAAAAGCCCAAATAAACAGATGAATAATGTGCTCTTCATGAACCAAATGATGCAAATCTATAGTAAGCTAAAATATTAAAACTTAATTTCTCTACTTAGTTACCAAGCCTGAGTTTAGGATTAGTATTTCAAAAAATGCAAGGGTAGCATAACTACTATGCTAGGGGCTATGAGTTCTCCTACTTTAATGAGTATCTTGTCAACTTTAGGACATTTACATTAGAAATATTTTATATGGTAGTACAGATAACGTGGGAAAGAATTTAGAGTTCATGATTTTGTACTATTTATCATCTTAAGGAAAGTAAGAGCCGAGTGTATACATTTATTTAAATTAGTTAGGCTTTAAAGACCTCGAATTCCTAGATCTGTTAGAACTAAATCCTAAAATGTGTTCTGGCAATCACCAGTTTAACTGAATTGAAGCATGCATTTGCAATTTCTTTGCTAGATCACTATCACATTAAAGGTATCCTGCAGATTTGAGTCCTTTCTGTCTAAATATCCTGAGACTTTACAGCAGTTACTTTGTAAAATAGAAAATAGAAAACAAAAATATTGCACAAGAACCTGAAATGGGGGAAAATAATTTTGAATTCCATTTCTGAATAATGGGATCCTATTTTGATATTTACAAATGCACTTCATTAATGTCTTAGGATTTAAGAAAAATAAATGTCTTTAAACTTTACAGTTTATCTTGGTATGAGTTAATGAAGACTTTGAAATGCCTTCTGTGAAATCTGTGAATCTTTTTTATTTACTGAGGCGCTTCTGTGAATCTTTTTTATTTACTGAGCACACCAGAGTGACTCCCTCAGAAAAGTTTGGGGCTGTCAAGTAAAAAAGTATTTAGGGATTCCTCTAAATGTCTGTTATTCATTCAACAGACTGGAGGTGCTTCTCTATCATACTATTTCCTAGTTGATAGTTTTTTAGCTGTTTTGTATAAGAAGGTGTCTGTGTGCTGAGAATGCACGATCAGATTGTGAGTGGAAGAATTTCACTCTCAGGATGGTGTTTAATGTGGTCATATACCACACATGCATTTTACTGAAATACCTGGCTTTGTTTCCTGATTTTTTTTTATTTTTTTTTTTTAAACTTAAAGACCTGAATGCAGTAGTCAGAGGGACTGGAGAGCTCAGAATGTTAGTAATGAGATATGGAGCCCTGTTCTCCTAGGTCACTGGCATGAATTTGACCCTGGTTAGTAATAACCGAGAGTTGTTATCAGCTGGTGGCTGTTTGGTGGCCTAAGACACACAAGCTGGTGGTTTCACTTTGTGTAATGACCCATGGTTGCATACACATACACACAGCCTTCAGTTAAAACATGTGCAAATAGCTTGGGAAATACCATATAGCTCATGATTGAACTTCAGATCTCAGGCTGAAAGGTCGTCTTTGGTGGCAATTAAGAGTGACAGGCTTTATACCCTGTCAGCTACAGAGAAAAAGGTGCTCAGCAGCATTCACACAGGTCATTTGCTCCTGCCTGGATAGTAGAACTCGCACATTTAAAGCAGAATAACACAAAATAATGGATAAGTACTAAATTAATTCTGTACAAGACAAAATGACAAAGCAAAGTCCTTATAAGATCTGGAGTCTGAAAGCAAAAGGAGAGAAGCAGAAAATAAAGGGGAAGAAAACCTGAGGAATAAAAAAATAATGGCAAAGGGAAGAATTATTAAAATAGAGAATGTAGAGAAATGACAGCAGATACACTGATGGCCCATGCTTCCCAAAACACAACTCCTCTTCTTGTCTCCTTTATAGAATTAATCTACTTTCTTTGAAAAAATGGCTTGTTATATAAGATTAAAAATACAGCAGAGTATTTAGGCACATTCTTCACTTCTAGCATGTGCTGCTTGTTTCAGCAGAGTGCCTGTGCCTGTTGTTTCTTACAGTAGGTATTTGCTTATCTACCTTACCAAAGTGAAGCTTTATAATTAAGCTGTGTAGACTCAGCTAAAGGGTTTGGTTGTGGTGATGGATGTGGTTTTACTACATCAGCACGAAGGAGCATGATGACCAGGAAATTAGTAAGGAGTAACATAGGAATAAGATCTCCACTGATGTGACAGGAACTTCAGAGAGGGTTGGGAGGGCTTTTGGAGCAAATGCATGCTGGGTCAGGATTTTCCACAAACTCGTTCATCCATCTCTACAGTTACTGTTAAATATCTGTGACATACGTGTGTTGATTCAATGGTGAAAGGTTTAAAGATCAGGCTGGGTTGACATTTCTTCTTGTAAGGCTCAGTATCATGAAAACATTTGAAGTGTAAAGAGCTGCAGAACTGGCTAGTTTCACATGTCACACTGATGCTGTGTGGCTTTGTAAAAGAACTGATACACTTTGACGCTCTAGGCCTGAAGCAAATAACAAAGCATAGGACTTCTGAGCATGGCAAGAGACCGTGAAGCAGCAGCACAGAGCACCAGGTAAGATCAAATTCCTGGCTATCTTCCATTTCCCTGTCACACCGTGTATGCTTAATAAACTGCTTTTCCAATAGTGATAGGATCTGACTGCCACCTGCATGCTGTGTAATGTGTATCCTCTACAGAAAGAGCATTTTGCAGCTGCAAGAGGTAAGTACTTTGAGCCTAGAATACCTGAATGTTCTACGGTGAGCTCACTGCTTTCTAAGCTGCAAAAATGTTTAATCCCTGTGTCACTTTATATTATTTTGTAGTTGACAAAAGCACATAACCAGGGGCAGAATCTGGCCTATCATACTTATTAGGATGTGATTCCTCAACTAGACACTACAGCCTCATAAGGGCACATCCTCTGCTTTGTTTTTACATCTGAAATATGAGGGAGTAGAACTTGTGTTACAAAGCAATAATTGCCAACTCTGTGACAATTCCATGTGAACTCGGTGCTGGTACATGATAACCTGCAGATGCTAAGACCAGTTTGATTTAAGAACTTTAAACGAACCCTACTGACCACTTAGCAATATATTTTTTTGTGTGACTCTTTTGACTGACACTAAGATAGAAAGCTCTTTGGAGCAGGAAATCATCTCTTATTTGATAATTATATGAGGCCCTGTTCCTAACTAATATTCTACTGAAAATTGATTATATTGTTTAATGATTTTTTTCAAACTTAGAATAGTGCAAACAGTGTTCATAGCTTATATTAAGTTCTGAGGCTTATTAATTCTTGTTTATAAATACCTTTCTCTCTAATCCTCTTCTTGTCTACGATCACTTTTCTTTCATGTTCAATTATTTTACCTCATTATATTTTTTTCTTCGTTTGCAGAAGCAGTAGATTCTGCTCTGCTCAAAGGAAACCTTTCTGCTGCATTTAGCAGGGGACTGTTGGTATGTAGGTCTTTACTTCCTGCTCATTGTGTCTTTTGGTGTTTCTTGCAATAAACTAAGGATTATTATATTCTTTAGTCAACTTTGTTTTTGTCTTTTGCAGCCCATCATTGCTAAATAAGAAAGCCAAGATTCTTTCACAAGCTCGAGAAGCATATTGCTGCTTTCCAATAGGTAACCACAGATACTTCATACGTAACCATTGATTTTCTATCCAGGGATATGTAGGAAGTCTTACAAAGAGCATGAGTAAGGACGCATCTAATAACATGTCAGAATTTTCCTGTTTCCACACTTGAATGCTCAGTCCAGAATACTGATCCCCGCACCAGAGAACAACCACAGTTTACAAAGTCAATATATACTGTATGAAGTAGCTGTATAGTTATGATAGTTACCACAGGGAATGAAACCTAAAATTTTTAGATGCAAGCAGAGGGCATAGGCAGGATCTGACTTTTCTCTGAAGTAGGCTCAGCTAGAGGAAAAATATTGATTTTCACCACAGCCATCCTTCCTTCAGAAGTTATTTCATGTTTGAAAGGAATGCATGAGGCTATAGAGAAAAAGAAAAAGGGTGGTATTTTATCTTAATTTATAATTTTATTTTATTTACAGGGTTCAGTTATTTTTTGTGTTCTCTTCCTGAAATAAAAGCAAATAAACCAGAAGATTTTCTTTAAATGCAGAGTTTGATGTATACTGCATTGGAAGTTATTAATTAGTATCAGTGCTCAGTCTTGGCAATCATGATTTCTTCCAAGCAGGTAGTGCAGAACTCAAATAAAACAAGTAAAAATAAATTAAACTTGAGACTTCTATTTGTGTAAGTACCCAATTGTTAACAAATTTCTCTGAACCAACTGCTGTCTTAAATCTCTAAAATCTGAAAACAGATTTTCTAAGGCTGATAGAAACTGCCAGCTTCAGCTCAGGAGGTCTTTGCAGACTGAAATCAATGGCTTGGCTTCAAAACCCTGTAGTCAATACAGGCTTTTCTGGCTGCTGGGCTTGGAGGGACACTGATCAGATGCACAACGAGGTAGCTGTTGGGGTTGGGTGGGTTTTGGTAGAACACATTTATGCTGAAATGCAGGTGCTCCTTTCAGATGGGTCAAAGGAAAAAGTGGAAGAGGGCACTGGGCAAGTAGACATATAGATTACATTCTCTAAGACCCATGTAAAATCTAGTTTTGCCTGTGTTCTTCACTCATTTTTTCAGTGTACACAATTGACAGCTTGATCATCATGAGCAGTATGAAAAAAAAACCAAAATCAGCTCTAAGTCAGTATTGTATGTAATTCTCATGTTATGGCATTTACTTAAGATAATTTTAATGAAAGCAGAATTGCACAGTCTACCCTAATGAAAATATATTTCCATTTCAGTACATATGAACTCCGGTATTATTTAGATCCTTTTTAAAAACAACAAAAAAGGTAACTCTTTTTAAAAAATATTAAACATTTTCCCTTCATGTTCTTTTTTCTCATTCTTCTGAAGAATTTCTGCCTGAAGCACAGCTACATTACACTCATAAAACATATCAAGGTATCAGCATTCTCCAGGACTGCAACCATTCCAATCACTGCTGTGTGAACAGCTGCAAGTGCATTTTTTTAATATTTGCAACTAAAAATACTTCTGTGCTTAAAAGTGTCTAGTTCTGCAAGCCTTTCTTGGCCAGGACACTTCTCAAATATTCAGTGAAATTCTAAACCCAGTAGGACTCCAGATTGAAAATCAAAATCTTGGGAATGTACTTAAGGGGGTAAAAAAACCAAGCAATAAATAAACTCTGAGGAAAAAAATCCATTTTGGTTAAGAAAGCAAAAAAACAAGTTCTTAAAAATACAGACTCTCAAAACACGGCTCTGTATTTCTGAGAGAGTAATTCCTCATGCAGGAAATACCTGTGTAATTAACGTTTACTACAGCAAAATCTCAAACCTGCATTCTGCCCATTCCAAACTACTGCTGACTTCATGCAAACAGACGTGTTCTAAGTGTCCTACTTTCTTACAAAGAACAAATGTGGATTTTATAATACTGTAAGGAAGCATAAATCTTACTAATTCAATACTCATATAAAATTACTAATAATTGTGTTAGCATGGATAGTATGAAATAAGCAACAAAAGATGCAGGATATTAACAGAAATTCCAGTGTGATTGCAGTGATGGCACATTTTGCTAAAGATGTCTGGCTGCAAAGCCAGGGAGTCCAGCAGAGGCAATTAGGTGAACTGAAGGCAAGGTTATTCATTCCTCAGTGAAATAATTCTGCATGATCTGAATGTACCAGGGTTTTCAATCACTGATACTTAGAACGATTAATATTTAAAATACTAAATAATTGCTTGTTATTAGGTGAGTGAATAGTTTTCTGCTTATTCTTCTAATAGTAATTACAGGCCATTAGACACAAATATGCTACACCTATCAATAGAGGAATATATACTGCGACTGCTTCACAAAGCACTGTCACAGTATGAGGTACATAAATAGTGATTTGTTACCTCAGTTGTAATTTTGAGCATGGCAGTTTGTTAATCCTAAAATTGGGTAAAAATGAATGCAACAGTAAAGAGAATATCTAGATATTTAATTAACTCATAATTTGAAATGCTTTTTGTTATCATTAGTTCAATTTATAAAAGCATCACGTTTGAATTAGGTGGGTTTAAGTGTAATTCTTCTCTAGTTACTATACCTACTTAGTAACACAGATTTTTAAAAGATAATGAGAACAAGGTTTCCCCTTCGTTCTCAGCTAATTTTGTTTTGTGATTACCATGGCAGTTTCGTTTGAACTGACAGATTCATAGGTTGTAAGGTATGAGGTATAGAATGAGATCTTATATTTTTTACATCACCCCACAGCCAATTAAAGCCCTAAATCGTTTATGAAAGAAAAGAACTCAGTTACTCTTGTCACAGCACATAGGGTAAAAAATTGGTTTGAAAATTTTTAGATCTTTGTATTTGTTTTCAGTTCTTGAGGCAATTAATCTAACCAGGTACAAAAATGACAGGAGAATGAGCCTTCAATTTGAACTATTAATTCTTTGGAGAAGTTCATTACTGGAACAATGTTGTGATACATCAACAACAGAGCCCAAGTGTGTGTTAGTTCTTGTCTACTCAGTTATTCATTCCTCCAACAAATCTATGCCATTTCACTTGTTTCAGTAGCTCCAGTATTTAAGACAGACCAAAAGATGTAGATATTCAGGGGTTTACAGTTCCATCCTGAAAATGGCTCACAAAACACCTCTGACTGTCTCATCCATCAAATAGCAAACAATGAAAATCCACGGCATGAAATTGCACCTTGTGGAGCTTCTTGTTGAAGGCAAAGAACAATAAAAGGAGGGAAAACGAGCAGTTTCATTATCTAAACGTTTGGAGTAACTAGTCTAAAGATACTCTATCTACTCTTAAAATACTGTTTCTATTCCAGCATAAAATGTAAACCCCCCACCGCTCTAGGAGTAAATGTGTTCCATATTCACATGGCAAGCAGTGCTGTGTTCAGTTGTAGAGTAGGTTTTTAAGCCACAGCAATTTCAATGCCACAAGGAACGCAGACTATTAAGTAAGTTGTAGAACCTGGCTAATTCACATCAGTAGTTCAAAGCACCAATGTCTATTACTAAAATTTGTAAATTAGTAAGTTATCAACCAGCATAGCCCATTTTCACGATTTTCCCATGAGCATTAATGGTATTTGATGTTTTCCTAAAGTCTGCTCCTGCAGGCTAGTGAGTAGATGCAAACTTTAGCTTCCATCAAAAAAAAGTTCTTGCCTTTATGGTTAGAGATAAAACATGAAAACATGAGCCAGCTGAACCCTGGAGTATCAAAAACCAGAAGGCAAATAAGCAGAGCCTAAAATTTATTTATTTATTTTTTTAAGATTTGGCAAGCATAAGCTAATCTTTTGATATTTGATGGACCACTTTATGCTTTTTAAACACCTGTAGTTAGCAATATTGAACTGGCACAGTATGAAACAGAAGTTCTCTCCAAATACCATTGTACCAGGTCCTGATTTTGCAAGTCGATAAACACCATCCAGTGGGAGCTTACGGCACTGTGCAAGTTTGAACCTTTATTTAATAGATGCAGGTTAATATTAATTATTTATTAAAATATAGTGTAAAATATTCTTTTTTTCCTGTATAGAATTAAAGTAATCCTTGTAATATGAAACCTTAGCACAGCTCTCTAATTTAGCACAGCACATAATTATGGAGTTAAGCACGTGTGAAAATGCTGATTCAGCTTTCTTCTTCTGTGTGTGCTGAGAACTAGTGAAGAATCTCCAATTATTTAAAGTTTTATTTTATTATTCATTTAAGAACTAAACATGAAAAAAATGAAAAGGAGATTGAAAGTATTGGAGGCACAAACCTTATGACTTACTTTCTTTCATGTGAGAGATGGTCAGGCTCCTCTGAATGCATCCATGAACAAAATTATGAAATGTGTTTCTGTGTGTAGATTCCAATTTTTGCAAATGATGAAGTAATGTTTGTAACAGATTTGTCTTTCTGAGTCTTATTGACCTAGTGGAATATGGCTCATTTTCCTTCAGGATCATTGCAGTAATCTCAGCTAAAACCTTACATCTGCCAGAATAGAGGATTAGACAAATTGGCAGGTGGTAATAGATTCAGAAGTTAAAAGGAAACAAACTGAGCAGCAGGATAAAATCATGGCAAGGTAATTATCATTCTGTTTATATTTTCAGAGAAGAAACAACAGGAAAAGAACAGATGCTGGTTCAGATTTTTGGACACTCCCAGGAATTTTTTGCTTTAGGTAAAACAGTAAGAACTGCCCAGAACCTGTGGGACTCAACTGGCCACTCTGGGGAAAGAGGTCAGATTGCACTGAGACACAAGTCCCACGGAAGGGTGTCATTTAATACAGATGGTTGCTTCCTGAACAGAACTGCTTCTCAGCTGCAGATGTGCTTGTGGGAAAAAAAAAAAAAAACAAAAAGAAAAGGTCACAAGGGAACAACTAGAATTTAGAAATTATAATATAAATTAAAAGTGATATCAGAGCTATTGGGAGTTTGTTTAAGGCAAATTTTAGTCTGGCATTGTACCATGGGTACCTTAACACACCTGAAGATATATAGCCCAAGAGCTACAAGGGAAAACAGAACAATCATGCAGCTATCAGTCATTTTTTAAAATACCACATGGGCTTATGGCAGAGAACAAAGATTATTCTGTGCATAGTACCTACTGCCAATGCAGTATTCTTTGAGGGGCTGATTGAGAAATCAGATGATGCAGAAGGGACTGGGTTTATATCAAAATATGTAAGGTTTTGAGGACCTTACCAAAGAAAAGAGAAATCATAAAAAATGCTGGCCCTGGTGAGGGCTACTATAAAATTCCCAGCTGCCCAAAGTGGATCAGATTGTTCAGTAATGATTGTGTCCCTGCCGCTTTGCAGAAGTTGAATACCTTCATTTTCACCCTGTTGGTCACAGACTTGATCTAGGGAGAGCTGAATCTGTAGTAGGTTTTTTTTTAATATAATATCAGAGTGCTTTAAAACATACACCCATCTGCAGCCTTTCACCTGTAGTGAGCAGAAGAACTACATGTGCATCTGATTTTCGTGTCTATACAAGCAACATTAAAATAATTTTACCAGTTTGTTTGAAATATATCAGTAGTTTTATTTAGGCCTGTAAGTATATAGTAGTTGTATTTGAATATCCAAGCAGAGGTGATTTCAAGCAGAGAGAAAGAGAAATTATTGCTTTTCTCCTGTGTAGCAATTTATATTGAAGTAGGATTTTCTTCCCTTCTAGGGAAAAGATAAAAGAAGTTTAAATATCAGTGAAAGGAATTTTGAGGCAAGATGCCTTACAAAATTGTATCTGAAGATTCAAAAAGTGAGATTTTTACCTATGATTTCACATGTATTTATTTAGGGTGAAACTCCCAACAAAACAGTACTGTGCCACCCTGTCAGTGAGGTGTGGTCTGAACACCAGGCAGGGACAAAGCATTTGGCTAAGGCACAGCTGTGGAGCCTGACAGAGATGTTCAGTAGCTGTTTCTGAAGAATTTTCTAGGTGAAACCCTTTAAACAGTCTGTATCTCAATCCCTTCACTGGTAAGGTATGGATCATATTCCCCAACTACACAATGAGTTAAATACCCCATCCCCCTTTACATTTGTAGTGCTTGTAATCATTCACTGTGAGATCACAGAGTCTTGCAAGGTAAAACATAATCCAAATACAAGGTAATCCGTGCCAATGCCTTCCATGCAGTAGGAATACCCAGTATTACTCATTGGGAATAAATTTCCATTCCAGCCTATTTCAAATGTCCTTGCAATGTTACTGTCATGCCATCTGAAGTTTCTTATGGGAGTAGTATGAATTTCTCTGCAATAGATTTTAGCATGGAGCTACAAGGAATTCTTGCCTAGAAGAGGAAACTTGTTGATTTTCATTTCTATTTATCCAGTGTAAGCACTCATTGCATGGGTTTATTTTACATGAACAGATTTGGTTGTTAAGGCAGCAGAGTGTGTTTTCTGTGTTGTTGTTTTATGTTAGGTGGTGAAACATAAAATATTTCAGGACTTTTAGCTATATATTTTAAAGTTTAACTGAGTCTTTTATAGTAAGCTAATTTTTCTCTAAGATGTCATTACATTAATTTTTGAAGTCTTCAAATTTTCCTCTTTTTTTAATAAGAAACATTAAAGGGAGATTAAAAGCAAATTTGATTTGTACTTTTTACATGTTTTGTTTCTATGTAGTGCTCTTGCAGAGCCTAGATATATACATTTTGTATATAATGTCCTTGCAGAATTCCCACTGTGTAGTACATAGAAGAAGTAGGGCATACAGGACAGATTTACATTCCTACCCCCTTATTTGCTAAGAATTTAACTTGCTTTTAGCTGCAGTGTGCATAACTCCATGCTATATAATATCAGAAATATTTTATTGAAATCAAGTTCCTCTAGTTGTCTAGCATACTAAATTAGAAAGACAGTAATTTTTCTTTTGCCAACACAGTTCTTTCTAACCCAGTGACCCAGATCCCAGTGAGTTTCCCTATGCTCAGAAATATGATTTCACAGAACAGTGTGTACATTGGTACTAGTTCTACCTTTTAAAATTGTATTCCTTATGGATGGTATTTTCCTCTGTTTGGCTGTATATTCTTTCTGTTTGTTTCAAAGCAAAGCTAAAATAATAATAATTCCTGATTCATCAGCATGGCCCTGATTGATTTCTCATCATCCTTTTACTAAACTTTTCAAGTGAATTTAGAAATAAATTTGTTATTGAAAAATGATTTCAGGGCATCATCCTACAGCATAAGAACTAGATTTAAAGGACATTTACCCAACTTAAATAAGCAGAATAACAACAGGCAGAAGATATTTCACTGTAAATTGGAAGGAAATCAGTAGGAGCTAATTGATTTATAAAATAAATGATTGGAATGGTTTTTAAATAAATTATGAGCAGGTATACTAGAGCTTATAAATAAACTCCATACCCCTCCAGATACTTCCAACAGGCTAATCTTAGGAAACTAAGTATCAGTAAATCAGAGCAAGGATGCTGTAACATTGCATGGATGGACATCTCCTGGTAACACTTACCAGATGTTATTTCAATTATGGAAACTAAATTTCAGCACAGAGAGCACTGCAGTTTGCATAGTGACAAAATGCTCAATGTGCCATTCCAAAAAGGATGTGTTTTTAGACTTCCAGGGAAACTGCAATAAGCCTCCCACTCGCTGGAGGTCAGGAAATCTAAAGCTCATGGAAGTGCTACAAGTTTGTATTGAAACAGCTTTTCCAGAAAAGTTGGAACAGGAGGACATGTCAGGAAGATCTGAATAACCCCTTTAAATCAAATTCTACTGGATACATTTGCCAAACAAATTGTCACCAGTTTCTCTGGAATTCTGTGGATTGATTTGAGTCATGCTCCAGTAGATGTTCAACATGCCTTCAATGGCTGAGTGAGTTTACATTTAGGGTTGCTCAGTTTAGTAGCAGGCAGAGCTTCTAATCCCTGTGGAGCTGCTGTTAGCCATTGGTTGACCTGAAGTTCACAGGAGCTGGCTTTATTTCACAGCCTGGTTTGCTCTGCCTGGTTTGCTGCTTTGGGCGGGTTTTGTTTCAATTTGGACCAGTCAGTTAAACTGCTTTTTCCTGAGATTTTCTTCTTACTCTTGAGAAAATCTGGTTTTAACCGTACTTTCAAGCAGTCCTCCATGATCATGTTATTTCTTGTGCTGATTGTCTTTAGGGTTTGGCCAGAGCAGTAGGGAGGGCCAGGGACAAGAGGATGGGCAGGGGGAAGCAAGGGTGAGCTTTCAGTGTGGCCTCTAACATCAGCATGTTTTGTTCCTTGCCTGAAAGGAATACTCTGAGGGTCCAGGCAGTGTGCAATTAAATTCCAAAAGTACTGGAGGGAACATTCCACGTGTTTTTAATAATAACCCTTAAAATTTAATGTGACCTTTTTTTGTAGCATCATTTGGGATCTGGCAGTCTAACTTTTGATTAGGTTGCAGAAGGGTTGCGTTTTATATCAGAAAAAAAAAATTATGTCTGTATTTGGCTTGCAGAAAAGTACTTGAAATCTGTGTGCAATCCTCAGCAAAGAAAAGTTTTCTTTTATGAATGCAATGTTCAACAAGCAAATACATTTCATCTTCTTTTTAACAAGGAGAATATTGCTGTGATTTAAAAGTCTGAGATATTTTCTGGGAGTATTTCTCTATGTTCTTACTGCAGATTTCTCTGTATTTATCTTACTGGGAACTACTAGTTGATGGGACAAAATGTGATTGCAGGATCTTTTAGCTTTAGAAGGTCCTATTCAGTATTCCCCATGTGTGAAAATCTCACTAGCTGGCATTACAAGGGCAGAATCTTAATGCACTTCTTTGGGTTTGTTCTGTAGAGCGTTGGTTTGATGTGGCCTCTGCCTTTTCACTGGCTAATCGAGGTCCACTGGGACTGGAGATGGGTAAGTAGCTATTTCACTTATCTTGTACATGTCCATATACAAAGATACATGGTTACTTACCACGGAGATGGACAGGAAATAACAGTGAGGGGGGAGATCTTTACCTCATTAGTAAGATTACATTTCCTATAGTGCGTATTTTTCATATATTAAAAGTTAATAAGATGGTGTTGGTTTACAAGACTTAAAGATAGACGTGATCGTAGTAAATATGTGCAGAGCTTCAGAAAATATTACTAAGGTATTTTAAAGCACTTCCAGAACGCTTTACTTCATATTCTTTATATGTCAAACAGTAGTATTTTTTTATTCTGTGTTTAAAGTCTAATGCCTGCAGCTACCGTAATAAAATTAATGTTTCATATTATGTTGAATATAACAGTTACAGTTTGAGCCCCCAGTCTTGACTAGGGCTGTGGAGTAGCAGGGGTGGAGCAACACCTGTAGCAGGGTAGCTCCTCTAGAAGATACTGAAATGTGCCTGGACAAGACTCAGAAAAGTCCGGATGCATCCCTTTTATAGATAAGGAATTGATAGATTAAATTATACACTAAATTAATAGCTAAGTTACAACAGAAGGGAACAAAATCTTTCTTTGGAGAAGGCTCTGTTTATCATTCCTATGGGTATTGTGTATGTTTTGCAGTGGGCACAATGTCAACCAAAGCTAAGTTTAACTCACACATAAAAGGTACTTTGCTGGCATCTTTTCATTGCCATTATATCAAAATTACTGCAGCTCAGATGCTGTGGCTTCAAATTGCATCTTCCATATATGAACAGAGAACTGCTTGTAAGAACAGATAAGAACCAAGAATATAGTTGGCACTAAATAAATAATACTTAATATTTTCATAATTTTATTTATAACTCCCTTGCATTCTTCTCTCAAGTTTACACACATACCTGGATGGGGTTCTGTTTAACATAGATATTTTTTCCATTGTTTAGAGAAAAGATATCGAGGGGAGAACTTCTCAATTAAGTTCACATACTCCAAGAGTTAGAAAGGTCAGTCACTTCTCAGGAAGCTTTGGAACTGCTGTAAAATGCTTCCATGTATTTAGGTATCTGAAAATATGAAGCAAAAAATAGATTAACAAAAATGTTGAGAAAGCGGATTACTGAGAGAGTAAAAATGTAAGGAAAAACCCTATCATGGAAGTAACTGGCATCATCTCAAGCCTAGCTGGGCGTGGGAGACTCCCAGCCTTTGCACACCGACTGCATTGCTGATTCCCTTTGTGCAAAAGGTAATTTTTGAGGAAGTTTTGGAGAAAAATCCAGTAAGCTGCAATAGCCTTTGTGTTATATTCAGGGTATGAACAGCTAATACTGGTTATTTTTGTTAGTGCTTAGCATGAAACACACTTCTTGAAACTACCTGGATTGAGCTCCTTGCCCAGCATATGGCTGTGCAGTCAGCAGCTGGAATTGCTGTGAGGGTGGAGATGACACTACTCTCCTTACTGTCTCTCTTGCATAAAACACTGAGAACAGACTAAATTTCATCTCTAGTTTTGTGGGTGACTTTAGGTAGTTGGGCATAAGAGGCGATAGAGCCAATTTCTGCAAAATTTCAGCAGGCAGAATAAGTCCCCTGATGAGATTTTGGATAAGATTTAAAATATCTTCTGTAGAAATGCTACTTTCACAGTACTGTGATAGATCTAGAAATTTTTGATTTTGCTGAAATGTTTTTAATACTGAACAGAAGAAAGCTCTAAACTGATTTACTGAAAAAATGCTTTCTTATGCAGTACCCATTAAATTTACAAGGACTTTAACTTAACCTTTTCTTCTTAGTGTTGACATTGTATCTTGCCTTATTTTTACACAGTTCAGTGGAAGTTATGCTTGCAGCAGAATTCAGGCTCTTTCTGCATGTCAGTTTTGAAACATTTTCACTAGGCAAAGCAGTTTGAATCCCAAGAATCGGAGATACGGGCTCACTACCAGAGTAGCTTTACGCAAACATTTAATTTGTTACTTCTCAGTTCTTTCTCTTTATATTTTTAAACTTCATTTATAGTCACTGTATTTGGTCAGCAGAAAAGTGCAGAAGTAATCAGAATGTTTATTTTATCACCAAGTTTGTATGACATTTGCTATAAACCATTTTTTTTAGGTTCCAAGAGAGTACAATTGATTAGATGCATATTTTCTGAATTATACAACAGATCACACCCAGCTGCACAGCTTTTCTCAGGTAAGTGAGCTATTATATATTCCCCTTTTTCCTCCCTTCCCCAACTCCCTTAATTAATAAGGAAAACCAGACATCTATCTGCATGAGGCTTGTTTTAAAGTTAGTACATATATCCATGGAAAATAAATATCTAGTTACTAGGATTTATCCACTGGGGCCATCTCTAATAATGAATTTGAAATAGGATTTTCTTACTACAGAAAAAAAAAAAAAAATTCCTCAGACTCAAAGATAAATCAAAGGAAAGTGGCACCCCGGTGGACCAGACAACCCATTGGCAGCACAGTCACATGAAAGCCTCAGAGGTCACTACCTCAGTATCAGCAAAGCTATTTGTAGAGCTCACTGTGGAGTTTCACATCTTGGCTAAATCAGAATACTTAATAACCTGGCACCCAAATTTCACATGTTGCCAGCCTCAGTCCTTATGTGAGCATTCCTTTCACTGCTTTGGAAACTTCCCCTTTGAGTTGGAAAACATGGATACACAGTCCTATGTTTTGACAACTCAAAAAAAATTAATTGAAAACCAGCATTAAGAGACTTACTGTGTGGATGTACAGGTAGGTGAATTTTATTGCAAAAAGCATGCTGACTACATCTACAGCAGATACTCTGAAATGAGTAAGACAAGATAACTCTACTGAAATCTTAGGTATGTGCTTTTCTTCCGGTCTATGATACAACTAGGGCCATTACAGGATTTTCTTCAGAAGCCAGCATTTTTAGATCATTAACTGTTTATGAGTAAAGTATCTGCTTTGCATGGTTTTCTTTGGGTTTTTTTTAGGATGTTTTGGTTTCTTTTGGGGGAATAGAAATGTAGGTCAGACCCTTGAACCCATTCCCACACACATTCTCTTTTCTACCCATCCATTAGTTTTGATTTTGAAAAGTTGCAATGGGGTTTTCTGAAATTTCTGAATTTGTGTCTCATGTCCCTGTTCTAATGTAAAAAGAGCCTCCCCATCCAATTTGTATCTCCCAGAAGCCAACAATGCTGGAGTGATGGCCTGTCCTCACTTTGAAAAGAGACTGTGGTGCACTGCAGGAGATGTAGTTCGACAGGAATGTTCAATCTATACAGCAGATCAGGAGCCAAGAAATACTTGAACAGAGCTCCCACGGCTAAGCAGGGCTCTGAGCACCTCACTTAATCTGCAGTGTGACCACTCCCCACCTGTAAATTGACACACACTTCCTTGTTTCACAAAGGCTTCAAGAGGATAAAAATCTGTGAAAGTTATGAGATTCTCAGATACTGTGATAAGTCCCAGGATAAACAAATGTTGAATGCAAAACAGCAGCTTGCATGGTACATATTCAAGGGCATATGGAATGAATTAGAAAGATGAAGAGAGGGAGCAAAAGCATGAGGATGGGAAGAAGCAGAAGGGAGGAAGGGTAGACAGAAACACTGCAAGTCAGGCAGTGTCACTGGAAGCTGTGGGAGAATTACACTGAGTCCTGCACACTTTGAGTTCACACTGCAAATATTCTTGGAAGTGTATATAAAGCAAACTGAGCCAACTGCTCATGAGGTTTGCAAAAAAATGAGGTTTTTTGCAAAATTCCAATGCTGACATTTTTGTGAAGTGACCAAAGGTAACTCCCAAAGAAGGGGTCTTACTGTGTGCATTTAGAGCATGAATGGAGATATTAAACCTAGGTTTTATTTAATATCTCACAATAATCTTTTTTGGAGGGAGAACAATATAAGTGGGTTATGATAATTAATTTTCTGTACTGTGCCCTGCCAGTGGTGCAAGGGAAAAGGCAAGTTTGGATATTGACATGTGTGGATCTGTAAATAATAGGCAATAAGGCCATAGACAATTTTTTTTTTTTTTTTTTTGTTGAGAGTGCATATTGTGAAACTACATACTAGGAACAGATTATTGGATTATTTTTCAGACAATGGAATATAAAGATTAACCATTCAGTCATTAAAAAAACAAATTCATTTTTAGAACTGCAGGTTTAGCAATATGACAGATCAGTTAGAGAAGCTGGTGCTGCTTGTCAAAGAACTGAAGAGCGTGGTCAGTAAAGAAAAGGAAAATCCATTTGGCATGGCAAGGAAGAGGTGACAAAACTCAGAGGAGAAAATGTAGGATTCATGTATAGAAAGCTTTAATACAGTGATGCCATGTGAATGGTTTTATCTTAGTGTAAAGTGTGCAAAGCCTGCCATTAGGATGGGGAGTGTGTATCCTTTTTGCTCCAGAACATACTGGATGTGATACATTCCTGTGCAGCAGGACAAAACCCCCAGCTAAGCTTTCCAAAAAGGACTTAAGCAATGCACAGTAATTTATGCTGGCTTTCTGCACTAGAGGTCAAAACTGCCACTGGTCATACTAATGACAAGCCTCTGCTCGACTGCAGTGAAAAAACAGTGGCTGCAGATGAGCTGTGCTGATATTGCAAAACCTCTTTCAGCAGCAAGGAATGAGCCTTAGTGTTAAATGAAAGGAGCTGAAACAGATAGCTGCTTGTGATTTGGTGAGGAATGTCTCAAAGTCACTCTAAGGTATCTAATGCTCATATTATTTACACTAGGCTGGATTGCCTTAGAAGCAGATTTATATTTGGATTTTTTTTTCTCTTTGCAGTGATTCATTTTCTATTAAAAACAATGGCTCTTAAGAAATAACTGGCTTAGGTACCTGTCTGTGTCCACTTTGCATATACATGCATTGGAGGCATCTTCAGCCCCACAATACCCAAAATCTCCTTGATATTTATAAACTTCACAAGCACATTTTAAAATGCTATTTAGATGGTGTTTGAAATCCTATTAGGCTCCTCATCTGCATTTGTGTGTCTAGATTCCATTTAAAATCTGATGCTAGAAGCCCATGTGACACTTGAAATAGAACTTCAAAAATGTAGTTTTTATAGTCTGATCTTAATGAAAAGTATTATATTTTGAAATTCTTCTAGGCCTAACTGTTAAGATAAAAACAATCCACAAATGAAAATAGTGACTTTATGCTGTATTTTGAAGATTCTCTCTGCCGGTCATCAAGCATGGTAGATTTTGTGAGGCAAGATCATAAGCCTAATGAAATTAATAAAAACTCTTTGTTTTCAATGAGCTTCACATCACACCCTTCACTGAAGTATATCCAGATAAACTTACACACTGTTTACTGCATTTTATTTGAATGAAAGTGAAAACTAAGGCAAGTGTCAAGAGAAAAACAGCTAAAAATTAAATGGGTAATAGACCTGCTGAACAACTGATGAAGGAGGTAGCTAAGTACCCAGAGGGGTTTGGAAGGAAAACAGCAGGTATTATTTGAATAAACATGTTTAAAATAATGAAATGTGTCTAAGGTGTGTACAAGAAGTCCAGAAAGCCAACAAAGGGTTTTAATGATAGATAAATTTCAAAACACAATATTCTGAAATTTGTTGTCAAAATCCTTTGGTACAGAAATTATAGATTCTGAATGGCCTGACAAATCTTCTCATCACACAATAAGAAAGAAATACAATAAGGCATATACTTTCCCATACCTGATGACTTCTCCTCCTCACATCTGTTTTTCACAGTGGTTTTTAATTTTAGGATTTCATCACCACCATTCCCCCTTTCCTCCTGGAGCAGGCAGTGGGAGATCACTGCCATCTACAGATAAGACATAGTATCACTAATATTAGAGAAAATTGTTGGAACAGTTTCATGCTGGAACATTTTTCTCTTTTTCCCTTGAGCACTTATCTCCTCAACCCTGCCTTCCTCTTAAAAAACCCCACAAAGTCACCCAACACACGCTGTCATTTCTTTGGCACCCTGATCATAATCACCCTCATTAAAGAAAAAGCATGGTACTTCAAGAATCTTAGAAGCCCTGTAATGTTTCAAGTCAAAGTTGAAAGGAAAAAAACAAAAAAGCATGATTCACAAATGTGCTTTCCATTACTTATTATATTTGTCAAAATTTAGTATACATGTCAAAATTATAAATGACTTCTTTCTCAGAAGGCAGCTGAGATAAATAGCAAACTCTGTGGATATTTGTGTAGATGGATTAAGTGGGTACCTGCTTTCCACGTTCCACTGCCTGGGTCATAGTTTCAAAGTGACACATCAGGAAAGACAAGCAAGTATGGCACTGTAGGAACAGCAGAGATACAGCTTAATCTCAATTTAATCCCTGACTTTTATTTTCTTCCTCCAAAGAAGGGATTAAGAAAATTGATAAAGCTTCATATTATTTTTATTATAGAAGAACAACACATCTGCAGCCTATCAAAACTCATTACAATTAATATAACTTTAAAAAGCAAAAAGAATAAAATTAGTGATTTCCATCCTGTATCTTCTGTATTTAGATAAAAAGTTTTTAATTGTAAGAAAAATGTTCACCAAACATGTCAGATATCCATCATTAAGACACGATGACATTCACCATTTTTTAACCTCTTCCAATAGGTGCTGTTCCACTGCACTCTTGAAATTATTGCCTATCTGAAAACATTAAAAAATATTAGAATCAGATTTGGCAAATTAAAGCAGTCCAGTGTCCCCATTAAGGGTAAGTGATTTGGCAACTTGCATTTCCACTTCTGCCATGTTATACTTGACATTGGAAAGAAACTGATGGGCAGAACCAAAAAGAACCTATTTCCCTCTGAAATAGGTTCCCTATCTAAGTATAGGACTGGGCTCATAGAAATTATTTTTACCTATGAACTTGAGAATTTAAGTCTGCAGAAGATCCCACAGCTTTGAAAAAAAGGCAGAAGTTAAATACAGTAGAGCTAATGTAATCTATAATTGCAGGGACTTTCATTGGCTGCCCAAATAGTCTCCTTCATGCACTGGAGAAATGCTTCTTATTTGCTTTCCAGGTCAGGTGAGAGAATTTCCCTGGCTTGTTTGTCCTACTGTCTATCATGCTAGCAGCCAGAATAGAATTCTGCTTTGATTTGGGAGTCCATTGCAGCACGATAATATGATTGCTTCAAGGAACATATTATTGTACTAGCAACACCAAACAAGTGTATTTTTGGACAAATTCAAGGTATAAAATCAACAGTTAATCTGGTCTGATCATAGGGAAGGAGAGATTTCTGACTCTGAAAACTTTTACCATCATTGTTTTGCACAAGTTTCCCTTTGATAATCCTATGCCCACTGAATTGCAGAAGGTATGTCTGGTTTCCTTCAAAACTTCTGACAATTTGAACCCAGCTCATAAGAGCAAATTTCAAAAAATACAGGCTGAAAGTTTAGGCCCCACTGAAGTCAGAGGCAAAAGTCCTGTCAGCTTCAGTAAGGTCAGATTTTCATTTGTGATATTGATTCAGCTGCTACCTTTAAATACAGCAGCTTTAAGGTTGTTTCTACGGAAAGTCAGTGTCAGGTGTGTTTATTATTTTAAAGCACACAATTTCTTTAGAAAAGTAAATATCTGAGTACCTTTACATTTCAACGAGCAAGTTAGGAACTCTGACAGGAGGCATGCCTGTGTTTTACACATTTTTAACATATATTTAATTGAAATGGTTTTATGGGAACTACAGAATGAAAGCTGCTTTTTTCCCCCTCTCTCAAAGGGCGTTTCTATATGTAGCCAGGAGGTGGCAGTCCTGGGTAACTGTTAAAGGAATTCGTATACACAATTTCTCTTTTGCATATGAGAAAGAAAAAGGTTTTTTACTATAGTGGCAGTTGGTCAATTAACTGAGGTTTAAACTAATGCGATAAATTTGCTTTATATAGTCTTTGTTTTACGAGAAGTGGCAGAGTTATCCAGTAGTAGACATTAATCTTCATGATGAGACAGCAGGGATCTGGCAAGTTGCATCCATCTTCCTGTAAAGTATTTGATAGTAAAAGTCCTTGTCTTCAGTTACGTCATTTTGTTCCTCCAAATAAGCCAGTTTGCAATAATTCATTGACCACAATACTACCCACTATAATACTGTTATAAGAATAGTTAGGAAATCTGAGGGAAAAAAAAAAACCCAGTTGAATTTTATCCAGTCAATGAATCTTAATCAGATTTTTCAAAGTCTGATCATTGCCATTTGTGATCCAGTTGGTCTATGGAGTATTGCCATATTTAACATCTGTGTCACATCATGCCTTTCCTGTTGCCTCATTGATCAACAGACAACATGTGATGTTTCCCAGATGTTCAAACACGGCAGATCCCAAAAGACCTATTAAATTACACTGAAAGCAAAACAACATCTATGTTGTAGAGGTTTTGTTAAATTCATCTATGCCTGAATATTCACAAATTTGCTACAAGATACTTACTGATATTCAAATTGCTTTTACAAATCAGTCCAACTCTGAAATGTCCACATTGTGTATTATATAAGGACTCTGTGTCACAGAGTTGATAAAATTTTCTGTTCTGCAATTTAAAGCAAGTTAAAATAGAATTAAGCATCTACTTACACATGGAGAAGATAAACCACTGGATTTTTTACTTCATGTTGCTCTTTGTCTCCTCTCACTACAGGCAATCTGTGTCCTTTCAGATTTTTACTCAGATTTATTGATGATTATATATCTTTTTCTCAGATAAAGCTGAATAAATGATGATTTTTAATAGCCTGTGCATTGCATTCGCTAAGCAAGTCAAGGCAGTATGTGCTGTTCTTCAGTGTGGCCTTTTTCCACTGAAAAACATCATTTTAAATATCAAGACTTACGAAGATATTACTTAAACCTTTGTTCTGTACCTGAATAACAGTGACATGAAATTCTAGATGGGATTTCAGACAGCATATGTGATCCAGCTTACACCAGCATGTTACAACATTCTGCTTTGAAACAGAATGATACGGTAATTTTAACATTACTATGAATAGCCTTCACACCTTTCTAAAGCTAGTGCTACTCTTCTAGTGACATTGCAACTCCATATTTTGTGCTGGCATTTTCAGCCATGAGAGCCTCAGCATTCTCTGATGAACACAGGCAGTTGTGTGCAGAAAATCAGTACCTTTATTTTGTCACCTGCAAATCAGCAGCACAGAGAACTCAGGTGCAATCTGTTTAAATCAAAGCAACATTTCTTCATATTACTACAATGACTCATCAAAAGTTTATTTTGCCTTACTCTTTAATAAGAAGGAACACAGCTACTTTAAAAAGGCCACCTCAAAGAGAGATGTTCCTTCTGTGCTTATTGATAATACCATCAACATTTGTTTTTCTCTTAAATCAAATAGGTTTTCCAATAGGTTGCTACTTCTTTCCCAGAAAAGAGGTGAAGAAATTTCAGTTCAGAAATGGCCCTATATTTATTTTTGGTATTTTCCAATTGAAAAAAGGTGGGTTTTTTTTCCCCAACCCAGCCTTTCCTGGTGGATTTGTTACCTTGCTGTAGCTCCACGAAGCAGCTCCCTGGACCCAGGCACTCGGTTCCGCTGCAGTGCTCAGCCCGCGGCTCCCACGGCTGCTCCGGAGCAGCACCACGCAGGGATCTGCTCTGGGGGATGCAGGCCCTGGAGGCAGCACTTCCACAGAGGGATCAAGCAGCCAGAGCAGCTGCTCGTGGGAAGTGATGCTGCTGCACTGACAACAATGAGATTCAAAGTTTAAGTGATGTTTTTTCCGATTTGGTCAGAAAATGGAAATGCTTCCATTTAGGGAAACAGACTTATTCAAAAGAAAACGTCTTACAATGGTTTGCCAAGTTGAAAACTGCAAGTGAGGAAGAAATAAAAATTAGTAATACTGGATTATTAATACTCCAGTATTTTCAGGTTTGTCTCCACTGTGGAGTAATTTTGGACAGTCACATCTTTACTTCAATTTACACACATAGCTAATTTTTGGTGAGCAGTCTAGCTGCTTGTCTGAGAGCACTGAGTGCCTGGGTATATGTTAATTACAAAACCTTTTTTGTTTTAGTGAAACCAGGAGCAACATAGGCACCTAAAAGTTACAAGATCTCCAAGTTGGAGCTGTCCAGGAGTCTATCCACATGGTAAAATTTGCAAGATTAGGACTGCTAATTTTCAGAACCTTGAGAATGACTGAGCTGCATACACAAAAAAAGTAGGTTGTTGAGTTTTTAAAATTAGAGTATCTACTTATGGTATGGACATATGTAACTTAAAAAAAATTCTTTGTTTAGACTTTGAACTCACCTGAATTGTTTATATGTCTTTTTTGAAAGAAACACCTAATTAGAACCATCTTTATTAATGGCATAAGACCTAACACACTTTTGTTTTGTTATTGACACTTGCAGAACAACAGCCAGAGATTTAGCAAAGTGCTGACAGAAGGTATGTGCAGTATCACGGAGAAGCATGTGGAATACAAACACAGGAAGGAGACAAGAAAAGCAAGGATCTGCATAATGGTAAAGCAACACATATGGAAAGTCAGCTTGAGAAGAACAGTCACATATGCCAAAAATAATTCACTAGCTACATTTAGTTAGAAGATCTGGGGAGCAAACATAAGCATCCTAAACAACTGCAGTAGGTTAGCCAGAGTGTCTGCTGGCCCCAGGGTCACATATTCCTGCTCTAACTGCCAGCAGCGTCCCTTTGGAATGAGGAGCTTTCCAAGTGCTGGCTAGTGCTGGCTGTGGAGGGAAAACTGTCTGTTTTCCGTTTCTCATGATTTCTTATGAAATGTATACTGCAATGTAAAGCCCTTTCAGAAATACCTGAGCCAGTTGATCTGTGCAGAATGTGCTGATCTGCAGAATTGCTTGGTTATGTTCTAGAAACAAAAATGTAGTGTTGGCTTGCCCCTGCAGAATGAATGCATCTTTGTGTGACCAATTCTTTTTGTTTAATTATAAATTCTTCTTTCATTTAAATATATAGAAAGGCTGCTAAAACAGCCACATGAGATAATCTTACCATCTTGGGCATATTTTGCAGAAGGATTTTCTTCTGTTCTTGTTATTGGGGTCATTTGCTGTTGGCATTGCTTTCACATTGTCAGCTCCCAAGTTTGTTGTGTGACATCTGTAAAATAATGAAATGGATGACATTTGGGACTGATTTCACTAAGTATTCTAGTCCTTTGGATCTCACTCTGGAACACTATGTTTTATATTACTCCATTTGCTTGTGTCAAAACTTACTAATCAGTGTCACTTGAGTTTAGTAATCCCCTCTTTTTTCTAGAATTGTCAAACTAGGTGAGTCTGAGCCTGCTTTATTTTGAAGGCTTTCTACAAGTTTGCTCTTGTAGAGTGGGTTATTGGCCAAATGTTCTCTCAAATGGCATCATTTTCCTAGAGGATCATCTTTTCCAAATGCTTGTTTTTTAAACAATTTTCAAGTATGCTGTCTTCTTGTGACCAAAACCACAGCCTATTGCTACAATTTTGACAACTAACATGAAAACTAACTAGGTAATCTGCACTGTCATTACATACAGATAATCCTTACAGACCATTAATGGATATCACACCATTGATATGTCTTGCTCACTGGTGTTTGTAGTTGCTGTTGCCCTGGATCAGGTGAGTACATCCAAAGTCTCCTTCTAATGCCTTGTGTTGAAATGTATTGCATGATAAGCTGATGCACAGTAATTTATCTTTTCCTCAAGGTCTAAATATTAAAAAAAAAAAAAAAAAAAAGCTTGAATAATGTAGTCAGCATGGCCCAGAATCAAATACAATAGAATTTCATTGCAAACTCCTCTTTCCTCCATTTTTGGAAGTTTTCTTTTATGGCAGCAACTACCAAAGACCCAGATTATATTTCAATGACAGTTTTCATTATTTTTAAGAGACATTCAAATGAATGTGAATGTAGTTGGCTTCAAATTCCAAGTAAATTCAAATGCTAAGGTGCCTCTATATAATTTAAAAAATACCTCTAGTTTTCATTTTGCTGGAAATCTAATACTTCATGTGGCTGCTACTGCAATTTCAGCTGTTACAAGTAAGATGATTTGTTCATTGAAAACCAATCACCTATGAGATTGTTTGTCATATCTTTAGATTGAGTTTCTAATGACAGTGTTTTCCCCATAGTATTAACCACACTGAAATGCAAATGAATTATAAATTTAACCTTTTATTCAAGATTCTCTCTTGCTTGAATTTCACAGGACCAATTTTCAAGCACAGTTCTCCCATGTGAGCAGGTAGTGTATATTTTCTAGTCACTACCTTGATCTGAGCCCAGTTAGGAGTTCTCAGTTTGTGCAAATTCCATTGTCCACTTTAGCACACCTGATTCAGTAACATGTTGGAGCCATTATGAATTCCTCTCATGCACTTTAATGTTTCCTGAGTAATGGAAGTGTAATTGTTGTTTGAATACCCAGACATCTAGAACTTTTGCCTTGAAGGTCCCCTCTGTGAAGCATTTTTCACTCTGCTCTAGCCTGTCTTCTAACTTTATTAGAAGCTTTTTTTTCTATCATGTCAGCATTTACCTGAACCACTTTCCAGATTTTTTTTTTCAGTATTTTTCATTTCTCTCATTTTTTAGACTAAATCACTAACTTTGCATAAATCTTAAGGATTATTACCCAGCAAATTACAATCCTTTTTTTTTTTTTCATGAGGTAAAACTATGTGATTATAAAGACATTTCTTAGCCACTGTGTATTGCTGGCTACAAGCTAGAACTTGTACTTGCATCTGAACTGAATACCAGTGTCTGTCAGGGTGCCTCCACCAAGTCATCAGTACCTGGGCTACACAGTTTGGCTCATTAAATAGGTTTTCACCTTGTCTGTATCACTGGGCAATTAAGCTATGAAGTGAAATTCCCACAGAGCATCCCCCACTTGCAAGTCCTTGTACCCCTTCAGCAGAGACAACATGACTGCTATCCTTGGTCTACAAAAAGGATTAAAAAAAAGAAGTTGTAGACATACAGCCTTACTAAAGTTCTTTATCTAATCCAATTTTACAGCTAACACCCACAGCAACTCCCTAATCCATTCATTCCCCTCCACAGAGATTTATTTCAAACTCCTTCCTTCTTTGCTCTGGTCCAGCCATTCCTAAAGCCGAAGATTAGCCAAAGCTGCCTTGTCTCCCTAATTCCATAGTACAGTAAGAGCTTGCTTTAATTCCTTTATGGAGCTCCAGTATCCTAGTTTAGGCCTTATTTCCTCACCTGAGGTGTCTACAGACGTGTCACTAATTTAAGCCATAACTAATTTGGCCCTGACAATTAACATCTTGCTGCCACTTTCAATTAGGGAGGAGAAACAACTGCTGAAATCAGATGTCTGTGGTGTAATCATGTTTACTTGTAAGGAGGCCAAAAATGCTCTTTCCCTAGACACGGGTGGCACTATATAACATGGTGATGGCAGGCTTCTTTGAAACATTTCCAAATCCCCGAAGGATTTCCCCTAACAGTTTGTCTTCCTGAGCAAATGTTGACTGATGCTCTCCTCTTTGCTTTCTCTTCTGCCTCTCCTCTACAGAGAGTCCTTTGCAAGTAACAGCCAGATCCTCAACTCATTAATGTGTTTGTCTTTACACTTTGTTTCTTAGTGGTATAATAATTTTTTTCTAAGAAGTGGGAACAGCGATTCCTTTCTCCCAAATTACAGTGTGACAACCAGTATGAAAGTTCTTGTATTTTTTCTTCTTTGCTATTCTAAAGAAGTAACTCTATCATACTCTGAAAATGTTTTTCTCTCCTAACCCAATCAAAATGCAGTGAGCATGACAGTGAGTAACACAGAGCCCTGCTGCAGCCAGCAAAGCTTATCTCTGAACTGCTCCGCATGTCCCTGCATAAGTTTCAGCTGAATCATAACTCCCAAGTATCCTTACAGCCAGGATCAAGCAGCATTATCACAGAGCTTATCTTCCCCAGAATGTAAGCATTGCTTGGAATTGCTGTACCATGAAGGCAGAACCACATCTCTAATTTATATCAGCACATTCCTGATACACAGTCATATTTCAGTATATAATCTGTAAATCCCTCACGTAACAACCAACCAAACAGCTAAAACATCCTTTCAGCAGAGCTCTTTCTAGTCTATCTGCTCTTCTGAGTAAGAGACTGTGCCCTTTGGAACCCTGAGCAGCAGCACTGCCGGTATGGAGTCACACCACCAAGTGGATTTTTTCTGGTGCACAGCACCAGCCAGGTGTGTTCTGGACTGCTGCAAGAGCTTTCATGTTTTAAGAGCTATAATTAAATTACCACCTACAATAATGGACCTGAGGTTAATGAGCTCAGACAGATATACTACATTGAACCACAAGAAATGAGACAGACCCATAATGAGACATTTTCAGCCTTATTCGAAATAAGACAGATGAAACCAGGCAGCTGACTGGCCTTTTGGTGCCGGGGCTGTGCTCCCCACCGGCGGGTGCTCTGCGGGTGCCCGGGCGGTGCTCCCCGCAGGAGGGATGCTCTGTGGATGCCCTGGGGGTGCCCGGGCGGTGCTCCCCGCAGGAGGGATGCTCTGTGGATGCCCTGTGGGTGCCCGGGCGGTGCTCCCCGCAGGAGGGATGCTCTGTGGGTGCCCGGGTGGTGCTCCCCGCAGGAGGGGTGCCCTGGGGGTGCTCTGTGGGTGCCCGGGCGGTGCTCCCCGCAGGAGGGATGCTCTGTGGATGCCCTGTGGGTGCCCGGGCGGTGCTCCCCGCAGGAGGGATGCTCTGTGGGTGCCCGGGCGGTGCTCCCCGCAGGAGGGGTGCTCTGTGGGTGCCCGGGCGGGGCTCCCCGCAGGAGGGATGCTCTGTGGGTGCCCTGGGGGTGCCCGGGCGGTGCTCCCCGCAGGAGGGGTGCCCTGTGGGTGCTCTGTGGGTGCCCGGGCGGTGCTCCCCGCAGGAGGGATGCTCTGTGGGTGCCCGGGCGGTGCTCCCCGCAGGAGGGGTGCCCTGTGGATGCTCTGTGGGTGCCCGGGCGGTGCTCCCCGCAGGAGGGGTGCCCTGTGGGTGCTCTGTGGGTGCCCGGGCGGTGCTCCCCGCCGCCGCCGTGCCCTCGCCGGCCCAGCGCAGCCCCCGCCCGGCTCCCGCCGCTGTCTCCATGCGACAGCGCAGCGTGGGCGTCTCCCAGCGCTCTCATTTGCATAGGCCGGCGAGCGGCCAATGGGCGGGCGGCGCTGCCGCCACATTTGCATGTGGCCGGGCGGCGGCCAATGGGGCGGCGGCGGCCGGGCGCGCGGAGGGCGATGCTCCCGGCGGCGCGCGGGCGGCGCTGCGCGGGGCCGGGCCGGGCGCGGGGACCTGCCGGGCGCGGGCGGCCCTGGGCCCGGGCGGCCGCGGGGCAGCGGCGGCGGGACCATGTCGGTGGCGGGGCTCAAGAAGCAGTTCCACAAAGCCAGCCAGGTACGGGGGCCGCGGCGGGGCCCGGGCGGGCTGCGCTGTTGATGGGCGGTTCGCCCAGCGCCCGCTCCCGCACGGGCGGCGGGTCTCTCCTCCGTGTGTGGCAGCATCACCCTGGCATCGCGGGGAGTGTTTCCTTCAGCGTTACCTCCGGGCCCTGCGCTTGTGTTTCTGCCTGTCAGCTTCCTGTGCTGTTCTCACAGGAGAATGTTGCCCCTTCCAATTCTTTTGCTTGGGGCTTCAGGTCTTTCCTTTAGTTATTAACATTTGTTATTTGTTGATGGGTTCGCGTTCGTGTTTTGAGGCCTCAGTTAAAGCTCCAGACTGTATGGTAGCAGCTTTCCCCTAAAGAGTTCATTGTTCTGATCTGCCACGAATTGCTGGTTTATTTTCCTACCTGGAATGCCAGGTATTTGTCCTGTAGAGGGTATCAGATGTTTCTAGAGTTTTCCCTCCTTTTCTAGATGCTGTACTCTTCTCTAGAGTGAATCTTCATCTCCTTCTGACCGCTTTATTTCTTTTCTCTTTTATATGTTCTTTGCTTTAATAGTTTAGCTGGTTTCTTTAAAGAGAGAAGCACCTTTCTGCCAAGCAGGAAGACTGGTTGAATTACATGGCAGGATGGTGCCAGTGCCAAGCCCTGCATTGATGCAGGGGCTTCAGGATGTGGCTGTAGTGGGATTCTTCCACTGAAGGTTTTTGGAAGTCTCAGCTGCTTTGCTTGCTCATTCCAGGTCAAAGAGATCTGTATTTCTGCTGGTTGTCATTAATGATAATGGTAATATTGAAATAAGTGTCTGTAACCTGTTCAGTAAAATCTGACAGCTGCTTTTGTCTTGCTGAGAGTGAAGAAAATAAAGGTTCATTGAGTGCTTGGCTGTCATCTTGCTAGGTCTTCCTTCAGCTATGTAGCTTGTCAGCAGCCCAAGTGCAGAATCTGCACTTTATTTGGATACAGAGATGCTAAATATTTGTATCTAATGTTTCAGTAGTGTGCTCTCTTTCTTGGAATGTACTGATCCTGAAAAATGTTGTGAACTGGTATCTTTTAGTTAACTTTCACTGTTTCTTTGAGAAAATGCTGGACCTGTAGAGTAAATAAATCAAAGGACAATTTATTAAAGATTTTGGCTTGTTTTGCATCTGATATGCTGGTAAGTGGTGCAGCCTTTGCTGTAGTGAGCTTGTAACTCAGGAAGCTGAAGATACTTCAGTGAGGAAGTTTGAGAGGTAACCACAGGAAGAACCCTCTTGTCTAGCAACTGGTGACAGTGCAGGTTACTTAATCCTGCTCAGATGTCAGGTAAACAGGCAAACAAAAGGATGGGTGGCATCTGATAAAGGTAGTAGTAATGGCAGAAAGGAGCTGTAAAATATACTGAATTTGACTGCATCTATTGGAAAGTTGTGGTATGACTTCCAATATTCAATAGAGTAAGGAACTGCAATGCATAACTCATAAGAATATTCTTCTTCTCAGGGTGGGTCAAAAGTAAAAGTTTCAACTTATTTTCAAATTAACTGAGGAAGAAATGTTAAATTAGTTGATTGAAAAAGTCTGTAGTTATGGAAATGTGTTTACTAGGAAATTAAAGTTCAGGAATAAGATATTGGATTTTTTTTTTTTTTGGTACATGAGGTAATAGGAGACACTTCTTAAAAGCTCATTCTGTAACAATTCAGATAAGATGTTGGGCAAAATAGTAGTGGGAAAATAACAGAAGAAATACTATATATATAGTGGATCAAAAAACCATGTCTAAACAATGAAACTGCTTATCTCTGGCACACAGAGACACAGTCATGCCTAGATGTATAAACCTGTTGAACTAGCAAAAATAAGGTGGGACATGAAACATGGAAATATTGGGATTCCATCTTTTAGAAGAATTATTTTACAAAATGCTAAAACAAGCAAATGCAGAGCATGAGAGGTATTTCTCTACAGAAAATTTGTTAAATTTCCAAGTACTGTGGGATCACTTAAGGAGACAGAGACCTTTGTGTATTGAGTGGATGAAAGATGGCAATGGTAACTGTTAACAGCAGAGACAGGCATTGCTTGGGGAAAGAATGAAATTAATTCCTTTAGTGTTCCCAAAGGAGAATGGGGGCAGATGACAAAAACTGGCAAATGTCCCAGAGGACATTGAGGAATACTGGAGGAAATGAGACTACTGTCAGGACATGTGATTAAGGAATAAGAAGAATATTTGAAAGCTGACAGAACCTAAGGACAAAGACTCTGAAGGCTGAAGCAAGTGTATTAAGACAGTCTGTATTTAACAGTTCATTCAGAAATGTGAATAAATATCCAAAAAATGACAAGATATATGTATACTATTTCCATGCTAAAATAGACTTCCGTTAAATTGAAATAAATTACAATTCTAAATGAAATATAGAGTAGTATAGATACATAGTTATAAAAGTAAAATAAATAGAGTAATTCTAAACTTTGCTTGCTCTTACTGAACCACTGAAATTTTGCAAAAAAACTGCATTTCAATTTTGTGCTTGTAAAAAGCCTGTGTGTCTTTATGTAAAGCTTTTGTTGACTAGTGGTGGTCACCTTTGTGTGTAGACTTAAATTCTAAGTGCAGGAGTCCAGGAAAACAAAAATTACTTATGATTTTATTCATGCAGTTGAGGTTTCTGGGATATTTGTCTGATGCTTGTCAGCTTGGTTTGTCTGAAGTTACACTTAAATAAATGAGTGTTTGCTTTATGAAAGGTCAGCAGCTAACTTTTTATGGTTACTAATGCCCTTGCCAAAATCAGGCATGACAAGCTATTGCAAACTTGGCTGGTGTAGTAAAAAGTCACCATGGGTCTGTGTTTGTAATCCAGTAATTCTCTGGAATTACTGGATGATTTGAATGGCTTTCCCCTAGAATTTCTTATCCAGTTGTGTTGTTTTTCCACTGAAATTTGCATGTTTGTTGGTTTTCACTGAAGTGTCAGGCAGTGAGATCGAGAAGACAGCTCTGGTGTTACAGTGTCAGAATTTACTGCAGTGAGGTCTGTACCCCAGAGGGAGTAGAGTTTGTGCTGTTTTTCTGTACATTCCAATATATAAAGCTGCCGTGCTACTCCATTATCTGTCCCCTAATGATTGCTGGCCCTGGTGTCATGGAATGGATAGACCCGAAGCTGGGATGGATCTCAAAGTTTCTGTGTCTGTTACGAAGTGATAACACCCTTCATGTTATTAGGATTTTCTTTACTATGCCTTCTACTTAGGTTATAAGTTTATATTGAAGGTCTTTAGTTGAAAGTGTACTGCATTGAGGATCTCTTCCATTCTCCCCATTAAATATCAGTGATGATTCCTTGAGTATAACTCATTTAACTCATGAAATACCAAGCAGAAACTGTGAAGTGTCTTACCACCTCTCACTGGCTGATAAGCAAGGGCAGGCTGTTTCTCAGGGCTGATTAATTCATGTGCAACTCCCATGAAATTCAGCTTTTTAAAAAAATTATTATTATATTTTTTAGAATTAAGTTTTGTGGAGTTTTATTTGCAGTGAGGGTTTGTGTCCTGTTGCTTTCAGCCTCTGCCAGATTGGATCTGTTTTCCTGTTTTCAGTTTGAAAGCTTTTGATGTAGGTGTGTTTATCTGCCTGCTGCTTCTGCAGGCTTGTTTCTCGTGGTGGTTGTGCATGTGGGATAACCCAGGTGGTGGGAGGACTGCATCTTCTGGTGTGTACTGGGAGTATTTTTAGCGTTTAGAAAAGCAGGAAGCACTGAGAGTGAATAAGAAAGCGTTAATAGGTGTCAGATGCATTTCTAATTTCTGCTGTGCTCTAAAACCACAGCCAGGCTAGGATCCCTGTGTAAAGATGTGTGATTTTTCAAAGTGCTTGGAGGCTGGTGGGCTCAGAACCTCACTCCCTTAGGGTGTTCTGAAAGCTCAGCCATGGTACTGCCATAGGAAATACGTTGATTTTGAATTTGCACTTTTAAAATATAATTTTTAAATTAATTGTAGCTGAAGGCTGTGTATGGAAGCACTTTCACTTTCTACAGCTTATTCGTGTTGTATTTCTTAGGCTTAGGCTCTCAGAGGTAGTGGAAAGTAATGCTTTTCTGAGGAAACACATCTGCTAATATTCACAATTATTGTCTTATTTGTAATGAGGTCATCAACAGCTACTCTAGCCTCTGCAGACTGGGTTCTTAAGCCTTCTCCTATTGTCACTGAAGGAAGAGAGGCTCCAAGAGAGTGTGAACCAGGAGCTGGTTCTATTGTCTATATATAGAGCCTGAGGGGAAGCAGATTTCCTAACCAAAACAACCAAAATCTGTTACAACTATTTTGCTTTCTGAAAGTGATTTAACCTAGTGTAATAAATACATACATGTATCCCAGATTTCTGCTTCTTCTCCAGTGATTTATGTGGCATTTTGATCCCATCTATTGGAGTGAAGACCAGATGAGAATCAAGACCACCTTGTTCCCCAGACAGAATAAGTTGTGTGATTGGATTTTGTTGTTATTGGGGTGGTGGTGTTTTTTGGTGATTTTTTTTTTTCTCGTGACTATTTTTCTTTTCTGTTATGTTGTAGATACTAGCCTAGACATAATATTTAAGCCTTTAAGTTCCATGTTGACATTGAGTTGATACACAAAAAGCTTCAATTACACAAGTGCTTGATAGCGAAGGAAGTACTTTGGCAAACTTTATACAAAGACAACCTGAACTTGGCAGTGGAATATGAAAGGAAACTTTATTGCCTACATCCAGCTGTATTTATTTCCTAGGACTAGAAGCTGTTATCATACAGTCTGTTGGAGATACTGTCCTTTCACATCCATTGTGAATTGGGCATGATAAATCCATGACAGTAGTACAGAGAAAGCTTCTGTCCTCTTCCTAGTTTTTATTAGATAGTTGGATTTACTTTTCTTCAAATCTTACAGAATTGTGGAAGGACAGTGGTGAAAAGGACAATAGAATTTAGTTTCTTGTCTGCTACATTTTAAAATAAATAACTGTACTTCTGCAGTTGTTCTTATCAGCTAAAGTAGCATGGCAGTAAGGCAGAAGTGTAGTATAGTACAAGGAAGCTGTGAGTGCTTCAGCTGGCATAGTACAAGCTAGCAGAAGGTAGAGGTCATGTGCTCTGCAGCCTTGAACAATGCAGCTCCCAAAGCCTGCAAGAGGGGGATCATAATGCAGTAACTCAGAAACCCAGCAGAGATGCAGCTGCTACTTGGAAGGAGGTTATTTATATTTTGCACATAAAATATTTATATATAAAAGTCTAAATGGCATTGCAAAAGAATGGAGAGTGGCATAATAGAGGGGGGAGCTGAACTTTCTCCTTGAATTCATCTCCTTTTATAGCTTGGCTTTGCTGTAGAGTTTTGCATAGGCATCCTGAAAGTTGGAGTGAGAGCTGGCACTCCATCCCAAGCTCCTGCTGCTGCCTGAGTCACTGCGGCACATGCTGGGTAGTACATTGCAGTGCAGGCTCCTGGGAATCCTGCAATGCTGAGAAACCAACAGCCAAGTGAAGCCCAGCAGCAGCACTGCATTGAGACTTTCTTTAGCAGCGCTTGGAGTTACTTGGAGTTGCAGTGCACCTGCACTTTCTGTAAACACACATGTAAATAAAATATAAAATGCATCCCATTCTTCATAGCTTCTGTAAAAAAGATATAAAACCTAGACTTGGTTTTACAATGATATTGTTATAATCAAAGTGCTTCTGTTTATGTTAATCCCACTTTAACCCCACTTTATTGCCAATAGTCTAAATTTATATTATGCTGAGTTCTCAATGTTGGTGTCTTCTGTTCATGGAGAGGAAGGCACTGCTGGAGTTTTATGACTAGTTGAGAGCTGAACCTGTTGGTTTTAACAATGCTTTTCAGAAGTCCACTTAGAAAAGAACTATTCAAATGTCAGGTTACACCTTCAATTTGATTTTCTAGAGCCCTAGTGTCCTTTCACTGTGTACATGTTTCTGTTATCAAACTTACTAAGAGTTTTATGCATTGACGGGAGAATATACCAGTTAATTTCCTGCAGCATCTCAGATAGCAGCAGCTGTGCATGTGAAACACAAAAATAACTTGGCCTTACATACTTGCTATTCAAAGGACAATGCCAAGCCTCTGAGGAGAATCAATTCTGTTTCCTTACCACCCTAATTAAGGTGCATTTTTGATACTGTACTTGTGTTTAATGAACTGTAATGACTACAATGAAATTAGTCTGCTTAACAACTGAACATGACTTAAGAATCCAGGACTCAAAGGAAATCAAGGGGGTCTAAAATTCTGTTTTCTATGATTGCCAGTGTTTCTTTCTTATGCAGTCAGGTTACAGATCTACTGTTACTTACCTTTAAGATTAACTGTTTATGATTTTATGGATTTAGCTTCTGAATAATCCCTACTTGCTTTTTTTCCCTGTATTGTAGTAACTACGAAGGATCCAAAGGGCCATATCTACTGCTTTGTTATGTATGGAGAATGCAAGAATCATGGCATTTTCCTTGTGAGTTTGATGATGAAGAGTTTCCCTTCAGTGATCTCTTCAGCTGTGGTTAAAGGTTTCTGTTTCATGGGACTTGGCTTGTTTTGCTGCTGATGGATGTAGTGCCTTTTTTGTAGGAATTTCTTGCTGCAAAGCCATGTGCCCCTGCAGAGGAGGACAGAGCCTTTTGACCTCCTTTGCCCTAGTGCTTTATAGCTCCTTGGGGGATTCTGGAGGGGTCTGTACTCTGTGTGTAAATTATACTTGGAAATTATTTCAGTTTTCTCTGTCATTTGTTTAATTTGATAACAGTGGAAGTTAATTCTGTGTGAATGCTGAGGGAAGTTCTTTTCTGTCCCATGGATGAAGTCAGTGGTGCATTTCTGCAGTGCTGCTCTTACTACTAGAAAGAACTGTGCCTTGAGGAGATTCAGGACAGTGTGTGTCTTTCTTAGAAAAGGAGCTGAGGAGCCCTATTATCCCCAGTTGCATTTGAGTTTGTGGTGTTGTGTGTACCAATATCTTGCTGCCTAAAACCACTGGCAGGTTTTGAAATAGAGTTACGAAAATAAGGCAAAAATGTACAGTGGCTTCCTTTCCAAACTGATGAAATCATGATTGTGGGGTTTTTCCTTCACTTTTCACTGTGATACATGGAGGTTTTCTATGAAGTGAATGAAAGGAGCATGGATTATTGCAAACTTTCTGATACAAGAAAGTGCTTGTTTGTTCCCTTTAGGTTTCCCAACTCATGATGAACACAGGTTGCATTAGCAAAGAGTAAGATGATCTTAAGATCTTTCTTTTTTCCCATGGGTAGTGTTTCTAAGGGCCTCCATGAATCCTAGCTAAGTCAGCAGTGCTGCTAGGAGCACATTGATGGATTTTTCAAAATATTTGAGGAATGAGGCTTTTAACACCATTAAAAATTCAGTTGTATTTGTAATAGACCCAGGAACTGGAAGCACGTTGCTTCACAGTGCTCTGATGCTGGATATGAACTTAAGACTTGGGAAAACTGTGAACTAAAATGCCTTAAAAAAAAAAGAATCAAACAAACAAGAAACCTCTCAAGCAGCACAGACACTATGCTTGCTGATTCAAAGGGAAAGTGTGCAATCCTTGTACAGCAGAACCAGGTAGATTGCCTTGAGTACCAAGTAGTGGGAGCTGACTGTGTGGCAGAAGAATGTGGGTGTTTCACACTGTACCAAAAGCACAGGAGGCTACAGGACTGGCAGCTCAGATAAGTGGGAATGATGCCATTTAAATCAAAATAATGTGCAGTAAAAAGTAAGGGTATGAGAAGGAGTTCTCAGTCCATTTTATAGTGATTTAAAGTTCACACAGCTTGTCTTAAGTGCTAAAACATGTAAGCAGCAGTTTAATAACATTGAAGGACAAATTTCTAACTTGATTATGTGGAATGGGATTCTGTAAGAATTACTGTCTGGAACGTAGTTTCTGAAAGAGCAATAAACAGATTATTTGTCACTTTTTATGTGTAAAAAGTAGACTTGCTGATAAACATCCAGACGTGGTGATGAGAAGGAGCATGCTAATGTGAGGAGAAATTAATTGTAAAGCAAATCAGCTTAAAATTAAATTTTTTGACTGTTGGTGTATCTGGCTGTATACAGCTTCTGTTGACAGTCTTGTTCTGCCTCCTCTGTGCAGCTTGCCTGGGGCTCTGTAGGGAATGATCTTGACCACATTTTTGCTGGTAATGGATCACTAAAACTGTCACTTTAAACTATGGCACTGCCAAGGAAGTTTTTACTTAAGATAAATATGTAGTTGTATAGTAACTTCTAAAACTAATACTCCTAAGTATTTGCAACATATCTTTTAGTGCTAGCAGCTCTTGAACTTTGACAAATTTAAAAATATTTGGCTCAAATACATAAGCTTTGAGCTTAAAGCTGTAAGTCTCTGTTAAAAATGCCCACATCTTGTCTGTGTTATTTCTCCTGTAGTTAGTTTGCACTGGTGCTTAAAACTATTTGCCAAGGAATTACTAAGACTCAAATAAACTGTTGTGGTGTTGAATGTAAATGAATAGGTGTGACTTCAGCAAAGGTGAATATATTCTGGCTTTACAGAAACTGAATTAGGTTGTCCATGACATTTTCCTGCTCTTTGACAGGGCTCTCTGACATCAGTTGTGTGTAAGTGATCTTTCTAATTTTGCATGCGGGCATTGAAGATGTGTAAGTGCTTGGTGTCCTAATAAGGTGGCCCAAGGTAGCCTTAAACAAAAAAAAATTGAACTTTTAGATCGGCTGATTTGTATTTAAATGAATTTTCAGTAAAGCTGTCGAATAAGCAGAAATCTCTGGTGATGAAAATGCAGGAGGGCAATTGGGTAGTCATGAATTATGCAGTGCAGTTACATGTTTTTAGAAGAAAAAAATATTTACATGTTTTAAAGATTTTAATTTCTTGTTCTGCATATGCA
Source organism: Anomalospiza imberbis (assembly GCF_031753505.1). Classification (NCBI taxonomy): domain Eukaryota; kingdom Metazoa; phylum Chordata; class Aves; order Passeriformes; family Viduidae; genus Anomalospiza; species Anomalospiza imberbis. The sequence continues at coordinate 9,503,610 of NC_089693.1, read as the reverse complement.
GGCTATGATCTTTGTGTTGCTTGAGCTCTCTCCTATTTGACAAACTAGGACTATTTTATGCTTCAAATTATGTAAAAGAAATACCAACATCAGCATGTTACTCTCACCGAAAAAATGGTGCAATTGGCTGTTCTATAGCAGCTCTAACCTAGTCAGACTTCATGCAGGACCCAGCTACAGGGTGCCACACTGGGTTATGGTTACAGTAAGGTGTAAAATCCTTATACAGCTTTACATCCATGGACAGATCTGTGACTCTTGATGTGCTGAAAGCTCGCTAGACCCTCCTGAGTTCAGGCCTGTGCTACAATCAGTGATAAATTTAGTGTTAACTTTTGCACAAGCCAGTGGGAGCCATCTTCCTGAATAAGCTAGGTAGTTTAACCTGAGAAAAGAGTGAAGGATCCAGTTTTTGGGTTTAATTCCAGGGCATTGTGCTGGAACTGGTCACATAATGTTCTGGGAACATGAAGTGTATTCAATTCCTCTTAGGAGCTATGAATCAGAGTAGTACTCTCTTCCAGAACTGTGACTGACAATATGCCAACATTCCCTAGAACAAGGCAGAGCATAGATTTTCACTACAGTGGTGGCAGTTGCAACTGTCATGAAGTGAGCAGAAATGAAGATGTATTGAATGGTAAGGCAAAGTGTACTGATTTGGGGCAGAGAGGTCATTAAAGAAGTCAGACCCCCTCACTTGTACACGCACCTTTGCACTGCATGTGCAGGAACAATGTTTGTGCAGTCACCTTTAACAGCTGGATGCTGTCAAATGCAGCATAAAATTCCATGGCAACTTGCATCACCCTAAATCTAGGCTGTGGTTGCCTTGCTCTGCCTTCAGGGTAAGGTCCTGTCCACCTCCTTGAGTCAGCTCTGGGTGCTTGTGTGATCACACACTAAGCTGTTAGAGGCAGCTTATCCTTCTCAAAATCAACCCAACTCCAGTGTGTGAGCAGCTTTCAGGTGGATTATCCCACTGAAGAGCTCCCAGCACACAAGAGTTGCTGCTACCAGTGTAAGGGAAATGGAGGGAATGTCTTGACAGGGATGGAAAGGATTTAGAGAAGGCTAAGCAGCTGTGGAAAAGTACCTTAATGATTATTAGATTATTTTGTTCAGAGAGTAGAATAAATTCTGCTTTGTGAGGGATTTGTATCTCACTGAAGTTCTGAATGATGAGCCCACAAGGAATCTCTGCTACCAGCTCACCCTGGGTTAATGGTGAATGTCGTGATTATAATATATCATGTGTGGACAAAAAGATCTATCCCTAACCCAGCAAGCCTCGAATCCAAACAGGGCAGTTGAGTGGTTTAAGTGAAATGGTGATCAGCCTGGATGCAGGTAAAAGCAATGTTCCTGATGAAACCTCAGGCTATATGAGGGCTTACACAGTGAGATCTGAGAGGCTTCAGCCAGACTCCAGCAAAAGACTGAGAATGCTGTTGAAGGAGAGAGAGAACACATTTCCTAAATGGAGGAAGGCGTGCCTTTATTTCAGTTGAAAGTAGAGTCTGAAGAAGGAAGTTCTGCTCAGAGTAAGTACTACTGGGACAAATGGTATACAACAGAGACACAAGTTAGGGTGATGTTGCTAAAGGTAGCAAGAGGCAAGATAATCAGTAAAAAATGTGGTGTAACTTCTCCTGTTCTCTCAAATCTCTGGCCAAAACAGAATGTTTTAAGGGACTTCTTTCACAGTTACTTATTACTTTTACTTATTGCTTTTACTTATTTTGTAAAAGCAATTTTTAAATGCAGTCATGAGAGACATCCAATATAGAAACATCTTAAATCACACAGATGTGAGGAGTAATAAGATAATATGCAAGGTTATCATATTACTTGGAAAGGAAGTGTGTAAAGGGGTTATTTAAATCTCTGATTTTAAGGATTTTGTTTTATAGTACAATCACCCTTTCTCATCTTTGCAGTGGATATATATGAGTAGGTCAACGGAAGCCACACCTTCCTTACAAGCACAGAGAACAACTTCAGAAAGGGGGATTGTTTTAAGGCCAAATCAGAATGGTATTGCTGCCAAGTGAAATTTTGCACTTGGAACCTGTGGAGGGTGGAAGAAGTGTTAATGTGGTAAACAGCCAGTGGAATGCACACAGTGTGTAACTTGTCATTCACAGCTCCAACTCCTTTCCATGCAGAGGAAACAGAATGAAATATTGCCCAGTTGTACCTGAAACAAGATGCTGGAAGAGAGGCAGAAAATGGTTCTAACAGGTACTGAGGTGCTGCTTGTCCTGGTCGCCCTGCGGAGGATGGGCTGTCTCTGTGGGATGCACCCACTAACTCTACTTGTCTGCAGTGCTCATGCACATTCTGTCTCATTATGTAGGCTGGACAAGCAACTGCCAACATAATGAGACAGAAGACCCCCAAAATCTACTTTTCAAAGAAGTTCATAATGTTTTTTTAAGCATGAGTTTGGAACTGAATGAGAAATCAGTGAAATTAAAAAGCGAGGAAGGATAATCACTACGGATATCTTTTTACAGCCCTTTGATGGCTTTACATTTCTCTTTTTAGGGTATGCACATTTTCACAAACAAGATTTCAAACAGATTAGGGAACAGTATTTTAGATTTGTGTAATGAAATATGGAAGTAAAAGTGTGGAGCATGGAGATTCATAGTTTCAGGTTCCTCATTGTTCTTGGCTATTTAAAATCTTACATCAATAATTTAAATTACTGTCAGAGACTTTAATGTAATCAGGTTTTCTCATTAAAAGCACCTGTATCTTTTCTTCTGAAAAGTAGGCAGTCTTGAGTGTGACAGTGTTACATTTTTTAAGTAGGCTTGCAGAGCAAATAATGTGTCTGTGTCCAAAAATTTAGATTGGTTAGTTTATTACATTTGAATTCTTACAAAGATGTTTTCCCTTAGAGATGTGTACAATAATGATGACTTTGAATTTCTATAAATAAGATGTATAAATGCATGTGTAAGCATCACTATTGAGTTCTTTAGGAAACAGTGGAGGTTTGTCAGGAAGAGTTCAAGGTTTTGCAGTACAAAGTAGTTTTTGTTGTACAATGCATGTGCTAAAGAATAGCTGTAGCAGACAAGTTGGACTAAAATGCTCAGTAATAGTGTGACGTGTCACCGCCTGGTGCGAAATGAGTCACTCTCTACAGAAATGCAAAATCACATTATAGAGTCTAGAGTCTTGTACTTTATTCATATATGGACAAGACTGTCCTTTGTCCATGATACTGGTTTTCTTCAATATCTGTGTGCATCTAATTTAAGCCCATAGACAGCATTGCATTGGTGTATGTACCATCTCATGCTAATGACCTGTTTGATTGGTGCCATTTGCCTCCGTTTTCTCAGGGCTCAGTATCTTACTCTTTTTTCGTTGCTTTTTTAGATTTGATTAAAGACTAAGTACGTTGTGAAACTGGAGTGGCTGTTTTGTCATATGTAGAAATACTGGCCTCAGAGCTGTATTCATTTGGGCTTGCTTCAGAACAACTTTTTATGTTCTGACTGAACAGTTGCAGTAAGTAAGAAAGATCATTTAGTGCTGCTTGGAAGAACCACCTTTGAAGTCATCACAGGGCAGTGAGAAATCTTTCTGTGCAGAGAATTGGACCAGGTCTGGAGAAAGCATGAGAGAGAGGTACTGGAGCTCCGTGGTTTATGCAGTGGCATAGAGATGAAGGTTTTATTTAGGAATATGATTTTTCTTGCTGAAATGTGTCTTGATTTTGCCACAAATTGCATTTATGGGCAAGGAGGAGTAGATATCGTGTAGGTAACTTGAAAAACTGAGTTTGCCATGAGGTGGACACAGTTTCTGGAAGGTACTTCTCAGTGTTTTTGCTGCCTCCAAAGTTCAGTAGCTACTAGAGGCATCAAATGTAAAAGCACTGTGGTTTGGAAGTGCCTTTGTGAAGCCTGTGTTTCTTATTTTTTCATCCCGCTGCTGTGGTCAAACAGTTGAAGTGAAAATTGCAGTGTTAGTGGGTGCATTCAGAAAGCCAGTGTAGTTACCTGGGAAGGATGCCAAGTCTGATAGGGATCTCAGGTTTAAAGCATTTAAGACTTTAGACAATCACTATGTGTCTCAGAATTACAGACCCAGAAACAGGGGCTCTGCCCCAGTTCAGCTGGTTTAAGAGTCTGTAGAACCCAGAGGTAAAAGTCCAATTTCAGGTTAATGATATTGCTGCAGCAGGTTGTCTGCGTAAGTTAAAAACAAGTTCCATTAATCACTGGGTGGTCCAGCTCATTTGTAAAAAGACAATGGGGGAGCAGAGGGGGAAGAATTGTGTTTGAATTCTTTATTGGAGCAAGCACTGGGCCACTACCATTGAGGTGTTGTTCTAGGTCTCCGTGCCTGGGATCGAGTGTCTGCTTTGTGACAGCTGCTCTTCTTTCCCTTAAATGTACAACCCATTTCCTTTCACACTGTTAAGTGGCTAATGTTTGACCACTTTGTGCTAGTGGTTAAAAAGAATAAGGAACGTGTGTATTAGGAAGTGGAGAAAGCTGCTCTGTGTTATGGGAAAGAAATAAAAAACACTTTTTGCAACTACAGTTGAGGGTCCTGCCATAATTATCTGCATGTAATTACTGATTGCTTCATATTTTTCTGTCAAAAAACTTTGTTAAGAAAATTATCTCAAAACAAATACTATATGCATTATAAGAGAAAGAACTTAGCCTTTTAGGTTTATTAAGTGGTGGACTACATTACTTTAAACATTTTCTGTTACAATTTTACATTAAACATTCTGAATGCTTCTAGCTCATGTATTTAACATTACCTGGTAGAGCTGTAGGCCTCACCTGAAACTTAAATCAAAAAGTATTTTGTTGCTGACAGGTCTGAAGGTAGGAGGAGACTCAAGTCCCATTTAAAAAATGAAGGGTAAAACACATGTTGATGATATTTTGTCTTAGTGACAGATTTCCAGTCAAAAGCCTTTACTCTTGCAGGTGATTTAGAGCCAAGGTGTATTGTATTTTTGAGCCTGGCACTCAGTACTTTATGAGCCATTTGGACAGTGTTCACAGTCAGTGTGAGTGGTGATGTTTATCTTTTGTGTTCTTAAGTTCAGGTGTCAGGGCATCTGAGGGAAAGTGCTTTTACAACTTAAAGGCAGAAGGTCAAATTTAATGAAATGTGGAGTCATAAAGGGTGCATATCTATGTGATAGGAAGAAAAGGTGATAAAAGGTGGGTTTTCAAGGAAAGGTTTATTGCAACCCTCCTTGAAAGCAAAGGTAGTTTTTATCTCTTTCTGGCTGTTTTCTTCCTGCTCCTTTTGTTATTTTCTGTTTCTCAAAATAACAGCAAGTACATGATCTTCTCTGGACTCTTCTTTACAGTATTTCTGTCCTAGGACTCTTTATTCTTTTAACCTTGAGTTGAAATTATAAGTTACCAGGATAAACCGGTCTTGTACTTTGATAAAAGAACATGAGAGGGTACCAATAAATGACTCCTGAACAGAACACTGAAGAGAACGTAAGTATGTGCATCTCTTGATGGGAACAGAAAAGAGACACTAGCAGGAAAATGGGAAGGAGGAGATGGCTTGTGAGAGAGAATATTTAGGATGGAAAGTTGAATGATTTTTTATCATCCTTAGATGCACAATGTAATGGTCATTCTAAAATGTTTCATTTCCTGCCTAAGTATCATTTGTCTGGACAATTTATCAAGCCACTGCTCCTAGCTGTGGGAACATTTTTTTTTACACTTATGTAACAAAAATGGAACAACAGCTGAACAATTCTTGGTACCTCTGAGTTGGGCTGAGCATTGGAACAAACATTATGATTAGGCCTTCTGGAAAAAGTGTGTGTGTATGAGGTTTGCTTTGGTTTTGAGCAGGCCTTTCATGCAGCAGAGGTGGAGACAAGAGTTATTAAAAAATGGAAACTGAAAGAAACCTAAGGCAAAAAATAGGTAAGTGATAATGAGGGGTGAGGCAACTGAGAGAAAAACAAACTAAATGGAAGCAGTGCTAGTGAAAAGAGATTAAAAGAAAAAAAGAAAGGTGCTAAGGTACCATGATGAGTAAATGAGGAGAAAACAACATTTCTCAGGATGCACAGCCTCTCTGTGAGAGAGAAAACTTCAAAAGCTTAGTAGAAATACTCAAGAGATGGGTGAGAGTGACAGCTCTGCACTCCTGTGCTGCAAGGTGAGGTGAGCACACCCAAGGCACTGCCAGGAGAGCCTGGTGCAGGAGGTGAGTGCCTGAGCAGCTGACTGCCCTGGCACAGAGCTGGGGCTAATACAATCGGTGTCGGTGGCAAAGTGATTGCCTTGCTCTACCCTTCGCTCCTTCTTGTTTCAGTTTTTGAGCACCGAGCCAAACTCTTTCTCAATCTCAGAGATGATTGATACCCTAACAAAGAGCAGGCTTTGTCCTGATATTTGAACCTGTGGTGTTGATTTAACCTTGGTGGGATAGAGGAGCATCATTTTCGCTGTCTCTCTCCCAGGGAGGAAAGCAGTGTTTGTACCTCAGCCTTGCACAGGAACTTCAGCAGTCTAAATTGTCACTGGGACCCTGGGAACTCTGCTGCTAGTGGCTGCTTAGGGAATGCTCTGAATTGCTACAACCCTTCTTGCCAGGGGCATGTTCCATTCCTGCAGGTCTTCTCCAGTGTCTGAGCTGTGATGGTTGGTACAGCTTCAGGCCACCTCTCACCAGAGGCTCTGAAACTGGGATCCTCAGGCTAAAAGAAGAAATTGTAGAAAACCTCTTTATAGGAATTTAAAGTGCTAATGTTTTGAATAGGACTCAGAATTAAATTATTATGGAGCATTAAATATGCTACCCTTTCAAAAGCAGTAATATCTGACATGATTTTCTTTAAAACTTCATTTTTGCAAACTCTGGCACTGATCATACAGGTGAGAGAAATGCCAGCTTGAGCTAATTTTGCAATTGCAGAAAACTGGGATTTGAGAAATAAGAAAAGGAGGCATATAGTGGACTCCAGGAATAAATCAGTGCATTCATTGCAGAAAAAAAGAATACTGCAAAAATTGAACTTCTGTGTATAATTTAGTATTATTACATGTGCCTTTTGGGTAGGTAGGATTGCCATTGCTTTGCAAATAATCATGCAGTGTTTCTTTGCAAAAGTTATCTTTTCATTTACACTGGCAGAGTGCTGCCAAGCCAGGAGCCATCAGTCTGAGCTCTGCTGTACAAGTCTGCCTTCTTTCTCGAGTATTCAACTTCTTGTGTACTTTTTAAGCATCTAGATTATTTTTGTGAAGAAAGTATTTGCTGATGGTCAGAATTCTTAATCCTGTTTGAAATGTGTTAGGCCACAGTGCTGTGGATCTTGCCATTATACATTCTAGTTTGCAAGGAAATGATGGATCCAAACATGTACAGGTAACTCCACAGCAATAGTTTAAATATTGGCAATTTCTGTAGTGTTCTCTTTGTGATAACTGCTGACCGTACACAGAGGCTGCCCCAAACTGCATGTGCCCTATGGCATACTGATGGCTCTATGATTTGGATGTATAGATTGATTAAGAAAATACTCACAACCTATCTGGCAATTATTTTTGAAGGTACATAACAGAAGCCTTTGCTCTGCTGTGCCAGATGAAACTCAAGGACAAAATATTTCCTCAAAGAAGACATTAAGTAATAGTAATGCAGTAGTAGTAGTTTAGCTGCTCTCAGCTGTTTGTGACTAAAATCGGAAATTAAACAGAGCTCATATCTTGGCAGTGTTGAGTCCTGTGTGCTTCTCTGATGAGTCTCTTGGGTTAGACTCTTAAGAAGTATTTACATGCCTAGAGATTTAGGTAAGCACTTGGTGGGGTGCTCGAAAGCATCCAGGTCTCTACCTCTTGGCTTACTTAAGGGAATGTGGCAGTGTGTATATGCACATGTGTGTGTGTAAAAGCTGTTGATTAATTCTATTATTTTGAAGAAAAATCATATAAAATTCAACAGGAAATAGCATCCCAGCCACTGAGTTATTTGACAAATACAGCTGTGCTTGTATGTTCTTTTCCTGTAATTTTTTTGTTTTATTCTTGTTTTTCATTATTCACCTGTATTTGTTGAAGAAAAAAAAAAAAAAAGTTGTTAATCCTTGGGCCTTCTCACCTGAATGGAAAAGAATGTCCTTTGACACATCGTGTTGCAGAATTTAATGTTATCACTCAAAATTTGAGAACTTGAAACCCTCTAGTCATATCTATTTTAACATGGAAAATAGATATAAATGCTTTTCTACAGACTCTGTACAGTAAAATCTCATTAGTAGATTGTACATTCATCTCCTAATTTTTGCAACAAAATCTGGAATTACATTCTCATAATAAATAAATTGTATTCCCATAATAAATAAATTGTGCAACTCACAATTTGTGTCCCATAAACATAACTTCCCCTTGTTTTGCCTGCTCAGAAATACAGATAGCATATTTTATTTTACTGCACTCCTCAGGGCAGATAGTGAAGATCTGGGACTCTGGCATTCTCATTTCAAAGTTAACAGTTGTTTACTGTGTGGCCAAGGACAAGTCAGTTTAACCCAAATTCAAGCATTTAGTCTTTTAGTTCCTCCTCTACATGAATGTAATATTAGGCGCTTGGATGTATGGTTTCAGCCTGTATGAATTTGTTCCCCATGTTTTCTGAAGCATCCAAAGGGCTAAAGAGTAGCTCTTGCTGAAAGCAGAAAGTCTGGAATCCAGACATGTGGAAAAGCAGCACAGCTAGCATGGGCTTGCTTTTAATGAGACACTCGAGACCTTTGCAGTGTCACAGAAAGGGTAAAGCTGTCCATTACATCGTGAGGATAAAATATTCTGAAATAAGCTAAGACCTTTCAAAGGACATGTTTGCTTAGAGCAAGAGACAGCACCCTTCTCAATGTGCAGACTTCTTTGTAAGTCTAGATTACACAGTCTGTATTTACACATACTTTGGCTAGATTTGGTTAATAAGGTTAATTTAAAAGGCTGCATGATTGTGTGCAGACTAGATCAGCTGGGTACAGGATTTTGAGTGTTGACTAAGGAACATCAAGTGCCCAGCATTCCTGACCCTACTTAAAATTCTCTTTCTGGCATAGACTTGTATAACAACTTCAAACGGTATCAGAGCTCAAATTCAATGTCTGATGTTTCTGTTAATAAATAAATTTAAAAAAAATACCCAAGCCAAGCCATATCTATTTTTGTGCTTAATTCTTGCAAAAGATTACATGCAAGAAATATACTAGGAAGAGCACAGGAATCATATGTGGTAAATTCTCAGATCGCTGTCAAAGAAATGAGATTATTTTTTTTAAACAGATATAGCAAATATCAAACTGATTAATAAATCTTTCACTAGGTGTTATTTACTTTCTTAAAATGCAGGACCATATCTGGCATATTGGCCTGTTTTTACAGGTGACTTAGTTGTTTAATGCCAGATACTTCATCTTACCTAATCAATTGTAGACCTTTCCTCAGACCAAGAGGTGTTACTGTATCTTTTGCTGCTTTCTTGAGAGATGATGAGATTCTAAAGCACATGCACAGAATTTTTCAATCTGTCAAGACCTTTAATATACTCAGGTCTGTTTCCTTTTTGTTTTCTTTCTTTTTCTTGAAAAAGCAGAAATCAAAAAGTATTTAATGCATCCTGGAGTTCCTGTCAGCAGAAAGAATTTCAAAGATGCTGGGAACTGGGAGCTCTGGTCAGACACTTTGTGTAAAGCCCTCATTAGTGTGGTTAAAATGGCTGCCCTTTTCTTTAGAAAAATTTCTGTTGTGATAATCTTCCCACATGGCAGTATCTTTTGTTTAGACTACTTGAAATCAGGTTGTTCAACAAATAACACTCTAAACTATTTTCTTAGGTCTTTTTTTTTTTTTTTTGGATTTTCTAAGTCCTTCCTCAAGAAAAGACACATTCCTCAACCAGTAACCTCATTTGTCATGTTCTTGGGCTTTGTGCCTTTTCCATTTTCTTTGATGGAGTTTCCCAAGCAAAGGCTGTTAAGTTGATTAAATACATTTGCACATACCCAGCTGTCTTATGCAGTCATTTGTAGAAGTTGGTCTAAGTTAGGAGAGTCCACATTAAATGGTACAGCACAACTGTTTATAAAAGAGTTGAAAGCAGCACCTTGTCTGCATAGGTGTGAGTATCTCACACAATCAGTGGGAAAGCAGAACCTCCAGCTGATGGGTTGGTGGGGGAATTTTGCATCTTGGATTGTGAAGTGTATCTGGATTGCCTGCTGAAACTCCTCCAAGAGTGGGGAGTGCTGTCATCGCTCAGTCTCCCTAGATCTACCAGTGCTTGTCAGGGCTTTCTCGATCCCAGAACACATGGATTGCACTACTGGAGCTTCCTTTCTGAGCAGAACCAAGCTGCCACTTGTGAGCCTTTGCCAGAGCTGTGCTGTGCCACTCGACAGCTGTGGCTGTTCATGGATTCCGCACGGGAGCTGCAGGCCTGACGCTCCCTGTGGCAATGGGCACTTCTCTCTGCAGGAGCACAGGGGGAGCTTTGATGGACTGGCTCCATTCCTCTTGACTGTAGAGGTCTCAGCTGATTGCCTGCCTGGGCTTCTCTACACTTTGGGTCATGCTCAACTGTGAAGAGTTTGCTCCATGAGTAAACTGGAGCAAAGTAGATGGGATAATAATGCTTGGTGGAGATCTGCATGGGACCCTTCAACAGTGACGTGCTCAGTGCTGAGCTCGTGTTCCCCTGGCAGCTCCCAGAACATCTCCACATGGGAAAGAGGTTTTTGGGGGTACCCTCGGATCCCGCTTCCCAGGCAAGCTGTGTCACAAACACTTTTCTCTTCTATTCCTCTCTAGGGGGCATATCCTTGTGTAACTCAGTTCATCTGTCTTCCTGAAAATAATCTTCTGTCAACTTGTTGCTCCTGTTTGCCTGAGAAGTTACAAGTAATAAAGTAGTGGGTTCATAAATATTAGTGAGACAGTAATGTTCTTCATGAATATAAACACTGTGGCAGTACTCTCATGCATTTTTTTAACTTTGTTTGTATGATTCAGAGATCTCTTGGAAGAAAAAGTATGTTTTCCTTCTTGGGAAACAGGCCCTTGTGATTGAGATTCCTGGTGTCCTTTAGATGGCCTGGGGGTTTTTCGGGTTTGTATTTTAGGGTTTTTTTTTGTGTGTGTAAAGGAGTTTCCTACCAAAAACTGGGCTTTGAAAAATGAGATGGGGCTCAGATTTTATATTTCATAAGTTGTATGAAATTTTTAAGATTAGAAAATATGTAAAAAATATTTTAATATTTATCTTGGTGTGTCCTTAATTGTAACACATTTTTCTACATACATTTTAAATCCTTTATATTTTACAAAAATAGTAATATTTTTGGTATTTTGATTTTGTTGGCTGCAGGGACAAGATTTGCTATTGGATCCATGAGAATCCCTAAGGAAGCTGATAGTGTGAGCATAGTCATGAGGTGTCTTAGAAGTACAAGCATGTCCTACAGTTCTTTATGTTTCTACTTTAAATATCTGAGAATAGACATCTTTGGTGAAACATTAGGATGTGAATTCCTCTGGCCATGGATGTAGTTTTCTGGGGTTCTGGTTCAGCTGCTTGTTGTAGGTAGTGAATTATGGGTGAATCATCCAATTTTATGCAGTACTTCTTTGTTTCCATGAATTTCTATAGAAATGTACTTTGCCATGGGTATTGACAGAATGCTGCTTGAATTTTGTATCCTCAATGTGATTATAATTTTTAATGTGTTCATGTCTCACATAAATTCCAAAATGATATTATGTTTTATAATTATGCATGAACCGTTACCAAAAGAGAAAGCTGCACTTTCTTAAAAACCTTTGTACACACATTGTAAAATTCAGAGATATTTTACAGCACTTATGCAGCCATGGGAGCAATAACAAGTATTTGACTTCTAGGGCACAGCTTCTTGCACACCATAATTTTGATTAAAGACAGTAGAACCCAATTCAGCTACTTGATTAATTAAAAAAAAAAAACAAAAACAAAAACAAAAACAAAAACAAAAAAACAGTTCCCGCTGCTGCTGTCAGAAATAATTTCTACCATTTCACCAAATGCTTTGGGGAAATCTGTGCCACTGTTAGCTGAAAGTTTAGTTGAAGAAAAAGTTACAAAATGCTTCATGTAAAGGTGATGACCCTCTGAGCTTGACACTGTGAGGTGCTGAGCACTCAGGGCTCCATCCAGAAAAGCACTGTAGCACCTACTGAGGATGAACTTAAATGATTTGCTGGAGGTGAGCCAGCGTGCTCTGTGTCTGTGTGACAGAAACATCTGCACTTGTAGTACACCCTCTATTTATTTTGGAGGGTAGAATAAATCTTTTTTCTTTGAAGTACATCAGAGCAAGAGAATTTTTGTTTCCTTTGAAAACATAAGGTACTGAGGTGACTCCAGAGTTCCTGCCGTTGTTGAGTGCTTAACCTCTAAAATGAGGGATTTGTATTTTCTCCAAAGCATTAGGATAGAATGAGCTATGTCAGTTTAATTAAAGGAAGAGGTCAAAGTACCAGTACACTTGCATAGTTTGGTTATTTCTTTATTGTTGTATTTTAGGAGAAAATATCTATTTAGGTATATATTACCATTTTCATTTGGAGATGATTTTGTACCCACAGACAAGTTTTGTGTTTCTTTAGTCTTTTGTTTAGATCTGAATTTGAAGAGGTTCATCTTAGTTCAGTTCCTCAGCGTGGGGCACTGCTTTTTCTTCTGAGCATCCAGACCTTTAGAAAATCTCTAGAAATCAATCACAGGGATGCCTAATATCTGCCCAATCACCTAGTTAGTAAAGAAGAATATTTTATTCTTTTTTTAAGGAATATTTTTCTGTCGTGGTGGTAAGCTTTGTGCAGCTGGCTCGGCCAGTGTGCATTCCTTTAAATGTTTACTAAGTTGCAAGACATTAAGCTGTGTTGTAGGTCAAGATCTTGGTGGTCTGCAATACATGAACTAGTGGTAGCCTTTTTATTTGAGTGTGGGAGATAGCAGTTTATATGAAATACAACAATCAGGAAAGAAGTAAAACAAGTAATATGCATAGCATTGTAGCAGAACTTGGAAGCACAAAACAGGGAATTACAGATATTTGAGGTTAAACTACTTTTGATCGAGAAAAGAGGCTGAAATCTTTGTCTCTAATCTGATAGAGCATTCTGGAAGAGGACAAAGAAGAAAATCTCTCTCCCCCCTCAGGATTTGAATACTGCAAGGAGATTCGACTTTGTCCTGCCAGCCACCTTATTCTTCCCTTTGTTTATTACAGGCTTAAATAAGATCCTTGAGAAAGCTGTTAGTATTGTCACATTGCATTAAACCAAATCAAGCACTTACATGGCTGCAGGGAAATCGCTGGAATTTGGGTGATTTATTAAGAGAAGGGTAACTATTGTGTGTTAACCATACTGGAATGTAGTATTTTATATTAAGTACTGTATTTAAATGTATTTAATGCGTCTGTGCAGATTGGCCCAGTTCTGTTTCTATGGGAAATGTGGTCGTGCAGTTACATTATTTCCTGGCTCTCTATGTGTTAACTTTGGGATGAATCTATCCGTTCTCCCAGTTGATTGCTTGCTTCCTTTTTCGAGAGAGAGGGAAATAAATTTAAAATATTTTCATAGCCTTGGCTTTTTTGTCAGAATAAAAAAATCTAGGTTTTGCCTCATGGGTTTGACAGCATGCATATTTATGGCAAATGTAGGAATTTTCTATCCCATTAAAGTTTCAACAGATAATTTCAGCAGCTAGTCCTTCAGAACAAAATAAATGCTGTAACTTGGTAAAGAGTCATTAAAAGCTCTTAAGCCTTTAATAGAATATGATACCTTTTGTTCAGCCTTTAAATAGCATGAGCTGATTTCCTGGCCAGGTATATACAAGAGAGTTTTGCTGGCCAGCCACTTCTTTCAACAGTAGCTGAATAACAACAAAAGAACAGTGATGGTTCAATCCTAGTTAGAGTGTTGCAAAAGAAGGGCAAAACAAGTGAAACAGAAGGTCAGAGCATGTGTGCAAGTATTGGCTGGCAAGAATCCCACTGACTTGGATTATAAAATACCCAGTGGATATATTAAAAAAAAATGGGGTAATTGTTTTGAGAGTTTTATTACCTCTCTGTAGATCTGGGATATTTTTGGCAGCTTCTTATATTCAGTAACCTTCTATAGTGGAATATGAAAAACTAGTGTAATTCAGTGGATATGCTGTACAAACATTAGTAAAATACGGCATTTTTCTGAAGCTTGTTTGTATATAATCCATATAACAATGGGGAAATGTACTATTCCGTGAAATAGGGATAAATATTAATATTTTTATCATAATTTTTCAGTATTTTATTTAAAATCTTGAGATGGTTTTAGTTTGGAGTTTTGGTGAGCTGTAGATTTTACTGTAAAGTATGGACAGCTCATGTGCTGTGTTCATGAAATCATAGAGTGATAAGAGGCTGGAATGGACCTTAAAGATCATTCAGTCCCAAAACCCCCTGCCATGGACAGGGATACCTCCTCCTAGACCAGATTACTCAAGGTCTTCTCCAGGTTTTGAACTCTGCCAGGGTTGAGGCAATGCTTCATCATGACAAAACACACCAAGCGGAAAATTATATTATCTGAAAAAAAATAGAATAACACGTATCCTGAGAAAAAGAATCTGAATATTAGATTTATAGAAAAATCTTTCTCAGAGAATTTCTTGGAATATAAATGCCTTAGCAGATAAATATTTAGTCTTTTAAGACTGTAACGAAATTGCAGGTTGCATTTTGAATTGTAGCTGGATATACATAACTGAAATAGAAATCATAATATCTGGAGGGGTTTCTTTCAAAGCCTATTTGTTTTATTGCACTTTTTTTTTTACATATAAAATTCTACATAAGCTCACCAGAGACTTTCAGTTTGTTTATAATACTGCGTCATATTTAATTTTTCAATTTTAAAAAAACAGTAGGATCTAGCAAGAAGTAACAAACAAGGAGCATTTGTGTACAAACTGCAATGTTTCTTCAGGCAAAAAGGTCTTCTATAGAGCATGCAAGTTTTACCATTGAAGGTATTTGGTATTGCGTGTAACTTCAAATGAGAGGTGGTAATACAAATGGCTGATTTGAAAGTATTTTCGTGTTCATAATTAAGCTTTGGTGCTTTTTTCTTTCTCTAACTCTAATATAAATGTGATGGAGGGAGTTGAACAGACACCAGAGAGGAAGAAATCTTTCCTGTTGCAGAGCTGTTCTCTGAGTGTAGGTTTTGATCCAGAGGAAGGCTAGTTATCTTCATGAGAAACAGGACTAATGAAAGGCTTTGGCTTCTGACCTGCAGTGGAGCAGTAAAGGGGTGCTGGCCTCCCTGGTGGAAACTGGTTTTTTTCACAGACATGAATTGTGGTCCTGTCTAGTCAAATGGTGCTGAATCCATGTTGCCCAGGTTCTGAATTTGTAGGTGAAAGATTCTTCCTGTAGAAGAAATTCCATGCTCCCTCGGAGTACGTGCCTTGTGTTATGGCAGCAGTTCTGTCTCTGATGAGGTGGCTCGTAAAGCCTGATCGATATTGCCACAAACCTACACAGCCCCTTAGCTGGGCATCCTCTATGTTCAAAGCATTTTGCAGCTTGATATAAAGCATATCAATGATGCTCAGCAAATAGGGAACTAAAACTCAGCAGCCATCTCCTTTGTGCATCCATTTTCAATAATTAATTGGGTATCCTGTGACTTTTAATTGTAAGAAGGGTGATGCTAGTTTTACAACTCCTAAATTCAGTATGATCAGAACAAAAGGTTTTTTGTTCCTAAATGGGAGACTAGTACAGCTATTCCCAATTATACCAATATGAAATAAACTGCAGAGATACAAAATTTAATTATAACCATTAGAACTTTATGCCAGTTTTACAGACTTCAAGGAATCATTCTTTATGGAGTGTCGTTTCTCGAAGGCCATTAGAGCTTAGGGTAAATACCATTGAAGAAGTGTGTCCTTGGGCTACAAATTGCAGTATCATTAATGTTTGCATAGAACCGGGAAAGCTTTTTAACAAAATTGTTTTTCTTATGATCAGTACTTTTTTCCCCAGGTGTAGGTGTGTATTAGGTTGTCTTCAGCATCTGTATGAAACAGTGTCTGCAGATCCTATGGCTGGCTCTGAGGAGCTGCATCCACAAGTCACTATAAAATAATAAAGTAAAATAGATTTAGTAAAATCTAATCCACAAGTAAAATAGATTTAGAATTTTATTATTGATTACACTTTGACAGTCAAACAATCATGTTACTTCATTAGGTTTATTTTTCACCAGCATATAAATGGATTATCTGTAATGGGACAGCTATGGGCTGCTACTGAATGTGGGTTTTGCAACTTAAACCTGAGAAGGGTAATTCCCCCACTGCACTCAGCCTTTGAAAAGGGTTTTTGGAAACCACAGATCTCTTCCTTGCCTGCTGGAGAAAAAAGACATGTGTGAGGCTGTGGAAAATGGCATTGATTATTTTTGGAATTAACAGTGAAAGGAGACAGAAACTGTTATTGTGGAGGAGCTGCAGAACTCCTGATAGGAATTGTTGCTTTTCATGCAGCCTTGTCATGTTCCTTTCTCTGTCTGCTCAAGGACTCCTCAGACATTCCTGCAGAGACCAGGGCAGTGTCCTGCTCCGTGTGTAACCTCGGGTCACTCCTCTGCTGTCATGTCTTACAGCAGCAAGATGATGACCTACAGCAACTCACTGGTACTTGGGCTTTTCCATCTGTTTTATCTCCTTTAGTGTTTGTTCTGTCAGTGCTCTGGAAGAGAAATGATCCTGACAAGTGTGTGTGCTGCTTGGCATATTAAGCATGAAGATTGTGAGTGCTGCTGTAAAGCCAGTAGAAATAATTAGCTGTACGTCTCTCTTTGAACTCACATTTTCCCTTAAGCAGGACTGCTCTCTGTGTGGTAGCAGTGATATTGATGCAAGGTCAGCCACTGCTGAGCTCCCAGCTCTGCTTCATCAGCTCCTTGCTGCTTTTTGGCAGGGCAGTGTCCTCCCCCCACACCTGTGCCGTGTGGCAGTGACCAAGAACAGGGAACCATTGCACTGCTGAGAGCCCTGACCCATTTTCAGGTTATGCAAGTCCCCAAGGTCCTTCTAATTCAGTGAGATGAATTCCCTTTTAGAAGGTGCTGAGGACAAATAAAACACTTTATTGGGGACAGGTTTGGGGACCAACAGCAGTCAGTGAGCTAGGCCTGGATATTATGCTGTTACAGTTCCAGTAATAAAAGCCAGTTAAAACAGAGAACTGTTAGGTATTTTTGAAGGAATTTAATGTTGAATATGTGTTAAATCACTGTCGTAGTGGAGGGATGCTTTCAAAGGCTGTTTCACACTGGGTGAGGATCTGGCTTCCTTTTCATGTTGTCACAGTGCAGGTACCATGCACTGCAAGAAGCAGATGGCTGAGTTTCTGCTCAGTGGCTTATTCCTGGCCATGATTTACTCAGTGAGGACCACAGTCAGGTCTGACAGCCTGGAGTTTTTACACAAAAGTTGGTTAACTTTTAGCCTTTTCAGAAGGTTTACTGAAATAGATCTGAAACTGCGGCTTTGAGTTTTTGAAGGACACCTGACATTCTTGTTTTGATTATAAAGGTGCTCAGTCTCACAGGTGAGTCACAGTGAAGCATTTTTCATGAGTCTGTTCCTTCCACAGAATGGGAACTGTGGAAGTTCCCAACTCCAGCAGCAGGAATGGGAGTTACATCCCTGAACCTACTGGCACACAGGGCCAGAAGGCACTCAGAAGTACAAAGCTGCAGAGACACACTTGAAAAGGTTACTGTGGATTTACCTGCAGTCAGACTCTGGTCTCTGTGCTGAAATCTGCAGTGTAGGTCATTCCTGTAGGGTACAAACTCTTCCAG
This sequence comes from Anomalospiza imberbis, assembly GCF_031753505.1. Lineage (NCBI taxonomy): Eukaryota > Metazoa > Chordata > Aves > Passeriformes > Viduidae > Anomalospiza > Anomalospiza imberbis. The sequence goes on along the minus strand of NC_089693.1, from coordinate 9,485,659 downwards.
CATGAGAAACTATTTCTTTGTTTGCTTGTTCTAAATTTGTATCAGGTACCCTTGTCTGTCTTGAAGGGAGGGCTTCATTTCTAAGACTGTTCAGTTTTGTCTTGCATAGTTACCTCAAATGGATGCTGGCTATTTTCTGATCTGGAGTCAATTCTTGTAACTCTCAGGGTAACAAGTAAATTCCTGTAACAAGTCAATTCCTGTAATTAAATAGCAATACCTTTTTTGTGTATTAAATTTATCTTTTTACAGCTATTCAGTGAAAAAATAAGTGGAGCAGAAGGAACAAAGTTAGATGAGGAATTTCAAGAGATGGAAAGGGTAAGAAAAGTCACATTATGTTTTTCAATATTAAGCTATTGCAGAATCAAAAATATTTAATGTATCAAGTGGTTGAATGGTATTGTAGATTTACCTGGGGGAGGAAATGCTATAATGTGCTTCCAAACAGAAAGATAAAAGGATAAATGCAAATTTGTCCTTGAGCCTTGTCAGCTCAGCCAAGGGAGAAGAGACATCCACAAAGGCTGTTTGAGCAGAGGATCAGGTTCCACTGACACCTCTTGACAGTGAAGAGAAATTCCTCCAAGAAGGGTGCAGAGCATCTGGAGGAGCCTTCCCCTGGCTGTGTGGGAGTTCAGGGAAGCCTGTGGTGCTATTGAGGCTTTGTAAATATCACAAAGCCTTTGCATCTGATAAAATTAATGATAGAAATCTGACTACTTAGGCCATATTTTCTCCTGGTAAAAGATTATTTCTTTTAGTTTAAATCCACATTCTGAAATGTACATGAAATTGACATGTTTGCTATCAACTGATGAGTTGTGTTGCAAATTAAACAATGTTTGTGCCAGTTTCTGCTTTTACAATTGGTATGTGAGTTTTTTTTTAATTGCCCTTGTCTTTCTGTGTATTTTTTAATGTTCATAGTAGACTTACTTTTCTTTTTCAGAAAATTGATGTTACTAATAAAGCTGTAACAGAGCTTCTGTCCAAATCCACAGAGTATCTTCAGCCAAATCCAGGTAGGATAGGAACAGTAGGTGTTGGATTTTGATGAACATTGTTTTATTACTTGGAAATTAATTTTAGGTAAATAAAAGCTAATTAGGTCATCACTGTGAGGTTTCTGTGCGGAGTTCTGAAAAGTTCTAAGCAAGAGGGAGAGGCTTTGGCTGTGCTTGTATCCTGCATTTGCTTTCTGCAGTATTTCGAATCAAGAAGCTCACAGCCACAACTCTTCAAAGGATTGTGAGTGTCGGTGAATATTTGCCTGGAGAAATGATGCTTTTTTAGTTGGGAATAAAAACTAGTTTCATATTGTTGAATGGAATCTTATTTCAAATTTGTACTATGAGGTACTGACAACACAAAAATCACCAGTCTGAGATGAGCTTCATGGCTTTGCTTGTGAAATAATTTATTGCTTTAAATAGTTAAGTTTAAAAACTGGTTTTATGATTTTTTTTTTTAATTTTTTCTTTTTCTATGTCCCTCTTAGCATACAGGGCCAAGCTGGGAATGTTGAACACTATGTCAAAGATCAGAGGACAAGTTAAAACCACAGGCTACCCCCAGACAGAGGGACTCCTGGGAGACTGCATGATACGGTATGGCAGAGAGCTGGGCGATGATTCTATGTTTGGTGAGTTGGTGCATCTCCTCTGCCAATATTTCAGCATAAAGTCCTTTGCAAAGTATTACTCACTGACATAACCTGTGTAGTTGGCCACTGCAGGTAAGAGGGAAGGTTAAATGCAGGCATCAGGGGATGGTTGATACAGCTCAGAAGCAGAATGCTCCTGCATGTTTGTCTGCCTCTGTTGCAGGTGGGTTTGGTATCACTGTTACTGATGCTGTCTGATCATCCCTATTTATCAAACAGTTTAGTTTCTAAGTCGACAAACCTAAATAATTTAGGGTGATCCTTAAAGGCAGTTTATTTCTTTTAACTTTTATATAAAGATGGCTCTACTGAATTTGAGAAGTAAACTAAGTGAAAAATTCTTGTAGAAAGAAGCAGTAACACTGGATGATTTTTTTTTTAGTAATGAACTATGTACAGTAGGGAGAAATTTTTTCCCCTGATATCTGTTGGGGAAAAACAAAAACTCAAAATGTAATTCAGAGCAAAAATTTTCTAGTTCCAGTTTTGTATAGAGAACAAGCATAACTTGCATTATTTTCTTTTTTATTCTTCAAAGGAGTGCAGTAGATACAAAGATACCTATTTGAATTGTCTGTTTTAAAAGACGAATTTTCTGCTTTTACATTTCTTGAGATATAAGAGCCTATTCTTTACCACAGGCCTTGCACTACTGGATGCTGGTGAGAGCATGAAGCAAATGGCAGAAGTGAAGGACTCTCTTGATATTAATGTCAAACAAAATTTTATTGATCCTCTACAGTTATTGCAGGACAAAGATTTAAAGGAGATTGGGGTAAGTTTTCCAGGGTAGAGCTTCACTTAGCAATAATCAGAGTCAAATCAACCCTAGTCCCCGAGATGTTTTTATTGAAAGCAATAGGGTAAATTAATTTTGTTGTAATGGATTTTCTCTCTAGCAAAACAGTGACAAAATCTGCTTAGAATCAATGCCAGACTATTTCTCCCTTGTCTAACTTACTCAATTTGCTATATTGCTTGTACAGTCAGTACAAGCATAGTGAAGAGAAATATATTCTTTATTTTTCTGCTGTTTTATTTTAATGAACATTTTTATTAATGCATATGAACATGTGAGTGGTTTGTGATTTACTGGTAGTGATTATCCTATCTTACCATCTCTGTCAGCCTAAAGCTCTTTATAATGGAGAATGAATATAGCTGTTAAAAAAGGGCAAGCACAGAATGATCTGAATAGTGTCATAAAATGTTGAAGTGTCATATGCCACTATAGGAAAAAATACAGGACACTAAGGAACACATTTTTAACCTTTAGAGTTAAGTTTTTCAGTGTTTTTGTTTACAATGTGACAATTCAAAGAAATCCAGGCAGTCTGTCCGAGTTTGTAGATTTCAATGGATTTGGGTAATAAGCAAGTTAAAACCCTGATGAAATGCAGAAATGAAAGTTATTTTATTTGTTTACACATAAATGAATGTGGAAAGCATAGCAAAAAGATAGCAGTAATGTCTGTAGCTGTCTCCTTTGAAGCATAGCTGTTTTCACTTGTGTTCTTCTGAGCTGATGAAAGAAAGTTGTTTGATGTTAGTTTTAATGAGCATTTTGTACTGTCACTTTGAGTCCATTCTGTGAGTCTGTCAGTCCCAGGATTTTTGGCAACAGAAAACTTGTGTAGATTTATCAGCTAGAAGCGTGAAGTTGATACCTAACAAGGACAGGAAGAATACATGATTTGTTGGAGCACTGCTTTATGAAGGGAAGAGAACCCTTTAACTTTTAGTTGTCATATTGCAGATAATTCAAGACGTAAAATTGAATTACGTGTAGATTATGGTGATGCACAAATATTTAAGTTGGATCCTGCTTCTCTCCACAGCTCAGAGAATCAGTACTGTTGCATATTTAGTGAAGTCCATGAGGTGGGTGTCTAAAATAGGCAAATCAAAGCTGCCAGTACCCCAAGTGCTACCAGAGGGCTCTTTATTTAAAATTTCATTCATGCATGTGGCCCTACACTTACCTGGTGCTGCCTTGGGTCAAAAGGATTCACTGTACAAGTCTCTGAGCCTTGTATTGCTTTAAGTCTGCATATATTTGCATCCATCACTGATGTTTCCTGAGATCACAATGTGTTTGTTTCGGCATGTCCCATTTGGTCCCTCTCATAAATGTTCTGTCTCTTTTAGCATCACTTGAAGAAACTGGAAGGGCGCCGCTTGGATTATGATTATAAAAAGAAGCGTTTTGGAAAGATACCGGATGAAGAAGTTAAACAAGCAGTAGAAAAATTTGAAGAGTCAAAGGAACTGGCTGAAAGAAGCATGTTCAATTTCTTAGAAAATGATGTAAGTCTGTGCTGCATCTTTGTTTGCTGCAGTACATCCTTGAGGGGAAAATGTGTGGGATTGGTTAAAGCCAGTCCCATGCTTGACAGGAGGTAAGGTCTGAAAGCAGAAACTCTGTCTCTTCACACTTTTAAATCCCCTGTCAGAGACGAACATAATGCACAGCAGAGAATGGGAGAACTCAAGAATTTCTTATGGAGATACAGTGACTCAGACAAGATGGCCACAGAGTAGCCAAGTAAGACTAGGTGAGAGTAAAATGCAGTTTGGTCAGTTAGAGGGTGAAGGTTGGGGAATAGGTGTAGTCAAGACCTGCTGCTGAAAATATAAGCAAGGGCATGTACTCTCTGAGGTTTCTGAGTTTTAGCTCACTTATAGTCAAAACTTCCCTGCTGGTGTGGTGTCTCTGAATGATTTTACCTCGGAAAATCATTACTATTACTCTTTGGCTCTGCAAAGTCCATAGAGTGAGTCTGTGGCTTGGGCTCAGATATGTGGACTTTGGCTCAGAGTCCAAGTCCATCATGAAATTATGTCTAAATAAGGAGCAGCTGTGGCCAGTCAGGATAATCCTCTCTTCTGTCCACACACAGAGGAATAGCGGGATGTGCTTTCTCCTGTGTAATCATGGAATTGTAGGAAAAGAGAGCTGGACCTACTTGGGTCTATTCCACAGTTTTGTCTTCTCCTGTAGATGCAGCATCACAGAAAACACACAAAGTAAAAAGTGTGCTGTCTTCTGTGAGCAAACTACAACAGTGAGGAGGAGCTGTGAAGTGGGAAGATTTAACTGCAAGCAACTTGTCTCTCTATGCACACCCAGTTATAAACCAGCCTGTAGTTCCTGCACTGTTTGTAAGTGGGACACATTTGTTACAGCAGTGTATAGTGTAAGGCAGTTAAGCCTCTTGCTGTTTTAGCAGTGTAAGTTAATGAGGGCAGCAAAAGCTGGAACATGCTCTTATCAACAATTTCAGCACTGTTCCACTGTAGGCTCTACCAGTTGCCTGGTTGCAGTGGATGTGTGTTTAGTAATTCTGTCTTGCATGGGCAGCTGAGAAATGTTTCAGGTACTGTTTATCATTAGTTAGAGCACCAAACTAAGGATAAAAGTGCAGGAATTCAACTGGTTTAGCTCAGCTGCTAGAAAACAGATGAGTTATGCATTCTAGTGTAAGTAATTCTGCCTTTGGGAGAGGGTGAACTGGATATCCCTCTGAAGTTTTTTTTGGTACCCATTTCCAGTTTTTTCTGTTTAAATAAACTGTGCTTTTCCCCTTCCAGACCCAGTCTGTCTGTCCTCCCAGAACTTCTCATTACAGCCCTGTTGTCTAGCCCCAAATGGTCTCACTGTGTTTGTGGAGATCTTAACGGTACAATCACTTCCTTCTGATCATTTCCAGTTCCCCAAGTGTCTCCCTCTCTTGGTCTTCTTGCCCTGAAGTCTGTTCTCTGAGCTCTGGTTCCCAGCCATCTTGCCAGGTGCCTTTCCCAGGCTCAATCCTGATCCCCACCTTTCTCAGGTTTTTGCATAGCCAGCTCCAGACCTCCCACATTGACACTGTTGCATTCACTTCTTATCAGATCCATCTTCCTGCCATTCCCACACAGCCAGTCCCAGGTTCATCTTCCTAAGCAGCTTTTAGTCTTTAAGTTTCTCTGGCTCTTTCCCAGTCTCTCTCTTCTCCTAATCCACAGCTCCGTATTTCTCTGAGTTCTTAGTTGTCTTGTTTGAACAGTCCTTTATTCTCTGGCCACATATCCAAACCCCAGGCACTTTGTGTGTTGTCCTCAGCTGTTTATATTACTCTCTTCTGACTGTGGTGGGATTGTCTCAGCTGTTGGTTTGGTTCTTTGCATTTCATTTCTTTGTGCTGTGTGACAGTGTTTGGCTCTCTTGTAGTCCTGGCAGAATTTTTAATGATCTTTTTAGCTGAGTAAAAGCAGACAAAGTATAACACAAAAGTGCCATGGGTCCATAAAACATTTGTAGAAAGTTTACTCAGATATTTTCTTATGATCCAATGTCTGAAGACATCATGATGGAATGGAAAGATGTCAGACTTCTTGGGGTCTGGCTTCTTAACGTTGTCTTGAAGAAGACAAATATCTGTTACTGCTCCATACCCCATACAGCTTGAACTTTTCAGCTTGTGTTAGGGGAATAAGATTATTTGTTACTTCATGAATAAAAATACTTTTTCTTTCTTTCTTCTTCGCATTCTCCCTTTCCTCATCATTCATATTTTTGAATGATTGGCTAATATGTTTTAAATCCAAGTAGATAAATCATGTTTCATTTATCAGTTTATAAATGCTGCCATCTAGTGAGGTAAGTCCAGATCATTTCAGAACTGCACTTTGTAAACATTGATAATAAACACTAATGGGTCTGAGTCATAAGAGCTGTCACAGGGTAATTTCTTCCAACATTGATCAGAAAAGCTCCACTTTCACCTGCTGAGGGGTCATGTCCTATTAAATGGTTTGGGTTTGGGTGTTGACAGACAGCTGGCTTGGAAGTTGAAAGCAGAAGGGATTTGCACATTGTGAAAGGAAATGACTCAAGGACCCAGCCCTGAGTTAGTGAACTGAAGTTACACCTCAGTTTTGTTCAGTTTCCAACTGGCAGTTTCTTTGATAGAATCACATGTGCTCTTTTCCAATAACCTCTACAAGGTACTGTGGTCTTTTGAGATACCAGGTCTGTTTTAAATGATCTATTTGTTTATCCTTCTGCTGAATGTACTGCAGAGCCCTTACAACTATTTTCCTCTTGCAGGTAGAACAAGTCAGCCAGTTGGCTGTGTTTGTAGAAGCAGCACTAGATTACCATAAACAATCCACAGAAATTTTGGAGGACCTGCAGAGCAAGCTGCAAAACCGGTAAGATGGAACCCCTCAGAAAATGCTGAACCTCTTTTGCAGCTGAGGTTCAACGTTGGAAAGTCACTGAAGCAAGAGATCTTGTAGCACCACCTCCCAGATGCACATTTGCTGTGCTTTGTGCCAGACTGAGCTCCGTGGCTTTAAACCCCTGCCACCTGGCAGCTTCTTGCTGTGCTGGGAGACTTCAATGTAACACAGGATCTGCCCAGGGAGCTCTGAGTGTGTGCAGTCTCTCCCATCTGTGGTGGTTAATGGGGACAGCCTCCCTTTCTTTAGAGGTTTATTTCAACTTGCATACTTGGAGTTGTGTTTTGGAGGATTTGCTTGGAAGTTGGCCTGTTTTTATTGAGATTAAGGGGTATAACAAAATTCTACAGCACAGTAAGGAGCCAGCCAGCTGGCCAGGAACAGAGCTGTGTTTAACACACGTATGAAAGGCCCAGGTACTTTGTGGCAGCCTAAGGAAAGGGAGAAGTGCTGCTGTCACTGATGTGTCACTAAAGAACCAGAGACCTGAGTGTCGCTCTGGTGTAGGCAGGGTCAGGAGAACTGCTTGGGACTTTCAGCTCAGGGTGGCTGTGGGGGCTGTGAGCATTGGCATGAGGACAGCTGTGTCTGCAGACACTCTGTGCCATCCCAGCTGGAGGGGCCAGCAGGACAAGGAGCTCTAAGCTGGGGCACACACAGCAAGAGGTACTAGACAGTTTTGCTGGTGAAATGTTTTTTTCCTGTATTCCCTAATAAAAAGGCCACGTGCGAGATGCAGTCCCTGGGCCTCTGTCCTGGATGTGTTTCTCCATATGTCATTTGCAGCTGAGCTCCTTCCTGCAACTTGTGCTGAACTCAGTGGCAGCTGCGGGTGCTCATCACTTCTCAAACTCAGGCTGTTAAATTTTATGCCTTTGTCAGCAGGACCCAAAGTATTAAATAAATTAGGGATTTGTTGAAATTCAAGTATTGCATGAGAATTGAGCAGCTTTTAGTAAAAACACACACTCCCCCCCAAAACAAACCAACCAAACAAAAAACCCAACACCAAAAAACCAAAACCCAAACCAACCAAAAGAAGCCTAAAACCAGAACCAGCAGATTTTCTTACTTCACCTTTCAAACAGCAGAGCACTTAACCTGAGCTTAACTTCTCTAAGTATTTCTTCCTTCTTTCTTCCTAAGTAAATCTCTTGCTGCTCTTCTCTGTGTTACAGAATAAATGTAGCATCTAGTCGGCCTAAGCGTGAATTTAAGCCAAAGCCTGTAATAACTACAACTCTGGAAATTGGTGATAATCAGCAGCACAATGGGATTGCCTATAGTTCTTCCATAAAATCATCAGGTGAGTCTGTCACCACAAAATTAATGTGTCTCTAGATGTTTTGCCAGACTGTTGCTTGAGATATTTCTTGTACCATGAGAACAATGGATCCATCAGGCATCAGTATCTGTGCATCTGACTCCAGATTGTTTCCCACATTTCAAAACAGAGCTGTGAGTCAGGGTTCCTCTCAACAGCCTCTTATCCACCTGAAATTTAGGTGTGGCATTCTCCTTGGTCTTTTAGATCTCTGAATTGCCACTGAGGGTGGGAGGAGAGAGAGGGAGAGGCACTTGAAGAAAACAGTTCATTTCTTGCAGTGACAGATGCCTACAGTGGGTGTGTTTGATCACAGTCTGGAGTATCTCCAGGTGCTAATTTTTCTCCACAGTCTCAGAGCATAAATGATCTGTACAGAATCTCAAATATTAGCTATGTAAAATCTAGAGAGATGACTCCCACTCTTCTGGTTTTAAGATCTTCTAACTTTACTGTCCCCTAAATTATGTACCAAAGTATGAACTGAAGTACTTTAGGTAGCTGTTGGTGAGGGCTTAGGACCCTTTCCTTTGATAAGGCCCTGATTTCACAAAAAAAGGCAACTTTTGAAAGTTTTCTGAATAGTAATAATCAGTAATGTTACACATTGAAATAGCTTGTCCTCATCTCAGGAATAAAATTATTTTGTCCTATCTCCTTAATAACTACATTGTATGATGAGATGAGCCCAGTTAAAAAACCAAATCAATAAAAACCCCAAACAAAACCCAAATGACAATATACAAAGAAATGAGAATGAAAAAGCCTGAGATTCTTCTATAGACATTATTTAAAAGGAAAATAGAAAAGTAGTAAGCCAAAGGTTCCTTTCTGTACTTGGCATGGTGTCCAGGATCTTCTCCTGAAGGTTTGTTGGTTTTGTTTTTTTTTTTTTTTTCCTGACTGTCGAATTTCTTCTTCCCTCCAGTCTTGTTCCTTTTTAAAGGTTGTTGGGAGAGAAATGAGAGAACTAAAAGTGAGAGAATAAAGCTTGGAGCTGTAACTTCATGCTCCTTCTAATGTCTCTTTAATTTTCTTGCACTGTGCTACAAGAGGAAACCATTATGCAATGCACACTGAAGGGGATTTGCAGCAGTTTGGCAGCATAAATCCACCCAGCGAGATCTGATTCCTCAATTTGTTTGAAGCTCCTTGTGCTGCCTGAATGCTGAGTTTTTGGTTTGCTGTAAATTGTGGGATAGAGGGAGACAACCCCCTCTGTGCATTATCTCAGGTTCCTAAGACCTGTGATACAAGGACACATTTCATGCAAAGTACTGGAGGGTGTTTGCAGGGATCAGTAACTTCTCTTGTATTTTCACAGCACATCTGGATGAAAGTAGCAAAAACATAGCAACTTTATTAAAAATCACCATAAAATTTTTTGGCAATATTAACTACTTACCAAGTTATATAGGATTTTTTTGCCTGTTTTGCATGTGCAGGGGAGAAAGGAGATTCAGATTCAGCATCTGTATGTAAGCTAGCAGTTTATCATTGCCATCCAGCAGTTGTTCCAAGATGTCCTTTAAGGATAATCAATCATGCCTTTGGGAGAAAGACAGATGATGACTTCTCCAGGTTGTTTCCAGTGCACTTAGTTAAAGAAAAATCTCAGTTTTAATGAGCTGAAATTCAGTGAAAACTGGAAAATAAATGACCTCTGATCACTAAGATAGGGAAGGAGTGAGGCACTTCCATTCACTGACTCCATCCATGGACTGTTGCACCAACTGTTTGCATATCACTGAATGAGGAGTTGTCACTCCTTCACTTGCCTAGTGCTGTCAGAATGGAAATGAAATAAAACCACCATAAAAGACATGAAAAGGAGAAATAGGATGTATGAGATAATTGTTGCCATACTTAGTGCTAATAACATTAGAAAGACCATGTATGCTGGTTTTCCCCTCCTGAAGAAGCTGTGGATGCTGTACTTACCTCCCTGGCAGGTACAAATCGTCACTGAAATATCTGTTCGTTCTCTTTTCTTTTCCTATTCCTACTCAAACATTGTCTGTGGAGTTCTGTGAACTGCAGTGAGCTCAATATGCCCTGCTTATAAATGGGAAAGCCTTTCTGTCACTTTTTAAAATTGGAATCGTGAAACAGATAAGATTTTTTTTATGATCTGTGATTTAGAAATGAGAACCAGGCAGTTCTAAGCAAAACTACTAAATGTCTTAAAGTCTCCATGAGATGGGGAAATAGTTTCCTAAACAAAAAGAAGGTGATTACAACACTGACCTCCCCATCCTACTCAAACAAGTCCTTCCATGATTCATTTTCCCCACTTCCATATTGATAGGATATTCCATATTATATCAAAATGCAGATCTTTATTTTCTCTGATACTGTCCCTCAGGGTAAGTAGTGTCCTGGTATTCAGCAAAGCCATGGAGATCTGCAGGGCAGTTCAGAGTGATGTGACACATCCAGCACAGCTGGCATGGTACAGTTCTGAGCATGGAAATGACTTTTCCCATGTTCCACATTAGTTTTTCAACTATCAGCTTATTGGAGCAGAAATACTGTTTTCCTATGTATAGTCTCTTAACATGTGAGGATTATTTACTACTTATGACTCGCACACTTTTGCAGGGCTAAATTCACATAAACTTAATTTTTATGTTGTTGTGAGTTATTTGGCTGCTTTGAGTAAATGCAGATTAAAAAATCTCTAGTTCTAATTCATTATCCTCATTAATGAGCTGCAGCTGTGAGCATCATCTGGCTCATTTTAGAACTTTTTAATTGCTGTATTACATCATGCCTTTCACTTAGTTTGTTTATCAGGTTTGACTATGATATGAAATATATGGATCTGGTTGCCACATGCCGGAATTTAACATAAACATCTAAATGTTTATTCACTTCAGCTATGAGGGAGACTGGGATTAATTATTTTAGCAAGCTTCCAGTTTGTGATTGTGAAAGTACAGTGTTGCTACCTGATGTATACAGCATGGTGTAGAAGGCAGAGTAGATGCAGGTACAGGCAGTAAGACCCTCCCTTAGGGGTCAACAAACAAAAAAAACCAAACCATCATTGAACGGCATTTTAGTTTCATCCTGTAACACTCCAGGAATCACAGACAGCTTCTTGCTTACCCTGATTTTGTGCTGTCCAGATCTGAGTGGTCTGGAAATTAATAACAGTTCTTTTTTGACTGTGACAGGGATGTAAACCAGAGAAATAAAGGAGGTGCATATGGAGTTGCAAATTAACATAAACCCTGTTGGCAGAAATAGAAGAGTGCAATTTATTTAGTTGAAACCTCTGCAACATTTGTGCAAGTTGACAGCAATAGGCTGGAGTGGTGCCAGCAGTTCTATGATGTTAAGCAGTGTGTGTTGCAGAGTGTCAGGCAGTGCTGCCCGCTTACCTTTGTCAGGGAAGCTTTGTCTCACTGGATTATACAGTAGCAGCAGCTGCCGGACTCTAATGAAGACTTTGACTGATCCTACAGCCTGGAGTGAAACTAGTTGTGCTGGCTGTGGCCATTATTTAAAAACCTTTCCATGCTGCCAGACGTTTCTTTGCAGTTCTTTGGAGCTTAAAATGAACCAAATGTGGTCCATCTCTGATGAGGTAGCTCACTGTCAGAAATGAACTGGCCTGCAGTAACAAATTAGCCCCGTCGGAGCAGCCGGTGAAGGTGAGGAACGCCGTCAATTACTGCTCACCACCTTCTGCTGCTGACAGCTCCAGAGAGCTGGTACCACTTCTACCTTGGCAAAGGCTGAAAATAACTCTGCTATTTTTAAACACAATCGGTCCATTTTTGCTTTTAAACATAAGTCCATTTTTGCTGGGCAACTGGCTCATCATCTCTTTCTGCATGGAGTCCTTCAGCAAATATATGACAACCAAGCTTTCAGTTGTACCAGTGTAATAGAGTAGCTCTAATTTAGTTGCTTCTTGTAGTACTTTGTCACTACCCTGAGCCATCCAGAGGATGAGCCTGGCATCATGACAGTGCTGCTCTGGGAAGGTTTGCTTAGTCTCTGTTGGCACTTCTCTTCCACTGTTATAAATAAAAGCTCTCTTCTGTTGCTATCAAGGGTAAAATATACCCATGAAAGAAAAAAGCAATTCCTACTTTCCAGTTTTAACACCAGATATTGCCCCCAGTTGTGTTATTGTCAATTAAAAAGATGCTTTCACCTGTCTGTTTTCTCTGAGTGATCACCACTGGTTCTTAGCTGGCTTCCTTTAGAGACTTCTCCTAATTCCTTTATCTAGAAAATGCCCGAGCAGTTACTCTTTAATAGTTTATGTGTTACCATGATTAACAGGTAAAAATGTATTTTTGCCATTTCAGCTGTTATATCTGTATTGCATTACCAGTTGCATGCAGGTTTACCCTGTAAAAAAAGATAGCTGGGAGACTCAAGACTGGAATATTTGAGTATTGCTGCCATGTTCCTAATAAGACAACCTGAATAATTTAAAGAAAAGTACTAGTGTTTTAGAGGTGTCATGTCCTTTACAAGGCAGCAGCATTAAGTCTTTTCTCCTATTCTTCATTTATAAATGTATTTCAGATTACCAGACTTTTATTTGGATACATTACATATGTTGTTAAAAAATCTGTGATGGCTGAACTACAGTTGAACCATGGACTAGTCCTTGACCACAGAGTTGAGCTTTACAATTTGAACATAATTATTCTAATAAAATATATTCTAATTATTCATAACTACAAGTGTTACATATGTATTGGTACCACCAATCCAAGCTAATTAATACTCCTCCATAAGAATATCTTTAAAAAATGTATTTACTGCATTAACAAGTTAACAAGGTTAACTTTTTTTTTAATGTTTAAGGGTGATTTGAAATGAAGATCTTTTTAGGATAAACATTGCAAATCACAAGAACAGCCAGATACTGTATCAGAAAACAGTTTTCCTCCCTAAAGTAATTTGACAGGTGAGGTGCCTTTGTTCCTACCATAGCCTTTGCCTTAGGTCAGATGGAAGATGTGTAAGATAAAGGAGTGGAGCACACGAGCTCAGGGAGCAGAAACCCAGAACTGTCAGTGCTCAGGTGAGGGTGGAACCTCACTCGTGCCATGACACGTGTGGTGTGAAAATCCAGGGCTCTGCCTCAGGCTGCAGGGCTGTGTTTTAGGACAGACCAGGAGCCCCTGCCCCTTGGTAGGTGTTCCCACACGATCAGTGTGCTGCAGTGCCATTTATTTAAAGGCTTCCTTGTCATTTCCCCTGTTGACTTTTCTGCTTCCTCAACTCCTGCCCTTCCAATTCCTCTGGCAGCTGCTCCACAGAGGGCACATGGGTTTTGACAACTGATTACTCAAACCTTCAGCTGGAGATAAACATCCTTTTGAGAGGGAAGGCAACTAGGAATGAAAGAGGAGTAGCATCTGAACTTAAGGAACAAACAATTATGCTTTCAACTTATTATCACTAATCTTGTATTTTACTTGTAGAAGCACCAGATGTTAATGAATAAAAGCAATGGAAAAGCTGTTGCTGACAGCAGGGCTACATTTTTGACCCCTTGCTTTGTGCTTAGTGGCTGGTGGGATGCTGTGAAGCTCAATTAATGTGGTTGTTTTTTCTGTCACTGGGGCAGGTTCTTCCGTGCACATGGATCAGCCTTGCTGCCAAGCTCTCTATGACTTTGAGCCAGAAAATGAAGGCGAGCTTGGATTTAAGGAAGGGGACATCATAACTTTGACCAATCAGATTGATGAGAATTGGTATGAGGGGATGTTAAATGGAGAGTCTGGCTTCTTCCCCATTAATTATGTTGAAGTGATAGTTCCCTTGCCTCAGTGATTGTGTCATTTGAGCTGTGAACATGATTTCATGACTGAAATGGATTCACAAATGTTCTGTCAGTGTGGCATTCTGTGAAAGCCGTGCTATTTGACTGACTTACTGACTTTTGTATGCGTCTTTTTAAAATGTATTTATTTTATATTCAAAAAAATTTCACCTTCCCTGATTTGTCAACCTGCAAAAAAACCCATACCCAGTTTTTTTGCTTTGTGCCTTGAAGATCACTGTATGAAGTGTTTACTGGTAGCTCACTGTTGCTCCAAAAATGCATTTCCTTGCTCTTATTGTATGTGGGGTTTTTTTATCTTTGGCTGCAATGATTTTACTATTGAAAACCATTTAAAAAATACTGTTAGTGAAGCTAACTGTAACCAGTTCCTAAGTTACTGATGTCCTTGAGCTGTTTTCATCTATCACACCATAATTTATTGTGAACAAGTTAATTCATCTTTTGCATTGTATGTTGACAAAAGGCAAAGTGGTTGTTGTCAATATTAAGATGATGTTGTACTAAGTACAAGTTCTCAGCATTGAAAATTGGTATAATTTACTGACCAAACCGAATAAATATTTCTGTGGGATAAGAAAAGTGGTTGCTGCTTCTGTACTGATGGTTTTGGCACTTGTTTGAGCAGGAATCCACTTCTGCTGAACAGATCAGCTTGTAATTTTAATAATCTTGCTACTTCTCTATTGATTATTTAGCATTTATGTCTGTTAAGATCTTTTTCTAGCAGAAGGAAAAGCAAGAAGTTCCTTGGAACTAAGTACAAACTGCTCCCAGTTCCATGGAGTTTGTATAGAACTCCAGTGAGAGAAAGGGGTGAGTAGCCCTGGTTCCTACTGCACACAAATGAGAAGTCAATACATTTCTCTTTCTAATATTTAGTTGAAAGGGATGGAAAGGAGGAGAAAGCAAATAGGCAGTGATGGAAAGACATGTAATAAAACAGAAAAGCCTCAAAATTAAGGAAGAAGTCTGGCATCAGAAGTACTTATCCAAATGCAGATAGAATCACTTTGTTTTTGTCCATCTCCTGCTTTGCTTAGTAATGTAGTAGTGACCAAACAAAGTGAGTAGCCCTGGAGGAAGATGTTTTTTTGTCAATTGCTCTCCATACAAGACAAATTTATGAGAAGAGAGCTGAATTCTTTACAGGGAAGCTGTCTACTGAAGATTCCTCTTAAGCTCACAGCAGTTCAGCTCTAGTTGAAGTGATAAACAGGACAGCAGAGTGCATTGCCTAAGGTTTCTTCACTCTGCAGTCCCTAAAATCACCACTTTTATTACTTCAAAGTCTTTTGAACCACTCAGAAGAAATCGTTGATTAGACAGACCTTTATTATTTAATCTGCAAATATTTAAATCCAAGACTGCTGTTATATACATGAAAAATACCTTTAATAGTTAAAAAAGTTATAAGAAAAAAAGATAAATACAGCAAAGTTAGAGCAGCTGCTATTTCTATTGTTTGAGATGGAACAAGAATTTGGATCTGCTAAAATCCAAGTCTTGAACCAGCATCTACTCTTGATGTCTCAAAATTAGAATTTTTAAATAATGTAAGAGTTTAAGCTAGTATAGGAAAACCTCACCTTAGCACCTGCATCCTAACGCAAAGCAGGTCTTGAATTTGGAACTGAGCACTTTGGCAAGGTAAAAGATGGTTAAAACACTACTCCAGCATTGAGAGAAATCTGCAGGCTCAGCTGCTCCCCTCCCCTCCTGCTCTCAGGTGGAAGTTTACTTCATGTGGCTCAAAGCCCTTCCTTTCCCCAGGGCCAGCAGAGGAGCAGTTTGGAGGAGAGGCAGAGTGCTGCAGTGCCCTCGAGACTGACTATCCCCTCCTGAGGGTTACAAGCATTCCATGGAGCACAGAGCAACCAGAGTGAAAGGGAGCTGCACACTGGCCCATAACCAGTTTTCCCCACAGCTGCAGCTTGCATGGAGAATTAGCACATAAGGGCTCCAAGAGCAGTGACTTTGTTGTGTTTTTCACTACAGTTAGGGCTTTCTAGTTTTGATTTTTGACTCAGAATATTTTTGTCTCTAGCCCCTTAGAAAGTTGTTGGGACCAATCAAACAGTGTCAGCAGCACAGGTCACAGTACCTGCTCTGTCAGAATGAGATGCTTTTTCACATTTTCAGGATACATTTGTCTAAGTTAAGGCTGGTACAGCTCTGCTGTGATACACCTTACCTAGGAATATACAATACCGAAACAGGGACTTCCAGGTGCTAGACTATAGAAACAATACATTTAATAACAGGCAGGAATATTTTTGACAACTTGCTTTTAATTCTGAAGTGTTTCACTCTAGGAACTGAGTTCTCTCTGTATCAGGATCTGAGCAGGAAACATTTCAGACCACTCTTCAGGACAGTGTTTTACTGCAGACTTGTTCAAGGTGCAATGGTGTGATTGGTCCCATGTTTCCTGCTCAGGCTGGAAAGAGAAATTACCTTTGGAGAACTCAATGTCAGAATACTGAGAAAGCTGAGGCAGCCTCATTTCATTGTCAAGTATTTAACATCCTTCTAGGGCACATGTTTAGAAGCTTTGTAAACTCTGTACCCTTCTCTGTTTCAGCAGGTCACAGAAACCAGATCCTTGCATAAAAGTAAAAAACTTCACATGGAGCTTGTATTCTACTTTGTATCAGTGAATCCAAGGCCAGGGTCCAGTATCAGAAGACAGAAAATTCCATCATGTTATGGACAATGCTTCTCACAAAGACATCAGATGAAATATGTGAGTTCCAAATTCCAGATATGACAGAAGATATCAACAAAGACACAGTCTGTGTCACCTGGGACTGAGAGGTGTTTTCAGATGATTGTCCACATTACATGACAGAACAGCTGGGATCTTCATTTTGCTGCAGAGAGAAAACATTAGGCTGATTAGCATGTGTACAAACTTAATATTCCTTTCTGGTTACCTACTTGATCCTCATATAGGGTTTTTAGCACTTTGTAGATTTTGTTACTTATTAATAAAGCAAAGCAGATTTTCAAGAGGCAGTACATGAACTGTGCTACACAAGTCTTTTAAGTCCATGCAATACATGACCTTGTGCCTTCCTTAATGAAAGGCTGTCAAACTGCCCATCACTACCTCTCTTCCCAAGCATCAGAACCTACACGGCATGCAGATACATGCTGCTCTTGTTAGGATGGTAAAAGCAGAAACAAAACATGGAAACACTGCCTTCGTTTAAAGCACAGCATGCATTCTTCCCATTATTTTACTGCATTGCAACAAGTGAACTTCTGTTTACTAAGCAGCCATTTCTGTACTATCAAGGCAGCAGAAGCATATAGGTACTAATATCAAAAGTTTGACAGGAATTCAGCAAACAGGAATGATATTAAAATTTGATCGGAAGTATCAGAATTGATTCTTACCATAAATGGCACACAACTGTATTGTAAAGTCACCGATAAAACAGATTAGAAGTGTAAGGAAAAAAGTTACTTTTGCTTTCCATCACTGATTATTAAACAAGTCATATAAGTAAATTTAAAAAAATGCCTTTTAAAATAAAAAGAAGCCACCCTTGAGGAGAGGCTCTACTCTGAGTATGAAAAGAAGCTTGCATCACTAAGAGCCCAAAGGGTAGAACAGCATTATAGACCTTTTTAATAGCCTATTTAACAGGGTCTCCCCATCCTTCAGTGAAACTGAAAATATTACAAGAACATGCATGCAAGTCAAAATCCTTTAAGCCAAATGGTATTGTAGTAATAGATACTTACGCAGATTTTCTGTTTGAAAGGACAAAAAAACCAAAAAAAACCCCAGCAGGCAGTAACTGCCTGTTTAGGTGCATTTTTTTTTTCATAAAGACAGTAGAAAGGTACTTGTAAGTCAGTTTTCAGACAGATACATTATGAAAATATCTAGGAATTGGTAGTGGAAGCTTTAACCTTGTGCAGTAAGATGCGACTCCTCCTTGTAACTGTGTAGGATCTGTTTTGGGAAGAGCTACAGTAGCTGAACATTTGTCAGCAGGAAGGAGAGAGTTTTTAGCTAAGCATCCCCTTCTTAGGCTTTGGAGTTTGTATCATAGTATTGTTTCAGGTCAAGACAGAAACTAACTTGAATCAAGTACAGTCTATAACTGGTTAGGACCAACTTAAAGCCCTCACATTAGTTGGTTTAGACTATTTCAGCAATTAAAGATAGCTAATGATAAATCAAAGTACAGTAGGAGCATCCAAAATGCATCAGTTCAGACTTGTATTATGGTCAGTCAAGAGCCATTTGAAGGGGCTGAATAATCTTGCACAGGATATTACACCATGCAAGTTGGTAGCCAAAAGTTTCTAAGTATATTGACCTTAAGTTCACACTGAAATTGTCTTAAAAGCAATGCAGGAACACTGGAGTGTCAAGTCACTTCGTCCCACAGAAGTGGTTAGTGTTCGCATTCTGTTCTTGGGATAACAGCTTTAATTCACAGTCAGATGTTTAGATGAAATGGACATTAAAGGTTGTATTTTCAGTGTGTCAGTAATAAGACAGCAAACAATTAAT
Organism: Anomalospiza imberbis; assembly: GCF_031753505.1. Classification (NCBI taxonomy): domain Eukaryota; kingdom Metazoa; phylum Chordata; class Aves; order Passeriformes; family Viduidae; genus Anomalospiza; species Anomalospiza imberbis. The sequence goes on along the minus strand of NC_089693.1, from coordinate 9,467,094 downwards.
GCTACTGTTTGGTCATACTCAGAGAATAAGCAAAACTTCAGTTGCATTTCTGATGCAAAGCCATGCAAGCTACATCCTATGTGGGACAAAAGACTGCAGCACTACTGATGAAGCAAGTTTTCTATGAGGTGACAAGCATGATTCTCACCATCTCACCTGCTTAAGGAAGCTCACAGGAACCACTATCATGAAACCAAACAACATTTCTTTTTTCTTCTTCTTTTGGTCTGACATCAAGAAAAACATTAAGAGTTGCAGGATATGAATACTTGAAGAAGTATTTTAATTTAGTAAGGAAAAGAAATTGCCATTGAATGACTCTGCTGACAGCATATATTTAAACTTTAGACAGCTTACCTGAGATGCAAACTCTGCTTCACTTCCAGTTATTTCTTCATAATCATCATCTTGCTCACTTTCTTCTCTGGGTACAAGCATTATCTTCCTCTCTGCAAGTTCCTACAATGCAATTGAGTTGCCATCAAGGCCCCGCAGGAATTAAGTGCAAACAAGTTTAGCATTAGGACAGTAGAAGCATTTTATTATTTCACTTACCTCACCATCATCTGTAATGAGTGTAACACCAATATTATCTCCAGTTCCCCAAGACTTCTGAGACTTCCAGACCAAATCACTAGGACCTGGGCTTACACCAGCAGCTGCACCCCAGATCTGCAACAGATTTACAGTGAGCATCTGAAGAATCTTTTTCTATAGTTAGATTATGATACAGTCTAACCTATAGAATTATTAAGTATTTTAATACCGAAGACATCCAGTAGGACAAACTGAACCACTGTAATCCCTGGCAAGTTAGTTCTTTTCAGGACTACCAAGAATGGTTGGTAAAGTTTTTCTAGCTGAAGATTGTAAAACAGTGCAGAAAAGGCTGTTATCAGCTTCTATCCAATGTAGAGGTAGCCCTGCTTGACCACTCAGAACATTTGAGTGACAAAACCAAGCCACAGTCACAGACACACTCAGGGCAGCGACTGTGTGTGCAAGAGCCTCTTGCCTGGAGTCACTCTGTTGAACAAATTCCTCCACAGTTTGGAGTAGCAAGTGTAGAGTTCAGCTCTTTGATCACCATTAACATGTACTTAGAGAGTATGGTTTTAGAGCTATTATTTCTCTTAGTACTACAAATCATGACATCAGCATTGCTGACCCAGAGTAGGCTAAAGATTTTAGCAAGAGTCTGAGTCTCCGAACAACTTTTATCAAGTCACAGGAGTATGGGAAACCCTAAAAAAACCTAGAATACAATGATTTTGTTCACAATTAGAGCACACTCCAGTCTGGGATAATCCAAGTTCAGTCCAAGCTTTAAAGGAAATTTAATTAGCATTTCAGATCAAGTTGCTTCAAGGATTTTCCCCCTATCTATCTACACAAAATAAGAGCTTTAGTTCTTTAGACACTTGGAGTATCTATTTAGTTTTCAATATTACAGGAATCTCTACTGACATCTAACATAAGAACAGAGCTCTGAGGAAGTTTTACAAACCCAATACCTACTGTAACTTCTTGGCCTGCCTGAAGAGTGAACCTTGAAGGAAACTTGTAAGTAACATCTGCCACACTTCCAATACGTCGTCTCAACACCCAGCCATGTAGAGATTGATCCTGTGGGACAAGAAATTTCTCTCAGCATTACAGACCAACACCATGTAATTCAAGCACAAGGTTCTTTCCAGACTCATGGGCCAGTTTTAATCCCTCTCATGCAGCATACAAGTATCTGACAGTTTTGAGGAAGCAGCCACATTTCCATTAAAGCTTCCCTCTGTTTTCTCCCTATACTTTAGTCTTCATCAAGTTAAGCCACACCTATTCTTACCTTCCATTAATGGGAGGGTCATGATAGTCTTTACTAGGGAGATTCTGATAAATTATGTTTGCCATGGCCACCTACCAACTAATCTCGTATTTTATATGTAGAAGCACCAGATGTTAATGAATAAAAGCATATAACATAAATAAAAACATAAAAATATAAATATAAAAGCACCTTAAAACTTCATGGGTCATTCTGCATTTCAGGCTGAAATGACTAAACTACAAGCCATATGTTTGAAGTCCTGATGATGAATTCTAGTAGTTCTGGATTTGCAAACTAAACTAGTGGAAGAATTAGCTAATTGGCCAGATAAGCCCTCTGCACAGATGAGATATCACCTACTCTATTCAACCTTTAGCTGTTTTAAGTATTTTCAACTAATATGAAGCCATCTTTATCCAATTTACTAGAGCACCCTATTTAGTTTATCAAGGGTGCGTAGTTCTGATAGTGCTAGCCTGAATGACAAACAGATTAAGGTGTTTGATTTCTGCATAATAGAGGCTCCTGCACCTCCACCCAAAAAGCACCTCCCAGACAGCCTTGGGAACAGAGCACCTGCAGTACCAAAAGGTCAGTCTCTAGTCTGTCACTAAGCTAAAGCCATCCCCAAGCAGTCATACATTGCAATGCAGACTCAAAAATGGAAGTACCTCCTACCTCATCAGAGTGGTTTTTAAGCCTGACAAATTTCCCATCTGCATCGATCTCGTCAATAGATATATTTCCAGTAGCTGAAACATGCTGAATAGTCTTAAGTGCAGCACTATGCTCCCTCTTTTTGGTTTCTTTGATTTTCCTTTTCTTCCCATGCAGGTATCGTCGCACCTGACTTGCTGCTTTAGTTGCTGTGCTGTGTGAAGATGGACTGGGTGACAGCTTTAGCCTAGAAGAGAGTCAGATAACATTCACCTGAACATCTGATGTGCTTTGTTTCTTCTCATGCCTATCCTCCCACTATATCCAAGCCTAACAGCTTCCTATATCCAAGCTTTCCATGGGGTCTTGCATACAAAATTTTACTTTTTTTGGCAAGAGTAGCTAAGTGGTTTGTTTAGTCTGGAAGACAGCCCCAGAGTTCAGAGCAAGCTTATATTGATAAGAGAAGATTCATAATTGCACTAAATATTCCTTTCAAGTCTCAACAGACAATCTTTAGTGAAAGTAATTTTAAGTTTTTGACCCTTCCTAGCATATGAATTGAGAGTTCATGTTCTCACCATGCATGCAAGATACCATGTCTGCATAGACAGGAGTTGATCCAAGTTGCCAGCTTCATTCATGGAATTTGAATGCTCTTACACATGTAGCACAAAACTTTGAGAGAGTTGAGGAATGATTAATAGATCTTTGAATTTTATCAGCTGGATTTATGACGTTACTTCATCTTTCTATACCACGTGGTAGATGTGGGATATAAATGCCATTTACAGAAGATGATGCTTCAGTAACTGAATTACTATATTAATGACAAGCTTAATGTTTGTTTCTTGTCCCCCCACATTTGAAGGATAAAGAGTTAGTGTAAAGGTCTTGAATGAAGCAAGTTCTCATAATGAAGATCTTGTCATAGCCTACCTCTGTTCCTCTCCTTCTAACATCTTTCTGTACGCATTTATTTCCCAGTCTAGAGCCAGTTTCACATCTAAGAGATGCTCATACTCTTCCAGCTGTGCTTGTGCCTGCTTCTGAGCTTGTTCCATTTCTTCCTCCTTTTCAGCCATACGCCTTCGATGGAGATCACGATCGTAATCCAGCAAATTCTGTAGCTCCTTTATCCTACTCTCCAAAGCAACATTCTAAATTTAAGGGGAGGGGGAAATAATGAAACCATAAGTGAAGATTAGAGAGAAGAGGCCAGTATTTTAAATTGAGAGTAAATTAAAATAATTATAAGGTTATACAAATAAAGACAGAACCTGGCTTTGATATTGATTAACTTGAGATATCAGACTATCAATTGTCTTCTGTGTTTCCATCAGCTCCTCCCGAGCAGCATTGGCAAACTCACTGTTCCTTGCTGCAGTTAGCTGGGCATTCTCCACCTATGGATAAGTTACTGTTAGTCCTGGGTTGCACATTAGCATGTATGATAAACAAGGAAGGAACACCAAATAATTTTCACCTGCTACACCTGGAAATAGTTATCTTTTACTGAAGTGTGCAGATACCAATAAAGTCCAGGTCAGAAAGTTCTATATTGCTTTCCAGGGAGGTTAACACAAGTTTGACATTTATGTCAGAAAAAGTCAGCAATAATCAGGTAGTGAAAAATTCTGGATTAGGATATTTCAGTTAGTAATGTATGAAGACTTTGTATGGATATTAAGTAAACTGATTCTCCAGGAGACCAATGGAGAATAAGTTTAGGAGCTGCTTGTCAAAGCATAGAGCTGCAGGATATTGGGTTTACAAATCAAACTATCATCACTCTTCCCCAAAAGGTCTATTATTAAAGAGTTCCTGCATCTTTACAAGCAGCATTGAATTGCTCTACAAATACCTCAATCATGAGATATCCCACTAAAGGATAAAGTGCTCCTTTAAGAGGCACTTACAGAATTTTCAGTGGAAACAAACACAGGCATCCAGAGGAATTCCCCGAGTTGGCATGCAAGTTGGTGTGTAGGAAAAGTTAGGTTTTATTAAAGACTGAAATTGCTTAATAGAAACATAACACACCTTGGTCCCGAATCTGTCAGAAGTCTGAAATATGACTGATTTCTAATCCCTCCCTCTATTTATGCATGAACCGGTTTTCTTTGGGATCAAATGTTTGCAGAAATCCTACTGTCAAATTTGATACTGCTTTGAAATTCCATAACAACTTATTCCAAGAAGCTGTGCAGTGAATGCAGGGGCTCCATCTATCAGCTGGCTTTGCCAGTGTGACCTTAATTATGTCAAGGTGCAGAGAACTGCAGTTTTGTTTTACTGTCACCTTTTCCAAACTCACCTTTGCACTGAATGTTCGCTCCATCTCTTCTTTGTAGCCTTGAATTTGTTCTTCATGGTGTTTTCTGAGCCCCTGCAGAGCATCTGAGAGCTTACTCTCAAATTCTCTTTGACGGCCAGATTCTACTTCTGCTATCCTGCTCTCATGGACTCTTTTTGTCTCCTTGAGCTCCTAGAAGAAATTTCTCAGAGAATAAACAAGCCAATACAGTTTGAAAACTGGATTTAGTGTACCAGCTTCACAAATCCATCCCTGTTGAAGCAGATTTATCATTGAGTACACAGTAATTCATCTTTATGTGTAACTTATTCATCCATTAAGACTGCCACATCCACCTTGCTGCCTCACTATTGTTTTGCCACCTCAATGCCAACATTGCTTAAACTAAAATGCAGTAAATATTTAATTTGCAAGACTAATTCTTTGAACTAGATAGATTCTGTTTGTTTTTTTAACTTAGAACACATACATAATACAGTTCAGTTTCTTTAAGCACTGTTCCTTCACCTATTCTTGTTTTATTAAAAAAGTGACAGTAGTTAGAAAAATTACAATTCTCTATCAAACCATACACTTTGAGATTCCTACCAACAGGAAGGAAGCTGGTTTACATTCATATATAAATTATTAATTTAGTTGTATATAATGACTTCTCTCAGAAAGGTTACCAGACACCTCTGAGAAGTGCTAAGAAAGTTGGGAACACAAGTTGCTTAAAGGAGATTTAACTTCTCTTACTTTAGGCTTCAAGTAAACATCTGGAATCATTTAACAGTAACTAATATATTCACTGTCACACAAAGTAATATTTCAGATTTCAGTTCTCTTTAGGAGAGCAGCCTAAGAAATTTCTCATATCCCAGATACCTATTGGTACTATCCCAGTCAACACGAGGTTAAGTACTTTCTTGAGCCTTCCTATTTAGATGGATGTTATGAGCTGATGGGCTGCCATAGGTTGCTAGTTACCTTTTTAGAGAAAAAAAGCAATGTTAAGATGGGCTTTAAGTGTATCCAAGGATCATGGACACCTAAAAAGATGCCTTGTTAATAAGCTAAAACATACATCTTCATGAAGGCGCTTCTGAAACGTCATTTCTTCCTGCAAAGTTCTCATATGGTTTTCTAGGTCCACCCTCCTCAACATTTCACTGTGGAGATGCTTTTTAGTATCCTCCAGTGACAGATTCAGCTAGAAAAGACAGACAACAGGGTTATCAAAATTAAGAGGTATTTTTTCAAATTAGGCAGCCAAATTGTTACAGATCACTCAACTTAATTACTCCAGCAATCAAAACACACTGTTTGAGTGAAGTGGGTTACTCTGTGTAACGTCTTATGTGAGTGGAATCCAAATATCAGCAACAGATAGAATCCTATTTAGTTTTTATGAAGACTAGATTTCCCACAAGGCAAATATAGAACAGTCCTTAATCCCACCAGCTAAATTTGACTCCTCAAAGTAGAGTTCTGATGAATCAATGGTACTATCCATATATATTCTTCCCCTTTAAAACTGTAATTATTCCAAACTTCTTCCTACTAATATAATTTTTTGACACTTAATCCTCCAAATACAGCTTATGTTGACAAATTAATATACGCTTTCAGTATTATACACTTCCCTGATGTGTCAGAGAATGCTCCAGGGACTATAGCAGAACATTTCATCTTGCTTCTACTTTGGAACAAGAAACATTATATCCTATGGCCATAGAATTAAAGGTACCTACAACAGGTGGGAGTTTTAAGGAAACCACCATCAGTAGCATTTGCTGTTGGCAGGGTTGTAGAAATCTTTTTGTCTGCCTGTCACTGTCATAGTTACCAGGTCTTCTCTGCTTTTAAATATCAAAAACTAATTGAGGAAAATGAAGCAAAAACTGCAGGAACAAAAGCAAAGTTTAGATTCCAACAGCAAGCCTTACACTGAGTACTTGATCCTTTAATTCACGGAGCTCATTCTCCAGAGTCCGGTTCTCATTCAGGGCTGTTGCTAGATCAGCTTCCTTCGCATTTAGCTGGGCATCGAGGTCTCTCACACGAGCCTGGGCCAGGTTTAAATCACTTTCCTTTTTGGAATTCCTACAGGAGAGAGTTTTACACTGTTAAGTGCAGCTAGCGAGGGAGAGTTTGTCCTCAACGTGTTTCCCTTCAGAGGGGTCTGTGGTTAAACACAGGAAAGGTTTGTCAGGCTCACGGTGAGAGCAGAAAACAAACCAGACAGGGCCCTCCGACAAGCATCTTTTGTTACACCGGGGAGATTCCCGACCCATTTTCCAGCTCGTTCAGTGCGAAGCCCAAGCGGAAGCCGGCTATTTTCCACGGCATTCCCAACGGGAGAGGGAAGGGACGGCACAGGCCCCCGGCTGCACGGGGAGGGCTGGGCACGCTCAGCGACCGGGGCCGGACAATCCTTCAGGGACAGCCCCGCAGCAAAGGCGGCCCCAGCCCCGCAGGACGCGCCTCAGGCCGGGCCGGGCCGGGCCGGGCCGGGCCGTGAGGTGAGGTGAGGGCAGCTCGGGGCCGGCGGCGCTGGCTCCGCACGGGGCGGAGCGCGGCTGAGGCTGCCGGCGGTGCCGCTCCTCCTCCCCGCAGCACACAGGCAGCTTTGTCCCCGGAGGCCTCCGGCCAGCCCGGGCTGCGAGTGACTCCCGCCCCTCCCTCACACCGCAGAGGAGGTACAGGGAGAGGGGAGCTTTGCTTTCAGAGAAGAGACCATCTCCAGACCAATGCCCAGGGAGTGGAACCGCAGGTACCACCTGGATGGCCAACACTCTTCAGCTGCCATCGGCACCACAGTGAAGTGCGAGAAGGGCCCACAACGAGCTCCTGCCAGGGAAGAACTCTGTCATAATTCCCCACACTGCTCCAACGTCTAAAATCCTTCCAGTTGCCTGCCTACTATCCAGAGTCAGAGTCCCTGCTCAAAACTCCTATTCGAGATTACAAAGAGTAAAGGAAGTCCTCAATTTATTTTAGCAACACCAGTTCTGCCAAGTGGCAAAGTTGTGTCAACTCATACAATGAGTTTCTAGTGGATAACTGAGACCACCTGGCAAAAGTCCAAAGTAATTCTGCAGGATTGATCAGCTTTAGAAAGCTTAAACTGCAAGGAAAGATTGGAAAATACTAAAGGTTGTTTAGTCTAGAGAAGGGAATAGTGACAAGAGACAGACCAATTTTTAAATACATGAAGGACCACTGCATAGAGTTAGGGAATCTGTTTTCCATGTCTATTGTGGAAAAGACAGGAAGCTCCGGGCTTAAATTGCAGGGAGAAATACGTGGGTTAGATGTTAGGGAGAGGAAACTGGCAGTTCACCACTGGAGCACACTGCCTGGGGGGGGGATATTCTGGGATCTCCATCATCTGGAATTTAAAATAAGGGTTACATAAAATCTGTTGGAAGAGATGCAGGTATGGCTGGCTCCAGCACAGGCCTGGGGCATGTGGCTACATCAGGTGCTCGCTCAAGGCCTTTTCTAGCCCTGCTCTTCAGAGGCATTTGTTGACTGTTGTGCTAGAAGTTATTTACTCTTCACTCAGACTCTAGGAGAAACATAGTGAAAAACAAGATAACTCACAGTGAAAAACAAGATAACATGCTGTTGTTTCAGGTTTCTTTCTTTTCTAGGTATTAATTATCCACCTTCCTTTTGGGGTCTCTGCTACCACTACCACTTAATGTATTACATATGATATTATGTCAATAACACTATATAATACTGACTGTTTCATCCTACAATAATATAAATTTCATTCTGCAATCAAAGTGTGTGCAAAACTGAAATTCTATTAGTATCTGTTTTAACAGTTCACTTTCCAATGTAAGCATCTGACAGCCAGGCTCAGGTTTCCTGGATTCTTTCCTGAAAAATATTATTTTCAAAGAACCCTGGAGTGAGACATTTCATCTTTAAGAACAACAATTTAACAAGTCTGACTTTGACAAGAGCATTTACTACCCTTTTAATCCAAGTTTGGGGTTCAGAACACCACTTTCCACCCCTATGCAGCAAGCAGTGACAGTTGCAGTACTCTGCAACATTCCATATACCAACCATTCCAGAGCTAAGTGTGGCCTACAGACTATCAATTACATGCAAAAGACTTTGAGGCACTGCCAATCACATTTCTTAAAAATCAGGATGTCACATAGGCTTGATCTGGAGAATTTAAATAACTTTATCAAAAGGTTTCAGGTGTGTTTGAAACAGACTCCCGTTTGTCAAGACCAGAGGATGTCAGCAGCAGGTATAGAATTAATTCTTACAACCTCACCTGCTATACTGTGTTTTTTCAGGAGCAAAACGCACATCCATATTCGCTGGTGCAGAAAGGAACTGCTCTTGTCTTTTTCTGCTGTGTTACTGCAGTTGCTTTGACCTTCCTGAGGCTTTGAATTCAACCAATATGCTTATCTACAATTCCTCCTCCCCAAACATCTTTGGCCTGCTTCCAGTCACTGTTGTTTAAGTAGCAAGAAAAAACCAAATGGAATCAGTTTATTGTTGTCAAAAACCTTGAGTCTCTTAATCAGTGAATAATAAGGGCCAATAGTTAATGCTGTTGGGAAATTATCTGGTGACATTTCATTCTATAACAGTTAAACGGCCACCAGGTTATTTAAAGGGTGTATATATCTAAGGACACGATACCCTCAAAGTTTGTTCCAAGTCATCTGAGACATTTGCAGTTAGGCAGCCCAGATACAACACACATTAATATTAGGACTTCAGTCTAGTCCCTTCAGAAACCAATATGCACCACGTATCATTTCCCATGGGCTGTATATTTAACCACTTCTAAGACCTAGTCACTGTAAAGGGAAAAAACCCAACCCAACAGTCTAGATAACTGCATATTTGCCAAGTCTAAAGCTTTACAAACAAAGCCAGAGTTACACAAACACAAAGAGCAGCAGAAAACTCTTAGAACAGGCATTACCCCTCTCCTCACTGTCCATTCAAGTGGCTGGTCAGATTTATGAAACAGATCTGTGAGCCAAAAGCCAGTATGACAGAGACAAGCCCAACAGCTATGGAGCTGAAAACAGAAGCTTACAGTAAAAACATGTTTTATTCCCAACTAGAACAGCTACTTGAGTCCTGCTGAGTCTATGAGGAGGCAATACTTCCTCTAGGCATTAAAAGAAGAAGCTGGTGCTTAAATTTGCTCTGATACAGGTTTATAACAAGATGTAGGGGGACTATGGACATCCAAATTATTAAAAGTCTATAACTGATATGGGGATACAACAGGGCATTACAGTAACTAGCAGTGCTAGCAGGCTGCATATTTCTATAGAGGAAGCTTGTTGGGATTGGACACTTGTTCACACACCTCTTCCTCCTTCTGGAGGATGGGACAGCACTTTTATTACCTTTGTTCAGGCTTGGTGAGCCTAGTCAAGGTGATGATTCCAGTCTCAGGATACACAGCTTACAAGAAAGTCAAGCTAAAACAGCAGGCAGCTCATCTCAGACCTAAAAGCCACTAGGAAAACTTCTGAGCAGAACCAACCTGGTCCAGGTAAGCCATACTGCTCCCAGAAGTATCTTCTACCTGTATTCCCTCTGGGCAAAGTCTGAGCTAAACAGCCCAAAAAAGATGTGCTCTGACTCCATACAAACACTCCTTCCACTGCTCCATAACTTTCCAGATACTTGCCATCATCTTCAGTGTTTGTAAACACAGGTGTGGTGCCAAACCCATGCAGCTATGCATTCATAGCCCAGAAGGGCACCCAGCACCCCACGTTCTGCAGGAGCCCCATGCCCATCTCAGGCAGGTGCTGATGTGACCCCATAGCATCAGAGGTACTCAGCAGGTCGCCCCAGCACGCCTTCGGAACAGGCATCCATACGTCTCCTAACCCCAGAGCGCCACACCTTCGGGAGTATCACGCCTGCACGACCTGGACAAGAAACATCACCGCGCACTCCTCCCACAGCCCACGGGCTCCTGCCAGAAGTATCCCCTTCCCCTCATCCTGCAGGAGCCCCGAAGAGGCGGCTCCCCGGGGTGTCCCCAGGAAGGGAGGCCTGCTCGGGGCCGGAGCACCGACCTGACGTGCAGTTGCCGGTGCTCCTCGCCAATCTTGCCCAGCTCCACCTGCAGCGTGGCCCGCTCGATGGCGATGTCGTCCAGCGCCCGGCGGGCGTCGGCCAGCTCCGCCTCGTAGCGGAGCCGCAGGCAGCCCAGCTCCCGGTCGCTGCCCTCCTGGTGCTCGCTCAGCCGCTGCTGCAGCGCCGACTTGTCGGCCTCCAGAGTCCGCACCCGCTCGATGTAGGCGGCCAGGCGGTCATTGAGCTGCCGCAGCTCCTCCTTCTCCTGCAGCCGGCTCAGCCGCGCCGGGCTCAGCGGGGACTCGGCGGCGCGGCTGACGGAGCGGCTCCCGCCGGCCGGCGTGGGGGGCAGCGCCGTGGCCATGGCAGCCTCCGCTCCGGGCCCCGCCGCCGGCACCGCCCCGCGCAGGACACCGAGCGCCCGCCGCCGCCCCGGTATAAATAGCCTCCAGCTGCCGCCGGCCCGCGCCGAGGGTGGGCAGCTTAAAGGGCTCAGGCTGCGCCCTGCGGCCGCCCCGGGCCGGCCGAGCCCTGTTGAAAACGCTTTTTTTCTTCTCCCTCCATCCCCTCTCTCCCCCGCTTTATCTTTCACATGTGCCTTGCTGCATTTTATCAGTCCGATGGTGCTGCCCGGAGAAGGCAGGGAAGGAAAAACCTACCGCAGCCCTGCGTTCTCACAGACCGATGCAAGGGGTCGGGATGGAACCAAAATCCCAGCTTTAGGAAGATGCATGACAGCTGCAGTGATGCTCACACTCCAGCATGCTGCTGCGTCAGTGCTCTGTCTGTTGTGTCTGGGATTCTTTTTGCAAATTGTTCAGCTGATGAAAAGAACCATTCTGCTCTTTGTGGGCGTTCTAGCTTTCCTGTCAGCCATCCCACTTACATAGTGTTCTGCTTAAAAATTGATGCATGAGCAAAAGGATATAGAAAGAGAACTTGCATGAAGACAAATGTGTGAAGCAGTCTGTAAAGCTGTACACTAATTACATTTAATAAAAATCAGTGTGTAGTAAGAAGGTTGCTTCAGCACTCCTTTAGTAGCGATGTGAACAGCGATAATTATCAGCTTTCCCCACCAGGTAATTAATTTTCCCTTTTTTACTTCCATTTTTGCGAGCAGATGCTGCAGGAAACTCATTCAGTATGAGCATAAAAATCTCTGAACATTACTATAACTGTAAATTACAGTGTTTATTGTAGCAGTTACAAGAGATGTCAATTAAGATCTTAGCTTAAGCTGCTATTTGCTATGCAGAAAAATAATCTTGGCATCCTCTAAGAGTTCTTTAAATATAAAGATAGATTTTTATGAAGAGTGTAGGCATCAATTCAAGCTCCTCTTTATAGGTGGACAGGCAGGTAACATAGGAGAACACAGTTTGCCCCAAGAGTGTAGCTGGAGAGTTTAGAGTTAGGGCGCTTATACCTATAGATATAAAGGTACAGTACAGATAAGGACACTGATGAAGGCATGAATCCACAACAAGGATTTTTTTTCTGAGCATCTTTACACGTTTTTAGAAAAACCCAAAACATGAGTTTAAGATTTTAAAGCTATGTACAGCATGAGAGTGACACAGAGCCAGATTAAGCTCCTCTGGTTCTTGTCTGAGCAACACCACCAGGAAATTCTTTCCTGCAGAGCTGTTCCAGCATTTTATTTTGATATAATGAGTCCTTGTTTGTCCTTCATTGCCAATAGAAAGTTCAATTCAAGAAAAATAAAAAGCATAGTGTAAATCTGAACATGTACCTCTAAGACCAAGATGTGTACATCTGAGGGTTTATTTCAGCTTTGAAACCTCAGTCCTCTACAAAGAACACTCTGATCGTGTGTCATTGCCATGCTTGATCATTGCATGTTACTGGCCAGCTGTTCAAATACATTGTACAGTTTTGGAACAGATGCAGGACAAAGCAAGAAATCTGCTATTCTAAGAATATTTTTCCTTCTCTGCCAAGGCTTTGTAATAATGCAAACAAAAACAGCTGAAAGAAATAGTTCAAAAATAGTCTGAATTAGTTTTATCTTTTGTATTCTTTACCTACTCTCCCTGTGCGAGACCAGAAGGAGGCAACTTAAGAAAAGCATAATGGAAGTCTGTTGCTGATTCTTTTCTTTGTGACATTTTTTTCTGACTTCTTCTTTGATAGTCTGTATTGCTTAGACCACAAATATAGCTCAAATATAGCTGAGGAATTCCTGCAGAGATAAGCCTGTGCCATCCTTTCCTACTGTTTCAAGTTTAAGATATTAGGAATGTTCCAGGATTAAGAGATGAGGGGGGAGGGGGGTGGAGTTGGGGGAGGAACTATGGGAAAAGGAAAATACACATCCCAGACTAAATCACAGTAAAAATATTATACAAATAGTCCTTTTACAGTAAAATATAGATATGGGAGATTAGATGGTATTAGCAGAAGCCACAAAGTTGGAATAAAAAACATTGTGGGTTTTTTCAAGTATCTTAATAAGCCCTTGATCTTGAGTTGGTGAAATTAGGTGAAAAAAAGAAAACAGCACTGAAGTAATACAATAAAAAGCAGGAGGGAAAAAAATCAAGTTGTATGTTTTTTTTAAATCCTTTTCTATAGGTATCTTCTAACTAATTCCAGCCAGGTGTAAACAATGTGAGTGTGTTTATCCCAAAATGTTGTCAGGGCTCCTGGTGCACTAACAGCCATCATGACCTTGACCAGCCTCAGCTGAGGCTTCTGCCCACACTGTGCCCAGGGCTGCCGGAGCTCCATTTAAGCTCTGGCTTGGCCCTCAACTCCACCTTTTATTCTCCCTTGTGGTTTTACTGAGTTGTGGGCTCTGCTGGTCCATGGACTGATTTTTCTGGCCTGGTTTGTGCCTGCCTGGTTATTGTAACTTTTCCTGTGCTCTCTGCACCTTTGGCTGTTCCCTCTACCCCCTGAGTATGTCACCTAGAAGCAATGGGACAGGGCCACAGCCTGTGTGGCTCCTGCCCACCTGACTGGGCTCTCTGTTCTGTGGGAAGCAGCTGGACTTTGCCACTCCTTGGATGAAAGTTTGTTAGAGCCATGTCTGCTGCATACTTTTGGTAAGGTGAAGTTTCTTGATAGTAATATCGCTTTTTAGAATTCATTTTTTGTGACCCAATACAAAAGGCTTGAATTCATATCTAATTTTCAAAGGTTAAATGCAGTTGAGGCTGTACATAGTAAGCAGTCAGGCTTGACTATTGTGCCAATATTGTGCTGAAAAATATAGATATAAATGCAGAATCAGCATAAGCAATGGAAAATTGTGTAGCATTTTGGTGTTTTTCTCTGGATATTATTCTGCTCTGTAATTCATGAGAATCTTTTCCTAAACACGCTGGAAATAAATGAGGTATCACTGGACAGTGTAACACCTTGAGGAGCTACTATGTATAGCAGTGATACTGTTTTAAATGATATTACTCTGAGATGTTGGACTATAGCAATAAATGTCTTCCTAAGCAGTCTGTTTACAGAGAGCTGTTAGTGACTCCCGTGTGACCAGAGCTAATGAGGACAAATTGGGTTTTGTTGGCCTGATAATGGTTGCTACAGTACCAGAGGAGGTACTTTTCCCTGAGAAAATTAGAGGCCCCCCACCAGAAAGGTTAAAGGGCTGTTTCTGTGTCAATGGTGGCAGTACACAGAGATGGGAAAGGCTTTTGAAGAACACATCACTGCACAAGTGATCCTCCTCTGCAGGACTCCAGCCTATGCCTCTATTTGCCTGGTTAAATTAAGCAGCACAAGTCAGTTGGCTTATAGTGGCTTTTGTCTGCTATGGAACAACAGCCTTCTATAAGTTGGTAACAGGGGAAAAATATTTTTTGTGACCTTATCAGATACAGAAGTAAACAATAGATTTTGTTTGGTAGAATATGAAATGTAGAAAATACACCAGATAATAGCCTTTTGTAGGTGACACTGGGCAAGTTCCTTGTTTAGGCTGTCCTGGTTTCCAGCTGTCAGTGATCAAACTCTGCTCTCAGCTACACCCACAGAAGCTGTTGCTGTGCATAGTCTGTATTGGCACTGTTGTGGCCAGCACCTGGCTCGCTGTGTGAAGGTGCATGGTGAAGTGTGCATTCATCTTCTCTTTACATAGCCTCACTCTGTGTGTCACTAGTATTCATCCCAATGGTGTATCGTGTGTTTCTTCCAACCTTTAATTTTTTTATTCCTTCTCCCTGTTTGCTCCTTCTTATGTTCTCTTCCATTTCCATATTGGTGTGCTTTGTGGTGGATGCTCATGTAGTGACATGCACAAGTCATCTTGTGGCACACAGGCTGCCTGCTTTGCTCTTGCTCTTCCCCAGTGAGCCATTACAGCAAGGGCAGGTCCTGCTGACCTTTGTCCATTGCTCATGACTTGCAATATAATTGATTTCCTCAGAGCCCCTGTTTATTCACCAAATATTGCCTCTTCCACATAGCTCTCAATAACATCTTGTTTTCCACAATCACAGAAGTGAGGGCCATCGCAGAATGAGGAAAACAGGTCTCTGTTGCATGAGAAGAAAATGGTAGACAAGTTTATGAATTCAATATGCCATATCCATAGTCTCAGTGGGGATATGTTATTTTGCAAGTTAGAAAGAATATCTGTTAACACATAGCTGTATGTAGATAAACTATTTTAACCTCTGCAACGAATTTTTCATTTTGCTTTATCTGCATTCAACCTTTATCAATACAAATTCATATTTTCTAATTATGTTGAACATAATCACCTAAATCCTTTCTGAAATATATTTTGCAAACCCACAAAATTATCATATAAATGTGTTATAAGTTTATCTCAAAATGTTTATTCTAACATTTTAGTTAAGGCTGTGAACTGTGAGCTAGGATAAGAAGTAAGTTTGTGCCATTTGAAAGTGTGTTTGTTTTGTCCGTACTGTATAGGATCATAAATATGAAAAGGAGCTGTAAGTTGTTTTGCTTAAGAACCAAAAGGAATTCGAAGGACAAGAAAGGACAAATATTTTTTCAAATACTTGAAATAGTGACCATTTGACTATATTGTTTAGGTAATTCTAGAGTCATTTGAACACAAACTCAGAGGAAGATAGTAGTTTTCTTTTACAACGTTTAGGTCTTTACATAAGCAGTTTTTCTTTCTGAAACCCTCAAATTTATTTTTTTTTTCCTACTTACTGTTGTGATGGAGCTGTTTCCAAAGCCCGGGGTGAGGATCTACATGGAAGGCAATGGGTTCCATAACACTGAGAAATGAAAGACAGAGTGCTGTGGCTGACCTTTGTACCTTTTTACTAATAGAGGCTTTACTCTTGATAGGGTATAACATACTTGTGAAAGGTGACAGTGTGTGACTGTTCTCTGCCCTGGAGGGCTTGTTATTTCAGAGTAAACAAGAACCCTGTGCACATACAGTGCAGGGCCAAAGAACTGATTAGACTGTGTCAGGGTTCTCATTACTCTAGCTACAGGAAATTTAACATCTTGCTTTCATTAATCAATCAGGTGCAGCTCTGTTACTGATAACGTTGAGATGTTGAACCAAAATGCAGTTTCTGCATGGGGCCTCTGCAGGATACTTCCAATTTTGCTATATGTTATTCAGAATGCTGATTTATGAGCCAAATATTGTTCTGCACTGTTTCAATGGATTTTAAATTTGTAGTTTAGCCAAATATATTTTCTCTTGAGTAGTAAAGACTTTTGTTGTGATGAAAAAATGGCCTTCTTGACCATCAGATTTGTGTAGTTGAACTTGGTTTGGGGAAATAATAATATATAAGTGGAATCTGTTGAAGAGTATGTCTACCTTCATTTTAGGGCAAAGATAAATAGAGAAGTGTTGCATTTCTCATTTAAATATGACTGTTTTCTATTAATGTTCAAAGAGTGAAATTTGGCGGTTATCATGTGATTTAACCGAGGTTTTTTATTTGTCAGACCAGAGATTGAAGTTTTTTTTTCAGTTTGGCCCTTTGGCAGCTATATCTTGCAGAAACTTTTTTCTCTGCCACATCTTCCTGCACTGTTAACTGTAAGTTGAAATTTTCTATTGCAATTGACCATAAATCAAGGAATTACAAACTATTTCATGGTTATGTTTGATAGTGAAGACACATGGTCTTAAGTATGTGTAAAATGAAGGATAAGACCATCATATTTCCAACCCTTGTCCTCATTAGAGCCCATGGAAGCTGTACAGATGGATGATATTGCTGTTATGTGTTCAATGAAATAATAAGTGCAAACGTCCATATTTCACAAATTTATGAACAGCAAAGGCTTTAGAATTGTCATTTTCCATGTAATTTAAATTATGTATATTTTAGAGACCAGGAAAAACAATGCAAATATGGAATAAAAAAAATGCTGAAAGCAAGAAACAAATACATCTGAACTGAGTGTTAAAAGCATTGCTGTAGTTGGTTACTCAAAAATCTTATACTGACTCTCTGGGCTAATGTGGCATGAGTGGGAATTAAGACTGTGGTGAAAGCCGCTACGAAGGTGATGCCTAAAGCACTTGACACTGGACCAGGGATGTGCAAACATAATGTAATAGGCAAAGAGCAGAAATTCTACCTTGAAGAGTCTGTCATCTGTACAAGACAGGGTAAGCAAAAAGGAAGTCAAATATTTTCTTAGAGAATGATGTTTTATTTTAAACTCCAGTGGTTAATTAGTTTTTGCAGAATTGCTGACAAACTTCCCCAGGTGTGAAAATTAGGTGACCAGAACCTTTAATTGGTGGCCCTTTTAACTTTAAGATGTGTGTTAAGGAGTTTGCTATGGAGCTGCAGATGCTGTGAATTTTGAAGTGCTTATTTTCAATCACATCTTGCCTGGACACCTGAGTTTCATTCAGTTTTTGCTTGGCTCAGCAGAAGAGGTTATGAAGACCTTCAACAGGAGCCAAATTTTCAAAGCTTCCAGATTCACTGTAAGCTTAGAGAGAAAAGAGTAAAGTGGCAGGAGTGTGTAGTGAGGCTGAGGTGAAGAAATTAAATTGGATAAATGAGAACACAAATCAGCATTCAATGAGAATGACATTCATATAGGAAAGTGCCCTGTTTTCACATAGGAAAGTGCTGTCCAAAACCCTGTGTAGTTTCTAGTAGTGGGCTAAGGCTACTTTTATGCTTCAAATGCTGTTATTTTCTGGGTACTCATCTTCCTTGCAAAAAGGATGATTTCAATGTAATGTAACCAGAGCTATGGATTATGGGGGAGAATGGAATTAACAACACTTGAGTCATTTCAGCAGCTGGGGTAGGACCTTCCTGATCTGCACTTTCCAAGGCAGGTACCACAAGGTACTTGTGTTGTTAACTGTAATGCTGCTTTCTGAAATCTCCCTGGGGGCTAATGCTTGTGGGTGCTTATCTCCATTTTCTTATGTGCTGTAAAAATTGAGACAGAGGATCTCTAACCTGGGGCCAGGATCATGTGAGGAATTAGGTGTGTGTGTAAAGAGCAGCCTGGCTTGAGTTACTGAATCTGATGTGAGCTAATCTAGGCTGCTTTCTACTACACAATTTTTCTACACTTAAATTTATTGCAGATGAACAAATGTTTATAACACTCCCACATATTAATTATAAGAGAATAGATATTCTAAGTAACAATGGTGCCAACTGGGTACATTCCTAAGAAGATGGCAGGTCCTGAGGGTCAGTTTCATCTCCATGTTTTGGGCAAAGGAAAATGTACTTTCTACATTTTATGATCTAATGGCTAAATTCTGCCTTTAAAATCACCTGGGATCAAGTTTGAAGTATTTGCTACCTGCACAGGTATATAACTTTGGAAGATAATAATTGCACTATGACTCATGTCATAGTGAAAGGACTGTTTAAGTAACAGTGGCAACTGGAATGGATGGAAAGCCAGGCTTTCCAGGAAGCTGATATACTTTTAGCTGAGGGGTATTGGAAAAATGGGAGATTGGGTCCTTAGCAGCACTCTTGCCTGTTACACAGCCTATTGTCATCATGTACAGACTGGGAAGAACAGCTTGCCTCAGGTGTCTGGGCTGAGACAGACCTGGAACAGAGCAGCCTGTGAGTTCCAGTGGCACGGAGGAGGCAGCCCGGGCAGCGCTGGTGTCTCTGCGGGGTCTCCGCGAGCCTTCGCGCTGCTCCGGCCGGGCGTGCGGCTCTCCCGCCGGCTGCCGGTCCCGGGCTCTGCGGGCTGGTTTCAGCAGAGGGCACTCTGTTCCTAACGATAGAGGAGGCGCCTTCCCTTGCTGGTGAGAAACCTAAACAGATTGGAAAAGTTTCCAGTGCAACATATTTGGACAAACTCTTCATCGGTTATGTTTAGTTCACTGGAGCATATTTTTAACTTCAGTGGCAGGGATCAGAGCCCTTTCCCTACGTGCTGCTCATAGCGGACTCGACGAAAGCTTGGAACATCAGTGGAAGCCGTAGCGCAAAGGTAGAAGATTTTGGCGTTCCCGTTCAGCTTCTCGAAGCTCAGAGGGAGAACGAGAGCAAAGCTGTCGTACGAGACATATTCGCCAGATTTACAGTAGGAAACCTAAAATTATTGTAGAGGGCAGCATGATTAAAGACCTACTCGGTGTGCGAGCAGATTTGTAGCTGTATAGTGAGAGTTACTTGCAGATGAGACACAGGATGGTTGTGGTTTTGGAAGCTGCTTTGCATCAGATTCGGAGGCTGACTTCACGGTAGCTTTTGCCCCTCGGGGGAAGACGAACCACTTGGTCCCGGGCTGCCGGGGTCTCGGCCCCCGACATCGGAGCGTCGCCAGTGCCTCCGGGGGGGAGCGGGGGTGTGGGGAACGGGTTCGCTTGGCCGCCCGCCCGCTCTCGCTGGCCGGGAAGGCAGAGGCTGCGCGGGGGGTGCCGGGCGAGCCGCGGAGCGGGAGCCGGGCCGGGCCGGGCCCCGCGCCGCAGGTGGAGGCGCCCGGGCGCCTCCGGCCGGGGCCGGGCTGCGGCGGGCGGGCGGGGGCGTCCCGCTGCCAGCAGCCTGTAGGACCTTGGCTGAGGCGCGGCGGTGGGCTGGAGCCTGGCGTGAGGGAGGGGCCGCCGCTCGCGGGGCAGGATGCTGCATCCCCGGTGCCGTGACAGGCGAGGCTCTCCCGTGCGCCGGCGGTGCCCGGCCCGCTCCCCGCCGCCCTCCCGGCCCCGCTGCGCGCTGCCCGGCGCGCCGCACCAGGTGGGTGAGCTCGGCGGCCGCCCGGGGCGGGGCAGGGCAGCCCCCGACCCTCGGCCCCGAGCGGGCTCCCTCGGCGAGGGGAGGGGGGCGGCCGCGGTGCTGGGCGAGGGGCGCTCCGGAGGAGTCTCCGGGCGCTCCGGGAGCACAGCACCGGCACCTGGGAAATACCGGAGCCTGTGTGCTCGGCCGCTTGGGGCTCTCGGCAACGCCTGGACACGGGGGGAAAATAAGTCTTCTTTCTTTTATTGTCATAGTTGATACTTTTAAACGACAAAAGCATCCAGGAGTGCTAATGATTTTAGGACGGAGGGGAACTTTACGATTGTTTTGGAGGGAGGGAATAAAATGCTTCTTTCTGTAAGGAATCTTAATTATGTTCGGTTGAACAGGTGCAAGAGCTGTTTGGATAGATGGTTTTCCTTTGGGATGCCTGCTTTTTTACAAAGGAGTACTTTATTTGAAGGAGAAGTTTGAAGTCAATGTGCGATTTGGCAAACCTGTGGGGTGGTGGCTGAGGGGAAGGAGGGCTGTTCGTGTGTGTATTGGGGGTGCATGAAACTTGCACTGTTTTGAGATCACTCTGGTAGTGTATAGCCTAAGGCAATAAGGTGCATTGGCACAAGAAATTACCAGAATTAGTAATATTATTACATGGTGGGGTTTTTGGCAATTTTAAATTGACAAGCCCGTGCTGGCCTTGTAATTTTGATGATCATTAATTTGATGGATTTTTGGTTTTTTCTGAACTCTTCTTAAACCCTGATTGTTTAGTCTCTGAGCTTTCAAAGGCAGTGCAAATGACTGCTGAAATCCCGGGGCTGGGCTTTCATCTTTGAATGGTGAAAGTGCTGGAAAGTACATCAGGAGTTCTATGCTCCTCGGATTTTACATTTGAGAGATCAGAGTGGGAGGGGTTCTCAGTTTGATAAATTCTCCTCCGTGCAGGAAATAATCAAGCTTGTCCACTGTTGCCAGCTTCCCCGACCCTCTCCTCGTGGTCCTTTTCTGTGCCCTAACTGGAGCTGCCTCACCCTGCAGGCTGTGCTCATGGCATGCGCTGCGCGCCTGCCGCTCTGGCCAGCGCAGCACTGCGGTGTTTGCATTGCACTGCTTCCAGCGGCCGGCCCGCTTTGCTTTAGTCATTGAAATTCTGGCGGAGCCCACTTGATTTTGTTTGTAACTTGAAACAATTTCTCTCGGCAGAGCCCCAAGGCATGAGGATGGCCAGCCCTAAAGCCACTGGGCTGTCCTGGGAGATCACTTGGTTTGCTTTTGCTCTCTATGCTCACCTACAGGTAGGTAATGAACTTGTTGCTGTTGTCATTTCTGGTCCTGTATCAGGTGATCTTGCTGCACACTTTGCATTACTGTTTTAAACCAGAAAACTGCTGAAGGAGCTGCTCTGTAATTAAAAGTTTCCCAATGAGAACATTTTCCTTTCACCAGTCTTTCAAAGATATTCATGTGGGAAATAAATATTTTCTCTCCTGCCTAATATGCTCTAGCTGACTATACTGAAGGGTGACCAAAGGGAGATCTTTCCAGATGTGAAATGCCATGGGTCTTTCTAGGCAGCACAGCTGTTCTTTGCCCCTAGGAGTTTAAGCACCTGATAAATGTTAAGGTGCTGTAAGCAACAAGGGTTATAGAAATACCTCGGTGGAAACATCTAAAGCATTTGGAAGTGGGAAAGCAGGGAAGGTGGCCCAAAAAGGTCTTTGCTCCAAGTGTTCAATGAGTACAGGAACCATGGAGGAAAAATCATAGTTGCCATCTGATCTATTGCCTGACACGTGAGCCTAATCAGTTCCAAGAGGTGAGTATTTCAAGAAATATGGTGTGCTGGTGTGCTGCAGAGATGTTGTTACAGTATGTCATTCTCTATACTGATAGTTCCCACTGCACAAAATATTTCAAGGATTCTTCAGTCATAAATACACATAAATCCAATAAATCAGGAGAAAAAGATGGCTAAATAAACTGAGAATTATTTTTTTATAATAAATAGGAACTTTTTTTTTGAGGCATTGTAGTAGTTTTCAACAAAAAAGTAAATTCATTAAATAAAATCAGTGTTGTGTGCTGTTTGTACTATTGCAATGCTGAGAAGTGGAGACTGATGTGCTGGGCCATACATAAACATACATCCTGAAGAATTTTGAATTGAAGAACACTACAGCAGACTAAAGTAATATCAAAAGGAGTATGAAGAACTGAGGAGACTGTACTAGAGAGCTGATTAAGCTGTGGTCAGTTTATGGTGGATGTTGAGGTTCAAGGTAGTGGGAATGGGGCTCCCCTGCATCCTCAGTAGCACTGCTGAGTGCTGTGAGTGATTTGGCAGGTGATGAACATCTCTCTGTGGATATGCTTACAGCTAACTAGTGCACTGGTTACCTGAGTAAAGAACTTGCTATTAAAGTAAAAATTTGCATCTGTGTCAATTGTGCAGTAAAACAGTGTATTCAACGCATGTCTGAGCAGATAGGGCCACGGTGGGATCTGCTTTTTGCCTGCATGTTTCTTATACAAGGACATGTTACAGATTTGCTGAGCCTGTTCAGCTTGTATTTTTGTGTGAAAGCAGTTGAGTGATGCTGTAATAACCAGCCCTATAAAACACTCAGGAAATAGTTCATGGAGTTCCATTAATAGTTCTGTTTAAGATAAGAATAGAAGCTCAGAGAAGGGACATGTTAATTTTGGTTTTGTGCCTTTTGGTTATGAGGGGACCATTTTTTTGCTTTTAAAGTATTTTTCTTGTATTTTTTCTTTCACATTTTTCTTACTGCACAGCTGGAACCAGTAGTGGCATAGTTTCCTCTTCTCCACAAATGGTTTGGCATAGCTTCACTTGTCTCTTTATAATGAAAACAACCTAAACACATTGTAGTAATCAATTGGCTATTGTGAGTAGCTTTATGAACACTTCAATCCAGGTCAAATTTTATGGTCTTGATTGTCCTTTAAAATACTGTAATCTATTTGGCATATTTGAGTCATTAGCACTTAACCCCAATCTTGTAGGAGGCCTTTTTGCTCCTAAGTTTTAGGTGTTTTATCACAATTTTAGGCACATTAAAGATATTTTATATTACTTAACATAACATTTTTGGTATCCAATAACCATTAATTCTTTAATTGGTTGCTTGGGGCCATACTAAATGGACCACACACAGTCATTTTACCCTAATATTGTACCATAACTTCCACTTCTGTTATTTTTGGCTATTAAAGTGCTTATGTCTAGAGCTAATCAATTAGAAACAATTGGATGCTGGGCATGGTCACAAGTCTATGTTATATCACTTATGTGCAATTGATTAATTTCATCCTGCTTGAGGCAGGTATAGAATTAAAAAAAATGTCCATTTAAAAAGAATGTGGTGGAAATGTGGTAGGAATATAATGCAAAGAAAACTTTAACATGAGAAGTTGTGAAAAAGAGGTAGCTGTTCCTGAGAAGAAATGGAACTTAACTTTGGTTATAGGAGTCCTTTCTGATCCTTCACAGTGTGGTAATAAGCAG
The DNA here is from genome assembly GCF_031753505.1 of Anomalospiza imberbis. NCBI lineage: Eukaryota > Metazoa > Chordata > Aves > Passeriformes > Viduidae > Anomalospiza > Anomalospiza imberbis. The sequence goes on along the minus strand of NC_089693.1, from coordinate 9,443,527 downwards.
TGTGGTGTTTAGCTGGGCTCCAAAATTATCTCTGCCCTTGCAGATGTGCTGTGTCTCAAATTTGACAAAATTATTTTGTCAATGGCAAATTAGTTGCTATACTAGTAGGTAAATGAGGTTTCCTAGGATAACCCAGGGAATAGGTTACTCCTGAGCATTGTTGAGCTGCCTGATTGTTAAATCTGCTCTGTGACCAAGAGCAGTGGCATAAATCACTCAGGAAAAATCCCTTGTGGGTAAGGCTTGGCCATGTTCTTTTGCAAGTTCAGAGCCGACCTTTTCTTGTATGTGCCAATATAAATGAAATTAATGGAACTGCATTAATCTAAAGCCAGTGGTAATACAAGCAGATTACATATGTATGTTTTTCTTGAAAACAAACAAGACAACTTGCCTATCAAATGGTAGCAGCAACATGGAATAACTCATTGTTTCTAAAGATTTAAATGATGACTCTACCCAATGAAGTTACTGTATTCTACAGATTTTGTGTATTTGGGAATGTTAACTACATCCCTAGCCTTGAATTTATTGCTAAATATTGTTTAAAAGGCTCCTCATTTTTCCTCACATTGTAGCAGGAGAGCTATTAATTCTACAGATTTTAGGAGAAGGTTAAGCTAACAAAATAAAGTGTCCAAGTCCAGTTCTGCTGTTTTGAAGTGATCTCTTGAGTACACATTGCTTCATATTGGTAATTGAAAAGGCAGGATGTTCATCCTGGTAATCAACTCTTTCTTAACCTTGTGATGATATTTTATTACACCATTCAACTAGATGCTGTTATATTTGTTATGAAATGTATGTAGGACTGTATATAGTCCACTAACGGATTACTGGCAGGAAGAAATAATGGCTATCAGATTTGTATGGGCAAATATGTATCAAGAATTTTACACATGGATTCATTTTAGATTTATTCTCTGGTATGTTGTTTTCAAATCAGGAATACATTGATATTTTCTTAGGTTCTGATAGTCCAAATTAAACCCTCTACAAGTTAGTGCATTTTGTCTCCAAAGACCATGGTGTTGGTAATGTGTGCAGAGGGAGTAACAGCAAAGACACCATGTCTGGATATTTAAGCAGCATTAAGTCTTGGTTTCTTTGGAAGGGAAAGTTTCATAGGTCGTATATTCATTCAATAAACTGTTGGTTGCTTCCATGATTTATGTTCCTGCAATCCCTGCCTGCATTATGGTCTTTTCTAACTATCTGTGATATTTTGGAAATGAAGGATATACATACTGAAAACATTATTGTCTTCAAAATGATTCTGCCATAACCAATCTGCCAAAAACTACCAACATAGTAAATGTCTTTAAGGCTGAGCTGTGCAAGGCCAAAAATCTGATGTCCATTATATGACATAGTGGACTTGGAGACCATCTTTGTGGAAAACCTTTGGATTATTGTTTTACAGTCACTCAGTGTATTGCACACTGATGTCCAGAAAATAGATTGAGCTACATGCCATACAACATTCTTAAGTCTCCAGTAACCTTGATCAGAAATATCAGGGTGAGATTGGAAAGTCCCGAGTTAAACCTGAAGCAGTGTTCTGTTTCTGTAGGCAGGTGGCAATTCTGCACCCATCTGGAGTTTTGCCATCAGCCTCAAAAGGCCTGTGGTTTTATTCTTAGTGTGATGATTGAGTTGCTGCTTCTAAAGACAAATAACACATCTGAGACTCTGTACAAGTACTCTGACTTAAAATATTCATTGCTATTGACAAGGCTGCAACTTAGTGACTGCATTACCAGAAAACTTATGCTTAAGTTTCTGAATGTGCTTTAAATTTATGACTGATAATGATTGCTCAGCCAGTGCTCATAGAATCTGAACTGCTGTTACCCCTAGTTTACAATCCAATAGTGGAATTGCCTGAACAGTTGATGTTTCTTGTGACTTGAGACACAAACTATGTATGAATAATTACTTTATAAATGTGTCATAAAAAATTAAAGTCAGCTGTGGGATAGGACCAAGAGTACAGATGTCATCAATGAAGGCACCCCTTTACTATCTAAGTTATTCATTATGATAATTTCTCATGAAGTTACACTGAAAGTTGGACAGAAGTTCTCAGATAAGTTGTGTGTAGAGCTGCATATTTTTGTTTCCAAAACCAGGTATTCAAGAATCTTGAGACTTAGAGGAGCCTCAAGAGTAGGAATAATTTCTAAAAACTGCCAGTGGCTTCTAATTTCTCTTGAAAGAGTAGTCAAGAAATGAAGGAATGGCTCTAGGATGATCTTTGGTTTAGAAGACACTTGAATGCTTAGTCACTGATAATTACTCGTTCAGATCTGCTCGGTGCAGCTGCATCCCTCACATTCCTTACCAAACTGGAGCATAAACAGCACTGAGGTGGTAGATTTGCACAGTGCACCAAATTCCGTTCCTGCCTTTGCATCACAGAAAATGTACATGATTGATTGTACTGATATTAAAGCTCTTACTCTTCATCCAGAATTCAAGATTTAGCCATCCAATATAATGCATTTTGCTTCAAAAGAACATACATTTTAAAATCAGAGTTCTTTTTATTTGCTGTTACTTCTATAACCTGTAGGCTCACATATTTGTCTTTATATTCAGTTTTTGTGGTTGAAGCTTTTCTTTAAACATTTCTCCATGCTTGCCTGAATCCCCAGGAGCTCCAATATGGCTTGCGGTAAAGTAGTAAAGTGAATTCAGTGATAGTGGAAGCAGATTCATAATCACACATCTACAGTTGTTGGCGTTGTAAGTCTACGAAAGAAATCTCAGGTATAACTTCTATCATATTGTGCAGATGTTGTACTTTAGTCAAATCCATGTGTTTGTGCAGTTTTATACAGTTAACAATACTGATGATAATTCTGTGGCTGTGCACAATCCAACACAGTCACACCTGAACAATTCCAGTGTCATTCTTATTAGGTAAAATCTCTGCAAAACAGGGACAGTTTGTGCACGGTGAAAGAATGGGTTTGTTTTTGAAGTACAGATTGATAGCAAGCACAACATTCCAGAGGGGACACTGGATATAGCCATGGCAATTCCAGAGAATGCTGAGTCCCACACAGGAACTGTACAGCACTGCAGTTCTGATGTGCTCCATGCACTCACTTTATTGTCAGTGATAGACAATAACTCCTTTAGGTTTTGAAATCATGCACATAACTTCCTTTCCTGTACGGGAAGAACTTGATATTAGCTGAAGACTATAGACTGTCAAGTGCCCTTGCATTTAAGGGGCATATTTTCAAAATTCCCTCACTTCAACTTGTAGGAGGAAGGACAGTTCTGTGAACTCCTTTTCGAATGATGACAGCCATACAAGAGCACTGAATTAATGCAGATAGAGCAGTGTTTTCAGAAGGGTTTGTGGAGTCTTTGTTTTGATGACTTTCAGTAAGACCTGAGATGTTAAACACAAACACTGTTAAGTACTCAATTGCCTTGGTAAATGCTTAGCTGGATTTCTCAAAACAAGGTAAATTTCAATTAACCTAACGGGTGCCAGGCATTAGGTGCCTTAGGCACTTCTAAAAAGTCTGGCTTATTTTTCATCATATTTAGCTGATTAAACCAAATTTTTCACCCTAAAAATTCTTTTGAAATAATAGGTTTCTGGTGTGTGAATTCTAGTACTCAAGTGCATATTTGATAATACTTGAGAAGTGCAAGTACGAGAGTCATGTGTTTATAAAGAGAGGGCAGTTTTTGAGAACTTGGCCTAACAAATCCCTTCCAGACAGCATATTACATAAAGTGTTTAGCAACAATGTTATTTCTGTTTCTAATTTTGTATTTATTAGATTTAACATCATTATGGAGGGAAAATGAGAACAATGTTTTCAGACTGTTTTGAGAAATGTGGTTTCCAAGAATTGTCAGTTTGTCATGCTTCTGGATGCACTAGAAACACAGTGAATTCAAGTTAGCTCAACAAAATTGTGAAGCAATATTAAAACTGCATTTATGAGTGCAGTTACTAGATTGTTGCTGTATCTTCATGGTTGTCATTGGTGTCCTGGTGGGAGGTCCCAACTGCTTAATGAGACTGATTTGTAGCATTAAATAAGTGGAACGTTTGTTTATATGTTGAAACATATATTTCTGTGTTTATGTAATGGTGTTTTTTTCTGTCATCAGGTGCTTTGCCAAAAAATTGAAGCTGCTTAAAATTTATAGGATGATGTCTCCTGTTAGTGCATGCAAGCAAAACCAGGCAACATTTACAGTGTATTTGTGAAAGGACTTATAGGGGCTCACTGCATGGTAAACCAAGGTGTAGAGGAGAGTTTTAGTTGCCTGATCTCCTGCCTTTTGGAAGCAATGAATAAGGTGACATGGACACACCTGCACTGCTGCAGAATGTGAAGAGTGAGGGATTGTGTTTCTTCAGTCTCTGGCAATAAGTGTTTCCTGGCATGCACCTTGCTGAAGCTCTGAGAAGATTGCAGGAACTGGCTTTATTCCCAGCTGGCTGACTCAGCAAGAAATTAACTAACTCCAACCCCCCCTGTTTTTGTTGCAATTTCCCTGCTTATGTAAGTGGCTGTTCCAGGCTATCTGCTGGGATGGAGAAGTGTGAAGAGACAGGTACTGGTTCTGATTAATTTTGATTTGCCTCTTCTGGTGGACATTTTCTTTTCTTTATGACTACTGCAGCCTCTTATAGTGTAGCAGTGGTGTGGAAGCAGAAGGCTGAACAAGTTCAGTGCTCTCTGTGGATGTACAACAAAAGAAATATGCTAATATATAATTTGTCTTCTTCTCCTGAGAGTCTTCTCTTATTAGATGTTTTCAGGGTCTCATTACTCATTTGGTGTTTTGTTTTCTTGAGTCTTCAAATACTTTTAAACCATTCCCTGGTTGAGTAACATGGATGTTGGCTGAAAAACCCAATAGCACAGTAGTGTGGAGTATTGTCTGCCTGCTAGGCAATATCCTTGCTGCAAACTGCCAGGTACATGTGGCACATTGTGGATTCTTTCAGCTGATCTCATCAGCACTTCTGTTGAAAGCAGGACAGAGAATGCATCTATCCCTAGAGAGATGGGCTGTGTGTGCTTTATGCTACGTTGGGGATTTTGCTAAAGCCACTAACTGATAAGACTGCTTGAACAGGCCCTGGTTTTGTCCCCTTATTTTATAACTTTATTTGAATGAATATAAGGTGCTTTATGCGACTGAAAAATTATGTGTTTCCTCTAGACTGGTGATTCTCAGATAAGTCTTTTCACTTTTAACTGCAGCTAACAGTGCTAACTGAATGTTAGGAAATACTTTGAAAGGGAGGTGTAAGACAAAGCAAAGAGTGCCATCCTTTCACTGTAGGAATTCCTGGTTTGCCTGTGCTGGTGCACTGTATACAGCTCAAATCCCTTTATAAATGGGGTGGAAAGGTTAGGCAGGAATCAGCTGGCAACTTCTTTCTTTCAGTGAAAGAACTGAGTGCCTTTAAGTAAAACTACAAGGTGGAGATTGAAAACAATGAAGTGGGGCTTTCTCCCATGTAATGATTATGATATTTGGCACTCCTTCCCATACTTTTTGAGTAGAAGGTTACGTGGATGTCAGGGGAGACAGGATGAGTACTGGGAAGATCCACTTCAGTACTATACAGATGAACCCCAGCAGGCTGGAAAGGTGAGTCCAGGAAAGTATTGCAGCATTCTTGCTCCGGACATGGTTTTTTGGGTGTCCAGTTATGGGCTGCTGTTGGAAGCTGATAGACTGGATGGTTCCCTGGTCTGAATCAGTTCAGCTGTTCTTAGGTCATTTTGGTGTTCCTCGGGCAACACTTGAGTATCATTGAACTGGAACCAGCTCTAGATTTATGTCACTTATGAACATCACTTAAAAATGAACAAAGAAATACATGCTCCAAACTCCAGGAGTATCTGGACAATTGTCCTGGACATGGGAACGTGTTCTAAACCTAAATGGATGCCTCCATTCTGAACTTCTTTGTGTCTGCTGGGAATATTTTTTATTTTTATATTGTTATTATTTTTTTTTTCATGCAAACATTTTTAGGCTGTTTCTGATATATTTTCAAATGCTAGAATTTTAGAATGATTTTTCAAGTATGCAAGGAAAGTCAGGCTTAATTACTGGAATAGCTTCTTGTTTTTAAACAAACACTAGTATTTTCTTGAGGAAGATGAATAAACAGCTTCTGATGGCTTAGCATAAGTTCCACTTCCATTATGTGATCAGTCCTTCTGTAAAGCACAAATATTCCACACATTTTCCCTGCATGAGAGAGCACTTGCCTTCCCCTCAGTGTAAAACTGCACACCCAAATGCTTTTCCCGTTTCCTTTTCCTCTCTCTTCCAGTTAAATTTGGAACACAATAGGTTGGTTAAAACTATAAGGAAAACCTCCAGAATGCTGTCTTAACATATGGGGTTTTACCATGCAGCTGTTTGTCTTCTGCTAGGAGGGAACTATAAATGTATTTTTAATGCCAGGAGCTGGGCTTAAAATGCCATTAGTTATCTGGTGGGAATAGATTTGAAAATTAGTAAGCAATTAGATCAGTGGGCAAATACATTTTACTTAATGTTGTAAGTCTCATGGGCCTTTCCAATATCCTATTAGCATCACCTGTTCTTAACACCCAACCTTTTAAAGCTTTTCCTTTATGCAATGTGACAATAAAAGGGAAAATTTTGTTTAACTCATAAATAAAAATTAATAATTTAATTTTAATTTAAAAAACCCAACTTGCATGGTTTCTCCAAGGGAAACAGAGATGTTCTCAGAACACTAAGCTTTTCTTGGAGAAAAATTCTTCCTGTAGATAACCATCTCGAGAAGGGCCTTAGTTGGGATAACAAAACATGTGGGTTTTGTTCTGATCTTTTGAACTTGCTTGAATTATGTCCTTAGCAGACATCAGTGATGCATTTATTTGCAATTGCTTATTTTTATTGCTGAATTTAGATCTCTGTGAGCCATCTGTAATGTGTCACATAGACGCCACTTTTTAGAAATGGGGGAAATGTAGGAATGATAAACTTTCTTTTTTACTATTTCAAATGTTACGGCCAGTCTTTGAGAATACTGAGGAAAAGACCTACTCCTCTTCACCTGTACTGTTGAGTGTCTTATTTCTTGTCTGCCAAAAGCTCACTTTAAATCGGTGGTAGTATGAGGGCTCTTGCACTCCAAGCTCTACAAGATTTTGGTTCTGAAAAAGATCCTTCATGAGATTCCTGTGCCACAAGTGAGACCTTATTTTGAAAATGCAGGCTTTCTACTTCACCAGTACAGCATTCTGCATTTGAGTAACAAGTGAAGTCTGCAGGCACTTTGCCTGAGACATCAGTGGGAGTTTTTCTGGAGGAGGACCTGCCCATAGGAAGCAAACTGAGGCTGAATTTTAGTAGTGCTAACTACTTGGCCATCATGTTTCCTGTAGTGTGGTGTGAATCAGTCCATCTCTTCATCATATAGCTGTTAAGGCTTTTAAAAGTGGTGCCTGCAGCTGTTTTCTTGAAAAAATGGCTGTATTTTTTTCTCTGGGAAAAAAAAAAACACACAACAAACCAAAAAACAACAGAAATAATAAAGATAATTTTCCTGTTGCTTATAAACCTTGCAAGAGTTGAAGTGACTTCCTTTTTTGTTACAAGTCACTTTTTTATTTTGTGTCACTGAAACCATTTCATCAGGTGTTATGGTTCCATCCCTGCTGGCAGGAGTTCCTCTGAACTGCTGTAGAGGCGAACATCAAAATTGATCCTTAGAGCATGTGCATTGTTTTTCAGGAGAACTGAAGCTGAATGTTGAAATTCATTTTTTAAAAGCTAATGCAGCTTTTTGCTGGAATTATTATCTTCAGAAGATGTCTCTGAACCTTTTAAGGGGTTGCAGTCTCCACTGCATGGTGCAGTTCTGAGAGTGAAAAGAGGGAGACACGAGTACACCACCAGTGAGGAAGACAGAGCTGATTTCTACATGTAGCAGCATTTTGTCTGTGCAGATGAAAATTGACATCATGGTGTAGGAATGTTGACAGTGTTTTGCATTTTGCTAGCTGCACTTACTGGAAAGCATGTGTTTCAAAGGGAGTTTTCAATTTTTATAAGTCTTTGCTTCCATATTAGCCCAGTCTTATTTTGAATGTAGACTTGAGCTATGAATAACATTTAACTCATGGAGTAAGATTCCTCTGGCACAAAATGTGAATGAATAATGCAAATATTAACTAGTGATGTGCATGTCTGGGTCAGAATATTCAAAGCCAACCTTTAGGTTCCACTGTTACCACTCAACATTGTCTTACTCTGAGAGTAAGGATGCTGAGTTTGGATGATCTTGTCTTAAGAAGAGCTCCACTAAGTGTGGAGAAAGCTTAGCTGACTGCACAAAACCAACCCTTTGGCTGGGGGAAGTTTCCACTAAATGTGGTTTCTTAGTTCCAGATGGGTCTGTGAAAGAAGTGAGCTGAGAAGTGAAGAAAAAAGACTAGCAGCAATGAAAAAGTGACACTAGCTCTTCATCTGGAGAATAATCATTCAGATAAAATTGGCAAAATTCAATTAGATTATCTTTCAGTAATGGGATGGCCTCTATCTTTGACATTCATAATCCAATTAATTTTCCCAGAGTTATATATTATGTAGAAAGTTGGCAACCCAAGTTTCCCATGTCATCAACTTTGTCCAGTCTCTTGAGAGTTTTTTTAAGTGCAACATCCTTGCACCTGCTAGTTCTTTCCCAGCTCTTCCCAAAATCAGGCTGCTCTGAACACTTTCATGGATTTATTCCACATTACCAAAGCAATTTACTGACTTCAGTAATGGGATTCCCCAGCTGATAGGAGACAGGTCCAGTTTCATTAACCTGTTCTTATGATGAAGGACCCAATTCTTTTTTCAGTGGCTGGGATAGATGGATTTGAAAGAGTTAGATGTCAGTATTCTGAGAAATTACATCTGCATCTTTAGGTGAATTCAAAAGCACAGAATACCTGTCAAAGAGTCTATTCCTGTACCTGCAGAGAAAAGTTATCACTTTTTTTCATGAAGAGCATTTAAAAACCCTAGAAAAGTACAACTCTCTGCTTCAGGTGTGCCATGTCTCAATTCTCTGCGGAAATTTTAAATTTTGTTCCTATGTGTACGCTCTATGGAAATACATGCATGTGTAGCATATGTGATTGCACTAACAAAGTCTCAGGAAAACTGAGATTGTCTTCAGCTGAATTTTAGTCTGAATTAAGTGTTAGAAAGCTGCAAGTTCCTGATGGGCTCTTCCCTATATATAAGTTACAGTGCTGCTGCATAAAACGATGATTTACCTACCCCAGCCTTATCTTTAGTTGAGAAATTAGACACAATCAGAGCTTTTTTCACAGCTGAATAAGATTATGAGGTGAGAAAAATGAGGAATGATGCTTCATGTTGAAGGGTGATGCATTTTGCTAGCCTGAATACCTGCTCTGGGACTTGCAGTGGCATGATAAGTTTTGTAAAATAGAGGCCTGCTTGCATGATTTTGTGTTGGAATTGTCTCTTTTAATAAAGTAGCTTAGGAAAAAAAAAAAAATCCTGTTCAGAGCTGCATCATTAGCACCAGATAGGTCAGAAATAATGTATGGAGCATCTGAGAAGAAATACAATTTGGATTTCTTGGAACATTCTTGATTCCAATGGATCTTGCTTTCAGCAACTCTTTACTCTGTGCAGAGATTTGTGTTGAATTTGTCCAGTTCTCCTCATTGATACTTGTTCTGTTCAGCTTTTAAAATGCTGGTGTAGCTGACCTGTGTCTGTTGCTCTTTTTGGAGAGCTGCCCTAGCAGTGCAGTTCCTGTGGCTGTCAGGACCAGAGGATCTCTGCTGCAGAAGGGATTTTTCCCTCTGGATTTTCATGAGGGCTGGTGAGGCTCAGCTGCTCCCCAAGGCTCTGGAGCTGCACGGGGCTCTCAGTGGGCTCAGTCCTGGCTGCTCCGAAGGGCACACAAGAGCTCCTGGTTTTCAGAGGCATGTGAGCTGAATTGCAAGGCTCTCACCTAGCTGATGTTTTCCTACATCTTGGTAATGTTTATTCTATATTTTTTTATTTACCAACTGCAAAAAATGTGATGATTAGTCTTAATATTTCATCAGAACATTTCCACATAACCAGCTGTATTTCAAATATATCTCAAGTGTTCAATTATTAATTGTCATGATACCTACCTATGACTTTTATTGTTTATTTCTAGAATCTGATTTCAAGTACAGCAAGAACTGTACAAGCTTTATTGTTAGGGGTGAAATTTAAACTTTATTGGGATTAAGTGTTTAATAGTATAATTTGCTGCATATGTTGCAAATACAAACTGCTATGAATAGATCCTCTGTAAAAAAAATCATTTGATATGTTATGTATGGACTTAAATCCAATATGTTGTTGTCTTTAACTGAAGGAAATTATAAGAAGAGATTTACAGAGGAGGGTTTATTCTATTAACTTTAATTTTTTAAAAACTTTCCTCAACTGTTGAATTTGATTTCTGTATTTTGACTTTGTTTAAAATGTGCTGTACATAACTTCCTCTGTTCCTTGAATATTATTCTGAAAATAGTACAAATTGGCTGGTTTTCATCTACATGAGAAGAGAAAAATATAATTAGTAGCAATAGGTGGATTATTTATTTAACTGGGGTGCCCTGATTTTCTATTTGTCCACTCACAGTAGACATGAGGATTTAAGCACAAGGTTTCCTGTTACATTGCTAGATTTTTTAAAGATATAATTTCTATACCTTGTAAAGAACTGTGGGGGAGACCCTCCCTTTCCTACGTGTCTTTGGCCCCCAGCCTCCCAGGAAGTAGTGGTACAGGACACACTGATTTAGAATAGGTATTGGTTTGGATTCTTACAACTTTTAGGTAATTTGGAATGACTCCATGTTTGTAAATGGCAGAAATGAAGAGTTTTGGACTGTTTTGAGATTTAGAGACCATATTAAATCTTCTTGGCCTAGAACTTTTGACTGGAGGCTTAATTATTGTCCCACACTTCCTTTTAAAGTGTGTAGCTGCTTCTTTGAGGGTTTTATATAAGTAGGTAATCAGGGTTTTTCTTTTTTTTTTATGGTTGTATTTTTTAGTAGTATAATTTGCAGTCAGTACCTTTGTTATTAAAGCTGGGGCAGTGCAAAATGTGGGAAATCACTGCTTGCATTATCTCAACTTGAAGAATGAAAAATCATACAGGGAAGGGATAAGTCTCATTCAGTCATTTTTGAATGGCTTTCTGCAAGAGGGCAAAAAATTTCAGACCTTCTGCAATGTGTAGGATTTCCTTCAGCCTTTCCACCAGGAACTATAAAAAGGTTGCATAAAGACACAGAATAATTACAGCCTGAGTCAGGCCAGCAAGTTGGCTTTTTTCACTATAATCACAATAAAAGAACATCTATCTTGGCCAAAAGAACTGGGCTCTGAAATAGAGATGTTCTGGACTGATGATTCCAAGTGCAGCCAATCTTGCAGATAAATACACAGGTTAAGATTTATATGTGGATCTTGTTATTTAAAATGGTTGCTGTTTAGGCTTCTTATAATGGCATTTTACTCTGTGTAGGGTGCAGAGGAGACCAGGACTGTAAATCGTGCAAATGAAAATAGGAATACTGCCACAGATAACTCCAGCATGGCTTAACAGAGAGACTCTTATTGTTTTCAATTTGCAAAGCAGTGAAGAAAAGGATGTGAAGAAATGTATAATTATGCAGGATAAGAATAGATCAACTGAATCAGTAAGGTCACAGTATTTCACACCACTGCGAGTTCACCAGATTGTGAAGGTTCCAGCTTCAGTAGTTTCTAATGTTGTGGTTGTCTTTAGTCTGAGAAGTTATAGATGTATAGGGCAAAAGGAATCTTCTGCAATTAAATAAAAGGGCAGATGAATTTATTTCCCTCCCTTTGCACAGTCCATTGTTCTTGGATTCTGTCTGTATTTTGAAAAGTCTTAGAATGCTAAAGACAAACATATGAGACTCTGGAACCATGCTAAAGCTTTAGATACTGAGCTGTTAGGGTTGGCCTCCGAGCTCACATTAGCTTGTACTGGCAAACTAAGAGCTGACTGTGGATAAGAAAATTCAGGGGAGGTTATTGCCACAGATCCTTCCAAAAGTGCTCAGGAATAGTTGAAAAATATTCTGTAGGAATAGTGCCCCTCTGTAAATCTTTAATTTTAAACTATTCTGTCAAGAATTCTGTCTAACCTTAAGTGCAAATGGTAGTGGTAAAAGAGCAGCTGCTAGATACACAAGAGTAGATGATCTTGCACCACTGGTTAGACATGAAGCATGTGCTGGGGACTCCACATTTCCCCTGGACATGAAGCACGTGCTGGGGACTCCACATTTCCCCTGGCCCTTGCTGACTTAAAAGTAGTGAGCAGAGTATCCCATGTCCTACAAGAGGCATGACAGTTCTTCAGAAGACAAGTTCAAGGAGAGAACCCAAGATTACATGTACTCTTTTAGAATTCAGTATATAAAAGCTGCCTTTGAAAAGCTTTTCCTTAGTAGTCATTGTACTTCTGAGCAAAATAGTGATGTTTTCCACTTGGCTGGAGCAGGAGAGGCCGAATGAGTGGTCTTTAAAGGATGTCCATGGCACTTAGAGCTGATTGCTCATTTTGCATGCAAGGTAAATGTGTTAAGAGAATTGATTGTACCGGCAGCAACAATGAGTCAGTCCCTCCACAGCCTTTACTGTTCAATCAGGAGGATTTTTCAGTAGCTTAACTACAGTCTCTGCTTTGTATGCAGTTGTGGATCTCTAAGTTTCAGCTGCTGGTAGGTTCAGTGAAATGCCAGTAACTTGGTACCTGCTGAAAAGTTATCGCTTCCTCCAGTTAGCTTCTTCAAACTGCTGGTAAAGAGAAGGAAATGACCATTTATCCTACTATGCATCTGCTATGCCATCAGGAACTCCAGAGTGATATTCCGGAGTAAAATTATTCTGTTAAATTTCCTGTAGAAAGACAATCATAATTGGAAAGCAGTGCATGACTTATGACATGTCTCAGTTCATCTGTCCTGGGAACTATCCATTGTACATACACATCTGCTTCTGTACACCCACACAGGATGGGAAGATATTCCTCCACAGGAAGGTCTTCCGTTCCCTCAGAATGCAGGTGGTATGTATTGGCAAATCCGTGTTGTGGACGTGGGGGCCAAGTTCCCAGAGCAGTGCACACAGAGAGAGGGAATTCACTCAGCTGCTGGAATGAGAATACAAGACGAGTGAGCAGGAATACATCACAGGGCCCATCTGTCCGTGCTCCTTCTGTGATAACTGTTTCACTCCTCCCAGCTACTTGTTGCATTTGAAATATTGACCATTAGAAGACTAAAATTACTGTATAATGAGATCTGTCACAAGGAAGACACTTGGTGCTTAAAATATTTAAAGAAAATGCTGAGCACTTAATAGGGCATCATACATTTTTAAATTCCAAAACTAGACAATGTCTTGCCTTTGAATTATAGGTGTTCCTGAGTGTTGTCCATTTTTTATCCTTTATTTCTTCATTGAATGCCTTTCTGTAATCACTTGGATCATTTTAAAATTGCTTAACAAAATTTCTTTGCTGGACATGGAAAATGGGTGATAAAGTTGTAGTGTTGAAACTACCCTGATTAGAGCAGGCACCCTGTTTGGAATTAGCAGTTTCTATTTTCATTTTATGTCTGACTTGCTCAGCTGTGTCTTTTAACATTTCAGCAATTCTGGTTCGTTCAGAGGATTTATTTCATTCTTTCCAGCAGCAGGGCCTGTGTTTATCTTTTCTCACCTCAGTGAGAGCCCTTTCCCCTTCACCGTATCAGTCCTCCAGCATTACTGTACACATTGTAGAGAAGAATAAAAATGAGTCATTAAACTAATGACCATTAGTCTTAACAGCTGTCAGTGAACAGATGCCTGCAGTGCCTGTCATGTGAGCTTTTAATTGCTCTGGGGTTTGCTGCTAAAGCAGAGTAATCTAAGTAGTGGCTTATTAGTGAGCATACATGTGAAATGCTGTCAGTTAATGCTGGTTAATGAGTTGTGACCAGGAAGGGAACAATCTTCAGATTAATGGTATGTCCTCTCACACAGTTGCATTGTTTGGTTTTTGTTCAGCTATTGAACCTTTTTCTAGTTAGCATTTAATTTTTAATGCTGCATAGTGTCTGGCTCAGTACAACATACAGTTAAAACTTTGCTCTGCTTGAGATGCTTTCACTGGCAAGAGAGAAAGATGAAATATTCTTGAACAACCACCCTTTCTCCCTTGCAAAAAGGGAGAGGAAGCTGAAAAATGGATGGATCATAAATATCAAGACTGGCATCACTGGACTGAAGGAATAGTTGAGCTGAGATTTAAATGCAGCTAAATTAGAGTGCTTGGAGAAATGAGTTGCAGTGTTTGAACAGTGGGCCTCAGTCTGGGAAACCATTTCAGCAGTAGCACATCAGGTGGGAATGATGATGCTGGAAGTCACTGTCAATAGTGTCAAAGTGGCAGACAAATGGTAAGACAAAAGTAATTTCTTAAGGAGAAATGGTTTACTATGAAGTAGCATGCTTTGCCTCATGGTTGGTGTATCAGAATTCCTGACACCAGTAAAGCACAAAAAGCTTAAAACCATTAAAGTATTTGCAGAAATGTATTTGAGACTTAGGAAGTGTGTGCCATGAACAGTTTCTTTTGGGAATTTTTTTAAAATCGTGCTGAAACAGGTGTGCACACGTGGAGGGCGTTTGGCTGAAAGGCATTCACCTCATGTGCCTTATTAATAGCCTTAAACCAACATTCCTACAGCAGAACCATGACCATTTAACTGCTTCCTTATTGTGAAAATGTGCCTGACCAACTCAGTGTGCAAGGCTGCTCAGTCCATAAACCCTGCAAAGGGACTTATTGCAATGGAGAAAGAAGAGTAGACAAAGAACTGGGTTAATATCTCGAAAATTATCAGAAGTAGTGGAAAACTAACAGTGGAAAAATCACATTTTCCTCACCATATGTTAAATGCATTTGTGTGCTGAGCTGTTGGAAATGCTAAGTGAGCCTGGGAGTGAACATCTGGCTGTGGCATTTCTCTGCAGTCTGGTTTCTTCCAGGTGAGAGAGGATTCATCAGCTAGAGGTAACAGGGAGGAGAACCACTTTGGATATTTACACTCTCATTCAGGGTGGTCTGTCTTTGTAAGTAGAATTTTGGGATACACCCCCTCTGCAGCCCCTCCTTAAAGAAATGTTGATAAGATGGTAGATGGTGCTCCTGGTGCTCTGCTGAGAAAGGTGGATGAAGAGCAGTGTTAGCCAAGCTCTCCTGTGGCACCCACAGGACTATTCAGTCATTGAGAAGCTTTTTGATGTCAGATATTGATTATCAGAAGCTTTCTATCTTCCTGATCTGTCCAAGTTGCTTAGTTGCATGCTCTTTGGCTTCTCCTACTTGATTTTTGGGCTGTTTGATCTTAGAGTTGTGCAAAAGATGTATTTTCCTGCTGAGAAAATATTCCAGTTCTTGGTGGCTGAGAGTTTGCCTGTTTCCAGGTCAGTTTCTATGATGAGAATTTGTAGTCATTTACAGTAGCAGAGCAATTCCATCCGTTTCTTCTGCCTCTTTAGTTCATGATAAACACCACACTGCTGCTGATGATAACAGTGTATAAACAGTATGCAATGAGGAAAAATTACTAGTGCTAGGGCAGCCTTTTCTGGGGGATGAATACTTGCCAATTTGTCCCTGCCACCTGAAGCAGATGTACAGATATTGAGGGTGGGGAGAAAGCTCTCTGTCACGAGCAGTGAAAGACATGGTAGTGCCCTGCCATATATGAGAGAGTCACTGTTCAGGTGTCCTCACATGACAAAAGTCTCTGGTTTTAATTGCACCCATGAACAGCTTTAATGCTAAAATCTTCAGCATTTAGCTCTGTAGTGTATAGTGGTTTAGGATTCTTTTTTTTCCCCCTAAGTGCCGTGGTTTTAATGCCATTCCATCACCCCACACATTTCCCTTCTTTGTGTTTTCATTATGCAACAGGAATTCTCTTAAAAATCTGGATCCACCACTAGTTCTAGCAGGTGTTTGGCTTCTGAGTGCCAGAGCTTTTTTCTTCACGCAGCTTATGGATGAGAATTTCACTGCCCTTAGGCACAATTTCAACTGAAGTATATGAAAAGAGTGTTACTGTGTCAGTTCAAATTATATCACTATTAAAGAAAAAACTCAAAAGGAAATTAAATATAAATAATCATACTAACATAACATAACATTAATAACATTAAGGTTATAATTTAAATTAAAAAGAATTGGGAAAATCTGAGTCAGAAATCCCAGACTCTCCTGAGAGCAGCCATTGTAAATGAGGATATTGACAACTTTGAGTCACACAATATGTCTTGATGAATAGTACAATAATACTGGAGTATATAAGAACTAAGTTTATTTCTTAGTTCGGCATAATATCCTGTGTGGGAGCTAAGTATTGTGTGCAGTCTTGCATTCCCTCACCCTTATCCTGTTTATCTGATGGTGGTAACACTCTTTTGCTGTGCCCACAGTGTCCTAGGTCCCATTTTGCTCACATATAAATATACAAATTGCTACCACTTGTATTGCCTTCCTTGGGGTGTTGAGACCTGCATGAAGAAAAGTTGGTCATATGTAGTGGAAGGTATTTTTCCTTAAATCCTGAATCCTTCTGTCACACCAGTGTGGACATGCCACTGTGGCCAGGTGAAAACAGAGACATTTTAAAAATGCTGTGCAGAATTGTTAACAAAATGGTGCCATGATGTTTCACCTGCCCAGAATTTTCGCTTTACGTTAGTTTTTAGGAGGATTTTTGTTTAACTGCAACTTTTGGTTACCTGGGAGCATTCACACCTTCCTTGTGACCTTTCTTCAGCATTATTAGAGTAGCTATCCAGTCTGGATACTGGGAAAGGCAACGAGGAGGAATTAATTTATTAGAAAAGGCTGATTTTAGTCTTGCAAGCCAATCAGGTGCTGTTTATCTCACTAGGAAAAGATTAGGCTTCTATAGCTTCTTGCTCTTATTATGAGGTCTCTATTCATCAATATTTTGTGGTGTTATTGAGTAATTCTGAGGTCTTTGTTAATGCTTGGCCTGCCAAAGCTACTAGAGTGTCTTGGCCCTTCATGGTGGAGGCTTCTTCCACCCATTAAGGAATGGCCCTGTATCCTTTCTTATTTTGTTTTGTTCTTTCCTTTATTCCTTAAGCAATGTGAATCTTCAGTGCATGTGTTGATTTGTTGAGCTTTATAATCCAGCTGCTTCTGACAGCAATCCTGCATAGCCTATTCTTATTCCTTGCCTTTTGTAAAGAAATCTGCAGTTCCTCAAAGATGATGTTCCCAGTCTCCTCCAGTTTGTAACTGGACCTATAACAGGGATCACAGACAAGCAGGGCTGTCAGTTTCCTGCAAAGGAGTGCAGTTGTCAGCAGCTTGTCAGTTTAAAAACAAAAAAATCCTTCCCACGTGGTGTTCATGATAAAGGGCACTAACAAAATGTCCTGGATTTGGCTGCAGGGAGTTAATTTTCCACCTGGTAGCTGGTATAGTGCTGTATTATGGATTTAGGACGAGAATAACGGTGTTTTGGTTGTTGCTGAGCAGTGCTTTCACTAAGTTGAGGGCTTTCCATCTTCTTACACTGTCCTGCCAGCCAGGAGGCTGCACAAGAAACTGGGAGAAGGCACAGCCAGGACAGGTGAGTCCCAGTGGCCACTGGGATGTCCCATGCTGGGTGGGAGCAAACTGAACAATGAAACTGGAAAATGGACCAGGGGTGGGTGGCTGATGCTCAGGGACTGGCTGGCCATCAGTCAGCAAATGCAGAGCAGTTGCACTGGGCACCCCTTGTTTAGTACTTTTTTTAATCTTTTTTTTTTTTTTTTAATTTTTTTTTTGTCCTGTTAAACTGTCTTTATCTCAGGCCAGGAGTTTTACCTTTTTCCTGATTCTTTTCCCCCATCCTGCTGTGAGGGGTGAGTGTCTGTGTGGTGTTTAGCTGCCTGTCAGATTAAACTCCACCACAAAACTTTAAAATAATATGGATTATCCCACTTTCTTTGCTAAGAATGCTCATAGTACTTTTGTAATGTATTTTTTTCTGTGGGGATCATGAGAACCTTTAGAAACTGTCAGTGAATAAAAGGTGGTGTTTCATGAAAATATGCTCCAATAATACTGAAATGACTTTCTTTATAACAAGAATTTTACCAATTATTAGGTTACTAAATAAGGAATAAAAAGAAGGGTTTGTGTGGAATAATGGAACATATGGTAAAAAAGATGATAAAAAAATGTTTTTAGACTTCAGTCACTTATGTGTGTCTTGCAGGATTTTTAAAAGGGGTTTAAGTGAAATAGTATTTTCTGTCATATTCTTTCCTTTCACTGTTTCATCACAGAGAAGAGTTGATAAAGGGGATTCCATCTTAAACAAAAAAGATTGAAAACATCCTCCAACCATTTCCATGCCCTCAAAGCACAAGCTTTGGGGAACATGCAGGTAGAATCTTCACTCACCTCTGTAGATTGCTTGATCTAGATGCTATAAAATTGCTTTTCTGATGGATCTAAACATAGCTGTGCCCCTTCCCCATTCCCCAAGGCTAAACTAAAGACTTGGGGAAATAATTGTGTATTGCATATTTTGAAAGCAGGATCTGATCCACAGTCACTAACCTTCTGACAATAATTGGAAGTGAACTGCTCTGGGGTTATCGTCGTGCTGAATATTCCCCCTTGGCTCTTATTTATACACAACTAGAGAGAACTGAGTAAGCAGAGTTGCTCACAGACCCACCAGTGCTATATTGCAAGGGATGCTGCCCTGCTGCAGCTGGATGTGGGCCCTGGCTCAGAGAGGGGGTCCCTGGGAACTTCGACACTGATATCACTGGCAGCAGCTTCAGTCTGCTCGTGCTGCTCTTTTTAGAGCAAATTTTAGGCACATCTGATCAATTCTTTGGAAAGAAGGCAGAGTCTGCCTAACACAGAGTTTAGAAGAAGATTCACTGGAAGTAGGAAAATTTCAGGGTTCATATTTCTTTTAGAAATATAAAGTGAGGTTGATATTTAGGCTGGGTTTTGAAAGTAAATGAAGTTTTGGCTATATACTACTGCAGCCTTTCAGTGAAATGTTTAATCTTTTAGCCAGACAATAACAAGAGAAAACATAAGTAATTGTTGATAAATAGCCAAAAGCTTAATCACTACTATAAATTTTAGAGGGTGCAGAAAACGATTTCAAAATGTGTTGATCTCAGTCTGCAGTCCAAGCTATGCCAAAGAAAATGTATTTACATTTAATCAAGAAGAATGGTGGTAAAAATGTCCTTTTGAAAAGACTGAAAGATGGGGTCTTAATTAAAAAACTAAATGCTCTCCATTGTTCTTCCTGTTTCAGTGTTGGCTTAAGGCTGTACAAATGGAGAGCCTGAAGAAAGGTTTAGGCTGAGCCCTTTTGCTCTGGTGACGTGATCTTAAGCACATTCCAGTGACTGGAAAGGCTCCGAGTGCTTGAATGGGCGCGGGATGGTTTGAGCAGCAGAGATGATGTAGGCAGTTGCTTTCTTGCAGCTGTGAATATGATTATAGTTACAGCTTAGATTCAGTTTTCAGTGATAGACACTTCAAATAATAGCTGAACTATCAGTTTCTAAGTTGCTTGCTGTCAGCGTTTTACTTTGTTGGAAAAATGGTGGCTTATCCAAAATATTTAAGAATTGTCTTTTGCTTATCTTTGTATGTATCTTCATCTCAGAGGCACATTTTCCCAAGCTTGTTTTATTTCTTCATGTTCAAGCAGGCCTAGAATGAGAGATGAGAGGAAAAATTATTAGATTTGGGCTTAAATCAGACATGTCTAAAGTCTGCTTTTAACTAATACAGAGCATGCAACATGGAAGAGCAGTCCTTGAGTCTCCCACTCTAGTTCAGTCCCCAGCCGAGCTTTTGACTCTGTGTTTCAGATTGTCTCATTGTCCCAGTTGTGACTTCCCTGATGAAATCTGACAGCCAAGTTTTCTTTCAGGATTCTTCCATGAAGAAGTGCTTGACTTCAGTTCAGCCAAGTCCTCTTTCATTTTTCTAGGAGAAGTGACATTTATACTTTAATTCTGATTTGAAATGCTGGCCTCTTAGTTTAATATTAATAATTAAATAATTGGCCTGGTCTGCAGAAATGCTGAGCTGCTGGCAGCTTCTGTGGAAACTCAGTTCCCTTGCAGGGTCTTTAAATGTTTCAGAGTGTCTAGCATTAGGAAGCTGTTTCTGTAGATCCTGGCCACGACAAAATCTAATCTGACCCTTACTAGATATTTATTCATCAGGATTGCTTGCTCTGGAGATAGCCAAAATTCTGAACTGTTAGTGTGACATTGTTTATCTGGAAATGCACTTTTTCATGTTGTGATGAAGCTGGAGTGCTGTGCTCTATCTAACATTTTTGTATTGGAGTCCTTGAAAATCCATTAAACTAAACTGCTACTTAGCTGGTATATTACTTCCCTGGGGCGTAAATCAAATGCTGCAGCAGCTCAGGAGACACATATTTAACTTGAATTAAATGGGAATACACACAATTTGGTATATGATTGGACTTGCTGTGCATATTAATCTGACAAACATGTATTTACAAGTCATTAAGAATGCAGATAGTTTTTCCCATTTTGCTTTTCTCATCTCTTTTTTTTTTTTTCCCTAAAACAATGATTTTTGGAAATGAATGCTGCCCATTTTCCACTTCCAACAAGAACTAATAAAAGAGCCACAAAACTATGGAAAGCAAACTGCCTTCACTGTATTTCTCTTTTCTTTACAGAATTTACTTTGGGCAGGGTAGTGCACTTGTGCATAACTGTAAAGCTTCAGTTGATTGGACCTTTTATCGTTTGTCTGTGTTTCTTTTTAAAAGCAAGATATTGAGGCAGTTTCAGGAAGAACATGGTGTTTGTAATTTTCAGCATTTGAAATAGAAAATTTTGAAGCTTTCCTCTGTATTACTTCAGTTTACTCTTATTATACTCCCAATTTTAGCAAGGACACAGGCTTAATTAGGGAATGACTGATTTAAGTCTAGGTAATGTTTTTATGTTATAAGTGTACATAAAAGGAAGAGTTCTTACTTTTCTCTGTCTATGGTTCTTGGTGCCAAGAAACTCTAAAATTAAAAATTCCTCTGTACCTGAAATATTAATGTTTTATTTCTAATTATGTTCAAGTAATTTCTTTGCGACATTACACCTCTGTTTTCTCATTTTCATGACCTTTACAACTCAGATTTAATAGAAAGTTTTCTTTCTAAAACTGCTGCTGTCTACATGTAAATATGGAACAATTACTTTCAAGTCTCCTGGTGACTGTGATTAAGTAGAATAGTAGCATACTATTATGAGGTTTGGCTGAGCCTTGTCTTGGCCTTAGTAGCAAATGATCTCCAAGAACTGTAGACTAAACCAGATTTTTTAATTTATCTAAATTACAATAGCAGTTTAAATCCTTGGATGAAATTATTATTCTATAACTTGAAAGGAATGACCAATTATTAATATTTATAATTTTTAGTAATGGAAAACTCTACAGTTTAGTGATTTGATAATTTTAAGTAAGCTGGATGAAAATAGCTAACACGAATCCTGGGTATTAAGGAAAAAAAGGAGCAGTTAAAGTACATTGCATTTTGTGGTGGTTTCAGAATGTTCCAGTGGGATTCATTTTGGGTCAAATGAACCAGAAGTTGTGCCCCAGCAGCACCTCCTGTGCTCAGTGTCTGGGAGAGGCTCAGCTGTGTGCGGGAGCTCAGTCCTTCCCAGCCTTGCTGCTTGT
This sequence comes from Anomalospiza imberbis, assembly GCF_031753505.1. Taxonomy (NCBI): domain Eukaryota; kingdom Metazoa; phylum Chordata; class Aves; order Passeriformes; family Viduidae; genus Anomalospiza; species Anomalospiza imberbis. The sequence goes on along the minus strand of NC_089693.1, from coordinate 9,421,647 downwards.
TAATGGCAGCATTGGCTGGGAAACACTCAGTGACCATTCCTCTGACTCTCAACAATAAAATAAAATCAAATCCTCAAATCCTTAACTCCAGCAGCTTCTAGTCAGTGTTCTACAGAGCAATGAAACTGGGCAGTGGCAGAAACAACGCACAGCTTTTGGTGGAAAGAGATTTAAACAGCAGAGCTCGGCTACAGGCAATTCTTTGTGTCTTGTGCAATTGAAAGTGGAAGAGTAATTTGGTCTTTCAGCACTCAGGTGGGGAGTGGTGAGTGAGGAAGCAATCACAGCCTGACATCAAAGCTGTGCTCCAGCGTAAGGCTTGAATAAACCCAGTGCCTTTCACACTTCCCACTTCTGCTGATCAGGATAGTTCTCCTTGATCACATAGCTAGAAAGATGTAGCATGGAAGACCTTATTTTTTCAGTTTCTGACCAATAAGTTACATGTCCTCATCAACTAGAAAGATTTTCAAACACTGATCTGTTTCCAATTTTTATATTTGTTTTTTTTTTTTTGTCAGTAGGTAATATATACTTCCTTGCTACATGATATATTAATGTCAATGAATTTTATGTAGTGAATAGTATTATATCTGCTTTGGCTACGTTATCACCTTCTACTGTCTTAAAAGCTGGTTTAAAATGCCTGCTTTAAATCTTAAATGTACTTGTAACTTGACACATTTAATTTAAAGCTATTGAGATTAAACTGGCCATTAAACAGACCTAAAACACTAGCATGAAATGTAATTGTTTTCTGAAACTTGCACTTACAGTCTTTACTGTAAAACATGAATTTATATCAGATTAGCTAAGTCATTCAGAGATGATCTCAAATATACTATAAACCCACAGACTGTTGAAATTTGAATTATGTTTAAGCCAAAGTGCCCAGAGAAATATAAAAGGCTCATAAGGAGCATTGGTAGATTCCTCAGTGGGGAATAAAATGGACTAAGTGGAAACATTGTATTTTGTGTTCAGTACAATATATGAATGAAAGTGCATTGGGAACATGCAGCCTATTTGGAGGTGCCTGCATCTAGGTGGTAAAAATGTTTTTCTGCTGCTTTGGTGAGTGGATACAAAATAGTTCTGTGAACACTTGAATATTTGATTTTTTTAAAATTAACTTCTCAGTTTGGGCTGTCAGATATAAGTCATTGCTTTCAGTATCAGTTTGCCATGACAGCTGATAGTGTGTTCGTAGTGGGTTTTTTGTTTTGTTTTTAATTAATTGCTTGGTGGTATTCTTTTTTACTTGACTTATACCAGACAGGTAGCAGTACCTATTGCTGCAGCTGAAAATCAGTTCCCATTGTAACCGCCTGTGTAACCTTATACAATATCCACATTTTACACTGAATTTTTCTGTGCTTTGATGTCAGATTTTGCTTGCCTGAATCTAGTGAGCATTCCTCTGGTCCTCAAGTGCCTAGCTGCTCATTAGCTTTTCACAAGAAAATGGAATGTGTGCTAGAAACCCCTTGTTTTTCTTGTTATGTTTATCAAATTGCTATTTCAGCTTCAAATATTGGCATGTTTTATATTCAAAGCATAACACTGATTATTGTCCAAAGACTTTATATTTTAAATGTTTAAATTACAAAGATGAGAAATCCAAACAAGTTTATTGCTACGTATCCTACTGACAAATTTGTTTATGAGAGATTAGGCAACAGTGTGATATATACAATTAGCTAAGAGGTATGGTGGGGTAATTTTGAGTCTCTTCTGCCTGTAAATTAGGCAAATCTTCCAAAAATATTGTTATAAATCACTAGCACTTAACAGGATTCTTTTCCAAAATAGTCTACATATATAAACTAAACAACGCACCATTAAGGTAGGTCAGTAGGTGTTGTAATTGTTTTACACCTGGCAAAACTGAGGTAGAAATGATAAGTACTTTAACCTAGGCCACTTGAGATTTAGAATGCATATCTCTTATCCATTAGCCCTATGCTGAAATCATAGGATTACATCACTGCCATATTCCCTCACATAGGATCTATGGATGGCCCAGTGAAACCAGTGGGGAAAGATGCCAGATTATGTCAGCCCCTTTCATGTCTGGGTTGTGCTTCACATGTCAAGGCTTGCATCAGCTGCAGCCAGCTCGGATTCAGCAGGAAGCAGCACTGCAGGCCTCTTTTGGTGGCCTTATGGGGAAGCTGTTGTTACCAAATGTAGATTTGCTCTCCATATTTTATTACTTAATTATGCATAAATAAGGTCAGTTGGCTAAAGTGTAAAAGGGAGATCTCTGCTGCAATAAGCTATATAGAAATGTAATGATAATACAGCGTGAATGTGAATTACTCTTATGTGGGCCTGATGAAAAAATCCTCTTTACAATCTTGTTCAGTCTTGCATGCTGAAATATGACCTTTACCCTAGTCTAGACATGTCCTTTGCAAGCTATTTCTAGTTTATATGAAGACTGCTTGATTTAAACCAAGTATGTTAATCTGATGCTGTCATGACTGATGGGGTTTGCAGTCTGAGATGCTGACAGCTCTCAACAGAGTAAGCAAAAGCCCTGTAAGCTTCTCCAGACCATCCTGAAAATGACATGCCATCTGCTTTTAATGAGATAAGCTGTGAGCTTCAGAAGGTGAACTTACTGCAAGAGAGAAAGCGCAGTAGGTCTTACCTTCCTTTTCCACCACAAACTGCTTTAAATTATGTTGATTGCCTTAGAAATCTCTAGTCAGCTGGCACCTCTGTTTGGTACAGTTCTAGCCAAGAGTCTAGAAACTGGATGATGGCAACTGCCAGCTTTCATGTGAAATTGCTGTGTAAATGTCAAAATATACAGTTTAATTATGCCCCTATTTATTAAGTTTATTCATTGGTAAATGTCCAGCAGTAACTTGCACATTTCAGGCCTTTTTTCCTTCCCTGAAAGGTTTCAACCTTTTGGAAGGGAATGTTCATCTCCTTGCCCTGTCCTCACTGCACAGCTGGACTCAATATTCTGCATTCAAAAGATGATTGCTTATTTTCTGTAGTTTGCAAACCATTTGGCTTCTCAGGGCAGTGTTAAATGCAGGAGGAATAAGGGCAGAAGAGTCTGTGAATAACATTTGCATACCTGGCTTGCTTGAGACCTCCAGTGCAGGGAGATGCTGTTGGATCAGGCCTGGGTGTGCTGGGCACTCCTCGGGTGTGTTGTGATGGCTGACCAGGCACAGATCTCTAAGCAAAAGCTGTTTCTCTAATCAGGGCCCAGGTGTCAGACAGCCCAGCTGGAGGTACCAGCTATGATTCCGAGAGAATTAACTCCTCTGTAGCATGAAATGAGCCCTTTTTTTCTTTCCCAGTGTGTTCTCAAATGCTCTTCCCCAGTTGTGAGTAGCATCCTGAACTAATATGGAGCACTGCCTGTGCTAGCTCCAGTCATTTCCACTCCCTATTTCTTCTTTGCAGTAATATCTTCCTGCAAGATAGGAAAGTAATTAATTCCTTTTGGACTAGATGAGCCCTCAAGATATTTTCTAAGCTGAGTTAATCTATGATTCTGTCTTTGTTTCTTCCTCTAAAAATAAATATGTTGCATTTAACCAAAAGCCTGTTACCTGCAGCAGCTACTTCTCTACTGAAGTGTATGAGGAAAAAGAAAATGTAACATTGCTTTTTGAATGTCTTTGAGCAGTGATGTTTGATAAGCCAGAGATGGTCTGCTTTGGTTTAGTAGGTTATTCTGCAATTGAGGCATCTTGTTTTGGTTTGAACCTCTGTAGGTATTTAGCAAGTCTCCATCACAGCAAAATATAATACCGTGCCTTAAAACACAACACTTTTTTTTCCCCTCCAGAAGTTCGTGTCTTGATTTTGTAATTATATGCATAGTTTTAAAAAAAAATTACTTGTGTTTGTAGTAGGTGTAACGTGACCTTTCTGAATTTCTTACAGACAAGAGCAGAGCAGTCCCAAGGTGCATACTTCTTGCCTGAGTTTGCACTTTCTCCACAGGGGAGTTTTCTTGAGGATACCACGGGGGAACAGTTCCTCACTTACCGTTATGATGACCAGGTCAGTGTCCCTTGGGTGAAAATGATAGAGATTAATTGATTCATGTAACTCTGACATAAAGATTACTGTGAAACAGGTTCAGATGGAGAGTGTGTCTTATCTTTTGAAAGCACATCAAATTTATAGCAAGTTGAACGATAACACACTGTGCAAAATCCAAATTAAGGCACTTAGTTGCGTAAGTAATAAGTGAAACCACTTTTGGAAAATATTAATAGGGTGTAATGGAGATCAAAGCAGCAATATTTTAGTGATGTGCTAATAGATGCTTATAGTTACATCTGCAAAGTGTAGAATTAGAAGTGATTGCCCTTTCTGTGAATTGTTTGACTTAACCTAATTTGTTTTATTTAATGGAAAAATCAGTGTTAGGCAGATTTTGCATTTTCCAGCTTGCAAAAAGTCAGAATGTTGTATTAGTTAATGAAGTTTTTGTAAGGGAAGGTTGGGCAAATTATAAGCAAATGGGAATAATGGATGGAACAGTGTTTAGAAAGAAACAATTTTTTTTAAAGTTAAAAATTTTTAATGCTTTCTCCAGACCCATAGAAACATTATTTTAAACATGGAATATAGATATAAATGTAAAGAAAGCAACATGAAAGAAATGCTGTTAATCTTGGCAGAAGATCTGAAGTAAACCTAGGAAATGTGTGGCGTGCTGTGGAAATTTACTCATAACAAAATGTGTTCCAGGAGTCAGTTGAATTTCACATCAAAACTGTCTGAATTACATTCATAGACACTTAAAGTACATTTCTTAATGTAAGAGGAGGGAATTTGTTAGGAAACACTCCCTGTAGAAGTGAGAGAAGAGCCAAACTTCCCCTGCATCTCAAGGTGTGGTTCTGTCAGTGATGGGCAGATTTATTTTGAAAGATGGGCTCCTTGCAGGAGCTTCTTGAAGAAAACAGTTTGCTCATCACTATCCTAAAAGAGAAAACTGAGGTGAGTTTATTTAAGCTTTAAACTGACCATGTTTTTAGATAGACAAAAGGAAGAAGAAAAGCTACAATAGAAAGCATGCCGAGCCACTGTGAACTATTTGAATTTAGTTTAAATGTTTACAATAATTCATACTTTTGCTTCCCTAGAGGGTCTTGATTATCAACAGAAAAGGTTCTTGGATAAGACCTTCCTTGGACTAAACACCTGGGAAAGCAATAACTTATAGGACAGTAAAATGCAGCTGCAACTCAGGCTGCATTTAATGACAGTAGTTGAAAACACTATAAAGGTTATGCACTTTGATCAGAATAGTTTCCATTTAATGGAGCACGTTTTCAAGAAGATGATAAATCAAATATAACAGAGGCTTAGTCTGAGTCTTTGACTAGACTGTTTGGACTATGTGAATAATATAGCTGATTAAAAAACAAACAAAATGAATCCCTTGAAAAAGCCTCAAATACCAGCATAGCTCTATACAGAAGCCAGTTCAAAGCTCAATTCCATTTGATGGAAAGAATTCCATTTGCTGGAAAGTTTTCCATTAATTCCATTGAGATCTGAATTGGATCTAGGATATGGCCAGCTTCTGTTCTTTCATAAATGTGATTTAGTTTTGAAGCCTGCTCTTCCTAGACACTTAGCAGTATGAAATTTAGTTTGAATTCCTGGAACTGAAAGTGGTGCTGAAACATCAAAATGTTAAAAGTAAAAGCAACTGTATTAGCAGTAGTTTCTTTTGAAAGAAAATTCAGTCCCTAAGCATTATTTATTAAAAGTTATAAATACATTGAATGCAGATGTGAACTGATCTGTGTCTCTAGCTTTACCTTCCTGCAAGTAAACAAGCATTTCTTTGCTGAATAAAAAGATTTTCTGTGGTTTTCTGGGAAATTATTCATAGGTTTGTAATAATACACAGTTATAATTTTACTTTTGCTGCAATGTTAATATAAAACTCAATTGTATCATGGTCAAACTGGGTAAGAAAACTAGATCTTTGTTTTCTGTGCTCCATTCAACTCCTGTGACATTTACTGGTATGAAAGGATTGAAGTCTTCATTGGGTAATCTCTTAAATTTTTATAAGCTGGAATGGATATGTTTGATAAATGTGATAAGAATACACAGATGAATAAAAAGAGAGAAATATATATACATTGAAAGCCCATTTTAACCTATCCAACACAGAAATGGAATCAGTACTGGAAGGTTACCACATAAATAAAGAATACAGCAGCATCTTCTCACTTGTACTGTTCCTTTTCTCCAGGCCAGTAAAATTTCCAGTGAGAGATGGATAATATTTTTATATAGCAGCATCATCATCGTCATGATCCAAGATTAGTTTCCTTACATCCTCCAAATACAGGAATGTTTCAAAGGGGTTTTCTTTGGCTGTTGTTTGTGATATTTTTCAAGCAGGGAGCCAGTTTAATCAGAATCATTCATTCCTTTGTTAGTAAGTAATCTCAGTAAAATAGAACTAGCTGTTACTTAAATATTCAAAAGTATTTGCTATCTGAAATGACAAGCTTACAGTTTGAAATGAAAGATGAGTAAATATTAACAGGAACACACTGTACTCTGCTCTAGCCCAGCAGAATTACACATGGATTCATGTTGTACATGCAAGATAGTACATTTTGTTCTGGTTTAATCTGGCAGGACTTTGCTCTCATTTTTGTATAGGACTGCACTAACCTCTTTGCATATTTTGTTGCTCTATGTGTATTTAAGAATTACATGCAGATGAAATTCTTTGGCTAGATATTTTCAAAATTCAGTGAATATCTTTTATACCACTTTCATGACTATAGAGGAAAATACCTTTCAAGATCTGATTAAATAATGACACTCTGATTCACTGGGGTGACATCTGCGTACAGTGGAACATTTTAGTTTTGACACATTTATTGCTGTATCTTCAGGGAAAAACAGTGATTCAAAGCAAATACTTCTGAGGGATCCCGAAGGACAGAAATGTAGAAATGTTTAATTTAAACATTTTCTAAAGGCTTCTGTGTTGTTCACCATGTGATGTCTTGTATCAGTGCATTGCATCCTTCATTTCTGAACTTTAATGAGTCAATGCAATTTAAACCTAACTTGGTACCAAATAGATTTTGAAGCATAGCCAAAGACTTCAACTGCTGTTAGAAATTTGAGATTAGAAAAAAATATGCCCCCCCCTTACCATTCATGAAAATAATTAAATAACTGAATAAATGTATGAAAATAAATGAAATTATGAAATGAATGTACAAGCAATAGCCCTTTCTCCAACCTTGAGATACATGTTGAACCTTGCCATAAGGAATAGTTTCCTAGTATTCTTTCTGATTTCTTTTGGCTTTTCACCTTTTAATCTACTACAAGGAATTTTTTTCTTTTCCAGAATACTAGTAGTACTGGAAAGCTTTCTTGCAGAAATAAAATGTTCTTGTTTTCTGACACTTAAGGTATTGCTTCCAAGTATTAAAACCTTTCCATATGACGGACCACCAAGAAGGACAGCAGTGAAAACTTGGTTGGGCTGAATGTGTTTGAAGTACATTTCCACTTTGATTGGCTGGCTGGCTGAGAGTTCTCTTGGGGGTGTGGGTAAAAAAGGGAAGGAAAAAAGAAAATAAGTTTATCTTTAAAGAGAGAAAATGTTTGCTTGACCAGTCAGCTTTCTAGTTGACCTTGCTTCTTCTGAATTTTATGATGTTTACCAGTTTAAAGTCACAACAAGGATAGCCTGATTCTGGAATGAGATATATGGCTCTAAGTAGTCCAATCTTGGCAAAGAAATCGAATGTTTCTAAACAAATATTAATGAAAATCTGCACTGTCAGACTTGTGAGTGTTTAGCTATGTGAGGTAAGGTAGAAACTGGTCAGTCTGTTTTCAACTAGATGTGCAAGCTGTAATACCCAGGCTGCAGCTGCTACAGTTCATTTAATAACTAGTCTTTCTTTGGGTTTGCTAGAAAAGTGCCTTGTTATAAAGTGAATGCCAAAATTGGGAAAATATTCTCATTAAAGCCTTGTCTTCCACAAATAGAAATAGTCTGTCTTGGCTTCTGCTTTTTTTACAGGGAAAAGGAGTGTGACATTTAAAGTATTAATTTGAAAAAAATACAGTGGAACCCAGGATCTGAATTACTTCAAAAATTAATATTGAAGTGAACTGATGGAACCTATTACTCCACCTTTTTATTTGTAGTCCAGCAGCAATACCTGTTTTTGTTCTGTAAGTTTTTCATATTACATCAAGGAAACTCTTGTGTGGACAGAAGTTGTCTTATAGGTCTCACTGGGCTGACAGCCCTTTTTCCACAATTTTCTTAATCTCTTTCTCCATTCCACCTGCTGCTGATTGCCATCCTCCCTGCTCTGCCCCTGGAACGGTACCCGAGCCACAGCCTGGCTTTGAGTATCAGCAGCTTGCTGGCTTCTGCTCCCAGGCTGAGCCTTTTTATTCCTTTGCGGGGTAGTTTGCATCTAAATCACCAGAGAAATGGAGCCACGCATTTTCAGGCTTGGAGATGAGTCATGTAAGGGACATTACTGCAAATTAACACATCAGTGAAGACAAGCGCTAATCCCAGGAAAGGAGGAAGATTTGTAGTTAGTGGCTCACTTGCTACCCATGCACATAATTCTTCAGTAAATCTTCAGTACTCTGGATTTGAGAAGGAGCCTGAAACCTGTGTTTTTCTCTGACAAGCCATTTTTGTTGATATCCTAAAAAAGCATTCAGAACTATTAAAAAGACTTAACGTCTTGAATCTCAATGTCTAGCTCTTCATTTAGAGATTCTTTTTTTTGAATAAACAAACTGTTTTCAAGTGGCCACCAACTATTTCAGGAATTCTTCTATAATGAAAACATTCCACTATGGAACACTTGGTGGTTTCATTTGTGTATTTGGAGAATGAACCAATAAACTTAATTTTATCCAAGCACCAGAATTGCAACCACTAATATGTGGCTGTGGGAATTTCGGCACTGTGTTAGAAATACTCCTTTTCTGCTATGTAGAGGACTGGCCTTCCAGTCCTCACTCAGCCAGTCTGCTGATAGTAGAGTTAATAACACTGATTTCACTGACTTGAGTCCTGGGAGTCTTGCCATTCTCTTAGCTAGGACATCTTGTGTAAGAAATTACTAGGCCAGGTTTGTGGTACTCCATACTAATCCTACAGATGTCCATAACAAGTTTTAAATTCATATTTAAGGACTTTACAGCCATGTGTTTGTGGGAAGATTAAAGGCATCATTTGGTGTTTCTCTGAAAATTTAACTGAAGGTGATGTTAGGTGTTCCCTAATATTTCTATTTCTACTATTTTTTATATATATACATTTATTTTTTTGTTCACTGGTTTAATTTTGGTCTTTATTTTTAAGAGTATGTTTTTTGGTTGGGTTTTTTTGTGTAAGGAAGTTAGCTCCGTAATCAAGTGAAATGTGTTTCTGATTTGGAGTGGAAAGGAGGCAAGGATTAAGAGAAAATGAAAACCACTTACATTTTCAGGCAAAGCTACTCTTAGAGAGACTGGTACTGCGTAAGTCAGGCATGATCCTATTCAAACAATACTTTTGTTTGGGCTAATTGCTGGCTGGAAGTGTGTGAGCAGCATATGCACGAGTAATTATATCATTACTTGTGTGTGATAGGTTGCTTAGTGAACTGAAAAGTGTTTTTAAATACTTTTGTTTATTGGCAAACAGAATGGGGAACTGGCACTTCTTAAAAGCACCAACTACCATTTTTAGTTCAGGGTTTTGTTGTTCAGAGAAAATAGTGGAACTGCTGTTTGCAGTCCATGCTTCTTTGTGCACTAAGAATTACAGACTTCCTTGTTTTCTGTTACAGCCTCAGTCCCAGCCCTGCCAAAGGTCTCTGTGTGTAAATCATCCTTACAGAAGCCAGTAGGTCTTCACCTTGTGCAGTATAACAGCCTTCACAGGGAATCTGTAATAGTACACTTGCTGCTGAAAACACATTTTATATCATTTCAATTTGGATCAAATACATTCCAAGAGGCTGTAATCCTATTCCACCAAATTCTGTGGTGAAACTCAATGGCCTGGGTCTGTAGTCCTCCTGTGGCTGTGATGATACTGACCTCAGCAGCTGGCAGAGCATTCCCAGGTAGCAGAAGTGACTCCTCATTTGCAAGGTCATCCCCCAGATTGATTTCTAAAGGAAGAAAGGAGAATGGACCAAAACTTTTAGTCGTTTCTCTTATTCTTGCTCCCCTGGGTGCTGGACAGATACTGAGGCTGCTCCAGTGGATGATAAAGGGCTATGCAGGGGCTACCGATTTTCTTCCTTTTTTCTTAGACATACTTTTGGGGCCACAAATTGATGTTTATTCAGTTTGAGGTTGAGCTACATAGAAAAACCCACTTTAATACTAAGTACCTTGCTTTTTTAGCATTTTTACCATGCACATTTTTCATAAAAGACTGAAATTTTTAAACTCACATTCAGTGTTTCATGTTCTAATGTTTACAATTCTAAGTTTTCCCAAATATGTTTTTCAGTTTCTAGCAACAGATTAAAAGGGTTTTTTTTTAAATTTATTTTTTTAACCTTTCATTTCCAAGGAGCAGACAGGAAGATGTGTACTTGGGCAAATATTCTACTGTAAAGTCTTTAACTTAATTCTTCTACACTGGATTAGTAACAGGACACCTGATGAATTAGCATTATAAAGATAGGTGCTCATTTGACATTCTTTAGAGGAACCCAATGATTGATACAATGCAATGTGAATTTCCCACTGACCTCTTCGTGCCCCTAGTGAACCTCCAGAAGTTGGTACATGTTCTTATCCAAGAATTTTGACATTGATAAAGGCTTAGGTTCAGCCTTCTAAATTAAGACTGAAAAGTCTGGAGGTAACAGAAATAATCCCATGCTCACAGAGCCCTGACGTAGTGCTGCTGCCATCTATCAATAAGAGTTCCTTGAGATACAGTAGAGAAGTGCTTCTAAATCAAAAAGATATATTTCAAGGACTGTGGGAAATGCAGTCCTTGGAACTGGGAAGTCATTCTTCAGATATACATGGATGAGAGGGTGTTTTAGGCTGATAAAGCCTGATGGTGCATTAATCACTTTGCTTATACAAACATTTTGAAACTGTTTTTTTCTCTGATCTTAAACAAGGAAAGAGCAGATTGTAGTTAGTTTTTTGATAATTCAGCTAGATTTATTGAACTTCTTGAGCTGTTTAAGCTCCTGTTAAATTTTGCACGAATGAGAAAATTGTTTTGCTTAATTGTTCATGAAGGATGAACGTGATCAATATGGATTTTATTTTCTTTCTGTGTTGTTTCTGCCACAGATAACATTTAAAGCCCTGTGAGAGTTCATAGCAGCTTCCTCCTTTTAACATGGAAAGCCTTAGTAAAAAATAGAAAAGAATTTCAGTTTATGCTGTCCCTAGAATAATGATTAGGAAAATTCTTGCTTGATAAAATGGTTCATCCCATGTTAAGGTGTTTCTGATAAAATTACATTGTTTTGCCAGGCAGTGGGTAATTGAAACAGGATTTCTGCTGTTGAGCATGTGGATGATATCCCTCATATCCTTAACAGTCATCCTTTCAGGCCTGTCCAGCATGGGAAAATTATTTATAGGAGAGACTGAATGTGACAATGACCCTTTTAGTAGTGATGTACTTGAACCTAAATTTCCTCCAATTTGTATGCCTCTACTGTAGAAGATTAAGTGAAAAATCTTCTTTTAAAAATCTGCATCTTTAGATTTTGTTTCTAGAAATAGGTAAGATGCTTCTTGATTTAATTAACACTTGCATAATGAACCAGGCTTGAGACAACCAAAGAACAATCTCTTTACCAATTCCAACAGTTATTTTGCTCTTTACTGTTTCAAAATAACTGTCAGCATTGCCAGTTAAACCTATCTTATTTCTACTAACTATGAGACTTCAAATGCTATTTTCTTACACAGAAGAAAATGACCTACATTAATTATCAAATTTGGCAATAACAGGAAAAATGATAAATGCAGGTTCATTGAGAGGATCACCCCTGCCAACTGTAGTTTTCATTTCCAGAGCTTAGAATGTGTTGCAGTGCTGCAGGATCCAAGGCATTTTAATTCTCCTGATGTGCAACACCCTGGTGCTGTGTGTGTCAGGTGTAGGTGTCGCTTCCCACCAGCGCTTTTGCTGAGCCTTGGCTTGGAGGCTTAGGGGTACAGAGCATGTCCATGACTTTCAGAAACAGAACTGGGAGAGTTTGTATTTAAAGAAGAACTATATGGACTTTGTTACTCATTTTTTCATGTTATGGAAGCTCTGATTTTTTTCTTCGTTCTTCTTCTGTTTCATAAAGAGCAGTTGCTTGCTTTATTGTTTGGACCATAAGCTATTGCTATTTACTAATCCCTTTAAATGATTTCCTCCAAGAAAACACTGAAACTTTGGGGGCTACTTCCAGCATGCAGGATGCCCTATGAATGTCAAAGGATTTTTTTTGCATGTCTGAAACTGCAGAAATAAACACTTGCATGGGGTTTGAGGCAATAGTTGAAGGTGCTCAGTGCTTGGTTAGGTGTTTAGCATGGTCTTTGGTAAAGATTAACGCTGTATTGAACATGAGCCTTAAGTACTGAAATGTATTTATAACACAAATTGTAGGTCCCATGTTTTGTGGAATGATTGGCAAATCAAACATTCCCTTTTATTCTCCGTGTTTTTCCCCCCACTTTCCTATAGACAGGCAACTGTTATGCTGATTCCTGGTCTGGAAGGAAAGGCAGTCAGACCTCTGAGAACTGGAAACAATCTGGACTTTTTTTAATACTCTTAAGACTATAAAACTTGACCTCTTTCCAGTAAAGCCTATGTAATCTAGCTTTATAAAATTATCTCACTGGTAGTCAATTTTTTGTTTGTTTGTGTTATAATGCTCTAAGATGTTTTTGTGCTTTGATGGTATAAGTCTTTATTCATTTAACATTTTACTTTGCATAAGAGAAAAAGGACTTTTAAAATGGCACCAAACCCTTTTAACTGATTTACAGGTTCATGAAGCAGACTAGGATATTTGCACACGGGTGAGAAAAATTAGTAGTAATAGGCTGCTGTATGATGTGGGATGTTTTTGTAATTTTTTAAATAGCCCTTGGGAGATGGTTGCAATTGTAAATACAAGATATGTTCTCCTTTACCTGATTATTTAGGCTTTGCTCCAAAAATCATAGTAATTTCAATAGACTTTGGATCAGCCCTTCATTTTTTACTGCAAAAAGAGATTTGCCATTGATTTCAGGCAGATGGCATTCAGGTACCCCAAAAGAAATACTGTAGACTGTTTGATCAGGGAACTACTGGAAAATGGGGTAGATCCTGCAAAGCATCAGCATCCTTGCAGCCTCAGTTCTCTGCAGACAGACAAGTTCACTTGTGTTTGTTTCTGTCAAATCTGGTGTCCAAATGATGTGTGAAGATTTGTACAGTGAACTTTATTTTCTCCAGCTTCTGGATTTGGTGAGGATCACAGAATTTTCTGTGATTTATACAAGCAAACCTATTTAAACACCATGAATGCTTAAATGAATCATGTGTTCAAAATACTTTATCAGTTTCAGTAATTATGTTGTACTCAAATCACCTAAAAAAAAGCTGACAAATGTAGTTTACTACTCCATTCTCATGCAAAGTCTTTGCTAAAAATACACATATTTGCTGATATGTGTAGTGTATAGGTCAGTGACCTTCCTTTGTCTAAGTAATATGGTTGTATAAGGTATAAATCTGAAGAAACAAGCTGTGGTTTTTCAGGCAGCTCCCATAATGTCTCAGAACATCAACACAACATATGGCAAAATACCTTTTTTTTTTTTTTTTACTGTTTATAAAAAAATACTTGGAATGCATCACCTTTACTTAAAAGAAATGTAGTGCATTGGCTTGAATGTTTTTTGATATTATTAATAGGTGACATAAAATATGTTCAAATACCACACTATAAACCACGAAATTTTACCACCTTTGAGTGCTGACTCCAGTGGCAACTATTCAGGGCAATATTGCATTCTAATATATGAATCAGAATTATATCCTAAGACTACTATTGAAATACTAGGGCTAAGTTTTAAACTTGTCCTGCCCTTTTTATTCCATTTGAAAAAGATTTTTTTTTTTGCAGGTATTTTTATACTTTACAGTGAACTTGCCAGTAAATGTTCATTCTTCTCCTGCTTCTTCAATATTGAGGAGGCTATAGGATAATCTGTTTTTCTCATACTTTCAGCTCTGCATTCTAGTGAATGTGAGGCAAGGAAAAAGAAGGTGAAAATATTTCTTAAGAAAAGTCCTTTTTCAATGCAGTTAAGTGACTTTCATTGAAGACTGTTGCCCCAAAATTAATTTTAAAAGGAATATCCTTAGAGTGTCAAAAGAGATGATCATCCTTGTAAGGTGTAATTATAATGGAAATGATCTCCTGTACTTTGCTGACCAAAGTCTCGCATGCTGAGGAGAGACTCTGCGGGCAGCACCACGAGGGCTTTGAGAATTGGTTCTGCATATGTCTGTTAATATTCTGGTGTGTGTGGACAGAAGATTTGGAACCCTGTCTAGAGCAGATAAAATAGATTACCTCTTGCACAGACCTTGGAGTCTCCAGCCCAGGCACTTCTGCACATGCATAACTTAATTCTTGTGAGGACTCCCATGGACGTCAGAGCTACCCCGTAAGGGAAGGGGCACACGTTCCAAAGTGTCAGCAGGATCAGGACCTCATTTCCAGCCCTGATCTTTGAAATTCCATGCTTAAACTCCTGTGAGGATCCCAAAGAGAGACAGCACCTCTTGGGAAGATCTGAACATCTCCCGCTCATATTGCAGTGAGTGGAAGTTGAAATAATTTGTTGTAGTATGATGGGGCCAACAGGTCTTCCCCTTTCATAGCTCGGATGTGTACTGATTTAATAACTCCCATTACCCCAGCCTTGTCATAAAGCTTACCATGAATTGCAATCAATCTAGTTTACATTTTAACTATTATTTTTCTTAAATGAGGGACTCAAAACCATTTTTGCAGATTGATGACATCAGAAGATTTTCCAAGTTAATGAAAAAGTCCAAATGGTCACATAATATTTTCAAAGAACAGACTGATGGAGACTGGCCTGTTGTCAGAAAAATAGTGTAAAAATTAACTCTTCTACATTGTGATTTAATTTAAAATTAACTTATGGTTCTTTGACACCATTCATATTTCATAGAATAGGTGTAGGGTGCAAGTTTTCTGTATTTCCTACCATGATGAAAAAAAAGAAAAAACATTAACTCTGACATCTGTTTTTAGCACTTTCCTTCATATTTTTGGATGAATGCCTGGCAAAAGCTGGAAAGCGACTAAGAGATCAACCAAAGATGGCCTAAGGGCCTGTTCCCAGCTGGTACGACATCTGGAATGTTATATATAGTGGATAAATTCAGAGTTGTAGTTTAATAAGATTGGTATTCAAGCATTCGGCCTACAGCAAAGGAAAGGACAGTGAAGCTGACAGCATGTATGGTGCATAATATGTTAAGGTGTCTGAAATATAATTTGCTGGGTTTTCACTTTCATTTTGGCAGATCCCTTATGCTTACATATAAACTTTCATCCAGTATTGTTTCGAACCCTTAAAAAATAAAAGGTGAAGTCATATTGGTATTATATCCAGAGTCTTATCTTTTCACTAAGCTTAGAGTATGTCTGGGTTTCTTTCTTTCTTCTTAGGAAAAAAGTGCTAAAGACAGATTTTTATGAGCTGACTAGAAATAACTTAAGCTGCTACCTTTGCAAATTTCAAGTATATGTAGTCTTTTACAGTGAAGATTTTACAGAATAATAAACTATTCAGGAATCTGGACTTGTGCTCTATGGAACCGTATTTGCAAGATTTATGTCTCAGAAGGCCTGGGTTTTTTTTTTCTATTTAGTGTTTAGTTAATCTTTGGTCATCTAATCTCCAAACTGTAATTGAATGTGTTGCTAGACAGGCCCAACAGAGTTGCAGGCAGGGATCAGGACAGAGCCACCTGCTTCGAGCAGCCCTGGGCATGGTAAAAGGTCTGGAAAAGAGCTGGAGGCGAGTTCTCTTTGCAGCCCTGTGACTGCACCAGTCCCACAGAGCTTGCCAGTCCCTCTGCCTTCGGGCTGCCTTTGTGTCCCAAAGTAAGGATAAACCCTGTGTGCTTTGCAGGGCAGCCCAGCCCAGGAGAGCACAGAGGCCACAGCCTCTGCCCTGCCCCGTCCTGCAGTTAGCTGCCTGGGGCAGCCCATGCTGGGAGCCTGCAGCTAGGACACAGCTTGCTGAATCCTCTCTGTGTGGGGCTCTGCTGCTCTGCACATGTTCCCTTTCCATTCTGGGACACTGTGGGCTTCTGTCTCTGATCTGCCTCTTTCCTGTGGGATGCTGGAGCAGGGGGAGGGTCAGAAGCTGCACTTCTGTCTGGGTGTGACAGCGTGGGCAAGGGAGTGTGCACTGGAGGAGGATGTAGGGCGTGAATTGTGACTGGTCTGGAATTGATGGAGAGGGGTGTAATCAAAGGTCTTATTCCTCTTTTTTTTTTTTTTTTTTTAAGAAAGGGCTTGGCAATTCCTCAGCACATTGTGGTCATTTCTATATTATTTATTGCTATGCAAGATCTTGTAGGTGAAGACAAGCAACTTGAATATGACTTGGCAGGAGGCCAACAGAATTCAGGAGAAGATGGACCGAGAGAGGGAGGAGAGATGACTCTTGCAGCTGCACTTCGGTAGCAGTTTGGATTTGGAGGTGGAAAGGCCAGATCTGAAATGACTGCAGCTGACAAGAAGGAAGCTGATTTGTCTGCAGGGTAGTGCCACTAATTGTTGTTCAGCTGGTGGGAGTGACAACAAAATCATACTATAAAGTTGTGTGTGTGGCGCAGGTGTCTGTGCATGTGGTGCAGCTGAAGCTTAAGAGGTTGAGATCATACAGAACAACAGCAGCATAACCTGCTCATTCCTTGATAGCACTAACAGAATAGAAATATTTA
This sequence comes from Anomalospiza imberbis, assembly GCF_031753505.1. Classification (NCBI taxonomy): domain Eukaryota; kingdom Metazoa; phylum Chordata; class Aves; order Passeriformes; family Viduidae; genus Anomalospiza; species Anomalospiza imberbis. The sequence goes on along the minus strand of NC_089693.1, from coordinate 9,404,612 downwards.
ATTGTTATAAATAGAACAGGAAAAAAGAATTGATTGCCTTGCAAATCTTATGACTGTCTCCTTACCTTTTCTTGTGCTCAGCCAAACTCAGCGTGTCTTAGTGAGCTTGGGGATAGCCAGTGAAATCCCTGCTGCTATCTACTGCTTTACTCTGGTATGCAAAATACTAGTAAAAAAAATCTAAATCTAGGTAGTACTTAAAAAGTTAACATAATTGAACAGATACTCTTGTGAGAGGAACTTAGTACCTCTTGTCACGGGATGTGGTTTTTTCTACTTTTGTCATTTCCCTTTGGTTTGATTCCACTTCTCTGGTGTCTGCAATTACAATACTTTCTAGTAGCTCTGAAGAGGTTCAGGATCTCGATGGGCTGTTCGCCAACACGCTCATTTTCCACTTCTCTCCCTCTATATAGGTTGCAGGATATTAACAGTTAACTCAAAGTCCTTCAGACTGAATTTCTTGAATACTGCTTGGCCTTTGGAGTTGTTGCCATTGTCTGGTTTGATCTTAGTTCTTCCCTGACTCTTCTGCCCTGCTCATGCCACGTGTTTCGCAGGCAAGCCCCCAACCACTCCAGCAGCCTAATGGGTCTCCCCAGTCACAGACAGCTGTGCTCCTACTAGAATGATTTTCACTTTTTCCAGATGATAAGTGATGCATATTTAGAAGAACAAAGTGTCCACCTAAAGCTAGCATTATGTTAAGGTGAAACGTGATGTTAGCACCACAGTCTCGGGTGGTTTGCACAGTAATATGTTGCCCGGTCTCACACTGCTGTGAATTTAAGACTGGAATATGATGGAAACAAGCAAGCAAAAATATAATGGGATTTAAAAAGGGAGAGGGGGGTCTAACTGACAAATCTTTACATCTTAGTTTATGCAGACAGTTGGCAGTCTATTGCATATTTGGGGTCTGATCGATCCTGTGCTTGTATTGCAGACTGAAATTGCTCTGTCCCTGTTATCTGTACAGTTGGAGCTTATGTGAATTCAGTTAAACCATATGCAGTATTTACTCTTTCACGTGTACTGTTGTCTTTGAGAGCTGGTTATTTTAAAAAAGAGAAATGTGATGCTGTCACAAGTCTGTATTTGGAACCTCAGGAGCTCCATTCCTGTACTTCATTTTTTGTAGTACCAGTTGTGGGAAAATATCTGCCATGCTGGTCATGCACACATACTTGAGATGTTTAACACATTGGCAGTCAGAAATGGTATCACCAATGTTTAACTAGTTTTTACATGTTAATTTGTGTGCTTTAATAAATATTTATTAAAGTAATATATGAAATTATAGTGAATTCAGGGACATGCCTAACCTGTATTACTTGCTGAAGTATTTGTGCATTGCTCATTTGCCTTTTTTTTTCTTTGTTACAATTATTTTTCTTAGCAATTCTTACAGTTGTTAACATATTTGTTTGAAATAAAATTCCTTCTCTTAACCCAGCATTTCATGGGTGACATGCATAGATGAAGAAAATTTCCAGCCATTTTTTTGCCAATGAGCTGGAATGCAAATGCATCCATATACTATTCAAGTTGGTTTGGCAATAGTTCTGTAACTTTATAGGTTTATATGCTTACTCTAGGATGGTTCCTGCTGTTTTAAGTATTGTCCAGAGGATATAATTTCTTAAATGAAAATTGCTTGAAGCCATTCATTTTTTTGTATGACAAGTGAAGGTATCAATTACTTTCTCTTATTCCCTGTATAGAATAGGAAATGTTAATAAAACTCAACTTCTGAACCTCCTGATTGGTAAATATTTGACAACCATGTTGAAAGATCATTGTGGATCAAGAAAATGCTTATTTCACTCTTTAAAGGTTACACACAGGACACAAAAATGGATGAGCAATAAAAAGGAGACATAGAGAGCCTGGGAATACATATAATTTATTAAAATTTTATTCCAATTTTCATTAAGCATGGTATTATGCATATCTACCCACTCCCTCCTTTTGTCCATCGCTGTTGTTTTGTTTGGCCTTATGTCTTCTGCCGAACTACTGAAAGCAAAAGCATTGGGATGTCCCAATGTGGAAATTCTTCTGGTGACTTCCATGAGTCTCATTTAAACCATGAAGCAGTTTTCCCTTTCTTTACATACAGCTGTGGTGTTTTATAGCTCACAATTTGAAGGCTCTCGCACTGCAACTTTGATTGTGCAGTGATTACAGGATTGTGCCCTTAGGAAAAGCAGAGGGTTGAGTTGACTCAATTCTTCCACTGAGACTGGATGCTGAAGAGTGGGGCACTACTGATTTCCATTTCAATTAGATTCTATTTTACACATTAAACTTTTTGAAGGGTCTGCTTGGTGCCATGAAAGGTTTATGTCAGGTATAAACTGCGTACATTAAATCTTCTGCCCCTATGTACTGTACGTTTGAATTTCATGTTTCCCTTGGGCCTAGGGTTTTTATCCAGAGGATGTTCAGGCTTGTTTTGTCTTTCTGAGGTGCAGTTAAGCACCAGGTTTCAGGCAGGAGGATGACAGTTCATAGCCATGAGACATTCAAGCTTAGCTGTGTGTCAGCTGAATCTGACTTTTTGTGAAGAGTGATTAAAAGTGTTCAAATATTTTTGCTGAGTCGAACTTGCTGGAGCATGGACAATAACTTTTTCTCCTAGAAAAAGCCTTTTTGTTCTTACTTTGGAGACAAATTTTGAACAGATTTTCTGAGGTGGAGGAGGTCCTTGATAACACTTCAGGGAGACAGCATTAGGCATTCATTCAGAATTACCAGACAGGTATGTCCTGTGCCTGAGCTGTTCCCTTTACTTCACCTGGCAGTATTTTGGCCTAAAATCATAACTAAGATAAAAGATAGCATGGAAGCAAAAGAGTTTAGTTTATCTTAGATGTATTGCCAGTGAGTTGCTCTCATGTATTTCTGACTAGTTATAGGAGTGATTTTGGTATTCTACATTTCTGCCAAGTCAGAGGATCATATTAAAATAAACAATTTTTACTATTCTTAATGCTTTTATATAACTTTATAGTTGTTAACACTTGTATTTTTTTAAACTGGAAGTACTTATATTTTTGTATAATTTATTAATTAACTCAGAAACTTACTGACATGTGCAACATACACCTTCAGAAGAAAAAGAGATGATCCACTTGGCACAAGTAGCAGAACTCCTCTGCTTGGAAATCTTCACTTAGTAGATAAGGTCATTTGAGGATACTCTGTGGTTGCTCACATTTGAGCAGAAATCACTAGTGAGACTGAATTGAGATAAGAGTTTGCCAGCCATAAAATGAATGGCTTAAAAATTGGCCAGCTATTATGACTAAGTTTTATCTGTGGCCTGAAGAAGGAGTAGGTTTGAGACATCCTCTGTGTGTTTTCACATAAATGCCCAGGACTTTCATAGGTGGTGGCTCTGAATGAGCAAATTAGATGGTGCCACTTTGCTATTTGGGTCTGGGTGACTTCTCTGGCTCTGTGTCTCACTGCTGAGATCCTTTTTGAGTCTGGACTCTTACCAAGGCTTAAGTTTCCCTCAGTTATTCAGCATGACCCATCTCATGTGTTGTTGCAGAGCTTTGAGGGTTGGACCCTATGCTATGTGATAAATGCTAAGCTTTCCAAATTTAAACCCAGACAATAGTAAACTGTACTCTGCACGCTTTATTCCTGCAGGACTTCAGGGTAGGGGGGATTTGTTAATCCCTACCTCCTCTGTGTAATTAGATAGTGCCTTTGTAAAGTACTGTGGGATGCTGGGCTGGGTGAAGCATCACTAAGTTAATGGATCTCTTTTATCACAGAATATGTAAACCATTCTCTGAACACTGCCCTTTGAAGACTTCCAGAGGTGTATGCCCCATTAAACAAAAATAAAGACAATGGAACTGGTTTCTGTATATTTGTTATTTTGGCATTATTTTAAGATTTTTAGTGGGTTATATCATGAGAGTAAAAACATCAGTGTATATCCCTTATTATAAATCTGGAAGTGCTGTGGTTTCGAAATGGCAGGGTAATTGACTTGGGAGGTCTTTAGGTTTTCTGAAACTGATATTTTAAAAGCTTCAAATGTATTTGTTGGAAATTTTAATGAAATATATCAGATTGGTACTAGATGTCAGTTAGAAACAGATGAGGCACTAAACACACCCCCTCTTGCCCAGGTATGGTCTGATAACCAAGAGTTCAGGTAAAACTGAAAGGAATTTATGTCAATCTACTTGGGTGCTAAGTTCATTTCAGGCTCGTGTTAGGAGTCCTTGATGGAAGACCAGAGGCAGTGTATATGTGCATGTGTGTTTTTAGGGATTTGCAGCAGTTTCAACGACAAATGTTTTTGTGCTGCTTTTTGAAATGACTTTTTTTAAGGCACATCTAGAAATGTAACCCATTGACTGATCTCTGGGTAGCTTTTTATAGCTACCTTCCTTTCTTGCCAGGTTATCAGTTCATGGCAAAATTAAATGGGGGTATCTTTTGTTGCTGCTATGCTTTCATAAGTAGCAGCCCTTTATTGCATATGTGGGATTTTTGGGTAAGCTTTTGGGCTTTTTTAATGCCGTGTTGTGAAGAGGAGAGTATATAACTGTTAATGATTCCTTTTTAAACAGCACATTTCTCTTATCTCTAATTTATTTTTAAAACTATCACCTGGAGATAGTCTGGCTTCACTGGAAAATAAGAATTGACTTCAAGGCAATAATTGTTCATATATTTCTTCAAAGCCACTCACTAATGGGCTTCACTTTGATTTATAAACCAGCTCTCTCTTATCGTACAAACTTTAATAGTTAGCTTTTATTCATGGAGAACTGAGTGAGTGAAGTCAGTTTTCACTGAGACAACACTACTGAAATAACAAAATGAACAGGCTATGACTGAAAAGAGCCTTAAATATAAATGTTGTGATTGTGACAGGGCTAATGTTTGAATTTATAAAGGAATTTAGATAAGCAATATGATGTAATGCTTTCAGAATTTAAAAGAAAATAATTTTCTTTTTAGACCAGAGGGTTCTGAGTAATTGGTTTGAATATGTCAATAAGAATATACAAAGTTTGTGTGAAAGAACTGTAGAACCCCAATGTGGATTTTAAATGATTGGGGAAGTAGTATATACAGGCTCAGGAATTCCATAGTTAAAGAATTTTGCAGCCTTTGGGACTTTGATGATCATTGTGCATTTCTGGATGTTATTTTCCTGCTTGGTTTTCACTTGCAGTGGTTTTCAGGTGCATGGAAGGTTCCAGGCTGACAGTTTGTTGAGTAGACTAAAGTCCATGGTCAAAGGTTTGTAGAGGGAGATTGCAGTAGGCGTTAGCTCTGATCCAGCAGAGATCAGCTGCTGTGGGCTGTACTGAATTTGGTGTGTTAAGGACCTGGGGGTTTCCGTGGAGAGCTCTCCATTGCTTTTTTGCTTTCAAAAGTAGCTTGAAGCTTGGGGATAATCTCTGTATTAACTGGCTTGAGTAGGTTTCACTGGATGATCCTATCAGCTTGAGTAGATGCATAAAATTTGCATATATACATGCCATATGTAGGTATCAAACCCCCACAAATAACATCTAAGATAGTTGCTATTTTTCTGCCTTCATAAGGAACAACTGAACAACGGAATCCTTGGTAGTAACCTTTGGAAAATCGCCTTTGGTTGATTGTGAAAGTACTTTAAATTGCAACGTTGACACAATAATAGTGTTGTCAAATTGGTCCTGGTATTTCCAGAGATAGCAAAGTATTTCTGCAAATTTCTAATTCAGTCGTAATTCCTCTGTATAGCACAGGATGTTACCAAAGACTTTGGAGTGAAAGGAAGGCGTGGATCTTTGAGTGCTGGGGACTCTATTTTTGGAATAATTGAAATTGTATGCAGTTACCCCCACTTGGTCCAAGAAGAGGTTGAGTGAGTCCTTGCTCCTTGCAAACGCAATGCTTTTATCTACATTTCTGCTTAAGTAGGTGCTGAAATAAAGATTTATACAAGCACTATGGAAATGTACCGTATGTGGCACCTCTTCCTGTAGGACAGGAACAGTGCTCCAGCAGGACTAGGGACTGATACCAGGGTTCTCAGCCTAAAGGCTGGGTGCTGCTGCTTCTGAGAGAACAAAAATAGCCATTGAAATTAGTGGGAGCTCATATTAAAGATTGTAGGATACAGATCTATATTTTTTGATTCAGAAGGGTGATAGGGTTTCCTGTAATATGAGAAGAAAGACAAAACTGTTTCTCTTCCAAAGTCCATTGACTATTCAGCTTGGAGAACTGTGTCTCTAGTACACTTATAAAAATACATTGCAGGGAAATGAATCAAGATGTAATCTTTAAAACATAAGTAGGTTTTGTGGTACCTTTCAAAGGGACGGTGGAACAGACTGACAGGGAAAAATTCCAAACCATGTATTGCACCTAACTGCTGAAAAATGTGGGATGGGATGACTCATAGTGATAGGGATTAGAGTTTTTTATTCCAGAATTATTGGTTCAAAGTGAGTAGAGATACTGTACTTCCCTGAAAGAATTGGAGGAGAATGAGATAGTGATTTCTATCCCCTTAGATGCTAGAAAGAAGAATCAATACTAAATGTTTTATGTCACCTTAGAGTTTGTAGACCTCTAAGTTAAATGTAATATGTGTAAATAAGTATTCTGTTTGAAACTTGAATTTGCCAAGATTCTTTAGGGTCTGTTTCTCTTTTTATATTTCCTTGTTTATGGTGAAGGGTGAGGTAACATAATTGACATCAGTTTATGGCATCAAAATTTTCACATCTTCCCCTTTGGAGATGAGTTTATAGTTTGTGTCTTAGACTCACAGACACATAAAAATGCAGTAACGCTTTTGTTCACTTCACAGAGCACGTGCACTAACAGGCACACCCTTACTCTGACAGATATCTATATCAGATTCTCACTCTGGCTGCTGATTGCCACCAGGCACGGGGATATAGACCAGTGCACCCACAGTGGGTACGTGTAACAACAGAGCAGAAAGAAGGCAAAAGAGCTTCTCACATCAGGTGATTCTGTGCATAGTGTGGAAAATTCTTGAGTATTTTTACTGCATGGAGTAAGGGTCCTTCACTGCTATTCTTTCCTGGCTTACTGGAGTATCTCTGTTAGGAGGCCTGGCACTAGGCAGGGCTGAATGCCTTCTCCAAATTCAGAGATGAAATGCACTCATGTTTCACTCCTGCTTTATTTTTATATATGATGTTATGTGGCTTCATAGGAGAAAACAAAACAGGAACCATTCCTCAAAACTTCTTTTTTTTTTTTTTTTTTTAATAAGCTTCATCCATGACATCACATTTCACTTCTTGGGGGGGAGTGGGGGGTAGAATTTAAAAATAAGACTACCCTCAAAATTTCTCATGTGTGAGCAGTGATGTAACGAGCGAACAGGGTTTTAAAATAATTTATCATGCAGTAATTATCATCATTCCCATGCTTCATTTTTTCTCTATAAGATTAGGAAGCAATGGCATTCTTTATGCTTAATGGCACAAACAATTATAGTACTGACTTGGCACTATTTTGCTGCTTTGGCTGGCTCTGATGCTGCTGGTTTTTAAATTGGCTGCAGAGCAGCCTGTGGGACCGATGTATAATCAGTTGTCTGTTGGCACGTAGTTCTGGACAGCATTTTTCCTTTGACTCATCTCTGATTGCAGGCAATCTGCTATTGGCTGGAGCATATTGGAGAGGATGGCTGTATGCAAGTTCCTTAGGAGCTATATGCAAAGTCCCTTTTATGGCAAAAGCAAATAGTTTCACATATAACAGGAAAATATGCACCATCCCAATTTACTTTTTCATTGCTCCTTGGGCTTTCTTTCTGAATTTAATATTATAAACTCTTTCTAATGTTCCAAGTTCAAAATCTGTGTGACTGGGTTTTGCCAAACAGTGCTTATACTGTGCTTAGACGTTATGCTGCAGAAGCTGAGGCTGTACCAAACTGAGCATCCTTGCAGTATTCTTCTGTGGCTGAAATGACTTCAACCTCTGTAAGTGTTTCTTGGGGAGCATAATAAGAGCCCAAGAAAGGAAATAGGAGGAGACATGCCAGATCATTAATATTGTGGTGCCTTCCTTTCTAGTGTATTCATGGTTCCCCTTAGGCAGAGACCTTTGGGAGTTGGAGATTCCATCAGTTTCGGCGGTCATTTTGACTTGAAAATGGAGATAGTTGCTGAAGGATTTATAGAGAAGTTTGGTGTTTCCATTTGACCATCTCAGAATGTCAGTGCTGCTCCCTGAAGTGGGCAGAGCTTTGTAAATTTCTGCTATACCAACAATTATACCCTTGAACTGTGTGTGTGTGATTACAAGACACATCTGGCCATCACATCTGTGCAAAGCATAGTGCAAATAATTATGTGTAGTAATACTTAAAGCACAGTGAAAAAATGCTGTTTGTTCCTGTGCTGGAAGTATGAAGGGTTTACCTGTAAGATGTAGGGCTGAAATCTGGGAATAGTGCACTGTGGCTTCAAGAGCAGCATTCACGTTGTATTTGCTGGGGGAAAACTCAAAAATTTTGTACAGAATTGGAAAACAAAAAATGAAGGAAAGAGGCCAGTAGAGGCACAAAGCCATCTGTACAGCCAGTATTCATGTCTTTTCACTTGTCATTTTGTTACTGTACACATTGACTCCTGTCCCTTGATATCTCCTGCCTGAACATGTGTGAAACTGTCTGACTTCATCTGAGAGGCAAAACCTGTGCGCACCTAATGACGTTCCAGGAAAAAACCACCTCCTATTCTGTTTCTGTGATCATCCACTCCAGTCCAGTCTTCAAAACCTTTAAAAAGCTGTTAATATGGGAAAGATGGCCTTTTAGTTGTATTCACTAACTTATGAGCTTCTCCAAATATATACCCACTTTTCCCTTTCTGAATTTTTGTTTGCCCTGATAACAGTGCTCTGCATTGATGCTGGGCTTACCAATGGCTGGTTGCATTTCTTTTCTCTTGCTGTCTGACTTCTGCTGTATTTAGAAATACCTTTTCACCAGTTTTAGGTGTTGATTGCTGTCAACTTAATTTTAATGAGTCTTGTGTCAATATATTGTGTCATTTTTTGAAACTTGTACAGGTTGTTGTAATGAATGTTTACCACAGATACAATGAATCCCAAGCAAGGAAAAACCTTTCAAATTTGAAGGATTATATACTATTAATTGTTTTCCAAGTTAATAACACTAAATATTATTTTATGTTTGGAATAGCCTGATTGGTATTACAGAATGAAAGTGGTTGAATTAATGGTATATTGCAGTGTGTTTAGGCAACCACACAATGGCTGAGGAGGATCTGTGGAGTTTGCTGCATCCAGAACTCTGTTTAGGCTCTTTGCACAGGGATAATTGTATTGAGCCATAATGATTCCAAAGCTGCAATTACTGCAAAATGAAAACATAGCCCTTTAAAGTTATTTGGGTGGATACTTGTGGTAGATGCTCTGTGGACTGAGCTGTTACTACAGCCTGGAAGTTGTAACATGCACCAGTGTTTAAACCATGCTGTGTATTAACCAGCTTATTGTTTCCATTTTCTCCCAAGGGCAAGAGAAGCCAAGAAAACTTTCATTAAAGAAATGATCCTGCTAATTTAAGGTGGAATGAAGTAGTGTGAAGTAATAATTTGGCTTTGGTTTGCTTTACCAGTAGTACCTCCTGGAACGACCTGCTGTCAGGTTGTGCAGGAGCTGGAGCTGCCGGTGACATGTGAGAAGCACTTTTTTATAATTGAGTGGCAATGACAGTGTTGTTAATGGACAACAATTACTATTCTAACTCTCCAAGTGCCTTCCAGCACATGGACTGTTTCTGGTGCTGTCACTCTGCCCATTAGAGCAACAGCTCTTTAATAGTCTGAGCAGAAGTCATTCTGCCTGCTCGGTGCCAGAGGAGATCCTGTTCAACGCTGCTGTCTTATCACTCTCTGACGTGGGGGAACAATAGTTCACCCCAGGTAGGGATGTTGAAGATTTGAATAAGGTCAGGGAATTCTTGAAAGTGAAATGCAGGAAACCTTAATTTTTGCTTTTGAGACCAGAGATCAGATTTCAGATTTCTCTTCTAAAACGAATGTGCCTGAAGCATGTTGTTGTAGTTGTTTTCATGTTAGTAAATGATGGTATTTTCAGAAGACCACAAAATACTGAGGGTAATGGAGGGGGGAGCCCTAGTTCACATGAAGTTTATTCCCAGTGAAGTGCCTCTTCCTGCTAGCTGCCCCTGGCTCTGTCCCCAGGCTGGGGCACAAACTGCATGTGAGTGGAATAGCTGTGCACCACATCTTTTCTGCAAACACCTCCTACAACCCACTGGTAGCTGCTGAAACAGCTGGAGTAAAAGCTGCATCACTGCTGTGCTCAGGAAACCCTTGTTCCTTCTAGTGACCCTCATATTGCTCTTATTGTAGAATTGAGCCTATATTTCTGTTTTTCCTTTCATCTGAACTGTTTTCATCTTCTATTGATGAAATGGGCTATAGCTGAAACTGTATTTCTCTCTGGAATGCTGTTTAATTAGAATAAATGATCCAGTGTGTATGTAAGGTTATTTTTCTTTAATAAATCTTTTCTCCATGTGTATATTCAATGACAAAACTAATTAGGAATGACAAACATGTAATTCAATAGGTTAGAGGGAAAGATTTGTAATGCCTCTTGTACTGCTTTTCATAGCCAAATTGTGGACACTGTGGGTTCTTTGTTTGCTCTGTCACCTTGAAGTTCAGCTTACCAAATTTAGCTCGGCATTCTTGTGTTTTTGTAATTTGTGCTGTTGGCCATCTCAGGGTTCTTATTTCAATTACATTTTTATCTCACTGGTTCTTTTTTATTAAGTTACTCTCCTTATAAAAGTTAATTTTAATTAACTCTAGTAATAAAGAAGTTATGGAAGCTGTAACTGAGATATAGTAACATAAATTTTCACTAAAATGTGCATTTAAAAGAAGAATGGAAAGTTTATTTCTTTTACTATTTAATTAAAAGTTAAGAATCAGATGTGCAAGCTGAAGGAAAAAATATAACATGCTTAATAGAGTTGAAATGAAATATTCTGTACTCTTTTCATAATTTTTTGGTTGATGTATTTCTTTTTGTTGTTGTGTTTTGTTTTTTTTTTTTTTTTTTTTTTTTTGTTTTCTTTAAGTTATATAACTTTCCCCATCAGGTTTTTCATTCTTTTCTGTCTGAAGTGATGCATCACACCTGCTTCTGATGCCCAGGAACAGCTGTTTCTCATTTTTTTTTCCTTTTAAGAAACCAATGTTGTTGTCATTGGCATAAGTTGTGAAACTTGTGGGGACTTTCTGGTGTAGGTTTAGGCTTTTGGGAGTCTCAACGTGGCAGTACTATCATTTTCCTGGGCCCTTTGTTATTTCTGCGAGCTGTAACACTCACTGCCCTGCTGTGACATACCCTGACCCAGACACTCCTCTGTCTCCTCTGTACACAGTAAAGAGCTGTTCTTGTTTACTATTTTAAACATCTGTGTTCTTTTCCATCTTCTCACCACTCAAATGGAAGATAGTTCAGCTTTTTGTATAGTACCCCAATTTGCTTCTCTGTTCCCCCATGTCAGACACAGTTAATGCCGAGAATGACACTGGAGGTGCCACTGCTGGCTCACATTTTCCAGCAGACACGTATGGTGTAGTGCTGAATGAGCAGGAGGAGCCTGGTGCTGTAGAAGATGCTCTTTCTGCTCTGAAAGCAGCATTAGGCCAGAAGAGTTGCTGTGTCCTTGTGCCAGGACTGACAGTCTTCCCTCTCCTGTAGTTCCTTCAAGCCTTTCTTCCCTGTGCCAAGAGCATCTTTGTACCTTCCCCTGCAAGCACAGTTCTTAGGATGAGACCAAGATAGCTTTCATGTTTGTGTCTAAGTTGGACCTACCTTAAAATCTCCTGCAGGTAGTAAATCAGTTGAGCTACCCCAGTAAATTTCTCTGGAGAGAAGCCAAGGGAAGGAATCAGCATGGTTTATAAACTTTCAAAATACATAGTAAGTACTTCTTCCCTGAACTCGGTGATTTACTTCTATTCATTGTTAATAAGTTAATGTGGAGAAACATTGGGTTTGGTGCCAAAAATCATCAGGAACATAACCCAGAGCAATTTTTAAGGGCACAGCTTTTAAACAAGCTTCTGGAAGAAGCATTATTTGACAGTACAAAAGTGAAATAACCCAGTTTGTTATTTTAATCTCGTATCTCCACTTCTGGTGTTCTGTCTTGTGGATGATTTGCATTCAGCTGAGGCTTTGGCTGATGGGTTACCATAAATGGCTCAAAAACAGATTGTTCCACTTACATACAGCAATTTTTGTGTGTAATTAGAATAAAGCCAGGCAACTTTCTGAAATACCTCTTTTCACCTGATTAATCTTGGAGTCATTGTTCCTGAAATAAAACAGTTGGCTTTTTAGAAGTCCATGGGCTTTTTTCCTCCATGAAAGATAGGAGTCACTGTTCTTTGAAAAAGGCATTTCTTGAATAAGAATACTTTTTAAAAATTTGGATGAACTCTTGTAGGTGGGAGTTTGAAATGAACTGGTTTTGTATATTTATTAACTGTATATTATTTAACTGTTTTTTGTATATTTTATATATTTAAAAATATTCAATCCCAAAATATGCTTTGAAGAGCAGTGATGGTCTTTATAAAATGGAAAAAAAAAAGTTTAGATTTTGCTCTTGCTTACTTTGAAAGTGAAATGCAAGAAACCTTAATTTTTGCTTTTGAGACTAGAGATCAGTTGGTCTCTGGTTGGACAAGGGAGAGACTTTGTAGGCAATTGTGCAACTGATTTTGCATGGAAAACTGAATACCATTCTTGTACTATTTACCCTGTGAATGAAGAAAGATTAGTAGCAACCTTGGTAATTGACTCAGAAGTTCAGCTGAAGTTTGGGAAGACCTAGCTAATATATTCTGGGTGCATGCAGAGCAGGAAAGCAAATAGCTTTCTGGAGTAGTTTATTTACCCTTGTCAGATGAAAAGAACATGCAGCAAATGAACTCAGCATTGTCGTCCCTGATGTGTGGCTCACAGCACAAGCACAGGAAGGATTATTAGAGGCTTTCCTCACTGAGCCTTTCCCAGACTAAGTGTCACTAGGGTATTAGAGCCCCCACCTCACACATGGAGAGAACACTTGTTGTTTTCACCATCTTGCCAGGCAGCCGTGGTGCTCTGTTCTTCACCAGTTTGCCCCAAGATGTGCTGCTTGCCAAGGCCTCCAGGGGGGTTAAGCACCATGGTCTGAGAGGCTGCAAATCTCTCTCACCTCATTACTATTGCAGGGAAGATGTGGATGATGGAGAGCAGACATAGCTAACATTTGAGTATGTTGTTTAAGAAATCTCCTTTTTTGGGCTAGGATAGGGTCTTCTGACCCAGCAGCATGAGTTAGTTAAGAGTGAAAACCAGAACAGACAGGACTTGTAAAAGGGTTTCTACTGTCTGCTTGTTTTCCTACCATTCTGGTGAGGCCTCACAGCAAAGTTAGTGAAACTGCTTGTGTGCCAACCCTCATTTATGCATATTCTGTCACTGTATAAACTCTTAGAAGAGTCTTCCCAGCCCAGCAGCTCTGCTCTGGGGCTGTGTGAGCTCGCTCATGGTGGCTGCAGGGTAGCCGTCCATGATTGGAGTGCTGAAAAACAAATGGCAGAATAATTCATTTTCAGAAAATGCAAATTAATCCAAAGTAAATCAAGTTCGTGGAACAGAAATCTAGGTAGCAGATAACTGATAGAAATTTCCTGTGGGATTCCTGTCTCTGTGGGAGGTTGCTGTACATTATAGAAATAGAAATGTTTGGGGTTTTTTTTTCAAAAAAGCACATAGAAAAGAAGGTTGAAAACAGTTTAAAGAAAATAAGAAACATCTGTCTTTCTCCTCACCCTTTTTTGTGTAGGTTATTAGTCACTTCCCTGCTAAAACAGATTGTCATATTTTACTCTTATTTTGTGTGTGTGTGAGGGTTTAATATGGAAAAGCACTGGCCAACTGCAAGCTGTTATTGCATTTTGATTTTTGTGTGTGATAAGATTTGGAGAGAAAAAATGAAGACAAGAAGATTACTCTTTAAAGTTTATAACCAAACTCCAAATCTCCAACTAGGTTACTTATGACAGCTTTCTTCAGATTTCTTCTCCAGCTATATTCTTATTGACCATTTCAGCTGCAGTTAAATGTTTCCCTTTAGCTGATGGTCATCCTGGAACAGGCAGAAGATGTTGCTGGAACATGTCTGAAGGCACAAGAGATGAGCAATGAGGTTATTCTACCCTGGGCAACTCTCCAAAGGAAGTACTACACACTTGGCTTTCATGCCCTGATATGTGAGACCTTGTGATTTGACTACTTGAAGTGGTAAAACTCCAAGTATGATTTGAAGTGCAGTTGGTTTTGTATTGTGCACCATTGGGCTGTCGGTGTTAGCTGTAAAGGGCATATTGCAGTGATATTATTTACTGTCTAATTAGCAGCTTCTCTCAAATGTTATTAACTGGACTATCTCCAGCTGTCTCTTTACTTAGTCGAGTGTTACATCCACATCAACTTTTGAAACAAAAATCTGCCTTGTGTGGGGTCAGGATTAGTTGCACATAATCTCACTTATTGTTTGGGAAACTGAGTCAGGAACTTATTTATCCAAACGCTTGTAGCTGCTCCTCATCAGGCATCAGAGGAGGCGCCTGGACCCCACATCTTCTGTCCTAAACACTTGTCCATGCTGCACGTGTGCTGTCACCTAAAGGCAGCTTCCCTTCACCGGGATATTTGAGCTTTACTATGCTTCGATGCCCTCTGCTGCTCTGTTAAAATACTGCTGTCTCCTTGCTGTCTGTGGAACATGGATGATTTTGTTCTACACTTTTTTTTTTTCCCCCTATAAATTAATTGGCCCTGGTAAGAAGTTGCTAGGAACAAGGATTAGAGTAAGGGACATAGACTGTACAGAAAATTATTTTCTTTGAAGACATTTTTTCACTTCTGAAATTCTGACATGGTTCAGACTAAGATAATGGGGTTTTCTTGTTTTATGGCAAAGGTAGATTATATGTACATACAAGTAGGTTTTATTGCTGTTTTCTTAAGTTTCTGCCTATACAATGTATAGGATCTGATATTCAAAAGAGAGAGATTTCAGATTCCTGAAATCAGGAGCTATAAATTTTGACTTGGGAGCTTGAAGTCATCTATGAATTGCATTGTAGATGCTTATTCTTTTCCTGTGGTTTTGTTTTGATTTTTTTGATATTCTCCTCCTTTCCTCTAAAATTTTTTATGTATCAGTTAGTTTGGTAGATCCATCCTCTGGTTACTCCTGTTCACTAGAAAGAAGCCTTAAGGCTGTAATCCATTAACCTACACATTTTGCTGTGTTGGGGGCCTGTTGTTGCTGTATGGTTCCAGCTGCAGTGATCTTTGTGTTAAAAATCTGTGGGTTAAGATTCCTTCCTGCAGCTTCAGTTTCGTCAGTGGTTCTTTCTAGGTGTCAGGAACACCTGTAATGAAGTGTTGCATTAGACTTGGTTTTCAATATTATTAAGATAGTCACAGAAGTTGAAAGGAAAAGTACTATTAGGTGATGTTTGTGGCCTTATGGATATTCAATTAATCCAGTTTACCTTTGCCTCAAGCCAAGCAATTGTTCTTTGTGCTTTGTGTGAGAGCTGTGTGCCCAGTGTCTCATTTGAATTTGTCCAATCTCAGCTACCAATGGCTGGTTTGTTATACTGTCCTACAGTTCATAGATATAAATAAACTTCTAGTACCTGTGATCTGCTCATGAGAAGATATTTGCAATACTGTAATCCTGTGTTCTCTCTGTTCATGAAGGTCCATATGTAAGACATTGTCTCAGCTCTTGGGCCATTTTTATTATTACTTTTTGGACCTTCAGCTTTTCAAAACCTTATAAAAATATAACAACCAAAATTGTGGAGGGCTTTTAAAAAACAGTTTTAAAAAATCACCATTTGTAAGTGCAGTTGTAACAATTTTCTTATTCTTACTGACTACTGAGTGCTCACCTTAGCTGTTTTTATTTATTAATTAGGAATTGTACAAACTTCCTAATTCCCTTTGTTGAATCCTTAATGAGAATTATTTGAAATCTGCCACTCATTTATCATGTGAATGATTGATTATGTTAATCTTGGTTTTAAAGCTATGCCTACCAGATCAAATGCTCTGCAAAAGTTAAACAGTTTTATAATTACCACTAAGCCTCCCAGCCACAACTGATATCAGAGTGTGGCATCAGGTTTATTTGACAGGACTGCTTCTCTGTTGGTGTGCACAGCAAGGTTTTCTTGGTTCTCTGCTTATGCTCTTCTGTTTATGAGAAGCTCATGATTTCCCTTATCTGTATGGAGCCATTACCTTGGCACAGAAAGTGAAAGCAATTTATAATTCTGTTTTTAAGATAGGCTGTCAGCAAATCCTGTCCTGACCACTCTTGAGAGTATCTTATACAAAAAAATAATTGTTCCTAGATTGGTGATTGATGTAGCAGAACTGATAAAAGTCACATTGTTTAAAAGTGTTTATAAATCACCCTGTCCATATGTTCATTTCCTGTAATCTGTCATTATGGTTTCAAACATAATTGTGAGAGACACAAAACTGGCTTCGTAGCACTCAGGAATGAGGTTTGCTTCCATTTGGTCTACGTTGAAAGGTGGCTCAAAGCAAAAATTATAATCCTGGAATACCATGTACGTTACAACAGGATATCTTTGCTCTGTGGTTTTGAATTACTGAAGGGCGTAGTCAGTCTTCAGAGTTTTTCCCCTAGCATTGCTGGGATTTATGCAAAGTAACTGGGCCAGTTAAAGGGATTGCTTGGCAGAGAGGGCCATGTTTTTTTTAAATACAATTCTTTTTCTCGCTTGGGAGGCTAGCATTATGACAAGCTGGGTTTACAGTCAGTGCTGAGCGGGGATTTTGGCTCCGTCTGACACAGATGGACTACTAGAGCACTGCGTGGTACAATCACAGCACAGAGCTCTCTGCTCTGCTCCTGAAGATGCTTCCCAGTTTCTCAGCTAGACTCAGAAGCTGAATCAGGGAGCAGCTATTGCAGCAAGAGTGAAATCTGAAACACTCTCTTCATGCACAGGTTTTTGCATTGCAAGGGATGGAAACATGGTTTTGGAGAAGCAGTCCAACTTTTGCTATCTTTTATTTCTTTGTCAAACTCAGCCAGGAGCATGGTGGAGGCAGAGGTTTACTCTGTTACAAAGTGCCCCTACTGCAGGGTCTTGCTAGAAGGGGAGAATAGGTAGAGCACAAACCTTTTGTAAACTGTCTTTGTCCCTTGGGTACCCAACCATGACTGGTGGCGAGGTTGCCGGCCTTCAAACTGTGCACGTTTTCTTCCAGGTAAAGATTATTCCTTTAAAGAGGTAAAATAATGCACACAATATTGTCCTCTAACACTGCCACACATTCCTCCAGAAATATTATTAACTGTCTCCACATCCTATCCAATTTTCCTTAATCATGAGTCTTCTTAAGGAATCTGTCCTTTGCCAGGCTCCATCAAACTATAGGAGCCTCCTGTTGCGCATAGTGGACAAGGACAGCATTTAAGTATGGTAAAATCAGCAAAGTGTTTTTTTTTTCTTTTCTTTCTGCCTTTTTTTTTTTTTTTAGTACTTCCCTATTGTCTGGATAAATTTTCAGCTTTCTCACTTTGTATAAAGGTTTTGTACTGACAGACTGAGGTGTTTTACTGACATCTGTATCAGTTATGTAAAACACTTCCTTATTGCAAACTTGTTTGGAAGGAGCAGATTTGAATGAGTTCATAAATGCAAAAAATGTGTCATTGAAGAGAAACATGCAAATTGTCTGTACTGGGAGATTTGATTTTATGAACTGAAGAACTAAGGAATAGCTTGAGTTCTGAATGAGGATTTAGGGATATAATAAAAATTGTTAGCTATGCAATTGAAAAGTATCCCTTAAGTCCAGCTCAGAATGTGCTTCTTTCTCTCCATTTGAAAAATTGGAAAGAAAGGGCATATTTGAGTTGTGTTGCTCAGTAAAGCAGGAGGAGTAAATTCTGTTGCTGGTGTTATAAGAGCTCAGAGTATATGATCAACTCATCTTTCTTCTCAAACAGAAAATCAGTGCTTTATTCCTGTTTTCCAACAGAGAATTTATTAGCTGCTTCAGGTGTTATGTTCATGCCTTGTAGCAAAATTGGTGAGATGGTATATTTCAGTGCACTTTTATTGGTCAATCCCTTTATTAGCATTTTATAGTTATCATTTTAGAAGACATTTCCTTTAAAAACATTATCAGTTTTACTGTTAACTGAGGAAATTTCTCTTACTTTGGAAAATTGTTGATAGTGTCTGAACAGTTGTATGCCAGCAAAATTGGATTTTTGTATTTTCCCTCAATGCATCTCTGACTTAGATTTGTATTCACTTTGTATGTATGCAGACACACTTGAAATCTGCTTTTAATTACTGTATAGGATTTACAAATCAGAAATACAAACACAAGCACACAGCTTTTTAATCATATGTAAGTCACCTTTCAAAAACCGTCAAAGAATCATATTTTTAGAAGCCTATTATTTGTATAGACACAAGTAATGCAATAGCTCAGTCTTTGAGATTGTGAACATGGTTATGATGAGAATATTCTTGGCATAAGTCAGGAGTATTATATAATAAGGAAACAATGTCTTTTTATACTTTTCTTCCAAAACATTCCCTAGTGAGAACTAGGCAAAAAAACCCCATAGGATTGCCTATGAATAGATCCCCTTGCAACATGATAACTTCAGCCAAATTACACAAAGTAGATTTAAAATCCTTCTCATGTTTTCATAGTTATGTTTTAAAACCCTCTATTGGCATCTAATATGAATTCTGATTGTGTAACCGTAAGACCCAGACAAACAATGTATAGATGGTATTAAACCGTCCCTCTAGCAGTGTGGATGCCTAAAAGGCAGGAGACTGCATTGTCAAAAGCAATAAACTGTTTGAGTGAGGTAAAATAAAAGCAGTGGGATTAATCTGGATTTACCTGGTGTGCCAGAATGTACAGAAAAGCAGTGCTGAGGCTGAGGAAAATGTCTTTGGCTCAGTAGTGCTATAGGTTTATGATTGTGTACACCACGAATGTAAAGCCTCATTTAAGGTCAGATCCTCTGTAAGGCAGCCTTCAGAAAGGTCAGTGACCTGCTGTAACAAGAGGTGTCAGAGGGCAGGGGAGGGACTGGCCCCTACAGGAGTTCAGATTCAGAACATAGAGGAGTGATAGGTTGTTACCCCTCTTCACTCTCTTTGCTTCCCCTGGGACTTTTGTAGCTCTCTTGTATCACACAGAATGCAGCCCAATATCTTCCACATGGCCTTGTGCAAATGCTGAGAGCTGAGGTGAAGCAAAGTGAAGATGAAAGTGGATATAGCAGCTGTTGTCTGTATTTATGATGTTTCCTAGTGTTTCATGAGTAGTTTCTAAAGAAAGCTGTTAATCCACGGTAGCCAAGAGAATAAGAAAATATATTGATACAATAGGTGGCATTTATAGTGCAGATGAGGATTTGGGAGTTCAGTTAATGATCTAAATTGGGCAGGAACTGTTCATCAGCAAGCTTAAAAGCCCCAAAAGAGACGTAGCTTTTGGGTGTGCAATATATCTGTTTCCAGACAGACCATCTGGGAATAGGTATGTATAGCCAGCCTCCAGAAGACAGAAGACGATTCATCCAGGCTGCTTTTATATTAAATAGGAAACATAAACTTGATTTGTGATAAAAGAGTAGAGCAAAACAGTAGTTAGATGATTTGAAGGATGCTGCTTAAAGTGGGAAATGTATTGTGAGATAACGTGTCTTGGAAGAGGCCTCCCTCTGGCAGGCCTAAACCAGACCACACATCTTGGGAAGAACAGATAGCTGAGTGCTGGACCTTGTCTCCGAGCCAAATATGAGACATTGCAAGGCCTGTAGATTAAAACAGTGTTTTGTTTTAATCCTTTTGTTACTTTTGTGTTCTGAATCCTGATTGCTTCTTCTGAGTAGCTGTCCCTTAGCCCTTCTCCCCTACCACATTATCTGGTACAGATCAAAGGGAGAATGGCTCTGGAAGACACTGTGGTGTATCCTTGGCTTCCAGGCAGGATCAAATCCAAGTGAGCTGTTCCTGGTGGATATCTGCCTAGCTTGTTTCTAAATCGATTTGTTGACCAGGATTGCAAAGCCTTCCAAACCCAGAATTTCCTTATTGTTGTAGTTAGCTTCCTTTACTGTTTGTTATTCTTATCTAGCTGCTGCTGTGGCTTTGAACATACAAAGGGGAAAGGAGAATGAGATCACAAGCCAAATTTATACTTATACCATTAGCTATTTGTCATCTCTACAAAGGCTAAGAAGCTTGTTCTTTATTTTTCAGCCCACAAGTTGCAATTCAAATAATTTTTAATAGAGTTGAATGATGTGCATGGAAAAACTATGGAATTTATAGATGTAGTGCATCAGTGAGGAAAAATATGGGTGCTTATCTGCCTTTGTGCTCAGCAAGATAAATATCATAAACTAATTATGTTGTGGTCTTTGAGTTGACTGATAAATGGTGAACAAGATCTTTTCTTGAGTTAAAAAAAGGCCTCTTTTGAGGATCTATTTTAAGAAGAGAAATAAGTAATGCCATAAAATGTGGAACATTCAAAAGTGTTTGAAATTCGACAGTGGATAAACTCGCACAAAACCTGTTAACTGTGTGTTGTGGACTGCATAGCTCATTGATCTCCTAGCTTTCTGGAAAACTTCACTTAATTAATTTAGCTTTATATATTTCAGTGGAAAAAATGTGTGCAACCAAGCAGGAAGTTGTTTCAAGCTTTCAAAATCAATTTGTATATGGAATATAGGAAAAGACATAAAAGATACCTCCCTCTTCCATTCTAAAAAAGGGAACTTTGCTATGCTAAAGATGTTGGAAAAAACACCATTTAAAATCTATGTGTGTGTGTAAAAATGTATTCTTAAGTGGCTCTTTTTTAAGGGTATTTGAAGAAGCATAATTCTAAAGTCTAAACAAATACTTTATAGCTAGGGGAGACTGGTAAAAGAAATGAAGTTGGGAAAAGTATGTAGGAGATTTTTCCCCTCTTCTTTGATCTTTATCTGCCCATATGTGTAAGAAATCACATCCCTTTCTGTAGTTTGGCTGTATCTGACGTGGAATTCAGGGGTTCTTGTAGGTCCTGTACCAAACCCAACAAAGTGAGTGAGATACTTTCCATCAGACTCAATGGCTTTTATATCAAGCTTTATTCACTAAGTGCCTGACAGTGATAGTTTGGTTATCTTTCATTTACCGGAGTATATAGCAGAATTAAAAACAAAAAGGGAATTTATTAGTTAATTTATTTACACTAACTTCCCTTAAGTCCAAATGCTAATGATAAAACCCACAAAATCCCCCCCAAACTCCTTCCTTCTCCAAACCCTTCAAATACAAGCAACCAGGGAATTTTATAAATAGATATTCTTACCTTTACTACAAAAAATTTGTGCGGAAGTCCTATCTTGGAATAAGCTATTCATTCGTTGGCTTGGCAGAAGGAACATAATCCAAATGAATGAGCTGCCAAAAGTATTTTTAGTGGTTTTATATGTTGCCCATTCAAATCTTGGAAAATTTCTTCAGAAAATTGGACAAACTGACCACTCATTTTTATGGGCTTTCACAAGATCTAAAAGTGAAAAACAACTATTGTATTTAGCATCTGTTAATGGAGGTTTCAGGCTACAGAACTTGAGAAGGTACTGCTGGGAAGCTAATACAATAACCATAAAAAATTGGACTGATAATAGGAAACACTGGCACTGAACAGATATGGAAAGAGTCATGCTAATATTCCATATCCAGGCCTGCTGCCCTGTGCCGAGTGCTAAAGATACTGTGCTGAAACACACACAGTAGTAGAGATCTGGAATGAAATCAGAGTCAACTCAAGATAGATGAAATTGTCTTTTTCTCCCATGAATGCTATTCATTGGATAATTCTGTCTTTGGAGAATTAAAAGCCAGGAACTTGGACACAGAAGAGAAAGCAAGTTGTGCTAACATTTTTCCAAATGGGGAAATATGTTTTTACCCCACATGTGTAATTAAGCCCTCATCTTCCTTTATTTGAAGTCAGTGGCTTTTTCTTTTTCTCTTGCTTCTTTGGGAATTGGATCTAGACCTGTGCTGCCATTGTAACTGCTCCCTAGACAGGCTTTTTCTCCCCAAGCTGGAAGCTAGACAATCAATAAAAGGAAAACTATTCACCAGATATCAAATGAGTTTCAGTGGATTATATTTTATTTGACTTAAAGTGGAAAGGAATGACAAGAGAATATTACATTTTTAATCCCACATAAAATACATTTCTGGGAAACTGTTCTCTGCACATGGACCCTTTTTTTTTCAGCAACAGTCTTTTTTTAACCTGTACATAAGTTATATCCAAAAGCTGCCCTCAGAACTTCTGAATAATGAGGTCTTCTGCAAGTTGAGATTTAGGCAGGAGATTTTAATGTTTGGGGTTTTCTTTTTTTTGGTTGGTTGGTTTTTTGGATTTTTTTTTTAATTAGCTAAAAAAACCCCAAACCCTTGCTGACAAATGTTTTTTGCTGCTTGTGAGGCAACATAGCTGGAGGAAGCTTGTGATGCCAGAATTGGTACAAGCTTTTGACTGTGAATAAGCAGAGATCAAACAAAAGTTACACCTCTGGTAGAGCAGAAGCAGCTTAAGGACCGGTTTGACTCGTGCAGATGCCCACCAAGGAAGGTTCCCAACATCTTCAAGACAGGCTGCCCTTGTGTAAAGCAACCCCTTCCAGACAATGAATGAAACTGTTCTTCAAAGGCAGGAAATCAGCTGGAGCCAGTGGAGCTGAGCAAACTTAAAAATTAAATTTGTCTCTCAGTTAAGTTGAATAATAAAAAGAAACACTGAAATTTTGATTTTGGATCAGTTATGCCATTGCTTAATATCACCCAAAGATCAGCTCATGGTTAAAGAGGCAAGAACTGCTTTCTCTGAGAAGAAAACTCATCTGGCTAATTTTGATTTATGCCACAGTAAAGAGGCACCAGGATCAGGCTGACAAGTTTTAGAGTTACTTTGGGCAGAATTTCAGTCAGACTGCTTTTCAGTTATAGGTTTAGTAAATCTTCTCCTTCAGCATATTAATATAAAATGGCTCTTCAAAAAGTAATATCTACCTTAAAAATCAGGGGTAAAATATATTAACATAAAATAATTCCTTTGAAATTCAAAAGGTTTGAATTTGTCTCCATTTATAGAAATAGAAATTAGGATTCATATAATTGCTGTCATCTAACAATATGGATTTAATATTTTTCCTTTTGACATTTGTTCTGTTGCCAGGCTGTATCTGCTTATGGTCTGTGATCTGTTTTGCATTATGTTTATAGAAATATTACCATTAAAAGTGCTACATGTAGTATTAAATAGCAGGGTGAGGCAGGAGACAGCAGCAGAATCACTTGCTCACAAATGAGGAGTTTGGATGCCTTGTCTCCGTGATAGGGTATACATACCTATAATCAAATTATTGGTCTGGCACTATGGATAATCCTGGTATGAAACTGAGGCAGGCAGGAGTGCAATATCCCAATATCTAGGGTTATGAATATTGCAGATTATGGATAGACAAAATGCACAAGAAAGACTTTCCTATACTGGCTGCTCTTGCTACAGTTTATTCTTCTGTCAGTATTTCCCCTATAAACTCCTTTTATTCATAGGCTTGGCAGTTAGCCATAAAATTTTGCTTCTAGTAGGAACTTGGCAGACAGTGTCTTGAGTTAGGAAAATTATTTTAAACAAATTTTTAAAATGTATGTATTGGGGCTCTTTTAAAAGTTAGAGATGCAGTAATTATTTTCTGAGAAAAATGGTTTTTTTTTCATTGTAAATTCTCAAAACATTTTCCTAAAAAACAAAACAAAAGTTGCAACCAAATAGTGAAAACATGACTTTTCTTTCAAAAGCATGTGTATGAAGGTACTGTACATAAGTGTCAATGACTTGTGTATTTCTCAGTGATGGTTTTTAGGGTATTGCTTTAAGTCAAATGCCTCATGTGTCACTGTGATGGAATAAAGCTTGTTTATGATATTATAAACTGTTAGGGAGATAGCATGCACAATATGTAATTTTAAATGCCCACACTCCCTCTTGATTTACTTTTCCATAACCTGCCTGTAAGTTTTGTGCACAAGAGTCTTGGAAAATCAGCCCGTCAACAAGTTCAGCATGGTACAATAATTAATACGGTTGTGTGAGCAAGTGGTGCCATTATGTCAGTCTGTACACTCGGGTTGTGTGGGCATTCATGGGAGCAGGACAGCCTTTCCCATACTTCAGTTTGCAGTGGTAATTTGGGCAAAGGCCACCTGGACCACCACAAATCAGCAGGAGAGATTTTGATGGTGATTGTGGTTCTTACAGCTCACCTGTAGGCTGAGAAACAAGTCCCTCCCATGCTCTCCCCTGTCACTTTTCTCCTACAGTGAACTGGAAGTTTGCTGCCTTATTGATTTTAATCTAGAGGTTCAGTGGTTGACAGCATTGCTGCCATAGCTCTCCTTAGCTTGGAATGATTTCCTCAGATACTGTCAAGTGGGTCTCCATCAAATGAACACATGAGAAGGACGTGAGGAGTCCTAAACCAGCACAGGAATTTTATCAGAAGGAGATGGGTCTATGGTAGCTGCCTGACCCTCAGGAGAAATGCATAGGATTTCTTTTTGTTTGTACTGTTTTTTTTACATGGAAAGCATTATTTAAAAGCATTGGAAAATATTTAATCACAGAAGTAGGATTGCAATTTCATATGACATCAGAATATGGAAAAAAAACCTAAAAATAAGCCTCAACAGGAAATATTTTTGTATTTGACAGTGGCACCAATGTGCCCTGGTGTGATTTTTGAAAGCTGATGGTCCTCTCCTTTCACAGACATAATGTCCACACTTCCATCTGTGTTACTCTTGATTTTCCACTGCATGCACTGAAGTGAGACCAGTTTTAAAAATTCCATGGTAAAGCATTTAAAAGAACCTTCATTTGGATGTTTGCAAATGCATTTAATAAGTTAATTCAAAAAAATAATGCCAGATATACTTCCCAGAAATTGGAATCTCTTTCTATTGTGCACCTGAGGCGTTCTGCATGTTGGACTCTGGCTGACCTGTCACACTGTTTGTGCTGGATGGGGAACATGTGCTGTGCTGTGTGAAGGTGGAAAAACCCACTGTATCCAGGTGCAAATTTTGAATATGCATTCAGTAAAGCTTCCATGCATTATTACTGTTTTATGGACTCCAGGAAATATATGGACTAGAGTTAATGCAAATTTTTAAGTAGGCCCAGAGATAATTAACATATCCAAATGTCTTGGAGATTGTCTTCCCCTTCACACTTTGTACCTGCTGTACATACCCATATCTGAAAGGGAAATGTTCAGAGTTGCAAAACAGGAGGTGGAGGAGCTCTAAGAGGTGCATGAAAATCTGCCTTTGGGCAGAGATAAAATTCTCAGCTGTGCTACTCTCACGAAGCACTTCATCCTTCTTCCTGAGATCAGATTTTCATCCCTAAAATGGATATAATGCATAAGCTTAAAAAGCTCTTGTTATGTCTGTGCCAAGTTTTCTTTGCACAACTACATGCAAGGGCTGAGTATTTAAATACCATATTGTGGAGGATGTTTTCTAATTCATGATTATGTATAATTTTTTTTTTACATTCTAGGATATAACTTTTATGTTCTTCATTGGGAATGTTAATCAGTGATTTTTTTAAAAGAAAGTCATGCTTCTAACAAACATTATAGAGCATTACATTCTTTTTTGCCCATTTTAAAATTCTGCCTTTATCTGTCTCCCAAGCTCTGGCAAGTGTTTGCCTCAGGCTGGCTACTGAGAAACTGGGCAGAGTGTGTTACAATTTATATTGGTTTGTTGGTTATGTTTCCTTTCAGAACCTCTGTGTGTTCTCCAGGGTCTGGGACTTCTGAGCTGTTTGCCAGCTACACTTGCAAATCTTCAAGTTCTAATTCTCCAGACCACTTAGAAAAGGAGGGAATTGGAGCGATGCTGAGCCTTTCTCAGTGTAGTTTCCATGTCAGATGTGACAGATTCAGAGGAATGGATATGTATTGAGAGTTCAGATTTATATCTTTCCATCTATGTAGTCACGTGTACTTTTTAATATTGGGAGGCAATTAAATACTGGAAACTCAGGGACAAATTATTCATATTTTTCATCCTGAGCAGCTGTCCAGGATGGTTGGGCCTAAAAGCTGATTAGAGACTTGGTCTGCCTCTCTGACTATCACCAAGGATAGTGAATAGCCTTCCTCCCTGTTCTCAGGAGAGTATCTTCTCTATGTTCTAATGCTGGTGCCTGTGGGACAATATTTACCAGTGCAGATAAGCAGATACAGGGTTTATATGGCTCTGATTGGGCAAACAAGAATGTAAACCTGGGCAACTAAGTCTAGATTTTCAATGCATTGCCAGTGATGTAATGCACCAGTATTTGAAGGATGTGCCTATCAGGGTTTTTTAAAAAGGGTTTCTCTCTTTTCTAGAGGTTTTTCTGTCAAAATAGTAATTTATGGAATATCATCCAAGAAAACAAACCAGTTTGCTGTTGTTCAGAGAGCCCTTAAAGTCAGCAATGGAATGAAAAGGTACCCTGGGACTCTGGTGAAGGCCATCACATCTGTCAACAGCGAGTAAAACAGAATTTGTGTGGAGTTTTTGTAAACTCATCTGAACAATGTAATTAACTCAGAAATTGGCAAATAGCAACTTAATTATGCTTTAAGTACTTCAATCCTTATTCCTTTTAGCAGGAACAGGTAGGTGCTGTCCTTGGCAGTTAGATGCAGAAGGAGCTGCAGGTGTCGGGTATTGTAGTGCGGTTGCTTTCTGCTTGGACTAGTTAGGGAGGGATCCACGATTTCTTCTCCCTGCCCACAAATTCCATGTTCACTCTGTTACTGCTCACAAAGAAGGAAGGAGGGGATACAGACTCTTTTCAGTGCCAAAAGCCTCAACTAGCTCATAGGTGCCAAACAGCCAAGCAACATTTCATCCCTTCCTGGATGCCAAAAGCCTCAAGTATCCCTGCTCCACCTGCCAAAACCTCCAACTCTGTCCTGACAACTCCTGCAGAGCAGGCCTGTGCTGTCAATATGAAATTTTGCAACACTCTGACAGCGGAAAAAATCTGGATACAGTATAACACTGAAAAACACGCTGAGATTCGCCTTCAGTTTAGTATGAAAGTGAATTATGCTGTAAATATTTCCTGTGTGTGACACTTGTGCATGCTTTATTCTCCAAAATTTGAATTTATTCAAAACTTCTGTAGAATGAAAATATGTTGCAGAATTCAACACTGAGAGGTCTAAAGTCCATCTGAGCCCCCAGATGTATTTTTTCATGTAGCTCAATAAGTCCATCATCTGCCTTTTGGCTGATTCCCTGCTGGTGATTCACCTTGTACTGAGCTTTACCAGCTTGTGTTTCTGCAATGTTATTATGGGGCACAGGTTCCATTTTGCAGTGAGTTTGCAGTGCTGAGGCCAAGTGCAAGGAATAGGTAATGTAACAATTTAAATGTTAATAATGTTAACAATTTAAAAACTAAATAATTCTAAACATCTGCTTAAAATAGCTGCATTTACTCACAGGTGTGTTTTATCAATCTAAAATAATGATGCATTGTTTTTTCTCCAGGATTTTAAAATTCCAGATAGGTTCTTTTTAACATACAGAGTAAAACATAATTGACTTTGGTACATAGAAGTAAAAGATTTATTAAACTCAATGACATATACAGTGCACAATTAGGTAATATATAATGCACTCAGCAATAGTAGAATTATACCAGGAAATGTCTTGAAATCTGTTTTAAGGAAACAAAAGGAGTTTTTAAGCTAAAACCAGGTAATGCAGGATCCTTTATTAATAATTTTTATTTGTCTGGAAATATGTTTTGACTGTTCTATTTAGTCACTGCCACAAGTGAAATAGTTTTTCCTAGATCTGTAATCTGCATTCTCCACCTCACTTAGAATACAAAATAGAGGTGTAAATCATTTTTGTATGTATCCTTAGCAGAGAAAGAGATTTCTAGTGTAGCTTGTTTCAAAGCTCTAGACATAACAGCCAGAGTTAAAAGTGAAGCATACAGTGCTGAGGCTGAATAGCACATCCAGTGATTATCCGCAGGTAAATTCTTGTTCTTTCCTGCTCACACATACAGTCATCAGTGCAATTTGATACCTCTTCCACCAAATGTAGTGTCTGCAAACAAGAAACTGGGAAACGCATCACAGAGCTACTCAGGCAGGATATGTTCCCTTCAGTGCCATAATTTCTCATGCTGCCTCTCTTTGGAGCTGTTGTAGGTATGAGGAGAAGCAAATGGAACAGAGCAGTGCTGCACATGAAGATTAGTGAAGAGCAAAAAAACCTTGTGCTTTGGAAGACTCTGAAAGTCAGGACAGTGTTAATAGTATTTATGGGTTGTGAAAGTGGGAAGAAACAAAGAAAAGGAAATGCTTCATCTCCTTTCAAAACACCATCAGGGATGAAATTCACTCCTGGGAGAAGGGCCAGCACTGAGCTTTGGGTATTGCTTAATTTAGGCCTTCAGTGGTACAGAAGTGTTTATACTCTTCAACAGGTTCCTTCCCTTGGATGAGTTTAATCTGAAGAACCTCAATTCTGTATTTAATTATAAGAAATACATTGTTAAATAGCAATATGCTATAACTGTGCCAGTGTAACTCCTTTTGGTAATTTTCTTTTAGAATTTGGCAAGCCTTAGTGAATTAATACAAACCAGTTTAGTAAGCAGCTGTGAGAAAAACAAAAGCACAGCCACCCAGAGAGCTGCAGTGACATTGGCATAACAGGTGTATTGGTAAATATTCCTCCATATCCAGATCCTTACTTGAAATGACAGAGTTATTTTCTGAGCCACATCACTTTAACCTGTTTGAATAGAGCATTTCTGTGTATCCATCCAGCCCCAGGGGTGATCTGTGTACCGTTGCTACATCTGCTGCCCAGGGGTTGCACTGAATCTCTCCTAGGACCTGACAGAGCTGGGCACCTTGCCCTGGGGAGGTGTTTAGGGGCTGTCACAGGGCAGGATTTGTGTTGAAGTGTGCATGGCACAGGGACTGTCACCTGGGGGCTCTGGCAGAAGAATCTGTGTGCCAGGTCTCTGCGTTTCTTTCACTGCACATACTGCTGCTGTAACTCTCGTGTCAAATACCATGGGCTTGCCTTGTGTTTGTGTTTAAAGAAAAATTGTATGCTAAAAGCTCTGTAAAAACAAACATTTCAGGTATCAGGGCATTTCTGTTAAGAAGCCGAATCTTTGTTACACTGAATACTAAACATTTACATATCCAAGCCTTATGTAATAGTTGTCTGAATAATAATAAAACTGCATAAACTGACCTTCGTTCTCTGGCACCACTTCTCCTTTGAAGTCTGCATGACCAAATTCAAGACAATTATGTCATCCTTCATAACAGCCAAACAAAAGTTTGGCCAAATAATCTTTTTTTCTCCATCTGACAGCGCTGTGTTTGATTTTTGTAATGTGTATCAATGTAGCTGTTGTTATTTACTGGGTGTTACAAGTGACAATAAAAATCTCCTTGTTTTGGAGCAATGATCAGCCCTGTTAACATCTGGATTTCATTTATTTTACCTCAGTGCCTACTTCTGCTATACTGGGTTACTTTGGGTAGTAGGTTGCAAGGGGAATATGGCCTGAGAACTCATGCACACCAATAATTTGCAGAACATGGTGGTGTACTGTATGTGCCCATATGTGACAGAAGCAAAAACAGAGCCCTGGACAGAAGAAGGGAAACTGGCACTAACACTTTCCCCTCGGTTCAAACCTACCAGTGCCACACTCCAGTAAAACTCTCTGTGGACAGCCCTGTCTCGGTCACTTAAGGGTTGTCAGCACAGAGCTCAGATTGCACACCACTGGCCTCAGACCTCGAGGAAGCCTGGGCAAACTGTCACCTCAGTCTTTGAGCCTCTGTCTATGTCATCAAGTGCTTCAAAACTCAAGAGTTCATTTTCCCTTACCCCCTGATTCAAATAATGATTGTCCAGGTCCATGTTTAGTGCTGTGACTTTTTTTGCTTTCAAAATGAGTTAGATTGGGATGAAATATTTTGAGTCTACCTTTACCATATACACTGGATTTCGGCAGAAACTTTGTATAGGTTGTTAGCTATTGCTCTGACTGCAATGTTTGCATCTAACCCCGTGTTCACATGTGGTACAACTCTTCCAGGGACGTGTTTTCCCATCCAGCTTTACGTAAAGAGCAGCAATCTAGGATTCACTGCAGCACTTGTGGCTTCACCATGTAACATCATGGGTGCACATGTGCATGTCCATGCACACATTTACGTTTGTGCTGGTACATAAATACTTCCACAATGAATATGCAAAATATATGTGTTGCACTTTGTCTGTTGCAAAATTAAGGCACTAAAGGAAAAACTATTCTAATATGGTCCAGTGTTTCACTGCTGAACCATCTTAGAATTATGACTAAAGTCAATAAAGACAAGAAAAGCTGAAGTCAAGCAAGTTGGGAATGCAGTCCTGATGTACAATAATATCCTTCTGTGTCCAATTGTAATTAGCTCTCAATTTAATTCCTAAATGAGTTTCCAAGGCTTTGTTGGTGTAAATCATGATGTTGGTGATATTTTCTTTATTTTACTTCAATTTAGTACCATGGTGAAGACAAATGTAATGTGTAGAGTTTATGAAACCAGACAGCTAGTAAATCAATATTATTTTGGTAGTAAATTACTAAGTCAGTGCAAGCTGCTTTTAACTCTTTCCCATGGGACAAATAGCTTGAACTAGCTGGAGCTTAAATCAACACTGTGGGCACTGAATTAGTCAATGGTTCTAAAGAAGGCTTTGTTGGCATAAAGTTCTGCTTTGATCGTCATAGTATTTACAGCTTTTTAATTAGATACAGTTCAGAACAATGGCTTTTATCAAAGCAGTTTGGGAAGTGAACAACTGGACTTTGTTTAGAGCTTTAGATGACACTCTGTCTGTTAATATCATGTGGCTGGTATTAATACAATGATGAAGTTAGGATTATTTTAGGCATTGTCAAAGAAGCTAGCTATTCTAAAAAAGAGTGGCATGTGTTCATTTTTTGCTATCACAAGTTTAGTCATTTCTCAACATGCTAAAACCCAGTCATTTGCTTTGGGCTTGCAGGGAACAAACTAATTTTGCACCCATAAATTTGAAAAAAGTGACTCTTTTGTTCATCTTGATTTATTTTCATGTGCTGAGTGACTTGTTGGGAAGAGCTGAGCTTTTTTTTTTTTTTGTCAAGACTGAAGGCAGTTGGTTCCATTTTCAGTGTCAGACATTTCAGACTTGGCTTCTGATTTAAAGTAAACCCAACATCAGTGTGAAAATTCCTCAGGGATCTTGGCAGAGCTGGGATCTATAGTTTTTGGAATGGTAGGTTGGCCTAAGAGTGCTTTTAAAGCTTTATGGTAAGCAATTGTAAAATTTGTTAATTTATAAAAGCAAGAAAGTTAAGAAGTCACTGATGTTTTTAGACCAACTTCAGCTATTCAGAGCTCAAATAGTGATGCTTATCCTCTAATAAACAATTCACTTTTTTTTTTTTGACAAGTTAACCACTGAAGTCAATGAGAATGAAAAAAAAAAACATTGGCTGGAAATAGTTGTTTTATTAAAGCTTGAGTTAAATTTTCATGTTCTCTCAGTTGTGATTCTTTTGGGGCAGAATAAATATTGGTCAATATTTTCTGCCACCTGAGAAAAATTACTCACTGCCTCACTTTTATCCACAATCTGACTTTCACAATGATGCCAAAAGCCATTACTTTATGTTAGTGGTATTTTTATGTGCAAACTATCACTATGGTGGTTTGAGAAATTGGTGTTTTAATCTTAAGGTGAGTGTAATACAGGATTCTAAAAATCTTAGTTTCATTGTAACAGGCCCATGAGGTGTTTGAAGATGATGCCGATGCCTTGTCTGTGTGCTCGAGACTTTAGTTCCTACACAGCAAGTTGGGCATAGAGGAGTTGGGAACAGCAGCATGTTTGGACACAACAGTGCTTTGGCAGGAGGCAACACATCGTCTACACTGGATCTTCAAAGGCTCTGCTTTTCCCCCATATAATTATTAAGCATTAAAATAGCAGACTTGAAATATGGTAAATAAGCAGCAAAGTAACATAATTGGTACTATTAATGCCAAGCAGCAAAACATATTCCAAACAATTTTTTTTTCCTCCTTTCTGCATTTCCCTTTAGAACTCCAGAACAACCCGCTCAGATGAAGACAAGGATGATTCCTGGGATGCCTGGGGGGCCTGGAGTGATTGCTCACGGACCTGTGGAGGGGGAGCCTCCTACTCTCTGAGGAGATGCTTAAATGGCAGGTAAGCCACATGCTGGTGTGTGGGGGGGTTCTTCTGCAGCTCTGGCACATTTCCAATCCTCTCTGGATGCTTCTGTTTCTGAGAACAAGTGCTGTGTAAGATAGATCAAATGTCATAGAATTCTGCTTTTAATACATGTTTGTAATAGACAAATAAATTAGGCTTTAACTCTGAACTTTAATGTGTTATGAAATATAATTGTGGAAGAGAAGGAATTATTTATTTGGTATGGTCAAATAGAGAGGGGAGTCCCTTTCACTGTAATACAGATCAAAGGGTCCGTCACCTGTGTACAAATTAGCCTGCACTTGGACATGACCTGGCATAATGGTCAAGTGCCTGCTGCTCTTATGGATGTCTCAAATTCTGCTTTCTGTTAGGGAAGGAAGGACAAGAGGCCACAGTCTCAAATTGCACCAAGGGAGATTCAGGTTAGGTGTTAGGAGGAATTTCTTTACATAAAGGTGATTAGGCACTGGAATGGGCTCTCCAGGTAGGCAGTGCAGTCGCTGTCCCTGGAAGTGTTTAAGGAAGGACTGGACCTGGCACTCAGTGCCATGGTCTAAAGTGACACTGTGGCACTGGGTCACCGGTTGGACTCAATGATCTGAGAGATGTTTTTCAACCAAATTGTATCTCTGATTCTTCTCTGCCAGTTCTTCCTATGCAGTGGTCCTGGTAGCCATATGTTTTCATGTATAAGTCTTAGTGTGAGTTGAAGAGAATACATGCAGTGAAAGCCTTTTGCGCCAGTGGTAAAACTGGACTAATGTAGGACTTGTTGGTACAATCCTTAAAGTAGGAGTAATGCACTAGGCCTGTAGTGAGGCAAGAAAAGATCCCAGCCAGCTTTGAGGCATCTGTGCTGGCATCCAGATTTGCCTGTTTTACTTGAATTATTCTTAAACGTTTTTAAAACTGATGATTGCGCTTACATTTTTATTTAGTTGAATGCAGTATCAGCCAGGAAGTCACTTTTTCTTAAGGAAGGCTTGGAGGGTGATGTGCTACTTAAGGGCAAACTGCATGAAATACAGAGCTAAAGATGATTGATTAAAGCACTGCCTGTTTCTTTAGTGAAAAATGCACAAAGATCTTAGGGAAAAGTAATAGTTCCAGCAAGAAGCCTTGATATTCTACCAATGTGTTAGGGACTGTGAAACAAGCTCAATAAATTGTAGCAGTATAAATTCCACTGTGGTTTTATTAATATTTTTAATGTGCTCCCCTGTGAAAAACGTGTTTTCCATACCTTGACAAATGCATAGTTTAAAAGGTTTTTTCTATGTTTGATTTTTGTAGTAAAGTCTGGGAAATGTACAATTGTGAAACAAAGTTTTCACATTTCTGTGTATCATAAACATTTTTAATTTGCATGTTGTGATGCAGTAAGTCTTGCAAAAGATTGGAAATTTGAGACTTGAAATACCTTGAGCTTTAACAGTTGTACCTTCAGCTGACCTGAGCTCTTGCTTCAGGCATCCATTTTTTTTCCTTTTCAGATGCTATTTTTCAGTCTCTCTCAGACATTATAAAAATTTGTTATTTTCATGCAAGAAGAAGGAAATTTATTCAAAGAGATGTAAATTATCAGTTATATGTTCACACATTCTTTAATGTAAGGCACATCTTTTTGGTATGAAGGAATTATTCCAAAACAAGCTTCCTGATTTTAGAGAAATCACTAATTATAATTTCTTGTCCAGTCATTTGAAATATGTTTTAAGTTCTTTCAAAGTCCTGATATTGCCATTTTTAACATAGAAGAATATCTTACACTGTGCAAAAGTGCTGATTCGTTAGTGAGAAGTTTGGCAGAGTGTATCTTTAAAAAAAGTGTGAAACCCAACCTCCCCAGATTTATGAGACCACAATAAATAACCATGACTCTATTACATGCCTTTTATTTCAGCTACTAACAACAGACTGAGGATCTGAATTGCCTGGATGTCAGGATTCACATGCATGGGGCACATTTGCATGCAGTCCATGAGAATTCTGTTTAGCTTAAAATTATTAATCAGATATTCAGATCTTTTCCTCTAGGTCACATCACATTTTTAGCAATAACATGGTTGCAATCAGCATAGAGCAGTCTTAGAGATGTCTTTTTCACAAAATAAATGTGGTTTTCATAAAGTTTGCAGTAAATTGGGCTTGCAGGGAAAGTCACGCGTTCTTTGCTGAGGAGAGACAGCAGTATAAAGCTGAATACCCAGAACCCCTTTTTATTTAAACTTTGTATTTAGACTCCAGATTATGGTAGGGCAGTAGCAATAAAAGTCTAGTTTTCGGAGAAAAACTAGCTGTAAAACAGGCAAGGTTGTGTTTTGCTATTATACACTGTAAGCATTTTTACTCTTTTTTTTTTTTTTTTAGGAACTGTGAAGGTCGGAATATTCGATACAAAACCTGCAGTAGTAATGTGAGTCTGGCCTTTAATCCCGTTTTACTCATTCAAAAAATGTGTTAAAGTTTTAGAAATGCTGCTTCTTATTTAAAACCTTATGGTGCATAATTTTCTTTCCATCATTACCATTTTTAAACAGTTCAGTCTGCATGACACCATGAGGTCTCAAATTTAGACTTCCCAAATGGACATTTTCTTTTGAAATTGTAGTGCCAATTGTGATTCAGAATATTTTATATCACTTATTAGGAGAGTTACACATTTTGGAGGATTAACAGATCAATTCTCATCTTAAACTAGCAAGTGTTTTTCCTGGGGGTGCAGTCTTGTAGATGAAGCATTAAACTGAGCTCAGGATAATTTGTGATCGTTAGTGATACAGTGACTCTCCTCATGTGAACAAAGAGTCCCTGGTCCCTTTCAGATCTTAAATAGGATAATTACTCCTTATATTCCCTCTGTTTGCCTAAACCCAGATCTTTATATGTCTGTATGCAAGAACATGCACATTTAGGTGCACTGGCACAGATGATGTCCATGAGTTTGAAGCTTGAGGTTTGACCCTACAGTTGCTGTTGCTGTGATGCAATCACATTTTGTTTTTATAGCCACGTTTTATGAAAACCATTCACATACAGCAAACCTCATGACTTGTGTTCCACTGACTTGTAATTGTGCTTTGTGCTGTTTAAACAACTGCTGCCCTTCAGCCCGGGTCTAGGCTGACCAAGGTGAGCAGCTCAGGCAGGACTTTGTGGTACCGAGGGTACCTTTCCTATGGGTTGAGTGGTGCCCAAAGGCATGTAAGCTCAGTTGATACTCAGTCATTACCAATGCCATCCTTTTTGCCAGCAGCAGGCAGCTGTGGAGTGTGACATGTTCTCCTTAAGATGCCTGACATTGGAAGTTGCCCAGTAAATATTGAATCAGTGCATCTCCTAGGAGAGCTGACCATTCCTGCTTTTCAGTTTGCCACACCTACAGTGTCTGCTGTGCCAGTTGGCTCCTGCCCTCCTTGAGAACAAGGCTTGCTCACACCGTGAGTAGCTCTGCACTCCACTGCTCAGTGTTGGATGGATTTCCCACCACAGCAGCTCACAGCCGAAGTTCCTGCTGGCAGAAGCAAATGGAAGTGATAAATGAATCAGTCCCAGTGCATGCAGAAATCAGATTCTGGAGACAAACCCTGTGCCTTGCCCTTTCAGAAGAAAAGGCCCAGCAGCTTGGTGCATGAGCTCATAAATAAAAATGCTACCTGCAAAAATACCCTGATGTTTAAAAGCTGAGTGATAACTTGCTAACTTGCAGTCAGGATGTAAGCAATGAACAAACTGTCCCTGAGTGCTGCGCTGCTTATCTAAATGTGTGTTTGTATGCACTGTATACACTTACAGCCCTCTGAGTGCTGGATCCTGTGCACTGCAGCTTCCTGCAGGAGTACAGAGAGGTCATCCCAGTGCACCTTGTTCCTCCAGCACCAGGCCTGGGCAACTGCCCAGTGCACGGAGAAGGGAGGATGGTGAGGTCAATGTGGGCATGTTTCCTGCTGTCGTGCACAGCTCTGTATGCTTTTAGGATATCTATTGTATTTTAGTATAGCTGTGGATGCTGTTCATTTTAAGATTTATGCAGTAGAAATCTAATGGAAATGACAGTGCTTTGTGCTTCATCATAGAGAAAATTAAGATGATTCTCATATCCTCTCTGAACTCCCAGAGAATTTATCTGAAATCACTGGAGCCTGTTTTTTAACTTTAGGACCTATTTTAAAGTGATAAGTGGCAGGCACCTTGTATGTGAATCTGTTTGAATTTATGATGATTCAGATGCTAATTTCCAGACAGGAAACTGCCTTTACAGTTCTGCTTTTGGGGCATGTCTGAAAGGGATCAGGTTCCCGTTTCAGTTCAGATACAGGCAGAGTTTCTCAGGAATGGTTTTTCCTAGATTATGGGCTAGATAATGAAGAACTCCTGAGAAAAATATATTTAATGAGATTTCCACTGTTGATACAGTTGATCTCTGAAATTGGCATCCCTGAATTCAAACCCCATGTCAGATCTGAGTTAACCTTGAAACAGGAGCTTACACCTCATGTAAATCTGAGACTACTAGGCCAGTTTAGTTTCAAATTATATAATTTTCCCAAAAGCATTATTCCTAATCAAGGCTTCTCACTTTAGGAGTGAAATTGTAGTTTGAAAATTAAGAGTTTATACTAGCTTCTTTCCATATTAATAGGTATAACTGGTAACCACATGAGACATTCGGTATAAATACATAGTGTAAAGCTGTCTGCAAATGTAATTTTGCCATATGATACATTACACCACTAACATCTATATTGGGGAGTACAAATGAAGCACAACTTAATATGTGTGTCATTCTAATGAAAAGAACAAGAATCATTTTACCAGAAAATTGGTTTCATGTGGATTTGTAATGGAATAGTAGTAAGTTCATTGAACTCAAGCATAGTTCCAGAATAATATTAGTGATATTTAAATCAAAAAATGAATTTAAGGTCTTAACAACAAAATAATTGCTAAGATTAAGGTGTATGTATAGCCTGCTTATCTTTCTGTCATAACTGAGATGCCAGGTGCATGATTTCCTAAAACTGCATGTGTGCTTTCAGCCTTCCATACAGATATTTGAGAGAAATAAACTATCCATTGTATGTTGTTCAATGAGATTTTCAGTCTTTCTTGCACCCCTTTTTTGAATTTCAGTTTTTCTATATAGTGTTACATTCTAATGCTATGATGTGCACTATGTGGAAGTGTTTAAGTTAATCCTTTAGGGTCCTATTCACAGAACAAGTTATTTGGGCCGTTTCCCCATAAATTTTACATTCTTGTGTGCCAAAAAATCGCTTATATTTTTGCCAGAGTGATTCTTCCACAGTCAGAAAAAACACTATTTTGTAAAAGATAGCTCCATGTTTAATTCCACTGTAAACTTTTATTATATGCAGATAATGCTCACACTTGTTCAACACATTTATCTATAACTGTTCCAGCATCCACTTAACCATCTAATTTATCCCATTCAGAAAATCCTGGCTGTATTGTGTCTACTTTAGACTGTAATATTTCACCTTGAGTACATAGTTTCTCTCTAATGTGTTCATTTATTTAGTATATATTTACAATGCTGATGCACCATAAGGCTCCCTTGGCTGGGGTGGTTTCCAGCTCAGGTACCTTGATTCTGCTTAGAAGTGGCCTGAAAATTGTGTAGGAAAAACACTGAACTTGAAGCTAATTTCAAAAAGAAAACAAAACAATGACTTCATCAGTTTTGGCTGGGTTTCAACAAAATGAGATTCAAAGAATAAAACGAGACAAAGGGCTAGACTTTCTTTGGTGTCATCATTTTTACTGGGAATTTTCTTGCCTTCTCTTTTGTGCTTTTTTCAGTAATTGTTGGCAAGAGTCACAGGGTCTGATGCAACCTTCATATTTTGTACATGAACATTGCCTACAAAGATACAGATTTCCCAGGTCAGCTTTGTTTTCAAAGGTTGAGGGCTCTCATTGCCTAAACTCAAAGATGCATTTCATAAGGAGCCAGCCCTTGGATGCAGTAGTTTTTAATTGTGTGTCACCAAAATAAAAAAAAAAAAGGAATATATATGTGTGTATGTATATGTGTGTGTGTGTGTGTGTGTGTTTTTAATCTTCATGGTAGTCATGTCTAAAGCATCTTTTTCAGATCTAATATGTTCATAAG
Organism: Anomalospiza imberbis; assembly: GCF_031753505.1. NCBI lineage: Eukaryota > Metazoa > Chordata > Aves > Passeriformes > Viduidae > Anomalospiza > Anomalospiza imberbis. The sequence continues at coordinate 9,365,882 of NC_089693.1, read as the reverse complement.
TCATGTCATAAATACATTTCATTCCACTGCAAGGTCTGGGTGTGATTACTTTTGTCAGCACTGTCATGTATTAGACCTCATAGATATGTCTTCAGCTCCTTATGCAGCGCATGAACCTACAAATGGCCTGGCCATGGTTCAGTGGATTGAGTGTGATAGAAAAGCTATTGCTGAAATTAAGAAATTGGAGAAATCCTGAAATTAGTAGCAAAAAAATTTAACAAGTAAGAAAAAATGTGAAATATTGAGACGGAAGAGAGAATGGTGGAATGAAGTGATGTCTGAAATAGATTAAAACCAGAGACACACAAACAGGATGAGGGCTGGGTCCCCCATATCATTGTCTCTATGATATTATGACCCTGCCCACTTCCTGAACATAGTTCACCCTTGCCTACCATTCCCATTTTTGCCCTGCCTTTTCCTTTGTATTTTTTAAACTCCCTTTCACTTTTCCAAACCACTCTAATGGAAGTAAACTGATGTTTACAATTCCTCTTGTTGTCTTGATTGCATTCATTCTGTGCTTAGTTGTGTTTCTCTTTAAACTCCTTTCTTTACACAAATATTTATTGTTCCCTGGAATACTGGGATCTGGACTTGGTTGCCATGCAAACTCTGATGTAATGCAAATGATAAATAATTTCAGGTCTTTGATATCCCCCTGTGATGCTCCTTTTATGCTTCTGCTTTTGCACAGAGCTCAAACATAAAGCAGGTGGAGCTGGCATGTGAATCGAGCTGCCAGAATCACTTTGGGTCCTTTGTAGGTGCCAAAAGAGAATAGGGACATGAGGATTCGCTTGCTCTGAAGCAGCCAGGAGGCGAGTGGAAAGCAGGAGCTGCATTGTGTTGAATCAATGAGAAACATACAGTAACCATGGGCTTGACATCCTGACTTTGTGGTGTTTGTGTCTTGGCATCGCATCAACGCCCAGTGATAATGGACTGTAACAGCAGCCTGTCAGAGCTCAGCTGAAGGCCATCACTCTGCCTGCTTGACAGATTACTCTAATTCTTTGTGATGAAAATGTAGCTGTGCATGGCTGAGTGACACTGCTCCCAAATGCTGCTTCTAACTTTACCTGAATCTAACGTCCACTTACTATTTTTTGATCCTTAGTTGCTCCCCTGTTTGCATTGGTGGGAGGGAAGCATATGGTATCCATATGAAACTCTGAAGTCCTCTCTGCTTTTTAGCCTTGCTATTGTTGAAAATGAGAGGTGACAGATAAGTCAGAGCCAAAATTCTGCTCTCATTTACACCACTGCAAACTTGCTGAATTTCTGGGGAGTGACACTGCAGTGAATATGTGTGGCTTCTCACGGTATTTACTTGATGTTCGTAGAAGCTCCCACTGGAGGGATTTTGTAGAGGTAAAATACTCCCTGTGCCTTATTCCATCATTTCAAAAAATATGGGTCAAACTAGAATCATCCAGATTAAAAATAATACAAAATGTGTTAGTATCATTCTAAATTATTGTCACTGTAAGGTGTAGCATTAGAGCTGAAAAGTTTTACTGGGAAAGTTCAGTAACTTGCTCAGTGCTCAGCTGCAAAAACTCCATATGTTGATCAGTAGACAGAATACTGATTTTTAGGAGGTGTTTTATGTAGATTGCAACCAATTCAGGGACAGTTCTAGGCTACTGTTTGCTACGGTGAAAAAAACTCCAGACTGAGTGCAGTATTGTTGGGGGCATTGGACTGAAATTCAAAACTTTCTCCTGTATATTTTACTCTCCAGTCCTGTATAATGCACTTGCTATTTTGTCAGCTTTATTCAGGGAAGGTTCAGTTCACTGATAAGGTTGGAGCTGTGCTTGGGATCAGTATTGTTAACTAATACTTACTAATAGGTTCCATGAGTTTGCCTGACACATCACAATCTTTCAGTTTTCCATCCAATGAAAACAAAACTTTACTAAAATCAGCCCCACATCTGGCTTAGATGTGCAGTTGGAATTCTTGGAAGAATATCCTTTCAGTCTGGCATATGGACTCTTTGACACTGGACATACTTTCAGATGAAGTCTGCAGTGAGGAATTGTTTGACACAGTAACTCCTTTGCCAGTACTTTACCAAAATTATTTTCAAATCAATCAGTATTCATCTCCATTCCTGTCACTATAGTTTAATATTAACATCATTGTTTGGGTGCAATGCCTGATGTAGAAAAAAATATTTTAGAATGTTTTATTTCAAGCAGTTCTCATACTGAACTGAACAGGTCTTTCAGCTGTATATGCTGAGGCACTGTGTGGGAGAAGGTAGGCAACTGTCTCATTAGAACTGGAAATACAGGATCAATTGTTACCAATTTGAAGTTTATTTTATTCCAACAAAATAAGCATTACTGCTTACATGAGTTGAAGATGCTTTGTAATTAGACTAAAGGACTAAGCACTGACATGTCTGGTGTTTCCTCCTAAATCTTGTGCTTTTTTCAAGCAGTACTAACAATTAAATAGACAGATTATTTTCTTTTTGTTTATATGTAGCATTAATACCTCCTTCATTACTCTGACATATGAATTGATGAATGAGCATAGAGGCCTCAGAAATCCTTTAGTGGGAAAAGCTACTGAAAAGAGAAAGACTAAATATCAGACATCACCTTGTAGTTACTTGAAAAATATAGATCCTTTAGAAGCTAATTCTTACTACAGAACCAGACTTTAACTGTACTATTGGTGTTGTAAAAATTAGCATTTTTAATTATCCTCTCATATCAGTTATGTTGTTATTGCTGGAATATGCATGATATTCTGTACTTTCACTCCACGCAATGGATTAAGTAACATAAATTCTCTTAATACACACAGTAGAACTTTGTAGTGTGGTGTATTTGTCAAAGCAGATCAGTTCTTGAACAAAACCTGCCTGAAGATCTTCTGTGTTATTCATAAGATAACTTTACTGAAAATGCAAATATTCCCTAGTTTAAAAAAAAAATATTTTTTGGTTTGTTTTCAGGACTGCCCTTCAGATGTTGGTGACTTTAGAGCACAGCAGTGCTCTGCCTACAATGATGTCAAATACCAGGGACACTTTTACGAGTGGGTCCCTGTGTATAATGATCCTACTGCACCTTGTGCCCTGAAATGTCAGGCTCTGGGAAAGAACTTGGTTGTGGAGCTTGCCCCAAAAGTGCTAGATGGTACTCGCTGCAACACTGAATCCTTGGATATGTGCATCAGTGGAATTTGCCAGGTATGTTCATGGTGTGACTCTAAATGGGGCCTTTGTTGAGAGGCCCTTTGCCCTTCATTGGGTGCTTTGGGATTGTTTTTCATTCCATTTATCAGTTTAGATGTATGTGCAAGTGCTGTTGAATGGATTGTAGATAAATTACCTTTTCAGGAAGACACAGAACTTCCTGACTGCCTTAGCCATGGATATTTATCTATATAGATAAAAGGTCAATAAAATTCATTCACTCTTCTATTTATGCATGTAAAAATTAATGAACCAAGGTATTGTAGCTATGGCTTTCCAAAATTTAGTATATCTGTGGGGATGTGATGAAATTGCAGAGCCTTCCATTTCATTGTATTCATTTTCTGACTCTCATATAATCTCTGTTAAGGAGAAAATTGGACATTTTATGGGATCCAGCCCATAATGGCAGGTGTGAGTATGTAGGTCTGTCTTGTTGTATGAATGAGTGACTATATGTTGTGGCTGCATTAACTGAGTGTTTGAGTCTTTAAATGGCAATATACATTTCTAGATGTATTTATTATTTATTAGTTATGCTATTGACTTCATATAGTTGGTGCAAAAGCAGAGAGTTACAATATTTGAGGCTTGCTAGCCTTGCCCATGTCTCATTAAGAAAGCAATATTGCAAACTTGTTTTACGAACAGAGCAGTTTATAAAGAATGGACATGTTATTGCAATTAGTTTTCTTTCTCTGCAAGTGGTTGTTGCTCTGTTAAATGTCTAAAATGTGTGTGACTCAAAAATGCAGGATATGGCCCAGTGAGAAAAATAGCTCTATTATAGAGGAAAATTTGACACATTTGGCAGAAGACTGGTGCATGGATTATAGCAACATTAATATATGATCTGGACCGTGCTGTGGGTTTTATGTGGCTTCTGTGTATGCTGCAGTTCTGATGCCAGTCGTGTCAACACACGGTGCATCTGCTGCCTCTGGAACAGAATTCCTCACAGAGAGACTTCGTTTGTCAATGGTGCTTCACTGTGGGATCCAGCAGTGTTTGTTACCCTCTGTTGGAAATAGGATGTACCTCCAGAAACTCTGGGAGCACTTGCCAAATAATGTATTTCTTGTGCCATGTTCTTAGTGGCGCTTCCTATCCCAATAAAAAGGCTTTTACCCAGGAGGGTTGCCCAGCCTTTTCCAGGAGGTGCCTTTACAGCAGCCTTTGCTGCCTGTGCCCACTGCAGCCTGAGTGCAAGGCTGGATTAAGGCACTTCTGGGCTCTTCAAGGGCTTGTGCTCAGGGTGCTGTGAGGGTGCCAGTGTCTCCCACAGCGACTTCAAACGCCTCCTTCCATCTTTCATACATGGCATAAAATTCTCTTTGCCCAAATGGATCCAATTTCTGAAGAACAGTTGGGAGGTGTATTTAAAAGGGCTGCTTTCACTGTTTCTTCTTAGCATTTTGTAGTATTCATGTGTATATATGATAGAAAATGCTTGGAAATGTAAATAATACATTTTAGAATATATGAAGTGGCGGAGAAGAAATTAATCATTCCAGAAGCAGGAACTGGAACTCTTACACTGTTGATGAGAATCAATTTCTTTTCTCTGTCTCCTATTTTTTTTTCATTGTTTCTTCCAATTTCACAAAAATATTTTTCAGTGTGAGGCAACATCTTCAGGAAAAAAGACTGGAACAAACATGTTTAGAATGTGTTCTGTGCTGTAGCTTATTTATTTTTTAGAATTTGTTGCTGATACTCATAAAGAATTAACTGTTTTAACTTTATTTTCTTGAAGTCACTGGCTATTCCTGAGGTATTTTTGCACAAATTGAAAATTTTTGCTTTTTAAAGTATATATTTGATAATTTAGTGTTGGATAATTTTATTAAGATAAAAAAAAAAAAAACCTGAAGTCGAATTCAATTAAATTAAATGAAGATTCATTTAAATAATCTTTTCCTCTTTTGGGGGAAGAGTGAAAGGTTTCTTACTTGTGAAAGGGGCTGTGGGAGGAGGGGTCTTCCTCAGGAACCAACACAGAGCTTTGTGCTACTCCTGTTTGAGCAGGAAAAGAAAACAAATTGATGCCTAATCTTTCCCAGAAAAACATGGTTATTTAGTTAACTGCTCTTAAGAGAGACGGCACAGTTGTGATTCTCCGCAATTGCTGCTGTAAGATCTGTCTGGTGGGTTCTGACATGTAATTGGCACAACCAGCAAATTGCTTGGCAAGGGTTTTTACAGCTAAGCCATCTGAGTGAGCACATCACACTGCTGTGGGGATCTTCACTTCTGTGCCTGGGAGCACCAAAGACTTTCTGTAGAGGAGATTGGTGCTGGTTTTGCTCATTTATTGTCTCGAAGTTGACTCAACTTCCCCTCCTCCCCAACATGATTTCACTTTTGTCTGTGTTCTGGTTCCTGCTATGGTGGGCTGCATCACTAATTCTGCCTCTTGTTCAAGCTCTCACCTTGGCGGCAGTTGAATTTCCAAAGATGGTGAATTCTTGTACTCCAGCTTCAGTTCTGATCCTTTGTACTTCCCTTATCAAGCAAGTCAAGCTAAATAAGCTCTATCAAAGAAAACTGTGAGATGACAAAGCTGCGCTCTGAATAGGAGGTATGAGACTACAGGAGGTGAAATCTAGAGACAGTGGAACAGGGAAAGGTTTATTGGGAAAAATAGTAAGATATTTTGGGGTTGCTTGAGGCTTAACTCAGTCAAACCATTTGATCATGTTTTAATTTGCTACTGCCCTGCTTCTGTTATCAACCCAAATATCTGGGGCTGTTGTGTTAAATGGGGACAGGTCAAAACTTCACTGCCAGGATTTTCACACTTCTGATATTTTTTCTAGTCTCTGCATAACTCCCAAAACATTTTTTCATATAATGTGTTCCTGCTGTGCCCATCTGGCTGTGGGTGGAGACATTTAAAAACATCTGCATGTCAGACACATATGTGGGCAACATTTACCCAGTTACTCCGCCTGCTTTGGGGCCCTGCCTCTTCTTGGGTTTTGTTTTTAATTTGTGCAGACCTGCTTTTTTTCTACCAGAATGCAGAATGGGGTGTTACTTGTGCCAGCACCTGAAATGGTTACAGTGATAATTTTCCTAATATGGAGTAATATGTTTGGACAACAAATACACGCATCACCCAAAAAATCTGGAGTCCTGAGGAGCAGCCTGACTAGTTCTGTCTTAGGCTGTCACAATTAGGTCAAGGATGATGTAAATCCTGCAATGAACTTTCCATTTAGTGTCAGCAAGTTGTTTGTGTTCCAAAAAAGGCAGACACTGCACTGTGCCTTGTAGCATATGGCATAAATTTAGCTGACATCAGAACACATCCCACATGTCAAGGGGAGCACCATCAACTTCTGCCATGCTCGCTCTCTGTCACATGTCATCATATGGCGAGTAGGTATCACTCACCACCAAAGCACTCTTGTGCTGGATGTAAATATCTGTCAGAGTTTTCATTGAAAACAATTTCTGTAAGCTCTTGGAAGACTCTTGCACTTCTTTTTTTTATAAACTTTGTTTGTGTTTTAAACTTAAAATTATAGCAGATTATAATTTTTTTCTGAATCTTGACCGCTTTTATCCTGAGAGTTGCTTTCACAAACTGTTTGTTTTGTGTACTTTCTCTTTTGGTTCCTGCACATACTTTTTTTTTTTTTTTTTTGCCTGTAAATATGTTTTAAGGACTGCCCAAGAGGCACAGGAGGTTTGGTGTGCAGAGACTCAGAAAGGAAGGTTTCCTTTCCATCCTGTGTTACTGCAGACATGTTTCTAACACATGTTAGTCTGAGTAGTTAATTCTTGAATAGCTGTTAAAAAAGCACCTTTTTTTTTCCAAAATTACTACTTACTCTTGATCCTTTTTTTTTAATATTTAAAAATTACAAAAAAATGTCTGTGTTGCCTTTTTCTTCTTTTTAGCCTTTGAGTGATTCATAGGAAGAATTGATTTTGAGATAGCTCTGTGTCAAGCCAGCTGTTATACTAAACCTGGCATTCTTTCCTGGGCACCACTAATTAGCAAATGCACAGAATAAAGTGCATTTTGGAGCATGAAGGTGTAGATGCCTGCACTCTGTCTACCTGTTACTGGACCAGAGCTGGCAGGCTGGACCCTGCCCAGAAAGACTGGCAGGCACTCAGGGAGTTCCAACAAAACTTTCTGGCTCTCAGAGCTACATATGAAAAACTTCATGTGACTGCACACGTGTGACAGGGGGAATAAAACTGGGAGTGGGGAGCTCCAGCTGCAGCTCAGCTGGGAGATGTTGGTGGCTTTCCAGGAGTCCCACTGGAGGATGGGGCTGAGCTAAGCAGGGGCTGCCACATCCTACGGGACCTGTCAGTGTCACCCTCCCTAGCCTCAGGGGGTTGGTTTCTCATCTGTGGAAGCTCTTGGCACTGCCCAGGCCAGCAGATCATGGAGCCACCCTTCAAGGGCTGCACCTGCCCCCTTTGAATGTCACTGACCACCTTGGTGTAGTGGTTCCCTTGTGATGACATTGTTGGCAACTTGGTGGTGGGCTTTTATAAATAAATAATAATAACAAGATACTCTCAGACAGTGCAGGTAATAATGAGATATTCTCAGACATTGAAAAGGTTTTTGGGATCACTTGTTTTTATTTTGCAGTTTCCCACTTCTGCTAGAAACTGGTGTTTCTTTTCAGGTCTTATCTTATTCTCTCTCCTACTGTTTCTTATGGAGAATGCTCTCTCTAGGGATTTCTTACTGTGGAAGTTTATCCTTTCTTGTCAGATGAGTAGTGGGTTTTTTTCTGATCTCCAGTGTCTTATCTATACTTCTTTGTTCATAAGTGATTCACTGCCAAGTTTTGTTTTGTTTTAGTGAGCTAAGTGCAAATGTGACTTTACTTCCCAGCCTAGCAAAGACCTAAATTATGTGAGCAGTGATAGCAGAAAAACTCATGATCTGGGTGTCATCTTGAAGTAGAGCCTTAGTAACCTTCAAATCCCCCAGGGCTAACTTCACCAAGCAAGGCAGATTTGACTGAACCCAGCCAGAAAAGGAGCAAAGTAATTTGATTTCATGTACTGATTTCTTTTTTGAAAGTGTTCTCACAAACAAGAAGCTCACTGGGAATTTGTGTTCTATCCTCTGGCTGTGTATATGTGTGTTTTTTTAAATGGAGACCATGTGGGAAAGGGTACTTGCTCCTGCTGGGTGGTCCTATAATATCTCAGCTCCTCTAGCATGTGACAGATCCTGTAGTAAGAGTTAAAGGTTTTGGAAGCACTTTGTTTTATTTGATGGAAGTGGATTTACAGAGTTGTGGAACACTCTTTAGCCTCTTGCTTTCAGATATAAAGTGTCAGCAGAAATATGTGGAAAGTCTTTTTAGGAGCCCTTTAGTATGCAGTGAATTTTATGCACTGTATTTTTTTTTTTATTTTCTGGGTTTTTTTTATTGCTTTACATTCTTTTCCTCGGTAGGGATGTCTCGGGAATTTGAGCATCATGGAACGTCTCCTTGTGCCCATCATTCTGACTTATTTTACACCTCCGTTCTGAGGTTTGCATTTTGACACACTTTGCCTGATTTCTTACCTGTGAGCAACTGGAAATCCTCAAACAGAGGAAGTTTTCCTCCTCCCAGCACAGCTGCTGCCCATTCACCTTGGCAGCTGGGATTGCAGCTTCGTGGGCTGGGAGGAGATGGGCTGGGAAGGTCACTGTTGTCCCGAGCCTGGAGGGGCTTTATTCTGTTAATTAGCACATGCTGAAGCCTGTGTCAGCTTGTCTGGGCTGCTACTGTCCTGGGCTGGTTTGATTCCAGAGATGTGAGAACCTGTGCCACAATCAGGCCTTTGTTAGCTCAACATAACTGAAGAGCTGTGAGACAGGACCATGTGAGAAGAAAATCATGACTCAGATAAAGTCATCAGACTTCAGACCAAGATAAATCCTCAGTGAGGATGAACTAGGGTTTGAAAGTGCTGCTTGAAAGCTAAGATTCCACACTACGTTTAAAGTAAATTAAAAAAAAAAAAAACTTGCTTAATTGGAGGGATGTTCTGGTATCTCTCCCTCTGCTTGTCAGAATCAATTACTTGTGGATGATGAGCATGGGAAAGAGACAGTGGGAGCTTTTTTCTTTATGTTCTCTCGGGGACATATTTTATCTGTGTAGGAATAAAGCGCAGGCTGAAGCTATCACAAAATGAAGGATGCGAGCAGAGATTGCAAAGTCCATGAATGGCTTTGAATGACAGCAAGGTTTTACAGCAGGGCAAAGAGACATGGAAAATATTGACCAAGGGAGAGCAGGATTTTCACATGACAGTTTTTTCATTCATTTTTATTACAATGAATTCCCATAGCCATATTTAAAATTAGTTATTTGTTGTGTGGATACAGTCAGTCCTGACATCTGCCTGTGCTGGATTCTGTGCTAAGACAAGTAGAGCAGGGAAAATGCAGCAAATACCTGACATTGATGCAATGAGATCTCTGTACTCTCATAGCACATGCAACTGTGCAATGAAGCGCAACCTTAATTTCTCTGAGTTCTGGATTTTGTGAGTGTCTGTGTTTTTGGAAATAGAAATCCCTTTTCTATGAGCAAGACCCAGAGGATTTTAATTTTCCCTGCTGAGTGATTCTAATAAACTGCAATAGAGATTTGTCTTTTTAAGCATGTTAGATTTTTTCACTGTTTTCTTCCTTTACTAGCAAATGCTGAAATAAAACATGTCCTTTCTTAGTCAAGTCACAAAACTTGGAAAAGACATTTTTGTCAGAACTAATTTGGAGGTTATCTTGTATTTTGGGCAATGTTGTCAACCTTTAGAAGAATGTAGATGTTCTGATTCCGTTTTTATCTTGGTTCTCAACTCTTGTAAGCCTGAAGTAAATAATTTGTTTTATAGAAGTCCAAATGCTGCTGTCCTGGTGGCTGGGCAGTCAGATCACTAAGTTGAATATGCTTGGAGTAACAGTTTATTTTCACACTATATTTTGCAAATCTTTACAAATTTTATAGGCAGTGGAAGGCACTTGCACCTGGGACAAAAAGCTTCTGCCACCTTTCAGATCTGGTGGTGGCCACTTTTAAAATAAAAACCACAGGATGACATCTACTGAGATAATTACAGACTGTTCAGCCCTTGAAGGGAAGGATCTCCTGTGGAGTAACTCTTATCACATTCTTGTGAGAAGTACAATTATCATCTCCATTTGTGCATTCTGCAGTGCAGTTCCTTGCTCAGCACAAATAATGTAACTCTGACATTTTAAGCACATTGGGCACTTCCCCATAAATGATTTGCTGGGTTTTCTGCTTCAGCTGAATTTCACTAAATGCCATCTGGATGTTTGAGTTGAAATTCCACTTGCAGGTTGGTCCTGGAGTGCAAGTTTTGTGCGTCCTTTGAAACAGCCAGGCCACTGGAAGCACATGAATATAAATATATCCAGAGTAGCCTTCAGCTGGGTTTTCCTGACAGCTGGGGTTTGCTCAGCAGCTGTAGAGGGATAGTAATTATGTCATATTGAGATATAGTTGAATTGATTTTCTGTTTTCATTTTGTTAAACCAAATCCCATCAATAAAGGGCACTACTCCCTGACACTGAGCTGCCAGTCCCTCAAGCAAACATAGAACACTGCAAAACAGAAGCTTACCTAAAAAATTTAATGGAATCACTGATAAATGAGAGCCTGTATCAATAATAAATTTCTTAGTCAAAGTAGGAAATGATTTAGTATTTAACAAACACATTGCTGAATATTTAAATGATGTGTCTGCTAAAGAGCTTAGTCTAAGACAGTAGATAGAAAAATAATGGTTCTAGTGCAGCTTCAGTTTTAATGTTTCATAGAATTTATGTATCTGTCACAAATAAAAATAGCAATGATTTATTCTTTTGTGGCTGCTTCTATTAGGAGAATCTAGAATATTTGTTTTTTCTGGCTATACCTGGATCTTTGGCTCCAGAGGACCCTAGAAGGGGGAAAGCTCACTTTGAAAGAGAAATATTATTTATAATTATCTATATTGCTGGATATGATTTCATGCTTTTGATAGTAATAATGACACTTAACACTTACATGATGCTTGTTATGCAGAGATGTCTGGTTTTACTCATCTCTGAAATAAATATTTTTATTTTTTAAAGGGTAGGTGTGTCTTCAACTTATTTATTTGAAGTATATAATCTTGAGTCATTGGCATTCCAGAAAACTTTTTGAATAATTTAAATTGAATTTAGAAGAGCTAAAGCAATGGTGTAACAAGCAAATGTTGAAATTTTGAAACTTAATTCTGTATTGCATTCTGCACTGGCAATTCTAGTCCATGTTTGTGTTTATACTTATTAAGAAAAGCCTCTGAAAGGAGGGAGGGTGTGGGTGGGGTTTGCCTTGTTTTTCACTATGGTGCTTTTTTTACTATATTGGAATTTCAGTTTAAATTGTCACCTTGCAGTCCTGTCAGTTTTCTTATACTTAATTATAAACATCTTAACAAAGGAAGCTTTTTGAATTTAACAGATTATTCTTGGACCTTCACAAATCAAAATTAACGTGTTACATGAATTTCTTTAAGTCCAATTCCTCAGCTGAAACACTACTAATTGAATATGACCTAAAGAAACAGCTGTACATGAGCTTCTGAGTGATTTTTGGATTCATATTTGCAAAAATATTTTTAATATTCCATAGCCACTTTAACATATCAGCAGTGATTTCATTCTTCTCTTTCATCTATATTACTGTATTTTATACCCTGACCTTTTGCTCTTCCTTTGCCTTTCTGAACCTACATGAACTATTCTAAGCATGCTCCAAAGTATTTAACACCCTTCAGGATTCTTTCACCACAGCACTGCCATGCTGAGGTTTGTTGAAGCAGATGAGTGGCTCTGTTCAGTGCTTAACCAGATGCTTTCTATCTGAGCTGTGTGTGAGAAAAATATATATAATTCTGTAAACTATATAATTCTTTTTCATATTTCTTTTTTTTTTCCTTTGTAAGAACAGACAAGTCACATATTCAGGTTCTGTCCATAAATAGCAATGGATTGGAGACCTGTTTCTGAAAATAATCCTGCCATATCCAAATGTACTGATACCCCACATGGACAATTTTATAAATTCACAAACTGCTAATTTCCTCAATATTCTTCTTATATTAACTTTCTACTTGCTGATTGTTTTGTTACGTATTGGTGAATATTCTCCCTGCTGTCTGAGGAGCTCAATTACAACCTGGTCATTAAAATATCTGTATTTTTTTTGGCATGATGATATTTATGATTACAAATTTCTTAAATTCACTGGGTCCCAACCCTTCCATTACACAGTTTGTGTTATCACTTGTTTTGTTTATTCAGCCTATGTTAAAATCACCTAATATTATTTCTGACTATGCCCTAGAAGCCTGCAGATGTTTTCCCAGTCTGCCTGTAATATTTACAGCTGATCCCTTTGCTCTGTAAACAAAAAGCAATGTGGGGTAAATTAATCCCACAAAATGCTTTAATTGGGAAAATCATCACCTTCTTTGACTGGTTGAGGTGCAGCATGAGTGGAGGAAGGCTGTTGCCATTTTTCATTTTCTTGTCCTTGTTGCAGCTTTATTTGCAATTAACCAAATTTACTGTCTTCAAAATGTTTCATCACCCTTTTTTTTTCTCTCCAGTAGTTATTGGATAAAATATGGATACCTTAAAATCATGATATTTTGTGTGACAATGCCATGTGTTTTTGAGACCCAGTTTCCAAGGCTGTACCTTACAGCTTCCTCTTCTGGTGATATCTGTGGCTGTTCAGCTCACCTGAGACATACCTGGTCAAGGGTTTACAAACAGATAAAAAAGGCTGGCTCTAGACTCTGAGGTTTGAAATATGTCCCATCCCAGTGTTCATTCATTAAGATTCCAGCTTGAATTAGCTCTAAATTTGTGGCTTGTCACTTAAAAACCTGTGACATTTTTGGCTCCTTCACATTAAACAAAATCTGGAATTCTATGCTGACTTCAAGTCAAAATTGTGATTATAATTTGAGTTGTTTTCTAAATTGTGTTCCCAGATATCATTGCTTGATATTCATATTTGTAACAGCTGATGTAAACATAATCTGGGAAGGAAATCAGCAGAGGGTGAATGCATCTAGCTGAACACACCACCTTTGCTGCCAGGGGAGCTGTAAACCTTTTCCCACATCCAAATCCCTTGCAGCTAGCACTCCTGTTTTATTTCTGTGGCATTTGTGTATTATTAAAAAATAAGCAATAAGACTATATGAAACAGTCCTCTAAAGTATGCTGCTGTGCTGATTATCTTATTGTGCATTCCGTGTAGGACACAATAAAGCCTTGTGTTTGCACAGTTGTGTGATTTTTGTTACACCCAGTGGGAGTTTGTGTTCACAGGGGCTGTGTGTGAGAGCCCAGTCTGGATGTTTGTTATTGTCCTAATGGGCTGGTCTTGCTCTGCTTGCTCAGTGCCCTCCTCCCACTAAAGACTTGCAGCATCTGTAGCCTACAAATATGCAACAGCTTAAACTAAGAAAAAAATCACTTTTCCACACAGGGTATCACAATGTGCAGCTTATTTTTCCCTTTGAAATTAATTGACGAGTGAAAAAACAGTTTTTTAATATTTAGAGAAGAAGATTACAGTATGAAATGGAGATGCACTTGAGACATCTGTGGAGAGATTACACTTGCAGTGATACAATTTACCTCCACGTTCTAGTAGTATCTTTATGTGAATAAGGGCAGGAGAATCAGTGGAGAGCAGTAACAACTTTAAAAGTCTTCCAAATAGAAATATAGACTCAGCCACTGGTATGGTCTCCATCACTGCACCATCTGCATGCTTCACAAACTTTAGGAGATGAATTCATGCCACATCTCTGTCAGCTGGGGATCTGCAGTTAGACCTCTTCCATGGATTGGAATGGAAAAGCACAGGAGTTTTCAAAGGTCGGAAAAGAAAGTCTGTTGTGGAGCTGGGAACTGAAAGAGTTGTCAATGCTGAGGCAAATCTGTTGAGCACTGTATTATTATGTGCCATGAAATTTCATCTGCTTTCTGATTCAGTGGCCCGGTCAGTTTCTATTTCTTAAATGGTGTTTTCATTCATTTCTCAATGTAATTGTTTTTAAAGTGTGAAGATAGTCTTGTTTATAGTCATTTGTTTACAACCTTTTTCTTGTTTTTCTGGGCGTCAATAATGAACCCAGAGCTAATGCTAAAGACAACTTCAAGTGCAAATACTTTAATCTGTAATCCATGCCTAAATATTACAGCACAGTGTTCCCACATGACTTCTGTGTGGTAAATAAGCTGAGATGGTCTGAGTTCACATGTGTGTCCGTTTGCTTTATTTTTGCAACTAAGTTTTTGTTAAAACTGAAATGATTTACTGTTAGTGTTAAGTAGCTTATTTATTTTTAAAAATAATTCCTTGCTGGGCTAGAATTAAGGTACCCTTCAATTGCAGGAATAAAATAATTTCCTGCTGCTAATGTAGGTTTCTGTGGTGAATCTGAAGCCCTTAGGGAGGAGATGCCTTCCCTGCAGGTCTCTCAAGTGAAGGATTGTAAACTGTCCCCATTAATGCCCTCCTCTAAAGGGAATTCAGGCTGTAGGGAATTGGGAAAATAAGGGAAAGGGGCTGAAGGGGGAGGTGGGGCTGCTTTGTTTTCTTTTCCACAGACATGTGAAACTTCGAGATTGCATTTCTCCGTGTTTGGCAGTGGATGTGTGTGATTTGTGTGTCTGTGTGTGTGTGTTGACTCAGACTGGAGGACCCAGCCCTGCCTCTTACGTGTGGACTGGATCCTCACCTCTCCAAGGGGATCGTGTGTCAGTTCTGGCACAGCACAGATGCAGTGGATCTTGGCAGCTGACACTGCCCCTTCCAAGCATTTTTATATAGGAAGAGGTGTGTGCTGGCCAGTTTCAGAATTCTAGCACTGCTTTTAACTCTGAGTTTGCAGAGGGTTTTCTATCCATTTGTCAGTTTGGATTTTTGTTAAATATATACACCCATGACAAATTAGCTGCCCTTCTCAGGGATATGTGAATGTAAGAGGCAGGTAGGCTGACTTGAGAAAACTTGAAGCTGGAGATCAGCTTTTTACCACATTGTTGAGCACGTGGTACTCCTTGAAAAATTCTTCTGTGAAATGGTGAAGAGTAAGATAGTTGAGGCCAAATATTTATCTTCCATTCATCAAGAAGGTACTTTTAGTCAATTTTGTCTATTCTTTGTTTTTCCATTCTCGCTCCCATCTTTCTTGTGGAGTTGACTGATATACTGAAAAAGAAAAACCTGGAAAAATGTTTTCATTATAATTTGGAGGGCTTTCAGTTGACAGAGTTTTTTTCTTTAAATTGCTTTTTGAATTTTTGGCAGTGTTTAAGTTTGGGTATTTTATAATAATCTTTGGAAAGTTTTATAGAATGGATCTTGTATTCATAAACCAGAAAAAATCCAAAGGTGAGAAGTGAATCGTCCAAGTTTTTTAAAGCTGGTTAGCAAATAATTGACATTGATGTAAATGGCAAATAGATCTACACAAGTGCCAGTTAAATTCTGAATAGCCAAAACACTTGAATGTTAGCACTGCCCTCAACTCCCTGTCTATGAAGCTGAAGGCTGAGTGTCCTTTAAATTTTTAACTTGGATTATTTAATTGCATTTATCCCTTCTCAGACATAATTAAACAGGTGATGAAAACCAAATTGTAAATAACATAGTTATGCCTTGTCTTGGAAAGAATAATGCTCAATGGTATTCATTCACATAAGTAGTGGGAAACAGATTCATGTATCTCCTATGCTTGAATAGTTTAATATATCACTTGTTGTGGTTCATCATTAAAATCATGGAAATGACAGCATGCTTTTAAAACCCTAAATGGCAAGATATGCTTTGATAGAATGAGGCCAACTCATAAAATCAAAAGGATAACATAATAAATAAAATTCCAGAAACCTGAGCATGTCTACTACAGCTTTGCCCTCCTTCTGACTGTGGTGTTGATGTTGGCAGGCAGTAGGCTGTGATCGACAACTTGGGAGCAATGCCAAGGAAGACAACTGTGGAATCTGTGCAGGAGATGGCTCAACATGCAGGCTTGTGAGGGGACAAGCTAAGGCACATGTCTCACCAGAAAAAAGTAGGTTGCAAATTGATCCTATGGTAATTTATCCTTGACTGTGATTTCTGCTTGTATATGAGCATGCATATTGCAGTGGCCTTTTAGCCATATACTTGTTTGCAGTTTTACAAAGCTACTTACCCTAAAGTCTGTGCTAGATTAGTCTGCTGAAATTCCGAAAGGGATACCACACATTAGGGTATAGCTAGGAAAGAATTTGAGATATGCATTTTTTTACTAGAGCAACTCAATTCATTCTATCAGGAATAACCATCAAGATGCACATCTTATTTTAGAGGGTATCCTCATGTTGCAGTATATGTGATGCTGCAGCAATGTTTTTAATCCATGGAAATATCTTATAGATGGTTTTATGGAAATAGTGGTCTGTGCTTGTAAGTACCTGGTTTTCAAATTAACTTTGATTTTTTTGGGGGGGGGGTTTTTGTGGTGTCTGATGACAGTTGAATTTCAGGGGCAAGTTACTACTTCTATGGTACAAAAAGCACAAAGTGAAAGGGACTAGTACCTCCATCTCTTTTCTGTGTGTTTGGCTCAAATTCCACCATTTTTTCTCAAAATAATTAACATCTTCCTGGGAGTAACTCTGTAGGTCTCAGTAATATGGAAAATATAAAATATGAAAGAGGAAGGGTATTGGAAATAGACCCTTTACTGGAGTCTGAAGAGTCTGGCTGTTTTGATATGCCGGCAAGGTTTTCCAAACAAAGACTCCCCTCTGACACTGGTGCTCTCCACCCTCACAGATGATGTTCCCTGGAATGTCACAGCACATGCCCCATGTGTTTATCATATGAATAGTTGCCTCACATAATTTTTTCTTTTTCTGAACTCACAGTGTGTATTTGTCAGGAGCATTTGTCATATGGAGATGGGGCCTTTGGGGTTAATTACCTTCCTGAAAAGTCACCAGAAAGAAGGGTGCTCTTCAAGTCAGTGCTCAAAGTTCAAATGCAACCAGCTTTTCTTTTTAATGGATGAAGCACCTGCCTCTGGCAGCTGCCTATGTTTCAATACTGTTGTATTTCAGCCTGCAAAGATTCCACTTGTGCTCTGATTTTGAATGAGCTTTGTATATTGAATCATGCTAAAATCTTATTGCAGTATATATAACTATTCCCATGGGTTTTTTATGCCACAGTTTGCAATATGCTTCAGTTTGGATGTAACTTGGAGTAGTTTTTTTGTTATCTCAATGCTCATTGCTTTGCAGTGTGGTGTCCTGTAAGGGTGTTGGGTACCACTGTGCAGGAGCATGATTTCTGTAATTCAATACATATGTATAGCAAAGACAATCTACATTAAAAAGTGTCTGGTTGTGGGGCAGCAGCTTGTAAAGTCATAGGATAATTTTCCACAAGTCAAAGAGCCTTTTTTACATATTAGGTGGTTTGTCAGTGTTAGCCTTTGCCTTGCTTTGACTAAAGGTCTTTTTTATACATGGGAGAGTGTAGTTCAGTAATTTATAGATGAAAGAATGAGAAAATGTCTTGAATGCTTACAATGAGCTGAAAAAGAATTTTTATGGGGGGCCACATTTTATTCATTTGCCATATCAAAGACTCAGAGCTTCTGGTCAGCATAGAGCAAGCCCTTGTAAAGCAAATACTTTTGTAGAGTCTCCAAGTTGTATTTGTTTTGTGTCTATATATAGATAGATACAGATATATAGGGATATATATGCACAAAATAGCTCTTTCCCTTTCTGATGTGAAGGTCAGCTGGAATTGAAGGGATTTGTGTTGTCTAGTCCAGCTTTACAGCACCAGAGATTCTCCTTGAGAAGGATGATTCCTGGGGACACCATAGCTAGTTCTAAGGCAGCCCAAATAAACTTTTTGGATTGGTGACTTTGGATAGTTCATGATAAATGAAATTAAAAGTTTCACATTTAATTGCTGCTTAGAATAGAAGTACAGTAAAGACAAAGTGGTAAAAAGGATCTGGTTTCGAAACTGTCATTTTGTGACAGAAAATATGAATTTCACTTGTGGTATTCTGGCTCAGGTAAGAGCTGACATCACTTGGTGGAAGGACTCCCATTGCCTTGAAGGTTCTGAAGAATGCCCATGGTTTGTTGTTTCCTCTGTCATAACTCAGTGACTCCTTAAGAGTCCCTTAAAATTAAAGAGCAAGAAAGACTATTCTGAGGAAAGACGTCAGTTTTGCCAAGTTTTGGGTTTATCTTGCACTGCAGTAGGCTGGATGATATGAATTACCACTGGCATAAGCAAAACAGTACACATGCTACTAAATTCAGAACTTGGTGTTTTTCTTGGTTATTGTGATGGTGCCAAAATATATTTTGGGTCAAGTTGTTCAACACTATGCAATGAGTTCCATATAATCATCCTGTGTGAGAATGAAATGTGAAAATAAAGCCATCCTTTCTTTGTGGTAAAATATCAGTGAATGCAGGCACATCATCTTCCAAAGAGTCATTTGGAAGCTTTCAGAACTAGTGTTGAGAAAATATCGACACATGACAGAAATGTATTTAAGAGGGAGCTTAAGGCTGTGAGCAGGATGTAAATTTTACTGTTCAATGAAGCAAATTAAAGAACTGGAAGGAAAGCAAGAGCCAAAGATTTTAGTATAAAAAAGAGGCATAAGGGAAAATAAAGTGCTTGGTTATCTTAGACTTTATTTTAAAACAAAGGAATTTAGGCATTGATAGCAAATGCTTTCTCATGAAGGACTAATTTTGTTTTATTATCTTTTTTATATGTTTTTACATTAAGTTAATGTCTTTGATCAGAAACTTAAACAGCAGTGAAAGAGAGCTTACTGTTTTGCAAATATGAAAGGAACAATTATTTCAAAAGTTTATTTTTTCCACTAACACTTAATTGCCTTTGAAAGACAAAGTAAGTTAAACTTCTGTCAGCAAGCCAGATTCTAACATTCTGGTAAAATGATTAAAGGTTTGACTAACGATATTCAAACAAAAAGTGTAATAGGTTGTAAAATGTACCATCCCACTGGGAAATGAGATATCATGGGCCTGAAGTTTCTAGTACTAAATGCATGGAACTCCCATTAACTCTACTGCACTTTGTGCACATGGAAAAATTGTAGGATTGGGCCCTCATATCTCCTTTCTGTACCATTGTTGGCCAGAAATGGTAGAAAAATATTCTGATTTGGATACCAACAAAGAAGACAAGATCCTGGTTCAACAAGGGGTGAAGTTGAAGGCATGGACTTGTCCCAGTCTGGTTTCATTTGATTCCCAAACTGCAAGATACTTGCAAGTTTTACCTTTCTTAATGTTTTGCTAAAGAGCTTCTTATAAAAGCTTTCCCTGGTGATGGCTTTGTAACTGTTTGAATTTCCTTTTGCCATGTGCTTTATTTCCTATGGCACTTGTGTAATATGCCATTGGCCACTTCTTCTCACATGATGTATGCCATCATCCCCAAGCATGCTTAACCAAAAACCTAATTTCACTTTGGTCATTCATCTAAACAGAGGCCTTCGGCACAGCTCCCTCTTCTGTGTCATCAGCCAGCTCAACTTTGTGACAACTTCTTGCCTCACATTTTTTCCCCTCTTTGAAATAAATATACATGGAGCTAGCAATTGTCAAGGTTGCCTGATACTTCATTTTGTATGAAGGATTATTTGCCAAAATTAGACAGTTGTGTCAGTAACTTCTCATGCCAGGTGCTATGTGTTTTGAAGAAAATTCAGCCAAAACAGCTCAGCATATTCCAAGGACACAGAAAAGAAAAAACATGTTGTTTCCCACTGTCAAAACATTCTTGAAACCTTTTATTTAATATGTCTTAAAATCCCCCCATTGTTGGACTTGATCACAGATCAGGGATTTGAAATTTGGCAGGCAATGATCTTCTGGTCATGGATAAGTCTTTTGCAATGTCTGTGAACATCAACACGTATTTTACTACAACCTTTACAAAAATCCCCAACCTTTTCCTTCAGTTTCAGTGGAATCTTCTTGGATGTTAACAGCTGAAATTTCTGAAAACTTATCCTTTTAAGTGTTCTCTAGCTTGTTACAAGTCCTGACTGCAAACAGATTGCATGTGTGTAGCCTCCTTAGAATGCATTAACATGTTGCTCTTCCAGAAATAAGCTCTTAAAATTTTTCCTTGAGGTTACTCTTGCTTTCTGCTCTACTGCAATGTGGACCAGGCGCCATGGGATGACCTCTGTCATGCCTCCTACCTCACATTCAGGCATTCAGAAGAGATTTTTTGGAGAGCTTTCAATCTCCTGAGCTTCAGACTTATGACAGGGAGTGATGAGCTCACATGAGGAGAGGGAAAGATGAGGAGAGCTGAACAGAAAAATTTGCCATTAGTTCATACAGTGAAGGAAAGGCAGATGTGAGAAGGTGGGTGGAGGTTATGGGACTGGCTGTACAGACACACTGAGTCAAAGAAAATAGGAAGAGAAGACTGAGATTAGATAAGGAATCTGGGTGGGAGATGGAGTCAAAAACACTTGGAGAGGAAGGGGGGAAATCAGCTATCTGTAGAGCCAGAAGAGGGAATTGGGACTGGTTTGGCAGGAAAACTCTGTGTGGGGAGGGATAGGATGCCAGTGCATTAGTGTTCCACTATGGATAAGGAGCATGTTTTTTGAAGCAAATTTCATCATGGCCCTAACATACTGTTCATCAGTTCACATCACAGAGTGGTCTTGCAGAGCATAAACTGGATTTTTTTGGATGAAGCTAAAACAGAAGATGTGTCCCAGAATAGCACCTGATGTTCTCCAGCAGCTACAGGATATCCAGTCCAGGGGATCAGACTAGAATTAGTCCCAACGAGACACCTGCAATTTTGTAGTGTGGATGCTGGGTCTTCAGCACCAACTGTTCCAGTCTAGACATCCCTTTCTTTTGGTTGGTTTACTTGGGGCTGTTACAGGTAGTATGAAGCTTCCATCTGTAATTTCATAGTCCCTTTTGTCTTGAAGAAATTTCCTTGTAAGAACATTGGCTATTTCATTACTTATTTTGTACTGCATTTCCTTAAGACCCATTCTCTTGAGGGGCTGTTTACTGCATGTCTTTTATGTTTTCTCTGGTGCATGTATTTGTTTTCATTAGGCAGGGCAACACAAACTGGAATTATGCCTGATGCCAGAGTGGATGAGGGAAGCCACTGCAATAAGGTTCCAAGTGCTTTGAGATTTTTAGTTCCTGTTTGCTGTAGTTGTTCCTGGATTATTGTTTGTACTTTGAGAGCATAAAGGTCTTCGATCAGAATCAGGGAACCAGCAAATAAGTTCTGAGCAAATACATCGAAAGAAACACTTTTTATAGACCTGAAATAAACCCTCTGGCCTGCTATAAGAGGAGAGAGGGAAAAATCCCAACTGGCCCATATGTGAAAGAGTAAATGGGTCCACCATGGCCCACATGGAAAAATAAATAAAACCTGCTGAATTGGATTGAGTTTAGGAATGTGGCTCCTTTATTTTGATCCTGGGGATTAGCTCCCAGTCTTACCATAGCAGTGAGTCTGATCTTGCTCTCATTGAGATCCAAAATCTAAATCCACATTAACACCATAGAAACAGGATCAAACCTTGACATCTAAAGTAAAAGTAATCCGGGAGCTTAATCAGCAAGTGCTGTGTTGTGTGCACACATTTGCTGAGAGTGTCTCTGGGTGAGAGTGGAGGGAGATGACTCCACGTGCTGCTGGGAATCCTTATCCTGAAAGCAGTGTTAGAATAGAGAGATAGTACCTCACTTGTTTCTCAGGTTTTATGGTGAGCCTTAATCTGAGCTCAGATATTGGAGTTTAATGTTTCTGCATGTTCCAGATGAATTTGGGCTAATTTGTTTTCATCTTTAGACAAAGTTCAGCAATTAACTTTCAAAGAAATACTGTAAAGGGGAAAAAGAAAGGTAATTGAAAATTCTCGGTATGGATTTCAGGGTAGCAATTTCCCCTTATGTTTTTCTAAGAGTTCACTGCTTTTAGCAGTATGGACCCTACTGATTAAATGGGAAATGTACAGCATAACCATTTCATAACCATTTAAAATGGGTTTACAGAGCCTTGTGTTTCTTTAAGAATTACATTCAACTGAGAACCAGAGACCTTTGGAATATATAGGTTTGGAGCCAGACCTGGACAACCTTAATTATTGTTTCAAAGCTGTACCTAAGACAAGGAGGAGTCCCTTATGGTCAGCTCTGTCCCGTTTCTTCCAAACCCTCATCTCTGTTCAGAAGTTCAAAAATCTCACATTTATTTTTTCCTATATTTTACATCATCTCAAGGAGAGACTGCCCTAGGTCATAATTATCTCAGTCAGGTTACAAAAATCTCCTGTTGTCAGACTTCTTGACAGGTCTGTGGGCTGCAGAGGTTGCCTGCTGCTGCGGCGGTGAGCTTAGTCATCTCTAATGCAAATAAAACACTTTCTGGTAATATTGTCTCTGCCGCAAAGAAACACCAAATTTAGCACCCCCGTGAGACTTTTGGACCATATCAGAGAGTGCTTTGGTGAGGGTGGAATGTCTGTAGTACTGCTAAAGGAATGTGAGGCATCCTGAAAAGGGATCTGCAGGGTCTGCCGGGGCCAGCGGAGCTGCCTGTGGGGAGGTGCAGGAAGCTCAGCAGGACGACCCTGGTTGTTCTCCAGAGGAGCAGCCCTGCACATGTGTGCACATCTGCAAACCCGGGCTGCCCTCGGTTCCACTTGAGAGCAGCAGGCCGTGCATTCTGAGCTGCTCATCATCTGACTTTTACTCGAGGTGTTGTGCTGTGACTGACCATTGGTTGTAACCAGGATGGGATTCAAGTCCTGACCAAGTAAGGACAGACGGGCCTCTCAAACCTGCTTTCTCTCAAATAGTGTCGAGCACATGTGAATTCAGTAGTTATTTCCTTACTTTAAAGATATACACACCCACTACCTCCTGGCTATCTTTAGCAATTCCTCTGATGAAAAACCAAGATGCAAAAAGATATTAAATGGTTCAGTAGTTAATGTTTTTTCCAGGGCTCCTTAGTTGTATTATTGTTTTACTGTAGCATTTTTCACTTTGGTGGAATACACAAGAATGAAATTAATAAAGCTCATATTTTATTACATCCAAAATAAATTGTTATATTTAAATGTCCTCCCTAGAAATTGACGATATAAAAACTGTAACATAAGAAGGTGTTTATTTCAGAAAAAATAATTGCAGTATTTGCTTGAAGTATTTTGAACATTTGGCAGGAAATCATACTTATGCTAAGGAGATGTAAACCAGAAGCTGATAATTTAGCATCTACTATAAAGGGGTCCGGTTTAAAGTGGAAAGAAACCTTTTTAAATTTTTTTTTTAGTTAAAACTAAACTCAACTATTCTTCCTCTAAATATTTTATGGGTAATTCTGGAGCCAGTGCATCACTGACTTTCAACACATATTACTTTCTGAATCTGCAAAAGGAACTTCCTCTGCACCAGCCACTGAATATGCATTAGTTTCATCACCAAAGAGAGCATCTTGTTCAGGGTGCAGCTGCAGAGGGCACATGTGGCAGGGCCTGCCTTACAGAAGATTTGCACTTGGGCCATGATGGAAGTGGGTGACAGCTCCTTGGATGCTTCTCTCTTCCTTTTGTGGATATCCTGTGGATACTCTTTTCTGAGAGCACTGCTTTTGTTGGCATAAGGGTCTCTAGCCTGTTGATTTGCCTGGTAACTCAGTTTGCTCAGGCAAATCACACATTTCCTACATTTGAAATGAGAAGTAATAACTTTCTGCCTTTGTAAAGTGCACTGAAGTAAGTGTGTTGCACATTTATATATGGAGAGGCCTTTCAGGCAGCCAAAAGCTGTTTTGTATTGATATGTCCTGTTGGGGGCTGGTTTGGTTTATAGTTCATTTTAAATTGAGCCTCTTACTGGAAGAAATGATCTTATATGGTAAGTTAGATGCAGACACCATTATAACATATACCTTATAGCTATTATATATTTGCTCTTAACTGGTCTGTAATTGGTTAAGGGTTAGTGTTAAGTAGATGATTTATTTCCTGTAAGTCCTGCCACTTATTAAAGTTGTGACCTGCAGCAGGAAATGAGGTGTGGGCAAAATGAGACTGAACAGCTGCAGATTTTTTGTAAGGGGGAAGGACTGCTTAGCAGATTCCTTATGTCAATTCAGTGATTAGAAAATAAAACTAGGACATCAGAGTGTAAATATGTTCCTAATACACTACTGACATTTCAGTTGTTATTGTTAATACCAAATTATTTTCCAAGAGAAAGCAAGATTTACAAGTCCATTTGTAGGCCTTAATAGTTGCATGACATAGCAAACAGACTCAGTACACTGTACTTAATAAAGTAACATATTATTTTTAATAGAAAAATTGTGAAAGCTGTGAAATATTTTCTTAGACACATTTGACCGTTTTCAGTCTAATTATGTGATGTAAAAATTCCCTGATGAAAGATAACTTCTAAAAGAGTTGTTTAATGTTTGTAGGAGAAGAAACTGTGATTGCTGTACCGCATGGGAGTCGCAGTGTGAGAATTACCCTGAAAGGACCAGCACACCTTGGTATGACTGAGCTGTTTTATGTATTTATACATAGGCAGAAGATAAAAACAGAACCTTGTATCTGAACTCATCCAAACTTTGGAAAATATGGGTAAGATCATGACCTTGATACCTTGATTCCTCTTCCCATCTTTAATATCCAGCTTGGAGATAGTCCTAGAGAACATTGGAAAAACTTGGTCAAAGGAAATAGAATATATAGTGGTGATTTCTATTTCTTCCATTTAAACCAATATATGGCATCTCAAATACAGTACACTCTTAAACAACATGCAAAAAACAAAAAATACTTCTAGAGGATTATGTGTGGAACCAACAACCCTTGCATAACTCAGCACCAGATTTCTGTTGAAGCCTTTGACAAGCAATCTAGGAACAAATGAAGTAGGGTGAATGACTACAGAAGTCCTGTTTCCATGTAAATCTTTTAGTCATTACATACCACCAGTGAGAAACAGTTTGTTATTCTGTAAGACAATTATTTTCCAATATTTTCTTATAAGGCTGATGGCAGTATTTATGGCAATTTCTTTATCCATAGGCCTAGTTTGCCTAGAGAATTGATGGTTTCAAGATAAGTGGTACTGCTATACCAAGCAATGAGATAAACTATTCATTTATCTTAGAATAGTTTTTTATTTGTAGAAGTGGCAGATGTAGTCTGGATCATAGAAATAAAAAGAATTTCAGCTCTGAGATATGTAAACAGAAGTAAAACAAGCATTTTATTTGAAAAGTGCTCATCAGTTTTTTTGCTTTCAAAAATATATTGTCACATCCTTTCAAAGAAAAAAAAATGAAATAAAACTCCCTCTTCAGAACAGCTCCAGAGTGATAATAACTTCTAGATATACTACTTATATTAAAAAAGTACAAAGCTGAATTTATATTGAAATAAATAATATTCCTTTAAAACTGTTGCAGGGGACGTGTGAAGGAGTGATCCTGACCAGTTCAGGTCAGGACTCCTGGACTTTCTTAAGTAGTTCTGCAGAAGAAAGTTGTTGTTTCAGCTTCGTATGAGGAAAAAGTACTAGATTGAGTGGCTCTTGGGGGATTTCTGGAAAGCTCCTGAGGAATGCAGCAGCAACTCAGTAACTAAGTACAGAGTGCTCCTGGCTTCCTACCCAGGGTGGTTCTGTAAAGAAGCTGTGGCTTGGCATTACCTTTGTTAGTTCTCTCTCTAGCTGGACAGGAATTG
Organism: Anomalospiza imberbis; assembly: GCF_031753505.1. Taxonomy (NCBI): domain Eukaryota; kingdom Metazoa; phylum Chordata; class Aves; order Passeriformes; family Viduidae; genus Anomalospiza; species Anomalospiza imberbis. Next base: position 9,339,768 of record NC_089693.1, on the reverse strand, counting down.
TGAAATGTTCCTTTAACCACTTCCACCAGCACATCTGTTTGCAAATCTGCAAGGATTTAGACATTTTTAACTTAAAACTAAAATTGCAGAGGTAAAAAACAACTGAGAGCTGTTGTGGGGAGGGAGGTGACAATTGCTTCTGGCTTCATAGCCAGGTCTCCAAGAGCTGAAGCTCCAGAGGTCCTTCTCCACCTTCCCACTGTATGTTTTAGTGGGTGTTTGTCACTCAGCAGAAGATACCAAATGATCCTTTGCTGCAACTTCATCAACTTCAGTGTGGGTGTGTTGGTATAATTAAAGCCAGAATTAAAAAAAAAAAAAAAAAATCACCTATTATTACAGGTTCCATTTGTCAGAGATGTTTTTCCTGGCTTGCAAGGAGTTGAATTTAACAGGTGAAGTGGGGACTACTTATTGTTAAAATTTTATACTGCCTCCTGCTGCCAGTATATATTTGTCCTTCAAGTAGAGTCAGCAGCAATAGCAAAAACTTGAAGAGCACTATGGAGCATCTGGCTCTTTTCCCTTTATCTTCTGTTCTGTGGGGCTTCATCTTGGGTTTATGATCTGGTCTTGTTCCAGGAAAGCACAGCTGCTGGACTAATCAAAAATGGAAATGTGGTTGGAGATGTAGCACATAACAGATTTGAAGCAAATGCTCTGAGCATTGTTTTGCAACCTGCAGTTAGTGTTTGAGCAAGAACTGCTTTTCTTTGTAGCTGCTTAGTATAAGTACTTTGTTTGTGCCTCTGGGCACTTACAGACAGACAGCAGATTCATCAAGATGTTACTTTGGGTTTTTAACAAATATGCCCCCCCTGTACTTCTGCCTGCTAGGGTTTGGTGAAAGATTTGGTGGAAAATAACCAAGTAATTAGCACAAAAATGGGTCTGAATAAAATGTTTCATTGTGTTGGCTTTGTTTTTGGTTTGGACTGTATCGTGGCTTTTCTGGTAGTTGTTTTAAGAGCGTTAGAATCAAAAGTAAGACTGAAAGTTCCCTGAAATTAATCCTCCAGCAGAAGAAACAGGAAAACCAGAAGCTAATATTTTTACAAGTGGCTAATGCTAGATAACTGAGTTCGTGAACTTAGGGAGGATAAACGTTACTGAAAGGAACTGAAATGTTTTTCTTTTTGTCAATTTTTTCTCTGCTCACAGTGATTTGCATCATGTGACAGCCTTTAGCTGTGGGTTTGTGCACTGCTCTGTCTTTGATGCTCAGATGCTCAGAGGAGCACGGTGTTGCTTGTTGCTTGCATTTTGAGAAGAATGTTTTGTTTTGTGCTACCTACAAATGAATCACAGAAAAGAAGCAGCTTTTGGGCAGCACCATACTTGCCCTTTATTGCACTGGGAGCAGGAGCTGTTTCCCTGGGAACTCTTCCATGCATCTCTCTCCACAGGGATGTACCTGCAGTGGGTTTCCTGTGCCACACTGCCCTGCTCCTTCCTGCCACCAGGAGAATGGGAAGCTTCAGCCATGGGCCTTCTGTCCACAGCTGGGCAAGGCATTTGCCATTTTTGTCAAGGGGGGCAAAGTAACTAAACATGGATAGTTACAGGTCTTGGCACTGGTGGTTGTCCTGCTAGGCACAGAAACAGGTGAGCACTCAAGAGAATTCCCTGTCCATGTGACTCTTCACATCTGGAGTCTCAAGGAATTGATTTAGGATGGGGGAGCTTACTCCTGAAGTCAAACTGCCCAGATCTTTAGTATAACAGGACGCTGAAGAGCAAATAAATATTTGGTGAATTCTTTTCTTGTTATGAAACCAGTTGATCAAACCTATGTTCTCAGTTACTTCTCTGAAATCAATAAATGAACAGTTTTTGAGGGAGGAATTGCTCCCCAATAAGCATCATTATGTTATGTATGTGTTAAATACACCAAATGCTTGGTGTCTCTCTGTTTTAGAAGCCTGAGATGACAAGCACTAGGTACTACTGAGCAGGAATGCATTGCATCAGAGGTTATCCACTGTGCTGTGGAATAGCTCCTCATCTCCCTGTGTGACACAGGAAAAATCTGAGCAGCTGTTCTGGGCTTCAGTGGTGTGACCTCCAGAGACACAGCCCATGACTCCATAGCTGGACCTTGCAAATAAACCTGTGATTTGCATCCACATCCAGTGTAGCTCTAATGTAAACATGTCAGCTCTCTGGGAGTTACTGTCTTGTTAGTTGCTGAATGATATTCTTGGTTTCTGCTTAGAAAAACATTAAAAATATTATTTATTAAAAAAATAAGTAAAAAGACTGTTCAGAAATGCAGCTGAGGTCACCAAATAAACACTTTCATCATCTTTTTGCACCAGCTGGATTTTAATGCCTTGTAATCTTAAATGCTAGTTTCAAAAGGATCCTGTACTCCTGAGGATCTTACTGAATTTATTTTGAGTTGGAAGTACTTAAGATTTGATTTTACTCTTACTTTTAAAAATGATACAATAACAGGCACCATGCATTATTACTTGCTTTTAAGCAGTGTTTGTGATCAAGCAGTAAGTTTGTGATTTAAGCATGAAGTTTGGGATCAAGGCTTGCAGAACTTAATCCAGGAATTCTGAGTTCCATATATTTTAAAGGGTTATTTTGTAATGCAATCAGGAAAGGACACTTCCATAAAGTGACAAACAGAAATATGTAGTAATCATCTAAACACTTGTTTTTTTTTAGTTTATATCTATTTGTTCCTAATGGAAATGTGTTTCACAGTGTGGCAAACTGATTCCCAGAGATTTATCTTTTCTCTTTGACAAAGTACATTTTATTCACCACTAGAATCATACCCTGTGATTAACATAAAGTCATTTCCTAGAAACAAATCCTTCCTGAAACTTCCTTCCAGCCATGTATGTGATCTTTGTTATACCTATGAGCACAGTGGAACCTAATGCTTAGAAGCTTGGGATAATGGTGGTATGTTTTCAAGGAATTTAATTAATTCTATAATTTCTTTATTCTCTCTGTTGGGGTGCTCCAGAATGCATATTTGTTTAAAAAATATGAAGGAAGAAAACAGTTAATGATGGATTGCATTCATTCAGAATACATTTTCGGTGCAGGTAAAACCAGATGCTTTTAACCTAAATGGTCTAGTCTGACCTAGGTAACTTTGTTTAAAGCACCAAAAAAGGCAAGGTAGTGGCAGAAAGAGGGTATTTATAGCTCATCAAAGGATTCCTTTTAGCTTGCCCTGAGCTCATCTGAGATTCATGCTTTTCTCATGCAGTGCTCTGGTAGATTGTAACCAGACCAGTGTATTTCAAGTCATGCATCTTGCTGTGCCTCTGTGCTGTACTGCACAGAGCCCAAAATTCTACCTTCATTGTGAATATCTTCCTTTAGCTTTGTCCACTTACAGTTCAGTCGGTTTTCTGGAAGTGATTTAATCTTAAAATGCTTCATCTGTCTTCTGGAGGTTGTGGGCTGTTAGTTTAATCTGTTTCCAAGGAGTAGAGAACAATTCAGAAAGGGTTTTCATCACCAGCTGTTCTGGGAAAGGGCCGTCCCCTGCAGCTGCCCACCTCCTGGCCCTGCTTTTTCCTCACATGGGAAATACTCAAAGCTGAGTTAAGGATCTTGGTGCAGTGATTCAGGTATTGAGGTGAGTGTCAGGTAGGTTTGGCACCGTTCAGGCTTCTCTGGAGACTGATTGCTCAGATTGCTTGGCTTTTGAGTTGCATGGAAGTATGAGGTATTTTTCTCTATATTGATTCTATCAACTTTGAGTTTCTTTCAGCTTTTCCTGCTCAAGCTATTGATTATATCAAGTGTTACAGGGCACTTGGTGTAGGAAAAGCTGTCCCAGAAGTGCTTCTGGTATGAAAGAATAGTATGTTCAGACAGATATTCCTGTGTTGACTTGTCTTGCAATTATCTATCAGCCTATAATCGGAACCAGTTAATATTCTCACAGATTCTCTGGGTGTGTTTTTACTGCACATATGCAGCTGGTACTTGCAAGGCAAAGTTGTAAACATGACTTTCTGACTTTCTTGAAAACAAAAACCTGTTTAAGTTTATTAATTGCATGTTTCTTCTTTAGTTATAGAGTCAAAAACACTACAAGGAGAAAAGGGAGAGCACAGTTTCAATGCTCCTGGAACATTTGTCATTGAAAATACAACTGTTGAATTTCAGAAGAGCACAGACAGGGAAATCATAAAGATCCAGGGGCCTCTTGGAGCAGATTTCATTATCAAGGTGGGGTGTTTGAATGTACAAATCTACAAAGTTATTGCAAGTATGTGCAACACAGCGATGGCTGTCCATCAGCTTGTAGCAATACAACAAAATCTTTTAGCTAGCGAGTAAGAAATCCTAATTACTGTCCAGAGATCATTTATGCCAAGAAAATCCAAACAAATTAAAATGTTACGTGATTAATGACTTTCCTGTGGTGGAAAGTATCACAGGATCTTTAATGGTAAAAATGGCCAGGATTTTTGTTTTAAATACTGCTGGAAGAATAGCAGTGTGACCCTGTGCAGTGGATTGAGCTAATCCAATTGCAGACTGCCACCTACTGAACCTGAGCACTGCTTCCAGCAGCACCCCACAGTCTCCCTCAGATATTGCTAATGACCACTGACCATTTCCAATCCTTTTAAACTTCTTTTCTATCCAGAACACATACCAGTGGCTCGCATCACACATCAAGATATTTCTGAGTAGGAACAGATCAATATTTGACTGCCAAAGGAAGGCACTCATACAGTTTGCCATTGGAAGTGACAGAAGTTTCAGTATTATCAGACTGCCTGGCTTTACCTGTCACATTGTAGAAATAGAATTTCAGTAGTTTTCCTTTTGCATCTCCAGTATCGTGTGCAGCTAGACTTGCCTGACAGTGTGCTTGGGTCACTTTTAGACTTCTTTCTGCAGCAGATTTTAAAATTTTTGCTAACAAAGACATAAACCAAAAGAATACAGTTAAGAACTTTGCTATTTGAGGATAGATAAGCAAATGGTCACATTAATGCCTTGAATAATTTGAAAAACAAAGTACATTCAAATGTTTGACTACTGGGAGCCCAATTTAATGGCTACTCTATCTGTACTGCTATTGTGTGTGAACTCTGTTTTGAAATGGCACGAGCAGTTGAGTACAGTGTACATGTGTTGTAATGGAAATTTCTTCAGACCAGGTACTCTGGATCAAAAGAGAGTGTGGTTCAGTTCTTCTTCTATCAACCCATCAGTCATCAGTGGAGACAAACAGAGTTCTTCCCCTGCACAGTGACATGTGGAGGAGGTAAGTAATGTCAATTCTTCAGGAGTGATAACAGCTAAAGATTAAAAGGAGCTGATTTACAGCCTTTGTTCTGCATTTTTAGTGATTAGATGTTTGTGTTTCTCTGCACACTGGTAATTCCTCAGCAAAATAAATGACAGAGCAGCAGCTAAGCAGGCTGGTTAAGCTGGTACCAACATTGGGGTTTTTACATGTTGTCACTGGAAGTCATGTTTTTCCATAGCTGATTTTCATTTGAGTAAGAACATTGACTAAGAAATAAAAATATGACATTCAAAATGAAAAATTGCAACTCATAGTGGATATTTAGGGAAAGTAAGCAAAGAATCATGGTGAGATTTTAAAATAAGAATAATCAAGAGGTGAAGAAGTATTTCTGGCCTCAGTAGTATACGTGAGGGAGAATTTTAGAACATTTAGTTGAGGAATTAGTTATACAGAAAGCAGAATAAGGAAATAGAATTTAAAGAACATCTGCTATCAGTACCTTTGGCTGTCTGATTGTAGACATTTAGTCCTGATGGTGGCTAGAACAGCAGATGTGGTATTGTAGCATCTACTCCTGGTTTAAACACTGCAGCTTAGATGAAGTGTAGCTTCTCTCTGCTGCTGCTTATCCAGCCCAGCCCACTGCTTGTCATGTCTGGTTCTGCAAAAAAAGTGTGGGCTCATGGTAGAAGGAGTGTTTGACACTGCAGATAGCAGTTTCCCTTCAGCTAGCATTTCCCAGGGCACCTGGAAAACAGACCAGGATGCTGGTGATACCGATACAGGGATTTTCTGGAGAGTGCAAATGTGGTTTAAATAGTTACTTGGGGCATGAATAAAGAGAGTGAGAGATGTTTAAAGTACAAGCAGAGTCTGGGGATCTTTTGAAGGACCATCCGTTTTGGCATTTGCACCTCCCTGTGATCTGAAATGCAGACAATATGTGTGTCTGATATGTAGTCCCACAGGAAACTACTGTATCTTACAAGACACTTGGCCTCATGAAGAGTGATCCTTGCTGGAGCTGTGAGTGGCAATGCATATCCTCTGATGATTCCATCACACTGTGTTTATAACTTTTTTTCCTTAACTTGTCTGACAAGGGAAGAAGTATAAAGCATCACAGTTACTTTTGAGGACTGCATGTAAACACTGGATAGCTCAAGGGACGTATTTACCTTCAAGGGTATTGGCTCAAATCCAGCCTTATTCAGACTGCTGTTATGGCTTGAAAATTATAGCTACATGTCAATCTCTTTGAAACCATCCAGGGTGTTCAAAGCCCTGCTTTGTGGCTGCTTGTCTATAATACAAAACTGGTACCTTTATCAGAGGGGCTTGGCAGTCCTCAGGGAGGACAGGAACTGAAGAAGCACAAAAACTGAGCTGCTCAGTCTTGACAGTAGTATTGTTAAGAACAGCCTGCAGAGAAGTTGTATTGCAGATGCCTGGCTTTAACTTGTTATCTTAGAGTGGATTTAGTGTCCACATTGTCTGTTTGGCATCTGGTACTGGCAGTAAAAGAAAAGGTTCCTCACAACAGAGATTTGGAATTAGTGCTTTGCCATTCCTCACTTGGATGCTGCTTCTGTCTTTAATTCTGTAATCTCCATGTATTGGAAGGGGCATCTCAGAAAGCACAGTCAAGCTTGAATGAACAAGAGTGTTTAAAAATTATTTCTCTTGTTTGCAAGTGACATTTCTTCTGGGTCCTTTCAGTACTTACAAGAACTGAAACGTAGATGCTGCGAGCACTGGAACTGCTTAGTTCTTTATGGTTATCACTCTCATGCATGATGACACTTTGGATAAGCCAAGAGACACACAATTTAAGCCACTGATACATGATACTTAGCATTTTCAGTAGGCACAGGGACGTGTGCTGTTAGTTTGTTGACTCGGTTTGATTTTAATTCTTGTGGTCTAAAACTTTTTTTCTTTGCACATACCAGAACATCCTCCTCTCCTCAGTTTAAGTCCAAGTAAGCTTTTTTGAATGAGTCTTTTTTTCTTAGCCAAAAAATAACCTAGTGGTTTATAAAACTCAGATCCCTTCTTGCAATGAGTCTCCACATGTATTTTATTATTTGTTTTTCACCAAATAGTTAGTTCAAATCTTCTTTTGTTGGCTCTTCAACTCGGAATGTTCTTGAATCCATTTCTTGGTTTTCTACAGTTACTTAGCAATGTTTTTGGATCCCATCTTCAATTCCTCTGGCTTTCTGTCTCAAGTATTCATTTCTTTTAGCATGAATGACTGTTTAATATAGCTCTCCAACATTCTGGTAACTCCTCCTTGGAGGAGGGCAGTTATACATTGTGGAACATGTGCTAGAGCCATATGGCTTCATAGTTTTGCTTTCTGACAGGTGAGCTGGTGCAGTACAGGTATTCCTGCACCAGAAGAAATATGTGTGCCTCTACTCTTAGAATATTAGTAGAATAAAGAGCTGGAAGCTCATTTAGTGTTAAGACAGGTTAATATAATTGCTGTGCTGAATTGCCTTAAATGAAGGTCTGGTTGTGCATTTCCTGTTTCCTTGTTTAAAAGCAAACCAAAAAAGAGTAAGACAGAAAATTAATTCCATGGGGAGAAAAGGCTGTTTTACTTTATCTCCATTAATAAAATTTGACTTTGCTTCTGCCCTAGGTTATCAGCTCAATTCAGCTGAGTGTGTGGACATTCGTCTGAAGCGTGTTGTTCCTGACCACTACTGTCATTATCATCCAGAAAACAAGAAACCAAAGCCCAAGCTGAAAGAATGCAACATGGATCCCTGCCCTTCCAGGTCTGTATGGCAAATAAGTTTGTGACACGGGCAGTTACTAAGGAAGAAGGAGTTGTATTTACTTAATTGCAATTCTTTCTATATTGAAGGCTACTTAATCTTGTTTGGTTATTGTGTGTGTTAAAGGCTGATACCTCTGCCAGTTAATGTGTGGCACATCTTCAGTGTTGCAGAATTGAAGATGTTGCTTATACAGAGATATTGTAAATATCAGTTTGCTAAAGGGCTAATTCTGCTTTGTCTATTGCTGACTAGTACAGCACTACTGTGAGGATCTTGTGAGGTTGTGTGAGGAGGACAGAGGGTTTGCCTACTTTTGGATTTATTGATGCTGCCATTCCGAGCATCTCAACAGCCAGACAGAAGCTTCAGTCAGTGCAAGTTTTACATATGGTTTAACTTGGTTTATTCATTTGCCTACCATAAAAGTTTGATTCTTCATTGGTAATGTAGTGTTGACAATTTAATAATTCAAGCTTGGGTCTATTTGTTTGGGTTTTTTAAAACTAGGCATTAAAAAAAATCATTCCAAGTAAATATCCTTTGGTACAATTGCCACAGGATATTAGTGCCAAATTGTAAAGGCTATAGTACACATAAATTGTATTGAATTGCACTACAGTATTTCAAACTAACTTTTGGATTGTCTGGTGAGGTTTCCTGGCTGTGCTAAAGAATCTTAAAATAACATCACAGTATCAAGTCCCAGAACCTCACATTAATATGCCAGCTGGCTGAGCTAGAGTTATATGCAAGAAAAGGAAACACTCTCAATGGATTTCATTTCCTATAGCTAAACTGTCCATTTCCTTTCATTCCTGTTGAACATAATCGTTGATAGTGACCTCTAACAGTTATAGATGTGCAGACTTTCAAGAGTTTTTCCTGGAGAGTTGATCATTGTATGAAGCAGAAAGACTTCAGTAATGCTTGATGGCAATGGGTGCCAAATGTTCCAAAGCTGGAATGGGAAAATTAGGGGAAAGAAAGGGTGTAATTATATTTTACTTTGCAAATTTAGTTTATGCAGCCAGGAAAAGGAAAGTACTACTGGATATAATACCATGTTTCCTAGCATTGGAAGTAAGGCTTTGTGCCTGCTCTATGCTATGCAGTTCAAATAAACAGCTCTAGAAGGGTCCTAAGCAGCATTCAGAACCTATCTCAGATTAATCTTGTGATGTATTTATTTCACTGACACTCATGTCCCTCAGCAGTCTTTGTTACAGATAGAAGTATGTGAATATTTTTTTGTTAATGAAGTAACACAGACCTAAAGGGTCACTGATAATAGATTTCTCTTCTGGAGGCTTGCTCATTTAATATTTAATGCTGGTATGAAACAGAGAAGCTGTATGGTGAATAGTTCTTTATCCATGCAGAAAAGGTAAGATTATACAAGTCATAAGGTTTGCCATAAAGCTCATGTGTAATGAAGTAAGATTCCTGCATTTCACATTGGGGCTTGCTTACTTCAAGCATGATCACATAAAAGTATGTACTTGATGTACAGTCTTGGGTATGAGAAATAATGATGCAATATTTTTTTTTTTTGACAGTGATGGATTTAAAGAAATCATGCCCTATGATCACTTCCAGCCACTTCCTCGGTATGTATAACCAGGATAGCATATGTGTCAGCTTTAGCACAATTTCACTGCAAATATACTACTTCAGTACTTAGATAATGGAACATATTTTGACTTTTTTTTCTATACAGGAGGATAAGTTTACAAGAGTCCTGTAAACATCTCTGAATCTTGTGATTTATTTTAGTGTGCTCTGGATGATTAGCTTAACAGTCAGAGGTTAATATGCTCTTCTTGAAAATACCAATGTGAAGTCCTTAAAATAAACAGTTGTCCCCTTCAGCCTTCTCTGGCTGTAGTGCTGAGAAGAGCATCATCTTTAAACTGCATGTATGAATTCTTGTCTTGAAAGGTTTTTCTTTTGACAGTGTGTGAGATTTTATAGAATAGATCTCGCTCTCGCTGTGTACAGGATTCTGGAAATTCTTTTTCTCTTGAGAGGTCTGATCCTTCTCTTTAGATCTACAGTCTATTTATTGACATCAAAGATGACATGTCACTTTCAAGACACCAAATTGTTGAAATATCTGTTTCCTTAAATTAGGGCATCAGAGAACAGTTTGTTACTTTTTTTTTTTTCTTTTTAGCACCTGAATCAATTACAAGGATTTAAAACTTCTCAGGAACCCTTAGATGTTTTATAAAGAATGTTAGGATTAAACAGTATTGAATCACATTTGCTTTTAATGTAAAGAATTATAGTTGAGTTAGTTGCATATGTATCTGAGTTGAACCTCTGCTTTATTATGTCATGCAATGAATAATGTGTATTTTTCTAAAGAAGTAATGATATGAAGTAATAAGAATGAAATCATAGACTTGCACAGCTTAGAGGAGCTACTGATTACAGCTGATATAAATGTCATAGTTTATTTCTGTAGCAATTTGTCCTTATGGATCTGCTGTCCTGTGATGTACTTTGGCTTTCATGCATAGATGGGGATTTTTTTCCTCTATAACTTTATCCTGTAGAGTTCTCTAATTATATTCTGTGTCTCTCCCTTTCCATATCTTCTGCCAATGCCTTTGTACTTCAGATCTCTCCTGGAACTCAGCTTAATGTATTTACAGGAGTATTTCATCTTCTGAACCACTTAGGGCTAGGAGACCACTTGGAGAAGAAATTTAATCCCCCTTTCTGTGCTTTACTGTGCTCAGCACGTTTGCATGACACTGTGGTGAGATAGATTATGTCTGTGACAAAGCTGTGGGCAGGATCTCTTATTTCAAACACTAAGAACTACAGACGGACGCCCACCTCATTTCAACACCTCGGTGTGCTCTGTCAGAAAGCATCATGGTCTTCCTGGGTGATGCTTCAGAGGAAGGACTGTAAACTAGCAGGCAGCCAAGCAGGGCTCAGAGTTGGTGCCAGCAGGAAGGAGAGAGGAAACGGGCTGTATTGTACTGGGAGGGCTCGTAAGGAAACACCACAAAGGCATAGAAACACCTTTTCTTGCAGGAATTGCTGAAAGAAAACAGCAGCTGAAAGTTTGTTTACCTGCATGAGGAGATGACTCTTAGTCCAGTGTGGATGCAAGTGTTGCTTCAGTGCAGAAGGATTTGTCTGTGCTGTTGCCTGGCAGGAAATTGGAATGCCTTACCTGTGCTGGCTCTGCTTTCTTTTCTTTTCGTCTCTTACCTGTTTCTTGCACGCTGACCCAGGATTGTTCTTGCAAAGCGGGCAGAAAACCAGAGTCCTGTATACATACTGGAGCAAAGCTGTGCAGACTGCTTCACCTCCACCAGCAGTCCTACCTCACACCTCCTACATAACACCAGGGCCATGTGGAGGCTGCCTTGCAGTCCTGTGGTGTGTACCACTGCTTTCCCATTCACACGAGGAAGTGGTGGGAAAGTCATGGTGCACACCACAAGATCTTGAAAGAGTTCTCCTGTGGCTGGAGTTGTAAATGCCCCACTGAAATATTTTTACAGATGGAGAATTCTTTTGAAATAAATAGAAAAATTTCCCAGGATGAAAATTTTCTTTTAAAGCTTTTGGAATGCCTCCATTTATTTCAGACTTGTTGGACTGTTGAGGATCCCTTGACAGCTGTGGGTTCTGGAAAGTATCTCCTTGACTGCTTGCCCAAGACCCCCCTTTTCCTCAGTAGCCATGGACCTCACTCCATCTTGAAAATGCTTGTGGGAGTATAGGATCTGGAGTGTGTTTCAAACTGATGAGATAAAGAAAAACAACTATAAAATTTCACGCTATAAACACTTGCAAGCCTTATATTACATACAGCACAGTGAGCCTTGCATCTATAAATCCATGAGCTGCTAATTCATTAAATAGCTGATTGCTCTTTAGTTCCTGATTTTTTAAAAGAAAATTAGTTAACACTGGCCATTCGTTTAAGTCAAAGAAGAGTGTAGCTCTTGCTCTTCAAATACATTTTGTTATTGTGATATGACATCAGTATCTCATAATTTATTCAGAATGCTTTTGAGTGTATATTCCATTGTTGATGTCCCATGGCTTGCTCTGTGTTTCATACTAATTCTTCTGTTGGGCTTAAGCATGATTAATATGTTTTTGTAGGCAGCTTAATGAATTACCTAAAATAGGAAGTGCCCTTGATTTACCTGCTGCATCATAAAGTATATTGCTTAAATTTACCTTTGATTTATCGGCCTTTGCTTCATTGAGTCTGATAGTATGACTTCCTTTATCATAGCCAACTTGATTACTCTTGATTAATTGATTTTGGTGGGATATTGTAGTCCTTGCTGAGTCCATTGTTCAGAACAGATACAATTCTTTTCATGATCCTTTCTGAGCCTCTGCAGTAACAGGGATAAGGTTTAACTAATAAGGCATTGATGAACCTTAAGATGTACTGAAGGACTCAATCATTTCCAAGGGCTTGGCTTTGGTTCAGGAGGGTGATGGAAAGAAAGCAAGAGATAGGAGGTAAAGGGTGAGGAGAAAGTGTGTGGGGGTCATTGGAACCTACAGACAGACACTTTGATAGAAGCTTGTAATGTCTAAATGTGACAGGAGCAGGACATTATTGAAGTTAGGGTTTTTTGAAAGGTAATTGCTTAAATGTGCATTCATGGTAAGAGGTGAATAAAATTGAGTTTGTTACCTAAACCTCCATGTCATTCTCACTTCAGATGGTGCAACATTTTCCATCTTTATTGTAGTTAGGTCTGAGGTTGTGAATAGATGTCTATTTTGAAGATATTTCCTCCCAGCAGATTATCATCTCTCTGTTGTAGGCTACTACCCCAGAGCTCTGCTGATTCACAGGATTTTCTTAATCCTAAATTTTCCTTAATCTGTGCATTGCCCTGCTGCAGGAGCAATCAGCTGAGTTGGCCAAAGCAGCTGAGATGGATGAGCAGCTGCCTTTTACTTGAAGCAAGCTGGAAAGTGTGAATACAAGGTCATTCAATGGCATTTTAATGAGGATGGGAAACTCTTGCAGAACTGCAGTTATGACCAGCCAAATGGTACCTGCCACAATTTAATTTCATCACAGTCCTTATGGATGAAGGCAGTTTGGTATGAAATGGCTGGGTTGACCCAAAGTATTAGAAATCCCATAAAAATTGCTTTGGGAACAGATTTTTAAGGGTAATCTGAATGATGTGAGCAGCAAAGAACCTGTAAGTAATAACACCCTCAATCAGGGCAGCCAGATTTGTCTTTGCCTTTCAGACTTCATAGGATCTTAAATACAGGGGCTTCTTGGTCTCTGACAATGGTCGTAACTGTGTCTATGTGATCATGCAAATTAATTGCCAAAAGTATTCAATTTAGATGATTTAGACTATTTGAAAGTAAATTTATTCCAGTAATCAAACTCAGTATATTGAGTTTCTAACTTATGTATGAGAATAAAAGTTGAAATATATTTGCAGTTCTGATTTTGCACATGAACTTAAACCTTGAATAATGCAAGTCAATGTATTTGTATAATAAAGAATCCAGCAACCAAACCACCAGTAAACTTTGATTTGCACTAAGGCTGGACTCAATATTTTGCATTTTTAGTAGAGGTTAGTGGAATAAGAAAGACTTATGAGGATTTTTTTCCAGGTGGGAACATAACCCATGGACTGCATGTTCAGTTTCCTGTGGAGGTGGTATTCAGAGGAGAAGTTTTGTGTGTGTAGAGGAGACCATCCATGGAGAGATACTGCAAGTGGAGGAATGGAAATGCATGTATGCCCCAAAGCCCAAAGTCATTCAGACCTGCAATCTGTTTGATTGTCCAAAATGGGTGGCAATGGAGTGGTCTCAAGTAAGTTGAGAAGTAATTTGGACCTTCAGTCTTGTTTTCTAAGGAAAGCCTCTGGTCTTGTGTTACAATGTATTTATTAGCACAGGACTTTTAGAAAAATATAGCCCTGAAAGATAGTCAATAGTACTGGGAAAAGTTTGCTCTAAGCAGTTCTGCCTGATAATCGAAATGTTGATGTGTCTGTGTGGAGCAAAATGCAAATGTAGAATTCCTTGTGCCTCTTGAATTCCTGCTTTGCATGGAGGAGAAGTTAGAGGTCAGGCCCCTTTGCAGTCAGGTCATTTATGTCTCAGTTCTTGATAAATGTAGTATTTCACTGGCTGTAATAGTTAAAGGCACGTCTGTCTCAGGGGCTGGCAAGTCTGCAAGGGTGATTTTCCAGCATTCTTACCTTTCATTACAGTAACAATAGCCCAAGCCATCTTGTCCTGGCTGTAGTTACCTGATACAGTCAGGTCAGCACTCCTGTAATTCCTTAGTTCATCCAGATGACATCAGTGACACGAGAGTGTAGAAAACGCAGCTCCCCTCACCCAGCCTCGACTGAAAATCACCACTGTGAGAGTGCACTCTGAGTGCATAGCCACTTCTATTTCAGCCTGCTGCCAATCAGATAAGCTTCACAGAACCCCAAGAAATCACTTACATTCCCAAAACTTAGACTTTTTTTTCCCCAGCATCAACCTCTCCCTTATTCACCTAGCAATGCAGGGACAAATTCTTACATCTCTGTGGGAAAACTTCAGCGAACCCCTCATTGCATTGCATCCTTCTGAGCCGTGTGTGCGAGTGCAGCCCTGGGAGCAGCAGGCTGAGCTGCTTTGCTGTCTCCCCAGTGCACGGTGACCTGCGGCCGGGGGCTGCGCTACCGCGTGGTGCTGTGCATCGACCACCGCGGACAGCACGTCGGGGGCTGCAACCCACAGCTCAAACTGCACATAAAGGAGGAGTGCATCGTGCCAATACCCTGCTACAAGCCAAAAGGTAACTGGAATTTTGTCTGCGTCTGTTATCGTTTTACATTTTTGTCCAGAGAATTAAAAGCCCCTGGCAACCTTTTTTCAGAAATGCCAGAAGCTGGAATTTACTAGGATTTTTTTTTCAGTTTTGGCAGAAGCAAGCACTTTAATTACTGGTGCTAGGAAAAGTGCCCTGCTGATATTTTTTGCTGATAATGTGGCCAGACTGTCATGAGGTGAACGTGCCAACTGAATCTATATAGTCTGGTCAGACTGGGAAAACCAGAATTAATGAGTTTAACACAGGGAGGAGGAGTTGTTCAATAATATTTGAAATGGGAATGAAACTCCATGTGTATCACCTGGGATGTTCTTGTTTGCTTTAAATTAAATGTGTTGTCCTAGTGTCAACATTCTCAGTGTGACTCAGCAGCTCATTAAGTTATACTCAAACTACTTGCCTTTTTCCTTCTCTATTTCTACATATTTAAAACAAAGAATGGAGCTTAAACAGCATGTCAAAGTTTTCTAGTAAATTTTGTGTTAGTATCCTGTATAGCTACAAAAGCATTAGATCAATAAGCAATGTAAACTGTGAAATTCTAAGGTGATTAATGCTAACATCTATTTATTGCTTTGATTTTGGAGAAATTACTGAATGTTTTGGGTTTTTGTCCTCTACCAGAAAAAAGTCCTGTGGAAGCAAAATTGCCATGGTTTAAACAGGCCCATGAAATGGAAGAGACCATCACAGTCTCAGAAGAGCCAACGTAAGTACACTGCCTTTTACAGTAAAGAAACATTTCCAGTGTGTTTTACAGATCTCTGGAATGATTGTTGCTGTGCAGTTTGCTTTGACAGTTGGCCCTCCATGGGAGATGAGTCCTGTGGTGAGCTGTTCCTAATTTTGCATCTCAGTAAATTTGCTTCTGGAGCTCCTGTTCTGGAGGATACAGAGCTACGCTATTACAGTGCCCCTAAGTCATTCAGGATCTTGATTTAGCCTAACTAAGCCCTAATTAATGCATGTGGAGATGCTTCGGCAGAAATGAATTAAATAACATTAGTTTTATCCCTGTCCCATTCTAGCTGTTACCTCAAGAATGTAGTGGTGGTATTAAAACTTAAGAGGCACTTTGTAGGGTTGCCAGGATTTCCTTGGGGGGTGACACCAATGCATAAAGTGAGAAAAACCTGCTGATCTCTGTGCTTAGCTGCATCTATGGGGGTAAGTTTTGCTATTTTACATGTGTATATGTGTGAAATAACATCTGGATTTTGTGAGTCCTCTTAAAAACTGATGAGGTTAAGCCTTGCAAGTCCTGGGGATGAAAAACGTAACTTAAATCCAGCTACACTTGTTCCTGACCCTTGTATGGTAGGGCATCCACACAATTCCTTAAATCCCCTGTGTGCATTTCATACACACACACACACACACACACATTTATTTATATGTGTAATATATTCAATATATAGGCATTAAAGTATTTAAATTTCTAAAAAGTATTAGGTGAGATTTTGAACAGTATTTTATTGTACTGTGTTGAATTCTGCACTCGTTTCTAGTAATGTCGGTTTGAAATAATTTAGATGAGCTTAATGAAGTTACTTTGGTTTCATATTTTTCTGATAGCAGAGTGTACCTTATGCTTATTTTTCTTCTTCCATCAAGCTATTCCTAATTTTTGGCACACATGCAGCAACAGGTGTGACCATGAGTAATAAAATCTTTACACCTGCAATGACTCACAGAAGAAACCTCTTGCCAAACAGGTGTTTATATAGTTATGGTGACTGTAGTTTAAACTTTTCACTGCTCTAGCCTCTCAAGTCAAGTGTCAACCTACTGTGAGTGGTTATTTCACTCTCCAGATCAGTGGCCCTGAATTCAGGCAGGGTAGTAGCAAACATAATAAAAATAAAGTGTGATTGTCAAAGGGGGATGATGCAATCAAATGTGCTTTTAAAGTGTCAGGGTAGCAGAATGAAGGTATATGAGGTCACTTCTAGAGAGGATTCAGCATGAAGCTATAAAGAAAATTATCTCTAGTATTACAAATTCCTGCTGTGGCAACCATGAGCTAATGCAGTTTCTGGGGTTTTAGGATCCTTCAGCATCAGTCTGACAGAGCAATCAGGGAGGACTGGCAGGGACACAGCATTGCTGGTTCAGAGGAGATGTAGAATGTAACAGAGCTGAGCCGGAATCTGTCATGGGCTGCCTTGTGCCTTGTCCTGACAATGACAGCAGTTATTCTTCCTTCCCAGCTGTGACCCATATATTCCACTGTGGCCTTTTTCTTCTCCACTTACTCTGGAGACTTAGATGGTTTTCCTCTTTCATTCATGAGCCTCATCCTGTCCTTAGACTTTCTTCACAATTCCCAGAAGCATCTTCACCTAAGTCTGAAAGATTTCTCCAGCCACCTCTTGCTGACTCCTCTCACCACCCCCTCTGTGCTGAGGTGCTGTGCACCCCACTCTGGGGACTCTGGGCTCTTCTGGGACCCAGCTCTAACACTGTGGCCAGATTCCCCATGAGTTTCATTTTACTGTCTTCTGCTGCTAAGTGTCCACTGTTTAGTCTTCTGAGGAAGCTGGCAGGTAAGGGGAGATGAGAAATAGCTGATGCCTGACTTCATTCCTTTTTGCAGATTGTCTGTGGGTCATGTGGACAATAATGGTTTGCAGCCATAGAATTTCTCCATCAATACTTTAAACATCATGTCCAAACTGCTCTGGTACTTTCCAGCCAGAGTCAGATTTTTGAGGCAGGGATTAAGGTTTAAAGAGAAACTGTGACAATAAATTGCTTCTTCTTCCAGAATAAATTATAACAAGATTTCCCTCTGTTTCAGAACTGTTCAACTTTGTTTTCTGTAATTTAGACATGGCACAGTGATAACTCACAGCCCACCTCTGCCTAGCAGGAGACTTATGATTTCCTTGGTAAAATGCAATCACATCTAATTTTAGTTGTTCTCTTGTCATCCAAATTTAAACCACAATATGAAGTCTCAACTTCTAGTCCATCCTTTTATGACAACTTTCTCTCTATGCTTTTGTATGATGTTTTAGTTGATAATGAATAAGAGAATAAATGCAGCTGTGTTTTAGAACCCACAAGTGATGGATATGCCAAAAGTAGCTTGTGGAAGATAAATACTTCTGCCGCTGTGGTCTACCACGGCTGGTGTCCTGAATTTACATAGAGGGGGAATGTTCAAAAGCTTCTTTTTTTATTATTAGCAAAATAAAAAATTACTGTCCTTAAAGTGAGGCCAAGAAAAATGTAGGTCTGACCTTTTTAGTTTTCAGTTGTGGAATGTGATGACAGTTGATACCAATCATTATTTTAAATGTTCTTCCCTCGAGCCTTCTTAGTTACAGTGGGATTCACAGAGAAGCTCCAGCAAGTTTCTGCATCCTTTTTATTACTTGTAAGTTAAAGAAATAGACACCTCAGCTGCCTTTCTCTGTCATTGCTTAGGGAAAAACTAAAATACTTTAAAAAGCTGATATATTTTTTCAGCAATATGAACTCAAAGTGATGTGAAATGCAGTGTTTCTCATAAAGGTTCCCACTTATTGCATTGGAGTCATTTTCACAGACATGTCCCCACTGTGCCTTTGGTGATAGAGAATTACTCATTTCTCACAGCTCCTTCTCTGAAAATGGGCTGGTGATTTTGTCCTACACATTACCCTTGAGGCTGATAAAACCAGCAGTGTGACTCTGTCCAGAGCAGGCAAGGGTGGTGCTGCAGGGAGGGGTAGGGTGCCAGCACCATGGAAGTTCTGCTCAGTAAGAGCCAGCATTGTAGATGCTTCTTTAGACTTATCCAGGACCCTTGGTGCACTAGGACTGGACTGGAAATATTGTTAGAGCAGCCTTTTTTTCTCATTATTTAGGCAGTTCCTGTCTTAACTGAAAGCAAGAATTATAGTCATGAGGAAAATAAAAAATTAAGAGACACCATGTTTTCCAAATCTTCAGTAAGCTGCAGAGGGCTGTGCTGAGTTCAGTTTTCAGTTTAGATTTGATTTGGTTGAGTTGGACTGCTCTCTCCCAGTTTAATCATCATTAGTTTAGGTCACTGCTTCATTTCTCTGGTCATCCTACACTTGCTTTTACAGCATGTGCCAGGTGAATGCACATTTCCATTAGTGCTAGACTGATAACACTGCAGCATGGACATGCCCTCCACTGCATCTGAAGTGTCATCATTATTTATACCTGCTCAGATGGGTATAGGAGAAATTTAGTTCAATGTAGCATTGAGAAGAATGAGTGGGTAAAAAAGTTGATTATAAAAAGTTGTACCTGCTCAAACTTGCATTTTTCCATTTTCTTTTTTTTAATAAAAAGAGGAGTCTCATCTACAAACCTAGACATCTCAGAAAATTTCCAGTTACCACTCTCCTGTCCATTATAAATTGCTGATGATCTACAAAGCATTGTAGTACAAGTACTTTGATGCTCCTTAATCCTGACCTGAGATGACTCTGAGTGTGTGCCCACTGAAGGCAGACTGAGTTTTCTTCTGGGAAGTATTGTGTCCAAAGCATTACCAGGTGTATGCTGTGAATGCCAAAATGCCTCACATCTGAGGCTGGTGGAGTTTGCTTTAATGACCTGTCACAGGCTTTGCTTTTGCATGTTCAAGATAAAGGAAAAATAAAAAAAGCCCCATCTGCCTGAACTCAAAATTCACATAAAAATCAGCTCTCTGTGTTCAGTCAGTTCCTTGCTCTGCTTTCATATTAGCAGTCTCCACTGGCATCTGTTGAAAGTACTTAGTGCGACTTGAACGTGATCATCCTTGGAGAAGTTTTATAGTTTAGGATTTCAATAGGTAAATAGTCACATGACTAATTTAGCAAATGCCAAGGTACAATAAAAAGTAGTTTGTGTGTTCATTTTTTATCTTGCACGTCACTGAAAAAATACCAGATGCTAATATTCAACACAAAAAGCTCAATTTTAATATAAGCTTGTTATAAGACAGGGAAAAAAATGCTTAGAATTTTCTGAGTTTCTTTATAAATCAGTTGGTTGCTGAGTTGAAATGGTTACTGTGGTTCAAAATTTCCTTTAATTTATACAGGATTTCAAAAGAATGTTTTTGAAATACATTATTTTAGGAATGTTTAAATGCACTCAACTAACAGTACACAAAACTAACACTAATTTCTGGTATGCTGCTGTCATGCTTTTACCAAAAGAAGTTATTTCTTTCAGACTATAAACTTAGGTATGATTAGAAGACCAACTATTTTCAACTATAAATGTCCATCAATTTTATTTTTCCAATTAGGTACATAAGTATAAATGGACCTATTTTTTTTTTCACGGAAGGAGAAGAAAGTAATCATTCTGTTAAGCCTGTGCACACTGGCCTTGATCCAATAAAGCACTTAAGCACAAGTTTCCCTCTGAACACATTGTCATCCTGTTGCCTTCAAAGCACAGCTAATACACTTAAGTTAGGCTCATGCTTAAGCATTTCATTGGATGAGGGTGATTTTGCCACCCTAGGTAGTTTTCATGGCTGTCTTTGAAAAGACTGTGAGATGTTCCAGGATTAAGCTGATTCTGTCTGTTGGGGTAAGAGAAAGCCTTCCTTTGTGGCTTTTCCCACAGAACAGTCATTAGAATTTATACCAGAGGCATCTGGACGTTGATCCCCACCAGCTGTGCCATCAGACTCAGTGGGCTCTTGGGCTGTTCCTCACCTGGCATTTGCTCAGATTTCTTCACTGTAGGACACAACCATGCACTGTTTTGATAGCATCCTTCCAATAAACATCAATCTGGCCTTCTTGGAAGGTGCTCAGACCTGTGGAGGGATGAGCACTGGGAATTCTTGGTGTCAAGAGGAGCTGGGGATAGCGTGCCTTTTCCTGAAGGGTGGTTAGGACCAGTGAGCTCTAACAAAAATTCTGAGACAGCTCAAGGAAACGTTGATGGGCTTAGATATATTTATCTTTGTAGCAGAGCTGTAAAGCTATTCCATTAAATTCTCCTTAAAGAATAACCAGTTAATCTTTTAACCCCTGCTGGAAATGGGAATAGTCCTTTCCACAGGAAAAAGCCTCTTCTGGGGTGTGTCCCAGTCACAGCCTGGGTGACTATCTCAAAGACTGACTTAGAGTATCCTTACAGGTTATCCAGCCATCTGTTCTCCTTTCTTCTATTTGAGTCTCCCTCTGTGTATACTGGCAATAAATTATTGGCAAGATGATAAACTGTGCACAGAATCAAACCACACTGTTGACATTTTTCTGTGCTTACTGTGTATGTAGAGTGTAAATACTCATTTTTATCTTACACAAATGTTCTTATGTTTGTAAGGGCAGCTTTCCTGCAGTAAGGGGAAGATAATTCTTTATGAAAGATAAGGGCCAAATCTTTGAATCCTAATTTGGATCTTTCTTTCCAAATACATTTTTAACATCGGTCAAATTATCCTCCTATATCTCCCACTAGTGTTTTGATCATCAGCTACATTTGAACACATAATAAAGAGCAACTGCAGCCTTTTCATGGGGAAAAAAGTTCTAGGAAATTCTGTATTTGACTTCTTATCAAGTACACCCCAGAGCCACCCAGGATAACTTTATTAATGAAATCCAACCCCTTGTCTCTAGTGCCATTTGGAAAATGACTATCAGATATTAATGTGACCCTCAAAGTCAGAGAATATTATAACAAATTCATGACCTGTAAAACAAGATTTTATTGTAGTTCATCAGGGGCATAAATGCTTTCTAATAAAAATTATGGACTGTAGACTGGTTAGGCCTCTTTATTGAAGATGAGAGGCTGCTTGCAAGATTGAATCTGAAGAGCCTGCAGTGGTGTGCACTGGAAATGGCTCTATTTGAAAAGTGCTTCTCTTCTCTCTGGTTGCTGATTATTAGTATGACATAAGGTGAGGACCTCTCAGATTTAAGCAGATTGCAAATATACTTTTGGCATATGCCCAAGTCTGTGTATCTGAGGAGTTATTTTATATTGTACAGATGCATCTTCCTGGAGTTTCTCCTTTTTTTCCCAGTTGAAGGAGACTGAGAAAACATTTAGCTGTTTTCCTTTTTCCTCAGCAAGGATACAGCTTTCCTTGTTCCTCATGATTCTTTCTCCTCTTGTCCTACATCTTCTTGTGTGAATTTTGGTAAATGGTCTGGCATGTGAGAGTCAAGTGAGAGACTTAAGATACTTGATTATGCATTTTATTTAAGCATCAGTACTATGTATGTCTGCTCTGTGTATAAATACCCATTTATGTGTGTTGGCGGTGTTTTAGCTGTGCACACACAGGCACAATTCCATGGAATAAATGACAGTGCTGTGATGATCTGCAGGTTCATTCCTGAGCCCTGGTCTCCATGCAGTGCCACGTGTGGCAGTGGCATCCAGGTGCGTGACGTGAAGTGCCGGATCCTTCTCGCGTTTACTCAGACCGAGCTGGAGCTGCCTGAGGAGGAATGTGAGGATGAGAGGCCACCAACAGAACGAGTCTGTCACCAGGCATCCTGTGACAGTGATCCCATCCCCTACACGCCAGAATTTCCTCATGCTGAAGATGGTAGTGTGATTTATGACTGGGAATATATTGGATTCACTCCATGTTCAGCCACATGTCTTGGAGGTACCTTATTTTTTCTTAATTTATCCTGAGTTGTAAGAATTTGGCACTATTTGGTATTGTTCCATCTCCTGTTAGTGTTACCTTAAAGTAACTATGTTGATTTGTATTAAGACCTGCAGCTACAAGCTTTAACATATTTTTGGTTATCAATAGAGTATTTCAAATTACTTTCTTTCCTTCAGCAAACACTTATTGAGTAAAGTAAGGTGCAGGAAGTTGATACAGCAACTTGCTTTAGTCTTGCTGCTGCAGGAGTGTCAGCTGCCAGGCCCTCTGGTACCAGTATGTCTGATGCATCAATGGTGGAAATGTTTAGATGATCCACCTTTTCCTAGGAACCAGAAGTGTATGGTTTCAGAGTAAAAATTCCCATGCTTATTCCTTTTCTTCCAAAAAGCTGCCATTTGCTGCGGAGCAGTAGAAATACAGAGCTGTAATTAGGGAGACTTGCTTCCAGCCTGGGCGGCGTGAGGATCAAACGGGAGCTGGTTTGGGTCTCGGTGCACTGTATCACTGCCTGGGAGCTCTGTGCCATACATCTGTCTGCAAGTAGTTAGGCACATTCCTGCTTGGATGTAATCGAATCTCCCTGTCGTCGTAAGTACATGTTACCAGACAAGGCTGCTGGTGTTGCTACTACTTACTGTACTTTGGGACTGAACACAAGTGAGTTATGAAGTGTTAAGTGGAGGCAGTGGAATTGTGAACACACCTATATATGACAGGACTGCTGACATCAGTGGGAAGTGAAGACAGTTGTACCCATAGAAGAAATAAAAAATGTAGAAAAAGGGGAAACAGAAACAATTGGAAGTGGGGAGCGAGATAGAGCTCACAGACAGCAGCCTCCTTTGTGCTGTTCACCAGCTCAAAGCTGGAAGACACCAGCTGGGAGGGATGCCCCAGAATGGGATCAGCAGCATGGTAAGTGACTGATAGTGCCTCCTTTATCATTTAACACTGCTGCTTACTGAGGGGTTTGATCCATAGGAATAACAGCACCTGTGATCACAAAAGCTGGAACATCCTATTCCCTGCACTACCTGCAGTGGGCATCATGACTGGCTAGGGAGGAGAGACTGTAGTCCAAGTATGTTTGTAGAAGCATGAGATGGTAGTGACAGCTATTGTGGCTGAGTGACTTTTTCATATTTTAATACGAGAAATGTTTTTAGAAATGAGGAGATTGTACTGTAAAGCAGAAGCAAGCCATTCATTAATTCTAAATTTGTGGTTCTGGTATCTCAACTGATTTTTGTAACATACAACTATTTTCTTGCCATCTTAAATCCACTTTACTGCTTTTTAGCCAATGTCTTTGCCAGAGCTGTTCTAAAACTCCAAGGTTTTCGAACTTTGAGGGTGTCATCAGATATGTAGGGTGAAATAATCTCTAGTCTTTGCACATGTGCGTGTTTGCATTCTGCATCTTCAAGGGTGAGTCTGTCCTTGCAAAAGCATCCCCATAAAAACTTGCACTTGGTGTGCAGGTTGATGGTAATTTAAGGAGCAGTTTCATTGGAAGGAACTTCAAAATGACTGATGAGCAGAATCTTGTGTTCAGCTTAAATTTTGTTCCTGAGAGAGCTGAGTATGAACTCTGTTGTTGACTTCTGACCCTTTCATGAATCTGTGAGATTCCCTGACCCAGAATTGTCCTAAAGGTGTTCATAGTAATCTAACAATTTGTTTGCTATGCGGTAGAAATGACTCACTTGAAGAAGTTTGAAAGACAATATCTTGTTTGTGTTTTTAAGACTTCTTTGGTATCACTGGTACTGTGTCTAGACATTTTCCTTATGTGATGCTCCTGGGAAATGTGGGAAGTTGTCAGGGTGTTTTATCAATGAGCAGCTTCAGAAGCCCCCATGTTGCTGTGCTAGTTAGGTGATTTTTCCTTTCTATCAGCTCTGGTCTTCTGGCTGCCTTGGCAAAGGCTTTCAAACAGACCAAAAATTACCTGCCGATAAATAGTTTTAAGGGAACCAGACATCTCTTCTGTTTCCAACTCACTGCAATGTACTAGCTAATGATCTCACTGTCTACTATTTTTCCATTGTGTAGTTCAAAGGAGCTGATCCATTTCTGCTAAGTTTTATGTTCAAATCTCATTTCAATTAGATGAACTCTTTAGTTATAAGAAATAAATGTTGTCTGAGTTTGGAATAACCCAGTGTAATGTAAATTATATTGGGTACTTTTCTCTAGGATGTATGCATCTAGCAGTGGCTATTAAAACAAATTCCTGTGGATTTCTGTATCCTCGGAACTCCCTGCCCCCGTTTCTTGGTACTTAACTCTTTCTGAATGAGGGAAAATTCTGCAGGCTCTAAGTAGGCTGGAAGCTTTTATAGCAAATATTTGAGCAAAGTCCGAATCTCTCTTTCAGAGCTTGTCACTTGCACCTTTTTTTTAATCCTCACACAGACTAGACTTGTAATTCAGTCTCCTCTGGTCTCTCTGCAAAGCAGATGAAAAAATGCAGATGGAAACATTGGGTTTTTTGGGTATTAGACTTACAGAGAGTGATTTGCAAGGTGTTATCAAACATCATCTTTCCAGTTCTAGAGCAACAATCACCCCAGTCTCGGGTCACTTGTGTGCTTTCTGCACCAAACCTGTGGCTTCTTACACAGCATGTGAAGAGCCAAACAAGTTGAAGTTTTGAGAGCAGCTGAGTTGTTTTATGCATCTTAGTGTAATTAATGCTTCCTTCATCAGTCTTTCCATGAGTGTAAATAAAAGTTTAGTTAGTCATAGGCAGACATCACCTTTAATACCCGTAGGAAGCTCTGTAACCAGTCTGAAGCTTAAAGATCTGGTTTTTTATTCAGGGCTTGAAGAAATCCCAAACTGAAAATAAGCCAACTGTGTGCTTTGGGATCTCAAAATTTGCCTTCATTTTCCCTGAATGTTTTTTTTGGGGGGTTTCTTTGTTTTTGTTTTTGTGTTCTTTTCAATCTGAAGAACTTTGGCCATATGAGACTCCCAGATGGAAGTTTAATTTACATAATATCATCAGTAGGGAATTAATAATCATTACAAGAATAAAGAATATTCCTGAAGAAAAATGTTTTAGTTGTAATCTATAGCATTTCTTTAGCATTTCTTTGTTGTCAATCATTTACTACTCAACAATATTTTAAAGGGATGTTTTTCATTTTAAAAATCTCTGAACATTTTCTTGTTTAAATATACCTTTAGTTGCAAGAGGCAGATTTTGGTGGCTAAATGTAATTATTATTATTATTATTTATACTCCACATACTTCAAAAACGGTTATTTGGGCCACCTAAAGTCATTACATTGGCCTAAAAATAATGAGATGAAGCAATAAATAACATATGCACTTCCTGTTATTTCCTCTATAGCCTCTGTGGCTTTGGTAACTTCAGAATGCAGTCAAGTTGTGTTTTCAGGCTTTTGTCTGGACCATAATGGCTAAAAGTTTACCATTTTATTTACGAGAAACCTGAGATTCTTAGAATATTAATGGATTCTAGCCAAATTTAAGGACTCTAAGGAAAACAATGGCCATTCAGAGACTCACATATAAAGCTGAGAGAATTTGCTGTCAGCTTGTGTTGGAGTCACCTTGATACCTGGTCACTTGTGTCATTTGTTTCATTAGCTGCAGATGTTGTTTACTCTCTTACAGAAGTATAAAATAGATGCACAGAGAGGCTCAAGGATATGTAGAATTCGGCATTTCTTCTGAGTTATTTTCAGCTTATCGTACATATTTTTAAGAATCCACCAAACTGAGACTATCTGATGTAAAAAAATTTATTTCCTCTTCCAGGTATAGAGAATAGACCCACCTTTTTAATGTTTGCACAGCAGCTTTCCACCCCTATTTTCTTTGTGCTTCAAAAATGCAGGAAGAGAAAATCTGGGCTTAATTCAAGCATTTTGATCTTTTAAAACAGCTTCAAGCACTGTGTATTTCATTGCACAGAAAAGATTGTAGAAGAATGTAAATGTATGTGGTTTGAATGCTGGGTTAAAATAGAAAATATTCTGTTTCACTCAATAGTAGGGTAATTACTACAATAGTGCATCAGATTACTGTAAAAATACTTAATGCTCCCTGCTGCATACATAATGTTTTAGTTAAATTATCTACTATGTTTATATTATAAGCCAAGAAAGTCATATATATAAAACTTTGCTTGTTTGAATAATAGATTTTTCCATTTTCCAATCGACATAGAATAAGTTTATCAGTGATTGAAGTTCCCAACTAATGGAAAATTATAGTTTGGGGTGAGAAATCTGGTTAATTGTGAAGACATTTTGACAGTTAAGTTCAAGCAAATTTAACATCAATTAAGTGCAGTTATTTATTGAATGTAGTTCTTGAACTGAGAACGAAGGAACAGGAAGGGACTTCATCGTAGGTTTTTAACAACTCTTTAGTATCCATTTTGTACTTAGAGCATCAAAACAGGGTGCAAGTTTTCTTTCATTGAGGCCCCAGTGGGGAAGAATTGCTAATGCAGTTTGTGCTCTGTACTTCAGTCAAATGAAAAACACACCACATATCAACATTTTCTTATCTTAAAGTGATTAAAGCTCTGCAGGTCCTGCTGCAAGGCAGGAATGCCTTAATGAACTGCAGGTGGCAATTTGTAGACAGACCCCATCACCTGGTATGACATGCCTTTTGTCCATTTGGCTGGCCAGTTTAGCTTATATAACACCAAGATAAAAAGTTCCCATGACATTATTGCCAATTTAGATGGTCTGAGGGGAATTTAATTTCATTCCCCTCCTTTGTGTTGCAACCTGTTCCAGAGCAGAAGCATCACCTTGGAGCAGGATTTACTCACAGCAACACAAGGAGGTCAGCAAAGCTAAAGCTTGGTAGCATAGAATAGATTATGACCTAAAATATAGATTATATGGATGCTTGGCATGGACTTGATTACTTGTCTGGTAAGACAAATCTGCTTCTGTCGGAACCCAACTCTAAATGCTTCCTTCTCTCCTGTAGACAGTCAAATGTGCATTTCCTCTGTAAGGGGAAAGGGAAGCTGCTCCTGTTAAACAAACAATTGAGGACTGACTGGAAAGAAAGCTTTTTATTCTCCTACATCTATAACAAAAATTGTGCTTATTGTTTTGTCATCTTTGGACATTTTGATGCCTGTATTACAGTCATGGTATTTGTTGTTTAATATTTATTCTCAGCCTGACTAGTAAAGTAGTTTTACCACAACGTGTGTGCTCTACATTAACAGAATTATCAATATTTTGATACAAGGGAACTGAATAGGTTGTCAGTCATATTTAAGGTCAGGTCTTTTGCTCTATAAAAAAATTCATCACTTTGTAGATGTAGTCAAAACATTTATATAACAAGGTCTTTCTGAACTGCAAATGAGTCCCAGAGGGGATCTGGAGGTGTACCAGAGAGCCTGCAAGAAATTGGAATTTGTGGTGTTCTGAGAATTGCTACTGGTTTACCCCTGCTGAGGTGTTTGAAGTAGTTGGACTGGCTCAAGTGGGACTGTGGCCTGGGCTGGCTAATACACTGGACTGAATCAAAATTGTTTATAGATGGAGGGAACATCTTTGGTTTATGAAAAAATGACTGTGCTTGCGTACAGGAGAAAAATAGCGGCCTGAGGGTGGAACTTCCTGTGTCAGGTATTCCAGCCCACTGGAATTAGAATGGCTGGTGGTCAGCAGTGTCCTTACAAAATCACTGAAGATAAGAAGGAAAGGAATTTAAGTTGAAACTGACTCTTCAAGAGCCATTTTTACCTGGAAACAATATAGGTATTTTATGATTTCAGCTCTGTTGTTCTATAGGATTTGGATCATTAGCATTGCTTGTATAGAACAACCCAGATACACAGAATCCCCCAGGCACATCACAACCATCTTGTATTTTATGTGAATGTGAGTGAGCTTTGAAATTGAGCAAGGCTTTCATACTAAAAAATATGATATATAAAATTGGATAATTGCGTAAGTTTAAAATAGAAGTAGTTCACTGAATGTGTATTCACTAAGCTGTCTTTTCTAAAGGAAACTTACGTTTCATTTTGCTCATAGAAACTTGAGCATTAGTAATCTTCCATGCTTTAGTAATAAGATCCAGGTAGCAAGAGCTGCAGATCAGAAGGTGCCAAGAATGGTAACTAGTCAGGAAAGCTCTAGGCTGGGTCAGATTTGCTGCCTTCAGCAAAACCATTGCATCTCTTGGCCACTGAGAATGGCTGACTAAACATAGAACGTTTCTCCTGACTATAGCTTTGCAAGTTTTCTACATTTTTATAACAATTTTTGCAGATCTTTAGCTTTATATTAAAGGCAAGGTAAGTGAGGAGGAATCACTTTCACCTCAGTTTTGGCAATGGAGGTAGTAGTTGGTTTAGGGTCATTACAGAACCAGTAGATGCAGCCTCTGCTACTAGCTTGACAGAAAAACCTGGGGATTAATTGGCTTTCAGAGTGGCAGAATGTCAAATCATGACTTTTAAATATCACAGAAGTAAAGTTAAGGTATAATTCACAAATATCTTGAGTATTAAATATGTAAACTGTCTCTGCATTCCTTTTTGCTTGAGATGTTACTTTTAAGCCTGCTATCTAATCCAGTGCTTTTTTACTGATTATTATTCAAGAGCAAGCTTTACAGAAATCTCTTCCATCTTTCACGGGTGTTTTCTTTCCAAATGCAGGCACACAGGAAGCCATTGCCATGTGTCTGCACGTAGACACAAAGCAAGGTGTCAGTGAAACCCTGTGTGACAATTCCAAGAGGCCACCCCCCATGACTCGGACCTGCAACACGAAGCTCTGCCCCCCGAGGTACCCTGTAATAATGGAATTATGTGGTGGCAAAGGAAGGGTTAATGGGACTTAAATAAACATTGGCTTTCTCAGAAAGGGTTCAGATTGCAGGACTGTGGTCATGCTTTTGGGATGGAATTTCACTACTTCCGTTTTCAACAAGGTTTTGGGATTGGGGTGTTTTTTTGGTCTTGTTCACTCCTTTTCCACTCTTCATATCTCACTGGTGAAATAGGGGACATTTTCTGAAATAAATCTCTTCCATGTTGAATATCTGCCAGAGCCGGAAAAAGAGCCTTAACTCTTCTAGTAGTAGAAAGAAAATTTTGAAGATATTCCACAAAAGAAAAGCTGAGGATATTCACTTTTTCCTGAATTTCAAAAATTATGAAATTATGATTTAAAGGCACATTAATTTAATGCTTCTTTCGTAGCATTACTAAAAATGGGGAAAGAACAAGTCCAGTCTAAATCCAAGAAAATCTCTAGGCCATTTGATCACTTGAAAGGGCCGTATGTGAAATTTTGATGTGTGGTGACTTATTTACCCATTTCTGATCTCTGACATCCCAAAGCCTTTGCAAATTGTTTCTATGTGTTTGCAGAGACCTGCTCTTGCTAAAAGTAGGGAAGAAGTTAACAGGAACAGTATGTTTTATGGAGAACATATATGCATTTAAAGGAAGTTTTGTAAATATAAGAAAGGTCTATTTACATATTTACATTTATCAATGTAAACATCAGCAGGTTGCCAACAGGCTGTTTTTGAGACAAACACTGCAAAGGTAAATACTGGAGTAAAATTTGACTGAAAATGACCATTTATTACTTTATTGTTAATAAATTCTGCATTTGCTTGTTACCTGCAAGGTTTATAAATCCAATTTCTACTTTTGTGCGCCAGCCAAATCAAAGGGGTGTTTTAGCCACTGATCAATAACCGTGCCTGCAGCTGTGCTTTTTGCTGGGCTCTGTTTGGATGAGACTGTTCCTTCCCCAGCGTGAGGGCATTGCTAAAGCTGAGCTTCTGGCTGTGTTTTGGGACAGGTGGCAGAGCGGCCCCTGGAGCCGCTGCTCGGCGACCTGCGGGGTGGGGATCCAGAGCCGGGCCGTGTCCTGCCAGCAGCCCGGGGGATCTGCTCCTGCTGCCCACGAGTGCAAAGACCCAAAGCCGCATTCTCTGCGAGCCTGTAACCAGATTGATTGTCCCCCTGCTTGGCACGCTGAGGAATGGCAGCAGGTATGGCTGGGCCACAGAAAGTCTAAATGGGCTCCTCTGGCCACGAAGGCAGCTCCCTGCCTTCTGTGTGTGTTTCAACTTCCATCATTAGAACAAACGAACCCAAAAGCACTGCTTCAGACTCCTGTGCCCATGGGTAGTCACAGGATGAGGTGGAAGTCCTTGTTAAGATTTCAGAAGGCTGGATACCTTTTTTTCCATACATCATCTTTCTCCCTATGCTCTATAAACACAATAACCTTACTTTCTTTTTCTTTTTTTTTTTTTTTGATGTATTAACATGTGAGGGACATAGATTTATGCATAAGATGCATGTATTTCTCTAAGATTTCTACTTCATCCATGCATTCAGGTGGTACGTTTTACATTTGAACTCCAGTTCTCATCTCTGATATATTAAATATTTTAACACTGAATTTTCCATGCTGCTTGATTTCTCATTGAAAGTAGATGTCATTTTTCAAGAGCACAGATGTCCATGTGGTTGTAAATGCTGTATTTGATGCTCCTTAGTGTTCACGTACCTGTGGAGGAGGGATTCAGACCCGCAGAGTGTCCTGTAAGCAGCTGCTGACAGATGGAAGTTTCCTGAAACACCCTGATGGCACCTGCCAGGAACCCAAACTGCCAACTAGTAAAGCATGTGCAAAAGTTGATTGTCCTCCTCAGCTGGTCTTTGGAGAATGGTCCAAGGTGAGCAAGCCTCAATAATGGTGCAACAAAACCCTCCATTGCAACAAAAGCTCTGAAGATTTCTGCCTGGTAAATGAGCTGTTTGGAGCTGCCAGGGCAGCTGGAGCTGTCACAAGGCCTGTCCTGAACTAAACTGTGCATCCCTGCCTGCAGCCAGACTGATCACAGTCCCCTTCCTGGGCAGTGCTTCAGTCACTGAAGGACATTTTGAGCTATCAATAATTTCACGGTACAGCTTCCAAAAAGCAAATCTTTGCATTATTCTGGAATGCATCCTCCTCCTTTCCTGTTTAATGCAAGCTTGCTACCACTCCCCATTCAAAATTATTTAGAAAATTGAATTTATAAGCTGCAATTACAGTTTCATGCAATACAACCTAAGAGAGAGGGTTGAGAGACTTGCCAGAGACTGTTTAGAACCCGCTGAGTTGTTTCTCTCAGGTACGTGATCTCATTACTCTGTTTTGCCCATGGCTGGGCATAAACACTGTCATGTTATTGTAATTCATGACTTGCTTGCCTGAAAAACTGTCTGTCTTATATTCTTATTGCCTGGAAAAGTGGAGAGAGTTTAATAACTAATATAAGAGTCTAATAACTAGATAACACGAGGATTCCTATGATATAGAGTGTGTGTGCTCTTTCAGAACTAAAAAAAATTTTAAAAAAATTTAAAACCACCACAAAACAAACTACTTTAAAATTAGCATGTGTGGTGTGGAGCACCACAAGTTTAGCTTGACTGCGTCCTTCCTTTCACAGTGCTCAGTAAGCTGTGGTGTTGGAATCCAGAGAAGGAAACTTGCCTGCCAAAACCTGACAGCAAAGGGCCAATATGTCGCATTAAATGGATCGATGTGTAGTGCTCTGTCTCCTTCACTGCTTGTAAGGTCTTGTCAGATGAATGCCTGCAACAGTAAGTATGTCGCTTTATCTGGTTCCTTGCTGATTTGGAATGATCTATTTTTAAAGAGTAATCTGTATGCACATTAATTCACTCATCTCCCTATACTATCACAACATAACTTGGCACAAAGTGAGTGTCATAATTACTATACCAGTAATAACAGGATTGCTTTTATTTTTATTTCTACCACTCAAAAACAAAGGTTCTGGTCTCAAGAAGTACTTTTTGAATATATATTATGGTGCATACCTCTCACCCTCACTCTTATGCACATTTTGATCTGATTTTTCCTTTATAATTTACACTATTCCAACTAGGAAAAAAAAAGAAAAATCAATACATTTAACATAAATTACAAAGGACATTAGAAAAGATAAGAATCCAGTTCTGCCTTGTCTTTTCTCTGTATGTTTGTATTACAGTGGACATTTTGCTTAACGTGGTGGAATTCAAAACCTGAAACTCTGTGCCAGTGATAATTTTAGGTATAATTTCTATCTTTCCTTGTAAAAATTACAATACTGGCCTCATTAGCTGCACAGGGAGTGGTGACAGTACAGACATTCTTTGAAAAATCTGATGTTTTATTACTGTCTATATAAGAATCTTTTCAGAAGGATTGTCTATGGCAATTGTACAATTTGGGCACAATTGGGTTATGATACTGATGAGAGTTGCACAAATTGTTTAACAGCAATGGGAAAATGTCTCCGATACAGACTGTGTTCAATTACATATGCTAATTTAGAATAGGCAGATCTAAATGCAGGCTCCTTATGTCTGAACCTGTGCTCCCCTTCCTTTATAATGGAGAGTATTGGTTTGCAGATTTGGGGAGCAGGAGGCTGAGAAGACAGGAAAAAAAAAAGAGCTTTTAGTTTTGAGCTGGGGGAAAACAAAAAGCCTTTATCAATGGCCTGGTTCTGATCACCAGTCAGACACAGCCATGTTTTGACTCAACTCACAGTGTTGTGAAGAAATAGCTACTTTATACATTTTGAAGCTTTGCTTTAAAAATTATTCACAAAACAACATAAGAAATAGAATAATTACTGATTCATACATAATATGAAACTTCTTTTCCTGGCCTGCATTTCAGATTAACATGCCAAAATCCTGAGGTTCAAAACTCCACTTAAATAAAGCCCTGTGGACTTTCAGGAATGTCCTTGGCATAAGGTTTAATAAAATATTTTGAATTGCATATCTATC
Source organism: Anomalospiza imberbis (assembly GCF_031753505.1). Lineage (NCBI taxonomy): Eukaryota > Metazoa > Chordata > Aves > Passeriformes > Viduidae > Anomalospiza > Anomalospiza imberbis. The sequence goes on along the minus strand of NC_089693.1, from coordinate 9,306,410 downwards.
TGAATTTAATTAATTGGGGATAGTTGAATGGCAGTGGAGCTGGTTTGCAAATTGCTCAACTCAGACTGATATTAATGTTACAATGTCAGCTTCCAGCACAGTGCCTAGAGAGCAGCGCACAGGGCTGCAAAGGGAGCAACATCGGCCAGAATGGGTGCAGATCAAAGTCATGAATGGGTGCAGATCTGTCCTCTCCCTCCATTTCCACCAGCCTGTGGAGCAAGGAAGCCTTTGCAGCTCAGATCTGCCTGGGGATTCTCTCGCAGCGCAGCAGGAGGGCGGGGAAGGTGTGAGCCTGCTCCACACCTGCAGTTCCTCTTTGGGTCTTGCAGGGGTGGGACAGCAGCAGGCTTTGGATTCCCAGGAACATGCAGGAGGCATCTCCTCTGTAGGACAAGGAATGATGTGGATGGATGAAGAGCAGTGTGGTGTGAGTGCTGTTGGGGGTTCTTGCCTTGGAGAGCAGTTTCTATATCTCCCTCCTCAAGGTGATGCTTCTGTGGCTCATCTGAGTGCCTTTTTTTACTGTCTCATGACAATGCTGAGTCATTTTAGACTTAATCTTTTACCCTGAGATTGGTAATTGTAGCTGTTTTCTGGCTTAGTAGTGCTTATTAAGTAGAAACATTCCTGACTCTGGGCTCTGAGAAATAGGAAATAACACCAGTCTAGCCCTGAGGTCACCAGGATCTGAAACCCAGCTGAAGCTGTTCAGGACCATTACAGGTCACAGATGCAGATGGATTTGTATCAGGTGATAATGAGGTCCAAAGGCTCCAGCACATATTCCTTAAGATTTACCTTTACCCTCCCAAACAGTCCATTACCTCAGCAGCTGCAAGATTGAATGACAGTAAGGACCTAGAGAATGCAAAGTTATGTAGCCTCATACATTCATATGACCTTATATATTTATATGGCCTGCCATCCACAACTCTGAACTTTGTTTCACTCTCAGCCTTGCTCACCAGTCACCAGTAAAAATACACACACCCTTTAGTGTTGAGCTGCTAATGAGAGTTAGTGGTCTGTCCTTTTTAAAGAAATGAAATGGATGAGACTTGTTAACATATTTATAAGTATGCACTGGGTTTAATTCGAAGTTGGAATAACGAGTGTAAACAGACCACAGCCTGAAGTATTTTAATTTGTGTGTTTAAAGTTACACTTACTGTGTCTGTAAGTTGGATTTTGGAAATGGAAGATTTAATACTGGAACGCTTCCCTGAAAATAAATATTTGGGGCCCAATAACTTATTAAAAACAGGACGCTACTTTAATAATTTTAGTAAACTGAGTGCCTAAAACAATTTAATTGCTGTACCATGTGAAATGGTTGAGGGAACCTTGTATCTGGATAACAAATGCCGATTTAAAAGCTGTGTAATTATGAAACCATGATATCCCCACAGGTCTGAACTCATTACCCAAAACATTGAAAATAACCTTTTTGTTTTATAAGCATAAGAACGCACTCCAGGGTGTAGTTCCTAGAGTGTACACACTTATTGAATGCTTGAAGCATTTAGCTTTTCACCTATTTCTTCACAGCATACTGGAGCACATGCATATGCAGCTTTTCGGGTATGGTTTCTGTGCCATCAGTGTAGTTGTCTTTTTGTTTAAGTACCTCCCAGGTGGAAGAGCAGTGCTGATTTCAGATTCAGACGAGCTGAGAAGTGTTGTGATCCGCGTGTCCGTGTCCTGGCTCACCGGCCTCTGCGGGCTCTGAGCTTTGTCTCTGTCACATACCAAAGCGCTGGGTCACCAAACACAGCCGGGCTGTTTTCTAGAGCCAACATCATTGTTTCCCAGCTCTTCCCACGTGGCCCATGCGACCTGGCCTGGAAGGGCTCGGGGGTGCGTGCCCCTGCTCCTGCAGCGCTTTGTTCCTCGCTGCCCGGCGCTCTCCGCCAGACCCGTTCTGCTGATCAAAGCGGCATCCAAACCACGGCAGTCCCCCTGTGCCTCCCCAGCCTGCTGGGAGAGCCTGCCCGTGGTGCTGTTCATCCAGGCAGCTCCCTAGAAACCTTCCAGCATGCAGGTGCCTGCAGTTCAGTGCAGGAGGAGCCTCATAATACCCGGTGTCTCTATACCCAGCCTGCGTGAAACTTTATGCTGTTATTGCCTGCTTTCGTAATTCATCTGATCACTGTATTCAGCCTCTCAGAATCGTGCCTTATTTCTCTCTTTTCTCCCTTCCCTCCCTACTTTCTTGGCACAACACTGTCAGCAGCTCATCTCTCAACCCTAATGAATTACCCTCAGCCTGTGATTACAGGGCGCCTTTGCCTGTTTCATGTACTGTGTCTTCACTGACTGTTTCTTTCACCTCCTGCACTGCTATCAGCTTGGCTTGACTCAGGCAACCAGCACAGCCAGCCAACATTTTAAGTAAGAGTCAAGGGGAGCCTTACATTTTGGATAGATTTTGTTTTATTTAGGTCATTTTGCACTCAACAGTGCTCAAATGTGGGGAAAGTGGTAATGTGTTCACATTTTTTTAATTCAGTTTCTTCATTTCCATCATGCCTAGCCTTTCTGAGGCAGCAGTAGGAAATATAACTAGAATTGAACATATATATGGAGTAATATATAGTATGTGTACATAGCCTTTCATATATCTGTGCACTATCTGTGTCCTTCATATATGTTGCCTGTATCCTTTTATTGTTAGGAGACTTGGGGAAGAAGCAATAGAATTCTTGGCCAAAACAAGGGAATGTTATGGTTTCATGTTGTTCATATTTTTGCATTTTTGTGACTCAGATAAAAGCTCTGTGTGTTGCAGTCTGATTTGAACAAAGTCAGGAAAAGCTCTTTCAAGCATTCTGTGAAAAGCAGATTTTGTAAGCATGACTGCCAATGACTAGATGCTTTCCAACACGTTGTTTTCTTGCAGAGATCAAGCCCAAGCTTCCAGCAAAGTTTTCTGCCCATGGACCTCAGATTGTCAGCATTCACCGAGTTTATATTCAGACACGGCCAGAAAAGCGCATTAATTTTACCATAGGAAGCCGAGCCTACTTACTCCCAAAAACATCTGTGGTAATTAAGTGCCCCGTGAGAAGGTTCCAGAAGTCCCTTATCCGCTGGGAGAAAGATGGACAGCACTTACAAAACTCCAAAAGGCTTGGCATCACTAAGTCAGGCTCGCTGAAAATCCACTCTCTGGAAGCCAGGGATATCGGTGTGTACCGGTGCATTGCGGGCTCTGTGCACGAAACCTTTGCGCTCAAGCTCATCGGGACTGACAACAGGCTCATCGAGCCCCCGCCCCCTCGAAAGCAGCCCGGCGAGACCAGCGGCACAGACCACAACGAGGCCAACAGCCTCGGGGCCAAATGGCACAAGATGAGCAAAATGTGGCAAATGTGGAGCAAGAAGAACCAGCTCTACCTGGGTGACAGGCAAGTCAGTGACCAGCCATTCCTGCGGAACCTTGGAAGCTTTGGAAGTAATTCAGCAGAAGACTTCAGCTCTCGAGAGTTCAGGAACAAACGCTTGGAGGCTGCAGTTCTCCAGGGTGCCTACAGCATGGACACGGTGCAGTTCGAGGAGCTCATGAGGAACATGAGCCAGCTCATTGAAACTGGAGAAGTCAGTGATGACTTGGCCTCCCAGCTCATCTACCAGCTGATTGCTGAATTATCCAGGCGTCCGCAACCAACTGCTGAAAAATGGACGGGGGCCCAGGATGAGAAAGTTTCCTCGAAACTCACAAGCAAATCGCCAAACGAATCCGAAGGTTTCAGCACAAAAACGGCTGATAAGTTAATGTTTGACCAGAAGGTTCCAGTTATTATGAGGCAAAAGGAAGTTCCTCAAATTTCCTTCAAAAAAACAGTAACTGTACGAATTGGAAATACAGTTTTTCTGACCAAGAATACTCATGCTGTCAATCTACTGTGTGAAACAGCTGGTATTAGTGAAGTGAAATATACTTGGACAAAAGATGGCGAGACATTAAAAGCCTCTGCAAAGTAAGTAAATAGTTTCTCTTTTACTTTTGAATGACCTATTGTGTCACTGTCGACGGAAAAAATCCACCCTGCTGTGCAATATTAGAACATACTGTTGTAAAAATGAGATAAGCATGGCCATTGGGCCTTCCATCTTTCTAGTTAAGTAATTTATTTTTATTCTTTCAAGTGTCTGTCATGTTGTTTAGCTTTACTGACATCCAAGTGTTTGGCCATTTCCAGGATACTACATAGGACAATTTACTATTTTTATAAGGTGAAGTGTTTAAGATGTCCTGGCTGTATTTTTTTATCTGCTTTAATCATTTCAGCTGTGTCAGAAAAAAAGCAGATTTACCCTCAAATTAGAGAGGCTATTGGATTCATTCAGATACTAAATACAGTGGGAACATATTAAAAACATCTGCCGTGGTATAGATGAAAAGAAGTCTTAGCTCTTACTCATTTTAAGAAGGGAAAATATCAATAGTACCCTCACCATTCTTCAACAAACTACTTAGGTATTACTGGAGCTGCATAACTTCAGTTGAAAAAGAAAAATATGAGCTTTTATGGATGCTTTTCAATACTTTAAAATATTTCTGTTGAGGACAGTGAAATTCAGAATAATAAAGAACCTGTTTTACCATCACATTTGAGAGCTGACAAATGAGTACAGCAAGCTGTTACAATCAGATATTTGCTCAAGACTGAGCAAATACTTCCACTTCAGTGCTGATAAATTAGAAGCTCACCTGGTAATATTAACATTAACTTTGTGTGTGAGCCTCTTGGAATTATAGCTAGCTCTTGAGTAATGAAAAAACTGGTTCTAAAATGATAAAGGTACTTTTGGATATTTCTCAATATATTTAACTGATTAAATGCACTGCCAAGAAAAATATACTTCTGCAGGGCTATCAGTTAAAGCAAAGACACCCAAACTAAGCCATTTTAAAAATTGAAAATATTTTTGGAACCATGTTGCTCCCAACAGTTATGTTTATTTTGTGAAATGTGCATAATTTTCCATTAATTTGTGGCAAGTGATACTTCAATTTTTGTGGACATGATGGTGTTTTGTTTACTCACGAGTGTGTTTGCTTCCTAATTTTAGGCCAGAGTGATATTCTTGCACTTAAGGCATATATTAGCAAAGTAGTTTTATTTCCTAATTCTTTTCCCATAACTTTTCTTATACACAAATTTACATATATGTGTGTGGACCCAAAAGTGAGGTTAATAGCATTGCATCTGAAAGAGTGTGAGGAGGTAAATAGTCTTTATTTTTCAGGTTTGTAAAGAGGGATGTATTTGAGCCATGCAAGAGGTCGCTTGTTTTGTTGAGACACAAGCTATTTTGTGGGGTTTTTTTTGGGTTTTTTTGTTTGTTTTTGTTTTTTTTTTTTTTTAATCTATTGTGTAAATTTACTCAGTGTGGGAAAACACCAGCTGCAGGTTTTTTGGATGTGCTGAGTCATGTGTGGCAAGTCATGTAACTTAGTGCTGAGAAAGGGAACAGAGGAGAAAACTTGTCATTTTCAGCCTCTTCCCCAGGCTGTGATCCTCCTCAGAGGACAGGAAAGGTATTCAAGACACCTGTGAGGTCTTGGTGGAAGACTTTGGCTTCAATGATGCTATTTTAAAAAAAGCCCCAACAACCCCAGCCCTACAGTAATTTGAAAGTCAGATCAGGCCGTAGATTTGTGAATTCCCCAATCCTGCTGAAAACCAAGCTTGCTCCGGAGGGATCGATTTCTTGCCAAGCCTAATAGTTTTAATTGTGGTATTCTGATTTATTCACACTTTTGTGCCCAGGGGATCCTGGTTTGTGGTAGCAAATGCACTGCCCTTCCAAGGGCTGCAAGTGGGACACAGCCCTGTAGGAGAAGGAGATCTGAGCAATCTTCCCTGTGTGTATCCCTGAGCGCTCCCCTTCTGCCACCAGAGAGGAGGCAGAGCTGTGGCTGCCTCTGCTGCTCTGGATCTGCAAACTCCTAAAAAGGAGCTTTGCTGCTCTGTCTGTAACTCTTGCAAGGGGATTCAGCTGGGTTTGTCCCTGGGTAGTAACCCTTGTATTTCCTTGGTTATTGTGCAGGGTGATCCTGGACACCACTGGAAAAGTGCAGATTCGGAATCCTACTCAAAAGGAGCTTGGTACCTATGGATGCCTGGTTGTTAATGACTCTGGTTTTGACATGGAAACATCACTGCTGTTGCGTGCAGGTAAAACAGTGGCATTCCACAAAACCAGGCTTTTACACACACACACACACACACACACACACACACACTCACATATATATACCTACACATAGACATATATGTGTGTATAAATATATGCGTATAAACACCCATGCCCACTGCAATGTGAAATAGTTTCTTTTATTGGCAACCCATGAAACTCTGCCTGATTTAATAGGCAGCAGTAAGATGATCTTGTTGCTCTAAAACCACAACAGGTCTGAACATAGTCTGCCTGTATCTGTCCCACCTGTCTTTCCTGGCTGCTGCTTTGCAGACTGAATTCTGTTCCAAACATGATGAATTTAAACACAAGATCTATGTTTAGAAGTTAAATGAAGCTTTTGAAACTTACTATCCCTTTAATTTCAAAGAGGTGCCTGTCATCTTCTCCTCTGTGTTAAATATGACAAATCTGGAAGCCAGCAGTTTCTCGACAGTTGTTGGAGGTGCAATCGTGGCTAGAATGGGAGCAAATATTTTGATTGAATGTCCAGTGAAAGGTAAGTAAGAACTGCACTGATGTTGCTTGTAATGTTGGAATCAGAAATTCACCTTACATCTTGAAATAAATTACCATTGAAGCCCGAAAATAATTGATCATTAGTGTTTTTTATTAGGCATGTCACCCACACCAGTCCTATTTATTTTCTGCCTGTCACTTCAATTTACATACACATCTGTATGTTCAGGGTTTCCCTAAAATGGGCTTTCTTTCCAAGAAGTGGTCTAGGGCTCCATTACAGAGCTTAAAGCCCACCAGAGTGAGGGGCTATCTTGCACTAGCGAGCATGGCCAGCTGACTTGCTCATCAAAGAACTTGCCTGATCCCTGTTGGAGATGCACATCTGTCTAGACTATTGTTAAAACTGAAAATGAAATCTCCAGCCGTAGCCTAATAGAACTTTAAACCTGATGGTGAAGTAAACTCACCTTTTAGATCCATCAGTCTGCAGCTGCAGTGAGGAAACAAAGGAAAGTGCCGAGCTATGAGAGAATACAGATATTTTCTAGCTCAACATCTGTGGATGAAGAATAATATTAATCAGAATTAACATGCATTAAACAGTTCACTGTTTCATTTTCTTTTCTAACCCGTTGCTGGAAAGGTACCTATTTTCTTTTTAATCTTACCATTGCTATCTGTGAAGTTTGAAGTGTAATATTTCAGTCACAGCAGCAATATTCTGTCAAACATTTAATAAGCTGAGCTCAGCCTTTTGTGAAGATGATGTGTGAAAGTGCAAATAACCACGAACGTTGCAAGTGAGTGCAAAGAACGACCTCAGAGCAGCCAGTGTGCTGCTCACATTTATGTGCTGGGAAATGCATATCAGAGGGTGTTGATACTGAACCAGGGTAGTGATAGAAATATATATATGCAAATAGCTCTGCATACAATAGTGGCGCCAGGCTGACATATATTAGGACATGTGGCTCTGCTATTCACCATTGTACCAAGGCTAATTCTTTGATGAAGTAATATTTTCCGACTATAGTTTGGCAACTCCGTGTATAACTGACCTACATCTCAAATTCAGCAGAGAGTTCATGTCACACTGTTAATATTAATATTGTTAGGATGGGTAAGCAGTTAGCAATTTAAATATAAATTAATATTTTCACATGGGACTGTAGATTTCCAAATGCTTTAGAATTGTATATATTGGTGAGCCAAACTTTAGTTATGCTGAGACACCAGTGTTGACTTAGAAAATGATTTATCTAATTGCTTTATTTCCTGTCACTGCCAAGGAAGTAAGTATTACTGTTTGTGAATAAAATAGAGCTTACATGTCTTAAAATGTCACTAAGTCTGGAAGCAGAAAAACTTTTGCAATGATGTAAGCAGAGTTTTCCTGTTCTTCTTTCCTTAATGGAAAGTAATAAACCACTGACTTCAGAAGATTGAATTGAATAACACCTTATGCTGATACGTTTGTTGGATAGGTGGGACCCACAAATTTGTCCATTTGCACTGTAGGAGGATGAGAACTTCATTGTGAATGCTGATAAAAGATGATGTGAACGATCAGACCTGCAAAATAATGATAAGAGAGCCCTTCTTGTAGAGTCAGGGAGACCTTGGCTGGATCTGCAGCACCTCTTCCTCGCTGCCCTTCCTCCTGACTGCTCTGCAGAGGATGTGTTTGCCCTGGGAGTTTCACTGAGTGAAACATCACTGGATGAGCCTTTGTGTTCTCCATGTTCTGCCAGGAGTTTTTCCAGGATCCTTCAACACAGACATTACTCATGCAGATTTCTCACTGGTGTCACATCTGGTCTTTGGGACTCCTGCTAGCCCCCAGAATAGTTCTCCACAAGAAGAACCATCTAATGAATAAAGTGTCTGTGTGCGTGAAGAGTATTAGTGCCATGTCAGTAGTGGAATTATTACTTTTAAATTTCTTGGCGACAGTGAACTCTGAGGGGTTTTTTCTGTAGAATGAATAACATAAAGGCCATTTTTAGAGTTGTTCAATCCATAGTTTCTTCTGCAAAGAAATTAACCTATTGAAGATACAAACTTTAATATTTTGTGCAGCATTGACTTTAGGGTACAAGCTTTTTTTCCTTTTTCGTTGTTGCTAATTTGGTTCTTTTATCCTTTTGAAAGCCTTTCTCTCACACTCTAAAAATCATATTGAGATTGAAAAAAGCTCTTTGAATTCTTGAAGACCAGTGTGTCCTAGTGAACAGAAGAGCATCAAAGAACAGAATAAGAAAAGTTAGCTGAAGTGTACAAACTGATAGTTTCTCTTTCTTTTCTCTTTTTAGTTTATAACAAGACTATTTTTCCACTAATTATAATAATCTCACTTTTATAGCTCCCACACGAGCATACGTTAGAAGATATTCATAAATTCTGGGTGGATTCATATTCCATTCTTACAGCCAAGAGCTTTTCAATCAACACACATGGTATAAATATCAATACTGATTGCTCCAAATTGCTTTTGGATAACAATTATTGTATTTGCAGAAAAAAAACGTCTTGTGATTATTGCTAAAATAAACTAAAACTGTCAGACTCCATTTATTGTAAAAACTTTGAAAGTTCTAAGTTGAAGTAGAATAGAGTGAAAATATGAATAAAATGTGCGTTGTCTGCCGCTTGCTGGTGAGAGCAGGGAAGTGACACACACCGAGCTGAGGTTGTTTACGCTTCTCTTTGCAGCTCTGAAATATTGGCACACAGGCCTTGAAAAGTAGAATCTGCACCTTCATCCAAATTCTGCATTCCTATGAATACATTTTGGCTCCCTAATAATAACATACTGATAAAAAATTATGATAAATACACAAAGCCTGTTGAATCTTTTTGCACAGAATTTTCACAAAGGTGGACCAAGTACTTGCTGTCAGTGTTGGAACATGAAACAGGTCCAGAAAAATCAAGATTTTGATTTTTCCATCTGTTGCTTCATTTACCCTCACTATTCCAAATGTAACTGTGATGCTGTTCTGTGTCCTCTATGCTTACCCCTTTAGAAGACATCAATGAAGAAATATAGAAGTTTAATACATAGGATTTTGGCTTCTCCTTTCTTTTAGGTTTTTTTTTTTTTTTTGTATGTTCTAAAGGATATTGATAATAGATTTCAGAAGTTTAAAGGACTGTGTACAGATTTATTTTATGAGGAAGGAGTGACAGTATTTATAATTAGTATAATAGAAGGAAAATCTTTTGCTGCTATGCTTTTTTACAGTAAGTGTGTCTTCATTAGTATTTTTGTTGGGATCAGCCTTAAGCAGGAAGGACTGAAAGATGTTCAAAAGCTTAACTGTGCTTTGATTTGTGTCTGGTAACAGTGTGGGAACCTGAAAACTGAATCCCTTAGGATATAGCTAAATTGAAGGGTGTGCCTGGGGACTATATATACTTTGCCAGTATTATGGGCAGTATGGCTGAGGGTCCTGGCAAGATTGACTGCATAGTTCAAAGCAGCCCTCATCCAAACACACATTGGGTGTCTTCTGGGACATTGGTACCTGCTAGGTCTCTATAAGAACACATTCCTGAGGCCTTCCACTACTTTCTGAGGCAGATAGAGCCTCGGGAAGGTGGGAGGAAATCCATAAATTGAAATTGTTTACAGCACTGATTTTTTTTTCTCTCACAGCTTTGCTGATTTGAAAAGAAATTTCCTTTAAATTCCTAATTCAGGAAGGGTTAAGATGGATTGTGTTAGAGGAAGGTAAAATTTCAAATACTTCTGACCTCAGTTTGCAAAAAGCTGATGAGAAGTTGCTTTAACAAAGTTTAACAAATTCTAATTATGTAAAGGAAGAGATTGCCTCAGTGCTTACCACCTGCTTAAATGACATAGAGGAACAAGTGGTTAAATTTACAGTGAAGAGAGAGTAGGGTGCCCCAAAGGCTGTTTTGGGATCTTTGATGCTTAACATTTTTATGAAAGTTCTCTTAAGGAATGTGATAACTGAGTTGACTAAAACTGTGAAGAATAAAGATTTATAAAGGCTGTTGTATCTGAAACTTACTGCAAAGAGTTGCAGCAGGATGTAACATTTAAAAGCTAGATGATCTCAAAGGATTTTCAAAGTTGATATTTGCAGAATAAATGTGTATATAGAACAAATAACCTTAAAGGCAGACAAGTGCATGTGGCTGTGCCTAAAGGTCTGACAGTCAGAGAAAGGTCTGTGCAGTGATGGTTCTCAGCTCCATGGATCACTAGCACGCTTGCTGGGTGTTACCCAAACCAAAACTAATGGCAGAGGAATAGATAAAATAATAGAAAATATAAATTAACCATTCTTTAAAGCTGTGGTGAATCCTGTTTGCAACTTGCTGACCTCATCTCAAAAGTGATAGAGCTGGAAGACATAGAAAGAAGAGCAGTAGAGGAAACAGGCATGATCTAAAGGCTACTTCTGGTCCTGGAAGGTAGGAAGGTATGTTGAGGAAGGGTTATGCAATAAGTGCCATGACTTTTGTACTCTGCCTACACATGCCTAGGTGTCCATTGTTAGACAGAAAGTGCAGAGTTACGTGGACTTCAGGTCTAACTAAGGATAGCAATTCTTGTATAGTGCTTTGATTTCTGATAAAATTATATTTTTGAAGTCCATGTATATGTATCTACTTTATGATGTTGAATGCCTGATGATAAAGTGTGATCCCTGGTGATGCAGCACCGTTATTCAGTGAAGTGAAAGTATGATTATATAATTACACCAGCTGGGTAAACCAGTCTCTGCTAACAGTGCTGAATTGTGGAAGTGTCCTAATGCACACCAACTGAGTCTTTCTTGGGGGTTCACTGCAGAATTCACTCTAGCAGTTGCTAAATAGAGTTGCCTTATTTTAAATGCCTGATTTTGAAAAATATTAGCCTTAAACTTCTACAGCTGGAAAAAAGATTAAGTTCTCTTTGACAGCCAGAGAGTTAAACAGAACCCGACAGAGCTGCGGCAAGAGCGGGGTAGGAAGGGGTCTTGCTTTGGGAACCCGTCTAAGGAGGTCACCAGATGTTGGTAAGAATACCTAAATCCTGCCAGATGCTGCTACCACCTAGGAAGAGGGGCTGCTGCATGGCTGGTAGGAAGCAGGAGGGGTAAGGCTTTGAAAGATTGCCAGAGAAGGGGCAGTGTCAGAGGGCAGGCTGGGGATAACACTGAGTGCCAAAATGTCCCATGCTGGCTTATTCCTGGTGAAGCTGGCAAGATTCATGCAGGTAATTTCAGTAGCAGCAGGTTTAGGCTTTTTAGGGTTCACTGGAAATTGATTGCCCAAGCATAACTCAGATGAATATAAAGGCAGTTTGAGAATTATGCTGGGGGAAATACGAAGGTGTAGCAGTGGAAGCAATTGCTGTGTGAGTTACACTCAGTGCACCGGAGGTGTTGGTGGGTGTAAGGCAAATAATAATCAGCTGACATTCATTGTGTGGGTGTAGCTGACCCAGAATTGTTTCCTCTGAAAGTGGACATGCAAATTTAGCCTCTGAAATAAGGTAAAGTTCTAGTGAAGTGCAGCAAAATATACTTTGTGCCAGAACAGTTCTGCCTTGCTCTTGAATGGGAAACTCAGAATACTTTATGAGATTCTGCGTAGCTGGGGGGAAAATTTCTGAAGACATATCCAGTGTTTTAGAGCAGGTAGTTAGTAGGCCAAGGTTTTTATGGTGTGTAATATTTCACAGGGCTTTCAAGGTTGGAGGAAATTTGTTTTTGAACACTGAATATTTTAAGGGCACCCTATAGTGCAGATTCTTTTTTCTCTTTTTTTAAACGCGTGTTTTGCAGTCCCATCCGGAGCTAGAGCTTTTTTTCCATAACATTTGCTGTCCCAGGGCCACTCATGGTGGAAAATGACTTTTTTCATGGAACATTGAGTATTGTAGAGCTGCTCCAGTGCTAGTGGAAAATAACCTGTGTTTGAGGTCAGAAAAATAGATTAAACTAATTTTAAAGTTTTATGGCCACTTAGGTCTATAGAAGAACTTTTTAAGAGGATTCAGATCCGTTGCAAGAGTAAGATTTGCATTTTCAAGGTTTTTCTAAGACTAAGAAGGCCTGAGTTCAGGAATGCATCTTTGTTCATGAAGAACAATTACAGCCATCCTGAATTTTAAGTATGTGTTTAATTGTATTCCCTGATAGGGATGGATTTAGACTCATGCCTAAGTGATTTCCTGACTTGGAGCTGTAGAATATGAGTGCTTGATTCTGCTACTCTCTGGATCCAGTGAAAGATCTCCCATTTAGGATCTTTACTGCACTCAGGGATTCTGAGCCTTTGGCAGTTTGGGGGAGTTGGGTCTTTGGGCTCATTCTCAGCTGCATCTGCGTGGAGACGGGGTAGGAAGGAAACAAAGGTGGCTACAGGCCATCTCTTCTCTCTTCCTCCTTCCCCTTTTGGTACTCTCTGGGGATCAAACCAGGAATTATTCAGCTTGTAAGTATTCTTGCTACAATTCTGTAATGAAAAAAGGCTCCTGAAGACAGTGTGGAAGTTATTTTTATTTATTTAAAGTCCCTGTGTAAATCAATCTGTAAGTAAGCAAGAGTCAAGCATCTGCAGTAAAATTCAACCTTGTGCCCAGGACAAAATCCTCCATGAAGTACTACAAATATATCCCAGAGTAATTTCAGCTCCTTTAAGGGAAGCAAAAAAAAAAAAAAAAAAAAAAAAGAAAAAAAAACACCAAACAAACAAAAAAAAACCCAACAAAAAAAAAAAAAACCAAAAAAAAAAAAACCCAAAAAAACAACAACTTGGTTTTGGCTTATTTTTGCTTAGTTTAGTTTCTACCTGCTTAAAACTCTTAGGTTTTTATTTACATGAGTTCTAAAGGGTAAAACAGAGGTTTTAGGCCTTAACTACTTGCCTGCTATGAAAAATTTGAACTTTTTCTTGGTGTTGATGGTATGCTTGAACTCTTTCCTGCAGTTCCTGTGTAGGAAATTTGGTGCTTTTCACAGTGCAACTGGAAGAGCCTTGTCACAAGAGGAATGTGGGAATTGTGTACTTTGTCTGCTCTTTCCCAAGAGTTCCTAGCTGAGACTCAGCTCAGTGTGCAGTGCTGCATACCAGTAGGGAAGGGAAATCTTATCTCAGGAGCAGTAAATATGGAGACTGATTTCTAAAGAAGAAGCACTGTAAATCTGCACAATGGAAGGTTTTGCACCTGAAATGTGCTAATGCTGACTGCATGCTGGGGTTGTGATGGGCTATGAGATGGAGTTTTATGCAAGGTACTCCTAAGCAAAAAAAGTAAGTGCACACCTAAAACTAGTTTTTCTTAGTGTCCTCTAACAGTAGGAGTTTCTCCTGATAGGAATTCCAGAAATGAAAATATAAACAAGAACTCTGTCTCATGAGATGTACAGCAGAAAAGGATTTTTCACTGGCAAAAGGAACATACAGAAAAAGTGAAGCTGTCCAGAAGAGTTTGAAATGCATGTACTGCTTTGCCCAAGAATGTGAAGGAGCTGGACTATAGGGATGTCTTTTTCTCCAGCTTTATTTCTTTAATCTGTTTCTAGGGTGTCTATTAGGAGATATCAGCCTTTTTTCTGAGTGGTTTCTCTACTCTGTCACTTTGGATGCCCAACTCTGAAAGTTTTTATCACATTTTGCCCTCCAGTTTTGGGTTCCCCTGAAAGGCAGGGTTAGAGGGCCCTGAATTCTGCCATAGAGTTGTGTCCTGGCTGCAGAGTCCTCATCTCTTCTCCTCTCTTCTCCTCTCTTCTCCTCTCTTCTCCTCTCTTCTCCTCTCTTCTCCTCTCTTCTCCTCTCTTCTCCTCTCTTCTCCTCTCTTCTCCTCTCTTCTCCTCTCTTCTCCTCTCTTCTCCTCTCTTCTCCTCTCTTCTCCTCTCTTCTCCTCTCTTCTCCTCTCTTCTCCTCTCTTCTCCTCTCTTCTCCTCTCTTCTCCTCTCTTCTCCTCTCTTCTCCTCTCTTCTCCTCTCTTCTCCTCTCTTCTCCTCTCTTCTCCTCTCCTCTCTTCATGCTCCACTCCAGTCTGTAATAGGTCCCTGAATTCTCTAAAGCAATCTTTTTTTTTTTTCCCTTAGCTCAGGACTCAGTCTGAGCATTTGCCTTAATACTGTTAATGGTAACCTAACCAAAAGCCAGTGAAGAGGTCAGAGAAGGAGCTTGATTACAAATACCAGTTATTCTTAAGCACATAGCCCAATATTTCCCAGTCTCACTCTCAGAGAGTGAATTGGTTTCCATATAATACTAAGGTGGGAAAAGAAATGGAAAATGAAATGCAAAATCTTGAAGGGTCCTCAGAATGGTTGTGAAGAGGCCAGCTCAGAGGGGCTCAGCACACAGTTCACATAACAATAATTAACTCCTAGATAAAAATCTTACTCCTTGATAGTTTGGGGTAAAATAGAGTGCAGGGGTGTTGTGATTATTCCCACTGCTGTTTTGAGCTCTAACAGCTCCCCTGAATGGGTGCACCCGAGGGTATCCGTGTAACATCAGCTGCAGTGTGCAAAGCACTGGTGCTGCTTTTAAGGTGATCTATTTAACTGCTTGTTTTCCAAGGATTCCCCCTCACACACTCTTTATCTCTTACTGCCAGCACCCCTAGGATGGCTTGGGTGGATTCCTGGTGCATGACAGCTGGACTGGCTGCTGGCCTGTGGTGCAGGGCTCTGTCTGCACTTCTCCTCAGACCTACAATTTATGTTTGTGTGCTCACATTATTCACTTGAGTAATGGTCTGATTTACTTGTGTGTGTGGTATTACTCACTTGTTTTCCCTAAAGAGAAACAAATACAGCTCTTTGGAGAAAGAAAGAGGAATCATTTGCTATAACTTGAGTTTAAGGTGTGTGACAGATACCCAGTTTTGAACTTAAAATGAGTGGCAAAGCTATTCTGCAGATGTCTTCTGCAAACTGAACTCCAGTTCACATTTTAAAAGGCTCTTCATGTCTCTGAATGAGGCACACGTCGAAGAATAGAGACATGGCAATTTTTCTGGGACAGCTCTAGGATATAAAGTGTTTGGAAGAAAAATATTTGACTTTAGTTAAATCCTGGGAATGAGCTACATTTCTAAATGCTGTCATGAGAGCAGAGGGAGGACTATCATGAGGTGATATTGCACTGATGTTTGATAGAGGCTCAGGTTAAAAGTTTAAATTTGAACCATTCCAAACGTTTTTGTGCTTTGTGGAATTTGACTTGAAACCTTTTTACTTCAGTCCCATCTCAGCTGTGCTGCTTCTGGCTTCTTTTTGCCTCTGACTGGCCTGCTGGGTTTTGGTGCCAGTGAGGGTAGTCTGGCTGCAAACCTCTAGGCCTTAGAGTAAAACAGCTCAGATCCTCACAGCACCTCCTCAGCCCATCTGCAGAGTAAGTATGTATGGCTGAATGGCTGTGGAAAGTACACTGTAAAGGAAAAATGTCTGAGAATTATACACTTTAGCCAGAAATCTGGGTAAAATGGAAAAAAGACCCTTAAAGCAAAACCTCATCCTAATTCCAGATGGATTTTTCAAAGTGGCATAAAGCTTCTTCTAGAAACTTGAAAAACAACCTGGTTTTCGGACCACTGTGAATTCTGCAGATCTTGTTTTAATCAGCTTTATTCAGTAAAACACAATTCTACATCAGTTTAAAAGCATGGAACAGCTGCTAAATTGTCTAGAATAAAATCTGTGATTACCCAGAGAGTGTTTCTCTTCACTGCCTTTCTAGACAAAATGGCAGGGGGAGCTTTTTCCTTCAGTGAAATAGCAGGTTCCAAAAAATATGTCTGGTTCCTATTACAGCAAAGGAAAAACTTGAGGTGTGCATTGGAAGTGCTAAGCCAGTGATTGAAATGTTAAAGTTGTTCCTAAAGGCCATTCCACATCATGAAGACATCATCTGTAAAGTAATACTGCACAATGATCTGTGAGGAGAGGAGGCTGAATTAGCATTCAGTCCGGCTGGAGCTTCCAAATGTCCCACATTGGGGTCAGCTCCTGCAGCAGAACCTACTTGAGGAGTCTTCAGTGAGCACTGACCAATTTATTTAGTGAAAAAAAGGGTTCAGGTGAAAGTTTTATTCATCTGTGACCTGCCCCATCCCTGCACCTTTGTGCACATCTGTGGCTGCTCAATGTGCCACCTGTGCCAACTTACCCAGTGGTTTCCCCAGGATTTTGGAACTTGGAAAGAGCATTTTTGCTGCAGCAGCTCAACCAGAGCACATCAATGAGGTGACTGATTTGCCAACTTGCAAAATCTCTTTTTAAAGGCAAGTGTTTGAGGAAAATAAAACAGTTGAAGTCTTCCCACTGGTAGTGTGCCAGTGGAAAAATCATTTCATTAAAAATAAGCATTCAAACTAATGTATTGATTAAAATTGAAGATGACAAGTTATCTGCAAGAGCTGAGACTCTCAGAGTTCAAGCACTATAGCAGCAATGGTGATACACCTTTAGCTTCTGTACCACAGTAACTGAGATTGCTTAACAAGAGAACCCCTCTTTTCATTATTAATAGCTCTTTCTGTTCCCTTCCCTTCACCCTCTGTCATTACATGCTGTACAGATCACATCTGCAACTTGGAGACGTTGTCACAAGTGTTTTGGCATAAATTGGCCACATGTATTTTCTAATCTATTTTTTTTCTTCAAGACAAATATTGTTACCCCAAATTTTTTTCCTATTTTTTGATTAAAAATTCAATCTTCCTTCCTCCCTTCTGTCCTTCCTTCCTTGTGGGAGGCAGGCTGAATGAGAAGGTGCTGTGCAGATCGTTCCATCAGCTGGTCCCTCAAAGATGTGAATGAGATGGGTGAGCACATTGCTTTTTTAGGACTGGTAGCAGTCTGTAAAGCTGTCTTTGAGCTGGGCTTGCAGTATTGTTAGTGAGCAGAATTATTAGTAGGGGTCACAACTGAGAGGCTTTCTTGTGAGTGTGAAAACTGCTTGTTTTACTGCAGTGTTGTTACTTAGGTTTTCCCACTCTGTGAAATGACAAAGGAACTCAGGATTCTTGAATGCTGTGGTAGCAGTTAGCAACATAAACTTTATGGTTTATCTCTCACAATAAATGTTTTAATTATTTTCATTTTAAAGGCATTCCCAAACCAAATGTAACATGGCTGAAGGAGAAGGATGTTTTGCAAATCAATTCTTCCTTGGTTTTGAATGGCTCTTTATTTCTGAGGAATGTTTCCTATGGAGATGCAGGAACATACACTTGCAGAGCAACTAATGCTCTTGGAAAAGCTGAGGCTGCATCTGTTCTCCACATAACTGGTAAGTGCTAAATGAGAATTCCTTACTGATAACAAAAGCCAGCCAATTTATAATCAAAGGTTGACCATAAAATAGTTGGGGGCATATTTAACACTTTATTGGAAATTTGAAATTTTTGATTGCATCTGACTCCCTTGGATCTGTTCTCTATTTTGTGTTTCCTGTAATGTGGATCTAGGTACAGATGGTTTGACTTGTGACTTCAAGGTTGTTCCATCTTGCTTCCAGGTGACAAATAATCAGCCCTTAAACCACCTGACACATTAGGAACTAAATCCACTGCCATGTTACAATGAGCCCAGTGCTTCTAACTAGAGACACAGGGCAGGCCTCAGTATTCAGAATATCTTCAGGAAAATTCAGGAGAATGAAAGCAAAGGCTAGTTTTGGGTTTTGATGTTCATTTTTTTTTCATTATAGAGGCTAATAAAATATAGGGGTGTGGAAAAGAAAAAATTCTGATTATGAGCCCCAAACTCCTAGAATAGAAAATGTAAAGAAAAAACTCCATGTAAATACCTCTATTGTAAGTAGATTAATAATGTAATTCTGTATAATGCAATCATGCCTTGCAAATCACTGCAGTCATTGGATCCTTTGGCTCTAGAGATGAGCTGTCTCACCCCTTTCCTGTGGAAAGTGCAGCACAGCTTTCTGTGACCAGTCCTGCTACAAAGATCCCTTTCTTGGGTGCACACCTAGGGCAGGTTTTGCATGTTTGGGTCTGTTGGCTGAAGAGGATGTTCTAGAGACACAATAGGAGCCTTTCTGTGAGGATGAGTGTAGGCTGAAGCTGCTTTCCTTGTTTCAGTTTTCCTGGAGTACATCAAAACTTCGGATGTTCCAGAGAGGAATTTTATTATAATGATGTGACTGGAATATTGCTCACAAGTGTCTAAATTTTGTTTCAATTCCTGGTCATGTGACATTAGTTTAAATAAATCTGGAGTGGATAGGAGAGGGCCAAATTCTGCAAGCTTTTGGCTGTGCAAGACTGCAATGAAATGGGAGGACTTCTGCTGTCAGGACTAAGAGATTGCAGTGGCTCAGTGTTATCTGAAAAATCCCTTCAGATTTTTGGCTTGGCTACAGGACTTGTTTGCCTGATCAGTGGCAGTCCAGCAGTAGCACAAAGTCTGTGCAGCCCTTCCAATAAAACTCCCTAAGGGCTGACAAGGCAACCAGTCCTTTGCCTGGGGAACTGGCCTCACTGTGGTTTTGTGGAGACTTTTTCTGTCCTGGTGTTTACAGACAGGCGGGAGGCTTTGTACAGAAATCGCACACTGAGGAAAAATGTTGAGCCAATGCAAAATGACCCAGAGAAGTTAGAATATAGCAAAAGATTTAAACCCTTCTGGAAGGAGAGACATAGATGTTATGTACATTCATTAAAACAGAAATGTTGACTAAGTGGTAAGAACTGTGTGTTACTGACAGATTGCCCACATTTTTGGCAGTTATTCTGCCAGCATATGAGAAACAGGAGGAGTTGCTATAGTGATGGGCATTTGACTCTGCATTCATTATGCTATCTCTATGCATAATGAGGTTTTAAAAGATGTTCTTTTTTCTATTATAACACTTTGTCATAATTCCACCTAATGGAACAGAGGAATTGGCCAGATTCCACTGAAAGAATTATTTTTCTTACAATTTCTGCATGCAATGAAATAATAAATAATGTTGTCATGAAAAACGAGAAATACATCCTCTAAGTCTTGTTTTTACACTGTTACAGGCTTGTTTTTCTAACAAATTCAATAAATGTATTGATTTATTGGATTATTCAGAAAGTTGCATAAACATAAATAATTTCTGTTTCCCTGTACACATGTAGCTCGTTTCTTAAACAGATAATTTAACTGCATAAATGAAGTTGATCCAAAAGAATTCCAAACTGCTATTATCTTTCTGCTTCATAACTAGCATGCTGGAAATTTTGATATGAAATGTTTTTTGGCATCATTATTTAATTCTTGCTCAGAAGAGATCCTATGCACTGTGTTACAGAACAGAGACTTACAGAGAATAACACTCAGTTATTGAAGGGAAGCAGAAGAAAGCGTGTCCTGATGGCATCTGGGACGGGTACAAATGTCAGTGTGGCACCTGGTGATCCACTAAGGATAGGTGTGTTGTCTTTCCTGCTTTTTCATTAATATTATTTATTTATTTTATTAAAATAGAGGGAGCCCCATGGAAAAAAGTGAGTGCAATTGTGAGGTGAATCACCCTGATAGTAAAGCCATGCAATTACTCTTTGAACTTCACTTGAAAAAATGGAAGGGATTCAGCTGGGCTCTGTTTGTGTTTTCTCCTGTCTAAATGAATGCCTTTGTTTCCATCCCTGCCTGTGCCCTGTGCAGTGAAAATGTAGCAATTTCATTTAATGTGTTTATGACTCCTTTCCCAGACAGATAGAAGGTCTTTAATTGCAGACCTATTTGCATATTGTAGAGTCTGGGATGAAATCTTTGTTCCATTTAAATCATTGCTCCCCCCTTCCACTTTGTTCCTATAGAAGTTAAGTTTATACGGACTTACTGAAAGGGAAAGGGTGGAGAAGTGTGGTAAGTACTCATCAGCTTACAGAGCTCATACCTCTCAAGGGCCAGTCAGGATGTTGGGCCCTAGCTTGGACTTCAGTGGATTTGTGCATATTCTTGTTTTTATTTAGGCTGGAAATGTCCTTTACGTAGAATCACACTTGTACATACTTGTTCACAAACGTTTTGATGTGTTGAGAAAAACCTGCTAAAATGCTGTTGATTTTTAGGTTGCCCAGTGCTGCCCAGTCACCGGAATACAGTCCAGTGGCTCTTTGGAGACAGCCCAGTTGAGGAAGTTCAGACCTTGGAATACAGAACCCTGGTTGGGGGTCGTATCCTAGAGGTGAACACCAACTCTGGTCAATTTGCTGGACAATTCCAATGTCGGACTTCAGCTAGTGCAAAACTAATGTCAGTTTGGGTAAATGTCAAGAAGGAAGGTTTGTTGAAAGTTATATGACAAATTCTTGAATTTTAAAATATCTTCTTTTGCTCTGTAAAGACTTTCCTGATAACTAACCTTCTTTTCTGTCTTAAAAGTAATTCAGAAATACATAGCTTCGCATATGGGAATGGTCTTATTTAAGCCAGTAGACAATGCCCATACTCACAGCTGGATATGGTAATTAATGTGTATCCAAATATCCTGTGGGGGTTCTTACTGCTTGCCTGTGTATCTGAGAAGCTGAGAGAATGTGTCTTTCTGCTTAAACAGTTTTAAATCAGATAGGTTTCATCAACTTCCCCTTCAACAAACTTCTCCACGGTAGCCCTCCAAACTGAAACAAAACTGACTTCAAGGTCATCTTTGGAAATATCTTCATTATAATAAAAATAATTTTAATGTAATTGTCATATTCCAGGACCATCACAATTAATATGATAGTGATCCTACAGCAGATACCCTTAATCACATCAAAATACTAGAGCACACTGCACACTCATAGATTTCCATGTGAAATTCTCAAGAATGTCTTGTATGCACTCACATAAACCCACATTTCTATCAGTGGGTTATAAAAATGTGCACCTGAATTTCAAAACTGATGAATTTTAAAAGAACCTTGCATATGTACCAGCAAGACAATCACCTGTATCTGCAAAAATTTTGTCAAGTTTTAAACATTTTAAGTGTTTAGAAAAGAATTATGCCTTCTTTTTCTATAATTCCTAATTATAACCAAATTATAATTAGGAATTCAGATTTAAAAACAAGCATCTGTTGACTCTGTAAGCTTTTCTGTATGTTTTAGCTCTTCAAATATCAGTTTGATTTGGCTTATGACTGATCTGCAAGGGACTCAAGCAATAGGATCAGATCCCCTGTGCTCTGTATGAGGATGTTCTCGGGGACTGTTCATGAATGAGGAGGGCTCTGGAGTGCCTGAAGTTATCAAGGAAGTTACATTTGCAAAGGAATCTTACTGAGACACATCTATGATCAAAACATTTACTTTTAAAAATCAAATGTAAATCAAAAAATACCCTAACAATTTTTCAAAAACTAGGTCCAGCCCTAGAGCCTAATCTATATCTCATTACAGTTAGAATTTCTGCCAGTTACTGAACTGCCCACCTGCAGTCTTCAGCTGGACTGCCTTTTGGTTGCCCTCTCGAGTCAGGTTGGGCAGTATTTTGGGGTGATTCCATTTTTTAGTTCTGAGCTTTAACTGTGATTGACACTTCAGTAAATGTTTCATCACTGCCATCCCCATGCATTTGTGAGGCTGTAAAACCCCCTTTGGTGGTTTTTGCACAGTAGGCATTTTGAGGGCACTTCTGAGCAGTGTCATCCTAGTTAAATAAGCAATACAGTCTCTCCATCATAGCTGCAGTCAGTAAATTTAACAATTTCTACTTTGAAAAAGGCCCTTTTGTATTATTTTAAGAAATCCAGAAGTAATAAGGAAACATTGAAAAACAATAAGTTAAAGAATTCATTATGTGCTGCAAGAGTGAGTCTGTGGACACAGCTGGTAGCTATCAATTATTCTTGGTTATTATAGAAAAACCTGACTCCTTCTGTGATCACATAAAAATCTGTCAACATTGCATAGTACTTCATCTTTTACCAAGTGTCAAAAAAAATTGTGGAGGAAGGGGTAAGTGTGGAATTTTGACTAAATATAAAGGTAGTAATTGTTAGAGGTGATCGGTTTTTAATATAAAACGCTCTTTAGAACAAATTCCTTTTTCATCTTGCCAGATGCCTCAGTGGCAAATTATTTTTACATTAAATACTTCTCTGTAGTTTAGTACAGGACTTTCTTAAATCCTGAAATTATGTGAGGTGTCTGGAGTAAGATGAGTTTTGTTCAGGACAAACTTGCTGTAGAACAGCAGGAAACCTAGAGAGCCTGATTTACAATTTCCTCTTTTTAATGCTCATTGTATAAAAACGTTATGAAAGTTTTAAAGGAAGCTCATCAGTTCCTACTGTGAGCCAGGTTCTGCCCTTCATGTGCTGATCTCATTTGCCTTCTAGAGGGCTTTATGCTCATAGGTAAGGGCTGAACTTGAGGGGAAGCTGAGCAGAACTAAATTCTACTTTGGCCCATGGTTCCTTTTCACAGTGCTGAAATATTTGCTTTTCTACAGAGGATGTCTGTCCAGCCTACAGAGCGTGCTGCCAAATCAATCGAAATGTGACACAGTTCCAATGTACAGTGCCTCTCTCACACTGCTTCCAATTGCATTTCTTAGGTTACACCTGGGAATATGCTGAGTGGAGTCCTTGCTCTGCCACCTGTGGGCATTCAGGAACCCGCTCCAGGAGCCTGCAGTGCATGAACACAGAGAAACAGAAAGTGAATGAGTCCCAGTGCAGAGAGCTGCAAAAGCCAGGGATGGTTTACCAGCCCTGCAACAGAGAGGACTGCCCTCCCAGGTAAACTCCCTTCTGCTCTATTTCCACAAGCTCTTTGTGTATTAAAATGCACTCACCACCTCCTGAAATTGTTTCTGTGTTATGCTCTGAGTGTGGAATTGGAAGTTCATTTCATCATGAACCTTAAAGCATGAGAGATGTGGAAATGGATCACAAGCAAGAAGGAAAATGCTTGATTCAGCTGAATAAAGACCTGAGTGTGTCTCCATGCTGCTGCAGCAAGTCTTGCTGCTACCATACCACACCTCAAAAGCTAAGCTGGAGAGCTCCCTGAGACACTGGAATGTGCAGTTTTGTGGAATCAGTGCCACCCCAGAGGGAAAACTTGTTGTGTTAAAGTGGCCAGCGTAACTCTGTGTTCACCTGCTCTCCTTTGTGCCACCAGAGCTCTCAGTAAGATGTTTTCTGAGGAATGCCTCGTTTCTCTCCAAGGCCCCTCACGACAGTGCCCCTTGAATGTCCTTCCCTGGCAGTTTTTTCACTGGATCAGCTGGGGATCACAGGGCTGAAAATATTGATATCACAGGCAGGTGTATCACAACATCTGATTCCAAAGGCCAAAACCATACCTCTAGACTATTTGAATTGCACTGAGCATTCCAGCTCAACAGGTTTTCAACAGGAAACTCCACAGGATCCTCAAAATAAGTACTTTTTGTTGCTTTAAATAATTGGCCATCACCATCAGCAAAACTCTGTGAGGAATACACACACTTTAGAGTTGTCTCTCACTGGAAAATTTGGCAGGGAAGTGTTAAGACCTTAGCTGACATTGTGAGAGTGCATCTTGCCAGTATGTTCTAAATTCTGTTCTAAATGCAGAAAACCTAGCCACAGATATGTATCAAGAGAAGTTGTTTATATTTCATTATTAGCAGCCAAAAAACAGATTATCTTAAATTGTGATACTGAACTCCAGCCAGCCCAGAGAAAGCTAACATTTTGCCAGTAGAAAAATACTGAAATCAAACTAATAATTTGAAACACAGCTTCTATTGCAGCTTTCCCTCTTGAGCTCCAGCATTTGGAGCAGATGACAGGAGGGTGAAAGAGGTCCTGGGGCTCCTCTGAGCAAGGTCATGCCTTCCAGTGGATTGCAGGGCATGACTAAATAATCTGATTATCACCAGCCTTGGAGTATTCACCACATAAACAAACTGGTCCTCTCATATGGCTAAAGAGAATGGGAACTGAATTGTCTTTTTATATGCTTAGATTTGTTCTGCTTTTAATTTGCCTTTTATGCAATCACCAATGGAAGACAATTGTGTATATACTAACATAATTAACTCTGCCATGAGCCATACATGTATGCTAACATATTAATTGGTTTTCTTTTATGGAATATTCCATGCTTTCTATAGATGAAGAGCATCCCAGATGCCTGGAAAAGAGCCTTGTGTATGTTTCTTGGTGCCTTTAGCCTCTCTCCTTCCCTGTGATTGCTGACCTGGGAGAGAAGTGCAAAATGTCCTTTCCATTTTCCCACTTATACTGATTTCTGCACAATCCTCTCATCTCAAGGCAGCTCTTCAGAAAGCATCCATAGAATTATAAAGGCTTTAGATGTATGGTCAGTGGCACAGGACCTTAATTATTCAAAGAGTTTTGCATGTGTTCAGTCACTTCTCTGTGTCACAGTGGAGAGCTACAGTTAAGCAAATATAAGGCCTTGAGCACTTAACTTGTGCTTTGCTGTGCATGCACTGCATTAATGTTTGCAAAAGTACTTCAGTTTTAAAAGGGAGAAGAAGACAAGGGTGCAGACTGTAAAAGATTGGATTTCCTTGAATGGATTTAAGCTGTTTGAGTGTAAGAGAATGAAATAATTGCTGAAGAAAATAGAATTTTTCCCTTTTATCACTGTTGTGGTACATGTATAGTCCATTTTATATTTCTAGCCTAGATTTATGCAAAGAGCAAGTCAACTTGATTGTATTACCACCTGCTGCCTCCCCAGTATTGTTCCTAGCTGCCAAGACTGACTAAATATTTGCAACTTCTAATCAATAAATAACATATTCTGCTTGAGTTGTTGTCTGGTGAGATCTCAAGGTAATAAATTTGGATGAGTTATGGCAACTGTCACTTTAGTACAAGCTAAATTGTTACCATTCGTTTTATAAGTAATGGAAAAGTACACCCTCCGTCCTCCTGGAAGGTCACATCCAGCAGGGTCTGCAGGGCTCACCTAGTAACAGATTCTGGTAACAAATATTGTAACCTCTGTTAGCAAATATGCTGTCATCACTTAACCACGTTAAGAAGACCTTGCTCAAGTGAAGAAGAAGCTGATTCTAACTATTCTCACATCTAAAACTTGCAAGGACAAGTTATTTTGCATTTTCTTTGCAAACAGTTTCTGCCCTCTACCAGCAGGATGGCAATAATTGCTATAAATGTGTCTGTGCATCCTGTAGGTGGGTAGCTGGGCCGTGGTCCGAGTGCTCTGCATCTTGTGGCAGTGGATTTCGGCACCGACAGCTGTCCTGTCACCAAGCCACAGCCAACGGCAGTGCCCTGGCCCTGCTGCCAGGGGCCTGCCCACCCAGGGACCGGCCTGCGGCAAGGAAACCCTGCCCGGGGCACCCCTGTCCCCTGGGGCCAGCACAGGCCACAACACAGGTACGTGACAGCATTTGCCTGCAGCCTCCTTGCATTGTGGAGTGGGACAGTGCCATCGTCCGATGAACTGCCTGAACATCTGTCCTCTTGTGCCTGAGCATCTGTCCTCTTGCACAAGGCAGGAGCTCTGTGGCTGTAATTACCTTTCAGACCAGACAATTAGAAATCTTGGTTTTTTTCATTTTATGCTCTCTGAGCAACTTTTTTTTTTTGTTGAAGGCATGACCTGAAACCAGAGTATTAGCTTTGGTGTATTTTACAGCTAAGCCATTATGATGTATTCCTATTGTAAATGTAGGTGAACCCGGTGGGAAGAAATGATGATGTTTGACTCTAGTTCAGGAGGCTGAATGATTTTATTATACCTATAGTAAAATACATTAATATACTATTTAAAGGAGATACTAAAACTACATACCTACTTGTCTAACTACCATAACTACCAACAACTCGTGACCCTCTCGCGAGAGTCCAGACATAGGTGGATCTGGTTGGCCATCAGGCTCAAACAATCCTCACTAGAATCTAATCAACAATCACCCTAGGTAAACAATTCTCTAAACACATTCTACATGGGAAAAGCAGGGAGCAGAAATAGAAATTGTTTTCTCTTTCTTTTCTCTGTGCTCCTCTATGAAAAAATCTTGAGAGAAAGAAGAATGTGGTTGCCACATATTCAATTTTTCGAGGTAGTTTATTGCTTTTATTGCAGTCATATTAGTACACAGTTTGCCTAGTACTTGTGAAGTCCCCAAAAAAGATATATGAATGTGCTTCAACAGCACATTGAAGAAGTTGTTCAATTCACATAATACACAGAAGTCTTGTTTTCCTATATTTTCTGTTTCTTCCTTCATGCAGCACACTTGTGTTCATCTTGGTAAGATTTGAATGTATTGTTCAATGTGCAAAGTAATTAATTAGAATTGCTATTGCTGCATTCCCAATACAGGTTTTAGCAAGGCAAGTTTGTAATGGGGAGAGCTACCGAAAGAATTCTGTAGCAGTAGGGATGTGGCACAATGAGAGAAGACAATGGATTTAGCTTTAGGAACTGGCAGGAAAGTCAGTGTCATGGCAAAATTGCACAGAGAGAACCAGAAATACATAGGTCTTATCCAAACTGAGGTGTGACAGAGTTGAAGAAGGCAAGATGCAAAAAATCATGGCTGGGCTGTGTAGCTGGGTAACTCCAGGAGGATAATCCTGTTGTTACTAACTTGGCTGTTTCTTTTTCTCTCCCCTCACCCTTTTCTCTCAATTGTCAGTGTTCTGGTCACTGTGTAGGCCACCCTGCAGGTTCTCAGCACCGTGAGTTTATATGTCAGCTACAGAACGGATCTTCAGTGCCAAACTCTTCTTGTGATGAAAGAAAGAGGTAAACAGTGGGAAGAAGTTACAAGTTAGATTCTTTAGATGATAAAATTGAAGGTACAGGATTGTCACTGCAGTACAAGTAGGCAAATTCTTTTGTGTCAAACAAAGGAAAGGAGGTAGAGACAGTCATCCCTTTGTGGACACTGAATGAATTCAGGAACCCAGGAGAGGTTATGCCTGAAGAACACACAGTATCCAGTATGGAGTGTTTCAGGGTCAGTTAAGTTTTCTTAAAGATAAAATACCTTTTCTCTTCTAGGGTTAAGAAACTAGTTTAAAGAAACTCATGTTTTCTCATGAGTGAGCAGGTGTGATGAGTGAGCACAAAATTAAAGAGAATACAACTTAAATATAGGAAAAAATGGAACAGGTTACCCAGAAAGTTGTGGTGTCTCCATCTTTGGAGATATTCAAAACACAGAAAATCTTGAGGATCCTGGTCTAGTTGTCTGTGCAATGAGCAGGGGTTTGGGGGCTGATCAGTTCTGTTGTGTGAATAAGGGTTTAGCACAAAAGCAAACATTTCACTGCCATTTATTTCCCTGCACAGCCCTCCTGCCAGAAGGAACTGTTCTTCAGAGGGGTGTGATGTGTACTGGCGGCCAGGCCCCTGGAGGCCCTGCAGTGTGGGCTGTGGCAGTGGCTTCCAGTCCAGACGAGTGTCCTGCGTGCACAGGCAGAGCAGCAAACCCGTGGCTGAGCAGTTCTGCAGAGGGAGGAAGAGACCAGTGACCTGGCAACACTGCAGTGTCACATCCTGTGGCAGTATGTAAATGTTTATTTAAATATGAGAATAGTAATAGTTTGTAGCAGTTATATTAGAAAATGACTCACAGTTGTACACTATTGATTCTACAAGCATTTGATTGTACATCAAAGGTAAAACTATCCTCTCCAAGGAGCACTTCGTAATCCTGGGGTTTCTTTTCTCTAACTAGGCCAGTTTGATATTAAAGCCTCAAAAGCACTTTTGGAAACAGGATATTTAGGAAGTTCTTTTGCAAACTTCTCTACATGACTGTGCCAGTTGTGACTCAAAATTCTCTGAGCGAGCTGTTAATGCATCCTGTATGGGGTTGTGTTCTGAAACAGACAATGAGTAAATGAGATCACACCTCTTACTTGTGCCACTGCTGCCAGAAATGCACACTAAAATAATTACAAAGCTCGCAGGAACCCATCAGTTGTTTACAATTAGTATGGCAAGTTCTGCTATTTCTCTTTTGCTCGTTATAAAGCCTTGTAATGTTTAAATATATTTTTCAGAAGGCGAATGCAAGGATACAACTCACTACTGTACATTTGTAAAGCAACTAAAGTTATGCTTGATAGACACCTACAAACAAAGATGTTGTCAATCATGTCAAGAAATATAAGTCCTCTATGGCAAGTTCATGATGCTGCAGTGGAGAGATGAGAAGAGAGGTTCATTAAACTAACCTGCTTGAAGTATATTCTTGGAAATGAGACATTAGTTGTAACAGTTAAATGGCAACATGGGGCTAATGAAAACACAGTATTGTGGATTGATGTGCTGGATAAGGTATTGTTTCTGGGAGCTTTCATTTCTCATTATTTGCAATGGAACTTCTAATGTTTTAAACATGTCTGGCTTAGCAAGAGAATATCATGGCATATCATCTGTAAAATTTTGCAGGCTATCATTTATAATTTTATCTGTGAAAAACACATTACCTAAAAGCAGCAAATACTGATTACTGTCCTTCACTTATGAGGAAGAGTCACAAAAATATTTCAAAAAATTTTGGAAATGCAACAGCTATTGACTCCCAGGATTTTGGTTTAGTTTTTTTTTTTTTTTTTTTTTTTTTTTTAATCATATTTAACACCATTTTAAAATTTACAGAAGCTGTGGCTTGAAGCTGTAAAATTTTGGCAACAGCTTCATTTTCATAAACAGCTTGAGCTTAAGGGTTGATCTCACAGGATATACTTTACGGATACTAGCTCTCAGATGGATACACAGAAGTAAATTGATTTTTTTCCTGTTTGTATTTCTGTGTATGCAGTAAGAAGCTATAGATCCTAGGACAATTTTCAACACAGCAATAGATCTCTTTTGAATAAGTGAGGTGTCATTTTTTATTGTTTCTATTCTAATTCCAGTCTTTGAAGTACAGTCAAAGTTCTGGTATGATTATTATACTTTCGTACTGATAGTAAATGAGACAGAAGCTTCCTTGTCAGAGCTGTGAACAAATACTTGTGAGCACTGTTCTCTTTCACATCAAGTCAAATGAGGAGCCAGTAACTGGCCAAAATAGCTGTCAGATTTCTTGTCGTGAATAAACATTCTATTTTTCTCCATTAATGAGGAAAAATGTCCAAGGAAGAATTATTAATTGTGAAGATAGAGAAGTGCAAGAAATCTATTTTGAGCATTTTTCCATCAAGATGATTTTTCCATCATGACCATTAACCATCTGAGTCATTTGCAAGTTGATAAATTCTTACTGTAATATTCCTGGGTAAATTATCTTCCATACTGCAGATTGTCTGACTAGGGTTTTAAGCAGAGAGGACACCACAGGAGGCAGAAAATAGATGTTTTTTGCTTTTGTAGTTTCCAAACTACTGCTCATATTGGAGGCCTGAATGCTCACTTTGACGTGGCTCTGGTGTTCCATCTCTGACCTGTGTGATGGGCAGAGGGCTGGGTGTGCTGTGGGGCAGCTCAGACACAGCATCCTGCACAGAGGGTTTGCATCACTGAGAATTAGGGTAGCACTACTGTATAGGAAATGTTTAGGGTGGACTGTCGTGTCCAAGGCTGACTGCAAGGAGAGGATATTCCTGATCATTACCTTTTTCATCAGCAATGGGTCTTGATTGTTTAAGCAGTTTTTTAAATTAAACATTTGTAAGATACTTTTGTAGATATTTATTGTCTGATTTAAAAGTGCAATATTTTTTTTTTGTACAGTGTTTAATAAAGATTTTTGGACATATATTTTTTCTTATTACCAAAATTTCTTATTCATGTTTTCCCTTTATATTTAAAGTTTTCAAATGTTAACACATAGCATTTTTTGTTGCATTAACTTTGGTTAAGTATGCATGCTGTACCGAAGCAGTGCTGTAAATGTTTGTGATGACAATTGGCATGACATTCCTCTGTAGATTATTTTCTTGCTTCTCCAGTACCTGAAGATTTTAGCTTCTTGAACGTAGTTTTGATTTTTCTGAAATAAAGTATAGTTTGATTATTCACCACTGTGATTACCCTGGGATTGTTTATTACCATGATTTTCATGGTAACTTTACTTTCATTCTTTGTTATTTTTTCAACCTACTTGGTCCATAATTCTGAGATGTTTTCAAAGCCTTGGATTTGTTCTTATTTTTAACAGTCGATCAGACATATTGTAAATATTCACTGCAATCTGCTTTGCACTGCTATTAAGAGACAACATAGATGTAACCTGACTGAAAAAATAGGAACATAATTTGCCAAGATCCAAATGTCAGGTCTGATTCACTGAAATCTAGAATACGGATTCTTTAAAAGGTGGAATAAGATTGGATTTATTTTCTGGGCCTTCACCAAGCACAGTTCATTTAGATCTGACAGAACAGCTCCATGTTTTGTATTTAGTGAGTGATGGGAATACCTCCATGAAAAAGAAATGGTTTCAGAATATCCACTATGTGTAAATAGTCTTTAGAAAGAATAGTCTAAGAAATTGTAGAAACAATAAAAGCCTAAATTTTTTTTTTATTAAATAGAAAATAAATGTATAACAATTTAATGGTGGTGTTTCAGAGTTATCCTAGATAACAATATTGGCAAAGGCTTAATTTTCCTTTTGAATTCCATTTGTGCAGTCTTTAAAAAAAGCAAAGGCTTTTTACAGCAGTGCTGTGGAGCCTGCTGCTGGATGGCAGAGTGCACAGAAAGCACTCTCAGAATAGCAACTGAATCCATGAATATGCTGCTTTTACATCTTGGTTTAGCATGACATCATAAAATGCTTTTTTAACAGCTGTTATTTTGGAAAAATATTAGTTTTCCAGCCGTCTCTTCACTTGGTCTGCATTTCAGTAATTTGTTGCTTATGAGAAGGTTGACGTCAGGTTTTGAATAGTGTCTGAAGGTTTATAATATCATTTGATGCTTTTCCTGGAAGCACAGTGTGTTGGGGATTTTTCAATTGTGAAGTAATAAAGGCTTCTCTCTTTCACTATTAAACTTAGGGGAAAACATTATGGACAAAATGAAAGGAAATATGCCCCTCCACCCTGAAAAAACCTTCAAACACATCTGCAGAGGAACTGTTAAATGTATCTGAATATGCCCTCCACTTCCCTTCCTCTCAAAATGTTTGTACCAGGCTGGTAGGTGGCAGCAAATGACTTCCATAACTTAAGGGAGGGAAGTGACTTCAGAACTGAAAAAACAGCTGTGAAAATTTAAAAAAGCATCTGGGCTCCCTCACAGACCCAGCAGAAGAGCCATTTTGAGCAGAATATGCAGGCACATGGAACTTCGTGGATTCAGACTGCATTTCTCCCTCCCTAGAGAGGAGAGCTGGAGGGCATCGGGAGCTTCTGAAAATGGCTTCAGAGGTACCAGGACTGTGTAAAGCATGAGGACCTGGGTAGGTGTGACTGTGCAAAGTTTTGGCTTTGTTTCCTCAGTTGTGGCATGACAGAGAATGAGTCAATAGAGTGTATTTTTTCTTTTGTGGTACAGAAAGATGACAACAATTCCTGTCCTGCTTTTAGGATCTCAGATTTACATTATCCTTGTTCATTCACAGTCTGAGGGAGGTGAATAATTTTCAGACAGAAAAATAAAACTGATTTGCCATGTCATTAACAGAGTGATATTACAAAATCACAGTACAAAGACAAAAGTTCTGTAAAAGTGATTGATGCTCTAATAATGTCTGGATGCATCTCCTGCAAAGCTTTTGTGAACCGCTGATTTGCTCAGTTTAGCTTTCTTGCTTTCATATGACCTATTTCCTGTTTTAAAAATGTTCCCATCGTTGATCTTAGCCTTTTAATAAGAGACTTGGTTTATGAAGTACAGCTACATGATTCTGCAGAACCCAAATACTGTTCTACACCAATGGGTACAAGATAGGCAATACTGAGAAAAAAATCATACTGGAGTAGTGTGGTAGAGCATTACAATACAGTTAATTATAGAACTATTAATTAGGTCTTGCTTAAATCATGAATGTAATAAAACTAAAATTGATTCATCTGGATTTTTCAAAATCAGCTAAAGATACATAGAGAAAATATGAAATATTTCATACAGAAGCAATTTGATATGAAATTTCTGTTAAAAAATGGTGTCCGTGTATTTGGAACAAACAATTCTTTGAAAAGCAGACAGACTGAAGCCAGGCTGCCCACAGATTTCTCCATCTCAGCTTGTATTTCTTTTTTTACCTGAGTTTAGTCTATTTTCTGTAAATCTATGGAGTCTCATCATGAGATTTGACTGAATTTGCACAGTGGGTTTAAAGATGATTCTGCCAGGAAGGACACAGGCACTCAGTCTGTCAGTGTGTCCAAGGTGCATCAGTTTTGTTTCCTTTGGAAGTAAGGCTGAAAGAGCATGATCAGGGAAGTTAGGAAACAGAGTCTAATGACCTGCTTTTGGTGGTTGAGTGGTTTCAACTACGTGAACAGAAAAAGAGTGAGGTTACCACCTGTTAATTGCTACCAGAAATTACAGTGGGACCTTTATACTCACTTCAGATGTGAATGAAGTTAAAGTAGTGATGACTAAAGCTAAAACCAGGTTTTCAGAAATGCCTGGGTGTCATGGCATGCTGTCTTGTGATCTGGGCAATAAAATATAAAGGAAAAAAATCTTACCAATTACTGACATTATTACTGATTTCTTAGATTATTGTAAATAGCATTCTTTGCTTACTGTGTAAAATATTTTATCAGCAAAAGACACTTGTTATTTCACAAATACAATCATCTGAAAATATCAAAGAATTAAATATGTTATAAAGATGCTTGAGATGGAGCATGATGAAATCTGGAGAGTCAAGGAAGCTAGAATGCACAATCAGAAAAAGCACAGATGCCATGTAGGGAGTAGTGCTCCTTCAGCATTTGGCAAAACTTTATTAGTCTTGCAATAAACTTTGGTTTGGCTTTGGTTTTCTTCAAACTTCTAAAAGCAAAATGTGCAGTATTTAATTTGCTTTCAGTGCTATTTAAAGAGAAAATGAATAGGTTGGTTTCCAATTATTTTTCTAAGGTGCTTGAAATATTGCATGTAAGTATTATGACACAGCAGGTACTTCCTCTGGAACAGGACTACAGTTTGACCCAGAACGTTCTGGGGACACCTGGCGGTAGAATCTGTGACCCTGAGAATCTGTGTTTACATAGACATAACCCAGAGCATCTGGATTAAGTCCTGGGCAGACCTCTTTCTTCTTTGGTGTATATTCAGTGCGATACAACGTTTCATCTTTAAAAGGAACGCCAGTAGCTACAGCGTGTACAGGTTTGAACCTTGGAGGTGGATTGGCCTGATGTGGTATGTAATGGGACCTGAATGTAGTTAAACTAGCAAATTTTCCTGTGGGCTTTTGAATTTCCTCTTCTTTCTTAATAAGCCCTTGTGGACACACTCTCCAGGGTTGATAGTCTTCTTTTGTAGTAGTCTTCCCTTGAAAAGGGCCAGTGCTTTTTCTTCCAGGAGCTGGTTTTATGGGGGCTCTGGGAGCAACATTGTGTTTAATGTAATCAAGACGGTGTGAGGACTTGAGGTCCATCTTGTCTGTGGGTGGAACGTACTCTCTTGGTTTGTGGAAATTGGGCGCGGTGACCAAATATGGCTGATAGCGATCCTGGAATTCAGTGGTTCCTTTAAAAGGATCATCAGATCCGTGTTTTCTACTTTCAGGCTTGCAGCTTTTTGCTTGTTCCCCAGGCATCCCTTTAAAATCTCTCTGGTGGGTTGTGAGGTCTTCAAAGGGCTGGTCACTTGGCTTGTACTCTTCCCTTGGCCTCACGAACAAGGGCTCCAGCTCATGGACAACGTACGCGGTGCGATGGATGGTGTTGCCATCGAAAGGCCCCTCTGGCAGCTTGCTATCACAAGGTTTACAGCTTGGGGGGGGGTTGGGCTGCCTAGGGATGTAATCATCTTGAAACGTGGAAGGATTTCCAAACCTCTCCAAAGGTGGCTCATAGTCACGCTCCACCTTACAGGATTCTGTTCTTTGACTTTCCCATAGCCTATAGTGATCTGCAAGGCAAAACCAAAATTCCACAACACAGGTGCTATTACTTAAAACCAGGCCTTTAAAATTAAGACAAAGTCTTCTGGTATTAAAACTTCCAAAACAAAGAAAATTGATGTAAGTGAAAATGATAATTTTATCTGCATGTTTGTGATCTAACAAAACTCTTCTGTTATAGTGTGTGATAAAAACAGACCCCCCCCAAATGGTACCTGATGCCCTATTTTGACTTTTTGCTCAACAGAAACTATACAGAAAACAGCCTTATACATGCTTTAAATACTTAAAAGATTTAGCACCTTTGCACTGACCATCATAATAGAATAATTTGGGTCAAGACAGATCATTACTAGGATGATGTATATGTAGGCTATACCATACACAAGCAGAAGCCTAAACTCCACTTCTGACTTACTCTGTGGAAAAATAAGTGACATGAACTAAAACTACCTGAAAAATACACTGCACCTTAATTTCCATCGAGTTTTACCTAAAATAGCCCAACCAAGTACATGCTGGAATTTCCTTGTAGCCAAGCAAACCTCAGAGAGAGCTTTTAATTTAGAAGCAATAGGTTTCCCTTCAATAATTGGTGTGCTGAATGTTCTAGGGCATCATCACCTGCTTCCAAGTATGTTTTACTCCCTGTCCCAAACCAACAAATCCAGTTTCAACATAGGTAATTCCAAATGCTACCTTCATCTTGGTTGTTTCTCTTTCTGTAAGGGGGCACCTGTTACCTCGGTAGGTTGGGATGGTATCCACTTTTGCATTTGAAGTGTGTTTCCTCTCTCGAGGCCTTGCTAATGTCACTGGTCCTACTTTATGGGGATTGTAATCTCTCTGGTAAATGGTTTCCAGGTCAATCTTCCCCGACTTTGGTCTATATTCTGTTTGTGGCTGAAAAGGTCTCGTAACAATTTCATACGGTAAATAATCAGATCTGCATTGGGGAAGAGAAAACACTGGTCAAAAAATATTTTCTTCCTTCTGAAGCCACTTCTGTATTTTTTCCACTATTTGGAAAAATAACAAAATGTTTACTCTGAAAAATCTATCAGACACCTGACACATCTGACAAAATCTATTAGACACATATGATGGAGGGATAGCACAAAGGAGAGAAAACCACAGTACATAAATCTAGGGTCTCTCATGCATTATACAGTCTTTGTTCAAAGGTAGATGGTTTTTTAACACTCCGAGTCCTATTCACAGTTTAACAATATTATTTAAAAGTGACTTACAAAGTTGCTATAATTTTGCAAAGAAATTATCAGAAAGCAGAAGCAGAACAAAGCTCAAATTACTACAAGTGGTAGCATTTACTGATTGCATGAGGATAATGGAATATAATCAGAAACAGCATTTCACTGTTGTTGCATGGGCACATTACATTAAAAGGATGTATATTACATATGTGTGTGTTTAAATAGACTGCACAAGCACATGACCAGTCTGGCAGAATAGCATTTGGCCTTTCTATTTATGTCTTTTTTTTTTTTTGATAAACAAAGAAATTTCACCACATGCCCTCATATCTTAAAAAAAAATCAACAATAATGGAAAAAGTAAAAGTTGATGCTGCTGTCACATCACTAACAATGAATGGGTGATATTTTTCTCTAATTCTTTGAAAGATGCTCTTTAATTCTGTAAGCTTAAAATCAGAGTCTGTGCACAGAGAGGACAGATATACTGAAACCTTTTACAGTTTGCTTTCTTAAAACTAATAATTTTCTTAAAACTAATAATCTGAATATGAAAAAATCCATAAAAGAATTCCTGTTCTTTTTTCTTAAGATTTCATTTTCCCACTATCTTGGATTCTACATATGTATTACAGAAAGTTCCCCAGCTTGCCAGGTTTTCTATAAAATCTAAATTTCCTAACAGGCTGCAAACAAGACAAAAAGTTTTGATTCTCTTTACAGGTTAAAGGCTGCTGTAAAGAATGCAAATCTTGCTGTATGCATGCTTTGCTATTTTTACAACCATTTTGTGGTAACTGTATTTCTATACTCAACACTTATACTTTAAATATGCAAAAAGTGCAAAGGATGCAATGACTGCATTTTGAGAAGATTGCAATACAATTTTTTGCCCCAGCTTAAACAAAGAATGAAAAACTAATTATAACTAGTATTATAGTTTAATTAGTGTATATATATAGACTAATTATAAAACATTGTTTGAAAATATCTACTTGAACGTTGTGGTGCCGTCCATTCTCGCCCGATCCTCTTGGAGCTCTGGTTTTGGCTTACAGCTCTTGGGAGGGCAGATGTTGCCATAGCCAGGGTACTTCTCCAAATACTCCGTTTTGTGGCTCGGCTGCACTCCATCATCATAAATCTTTGTGGGTCTATGGCAGCAGCGGTGGCATCTGAGTCAAACACATCAGAGCAGAGAATTTTGAATCATTTCATTTAAGAGGAAAACCCATACTCTGTCTACTGGGAGTGAGTAACAAATGGGGAAGATTGAACAATGTCAGTAGTTTTTGTTTAAAATCTTTTCTGAGTGATAAAACCACAAAATATTGTGCTGATGGCACAGGTCCCAGAGCACATTATACTAATGCATCAATAAAAGCAGTATCAGCTGGGAGTTAGTCCTTGGTGCAGAATACAAAGGAGGGACAGAGTTGATCTCAGTTCTCTAAATTAGACTACCACCAAGATACACTTTCCTCTTGTCTGTAATGTTTAATGAAATTACTTGTTTTATTTGGAAAAGTAACTAACTATGCTTCATTTCCTGTCTCATTTTGTCTCTTTTTTGCTGCTATTACTGTATCACTTGTCTTTTTATTTCTGTACATCTCACCTATTTTCACCACTACTGATTAACACTTTTTGATTAAAATTTGAGTGATATGAAATCTCATGTGCACTTCTAGTGCTCTGCAGGCCATTTATAACTTTTCAACTCTTTTTTTCCTCCATAGACTGACTAAATTCTCTAGCCAAAACACATGTTTATTTGAAAGTAATGACATCTCTTTTTCTTAATGGGTTTTATTTCAATTCCTCCTGCTTCTCGTTGATACCTCTATCAACGACACCATTGTGCAAAAAGCTGTTGGGAGGTATATAATGACAATTTCTTACTTATACCTTGTTGTTTTCAATTAATGATCCATGAAATTAAAAATTAAATGTTGCTATTGTTTTGAAAATCTTGTTATATTAATTCTAATTTGCACAATGCACATCTCTGGCTGACCTCAAGGAAATATATAATGACAGGTTTTCCTCCTACTTACGGCTGACAACTTGCAATGCAAAGGGAAAAAACAAGAAATAATTTTTCAAATGAACAAGTATTGTAAAATTCTGGTGAAAAGCAAAAATATCTAAACCCCAAGAAGGGGAAAAGTGTACAACTTTTTAGTAAGTACAAATAAATTCAAGCTTCAGGAAGCTAGATATCCAAAGAAAATTTCAAAGGTCTGCAGAGAATTTTAGCTAGCACTGAATACCATAAAGGAAAATGATAAATTAAAGCAAGGTAAGATAGAATACAGAAACAGACATGAAGGACTCCTGCTGGGAAAATGAAAATAACACTGAAAGAAGTAATTGGATTGGAGACTAGAGATCCTAAAGCTCGTATTAGTTTGTGCTGCCTGATTTTGCCAGCTCAGTAGTTAAAAAGTGAGAAATAAAGTAGCCCTAAGAATCCAGATCCTTTCAAAGCCTCAGGTGTTTACTCCTTTTCAATCAAGTCAATTAACAATTGAGAGACCTTTTCAAAACATAGCAGGAAAAGGAAAAAGAAAGAAGAGGGAAAGAACAGGAAAGGTAAGAAAACAAGGAGGTAAGTGTGTGCTATTTCTCACTAAAGTGTTTGCCTGTCATTACATTTGTAATGAAATTCACTTTCACCTTAGTAATCTTTTTTTTCAGCAAGTACAAACAGCACATGCTGTGTCACGTAGCATCTAAAAGTAACAGCTAAGCAGAAACAAAAGACATTGAATGGATGGTTTGACAGCTGGTTGGAATACAGGTTATCAATTTATAATGTTCTTCATGTATTTTTTGGCATACAATTCAAAGGAGTTGGAAACAAATATTACTCATCTGCAAAAGCTTCACTTTGACTATCTTCAGTTTGCCCTAAGCTGGTTCGGAAGACCAACCACCAAACAAATCACCTTCTGTGTTCTGGGTTCAGCATTCCTTAAGGACTAAATTCGGAATATTTTTAAGCAGTGTTGTTAGTATATCTCATGTATTGCTGAATGGACATGCTACAAACTGAAATAGATACTAGAAAAATAATTACTGCAGAGTGAGCCTGTAGTTCTTGGTAAATATAAAATAGAGGTGACAGCCATCTACTCTTTTAACAGAAAGATGTTTGCAATTTTATTAGAATTCACTGTTGATCCAAAAATGTACTTCATTGTACACTCATTTGTAGTGTATAAAATAATTCTGAACACACTCTAACTGTGCACAAAATTACTTGGGATCAGATGATATTGTTGAGGAAGTTCCTACATCCCACTCTGTTGTGAAAGTGCTTTCAGTTAGCCTGAAGGGTAATGTAAAATTACCTTGTGAGTTTGACTTGGAGAAGAGATTGGGGGTTTTTGGTTAACTGATAAATCTAATTTAGGACATTGTCAAATTTAGAATGTTGTCCAATTGCTAAACCACAATTTTTCATTTAGATAATAATTTTATAAAATTAATTATATAAGGCATCACAATGCTAGTAATCATCAGAGAATACAGATTACAGCTCTGATAAATTAAATATGTTGCTTAAGAGTTTGGCCTGCACTCTTTGAGACATTGTTTATTTTTAACTTCTTCCTTGTCTTTATCTTTATTTCCACCCCAGAGTTACTGATAATTCAAATTAATTTGGTGAGAATATCCCTTTTCCCATGCCTGACTGGCACTTGCTTTGATGGATTATTATTCTTTCCCTTCTTTGTGGGAGACTATCTTGTGTCTTGCATAAGGTTTGAACAGAATCTCAGCTAAATAAAAGTGACAGTACATCAGCTCTTTTGTGCCAAAGACTCTTGTTCTGGTTATTTTAACAGAATGCTGATGATTTTAACTTATTTAAGGCATGGCATACATACTTTTTTTTTAAGACAATGCTAGCAAGACCCTTGAAATTCTACCACAAAGCATTTTCCTCCCAGAGAACTAGACTAATAATGAGAAAAGCTTAATATTTGCCAAAATAGAAAACTTACTAAAACAAAAACACAGCTCAAAGATTTTATTTTTAATTTCTTTTTAATTTTTCCAGTGCACGCACTATGGTCTGGAAGACAGATATGATGGATGGACACTGGTTTTGAGAGTCATCTACTTTCCTGTTCTTGACAGGAGATCTGGTAATTTTTACTGGGTTTGTATTCATATCTGATCAGTATGATAGCTTAAGTAACCCATATTTTAGAGAAGTCTTTCCTTTTAACTTATATTTATTCAGGAATATAGATTTTTATGATAATGATAACAAAAGGGCATGAAATGGGGGACGGTTGACAAACTGAGGAGATAAAACAGTAGTTTATTTTTGTGTCTCAGAACAATTTTTATGCTTTTGTAGGCTGTGATTATATTTATAGCAGACAAATACTATTCTTGAGTGCAGAAAATTCATCTACCACACAGGCTTTATTCTTTTTGGAAGCCAGATTTAACATCCTGTATATGAGAAAGCAGAATGAAGTTCTGCCTTACTGGCTTTGCTCCCCTGTAAGTTTTTTCAGTGTTTTTTAAATTCTGTTGATAGGGGAGATTGTTTCCTTCTATTTTTTTTATTTAGAATTAAGTAGTAATTATCCCGCCATGAAATTTCCTGCAGATAGCTAAATGATAATGCCTACAACACATCAGAGATTTATAGTTGCTTTGAAGTCTCTGCTAAGCTGCATTCCAGTGTCCAGGTAACACTGCCAAGAGACCAAGCAGCCTTCCCCTGAAAACAGAAACTCTGTATGCTGAAGCAAACACAGTGAGCTGCCTAAACCAATAATGGCTTAAGATTTTATTGATTGTAAAAACTTCAGTGAGGTTAATTTTAAACCACAAACTTTATGAATATTTAATTCAATCATTCATATTACTGAGCTCAGTTTTTGGATTGAGAATTTTTGGTTGAGTTGAAGCTCATTTTGTGCTGCCTCATTGTGTTAGCTCATCGTCTTTGTGCTTGAGCCCAAGCCAGCTTTGTTATTTCATCATGAAAATAATGTGTTGCAACTCTTCATTAAACTAGGGCTTGAGAAACAAATTCATGGGGCAAAATTCACCACAAGCTTGGCCAAAAAGACCATGAGGAGTTTTACTCATGCCTGCCTCACACCTCTGTCTACAGATGACAAAAAAAGTGGGTGATGAACAGATAGACAGACTTCCCATACAGAAACACATAGAGGGGGCCTGTTCTGCAGACCTTAATATGAAACCTGTGGGTCATGGTGCAGTTTGCAACCATAGGGTTTGGTATTGGTATACTTCCAAAAAGCATTGAGCACACCTCTGTGATCTTATGATGACTGTTCTTGTATGTAGTTGTTAGATTTTGTTTTAGTATGAAGTGAAATTTTGAATCCTAGGGTGGTTATTTTTGTGAATTTTTTAAGAAGTAGACAGAGAAGAAATTGAAAATATTAACAGTTGTGATTCCAACCTGTAAATTTATATCTGAATTTTGAAAGGTCCAAGTCCCTTATTATTTTGGGACACCTGATTTGTGTACTTTTCTTCCACCTATGGCATTGATAATATTGCTTATAGACCTGTAATAGTAATTTTCCATTAAAATTTGCCTACTGTACCCTCTTGTACCAGCCTCCCTGAGTCAAAGAGGCTACAGGACAATGATGAACTGTTTTTCTCTCTGTGGGATCGTGGAACATAAAGCAAAGTGGCGAGTGCTACTGGATGTGATGGCAGAAGGGTAGATAGATTAAATCTCTTTCAAGGGCTGCAGTGCTTGCACAGGTTTCTGACATGGTTGCCAGAGCTCTTCTGAAGGTTCTTTGGTGCAGTCCTTCAATGGGAGCTGGCCCTGGTTTCTGGAAAAGCCTGATTCTGATTTAGTCTGGGTGGCTTTTAAAGACTGTCTCCATTCTATTCTATTTTAGTCTGTTTAAGACCCTTTTTTACCCTTAGCTGATTTAAATGTAAATACCCTACTTCACATTTACTGAGAACATGCTCATACTTGGGTGCTACTCCCCAGAGGCCCAGGGTGCTGCTCATCTTATCAGTGAGGTTGGAAAAGGCCTCTGAGATTATCAAGTCCAACCTGTGACCAAACACCACCATGACAACCAGACCATGGCACTGAGTGCCACATCCAGTCTCAAACACCCTAAGGGACAGTGACCACACCACCTCCCTGGGCAACCTATTCCAATGCCCAATCACCCTTTCTATGAAGAAATTATTTCTAATGTCCAGCCTAAAGCTCTTCTGGTGCAGCTTGAGACTGTGTCCTCTCGTCCTGTCACTGGTTGTCTGGGAGAAGAGCCTGAGCCCCACCTGGCTGTGATCTCCTGCAGAGAGTCAAGGAGCCTCCTTTTCTCCAGGCTGAACAGCCCCGGCTCCCTCAGCCGCTCCTTACAGCACTTGTGCCCAGACCCTTCCCCAGCTCTGTTTCCCTTCTCTGGCCACGCTCCAGCCCTCAGTGACCGTCCTGAACCGAGAAGCCCAGAATTGGACACAGCACTCGAGGTGTGGCCTCGCCAGAGCCGAGTGCAGGGGCATGGCCTCTGCCCTGGCCCTGCTGCCACGCCGCTCCTGTCACAGGCCCGGTGCCTTTGGCATTCCTGGCACTCGCTGGCTCACGTTCAGCCGCTGCTGACCGGCACCCCGGGCCCTTTTCTGCTGGGCACCGTCCCGCCCCTGTGCCCCAGCCTGGAGAGCTGTGTGGGGTTGTTGTGACCCAAGGGCAGCACCCGGCCCTTGGCCTTGTTGAACCTTACACCACTGGCATCGTTCCATGGATCCAGCCTGTGCAGGTCCCTCTGCAGAGCCTTCCTACCCTGCCGCAGAGCGGTCCTGGCACCAGCTCGGTGTGGCGGCCGAGCGTGCCGAGGGAGGCGGCGCTGGCTCGCTCGGTGCCCGCCTCACTCACCCGCAGGAGCAGATCTGGCAGATGCAGCGCGGCGGCCCCATGCCCGGCTCGCTCGGCCGGTAACCAGGGACGCCGGCGCGCGTGGCACCAGCGGCGCCCGGCCCGC
Source organism: Anomalospiza imberbis (assembly GCF_031753505.1). NCBI lineage: Eukaryota > Metazoa > Chordata > Aves > Passeriformes > Viduidae > Anomalospiza > Anomalospiza imberbis. Next base: position 9,263,549 of record NC_089693.1, on the reverse strand, counting down.
CCCGGCCCGGCTTCCGTCCGCCGTCACGGGGCGGGCTCGGCGGCGGCGGAGCGGGGCGGGCGCGGCTTTCCGGGAGCGGCGGCGGAGCGGGCGCAGGTGAGTGCGTGTGCCCCCGCGCAGTGGGCTTGGCCCCGGCGCGGCCTTCGCCCCGCGGGCGAGCGAGAGGGCAGCGCCGTGCCCCTCCCGGGGCGGCCCCGGGCGGCGCGGCCGTGCCCGCTCGGAGCGGCGGCGGGGGAAGGCGAACCGCGGCCGGGCGGAACCGTGAGGTTTGTGCCGCTGGGTGTCCGCTGCCAGCCCGAGCTGCGCCCGGCCGCGCTCCTGAGCCGCGGTCAAAGTGCAGACACGGCCCTGGTTTCTTGCAGGTGTCCCCGCGGCGCGGAGGGTTCGTGACGCGCTCCACGTGTCGCGGAGGTTTCCCTGAGGAGCGGCTCTAATCGCAGTTTGCGTCATTAAAAACCAAAGCTTTTCCTCAAGTTGACTCCTCATTAAAAAAAACCACTTTGCTCCGCTCGCAGAATTAGCCAGCCATGGTGCTCACAAGCGTGGGAAGGATGGTTGGCCTCCAGAAGAAGGCGTCCGGCATCAGGAATATCTGTATATTGGCCCACGTGGATCACGGTAAGGCAGGGGTTGGTGTCTGCTCCTCTTGCGTGTGTCTGAATGGTGGTGACATGCTTCGGTCACTGTTCTGAAGTAGTAGGATTTTGTGTGTTTAGCTTTAAAATGTCTTGAACGTGATTCAGAAATCTGCTTTATGTACTTTTTTTCTTGGCCTGATTCAGCTTGTCTTACATAAAAGCGCATCAATTTCAATAATTTGAAATTTAACGAATAGTTGAAATTGAATGTTTGCTATGATTGTGAATGTTGGTGTGAATTTAATATATGTTTGAGAGGCAGAATAATATTTTTCCATGTTTTCTTAATAGAACAAGTTTGTTATGCAGGTGGAAATAGTAAGCACTCTTTTTAGAACACAAATACTTTGTCTAATTGCATGTTATAATGAGGTCCTGATGTACTGTTTATTATTTCAACTGCTCTTCTGGTCATGACAGGTAAATTTGCATCCAGTCTTCAAAAATAACTTTGTGTGCATGTAACAGGAGTAATCTGATTTGTTTTTTGAAAGCTAATTTGTACTTTTCCTGTTGTTTTATAGCCTTTATTAGTGTTGTTGATATCTTAGAATACTATACGTTGCATCTTTTGCCATCGTTTGTATTCATTTAGTCCAAGTAATTTATTTTTCTTTTCAGGCAAAACCACTCTAGCTGATTGCCTTATATCTAGCAATGGAATAATCTCCAGCCGCTTGGCAGGAAAGGTAGAGTTACACTGTCACTTGTAACAGAATTCTGGTCTGTGCGTGCTGGGATTGTAAATTCTTGATCCTTAAGGAAGTTCCATCTGTAGTCTTGCTAAACCTCATTTTCTCACCATCATACTCTGACAATTGATAAGTAAATTGTGAAGATGTTTCTACAGACTTAGCATTTTTACTTTTGTTTCTGTACTCAGCTGAGGTACCTCGACAGTAGGGAAGATGAGCAGATCCGAGGAATAACAATGAAATCTAGTGCAATTTCACTGCACTTTGTGAAAAGTAAGTTGTTGATGCTGGCATGTATAAATTTTAATATATATTTCTGTTAATTTTCCCCATCTCTTCGTTGTTGCTGCTGTGATCTTTGTGTACAATGTTTACTTTTGTGTTTCTCAGTGTTAGGCTGTAATTCTGCAGAGACTTAGGCAAGTAAGTCAGCCAGAATAATTGAGTTCCATCTCAGGGTAAGGAAAAACATATCTCTGAGTGGAGGCCATGAGAGCAGTTGCCTCATCTTTTATTTTAGATATAAATATGGATATTTTGATCTTAAGTCTTGAATGAATGTCACTTAAAGGCAAGACCTTCTTTCAAAAAAACTCAAGTTTTACTACAGTTGAGGTACCTGTTAGACTCTACTGTAAGGGTTTTTATAGTGTAGTTAGTGTCAGGACATTAAAAAATAATAGCTGTAGCAGTATAACTGGGTGGCTGGAAGAAGTATTTCTGAAAACTGTTCTGAAATATTAATTTGTTTGATCCTAGGTGATCAGGAGTATCTGATTAATTTAATAGACTCCCCAGGGCACGTGGATTTTTCTTCAGAAGTATCTACTGCTGTCCGACTCTGTGATGGTTGCATTATAGTGGTGGATGCTGTTGAAGGAGTCTGTCCACAGGTGAAATAAAGTATATTAAGTAGAGAAAGAGGGGAGTAAGCAAAGTCTGAAGTGGGTTACATAGGAATACAAGACAAGCTGTTTAAGAAGGTTTACAAAATTTTTAATAAATGACAATACAGTTGAGCTGTGAAAGTGAATAGTAAGAATCATAGTTGTGTTGAAAATCTGAACAGTGCTGGTGAATGGGTGTAGAGAAGCAGGGTTGAAACAGTGGGTATGCCATTTTTCAGGTAATGGACTATTTTGATAGAGAAAAGTCTTAAGGGAAATAATTTTGTATACTTATGTGGGCTTTCAGGGTTTGGAAAAGAATACACAAAATAGTGAGGGTGCTTTTTTCCATGGCTTTTCTAAATAGTTTGTTTTTTGTTATTTTGGGTGTAATTGCCATGACATCCCACCATTCTGCAGAATTCTTCAATAACTAACACTGTACATCATGGGAGTCAAACTTCTGATTTGAGTATCAGCGTGTCCCTTACTATATGTTTATTACATTTTAGAATTGTATTTTATTTTTTTTAAACATTCTGTCTTTTTGGTGCTATCAGGCTTTCTGTAATGGTTTTTCTTTTAAACTCTTCCTTTCTCAGACTCAGGCAGTCCTGCGGCAGGCATGGCTGGAAAATATCCGTCCCGTCCTGGTGATTAACAAAATCGACCGCTTGATTGTGGAGCTGAAGCTCACCCCTCAGGAAGCATATTTGCACCTTAAAAATATCTTAGAGCAGGTATTCGTGCTGAGGTGTCATTTCACACAGCAGATTTTGTGGCACTGTATAGCATCCAGTCTGATTTTTAACATTGAGGTGCATCTTATTCCTGGTTGGTTTTGAGGTTTTTTCAGAATGCCTGTGATGGAGAAAAGGGTGGTAAATGCCTCTTGACAGGTCATCAGGAAAAGTCTTCATTTTTAGAAGTAATATGCTGAATGTTTTGTTCTTCTCTTAAATTCCTTAAACTTACTGGAGATAGACTGTTCCTGATATTGATGGATTTATGTAGGAATAATGTTGTTTCATCTTTTGAATTTTAGTTTAAGTTGCCCTCAAAACTTCTTTTCCCCCAGGCTCACTTGGGAGCATTTATATGCCTGATTTCCCTTTGCCCTTTGTCAGCAGAAACAACTCTTTCGCCATTCCTTGTTCTGAGAGATAAAGTGTGTTAGGTGTGATAATTTGATTCTGTTCTGGTGTGGCTGATTTGGCAACTTCAGGGTGTTTAGTCAAAACATATACTGCTGTGGTCTTCAAATGTGTAGAATCAGGTGTGTTTTAATTGCCAAATGAATCACAGGCATGCTAGCTTGTTAACACAACTTCTCTTTTTGTTTTCGAGGGTGGGAAAATTACATTTTAATTGCAAGGGTTGTGAAAGAGTGAATGAATCTGAGGGTGTTTTTACATATCTTTCTCTAGATCAATGCAGTCACTGGAACACTTTTTACTTCCAAAGTGTTAGAAGAAAGAGCTGAAAAAGAAACAGAAAGTGAAACCCTTTCAGATGCATCACCAGGAGATCAAATTTATGACTGGAGTACTGGATTGGAAGACACTGATGATTCACATCTTTATTTTTCACCAGAACATGGAAATGTGGTGTTTGCCAGTGCAATTGATGGCTGGGGTTTTGGGTAAGTTTGAGATTTAATTAGTGACCTTTTTTTAAAAATTGATTACTGCCATTAATCTTAAAGTATTTCCGCTGCATCTTGTTTCTAAAGGTGTTTGTTAGATTTTTCTGTGATATGCTGCTAAGTGTAAATTATCTAAGTGACAGGGATCCCTGTTTTACTTAGGAGCTTCTGTGCTCACAGTGATGTGACATCTACAGCACAGTGGGGTCCAGCCTAGCCTGGTAAACATTATTTTCTTACTTGCTGCTGTGGGATAGACTGTAGCAGACAAGGCCAGAAGCTGCAAGCCAGGCAGGTTCAGGGTGCTCTGTTTGGTGTGGAGGGCAGCACGCGTGTGAGCAGTGCCGTGCTCTGGTCGCTGGCCACGAGGTGGAGGCGTTGTCTTGGTCCTGGAGCTGCAATTACAGGGCTATGCTGGGTGGTGACGCAGGGAATGTCTTGAGTACTGCAGGGCCCTTACAGGAAATCATCTCCAGGGTTTTTAAATCCAAGTCAGACTGTAAATAAGGTACCATGCATAGTTTGTCGTCCAACACAAACAGCTCTTGTCCCTTCAGAGGGAAGGGAAAATAAAATGGGCTATTTTAGGTTATTGTCTTTCAAGACTGTTTTGTTTCTTCTGATGAACTGTCAGGCCCTGGCTCTGGCAAATCATATAATGGAGAGGGTAAAAAAGAATATTTTTCTTAATTACTTTAAAGAGGTTCTTCTGGACTGCCAGCTACAGTACTGTGTGCTGAAATATGGATCAGTGGAGCTTTTTCTTAATCATGGCAACTCTTGACTGCTGTTTCTTGGTTATGGGTTCTTTTCCTGAAGGTATTAGCAGAAAAAAATTAACTTATTAGGCAGTGTCAGCCTTATCCAATGTGGTAAGTACATATGCTTTTCTCACAATTCTCAAGTGTTGAAAAATGCCATTAATATATATGCAGGAGCTGCTGGCAGAAGAATCTTGAAAGGTCTCCCTGAACTGAGAGTTTAGGTAGTTTCTGGAAAATAAATGTCTTTGGGCTTAGTTCAGAACTCACAGTTTGTGTTGCTGACATGGACAGGCCCTTTTTTTGGCTGTGTAAAAACTTAAGAATTCTGAATTTCAGAGAAAAGATTGTCAAATAGCACTGTTCTGTAAACAGGATTGTTACGGTTATAACTGTGTATTTTTTTTCTGCATGCACAGAGAGAAAATATGTGGAAAGATTTTTTATTACTGCTCACTGAACGTTTTCAACAAGGAAATCATAGCATGTTCAGGACTCCCTCTCTGGGCTCAGCAGGCTGCTTCTGTTAACTCATGGGGACCACTGAACAACAGAATTGGCTTTACAACATAGTTATGGCATTACAGTTCTGTATAATTTTCTGGGGTTTACTCATTATTAAAGTAATGATTCAAACAACAAGAATTTTCATCAGTGGTTAATTAAAAATAATTACCACCATCTGACGGCTCAAGTGTGACTCAAAAGAATGCTTGGTTTTTAACATCTTCTGTTCTGGTCCTAGACCATAGTTAAATGTGTCATGGGAAGTCTTTCGAAGAATAAGTTCAAGAGTCGTCACTAATGTATTTATTTGTATTATGCTTTTGAGTTTTTGATGAGGGGATAGTACACAAGTGTTATTTCAAGTAAAGCCTTGGAGCTGACTTGAAACAAAACAAAGCCATTCAGATACTGTTGATGTTTCTATCTGTTATGACTAAATATTTTTGCAGGTGTAAATGTTAAACAATGTGAACTAACATGAAGACAATTGGTAAAGTGGGAGTAAAACAAGGATTTGAGATTTTTGATTGATTTTCACATCAGCTGTTGCTGTGAAAAACATTACAGTTCCATCAAAATATGTTTTCTTTGCTTTCAGAATTGAACATTTTGCCAAACTGTATAGCCAAAAAATTGGAATCAAGCCTGCAGTACTTCTGAAGACTTTATGGGGAGATTATTATCTAAATACAAAAGCAAAGAAGATAATGAAAGGTGATCAGGTATGGAGGGTGTCAAAAATATAACCTGATTTTTATTTTGGAGCTCAATTTTTTTCTTCCCTAATTCTGTTCCTTGTAGTGTATTCTGAAACTTGACCTCAGTGCCTGTTGACTCAGTGTTACTGGAGGTATAAAGTCACCAGGACAGCCTTGCAACAACTCTTGTAGCATAGAACATTCCAAAATTGACCACTTGAATGCTGCATGAAGGAAATCTCATCTGACAGTGCTCACTAAGTAAGGGACATTGCAGCTTCAAGGTTTCAGCATTGAGTGAAACACACAAGATGAAAGGAAGATTAACAGTGTAGAAATAAGAGTAGTGACTCTTCTCTGTGAAGAGCTCTTTCATAGCCACTGGATTAGGATATTCACATTTAGCTTGGGATTTAGGATTTAAAATAACTTTTTTGCTGTAGGGAATTTCCATTGAATGCTGTACTGAAGCCCTGGTCTGAAAATTGCACTTCTCTAGCATTAAGCATTTCCACCATTAAAAGTTAAGGGAGGAGAGAGTACTTTCCTTATTTTCATGTAATCATGATTTTTTTGCTGTTTACATAGGTGATGATAAATGGTTATAAAAGGGGTGATAATCAGGCTCAAGATATCATGTGCCATATTTTTCAGGTTCTTTTTCTGAAATTGAAACCCTTGTCCTCCACTTTTTAAATTTCATGTTTATTTTGTGCCTTATACCATTCTTATAAGACAGACTTCTTGATTCTGAATAAAGGTTTTACATGTTCCTAATGAAAAGTGCAGTATTATACCTATTGAAAAAGTGAGGAATTGCTGGTAATGAGCTGTTTTTATCTTCTAACAGTCAAAAGGAAAGAAACCCTTGTTTGTGCAGCTGGTGCTGGACAACATTTGGAGTCTGTATGAGGCTGTTATGAAAAGGTGAGAGCAGCTATAAAGTTTTCATGGCAGCTGTTTCCATGGGCTTTGGTGATTTTTTAAAAATACTCAAAAATAATAGATATTGATTATATATTGCTGCTGTGGATTTTTAATCTATTTGTTATTTTCCTTACAGAGACAAAGAAAAAATAGAAAAGATAGTTACCTCTTTGGGATTGAGAATTGGTGCCCGGGAGTCACGGCATGCAGACCCAAAAGTTCATCTAAATGCCATTTGTAGCCAGTGGCTACCAATATCTGATGCAGTCCTCTGTATCCTTGGAAAAGATATGATTTTTTTTCTATTGGCACTTCTCAGACTTCTGAGTGTGCTCACACATTTCACTGTGTGATTTGGTATAATTTGGTTTTGTTTTTATTAATATCTGTGCCTAAGCTAGCTGGACTTATCTTCTTGCTTATAGCATTACAAATTACGTATCTACCATCATTTTTACATTTCTGCCAACTTTGTGCTTTTGCACATCTTGTTTTTAGGAGACAAAGTTACGAAACTGGAAGTAATTTGACAATACACTTCTTTTTGGAGTTTTATATTGACGTTTTAGTGGTTTTCCTGAGGTAGAAACCGATCTCTTGTTTATAGTAGTGTTACAGATCTTCCATCCATGAAGTTCTGTAGCTATCTGATGTTAGGTTTTAGGCATAAAATTTCTTAATTCAAAATCACCCTTTGCTGTTTGTCAGCTGTGCCTATTATGTATAATATGATCTATATTATATTACGGTAGATGTGCACAAATTATTGATGTATCAATACTAATTACTTCTGTAAATCTTGCCCCAGTTGTGCTGGTTTTGGCTTCCCAGCTCCTCTTAGGGTGGGCCACCCCTTCTTAACTCTGCCCCTGGTAAGTGGTAAAGAATTGTTGCTGACCTGAGAGGGACCTGAGTGCACTGTAACAACAGAGCTGGATTTTGGATCTGCTGCTGCTGGCAATTAGTGCATGGGGCTCAATTAAAGAAGCATTAAAAGCATTTGTGTTATTGGTTGCATTCAGTAAGAAAATAGAAATATGTATCCTTAACAGTGTGTTTTAGCCATGGTATGTAATAAAATTCCCAGTCCTCTGGACATCACGGCAGAGAGAGTGGAAAAGCTGATGTGTGTTGGAGCAAGAACATTTGATTCTTTGCCACCAGAAACTCAGGAACTGAAAAATGGTAAGTAGGTGTTCTCCCATTAACATGGAAGTTGTTTCTGTCCTTGTGTATAAAAATCATTAATTTTTAGCCAGCAGTGGTTTGAATTTGGATTTAATTTTTGCAAGTGTATTGATTAGCTTTTAGTAATTAATTATTAATCATAGCACAGTGTTTTGAGGAGAGCTTAAGGAAATCTAAGAGGATATCAAATGTCAATTAAAAAAGAAATGTGAGCGTCAAATTGACAGGCTGTTAGGAATTGTTTCCCTGGGTAACAAAACTGGCTTTTCATCCTTTATTGAACATTTAAAAACATGGCATTCTCCAGACAGTATTCAACACTATTAGGGTGAGTTAATTGGAAGAAATTTGCCTCTGTAAACTTGGAATCTTACTGCTTTTGGTTTTGAACAAGTAGTGGACTTCCACATTGAGTGAGTACTTTGCTGATTTTTAGTAGTAGTCTTGTGCTTTTGTTTGCCTTAGTTCTGTGGTCTTTTCATATTTCAGATAAAAGGGAGAAGTGTAGGAAAAGATGATTCAGTTTCTATGTTAGTATTGTCTGGTTTGAATTTCATGTGTTTCAAATTGAATGAGAAAAATGGTTAATGGGAATTTTCTATGTATTGAATGAGTTTTGTGTGAGTCTTTCACCTTTTGAGGAATATTTGTTCTTGCAGTGAAGTTGTTAGGGTTTTGTGAGCGTCTGGACATTTGCAGGACTTCCTTCTTTAGTTTGAAAGGAGGGAGAATACTTTGAGGTACTGAATAAATAGTGTTCAGTCTTAATCCTGTGCTGTTCTCTGGTTTCCATTGTGATCTAAATCAGCCTGTAGACTCAAATTGTTTAATTGGGGTATATGTGCTTTTTTATCAAGAGTTCTATTTTTGAAGTCTTGTTCATTTTATTGCAAAGATAGAGGCAATGTTATCAAATGATTAGACCAGAGAAATTTTCTACTTCTTCCTGTTGATTTGTCCTTGGCATATTATCTATTGAAACTGGGAATAAACAGTTGTTCCTACTAAATTAATGTAAAGTCATAGCTTTGTCCATACTTTCAGGGGAAAAATGTGAAAATAACTTTTGTGTTTTGTTTCAGCTTTTATGAAATGCAGTAGTGAAGGAACAGCCCCAGTTATTGTCTTTGTTTCCAAAATGTTTCCTGTTGATGCAAAGGCATTGCCACAGAATAAACCAAGGTAGGAAAATGTGACATTAAACTTTCTGGTCTGTGTAAGTTACTTCTGGGGGAAAAAAAATTCTGTTGAAGGCATGGGTAAGTTAGTTTAGACCTGAGAAAATAATTGATGAATTCTTGAAATGCAATAAAGTCTTTTCTGCTAGTATAGATTTCCTGGATGAGTTCAGGAGGTGATTTGTTTAATCATGGTAGTTTTAGAAGATAACAGCAATTCTATTGGAGAATAGTACTGTTGTCCAAAGGTATCATCCTAATGTGTGCAGTGTAAGCAGTTTCAGGATGTCTGGTGGAAATGATGGAATTGTGAAACTTTCTTGGTTTGTAAAAAAGATGAAAGTTTTAAAACTTTCAGCAAGGCTATGTTGGCATGATCATAGCAGCTTGTGTTTGTACCAAGGAATACTTCCTATCAAACTGGGGATAACAGCTCAGCGATCATCCTGTCCATTGCAACAGCAAAATAAAATGGGTTGATTAAAGCAGTCCAAATCTTGACTGACTTTTTACGGAGATCTGAAGGGCATTAATGCACTTCCAAGAATTTTTTTTCCTGGGAGGTTTGGAAGATTTTTTTGTTACAGCCTTGTGTTTTTTAATAGCTATCCTGTTATCTTTGAGGAGTAGGTCCTTCTAGATCTCATTTTCCTGGCACACTTAAGTGTACTACTTTAACCACCAGCTTTTGTGCAGAAGAAATATACTTTTCTGATGACTTCACAAGAATGAGGTTCATCCTAACCTTTCATCCCTCCAAGCCTCTGGAGCATTTTCAGTGGGCAACTCCTATGTTAACTGGCCTTTCTACGTTTTTGGGGGAATTGTCACTGTACAGCAAAGTAATATAGCAAATGATAATTTTCCTGCTAAATTAGACTGTGTTTAATCATTGTGTGAAAAGCAGTTCTGCTACTGTAGTAATATTTGAAAGCTTTACTACTACCTTAGCTTTTTCTAGATTTATTTCAATTATTTTCTTACTGAGGTTATCTGCTATGAGTCTTCCAGCAGAAATCTTCCTTGCACTGTTTGCACTCAGGGAGAAGATGCTCCGTGTGCATGGGCTGAGCAGACACTAGATGGTGCAGTTTTGCTTCGAGTGCTGTCCTGAAGTGTCTCTGGCACAGGAGCTCTCGCTCAGGTGTGGCACAGCAGCGCCATTCCTGCTTTGTCTCCTTTCCTGGGGATGGGCTCCAGTTAATCAGAGGCTGCTGCGCTGAGGCCATCACTTTTTGGCTGTTCTGTCACTGATAATGACCTGGTTTTTCATTTCTTGGGAGAATCAAAAGTCTTTGAGGTTATGAGTATGTGAAATAGGGGCAAAGGTGGCTTTTACATACGCCAGAAATTTTTAGCACTCTAGTTGCTCTTCTTTCTCCCTGTTTATTCAGTGCATTGAAAATTTTAATGTCTTGCTCTGTAGTTTTTGTGAAAAGTATCTCTTGCTGGCCTTTGTATTAAATAATTCAATTATATACTAATTAGCTAATATTAAAATGAAATCACATGTGTGCTTTTCTTGGAGATAATCAGTCATTATTAGTACTATGTGATTTTTGCTAATTAGGTAATGTTTAAGAAGTGTTTTGAAGTGACAGTTGGCTTCCATTAATTGAAAAACAGCAATAGAGCTAAATGTGTATTTCTCAATACCTGATTTGTTAAGATTCTACAGGTAAGCAGTTCTTGAAGAAATTGGAAAAGGAGGTTAGTTCTAATGTAGGAAAGCAGTCTCAAGAATTCAAGTATTTTAAAAACACAGCATTGTGTACCTGTGGTTCTTGAGCATATTTTTAATTGTATAGGTTCATTGTGTGCTACTTACAGTTACTCAGTGAAGATTGTGCTTCATGAAATAGAGTGATGGTTGAGTGGAGCATGTAAGATGCAGTATTTAAACTAGCATTCCATGAAGGTGCTCCATAAGAATGTCTGAACATGGGGAGAAACAGAGAATATCTACACTGTGTCTATTACCAGTTGTTTCACATTTTCCTATTGAAAAGCATTGATCCATGTTGTGTGTTGCACCTACATGTTAATTTTGAGGAGCCATAACTGTGTTTTTCTGTATCTTGATGTTTGACTGCTGGACTCACCTAAGGTTATTTGCATCCCTTGGGAGTGGGGAAGGAATTATTTTAAACATGCTAAAGCATGTAAAAAAAATCTAAGAGTTTTCCTCAGATTTTTTTTTTCCAAGACTTGTCTTCTACTTCCAGAGGGAAAAAATTTAGATCTATGCCACTGTCTCTTTTTTCCTTTTGTGAGGCAGTATTGAGTAAGGTTACCTTTTTGTAACTTTCTTAGAAGATTCAAACTGACTTATTTCTACCATCTGCTTGTAATACTTATTAAGGATAAGTTGGGTAAAGCAAAAAGCTCTTCTAAGTCCAGGGTGTACAGAAAATGATAACAAAGGATGGATTTTTAATTAAAACAATCTCCTTTGAGAGTGCTGTTGGCAACTAATATCTCCTTCAAGGTCACCCTAAAATTAATAGATTCTGTACTAAAGGTGGTATGATTTTGCTTTTACTGTTTAAAAGCAGAATACATGGGAAAATTGTTCATTGTCAATTTAAAGCAGGTTGTCAGCTTATATTTATCTTTCCTTGGAAAGATTTGTAAATTGACTTTTTGTATGGTACCACTATGTCATTAGTTTTTACCAGGTTTTGTAAAGAAATGAGAATTGCAAGTGTTTTGTCTTCCAGTTTCTTCTGTCTGATCCTCTGAAATTATTTGCTAATTCCCACCAAGTCAGGCAAAAATGTAAATTGTTTGTTGGGCAGAGAAGACAAACAGATAGGGCCCCTCCTCCACTTGCTTTATGTAATGGTTATTTGATTATGCCTGTGGTTATTTATTCTAAAGTATTGCTGTGTGCAAGATGAGTATTCATTCAGCATATGCTGTTTCTTTCCCTCTTTTCTACTGGTGTGTGACTTTGAACCCAAGTCTGAGACAGAATGCTTGAGTGTAGGTGTAGGAATAAAAGCCAAGCTTGGCATTTAGGTACAGGGTATATAAATGTACCAGTTTGCTTTTCTTGAGATTCAGAGTTCTGTCTTCTATAACCCAGTGTAAAAGAGAAATATTTAGTAGTTAATTGAATTGCTTCCAACTAATTGATAGAGGTATTTAATGTAAAATGTTAAGAAAATTTAAACAGAATATCATATGTTTGTTATCATGAAATCATCTACTTACTTAGGAAGGCTCTATGTGTAAATCTCACAGTGATGTAATGCCACATGAGCAATAAGAAGCAAACCTTTTATGTTACCTCAAGTCCATCTTATAATCCTGAATAATGTAAATAAATAAAGCGTACTGAAGAAATTCTATTTCGACTTTCCAGTGGTAATAAAGAAAAGTCTATTGAACAGGTAAGGTAGTGCACTAAAATTATATTTCATTACTGCCTGGGAGGTATAAAACCTATAATACCTCTATTTTCCTCCAGATAATATGAAAGGTTCTTCTTTCTCCTCAGTCAGCTTGAAATCAGCACTTGTTTTTTTCCTTAGGTGTCACCCTGAAGGACACTTCTCCATACAATTCTGCATGAAATTACAGTGATAGTTGTTTCTTTGTTTTGTGGTACAGCTTGTTTGCATCTCTTAAACAAACAGATTGTAGTGTGCTGCTTCATTTGTTTTCTTTCTAATGTTTTATAAAAAATGTATTGGGGGAAGAAAAATCCCATGATTTTTGCAGATCTTCAGCTGAAATGACATTGATCAAAATGAGAACCTGTATAAAACTCCAAGCTCTGTAAGAAATTGCTATCTTCTTGCAAGTAAATTAATTTCTATGTTTAAGGCAATATGACTTGCAGCAGCTTCAGTGTGATCAGTACCCATCATCTGTTTAATTTCATTAGTAGTTTGTTCTAAATTGTAGTTTGTGCATTAGAAATGAACAGGACATGTATCATCTGAATGAGCTGTCAGATTTACAGGTTAATATCTGAATTAAGCATCCAGTTGCATAACTAATAAATGCTTTTCAAAAATTAAAATCCCTGTTATGGTTATCATGAAATAGATTTCAGTAGTAGTATACATTTGAATCTGGCTAAGGCCTTGGCAACTGATCCAAGAAAGAAATACAGAGTAATGGTTGAAATTTGAATCTCTGGACAAACTGTAGTTTGTGTAATGGTGAGCTTAAGTGAGTAAAGCTTGTAATGTTGTGGAAGAGTTTTGCTTCAAGTTTCTTTTTTCTTTTTTGTACATTCAGCATGTGAGATAAATCAGAGGTTGCTCTATCAGTCTGGAGTGTTTTTCCAGGCAGATCGTGACAGCTTGGGATTGATACCATATTTCATTACGTGTCTCAGAATGAATGATAACTGCTATATAATGTAATACAAACGGTTGAGTATTCCCTGTTGAGAGTCCTGTAAGACTGTTGTATGAAATTTTGTGCAAGTTGTGATGTGGATAATTTTCAGTTGCTCCTTTTGTGTTAACACATTTATTTCTACTGTAAATTGTGTACCAGTCTCATTGCAATAGAACTGATAGTAAATGATCTTAGTGGATGTACATTAGTTTGTGAATGGAAATTGTTCCATAGACATTAAGTAGTTTAATCCAAAGATTAATGAGCTTCTAAAGGATTAGGGAGACCACTGGGCATACAGTGTGCTGACATGTAGCAAACTGCACTGGACCAAGCTGTTCTTAGAGATGCTGCTGACAGGATTCTTTGAGTGCCAGGTGAGCAGAGCAGCAGCCAGTGATTTCACTAGAGCTTAATTCTGAAGAGCAGAGTCATGAATAGGATTCTATATTAATTTCATGGATTTAAAGATATTATCAGAAATTACTCCCTCCACACCTTGTAAAGTCAAACATCTGTCCATGAGCAGTTTAAACTGGAAAAACTGTATGGAGAGAAAGCATTCTCAGAGCTTGAAAACCATTGTTCATGGCATGAGAGATGCATCACAGACATTTGTTGGCAGTACTATTAGTCTTTCAGAAATCAGTTGATGTTTTGACTGTGGTGTTTCCTTTTTAAAATGGTCTGGAGGTTAAAAACATAAACATAACACTTCAACAATCAAAGACAAATTTATCTTTGGCAGTTTTGTTCTGATTATTCACTCCTTTTGAGTGAATTTTTGAAGTCTTTAATAATGTGAAAGAGTAGAAAACCTGTTATGTTCAGAGGATTGATTGCATAAGGAAGTTTGGTTTGAACTAAATTTGTTATCCTGGGGGAATGCAGGAATCAGAGAAGGAGTTCAGCAGGAGCTTGCTTACATTACTTGAAATCTAATGCCTTTAATCAGCAGTCTATTAAATGTCAATAGCATGTACATGATACCCTTTCCCATATTACTATTTCCATAGCATTTATTTACCACATGTTTGAGTTTAAGATGAGTTGGTAATGATGTGGTCGCCCTTCTGTGCCAGCTCCATTTCATTACTTGTGCCAGGCTCCCATGTCTGGGTGCTGTAGCATTTCTCTGGAGTCAGGGGATCTCTCTCTTTCTTCTGCAGAATTTTTATTTGCTGGTTTTTGTGTGACTGCATGTTGCCATTTTTTCTTTCTGCCAATATTGTGAGGCTGTTGTTCCTTTCTAATGGAACAAAAAAGGGGAAGGGGGGAAGAAGAACAACCAAGCTTTCTTTTGGTGTGGGCAGCTTTTGTTCAAAATGTATTTTACTACTGATTGGTTTTGCCAACTGGAGAAGTTGAATAATTCAGGGTATAATTTGAAGCTGGTTTTGTTGCAGATCCAGTGCTTTATGTGCATTAATCTTGTTCTGTGTTCTGCTTGATTGTGTTACAACTCTATATAAGGATTTATTTGACAACATTATCTTTTTGTCATTTCTAATGATAGTACTGGGAGTGACTAATTTTATAGAAATTGATGGTGACAGAAACCAGGATGGAAGTCTAGGTTGTACCTGCAGTAAAAGTACCACCTACGCTCAATCTGCTTTTTTATCAAAATGAGAATGTTATTAAGTGTGTTTATATATATTGCAACTTTGACCAGTGCATTCAGAATCTTAAGGTACCTTTGATACTTGTGGTTAGGGCTGTTTGACATCTAAATATACTGATATTGAAAAATACCGTATAAAGTGGAAAAAAGCAAAGAAACTTTTCTCTTTTGCTCTCAGGGTTATTTACAGAAATGAAAGGTATTTTTGGACAATCAGATGTGTTGGAATGCATACATAGTCCCTGTATGTATACTATGCCATCATATATAGACTGTGTTTATGACACCCCTGGAGGTCTGATCTGTACTTTCCCTATCAATCTATCTCCTCTAGAAATTTTTCTGACATTCCGAACCTTTAAATAACTTTGAGCAGCTGCCTTCAGGAAAAAAAAAAACCAAAAAATTTTCTTCTCCACCATCTGTTTTGCATTTTGTATTGTTAAGCCTTGGTCTCTTCAGCAGTAAAATAAACAATCCTAGCAGAATACCACAGTATTTGAAATTTTAGAGATACATATTCTTAATTCTGTCATGACTGTTTAAGAGACAGTTTTTTCCTTTTTTTTTTTTTTTTAAACTAAGTTGGTAAGAAGTTTGAAGTGGTGATTTTGTCTTGCATTCTCCTTTTCTATACCATGCAATGTGTCTGTCCCAGATCCTGTGTTCTAAAAGTCTGTGCTTCAAATTCTGACATTTTATGCTGGGGGCCTCTCTTAGGTAATTTTTAGAGAGATTTAAAACTTTTATATAATTTTCTTACTCTTTCAAATTGAACATTTGGGTTCAGGATGAGCATGATAACTGTTTCAAATGATTTCTTCAAGCTTTGTGAAGAATTTTGATTAATGAAATGTCTCATTTTTTAAATTGAGTCTCTTGCAAAAGGTGTTGTATGCAGAAAACAATCCTGATTACAGTATAAATAAAAATTTTATTGGCAGTGAGTTGGTCTCTGCCATGTAATCTCTTCAAGACTTCCTGCCCCTAATGAATCCAGTTAAGAGCAGAGTAGGTGTCCAGTAACTCTTTTTACTGACTGCACATAAAACCTTTGACCTGTGATTAATAGGGTTTTTCCCTATTTCAAAGTGTGCAATAGTTGATACAGCAAAGTGAGTCCATTTTTTGTGCTTTTTAAAAGTAGAGATCATATTTCTATGGTTTTTCTGTAAACAAAAATTACTGTACTGCTTCCTATGTTTTTTTTCCCCTTATCATGCATTACTGCTGTTGCTGTTCAGGAAATCTTGACCTGTGTTTCTAAGTGTGGAGGTTGAAAAGGGGAAGTAACTTGTCCAAGGCCACTCAACAAGCTAAAACTACTAATGGGGCACTTCTTGTTTTAATGCTGTGGGCTTGATGCAGTTGATTGAAAAAATCCTGAGCCATCTTAACACTAAGGACTTGGTTTTGTCTCCATCATGTGAGCAAATGCAGGACAAATCGTGTGGGTGAGGTTTTGCTGTGGGATTATTTTCACCTTCTTCAGCTGAAGTCATGGTCCAAGACTTGGGATTAGTTTGTCCAGTTGTGTTGTAGAAATGCATCTTTTATGATAGAAAGACTTCTGTTCCTTCTCTGGAGTTAGAGTTTCAGTGAGAATACTAATATAAAAAATACATTGGTTTTTATTTTGGAAATTTATTAATGCTGGAAAGCAATATATATGTTCATTGTTCCCAGTGAGGGGAAAAAAAAGACAAAACCAATATTGATAGCATTCTGGTTCCATGAAAAAAATTATGTCTGCATAACTTCATTATTTCTTCTGCTTTTAAGTTACAGCACTAAAGATTATTTTTAATGTAGGCACATAACAGCACATTACTTGAGAATTTGTTGATACTGAAATTAGTGAACAGTATAGATTATTAATTGAAGTATCTGTAATGATTAGGTTTCCCTCGTTTACATGGGAAATTAATGGAAAGAGTAATGATGGAAAAGAGAAGATGACTAGTGTCTGAATTTATTTTCAATTTTTAAAATCATTAAATAGAAGATAACATCATATAAAGTATTTTTATTTAGGTCCAGATTTAAAAATCAAATGGACAGTTTTGGGTCATGCTGTTGGATTTCATATGTGTGTAATGCATATCACTTTGCTGTTGAATATGCTTGCATTGGCAAACAAGTCTCTTTATATTGTCTTATGTAAGAATGTTGATAATATTCTTTATCTTTTATTATTTATTGCTCTAAATCATACTTTGAAGCACTTTGCTTTAAGGCAGGGTGTACCAGTGAGTAGATGGGTGCATCAGACTATTAAAATTATTTTTTGTTGTTGTTGTCAGTTTTAAATCTTTCGCCTTAATGGGCTTATTAACTTTATGAAAGGGAGTTTTAACAAGCAAAGACTTTTCCCTGCATTTGAGCACTTGCTGTAAAGATTACCTTGAAGTAATAAAGATAACACGAGTAATTAAAAATGACAGTATTTGATCTCTATGAATTTGGAAGAAAAATGCAAGTCTAAATATGGTAGAGGAAGAGTTTGCTAATTTTAGCTGACTTAAAATTACTGTATTGGGGGACAAAAGGCATTCTCCATGAGTTTTTACTTATGTCAAATATAGTATTCTAATTACTTTTATTGAATTTATTTTAAAATAAATGGCATTACCAAATATTGATGTTTTAAAATACAATGTAGGCCATTAACTCAAGAAGAAATTGCTCATCGGCGCGAACTTGCCAAACGAAGGCACGCAGAAAAATTGGCAGCAAGTCAAGGGAATGAGGTGTCAGAAAAAACCCCGAGTGAAAATTCACCTGAAGTAACTGGGAACACTGGTGATACAAAAGGTGTGTGGTACCTGAATACCTGATTTTCTAGGAAAATGTTTAATAGTGTTGCCAAGGAGCACCTTACAGATCTGTGTTGTGAGTCATCCACATGCCAGTCCAAAGTGCAATACAGGGAACCGAACCAAGAGTGAGGAGGGATTTGTAAGAAAGCTGACAGGTCATAAATGGTGAAATAGTTCCATAGATTGGTGTTCCTTAGCCTGAGAATGTGCTTGATCTCAGTACTCTGAGTCATTGAAGGGAGATGATACTTCAAGGAGATGCTCTGCTAAAAACTGAGTCGCTTTCAACACCAAACAGCCAAAACTGGTACAAAAGCAGGATGTGAACAACCAGACTGGATTATGGGTAGCAGCTGTGGGGGTTGGTCTTTTCTCCCAAGTAACAAGTGGTAGGACAAGAGGAAATCTCCGCAGGTTGCGCCAGAGAAGGTTAAGAGGAAAAATTTCTTTACCAGAAGTATAAAACATTAGAAGGGGCTGCCCAGGTGGTTGAGTCACTGTCATCCCTGGGGATATTTAAAACATGTTACACTAAAGAACATGGGTTTGTAGTGGATTTGGCAGTGCTGGGTTGGACTTCAGGATCTTAAAGGTCTGTTTTAACTGGAACAGTTCTGTGGTTTGTCACATATGACAGTATAATATATATTTTTTTTTCAGATGATGAAGCAGAAAGTGTTTGTATGCTTAATATATTTTTTTCTGACTGGTTAGGTGAAGAGCAACAGCTCCCTGGTCAAGGAGACAGTGTGACCTCAAAGGCAGTGAAACAGGAAGCAGACAACAAGGAGTATTTCATTGCTTTTGCCAGAGTGTTCAGTGGGGTGGTGAAAAGAGGGCAAAAAATCTTTGTTTTAGGACCAAAATATGATCCTGCTGAGTCTTTGCATAAGGTAAGAGCTGACTGTGAACTGTCGCAGTAACTTGGGATTCTTTTGAAAAAATGATGACTTCTTACACCTGTCTCACTCAAAGGAGAGAAAAAAAGTGCAAGTTAATAATTGCAAAAAGTATCAAAGTAGTTTAGGTAATTGTGCCAATAGCTGATTATGTCTGCAAACTCATTATAAGACATAACACTGTACTTAAAATAGCTTTAAGTACAGTGTTGTATTAGCTAACCATAAATCCAATATGTGTTTATTTCTTAAAAAAAAGTGAAAGAAAAAGCAATTTTTTTAGGGAAGAGAAGGTCCACAATAGTATTGGAAAAAACTGGTTTTAAATGTTTTGAAATTCTGATCGAAGAAGTTAATTACTTTTGAACTTCAAAACATTTGTTTTTTCAGTGATAATGAAAAGTGAGGTGGAAGTAGTACACACCTAAAATTTGCCAAAGAAAGCATTATTTTTTATCTTCTTGGTAACATTCACATGTTTGCTACAAGCCTGGATTTTTGGGAGTGTATGTTAGTTTCTAACATTTGAGGTTTGAGATGAAAATGCTTTGGATTGTGTTTTTAAGCTTTGGAATGCAAGGAGGTTTTGTGGAAGAAGTTTTTATCAGAGCTAAGTGATGAATGTCCACATGCTGGTTTTTGTGCTCTGTGTAGCTGTCATCCCAGTGCTCTGCCACTGATGATCTGCCAACAGTCCCTCACATGACATGCTGCACTTTGGAGAACCTCTACTTACTTATGGGAAGAGAGCTTGAAGATCTTGAGGAAGTGCCTGCAGGAAATGTTCTGGGTAAGAACTAGGATTTAATTTCCTAGAGCCTGAATCCTTATGTCATGTAAAATACACTGAAATTGGTTTAATGTGATTAATAAATAAGAAACCTTAAATCCATGAATATTTCTAAGCATGTTGTATGTGCAAAAAAAGGAAAGCAGTCTAATTCAATTGGGATTTCTGTACACTTTGAATAGGAGAAGAGTACAGATTACATTAGCCTGTTATCTTCAGGTTGGATGATTGCCAGGTAAGCATTGCTGCCAGGAATTGCCAAAGGCAGTAGTAAATTTTCATATTTCATAGATTGCAAGGATTATTTATAATATTTTCCCAACAGTGGAAATTCTTTAATGTGCCTTTATTAGTGATGTGGATGAGTGTCGTTTTATTTATGGGTCTGTTTGAACCCTGGTGCTAAAAATTGCTTCTCTTATGGCTGTGGCAATTTTTTCACTTTCTCTACAGACAAAGTTGTAAAATTCTACCTAATCATTGAGTTATGCTCTTTTGTGCCAGATTCTGAGCTGCTTTGCTCTAGAATGAGTACTGCCTAATTTTTAGAAATTTTTGGTGTATATATACAGTAAATGAAAAATAAGTGTACTCTGTAAGGATTGAAATATTTTAATTTAGGCAGCTAACCATGCTTTGTCTCTTTTATCATGGGTCTAGCATTCAGAACATAAGCAGCTGGTGAATTACTTTTATTTGGAAGCTTAATATTTTTAAATTCTGAATTATGCCTTACTGTAGTGTGATTCTAGTTGACCATTTGCAATATGAAAACAGTGAGTGAGTGTGGCTGAGTGTGAGTGTGTAACTGTGTGATTGTGAGAAAATATATTAAGTATATGGTCTGTTTACTTCAAAAAATTATTAAGAGTTTGGAAAAAAGTAGGGAAACCCATCCCAAAACACTTTGCAGTAAAGATAAAAGCATGTGGTCTTTGTGCACAGCAAACAGTAAATACTCTTGGAACTGCCTCCAGCAGAGAAAAAATATGTTGTGAGGGTTTGTTATGTCTTTGCTGTTACGAGTTGGACCAAATTTTAAGAAAGGTTTTTGTAACCATCAGATTCTACCAGAATTTGTTGGTAGTCTAGTGCTGAAGGCTGCTCTTCAGTGAGGTCTAACTTTTCCATAAAGAAAAGCAATTTACTTGAGTAGTAAGAGTTCTAAATTGTCATATTTAGAAAAATTCATTAGAATTTTAAGATCAGAATTCACAGTCAATCTTAGCCAGACTGTGTTTGGTATTTCATCTTTTATCATCACATCATTGTAAAGTGATCAAACAACACGAATTTTCATTTTTACCTGAAGCATGTAGGCTCAAGTCTGTATGATGGGTTTTTAAACCTAATGCAGTTTTAAAGATTTTTTTAGACTAAAAATATTAAATGCCTTTCTTTTATTTCTCCCATTTCCCTGCAAGGCTGCACTGTTAATTTACATAAATTCAGTAAGCTGTTTAATGATTTGATGATGATTTATCAGACTCAGAAGAACATGCAATGCATTTATATGAAAGGAATGTGTAACAATGGTGATGCAAGACTTTTATTATTCCAGTTAGCAGCAGTGATTTCTGTTTGTGAGGCCATTTGTCTTGCAGCTTTAGTGCACACAGCAGTGATTTCTCTCCAGCCATATAAGGAAATTGCTTGTGGATTATCCAGTAAATTAAGGATGTTTTTCTGAAAGCTCTGTGGTTTCAATCTGTATAATTAAGTTATTGCCATAAGGAATACAAAGTTAATCATAACTGCCTATTTCCACTTTAAGATTCATGTTATAGATTTTTTTCAGATTTTTTCATCAGGGTTTGTGGGTTTTTGCTGTTATTTATTTGTTGTTTCTTACAAGGGAGGATCTGCTTGGTCCTAGTAAGTGGCCTTTTCATCCTTTATGCTGGCTTATGGAAAGGTTTAGTGATCAAAGGCAAAGCTTGATACAGAGGTCATTTTACTGAAGATGGGAAGATTTAATCCCTTATTCCTTCTGCTCAATTAAAAGGAGACTAATATTAATATTTCCTTAAAGTACTACTCTCCTTTTAATTGATGAAAATCTGAGATTGCAAAACATCCCAAGCAGAAAGGGCAGTGAAGCATAGTGTGTTTGAACAGCAAAGCTGTGACAAACAGACTTCAAGAACATCAAGTTGGAAAGAGATACTATGTCCTTGTCTAATGTGTGTAGCCATTGTGGAAACTTTGGGAAGTTATTTTCTGGTATTATTTTGAGTTCCTGGAAGTTAGGAGAGACAAAATGTTTTGCATTGGTTAATTTGTGCTGCAAGTTTGCAGCTGGACTGTTTTGCTGAAAGTATTTGTCAAAAAGCTTTAAGCAGTATGTCATTTTCAAGTAATATGGCAAATACAAAATAGAACCAATTCCATAAATGTGTTTCTAATTCAGAATTTTTCTTTGCAAACTTGTGACTACTGTGCATTTTGTAGGCCCTGAGTAGAAGGTGAAATATGATTGAAATCAAATTTTTTTTGGGGACCGAGGGTAATAAAGTCTTTGTTATAAATCTTCTTTTAAAAATTATTTGTCAGACTATTCTATGAAAATAATAAAATCCTTGTCTTAGACAAATAAACCCAGTTTGTAGAATCTGTAATTTAGAAGGACCGTTGATTTCTCCGGGAAGTAACAAGGTGTATGTGAGCAAAGTGCCCTCTGGGAAGAGAGTACTCTGTTACTTTTCAGCTTTTTATTTGTTACCTTTTTCCCCACCAGCACCTCTGCAAGATGTGGTGTGCCAGCAGACAGGACATTTTACTTTTTAACTGGCGCTGCAAGGGTGTGTTTTGTGCTCCTTTGAATGAACAGAGACCTTGCAGGAGGAGAATCTAGTTACTGAGGCAGCAGAGAAGGTTATACTAGATTAGGCATGTGCCTTGGTGTTCTAAATGGCACTTGTATTGAGTTGGAGCTGCTGAGTGCAAAACATGTGTCATTGCAATGGGCCATGATGGTATCTTCAGGCTGAATTGGGAAAAAATGTTGAAGTACTGGTCCAAAAATCCATCAAGTGCTTTGGTGCAGTGTTTCAGGAATGGCTTGTTTTCCTCTGCCACGTCACATGCCTTTCCAAGGTGTGCAGCTGCTGAATTGGGACCTCCCTGTGGGCATCAGCTCTGAGAGTTCTGGTAGTGAGACCCTGCTCTTGCCAATGGCCCACCTGCATGTCCTGGTGGCAGTGCTGGCTGTCTCTGTGGCACTCTGTCTTGACTTCAGGGCCATGTCAGCTTTGGTATCCGCTTCACTTGGGCTGAGGCCTTGTTGTCTTAACAGAAAGTGCTCTGCTCTCTAGATTCTAACTAGGTATACCAGAACCATGCTTGAATTCCAAATATAGGAGTGCTTCTTGCAGACATTAAATGCAACAGTTATGTGTGCCACCCAAATCCCTATCTCAAAATCAATTGGGTTTTGATTCGAAGACATCTCAGGCACATTTTGTGCTCCCTTTTTAGAAAACTGAATACCCATTGGAAAGAAAGTCCAGTGTCATAGACACAATATATGCTGTTTTGATAATACTGTCCTTCTGGAACTTTTAGGAATGAAATTATACTTAAATATTATTATTATCATTAAATATTATATTCCAAAGACTGCTTGACAGATGTATGTTTTTAGAGACACTGACACTTTGTTTCCATAATATCCATAATATCATCCGTGCAAATAGCAAGCTAACTGTCCAGTGCTCCTTAAAGGCTTTCCTACAGCAAAAACACAACAGAGAAAGGAGCTTGATGTAGACAATCATCTGGCTATCCAGAGGTTTTAGCTTCTTTAGTTTAGTGAGTGTTGTAGTAGCTTAGGTTCTTGCTGGGACGCTTCCCTTGGGAATATCAGTGGCACTGGAGGTTCCTGGTGCCATGCAGACATCTCCAGAGAGGGTGTATTTGACAGGAGGTGAGCGCTGGCTGTAGCCTGAAATCCACTGCTCTCTAATTTGATTATCATAGCTGTTCTTGCTAGTGCTTGGTTTCCCTTCTAAAGAGGAGAATTAGGAATGGTCCAGTTAGAATACATTAATTGATTTAGTTTGGATGTTGTGTGTAAGACCTTCTGTTTGCTAAGTAATGTTGGGATATTGTTTAACAAGCTATAG
Source organism: Anomalospiza imberbis (assembly GCF_031753505.1). Lineage (NCBI taxonomy): Eukaryota > Metazoa > Chordata > Aves > Passeriformes > Viduidae > Anomalospiza > Anomalospiza imberbis. The sequence continues at coordinate 9,239,813 of NC_089693.1, read as the reverse complement.
CAACTGATAATGCAGGTACACAAATAGAAGAATTAACACTACCATAAACAATTCTTCTTTTTCCTTTTTTTTTTATTAATGAAAGTTGTGGGGAAGCAGCACTTACTAGGTCTTTCCATGAAAGAAAAAAATGTTGCTTGTTTACCAGGAGGCAAAACAATAACTTAAATGAAACAGTGTTGAAAGCTCCACAAAAGAGATTATTATATGCAAGTTTTAAATAACTTCAATTATGTTTCTATGTTAAGAATATTTTGTCTAAATTAAAACTCTGTCTCACACCAGTAAGTGTCTTGAACTATTAATAAGTCTGAATTATGGGCAATGCAAGAATATGGGATGGTTGATTTGCTTGTTCCCATGCAAGAATCTTTCTCCCTTTATGTATATAAATACATTTATTTATTTATTTACTTTATCTATTTTCTTGAACCAGTTAAAGAAAAAGAACAATTACAGGAAAAGCATCACTTTGCAACAATTGTTGTGAAATTCTTGTGGTTGAAGACTATAAAAAGAACTGAGTGATCCCCAAAGTGACAAAGGAATAATCATGAGGCAGTATGTGAGGAAAAAGTAATTTGGGCTCATAAGTAAAGATTTAACAAGTGCATGCCCTCCAGATGTACAGAATAATAGCTTCTTTTTTTCTCCCTCCCTTTTTTAAAATTTTTCTTGTTTCTGTCCTATAATTGAAAACAAAATACCCTTTTTGTTCTCTGCAAGAAAGGGGTTGTTGGAGGTAGTGTAAAGAAGTATTTTAAAAAAAGGGAAAAGAGGCAGTGTTTTTTTTTGTGATCCTATCATGCACAGATGAAGGGCTTAGGATTCCCATGCTGGATATTGATTACCATTTCTAAGAAATGTAAACAAGTGCTGGTGTAAAAAACAACACACGTATTTGAAAACACTGGTTTAGATACCTGTTTAAGTGAATAATCATGTGAGACTTTTTTAAAATTGGCTCAGTCTCACATTTTTTCCTGAATGAAATAACCAAAGGATCATTCGGTGATACATTTTTGTTAATTGTAGTGCAATTTATCTCAAGGTATGTTGTGCATGCACACACACAAGTTCAGAATGACATGCATCTGAAATTATTGATCTGTGTGCTGCTTTTTATCCACAAGTACCAGAATAATGGACTTGTGTTTGCTAGTGTACAAAGCCTGGATTTTTCTTAGAGCTGCCTATACAACTATTGAAGTGCTTTTTGTGTCTTGTTGAAGCAAAGCTTTACCCTTGCCACTAGATTTGTAGTGCTTTAGTGTAGGGCTCCTAGGAGGCTGGATGATTTCCTGAATGTTTTCAAATGCATGCAAATGTTTTCAATAGCTATGTGAATATCAAGAGATCTACTAAATTAGGGGCATTTTGTTTTTTAACTTACCAAATGACATTGTTAAAAGCAGCAATCTGGAAGTCCCTCCTGTTGCCAGCTCACTGTCAGACTTCCTACATGACACACTGTTGTGTACCTTGGTGTTTCCATTTCTAAAATGCCAGTTTTCCCATACAGTGTTCTTTCATGTTTTAATTCTTTATAAAGCACTTACAGGATTCTTGACATAGGAACAATGTGGTGCAGGAAATGTGGGTGATGATGGATTCATTCCTCTGGATTTTTTGGTACCTTTCTGAAGATAGGTGCCATAGAACTGCAGTAGCATGAAGAGCTGGTGTGAAGGAGTACAGCTAACCTCATTACAAGGTGTCTAACAAGCATTTTATTCCTTTAGGACTTCATTGAACAATTTAGGAGCTTTTAATAAGCAGCCTCTGTTAAGAGCAAAGAGCAGCTGCAAGCAGCAATGCCATTTTAAAGGCCCAGAATGGCTTTCTAGGCTTGATGCCAGCTAGCAGGCATTGCCACCTTCTGTGAGAGCACTAGGAACAGGCCTGCTGTTCACCAGCCTTGTATTTCTGTGCAAACATTTGGTGGGCTAATTTCACTCTCTGAATCAGTAATGTGATTATTTAAAAAAAATTAAATAAATAAAATCGTCAGCTTGAAGTGATTCCAGCTGCAGGGGCTGTCTCAGCCCAGCCTGCTGTGGTGGTGAACACAGGAGGGCAGTCTTCCTCCAGAATATTACTGAACTTAGCCCAAAATACTGAATGAAACAAAGAAAATTCAAACCTTTGTCTTCCGTTTTGGAATACTTACAGTTTTTATCTCTGCCATCTTATAATGTCTATAATATAGCCTTTAAGGCTAAAAATAGCCTTTTTTAAACTTGTTTTTAGTAATCCAGCGCTGTTGAGGAAAAGGTATATAATTGAATGGATTTTGTTGGTGAATGACATTTGATTTCAATGGACTCTTGCATTTACCTGACACAATAGTATTTATATTATTTTCCTACCCAGTTATTGTTTTATTAATAGTTAAACTGTTGAAAAAAATTGAATATATTCAAGTTGTTTCTTTGAGCTGAAGACATAATAGTTAATCTGTTGCTTGGCCTCTTTCAGAGCTGGAAACTGAAACCATTTTCTTTAACTCTATTTTTGCTGTAGTGGATTTAGTCCCTTTGCAGTTCCTGCTCTTTGCTGTGTGTGCTTCTAACAAGGCCGGCAGAGAAATTTGTATTGTTTAGAGGGCAATGTAACATGACATAGTGCACAGCTAATGAACTAGCACCAAATGAAATCAGAAGTGTATTTTGCTGATCATCTGCTGAGATTCCTTTGCCCTGTTTGCCTTACCATTTCATGTGGTTTGTTTGGGGCCTTTGATTTGACAAACTTTATTGCAAAAGAAATAAGTGATTCATAACCTTGTTTTCAAATCAATATCAAGATATCACTTGAGGAAAAAAAATATGCCATGTCTTGGGGCAGAGTTATAGCACTGACATGTGTCTTTATTAACTCAGCTAAAATTTTTTTGGAAGCATACTTTGAATGGTTAATAGTTTCCTTATAAAGCCCTTTTTGTTTAGTGTTTTTTTGGTGGGTCTTTGTGGTTGGGTTTTGGGGTTTGTTTTTTTTTTTTTTTTGAGAATTTAAATTGCTTTTTGAGTATCTGTCTTTTTTCTGTTTTTCTAACTGAAGCTTATTAAGACTATAAAAGGAAGTCATAGGTGTAGTAATCCTTTGTGAGGAAAAACACTTCTAAAATCTCTAGTGCTTCTGGAATGTTCTCTGCTCTAATTTTTGGGAGTTGATTATGAGATCTTACAAATATTTTTAATCTTGCCACTAATATACAAGGGGTTTATGAATCATATTTAAAAATTTAAACTGTATGAAACTATTTAAGGTAATGTCATAGTATATTCATCTACCAAACAATGCATGTGAATTTGCTCTTGACTCCTGCTGGATTATAATGTCAAAAAATGCAAATGATTAAGTTTTTGAGAAAGGGGAGAATGCCATGAAACATTATGTGTCAGTTTTATAGCAAGTTTTAATTTTTATAATCTGTAAAAACTGAGCTGTTGTGTGAGTGGAAATTAGATTTCTATATAATTTCCTGAATGCGAGGCAAGCACTCCTGATTCTTTGGGGTTTGTATGCAGAGAGCTACTTGCTGCTGCTTGAGGTTTCCCAAATAATACCAGAAGGAAAACTGCCCAGACTTGTTCGGTGTTGGTTGTTTCTGCCTGTGTGCCTGTGGGCAGCAGTGGGACTAGCAAGAATCAAGACAATTTCATAGCACTGCTGCTTGAAGGAGCTGAGCACAGCAGCAGGCGCACGCTCTGCAGCTCTTTAATATAAACACCTAGAAATAGAGTGGGCACAGGGGCTGAGGTGCAGGCAGTTCTGTTTATCACCCCAGCGTTTATTGCAAAAATAAATGATTCTTGGCCATGAGACTCCAGATTTGTCCAATGCCTATTATCACACTGCTGTTCATTGTTCAGAATTCAGGGCCAGTGGTAGAGGGGCCTGACTCCTCTTGTGTCAGAGTGGACAATTGATTTCTGTAGTCCCTGCCCCTGGGCAGGTGTTACTCAGCCTTTCAGTAGCTAACTGGGGCTTTAGGCCACAGTACTACCTGGCTTATCTCCAAATGATCTCCAAATCTTCTCTGAGTGGTTGGATGGGTGTAATTTTGCAAGTCTCTTTAGAATGAAAAGACAGGGATTTCCCCCAGTGTTTCACACCTTACAGTCTTTAAGTCAGCATCAGTGTACTATTTTCAGTCTTTCCCTCTGTGAAAGTGCATATAAAAATAAAGGGAGAACAGTTATCTGCAGAAATAGCCATATTTATTACTTGGCTGATGAACCTCTTTTCCCATACTGTATGAATAGAAGAAGTTAAAGTAGTTAATATAATCTATGTAAAATGGTAAGAGAAATTTTAAGGTGAAGTTTTGGGATTATTTGCTGAGCTCACATCTGCAGTGTTGCATTTGGGATTTTTTACAGCACACTTGAGATGCCTACCTCAGTGATTATTTGGGGAAATGACCTCATATTTTCATTTGAAGAACCTGAATGCTATTGCCCCTCAGTCTGTTTATAAAAATTGCTTGGAGCATGCTTTTTTTCTTTGGTGTGTTGTATTTTTTTAAAGCCAGTATCCTCTTTAAAACTAGAATGTCAGCATTTTTTAGTAGGTGTCTGTAGTGTAGCTGTTTGCTCCATCCTTTCCTCTGATGTGGTTCTAAGGGAAACCATCTAACTTGCCTTGATTGGTGGAAAATCTCTAAAGAGACTTTAGTATCCATTACTAAATGAGGATCTATAATAGAGGAACCACAGTGGCTTCAGTCCTGTACTCAAAGTTAATAGCATTCCATTTCTAAGAAAATCCTGCCTGTTAGTGCAGCTATGAAGTGGTGTATGAAGAGTGGGAAACATCAGTTTGGGACATCAGGACATTAGAGGAAATGTCTGAGAGATTCAGCAAACAGGCCTCATTGAGGAGTTAGTGTTTGAGGCTCAGTTTTTACAAGAGGTGTACATTATCTGATTTAACAATGCTCTGTATTTAGACTATATAATTGAAACTTGTTTCCCCCTGATCAAAATGGCATTAGGGTTTTCTTCCTTCTGAAATAAATATGCTAGAGAATTGCCTTTCCAGAAGTTGTTGCTGTAGAACTCAAACTTTCAGAAACCTGTTTTGAAGGAACGTTTCCTTTATTTAATGTGAGTATGGTTTTCTAAAATTCAAACAGAGCATTCAGTGTCATTTCAGAAAGAGGTGCAAAATAATTGCTTTAAGCACAAATGGGTTTGAAAATACATGCCTTTCTGCATGTAAATTCATGTATAGTCATTCAGACATGAAAAAGACACCATAAGTCAGATCTCTTTAGGAATGTGTCCAATTACCAACGCAGAAAAGAAGTTCTATACTAAAAGGATTTGGGCCTTTGCAGAGTTATTTATGGAAAATACACCTCTCTTGCTACTGTGATGGTGTACATGAATTGAATCCTGAAATCTTTGGAAAGATGTGTGTACTTTTAATGATCTGGCTATTCCTTTATCTGTTTTTGGCAGATAAAGTTCAGTTTCTGTCAGATGAATTAAGTTGCAGCTCCATTGCACAGGTAGTCAATTAATATACGAACAGGTAGTTGTGAAATGTAGACGTTTGTCAGTATCAAGTCGTAGTGTACTTGGGAGCAGGTAACTAAGTAAAATTATAACTGGAATACTGCCTTGTAGGTGTCATTTAGACTGGACTTTTACTCAAGTGTGCAGTTGCAAAGATACAGAAGGCTGTAAAAAATGACATTAAATCACAAAGTTATCCATGTGAATGATCATTGTTTTCTGTATTGTAGAGATGTTTTCCACATGTGTGTTCACCTCAGTTGCTAACACAGCTTCTCTCTCTTGCCAGGCCTCAAATACAGTCCTGCTTCTTTATTCTTTGCAGTCTCAATCACTGTGTTTTTCCCAACACAACCTAAATAACTCAAATAATTGTATTAATGATAGAAAATATTCTCATTCCTGGTGTTTATTACTGCTGAAATTTACCATGTGTAACACTCTGGACAGGGGAGGAGAAACTTGGATCTAGAAGTTAGATTAGTTGTCTCAAAATGTCTCTCTGTGCCCTGAAGTGATGGATAAATAAACATTTTTTTTTCTAGGCAGTGTAGGCTTTGTTAGTTACATCTAGTTTGTCACTGCTTTTGCATAGTTCTTCACTTCTGAGTATTTTCTTTTAAATCTTTCATTTTTCACCTTTAAGACACCAGGAAGTTGCTCTCTGTATGTGTTTTTAGCAATAAAAGATTCACAATTCTCTTTAACAGCTAATATTCTCTGTTTCTGTATAAAATATTTTTTAAGGTTCTGCAAATTTGAAACTTCTTTATGTGGATTTGACTGACTAAGGCTTTTTTCCATCTTTATACTTCAAACAAGTATTCTGTGAACAAAACAGTTCTAAAGTACAAATTGTGGTTTTCTCTTTTTTCACTGAGTTTCAGTTTCTTGAAACATATGTACAACCGTCTGATAAGGATTATATTTTAATTTGTATATTAAATATCTCAATATTCAGGGCATCTGAGTTATGATGATTCCTTGACAAATTAGGGTAATTAGAGAATTGTCATGTAATTTTCCATGTTTCTTTACAGGAACTGGCTATCGGAACCAGTTATCTTGTTTTATTCTTATACTGTTTTCTTACTCCCATCTAATGTGAAGCCAGAGGGCACTGTTTTTCATACAATACAAAACGTGCTGCTATTTCAACTTTGGATGAAGGTCTCTCATGGATTCACAGTACTCTCAGTGTAGTGAAAACTTTGGATTATGGTTTTTAATATACATTTCCTCATGCAGAAAATCTACAAATGTTTTGACTCTAAATTAAATTAATCTCACCGAGTAGTCTGAGAGCCAAAAGTCTGCAATCAGCATGGCTCCTACTTCTTAGCTCAGCTTGGAAAGGTACAGGTTTCAGAGGCAGTGTAGTGTTAAGTAAAGCCACTGCCATGAAAACGTCTTGTTCAGCTTCTTTTTTTTTTTTTTTGACACTTTCTTTGTCCTAAGAAAAGTTACTGTTTTATAGAAAAGGAGCTCCTCTCTGAATGTTTCTTTAACTTTCATGGCTACACTAATTGCCTTCTGCTCAGGTTAATAGCAGGACTGTAGAAATTAGGCTGGACCTCCCTCAGCTGTCTTTGGAGTGTTAACGTGGCTCTGAAATCGACCCTTTTCCCCCTAAGCTCCCAGCCTAAATCTTACTCTTAACCTCTTGTTTTCCCTTTCTATTCCACCTTTCTCTCTGTATTTCTATCTGTTATTCTACCTCTACTTCTAATTTGTATTACCTTAGTTATCCCATGTCAATAAATTAAGACTATATGAGAATATTTTAGTTAACCACAGCCTAAGCAAACGAAAAAGCTCTTCTTTTAACTGGCATTGTTTATGCAAAACCGCTAATCTGTGAGGGCAATTTACTTGAATGTGTTCTAAATTCCTGCTGGAGCACTTCCTAATGTGAAGTGTGAGGGGGAGAGGAGCAGGATTCCTGCTTTCACACCTGGTGTGGAGAAGTGTTCCTCTTACTGTGTAGTAGCCCTGGTGCCTGTAATACACAGCATCCTTACAATAAATAGATACCATCTGTGCCTGGGAAATGCCTCTACTTCTACACTTGGACTAGCCACAGAAGCCTTCATTTATTCCTTTGGATGTTTCTGCTTTGCTTCCATTGTCTGTTGTTACCAGAGCTGCTTCGAGGAGCTCAGAAAAAGCAGTGAGGGGTTGCACTGAGGGCACGGGAGTCGGAGTGGGGAAGACCAGTTTGGAGCCATTTTTGCACATACCCCCCCTGAAGGGACCTGATTCACAGAGAATCACAGTCCTGTGTAACAAACGGCAAGGTTAAAAAGTCAAGAGACTGTTAACAAAGGCTGTGTTTCAGTGACTTATTTTCTAAATATTATCCCAGATTCTGATGTTGTTTCGTGTCTCAGCTGAAATTGCAGAAGTGTTGTGAGGGTTGTTTGGCCTGTGTCAGGCTGTGAGTCATGGAGCTGGCTGTGTCTGGGCTGTGAACTGTGGGGGGGACTTAAGGCAGGGCTATATTTAGGATTATCAACTGATGTCAAACCATGGAGCGCTGCTAAACAACGCTCTTAAAGTGGCAGCACTGGATAGTTCAGGCTCAAAGTTTAGATTGCTTGTAGTGCTTTTTGATTTAGTAAATAGTTGGGAAAGCTGATATTTACTAGAAGTATTCTGCAAACCAAGCAGTGTAAGTTTCAACTCCATTTATATTTAGCTAATAAAAACTATTGTAATTTCATGGTCAGAGTGGTAGGATTTGAAAAGAGCAAGCCTATATAGTACTTCTGGTTTTACATGTTTCAGAAACTGAATAAGTGAGAACATTATGTATAAAGAATTGTTAAATTCCAGTCATAGACAAGAAATAATATTTGAAGGGCTGTTAACATTGAGTTTGTCTTAAGATGCAGAAAACCCGCTCACCTTACTTGATTGTATTTAAAATTTTGTAATTAATGCCTGGAACCAAATTTAGATACCTTTTTGCGTCTAATTTAGACTAAAAGAAGTAGGGTTCTTTTCTAAACTTTCTTGCTCATTACTACCTAATTGCCTCCAGTGAGATCTATTATGTATAAGGGCAAAATTCAAGAGTGATTTTGAAAAATTAAAAGTTCCATTTTCCAAGGCTGCTTCTCTGTCGTGACTGTCATGGACTGTAGCTAATGTTTTTTGTGGGGTTTTACATTTCGTAACCTTCCTTTTGCATGCATGTTTTGGTAGATAATTAACCTAATTTGGGGGAGAGAATTTTCTATTGCAGTCTTTGCTTCTGGTCCTTGTCTGTGTGAAAACAGTGAGATTGCAGTAGAAAAACTGCACTGGGTGTAAGGACCCCAGCTGTGATGTGAATCAAAGATTTTGTGACAGAATAGAGGTAATTTCTGTCATCCTGATAAATTTGAAGTCGGGAAGTTTTTCTAAGACTCTTGATGTTGGTTTAAGAGCACTATTATTGACTTGAATGTCGCCAGATCTGTGCTGAGATAGTGTACTGATGGGAAAATAGAAAAACTCCACTCTGGGTGTGTAAGTTTCACAGTTGTTTAAGTTAATGTGTGGGACATAAGTCAGTTTATCTGTTACTGACATTTTAAACTTCAGTGAAATGCCAGCTTTGATACAAGTCTGTTTCAGTGACTAACTGCATTTCTGAATCATAATATTGAACAACTAATACTCGTCTAAAGGCTTGATGTTTTCCAAGTGTCATATGTTAAGATTTGTACAGTATTGAAGTATTGGGTCACCAGCTGGTGTGAGCTGCATGGCTGTGAACTCATTACTGTAAATGAAAATGCAGCCTGCTGGTAGTTCTTGTTCCATCAGTTACTGCACTTACACAAAGACATTCATGTCCATTCCCCACTCTTTAGCCTGCTGGAGCTGATGAGGACCGGGCAGTTGAAAGCACACATGATTGAGAAGCTCTCAAAACAGGATGTAAAATGTCTGGAATCCTGATGGTTATATTTTTTGGAGCTTTTGCACAAAAGAATAATTGTTTTGTGATGTTCAAAGAGAAAGTTCTCTGAGCAGTGTTACTAACAAAGCCTGGATTCCTGTGGACTGATGTCCTTAAAATCCTCAGCTCCCCTCTCTGCTGCAGTTGTGTCCCAGTTGGCCGCCGGGATGCGCGTGCTGGTCGCCAGGCAGCTGCTCCAGGCGGGAGATATAATGATCATGTTTTGCCTGCCCTTTCTTCAGTGAGATCACCAATTTTGGTCTCCCTTCAGTACTTAGCCAATGATTTTACATAACTTGTGGAAACTTAATTACACCTGAACCCTCTGCTCTCTCTCGCTGGTGAATTTAGTGTAAGTTGACCACATGTTTAAAAGTTGTTGAGGGGAGCCTGTGTGATTACAGGAGTTGCGTTTACTTTGGAAATGGGACTAAAAACATACTCCATTTTTAACAGATTCTTTTGTGTCCGCAGTGCCATCAGGAAGTATGACATACTGTGTTGAAAGCCTTGCCTCTCAACCAAAAAGAGTCATTTCAGTGCTCAGGCATTTTTAGCAGAAATGCCTCTCATTTTTAGTGAAAAAGGTTTATCTATCTGGAGCTCTTCCAAAGTGTTTAAAGCTGATACAGAGCAGTGGCAAATGGCCATGTTTCTTCTGTTCAGAAAAGCAGCTGACTTTTTTTTTTTTTTGGTGTGTTTTAAGGTTTTGCTTTGTCTTGAAGCAGCAGCCAAGCCACTGCTGTTGCTTGTGGGTGACACTGGATACCTCATCTGTGGGCTCTGCTGCTTAGGCAGCACAATGACAGCCAGCCTGGCCTCCTTTGGGAGGGCACAGAGGTGGGGCATGGACACAAATGAACTTTTTTCACAACCTAGAGGTGTTAGCTGCTCCATCTACATAGATGGGAAAGAGGGAAAAGGTCTCTCAAATAGTTTTTGGAGATGCTGGTTGTTAAACCTGGCGTTGTGGTTGGTGCCATCGTGCCATTGGGGTTTCACTAGGATTAACATGTTGAGTTGCCTGTTCTTGGACAAAATGTCAGAAGTTGCCTCTTAATGGGTTGATAGTTGAGGGAGTGCAAATTGGGCGAGAGGGAAAGTTACTTTTTATTAGATTAGTTTTACTCTATTTATTTAGTATCCTCAATTGTCTCAGCCAGAAGTCTGACAAATGCTGGTGCTGGGGAGCCAGAAGTGGAGTCAGGTTTGGTTTTTTAGGGGACAGCTGGCTGTAGGTCATGCCAGCTGTATTTGAGATGGTGTTCTCAGATTGCCTTTTGGGATGGGGTCTCTTTTCTTTTTATCCTTGAATGCAAATGAATTGATCAGTGACTGGTGATATTCCTGTAAGAAAGGGAATTAAAACACAGGGTTTTCCAGATGTGGGGGTGTTAAAGCTCCAAGCTCCCTCCCTGGAATCTTTTGTCACTGTGAAGCTCGCAACTGTTTGTACCAAATGAAGACAGCAGTGTTGGGGATGTTCTCAATGCATATAGACTCATGTGATGTAAATAAAATTAAATCTTATTAGTTGTTTTGTGGGGTTTTGGGTTTTTTAGCAACAAGGTATTAAAAATCAAGATTAGTTCTATTTAATATCTTCATTTTAAAATAGAGGAATGTTTTAAAGCTCAGTTTAATGATGTGGTCCTCTGCACTAGTCCTAAGAATTCTCATACCTTTGGAATGATCTGTGTATTTCTTTCCCATTTTTTTCTTGTCCTAGAGCTAATGGAAGTTAGTATGTTGCAATATTTTAGGAAGTCAAAATTATGCAGACTGCAAATTACAGTAATGACTCTCGATGATACATTAACTGAAGTAATCAGAAATTAGGGCAAAAATTACAGTCTTCTTTCCTTTGGGGGAAAAAGGTTTGGAGGGATAAGGAGGATAAATAGCATTCCTAGTTTTAGGGGTTTTTTGCATTTTAAATATATGTGATTTTGGTATGCTTAGTTTACTCAGAGGCAGACTGGCAGTACTACTTAAAGTGAAGCTGACTTTTAAAATCCATTAGTTAAATATAATTTTATGGAAAAATAAGAATTATTTTCAATCTGAGGTCAGTATTAATGGCTCCGTAACAAGTTTTCATGTGGCAGCAACTTTTTTCATTCTTTTTTTTACAATTTGAATGCATTTTCTGTTTATTTTTAATTAGTTTAGCTATTAAACTGGAGCCTGTGAAAATAACTCATTATCAATAACTTCCTAGGCTGCTGATATAACAAGTGTATTTAAGACATCCCTGTTCCCTCTAATGCCATCTGTTTTACACTCATTATGTCAAATAGTCCAAATCTGAGACATTTGAAAGGTGCTTTATTTGGTTAGATTCCTTCTGATTAATTATTTCCTAAAATATTATTGCTTGTGTAACTATAAATGAGCTGCTTAAAGGTTTTAGCTTGAAGTGAAATTTTATATTCTTCTTTATCCATCTTGAAAATTACTGTATTTAAAGTAAACATCAATTTCTGTATAATGCAGACTGAAATAGTCCATTATTCATGGTGCTTTGGAAGACTCTAAGCCGTATTTCCCAAGGCAGCAAAATCAGGCAGCATAAATCACTTATTGACACGTGTTGGGGGGTGGGGAGGTTGCCCTTAAAAGAGAGCATTAGGCATTGGGTCAGGTCTTGGAAAATTGAATTTTAATTAGTTACTTGCATGTCTTACAAGTTAACAGGATAAATGGTCAGTGGCTCAGGCATTTCCCCCAGGATATTGTACACATTTGGTAGTCAGTGTGCTGCTTCTGCCTGTGCTAGCTGGAATATCCTCATAACTGTTTAGTCTGTATTTGCATTTATCTATTTATGTATTAAATGATGAAGGCCTTATGTTCTTTCTTTAAGTAATGAAATATAAATTACATATATTGGGATTCTACAGTTCAACATAAATCAGCACATGGATGGACGAAATTTAATGAGCTTTTGAACTAACTGCCATTGTCCTTTGTAATGGACACTTTTAGCAGTAGATTTTAAATTCCCCATGTACCTGGGATATGTGATGCAGGATTTATAGGAATATGTTCATGTAGCTTTTCCTAGGCAAACATGACAAAACTTCCAAGACTTCTACAGATCAAAATTAATTCTTTGCAGGATCAGTGCCTGAAGGCTTAATTAATTTTAACATCTTATAATTGATTCTGGGAGGTAACAGATGATAGTTATATTTTGCAATCTTCTTAAATCTACTGTTTAAGAAAACTGTATATACATGAAGTCTGCCCATTTTCAGGAGACATTACTAGAACTGAATACAGCCTAAAATGGCGTTTGCTCTTTGGGTGGTTTGTATCTATGCTATAACTAGTCTGATTTATGAAGAAATCATTTGATGTTATTGATCTGTTAGCTGAGATTAGTTATTTTGCTCTGTTACGGGAAGCATTTGATCAGGAAATTAGAAAGAATTAAGTTTTCTATTGTCCTGAAACCCCTAATGAATTTTAGATCTTTGTTCATTTGCGTCTTGCCTCTAGTACTCTCATAAAAATAGTAAAATACTGTATGGGGGTTTATGTCTTCCCATTTTCTACTTAGAAGTAAATACTGAACTTTGCTACATGTTCAAGCAGAAAGGCTTTGCCTCCATCTCCTTTCTTTTAATGTTAAACAGTTTTCATGCTCAGTCGGATAGAGCACAACTGATTCCATGCTTCCCTTCTCAGCCTCAGGCTGCTGCCTCCCTCTGCTCTGCCTTCTGAACATCCATACCTTCCAATGTAGGTGAAATATTTCAAAAAAATGTTGAAATAAATAGAGAAGTGATTGTTTTGATTAATACTTCTGATATCTGTTATCTTCATGGTCCCATAACATGCAGTCCTCTTTTAAGAGATTTCTGGAACTGAGTATGTCTGCACAGCTAATGTTTTGATGGTGGTCCTGCAAAAGATTGTTCTACTTTTTTCTAATGTAACTAGCCAGAGAAGTTGTTTTTTAAATAACTTTGTCTCCTTTTTAAAGTCCAAAATAGCAGTATCAAATGTGTCTTTGCTAGGTGACTGCTAGATTTGTGTTTTTCTTCTGCTAGCTTGAGGGAAGAAATTTGGATCTTTTGGTATATGTTCCTTTTACAAACGTAGATATTCATATCAAGCCTAAGTCTAAAGTATTTTACCAAACACTTCAATGTTTTCTTGAAGTTTTGTTGATGGATGAGAGTGTTATTGTTGGGGGTTTAGGTGTTTTAAGTTTTTTTTGTTTAATAGTTTTCTCATTTTACCAGTAGGAAGCAGCAGTGGATGGCCAACATGTGTGAACAATGCAGGGAGGCCTCCAGAGCTACACCTGAAACATTTCTCATCTTCTCAGAAAGATACATAGAGTCTTCAGAGAGTGTAGCTAAAGCTATGTTGACTAGAAGGCTTTCTTTTTTCTTAGAGGATTGCTGGGCAATTTTTTTCCCTGCACAGGATGCTTCATAGGAATTCAGCTGATCTGTTTTCCAGTACAACATGCAATTTCATTTGTTTATTTATAGAAGCGCATTTACTATTACTAAATAAAAACCCTCAACAACAAATCAGCCTTTCAAAAGACTTGTAGATTGTCAAAGTAAATATTTTGAAAAACTATTCCTGAATTCCATGTGTTTGGGACAGCAACCATTCTGAACTGGTGCTGAAGTTCTTGTAGTAATTAAAAAAAAAATTAAGTAAATTCAGATGTGTTGCTGTCGGGTCAAATTAAAATAATCTATTTAAAGTAATTATAAATCTAAAATTTGGTTTGTGTTTCAGAAGCCCTTGCAGAGTTTTGTATGGCACTAAATGCTTCCCACATGCAGTAATGGAAGCATTAATTTGACATACAAGCTGTAACTGAAGTGAGTTCCAGTGCCTATGTGGTCGCATTGCACAGAGATCTGTCCACATATTTACTGTTGTTCAGCATTGCTGCTTTCAAGCGATGTCAAGTTGAGCTGGTGTGTGGAAAGGAATTGTTATGTGTGGGCTAAGGCAAAATATATTACATATATACTGCTGAGGACAGCTACTGACCATTTTATAAAACCACAAAAGTTCAGTGCCTTTATCAAGAATGCTTTGCAGTTAAAAGGTTAAAGTAGTTTTAATTGGAATAAAGATTTTTTTCCCCTTATTTCTTTTTTTTTCCATGGAGCTACAAGTGCATTGATTTCATAATACATAAAGATAGATGTGGGCCTGTTACAGATCTAAGTATGAAATTCCTAGGTTTCTGTGCTAAAATGACACTTAAACATAAATGTTGAAAAATTGGAATAATTTTCTTCAGTCTAAGCTCCAAAAATTAGTATGGCATGATAAATGAAATAATTGTGTACTGTAAGAAGAACATGATTATTTGAAATACTTTCATCTTCTGTAGTTATTGGTCTCATTAAACAGCTTAAGGAAATCAATATTTCATTTTGGCTACGACAGTTTGTAAATCCAGAAGCCAGATTTGGAATGTTAACAGATTTTGGTTTAATTCTGTTTACTTTAAAGTAAATTTGTATTTTAGCAAGCAAATTTCTGACTCAGCTTTGATGTCAGCTTTGTCACACAGATTGATTGCAGGTAGATCTCAAGCCATTCACTGTAACATTTTAAAGATTTTTTTTTTTAAGGATTTTTTTTTTTTTACAATTTCCTTGAGGTTGTTTGTAGTCTCATCTGAAGAAGTATAGGAATGTTCATAATTAGAATTGTCAGCTCAATCAACACTTAGGGAAATGTGTGTTATGGTGCAGTCTGAGGGCCTAATGAAATATATGGTATTTTTTCCCAAAGATACTCAGCAGAAGATAAATGATGCTGGTTTACTCATTATGTGTGTTTGCAATCCTTCTAGAAACTATAATCTAGTAAGAGGATATTTTAGTGGAACTTGCTCTTAGACTGTATTCTTGCTCTCCTTGCAGCTCTGGGAGCAGACAGCTTTGTTCTTTGAACTGCT
Organism: Anomalospiza imberbis; assembly: GCF_031753505.1. Taxonomy (NCBI): domain Eukaryota; kingdom Metazoa; phylum Chordata; class Aves; order Passeriformes; family Viduidae; genus Anomalospiza; species Anomalospiza imberbis. The sequence goes on along the minus strand of NC_089693.1, from coordinate 9,224,389 downwards.
GTTTTTTTCCTGAAAGAACTCAGTGGGGTGCTCCAGCACTGCTTCATCTTTCACTTCCTGAAGATTCAGTAGTAAAGTACTGAGTTGTATCTCGTGTCAAAAGCTGCTCTTTGCATTCAGTGTCTTACCACAATTGTGCCCCTTGGGAGAGGGAGTTTTGTTGTAGCGTTATTTGTAATATGGCTGCGTTTACTCCCATCTGATCAGAAAGTTAGGCTCAATTTCCCCTCAACTGCTGTGAACCGAAAAGTAAAATTTTATAATAAAATTACACCTGAACACCTTGGTGTTGAGAAACTGAATTCATGTTAATCTCCAGTGCATACTCAGGTAGAACTTGTGTTTTTGAAACTCAGGAAGAAACTGGGACAAATGATTCTACAGTCTATTGGATACTGGTGATTTTTAGAGATTCAGCTCAAGGAAAAAAAAATGGGAAATCAGAAAAAGAAAATGTTTAATTAACGTTTCTGTAAAATGATTGGAACTGAGAGCAGCTGAAACCATGCAGGTACCTTACAATATTCATTTTTCCATACAAACCATTTCACTTGCCTAGAAAAAAGTAAGAATTGAGGGGGAAGTGCACAATTAGAGATGAGGAGGCTCACCAGCAATCTGTGCTAACATGTGGTGTGTATTATGGAAAAAGTTGATGAAATCTCAACTAGAATGTGGTCTGTGTCTTGACTCACATTCCCTTCTCTTCTAGAAACAGTTTCTAATATAGAAAGGTCAAATTCTGCCCTCAAATGTCTCTCTGGAGTGCACATGAGACACAAGAGAAACATGCTTAAAATCTGAGGTGATAAATGTATAATACAAGTTACTCTTAAGCCATAGTAGCTACTTGTCCCTACAGTTGCAGTCATATAATCTCAGTGATTAGTAAAACCTTTTCAGACTCCTCAAATGTAAAAGGCATACTATTGAAACTGAGCTTAATCCTACCAAAAGCCACTTTTTCCTTACAAAATCCCTCCTTTCCTTTTTTTTTTTTCTTAAATTAGAGAGAGTAATGAAAGGCTGGAGGCTGATGCTTAAAGATTATCTGGCTACAGTGAACCAATGTTAGTCACCCTATAGGTACCAATGTGCTAATGGTATAATGTTTTGTAGTCTTGAGCTACATACTCTGAAAAGGAGAATTATTTGCATAGATTTGAGGAAGAATGATGATTGATATGGAAGCATTTTCCTTGATTTTTTTATTATTTTGATATTATTTGGCAAATATAGTTTGTTCTTCTTAGTTTGTTTTGGTTGGCCTTTAGCCTATTTACTTGAAGAATGAACTGTAAACATCTAGAGCCAATCATACTTCTAAGGTGGATTTGTGAATTTGTTTTCTCATACATATTTTTTAAATCACTTCCTAAAGATGTTTCTTTTAAAATGTCTCTCACAGAGCATAATAGAATTATTTGTATTACTGCTCAAAGAAAATTATAGAGGTGTCATTGTGTTTGTACAATCCTGTTGAAACAACAGGCACATGCTCACTTTGAGATTGTGAGCAGACTGTGTAGATTTACAAAAGTTTGGCTCACACATACATAATTCCCATGAATTATGGAGGAGCTTGCATGGTCTTCACTGATCCAAAGTGAAGTGCATGGAGCATTTAAACCAGGAGGCTTTACATATTGTAAGGTCCTAATCTTTCTAAGGAGGTATCATTGATAAGAAATGATAGATTTCAGTGGAGACAGAGCCTTACTGGGAAGATTAACATCAGCTCTCTGCTTTACTTAGTTCCTTACCGTGTTAGTCCAAAGCCTGACAAGTCTCCATTCCGAAGCAGCCCGGGATTCTTAAGCGGTGATATCATCAGTGAGAGAAGATAAAGATCGACTGAACTAATGTGCTGAGGCTAGTAACAATGTGGCAGAAGTTAAAATTTAAACAGCTTTCATTCTTCTTTGTTTGATTTTTCACACTGCAAACTAAATTATTCCCTTATCTGATTGAAAAACTTTAGCATGGTGGTGTCTGCCTCTTTTTTTTTTTTTTTTTTTTTTTTGCAACTTGAAAGAACGTTAAATGCCTAAATCTTTCTACATCAAGAGAAACTAATTACATATACCTTGAAGTTGATCTTTTATGTGTTCAGATCTTTATAGCTGAATTGAGCTGGAAAAGCATACTTTAAAGGCAGCAAAATTATTGTGTAAGGTGTAGTGGTTACCAGCAAGACGTAGAAGTGAAAAGTAAATTGAGACTTGTCTTAAAACTCCTACTCCTTTTGAAAATATCAGTCATGATTTTCTTATCTCTTTTTACCGTTTAGCTTCTATCATATGCTAATATCTGGTGATAAAGGTAGGTATATACTTGATTTAGTATGCTTATCTTCTAGGGCAAGTCAGAGAAGGGACTCAATAAAAGAAGAACCATTGTACATCTCATATTTCACCACCTCTGTTATAATTCTCCCTGAACCATCATTTGGTCTACTTTTAAAAGCACAAACCACCAACCTCTTATAGTCTTGGTGTTATCTCACAGGCTTTTTTAAGGCTTAATTTTTGAGTGATTTTTCTAAGACCTCTCAAGTAGCATATTGATACACATCTGAGATCTGTGATCTCAAGTAGTATGTGCAAATTTCAGTGGTCTGGACAATAACCGAGTTTAAGATTTATGTATCATCATAATTAGTGGAATTCTTCCATTGGTATGTCATGTGGTACTTTGGAATTAGTTATGTTGCATGTTCCTCTAAAATTATTCAGAAAACACATTAGCAGTTACTTAGTAATCACAGTATGCAAAAACAGTATCCAAGAATCTTCATCGATTTTTTTCCAACATTTGTTTATAAGACTTTTTAAATTAAATAGATTCAACATGACTGGACACAGCTCTCTGATAGCTCACACTCTTCAGCAATTAAAACACTCGGGTTGTAAGCCTAACAGATTTTGATGAAAACTGACTGTTTTTTATTTTTAGTGTATTACTGATGCCAGACTCTTATATTTCATGTATTTTTGCCTTCAAATGTGAAACAGAAGAGCAAAAAGCTTCAACTTTTCTTTATGACAGTAAAAGTACAGGAACGTGTTAAGAATAGAGTGAGTCTGTCTGAAGTAAGATTTTGTAACTTTATTTCTCTGGTTCACATTACACTGTGCAAAGAAGCTGTTCGCCTCCCATTCTAAATCATTTTCATTTTACCAGCTGGAGAAGATCATAATAAAATGGACCCATCCCTTTTCTCAGTCCCTGGTGGTGATGATGATCTAGCATTTGTTTTTCATTCAAACCACATGTTGAATAAGTGAAAAAGAGGAAATACATGCTGGTCATAGGTCAGGTGCAACACAGAGTTTATACAGATTTATTTTCTTTGTAGCATCTGCAATTCTGCATTTAAAGCCATTGAATGTTGTTCTGCTTCCAGTTATTTTGAGGCAGGTTTTCTTATATAATGACATTTTGGGTTTTGGATTACCCTGCTGGCTAGGCATCCAGCCTGAGAGCTGTAGGAACAGCCTGAATCTGCAGCAGAACTCGAACTCCAGAGCTCAAACTCCTGCATGATCTCATAGGGTGGAAGCTGACCCTCTTTGTTTCTGGCCTTAAATGAAGAAAGCTAAGCCAAAAAAATTTAAAAAAAAACCTGGAAAAAATATTAGGGTGAGAATGGGGAGTTGGGGTGAAGAACTCCCTGGGCATGTAGGAGAGAATAAGGAGGAAGGAGCATAAATATACTGCAGTCTACAATGTGAATTTAATTTTTAAGGAGATACAGATTATGAACTGAAGGTTTCAGTTTTCTCATAGCATTACAAGTTACATGCTCATTTAATTTATACTCCATTAGAACTGCAAAGCTCATTGCTTATGATTGAAGGAGCATCAGGAAAAGTGATTGTATAAATTGATATCAGCTTTATTTGTTGTCTTTATTATTCACACACTTCTAGTCATGTTTTAATAGCTTTGTCTAAATTATGAATGATGTGCAGTTGGTTAGGAATTTGAAGGCAATAATTTCACATTCTCTTAAATGTGCCAGCCAGCCAAAACTCAGTATGCATTTACAGCAGCTATTTTGCAGATTTATAGCTAATATTTTTTTCTATATTTTCTCTTATCACTACAATTTAATCTCACTTTTCTTCAACTTGTCAGCATTATAATGTATAATAGAATGAGAATTAATAGCTTACAATGGGATGAATTCATTCTTACAAGAATCAAGTTGGACAAAAAGTGAATCCCAAATGGGCATGAGGGGGTGAGAAGGGAAAAAAAAGCATTCTTCACAATAATAATAATAATGAAACACTGGAGGAGGTTGCCAGCAGAGGCTGTGCAGCCTCTAGTGTGAAAACGTTGTGAAGAAGGTCCTGAGCAACTTGATCTAGTTGTGAAGTTTGCTCTGCTTTGGCCTAGATGTTGGACTGGATGACCATTGCAGGCCTCGTGCAATCTAAATTTTTCTAAATTTAAACCACCAGAATTAAATGTGAGCTGTACAAATGCTTGGACATATTAGAAGGGAAAAAATTCCTCATGTCCTTTCTGTTCTTCAGAGCTATAAACATGCCTTTTAAAATACTGAGGAAATGCAATGGGAACTGTGAGACTAAATATCAAATGTCACACCAGAAACTTAAGAACCCAGTTTATGGACAAGTGTCTTAACAGATACTTTATATGAACAGTGAAGAATTCTTGAATCCTCCTTTTGTAATTAGAATTACTTCACCTGTTTTAACTTAATGGTCATGTTTTTAGTCTCATTTAATATGACAGTTGGTGATCTTTTTTTGTTGTTTTGCCTTTTTTTCCCTAAATATCTATTAGGAATAGGAGGCCTGCAAGATTTTGTGCTGAAGTCTGCAACACTGTCAACATCACCTGCTTGTCCACCATTTACACCTCTCAACTTCGAAGCTACCCCGATTGTGCGAGTAGCAGTTGAACCCAAACATCCAAGTAAGCTTCCAGGAGAATGGGGATGGTAACACCAGCTCAGTATGGCAGCAGTGCAGCTTCCAGCCCACAGTAATTTGGCTAGTTTATGAGGTTGCCAGTGAATCAGAGACTTGCCCAATATAAAATAAACCTGTAGGTTGCCCGGAGGGCAGTGTGAGTTGTTCTGGCTGCCTCGCTCCTGTCTCGGTAGGTGAGGAGACACAGGAGAAGCTGTTGTGCCCTTTTGTGACAGCTGTTCACAAGTCAGACACTGCATGGGCTAACAGTTCAGTGAAGGTGAGCAGATCTGTGGGTTCTGTCTGCTGCCCTTCTGCTATGGATGTCAGTAAGCTTGTAGTACTGCTTCTCCTTGATGCCCTCACCCCACTTCCTGCAAAACAGAGTGGGATATCTCTGACTTTATTTGAATTTCAGCCCAATTTCCATTTGTTGTGGTGGTGTTGGTAGAACCAAAATAACTGGCTTTATGTTCAGTTGCACAATACTCTAACACTGAGATTACATGTTTTTTTATAGAGCTGTTGGACAGCTTGGTAGCTCTTTGTTTCATGTGTTTGAGTAACAGATAATCATATATTGTACATCCTACGTTTGTTAAAGCAGTTCTGAAAGTATTGGAAATTGTGGGTTCTGCATATTGTAGCATTAAATTCAAAATATTAAAGGAATGTAATTCTAGAACTACTGACCAGTCTGGGGGTAATTTTTGTTCCTTAAGAAATGAAGCTGGATCATTCTTGCACCATTACTTAGTTTCTCCTCCTCAGTAACTTCTGAGTTTATAATCTGAACTAAATTTTTTAGGGGGACAAAAGCCTGAAAGGTGGTTATACGTGCAGAAGTTTCCTGAAAATCTACTGTTGCTCACAATAACAGGAAGACAAGCAAAATGTGGCCACTGCAGTTGCCCAGAGAGCTGTGTGTAGTCTTGAGGTGGTCCTCACACATTGTCACATGTGTGCATTGCACTGCCACATCAGACCTGCTTCACAACTGCATCTGCTTATGTTGAAAAATGACTCATATAAATTATTTCCCTATGTACATTTTATAAAATTACTGCATGTCTTCACACTCAAGTCAAAATCTTCCTGTATGCCTGCCATAAACTCGGAAAGAAAAAAAAAAAGTACTCATCACTCTGTGAGCTTAAATGCAAAGACAAAGTTGAAAGTCTTTGTTCAGCTCTGTTGGCCATGTGAAATAATACTGCAGTTTTTCCACTTTTGGTTTATTTTTTTATTTTTCAAGGATATTTTTCTATTACACACTTACGAGCTCAGCAGTAAATAAACAGTATCATACTTCTTTTAATAGTCTCCAAGTGAATGACAACTTTAATGTCACTCTTCCTTCTGAATATGAATATACATTCCTGGAAACCCCTGGGGTATTCTCTACTGCCTGTGTAAAATAAAAAAAAAAAAGAATTCATAATTAATTTCTTTAAATTGTGTTCATTATGAAAGGCTGCTGACATGAGGTGTTTATGTGTAGCTTTGATGTAATCTAGCCAAATTTGACTCAGCTGTGCTTGTTCATTCTCCATTAACTTTAAGACAGCTCATTTTAAACACCTTCATATTAGGGACAGCTGTGATTTGTTTCACTGAAATGCTCTCACATTCCTGATTTTTCCTCTTTTCAGATTTTAATTACTTTAAAGCTTTCTAGTGGCTTACAGCTACTTCAAAATCCTTCCTGTGCTTTATATGCAGTTATCCCTTCTAAGTAACCCATATAGAATACTTCTATTTTAGTAAAGTTAATATTATTATTTATTTGGAGCATTTTTAAGCATTAGCAATTTAGAAGTTGCTTCACTTAGTTATTAAAAATTGCAAGGAAATGGAATTATTTACTGACAGATTACTTTTAAAAGTTGTAGTAGATAAGAGAGGTTATAATTCGATAATTTGTAAAAATGAGGAGTGAAGTCCTGAAATTTTTAATCACTTAATTCCAGTAAAATTCAGGGTTTTATTGGGTGTGAGTTGTTCATAAGCTGTATCTGAAGTTAATTGTGTATAGGAAGCAACATAGCACAGTCATAGTCAATAGGTGACTTGTTCTGAATAGGTGACTGAACCTGCTGTAAAGCTGTGTAAACAAAAAATGTGCAATCCATTGAAGTGTGGTGTTATATGGTTATATTTGTATGATGTGAATTTTGTCATCAGTACATAAATTGTTGGTGACAAATGCTGAGTGCAGCTTATGTTTTCAGTTGGTGCTCTTAAACCACGCTGCTCTCTGTGACTCATAAGCAGAAAATTGCCCACTGAAAGTTTTTGTGTATTCCTAAAATACCTATTTGTGTTCAGGCTTCCATAAAAATGAGTGTTACTACTTCTCAGTTTAAGTCTATCCTATTTTGGTTATTTCTTTCCCAGTATTCCTTTGTTAATAATACCTTGTTTTGCCAGGTGATATGCCTCAGCTCGTCAGAGGGATGAAACTTTTAAACCAAGCTGATCCATGTGTGGAAGTTTTGATCCAGGAGACAGGAGAACATGTGCTGGTGACAGCAGGAGAAGTTCATCTTCAGCGCTGCTTGGATGACCTGAAAGAAAGGTTAGAGGGGCAAGGAGGAAGAAATATTTTTAGTTCAGTAGGTGTCTGTTGTATTTCTCTGTCAGATGGGTATCTTTGATTTATATTCTGGTAAAATACAGCTTTATCCACAAACAGTTTTTACCACTGAGTCATAAATGTACCTTTTTGGAGCTATAAAATTATCTGCAGTTTGACAAAAGGCAGTAGTTTATCACTTCTATACATCTAACACAGACTTGGGGCACTTCCTAGAAATTACAAATTGCAGTACTTTCAGGAGTCTAATTAAGAACGTAATGTGGCATTTATACAAAATAAAAACTGAGGAGAATAATGTCTTATAAGTGAACTCTGAAAAATCATAAAGCACCAAGACCAAAATTGTATGTGCACACTCTATCCTGTGCCTTCTCTCACTGATTCTTTTTGCAAATGTTGATCTGTTCTCATTCATGAGTAGTATTTTTTGCAAGCACACATGCACATATTTAGTATCCTCTAATGTTTCATCAGATGGCAGAAGAACAGATGTCTGAAACAATCCCTTCCTGTAACTTCATTTACTAAAACATTTCTGATGCTTCTGCCGCATACATTTACTGGCATTTTCTTCCTAAACCAAAGAACAAACCTGATGAGTGGTTGAATGTTTGTTTTACTGCACCCATACTCCTTTTAGTTAATATCACAGAACTGTAGTTTCTTATGAAAATTAGGCTGGATCGCTTGTAAAACTGGATGTATGTTTTAATGGTTATTCTCATTACAATTTAGTGCAATGTATTTTTACTGCTTCTAAAAATATAATATTATTTATTGATACATTTTGCTCAAATGTAATGCGTTTAAGCAAAACTGGTTGTGCCTATCTTTAGTTGCAGTTTGCATAGCAAGATTGTATTATTGGCAATGGTCCAAATATGAAAAAAAGAAAGTTAAAATAATACTCCATGACAGGGTAATAGGATTATAGTGAGCAGCCAGTAGGACTGACTTACATTTATGTACATTTGCATCACTAAACCTCTGTTTCAGGTACATGATTTTGGAGGTTTTTATGAGTTGTCATCTAATTTGTCTTTTGCTAAGAGAATGATAGCCTGTGAAAAGTGACCTTTTTGTACTCCTGTGCTTGTGGCATTGTGAGCAGAAACAAGAAGCACCTGGACACACAGATGAACAGGGCTCCCACCATTGTCCTGCCTGACTGTGGTTCATGATTTCTCAGTTGAGTACCAGCTCCCAAAAGAAGTTGGGAGCAGGTGTGTTCACTATGGAGCTCATGCTCCTTCTAAATCTCAGGATGTGGCATATTTTAGTTGCCATCCCTCACACATCAGCTTGTGATGATACCTTGAGAGACTACCTAGAACAGAGGGTAGACAGTATTAAAGAAATAAAGTAGGTATTTACTGAAAAGGCCTTCAGAGGATACCCCTTGGGCAGTGCTAGAACCTGGCCAAGGCTACACCCAAGATGGACTCTGAGTCATGAGTTTTCACACTTTTGTAAGTTTTAGTCCATTTCCATATTGGAGTTAATTGTACAGTTACGGCTTCAGGTAATGCAATCCTCCCAGGCTGCTCTCCTCAACTTGCTGTTGTTTGTATTTTTTGGGCCTCAAGCTGCAACAGTGTCCTTGGTTCTCAGGCTGGCAAAGGATTGTTTTGTCTGACTAAACTGCGAGGAGAACTTGCTGACACTTTATATGAAGTTCAGAGTTACATGCTAATGCAGTACAGAATATGGAAAATATGAAAGCTAAAACTTAAGGCATCAGTGGGACAAGAATGGTCCCTTCCTTCTCTCCTCATTTTGTAGAAGAAAAACTCCAGAATGGCATTCTTGTCTTTCTCCATTCCTCATGGATTCTATGTTAATTCTGACAGTGGTAAACTGGCACTACTTAACTATTGAAGTGTGAAGAGGAGTTGTGCTCTGAAATGTTAGTTCTAATTAGCTCTCTTTGTTTCTGTATAAATCTTTAACTTTTTCTAGGTGCACATAATTTGGAAAAGCAAATTGTGAACTTGGGATCAAGACAGCATATAGTAGCCTTAAAATGTGACCCACAAGTTTTTCCTTCAAAATATTGGCAAAGGTTATTCCAGATGGTTGAGTCACACTTGTAGTAAGGGGGCAGGTCCTGATATTGGCATCTACCACAATAACATCAACTGGGTTTTGCAGATTTGATGCTTTTGGACTCGTTACAGCAGCTGGGGAGGTTCTGCTGAATTCAAACTACATTGCATTGTCAAGATTTTATTCAGACTTTTTCGAAGGCGCATATTTAATTTTAGCTTTCCCACTGTATTTAAAAAATTATGTTCAAGTGACACTTATTGTCAGAGATGTGGAGAGACATGGAAACAACTAAAAGATTAGTCATCTATGTTCATCTAAATTATTAAATATGGATGTTCTGCTTGATTTCACAAAATTTATATTTTTTCTTCCCAATTAGTTATTTTTGAATGGAGTAAGAAATTAGACCTTGTAACTTTCAACATTTTATTTTCTGCATTGTACAATAGAAATTTTTAGAATTTCTTTCGTAGGAGCATTGCAAATACTAAGCATGGGGGGATTAACGTAACCTTTTCAGAATGAGAAACAAGGAGAATTAAGGTAATGGTGACATGTGGGTGGGTTTGTTTTTGGTTTTTTGGTATAATGCAAATTATTGAAAGAACTGCAAAAGGGATAAATCTCATGGTTCTGAGTCCCATGGAAATAAATCTTACAATTGTATTTGCTTTTCTTCTGCAACTTTTTTTATCACTGCCAAAATTTACTGGAACATAGGAAATCTTGGTTAGTCCTTCTGTTGTCATTTAATGAACCTGCTCAGAACTCATGGATGGTTAAGAAGGATACACAGCTCTAATTTTTGAGTCTGTCAGATAATTAATAATTTCTCCTTTTTCCTTGCCGTCATTCACAACATTTGACATACCTAAAATGTTGCACCTGACTTTGAAGCATCACTTTATAGCATCAAGCTTTAATAATAGTGAGTATCAGGCAAAGCTCTGTTAAGCTTTCCCAGTGCTTCATCTTCTCTGGGCATGTCCCTGTGTGAGCAGATGTGCTGGCTCACACCACGAGTCCATCTCTGTACCCTGTCTGCGCAGTGTGGCCAACAGCAGGGACAGGAGGAGTAAAACTGGAGTAACTGTGATGCTTTCCCAGGCCTCTGTCATTTTCAGTCCAGGGCCCTTTGTGGTTTGGTTGTCAGTTAATCCTGGTCAGCCTTTCCCATATACCCCACGTGGTTTTGTAGGTCTCTGTTGCACCCTTGGAACATCTGAAGTCTTCTTGTGCTTGCGTTCCTTTGATCATCTTTATTCTTAGTTTTTTTCTAGTTCTGTTTCGTTTTAGGGCAGAGAACAGCACATACTTTCCAAGATGTGGGTGAACCAGTGATTTATGCAGAGGCATAGCAATGCTTTTGCTTTTATTTTCTTGAGTTCCTTTCCAAATATTTCTGAAGACATAAAAGGCAGTGCTTCTTTTTTGAACTACATAAAGTTTGGGTTTGAAATGCATTACCTAGTAATCTATGTTGCAATCAGATTTCTTCATGAACATCTGTTCCATGTTAAGGCCATCGCCCTCCCTCCCACCCCCAAGTTTGGAACTATGTTCAAAATTTTAAACTAATTCTTAAACTTCATTTTGCAGGTTTGCAAAGGTGCAGATCAGTGTATCTGCTCCTATTATACCCTTCCGAGAGACCATAACAAGACCTCCCAAAGTCGATATGGTGAATGAAGAAATAGGAAAACAGCAGAAAGTTGCTGTCATACACCAAACAAAAGAGGACCAAAATAAAATTCCTGAGGGAATTCAGGTTGATTCAGATGGGCTTGTTACAATTAATACTCCAAATAAACAAGCTACTCTCAGTGTGAGAGCAATGCCACTCCCTGAGGAGGTAACTCGACTTCTTGAAGAAAACAGTGACTTAATTCGAACTATGGAACAGCTCAACACATCTCTGAATGAAGATAAAAAAACACATGAGATAAATCAGAAGACTCTTGATAGAATCAAAGAATTCAAGCAAAAGTTGGAGAAAAGTCTTCAGGGAAGAAAGTGGAGAAATGCTGTTGATCAGATCTGGTCATTTGGACCACGGAAGTGTGGGCCTAATATTTTGTTACATAATTTTGGGGGCTATAAAAGATCTGTCTGGCAATGCCTTGGGAACTGTGTGAAAGAAGTAGGTAAATACAGAGACTTTGACAATAGCATAGTAAGTGGATTTCAGCTGGCTACGCTTTCAGGTCCCATGTGTGAAGAGCCTCTCATGGGTGTTTGTTTTTCAGTGGAAAAATGGGAAATAAATAAAGCTGGAGATACTCTGTCAAATAATAGGCGGGACTCAGAGGAACTTGGTACCACAGAACATCAGCAAAAGGAAGATAATACTCTAGCAAGCAGTTGCACTGATGAAGATACCAGTGCAAATGAACACCAGGACAGGAACCAAAGTGGCACAGACTCACCTGAGAAAATGAGTAAACACAAAGGAGAATTACCACTTGCAGATTGTTATGGCCCTTTCTCTGGGCAGCTGATTGCCACCATGAAGGAAGCCTGTCGTTATGCTTTGCAGGCAAAGCCACAGAGACTCATGGCAGCAATGTACACGTGTGAAATCATGGCTACTGCAGAAGTTTTAGGTAAGACTGGGAAAATAAACCTTTGCCAAGAATTTGCCTTCTGATTTCCAGGGTGAGGTTTTATAAATGAGACTGAATCAGAAGGTATAACTTCATTAAAGGTTTTGTCAGGAGTCTTTTAGAGTTCTCCTGTAGATTCTCCAATGACTTTCTAATGCCTGTAATATTTACACTGTTCTGAATGAGAATTCAGCATTCTTCTTGCTTATCTGAACCATAGGCATAAAGAACGATGCTGCACCTTTTTGAAGTGCAAGATACAAAATGTTGCCTTTCTATGAAGTTTTTGTAAGACCAGCTTCAGTACCCATGAGTATCAACACTGTGTCTTGTATTTAGCATAAGTTCCATGAAGAGAAGGGAAACCTCTCCTGTTTATTAAGGGAGTGCAAGATCTTAGCAAATGCCATATCAATTATTTATTTTAATACAATAATACAAAAATAAAATGAGGAAAAGGAATATTAAATTATTGTTGCAGTCCAGTTGGTAATTTTATGTTTTTAAGTAGCATCTGTATCCTTCTGCTATGCAAGTTGCTCAACCCAGTGCATGCCAAATGGTGTCACTAATATTACCTTACTACTTACACCTACTTAAACTTGTTTTTATGACCTACTTATAACACCACTCAACTGCATTTGTTCTTGGAGTTTTCCATGGGAGTTGCTTGCACACTGAATCTGACCCAAAGCACTGAGATTTTCTTTAAAATGGTCTTCCAATGCATTTAAGCTATTAGCAATTTTACTTTGACTGTAATAATCATGGCACAAATTACAGCATATCCCATGTACAATAATTAAATACTTGGTTACTTGTAAAAAAATCTCAGCTGTTGTGCACACAATCATACTGATAGCAGTCCAAAGACCAGAAATTACAGTTGTAATGAAAATAAATGCCTTTGAGTGAGAACTGTTATGTGCAGATGCATGATCCTGTTCTTTGCTGGAGGTACCCTGTAGTAGGGTGTGCTGCCATGGGCTTATGGGCACATTACCCTAAATATCACCTATGACAGGGAACTTTGGCATTTCAAACTCTTTTCTAATGTGTAAGATTACTAATAGCTGACAGAACTGGACTGTGTATTGTTCCATGTTGCTGTACCAGAAGCATATTGGCACAGTACTTCTGCATCTCTATATCAAGCTATAAGCAAGGTACCAATTTTTAAACCTCAAAAACACTGTATAAATTGCTGTTTTCCAAACTACTCAGTACCCAAAAAGCATAATTGTTTACATTGAAGTAATAAACATGCATTGGCTTATTGTGCCATAAACCCAAATGGAAACATGGCTTTTTAATGCACACATATATATATATATTTAATGAGTGTAATTTAGGACTCAGACAGGCAAACGAATTAGTACAGTCTAATGAATGTGAATTGTGTTGTAATAGCCATGGGCATGCACTTAGTTCATTACAAATTCATGGGTTTAATTTTTATTGTGGAAACTTCAGCTAATAAATTGCATCCTCATTAGGAGGAGTGAAAAGCAGGCCTTCAGTGCACTCAGGCTTGGCAGTTGACATGTGTCAAACCACTGGCTTTTGTATCTTTATTCTTTCCTTTGGCATTCCATACATTGACACCCTGGGAAGTTTAATATATCTCCATATAGATCTGCTTGTTTCTAAGATGGTAGCTTCTGCAAAAGTGAGGTCTTCTGTGTTCTCAGAATATAAAACTTTCTCCATCAAACTTTTCTGACAATACGTAACTTGAACTGAAGCTGAGGAGAGGAACAGGACAGGAAGATGCAGTGTTTTTAAGTGTTTTTCTTGTGTGCTTATTATCTTGATCAACACAAATGTATTTGTTAGTTTTTGTCTATAAAATACTTTCAAAAATATGATACCTACTACGAAGTCAAACGGGCATTTTCACAGCTACTTTCATGAAATATACACCATATTTCAATAGATTAAATATTAACTTGGAAAAGAAAATTGAAATTATCCATGACCAACTTAAGACTGAATTTATTAACAAACCAATTGAACTCATTAAACATAATAAATATGTAGTATTTCAGATAGACTAGTTTTTTGCGACTAGAATAGCTCTGCACTATCTGGGACAAGTACCATGTAGGGATAATATGATCCAAGCAAATTTCTACCAGTAGCTTAGATACAATTCCTGAAACACAATGATATTTCTTAGTAACTATTCTCAAATATTTGGTTATAAGAAAAAAAAACAAGTTAGGCACATAATCTGGCAAAGTGCCTTTTTGAAACAGTAATATGGTTGTATGAAATGGACATAGATGGATTCATCCAGCAGTAATAATGTATTAGATGTTACTCAGATGGTTCTGCATATTGTATGGCAGGATATGTTGTTTGAATTTAGTGTGTCCATTTAATTGATTGACTTACAAAAAAGAATTTTAGCCAGAAAAAGTTATGCATTTTACTTAAAGCTGAACCTTCCTGACCAAATACTGATGTATTTCTCTTCATGGCGTATTCAGGATGTGAGTATGTTGGTAAGCTGATGGGAATTGTGTCTCTGCAGGTCGTGTGTATGCTGTGCTGTCCAAAAGAGAAGGCAGAGTGCTCCAGGAGGAGATGAAAGAGGGGACGGATGTGTTTATTATTAAGGCAGTCCTGCCAGTAGCAGAAAGCTTTGGCTTTGCTGATGAAATCAGGAAGAGAACCAGTGGCCTGGCCAGTCCACAGCTGGTGTTCAGCCACTGGGAGGTAAAAATATCTATTCATTCCATCTGTTTTGGTGATCTATTTCCTGTAGATGTGGCAGACTGGAATAATAAGCAGAAAAGGTTAAGTTTTGGTCAAGACATTTGATTAATTCCTTTTTGAAATGAGGAAAAAAGCCTTATTTCTTTTTATAGACATGCTGTTCAGAAATGTATTTATATTTTGTTTAGATGGGATGCTTCTTTATTTCAATAGCAAGTAAGTCTTTCATAAATGAAACTGTTTCTTTATAGATGTGTTTTCCTGTATTTATGTGCCCTTTTTCATGAGTTCTCTGGTAAACTTGTTTGGGGAATGGGAAAAAAATCAAAACCACAAAACAGCCCCAACCTACCACTAGCAGAAAATAAATGTATCAGCAAATCTAATGCACATGAAAGTTAACCTCTTATGATCTAGCAGGCATCTTCCATATTCCAAGCCAACATAAATTTTCCCGCTTAAAAGGCAAATCAAATAGATTTCATTCTCTCAAAATTAAATCTGTTGATAGTAAGTGGTGGTGCCCTCAAAATCATTCCTTTTGGTCATCCTTGTCACTTAAAGAAATGAAGAGTTGAATATGAAGGTGTAAATCAAGTAGGAAGTGGGAAAACTGGTCAAGAATGTCATCAGCTGAAAGTGCAATGTAGTTTGTTCCTATGATGTGGAGAGTAGATATTCAGGGGGAAAAATAAAAGCTGTAAGTCAGAACTCTTTGTTCAAGACAAACACACCTGCATTGTCAGGCTCCTCAGAAGACTACACTGGAGAAGCTAAAAATGGCTTCAAGGGCAAAAGTCAGTGGGTATAAACTTTTCACCTTAAATTTTTAAAATAACTTCAAAGTCTAGGTTTTTCTGGATTTGGTTGGGGGTGTTTGTTTGTTTGTTTGTTTTGGTCAAGCCTTCCTTTATTTGGTGTTAGAAGACAATAGAATATTTTGTAAATGGATGAAAAAAATCTTTCTTTGTTTGATCCTTGATTTATTTTGTCACCTCAAATGTCAAGTCTCTGAGTACAGCCAACTGTAGATTTTTGAGGTCAGTGACACTCCCTGCAGTTACCAGCTATGGGCTGCTTACCAGTGTTTCTCTGAAGTATGTGCTACTTTTTCACATGGTGTGGATTCTTCATCCACAGCTAAGTTGTCCCCCTAGGTGGTATCTGTAAAAACTCCACTAACTGCATTTCTTTTAACTGTGTCAGAAATGTAATGTGGATGATAATGGAAAAGGAGGACCTCTGCAAACTGGCCACATGCTAGCAAAAGAGTTGGAAGAGTATTTGAAAGAGTACTTGAAACAGTACACTTGGAAAAGTACATTTTGTCTTGCTTGGCAGTGGTGCCTTACTGGTGTTAGTAAATGCAGGCACCAAGGACTTAGCTCTCCTCCCTTATATTGATTTATTTAATCTTCTTGTAAAAGTCCACCTTCACATAGAACCACAAAAGGAAAGACAGCTGCACAGAATGCAGAAAGAAAAAAAAAAAGGCCCACCCTTCTCAGATGATGTACACAGACACAAAAATAGATAAACTGCATCTTTTGAGTATAGGGGTTTTGGTTACAGCCAGTTACAGATCAGGTACCTCAAACTGTGTACAATAATCTTGTCAGTTCTGGATGGTCTCCTCTGAAGTGCAGCTGGTGAGGTTTTGTGGCTTTAGTGGTCTTTTGTCTGAGCCTCTGACATCAGTGCCCCAAAGGAGTATCAGCCAGGAGGACGTCAATTCCAGCTGACCAGATCTAATGCCAGCTTCTTTAGGATTTGTAGCTCCTGTGCTCCAGCACTAAGCAAAAACATGAACCCTGTGGCTCTCAGGCCTCCCCTTCTATTCCCAAGCCTTGGTGTGGCATTCACTCTCAGATGTGACGAATTTCACATAAGAAAATATTCACACATGATTATAGATACTCACAGGACAGAGGGATTTGAACAACTGGCAGCATATTCTAAAACTGACCTCTGAGAGGGATTATAATTGCAGCTAGTATGTTAAATGCATTAGTAGTAGGAAAATTACTGTGTAAGCAGTCACCTTTCCACCTGGGAAATCTGTCAGTGGGGGAGGATTGGGGTTTTTGTCTCCATGAAAGTCATGCTCACATATTTTTGTGATAAAATAAGCCTTTTACTAAGCTACTAGTAATGTTATCTCTGTGCAGGGATGGCAGAAGGAGTGCACATTACTCTCACACCATCAGGATAATTTCTAAATAAATATAATTTTCAGAATTTCTAGTGTTAGTATGGCAGAGAAACCATGAGAGTTATATCTCAGCTCCTGTTTCTTCTTCTTCTCTTTGAATTCTGCACAAAGTTGCACCAGGTGTTGGGCACGACATTGACATTATCACTTTACTGATGAATTATGGTATATGTATGTACCTGATAATCACCAGCATTTTATTTGAATCCCAAATTTACTGCATCATTGTGTAAGATAATATGATGTGAACTTTGTGTAATCTTACACAATTTTTTCCTTCGTGTTAGAACTGTGTTACTGAGAATGTGGCTGCTGCTTTAATTGCACACTCTCCAAACCCTTCCTTGGCATTCTGAATGAGCTCTGTGCTGCTGTTGCTTTCTCAGTGTGCTCAGCTCATTAGCTGAGTGCCTGGGACATGTATTTGTCTACACAAATTCCTTCTAATGTGTTATTAACCCCATTTTACACAAAGTGAAATAGACAGTTTGGGGGATTTCTAAACTTACAAACACTTTGTCCCATGGAAATCACATGCATATAGTGTGTTTAAAGGATTGAGGTCTGAGTTCACTCTTTTATTACATTTCCTTACCGTAATTTGTAGACTCTGAACACAGGAAAGTCAGTGATAGAGCCTACATTTAAATGAAGCCATTTGGGTCTCTGTGGAAATGATATTGCCTTTTTTTTTTTTTTTTTAATTCAGTTAATGAGTGGGTTTTGTGTAGTTCAGGTTGCTCCAGCCCCAAGGGATGGAGCAATAAATATATCGAGGTCTGTCTTGTTAGATACTCCTTTTTTTATTAGTTTCTTCTGGCATGCTTATGCAATTTATTCCTGCCTGTAAAGGACAGCAACAAAGAACCATTAATGGGAGCTTTCAGTTTGGTCCCAGATTAAAAAAAAAATAATTTTAAAAGTTAGGCAAATGTTAGGTGTGTTGGGGTTTACTTGGCACAACTTTCTTAGATTTCAATATAAACTTTCTTATTTAATTGTTAGTTTAAAATAATTAACTTTGGGATAATTATGAACTAGTTGTATTTTTTTAAACTTTGAATTAATACTACACCTTCAGTTAATGTATGTTTTTGTTTGAGCCTTTTTCTTTTGTTCTCAATTATTTGCAGTTAAATCTTTTACTCAGTTATGTTATTTTATCTTAATCACAAGGTTTTGAACAAGAAGGTATTTGTGATTGTACAATCCTTAGATTAATGGAACTCTCATCCCATTTGGGAAATCTGTATTAAAAGTAAAAAGAAATAATGCATGTAGCTCTATTCAGATGCTGATAGAATTTTCAGCAAGAATTGTCAGAGACATCTACTAGTTGTAAAGTTGTGAAATGTATAGTATTCCTGTTAAATCACATCTTTTCAATTGCATGAAGATTAACTATTAAACATACTTTTCTTCTTGAGGGGGCATGAGTGAACTGTAAACACATTTAATCAGAATTCTTTGTCATTATCCCTTCTAAGTAGAATAGTGCCTAGAACGTGCCTCAGGGCTCTGGAGAAAGGTAAGAGAAGGGCTGTGTGTAATAATTGTAGGAATATGAGACTTGTGAATATGAAAGTTTTATATTCTGAATTTTAATTCATGCCTTTCGAATTTAAGTCATTTTACAGCTTGGAAGATGGGGCTTAATATAGAAGTTGCTGGATGAGATTGTTAGGCTTGCATTAAACAGGAAGCAGGCTGAGGTAATGAGAGAAAATCTATTCTAGGTTTGAACTGTAATTTTACATACATTATAGCACCAGTGACAGTTTGGGCACATAAATGAATTCGAGGAGTAACCTGGAACCTTTCAAATATAAAAAGCTCGTTATTTGGGCAGGAACATCTGAAGCTAATTGAAACAGTAAATAAGAGTGGTAGGGGTGTGGCTTTAATTTTCTTTCTCAATACATGTTTCTTAAGTAACAGGAAAAAATGCAGCAGTAGAGTCGCTCATCTCCTTTTTTTATTTCCAGTTACCAAATTCCCATTGACAGCTCCTGGCTGAAGTCAAGGGTAAAGCTTAGCTGTCACTGTTTGAGACACAAAAAAAGGATGATGCTCCTGAGCCAAAATAAACGTGTATGAGTTTATTTTATAGCTAACTGTGTAAATGTTCATTATTACAATATTTCTTGGAAGAGGAGTTCTTGTATCTAACCAGGCATTTTCAGGCCTTGGCAGTCCCCATTACATTGTGAGTGGAAGCTCTGAATTATGGGATGGTATTGGATGCTTCTCTTATTTGCAGGGTATCCACATCCAGTACATCCATGTAGGGTATTCTCTGTTCTGGAAGCACACTGCCAGTACCCAAGTGGCCTTGAACTTGTTGTGCTCATTGCAGAACCACTTGTGCAGCATTACCCAGCATATTACATACGGTTTTCTTGAAAAACCGTAGGTAACTATTCACAGACACCTCTGTATTCTTTGTTTCTCAGGGCTACTTCAGATGTCTCAGATGCTCATCATATCAGTTGTACCTTTCTCAGTTGCATGGTCTATGTCCAGGTACTAGGTGATGGACGCCACTTCAACTGTAAATGCTCTTAATTAAATAAGAAAGTTTATTTTGAAATCTAAGAAAGTACTGCCAAGTATACCCAGCACACCTAACATCTGCCTAACTTTTAAAATTCTTTTTTTTAAGCTGAAAACTGAAAGCTCCCATTAATGGTTCCTTGGTGCTTCAGATGTCTCAGATGCTCATATCAGCTGTATCTTTCTCAGTTGCATAGTCTGTGTCCAGGTCTTTGGCATTACTAGGTGATGGACACCACTTGAACTGTAAATGCTCTTGAAATACCTTCCTGCCATCATATTTTCAAAGGTAGAAAGGATTCTGATCCACTGGAGCCCGTATCTTCTTTGAAATTGTGCATAATAGTTATTTTGATTTTTTTCTTAACACAAGAAAGAACTTCTGGCATAATGTTTTTCCTGGCTTGCTGATGGCTGCTGTGCCCAGTCAACACTGAATTTAGTGTTTCTTGGGATTTCTTACTGAGCAGTTCACAAAGGCCATAATGTTGCTTGCTGGTCTTAAAATCTCCATCAGACAGTGTAAGACTGCTCTTTCTATTCATGGTCCAGCTAAGGCATTTTCCACATTGATGATACTTGGCTCAAAAGAAATTTTCTGTCTTCATCAGTCAGTAAGGACCAGTAGGGGAAATGCTACCAGGAGCATGGCTGTGTTCCCAAATCTGCCTGACCTTTTGGATGAACTAGGCAGATCCCTTCTGTTTGCTTCTGGTGCTTCTCTCAACCTTGTTTTGCATAATTAGGCTGCCTTAGGCAGAAACTGTTTCTTACCATCATTTTGTGAAATACACTAGACAATGGGACCAGGATCACTATTGGAGCCATCTGGGTGATGCTGAAATGCAAATAATAAATCATCCTCAAATTAAGCCTTAAAATTCCAAGTCCTCTTGAATTGCAAGTGGTCTGCTCTAACTCATGTCTTACTGAAAAGCTTGATTAGCTTACATAATAATTTGCAAGATTAGTACACATTCTGTCATTTATCAGTATTGACATAGTATGCTCATAGTATTTCTATTTTTATTGATTATTATTACAGGTATTAAGATTATGTCTCTCACAGAGATACAAGCATTTATAGCTTGAATAATTAATGTGTCATTGTTAAGCTAAAAGAGAGTGACATCTGTTTTGCCTGTGCTACTCTGCATGCTCTTACTAAACAAGTCTTAGGAGACTTCTTTGTTTGGGTGTGTTGGTTTGAATAGTTGTATTTAATAAAACATCTTGCTTTAGAATGGTTTCTTCTTCTGAAGAATACTCTTCGCTTACAACATTTGAAGTAATCTATTCACTTCTTTTGAAATACCTAATCCCAGCTGGCTTCATTATAAACAGTTTTATTTATACCTAGAGTGGGCTCTGCAGTGAGTGATGGGACACACTTCATGTATTTGACTGGGAGTTTTTCTTTAAAGCATAGTGGAATTCTACAGGTGTGCTTATAGTCACACTTTAAACAAAATATATTACTCAAGACTTGTAGAAAATAAATCAATGAAGATTAATATAAAATGTTCCTTAATTTCAATGCTCCTTTAATAGGAACATTTCCATCACTTAGGCATTGTGTTTACAGTAGCAGATTTAAGAACTGTATCAGCTGCTGTGCACTGATTAATTTTCCAGTGTTGCCTTGTATATGGGCTCATTTAGAGAAAATGCTTGTTTTCTAATGGCATAAATGCTGGTCCAGTGATCCACTACATGGAACTTGATTTATAGTTCACTTTTTTAAATAAGCATCTTTCAGAAGAGCCTTGCAGATATGTAGAAAAACTTGGTTGTGTTAAGTGTACTTGTTGTGTACACTTGGAGTAATCATGTGTGTGCTGGGCTGTTTACAGATAAGGCTGATGCTGTCCCAGTCAGAGAATCCTGATATTGAGTAATAAATAAGCACATGCCACTGGCTAGTTCATGCTGTTAAAAAGAAAAATTCCCAAGTCCTAGAAAAATTCCTGGAGAAAACGTGTGCTGAATTTGCCAGTTACCAAGTCATGCACAGTATGGTGGTATTTGAACTTTATTTGTACTTTATCATAATGCTCCATAATCTCGTTGGTTTTACAGAGTCTTATTCCTAATATTAGTGCCTCTTGACATCTTCTGTCTGTTATACTTGGGGCATAATATTAGGCTGTGGTAATTTTCTTTTCTCCCCTGCTCACTGGTTCCCAGACACACAACACACTGACAGAAAGAGAGGCAGACCTTTGATAGAAGGTTAACTGAATTGCTTCAGCCCCTTAAAGATTTTTCATCTGTGGAAGGAATATTATTTTGAATGTCTGGTTCTCTTTTGATTAAAGGTTTTGTTTAGGAATGTAACTTTTTGAAAAGATGTTGTCAAGATGCTTTCACATTTCTGATTTTAAGGGGAGTCTTAGGCTATATGTTTTAGTTTTGTACTGAAAAAGTAGTATATGGAAACAATTAAATAATTTTAAATTAAAAGTGGCATACAACAGTAATGTTTCTGGGCATCTTCTCTGCTTTGATCCTGTGGATTTTTCAGGATCCAATATACCATATTTCCAGAAGGGGTGGTCCATTTAGAACCTAATTCATCACTGAGGGCTTCATCCAGACAAAAACTCAACTCCTGTTACAAATTCCAGAACCATCCCTGTGTGGTTCCCATGAATACAAACAATAGCTCAGGACCTAAAAAGCTACTTAGCTCTGATTCCAGGAAACCCAGACCCACCATTCTGACAGTTCCCATTGTAAGGAAATTGATGACAATGCTTTGGGACTGTTCTCCTTTTGCATGCTTGCACTGTATTAGCAGAGCAGGGGAATGATGGATTCCACCTGCTGTGAACATTTGCCTCGATGCATTAATGTGATATGAATAAAGGGGGAACAGTCTGGTTTGTGCCTTTGCCTTCACTCACAGATTCAGAACTTTCAAAAAAGAAAAACTTCCTACTTCTTTGTTTGGGTCACTGTGTCAGTAACACCCCTGTGTGTCATAATAGGGTTACAGTGACTTCTTAAAGATGATGGCCTAGGTTCCTCTTTCCCATTGCTTACCATGGCATGGTAACACATGTGCCGATTAATTCATCTTTTATAGTGTATCTGTACCATTTAGGTAGGTGTAGTCCTCTAACAGAAATTTTCTGATACCACCAGATCTTGATCTAGAAGCAGTGTGTAGTGGCTGAATTATTTAGACAGGTTGATAAGCCAAGCTAACGCCTGAGGTAGTTCTTTGAAACCTAATTAACCTCTTTACTGCACTGCTCTGCATCATGTAGCAGTACAAGGTTCACCCAGGATTCTGTAACCCTGCGTTGAAATAGCTTTACCCTTGCTGGCTAATAAATACTGAATAGTACATTTAAACCTGCTATTATGCTGACTTCCCTGAGACCTGTTGAAGCATAAAGAATTCTTGTCAGTGGAAGAAATATCCAGTGCAAAACTTCAGTAGAGCAAGTCTTTCATCAATTCTTGAAAGAGCCAGTCTGTTAAACCTGGGGATTTTCTTAAACATCCATCACTACAGTATCTAAATATTTGCAGGTAGATTAGATCTGTAAGTTCAGTTTTGTATACTTTTCGACCCCTCTGTTATATTTATTCTTCAAGAACTGCTCTCTCACTGCTTCTCTCTGGACATGGGCGTTACATTTCTTGCCAATTAAAAAAAAAATGTCATCAAAGGGCATAGTAACAGTCTTGAACTTACCAGTTTGTAGCTGTATAACCTCCCTCAGTCTGAAGCAAATCCATTGAGCATCAGTCACCTTTTTTTCTTCATGTGTTCTTAGACTTAGAAATTTTTGTTTGTTCAGCTCTTTAGGCAGATCATGAAGGGGGAAGTCCCCTGTAGCTTTTCATCAAGATGTTCAGAATGAGCATCACTACAGCTTTATCAAGTCAGCATGCAATCTTCACTGCCCTTTCTCTGTATTTCTAGTGCATAAAGTAACAGTGAAACTTTCATAGAGGGGGGACTGTTCTTTTTTTATTTATGTAAGCTGTCAAGGAATCACCTTTAAGTTTCTATGCATTGGTTATAAGGCCCTGTGCAAGAAATCAGAGTGAGTATGACTCGAGCAGATTCTTCTGTGGTTAGACAGTCCTTACGTTTATGGTGGAAAAATAAACACAGAAAAATTTGAAAAGCTGAGTTTCAGACTGTTTATTTCTGAGCTCTACTTGCTTTTGGTTTTCAGCCAGACAACCCTGTGCATAGTCAATTCCCATGTAAATAATTGAGATTGGCTGTCACTTTCAGCACGAGTAATACCCACTTAATTTAACAAGTCTGTGCATGTGCTTAACTGTAGCAAACTAGAACTCTTTTTGTTGGTTTAGCTTTCCATCCCATTTTTGCAAGACTGAACCTACAGTACTGCCTGATACAAATGAGGCTGCCATAGTCATTCACCTAACTCCCCATAATGTGTAATTCGTGTGGTTGTGTTGGGAGTTATTTAACATGAGGTATTAAATCAGGATTCCACAATTTCGGTGTTTCTGGGGAAAATCATCCATCTTCAGTCATCAATTTTTAATTCCTCTCCTTGCTAGTTTGTGTAACCTGAGCTTTAGGTTATTTTGCTTAGGTTGAAGCGCCGTATGGCAATTGAAAGGATTTGTCAGAAGAAAAAGTTTGCAACGGTAGAAAAGGCTTATAGCATTAAGAAAAAACTGGTAATTTAGGAAAATTTGTTCTCTCTTTGTCAGTTATGAGTGCTAGTGCTAATATTTCAGAAATTACTATAGAGTAATATGCTCAGTTGTTACAACTATTGTGATTCTTGCAGTAACTAATACTTGTCTGGGCTGCTTTTTCCATGAGGATTTTGATAAAGAAATTAATATGGTATTACTTTTGGGCTTTTTTTAGTAAAAGTATATTACCTGTAACTGCCTCTTGTGAGGAAATCTACAATCAAGAAAATTAGTATTTTAGAAATCTGCAGTAGAACCTGTGTAACATTATATAGTCAGTTCCATCCCTTCCTAATGTTAGTATTTAGGGTTCTCTGTAGTACCCTCTATGGTAGACCCACAGGTGTGGGGTATGGAGGATGAACTGGAAATAAAGGCATGTCCAGTTATTCTCTGATCATGTTAGATCTAAAATCTATTCTAGAGAAGGGCTACAAAGCTGCAAGAACAGCTCTGCTAAATGTGTTAGAACCAGAAACAGTGATTCTTAAACCATCTGTCCAACTCAGGATTGGGATTGGAAAACACAGGGCACAGAAATGAGCAGAAATTTTCAGTTCTGATAAATTCTAATACAATTGTTGTGTGATAATATTCTAAATAAGGAGTTCTCTCTTGAAAGTTGAGAGTTTTCTGAACATTGTTTGGCACTATTTGCTGATGGGCAGCTGAAATTGCTTTTAGAAAAACTTGTGCAGATAATTGCAGCTGAATTTGAAAAGCTATTGTGGGCTTCTTAGGGCAAGAGCTGCAGAGTGTGTCTTCAGTCTTGTTTTCTGCTTCCATAGCTAACTGCAGGCTTTCCAGACAACCTGATCTGCTCTACTTCAGCAGTTTCTCTACTTCAACAGTTATTACTTGAAATATGCTAATAAACTTTTGTGCTACTTTACTCTTTCTTTGTTTCCTTTTGTAGATCATTTCAAGTGACCCGTTCTGGGTCCCAACGACAGAGGAGGAATATTTGCACTTTGGGGAGAAGGCAGACTCGGAGAACCAGGCCCGCAAGTACATGAATGCAGTGAGAAAGAGAAAGGGGCTCTATGTGGAAGAAAAAATCGTGGAGCACGCTGAGAAGCAAAGAACTCTGAGCAGAAATAAGTAGCTGTGTCTGCCCCCTTTCTCTCCTGATGTGTGGGTGGAGTATTTTATATGCAGCAGATGCAAAATTTCATCTGGACTTTGTTCTTTGATACCATTTTTCTTACATGCTTTGTCTGTGGCTTATGTTTTAATAAACTTAAGCCTTTCCAACTTTTGTACAGAGAAAATAGTTTATTTATTGAAATAAAAGAGAAGCATATTCACTGCAATTAGTCTCAATTTTTAAAATTCAATGTCCTATTGAACGTCCTGTCACAAGGATTAGGAACTCCCAATTCAATTTGTTTCTTTCTGATTTGTCACATGTAGTTACAGTAAGAGCTGGTTAGCTAGCTTCTTGCAAATAAACCATGCACTGAATTTAGCTCTTTAATGGTTTTGACTGTTTTTTAAATTAATTTCTGTAATGTATTTGTTTCTTACCCATACCTTTCATAGTTACCTGTATGTAAATAGATGTAAGCCCATTAGGAATTTCTAAACTTTTTGTTTTAGTCCATTCCTCATGTAAGCAGTTATTAAAGCAGTAATATATCTTTATATCTTATATCTTTTAATGTATCTTTAAATCAGAGGGAAAAAATAGCATATGTGGAAGACAGCACTGCAGAAAGCTGAGCAAGATTTGTCTTGTTTTCCCTCCTTATTACACACCTTATTAAAAACTTCAGTTTCCACAGACTAGGTGAGGGGAGTGAGTATCTCCAGTATAAATGAGAAACTGGACATCAATTTTCTTCCCATACTTTATGCAAAAAGTAGAGTACATTGTACTTGAAAACTCTGGAAGTAAAACAGCACTCTTGATAAGAGAGGACTTCCTCAAATATATCTGTCTGAAACGTTTTTTCATATTTAAACCTAGTGCCAGACAAGTGCCATTTACAGATGGGACTAGAAGCTTGCAGGTCTGCTTAAAACCTCCCACAGTGTGACTTGGCAGCAGAACTCGAATTGGGAGCTCAAGTAACTTTTCTTCTGGCCCTGATCATATCAACCTAAATTCTTCAGGGAAGGTATCTTACAGTTTTGCTTCTTTTAGTGGGCTTTCTCCTTTCTAACTTCAGTTTGGTTCAGAATGCTGTGTAAATTTTTCTGTGCTTCTTGCTAGTTTCCTTTGGAAGCAGAAGCAGAAAAGCACGTGGAGGAGAAGATGTGAATGAGCTGGACTATTTTGTCAGCACCATTTTTTTAATGCATAATTTGAATTCGCACATAGCTTCTGATTCATTCTGATTCTTGATCATACCAGACTGCCTGTGAAAACCCAAGAGTTGAAACTAGGCAAGAGAGTGTAGTTTTCTTTGTTGAATCATGTATAGGAGAGGGACAGTCATAAAAACAGGGATCAGGGCTTTTTAGTACCTCTTGTAATGTAGGCACGTTGTCCTTTGGTATTCATAAAATGTTTTGAAATTGGTCCTTGGAGTAGAATCTCTTATTTTAAACCATACATAGATATGTTGGAATGGTGATAAAAAGTGTTTACTTTTCATGTTGTGTTATTCTTCACCAGTTTTACCTCTCAAATCTGCAGTATCTGTGATGTGCTGCTTCAGTACAGCCCTGAGAAAGAAAACACTTCCAGAGCTAACATGAGTTGTCTGTGTAGGCTTTGCTGATCTTACTGGTGTTGAGACAAATAGTTTACATGCAAGATAAAATATTTACATGTAAATACCAATTTGATTTAGCAGCGTGTCTGAAGTTTGGACTCTTAACTACTTGATGTGGCTTAGTCATATCCTCTGTTGTGTGTGCTTTTTGATTTGTTTTGTGCTACTTTGGATCTACTCAAAAGTAGATAAGATAAAAATTAGTATTTATTTTTATAGCGTCTATTAATAAACTGAAAAGGTTTTGGTTTTTTACAGCTGCATCATTCCATGGTCATAAAACTCCTGCAAACCATGACTAACAGGGGGAAAAAATAGATACCATGAAATAATGTGGTTTGGGTTGTTTGACAGATATTTTCTATTTCAACAGATGCTGTTTTCCTGCAGGAGCTTTATTATTTATTTATTTGTTTGTTTGTTAATTTATCCTTTCTTCTCCTCATCCCTCCTCCTTCATTTCCTATTTTAGCAGAGATTAACTGTATAACACCCCACTGGTTCTTTAGAGGAATATTTTTATTATCACCTTACCTCTTTTTACTGAAACTGGTTATCTTTGTAAAGACTTGCTGATTCTGGAATTTGAACTGAAAAAAAGCAAAATTCAGTAGTGTTTTCCTGTTAGCATTTTCATGGCCTTGTAAAAGCCTTGTCCTTCACCCTTAGAAAGTGACATGTCTCACTGTTCTCCAGTGAAACATCTGGAAACGTTTTTTCTCCCAGAAAAGCTGATGGTGTAAAAGGGTAACAATAAATAATAATTTGCCCAGGCAGCAAAAATAAAACTTTAGTCAGAAGCCCTGCATTTCCTATGTGCTCACACAGGTTTGCTACCCCTGAGGAGGAGGGGAATTCAGTACTGTTACAAGATTTTTTTGTGAAGTGGCCACAGAGCACAGCTAAAATCTGCATCTTCTCAGGTGGAATTACAAATGGAAGGCAGATTGTTCATCATCACCAGTTCAGTGCTGGCCTTTTCCCATCTGTGGAGAGCTCTTTCCAGATTTTTTCATATGGTTCTTTTACACTGTAATAAGTAAGGTAATGAATAAATCACTGTTATATCACGGCTTTCGGAATGATTTATGCCAGTGAGAACTGCTACCCTGGAGTATTTTGTCTCTTTTTTGTTTTTTGTTTGGTTTTTTTTTTTTTTTTTTTGCTATGGCAGAGGCCTCAGAGTTAGAGACAAGCCTTAAGAAACTTCTGGGCTTTAGTGATGATTCCATGACAGTTATATGGGTCATTGTCCCCTCTGCCATATTTTCATGAAAACAGTAATTCTGGATTATTACTTTCTTAAAATAGAAGAAAAAGCCCACACTGTTTATCTAAAAAGATGGCTGTGGAGTAAGCAACAGGCTTTTCAGAGGAGTAGTACAAAATGATCCCATGTCTTTTTAACTCAGTGTGATATTTTTATGGCATTTGGAAAACAATATCC
The DNA here is from genome assembly GCF_031753505.1 of Anomalospiza imberbis. Classification (NCBI taxonomy): domain Eukaryota; kingdom Metazoa; phylum Chordata; class Aves; order Passeriformes; family Viduidae; genus Anomalospiza; species Anomalospiza imberbis. The sequence goes on along the minus strand of NC_089693.1, from coordinate 9,195,841 downwards.
AGTGGTCTTTTCATTGTAGGATTCAAGAAAATAGTTTGGAGTGGCCATCGTGCAAGGCTGCCTAAATGCTGTCTTTGTGGACCTGTCAGAAGGTTGATCATGAGGAAGAGACACATTTAATTATGCTTAAAAAGGCCTTGACAAAGTCCATGACAGCTTCAGGAATTCTAATCCTTTGCTGCATCTGAAGACAGTGTTTCTTTTTGGCTAGACTTAGCTCGTGAGCACTCTGAGATATTATTCCTGCTTTGTTCCAAGGGGAGGATGCAAAGTCAAGGTCAGTCATGTGGGAGTTAGAGACTTAGATGACAAAAATCTCTCAAGAAATTTTTATGGCAGGACTTATACAGCCTTTTAGTAGTGGTTTTTGGTTGCCCCTAATACATGTGTGTGACTGTAAGTCCTGGGTTTTTTTCTTAAATCTTTCTAAGGCTCCTTTAAATGATGATTTTATAACAATCAGCCTAATTTCAAAAGCTGGTTCATTTGCTGGGGGATACAGATACATCAAAAGCCAACTGGTGCTGAAATCCAGTAGCAGGCATGCTATGGATCATTTTCTGCCTTTCATCTCTTGTTGTGGCAGCATTTACCTTTAGGAGATCAAGAGCAGGGCTCCTCAGCAGGAAAGCCTGGCACTGCTGCTGTGAGTGAGTGACAGCAGGAGCTGTGCACGCGGCAGCTGGAGCTGCGCTTCCCGCGAGGCTCGGCACAGAGTGTTCATGACAAGTGCTGCTGCCACTGCTCTGAGGACTGAAAGCTGATCCTATTTATGAATCCATGTCTTCTCCTTGTAATGTTGCTGTCTTGCAGTATGAACAGCTTAGGAAGGTTATTTTAAATTAACCTTCCTGTGTTAAAACAATGTCTAGTCTGTTCCTATCACATCCAACATTGTAAGCATCAAGGCCAGCAAGTAGCTTGACTGCAGCTGGTGTGAAAGGGGAAGGCTGGAAGAGTAATGTAAAAATGTTGTGGAAAAAAAACCATTACACTTGCATAGATGCCTTTATAGGAGCTGTTTTCATTGCATAATGGGATTGCTTTATGCTCTAGAAGTGTTCAATAATAGATAATGTACAAGTGTGCTCCATGGAAGTTAGGCTGCCTTGGCAGGCAGAGTGTATTACCAGTCAGAGCAGACTGGTAATAGTGTACCAGTGTACACTGTGTAGCCTTGCTTGTGCAAAGGACTGTGTGAAGAAACAAGCCTCTGTCTCCTTTGCTGTCCTGTAATTTCAATAAAAAGACTGGCAGACTCATCATTTTGGGAGCTTGTTGGAAGGGAGCTGTGCATTCCCAGAAGCAGCAATTCCCCAGCTACCAGGTCACTGACTACAGAAAGGAGCTCTAAGTAACCTTTTTAATCCCTTTTCTGCCAGGACCTCCCACTGAATCATAGTTTCTATTGAATCTTCTTGCTGGGATAGGTGGAGCCTGAAGAACTGAATGGAAGTGTATTTTGCAGGGTTGGTGTCCTGAGATCCACTGGGGATGCAGTTCTGAGACTGCCTGAAGGTGGGGGGCCCAACATCATGATATTACAGAGCTTACTATTTCTCAAGGAAAAGAATATTGTAAGGGAAATTCCTTAATTTTTCTTTTGTTCTTGTGATTCTTGGTTGAGCACCCCAGAGCACATGAAGAAGCCTCTGCTAATGTGGGCTGGCAGAGTTTGGGCTATAGAAAATGGAAATACAGTAACCATCCTGCTCTCTGATAGCTGTCACTTTTACTTGAGTTTATCAGCATCATTTTTTCCAAAGAGAAAATACTAAAAGTGTGATTAACATCACTGTGTCACAGTTACTAAACTGTGTAGACAAAGAGTTGGTGGCTGACAAGCTGAGCTCTGCTTTTGCTCTGGAGCTTGCAGGCAACACATTTCTCTAGTCAGAAAGAATTAAGCTATGCATTTCTTCATAGGTAACTAAAAAAAATCTCAAACAGCTGCATCTTCTAAATATGTCTGAAAGGTTTCCTTGCTTTTGTGTATAAACAGATTCCGTACTGATATTGGGAGTTAGGATTTGAGCAATGTCATTGTCATATTATGTGTGAATCACTCTAAGACAATCAAAAAAAGAGCCACATTCCCCAGTCCATGCTGTGGGGTTGTGCTAACGCCCAGAGGATGTCCTGTGAGCCGGCAGCCACAGGAACACAGGAGCCAGAAGAGTTGGAGGTGGATATTAACTTAAACCTCAGCTTGTAAGGAACAAAGGAGCTGTTCAGTGAAGGAAGTTACTGAGCACTTGACAGAGTCACTGCAGAGTATGAAAATCACATGCACAGTGTCAGAGACGCCCCGCAGAGAGCCTGGTGTGGCACAGGGGCCCCCTGGAATATAGGGGAGCATAGAAAGGAACATACATCCCTCCCTTTGCTGCCCATTTCATGGAAGTGCCCTTTGTAATACAGCCAAGCCTTTGGCTCTTAGGACTTTAGGAGTTTTCAGGACTTTTACAGAGTTTTAGGACCAGAATCTCATTTTGTGTAATTTGTTGTTTATGTGACTCAGTTGAATCCTGTTTGATTTCTGCCAGATGAGGAACTGAGTTTTGTGCCACTTTCATTTTGTTCTTGACTTAAAACCTGACAGGTATCTGTGGTAATTGTTGCTGAGCCCTTTTTCTTCCTAGGTTTGTTACTGGAGAGCAGAAATATGCCTGCAGACTTGTGAGCGTACCTATAAATAGCAGGCTGCTGTAAGATTGTTACTGTTGCCAACCCTGTGTTTTTTTATGAGAAATCTTGTGATACTTTGTTTTTCCTAAAAGCCACAGGTCTTGTATTTCATCAGAATCTTGGTTTTCATTTTAAAAAAAGTTTCCAGTTTGATGTTGGCACCAAATTAGAGAAAAACATGAAAATGTTTGCAGCTTCACCATGATGGCAGAAAAAACAAATGCATACAAGAACCCCCAAATATAGTATTTTACTTAAAAAACAACAAACAAAAAATCCCAAACCATCAAGTAAATGAAAGACCTGTGGTTTTGAGGGACAGACTCTTAATGTCTGTGTTGTGGTCTTTTACTGTAACTGTAAAATGACTTTTGTAATACTTTTTATAAAGTGGTGGTGTGTTGTTTTGTTTTTTTTTTTCATTGCAGATAAGCTTCTTGCAAAATCCTTATTGAAAAAGAAAAGATGTTGCATCCTTTGGAAACATTGGTCACTTCATAAAACAAAGAGCTGCTAATAGTCCCTGAACAGATGCCTTTTTCCCTAGATCTGATTCTTGATCTGAGTCTGCATGATCCAAAGCAGAAGGGCTGGAGGCTGACAGTAAATCTGCTGAAATATCGAGCTGTTGTGGAGGGAAATGCCAGTCTTGAGTCTTCCCTCCTTGCTCAATGTATGCTGAGTTTCCCCTGCTTTTCATCAGAGTAAATGTTTAAGGAAAATTTTGTTCTATTTTCATTTTTAGACCTTGGATTTCACTTTTTGAAGATTTTCTCATGATACAGCCCTCCCTTAGTCCCCAGTCTGACTCAGCAAACCCCAGTGTGTGTGTGCTGTGCTTTTACTGTCTCAAGTTATCACTCCTTGAAGTGCTCAGGCTGAATCTCTGTGGGTCTGGGTAAGGGATGGGACTGCAAACTGAACTGGAGCTCTCCTCCTCGCACCCGCTCCTGGGAATTGACCATTCTTCTTTTCACAGAGAGAAAGATTAAATGTTTAAATCTTGCATAACATAATTATTCAGCACTCCAACAAAAGGGAGAAAAGTGGCAAGTTATTGTGTTTGATATTTCAGATGTAAAAATCAATTTGAAATTACTCCAGATCAGATTTAATCGTCCTGAATAAGTAATGAAAGGGCAAAAAAAGTCATTGAATAAGCTTTTCACTCTGCTTTTGTTGACAATAAATGCTGTTGCAGATGAAGCACTTATCAGGGCTGAAGAGAGAAAGATGATTACTGGATAAATGGGCAATCTTCACTTTTGGGAGTTGTGCAACCAGAGGTAAGGTTATAGAAGTGAAAATAAGAATTTGCTAAGTTCAAAGGCCTTTTTGCTACAAGAAACATTATTTTGGAAAGGTTAATGGAGTTGTTACAAAGGAGGTTAGCAGAAATAATTATCTGATACTTAAGAGATTGAAATTTTGCAACATTTGTTAATTTTGAAATCAAAATATATTTTCCATGACTTTGAGCTATGTTGGTTTTATGTTGTTATACTCTAAAAAGCTTCTTTTTGGAATTATAGCAAAGTAAGGGGAGAATAGTTTATTTTCTATCCCTTTTACTCTATGGATTTAACCAAATCTTATTAATTATAGGTATATTTTCAAGGCAAAGATGGGGGCTTCCTCTGTTGTGCCATGTTTCCTTTTCTGATGGTGCTGTGTCAAACTTCTTGGTGATGATATTCATCACTGACTTCCAGTGACACTCTCAAAGAGCGTGCTGCTTTTCTCTGGAGATAGAAAAACAGGTGAGAACATCCCAGGAACTCAACAAGTCAGTAAAAACTGTATTTTCTCATTCTGCCCTCACAAATATCTTTCTGAACACTACATATTTTGCTGTGCAATGTTTAAAAAATGCAGTATGTACTTGGGGGAAGCACATGATTTGTGACTCGTGTAGCAGTGGAGGAGCTGGTGGCAGAATCTGGGCTGTTTTTTCTGTGCTGATTGCTCAGGGATGTATTATATTATCTAATCAGGAGTCATTACCGGTCTGTGCAGCATTAATTCATGCAGCCTTCCATACATACCCTCTGTTTGGTCCCTCAGGGCAGGATGGTTCTCTAATGGATCACATTCCCGAGATCAGCTGATAGGGCTGCATCACTGCCCTCACCCACACAGATGAGCTGCAGAGTGCGCACACATTGAACTACCCAGGGAAGAGTCCCAAACTGATTCTCTACACTCACATTTCAGCTAAAGAAACAACCTTGAGTTTTCTTTGTTTGTTTAAAAGAAAATAAATTATCCTGGTGTTCTAGAAGCCATACCAGGAATGAGCAGGTTTTGTAGATGATGGTTGCCTTATGATGGTCGTTCTTCCAGCACACCCATATTAGTAGTGGAAAGACCAGATTTTACAAACTCAGGATTTCGGTGCTGGAATAAGTGATGGCTTCAGGTGGGCTTCAGTGTGAAGTGTGTCTGCCACCAAGCATTCACCCTGAGCTCAGTGTGCCATGGAATGTTTGCCAGGCAGAAGTGTTGGAGTTCTGGGACAAGGCAAACAGGAGCATGAGGGTTGCTGCTAAGAAAATACGGGGGTTCAGAGGTGGGGCTGATTTTATTGATGTGTATAAAAAGAAAGAAATAAGTTAATAATTCCTCTTTTTAAGAAGGATGTTTTGAATTCTCAGAAAATGGTTCTCCACAGCTGTAAGATGCATTTAAATCACCCAGCGGAAGCACTGATCTATATTCATGTAAATGTGTTTTGATGTCCTCTTAAAAGTTTAAATGAAACACCCACATCCAGGAAGCTGCTTCTCTCATGTGGGAGCACAATTGCAATTCTTCCTTAAATGTACTGATAGGACATCTTTTTCACTTCAGAAGCACTGAACTTTGGCAATTTATATTTATTTGAGATGAAAGAGGCGAACTAACAACTTGACACCACTTCTAAATAAGAGAAGACCTTGGTTACAAATTCATTTTAAGCTTACTTAATTTTTGATGAATTGCTCATTCCTATTGCAAATTATTAGCAGCACTCTGTTCTGTAAAGACAGATTTCCTTTTTACCACAGCACAGCAACTTCTACCCCCCATATCCACATGAAAATATTGCAGAAGGTAGAACAATAAAAATGTGGATGTCTTCTCAGATAGTATAAACTTGTGTAATTTTCTTGTCTTGGTAGCTAACATTAGTTAGCCAGTGTTGCAGCTCTTGTAGATCAGGGAAGTTTAAGTATTTATTCTGGTTGAGGGTCTTTGGGTGTTATATTCTTGGTGCAGATTAGGATCTTGAGCAGCCTGTAGAATTTCAGTGCAGGGAAAGCTGTGTATTAAACCTTACATGAAAGGTCAAAGGCAAGCTCCTTTTTTAATGAGCCCCTTTATTTAGTTCTGTGCAGGTATCAGTGCTCCTATTTTAAATGGAACCAGGTTTTCTATTCACATGTGTGTGTAAAATTTTCTATGTAATATTTTAGGGGGAAAAAAGGGATTGAGACCTTTGCAGAGTAAGCTTTTTCATGAGTGAAGCTCAGAACAAAATCTACACTGTGCTGTATTACCCTGGGAAAGTACTGCCTCTGTAGCTTTTATCTAATGCTCGGCTTAGGCTGTACACGTAGGTCTGTTAGATTATTGCCCCTTGGAGCAGATAAGTGCAAGCAATGATCTCACTCTGTTGTTACGATAATTTCTCTTTGGGGATTCTGACCTTCTTCATATTTCAGTGACATCATCCTTTTTGCAGACTGTAAATCACTAATGTTGACTCCTGACCTTGCTAATGAAACCTGCAGAAATACAGTATGGAATAACAGAATGTTTATATTGATATTGTGAGATGTGTAGCTAGCTTTTAGCTGCTCAAAACTACTTTTTAAATGTAGCAAACTTGGATAATTAGAGATAAACTTCAATATATAACCTTGAATAACCATTTTCTGTTCCTAACATGTCTGGCATGTTCTATGCCAACCCATATAGTATGCACACGTGCATCTACCTCAGATATAACTTCAGTGTTTTCTTTTAATTCTGTGATCTCAATACCTTTATTAATTAGCCTGAAACACAACAAAGGGAAACACTTTCCACAATGACTAACTTATAAATTGCAGAGACACTGTAAAAAATAGAAATACCACTTTAGCCACAGAAAAATGTCCTTAATTCATAGAAAAGGCCAATTTTGCATGAACCAACAAAGACAGTTTTCTCATTTAACACAGCAGGGTTTTAGTGGATGCAAAATTGCTTTCAAATACCTCAGAATGGTGCCTATCAGTTTCTCTAGTAAATACCTTCATGTCAGCATCCAGGGTGTTGCAGGGGGTGCAAGATTGTGGGAGCTGCAGAGAGGCTGAAGAGTTGAATATTCTTGGTGTGGTTTACTGCTGGATTGAAGCAGAGAAATCTCTTTCCTTTGACAGTCCTCCCATGTGTTGATTTTTATGCATTTTACCTTCTGAGCAATCCAGGTCTTGTGTGTTACTGGTATTAATTTTTAATGCCTCATATAATGACAATAAAACAACCAAATCAGGGCAGTGTTTTCACATGATTTGTGTGTCTGAGATCAATTTGTGTACAGTCACTTTCAGTATTTCTCCTGCATGTTTGGACAGTTTCCTGTTATGTTTCTGTGGCTTTTCACAGGCAAGAAGAAGAGAAAAGTTCCTAAGACGACAGGATTGCAAAGTACACACACTGGATAGATTGGGAGCTAGTTGGAAGGATGCATAATTTACTTTTTACTGGTTTTTATTTTATTCTAGGCTGGCATATGTCCTTTTTGGCTTGTTAATGTGGTCTGTGTCCTATCCTAAACTAAGGGGCTAATGGATAAAAACTGAAGCTGCTTGGCAGTAGCTGTCAATGTGTACAGTGATGTGCAAATACAATTTCTGTGAAACTCCTATCTCTGGGATGCATTTGCACAGGAAAAGCATAATTTCACAAGCCCTGCACTTGTAATTGCTAATCACAATTTTAATAACTGCATCTCCCCTTTGAGTCATGTGTCAGTTCCAGGTCCCCAGTGGTACCTTTAAATGTTTTAAAAAACTTGAGTGGAGTAGTGAAATCCAGGTGAAAGAGTTAAGGTTTGGTCCCTTCCCCTTCCCCCACTTCTTTTCCTCTTTGCCCATTCTCCTTTGTTCCTTTTGGGAAGCTCCATAGCTGTAGAATATAAGTCAAAAAACCAGCAAGATTGCATGTGCCAGTGTACCCTGTATTGATTTCTTTTCAGTACTCTCCCCAAGCTAAAACTAACCTTAAATCATCATTCAACCATTTTTATATTTAATGTTGTTCTATTTGTTGTTCTGTGGGACATATTTGCCACTTTTAACTTCTTTTAATGTTTTTTTAAGGAAATACTGATAACAACCTATCTTTGTCTAAAAAGATTGAAAGGAAAGAAACTGATTTTTTTTTTTTTCTCATAAGTTGACATTTCCGTTCGGAATTACATTTCACCTCATAGATATATTTAAAATGGTCTGGGAAGTCTGTCTTTGTTTTCTTTGTGTTCAGAATTATGTGCTGTAGACAGTGACTTCAGGGCCTCTTAGAGCTGCAATCAGAAGGCAAATGGGAGAGAAATATTCTGAAAAAGGAACCAGACTGGAGTCTGTCGTGCTCTTTATGTACTTTCCAGCTGGTTTTGCTTCTAACGTTCAGTATTCCTCATGGGACACTGATGCAAATCTGCATTCACATTTTTCCCTTCTTTGTGTGTAACTCACAAGACCCTAAAGTAAAGCAGTGATTTGCAGTATTAGGAAATGAGGCTCGGTGTCCCTGTCCCCAGTGTGAACGTGCACATTTAAATATGAATGAAAGTGGGCCAGAACCCCCTTGAAGCCTGGAGTTGATGCACAGACTGCCTGTTCTTTCCGGTTTAAGTACTGTACTTTTTTTTTTCCTTTGCTGAACAACAGCTACCATATGGGCTGAGCTTCAGCCAGTCAACTGCTAAATTACAAACACTCTTTTGACTGTAAATTGAATGGAAAAGGATGTCAGTTATCGCTTTCCTCCCGTGGCCACACCACAAGAGCACCTGCAGTAAAAAACTGGCATTCATGCTCTGAAAGGCACCACATGCTGCTATTGTGAGCTGAACAGGATCTAACCTTGGCTTTGCTTACCCTGTTCCTATCGCAGCAAGGAGATGGCAGAGATAAGAGCCTCGCTTCTGAATGTGAATTCACTCAGAGACATGTCCCAGCACTTATCCACCCTATTTTGCTTCACTAAAGGAAGTAAAAATCTACTTAGGAAGATGGCTATCTGTGCTATCCTTCTGAGAGCAGTCTTTGACTCGGGCACGTGTTTACCATATTGATTTTGAAGTTTGTTATGAAATTATAAATACTCTCTCTTGGAAAGCTCCTCAGTGTGACCAGTTCAGCTCACTCACAGGATTACCTGGCCTCCAGCCGGAATGCCGGAGCAAAACTACTCTGGTTTCTCACCTGAGCAGAGATGGGCTGGAACAGGACCATCCCTCCATGCCCAGGGCACACTGGAACCATAAACAGCACCAATGTGTGCAAGGAGAATTTGAGCAGGGAGAAAGAAACTGCCGATGTCTGGAACAGTGAACTGGGCAGTCCAGTACAAGAGACAGCTGCTGGGCCAGGAGAGGTTGCTGTGTTGGGACATGTGTCCTGACATGAAATGTGGCAGCTGAGCAAGGCTGCAGCTGCTGCTGGCAAGGGCCTGCCAGCCCTGGGGTTCCAGGAGGGCCAGGGAAAGTCCATCATCTGCTGTGTCCATTAACTCTTCTCTTCCTGGACAGGTAAAAGTCACTACTGAACCAGCTCAAATGGTCATTCACTCTATGATTTAAAATTATTGGGAAGAACAGGCAGTTTAATCATTAGAGTATTTCCTTACATCTGCTGGAGCCTACAGCTGCATGACTGGCTGAAGGATTAGTGTTTCTGTTGAGCTCCCCAGTTATGGGGATAATGTTAGATGCATTATCTATCTGTCTTACGGCTTTTGCTCAAAGAATCCTTAAAGTTCAGCACCTACAAACATAAACCCCACTCTTGAGTCACTAAGGGTAGTCATTAGGTCAAGGCTCAGTGTACTGAAAAAAGCATTACAGTGCTAAAGAATTTACAGGGCAACCAAATAACATTCACAGTGTTCATTTACAATTTTTTGGAGGTTGGAGACCTTGAGCATTTCTGCCAATGTTAAAACTCACAATGCTTGAACACAACCAAATAATTCTAGCATTAAGCTAGCTTTGTGATTCTGGTAATTATTTGGTAGCATATAACATAAAAGAGATGATGTATTTTTATATATCATAATGTATAGTTGCCCTTCTCCCCAGAAGTAAGTGGGTGAAAGATGCTATTGCTGTTTGAATAATCTCAAAACCAAGATGCTGATGTTGGAAAGTTGTTTTTAGAACATGCACTGTATCTTTGGAGGTTTTTAAAATGCTTTATTTTGAGATAGTAGATGACACCTTCCTTATATAATGAATACCATCAGATGTTTCATCCTTGGTTCCTCCCCTAGCTCTGGGCCAAAGCTCTAGCTTTTAGCATTCATGCATATTATGACTACTTTAACATTATAATACATTTATTAAGCTTAATTTAAATGTCATTTATGCTGTTTTTTGGATATCCATTGGTGCCCTTTTTTCCTACCATCTGTGCAGTGCTGCAGATTAACAGCCCACTTTCCCACTACCTGTAACATTTATTAATGTTTAGCCTTCACTCTTTCTTTGTTTCTGATTAGAATAGTTTTGTACATAAATCAGGCATAGGTATAATATTTGTTAATTTTTAATAGAACCTGTAAGGATTTTTTTGTGTGATTCAAAAAAAGACTGGGGAGATGCTATAGCATAGCTGGCAACTGGAAATCTTGTAGCTGCTTCACAGTCAAGGTTGCACCTTGTCTCTTGCCTTGATGAGCTTGTTTTTCACAATGTTCCTAGATTCTTAAAAAATAAATATAGGCTGTCTTCTAGGAAAGCAAGTCCAGGTTTGGGAGAGGTACATGAATTTTAAGCAGCATGTCTATTGCTGGCTTTTCAGCATTTCCTTCCTGACAGTCTCCCCATGGGTATCTCCAAAATGTCTTGAGTGACAAAATTCCAGCTGATTTTTCTTTGCTTTCCATGTCTGTGTGGAAACTCCTGATGAATTGTTCAAAGTTATCTTCAGGGTTCACCTACATGGTAAACACCAGAGCATGGACATCAGAGCAGGGAACACTGGGGAAAAGAGGTACAGGACTGTGCAGAGGCAAATGAGGACAGGAGAGTGTGAAAAAATGTCAGTGTGGGTAAAATGCATTATCTCCATGTCTGCTGTCCTCTGTCACCCACAGTCCTGGGCTCATACCCAGGGAATCAGAGAATGGTTGTGGCTGGAAGGGACCTCTGGATGTGACCTTGTCCAACCCCCTGCTCAGGCAGGTCACCTGGAGCAGGCTGCCCCTGGCAGGACCATCCACAGTCAGGTTTTGAATCCCTGCAAGGATATCTCCAAAGCAGCTCCTTGCATTTGCATGTATGCCCCTGCCAGACAGCCAAAATCCTTCAGAAGGGAGATTTCTCTGGAGAGGCTTTGTAAAACCCACTGGACCACAGAAAGTCCTGGATGCCTGTCCTAACTGAGGGTTGGAAGGGAGCAGAATTCCTAAATAAACATGAGGAAAAAATGCATGTGAGCGAGAAAGTGAGGAAAGCAGGTGCATATGTGGACATCTGTTAGGTCTGGTTGTACCTTCAAAGAAGTTTCTCCTGTTAACAAGAATTCTCAGACCTTGGAAAGTCTCTGAAATATGCAGTTGAATTCAGAAATTCCTGTATCTGCTGGAGTCAGAGGTGGGAAGTGTGATATTTGCTTCTTAACTGTGCTCTAGAAACAATATTAGGAGAGATGACAACTATTCCTATCCAGTGTCTTTTGATAAAGTCACTCTGAGCTTATTCTGAATTTGCTTTTGCTGAGAAGTATTTTGGAGTTCTCAAAATTTGGGTTTTATGTGTGGCCATCACTTACCTTAAGTCAAGCAGCTGCTTTTATATCCTGCCTTCCTGTCTCTTGCTAGCTCTGTGCTTGGTATGGCACATCTTGCTGCAGTCCTTCTGCTTTGGATGTGCCAGTTATGTAAACAGAGAGTGGGGATAGGTGTAGCTTCCTCTGGACTGAAAGTGGTGCTGGCAGCAGAGAAAGAGTTGGGCTGAAGTAACTTCCTTTCATTAGAATAAAAATCTGAAAATAAAAGTCTGAACTGCATCTAGAGGTAAGCTGACTGTTTCTTTCAAACTCTCAAGTATGGATCCTTCCTCCTTCCCTCCTCAGAATTCAAGAAAATATGATTTGTCTTTGAAAATGGATGGGTTGAGTTTTTTTTAAAGCAAATATTTTTAAATGGGTGGTTTCTTTGGTATGCTGAAAGAAAACAAATACATTCAAAAGGGCTGAGACTTTAACCCCAGGGAAGTGCTAAAGGAAAGCCAGACAAATTCCTGTGCTGACTCCACAGCCCTTGGAGTGGCAGGTTCAGCACCGTTTGCTCAGTGCCACCGAGAGCCATCACAAGGCTCTTTGGGCTTTTTCCAGGGCTGTTCTGTGGAGCAGGCAGAGCAGAGCCAGACTGAGCTGGAAGTCAGAACACCCTGATTCAGGCTCTGCTGCCACAGGAGGAGGGGAAAAGCCAAGCCTCTGACAAGTTACACCTATGCCAGCAGCTCCCAGGCTTTGCTTTTGCTTCTGCTTGCTCCCAGGTAGGCTTTTCCTGCCTTTCAGCCATCAGCCCCTGAACATTTTTCCTCTCTGGCCTCTCCAAAATACCCCCAGCTACCCCAGGGGATTCCAGCAAGTGAGTGAACAGCCTGCCCTGCAAGGGCCCCTTGCCAGGCAAACCCTCTGGCATTTGAACCAGATGTTACCTACATCTCCCTACTCACAATAAGTGTTTCCCATTTTGTTTTCTTTTTTAAGTGTAAAATACAGAAGTGGAAGAAACACTAAACAATTAATGAAATAATTTGATTTTAGTCTCTGCTTTGTAATGTGCAACTCGTGTTGTCTTTAACTTAATGCTTTAAAAAGGCTTATATAGCTTTTCTTACAAAACAGACACCTAGCCTTGGAAAGAACAAAAGAGCTGATTTTGGTGGCATGGGAGGCTCTAAACTTCCATGTTTCCTATTATGACATCATTGTTTCCTCAAATCTCTTCCCTCTGTGTTTGCAATATTTCTCCTGACTGCTGAGAAGAAAAGTTTCCAAGGGCTCAAGGGTTTTTTTCAGCAGCACCCAGAAGTCTGGCACCGTACCCTAACCTTGTAAGTCTGCAAAACTGGCCTGGAAATTAAATGGAAACAGACTCTCTCTTGGGAGTCCAGCTCCCTCCTACTCCTGATTGGTCCAGAAACACTGTGAGAACAGACAGATTTTCTAGCAGTATCCTGGCACTTTCTTACCCATTTCTGGCCAAAACCAGAAAGTGTTAAAAAAAAAAAAAATATATATATATATATATATACACACACACATATAGGAAGTGGGAGGAGAGGAAAGCACTGTATATTTTTAAAACACAAATCTCATCTGAGTTTTGAGAAGAGAGTTTTGGGTCAGTTATTTTGTCTGACTGATTCATCTACCCCCTCTCCTAATCCCTGTGTTTACTGCAGAGCTTTGTGGTTTCCTTCCTCTGGTCCCCTTGGTTATCTGCGTTGGCACAGAGCCTGGCTTCTGCTTCCCTTCCTCCCTGCACACCTTGTGTCCCCAGCCAGTGGATCCTGACAAGGCAAGTCTTGACTCCTCACACTTCATTTTTGTGATTTGCAGCTACTCAGGGGCGCCCTTTGCAGGCTGTTGTGCTCAGCCCTCACTGCTTTGCCTTCAGCTTGGCCCGTGGTTTTTGGTTTCCTCCCTTTTTTGTTGTTTTTTGTTTTTATGGCTGCTCGGAAGTGCTCAAAGAGCTGCTGACAGCCCATGGAAAACGCAGCAAACATTCCACACAGACCACTTGCTTGCCTTTACCATCCTTTCCTGGGCCATGTTCATTTTTACTGGGATAGCTGAGAAACCAGGACTTTCAGGCTTTGGCTGATCTGCTTGTGCTGCTCTCAGACAACATCAGGTCTGGACCTAGCTGCTCCTGCTGCAGCAGAGGCCAGCTGGAACAGCATTTCTGCTGCATCTAGCCCAGCCTTTTAGTCCTGTGACTGCTTCCATTGGTTCTCATCAGGAACTTGCTCTTCAATCAGCTGTACCAGCCTAGTCCAACTGCTTCCAGCTTTCTCTGGTTCTCGTTTTCACCCGGGTTATCTAGACAGCTAATCCCTCTCCTTAAGTCCAGCTGCTTCATTTTTATGGTCCCCACTGTCTAATTTGTTCCTTTTGTCCCTTGTTTTGAGAGGTCTGGCAGCAAAGCCTCGGATATTTCAACACTCAGACGATTGAGGATTTTACCTGGTAGGAAAGTCATGATTTCGCAGAGAGGTGAGGGGGCATCTTCTAACATAAACATGGCTTGGTCCTTGCCCAGCTTGTCAGTGCTGCACCACTCCTAGGCAGTGTAAGCACTTTACTGTAAACCACAGTTAAAGGATTTTGCAGCTCAGAAAAAGGTGATCTGAGAAGTTGCTATCTCAGGCTGCCTTGTGTGACAAGCCAGGAGAGGGGGCTTCTTCCCTTATTAAGGAATTTCAGAAACTCATCTTTAATTAGGAAGTTTTGCTAAGTTCTCTTTAGCTGCAATTGTCACAAGCAGCTCAATGTGGCCTCAGGCAAAGACAGCAAGTGAACCACAGAGCCCATCTCTTTTCAAATCCTCCCAAATACCCTGGGAGGCCATTTTCAAGAGCTTGCTCAGCATGTGTTGAGTAGGGTGAGGTCAGCAATCTCGAGGTTTTGGAAATTTTGCCCTTGATTTCTTGGAACCACACCAGCTGCAGGTACTTCTGGATGCTTGTTGTGGCCACATGCTGTGAATCCTTGAGGTACCTTGCTTTAAGGTGCAGAGACATCCTTTTATGTCACTTCCATGTTAGCAGAAAAATAGCCTGAAGCACAAGAAGCCAGTGTAAAGGTGCACTGGCAATGATTTCAGAAGTAATTTTCAAAATGAGGAGTACTTTTTTTGAAAGCCAGTGGGTCCTTTAGATACCAAACTCAGAACCAGGTGGCTGCCTCTACATTTCTTTCTACCTCACAATATCTTCTTCATGTGCTGGAACTCTGCTCTTCAGATCTTTACTGCAATGGTAGAATTTCCTTGATTCCATCATTAATAACTATATTGGATTTTATTTTGAAAATGTTTTCTCTATGTGCTCCCATCTCTCAGATTTTATTCCAAAACAGTTTAAGGATTGCAGTCCCTGCAGGAGTCCCTACAAATCTTGTGACTGGATCTCATGACAACATCCTCTTCAGTGTTGTTGATTAATCTTTGTTCTCTTGAAGGTTAGGACATTTGCACTAATAAGAAAACCCTCTCTATTACTCAATAACCAGCCCAACTTACATCCTGACACTTCAGTGGAAAATCAGACTGTTGTGGGCCAGAAGAATCTAACCGTGTTACCAAAGGTCTTATGCAAGACTAAATGAAGTTTCATTTTCTTCAGACTATTCAACTCTCTGCATAATTCACATAGTATTTTAATCATCTTTTGAGGAGTCCTTACTTTGTGAAAGGTCAGAAGTAGCCTAAAAATAGTTACTATCATCTGATGGTGCTTTGCTGGATATGAGCCTTGATTCCCAGTGGACAAGATTTTCACGTCATAAACCCAGAGTTATCCTGGCAGTAATTAGCATCCTCGCAGACGGGCTGGTCCCGAACTGCAAAGCTTCACTCTGAGCTCTTTGCTTGCAGAAAGTGCTATTTATATGGAAAGCTCTTTGGGGCAGGGACTGTCTCCTGTTCTGAATGCTTCATACAACTGAATCTTGAATCGGTTGAGGCCTGAAGGCACAAATGTAATTCCAAGAATAGTATGATTGAATGGCTGTGGAGACTGAGCAACTTTCTCAGTTCTAGACATGACGTCAGAACAAGATTGAGGTGGAAGTGGGAGAACTTGTGCTGTGCAGGGTATCTGCTCTTTGGATGGGAACAGGACTTCATTCTCTGGGCTTGTCAATGGGTCTCTGTTAGTGAGTACTCCCAGTTCACTTCAACTTTAAGATCTCTCTGAGTACAGAAATTGCTCTTAAGATCTCAAAACAGTCTATTTCCTTTTTTTTAAATACCAGTGAGAGAAACCTTTTCCTTGCTTTGATTCTGCAGTGGATGCTGTGGTTGCTGCTGGTTGTTGGTAGTGAGGATACATGCAATAACAACTGCCAAGCTTTAAGGTCACTGTAATCTTAGGATTAAGACATGAGAAGACACCAAGTGAGCCAGATCTGTTCAGGAAATGAAGAACTTTTTTCTGTACTTGTTTTGACTAAGAGAATAAAATCCAGTCTTACAGAACTCTTTGTTCCTTGATCAAGACATGTAGGAGAAACGAAGATAGACCTGGCAGGCAACCTTATGAACATTAATCTTAAGAGTTGAATGCCCAGATGTGAACTGGATCCAGAAAACTGATAAGTATCTTCCTGCTTTAAATCTGAAGTGTGGTTATTTCTATTAATCAAGGTCTTACTGTTCACCCATTACTAGTCAGAGTAGAGCATTAGTAATGAGGAGCTAAGGTAGCCACAAACTAGAAAGGCCTCTTGGGCTCCCACTACCATCCTGCTCAGTCTCCTGCAGAAATGCACCTCAGCATCTTATTTTTGGAAGATCTTTGCTTATGTCCTCACAGGCTGGAAGTTGTAATCAAGTTTCTGTTATTTGTTACCTAATCTCATTCTAAAGATGCTATTTCCTTCCCTTTCTTTTCCTTTGCACTCAGCTTCCAGTGAGATAGGAAGAAATCAGGAAAGCCACCTAACATGTTTTTAACCCTGGCCAGATAGGAAAATGAACACCCTGGCTCTGGCAGCTGACCTGTTTGGTTCAGAATCCTGGTCTGACAGTTATGCTGCAAGCACCCTGTGGGAAAGGCACCTTTCAGCAGGGCAAGCCTGCAGGCAGTGTGGGAAGAGAAGCAGAGACTGAGGCTGCTCACAGCCCTCTGCTCCACCAGCCCAGCTGTACTGGGACTGCCACAGGTCTGCCTGGACCAGCATCTTCTTTCTGATGGAGGACAACCATTTATATATGTATATTTTATATATATAAAAGAGTTCCTGGTGTCAGGCAGAATTTTCCCATCTGCCCATGATTTCTATACATATACGTATATATTAAAAAATGTTTTAAAAATATAAGAAGAGAGTCAGTTTCCTAGCTCTAGTGTCTCTTTTGTATCTTCTTAGGAGAAGGAGGAAAGGAAGATGAACTCGTCTTCCAGTCCAACCAAATACTAAATGAGGACATACAACCAGAAGTAGGTTTTTAGCCATAGATGAGTTGTTTATGAAGTTTGGGTTGTTGCTGTGGGGAGCTGCCAGCACTGGTGGTGACACAGCTCTAACAGAGACATCAGCCAGCAGGAGTAGCTGTAGGGAGGTAGTTTGACCATATTGGGACAGATATTTTTTACTGAGAGTGTGTCTCTAGTACAGTGTGTACATCCTTGAAATAGGAATAAATAAGCTTGTGTCTGGATTTGGAAAAATAACATGTGTGTGTGTTTATGGCAGGAAGTTTGGCCTGGTTCCATCTCCTGCTCACCTACACATACAGCTTCTTGTACCTGTTCAGTGTCCCTTATTGCTGCCACAGGCTTTATTAGAGCCACAGTGTGGACATTTTCTGTATTCTGACTCTGTAAAATGGGTCATGTTTCAAAATGTATCAGTACCTGTGGGTTAATGAGCCTCCTCTCTTCTTTCCAGCTGTTTTCTGCTTTGAAACTCATGCTTTTTAGCACTTTTGAAAAATCTCTGCCTACACCTGTCTCTTGTCTCCTCTCCTTTCTCAGGCAGATCACAGTACTTCTAACACAGCTGAAATAGCAGTACATTGGGCATAAAATTGGGTTTAATGCTGTGTTTGCTTCCATGTTTGGTTGTGACCTCTTCTAGTCTGGATGAGACCGCAGTGAGAATGGAGTTTAATAATAAAGTAAAATTACAGGCAGCTAGAGAAGATGCCACTGTAGGTAATTTTTGTGCTATGCTTTCATCTGGGCAGGACTGAATATACCTCTGATTCCTATTCCTGACAGCCTGTTTGACATTTCTGTCTCCTGCAGCAGTTAGACTGGTCTGTACTCACACATTTGGGCAATAGCTACTGCTCTGTTTAAAAGGAAAGGAAAGAATAGATAGGAGTCCTTGATATGCATCTAAGCAGTAGCTTCCTCTCGAAGGCAAACCTCCCTGGCATAGGTCACTAGTCCACACTCAGTGTTGGCTCTTGTACATGAGCAGCATTTAAAATTTACACCAGCTTTTCCTATGCCCAGAGCCAGCCAGTTTTCAATGACATTCATGCCTGCACCTTCTCCTTGATATGCAGTGGTTAACCCTTGTGACAGAGTCTCACAGTGCCACCAATGCCAGTGCTGCTGGGCACTGCCAGGAGCAGATCTGCTGACACTTCCCAGGGCAGCAAGTCAGCCAGGCACTCAGCTGTTTACTTTTTCCTTGTTGTTACTGTTTTAATTGCCATTAGCGAAGCACAAAAATATTTTTTCTCAAGGTTTTTTTCATGGGATTTGTCATGGTTTAGGGTACAGGGAGATGGATTTTTCCCCCCTCTGCTCTACAGCCATGTATGAATGGTGTGTGGGTGTCCCATTTCTCCTGGAACCATCCTACTGAGGGGAACTATTAGTAGCTCTCTGGGCACTGGTGCCAGCTGGTATTATATGGGCATATTTATCTTCATTTGATGCCGCTTTCACCCTGCCCATCCTGTGCTTTTTGTTTGTTTCCTTGAGAAAAAGAGCCATTCCACAGTCTTGGAGGTTCTGCTGTTGCTGTTGCTTGGCAGTGTAAGGAGTTAGAAGGGTCTGCAAAAGAGGTTGTCAGAGGAGTTAAGCTAATGATCCCCTAGTAATGATCCCTGGCAATCTTGGCTCAGTTTGGCAGAGGAAGCAATTTAGGGAGTGAACTGCTTATTACAATGACCTTTACTGCATGTGTGTGTACTCAGTAATTGATACAGATTAGCCAGGAGTTAGT
Organism: Anomalospiza imberbis; assembly: GCF_031753505.1. Lineage (NCBI taxonomy): Eukaryota > Metazoa > Chordata > Aves > Passeriformes > Viduidae > Anomalospiza > Anomalospiza imberbis. Next base: position 9,176,981 of record NC_089693.1, on the reverse strand, counting down.
GTAGCATTTTATAATGGATTAATCCTGGAAAGCTGAATTATTTTTTCTTGGGGGCAGCTCAGAACAAGTCTGTGGTTGCTGCAGGCTTCTATGTTCTCTGTCCTCTGCAACATCCCCTTAGACCCACTCCTTGAGGGATCACTGCATACAAAATCTCATGCACTGTGCAGTTGGAATGGTCCCTTTTAGCAGAAAATGCCCTCAAAACAGAGGCATAAAGCAACCTAATTGTTTCAAGGGCAGAACAGCTGTGTAGTTTAGAATAAAAGGGAATTTTAATTTCATTTCATTCTGTACTGCACGTGTAAGCACACCAGGACAGGCACACACACATTGTCCAAGAGGCAACAGCAGCCCTCTCTGTAAGACTATTCCATTTATGAGTGCTGATGTTCCTAGGAGTGCATGCATGTACCAGCAGAGGGCATGCAGACTTCATTAAATGGGGACACGTACTAATTAATAAATCTCAGAAGCAGGTAGGACTCTACCTGCATCTGTGTCATTCCCAGACAAAGTGCTCATTCAGCTGTGCAGAAACTGCCCATTCCAACAGGCTGGCATTATCTGAAACAGGCAGGAAGTGAGGGGGCATAAAGCATATGTTTGAAATTACATAATCCGTAGTCAAACTGTGATCATGTTTCATGTTCATGCTTAGTCAGACTGTGGCAGTGATTAGGGTTGACTAAACAGTTACTGTAGCTCCCTTTTTTTCCATTGTGTGGCATCTGCTAGCTCTGTTCATCGTTAAAGTCTCAATCCAGGCAAGTGACACGGAGAGTGGATCAGCCATAATGAACTAGAGAAAGTCAGGGAGAGAGAGTCAGCAGTTTTTGTAATATATTAGCACAGGATTATTGGGAAATGTGAATTTAAAAGGAAGGCTATCTGCATTTTAGAAACTGAATCAAAGCTAAACTGTACAGTAGACTCCTCTGTTCTATCCTGCCTGTGCACTTGCAGTACATTCATAATCTTCATAAAGGAGAAAATGAATTGGTGAAATAGGCTGTTTTATGATAATATCCCATATGTTATCAGATTCATGCAGGCAGAATCACACTAATGAAGAGAAATTGCAGTTTATGTAGGGCTTGCAGGCCTCGCTGAGGCAGATTAACAGAGGCGAGGGTGAGAGGCAGCACAGTGCCTTGGCAAGCTGCCCGAGAGCTAATCAATGCAGATGGAGTCAAAGGGACTGCAAGCCTGATTCCCAACAGTTTCATCTGGGAGCAGGAATGACTGTATCCATCAGTGCTCCTTGATAAGACAGCCTTTAAGCTTGTGGTAAGAATGAGCCCATTTGGGGAGGCAGAGGCTGAGCAATACCAAAAGCGATGACTCCACATGCGGTGCAGGGGAGAGGTGGGTGTTTAATTTTAGCTGCTGACCTGATTTCATGCCGAATGACAAGTATCTATAGGAATCCTCAAGGGCCAATCAGTTGCTATGCTAGTGAAGCTTTTGGAGAAATGCATTTAATTTTATTCAAGTGATGCCTTTAAGGAAGCAATTATGATTTTAGCTCTCAGAAGTTTGGACTCCTTCAGGTTGATTTCAGCTAGTGCTAAGCTGGACTTCTTTCATGTTTCATGTTGCTGAAACTGAAGTCAAACTCAGTTGTTTATTTAACATGGCACACACTAATGATCTGAAATATCCCGGTTTTCCTGTGCTGTTCAATCTTTCTCACCAATATAAGAGCAAACTTGGTGCAGAATCAAAACAATTGATGTACTTCTGCCATTTGCGTGCAAATCCTGAAGTGAGGCTTAGAAATTCAAGGACCAACAGGGCTTTAACACCAAGGAACTCCTTTGCAGAGTGTTCTTTGTGCCTTTGTGCTCGAGGAAAGTGTACTTGTGGTGACCCAGGACAGGGCTTTCATTTTTCAAGAGGAAGACTGGCAAAGATCTCAGTCCACATATCATGAAGTCCCTTGTCATAGAAGACACTCATGAAAAAAATATGAGAGTTGGGCCCACACATGGGGCAGATGCTTCACTTTGCACTGGTGATAGAATCCTGGCCACTAGGCACATTAGTCACTTGGAGCCCTTCCCTTGGGGTAGTGTGTTTCTGATCAAACATGAAGGCTGCATTCAGCCACGAGCTTAGGCTCAAATTGTTCAGTATCACTGAATGTTTAAATATTAAGTAGTAGGGCTTTTAATACTGTTAATAATGTGGTAGGAGCTCAGTTGTTATATTCATACTCTGTTCTGCTGCTGTTACTAGCTTATGTAGGTAGGGTATGGATCCAGGTTTGGTTCATGACCATCTTTCCACAGTCATATTGATTGATTTGACAGTTCCTGTTTGGAGATCACTTTGGAGATCACTTTGCATTATTCCCTCCCCAGTTTTGACTTCAGTGAAAAATGGCTGGGCCCAAATGCCAGGCTTTGTGGATGGGATTTGTTTGTTTTCTGTGGCTAGTTGCTGACTGGAACCTCATTTGCATGTTTGTGTTGGCTTTTTATTTTCACTTGTCTCTGAATCTGTCCAGTGATTAGTTTGTTGACAGATGGCTTTTCCCTTGAATAAGATACAGTGAGTAGATGTTCTGAATGTCCCAGAAGGGCTCTGGCATTTGTCCTCAGGACAATGAAAAACACCCTGGCATTTTCTGCCTTCTCTGAATTTGCCTTTCATTTGTGAATTGTATGGATTCCTCTAAGGATAAGGAAAGAAAAATGTTAAAATGTGGTTATGACAGGCAAAGTGACAGGTCAAAAAAGCCTTTTCCTCAGTATAAGGAAAAGGATTTTCTTGCAGTTTCTGTGTATTGCAGTTCACACTTCCTTGCTTCAGTGAATAAATGTGGGGTTTACCAGTTTTTGAGGTAACACAACTAAAAGAAGGATAGGTTTGATTCCACTTGACTTGTTATGACTGAATTCCCATCCCTTGCACCCGTGCAAATGGTTTGAGGCTCTGAGGTTACACAAGCAGTGCAGGCAGTGCAGTGGGAAGACATCAGGGTTTTCACATGGATATAGTGGGTGCTGTGGGACATTTCCTTGGTGATGTGCAGGGAGAAAAGAACTTAATCCAACTCCGTCTCCAGTTTGAGATTGGAGATGCAGAGTTGGCATCTAAGGGAGAGAAGGAGCCCTCTCCCTGTTGTCTCTATGTTGCCCAATCTTGAAATGGAACTGCTGAAATGCAATCACTGAAACATCCTGAAACCAGGCATCCTGTGATGCTGGGACTGGTCCCTTCTCCCAAAGGAAGAGAATCTCAAAATTATAATACTTTATATAATCTCTTGGGAGGCTTTTGTTTCACAAAAGCCTTCCAAGAGCATCCTTCCTTCAGCAGTTACAGATGAAAAAGCCTCATCTGAGCAATGCACTTGCTGAACCCCTGTGCTGCTGCAGCTGGGTGCTAGGGACAAGCTCACCCTTTTCCCCACGACAGGGATGTGCAGAAATCCACAAACCCAGCCTCTGCTTTTTCTTTTCCCCTGCACCAAATTCTTCAGTTTTGTAGCATGTGAGTCAACTTGTAAAAATGACTCACGAGCTCATTCCAGCCTTCTGAATTGGGAGCCCAATTAAAATACTACTTGCAATGCATATATTGAAGAGAACGAAAAGTGTCTGTTCTGAGTGTCAGGCATTAGCACAGCTTATCTGAAGGCCTGTCTTGAGCTAGTCTGATACTTGCCAGCAGGAAACTTGATGTATAATTAGGATTCAGCTAACAGAAAAAAAAAATTGAAAATCAAGTCAGGTTAAAAAAAATCTAATTAAACTACAAATTGTATTAATTGTAAATGTATAAAAGTTTATCAGTTTCAAAATGCTGATTTATTTATAGGCCTACAATGCCATTGTAGGATGGATGGAATGGTTTATTTCTCAGATGTTGAAAAGGTGGTTTTCCTGCAGGGCTGCAACAGCTGGCAATGAGCTTCTCCTGTTGCTGGTTTGAGTTCTGAGTAGGCATTGTCTGGGGTTTAACCTGGTGTTGTGTGGGCAGGAGCCCTTAGAACTGCAGGGACAATTCTTCTCAATCTCCATCTTTGGCCTTCAGGGAGCTTTCACATCAGGGCCAGCAAGTCTTTCTGACATTGCCACCCACGTACCAAAATCCTCTCTGGAAGCTGATCTCATGCAAGAAATGAGAGCAGCAGGGCTGAGATCAAGTGCACGGCAGGTCGGAGAGTGACTCAGTGGGGTCAGGCCTGGCTTTCCTGGCACATTTTCTTTTTGGTGAGGTGAGGGCTCAGTCAGGCTGCACATTGACATAGTCCCAGCATCAACTTTATATTCTGAATGATGTGCAAAATTAGGCATCATCCACAGCAGCACCACCTCAGCAATCATGCAGAGATCTCCACTGAGAGCATGGAGGTGAAAAACATCACTGCAGCTCAGCCAGGGTGATGTGTGTGGTGTGCACACGAGGGCCTTTAATTAACATATAAATCTGGCATATAAATCACAGCACTTCTACCTCCAGGATGTTTCTGTGGCATTACTGTGAACTTTAGGGCAAGAAGGTGAGAACTGCAGCAAGAGGCAGGGAATCACCAAGGAAAAGATGTTTCAGAGTGTCATCTTTCCTTCGTGTTAGCTCCTCAATCCAGCCACGGTCCTCCTTTTCCCAGGCTGCTGTGTGACTGGGGCAGAAGAGTGCTTGCATCCAGGAGCAGCACTTGCCCCAGGTTTCCTCCCTGGTCCCATACCACCACTGTAATAATTAATGCCCCATTTCCAGGACAGTGGGTGTGAAATGGGAAGATCTGTAAGCCTGGTGGGACCATGTTACCAACTTATGGATGAGCCAAAAATCCCCCCTATTACATTACTGGCAAAAACAATCACCTTAAATGGGAAGTGTTTCACTAAACAGCTATTCTGGTTTAAGTTCTTATTGAAAAGAAAACAATAACTAGTCACATGCTGTGGGAACAGCATGCACAGGAATATATTTTTCTTCAAGTCTAGTAATTGTAAAGAAGAATGATCTTTGTTCTAGCAAAGTTCATGCAAATCAAATGTGCACATATTGTTGCCACTTATCAGTATGTAAATAACACATATGAATAATTGCCAGTAGGTGGTAGTGTGTATTTTTCAGATAAGTTTGTGACTTAGTACTGCAAGTGTTTCATGTTTGAGGTGACTTAGAAAGATCCTGTCATCTTTAATGTATGATCTCAAATCATCATTGCTTTGAATTTAGTCCCTGGTTTCCCAGATTTGATAGTTCTGTTTCACAAACATCAGCCCATCTCAGAGAGACATATTTTGATTTTCCTTTTTACACTTACGGACAAACCTAACTGGAAACATTTTGAAAAGTGCCAATTAGTGTGAGCCCAGAGAATTCAAATGCATGTCTTCATTGGAATGATTGGATTGCTCTCTAGTGTTTCATTTTAGGAGAAAAGCTTTTGATAAATAAATGCATTATTTTAGTGATTTATAATTTTAGAATTGCTCTGTCATAGAAGATGTCTTGAGAATTCCTGAAAGAGCTCACTGGAAAAGGAGCAGTTCAGTTACTGGACATCAGATTCTCTTCAATGCCTCATCGTGCTTTGTAGGGAAAGGAAAGAAGTGACCATTTAGAAAAGACAAGGGGTTTTGTTGGAACCCATCACTTCCTTGGCTCCTGTATTATTCCTTGCTGAGAGCAATCAATACAAAATCAGTGCTGTTCCCCTAGTTCGTCACACAGGAAGAGATGCCCACGCTCCCTCCTGTGGGTGTGTGCCTGGGTTGACACTCGTCCTTCCCCAGGTGAAGACCAGACCGCTCCTGCAGCCTGTCTGCTCTCTTTCCCTGCCTTCGCAGAGCTCTGGGAAGGGACTGCTTTCTTGTTTGGCAGAAGAAGGGGATGCCAGTGGTAAAGATTCTTTCTGTGGTGTTGCCTGCCAGGAAGCAAGGCAGAGGTCGGGAAAGGCGCTATAAATATTTCTGCAGTAACTCAAAGGCAGTGAGTGTTTTGGTTGATTTGTTTTTCCTGGGGTGTGTGAGACTGCTCTCCTCTGTGCAGGTGTCTGATTCATGTGAGGCTTCCTTTTTCTTTCTTTTCCTACTTGTTTCCTGCCTCTGCAATTGTTGCTTGCACTTGCAGCACTTTTACTCAGCCCAGCAATCCCAGAGAATGCAATTAGGTTATTTGTGCAAATGCTTTTCATCATGAGTACGGTCTGCAGAGTCAGACCTTTTGCTTCTTCCTTCTGCTTCTAACCTGTCCCTCCCAAGTTTCCTTTCTCATTGTTTTTCCTTTCACTTATGTCTGCTTGCTGTTAGAGCAAGCTAGCAGAGAAGGAAGTGGGGGAGGGCTGTTCCTGCAGGGGTTTCAGTGCAAATAGCTGCATGGCTTATAATTTCTTGAGCAGATTAGGCTGTTCTTGGCATGCACTCAGGCTGACAGAGAACTTCTTATTGCCAGCTGAAGTTACTGTGTTTGTGCCACCAGTGTCCACGAGCTGCACTGGCAGGAATTGCAGTGAATGTAAGGAATGGATCAGTACTTGGCCCTTCCCAGGAGCAGAACTGGTGATGCCAGAGGAGCTGTGCAAACAAGATCTGTGTCTGAGGTCAAACAGATCCCCACTGAGCTTAGGGAGCTCTCGTTGTCCTGTGTGTAGAGGAAGGCTTGGGCATACTCAAGGCCAAACCTCCAAATCAGAAAGCTTCCATCTCTAAATGAATCCTGGTTCCACTTTATTGCAGCTTGTTTTATATTTACCTTTTTACATAATTTTTTTTTTTTTGCCTCAATGTAATGCTTATCTCCAGTAATGAAAGAAAATGCAAAGTGATAGAAATAGATGTTGGAGGTGATCACACAAGCTTGCAGCCTTCTTCCAGTCCCAGGCAGCCATGTACAACCACTCTAGGACAGAGGTGAAATGTAGTTAACCTGCCCTGTTTGCCTTTCTGTATTATCTCTTCTTAACCTGCTCCCTTGAGATCTAAGTTGACTGTGTAAAAGGTGGGGTAAAATCTGATTTTGGGAAGAAATAATTTTTATTGACTGGAAGTGAATGATATCAAGTAAGCCATACAAAGCTGGAGCCCATTTGGAAAATGCTGAGCTTAATATTTCTGTTCTGCTTTCAGTGGTTTAAATGGCAACTGCCAGAGGCAAACTGAAGTGAGAGACATGCATACTACCCACATGTACATCCTCCCTAATTTATAAATATACCTGTGAGTATACTGATAACAGAAAACAGATTAGTGAGAGTTGGTTTCAGGCTTGGAGACTGAGTTTCATGAGAAATGTAGAATGAAGGGAGGAAATCTCAGGGTCGGAAGCTGGTTGTATCGTGTGGAAGGCAAGAAACCACAAACTCGGTAGTAGAGAAGCACTGCAGAAACGAGAATAGAGATGTTAATTTAGCAACTGAAATCAGACATGCCAGAGCCTTTTAAATTGTTTTTTATAGAAACAAATAGTCCACTCTGGAGAAACAGGGTCTCTGGACCCCAAATATTTCTGTTTCTTCTTACTGGGTGCACTGGTGACAGCACAATGTGTGGTGATAGGTCCCAAAACTCCTTTGAGTTTTCTCTTTGGAATGAAGGAGAGGAGTGGGAGACAGCTTTACCTAAGTGCACACAGTATATAATCTGTGAATGAATACAGAATGAGACCTAGATGGGACATTGTCCCTAGAATAAGACCAACACATCCATGCATCAGTACTCTAAAGACATAATCCTTCTCAAACTACATGTAACAGGGACTTGTGCTTAGAGATGTACCGTATCCCAAACACACAAATTCCCTTGACTGTGGCTGAACTGCCTTTGTCCTGGTCTAGACAGTCCCAGACTGGGCCCAGTGCTAAGGATTTTCATCTGACTCTCAAAGTGCTTTCCCTCTGGTTCATTTTCCCTCTTGAGTTAACATGGTCTGAAAAAAAACAGAAACAAAGACCTTGAGAATTGTTATTTCCATCTTCTTTTCAACATTTTCTTTCTGCTAGGAAGCAGGAAAAGCATGAGGATGACACACTTCAGTTCACACTCTCACTCCAGCTGCAAGAGCTGTAGAAGCTGGGGGCTTTGACAAGGCAGATGTGGTGAGGCTGGACTGGGACTTGTTCCATTACAACTTCCCTCTACAGCTGTGAGGAAAATCCTGACTGGGGAGCCTTCAACACTGATGATGTGCAAGTCAGAAGGATGCGGACAAACCTCCAGCTCACTGGCTGGAAGAAGGAAAAATAGTTCTAGAAATCCCATCAACTTCCACCAGAGACCTTTGCTTCCTGGTGTAGACAGTGCAAGTTAAAAGTACAATTGAGGGTTTGGGTTCTTTATCTAAAGTACAATTTTGACTGGGAGTTATTAAAAGGCAGTAAAAATGGAAGCATATTATGCTGTTTTCAGAGTCCCTTCTTGATGATTGTCATTTGAGGGATGAGAATGTCGACTTTGCCACGCTGCACAAAGTTATGGCAGCTGTTCCATATTGCTAGATTGGAAATTAAAATGGAGATCTATTCAAATTGTCTGACACTACCAGCAAGCTTGAAAGCAATGCTTTAAACCATAACAGAACTCTGATCTGGTCCTGAGGGGTAGTCAGTAACGTTAAAAGCAAATGCCTTTTCCCAAATGGCCTTTAACTACTTTGTGTCCTTTCCTTTTTGTTGCTAAATTCTGCTTTTCATGGCAACCATTTGATGAAGTGAACAGAATTTCTGAGAAAGTCAAAGACCAAATCCTAAGTGAGAACATTTCAGCAGGACTAGTCTGTTATGATAATAAATATTTTCAGGAATGTTTAAACTATGCTAACCTTTAAAAAAGAATGGATCACATTTCTATTGTCTTTCTTCATAAATGTCCAGTGCCTGAAACTTCTTAACAGTTTCTTCATCTAAAGATAAGACTGGGTTTATCTCTACCTGTAAAAGGTAATGCAATCTCTTAGTTTAGGAATTTCTAGAACCTTTGCCTGTCAACACACAATCAAATCTAACTTTTGATCCCAGTGCTGCTGCTTTAGCAACACCAATTTTATATAGACTAGAAAAGCTCATAGGAAATTGTTCTTTGAATCATGTGTAATTCCAGACCTGTGCTTCAGAACTCAGAATTAGCCAGTTTGATTTATTGTCACCATGAAATGTTGGTTAAAAGCATTCATGTTTTTATCCAGTAATTCTTAATCCACAGAAAGAATGCACTGTTGACATCTCTGCAATTTTTTGTTGTCCTGAATACACCAGTTCATCTCACTCATACTGAGCATTAATCACTAAATGTAGCATTGTGATGTGTTCAGGAAATATTTGAGGAGGCTTTATAAAGGTACACCATTAAAAAAGAAACAAACAAGACCAAGTAGATTGTGTTGTTCCTTGTGGGTGAAATTCACCTGCCTAAAGCTGAAATAAATATGTGACAGACTTGTGCTAAGGCACCTCCAGTTCCACTGCTCCCTGTGTTCTGTTTTGCTTCCCACACATCCTGTAATGACAAAGGTACTCTCTTCTAAAATACCATTTGCATTTCCAGGGGGGCATAGTGGAAAGTATGAAGGGCAGAGCAGACCCTGGAAAGAGCAGTGTGCTATTGATTAATCTGTCCTCTGGATGAACCCTGGTAAAAACCCGCGTTTCCAAAATTCTGAAATAATCTGCATACAAATAATGGCAGGGTGAGTTCTCTCTGGGATTATATGACTACATAAATAAGCAGTTCTTCAGTGCAGCATGTGGTTTTCTAATTTCCAGTAAAATGGAATGAGTCACACATGACAACAGCATTGCCACTAACCAGTGTGGCATGGCATCTGAAAAAGATAGCACTGGAAGGGTGTGAACTGCAGAGCAGATGATGGGGCTTGAAACATCTTGTTTGCTTTGGCAGGGCAACCAAAATCTTGATGCTTTCCCACAATCTGCTCCAAGGATATAGGTTTTGCTGTGCTGTATCAGATTATTACCCTGGGAATTTGTGTGTCCTGCCTTTGCCAATGGACAGCTCTTGATGCTTCAGATAAAGATAAATGCCCAGACTCCCCACAGGGGAATTCCAAAGTTGGATGGTGTGTCTTCAAGTAGGATTACCAGGAGAGGATTTTTCTCTCTGGTACCAAATCTACTCAGGCAAAAAAAGGCCCAAGACAGCTCCCAAGTCCAGGCTCACATACCATACATATTATTTATATGTAGGTACATGTGTTGGTATGGCCCTTAGGCTGAGTTCACTCCAGAGGGAGAGTTAGCCATAGTCATATCTTAGCACAGGCCCAGGATTTTCTTCCTTATGTCTGGAGAGTTTCTGCTTGGCAGAACAGCTGCACAGGAGCAAAGCATCCCATGGCTGCTGCAGCCATTGGACCCTGAGTCTGAGAGGAGGTCATGCAGAGTCTCAAAAGATGAAGGTCCAAATTAAAGAGATTGAAAGCAAAGCCCTTCCCTTTATTTCTGCACCTCTAGAATTGGGGATCAAATCTTCTGGTGTTAATAAATTGGAAACTCAGAAAATTTTCAGTTCAAAAGCAAGATAGAAATGACCTAGTACTTGGTCACTGTTACAGGGCATTAAGGTTGTCAACTTCATAGTCCTGAGTGACTTCTGCCTTTTTGGATCTATTATATCCAAAGTGGTGTCAGACACTTTTTCCTTTGAATGTTTCTCTGAAGGAATACTTGTTAAAGGAGGGGTGGGAGGAGGATGCAAGTAATTCTTTTTCTGCTCCTGACATATCCCCAAACACAGCCATATTTAGGCAGAGTTAATGGTGATGTTCTAGGTGCCCAACATTACATTTTTATTGGTTTATGCTGCCTCCTCCCTGTCAGTATTGTCCACACGAAGGGCTCAGGGAGTACAGTAGTTTATGCTGCAGTTTAATTCCCTGTAGATGGAGATTGGCTGTGACAGAAATGCCTGCTGTCCTGGCAGTCTCTCACATCTGCTGGAGGCAAAAGAGTATGTCAAACAATAACTCGGCCAGCAGATGTGGTTCTGTAGGGACAGTAGTGTCTGTGGTACGAAAATTCCCTCCCAAAATACAGATCTGTGGGGACAGTAAGCGTCTGTGTCAGTGACAACTTTATAGCATCTGCTGGGACAGTAATGCCTGTGATACGTAAATGCATCTCTGCATCTGCTGGGTCAGTCAGAGAGAGATGTATTGTATATATCCAGTTTTACATGTGAAAATCTTCTCTTTAGTTCGGGGATTTGTTTGATTCCCTTTCCCACAGAGTTAATAAGAACGATTTTATGTAAGAAGAGCTGAAGGTATTTATGAGTCTTTTGCATGTAGGACAGACATTGCCACATTTCAGCTGCCAAGAAATACTGCTACATTTTCTCCTACCATGGTATTAATCATTAATGGCTTTGTTCTCAATGAACAGCCTGAGTATCTTCAATGATGCTCTTGTGAGTGCTAATGCTTTGTGGTTGCAGTGAGAGCATCACATGAGAAATGTGTTTGTTCAGAGAGGAGGAGATGCACCACAAACACAGCATTCTGACCAAACCAGATTTCAAATATTCCTAAGGACAGGTGTGCACAGATAAAGATTTTTAATTTGGCCTCATCTCTAGGTTAAGCACTGGACCCACCTTAGGAAGGATTGCACTGGGGACAGTCAATTTTCCAGCAGCAGCAACTCCATTCAGATGTCAGGGTATTTTGCTACAACAAAGGCTGATGTTGACATTTTTTCTTGGATAGAGACAGATGCAAGAGCTTCTGCCTCAAGGTTATCCATTATATTGTATATTAACTAGATGTTTTAACACAGGGCTTCCTGCAGAGACAGCAGTGAATGATGATTTATACTTATCAATTAAAATCTAATCTTTTCCCATGTGCATTTATATGCTGAACTTCAACCTACAAGGCAATTCTGTGACAGGAATTAGATATCCTTTTGTTGGAGTGCACTGGAATTATGGTCAGGGATGTATTATTCACTCGTTTATTAGGAGTATTGTGTTTGTGCCTGGTTTTTGCATAGGCATTGTATATAAACATAGCCTCTGTGAAAAGGAGTTTATAAACAATTACCATTAAAGGGACAATTATTTTCTCTTTCTTCATGTAGCAGCTCTGAGTAGGAGGTGAGGGATGGAGGAGAGAGGAAGCAAAGGTTGTACATGTTTTATGACCATAATTATAATTAACTATTTGAGAGATTAAAATTATATTAAATTTTAATTATAATTTACTATTTCAGAGATTAAAACTGATTAAAAAAGACTCAAGGTTATGAGGTACCTCACAGATCTATGAGTTATCTAGCTCAGCCTAAACATACAGATATAAATCTTTCTTTTTTGCTTTTTTTTTTCCTTTTAAACCCCGCCCCGGTTGAACGGGCAGTGCCCACGGGTGCGGTCGGTGCCCCCAGCCCCGCGGGCAGCGCTGCATGGCAGCTCTTTGGTAACAAAGAGCTCCAATCCCGCAGCCGCGGAGCGGCGAGCGCTCCACGGTGGGAGAGGGAGACGGGGAGAGAGGGAGAGCTGCTCGCGGGAGCAGACGGGAAGGATGGACGCCAACCACGTCGTGTGAGAGCAAAGGAGAGGCAGAAGGGATTTTCATTTCGAACTCTGCTTGGCACAGTTGTTAAACACCACTCAATTCAGATGCACCGTGCGATAACCCTGGTTCAGAGCGAGAGGCAGGGCGGAACAATGACTGAAGGAGGCCACTCACAACCCTGGTGGAGAGTCTTAAAGTGGGCAGGTGATCTGGCTGGTTAGTTCTGATTTATTACAAAGGCATCTTTATGCTTTTTGAATTTCCTTCCATCACTCATGTTAAACAAAACTGCATTCTTATAAGGCACTTCATCCCCTCCATCGCTCATGTCACACTACCAGCAAAGGCAGATGAAGGAAGTGCAGTTATGTGATGCCTATTACAAAAATCTTTTTTGTTTATTATACCAGAAACGAGCACTTTAGTAAAGCTGCTAGGGACTGGTTCAGGTTTATGGCACTGTATCAACATTATCAGAGACTGATGATGACTGTTAAAGGTGCAAGACTTTTCCTGGTTTGCAGCAAAATTGCTTTTCACAACTTGTCCCAGAAGATCTTTGTTTTTAAAAAAATATTTTGCAAACGAATTTTGTAGCAGGGAGAGGTGTGGAATTAATGGGAATGAAAGTGCGTGTGGAAACATCATCTTCACTTTTTGTAGTTCTTGATGTGACACTCCTTATCACAAGGGAAAGAGGCACTTCTGCAGCTTCCCTACCCCTGAGCCTCCTACCAGCTCAGAGAGGCATCACAAAGCCACTCACTACTCAATGTCCATTTCATTTCTTGTCGTTTATTAACACAACCATACTGTTTTGAGAGCTCGGCCCATCCCTTAGTAAAAGCGTTCAAAGTGACTGGAACAAGAGGTGAAAAAACGATAAACATTTTCAGCTGAAATTGGTCAGATTATGGATGAGTTGTTTATAAACATCTCGTCTAGAACTGTCAAGAGGTGGAGCTGACATCATTGAAAGATGATAAATTCTGACACAGTGCTCTGAGATTTCACTGCCACTGAATGTAGGTTAATATGGGATTCAATAGGAAATCTGGCTTGTGTATTGCTGCATATTACAGGAAACGAAGGAACTTGTCATTTGTCTGCAAATTGCTAATTGCAGTTTATTGCACATGCAAAAGGTTAATTTGGGTATGTTATCACAGTAATCACATGCACTGCCTCAGATTAAACCATACTCCTACACTAACTGATGAGCTGGCCTGTGGGATTTGGGACATTATTTTGTAATATTATGGCAAATAAGAATTTTGAGTAAATGCTGTAAGAGTGGGCAGCAGTGTCATTAAGTGCAAAAAACCAGAGTTACAAGTAAGTCTGTGGTATGAAATACTTTCCCTTAACCCTTAATTTAATTATTCCCTGAGATGCATGTAATTTATTCTTTGTGATAATTGAAAACAGAAGACTCATCTATTCTAAATGAAAATTATATCCTATTCTTATTATTGTTAATGCTTTGTATTTAGAGGAGTATTTAAAGGGCTGAGATGAATTCATGACCTCTTCATGCTAGGTGCTGTATATATACACACAGTAAGCTCAGTGCCCCAAAGACCTTACACTTTAATTAAATAAAGGTTGGAGGAAGGAAGTTTTATTACTTCTGTCACAAATGGGAAATGATAACAGAGAGAAACTAAAAGGACTGAGAATTACACTCCTCCTGCAACGAGTCCTGTATTTGCCTGTAATATATCCTCCCTTCCTGCTTTTGTTAAGTTGCTGTAAATTGCTAGGTAGATGGTTGGTCTCTCCCCCAGAGATGGAGTTTAATTCTGTGCATGTTTCAAGGTTTTATGGAACGAAAGGCGTTCTGTAGATAGATAACACTTTAATTTAGACCTGATTAAGTTATTCTGAAGCAATATTTAGTGGAGGGAGTAGATTTGTACGAATCTGGTTGCTTGTTGCCATATGAACATACTGCTGCATAGCTGCTGTGCTCCCCGCGGGCTGTGCTCTTGGTGCATGGGGGTTTTAAGGTATACCAGTATAACTTTTTAATTGTTATTATTCCCTCTAGTTTGCTCTTAAATGTCTTCCAAAATAGTAAAAAAGTAATAGTGCTTGAGATGTTGGAGCATTCCACAGGATTCATGGGGCTCTTGGAACACCAGTGCAGGCTTAGTCTCCCAGAAATGGATCATCTTCTCCCCCTGCTCCCTGGAAGTACCATGCTCATTCTGAAATGCATTTTAAGCATTTTTAATTGGAGCGTCTAGCTTTGCATTAAAAATAAAGCCAGCTCTGCCTGGAATCTTGCTTTGGGAAATTTTTCTATAGAGGAACATAAACCTGAAGATAACTTATTTCCCTTTTTCTGCTTGTTCAGTACAGTACAGTGATCTGTTTAAGCAGATAAGGTGGGAAGGGGAAGGAAGAAAAAAATGGACAAATCAGGTGAAGAAACAAAACTAAGAACACGTAAAATCCAAGCACAACCCAACCAGTCTCCTCTTATCTATGCATTTCAGTATTTATGACTCTCACTGTTGGACTCCAACAACACTAATTCCTTACACTGATGTGTCTTTCCCTCATCTCATCTCATCTCATCTCTCATCTGTCTTGCCCCTGTCTGGTAAATCAGTACAGTGATGTTCTGTCTCACAGATTTTAGACTCATTGAATTAAAAATAATTATTTTATTTAATAACAAAGAGTATTATTTTGTTGTTGTAAGTTTTATGGATCCTTGAGCACTTACAAGTGACCTCCTGTTTACCCTATGGAAACCAGCACTGCTGCCTAAGGAAGTAAATCTGTAGAATAAGTGATCTTTTAAATATGAAACTTCAGTTTCCTTAGTTGATGGGACAAGCTCAGCACTTAGGATGGCACATCACCAGTGTGTACCCTTGCTAGAAAACAATCCACTGGAGCTTTGTTATACAACATTCAAACATCGAAGTGACAGTAATTTGCAATAAACACTGCATGTAAACAATTACCTGTGACTTGTTACACTTGTTTGTACAGGCAGCTGGCTAAACAGATCTGGGTGCATTTGTAAACGTCTGTCCCTGTCACACCTGATACTGGAAAACAATTATTATATGATTACTCTGAAAAAGTCAGGGTTTTGTACTGACAGCTGGCAAGGACTGAGTATGGATGCTTATAGAGGCACGGAAAAGAGCCAGAGAAATCAAATGTGATGGTGGTGTTTTTATGACAACGGCGAGGGAACTTTCATGTCTAATCCTCCCATCAAGGGAGGTCTTTGTGACAAGAGTACTTGATAAAAAAAAACCCACTTTTGCTGTTTGAAGGGTCCTGTGGTGTAGAGGTGAAAGCAAGTCATTTGGACATACAAGGTCCAGGGAAGAGGCAGAGGTGATTTATTTTCCAGCGGTTTAGCAAGGCGGTGTAAGGTGCCGGTGACACTAAGCTGGAGCAGCTGTGCGGGAGGCGCTCCCACCCTTCGGGCTCTTTATGAGCGGAAACGCGGGGAGCTGGGACCGAGATGTCCCGGCGCTCCAGCCCGGGAGGCGCTGCCGGGGGCCGCAGGCCGGCCCCGGTTCACGGCTGCGCTCGGCTCACGGCCGTCACCCCGGGCCGGGCAGGGCGGGGCCGCGGCTCCCACCGGCTCAGACCCCGCGCCCGCCGGGGCTGCAGCGTCCCCGGGGCGGGGCGGGGCGGGGGGGGCCGGGAGGCGCCTCCTCCGCCGCGGCAGCACGGGCTCGGGGCCGCGGGGCCGCGGGGCCGGCCCGGGCGGAGCGCGCTGAGGGCCCGCCCCGCCCCGCCCCGCCCCGCCCCGGCCCGGCCCGGCCCGGCCGCGGCCCCGCGCGGGCGCACTGCGCGCGCCGGGGGAGGGAGGGGCGCGCAGGCGCGGGGCGCGCGCCGGGCGGGGCCGCGCGGGAGCCGGCGGGGGGTTCCGCGCGCCCGCGGCCGCCGCCCGCGGGGCCGGTGAAGGGGCGGCGGCGCTGCCGGCGCGGGGCCGGGGCCGGTGCGGGGGCGGTGCCGGGGGCTCTGCGGCGCTGCCGCTCCCGAACCCGACGGCGCACAAAGGAGGGCACCCCCCCCCGCACCCCGAACCAACCCCCCCCGCTGCAAAAACGCACCCCAAGCGCGGCCCTCTCCGCCGGCGCTCAGGTGGGGCTGGCGGCGGGCGCTCGGGTGGCGCGGGGCGGGGAGGGGAGCGGCGGCCGGCGGGCCGGGGCCCGGCATTGTTCGGCAGCCGACAACAAAGAGCGGGGCCGGGCCGGGCCGGGCCGGGCCGGGGGGGCAGCGCCGGCCCCTCCGCGCCGCCCCGGCCAATCGCGGCGCGCGGCGGCGGCGCGCGGTGACAGCGAGCGGCGCTTACGCTGCGGCGCCCGGCGCGGCCCCCGCTCCCCGCCCCGCGCCCGCCCGCCTCTCCAGAGCCGTCTGGCTGCAGCAGAGCCTCAGACAGAGGAGGGGAGAGGAGGAAAAAAAAAACGCTGAGTGAGTGGAGTGGAGCCTGGGAGGGGCTCCTTAAAGAAACGCTGCCGCCGCTTGGCATTGTGGCCGGCGAGGAACTCGAGGGGGGGAAGCCATCGGAGCTCCTCTCGCTTCTCCTCTTCCCACCCCCCCCACCCCACCCCCAGCCGACAAAAAAAAAAAAAAAAGGAAAAAAAAAAAAAAAGCCGACCGAAAAAAACCTCGGGGGGGAGTCGTGGGGGGGGGGGTCCTGAGAACATCTTATAAACCGGATTGCACTGAGAGGAGGAAAAAAAAAAAAGCAAAAAAGATACAAAATATACAAGCAAAAGGCAACAATTCCCCGGTCTCCAGCAGTCGCCCACCCTCCCTTCCCTTCTCTCCTGCTGGCCATCTGCCTTGGGTTCTCCTTTGTGTCTGATCTCTTACTACTGAGCCGAGCGCAGGCGGAGGGTGCACCACACACAGGGACTATGCCCAGCTCGCTTTTTGCAGACATGGAGAGGAACGGGAGCGGCGGCGGCGGCGGTGGTGGTGGTGGTGGCGGGGGAGAGACCCTGGATGACCAAAGAGCCCTTCAGATCGCCCTGGATCAGCTCTCCCTGCTGGGGCTGGACAACGACGAGACGGGCTCCATTTACGACAACGAGCCTCGGAAAAAGAGCGTGAACATGACTGAATGCGTCCCGGTGCCCAGCTCGGAACATGTCGCTGAGATAGTGGGGAGACAAGGTGGGTGCCTGCATGCGAGGGGGTGTGGGGGCGCGGGTCTCCCCTCCGCGCTGCCGGGCGGGCGGCTCAGATGCGACACTGGCCATTCCCAGGAACGCTGCAGCCGTGCGGTGGTGGCCAGTGCCGGCTTCCCCCAGACAAAGAAAGTGCAGCAGCAGACGTGATGTTTCCGAGGAGTGTTATGCATCAGTTTCGAGATGCACTTTCAGCTGCCGGGTTGGGGGAAAAATCACGAAAATAATATAAATCTGTCCTTTCCTCCGGCTGCAAAAGTTAAGATTTGCAAGAGGAAACGGGAGGAAAATGGGAGCCTCGGTGCTTTCCCCCCTCCACCACCCCAAAGTTAGAAATCGTGGATTATTTTTAAGGAAGAGAAATGGAGTGGAGAAGTGGAACAATGGGGTTGGAATAAAGCATCCGCAGTGGGGAATATGGCTCATTCGGTACAGCCTCTGCTTCTCACCTTAAGAACTGATTTTATTTTTCCAAAAGGAAAGTGCTGAGCAGGAATGTGGACTGGCGGGTGTGCTGATTTGTGAGGGCTGCTTGCATTTTATTTTATTTATTTTTTTCTGGCGGTGCAGTTTTCCTGCACGCTTTTTAAATTTTTTTTTTTTTTTTTTTTTTTGTCGCTCTCTTTTTTATTTTTCCCCCTGTGTTCCCGACCCTGTGAACTGCACGTTGGTAGTTTTGGGGCAGTTTGCATGGCAGATGTGCTGGTGGCCACTTGCGATGCCTTTGGGCGTGTGCCAGGGCTGTGGGCTGACATTACTTTACACCGTGACCGAGGCTCCCGGACGAGATGCCAGCGATCACCTGGGGTTGGGGGCAATGTATTTCGGGTGGGTGTGTATTTTTTTTTTTCCCCTCCCTAGGTGCACCCAAACAATGGGTTGTAACCGGTTCTCCCCCACCACCTCCCCTTCCTCCCCCTCCCCTTCGTCCTCCATCTCCGCATCTCGTTCCCAGGTTGTAAAATCAAAGCTCTGCGGGCAAAGACCAACACCTACATCAAGACCCCGGTTCGCGGGGAGGAGCCGCTCTTTGTTGTGACGGGCAGAAAGGAAGATGTGGCCATGGCCCGCAGGGAGATCATCTCTGCGGCCGAGCACTTCTCCATGATCCGAGCCTCGCGGAACAAGAACACAGCCCTGAACGGCACCGTTCCCGGCCCCCCGAACCTGCCCGGCCAAACCACCATCCAGGTGCGGGTGCCTTATCGCGTGGTGGGCTTGGTCGTGGGGCCCAAGGGGGCGACCATCAAGCGCATCCAGCAGCAGACGCACACATACATCGTGACCCCGAGCCGGGACAAGGAGCCGGTCTTTGAGGTGACAGGCATGCCCGAGAACGTGGACCGGGCCCGGGAGGAGATCGAGGCACACATCGCCATGCGCACCGGCGGCATCATCGAGCTGACGGACGAGAACGACTTCCATGCCAACGGCACGGACGTGGGCTTCGAGCTGAACGGCACGGGCAGCCTCTGGAGCAAGCCCACGCCGCCCAGCATCACACCCACCCCGGGCCGCAAGCCCTTCTGCAACTACCGCAACGACAGCTCCAGCTCGCTGGGCAGCGCCTCCACCGACTCCTACTTCGGGGGCGGCACCGGGGGAGGCGGCAGCGCCCGCCTGGCCGACTACAGCCCCCCGAGCCCGGCGCTGAGCTTCTCGCACAACGGCAACAACAACAACAACAGCGCCAACGGCTACGTGTACGGCGGGGGCGGCGGCGACGTCCTCTCCTCCCCGGACTGCTGCTCCGAGCTGCCCTTCGACTCGCCGCCCGGCTTCGACCTGGCGCCCGCCCCGCCGCCCGGGGCCGCCCTCCTCTGGCCGCAGTTCGAGCGCGGCCCCGCCGCGCCGCCCTCGCCCGCGCCCTCGCCCGCCGCCGCCGCCGCCTTCCCGGGCGCCGCGCCCGCCAATGCCAACCTGGCGCTGCTGGTGAGCGGCCCCCGGCGCGGCGCCGCTCCGCCCCCGGCGCGGCTCTCCCCGCCCCTGCACGGCAGCGCGGCCGGCACCGAGCACCCGCTGGCGCGGCGGGTGCGCAGCGACCCCGGCGGGCGGCTGCTGGCCGCCTCCTACCCGCTGTACGCCAACGGGCTGGGCGCCCACCTGCCCGGGCTGCCCTCCGACTCCTCCGCCTCCTCCTCCTCCTCGTCCAGCTCCTCGTCCAGCTCCTCCTGCTCCTCCTCTGGCGTGCGGCGGAAGGGCAGCCGCGACTGCTCGGTGTGCTTCGAGAGCGAGGTGATCGCGGCGCTGGTGCCCTGCGGCCACAACCTCTTCTGCATGGAGTGCGCCAACCGCATCTGCGAGAAGACGGAGCCGCAGTGCCCCGTGTGCCACAGCGCCGTCACCCAGGCCATCCGCATCTTCTCCTGAGCGCCGCGGGGCGGGAGGCCCGGCCCGGGCCGGGCACGAACGGGGGGGGCCGGCGGGGCCGGGGCCGCCGCCCGCCGAGGGATGCGGGCTGCGGCCGAGGGAGGGCTGGGGGGTGGTGTGACAGCGGGTGCATGCTATAAATAATAACGGGCGACTCCATTCTAGTGCTAGGCTAGTTTTTACACTGTACTTTAATACGAAGCTTCCAAAACTCCCCTTTTTTTATAAACAAACAAACAGAAAAAAAAAAAACAGAAAAAAAATTTGAAAGTAGAAGATGCTTATGATGATGACAATGGTGTGTGGACTGTTAGTAAAACGTGCTGGTAGTTCTAGGATGCTTATTACAAAATAATTAAATCTATGGGTGGATACTTTTCTGAATGTTCTTGAAAGGGCAAGAAGTTCCTGTGAAAAACCATGATACTGCAGCTTTATCAGACTTTAAAAAAGAAAAAAGAAAAAAAAAACCAACAAAACTGTAACATATCTCTTATATATATTAAAAACGTTTAAAGGTTTTAAAGATAAATTGCATTAATACAGATTGAAGTATTTTATTCTTTTTTGACTTGAAAAATTATATTTCATATTGCAAAGATGTTTACAAGTATTTTAATTTAAGTTCAGTGAACTTTTTGTAGCTGGGTTAAATCTTTTTTATTTTAGTATGGCCTTATGGCAAAGAACACTGTATTATTTTAATATCACACAATTGTGAACGGAATTACAAACCATAAAATGTGTAATGCTTTGAACAGTATTCTGTTGGGATGGAGATTTTATAGGTTCAGAAAAAATCTTTTAAATCTGCTTCACCCAGCATATTTTCTATTCAGTGATATAAAGCATATTTTATTCTATATTATTACAAAAATGGAAATGTATAAACATATGTCAAAAGGAACTGTTGAAGCTTTCTAACATTTGTATAAATAGAATTCAGTGGAAATTACAAAAATTCTGTTGCACCACTATAGTTTTAGTATTTCTATTTTAATACATTTGTTTACCACTTGTTTATGTATATGTAGGTGACGTTACTTGAGCTTAAATGTACTTTACTGAGCAAAGTTTAAAAACAAAGTATATTTTATTTTATGATAAAGGGCCTTTAACCTCATGGTCAAATACTAATATTATATTTGCTGAGACAAGATTTGAAATTGTATCAAGAGTTTTATTTTTCTGACATTTAAAGTTCTACATAATAAAAGTAAAACTTAAGTAATGGTGCTACTTCATGTTTTTTTAAGTATTTCTATATAAATAAAATAAAATATTACAGAAAAAAAAAGGTACTCTGTGTGGTGATGTGATTTCATGTGCTGAGAGTTTTTCCTGGAATTTTTGTTTCCTGCTTGTATCAGTGAAACATGTTGGGAGTTTAAACTGTGTCATGCTAATGTTTCTGGAACTTGTACAGGCTTCCAGAATAATCCTGCCAGCTGTCATACCTTATAATGTGTTATAAATGAAAAAAAAAAATTGATTTTTTTTTTAATATGTGTTATAGTGCTGGCACTTACCACAGCACAAAATACTATTTTTTAAAATAATCTTTAGTCATGAAAAGTACCTGGGTTTGTGTGAATTGTTACTTTTGGCAGACAAAACATAGGAAATAGGGAACTGAAAAGGAGCTAAAGAGGGAGCAGGTGAGGCTCCGTTGTTGCACCGTGCTGGTGGAGGCTCCTGGCTCCGCCATGCCCAGGGACCTCATCCCAAACTTAGCACTTCTGGAGCGGAGCAAGGGCCGCAGTTGCCTCCTTGACAGTGCTTCTTGGTATTTGGCAGTTGTGGCTGGGGTAGTTGGTGTTGACAAGCTCATTTGAATAAAATATTTATTGCCGTGTACAGTTGGTTTGGCGTTGCTGGTGGCCGCGGTGGCGCTGGGGCGAGGGCGGCTGAGCCGAGCCCACGGACACCGGGCGAGCCCCGCAGGACCTGTGCTGCTCGGTGGAGTCCGTGGGAGCTGTGGCTGTTGGCTGCCGCGTGTTAGAGCAGATTGCAGAAGGTGCTGCACTTCCCTAAGTGTTTCTCTTTGTGAGTGAAAACAACAAAGGGAACGCAGAGTGCGTGGCCTATTTCATATGCTTTACTTTGTGCTTAGCAGTGTATGGGCAGAGCTGCTCAGCTCCGATCTCCTTTATGGACTCCAGAGCTGCTGGTTGGGTGGGAAGGGGGAGGAGGGAGGATGCGGCAGGGGATGATGGGATCTCTTTGTTTGATTTGATTTGATTTTTGCTTCTTTCATTGAACTGTGGTTGTGGTATCATCTGATTTATAGAGCTAAAATTCCTCACTGAGTGTTGAATCTATCTCAGGAATCTTGAAGGTTTTGATGAGGGGCAGAAACCCCCCACCCCAAGGCTGTGGAAAAGAATCCAGAGAGTGGCAGAGAAGATGTGTTTAAATACATAAGCGGTACAGACACTGAAGAAACCTTGGCAAAGTCAGTTACTTTTTTAGAGATGAGGAAGTTTAAGTCCTGGTGTATATTTTCTTGATGATGGGTGTTTAGGAAAAGCTCTCAAGATGCGTCAGTCAATTTCTCATGTCTATGTAAACATCCTGTGGAGTTTTCAGGGAGAAGTTGTGAAAATGACTATAAATAAAAAAGTGAATTTGATCACTTTGCTTGGTTTTCAAGCTTAGTGAAACCAAAAGGTAAATAAGATGAACAAAAAGTGAAAACTTAAGTCTCCTCCTTTACTTCCCTGATTGTACATCTCTTCCCTGAGATTGTACATCTCTTCTTGTGATGTACAATCCTGCTGTGTCCCCGCTGTTGGCAGTGGTGCTGTGGATGGCTGTGAGCAGCCTCTGGAGAACAGCCCCTGGCCAGCAGCTTGGGGAATGCCCTGGCCTGGACTGCCCAGCCTGTCAGTAAATCCAACTGGCCTCGTTGTCCATAGTCATCTTGCAGGACTTGCTGTTTCTTTACCAGGCTGTGGTGGAAACAAAGGCAATGCCCTCTTGGTCCATGGCTCTGGCTGCCTTTCAGCCTCTGCACGCTGTTTCAGGCCCTTTATATGCTCCATGTGCCTGTTGTCTCAAGATGGAAAGATGAGATGTAGTGCCTTAAAAACTGGTTATGTTCACTCCTCTTTGGGAATTATTTTGCTTGCAGAGGGAACCAGTCTAGATTACTCTTGCTTTGTCATCCAATGAGTGCCTTTAGCCCAGCCTTCCAAACGTGATGCCCTGTGGTGGTGGCAGAGCCAAGGGCTCAGCAGCATTCACCCACCTGAGGCACCTCCACTGTCTGGACCCTCCACTGCTGGCAGGGCTGGTGCATCCCCCTCTCTCTGTTGGAGGGTGTTTCAGGGTGTACTGGCACACGTGGTGTCCATCGTGCTGGATCTCATTGCTTGCTGGGTTGCCCTGGTGTGCCCTGAGCCCAGATCTGCTCCCAGTGTGGGCTGTACATCCCCCATCGTCGGCTGGCAGGGACGAGCACACGGGAGCAGGGACAGTGTGGGGAGGAACGTGCAGGCTGCCCATGAGCTCTGCCCCCTGGATTTATGCCGTAGGTCAGTGCCTTGGACTGCAGAGGCCATAAATCAGTGCAGAATTTGTCCCAGGGTCAGGAGCCATATGGTGTGCGGGAGCAGGAGAGGAAGAGGGATGCCCACACCGAAGGAGAATAAAGGCCTGTGTTGGGGGCCGGACTATTTCAAAGCCTGAGAAAGGGGCAAAGTTCAGTTTCTAATTGAGTGCTTTGAAATATATAGATGTATATGGTCAATGTTTATCTTCCAGAACAAAGCTCACTCTGTTTGTCCAGTGTTTGTGTCGCTGCTGGGAGCTGTTCCTGGGGGTGTCCAGCCCAGAGCTCCTCGGTGCTCTGGGGCTGGGGGTGTGGGTGCCCCTGGCACGTGCCATCAACCTGGCCCTGCTGGCCCAGCCCCTGCTTGGAGGCACTGGTGAGGACCTGCACATTTGTGGGAGTTTCCCGGCTTTCCCAACACATTTGTATGGTTCCCAGCGCATGTACACATCATTATCTCAAACCAGGGTACATTTACATATGTAAGAATTATTATAGACAAAGTCCTAAGCTTAATTATTCCTCTGTCCATATCTTGTACTTCACAGAATTTGCATAACAATCAGACATCAAAGCCAGAACACTTTACTGGAAGAAAGGTCTTTCTGCTATATTATTTTAATAAAATAAATTATCATGATCAATTAAACCTAAATTTACTCTTTAGATTTCTTCCTGTGAATCCACTGAAATGAGAGTTAAAAGCAAACTTTAAATTTAGCAATAAGAATCTAACACATTAAGGTATTCAAATTGCTTTTTGTTTGATATTTCTCACTCCTCTCTGCCAACCTCCTCACCCATCTTTTTTCCTCCATTCTCCTTGTCTTGCCATTTTGGAAGTTGAAATGATGCTTTGCTGTCACTGAAGTGAATGTGGATTCTGCTGCTGGAAGGGCACACTGGTGAGTATTGCGTTTAATTGATCTAGAAATAGCAAAAAGGAATATTCACCCTGCCTCTGCTTATTTGTGTTTCCTGTAACTCGAGTTGTCTCTCGAGTAGAGATGATTTAATTAGAGAACAAAGACTATTTTAAATCTAAGGTAGGCAAGGGAGGCTTGTCTGTGAAATCATTTGCATTTCTGGTTTACCTGTTTATGACAGTCTACTGGCAAGCGCCGAAGGGCCCAAGTTTGCAGGTGAATATGTGCTCTGCCCAACGGTGAGTGATGTGGGAAGACACTCCTAACTTCTGTGTTCTCTTGCTTCATACTCAGGAAACATATAGAGTTATATATAAATGTGATAATAAATCTAATACGTACTTGTGTACACAACTGCCTGCATAGAATCATCCAGAGAAATCACCAGTTAGAAAGTCTTTCCCTTTTTAGTGCATTGGTGTTAAGAGAAACTTGCTGTAATCACAGAAAAACTTTTATTGCAGTTTTATTACTTAATAGTAAGGTTTTTAATGAAGCTTTCATAGTAGGATATATGAAATAATTATATCTCATCCAAGTTTTAACTTTGATTAAAAAGCAAAAAGCTTATTCAGTCTTAGTGAGATAGGTTCTATCATGATGTGCTTCTCCTGTGATGAAGCTGTATCAAAACTATCCAGGCACTCGGTGTATGGATTATTCTTTAATGTTATCTGTGCAGGTAGAGCCCTTGCAGCTCTGACTGTGCCCCAGGTATGTACGTGCATACATGTACAATACTGGGGGCACCACAGAGCCCTGATCCTGTAAGATTTGTGCAGTCTTGGGAAATAGCATCTATCATGAGAAATTGAATTTGTGGCCTTAAGGAATATCAGGTGGGGATGTGGCTACAGAAGCCACAAGTATCTGTCCTGGATTGCATTTTTCTGAGTTTAGGGCTCCATGAAATAGTAGGATTTAGTTCCCCTCATAAAGTAAACTGGCAAGTAAGGTTTGTTTGCATATATACACTTATCCAGGGCATACAGGCAGTATTTCTCCCTAATGTGGGTTTTGTGGTTCTTTTTGTTAGAGCATTTTTTTGCCCTGTCATTTGTAACTACTTACAGCTCTCCACTGTTAAGATGATTATTGTTTAAGGAAATTAGTCAGTTAAATACTTTCATATTAAGTGCACCTTATACCTCTGCCATGACAAATGTGATTGATTAGCTGTCTTGAGAAATTTATAACCTTTGATAAGATTGTACCAAGAGAAGTGCTTTGTTAGTTTTCAATGGAGAATGGAAAGAGACTTTTGATGTTCCTCATTACTGGTTTTCTGCTTGTGATGGAGATAAAATACAGTAAAGTGCTTTTTTCTCTTATGTACAAGGGCTCTTCTGCCTTTCATACCTGGTAGAATTGTGTGGTCCACTTTGTATTAGTATGAATGGCAATTGCTTTGTAAATGTGATGGCCATTAATGGGTGAATACCCTATCATCTCTTATTTTGTCCTTTGTCTTTATGTTTTATTCACTTTTACCCTCTACAAAAGAGCTTTAATTTAGACCTCAGACAACAGTAGCAGTGCTCCAGCTCATTATAGATCTAGTGGCAGTTTTATTTCATTTTGGTGTTCTTTATATTTTGATGGGTGTACTAAACAGTAGAAGCCATTTTAATCAAAAGAAAATTTCAATGAGAGCATGACCTGTAAACAGTGGTTTTGTAAGAGTCACAAAAGTTTCTGTTACACATTTGGAAATGATATCCATGATTTAACTGCAAAGGGCAAATAAATCACCTCCCTCTAAGAGTTAGAAAAAGGAGTGTTTTTCAGGATCTTTAATTCTGTTAACTGACTCATTGTATCATCTTGGCTAATTAAATTCACCTTTTCTGTGCTTCAGCATTTCCATCTGTGAATGAACTACTGACACCTACTTGCAGGCAGTATTGTGAAGATTAATGAATTGACATTATTGAAGTATCCTCAGGTGGAAGTCCTGATGTAAGTACAAAGTACTGTTACTGATGCTTCCTAATTAATTAGTCCACAATCCAGCATGTGGAATCACATTGGACTAGAGCAAACAAATGCTGGATTATATTTGCAATCCGTGAGTGCTTTTCCCCCCAGATTTCTGTTTTTAAATATTATTTGAACCATCTTGTTTGGTGAGTGTAAGAATCACCCATCCTCCCATGGCACTTAGAGGTGAGATGGGCTCGACTTAGAAGAAATAGGTGATCCCAGTGATAGATGAATCGTCCTGGCAGGCTTTACTGTGGATACAGAAAGGCAACTTCAGTCTGTGATTTTCTTGCCTCCGCTGGTGTAACATTAGTAACACTTTGAATGCACTCCCCTTTAAAATGGGCATGAAAATGTTAGTGCTACCAGGAACATCCAAGGGGATCCAGAATCCCAGCAGGGGCTGGATGTTCCTGCAGGTGAAGGTGAGTGGGAGGAGTGATATTGTACACCAGGAAATGTCAGAAGGGAATTGATGTTGTGAAATTGTTCGCAATTTATGCAGCTAACAAGGTCCATTCTTATTCCTCATGCCTGTGCTGCTGTTTCCATAAAGATATGGCTACAACTGTGCAGATCTTACACTACATGTTTAAAAATGGAAAATAATAAAAAAAAAGCTGGAAACAGTTGAATTTGTCTGAGCCTTGCTCTAATTAAGTAGTATGAAACATTTACCTAAATTCTTATAATTTTGAGTACATAGTTGACAAAAGAAGTGAATGCAGTTGCTGCCTGTATCGATTTCCAGAGACCGGTCGCATTCCTAAGTGTGTTGATACACTTCTTGTCGGAAATTGAAGTCACAAGTTATTTTTTTGAGTTATTTGTAACTGTTACACAAGTGCAAACAGGGAGGTTTAAAGTTTCACAAACATTTGTGTTTCTTTCTACTTATGCCACCTCTTTAAAAAGAAGAGTCTATCATGTGCAATTATGAAACTGCTTCATGTTTGACACAGTTGAAGGTGTTTTCAGGCCACAAAAATGAAATTTTCTATGACTAATTTAAATTAAAACCCCACTCTGGCAGAACATGTCCTCAATCTTTGGAGTCACATGGTTATTGGAAAGCTCTTCCTTGGCTGTGCAGGAGGTCAGACTTTTAAGGAGAGAGCCTGTGCACAAATGTGCAGCGCTGCTAATGAGAGGAATTTCACACTTCTCCCCTCTGCCTCAAGCTCTGTGTTCATCCTGCTGGCTGCTGCCTCGGAAGCCTTTGGAATTAGATGTTATAATGAGTGCTGGGCCATCACTGGGACGGTGCAGCCACATGCTGGAACTCTAGCTGGGGACATGGCTTCCAGAAGGTAGGGTCACCCACTCTGCAAAAGCAAGTAGTACTTGAAAGTGGGGTCTTCTGTTTGTTTCTGAGAGCATCCCAGCTCTGTGGCTGCCCTTCCTCTCCCCAGTGGTGATTTTTAAGCCAAACAGCCCTTTCATCTTTGCTCTGGCTTAGCAGCAAAGTTGTCTGTTGATAATAGCAGGCTTCACTTCTTCCCCAGCTAACTGGTAGTCAGGCAGCCAAAGAATGGCCTATCCAAAATTAGGATATGCTCAATGCACCATCCGCTGGTGTTGTTCCCATCAGCCTAATTACATGACTTTTGGGTCAGACAATGTCTCATTGTGTGGCCCTTGGCAGCTAGGGGATGCCTAATGCTGCATGAATGTCTAATGTGGAGTTTGATGGCTATGACCGAGGCTGCAGTTCCACACTGGAATTGAAAACATCCGTGTAGTTTCCATAGAAAACCAGGTCAATGGTGCTTCCATATAGGGTTAGCCCCAGGGAAAGCCATTGCTTGCTTGTTGCCTGTACAAATCTGTGCAGGGTGGGCAGTTTATGGTGCATTTCTCTTTCAGGTAAATGACAATTAAGGAGTCAGATTGATTTAGTCTTTAGTGACCTGATTCAGAATCCTAATTTATGGCAAGCACCATCTCTCATCCATTTATCTCTATCTTTTCTTCTATTTTGTTCATTTAAGGACACTTGTGAAGTATCTTATGAATGCTGAAAGCATAATGAAGGTGGCTTTGTACATATTGGTTAAAAAAAAAAAAAATTAATGTTTTTTTTTTGACTGCAAAAATTCTAGGTAGAACTACCCTATCTTTATGCTTCCTGTAAAAACCTGCCTTTTTTACAGGCAAAAGCAAGGTATGAATGTAAAATGCAATTCATTGTAGATGAAGGCTGTAATATGCTTGTTCATTTCAAAGAAGAATGTATAACTAATTACGTTTTAATTGAATCTCTAACGTCAACAGCTGTTTTTAAAGGATCTTTTAAAGCTACATTTATTTTTAGTATTAGATCTTCTTTCTTTGCACACATCTCTCTTCATGCATTATTGCCCTTTAGAAAGTTTTCCTTCTTTTAAAGTATCAGTTAACGCTAGCATACATTAAAGACTAAGCTGGTAAAACTTGGTTTTAAGATGCTTGGTAGGACTTTTCTGTGTCGAGAGGGAAAAAATAAGACACCATCAAAATGGCCTTTGTTCTCTTTTTCTCCCAGAAGTAAGAGGTTCCAGTTGCAGCCCAGAGTGCCAAGGCCAGTTCTCAGCTGCTGGTGGTTTATTTTGGCTGGTTGTTATCAGTTCCTCCTCAAGGCAGCTGCTAAGTACAGTAAATAGCACAACCATCTCTTCAGACCAGAGCTACTCTGATTTAGTCCTTCCTGCTCAATCAACAGCAGCATCTGTGAGTATCCTTTAACTTAGAGGGATTAAAAACCAACTAACTGCTGTTCACATGAAAAAAACTTTGTTAAACTTAGCGTTTCACGTATCAGGCCTTGGTTCTGTTGGTTTCCTGGGTCATGAGTTGAAGTTAAACCCACCCTCCAACACCTCTCTCTGCTCTCACCAGAGGGGTTGGTTCATGTCCCAGTGGGTTTGCAGGAAACCTGTGTCTGGCTGGTGAGGAGCAGCTCTTTTCCTACCATGCTGGGATTCCTGCAGCTATGGAATTTACTCAGATAGAAGATATCCTCCTCTGCCTCTCCATCATCTTTCCTCTGGAGAACTGGATGGTTTTGTATAGTTCAGAGTCTTAAGCACTCCAGAAATGGAGGGAATTATCTGAGAGATGTTCTCTGTATTGCTGTGCAGGAATGGCTGTGTAGCTACTATAAGTTTATTGTTGTCTGTATAATTCCACAAATTCTGCTCTATTTTTCTGTAAACATCAAAGCCTAGTAATCATGAGAGCCCTGTGTTGGTTTTGGAAGGTAGTTTCATTAGAGATTGGAATGGCAGTTTGGTTGCTAAAATTTCATAAGCAATAAATAAAAATTCATTATCTCTTGCAGAAAAGTAGGCAGTAGGCTCAGAAAGACTTGACATCTGAGGCTAGGATAGTAATGGATGTAGTGGCAGTAAAATAATTGCAAATCAGAAAAAACAGTGAATCTTCTAGTTAACACCTGCAAATGCATGGTGATTGTGCTTTCACCAATAAATGGAGATTTGTGAGACCTGTGATTTGCAAGAGAAGAGTTGACCCCTTGTATTTTTGTGTTAAATCTCTCTTCTCTCCTTATAAGTGCTCTGCTTCTAATTTTGATTATGTTAGGCAAGTGTAAATCACAGTTAACACTGGTGATATTGCTGTAATTGCAAATATCTGGATTCAATGAATTTAAGAGAAAATCAGACCAGTTTGGTCAGATTCTTTGGAGGGGGAATCTCTGAAATCAGAGTAAATTTGTGAGCATGATAGGAGCTATCCCTATCCTGATGCTGCTGTAAATGAGAGCTAAATCTGACCAGCTTAGCACCACAGCTTAAATAGGATTTTTAATGAAGCATGCAACAGCTCTTACAGATGAGCTTTTCTTTTGTTTCAATAGTGTAAAGCAGACAGAAATACTAAGATGTGTGGTGTTCCTTCAGGACTCCAATGTCCACTTCTGGTGGATGGGTCAGCCATTCCTGGAGCAGCTCAAACCATTTTAATGCACTGGTGGTGCAAATGAGACTAAAAAGGATCCTTGGGGAGTTTGATTCAGCTCTTAGACAGTCTTGGCTTGATGTATTAGGGTGCTGTGAAGATAAGTTAACTGCCATTAAAACATGTTTAAAATTCTGGACTGGAGAGCTCAATAGAAATGTGAAGCATCTTGTGTTAGATGCTGTGGAATTAGCACCATGGTTTATCCTAGCATTCAGCAATAATTTCTCTGTGCTGGGGCAGAAAAACAGATCCAGTAAGAAATGTGCCACAGCTGGGCTGATGGAGGCTGCAGTGAAACAGCATTTTGATTTGTTATGTTCTCAGAACTTTGCTTAATGTGTTACTATTTCTTCTTGTTAGAACTGATTGAATCACATAAAACTGAATTCCAGGAGCTGAATAGCTGCATGGCTTTGTACTGGGAGACATACCCATCACTCCAGGACTGCTTTTGTGGTGTCAACAGCCTGTGCTGAATACCAGCAGCACCCAGGGATGTTCTTCTGTACAGCTGGGAAAATGCACAACACTTTGTGCAAAATAAACACGTCTTGTGTGCCGAGTTGTTGAAAAGTTGTGTAACTTGACTGGTGTCATTTTCAGTAATATTTACCAGTGGACTCTATATACTGACTCTCATACCTACTGTCATGTTGGATTACCATTTCTATCAGATAATGCAGTTTTTATTTGTTTGTGTGTGTGTGTTTTCATAGGTAACACTTGTTTAGCTCCTGCATGGCATTTTATCTCTCTTGCCTTTCACCTCTCAGCTCAGGGTTGTGTGCAGATGAGCTGCAGCAGATGGGCTGTGCAAAGAGACAGTGAGGATTTGCCCAGCTGCACTGAAACTCTTGGAGTACCAGAAGTCACCCCAAGCTACCTGAACCAAGACATGCTTTCTCTCTGACCTCAGTGGATCCAGGGTTTTCCTGCCATGTACATTTGCTGCCTGGACAGCAAGGAATGTTTTGTTGCCTGTGTGCTCACACACATGAGGATACATGGAGCAGGTATGTTGTGTGTGGCTGGGAATGCAGGCAACACGTGTTGCCTCTGTCAGAAACATGCTTTTCCTGCTCTGAGGACTATTCAGGTTATCTGTGTATAATATCATGAGCTGGAAGAGAAAGGGGATTTGTGCCCTTTGAATAAACTCCTCCAGTTTGTCTTCTGTCTTTTTAATGTGATACCACTATTTACATTTTTTTTATTCATCTTTTTCCCCTACCCTCGTCTTGCTCCAATCTTTCGGGCAGTTAGAGTTTGGCTTTGAGCTTGCTGGGGGTTGCAGCTTTTAATTTCAATGTGTTACTGGATTTTTTTTTGGCTCTGGAGCAGAAGCCAGGCTGTCTCACAATTGCTCCTCTTTGCATTAGACACTGCCAGCTTAATAAGTGCACTGATGTACTTATTAAAAGCTTGGTTATTTATTAATTTCCTCTATACTATCTCTAGGTATACACCTGGACTTGGAAATGGTCAGTCATGTTTTTTTCATGTTGCCTTGCTCTTTCTATTCTCTTATATCAGCATGGAAAACCATGGTGTTGGTACTGGAAACCACTGTTTCCAACCCGTTTATCTGTATGAGTTGTCTTCCTGGATTATCTTCTCTGCTTTTACAGTGAAAACCTTGAGGATTCCACAGACTTTCTTCTTTTCCTTCCTGACTCACAAAGATATAGCAAAATTTTCCCAGACCTGGCAAGCAGCTACCTGAGTGTGTTGAGCACTTGCAGGCACAAAGTGAGAAGTGAGAGTCAGGGAAGAGAACTGGGTGGAATAAAACTTTTGAATCCAGACCTTCCAGTCACACAGTGAGATGTGTTTTATTTCAGAGAAGTGAGCATTTGCAATCACCTGAATAATTTGCTGGTACCTATTTAAACAGGTGTTGCTAAACCTCCTAAATTCAAATAGTTTAATTTTGAGGGAAAAGCTACTGGTACAAACCAGTCTGGAGCCACTCTTCTGCATGCAAATGGGAGAAGGGAAGGCTTGTTTAGAAGTACTAATGTAACAGACAGAGGGAAAGGGGGGAAAGGGAAGAAAGGCTGGAAAAGCCAAGTGTTGGGTAGAAAGCCTTCCTTAGAGAATTCATATCATTGTAGTGACTGCACTGAGGACCACCAGCACTGCCCTCTAAAAGTTGCTTTGTTTTTGGAAATGAATGGGAAAT
This sequence comes from Anomalospiza imberbis, assembly GCF_031753505.1. Classification (NCBI taxonomy): domain Eukaryota; kingdom Metazoa; phylum Chordata; class Aves; order Passeriformes; family Viduidae; genus Anomalospiza; species Anomalospiza imberbis. The sequence goes on along the minus strand of NC_089693.1, from coordinate 9,144,338 downwards.
CCTCTATCAGATCAGTTGGTGCTTTAGATGGCACAAAACTAGGCACTATCCATGCTGTAAATTTAATTTGCCTTTTTTTAGCATAAAATTTGATTAGACTCCAGGAAATTCCTTAGAATTTCAAGAGAAGGGATGTGATGCACTGCTGGGGCATGGCCAAGGTGCATTTTCACAGGTGCTCTGATCATTAATGAGGTGCTGTTCATGATACAGGTTATCACCTGGTGAGATAAATGTGATCTGAATCAAGAGGCAGTGCAATCACATTTCTGTCAAATTAGCCCAGATGAATGATGCAAAGTTTATGCAGCTTTATGTTTTCAGATCAGTTTTATGCCTGCTGTGGGAGGACAGCTGACAGTGAGCCAGGCAAGGTTAGCAGCTGATTTGGTGTAAAGTCTTCCAGTACAGAGTCACCCCAATAAAATTTTTTAAATAAGTTAGCAAAGGCAAAGTGCATTTGCATTGGCTCACTGCTCTCCATCCAGGTTACAACGTTGTGTAATACCACAAAAGTAGATTTAGCTTCTCTTTAGGTCACCAGCACATCTCCCTGAGGTACAATTTTCTAGACCTAAGCAAGGGCTTAGGTGACCCCAGGCTGAGCTGAGCACATCGAGGGGCAGCCTGGCAGGTACCATAAATACATGTGTGTGCAGAGCCTCATATTGCATCCTAACAGTGATGCTTTTTTAGTGGACTTCATGCAAGTTGTAATTCTGAAAAGCTACCTGCAGATGTTTCCTGCAGGTACATCAAGCTGGAGAAGAATGAGCTCCCCTGAAATGGCAGATTAAATCTGAGTTTCAATGTTTCAAACCAGTATCAATGCTGGTTGCATTCCCTGGAGCCAGCTGTTAAAATCTCTGCTGATTTCCAAATGGGTGTTAAAGGCTTCCTCTACCCAGCTCCATCTTCCCTCTGTGCCTCCTCCAAGAAAGCTGTGGCTCCAAAAGGGGCCCACAGTTGAGGGATTGGATATCCCATGTGGGATCACTGAGCCCAGCGTGTTATTCTTTATTCTCTCAAAGATTGAAAGTCATTAAAAGTAAAGATGATGGATAAGTGGTGTTTAATCGAGAGCTGTCGTTAAGTGGGTTCAATTGTGAAGTGGCAAAGGGTTAGAGAGGCTAATTTCCTTGTTATAAATGGGTCCACTTAAATTTCATCACTGGAAAGGGTAATCCAGGTTTTGTGGAATAAGGAAATATCACTGCTAAAAAAGCAGACCATTATTTTTCAGTGGTTTTCCCCAATTTTAATATTTCTGTCAGGAGGGGTCTGTCTCCTTTATGCGTGAAAGACAATTTGAAACAAATAGAGAACCTGTAAATATTGGTACAGCATTTTAACCTCTCTGGGTGTGGCTCTGGTGCCAGGTTTGTCTGTGGCTTCTCCCCTCAGTGCTCTGTCAGGATCTGACAGGAGCATGAGCTGCTGTGATCACCCAGTGCTGCACCAGTGCTTGGTGGGCTCCTCAGAGAAAGGGGCTGTTCTGGAATTGCACCTGAGGTACTTCCCATGGTGTTCATGCTCATTACTGATAGGGGTAACTGAAGAGGCTTCACAAGCTTCTGTTGTGCAGCTTTGGTCAAATAGTTCCCTACGTCATTGGGTTAAAAGATGTTTAACACAAGGTTTGGGGCATCACCCCCTGCAAAAAAAAATAATAAAAAAAAGGAGCAACTGCAAGAGAAATTTCTCCCTACAGTTTCTCCTAGGAAAGCTTACCCAGATGTGTTTTTGTCACATGGCTGCTCTAGTTCAAACCTGTAGAGGAAAAGGGGAAATCGTGGCCATGGACACGTGGACACACCTGCTTGGAGGTGCCAGTCTTTTCTCTTGGTTAGGTGAGAGCTGGGGGGGACTCCTGGTGACTCCTTTCTCTTGCTTTCCTCATCTTCATGTTACAAAAACAACTGCAGACATTGTTAGAGCAGATCTCAGCCATGTGTTTTCTCAGTTCAGGGTGGTATTGGCTTCCAAATTGTCTTTTTTTTCCCAGAACATACAGTGATCACTGATGACAATAACTGAGCTTTATGGAAGACAGCTCCTTCCAGCTGTCAGCTGAGGAGTACCTTGTTCCAATGGAGCTGTTCTGCCTGTTCTTCAGAGTCTACATGGCATCAGTGAAGTTTTCAGCCATGCTGGATGAAAATGGATTCTGTAAGAACAAAATAGGCTCACCTATTAGTCTATAGATAAGCTGATGTTTAAACCTCATTTGAAGTGAAAGGAAATCATCCAAATAAGATATTTGAATTGATTCAGTTGTGTTTTCATTTTCTTTGCGATAAATGTAACTTTCCCTCTCTGGAGAATGCCTGTCCCTCCTCCCATTGCAGTGAGGCAGCACTGGCATCTGTGCAAACCTCCTTGCTCGGGTTTCCCACTGGGAGTTTTCCACCCTTGCTGCCCACACTGGCTCTCTAGAAACCACCTTTCTTTCAAAATCCCTCAATTAACTGTGAATGGTGCCAGGAAAGAGGCTGACCCCGTTATACTTTCTCTGTGCCAGACCTGGTTGCTGGCGGAAGAACTCTCCATATGTTCAGCTTTTGCCATTTTTCCTGTTCCTCCCAGATAAGCTGACTGACCTGGGAGTCCACTTGGCCCTGGCACAACTGAAGCTGTACATAATCACACGAGGAAAGTAGAAGTGAAAAGGCAGTAGCAGTGTGGTTTCTGGGCCAGGCATTAATTGGGCTGTGGCAGAGCTGATTTCAGCTCCCAGATCTGCTGCAGGCATGGTCTGTAATTTTAGGAGGGTCACTTAATGCCCCCGAGTCTGCCTTCCTGCTCTGGCCAAGCAGAGGGAGCAGTGCTCCTGCTCGGTCCCACAGCTTTCTGCCATCCATCCTTTGGGGCCGGGCTGCTCTTTGTGGAAGGGCTGCCCAGCATGATGGGGATCTGATCTTGCTTGAGGTCTGTGCAGTCTCCAGCAATAGTAACACAGACAATCAGTTAACTGACTCAGAAACAAGTACTCAAACAATATGCCTGTGAGCTTTCTCTCTTCATTGGATTTTATTATTTTATGTTCTTTGTTTGATTCACTCTATACCTCTAGGAACATTTATTTAGCTTATTTATGACATTATGGTTTTCTTTGAAAACCAGGGCATAGTTCTGAGTAGTCAGATGGATAATGCCTTTATTCATGTTGTTTCTCAGGTGATAATTTTAGCCTTTGCAAATACCTACTTTGGGCACTGAATGTATTAAAATTCTTGCAGTAATCTTCCCTCTCTCAGATAGGATGGAATGATGGAATAACCTTCTTCTGCTGGCTGGATTTGGACCCTCTGCTCAGGCTGTGACAGCCACGTTATTCCACACTCAGTGCCACTGTGATTGCCAGACTTCCAGCATGAGTAAGAGAACCTGGTTAATAGCAATTGTATGCACTTTATTTTTCCCTTTCAGAGGTTATATCTGGTTACTGTGTGACTGGAACAATGAGACTAACCTCAGTTTTACTGTAACAAAGCAGCTATGAGCTTTCTGGGTAAAGTATATTTTGACTGACATACAAGTAGCTGTAGCTTTGCTGCACAATGGAGAAAATGACTTCATTTAACAGCTTTCTGTGCCAAGAAAGAAATAAACCAGTTCTGAGAATGTTGAAGATTTTTTCCTGTTTTAATTTTAAACCTAAAAGAAAAAGCTGTTGCCATATAAGTCCAACTCAATGGAATGTATAAATCTTTAAAAAGGTTTCATAAAGAAATAATGATTTTAGTATATGTACCAAATGAGATTAAAGAGCTACATTTGGTTCTAATACAGAGTTTCACATTCAAAAGGACCATCAGTTTCCTGTTTAAAATCTACTTATATTGAGCTGAATGGAGTTCAAACATAATGCCATTGTATTTCAGACATTTATCTTAATTTAAAACAGCTGAAAAGCATTAATAACAGAGCAAGGAGATGCAGAGGTATAGGTGTTCCTCCCTCCCTTTTCTGCTTTTTAAAATAATGAGCTTAGATGTAACATGGCCCTGCTCCTGCTGTTCTGCCAGTCTGCAGAGCACAAGGAGCAGGGTGCCAGCCCCCTGAAACCATAACAGGAACATTCCTTTGGAAGGGCTGAAGCACATGAGGGAATCTTCCTTCACCAAGCATCCCTTTCCAAACAGGGTGGGTCAAACAACAATTCACTGGAGCAGTTTTTACCTGAGAATCTTCAGGAGGCATTTGCAGTACAGGCAAAGCAAGCTAGAACTCACCAGCCTGAGCTGTCCCCCCTTGTGTCTTTGCTCCCAGTCCCCTCCTTCCCTTTGAAAATCCTCCCTCTGCCATGACCACCTTTAAGCATATAACATGGCAAATCATGCCACTGTGCATTTTACATGCCCTCTGTATGAATTTCATCTTACCTGCTATAATTCCACACAGGATTGCTAATTTTGTGCCAGTCGGGTTGTTCAGAATTGTTCAACATCTTGGAGCTCTGGATCATTGTCAATAAAAATCAAAGCTGATTTCTGTTTTCCTACTTGGTGTTGTTTCCCAGGAGGAGATGGTGAGTGAATAAAATGAATGGTAAGGGCATGAGAGGTCAGTTTTAGCACACCTATTTGAAAAATGCTAATGGGGCTGGGTCAGTCTTGTTTCAGGTGCTGTACAAGGACAGAGAGGAGCCAAGTGCTGCCTCTGAAGGTCTGTAACATAAGTAAGCTTTACAATAATTTTCCAGTGAGTTTTCACACTAGAATAAATTACCTTGAAACCCCTTCAGAATGATAAAGGAATCATCCAGTTTGATGTTCCACTTTAGTGGGAACACCTTTTCCCCAAAGATGGCTGATATCCCACCAATCAACGTATCTGTCTAGTGGAATAATGTGAGAATGTAGTTTTTATTATCAGGCTCTTCCCAGGGAGCCTGGGCTACTTTGTAGTGCTATATTCTTTGCAGTTCTCAGAATCATGTGCATTAAAGGTTGCTTAACAGCTGGTGAGTCACACAGCTTGTTCTTTGAGCTCGAATGCTCCATTAGGGCACATCCACTAGAGGTATTTTAACCTTTGAAAAAATCAATACAAGTGGCTTCAGCATTCTAGGTTTTAAGGAAAAAAAAAAAGCAAAACAAACCAACAAAACAGAAGATTCTAAATAACAACAAACAGCTTGCATGATGTTTAATAAATTAATCTCTCTCAGTGGATGTGTCTTAGGGGTGTAGCATTTGCTAGAGAGCAGCACAATTCTTGTCTAAAAAGTCACTGTGCTTGGGCATCAGAGAAAGCTGAGTCTGAAGGGAGTAAAATGTCTTCTGAGTTATAAAAATCTTTAGTTCATTTTCTCAACATTGCAATGGGGGACAGAGAAGGCACTTGGAAGTGTACTCCCTAATTTCACAGGGGAGTTGGTCTTTTTCTTAAACCATGAACTGTGTTTACTGCAGATAATTGCAAATATGGCTTATGTATAGCAATCCACAGTGCTTGACTAAGTAGTCAGAATGAAAGAGGAATTCTGTGGGCAGTGTGTATTTCCCTCGTGTTTAAATGTACCTGATGTTAAACGAGTTAAACCAGTCCTGCTTTAGCCAAACTTCTTGAGGAAATGAAGTAAATGCTCCCACTTCCCTGGTCAGTGCTGGGGCTTCTCCTCTGTGATATAACTTGGTGGAGAAACATTGATTTGAATCAGATTTGACTGTGAGATGAAGGGCTGAAGGATATTGCAGTCCTCCAGATTTCATAAGGAGAAGCAGACCAGCAGAGGGAAAACAAATCAGTGCTTCCTTTAGGGAACACACAGCAGAGTTTGTTCAGTTGATTATTAGACACCTGAGGATCCAACACTTTGCCATGCACACACATGGCACAACTGAACAAAAACAAGATTTCTGAAGTGGTGCCTGTGGAATGAATCCTTTGCATAAAAGGGCAGTGGTTTGATTATTCTCTTACGGTCTAACCTTGGTGATTTTATTTCTCATTATGTCCTCTTGGGATAAATAACCTGGCTGTATAATCACCAGCCTCCTCTCGGAACTCCTGCATTGCCTCTGCTTTGGGCTCTTTGGCATCGATTTTATCCTCGGTATGAGGTGGAGAAGTCTCCCTGTGCATCCCACCCCCGAGCCAGCCAGGCTGGGATGTGGGCACAGCTCTTCTGCTTGCGTGTGGCTGAGGATGGGTTGGTGGCAGGGCTGGCTGGGAGCAGCTCAGGGTCACCACCCCTGCTGTGGGCAGGGTGCAGCCCAGCAGGGAAACCCGAGCCACGCCAGGCTGGCTTTGGGATCCGGCCACAGCCTCTGGGTGTGGGCTAAGCCAGTGACAAACCCAGACCGTGCCAAGCTGCTCCTTTCCAGGCTGTGGGCCCAGGGTCCCAGGTCTCAGGCCCAGCAGGGATGGCCTCTCCCTGCTGGGAGCAGAGCCCGGGCTGCGGCAGGGAGAGCCTTTTGGCTCTGCTGGAGAAGGGCTGTGGATGGGGCAGAGCACGGGGAGAGGAGAATGTTCTGGTGCTTCATGCCACCAGCGTGTCAGAAGAGTTAATGGCAGATGTGGTTGTGAAAATGTTCTGTATTTTTAGACAACCTTTAATTAAGACACTCTGTATGTAGCAGCGACCAAATAATATGCTGCCACTTGAAAGCTGTCAGGAGGGAAAAAGTGTACAAAGCTTCCTGATGCAGCCCTCTTTATTTTTATCTGAAAGAGAATTAGGAAACCTTTCCAGTAACAATAACTGTCCTTTCACATGAAATAATTTATTTAATGCACACTGTAAATACTTTGGGCATCTATATGGATTTATACTTAACCCCTTTCGCTTCACATTGTTTAATCTAGCCTCATATTAAAAAGATTACATCTGAAAGCTGAATGGGTTTTGTGATCCCAGCCTTTTCTTCTGAGACTAATGTTTTATATAATTATTTTGATACAGCAGATTTTTTTTCATCCTTTTGTTAACCTTTGTGAGGGGTGAATAGGCCTTTCAGGGATTTCATTTGGATTAAATGAAGAGAAAAGAAATGTGCAGGGTACAATTCTATTTCAAACTTAAAAATGCCTTCATTAATAGCATATTTATTTGCCTATAGGGTTAGAAAGATGTAAGATGATAGAGGATTCTCTAACAGAGCACTAGTTCTTGCTTTGATATTAGAGATAAAGTTTGTTACATAAAAACTAGCTTTGATAAAAAGCAGTGAGGTTTCAGTAAATCAAGATATAAGAAATCTGAAAAAAAACTTTATAAACATCATTTTGACATTCCTAGAATTTTGATACCCATCACTGTTGGGATAATCCCACTGTAAGCAGTAATTAGATTATTATTTAGCCAAGATATTGCGCACACTTACAGAGTTAAATTGGTTAATATATGTAAACTGCTCCCAGCCTGCCTCCCAAGCTCTGCAGAAGGATGACCAAAACCCACTCAGGCTGGGAGTGGAAGACAGTCTTAAAAATTGCAACAACAATAAATCTTTGTGCAGGTGGATGTTCATTTACAGACTTGCTCTGTCACCTGTGGAATTGCAAAAGCTCCACAAGGCAGAATCAGGCCCAATTTTGCTTCTGCAGGGCAGCTTATGTTCAGCTGGAAGTGCACCCGAGTGGAAATGCTGGCAGGTGTGCTTATTTGCTGCCTTTTCAATTCAGTTTCAGCGTGTCTCCTTCATTCTTGTGTTTTGTTAATTTTATTGTCGGTAGATGCTTTGATATGCTAATGTGCAAGGAGAATTTGCCAGCAGTTGCACAGAGGGAGGCAATGCCTAAGCCTGGAAGGCTGATCTGGATGTTCCTGCAAGTCCACATTATTCCACATCACAGCTAGCAGATGCCATCCTGCTCTCTGCTGTCTACCTGTCCCCAAGTCACGGCTGCCTTCTGTAACACCCTCTTCCTTACTGAAATTATGCAAAGCATCTAGATAACACCATTACTATATATTCTATAGCAATACAAGTAAAGAATGCTAAGGATATCTGTAGTCAGCGGTAACGCTCAGAGAAATTTGTTTTAGGTTTTAAGATTCTTGCTCTTCTGGGCTCTTCAGGTGCAAAAGCTCAATGGAGTGTCCTCCATATGAGGGAAGGATGGTAGGAAAAGAGGTAAGTGTGGCAGGTTTTTGAAAACAGAGAGGTATGTGCAGGTCAGTTGTCCCTTGTGCATATGGGTATGCAGTGGTTTTTGGAGTGTCCTGCACGTGAAGAACGCCAGAAAAAAACCCAAAAGCAGCAGAAGAACATGTCCTGTTGCTAAAAACACAAAATCATTATTATTTTTTAATTCAAAAACTCTCTGTGGTTCCATAAGCTTTTTTTTTACTTCTCAAACCCTTATATCTTTGTCAGGCAAAGGACAAATTACTTGATTGTCCTGTTTCCACAACTGATTTCTAACATTCCAGTACTTTGCAGTGGATCGAAAACCAGAAGAGGAAGAAAATGGAGGATCCATTTCTCATGTTATTTTTCAGAGAATCTTCTCTAATATCTCTGGGAATGGTGCCACATATCACAAATATCAGCATCTGAACCAACTCTGATATTGTTGCTCACATGAAGTAGCACTCAGTTCTGGAGTAGACCTACAATAACACTTGAAAGGTGTTAGCCACAATAATGCTACCTCCTAAAATAGTTCTTCAGTGATATACTAGAGGCAGAAACCAATGAGATGAACAGCAGTGCAGGTGATCATGATTGTTACCAGACATGAGAATTTGACCCTGAAAGTCTCCTTTTTGAGCACCCTGTACTGGTGGTTAACAGAGTTTAAGTGAATATTATTTCAGAAAGACACATTTTGCACAAAAGATGATTATCTTTTCTTGGACTGGCTCCTACAGAAAAGCCCATGGTCACAGCTGTAGGTACACAAGCTCTTCTTCAGAGCTGATGCTTGAGCCCCAAGAAGAATCAGTTTATAAAGTATAGTACTTTTCTTTCGGTGGCAAAATACCCAAACTGTCCTCAGCAGTTGGTGGGCCTGGACTCAGAGCATGCTGGTTCCCTGTGCTACCCAAACTCAGTCAAAATCCATCCTGGAAGAACAACTGGCATATGGAAAGGAGAGGAAAGATACAGACACATCAAACACTGGAACAAAGAGACACTGTCCCTGCCAATTTTGGTAAAAGTAAAATAATAGAGCTGTCACTGTCCTGGGCTGCTAATGAGTTGTGATGGATTGAGAGACCTTCATTAATTTTCTGTGGAGGTGAATAGCAGAGACCAGCTCCTGATGGGTGATTTCTGTGTAACCAAGGGGTGGGCCTGTGCTTCAGACATATATTCATGACCTTTATTAGATATTTTGGTGAGTTTGCTGCAGCTGTAAAACCTCCTCAAGGAGCTGGCTAAAAACTTGCCTTTTGTGAGCCATCATTGGGCTCAGAGCTGGTTGTGATAACATCAGGGGCAGCTGGGTGTGCACTTGTACCTTGCTAAGCTGTTACCAGCTGTGCCTGAGTCCCCACACCATGACTAAGGCTTGCGTTTCTCCTGTTGTCACCTGAGCTGTGAGAGCAGAGCTGAAGGAAAGAGCTGTTAGTTGGTCACGTTGTGTTTTGGCTTCTCTAGCCAGCAGAGAGTCAAACAGCTTCTCAGAAGGTAGCATCTGCTCTAACAGCCTCAATTACCTAGTTAAAAATGACTTGCAAGCTTGCAGACAACTTCAGTACTGAATAAAAAAAAGCTATTTATGCTCTTTTTCAGTATTTGTTTGATATCAAGCAAAACACAGAGTGCTCAGGTTTGACTCTAATTACGTTTCTCTGCAGCTGGATATCAAGGGACTTTGTGGCAGCTGAAGGTGATCTCTAGAGGGCCCAAGGCTTGATGTGCTTCAGTTGTGGGATGAGCCTCTACAGGGACCTCTAGAAGCCTGAGTGCTTGCTGGGTGAGGGGTAGAGGTGTGGGGTGGGGTTAACTTTCCTTCTTCTTTCCTCCCCCAATTCCACCTCCTTTAATTTTCTTCATCCTTCCTTGCAGGGCTGTATGGTTCAGCTGCGTTTAAAAGTGATTTGCCATGTTCTTTCTGCCTTTATCCAGGCTGCAGTATTCCTCTGAGGATGTGCTTTTTAGTTGCTCTTTATTCTTATCTCCAGGATTTTTTTTCCTCAAAGAGAGGCTGTAGTGATTTTTCTGGCAGGATGTTGCTGTTGTAGCAGCAGAGGGCTGTGGGTCCTCACCAGAAATGTCAGCCCTTTGCCATGAGGCAGTGAGTCTGCATCTGCAGTGCTTCTGATGTGAGCTAGCAGGGCTTGGGGAGGAGATTTTGACAGGAGACAGCATTTTAGAGGGTAAGTTAAAAGCATTATGCACTTGCTTCACTAAACTGGAAACACACTTTTACTTAGAGTAGCTGCTAACAAAGAATTGCAATGACTAATCTTCATTTAGAGGCTTCAGTCTGACACTGCACGCAGCTTGGCATTTGAGATGTGTCCAGAGAGCCTGGCTGTGCCCAGTGAGCCCCTGTATGGTGTCACCCTGGCGCTCAGGGATGGTGTCTGTGACCCTGGGAGCATCACAGGGTGCTCACACTGCCTCCTAAAATGTCACCTGCTCGTGCCACACTGCACTGGGGCAGGGGGTGTTCTGCTGGGTCACAGTCAGCTGAACTGCTCTTTGCTAGAGGCTGCTGGGCTGTGTTTGGGGCTGGTCCTTGCTGAGCACAGCTTTGGTCTCTGGCAGCTCTTGGGCTGGTGAACCAGGCTAAAATTTGGGACTTTGGTTGACAAGTACTAGGGATCTATGTCTTCTGGTTATTCCCACTGTTGCTATTATCTCTTCCACATTAAACTTTTGAAATTCTCTCTAATGCCTGCCCTGTCCCAGGGTCTCTTCCAGTAAGCCTGAGAGGCCTTGGAAACCAGTTCCATCAGGCTCTCCCTTACCCAGGTGGGTAGGAACACACCTTGTTTCCAGGTGGAATTTAGCAGACCTTTGCTGAGCCAAAGAGGAGATGTCTTTTAGCTTTCTAGGGAAGCAACCACCAGGAAACAGCAGAGTACCTTCCTGGAACTGGAGATATCTTTATCACAGCTGGATATTCTCTGTGTGGTTTTGGTGAATATGAGGTTGCCCATGTCTGCCCAAGGTACAGTGCATACGTGGTGAGTAGGGGACAATCAATGTAGCCTGTTCTTCATCTTTGCCCTTCAATTTCCTTCGTGTCTGCATCTAGTCAGCAATGTTTTCTCTCACCTTTTCACTCTTTCAGTGATCGCTTTATTCTGTTCAGGCTGCATTTTTAAAAAGTTTTTTTAGTTCTCTGGTCTCCTTCAGCCCCATTGCCCACATGGATAAATGGTTAAGAATAGTTTCCATGATGCTGAACTGAACTTCTCCGCTTGCTGCTTGCACAAGGGCTCCCCTCCAGCCTCCAAACACTGTGGTTACAAGCACTGCCACCCTCTTCTATTGCTGTACTGAGTACCTTTGTGCTGTGAGCTCCTTGCAGCAGAGAAGAGTTTTTGTCCTGATTTACCTGTCTGCTGCGAGCTGATGTTCACACCGTGTGCTGTAAATCATTCTGCTAGCCTGGGTCACAAAATGGGACGTGCCATTCCACACAGTGACACATGCTCTTCCATCAGCATGGATTCCATGAGGTCACCGTCAGGGAGACAGAGATTGGCACTGCCAAGTGCCCGAGGAGGGGAGCTGAGCTCCAGCCTGAGCTCTGTGCCCTGCTCCGGGGAGGAGGGAGCAGCCACGCCAGTGAGTGTGGCTCCCTCCCTGCACTGGCTGGCAGCTCTTGGGCTGTCATCTTCCACTTTCCTCTTTGGAAATGCAACCCTGGAAAGGAATTCCCATTAATTTTTTTTTTTTTTTTTTTTTTGTTTAAATGATTTTTTAAAATTTTTTTTATTTTTTTAAATCACATTTGGCAAATGGTAAGTAGCCAGATCACCGAGACTGCCTCTCCAAACAAATGAAACCAGGTTTACTGGTGCATTTTTCTTTTTTTTTGCTGCATCTTCTTCATTTGATATGTACTTACTTTAATTTTTTAAGAAAAGAAAAATCATAGATTTATTTGTTTTTAAATTTTCCCTATTTTTCGGCAGTACCAATACACCCCACACATGGATCTGTTTTCTGCTGCATTTTCTTTGTTTGATATGTACTTACTTTAATTTTTTAAGAAAAGAAAAATCATACATTTATTAATTTTTAAATTTTTCCTATTTTTTGGCGGTGCCAATACACCCCACACATGGATCTGTTTTCCTCTGTGCTGTAAAGACAGGCAATAGTGCAGCTTGGAAGGACTTGGAAGATAAAATGATATCTGCTACATCTTTCCTAACCTGAAATGAGCTTTTTGGGGTTGAAGCTTCTTTCTTCTGTTCATTTATCAGTGCTGGCTGCAGTGGGATCTCAAGCCTGTGTTTTACAGGAGCTACTGAATATACATCACAGCTCTGTATTGTTTCATGGCTCTCTTGACACATGAATTGCTGATTAAGACTTTTCAAGTTGTTTGAAAGAGCTCTTAGTGCTGTGTTATCTATTTATGTGACCTTTCTACTTGCAGGCAAAATATCTGTTATCTCCTTTTAAAAAAGTATCAATTAGTCAGTTAGGATTTTAAAAAAAAACTTAATTTTTCAGCTGCAAAATTCTCCTTTAAGGATAGTCAGGAAATAGGTATCTAATCAGAGGGCTTGGGAAATGCCAGCATTCTATGGCTTATGGCCACCAAATGGGTTCTGTAGGAACCACAAGTGTGAAATAGTCTGGTTTTGACTTTCAAGCCTGGGAAGGACATTTGCAATAAGGTTTTTTCTCTTGGAGGTTTCAGTGATCTTTGAGAGGTTACCACTGATGTAACTAATTAGAAATTTGGTGTTGCTTGGGGATGCTAAATGAAAATAGATTATTAAACAGGTTTTACTGGAAACAATTTATGAATAATAATCTCCTGAATAATCAGAAACATTAAACTGAAAAGAATAGATATGTCATTAAAAAAAGAGAGAGAGAGAGATGGGATCAAAAGGGATCTGGAATTAGCATTCCTCATTATTTTAATGCCAGAACATGCTTCTGTATTATTAATAGGTGTTAAAGCGGCTGCAGATTTTTCTGACTGCATTTCTACAGCTTGAAGAATCATAATCATCCTAGGGCTGAATATCCCTTTCTTAATAATGGCACCTGTTTTACCTTCCTTAGTCTCTCTCTGAGAACAAAAAAGGTCCTATAAGGTCACTTTTGACTCAATCCATAAGCAGGGCATTTTTCTGTAGTTTACTCATCACAGTCCAGGCAGACAAGCTCTGAAATCTTTTGAAAATTGAATAGTCAGATAATATTTTTCCCTCTCTTAAAAGCATTTCACAGTACAGCATTTTATTTCTTACCTCTTTTAATGGTATTTCCTTCCAAATGTGTTTTTCTCCCTATGTAACATGTCATTAAACTACAGAGCATTTCAGCCTGGACTTTCCCCAAGTGTTATGGCCTATTCCCAGCCAGCCCTGTGAAGTCGACTATTATTCCTCATAGCAGGGTTTAAAAATAATTGCCCAGCTCCCTTTAGAAAAAGGCAGTTAGATAATGATTTAGTCCAAAAGGTGTATTTATCTGTTTCAGAGCTGGGTAATGATCAAGATCTATTTGCCTATCAGGTCAGCACTGTGAGTGTGATTATTTCTGTGTGTTGGAGGGCCTGGCAGCACACCCAGGGGTGCTGAGTGGGGGCACTGGGGGTGCCCATGCCCAGCCCTGCCCTGGCACAGGCAGCTGGCACAGGTGAGCCCTGTGAGCTGGGGGTTCAGGTGGTGCTTGAGCAGCAGGGCTGAAGGCTGGGTGCAGTCACGGACACACCTGAGAGGTAATGCCTTGTGGAGTGCTTTTGGGAAGGGGCATTCCTGGAGATGCACTCCTGAAAACCTTGTAAAAGAATGATGAAAAGGCTGGGGAAAGCAGCACTCAGCTGTGTGAATGCTCTTGGGGTTTTTCTGGGTTGCTGTTTAACAGCTCTATTTTATATGAAAGAAATGCCAGCAGTTTGGATCTGATGAAAAGTCCATTGAAGATGAAGGGAAGGCTAATGTTGCATTCAGTGAGCTTTGCTAATGGTTATTTTAGATGGCTTTTTTTTTTCCCCTCTTGGTTTATAAATTAATTCTCTTGGTCTTCTTTTTAATTGGTGAGACAGAAATTCGATGGGCTGAGTGGCACTAAATCATTCAGAAGATATTTAAAAACTGTGTTTTCATGGAGAGTTGGGAGATACTGTCCTTTCCTAATGCACTGAACTAATCCTGGAAAAATAACAGAAATTAATGTAATAGGAAGACACAACCAGGCAGCCACAGTTGAGAGCAGGTTGTTTTACTTACTTGCCTTGTGATTCTGTGGTAGAAATATGGGATCAGGTAATAAAACCAGAACACACTCCCGCTTAAATGAATGGAGCCATTCATTTCAAGGACAGCTTCAGGGTTTTTAAGCTAGCAATGTAACTGACTGAATTCCCTACAGGCAGATGAACCAGTGAAGGAAAAATGTACAGAATAAGGATTTCAGGTTACAAGCTTTAGTCTGTTGATTTGGTATGTTTGTTTTGCTTTGGGTTTTTTCCATTTCTCCTTAAATGCTGAGGCTAATTACTCTGGTGGGGGTGGGGAGGTGGTGGAAAGGGCAGAGCTGGGTTTGTTAGAGAGGATGGTCTTTGTGGCCACATCCTTCAGTCTGCAGAAGCAACTGCACCACTAGAGCTCTGCAGTTCTGAAATTAACCTATATCCAGTAAAATGTAGACTGCCTTTTTCTAGGTGTGTGGTTGATCCAACAAGAAACTTCTGAGAGTGAGACCAAAGGTCTTGCAATAGAAACAACGGAATAATATTATTATGCTTTAATATAATAATATTTTAGGAAGACAATAATGAGCTGGTTTCCCTGCTGGAGGCAGGTCATAAAGATAAGGGTTTCTGGAGCACTTCACTTCTTCCAAGTGCTGCTTTGTGAACAATAGCATCTGTGATGCTGAAGGCAGATACAGAGGGCTCTTAACTTCTGCTGTTTCTGCAGGAGGCTGGTCTTGTGGGAAGACTCCCACTAAAGACTGAAAGAGGCTTCACGTGACCCTTTCCCCATTCAGGATAGTGGTGTTTTTCTCAACTGGTTTTGAAAGGAATTGAGAACACATTGTCAAAATAGACCATTGCAGGAAAATAAAGGTATTTCAGATAAGCACATCTGAAGGATGTGTCTCTCCTGTGGGAAAGTCAATAGCAGTACAGAAACATGGCATTATCCTTTGCAAGCCCAAAATGCAAGCAGTGCATCATCCTCCACACCCTTTAGGACCTTACTTGAATTTGCTTTTGTTTGTGATTGTGGGGAGTGGTGGATAAGTGGATACTGCTTCACATTTTTGTCTGAGTCACTTGGTCTGTCCCCTTCAACAAGGGAGAGCAGAGGGTGTTGGCAGGGTGTTTTTTTTGATCATCTAGAATGCGAATCAGGGAGAAGGCATCCCACTTCTTTTTCCTGGAGGAAAGGAAAAATTATCTCGTGCAGTGGAGGCAGAGAACAGAAGGTATCAGATGGGCTCTCTCCTGCTATTAGATATCACTGCTGCTTCACCAGGCAAGGGAAACACTTGGAGGCTCAGCAGTATTTTTTTTCTCCCCCCACACCATAAACTCTGTGTTTCTAGCCCTGATTATCTCATGTGCTCACTTTGTCCTCACTGAAGGGGTAGAAAAGGTCCCTTCACAAGTGAAAGGGATCGTGTGGGACATCAGCCTTGCCTAATGTGTCACAGGTCTGTTCCAGAGCTTAGCAGAGGCTTTCCTCCCACTGGTGCTGTTGTCATCCCGTGTCCCTTCTGCCTGCCCATCCCTTTGTAGAGCTGTCTCCCATTCTTGTGGACTGCATGATCTAATGTGGACTTGTGGTATCTTTAGAATTTCCCAGGAAATTCAATTTGGACGTTGGTAACTGAACTTTTTTTACATGAAGCTGGAAAACCTGTGGGTTTTTTCCCTCTTCTGGGCACATTTCATTGTGTCTGTGATCCCTCTTCACTGAGAGCCCTAGAGAGGTATCATTACTAAAACGAGTGAGAGCATGGGGAAAGAGGTGGTTTCACTTCTGAGTGAGCTTAATCATGCTCATTTTGTACCTCCAGGCATTGTGGAAGAGCAGTGATCCCACCCAAAACTGAGACAGAGGTGACACACCTGGAACCAGAAGAATGGGAGAGCTATTGCAAGGGCAAGGAGCTCAGCCTCCAGCTCCAGCCAGAGTCACTTATGTCTAAGTCAGGCCTAATGAAGGTTCAATGTGTTTTTGAAGCCATCCAATGTTGGTGTCACTCCAGCTTTCTCAGCAGCCTGTCCCTGAGTTTCCCCATCCTTATGTCCATAAAACTTATTTCTATAATATCTAATGTTTTTTGTGCAGTATGAGCCCATTACTCTTTGTTTCATCTGCTGCACATGTGGTGGAAAGATGCTCTCCTTCCTTTTGGAAACGTAAAAATTGTGTGTACTTATTCCTATCAGTTTCTTCTCATTAACCTCCCTGTTTCGGCCATTTTTATGTCCTTCCTTTCATTTTCCTTTGTCTCTTGAAAACTAAAGTCCTCTTTTCATCAAAAAGCAAAACCAACTGGAGGAAAGAACCCTCTGAATGCCAGATGAGTTTTGCAAACCTCCGCGCAGCGTCGCAGCCCTTTGTCTGTCTCCTCTGTTTAGACAGCAAGCTCTTCAGAGGAGGGGCTCCTTTCCTGTGTTTGTACAAGTGCTTAGCAGGCTGAGGCCCTGATAGAGCTGGGCTCCTTGGGGGCTATCATAATGCACAATAATAATGAACCATATGTTGGGTTAGCCAGGAAAATACTCAGGCAGTAGGCAGATTTTTCCCTTAATGAACCAGGTATTGCTGAGACAATGCAGACCATTTCCCCTTCTATCCCACGAATAATACATTTCACCTCTAGAGGAAGTAGTCCTAGGGATAGTGACATGTTTTAAGCTTTGTGGGCCTCGTTGTTAGTCTCTAAATGTCTACAATATATTTAGAAGAATGTTCCTGGAGTATTTTGCAAAGCAGGTGCTCAGGAGTTACCTGCTGTACCCCTCATGGGGCAGAGGTTGTGTGGGGACAGCCCTGCTCTCAAACCTGGCCAAAGTGGTGAAATGTCTTGCCTTGGACTCAACACCCTGCCAAGATTTGATTACTTTTGGTTTGGCTCACTGGCTGAGCAAGTTTTTGTCAGTCTGTGAAGAGCTGCACAGGGTGATCAGCTCACTTCATGTAGGGAGCAGCCTTGAAGAGATCAGCCTGTTTTAGAGGGATCTGTCAGGTGTCAGCAGAATTGGTTCATTTTGCAACTAGATGGAAACTCTGATTTTAAACTTTTTTTTTTCTTTCAGATCCAGAGAGATGTTATCACCATGTTTTATTTCACTCTTACCAGTTCTGTCTTACTATCATCAAAATATTTTGAGCGAAGTTTTAGGTGTGTAACAACACTTAGAGATGTTGACATCAAGATGAAGCATTTAGACTTTTTTTTAAAGAAAAAACTTGGAATTTTAATTTCATAAATGTTTTTCAAATTGTCCTGAGTTAAAAGCCAAAGGGATACAAGATCATGATTAAAAAGGTCATGCTTAAAAATATTGGAAAGGATACCAAGATGGTGCTTTAAGTTTTAGCTCTCATATTTTTCAGATTATGTACTGCATTGGTATATAACTCTGAAAGAGTGCTAGCAAGTTCTCTTCACAGTTTAGTCAGACAAAACAATCCTTTTCCAGCCTGAGAACCAAGGTCCTCATAGCAGCTTCAGGCCCAAGAAAGTACAAACAACAGCGAATTGTGGGGAGCAAACTGGGAGGACGGGACTTCATTACCTGAAGCTGTAATTGGACAATTAAGTCCAATGTGTAAATGGGCCAAAACTTATAAAAGTGTGAAAATGTGTGACCTGTCATTCATCTTGGGTGTATCCTTGGCCAGGCTCTTGTACTGCCCAAGGTGTATCCTTTGAAGGCTATTTTAATAAATACCTACTTTATATCTTTACTCTGTCTAGCCTCTGTTCTAGGTAGCCTCTCAAGGCATCAAAGATGACCCAGCTTTGAGCCAGAAGCCTTGTAGGACACTTGAAGTTCCTCACTAGCTCAGGGTGAGCCTGGCAAAGTAATGGTTGATGCTGATGTGGTCACCACAGCCACGCTGCCCTGGCCTGGCTCTACTGGGACAGGGGCGTAAACCTGCTGGAGCTGCTTGGGGCTGCACCTCTCTGCTGCCAGAGCTCACTTCAGCAGAGTCACTGGGAATGGGGGGAGGGAAATCGAGGATTTGCTGCTTGGTAAATCCTCCCACTTCCCTCCTCCCAGTGGAGACATTTGTGATAATCATGGAGAGCGCTACCACTTCAGCAGCAATAACAGGCACGGCGCAGCGCTGCGCCGCAATTGCCTGGTGCCCAGGGGAGGCACAGTGCTGCTTGCCTCTCATCATTGTCTTCAGCACTGGGCTCCTTCTTCTGTCACTTAAACATTGCTCCTTATCATCATCTTGATTTCCCTCACCAAGCAACACATGGGGTTATTTTTAGGTGGGAGAAGGGATGTGCAGAGCACCATGAAATGCTGGGGTCAATATTTATGAGTAAATTCAGACAGAGCGTGATCTGCACGGTCCTGTAAAGTGCAGATCTGTTTGAATCGAGAGAACTATTTTAGTGAATTTATTGTTGCCTTTGATACGCTTTTTATATGTTCTTGTCAGAAGCTGAATTAAAAAAAAAAAGTGCTGCAGTTCAGTGTTAGGCTGTAAAAACATAAAAATCTGGCAGAGAAAGACCTGTCATCATAACTTTCATCATGTTTCAAATCCTTACTTTGCCACATCTGCTCATTACATGAGATGGGCAAGAATTCAGAGCAGCTGAGCTTTGAGAAATTCAGTTACAGAAGGTAACAACTGATTAAAAGGTCAGGAGATGGCTTCAAAAATATTCCTATGGCCTCTTAGCTTCATGAATTTCATAAGTGGGATGCTGGTAGACCGCATTGCTGCATGTGTTTAGATACAGATTAGGCTGAGGAATGAATTAGAGTGAGGTGTAAAATAACTGAAATGTAAGCTGTGCAGCAAATGTACTTTTAAAAATGGTTGGTGTTTTTGTACAATAAAAGTAGAAAAAAGATCATGGCCGTTTTGGGAGCACAGTGGGTGAGATCAAGCATGGAAGGGTAAAGTTAATGATGCTGTGGTGGTTCATCTTAGCTGATGACCATGCCTGTGGGTTTTAACTCTGTTACTTGGTCAGCAAATGCGATTGTCATTATTATGTTTAAGAGAAGCTATGGATTTTCAGTCAGAATGATCTTTGCTTTTGTTTTTACTATTATTCTCTTTCCATCTGAAATACGGTCTTGCTGCAAAAGCTCTGTTGGGCTGCATCTCCCGTCTGCTGCAAGTGGCCTCTGGAGGCAGCAGGGCAGTCCCCGAGGAGGTGGGTGGGTTCCCCCCTGTGCACTTTTGCTCCCTCTGGATGCTGCTCCCAGGAGCAGCGGGGCAAGCAAAGGGCTGCCTCTCTTCTACTGCTCTGCCTGAGCAGCCTTCCCTGGTGCTGGAGGCTTGTAAAGTCCCTGCAAAGACTCTGAGATTAGAAGAATGTTAATTTTAGTTTGATGTATAATTTTCTCTCTTGTAGAGATTTTAAGCAAAAGAAAAGAGGTAACATAATCCATGGAATCCAGAGGGTGGGGATTTAAAGAAATAAAAGTCTCAAGCGTTGTGCTATTGGCTAGTTACCATAACAAAGACAGCAAGGTGCTGGTTGTGTGTTTGTCTGGTCAGGTGATTTCATAGGCTTTGTAGCTTGTGCACAGAGGGAAAAGGCTTTCTTCAAGGCAGTTTTCTGGCTGGATTTTAAGGTCTTTAGCCTGAGTTACCTGGACAAATAACTTCACAGCTGGATGGTGTCAAGGCCACTTACAGCCCTCCTGTGGCTGTTGGGTTTTAAGTGGTGCTGTACATAGTCCTGTGTTGCAGTATCCCCTAATAGATAATATTTTAAAATGTACAAAGATACATTTGGTATAAATATAGCTCACAGCATGAGGCACTGAATAAAACATTTCTCTTCACTCATCAGGGAGGATCATGCATAACTTACTCTTGGATCTGCTTCATCATTCAGGCGTTGGAGAGTCACCCCTAATTTGTGAAAACATATGGCTTATTCCACCCTTCCACACTGAGAATTCATTCGAGGCATGCTTGCCTGCAGTCTTGTGTTCACCATCTGGATCAACCTTCTGCAAGTCGAGGTAATTGGGAGTTACGGCAAGGGGGAGCAGGGAAGTGAGTTCCTCCTCCTCTGCTAAAATAGGAGGACATTTCTTCTGAATCTTGGCTTCATTACAGCCTGATAGACTGAATCTCAGAAAGAAATCATGGGCCAGGCAAATAGCCAGGTTAC
This sequence comes from Anomalospiza imberbis, assembly GCF_031753505.1. Lineage (NCBI taxonomy): Eukaryota > Metazoa > Chordata > Aves > Passeriformes > Viduidae > Anomalospiza > Anomalospiza imberbis. Next base: position 9,123,888 of record NC_089693.1, on the reverse strand, counting down.
TGAAAACACATTTTAGCCAATAACTATGAACTAACAAATAATTTGACTTTTTTTAGACTACATCTTGATTAACTTCCTAGCAACAGTGAGTGAGGGAAAACTTGCTGTGGATCCAGTAAAGAACTGTTTGGTATGCACAGATCTATTGCCTGTCATGCATCATACCTCTGGGTGGATGGAAGCTTTGAGCTCCCATTGCTCCTGTTCATATTTGATGGAATAGGCAAATCTTAGACTACATATGCCACAGTTAGACAGGAGTCTTGGAAATGTAGTGTGTGGCTTGTTCAGGTTTTCCCACTTGTTCTAATGCTGGACACACAGCTCTGTTTCCTGGAGGGAGCCTGGGTGTGTGGTCAGAGCCCTCCTGGGTGTGTGCTGCATCCCTCAGGCTGGGCAACCCACAGAGACCTCTGATGGGAATCATCATTGCAAAACACTGAGGTTTTGCTCAGTTTTACTGGAGTCCTTTTACTGGTGTCCCCATTAGAACTAGTACCTCATTCTGGCTTGGAATGCAGAGTCTGAAATGCTCAGTTCTGCTCTGAGGTGCTTAGTAATGCCGGTGTTTTCTTACTCTGCCATGGACCTGACTGTGACCTGGTATATTCCCAAGCAGAGAAGAAAGTTATTATTGGCTTAAGTCATCCCTATGCCATGGGAACTGGTTGCATGCTGTGTTAGTAGCAATGATAACCATTAAAGCATTTTTTTTAGAAAACCAATTGCAGCTTTATCCTACACTGTTGTACTGGTACAGAGCCTTTGTGACACAATCTCTGTTTCTTTCAATAACCTTAACTTCATCCAGTTTCTGAAAAAAGATTTCATTTGAGTTAGTCCTGGATCAACAATGGGTACAGAACTATATGTCCATCAAAATTTAAAATGAAAAAGCTTTCTTATGATGTTGTAAGCCCCTAATGGTCCATTTATTTTCTCTGTGTTCAGAACCGAATCTGCAGTTAAAGCTATTTTCTGTTTCCAGCTTCTCCAAAAACCTGTGTGGTTTTATCACCTGGAATTACCAGCAGCCCTTCTCATCTGCTACTCAGGTAGCAGAACAGTGTCCATCCAAACTGTCTGCATGGGAGTTAGACTGGAGTTTGCCCATTGCTTGTGAATCCAGCCAGAATATTGAAGCAGGAAATGGGTCAAACGGGGCTAAACTGGGGTTGGAGTTTGCATGTGATTGCTTTCAGGCAGGTGAATTCTTGTTTTTTATGTTGGAAAGAGTAGTGTTGTGTTGCACAGAGTTCTCTGTGGCCATGTGCATATCATGATTTGTCAAGATCTATCAGATACAGGAAAGTGGCCAATTTAACCCCACAGGTCCCTCTGGGGCAGTGCCTCTGGTTCCCTCTTTGCCACAGCTGAAATAGTTTGTGTGGATGAAGCCTGTCCTGGAGGCCACTGCTGTGGGCTTGCTTTGAAGACATTCTGCTGCATTTTTTGGGCAAGATTTCACTACTGCTACCTAAAGCTTCAGGCAGGTTTTGCTCTTTCAGGGCTGGCTTTCAGGTCCTTCTGGGTCTGGGAACATTGAACATATATGAAGTAAGATATCGCTTGTTTCAAAGTTGAGAGGGATATAAAAATATTCTGCACTGGCAATGCCTCTGAATAGCTTTCACAATTTCCTCTCCTCACCACCCCCTCGTATTCCGTCTCTCCTGTGCCTTTCTGCAGGAATGCTGTGCAGCCTTTTGCGTTGGCTGCAGTCGGCTGTGTCCTCCAGCACCCAGCTCCTCCTGCACACCACTGTGTGTCCCAGGGAATCACCCAGCACAGCCCGAGCTGCAGGCTGGGAGAGGGAGGTGAGTGGAAATATTTGGTGCCTCCGGACAGTGAGATCTTTCTTACTGCTCTGGGGATACTTGTATTTGAGCACAATTTCAACCTGGGATCAGTTAAGGGTATGTATGACAGGGCTGTGCCTGTCCTGGTCTACCCTCTTAATTTACTTCCTTCTTAATGACAGTGTTCAAAATTATTAAAAGAGATTCAAATGCAAACTAGCACCATAAGCAAGCAGAATGTAATAGATGGTTTTCATGAAATAGCATTAAAATAAAAGATAAATAATTTATAAGTAAGTCTCTCATCAGCTTTGGATGGCCATAAACCAACACTAACGAGCTACTGCCCAAACTTCAGGAATTAGTGCGGCCAGGTTCTCCTCTCCAGGCCTCAAACCTGTCCCAAATGACAAGATGTTTCATATGCCTTTCTTAGACCATCTTATCTTAGAATTTTTATGTGTAGAGTTTCAAAGTTTAAAATAGCCTCATTTATATGAATCTGAAGATTTACAGGGTACTGAAAATGTTAATTATTTTGCAAATGTACGTTTTTATTAATGAACAATTCTCACAAGCCACCTACATGCCTGATTAGTCATACCCTTGGTTTATAGAGAGAGACATTGGGGGAACAAAAGGTCATGCAAAGTAGGAAGGAGGACTGACTCTGGCTTGGCTAAGAGCCCAGGTTACCAAACACACAGATTCTGGATTATTGGTATTTCTGAAAGGCTTTGGCACTAGCATTTTCAGTACTTGCAGAATACCTCTGAGACAGGCAGGTCATAGCAATTTAAAGTTGTTGGATTTTTTTTTTATGTTGAATTGAGCTGTAAATAAGCATCTGTACCTCCAACATAGAAATGAGACCAAATAGTTTTGATGAGCCTAATGAATATTACCTCTAAAATGGTATGGGTATGTTCATAGATGTAAATTTCACAAGCTGAATAGCCTGAGAATACTCCAAGAATGCTTGGAGAAGCTTCTCTCTGTTGAGATTATCAAGTTTTTTCTCCATATGGATGGGTGTAAATGGAGATTGATGGGAGGAGCTGTTACTGTAATTTACCCATTAGGATGGTTCCTTTGTTTCAGTATGTAGATTGCATTTTGAAGAAGATGTCAAGCTAGTTTAACCAAAATGAGATGTATAGATGCTTTATGCTCTCCTTTCTCATCAGCTTCTGCTCAGCCCCATGTAATTTTTCAGGAAGAGGTTAGTAGTTTGCAGGCATTACAGCACATATTGGTGCTGAAGAAAATTTCAGTCTTCACCCACGTTTTGAATGGAAACAGCAACATCTGACAAAAATCTGTTTACTGAGAGGGGTGAGGAGATGATAGTTTGAAGAGTGTATTTTGATTTGAAACCTTTGGTTGGCTTTGTCAGGCAGTGGCACTGCTCTGGGATACAGGTGGGAAGGCCACAGCTCCGTGTGCTGTTCCAGGTGCTCCGCAGGGTCTGAGAGCAGCTCTTCCCTGCCCTCCCTCCTCCTGCTGCTGCCACGGAGGGAGGTTCACTTCTCAAACACATTTGGTGAAGGAAGGTTTTATGAATTGGCCAAGGCAGTCAATCAGATTCAGTTTTACTCCTATGGGTGGTGTCCTGTACAAAACAATATTCTGGACATTCAGTTGAAATGGGGAAAGTTAGATTCCCCCTCCCCCCCCCACTGGACATCTTATTTGCTTCAATCTGCATGCTATTTATATTTGTAAAGTTAAGTGTTTGTGATCTGTTTACTTTCTCACTCCAGCTCATTTGCAAGCTGACACAGGATGTTGCATTCTAACTTGGGAAGCAATTTAATTTTGATACAAAAGGTAGATCGATTGTAATTCCCAGGATGAGAACAAGGTCACTGATTCTATTGGATATCTCAGTCATTTCTTGGTAGTGAAAGGCTGTACCTTTTCTGCCACAGTAAATTCCATGCATTTTAAGGTCTACAGCTTAATGCTCGGGTTTTTTAAGTTTTATTTTTGCCTCTTAAAAATTCTTTGAAAAATACTGATGTATCTGTTGGAGCATACCAATCAGTGCTAGATTTCTTGGCAGTGAAATGTTATTCATGCTGTGTACATAAGCTCCATGTTGTCTTAAAGATTTTGCAGGTAGCTGGGAAAAACAAGACAGACATTTGTCTTGTGAAAGAAGCTTCCTATGTGATTTTAGCTGAGCTCTATGTTTTGGAACCAACTTAGCATTTAAAAGCTAGGCACACTTAAAAGAAATCTAATTAGTATTTAGAATAAACGGTAGCATTAATTGCAGTCAGTTCTCTATAAAAGGAATGAACTACCATTTAATTGCATTTAAATACAATTATACAAGAAGATACAAAAATGTATCTTGATTAGAGAAAGAAATAGTTCAGGTTAATTCTTTTCTTTGGTAATGAGAGAAATTTATACAGAAAAATTGCGTTATCCTGTGGAGCTGTCATTGGTTTCTTCCTGTGGTTGCTTCTCAGTCTTGAAATAGATATTCAAACACCCGTCTGTCATTTCAGCTTGGAATATTTTTCCTTCTCAGACAATAATTCTCTGCACCCAAAGTTGAAAGCCTTCCAGCTTTATGCTATCTCTGGTCTGTGGGGGTGCAGGTAGGAAGCAACTGTATAAGTTGGCAAGTATATTTCTTCATGGTATAGTTTGTAATCAAGTGAAAATGAAACTATTTCAGTTTTGGTTTGTTTTTATTTTTCTTTTTTACAAATGGTTCAAACCTTTGCTAAAAAAAAAATTCCAAGTGCTAATCCAGGAGGGGGCATGAAAGAAAGGACATGTCCCAAATCCCTGTAAGGGAATGAAAGGTGCTGAACAGAATTATTTTCTGAAAGATTGAAACCTGGTGTGTTGTGTGAAGTCTAATTTTAGACCACATTATGCTGCAATATGGTATCAGACTCAAAGAGCAGCAGGTGTCAGAGAATCTGCTAGCTGACACTCCATGTTACAGCAGAAAAGCTTTATTAAATTCATTTTCTAGGCTGCAAATAGGACTCTGACATGGTGTGAAATTCAGCTAAACTGAACTTCTTCAGCTCCTGCTCTAGCATGTCATGGATTTTCTGTAATCACCCACTGTGATCTGGCTGGCCCAAGTTTAGAAATGCTGGCTATTAGCCTTAGCAGGAAAATGCTTTGCTTTTAAGCACTGTGTGCTTCCCACCCAAAACCTAATGAATCCTCAAGGGGGTCTGAAATGAGACAAAACCCAATCCTGAACCAAGTGAGAACAGGAAAATCCATTTCATGCCTTTCCCACAGGAGATGGGTCTAATTCACTGAGAAATATTTGGTGCTGTGGCCAGGATTACCTGGATGAAACAGCTATTTTTATTTTGAATATCTGAAATATGGCTATATGCTAATTTCAATAGATGAGACGTTTTCTTGAAAATTTAAAAGCTTTTTCAGGGTAGAGAGAGAAAATATGTGGACACCACAATGGCAAAGGGTTTTTTTGTTTTTTTTTTAATGTTTTCTATATCAGTGCTGTGAACAGCAAAGCCACACTGGCACGGGAAGGGCTCTGTCACCTTTGTGCTGCCACCTCTCCTGCCCCAAAGGGGCCGTGGGTGCTGGGTGGTTTTGGCAGCCAGAGCTCCGTCTCGCGCCTCCGTGGCGCTTGCCCTGCAGTTCTGCACTCCTGCTTAAGAACAGGCTGCAGAGAGTTGGCTTAGTGGCACACAGGCTCACAACGTCTTCCAGAGCCGGATAGAAAAGAAGTGGGGAAAAAAAAATATACTTGCAGTGCTCCTAATTTTGTCCTGATTTACCTGTGGCTGTTGTGTAAGGGCAACTCAGTGCCCACAGCAATAGGAACAGTGTTATCAGAAGAGTTGCCATTCATTCTGAACTGTTCTGACTGGGTTTAAGCATCCCTGAAAGAGTTGAGAAGCAGCAGAGAAGATCAAAAAAGAACTGTCAAAGCTCTGAGCCTGTGGAATTAATTCAGAGAGCTCCCCTCAGACAAAACAGTGTCAGGTAAAGATGGTGTTTTATACAGATCAGATGTGATCAGCTGGGCATTGCTGGCCATCTCAGGGAGCAGCAGAACACAACAAAAGGGAGATGTTCAGGCTATGAGCTGAGGTTCTTTCTTTATTTTTTGGGAGGGGAGGATTCTGCACTACCTCCCTTTTGAAGATGAATCCATGTCTAATCTCATAAAGAGTAAACATATAAATAGATAAATAATTTCTAGGGGTGCTTATGATTGATGTGTTTTCTATTCATAGTTTGGGTCCTATTCCTTGTTGGGAGTCTGAACTGCCTTTAGCTTGTCAGGCAGCTTTGCTCAGAAAGCAGCAAATGAATGTGGAACAAAATATTATGCAGGGAACAAATGGAAAATTTAGGGTTTGCATACAGACCCCCTTCACAGTCTGGCTGGCTGGTTTCTCCTATAAATTGTGGGAGATGGTGGTTTTGGACAGTGCAAGGCATTGCTTTCTGTATGTCATTCAAGTTCTCACCCAGTAGCCTGATGATGCAAGTTGTACACTCACTGATTGCTAGAGCTAAAACAAAAACCCCAAAACCCCTCCACATAATTTTCAAATACAGTAGTTGATTTAGAAATCCTTGTCATGATGCATAGGAGGGGCAGCCAAGCAGTGATCTGATGTAGGGCTGAAAGCCAGCTCACGGGTGGGCAGGTGCACCGGGACACCAAAAAGGTGTCTTTGGCTTTGTGAGTGGTACAGGGACAGGAGCTGAGCTGTGTGGGGTCTGAACAGTTTGGATTTTGTTCCAGTGTGGAAGTAGAGCCAAGTGGCCTTGTCAGTTTGTGGGCAAACACAAGCAGGAAGTTTATAAGAGTGCAAAAGCAATAAGATCATTCTAGTGCAAACCATTCAGCAGGATTTTGAAGCTACTTTCAGTGTAACTGTGTTGCTCCATGTGAATTACTGAATTTCTTTCTTTAAATGAACCTGAAAAATCTAACCAAATCCTCAATTGAAGCTTTAAATACGAAATTAAGAACAATATTTCTGCGTGAACCCTTCAAATTGCTTTTTTTAATGTATCTTTGTGGGGCTTCTGCTACAAAATGCATTGGGGTACTTGCAAGAAGTAGTAGCCAAAAATGCCATGCAGGGGACTGTGGTACCACTTGATGTGTGCTGATAGGAAGGCTCTCTGCAGGACTAAGAGCAATAGCTGTGTTTTATTCCAAGAGGTAGAACCCCCTGTATTTGGGGCAGGATTTTTTATTTTGTTCATAATTTTTTACAAGAAAGCAAGACTTTGGACTGGATGCTTCAACAGTATTTTGAAGAAGGACAGCCCTCATTTAATTTCTGGCACCACTGGTTTGAAAAGAAACCATCAATATCAAAATAATGTGTTTTCAGACCATATTATGTTGAGGAAATCTGTGACTTCATCTCAAAGGTGACCTGTTAAGGAAACTTTAAAATTAGCTTCTACCACTCCTTTTTGTTTTGTTTTTTCCCTTTGGGTATTAAAATGTTGTACAAAGGTCTGGGAAGTTTTGAATATTCCCAGATTTCTACTTGGAGATTTTTTTGTTATATTTAAAAATAACACTAAGTCTGCTGTTGCTCTTCCCCTCCCCCCTTTTTCCCTAGACAACTCCTTGGGGATTTCAAGGACAGGAAAGTGAAACATGGCTCAGCGAGTCAGAGACATTTAATTTTTAGAAGAATTTTTTTCCAAGCATTTGGATTCAACAGGTGTTAGTGCAAAAAGCAGGATATTGGACCTGGACCAGCCTGGCTTGACATTTCTTCTTTCATCTTCTTTAGCAGCTATAATTGCATGGGTTTTCATAGCATAGGTTTGGGTTTGAGTTTTTTTAGGATAGACAAATTACTAACTTTTTAATATAAAACTATTTTCCCTCCTCTATAATTTATTTGGTTCCTTCACAAGTTTTTTATGCATCACAGATAAGAGAAAAAAATAATTATTAAAAAAAAATTAAGAGAAGTCTCCAGAAGCTCTAGGTTAAGAGCAAAAGTGAAAGGAGCAGAAAATCCACAGCCTCCAGAATAAATGCAGGTATTTGTGGCTTCCCAAGCTATGCCCCTGGTGTTGTGCAGGATCCAGTCCTGGGCAGCCATGCTGCAGAGGGAAACCATCACTGTGTGACTGACAGGGCTAAGGAAAGTTGGTTGTTTACATTTACAGCAGGAACTTTACATTTAAAATCAGTTCTGAGTAGTGGCTTAACTTGCAAATTTAGAGAAGTGAAAGCCAGTTGTTGTCCCCAAGTCTCACAGCAGCGAGGAGCAGTGGATCCCAGTTACTCCTTGATTTTGGATCAGGCCAGCGGGGTGTGCACAGGGGGCTCCTGCTGCTCTCCATCTGCAGCAGTGTTTGAGGTGCCTGCTGAAAAGGTGCTGCCTGGGAGGTGTGTGCCAACAGAAATGCTCAGCTGGCTCAGAGCCTGCCTTCAGCTCATGCCTTGAGGGACTGATGGAGAAAATGATGTCTGGGAGGAGACTGACACGCAAAGCCCGTGGGTCATACCTGGCGGTCCCTCTGTGTTCTTTTGGCTGCCTGCTTGGGATGCTAACATAATGAATTTTAATTGAAAAAAAAATCTTTTGGTGGAAGCATATCCTCAGATGGGGGAAGGATAAATTACAGAATAATTCATGGACTCTTTGCAGCTCTTGAGAATTCAGCGGATCTAAATAATGTATGTTTATACATACAAAGTGTGTGTGTGTGTCCCTGCATATTTTAAATGTTTGATTGTTTCACATTAAGGAACAAGTGCTTACTGTAGAATACTGGAACACTTGCCATTTTGGTTTTAATTTTTTGCTATTATTATGAATCTCACACAGATATTCCTTGGGATATTTTTCATACCTGCAATTATTGCTGACCTAAAACCATGCAGGCATGGCAGGCAGACAGCATCTATTTAAATCCTGAAAAGCACCAGCAGAGACAGGGCAGCTATCATCCCCCAGCTAATTAGGGATAAGATGAGGTGGAAGATCTAGGGCTGCCTCCTTCTCTGCCTGCCTGTCTGGTGGGCTTGCTCCAGTGCAGGCTGAGCTGCTGGTCCCTCACACAGAATTAAGTGGCATGATGGATTTGCAGTGCCTGCTGCTCTGGCTGCACTAATGACAGCCTGGTCCCAGCGTGCTGCCACAGCCGCAGCACAGCCCAGCTGCCTGGCAGCAGCGGCCCCTTTCCAGCTCGTGCAGACCTTGGCCTCTGAAATATGCCTTCTTATAGGTGAAGGAAGAGCTGCTCTCACCTAGAAGAGCAGAAAATTAAGTGGTGTGCTCTGCAATGCATGTGCACATGCATGCAAATGTCATAAGAATCACCCACCGCTTTAAACTTGGCGTGGGGAAGAGTTAAGCAGATGACAGCAAGTGTTTGGACATGTAACTGAGCTCCTGGATGGTGAGAATCCAGTCACTGGGAGGCCCAAGCAATGGTTTGCTTTTATGAGTGTATTTAAACTTCAGGCTGTCATTGACTCTGAAGGAACCCCCGACAGTGCAAGAGAATTTCATGGTACAGTCAGGTCAGGGGATTCCAGAGGATGCTGCTGCTGCTGCTGCTGTGTGAGCCCTCAGCCCTGTCTTCCAGTGCTGCCTGGCCTTGGCTGTGCTCATCCCTGTTCTGATCAGGGAGGACAGCACATTACTCTATAACTACACCTACTGTGTTGATCTGATAGGGTATCCAAGTAGAATATGTGATGAGTTTAAGAAAAATCATGAATTAATTGAAATTAATTGGAAAATCTGAAATAGGGATGAAATGAGATCAGGTGTTCTTTATGAGTACCTGCAGGTTACATGTGCAGGTACATTCATTGCATACATTCATTCTCTGAAAAGGCCTGAATGGAGCAATGGTAAAGGATGAGCAGCAGGTAGGGAGCTCCCTCGTGTAGGGAAGCTGCACATCTTGCTGCCCCAAGAACATAAACAGGGAAAGCTGCACCATGCACTGAGCCTGAGGAGGCCAGAGCTGCAATGCAGGGGCAGAAATATCCATGGAGGTTCAGGCTGCCTTTGGATGATTTTGGAAGAGCCCTGCTACTGATACAGTGGTTTTGCTTGGTCAATGTTATAGGGATTCACAATTTATTGCACAGATTGAAAACAAAATGCACTCCTAGTGTAAAACACTGGGCTGAAATGTGGGAACAGGGAGGCAACTTTCTGAGTTGTACTTCAGGTTCAGTATTTTACAGTGGCTTCATTGGAGAAGGGGTCCAAATTTAGGTTAATTTACTTCCATGTCAGGATAGCATCTACTTTAACTGTAAGGAGTGGGTGAAGATGGGTCCTGGAGAGACCCTGCTGGCAGGGCATGGGCAGGTGACAGTTGTTGGTGCTGGTGTGGATCTCCTGCAGTGCCCAGCTGGGACATGCCATGCCTGAAGTACAGTAGAGGAGGATGGACAGAACAAACTGACCCTTGGGGGAGATGGGGGGAGAAGTGGGACTTGTTTGAAGAAACTAGTTTCAGGTAATTCCAGACTTAAGCATATGGGGTGAGGGTGACATCAGGCTAACAGGTGTGTGTCCTGGGTGCTGAGGTGGTGGAATGACACAACTGCTCTGAGGACAGCCATGGAGATGGACCTCAGCCCTGTGGCAAGGTGTTCAAGCCCCAGAGAGGCTGTACCTGTGAGCTCAGGGTGTTCATGTCACTGAGCATCCTTGCACAGTGACTGCTTTTGGTCATTACTGATTTGAGCCAGATTCAAAGCAACAGCCTGGAGGCAATCGCTGTGATTTTATAGGGCATGATGGCTTATTTAAATGCAAAATTCTGGCAATAATGCCTTCATCTTAGCACAGTAAACTATCAATAGCTGCCTCTTAAATAGCCTTGTATTTTAAACAAGATATTACTAGTAACCAGCATTTACTATTAAGTGTAAACAAGTCCCAGAAACACTGCCAGATCTGTGGTTTTTTCTAATCTGCATAGCTGTTAAAACTCTTTTTTTGCAATGCTGGCTAGCTACATTTTAGGGTTATATTTCTGTCACCACTGCTGCTCCTCGCAGGTGCAGAGCTGCTTCCCAGAGAGATGGGTTTGCCACAGCACCCCTTGTGTTGGCCTACCTGGTACCAGCCCTGCCAGGGTCCCACGAGGTCCCAGTTTGAGTGCTGGCTGTGGCTGCCTGCAGATTGCACACAGAGTTCAACTACCAGATGGGGGACACTAAATCTGCTTTGTCTAGCCAAGAGCTGGCAGACAGAGCACCACTGCTGCTGTCAGCCAGAGAAATACTGAAAATTGCTCAATCAACATAATTCATGGAGCTTTGTGGCAGGTCTGCAGCCCTGCAGGGCAGTGGGGAGTGCCAGGTCAGCCATGGAGCCGTGTGAGCCCCTGGCCCTGCTCCCTTGCTTGGAGGACACACAGCTGCCTGCTGCTGCCCAAGTGTGGTGGCTCTTGCAGAGGTACTTTCAAGGGGAAAATACTGTGAATGACACTATTGCTTAGTAATTCCTGCCTTGTTTGCAGAGAGGGGTCATGGCTAAGAGCTCTGTGTCTGATCCCTTTTATGATGCCTTAAAGCACTCTGAGGACCACAGAGATACTGGGCTACCCCCACCCTTCCTACCATCCCTGCTTGCCATAAACTACAGACTCAAGGTGAGGGAGAAATAGCAAACAAGCCTAAATCGTTATGGGCAGAGCTGGGCAAATACTCTGGCAAGTCTCAATCATTCTTTCAGAGAGAGGTTTAATCCGTGGTATTGTATTCCCAACCTTTATATGCTCTTCATGCTCTGTAGCAGTGGGGTTTCCAACAAGAGAGCCTTGAGCAAATGGAGCCTTCAAAGGTCCTGGCAGCAGTGAGCAGCGCTGCAAGCTGTGGAAATGGGCTGCCTCATGGTGCTGAGCAAGGTGGGCACTTGTGTGGTGTGCTTGAGTGCCCAGCTGAAGCATCCCCTTTGGTCAAAAAGTGGAATAAGGGGCTGACTCTGAAGACCAAGCACCTGGTGTGCAAAGGGGAGCAGCTCACCAGCATCAGTGGCCCTGCACCAGTGACGTGGTCAAATATGTGCAGACCAAACCTTGAATCAATTTTAAATAATTAAAATTGTACTTTTCAATCAGTAAGTGGTAGTATACTGTACTTTTGTACCAGTCTGCCTGGTATTTTTTGTCTTAAGTTGTAAATTATGTAACCTGGTAGCTCCTTCTCTAGTCCTGAATCCTCCTGGAGATGTGTATCCAGCATATAAGTGTAGGGATGTCAGTGTTTGTAAACATGCAGGTAAATCTGCATATATGTGTTTGCATTTCTGTGCAGCCCTGCTAATGGCTAGCAAAACTGCTTTTTAGTATACTGTATGGAATATGTCTTGCAAATATCCTTAAAGGTTCAATTACAGAGTCAATTCAGTAGCTATTAGTAGTGAAACATAAATGTAACTTCACATTTTTGCCAGCTGGCTCAGGTAACCTGCTCTCATCATCTACAGAAGCACAGCATTTTTCAATTCTCTGGCTGAATATTAAAATCCAAAATTAGACTATAATTACCAAAGGGTTTGATGGCAGTCTGTAGCCAGACCAAAGAGGGCTCCTCCCTCCTGCGTGTCCTGCAGGAGCTCTGCTCTGGAGCCCAGATCTGCAGCTCATCACATCTGCTCAGGTGGGGCAGACAGCTGTCAAGAAATCTGTGTTTTTGCAGTACCAGCAGGAAACTGGTCAGGAGATTTCATCAGCTGCTTGATTTATATGAATGAATGCAGATTTCTGTGCCTTAGATCACGGCAATAGTTTTGAATCCATTTTGACTTTTTTTCCGCTTCTGTCAATGGCAGCAACTACTTTTTTTGACTTTATCTATATTACTAGACCTTGTGGGGACATAATATTTTCATCTGGTCCTGTGCCCATCCCCAAAAGCAGTGTGGTTTTCTCTCTTTCTGTCACCTACATGTCATACTAATGTTTTCCATAGTGTAATCCTCTACTTGATGCCATAACAGAGGAACACAGTGATGTTCTGTAAGTAGCAGTCCAGAGAACAATAGACTACTGCCATGCTAATAGAGTATTTCAGTGAATAGAGTGGTAGTACAGTGTATTTTATGAGGTGATTTGTTTCTGTTAATGGCCACTGGGTGGAGGAAAAACTGAAAAAGCTGAGAGCAGGAGCACAGCCTAAAGTGTCCTGATTTCCAGGGCATTCAGGGCGCCTGCAAGTCCTCCTGTTCTGCTGACAATGCACAGCAGCTCCTGAAAAATCAGAGGACTTCTTTAGGTGCTTTATTTTGAAATATGGGACTGGGCTTGTGATAATTCCAAGGTGCAGCTTAGCAAAAAGGTCAAGAAACAGTAAGTGGTGACTGAGCGAGTGAAGCTTGGGCAGTATGAGTTTGGCATGCTGAGCCAGCACCAGTGGGAGCAGGGCTGGGAAGGGAGCTCTTCAGTAGGTTCTTGCTCAGAAAAGGCAACACTTATGCTTGCTTTTTCTTTATAATTCTCTTCCCTATTATTTTAAGATCTAGGGAGCAGAGGATTTGCAAAAACCAGTGGGAATGTAACTTGGACGTACAAATACATTTGCTGACTGCGGGATGTATTGCACCTAGAAATTAACTGTGGGCACAATAATTTAAAATCCTGTTCCTTTTGATCCCTCCTGTTATATGTTAATCTGAGGTTATATGCAAGAAATTACTGTTTCTAACCTAGTTTCCTCACTCTCCTGCAGGCTGAGGATGAGACTAGCCCCTTAAGTTGCTGCTAACACTCCTGCAGCATGGGCTTAAAATGAAAATGAAGCAGTTGCTTGGAAACCCTCCTCCTCTTTGTGCCACTTATTTTACTTTCTCAAGATGTCTTTTTCCAGACTATTAATTGTAAGTGGCAAAAATATTACAGGCGGAGCTGCTGGTGTCTCTTACTGTGAAGATTGTGTAACAAGCCCCTGGTTTGATTGGCATTTGCTTTCCTAGACTTGAACCCTTTTGAACAAAATTCGGAGGGAATTTGCTGTGTTAAGTAACTCCCTAAAGTCTTTAGGAAGATTTAATCCAAACTGATGCCTGAGAATAGATGTAGAGAACAATACATTGGCAAAAAAATGGGGTGAACCTTGAAAAGGTAAAATATCTCAGTGCTTTGAAGCAAAGATCTGAAATTTGGTGGGGAAGGATTGTCTGGCTCTTGACTCAGGGATATTTTTCTTGCCATTTCTAATCTATGAACATTTAGTTAAGTTGTAGGCATTTCCTTAACTTATAATTTGCACATGTTGCATAGGGACAGCTTTGGTGTATTTAGCAGCTAAAACCAGAACCAATTTCAGCCACACTCTGGACTGAGCTGAAGTCAGCCCTCCAGGGGTTATATCTTACTGAAGGGATATGCACAAAAGTGCATAAACTATGTGCCAAGAAATCCTAATTCTAACATCTCTGAAATTGTGAGTACTTCACTTTGCAACCCTAATGTTCTTACTGGGTAGTTTTCTTGTGCAAAGTATATATTTTTAAATTGGGCAATTTAAGCATCAACTGCACATATCTTAAAATTTCTGCAGTATGAGAATCTAATTTTTTCCACACAATTTTGTTACTGTCAGTCTGTTGGGAATTCCAATGGGCACGGGATCCTATATCTTTAATAAGAGGGATGTCAGTGCCAAAGGCTGTGTGTAAAATTTAAAGTGTATGGATCCATAAAATGCCTCAGGGTTATCCCTACTATCTGCAGAAAACAGTCCTACAGAGAATACTCTGGGACTGGATAATACTGGGAAGGCAGTTTTCCTGACACTGGATCAATGATTTATTTTATTTTGGAAGTCTTTTCTGAGCAGTAGGGTGGGGGCAAGATAACTCTGGAGGGTTTAGCAGCATGAGATCTCTTATGCAACTAAGCAAATAGCTGGGCAGTCTGGTTACACAGAGTTTCAAAATGCACCAAGGATACAAACATTTTTTTGAGTAAAATAGTAAAATGCTGTTTGTTTCAGTGGCATGCAGAATACAATACACACCGTAAAATTTTTAAGTGGGGAAAAAGTATTGGTGGGAAACCCTGGACTGTGGGAATTGTTTGCCTCTATATTTAAACCATGTTGCCTGTCCATGTGAGAATGCTAGTGCAGTGTAATTGGGTGTTTGGAGGCACAGAAGGATTATTTTGTGTTCAGCAGACTCTTGAGTCTTGCTGGGTCTTGTATTTCTTAAAAAAGGGGAGGCTGATGGGTAAATGTAGGCTAATGGGGCCACAAGACATCATTTGCATAGAACCAAGAGGGGGGTGGGGCAGAAAAAGGATTATACACATTTGGGGTTTTTTTGAGTGTGAAACCTGGTTTAAAATAGATTTATTGTTTTATGGTCCACGAAGGACTACCACCCACCTAAGCTGCCTGGACCTTCTTTTTTCACCTGAAAATTTAGTCTGAAATTTGAAGACTTGGGTGATTTTTGAACATTTTAAGCATCTGGAAATTCTGAAGATGCATTACCTTGC
Organism: Anomalospiza imberbis; assembly: GCF_031753505.1. Taxonomy (NCBI): domain Eukaryota; kingdom Metazoa; phylum Chordata; class Aves; order Passeriformes; family Viduidae; genus Anomalospiza; species Anomalospiza imberbis. The sequence goes on along the minus strand of NC_089693.1, from coordinate 9,108,607 downwards.
ATGGACTGTGTGCCCAGGCAGCTCTATGTGGCCTGGAGACCCATCTGGCTGAGCCTGCTCTGCTCAGAGCACCTGGACCTGCTCCTCCCCAGGATGTCCTGGTTAGAGGGGCTGCAGCCCAGGCCTTCCAGCCTGAACTTACACAGATGCTACGGCTCAAATTTCCATATCACAGAAAGCTGGCAGGACTGCACATCAGCAGTGCTAAAATATGGCTGGAAGCTGTGTGCATCCATGGGGCTCTGTGTGCTAGTGTTCCCTCGCCCAGCAGGGCTGTGATGAGTTCTTCATTAATATTAGCTCTGGAAGCAGCAGATGGTGCCAAGATCTTGCACCTCAGAGCCAAAATTACAGTTTGGAGCCAGCTGCATCGTTTTCATTAGCTCAAGTTTCACATGCCCCTTCTAGCCTTCATTTACCTTTGTAAGTGGGATGAGAGTGCCAGCTCAATGAACTGATGTGTTAAACATGAATAACATGTTGAATGATTATCCTAAGCAGCAGTACTGACTGATGAGGTAGTGCCACGTTCCCAGCCTCTCTCTAGCTGATGGCATATGTTGCTTTCACCAATAAAATCTGTAGACTCTAGAAAACTGGCTCTCAAGTTGCCTGGAGAAAGCCATAAGCAACAGCAGGAATGTTCAAGAGCTGGATGGCAAGGAAACCTCTGGCAGCTCTGCTTAACTGCTATTTGGTTGGTGAAACTCTTGAGAAGAGGTAACGGAGGGGCAGCTGGGAAGAATGGATAAGATCAATATTTGGTACTTGTATTTTTGTGTATTTGGTGAATGCTGCATCATCACAGACAGGTTTCATGACACCATGTTAGTAGAACAGAAGCATTTTTTAATGCTGTAAAGGTCAGTAATAAAGTGAAGATGTCTAAATGAAGGTAAAGACACTGTGGTGAACCAGCACAGTGGAATCCTTACAGGTAGTGCAGAGAAGAAGATGAGAAATCAGAGGATCTTGATGGAAATTACTTAAAGGCTGCTAAAATAGAAATCACAGCTTCAGGTTGCAGTGGTGTGGTAGGGATTCCATGGACTGATTCAATTAACTTTGCTCTGCTTAAGCTCACCAGGAATGTGCTCAGACACATGACTGAAGATTCAGTGTGTGTAGCTTGCACCAATAGCAAATGGAATTTTGAACATTTGGCTTAAATAATGCAGCGTGTCATTTGCTTCCCAATGCACTCTAATCTGCTTTAAAACACAGATGGGTCATCTCAATACAAACTTGAAATGTCTTGTTCATGGCAAAATAATTTAACTCTGAGAAAGGATATCTCCATCTTGTGTACATTCATTTGTCTAATTGTTCCAACTCTGGCACAGAGCTCCTCTTTTCCAGGATCTGATCTGCATACAGAAGTCAATGGGAACATTGCTTTCAGCTTGGCAGGGGCTGTAAGCGGTACTGACAGAGATTATTGCTCTTGCTACACTGTAAATTTGGACAAGCTAGCTAAACAGTGCAGTCTTTTAAGTGGATGGTTGTGAAAGGTTTTTAAATCGTGTCTATTGTCCATTAATGACTTTCCCCTGTTTGTTTTTTCTTGTTGATCCAGTTGGTTTGATGCAAATGCAGTGAAACCATCTGGGAATGCAAAAAAGTATCAGAAAATAACTTTCAGAACACTTAAAAAGGACTCTCTAAGACTTCAGCTAGATATAAAGGGCTCTTCTGGTAGCATTTATTTTTTTTAAAAAAGAGACTTGTTGATTATTACTGTGCCTGGATTTAGCAGAGTGTAATTTATTCCTTTCCCTAACAACTGGCAATTAAACACAAAAGGTGAAATACATCCCACTGAAGCGAAGGGCAAAACTCCTACTGTCTTTGGTGGGACCAAGAATTCACCCAAAGTGTTCATGGAGAAATACACTGAACACAATGTTATAAGCTATGCTTTGTGGTAGTAAAGAGCTTTTATTAAGCTCACAGCTCCAAATATTCACATGATGCATTAGCGTGGTCTTTGCTGCACTGCTGTTTTCCCACCTACTAAAGGGCACCTACAACTCATAGTAAAAGGGGAGTTGATGGCTCTGTGTACATATTTCTTACATATTTCTTTCAGGCAACTGGTACTCCAGGTACCAGCCTGTGTCTGGTGTAAGGTGGAGAATATACCCCTCTGGTGGGAGAGGAAAATCTCCTCTCAGCCTGTGTTTCTTTTTCCTGGGCCAAAGGAAGGCTTCAAATCGGCTCCATCAGGTTTCTGCTCCAGCATTAGTCACTAGGATTAACTGGGACCACCTTAACCAGGAGGGGCAGTGAGTCCATGGATCCAGACTGGCTGGTACCTCCCCTCCAGATAGTTACTCACCTCCCAGCAAGACAAATTACTCTGAGAGTCACTTAAAAAAGCAACTGCCCAGCCACATCACTTCTTGCTTGCTGGGGCTTCATTCAGAAAAGAACAGTTGACCTCATTAGTAAACTAAAAAATGTCTGGAAACATAAAAGATATATTTTTTGGGATGAGAGGGAGGAGGACCTGAGGCAATTATTATTTTTGTTCAAGCTCTGCTCTGATAGCAAAAAGCCTCATAGAACTCCACCATGCTTGCCTGCTGCAGGGGCTGCCAGGGGGTTTTTAGCCATGAAGGTCTCATGAGGAGGGAAGGAGAACAAAAGAATTCACTAGAAGAAAATAAAGCACAGTTGAGCAGGAGCAGCACAACCACTGCTGTGAGAACCTGGGAGCTCTGGGGATCTCTTGGTTGGTCACTCAAAGAGATGTTTTTTATTATGGAAGTAGAGTTAGCCAGTAAAGAGAAAAATAAATGTTTAGCAGCAACAAAGCTGAACACACTCATTTCACCCCAGACTTGTACTGTAGCTTCCTTCTCAAGAAAGAAGAGTGTGATGAATGCAAAACCTGCCTGTACAGATCCCTCCTGAAGGGCATTATGCACTGCACAGGGAAGGTGTTCACATCTTTAAGCGGTGATCCTTGTCAAGTGTGCTGTAGTTCCAGCTGATGAAACTCCCACAAAAACAGCCTTTGCTGGATCTCTCCTGCTGGCTGGCTGGGGAAAGAAACATTTGCCAGTGTGCTTTGCATGAACAAAGGAGGGTCCAAAAGGGAGAAACTACAGCTTTCTGTTGATGCTTCTCCTAAGGCGATCTTTCCTCTCAGGTTCAAATGCCAGTAACTTGGAGGTCTTTGCTCCATCTGACAGAGTGAAATGAAACCCCACAGTGGTATGAATGAGTGTGTGGGACTGTTCCTGGACACACACCACACACCCCATTTCATGCCTGCATGAAGGTGAAGGGATGGTCATGGGCCAGAATGACCTTCTCCCCTGGTATGTGTTGTGTGCCTTGTTGACTCTTAAAGAAATTCAGGTTTAATATTCATTCACACTACAGCTGCATGTGGGCTATGGTGGCATGGGGGCTCAGGCTCTGTGGCTTTTGCCTTTTTTCTTTTCCATGCAACTGACTTGAAGAGCTTCTTCTGGCAGAAGCCAGAGGCTCACTGAACACACACTGCAACTTTTTGTGTTTAAAGGTAGATTTGCTTCATGAAACCCACATAAAGAAGTCACCATTTAGAGAGGAGTATTAACAAAGTTTTTTTGTGTTTCCAAATCATACCCTATATAGTGAACACTGTGGCTGTTTAAGAGATTTACTGTAGTGTAAGGATAGGGTACATGTGGTGGGCTGGCCCTGGCTGGATGGCAGGTATCCACCAGAGCTGCTCTATCACTCCCCTCCTCAGCTGGACAGGGGACAGAAAATAGAGCAGAAGGATCATGGACCAAGATAAGGGCAGAATTTGGGAGAGATAACAGGCAAAACAACCAGTAAACAATTTTAAAGAGCAGAATGGTTATGGGGAGTTGTTGCTGTTCTAATTGTCGTGGAGGGATGAGTTGTGTGTCACTTGCCCACTTTCATTCTGTGCTACATCATTTTGATTTTGGTGTAGGACATTCTTTTTTGTTGATTTGAGTGAAGGTTGTGTGATGACTGTGGATTTCAGTGGTAATTCTTAATATTTTACAGAGCTGAGGGGTGGAATGTGTTTGGTCTGTATGCTTTTGTGGTGGGGGGCTACAGGAGTGGCTTCTGCCAGAAGGGAGGGATGGGGGAAGGTGACTTTATGATTTTGTTTATTTCTCATATACTACTCTGATTTGATTAGTAATAAATTAAATTATTTTTTCCTCATGTTGAGTCCATCTTGGTTATGATGGTAATTGTGGAGTGATCTCCCTGTTCTTGTGTCAGCCCAGGAGCCTTTAGTTGTATTTTCTCTCCCCTGTGGAGCTGAGGAGGGGAGTGACAGTGTGGCTTTAGTGGGCACCCGGGGTCCACACAGAGTCAATCCCCACAGACAGTAACAGGTTTTTCATTTAGTATATTATTGAAAGCACACAGTATGGTTGTACAGAGCTGAAAAATGGTGTTTTTGTGATATAGTCAAGGGAGTAAAACAGGGAGAAAATATATTTTCATCTAGCAAGACTTGAAATATATATCCACATCAGGTTTTGTTAATAATGTTCTTAATTTGCAGTGTGTCATAGGAGGGCAGCATTAGTTATTATAATGCTGTATTTATGATGTTATCAGTAGCAGAGCTGCAATACAGTTTTCACCACAGAGCAGAACTCAGATTACTGGGGATTTAACATGGAAGTTCAATAACAATAATTTAAGATGTACTATGTACAATCAGAATGATAGTTTTTTTCTTTCAGCGGGAAATAATTGTGTTGGATCATTAAGCCCTGTTCTTCTATCCTGTTCCTTATTTAGAAAATAATTACACATGGAGGTCCATATAATTCTGTGCTTTCATTCTATGCAGTTACATTGGCTTTAGTGTTGTGACACTGATTTATGTCAGGAAAGCATCGAGCCCAGCTGTCAAAGACACTATGTGGCCATAAAAGTCATGGAAGAAATTATATCAGCATATCAAAGGTATTGACTGTGTTTTAATATATTTTGGCAAAAAAGGAAACTGGAGGATTGCAGGTAAAATGTATTTACTTTTTGGTCTTTGACTTCTAACTTCTAGTTCAGTGCAAACTGTCAGCGACCAAACTTTCCCTGATTTCTGGAACTTTTTCCAAATGAATTTATTGCTCCTGATATGTGCTGAATTAACAGCCTGGAGGCTGAAGCCTTTTAATTTGGGTGGATTTCAAGGTTCCCACACAGAGCCTGATTGTTTCTATTTTTGGGAAGGGATTCTCTCTCTTTGTCCCTTGTGCAGTCCCAGGCTTGCTGCTGATGCTCAATAAATAATCATAAATAACAAAAATATCTAACGGGATCTGTGCAGCTGTCTTGGGCAGGGCTTGGGGGATCAGGCCCACCCTGTGCTGGGTCCCAGTGCTGCTGCACTGTCGTAAAATGCAGGCGAACCCAGTGGGAAGAAATGATGATGTCCAACTCCATGTCAGAAGGCTGCATGATTTCTTTATTAAATTATGCTATAATACTTTAATATACTATACAAAGGAGGATACTAAAACTACATGCTACTTTCTCTAACTACCAAATGTAACTACTACCAACTGGTGACCCTGTTCTCCAGAGTCCAGGCACAGGTGGATCTGATTGGCCACCAGACTCAAACAATTCTCACCAGAATCCAGTCAAGCAATCACCCCAGCTAAACAATTCTCCAAGCACATTCCACATAGGAAAAACAAGGAGCAGAAATAGAAATTGTTTTCTCTTTCTTTCTCTCTGTGCACCTTTATGAAAAATCCTGAGAGAGAGGGAAATGTGCTTGCCACACTGCACCTCTCCTGGCTGCTCACCCCACACATTCTGCCCATGGACCACCAGAGCAGCTGCTGGCCCATGCCTGGTCCTATCAGAACTTTGCAGCCTGCTCCCTTTTTCTTTTCTCTGACAGATTTAGGAATCTGCATCCTAAAGGAAGGAGTGGCTTTCAGCCTGATGCTAAAAGCAATTTTAAACCATCCCTTCTGGGGTCAGGCAGCTTATTCTACACCTGGAGCTGGATGGTTCTGATCACAGAGCTGCCACCACAGGTACTTGTCCAAATACTGGATATGAGCTAAAGAAAGAAGGAATTGCAAGGTGGAAAATTTCTCAAGCTCAGTATGACATAACAAATTGGAGCTGTTAGGAGTCAGGAAAGTTTCCCATCTAATTTCCACTCAGACTTAGGGATCAGCTCTGGGCTGGTTGGTGAGCCAGGGTAAAAGCACCAGGGAATACTCAGATCCTGGGAGGTGTCAGCCCAAATGTTGATACCTGGTGTCACCATAGGATGGTAGCACCTTGCAGGAAACACACACATCTTGCAGGATTGATCTGCCAAGTGTTTCTTTCCCCACCCAGTAAATTCTCTGGGTGTAGTCAGTGAGTAGAGCAATCGTCTTCAAGTGCCTTATATAGGGGATTAATGTTGGCATTGGGCTGAGCTGTATGGCTTTGCTTTTAATACTAAATCAGGATGTGGGAGAAATGTGAAAAAGCTGAGCCAGGGTTTTGCCCTTTGAAGACAGGGAAAGGTCTGTGCAATAAGCTACCCTTTATACCAGGCTAAAAAGAAATCATTCTTTCTCATTGTTGTCAAATTGGCCCAAAGTATCACTGTGAATACATCTAGCTGTTTCCAGCTGCCTCTAACTGAGCTAGATATTGAATATTTGGGTTCTTTATAAACACAAGATGAAATTATCAGGATTTTCCAGAAGGCTCACAATGCAGTATAGACAATTCAACTGAAGTAAAGTATTTATTAATAATCTCTGAAACACTGTAAAGATTATTTCCTTGTCTGGAGCTACAAAATGCCACAGTATCTGCCTTCACAGGAGCAATCCATTCCTGGCTCACAGGCACTTCCTATGGGAAGGCAAAGGGCTGCTCCTCACAGCATTCAGTATTCAGTGTCTGCTGGTTCTGGGGATGGTGATTTGTGATAGCTGTTCATATCTTGTTGTTGGTATCTTATTTATCATATCTAGTTGTTATCTTATTTATCATATAGTTATCTAGTTGTATCTTATTTATCCTATCTAATTGTTGGTATCTTATTTATCAATGGCCAGAAAAACAGACATCAAACTTTCAAGTCCATTAGCAGGACTTGGGCTTGTGTGCTGAACTGATTGACGCTGCTGCATTATTAGAGTTGGTGTTCTTCAGATAAAATAAGGGAGAATTTTTTGACTCACTTCAATTACATCTCCACCTGCAAAGAATTGCCCTGTTTCTCTATTATTAATGAAGTTCCAGATTACTTTTTTCTCATTTTCTCCCCTCTGATCCCTCAAACTCACACCCATTGCCCTGCCAGATCAGCATAGTTTTGATTAAAATGAAAACATTTTATCTGTCTCTAATGTTAGGCTGGTCTGTCTCTTTGCCCTTCTGGGAATCTTGTGGGAATGAAAAAATCCAGTGGCATTAAAAAAGAAACCATGAAGACTCCTAATGTCATCCTGTTCAGCATTCCCCTTCTTAGTAAAACAAGCTTTAATATTCAGGACATTGAATAAGCTGTAGGAAGTGCCAAATTCTTGCTTGTATACTTGTTGCATTGCCAAAGTCTCTTTGGCTCTCCAGCAGGGATGCACAATAGTAAAAATGAGTAAAGTGGAATGCCAGATCCAGCTCTGATCAAACTCTGGAGGAGTTTCTATTTAGATTTGAACTTTCTCACACCCATTGCTATGCAATAGTTGCTGGTGCTTGGTGGCTTGCCACAGCCTGAATATCATATTATTGAAATGTGCTTAGCTTTAGAGGATTACCTGGGAAAAAAAGTCCTTCCAGTTGTAATGCTTTAAAAGGTCTGTTTCAACTCCATCTTCCCGCACCCCTCCTCTCTCGCCTTTTAACACCTGCATGTGAATATAATAAAGTGCAGATTGAAGCTGGTCATTTACAGAGAAGGAAGAGCCCTGGCGTGGTAATTGAGATGTTACTGCCTGCCTCCATGGCACATATTAGTTGAATAAAACATGCAGTCAATAAAGTGAAACAAAACAATAAAACTAAGCCCTTTGGTGCTCTATTATAGGGTGTTATGCAACATAGAAACCTGCAGTCATAAAACTGAGAATGAGAGAAACCTTACACTTTCAAGAACAAAGGCATCCAAGCATCAAGTTGGAAACAGCACTAAACTTCCACTCTCTCTGCACCTGGAAGCAGTTAGTTTTAAAAGCCTAACTGGTTTATACTGTTCTCTTCCAATTTAAATAGGGCCTTCATGTGTTCTTGCTAGATGCTTATACAGAAACATGATTTTAATTAAGGCATGCATTGATCCAAGTCCAAAAGATACATTTATTTCAGAAGATAAATTTGTTAGCCATAGGCATAAAGATCTGGTGCTCTTACTGAGATGATTCCAGCCTTGGGAACAATGTTCTGTATCCTTTCTAAGTGTATAGTGTGCCATGCAGCTCTGGTTTGCATGACATCAATCAAATATACTCTATCCTTAAGCTGTTTGGCATAGTTAGTTTTGAGAAATAAAGGCAAACTGAAAGAAAATTAAGATGTATAAGCATGGGAGGACAGATGTTTTCAGCTGTCAGATTTCACTAGCATTTATCAGTAATTTATGTGTGATAGTTAGCTATGGAAAATAAATCCTGATGAATAATTTATTGAAATATATGAGCAGTAAATTGCCCAGACACAGTAGCAAGTTTTCTGAATGTCTTTTTAGGTATTTATAGATTAAAGATATTTTTTCAACACTTCTTGGGGTGTAAATGAGAAACCTCTCAGGGACATGGTGAATTTCTCAGCAGATGGGCATAACTTGCTCCCTGGTCCTAAAAGTCAAAAAATATGTAATATTCTTCACAGCTCTTAGTTTGTTAAAATTTATTTCCCCCAAGTATTGTCCCTGAAACTTCTGGGGGCTTATGGAAAGCATAAAATAAAAAATGTTGTGCAAATCAAAATGATTGTTTATGACTACCTCTTTACAGTGGTAAATTATTAAAATGTTTATATAATTTATATAGTTAATGTAACCATTTGAAAGGAAAAGTTGCAAAACTAATGGGAAAAATTAGCAAGAACCAGATATTTGGAAAAAATATGTTTTCTGCATTGCTTTCTCTGTCTTCCTCTTTTAGATAAAATTTTCTCTAATACGTAATACATAATTGAATTAGATACTCAGAGTGGTGCACCATTTTCTGACAAATGCTCTGGTAAAGTCTGGCCTTTTTCCATGAACTCCTTAGGCTTGAAACGATTTTAGGCAAATCGGTTCTTGACTATCTTCATTCACAGGAAAGGCCCCATCTGAGTCCTGACCACTTTCATGGCTGATGTTTTTTATGGGCCTCGTTTAGTGCCGGGGCACATGACAGATGTGACATCAGTGAACTTTGGACGTGGCACCGCGGGTTCAAACGCGCGCAGGCCCTGGGTCATTGCTGTGCCATCTGCTTTCCATGGGGCTGCAGGACTGACCTTATTGTACCATTTAAAGGGACTTGACTGCATGATCAGAAGTGCTGCTTGGTGACATATATCTCCTCTTTGATTGTACTGTACTGAGCTAAAGAAAAGAGTGCTTTTTCCGCTTTATTACTGCTCGGATTGCGTGACTGCCCCTCGTTATCCGCGCCCTTTCTAAACGTGGAGTTAAATAGTCAATATTGCTTTGTGTTTCTTGCTCTGTATAAAACTGTTGGACACTTTGTACCTCCTAAATCTGCGAAGTTTGAGTAGTTCAGCACCAAGATTTTAACCACAAAACACTGAAGAGGTAAACGAATCTCTGGGTATCTTTTCACAGGTATCTGTGAATGCAGCTGTCAAGGGGCTGGATAAATGTTTGAACCCAAAACATTGAGTTGGTCTATGTAACATTGATTAAGCCCATGACCTGAAACCTGGTGACATCATTTTTTTGTGTCAATTACCTTGCTGGTTCATTTGATATTTTGGTTTTGTATTTTGAAGGACACTAAAGAAAAACTAAGCTTCTGTTTAGGAGATATTTTCCGTGTTGTCCCATTATTTATGTCCTTAAGGCTATTTTATGTTCAAGTGACTCTTCATGCTCTTTTCTCCCTGAAAATTAGTCTCTCAATTAGTATAGATACAAACACAGTACATACAGTGTGCATTCATGTTCAGCATTGAACATGCAGCCAGCCATGCCCATGTAAATGAAGGTTACACAAGGTGAAATAAAGCATACTATGTAAAATGTAAAATCAAATAATTTGAACAGTTTTCCAAGATTTATTTTTAAAATCTCAACAGCACACAATTTACTGAATATTACAGAAAAATTTTATAGACTAAGTAATGGTTATTCATGTACTTAAGTGCTAGCATGCAGATTTACTGTGGTGAGCTGCAGCATTTCTTCCTTAGAGAAAAACACAGCCTTGGTCAACATCCTCCAGTAAAATAAGCATTTTTAAAGGCCTGAAGTTACAGTATAATTTATAGTTATCATTTTAAGCACTGAATTTTCAGACTATTTCCCTCTGTTTTCTCACTGGTGAGGAATGCTCAAGGACCGTAATATCAGCATGTCTCCTATTACAAAGTTAAACTCCAGAAACATTTAACAAGGTGAAAGTTCTAAAATTAGCCCATTTTTTTCCAGCCCACACATCACACACCTGTGGGAGAACGTGTACAATATATTCTACACTTTCTTTTCTCATTACAAATCAAAACACTCTAACCTAGCATGCAAAACAGGCATTGCCTATTTTCATTAAGTCAAGAGGCCTATTAATTCCAGATGCAAGCCATTCCACTTATCCTTCTTAAAGCTGGAAAGGGCATTTTCCTCTACCCGTGTCTGGCTTTCAGCATGTGATCCTGTTCTTCCACATTTCCTGGCTGCACAGTGCACCCCTGAAGCTTTGCTGCTGCAGTTGTGCAGCCTGTGCAGAGGAAAGGCATGGCTGTGTGTGAGGAGCTCAGAGAGTTCAAAGCTTTTACCTTCCTCCAACATGCTTTCAAGATATTTGGTCAATATGATAGCCCAGCTTGGGGCTAAAATCCCCTCTTTGTCAGTGACTGTTTTCAAGACATACGTGACAGTATTAACAAGCCTAAGAAAAAGAGAGGTTATTATTGCTGGATGGTACTGGGTCTGTGTTACAGCTAGAAAACATTTAGATGTTCACAAATGGAGAAGGGTAGAGAACCACTGGCTCAGATGATTTGTTTTCGAAGTGAGGATCAGCTTAATCCTTTTGTGTGTTTGTGGATCTAGCTAATTTCTTAGAAAACTGTGTGTTTAATGATGGCTTTTTGCAGCTTTTTACCAGGTCTTCTGGTGGGAATGTCTTTGTGAGTTAAGATAATTTCCCAGGAATTTTAGCTACAGCTAAAAGAGTTTGGGGTGCAGGAGATTTGTCTGTAGTAGTAACTAACAAAAATGACTACACTGCTTTGTGCACTGATTTTTTTCCCACAATTAATTTAAATGTTTTTTTCAAGCATTGATGTGGTGGAAGCAATGATCCTTTAGTCAGTTAAGAATGTGTGGATTTGAATAACTGAATGCCAACTGACAGTAAATTTATCTGTGGTAAAATGTCCATGGAAGAAGATTCTAGTCATAGTCCTTCTGACTCAAAAGGAAGAGAAAATTATGGTCTTTTGTGAAATGGGCACTGGGTGTGCCCTGGCAGCCCTCAGAAAAACTTCCTAACTCTGCTGGTACCTGACTGAGCAGCAGGCACAGTAAATATATGGCTGCTGCTGCTGAAATTTTATACCTGTGTTGATCTGCACAACAGGAAAAAATTGATTTTGCACCTAACATTAAAAAAGGGACACAGAATTGCGAATATATGGACAAACTCATAAACAGCTGGTCTTGGGTATAAATTTTTACAGGAGGATTTTTCAGGTCAGGGATTGCTGCTTTGATGTGTGTTGGCATTGTGAGGAACACAAGGGGTGGCAATCTGTGCCTGGGGCTCCTAAGTGCCGTGGTAAGACAAACAACTGCTAAATTGCCCTTGCTGCTGCTAGGTTTGTGATATATCTGAGTATGTAAGTGTTTATAAAAATTATTTACTCCATATCTTTGCTTTCCTTCTATTTCAGGAGAGTGCTTACATGAGACAGAAGTAGGCTTGTGAACAACCAATTGGAATAAAATTGTCACTGTGCTGCTGGCAGGCTTTGCAGTTAAAGTGCCATGTAAATTTTTTTCCCTGTTTTCTTTAAATAAGAATTTTTTTTAAAAGTGTGTTTAAGGCATAAGTCAAGTTGAAAATTATTGTTTTTGTCAGAAACATGCTGGAAAATAGAAAATTAGAGACTGATGAGTCACATGATTCTTATGTACAGACCCAGAGTATGAAGCTGGGAATGGACTTTTACCATTGCAGCTTGGAAGTCCTTTGAATTTTTTAAGTGTTTCATTTGGCACACTGAAGTAAAACTAATAGAGGAAAGCAATTTTTTTCAAGTCTACTGTATACATAGTTTGGAGATAGTAATCTACAAATATTTCCAGTAAGAACTTCAGTTGTGTTGCTTTGGGCCTCATAAAAAGTGAGGATTTTATCGCATTTTCCAGCTATCTGTTCTCCAGTGGACCTTAAATGCAAAGACTGGAAAAAAAACCATCTCTCTTCAAAAGTTATTTGTTGCCATTGAAGCACTGAGTGTTAATAAATTAAAACAAACATTTATTGTAGAATTTATGATTTGATTGCTTTCAAAGATGGAGTGTGGTGCTTGCAATAGGACCTTTTTATTTTTTTAATTTGCATGGCTTGCAATGAAAAGCGGCATCATGTTACTCAGATATAACAGGAGATGGGAGATAACAGGGCTAACATTTTCCCTGTGTTACTGTAATAGTGTAAATTGGGAAAATCCAAGCTGCCGTTCATTAGGAGCCTTTCTTGCTACAGGCTGTCGCTGAATATTCCCATCCAGTGGTGCCTGTGAACAGTGGGATTAAAAATAACCAGTGGGGAAAGAATAGGATGAGGAGGAGATGGAGGATGATGAAGATGTCTTGGGAGCAAATTCCATCTGGATGGTGCTCTTGAAGAGCTGTGGCCTACACACAGTGTATTAGCATGTTAAAGTGCTTGGAGAGGAGCCTTAAAGCAGGAAACTGGCTTGCTGATAGCTACATGAACTGGATAAAGGTTTGGAGGGTCCAAGCACTGTGCCCCTACACAGCTGGTGTTGGATGCCAGAGCTCAGAAATCTTCATGCTACTTTTGAGCAACAAGTGAGTCTCTACTTTGAATATGAATGAGTGAAGTCAACTGCCCCTTAATTTATACACATTGCCAGAGACTGTCCCAGGGTTTGGAATTAAATACTCCAGCACAAATCTCTTTAAACCTCTCCTAAATAAGAAATTATGCTAAAGCTCTTTAGTAAGGAGGTTCTCCCCCCTGTTGAAATAAAAATCAATTATGTTTGCTCTGCTGTGAACAATGTCGCTCCGTAGCCTTGCTTTCTAATTGGGTAATGCCTTAATGACCTGCTGGGAGGCTGTGATGCATTGCTTTGGACCCTCTCTGCAGGCTCTTAGACTACCAGTCAGATGTCAATGAAGCTTGGCTCAATAGGGGTTCTTTTTCTAAAATTCCATTATTCATCAGGGTTTATGCACTAAAATGATCACAAAATAAAACCTTCACATCAAGCAGAGTTAAATAGAATTATGGATGCTTTACCTCATTGTTAGACTTTGAGATTGTCGCTGGATTAAAATTAGGTTCTTTTTTATTTGTTAAATTTGATGAAAACATTTTCTCGCTTTTGAGTTTTTCTGTTAAGAAGCATTGAAAGAAGCAACTTTAAAGGTGGTGGATTTTTTTTTTAATAAGGAGGTGTATATGTATTTTAAATGAGTCTTATCTGTTCTTGTTTATTTTAAACCATGAAACAAATGTTTAAAAAAGTCTTATTCACTGTCAGTGAGTGATAAGTATCAAACCATTGACTTCATTTAATAGCTGTGTTGAATCATTCTGATTTTCTATCAGAACTGGGATAAATAAGATTTTAAAAATCTTACATTTGCTTTATATTTTCTTCCTAACACCTAAAGGAGACCAGTGAAGTGGAATCTTAAAGACTGCTATTCCAAAGCTGGTGTTTGAAGAGGAGAACGGCTGGTTCTGGAGGACTTCTCTTCCAGAACAAGAACAAGGTTTTCTTTCCTTTGCCTGAGAAGATGCTTTCTTTCCTTGATGACAGCCTGAAGCTACATAGCTGTAACAAAGATAAAATTAAGCTGGGAAAGCATCTTTCCTATTAAATATGTCCATATGTGCACACATGTACGTGTATGCAATTCGATAAGTAAAAGCAAATGACATTTGTGTGTTTTTGTAGCAGCCTCAAGGTAAGTTTTCTAGCTATTTAAACACAAATCTGTTATGCAGTGACAAATTAGGAGTTACCAGGGCAACTGCAGGTAACAATTTATTCATACTACCTCTGGAACACATCCACCTTCCTAACGTGAATGGCTGATGTGTTGTGTGCAATGCATGTATTTCCAAATTAGTAAGTCAGTCATATAATTACCATAAAATTGCACCTTTCCTTCAAGTTTATAAGGCTAGGGAAATCTACAAAAATACCATGAGAAATAAGTAAAATGTATAAATAAGAAACTTTAATTTGCTTTACTTTTTCAGGTCCATATCTTCTGGAAAATTCTCTGGTTTCTAAGCTTTAACCTTCTGGTTTTAAAACAAGGCCAGAATTAGTATCTCTTAGGATCTGCATCAGGGAGACATTAATTTTTCATCAGAACCCTCCCTCTTCAGAAAGATGTGAGATTTTCTGCAGATGCTTCACCTGCATCTCCCACACTGAGCTCACATTTTCAACAATCCAGCCCTTTATGTCAGAGCTTCCATGTCCTTGTCTCCTGGTTAATACCATCACCTTTACTTCTAACAATTATTAATGCTACACTCTGTGTACTTGTCCAGCATATAGGCACATTCTGTCATTTGCAAACTATCAGTTGTAACATATAGATCTTCTCATCTAACTGATTATCTGTCAGACTTGATGTTCCTTCCACACATTAAGGAGATTGACACAATTGTTTTCCTAAAACCTTGGAAAGCTGCATGAAAACCATGATCCCAGTCATTCAGACAATACATCTTACTCCAGTATTTTTAATTTTTTCATGTTTACGAATGTTTCATCAATGTCTGCGACTCTTCAGTTGTGAGCTAGGTCATGAGATGCAGTCCTAAGTAGAGTCTCCTGCTAGCAACTTCTTAAAAAGCCCCTTTTCTCCTCTACTTTTCATTGTTTAAACAGTCTGCCCAAAACACTGCATTAATTTGTCTCCAGGGACAAACACCCACCACAGTCACCACTGACTGCACAGGCTTTTCAGACCAATGTTACCCAGTCCCCAACTCTGGTCTATCTCTACACCCAGTTGTAATGATAAGTGTTGAAATCTCAAAAATTTGCAGTTTCCTAACACGAAAAGCCTGTAATTCTCACATGATGGATTGCACCTTGTCAAGAAAAAAGTGTATTAGGAATAATTGGAGACTTCATAGTTTAGTATTGATCAATTACTTAAGCTGAGAGCATGAGCTGGAAATTGGAATAGTACAAAGGTTGTTTTTAGGAATTTAGAGAGGCTTGTTATGGGTTCAGCCCTCATATTTGATCTGTAAATGCTAAAAAGCTGTTCTGTGTTATAACACCATGGCCCCACCCCTATCATGCGAGAGCCATTCTCTGCACATCTAATTCTACTCAGTAAAGTAAATAAACTTGAACTTGGAATACTCTCAAGACCACTTGCTCATGTTTTCATAAGCACTTAGGAAAGAACCCGAGTTTCTCATAGCTAACATTAAAGCCTTAGCTGAAATATTCCTTCCAGCCACCCCAAACTGGAGTTTCCTCCAGCACACACTTGGAGAATTGCAGGGCTCTGGAAGGTGACATGACACTCCACAGGAAGCCATGAAGTCTTCTGGTCCTGGCACACAGAACTGCAAAACTCATTCATTACTTTATTCATAATCCTTCTGGGGATCCCTTTTCTACTTCCCTCTTTTCTCCCTCCACCCCCTGCCCCACATATCTCTTTGGTCACTGGCCTTAAGCAGTTGTATTTTCATGTTTTATCAGGCACAACAGGAGAAAAGCCTGGCTTCTATTTGAAATGGCACAAACTAACTACAAAAATCACTATACAAATTACATGATTGCCTGGTACTGAGCTACAGTTTTAATGATTATAAAAAATTAGTGGGTCACCTCACAGTGCAGACCTATCTCCTCCCCAGGGAATGAAGAATTAAATTTAATTTTGATTTCCCCAAATTTTATGGAAGGATCCTCTCTTGTTAATGGTTGAAGTAACAGCAGCTGTTTGACAAAGCCAGACTTAAGACTTGGGGTCAGATCAAATCTTGACATAGGGAGATTTTTGCTTCCTTCAATGTTTCTGGGTGTTGCTTCTTTTAAATGTCACAAAATCTCTTTTTTAATGCCTGAGAATTTATCTTCTGAAACAGTAAAACTCTGAGGGAAATTAATGTTTGATATTTTTCTGAGCTTGTTCCGTACTGAATTTTTTAAAATAGTACTTAAGTGATATCTTAGCCTGGTGCTGTCTTCTTTGCAAGGAGATGGGTCACCATGAAGGACCAGAAGCTTAACTTAACCTGAATGAAGAAAAAAAAAATATTCAGATAGCTTTTTATCTACCTGTGAAGCACTCCTTAGAAGTTTCCAAAGAAAAACGTGTTTTAATGAGAAAATATGTTAAAGTCTAACTTAATTTTAAACAGTCTCTATTTCTATCTTTTAGTCTGGGTTTTGACTCTTCCATTTAACAATGACAAGAGGTGAGATCTACCAAAATAAAAGAACTGTTCTGGATTTTCAGCATTAGCATGGCTTCCATCCCTTTTGTTCCACAGTCCCACAGGCTGTGAAATAACAAAGAGAAGTGTCCTCAAGTGGCAACTTTTTCTCTTCTGAGCAGAGAGGCTGGAGCAGATGACCCACTGTGGTCCTTTCCAACCTCACCCAGTCTGGGACTCTGTGGTCAGTTTTTACACATTGTAGAAGATGGCGTTTAGGTATGTAGTAGTATGAGGCTTTCAAGATTTGCATGTTGAGCCATAATCAAACTCCTTGGATTTCTGAACTGTCAGGGATTGTTTTCTCTACAGCCTGACTGCTGCACTCTGCTCCCCTCTGATGTCCTGGGGGTTCCCAGTGCACCACCTGTGAACAGCAGGGCTGTGCTACAGCAATACCCACCACGGTGTGTCCCATTAGGTCCAGACTGGAAATTCTGGATGTAGCTAAAATGTCTATAATGTCTCACCCATTTGATCTCAGATTTATATCAGGATTTCGGCTGGTAATTTTGCAGACTTCTGCAAACTTCTCTAATGTCTTAAAAATATCATCTTCCTTTTGTATTAGACTGGGCTGGGACAGAAATGTTCTGGCTTGGAGCTGAATGACAACTTCTTTTCATCTTTACTCTTCTTTGCTTGCAGAAATGTTGACATTGTTAGCATATGGCTCCACATGATTTTTAAAGTTTTCAATTAGTGGATTTGTAATGAATAGTTTGCATATGACATTACAGTTTGTTCCAGGCCAAGACACTACTGGATGAAGTCATAGTAAAAATCCTAAGCTGAATTCACAGTTACTATGTTAACTCTTAAAAGAACATTTATAGGAAAATAACACTTTCCCATTAAAGTGCTGGAATTTTCTTTGTCTCATCTACAGTATTTGGTTTTGCAGTCTCTCTACCAAGTAAGCCTCTTGTTGATATGTTTGCTGCAAGGGGGTTTACTATGAAAATATTATCTAATATCACCTAAAAGAGACTGGGATGTCTGTGTACTAACACAGGAAATATCAATTCCTACCTTGACCAGGAAACTACTGTGAAGAAACATAAGTTCAGTGATTTCACAAACTTTCTGCTGTGTCCTTCCTGTTTTCTTTCAATTCATCTTGTAAATGGTTTTCTTTTATTGCTTTTAATTTCAGGAACGGTTTGTGATTTGATGGTATTTCCTGATGTTACCATGAGATGTTCCATGCTATGGCTACATGAAGATCTAAATCAGTGCAGTAATTGAAGATCAGTTACTAAAGAAGTTGATGCTGAGGCTTCTGATCCACACATGTTCTTTGAAGATTTTTCTTCAGAAAATTCAGTCTGGTCTCCTGAACTAAATGTCTACATCCCAGACATGGTGTAGCTGTCCCAAGAAGCAGCTATTGCTTCAAATCCTTATGGTTAACACTTGAAAGTGAAATTCCAGTTCAGCCCTCTTAAAAAAAAATATTTTCAAATAAAGTGATTTTGCTGGGAAATAAAAGATTGAAATATTTTTAAAAAAAGGTTAAATTTGGAGAATTATTTCAACCAAAAGATGGAATTAAGATGACATTTTAACATATAAAAATATTTTATTTATAGATGGAAACTTCCAAAATATGCTCCAAATTATTTCACCCTGGGTTTAAAGATGTAGCTGACCTTTGTTTTGGTTTTGGTTTTGGTTGTCTTGTTTGTTATTTTTGAATCCATCCAAACGGCCAGCAGCTTCTGTTTCGGATCAATTTTTTCCTAATTTCTTTTTTTTTTTCCTAAACCCCCAAATAGGAAAATCAATTTATTCACTTGCTGTTTCTCATATGTTTAATTAATTTCAGATGTTAGATCCTAAATTCTAATTTTCAACAGGGTAAAGCTGTGTCAAAATTTTCTGTAAAGCAGTTTTGGTAAGTCAAAGCATTACATAAAGAAAAGAAATAAAGCTCAGACCATAGCCGCTTCACTGTTCTCGTTACCAGCAGATTCTGCTGTATTTTAAAAGGATTCTTGTGCTCTGCTTGTACTTCCAGCCCAAACCAAGAATTTCAGACACGTGACAAATGTGCAGAGAAGTGGAAGTGCATGCTCCTGCTCCATCTGAAGCAGCTCCGCAGTTCCTGCAAGGAGGATCTGATCTGGGTCTGCTGCTGCATGGGCAGAGCCTCAGGCGGGGAGCCCAGGGCTCTGTGAAGGATCTGGGGTGGCAGCAGCCCAGGCTTGGCTGTTTGCTTCGTGCTGCCCCTTGTGCCCTTCCCGGGACCCCTTGGCCCTGCCAGGAGGGGCTCCCCTGCTGCCTGGGGCTCAGCCTCTGTCCCAGAGCATCCCGTTTGCTTTGGCAGCTCCTGCTAAAATGTCAGCTCTGGAAAAGCTGATCTGCTCCTGCTGCGTGGCTCTGGAGGTGGGCACAGGGCAGGGCTCAGCTGCTGGTCCTTCTCAGGACTCTGTCTGGCAGAGCTTGGATACTGGCAGCCTTAATTCAAGCATATGAGTGCTTCTTTTTGCATCTGCAGTCTCTCTTTTGGTATGTATTTTGGAAAGGTTATTTCGCAATTTACTGTACAAAGTATTGGAATATTTAACAAGGAGCAGCTCCTGTGCTGTTAACTTGCGATCCCTGAACTGGAAATAAATCTAAAAGCAAATTCTCCCTAGTCCTTTAATATCTTCTACACTTAGAACAAGCTCCATCGTTAGAGGATATTGAAGTGCTTTGCCAGGGGGAGGCTTCCTTTCTGAGGTATTACACAGATTTAGGTTTGAGAAGGTTGACTGATTTGTCCAATATCACAGTTTGGTGGCAAAATTTAGTTCCCAACCCCAGGTCCAGCTGATAGTCCTTGCTATCTCTCTCACAGGGATTAGTTGATTTAAGTAAAGTGTCATAAAGTTGCATTATTTGAATGACCTAATAATTCTGAACCACCCTGGAGTAGCTGGCAAATGTGCAGCAAAGAATGAAACAAAGGATGAAACAGTTGTCATAATTTTACATCTGGAAAGAGACAGGGCAAAGTGCACCAAGCTGATGAAATGGGTAAAATGGTCCTACAGCAGATTTTCACTGTGCAATCCTGCTCCACATAATCAGCGCTCTTGGATTTTGTGGGAGTTGTTCCTGGATTTCATCTGCCTATGAGGAGACAGAAATGCTCTGCCCTAGGGAGAACAATTGAGGGGGAAAAAGTGTTTCTTAAAATCCACAGTAAAAACCTCTCTGCTTTATCTAGAGCTCATTAGAGAGTTTAAAGAAAACTCAGCGTCGTGTTTAAATGCTTTTCCCCCCTCAGTTTTATAGATGGTTAAATGGCACACAGGTTGTGCTGTCTCAGCCATCAAAAGCTAAGAAAGGAGGTTAAAAGACCCCAGGGATCCTTCACATTAATTACTACCACTGTCAGTTGGTGTGAAACCATGTTTGGGCCTTTTAGAAAGGAAGAGTGTAATTTGTGCTTTCAGTTAGGGCTGAAACAAATCCTGCAGATACCGATGGTATATGCTCACGTGTAAAAATGACTAATTTGTTTCCGCTGAATTCTTGCAGTTAATCTGGGAAAAATTTATGGGAAAACCCCTCACCCTACCCCAATAACTCCAACTGAATTTTAGCAACCTGAATTGGCAGTCTGTAAAACTGGCTTGAATTAATTGGAAGCCTAATCCACGGAAATTAGCTAAAAAATGCATTATTCACTCCAGTGTAGCAGCAGGGAGGAGAAATGAAAGAAGCAGAGAGGAAAAGCAGAAGCAGCACCTAAGGCAAAGTGCTGTCATTTGAATTTCATAATCGAGGGTGAGACAAAGACACCTCTTTGTCCAAGTAAGCTACCTTCTGAAAGGGGAAATCTGAAGAAAACACAGAACTATGCAGTCTGAGCATTGGGGCTGGTTGGACTCTGCATCTCCCATCATTTACAGCGGTGCACAAGAACAACCAAAGTGAAATGAAGTTTCTATAGCACAGCAGCTCAGTGTATGGGTTGCATTTGCCACTCAATGTAGTCTAGTGTAGTCAGCCTGCTGAGAGAGGCACACACAAAATAAAAAACTGGGGTGCACCACAGCAACAGAAAGGCTGGTTTGAAATCCCTTTCCACACCTGCATCCTGCCACATGTGGTGGCAAACCAAAAGGAGACATTAAATGTGAGTTACACCTGGGTGTGTGCAGAGAAATGGCAAAGAGTGAAAAGATAGAAATTTTCTAGAGGACATAATGACAATTAGCTTGACAACTGGTAATTCTCTGGTGCTACCTAACGAGTGTATCTCAGAAGGCCTGAGGAGTCTGAAGCAGTTTCATTGAATGGCCCAGGCCCTGAGCGGGGCAGTGCTGCTGGAACTGGCACAGCAAGGTGGGACAAGGGCTGGCTGCAGGCTGAGCCAGCGGAGCTGGCTCTGGGCTGAGACAAGCTCCAGGGCTGAGGGCAGCCAGGGGACTGGACCGCGCTGCTGGGCAGAGAGGGAAGGGTTAACCCTTTTGGTAGCAGTGAATTGTTAGATCAGCCCAGGTGTCATCTGAATCCCCACCTTAACGTGCCCTACCCTTGCAGTTTCACTTGGCTTCGTTATGCTCATCCTAAAGTCTTTTGCTGCTGTGTTGCACAGTGCTCACGCTTTCTTAAAAGCCGTCTACCCCAGGAAGGTGCATGCTTTGCCTGCGAGAGTTTGGCACATAGATACATGTTTAGTTCAGAAATCCAGTGTTTCAAAAAAGGGAAATCTCAGAGGTGAGGAAACCCAGAACAGAGTGGTTCACAGAAACACGAAGTCTGATTTTCACACTTCTCAGCAGCAGCACAGAGAAAGTTAAAGCATGGTGCTGCCTTATTATTTTTAATTAGTATTGCATCCCCAACACACTATGGCCTGCTTTTTTCTTTGCCACATATGTGTTCCATGATGTGTAACCTCTCAGTGTCTGTTTCTGTCTAATTAATCCAGGTTTGATTGCTACAACCTATGAGTTGTTCACCAGCTTAGTATGTGATATAACTCTTGGATATTTTTCAGATATCTAGATCCAATTGCTAAGGCAAGATTGAAATTCTGTTTTGGTTTTGGTTGTTGGCTTGGGTTTTTTTAAATGCTTAATGTGCTTGGACAAATGAAGAACAGATTTTTGGGTGCCTTTCTGGTTAGAAATTGTAATTAGGAAAACCTTTGCTATCTCCCAGAAGCAGCCTGCTAGTTACTGATATTGAAGTGTGTGGCATTTGTACTCTGATTTAATGAGAAAGCATGTGCCAAGTTCTGTACTAGTAACTTGGTTTAAACTTAACTGAAGTTTTGTGTAGAATTTCCCATTCCAAGGGGAAATGATACCACAATAGGATTTAATGAATTGTGTACCTACAAGAGCAATATAGCTCCCAAAATGCTTGGTCAACTGAACTGCTTTTCCTCTAAATGCAGCAATAAAAGCTCTGCTGCTCCTCCTTTCCTAAGCGCGGCCAGAACCTGCAAATCACTATTCACAGTGAAAAGGTGACATCAGTCATAAATGGGAAACATGTGCAATTGTGTTGGATTGCAATTTTGGACGGCCTTGCTATGATCCCATGGCTTTTGGATTAGTTTTGTTCACTTGAAGGCTATCAGTGACTTCCC
The DNA here is from genome assembly GCF_031753505.1 of Anomalospiza imberbis. Taxonomy (NCBI): domain Eukaryota; kingdom Metazoa; phylum Chordata; class Aves; order Passeriformes; family Viduidae; genus Anomalospiza; species Anomalospiza imberbis. Next base: position 9,086,143 of record NC_089693.1, on the reverse strand, counting down.
TGGTACAGGATCAGACTCTAATTACTAAAACAGTGAGCTTAGCATGGCACTTGGAGATATGCTTCCATCTTGCTGAGAAAGAACCTTTGTCTGCTGTCTGATTTTAAGTTCTGCTGGACATAAAGATTAGCTCTTGATGTTAAGCTAAGCAAGTGGTTCATTCATCATTTATTTATATTTGTGTTCATAGCTTGAATCTGGGTTGGGGGGGCTTGTACTGCAGATTCTCTCTCATTCCGTGAGTTTTCCAACCATCTGCATCTGGCACTTAGGGCTGGGGAGCAAAGCAGGGGGTGGTGGTGGTGGTGTCTGTGTTGTGGTGCTGTTCTGTGAATGCCCCTTCCACTGCAGGGGTGAGGTGGATGTCCTGGGGAAAAAACAGATGGAGCCTCATGCACTGGACAAATAAAAACACCAGAGATGAATACGAGGGAAGGGCTGCTAATATGGGTGATCTTGTGGGACTTCCCTTGTACCCCGGGGAAAAAATGGAGCCCTTTTTTCGGGATGATCTGCAGAATAAACATCGAGATTTCTTGTCTCTGTAAGGAAGTAACAGCAATGACAAAGCACAGCTAATAAGAGGAACAAAAAGAGATAAGGAAAGGTGAAGTAGTGAGACAGAAAAAAAAAAGTTGAAAGACAAAAGGTGAAAAGGGAGAGAAAGGTATCAGATTTCTTTTGGCATTCATGTGCTCTGCATATAGAGTTTGAATATATTTTCCAGAAGAGGATTTCCCCTTGCATTTGCAATTCAAAGCTTCTAGCAAATTCCACTGTTTCCCTTGGCATTTCTTCAGCCTCTGTGGATTTTCCAGTTCTGCTTTTTAGATGCAGTGCAATTGTCAAATTCTGCAGCTTTATTTTTTTTCTTCCATGAAGTAATGTGGATTAAGGTGTATTGTGGCATTCCTTAAGTTTTTGGTTCAAAAATTGAAAAACTGCAGGGACTTGTTCCCTCCTCTTTATAGTTTAATTCATGGATGGTCTTTAGGACTACTTGGATATTTGACAGTGTTTCCTGTCTTTCTTCACTTTATTCCCTTGCATGAATAAGTGGATAAAAAGATTTGGGATTTCTCATAGTATGGGTAGATGGTGATGTGCAGCTATTATGTTCAAGAAAAATACCAGTCATGGGGTGGCTGGGACATGCTCATAAAGATAAACACTATCAAAGGGGATGATGTACTTGGGATCATATGTAAAAAAATAGAGACTTGCTGCATTGCTGTCCTGGGAGCAAAAAGACTTCTACCCCACATTGCAGCTAATTCTATCTGCCCTGTGTGCCTATCCAAAATATTGGTTTTACCCAGTCAGATTGAGATCACATCAATAAGAGGATAACAAACGTTGCCTAACAATGAAGAGTACAGATGGTTGATTGCTTTATTTTTACTTCTTCTAGTGTATAAAATTAATGATTTTTAACAGAGCTTTACTTTGCATGCACGCTGTTAACAAGCTGAAAACATTTCATATTTGTCAAAGCAGGACTGCAAAATAAAACTCTGATCACTAAAGCCTGGATATCTGGAGAGAATCTTTATGGTGGAGAGCAGAGAAGTAACTAACGTGGCTCTTCAAAAGCCCGCATGGAGTGAAAGTGTGTTAAGAAAGTGAAAATTGTTTCAACTTGTTCTCAGGTGAAGTAGGATGCTGCTAATGGATCCATTACAGACATGCAATAAGGGTTTTCTTAATCACTGCTGTGATGGGCTGGTGAAAGTATTTGGGATAAGCTGCAGTAATAGCTAATTGTATATAGAGGCCCAGCAGCTCCACCAGGCAAAGGGTTTCAAAGGGCTGCATGGGAGAATTCACTTCACAAGAGGCCCCTTTCAGACGCTCTCCAGGTTTGGAGCTCCTTTCCTTTTAATACACATTCTGGGAAAGCACTTTTATAATCCTCCTTTAGAGTTATTGCAAGCGAATGTGGTGATGGTTCAATGAAAAAGCATGAAAACAGTAATGGAATTTCTTTTCTTTTTTCTTCTTTTTTTCTTTCTTTCTTTCCTAATAGGCCCTTTAGAAAGTCAGACCATATGTGTGGAAGCCTTATTAACTAGAGGCCAGGTTTAGAAAGAACTGTGGTAAATTACCAAGATGAATTTGAAAATAAACCTAGAAAACACAGATTTGAGTTCTAAATTAGTACTTTAAAAGAATAATCAGACCTATAATTGCTTGGTGTCTTATGACATTTCAAATAATGTGTGGTATAATTCTTATAAGACTGAAACTTATTAGGCAGAAAAAAAAGGTAAGAAAATTATTGGAATGCTGCATATTTCACTTTGAAATTTCACTCTCTCCTGAGCTTTCTTAGGAGAGAATTGTAGTTTTACATTCTCTGTGTTTAAATACATTTATTGCAGAAAATGATCTTTGGTAGACTGTGTGTTTTGGATGATCTACATGTGAAATACATAAAAGCATTAAACTGTTTCATGTAGCTGAAACTTAGAGGAAGCTGGGGGTGGAGGGAGAAGGCATTTCTTCTCCCTCAGTGCAGAAAGACTTTTTAAAAGTGATTTGAAAATATACTTGGTTTGCAAAATTTTCTCTGTTTATACTTGTTCCTAACTTGCTACAGGCATGTGCATTGTAGGGCTGTATTTTGGGTTGGTTATTTTTTATTTTTTCCTAACAAGTAGAAAGGATGAATAACTCAGAGAAACAATGGAAAAATCTTATGAAGAGTTTTATTCCCAGTTCAACTAAAGGACTCTGTTCAGATTTGATCTTAATTTCCTGTGGATCAAATGACTTTTGTTCAAAGGTCTCTAAAACCCATAATTTTCACCTTCTCATTCATCATCTGGTCCCCCTGTGGAAGGGGGAAGAGTAGAGCTGTTAATTCCCTATTTAGATCACATGGATGATTATATCATAATCCTGGGTGTAAATGTGGTGTATTTCAGAACAAGTGTGCACTGCATGTCTAGTGTGGTTGTGTCCTTTGGAAAGATCATATTTTCTGTTTTCCTCCCCAAACTGCTGTTAGTTACAGCATGGTCCAGCTGGTTGAAGCAAAACCTTTTTTTTTTTATTTTCCATTAATAACTTTTTTAGATTTGCCTGTGAACCTGAAAACTCTTTTGACAGAAAACCTGCATAACGAAGTTTGCAGAACTGAAGTGTATCTTTAATAAAAAACCCTTGGGTTTTTAAATTCATTACTGAATAACATATTGCTGTTATTACTGACATCTCTTGGAAATTGCTAAATAGACCATGTTTATGGAAAGTAATTTGAGAATTATGAAGAAGGATAGGAGAATTTTACATATTATACAACTTCTCTTAGATATTATAAAATGCACGTTAGTCTTCTCGGTTATAAAATCCTTATTTTTCCATTTTAAAATTTTTAATTCTGATTCTCATGTTATGGTTTTTAGCTGGCTGCAGAAGGGTGATGTTGGCTGTCACATTTACATGTAATGTGTATATTACTCGTACACATGTCCCAATAGGTCTGTGTGGAACAACTTTGTCCTTATGTTATGGATTATGGGTACTTTGCCTTTGGGATTTAGATTTTCTGAATGTTCCTGCAGATAATGATTAAGAATTTGAAATGCTTTTGCACATAAGGATTTGGAAAAAAATATGTATATTGATAAACATGTCTAAGATGGTACATAATATCTGCTTTTTTTTGTGTGGGGAGGTGCCCCTTAAAGCTTGGAGTGGTAGCCTTTCAGGCTGAGAGGGACTCTGTCACTGTTTCACTCCCTGTGAAACAGCAGCCTTGTAGTAATAAAGGATTCTTCTTTAGCATCCTTATCTTGGAATGCATCTGAGTACAAATATCCTAAATTACAGAAATGACAGCCTTTCAGTGGATAAATTAATTTTAGGTGTGTATTTTTGCTGTAACAGAGGGCAATGTTTATATGGAAATGTATTTTTCCCTATCTTGTATAGTTTACTGGTCATGCTAATTGAGCACAGCTCTGTTTCTTGTGGCATCACACAAATTAGAAATTCTACTGTGAATTAACACAGATTTGGCTACAGATGGAATGGCAGGCAAGCCATCATCATTGTTTAAACCTATTAATGTTTACAACTGTTGTTTTAAATCACATTTGTTTTTAAATAGGATGGTTGCAAGAATCCTTTTGTGTTTCAGAGATGAAAGAAAATGAGTGGAGAGTCAGTTGTGGCATGATTTTAAAAAAATAATAACAATGAAAGATTGCCATATAGAGTCTCTGCTCTAAGATTTCAGAGATGCTTGTGGAAAAAAGATTGCTTTTTGTAGAATTATTAGTGAAAATCCCAGTAGTACCTATTGCCTGAGCTGCTGGAAAAATTGATGGATTGAGTTGTTTGTTAGCTGTGGACTATAGTAAACTCATAGTGAAAGTGTCTTTTGCTTTCTCAATTACTTCCAGGTTATCTTAATCAGGACACTGATTACTGAGCTCCCAATTTAGTCTGAATATCTACTTTTTGCTCTCTCCTAGATGTGACTGAATCCTATTGTAACAATTTCTCTTCAAGAAAAGTCTGATTATAAATGTGGGCTAAGGAGCACGTTCAAAAGCTAGGCAGGCATTGGAAACTGGGAGTTTTGAAGTCCCATGTGTTTTGCTGCTGGTGAGATAATGTCACGTTTGGCAAACAGCTGAACACAGCAGGAAGTGAGGTTTGGCCTTTGCACAGGTATCAGATGATGAAATTGTACAAAGCCCCAGCATTCTGAGCATTAACATGTACATTAACTTCTGCACTCGATTTTTTTCATGGACTCTCAATAGAAATTCTCCTCAGTGCTGGTCTTGTTTGTATTTTACAAGAAGTAGATAAATGACTGTTGGAAAAAATAAACAAAAAAAAAATCCCCCAGGCTATAGCTCCCAAAGAGATTCTTCTTTTCTGAAGAGGGGGTTTAATGAAGGGTAGCACTTTGTGTATGAAATGTACTTTTGCTTTCTAATTAGAGCTCCAATTAAGTGGCAGAATTGTCATTTTTTGCCTACTGGGCAGAGCTTTGCTTATATGTTGGACACTTAAATTATTTTCCTTTTTTCAACTATGAAATTCCATCCTCAGAAGTGGAATATTGATAAAGTGAGAGGGGTTACTCACGGATCAAGTACATCTCAGCAGGCTGTCCATGCTTTCTATAAGCTTTGATTTGGGAGTGATTAGTGCCATGTCTGGCAAACTAATGCTAATTTAAAACCCCTTCTGTTCTTGACCCCAATTCTTAAGAGTTCATGGAAGGTACCTGTTGCAACAACTGTGTTTGTAGTGCAGGCACACACACATTTAGAAAAAATTCTGAGCACCAATCAGCAAGTAAACAACTTCAGGTCTTGTCTGATTGTTGCCCATAAAGAGGTTTATAAAGAAGAAAGAAATGAGGCTTCTGAGAAGCCTTGGTTGATTAAGAGCTCTGTTCTTTGTATAACAGCAATAAATACAGGACTGCTTAAAATTAGTCACTTAACTAGTCATAGTGCTGGCATGTGAAACTTTAGGACACTTTGAGGTCAGGCTTCAAAGGTGATGCATTTGGTAAATATAACTGCTGTTCAGTATTAAAATGTCAGAAATGTAATAATGAAACAACAGAACAGGGTATCCTGGACTTGGTGGGATTAGCTACCACATATAGGTTACATGTGAATCCCTTCCTTTTATTATTTTAGGGACTAATGTCCTGTTTACAGTTTTGCTTCTGGAGGGGTTTTTTCATGATGAATCTCTAACATCTGCCATTCAACTTGTTTCTGCCTGGCCAAGAAATTGCTAGGAATTCTGCTATGTTAGGGTAGTTATATCACTGCAGAGGGAAGACTGCTGAACTTGCAAGCTACTTGTTTCTGCTGTGCAAGCATTCAATATTTTGCATGATAACTTAATAAATTTTGTTTCTGTTTAGAGAGATGAGCCTAATAATGAAACAGATATTTAAAAGTTATTTTTAGTGAACATTTAATATGACAGGGGCAAGTTTCAGGCAGGTTAGTAGGAGGTGAGAAGTTTGCAATGTCCTGAGGCATCCACTTCTACTGATATTTCACATGTGATTAAATTGCTGTTTCTAGATGCACATCTTGCCAAATAGCTGCTGGCTTTTTTATATAAATTACACAGATGTAACAGGGCAGAATAAACCTGATAAGCTGTATGATGGCAAAGTGCAAGTTGCTTATGCTCTTCTCTTGGCTAATTGCTTCTATTCACTGCTTAGCAAGAGCTCTCTCCTGTCTTTTTACTGCTGTGAATTGCTTTGCACATAAGCAGCTAGAGCTTAAAGAATATTTTTTGCAAGAAGATGCAGCAAGACACTTTTGCTTCTATTCTTTGTCCCGTTTTTATTTATTTTTAAATGCAAGACAGAATTCCGTCCTGTTCTTTAATCATGGGGTTCCTCTTCTGCTCAGCAGGCTTGGCTGATGTGTGGATTCATGGTCTCACTTGTGGACTGTGGAATAGAAAAAAGCAGAGTAGTGGGTAGCAATGTCAAATGACAAGCAGTTTAAGCAGGAGGGTCAGAAAAGCTGGAGAAGAAATGCAGCTGCTGTGCTGCATCCTGCTGTGTAGGAAATGTGGTGACACAGGAGTGAGTGGACAAGTACAACACCTTTCTGCAGAATCTTGCTGTGTGAGTGCTTTTGCTTGTGACCTTCTTCCTGCCATTTCTTTGGAGGAGTACAGAAAGGGACAGTGGGGATGGGGCAGAAAGAAAACGCTATTCTCTCTGGTATGGAGGTCTGTAATTATTTTCTTCCCCGTGATGGTGGTGTACTTTTAAAGGTTGCTTCTCCCCTCTGGGAAACAGAATTAAATGCCCAGCTTGGTAGTTTTTTGGAGGTGACCTTGGAATGTATGGCAGCTCTGAGACCAGACATTGTGTGCTGAAACTATTTAGTCATTATGTCCTGTAATCAGAGGTAATTGCCTTGGGTGCTGTAGTAGGGCCATGTGAAACTGGGTAAACACAAACCAGCCTAATAGGACTTAAGTTAGTATGAATAATTAAAACATAAGAAGAGTGCCTTCATGGCAACTTCCTACATCTTCCACTCTGCCTTTTCACCTCTGTCTTGTTGCTCAGTGCTCTGAGGAGGGCAGCCCCCTTGTCCTGTTTGCCTTCCCCCTTCCTTGTGAGGTCAGGAGGAAATGGCAGCTGCTCTTCCTCTTGAGGCTCCCAAAATGTAATGGGAATGAATGCTGCCAATCCTCTCAGGAGGTGGTTCTGAGAGCAGACTGGTACAGGTGACAAGCCATGGCTCCTTTCCATACCTAGGGAGCTGTACACAAACTTCCTGCAGCTTTCAGGCTCATTCAGCAGCAAAGTGAGGCAGGGGGACTGTGGCAGGGCTTGTGGCCGCTGAGCAGCTGGCTTGGGACTGCAGTTTGCAGCTTCTGCTTGCAGGAGTTTGCATCAGGACTCCTCCCTAAACATTCCATCAAGACCAAAGTGACAAGTTTGAACCCACAGACAGCAGTGAGGCTTTGCTTTGTTCCTCCCTCCTTTACTACAGCCTCTTACTTGTATCCTCTCTGGAACATGGGTATCAGTACCAATTTTGAAACATTTTGAATTGTTAAAACAGGTCTTGCTGTCTATATATATTTTTTTTAATCTTTGGTGTCTTTGTGTTACACAGTATTTGTTTTTACTAGGATTCACGTCACTTGGGTCTGAAGATGAATCTGAAAGTAATTCAAGTCTGTGCCAGTTTGGTGTGTGTGTCTCGCTGCTCTGTACCCCAGCACAGCAGTCCCAGTGATAGCTCTTATTTCTCTCCAGGGCACTTTTTAAAGGCACATCTCCCACGAGGTCACACTTGCCAAGCCAATCTTCCTGCTCCTTACTGCAGCTGTGATTGGAAAGAGGGGTTGAACTTGGCTGGTGCTGTGTGCAGGTGACACCAACAGCCAGCAAACTCTGGCTCCAGGCTCTGTGGTCTTTACAGCCCCAGGGAATAGCACAGGCAGGAAGGTCAGCCCAGAGTGAGGACTGACTGAACTGAGAGGTTGGGGTGGGAGAAACATGGAGCTTTAAACATGGCTGGAGCATGCATGTCTCTGCACAGACCGTGACTCTGTGTTTTCCTGCTGAAACATGTCTGGGGAGTGGAATGTGTGTGTGAATAAACACTCTGATCTGTGTTATTTCTTTTTAATGTGAGCCACCTCTCAAAGAGTGATCTGGGAGACAAACACACACTTACAGAGGTGCTTTCTGCTGTACATTTGAAGAAAAAGTTTCCATGTCCCGCCCTCCTTTATCCCCAAGAACAAACTTGGGTGAAAAAGTCTTTAGTTGCTATAAAGTCCTATCACAACCTTGTAAAACAAAACCCCAAGGCCCTTCTGTTATCATCTCATTAGAGGCTTAAATGAAAGGAAATTGAGAGTTAAGGCTGTATCTGGCTGAGTCATTGTCTCAGACATATACATGCAAGCAAATGTGGAATACTATGTGTTTAAGGTTTGAATCCTCTGAGCACTTTTATTAGTCAGTTCTTAAAGGCATATAGGAAATACCTCTATGGCCAATATTTATTATTGTAACATAGCCTTGTGGTGAAGGTGCCAAAAGCCCTATATCTATCCAATTGCCAGTGTAGTTTCTAATGCAATAACTATCACAGGAACTCTATAACTATTCAATATTCCTATTGAAATAAGTTCTGTTTAATTATAGCTGAATTCTGGTCTTCCTCAGTCTCATGAATGTTCATGCTTTCTAGAGGGTGGGTTTCAGTTACATTCCCTCACCAAAGATATTAAATAAGTATTTTAAACAGGAGTTCCTCTGGCTATGTTGTAAGATGAGCCTCCAAGTGCAATGTGATAAAGAATTAATGGAGAAGACAAAACCCCACAACCTCCTATCTGGTATAGGGAGTGATAAGGCTTTCCCTGAGCCTTCTTTTATCCTGCCAGTGTGGGTTAGGAGCATTTGTATGTAACCCTTGACTTATAATCTTGTTGACTCTGTACACCTCAGAGATGACAGTCTGAAGGAGTCTGATGTGCTTTTGGCTGTGTTTATTTTAAGGAAAATGTACATTTTACTTGAGCTACACTCACACACTTATTGTGTGTGGCAATTTCAGTTTAAAAAATCGAGATTATGCAAAATCAGCCCATTTTTTGTGGCCTAATTGAGTTGCATGAGTTTCCTTGACAGAAAAACTGAGAGTTGCCAGTATTCTGCTTTTCATTGCTGTTGGCCTGTACTTGGGGAATAATATGTTTGTGAGAACTAAGAAGAAAAGAGGCATCCCACACAATCATCACATCTCAAAACTGATCCTCCTGCAGTTTCCCCTTATCTTCATGCACCCAGTTCTTACATTACAAGCAGATACTGCTGAGGAAGGGTGAAAAAACATGGAAACCACAAGGATGCCAACACCTGGAAGCAAGTTCAGGTTTGGCAGCCCGGTGTTTTAGGATACTGTGCAACCACCTTTTCCCATTTCTGTGCTCCTATACCTGGCAGTGTGGTCTGAGCCCCTGCAAAAGAGGGGTTTGGGATTCCTGTGCCCCCTCCAAACTCCCCCAGGGAGAATTCCTGTCCCCATTCCCAGTACCTACACAGGAGGTGGGAAGCTGATGGGGATTTTTGTGTGCACTGCAGAGTGTCTGTGCTTCTATTCCTGACTGACATCCTAGATGAATTATTAGAATTTGTTGTGTAAGAAAGTGCAGATTACTTTGTGTGCAAATGGGACATAAACTGCCTTAATTAAATCCCAAGAACTGATTTATTTAGAAGAAACCCCAAAAATGCTGAAATTTGCAGGGTCATAGTCATAAGGAAAAAATGTGTGATTTGTTTAAAAAAAGTACACCAAACAAAACCCCAATTGTTTTCCCTAAATTGATTGCAAATGTGCAAGTATAAGTAACATTTGGGTTTCTTTAACAAACTCCCAAGTGATTCAGCAGTTACCAAGGTAACAGTGCTACTTTTAATAACAATAAAGATAGCATATAAAACTTCCACACTTTTCATTGTCTAAGATAATGCTGCACTGATGCTGTAATAACATTATTAACATGTACTTTCTTTTACTCATTGAGAAGCATGTCTGGTTCATAAATTGGCTGTACAGTAGCATCTACCACAGTGGGGTCTGGGCTCATCAGGGCTCCTGGATACTGCAATGATGTGAAGAAATAAAAAAGCAATTTGCTGCTCCAAATCCATTTTTTAGAATGACCTTGTTGACTTTTTCTTTTTGAGGCTGTCATTGTAGCTTGTAGTTGTCCTTTATTAGTTAGCTGAATTTTACTGATCTCTTTAATGCAAAAGTATCAGTATAAGCAAGTCCTGCAGACAGTCCTCAAGACTAAGCTGTACCTCATAAAACATTGAGGGTACTCTTTTATTATTCATGGGAAGATGTGCGTTACTAAAGGAAATTCAGGGTTTAGTACTAAAATTTTGTTGTTCTTGCATGCTTTAGAACTGCCCTGCTCAAGTCTAAATGGATGTCTTCTGTTGTGCTTTTTTTTTTGTCCCCCCCTCCCCCCGCTTGAAATTTGAGCTTCTAGAGAATTTTGGCAGTCAGCCCAATGAGGTTGGTCTGCATATAAACTCTTAGGTCTGGATGGATTATTTGCCTTCTGAATATTTGACCCCATGTTTCATTCTCACTGAGTTTTCCACCTCTGTATCAAGATTTTGGCACTTCACAAATTAGAGAAACCTGTTTCCCTGCTTATTTCTGCAGTCAAATCTGTCATTGTTGAAGATAATTTTTCTTCTGGTCTCTATATTTGGGGCAATGAATCTTAATAAAAGAGCAGAAAAAAGATTCAAATGCCCTTCACTGGACTTGTGGACTACGTTGTTTTCTTTTTGAAAAGCAACCCTCTTGCAGCTTTTCAATATTTTAATTTTGAGGAAATTGCATGAGTAGTTATAGTCAACTGTGTGCCTCCATCTGGGGTTCTGGTTGCACTGGAGGTACTAAAGGTTAAAGCATGTTAATGCTATGTTAGTCTAAAGGCAGATTATCCTCAATTAAAAAAACAAACAAACAAAAAAAAAAAAAAAAAAACAAAACAAAAAAAAACAAACCAAACAACTCCCCCTCATGAGCTGAAGACATGAGATGTGGAAGGAGGAATCACTTGCCCGTTTATCATCTTTGCCAGTACTGACTCCCTTGGCTGGTCATCTCTCACCAACACTTAATGACCTCAGGGGAGGTCCATTGAAGGATTAAATGACAGTTTCTGTCATCTACAGAGGTGTCAAGTTCAATGCAATGATATATTTTTGAATCTAACAGGTAGTGAGAATTGTGGAGTGCTCCCAGTAAATGTAAGTTATTTCCAGGACCTCTGCCATAGCTGCTGACTGAGGCCTCCAAACCAACCCTGATGTGCATACAGGGCTCTGGACCAGTGTCTCCTGCTCAGCTGGAGACATTCTGAAGTTCTTGAATAGATATTGGAGCACCCAGAGGAGGGCATGGTTTCTGATGCACATCCTGAGATGTCACAGAACACCTTACAGAGCTGAGCATGATGTCCTAATCAATGCTGCTGTCAGTACTCTGTCGTGCTGCAGATGTGAGATCATTAGTACCAACTCTCTCTGATTATCTTGTGCAGCATAGGTGGTGTCTGTAATGGAAAGATAGGATATTTCAGCATTAAAGCTGTGTTTAAATTTGTAAATTTGTATTTGTATTTTTGACTTTGTCCAGTGCTTTCCATTACATGAAATAAGAGTCTGCTTTATGTGATATAATTTTATGAGCATATTTTATCCATGACAGCATCCATTATTCAACATTTACCTTAGATTAGCTATGTTAGAGAGAAACTTATCCTAGGGCAGAGAGTTTGCTGAAGACCTTTTGACCCAGTGAAATCTTCCTTTTATTTGGCCTATATGCAGGAGTCTGCTCCAACTTGATTTTGTCAGTCAGATTCTTTTTTGCTTACAGGAAGGTACTTTGGGGCAAGGATTATTTTGTGGTTTGCTTGCACAGCACTTAGGACAGTGTGGTCCTTGTCCCTTGTGGGGCCACCTAAGCCACGCGGTAAAGCAGCCAATGGGTTACTGCAATTGAGAAGCATATCTCAGGAGCTTATTTACTTATTTTTAAGCAATTATATTTCCAGGCAGGTAAAGGAAGAGCAGAGCAGTGGTGACCATTAATCATTATTATTTTGTCCATGCTGTTCCAGTCTATAAGAACAGACTGGAGCAGAGACTATAACTGACACAATTTACTGACTGAAATACAGCAATACCAATTTAATCTCTGGACAAGATAAAGAGTTTATTAATCTTTTCACCTTTGTTCTGTCAAAACTTATTTTTAGGATAAGTATCTGGTGGGCTGTATTTTAAGAGGTGCAGAGCAGTTTTTTCTTCACAACAGGCTTCATTCCTTAGGATTACAGTAGAGAGTACTTGTGCTTTAAAAAAGCCTCAACAAAACACACTCTAAACCAAAACTTTATCACATTCTGCCTCTCTGCCCAGGCATGCATATACCAAAAGTGAAAATCTGCCATTTCCAGATAAATTGGTTGGTTGTTACTGGCCAAAGACTGATGTAATAACAGACTGATGAATTCAAGATGTAATTTTCCCCATCTTTATGACTTTAATGTTTGGCTGAGATTCATCCTCCTGTTATCTGGTTTTACCTCAGTGCAAATATTGATAATATTCCTTGTATAAGTGAGTCAGTCTGTGGTCTTCCATTCTTCCTTTATTTCACTGCAGTTGCTGTTGGTGTGTTAACACAATGAAGTCTGTGGCTTGGTCCTAGCCTGCAGCAAAAAAGAAAAGTGTGTTTTAGCTTATTTTTTCCTTTGGCATTTATTGGTAAGGAAACAAGTATTTTAAAGTATTTTGAATTGTCTGATTCTCCTTTTGTCAATTTGCAATGCGCAATTCCTGTGCTCAGCACTCACCTTCTGAGCAATGGCCTCATCCTTTCCTGTTCTTTGCTGAACACATCTGGGAGTTGATCTGCTAAGGAGGTGTCACTGGGTATTTTATCTCCTAATGTTTATGCCGGTGATCAGCACCCTGTCTGCCCCGGGCAGACACTCCACATCTCACTTTGAAATGCAATGCAACGTCTGGACCCAATCAAGTGATGCTGGAAAGAAACCCCCAAACAGTGTCTTGGAGAAAAAGGGGCTTGGAGGGCTAAGAGGGAAAGGTTTAAATCAGTGTCAAATGGTTCTGAGTTTTGCTTGGATTGATGGGCTTCTGCAGATTCATTAGTGGATCTGCCAGCAGGATGCTGCTACATTAAAACACAGGCCTGCCCAGCCTCGGATGGAAAAGCAGAAAGTAGCCTAAATCCAGTTAAGGACTGAGTTATCACAAACTTTTGTATTTGCCTAATTAGGAGTAGCACTGGACTAGTAGCCTGGAATATACAGATTACGGATGTGTTTAAACCTTTCTTGTAAAACTGTATGCTCAGCAGGAAAAACATAGTGTGAATTATGATTATTTTAAATTATAGTTGGCTGTGAATGGAGCACTGATACTATTTAGATGTTTTATTACTGTAGTAACATTCTTGAATTCAAGAGAAACTTAGGTGACATTTTGATCAAGTTTCAATCAAAGATGATACTATTTGGGATCAGAGCTGGAAAATACTGTCCTTTTATTTTTCAATTGCAAATAAATTTGCTACTCTCATAGCTGCTGTCCACTGCTTAAGTCACATTTTGTTTATTTTCAACATGAGCTACTTGCTAATTGTTCTCTTCTGCTATCTACCCTTTGTGGTGGATGCCTTTTCACTTGGCTCACAGTCTATGACTTATTTCTGGATGGATGGGAGAGGTTTTCTTCATTACTACTTGATTATTTTTCCTGAATGAGCAGTTACAAATAGATCATTCAAGCAATTTTAAGTTAACTTTAAATAAATCCTGCATCTTGTGGCATATTGATATCTGTAGAACTGTTCTTGTTTGGAAATCCTTCAAACACCTCATCACCACCTTACCAATTAGCAACAAAGAGCAGCATAAGCCAATGCTTGTATCATTGAAAACACTTGCTAACAATTGATTCTAGAGTTTGATCAGCTCTATCAAGAAAATAAAATTTGCACAGATCAGTGGAAGATAGTTGTTTTTATTAAAAAGATTCAATTGACTCTTAACCAGGCTAAGCTGTTGTGTGCTGAAGAGATTTAGAGTCTCATCACGAAAGCTTGAAAGGGCTGATTATGACAGCAGCAACCCCTTGTACCTGAAAAGTTAATTAGAAGACAGGATGAACTGGTCACAGGGTCTAGACCTCTGCTGGGAGCAGGAAGTTGAAGTAATTCAGCTTTCATGGTGTTGGAATATGGAAAGAGGATGGTGCTGAGAGGTGCTTAGTATGTGTAGACAACAAACTACTTAAGGCTGCAAAGTATTCAGGAGCAAAGATAGGGTTGAAAAAAAACTGTCTAGCAAGTTAAGATGTCTGAGGTTCATTACTGCTGTCACTGAGTGGTTTTGTCCTATTTTTCAAGGTTTCTTAGAAAATATTTTCTATGGCATGCCATGCATAGTCATGCCAATTGCCTTAGAGAGAGCCTGTGACTGGAATATGTAGAGTTGTGAATTTTGTCTGATCATAAATCACTTCGCTAAACATGGTGTGGCAGTTACTGACGAAGATCAAAGCTCTTTGGCAACTGTGTGTTGTTTCTGCCAGTAGGTTTTTTTAGTTATGTTATAAATTACCTTTAAAAAAAAACAAAAAGGAGTTAAGGATAATGATTCTTAGTGATTCTCAGAACACCATTTCCTCTTTAACTTGGTCGTCATTTAAAAACCATTGTACAGGCATTTAAGAATGCAACTTATCCAAGGAAATTGTTCAGAAAAACATTCCTTTTAATTACTTGAATATGATAAAACTAGGTAACTAGAGATTTTTGTTACAAAAGTGGTCATGATTGGGGTAATACTGTTACTACTATTTTTTGCTAATGGTTGAAAAGGCAGCTTTGAAACATTAGACTTTGGGAGCAAATAGATTAATTCAAAAGAAGTCTGAGATTTAGAATGGAGATGAAAATCTGGCTTGATTTATAAATCATACTCAGGAAATGGGAACTATGTGACATTAGTATGTGCCATGTAAGATAACCACATTTTCTGGAAAATAAGGTAATGCAGAAACAACATCTGTGGTAAGACCCTTTGCTGTACCTATTTTGGTCTCCCTTGCATTATAGGTAAAGAATTTGAATGCCAGTGCTGAACTTCAAGTAAATTAAAAAAATAGCAACCCCTTGGCTAAGTGGAAGGCTGTCTTTTCTCCAGTGGCCTCTCTGAGACCACTGAAGGCAGGAGGTCAAGGTAGCTGTTCTGATTTCAAGGTGCCTTTTCTAGCTGTGATGGACAGCTGCTTGACTTTGGCTTGGAATGTTTTCTCTAAGGAATAAATGGACAGATAACCTGGAAGGAGGGGGAAAAGTGATCTGCTGAGTGCAGTCAGAGGAGAGGTTTTTGGACTGTGGTACATGGTGGGAAAGGAGTGGCAGAAGAGGGAACTTAAGAGTGCAGAGCTGGTGCATAGAGCAGGGACCCCTCAGCCAAGCCTCAGGCATAAGAGGAAAGGCTTTTGAAGGATTAGAATGTGCTGGGGAGAATTTAGTGCAACTCAGATTCTGTTGCTTGCTTTCAAATGTAGGAAACAGCCAGAAAACTTTTTTTTTTTAATATTGTCACTTTAAAATTCAGTCTTGCTTTTTGGTGGAGTTTCGTGCTGATGACATGGAAAAATGTTGCATTGCTTGTTCTTTCTTTGTGTGACCCTTTGTGAAAGTGTGTCTGTGTTTTTTCTGTGAGTGCTATCTTTTGCAAGCAGTGTTGTCAAGCCAGCTTGTCATGTTGTTAGGGAATTTTGGACTGGATGGTGGATCATACTGGTAATACTTCTGGCTTAAAACCCTCGGGATCTGACAGAACTAAAACATGTTCCTCTCCATTTTCCTGCTCAGTCTACAATTATTTGTGTGCTTTGACTTAATTCTTTTTGTGTGTGTGTGTTTTGACTTTTTTTTTTTTTTTTTTTTCTTTTGCTCAAGAGCCCCTTGGGTACAAAAGAGATTGCCACACACACAAAGTGTGCTCTATGGCTGTCTTCAGCCTGGGATGTTTTCCCCAGGCTGGAGAGCAAGGCACTGTCCCTGCATTACACTCCTGGCAGGGCTGTGTTTTGCTGGCGTTTCACAGATGAAAAAACATTCTTTGTCCTTTATTCTGAACTCAAGAGACTTGGTTTGGTTTTTTTCCCCTTTAAGAGGAGAGTTGAACAAGCCCTCAATGTACCTGAACTCCAAGATGGTGACAATTTTCCTTCACAGGTGTGGTTGAATATGGCATTCAGTTTTTTTCTCCAGTATTTATTCCCCAATAGAGTACTTGCCCTTAAAAGGCTGCTTATTCCATTGGAGAGTTGGTTTCTTCTAGGCAAAGAGTGAAGTGAATTTATACAGCAAACCAGTAAAAAGCTTTGAAGTGTGTATAATGAAGTGTGTCAAAGATGTGTTTTTACTTACACTTTAAGTGAGCCAGATTTGAACTTTAACTTTCTGTTTTTTCTTTATGACATTCAGATCAGAAGGACAGTGAGAATACACCTAAATACTTTTGTGTATTTGTTATTCCAATGTTTCTTGAAAGACTCGTACTGTCAAGTGTATTTGTGTGAACAGTTTTGCTTTTCTTTCACTTGAATGGAGGCTTTTGTTTCAAAGGCCAGCACAAGTAGGACTTGGGTATCTTTTGGTGAAGCATTATTGTAACTCAAATTTTTTTAGGAAACAGCATGTCTTACTTTCATTTTCTGTAAATAAAATTGCCAGGCTACAGGAAGAAAAATCTGGGCTTTCAGTTTGAAGAGATCTTTATTGCCATAAAATTGTACACCTATAATTATCAACCAGGGTTGTAGCTGTTCAAGCTTTTATGACTAAAATGTTCATGCCTTGATTATCTGACTTACAGTTGCAGAACAGGCTATTTAAATCAGTGTGATAAAATGAATTGAGCGTCATGGCACTCAAACCTCTTAAATACTAACGGATTTAAAGCACAGACTTTTTGAAATGGTGCCCACTCATCCTCATGCTATTCATCATGCTTCTCTGGCTCCTTCTCCTCTAACCACTGATAGTACTGCTCAAACATCTGGTCGTTCAAAAAACAAGAGTGAAAACACAAGTATTTGATTTAAGTGATGTATGCAGTGTTCTCTGTGATGAGAGGAATGCCAGAAGGATGTAGCACAGTGTTATTTGCTCGAGATACTTAAGGCTCTCCTGGAAAATTAATTTAGTAGTCAGATTTGAGGAGAGGTGTGTTTTGAAGGGGGGCCGAGCAGTGGTGGAGTATCTTTTATTTATCACCCTTTGAAAATCTTTAGCTGCTGATAAATGTAAGGCTGTTGATCTCTGTAAGGTTTATAGTCTGCTGCTGCTCTGCAATACTCAGCTCTCCACTACCACTCTGCTCATGCCTGGGAGCAGATTGCATTTGAATTTTCAGAAAAATTGTGTTGTATTGGTAGGATGGGCACAGCTGCTTCATCACTAATTCTCCAGAATAACACTTGGTTTACAGAGAGTTATCTGCAAATTTAATGATGAAAATATAACCACATACACCTTCTAATAATATAAGAGACTCAAGTAGCTTCATTCTTTGAGATGATTACTGTAAATGGGACTAGGAACCAATATTTACTTTTGCTTTAATCTCTTCCTTATGATTCACAGGAGCTGGCAAAATTAGGGAATAATTAGAATCTTATTCCAGTATAAGGAAAATTCTATTACTTAGCATGTGGTGTTTCCCTGGTTAGCAGGAGGAATCTGGTTTAAGAAAATGCTTCATCCTCACCTCTTGGTGAAAATGAAATATTACTTCTGACTTTGGTGTGGCTACATCTGCTGGAGAAAATGTATGAATAGGTAAATTAAGCTGGATGCATGGCCTATAAAGTGGTTTTGGGATCATAGGATAAAAGCTGCAGTATGAATGTGAATTAAGCTATCTGATAAACCACAGCTCTAGGGCAGGGATGAGGGTTTTTGGCTAAGGCAGTTTATTACAGCCCTTCTGTAGGCACTGGAGCACTGTGTATCCAGTTCTTCCTTGCTGATTGACTGACCTGGGTGATCTAAGAGCTGTGTCCTGCTGTGTGACAGGCACTTCCTTGGGCACATGTCACTGTGGTAGCTTAAGGGATACCCTTTCAATGACAGCTAATAGGTTTAGATTTTGTGAGAATGAGTATTGTGGTCTTGACTCAAAAAGACTAAATGATAAATTAAATGGGGTGAAATACTTAAAGCCCTTCCAAACCCCTGATTCCAAGTGCTCTTGCAGGGTGGCTCAGAGGTAGGAAGATGCAGAGCCAGAAGCAAATATTACTGAATGATGGAGCCACAGCACCTTTTCTCTTGTGGAAACCCTCTTTCACTTACTCCTAGGATGCAGGGTTTCTCCTGGGGGGTGATTTCTATACAAATGCTTTCTTATTTTCTATCCTGTTCTCTCTAGCATTGCCACTCTTCCTTGTTTTAGTCTCCCCTCAAAGAATTTATCCATTCTCCTTTGGAACCTGAATCTCAATTTTTCCCCTCTTCTCCTTTATCCCTTGTTTTCCTCTAAGTATCTTCATTCCAATCCTTTAGTCTTCCCTTGCCCTTAAAGGTCCTATGACAATAAATTTCATGGAAAATCTAGATTCCAACTCGTCATCTGGGCATACTCAGGAAAGAAGAGCTGCTTTGGTAACTGGAAGCTCTCTGTGTGCTGTGCTCTAGGGAGATGATACACATGAAAAACATGCCAAGAAAAGATTAGTCAAGGTCAGGGGCAACCTAGCCTGGACTTGCCTGGGTCAGAAAATGAGTCTTATTTCTAAGTACAAGCAAAATATCCATTTGTAATGTTTTTCTAAGGCAAGGACATTTTGATTTGCATTGTTGCAAAGCTTTTTTTGGCCATGGGTAGAGGCAGACTCCTCTGATCAGATTCTGCTCCATAAAGATGGCAGACAGGAATCTCTTGGGTGATGCAATTAAAATGCACCTCCAGTCTCCTTCCTGTATCTGCCAGCAAGCCAGTGGCATCATGAGCAGCTGATTCTTGGGACTGTGTGATGAGTAACCCTTGTGATTGATTTCCTTCTATTTTTGTGGAAGGCTAAGGTATGAAATTTGTCAGTTTGGGATCCCTGGAGCTATGAACGTGTTTGATCACATCTGCTGACAAGCAGAGGCCAGTGGGGTGTGTGAGTCTGGCCATGAGTTCAGGTGACTGCTTTCCACAGTTATTTTCTCTGGCTCTGCCTGAGATGAGAAAGTGGGGAATTTCTGAAAACCTGTTTTGCTCAGTCTGCAAGGGAAGGGCATTCCCTCCCACCCTTCCTTTCCTTCCTCTGACAGCCCTCACCTTCTCTGTCTTGCCTTAGGGCTAAAAGGGGTCTGGAGAAGAAAAAACTAAGCACCACAAGAGGAGTGAGGCTGTTTGTGGGGTTAGGTAGAAATTAAAGCTGGATTATCTGGAGGGTGGAAAGGAAAGAGTAAAACTGTTCTCGTTACCCCAGTTATGGTGTTTTTATTAACTCCATCTATGCACTCAAAAAGCAGGAACCCTGCAGATCTTACCTTTGAGCACCTGTGCTGTTCAATGGGTCACTAATTGAGGTCTGTGAAGGTTTGTCAGTCAAGGCTCTTGTCTACTTGGAACAGCATAAAGACATTTTGAAAGAAGAATGTGTTGTTGGTCAGTTTTCCTTTGCAATCTGGGCCCTTTCCTGAGTGTCTAAACGTGGAGCCTGTTAAACTGCAAAGATCTAGCACTGTGGCTCAAGGAGTAACAGCCAATTTTGATAAAATTATTAACATCCAAAGAAAAATGAGCAGGAAATAATTTATTTACGTATTTTTAAACTTTTTTTCTTGTTGATGACTGCAGATAACTCAATTTGTTTGATGCTAAATAAAATCTACAGAGACTTGTAGGCCTCTCTTGTTTGGACAGGTATATACAGAGTTAGTTGGTCATGTTGAAATGGAATATTATGGTTTCACTTTATAAGACATAAAAATCATGGGTTTTTTTTTTTTGTTTTTCCCTATAAGTGTTCTGATCTGATAATATTTTTGCCATTAAACTCAACTGGATTATTCCTGGAAGATGAACAAAATAGTTTATATAATCTTTATGTAAATGACTTCCTTTAATTTGAGTGGTTTTGCATGAAACAATTTTTTTGGGTGGTATTTTAACCAAAAACTAGCTGCTTGCCAGGCTCCACTTTGACCTCTGTTTACCTTTGAGGGCAGCCAGCTTCTCTATTCATCATTTTATGCATTGAAATTAATGGGTTCTGGCTGGTTCAGCAGAAAATATCTAGTTTCCTGAAAAGCACCCTGAGAAGTTGTTTTTACAGTGCCCTTTGTGCTTGAACAGACCTGGTAAGTACTAGAAAGTCTCACTCAAGCTGTTCCCTTGGGACTTCCAGCTCTGCTTTGCAGACAAATGAATTTTCTGAACTTTTGGGTTCCTATCCTCACTGAATCTCTGAACCTCTTTTGAAGCCTGCCTTGTTCTTACAAGAAACCTTAGTAGAGAGGAGGTTTGTTTATGAAAGGATATATTAGACTCCTTCATTTGAAGCCAACAAAAGCAGCTCTCTTTTCCTGGCTGTTCTAATTGATTTTTATTTTTTATTTATTGTTTTGAAGTTAAACAAGTCATAGATTAAATCCCCTTCAACCTACGCCTCTAGATATTTGTACCACATAGTAAAAATACAAGCACCAGTGCAAAGAAAAAGCAAACCACTGAAGCTTGGAGTGTAATATACCTTCAGATGCTTAGGCTGTGCCTACTTAAATTGCTCATGACTGCAGCTCCTCCTGGGCTCTGCTGCCATTTCCCTGGGTTTGGGGTGTTGGAACTAGCAGTGGCAGCCAGGTAAGAAATGTAAAACTTGTGCTGGTGCAGGTATGAGTATCTGATTGAATATAAAAAACCCAAAAGTTTGTTTCATTGGGCTTCATCTAGAGTTCTACAAGAGGAGTTAAAGCAAGAATACACTGTCATGGCTCAGAACAAACAGATAACTTCACTTTTGACCCCAATTCCTAAACCTAGAGAAAAATGACAAATAAAAACCCTATTAAAAACCTAAAGCTTTGAATTTCCTCCTAAACGTCAGCATAAGCTAATCCTTGTAGTGTTTTCAGTTTGGTTAGACCTTAGTTAATTGTTGGTCTTTCCTTTGTCCTTCTACTTCAAGACTGCCGGTAGCATTTAATGAATTTTTAAATTATTAGGTCAGGTCACTTAATAGAATATGAAATGTCTTGATGAGAGAAGAAGCTTTGTCTACAGTCACATCAAAGCCATTAGAAAAAAGTGACTTATTTTGTCATTTATTTTGGGCTGCAACACTTCTGTAGAACATAACTAAGTTTGAATCTGTAGCAAATACACAGTTTGATCTGTGTACATTTACAGGCCTCTTCACTCATGTGCCAGATCTTGTTCAGCAAAGCAATGAAGAGATTGATCTTGTGCTGAGCAGAGTGATGAGGGCTGGTTCCTTAGAAGGTTCTTGTGTCCCTCTGGCCAGCCCAGTCCTGGCCCTGGGTCTCTCTTCCCCATAACCTTCATTCCAAGGTCATCACTCACCTCCTGACTGCCTTCCCCCAATGTAGGGGACATAGAGCTGCTGCATCTGTCCCATCTGCTTGGTATTCTTCAGAAATGTCAATGGGTCAGAGCCAAATCTAGGTGAACCCACTGACATTGGGTCTGTATTTATTCCTTTTTTATAAAAGAAACTGCATTTAGGGGCTGAAGGTGGGAAGAAGCTGTAGATCTTCATGAGGAGACTGGAATAAAAGGCTGATCATGAAAATGAATAGAGTTATTGTGTGTGCAGAGACTTCTTTCTGAACAGATAACATTTTCTTAATTTCTTGGAGCCCATAAATTTATGCATGATCTTGGCATAGAGCAATATTTTTTTTTTTGTTCACAATGAAAGTTGTTTAATTTATTAGTAAGGAGATAATTTTTGTTTGTATGCCAAGAAGCTGTCTTTGGAAATTATACAGTTGTCTGCATTTGGTGTTGCTAGATAATGGGATTATGTGAAATTTAAAATATACCATCACTATTGAATGTGAGTGATGAGTGCATATGCAGTGAGATTTATGGGGTATGCTACAGTTTGTGTAGTATCATGACCATTTCTCTGGTATTTAACTAGCAGTTGCTTGGCTGAGTATCTTAAAAAGCATAGAGTAGGGGTGTTGGGGAGAAGTTGCTCTACCTAAATGCTATTTGGATTTCCTAACACCTAATGCTTTATGGAGGTCTTATATCACACACCACACCACACCACACACATGCCTTCCCCCAAGCACTCCCCTGGTAATGTGTGGGGAATATCTACTTACAGGAGTCTGGTAAATGGCTACGCTTTCTGAAGGAACTCATAAGAATTAAAATTGATAAGAAGTGTAATCAGAGTTAGTTCTGCTGTAAAAACGGAATCAGTCATTAGCTGAGGACAGAGCACTTCGAAACAGTCCATTAAGGCAAGAGATTGCTCAATTAGATATTCACGTGGCTGTTAAAATTGCATCAGAATGTTAACCACTTCCAATTTTTAGTCAAATGCCTTTTAAAACTTTGACTGAAATGTTCTTAGTTCTTGCTGCATGGCAAGAGTGAAAAAAGTGCTTGAAATACTTGTTAAAAATAACCAAAGCCCTACATCCAGATTAATTTCATGCTAAGTTGTTCTTTATGTAATTTGAAAGGGCTGTGATATTCAGCTTCAAGTATTGAGAAACTTAAAGGGAATATTAATATGCCCTTATAATATTCCCATATGAGGTAAAAGGATGTAAAGATTTCCCTTGCAACATGAGCTATGAACAAATGTTTTGAACAAATCAATCTTCAAAATTTTTGATGCTTTCCAAAACATGGGGTATTTTTTTTTATTCCTAAGGCAAGGGAAAGAAACTGTAGTTCAGCATTCCAGTTTGATTAACCTTATTTTAAATAAATTTAAATGCTATTTGTAGTTCTCTTGAAGAAATTATAGCAATCACTTGAGGGGGGTGGGTCTTCACATTATGGTCTACAAATGCTGTTAAATTCAGTCTCCTGAGAACTCTTGCATTTGTCTGTGTTTTGGTTTTCTCCTTTTTTTCTGTCTTCTGGTCTTTTTTTCCTGTTTTAAGTATTGCTTCAGTAAACAGACAGCTGAAAAGTACCTTGGGCAACTGGAGCCATGGATTCTCTGGGGGGCATATCAGTAGAGTAGTAATTTTCAGTAAGGTTAATAAGAATAAATTAAACATTATAATTCTAGAGCCAGATATTTGCAATTGTCTAGTGAAAACAAGGCAATAAAGGCACAGGTGAAATTTCCTGGAAGTCTGCATTTGTGCTCTGTGCTCCTCTATCTGCCACGCAAACACAGTGTCAAGGATATTAATGCAATTCCTTCAGGAATGTCAAGAAATGCTGTAATTCTGAGGCTGTTCTAAGAGATGAATGCTTGCAGGGAAAGCTATTTTATTTTAACAAAAATGCCAAGGCTGTTGGTTTTACCTCTTGGAATAAACTCTTAGAATTATAATCCCAGCATTGCTGTCAGGACTATGTTTAGAAAGCTTGATTCTAAATGTTAATAGGAATACTGAGAACTAGTTAATTTGAATAATCTTGAAAGTTTTGTTCTGCAAAGGATCAACCTGAGAATGGTCTTACCTCAAATGTGGGGTTTTTTTTTGGGTGAGGGTTGACATGAAAGTGGAGGGAGCTCCTTTTTGCAGGCAGTCAGTATGTTGATGTTGACTGATTGTGTAACATTTAATGATATTTAGACACAGATGCTTGCTAGGGTAAGGCAGGCCTTCAGTGACTGACATTGTGGAACGTGCATATTTTGTTTGGGTTTGGCCTTTATGTGTCAGAATTTAATAAGAAAAAAGTGAACAAAATAGGCTGTAACAACACTCTTTGTGCTTACTCTGGCAAATGAGGTTACTGTTCTTGCTTGAAAAGTCATAAGGAGAGCTGGGTGGGAAAGAACTGGGGATAAGTGTTGTCATTATTTTATGTCTAGTAGAAATAAAACTGATTTGTCCCTTGGGTGCTGACATGGGTGCTCTGATCTAGTGCTCTGTTTGCAAGTGTACAGAGCATTATTCCTTTCTAGAGTACTGTGGCATAACCCAGCCAGTATCTGTGGGTCTGTGTTGTGTCGAAAAACATGGGAATTAATAGAGAAAATGTCGTCAGCAGCCTTGTTCAGCCCTTCAGCCCTTCTGTCCCACACCTTTGTCCCCAGACTAAAATGGTGTAAATTACCCCTCTGTGTGCTGCTCTTAATGAAACTGAAAATGGAGAATCTGTGCAGTGCTTGGCTTCACCTATTTTTTAATCAACCTCACCTAATGCCATGTATCTCACTTGAGCAGAAAACTTGAAAATCAGCCTCTCATAATTTAAATCCTCTGTTGCTTTAAAAAGTGGGCAGTGCTCCCTTTACCTAAGAGATCTAAAGAAAGTGCAGCTCTGTGGAAAGTGGCAAGTGTAGTGTTACTTTTTTTATACTTTTCAGTAAAAGACTGGAATGCTATTAAGCTCTTTCACATTTGCATGTGGTATCTTATGAATTAAAGGCCAAATTGTTGGGGTGAGCAGAGGTTTGATATTTCAGTTTTATGTCTGTGATAGCATGAATGGAAGCATTAGGCTGAACATCAGAGAAGAAAAGCAGTACATCAAGTTAGAATCTGTAAAAGTAAATATCCATAAGCTCTTGTGATGTCTGACTTTAAATATTTTATTTTTTCAACTTTATAAAATAAACAAAACTTGGGGAAAAAATTTCCTATAATAGAGCTGAAAAAAGCATTCAGTATATAGTTTCAATCTAATCACTGCTAAAACAATCTAATATAAGCTGTGAATGCTATTAGATTGTGGCACTAAGGGAGTCCTTCACTGAGCTATCTATGGAAGTCAAACAACATTCTGGTTACTTTAGATTTAAAAATCCCAACTGTAGTGCAAGGCACTCTAGTAACTCTTTCAGTGAGAAAGCAATGTTTGAAAAATATGGGAAAATCATTTAGACTTATGATGAAAGATTTTCAGGTGCAATAATTGTATGCTAGAAGTGCAAAGATGTCTTTTAGTCATCATTCAGATATGTTTCTACCAGAAAAGCAACACAGGAATTGTTTTAAGATAATAGAAATGGTAAGTAGTATGTAGCAAACTTGTATCTACCAGTATTGGATGGGGAAATGGAGATTAAAAGCTTTAAGCAGACTTCAAAACAAATAAATAAAACCTTGAAGTTTAAGAGATTCCTGAGGTCTAGAATGTGACTAACATATAACGCCTGCATTTGAGGGGTCAAGTAACATACTGGAAAACTTTAGTCTGCACTGTTTGATGTAATTCAAGTGGAAAGTCTTAGAAGCTGTTTTAAAGTTTAAATGAATTTTAATGGCCCAAATGAGAAAACACTTGGAAAAAAATGTCATGTGATTAACTCTTTACCCCCTGAATTCCAAACTAGTCCCATTGGCAGGATGCAAACCAGTATGAAAAGCCAAAGAGATCCCTCCAGAATCAGGCAGTCTCTGAGGAAAGTTGTGTAGAGATGATGCTGGGCATTACAAAGTGCTGGCACTTCTTTTGTTATCTGTGTCTTGCTGCTCTCATTAGAAGCCAGATGACAAAAATTCTATATTGAACATGCCCAAAGTCTTTAAAGATATTAAGGAAATGGGATATTGGTTTCATTAAAAAAATCCCAAATCTCCACAAACCAAAAAACTCAATATACTTGGTGGGAAGGGGAGGAGGGAAAGGACTTGGGGCCAACTTCAGAAAGGAAATTGGAACCATCAGTTAGCCTTAGAGGTTCTGAAGGGTCTCTGTAGTGTGAGATTTTAGGATCTGTGGTGGAATCTGGGCTTTACGTGTGTACCATAGTTGCCTCTGACAATGCTGTACAAAGCAAGGATTTTGAGGCTAGAAATCAATGAAAAGGCACAACAAATGCTGCGGCCTCCCTCGCTGCAATTAGATACAGGAGATTCAGATCATTTAGGTTTCTGCTCATAAATTGCAGAACAGTCAGTTAGGAAGCTATAAAAGGTGGGAGCCAGTTGAAAGTGTTGTGTATAATGGGTGAGATTCCAGAGTGTGCTGCCCAGGAAAGACACTTTCAAGTGAACATTAAAACCCTTGAAGTGCTGATCCCAACGTGCACAGCTGCAGCAAAGAAGGCAAACAGTGTTCCTGCCCCTGGACTGCAGTGCAAATAAGGGAGCTGCCATTCTCGTTATCTGCGGGTTACAGCACGAGCACAGGGTCTGCTCAGCGTATCTTTGACAGGAAATGGCCACTCTTAATGGGATATGAGGGAGATGAATCCAACTGGCACCATAAATCTGGGAGGTGTTAGTAAGTGTAAGGCAATTAGGATCCTTTTCACTGCAGAGAGGAGACAGTTTTATTACTTCTTTTAAAGTGTATTTCTTTCCTAAGTGATATAGGTGCCTATTTTGAAATGGTTTCATTTAAATACAAGAATGAGGGAATGTAATCTGAACAGGATAAGCAATCGGAGGTTTTGAGTCAGCTATTTTACACAAACATGATCCAAGCCAGCTGCCTGATAGTTTTAAATAATTTAGAGTTTGGTGTGTTCACCCTTAGTGCAGAGGGCAAATTCAGGCTTCAGTGGCAAAAGATTTTCTTGGTAGACGATAATTAACAGCTCCAAACAGTGCTTTCCCTCTTCCCTTGCTAATCTTGGCCTCCAGCATATCTCACTTGCCAAATCCAGTGATAATCTCTTGGATGTAAGTGGCATCTCTTGGATTAAGTGCTCCGTGGCTCTCCAGGCATCACTGAATGGTGGTGGAAGAGAAGGTGGGTGGGAAGGGAAAGGATGTGGACACCAGCCTTTGAGAACACTGGCAGAGCTCACATCTGCATTGAGTTTGGAAGAACTTGGTTTCCAAGCTTCAAACTCCCCTCCCTCCTCTCTGCTGGCCCAAGGATGATGAAATGGCCAAAGGCAAGTCGAAAGCCCTAATTAACAAGGATGATAAGGTGCTCTGAAGGACCAAGCTAGGCACCTTCTGTGGTGAGAGATGCCTTTCCTGGGGCTGTTTTGGTGTATCTTTGTTGTTTTTTCAAACAAGCTAGGTCCAGGCCCATTTGATGGACAGTTCTGCTAGAACCCTTTACTACATAAGCTGGTACCCATTCTTTGTTTTATAACATGCTCATCACTGTGGTATCTGAGAATTTGTTATGCAATGGTAACTTAGGAGTGTCTGTTAATGCACACAATCATGGATTTTTCCATTACTTTTCCCCAAAGACCATTACCTATTTTCCTGTACCAGCTGTGGACTTCACTAAAGATTTAACTCCCACCCCGGCCCTACACCCCAGCTGGAGGAGATGGTTTATTCAGTTTTCTCTCTTTCAGAACTGTGCAAATTCCTCAATAAATGGGCTGTCACACTCATACAGCATACAACAAAGTGGCTTTTTGTTCATATATCCAGACTACAAACATATCACTATCTGCAAATTGTTTAAATTCTTCATGCCCTGCCTCTGGAAAGTCTATTTTAAGGCTGTTTTATATGAAGTCTGTGGTATGGTTCTTAGTTTTTTCCCACCCTCTGTAAAGCTTTACATGCAACCCAGATGTTGAACTATCAGGGATATTTAGTCATATATCAGTGGAAGAGCAATTTAGTGTGGGATGCTGAGGATTTTATATTGCTGATTCTTGATCAGATTTTCCTGAGGCTAAGAATAAAAAGGATTTTTCCTACAATGCAAGAGCTTCAAATTCTCCTGAATCTGAAAAACATTTCTTATTCAGATTGCTAGCAGTGATTTCAGTAATTCCACTTTGATCTTCACAGCACTTGTTCTTACTCTGTTGCCTATGGATTTCTGATACTTACTGCACCATCCTAAATGTTGATACAAACAATAATAAGGGGGACCTAGCCCTCTGAGCATGCCTGCAGGTATTGGAGATGTGCTGTTAATGAGGCAGCTTGTGAAAAAATTAGGACAGTTTATCAGGAAAAAGAAGTTTCTTATATCCACAGGACCGCACTGTGTAAATCAGCTATTTTCATTTGCTGAAGTTGCTTGGAATGATCACACTGACAGCTCATTTGGCTGGTCTCTGGTCCTGACTCCTCACAGGATCTTGTAGCATGGTCAGTGAACAGAGCTTTGAGCTGTTCCCTACACCCTTCCTCACGTCTGATTAGGGCTCTCCCCTTGAGAAAACCAGGGTTATAAAACTCGTGGTTAAGCAACAGTTTTACAAACCAGAAATGGAGAAAACTGAGTAATAGAAGACTGACACCAAATTCCCCTATAACTTCAGGGAATCTCTGAGTGGAAAAGTTCCAGAAGCCAGGGGTATCTGGCTTACGGTATTTTTATATTTTTTTTTTAGATGAAGAAATGAAAAGTTGCACTTAGGAAATGGAAGATTCAGAATACAGTAATACAGACTTTGGGAAATGATCAAATGGAAACTTGTCTGCAACAAATTACTTTAATGATCAGGATAAATGTGTTTTAATTTGGATTAATTACAGCTTGGGAAGACTTTGCTCCTAAATAAACTTCAGGAAAATGTCATCCATAATGAATATACTAAATAAACTTCAGTATAAATAAATGGGTCATGGCTCTCCTACCCTCTGAAGACTTGCTGTGTTTATAAAATGTACACAAAGCCCTGCATATATACTGTACCTTAAGGTATTTATGTAATGACAAAAGATCACTTTTTCATTTTCCAACCATCACCAAGGGATTGCAAAGCAATCAAACTTTAACAGCCAATTAATCTCTCTAGATGATGTTTGTGTAGCACTTAACCAGTTTCAGTAAATTAGATCCCTGTGGGCTGGGCTGTTACATTGATAGAAATGTTACTGCTAGCTGGAGGCATTCATTTACTAGTTTGTAAGAACAGCAGTATTGAGAAATCCTGAGCATATGGAAACAAACTCTCCGCACCTTTTAAAAAGAAATGCTGTTTGTAAAGAATAGGAGGTTCTGGGACTCGCCCAGCATGGAGCCTCACTAAACTAAAGCAGCTTGTCAGTTCTGTTGGATTGGAGAGACTGCTGTTAAATTCCCTGTAAGAAACAGAAGAAATCCATTGGGAGGCAGCTGTGACTAAAGAAAGGTAATTCACAGCAATAGCATCCACTTAAGCAAACAGTTAAAGGAGCAGGTTTGTTTAAAGTATTTCTCCTGTGCATGTAGGCAAAATTACACGGAAACAGTTTTTGGAAAAAACCTCCAGGAGTGCAAATTTTTTGGTGTATGTAAGATAAAAATCTATTGGAAGAATATCATCCTGAAATTAAGTTGGAAACTTTTTCCATGTGTTGGTTCAAGGCATCTGCAGCAGCTCTCAGGCTCGCTGTGTGCCAGTTGAAGCCCACAAAGCACAGCTGCAAAGTTGCAAGGGGAGAGCTGCGTGACTGATGCTTGTGTACCCATGGCAATACAGCTGCACTTGTGGGGTACTGGGTTCTCTGTGTGCTCCTCAAGGATTTAATTACTCCATGATTGCTGCACTAGGTTAATGTTAGGGTTCCCTTGTCCATTATGGCTCCAGAGAATGGTTCTGGGGACGAATGAGTGAGTTCAGCTCTGCTCCTTGCTGTAGACAAATCCAGCTGGAAGCAAGGCAGGTGAACGGTTCTTGCTTGCAGCTGCACTGGTGTTGCATTCAGGATGCAAACCAGGAGAAAGGACATGACTGCAAGTGTTTAATTAACAGTTTCTGATCCACAGAAATGTCAGGAGGGCTTGAGGGAGAAATTAATTCCTGGCATTTGGTGAAAGTCACAGTCTAGCTTGCTGCCCTTGAAGCAGGTGTGTGGAGTCAGTGACATATGGCTGGCATCACACACTGAAGTCAGCACAGGGGATGTGGAAATTCTGTGCTTTTTATGATAAGGGTCAGGAAACCTGTGATAAAAACTTGGTGATACCTGGGAGATGTCAGCCCAGAAGTGTCATGGCCAGTCGAAGTTGGTTTATATATATTTCAATGGCTGGTGAATGTGCTCAGTGTAACAGGATGCTTGCCTTGGAAAGGACAGGCTGCCCAAGCCCTACTCAAGCCTGCAGTGGTACTTTGGTTCCCAAAATTCATTAGCTGCAAGGTGTGTGTGAGTATTTGAAGTCTATAAAATCTGATCACCATTCTATGGGTGTTTGCTGAGGAAAATCAGGGCTATGAGCACCTGCTGAGAAAGGCAGCAAATAGGAGCTGACCTTTTGGACTTGACCTTCTGCTTTGTTCCTTCTGATAACTTATAGTGTCGTGCAATGGCTGATGATGTGGCCTGACCACATGGTGTTCAGCAGGAAAAAGTTTAATTAGATTGTTAGGCAGGTAGTACATATAGTTCCAAGTCCAAAGTGATGATAAAAGAGGTCTGACCCTGTATCAGCAATGTTGCCATTGCTGAATTTGCTAATAATGGCCTGGAAACTGAGGAATGGTTCAGGTACCTTCAGAGATCATCTAACTCAAGATCTCTTTCCTCTCTTATTTATAATTGACCCTTATTCTACTGACCTCTTGTAGGTGTTACTGTTCCAGTGCCTTCCAGGACATCTAACGAATACAGAGGCATGATAAGTTTTATCTACACTTTTAGGCTTTTCCTTTGCCAGCTGAAGGATCCTGGGGAAATGCCAGGCATTGGTCAACTTAACACAGCAGCTTTCACAGCAGGAATGACAGGGCTGTTAACCAGGGAAGTAGAAAGCAGCATAGACCATGTGGATAGAGTAAGAGCAAATATACACTGGCTGGTATAGGCTCTGTCTTCCAGCAGTTTAGCCGGACTTACGCTGCAAATATGTATGTTTAGAAATTTTAGTTGAAAGAAAAATAGGAATTTCTCTCTACACTGTAACAATTGTGGGATATGCAAGAGTGGACAGGAAGGCTTTTGAGTGTGGGTATAGTTGTCAAAACATAGTTTAGAACATAAGGAAGTCTGTAGTATAAATGTCCTATTCATTGCAATTTTTCAACAAAGATGTGGTCTGAATAGCTGGTAATGAAGTGCTTTCTTAATGCAATGATTTTCCTTACTGTTTAGATGCACAAGTTTGGATACAGGCCCTTTTTTTTTTTTTTTATTTTTTGTGAACAGAGAAATTACTTTGTGTATATTGAGTAAAATTACAACTTCCTAAAATGACATGCTGAGAAAATAAATGTATCTAAGTGATACTTGGCTCTAGGGGTGAAATGAAAGAACAGAACTACAAGACTTTCTCCAGCCAAGCGAAGTTCTGACAAGGTCATATAACAAAAGCATAATAATATCACTCTGGGTTTCTAGCTATCATTTCAGTATGTGCTCTGACCAGTGAAAGCATTGCTAATTTTGTTTTCCACAGCTGTCCTCCATGTCATGAGTTTGTATTTCTGTATTGTTGGATCTTTCTCCCTTCCAGATATGCCTGTTTTTGGTTTCTTCCACAGTAATGGATAGTTTTGAGACTGTTAAAATAATTCTCTCAGTGTTTCTGCTAGAAGCAGTCAACAGAATACCTCTTTGCAACTTAATATCTGGATATAACTTCGGAAGGTTATACCATGTATCTGCTAAATATCTTCACTCTGCAATGCAGGCAGGCAAATGCATTCGATTTTTTTACACCATGGGTTATAATCAAGCACTGTCAAAACAGTAGTGAGTGATGTAAAGATTCAAGAGGTGATGCTTCCTCCTGTGCAGACAGTAGACTTTGCCTGGCATGTT
Organism: Anomalospiza imberbis; assembly: GCF_031753505.1. Lineage (NCBI taxonomy): Eukaryota > Metazoa > Chordata > Aves > Passeriformes > Viduidae > Anomalospiza > Anomalospiza imberbis. Next base: position 9,054,230 of record NC_089693.1, on the reverse strand, counting down.
AATGGGGTGTGAAACTGCAGAGGGAAAACCCTGTGACAGACACTTCACCGACTCTGGGAGGTCGGTGGCTTGGGAGACTGCCAGCCAGGAGAGCAAAGCTGACCCACTGCTTCAGTCGCCTATGAGCCTCTTCCCACTGTTTCCCTCATCTTCACCCCTGCAATCCCCCCTCAACACAAACCTGAAATGTATTAAATGTCATGACTTGTGGGAACCTTTAACAGCCTATTGTTCCCCAAGGCAGGGCAGGTGGTGTCTCCTGGAAGAGGTCAGACATACAAAATCCAGGTATACAGTGCAGGATGCCTTAGGGACAGCTCAGCTTATGCTGAAGTTTGATCTGTAGGACCTGTCCTGGAGCAATGGGCTGGTAATGTCAAGCAACCCTTAGGCTATCCTCCTCAGTGCCTGAATTAGAAAAGAAATGTTGTACCCGTATTTGAAGCACTTCCTTTCCACTTTCTTTGGACTGGTATATTACAACACAGAGTCTTAGAACTGATTCTCCCACGAACTAGATCTCGGATAACAATTGCCATGCTCACACTGATGTCATTTAGGTTTTGCCTTTTTTTCTATGTTCTCTGTATTCTTCACACATATATTCTCTGTAGTCTATGTATTAATGACTAGTTTTCCCAGTACTTTTCCATGGCCTTTCTTTAAGCAGAGAGACAAAACAAATTCCAGAGCTCCAAGCCCCAGGACATACAAAGCTCTGTGCTATCTTGGTTCTTGCTGGGAACCAAGGCTGAGAACAACTCTTCCAGATCCATTCTCATGGACAAAATACGGCTAGTGCCAGAGGGGGGACTCCAGAGAAGGGGCTTACCCTGGGGGGGAATTGCATTACCACTTGTCCCCCTAATTGGTGTTTTTTTTTCAATTGTGTTAATTTCCTAAAGCCTATAAAAATATACTCACCCTGGGGTGGGGGCAGGGGACGTGTAGTGTACATTTTGTGGACATCTTTCCATGATTGCCTCTTGAAGCCTCCAAATAAAGATCACCTTTTATATTACCTCTTTACTAAAATTATCTTGAGTTTTGTTTCCAGGTTGAGACAAAGGCAACAACACACTTTGTTTCTCTTCTTTATAACAGAGCAGAGCATTCAGTATCAGTTTAGTTCTGGTGGGGTGTGTGCTTCCTTCATGGTCAGTGCTCTTACACCAGTGGACACAGGCTTTGGTCTCTGTCTGCAATAACTTTGTGATATAAAGGCCTGAGGAAAGGCTGTGATCACCATGCCCAAAGACAGTCACACAGAAAAGTGCATGATTAAAATTCGAGGTTTGGTGCTGTACTAGAGCTGTGGAGGGGAGAGCACAGCTGCTTGTATCAGAGCCTTGTGGGGTTGGGTGGCCAAGTCTCCTTTTTGGTGAAAAATACTGGACGGTTTCTGGCAGAAATTATTGGTTTTAAATTTCAAAGACTGAAATTCCCTCTTTCCATCAACTAACTTACATGAAAAGCCTTCTACAATGGGTTAGGCCACATTATAGGGAAATATTGATTGTGTTACTTCTGGGCTGCATTTGTAAGCCTGGTCTTGATGAGACTTGCTTAAAAGTATGAGAACACATGTCCATCTTGTGTTGAATCTTCTGCCTAAGGCAGTGGAAGGACTTAAATTCATTTAAATTTTTTTTTTTAAGAAGGCATAGATTTTTCTCATTCTCTTCTCTTCAGACTACATGGTATCTACAGAGGAGGGGAGTGAGAAAATACCCAACAGCCCTGTTTTCTGGAATAAGAATTCTGCACTAGGAAAAAACACATTCAATCTCTTGGGCATGTATGTGTGAACAAGCAGCAGAATTCTTTGCCCCTGGGACTGGCTCCCGTCCAGAGGCTTGCTTACACTGCAAGGGGGAGCAGGTGGTGTCTTTGCACAATCTCCCATTTCAGATTGCAGGGTATCTTTGGGGCATCCTCAGCTTCTAGCCAGTGCTCTCTGGGTGCCTCTTGGCACACACCATCTGGTAGGAACACTGAATCAGCCTGGGCTGGTCCTGTCCTCTGGCTGAGGTGGTGGTGGTGAAAATACTGTGCAATTCTTTTCTCTACTGCTGTGTGCCATTTCAAATGACCTTTTGGCTGGGGGCTGTGAGGGATTTGCCCATAGCAATCTGGATCTGAATTGGGTCTTCAGAGTTGTGCTTTGAATAAGTGTTCTAGCACTGAGAAGTGTTTTAAAATCCAAAACTGTGCTGTGATAGTTTATTCCCATCTAAATCCCTTTTTTTCCAGTCCGAAAAAGTATCATATTTCTAGTATCTTTCAGTGTTGATGACATTTTCTTTTCTAGAATGCTCTTGTCCCCAGTGTTCTTTTGGGATCAGAAGCAAAGAATACAGTTTAAAAGAGTGGAACAAAACTTGAATTCCACCATCCAAGTTTATAGCGACAGACGCACAAAGGTGTGTTGGATTTCATTCTCTTTTCCTTGGAGGATTGTTCCTCTGGCTCATTTTTTCCTTTGTTGATGAACACTGAGCTGACACTTCCACGGGCGGGTTCACAGGTTTCTTTTCTGAGTGGCAATAGCTGATCTAAAAACGGTGTATCACAGCTGGATTGATTTCCCCACCATGCCTGCAGAGCATGACTTTGAAGTTACTGATGTTGAATTCCATCAGATAAGGCCTCCTGGTCTCAGGAAGAACCTTTGAGGACTGGCCAAGGAAACTTAGAAGTCACAAGTCAGGGAATAGAGTTATTTAGTATTTTGAGTTTTTGGCTTTTGCTGTATTGCTTTCATCTCTTCACACCTTCAGGTTATTAAAGGACTTGTTGAGAAGGAGTGGGGGGCAGACTAGATTAAACAGTGTTAGCTGTTCACTCCTTGGGGCCTCTAGGTGTGACTGTATTGGTGAAAAATGATAATTTTAGCTCCTAAGCCCAGTGGAGGTCTGAGGATGTAGTAGTTTAGGGTAGTGTTCCAACCCTAGGGTTTAGGGGAGAGCAAATGGGCTTCCAGCTGGGAAAGAAGATAGATCAAATACCAGTATCTTGGCACTGACCCTCTTAGAAAAGCCTGACTTGCTCTACACAAGTGAAGAAAATTAAATCATTGCATAAGTCTAATGACTTCACTAGGTCTCACTGAAAATATAAGACAAAACAGCAGGAAGCTAAAAGTTGCTATTACTGCTAATATATTTTTAGAAATGCTTAAATTTGTTGTGCTTTCTCATTGAGTGTGGTACCTTGCCAACCCAGTGCCACAGGCTAAGATGTTCATTAGTATTCCTATTTATCTTCAGTAACAATTAGTTACATTTGAAAAAGCATGTGCACAGGATACATATAAACTGTGTCCTGGTGTTGGCAATTCTGTTGTTCATGCTTATTAACTTTACTGTAGCCTTAGGGCTCTCATGCTGACTCTGTTAAGCATAAAGCACTCTAACTCAGAGTACTGTTTATGTGTTAGGCCTTTAAACTTATCTTTACAAATATTTCTACTAGTTATACTGTGTTCTCTACATTGCAGCCGTTCTAAGTGTTCAAACTCTGTAACTAACACTCCCTCATTTCCTCCTTTTTCCCAGTCTTCCTCTCTTCCTTAAATTTTAATAAAGCAATGGGAAACAGATCAAAAAGGAAGAGGTCTTATACAAGGACAGTGAGGTTGGTAATGCCCATGTGTAAATTGTTTCTGCAGTTCAGTCTAGGACGGGTGAGGGAGACAAGCATTAGAAATAGGGCAAATCTGTTATGGTGTATCACAGGTCCAGGAAGAGAAACTGGATCTGCTTCACTTCATTTCAGCAACGCAGGTCTTAGGAGAAAATCCAAATTCAACCTCTGTTGAATGTATTTAGACAATTTGTGTCGATTCTAAAATGAAAGAACATCAGTAACAGAAGCCTAACTAGAGCTTATTTGGGTCAGCTGTAAGGTGGAGAGTTCCAGCACAATTCATGTCCTTCCATGCAGGTTTGTGGGAGCTGTGGATCCAAGGGTTCAGTAAATATAAAAGCATCTAGCTGTGGTTATTGTGGCTCAACTCTTGCAGGATAATTCCAACATGCTGCTGCTGCACACACTGCTGCTACTTGCTCTGCAGCACTGAGGCAGTGCTGGGATCTGCAGTCAGGACAGAGGGCAAGGAAGGAGCATGGATGGGCTGGAAGTGAAAGATTATGTGGTGGGCTGGGAGAATAGGCCTGTAGTGTTAGGAACAGAGGAAAAGGGATGTGGTGTTGAGGTCATAATTGGGGAAGGCAAGATATGCCATCTGGGAAAGGAAGAGGCTGGAGCTCATTTGAAGATGAGGTTTGGGCAGACAGGCCCAGAGTTGAATAGAAATAGTAGAGAAACAGAGGGCACTTCTGCTTCTCTGCTCAATTTATGGCCTTTAATCTAAGACCAGTTCTGTTTCCAAATCTGTCATACTAATCTCTAGACAATAATAGAAATAAAAAAATCACTATAGCTGATGGACTTTATTACTGTTTTTATACTCATCAGAAAGTTTTAGGGAGTCTTTTATGGCCTATTACTTTAAAAGCCACCTAAATTTGCAGCACCCTCTGTTATACTGCATCTTCTGGAAGCTGATGTCGAAATGTCTTAGTGAACAGATTTGGTGATACCCTGTGGGTATACAGCTTTAGCTACTGGCACACTCCAGGACATTCAGCAACAGTGACTGAGGTGGAAACCTTTGTTACTTGAATATTCAACTTTGACTTGGCTAACAGCTGGGATTTGAAGGATTAATAAAAAAAAAAATCACCATCAACCCCACTTTTCCTCTCCCCTGCCTTAATAGAAATAATGCTTGGTAAGCCACCTTAGGAGGGACAGACAGTGACTGGGACTCATGTCATCAGTTGATTTTTTGAAAGCCCTGATTCCTAGTTCCTAAACTGACAGGATACTGAGTAAGTGAAATGCCGAACAAAAATTAAAACGTCTGTCAGAAATGTTGCAGCTTCCCCCTGTAGGAGGATGTTTTAAATGTGAAACTTCTCCTTTAAACATTCTGTGTGAAAGCTGCTTAAAAAAGAAAATGTTGAGGTAATATTGCTGTCTATTTTGAACATTTTTTAACCTTTCAGCTCTTGGTATGCTGTTATCTGTGTGTGAGATCTGCACTGTCTCAGAGAACGATGGTGGAAGGCTGAACATGTGTCCATTTCTATGCATCTAAGGATTTAGTCACAGGCAGCATAGACAGTTATGTAAAATATATCCTGAGGAAAAGTACTGTGGTGTAACTCCTCTCATGATGAAATTCTTTAAATAAAAATTTAAAATGTTTAGTTGAACCTTTCTGGTGATAGTGAGCTCTGCACCTCTTTCCATGAACTCCAGAATCCTTTAATCTTTTGCATTTGCTGCATTTGCACCTACTTCAAAGCATTGCTGCAGGCATTGGGAAGGATCCTGGCACTCGGTGGGAATAGGGCGGGGATGTGAAATTCTGTCGTCACTTGGAAACTGCAGCCATTTCTGAAGTGCCAGTGTGATCTATCTTTACAAAAGGGCAGCAGCATTATGCAACTAATTTGGGAATACAAGGAAACGTGTCAGTATTGGCTGTCGTTGTGGAATGTTTTTAAAAAAACCCCAACTCTTTATACTGAGCAGTACTTGCCAGTATAAGGAGGGAGCTGAATATGGGATGGTAATGGTTGCTGGGCATCTGTAAGGGTAAATGCTAATTTACTTTGTGGTTTTGCAACCAGCTGTAAGAGGATGAACCCTGGATGCAATCCAGCCACTGATGTGAGGGTCTGGTAGCACCGGAATGTAACAGAGGGTACAGGAGATGAGCTGAAGTAAGGGTATGAAAGTGTTAATTTGAAGAGACAGGGCTGTGTTATTTTTAATAAAGAAGGTAGTCTGAGCTTTAGCTGTTGTCACTTGTCTCTCAACTGGTATTTTAAGAAATAAAATCTACTTTAGGACATGTTGTTTTAGGTGGGCTGACTTAGCATGGTGGAAGCTGAGGGTGGTGATGCTTTACAAGAACCACTCTTATGCTCCTGACACCTGTACCCCAAACTGTACCCCAAACCTCCTGCTGACTGCTGTGGGAATGAGCAAATGTTCAATGAAAACATTTGTCCTGTTTCAAGACCGATATATCTGTATGAATACCCTCAAAAAGCATGTAATTCACAGCTATCGTGGTTTCATATTACTTTATATTTGGAAAAAAAGTTCAGTCATAAGTCTCAATCATTAATGGCATCTGCTTACTCTGAATTGTGCTTTAGCATATACATCTGCTGCTTTGACTTGCAAAATTGCAAGTAATTTCATTCAAAGAATTTAATTGTGTAAGAAGCTGCAATGTTTTTATGATAGTTAGATTATGTTTTATTTTAAAGGCCATATTAAGAGCATGCTACAATTAAGTTTCGAAAAGATTAGACACTATAATGTTTTTGAAGCTGCTGCTATGGTAAAGAATTGCAATTCTTGGGTTATAAAAGGTGACTAAACTACTCCTAAAAGTGAAATCCAAGTGCAGTATAGCTTTTTGTTTTGCTGTGCACTTAAGTGATGAATTCACATGATACTGGGAACAGAAGGCAATTTCCAAGGCTGGAGAAATATATTTGTTTTTTTATACCTAATGAGTTTTCAAATAACCTGTACCGCCAATCTCCCAGTACAGCTGAATCAGTTGGAAGAATGTATTTTGAGGAGAAAATGCATTTTAAAATGATTGAACCTCTAAGTTTTTACTGTATTACTGCAGTAGTTCTGTTAGCTCTTAACATGGTGCTACGTGTCCACTCTCCCAATTAACAAACACCCTAATGACAGAGGAGGAACAGGAATCTCCAAGTAAGAGCTGGGAGAAATGTGGGTCATAGTATCCTGAAGTTATGTTTTTAAATTGGAATGGCACATGCAATGATTGCAAAAATAACCTATATATCTCAAAATAATTTTCTCTAGAAATTTACCTCCAGTCTTTAATTGCTGTTGGAAGGGGAAGAACTAGGCTGCACTTTGATCTGTAGTTAATAAACTTGATCTTGGTTTACACTTCCTTCAGTTACGGAAGATCAAAGGACAGTTAAAGCTGAGACCTTGGATTTTGCATGTGTAATGTGATGTTATTTTGTGTTTGGTGTTGGAGGCAGCGCCGTTTCCTCAAGGCGATAAGCTGGGAAGAGGTGGCTGCTGTGGAGTCTTTGTGATAACCACTCTGTTCATGTTAGAGATGCCCAAACAGAATATAATGTATTCATACCTTATGAATTCTCTTATCCCAGTTAGTTGGCAAAGATCAAACAAAAAACAACAAAAAACCAAGCTAAAAACCAACTTACATATTGCCCAGTTTTATTTTTATAAAATCTCTCTGCAGCTATTGTAAAGTCAACAATCTATGGTACTTGCAGTCAAAAAGTTGTACATCCTTTCCCAAAAAATAAAAGGAAAAATCACGACACAACATGGCCCATGCTGACATGAGTTAATTTACATATAGTACTAGACATGGCATCATTCATGAGGAACACGTGTTCCTTCTAATTAATCTTGAATGTTGCACACACTTTGACTTGCCCAGGCAAGAACAGATTGACAATTATTGTACATTTGTACAGTGAGAGATCAGAATACCATATTCATTCCAGTCTTCTAGCTTTCTGCACAGAGGCATTTTTAAAGTATTGTAATTGCAATATTACTGTAGACTTTTTAATTGCATGATTAAAATAGGATTTTAATCAGCAAACTTTATTCCACAGACGTTCTGCTGGATAACTATATACAACATAACCATGTTTTTGTTGCATGGCTGTATGAGACATGGAATTGCTAAGTGAAGGATTCTATAAGCAAAAATAAGGACATGGGAGAATCAGTGCATGCAAAAATTAAATTGAGTTCCTAGATTTTATATATATATATATATATATATATATATATACACATGCATATCTATATATAATCTATCTCTACCATCTCTAGTTTTTAACTCTACTTAGTACATGCACATCATCCTCAATTATTTTGACTCTGCACATCTATAGTTTAGGATTTTTTTAGCATCTGTTTGTTTCTTTAATGTTTAATATTTCCTGCACATATCACTTTTTCTGGTATGATGAGTTGGTTGAAGATGGCTGCTGTACTAGAATATTAGAGAAGAAGATTGGAAATACAATTTTACCACCCGTTCATATCTGGTTTTTCCTTTTCTGTTTTAATTTCCCAGATTGCTGTACTTTGGTAAGAATTGCTTGCTTTCTTTCCTGCAAGCTGCAAAAGCTGATCTTGTTGGACTGTAAGCAGAGCATTGGAAGAATCCAAGAAACATCAGTGTTGTAGGATTTGCTGCTTTTGCACTGTGCCATGGCTTGTGGTGGGCGCAGCAACCCCAAAGTAGGAAAGGTTTGGCCATGAGACCCCCTGGGAATCCTGGGCACTGTAGGCACAAACCAAGGGGCCAAGATCAAACCCTTGGCAAATATTCCACCGCAGATGTTGAACAAGCAGAAAGGCTTCTTTTGGTGCCATTGCCACCACTGAGCTGGCAGAGGGGCATGACACCCAAAAACCAGCACTTCCTGCAGTGAGGGCTTTCTGTAGATCTGTGCTGAGCACATCCAGGAAGCAGAATTTAGTGTGGCCTCTTGTGGGGTTATTGACTCCACGTATCCTCTGTCCATGAAAGTTAAAATGTTTTGAGGAAAGTCATAAAATTCCCATATTTCTTTGTCTCATGAGGCAACGTAGGAACAGCTGCTACAAGGACATGGAGAAATGTGGATCCTCTGGCTGAGAATAAAAGACTGGAACTTTGGGTTTTGCCAGTTCCAGCTTAATGAGTGGTTTTGAAGCAGAATTGTTCTGGGGAAGGGCTAATAATATAAAAATATATCTAGTAGGTTGGTTTGGTTTTGCTGTAAATTTGTAGTAGGAAAAAAAGGAAAAAGAAATATTAGCACTGTGGGACTGCTGGGAGTCAAATTTTCTGTCTCTTGACTATCTTAGCAATTTGAACAAATACTCTCTTCTGAATGTCTGGCATTCCTAATTATTGCTGTAGCTAATTTGTCTTGTCTTTTTCATATTATTTTATTACTTTGTCTGATAGTGTATTCTTGTATTTGAAAATAGTGATGCGTAGCTTTTCATAATTTACTTTTTAATGACATGTTTTGCAGATTTACCTGGTGATTAGTGCCAAGAAAGATAATTTTTCTCAGCCATTTTCCTGGTTGGGTGGTATCTCTCCTCTCTGGGTACTTTATGAGCTCAGGAGATCTTAATTGTTTTCTCAGAAGATCTGGAAGGCAAAGATTAAATTTCACTAAGGTCTAATCAGATCTTCATAAAGTTGAGCCAGAAAATGAGATTGCTGGTGTCTCCATTTCTGACCGGTTTGCTCTTTATTTTTTAAAATTGCATCTCTGACTCCCTGCTCTGGTGATCACACACCAGGGTCACAACATTGCCTCCTCAAGAGAGGAAAGCTGCAGGCAGGACAGCTGAGGAGCTCGATGCACTGGCAGAGTTCTTGCTCCTGCTCTGATATTTTTGTGGCACCTTTCCACATTGGAATGGGAAGAGCAGGGAATAGGAGTTCTTGCCTGCTGTTGCTGATCTTCCTGGTATAACTTTGGCAATACCCTGTGAACATCTCTGAAGAAAACCGGTGTCACAGCAGAAAGGGAAAGGGAGTAGAGCTGTGTAAAACCCTCTCAGTGAGCCCAGGCAGGCACAGCCCTGCTGGGGGGTTCCTGCAGCCCTGCACCGTGCATTGCAGCTGTTCTGGGCAGAGATGTGCACCTGTGTGGTGTCCTCTCAGTGAGCCCAGGGCACGTTCCTGCAGCTGCAGCTGCTCTGGGCAGAGATGTGCACCTGTGTGGTGTCCTCTCAGTGAGCCCAGGGTGGGTTCCTGCAGCCCTGCGCCGTGCATTGCAGCTGCTCTGGGCAGAGATGTGCACCTGTGTGGTGTCCTCTCAGTGAGCCCAGGGCACGTTCCTGCAGCCCTGCGCCGTGCATTGCAGCTGCTCTGGGCTCAGCACCTGCAGCACTATGAGCTCTGTGCTCTGGGAGAGCTCTGGGTGTGAGTCCAAGGCACAAGACCTCACTGCACTGGTCGGAAGCTGCTGCTCTCCAGCTGGCACTTACCTGACTGTGTGGGGAACTCATTTGTTGATTGCCCACTGGAAATGCTTTAGGTTTTCCAGTTTGCCTCAGTCCTACTCTTTGGAACTGAGATAACAGATAAGTGTGAGGTGCTGCTTTTCTGGTATCCATGGCACAACTCCTACCTCCTTCAACAGAGTTAAGTTCTCTCTCTTCCCTGTCCTTCTATTTTTCCACTTGTTTTTCTTGGATTTCTCCCCTGCTTTCTGCTGAAGGATTTTTCCAATGCAGGCAGAAAAGGGCTGTTGGTTGTGTATTTTCTCAGGGTATTTATTAGGTGCCACAATGATGAATAAAATGGTCATGGGAGCCAAATATGTAATAAATAAATTATATTACACTTTTGACCAGCTGTTTAGCTACATAGGATTTTGGGTGGACAGATGAAAGGGCTATGCAACAGGAGCAGAGGGTGGAGGTGGGAGAAGAAACCAACATTTTTTTTCAAAGACTATTCTTGCCCTGCTGATTTATGGAAAAGTAAATCAATAGAATAAATTTGTCAATAAATCTACAACCGTCCTTAAAGGCGATCATATCTAGGGGAAGGGGGAAGAATTTAAAGATGCATCTTGTGATGCTGAGGCCAAAAGTCCACCTGTATGCTATGTGCTGAATTATTTGCCCTCTTGATATATGAGGGCCAAATTTTCTTTATAGACTTTTCCCATTTAACCCCAAGAACCATTAGCTTTTCTGGGATGAGTTGTCACATCTGTGCACTTGGGTGACAAGTGTGTCACCCAGCAGGCTGCTTGTGATAGCTGTCCTGTCCAGGAAAGCCGTGTGATGCCCTACTGCAGGGGCATAGCTGCTGTGGTGTGAGATCCTGTGTGCTCCTAACACCCCTCCTGCTTTCCACTGAGTGTGTGCCTGGCAGCAGCTTGTGTGGATAACTGACCTGCATCTTCCTGCTTGTTTCCATCCTCTCTCTTCAAACACTGCAAAATTAAAATTATGAACAAACCCGCCTGGCAAACTTGGCAGATTCTCACTTTATTCATGAAGGCAGATCTAATGTTCCCTGACAAATTGTTCCAGAGAAACTGTCTTGTAAAATACAGGATCTGCCAGTTCCTTCATACCAAACCATATTTCTATTAGGACACAGTGTTAATGGTTCACTGGAGAGTACAATGCTTGGTGCAGAGTGAATCTGAAATCATTTAGCATACTTGATTGTTAACTGAGCTAACTGTCCTGTGAGTGCATCGGCTGCCATCTGTCCATTCACTTGACAGCCTTGGAGGGGGGATAATCTGAGGGCTGGCACCGCTCCAGTTTGCCGCAGGTCTGCTTTCTAGTGTTTTTGTAGCAGATGTTGTGCCACATGCCCAAAGCTGCTGCCTGTAAGCTGCTGTGTGCTCAAATTTTTAATTTTGGGGGGTGTCTGACTGTCTTTGACACAAGATTTGCATTTGTCTTAGCAGCTCCTTATGGAGTGCCTTTGTTATAAATGATAATCTGAAAGATGAAAAAGCCAGAGCCAAAACCTTGAGGCCTCTGTCACAGGATTTTTGATGGTTCCAATGGACACTGGATTGGACCCTGACTTGCCAGTTGCTAATGTATTTTTTATCCTTTCAATGGTGTGTATTTGAAAGTGTGGCACTTAGAAAACATTTAGTATGGAATTAAGGAGCCCTCAAGTTTGCATTGTGCTTTTAAGGAATTCAATAGTCCTTGCTTATCTAAGATGCTCCAAAACTGTTTATATACATAGATCCTTGCACATTATGCACAGGGAAACTAGAAGTTCCACTAAATTTTTCCTCCTCTGTTATCTTCCATAGACAACATTATTCCACTGAAAGACAGTTCATCCTAAATTAATGTAAATCAGCCAAGGTAAGGTGAACTTTAGGAACTGCTGCATTTTTCAATCCTGTGATTAAGGTGCTCAGCTCTTCCTGTGCAGGTTGGTGCTTGTCAGCAGAGTAGCAGGAGGGAATTATCATCTTGCTGCAGCAACCCCTGCTGCTGCTGATAGGGAAGATTTCTTCTTCTCTCATTCCTTGCTTTTCATTAAGAGAAAGCAAAAGGGGAAAAAAGTCAATTAGGCAATGCAACATGATGGATCTCAGTGCATTTTCTACATGCCATCCATTTCAAGAGGTTTGCTATATGAAATTTATCCAAAGCATCTTTCTTCCATCCTGGTCTATATTTCCACTTGATGACTTTGTTTTGGACTGCCTGGATGAGTTCTTGGAGGATGACAAATTATATGACTGTGCCTGTTCAGCTCTAAAGCAACTGCCCATAGATTTGCTTCTGACTGTGTATGTAAATAAAATATAGTACAAGAGGTGACCTATTTTATGTGTTAGGCATGGGAAACTTCCCAATCTCAGTAATTAATTTATCACACTTCAGAGGAAAACTTGTAGGTTGTTTTTTCAGCATGTGGCTTAATTTGCCTTTCTACAGTGTCCACGCTTCTTTGAGCTTAAAATGTTTGGTTCAGAGTCTCTGCTTCTGAAAGCATTAAAGGTGCATAAAATAAAAATGTGATTACAACACTCAATCTTCTTAATTAGTTTCTATTGTTTAGTCTGTTAAATGCCATTTGCCTGTCAGGGAAATGCATCCCATATGTAGGGAACGCTGCTGGAGTGCTGCAGAAGTGATAGGTTTTGAATATCTTGAGTTTTGGGAAAGGCCTTCATAATATCTCTAACTAGAATGCTGACTATGTAGTTAATCATAATCTGGGATTTCAGAGCTCCTAGTTCATGCTGTGTGTGCAGACATCTGTTACTCAGCAACAAATGTCACTCTCTTTCCAGATGAGTTATTAGCAAATGTTAAAAAGACAGGTATACAGTAAAAGTTTAATGCCTATGAAATGACCTGTGAGGCTGCAAATGCCTTAGCATATGGAATATAATGCTGAGTAATAAAGAGATGAGCATTCTGGAGTATTTATGATGATTAAAAAGAAAAAAAAAAAGAATAAGACTGCTGCCCGGTAAAAATGAATCAAAGAATTCAATTTACTGTTCCAACAATGCATGCTTTACAAATGTACATGCTATAGTTTATGGAGGCATTTAGCTGAACAAGGCAACAAATGTTTTCTGGGAAATAATATGAGGCAATGTGTTTGTCTACAGCTGAAAATGTGTAGTTGCCTTCCTAAGGATTGGAAGAAATCTTGCTAAATCAGAACAAGAAACTTTTACAATATCAAGATGCCAGTAGAGAGTGGACAGAAAAACTTGATTTAAGTAAGGTGAAGATATGACAGTTATTGATCTTATAAGATAAAATACTTCACTTTTCTGTAACTACCAGCGTAAGAATAGTGTTAGAGCAAGCATTGACTATCACAAGTATTTTATTTCCCATACACTGCATAATTTAAGTTACATAAAAACAAGCATCTGCAGTATTTCTCTAAAAGATAGACATTAAATTCTGTAGTATTTGCATCAGGAAAGCTTCTCCTGTTCTTACCTGTTAAATCCAGAGACAGATGTTGGCAGGTCTGGTGCTCAAGTGCTTGTGCCAGTGTTCCAGGATGCAGCACCTCTCTTTGTGCTGGGTGTGCGTTGGGATAGATAATGAATGAGACCTGATTAATCGGAGTACAAGTAGTTTGGAAGACAGGCAATAAATCAAAGAACTTGAAAGTTTTTCTAAATAAAGTAAGGCTTCTGCATAGCTTTATCTTCTATCCATCCTCCTAATCCTAAAGTCAGGCACCCTCCCTTTCCCTCATCTTTTCTCCATTGCTTAGCAACACTCATGGGTGAACTTACTTAAAGCACAGCTTTGTTCCCAGATGTGATTTCAGTAATATTTGCAGGCTAAACAGTTCTGAGATGTGAAAATCAGCCCCCTTCCTCCACAACACCATTAGCCTACTTCACTAAATAGTCTGTCTTGTTCTCTCCTGCACCCCAGGCATGTTTCAGTTTTTGTCTCTACTGTTTTGATCTAACTAAGAGTGTTGTGGAAAGAGGGGGGAGGTTCAAATGAAGCTTTAATTATGGAGGACACACATACAATGTGCACAGCAAAGCTGCTTGTTGGGAATAGAATTGAAGTGTAAATGCAGAATGGTCAAGAAAAGAACTGTTATTTCTCTCGACTCAATTTGATTTTTTTTTTTGAAGTTGAGATTGAATAAATGGCATTTTTCATGCCTGCATTTACATACTGAATTGCTGTGACCAACCACATATTACAATATAGGCTTGAACAATAATTTTAAGTAGGGAGAAGCTACAGTAGCTAATTGCTTCCTACACATTTTTCTAATTTTGGCAATACAGTGACAGATCAGCACTTCCTAGAAATGTTGAGTTTGCCAGGCTAATCTGCATCTGTATTTAGTCCTGTTTCTGGAGGATGATCTGGTTTATCCGTTCTGTTTCCTCTTGTTTTCCCTGGCCGCTTTTGTGTAGTTCACTGCAGTTTGAGTTATGGGTGGGTTCTGTGTGTGTTTTCTTCTGCAAGCCAGATGATGTTAATGCACATTTCTTTGATCTTAGAGACAAGCTAGATCACTCACCAAGGAGACTTGTGTTGAAATGCAAACATTTCCATTGAAGTCTCTCTCAATTTATGAGCAGAGCACTATATGTAAAAGCTGGTGGTGAGCCTTCAAGGGTTCTATTGCTTCACCAGTGCCATAACCACCTTGCTGATATTCCACTCAAAGGTTCCTGTGTTTTGAAATGGAAGACTTCCTAGGCATGGAAAACCTTGGAGCTTTTGCCAGGCAGAATGATCTTAAGTCAAGTCTTTTATGTTTAGGTCTCTCTCATGGATTTTGAGGTTGACACTCCAGCTGAATTACCAACCTTGTGAAATCAATAATTTTGTAGGGGCTATTGCCCAGAGGGGATGAAGTGCACACTCATGAGGTCCCTCAGCTCTAAGAAACCTAATGAAATAAGCCACTTAAAAAAGCATGTAAACTGCATTGGCAAATCCTCTAGCATTTTTTTAAAGATAGTCACAAAGCAGATTCTGGGAAAAGGCTGCAGAATTTTTCTTTGACTTAGAGAATTGTAATTATTCTGTAATCTGCTTGATTCAATTTATTTGGATAGAAATCAAATGAAATTCTGAATTACTGTGCATTCTCTGTGTCTCATGTCACAGAGCTTTGCTGTAGGATCCTGTCCTTTCAACAGGAGGATGAATTAATAAAGGCCTATGTTATCCCTCCGTGAAGTATTTATAAAATAAGAGGATGCCTGAAAGCATTTATGACAAGAGTACTGCAGAACTTTGTAATTCTTTACTTTGGCTCCCGTGTGCTAGCTAGTGTGTTCCTACTGCTGCACCTTGTTTCTCCAAGGAAGGTGTGCTATTCCCTTTATTATCTTTCATGGTAGCTGTGTGGATTTTTTTAAGTGTTGGTTTTTATGAGGAAAAGCCAAACAAAAAAAGGGAAAATAAAAAGGATTGAGAAGGTGATTTGATTCTTTTGTCTGAGAAAAGCAAGAAAGCAAGTCAGCTCTGACTCATTCTTAATATGTCAAATTTTTACAAATGCACTTTTTGATTGATATGTTAGTTGTTTAAATGTGTGCCTAGGAGTTGTTCCAGACTGTGAGGTTCTTCAGGTGTGTTCTCTGTTACCACAGGTGGTGGTTCAAACATTTGTCAGGTGTTGTATTTGCACGGGATGTCTGCTATGTGGGTGCCCTGGCAGTTCCAGTCTCTTTCCCTATGTTTGCTTTCACCCCCAAGTTTCTGTGTTGCTGACAGAATATTACTTTTCTTTGTGCAGTTCTCTGTATTGCATGCTTAAGGCAAGGTGTCCTCCTCCCCTCAATCATCACCAACACCTCCCCATGCCCACCCACCAAAAAGAAAGGCGCAAAAAATCCCCAAAGCTTGAGGGATGTGTTTTTAATCAGTATAATAAAACAGCAGGCCCATTTCTTGGTGTAATATGAGATAAGTGTGATGGTTACTAGTGCAAAATGTTCACTTCCTCAAAGTGCAGGAAAGTGCATGGCCCTTGCAGTTCTGTATGCTGTACTTTTCTTGAGTATTGAGGCACTTTGATGCACTGCAGAACTGAGTTGAGTTTTCCTATCCTTTTGTCTTAGAGTATATAGTTGGAAGCCAGAGGTGATAGCCTGAATGAAGAAAAATCATGCATTTTTTTAATACAGTGTAATTGTACCACATTTCCTGATCATTGAATGCGCAGTCAGGCACAGAATGTCTGAATATTTCTCTCCTGTCATCCCTTTAAGTGAAGTCTGCTTTTTCAAGAGTTAATTGAAGACTGAAGATACCACTTGCTATGCATTTTTACTGTTGTCCAAATTTGGTATAACAAATTTGGTATAATTTTGGATAAATAAAGTAGTTACTCTGTGTTGTTCTCATGCTCTTTTGGTAGAAGTGGTTTTCAAAGGGAGATATTAAAAAGTCTTTGGATTGCAGTGTTCTCTAATCTACCTAAACTGCTGTAGGAGTTACAATGTTTGTATATGAAACCTCATAAAGCCAAGGGACCCTGTTAATTGCTTGGGTGCTGTCACAGATGCTGGTGCTTTGAAAGTGACAATCACTATTACTGTTAATGGTTTGTAATTTTTTTTCATTAGGTACTGATTTAACTTTTAACCAGATTTAACCAGAACACATTAGGAATTGCACAGCTGGGCTGATGTGAATGAAGAGTAGAACATTTTTACAAATATCTACCCAGCAATCAAGTGTTACTTGCTTGAAAGCAGATAAAGGGGTTGGGGTGCTGCTGGAACCAGCTCTCCCTTGTTACAGCCCAGTGGAACAGCAGAAGTTCACCAGCTGCCTTACACCGTTAGGTGGGATGAGGCATTGTGGTGGTGATGAGGCTGAAGATAAAACAATTAAGTTATGCTTTTCATGTTCAAAGCACTTTAAAGACAGTATAAAATTAATCTGTACCACAGCCTGATTAAATATTCCAAGTGGTTCTCTAGCTTGGTTGCTGTTATTATCAGAACTTTCCAGATGATGGGATACTTTGCCTTTACTCTTTAAATTCCTGCTGCACTTTGTCAAAATCCTGCTGACTTTGCCATTCTGGCAGGAACCCTGAAAAACACCTTTTATCTGAAATAAAATTAAATGCTTGGCTTTGAGCATGTATAAAAAAAGGTGTGGAAAACCAGGGCCAGAAAAGTAAGTGGGGAAACTTGGGTACTGCTGTCTGAGTGAAACCTTGAGGATTGCAGTGGAGTACCCCTTGTATCCCTTCCGTTCTTTGTATGAAGGGCCTGGATTAACTTGATGGTAATTGTAAACCAAGATTATTCAGCTTTTTGGGGAAGGATCCTGAACACCTGGACTGTAAACTGTGGTTGTCATACCAGGTGTTTCCAAAATGTGTGTGTGTGTCCCCCATCATCTTATCCCTGCCCTTTTTTTTTTTTTTTTCTTTTGGTATGAAAAATTATTCTGTGAATTTGCAAATTGGTTTGAAAAGTCGAAGACATGGGGTTGGTTTGTTTGGTTTATTTTCTTTTCCTCCAGAGAAGGCATTATGCATCTGGAACATTTTGCTACACATGAGGCTGTCGTGTTGTTAACTTTACAACTCTCTGACCCTCATGACTTCAGTATGTTTCATATCTTGCCTTATCTCTGTTGTTGGACTTCATGGGAGAAAAGTGTGTAATGTTTGTGTGCAGCTGAGGACAGAGGGACTTGGACTGAGTGCAGACTTAAATGCTGTTCAGTTATAAACAATGTGTAACAATTGCAAAGCAGAATTGCTCTTTGACATCAGCCTTGGTGCTGCACTCGGAAAGTCTCCTGGATGACATCTGAAGGGGGAATGTCACCTTGCTTTTGCAGGCAGTTATAGGTAAAGGTAGGCAAGGACACTGATCTTTGCTGTGATTTAAAACTGAAGGACCAGTTAGTGTGAAATTCTTCAATAAGTTGCTTCTGTGATTCACTGCAGTGAAAACTTTTAAATCCTTTCTCAACGGAGCTTTTGTGTGCTGTTGAAACAGCCTTGCTTAGGCGGCCGTGCCATTTCCAGTCGGAGCCAGCCCCGTTTGGTGCCAGGCTGTGGCACAGGAGTGGGCTGGGGGCACCGCTGCAGCCTCCTGTGGCTCGTTGGGTGTGTGCCTCTTCCCGGGAATGGGCTGCCACTGCCCCATGTCCCGGGATGGGATCCTGCTCACATCACACCCCATAACACCTGGTTATAAAGGTGTTGGACAATCGTTTCCCTGCTTGGAAGTGAGTGTCCTAACCAATTCTGCATCTCTGTGTGTGCTTTGCTTCTGTTACACTTAACCTACTCCTTGTAGCTCTAAGGAGGCAGGTAGAGAAAAACGACATTAAAAACTCAACAAACAATTTGTGTTCCAATCCTACAAGCTCTTGACAAACTTTATTTGTAGACAGTTGTATTTATCCTTTTCTGCAAACTATATTTTGTAGCTAAGAATTCCTAAAAATTAAGGCTTCAAGGGATGCTGCTGTACAATAATAGATGGTTTTGTCAGTCTTCAGTGGGAACAAGAGTTAAATCTAAACAGGTGAGAGTTTTTTTCCTAAAATGGTTGCTTTAATAAGGACATATGGTCTCATCAATTTTTAAGCTAAACTCCCTAAGAAATCAAAGAAGTGTTCTGAAAAATCAGTTGTACATTCTGACCCATGGTTACTGCCTGTCAAATGAGACTGAACTGTTCTCTTTGTAATATGGCCTCCATCACCCTCTTTTTCTAAATTATTTTTATATGAGAGCAAAGCCTGTGAATCTCTTTGGAACATGCACTGAGGTAAAGTTGTCTGATGGCTGAAACTGCTTCATTTCCTTTGGCTGTGGAGGATAAGTTAGCTCCCTGTGAAGCTTTACCTCCTGCAGACATCAGAATAGTATGTGAAATATTTAACATTTTAATTGTGTGAGGCTTCATTGAAAACCTTATTTTCCTTGCTATGTGTCATTTAGAGAGGCAGTGCTGAGCTACTGCTGAAAATGGAAGCCCTGACAGACAAGGGAGTATGGTGCTTGTTTAACAAAGAACAGCATGCAGACTCCATAATGCTTAAGGCTATATAATTCCATTTTCTTCTGTAGATTCTGTTTCATTGCTTTAGTGTCTGCAACACACAAGATTTTAGTATTCAAGAAAAAAAATTCAAAGCCTGCCTTGTGCAATGTCATGTGCAGAATAACTTAGATTTTGCATAATAGATGTTTATTTTTTTAATATGTGGTATACAAAGCATACAGAACTCTTAAACTCCCCTCAAACCCCAATATATTAAGCCCCTTCAGTTTTCATGTTTCACATTATCACCGTTTGTATAAAAAAGGTATGTATTCAAGGGTTTGATACTGTTTTTTTTATAATTTCTAACCCAGTAAAAAATTATCTGTCCACACAAAACCTGTTATAAGTTCAATAGCTGATGTTTTTTGTGACAGAGCAAGAATAATGCATCCTCCAGGCAAAATAATTCATTTTTGCTTAATCACCATATTGGGAAAATTTGACTTTTTCACATGGGTGAAAAATGACTTTTCATGGCAAATGCGTATTTTGTACTCCAATTTTGTACTCCACCCTCTATTTTAGTAACAAAAAATTTGTTAGGAAAAGAAGATCTTTATTCTTTGTGTAAATTAAATTTTGCATTGCTCCAGCTAATAGCTCATATCAGGTGTCTCAAGAACATTCATCCTATGAAAATCTACAATAGCTTAATTATCCAAAAATGTGGATTCATGGGAGTTTTGCCTCATAATTTACTCTCCATGCCAACCTTCAGCCCTTTGAGTCTCCCAGTCTATGGTTGGGTTCTCATTCTTTGCAGGGACCATTACATACTACAGTTACATGTTTTAGGTAAATAAACCCTGGTATGTTGAGCGTGAAATTAGCACATGGCTTCTCTATCCCAAATCCAAAATGTTTCTGTAACTTTCCTTATTTTTTTTTCCCCTGGGTCTTACACTTCCAGCTTCAGCAGCGATTAGAAGAAGAAATATCAAAAATCTAAATGAGATTCCTGGTATTTCTCACCTGGATGGCATGCTAAGAGTAGGGTTGAGACTGACAGATGGTATTTCTATGTTCACCCCAATTTTAGATCCATGTGGTTTTGTGTAAAGCTCAAATAAGGCCCTTTGTGAATTTAACTTGAAGCTCTTCTGAGAGTCAGCTGTCATCACTAATTCCTTTTCATACTTTGACATGCTTATAATTCATTTTGTATCCTGTACACTTTATAAGTGCAAGCCTCTTAACTCATTCTGACTAGGTAGAAATTACAGGGTAAAAATAAACTTTACCTGTGTTCCAGCAAGAATAATAACACAGCATTTATGAATGAGAATGTCAGCCTATATCCATTACTAATAGGAATTTTCTCCAGTGATGACTTGTGCACAGCTGTAAACTATACAAAAAATACATGTAAGGTCCACAGCTAAGGTTGAAGGTGCTAGAAAATACTCCAAGTTCAAAATTGCTTTTTACAGTGTTTTGGAACAGATTGGGCTATCTTGTTTGGTGTGAACACTTCAAAATAATTTTTTTTACTCCTTTCCTGGGATGTCAATAACCTAGTATGTTCCTTTCTAGTCAAATAATCCAAAACATACTTTATTTCCCTGCTGTAAGTAATCTTTGAGGCTGACTACAGGTAAACTCAGTGGCGTGGGGAAAAGAACAATTCTGTGTCTGCGCAAAAACCCAGTTATGGTCCCTCTGACTCTGGTTAAACTAAGAGAAATCAAGCATCCAAGTAAATTGGAATCTTAAAGCAGTCCATGAGGTGTGCCAAATGCAGATTTCTATTTAAAAGACTAGGTAAATATCTACAGGTGAGGATAATGGGGTTTTTTGGGTTGGTTTGTTTGTTTTGGTTTTCTTTAAAGGAAAATGAATATTCAGAAAGCACCAAGAAATGTGTTAATATTCCCTGAGAAGGAAAGACCTCAGGTGCAGTCTATGCAGTAAAATTGTTGTCAGTGTAGTCAAAACACAGCAGAATACCCTTGTTCTAGACTCGACACTGTTGATAAGAGCTGTTATCCATCAGTGCACAGCTTCACCTGCCTTCCCCTGGAACTGGACAGAACTTGCACAAACACTGTCACATCCATTGGCGCTGGAGGAATGAATCATCAGAGCTGTGGTCAGTCTGAGGACACTGCACCTTCTGTTCATGCCCCCTTCCTCTCTGGCTGGGGATCTGCATGGGGGCTGAGATGCACCCTGAGCATCAGGCAGCACCTCTCTTGTGCTAAAAGAGCCTGTGTGGGGTTTTATTTTCTTTGTTTATTTAAGAAAGTGGAGAGCAACCAGGGGAAAACATTTTGAGTACTTCAAGAATTTAAAATTGTTTTGTGTGATTCAGGTTAGTGCCCACTGCTGTTGTCATGTGGTAGTTTTGTCCAAGCAGGTTCTGTGGACTGGGACTGCCAGGTTGGCTCCTCTGAGGTAGATTTTGGGCTAAGTAAGGAAAATTTTGAATTGCAGTTTTAATAATTATTATTATTTTAATCCAACAAGTATCTTAACCAGCATGAGAGGAAAGAGGCTGTTGGGCAGCAAGTGACCTTTGTGTCTCTGCTGTCGTGTTATCAAACATAACCAGGATGTTCAGGGATCTCATGATGAAGATCAGGCTGACAATTGCCCTTGTAAAGTTCAAGAGTTTCTCTTTTGTATTATTATCTCAGTGATTTATTTCCACCCCCTCATCCTGATAAACACATATCTTAGGAGAAAAAGAAAAGTTCCAGCCCTTTTGTAGCCCTTTAAGTCCTTCTCTTTGTGCTTTTGTGGTAATGTAACTATGGGGCTGTCATACTGTGTACCAGGCTCTTATTCCTGGAGCAAGTTATGCAAAGTTCTTCAAATTACCACATAGTTCCAGTCATTCCTAATGTGTCAGGCTTTATGCTATGATGAGAGTGGTAACATAAAAAGAAATCAAAGGCAAAGTACTGTTTTTGAAACAATAAATTTTGAAATGGTTTTCAGATATGAAGTGTTACTCAGTTAAAAAAACCCAAAAACTAGTCAGGAGCCTGCCTGAGTTCCAGAAGGGTTTGGATGGTGCTTTCAGGCACATTGTTTGACATTTGCTGGGGAGTTCTGTGCCAGGGGGGCCAGGAGTTGGACTGGCTGATTCTGATGTGTCCCTTCAAGCTCAGCATATTCTATGATTTGTATCATTTCACTTTCTGGTCATCAGTAGTTCAGTAACTTATTTTCACCCTGTTCAGTGTATGTATTTTGGTTTTGGCCCTGCAAATGGTCCTGGGGTTACTGCTACTTTTGTTAATATCTTCTACCATGAAACTCTATATACTGGTGATCTTTGGTTGATAAAATATTTTTGTAGTCCCAGATGACTGATGTGAAACAGCTTGCATTTTGGTTGAGCACTTGAGTCTAGAGTAGGGTCTGGTTTCAGTAGCTGAAGGGGCAGAATGCACATTGCAGTCAATAGAGGCTGATGGGCTTGGGACTTCTGGAAATTAGGCAGCTCCTTTTCTTTTTGCATCTCTACTTCAGTGACTTGTCAGATGTGCTCAGTTTAAAAAGTGTTGGTTGAACTTTTTCAAACAAGTTATCTCTGTGTGAAAAGATTGCAAGAAGTTAGGGAAACAGAAGCATAGATATTATTGTTACTAATAAACAAATACATTAGCAAAGCACCTTTGGGTAGGGAAAGTTGGCAGGACTGAAATAGATGTAAAGATTAGTCCTTTGCACAATGTGGTTAGAGGTGAAATGCCTGTACAAGCATATCAGGATAAAAAAGCATTGATAATAACCTGGAGAGATCACAGCATTTTATAGGGAAACCACCTTCCTGGTTTGGAGGACAAGGGGAGAAAGAACTTGTCAGGAGAGGAAATGAGACTCAAAAGGAAAAAAAAAAAAAATCCGTGGAACTGAGAGACATTAATTCAAAGAGTTTAAGTACTTGATTAAAAAACAAACCCAAACCCCTTGTCTCTCACTGCTTAGTAGTTTTCTGCTTTGTTTGAAATAATCTCTGTGATAGTATCTTTGAATACCATGAAAGGTTTGTGTGTAGTAACCAGCTAGCTTCTGGAATTCCCAGGATGACTGGAAGCAATCTTCCAGTGGTGGCATAAATATCCATGTTATATGAGGTGCCTTATCAGCTGACATGGGTGAGGAGGTTCACACTGTGTAGCCTACAGCAACGAGCCCTAGTGCCCTGCCTTGCCAGAACCTTCTGGAGTGTGAACTGTGTAGTTGTGTACCAATAACTGTGCAGCATCCCCACCTTCCAGTGAGGGGATGATTTGATTTGTGATTGACACGAGTTGTAACAGCAATAACTGGAACAGGAGCTCAGAAGAGTTTATGCATAGATGTATACACTTCAAACATGCAAATCAAAGAGTAATTACCCTAACACTTTGGAAACAGAAGAGAGAGCTCCATATAACACATTAATGCACATGTTTCAGCAAGATGTGTAAAACATCTGCAATTATGAATGAATGGACTCGTTATTCTACCATGTGCTCACTGTGCTGTACAGAAAGTAAAAATAAATCTTTGAGACATTGCTATCATTTCCTTTCTCGTCAAGAATTTACATCTGGAATCCTCATGGGATCTTTCAGAATACCCAGCGATGTAAAATGATCTGCCTGACTAATACAGCTATTACATTACACTGGTCATGGCTTTCTTATGGTTTAATTGTTGTAGCCTCTGAAATGTTAGCCCCTGGAATGGGGCGATAGTGATCTCTGTCAGGTGACAGATATTAACCTTTTGTTAACCTGGATCCTCATCTTCTAAAGAAAGTCCTTTCTTTTAAATAAATGAGGCTTATGTTACCAAAGATCTCAAATTGATGTATTTTTGACTTCTTTTTTAGCTAACAAATTGTATGCAGTTATGGTTTTGTGTATTAAGTACTCCTGAAAAAACATAAAGGTGTTATGTTATTTTACAGATCTGCTGCATTTTCATCTTGAAATCCTGTTTAACTTTGAGCCACATGGATAATCCTGAAATAGCTTTCTTTGCTTCCTGTCAGACACATGCTTTCATTCTGCAGACAGCAGCAGGAGGCTTTTTTTGCTTGTTTTGAGTAGTGCTCATAAATATAAAATTGAACTGTACACTGGAGTTTCAGAACGAAGGATGAATGTTAATAGATCACACACAAATTGGTCTCTGGAAGCAACAGAGTCCATAACATGAGGTCTGCCAATTGCCAGGCAAAGAGCTGTACCATGCTGTAAGGTTGTTTTGGCAATGTAGATGTTTCATGCGAGTGTAGTACTAAGAAAAAGTTTCCAAAGTTGATGACAAATTGGTGGGTAGGTTCTTCCACAGAATGAAGGGGTTATCTGCTTATTTGTTCAGTACTTTGTATTGAGATCTCAGCAAGGGTTTGAATAATTCCTTCATGCTACTCAATCTGGTATGTCTTAAAAAAAATACATTTCTTTCAGTATTGAGACTTGTGATATGCAGACTTACATCTTTTGCTGTTTCTCAGTTTGAAGAACTGTGTGTGTTGAGCATTGGGGCAGAGACCCTATGAAATTTACCAGATGACTGTTATGCTTATAAAAAATATTAGATGTTGTTTCCTTCATTTTTTCAACCTGAAAACTTCCTTGTCTGATAGTGAAAAGTCTGGTGTGAGAGTAGTAGCATGTACAAGTGTATGTAAAAAGCTCCTATGAGATACTGCAATTGCAAAGAAGGAAGAGGTATACAAGGGGAAATAAGCTTTAAATGTTAAAGACTTGAAAAGAAGAAACGAAGATATTGGAATGATGCTATTTTATAGCTAGCCTACCTGTTTGATTGTGGCAAAGAAAGAGCCTTAGACCAAGATCAGTTCAAGAGGATGGCAAATCAGACTGTACATATTTACAGAGCCTCTGGTGGAAACAAATCTCCAGAGGAAAGCATTACTTGGAAAATTTTCACCCTTTAACAAGATAAAAAGATAATTAGGAAGTGTTTCAAACTGAAATAAGATGACATGTGGAACAGGGGTCATGAAGTGAGAAATTAAAGCCCTGTGAGAGAATTGTGCCCAAAGTCCACATTTTAATGAGAATTCTGACACTTGGGAAGACATTCCCTACTTTCAGATTCCATGAAAGAGATCTGATCAAACAGAACGTAGGTGAGGTCTGTCCTGAAGAACAGTACATGTAGATCAGAGTAGGCTGCTCCTTCCAAGAGATCTAGAATTATTTTAATATGCATTAGGTCTTTGTAAAGCCTTTGTAATTTAGGTAAGAGGCCCTTTTTAAGGGTATTATACCCAAGGAATGGTGCAATAAACATGTTGAAGTCAAATATAAATTCATCATAAACACAGATGAATAGTTACCTTGTTTTCTTAAGGAAGGTCTCATTTAACCAGTTTATGCTTGTGTAAAAGTGTGGAGGGTCTTTAAAAAACAAAACATGATTGGAATTACTTTGCTGTGTGGTTTGTGTATGTCTGAGATCTGATTTGCTCCTTGAGTTGAAGATACACCCACACTGTTTTTCCTGAGTTTACTTCTGTTGTGTGTTTTTAATCCTCTTGTATCTGGCTATTCAGGAGACTAATATATGATAGAGCTGGCATTCTTTACTATTTTGAAGAAATTATTTTCATCTTAAGAACAGCTTTCTTTTACAAATGCAATATACAACATCAAAGATGCTGTGGTTTAGAATCTGAAAACACTTATGCATATTGTCACTATTCACTGAAGTGTTTTGTTTATGTTCTTCCAATTTCTTTTTGTATATATATCAATTCACTAAGATGTGAGGACTTTAAGATTTTTAACAACAAAGAAATTTTCGTGATCTTGCCTTTGTGGCAAATGTTTAATAAGTTTGAGAGAAAGAAAGTTTCTTCAAAAAATGTGGTAGGAGTTAAAAAATTAATAGTTCTATGGATGAAACATCTTTTGGGATAATTGAATTTTGTGGTAGTTCAAAATAAACTATGCAGTAATCTGGAGAGAAAAAGAGAACTCTTCATGCAGGTCCATCTGAAAGACCAGTAGGAACAGCAAGACCTGCATGTCTGAGCTCCCTGAATCTCAGCAGAAGAAAGCATTCAGCCAAGGCCTGACCTAAAGTCTGCTAATTCAGTTAAAAGATTCCTGATAATTAAAACGTGTAACAGATGGTGGATACTGAAGAAAGGTGAAGGAAGCAAATATGACTGCAGGCCAGATTTGTGGTCCCAAATGCTGAAACTGAGGATTGATCCGGCCTGTTTGCTGACACAGGATAGATGTCTGACTGTGTTATGTGTACAGCTGTCTCTGACCACAACAGACACAGAAGACATGTATTTTGGGGGAATTTCTGGCTTAGTTTGGACCCTTTTCTCTGCCTTCAGTAGGGCAAAGAAAGAAGAAACAAAGATGAAATCATAAAGGTTGCCTACCACAAGGTTGTGTTAGAGAAGTGATGTGCTTTGTTAGAAGTAAAATTTCTTTGGTTAAAAGTTCTTGTTAGATTAAATGAAAAACCTTTCCCAGTCTCCTAGATAATTGTACATACCTGTATGATAGACTTAACAGGAGAATTGTGTTTTCCAGCAATTAAGTATCAACTTCAATTCAGATCTAAGTTCTAGCTCAGAAATCTGCTGAGTTGTGACTTATGGTCCACTTTATTCACCTCAATTTCACCAAAATCCCTATGATCTCTCTCATATTTCCTATGATGAAGTAAGACGGAGAGACTGGAGTGAAATTTGGGCCCAGTGGGCCTGTGCCTAAGACAAAACAAGGAAATTGTCTTCCCAAAGAGTCTAGCTTGCATGGTGCTAGGGATGTGGCTAAAATTTCTCAAGTGGTTACAACACTTGAGGTGAGGGAGAAGACTGGGAGTGGAAAATGCCCAGTCAGTACCTGTGTCCTCATCAGTGGTTGTTTCATCCCTGCAAGGTTCCTAAATGCAACAGCTGGTCTTGGGTCTAATGTTACTTTATAATGTAGCTTCCCAGTTGGAAAGGGTGACTCTTGAAGAGGTACTTCATGAAAAAAACTAAATTTATGTACAAACCAGTCTAAAATCTCCCATGGGAATACCACCTAATGTCTTAAGCACAGGAATTTGACTAGAACACATTTGTTCTGAAACAAAAACAAGCCAAGTCTGTGTTGTCCTCCTTATGTGTATTTATAGCAGGTACACTATGAAAGATTTCCTTGTGAATTTATTTTCCCTTTGGTTCTGTTCATTTTTGTGCTGTGGCATGAGAGCTGAACAGGTAATTTTAGTGTTCTGCTGTCTATGGATGAGATGGGCATCTATTTTGATTTCAGTGAACCAGAAAAGGTGCTGTATTTGTTGGCAAATAAGCAATGTTTATGCATCCCTGTCACCCTTCAGACCAGGAAAAATGATGAAGTATGACTAACTGAAGAGCATCTCGTATTCAGTGATTCTGTACTAGGGTAGTTTGTGACTGTCACAGTCTCCCAGTTTTAGTTCTTTACATGTGACTGAAGACTTTTTCTCCTGATTAATGAATCCCCATTAAACTTCAAGCATTTGCCAGGGCTCAGAGGAAGCTTTGTAACATGTCTGTGAGCTCTTATTTCTTCTCTGGACACAAGGAACTGGTAACTTTCCTGGCACTAAAAATGTCTCTACTTGCGTTATCCAGGATAGATTCCTTGGCTAAGGAGAGCAATGCAGGGGAAGAAAAAAGGGGAGAACGTGGATAAATGTGGCTTTACATCTTCATGTGCTTCCAGTGCATTCATGAGAGAGAAACAGGAAAATCCAGTTTGCTGAGCTGGTGTTTAACCAAAGCCAGGCTCCCTCCTGCGATTCACTCTTCATGAAGGTACAAATTATCCTGTGAAAGTCAGGTCAGAAATTGAATGGTTTAGCTTTAAAATGTTAAATAATAGTATTGAATTTTCCTGTCTGCTTCTGCCTTACAAAGGCAAACATAAAGTAGGATATTGGCCTGAATTTATGTACAATACCAGACTAGACTAGAAAAAGAGGAAGCCAATCAGACTGAGTCTGAATCTATCCTGTGATTTATTTTTTTTTCTTTTTCCTGGGGGAGTTTTTTTCCTCTGGTTGCAGAGAGATCCCAAAACAGTTGCTTCTTTCACAGCACTTTTTTTTCACAAGTGCATATCTGCCATTTTCCACTCTGTGAAATAATGTGTAGGAGAAAAATGGATCCTTGCTTTCCTTTAACTTTGGCTGTAATAAATATTAGTGTGCTATGTGCAACATTAGCAGCCTGAATGTGGAGGTGGCAGCTACCCCGAGTGGCTGTGGATCATCACTGTCTGTGTGGTGTAACACAAATATCCTCAGCATTAACTCTGAATATCGTGTAGTTTCTTCCAGCAGAATGAAGGTGGGTGCAGAAAGTGAGATAACGAAAGAAGAGGCAAAAAGAGTAAAGCAGAGCTGTGCTGAGCCAGCATATTAGACTAGAAATTCTAAAATGAAATCACATTCAAGGTTTTTTAACCAGGGATGATCATAAAAGACAAAATCTTTTTGAAATGCTTGTTGATGCTTATTGGGAGGATTCAATACTTAAAGGGGAGGACTCAGATTGCAGGGAAAATACTGGAGGGTCTTTCATAGTTCTTAAACTTATCAGCTTGCCCTCTGCTGTAAGGTAGATATAAACCTTAGAGTTCTTTGATAAGGAATATTTTTTAATATCCTT
Source organism: Anomalospiza imberbis (assembly GCF_031753505.1). NCBI lineage: Eukaryota > Metazoa > Chordata > Aves > Passeriformes > Viduidae > Anomalospiza > Anomalospiza imberbis. The sequence continues at coordinate 9,025,415 of NC_089693.1, read as the reverse complement.
TCCCAATAGTTTTTGGAAAGGAAATGGCAAAAAGCCAGGAGAAGTGGCTTGAAACACAAAGGAAGTAAAAGATACAATGCTAAGATTGAAACATACGGAAAAATACAGCAGAATCCTTGAAATCTCACGAGTGACTTACAAGTTAGAATCAATAAATGCTTTGGATAAGTCAATTTAGTCAAACTCCCAGGAAATTTTGAATGCTGTCATCTTTTTATCACTGGGTTCTAGGAAAACCACTGGATAAAATATCAAACAAAAAGAACTTGTTTGCTGTAATGTTTTTAAAATCTTCATTGTTAGGCTAACAAACCATCGCAAAATAATCTCTATTCCAACCATGCCCAAACAATGGTGTAGCACCCTGAATATTCAACAAGTGAGTTGTCTCTTTAATAGTTATTATGTTTAGTATCAATGCCTGACAACTGCTGTTGCCCCATCGAATTGTGCTAAATCCTCCTAAATAAGACACCCTTGCAATAAAGCTTGACTTGTAATCATTTTTTGGCAAGCACATCTTATAATTGTTATTATTCTAACTGCTCACACTTACATACAGCATGAGGTGCCAATATTTTCAGTTCCAAACATTAAAGATGTGGTGATAGAGAAGGTGAACCCTTATTAATTCTGAGAGATTTGCTTAATTAGGACACAATATGAAGATTCTCAACAATAATAATAGATGATGGGGAATAAATAGGCATGGCAGGAGAGAGGCAGTTTCTAGTGTGAATTTCCCTTTGCTTCTGTTTAATTGCATTACATACTGTGGGAAGTATCTGGAATATGTGTCTTCTAGTTAATTTTTCTTGACTACATCTATCTAGCTAGTGGTCCTGGACATTTTAATGTTTGATAATACTCTATTTGCATATGAATACACATCAATAGCTGTCATTAGAAACAATTTACATACATGATTTGCTTCTTGAAGTGTCAGCGTCTGAATTTTATCTAGAGACAGGAATAGGGTCAGGAAAGTTTAATTGTTTGTATAATGCAATTGAAAAGGCTGGCAGGAATCTAGGGCAATTTTGGAGCATCTGTCTTTAAGTCATCAAAAATAAAGCACATAACAGCTGTGATAGCAGCAGGATTATGATTAGATATACAGCATTCACCATCAGCTTGAACAAGGACTGGAAAACAAAAAGGAGGTAAATAAGTCAGTTTGGATAACATTACAATAATTTTTAGTAGGTCTTTGGGTTTTTTACTTTTAAAAGTTTATATGTAAATACACAGACAGAAATAGAAATAAAATCTTATTTTTTCCTTACAGAAGCTTATATTTATTCTTCAAAAGTAGAACTTGTGGCACAGTAATGTAGCTAAATGTTGCTTCCCACTTACTATGTTGTGTGTTATGTTAGCAAATCCTGATTTAAAATTGTAGCTATTTGGTCTTGTTTATGATTTCTGCTTAAGGAACCATGAAACATTTGTTACTCATTTTCTTTATAACATTATATCATCTTTATCTGTCTTTCTATTATATCTTTATCTGTTATAAGCATAGTGAAAACAATTCCTTTGGAAACAGTGAGCTCTATCATTCTCTTTTAATCATGGACTTCTGTATTATTTTTAATAATTTCTATGTTTCTATTATTTTGTCCTGCTGGGTACTTGAGTTTCAGCTATTCTCTATGTGAATGTTGCTTGACTTGAGACAGAAATTGTTGTTAGTGTATGAACTACCTAGTTCATTCTATGGACTTGTAAGAAGTACTTCAGTGGGCTTTCCAAAAATCAAGCCAATTGTTCGCAATCTGAAATAGTTTCTTAATTTCAGGACTGACTGTAACACGTGAGGAAGTGTTAACCATTCACGTGGTAAATTACTTTGTCATTTCTAGTCAAGTTTGTAATTTGATGAAAGTTGAAAATATAAAAATATATAGCTACACACATTTAGTTTAGAATTTTGCCTCTGTAACTTTTGGATGCCATTCAGTTAAACTTGACTGTATGACTTTACAGGCAGAACAGAAATACATTTTATATTTTGTAGTCACCATATGAAATAAGAATAAATCTGAAGGAAAAGGCACAGCTTCAGCATTCATTTATGCCTTCTACTTAAACTAATTCATGAGGATTGGATACATGAGTAATGGCACTTCCAAAATTAAAACACTGGTTTGTTCTGCTGTCACTATGAAAAGTCATTATGCTGCAGCAACACAGGGGAAACTACAGAATGCTTGTAAAAATATGCAGCCCAGAGCTGCTTTCTTGTCCATAGATGATTGTTGGGTTAACAAATTCATTTCAGTATCAAACCAGAAGTCTGCCAGCAGTTGAGCTGCTGGGATGTTCTGTGGCTGTCTAACGCCACACTTGGCTTTGCAAGAGCATTTTTGTTGCTGAGATGTCTCAGCAGCTGCCCCATGTGGTACAAAGCAACTTGGAGCCTTGGAATCTGTCACTTATTTATTTCAGATACCCAAATCACCGCTTCATCTAAAAGCAGGTTTTGGCATAGTAAAGAACCAACTGCAGAGAAGTATGTGTTTTATGCCAACTCGTTTTTCCCCCCATAAGTGTCAGGGCACTAACTATCATGTCATAATCAGTGTTTAGGAGTTGCTCTATTGTTTTAATTCCTGCAGGCTCCTTAGAGCTTTCTCTCAGATCTTTCACACGACCATAACATCCTCATTTACTGCAGCAAATGCACGTAAAATTTCTGCAAGGAAAAAAAATATATGCTGCTTTACTGATAGACAATAAAAGTAATTATCTAATCAGTGTTCTTCAAAAGGTACTGAGGCAGTGCAGCTCTGACTCATTGAAGGCTTTGGATTGGAAGGGCCCTAAAAGAGTGTTTAATTCAAGCTCCCTGCCCTGGGCAGGGCCACCTTTCAGTAGAGCAGGTTGCTCAAAGCTTCCGATCGAGAATGCTTCCAGGGGTGGGGGCATCCACTCAATAGACAGCCAGACAATGCTGTATCATACAATGACGTGGCAAGGCTCTCTGAGAGCCCCTCTTGGTGAGTTTTGATTGCAGTGATGAAAATCTGTAGGTTTATGACTGATCTGTCATATGCCAGCCAGGAGCTGTTTTCTAGGCTTTTTTCTCGCCTACCTTAAGACTGCTCTGATTCTGAACTACAGCAAAAAGACTAGTGAACCCCTCATTTTTGAAATGAAAATGAAACAGCATGTGGGAAGAAGTAAGGTATGCTCATGAATTTTGCCTGTAGGTCTAACATCATGCCAGCCAATGCTGACATCAGCAACTTGCCTCCACAACACAAGGACATTGTACGAGTTCGTTTCCCTTAATGATAGTGGTTAACAGCTTGGGGAAAATGTCTGAGGGAAAGGCAATTTACTCTCACTTAGATTAGCCCCAGTTAGATTTTTTTTTCCATAGTGAACTAAAATATTGCTATCTAATTGAGTAAAGATTTCCACACAATTTATATTCATGTAAGTACAGCAAATGTGCTTTCCCTGAAGCAGAAATGGTAGTGAACTTCCCAAACTAGGAAGTACCTGGGATACAAAAATTAGGAAAAAGCCTATCACAAGGTCTTGCATGTAGCAGAATTTTTCTCACCAGTTGCTGTCTTCAGAGCCTTCCCATATGTCTGTGTAGCTAAAGCCAAGGATGTCCTGGAACCTGAGAAGTAGGCAACGGCTGACCTAGCACATACTGCAAAGCCTGATGTGAGTCTGCAATGACATGTCACGATACAAATAAAGACACAGAAAAAAGAGAGGGTTTTGAAGTTTGAGCTGAAAACTTTGGGAATAGAAGTAAATAATGCAGAAAATCAAAGTGTGTACAGCTGGGGCCAAAGCAGAGTTCAGCCAGGGTTGGTAGAGGTGTGACTGGTGTGTAGCATGAGGGAAAGTAAGGATACTTTAGAGGAGACATGGCTCCACTGGCAGTGCCTCAGCAAGGAATATTGACTTGTTAAGACAAAAAGATCTGCATTTCTTGCAAATCGAGAGCAATTTAGTCACTTCATCTCCCAAGTAAGAAACTGCAACTTCAGCTTGTTTCCCTGGTCTGTACCTCAGGATTCTGTGCCAGCTGGGATCATACAACACTGAGGAGCTCTGCCTTAAAGCTGGTTCCCAAACTCTTCCTTCTTGCAGTGTGGCTCTGTGGAAACTGAACACTAATGGCTGTTCCCAGGACCCAGCAGCACTGAGCATTCTGTTGTGTCAGTGTAATCAATACCTGTTCAGGTGGGGTTAAAATTTCAGGCACTTTTTGGCAATGCTTTCAAAATGGAAGTCTTTACTTGGTGTAGGGGTCTGCTGTGTGAAGTGGTCAGAGGAACTGTATCACTTGACTTTTCCAAGCTGACATTATGTCTTTAGCTAGAGTCAGACTTTGTAAAAGAATGCCTTTATTTCTCTGTAAAGGATGTGAAAGTTAGATTTCTTCAACTTATGAAGTACATATGAATGGCAGATAATTAAATGATTTTGATTTTATTTTGTAAGTCTTGGGAAAGGCTTGTGTAATTCCTAAGTACCATTGACAGCTCTGTTCAAAACACAGCAATTTTGATTCAAATCAAGCCTCATAAAAGATGGTCATGTTCTTGACACAAGGATAAGACAATAGAATGAATAATTATTTTGCTTGTGATATCTCTGGGCACATGAGACAGTTGCAATCTTCTTTTCCTTGGAGAGAACAAGGAAAGCACTTAAGGTGATACCGCTGCAGCTAGAGAGAAGCTTATTGCTCAGGTACCTGAAAGCATAGATGGGCTGTACAGAGTTTGGGAATTTCTTCTTTGTTTTTTTTGTTTTCCCCTAAGGTTTTAATCTTAAGAGGAAACTTACATGCTTTTAGAGAAGCTACTGCTGCAAAGCAGTATAGTAGCTTCACATACTCAGATTGTTAAATATGACTTATTTGGCTTCCAGAGAAAGATCAGAAGTTTTAAGACTGGCAGAGGTAACATTGTCCTGTTTTATTAAACCGTGAATGTGGTGTTCTGGGGCTCCTGTTGTAACAGCATAACTGTGAGCCTCAAGGCAATCCAATGTACAAGTTTATAGCAACACCAGAACCCAACATGAATCTGAGACAGGCAATGCCGATTTTTGCTCTAAAATAGATATGATGGTGTGGTGACCTCAGCTGGCTGCCAGACCCAGTTGTTCTCTTGATCCACTTCCCCCACAGGTCAGGAAGATAAAAGATGGACAAAGTAAAGGGTTGAGATAAAAGCAGTCTAATGAGAAAAGTAAAGGCTGCATAGAAAACCAAAGCAAAAAGAGGTTATTTATTCTCCACTTCCCATCTCCAGGCAGATGTCCAGTCACTTCCTGGGAAGCAGGGCCCCAGTATGTGTAATGGCTGTTTTGGAAGACATGTGCCTTAACACAAATTTCCCCATGCTCCCACTCCTCAGATTTTTATTGCTGAGTGTAATACCACATGCTATGGAATATATCTGCTCAGTCTGGGTCAGCTGGCCAAGACGTGTGCCTTTCCATCCTCTTGCACTGAAACTGCTTCTTGCTGGCCTTTGGGAAAAGGAGGTGAGGTTGGAGAGAAAGCCCTGCTGTTGTGTGAGCTGCTCAGCAGCAGCCACAGCATTGGTGCATTATCAGTGTGATATTATCACAAATGCATGAGCTGCCATGAGGAGAGTTAACTCTGTCCCAGCCACACTGCCAGCTGGTATTGAAAGAAAACTGCTGAATCTGAGCATCCTGCTAACCAGATTTCATTTTCTCCTCCCTTCCTTGCATCCACTCTAATGTTACTGATTTCCTTAAAAATTCATCTATGGTAAGTAATGGCCTGTGGGCCTAGAGAAAGAGAGGGCATGTCAGGAAGCACACTCTGCTTCCCTGTTCATGCTGACAGGGATGTTTGGATGTGTTGCAAGTATATGCTGGAGCAGTTCTAAGAATATGGCAAGTTGAGGTTGTGAGCTAAACCCAATCCACAGTGAGACCAGCAAATCTTAACACTGACTTTTCCTGGATATACTGGGCAGTACTGCCTTGAAGTCAAAACAGATACTCTGCTGGGACATGTAACTGGAAACAGAATGTGTGTGATGTTTGTATGCATGACTTTCTCATGAATGCATAAGATGCATATGTATGGATCTTTCCAAGTTGTTGAAAGTTTGGAAATACAGATGCAAATTAAAACAGTTCAAGGTGCTGCCTGGTTTGACTTGAAATTCATCCATGAATTTCATTCACAAACTGTGCTGGCAAGTAGACTTATTACTCACTTAGTGAATTTGGTAATTTTTAGCTCTGAATATTTCCTTATGCAAACTCATGCAGGTTATGCACTCTGTTTTTTTGTTGAGCTTGAAAACGCAAGGCTTCTGAAAAGATTAAAATGTTTTGGAATGAGTTTCTCCAGTCACTGTAGCTCTAGTCCCTAAGAGCTCTCCTGCATTTATGAAGATTAAAGCATCTACTGATTAGTGCAACACTTTGGAAATTGCATGAAACTGGTTGTGAAGGACTCTTGCAGATTGAGAGTCTGATCCAACAACCAGTGAATTTGATGTAAAGATGAGCGCTAGCAAGTGCCACTTTTAAGTGCTTTAGCAGGGGAACAGTTCATTAAATTCAGACTTCTTTTCCACAAGTTGTATGCACTGAAACAGGATAATTTTGTCTGCTTTTACATAACTTTGTGTGGGGAAGAGATTTGGCAGAAAACACTCAGCAACGAGCTGCTCTCTTCTGTCTGTAGCTGAAGCCAGGTGTATTCCTATTTGCCCTCTGAGGACCAGAGATGCTATTCTGAATGTAAGGTGGGATTGATTTACATAGAGTGAGAAGAAAATACCTGAATGGGAGTTAGAATTTGAATTCCATTTTCTCCAAATGTTACTTTGACAAGGGGATGATCCTAAGCAAGACACATCATCTAATATGTAGGAGCACTGCCTAATAACTTGGAGAACTTAAGCTGTGCAGTGCAGAAGATGCTTTGTTGGCTCTCACATGTGAGCTGTTCCACTTGTCTTTTGTTGTGGTTTACCCCCACCAGTGACTAAGCACTACACAGCCATTCTCTTCTTCCCCCTGCACTGGGATGGGGGAGAAAATCATGAGTGTAAAAGTGAGAACTCGTGGGTTGAGATAAAAACAGTTTAATGGGTAAAGCAAAAGCTGTGCATGCAATCAAAGAGAAGCAAGGAATTCATTCACCACATCCCGTGGGCAGGCAGGTGTTCACCATCTCCAGGAGAGCAGGGCTCCTTCACACCTAATGGTTACTTGGGAAGGCAAACACAATCACTCTGAATCCCTCCCTCTCCTTCCTTCTTCCCCCATGTGCTGAGCATTATGCCCCATGGGCTCAGCTGGGGTCAGCTGCGTCCCCTCCCAAGTGCTGAGCAGCCCCAGCCTCCTCACAGCTGGGGTGGGTGAAGAGCAGAACAGACAGTGGCTCTGTGCAAGCTCTGCCCAGCAGTATCACAAACATGCCTGTGCCATCAATACTGCTATCAGCACAAATCCAGAAACACAGCCCCATCCCAGCTACTGCAAAGAAAATTAACTCTGTCCCAGCCAAAACCAGCACATCTTTCCATGAAATGATACTTGAGTGTCTGACAGTGGAGTAAAAGGAGCAACTTCAATTCTGTGTGCATGAAAGCTGGGTACAGCACTAGAGTCTCAGCAGACAGAGACCCTTAAATGCAGTGTTTTTCCCAGCTGGAGTGCCAAATGTCACTTGATTACCAGGCTCTTGACAGCCTGCAGATGAGGGGCAGAATGCACTTGGCTTTTGAAAAAAAAAAAAAAAAAAAGGTAGCTAAGTCACCTCTTCTCTCTTAGATGCTGTCAGACTGCATGGATGCTGTGCCTGAAATTTTGAACTCGTTTTAAAATATTTATTTCCTGAAACACTGCTCAGGCATTTATTATTTGACAACAGAGGAGTTATTTTAAAACTCCAAATTCTACAGTGTCAGGTTTTCACTCATAAAAATTCAGTCCAAATAATAAAAAAAAAGTCTGAAGATGTGTAAAATGTTCAGTTTGAAAATGGGAGGGGGAGAACAGCAATTAAAAATGTAAGAATAGAAGCTAATTATGAGCAATTCAGGCAGAGCTTTGTTTAGAAAATGTATCAGTATAAAATGGATAGGTGAATAGATTAGCGTTGATTGCAGTTTTTACATATAATAGTCTCTTTTTCATGAGTAATCATTAGCAATTATAATGTAGGCTTAAATCAGCTTGAGATGGGACTGCACTGTAATATGAATACTAAATAATTGTATGTTCTCAGACAGAAGAAGAAAATAACTTTGTGATTTGGTGTTTAAGTCCATAGTGCAAGTGTTTCCTTGGACTATGTGTCATTTGCTCTCTTTATTTCTGCTCCAAGTTCATTAATGTCACCATTGAATGCCAAGGTTTATGACACAAATGATTGTTACCTTGTGTTAGCTGGGAGTGGAAATTGCAATTATGCTTTTAAAGAAGTATAACTTCATGTAGTAATTACTGGCATTATTAATTGCTAAGAGGAAAAAAAAAAATTATCCAGGAGATCAAGTGGCTAAAAGTAATGGTGCAACACACCACATGGCTGTAACAGTGTAAATGTATTTGGAGATTGTGTGTACCAATTGATCAATGGCAATTTTCTCCCTGAGCCTTAAGATTCTGGGCATTAATAATTGTGCAGGGCTGCATGAGAAGACCTTGTTGAGGGTGCCTGCTAACACCTGTGGTATGGCTTCCTTGGTTGATAGTTGAGATTTTTAGGAATGCTATGAGCAGTAAACCACTTATCCTGATTTGCATCTGCTGTTCAGGATTCAATCTGTTTAGGATTGTGACCCTGTTATTTTTAGTTCTTAATCCTTTCCTGAAAAGTTCACATTTCTAAAGGGTACACACCTGACTGAGAATCAGTTAAGCAGTTCAAGTAAAAGCAGCCAAGCGGTCTGTGAGAATTACAGGCCCAGACTCTGTTTCCTGTTTTCCTGTTTTCGTTACAAATGTTGTGGGGTATTTTTGTTTGCTTTTTTTTAATGGAAATAACTTGGGATTTTTTTTCTGTTCAATTGCTAATTCCTTGTCCCATATCCTACCTCACTTACTGGCTAATTTTAATCAAACTGAACAGATGTGTAAAGGACTTCAAGAAGATAGGCTTCCATGAGCTTTGTGTAATTTGGTGGCTGAGTAAGGAAGAAATTAGAGCAGGCTGTATCTTTACTCTCTTAGCAAAGAGTAGGAGAGAAAAATGGTGGAAGGGGAAGGAGTATTGAGCAGAAAATTGTGGGATTAGGCATCAACAACCAGAAAAAAGAAAAGGCTACCAAAAAAAAAAAAAAAAAAGTCACTACAATGACTGACATCCAGGCTCAAAAATGGTTTTTGACTAGGAGGACAGGAGTCCTTGTTGTATTAGTCCACTCTGCTAATGTCATGTTGATGCTGTTTTAGCACATTTCTGGTTTCAAATTAGAATCAGCTTTTTATCCTGAGTTTTTAAGATTGTCTTGGATACAGGAAGCTGCTCAGCTTTTCTGTAGGCCCTAACAGAGTAATTAGATAGATGTAAGTACTGGAAGAAATCAGAATAGAAAATTTATATAAATCTCCAAGCTGATATCCAGAAATCTTCTAACTGCATGGACTTCTCAGAGGTGTATAGGTTTCAATGCCTTAAGAAACAAGAAATCCTCTCATAAATTAAAACAAAGCAGGTGCAGGTTCCCTGTTGGCTGGGACAGCCATCCCTGCCCTCTCTGCTTGGAGCAGGTTTTCCTGCTCCCAGAGGTGTCCCCCAGCATCCTTGTGCTGTGTCTGCATCTGTTCTTGTTGGCAGCACTGTAAAGACAAGTGAGCAAAGACAAGCTGCTCTTTCACTCTGATGGCTGGTGGAAAGGTTTGTCTTGATGACAAAATAAAGACAGAATTTTGAGCTTGGTCCTTCTGTGTTGAGTTGGGCTTTACAGGGTGTCTGATACCAAAACTGCAAGCACACCCTTTTCACAAGTTTAGACCTACAAATTTAAGTAACAGCTCTTGGGAGCATGTACTTATTTTGTAGAACTGTAGCCTGATATGGTTTTTTCTGCCTTCAAATTACATTAGGGGAAAAAATGAAGTTAAAGAATAAATAACCATAAGAAACAATACCAGGTATCAAAACAAATGGGAGGAAGAAACCCCAGTGAGACAGAAACCCCAGGGTCCCATGTGTGTGTGATCTGACCCTTCAAGTAGAGAAAGAAGGTTATTGCTTATTGTGCATGCAATCAGGTGTGTGTGTGCTTATCTTCCCTTTTGGAAGGGAAGTTGCCAGTCAATGCCTCCATGTTTTGGCTCTTTGGAGGTGTCTTTGCTATCTGTTTCCTCCCTGGGGAAGACTAACCTCTAGAAATATGGGAGAAGGGAGATGGTATACTGCAAAAAATCTGCATTTTAATGTTGGCTCTGCCCTGAGGAAATGCCCTGAAGGTATGAAAGCACTGCACACATTATACTTGGCCAGTCCAAAATGACTACCACCTCTCCTAACAAGGTCTCCTTTCACACAAGTCTTACAGGTTTCTATAAATAACTGTGGTTTTAATAGCCCAACCAACACTCTCAAAAAAATGTTTTGGGAAATGTGAAATTAATTGCCTTCTGTCCCCCTATTTAGAGATTTCTAGGACTATATTTTCCACATCCTTGTGAGAGGGACATGCTGTCATTCTTTACCCTGTAAGGGCTGATTTAGTCCCCATTTTTGCATCAACTCAGCTATTAGAAATGTGCTAATATCTGACTACAAAAAAAGTCATCAGTTTTTTGAGCTAAAACTTAAAGAAGTCCAAAACCACTTAAACTTTAAACAACCCTTATCTGAAGGCAAATGGTTTGCTCAAGTTTTCATTAGTCCTTTTTATACTTAAAAGTAACCCTTTTCTTTTGGTGATGCCTGAAATCTTATATTAGAAAGAATTGAAGTGGAGCAATTCATCCTTCCCTGGCATTGAATATTCCTCCTGACTGCAGTGATTCAGAAATTTGTGAATTATTCTGGTGTTTAAACTGCTGTGGCTGTAAATGTCCAAACATCTCGTGGATGAGCGCTTGAGGGAGGTGATATCAGGGTAGCCCCAGCTGCTGGCTGCTCTGGAGTTTCTGTGTATTTAATTGTGCTCCATGGTCACCTTTCCGAGCCTCTGCTGTCCTCATGGAATGAATGAGCTTTTGGAGTGCTTGGCTGGCTCTGTCCTGCCCTCTGTACCTGCCTGCTCCCACTGCCTGGCTGCTGGCAGATGTGTTCCAGCCCTGGAGAAACGGATCCAGGTGCCCTCAGTTGAGTCTGGCAGCTCCCCACTCTTCAGATACCCCACGGACACCAGAACAGGACTAGAGAAGTCAGGTGAAAGCTGCTGGGTTCAGACTGCTTGCAAAAAGCCATGGTGGCTCTGAGAGCTGCATCTTTTTAATGAATGAATTGAGTCACTGTGGGATTTGCAGTTAAAATTCTGAGTCTTTCCATTTGCTTTAAAGGAGTTTGTGTCCATTCTTAATTTTTTGGGGTTTTTTTGCACTGTGCACAAGTGCTTCAGCACTTGAAGCAAGGACTCTATGAAGTGAAAGAAACAAACTGGTACAGAGTGAGATGGAGTGAGATGAAGAAGAGCTTCCCCCCTTCCTTCCCCCAATGCCTGCATGTGATGTGAGCAATGCCACTCCCCACGCTCCCCGCAAGCAGCTCTACAGTCTGTGAGCAGCCATGGGAAGGCATTTAAGGATGAAAGAATGATAGATCAGGTGCTGAAGGAGAGGTTAAAATGTCTGTTAGCCTCGAGTCAGATAATAGTGTATATGTTAGGGATAAACAGATGCACAGCTGTCCTTAATCTTTCGTCATTCTGTTTATATACAGAAATAAATGTGTTTCCTCAAATGTAAAGTTACTGTACTCATTTAAACAAACATTATGTGTGTATGGGAAACCTCAGCCTTTATCTAGTCCATAAAGGCAACAGATACTTCATTTTCTCCTACTATAGACGAGCTTCTGGAAGAATGATCTCTTAGCCTTCCTTTAAGATTTTGTGCTGTCCCTTGAGTAACCTTATGAAGAGCTGAAACAAATGGAAATTCCTGTGTGAGCAAATAGCAATATGGGGATTAAACAGAATTCATGTAATTTCCCCAGTAATAGATTGCCATTAAGGAATGTGAGTAACAAGGCAAGCTCTCTGCCTGCACTGCAACAAGGAAGTTGTGCCTGCCCTGACCCTCCAGTGTTTTTTCACCAGGGGGTTGAATTTCAATTTCCATATATGATTGAGGTTTTTGACAGCTGGTATTTCTGTAGTGCTGGATCTAAACACCTCTGAGAGTGCTCTAGTTTACACCCCTGCTGTACATGCTTGCAGAGAGGTTGGGGTTTTTTTGTGCTTGAATTCCCTTCTCCTCCACATCTGGCTTGTCTGTGTTGAACCGATAAGATATCAGCATATCTAAGCCAGGAGCACGTGAATGATCTCTTCTTGCTCTGTTCTTCCCCTCCCGTGATTTGTAAGTGTTAAAGCACTCATCTGTTCTGGCAGTTAATGTATGCAGCCTCTCAATAGCTAATATCCTGTCATAGGCAGCGCAAACCGGCTTCATCTGGTTCACCGCTTTAGCGAGTAGTTGAGAAAATATAGGTGAAATGAAGAACTCAGCTCCTGGCTGAGAGACTGGCGCCTGCCCTGCTGCAGAGTGAAACGGGGAGACTGCACCGAAGACTGCTGCTAGCACAGCTCTGCCCTTTGTTGCTCACAACAATCTGGCTGTAGCTCTTTGTCCCACTCTGCAGCTCTGAGGTCTCTTACTTTGTGGTGTGAGCGCCTCTGTTTGAGGATTTAAAATGCAGATGCATAAAATCTGCAATGAATTGTAACTTGGCAGAGATTGTGTCTGCAGAATCCATCATCCTATATTTTTGGAAGTCTGATTAGTTTGCTTTGGTAATAAAAAATAAATAAATTAGTCATTCGGACTCCAAATGCTTTTCTGCCCTGATAGGCTGAGGAAGGAGTTAATAAAAAACAATTCAAAACCCAGGCTCCCCCAGAGCCTGAACAAAATCTCTTGCACCTACAGACAATCTGGCAGAATTAAGCTCTGTCATTTTACTGTCAGCTGTGCCTTTTCCTCTGCGTTCCCCTTAACGTTTTCACAACTTTCCCACCCACATCACCCTGTGCTTTAACAATACAAAGAAGAAGTGAGTGCAAACCCAGATGAACCTATGTTTTAAAGTTCAGAATCCCACTTTGATCTTGTCATCTCCAGGGTTTTGTTTAATGATGAGCTCTAAATTACAGATTTTCTTATGGGTTCAGTGGGAACTGGAAGTGACTGGAACTGGAAGTGACTTGTAATGCATTTCTTGGCTCCCCTGGAAAAAGCAGTAGGAAGAGTGCTTTTGGGAATCACTGTTAGATACAGCTCTTGCTGTGCCAGTCAGTGACTTTTTTTGGGGAGATGGATGGTGGAAATCTCCAGAAATACTGTGCAGCAAAGCCAGAGTAAGACTCTTTACCTCTTTAGGGGGCCAGATAGGATTTTAAAACTTAGGAGATGGAAACAAGGCCAGAGGCTCAAGGGATGGTGACCTCTCTGAATAGATTTCTTCCATTAGGAGGGATTTTTGCAATATCTGGAGAAGCTCAGAGCATCTCAGCTGTGTGTATCTCCAGCCTTTGGAAGTCAGCAGAGGAAAGCCCTAAGGCTGTGACAATGCTATTTCTTTTTTGACTTAAATTCTGTTCAATCTCGTCTCAGATGTATGATGGTGATAATCTTAACTTCCTTTCTGTTGCTTCTTTTTATACAATAAAAATGTTGGCATCAGACCTATCTTCAGTAGTAAAAGCCAGAATCTGTGACACTGCCAGAGTGTCAGAGCGGGCTGCTTAGGGATTGAATGCCTGGGGGAGTTCACAGGGCCAATAACAGGGATGGATGTATCACAGACCTGCCTCCTGACTCCTCACAGATCATTCTGGGGGAAGTTATTTCAGAGCTTGTGTGCCCTATAGCCGTGATTCTGGAGCTTTTGATTGTTAATAATACTTTGTAGCCACCATCTGAAAAGTAATATCTCTTGCTCCCAGAGTCTGATCTCACTGAGGCAGTCGCCCTGGCAGACCCACTTGGTTCTTGTACCCATGGAGATAAGCCAGATGTTCTTTGCTGTCTCAAGGAGTTAAATTGAGTCACCTTGCCTCCTGGAGCTTACTTAATTTTTGTGTTTCTTTTTTTGTTTTCTGCCTAGGATAATAGTTGCTTGCTGCTGCCAACAGCTCAGTTTAGTCTTGTGGAATCATGGTAAATATGCAATGTGATAGACCTTTGTTTGTAATCAGCTGCCTTTTGCTACATGGTACCCCAGTGTGCTGAGCACACACTTGAAGGTAGGATAAAGATGACATACCTTTATCTGAAGTTGAATTCCCCAGCTTGACTGAGTGTCATAGTGCCTTGTAAATAACATCTGAATAATGTTTTGGAGTTGAACCCACAAACAAGGTTCCATTTTGTGTACTTGTGTTTTCTGTAAATCTAAGATTTTTTTTCACTGATCTCCTTTTAATGCTCACTCTTCCTCACTAGTGTTTTGCTTAGGGAGTGTTCTCTCAGCATGAATTTCATAAAATAATGCACCCAGCAAACCAACTGGTCTGGCAGTTGTCTGAGTCTTGTTCTACAGAAGGCTTGATGAGGCCTGTAATATTTTCTGAGCTACAGGAATAGCCTACAGATTATAGAAATGAAGATATATCAATATAAATCAGTGATCAGTAAAATAATTTCCTTGCTGGTAACTTTAATCTTGAGCAATACTTTCAACAGGGTGGTTACTTTAAAAAATGATGTGCTCACTTGTGAAAGTGAGCAGCTCTTCAGTGGAAAGCTCCCAGAGAGACATGGTTCTCAGCCTTTGAAATCTCTGCCACTTCATTCTGCTGCAGCTCCTTTGTGTGCTTGGCCATGCTGCATACCAAAGGTCCTCACACCTCTCTTGTGTAAAGGCACACCTCGGAGCTAGGGGAGGTGGCTGCTTTCAAGTTGACAGTGAGGAGCACTTTGTTCTCTATAGAAACTCTTAGAGAAGCCTGGTTATGTATTTAACTTTCTCTTTATGTTTAGTCACAATGTGCAATTTTAAGAACTTTTATTACCAAAAAGTTCTCTTTGTAGCAGGGAGAAATGGGATTATAGACTGCTGGTGATTTTTCTACCTGTGTTCTGTGGCTGCTGTTGGCTTAGAGTGCAGTAAATGTAAGCTGAATTGAGCTGCCAACCCCTATCAGGTTGACTATCAACCCCCTATCTTCATGTGGTAACTAAGCTTGAAATCTAAACAAAGTGTTATAGGTCACTCTTTGGTCATTTTCTGATATCACCCATCATTTCATAATTGTATTGTGATGATGGTAGAGAGGGTGAGGGGAAAACAGAACAGTGGAGCTTCTGCTTCACTGTAACTAAAAGCTTTTATATTTGTTGAATGCTCTTTTCAGTTTGCTAAATACTTGTGCTTCTTTGGTTGGCTGATATAGGACACATGGCAGGATGAATTTGGTGATCTGGGTTTGTGTTAACTTTTGGGGTCTCCTGAGAGACAGCATTATCACAGAAAACAAACATTGGAATCAAGTGGTCACTGCTGTTGAGTTTTCCTCACTCGACAGTGCATGTTCTGGCCTGAAATGCAATTTCTGACCACAACTTTGCTTATTCTTCTCACTCACTAAACAACTACAGTACCTTCCTTATGCGTGGCTCCTACAGCTCTCCTGACAAAAACGTGGAGAATACTTGTAGGCAGGCATAACCTCTTTCCATTAAAGGATTTTTTGGGGGGGAAATGTAATTAAACCAGTGTTCATAGGGTGGTGTAGCTATTTAGGAATTATTAGACATTGATGCTGGGTGCTGGCTAAGCAGGCAGATGCATTCACCCCAATGGTTTTTCTGTCACCATCTGATTCAGAGGAGCTGTTGTTGTCTCTCAAAGGTGGAATCTTAAGTTCTGCTGATGGAATATGTGCTGGGCATTTCTTTCTTTCTTTCACAGGCTTCCTGAGGTGTGAAAAGCTGTAAAGGTTTCTCACACAGGTAGTCCTTTCTGTTGATTTGTCCTGCTGCACTCAGGTGGCCACACATGAGAATCTGCAGTGAGGAGGCAGATACTGAGGTCCTCGCTGCAGGTTACAAAAGGAGAATGTGGAACAGAGCAAATGGGCACTGCTCTGTGGAACAAACACATCTTGCTCTGTGAAGTGCCCACGGCACACGGTGGGAGTGGGGAGCTGGCCACTGTGCTCAGTGTGCCCATGGCTTTCTGTGCTCCCCTCCTAGTCACAGGGATTGTGCCTAGAAAGACGAATCTGTGTGCTCAGGAGGAGACTTGTAAACCCCCTTGGTTGTGATAGGCAGTATTTGTGGTTTTATGACTTTCTTTAAAATCCATATTCCTTACAGAACAAAGGAACTGGGTTGGTCAGGTGGAGCTTGTGGGGAGGAACGTGCTTCTTCAAGGGAGCAGCTGGAAAAATGCAGCTTTTCAGAAGCCCTCAGGCAGGGCAAGGAATGGGAAAGACATAGCTGGAGCCAGAAGCCTGGAATATGGTAGTGAGGGTAGAGTATGGACCAGTCAGCCAGACTTCAGGGGATATTGCATTGTGTGTTCTGCTGCAGTTCAGTCACCCGCTTAACCAAAACCAGACCTGGAATTAAGAGCCTGCCTTGAGGAACTGAACACGTGGAGAGAGATCTGCTAAAAGCCCTTAAAACACTTCTGTTGTGCTTTGCTCAGTCAAATGAATTTAAAGGAATGCTTGTGTTCTATGTGGATGGTCAAGTGTTTTTAAAAGATTAAAATGTAAGTGTTGTCATCTTTGGAACATAGATACAACTTCTAGTTTAGTTGCCCGTATTTAAGTAGCCCACATTCATTTGCAAGGTCAGATTGTTGGGGATTTCTGTTCCAGGCTAGAGCTTTTAAAACTTCTGGACTTTCCTATGCTTCTTTGCTTTTTGTTTTTTGGGGTTTTTTGTGTGTGTGCTTGTTCTCTAAAATGAAATTATACAGAGCTGGAGTCCTCAGTTTCTCTCACCTGAATCAGCTGTATCAAACTGCTGCAGTAACACACTGAAGGAGGGGAGAGAGTTTGTACTTGCATCTCTTTTGTTGGGTCCTCAGAGATGGCTGCTCTGCTCTGGGTGCAGCTGAATTTCATAACACAAGCTGAATGCAAAGGCCAATGCTACAGTCCACAAACAAAACAAGAAGCAGAACGTGGAATTTGTTTGCAGGAATTTTAAAGAGTCAATGAATAAGACTTAATAGAAGCAATTTTTTCCAGACCTTTCTATGTGCAAATGTTTTTGTTGAATTCCTGCAGAGCACTTACATATGTCATAGCTTGTGACCCTGTGATGTAAAACACTTTGATTCCCTCCAGAGGAAGTGGTCTCGTTAGGAGTCGGACCAAGCATAGATGAAAACATAATAATTCCCAGAGTCTGACTCCAGCTGTTGCTTAGTTAAAAGCTACTTTTCTGGCATTATAAAAGTAACAAAGCAAGACAAAGAAAACGAGAAATCCAGGACATTCAAATGTGACTGAGTTACTCTTTCATTTGAAAAAAGTATTTTTTAATTGAACGTGAATGTTTCTTACTTTTAAAATACATTTTTCATTAAGGTTTTTTTCCCTATAAGAGAAAATCTCATTTCCCATTTCAGCCTGACAGATTTGAAACGTGATTTCCTGGTCAAACTACCTCTCCCCTGACTCCGCTGAAATCACAGGCATTTTTTCATGGTAACTACAGAATTTATCTCCTGAAACATATTCATTGTTTAAGGCTTAAATGCTGGTGGTGCTTAGGAAAGCAGCATTTGGGTTTTGTGGAAGTTAGGTCTTAAATATCAGCCCCTAAGAATTTTTGTAATTACTGCTGGGCTAAGGAGTTTGACGGGACAGAGAGGGTGCTCTCACCCTGCACGGGAGCCTCCTGCGTCTCTCCTCTCGTGCTCTGAAATCACTGAGTGTCTGAGCAAAAGACAAATCTCCTGCGTTATTTAAAGTTCATCTTGTATGTCCTAAACATCCCTTCCTGGACTTTCAAAGTTGTAAAAATAGACATCAAGGCAAAACAGGAGCAGATTTGAAGTGGAACAAGGATTTAAAGCTGCTTTTTAGATGTTGGACCAAGTTGCTGCTTGATGATTTAACCATCTCATCTGTGTTAGTCCTTGTGCCTTGCCTGTGACCCGGAGGAGCAGTGAGGGAGCCTTCAGCCTGTGGTGGAAGTCATTGTGTGATTATCTCTGCTCCTTGCTTTGCAAAAAGCCTTCCCCAAGTGATGTGATGGAGTGGGAGGAAATTTCAGTTTTAACTGAGGCCACTGCCTGAGCTTTTCGTACTCCTCATGTGTGACTCCTCATGTTCCCATGGTTTGCAGAACTGGGTCCCACCAGCTCTCAGGCACCTCTTGGACTTTCTAGACTGTTGCCTGCCCCTCAGACACACTATCAGAGTGTCCTTTCTTCAGAGGCATTCTTCTGAGCAAAATGAAGGAAGGAATCATTATCAAACTACCCCAGGAATATTTGAGGCAGAGAATTGTAGAATAATTCCTCTAGAAAAATAGATGATGTGAAAAGGAGGAAAAAACACAATCAATTTTTTTTTTTTTTTTTTTTTTTCTTCAGTTGGGTATTTCCAAAATACTATCTCCATTTTTCCAGCAGTTCAAGAGGATGGTCAGCCCCTGTGGCTTTGGGTAAGGGATGCACGTTGCTGCATTGCCACCTGATGGTGAGGCAGATATCAGTGGTGCCACACCCGAGGCTGTGTTTTGGCAGCGGCAGGAGGGAACTGAACAAAAATGGCCAGAAAAGCACTTGTTACCGGTGATTGGGTCATAAGTAATAAAGTAAGGGCTCCCTACTTTTGGAAGGCACTTGTTGGTCTTCCAAAATCAATACCAGAGGGAATGAGATGGTCATCACTGATTATCTACTTGAATGTTTTAATTTGAACTCTTTAGTCCTTCTGGGTTTGAATTTCATGCAGAACAACTGATTTTGCAACAGCTAACTTGAGGGAATCAGTGCATCCTTCATCTATAAATGCCTGGCTGGGGTACCTCCAACTTCATGTTTTCTGTAAAAATGCAGACAGAAGAGGATAGCATAATAGGCTAAGATATTTCTAATGCTGTATTCCCATAAACATATTTTAAAAAATTATAAACTGCCCATATACTTGAAATATGTTTAGCTGAAAGGGGCATTTGCTTTAGTAGTACATTTCTAAATTAAATGTATTCTGCATTTAAAGACCTAGAATCAAACATTGAGCATCATCTACCACTGAAAGTATATTTTGACATTTCTACAGCTTGCAAGCACACGCTTCACAGGTACTGGAAAATTATGTAAATGCACAGAGCCCTTTGGCTGATTTTCTGCTTGTTGAAGTATTTGCTGTGAGTGTATATTATACCTGTCAGGTGCTCATGGTAATGACCATTCAGAGGTGCTCAGAGGTTTCAGTGGTAGGATTAGTGTTACCAACCCCCAAAAGGACAAATTCTAAGATTCATCCTGAGTTTTATGCTTACAAAATTGCGTGTATCTTTTGTGCCTTCTGGTAATTATTTTTTGGATACTGCATGAAGCTGCTCCTGTCAGGGCTGAGGAGACAAGTCTGGGCCTGAGGCACAGCATTTTGGTGCTTTACTGGAGGAAACTCCACCTTCCCTGCTCTTTCCTGCTGTGGTGGGCAAGAAGGGTCCAAACAGAGAGGGAGAGGGATGTATTATTCACATAATATGTCTAAAGTTTGCATAGAGTTTGTGTGCAGTGTCTCTCCCTTCTGGAGAATCAGAACAACCTCTTCACAATTAAAAGTAGTGTGGGAGAAAATCAAGTCTGCATCAGAGAGATCTTTGCTAAATAAACTTCAAGACACCTCAGCTTGCTATGGCTTGGCACAGGGCTGATATTGTATTTTGCCAACAAAATACAGCTTCTTGTGTCTAAGCACTCTTGCCCTAATTTTGAGGGTAGTATTGTCGTATATTTTTCTCTCTTAAATACAAAATCTACATAGTTAAATTAAGAGGATTTAATCATAATTTTGAGTGCAGCCAAGGTGTTTCCTTCTAGCTTCATTGTAGTTCTACTATTTGAAGTGTAATATGGTGGATTCTAGGTTTGTTTTAACGCTTATATTAAGATACATTGTATGATAATTTCTTGCATGGAAGATACGTATATTCAAATATACTGTTGGAAAAAAAGAACTTGTTTTCTGGAAGCAAAAGGCTGTGCACAGCCTCAGATTTAAGCAGCTTTTTCTCAGTTTGATAATGGGATTTCTTTTGGAACAAAAAGACTGTTTTTGGAGGTGATACTATTCCCACTGCAAGGCAGACAATTAAGTAAAATCCAGGGTTGTAATTCCAGAGCACTGCATTGCTCAGGTTTTTGTCCAGGCAATTCAAATTTTCTTCTGTGTATTGTACATGGATCACGATTTATACATTAAAAAAGTGTTTTCTTGCAGTTGCTTATCAGACTAGGCAGATGCTACTGCACAAAGAATGTAGTGCTATTGTTTTGTCACACAGATACTCTACTGTATAGAACTGTATTTCTTTTCTGTCTGCAGTGCATTTATTATCATCACTGAAAGATTGTTAACATAAGGTAAATACCACATTTACCGGAAGGCTAAAGGCAAATTTAGATTTTATTAAAAGGAGCCTTCTTGGCTATCAGCTGTGCAGTAGAGGAATTTCAATGCATAACCTGCAGGGCAGATATCCTGCTCTAAAATAGACTTTTTCTTACTTCCATACTGAGAAGGATCTCATTCCCAAGCGAATGACTTGTCCTTGAACATGAACCAAAGGGTAGAAGTTGCATGTTTTGGCAGAATCCAGACACAGGTTGCAAATTCCCATTTAAAATAAGAAGTCTGCTTCTGCGAGGGATTTGGAGTATTTGTAAAGCCTTAGAGGACAGTTGGCTTGGTTGCTATGTTTTTTTAAATATAGCAGAGTATTTTTCCTTTCCTTAGAAGAAAAGGTACATACCAATGAAAAAGATATCGGTGGGAGTGTGTTTTTCCTGGGGATAAAAAAAAAAAAAGAGTATTTTTCCCTACCTCCCACCGTGCCCTAACTTTTTAACCAAGGAATCCCAGAAAGGACACTTCTAAGGATCTGAAATACAACAGCTTTGTTGCACTGAGAGGTTTTTTTTTTTTTTTTTTGACAGCCCTCGTGCTGTATGAGTAAGATTGGAGATTGACAAGGCAGGAAAATCCTGGCCGAGTGCCCAATCACTCTCCCCAAAGTTGCTGGTGAATCTAGTTACTTTCAACTAATGCTTGAAAGGGAGTATTCAGATATTTTTCTTAGGCAAAATGCATCTCTGCTGTAAATTAAAGACACTTACAGGTGGCTGGTGGTCTGTGTGTGCTCCTGATCAGCAAGAAGTTTTGAGGATGTGGGGTTTGGAGCTAGAAAGGTGGTGGCCTGGGAAATCAGTGCCTTGTGCACTCTAGCAGCAGCATGGTCTAACACTGTGTAAGGTGAAAACTGCACATGGGGATGGATAGCAATTACTGTCACAGATAAAAAATGATCCATGGAAATAAGCATGCATAAATCCACTCTGGGGAGTGAAGCCAATTATCATCTCTGAAAAGCTAAAAGCCCTGAGCACTTGAGGGAAAAGCTCTCTCCAGTAGCTGTTGTACAAGGTTCTGTATCCTTCATGAGACCTCCTAAAAGCACGGCCTTGATGGGCCACCCGTACCTGTGTCTATAGCTTGTAATTTAACCTCATTGAGAGCTTTGTGGAAGCTGGTGTGACAAAACAGCAGATTCATTTTTGCCTTCCACTGGAAATCATACCTGTGCTACAGCTGGTTTAGTAATCGTGCCTGCAGAGTGTGTGTGTAGTGACAACAGAAGTGTCTACCTTTTTGAGAATTATTAGTTGTGGGGGTTGCTTTGTTTTGTTTTGTGGTTTTTTTTGTTTTTTTTTTTTTTTTAATTTTACATTTGATTTTACATTTTCCCCCTCTCTGATGTCTGTGAGTGGAGAAAGAAGTTGCCAGGTTGCAATGGACCCAGACTTGCCTGAGCACTGGGAACACAAGGTGCTCCCACATCCCTCCCCAGGAAGGATTAGGTGCCCAGGGAGGGGCTGCTGGAAAATCTATTTGGTAGAAAGGGTTTGTGGTAGACGTACCCTGTTTGGGTTTTGCAAATGCCTTGACTAGACCTTGCTGAGCTGAGGTGCCAAAAATGGGCAGGAGCAGCCAGTTCTGCTCGTGGAAGGAACATGCTGCTGCTTCAGACGGGTACAGAGCATTTCTGTGAGGGATGAGCTGCAAAGCTTTAACATGCCTACTGCTGCTCTTTGACAGAGAAGAACTACCCAGGGGATGAGGTTCAGACAATTATCTGCATTTGAGATGTTTAAATAAAACCATGAGAAGTGTGGGGTAATTTCCTTTTCAGTGAGTCTGAAACTAAAATAATTTACAGCTTTTAATTTTTATTTCTTAGATAGCTGCCAAAGCCTTGATGCTGTTGTGTTATACATTAAAAAAAAAAATCTGTAGAGGAGTTTGTGTAAATGGGCTTATTTTTTCCTTTTGTTTTATTACTTGTGTTTTACACAAGGTATGCACAGAAATATGCTCTTTTTAATGAAATATTAGTGATTTCCCACTGTGGAAAAGACTGGCTTATCTGAGTCTGTCACACTTGCCTGATATAAATTGATTAAATATTCATTTGCTAATTTCAAATCCTATGGCTCTGTGAGCACACTGAACAGCCTGCAGAGGTCACAGCCATTGCTGCTGGAGCAGGAGCATCCAGGGGAGAGGGGAAAGAACTGGTGTCCATCTGGCACAAACCCCCCCAGGGGCACCTTTTGTGCTCCTCTGTGACATGTCCTGAGCTCTGCTCTGGGGCTTCTGCCCTGCTTGTTCTGCCCAGCTACAGCTGCCCTGCTGTGCAGCCCCCCCAGGCATCCCCCAGGAAATGGGTCCTGTTCTTCCCTGCTCCCACTCCCCTCCCAGACACAGACCCAGACCCTTGGCCTCAGTGGTGAGGGATCTTTCCATCTCCCCTGTCCCCAGGCATGATCTCCCCACAGGCTGCCCAGGCTCTGGCTGTGCTTTTGAACAATTGCTGCTCTGGCACCAGTTAATTCCTTGTACTGAACTGCAGTGCACATCTTTGGGAATGAGACCTGTGTGAAAAACTGGTAGCTCTGCCAGGAAAATGGGCTTGCAATTAGATTTCAACTACACAGGGAAAGGAGACAATAGCATTTTCTTCTCTTTATTCAGCCTGATTCCTTTTAAAACCATATTAAAATGCATCTGAAGTGCCAGCCATTATAAAAATCTGAGATACCAAGCAAATGAGGTAAGTAAAATTAGTGGCAATTGTGCTCAGACTACGTTCTACTGAGAAATATTAGCAAGATGGCTCCCTGGAGACAGCCTGGCTTCTAGAGGAAGCACTGAGACTGTTGTAGTGAGCTGAGGAGGTCTCATGACTTAGTTATAAGACATCAGATTTTTATTTTAACACTTACATTATCAGAATTTCATTATTTTGTCTGCCACTTCAGGTATTGTCTTAAGGCTCTCTCTTGCTGCTGATTTTTGCTCAGTCCTACCTGAAAAGTGAGCCTGAATTTTTATAGGTGTGGTGCAGAAGCATTGCTCTGCATTGGGCACTGTCAGGGAACATTGCTCTCATAATGGAACCAAACCAAAAAACCTTGTCCAAGTAGGTCCCAAAAATTGGTAAATCAGGGCACAAATATGCATTTCATTGAAACAAGGGAGGTTTGGTGCTTTGGGGGAGTTAAGAACTACATTCAGCATCTTTCTGCTGTCTAATGTAGATAAGTATTGATATATCTTGGGGAAGAGTTTGTGAGTTCTGTTTTTTGTATCTCAATTAAAATACACAGGATTTTAAAAATTGCATGATGAATAACTTGTACCTGTCCGTTCTTTTTAGATTCTTGAATTAAAATGCTATTTCAAGACAGGCACATATTGGTGGGTGCCAGTAAGCAAAGATTAGGCAGTGAGAGCTGTGGTGTTCTTAAGGTGTCTGAGCGGTGCTAGAGGGAACCACAGGGGCACGAAGGGTGATGAGAGGATTGGTGACCAGGGATGGCTCTGAGGACATTGCTCCTCGACTTGGTCAGCAGTTTCTGACTGCCCTGAGCTTGGCTTTTTGTGCCTGTTCCTGCATTTTGGAGTACAGGCTCTCCAGATGCTTGTATAGGGGAGAGGTTTTGGTAGGGGAATGGGTTAAAGACCTGAAAATAAAATTATGCATCTGTCTCTTGCCTCATTCCCTTTGCATAGCTTCCAATTTCTGGGAAACCTGTAGAGTTTTAATATTCTCAGAGTGCAAATAGAGCTCATATTGGTGTTGAAAAGCTGCTGGGAAAACACATAGCTGGACAAGCACATGTGTAGTATGATTGCCTAAGACTTATTTCTTGTGGGGGATTAGACAGAAAAATCTACTTTGGTCAGAAGCTTTCATATAAGGAATGCTGTGCCTGCTCATCATGTATGCATGAAACTTCATTTAGCATTAACTAACATCAAAGGGGACAGTAGTTTCCCATAATATTAGTTATGGGGTGCAACTCTTGTTTCCAGGTTTTTAAAGAAGGAAAGCATTTGTGGAAATTTCTGGGTTATATAAATAAAAAGATGGTGAATGTTGTGGAGTTCTTGTTTAGTATTTGTGCTCAGCAGTGTCTGATGGTCATTTTCACAAGGTCTGGTTATCTCTTAAAGTAATAAACTGGGCTGGTATTTTTAAAGAATGAATTTTTGTATGTAGCATTCAGGTACAATGGACTGGTCAGGTGTGAGACAGGGGTTTTTTATCTCCTAAGTGTGAGGTTTTATAATATGAGCTGGGCCGTGCTTGCAGAGAATTCATCAGTCTGTGGCTGAGGTCAAGAGAAACAAATGCTGAGTGACTGAATTTTCTGAGCTTGTGAGTTAACAGACACGGTGCTTTGATTGACTTCAAACTGTTCATAAAGTATTGTACATGGAAAAATCCTCTGTTTGAAGAGTGCTGCCAAGATGTGACTATAATGTGATTTTCTCCTCCATCCTTTTTACAATGTGCAGTAAATAATGGTAAAGGACATTGTGCCTTGAAAGCACAGAGATGAGCAATTAGGATAGGCGCTGATTTTTGAATTACAGGAACTTCAACCCTGTTCACTAATGAATTGTTACAGCCAAATTTGTCCATGCTGACACTGTTGGAACCAGAGAGTTTCTAGTAGTTACTGTGTGGGTTGCTGGTTTCAACAGAGTAGCAACCATGAGCATTAGATAACCTCTATTGAATGATGGATTGGTGTATAACTGTAATGCTTCACCAATCAATCTCCCACTGATCCTGCCTCCCTGGATCAATGCTGTTGTGAGAAAATTGAAGAGGCTGCCATTATTTATACAGCAGAATTGACCATCTCATAGAAATATTTTCACTGCTTCTTAAATGTAGAGTGTTTCCATCAGGATTCCTGCAGACTTTACCAACACTCAAATAGCTTGTGTGACCTACCATCTAGTACAGGAAATGCTGCTAATCACAGCCTTTATGCCACACCATTCTGCTGGGCCTTCACTGCCTGTGTCTTTCCTTCTGGTTGTCTAGATTTAGTAGATAAACTGGAAATTATGTAATTTGAAATTAATAATCTGAGTCTTGGTAGAAGAAAAGGAGATAACTTAGTCTAAATAGATTTTATTGAGTTCACATGCTTTCTGATCATGTTGCAGAATTCTGATATTGATTATTTGCTAAATTGATAGCTTTCTTGCAGGCACATTGCTAAATTTTCTTAATGTGCCTAATCCATCCATACATAACCACTTATTAAAATGAGGGTCTTCTTTCCCCATGTGTCTGAACTTGCTGTCAGCAAAATCCTGCTGCAGGGATGAATGGATTTTCAGGATTGATGTGTTTGTCAGAAGAACCTGACTTGAAAGCAACAATTCTTGGGTCAAAAACATTCTAAAGTCTTGCTGCTTTGTACAAGATCAAAAATGGTTAGTGCCAGTGAAAACTGAATGTGCCTGAGTTTCCTATGGCCTTATGGAGCCAAGTGCTCACAAGTACCCTTTTGCCCCATGCCTGCATCACTTCCTACATTAGGATTTCTGAGTACATCTTGCAAGTAACTTATATCATAGGAAAAATAAACTTTGAGAAACACAGCCATTAATTCTAGCCAGACCAGTTTAAATGCCTTAAACTAACACAATTATTTCTTGACAAGTAGTGCTCAGTTGTGTGTTCTTGGGCAAACAATGCTTCAGCCAGCTCTCTCTCCATTGCTGATTGCAAAACACAATCAACAGCACTCTTCACCATGAGACCTTTGCTGAGACAGGAGTTTCTTTCAAATTAAAGCACAGAATTACCCAATCGTTATAAAAAAAAAATACCCTTATAAAAATTATAAGTAAATGAGATTGTTTTATTAGTTTCTAAGTTGAAACCAAGAATACTAGAAAATTTCTTTGTATTGCTGAGTGTGGCCTGTGCTATAATTGGGAAATCTGTTCATTTGAAGGGACAAGTGCATTTTCTGTTTTTTAAATTCACTCTACTGTTTGAGCAGCAAATTGTTATTAGCAACTTCTACAAATTGGCTGTATCCAAAACATTTGCATTAGAGCAGGAAGAGGGAACCTTTCCTTTGTTCACAATTAGAAAAACTTTTGAAACATATTGGTTGTTTGGCTAAAAATTGTACTAATTCCAGAGAGATTTAGAAAAATTTCTGTTTCCTTATCCCACCACTTAAAAATCAAGAAAATTGTCAAGAAAAATAATTTTCTGAGAGCATTTTTGTGCAATTTTTTCTTAGGCTGCAGGAATCCATAATCTTGTTGCTATTTCAGATTTTTCTGGTAGGGTGAACAGATCGAAGAGCAGAGGTGATACAGCCAAATCAATAATTTTGCAATGTGCAAGTTATGGATGCATCTAACTGAACTCATTGTTACATCGCATCACTTTCAGAGTCAAGATCTTTCTTTATTTCATTGCAGGTGTTCATTTAGGGGGGTTCTGTGAGGTTGTTTGAGACCTCTGAAAGAGCCTTTGTTTAACATGTCAATTCATGTATTGTTTTAGTATAAACTGCAAAATTAATTTCTCAGCCTTTTCCCTTCTCAGGCAGCATTGTTGACTCCCAAAGCATGGATGCATAGGGCAAATTTTGACTGAGACTGAACTGGTGATGGTCTATCTCAGTGACACAGTAACATTGTCCTTTTCCTTCTGTGCTACTTTCTGTTCAAATTAAAAGGAATTTTCTGATCAGCCTTAAAGACAATGTTGTCAAGGACTTGTATTAATTTTTGGGTATGGAGACTAATTTTTATCTTAGTCACATTTTACCTTTAAAAATGCATAAAATTTCTCTACTCTGTTTCCATTTCCCATCTACCAGTGCTTTCACAGGTAGGCACTTTTTTATGCACTTGTGCAGAAATCTCCTGTTCTATAATTAACATCTACAAGCTATTTGATATTCATAGAGTAAAATATTTGTTTATTAGTTCAGCAAATATATATTAATGAATTTTGAATCATTACCTGGAAAGTATGTCTCCATTGGTTATTGATTTAACTGGAAATTAATCTCACAGGTCATCCAGAGTAAAACCAATTTCTTGCAGTGATAAGAAACCTACATTTATGTTTCAAATATTAGATATCTGAAAAGTCTTCTTGTGTGTTTAGCTAATAACGTTGTGTATGAGCTGCTTGCAGTCAATGCAAGTGTGAGACAGGCTGTCAGCAATTAGTATGCACTGCCAGACTTTGATTATACCAGCTCTTTGACCTATTTTTAACAGAAACTAGGGCAGTCCTTTGGATTGCCTTTCCCTGTCCCTGGACACCCTGCTGTGTTATGTGCTTCATATTTGACATTATAACATTCAGCTGCAGTGCCAAACTGCAGAATACCCCTTGGGGGTTTTCATTGAAACAGATGTAACAGATGTCTGCCCACTCTGAAGAGCACAGTGGTTTCTGATAGCAGTCACAGAGCAAATCCTTATTCTGCATTGTTTAGTAAAGATTGCTTTAGTCCACAGCACCTTTTGGAGCATACTGAGTTGAAGGTTATTTAGGAAATAATTTTCAGACTGATCTGGAAGATCCTCTCTGCCCCCACCTTGTTCATTTGCATCCCTGGCTCAGGTTATGGCTAATGACTTAATAGCCATTAGTATTTACTGTTAAACTATTGGACATGTGCACTCCATGGTGGACACATACTGGGGGTTAAAAAAATATCTCAAAGCTACTGTCAGGAAATGCAGCAATGCATGGCTTTGCTAGGAATACATTTTAAGGTGCTTTAAAACAATTGCAGCACTGCAGATTTCAAATGCTTCAGGACAAGACCAAAACCTTTTTCTCTGCTCTATTTCAAGCAGTTTCCTAATGTCTTGCTGTACCTTTGGGGAACTGGGAGTGAGTGAGTGGCAGTTTCTGCAGGAGCCAAACAGGCAGATGAACTGAACCATGCTGAAAGAGGGGAAGTGAGAGGTTGGCTGCGGATGTGAGAGTGGGCAGAGGAAGAGGAGGAGGAAAAGCAGCAAGAGCTGAGAACTCTGCCTAAGCAGGGACGTGTGGAACAGATGCTTGGGGCTAGTGGATATTTGCTTCATAAAGAGTTGAATACTGAAGTGAAGGGCAAGTGGAATGTGGGAGGAACAGAAGGCTTGGCTAGCAGAAACGAAATCACCTGTTTGCCTGCATTTCTTTGTGCTGTTCAGAAAAATCCATAGACAGTCTATACAGAGGGATTGTGTGACTGATCCTCCAGTGAGTTTTCACCTCTGTCAATCCCTAATCCTCAGGAGTTGGCCTCCTTTCCTGTTTCAACCTTTGGGAATTGAGACTGATGGATGCCATCCACCCCTCCTTGTGTGTGTTGCTCCTGTCAGAAGCCATCAGCTACTCTGGTGGTGGAATGCTGTCCTAGATGATGCTGCATCTTTCCTTTGCTTTCATCCTCCCTGTACCACCTCCTTCTATTAACTGAAACATTTTAGCATCTGTTTTTAGGTGGGGTAGGGAATTGATTACTAATTAAAATATTTCCAAACCTATCTATAATTTAAATGTAAAGACATATAATTTCAAGTGCCATTGTGTTTAAATGGAAATTACAGCCTTTGTGCTGGGAGTACATGGGTCAGTAAATGGTACTTGATTGCCCATGCATAGATCAGCTAAGGATAAAACATGGTCTTTGTAATTGAGCAAACAAGCAAAAAGGCTTTTGTTCCACTCTTGGTGTGAAATCTTGGTGTTTCTCTTCAGGAAAGCAAGATGAGGGCCAAAACAGGCAGGTGTTACTGTTTCCTACACAAACTGTGTAACTTCAGGGATTCTCCTGAGTGTGAGGCTGTGGCTCCCTGAGAATTTGTCTTGCTCAGAGTCAAATGACTGTTTCTGAAAATCCCACTTGATGTGCTTGCCTGAGTCAGGAAAGGCTTCTTTCACTGATACACTGAATGTGCCTGTTTGTTTCTCGTGGGTTATGATAACACACTCATTAATGAAGTTGTATCTGATTGTTGCACAAAGGCATTACTTGATTTTTAAATCAACATATTTGATTTTTTTCTGTCATGCTTTATTAATAACATTGTATTCTAGTTGGAAAATTAATTCCAACCATCATGCACAGTGTTATCCTAGCAAGCAGGAACACTTCATGCATATGTAATACTCTTACCATGTCATAATTTTTTATATTTTGCCACTTCAATGGAGTAATGATAGAACTTGCTCTGCTTTTAGAAATATACTTCAGTGCTCAGAGATAAATGTCTGCATGGTTGACTTAAGTAATCTGGGGATGATTTATAAACCTCCACAGAAGGTTCATGCTTGGATGCATTTGCTTGCTTAGATCTATGAAGTTCCTCTTGGAATGGCTGGGGGATCCCAGTCTAGTGCATGGATTCATCTGAAGCAGTTTTGCAGGATGAAAATTTTGAAGGTGGTGGAGAGACCAACCAGGTTCCTTCTGAGCACCAAGGAGGTAGAGCAGCTGTTGGAACTAGACCACACAATGTTTACATTTCAGTCTTTTGGTGCTTCCTAAGGCTGAACAGTTCTTCATGTTCCTAATGGACAGAGAGCAAATGAAACTTCAGCTGAAACCCCAAATTTGTTGGGAAATCTGGGAAATTAAAGCACTGGTAAGATGTAATTTGTAGGTTCCTAGTACAGCAGCTGAGACAGCAGTGACCCTGATCCTGAGAAATTGTTCTTTACACAGCTTCAAAGCTACTGGCCTTGGTTCTTTGTGCCACCCTTGTGGAAATGTCCTGTGCTCTTGTGAGATCTCTGAAATTGTGCTGAGTTCTGTTGCTTCCTTTGGTGACCATCCTGCAAATCACTGCAAACCCTGACAAAATGCAAGGGTCAATGCTGGTGCTCTATTTGCAACCCAGCTCTCATCCAGTGTCTGTAAAATCACATTCAACCAAGACCCTGCAGGCTGCTTAGGGAACAGAGTAGAGAATGTGGAGGCAGAAGTTCCCTGTGAATTGGAATCTAATGACAGAAATCACTGGATGGTACATACTGTCCAAGTTCTACAATAGCCACACAGTTCAGTGTTTTGTGTTTAGATTTGTTCCTAAAGAAACTGTTCCAGGTAACAAAACTGGTTGTCTATACATGTAATGAAGAAAATAAGTTCTTGGTGCAATTTTTTTTCTGAGAATGGGAGAATCACATATAGGTTTTAGGTCTCTTTGATTTAGATTTCTTCAGATTAAACCCTGTAAGATTAAGGACTGTAGGCAATTTATTAATTAAATAAATCCAGTTGCCTTTGAACTTCACTGATGGCACATGCTTTCCTGGTCATAATCTTGATTAGGTCAGTGTGACAACAATGATCTTTAGGTATAAAATATCCAGGCTGTTGTTTCATTTAATATTGAAGTATGATTGCATGGTGTTATACTTGATCCAACCACATCTCTAAGACAACAACAGTCCCAGGATTTTGGAAAGCATAGAATATAAAGGGAAGTAATGAAAGTAACTAGAAAAGATGCTGAAAGGCATTGGTTGTTGCAGTTATGAATTATGTATAACTTCAATGGTTTCCATCCCAAGCAGCTGCCCTGAGAGCTCTGTACATAGCATTTATCAATTGTCAGAAGAGGTAACATGTATTTGCTTTTTTTTTGTTTGTTTCATTTTGTTTGCAGGCTGAGTTGTGTTTCTGCATAGCAGAAATACTGATGCTAACATGATCTGGAAGAGCATTTTGCCATCCGTAACAAAGGGCTTGGGTCAGAAAAGAAATCTGTGATAGTCAAATATATAATTTTTGTCTCATTTTGTTTTAAACCCCTGTTCGTATCCATTTTACCTATGGAGGGAATGGATTATACTTCTTTGGTCTGAAAAATATCTTGTGTTCTAAACAAATTTGCAGCATATGCCAAATGCTTTGGGTTTTCTTTCAGGAATTCGTGCAAATGAAAAATACTTTTATGAAGTGCAGCCTGTTTCCTGGTCTTAACCCCTAATGCAGTTTGTTGGTCCTGGTCCTGCTGAAATGTGCATTCTTAACTGAATCTCAAATGTCGATTTTAAAAAATTTGTTTTCCTACCAGGGGCATGTTGTTTTAAGAAGGAGAAAAAAAGCTGCACACAATGACAGTGTAATAAATATAAAAATTGGCAAGCCAAGGCCAAGAATTTTGGGACAGAAAATACTTGTTTCACCTTTTTAATTGCTGCATTTTCTGGTAGTTTCTTCAGCACTAAAGTGGAACTGTGTGCCTGAGGTGTTCAGTTACAGTGGTAAAACTCCCTTGCCTTTCCTCTTCTGACCCTCCACTCTGAGTATCCAGTGGTAAACCTGACTAAGTGTGTAATTACGCCATGTTTTATTTCATTTTTAAAGTGTATTTTTTCAAAAGTGTTTTTGGGTTTATTTTAATCACATAAAACAGCATGCCTTGAAAAAGTTATTAGCAGAAAACAGTAAAACAGCTGAACTTGAGACAGTAGCACCTATGGTGTCTGCCTGTACCTTGAAATATTTCCCTTATAAGTGCAAAGAATGCTGCAGAAACCACAGCAGCATTCACCCAGACAGTATTAAGTGCTGTTTTCATCATAACTTTTGCAAGTATACTGAACACCAGCAAATACTAGAACTCAGCTTCTTTGGAAAGTGAGCTATGAGCCTCCTGGGTTTGTGCAGTGGTTGCTAAAGAAAAGTCTTTGAAAAATGCGAAACATTCAACAGATTAAAATAGGGTTCTTCTGCCTGTGAATATATTACATGACAGAACTGCAAGATAATGCTAGTTTGAGGACTGGCCTGGATAGATTCAGCAAAACCCACCAGTTTGGATTAGAGGGGGCTTGAAACTGAGTTTTCTTCAGCAGTGTCACAGAAAGTGAACCTGTCCTAAAAGAGAATTGGTGTTCTGTGATGTATCTTCCTTTTGTGCAGTGGTGGCATGTGTTAACCTTCCTGCACTAACTGCTCCTTCCCTACAGCAAAGAAAAAAGCTGCAACAAGGCAACCTGTTGGGCTGTGTAATAATTTTGGCTGCTCTGTGGCAAAGGAGGATGTAGGAAAGACCTGTCAGGTTAAGAAGGAAATGTACTCTCAAATTAAGCATCTGTGTGTGTCTCCTGGGTGTTATCCTCTCACTAAGGAAAGATGAATGAAGCTACAGCCGAGGTCAGGCTGTGGATGGTTTTTGGCCGGTTAACTCTGTACAGGTGGCTTGGTGATAGTGCCAGGTGCCAGGGTTCTTGAGCACTTTTTTCTATGAGATACTAATTTTGGTTCATAACTTCACTGACTTTTATCTTTTGGGGTGTACTTCTCCACAGCTTATGTTGAGGTATTCTTCCACTTACACAAATGTAGAAGAATGAGGCATGGAAAGCCTAAAATACTTTATCCCTTTAAAACAATCATCTTTTCCAACAATCATCTTCCATTTTCTTTTGCAAAGCTGACTTTTATTGTGCTAATCATAAGATCTTCTTTTGAGAGTTCAGGATGTATTTCTTCCTACACAACCCTACTCAAATCTGGCCAAACTTTGGGTGCACCTAGAAACATCAGCTTTGTTTAATTACAAGTTGGGCTTTAATTTCCTGCACAAGTAGGAATGAACAGTTTGCCTTCAAAGGCTAATTTGATGTGAGTGCTGGGTTGGCTGGTAGATGCTAATTGTTATTCCCTATAGTTACACTGGAGCTGGAACAGGAGGTTCTAGTCAGATAACTAGATGGTGTTTGATTCTTTACAACCCTTGCTTATATGATTTTTATATAATAACATGCTACACTGTATTTTGTAAAAAACCCCAAATCCGTAAATCCGTTGCTGCATTTTTACACCTGCCCTTGTGAGGATTTTGTATTAAGTACATTTCTACTGGCAATCCAATAATATTTTTCATTTTTGATACAAAAAAGTGTTTATCAAAATAATAAATTGACAAGTGGAAAATTATTTTTTAATACTTCATGGAAAAGCATCTGCTGGAATTATGCAGCATATGCTGAAAATAAGCAATTACCAATGTGTGTCAGAGTGCCCCAACATTGACTTAATCAAAGTGCAGACAGTATTTTTTCCTGACTCTAGTGAGCTCAGGGTCTGGCCCATTTATTAAACATTCTTTGTGTTGCTTAGTAGAATTATTTCTAAGCCTTTTCCCCTTCATATGCTCCTTCTACTAGCTGAAACATTTTGCCATCTGTTTTTAGGTGGGGTAGGGAATTGATTACTGATCAAAATATTTCCAAACCTATCTATAATTTAAATGTAAAGACATATAATTTCAAGTGTCATTGAGTTTAAATGGAAATTGTGACCAGATTAATAATGTGTTGAGTTTGTGTGATGGCACATCTCCAAAGCATCCGCTCAGTGCAAACTGCTACATCTGCATTTCATGACTTTAGAGGAGTGCCAAGATATTTCCAATGGGGGCAACTGCAGAGCTCTATAACAAGGCAATGGATGCCTTCTGGTCAGGCAGAATCACAGGAAATATCTGAGCTATGTGTGGCCTCGAAGTGTCTGCCTCACTGGTGCTGCAGAGGTCTATTTGGGGAATGCTTTAATACAGTTTATTTCTTTGCTTTTTAGCACAACAACCTTTTAGTATATTTCCAACAATTGAGCAGGTAAGGGAATGAGAGAGAGAAAGTTGGAATACAGTTATTAATTTATTAATGTGAAATACTAGAACATTGTGGTAACACATCTGTGCATGGGATTCTGTAAATCCCAGAGTTTCATGGAGAATGGGTGTTCAGTTGTCTTGATCTTGGAATGACTTAGAAGTAAAGAATAGGTAGAGCAATTGAAAAGAAGTCACAATTGATGGGGAGAGCTTCATGGTGAAGCATTAGGAGGGTCCTGTGTGAAGGTGTTGCTTGTGGCTTTTGCCACACAGCCAAATCACCATTGCTATACGAAGTAGCCACTGCATGAGCTTCAAGCAGGAGAAATCCTCCATGGGACTGCACGTGTGGATGTATGGATATTTGTATGGCTGCTATAGGCAACAGCTTTCTAAAATACAGCTTTTCTTGGGAGATCTGGACATCACTGCCTGCTTTTGCTTTGTGGGGCTGGTGGGAGGTAATAATTTTCTACACCTATACTATTTCTGCTGGAGAAAAGTGTTGGTTGGACTTCTAACTTGTCAGTTTGTATTGATGGGAAGAAAGGATGAGGCTCTGCTGCCTATTTTATTCTGATCTGAGCATTTTAAGGCAAGTGAAAGATCTCATCCTGTGCAAGTTAAACCAAATGCACCCTGTCACTGTTATCCCTTAACATTTATTCACACTATTTCTATGCTGTTAAATTTTTGTGTTATTATCTGAAAGTATCTTGACTACTATTATGAAAAGCAGGGTAAAAGAGCCACAAGCTCTTCTGGATTGCACAACCAGAGCACAAACCAGAACACCCCTTCAACCCAGAGCCTCTCTCTGTACCCAGAAGCAGTGGACAGTCATAGGTTTCAGTTTCCAATATGTAATAAGTTAAAGCTTTCTGAGGCAAAGTGAAGGTGACAGCTTAAAACCCATGCTAAACCAGTGAGATGTTCAGAACAGTGGGCTGCCAGGCTTCTGGGTTGCTCCTGTACAGTTTCTGCAAATTAACTCATTAGCTCAACTCTCTGAAATGTGGGGTTTGAGCTCACAGTTACAATAGGCATGCAATACACAATCTGCTATTAAAATCAGCTTCCAGTGTGAGATAAAGTACACAATATTTCCTGCTTCAATTACTTTTAATTTTTAGGAAAGAATCTGACTGATATTTAAAGACCAGGTGGACTTTCTGTAAACAGTGGCACTTGCTGTTTCCCAAATTCCAAGGACCCATCAGATCATCAAAACATTACATTGCCTTTTCATACTTCCTGTCAGGCTGGTGTGAGCTGAGGTTCTTCCTTGGCAATCGTAAGTTTAAGCAGTATTGATAGGAAACTTTTGTACTCTGAAATCAAAAGTTTATTTCTTATCTCTTATGTCCAGGAAGCAAAAAGAACATACAGCAAAAAGTTCCCAGATACACAGAGGTTTGGAGCTTTTTCATTTACAAAATCTTTCTTTCTGTATGTTTTCCATTTTGAATCATTCCATCTGAAATGCATTTGGTATAAGGTCTTGCATATGAAATGGGGAGAGGCTGTGTGGAGGCTGGGAGGGGACCAAACCTATGGATTTGATTAGGTGTGTTAGGCAACCCAAACATGAGGTAACGTATGGACCAGATAACTATCTTGGCTGCTGCTCAATTGATACTGGGATTAATTTTTTGACAGAGCTCCTTCTCATGCTGCAGGAAGGCCTGAATACAGTCAAGGGATTGATTGGAAAGAATGCAGACTTTTTGCAAAGTCTGTGTCTATTTTGTGTTTTCTGTTGTATGATAAAGTTTTTCATTCTTTGTTTTGTTTTTCTATTTTTTTTTTAACTGCTTGCAAAAATTCTTCCATTTTTTTACCTGCTTTGTGGAAAGCTAAGCTTGTTGGGAACCAACTGTTGTGGAACCTGTTCCCCAGTTGTTACCATAAGGAAGCTGGACTTCTGTCGTGGTCCTTTTTTGTCATAATACCAAGGGAGTTAGATATTTCTGGAGGTAGTTAGCATCTGCCTCCCAGATTTAGATTTCTGATATGCTAGAACATGATGAGAGTGGCCACAGCAATTACTTGATGTGGTTTGGTCATGCTGTTGGTCTGAAATGTGTTTCCTCTCCAGGTACATTGTGGAAATTTAAAATAGACTTACAGGATGTTGTGACCAGCCACCTCGGTTCAACTGGGTCCATTAAGGTGTGGATCCTGAATTTTGATCCTCCATTATCAATCCTGTGTGTGTGCTGCAATTAATGAACCTTGAAATTATCGAGAATGAAAATTCCGTCTTTTTAAAAAATAATTCTCTTCATGAAACAGAGGTGCCCTTAAAAGGGCTGCCCACAGCCATCAGACAGGAAGACCCACTGAAGGATATTTCCCAGTGTGTAGCTGTGGTGTTATGCCCCATTTTGGTTAACATGACTTTCATTTCACTGTACTCCAAGCACATTCAGACTCGCATGACTCTTGTTTCACAATATCTTACTGTAGCAGATGGTGGAGGTGTCAGGGAGCTGCTGAAAACTGCCATGTTTATTAAACCTTCTCAGCACAGAGTAGCTCATCTGTTCCTGCTGGCAGTAGATCCCAAGGGACTAGATGCCAGTCAGGATATTCAAAACACATTGTGTCCTGGCTGTGTTCTTGCCTGGATTTGCATACTCTTGCCTTTGACTGTAAGAAAAGGGTTTGTGTTGATAGCAGTACATGTTGGACAAATGTTTCAAATGTTCTCCAAGTTTAATTTATCCATAGTGACCATGAAAGCAGGAAGAGTGCACGCTGCTGGCCAAACTTGTCCAGTGCTGCTTTGTTTTCTTAAATGGTGATAGAGCAGGAAAACTTTGATAAATTCCTTAACTCCCCTGTGGACTGCCTGTAAGAGGACAGGGTTACACAGGAGTTGCATTTCTGCAGTGTAGCACAAAGATGCTGAAAAGGGTATCCAATTTGGCTCAGCTATCAGATAGCACAGGAGCAGGTCTGGTAGCTGGGGTCCTAATGTTTGAACTGCATTGTTGAAACCTAACTGGGTAAGCTGCTGGCATGAGAAGGGCTGTGTTGTATCCCTTTATGGTTAAAGTTACTAGATAAATCAAAACAGAATACTTACATGTTGGAGTTACATCATTGCTAAGTGTGTGAACATAATTGGATTATTCCTTTTGTTTTCACTTCCGTGGACAGGGTTTCAGATCACAACAGGACTGAATCTGGAATGGCTTTATTTGTTTTTCCATATCAAGACAGAACTTGTTAATATGCTTCCTAATCACTTCAAGGATTGGAGAACAAATGGGTGGCATACATTTAACTTGATTGGTGTTAATGTACCTTAGAGAGGAGTTCAAGAAGAACTTAATCAAACCCAGCAACAGGGCTGAGGATGCATCTAATGTGGAAGGAATGGTCATGAGAGTGGAGCTTTCTGCTTTTGGCACCTGTGGATGCCAGTGCAGGCTCTGGGCTGTGAGCTGGGAGCTGCTGCACAGCTCCCCATGTCCAGCCCTACAGTCACTGGTGTCTTTGTGGCTGTGGCTCAGGCAGTTTGACAGCACGTGAAAGTTAGTACAGGCAAGTGTGAGGTGTCTTGCATCATAAGGAACAACTTTAAATTACTTGCACACTTTGCTTGATGTGAAATTAACTGCTCAGGGAAAAAAAAATCCAAACATCTTGGCATCATTATGGATACTTCATTGAGAACATCTGCTCTTTACAGAGCTCTGGATTGAAAGAGAAATTTCATCTCCAGCCCAAATGATCAGTGGATTCCCTGGAGCACTGGGATGGATATTGTTTGTAAGGCCAAGTTTTCATTTGAGTGTGCATCTTTGGACACAGCTCACTGACAATCGATGACATGAGCTTGCTGCTTGAAATCCAGTTGCTGTTCCTGTACACTTTAGGTCACTTTCAGTTTTGTAAGGAGTTACTTCTGCAAGTCTGAAAGCTTCCCTACTGGAAATGATGATGATGAAAGTCCAGAATGACTTAAAACTAAATAGAAAACTGTGGCCTATGTTGTGAATGAGTGTTTTTAGTTTGCTTAAAGAATCATGGACAAAGTTAATACAAAAGTGTCAGCACAGCCTACACTCTGATGCTTATGAAATGGTTAAGACACACCAAGGAAAAGTAAACAAAAAATCCAGAGCCAATAAATCCAAAATTATGTGGAGGCAGAGGTAGGTGAAGAGACAAAAGTATAGAAAGGAATATGGCCTAGAGGCACAACATCATTTAAACTTAACAGCACTTAACAACACTTAACTTCATTTATAACTTAAGTTAAACAATTTAGCAAAGGAATTGTGTAGGATTTAGTATACCACAATGCTAACTTACAGGCCTAACTTACAAATACAGGGTACTTAAGAATGCAGGAAAGCAGCATTCCTGGCACATTTTGCTATAGCATATGCACACAGATATAGAGTGTGCACAAGGAACCTGTGAAAAATTCCCCTTGAAGGTAGTGAAATACTCACTTCAGATGTCCTTGCATCCTCTCAGTGGGTGAAGGGCCTTGAGGAGTGGGGGTATCAGATGAGAATAGAAAATGTGAGTTCGCTAGCTCTGAGAGGCTCCACTCAGAGGGAGTTTGGTGGTTGCAGACCCTGCAGTGCTTGAGAGCTCCAAGGGTCTCATTTTGGAGAGCCCCACTGTTTATAGGGCCCCAAGAGAGTTGGCTTTAATCATAACAATTCTTCATTCTGGCTGCATTTCGGGTTGGAAGTTTCTTTGAATGTTTAAGAATAAAAATATTATCCCACTTGGGTTGTCATTCAGGCAAATGAAGTGTCTAAGGTGTTCAATTAAAAAAAAAAGAAAAAAAAAGAGCTCATTAGGCATCACAAGTTCTTGGGAGCAGCCAGTTTCTCTAAAAACCTCAAGAGGAGCTCAGTCCAGGTGCTCTTTGTCAAGGCTGAGGTCTAATGAGTGTTTCTGAGATCAGACCGTGTAGAGGGAAGATGCCACCACAGCCCATCTTTACCATGGTCAGAGAAACAGCAGCTTTTGCTCTTGGGACCAGTTTTTCTTAGGGAAACTGAGGTACCATAGGTGGGAGAAGGCATATATAGAATGTAGGAATAATAAAACTTAGTTTCCTTTTAGTTAGATGTGGAACAGCAAATGACACAAAGCTTTTATTCTTCAATCTCTCTTAAATATTTGCTTTTTACTGGTGCTTTCTGTTAAGCTGCAAGTATATGAAATACTTTTTGCATAGATTATTTTGGGAATAATTTTATTTTGTCTCTATTTCAATAGACTAAAGCCTGGTGTGAAATTCCTTATTTGGGCCCAAACATTTCATTTAGGATCTTGGCACGATATAAAGATTGGCAAATGTTACAGCTGAATAAAAGAATGAAATAGTTAACATATTTTCTAATTTTGACAGCTATGGAGAGTGCACTAAGGTAAAATATGATATATATTATCTCTTCCTCTGTAAAATTGCTGTCAGAGACTGGTGCACGTCTCTGGTATTTCATTGTGTGCACAGTTCTAAAAGGAAAATAGAGTGTTGTGTGATAAGTTTGCTACCTCTGTTAAGTCAGAGAGTTTAGCTGTGGGCAATAAAAATCAATCAGATGAGTTTGCCTTTCTCCTTCTGTTGATTGGCAGTAGTGATGAAAATAACTCAGACACCAAAATCAGCCTCTGATGTTGAAAGACTCTTAGTGGCAAGATGACCTGAAGCTGTTGACACAGTGTCTTTGTTTCCTTGTTGATTCCAGCACATCCTTAGCTATGAGTATAAATAAAACCCAGGAGAAATTGTGGGGGTGTCTCAGGGAATTCACTCTACAGAAGTTATGTGAGAGCAGGGGAGGATCCTACTGTTTACTTGACTTCTTCCCATGCTCTGTCTTCTGCCTTGTAGAGAGCTGATGTGCCCTTGGAGATAACTTAGGCTTGAGGACTTCAGAATAATCTCTCGCAAATTTTATATGTAGCACAGAGTATTTTTAAATGTGTACTGGGAGAACTTATTAGCTTCTGTGACCTCAGTAATTTTTTTCTTTACTCCTGAAATGATATCCTGGTGCATGGTGAGAATTTGACTTCAAAAATGTTGGAGAATTTTTTTTTTCTAGATCTCAAGTTGAGAAGAAAAGTTGTTTGCATTAAGAGCTTATTGTCTCATTAATGGAAGGCAAAGGATGTTAATTAACCCAGTAGCCACTCCTTTTGTCTTTCTTTGTGCTGTACCACTTGCCTTACAGCACTACACCAGTGGTGCTGGCCAGAGCCCACCAGAGGTGCCCAGTGGAGCTGTCATGGGTACTGGAAGGCTCAGACCTTTCAGAGCTTCCCAAGTGTTTCCCTTGAGGAAAAAATGCAGAACTATGTTAAAGCATCTCCCTTGATAATTTCCTTTTGTCTTCTCTCTGCCCACGCTTGCTTTTTTAGCTTGGTCTTCTAAAGGGCTGGAACAGCCTCCTTTTGTTTTGTTTTATTTTATTTTGTTTCACTTGAGATTCTAGTATGTTTCTTTTTGGGAAAATGTGATATCACATTTTCAGCAAATGGGCCATTGGCATCTTGGTTAAGATTAATTTGAAAAATTGTGGAGATTTTCCCAGTAATACTGCTTTGCACTTCTCTGTGTGAGGAGGGGAGCATTGCCTGTGGAAAATACCCGCATTTTAACTGAAATCTAGGTGGGATTAATTCCCTTTTTCTATTTAAAAAAATCCAACTCACAAACCAGTAATGTGAATTGCTGGTGGCCAATGGAGACCTGACTGCTTGCACGGTGCTGACTCCTTCTCTGTGTATCAGTTGCTAAACCATATTGTGTTACTTCTATAATGTAGCATATTTCTTTTCTATGTAAGTAATTGCTGTGGTTACCTCATGAGCTTCAGGAAATCAGCAGTGGGTGGAGAAGTGCTAGTGAAACACGTTGTATAATAAGCTGTGAATCATTCCATGAATAAGTTTGTGAGGCTTTTGCTTCAGAGTGCAAAATCAATATCTGGGCCACACACAGGTCATCCTTTTTATGCAGTGCAAAGTTTAAAAAATGCAATAACTGAAAGACTGCTTTCAGGAAAAGGCAGCAGTGAATCTTTGGCCAATGGCTTCAGTAAAGCTCTCCTGTGCCTGTGAGTTATTGCAGAGTTGGCCAAGACATTTTCTAATTTCACCACTTTGCAATGAGTCAGTGTTGAGTTTGAAGTTGTACAATATTAGAAAATGTTATGTTTGGCTAAAAAAAACCAACTCTATACCTCCAGTCTATGCTTATTTCATATCAAAAGAATATAGGAAATAAAAACATCTTCAGTAAAGGGATGAGGCTGAATGTGTCTTTAGCAGACTTGTCAGCTCTGAAGGCTCTTGCAAAAACCCCATTATGTCTAGGTGTTTTTCTAAAGGCTCATGTGATTAAGTCACAGTCTAGTTCATGTAGAAGGAGGTTTCTAGGATTTTTGTGTTTAATTAATTTTTTTTTTACAACATAGTAAAATGTTCCCCACTGCATCATATAGCTGAATTGCTGCGTTTGAATTTTTCTCCTTTGATTGTCCCAGCTTAAGTGACAAGAATTGCTGCACTTGAGGTCACGCGGGGAATGCTTTCCTAGCAAAAGCACAGCTCCTAGATCATAACGTGGTGTGGTTCAGGAAAAAAGGTCTGTCTGGTTCTGATATTGTGCCACAGTTTGCTCAGTGAAAAATGAGCTGTGATTACAGCTTGCCCCATGGGCCTGTCCAACCCACCAGGGGAAATGCAGAAATACACACCATGAGGCTGCAGCTTTTGAACAGCCAGACTAGACCACATTCCAAGAAGAATTTTTGCCATGTGAGAGGAGAATATTGAAGAGGCATCCCCACTCATTTTCTGAATCTTTAAAATCAACTTGGATATTAGGAAACATTTTTTCACCAAAAGGGTCATCGAGCATTGGACTGCAGGCAAGTGGAGTGACCA
Organism: Anomalospiza imberbis; assembly: GCF_031753505.1. Lineage (NCBI taxonomy): Eukaryota > Metazoa > Chordata > Aves > Passeriformes > Viduidae > Anomalospiza > Anomalospiza imberbis. Next base: position 8,983,152 of record NC_089693.1, on the reverse strand, counting down.
TCCCTGCAGGTACCTAGGGACAGGCTGTAGTGGTGGATTTGGCAGTTCTACATTAGTGGTTGGACTTTATCTTAAAGGTCTTATCCAACCTAAATGATTCTGTGATTTTTGATTTGTTGAATTCCTAGCTAAATTTATTATGTAAAAAAAAAAAAAAATCTATGTAAAGGAAAAAACCCCAATTGCTAGTTATTATTGTTTGGGGATTTTAAAAATGTTTATCTGATTAATAGCCTAGTAACCATCTTGAAGTACAGTATTAGGAGAGATGGGAGGTTTGTTTTTTGAGCTGTTCTGGCCAAGTCCCTTGGTAACATCCCCAAAGGCTAAACAGAGTAACGTGCATTTGATAAGAATATGTTTGAATAGGTCAATGGATGACTTCTTTGTGTGATAAATGCTCATTATGCAACTAATGTAGAATGATTTATCATGATCAAGTCTCTTCTGCCATTGCATATTTGTTACATTACCTCAACTGCCACTTGCTAGAGTTTGTTTGGATATAAAAGCTCATTGTTATAAACAAAAATATATTAAGTTTTCTGGATATTTTGGGCAGCCAATTTATGTAAAATGAAAGAAAAATTACCCTCTCCAGCCAACATCTACAGATAGCCAATTGCAACGTGAGCTGAATCAAATGAAATTCTTTGACTGATACAGCTGCAAGAATATCAGCCAGAAGACAAAACTCTATTTCATTCCAATGTAAAAAGCAATGTGATCCAGTGCAGTATATTATAGATATGTCAGAACAGTTCTGTTTAGTGGTTCCTCTGATCACTGGAAGATGTTAATGCTCCATGATTTAAGCTAAAGAGGATTGGTAAATCTTTAGTTAAAACCTAAAGTTAAAAAGTGCGTGCCATACTTCTGCCACTGAGAGTTTATTTGAAGACTGTAAGCTATGCTAGACCCTGAGATAAAGGAATAGAAAAATGATATAATGAGAGAAAAGAGTCCTGTTGTTTGTTAGCGGCCCAAAAAAACCCCAGAGCTATTAAAAGTGCTAATGATTCAATTAGTAGTGTTGGTATTTAATGCTAATAGCATTCATATTGACCTATAATTCTGAGTGCATTTGGAGAAAACCCACAATTTGCTCGAAAATACTGTTACTTTTTACGGTTTTTCCACTTAGATACTTTTCCTGCCTTTCCAAATTAGCACTGTGGGATGCCCAAAATAACCATGTAGGTAGATGAGAAATCAGCTATCCTTCCTAACTGTGGTGACTTGGCTTTTATTTCTGACCTCCAATCAATTTGCTGTTGGCAAACACAGAATACAGCATGGGAAGAGAAAAATATTCTCACAAGCTATCTAGACTGGAAGTGCTCAGCAAGAGAATGGAAATGTTGCTTCCAGGTGAGAGGATTTGAATATTTAAATCCAATAATCATATCACAAGAAGCCCTGACAGAGAGTGTGTTTAACTACCAGCCAGCCACTTAGACATGCTTGTAGATGTAGTACATAGCTAAAAATTTACCTTGAAACTTGTTGTGCAGCTCAACTACAGAGATTATTTATAATGTAAGAGAAATTAAGAGAATGAAGAGAAATTATCTTCATTTCCTTAATTTTGAAGAAGGTATGATAGTCTGCATAGGTGCAAGTATTATACACCATGAAAAACATGCTTTGAGAGTGTAGCCCTGTTACTGGGCAGTCTCTGTGACTGCTGGGAGGGCAGAGGCAGAGCAGCAGCTGGGTGCTCTGCTCTCCTGGAGCAGAGGCAGGGTGTGCTGGGGGCTGCCCCTGCTCAGGTCAGTGCTGGGGGTCCCTGATTTGAGTGCTCAGTACCCTTGTCTCTCAGCCACTGCACACAGTCCTGCAAAGAGTCTGAGCCAAGACTCAGTTGGGCAGTGGGACTCTTCATGTAAAATTTGGAGATATGGTGTAAAAATCCTATTCCCATTTGAGATCTTGAAAGCTTCAGCCTCAACTCTTTATCCCTTGGAGTGACAGGACACTGGTTTGACTCAAGCATATGACTGAGAGATTCATCAGAAATGTGCTGGTTGATTGCCTGACAGGCAAGCTAATATTTATTACAGGATCCGGTTTTAGATTTTCTGGATGTGATTCATTTCCAGCCATTAAGGCATTATGCAGTGATGCATAATGTGCATCCTAAATGAAATATTGATCCTTCTAAAATCAATTGTTTTACTCTTCATAAAAGATTTTTTCTTATGCAAAGGTTTACTTTTTGGACGAGGAAAAAGTGGTATTTAGCATCAAGCGACCTCTATTTGAACTTTGGGCCAGTTGTTGGGTGAGTGGTTACACTCAGCTTTTTAAGCTTCCTTGTACATTAATGTCTGTATATATAATATTAGTGATGTTTGAATAGACAGACAAAATAAATCTGGAAATAGGCAGTCTCAGGCACTTATTTACATGCTTTCAAAAACCAGGATAAAGATTACCACTTTGCTATCATAAAGGTGATTATTTTCTAGATGAAGCAATTGTTAACCTATGATCACAAAGCTCAGTACAGCAAGATATTGCCACTTGCTTAGAAAATCTGGATAGAATGTTTTGTGTAAAATAATTTTTTCTTTGATCTATACATCTTGCTTTTAATATACTTTTGTATGGTTTTAAGTAAATGTATTAAATTCAGTGCTGTCATCATTGTATTGAAACAACCTTGTTTTTAGAGTGTATATCTTTTAATTGGAAGCTACATAGAAGATCAAATCAAGCTGTTGCTGAAGCTTTTAAATTTGGTCCTGAACAATTATTTTTGAAGAGCCTGTACTTTTATGGCAGGGATTGCAGTCCAGGTTGATAAGGAAAGATTAAAATCAATTTAGATCTTTTCATATTTGAATTCATTAAATTGGTCTTACTTCATTAAAATAACAATTAATTTAAGGCAGCCAATATTGTGCAATTGCAATGGGAGAGGAAAAAATGCAAGGTAATAATGATGATAGATTTGTCAAGTTACATGGTTGGAACTTATTACCTTGAGTGACAGTAATTTTGCATTCATTTAAAAAGATTGTACTTAATAATAATAGAGTATCTAAGGATCAGGATTGGAACTGATAGATCCCTTTATTCACTTTAGCTCTACATATTGCAAATAAGGATTTGGCATTGATGTAGCAATGAAAAAAGTCTTAACTCAGGCTCATTTTTATTCTTCAAATAAAATTTGAATAGGTCTTTAAGTACGTTTTGTCTCTTCCTGGCACATTTTGTACTGGTACCTAAAAGCAAGCTTTAGTCAGAACTATTTATATGTAATTCTGTGGTTAATGCACCAAACATTCTTGAAAAGTATATTGCTGTCTGCAAAGTGTATCTCTAGCTCTGTAGAAAGCAGAGCAATCAGTGCTCAAGAGATATTCACTTTAGCTTTCAGTTTTTCAGAAAGCATTTACTGTGGAAGGTTAAAGACTGCTGTTCACTGCTTCCTCTTAGACAAAAGCCTTGCTTGGTACTTGTTACATTGGTAGCCTATATATTGTGAGATGCAATATACAGGATTTTGGAAGGCAATTAGCACAAGCTTTTTGCAGTCCAAATCCTAGTGTGTAGGCCTACAGCGTGTTTTAAGCCATTTTTGACTGACTAGGTTGATAAAAAGAGTAGTGTGCCAGATTTGTCAACGAAAATCATCACCTGAGGTACTGTAAAGCCAAAAGAATTTTAGGATTTGATTTTTGTTGAGACAGTTTTGAAGAAACCCAAGCAGTAGGGTTTTTTTTTTGTGTAGTAAGGATAAGCACCTTTAATACTGAGACTATTGTACTGGTTTTACTAAACAAAAAGCCCTCCCAAACATGTGCCATATGTGTGAGCCCAAGTAGCCCTAATTACTGCTGGGTACCACTGTCATTGTAGCTGGGACAGCATCCTGCCTGACATTAACCTCTGTCACTGGGCGTGACAGAGAAGGAAAAGAAAAAAAACCAGGAAAATATTTTCCCCCCAGTTTAACTTGTATTTAAATTTACCTGAAACCACATGAAAGATGCTGGATCCATTCTAATAAACTGCAACTGTGTGCATGCAAACCTAGCAACAAAACTTTATCATTTTTATACATTGACCCACGGATTGGAAAATGAGATCTGCATAGCTGAGTCTGTGATGCCAAAGGTAACTGCAGCACACACCAGCTTAGTGTACCTGCTGTGCCAGTGTCCCAGCCTTTGAGGTGAGTGGAATATTTGTTTCCCTTGAAATGATCTCTGCTAATATAATCAATGGCTTCCACATCTCCTTACTTGCTCCTGTAAAAGTAGATGCTGTGTCCCCTACGGTTAACAAGAAATTGTTGCTTCCTGATTTACGTTACCCTTGCTGTTTCAAGACCAATTAAATATTTAGCTATAGCAGTGGTAGACTGGTTAATATTAAAAATTTGGTTGCAAATGAGCTAGATAAGTAGCTTTAGCTTAGCACACTCGTTTTCCAGCGCTGGCAGGACTCAAAGCTGAAAGATCCGATTTGGCTCAACAAGTGAGGCTGTGGTTTTGGGGCCCTGGGGCCCTTCTGGGGGTGTGATGGTGTCTGGTTTAGCCACGATAAGGTCTGATCTGTTTTGCAGGCACATAGACCAGGGCCAACAACCTGTCAGAGGCCTCTGCTGGTTGCTTGTGCTCTCTGGGTATTGGGCAAAATCAAAGGCAAAAGGAATTCTTAGATGCCCGTCCCTTAAAGGGAAATGCAATATGCACAACACTGGGAGGCTCTCAGCTGAGACAGTCTCCTGGTAGTACTGATCAGAGTTCAAAGCATATGAAAAATCCTCAGTTAAAGCAATTGCTATTTCTAATTCCTTCTTTCTCCTCCCCCTCATCGATTTATTTCGAAAGCCAGGTGGGAAAATCCAAAGCAGAAGAGGGAGTCCTAGTCTTTGCTCTTCCAGTGGTGGGAGCCACAGCCCAGCCTCACAATCCCTTGCAGATGTTGAGTGTCCCAGCTGCAGCTGCCCAGAACACCATTTCCCATGGCTGTGGATCTCAGCTGTGGGGTGACCCCACTGAGCAGAGGGGGCAGAGGACAACCCTGAGGGAGACCTTGAAGATTAGGGCTTTGGGTTTGACTTCTGTTGAAGGGAAATATCTCAGCATAACACCCAAGTCCTTACATGATGGGTTGTGGTGACTCCCAGTGATTCCATAGCAGTAATATGGGCAAAGGTATGAAAGGAGCAGAGCTTCGCTTAACATAACTCCCTTGTTTTAAATTCAATAAGAAAATCAGATATGGAGTTATTTCAAAATCAAGATACTGTTTATTGCCTGAAATGTAAGCAAGAGAAAAGGAAAGAAAGAAGTGCAGGAGTAAGAAAGGTTTCAAATAAGAAAAAGAGTAAAAAGCAACAACAAAACAAACATTTCAAAAATGGAGAGGGAGAAAAAAATGATGATTGACTTACAAATGCTATCTCCTGTTTGGGGTTTTTGAATTAAGGTCTCTTTCAAGTTGCTAAGTACTCCCAAGATACAGTAGAAAGGAACAGATTTTTTTTAAATATCCTTTTTCTTGTTTAACTAGATTCTCAGATAATATTTGTGAGTCTAGGGGAACGCCTCATTATAACTGGTTTGAGCTATTTGTTTGTCAATGATGTACCTCAATTTAGTGGGTTCTTCAGGTAGTGGTGTTATGGCCCTGCCCATTTCATGTTTTATCCTCTTCAGAAGACAAGCAGAAAACCCCAAGAAAGCATTTCATGCAAATAGCCAGGGAAGCAACTCGTTGTGAAAACAACTATTCTCCCATTATGTGACTCTTCAAAAATCTTAACCAAACTCCAGCAGATGCAAACACAGTGCAGACAGTTGCAGCAATTATGCTAACCAGCAATAAAAGCTTCCATTTATGTGGCCCATCTACATGCTCAATGTAATCACTTCCAATCGCAAAATGCATCTAGCAGTTGGAAACCCAGAGCATTATTAGATTGCATTGACTGTGCTCCCCACAGCTGAGGGAATGCTCTTTCCCTGCAATACATTTTCCTAACAATTTCATGACCATTGAGATACACCCTTGAGTCAATTAAAATTATCTCCACTAAACTAGACTGCAGCTTTTAAAGTGCTGGCTAATAGCTTGTGCGAGCAGCACCTATCTAGATTAGTTATGTACAACAGTTTTATGAATCATAATTTATATTCTCAGCATGTCAGGATGGAATTCAGAATAGAATTCTTCTTCATTTACCGTGATTTCATTTTGCTAAAAAAGCAGTGCATAAAGCCATTTTTTAGTACAATACAGACTATTGTATTTGTCTCGCAAGGAAGAATGAGCAAATGTAAAACATGGTATTTTTTCATCTGTCTTTAAGTGTTGCTGCTTTTAGGTGTAGGGAAGGCTGCACTTGGATAATAAGAGGCAGGTGTCTAGTAAACCACAAAATGATTATGTACTGCTTCTTGTTTCTGCAGATCCTCTTTACCTTTCTCCTGTTTGCTTTATAGCTTTTTTTGTTCATCTTTAGGTTCACTGGAAAGCTGCTTTTAAGCTACTGCTGGACACAAGAAGGGTTACAAAAGTGTTTTAGCTATATGGGCTGAACAAGGGTGGTATTAAGTTTGTAACTGGCAAAACTGATGGCAAACAGGCCACTTCAACCGGGAATGTAGTATTTTCCCAACACATGTCAAAAAAAAAATTAAGTTCAAACTCAGGCGTAATCTTCAGTTTATACTTTTTTCTTATTTAAAAAAAGACAAGTAGAGAAGACAAAATACTGCTGTAATTTACTTTTAGAAGTGCTATACCTGTACTATACAGAGTTGGAAGAAAACTGAATATTTTATGTTTGCATTGTGGCAGTTTGTCATTAGAAAGGTCTCAAATGATTATGAGGTAGAAATTGATGTTCCGAGCTTTTGTTTTATTTAAGCAATGCTGGTAGCTTAGTTTGGTAGCAGTGGGCTTTGATATGAGCAATTTTCAAAGACAGTGTAATATAGATTGTGGAAATAATTGTGATCTTAGAGGTAGTGGGGGCGATTAGATATCACTTCTGAGGAGGATGTTTTATGTACAGTCTAGAGGGTAATTTGCTTACTGCCCTTTGATTAGGGGCTGAACGTGGGACATAAGTTGCAGAGTAGTGGTGATGTCAGATATGGGCTGAGCCTGGGACTGCTGAAAGCATCACATTTTCCATGATGTTTTGGGCATTGCCTTGTATATGGTGAAGTGTTTTTTTTTTTTTTTTTTTTTTTTTTTAATTAGCAAATTATTCATTAGCCATTTGTGGGCTTTGGCACACCACCCTGCTATGGTTTGTTAATGCTGAACTTGGTAAATCTGTTCTGTAGTGCAGCCTTGAAAGTGCCCCAGAAAAAACTCTGTTAGAGAAGCAGCAGGAAATTCCCACATCCACAGTTAGGCAATGAAAGATCTGCTGGATTCAGAATGAGATCACTTCCTCACGTTTCATCCTCTACACAGCTTTTAGTGTGTGGGTGAGTCAAACCCAAGACTGGTTTAATGTATGCTGAGTGAAAGACAGAGAGGAGGAATGTCACAGTGGGCTCTGGGAATATTTGGCAGGAGCTTTTCAGTCCTTCAGGCCACAGGTGTCAGGAAGCAGAGTCCTGATGCTCTCTGAAGCTCTGGTCTCGTTCATTTTGTCTGTTCAAGTGCTTACAAATCTGCTTCCTTTTGAAATTTGTAGGTGTTAAAACATCAAAGTTTTAAGAAGTTTAAACAAAGTACTAGTCTGAGAGCATTTAGGCTGATAGTTATTGGCATGAAATTAAAACAGACCAAATAATTAAAAACATGAAATGACTAGTAAAATTTAACCTTTTTACTGACTGTAGTGTTCAAACAACTCTCCCCAACTTCTTAGCTTTTCCCCTCAATCAGTACATCCAAGGACTTGACTGAATGGATTTGGAAACAAAAATGAAATTTAAAATTATAGGAATTTAGTTTTTCTGGAAAAAAGTCTCATGGCAAGCTGAACTGAGGTGATTTATTATTTAGACACCAGGCTTTGTTAAAGACAAGTCAGACACTGATTGTTGTTTTGGCAGTTGTGGAAAGAATAGTTTGTTCTTTTTACCTGGTTTATCTCAGTTAAATAGGGTATACTCTGTTCAGAAACCAGCCTGACTCTATAAAACTTTTCCAATTACTAAGTGGAAATTTGATTCAGTTGATCTCAACACTGTTTTTCCAGTTCATTGACTACAGACTTACTTGCTGTTTTAAATAACTCATGCATATAAAAGTTTTAACAAATCAAGAAATTTTTAAAGTTTTTTTTTCTGTCTATGAATGGTTTGACTTTCCAAACAGAGTCAGGTAGAAGACTGAAGTGAAAAGTGTTGTAAATAATGCATTGCATGCAGCTATTTCCAGCTTATATAACACTTAAAACCTACTAAATATCAAGCAGGAACTGCGGAAAACAAGGAAAAATAGTGAAATATCAAATCCATTTAAACTCAGTTTCAATTCAATGTCTAGGGAAATCATGGCACATGTTGTGCAGGGAAATTTCCTTCAAATGAAATACATAGCATGTTGACAATGCCCATTAATGAGTTACTATTAAAAATAAAATCTTCCACATACAATGTTTAGTAGATGTCTGAATGAAAAGCCATGATGAGGAAGCATTTCAAGCTGTTACTTTGTGTCTCACTAATCCATCTGGCCAAGACTGATTTTTTTGTTTTGTTTTGTTTTTGGTTTTGGTTTTTTTTGTTTGTTTGTTTTTGTTTTGTTTTTTTACCTCTCTGGAAGTGGAGTGGTGAATTAAGGGCATGATGTGTGATGGATGATTACTCAGAGAATGGAAAAATAAAAGGCAAAGTATTGAACAATGCTTATTTCTTGGTGAGTAAATAAATAAAGTTCAAGAGTGGAGATGAAAGCAAAAACTTAGGAAAGGATATTTTGGGGAGTCTCTGCAAGAAGTTTTTAATTAGCTGAAGAGTTTATACCAAAGTTTGAAAGGCTGAGAAATGGGAAATATCAAGGCTGAGAGAAGTATTTGCTATCTCCTAATGCAATGACCTTTCTGGAGGTCAGAAACCTTTCAATATCCTGTTGAGGAGTATGAATGAAAAAGAAAAACCGAAAAAGGAAATTGAGGAAAGATGTTATTAGCAGCAGCTTCCTGGGAGTGGTTGCTCATGTTTGAGTTGGCTGTGTCAGGGAGGAGAGAGGCTTTCATCCACATATGGCTGAAGTGTTATCTTGATGTGGTCTATAAGGGAATGTGCTGCTTGAGATGATACTAAACTAATTTTAAAAACTGCAGGTGAAAAAGCTGTACTGGCTTGCCAAGTCTTTCATTAAAGCAGAGCATTGGAACTGACATGCTGTGAGAGACAGAAAACAAGACCCAAAATGATTCACAAGTTGAGGGGGAAGTGCTACTCTGGAAGAGAGAAACAAAATATCTTAGAATGGAGTACCAAAAAAAGTGAGGATCAGTGATCATACAACTCAAATTCTTGCTTGAGAACAGATTCAGTGGCTTGGGGTGGTTTTAATGAATGTAGATCAACATTTACAACCATGTACTCCTGTGTATTTGCATAAATGCTCCCCCACAGTGACACAGAAAATATTCCTCTTTGCCATTTTATGTTACAAAAATGATGAGAGAAACAGGTGATGGAGCACTTGGAAAGCACCCTTGAGGGTGTGTATAGCAGACTCAGAAACAAGGCATTTGTATTACAGCTTGGAGTATAAGCCCTCTTCTGGCACTGAAGAAGAGCAGGAGATTAAAATAGAGAGGAATATGTTAACAAGTGGCTTCATTTTGCCCAGCATTGGGCTCCAGTGTGGCCACTTTGTTTCTTGAAAATCCTGAGGCCTTCCCAGCTGCTGGACTTCTTGCTTTGTGCTGATCCTGACAATGCCCAGCCTGTCTCAAGCAGCTTGCAGGGATAAACAACTCTGACTCTTGTTTCAGTGGCTGGCCAACACAAAAGGGGGAGAAGTGTTCCAGAAGGTCTTTAGAGCTCTGCTGTCACAGTATGGAATTTGGGTGCTTGGTGACGGCCATGGGCTTTAATAGATATTAAACCATAAATAATTGGGAAAGACAAGAAAAGGATGGCTAGAGATTGGCTAATTGCTTTAAACCTGATTGAGGCCATTACTTTTGTGTCAGATTCAGCCAGTTTGGATCACAACTTCTAAGTTTTAATTAAAATGGGTACTGCTGCCATTAATTGTATATTTCAGTAACTTTAAATAATGCAGATGATTTTTATTCAGTTGTCCTCTCCTGGCCGTGCCCCACTGAGATCACTGTTAATTAGATACTACATTACATCTAGCAATGCCTTTATTGCTGTTAATGTTGCTGTCTGTATTATCTGGATGGCTCCAAAGTGAGTACACGCTGAGAATTTAATAAGATGGCTGGTAGTTGAGAAGCAGATATTAATGTGTTGTAAAACATCTCATATGACACGTTTTCTAATAAGTGACCATGCCACTCAGAAAAGAGGATGATGCAATTCACAGTCAGAGCAAAAAGTTAACCAATTCAGCTGCTCAGCACACTTGGTTTTCTTCAGTAGCCTCAACATAAGGGATATGACCATCAGGCACATTTAAAAATGTTTCTCACATACATTTACATTGTGCAGGATGTGGGTAAGAATTATTAGAAAATTATTTTTAGTTAATTTGGCTTTGATGCTGCTGAATTGCAAAAGATGCAATAGCTGTGTTCTTGTGAGGAAGAAGAGTCTGCTGGCTGTGCTGCTGTTTGAGTTGGTTCCTTGATCCAGCTTGGCTGGATGCTGCCACACAAGTCCCTGACCTGTGGAAACAGAGAAATAGCTCAAGGTGTTCTGTCAGACTGCACTGGGGAAAAGTGTATATATTCACATTTACACATTTTTTTTGTCACTCTACTACAAGAGTGTTTAAATGTGTTTCAATCAGTGTAGTTCTTCTTGTTTTCATAATTTGTTGCTTTTTTTGAAAGAAACGGTTCTCTGAAATTGCTCTAAAAAAAAGGCTGTTTCTCATTAAAAGCAATTTCATACAAGAGTTTTAAAGAGAGTCTAAACTTTGTTCAAATCCATCTTTTGCCTCTGTATGATGCCTGCTATTTGTGCAAGCATCCTTGGAAGTGGGGGTTGGACCAGTCCTGCAGTGTCCTCACTCCAGCACGGTCGGTGCGGCGGGTGGGCTCATTGTAGATAAAGCTGGACATTCAGAAGCTGGTTTCAGAGAAGCAGTGCCAGCCATTCCACTGATAAAGCTTTCCTTTGAAGCTCATGGGCTGTGTTTTCCATCCCTGTGTATTTTCAAGAAGCCTTGTATGTGTTGAACAGCGTAAATAAATAAAATCCTCTCTGATGAGCTGCTGTGACTGTGTGTGCAGATTAGCCCCAGCTCCCAGCGAGCTGTCCCTAGAGCCTTCAGGGCTGTTGGGGTTGTGCACTGCAGGTCTTGCCATTAGGAATTCATTCCCAATACCCAGACCAAACTTCTTTCCCCTTCATTTAATCTCCTGTCAATTAGTTATAGCAATTATCATTTACTGAGATTGCTGCATGTTTTAATAATATTTTAATCTTGTTATGACAATGAGAAAGAAGTTTTCACTCATAGTTTGTGGTGCTGTGTTGAATTGGAGATGAAAGTGAGCTTAAATACTTTGTTTTTGAGTAACAGTCATAGGTAAATATGTTCCTCCAGATCCTGTGGATGTACAGGGGGAACTGCAATCTCTTTCTGCAGAAGCAGAACACATACAGGGGTTCTCTGCATGTTGTAGATACTGAACAGTCATGTGAACCACTTTTTCTTTTTTTTTCTCAGCAAAGAAAGACCTTTCATTTTATGCACTGTATCCTTTGGTGATCTGCTGCATTCAGGGATTAAATTACAAGCTGTTTTCAGCATTGCCTATGAATTTCAAGTCTGGAAAAGAAAAAAAATGCTCCTTTGGGTTATGGTTTTTGATTATATCTTCTTAATTGCACACATCTAATGAAAATTACATCACATAGTCTGCAGACATGACTGAAGTGCATGGCTCAAGATTTAGGAGATAAACATTAAAGTGCAAGCATGTAACTGCAGACTAATGTAACGTCAGGAAAATTGGATTGAGGCATCCAGACTAACCGCAAGTGGAGGGGGAAAATGTCTTTTCTCCTTTATCTGCTGTATATTAAGGGATTGCATTTTTACAGATGACTCTGTGGGCATTACATTGCCCTTTTTCAGCACGTGCACACAGAATGATCTTGGTTGAAACGATCTTAATAGTGGAAGGAACTGCAGAGAACTGTTGTGAGATTAAAAAAAACAACAATCAGTCGGTGACTGTGCTTTTCTTATGATTTGTAGGTGGTTCCATAATCCTGAATGAGTGCTCTTTTCCTGCCCCACTATTGAGCTGTAGGTAAAATATTTCTCCTGTCAAGCAAGAGGATATTGTTGAGCAAGACACATTTAGTCTTAGTTTAAACATGATTATGTTACATTAGCTGTTGGAAGTTTGAGCTAGAACTCAGCATGAGGAAAGACAGGAAGGCACAGCTCTGAACTTCTCAGGAGTGTGGGCAGGACAAGGTATCACCCATCAGCTGAGCAGCGCTATCACACCTTGGGTACAAGCAGTGCTCTGACTCCTGCAGAGGAAAATGCACAGTGGGAAAAGGGATCTCTGCTTCCCAAAGAAGAGAGGTGTTGCCCAATCTGTAGCTTTTCCTGGCTGAAGTTTCCAGTTCCTGTCATTTCCTGTTGTGGTAAGGAGGGGGAAATTTGCCTGGTGTTTCAACAAATTGGTGCACCTGCTGGAATATTGCCTCTGCAGCTCCTGCTGAGCTGTTCCAAGCACTAGGAATGTTGTCATTTAGATTAGAAAGGTGGCAGAATGGTGCTTCCGTGCTTGCAAACCTGCTGGAACGTACCACTGTATTTCAGACACTGAGAGCAAGCTGTCTGGCTAGTAAAGCCATAAAACATTACAAATTAGAAAAAAAAAATACTCAGAACTGAGTATTGCCAGAAAGAACACACAGTCTTAAGCAACTACTTTCATTTGAATATTCATTTAATTATGAATGTCAAAGGTGATGAGATTTACTTTAATCATTTTGACCTCATTTTTTCAAAAATCGGAGTTCCTAAAGTTAAGTATCTAAAACTATATTTAGACATCTCAGTGAAAGTGGCCTGATTCTAAAAGGTGCTGAGCAATTACAGGGATGGGAGATGCCTGATAGATTTTGTCCTGGATTCTGAGGCTTAAAAATTATTACAAGAGCTTGCTGTTGGCAAGGATCAGACTGCGTGATATATTAAAAGGCTACAATCATATGGCATTGCATGCTAAAGGCAATTTACCCTTTTTCAGCAGAAAAAGGGAGATGACTATAAATGTTCAAATCAAACCTCAAATGTCTCTGAATACTAAAAGAAAAATAAAAACTCAGTTGAAATAAATTATTTTACACTGTCCTGGAATATATGCAGCCAGGGCAACATAGAAGACCATTTTAAAGAAACCCAAACCAGCAACAAACAGACAAAAAAACCCAACTTGTTAGGCCAGATCTAATGTGAAGTGTTTTGTTTTAATAGTGGTTATAGAATGTGGAAGTTAAAGCATAGATGGGAACACTGACACCACTTTCAGTTTAATGGCATAAGGGCACTACTTACAACATTTGGTTAATGCGGTAACCCAGCAAAGCTCCTTAACTGCAGGGGGGTCTCTTATTTGATGAACACTCCATCTTGTGTAAGATATTTTATATGACTGTCTTTCCAACTCAGAAGTTACTGCTGGGTATTTTTTTCATAATGTTGACATTTTTCAATGCTCTCCGCATATGTCTGTTTTATGTCAATTTTATGGCTGCAGTGGATTGCCACAAATTGGGCACAAAGGAAATAGCTTTGACCTCGCAGTACATTCAGACTCTTGGATCTTTGCTTTTAGCCTCTTGTTTAGTTTGGGTTCTGCTTCCCTGGGTGAATGTTAAAATTCTGCAGTATAATGGGTCTGTTTTTCAGGTATGCTGAAGATTGGTTTTGTTTTGGTTTTTTTTTTTTTATTTTTACTCATAATATTAACAGGCCATAAATGGAACAGAAACAACTCCCTGAGAATATGTCCTGTGAGAGAAGCTCCCTAGACCTTTTGGAGCCCAAACTAGAAATGAGGTATTTTTTTTTTTGAGAAATGCTATTTGTAGTGGCTGTGCTCTTGTTCATAGAACTGGGGAGGAGGAAGCTTCTGAGCACTGTAAATAATTCCAACATTGCATGCCCAGCTGGAGCCATGGGAAGTTTTGGAGAGCGTGAGTACATAACTCATGTCATGATGGACAGCACCCATCAATAAAGTTTGGATGAGTATTCCATACCCATTTTGAGTCATGATCCCAGTCTATATTTAGTTGTAAGTGCACACACGTGTGTGTGCGTTAAGAGGATCAGAGATGTAAGAATCTTGGAAGCCAGGAGAAATATGTACTAGAGGGAAACAGTATAAACTAGGCTTTATTATTCATTCTAATGAGCTGTGTTCCTAAAAAAAGTTGAAGTTGTGGTTACCATAAAGTTGAACATTAGAGACCTTGCTGAAGCTATGAAATAAATGATAAAGTAATCAAATTGGAAGCTTTTAGTTTTCCAGAGTATGGTTTACAGGACTGGTGGGGCACTGATGGTTGGCAGGCTGGGAATATGTTGGACCACCAGGGACAGTTTGGTATAAGGCCTGTTTTGGAAACAACTTACCAGCAGTTCTGTCTTTTTCTCTCCCAATGGTTGACAGCTAGAGCTTGTTGATAGACTGGTTCTGAACAGAGAACTTTGCTGACTTGCTGGTGCATCGTAGCTACTGTACTTGTACCAATTGTTTGTAAATCTGGGTGTAAAATATAACTTAAAAACCATCACAACTGTTGAGCCACCCTTTGCTTAGCAGGGTCAGAAATACAACCTCCACTCTCTAAAGTGGTTCTCTACTGAGGGCAGGGCTTGAGGCACAGGAATAGTAAATCACTTGTGTTGTCTCTGGTTGCATTCTCTGGACAGCAGTGAGTCATGAAAGGTTCAGCTGAGGTCAACACCAACTTAGAGGTGTGGAGAAACACTGTTTCCCTCCAGGAACTAACTTTGGGGAAGATACATAGTTCATTAAAATGTTAAAGGCGATTTTTATTCCAAAGGAGGGCAGAATGCAGCATGAATGAGGTTGTGCAACTGCTGACTTGTATGAACTCTCTGGCACCTTGGGAAGGGGAGTAGCAGACCTTTGCAGTCTTTTGCAGTCTTTGAAGGATGTTGTTCAGCAGTTTGGCAAAGCTAGTGGTGTGTGCTGAACATGCAATGCCACAGCTTAATGTGAGAGTGACTTCTTTTCTTTTTCCCCCGCCATGTCCTGGAGCTTGGTCAGACCAGGAAGAGTTTTGACGAAATCAATACCCACAGCTGCTGGTGTTTTTTTGGCTGACATATCCACTCTAATGTTACACCAAAGAAGGAAAAACTTATTGCACTGCTTGAAGATTTAGAAGAAAGAAAAGTTTGTTTAGGATGAAAAATAGAAACAAAAAAAAAAAAGAAAAAAAAAAGGCAGAAACAAGAAGACTCTTTGTGCTTTGTAGCCTGTACTGTAGTCTTTAGTAAAGAATGAGTAATATTGTGGCATCAACCCTAGAATCATATAATCATTTAGGTTGGAAAAACCCTTTAAAATCAAGTTCAATTGTTAACTCTCTCAGTCCCCTTGGGTGGTTCCTACTGGGCCCCATAGACTTGTGAGTGTCTAAATGGTGTAGAAGGTCACTGAATATTCCCCCCTGGATTGTGGGGGCTTCTTACAGCTCCCCATCCCTGTCTTCCAATTCATGAGATTGGGTACCTGCAGAACAACTTGTCTTACTCAAAAAGACTGAGGCAAAGAAGGCATTAAATACCTCAGCCTTTTCCTCTGTCAGTTCTCTTCCACATCCAATAAAGGATGGCACTTCTCCTTACCCTTCCTTTTATTGATAATGTATTTATAGAAAAACTTTTTATTATAATTTATGCTATTATCCAGTGTAAGTTCTATTTGGCCTTTGGCCAGTCTTATTTTTCCCTTGCATAACATTACTATATAATTTTAGTCTTCCTAAATTGCCTTATTGTTCTTCCAAAGGTCATAGATTCCTTTTTTGCTGGAGTTCCATGCAAAGCTCTGTTTAGCCCCCTGGTTAAGTCTTTCCTGCTGGCTCCTCATTCAGCACACGGGGATATCCTGCTACTGCACCTTTCAAGACTTCCTTTTTTGAAGAACATTAATTTCTTCTGGAATCCTTTGCCCTTTGGGTCTGCCTCCCAGGAAACTCTGTCCACCAGGCTCCTAAATAGGGCAAACAGCTGATGAAGCTGTGCCAGTCTGTCTTTCAAGCAATATTTTATGGCTGGACCTTGATACATTTGTTTTCCTATATGCAGAGTTATTGCCACGATGTCTTTAAGCACCAGGCATGCTGATGGTGTTTGGTAAAGAGGAATAATTTTTGTTGTAGCCAGAGGGCTGGTCTTCTTCCAGCATGGAAGATGTAGTAGGATTAAGAAGAAGTTTTAGATCCTAAAAAGTCAAAAGAGCCTTTCTGGAAATTGTCATGTATGCCTTATTGTGTTTCTAGGCCAAATAAAGGATTTAGATCGTTTCAGGGCATCTGCAGGAGGACAAATATTCTTAAGTTTGGTTCCTTATAAGGCAGAGCAAGTGTAAACCTTTTGAGATGCCAGGTAGGAAACAGGCATTTTGAACTCCATCAAGTTACAGTAATAGCACTTCTAAAACATAATCTTGGAAGCCCTATGCCTGGAAATAAAGCATTTCTCTAATACGAACCAAACCACATTTTTTCTCCATTTTTCTCGGATGTATTTCATTTCAGAGTTTATATCATCACTCAATTTATAAACAATAGCTTGCTGCTTATAACATACTTGTAAGTGGATTTATGCTAAACAAGAAGCAAGATAGCAATATTGTCATGGTTTTCCAGTACAAAAGAAGGAAATCCTAGGTGTAAGTAATAAATTAAACCACTTTCTTGTGCTTACCTTCTCTCAGAGCTTGGCCAACAATCAACAGATCTGTGGTAACTGCAGGCATTAAAAGTAATTGTGTGAATCAGATAACAGAAGCTTCTGTTTTTGTTATCCATCTTTGAAGCAATCACTTTCAGTGACAAAATGCTGTCAGACATTAGAAACTAGATGCTTTTAAAAGCCACCAGCTGAATTCTGCACTTCTAAGGGAGCCACCTCTTTATTTAGTGTGTTTTCCCAACAATTCTGGGACTTTTCACGTATTAAAACAGTGGTATATGTCATCAGCAGGCTAGTCTGGGCTGTCAAACAACACTGAATTAGAGCCAATTAAATCAATGTTCCAGAATACTGTACAGCTATCCAGTGTGTAGTGAGAAGCATTAAACTTGCACAGTGAGTAAAATCCTTGATCATTTGGTCTTTGAGCACTTCATAGGTAGAGCTGAAGGTGAAAAGCTGTTCCTGTTTTGATTGTCTTTCTATTGTCCTGAATTTGTTTGTGCTGGAGGGGAAAAGGCTCCTGAGTAAAGAGTGAGGTGGTAGGTCCTGTGGCTTTGCACCACCTGAAGATTTTTGTTACTGGTGGTTCTTGGTTGCTATATCACACCTTCCTGTTTGCTCTGTGGGCTTTTTAAAGCTGGGGCTTGGATTTGGTCCTTTTGTATCTATAGAGGTTTATTTTTTCTTATTAAAAATACAATGTTATTTTTGGGCCAAGAAACTTAAACATAACCAGCCACAAGAATTTCTTGCATATGTAATCATTTACAAAGAGTATACACATGAAGAAGAGTGTTTCCTTTTGTTAAAGACTGGCAGAATTGCTTTTAAAAGGTGGTGTGTTTAATTTTGTTTTCTTTTTTTTTTTTTTTTCAAATTCAAGAAAAAATTGAAACCTGGCAAGGAATGAACAGGAGAAATTAAAAAGTATTCCCTGTTGCTTTAAGTTTGTCAACAGATGTGGTGATGCCAGTGTCACCTCATTAATTCCTTCGCTTTGATTTTGAAAAAACATTTTTGTGGGTAGAGTGTCTGTTGACCAAGGTGTTTAAATGTAACAAGGAGCATTAAATCCAACAAATTTGTTTGTTCAAAAGCAGTTTCCTGTTTTACCTTCCAGTTTTACCTGCCTTTTATGAAGAGTACAAGGAAAGAAAGTAACCTGAGTGGTTCCAATGTGGCCAGTGCCAGGTCATGAGTAGCAGTGGTCAGTTACTGTGGTGTGTGCTCTGTGTGCTCCTCTGTGTCTCAGAGGGAGAAGATGATGTGCTGCAGTGATATTGATATTAAATGTATTCATTTGATTTCCTGCAAGCAATACTAGGCTCACAGAGTACACATACAGCTTTCACTGCTCCAGTTATGCTTTCCTCTGCATTGTGTTCTCTCAAATCCAGTTTCAAACAAGCGCATTAAGAAAAAACCTGGGTTGTGAATACAAATATAATTTTTAACAGTGTGAACTGGAGGCTGAAAATAGTTCACGTCTGGGAGATTAGACCTGGCTTTTTTGGTCTTTTCTGTACTGTTGCTTACTGTGTGGTCACTCTAGTTTGCAGACACATTTGGGTGGTCAGGGGCCCAAAGCTACAATATTGCAAACACACATGAGATTTACTTTATTTTTACAATTTACTTATTGGGATCATGTAAGGAAATTTAAATGTCTGCTCCAGTGCTTTCTGCATTAAACTAGGATTTACTCAATTCCAAATGCTTTGGTGCACAATTTTTTAGTAAAACCAGAATTTTTTCTAGAAGTGTTTTCAGTGAACTGTTACGGAGTAGCTCAATATAAGGAGGATTTTTCTGGATTTCATAACAACTAAACAAAAAGTAGCGAGTTATTTAAAAATCCTGTTAGGATTTTTGTTTTGCTTTATGTTTTTTGTTTGAAGCAAATGTTGAAAAGACAATTTTCAGAGGCAAATGCTAATTTCAGCAGAAAGCAGGTTGCTTGAGGTTATTTCTTATAATGTAGATTTTAATTCATCTATCTAAAGAGCATAACTGTTATAAGAAAAAAAATTATTCTAACAACCCCAGTAGCAGATAAGAGGAATATTTATAAACTGCATGCCTAGATAAAATTGTTTTTATAAAAAAAAGACAATTAAAGAGCTTTCCAGCTAAGGTTTTGTATTCTTGTAACTAATAATTGCACTTTGTGTTCTACTCTTTGGAGAAGTCAAAATGAAATCTTTGCTGCTCTGTGTCAGTAGTTTGAATGAGCTGATTCAGAAAGGTCGAGCTCTGCTCTGGGTACTCGGTGCTGATGGCTGCTTAATGCTCTTGTAAAACTGTGCAGGTCTTGGTAACACTGGTTATTTCAATTACCACTGTGCCTGGGCCAACTTTGGTCAGATTACTCTTGCTGCCATGGTCACATGGCTGGGAAATCTTAAAAGAAAAGAAATCTTAGAAGAAAAACCCTAGTTTTCCTGTAATTAATGCGATAGAAGATTTGTGTAGGAAGTTATAGAAGAGATGAAGGGTAGATCTAATTGTTCTCCCACACCATGACAAGATTTTTCAGAAACCTTTATCCATCTTGAGGAATGACTAACAAGCAAGTAATTACATTTATTCAAGTTTGCTAGCCTACTTTCCCAGAGGCAAAGTATCATTTCCTAAATTATTTCATTCATAAATGCTTAAATGAGTAAAGTAATTTTACACAGATGCTGAAGGAGTCTATTGTCTTTCTTACAGTACAACTTCTCAATGAGAAAGGAGAAGGTAAAAGTTTCAAGCTGTCAAGAAGAATTGCATTCAGTCTGCTTCTGGGTCTGCTCCTATTCAATGAGACAGTTTTGCTGGCTGAAGTTTTTCTCGTCTCAAGGCAGTAATGTTGTGGCTATATCTGAGAGAAGCAAAGCCCTTTGTAAGAGATAAGGGGTTGATTTGGTATGATTTGATGCAGCTGGAAGAAGCAAAGAGACTTTCTGAAATCTCTTGGTGGGACTGAATATAAGGTGCCTTTCTTGTCAGTAGCAGCAGTATGATGATCCCTCCTTAACCTGTGAATTGCTGCCCCAGATGCCTCTCCCTCGTGTAAAAGCCCTGCATGGGAGATCTGTGTGTGAGGAAGTCAGGCAGAGGTGCTTAGGCATGGCACCAGTGAGAATAAATGGACAAATAGCAAGAATTGTCACTGAATAGTCACTGAAATACAGGGATCAGTCTTTTAAAAAGGAAAAGAAAATGAAGTTGTGTCTCTAATAAAATTGAATCCAGGTTAAGAAAAGCACTGAAGCTTGATACAGTCCCCAAGTCCTCTTCCTAATCAGTTGCTTGCTGCCTTGTGTCTTCCCTTGTGCAATTTCATATATTAGTTCTCCTATTACTGTGTGATCTTCCAAGGTCAACCAGCCCTCCACACAAATTACTCAAGGAAAAGCCTGTCAAAAGCCTTTTCTGCCAAGGAGTGTAATTCCCCCTTTGGCAGAATGGTTTACCTGGTGGTGCTGCCAGCTGTGGGCAGATGTTCCCGGGCTCACGGGCACTGAGCACAGGCTGCTGCTGGGCACGGTGTCCCTTGCTCTAGGAGCCTCCCTCCTGCCTGGGGAAGGGGTGCCAACCCACAGCCCCACAGAACAGTCCTGAACTGCAGGAGAGGCCCAGGGGAATGTCATCAGGCTGGGGTGAATATCACTTACACTTCTGGTAGATCTCCTTAGGGCTGTTGTGATCTAATAGCAGGAAAATGGGAAATGCTCTGGTAAGCATGAGGAGGCTGAGAGCAAGACTGTGACCTGTACAGTTGTAAGCGTGCATTTTCTGTCCTATTATGAAAAATACACCAATACCTATGAGATACTGCTGTCTTAATGCCTGCTTAAATGCCATCAAAATATAATTATTCTATTTCTAGGATATATATTAGGCTTGAATCCTTGAAAGTCATAATTAATAATTTTGTTTAGAGAAGAACTTTTTGACTTGTTTATTGTTGTGAGATACAAAGGTAGGAGTTTTTTAAGAAGGATTTCTTGAGGGAAGAGTAGCTTGGGTGAAATCTTTTGTGTTTTAAAAGTAGTCCCTTAGGAGTACAGTGTATACTTAGGCAGACATGGCTGTAGCAAAGATGAAGGATTCGTAATAAAATTGGGCTTTATAATTTAGATTTCAATTCATTGGAGTGCAAGTAATTCTTCTAGGACAAATAATTTTTTAAATTACCTATGTGTACAGTTGTAATTTGAATGGTGTACCATCTCTTGTTTGCTCAAGATATTTTGCTCTACTGAACAGAAATCTTATCTGAAACAAGAAGCTACTTTTATCATGGGGGGTTTTTTGAGTGGATTTTTTTAAACTTTAGCCATGATTTTATAGTAATTTAAGAGAGTTTAAGAAGCAATTGATGACTTTTAAAGCAACAACATTCCAGGGCTGTGCATTTGGCTTAAATTTATTTACAGTAAATTTCATTCCCAGGGTTTTCTTTGTCTCAGAGAATTTCTGTCATTGGAGCTTTCTTGTCAATGATTAGCCACAGGCCAGTGTTGTAGATGAATTTCAGCACAATATCAAAACAAATTTTCAGTTCCTGTAAAAGGTTGCAGAAACAATGATACCTGCACGGCTGAGTCTCATTGTCAGAGTCCAGCAGCCAATATGCAACCCAAGGCTTGAGTCTCCAAGAGCAAACTCACAGGTACAAATTATCTTGAAAATGTCAAGTTAGTTAAAGCATATATTATGTCATTTAGTTGCCTTAGTAAATGAGGAAATCTGCTATTCTTTCTAGTGAAGTTGTCTTTAATTGAATTTCTCAGTGCTCTTTGAGATAGCTCCTTGCTCATGAGGCCTTGAAAATCCTACCAGAAAAAGTAGCTGAGACTGGTATCACTGAGTGATTCAAGAGCAGATGATAAATCTGTTAGGAAGAATTTCTGCAAGCTGCCAGGGAAGCACAATAAAACTAATGTCAGGTATTGTGCTGGACTGTGCTAGTTTTGCTCTTGTGACTCTGTGTGTTATGACAAAGGGCAAAATTCAAAGTAGAAGCCAATAGTGTGTGTTTTTTTAATAAATATTTTTCTTCTGATCTGCGTCCACTGATTAAGTCCTTACCAAAGGCTTGCTTTACCTCTGTGATGGAGCCATGTTACTGCAGAAGTGACAAAAATTTTGCAGAGCAGTCCACAACAGAAACACGTAAATGAAGAATAAGTGTAACTCTCCACTTTGCTGAGTTGGTGATGAATATGACAGCAAAAGAAGATGAAATTTGTTGTTCAGTATGCTATTTTTCAGATGAAATCCCAAATATTATACCTCTCTTTGGTGGTGCTTTGTTGCTGATTGATAAACTAGCGTACCTCCTGCTGAGAGGCTGATTCCGTGTCAGTTACATGAAATAATCTTCATTCTGGTAACTATTAAATGCTGTATAAGTTGCAGGATTGCACCTCAATTTTCAACTTATTTCCGTAGTGCCTAGATTGTTGGGTTTTGTGATTTTACATCTGAGCTCTAGCTTCAGTGGTAAATTCTCAGGGGATCATGGCATTGTGAATGCTTCAGCGTGAGATGTATGATTCAGCAGTTTAACTAATTGTTACTTCTGTAACTTAAAGCATTTTTGTGGTCTACTGTAAAAACAGCTATTCCCAGTGGTTGCTGCCTCCCAGGCACCTATAGGACAGTGACTCATTGAATCTTGATGGCGGTATTAAAAGAAATGCTTTCCTTACTTTATTATGACTAATCTTCAGGAGAATCAGGCCAAAATTTTAAACACATTACCTATCTTTCTTAGAAAGTATACATGTATTTAAAGTTAAATGTGATCTCAGCAGTGGTAGTACACACAGAGCTGTGCAATATGCACAAAAATGCATCATCTCTTGGAGGTGATGCAGCTTAGTGGTCTGGTGAGGTAGGTACAGAGCTCTGAATGGAGGGTCTTTTGGACTAAAGTCCATGATTATGGAATGCAGGGGTGCAGTGAACATAGGCTTTCCATTTTCTGCAATTCCAATTTTTTTCTAGTAACTTACTAGGAAAAGTCTGTTTCAAGTAAAGAGTAAGTGCACAGGGTTTCATGCTTTTAGTAAAGCCTGGGTGTGAGTCACCCTAAGCAATTCCCTCAGTCTTTAGAGCTGAAGACTTAGGGGAAAAGCAAAAGCTAAAGACAAATCCTTCTGAAAATACTTCGAGGAATAGCTGAGTCTTTGTATCTTCTGCCAGATAAAACATATGCATTGAGACAGTGATGATGTTGGTAAAACAAGATGGTCACAGGCTAATTTGGAAACCTGCTTTGTGTCCTGCTGACATACTTCATCCTCATCAGGATGCCATTCCCTCTCTTGGCAAGCACAGGGAGGTTCAACCCTGCAGGATCCCATGGGCTCTCCTGCCAGCTGTGGGCATTTCAGGTGTGGGACGTGGGAGCATGAGCCATGAGCAAGCTGGGAGACAGATTTTCCTGAGTTTGCAAATATCTCAGCAGAGAGATTTCTGTCCTGTAACAGACAGCCTAGCTTTTTGGTTTATATGGTTTTCCTCCCAGACCATGGCTCTTCCCGATGTCTGCTCAAGTGGGGCTTGTGCACCCAGGCTCCCTGACTTGTGCACAAGAGAGAGGCTCACTCTGGTGAGGAGAGGAGGAGGCTGAGTGTAACAGCAGCAGCTCAGGTGCCCTCTCAGATGCTGCCAGCAGTGCAAGGCACACTCCTGGAGCTGGAGTGGTCTGTAGCCACCACACAGGTCTTTGGCCAGGAGCAATTTCCTGTGGTAAACATGGGACACTGAAAGGTGATTACTTGGAAGATATCCTGAGAGCTGAAAAACCTGAAAGTCACTTGGAGAGGCATATTTCATTTTCAGTTCATCATTTAAAGGCCTAAGAATTTTTTTTTCCTTTATAATCCCCTCTTCCAATTTAAACTTTCTGGTATTCATCTGTAGATGAATCAGCTCCAACCTTATCTCAGTCCAGGGGAAAATCTGTAACAGATGCATCACACAGTAGCAAATGATTTTAGTTAAGCTACCTGGTACACTTTGCTCTCTCTTTAGCACAGTCATGTCCTAAAATGGCACCATGACTTTTAGAAGATGAGAGAAAATTTCTTAAACCAAGTAGGAGCTTAACACTAAAGAAGAGATATTGCAGGCAGATAGATCCCCTCCAGAAATCCTGCTGGGTAGGTGTGGCTTGTAAGGTGTATTAGAACCACAACAACAAACCAAGCAAAACTTCTAAAAAACAACCACCTAGTGGAATAAGGGTACCTTTCATAATTTCAAAGAGTAAGGTCTGTTTTTATTTGCTATTTTACCCTCCTGAGCAGATGATAGAACCTTTAGAAACAGCTGGTTTGAATCAAGCTTTGCATTTCTAGGTGTGGTAAAGGATTTCATTTCTCAATCCTGCACTGGTGGATTGAATTTGTATGGGATTACAGCTGAGCTATTTCCAAGAATCAGCCCTAACCAAAGATTTCAAAATAAATTGAGCTGCCATTATGCTATGCTCCTCTAGAGAGCCTGCCATTTTCCTGGAAAGTTATAATGCTATTAATTTTTCAATAGCTAATATCATCCATAAGTAAAGCCAATGTTAGTTGTTAGAGTGTTACAATTAGGTCCACTACATTTTACATCTATGTGAAAGTACAAGTATGTAACCCCAAATGCAGTAAATTAAAGTTTTTATTTAATTTTCTAAGGTTTTAAACAGATTTTCTGTTAGCTACTTTTATCCTTCAATTGCTTTAAAATGATGTCATAAAGTTTCATTCTTGTGATTTGCTTTAAAGGGTTTAAATATGAGTCAGTCTCTTTTCAAAATATTCATATTCCTATGAAGTGATCCCAGTTTGATATCAAAAGAAAAAGGGCTATAAATCAGTCCTTTTGTTTCAGCTTGAAATACGACTTGTACTTGTCCTACAGAGCCTGGAAAAAAACGCCAATTAAATTTGCTACTCTGGAGGGCTCATGAATGTATTTCTAGTGTTTTCTGATGACTTAACAAAAAAAAAAGAAAAAAAAATAACCCAAAAAACCAACAGTGAACCCAGCAGGACAGGATTTACTATGCTGTATTAAAAGTGCTTCATGAGTGATAAAGGCAAAATTTCCAGAGAGGTTTGGAGCTGCAAGAAAAGGTGTTAGTGTAAATACATCAGGCCTTATGGACCCAATGGGAGAAAAAGAGGAGTAAATAAGAATAAATTTGAGAGGTTTGAGGGTGGAGCATCTTCTACACTAAGCCTGCAGACAATTGATAGTAGTTAGGGTGTTTTCCCCAAACTAACAGAAGATGAATTTGCTTTAGGACCGAATGATTCCTGGCTTATATGGATTCCCTGAAAAAGGAAGCTAAAGGGTTTTTTTAAAATAGATCTTTGGCAGCAATTTTGGATGTTACAAACCCCAGCAAGGCATGGGGGCCAGGCAGGGCAGTACAGATGGGCTGTTGGTGTCCACTGAGGCTGCTGCCAGGTCTGCTGGGCAGGCAGCTGGTGGCACCTCGTGTCCCTGCTGGCCACATGTTCCATGGAGGGAGAGGAGAAGGGAGGGGTGGCAACAGCTGCTGTCCAAGATGTGGCACAGATGAGCTGTGCCTGCTTTTGTCCCAGGTCACTGTTTTGCACTTAAACAATGGCCCTCAAAAGCTGTGCCAAAAGGTAAATTCTGGTTTTCCTGTGCCTCCGAGAGCTGTGCTTTGCTCACCAGAGCCCCACTGCAGATGCTCTGCCCCACTTAGAACCTTGCCTTTAGGACACCTTCAAGGGCATTTTGCTTATGGGGAAGCTGTGCTGGAGCCCTTGACATGTGATGTGTGTGCTGGAGAACGCTGTGAAGTGGCAGTGATGGGCTTCTGTAGGTGCACTTAGTTCCACTGAGCATTGCACCCTTGGAGGACATAAAATAATATATCCTTTTAACTTTTTCTGTGAATTGATCCTCTCCCAGGGCAGGTGCCCTCAACAAAATAAGAGCTAGCCTTGGATCTTACACGATCTTTTAATGTCATGACATTCATCAATAATGATAAGAAGACATGTACAGGTGTACACAGCTTTATTTTATAAGATAAAAGGGGAAAGCAAATAATAAACATGAATATGCAATTTTACTGAATTAAGCTTTCTTGTGATCGATTTGTTTTCCTTCATGTGTAGTCAGATGGTTACCTGGCCAGTGTGCTCTCACTAATGCTGATATAAAAACTCATACCTTCAGTGAAAAAAAAATCCTTTGTGGCAAATAATTTTGTGTTTAATTATTAAATGCCAATGTTTTGTAAGTGATGCAAGTACTGTTTCTATAGGAATAAGCAGTGTAATTGTGGCAGTGTGGTGTTATCTGCTACTCATTCTTGATAGAGGACTTTTTTAGGGAAGTTTCAGGTATCAGCTAAAGGGTTGGGAAAACAAACAAATGTCTTAAACTTTCATTTAGAATTGATCTCTTTTATCCACAATATGATGAAAATTTCAGGCAAGTTTCCAATTTGTGGTTCTGTCCTAAATTATTTCAGTCCCATCTTCTGAAATCCTGATTTAACACAGACATTGCCAAAGAGATCAAGGAAAAGTATACATAAGTAGTTTTCCATAGTGAACATGCTCTGCAAGGTATATTTTTTTGTTTTAATTTTAATTAACTGCATCTCAGTTGCAAATATTTGCAATGAAAATCTAATAAAGCTTGCTTGGGTTTGGTTTTCATTAACATTGCAAAACCAGGAACAAATGAATAAACATGCATAAAAGGATCATGAACTGTATTGAATGTACAAGGGATTATGTCCAAGGCTTTGAGCTCCCTTAGATTTCTGAGCTGTCCTGGTTATGGTTTGTAAATGCTAGAACCTGGGACACATTTAAAGACACCATCTTAGGAAGTCAAAGGGTTATAATAATAGTAGGGAAAATTTCTTAATATTAAGAGTCTCTCCAGATTAAACTTAAAACTTTTGTTACAAGTTAGAGCTAAACATGGAGGAGAGAATTTGGAATGAAAGTAAGAGGGGGCAAAGCCAAGGGACTTTCAGCCTTGTTGGCCTTTGTGACTCAGACAACCACCTCAAGTCTTGTTGAAAAGTGGTGGTGAAATGATTATAAAGATGTAAGAATCATGGTGTCCAGAGTAAAGCCCAGGCTTTGCTTAAGTCAACCTAATCGTTTTTTTTAAAGTTTCAGTGGGGACATGTTCCTGTTGATATTTTTTCCCCTTCTGGCTTCATCACTGTGCTACCTGGGGACACCTTCACATATTTTTCTCTGCTTTTGTTGCTATAGAAGTTAGTTGCTGTATTTCTGTGGAAATACAGAGGCTACTTGAAACCCAAGGCAGCAGCATCTTTCTTCATAGTAGCCCTGCTTAACTTTGCATCAAGAAGTCAAATGTGAATTTTTACAGCTGGCTTTGAACCTCTAAGCTTCTGTCTTTCATACTGTTTAAAGCCTCTTGGCTGTTACTGTAAACCCACTGTCCTGGATTTAGTCTTGCTGCTTTTCACAGCTGTGTTTTAGCATGTTCAAGATGAGAATTTCATTATGGAACTTTCACGTTTGTGGATTCTTAAGACAAATTCTAATAGTGATAGAAAATTAAAGTGTGCATACCCGTAGCAACAGAAATAGTACAACCACCCTGAAATGGGATGGTTGAAAGGAATAGGGTTGAGATTGTAAAAGCAGTTTGAATACACACATGATTGCCTTTCAAGTGACTTGATGTGGTTGTGCATGTTTTCCCTTTACAAACCTTTATGCTTTTGAATTGGCATTAATGTTAATGGAAAGCAAATTCTGAAACCACATGTGTGATTACTTACCAGAGCTGAATTTCAAATACCATGCATTCTACTTATAGGAAAAAAGCATTGCCAAACGTCAAAAAAAAAAATCAGGTGCTGATAGAATTATATTCCATGTCACAGGTACAAAGATTTTGCTCATTTCAACCTCCTTCTCAACACATTCTTGTGCCTGTCCAAACAAATATACAGGTTAATACACTACAAAGAGGTTTCTATTTCATTTTGGCCTCTGGAACCCCATTTGTTTATTTGCAGGTCTTCCTCTCCAATAGAAACCAAGGAGCTGTTCACTTCTACATGGCAGTCAGGTAAAGGTCAACTAAAGCTGTGTTAATTTATAGGGATCCATGATTTTGCTTCACTCTGCATGAACCTTGAACTTACATTGCAGAGGTACTGAGCTCTTTCCAGAATTTGTTCTGAAGCCATTATGCTCAATGAAAAACTTTCCTTGGCCTTCTGGGCATTGGCTTAGTATTTTGAGCTGCTTCTGCTTCCTTCCAGTCCATTTTCTTAACCTAATAATTAAGTGCCTTAATAGCTGCATTGTCATATTTGACAAAGACACTAAATAAATGAAAATAATAACCCTGCATTTTCCTAGTTTTTTTCCAGCTATATTAATTTCAGAGGGATAATGAAATTGTAGTTAATGCCTCTCTTTAAATGTGTTAATTAATATATTGTGATTGCTTTAAAGAGTGTGTGAAATGCCTGTTACAAGGTCAGAATGCATTTCTTTAATCCCAGGTATTTGGTTAAGTTGTTTTACTCTAATCCTCTACAGAGGTTACATGTAGTGTGCATCATGCTAAAATGATGAGACATCATGTTTGGACTCACTCACCCATCCCCTAGGGTTGGTTAAGGTGCAATTACTGTAGCTCAATAATCATGAAGATTTCCCAGTGCTCAGCACACCTTGATACCAAATTCTTCCACATGCGTGAGTGCAGCTGTGGAAGGCCTGCCCAGCTGGGCACTTCTAGGTCACAACAGCAGTGGGAAAATACCAGCACTGGTCATCCACATCATGTACTTTATTAAAGGCTCTCTGCATCTTGATTTGTGCAGGCATTTAGTCTTAAAGGAATCAGTCCTTGGCTTCCCATTCATTCAGATATTTCCCTACATATGGGAAATACCCTGGGCTTGGATTTATTTTAAACTAAAAAAAATCTAAAAACAAAAAACAACATGATGTAGAAGTGACTTCATTTGGGATAAGGCTAATTTTAAGGCATAGATCATATGTCTAAGGTATGCAAATATATGAAAAATAAACAGCCCTTACCCTCACACTCTGTGGCCTGGAGAGAAGGCACTTTTTCCTTCATTTCCTGAAGGTGGCACAACTGAAACTGAAATATATTTCCACAACTCTTTCTGTGTATAAGATAGGACACTGGAAGCACCTCAACAGTACTAGCACTTTTTAAACTTTTTTTTTTTTTTTACCTCCTTGGCATACACAAAAGCTGGTTGTCTTGTTTGGCTCCAGTGGTTTGAAAGCTGCTAGGATGCACTCTAGGTATCCCAGTACCCTCCAGTTGGGAGGATGTCTTTTTGTAACCACAGACTGCTGTAAAAGTAAATTTAATCCTGTTGCAGCTGGATCTTCAAAGGCAAACATCTTTAAAGAACCTTTGGTGCTTCACCACGGTATTTGCAAAAAGATTTCTCAAAGCACTTTGAGGATGAGCTAAGGAGAAGTCTAACCAGAGACCCAACCGTATTTATTTACATTTTAATGCTCCTAACGTGATTTGATGGCACAATGTTTAATAAGCAGCAGCAGTTTGAATTTCCTGGCTCGGCCTGCCCGAGCTGTGGATATTGGCCTGTTACACTGTGTAATGAAACGAAATGAAATGAAACCTGAGCTGAGGCATCAGTGCCGGGATCTGTCACTCCTGCTGGGGCTGGGGGAGGAGGGCACCGACTCATGTTGCTGAGCAGCTTTCCTATCAAGAATGTGTTACAGACATTACTCAATGCTCATCAAAAATAATAGAGTTTTAGAAAAAGATGTGGCTGATTTGTTTTTAAAGCAGCCAGCAGTGCAAATCAGAGTGCTGGTTTCTTGTGAAGGGCTCCGTGATTGAGATAAAGCAATTCTGGAAGGACAGGGTAGATGTAAGGTAGCTAATTATTTGTCTGTATTAGCTCTGTCTTGTGATGATAGGATGGAATGCTTTCAAAATTGCTCAGTTGTACCACTTCTTTCCTAGAGGCACGAAACATTATTTGGTGTAGCAGCTTGAGAGATGTTTTTAATGTCTTGCCTTCTTCTCATGCTTTCAGGTGAAAGGAAGAGAGTTGTCAAGTATTATCTGTAGGAACTGAAAGATGACAATTAACATCTGGATCTGGTGAAGTGCTCAGTACCTTCTTTATTGTTTATTGTGTCAGCAAATTTGTGGACATTTGGCATCTTTTTCTGACTTGAACTTGGAGCCCTGTACAGTTGGACTGTGTTGAAATAATAGCCTTTCGAATTAAATGTGAAATAAAGAGACATCTCAGTAAGAAATGATGAGGCTAGCTAACTCCATCAGGTTGTCTTAGCTCTTGCTTGGATTTTGTTTGATTTATGAGGACTGGTCATCTGCTAACCCAGCAAATCAACACTGAGTCATTGTTTCATCTACCTTATATCTACATCCTAACATCTGTCATACACCTTTTCTAGAAGTATGTTAATGGCATATATCTTTCATCCATGGGCAGTTTGAAGCCTTGGGGGGGGAATCATGATCTTTCCAATGTGATATACAAAACTAATAGCCAGATAAGATATATGCTTTTTTTCACATATTTGGTTGTTAAAATTTCAGTGCTGAGGCAGTTGTGGAAAGTGTTGTTGTTTTCTGTGCAAAGGATTATAAATTACATTTTTGTTACAAGATTAGCCAGAATAACCCCGCGATTTATGCATCACATCTATGAGCCGAGTTCTGGGAAGAGTGAGGTTAAAAATAGGGCAGCAATAATGAAAAATTGGAAGTAATATGGGCATGGGAAATGTTATATAAAAATTCAATAAAAGATGATAAAAGAAATTTAGGAGATGGTCAGATTTGATTTAATAACCAGGAAAAAAGAACTTCTGAAAGAAAGGATCTCCTTTCTAGTTTGGTCATCATCCCCCTTATGCTTTTTCCATGTTGAAAGATGTCTTATAGCATACAGTGCCCTAACTGTGATTCATTTCACTTCGTGTGGGTATAGCTGGGGGTACCAGCCATCCCCAACCCCTCTGCAGGCATCACTTGGGCTGTTTCTTGCTGTGGATGACACAGAATTTACATGTTGAAAGAAGCCACGTTGAACCAAAGGACCTCACAGAAACAGCTCAGCTCCCTTTTTAGCTTCTGTGAATGTATGTCTTTGTGTTGTATCTTATTTTGTGGTACATCTTTTGGGGAAAGCTAAAAGAGAATAGGAAACAAACCACAGGGCTGTGGATCCCCTATTTCAGAGTGTTCATGGTGGATTGGAGCAGTAACTTGCATTGTGTGTGCAGGTGATCCTGCCCCTCTCAAATGTGGGGCACAGAAATCTGCTGTCATGAAGCTCTGCAGACAGAACTTCATGCAAAGATAACTCCTACTGATACAGGGTGACAAGGGGAGCTGTCTTTGGGGTTTGTATTTTACTATTCTCAAGCTGATATAAAAGGAGGACGAGAACACCTGAAGTAAACAACTATGGGTGTGGCTATAAACAGGAGATGATGGCTTTTGGCAAATCAATAGAAGCTTTGCTTGTTGTAATTCCATGAGGAATTGTTCACATTGGACAAGATACCTTGACAGGAAGCATATTTTAAAGAATATAAACCCAGGGCCATTCAGATCATGACATATGGTAAGATTCTATTAAACCAGGTCCTACTCTTCCCTGAGAATTTCTGAGACCCTGCAGCATTCAGGGGGGCTGCACACAAATGTACACCTCAGTTCCTATAGGCTGGAATGCAGAACTGATTTCTGCTGGTACATTTTGGGAATAGTATAATTAGAAACTTTTCTCAGGAGCTCCTTCCATCAATTCTTTTGTATTA
Source organism: Anomalospiza imberbis (assembly GCF_031753505.1). Lineage (NCBI taxonomy): Eukaryota > Metazoa > Chordata > Aves > Passeriformes > Viduidae > Anomalospiza > Anomalospiza imberbis. Next base: position 8,951,230 of record NC_089693.1, on the reverse strand, counting down.
TATCAGTGGGTGTGTTTATTGACTGGAGTTAGTCACTGACTTCTCCCAAGATTTGCTCAGAAAGGCAAGGCAGTGATGCAGCTGCTGCCTGCTGTCAGAGAGGCAATTGTCAGAAGTTCATTTGCTTATCTGCTCCCAGCTAAACAATTCTAGGATGGCTGAAAATGAATTTTCAATGACTTCCCCATCTCTGCATTCTTTCTTCCTTCTTATAACTATTTGCACAGTTCCTGTTCTGTGGCAACCAGCTGCAGTAACAGTCTTTATTTTATTTTAATTTAGTATAAATTCCTTTACAGATTTTTCTGATGTAGATCATTGCTTTTGTGATTCTGTAAGCATAAGACCAAATACAGTTATGCTGGTAGAAATATTTCTGAAGCTGAAGAACCACTTTCCCTTATTTAAGTTAAATTGGAAAAAAATTACCACCCCATCACCTTGTGTACTCTATATGAATGCTAATAATAGAGTTCAGGTGTGTGATTGAAGAAGTTATTGTGGAGACTAGTAAACAGAGGAGCTCAGGCAGAGATTGTTGAATTTTTTTTTGCTTCAAAGATGTAAAGGAATCACAGATGCAGCCAGTTGAGTGCTAGTAGCAAAACTGTGTGAGAAACAAAATATGAGTTGAGAGAATGAGTGCTTTTGTTTGGTAAAGTGATGGCCTGGAGTTGTGAGCAAAGAATATTTCTCCTGTTGTTTCATCCCTCTTGTATTCAAAGAATAGGAGGATTTCTGGGACTTCAGTTTCCCTGAATATTGCACTGTTGTTCCAGTGCCTATTAAATAAAGTCTGATGCTTCCCAAAAGTGATAGATTATTGCACATGTGCTGTTGATTTCTGGATATAGAACAGTCCTTGGCTGAAGCATTCAATATATTGCATATGTGCCCTGTGAGGGTATGCATGTCTGTAGTCAGTCTAGGGTTTCTGCCAGGAAAAGGCTGCCTCATGTCTGGAAACCTCAGACAAATTCCTTACAATTCATCCAGATGAGATTAGAAATGGGGAAAAAATAATATTGTAAATGCTTAGAAAAATAAGACCACAGGAGACCCAAAGATGTTACCTGTTGTGCCTCCTTGATGGAAAATGAGGTCAGTTATGCCTATGACATTCCTAATTACAATTTTGTAACCTGTCCTGAAAGACCTCCAGGAAAAGTTTCTCTAGACAGAACTTCCCTGGGCAGCTCATTGCATGTTTAACTGCTCCTAGTTTAGAAAGCTTTTTTTTTCCTGAAGTTTAACTCCAACCATATCTTTGGACCTGTTTTCATAGATCATATTTTTCTGGGCTTGATAATTCTAGTGGCTTTCTCTTTGCCTGGTGCCAGTCTATCTGTCCTGTAGTCAGTCACACAAAAGAAGGGATAGGGATGGACTTAAACTTCTGCTTTTTGTATCCATGTACCTTGATTTAATAACCATGTACTTTGTTTATAGTTTGAGTATCACAGTTGTCATCTTGGTTTTTTTTTACAACAGAATGACTTCATTGATTCATATTGATTTTGGGATCTCCTGCAAACACTGTGAATTTTAATCCTGTCTTCCAAAGTAGTGGCAGACTTTCCATGCCATGTTACTTGCATTTAATGACATGTGCTCTTCCATCAACAAATCATCACTGATGGATTTTCAGGGCAATGGCACCCAGAGTTTTTTGTGCAGCCCTGTTTGGTACTACTCTCTGCTTTGGCAACATGCAGGTCAATAATCTGCAGGCAAAATTTTCTTTGTCATATGGTAGTTTGACAGAGAGCAAGCTTTCCCTGTTTGCACATGAGGACATCAGGGTACCATTCAATGTTTTAAGTCAGAGTCTTTTATTTTGTTACAGAAAGAAATTAGACCGGTTTGATACGATTTGCTTTGAACAAATCCATGTTGGCTGCTCATAATCTTCTTGTTTTATTTCAGGTGGTTACAAATGAATTGTTTGTTCATAGTTTTTTTCCAGGAACCAGGAGTTAAGCTGCCTAGCCTATAATTTTCTTGCTCCTCAATTTCTTCTTTTTGATAGAAGGCATTAACTCTCCTTTTCTACTTTTCAGTGACATTACCTGTCCCCCACAAGTTCTTGAAAATAGCTGCTTCAACTAGTTGCTCAGGTAAAAAGGGATATGTGATATCCTTAGGATTAGACTAGAAAAATATCTGGCTCTATAATCAAATTATCATCTTAACAGAAAAAAAGCCCTGCTAAACCCTGACAATTGGCTCTGTGTGAGTTCAGGCATTTTGCAATTTCTCCTTTAGCAATCTCAAAGTGGTGTGTGATAGCATAAGAAGTTGGAGGAAGAGCACAGTCTGCCTGGTGAATAAGCTGCCTCCTCCCTTTGTCTCCTGCAGACCATCTCATAGCCTTTAATAGCTTGCCTTATATTTCAGTTGTTTCCATGGCAGCTAATAATTTATTACTGAGCTAAGTATTAATTGCTTTATAATTATAAATCCAAGCAGCATGCTGGCACATCTATCTGAAAACTTAGGCACTAATTCCTTTCATATTGATCTTCCTCCCTACTTGATCTTTTTGAATTCATGAATTGTTTTATCTCACCTCTTAACAGTCAGTAAAACTAATCTAAAGCTTTTGTGTTGTAACCTCTTTTTGAATTCTGCTGTTGCAAAGCCTCCCTGACCAGCGCAGCACCAGATATAAGCCCCTTTGATGCCTTCATGTAAATCCAGCAGAAGAAGCTGCTTTGAGAATGCCCTTGCCCTTAAATTTGTGTTTTCTCTGCCTTTTTGCAAACAATTTCATAATAGCAATTATAAATATGTGATCATAGTAACAAATGTGCTTTTATTTACATATATGAATATTTGGTATTAACAGAAAATACAACTGTGGGCAATAATTTTCTTTTCAAAATTTAAATGAAAAATTTCAGTGGGAACTATCCCAGATACTGACAGAAAACAGGCACTGATTTTGTTGCTGATATGTCTTTATATTTCCTGTCTGCCTGTGCAATCTATTGCCTACTGCTCCTAGCCTAAAAATGTGAGCTTTTAGCAACTGTACTCTGTGTTCTGAATTCATGCATTTCTTGGCTCATGACTGGGATCATTGGGTTGAGAGGCAACACAAATAATAAGAGTAATCATAAATAGAGTAGGATATTGATGTGGCTGAAAACTGAAATATACACTTTCTGCAAATGACAGAAATAGATTTTCCAACAGAGTAATATTTTCAGCTATGCATTTATCACCAGCTTTGCCTATTTTCCTACCTGAGAAGTGCATTTCTCATGCCAAAACAGAACCTTTTTTATTTAGTAACCCTGCTATGGAGCCTGTGCAAAGCCCAGTGATAATGCAACAAATCAAACAGTTTTGTTACATTGAGTAGTTCTCACAAGTTAGATGACTGTTTAATCTTTGCAAAATCCCTGCCTTTAGAAAAGAAAAGCAAGCAAACCTTGAAACAGTTGTCTTGTTTTCCCTCAGAGTCAAATTTCCTGCCTGTTTACAAACCACAGCTCCTGCCATACTATTAGACCATTAGGTTTAAAATTGGAGTGTTTCTAGGTAAATAGGCACAACATAATAGTTTCCATGACTGATGCAGCTGCCTTTGGGCTTATGGCACAGACCAGTGCCAAGGCAGTTTAACCCAGTCCATCAACTCTATTTGAACTGTTCTCCTAAGGATGCTGAGACACTCTAGTCAAAGTTGTTCCTTATCCTCACTTATTTGGAGATTAATCTTGCTCTAGGAGACACTGTGCTCTCCTGCTTGGCAGGGTGTCAGTTTTGTGAAGGCACTGTGTGATTAGGCTAAAATATTTAGTTAAGGAAGAAACAAAAGCAGCCTAGTCAACAGTTCAGTAGTTATAAATCTGGATGTACTGTCATAATAAAAAGTGAATATAAACTTCATCTTGTTATAAATTTATGGGGTTTTTTTCATACCTGCATGAAAGAAAAAGACACTGCTCTGCTTTTCTTGTTAAAGATTTTCACAGTAGTTTCTCCTGGAGGCATTTTAGATGGTTCTCCAGGTAAATAACATTAAACCTTTCTGAATATTTTTAGCCATGCTTCATAGAGAGTTCAAACACATATTTTCAGTTAGGTAGTATTATGTAGATAGAGAAATCTTTTCTAGAAGGAGGCTTTTGGAGTTCAAAGTGTATATGATGTTGGTTTTTGTATTACTTGCTGCCTATTTGTTTTCCAAGACACACTGGTTTTGGATGCCTACTTCTGCTTTGGTAACTTTCTCTCTGGTGTACAAGGCTGTGGAGACTTGTAGGTATGATGTGGGGGTAGAGAAAATTTATTGAAACTGTTTCTCTCTTGCTCTATACCTGCATGGCAGTTCACATCTCTGATCTATTGTTCTCTGCTTGTGGCAGCTCAGCTAGAACATCAAAGGGAGTTTTAAACATCATTTGTGTAGCTAATTGTTTAGAATTGCCCAGACTTGATAGTTAGCTTCATTCCTTACCCAACACACGAGAAGGCAAATACATCTGGGCCTTTGACCATAAAGGGGATGCTCAGGCAAGGTCACCACTCAGTCTTTGTGTCTGTAGCTGCTCATAACTTTCTTTTTTGATGTACAGCAAAAGCAGATGGATGGCATCACTGCTCCGTCCATTAAGCTACACCCATATCTTACGTCTTTTCAAAGTGCTGCTTGCTTTTTTAATCATTAGCACTTATTTCCTTCTGGTGCTTTCTTCTCTATTGGCTATGAAGGATGTTTTTTTCATGTTACATTTTAATTTTGCTGTTAACAGGCCTGGCTGGAAAAAAGCTTTTGTAACAGTGATAAAAAAAATGTGTGCAAGACAGCACAAATGACATGCAAGCTTATTCCATGCGGTTTGCTTAATTGAAGATAAATAAATGTATTATCTTGCAATTACTGTGGCTTGTATATGTAAACAGCTTCCCAGCAAGTTTAGCAACTCGACTCAACATGCTGCTTTCCACTTTGCACCAGGTTTTACTTCACTGGATCTTAAAAGCTTCTTGGAGGAGTTTCCCTCCTGGTTCTCTGGGCTCTTTGATATACAGACAAGATACCATGTCAGGATTTACAAATTCTTCCACAGAAAACTCAGATAGCAACCTTGAGATGGAATAGCAAAACAAATAAGAATGTTAGTGACTAAAATGCAGCTTAAAATGTTTTCCTTTTTCAATTCAGAGTATAATTCTATTCTATGAGATGACTCCTAATTGATAGCACTGATTAGCTGTCTTTTATTGTTATTATTTCATAAGAGAAGAAGCACATGGAATAGAAGAAATCACTCACTTGGGATTATGGGAAGGAGCATTGTTGAAATGTGAAACTGTTTTTGGAGCTTGGCAGGCTCATTCTGCCATAATTACCCCATTGACCCACAAGTGAACTTACTTTACTTTTCAAAGAAACCATTTTGGAATGTTTCCTGGGGAACGTTTTGCTGTTGATGTGTGAGCAAAAAGTGCAAGATGCTAAAGATATATCCAAACTTGTGGCTGAGTACTAATGCAGCTCCCCAGTGAAGCTGCACAGCCTCTTTGTGGTGCACCATGCCTTTGAACAAATCCTGAACAAATCCTTTCCGTGGACTTGTGTGATGCTCAAAGGTGTAATTACTTCTGGATTTTTAAAATGCTGTCTTTAGTGAGGGTGGAAACTTGGGAACCTGATCCCAAGTGCTGTCCAGGCACTTGCTATTAAAGGGGAGCCCAACACCTTATAAACAGGAACAGAGATCTTTAAAAAACCACTGATTTGGTGGTGTGGGGTTTTGGGTTTTTTCTTCCTTTTGATTAATTATGGACCTGGAGACTTCTTTCTCCCACTCCTTTTTAAGGCACAGACCCAATTGCCTTTGCTGGCTGTTGATCGTGAACGGAGCAGAGCACTGTCCTGCATGAGTCAGCTTCTAAGCTTGTCTTTTTGAACGGTTTGAGCCACTACAAAGCAGGACACAAAAACCTGATCACTTAATGACCTTCCAGTCTGCAGATGTATTGCAAGGATGAGCTAGAAATGCAGAAGCATGAATATTTTTTACATAGGTCTTTCAAGAAATTTTTAATATTTCTGAAGAGTAGACTTCCTGTGGCTACTCAGATTTGCATGTTATGTTAGCAATGAAGCCTTTCAAAATACATCCATGGAAAAGGAATAATCCTGATAATTCAAAGAAGAATTATATTTGATTAATTTTATAAATTAAATTATATTGTAATATAATAAAAATGGGATAATGTAGTGGTAGTTCATTAAATGGAAAAAAAAAATCTGAATATAGTAATGGCCTAATTCATGAATTAATTGCTAATCCTTCTTCTTTGTAACAATTCAAATTTCTTTCTTCCTCAACATGGTTTTGATTAGGTAGCTGTGGATATTCGTTAGTGCTGCTTATGGTGACATTTTTTTGTTGAACTAATTTTTAGAATTTATCATTAATATGAACGTTGGTATTAGATTCTATTCTATGGGGAAGGTGGCAAAAGGAAAAATTGTTTCTGAATTCCTGAAGGTTCATCTTGAATACACTTCCCAGCTTTCAATTTTGTTCGGGTTTTTTCCCTCAGAGTTTAAAAGATAAAGTTTCTAAGGACAAATACTCTGCTTCTTCAGAAAATGCAGCTCTCGTGTAACTTTCATTTCATTTCCTCGCCTGCACAATTAAAACACAAACTCGAGACCTTTTTCTCGGCACTTCCATCGTCTATTTCTCATTATGCCTCTTGATGAGATTTTTAGGCTTCACAGAACACCGTCTAGGCAGCTAATCCGATGCAGTGCTAAGATCACAGCACTTCTTGTGTAATTCTTATTAGGTTAATCAAGAAACTTACTGAAGCAGGAGGTTTTTTAAGGCCTGCCAAATTTGAAGCGATAGATCAAAGTTCATAGCCCTCTGACCCCTTTGCCCTAACTTGCGTCGGCAAAGTCTCCGTGAATGGCCTCATTGTGAACACGGCAGCGTCCAGAGCCTGTACATTTGCAATTGTTTAGGCTTAGGAGGGGCATTGTGCTGCCACTGATGAAATGCATTTTCTTTTCTCTTTCTAAAGTGTAAAGGTTTTCACCTCCATTGCCTATACAAGTGCTCTGGTCACCACAATAGCACTTAGGTGATCCTTGTTCCTGTCAGGCTGAGCACCCAGTTTTATGACAGAGTGCAATTAAATGGCTCAGAAGCCAACATTATGAAAACAGCAGTGAAGAACAGGGGGAAAGCTTAATTTCCATATGGTCAGCCAAGCAAGAACAACACCAGCATTGTGATCTGGAGTAGATAGTTTAAGCACTATTAAAGAGACATCAATTCTTTAAGTTGTCTCCTGAATGCTGCTGCACTTCTTTGATTATACTTCTTCATGGTCAAAACCTCTTCCTAACACAAATGCTTTCTGCATGGCATGGCTTCTTTGGTGTTATTAATATAATAGCAAGGATTACTTTGAATAATAACACTGAACTTTGGAATGGAAATCAAGCCATTTAATTAAATGAAGTCTGATCCAGACAGGCCAAGGGAAATTTGGTAAGGTTGCCTTCATAATATTCTGATTTACTATGTTCTTTATCAGGGGAAATTCCAAAATGAAGATTGCTCTGGTATTGGGATAGAGATAATAATTGTCCTTCTAAACAGGGCCTGAAATTTTTTTGGTAAATCAAACTGTGTTCATTTATTTTTAAATTTCAGAATTACTTTCCCCAGAAAGTAACCTGTGACTCCCTGGAGTTAGAAGTTTGCCGGCCAGAAAGGTTAAAAGGTCCTTGCAGCCATATATTCTTTGAATTGCCCACAGCAGCCATTAGAGTACTCAAATGTAAAAGCTAACATCTTGGTTTCAGATGTGCATATTGTTACAGCCACTGTCATGCTGAACTGGTCTCTCTGTGCTCCCGAGCCGGTGGGAATTTGGCTGTTTCGAATGTGAGAGATGTCTTCGAGATGAGCTACCAGGGTCTGTGCTCTTGCATTGTCACAAGAACACACTTACAAGTTTACAAGTGACACAATGCAGAAATAGACAAGAGTGTGTGAACAGTGTAGGTTTATTTGGGGCTTTTTGGATCTATTCCTCACTGAATTGAAAGCAAGTGCTTAGGAACTACATAATGCTTATTTCAAGAACAGTTAACTTGAAAGTAAATGAGTCAATTCTTGTATAAAGCTAAAATTATCAGATATTTCTGAGAAAACCCTTACAATCTTTACTTAGACTACATGAACACGGTATCAGAAATTACAGGAGTTTATTAAAAAAAAGTGAGAGATGTTCAGATCACCAATTTACTAATTAGTGTGTCAATTGATTGTTTACAAATCAAACAAAGCAGTTCAGGCAATTATGGTTCTCCCCATTACTGGTGGAAAACATTTGAATATCTGTCAGGCAGTTGTTTACTCAATAGGAGCATTAAATTCTCTAATCTTCAAATTTACAGAACATCACTGTATCACCTGCAGGAAGTTCTCAAGGTAAATACCCAGTGGAGTATTTTGGTACAGTCAAGCTGCAGCCTGCTGCCTTTCAAAGAGGAAAAAGTGAAAGACAGGAGTGATAAAAAATGTCTTTGAGGGTTCTAAATTTTTTCTGCCCAACTCTTTCTTGACTACAACTTAATTTTAAAATGTATCCTTTTCCCTGCCACAACCAAATCGATTTCCCCTCTATGTATAAAACAGAAGTGTCAGCTTTATTCGATCCTTCTATGTGGCACATTAAGGTGTATTTACTGTTATATAAGACAAAGTTTATTCTGGTGAATTGCATTAACACAAGAAATGTGACAAGTACGATACGAGCACACCCTGTGTCAGCTTGGGAAGGCGTGCATGTGCAGAAGAGAATATTGTCATCACTCACTGCAAAATAATGCAGAATATTACTTTATTTATGGCTTGAGAAACTGACAGAGATAGTTCAACCTTTGTGTCAGTCTCTTCCTGACTTAAAACTCCAGTTGTTGGTATTCAAGGACTCGATTATGTTATGACCTTTCATCTTTTTCCTCTTTACAACACACACCGTGCCCAGGCTCCACTTAATTATTTTATTTTTTCTTATTCTTTCTTTGTGCTTTTCTCTCTAACTAAAAGCAAGGAGGGAAGACTTCTTTCCAGTAACTTTATTTTTCACTTTTGTTACATCATTACCATTTTCACAGTTGTAATTCCATGGCGTTTCTTCCTGGCATAATCTCACTTGCCTAGTCAGCAGAGCCAAATGGGATTTACCAATTTACTTCTGGAAACTAATGGCCTAATGTTCCTCTCTGGTTATCTACCCTTTCAGCTGGTGGGATATATGCTCTGCCTTCTGCCTGCTTAGTGCCCTGTAGATAAATTTGAACAGAATTTCTTTAGCTGTCAGAGTGATGGATGGGCGGTACAGTGGAGCCTGCTCAGCCAGAGCCAGTGGCTGCCTTTGCCATCCATCACTCTTCCTGCTGTCGGCCCCTTGATCAGGGCTGCAGAGCAGGTTCAGGCTTTGTCTAGGTCACAGTGCCACAGAAAAACAATTAGTTTGTCAAGGATATACATATTTTAGCATGAGGAGATTTGACATCTGAAATACTGTTGTGTTCTGTATTTGATAAATCAGATTTTTGCTTTGTTGTAAAGTAGGAGCTCTGTGCTAAGGGGAGATTGAGTGTGTTGCACTGGGTATTCTTGTAGTTATAATTGTGGACGGTGGGAAAGAAAAGTGTGTGAAATGTTAGAAAAAAAGAAAATGGGAAAGCAGCATTTGACACCTGAGCACTGGAGGCAGATATATATTTTAAAATGGCTGTTAAAACATCTCTGGTCTTTTAAAGCATTTAGGACTTTTTCCTACCAGTAATTTTTAGTAACACTGATTCTTCTGGGGTTTTAGGTCATTCTCTGGCTTGATTTGTTGGCTTTTTCGACTCACCAACTATTTGTGAAATAGGAAAGTACCAGACTAAATTGAAGTATTTCTTCTTACTTGTGTTGTATTTCACAAAAGCCCGTGCTTCTCTGTATTTCATTACATTCCATGTGTTCAGCTGGTAACTTAAGTTTCTGCTCTTAAAGGCTGGGCAGGATTTTTAATTCGGAACAGTCCTTAACTCCTGCTGATGACTTTAATTTTCATTTCTTTGCATTTAGAGATGCTGGCAAGAAGAAAGGAGAGATACTCAACAACTCATTTAGCTGGCAGTGAACCAGGGTTAGCTGCTAGAATATTTGTCTTCCAGTGTTTTTTACTGTTTTTTGAGGGACGTTTCCACAGTTTAGCCAGAAGGACTTGCAGATATGCCCAGGTTCTGCTGGGGACAGCCCCACAGGAGTGCTGCCCACTGCTGAATGTGTGGCTTTGCTCTGGAGGCAGCTGGCTGTTGTCACCTGCTGGAGAATGCCAGAAGCCTGGGGTCATGCTGAGGAAGAGAAACACTTGTGATATAAACATGACTACATCAGTACCACAAACTGCTTTTTGGGCATGAATCACTCCAACAAAAGACAGTCATAGTAGCAGAGCCTTGAGGTTGTCACAGGGGTTACAAATGCCTGATGCCACCCCTGAGTGCACTGTGGAGTAAGGGAGCACCCGGCTGCATGGGCTTTGCAGCACTCGTAGGACGGGCTGTGAGTGGGGAGTGTGAGCAGGACCCTGTGTGCCTGGCTGAGCTGACACAGCACTCCTGACCCAAACCATCTTGGTTCTTCTGTCCCCACAGCTGTCATGCAGGACTAGGTATGGTACACCCACTGCCTGTGAAGTGAACAATCTGCTTGTGTGCACAGGTATAAGCCAGTTATCTATGGCACGTGCTCTCGTACTGAGGCATCAGTGATATTTTCCAAAAGTAAGTTGGAAGTAAGTGTTTAGCATTTCAGTGTCCAAAGAAGGTGCAGCAATATCTTGCAAATTAAATGGCCTTGCAAATAACTACCATGCTGTGCACTTAAGTGGGAAAGATATTTAAAACCACAGTCTTCCTCCTGAGCAGCTCGTGTGGCACAGTGAAACTCTGCAGAGACAAAGTGCCTGTGTTCTGGATTTGCTGAGTGAGTGCAGAAATAACTGCTCCTTGTTCACTAATATTCCTGTTATCTATCACCAGCCACTCTGTCAGCTGGAACAATTGTGCTCACAGGATTGTTTTCTTAGAAGTCTGCTACATATTTATGATCAAATGAGAAGGATTTCCTCCTGTACCTCTTACCAGTGGGATTGGTAGGGGAAAATAAATCTTTGCCAAATTTATGTTTTTCACATTTTCAAGTGATCAGTTACATTTATCAAGTTTCTGGATAAATGCAAGTTATCTTCAGCTGAGTAAAATTGTAATGCTTCTCCTCCATAGCTAGGGTAGGAGTTATTTCTGTGTGGCTGTTGTGCAGACAGCTGCCTGGATGGCTGTGAGAAAGATGGCATAGCTCAGGCTATGTTGACATATTTAGAAGGAATTAAGCTATCTCCACACATCTGTGTTTTAATAACATTGCTTTTTTCCAGTGTTTCTTTGCACAGTGGAACAAATCAGAAATAGCCACTGAAGCTGAAGGCAGCAGAGGATCTTTTTCTAGCAACAGTGTTTCCTAGTCCTTTTCCAAACCTTAGACAACTGCTTGTTACATTATCCTGTTCAAACCTATTATCCTGCTCTGTTTGATTTGTTGCTGTCCTGTGTCTCATGTGATGCATTTAAATCACAAGGTCTTCATGACATGAACTTTGGCTTGGATCCAGAAGTATAATATACAAGTACAGAATAGACATTATTTACTTTCAGGAAAGAAGAAATTTGGCAGCTGGCTAGGAAAAGATGGAATTTCTGATTATTAGAATAACAGTAAGAGCAGGTTTTCATTACTAAGAAAGCATATAGACATTTCTGTTAACATGCCCATAACAAGGTAGCTTGTCATGCTAATTTAGTACCAGGAAAGTGCCTACATTAATGTAGGTGAAAGTAGTGGAAGAAATTTAGTGAAAGAAATTTAACCTGCTCCTGGTCTATCGAGAGAGAAAATGAGACTATAATTACAAAATGAATTAATAAATAAAAATCCCCATTAGTGGGGAATAGTTATTTGTTTCTTGTTCCTCATAGTTAAAGGAAGTTTATAGAATAGGCTGACTGAAGGACTCTGAAGGGGATCCAAGAGGAGTGATTGGTTTCTAACTTCCTCTCCTTTCAATAGGAGTGGAGAATCTCTGTTTGGCAGAGGTACCAAGAGCATGAGGTCTGTATCTGTTACAGGAGCTGAAAGTCAAGTTGAGAGGTCACAATGCATACAGTAAATATTTAAATATGCTTTAAAAGCAGTGCCTATGATTTTAAAGCCTTTTAACATCTTATACAATAGTTGGACAGGATAATGATTCCTGTGTGCTTTACTCATCTTGAAAAGTACTGAGTGAAAGCTCAGCTGGCTTCTATTTTATCCTGTTGGGTGTCTGTTTGGTTGCTTTACAAGTGGGTGTTAAATCAGCTTTATAGGGAAACCAGGGCTAATATCTGTATTTCTGCAGCATAATCATCTGGGGCATTATGCTAACCTGGTAAGTAGGGTGATGGGTGTTCACAGGGCAGTGAGAGAATTTTCCATCTCGTTTCAGTGGTCATAAAGCCACATTAGAATAAATATAGTAACTGAGGGGTAATTCTGCCAAAGAAAGGGCAGTTTTAAGGAGTAGATTACAGACCATTAAAGAAGGAAAAAATTTGTAAGAGGACATAAGTATCCAATATAATAAGTGCAAGGTATGTGTTACTCAGTAGCTAGAGGCTGGACTAGTTATCTCTAACAAGCCCCTGGAATGGCAGTTATAAGATTCAGGTGTTTAGCATGTGGGGCTGAATTTTCCACCTCAAAATCCACCTAAGAAGTGTTTTAAAGCTAGAAAAGACCTCTATAGTCTTGTTCATGCCTTTTTAAAATCAAAGAACACTGATATATTCAGCCTAACATCTAATGTTTAACTTCATTTTCAGTATCAGTTGTTCTCTATCAGTCCTTGGCCAAGCCTGACAGTTCCCAGTTCATTGTCAGGAGGGATGAGATTTAAAAGTAGTGCAGCTGATGTGTCCTATATATACTGGCTTTTAGTGGCTCCCCCAGTTGCTCAGAAGCTTTTCTCTCCAGGGCCCTCATATGAACATGACCTTCTACAACGCTAAATATTAAAACAACTGTTTTAAGCTTCATGTTTTAGTTTTAAAAGCAAAGGAACAAAGTGGCAATGGGGGCCAGCTGGCAGACTTGCATAGCAATGTGCAAACCTTTCCCCTTTAGACACACCAGAATTTAAATTTGCACTTAAATCACGAGTCAGGATGAATTTAAGCCTATCCAAGAACTCATTTATGCGCATCACAAAACCACCGCACAAATTGGTACGGTACTTTTCGTTTGGCAGTCATTCCTCCAGAGACATCCAGGACAGAAATAGCAAGGGTACTGCAGGCCAGATATTTGCTGGCAGAGCTGTCTGTGGTAGAAAACTTGTTCAGCACCTGCCTGTTTGTGCTCTGCCTGGCTGCCATAGCCTGTATTACACTATTACACTTATAAAGACTGGAATTGTCCACATTATTTAGGAAAAATACTGGGTTTTGTTGTTTAATCTGAGCTAAAATTTTAAGTAAAATTTAAAGTGAGTGAGAAGACAGAAAAGAACAGCAGGTTGAAGCAGAATCACTGTTTTCAGAATCTTGTAATTTCTTGGGACACAAGCCTGGAATTAGTTGTGCCAAGCAGAGCACCACTTCCTCTTTCCCAACTGAAAAATCTGAGTTAAGGTTGACAGGTCACCGTGTGGGTGTGGAGATCTTGGAATTTAACAACTCATATCTTACTCAGATTTTAAAAACTGGAATATTTGTTAATCAGCCTCTACTTCTGCTTGCCCAAGTTCCTGTTTGATGGTGATCCAAATGACTTTCAAGTGAACTGTCTGCTGTCAGGAAGAAATGTGAATTGTCAATTAAAAGTAAAAATTGGAAAGTAGGTCAGGATGATCGTAAATCCTCTCAAGGTCACCTGGTCAGTGCTGGGTGACAGATCTTTGTATCCTCATGAAAGAAATCTTCAGTGCCAGTTCCTTTTTGTGAGACCCTGAAGGAAGAGGCTCTCTGTGCAACATGAAGACACTGTGATATTTATCCTTCATCTGAAATATCTAAAATTGTGTTGTCAGTGGCAGAGAAGAGAATGTAGGAAAGAATCAGGTTTTACCTAGTGATTTCTTTTTTTCCTGGAACATTAATCTATCATTAAATGTTGCCTGGATAATTGATGAGATAGCTGAGAGTATCCTTTTATACATATGCTCTCTCTGACACACTGGTGTGCTTCACCTTCTGGAGAGCTAGAAAAGCTCCAGGAATTCCTCTTGTTGGCACTGATGGTAACATGTTCACTGGCAAAAATATTAAGCTCAGCTTTGGAGAAGTGCATTAAACAAGTGTAGAATACCTTAGAAATGGAGAAGCCTGCAGCCAATATTGATTATTGTACCAGCAAAATCTCTTACCAACCTGTGTGTAGGTTTTGTTGCATGGAAATTGCAATCCTTTAATTCTTCAAGGCTTTGCATCTCTCAGCAAATCTACAGTTGCTAAGTCTGACAAAATAGATTGGATATTCTTATTTTTCAGTATGTGTACAATCTGTAAGCAGTTTTAGTGTATATTAAGAAAAAGAAACACGATCCATTTCAGAGAGGAAATTTTGGTTTTTACGGCAGCCTCATTTGAAACTTTCTTGAAACATAGACTTATATTTAAAGAGACTAGGGGCTAGAGAGAATCACAGAATAGAATAGTATCATAGAATATGCTGAGTTGGAAGGCACCCATTAGGATCATTGAGTCCAGCTCATGGCCTGCACAGGACATTCCCACCACGTGCCTCAGAGCATTGTCCAAAACTTCTGAACTCAGAAATTATGTGCACAAATTAAAATAATTAATATCCTTAGAACCCCTCCTTGTTTAATTTTTTCCCCTGTGTACATCAGAACTGCATCGTGCTCAATCCAGAGCTCTCTTTTGATGAAAAAAGTGAGCAGTTTTTGTGTGCTATGCTCGATGCTGTTCTCTGGAATGAACCTCATGCTCCCTCTAAAAGGCCTTGCTTTCCACAGGATCAGTTTGATCCAATTGTGTTAATCTGTGTTAGTCCCTCTGCTCTAATTGGACCAGGGTTTTAAGGCTGGTGATCAGCAGAGTTACTGCTCCTTATTGTACTTGGGAATTACTGCAGTGCTCCAGCAAGACTAGAAGATGTTAGCTATAATTACTGCACGAGAGGCTGTAATTTGTAAAGCCACATTGTCACACAGCTGGGGGAATACTCCCCCCAGCTGGACGCTCACCAGGCTGCTCTGGTTACCTCCTGCCACACAGCCTCTGGGTGTTTGTGGTTCCTGCTGAGAAGCAGGGAAGACAGGCTCTGCAGTTCCTCTGCTGTGCTCAGGGGTCACAGGCTGCCTGATCATTTACACAGAAACGGGGCCTCGGCTCAGCTGCCAGAATCTTCTTGAGACAGCACCGATCTCCAGCCTCTGCTATCTCAGGCTGGAAAAAGATGCACTTGGGCAGGGGAGCTGTGAGTTTAAAATTCAGATTCCCCGAGTTTTTAGGGTTAAAAATCCAGCTGCTTTCTGTGTTGGCTACACAAAAAGGATATGTTTTAAGACAGATTAGTAAACCTCTGTGCTTTTTTTTTTTTTTTTTTTTTTTTTTTTATTATGCTTTCTTTTTCCATTCAAGTTTTCTGTCAGGGTTGCCTGCAGGACTAAGGGGTCCCTCCTCCGCCTGCATTTTCCTTTCTGTATCATGAACTGCCTTCTAATATGCTGCTACTTTCTCAGTTTTGCCTCTGGTCTGCTCTCAGTTTCTTCAGCACTTGTTTGGGGTCCTGCTTTTATGACGTTTCATTTGTTTCATTAAGTGAACTTTTGAGGCAGCAAAAGTCAATGGAAACTCTTGATGACTTCCCAGGGAGGGGGATTGCAGACTCTCTGTATAGACATACCTGGTGTTTTACAGAAATGTCTGTTGAGTTATGAACTACAAGTATTGTAATTTTTGTTCACATTACTATTTCCATGGACTAGACTAATGACTTTTTTGCTTTATTCTAAGGTTTATGAAATTGTTTATTTTTCTGTAAGAGAGGCTGTTTCACAAGGACTCTTGGGTAGAAACATTGTATTGGATAACTGACTTTTTGTAACAGAAACACCTTTTCAAAAGTGGTAACAATGTCTTACAGGCTTTGCACTTAGCTGAGGTGTGATGATGTGATACAGATTTTATAGTAAGGCTTCAAAGAGTTTCCTTATCTGAATCCCGTGGATGGGTATTTCAGTCAAACATTTTTCTCACATGTGAAAGCAGATGGAGAATTCTTGTTTTGTTTCGTTGGTTATAAAGGGAAATGAATTATCTTACCAATAAATGACTGCAAGAAGCTTATTCGTGCTGTGGTTTGAGAAAGTACATGGAAAACACCAGTGATGGAATTGCAGCCTTGCTTTGAGTGCTGCAGCATATGTGGGTTTAGGGGTTCACCTGTACGATTCCAGTACAAGAACAGTGAACATGAAAAGAGAGGGGAAAATGGATGAAGCATAAAACAGGAGAACAGATCATCCTTGAGGATCTTTTGAAGATGTCTGCCTTGACTGATTCTCCCATGTCTAGTTTAAGCTGAATTTTTTTCCCCTTTCTCATCTTTCCAATGAGACATTAAGATGTCATTCCCAGCTCTTATAATTTGGGAATTCCTTCTCGTTGACTAGTCTACTTTCTATTTCTGTCTCAGGATAGAATGATGCAATTGTTTCCTTCCTGGTGCATGACTTAGAGCATACAAAATTCACCTTGCTCTGCAGGGACATCTGTAGTGACACAAAAACACCAAGTGTGCCATGTACCTGTTGGTGTCCTCTACTCTTGTGTGCCGCTGCAAGCCAAGTTGAGGCTTCTTCCTGAAGCTACTAAGATAGCTTTGAGAAATGGAGTATTCCCAGTAATATTCAGATCCAGATGTCGGTTTATCCCAGCTGAATGAATTATTACCATACTGCTCAATAGTTCCCTTAGTTTTAGTGAGTCAGGCAGGCATCCACTTCTGGCTGGTGTTTGGTGTGCCCTTGTTTGGGTAAGGAGATCTGGTTACTCTAAATGGATGGCTACCCTGGGTCTAGCAGCTATTTTTATTAATTTATTTGTTTATTTATTTTTGTAAGGAAAGATGTGGCTGTGGCATCCTTTCTTTTTTTTCCATGCAGGACTTGGAAGATTTCTCAAACTCAGCCCAAAAGTTCTGCTGTGGGTATGTGTCCAAATAGCACATTTGATACAGACAAACCCCACTGTAACAGTGAAAAAAGTGGAAGCACAGGACATGAAGGGGGCAAGAATGTGCAGCCTGGCATGTGATAGCCTCTCCAAAGCTTTTATTTTAGACAAAAATTTAGAGAGTAGGACAAAGATAAGGAAATATCAAGCCTTGGCAGTCTGACCTCTGATGGTTTTGGAATACTGTGTGGGAAGATAAAGTGATTGCAAGTAGGAGTAGGAAACTCAAGAGTACTGTAAATGCAGGGCAGCAGATGAGGAAAAACATTTGCAAGCAAAGCTTGGTGGTATCAGCTCACCAAACAACATCTTGGGGAATTATTTAGGAATCATCCAAATGTGAGGGAGCTGGGACAAATAATGTGTGCTAGTAAACACAACTCCTCAACGTGTGAGAGGGTGTGTGCCTATCTAAAGCCACAGGCAAAACGTTTTATGCCCATATGGGCATGACTGTGTGTTTGCATAGGAAGAAGCTGCAATTGCTGAGCTCCTTTCAACACCAGGCCTTGGGAATAGAGAAATTATGGTTATTTTTGCAGATTGTAAAGAGTGCACTAAGGCAATTGCCAGTGCCAGGACCAAACAGCACAAAAGGTATTAAAGAGAATTGAGTTATATATAAATAGAAGCATGTGTGTTTAGAGTGTAGATTTCACTACTCTCCAGCATTCCTGGAAATTTCTTGGATCCTAAAACTTTGAACATTAACAGTGTGGCCCACAATTTACCTGGATCTGCAGTGAGAGCAGGAATATTCAGTGAGGCTCTAACTCAGCTGCACATCCCATCCAGAACTCTGTGTCAAAATGGAAACTATGAGGAAAAACCCCTAAGAGTGTCATCTGTATAGACATAAGTTTCAAAAGTATTGTGTGCTAAATACAGGAGAAAAGCCTCTCACTCTGCTTGGTGGCTCCTTGTCAGCTGGACTGCCTGTCCAGCCCTGGATGCCACAGAGCAAAGCAGATACACAGCACATGGACAGGGATCAGAGACAAGTAATAAAGATAATAAAAGAAAATGCCAGCTATGAAACCACACTGAAAACATTTGGGTTTTGTAGGCTGGAGCTGAAGAAGGCTGAGGAGATGTATGCAAAAAGCTGCTGTTTGGAGGAAGAGAATAATCTGGTTTTTCATGTCTTCTTGGGACAGGACAAGAACTGATGAGCTTAAATGAAAGCAAAAGAGATTAGGAGTTAGATAGGAGAAGAAGCTTTGCAATTGTTCAGGATAATTTGTCACTGGAATGGATTGCTTAAGGCTGCTGTGGAATCACTTCAACTTGGTGAGATCAGGCTTGACAGACATCTGCTAGGAGTGCCAAAGGTGCTGATGCCTGAGAGCAGCAAGGTGAGCTCAGGGACTACTTGAGCACCATCTCCTAGTTTCTTTGATATGCATCTTTGTATTTTTCTTCTCACACTGCTGTTTTCTGTGACACCTCACTTATCCAAAAAAAATCTTATTTAAAATGTTTGTTTGATACCTACTTCAATCAACCAGCAGGAAAACAAATGTAATGTCTGGTTTTGTGACAGAAGGAAAGCTAGCTGGAGACAGATTTTGCTATAGAGACCAGCTTTAGGGCTACCACAATTTTTAAAACATCTGTTTCACTGTGGTGTAGCAGGAAGCAGCTTCTATTACACTTTATCAGCAAAAATTCAAATCCCTAAGTGACAGGGCAAGCTTAGAAGGAAAAACAGCTGTTGACGAGACTGTGGTGCATGTGCTGTGGGCCTCAGCAAACTAAACCTTAATAGGAAGGGAAAGCAAAGCATCTTTTCATTCAGCTTTGAGGAAAAATGTACATGGTCCCAGATTATTGGATGGATTTATTCAGCAGTCTGTGGGATGTGTTACTCACAGCAGTGCTCTGCACGCTGCTGGCAGCTGTCAGTGACCCTGGAGCAGGCAGTGCATTCCCCAGGGCTCCCAGGCCAGGCTGGCTTCAGTGCAGCAGATGTGTCACCGGGGCTCAGGGAGCAGGGCAGTGATTCTGGTTGCATAATTCCTTTCTGTTGGATAAAACAGAATGGTGGCTCTGGTCAGCTCTGTAATTGTAGCCGCGTGTGTTCCATTGAAGCACCACGGCTACAAGAAGGGAAAAGATAGGGGATTGTGATATAGTCACACTCTAAATTGCTGGTGCTCAAATAATGAGCATTAGTTCTGTAGTACTAATTAAATTCTGCCTAATTTTCTGTATTTTCAATTTGAAAGGAGTTTTTCTTTGGGGTTTTTGCCTGCATTTGTATCTAGAAGGGCTTGCAAAAGAGACTACTGCTTTTGGAGAAAAGACACAATAAACCATCTTTTTTTTTTTTTTTTTTTTTTTTTTTTTTGTGTGTGTGTGTGTCAGGTCTTGGGCTACACATTGACTTTGAAGTGGAACATAACCAAGATTTGTTGCACTGAAAAAATGCAATGTTAAATTGCTCGTTCCTCTCTGGTAAATGGTGGGAGGAAAAGATGTGTGATCATTATTTAAAAACAACAAAGCCAGAATTCATGCTGCAAGCAGGGCATTTATAGTCTGTGGTTTCTAGAGTGATGTTAGAAAAAGGACTGCATCATAACATGGGCTTCACTCCTCTGAGTTCCTTACTGAATCTGTGTGAGTAACAGATATTCTTTTGAGACAGTGACTTACTTAAAAAGCATAGGCATTAAATTGCAAAAAATCTTTCCAACCACCCAACCAAGTATGTCAAAGAAGAAACCCAAACCACCCAACACCAAATAACAACCAAATAAACAAATCACCCCGAAGTCATTAACTAATATGGCTACAAACCTGTGTTGCATAAAATACCCCAGATTTGGTGAGGTGTCTGTGTATGTGGATGTTAATGAGCTAAGTGAGCTGAAAAGTAAACAGGATGTGCCTCATTTCCCCTGATGAGCTTTTCTGTACAGGATCCTGGAATTTGCCTTCAGGTGAAGTGTCAAAGATTGTACTTTCGCTCGGGAGAGCCAATTCTAATTAAGCAGTATACAGACAAAATCATCTCTTTGTTCTGCTTTTACAGAGAAACACTTGAATACCAGTTTTGGCACGGAATCACTGCTGAGGACATTGGCAGTGACACCTCACCTGTGCATCTCTGAGCTCTGCACTGTTACCATGGGATGTAGGAATGAGTATAAAAATGGTTTCCACAAAATCAGCAAAGTGGAGTGAAAAGTAGCTGAATCTCATTACATTGGCTTTACTTTCAATTTAGACAAGGCACAAATAATGAGAATTTGTTAATTAAATAGTGTGCTGGTAATTTTTTTAACCTCATGAGGTAAATGGCACGCTTAAAATAGTGAGAGTTTTTCCAATGGGCATATGGAAAATCTATCCAAACAACACAGACCTTAATTTTGGCAACAGAAGAAATTCCTATAATTGGATGAGAGTTGTAGCTGTTTAACCTGAATTTTATATGGAATATTTTCCTAAATATTTCAGGAGTTGATGATGCAGTGTGGTGCAGCACAGAGAAGAACCTTTGTATAATTTTATATCTTAGTAAAAGAACTTATGACTGTGCAAAGATGCAAGGTTTGGATTCCAACATACAGTTTTTAAGTACACTAGAAAGAAAAGTAAAATTAAATTTTGGGGTGTATCTGGATTTAAATTTATAGTTCCTTTCAATGTATTTTGTTTGAGATGAGCTTTTATGGTAAAGGATGGGCTTAGTAGCCAAAATTGTACATTCATTGAGTGAGGCTGATCTTCTTGGAGCACATTTCTTGGGATTGGCTGGTGAGACACTGTGTAGGGAGTGTGGTTACAAATAAACCTGCCTTCCTTCTCAAGAACTATGTAGGAGTTGGACATAGAACATGGAACTGGCATTCAAGGGAGATTTAGTGATTTGTGGGTTACCTTTTCTCTGTCTTCAGTGGTATGCTTGAGGCAGTGATTCATTCTATTTTTCAGACACCTGTTTGAATCTCACCCTGCAGTTGGTGCCTAAGTGGTTTTTGGATTCCTTCAGTTTTTTATGCAAGCTCCAGTTAAAATAAATTCCCAGAATCTAACATGTAAATTATTCAGACATATTTGATTTCAGCCTTTTTTTTTGTTACTCGGTTACCATTTTTTTCATAACCAGTAGAAAGGCATAGTCTGATGTGTTGTTTTAAACTTATAAGGAGGATACTCCTGATGTGTTTTGATTTGACACTTGTTTTACTACTGAACTTTTGTTTACACTGTGAGATCAATGAGATGCAATAATTTATCAACGTGATCCCAAAACAGAAAAAAACATTTCAGAAAAATCTAGTAGTATTTGGTGGTTGAGATAGAAATTTTGTGATTTTGAAAGACTGATTTCTAAGCCAGTTGAGATTTGTTCCTGAAAATGGGATTTCTGTGGAACCTCAGATGTTCATCATTATTATTAAATGTTCACTAGTAATAAATGAATGGTTGAATTCAAATGTAAAAATGGGGAGACAATTTTCTCTTGTAATTGATCAATAAATCATGTCCTTGATCTGAGGAAATTCTCCTTGAGTAATCCTCTTGTAATCACAACTGATGAGGCATGGTGGGTGATGGTGTATTTCTGTCTTCAGCAATCAGGTCGTGGCCATCAGAAAGCACATAAAACTGCAGGTCATTATCTTGAAGTGTAAAAGATGTCAACCCTCTGCCAGGCTGCAGCCTTCCAGATGTTCAATATCTTTGTCATTGTTTAATTTAGCAATCCAGACAGCTTTGTTGTATGGTTACAGTGAGAGAGCCTGCAAAAAGCACAGGAGCAATGCTCTCCAGCAGCCATTGTGCGGGCTGCATATATTCCTTAGAATGCCCCCAGAAATGACAGACCACTTGAAGCTGAGGTTAGATGAAGCAAAATGTTAATTTGGTGAGTATTCCTCCTTTTGGCTTGAGCAAGATGACTTGGCAAACATATATCAGCTTCAGGCTTTGTTCTCTGCTCTTTTTCTATTGTCAGGCATACAGTAATGCCAATGAAGAACTGAAAAGCCACTTGCAGTAATATTAGCTAATGTGATGTTGGCAGAGAGAGAAATCACCACTGTTCTGCTGGCAAAGGACATTTATTTTGCTTCCTTTTATTACTCCTGAAGTCTCACTTTGGGAAGCAAACTGAGTTATCACTGCAGGAATCAAACAAACTCAGTTAGAGGAGAGACATCACCTCTCTGGTTCAGGCATACGTCACCTGCACACACTGGTGGAGAGCTTCATAGCTGCTTTTGTAATATTTGTGTGCTTTCCAATATGCTTCCTTTCTAAGTGTACTGAACAATTTGTAATCTGATTATTTTCTGTATCCAGAAGTCTCTTTCTGCGCTTTACTGTAGCTCACTGCTCCTCTGTATTTTGGTGTAAATGTTTGAGGCTGATTTGTTTTGTGTTCTAAGTGCAGTTATGAGAAAGAGTTAATTAGGCTTTCTGGTGGATTGCTTTATTGATTCTACAGACCATTCACTCTGCAAAACTGAAAACATTCATAAGCATGCTTTAGTACCATAAGGGTGATTAGTAAACATCTTGAAGAGCTATCTTTTAACCTGAAAGGTGATGTAAGTAATTCATAGACCTGAAGCTGCAAAAGAGGCACTCCTCTCCCACCCCCTCAAAAAAAAAAAACCCTGAAAAAAACCAAACAAAAAAACCAGCCCAAAACCAGCCAATCACCCAAAACCCCCCACAAATAATCCACCTTGTGAGCAACAGCAACAAAATATTCACCTGAGGGACTGATGAGATTAGGAAATATTGTGGGTTTGGTGTGGTTTTTTTTAGGGGTTTTATGGTGACTTTTTTATTTCTAGTAGTTGAAATTTGAGTGACATTCATGGAATATGGCTAATATAATTAAAATAAATGTAGGGGAATGAATAGTGATTACCAGCTGGCTAAAATCAGAGTTTGCTTAAGTTTAAGGTTGTGTTGATTACAAGAGAATGACAAGTATGCATTATCATCTTCATGTCTGAGATAAAGAGGATTTAGTTTAGATTCAAATGAATGAGGATTTGGAGTTGCTTGTGTCAGGGAGGAAAGTACCTGACAGAGGCTTCTGTTTGTTGTGTATCAGAAACAAAAAGCTCAAGGTGAGTGCGAATATTGGAAATATAGGTTGAGCCCAGGACCTTATCAGAGGTATAAGGACCATTGTGGATTTACTGCAAATCAGATAAAACTCAACTTGGAGGAATGCTGGCACTTTAGAGAAATTACTATATTGTAGCTGACCCTCAAAACTGATGTCAGTGGATCCAAAGGAATCTTTTCCTTATGCCACAAGTGTCTGGGTTACAGGTTCACTTCTGTCTAGTGCAGTGAGGAAAATAGATAATTTTGTTTATTTTGTTTAGGTGGTGCAGAAACAGCAACAGCAAACAGCAAACCCCCTTAAATAATTGTTTAGATAATATCGTTCATTTAAAATTCATTGCTGCTAATTAAATCGTAGGTCTAACAAGCTAGGAGGTAAATTTTGGCAATGTACTAAACCACAACAATTATTAATGTAATTAAATTTAGTTATCTGTGTAGATGAGCAGAATGGTGCATTTAGTGTAGCAGGAGCATGTAGCTTAAGCTGTGTGGTGTAATGAAGTATAGCATAAAAAAAGTCATCACTTTTTCCCTTGAGCAGAACAGCAGGAGGAGAGGGTGCCTCAAAGGCACATTTTGCAGCATTAGAACAGAAAGTACTGATTGATAACAGAGGAAACTTAATACCCTTATTCTGACTTGCTATCTTTGTAGTAAAGCCAAGCTCTTAGAAACAGTTAATTATCACATCAATACAAATATTTAGATGACAACTGTAAGCCTTCATAATTTCTGCACATATGTTAGAGAACTCTTTTGTTGTTTCAGTATGTGTGAAGGAGGAAGTTAAGATGAACAAGTAAGAACAGATCTGACATCCCTAAAGTTACTATCAGCAAAAGCAGTGGAAAGACAAGACAGGTTCTTTGGTCTCAGCCTTCCCCCAAGTTTAATTGAACATGGTGTGAATTATTGGTGAAATGTTGTGCCTCAGTCAGTACTTCTCTCCCGTGCCTCAGAGCACGTGTGAGCAGACACTGAATAGAAGGGGAAAAACCTGCTTTTTTCCCTACCTAATAATAAAATTTGGTTTTTAACCAAGGTTTGAGATGTGCTTAGTCTCTGATACTCTGGTTAGCAGTTCTGCAAAAAGTTAGAATTGTTCTGCAGTGTCCAAAGGCGGTGGATTGATGCGAATTTCCCATTCCTGGTGCTGAGGTCCTGCAGCCATGCGTGCCAGCACATTGCTGCAGCCTCTGTTGGATCAGCTGGCTGAGGTGAGCTAAACATTGTCAGCATCCTCAAGGCACATCATTGATCCTGGAATCAGACTTCATCATCCCCACTTCTCAGGTAGCTTTTCAGCTGCTGCATGTTGGTGCTTGCTGCGTGCTGCTGATGTTGTTGGCTTCAGCTGGGAACAGCTGGTGAGGATTACCTTCCTCTCGGCTGTCATGCTGGCTTTACAACTGATTTTTGGCAGGGTGAAGGATTGAGCTACATTCTGCAGCTAGGGAAGATGCTGACAAGGCTAATTCCCATCCTTTTGTGGCTTTGCAAACTCACTGCCAAATGGCTGCAGTTCTGAAGAGCTGCAGTGTACACAGAGGAAATGGTTCTCTTCGAGCCTACGGGTTGCTGGGGATTAAAAAGAAGTTTTCCAGGGATTGTGGACTTCTGTTGGGCAGTGTTTGAGTACAGTTTCTGTTTTGAACTTGTGGTTTATTGTATGTATTTTCATGAGATGTGTTAGGAACAGATGTTCCTTTGGGAAAATAACCCTGTCCCTTGACAGTAATTTTTTTTTCTTTTGTTTATGTGCTTGGAATTAAGGCCTGTTCTGCCTTACCAAAAGTGCTGTTTGGCAGAGTTCTTGCACTGTGTCCTTTAATTAGCAGTGAAGTAATAATATACTGTAAACAATTTCAAGCAAGCTGAAGAGCAGGACAATGCCATCCACATGTGCTGTAGAATGAAAAATCCTGAAGCAGGAATTGAGGGACTTCCTATGGAAGTGACTGTGCATTCTCAATATGCCTCATGTATTCTCCACACGGATTGAGAGGTGATGTTTATTCACACTCAGTTGCTGATTTATTCATAATATTTTGAGTTATTTATCCTTGGCTTCATACACACTATATTTTTTGGTATTTTTATTGCAAAGCAGAAAAATAATATTCTGAGATTTACAATATGTGTTTTTAACTGTTAACTCTGTTTAACTCTGTTCCTTTTTTTCCTTTCTTCAAATTTATTTTGTATAAATGAATGCAAGGGAAGGTCTTGACAGGGCTGTTTACTTTGACAACAATTTCAACAGTATATAACAGATGTATTTGTGACAGTAAATTTGAAATATATAGTTGTGAATAATCACAATGGAGATTAAAGTTCTGCTTATCCTCTGGGGAAGCCCATAACCCACCACGCACCTGAGAGTCCAGCCAGAATTGCTGGGAATTTGAATATTAAATGCTGCAATGCACCATGTGCAAGGATTATTTATGGAATGGTTCACAAGTAATATTTAATGATGCCTTTGAAAAAAATCATTCCACTTGCCTGAAAAGGAAGAAAAATATCAGTGCAGGTTTTGCTTTGACTATGAGTTACTTCTTGACTGTATGACCTCATAGGCAAAACAGTGCAGAAGGTGTCTGTATATTAATGCATGGAAACCAAATGCTTGTGAGGAAACCTCTAAGTGCATGCCTGTTTTATTGGAAACTTCTAATAATGTGCAAGTGTGCTTGGTGTGATGGGATAGAAAGAAATAAGCAATAGGTGAGATCTGTCATGGTCTGCTGTAGCTGGTATTGATCCAAGGTCTCAGTTGACCATTCCCCAGTATCATGCCAGGAAAAAGAGCTGTAGCTCATTTATTTTAGTTTTTGGTAAAACTTAACCTAAATTAGCCTAATGGGAGGATAGTCTGCTCTGAGAAGTGGTTTTTATATTTGATGTCCTGTAAAATGAAGTCTGTCCTCTTATTCCTCAGCTGACCCAGATTCTCTGGTTTGGAAAATAAAGCTGTTGCCCTGTTCCAATTGAATGTGTAACTTTAGCCCTGTCAAGGCACTGTGGGAATGAGGTGGCAGCAAAGTCCAGGAAAACAGCAATCAGGAGATTTTTCCTAAATTATCATTTACCTACTAGACTCATAGTCTCTATCAAACACTCAAATGTACTTGATTTGACTCAGAATCCAAATCAGACCTTAAAATTAGACAAGCAGCCAGACAGGAACTGTGAAGCTAGTAGTGAATTCAGTGCACTGCAAATGAGAGCCAGGGGGCTGTTGAAGCACAGGGTGATGTCCAGGGCAGGATATTGGCTCCATGAGTTCATCTGAACGTGGCTGGTGTGAGTGATTAATGCCTGGGGCTGCTGGCTGATGTGCTGCAGTGAGGGCAGAGGAAGGAAGGAAGAGAGGAGGGAGCGGGAATGTGGATGGAACAGCGAACCACAAAAACATCTCTTTGATCTCTGGGGGTAAGAAAAAAACACTTAACAGTGAAAGGATGGGAGTGGGGGAAGCTGTACTGTTGAACTATTTGAAGCTACACTGTAGGACCCCTAAGAAGCAAGCAGAGTAGTTATGATTGCATAATACCTTAACCCCAGCTCAGAAGCATTGAACAAACACAGAATACCTCACTACACAGATTCTCTATACACTTCCTAAGCATAATGTTTTACCACCTTCCTCCTATTTCGTTAGTTACCCAATGTGACTGATTTAGAGAAATTGCAAGAAAACACAATTGCACAACTGGAGTTGATTCGGTGCTTTCATAATCTTCGCTATCCAAACTTGCATCACCATGGTGTATCATAACCTGCATTTTTCTGAAAAAACTTTTATTTTCTTTGGTCATTTGGAGCCATTTTCCAGAAAAGGACCCTTGCTCATCTCTTTAGATTCTTTGTGGTTGCGGAGCGTGTGAGCTCTGCTCAGTTTAACGGCACAAATGTTGTATTGAGACTGACATAATTCCAAGGCTGTGCCACCATGTGGTATTTAGAAAAGGAATTAGGGATGACCATATTGTTTGTTGCCAAGGAAATCAAGTCTGAACTCCTTCCTGAAAGGTAGGTGATGGCACTGCTTGAAAGCTCTAGACCATGAGACAGAGCAGTAGATCTTAGAGTGAAGACCACCAGTTCTGTGCAGAACATGTCCCATGGAGACATCAAAAAGTCCAGGAAGTCTCCATGTGGACTTTGTGGTTCTCCATGCTCTCCTTGCTTTCTTATCCTCTCATTTCACCTCTTCTGAAAATGCTCATCTCTGGCAGCACATGAAAGAAAACAAAAATTATTTTGATCACTGGGCCTCAGTGTGAGATTGGGGTTCAGATGAAGTCCAGTCCTGAGGCTGCTGTGTAACAGCTGATATGGTTCTTCTCCTTCTTGACCATTCCCAAAGAGGTGAAAAAAATGACATAAAATCGTAATGTTTCGGAGTGCAGCTCTTTTATCTTGTTAATGAGATGGGATTTTTTCAGCTGCTGGATGATGCCATAGATGTTTGTGGAGTGTCAATATTGGAGGTGATGGGAATTGCAAACCTTTGTGTCTTATCCTGCTTAGTACTTCCCCTATGTGATTGGCAGTGCCAGATTCTCTGGCTTTTGAAGTTATTAAAACATACTTGTATTTCTAAAAATAGAAAAAACAGCAGTCACTCTAGATTTTCAGTTAGGTTTTTTATTCACTCAAGAAAATTCTAACTTGAAAAATGTTATAAACAGAATCCATATGAATGTTTTCATGTTTCCTTCCATAGTTTCCTATGTGTTGTGTTTCTTCAAAGAGAGAAGGGAGATGACTCTTTGCAGCAGCACAAACCATCGAATCCCTCACAGCCACAGCCAAAATGTTGCCCTGCAGCATTTCAGCATAACACAGGGCAGCTTATTGCCATTAAACTATGGGGATTTGTTTGTTGTTCCTGTCTAAATGTACCTCCCTCTTCCTGGAAAATTAAATGGTTTAAGTCCAAGTGGGAGTTTGTGTAGGCTGCAGGCAGCACCTTCATATTTCCTCAGATGGACTTCTCTGAGGTTTCTTAAGGCACAGCATGCAGCTGACATTCACAGCCATCTCCTCTGAAGGGGGTGTACAGCTGGATTACTTTTTTAAGGCTAGAAAGCAATTGAAATCACTGTTAGAACAGCTTGGGCTCCTGCATCCCCAAAGTGCAGAAGGATGGGCTGTTCCAGTGTAAGGCTTTGACTAAAAGGAGGCTGAAGCTCACCCCAAGCCAACTCATTGCATCTATCCCAGTTCTGGGCTTTACTGCTTTACTCTCCCCATCCTGACCCTGCCTGGGGGAGGTGTGAGACTGCACTTTGTCCCCTGACACAGCAACCCTGCTGTAAAATTTCAGACTTTCCTTATCTCAAAGGACAATTGCAGCTTCCTTTGAACCAAGACATTTCTTGCAGCAACAAGGAAAACTAGGCATCTCCCAATTTCCTTTTCATTTCCCTCTCTCTTAGGATTTTTTGTTGGCATTGTGCCAAGGTCTTTCTTTTTACAACCAAGATAAAGTTGTTACTTAGAATTTTATTTTTTTTTTTTTTTTTTTTTTTGGCAATGAAGTGGATTTGCATAAATGTGATTTGCTATTCCAGTGCCAGCAAGTCTTAATGGAAACCTTTTGGGTTCTGCTGAGACCCTTTCCTGACTGTGCAAATGTACAAGAGAAGAAATAATGAAAAAACCAAATTTTTACATGAAAAAAAATATATCTATGCAAAGGAATTTGTTTAAGATGTCATTCAACTCTGTAGCTAATAGTTTCTCCTCTATGGCTTTTTCAAAAAATTGCTTATTAGAAAAACAACTACCACACTGAGGAAAAGAATTAGGGCTATTTCAAGCATATTATTTCACAGTTTCTTGCCAGTGGGAGACTCAGGGAGGGGGTTGGGGGCTTACAGTGGCTAGACAGACCATTAAATTGGTATTAAACACTTTTCCATATGAAGGAAGTTACCTTCTGCCAAAAATCCAGGAGCAGAGGGATTGGTTTCAATGCAAGTTGTGCTGGGATGGGGCTAGATAAACTTTGAAAAATTAAAAGGTCACTGGGGTCAGGGTGCAGGCTTCAGAGCCTGTCTGGCTGGCTTCCTTATAGACTCTTGGAGAGCTGGCACACCAAAGCAGCATGACGTCCTGCATAAACATTTGATCCTCCTGACCAGTTTTTTCCGTGGTATTAACTTTCTTAGCAGGAAAAAAAAGTATATAAAAATGACCAAAGCTGTTTTATATCAATTTTCACTATGCAGAGGCACAGAAAGATTTCTGTGTGGTGTCCAAAGCAAAAGGGAGGGCAAAGGCAAAAAGAGCAGCTTGCCAAACTACTTATATAGATTCACAAACTGCTCTAGTTCCTAAAATAGCAGCCTAGCACAACAGAGGACGCCTCTGCAACTATGATAAAATACACTGTTATTGATTTTTCAGATGGTTAATCAAGTGGAAAAGATAAATAATATAAACTATGCAAATCTAGGAAGATGGAAAAGAAAATTAAATTATTCTTTTAGACACCCAAATCAAAGAAATTTTAGAGGGCTGGCTAAATCTCCAAAGCAAAGAGAACCTGGATGGAGCAAGAGAGACAGGTCCATGGCTGAAGGGAGTTGGCACTGTGTGAGGAAGGGCACAAGGACATTTTCATGTTGTTTTATGTGTCTTTGGCTTTGGGGACAGAAGTCAGTCCCATGGCAGCTGGCTCAGTTCCAGGGCTGAGCTTTGTGTTGTCCTCTGTCATCTGAGACCTCGATGTGCAACGCAGTTGTACTCGGTTTGGAAACAGACAGCTATGGGCAGCAGTGTCCTGGATAAACTGAGCATGGAGAGGCTGAAACCTTGGCTGGACAGATGCATTTCACTTTCCTGGAAGTCAGAGCCAAGAAGAATTAAGGATTGGCCCATTCCTTCTATTGTTAAGAATATCTCTTCTCCTGGCTTGGCTTTTGTGCACATCATGCTTCAAATTCAAAATACTGATCTCAGCTCAGTAAAAGCAAACAAGCAGAAAATCTTCACTGTGCTTTTGTAAACTTTCTTTTATATGCTGGAGGTTTGTTTTGTTATGCTTTAACACAGGGCCTCGATTCTGGAAGGAACTGATGAAGTTCCTTCTCAGAGCCTGACCATGAGAAATTGCATTGGGCAGCTCAGTTCAGAGCACTCTGCATGGGAATCCTCCAGCACAGAGCTTTGTGCTTGGAAGCAGCTCTGCTAATTTCCTGAGGAATCTGTGTGTCATATCTGCACTAGCTGATGGTATTGTAGCAGCAAAGCTTAACTCTGAGAGGATTTGGAGCCATTAAAGAGTGAAGCAGCTCAGGGGTCTGTTTTGTCTGTACAGGATGATGAAGGTTTGTGAAATCTGCTGGTTCATGGTAGTGGAAAGAGAGAAAATAATTGCTTTCTGTTTTAAAGCTTGAAGTTTTTTTTTTTCCTGAATACATCTCTATTTACAGAGCTGTTTTGCTGTTCAACCTCTTCTGGATGCCCTCAAGGGCTGGATGCTGCCATCCTACACCTTTAACATGTCATGGAACCAAAGCCAGTTCTCCTCCTTGGAGCTGTGGGAGAGTTTGGTCATAGCCTCTATATGTACCCACAGGTAATGCATTGCTGGCTATGGATTCTTGTGATCAAAGTGCATTTTGGAGAGGGTAGCTCACATTTGGAGACATGCAGTCCTGTCATAAGGCTGGCAGAAAATTCACTATGTATTGGGGATGCTTGGGTTTTACTGCATAAAACTTCCACATCTGGTAATCAGAAAAAAGAGGAATATTCCAGGTGATATTCCCTTCCATGATATGAGCCCTGGTGAGAGAGTAATAAAGGAAGGGACTTTAATGACACAGAAGACCAATGAGGACTGCACATAAGAAGGGAAAGCAGGATCAAATGATGTGACAAAGTCAAGCAGAGAAGATTTAATATGTTGCACTAAAAGCTGAAAATAACTCAGAGAGACGATAAAATCTCCAGCAGGGGGGTGCAGGGGAGTAGAACTTAAGGAAAAGAAGAGTAGAAACCACAGAAATGACCATAGTCCATTTTTATTTTAACCACTTGCAGGAAGGTGATGAGTCACCTCTTCCATTGCTCTTGATTTATTAGCAAGGTGAGTTTCCTGCTATGGAAATTAGAGCCAGCAGAACTGCCAAGGAGGGAGGAAGAGTGTGCACAGACATCTCTGTAAGCTCTACAAGAAACAGGAGGAGAAAGAAACTCATTTGGATGGGGAGAGGAACGTGCCAGAAACACAGAAGTCAGAGAGCAGGAGTTATGTTGCCCCTCAGGAGCTGAGCAATAAAAAAAATAATGTCAAGATTTCAGATATGGAATAGACACAGATAAATGAAACAATCTGAACGTAACTCCTTTTTGTGGATATCTGAGTGCAGAAAACTTCACTCTTGGAACTCTGATACTCTGCTAGGTCAGTGGAAGGTCAGCTGTCCAACAAGTTACAGGGCAACGTTAATTTGTTCCACCTTGGGCCTGAAGTCTATAATTAGGTGAAACAGGGCTTTATGGAAACTTCTTTACTGAAGTAAAAGCTCAGATTTTCAGGTCCTGTCATTTACATGTCCTTTCTAGACCTGAGTAGCAGTCTTCCCAGAGAGCTTAAAAACCTTCTGCTAAAAATATGCTAATAAATAAATACATGTATAAATATATACAATTTTAATATGGTTTTGTTTTTAAACACAGGTTTTTGGTTTTTTTAGTTGACTCTTTGGGTTTGTTTGTTTTTTTTTTTTTTTTAATTAATACCTTCTTTCTTGATAATGTTCTCAGAAATTGTAGCTGACTTCACTGTCAATTATTTTGTCCAGCAAAGGTTAAAACTTTTCTGACAAAAATGCAGCCCAGCAGCTGAGCACATATATCTGCCTGTGTGTTGTTTGGTCCTCTGGGGAAAAGGACAGGTCATTCAGAGGTACAGACCTTCTTCCTTAGCTGAAGTGCTTGAGGCTTTGAACTGAAGTATTTTTATGTGTGGATGTGTGGGTATTGTTACAAATAGGTACTGCATTTAGCATTGGCAGTGCAACAGGATAAAACTGGAAAATAGACTTGAATAATTGCACAGCTGTAAATAAGATTTAATGTTCTCCATGTTCACTCTTCTGCATTGTCAGACATCCTTTCTAGAAATTCATAACTGAAGTGTTGTTCACAGCAAATCAACAGAAGACCAGCTTGTAAATGTTATTTTTAGGTTTAACTGGGGTTCAAACTGAGACTCTGTGTTCAAATACCTCCATTTCCATGAAGCTGCTTTCCATTCTGAGCTTTGCAGATCAGGCCAGTCATTATTAGCCCAGCATCATTCATCCTCATTCTTTTAGATAAAACATTCATTGTCATCATGTTAATATTTGTTATGTGGGCTCATTTTATGTGGTGGGTTTTTTTTCCAGATTCCTCTACTGCTTCAATAACTCCTCCATTTCTTGCAAGACTTAATTTGAAGCTATTTAAGTTTATTATTTCAACTTCCAAAGATGATTATTTGGCATTGAGTAAACAACCTTAGCTATGCACTTGCTGACATTCCTCCATAATAACTCTCTGCCCCTATTTTATCAGTTATAGAATTGCTTTCTAATCCTTTTTATGGGTCTTTTTAAAAATTGCTTTCTTATATAATAGATAGTAACATTTGTTATAAAATGAAAGCAAAACCAATTAAATCTGCCTTATTGTATTTACAAAAGATTGATGTGTGTAAAGTCTAACAGCTTATTTGGGGATTTTAATTTAAAAGTGCCCTGCAATAACATTCTCTTGTGTTCTGGGAACCAGCAGTAATGGAGAAGCCACTGCCTGCAGAGATGCTGAACTAAATTAAAGTATTGTGTGCTGGTATTCGAGCATCTGCCTCATACGTTAATCTCTGGGAAATGCTTGAAAATACCCTAAAGTAGCAGCCATTTCTTTGTTTAAGTTTGAAAGCTTTTTGTATCTATTCTCATTAATGCTGTAGTGCAGAAGATTTGCTGTTCAGTAAATGAATCGAAGCTTCTGCAAACCAAGAACAGATTGCAGTTTCCCCATTTCAGTCTCCATTTTACTTTTGTTGTGTGTAAAGGATTTAAATTTGAGCTCCAAGGACCTCGATTTTACCGTATTTCCTTCAACATATGTGCTCCCTGTGATATAGAAGCAAAATAGTTGGACTTATATGAATACTGCAAAAATTTGAATATTATGCTGCCTGAATGATTGAGGATTTTTTACCCTACCTTAGACTTTCTCTTGAGTTATATTTACACATATGAGACTCTAAATGTATGGTTTCTCTGGAAAGTGGCTTCCAAAAATGCTTCATCTTCATTGTAAAGTCTCTCATTTTTCTTCTCCTTTATAACATTTTCATTCATCCAGCTCTGGATCAGAAACAATACCATGTGATTTACAATTGAGTGTGACATAAATAGTTGGAGCTGTAAGAGCAGCATGTAGTAAACAAACAGACTGTAGGCAGTAATATATTTGAATACTGGATTTTTATGCATGAATAATCCATGAGTTTATAAAAATCAGTCTGTTTATAGATAATTTAGGAATAGAAGAATGCTTTTATTCATGAAATGACTTATCTTCTCCAGCTTAACAAACAGTTCCATGAAATGCGAGAAGAGTTGTGATGTACAGATTTGCCAAACTTAGCTGTTGTCATTTCAGAAGATAAAAGTGTGCATCCATAAGAACAAGGCCTGCAAATGGAGAGTTTATCTCAGCACACTCCCTTAGATGCTGATTTCTGCACTGGCACCTAAGCTGCAGGTGAGCATCCTCGAATATCCTCAAACATCCTCCTGCAGTTGCAGCTCAGCTGAGTGAAAATATTATTGTTTCCTGCTACTCCTTTCCCCAGCCTGGACATTAAACTCCTTTTAATGTCCCTGGAGGAACTCCATTTTTGACAAAGCAAATGGATTGGAAAAATCATGTTATTTGTTTAGGAGATGATGTCCATGAACAGCTCCTAGAAGATCTGAAGGGACAGTTACAACTGGACTAAGGCAATGATCTGTGTCCATCCCCTGGTTCTGCCTCTGGCCTGGTAATTTAAGTGTTGCCATTCCATGTAAATCATCAGTAAGAGGAGAAACAGCAGGATGTGCATCCTGGCACAAACTATAGCCCTGCTTAGAGCTGCCTTGAAGTACCTGGGCAACCAGGGCAGAGTGTAGAAAGACCAACATTTGTTTGTCAGTCTAGCCTGAAATAATGCAGGTGCTTCAGAAATAATGACTATGACATTTCTGAGCCTTTCACTTCACTGTTTTTCTTCAGCCAAAGGTATCTGATGAATTTGAACTAAATTATACATATAGTTTATCACTCTTTTGAAAATCAGTTTCATGCCTAAGAAACTCATTTCCTTGTCCAAAGAGAGTCCATCAACTCCCTTCTCATCTGATCTCTTTTCTGCTTCTGAGGCAACTCACTTTCATGGTTTCTCATAAGATCTTTATGCCTTTTACCTTAGTTCTCATGTGTTTAGAAACACTACTTGCAAAGAAGGAGGCTGTATTAGGATAAATTAATATCTTAGAGTGCTTGCAATTAGAAAGTGAAATAGTAAATGCTAGTTTTAAAATG
Organism: Anomalospiza imberbis; assembly: GCF_031753505.1. Classification (NCBI taxonomy): domain Eukaryota; kingdom Metazoa; phylum Chordata; class Aves; order Passeriformes; family Viduidae; genus Anomalospiza; species Anomalospiza imberbis. Next base: position 8,916,177 of record NC_089693.1, on the reverse strand, counting down.
CTTACAAAGAAAACAATTTGAAACGGGAAATCAGAAAGGGACTGTAGAGAAAATGATGAAGGGATTAGGAGAGTGTGGTGGTATTTCAAACTGAGGTTCCTTACAAGTATTTAATTAAGAGCCAATAAAGTAGGATTTAAATATACATAAACTAGACACAGTAGAAACTTGTTAATTCGTACTCTAATAATTTGCAGATTTTATAATTTGTGAAAATAAAAAAAAGCTTCCTTCTGCCTTGCAGCAATGATTTAAACCAGAGGCAATAGTGAAATAGGCTATGATTAACACTTTGTTTCTTTGGCAAGTATACTGGAAAGCAGTGGCTGCACTTGTGATTGTGTTGTAAGGGATTAACCACTGGATCAAAGTTATTAATACACCATAAAATGTACTTTATTTCTACTCTTTCAGACAGCAGCCAGTGTAACTCTCTAAGATTTTAATTGATTTGAAGTTGGCCATAAATAAGCACAAGTCAGAAATGCAATGATTTGCAATAACTCTCAGGCATGAAAATCACAAATCAACACCACTAGCATGGAAGCTTTTGAACATGTGCCTGGAAATTCCTAATTATTGTTGGAATCTTGTCCTTCAGGAGGTTTTGTCAGCCGTGGAGGGTGGCAGGAGGGTGCTGCTGCTGTTGCAGGTCTCCGTGTCTGCAGGGCTGGGTCCCAGAGCTCACACCTCAGTACAGGAGAAGGAACTGAGAATGCTCTGGCTTAGGCTGATGTGGGTTTTTCTAAGGTGAATCCTGATATGCCAGCTCCTGCCCATTATTATTAACTGTTAATTAATGTAGGTCTGATTTTATAGACCACAATATTGCAATAGATCCCAATGTTCAGGGATACCGTTCAGGTGTCTTTTCCTTTATACTTATTTGCATAAAGGGTAAATTGAGTTTGATGTTATTCTGTAATTAAAAATATTTGACTGATTTTTCAGCCACTTTTAACCCATTATATGCAATATTTTCCAATGAGGTTGGTCACATAGAGTCTAGGAAATATTAAATCCCACAGAAATTCCAAACATATTTCATACATTTAATTCATTAATTTTGTAGTTAGGTTGAGATGTTAAATATGGTTTTATTTCTGAAATAACTTTTACCTAAGTGAATTATGGATCCGTGTTCCATTTTTATTACCACTACAACATTTTAGAATATTTTCCTTTGAATTCCAGATGTGTGAACTGACCTTGATGTACACTGTCCTTGATCCATAATAAATCAGGAAAAAATCTCCCAAAACCAAAAAAACTGCAATATGACCATATCAGATGAAGATATTCTAGTCTACTTTAATCCTGATTCCAGTTACCTGGAAACTGTCTACCCAGTTACATGTAAAAACTTGGAGGGATGGTCCATTGAGTCAAATCTTTTTTGTCTGCCAGGTAATTACAGCACTTGGTATCTTCAGCAGGGAGTTGCCCACATAGAGCTCGGGCAGAGCAGGACCCATTTTTGTCTTCTTCTTTGGTGTACTTGGCTAATGAAACCTACTTCTCTGCAGCCTGTAACAAGGTAGAGGATTTGCACTGTGATTCCAATGGGGTTGAAATTAGTATGAGCTTATGTTCAGTAGCTGATGTTTAATGTATGTTAGATTAAGTGCTTTGATACACTGGCTCTGAGGATTGTTATGACAATTCTTGTGATTGAACTGCAATAGAAATATGTGATTAACAGAGGTAGTTCTATCTTGTGCTGTACCCTGCTACCACAGGCAACCAGCCAGATCAGCTTTTAGGCAAAAATTGTTTAAGAACAAACAAACAAAGCCCTCAGAAACTAAAACCTCATACAAAATAAAACACACATACACAAAGAAAAGTTCCCCCCAGACAATTGAAACATCTGTCCTTACTGTTGCAGTAAGTAGCAAATATCAGAATAATTTCCAAATGGCATAGGAAATTAATTTTCTGCTTTATTTTAATCTATTTTGTATTTTCATTGAAACAAAGGGTCACAAATGGAAATAGCACATATTAGATATGCTGAGAAAATGCTTGCATTGCATCTCATTGGCAAAAACCCCAAACAATAAACATTCAGTATTTGAGCCAGCCAGGTGTTGCAGGGTTTGGCCAAGTCCAAATCCTCCACAAAATGATCTATTTTTTAGCATTGGTATTTCAAGGAAATGTTAGTTTCTGCAGAACTGAGGCTCTAGCAAGAAATCAATAGACCCTGGTGAGTGCAGTGCTCACCTTTCAGAGGGTCTGTAATTCCAGACATCTCTCATGTCAGGAACATTTAAGCAGAAATTGGTTTCCTGTTTTTTAGGAATGTTTTCCTCCTGAATGAAGTGAGATCCTTGTCAAAAAGTTTTATTCTGCTTCTGTTGCAAGTGGTCCTTCCAAGTGTTTTTTTCCCTATCCCACTATGTCTTTTTGTCCCATGGTCTGGAGGAAGTCTGTCCAGGATGAGACAGAAGGAATCTTTGGGTAATGGAGGAATCCCCAAGAAAAGCAGTGGAATTTGCTGCATCAGTCCCTGGCCAAAAGGAGATGAGCAGAAACATTCTGCTGGCAGGAATATGCTCAAGGATGTAATTAGCAACAGTGACAAAAGAACAGACATGGAAACATGAAATGAAATTGAGCTAAGTATGCAAACCTGCTCTTGCAGTGGGTCACTCAGTGATTTTTTAAAACAAATGTGAGTGGGCAGTATTAGCTTAAATCTTAATTTTATGTTTATCTGCTGGTCCTCACAGCAAATACTCTTGCCTCTGTTTTCAAAGATCCCACGTCTGTGGCAGATTGGCTCTATGAGGGTGTGGGGACTTTGGTGCCCAAGGCTTTTGTCTCTCCTGGCAGTCCTGCCTTCAACAGACGAGTGGGGGCTTGTGCCCCAGCTGTCCCTGCTGGGGCAGTCTGTGACACCTGGGTATCAGTTTTCTGACCTTCCCCGTTAGATCAAACCAGGATTCATGCTTTAGTTTCAGATCATGGCTGATTGATAAAGCAGTTTATCTTTCATGTATTTTTCTAATGTAGTTTTTCAGCCATTTTTTAAAATTGAAATTTATAATTGAGCTTATCTTTGAAAAAGCTGCTTTGAATTCCTCATGATAGTCAAAATATTTTTCAGCATTTCTTTAACCATTTTTAAATTGATTTGCCTCACTAGTAAATATCAGTAATTTAAGATTTATGATTTTTTTTTTTATATAAATGTTTCCCCTAGGATTAAGCTTGAGATAAATTCCTTCATGTTGCTGCCCACTACTTGCATTCATGGGTAAATTAAATTGTCTGGTTCCTTGTCATTGATTTTTCAAATGTTAGTAATTAAAATTGCAGAAGCATTTTTAATGCCAAAGATTAAACAGATGTTGGTGGATATATTAGGTTTTGACAAAGGTTTGGCAGGTAAAATTTAAAATTAGGATGGCTTTTCTGTATTATTTATGTTTAATTTTAGCTTTCCTGTCCTTTCAAGTGTGCTCAAAAGCGAGATGGATTGCTATAATGTTTGTCACAGTTTATTCTCATGCATTCCTAAAACAGGAACATGTGAGATGAGGAACTCTTCGTCTGGAAGGATGTGTGTAATGGCTGATATCAAAAGCTGTTCACCCATCCTCAGTGATTACAACCCCCTGAGAGCTGTTCCCCAGTTCATTATATCAGCTGAAGTTATTCTCTTCCTGCTATGATCCGGCTGCTTTGGTATTTTGTCTGTACTGACCCTGGAGCTCATTCCTTACATTGATTAATGTCTTCATATGGTCCTGAAACTCACTGTCCTGCATGTCTGCCCCTGTTTCTCTTATGCTGTTACCTTGTGAGTGATTTCTCATAATTACAGCACATTTTTGTGAAGATACATTGCCTGCTCTGTCCTGCCAGACAGAGTCCTCGGAGTCCCAGTAGCTGGAGGGCAGCCAGGCAATATTTTGCAGCTGCCTTGTGAAAATCCCAGTGGCTCAGACCTCGGTGATGTTGGACTCAGACATAACCAGATGTCGAGAATCCTTACCAAGCACATCCTGAGCTTCAAAATGTTCACAAATTCTTGTGAATAATGGTGCATCCTACCTAAAGGGTGCTGCTTTAATATCTGGTCTATCTCCAGTTCAGACTCCCTATCCCATACAAGTTTAGAAAGAAAAAAATTGTGTAAACTACCTTGTACTCAACTAAATACAGGCCAAGACTCATCTTGGTGTAAGAATAGAGCTAAGTAAAAGCTATTTTAATGTATTTCTAGCTGTTTGAGGTATTGTCCACATACTGAAGTGTTTGCTCTTTCCATACCTTGCTGTACCAATTACCAGACAAGAACTAGCAAATTGCTGATCAAATTCCATGAAAGATCATGTGGTGACATCTCCACCCTCGGGGAATTCTCCTAGAAAGTCAAAGCTGGTCTGGAAACTATTTTTTGCTGTTGGAACAGTTTAAAGAAACTGCCTCCCAGCAGTGAGTGGAGCCCGTTGTGCCTAACAGATGTTTGCAGTCCTGCCTCAGAGCTGCACGAGCTCACATCTGAGCCTTCTCCTGACAAAGCACATCTGAGAGGGGTCCTTTGCTTCATGTAATTTGCTTTTCCGCCCGATTTAGCTTATGTGCTGAGTGTTCTGTGCAGGGATATCCTCCAGTCAGCACCCAAGGCTCCCAGGGATCTCTCAGACACTGGTGTGCATGTCTCCTCCCAGGAGCTTTCTAATCTGAGAACTGTGAATAATACAAAGCACGTCCTCAATGTCTCTTTGGGTTGGTGGAAGTGGCAGGTTCCTGAGTGGAAGGTAGGATGACTTAGACATTCTCCGGAAGAGGAGAGGTGAAACCTGGTGCGTTGTTCTGGGAGCTTTTTCAGCTTGGCTCATCTGTTTGTGCTCCTGCTCTTTGTCTTCTTTCTCAGGCTATTGGGTGTTTGTAACAGATGATTTTTTTTTTCCTATTTATAGTAAACCTGAGAGGTGAACCTGTCCTCCACTGGAGCCTGTGGGATTTTGCCTACTGCAATGAAAACAATGGAAAAGGACATTGTAAGGAGCACTATGCTGTAAAAATAATTTGCTTGCTGTTCTCTCAGATTTGTACTTCTCATTGGTAATTAAAAAGTATGTTTCTGTTTGGATAGCAAAGTTAAACTTAGCAAAATCAAATTTTCTCTGTGATTTTGCCTTTTCGTTTTTCAATATTCCTTAGAGTGCCCTACAAACACTCACATCCTGTATTTCATTAAGTGTTCCACTGGCTTGCTGAGCATTGCAGAAGGGATACAGGCTTGCCTCAGGTGAGTTTTAGTAGCTAGGGTGTGGAGGTTTACTTGAGACTCTGGAAAACTAGAGCTTCTCCCTGTTTCACTACCACTCTCATCTTGAGGGATCAGTGTGATGTAAATACCTGCTTGCTTCCCCAGCTTAATTTCTGAGAAGCTTGGAAGGTAATTTCCTTCTCATTCAGAATTTAGGATGTTGTATTTTCTCTTAGATTAAAACAGCATCTGCAGCTCTATGAGTAAAAGTTCCTACAGCATTTCAGTTTCTTCTCTTAGTAGACCACAGCCCTGTTTTAGGAATCAGTCATCTGTCCACCTGTGTTCACACTGGGCTGTGTAATAAGCATTTGATCTCTCCCAGGTCTGTTTGTCAGTAACATACACACGCAGCTGCTGCTTGTGCCTTGTCTGATCCCCGAGTCCATCCATCCTGGCAATGTGTGTTAGTGTGTCACTACTGGTGAATGGCACTTTCCTTTTTCGCAGCCTGTGTCTCTCCCTGTTTATCATTCATTTTTCCTCATGGTAACTGTGTATCCTCAGCATCACCTCTTCTGCCTTTTTCTCTTTTTTCCTTTGCTAGTTGTGCCTTATCTCAGCTAATTTCATTGCTTATTACTGCTGCTGAATTTATTGATGAACGGCTCTTTTCATTCCAAGCCACATAATCTACACTCCTTCCTTTGCTGAGAACTTGAAAAATGTATTTGCAGAAATATTTGAGGATAGGACAGTTTGTGCACTTCAGGCCAAATTAGAGACACAAATCTCATCATCTTTATTAGGGCACGCATCTAATGTTTCACACAGCACTGGGGAAAATTATGTCCCTGCCTCTGTTTCTCAATTAGGTCACAAATTATCCCTGATTGTATTATGGTTACTGACACATCAGTGCTGTTTTTTATTTTATCCTACCTTTCTTTTTAAGAGCTCTCATGCTCTGACTTGCAGGTAACCCAATTAATGGTTCTACTACTTGTAATGCAGTGATAAAATCCTCACTGCCTGCAGTGGGCAGAGGATTAATCCTTATTTCTCCCTGTCTTGATGTCCTTTTTCCCCACCTGGTGTTGGAGTGCTGAGTGTCTTGTTTGGCACAGTGGGTGGGGCATGGGCAAGTCTGTGGTTTCTGGAAATGCTGCCAATGCAGTTGTCACATGCTGCTACTAAATATTGCATTTCTGTGGGTTTGGAAAATCAAAACAACCACCTTCTCACAGTCTCCCAACTGCAGCTCTTTCTGTCAAGTCAATGAAAGTTTTTCAGATTTTGCTGCTTTATTTGTATGTCATAACCTAATTCTTCATATTATTAAAAAATAATCAACTGCACCTAGCCAGTACAGCTGTAATACAGTATATGCAGATATCTCTACTGCAGACTTAAAAATTTAAATGATAAAAAATGAGTAATGGTGCTCAAAGAGTAACACATGTAAAGTCAAGCACTCATGGATAGAAGGATCAGGATTAAAATTCCCACTTACAGGTACCTTCTAGGATTTTCAGAAGGATCTAACCAGGTAAGGTATGTAGTTTCCATAGGAATGTATGAAATATGGTCTAAACCATTATGTACTCTTGAAAATGCACTTACTGATCTGTATTTCTGGTTACTTTCAAAAGTAACCCTGGTATGTGGGGAGTCTGTATTTAACTGGAAGTCAATGGGATTTAGCCATTAGTAGTTTTGTATTAGTACTAAGCCCTATATATGTATCGGAAAAAAAAAATTCTGAAATATGAGGCCACTTGTCAGAAAAGAGGGACTTCCTTGGATGTATAGGGGATTTCCCTTAGAACACAAATGTGAAAAAGGTCAGTTGGACTGAATGAAAATATACAAAGTTTTAAGTTGTTCACACAAGTGAGGCCATTAATGCAAAAAAGTATCCAGTATATGAAGTTCTTAAAACATAAAAAGCAAGTGTGTTTTGCTTTTGAGTGATTAATCTTAATCCAAGTTTTTTTTTTCAGGTTAAGCACAAATTTTCTTTTTCAGTACCGTGCCAAGTTTTTACTCTTTGAAGATATCATTAAAAACACCTCAAAGTTCCTTGCCTCACACAATGTTGTTTTCAGGAATTGCTTGAAGGTAAGCAGTAATGTAACTTGGTGTTATAAGGTGAATAATTAAGAAATAAGAAAAAGATGAATTAATGTGCTGTCCAGTAAATTAGCATTCTGATAATTGTTTGGTTTGTAATTCTATTGAGTTTAATCTGACAATAATACTAAGAAATTGTGGGTTTTAGAACCATCCTTTGTTTGGGGGAAAACTTTAATTTGTTTAAAATAATTCAATTGCATCTATGCTTTTCTAAGTTTCTTGGTTTTTTTTGCTAAACCTTGAATGAGCTGTTTATACAACCAGATACATTAACCTAGAGGATAATTCCATTTCAAGAGGAAGAATGAAGGACAAAATTGAATGTGCACTGTTCCTAAGTTAATGGTTGCACAATGTACCCAAGTGCTTTGTTGTTGTAGTCTCATCAACATGTGAGCTGCTCAGAATTCTTTGGAATGTAGATCACTTCTGAGGTGTGAAAGGTGATAACTCCTCTCCATATTTTACCACTGATGGACCTCTCAAATGAGATGTGTGCGCTGACATCTCCACGCTTTGAAGATTTAAAGACCTCAAATACTGAGGAAAAAAAGACTGACCTTGAAAACTCCAAAATTCCCTTTTTTTTTTTTTGCACTATTGCTTTGCTGAATATATTACCTTGTGGAAAATCCTATAAAGAAAGATAATAGTCCTTGTGTTATTATAAATTTAAGTCTCATGCCAGATAATTCCTAGTGAAATGTTTTTGAGGTGACTCCTGTGTTCCAAGGAACCACTAATCAGTGTGAAGGAGAAAAACTTCAGCCTTAATGTTATATATTTTCCATCTATTAGACCTATTTCTGATTCTCAGCTGTTCCTGAAATTAAGATTCTGACCAACTTTCTTTGCAATTTATGGTATTTAGGAAAAGAAATAATTTCAGCAATTTGACAAGCATAATTTGCCCTAGAATGTTTTACAGTCATCATAATGTCAGGAATTTGTTGAACTTAAATGAATGCAATCACTTACTAAACTTTTCTCTGGTAATTTCAGAAGACAGCTTTGTAGAGTTTTGCTTTCCTTGTTCTCTTATTTTTATGCAAGTGCTGACAACAGGAGATGCTGAGGTATTCCAGCAGCAGGGGTCTAAAGGAACATGGGATTAGTCTGATTTAGATGTCAAAAGATTGTCTTCCATGGTTTATGTAGTTAGACCTATTTTTCCATTACTGCATATTGATTATTTGTGCAAAGGGGAACATTCCAGTAGAATATATTACAGAAGTCTGGACTAAAATAGTCTGAATATAGCAAAGGAGGGACACTCTTGCTCCTGTTTAGACCAAATCTAGGTTGAACTTTGTGATGAGATTAATATTGTTGTGACAAAATCTGGGCAGGACCTGAGATTTTCCTTTCAAAATTGATAGACTACAAAAAAATCTTGATCAAGTTTACATGCTAATCAGAACAAAACAAGGACAAGTAGAAAAAGAGTAGAGTTTCTTGTTGCTTGCATTTAATGCTTTCTATATAAGATACTGCCAACCAAACAAATTAATATATTTGATAACATATAGTCTGAAAAGGTTGATTGATTTGCCTGGGAAGAGGGGAAATCGTCAGGAATCCTTAGTCCTGGAAACAAAGATTTCAATCCTTTTATTTCTGGATGCCCTTCCCTATTGGTAAAATGATCGTTTTCAGAACAAATTCACAATTTAAAACTGAAACTACACTGTTTCTACTGAAAAAACCCACATTTTTTTCATAAGGAATTCAATGATGCTTAAATTAATATAGTGATATCTATAAACATTAAGGTGATACTGTTGGGTTATAGAAAGCAGATGAATCAATCCACTCAGTGGGAAACACAAAGGGAAATGCTCTAATCCTTTAGGTGAATTACAAGTATTTTTACTAGTCCTGTAAAATGTGATCTCTCTCACTATATATATATATATATATAATGTATAAAATGTCATTCTTCCTGTATGCAGCTTGCTTTTGGTAAGGGCTGTTTTCCCACTAATCTCATTTTGAATCATGTTTGTTTTCTAGAGTTTCCTAAAAATCAGCTGATTTTTGATACTTGCTGTTTACAACCATGGTAAAAGCATTTCAAAGTGATTGACAGGAAGTGGAACAGATCTCACTAGATTTTGTTACATTGTTCAAAAAAGCCTTACTGCAATTCTGGGCTCTTATGTAGTGGATGTGTAACACAGAAAGACAAAACTCACCAATCTCTTATTAAATGCTTTTTAAAGAATCTTGTTGCATGATGCAGGAATGAGTGTGATGGATACTGTGGATAACAGCCAACACTGTTTGCACAATGAAGGTTTTTATATTGTACAATTTATAGTTCTGTTGATCCAGTTCATTGCAGCTTTTCTTCTGTACAAAACTAACGCTTGGGTTCAAATGTTCACCCTGATGTCAAGGTCTGATATTTTTACTTCTCCTTTTCTCCTAATTTTATTGATTTTTCTAGGCTAAGCATTCCATAAATTAGTTGTAGTAAGAAGGCATATTGTGGAATGTGATATAATTGGCAACTGATTGTTGATGTAGGAGATTTATGTCGGCCTTATAGTAATAGTTTCTTATAATTGGAAACATATGTGATTTTTAGTGTCTAGACTTGGGAACTTTCCCAGGGAGGAGTTCCAGGTGGTTATCTAAGCATAATAGGCCAAATGGCTACTTAAAGGCTGCAGGCAGACATGGGAAATATGTAAATATTGCTAGCAAATGTAATTATTTCAGAATTTGACATTTATAAATTGTACCATATCAATTTACATCTAATGGTTTGACCAGCTGATTTGTTTTATAAATTCATGTTAAAACCTGAAATTTGCTTTCTCACTAGAATAGTATAAAATTCACTCAGAAGTTCTTGATATATCTGGATGACAAAAAGCTTTTATCTATCCTGTGCCTAATTTAGTTGCATTGATATGAATGAATATATAATTTAGTTGCATTCATATGAATGTTTAACTTGAAATAGCAAATAGTTACATTTAGAGAATGAATCCTGTGAAATTTGGTTTGGTACAGTTAAGTTACCTGGCAGCCTGAGCTTTGTCTTTGTTTGCAGTAGTCTGATCTCTGGAAGGACCTCAGAAAGGAAACATGTCTGGAAGTTGTACAGCCTACTAAAACATGTTGTGATTTGATATTTCCTTGATCCCAGTTTGCCTTGAACATGCTCTGCACGTTAAAACATCCCTGGAGAAGGAAAGCACAGTTGGCTATCCCAGCATGAATACTCTGCAAATATTGTTCTGGGACCTGCACAGCCTGTGACTCACAATGAATATTTTCAGCTCTGGTTCTGACTGTACAATAGAAAATAGGAAAGAATATAAGTGGGGGCCTAACACTGGATGACTTGATCATTGTGGCTTGCACAGAGAACACGGAAGAGCTGCACTAGAAGATGTGAAAAGTCCTCTCAATTCAGTTTTCATGTGCCAGATGGTTGTTTCTTCTTGTGGTTTTTTTTTTTAATCCTACCTGTTAAAATAGCAAAGAATGACATACGTTATCTGGCTCTGCAGTCAAGTGTGTGGTCCAAATTATTTTCACAGAATGCCTGACAAAGTCTGCTTGCTTGTCTGCCTGCCTCAATCATTTTTCTCAACTAATGAGAAAAATCTGCCAAGCGTTGTTGGGTAAGGCACTAATTATTCTCAAACAAATGTTTCAATTTTGCACAAGTTAGGAAGTGTCTCTGTTTTAAATGATTGCATGCCAAGATGCCAGAGTAGTTAGACCAGTTTAGTTTGTCAATATGTCTGGAAGTCCCAGAGGACCAAAGAGATGAAATCATTAAAAGCAAATGGGTCTGCAGTCTTAGGTACTCTTTTAGGAAATATTGCTGCAATACTTTTTTGTGTATGTTCGTTTTTAATGAGAAGTAGTATGTCTATTTTCCTTCTGGAAATGTGTATTTCTTGTGATATTCCTGGCTGCATTGGTCCTCAGATTCTCTTGGTTTTGGCACTGAATTAAAGGAAATTTTGTGACTAGTTGTGCAAGACTGGCCCATCTAATCCTTTTTCAGATTTTGTAGCCTGCTCATCATCACTCTATTTAAGCATTAAGGAAGTTGGTCTCTGATAGTGACAACATTGGAAAGTATCTCCTTGTAAAACTTTCAGTTGAATTTGGCAGTTGGAAGAAGCTTAAACAATGTGAAGGAAGTTTATCACTTGTTTTCCAAGCAATAGTTCTACACTTGGGCCTGAACTCTACAATTCCCTTTTCGGAAGTTGTGAGCTTCCAGAACAGCACTGTCCCACCTCTGATTATGAAATGCTTAGGTTACATCTATTTGTGACAAGGCTCAAGGTTCTGATTGTTTGTTGTGTCTCTGCTGAGGTATGTGCCACTGCTCAGCTGTACCTTTGCTGATAGCTACACTTTTGCCATCTGCCTTTCCCACTGTTTGTCCTCATCCCAAAATTGCTCTGAAAGTAGCAGATAGATTCCCAGGCTTAGGGGGTCCTGCTGGGTTTGCCTGTGTGTATACCAAAAAAATCAGTTTCCAAGAACTGCCTTCCTGCCTTTAATTAGGGAGCTGCATCTTTTCAAAGAAAAATGCATTTTAAAGATTATGAGAAATTCAACAATTAATTTCATAGGGATCATTGGAGAGGTTTATTTGAGCCAAATCTGCAGTTTATTTCATAGATGTGTGTTAGTTCAAAATTGTTGGATTAATTTGTTTTTAAAGCCTATATAAAGAGTAAGGGAAAATTTAAAGGATTAAACCACCAGAAAGCAGAACTTGGACCAGTTCATGACTTGATTATTTTCCAGTAGCCACCTGTGCCAAGGAGGAAAATGTGCCTAAATATTGTGGTATTTGTGTCTCCTCAAACAGTTACTCATAAAGACATAAGTGGGCACTTATTTCACTAATGGTTTATGTGTTTTGTTTTTAACACATCCCCTTCTTATTTTGGGGGAAAACATGAAACCTGGTGCCTAGATACTTTCTATCATTGTTTGTCATTGCCCTTATCTGTAGCCACTAGCTTAATTGCAATCTGTCTGCTTGGTGCATGGTGTATGCTTTTAAATATAAATTTTGAGGAATTATTGGTAAAAAGGAGATGTACTGCATGGGAAAACCTACCTAGTCTGGAGAGTTGGACAGTGCTGGCAGCTCCTGGAAACAGCTGTGTGGCAGCAGCGCATGCAGATGGATGGTCTCAAGCAAAGGCATTGCAGATAAAGCGTTCCTGGTTCTCAGGTACAGTGCAGGGCAGCAAAAGCTGAAAGAGCTGTGAATCCCAGGGTGTTCCTCATAGTTCAATCCACAGTCAACTCCCAAGCAGCAAAGAAGGTTTTAAGATAATGGTGTCAATAATTTTGAAGGACTTTCCATTTTCCATTTTATTGTTCTTTTCTTGTTTGGTATTCCTTGTGATATTCCTGGCTGCATTGGTCCTCAGATTTAAATTTTTCAATATATTTTTTTAATATAGATTTAATTTTTTTATATATAGATTTAAGTTTTTCAATATATTGTTTCTGCTAGATAATTATCTCTTCTGATTTTGAGGTGCTGACGGTCCTTGGTAAGACCTAAATCCTAAATCTTACCTGTAATGTAAATTACTTTGCTTTAATCAGGGAATACATGCTCCATGAAAAATTTTGATAGGCCTCTTTTGCTTTTTTGACTTGTGCCTCTACTGAGAACTAGAGCAAGAGGGAGGGTCTGAATTTGGTTAAGTTGGGGTCTATGCTACAAGACCAGTAAAGCCCTGGTGGCAGTGAGAATACCAGGATACCCAGTTGTGCCTGGACTGGCAACAAATCCAGAATCTTGCAATTCCTTTGTAGGTGTATGAGCTTCCCAGGTAGTTCCCCTTCCATTATAAGGATGTTTTGCACATAAAAGAACTTCCAAGCATTTTTTGTGTAGCAGGGGATGCCATGTCATGCACCAGTTTCATTATATTCATTCTTGAAATTCATTTCATGTGTCTTCACTTAATTTTTAGGAAGTGATAAAGACACAAAAGAGAAAATTAAATGTTAATGTAGCAGTTTCTCATAATGGATTATTTTTCTAAATTGGAATATTCTGAAATCATCTTACCCTGCAAATTAGATGCTAGGAACCCCTTATATTTCCTTATAAGCAAATGAGATTTTCTGTCACTGGTTCCACTATCATTGACACTTTGGCATATTTAGGTTAATTCCAGATGCTAGTTGTTATATGTAGCACTAATACTTCTCTTTTCATAAAAATGTCCTAATTTACTTGATTCTCCCTTTTTTGTGTATGTAAGACTGAAAATTGAGCACAGTAAGTTCAGCTGCATGTGCTTGTACCGTATAAACTTTTTAACATTGAAGGTTAGTTTTATTGAACCACCACAGTTTCTTCGACTGAAAAGCTGTACTTTCTATCCGAGAACACTTCCTATTTTGTCTATCTACATGTGCTAGTTTGCAGAAGTGCAGTTGAAATCTAGTGGGAGTTGCATTCCATTGTAGCTACACAAGTGTTGCATTGTTTTAAAAAAAGAAAATCTTGCTATATAAACCCTATTGCTCTCCTTTCCCACAATTTGTTGTTACAATTCCACCTAATTCAGTAGAAAATTAATTGTACTTCATTTTCTCTTCTTTGAAATAATTTCTCTGGAATTATAACACCACCAAGTTAACAATGTTTAAATAAGTGCAGCTGAAATAATGTGGAGGGGGGTTGAAAATCTGTAATTTGTTGCTTCAGATGGAAGACTCTTGAATTGCTCTCTCAGAAGTTTGGTAGTGTCCCTTATTTGTACCTATTATGCAATCATAAACTAATTTCTACCATTGAACTGATTTAATGTGGATAATAATTTACATCTGAACTTCTGTTTTTAAATTTTTTTTTTAATTCAACCTAAATGATGTCCTGATTGAAAAGAAACTGCTGGGCCTCTGTTTTGTTTTATTCTGAGCAGAAAATGTATCAGCACTGCTCAAGAAACCAGTAAATTGTTCTTTCCATGGTGCTTGGGAGGTTGATGAAGTGTCTTCTCAGGGGTCTTGCTCTTCAGTTATTTCTCAGTGCATCAGTAACGTCTGAGTATTGCATCAAGTAATTTTCCTATGAGAGGGGAGCTTTCCCTTACACAGGTTAACCATAAACTCACCCTAAGGGGCTGGAGCACAATGAATGTGAGATTTAAGCTGTCAGGTACAGGATTGCACATCCCACTAACCACATTCCTGGTGACGGAAAGGAGGGGAGATGGCGGAGATTCGCTGTTCCAGAGACCCCAGCACTGTGCAAGCAGCAGGGATAATTCTCCCTGTTCCCTGGAATATTGGTGCTGCTGCTGTTGTGCTGGGCAGAAAAGCATTCAAAGGTTGTAAAGTTCATAGCTCTTCACACGGTGTCACTGTTACGTAACCCAGTAGGGCACAGCTATGGAAATTGTTCTCTTGGAACTCTTGTCAATATATTTTGTCACGTCAGGATTGATTGAACTGCAAACATAAGCTGTGTGTTTTAAGACAACACTTTTGTCTTGCAAAATTGGTGTAGAATTAAACCTGCAGCTTGCTGTAGGTGCTTCATTCTCCTCCAGCAATGGCTCTCCCTGTTTCTTTAGTAGGAAGTCTCTATGCCCCAGCCTAAAAAAGGGAGTCACTGATGCACAAGGTTTCAGCTGAAAGTGGATTTGGTTGCAATATGTAATTGAGCAGAGGAGGGACAGAGGTTTTAAATTATGGAGTTGATTTTAACAGTTGACACTGGCATTGAATGTTCTATATTTGTAGCTCCTGCTTTAGTGGCTAAAATGGACATATTATAGATAGAAAATGTGATCTGAATTCCCCTTGTGGGCTTGGCAGATACGTTTGAGAGTGATTTCATTTTTGGTGTGTAATTTTCTTTTGGCAAGAATGAGTGCAAGGGGTGGTGGAGAGGTCAATTTGTCTATGTTTATATGTGCTGACAGGTTTTCTGAGATTTAATTTTAATTCAGCTTGTTTAAAAATTGCATGGCAGTGTTTTTTAAAATACACTGTTGCCAGATTTTGTGTTAACTTGTACGTGTATACCATCAATTTTGTGACACAAAATGGCTTTATTGATAATCAGTGTGTTACAGTCAGCCAATAGCTAGTTAAATGGGAGCTTTCAAAAGTTCAATCTGTATTTTATAAAGCTATGCATTCCATGGGTTTTATATGTTGCTAAGAGCTAGCTTAGGCTTTTAGCAATTAACACAGTTAGTAAGGTAACTACCCACTTAGAGTTTTTTGGTGATTTTGATAGTTTAAAAATTTGGGGGTTTCAGGTGTTTGGAAAAGAGCTGCTTTGAAGATAGGAAAAAACATTGTAAAAGTTCTGGTTATTTCCAAATAAGATCAAATTTGCATGATTAGAAAAAAATAAAAAAACAAGGCAAAATTTATTATTTATAGCAGCCTGCATTTAGGTATCTTTAACCTCAAATCTTTGCTTGTACCTTCCTTTCTCAAGTGGCACCTCTCACTTGATCATGAACCGATCTAAACCAAAAATTAAGATTTAAAACAGTGCCAGTAGTACTGAATGGCTACACTTCAGGGATCATGGCCAGTTACAATTTGGAATTTCTGAAAAGGGGGGCTAGACTCTTAATCTTAAACATCTCTGGAAAAATTGCAGCCCTGATCTCCACAGGGAAGGAGGGGAAAAACATTGATTCAGAAAACATGTGCTGCACTCCATTATATAAATCTGGATCTCAAAAATAAGCTTTTTTAGCATGCTCAAAAGTTGTTGCTGACTACTGCCAACTAGAAAATTTAATAAAGAGTTTAACTTTGTGCAGCCCAAGCCAGCTCTGCAAACACATGCTTTCCTGCTGAGATCAGGATGAATATCTAGCACAGGCTGCGAGAGCCAGACTGCGGAGCAGCCCTGTCTGCATGAACCCCTCCTCTGACTCCAGTTACTGCTGGGGTGGGCACAGCTCCACGGCTGGAATCACTGCCCAGAGCGTGTGTGCAGAGCTCTGCTCCCAGCTCTGTCATGCAGCCTACCTTTTCAATTCTTTTAGCAAAGCCTCTTGCATCTGCACGCTTAGCCTGTTTGGTAAATGGACACATTTACCTTCCCAGTTGAAAAATCTTTTTATAGAAGATATTTTGTGCTCTCCTCGCATATCTTCTAGTGCAGGATTTTGGAATTCAGCCATAACCATTTTTGAAACAGACTCAATACAAAGAGAGAAAATTAATAGATTGTTTAAAAAGTCATATAATTTTCATTAGCTCTCTTTGAGAAGCTTTTTCAAATCTAAATTTAGATATTGGATTCAGTATTGATGGGGAAAGGAGTAGAAAATGTGGTTTTGCTTTCAGTCAAGAAGAATCCAGCCACGTGTGGTGGGTGATAAGAGAGGGCTGAGTTTGTGAGGGCAGCACATCAGGCTCTGTGTCAGGGTTTGTGTTTCAGCCCAGATCTTTATCCTCCTCCCAGAAGGGCCTGCGACGATGGGGCAATGAGCTTGCTTGCCCTGTTTTGGGAGGAGTGAGACTCGTAATGCTGAGCAGCACTAAGGCAGAGACCTGTCAAGGCATGTCCAAACCTGGCCACTTACCCTGGGACTGGGGCAGGCCCATGAGCAAAGGAAGGAACCGTTCCATGACAGCCAGGTGAGCAGCCCTTTCACAAAGTACCATCCCTGGCTCTATTCTTTCAAACAAACACCCCTTTCCAAAGAGTCAAACAGGAAGAAAATATTTTTTTTGTCAAAAAGCTAAACTGGCAAAAATGCTGCCAAACTGTCTTCCCAAGATTTTGGTGTAATGGGATGTGGAGACTTGCAAAATAGTAAAGAGACTTCTCTTGTCTTTGAAAAACTAAGTGAAAAAAAAAAAAAATTAGACTATCAATGATGGCATAGTATAGGAAGAAAGATCCATAAAATAGCCTGCTCTGCAACTGTCTCATCTGAATTGCCCAAACTGGAATGAAAGAGATTTTGGTTTTGCTTCTGTTATTATTTGTTATTACTTGTCAAGAATGAGAAAAAAAAGCAAAACCCCACCAACTTCACAAAAGGGCAAATCATTCCTTTTTTTTTTTTTTTTTTTTGCTCAGTCTCAGCATCATCTTGCTCAGTGTGAAGGCCAGAGTCCAAGAGGTCAGAGCACATGGGGAAAAATATGTGCTGACAATTATTCAGTGAAATTATTCTTTTTCTGCCATTTGCAGTAGGGCCACTTCAGGCAATACTCTTGACTAGAGACAATTTTGGTTTCTTTTCTGTTACTTGTGGGGCTCATACATTAACTTATGGGGATCTTGCATCTCAATTCCTTCAAGAAGTTTTCCTTGCCTGCGTTTCTAAATACAGCATTCAGGGCTCCCTGTCCAACACACTGAGGCACTTCTGGCCCGATGGTAAAACCCACAGATCTGATTGCTTCACACAAGCCCTACAACAAAGCAGTGCTTGCCCGTTCAGAAGCATCCTACACTCAGCCTTTATTGTGAGCTTGTAGTGTTTTTTTTCTCTGGCATTTGGTCTCTGTGTTCATTCCGACTAATGCAGAGAAAACCTGGAGTCACACTTTCCTGTCTCTCTTCTGATCATATTTGTTATTCTAAAGGAATACCACTGTGGCAGTGGCTTAGCTAGCAAAGCAAATAATGTCTGTTCTAATTATTAAAAAATGTATCTTCTTTTATGTCTGATGGCATGGCAACATTATATATATATATATATATATATATACACACACACACACATATATAATAGTTTTGGGTGGTGCTTTCCAGCAGTGTTGCCGTTCTTGCTTTTTAATCTGCAATGTTATATGATGTGTTTGAATTAAATTCTTGTAAACACTTGCACCTGTTGGAAGAGCCACCATTTGCTGTCACAGCAATGAGGACAGTGGGAGAAGCACTGAAGGGAAGTGTTTGCATAGGACAGGTGTAATGTATGAGTTTGTGCTGCAATCACTCACTCCATGTGTAAAGTGAATAACTCAGCCACTTTTTTATGCATCTTTCTAGTACAATTTTTCCTTGTCAAGAAGTGATAGTAGAATAAAAATTACCTAAATGCATTTGGGAGATTAATCTGGATAAATGGTTAGGGTTTTTTTTTTTTCAGTTAATTAAGTTTTGGGATGTGTGGTAGTTATCCTTGAGTAAACCAAGTGTAGCCCATGATAATTGCGAGAAATATAAACAAGTAGCAGATAGATAAAATAGTCCTAGAGTAGCAAGGGGAAAAAGAAAGTTGTTCATCCTTATCTGAAATACAGGAAATAGAAACATTCTCTTGTAGCATTTGCCTGAAAACATTCTGGATTATCAATACAGTTTGACTCAATATTTTTGATTTTAAATTGAATGCTGTTGTGCTCAAAAATGGAGTATTGTGATACTAAGCTCCTTGACTCCTGCTTTTACTAGTTTAGGTGGGTATTTTTAATTCTTTTCCTGTCATTCCCTGTTTACAAGTGGGATATAAACAGTTTGTCCTAATTTTTCTGTGGAGTCTCAGCCTCATACAAGAACTAATTCTGTAGATCCATAGACAAAATTCTGCAAGCAAATGCATTCTCTGCTGTCATGGGATTATGGAGATGTGGGTAAAAGATTAGGTTCCCCTTTGGAAGTGGGTACTTCTGCCTTTTTGGAGACTTCAGCTGAAGTCTTACATGTACATTGGTGTCTGTGGTTTCACTCCCTTCAGTTCATTTTGGTTTGCAGTCATGATGAAAAAATAAAATGAAAAATAAAAATGAAACAAGCAGTACACAAAGCCAATTGATCTGTGTGCCATTTGTGTGAGAGATTCTTGAGGTTTGGTTTTATTGTGTCAATCTGAAGCATGAGGCTGCTTCAAGGAAAGGGATGGCAAGAAGTGTTCTGCTAACTAGGAAATTGCATTAAAGTTATACTAGAAGGCTGAGAAACCAAGACAAGAAATGCAATTCAAATGTAGGAACTGCACAGCATTCAGAAGAAGGAGGCGAGAGTTTGCAGATGCTGTGGTTTTGCTGCTTATTCTTGGACCTCCAGCTGTGTGTTGCTGGAAAGAAATCCTTGCCACGAAGAAACATTTGGATATGAACTAGACCATTTTGAAATGCCCAGTCTGTAAAAGTTTATAGGGAAAGCAGAATAGGGATAGCTGAAGTTTCAATGAATTGTCCCCTTTGGCAATTATTCCCAACAGAAGCAAACACCCTGGATATTTTGCTTGGCACAGTCCACAACAATTGTTGGATGGTCTGCCTTTAACTATACAAAATCTACCTAGGAAAAAGTGGGTTTAAATCTTAAGATATTGCTTGCAAGGTTTAGGATATTGGGATGAAGGCAGTCTAGGTTGGGTTCTTAACTGCTGCTCTGTTTTCATATAACCCCAGGTTGTTTTGTCCTAGAAATACAAAATTCCACAGTCATCTCACTTAACTGAGATGTTAATTTTAGGATCACACATGTCCTAGATTCTCAATATAGTCAATGAGATACAAGCATCTCTGAAGGGTAATTTGCCCCCTGCATGAGCTGAGCCTGCCCAAGGTAACTTTTCTTTGTCCATATGCTTGTGAGAAATGCATATGACCAGACCCCCAATTTGTGATGCCCGATTTATTTAACTATGTTTGGGATTGTACATGAGCAAGTATGTCTTAGCTTTACTTCTTTAGGAAAAGTGCCTTGTGGTGTTTAAGATGTCCTGTGGTGTTTTTATATATAAAAACTCACCTTAAAATGTCTGATAAGTGTGCAGGGAATCTTTCTGAAGCCAGAATTCTGACTTCAGCTGCTGAGGAAGGGGGACAGGCTAAAAGAGTGTAGTAATAGATATTATGCAGCATGTAAGTCTGGTAGTGCCCAAAGCTTGGATACAGGGAGAGGCACCAAAAGTCCTCCAGATTTTCAGGAATATGGGTCAGGGAACTTGCTGTCTTGTATTTGAGGTCAGAAGAAATTGAGGAGAGGAAGAAAGATGTGGTGCTGACAGAGCATAGGTGAAGGGATGATGGAACAGAGCTGGGTTGAGGACAAAACATGAAGAACAGAGACATACTGTGACAGCTGAATAGGGGGAATTGGGGCATGCTATAAATGCATTGAGGGTTGCAAATTATGTTCTTAATATTTTCCACATTTAGAATAAAATACAGGGTGCAACCTAATTTTTGAATACTTTGTGCAATTCCAGCTGTCCCATCTCAATAATATGATGCAAGTTGTGGAGGTACAAAAGCAAACAATATGATCAGGGAGATGTCATGGCTCCTGTGAAAGGGAGGATTCAGTGACCTGGGTTTCTCCAGTTTTGAGAAAAGGTGACTAAGAAGGGGGAGGCAAAATATGCTGGAGCTACATTAAGGTTAGGAGGGGCATGAAGTGAGTGAAGAGATAGTGATTATTTATTCTCATTTAAAAAAGAACCAAGTGAAGTGATCAGGCAACACCTAATTAAATTCTGGAAGTTGTTGCTACAGGATGCTGAAGATGCCAAAGTAGAAATGGTTTCTTAAAGTGATTAGATAAACTCATGGAAAAATTAGTTTATAGAGAGCCATTAAAGATACTGATGTATGGCCAGGCTCCAGCTCAGGAAATTTCCAAACTGCAGGTTTGCTGAGAATTGGCAGGGCATATGCTATGCTTGTCCTGTGTTCATAACCTTTCTTTAAGCATCTGCTTTGGTTGTGACCAAAGCCAGGACACTGGGGCTAAATGGGCTCAATGAATCTTTGGTTAACCTGCCATGTGGGCTCCTTCTTGCTAAACCATTCAGTAAAGGCCTGCACTGTCTACTGTGTGAACCAGAAGCAACTTAGCACTAAAAATTCTAACTTCTGCATATATTACTCTTTCATCTACAGTATTATTTAATGATGTGATAAACACCAGTCTTTTGGGCTAAATTTAGTAGTAAAATTATGACTCTTCTTTTTCCCAGGGTGCTGTCCTGCATTGTCTTTTCACTATCAGGTTATATTTACACTGGCCCATATTATGTGTATTTTAATCCGGTCTATGAAAATCATATTTTGGTACTTCACTGTTGCTGTTTAATAAGATTACTGGCCTAGGTCAATTACCTTTAATTATCTAGAAGACATCTTTTTAGGATAAGTATAACCTTGAAATATTATTAACTAATACGTAGACCCTGGTGTATAGGTCTCATTGAAAGCTGTTCCACAAGCAACTAATAAATGAAATCTAATGAAACTGCTACTTTCTCTTTGGACTTATTAGTCATATCACTTAAAATAGTTTCTGCTCCAATCCTCATTGCTTTGTCTCCTTTGGATTAGCAATATTTGCAATCTCCCGCTGAAGTGCTGCTTAGAGAGCCAGAAGTGAGTGGTGAGCACAGTGGGATGCTGTATGCATTCTGGAGCTGTTCCTAGGGTTTACTCCCAGAAGACTTTCACACCTGTGTGACAGTCAGTAGCAGGCCAAGAAACTTTTGTTTAACATTTTTCATGCAAAGAGATCTTTAGCTTGAAGTTTGGGTGGTGAACAGCACAAAGAGAGCAACTGCTGCCCAGAGAATGGAAGGGGGTTACGGCCCAGAGGAGGCTGTTTGTCAGAGAACAGAGAACATAAGGTTTGATCAAATGCCAAATTAATTGGTTGCAAGTTAGCTTGAGTAAATAGACATCATCTGAGACCTCCTAGTGTGTCATTAAAAGCTGAATATCGGTCATGTCTTACAGATGGGAAAACTGAAGTAGAGAAAGATTAAATGGCTTTCCTATGTGTAAAAACAGGGCACTTATAGAACTAAGAGAAGAACTGAAGCCTCTGGAATCCCATTTTTTTTTCCTCTGTTGAACCATATTGTCTCAATTACAGGGGCAAGGACACTAAGGAAAACAGGCCTGGGTGGGGGGCTCTTTCCCTCTGATCTCCTTGCATGCTAATCCTCTAAGAGAACTCCTTCAAGGATTACAGCCAAAGAATGTGCTTCTAAAAGCCATTTTTGATGAAATCCCAAGACTAGCAGCAGCAAGCAAGCCTTTCTCACTTTCCAGCTTGATAACAAGTCTCACCGGTTGACAGTTTATTTTCTTTCCAACAATCAAGTCTTGAGTGAAAGAGCACTTGATTCTTGAGTAGGCAATAACAAGCGTAGGCATGGAGTTGTTGCCACTTGTGCTTTCATTTCAACAGCAAAGTAGAAAACCAGATTTGCTGAAAATGAATTGAAATGTTTTCCTTAACCGCCTTCTTCATGTACATCTATTTTCTGTTCAGTTTTCTTAAATGGCATTCACAGAAGTTGACAAAAATTCCCACTTAAGTTTTTTTGTCTCTTTTAGCTTTTCATTTCAGGCTTATATAACAAGGTAAAAGATTTATCAATCTTGCCAGCTTTAATAAAGGGCTAAATGTCTTGACTGTCTGTCCAGCTGTGGAGGTGGTGAGCAGATAAGATGAATGTGAAACAAGAGTGTAAATCTAACAGTGGAGTTCACAACACCTCATTATGGCCAGTGAACTCAAATGGAGAGGGAGGTCAGTGTGCAGCACTTAAACCCATGCCCTTAGAAAATCTGGTTAAAACAGGGAATGCATTGCCTTGCTTGTGACTGTAGTGTCTAGAGGGAACATAAATTATAGACTTGACCAAAATATCTGCTTATGGAGGTAAAACAGTACTTCTGTGGAGCCGTTTTCCATTCCTATTTCATGCAGTCTTTGCCCATACCCAGAGCTATCTGCTGGAAACAGGGCTAATATATAGGTAAGCTGGCAAGTTTGGGGTTCTGGGAGCAGGAATTGTTGCTATTTTGTAAAAAGCCTGGGGCACTGAAGTGTTGGCTTTGATTTGTATCCTGAAGGGTTACTGTGCAGAAATAGTTTGTGCCTAAGGGAATCAGGCTATGGAATTACTATTGAATGTCCCATGGGAGAGTCATGTCCAGAGAGATGATTGGTATATTCTCATTTCCTGGAGTTGGATACCATCATTGGCATGTACCTTACAAAGATTCGTTTCCCAAAACTGCCTATCCTCTTTCACAGGCTGGTTATTTTAAAGATATTTTGAGGAAATTTCATTCTGAACTAGTTTAAATCATCAAGGCTCCATTCATTTTTAAAGTTCATTAGCATCAGATGTTACTATTATCCCAGATTCCATAATTTCCATAGTGTTTGAACAGATAAGTCCCTTTAAGTCCCATACTTCATTAGAATAGAGCTATTTTTTATTTCTGTTATTCTGTATAAGATGTATTACTATAAGAAAGTAATCTGCCATCCCTAAAAATTTCTTAGAATTTTGCTTCTAAAACTGTTCTTTGAATCATATTTTCTAGGACCTCTTAGGGCCTTGTGCAAAAAATCATTCTCTTTAGCATTACACAGACATTGACTGGGAAACCTCTTTATCAGTGGTTTGAATCAAAAGTAATTTTTTTTTCCTAGAATCCATTTTAGTCTCCTGTACTGCTGGTTCTCAGTGTGAAAGAATCTATTTAACTGCCTGCTTTTTGGATGGCTTTTAATGTTGTTTTTAGATTTATACAAAAAAGTATTTTGCCAATGAGCCTCTTCATCTTCACCACTAGAATGACTTCTAATGGACATCCAGTAGTTTCATACTAAGTAGTTTCTTTTAGCTTTATTCTCCCTAGGGAGGAATGCACCGAATGGCTGGAAATGTCAGCAGCTGCATTAGCTGAAGAGTTTAGCTGCTGCCACCTCCTAGATAAATCTTGCCCTTTCTCATTTCTGTGTTTCTTACTGTTTCCCTCAAAGTCAGCCAAAGAAACTTCCTGTCTGGCATAACACAGATTAGGAACTAAATTAGCAGCTATTATAGATGGGCATTTTTCTGTTTATTTCAAGGCGAAATCCATTAAAACTGGCAGAAAAGTTGGCTCCATTTCCATAGAGTCAACAAAATCGAACAGAAACATGAAGCTGAGGAAAAGGAAGGAATGTGTGCAGCTGCTGGGAGTCCAGTCCAGCTCAGCCACTGGGAAGTGTAACGAGGACCTGGGCTGACCAACAGGGGAGGTGGATTCTGTGTGGGCATGGACACTCCCTGGGCTGTGACTTGACACATAGATGAGGTTTAACATGACAGTAAATTTGCCAGGATAGTCACCCTTTCCTCCAGAGTATCTGATCATGGGCCTAGTTGGAGATTGGAAAAATATTAAGTGAACCTTTGCTATTACTCAGCCAGGCAGTTTCTCTCTTGCCCTCATAAGCTGATAAAATTTAGTATTGCTGATAGTGATGACTTAGTCATGTGTTTTGTCTGAGAATGCCTAGACCTAAATCTTTGAGGCCACGACTATTCTTGGCATGAATTCTTCTACTTCATTTGCAGGCATGTTGCAGTGGTTGAAAATAACAACTGAATGGTCAGAGAAATACTCTGTGTTGTAAAATGGACCCACCAGCATATTTTGGTAGTTTGTTGACCTCTCAGGAAAGTCTGATGTTAAGTACGTGTCCTTTTATTCATGTTCTGTGATCCATGAATTCAGAGTTTTGCTCATTTTACGCAGAAGTATCACAGGCTGTTCCTTAGAATACAGCTCTGGATCTGTCCTTCATCTGAGTTCTGCAAAGAAAGGAGAGCTTGTGCTTTACAGTGACAGAATTACATTAAACATATATAGCTGCTTGATTAGAACTGAGATCTTGTGTTCCAAGTTCTTGATGTTAAATACTGGAGTCAGCATATCTCACAGCTGTGAAGTTATTTCCAGTGCCAGAAATCAGGTTTGTAGGAAAGAGATTGTATGTCTTGAGTCATCACTACAGATTAGCCCCCAGAAATGTTATTTTGTGTAATGGTTTATCAAACTTCACAGTGAATTTCACAATGGGTGTTTTTACAGCTTATTGGTAAAACTGTAATATGAAGTTTTTTTTGAACTGCTAAAATGCAGGCCACCTCATTGCCATGGTGCATATGATGTTAATGAAAATATTGGAAGGCTTTTCAAAAAAACATTGTCACTGGTTTTGAGTTAGTCAAGCATTCAGTCTCACAAGTTTGTTCCAGTTAGAAGGAGAATTTGATGCTGGAGACAAATGTCTTTCATCTAATCCTGTTTATTTAAAAAGACATGCCAAGTACCTTTTCCTTGAGCATAGGAGGATCAAAAACAGGAGATTGTTTTCAGCTGGTACCCAGACTCAAAAGCTCTAAGATTTTCTTTGTGCTGCATCCCACATTTGCCCAGCCTGCATCTGGATTTTCTTTCTAAAATTCTGCTTGTCTGTTGTCCTTTTCATCATACCCACACACCATTCAAACAAACAGTCCTTTACATAGCTTAAATTCCTGACTGTTCTTTTATATTCCTGCTTTGGCTGGTGATAAGCTGGGTATTGGATTCAAGATTTGGTTCAAGAATCTTTATTTCTTTATTTTCTTTTTCTTGTCTTTGGTTAGTAATATTATTGTTAAATAGTATTCCTCTGGTTTGTACTACCTGTGAGCACATTTTATCAGTCTGCTGCTTGCAGAACAGAGCAGCTCTGTGGACAAGAGAAAGGTGAACACAGCATAAAGTAAAACAAATTCAATTCTGACAATTCATTGTAGAGGAAGATGCATAAATTTTCTTGAAGAGTGATATTGGTGATTAACTTCTTATTTTCTTTTTTCAGCACTCAGGTTACAGAATAAGCAAACCAGAATTCTAAAATTATTATGGTGGTAATAATAATAGATTTTGTCTAGCAGCTGAATAGTTCTGGTTGTGCTTCATTATTTACAAATCCCAAGCTTAATTTAACATAATTTTTCCAAGCAGCACAGTGCTCTTTTATCATGTCCCTTTCCCAGACCATCTATCCTTCTTGTCGAAATGTCCCCAGATTCTTTCATCCCTCCACAGGAAACTGTCAAGGAGTTATGTAAATTCAGCAGGCAGGACCAGCTTTTCAGTGCCATCAGGACTCTCTTACAGCAGCCCCTGAGCTAAAGGCCACCCATCTGCAGCACCAGAACCGAAGTTTAAGATCCCTTTTCCTTGGCACTCTCAAGCAGAAACAGACAAGTGGGGCACAGGGCTGAGTTTGCCACTTCCATACATACTTGTGGATAAGTTACTTTCAGGATATCAGATTTGCAATAACCTGAAGCCATTAGAAATGGTTCATGAACATTCAGGCATGCATACATAATTCATGTTAACTGAATACATTTATGTGCATGCTCATAAAACAGAAACAGGTTGCAACTTATTAGTGGAATAAATGGAATTGCTTCTTTATAGCACGTGTTTTATGCTTCTCCCTAATTTAAACCTAGATCATTAAAATATAAAGTCGGCTGATAATTACAATAAATATTCCTATAACATTTCTACTTGCCAGCTTGTACATAATCTTCTTTTGTTTCTCTTAAAAAAACATTTATTCTATTTCAGTTTGTTCAATATATGCCATGAGGATTTAAAATCTGTGTACTGGTGGGTAGCTAACTTCTAAATGAAGGCTTGAGGTAAAATATCAAGTTTTACCTGAGTTAAATTACTTTTAGTGGAGATTCATTGAAAGGATTGAATCCACTTCAGAAGGGCTGTTGCTCTTGGCTAAATTCCTCCTACATTATTAGGCAGCTTTACCAATGTTACGTCACTGCTGTCTAGAGGGAGAAAATAACCCACAATAAACATCAGTTGTGTTGAGTAGGAAAAAAAAGTGGTAGAAACAGGTGTTTCTTCTGCATAAAAATATCTATGTTTTGCAATATATATCCTGAAAATGGAATAACTTCCAACCATTTTAATCTACATGAAATGATGAAGGACCACATCACATACGACATCCCATTAGGCTCCGAGAGATGTTTGGTTTTGGGAAATACACTGCGTGCCTCAGCACTATGAAGGAACATGCAAAGGCTTTTTTAGTACTTTTTTTTTTTCAGTGTTTAAAAATAAAAAGTCCTTACATAGTTACAGTTTTGAGCTTTGCTGCAGTAAAAAATAATTTTTTCCTATACTCAAAAATTAATGTCTATCTTGGGGCTTGATATTTTAGCAGATTATTAAGCAGGCATGCAAGTTTAATCCTATTGCAGTCAGTGTAGGAAAAGCTGTCCTGCGGAACTTAATTTTCAGAAAGGCCTAGAATATGAGTGTCTTATATTTAAAATCTATGTCTACAATTTAAAATCTGATAATTTTTAATAATTTTAATTATTGAATTTAAACAAAAGCCACATTAATCATTTCAGATTTAAGTTTTATTAGATGGATTTAGATCATAGTGATATATATATTTGTAAATAAAAACTCCAAATACATTCATTTTTTATTCTTCATATCACTTTTGTACTACCTTATTTTTGGGATTAAAGACCATATGAAGGTTGGTAAGTTTGAAAGTCACAGCTCTTGTACGGAGGGAGTTAACTGATGTTAGAGCAATTGGAATGACTTCTATTGATTTTCTGATGTATTGTTTTATTTTTTTGCCACAAAGTGAAACAATTATAAATCTTAAATCTGTACACATTAATATAGGTGGTAATACTTTCTGTTCTTCTCATGTTCAAGTAACCATATTTACAGGATTTGATGCATGAAGCTCCTTATATCTCTGTCCTTCTTATTTTATGTGAGTTGAAATACCAATGGAAAACAAAAATGCTCTGGATTTTTTTAAGACCCACACATATGGATGAAGCTTTTCCTTTTCCTTATGCCAACTACATCCTCAGTATTTTCAACTTTGCTGCTTCTCCTTAGAATGAAAATATTTGTCCAGTTTTACCAAAGCCAACACCCAAACCTCCATAGTACACAGCTTTAGAGGTGTTCTAAATCATCCTGCTTTTGTTGTGGGGTTTTTGTTGTTGATTTTATTTTGTCTGACAGAAATCCATGAGCTTCCAAGTGTTTTCTCGTGTTGTATAAATGAAGGCTGGATGCTACCTGGACATGGGGAACAGAAGACAGGGATGTTTCCAGATGAACTTGAAAGTTTGGCTCTGGCACACAGCAACCATTGCTGGAATCACCCCAGTTCTTCTTTGGCAAGTTGTTTAATAGCAACCTGGGGTTCCGTGGCCATGAGTCTGATGTCTAGGTCAGACTACCCAGGATGGTTAGAACTTTAATTCCCTTGCATTAATCCTTTCGATGTATGCCACGACAGCATAGTCTGTAGCTGTCAAATTATATATGCACTGTGGAGGTAGTCTGTATAAGTTCAGGACATAGAGTCATGTATTCCAATTCAATTTATTTTTATATCTCATCTTTCACACAGAGGGTCTGAAAATGCTCAACAGTGAGAGACAGAATAATGAGATAATGCTTTACAGAACTGTGAAAAGTGACTTGCATATAGATCGCAAGCAAGGCAAAGGTTGGACTTGAGTGAGAGAAGACAGCTGTAAATTAAAAGCAGGAGTAGTATAAATACAGAGCAGTTCTGATAGAAGAGACCTGAAAAGTATAGGGAAAAGGTTTAACTTCCTGTAAGAGTAGCACAATAGTAAAGCTTCTACCTATTCAGTAAGGAAACATGGTGCTAAATGATATTTTGCATTGCAGGTATTTGCGTTATGCTGCTAAATTTGTTACTTATTGGAGAAATAATATAAGGATGGAAAGGTAAAAATCTTTTGATAGCATCTGGCTGATGATAGAGCTCCTACTGAGGGGCTTAATCAAGACATGATTAAACTGTGTGAAGGAAGAAAAACATCAAGAAAGGGAGGGTAAAAGATAATTTTTTACAAAATTAATTCTGGTCTAAGCAATAATCATAATTAAAATATCGAAATAGTGGTAAATCTTCTGGTAGGGAATGAGGGTGAGGGGAGGTGATAGATATATTGGAGTCTGTGGATATGATTAGGCATCTTGGGTTGGGTGGCCATTCCCAGATCATTTCACATGCCATTCACCCAGAACATCTTCTCATTTCTCCCAACCTGCAATATCCATCACTGAAAAAGGAAAATAGATTTTCCTTCCCATCGTGGGATTTTATCCTGATTTTCTTTGTTAAAGTCTTTGTGATTTTCTCAGTAAGATCTGAGTCTTGTGATGTTCAGTGAAATAGTAGAGCCAAGTTCTCAGCTGAAGACAGAAGTAGCAGAATCAGAAAGAACATTCCACCTTTGAACTCCTCTACAGAAAAAGACAATATACCAATAGATTCACTTCCCCCACATTCCTGAACTACCTTAGTTGCATGCATACAATCCTGATGTAGACCAGATTTGAATTAAGTACCATAAATAAATTTACATTAATTGCATAAAATTGATGGGCCAGCCTGACACAAACAGAGAAGCTGAGGGAAAAAAAGAGGTTGAAAGCACAGAGCCCTAAGCAGTGAAGAATAGCAAAGGTATATAAAGCCTAAAAGCAGAAAAAAGCTTCAAATATAGATTTTGCTCTTTGAGGACAGCATCAAAAGCTGACTGTTGGAAAGGTTTGGGAAGGACAGTGTATAAATAACCAGTGCTCTTCTGGTCACTCATCACTATTTGACTACATGTAGGCTGCAGTCTGAGGTTTCTTGTGTCCCATGAGTGAATAACTGATTTTTAGATAAAAAGCAGATGTCAATGTATTATTGAATGGTTCATGGTTGGAAGTAGTTGGAAAAAAAGCATGGCAAAAAGATGAAGCTATGATAGTAGGTAAATGTCATAAGGAAGATACCAAGAAAAAGTAAATGGTTTTTCTTGTTGGAGACAAGAAGAGTTCTGCCCCAAAATTGTCAAGTGAATTTGATTGGTCTTTGTTGACCTTCACTGAACTTCTGAAAAGATCTGGGTTTAGAAGCTAACCTCACTCTGATTTGCAGAGTCATGAGCAGCTTCCTGCAAATTTTTGATATACACCTTAATATGCAGTGTAGCATGCTATAAAATTGAATTACCACAGAAGTTGTTTTGTTCCCAAGGTTCCTTTAATATAAATGAGCTGGCTGGAAATAGTAGACAATTGTGGGGTGTTTCATAACCAGTGACAAATTTGTCATAGGACCACAATATAACTAGTTATTAAATATTGTGAATATATTATATACAAATAAGAAGTTCATGCTGTTTAGCATCATTGTGCTAAGAAGTCACAATGACCCTTAACATAAGCCCTGACACAAATTATTATTGTTTACACAGACCTCCCAGCAGCCTGCTAAATGCAGTTTGTCAGTCAAAGTTTTGTAACTGTGATGCCTCAAACAGTTTATTCTTCTATATAAGTACAGGGCTGTAGTGCAGGTTACTGCTATAGTGTAAAAATAAATCCTGATTTCTGCTCCCTTTCCAAAT
The DNA here is from genome assembly GCF_031753505.1 of Anomalospiza imberbis. Classification (NCBI taxonomy): domain Eukaryota; kingdom Metazoa; phylum Chordata; class Aves; order Passeriformes; family Viduidae; genus Anomalospiza; species Anomalospiza imberbis. The sequence continues at coordinate 8,885,562 of NC_089693.1, read as the reverse complement.
ATATATTATGAAAACAAAAGGGATGTTTGAAATTGCCCAGGTAATCTGAGAAGATGCTATCTTGCATCTTCCCTCTATCTTTTTCACCAGTAACTTTGTCATAGTTGGTGTAAAATTGTAGCATGTTGAGAAAGGTTGTGGATCTAAAAGATTTCATTACCTTTAAATGATAGTCAGTGGGGGAGCTTAACTGAGCACATGCACTTTCTGCTCTGTGGAGTAGTTAATAAAATATGAACTTAGCACACAGTCTAATATTGATTTCTCTGGGAAAGACTGGATTGATATTAGATAATGATGTTGCATATGGACAGCAAATGACTTGAAAGACCTACTCAGCTTTTTGATATTCACACTGCATTTTCAGCGCATTCCTCAAATATATCAGAACATTTCCTATCTAACCAAAATGACTGCACCTGATACTTGTCACAATGCTCGTCGGCATTCTCCTTGTGCCTCAGTGAAATGCTTTAGGTCAGATTTTGCAATTTAGGGGCTTGGTTAGAGAAGGTGGTGATGTTCCCTCTGAAATTCAGACAAGGAAACCTTCCAATGCACCTCAAAATAACAAGTGTTGACTTTCCTGTCTTTCAGAAAGTGAGTCAAAGAATGCTCTGGCCATTCTCTGGGGAAAGCAAAACCTTGGCTTTCCATTCCCTTGCATTGCTAGCCCAGAATCTCAGCTGTGTCTCTAGAAAAACATGAACATAGTCAAGAAAGTGTCAAGGAATGCCAAAAGTGTGGTTAAAATTAAGACTGGGAAAGGAAGAGCAGTGTCAGCTACTATAGGGTGTTGTGTCAATCCTTCAGTAGCTTTCGGTACTGAATGTATCTTAAGCTCTTTCTTTTATTAAACTACAGATCTAGTCAAAGGACAAAATAAAAAAAATCACCTTTTCTCATTCTATCGCGTTGCTGAGAGTTTAAGAATGTTGTATGGAATAATGCTCTGTGTAACTGAGAAGAGTGCATCTCCTATTTTTGGAGCCCTGTAGTTTTGCAGTAAGCCCCAGCCAGCATTAGGATAGAGTTCATTTAAAATAAATGGTTTAGCAGTGGAAAACGAAGGCCTAGAAAAAGGAACAGGGTGGAAATGTGGACAAGAGGTTGGAGATTTGGCTCTGTGGCATGTGGCTCATACAGGGGTGTAGTTAAGACCGGAATTAATCTTGATGTCAGGGGTACCAATAGACTGTCCTAAATAGGAAGAGGAATATTTTCCCTCAAAGTTTGAGTATCCTCTTGAAGAAGCCACCATAGCTCAGTCTGAAATTGTGGATTTGATCCAGAAATAATTGGGAGAGGATATTTGGCTTGTGGTATGTGGTAGTCAAGCTAGATGATAGGAATTGTCTTTTATGGCTTCAGAAATGTGACTATTTGTTTTTCAAAGGATCTGCCTCAAGATGATGAAGTCTGGTGATTTTTTTCTTTGTCTTATAGATAACTACACTTGGAGTCTTCTGACATCAAATCCTTAAACACACTCAATGCATAGAAGGATAGTTGTTTACCTTCAAGTAAGGTAGAACAAAGAAAAGGTGAATATTTTTCCTTCAAGTTAAATACACATTATATATATATATTAGTTTTCTTCTATTAACTTTTCTTTAAGAATCAAGGCTTAAATAACTGTTTACTAAGTTTATTGCTTTATACATGAAGACTGAGGGTTTCTGAACAGAAGTCTTCAGATAAAAAGCTGCCATATTGAAATTGGCTGAAAGAAGGCAGAAGCCTATAGGTGTTTACTTAGCCCGTGGTGCATAACTTATTTAATGTGTAAGAGCACCTTAAAAATCCATGTGCATTTCTAATGGCATACTTCAGTCTTGGTATGTGGTGGCACAAATTCAAATGTTTTTCTTTCTGAAAAGCATGCTTTTTATTTGCCGTACCTTTGAAATGATGTAGACTGGTTTTTTCAGAGGTTGGGGTAGGGTTTTTTTTTTAAATATATTGATTTTATTTTCCTTTCATAAATAAAACTAATATGAGTAAGGCCAAAAGGCCAAAGTTAAAGAATCCACCCAGGGATGTATTTAGTCCTGAGGAATAGCTGTGACAAATATTTCTTTTCATTAAAGCTTTAATCTAGTGAGCCTTGGAGTTTTGAAAGTGGCGACATGCTCTGGGAGCAATGTGCTGATATTGTCTTGGTTTAAACAACCTGAGCTGCAGGTGCCTCAGGAACTCAGCCTTGTGGCCATTTGCAGCACTGGGCTGCACAAACCACCCAATTCCCTACCCTGCTGAAGTGGCAGGAGGAAATCTGCTGGGCTGTGACACCCAGAAAGGCAGCTTGAACAGGGCTGGATTGCCCCTGATCATCCGGGAAAGATACTTTGGGATCTTTGACCTCATGTGGTAAAATTCTCTCTTTAGCATCCACCTCCTCCCAGAACATCTCTGGGCTCAGCAGCACCTGGTGCCTTGGTTCCACACCAACTCCAAGGGAAGGCTGCCACCTACTGAACTCCCGATTTTGTTGCCTGCAACGTCTGTATTTGCCAATTTCTCACCCCAAGCAGTGACCATATCCTGCTTTTATAGTGAGGAATGTGTGATGGTCAAGGTCCCTACATGGCCTGGCTCTGTCATTGCATTGGATGAGATTACTGCAGCCTGGCACTTGCTAACAGATGTAATTTTTCTTTTTGTCGCAAGCATTAGAATGTGTGTTTTAACACATTAATTATAAGAGATGGCAATAAAAGTGAAGATAACAAGAGCCCACACAGCATTGCTGTTATCTGACCCTGATCTGAACTCTTCACTGCTGTAAGTGCTAAATGTACTGCTAAGGATTTCTTTGGAAATTGGTGTGATATTTCAGTCACAGTCTCACAAAATTTAGAAGTGTCTTTAAAAATAATTAAACCAATAAGACTCCTCACACTTCCCACTAGATGCTCAAGTGAATTTCATCAAAGATTGTCATGCAAAAAATTTCAATTATCATTCCATAAATATGGATGAAATAAAGTATATATTAACCCCATAAACTCTTCTATTCATTCCAGGATGACTGAAATTTCAGATCTCTTCATGTTTTTTCCTTCTAAAAATCTTTCTTTTGGCAAGGCAGAAGGAAAGAAATTCCATTTCTGGACATGTGCATATTCATTTCCAAAGGAAAACAGGACAGCTTCAGTTTTGTATAAAAACTGAATCTCGCAGAGTGAGTATTTTGGACACCTCTTAGATATAGCTTCAAATTTTTGTTTAAAGTTGGTGATTTGGCTTCTCATGGATCACTTGGATTAGAAGATGACTATAGTAACTTCATGGAGCAAAGACAAGTATCTCCATAATATAAAGCTTTATTTCACATGTTTCTGCTAGGGTGGGAAAAAAATGAAGAGACTGAAATAGAGTTTAAAATGGGAGCAACGAGGGTCTTTCTGACTGGAAAAAATGCTCTGATAATTCTATAAAAAGATTAACTTTTTTTTGTATCACAGTTTTTTGGTGACCTTGTATAAAGAAACTTGAGCATCTGATAACTTCAGGCCGTTCCTTTAGGCAGCTTCTGGACCATTTGTAAAATTAAGATTGTTCATAGTTACTGCCACACTTCAGCAAAATCATCTGCAGATGCTCCCTCAAAATTTGGCAGAAAATAAGACAATGGATGGGGGAAAAACACATTAGAAAGCACAATTGCAGAAACATCAAATCTATATATTTTATTTTATTTTACTTTTCTTTTTTATCATTTGCAAGATTTAACTGTCACTGTGCAAAGTAGGCAGTGCTGTTTTCTGCATCCTGCCTGGCAGAAAGTTATCTTCAAGGAAAATCAGCAACATCTTTTGTCATAATTTAGTTCCTGGTATTGTTAGACCACAGAGGTAACTCTTGGCCAGAAAATTCCCATTACTTCAGAACGTTCTGTAGTTACATCTTCCTTTTGGTTGTACAGTGTATTTCTAAAGAGCCATCACAGCTCACTGTTGGTGTATTTTAGTGGAGATAGTTTTTTCAAGGTGGCAGGTGATTCTAGATATTCCACATGTTGGAAAAACCAGGTTTTGACTCAGTCATTGCAGAATCTGCCCATACTCCTTAGTTTTGCACTTGTTTAAAGGAATTATCTCATGGATTTACTCTTTTTCCTCTCAGGCAATCAGAGCCCCTGCTGTAGCTCTGTACTTTGGAGAGGGTGCAGATAAGACCTGGTACAAATTGGCCAAAATGTTCACTCTGAGCTTGAAGGAAATAAGGGATCCAGCCCTGGGTTTGGGTTTTAGCACTGCTCAAGGCATCCTGATCTGGTTATTTTGCTTTTGGAAAAGAGCAGCTGACATAGCCACACTCATTTTATGATGAAGCAGAAAGTTCAGTAGAAACAAGCTGGTATAATGTGCTTTTTATGCCTTTTTCTTTGCCCTCCTCCATAGTTTCCATTCTTGGGTTCTTTTCAGGTGAGTTCTCCCACTCATAAAAGCTGACAGGTTTCAAAGGATGTTCAAACAGCTGGTTCTGAAGTAAGGGTTATCTTTTCCAGCAGGCACCGGCTTGAAACCCATCCACTCTTAGCCATCTTTCATAGGGATCAAGGGCTCAATTCTAGAAAATATTGGAGCATCCACACACTTGTGATTGCAGTGAGATTACTCAGAGGCCTAATGTGCTTAGTACCTGGCTGATTCATGTTATAATTGGAGGCTCTTTGTGCTGCACAAGGAAATAATCAGAGGCTTGACTGCAGCTTGTTAGGTGAAGTTCAGTAGTAAAGCTCTTATCACCAAATAGTTGGTATTTAGGGAATGATTCTATTTATAGAAGCACACTTTGTTTCTTTTATTTCCTTACTGTTTATTCAAAGATTTATCTTTTCTGATTATCATAAATATGTAAGTTGCTAGAGGTGTTTTTATATGTCATGCTTCTTCCTCTGTGTAAGAACAAACGGATGCTTTATTCTATTTGCAGCAAATTGTTGCTGAGTATAGATGGTGCAGAGCAGAGAGCTTCATGTGTTTTCTTTGTTTCTTTGCAGAAAAATGAAGTGACAGGTGCTTAGCCTCATTTTTCATGCTAGCTTTGCCATGCCATTTTCACCAATAATGAAGGCAGCTGCCAGAGCCTGAGGAAATCAGGCGAAAAATTCAGCTGGCAGGTAGACCCAGTCACTTTAAGAAATGTAATCTTATGTTAGCAGATGGTAATTAAAAGGCAGAAGAAATAAAATTTTGTCTCAGTTTTCTGCACTGTTACATCAATTAAATCTGCAATAGAAATGCAAGCAGAAAATATAATTTATTTTCACGTGGCTTCACAGTATGATTGTATGCAAATCTAATGATTTGTTTTGCAAAGACAATTGCAGGTTTTTTAACCTAAGTAGAATAACTGATCATTTCCAGAGAGAGTGTGTGTGTGTGTGCAGTAAATCTTCAGTCTTTAATATGCCTAATGCAATGAAAAGCATCTCCTTGTTTTCTATTTGCTGTTAAACCTCAAATTATGTTCTGCTGTCTATACACTTCCAGCTTTCAGTGACACCAATTTAAATCTGAGCAGTTCAGTCTATCTGAGTGTGGAGAGCTAATCTAGCTCAGGCCTCAGCAGGGGTGCATCCTGTTAAAAGAGAATATCCAAAAAGTGCAAGATTGAACCGGGTAAGAGTTGTTATGATCTTGCAGGAAAGTGATGTTTCAGCTCTAACAAGATTTCGAAGGATTTTCTGTTGTTCCTGCTACTTGCAGACATCTAGCTTTGAGGACAGAGCCTTATAATTTCTCATATGTTACTACTTATGGCTTCTAGGATCACAAACAACATGTGCAAATCACTTGAAGTGTGAAATAATTACATAATTAAAGCTCATTATGGCAGAGGCGAAATGCTGGTGTAGCTGTGTCACCGTTTCTGGAGCTGGCTGTGATTTGTAGGGCTTTCATGAGTCATGCACAAATATTCACCCAATTTTAGAAAAATTCACCCAATTTTGAATGTCACAGTATAATCAAACTTGAATTATATCTTCTGCTGTCATTAATTTTTAAAAGACATAGGGTTATTTAGTTTAAAATTGATTAACCAGATGTTTATTTTTTATTTCTGCAGATCCAAGCCAGGTTTGTCTGTGATGCTGACACCACACTTCCTTTCTTACCTCTCTTGCACCAAGTCTGCATTAAAGAAAAAAGGAAATAACCTGGATGTGTTGTTTAAAAGTGCAGCTCCCAATTCTTCTGTCCCACTGACTGATTGCTGATGACTTTGAACATAATGAAAATTTTATCACTGAAGATCCCATTCTAGTGAGACTGGCATAGCAAGAAACATTTTTTTTCAGTGTTTCTTAAGTGTTCAGTTGAGCAGAAATGCAAACACTATCCTTAAAGCTACAGTGATCAAAAGCATCACTTCAGAGCAGTGAGTTAATTCTAGTTGTGTCTGATGAGATTCCTGTTCATTTAAACATATAAAATATCTGGTATTTTTTGTAAGTTCTTATGAGTAACAATGAATATTAGTTTTGAATCAGAATTCACATTTATTTCCCATTTGCCCATAGAGTATCTCCATGAGTTTGCATTTAAGAACACAGGTAAGCATTTAAGTGAGAGATTTCACTTGAGCAACTCCAGAGAGAGGAAAAACCTGGAGGGGGGGAAGTGAGGAGGGGGCATCTAATTTATTGAGAGGTAGCCATGCCTGTCTTGCCAGGTGCAAGCTCTCCACAGTGGGATCATGTGTCATAAGAAGTGAATGGGATGAGTGTCAGACTCTTTCCTGATGCCACACCCATCCCAGAGGACCTCCAGGTAACACGGACAGCAAATGAGGGGTCATGGCATGGTCTCTGAAGCTGGCTTTTTCTATTTTTATTTTTTTTATTCCAGGTCACCAAGCTTACCCTGTGCTCACTGGTGCTGAGCACTGCTGTCAGCAGGTGCAGCCTGGGGCAGTGGTGGAAGGGGAGCAGAGGCTGCAATTCCTGTCACAGCCCAGCCTCAACAGGCTGGCTGAGCATGGAGTGAACTTCAGCTCTCTGGGGCCCGGGTGCTGCTTTTGTACACACATCAGGTAACAAATCCCTTGACACATCACTGAAGGATGTGCAGTTGTGGGCAAGCAGAAAGTGCAGTGGTGGAGTCGGGCTGTACTAAACAAGCCTCTGTTTGTGCACCTGGGCAGCAGCAGCTCACTGAGCCCATGGCTGGGGATGGCCCCTACAACTCTCAACATGTTTCCTTCGCTCTCGCTGCCATCCTGACCCAGAATGTTCTTGGCAGTTTATTCTTGGAGCTCTTGTTTTCCCAGGACTGCAACTATTTGCATGTGGTGTGGTACTCTGAAACACATCTGTGTCCACAGAAGCCACAAATACATTTTCTCTAGAGACCCAGGCCAGGGCTGATTCTCAGACTTGGCTGGAAGGTGTGGGCATTTTAACCCATCCCTCCAAATATCAGCTTGTTACTTCCAAATTTTTGTGATATTTGCCTCACCACACTATTAAGCCTAAAATACTTCTGAGTATCAGAGTTTACAAAGGAACAAAATAAATAAAGGAATTAGCAGGGTAATTGTACAAGTGTGAGAAATTTTCCTTGCCTGCTCTTTCTGCTTTTTGTTAAATGGGAGAATGGGAGAGCACCTGATAATGTTGGTTAGTTTGGCTTTTTTTTTTTTTTGTGGTGTTTTTTTTCTTTTTTTTCTTTTTTTTTTTTTTTTTTTTTGTAGCCTTATCATTGTACTTGGGCATTGAATAAGGTACTCCACCACTGTTAAGCCTTTTGCTTTCTCTAGACACTGACATTTAACCTCTAAGTTGTTCAGCTGCAGGTTTTGGATCTGGAAGCTCCATTTGTACCTGGCTTTGCAAAGGTAAGGCTGTAAGAGACACTGAATGCCTGGGGCATCTGAGGGTGTTCACTGTTGTCTGAGAAGCCCGTGCTGCTGGTTTTGAAATTTCACCTGTGCCCTCTGAGAAATGATCTTTTTATATACCCAAAGGATAAAAACCCTTCAGCTAAGGCTTTCCAAAAAATGAATGCTGTATTCCTCCTGCCAGGACTTTGTCCTGAAGAAGGAATTAGATGCTTCACTTGATTTCCCCTTTCACATAGAAATCAATAAAGAAATTAATATGAAGTCAAGTTTTGAAAATGTGCAAAGCAAACTCAATGCATACTGCCACTGGGCATTCTCTAAAATACTTTAATGCCTTTAGGGATTTTGTGGCCTTATTCTTAAAATGCCCTATTCGGGGCACTCAGAGACACCCAACAATCTTAAAATGCTGAATAGCCTTTCCTGATACATTTGGGTTACTGGGTATGTTGCATCCATCACTAAAACCACTGACAATAAATGAATAAATAAAAAAATACTGCCTTCAGTATTTACACCCTGTCCCTTGGGAATCTTCTAAGCAGTTTCCTCCTCCATTTTCAGAGCTGAAAGAAAGTATGGGAGTGGTTTGAGAAATGGCAGGGGTGTTTGGACTAGGAAATGCTGTGGTCTGGAAACAAAATCCAAGGGGTTAAGCATGCTCTAAAAGAGGGAGGTGAAGTGGGAGAATAAGAAAATAGTTTGGATTCAGTTTGACATTTTCTTTTATCGCACTTGCCCTCAGTCAGCTTGTTCAGTGATAGCAATTTCTCAGCACAATGTCAGGTACATAAAAGAAGGTGACAGCTTTCCCTGCTAACCCAGGCTGCCTGATAGAAATTATCATTCATTATCATTATTAGTGTAACTCACCAACCTCAAGTCTGATCCCATTCCAGTGGCACTGAAATGGCAAAAATCCCAGTCACATCTACAGTCTAGGCTCAGGCCCGAAGCTCTGTTATTTGAAGAAATCCAATGGTGATTACTGACTGGAGTTCTGTTATTTTATCTGGGATTTATGTTCTGTTTTTTAATGGAGTGTGTTAAGTGAGAAGCATTAAAAGACTAGCTACTAAAAGAAAAATAATTTAATGTGATTTTATAGTTTTTATATATGTTACCAGATGTAGCAAATCAATCAATAAAACAGCTTTTGTTTCAGAGCATTCTACTCCAGTGGCTAAACTTCCATAATTACCCTGCCACCATAATTAAAAATTATCTAGACTCCTTCCTTCTAGTTTGTTCAAGCTGATGAGAAACTGATAAGATGGAGTTTCAGTGCAAATGACATCTTATCACTTGATCACTTGGCAACTTTCAAATGCAGAGTATTTCAAAATCAAACCTCCAAGACTGCACATTACTTTGAGGAAATGTGTCAACAAAATGCTGTCAGCTCCTTCCTCTTGACAAGCTGTACAGATTTCAGATGACTCTTAACCGTAGCTTGTCCATCAAATCAGCAGATGTCCTTTTTGGCACTATTGGTAGCACAGTTAGGGTGCCTGGTGGCTTTTTTAAAAGGCAAGAAAGAGTTTCTGATTGTAACTGAGGCCTAAGATCTAGTTGTAAATGAGGAGAGAGGAACAAGTGATGCTTATTGCTGATGTACCTGGCAGTGGGAAGAAGGAAGCTCTGAAGTCTTTGGCATTTCGCTCATCTGATCTCAGGTAGGGATGGGGTGTCCTGAAGGACAAGAATGACTAATTGGAAGCTGCTTCTCTCAGCTCTAGAAAATGAAACAAATGCTCGGAGCACTTGTTCAGGCTGCCAAGTGTCACATGTCTTGTTGGTTTTACAGCTGTCACTGCAGTGTGTAATTTCCACCCTTTCAAGAGGGACAGCACTGAAACAGCCCCCATTTCCCTGTCTGAGAAAAGCCTCTGCTTGCAAGGTGCTTCTGGCTGCTATTATCCCTCCTCTTGTGGATTGGCTGGGCTGGAGAGGTCCAGCTGGTTCTGTTTTCATTGAAAGGGACCATAGTACACAGATTCAGCAAGTTTAATGTTTTACATGCCAGTTTAATAGATTGTTAGACTGGAACATCTTGTCATGAGTTGAGAGATGGGAGAGTGCCTCTCAGATTTGTGTGTATCCACCGGGTATCCTCATGCTGTACTTACCTAGTGCCTTTTTGGGCTGCTTTTATTCCCTAAGGCCACTGTGCATGTGCTTCTCAAATAACACAAAACCAAAGGCTGTTTGTAGCCTACCAAATAAAGGTTTGTAGAAAGGAAATCTGATCCTTTCTATCATATGGATTCCTCAGTTTTAAACTTAAACTGGTTGAAATACCTTTGAACAGTTACACTTCAAAGGATATTTCTGTAAAATTTGTGTGCTCTGACTCTATCTTTGCTTGCAAATTGAATCTGATTTCCTTACATTCTGTAATAGCTTGCAGTTTTGTTTTTCCTGGCACAAGAGCTCTTTCCGTTTGTCCTTCAGTTAGTCAAAGGTGGAAGGCTCTCCCTGAGAGAGAGATTCATTTTTCTCACTAGAATTTCAAACTGCAGGATGACAGTCTTTTCTGGCACACACTAAGCTCACCACCATCCTCAGTATACATGAAATTGTAATCAAAGACAGATGCCTTTGCCTGTTATAAATAATCAGTGCTGCTTGCATAGACCAGGAAAAATCCTTGTTTAGACTGGTCTTACTTTCTTTCTTGGACCTCTGTATTTCCCTTGGCCTTTCCTTTTTTTTCATCTTTTCTCTGTCTCTAATTCTAGATATTTGCCTAAGGAAATAAAAGGAATGGGGAAAGTAGATCTTGGCACTCTCTGAATTCTCAGTGGATTACCCTATGGAGTGAAATTAAATACACATGACATATAAAAGGGAACAGCCTTTTAATTTATAGCAAAAAACCCCAGTTCACAATAAATCTGTTCTTTCCTGTTTGTTCATGTGCATGATGAGAACATGTCATATGCCTCTGTGAAGCCTATATAGGAGCTCTTTGTTCTGTGTAGGATTAATTTGTTTTGAATTGGTTAAAGGTTCTCTGTAAATATCAAGTAGCAATTGTGAATACACTTTTAAATTGGTCATCAAGTTCACTTGCTTTTGTAGCAAAACCCAGTACAGCAGCATCTATTTTAATAGCTTCTTGTAAAGGCATTGTCCTGCCAACTACAAATTGTCTTAGAGTAGTGGTGAGATTTCTGTCATGTCAGGGCTCAGATTAGAGCCTCTTCTGGGGGAGTATTTTCAGATATTTTTGTGGAAAAATTCTGCTCTGGAGATGGATGCCATTATGAATTTTTAGCCCTGGGTAGTGCACTAAGCACTCCTGTGCTGAGTTTTGGGTAAGGTTTCCAGCTGCAGACACCACTCTGTCAACATGCTTCTAATTCAAATGTCCTGAACTCTTCCTGACTAAATTGCCTGAATGTTTTGCTGGGTGTTTTGTCCTCTAGGCTTCCAAATTCTTGTGCTGGTTAATTTTTTTTTAGGGATGTATAAAGTGATGAGACAGGGATTGTGAAAAGAGCCTCGCACCACTAATGTGCTGCTGCTACACAACCAACCATGTTCTGTGTTCTTACAGGAGCTCTGCAGAGGCCTGACATTAAGAAATGAGAATATAATTTTGCTTTGGTTTTTTAATCCCAAAGGCTTCCCACAAAAACACCACTGCCAGTGCTTTGATAGAAATCCAGGCTGGTCCCATTCCAAGAGACCCAGGCTTTTTTCCCCAAAGTTCAGGTTGTTCATGATAAAGTAGGGATTGAGAAGCCTTTTTTTTTTTTTTTTTTTTTTTTAAATTTTTTTTTCATTTCTCCCTGCTTGGTTTGTTGGGTTTTTCTTAACATATGGGCTAATTCCAGTATTAATTGCTTCAACCCTTATTTCACCATAGCAAAAATAAATTGCTATAGTTGCTTGCTCATTACTCTTTATAGCTTTCTCCTTTATTGACTGTTTTCCTCCCCTGCACAATACCATAAATACATTAAAAAGCAAAGGAAGGAATGATTGGTTTGCCTTTGACACATAGGCTCTCAAGCTTGTTGATATTAGTCACATTAATTAATCATCTTATGGACTGTAGGTTTCATTAATGGAAGCATCATCTGATTCAAAAACTCAGATCCTGACTGCTCCTGAAAAAAATACGCACTCTTGACATGAAGGTGACTTATTGATACCAGTTGCCACAAAAAACATGCCAGATAGGTCAGATGTGGTTAAACTGGCTCTTGGATTTCTGACCAGCAGCCAGGCTCTCTGTCACAATTTCCCCTGATTTTCCACTTCTCTGGGAATTATTTAAGAATACTATTATACAAGTATAATGAGCTGAAATCCCCCTGCTTCAGCTGCCTTGGCCTTGGTAATACTATTTCCCCCTTCCTCTGCAGTGAGAAGGATCTGACTTGATTCAGCCACTTGCATTTTCCTCTCACTGAAAATTTCCTTGGTCAGCAGTGCAGGGAGGTGCAAGGGAAGGCCCAAAGCAGTCTGTGTTTGCAAACCTGCTCTTGCATTTATAGCCTGTGCAACTTTGACACTGTTCTCTTGTGATACGTTCTAGGGAATGAAAACCCCACGGAGCAAGGTACATGGTCAAACTACCACTGAAATTCCTGCTCTATCTGGGCTGCCACTGAGTCTTTCTGAAGCCTTTGAGTTAGGAAGTGGCATGTTTCCTGAGAGCTGATACTCTGTGTTTTGGATAAAGTAATGGCAGAAATGTCACACTGGAAATATCCCAGTAGACTTTTACACCCATTTAATCATCCTTTGGAGAAGTGAGGCATGTGTCACTGGGGATAGGAATGCTGTATATTGACTTTCCAGCTCTGCTGGACATAGCTTAATCACATTTGGTTAATAAAAACCAAAACATAAATTATGCTTTGCTCTCTGGAAGAGGTTTCCTTTTTTGCCCCTCCTTTGTGTTTTCTTTCTTTCCACCCTGTGGTTTTATTTGTCTGTCTCTGATAACATGACAAATTAGAATGAAAGCCAATTAATTAACTTTATATGGGAATGCTGAATTGTACTGTCTTTGGGTCACAGTTACAAACAGAAGCATCTTGTCCAGAAGCATGAATTTCACTAAAATATTGCATAAAATCCGTTCAGTTAAACCAATGCAATCTACTTAAATGTTTGTTCTTGTGGATGAGGGAAAACCAGCTGATAAATATTTTAGGATGGATCGTGCAGTTACTACATTAAAGTGAATTAATACAGTTTATGCTTTTGTGATTGACCAGCACAAGCTATGTTGCTGTAATCCATCTGTAAACTGTCTGCACCTCCAGCCTTTTTTGAGGTTCTCTTTCATCAAAACCAGGCAGTTTCCCTGTATCCTTTGTCATGCTCTGCATGCACAAATAAGGCCATTGCCACTGAGACAGTCCATTAGACTGATTTTTCAAGCACACAAAAAGCACTTTCTAGTGAGTAATTGTATATTTGACCTAACATACTATGTTTGCAATCCTTGCAATTGATGTCAGTTGAGACTAAGCCTAATTTGTCCTTCCCCTCACTCAGAGAAGGATATTTGTAAACCAAAACCCATGCCACTGTGATTTCATCTTAATACATGTTACAGAGCTGAGAAGCCTGGCTTAATGCTGCTAACTGGTAGTCAGCTTGTCTGTCCAAAACTGTGAATGAAAAAAAAATATTTGCTGTTTGTGCACAGGAGTGTAACATCAAGGATTTCAGGAGGGATGTTGTAAATAAAAAAGTTCATTACAAAATGACCAGTTATGAGCTATCTAAGGATATTTCAGTCTCAGGCATGAGTTAAGTTAGCCTCTAGGAATTTATCAAAGCTCAGGTGTGTAGGACTCCATAAGCCTGGTTTAGTTTCTGTAATGAAGAGTCCACATCACAAAGTCACTTTGAAGAAAGTGGTTTTGGAGGCAAACATGAGGCAATAGATCAGAGCAAGGTGAGTGACTGGCAGTGCAGAGGAGACCTTCAGCTCTGTGTTCTGAGAGGTGTTTGTGGGTGATGTCAATGTGTGTATCTGTGCTTCAGAGGCAGGCATGACTAAATGGGAATGGCCAAGAGCAGGGGCAGGGACAATATGAGACTGCTGAGGAGCAAAGATGGAAGGCAACATGGGATGCAACAGAAGCAAAAAGATTGTGAGCTGGATATGGACCAGCCTTCTTTTTTAGTTTGCTGGGTGGAATTAATTCTGTCCAGCACATTTCATTTTAGATCATGTCTGTCTTATTTTTTGGTAGTCTGCTTCTGCCATTTGCTTAGATATTGAACTGACCTTTCTTACTTGTTCTTCATCTTGGCAGTTTTCAGTGGGACTGCCAAGAAAACTAAAACCCTCTTCCTTATTCCTCGAAAGCATAATTAGGGAGTTAAGAAGCCAAGATTAGTTTTGCTAATAAATGTGTATAAGAGAACTCCTTTGGGGATTTCTGTTTTCTAAGTATTTGCTTTAAAGGATAATGAGTTTCTACCCCTCTTGGGAGAGAGTTGGAGTGTGTCTCATCCTTCTTCACATTGTGGAATGGAAAACATCCAGTAGGCCTGGTCATTGATTTTCCAAAACACCCTTTTTTCACTATTTTGGTGGTGGTGGTAATGTTTTGCTTTCCAAGGACACTGTGAGACACAGCCCATCCCCTGAGGAACTCTGGTCAGTACTATCTGTTTCCTCCAGGGAATAACAGCAGGCATGGTAGCTCTGTCAAATTAATGTGTGTCAAGGTCACCATTCCTTGTAGGGGCTGGCTGGCTTGCCTTGGAGAAAGGGACAAGAGTCTCTAGGTAAACAGAAGTTGCTGTGTGATAATGAGTGTACATTCACAGATATCCAGAATCCTTATTTCAGGTTGCTTTAGGCAGTGTGAGAACATGTCTCAGCATATCTTTGTCTGATGTCAGCTGGTGCATTGGAAAAGGGGCAGATGTGAGCTGCTGGAATTTCCACTTGGGAACAGAGAACATGCACAGCAGCCCATCACACAGCTTGTTAGCCTCTGTCCACAGCAGCCCATCACACAGCTTGTTAGCCTCTGTCCAAAGAGGGTGAATGGATCCAGCCTGATCAATGACTTTGTGCTGGCTGCAGCCACAGATTACTCTGAGACCATTCATAAATTATGGTTTGATCAGTAACATTTTTGAAGGGCTTGAAACAATTAGGTGCATAGATTGAAATAACGCAGTGTCACGGTAGTTTTACATTGTGTGTCTGCAGTATGTGGTATTCAGTCTTTGCTGTTGGAAGCTGCTATCTGTGCAAACATTTTAACTGATACCATTCTGAAATAAATTTCATGAGAGGTAGAAGAAAAAATAAGTTATTTAATTAATGATTTGGTTGCACATATGGACATGAAATCCCTGGCCAGATGCATTCAGACATTTTGGGTCTTATATAAGCAGCATGGTGGGTCTTTAAATAGCCAGTGACAGGCACCCACAAATAAAGTTAAAACTGCCAAACCCCCTTTTATTTCTGGGGGGCTTGGGGTGCTCTGTGTGTGTGTACTTCATCTCTCACCTCCTCTTGTGTTTCTGTTTTTGCCTTTTCAGTGCAGCAACAACCCCTTCAGCTGAGGCCCTTTGGATTGCTTTGATATAAGCATTCAAAAAGATCAAAGAGAAAGCAAGGCTCAGCTGGTGGCCTTTCCCTTTAAAGCAGTGACTTTTAGGCCATGTCTCTGCTACAGATGTTTGCTGGCAGGACTGTGTCAAACCAGGTTTGATGGGGAGTTTGATCCCTGTCCGGCAGATTTGTGTGAGCAGATGCAATTTTTCTGGTTGTGCTGCATGTGTTTGCTTGGCAGGAGTCAGCAGTGAATGGGCCTGACTGTGCTCATGGTGCAAGGGCAACTCTGTCAGTTCAAAAGGAACTTGCACATGGGGGACCGTGTCCCTGCTCATGCAGTAGTGCCCAGGCTGAGCAGTGTTCCTGGATGTAGCTGTGCTGCTCAGGAAGCAAAGCAGTTGAGCCTTTAAATTGATACTGCTCTGTTGGCAAAATTCTGAAAGAAATGTAAAACAACTCTCTGGTGTTGAACTGTGTTCTGTTTTAGGAACTGGTTTAGCCTGTGCTGGCACAGAAACCCTCTCTGAGGCAGGCTTTTTTCAGCTGGAATGGGTTTATCCTCTCCAGTTTAATTCTATCTCATTTGTTGGAAAACCTTTCTCTAAAAGCAAGATATCAGTTTCTCCCCCATAGCTGGGTTTTTAGTAGAAATCCTGCTGTGAAGATCAAGAGAGAGAAGATGGACCTCCAAAATGTGACTGGCCTCAGAAGCCTTCCCATTTTTGGTGGAAATGCAGTGCTTCAGTGTTTGACAGAATGGATCATAATTCCAGTGTTCCAAGAGATGTTTCCTCTTGGTAATGACTTGAACATGTCACTAATTTAGGCACTTAAGAATTCCTGTCATTGTCAGGATGTTGAGTTTGTAGTGCCAAGAAGATGCATTTTGGGGGAAGCAGCTTATTTCTAAATGACTAAAATGGAATTATGGACTGCTGAGAATGAGCTTGACAGAGGTGCTGCTCAGGACACACATCTGTGCCTACAACCAACATGCAGAACTTCACCTCCTGGAACAGAAAAAGAAATGGCTCTACTTTTTCCAATGAGAGCTGTTCTGGGGTCAATTGTCAAACAAAATTTAGGGTGTGCTAATGTTTTTTCCTGCCACAACCTAGACATAATCTAGACTAAATTACTTTTCATTTTATACTGGTTCTGCTCTTTTGGTTTAGATTCTCTTTTGTATAGGCACTAAAGATGGTCCAGGTTGTGGATTACGTGAGATGTAATGCATATTACTGAACTCCACTACTGTGAATTCAGGTAAGTGCTATTAAGCACAAGTTTTGTTTAGTTGGGGTTTTAAGAGAAACTACCTTTACTGAGAAACAAGCTTATATAAATGCTGTTTTCTAATGCCTACATCTTTTTGAACACAATTGGAATTTACCCCTTTCCTAGATGTTTTGCTTTCATTTTATCTAAGGTTTTAATTTTTATACTGTTGCTAGGTTTATTGAGCTTCCAGTAAAGGATTTTTTTTTAAAATAATGATTTGAAGGTGTGGGGCTTTTTTTAAAGTATGGTCTTCAAGCCTACTTTTGCAACAACCTACTCAGCTGGGTTTGAATCAGACTGATTCAAAGATGTCTGAAATCAATGGAAAACCTCCAGAAGGTTTCACGAGCTTTGGCTGAGGCCTTTTTTGAGAGCACGAGAATGAAGGCATTTTTGGTTTTCACTGTTGCATTCTCAAATCTGAATAAGCAGAAAATTGGATTTATTACTAATAGAAGCAGATCTACAAAAACAAAGGACCCGTAGTTCTCTACTGTAAGGGATATGTTTTGGCAAGATGTAGAGCAGGTAACTCTTAAAACGTGAAAAATGTAGACAATTGGAATTAACTGCAACCAAATGTACCCTGGAAGCACAGCTGTAATTTATAATGCAGTCAGGAATGCACTGCAGGCTCCTCAATCGATAAGCTAATGGGGAAAAAAGCCTGCAATTAATTACAAATCAACTGGGTCAATATCCTTTTAATGAAAGATATGAAATTGCTAACATTTGGATGGAACTTCTTTGCCAAGTATATTTATAAACCTCATATAAAATATGATATTTATAAAAAGAATAAAAGCTCCTTTCACTGTTAAAAGGCAGCACTCTGAATGCCTGATTTCCTTTTGCTCTAAAAATTCAACTGAACTGACTTTACTTCAACAAGTTTTCTACTGTGTATAAAAGAAGTGAAGTAATCTTTTACCTTTAATTCAAGACCTTACAGTGAAGCACAAGAGCTATAAATAGAACTCCCAGGGTGATGCTGCCCATGACTTCATGGTTGAAACATCTAAAATGATGAAAGTTTGTGCCCAAATGGTTCTCTTAGTAGACGTCAGGACCTGAAGCATTCTGACTGTTGATCTCGGCAATCTAATATCTTGTTATATTTACAGAAATAGCCCCAGAAAGGGCAGCCAGGGCAGGAGGTGATGGGCTAATTCTGGCACTGGAAGGCAGCTTGTTGTCTGTGGGGTCTCAGCTTCAAACAACTCTGGGCCTTTACAATTTGCTAAACTGGGAGTGCTACTTACCCAGAACCCTTTTCATCTGGCACTGATTATTTTTTTTCCACATATATTCTATAACACTTCTGTTTTTTATTATAACACTTCTGATTTTTTATTATAATTATTTCTGATTTTTTTCCACATATATTCTATTAACACTTCTGTATTTTATTATTTATTCTACTTTTTATTATTATTTTCTGTTTTATTCTGTTTTATTATTCTGTTTTTATTTTAAAAAGGTGGAGGAGAATAGTTGCCAAGGAGGAAATAATATTATTAAAATTGTGAATCACTACTTTTATTTTTTTGAAAGTTTGTTTCATTACCTTGCTCGCATGCTTTTTATTGTCCCTTTTTGGGGCAGTGGAAATCAGAGGATTGCATTGTAATTGCATTGCAATTATATAACATTAATGACACTTAACACTAAACTGAAGAGTAACTACTCTTGAACTGTAACATATTCATTGATAGCGGAGAATTTTTTTCAAGCAGGTGGACAAAATGCCCTAGAAGACTTTGGCAGTAAAGGAAAAGGAGGATAAGTTTGGGGCTTTATTACTTAGTTTTTGCCCTGTTCCTTCACTACAGAGGCTGCTAGATTTGACCTTTATCATCATAGAATTTCAGGGATATTACTAGGTTTCCCAGGTTGTCTGAGGTTCCTAGGGTTTCTTGTTCAAATTAAAAATATGCCAGTCTCCTTTCTTGCAGAGAAGAGCAATTTCAACATACAAACAAAGAAATCAAATTCTGCCCACACAATCTTCCTGGGTCCACCATGGAAGTCCAAACCACAGTATCCAGGGGAGTTGCTGAGATGTGATGTGTGAACAGCGTCCCTTTGTTTTCTTCATCTTTTAAGGTAGAATGAGGCTGCACTTTCCAAGTCAGTGAAAGAAAACATGAACATGTGGAAAGAGGAAGAGGATCTGGAAGAGCACATGGAAGTGGGTGAGCACTGACCCATTGAAAGGGGGTCTTTATCCAATGGCAAATGTCCGGAGCAACCCCTAGCAGAAACTACAGGAAAAAGGATGGTTACTAACTTTATTGTACTTGCCTAATTCAGAAGTACCTTGATGATGAATTTTTCTTTTCCACTTGCTAATTTTTATTAAAAAAAAAAAAAACAAACATACAAAACAAACAAACAAAACCAAACACAAAAAGAACTCCTGGAGCCCCTTTTTATTTACTGGTCAAATACTGATAAAGCAACATCTTTCATTTATCACAGAATCAGATGATTTGTTAAGTTGGAAGGGACCCACAAGGGTCATCCAGCCCAACCCCTGGCCGTACACAGGACCCCACACCATGTGCCTGGGAGCACTGTCCAAACACTTCTGGAACTCTGTCAGGCTGGTGCTGTGACCACTTCCCTGGGGAACCTGTTCAGTGCCCAACCACCCTCTGGGTGAGGAATATTTTTCTCATATCCAACCTAAACCTCCACTGACACAGCTTCAGGTCATTCCCTTGGGTCCTGTCCCTGGTTACCTGAGAGCAGAGATCAGTGCCTGTCCCTCCTCTTCCCCACACAAGGAAGTTGTAACTGCACCGAGATGCCCCCTCAGGCTCCTCTTGTCCAGGCTGGACAAACCAAGTGATCTCAGCTTCTCCTCACACAGCTTCACATCCAGACCCTTCACCACCTTCCTTACAGTCCTTTGGATACTCTCTAAGAGCCTAATGTCTTACATTGCAGTCAGAAAAACTGCACACAGTGTTGATGCTAAAATTCTAGTCTCCAAGTTGTAGACCATTGACTGCTGGTTTAAAACACAAGAATGTTTGATACAAAAATATAGTAAGCCTTGAGTCTTACAGGCAGGGCAGGACACAGTCAATCACGCAGGGGAGGGATGCAGTATTGTGTGATTTTAGGGAGGAATGTTTGACAGCTTCCATTCAATGAAATGATCTTTGCACCTTCAATTGTAGCTCTATCTTGGTGCTTTTACTGCCAGCTATGCAGCTATCCTCACGCCTGACGCCGAGAAATCTGTGCTGATGTTTGAGCAGCACTGAGTTGCTGCTTTTCCACCTCATGAATCTTTCTGTTGTCTCCTCCTTCCCAGATTGGAATGGCTAAGACACAGTGTGCTCATCCGCCCAAATGTTATCCCAAAGGACTGCAGTGAGGAGAGCCTTTTTGGAGTCTTGGCTGCTGTGTGGGCTTCATGAAGCTTCGATGAAACATCTTCAGTTTGGGATTTCTTCTCAGGTAGCACATTCCTGAGCCAGGCTATCTCTGGGGGAGGCTGGAAGCACTGAATCACCACCAACTTGGAAATATTTTAGGTAAGCATGGTCTGTCTCAATGTGAATGACATCCTTGGCTCACAAAACACTTCTGCTACTTGGAACAAGAATGTGATCTGCTTCCAGTCCTCTCCACTCTTTCTTCTGACATGGTTTTTCTCAGCCTCTTCCAACAAAATCTAGGGAGTTTATAATCTATAATAAAACATAGATATGTTGGTGTATTGTAACATGTTCATTAGTATAAAGGTAGGAAGTAAGAAAATCATGACAACTGCTTATGATTCCATCAAATAAGTCATTTTTTTGGTGAAAATTATATAATGATGGTTGTTTGTTATCACAGCAACTAGAAATTCCTATGCTATTTGACCCTTTCAGTATATTTTATATACATCTCAGAAGTTGTCATGCCAATTACTTTTCACCTCCAGGCTTTTAGTACTTGGTCATTTCATCTTTCATCTTTCTGGAGACTGAGTTCTGATTTGAGTTCCTATTTCTCATTTGCAGTGACAGGGAAAAATATTGGTCAGCCTCACTTGGAAGTGAAATTCATTATATACATGTCCAAGTTGTTTCTTTATTATTTAATTTTTTATATATTATATAAATGTCCATAGGCTCCTTAAAAAAACAGAACATTAAAAAAAAATCCCAAATGAATGAATAGCTGATACTATTTTAATAAAAGATAATATCAACACAACACTGACAAATATATCATTGGTTTAGTCAAAATGTTAGCAGCATCACTGGTGATGATACAGACACATGCAAATTACCAGAGAAAATGTCTGAATTTCACATCTATAGACATAGCACTGCAAAGCTAATACTTCTCTTCTTTCAATCACATTCCACCTGCTCAGGCAGCTGCAGATAGATTAGAAATGCTGATGAAATCTGTACAAGAAATTCTGTTACAGTGACATTAGCTGATTTCCCTTCTACTTATAGAAGCACAACCTTTTTTTTTTTGGTCTGCATTTGCATCATTATATGTTAAAAATAAATTAAACACATGATACCTGTATTATTAAGAATGCATTTTTTTATTAAGCTACAGAAAATTATTGGCACTGAAATTTCTTTTCACATACCATTCAAGAGGTTAAATCTTTTGAAAACTAAAGCACAAAACAAACACAACCAAGAAAAACCCAATCAAACAAAACCTACAGCAGTTTTACATAGAGATATCTGCATTTCTGGTCAACTAAAGAGTGCTGCCTCCACAATTCTATTGTATGCCATGCTTCCTTTCTTTTGACTTTCTCTTCAGTTAATCATTTGGTTTCCTAAATACAAATGCATTATGACAATAATCAGGTTTTAATTTAAATTTAAATGCATTCCTTAGTGTATCCAGTCAAGCTGTCTTCCTTCCTTCCTTCTGATGTGGCTTTTTGGGGGAAAGTGAATGCAACTCCATAGAATTTTTTTCTGCCTTTGTCATTGTTTAGTCAGTCATTCTTTCAGAGACAGACTTTGAACCTTTTACAGTCATTGGCATGGTAAGGCTGTTGTCACTGACTGGTCTCATGGCGTAAGTGGCAGTGGAAAAGGGTCATAGTATAATGAATTTGTGATTCTGCACAGAAGAGTTGGGAGAGCTGGGAAGGGAAGACATCTTGAAAAATATGAAGCTTGAGGTAATTTCTTGTCTTATGCTGTATGTTGCTATTTCAAGAAATAGCAGTCATCAGTTGTTTAAAAGAGTAAAAGGGAAGAAAATATTTATCCCAGTATTGCAGGCTTCTTGTGCTTGTTTTTGTTCATGACTAAAATTCTGTGACATACTACAGTATGGCCCTTCAATAGCTGAACAGCTGACAAAATAGAAAACCAGTCAAAGCAGCTTCTTTGCTGGGTTAGTTCTCACCATACAGGCATGTTCTTTCATCTAAATTTCAAAGGTAGTACAACATTTTTCTTTCAAACTGTTGGAGCAGGGCTAATCTATAGTTTGTATGGCCCTTTTTCTGTTGCATGTTATTTCCAGCAAGAGGGGTGACTTTGCTTAATGTCAGCTGCCAACCCAAGAAGTCAGGCTCTGGACAGCAACAAGCCTCTGTCTCTGCCAGAAATATCTGCTGTGTGGGGAAGGCATGAAGTGGGGAGTGTCTCACGTGTGCTGCTTATATCCAGTGGCCCGAGTTCAAATAAATAATGAATTTGTATTTCTTGCTTTGATTTCCGAGTGTGCTGTTACTTTGTTCCATCACCTTGCTCAGTTCAGTTCAATTTACCTGTTTGTAAAATGTGTTCCATAATATTTGCTTCATTTACTGTGATTAAATCCTCTGTTATTAGTTTAGGTCCACTTTCTTCTTGTTACTTTATACATCATAAGAAATCAACTTTTCTTCTTTGGAGGAAATATTACCTTCATACATAATGTAAACAGAATAGCACAGAATTCTAAGATGCATTAGGGGAAGCTGGGCAGCTGGGAACACAGAAAATAACATGGACATTCTTTGCAAAGAAAGCTGGAAGTGTTGGTGTTGAACCAATACCTGGAAATTCATCAATACATGGGTTATCTGCTATTTCTTCTAAAGGGGCTAACCTGATTTTTTTAACAATTTATTAAAGCATTTTAGGAAATCCTTGAAAGTGTCCAAAAATAATTATATAAACCACATATCTTTTGTGTGAATTGTACAAAGTGAGCCATAAAAATCAATATCTGGTGAGAGTGGATTTTTTTTAACATGTATTTTATCAAATTGACAAATGAAAAACTTTGGTTTTTAAATTAAAAGAACAGCCAATTTGTAATGAATTTTAATATAGACTAACTCCTGACCTTTCCTCCTTGCATGTCCTCACATAATTTCTGTAATTGGTTTTAGCAGTTATGTACATTTATTTAAATGCTGTATCTGGAATCAAATACTCCTTTGATTTGGATATAAATTAAAAATACAGACGTTCTTGATGTTAAGCCAGCCTATAACAAAGTTCAGTTGTTTGGCTCTTATGAGACAGCAGTGTAACACTGCTACACGTGGGTTGCTTGAAACCAGCTACGGAAAGGTGCGCTGTACACGACATTTTCCTGGATTTTTAAAAACTGTTTTAGCATCCTGACACAGTGCCTCGTTGGCATAAACTGCTGCCAACAGCAGATACAAATTTAGTGTGTCCCCAGCCTGCTTTGTGAAATTATGGCACAATGTTTTGAAATTATGCCAGTTTAAGATACAAGGAAAAGTGCTGCTAGCGCTGGCTTGCTACTGTAAATGTAAAACATTAAAATGATGATTAATGGGAAATTGATGGAATTCAGTCCTGCCCAGGAAGACCTAAGAGGGAAAGGAGACAGAAATAGGTATCACAGTTCTGCCACTTGATTTGTTTTCTTGGAACCTCATTCTCCTCTTCCTGAAATCTGCTAGAAGTTAGGGAAGATCAATAACATTTGTTTGTGAGACTCGGGCAGGAAGGGAGAGCTCTAGGTTGTGTTAACATGGGATAATTTGAATTTGGTGATATTTTTCTTCCCCTCTCTTTTCTCCTCTGCCAAATTCACTTTGCTTTGAATCTGTTTGTGACCTTTTCACCTAACTTGCTTCTGGGGTTTGTGAGTTATTTTCCTTCATTACCACCATCATCATCTAACCCAAGTGCCACTGCTCACACGTCCTTCTCCAAAGGTAGGAATCAGAATTCAAATCCAGGAGAAAGTGCTTGGACAGCATTAACAGCTGAATCCCAGCTGGGTAAAAGTTACCAACTGAAGAGTTGGTCACCACTCTTTCCCCAGTTTTTTAGCACAGTTATGTGGCAGCTTGGAGACCCCTCATGGCACCAGGAGACAGGAGAGAGAAGAAGGAAAAGAAGCCTCTTGAGAGCTCCACTTTAATGTCTGAAAAGCTGTGCTTACTCTTATTTTGTCCCTGTAACTATTTCATCCTCCTTCCAAATGCCTCTGTTGCTGCCACTTGCCATCCTCAGCTGTAAACCAACAACAGCACATTTGCTTACCTGGTGCTGAGGTGATTCTTGGTTTGAAATTCCTCTGAACACACAAAGCATGAGTATTGCTTATCTGTTATTGCTTAGCTATTATTATCCTAGCAAGATTCCACCATGGGCATTAATTTTAATTGCTCCATATGTTTATTCATCAGAAATCCTCTATCCCTTGTAGTTTGGAAATGTGGATGTATCTGAATGGCATACAAGCAAAATCTGACTGGAGAAATGCTGATATGGACTGAAGGTATATTGATTTGTCCCTTTAGTGCAATGTTTATGACAGGTGATGTCAAGAGAAGAGAACCGTTATGTCACCTATGCAGAATAGCCTTCAACAGGAAAAAAAATCTTCCCAAGAACTTCCAGAAATACCCACAATTTCATTCTGATCCCACTGAGGTAACGTAATCCTTCTGTATCTGGTACTTTTTGCTTTGTTGTTGTGTTACAGCTGTGCAACAAAATTGTAAAGAAATTACTAGTGTGCTTGAGGTGAATTTCGTATCACTAAATTGAAGCATATCATTTCCTTAAAAAAGTTAACATGGTAAGAGAGTTAAAATGTGTGTTAATTTTAATAGATACAAATTACTGTAATCACATCAAGAGATAAATTACTATAATCGTGTACCCTTAAATCTTTCAGTGATTATAATGCCCATGGATCAGTGTCATGTTTCTAACCAGATATTAATTTCTTGTCATGTGTGGTCTTTAATGGGTATAACCCCTGTATGTTAGAGCCCATTGCTCTTGGGTGGGACAGCTATCACTTGCAGTGGCAAAAAACAAGATGAGCAAAGGCAAGAGAAGTTACAGTAGGTGGATGTGCAAATAGGATAACTTTGAGTCCATCCTATCCTCTCTGCTGGAGTTCCAGGTCATGCCTCCTACTGTTTTGGAAACAGCTGCAGTGATGGCACAGGGATACTGGAATCCAAGGAGGCATCCAATGCCAACGCTGACTTCTCCCAGCTTCATCAACAGAGGTGTGGGGAAGGGAAAATCTCTCATCCTGGAGGGCCCTGAGGTCTGTGTGATTACAAGGAGTTTTTTTTTCCTCCACTGCTGTAGAAGCATCCTGGAATTCACCAGCACACACACTACGCAGAGATCCTCTGCAGAGAAACCTGTGCCCACGTTACTGTGGGTATTTATAATGACAAAAGAAAATAGCTACAATAGTGGAAAGCACTGGTTTTTTTAATACAAATTTAAGAGTAAAATCCTATACTATTTAGCTCCTGTTTTCATCAAAATCCATGTGGAATTCTGTAAGCCAAAACAAGGGAAAGGAATCTGTTTTGTAACATTTTTGGTATGGGAAAGGGAAAAGGAACTGTTTTGCACGTGAAGCTTCTGCAGCATAATCAGAGGGGTGTTTGTAATTTATAGATATTTCCTCTATCAGGGACTTTTTCTCCTCTTTCTTTTGGGTCAATTTTTAGGGGAAAAAATTTGAAAAAAAGGAAGTGACTTTCAAACTTCTGATTTGCTTTTCATCAACTCCTTGTTTGATAACAGCTTTGACAACCTATAATTTAAATTACTGTACGTTTGAGAAATATATTGTCCAATTAATAGGGTTAATTTCTGCCTTACTTCCTCTTAATGACTGGGGCTGTTCATTGAGAATAAATATGTAAATAATGTTTTTACCATGGAGCAGAGTTAATAGCTTCTAAAGGCTTAAAACCTGTGAACAATAATGCCCATGAGGAACTCCTTACACAAATAGTCCTGGTAAACTCAACAGGAGTCTTCATGTGGTAAAATTACTCATACAAGTGAGTGTTTGAGAGGAAAATGTCATTGTTCCTCTCCCACATTCCTCCTGTTCCTCCATGAAAGAAAGCCAGCATATGAACATCAGAAGGCATTTTTGGTCTAACATGTCTCAAATAAGGATTTAATCTAGACTAAACAACTGTTTTGAGTATTTGCTGTAACTATTATTGAAAATGTTTTGAATTTTTTTATTCACTTTCTAGGTTTTGGTTCTTGATTTAAATCATCTGCAGTGTTCCCTCAGTGTGTTCAGTTGGTATTTAATGTTTAGAATGTCTGTTTAACACACTTTAATAACCTCTGCAGTTCAGCTGCATTTTACTTAAAAAGCATTCATTACTCTGATAAAGTTTTGGAATGAGTGATTCATTAAAGAAGCTAAAATAGCTCAATCTTATGTCCTGCTAACAAGACACAAGATATTTGTTTAATTTTAAGTGCATATTCAAAGCATTTACAATTAGCTGTAGCATAGTTATGAAAGAAATACTGTCTAGAAGGAACTGTCATTTTTGTCTGACATGAGGTTACTTCAAAGGACACAATTCCCCTGCAGGTACTGAAGTTATCCAATTACACTTCTTGTTTGTTTATTATAATTAGTGTGTTTTGGTAGAGGTTTTTCATGGAGAAATGAAAAATAGCTGAAAAAACAGCTATTTTCCTGAACCGGGTAATAAAACTGATCAAAATAGACCCTTGAGTTCTGGGAGCAGGTGTGCAAAATTTCCTATGGTGATTTTAGGTGGTTTCGTTGTTTGGGTTTGTTTGGTTTGGTGTTATCTTTTTTTTTCCTACTGTATAATCCTTG
Organism: Anomalospiza imberbis; assembly: GCF_031753505.1. Taxonomy (NCBI): domain Eukaryota; kingdom Metazoa; phylum Chordata; class Aves; order Passeriformes; family Viduidae; genus Anomalospiza; species Anomalospiza imberbis. Next base: position 8,858,774 of record NC_089693.1, on the reverse strand, counting down.
TTCCTAAATGTAATATAGCAACTACCTGCTTTTCATTTAGGCTGATTTTGAGTCAAGTCTGTATCTGCTGAGGAAGTTAGCTGATGCACCCTCTAAGAAGGCTCTGCAGCACCTTCCTCCTACACAAATGGGCTGGTGGATTTCTGGTTCTGTTCCTGTGGCCACCCGTGCAACTGAGGGACCCGTCTGAGTGACAGCTACTTCCATCCATTTGGAATTTTTAATCACAGCTTAACACTTGTCAGCTTCAAAGTACGCACTGTAGGGAAATCAGTGTCACATCATGTGACGCAGCAGTTGTAGGGCTGCAAAGAAAACAGATAGTTTGATTATTTTTTTTCTTCCATGGCTAAGGTTAACTGTCTGGACAGCTGCGAGTGGAGCCTTCAAGGCACGCTGCTTTATCTGATTGGTCTCAGTCTTGATCTGGCACATGAAAGGGAATGTGAGGAAGTTTCCAGCAGAGATCATTTTACAAGTCCAAAGATAAGGGCAAGGTCAAGTTCACTTGTGTTTCCACAGTATCTGGTTACAAACACTACCCCAAGTGCCACGCAGACAACACGAGTTTAGTCTGGCAGTGGTTTGCACCTTCAGCAGATTTGCCTTGCTGGAGTATTTTTCATGTTCTGTTTACCAGCATCAAAAAGACCCACCACAGTGAAGCAAGAGCTGTTGCCTTTCTGAAAAAGTGACTTTTCCTTCTAGGGACCAAACACGTGGTGATTTCATCCAAGTTTGGATGTGTAACTTGCACAGGTGTGGCCAGTCTCTCATGGGGCTGCAGGGAAACGTTGGTGTTTAGTTAAGGAATAAGTTGTCATTACCTGTGTTACATTATTTTAGCCCATAAGGTTTCTCCTGTAGGAAACGATCATTTCTTCCATGCCTTCAGAACTGTGGGAGTTACTGCAGGAATACATGAGGTGGAAAAATAGAGCTGTTTTTTTTGGTTTTTTTTTTTTTTTTTTAATTTATTTTTTTAACTGTGTCCTTTATGGTTAGACTAGTGTGTGAAATTTGAAGCTGTGGCCTGAGGGTGGAAGGAGCTGTCTCTGCCCCATGAGGCTCACCAAAAACATTTCCCGAGTTATGGATGAGCATTGCCTTACAAAACCCAATCCTACACACTGCCCTCCCTCTCAAAACTTGTTCTGGTCTCAGTGCTGGCTCCTCAATTTGTAAAAGTTTATCCTAATTCCACCAAAGTCTTGGTGAGATTTCCTAACTACTTTTTAATTTATTAATTACGCGTATTGTTCTGCTGCAATGCTTTATGGCTTTATGTAATCGTTTTTTCTTATGGCAGAGCTGTTGGTTAGCAGTGCACTTCAGCAAAAACCACAATTCAAATTTTTCTCATAGCTGTTGCTACAAGCGGTAAATTCTGTGGTTAAAGGAAGGAGCATATTGAGTGAGCCTGTGCACTCTTCCATTCAATCACCTGAAATGCTGTTTTGTGTATGCTGTGCCTGAGGAACAGGTCTGCACACTTGTGACTGCAGTGTAATGTGAAGTTCTCAACATCTTCCACTGAGAAGCAGAAGCTGTGAGGGTTTTTCTGTCCCCCCCCTTTTTTTTTTTTTTTTCCTGAGGTCTGCATTTTTCTTCATTTCAAAAGGGAAAGTTGTCATCCCCCAACTTAAAAATCCATACAGTCAAATAAGTTTCCCTTCCTTCATGAAAATGTTTGCTCTCTCTACCATGAAAACAGAAGATTCCAAATTGGCTGTAGAATATCTTGATAGCTCTCATGTCAATTATTCTACCACTCACATCAATAAGCACAGTCAGTACACTGGGTAGAGAGATGCCTCTGTGAATCTTTTTGGGATCTGTTTTCAGAGAGACAATTACAGTGGTGCAAACTATAATATAATAGTGAAATTAAGGTGAAGTGAATGATGTGCTGCTACACAAAGCTTGAAAAGATAGAGCATTGATCTGTTAAAAATGAGTTACGGTTTTATTTTGTTGTAAATTCTCCAAGATTCTAGTCTGTTTTGGATTTTGGAATGGGTGGGTGGTGGTAGTTCTTTTGTCTTTGGAAAAGCATATTTTATAATTAAAGAGGCATCGTCCTGGGATGCTCTGGTCACTTGGATGGTTCTTAGGGAGAGCTGTGTGCAAGCTGGCACTAAATTAAACCCTCAGTCCAAACCCCCACTGTGCTCTGAGAGGAGGTTCATACCAAAAGGAGCATGTCACGTCCTCATGTCTCCTTTGCTGACATTATTAAGGGCTGGGATGATTTCCTAGGCAATAATGATGGGTCCATGTCCAGCTATCTTGCAGCAATCAATCCAGAAGTGCCCTCCCTGGGAGCAGTGTGCCCAAAAGGTTCAGTGCTAGGTGTTAAGGCAATTCCTGCACTATGTTTATCACTTCCTTCATTTACAAATTCTAACTGTCTCAAGGCATTTCTCTGCTTTTCTGTTCTGTTTTCATAATTTTTTCCCAATACCATGAAACCGTGTTTAACTTCACGTACTGCTTTCTTCCAGGGAGAGCTGAACTCCATACAAATTTATCCTGATCAGTCTGTGTCCAATCTGTTACTGGCTTGATCAGATAGAAATGGATGATATTAGTGAAGCTGGCACATTGCTCCTAACCTTTCCTGATGGTATATTCAATACTTGAAAATACCAAAGATCTAAATTTAAAGGAAGATCTATAGAATCACTGTCCCTTTTCCAAGAGATATATAATATGTATCTCATGTCTCTAAAAGTCCTAATTTGAAAGCATGTGGTCTTTATTCCCATTTAATGTCTAGGGTAAGACGTATTCCCCCAAAGTACACCCCTAGCTTTCAACTTTTCCTCATTATTTTTTATGCCTTTTAAATTAAAAGTAACATGCATTTGCCTTTTAGTGAACCTGTCTTTCATTTTCAAAGCAGTGATTTTTTATTATTGACTTTCAAAGAGCAAATCAATCCCACTAAACTGCCACACTTTTTATCCTAATTATTTTTTCAATTGCTGTGTTTCTTATTCTACATCTGAATTAGTATAACTTTGGTTTTTTTCCCCTTTAAACATAACATTAATACTCATTTATGTCTTTTTACTTTCCAGCTTTATGAAGGCACTATTGACTCTCACCTTTGTAAATTTCTGCCCTCAAAGTTTTAAATGTTTGCAATAAACACACAATTTTGCTGCTATCATTAGCAGCCATTAGCCATAAATTAGCTGCTTCATTTCAAGTTTAACTTCCATTTCTCCTAAAATGCCATCAAGAATCCTTCTCTCCTGGCCAGCCTTACACTGGTGGAGTAGGGAGATCAATTTCAAAATTTTAAGAACTACATCAGTGTAATTTTGACTGCAGTCAGGAATATACCCTCCTTAAGTATTTTCTTCCTTTTTCTTGGCTCGTGGAAATCCTTTGGATATTTCTGACAGTGTATGCCCTCTGGAATGTCTCTGCTAAAATATCCAGACATTCCAAGACGTTGGTGGCAAGATCCTGAATCATAACTGTAGTAAATTTCTGGTGGGTGCTGCTGCCTTTTTAGATCTCTGTGGGAGATCCTACCTTTAATCCATGCAACCAGACTCTGCTGTCCTGACTGTGACTGGGCACGTGAAGAGCCAGTTGTCCAGTAAGACAATTTATTTCAGTGATGTGTTCATGTGATGGCTAATTCTGAGGTGAGAGCACTGACATCAAGGAGAATCTGGATAGATATGGGCTCTTATTTTGGTCCTTAGATAAATATGGCAAGTGTGCTGTAAGCATGGGACGGACTAGATGAAAGACAACACTGTTTGTGTTTCTCTGATAATCTGCATTTTTAGGTTCTTCACTCAACTGTTTGAGTTTGAAAAGCAAAGACAGCCAAAAGGAGATTGTTTTGGAGAGAAGTGATAGCCAATCTGGGACAGCAGTCAAGAAAACCTCAGTGGTGTCATGATTCAATTGCAAGGAGGTAAAAATGTTCTGACAAGGTCTTCCATGGGAACCAAATTTATATTTTAGAAATTCTGCATGTTATGTTGTTGATTTGTAATTGATATGTAGCATCCACACACGTTTATACCAGGTGAAGAGCAGAGGCTGCCTAGGTCTCCTGCGAAAGCCCCTTGCACAGCATGTACAGCACCTTTACCTCCCTGTAATCAGACTTTCCATCCCTTTCCTCTCAGGTCCGTGTGGATTCCTCACGTGCTGATATTTGTGCTACAGCTGTGTATCTTTTTCCAAGGTTTGGGAAGAGAAGTGTTAGCACCTGTCTGAGTTGGCAAGGTGATCTCAAAGCTGCAGAATAAGATTTAAAAGTCTTGGTCAAAGGGACAGGCCAGAGCAATATCAAGTCATCTTAGAAGATTTGACTGTAGCTACAGAGACCTGCTACCCTCAAACACATTGGGAAACCACACTGATAAGCTTTGTCAGGGGCAGTCTGTGGGGAGGTGCTGTAATATAGGCTGCTTCAGAAATCCAAATGTTTTGTTCTCTGATTTTTAGGGTTTTTTTCTGCATTCTACCCAAATTAATAACTTCTTTGATAAAGTTCCTCCTGATTTACTCACAAATGTGCCAGTCCCCTTCTGTTCCTGTCCATCTTAGAAGCATGAGGAGTTCAGCTTTTCCTCACTCAGTTTTTAGTAAAGCACAATAATTATTTTTAAATAGAAAATAGACTCAGGCTAGGATTTTGCATTTTGAAAGGCACCATTTAAAAAACCAAAGACAGATGGTCTCTTGTACCCATAATTTCTTCTTTTAAAATGCAATTTTAATTATTCTCGGTGGATTCAGAATGTCTTTTTTTCTAGGCATGAGTCTAATTTTTTTCCCTCCAGCCTACAGAGGAATAAACACTAGATAATAAATACTTGATGCATAATTTGTTGTTCACTGTGAGATGCCTCTTAAATATTTTGTTTACATTGTTTACATGTGCATATATTGCAAGATAACAATAATGCAAGCTATATTGAAAACTCATGTACATTATTCAGGTATTTTAGTGTATAGAATCCAACAATTATTTTACAGAATTGACAGAAAAAATTTAAGGAGGCAAATTTCCCAGCAAATGAATCCTTCAATATTTCAATATATGCTAGAGTTAAGGCCAGTAGGAAGGATAAAATGCCCTACAGTGGCCCTATCCTGGTTCTAGGACAGCTGTTGTCTGTGCTCTGAAGGCTGCTACACATCCATATCTGTCCTCCTGCTTTTACAACATGTACAATCCCAATGTTGATGCTGAACTTGACTTTTCCATTTTAATAAGAGGCAAATGTGTTTTTAAACAGTGATTGTGTTCAAGGTTCTTCTATTTAAAGGGTTTTTTTTTCCTCTTCTCTGAAAGGGCTTTCTGGCCTCTGATTTCTCCAAGTCCTGGAAGCTTAAAGCTAAACGTTCCCATTGGGGTGGTTTAGGTGGATATGGACTTTCAGGAGGGACATTCAGATGTGTTTCATGTTCAGCAGTAAGGAAGGGACACAAAACTCATGTCTCTAAGCCAATGGAGCCAACAGGCTCTTCCTCAGCAGCCTCACATGGGCTGACTTCTGTGTGGGGTAAGGATGAATCCTGGGACTGGTCTTTCTGGTGACAACAGAAACGAATGTTGGGAAAATTAATTTACTGTATTTCCTCCTGGGTCTTTCTTACGTCTCTAAAGGAAGCTGGAGGAAGTCCATACATGAAAAATCTACCAAGGGATATTTAAAAAAGACAACATCTGACTTGAAGTCCCTGAGCCAGAAATTGCTGGGACTTGGGAGAGGACACATGGGGAAGTGTTGATTACTCTCCTATTACATTCTTCTGTGTTTATCTTTTATCACACAAGATCATTTGGCTTCAACTAGTACAGCTGTCTGTATGTCTTGCAACTCAGGTTTACATGGATGTATTGATACATAGTGGACATTCACATGCCCATTTTAACTACTGTGTTATGCAGTTCTTCCTAAATCCTCTTTAGAGCCAAAGGGGAGAAAAATATTCACATAGAAGGTGTTTCAGAGAAACCTTGGGTTCTTTTTGTCCAGGTAATCCTCTCTGCAATGATAGCAGAGGGAGATAAAACAGCTGAGCTGGCTGATATAAACTGCATGGTGTCGTGTGGTTTCCTCACCACCACTGAATGTACCCCCTTGACACAGGACATGCACAATCTGTGGCAAAGTCCTGTGTAATGAAAATTCATTTTGTGCTGCTTCAAAATACCACATCAGCTTTAACAGCTAGTAACAATCACAATGCAATTGCTCTGTTTCATGGCTACCAGGAGAACAAGACACAAAGGGGCTTTTTGCTGGGGGGTGTGTGGCTTTTTTATCACCGTTAAGATGCAGTGTAAAATTTGCTCTATGAGAGGCATCTCCTGACCCTCCCTGGTGCTCAGCAGCTCTTTGTCCCTGTGAGCAGCTGCCATCCTGGTGGCTTTGCCTTTGCTGCCTGCACAGAGCCCAGCAGAGGAACAGCAGGCAAAGATTCACCCGAGCAGGGTGGGGTGGGGGAGTGAGGTCCCACAGTTTGGCAGCTCTGCTGTAAATGTTTGTGACAGAAATTGCCCCTTGAGCTGTGCTGGAGCTGCCACAGATCCTGGTCCCATGGGCCTCCAGCCCCGCCTGTTTTCTCAGTGTATGAGAGAGAAGCAGTAGAATAACAAAAGAAAATTTCTGACACTTTTCACTGGTTTTTTCCCCCCTCTCTCTTTGTCTGGGATTATGCTGAATATAACTTAAACCCTAGTGCCCTCTTCTGATTTTGAAATAGGTGTCAGTTCTCAGCACACCTGTCCCTGCAGCTCTTGCTCAGCAGCCAATTGTTTGAAGTTAGGCAAGCATCTGGGGACACAGATACTTTAATTTGTAATCAGGTTTAAAGCTTTAAAGCTTTCAACATTTGCTCTGATCAGAAACAGCAGCTTAAGCATAAATTAGCCTTTTCTAGTTAAAAAAATAATTTATTTTTGTCTCCTGGCAGGGGCAGTCAGCTTGATGTAAAGTCCACAGAAGTGAAGGGATAAACCCTTATCAGCTCTGGCCCAGCCCTTCACCCAGCACGCAGAGTCACTTATGCTGAAAGAGGTAAACTGTTATAAGATCTTCAAGGAACAAAGACTGACTAAGGATAATCTTGTAGAAAATGTTACCTTTTTTGGGATGTATTTAACATGGTAAATTACTGGTACGTGACAATTATACAATTCCTAGGCTTTTCAGTGCTAGTAACCCAAATTTAGTTTGTGTCCTTATATCCAGACATATGTAATGTATATTAGGTATATCTCTGACACTCAGCTGCAGACTGTATGAATTAGTTCATTCATCATTTCCAGGCTGCCACCTCTGGGATGGAAGGCAGCAGCTGGCAGGGAGCACACAGCAGTTCTGCACAGCAGCCTCGAAGCCAAGCCCTGCATCCAGGCTGGGTTGTAGGGTGGTTCCACACACAGGGAACTAGAAACCTCCTCTTTACAAAAACACACGTTTGCTTTCTAAAATCATATTTTTTACTGATAGCCATTGGAAAAAAAATACAATATTTGCCCATAAGACATATGATATATCCAAAGTATGCTAAATGTTGCTAAATCTTCTAACACTAAATTTACTGCAAAATAAGGTTATGAATTAATTTTCACAGTCCTGGCTTTCCTAGATTGTGGCTGTTTGCTTATGTTTTATAATATTCTGCAAACTGAGAGCTGTGAAACTGCAAATAAACATTCTCTACTGACCAAACTACTTGTTGATAATTTTAGATGGGAATTTTTGAGAGACTGATGGGCAGATTAACACTAAAGGCCTCTCTAGCAAGTGGTTTAGTAACACATTAAGCAACAAAAGGGATATTTATAGCTCTTTGCTGGAATATGAGTTTTCCAGCTCTCTATTGCCATCTTGAGTCCCTGACTGCCTTACACAGAAAAAACAAATTGGGGCGTAACACCAACAGAGACAAAGGGAAGATACATTTCCAGTCCTCATGACCAGAGCCCTCTCCAGTTATCAGGTGAAAGTCATGAAGTGTCAGAGAAATAACATTATTTACTTCAATTGAGATGATACACATTGTGGCACACACAGGGAGAGCTGAAGGGAAATGCCAGGGCAGTGTGATGTCAGTGCAAATTTGTTCTAAGGGCTTGCAGAATGAGGTTCTTGGAAAGCAGCTGAGCTTAGGGTCCACGGGGAATTCTTGGACATTTGCATCCTGCAGACACCTCTGGCTGTCAGAGGAGCTAGTAAGAGTTTAGAGTGTACTTGCAGGTGGATTGTAAAATTCTGAAAGGTCTATTCTTCCTCCTATGCAGTTGTTTTGATACCATTCTCTTTGCACTATAATTGTCCTTCACAAATTTCTCACCTTCCTCTGAGAATCACTGGGGTGGCAACTGCAGTACCTGATCCATCCTATGATATTTTAGTATGTAGTTACTACATACTAAACAAAACCTATGGATTTCCAAGTTCTTTGGGATAGGTGCCATGAAAAGAAGCCCGAGGCCTTTCCTGTGTGGGCATTTCTCTAACAACTCCTGCTTTCTACCTCATAATGTTCAGACTCCTTTTTATTGGTTTATAACTTTCAGAAGTCCTTCTTTTTATTGTTATTATTCCCTATTCTCTCCCTCTGCCCTATTTCACGTTTGGTAGCAGTGTTTTCAGCCAGTGCTCAGAGCTCAGTATTTTATGAGTAACGAGCGTCCCAGGCAGAAGGAGATCATTGTTACTAATTGAATTCTTGGTTGGGGATCTCTTCCCCTCCACTGAGTGCTTGACACAGACTGAAAACAAGTTGCTAAAACTTAATTCTAATAAATCTACTGCCCATAGTCTGTTTTAGAGTCTTAAGTGTATTTGGGCATAATATCAGTAATCACAAGTACTTTCCTCTTCCAAACAAAGGATGCTGTTTGAAGGTGCCATTAAAACTCCTTTTAGTAAACCTCAGAGTAGCAGCTGACACTAACACAGTTTTAATTGTTCTAGCACAGGGGTAGATTAAACCCTGATGAAAACAGCTTGAGCTGGATTTCACCCCCCTGCTTGCTGCTGCTGCTGTACTGCAGCAAGTATTGGCCTCCCTCTTGGCTTGTTGTCCTGGGGGTTTCTGCAGTGCCAAGCTGGTCCAAAGGGCTCCTAGACCCCCCTGCCTGGGGCTGGGCTGAGATGCAAGTGCCATTCCTCAATGCCCAAATGCAAGTAAAACTCTGAAGGTGTCAGGCCTCTGAGCTGTTACTCCATAGAATAATTGGCACAAGGGAAAACTGAATGTTTTGTGAATATTTTGTGCTGGCTGCTTCTGAACAGATGGGTGTCTCCCCAGGCCTCTGGGAACCACAGGTTATGTGGTTTTGTGCTCATTTCAGAATTGCTTTGCCCTCCTAGGATCTGGGTGGCTCCTCAGATATTGGTTATGTATCAACCTTAGCATTTCTTCAAAATAATGGCCTCATTTATTGGATAGTGCCTTCTGTACTCTGCTGGCAATGGCCTTCCAAAGAGGTACTTTGGCACACCCATCCTGGGCTCCCAGAATTCATAGAGCTGATTATTTTTAATAACATTCTTGGAATAATCTCTGGATGGTGTATATTTGCATTTGTATTGATGTCATCACACTGCTGCAGTTCTGTCTTCAATACTCCTTTTTATATATTTCCTGCAAGTGCCACATTAAATGATCATGGGATTCTTGGAAAAGCAACAGGAAATTATATAATGGTGCCCACAAGTCTGTGTATTGACTTTTCCACAGACTTGCTGGTCTCTGAGCCTAAAAATTGTTGGTAAAACAAAGATATTTGATCTTATTTTCTGTTCTTGATTCTTTTTACTGTCTGAGAAGTCCTGGTGTTTTGCTGTTCTATTAGGAAAAAACAAAAAAGATTAAAAGAGCTAATTATAGAGATTATTGTGGGTTTGGTTATAGGGATACATGTTTAATGTAGTTGCTTTATATTCTTAAGTAACTATCAGCAGGAATTCAGATGGACACACTCTGTCACCTGCAAGTAAGCTACAACTGGCACTGAGATGAGCAGAAACGTCTGTAATAGAATCATAGCTCTGGTACAAAACTTGTAGGACATTGAAAGAAATAATTGGTTTTTAAGTCTACTTCAGTACATTCAAGCTATAAAGCATAACCTATAAAAATGGAGAAAGCTACAGGGAAAACTGTTGTCTGTGGCATTGTTTCTCAGTTACCTTACACAGGTCATAAGCTGTGAAGGACAAGGCAAAGGTTTCTGTGGAAAATTGTAGAAAAACACCTGATGCCAGTGTCACAGAAACAAGAATAGCTGTAAGGCCTGGGCTTTTGGCCATGTCTAAGGGGTTCTCAAAGTGCTTTGTGGAATATTTTGAATATTTATAGCTGAGAATTCAAATTCCTTCTGTTTGTTGGCCTGAAAATAGCTTTGCTTTGAAGATACAGTGACTCTTTCTGGTTTGTGGTGATTTTACCAAATAACTTCACCCTCTTATGGGTTTAGTCTTTATCTGAGGGATAATATATCCCCTAGATGCAGGAAATAACCAACATATTGCTTAGAGCCAACATATTGCTTAGAGCCTTCCAGTCTCATTTGGATAATTCCTTCAGTAAATTCCCTTCTCATCTGGGATGATTCCTTGATCAATTTCCCAGGCTAAGTTGGGTTTCCAGCAGATTCCTTTGAGAGTCTCATCCCTGGGTGAGTCCCCAGCCATGTGTCAGTGTGGCACTGTGGGGTGGTGGCACTGCCCCCAGAGCTGGCTGTCCCTTGTGCCCTGCCAGGAGCCCTCAGTGCTACCAATGAAGTGATAAACTGATAGCCATAAACCCAAAGAAAGCCAAAGAACAGCCAGCCTGCTCGGAAACCTGCAATGGAGCCTTTCTCTGTGTTGAAATAACTCTGGTACCAGGAACAGTCTAATCTTACCAGGGCGAGGTCAGAAAGTGCTGGTTTACCCTGCAGCAGCATACTTGACTCCAGCAGCAGATGAAATTAATCTCTCCTGATCTCTCCATTGGGACTGCTGGATGGCTTCCAAGGCTTGGGCAGGCCTGTGGAGCATCAGCTCGAGTACTTCAGGGCTCCTGGGGTCTGAAGAAAGACACATCCTGTAAATGCTGCTTCAGTTCTGTGCTCAGCGCTGGCAGAGAGCAGAGCACAGGAGGCAGGGCAGACATTGGAGATTGGCTTTACTGAGCCTCTCACAGGACTCAAACCAAGTGCAGCTGCCCTGGTTAGAGCTCAGCAGTCCCACATTTCACCCTCTAGAACAGAGACACTGACAGTTGTCCTAAAGCATTAAGCTCTTACATGGTAATTTAAACAAAACCCAAAGACATTTGGGGTGTGACTGCTGAGAGCATTTTAACTCCACAGCAGGAGATTCTCACACCTACTGTAATTCCTGAGATTCCTACTTCAGAGTTAATTGAAATTGGATATTAATTTGTATTTTCTGAATGAGAACAGCTTCTCTGGCATTTATTTTGTTAAGATACACAACTTTCAACACAAACTTGGAATAAAACTGACAATGGCTCAATGTAGTAATATGCTGAGCAGAAAGTTTACTGAAAAATTGTTAATTTCCCCCCCCTCCAGCACAGAACCACTGTTTTACTGTGATACACAAGCTATTTGCTTCCTACTGCTTGGGAGTTTAGCCTGTTTGGAGAAAACTGCAAGTGAAAACAAAAAGTATTGGAAACCTCTAGTGTATTTCCTGAAAAAGTAATCCTCTTTAGTTGTTTACCTAAATCTTTTCCCAAAGTAGATTTTTGTAGCTGCATTATACTACTATCAAAAAGATTTGATTCAGCTGAGGAGGCAAATGAGACAAATGTGTTTTGTGATGCTTGAGAATGAAGAAAAATTAAGTTTTTTCCATTGCAATATTTACATGTTGGGTAGTGTAAAAATTTACTTTGAGGTATTTACAGTGGGAACACTGACTGTGTTTTAAATAGCCATAATGTTCTGAATGTTCTTGCTAAAGCTTAGTTACTTTTTCTTCTTTATTTTCTGACAGATTGTATGATGAAATGTCAGGTAATACACTTTCAGAGCACGAACCATCATCCTGTTTTATTGGTTTAATCGGTGTGAAAGGAATGATTTAATTCACTATCCAATTACATTCCTGAGTATGTTCATTTTAATAGGCTCAGTATTTCCCTAATTTATCTGCTAATCATTAGAAATGCATTTGGCCTCAGCACAGAGACTGCTGTGTCCTGGGTTTCAGGCTGGGATTAGCACAGTTCTAAGAAATCCAGAGCAAGTCTGAGCAATGGAATTAGAGTATTTTGCACACACTCAGGTGAGAGCAAGCGGGGCTGATGATTTGTGTGCTGAGGGCTGTGTGTGCTCATCTCCACAGGCACCCACAAAGGTCAGCATTTTCCCTGGCTGATAGAACTTCCTTAGCAGGGTATAATTACCAGGAAAAGTGCATACAGTGACAGAAAATCAGTTTATCATGTAGTTAAACTGGCCTTGCACTTGTATGTTTTTGAGCTGGGTGAGTATTTGTAAGCACTTTGATTGCCGTGGCTGTACTGTAAATGGATCTCTGTGTCTTCTTGGAATAAAAAATGTTTTTCTTAAAATCTACCACCTGGTAGGAGTCAGTAAAGGGTGAGATTTACTTGCAGCACTTTCAAAAACTTGTTCAGCACAAATCTTAAAATTGAATTTATAAATCAGGGATTAGTTTTGCTAGGATACTTTCCGAACAGCAAATTAAATGCCTTGAAAACATTGCTCATTCCTCTTAACTAGCAGAAAATACTCTTTATTATTTATTTATGGGATTATGGATAGTATTGATTTCTAAATTGTTATCATAGAATGTTTATTAGAAATAGGCCAAGCCCAAGCAGTGAAATTAAAGAGATTTTTTTTAGATGTCTAAAATTTGATCATGATGTCATTTGGACCATATACTGACACCATATACTGCCATAAAAACAGTATCAAGAAGATTTCTAATTAAAGTCTCTTATACTGCTACATAAGAACTTCTCTCAAGTGTAACCTTTTTTAATATATGATTAGGTGATTCCATAAAACCTTGAGTCGTTATTTCCCTACAAAATGCAGTGTTTGGACATGATATAATGTTCTGTTTCCTGTTTCCAGAGCTCTCCGGAAATAGGCTAATTTCCAAAAAGAAAAACTGACAACAAGAGTTATTAATGTCCCCAAAAGCAAACTCCTACTCTGCAAGACAAATTGAAATAGTTCAGTCTTCTGCAATAGTGTCAGTAGAGTTAGATAAGTTATAGAAGAGTCAGATAAGGTCTGGGGTCAAGAAAAAAAAGATAAATAACGAAAAGTCACCCTATAGTCAATATATTATTTTGTTACAGCTACAATATTTAGTAAAGTCCATGTAGAAACAACACAGTTTTGATACACCTATGAGAGAAATGATATAATTTTAACAGAGCTCCTTTAAGTGAAATATCTGTTTTGATCCTCTCTTGGGGAAACACATTTTCATGTTCCAGGATAAAACACTTGTTGCTTTTAGCTTTTTATATTTCTAGTTCTGCAGTGAGAGTTGATTGACAAACAGCAAATGCCATATGGCTCCTCCTCACCCTGCAGCCAGAAGGTTGGGGTTAAAAGTGAGAGGGAAAAATGGGAAAAGAATAAATGAGAGCACAAGAAATTTGGCAGCATCAGAGATCTGTACATACAATTGCTGAATGACACATTGAGGCAAGTCAGCTTAATTATAAATTATATGTGGTAAATTTCAGGATAAAAGCATTTAAGAAACTAAATCCCATATTGGTATGTTGCATTATCCTGAAATGACCCTGGGCAGCCAAATGTTCTTGCAGTCTGTCCTTGGCTCCTTTTTGCATTATACAGGTTCCTAAGCCAAATTTGCAAAGTTAAACATCTGAGCTGTAAATAAAGATCCCTAAAGCCTACTGCGCTTTCCTTGTTCTAAGAGTCCCTTCACAGTATGGCCTCAATTCAACTAAGTACTTAATATGTACTTAAATCCCACTTAAATCAATGGGATTTAAACATTTGCTTAAATGCTTTGCTAAATCATGGCCTATTAAACTGTCTGTGTTGGAGATCAGACTGTAATTTATATTGCTGTGATTTCTTCTCCTAGTGTTAAACATGAGACCCCAAAATACATTTCACTGTAGTCTTGCTTGATTGAAGCTGAACAGTTTAATGAGAATGTGCAAAACCTGTACTCCTCATGTGCAAGAAACAGGTTTTATTTATTTTGGTCATCAGCGGTTGTAAACTTATGCTCCTGATAAAGTGAAGTCAAATAAGCTCCATTAAGAGGCTGAATGTTTCTCACACACCATCATTTTGAAGATGAATGGCATGAAATTTTTCTTTTTCAGTAATGAGTGCAACTCCTGGTTAAACATGGGAACATACAGTTATTTGTACAGAATGTAGATACATGAAAATATTTGTAGAGGAAGGGGGAAGATTTTTATTCTTTTGCTGATTTGTTGGCAATCTCTTTCTGGCTTTTTTTTTTTTTTTTCCTGCATATGCAACTAGGGTTGACAAGAAAAACAGCCCTTTGTAGCTGAGGAGGCAGCAAGAAAAGGAGTTGCCAAAAGAGCTGTCAAGACTCTCCAAGTAATTTGATGTGTGGAGAAAATATGTCAAAATTATTTCAACTGCATATAGTATAAGTTTTTTAGAAGCAAGTCAGATGTTCCACTATGCCTGGGATGCCCATAGAGATTACTCTGGCCTTATCACTGTTTTTTTGGAAAAGAGTGAAGATGAATGGTGGGAAAGTGAGGACACTTCTTGACTTCTACTCTTCTCTGCTTGTAGTGGAAATCAGCCAAAAATCCAGCTCATATGCCAAGAAAGCCCAAATGAAGAGATGAGTGGAAAATACCAGATGCTTAAATTTGTCTTGGATTTTCTCAAAACTGCTAAGACTGGTTTTCTCCTTAATTAGCCAAATAAGGGATGGAGTACATTTCTTTTTCATGTACAGATATTTCTTGGATCCTATGAGTTAACCACCTCTAGGACACTGCTGTCCCTGTCAGAGGAGGAGACAGATGTGGCTTTTTAGACAACATTAGCAGGAGATGAGTGCTGTAGAGGACATCCCATACTCCTCACCCATAACATGCTGCCCTGCCAGAATTCCCCCAAGACTGAGATCCCTGAGACTGCTGTTGTCTGGAAGTCAGGTTACATTTCTGTCCTGAGAAGGAATTGCTCTCAATGCTTTTTTTTTTTTTTTTTAACTAGACAAGATTTATTTTCAGTCCAAGAGTTGTCTTTTCTTCAGTGCTTAGTTTGTTGTGTCACTTGTAATGACTACTGTAATATCTGGAAAAAGAGATAACTAGAAAAGCCTACGGCACTTGATTAGTCTGCTCAGAATATCTGATACAGCCCTTTCACACAGCAGATGTAAGTGGTATGAATGCATACAATTTCATAGTAATCTTAATATTCCAGTTATTTCCATAATTTTAAATTATATATGAATGCATACAATTTCATAGTAATCTTAATATTCCAGTTATTTCCATAATTTTAAATTATATATGAATGCATACAATTTCATAGTAATCTTAATATTCCAGTTATTTCCATAATTTTAAATGATATGCAGAGATATTAATATTGATGTCACACTCAGAAGAATTAAATACGTGCAGGATAGTTTATGGTTTAAAACAAATGGATATAAATGTAACATTTTTATTCATATTATATTTTAATAATAATTTATTACTAATATTTAAAATCCATGTGTCATTATTTGGGAAAGAAATCCTACTTCAGAATCTAAAATATTCCAAAACTTTCAGGGTTCATTGCTGATTTGAAAATGCCTGTCATGTATTTTATATATATATGTATATATATTAAAATTGTTTCTTAGCAGTTTTTTTTGGTTTTTTTTTTTTTTTACAGTCAAGCACAACAGAACTTCAGTGAAAGGGAGAAAACAGTAATTTTTTGAGCAGGGGAAGTAACTCTTTTCTTATCCATCATCTGCTGTTACAATATCTTTATATCTGTCTGTTTACTGATAAATCTTTATTTTCCAGCTTCCTTTGTTCCCAAGCCTGGATAAAAAATTGTAACTGCCTTTAAAAATCTTAGAATGTTGCAGCACACTTTGTTTCACCTCAAAGGCTGATTTTTGAATTGCACATGAAAGTGTTCCATGTTTTCATGTTAGTTTAAGATTTAAAGTTTCCACAAATATTTACAACTACCCACTCTTTTCTCACAACTAAGAAGTATAGATATAAAAATCCACCCCCTCTGATTTTCACACTCTTTATCACATTGAATTAAATTAGAAGGGAAATTGGAAAAGAGATTAAATTGCAATTATATTACTTTCTTCAAATGATCATAATTTGATTTAATTTCAAATAAAATATTAATAAAGTGCTAACTTTTCTTGCTGGGAAATGCCATTAATGGAACAGTTTCCCAGGGAAACTGAAGCAAAGTGATTAACTGTCCTTTCTGCTTCAGTAATGAGATCTTGCTAAAATAAACAGTTTTGCCTGGTTTGGCATTTGTCTCATGTATTTATGCCCAGTTCTAGAACCTCAACAAATATGGCATGTTCTGGACCTTGTTTGAGGGTCTCTTAACTCTCTGTCTTAATTGTCACACTTTTTAGAAGTTGTAAATTGCAAGCAGCTACAAGAGAATCCTTTTTAGATTCTATAACTAGAAATAGGGAAAAAAAATCATATACATGTCTAATTTCAATGACACAATGACTGAAATTATTTTTAAAAAATAAATGTGAAAGATGTCCATATGCAAGTTCTCATGAAAAGATTCAGAGGTTCAAAATTAGATAATTTTAATGTACTCTTATTGTTGGTTTTCAGTTAGAAAATTGAACTCCAGAAATGTCCCCCTGGCTAAATGAGGCTTTTGTAATGTTGAAATTAATCAATCAACTCTCCAATAAGAGCCAAGCCTCAAATCCACAAGCATGAGACAACAGCTAGTAATGGCCATGTGAATTGATTTCAGAAGGTTAAATGTGCGCATTCAGGGCTTAGAACAAAGTCTTTGTGGCCTTATCCAAAGGGGATATCTGTGTGACTCACATACTTTGCATACACTGTAATAATGAAAATTAAGGGACTGGGTTTAGATGAGGCCATGAAGGTTTATTCATGGTCGAAATTTAGACCAGAGCTTTTTTTTTTCCTGATGAACAAGGTCCATGGAAGTCTGACACTGAATAATTTTGTTCCCTCTTGGGGCAGAAAAAAAAAGGATGTAAAAAACCCAAATGTACTAAATATATGTGTGATGGTAGATTTTCTTTTCTTTTTTTTTTTTTTAATTGGTTAATGGTTGGGCACATTTAAAGGATAAAATAGGTTGTTGGCTTCTATGCTGAGGTTGTGGCTAAGCCTGGCATCAATTGTTTGTTTAAACTTTAGAAGAATCAGTCTGAAAAATGGGTTCATGGTAAAAATGGGGATGTAAATCTGTAAGTAATCATGCCTAAAGCTGGGCTGGGTAGGCTTTGGTTTACTGTTTAGCCAAAGTTTGCTCCAATATAGGCATAATTAATGGATTTGAACAAGTGTAGCAATTCTGAACAGCAGAGAAACCTGACAAAGAGGCAGGGTTCAACCAAGAGTGGGATAGAGAGGGATTTTGGAGAAATCATATGTAGGTTTTCTCCGTGGGACTTTCCAAACTAAGGCTGTTATTAGATATAGGCTAAAAAAGGGATTCTGGGTTGTTTGACATTTAATACCCTTTACAAAAGAGGTTTCCGGGCTAAAATCAGCACTGTGTCCTCAGAAAATTACAATTATCATAAGGGCACGTAGCTGTCCCTGGACTAAAGTGTTTGTGTTACCCATGCTCAAACTGTTCCAGACAGATGAGGCAGAACTTGGATTTCAGCTGTTGACACTCGGAGGGAGTGGGAGTCCTTGGCTGAGGCTGCTGTTTAGGTGCTGTTGATCTTCCTTGTCAGGGTAACGTTTCCAGGGCTAGGTGACCAGCCAAGCTTTTCCTGCTCAAGCTTGTGTTTAGAATTATGCATATGTTCCTTGGCTGAATTGGAGCTTAAGACCCACAGCTGGTGTCAAGCTAGGAAATGGCATGGCCAGTTCTCAAAAAATTCAAAATGAAAAGGAATGGGTGGTGTAGTGAACAGGCACCGTGAGCAGTGGATGGCATCCAAGCATGGGAAAGATGGGTTTCACAATCAGTGTAATTAACACAAAAAGCCTAATTGCAGAAAACAGAGATGCAGGAGCTTCAAAAGATCTTCCCCAAAAAAGACTGATTTCAAAAAAGCAGAAAGAAAAAATAATCCGATGCTGATTATTTGAATTGTGTGGAGTATATAACCAAAAAATGGGCAGAACAAAATGCCAAACAGGAAAGGGAAAAAAAAAATCTTAAAACCAGGAGAATTATTAAATTCTGTTTTGTTAAAAAAATAATTTTTAATGATGTTTTGACAAATGTCGCAAGGATTTGCATTTTTGAAAGAAGGAACTTCTTGCAGTGGCCACATGCATTTGAGGTGCTTTGAGCCCTGGAGCTGAGGGCTCTGCGCGCTCGCTGCGATGCCACAGCCTCTGCAGCCATCTCGTGGGGACACTGTGCCTGGTCACCCAGGAGAGCCAGGCTGGGACACTGAGCTGGGCAGCAGCACAGCCTGCCTGGGAAAGGCTCATCTCTAGGCTTTGCTTCCTTGTCACAATGAATTTTTTCTGGGGCACAGTCCTACAGCACGTGCCAGTGAGTAGTGACTGCACATACTGGTAGGTGATTTCTCACCTACATTCAAATCCTGGGTGTTTTCCCCCTCTCTCATCATCATAGACTTACTACAGGAGTAAGCATGCAGAGCCCGGGGCACTGGCTGCAAAGCAGGAAAGGTCCCTTTCATGCTGAAGCTCCATCTCTCGTGTCCTGGCAGAGCACACGACTTCCCAAAGGAGCCTTGGAAGGGTTAGCTGTGTCTGACAGCAGCACCAATAGGCTGCAAGGCTGAACAATCTATTTCTGTTTCCTCCTCCCATCAACTCAGATGCATTCTGTTATTCTGTTCTCTCTGATTATACCCTTACTGATCCCATCCTGCCAACTCAACCAGCCAAATTCAACTTGGGGACGGTATTTTCTTTTTCATAACTGTTTGACTGTCTTTCTCTCTATGTCTTCTTGGCAGTTTTCTGCTTTGCAAATCAGTGAAAGAAAAGCTGCTCATTTCACTGGAAATAGCAACTGTTTTCCTGAGGGTTTTGTTTCTTCAGCTTACAGAAAGGCAGAGACCAAGCAAGGTGATTTGTCCTGACAGGATGAAGTGATGGAGGTACAGGCCATTCACTTCATGGGTTCTTCTCTAAGGACTATTAATGCCTTTTGACTATGCTTATCCCACTGCCAGCAGTCAGCCTTTTGCTCCAGCAGGTGCTGTTAAATACTCCAGGCGAAGCTTCCCTTTCTGCTTCCAGTGATTCACCATCAGTTTGGGACACAAAGGTATCACAGGCTGTTCACCCAGCCAGGTAGAAATACATTCACCACACTGAATACAATTTTTTGAATCCTTAGGGGAAGTTCCTGCAGATCCCTAACAAGATGGCCCACCACCACCATTCCCAGGTGAGCTGACCATGTTTAACCATCCAGTTGACAACTGGAGGATTCCACGCCTCAGGTTAGGTTCTTGATGATCTTGTTTCCTTGGCCTGGTGGGCAGAGTGGAAATGATTTCTTGGTGATAAATGCCTGTGTTCTAAATGTATGGGAGGTCATGGCAAAAGGCTTTGTGAAGAGCAGAAGCTGTAGCCTTTGTTGCCTTCTAAATTCTCTGCCTTTGGTCCCCCACTGAAGTTTTTCTCTCAGCTGTGCTTCAGTTGACACACAGGAAAGGATTAAAAAAAAAAACAAAAACAAAACTACTTTTCTTGCAGTTTGATCAGGGAATTGCAGTTTATTGTAGCACTCATTTAAATGCTCAGAGACTATTATCCCCAACAGATGCATGAAAATCATTAAATGGCCAAACCACCTATGTTTGTGTAAAAAGCATCATAAATTGACTAAGCACTTGTCAACCAGATCTGAGATCTGATGAGATATGAGAGCTAAATAGAATTGTAATTTCCAGAGGTATAGTAATTATTTATGTGGCTACCCAGGTTTTCAAAAATTTTTGTTACTAGAAAAAAATCTTCAGACATCTCAACATTCCCCCTATAAATTCTGTTCCTAGGAATCTCTCAAGAATTTTCCTAATCTGACAATTTCTCTTTATGTGTCACTCTTGTTATTTGCTGAAACACACATGGTCCATGAACAACCATTGAAACTCATTGCTAAACGATCTTTCACATATTCTGAGATCTGGACATGTAGACAACACCTGTTTATCCCAGCAGTGTCTCAGAAGAACTCCTTTCAGACTGGTTTGGACATGGTGTGACTCAGAGCATCCTGGGTTCCAGCACTTGGTCTGGTGAAACCTGTTCCCCTCCATCCTTCCTGTTGCTGTCTGGTTGCTGCCCTGCTACATTTCCCTCTTCTGTCAAGTTGTACTTTGCAGACACTTCCCCTCGACATGGGACAAATGTTTTAGGCTTTTCTTTCATGCCTTGACTTTTCTTTCCACTATGGAATTTCCTGTGAGGTGCTGCACTGGCCACAGGGAGGATGTGACCTTCAAGAATGGGTGCTTGAGAATTTTTACCTTGTAAAATTGAGATGACTTGAACCTTTCCCTTTCAGGTATTCTTGGTTTCTAATTGATCTACAGCAAATCACATTGATGTTAAATGCTCCAGAAAATCAGTGTATGTCATCTCAAATGCTAGAATCTTGTTTAGCTACATTCATCTCAGATTACAGTTGTTTTGTTTCTGTGCATGTCTGTGATTTATTCTGTTGGCTTTTTTTTTCCGTCAAAGAAGTACAGGTTCCTAATCTCACTGATTTGGTTTCTTCATTTTAGGTCATGTTACAAATTTCAAATCAGATTACAAGAAAATTGGATTAGTTCCTTGTCCTTAAACAGAACACTTAAGTGTCTGGACTTGGTACTTAAAAACTTATGTTTTTCAGAATTTATATGGTTTGGGTGTGCAGGAGGAGCAGAGCACTTAGTATTGAATGCACCACCCCTTAATTTTATTTCAAGGAGACTTTTCACAATAAGTAAACAGTGGATTGTACTAATAGTCTGAGAAAGCAATTTTCAGAAGTATGCTTTAGTAGTTGAAATATCAGTGCTGTTTCAACTGTTTTATTTACCTTCTTCAAAAACCACTATGAATGTGACAAATCGCATGTTCTGCACTCCAAGCTTGTTTTATGTTCTGACACTTTCAATATATTGATTTTATTATTCATCATTACAAGAAGAAATAAGTTAGTTTTCTGAAAATTAGACAGTGGCCTCACATTTCTGGGAAACATTACTCATTAGAATCAGATGCCTGCCTCTAGTATCAAAAACATCTAATTTCTTATGAGAGCTTCACCTTTCAGTAGAAGACGTTATTTCTCTAAATGGGAGCCCAACTACCCCTTCTTTTTATTGTTTTGTTGAGAAATGTTAATAACAATATTTATTTTTCTAGTCACCTGTGGATATTAAGCACTCAATGTTACACTGAATAGTTATGCTATATGGAAGAAGTAGTGCTTAAAAAGTTCACTGAAGAATTAAGCAAAAAGGTTAAAGTAAAAAACATTCCATTCTTAATGCTTCTTATATTAAAAAATAATAACGTCAACCCTAAGCGAAAAAGTGGTGCAGTTTATATATCTCAGAGAGTAAAAAAGATAATAAAAGCATTTTGCATAATATATAGGCGGGGTTTTCCTAATTAGTGTCTCACACCTTATTAACAAATGAAAAGAATGATCTTTGATTTTTAAACTCTGATATGGACTTCGAGTGGGGATTTAACTGTTTCTAGACTTTTACATCATTTTCCCGTGCCTTTATTGCTCTCGGGTTTATTGATGGCCATCCAATGCTCCGCAATTAAACCAGATACATGTGACTGTATCTGGAGAATTTATTGAAGATTTTTTTTTTTTTTTAGCTGAAAACACCTTCTTTCCGATGTTTTGCTTCTTTCCCAAGAGTTAATCTAAATTTTCTTGGAGGTAAAACACCTTTCCCAGAGGGACTCGTTGACTCAGAGCAGCCGCGTACGCGGGAGCAGCTTGGCCACAGGGTGGAGCGGTCGGATCTCTGCAGGGAAAAATCCAAAAGCTGCCTGCCTGCCAGGATCCTCCAGCAGAGAGGGGCGCTGCAAGTCCTCTAAGTTCTCCTGGGAGCACCGATCTTTATGGTGATTTATGTACATACGTGCAACAGGGGTTGGAATGGCTTTTGCCCCCGCCCAGGTCTGGTAACAACATCTAATGGTGAAATTAATTAGCAGGGCGTTTCATTCAGGGCAGCAATTCCAGTTTGCCTCCTCGTATCCTTCACATGGAGGTGAAGGGGTTCTCATCCTCCTGATCACCCCTGGATGCATCAAATTCTTCACACAAATGCATTTCTGGTACCGATAGGGGCAGAGTGGTCTCCTCACCCTGTTCCCCCTACACAGCTCATGATGTGCTTTGCCTTCCTCCCGGCTCATCCTGGGCAGTGCTTGACTTGGACCACACGGAAGGGAAAGGCTAAGGACCAGCAGCAGATGCAGGAACTTCACTTAATAAATTGCTAATATATCCTCATTAACATAGAAGGCTTTCCAGAGTGGATATTAAGACAAAGGGCTTTTGGCATTTGTGCAGATTTAAGGGAACATCTGTGTTTGTCATGGCAGAAGATTCATTGTGTGATAATAAAAACAGAGCCTCAAAGGAAAATATTTTTACTCATAAAAAGTAAGACTTTTTATAAGAACTTTCACTCATGTTCTTTTTATAAGAACTTTCACTCATGCTCTTTTTGTGGTTTTTTTTTTTCCCCAGATGTCACCACTTTCATAGCTTTTTCTTTCCTATTGATAGATATGTTATCTATTTAAAAACAAGAACACATCCTGAAAGGACTAATTAAACCATAAAGCAATATTTTCAGTAGTTCCGTTCTCTTGTTCACCTTTATGTGCTTTGAAATACAATACAAATCTAAAGGTCTGCACAGGCTGAATTAAATAGCTTCCTATGTTGGAGTTGGTTTAGTTTAGCTCTTTGAGCACTTAAACCTGTTACCCAATTAAACAAATCAGTATTAGTTACAACTAAGATGACTTACAAGTTGTGAAGAGATTGTACTCATTTCAATAAACCTAAAAAAAAATATTTAATTATTTTGATATGTTTTCTGCATTTAGGTGTCACCTTAGAAATATTTTAAAATTAAGAATTAAATTTAAGATGTGCAGCGAAGAACTGCACATCCTAAAACCTTGAGAAGAATATATGGTGTTGTTTAAAAGTGTGAAAATTAAATACTGTAATGAGAACTTAATGATTATACCATAAGCAGAAAATACAAGAAAGAGGAGTGAAAAAAAAATCAGACTTAGTTTGTTGTGTAATAATAATGAAAAGCTAAATATTAATGATAGGTTGTGAGTCATAATTTTCTTATTAAGATTTAAACTGTTTTGCTTGAGCTGAGCCTTAGAGGCTGCTCATATGCATCTTCATAGCACATCTCAAATCTTAGATGGGTTAATTTAGCAAAGCCCATGCTGGCTATTAAAGAGCTTTCTCAAAACATTCCACCTACAGAGGAAATAAAATGTACCATGAGACCAGTGAACACAATAGATGAACTTACAAAAAACCAGCATGTGTTTAATGTGTGCTGGCAGGAAGGAGATCATTACCACAGTGACTAAGAAAGTCTCTTCACTGCTTTATGATTTGAGGCTTTTCTTGTAACTTTTGGCCTCCAACACTTGATGTCCATAACCTCAGTGCTAATTAATTCAGCAGCAGATAAAGGTATTTGCATGGTGAGATCCTGGGAAGAAAGGACTATTTGAAATATACATATCAAGATTTTGTTAGTGTTTACCTAATGTTTGTAAACTGCATTTTGTATTGTTTTTTAATGCTTTTGCACTGAGGGTAGCACCCATAAAAGTCTTCCAAATGCAAGCAACAAAAAAGTCCAAGATCCTCACTTTAAAAAATGGGTTAAGAAGGGATCCTCCCTTGAAGATGCGAGTGTTCCATGTGGTCTCCTAGGACCTGGGCTATGAGCAGTTAATGCAAAGGCTGTGGGGCTGACTTACCATCCACTGAAGGCAGGAGAAAAAAATATTATTTTATTCATCATTGCAGTGTTCCCACTGTTCAGCTGAATCCCATCAATTCAGAACACACAGAAGTTCCATAGCTGGGTCTTTTCCCTTTGAGACTGAAAAGCTATTATGAGAAAACTTGTTATGTTGAAAAACCGAGGGTGCTAATGGATTATTAAGTGTCTGGGTTAACCTTACTAGAGATGTTTTCATTGGGATAACTCAATTTAATATAGCATAATAGAATTTTCTAGTATATGTGAAAGTCCAAATGGTGATGTGTAAAAGCAAAGATGAAAAGTCCCTCTGAGAAATCTGTTTGAAAGCTGATTATTTGAAATCGCTGTAACCTTATAACTGCTTGTTCTAGTGATGAGATAATGATATAATTTAGATGTGGGAGGCTTAGTGATGTATGTTTCATTTAGATTCTTTCTAATAGGTGACATTTGTTGAAAGCTGACTCTTGAACTGTGCTGCATGCCTTTGCTATCTATCTCCCTTGGAGCTGTTGGAGAATGTAATTGCATTTTGCTTCATTTCCTGTATAATTTATGTGAAAATCCCTCAGTGGTAGGAAAGTACAAAGTCCAGATAATGAGTACGTGACGATGTATAAGATTTAGGATGGTTGTTTCTAGGCTGCAGCTTGAACTGCCTGTGACTCAGGCACTTTCAAGGTCATTTGATATTTAGTAAGCTCAGGCAGCACAGTGCTTCTTAGACTGTATAAAATTAATAACATGTTCCCTACTTGTAATAAACATCAATCTGAATATCATTCTTTTTAGCTGTAGAGGTGTGTCATTGGGGTAGGGTAAGAAGAAATGACCAATTTTATTGCATTGAGTAATTGCAGTATTTATAGCACACTGTGTGAAGAATATTTAAAGTGATTTTCTGCAAGGGTGTAATATTTTGAAGTTTCCAAATCTTTACTTTTTTGTTCTGTTACACTTTCAGAGTTTCTCCTTCATAGTTTCTTGATCTATTTTCTTTTACTAATGTGTTAGGTGCTGAATTCAGGTGATCATGTAACCACAGTCTGGTAGCCCCAGCCTGTCCCAAGCACAGTGTTGATGCAATATCCTGGAGAGCAAGAGGAATAAGCTCTTCTCTTTGCAGACAGTAATTTGAGGAACTGCATTTGTGGTCTTTTCTTGGACAAATGATGATTACTGTTTGCTAATGAGTTAAGTACTGTGTACCTAAACAACCTCCTAGGTTGTAAGAATTACTAACATTCCTTATGCAATGAATTAAGCTCATCTAAATTTCCTTGCACATTTTTTATGAGCATCTCCTTTGTGAAGATGTTTGTCAATAAATGTAGGTGAACTAATCTTACTATTCCAATGCCAAAGCCTTTAAAATTAGGGTGGGATTTTAGCCTGGGAAATTGAATGGATGTTGCAAAACCCAAGGAAACCAGAAATAGATTTTTATGGATGTCTGCTCCAGAAACATCCCATCTCTTCCAGGCTTTTGACTAGCAAGGTTGTCCCAGATATCATCACTCTGGAAAGTCCTGGCTATTCAGTTACTTTCTGCCATTGTCAGTTCCTGGAATTCTTCCTCTCCTCATCTAAAATGAGAAATTTCTTTTTTTTTTTTTTTTTAATTAATTTATTAAATAGTCTAAAATTATCTTCTTCATTTTCACTGACTCCTAGGTCTGGCTTGTAACGACTCATGTAAGTCTGGAAAATAATTTGGTTACAGTGCTTTCAGAAAGGTCTCTGGTGAAATGCACACATCTGTGGGATGCACGTCAGACTGCTGGCAAAGAAAATGCTGATTTCATCATTAGGCAAAGAAAATACTGATTTCCTCATAGCAGAAGAAGCTGCAGCTTATGTATTCTTGAAAAGTCAGTTTTCTGATGGTGTCTAATTACTTTTTTGCCACCGGAAAGTAGAGAGCTACAAGTCCCAGGGACAGTGAGCCAGGCAGGCAAGGGCAGGGCTGCAAGCTCTGCTGAACTGGCTGTAAAAGCTTTAATGCCTGTTCTGCTCCTCCATGGGTGTTTGTCTTGGCATGGGGCTGTTTCTGTTTGTCTTCATCTCCTTTGCTTCCCTTGGTTTTCTTCCTTAGCCTCTGTCTTAGCACTGGTCTCTAAAATGCTCCTGAAAATTTTCTGATTTCAATATATTCTCTTTGGAGTTGTACTCTTACAGAAATGTGTATTTTAATAGTCATGAAACTCATCCAAGAATAAAAATAGTAATCTTATGATGCTGTAACATCAGTTAACTGCACAGGAGGAGCTTTTTAAATGGAGGGGGTTTTTTTATGTGGGATGTGAATTCACAAAGAAAATTGAACTACAGTGGGAGCATTCCCCTTGATCCAAGTGTGGTAAATGTTAGCAAGAGTTATGAACATGCTGAAATTGAAGAGCAGAACCTACTGTATGAAATTAGACTGTCCAAACAATCTTAGGACGAGAGAATGATTTACCAGAGCTCAGTAGACCAATTTTATTCTCAGTAAGTGAACGATGGCTTTGGCACTGTTACCTGGAAATCCCATAAGTGCTCTTATGTCCAGCTGCATATCTGTGTTACCTCTGGGGACTAAACAGGTGAATTGAGATTGCAATTTGAGAATTAAATGTCTGTCTTTGAACTCTGAGGTGTCTTTTGATCTTAGTTCTTTCAGCTCTACAAGTAAAGGTCCTCCAGCTATGAGGAACTTCAATGTTTTCACACAAACCTGGATGCTCTACAGCATCATTAGCTGTCACTGGAGTCTGTGAATGTTTTCAGCACTACTGATAATTAGTCCACTTAAAGATACACAAGCTGTCTTGGTCAGTGTCTCCAAATGCTTTCCCCCCCTTTGTTTTCTGTACTTAAGGATGTGAGGGATAATATTCTCTTTTTCTTACAAAGATGACTAGAAAACTTGTCCCTTTCTTAATTTTTTTACCTTGAAATTGAGATCAGCGGTGTTCTGAATCTCCCAAGCAAGGAGATTTTGAGAAGTCCTGAGTTCAACTGCAGTGCTGGAATGATGGTAAAATTTAAACTCTACCTCTATGGGAATAGAGCATATGGGAAAGAATAAAGCCTACTGTTTCCTTGAATTGTCAGTAAGCAGAATTCACCAGCCCAGCTCTTTCCTGGGTAAGTGTTTGAACATGCAAAATGATCCTGTGGATCAAATATGAGTCTTCCTATTACACACAGAGAGCTGAAAGTTTTGCAGTAAAAGGCTAATGTCCTGTTTTACATCCAGTTAATAGCAACTGAAATCAAATCTATAACCCCTGTAGTATTCACTCAGACTAAAACAAACCCAAGCAGGTTTCTGGATTCAATAGAGCATATTGAAATGGGCAGCTGGGTGCTCTGGTTGCTGAACTGCTGGCTGAGTTGAAAAGCAAAACCAAAACCCTCTTTGTGATCTGAGTTAACACTTGAATTCTTTAGAGGCTGTTGCAGGGATCATGGACAACAGAGAATATTGCCAACTTCAGGGCTAAGTCCTCGAAGCCTGCTTTCCATTTTCCCTGCATCCTTCTGTCAGATGGGCTTGGAATTCATAAGTCTCTTGCTGCTCATTGTGCTTTTAGTGTTTGGTAGTAACTTCACATGATGTATGTGCCTCCAGCACTGGCACTATTAGAGCTGTATAAATGTCAGCTTTAAATTGTCCCTTTGTTTTTTTAGACTCTCAGCTTTATTCTAACAAAGGGGAACAAAATTTGTCAGCCTCATTGACACATTATACACTAGCCAATTAAATCCATGTAAATCAGTAATGTTAGTGTTTTAATGGGTTTGGTAGTGCTGTAACACCATGACATTAAAGGATACTGCTTTATTTGTGAAATAGTCATCTCTAGGAACTATAGATGATGTTAGATTTTAATCTCTCCACTATGGTTCCTTCAGCTGAAAAGCAGGACATTTAAAATCTCAAGGAAAACTGAGGCAGGAATGGAATGGTAGTACAGAAGGAGAGATATCTGTGTTTCTCTCCTGCAGATTTTGGAGATCTAGCTTATGTCTTCTGGGGAATTCAGACTGTTACTGTGTCAAAACCTGCCTTTTGGGACATTTGGGTGAGTGTTTATCTGCAACATGAGATTAACATTTATGCACATAGCTGGAATAAGCAAGGAGCTGATGGACTGTGGTAGAGTGGCCTGAGCAGAGGGGCACTTGTCCTCATGAGCTCAGGCAGCAGAACCTGCCCCCAGTGCTGTGCCACTGGCTGTGATGCAAAGGAAAATAACTACAGCCAAGGAAGGACAGTTGAACTAACATATTCCTGCTTTTAAATTATATAATTGAAAATGTATCTTGTGACATGTCAAAAAAAGTGGTGATGTGGGTGTGTTTGCAGTTCTCTGAGCATCAAAGCTTTAAAGGGTGTTCCTGGCATCCAGAATAGTTCTTTTGTTTTTCCAGCTAGGAAGAAGTGATAAGACTTTTAGAGGAGATGTGCTTCTGGGCTGATATCTTTTCCTTTTAGCTGTTTGCTTTCACTTGATGAATGGTCTGACAGGGAGAGGAGAGTGGGATGTTTTCTTTGTCCTGTAAACTGGAAGCCAAATAGGAAAGCCATTCAGAGGTTTGTGGATTTAGGAATGGTACAGGAAGACTGAGATGTCAAAGCTCTAACAGCCTTTGTTTTACAGACTTCAGACGAAAAAAAAAAACAAACCAAAAAACCCAGAACAGAAAAAAGTAAATTTTTCTGTGATCCATCCATGATAAGCTGAAAACTGGAGTCCAAAGGCTTTAGTCTCTATTGGTGCTAAAGGAGGTGGGTGCAGGAGATGCTCAGATTGAAGGTGGGACTAGAGAGTTCAGTTCACCGAAAAAGCCCCACATAGTAAGTGAGTTTTAGCAGGCTTTAATAGTCATTCATGACACATTCTGTGGTGCAGAATACAGCTGAACTCTGAATAGGGGCATTTGTTTACCATTCTGATTTGTGCTAATGGAACTCCCAGATTTCTAGGGAAGATTCACCCAGCTAGCAATCTCTAGGCTTTATTGTAAGATACATTTTGGAAATGCAGAATCATATTTATCTGGTCATCTCAGAAATTCAGTGAATTACACCAAATGGATTTACTCTTGCAATACTGTAACAAAAGATAAGGCTTGTGACCACTTAACCCTTTAGTTATTTAACTAAATAAGTCTAGGACAATAGACGGTAAAAAAGTGAAAAGTCTCACCTAGTTGCAATATTTCAGATTAATTCAGGATGGAGAGAAAAAGTGGCCTGTGCTATTCTCTACAGGAAATTTAGAAGCAAGAACTAAATGTTCTTTTTGTGAGACACTGCAAACAAAAGTTAACTACAACAGACCATTGATTTATGCAATCAAAATTGTTGCTGCACTGTGTACAGAACTATTAAGGAGAGAAAATACCAAGTTAGGAACAAGTAAAAACTCTCTGCAAACTCTTCCTTTCACTCCCACTTTTTGAGCATCAAATTATGGTTGCAGGAACTATTAATATCTAGTATTTTTTTCTCTTTTGCTGTGTTTTGATAATAGCACCAGAATATCTGTAACCTCTGTGATGGAGAAAAGCCCTAAAAATTCACTTCCCTTGCCCCAGCAGAACCTGGAGCAGTTTATTCTATCCTGGCAACCAAGCCCAGCATCACAGAGATGCTGACAGAGAGGTTGTGTTGGTGCTGACCATAGAAAGGGTGTCAGGGGACTCTCTACCACTAAAACTGGAAGCCCTGTGGGAGAATGCCATTGCATGTTTGTCTGTTGCTGAAGTCCAAAACACAAACCATCATGCTTTTCCTGAGCAAGAAGCTCCTGTCAAGCACAGGAAGCAGAAATGTCAACCGCACCTATAGAGTGTTTGTTGGCAACACCACCCAGAGCAGGCCAGTGCAGTGAGCTGGGTGGCACTCAGAGGGACGTCCCTCATCCACAACGAGGCAAATTTGGCTGTGAATGAAGGGTTGAAGCTTTGAAATTTGCTTCTCACCTTGATCTGGCCTTCGAGGGGCAGTGGTGGGGCTGCCGTGTGCTGTGGCTTTAAGGCACTGCCAGGCAGCAGCAGTTTCTCCAGGCTGGAGCACCAGGCAGTGATCCTCTGCTCCACAGGGCTCGCAGCACTCGCTGCTCTCTGCTTAATAACATTTGGCTGCTGCTGAGACGCCTGAGCAGCGAGCTCCAAGCTGCCTGCCAGCCCTGCAGGGTCCCACCTGCCACCATGGCAGCAGCACAGGGCTCCCCTGCCCTCAGAGCTGCCAAGTCCTGCAAGAAGCAGCGCACGGTGAAGCGGCAGACTGGCATCTACACCTACCAGGAGCCTCCCCACAGGTAAGGGATCTACCCTCTCCTCGAGGGCCAGTCTGCTTTGTCTAGCACACAGGTGGGATCTTGTCTTTTCACTTTCATGCAGACAGAGTGTGTATCAGACTGGGGAAGGTAGTCTGGTTTGAGTAACAGTATGGTAGCATGGAAATGAGTATGAGAAAAATCCTTCTCTGTATTTTAAGATGTATTTCAAACATCTTTGTGGGTTTTTTTTTATTTTGTCAAAGTCACATTTCATACTGAAACATAAACACGGTACAGAAAGCAAAGTAACTCCAAAGAGTTCAGGGTATAGCATGGTACAAAGGCTCTTTTTCTTCTCCTGTGTAATTATAAATTTCCCTTGAATATCACCTGTGACTGAAGGGACAGGACTGCGGACTTACAGATTAGTGTTCTGATGAAGTATGTCCTCCATATATTCTTCCATGGCATGGTTTAGGTTATGATTTATTTCTGTGTGATTAAAAGGCTGCCTTTTCAGCAAAATTGCAGGGAACTTTCCCAGCAAGTACATAGCAATACAACTGGGAAACTTCTTGGCTGGTGGCTGCCGCAGTACTTCAGATCCCTTTGTGTCATTCAGGGAGAAACAGTCACCACAGGTTTTCAGACCTAAGCCTCTGTAAGAATGGATATTGCTGCTGTTTCATAGACCAACAGGAAATTGAAAGAGCTGTAGCTTAGCAAATGAGGTGCCAGCATCAAAAAAGATGATTTAATAATCATCTACAGAAATCTGCATCAAAGCACAGGAATCTTTTCACAGGGACAAGTAATTCTTGGTATGTGCGGTCCCAAACCCCTGTGCCCCTCAGCAGAGAATAGGAACAGACAGTGACCATGACTGAGTCAACTTCTGCCCTCATTCTAAAAATAAAATATTTTATCATTATTGAAATAAAAATAGTGGGTATGATTCTAAAATGAATGTTATCTGCTCTTTCTGGAAATGTTTAGACAGCACATTGTTCCAGAAAAATATACAGGCAGTCTTGCTAGCATGATGTACAAGCAGAATGGCTGGAAATGCTTGGATGAGAAAAACTGGGATTCATGGTCTGGAGTGGGGATAATTTATGACTGACCAGCAAGTGGTGGGGAAGGAAAGAGGTATGTCCTGGAGATGTAGAAACCATCCAAATTATTAATCAACTTTAAAACAAGAAGGTGTTGTGAGTTCCCTCGCTCCCTGTTCTTACAATGCTCCAAGAGCTGGATCCTGTGCAAATCAATGCTTTGCTGGGAATCTTACAGGAATAACTTGTCTCCTTTTTGCTCTTGTGGGGTGTGTGCTGGGCTGCCAGCAACTCGGATGACGACGCTGGTGAAGAGAAGGCTGAGAGCCATGACCCAGAGCAGGTCTTTCAGAACATCCAGTACCAGAAGGAGATTATGTCCAACATCCGCTGCCGGCCGTGGCCGATGAGGCAGAAGCTGAGGGCACTCAGGTAAAGGTGCCTGCACAGAGGTTTTCAGGCTCACTGACTGTGACAGTGCTTCCAGCCTCGGGAGTGTTTCAGTGTAACATGGGAGGGTTTGAGCACGGGAATGATTTAGAGCTGCTAGGAAAGTGTCCCATGAGGATGCTCTGGGAAGATCTGAGGGCTGGCTGAAGGCAGCAGCCTCTGGGTGGACAGTCTGTAAGTGAAGTTGTCTCTGGTGCATGCCTGTGTCTCTCTTTAGAAAGCCACAGCACAAAAGAGAGCAAGAAATCATGCTTTGGCTATTAACTGCTAAAAGAGACTGTCAGCTATTCACTGGTCTCAAGGAAGGCTGTTGGTAATGCTCCATAATATGCTTTTAAGTTAAATTGTTTCACTGTGTCCCAAAAAGGAGAACCAGCCTGCCTTTTTTAAGGTAATTACATGGTATGATGACAGAAGCTGGTCATAGCTTCAGGCAACATACTGTAAATGCAGTAAATACTGGACACTTGTAAGTTTAAAAAGTATGGTCAGTGTAGTAAAAATGTGTTTCACGGTCTAGGATTTCAATTATTATAATTCCAGATTTCCAATGAAAGTGCATGTGACTAACTCTTCAGTCCACCTGTCTAAACTGTGTCAGGTCTTTCACCTCATGATCTGTGTGATGCTTAGGGTTTTTTTTGCCCTTTTCATCTGGCATTTTCTCACAAAACCCTGTATGGTGCTCAGATGGCAATGTAGCCATGAGGAATCCCTACCCAACCAAGAACCCTTGTGTCATCTGGGAAACAAAGAGAGGTTTTTCTCTCCTAGGCAGAGCCTGTGACTTCCTGTTTTCCTGTTCCTTTTGATCAGATCTTGGTCACAATCCACCTTCTGCTGAGGTCAAAGACTGTATGACCAGATGAACATGCACCTCTTTGCATCTCACAAGATAGCTACTCCATGCCTGCAGAAGAGATGTCACTATCCACAGAAAATTACCAGACTGTAAAGGGGATCTTGCTATTTTACTCATTTGGGTTGTACCATTTTAAAAGAAAGACTTTGAAACAAAAGGACAGAGAAATAAATTAGAGGAACAGAAAACTCTCCCTGCTGTCAAACTCTTGAATGCCAAGTTCTCTCAGACAAAAGTCTGAGTGGTTTTAAAGTATCAGTAAAAAGCTCAATAGTCAGAGAAAAAATGCATTGCCTGGGTTAGGGGCTGATGGTGGGACAGCCCAAGGCTGTATTTCAGAGCATTGGACCCGTCTGGTGGATGCTGCCTGTGCAGAACAGGAGATGTGAGCAATGGGGTCCTGCAGAGACTGAACTCCCCCTGTTGCGCAGGCAGGCGAAGGAGATCGTGCTGAAGTACGAAGGGAGGCTCACGAGAACCAGGGGTTACCAGGCTGCTGGGGCAGAGGTATGGCTGCTTTCTCTCAAATCTCTGAAATTTCTTGTTCCCACCAATAGCCACTTGCAGTTCTGATTCAGAGAAGTGTGTGTTTGCTATGCACTCCTAATATTTCAGCTCAGGACTGTAGAGAGAGAAAAAAGCAGTTAAAAGCTTATTTATTTTTTTTTCTTCTTTTTTTTTTTTCCCATTGTAATTTTAGTAATTACATTTTTGCAGACTAATTTCATGTGTTGAGGGAAGAATATCTCTCCTCTAGTGACAAATATCCTTCTGTTAATGCAGTATAAGCTTTCTTTTCAGACAGCCTACAAATATTGATGCCTGTTAGAGGGGGTGATGAGAATGGGATAACAACAAACATGATGCAATATCCTCTGAAGAGCTATTTCAACAAACTGGGGCCACAGTTCAATAGATTAGTATGAAAAATGTGTCTAGCTTTTAGTTTGGAAGACAATCCTACAATAGCTTATGTTAAATACATTATTAAAGAAGGGGTTTTGCTTGCATTATACTCAGAGAATTTGAATCAAATCTTAGCAAATCTATTTACACCACTGAAAATAGACACAGGCCTGAGTTTCTGGAAATTTATAATATGCAGGAAATTGTATTTAATAAGCAACCAAGAGAAGACTTTACTCATCTAAGCAGTCAAGAATATTTTTGTCGTCATACCAAGTAGACATTTAATTACTAATTTATCTTAATTCAAAAAGGCAGGGTTAGGCCAATAGAACACCGTGCATTTTATTCATGAGAGCAAGTGAAGAGCTGCACATGTATCTGGTGCTCTGAGATGCTGGCCCCCAGAAGCACTTTCCAATGTAGAAAGAGTAAGTTTGCCTTGTTCTGCCTTTGCATGTGTGGCAAATGCAGTGGAAGTAAAAGTGCTGTTAAAATAAACACTATTTTTTGCCTTTGATATGAGTGGAACTAGGACTTTAGTTAGGAAGAGAAGTGCTACATCAGAATGTCAGTAAATCAGAGACTGGGCTCAGTGCTTGTTCATATAATTCTTCCTATACAAACCCAAAAGCTTTTATCTTAGAGTTCACACTGAATAAAAGTTTGTGTCTATTCTAATTGCCTCTGTTGTATTTCCTTGAGGACATTCAGCACAGGGGTGTAATTCAGCAGTTAATTAGTACCACTCATTATGTGTAGGGGATCTGTATTCTTTTATCCTAGCACAAATTAGGGGCTATAGCCTTTACATTCGGGCTAAATTCAGCAACAGCAACAGAATGAGCTGCCTTTTTTTGGTGTGGGTTTTTTTTTGTTTTGTTTTGTTTTTTTTTGGTTGGGTTTTTTTTCAACTGGAAGAGATTTTTTTTCCCCACATACATTCTTATAAAATAGCACGGTGACCAAGGAGATAAAAATTTTAGCACAACAAAACAAGCACTACATCATCAAAATTAAGAACTCAGTGGTTTAACATGCTAAGAACAAAATGCAGCCACTAGGTGTATATGTATTTACATAAGTTTTTCAAATTTGCAAAATATATAGTGTTCAGGATTGGACAGTCCACTCATAGTATTATTTACGAAAATTGAAGTTAAAATACATTTTTACAATCTTGACACTGAAAGCAATTTTTTTTTTCAATTCAATTGTTTTACACTTTCTTTGTAGCTGTTTTTTGGAGTTTTTTCCCCAGTTAAAGCCAGATGCCCATACTGGGGCTTCTAAGACTGTAAATTGCCCATTCAACTACCTAGTAGGGAGGAGAAGAGATGATAGCTATCAAATGATAATTTTAGTAAATTTTTCTTCCCTGTGGACAGCTTGTTATTCTTTATAAATTTGTAGTGCAGCTGGCACAAGGTGCTTGAGTCCTTTCTCAGCCCTGTGAACCCTGTACTGTAAATTGCAATCCCAGAAATTTCCATGCAGTTCCCAGCATCTAAATTTCTTTAATTAAAATACTTCCACTTCATGCAATGAAATGTCCATATAATCATAAATATTAATTAACTTTGGCCAAAGAGACTGTTTATATTTTCAGTAATTAAAATTTTATTTACTCTTAAATTTTAGGAGATTAACTTATGTGATAAATATAGACACTGATTTTTAAAATGCCTAAAATATATAAGAGATTTTAATATCTAACTGTGCTAAAAATACTTTAATGCCTGGAATACAATTTTTTTTTCTGCAGGTGTTGGCTACAATACATAAAACTGAGAATATAGTTAAATTTGCTGCTGTTGAATAAAAAAGTGTATTTTTCCTCTCAGAGAATTT
Organism: Anomalospiza imberbis; assembly: GCF_031753505.1. NCBI lineage: Eukaryota > Metazoa > Chordata > Aves > Passeriformes > Viduidae > Anomalospiza > Anomalospiza imberbis. Next base: position 8,823,127 of record NC_089693.1, on the reverse strand, counting down.
CCTTTGAAGTACTATGCTCCTAGTAAGACCTTAATCACCAATGTTTATAACAATTCTTGTGATAAAAGATAAGACATGAGCAAAATACTCAGCACTTCATTTTTAAATTTTTTTTTTCATGTGAAGAAGTGTCATATTTTTCTTCTTTTTTCTCAGCTTTGGAAGAAGTTTATTCGACTTGCATACAATTTTGTGGTAATCTTTATTCCTTGGGAAATGAGAATAAAGAAAATCGAGAGTAAGTACAAAGATGTAATGGTATTAGTAAAGCACTTGTTAAAATGCTGAGTCTTATGGTATATTCTTTTAAATGTACTGAATTAAATCATATTTGAGAAGGAGTTAAATGCATATTTTCAGCAGTGAATTCTTTATTTAAAAACTTGCTTTTTCATCTTTTCCTGGTGCCTCAGCTCTCATTGATAGTCTTAGTTGGGGAGTAACTTTCAAAAATGTCTATTTTGTCCCTTTGGGATTCTGAAAATGAAAAAATTCTCTAGTTTGCTGAATGCCCTCCATAAGAGAGGTTTTTCTTTTTGGCCCATTATTCAAACACTTAATGGGTAAGTGATGCAATCTTTTATAGACTGTGCAGGTCACATAATGGTTTTTTGTGGTTTAAGGTCATTTTGGGTCTGGAGTTGCCTCTTACTTCATCTTCCTGAGATGGCTGTTTGGAATCAATATTGTCCTTACCATAATGACAGGAGCATTTGTAGTCCTACCAGAGGTAAGAAAACACTGTTGATATTTACAGAGAAGCACTTACTGTTGAACTTTCCTTTCTCAATGGAATAAACACCACAATTTAAGTCATGCATAAGTTTGAAATGTACACTGTAAAATGAATTATTTAAAATAAATTCCCCTATTAAGAGGTTTTTCTCTGCCAAAGGATAACAGACTTTTTCTATTAGCATTTCAGTTAGTATTTTGTCAACATGGTACTAATGTTTTTAGAGAATATGTTTTTATTTGATTACTAAAATAAAAAAGCCATTCTTAAAAGATGTAGTGGGTGTTGAGTACACTTAAGTCCTATTAGTGTCATTTACACTAATGAGAAGTGTAAATGACACTAAGAAAAACAAAACATCCCTCTCCAGACTCTGGATTATTGTCCATTAGAAAGCATTTCCTACAAGTTCTGAACAGCCATAACTTTGTTTAGTTCTTGCATATGAGTAAGGCAATTTGTGAACTTTGTTAAATTATTCACACATATTATTTTGCCTCACCTACCCTGTGCTTTAATAGTGTTATCAGAAAACATGGGAATACCTGATTTTATTCTCACTGCACAAAATAAAAAAATAAACATACCTCAAACAAATAAAAAGTAAACTGGAAAAAAATAGATATTCACATTCATCTTTTACTTTTTAAGGAAAAGTAATTTTAATCCTGAACTATCATTTTGAGATCAAACACTGCCCCATTTAATTTAAAAATGCTCACATTGAAAGCATGGCTTTTAAAGCTGGCACAGTGCTGACAGAGTACTTGCTACCCTGAGAGTACCACATATGTGGGCAGCTCCTGATGGGCTCCCCTGGCAGCCCTGGCTCAGATAGGCTCATGAAGCTCCTGAGACCTCCTCTCTCTTCCCCATCTCCTGAGACCTCCTCTCTCTTCCCCATCTCCTGAGACCTCCTCTCTCTTCCCCATCTCCTGAGACCTCCTCTCTCTTCCCCATCTCCTGAGACCTCCTCTCTCTTCCCCATCTCCTGAGACCTCCTCTCTCTCCCACAGCTCCTGGCCGGGGCCCCGTTTGGCAGCACGGTCAGCAAGACCATTCCCAAGGAGCACATTGCATCTGCTCAAGACCTGGACACCATCTGGTCCCTAGGGGCAAGACTCAAACCACTCCTTGTTATTTTGCTGTCACTGTTCTGTTGTAATTGTTGGTTACTGCTCTTACTGACAGGCTCTGGTCTTTGCAGGGCTACCTCCAGTACTCTGTTCTGTTTTATGGCTATTATGGTCGGGACAGGAAGATTGGGAAAGCTGGATACCGGCTGCCTCTTGCCTACTTCCTTGTTGGAATGGCTGTGTTTGCTTACAGCTTCATCATTCTTCTAAAAAAGTAAGACTGCCCATTTACTGCTGTTCATAAACTTGTGCATTCAGGCAATCAGCAATGGAATTTACTCCTCTTCGTGTTTATTCTGTGTAGTTCTATTAACATGCTCACCTCTGCTAGTATCATGGAGGCAGACTGAGTTCAACTCTAGATTGCCCTTTATCTTGCTGTAGTCCTCACTCCCTGCTCCATTGCCCAGCCTTGAAAAGGAGGGCAGCACAGATCATCTGCAGGCTTTGTCTTGGTGCAGTTTAAGGCCCGACACCCACGGAAGTCCTTTCCCCTCTTTTCTGTAATAAATATTGCTAATACAGAAATTTATATTTGAAGCGTGATGCTTTCAGCATTATTAATATTCCCCTCTATTGAAATACAAATATAAAAGTGCCATCCTAGATGTAAAATCATTTGCATTGCTTTAGTGGGTACGTGGCATCCCATTGGAATGTAAGCTTGATTTCTTTGCTGGGGAAGAGAAGGAGTAGGAGTTACTTAGCAGAGAGAGCAAGACTGCCTGAGCTGACCATAAATCCAGGGAGGTGCAATGCTTGGAGAAGGGGCAAGGTCACTCTATCCTCTCCTGATTTGCTTTCTCTTCCCTTCTGGATACCTATTCATCTGGCACAGTGCAGTCCAGGGATGATTTCAGTGCTGTCTGTAATAGCTCTCAGTATTAAGGTCAAACCTTCCCTTTTCATTTATTTTTAATCTACCTGCTGGTTTGTGCCAAGGGTCACTGGTATATTTGACACTGATCTACACATCTGCAATTTCTAGACATGATCAGCTTTTCTTCTGACTTAGCTCAGTGATCCTTTGCTTAGCTGGGTACAGCTCCCCTTTAATGTTGTCCTTTCAGATGCCCTTTCTTTCACAAGCTATTAATCTTCATTTCATTTCCTATGTTTTGCAATATTCTGCCACCTTGCTCACCTGACATGAGTAGGAGGGGTTTTCTTTCTTTTCCCCAAGGTCTGTAAAATGGCCCTGGGTTTCTATTTGACAATTATATATATTTTGAGGTTTAAAACAGTACAGCAAACAAACAGACCTTGTGCACAATCACTAGTTATGCCAAACTAGATTTAATTCCTGTAACAGTGATCTTAGTGATTATATATTTCAGCTGGATCCTAACTAGAGGTTGTAAAACTGAAATAGGTGTAAGCCCACAGTTAGTAAGATTTATTTGCTTTATTTGTCAGTTGTAAAGACTGTAAATATTGAAATGCCCGTCCACAGTGAGTCATTTCTCTCTAGATGTAAAGTCAAGTTCACGAGCTGCACCTCATCCTGTTTTATGTTCTTCAGAAAGCTGCCAACAGTGATACTAATTTCTGCAACCTTTGGTAGCTCTAAATGTATAAACATCTGAAAACCATGAACCAAACCAGTGACTTCCTTCATTGCCATCTTCACACACCAGAAGCAGTTAAATACCTGTTATTTTTTTACAGAATGGCAAAGAACTCAAGAATGAGTTTAGCAAGTGCCTCTGATGAAAATTACACTTTCTGCTGGAGACTGTTCTGTGCTTGGGACTATTTGATAGGAAACCCTGAGGCTGCAGAGAGCAAAGCTGCTGCCATAGTCAACAGCATCAGGGTGAGCAACTGACCTTTGAATAATTTCAAGTTGATTTACTTGTTAAACTGTAAGCCATGTAAGTTCTTCCACTCATGCCCTTGCACTTCCTATTGTTTTTTTGTATTTATTTGCATATCTCTTTGCCTAGGGGAGGGCTAGTATCACATCTGTGTGGTATTAGAGACACATAATATTTGCTGCCATCCCAGCAAGGCCATTGTGTCCTTCCTTGGAAGAGTTTTATTTAATGTGCCTGTATGTGTGACAAGAAGTTAGATAACCAGAAACAAATCTGCTAGTGATGAAATTTCATTAAGTGTTGGAATCAAATTCATGTTAACAATTGATCTGGCAGAAAAATAAACAAATCTGTACATTTATAGAATGTATAATTGTTTTTATGCAAAGAAAGAGTTTTATGCCTCAAGGCATCCATGTACAACAGCTCATATTTTACAAGATGATTTTTTACATGATAATAAGTTTTATATCTCTTTATTTCGTTTATAACTTTCTGCACACAATTAATTGTTCTTTCTTCTTTATTTTATCAGTTATTAATCAGGCTCCCCAGGGAAGTGGCCATGGCATCAAGCCTATTGGAGTCCAAGGAGCATCTGGATGATGCTTTTAGTGAAATGGTTTAGTTTTAAGTATTCCTCTAAGTATTAGGAAGTTGGACTCAATGGTCTTTATGGGTCCTCTCCTACTTGAGATATTATATGATTCTATAGTTTATTTCATATCTCCATAACAAATGGAGGGACATTTTACAGGTCTCTCAATATTAGAAAACTGTTAAAAATATAGATGTTTAGCATCTAGAATTTAAGAGCATATGTGCTTTTATCAAAATGAATTTATTAACCAAATTTGGTGTATTCTCATTATCATTACACAAAAATTACTTCAAACTGTGCCAAGAGCAAAATAATAAGTTATGTTATTTAGTTATTTCAATAAATGAAGATAACCTTTGACAGTACTGTATTATATTATTGACACCCAGATTTTAAAGGCACATTCTGCCAAAAAATCTGGAAGCGTAACCCTCATTTTGTATCTCCTTGAACATGCATGGCTGAAAGTGCCCGAGAATCTGATTACTGTGTATTTGTTTCTCAGAAATCTCCATCACTTTTTAATATAACATATCAGTGCTACAAATCAATGAGGACAGTGGTATTTATCTGTTTGCACCTCCAGGATGTGATGTTTTTTTTATTAGTATACTTTAATTTCTGTGAAAGATATGTGTATTATTTTTGCTGAACATTATTAAAATGGTAATGCTGTGTTTCTTTCAAGGAAGCTATATTGGAAGAACAGGAAAAGAAGAAAAGCAAAAACTTGTATGTATATGAGATAAGAGATACTTTTCAAGGCACTGTTTCAATGCAGATATCAGTGCTGATCTGCTTGTCTTGTACTTCCAAACCCTGTTAGAAATGACCCTGGTGCCGTAAGACAACCTGCTGTATTGGTTATATCTTCCTTTTTTCCCTAGGGCAGTGACCATAAGCTTAAGAATTATTGCAAACATCCTCGTGCTTCTGTCCCTTGCGGGAAGTATTTACATCATCTACTTTGTTGTGGATCGATCCCAAAGGTTAGAGCGCACCAAAAAGGAATTGACTCTTTGGGAAAAAAATGAGGTACTGTCTTTATGCCACCTGTGTTAGAAGCAGGATGGTTGTCTGGTGGCTTTCTGTAGCACTATAGTGCACAGAGGTGTAAATAGCAAGAGATGAGCCAGGAGAAATGAGGAATTAGTGGGCAGACCTGGGTCTGCCTTGGTGCACTTGCTCGCTCAGCTCTGCAGCCAGGTGTTAGTGCAGCTGAACTGGGTAGAGTGGGGTGCAGGTGCTCATTTCACAGACAATGCAGTTCTAGCAGGTCCCTATTTTGTGAGCACAAAGCTTAATCTCTCCTGTCACTTGTAAATCTACTTTTACACCCAGGTCTGAGCTGAGCAAACATGGGGCTGATGGACTAGAAAGGAACTGACTTTGATAACAGTGACTGATTCAGTATCAGGGGATACTGAAAGTTCTGTGACTATTTCATTCTGTGACTGTTTCATTCAGAGGAATGAGCGAGAGTAGAAAGTGAATAGTCATGAAGAAGCCACTCACCCATTCCAGAGGAAGATGCTAGCACCATATTTCCTACATGATAACTTTTAATTTCAATTATTAAAGTAGAACTTTGAAGCTACAATATCTGGAGTAAGGATTCCTGAGTGGTATTCCAAATCTATAATTTTTGATCATAACTACTGTTATTACTAATGTCAATAATAACTTTTTTAAGCATCTCCTCCAAGAAAAGCAATCACCAAAGCATGTGCCTGAGCAGTATTTCAATCAGCCCAAGATTCCACAGAAGACCTTCATCAAACACTGCATGTTTCTGATCCACAGGTCAGTGTAGTTGTGTCACTGATCACAATGATTGCACCCTCTGCTTTTGAACTTGTGGCAGCTCTGGAGATGTATCATCCAAGGACCACTCTTCGCTTCCAGCTTGCCAGGTATGGGCATTATTCAGTGTAAAAAATAGGTGGAGAGAAAAGGAGGAAAGAAGTGTGTTCTGGTTCATGTTTTAGTACAGCCAAACCAGAGAACGTATGAGAAGTCAATGGTTACCAGTGCTGGTAATCCATATTTTATTCTCTTTTCAGGGTTCTTGTCCTATACCTGGGAAATCTCTACAGTTTAATCATTGCCCTCCTGGATAAAGTGGACAGTATGAGTGTCACTGTAAGTTTAACTTGGTGTTTTCTGATGTGTAAAGCTAGTAGACTTCATAGAAGAATTCTGTTTATTGTGAAGTATATGAAGTTAGAATTGTTTGAAATTGATTCTGTTTGAAATTGATTAAAATATTATGGGTTGATAGGATTGTAACGTTAAGTTTAGATAGTAATGTTTATTTACAACTACTTATAGAGTCTTTTAAATTAGTTTTTAAGGATAACTGGATCCATTTGATTGCTGATGTAATGAGATAAATAGATTTCTGTGCATTGCTGAACTATTAAAAAAAACCTCATCACTGTAGGTCAAATATTTCCACCTTTAAGCTCTGCCCTTTGGTGTTCCATCTGACCCTGTCCAATGACAGCTGTTTAACAGTTACCTAACTGCTGCTTGGAAATATATGAAAAAATGTCTGTGTGTGTGCGTGTATGCTATAGAAGGTGCAGACATCTGCACCTATGTACGGTCAAAAAGTAGCTTTTGGGACACTTATTATTTCAGGACTCTGATGTGAACAACAATGCAAGTAATTCTACCATCTCCTTAGCAAGCAACACTCTTTCTAAGGACGACAACTTAACCATTCCTAAGGTACAAATTAAGAGAAATGGCTTTGCCACATTGGAAGAGCATCGCACCCAAGGCCTGACAGACTCACTGGTTAACCAAACAATTTCTTTTAACACCCAGAACCCACAGGATCAGTGCTGGGAGACATATGTTGGTCAAGTACGTAATTGTTTTATTGTCATCAACTTACTCCACTTAATTCACATTTGACAAAAAATTAAAATCGTGTTGTGTTGTATTTAATTTTAGAACTTTTCTTTGTATAAATTCCAGAATTCAGCTAAGAATGATGCAGGAAGAGTAAAGACTGTGCTACGGCCACAGAGAGAAGCTTTGGGTTTTGTTCAGTATGTTTAGTGCTGTTCAAATGTTCTTTTGCCAGGTTTCATCTGTCTTCAGCTCTGCACAGGCAGATCTGTACAGATCTGTGATATGGATCCTATTTTAACAGGGTACATCCTTCTAACCCCTACAGAGAAACAAGGCTATAAACACATATTAGCAGCAACATGCACTGTGTGCAGATTCAGACTGCTGCCTCAAGAGATGGAGATGCAGACCTGAAACAAGCAGGAGACTGTGCTCTTGGTCATTTGTACCGTATCAGAAATCTCTATTCATTCTGCCTCAATAAATCTCTAGACAATCAAGTGCTCTTCACTTTTTCAGAGGGAGAGAGAACAATAACAAAAGGTTTCAAACTCCCATCAGTTTGTAGGAATGGGGACACTTGGACAGCAGTGCCATGTTCCCACCTTTGGGGTGCAGAAAATCTGCAGATTTAGTATGACACCTCTTGATTCCCTACATGTGAATGGTACATTGCTTATGACTTCCAGGGGCACTAATACATTCAGAGAGAAATTTTAACCACAAAAATGCAGATGTCACTGATCCATTTGAGATTGTGGTCTCTGACAGTGTCACACACATGTCTAGGCCACTGGATTAAGAACCATGTTAGTGTGCTTCTCATTTTCTGAGCTTCTTGTTGCAGAATGAGGAATATTAAAGGTTTTGTTTGAACATCAGGTGGAAAAGACCCCTCTGAGGTTTATTAGCCTGATTTCTATTCTTGTATATCCCTTCTGCACAATCTCATAAAAAATAGAGACTTTGAATGTTTGCTTTTTTCCCCAGAATGGCCTAGAGATGTATAGAACTGAATCTTTCCTATTTTAATTGTATATTTTTAAAGCTCAATTAAATACAGGATAACCACATTCTTTTGTAAGCACTAAACAACTATTATTATGGCTCAATGATACTATGCCATTGGGTTGTGGTTTTGTCTGAATAAGATTTTCTCATTGTGAAACACTTTGCAAACACGTATTACAAGAGTCAGCTTAATGAAAGAATGGGTGCAATAGAAAAAACAACCCATTTCAGTTTAGCTAGATACATTTTTAGAACATAAAAAAGAACGTCATTAAAAAGGAATTCTGATACCATCATGACCAGAATTTTACTGCTGCAAGCAATAAAAGGCACCCTGGAAGCTTGATTATATTTATTCTCTTTAACAGAACAAAGACAAGTAAGGGAAATGTCAAACAGGAAAATTTTAAAAGGAAATTATTCATATATTCAATTCATATTTTATCAGAATACTGAGTTTGAGCCAAAAATACAATTACAAATGCAAAAGAGCCATATGCAGTCCATTTGCTTTCAGAATGACTCAGTATGTATGAACAATGTGTATTTCAGGAGATGCTCAAGCTTTCAATTATCGACATGATTTTCACAGTTGCAAGCATCCTGCTAATTGATTTTTTCCGTGGACTGTGTGTCCGGTATTTGAGTGATTGCTGGTGCTGGGATCTAGAAAGCAAGTTTGTAAGTACATCCCTTATTTTATCAAGCTAAGATCTTGAAGATGGGTAGGCTCCTTCCCTCAGTACTAAATGTCCTTAAAGTCTTTCCGCAGAGGAGTAATTTCTTGGTAGCGCACATCTAGAAAGGCACAGCTCACACTGAGCTTAAATTGGAGGGTACAGGATAAATATTGAGATTAATGTTTTTCTCAAGCCTACTCACATGGCTCTGATGCAAAAATTTTTGGTTTTCACAAAATAATATCATAGAGCAGTTGTCACAGTCTAATGTGACACAGAGGGCATGTAGTTGTTCCCCACATCCTCTTTTCTGCAGCTGTAACATCTTTATCTAATGTAGGCAGTGGTCCAAGAAACAGTAACCAACAGCACACAGCCCTCTAAGAAAATTGCAGTGGGTAATACTTGGTTAGCAAGAAGCTGTTGGCGTGAAATGCTGTGGACTGTTTGTTCTTAAAGATGAGAAGTAAACTAAAACTTGGTTAGCAAGAAGCTGTTGGCGTGAAATGCTGTGGACTGTTTGTTCTTAAAGACGAGAAGTAAACTAAAACTTGGTTAGCAAGAAGCTGTTGGTGTGAAATGCTGTGAACTGTTTGTTCTTAAAGATGAGAAGTAAACTAAAGTGGAAAAAGTTTGTTTAATCCCTGGGTGTGCTCCCACTGCCTGCCAGCAGCTGGTATTTGATCTGGATGTTTCAGGCCATGTACTGTCTGCAAACTGATTCAGTCAAATGCACCTAATAAATGGCCTGAAAACAAGACTAAGACAAAGGTATTCTTCTTACACTGTGTTTCTTGTAGCCAGAATATGGAGAATTCAAAATTGCAGAGAATGTATTGCATTTGGTCTACAACCAAGGAATGATCTGGTATGTAGTCCTTATGTGTTTCTTCTTGTCCTTTGTTGGCTGATTGCTAAGTCAATCCGATTATTTAAATGAAAACTATTTAATTAGAATATTGACAGTGTAGTCTTTTATATTAAGAGATCATCTGTAAATAGTGAGCTATTATTCTGTTTACCTGGTGTGAGATTTGAGGGTTTTTTTAGTCTATTCTATTGCTACCAAAATGGCTTCTGGCAACACTGAGCACTGACATGATAAGATATGATATGATTTTTCCAGGATGGGAGCTTTCTTTTCACCTTGCTTACCAGCATTCAACGTACTCAAGTTGATTGGACTCATGTACCTGAGGAGCTGGGCTGTGCTGACGTGCAATGTACCACACCAGCAGGTTTTCAGAGCATCTCGGTGAGTCAAAATGAGAACAAAAGATAAGGAAAAAATCAAATGCAGGCAATGGAAATCTCTTTCATCAATATGAAATTACGGGAGATTTTAGCTCTAAAAGTTGACAATCAAATTTCACACTAACAGTGAAAGCAAAGGTCTGAGGAAAAAAGATATAGTTACTGAGAAAGTGGAGGGTTTGTGAAGGATGGTAGTTGAAGATGTGCAAGAACTAAAACATATGTCAGAGAATGTTCCTAGATAGTTATTATGGCCTAACATAAATGCTTTAATTGCCTACAAATCTGACAGAGCACAATAACCTATATGTGTTAACTGCTGCAAGTCTATTTCTTGATGTTTCTCTCTTCAAGAGCTATGCAATATCTGCTTTTGTCCATTGCATTGCACAACACATTTCCTCATTTTTTTTTATCATGATGAATATTTTAATTGTTTTTTCAAAATGGAAATAATTCTGGGCATCTTTAATTCTTAATAAGCAGTCATTTCTAACATTTTCTTAAGATTAATTGGCTTCTGATGACGTCCTTTTTCTCCCCCAACACAACGGGGCAGTAAGGGCGGCTTTTGTCAAAGGGTGCAGTAACCAGTTCTCTGTCTGCAACAGTGGTATCTGGAAAGCAGTGCAAATAGAATTTTGATCATTAAGAGTCTGTTTAAACCATTTCTGTTCAGACTTTCTAATTATAGCAGAATGATTTTAATCTTTCAGACATGTTGATCTTGAACTGGATAGGTAGATTCAGACTTGCACCTTTTATGTTGCCTCTGGCGTTCTCTCTGACAAGTATAATCTGAAACATGTTACACTTTCTTGCAGATCCAATAATTTCTACTTGGCCATGTTGCTGTTTATGCTGTTCTTGTGCATGTTACCAACCATTTTTGCTATTGCCCGATATAAGCCATCCTTAAGCTGCGGCCCCTTCAGGTAAGGTATAATGGACCAATGAAAATAGCAAAGATTTTACTTCCCCCTCTTACAATAAACTTATCGTGTTTCATAATACACAAATTACAAATTTTGAATTTTTTGAATTTACAAATTAGATGTAAATTCAAAACAAGTTGAGAGGACAATGCTTTTCTGCTACCAATATTTTATTGTTTATGGTTTAATGAGGTGAATAGGTCAAAGTTCTGTGTTGATTTGCTTTATATACATAATTTAGTTTGTTTATATTTACATAATGTAATGTGCCACTGAGAAATCAGCCAAACATCACTGTCTTGTGTCTTCATTCAAGCACCCTCCAAGCTTGTTTATTATGCAGTGCAACACTGCTTAACAAATATACTCAGGATTCCTTACAACTTAATTTTACTTTTTTTTCCTCCCACACCTCCTATAGTGGTCAAGAAAAAATATATGATATTGTTTCTGAAACGATTCAAAATGATTTTCCCACATGGTTCAACACAGTGATTACTTACATCAGCAGTCCTGTGGTTGTCCTCCCTGCACTACTACTGTTATTGTAAGTACTTTGGTTTTTGTAGGCAGGTTGAATGGATTGCTTTAATACTGGCCTTATCTCTGGAGAGTCAAATGTAGATACTGAGGAACAAACATTGCACTGTTGTAGTTTCATTAAGCATAACTGAAAAAAAAAATTCCAGCACCTCACAGAACGTGTGGTATATGGACCAGACAGGAATGAAAGTATGTTAAAAAGACTGTCAAAAGGAATTTCTCCTTCTGGGATACTTTGTTAGAGCATGTTCACTGCATTGTGTCAAGGCTTGCAGTGCTGATGGTTCCAGGAAGTTTCGGAACCTTTTTCCTCTTAAGAGCTTCTCAGAAATAAATTTTCCATTTCTCCATGGTCATTAGTTCAGGTTCTGACAGTGAGTAGGGCTCAGTCTGTTGTTTAAAGACGCTACTCAGTCATCCTGATTTATGACAAGATAAAGCAATTATGAAGGTCTGCTCTTAAGTGTTAATGTAATATAACTTGCTGCAGACTCTCCAGTGGAAGTCTTTTCTTATTTGGGTTATAAATAATTATTCACAGTTGGGAAAAAATATTGATTTTGACCTGTTTGAAATTCACTTTGCTTCTCTGAAAAGTTCTATTTTGTTTTGCTTGTATCTGTACCATTTTCTTCCTGTGTAAATTGCAGACAAAGGCAGAGTTTGTCCCACCAGTGGCTTTTCAAATCAGAAAGACCAAAGCAACACTTCTTATTTGTAACTTTTTCCTCTAAGGTCCCAGCCATGTAATATTTACAAATTTAAGCATTCCTTTTGATGCTTCAAACTGACACGTAAGCACATATGTAATTGTTTGTGGTATGAAATTTAGCTATAAGACTTTGTCTGAAAGCCAGTGCAGTCCATTATGTCAGGCCATAATCTGCCAGGAGCTGATCTCATCTGTGCCAGGGTAAACAAGGTGTTATTTCTGCCAGCCAACAAAATTGCATTGGTATGGTTGTGCAAACTCAGCTGTAACTATGGTGTGTCTGTTCTGTAACCTTGGACTGGGAAAAAAAAGACAAAACAATATCTGTCAAAATTATTTGTCTAGAATTAAAAAAATCAAAACAAAACCAATTGGAAATGCATCCCAGGTTACACACATCTGCAAAAAACTAAGGTCAAATTATAACTGCTGTTAAATCTGTTTTCAGTGTCATTTCTTTCATCTATGTTTGCTTGAAAGAAGGCTGTAATCCATTTTTACAATATAAGTAAATGCTACAGAGCAGTAGCTGAACTTGTACATCATTTTGACCAACAAACCCTCAAAAGAAAACTGTCAAGAATGTCTGAAGTGACTCATATCACCCCTTTCATTTCTAGCATGCTAATCTACTACCTACAAAGTATTGCAAGATCATTAAAATTCACCAACAATCAACTGAGAATGAAGATACAAACAGTACGTATGGTGAAAAGCACTTTTACATGTAATTTGAGGGGTCTTCAGTAAAGCATAAGCCTAATTAAATCTCTAAAGTCATTTCTAGTGTTTCACAACATAAAACAAATCTTGTATTTTTCATCCTTACAGAACAGGGGATTTATTCTCTAATCCATAATAATTTACAAATTCTCATTCTTCTGAATGTATTTTAGGAAAGAACTGAAGATAAGAAAAAGGTGGTTCAGATGGCAGTAGGTAAGTTGACGACCTTAGAAATGCCACAATTAATAAAGCATTTGGACCTAAACCCATTTTGATTTCTCATACATATAGGGAAGTAAAATTACATTTTTAAAATTTTATATCCTGTAGAATCCTCCTTTTAGATGGTTTCTGAGCTCAGTTTGACTTAATTTTGGCAACACTGAAAGATATTGTGCCTAGTTTAAACCTGAATTCACCTAGAATCTTTGGAATGGGTATTTTCCTGCTTTTATCACCAACAGGGAAGAACCTGGGATGCATCTTTGATAATTCAAATAATCTCAGACTTTGCATGCAATTCAGAGGCTGGTAGGCAGAAGAAAAATTGGCTTGTTGCCCCTTTTGGAATCCTACAGTGCAACATTCAGAGTTTTTTCTGTGTCCCCAGTACTCCATCTGCTATGTACTGCAGTATGAACATCTACCCCTTTATCACCAAGTCTCCCAGCGTGACACCAGTTTCTCTTTTCTGAACATTGGGGATTCTGTCGGCCTTGGATCCCTGACTGAAGGGGGAATTTGAGCCACTGAATTTGCACAGCAGTTTCTAAATGTCGAGACCTGGAAAGTTCCTATAATATTTTTTTTTTCCTAGCCAGAATCCAAAATCTGGATGCTAATGACAAAAGACCAGAGCAAGAAACTGATATTATCAGCCAGGAGTCTTCTGTTCGGTCCTCAACACCCCGAAAGAATGGCAGTGTCTTGAACTTTGAATCTCCCGTGAGCAAAGGCACCAGAATACAAACCATTTCCCAGTCTGTGCCCCAAGCTGTGCCAACAACTGATGTTGTGAGACCTGCCAACGCAACTCCCACAACTTCGACCTCTTTAACACCAGCTCCCTCTGTGTCAAGTGTACAGAAACCAAGAAATGATCATATCACAAACAGGTAAGACTGCTTTGGTTTTGAAATGGCATTTATTCCAGCAGCTCCATGCCATACCTGTTCATTTACAAAACAGCTGTGCATTCAGACTGTCTGGAGCTATAAGACTGCAGAGGAATTTTTTAAAAGCAGATTCATTCACGGGTACTATTGATATTGCTGGTGACACCACAGCCTTAATTCTCCCTTAACAGAGATGGGATTAAAAACCTTTTGAAATTATGTAGCTGATGGAGTTTACACACAGCTCAAGCAAAGGTAAATACTAGACTTGCCCTCAGGCACATAACTAAAATACTTTGTGCAGGGTACCATCTCCATGAACAAAACAAATACAGAGTGAAGGAACTCTCTGCAGAATGTCTGTGCAGCTTTAGTTGTAAAACAACCAGTCTGGCATATCAGTAGATGCATGCTTTAAACTACCTGTTGGGTTTTTTCCAAGTGGATAAAAAAGAATTCTCAGAACAATAAGAAAACAGACAGGGAATATAACTTGAGAGGACAATTGTGTTACCTCTTCCTAAAGAACAAATATATCTCCTAATTTCTAGGATATGTTTCTCAAAATGGTTCTAAAAGTTTGGAGCAATGGAGATATGATAATCTCCACTTTTTCAACCTAGTCTTTGACTTCCAGAGCAGTGAATTCTTTTATATGTTTCAATTCCATTAATTGATAAGTGTGTATATCAATATTTCCTCTCTCTTCCTTCCTTCCTAAAGATACCCAAGTGTTGTTCATAGGAGTGCGAGTGAGCTGTGCAAAACAAAGCCCTACGCACCAGTGACTTTCAAAAAGCACACTGAAGATGTTCATTCTGACCCTCTCTTCAGAAAAGCGATTCGGCAGGTAAATTCGGATGCCCTTGGGGCACGGGCTCCTGTATTTTTGGGATGTAGACCATATGCCACCAGGTATTTTTTGGTTAATGAAAACGAGTCCCGCAAAAAATCGCTCCGTTCTACCTCCCGACTCCAAAGGCATTTCAGAAAGGAGGAATCAGGAGACATTATTGAGTTGTATCCACGCCACGTCAGAAGATACGTGGTCCGAACACCACACCAGATGTATTCCCCTCATCCCAGTGAAGATGAGGAGGACGAAGAAGAACTTGAGAAAGAATTAATGAACAGATCCCATCGCCCTCGTTCACTGTCTGACCTTCGTCCAGCGTCACGGTTTTACATTGGAGATCGTGCTGATGGCCACATTCTAATGAGCAAAGATCTAGGCAGAGTGCATTACAAATCCTGGGATGATGGTTTTGAGCTGGACCTGGACAGGCCTCCATATGCTTACAAGAAAGTACACCTGAACTATCCTGAACCACGTGTGAAACCAAAATCAAAGCAAAAGCTGGAGCAATCTCTAACAGAGTCTGATTCCATTTCCATTGAATCCAGCAGTGATCCGCAGAACAGCAGCAATGACCAGTACATCCAGGTCATTCATACCAAGGACAAGTACCCAAAAACCGGGGCAAAACTCACCAAAAAGAAATCTAAAAACAGTGTGGATCTAAGAATGTCTGAGCCTAGTGAACTGGTGTGCTCAAATGTCTGAGAAAGAGCCCCAGCCTCGCTGTGTTTTGAGCTGGTGTATGTGCAGTTGTACTTTACTTGCTGTTGGAGGTCTGTCAGAGTAACTGCAACGTAGTTTTTGTAAGAATGGTGGATGCAGCCACTTGAGGTGGGGAAATTCTTGTGTTTTACTCTTTATTGTACCTTGCTTTAACATCACAACTGTGATATGTCGTGAATTTTAGAAAAGAAGGTTATTCCAATTTATTCCCTACTGTTACGCTGTCAAAACCCCAAATCTCTGCCTAGTGGAAAATCAAAATCCATGTATTTGGGACACTTCAATTAAAACAGTACAGAAATACATCAAATGAGGCTCTTTTTATCCAACGCAGCCAGAGCTGAAGATGCTTCCTGAATAAATTCAGCAGGGAATCAGCTTCCTGTGAACGGAGTTGCTACTTAAGTAGATCTTGATGTGCCTTGTTTGAATATGCTGTGGCCCAAACAAATCAGGAAAAATATTAACTAGAGAAAATAGTGAGTTTCTTTAGAGTGTATCACATGGGCAGGGGAGTTATTTGACAACACAACTCAGACTTCTAGATTAAATCCTAGACCCTTCTATTAATTTTCTGGTGAACCTCAGACCAGCCTGGTAAACTTCAGAGTGGTAAACTTTCGATCCGTGGCCCCTAAAAGACTCACTTCATTACTCGTAGTTTCCAAATTCTATCCCGTCTTTCATACACCACTGCAATTTCGCACTTCCTTTAGATACTGAAGATTGCTTGGTTGGTTTTTCGCTTGTTTCTCTCCGCGTCGCTGGGACTGGGATTACACCAGCGACGAGCACGGGGAGGGCCCATCTCCGAGGAAGCACTGTTCCGCCTCCGATCCCACACACGTTACCACATTCCCGCTGAGCCTTCCCCGCAGCCCGGGCTCTGCCGCTCCCCAGCCCCGCGCTCGCTGTCCCGTGAGGCGCGGCTAGGCCGGGCCGGGCCGGGCCGGGCCGGCGTCACCCTCAGGTGAGGGGCGGTGCCGCCATCGGCCCAGGGGCGGCGCGGCGCGGGCGCTCAAAGCGGCCCCGCAGCGGCCCCGCCCGCCCGCCATGGACCGCGCGGGGCGCGCTGAGGCGGCGGCCGAGCAGCTGCGGCTCTACCGCCGGGACCCCGACGGCTGGCGGGGCTGCCGCAGCACGGTGGGTCGGGGGCCGGCGGGGCTGCCGCAGCACGGTGGGTCAGGGGCCGGCGGGGCTGCCGCAGCACGGTGGGTCGGGGGCCGGCGGGGCTGCCGCAGCACGCCGGGTCGGGGGCCGGCGGGGCTGCCGCAGCACGGTGGGTCGGGGCCGGCGGGGCTGCCGCAGCACGCCGGGTCGGGCGGCTGCGGCGAGGAGGGGTTGGGAGCCGGCCCGGCGCGGGGACTGAACGCTTCCCGTCCCGCAGAGTGAGGTCGCGGTGTCCTGGAGACCCTCGGCGGAGTTCGCTGGCAATCTGTGAGTACGGCTCGTTCCGGGGCGCGGGGTCCTGCCCGCGGTGCTGCCGGGGCCAGGCAGGGTAGAGCAGCGCCGTTGGGTTTCGTTTCGTCCCCCGCAGGTACAAGGGAGAGGGCATCCTGCCCGCCAGCCCGCAGAATGTCTGGGAGTGCATAAAGCCGGTGGCCGGCGGGCTCAGGACCAAGTGGGACCAAAACGTGAAGGACTTCGAGGTCATCGAAGCCATCAGTGATGTAAGTTCCTTAAAAACTGTTCTGGCGACATTTATGCAGCACTGGGCCTTATGAGACAGCCGATGTTGTGTGCAGGGAGGTAGCAAGTCTTAAACTGTACTGTGTTTCTGGGTGGATCAGCTGAACGACGCTGGGTTAAGAAACCTTTTTTCCTTTGGGTTTTTTCTTGGGTTTTTGTTTTTGTTTTGTTTTTTTTTTCCTTTTATCCTTCTCCATACATTTTTATTAACATAGATATGTGTATGTACAATAGCTTATCATTCTGAAAGGAAAGGAAGATAATTCTTGGCTAAATACTGTGTAGTTAAAATATGCAAATGTATAACATATAAAAATATGTATAACATTAAATATATAACATTAAAGATTCCTGCACTACATTGTTGTTAATGCTGCAAATCAAGCTAAGCATGATTGTTTTTAGCAAGCTCAGTGTGAGGGAAGAGGAGGTTTAGAGAGTACACTGACTTAGCTAAGCAGTGAAGCATTCACGTCATCAGCCATCAATTCAGGCCCCATCTTTCACCATGGCAGCAGTGACGCTGCTCTGCACATCACACCCTGCCTTTAGCTGGCCTCAGCAGCCAGTGCTTTGCATCTGTCATTAAAATGGAGATGCTGCACTCTGAGCAGTCAGATAAGCAGGGCTGTGTGTGAGCAGCAGCTTCTGCTGCCACACTTGGACTAATTCCTTGTTTTTTAAAGCATGTGGGAAAATTAAAAGGGCATTAGATTTAGATCCCCAATCTGAAGTGGTTGTATGTGCTCGGAGGCAGCCAGGTGCAAACACAACCAGTCCCAGGAATGGTTGTGGAAGTTCCAAGAAGTTTATTTTTCTTGGGGGAATCCTGTAGGCATTT
The DNA here is from genome assembly GCF_031753505.1 of Anomalospiza imberbis. Taxonomy (NCBI): domain Eukaryota; kingdom Metazoa; phylum Chordata; class Aves; order Passeriformes; family Viduidae; genus Anomalospiza; species Anomalospiza imberbis. The sequence continues at coordinate 8,804,887 of NC_089693.1, read as the reverse complement.
AGTATTCACTATAGACAATTTCAGGAATGCTGCAGCCTGCCACTTGAAATTCACAGACTTGCCAGCACCTACCAGTGTGGTAGAAACTCCTTTTTGGGAGCCAGTCAGGGAAGCAGATGGTACCATTAATGTTTGTGCAGTGTAACAAACTGGGTTATCAAGTTGTATCCTGTGTGTACTACACAAAGAAGTTACCTTTGCTACCATCCTAGGGAGGACAAGGGTTTTAACTGCCCTAGGAGCACAGATGTGCCAGATTTGCATTTCAGCATCCCTTGTGGCATCTGTCCCCTCTGAACATGGAAGCAAGGCCTCGTCACTCTGGTATTTTCTTGTCCTTGATTGATCATGGTAGTGCCTTTTGACTGTGCTGATTTACATTTTGTTCAACAAAGGATGTAGAACAACACCTTGACAGAGTTTGGAAAGTATAACTAAAAGAGTGCCAGAAAGTACAGGGATTTTTCTGCTGTACTTTTGAAAACATCAACTGACATAACTCTGTTCTGTGATTTCCAGACTGTCTCTATATGCAGAACCACGACCCCTTCAGCTTGCATGAGGATTATTTCACCGAGGGAGTTTGTGGATGTAGTAGTGATGAAGCAATACGAAGATGGGACGATGCTGTCTGCTGGTGAGGCACTTGTGTTCTGAACAGGTTCATGTTACATTTGGAGATAACCAACAGCTACTGGAAACAGCTATAAAATAAAGCTACCAAAAATAAACATAAAATTAAAATTCAGTAACAAGCTGTTCAGTAGTTGTTTACCTGATCTTGATCAGAAGAGAAAATAGTAACCTCTCTACACTGTTGTTCCTAGAATATATAAATCATCTTAACACTCAATCATAAGACTGGTCTATGCTTTGTTCCCTTGCTATGCTTTTGAGATTGAATAAGTATTTAATGTACTGTTAAATTCTGGGATATTTTGTGTGTGGTTTTTTTTTGTTGTTTTAAGAGTTTACAGAACTTTCAAAAAGGAGTCTCATTTAGTCTAAATCCTGTTTTAACATTTTCTGCACAGGTTTCAGTAAAGCCATTGAATAAAGGTACCACTCCTGTATGTGAAAATAATTGGTTTTATGAAAAAAAAATAGTGCTGATTTTTAAGGGGCTGCTACTGTATAGAAGGATGTTTCTTTGGTTTTTCACTTTCATTCTGTTGTTTAACTGTTACAAGTCTGAGCTTTTATTGCTCAACTGTTCAGGTGTCCCATTTTTCTATCCTGTTCAGAAAAGCCTTATCAGGAATTTATATACTTGCTAGAGTGCAGCTTTTCAGCAGCTAAGTGATGTATCTGTGTGATGTGGATATATTGGAAGCAGCCCAAATGACCTCACACAACATGGGCTTGATGAAACTGTGTCAAATGTCAATGCTTCTTCCTTCAGAGCTCAGTAACAACTGCTTCTAAATCAGCACTTCTTTGATTTCCCTATTCTAAGTCCAGAGTGGTTCCTTCTAATGGTCTTTTCTGACCACTTGTCAGCCCCACACTGAAGAGGTTTTACTGCAGTTCTTTTTAAATACATTTTGAATAGTGAGCTTGCTTCCCATCTGGAGTTTTGCCTACCAAGGACTCTTTCCTGTGTTCTGGAAGAATGACACTTTCCTTCAATGCTTTTTCTTTCAGCCACCAATGTGGAACACCCACTATGTCCTCCTCAACCAAATTTTGTGAGAGGCTTTAATTATCCTTGTGGCTGTTTCTGCATACCTGTTCCAGGGTAAGAAACAACCTGCTTGAATGTTATAAATTCTAAAGCTCTCCTTATCCATTTTGTGGTGTATTTATGTGTATGTGGCCACATGTGACCTGCAACCATTTGTCAATGGTATGTTTCTGCCTTCCCAGTAATCATTATGACTGAGTGCCCTTCTTGTTCTCATTTTTGTGCAACAAATTAGTTTATCTTCATTACTTAGATGATGTCTTCAATGTTACAGAAACTGTTACCATAGTGCAATTCTCCCTGACCTCTTGACAATCAGAAATTCAGCAAAACATACAAGTATGGTCTTAATTTTTGGTAAATGATTATCTGGTTGATTTGCCATAATTTATAGACAGTCATGTAGGTTATTAGGGCCTAGATAAACTTTATTTTGTAGCTACATTCACTGAAATTTGTCTGTTTTGCTTAAAAAAAGAAAAGCTTTTGGAAGTATCTGTTCTAATACAACTAAGAGTCACTGAAAAGTTCCTAATGCTCTTAAACCACTGTCTATAAAATCACTTTCATTGTCTTTGCAGGGAGCCAGACAGGACCGAGCTCCTCACTTTCTTTCAGACAGATCTTGGTGGCTATCTTCCCCAGACAGTGGTGGATTCCTTTTTTCCATCTAGCATATCTGGATTTTACAGCAACCTGACCAAAGCTCTTAAGGCATTAAAAGCATGATAGGATGAGCTGCTGACATCACCAGCTGAGGGTAGGAAACAACCTGTCAGCTCAACAAAATACAAAGTTGGTCTCAGGGCTTTTCTATCTGCTAAGATAGAAAAAAAGATGACGTGAAACAACGAACTGAGTACAATACATTTTTAAAACAGCATTTTCTGTCTGACTCCATGCAGAACAATTAATTCTTATGTAATATGAAAATCTTCACTTTAATGATTAGAAAAATACCACACCCAAGGCTGGAAGAATCCTGGAGGCAGCGGTGGTAACCACAGGGAGGAGACAGATAGATCTGTTCATGCCCATTCTTTGTCAGTGTCTGTGTGGTGAAGCATTGCTAAAATCCACTTAGCACCACAGCCAGGTGCAGGTCAGCTCTGTTTGGTCTCTGAATCTCCCTGTAGATTCCTGTGGAAAAATGTTTCTCCCCCAAAAGATGTATCCCTCCTGCTGCCAGCACTCCTAGAGCTGCTAGGATGCCTCAGTGAGTCCAGCCAGCACATTGTGAAAGCCAGAACAAATGGGATTATGTAGAGGATTTCACTTGTTTGTTCCAACAGACATCAATACTGATGGTAAATATGCCGTAAGTGCTTTTTTTTTCAAGTCGAGGTCCAGCAGTGCTAATCAATGCACAGGTGTGTGGGCTGGCAGACACTCGCCCTTTCCCCTCTCTGGTACCAAAACCAGTGGTTTCAGAGTGTCATGACACAAACTGAACCAACATAGAGGCAATAAAATAAGAAGATTAAGCACTTTACTTGCCATTTTTTAAAAGGCATATGAAATGACCATTTTGAACTGTATTTGAATGTTTTTTTGGTTTCCTGTGGGGAGAGGTTTTAACGGGTAAATAATCTTTTCATTAGCTTTGCCTTGACAGGGATAAGGACGATGCTTTTTTCTAAGACTGGTTTGCCTCCCAACATTACATTGGGAAATCAGCACCTGGTTTTGTGTGCCAAAGTGTGTCCATTTTAAGAGATGTCTGTGGTGCTGGTTGCTGCAGGAATGTCAGACATTACTATGGATTATAATTACAAAAGTAAAAATAATTGGTGAGTGAGGAAGTTAAATGCAGGTTGTGATTTTACTGTGGTGACTCAATTATTTAACAAGGTTTATATGCTCTGCTTTCTGCCCCTGTATTTTTTTATATTTGGTATAGGGCATGGACTTGCACAATAAGTTTCCCACTGTAAACCTCACCCTATGGACTAGTTTTTCAAGGAAACAGTTTTTAGTCCAGTTTCCTTTGTATACAAAGATGTAAAAACCTGTGTGAGTGTGGTGAAATAAATATTTTTTGTGCTACATCTTTCTGGTTTTCCTGAATCATCCTTTGAAATGGTTCCTCATACACCTGTTCTACCATCAGGGAAGCCAAACAGCTGCTTAGACCTCCAGCATCTCTCTGAATTTAACGCAAAGAGAGGGGAAAAGGGGACATCCCTGATGATGCCTACTACCTAGGGAAGAGGTGTTTTAGTGAGAACACTTATCCTCAAGGTTCTCTGCCCTTTGTTGGTCTTTATTTCCAATTGCTGCTTTCTATACTTAGGAGGAATAACAAGTTCACTGAGAAATGATGTGGGCCTTGATACTACAGAGGCTTATACATATTTTTGTAAGTGTACTGAAGTTTTTAGGCATGAATTATAATATCTTTGCAAGTCTTGCCAGGATTATCTTGCATTTAATTAGCAGAAAGTTCAAGAAGCGCAGCTGAGATCGCTGCTCAGTATTTTTGCAAGTAATGCAAATTATTTTTGCAGATAATACGGCTTCCTATTACCTATTTATATTTTTTTTATTGCTTTGAGCAAGAAGGCGGTGAGACACTTCATGGAATAACTTAAGAACCCCTTTTCTAAGGGCTCCAGAAATTAGGGGTCCTTCATATTCAGACTTCTGCCCTTCCAAATTGGAGTTGGAAATGTTTTGGCAAAGACTTTTATTTGGATACTAGTATAAAAAAAAGTATAAGAAGATTTGCTCTCACATTTTTCTCTTACTTTGGTTGCTACTCAACTAATAACATTTTTGGTGTGAGATGTTATTTTTTGGGAAAGAGAGCTTAGCTGAGTAAGTGTTTGGAAGTGTGGAGACAGATGGTTTGTCAAGAATCTTCTTTCAAGGATTAATTTACAGTTGCCTTGTGAGAAAAGGCCACAGCAAGTTCAATGCCTGGATTTAATTAATAACTTCTTCTGCCTATACTCCATCTCTTTCTCTTAAAAGGTTTTGAGGCATTTTGAGGCTGCTTTTGAGACATTGTCTTAAGTATATGGAAAACAGCCCTGAGCTCCTTTACTTCTTCCTGGTGAAATTAGGTAACTGAAGAAGGGTACACAAAATTCCCATCTCCAGGAAGGTGAGCAGCCAAGGATAATAACCAGATCAGCCATCTGGCTTTCAGGGAGTCACTTCTTCCACCCTGCCCTTGCATCTCTCTCTCCCTTTTTTGAAGCAGGTCAGAGAAGAAAATGTGGGTGTATGAGACACCATCTTGCGGTAGGTACCTGTGCTGCTGGTAGAATTCCATGCAGTGCATATAGGAAGCAGTGTTTGAAGCATAGATTTGTCTCCCAAGTTATTTAGCCTTTCCAGAATAAACATTTCAGTTCAGAAGTACTTGGATTCACAATTACTCTCGCTGGTACTTACCCTTGCAAAATTAACACAGACATTTAAAAGAAAAAAGTGATGTTAGAAAGTAAGATTTTGTTTTGAATGGCCTTGTTATTCTCCTGCTGTAGTCCTCTTGAGACCTCTGGCCAGAGGAAGGCTAGGAAAACTTCCACTACATTACACTCAGCTTCCTGCCTGGCCCTGAGAACTCCTTTCCACCCTGTGTTTGCCTGCTGCAGTTGAGATGGCTCTGTCAGCTGCTAGTAGAAAGTCACTTTTACAGGTTTTGGCTGTCTTGAATGTTCTGTGTTTTTAATAGGAAAGCTGGAATTTTCTAGGGAATGTTGTTTTGACACACAAAACTGCAACTTTCCTTTCTCTGCCATACCCATTCTCTAAGGCAGTGTTTAGTTGTAGGCTCATAGACACATTTCTTGTTGCTGGGAAAGGAAGGTAGGGAACAGGACTTGGAGAGCAGCACTGAAAATTTAGCACAGGATCTGCTTGTGATACTTGTTAAGTTAATAGCTTAAAATAGGAGAGTACTACAGCTGTCATGTATTTTATTACAACCATTATATTATTAACAAAGCCATTGTTTTATAATTATACACTTTTTGACATCTGTTTCTGAAGATTGAAATAAGAATCATGCCCATTTCCTGCACGCTTTAGTTAATCCCAGACAGATTTCTCTGTAACTGGCAGTAAGATCCAGTGTACTCCTCGTGAGTGCTTTCTGAGTATCTTGCTGTGCCAGCCAAGTGCCTGCAAGTAATGAAATCGTTTGTTTGAATTTTGGCAGTAGTCTAATCCCTCCTCTTACAAAGTTTTGGATGACTTGCTGGTAACAGAGCTGCCATTCTTCCTCTTGATGATGGCTGTGATGGGCCCATCAGGTAATGCCTTGATTACATTCCATGCCTCAAAACGAGTGAGTCCTTGCATGGTAGTTGTGTGCACTTGTAGGAGCTCATCGCCAGGCTGAACTGGGCTGCTCTGTTCCAGTGCAGTCCCTGGGGACAGAAAATGAATTTCCTTTAATTCTTTCTGTGGAGGAAACTTTAATGGATCTTTTTCACTTACTAGTGAATGGATCACCAGCATGTTTGCTGTAAACCACCTGGTCCCAGCAGGCAACAAATTACTGGCACTGAACAATATAATGCTGCATTTGTAAAAATAACATTCCATAGTTATAAATCAGCAGTCAGTTATGAGCCCCACAGGTCAGCCTGAGTTGGGAACATGTTAAGTGTGTTTACCTTTAAATATCCTGTTGATGATGATGGGTTTATCTCCCTGAATAGAGCCTTTCCCTCCTTCCAGACTGAATCCTAAACCAGCAGATGTTTTTTCTAGAGTTACAGTACAGATTGTATCTCCAGTGGCTGGAAACAAATGGAAAGTTACCACATGGACGGCACACAGTCTAAAAAGCTCAAACATCTGTTACAAAAAATTAACTTTTGGATTGTTTGTAAAAGTCCTATAAACTGCCAAATGAAAGAGAAAACTAAAGCTTTTAATTTCTCATTTTGTCATTTTAAGGCACTCTGGGAAGCTCGGGAAAGAAAGTTATGTTTGAATTAATGGGAGAATGGAAATGTATGACATTTACTGGAATTATAAAAATCTGTTAAATGAACAAAACCTAAGGGATATATTCAACTTCATATTAGTTATGAAGTTGTTATTGACTACAAAGCTGCTAATTTGCAGTATGGAAATAAAGCTACAGATCTCCAGATCATGCTTTAGGAAAAAACAAAACCAAATCAAAACACAAAACTATTCTGAAAGTGAAATATTCTGCAAAACTCTGGCCTTGCTGTGTTTCAGATGTAGCCACCTGCTATATCAAACAATAGTGTATTGTTTGTTCAAACTGAAATTCTCTTTCATTGAGAACAAGTCTTGTAACAATATTAGAATAAAGAATCACTGTTCACTGAGTTGTCATTATACCTTCAATTAGATGGTGTGCTACAATAGCCATCTTTGTACATCTACAGAAATCCACATAGAAAATCATGCTTGGGTTTTTTAAGGTGTTCTTTTATTTTAGAAATCCATTAATTCTTTCCAATAAAGTTATTTTATATATTTCAATATCTATTTCAGGAATATTTTATTAACTGTGCTGTCTTTAATCAGGGTTCACAGATTTATGCAGCTACTGATAGTTTTATGAACACCTTGATTTCAGGTGATGAGTAAACACTTATCAAGTGGGGGCTGTAAGATAATGCCACTAAACTTACCAGACTCTTGTGAGGCATCACTTGCTACTGATGATGTACTAGAGTTGATTGAAACGTTGAGATTTTTTTCTCCATCTTTGGATTTCCTGGTGACAACAACAGCTTGTCTGGCTTGCCGGGCCTGTCGCATGATTGCTGAGGCATCACTGTGAGTCGCACCTTTCAGAGACTTCCCATTAATGGAGAGTACTTCATCTCCTTTCTGAATAGTTCCTTCCTGACAGGCCAGTCCATTGGGAAATACTTTGTGAACCTATTGAAGAGCCCAGCCACCACACACACACAAGGGAAGAGGGAAAAAGGACATCACTAAATCCCTTAGTTAACACTTTACTCCATGTGCATTCTTTATTCTTTGCCAGAAATAAGTTGCTTCTATCACATTTCAGGACAGAGAATGAATAAATTTGCACAGAGAAGTTTTCCTGTGCACATCCCTCCTCAAGCAACCAGGAGAGCAGTTTGGCTCTGGTACCAGATGGCTAAAGCCATGCTACCTGTGCTATGTACCTTGCATATTCTACTTCCTGACCCTCTTGCTGCTCGTGAGAGGAAGGTGTAACACTTATCTCTAACTTCCAGACCCCTGACATGTTTTCACCCATCCCGTTCCTCCAGACCATCCTGCGTGGTCTTCTATAAGCACGTGAGTAAGGTGTTGGTTATTTCCTGCTGAGGGCTGTGTGTTCTGCCTCAGCTTTCAGAGCTGTTAGGGAGGAGGTGCCCAAGCAAGCAGGACACTGCAACCAGACACCTGGAGAGGCAGCTCTGTGCAGAAGGAACCTGTTTTCACCCACTATGATCCTTCCAACCCTATCAATACAGCTGCCTGCTTTGATTATCTAAAAGCCAAAAACTGTAGTAGAAAACCAGTAAGGTACATTATTTTTAGATGGAGAGTTGATTTGAGAGTATTTTTTAAGATGCTACTTACTGTTACCACTTTGTTTTCTAGATCAATGCCCCCTGCCAGGCTGAATCCAAGTCCAGTATCATCTTCTTTATGCAAAACTGTAACATGAATATCATCAAGTTCCTAGGCAGAGAAAAGAATAAAGTCAAGAACTTCCCAGAAGATATGTCACAATGATTGGAAAGTCTGTTGTGCATTTTTTAATGAGACTTAGTGGCATAAGCATAACATTAAGTTTCAAAGTTTACCAGACAAATTCACTCTACAGCTTTCTGAAAATCATGCACAAAAAAAACAAAACAAAACAAAACAAAAAAAAACCCAAAAAACAACAGGTTTACCTTTAAGGTTTCTTCGTCTAGAGCTTTGACTTCCTCTATAAGCTTTGCCAGCTCTTCAGGGGAAAGCAGAGAGATGACTGACTGCCCCAACACACCGGATGCTTGAGGTGAGTCCTGTTCCTGTTTGTCTTCCTTCTTCCCTTTGTCTGCCAGGCTCGCCGTGTATTCTCTCAGCTCTGAGAGGCTGTCCCATTGTGACAAGAACAAAAAAGAAACATTGAGCTATGAGAGAACATACCCACTAAAAGGCAGTTTTGGAGCAAGTTCACTTAAAGGAAGTAGAATTCATTGCATAAAAGAATAAGAATAATTTAATGGCCTCAGGCAAAGGCACTTAAATGTGCTTTATCATCGAGATACTAGAAATAATGCTCCTCAAATAGGAGGATGTTTGAAATGTGCATGTACAGATATAATACAAATTAAAACCAAAATTAACAGTCATGAGTCATTTAACGTTTGTGCTCTAAAATGTTCTTAACTTCGTCTGTGCTTTACTTCTGTGTGCTGCTACCTTAGAACTTTAATCTGTCAGTGAATCAGTGCAGCTGCTCACCAATGCTGATGTGTAAATCTGAGCTTTAAATATGGTATCTTACTTTAGTGAAAACCCAGTGTCCAGGCGATGGTTCTCACTCGCAAGTGAGGTGGAAGCCCCATCCTCCTCCATGGAGTACTGAGACACTGTGTCCAGAGTTTCCCATGCACTGTTTCCAGAAGAGGCTGGGGACTGAGGAAGGCAAAGCAATGATTTCATTAAAGCAGATGACACCTGGCTGCTGATGGAATAGATTTTGCTACACTTCTCATCATAGGGCTTCATTATCTCACAAGCCTGGGCAGCAGTGAGAGGGAAGCTTCGTGACCTTAGGCTGTGCGCTTTCGCTACGGACACAAGATGGGAGTTAACGGCTCCTGGAGTTAAGAGACTCGATGAATGTTCAGTGCTGGCATTGCTGCTTTTCTCTGAGCTGGTTTTCTCTGGTCTGGAAATACTCTCCCTGCGAGAGGAAGATCTATCCAGGCTTTTTGTAGCCATGGCCACGGGTGGCTGTTGGTGGCTGTTTCCACTATGTGGGAGGAGGGGGTGGTTTGAACAGGCTGGAGCTGCCTCTGCCCCAGCTGCAGGGCGAGAAGGTTCTTTCTGCACCGATGGTTTTAGGCTCAACCTTCTGGGGTTTTTTTCAGGTGACTGTGGAGCACTCAAGGATTCAAATGAGCTTATTCTTTGTTTTATTGATGATCCTCCAGGAGACACACGAGATAAGCTGGATTGCAGTTTTTTGCTGGAAATACTGTCATGGTTGGGAGGACTTTGATCTGCCTGTGGTTTTAGATCTGAATTTGCTTTCCTCAATCCTTTCAGACTTTGGCGGAACCAGGTGGGCTTTGGTGCAACAGGTGGACCCTTTTTCACATTGTCATTTTCATCTGATTTTAGCACTTTGGAACCAACTAATTCAGATTCTGATTTCTTCAGAACTGTCTCTGAGCTGCTTCGATTTTGAGTCTCTTTTTTTTTGTCTATGCCAGGTTGCAAATCTAAGTGGACGTTGTTTTCAGTCATGGTAGGATTAAATAAGCTTTTTATGCAGTCAGAAATTTTAACCCAGGGGTCTTCTGTTGTATCAAGACTATAATCTACCCGTGCTTGTCTTTTAAGTACAGGCTTTTGTATTGATGAAAGTGGAGTCCCTGTAATAGAGAGACATTGATTATAAACAACCATCCATCTATTTCTCCATTCCTTCTCGCTGCATCATTAATTCAATAACCTTGAATTTCATTCAAGCCTCTGATAATTTTTTTTGAAATTTCTAAAAAGTTTAAATTTTTAAAAATTCATAATTCTTGATCCATAAGTTCTGAATCCAGACACTGAAAGTAACTGAAAAACAAGGCTCTCACACACTTAAATACAAGATTGCTTTTTTAGAGGGTTTACAAATAATTATGGGGTGCTGAAATCTTGATACAGGCTGCAACAACTAAAATAGAAAGTTAAAATTGCAATGTTGTTTGCAGCCTAGAGAAAAAGCTTGTGTTACAGTAAATTATTTTAAAAAACATTTATTTTCTACATTTATAACTATATCCTACTCTAAAAAGATTTTCATAGTTAGATCTTCTACATTTATGCTTCCTCAAATTTCCTCAGGCATTTCCAGTTGATTTTTCTGATACGTAAAAACTTGATTTTAATATGGGAGTATTTTTTACTTCAGAGAGCAATTAAGCATTTTAATGTTAGATATGGTGGAGCAAACTTCTGTTTGTGCAGCTGCACAGGTACTGTTTTCTGCTTCAGCATGAACTGTTTTAAGGCAACATTTTTACCTTTTTTAATGATCTGAGCCATAACTTACAGAATTACACAAGCTTGTATGTTGTAAGAGAGCTCTTGAGATTGTCTTGTTCCCTTAACACTAAATTTCCTTAATTCTAACTAGCACAGCAGAAAAGTAACTTATCAGTGGTTTGTACCATTGCAACACTAGGATCTTGAAATTGTGCATAAAAATATCCTTTAGAAATCCTAAAACTAAGTGTTAATATGAGATATTCAGTATAACTAAGCAGTTTCATCTGAAGCAATACAGAAACACTGTACCTGTCCATTAATATTTTTTACAATAAATCATCTCTTATGCTGCTTTTGATCTACTTTCTTTTTACAAAGATTAATCAATATATTTTTTAAATTACAATAAATCATCTCTTATGCTTATTTTGATCTACTTTCCCTTTCTTTACAGATTAATCAATAATTTGAAATTTCATCTGTTCATCCCAAAATTTAGAGATATGGTTTGAAGACTACATTTAAAGAGAAAGTGAAGTCAGCTCAATACCCATTTTGGAATCCAAACTAAATACTATATATTTAGCTGGGGGGGAAAAAGTACATGGAATTGAACATACCTGATTTTTCTTTTCTTTCTTGATCTCTGCCCACTGGAGCAGCAGCTGTGTGTTCCTTATCATATGCAGTAGCAGAAGTGTTGAAGACACTGTGGGTTACATCGGTTTGATGTCCTTCTAGCATTGCTTCTCCAACTTCCTGCTGAACAAACAGGAAAGAGAAGTGTGTCAGAATGCAATTATGCAAACCACACTATATATGAATCTGAAACAATATATGAATCTGGAAAAAACCAGAAACCTCATTTAAAATTGTGGTATGCAGGCCTCAGACTGACTAATACAAAATTTCTGACGAATAAAGTTTAAAAAAAATGTAAAAGCACTAATAAAACCTTCTCTTAATGATCTGAAATACATTCTGACAAGAAACTTTCTCTCCTGGGTATATACAGATATACAGACTGTCTTAATAGAGGAAGTTGTCTTCCTGAACAGACCTTGATTTTTCATGGAATTTATTGATCTTAAGATTTAGGTTTTTCTCACTGTCATTTAGAATGACTAAGTACAAAGAATAAGAAGTTGCAGGGAGTGGTAAGTTCAACAAATACTTATTGCCCTTAATTTTACTTCTGAAAGTTGATTTTTTAGCAGTGGTTTCTACTTAGGGATGGTAAAAATGACCTTACCTCAGATGCTTAACTTAAATTTTCTTGGATATTAGGATTACATGTGGACTTCAGTTTTCTCTATGTAATTTGTATTGATCTTTGCAGCTTGGGAACTGGTTGGAGGGGAGGGGTTGTGTTTTTTTGTGTTTGGTTTGGTTATTTGTTGTTTTGTTTTAGTTTTTTTCTGTGTTTTGGGTTTTTTTATTTTTCCTTTGCATTGCATTGAGAACAGTTCATTTCTACTGCCATATTACTAAACCTGAGGAAAAGAAGTTTCGGTTTTAAACAAACCACAATTTTGTTTCAACATGCAGATCTCACAATCCTTCACGCTCATGCAAAAGTGAAACACTCTCTGTTGTCCTAGATAAGAGAGGGAACTGAAATTTAGTAATGTACAAATGTACACCGTGTTCAAATACTGTAGCTCATCAACAAAGATGTATGTGCACCACAATTTAAATGGTTTTATTTAATACCTCCTGGTCTCAAGACATATATCTGAGTGCAAGATTCCCTGCTGCACACAATGTTAGTGCTTTCTTCCAATAAAAACCACTACTGAAACAAAGAAATTATTGTTTCATGACTAATTCATAAATGATATGACTTTGTGACACAGGTGGGGTGAGCCACACCAAGCTGGCATCAGAGGCTGTGTAGACCCCTCCAGTCCTAGCCTAGGGCATAACCCTGGAACCAGAGCATGCCTGATGGCACACGCTTGTGAGGAAAGGCAGGGACTCAGATTTGTTCTTGCAGCTGCTCTCACTGGGATTTTAGCTCAGATACTTTAGTATGGAAGATTTTCTTCAGACAATTCTCTGCCTTCTGACCTTACTTTGAACATAACATCTTGTGCTAAACTGGCTTCACTAAGACACACACCTTATTTTCAAAACAGAAGAGCCTCATCTTCTTCCCCCAATTCTCATGTGTATATACATTTTCTCTTTCTTTCCTACCCTTCTTCCTGTTGCCATGCAAAGCCACTTTGCCTTCCTCCTTCCCCTGCCTCACAAATATGCAGACACAAGAAAAATGTTGTAAATTTTACTTTACCTGCACACTTGCAGAAGGTGAGGCAGCCACTTCTGATACAAGCTTTTCTTTCCTGTCTGCATTACCCTGATCATCACACATGCAGTCCTGCTTGAAGTATTTCCTTGGTGGAGGTTTGGGCTTTGATGATTTAGGTTTTCGAACAAGGATCTCTGATGACTTCTTAGTGTTTTGCAAGGCTCGACCACCTTCACTACAGGTGGGAGGAGAATTTCTCCCTGTATTATTGGCAGAGAATGAGTACAGCAGCCCAGGCTGCTGGGTGATTGGTACATCCACACTGTGTACTCTTGCTTTCAGGTCCGTGAGCTCGTGCACAGCAGCAGTGGCACAGGAGGCCCGGGGGTTGTAGCTGCTGTCGCTGCTGGAGCGGGTCATGAGCCGCTGTGCCCTGCGGCTGCAGCAGCCCACGCTCCTGTCCATGTGCTTCTCGCAGGGCTGCCTCCCGTGCCAGCTCATTTCCAGCCTCTTAACACCTGTACCGGGAACAGGGTCAAAATGTCTGTTCAGTACATGCAAAGCGCTCGCTTCTAAGAATCAGCTGGTGAAATCTGCAGCTAAATATCATCCTCAGTGGATGCAAAGGTGTCATTTATGCATTGAAGGCTTGTAGGGTCAAGAGTCAACAGCCAGGTTCCCGAGCAACCAAATAGCATTTTCCTTATATATGTCAGCACTATAGTTTTACTGATGATGACTGTTACCTATTGGTTCTTTAGAAGACACTCAAAGGAGTATCATTACTGGGAGAGGATGTCATACCTGAGCTGGGCAAATAGCTCCAGCCATGACTGCATTTCCTCACAAGAAAAGGAATTAACAAGGTTTACCCCTAGGACATCACCTTCATAGTTCCTTGTTGTCATAGTCCTGTCACCTACAGACAGTGGTTTGAAAAGCTCTAAGCAGAGCTTGTGAATTGGAGAGGATGAGCAACTCTAAGAGGAAGTTTGCACAAAAATTTTTGTTGATAATCAGACAGTCTTGCTCTGTTCTCATTACCCTGGTAACATATCATTGGAGACATGTTAGGAGGGCTGTCCTGTGAGGTTTCCTCCTCTTTCTTTCTTTCTGCTCTGGGTTACTTGACTGTTTTCAAGGATTCTAATACAGCATGTACTCATCCTCAACATCTTTTAAGTCAAAATTACCATGTCTCAGTGAATGCATTTATTCCCTTACCTTCGGTACCCCACTGGTGTCTCTCCTTTCCAAATCTGCTGCTTTCCACAGCTTGTGCAACAGCTTCTTTTAGCTGTTGCTCAGACACCTAGGAAATATCATGCCATTTTACTCTCATGAGCTGAGTTTATTGCACACCATTATATTTGTATATTTCCCAGTATATATGAAGTATATCTATGGATGTGCTCTATTTAGTGGCTGTTTAGGTAAAATGGGACCTTTCAAAGACAAACATTCTTTTGCAGATTTCCCTAGAAGTGGAGTCCTGGATTTACTAGTATAAGGTAACTCAATACAGCATGCTTTATGTAACACTTTAAACTTAATAATAATTTATACAGTATTTGGTGTTATGAAGCATTTTGTTTAACAACCTTGCAAGAATAAGAGATTGTACTTCAATACTAATTTAATTATAAATATTGGCAGGACAAGACTTCCGTTTTAATTACTGAAAGAGAAGTGTATAAATACTTATTTCTTTTTGGGGAGGTATGTTCCCTCTTTCAAATTATTTACTTATTATTGTCAATTCTTTCTTACATAAGATCTATGTTTTGGGTTATTCCTTAAACGTTATTTCTGTCATTTCCTTATTCACTGCACAGAACCTCATGTAAGACTATCACCAGTGATCTTCAAATCTTAAATGATTCTACTTGAGACAGTGCATATCTCAGATTTTTTTTGTGTGCAGTGATGATCATAAAGAGATAAGCTTCTTTGTAGTCAACATTTTTCCACCTGTATTAGATGCTCCCTCTTAGTTGTCAATACGTGCTATATTGAAATTCAGAAAGAATACAGACTGTGATACCTGTGGTTCAGGGTGTCTGCTAACAATGATTTGTACTGCACCAGGATCACAATGGCTCAACACAGCATAAACTTCATTAAGGGTTGTATTTTGTACTGAAGTTTCGTTAATTTCAAGAATTTCATCTCCACACCTAGAGAGATATTTAAAAACAAAAAGAGAGATGATGTGAACCAGAGATTTTCTCCTGACCTCGTCTCCCCCATGTGAAAACATGCAAAAAGCAAATTCATTAGGCCAACCTCTAACTGTCTTAGATATTAAATCTGTCTTTCTGTCCTTTTACAGAAAATGGAATGGGAATGAGTTGGATGTCAAGGGCTTTTGATCTGCCATGTTGCATGCAACCTCTGAGCTTTCTGCATGCTCAGCTGTGCACACTTGGTGTTCTTTCTGCTGTCTGCAGCTCAGCTGCTGCTTCCACCTACACTTTCCTTCCTTCCTTTCTAGTTAACACCTCACTTTTCATGTCTTTATATTATGTTAGAGCTATTTAAGGTCAGAAAGGGTGTTATGTTCCTGCTACATATGTGAATAACTCATTAAAAAAATCCCAATGACAAACTATCAAAATCTGCTAAACTGGATTTTTCTAGATGAAATCCAGATTTGGCTCACATGGAAACTGAGATTGCCTTGCTCTGCTCTAGTTCTCACACACATTAAGAGCCTGACTGAAGGCACTGATTTGTATCATTCAAATATTCAAATAATTTAAGACTATAGTTCTTTCAGCTAAAGTATTAGAGAGGAGGATTACAGAACACCTAAACTGAAATCAAAAAGACTTCACTGAAACTCCTGTGTTCTGTTCAATTCTCAATATGTTCAACATTACTAGCTGGTCAAAAACCTTTGAAAGTGAATTTCTACATTCTCACTAAAGCTCATTTCAGCAAATCTGTTTTTCTATTGGGTAAGAAGTAATAGAATTTGAGGAGCTTGTATCAGAAAAAATCTAGTGCTCAAACAAGCCAAGTTATTTGATATGCTTAGGGTTTTCTAACTACTTTCTCATTTTGAGATCTCCTCCAGTAGCAATGCTACAAGCTTGTCTAAGACTTTCAAAGTCAGCCCAGCTTGGGCAAGAGGCAGAGATTTCAGTGGGTTGCTGTATTTCTGGAAATCCCACATATCCTGAAGACACATGCTCCAACCCTGAGAATAGCACGTGTGCTCTAAACCCCAAATTCCCAGAAACCAGTATTTCTTCCTGTCCAAATAGGTCAAAAATAAACCCATAAAACAGATCAATGAGAAACTTGTGGCATAAGACAGGCAGCCTTTCTCATCCTACCTGAGTCTCCCATCCATATGTGCCACTGAGCCTGGCGAGAGGGTGTGAATAAAGATCCCTGAAATACACTGGAAGTAAGGGATGCTACATAACCCAATTCCAAGGCCAACACCTGGCTCTGAAAGAATCAATAATAATTAAAAAAACCCTTAAGAGATAGTCAAAGCAAACCATTTAATAATCTTTTTAAAAATTAATTACATTTAATTATTTTTTCTGCACAAACCAGAACCAAAGTCTCATATTCATGAATGTTGCACATTCAGTATTTGGTGCTGCTTCCACTGCATTTTTCTATACCTTTCTATTGTTTTATTGTGGGGTTGTTATGGGGGCTGTTCCCCCCCTCATTATTAAAGTGTTACAGATACAATGGAATGCAGGTTTATTTTGCAAAATATCTGTCAGTACAGAAGAATTCAAATAACTTTACAAGGAGACAGAATAGAAAAAAATTTAAAGAGCAAAAATTAAGAGGGAAAAGAAGCTAAAATTAAGGATATATGGCTACTGTTAGCTATATCATTTCAGTCCTCCCTGTGTGTTATATAATACAGCTGAAGACTTCTGTGTGTTTACCCTCTTTGCTCTGGACAGTCACTGATGTCAGATTCCATCCTGTGTGTTTGGTAAGTCACTGGTAGCTCACAGAGGCTTTGCTTTGTTTGGTGCTCTGATGTTCCCATATTTAAAAGTTTATTTCATTGTGCCAGTGGTTGTTTATAAATAGAAGAGGATGACAGTTTGAGAGGAGGTGAAAGAATTAGAGGAAGATATAGATATTTTATTTGGTTTTAAGCCTTTTCAAGAGTGAAATTAACTGCTTGCATAATTATGGGTAAGAGTTGCACAGTCTGCTTAATAAGAGGCATTTGTTGACAAGACCGTTACCTTTTCACATGAAGGATATGAATGTGACTCTAATGTTTGAGAGCAAAAAAAACCCTCAATGATTGGCTCTTGAGGACAGATGGTGTTCAAAATCCTGCTGTTGACAGACACTTGTTAGCACTGACAAGCACCAAGATCTAATTAGTGTATTAAAAAAACTTAGTTCAGGAAAAAAATCAGGTTAGTGAAGAAAGACAGAGAGCAAATGAACAGTGGTTTGTCAGTCAATGCTTTGTAAGCAGTGCTCAGTTAATGTCAACACTCACCTTTGTTTAGGGTAACTTCCATTATGACCCTGTCATTGGGCTTTGTAGGATTTAAGGAGAATGATGCATTTTCTGAACTGAAAGAACTGTTTTCCTTGGTTATGCATGTACTGGAGCCCAATGACTGACACAGGAGGGGTGACTGACAGCTGGAAGCAAAATGTGGTGTGCTGAAGCTTGTCCTGACTGTAAGTGTCAGAAGACCCTTTTTGGCCTGCTGGAAAGAACAGACAGTGAGTGAATGGGTTGAGCTCACATGCACATTATGTCTAAAACCAGAGGTTGTTCTGGAAGGAGAGTACATAACCTTAAATTTCTGTAAAGCATCATAATGTGTTAATCCATGCATGGATTCTCCATTCAGTTCCAGGATTTCATCACCTGTTTTGAAAGAGAAAAAATTATATTACTATTACCGTATTCTGCAATAAGTTACATGATAACATACATGCACTTCAAAGGATTCTTGCAAATGCAAAAAAGAATGCAGATGTAAAAGTCACTTATGGCTCATTTCAGCCTCAATCTGTCTTTCAGTGTCATTTTTTGGGAAGTGGGAAAAGGGAGAGAAGAGGTATTTTCCACCTTCTTGTAGCCTTCCATCAGCAGCAGCAGCTCCACCAGGAAAGATGGTTTTGACATAGATGCCTATTGGTCCATAAATGCTGTCTTTACCACCAACGATACTGAAGCCCAAACCCTAATTTATGGAAGAAAAAGTGTGTGAGAACCCATGTTCAGTCCTCATAACACTTCATTTGCAGTTTCTTCTGCATTACCTACATGGGCAGTATTGTCAGTGGAGTAGTATAAAACATGAAAAAATAGTCAATCACATTCCTGTAGTAAGCGGGAATTTCAGCGGAATCCTCTCATGTTTTGCTTTTTGTTTGTTCCAATCAATTCACTATTATATGCACATAGAAAGGTATCTAAATGATTTTTTTTTTCTTGGATATGAATTGGCAGCCCAAAGTAGCAACCTGCAGTCACTTCTCTGCACTTTGCAGATCACATTTGTGAGATGAAATAAAACTCAACAGAGCCAGTCTTACCTTCCCTTGTCCTTTCATCAATACAATGTTTGAAATTACTGAAGCCTGTGAGCCACAGGATGTGTGCACTAGTTGTGCTGTACTTAGGGATCTAGATGGCCTCGAAATTGCCTGTGAATTTAAAAAAAAACAACAAAACCCACATTTTTTTAATGCATAAGCAGGAATTCTGGGACATACATTGCAGCAACTTGTTTATTTGAAATTTTCTTCCTTATAACTGATGGTACTAAAAATTCTTTTTAAAAAAAAAAATCTTTCTAATTTTCATAAGCCATTTGTTATTCAGAAAATTGCTGCTCACTGAATTTGTCCTGTACAGACTAAACTGGAGAAAAATTAGGATGTTGGTCCTTGAAGTGGTGCAATGGTGTAGAAAGATAAATTTGTGCTCTGGCTTGAGTCCCCATGCCAAAACCCCATTTGTGGTCATTAGGGAACATAAACAAGTATTATCATTTTTGCCTTCAAGAACTGAACTAGAATCAAGACATTCAAAATTTTTCCTTCATCTAATGACTAAAAACTTTATCTTGGGACATACCAAAACTTTTTAAAGCATTTTCCCCAAAATATGAATTTGTGCTGGATTTCCTAAGTTCAGCCTCTGAGATTTGTCCCATTTTAATGAACCTTTAATGACATATTTAGTGAAATGTTTAATGAAAACCTCCTATTTCAACATGGATATGGGTATTTCAAGATAATTTAAGCACTGACAGAAGTCATTACCCAAAGCTAACTATGCATGAAGTTCAGCAGGGTCAGAGTTAATTGCACTCATTATACATCTGAGAGAGTTCAGCACTTTTTTTTGCTTTTTTTTTAATGCAGCAAAGTGAAACTAGCAGGTGTTGAAAAGTGGAAGATCAGCCAAAATTTTGGCTTCTGCATATGCAAGACTCTCAATTTTGACATTAAAACCAGATTATCTATTCAACACAGGATTGGGAATGGGATTAAGAGATGAACAGGTATGCAACACCAAAAACACACTCTCCAAAATGTATTTCTCTGTCAGACCAGGGTGATTGTTTATTTTGGGTCTTCTGAGTCTGAAATGGGAAATTTTCTTTTTTTTTTGCTTCTGTGTGAGAAGGTGTATTTTAAATTCTGTTTGTGGTGGGTAGCAATACCCAAAGCCAGGATGCTGCCAAAGAGCATCTTGAAATGGGCAGCACATGCCACGCAGGAGCTTTGAGGAGAAGGAAACCCAGGGAATCCTTGAGGATCTGTTTGTGCCCTCAGGTGTGGTTTGGTTGGGTTTCATGCTCTGGTTTGCAGCCTCCTTGTTCCTGTTAAAGCCCTGGGTCCCCCCGGGTGGGCCAGGAGAAGGCAGGGAGCCACAGGGAGGGAGGTGGGAGCTGAGTGTGAGGAGCTTTGCCTCCATCTCCCTCTCCAGGTCTGAGCCTGGGGGCCTTTGGCCATAAATACCCCAACCATCTCCCAGCCTCTGAGGTCCCTTATCATCCATCTGGAGAGCACAGGAGCCAGTCTCCAGCCTCCTTTAACAGGGTGTTTAAATCTGTCTCTTTCAGCAGGGACCATGGTGATTCTGTACCCACTTGTGGCCATGGCTGGGCAGCGCTGGGGACACTGGTGGCACTGGGGCTCAGAGCAGGGTGGTGTAAACCACCCTTGGGAATTTAGCCACACCATAGAACCTGCTGGGCAGTGGGAAGGAGAACCTGGAGAAATGGAGGTTTGCTGGCAGGGCCTTTGCTGCTCTCCCACCCGTCACAGAGAAAATGCTGGGGGCAGAAAGCAGAGGAGGCAGAGTGACCATCGCCCCGGCTGGGCCTGCGGGGCAGAGGGGATCAGGCAGGAAAGCGGCTGCAGAGAGCCCTGATGGGGACATCTGAGTGTTTCTCAGGTGGCTCCGCGGCACTCACCGGGGCTCTCCCCGCAGGGCAGTCCAGCTGCTGCGACAGCGATTTTCGGCTGGCGTGGAGGGCGTGGGGCTGGCGGTCCCTGAGCGGCGCCGCTCTGCGGGGCGCCGGGCCCTCCAGAGCCCCGGCCCCGGGCGGGCCCGCACCTGCCGGGCGGGCAGAGAGGCGAGTTACTGCACAGGGCTTGCGGCGCTGGCACAGGCCTGTCAGGCGAATGTTACTCAGAAATGGCTTTCCCTTTGTACGAGAAGGGATTGATGTTTCCAGCTGTCTCTTAGGCAGCAGCAATTAGTGTTAAATATAGTAAAAAGCATGCATTCCCTACCAAAACAGTGTTGGCCTATTTAGAATACACCATTAAAAAAAGCCCCAAACCGTAAAATGCAAACCAAACTGGGATGCAGGATGTTGTGAACACAGCAGCTGATGATTTTATGCATCAGCAATTCTTAGCTAAGGATCCCAGAATAAATTTGGACAACATTCAACATTTCTTCTAGCACCATAGTACCATCACACAATGGGGGCCTGTGAGCTGCACTCCCTGAGCGTTACAAGAAAACAGATTATTGCTCTGCAACTTACTGGTGGAGTTCCTGCGAGTGCGCTGACATGCAGCCTTACCGTGCAGAAATCCATTCTGTATTTCCAAAGGCCTTTCCTTACGTGTTGGTGTTTCCTAAAACAAAACAGACAAAAACCCAACAAACAAAAGCCTTTGCTATGCAAGAAATTTCCAAAGTGATCTAGTCTTAAAAAACAAATTTCTTCTCATTTGGCTCGCACAGATTTCAACCTGAATTAAAAAAAAAAAAAAAAAAGGGAAAAAAAAAAAAAAAAGCCACCATAACTATGGAGCAAAATTCATTATTTAAAATAAATAGGAGGATAAAGGGGAATAGGAGGATAAAGCTCAAAATTTTGCTATAAAAATAATTATAACAAGGTAATAAGATAGAAATAGATTCAGGTCCTTAGACAAAATGAACAGAAAATTAATCAGACACCCCCAGCTGGTCCAGACAGATTGATGGATGGGTAAGATATAGCCATGCTTATCTAATTTCTGGAGGTAGCTCATACTTTTCAGGTACTCAAGCACCTTAGGGAGATGTTAAATTCAAGAGGAAAATTCTTCATCCCATCTATGCAATGGTGGATAGGTGTCTAACTTCTGATTCAGAGGGATGTCTTTTAGTCAAAATACAATCTGAGCATTTAAAAACCTCTGAGGACTAAGTTTAAGAGTTTCGAAAAAAAAATTGGTACCTTCCAGTTGGAATCTCCTGTTGCTTTTGAAAATATGGTCCCTAATTCTAGCATTTAAAAACCTGTGGATTAAATATTCAGCTTTCTAAATGCAGGTTTTTAGAACTGTTGGAAAATAAGTACATGATCACATCTGAATAACAGTTGATTTTAGGAATAATTTCTGGGTGGTTCTTGCCTGATTCTGATTCTGATCCTGCTTCTGTGAGGCAATTATTTTGATCCTGAGGGAATCCTGGTTAAAGGAAGAACATTACTAAATACAGACACCATATGGAAAGTGATATAAATAAAACAAAATGCCAAATTTTTGCTCAGTGTTATTCTGCAGGAGCTGAGACAGGAGCAGTGTCAGAGCACGAGCTGTATGTGCTAATCTAACTGGAGCCAGCCAGGACAAACACTGTTTCAGAATCCTGATTTCAGGAGTTCTGTTTCGAGATACAAGACCTATGGGATGCTAATTTTCCTTTTGGACAGCAGGTGGGGGTATTGCCAAGTAGCAAAATCCTACTAGGGCTTTCCAGTCCTATTCCCTTTGGGAGCTCTTCAGAATAAGAAATACGGAGAAGATCTTTAAAGATGAATTTTGAAAATTATTTTGCAGCGTTTCTCTTGCCAAGCTAGCTAGCTTGAAAAGTCTTTGCTATTAACTATAGATCCTAGATTCACCGAATTACTTTGTTACAGGGGCTGCTCTCTGGCTTCTCTGGGATTCGTGGATCTTCCCTTAAATCCATTTCTGCCTTTCTTCAACTCCTAAATGGAAAATTAACATTGGCAAGCTGTGTGTTTCTAAAAGAAGGGTTTAAACAGCCCTTGCTAGAGTTTCCCAGAGACTTGGCCTCCCCACAGCCTCTGTTTATCTGGGAAAAAGCTATGCTGAAAGTCACCAGAGTCTGACCACAAGAGGTTTTGGGTTTTGTCACGAAAGGCAAAACCATCTTCAAATGTCTGATGAACAAATTCCCCTCCTCTCTAAAGTAAATGTCCAATCACCCCACAGTTGCTCACGCTTACTTTGTGAGCCATCATGTTCACCAGATGTGTTGTTGGGGGAATGAGAGACTCAGCCTCCTTTCTGGACAGGTCTTTCAGTGATTGTACATTTAGTGTTAACAGTTCATCCCTTGGGCTCAGGCAACCATCCCTTAAAGGAAAAAAAGAAACATTTGTATATTATTTCACACAGAATAATATGTCCCTGTTCCATTTGCTACCTTTCTCGCTATCTGAGGAGTCAGCTGCAGTTCTCCCTTTGCCTTGACCAGAGCTGCCATGGAGTGCCTAGGTGTGTGATACACCCCATCCCCTGCTAGGATTTTTCCCCATTGCTGCTCTCTTCTGCTTAGTCCTGGTGATCACTGGCTGCCTGGTGATCACACAGCTGACATTCAGGCATGATATTCCTCCCTTCTCACCATCTTGCACTCAAAAATTGATCAAAGACTACATTTACTTCCTGTCAGGAACCTTGGCTCACATTGCTTTCCAGTGGCCTTGTGGGACTGATGCCACCCTACACTACCCTTTAACAAGGCATCACCGTCTGAAAACCTGATGTTATGTACACTCTCTCATTCTTCCAGGTTTTATTTCTTGGTGTAATTGAGCAGCACAGGTCCCTGAGTGGCCACGGTTTTATTTTTCTACAATCTTGACCTGTGTTTCCAACAGGAAGCAATGTAAGCATTGATTCCCAGACATCCCTTCTTTTGACTGGAACTGAGCTTCAAGGCATAGCTTGTCACAAAAAGCTGGTTGTGCAAAATCCATGCAAACAAATGTCTCAGTAATAACTTGCTACCTCCACATGTACTGTACCTGTTTGCTGGGCCTTCAGCAGGCACGTGGCTGCCTGTTAACCCTTTCCAGAAAGATGCACATCTTGGGCTCCTGGAGAGCTTGGTTCCTGAGCTGCTGTTCCCTGGTGTTGAACACAGCCTGCAGATGCAGCTGTCCTGATCCACAAGATGAAAGGTTGCATGAACAAAAATGTACTAAAGCTGTTAAAAGTTACTTACACTTATTTTTAAGAAAGGCTTAGAACCAGGATGCCTCCCTGGAGAGCAGGAGCCTTTAACACTGTCCATTTGAGGAAAAACAATGGTATTATAGAGTCAGTGCTTTACAGAAGTTATTTTTCTTAGGACTTCAGTGGCTTCTGGCTGAAGGGAGAAGAATTACAATATAGTGTCCCTTTGCATGAGGGGAAGAGAACAGAAAACAGACATTTCATAGTATCTGGGTAAACTTTGCCTATGCTAACTATTGTAAGAAAAGACAGGGAGGAAAATAAACACACGCTAGAAGATTAAATACTCTGGAAAACAGAAGAGGTCTAAATGGAAAATAAGTAAAATAAGGGTATACAAAACACTAGAAGCTCCACCCCTGCTGCTGACTTGTTAAGTGGGGGCAACGGACCAGAGAGGTCTGCAGCAATGGAAAATTCTTTGTCCACTCCAGACTGGTTGAAGTTGCTGCAGTCTGCATTGCATCTGGAGGACTAATTTTTAGCATATCTTTAATGCAGTTATGAATCATTAACACAGGGCCATTCAGAAGGAGAAGTAGTGCTTTGAGACATATATGGAAAGCAAAGAATGGAGCAACTAAGCACAGGAAGCACAACACATTTGACTGGGAAATACACTCCTGTGGCACAAATGTGAACACCTAGACATTTTAAAGGGACGAGGAAAGCTGGAAAGCTAACACACAATTCCTTTTTCATTTGCTTAGTATTTCTCCTGATTCAAGAGAATCATTCATTTCTCACTTATTCTGCTCCCAACTGAACCCACCTCCTCTGCCCTCGCCAGCCTCTCCATACTCCACAAAGTGAAGAGGGCTCTCAGTGTATCCTGGATCCAGGCTTGTTCCCAAGAGATTTGTATGACTGAGGTATAGATTTCTGAAGGGGAGGCAAATTTCATATGTTAGGACAGGCCACAAAATGTAACAGTGGTCAACTGTCTGTGTTGCTTCCAGGGCCCCTGGTCAAAGTGGCATCAACTATTTCCAGTCATCTGTAGACCTCTGAGAGCACAAGGAAAGCTGTGTAGCCATTTTCACCATCAGTAGGGCTTCATTTCTGCCCTAGGCAGAGTTCATCCAGCCCTGATGATGAGAATCATTGTTCTTCTTCACCAAAAATTAATAGTTATTGCATCATTCCTGACTGGCAGCAAACACAAAATGCAAGTTTACAGCAATGTCAATAAAGTTCATTATCTTTCAGGCTGACTGCTGAAGCCTGGCTCCCATTCTGAAACCTGCCAGAGTAAATCTAAGGCTGTGAATTAATGAAATATTTAACTTGGGGCCCTGGGCTCACTGTAGGCTGAATTCAGCAGGTAATGGCTAAGTGCTATACTTGTATTGACTGACTCGTTAACTCTGTGGGTTTGCTTGCATTCCAGATTGTCTGCCTTGGATGAGGAGCGTCTGAATTTTACGAAGCCTTTTTTGTTCATGAAGAATTCTTCTAGTGAGTAATATGTTGGTAAGGATATAAGCATGGACAGAATTACAGAATTCTATCTTAACCAGTTGGCTTGAACTCTAATATTAGTTTTGGAGCTTTTTATTTACTTTTGACCCAAGATAAATATCTTGGAAAATACTTACTTGAAATCAGGATTACATTATGTTCTTCTTTTTTTTTTTTTTTTTTTTTTTAATCTTATGGCAGTTCTTTGAAGTCTTTGGCACAGTAACAAAATAAAGGTTAACATTCAGATGCCTTAAAATTTGAGATCTTGAGTAGCAAAAAATGTGAGTTCCCTTTTCTGTTTGTTTGCACTGTCCTTTATTTCAGGTATGATTATGACATTACAGGTCAGATTCTGCATACATGGAGCATCCATTGAAACTCACATGGTTTTCAATAAGGTGGTGTGCTTGTAAAACACGAAAAATGTAAGATAGATGTTAAAGGTAGGAAATTATTCTGCCATTTGGCTGAGTATTTCTGAGATCTTAGCTGCTTGTGGACTGGGGCTGTTGTGAGAGAATAATGGTATTTAAAACTCATTGTTTAAAAAAGAAATTTTCTTTCTTTTTCCTGTAGTCAGAATTCAAGTTTGGACTTGCCAACTTCTCTTCTTAGGAGTCCCTACTCTTGTGAAATGTTCCCTTGAAAGATACACATATCTTCTCACAGACACCTGTCAGACACACACACACACAACTTTCCAGAACTGTTCTCCACACTTCATTTTCTTATTGATTTTCATAGGCCTTTTCAGACTGTCCCCAACTCATCTCTGTTAAAAGCTGAGTCCTATAGCTTGTTCACAGTCTATAGCTACTGCGCTCATCATGTTTATAAACATCCTCCTAATTAATTGTCCAAAAGTGTTGTGTCTCTGCCCAGTTTCACAGGACATCACAGAGAGCAGTGGGTTTGGCTCTGAGGTTTTTCATTGCAGCACCATGTAAGTCTTTTGGGGAAGAGATTGTGTTTTGTACAATGGGACACGTGCCAGGCTGGAAATTCTGGGTTGTATTGGGACATCCATGTGAAACATCACCAAATCCAAACTGATATGAAGATCCTTCCAGGAACAGTAAGTTGCATGCACTTAGTCACTAGAAAAGTAGATGTTAAATCCCTTGAACACAGCAGAAAAGTCCTGGGAACAATTTTTGTTTAGATTTGTAGTCATATTACCCATTTGGGCTACATTTCAAATTAGCTCTGTGTCTCAATCATTGCTGCAATTCATTTAGGTGAATTACTTTAAAAAAATAAGTTTTTATTGGTCTGTGGACATGTGGCAAATATCTGTATGTTGTCAACATTTTTATTTTTTGGGGCGTGGATATAGATCATTCTATTCATATCCAAGTTATTGCAACATGACAGAAAATTAATAAAAGCTGTTCTTCAGAAAAATAAATGTTTGACCAATTCTTGTGCCCATAGTCAATTTGCTTTGGGTTTAGTTCTTTAATATTTTTTTCCTGTCTCTGATTATTTTATGCGTAGAAATACTGCTGATGGTTCCAAGAGTAAAGACAGTATTTATTTTTACATCCTTTTCCTTTGTAAAGCGTCCTGTTTGTTTTGAAAGGTGATTTGTAGGTCTGAATATAGTGAGTACTGAAAATTTGCTAAAAGAAGTTGTCAGGTTTGAGGTGGGGGCAGGTGGATCCTAGACCAACCTTGTCTCTTCATTATTAGAACATATATTTAAACATATATTTTCTGCCAGTGAATAAACTCTCTGCTTTTTCTTCCAGCATTTCAGGACTCTGAGGAAACTTTTATCTGCATTGCAAGTTCCACTCAAAGCAAAAATTGCATTTAAACTGAGTGTGCTTGGCTGAAAGATAAAAATTAAAGGAGTTTAAAAGCCTTCTTGAATTTTCCACAGGTGAGAATAGATTAACTTTTCTTGTGTTTTGTTCTGGAAAAGTAATTTGTACATCCAGGCCAACTCCTTCTTCCCATTTTTTGTCATCTGAAATGCAAATCTTCTGAGTATGTTTTTTATCTGCCATTTAAAAGATTCCTTTTTCCTTCATGCTTTCATTAGACATTTCTAACCCAGAGTCCCATCTCAAAACATCTAATTCCAGATGTTGTTTAGAAATAAGGGTAACCATGGCATCTGTGGAAAACTGAAAAACTTTTGTGCACTCTTAAAGTAAGACACAGTAATTAGATTGTCTGAATTGAAATGTTATAAAAGGCTAGTTCAAGTAAGGTCTTGGACTCAGTTAACCAAGTGCCTGACAATGAGCTAATTGACTGCTGGTTTAAAAAAAAAAATAAAAAAAAAATAAAAGGAAAAAATATATCCAACAGCAGTACAATAATGTAATAAAATATTTAGTTTTTCTGGTCTTTCACAGCCTTATGACTGTGAAATGGCTGGGATTTCTGAGACAATATGTTCTTGGGGATTTTCTTCAAGGAGCAATTTTTTCTGCATCAGTTCTAACAGAAAGGGCCAGAGTGTCTCTGGCATAAACTCACTCCACTGGCTCTGACATACCCTAGCCCAATGCCTTGGTCTTTTAAAAATATTTATCGTAGATGTAATACATTTTCCCAGCAGCATATTCCCTTTGAAACCAGTAAAATGGCAGAAGCTGGAAAGCCAGGCTGATGCAAGGAGCAGGGCATGAGACCAAGCTTTGCCCTAGACTGACAATTCAGCACATCAGATGTTACAGAAGGACCTTTCCCCCATCATCTGCCCTTTGGTGTGTTTTCCTGGGAGCCTTTGCTGGCCTGCATTTTGCAGCACACGCTGTATTAATGGAACAGCTCCTCTCCCAGCTTGCTCTGAGGATGACCAGGGTGATGTGCAGCAAAAGCAAGAAGGCTGGGCAGACAGAAAGAGAGAAGTATAAAAATTGAGGAGAACACATAAATATCTAAATAAATGCAGTCTCTTCTCTTGGCTTTGGTTTTCCATCCTGCCCGTGGGCTTGTGTTTGAGACATTACAGTCTGTTGCCATAGCACTTGTCCTGGTACCAAAGGGCCAGCTAACTGGTGTTTGCATCAAGGCAAGTTAATAAAATTATATCCTGCTGATTACCAAAGGAGAAAAAATACCTTTTGCCTTTTCTCTCCTTCAAGCAGAGGGTCAAGGACCAAAGGAAGAAAGGGTGCAGAAGTTTCTAGAAACAAGTAGAGCCATGCAGTCAGGTCAGCTTAGTTCCCATATTTATTTCATCAGAATTCAGTCCTTTTTTATTCTATTTTATTCTAGATGCTATTTCAACCCTGCTACCAGCCCCACTGGTAGCTCTCAGTGCTTCCCAGGGTTTTGGGAGTGTTGGGAAGATGTAATGGAATGCTTTTTGGAGCAGTAGAAGTGCTTCTTGCAGCAGCTCTCACACTCAGCAGAGCCTGCTGTTCTCTGAAGGAGCTGATATCATCAATTCCTGCCCAGTTCTCCAACAACTGGAGTGATTTCAGTCTGAGCAGGCAAAGACATCTTCCGCAGTGTTTGCTGTGTTCATGCTCAGGGTATCAGATACTGCTTACCATTTCTTTGGTTTCTTTTCTTTCGGGCTATATGAAAATTGCTGATTTTGTGAGAAGCAAACTGTAAAGAAGATCTGTTTGTTTATACATAGACCAGCTGGCAGTCCACCATACCACACCAAGTACACCTCATCTCAGAAACTGTCTGAACAAGTGACACCAGGGTAACCCTGGGCCTCTAGACACAGCAAGGAATAGTCAGTATAAGTGAATAGTGGGTCACAGAAGCCAGATTAATTAAAAGACAGTTCATCTGCTCTCATTGCTGACAGAATTTTAGAGAAGGGGAAAAAAAACTCTGTTATGTAGTCCTGCAACACTGATTTGCTAATCATTTATTGCTTATGGTGAATCCCATGCAGTCAGCAGAGTATGGCTCAGAGAGTCACTTAAGTTTTTCAACAGAAAAAAAGGAATTTGCATTTTGAATACTGGTGTTGCAGGTTCCCCCTTACTCTGGAGAAGAAATGCACAGGGAGCATTAAATCGTGCAGCACTTTTAAGCATTCTTCTCTCCGTCCTTGTGACAGCAATATTAAGTTGTTCAGTTCTGTGGGAGTTATTAACACCTTCAGAGTCACGCTTAGGGCTGGAGGTGCTGGAAAGCAGAAGAATAATGGAATATCCTCAAGAACACCACAGAAAGAATGGAATCAATTTTCTTGAACAAAGACAAGGATTCTTCAGCTCTGAGTCACACATCATGAATTTCTGAAGTGTCACATTTAGATGGAGAGAGAATTACACTGGGACATGAAAAAATGCCTGTTTGACTTCTTAAAGAGAGAAGGCTTAAGCTTTGTAAGACATGTGGTACAGGAAGATTGTTCTGACAGGCTTGTGCCTTATGGAAGGTAGAGATCACTGCTTTCATACTCCATACTTCCATACATGATGGGGAAAGCCTTAGCAGCAGCAGCACAGGACAGGGTTGGTGTGGCTGTTGCCAATGTTCATCCTACTTAGCAAGCCAAGATAAGACTTCAGAATCACTCATTGATCCATGACTCTGAAAGTTATGGAAGATTAGCAAGTAGCATTTGAAGAGGTTTAGATTGCTATGAGAGCTCTGGAGTGGGAATTTAATGGTACTCATAGTGTACAGCAGCACTAAGCGACCCAAATGCTGCTGTGAGGGACTGAGCTGCTAATTCATGTCAGCATCTGACACATGTTCTTCAGCAACACTGATGCTTCAGCCTAAGAGTGGATTTATATCCTTAGCAGTTCTATTTTATGTGTGCAAAGGCATTGTGGGACTTACTCTGTTCCAGATCCCTGTTCCCCAGATCCCTGTTTTAGCTGCTTGCTAAAGCAAGCAGTAATTAAACCAAACTATCTAAACTTCCAGTCTGAGATAAGATACTGAGGAGTTGCATGTGGATATGGATCACAGCAGTTATTGGAGCCCTGCACACTCAGGAGATGTGCAAGGAAATAAACTGTGGCAGCTGACACACACCTAAGGGCTTTAACTTTTGAAAAGATGGGGGAGTGCACAGAGGCCAGCTCCTTCACTCATAGAGACATCAGCAGGGTGCCTAAGGACTGTTTCCAAACAGGAGGAGTTGGCATGGTTTTGCAGGAGACAGAGTAAGTTTTGGGACTTGGGTCTTGTTTTCTGTCAGAATGCCACAGCAAATTGGTTTGGTTTTGTCTTCCTGCTGGGACTTTGCCAAGGGTGGAAACACCTTTCCTCATCCTGCTGCAGTCTTTGTGATGCTGGGCATGCTGTGGTCATTATCAAGGGTAAGGGGAGATTCTGATTTTCAGTAGCACTTGTGCCACTGTGTGTTTAGACATAGATGTCTAATTTTAGCCAATATATATTTTATTTTATATAAAGTAAAATAAAATATACAAGAACAACTATTTTGGTGAAAGAATCAGTTCTTTCACATAAGCATGTATCTGCACAGATAAAAGGCATGTAATAAAGGAGGTGCCAGGATGCCTCAGGTGCCTCAGTTGCAGGGAGGTCCCTATTACACATCACAGCAACAGGTAGAGAGAAAGTGGAAAAATTAGGCTATCCTACTGATAGGATTTTCTAAATCCATCTTAATTTTCTAAAGCCATCTAAAATATATTGCTCAGACAGAAAATTGTTCAGATTTTTAAGATTCACATAGCTGATTAAAGAATAACATTGAAATATGAGGCTCTTAGACTTTTCACATCTCTAGGAAATATGACATCTCTGGTGGTTTTAGAGGCATCACTGCCTTCTTCCTGAATCAGAGGGAAAGAGCATCTGCCTACTGAATCTCCTGTATCTGACACAGTATTAATATAATTCATGCTTGCATGGCTTGTGAGATAATCATGATATCACACTACAAGAGCACTTTGCTACAATGACAGGTTTATATTTTGAGCTGAAGAGTCTCTTGTAGATAGAACACGCCAGCTGTACTTGTCTGAGCACTGACAATGGCCTAGAGGCACTAATTTCAGCAGACTGTGCATCAGCAGAGTGCAACAGCACAGCAGGGAAGCCAGTATATTTTCATGCCTTTTATGCAGAGCAGGAACACTGCAGGTTCAAAGGCTCTGAAAAAGCCAAGCAGAACCCTAAGTTCCTGAGAAATATTAATTAATCCATTTAGGAGCTACTGCAGTGGGAAACATTGCAATACACGAGTTGCCTACCTTGGTGAGGAACTTTCTTCTCGTGTTGTTGCAGTTCTCATTTGCTGCAGCTTTGGACTGGAGAATGCTGGTGACCACACGTGGAGGATCAGGTGGGCTGTCCTCTGCCTCTGATGTGCATGGCAGCTGTGTTCTGGGACAGCATTCAAAATCCTCTTGACCCCAGCTGGTAGAGATCTCAAAGGGATCAGGACATTTCTCGTCGGGACTTGACCCATCATCGCTGGTTTTGGCATTGCAAAGTATAAGTGATCTTGAAATGGAGCGAAACTTTCTGGACTTCCTGTTCCCAGCATTGTTCTTCTGATCCATCTTCAGAGAGCTGCTGCTCTTTTTCCTATCATTCTCCCATTTATGTGGCATGATACTTTCAATAATTTTCTCTGCTTCTGTGGTGCTAAATATCCTCCAGGAAAGGAAATATAAAAGTAAGTTGTAATATACCCCACTTTCTCCCACTTAATAACCTACGCTACTGGAAAGCCCTAATGAATAAATCGAATCAACAGAGCCTTTCAGTCTGAGAACAGCCACGTGATATCTCATGACTTGCTAATTCTGCTTCTGTGCAGAGCTCTCCTAGATCCTCCTTCACCTTTTCATTCTCTTACCATGTTACCCAAGCAGAGTGGAGTGCTTTTAATAAATGTTTCTGATGCTGCCATTGTCTGCTTGCTTTGGGCATCTGCTGAATTTGCATGTTGAAATCCCAAATTGAAAAGGGAGATACTTTAAAAGCATTACTCTATCCTCCTAATTTTATTTGGAAAGAAGAAGCTCCTTCTGAAGTTTGATTCATGAAACCACTATAATTCAAAGAAGATTAATCAAATTGTCAACTCTAAATTCTCTGCCTGGCACATCCGAGTTGTAAGTGGTTTAGCAAAAGTCAGTCTTAGCCTTGAGAGAGTAAGGAATGTAAGGCTGCCATAAAACTTCCACCTTTGCAAACCAGAACTCACTTAAGACTGTGCATTTAAGAGTAACAGAGAGATCCAGTGAAGCACTTAAGACGTGAATATCTGATTAGGAATTGAATTCAATAAAGGAATACAGCTCTAGTACATCAATCAAAAAGTGTCCTATTACAGAAATGGTTTGTTTCAGCTCATTGATTCAACATATAAAATTAAGATAAATTGAAAAAATATATGTAATCAAAATATAGCAAAATTTGGAGCTTTTGTGAAATGAGTAATGTAATGAGCATTTTAAGATAACAAAGGGGTTAAAACTCTCTCAGAAAATGCTTTCTAGAAATGCTTTGGTAGGTATGTGTCAGCACTGAAAATTCAACAAGAGTATGTCTAAATTAATTACTTTGACTCTCTCACCTAAGTTTTATCATCATATTTACTACACAAACTTTTCTCCTCACAGAACCTAACGGATACCAATGTTGTCATTCTAGAGAAAATAGCAATTGAAACGTAAGTATTTGCATAAATCAAAGACACTGTAGGTGTTATACACAAAACTGAAAATCAATGTAATTTGGAAAGCACATTTCAGGTATCCTATTGAGAGAAAAAGATTGTCCATTGTGTTCTAAACTGGATTGTTGTGTTTGGTTTGGGTTTTTTTTCCCTTGTTTCTGTGCAGAATTAGGTAGATATATATGTACTTTGTACCTGAAGTTCCACTGATGATACAGAAAGAAAGATTTTATAAAGGCTCCTTACAGCCACAACAATAAACACAGGCCTACAAACTCAGACCAAGCCAGATTTGGATAATAAATACAAGTCAGCATTGTAATAAAGCTGCAGGATTGTTTTTCTTGGTATTTTTTTCTTATACAATTAAACAGGAAAAACAAAAGTAGATGATAAACACTATGCCACTGAGCACCTGCCTAAAGGAACTCTATGACATTGCTGGAGAAATCCACAGTTCAGCATGAATCTGAATTTGCTTGAATTTGTAAAATTAAAACAATTTTCAGGTGCAGCAGAGATGTCCCAGGGAGAAGGATGTTTATTTGTGCAGTCTTTTTGGTGTTTTTGAAAGGTAATGCTTTTACATCTTTCCATCATTACTTATTTTCTATCACATCACTCCTATTATTGCTCTGCTCCCTTATGTCTCTTTTTCCAAAACAAAATCCCTAACACTTCAAAAACTCATGCCCTGATTATTGGAACTCCAGGGATTTCCTAGCAAGACACTATTTCAGGTCAAACTTTGAAAGTAGCCAGAATATGTGAAGTTCCCCAAAGCTGGTGTGCTTTCTGTCCCTCTCTGTGTGTCCTGGGGATCCTCTCTGCTCCTGTGGGAGGCTCACCCTGCTGGATTGGAACAGGGGAATGGAAGTCACTGGGCTCCCAGCCTCCCTGGCATTGGCAGGAGGGAAGCTGTCAGGGTCAAACTGGACTTGCATATTCTCC
This sequence comes from Anomalospiza imberbis, assembly GCF_031753505.1. Lineage (NCBI taxonomy): Eukaryota > Metazoa > Chordata > Aves > Passeriformes > Viduidae > Anomalospiza > Anomalospiza imberbis. Next base: position 8,771,005 of record NC_089693.1, on the reverse strand, counting down.
ATCCCCTTCAATTCACAGAACATTCTACTTTTTTCTTTTTTTCAGAGTAGCCTCTCTTATGACAAGTTTGGTGTGATTGAGAACTGCCCAGCAGCACAGCCACTCTCTCTTCCTGTGACACAGAGCACATGAATGTAAGGTTTGGAGATCTTGTTTGTGAAATTTTAGAAATGCACTTTTTAGTGTTTTGATAAGCCTAAAGCCTTAGTCTACCGTCATATACATGAACTAAATTTTTGAACTCTTAAATCCCTGTTAGCATCTTCACTGTATTAGAAAATTAATCTTGTTAAAGCCTATGATGTTGTGGATCCTGTATGTCTAAATGTAAAAATGCAGTCTGGCCCATTAGACCAGAATGTGGAGTTGAAAAAGAAAGAATGGCTGGGATAGAGAGAATTTCTGCAAGTCTCTACTCTCAGCACCTGGGTAGGAAGCAACAGAGCTGGAGGTGAGTGGAATGTGCATCACTGGAAATCTGCTATAGGGATCAGTGCCCCTTCTGTGGTACTGGCAATTGCTATTAGACACTGGTAACACCGTCACTAATGTACTCAAGCTGCACATTCACACCTAAACAATCCTGCCTATGTGGGGAAACTAAAAGAAAGAACACTTTTCATTCAAATATTTCAATTTTGTACAAACATTAAACACACTCTTACTTTTCTCAAAGAGGAAGAATTTTAAAAGAGCTATTAAGCATTTGGATAAGCAGACAACTTGATATCTTAATGGTCAGAATGCAGCTCTCTGGAGACTGGCATGCTAGAATGAAGTCCTTTCTTGCTCTGCCTGAAGCTAGTGGGCTTAAGGGAGCCTTCAGTACTAAATGTCCAAGAGGTGCCTCTCTGACTCTGCTAAACATCTGGGATGCAGGGATGATGGAAGCACCTGTTGAAACAGTGAAGGAAACACGGGTCTAAGTGCATCCTGCTTTCCCATCCCCCTGTAATGCTCCTGAGGAATTTTATCTTATGCAAAGAGAGCTCTTTGCCCTGCTCCATCAGCTGTTTCCTCCTCCCCCACCCCCATGAGAGCTCCATCCATTCAAAGAGCAAGTTTAACCCTGAATGACTTACCCAATCCCACAGTGAGACAGGGCCTGACGTGAAAATAAACCCACTAGACCTGAAGACTTCCAGTTAAATACTTGCTCTTGCTATAAGTATTAGATCACAAGTCCTAACTAAGGCAACATTCTTTCCAGAGCTGCTGATTCAGGGTTGCATAAGTGACAGAAATACAGGAGGTATCAAAAACGTAATTTATAAGTTTTCCAATAAAAATATCCAGAAATGTTATTTAACACAGCATACAATATCGCAAGTACCAGAGAAGCTTTATGATTCATTGCCATCTTCCACCAAATTTAATTTGAGATATTGATGGCATGGACAATTACTTCAAAGTCAATTCTCCAAACCATTCATCTTTTTCTCCAGTGCACTCACTGCTTGTCATTTTCTTTTGCCATTCTTATACCTCCAGCTTGCCTGATGGAAGCTGTCTGTGGTTTGTAATGCAAACCAAATGTTCCTTCTCTGTTTCATTTTTTTTCCCCCAAGCTTTATTTTTCCAGCCTTAAATCTTAAAAGCCCAAACTCAGACTGTCTTCTGCAAACAAAATACATGATCTGAGCTGTAGCCATTTGGTTCAAATTTTTGGTTGGATATTAAACCAAGCATTTACAAGATACAAATAATTTGGTGTAGCTCCCAGATTGAATGCGAATGCTCTGCTGTTAACCAGACAGTAGGAAATAAAGGACTTTACTAGCAAGAACAAGATGAGTTTTACATTACCAAGTGCTAGCAGCATCCTCTTTTAATCTAGATATTGCATCCTAATTTAATCTAGATCTTGTGATCTTATTCAGATTCATTCCTGCGCAGTACTGTTAGCACTGAAGTATTGCAGATGTCTAGGGTTTCCCCACAGTAGGTAGAGCTAAAGATGTGGAAGTTTTCTAATAAAGATTAAGAAACTCTCAGAGAGTAGAATTAAAAAATTATAATTAAAAACCCTAATGGTAAAATAAAAATTTAAAAGGAGGAACTTACAACAGCGAGGCAGACAAACCTGACTCCTGCAGAAGGCTGTTCCTCTTCATAGGCCTGGCAAAAATAGACAGAGTGAATAATTGAAAACACACTCTCCTGGTGCCACGTGACTCAGTTTCAGTAATTGTGCTCAGTACATTGGAACGGAGCTATTGTTTCCTAATTGAAGAAAATGTCAGCAAGGCTAGATAAACAAAAGCAATGGGATGCAGTACTGGGGAAGCTGTTTCCAGTAGGCTCTCAGCTACCTGGACATGGCAGGACCATTTAAGGAGTTTGTGTCATTTGTTTTCACCCAACACTCTCTGCTCCAAGGTTTGATGGGGTTCAGGCATGTTAAACCCACCTGAGGGGAGCTGGGGCAACAGCAGAGTCTGTGCTAATCCAGTGAAGGTTTTCTGTTGGAGGCTGAGATGGCAAACATACTTCTTGTATTTTTCAGCTGATATTTTAACATTAAAAAACCATTAAGCTAGTAAGAGTTAACATTAAGCTAGTAAGAGTTTCATAGACAAATTCTGTTCCAGGAGCAAAACATAAGAGGTGCCACTTTTGAATGCCAGACCCCTGTATTGTTCATCATGAGCACAATTTCTTTAACCTACCAGTTCTTAAATACTTTCCCCTTTATGGGCTAGACTGCAACTTTGTGATCCGACCTGATCAAGGACTCAGAAAACTGTTGTTTATCACACAGATCATGTCAGTCCTCACCTGTTGATCCTCATTTGTGCTCAGACAGGTAACAAAATTGCTGCAAAAACCTGCGTGCTTTCAATAAAATTGTGTGATAAGATTCATAGGGTGTTTGTTAATTTAAAAAAAAAAATCCCTAAAAGAAAGCATTGTATCTGAAACAGTTAATGTTAGTTTATTGAAATAGTCAGGCCTCTTTAGAGTGTTCTCACAAACCATAAATCTCATGCTTTTCAGGAAAATGTAATCATAAACCTGGCCCTGTCTGGTCATGGAAATGGTCATTATGAGAGTGCTTAGACACCTGCTGCCCTCTGTGTTCTGTATCTTAAAGGTTCTGGTTTTATTGCTCTGTCAGTGACCTTGTAAAGGAGGGAGAGGAATTATAGAAGAGGTTTAAAGTATTGCACAGATAGGGGCTCATGTTTAGTGATCCTATCACTTCTAGGTAAAACATGGACTGTAAAGACAAACATCAGTCCAATGAGAATGATTCCATACTGGGAGAAAAAGGGAAGATGAAATCTCTGCTCTGTACAGTGTCTACAGGAGTCCTGGAAAACGCTGTCCATGATAATACAATTGCGGGCATTCTGTATTTTAAACGTTTATTGAGAGAATTTGACATTATTTTCCTAACATCTGTTATTAGGATATTTGTTCCCCAAAGGAAATCTTCTCTAAAGAACAGAGGTTTTACCTGACTCACTGGTTAACAAATGACATGGAGCATTATCCAACTCTTTCAGAAGAACCAAGGCTTGGCACTGAGTAGTGATCAACAGTTATGAAGCAGCTTTCCTGGAAAGGAGGAGAAACAGGGAGCTGACTTTGTATTTTGGCAAAGAGTTTGTCACTGTATTTGAAGAGAGAGTACAGTGGCCTTGTACATAAAATGGGGTTTTATATGTAGTGCTAGTACTGTAAAAGAGAAATATCAACAAGGAAGCAAAGCCACAGACTGTTTACCACTTTACTGTCTTTCACTACCACACACACATGTTTTTGTTTAGCAATAGAGAACTCATTCACACAAAATCTCAACAGTCCCTGAGTTCTGATCCAAGGTGATTGAGCTGAAAGCTCAAAAGCATCGGAAAACTTGCTTTATTTCTTCCCATTGTCACATGCTTTTGCATTTCCTGACTATGCGCTGAATAATGTAGTCCCTAAGCCATTGGGAGTTTTGTTCATTCCAAGTCTGGACTTCTGCCAGAGCCAGCAGCAGAAACATAAATATCACAAGGAGGGGCTGTTTTTTCATGTTGCTTTACTCTAACCTTTTGCAGTTTTTTTCATCTTCTCTGTACAGTAGTTGTTCAGTGCCCAGTGGTGAACAGAAAAGCAGGTTTTTAGAAGCCATGAGGAAAAGGAGAGGGAGAACCAGTGCCTGCCACTTGCATTAATGGTATGCTTTGATATTGGATACTGTGGTCAGTCTTCATTACTTAGCTCAAAGGTATTGTAGCAGGAAAAGGGCAATGAACACTGATCAGAGGCTGGAAATTTGTATTAAAAGATTGAAATTATGTGGACTCTCTATGCAGAAAGGAACTACAATGATAAAAGTTTAGGAGATAATAGGAAATATAAGACAAATCAGTGTTGTTCCTTTATTTCCTTCTCATGTGAGGGACAGGAAAAGAATGTGGTAAAATAAAGAGTGTTCAAACAAATAAAATGAAATACTTAAAATCTAAAGCATAATGAATGTGTGGAACACGAAGGCAGCAGAAATCATGAGCACTTTGATGTTAGCTGTTTTGTCTTTGATTTCAGTCAGACAGAGATTTCACCTCAGGAGGTGAATTGATGAAAATATATATCTGTAGATAAAGGGAATAGCATGCAGAAGAGGCAGCAACTCCCACTCCAGAATGAAAGTCAAACAATGCAGTTTACAGATAGAGTGATCCTCCAGCCATGGGATAGTTACCATAAAATAGAGTAACTCTTCTGATGTCTGGAGTTAGTATCTATTGGCAGTGGGTAAAGCAAAGAGAAGAGCCACTGCACTTATTAGTTACAGCAATTCTTCTCTTTTGCATGACTAAAATCAGGATGTGTCTGGAACTATAGCAGATACAGGAGCTGATCCCTCTTTTTTCCAAATTGTTTTCCACATACACAGGTCTGGATTCTAGAGGACAAATATGCAGACTATTCAGTACTAAATATTTTGCCTGTTGCTACTGGTGATAACCTTTTCCAAAAAGGAACGTATAAATTTAAACAGGACATTAGTACTGAGCAAAGCAGATCTAAGTAATGATGGAACAGCCTCAGTCCTGATCTCCACCCAACCCCAAATACTGCTTGTGTTCATATGAAAGAAAGCCAATAATTTGGAGTGTTCAAGTTTTTATCCCGTCCTTACATTGTTCAGCTAACTGATAATTTACTTTTGCCCTAAATACAGCCACAATTTTCACATTTGCCATGTTCCAGACTACAGTTATGTTGCACAGGACAATCCATGCCTTCAATGCTGCTAAGCCAGGCTGGATTAGTCATCTCTGTCTTGGGTTTCATGACTTTCACACTGCCCTTCCATCCATGAAAACATAGCTACATGGCATGCTGAGTCACCATATCAGCCCAGCTAATCCAGTATCCTTCTCCAGCAATAACTGACAGCAATTGTTTTAAAGGGATTAACTTAAAAAAAAAAAAAATCAAGATAGAGTTTGCTTTCAGGAAGACTTTCTGAGTACCTTGGTAGAGTAGACTGGTAGGATGCGGTTTTGTATATTATTCCAAAATGCTTGGACATATCATGTTATGACATGACATGACATGACATGACATGACATGACATGACATGACATGACAGTCTTGTTTTAGCAGAAGTTACAGCTGCTCCATCTTGGATAAGTGTTTCATAATGTCAAATTAGGTATATCCCTTTTTAATTCCTTTCATTACTTAGTACCTAACTTATGCCTGGAAACACAAAGATATTTTTTACCTTCTACACATGAAATGAATCCTGTGTTATAGAACTGTAATTTATCCATTTTTGGCTCCCATTAAGCTTTTCATTTCAAGAGTATGCACAGGCAATTAGTTTCATGTGTTACATATAAATGTACTTCCTTGAAATTGTTTGAAATTTGTTGCCTCTAAGATTTGTTCAGTTCTTGTACTAGGAAAAATATTCAGATCTTCACATCTTGTGGAATACTTTTCTCATTGATCTCTGTACTGATGTCATCCTCTATCTTCTGCATACTTTTATCTATTTGTCTTCTGTCCCTCCTTTCAGCTTCACACTGCTTTCATATGTTTGGAACTCCTCCTTTTGCTTCAGATCCTTTTTGAAAAAATTCACTTCCTTTTGTGAACTTTATTACCTGACTATTTTATGAAGGTATCCAGCTCTGCAACCTCCTAGACTATTTTCAAGTGAATTGCTTTCTTGTGAATTAATAAAAGTTCCTAGACCTTGTCTTGCCAGAAACATTGGTGTTTCATGACTTTCACTCCCACTCTGTGATTACTAACCTCTCTTGCTGAAGTGCCCCAGAGACGAGCAGTAAAATACTGCTTATGTAGTTCCACGCAAGAGGGTCTAATTCTAAGTGTACACCCATACAAAGTATTTTTACCTCATCTTAAGAACATATCCTTGAACTCCATGAAGAATATGTTTACAAAGTAGCCCATGTGATTTTCATAAGTGATTGTGTTAAGAGTGTGTGATTGAAAAAGTACAGCACTTTTGTGTAAGTGTAAAGTGTAAAGTTTGTTGGCTGTAGCCATGGAGGGGTGCATGAAGCAAGAATGGTACCCTTTCAGCTAAGTGTTGTGTGCTGTATTTTTATTTTAATATTTTTATAGTGTGTATATAGGCTATGTGTGACATTATGCTGGGCTTTGAGAAACACTAAATATTTATGTCAGCTATGAAGTTGCTAAATATCTGGTAATGAAGGAAACGTCCATCTCTTTATTTTTTAAACCATCGACCAATACACAGTTTATAACTTAATGCAGCACCAGAGTAGTAAGAGCATTATGTGAGCTCTCCTGTATAGTGTCATTCAAGTTTAAAGAAATATTTTAAAAAGTTATGACTTTACCTTCGTTCCACATAATGCTCCTTTTTCATCTGACTTAATATTTCCTTTAATTTATAGTTCCCTAAACTGTAGGCAGACATAAGGGCCCTTTAGGCTGAATGAAAGGAGAATTATCAATAGCCAAACTATGATTTATAGGGAAAGAAACATAAATGGCAAAAGAAAACTGAATTGACTCTACCTTCAAAAATGATATGAAAATTTTCTCTGTATTTTTCATGAGTTCAGTTAAAAGGTGTCTTTAGACCTGTCCTTTTTTTCAGCCTGTTACTGTGAATCCATATTGGATTTTGTCATAATTGTTGCTGCTGCCTCCTTTACTTCTTGAACAGCCAGATGTGAATGAATGGAAGTACTGAAAAGGTGAATATACTTAGTCCACCTGAGAACCAGTGGCAGAATTTGCTCCATATTTCACACTCTGGTCCAGGCACCACTTGCTCCAGCAGCCTGATCTCAGGTTACCAGAGTCAGGGGCTTGTCGTCCCCTAGCATTTCACAGGTAACATGCATGGTCCTCTCTGGGTGGCTGGGTTGTTTGTGAGGGCTTTTTGAGGGCGAGAAGGTATTGCAGAGTGTTTTGGGGTGTTGTTACGGTTTGGTTTGGGCTTGCTTTGTTTGTTTATTTCTTTGGGTTTTTTTCAGTTAGCTTTGTCAGTGATTGGTGATGAATTACACAACCTCTTCTCTTGGATATTAGTGTCTGAATAAAATGACTTTACCACATTTGTAGAGTTGTCATTTTAAGCACAAGGTTTAAGCAGTAGCTATTTCTGAGTATTTGTCATCCCTGGAGCTTGGCAGAGGCAAAGCTACTTAACACAGGCTTTTTAAGTCTGCATTAGAAAAGTCTTGAGGACCCTTCACATTTCTGCTGCTGTACCTTATCTCTAAGGCTATGACAATCAGAATGAAGTTGAGCGGACAGGTTTTGTGGTGTTGAAGATAACAGTATAAAATTCCAATGGCAGCTCTCTTGTTTTCTGGCAATTCTGTAGCTTTTAACACTGACTTTAGTTGAAGTGCAAACCACATATGTCACTCACCAGCATTACAGAAAAATCAGTTTATTTTACAGGTTTCCCATGAGGGAAACAGTATAATCTGTCACATAAATAGGTCCCTGGTAAGGCACAAAACATAATGCTTCTGGTGCTTCATGAGATCTGATGATACCTTGGTCATAGGTATGATAAATGGTGCTGGGGTCAGCTGCAGCATCCCAATCAGTCTAGGATTTAGTGTCTGTTGGAATTTACTTTTCTTCCACATTTTGAAATCAGCCTACACCTCCAGAGCAGAGCTTATCTAATGTTAAGCAGTTTAGAGCTAGTGGCTGAGAGATCTCAGCTGAGGATTCCTGATTTTGGGTTTTGATTTTACTACAGAATCAGTTCTCAAGCCCAGAAGTTGTTGTTCTAATTAACTAGTATGATTAACCTGTTGAAGAGAAAATTTTAACCTGTAATTTCTGTACTGATGAAAATAATTCCTGTTCCAGCTAAAGCTTATCTTTTAAAATAAGCACTAAATCTGAATGTAAAGACATTATTACACCAGTCTTGAAAACTTGCTATAAACTTTGATTGTTATGCTGCTTAGTTACCATTTCTTTTAAACATCACTGTGTCCTCATTTGCCTTTATTCTATGTTGGCCCAAAAGAGCTTGACTATTGCTGTTATGGCACAGTAAATACTTATGATCACTTCCCCAGAATTTTTTATGAACATCAGTAGGAGGACCATGGAGCGAGAGGTGTCATGGAAGAGCAGCAATAAACTGGGTTGTGGGACAGATGTTCTGCCTCCGGACCCGGGGCTGACTTGTGAACTGACTCTCTGGAAAGGCAGGAGACACTCAAAGAGCTGGTGTGAAACAGCGTGCTGAGGTTCAGCACAGTGCCATCTCCTAGAGCAGGCTTGGTGCACCTGGCCACTGAATGCCCCTGACCCTGCAGCAGAAATGGGTTCAGGAAACTCAAATTTTCCAGTATCCTTTCTTATGCATGCTCAGTTTTGATCCAGAGAATACCTAATACTGATTTCCATAAGAACTGTATGTATATAAATGTATATTCTTTGCCTCAGTTGGATTTCCCAAAAGAGGCAGCCTATTCTGGGATGTAACTTCCAAGTAATTGTCCAAAATCATGTTCCAAGACAAAAATATGACCACCAATATTACCCAGGATTTTCTTTCTCTGGTTCTTTCTTTTTTATTTCAGCACCTTTTAAAGTGATTATAAATGTTGTCTTTTTATTCATTTACTGAATCTTTAAAGACTTGACTCAAATAAACACTCAAGAATACCCAGACCTTTGAGGGTTGCCTAAGCTGAGGAGCTTTTCTCTTATTTCTGTCATAAGGAAAGGACCCTAAATAAATAAAATTAGTATCTGAAAAATGTTAAGACTTTGATAATATCAGTTTAGGCTAAGCATTAATCTTGGGCAAAGAAGTAAACTACCCATAACTGAATCTTACCAACCACATCTAATGCACTATAAAGCAATTAAAAATCTGCCCCAGCTCATTTTTGACGGAACACTCTAATTGAGTCTGGAGATCTCCTTCCAGCTCTGATGGTGACCTGCTGGTTTGATCCAAGGCTTGCTTTCCTCACTTCTGAATCCTTGTTCTCACCAAAGAAAGAGGGTTATGGCCTTGTGGTCACCTTTTTTCCTGGGCATGTGGGGTGAGAATTTCTCTGATGAAAAGTACTGAAAGATAATTAAATGCTCGTTGTTTGTTTTTTTTTTAATGGGACAACGGACAAAATAATTAACAGCTACTCTTAGAAAACAACAAGAATTTGCTGTTGTCAAGTAATAATATCCTTGCAACCCATCTCCTATTAAGCAGAATCTATTGCATACAAAGCTTATCCTTATGATAAGGCATGCACAGGGTGCAGTATGTGCCCCACTGTAATACATAGAGCAGAAATATTATAACAGCAGGGGGCAAATAAAGCAGCAGATCTCAGCCCTGGTGCTCTCTAAGAGCAAGGAGCTGTAAAAGCAACAGAGCCCTCGCCTGCCAGGTCAGTCCTTCAGCACAAATCGGGGCAATTTGACAGCCACACAGCTTTATGTCATCTGTTCCCAGGCTGCTGCAGTGGGGGAAGAGGGGAGGTTTTGTCCCCAGCTCCACCCTGGGAGCAATCCCCCTGCAGAGAAGCAGCAGGCGATGCCCCAAAGCCCCTGCAGTGTCCCAGGGCTCTGCTGGCCAGGAGCTGAGTGCCCAAGTCTGGGCTCCCCAGCTCCACCAGCCAGGCTGCACTGGCAGCTGGGACAGCACAGCACCAATACCCTGTGCTGCACCAGCCTGCACCTCTTTCTGTGGGCTCACACTGCTTGAATCAGTTATGAATGAGGTGCAAAATAACAGATACTGTTAAGTGAACACTGCATTAATAATGCTGGCAAGGTTTCAAGTCTACAGATGTTATTTATAATACATGACTAAACAAATATGTATCCCCTTTGAGACTCAGACTCAGGAGCAATTTACTGATTTCCTGTACAGGCTAGTTCATACAGAGATTTGAGTAAATACTGCATTTGAATGTCTTGCTTGGATCTAAGCTCTGAAAATGTAATAGTATTCATATTAATGTTTAATTTTAAAATTGTTTGAAAATTTATTTTCAGATTATTGGATACTGGCCCTATCTAGTTCTCATGGAGGAATGTATTTTTCTGTATTGCTTCTTTAAAGAAAAAAAAATATTCAAAGAATATAGCCTTCAGTTACACAGCACAGTGGAAATGAGTAGAAAGGTTAGAGAAAATTCTAGGAAAAAATGCACTTAGCAGAAGCTAAAAAAAAAAAAAGAATTAAAACTCCATATCCTCTCCTTTCCATCTGGTTTTGAAATTAATTAATCTTATTTATGATGTTTATGAATGAACTTATTTAATTGCCAATTAGATATTTTGTAGTTTTAAAAATGTTTCTTTGTAACAAATCATTTGATCTTGATATGATTTTGTTTCTTTTCTACCTCCTATAATATTATAGGTATACAGGGGCCTTCAAAACTGAAGAAAGCTGTGAACTCACAAAGGTCTCTGGTCTCTGCAGGCTTTTACATACATCAAGAGAAAGAGGAGAAATATTTTACAGCAAGCCAGAAGTGTCCTAAATTAAGGTACTCCATGAAGAGAATCTTTGTTCAATTCATAATGCTGATCATTGAACAATAATAATTTGCTTCAAATATGTCAGACAATGAAAAGCAGTGATAACAGTGAATAGACAGACAAAAACGTAATTTGTGACATACCTCTTATCTGCTTAGTCTTCTCTTTCAAATTCTGAAATTAAAGCAGTTGAAAATAATACATACTGGCATGTAAAAAGAGCTGACTGCATGATGCCTAAATAATTTGCTATAAAAATATCACTTACCATTGACATTGCCAATTATCTTCTTATTTAAATCTGCTGTTATCATGCCTTTTTGGATATGAAATACGCAGCATAGTCCATTCCCAGTGTGTTCAATACTTGAGAAAATAATAAATGCAGTGTAACTCCACAGTGTTTGGATATTTGACCGTAACTCCTAAGCATTCAAAGTGACTACTCAATATAACAACTTTCCTCTGCAGAAAATGCCTTGCTATTTGCCAGCAAATCTTTAATGCTTTAGATTGGGTATTTCCAACTACCGCCCTACTTGCTAGGCAGATGTGTATAAAAGAGATGTTATTTCACTGAATCAACCACTGAGATCGTAACCCTTTTCCTGTACCACAAACAGAAATATAAAACCTCAGACTTTCCTTTTGGACTTTTACTGACTTGTGTCTGTTGTAAGAAAGCAAAACACAACTAATCCGAGCGCTAGTATATGGAAAATGTGTTAAAACATTTTAGATCATCTCACTGCTTCTCATTCCTGCAACACATTGGTTAACTGGCTCCTTCTGTGTTTATGTAGTTGCATGGTACAAATACAACACCTAAACTTCTCGCCCAAAGTTGAAATGATTCATTTATTACTATTTATGCCACCCCCAGGAAAAAAAAAAAGAAGGAAGAAAGAAAACACACAGTGCTCATTTAACCCAAGTGAGTGAAAACGTCTTTCATAAGGTCTGTAAGGGCTTTGGGAGGTTTTTCTTTGGTGAATAAAGTCTGTGTAGTGGAGGGAAGAGTTTTGTCTGAGGATGGTAGAATTTAGGCTACAGCAATCAGACAAACTAGAATCCTTTTGCTGTGAGAAAATAAGATAATAGTAAAGGAGGTGCAAATGTTATTTAATCATTAGATCTATTGAGATGGAGTCATTGTTTTGAGTGGAGGCAGGACTGAGAGAGGAGGTATTTTTGTGAGGGTAGTGAGTGCCTTGCTCTCTGGAATTATATCAGTATTTATTTAGGTCCTTTAGTGAGGTAATTACCCTAAATAGATAATACATAGGCCCTCCATCTTCTGGGTGCCTTTAAATATTAGTTAACCACATTAATTATAACCACAATGGGGAAAGCACAAGCAAAACAATAAATGAGGGCCATACTAAGAAGTGGAAAACAGGATTAAATGAAGACATTTCCTCTGCTACTTTTTCTATAATGCAGAGAATGGGGCTATGTGATAAGGCACTCTTCCATAGGATGCACCACCCTGATTTCTGATAGTGCCTGTGGATCCAGCCACTGTCAGACAGAAGGGATTACCGTGGGTAACCCTTGCTCTCCCAACAGCTCTGATGGGACAGTTACTCTTCCTTCATTCATCATCCTCTGCAGATGGACATTACAATTAATCAGGTTCTAGCCCTAACAGCTTGTTTCAGGACCACAGCTGGAATCAGCATGTCTAGACTGATTTATTCCTGGCTCTCAGACCTACGTGCATGCTACTATTCCATATGCTTCCTGTTAGAGAGGTAATAGTGCCATTTCACAGTATAACTTCAGTTTTTCTTTCTTCCTCCCCTTTTTATTATAATTAGATATTATTTTCCTTATGTAGGAAAATGTCCTGCCCCTGCTCTGAAACAGATCAAACTTCCAGACAAACAAAATAAAGTTCACAAAGGAAACAGTTAAATTTTCTGACTGCCTTCACTGTCACAGAAAATGCTAAACACATTTGTAAGTTATATAAAACTGTGTAAGTTCATATTTTCCTCTCCTGGTTTCACAGCCCAGAACAGCAAAAGGACCTTGTGACATCTCTAGGCTCTCTAGAGTTTAGTAATAAAAATAAAAATAATCCTCAGCAGAAAACAACACTCCACACCCTGCTACTACTGAGCAAATGAGTTTCCCATTTTCCTCACTTATCCTCAGACTAAACAATGTTAAATTTACAATTCTAACATCTATTTATAGCAGGCACTCTACCCTAAGAACCACAGAGGTTGGTGTATATCCTTGTCCTTAATCCACAGGCCAGCTTTCAACTTGGCATGTCACGTAATTAGGAGGGAAATCTGCCTTAATTAATATCTAAGCAATTTATGCACTGAAGCATGTTAATGTGGGTGGTGTGTGTAGGGGTGGAAGGGGACGTTCATCTGCTGTGAATTAACCTCTGATTGTAGTATTTCATGTTTACTGTGAATAGTAACTGATAACATCAACAGCACCTTGGCTTCTGCCGGGGGTCTGCAGAGCCTGGGAAGTTCCTGTGGGTACTGCAGGGGAGGGAATTCCTGGGGGTCTGACAGTGCTGATAATCCTGACAGCACACACTGGGGGAACTCAGCTGGGAATGTGCCTGCAGGAGGGGAAAGTGGGCTAAAAAGCCATGGGGGGAGCAGGGGGTAACTGGTGTGAGACTGTGGAAGCGGCAGAGGGTGATTTGGGGATGTAAGTTCAGGGGCTGAGGGGAAGGAAGGGATTAAAGGAGGAAAGAATTCAGGTTAGGGTGCTAGGTTGGATTTCAGCAAGTGGGTAAAAACTGAACACAAGTTTCTGGGTATAGACATCAGCTGAGCCTAATCTGGATAAGATCCAGAACTGGATTGGGCTCTGCAGACTGGGTTTAGCAGGGCAGGGAGGTTCCGTGAGGAGCTGACCCTTTCCATTTTTCCCTAGAGCAGCACAGAAATTACATTCAGGCCTCGTGCTCAAAAGAAGCTCATCCATAATCTTTATGTCACTTATCTCAGTAGACATGACAAAGGGACAGATATGCTCCTGCTAACATTTTTGCAAACTCAAGGATTGAGAAATAGAGAAGTTGTTTAGGAAAAAAAACCTTGATTTGAAGTATGTCATAATTTTGATACCTTTTAAATATCTTTCACTTTGTACTTTATCAACACCCCTAAATCTCATTTAATTTCTTTTTCTAGGTGATTCCAATTTCATATAATGAAAGCAAAATAAGCTAATCTTAAAATGAATACTTTGTTGATGTATTTGGTGGTATTGTTTTTCTTTCCAGTGTTATTCTTCAGTCCATCTTTAATATAGCTTGACATTTTGTTTGCTTTTTTTGACCACTACTGTGCCCTGAGTAGAAGTTTCCATTAAGCTGTCTACAGTAACGCCTAGATCTTTTTCTTGAGTGATTTTGCAAACCATCAAGTGTATATGAGTAGTTCAAGTTGTTCCTTTTAGTACACGTTACCTCATGCTAGCCTACACTGAATTTCAGCTACCATCTTTTTTGGTCCCTTCTTTTAGGCTTTTGTTTGTTTTGTTTGCTCTTGGCACTTTTTTTAAGTTATGGCTTTTTTTAATGATCACATCATTCCCAATTATGGTGTCTCTGCTACTGTATGCTTCCTTTCCAGATGACTAGCAAATAGATTAAATTAACCTCATTTTTGGTGTAGGTCTTAGGATCTCTACTTGTTAATATGCTTTCCAGCTCAAAATAACCATTGATTTGTATTTTTTTATTTAGTCTTCACAGCTTTCTGAGTCATAATATATTTCTTAGTCCTCTGCTATTCTTTACCCTTAGACATTTTATGACATTTAAAATAAACACCTAGGTTATACCCCTAAAATTATACTTTTATCCATTATTCTAATGTCTTTTAAAAATAATTTAATCACAATTGGCTGTTAAAACTTGCCAGGGACAAGTACAGCCAGAGCAGCTAAAGTCAAAGCTAGAGTTTACCTAGATGAGCAGAATGGCAGGACAGAGGAAGTCAAAAATCTCATTTTGCAAGAAGAGTCTATTTCAGTCTTTCCAGAGCAGTGTGGAATAATCCTCTCACAGCTGAATTCAGAAAAGCAGCTCCCAGGTGCTCTTAGTCTAACTTGTGAGCTCAAGCCTGCTCTTCTGTGTCCCAAATGTCACTTCTCCATCCTCCCCTCCCTGCCTCGTTGGCCGCAGCGGAACAGCTTGTTCTGCTCTCAAACTGCTCAAGCAAAAAGAAATGGGAACAGGAGTGGGGTTTGAGGAGGTAACTCTTTTCTCCAGATATCCCCAGGCCACCCACCCTCACTGAGGTCTTGGATGCAGCCTTGAAAATGGATGCACGTGCCAAAAAGCATCAAGGAAGAACAGGATCCTTACTACTGAATAAAGCATTAAATGAGCACTCCATGTCCAATTCTGGCATCCACTCATTTTAGCACAGATGGCAACAAGGTGGGAAGAGTTCAGAAAACCATTATAAGAAGTCTGAGGACTGTGTTTTGCAGTAAGAGACCAAAGAATTTGTTTTATTTTCTTCCAGCAGATTGTTGCAATGTGATGTCTTTGCAGTCTGTGCACATAACAGCATGAGGCAGAATTCAGAGACTGGAACATGAAGGCAGATGCATTTGAATCACAAATATGGTTACATAAAAGTTCATAATTAAGGTAATTAGAACTTCCTGGAATGTTTATTCTGCTCTATGCAATATATCACAGCAGTGATATACTGGTTTTGGCAAAGTGGCTGATCTCATCTCAACATTTAATACCCTCCTAATCAATTTGGGGAGCTATGTTTCTGTTTAGATATTTTTTCAAAAGCCTGCTCAGTCATTCAAATTTTGCATTAATAACTGGAAGAATGCAATGTAGTAATTGGGAAGATCAGGTGAAATGAATTCACCTCACTAATGGTTTGTTTTCTTTACCTAGGTGAAGTTATTAATTGTAACATACTATGAATTGTCCTGATTGTACTCAACATACAAATGTTACATAGCTTAATGAAGGGTGAAACTTAAACCAAATACACTTTTCTTCCATAACCAGTGACTTTATCATACTAGAATATTTTTTGCAGTAACAGGAACTGTATGAGACAAACTGTTTTTAACTGTGGCAAAGGTGAATCCTCTTTGATCTCTAAAATGCTCTTCCAAGCAAACCTTTTAGCTTCAGTGAACAAGAGAGAAATATATCAACACAAAACTTTGTAGACTGTTTTTGAAGAATATAACTGTGGCTGTATTTGTCTACTAAATTGTAATGATATTTTTTATTTCTGTGGGGAAAATAACCTGGGTTCACCTGTAGAAGCTTAATACCATATTGGATTCTCCACAGGGAGAGGTGCTTCTGCAAGTTGAAATATATTTTGAAGAGCTTTAGTTTGTTTTCTTTTTCTTTCTCTTTCTCTGTAAATTTGGTTTAATGGATGGTTTCTGAACTCTTTAAGAACTCCTTTCTTGCTTATTATTTCAGTTTCAACTTCATTGTCCCACCCTCAGGAAACCTACCAAACATGCTGTTATGTTGAAGCACATAGAATTCCAGGTGATGAATACTCCCTTTATGACAGTTACACAGGAGGACTGTTCTCATTTAATTACACTCCTCATTTGCAAAAATTGCTGACCTACCCAGGCATGATAAAAAGTTCTCTTCTGTGTAATACCTTCAAATATATTTGAAAAATTATTATTGTGCATTAATACCAATTCTGACATATTTTGTTATAGCAATAACCTGATATTATTGCAAAAAACCTAAGATTATTACAGATTACATGGACTGACCAAAAAACCTTCACCACTTGTTGGATTATATGTAGTGCTTAACTTCTAAAACCAAACAGCAAATGGTTGTGTCATGTAACAGGCCAAATGTGTGGTATAAATTGACTTTGCCTCAATTCTTTCCGTGATGAATGAACATTCTGTTCTCAGAAATAATTGCTTGGATGAAAAGGTCGCACACATCAGCCATGGAGTGCAAATGGTTAGTCCCCAAATCCTTGTTAAGTTAATTTCATAGGAAGCAGGAATTTGTGTTGGTGTTTCTGAATGCTGTATAAAGCCCAGTGTTCAGAAGAAACCATTCAGTAGTCCCAAAGTGTGGCACTGTTTAAAATCAGCACTTACAGACAAAATTCCATAACCACCCAACACAGCAGAATCAGTTGATATAGGGTTAGATATTAATTAGCAAGGGGCAGATAAAAATGTTGAATTTCAAGTACTTCTGAAAGCACCAAAATTTTCAACAAGCAATGAGAACAATAAGGTATGTTGTATCAAAGGTCATGCATGTGATGCCATACAGGGGTCATGTAATTATTGAGATAGCTACATGCATTCCTTTTAAACAAATTGTAATCCATTTCTGAAAAACAAATGTGGAGAAAAAAAGACAAGATACAGGGAACTTGTGTCTGGATAAATTTATAATTTAATAAAAATTATTAATTTGATTAATTCAACCAGTGGAATTTGGTGCCATTTGAGAGCAACTATATGCAGACATATTTTATAAAAAACTTTGGAATGCCAACATACTTAAGAACAATGAAAAAATTTTCTTTGCAGTATTTCTTTGTTTTTCTTATTAGCACCTAATAAACATCCACAATCTACTTCTTAATACCTTTATGAAATAGCTATGCCCAGGAGGGTAGTGGTGCACAGATAGAGTAAATGAAGGGAGGACACATGATACACACATGAGGAAATGTAGAGCACTACACATTACCTGGGACAGACAGGGAAATGGAAAGGCTTGTCTTCCTGTGAAACAGTGACTGGATATACAGAGCTCAAGCAGAGGGGATTTTTGGCTTGGCTGCTCTATGATTTATACCTCTACCATTACCACTGAGTTCCAGTGTTGCCATAAAAACAGAAGAAAAAGTTAACTACTCCTTACCTCAGCTACAGCAATTTACCATCTATGTAAGAAATGAGCCCAGCCCCCATATTTGTAATTATTATCTATTAGACAATTTACTTCACAACAGGGATAAACATGAATTTGTAATGCCATGCAGCTGTGAGTGGGTGTCTGGGTGATTACCATGCCTGACTGCTGCCTTCAAGGTCTTGCCAGGCCAAAGCTAACTGCATTAAGACTCTTAAGATTTGCAGTTTCATACCCTTCCCTTCTATCCTGATTGGCTTCCCCTTCCAAGGCAACAAAGCAGGAGGCATTCTTCAGTTGCTTTCAAGCTGCCCATTCCGCCCAAGAGCTTGAATGCTGATGGTTTCAACTGTGCCTGCTTGGGACTCCCAAAATGCATTCAACTAATACCACAGCAACCTGATTAAATTTTTAATATAAGTTAGTTTGATTCAAGAACTAAAAATGTTTTATTGTTCATAAATTTTTTTCCAATATGGTGACTTCTGGCAGAATTCCTGATTTGATCCAAAGCTGGTGTTTCAATAAGAAAGTCTTAAAAGTAAATTTCAACTGTCGTTTTGGCAGCACATTCACAAAACAGAGTAAAATAAATTGGGAGCTTATCACAGAAATTACGCCAACAAGGTTAAAAGTTGCTTTTGTTTTAATTATGAATTATTGACCACAAAGTGATCTAGGTCCTCTGCTCTATATGCTCTGGAGAGAATTGTCACCCTGACTGGCTTGGGATGAACAAAGAGCACAGCTCAATATTCTGGGCCATCTTTAGGCAAATTTTTAGTTTCTCTGTAAGACCGTGAGTAGAACCTAAGGTCAGCTGGATTTGAGGACATGTGCAGAAAGCAGAAAAGGGAATGAAGACAGAAAAGAAAAAAGGTACATGGTGAAACAATATCTAGAATGTTATTCTGGATCACCACGTGATGCCATTCATAATCAGACCTGAATATGCTCTTGACCACTATAGATTACACTGAAAGAACTGATTATTTCAGGTAGCTTCCAAAGAAACCAGTAAATTCTCTTATATGAGGAAAGATTTTTCTTCTGCCTATGCTGAACTGGATGTGATTTCCCTGTTAGCATAAAAGTTTCCAGAGTGTGTATGTGTATATAGCAGCAATTCATTTAAATTTCTCTCTATGTGTTTATTTTCATGGCATAGATACATTAACTGGTTATTTTTGAGACTATAATACATCTTGGGTGTTCTGGCTAAACTGATGCTGCCAAAATTGTCAGCAAAAAGACCGGAAAAGCTGAAGAACCTTAAACTTTACCCCAAACAACTGCTCAGTTGTTTCTTCAGGATATGGAAGAGGCAGAAAGTCCAAGCAAGAGGAGTGGTAGGAAACCAGGGAGGAAGGATAGAAATTTGTCTGATGTGGATTTCACAAACCTCTGTGTTTGATCTCTTAGAGACCCTAAAACAATTATCGACAGTTATTAGCGTTTTTGGAGTTATGAGAGATTTGAATATAAAGGAAAGGTAATTCAAACTTCAGTTCAGTGCTCTGCTTTTTCTCTAGTTTTGTGCTTTCATTTTGCATAGGAATTTAATATCTTTATAAATTGTACTGGTAATGTTTTCAGGAACATCTAAACATGATTTTTGAAAATTATCTTTTAGACTAAGATCTCCAAGAGTATGTGCAACATAATTCCTGACAATTTTAACATGAACAAACTGAAGAAACAGCTCTTCAGTTTCTCAGGACTAGTGTCTCTTTTGCAAATGGGACTTGTGCTAAGAGCTGGTTAGGTATTTTTAACTTGTATGCCATATAATTAAAAAACTAAATGCATAAAAATAAATCCTACCATGGATAATTCTTATTCCCCTCTGTGGGTTTGTCAGACCCACAGGAACAGCACTGTGGTTTGTGGGATGTTCTCCTAGCAACTTCTACTAACATCAGAATTACTTGGGCAGCTGAATCTTCATACCCCACACTAAGAGTTTGGTCCTTGGCACTACTTTATGTGCAGATTTCATATGCCCATATCTCTGGATATTCACACCAGGTTTACTTGTTTCTTGTCATCATACAAACACTTTTAATAACAGCTTTATGCTATTACTTGCTGAGCTTCTCTGCTGTAAAATACAAATACAAATTCTTTGTATTTGGAAAAAAATGATGAAGATGAAGATATGGTCCCTCCCCCAAGGAGGCTATAATTAAAACAAGACCAGCATTATAGAAACATATATTCTAGCTGGCCTCTAACTGGATGGTCTGTTTAGTTTTGTTTTGACGTATTGTATGAAGCAGCATTCAACAGATGTGGGGAAATTAGCCCTCTGAGCTTCTTGTATAAACTTAAAGCAGAGATTCATGTGTATGAATTAATTTCATCACTGAATGTGGGTATTAATGTCAGCAGGCGTTTTTAAATGTTTGTGCCTATTCTGCTGTACTTTGAGTCCTCCTTGCCAGAAAATATAGAAACTTCTCAAGAGAAAGTGCCTCAGTTGTAGCAATACTTTCTAGCACCGTACTGACAATTTTCTTCTGTTGAGTGAATGTTGCCTTGGACAAGCCCAGCAGTGTTAAAAAAAAAAAAAAAAAATTGTTTCCTTACATACCCTCTGCACACAGTGTTGACCAAAAACAATCCCCCAAAACCTCAAAGTGGAAGGGTGTCCCTGTGTCTTTATGCCAAGTTATCCCTCTTCTTGTCAGTAATGTTAATTTATCATGCAAATCCTGCAGTTTATATCATTATGGCTGCTCATATCCCTGCTGACACAGCACACACCCAGCAAGGTGACAGATTTTCCCACTGCTCCTTTTTGCCAGGAGAATCGAGTGTTGAGGATTAGATTCCCTTTTACAGCTTCCAGGGCAAAGTCAAACCAGCACGAAGTGGGGAGCTGACAGAGCAAGGCTTGTCCCTCTGTGCTGTACAGGCAAGGAGACAAGGCAGGTCAGGCAGAGAGTGGATACAGGACCTGGGACAAAGCCTAAAGCAGAATATAGTTAGAAGAGAAGTGTAGCTGACAAACTGACACAGAGATTTCATAATTTCCTCCTGTATTTAATGTATTTTGCATATCACCTCTGTATTTTTTTTTATTTTGTGGCCTCCTTAGTTTAGTTTTCATACACTGAAGTCTTAAGTGTTTCTAAAACAACAGCTATGCTTTTAAAAGATCATTTCACACCCACCCCACTCAAATTACAACAGACATGCAATATTAATTTAGGGTGAGTGGGCACAGATGTTATCAAAATCACCCTCTTACCTGCCAACTCCACCACATTTTCCAGTGCTTGGATATTTTCTTCCACTGATGTGTAGAATTTTATTGTAATGTTCTCTGTGCCTTTTTTCCCCCTCAGATGTTTTATTCCATTATTAAACCTGTGTATGGCTTCCTCCTCTATCAGCTGTCTGAGCTAAAACAATACTTCATGACAATCACTGAACTGAAAAACAGCTCTGAAGATACTAATGTGATCAGGTGTGAGGCCAAGAACTTGTGCTGAGTGCTAGAAGAGCACTTTATAACCACAGTAAATCAGTACATTTGGGCTAGACAACATGGCAGAGAAGTGATGTGATGTGAAATATGAGCTGGGGAAGAATGCATAAGAGAGGGACGTAAAAAGGCATATTTAAAGTGGATTTTCGTTTTCCAGTGTTAAGTGTGAGTTAACCAGTCAGCTTTTCTTTGCTGACTCTGAGTTCTCTACTTCAGTATTGTGCTGCTAACACACAACTGCACAGCAAAACGTGCAGATACGAGCACTCTCTGTGCCTCAGGCCTGTGAGAAGCTATTGTAACACAGCACTAAATTTGGACTAATGCCCCCTGGCCCTCAGCAAGGACCAATAGCTCAGGATCACCTTCATGCTAACAGCTTTTGAGCTGTCTGGAATGGAGGCAAAGTGAGTTTCATCTTCCCACAATGTACTTTGTGGAGCTATCCATATTGGGTCGAATTTGGAAGAAGCATTGAAAGCTTTTTAAATACATGATTGTGCCATACACCTACAAAAAGCAAAGTGCATTGCAAAGGAGGGAAACATCACAGCCCATATTTCATGATATGCTGTATTAGGACAAGAAAAAGCAACACAATGTCAGTCTGGGGTTGTGGTTCAGGTCTCCATTGCCTTATCCACCAGAAATATTGTGACTCAAACTGGCAATAGCAGGATTGTTCATATTCTGCACTAATATTCAATCCCATAATTCTTTATAATAAATCCCGTGTTTATCAGCATGTAAATGGATAAATTACAAACCCCACAGTGCACTCTACAGAGCCAGATTTTTCCTAGTTTAATGCCTACAGAATCAAATCAGAATTATGTCAATCTGTTGTGAAACTGGAAATAATTTTAATTTTTGTAAATTGGCAAAAAAATAACAGTACCCCTATAAAAATATGCATTGCTTGTCACACATCAAGTTTCATATCTGTACATAAAAAGTGAAAGAGAAAGCTTCTAAGTTCCTCTAATTATGCTTTGGTTACAAATGACTTAATGTTCTAATTAATATAAAGAAGTTGATTGTATGCAATAAACAATGTCCTGCGTCGCTCTGTCTACCTTTGTGCTTAACTTTATTTTCCAAAAACATGATATAACATTAATGACATATCCTAGCCTAGAATTCAAGTCTGTTTTAACTCAGTTTCCTTCTGTGGCATTGTTTCAGGGACTCATTTGGCTTTAAACATCTCAGGCTGTTTTACAGACACGGTAGGAATTGTGCTGTTTAGAAACATGTGCTGCCATCGTGTGGGCATAAGAAGAATATAATATTAATAATAGAATATTAATATAATTATAACAATATAATATTAAGATAATACAATATTAATATAATTAATATAATAATATAATATTATTATAGTAGACTATAATAATAATGTAATATTAAGAAGTGCAAAAAACCAGCTTATTAAAAAACTTGCAAAACAGGTAAGTATCTGTATTTGTTATTGTAAATTAGATTATAAATATATATGATATAAGAGCTATGCACAAATCTGTGGGTTTAACACTGCTAATGTAATCAGGAACATTGATTCAATCTTGTTTATTTTCAGCTCAAGAAATCCTTTCCAATGAGCACAAAATGACCAAAACACACCAAATTAATCAGCACCAAATTCCAACATTACCTATTTTTTTACTCATTTCCATATCTGTTTATCTCTTTGTTTTTCCTCTAAGTCTTTGCAAAACTTGTTTTGTACAGGGTGCATTGCTTTCCTTCCACTCACACACAAACACTCCTACCCAAAACATCAGCCAGCCCAGGCACCCTGCCCACACAGTCCCCATTCCTGCATGAGTTCACACGAAGCTTTGTTTCAGAAATGGTTTAAATCCTCTTCTTGTTTCCCATTTTTGACCCAGAGTTAAGAGACTTAGAGTCGAAATAGCTGCATCTAATGCCAGTAAAAGTCCACAATGGCCAAATTAGAAACACTACGGTGCATTCATGCAGTTTAAGTCTTCCTAAACTTAAATGCCTACAAAACTTTATCTACTAAACTCTAATGTCTACAAAATATAAGCAGACTTATGTCAATCCATTGTGAAAATCTGCAAGTTTTTACCTGTGAATGTTGGACTATTAACAGACCCTCTAGAAAAACATCACACATCATGGTAATTATGCTTACATAGAAAATGAAAGGAAAAAGTGAAAGAAGTTCCTGAAGATAATTTCCTCTGTAACAGCACATCTGTAATAGGTCTGTAAAGGTTTGCACACAAGGAGTGTGATTGTAAAGCTGTCCTCTGCAGTACAGTCCCTCAAAGCAAACCTGCATGTCACAGCAGCATGATCTGCCTGCTGCTCTGAGATCCTGTATGCCAAATGCCAGTTAGCTGAGGCTGCAGGCTGCTGACTTAATTTGGCATTTACTTTCATGAAATTTGTGGGTGCCCAATTTTCTTTGATAATTTTACCTTACTCTCAAACTTGTTAGAAATTACTATGGATTGAAAAATGCTGTGCGAGATAGGTAAATGGGACATGGTGATACATGGAAAAGGCTGTTGTAAGTCTCTAGTCTGTATCACTGTGCTCAAGGTCTTGATTACTTGATATTAAAGTGTTTAGAATACATGGACAAACATTAAAAACTCAATTTATATCCATGAATTAGAAGATAATATCAAGATAAAAATGTCTCACTTGTGATTTAATAATTGGCAATGTTGTGCTAGATGGAGGGTGGAACAAACTCAACAACCAACTTTCTTTCAGATGAACTTTAAATGTCAAGGCATCCCATGATGTTTGGTTTTCAGTGTTTGGTTTTCAGTATTTTGGAAACTGTCATCTCACCCTTTTAAAAATTGTGACACTGGTTTGGCTTTGGAAAAATTGGTTAAATGTACTCTGAGAGCCAGTAATTTAATGAGAATCTATTAGGTTTCTTGAGTTCTGACAACTTTTGTCATCCGTAAATGTGAAAATGGGAAAAAGAGCCTTTCCTGATTTGCAGTTTTTGAAGTGTTGTTCATCAAATTTTAAGAGTTTTTTGCCCATTATAACCTTGATGAGTTAATGAGATTATGCAATATTATTAATGGCAGACTTTAATTTCCATTTTTAAAATAAACATCTCTAAAACTAAAATATAAACAGAAAGAAACAATAATCAGTCTCATCAGCCTCTCCTGGCTGTGGTCTTGGGCTTTTATATCCTCTGTCTTTTCATGAAACTAATTTATTCTCATACCCTTCTGGGAGAGCTTTGGGTCTCTCAAGCATTGTACCATCTTCAGGACCAGGATTTCCTGTAATTATCTCCCAGTAATTCTTATCTTCTTCAACTTTGTGGGAGTCCAGATAATTGTGACAAATGACTTCAAATTCTCTTCCAAAATAAGACCTGTAAAGTCAAAAGAGATGGGATAGGCAAGGAGAATTATCATATATACAAATTCAGCAAATCTTCATTACTCGTGAATTGTTCAAGATTTTCTCTTTTTCCTTTTGGTATACTCAGAAATATCACCATGCACTTTCAAATACCAGACCCTTACAAGAAACACAATAACCCACTTTGTTTCCTATGAATAATTTAGGAATTTGAAATCCAAAATAAATGCCACATTTCTAGCCTCAGAGCTAGAAGGAGCCCCAGCAGAAGAAATCCCTAATACACCAACTCAATTTGTAAAAGCTGGTTAGGCCCTCATCCCCACTTCTCTCTGACTGAGGAGGATTCTGGCTACTTAATAACTTACACAGCCTCAAACTTTCAGACCTTTCATCCTCAAAAACCTTACACAAATACTCAGTCAGGTCTTGCTAAGAAGTTAAGGGAAAACATGGGTGTATTCCTTAGCAGTACCTAATCAATATTAATTTAATGCATGTATATTAACTGAATTGAGAGATTAACTTCAATTTGTTAAGACATTGATTCAGATGGATATAAGCATCTAGAGTTTTATGCACTGTGGTTTTATTTAGTTCCCTTGTTCTTTACGCTTCTTAGGATATAATGTTCTTCCTTCAAAAGTAACCCAAACAACTGACATTGCTCAAGATATTCAAAGGGAGAACCACCAAGAAACTAGAAAACACTAAAAGCATGATATGATCATGAAAAATGAAAAAAAAAATCCAAACTAAGACTGATCCAACTGTCTGCAGCAACACAGCAGCACATGTTGCTGCCAAGAAGTAAAATAAGGGAAAGGAGAATGGCATTTTCCATTATTTTCCATTTCCTCAGTGCATTCCTACACCACCTCTCTTGCTCCTCACAGTAATTCTTGCTGTTGGCCCATCACTGTGCACACCCCTGCCAGTTGTAAGTTACTCTTACCACACACAGAAGGTCCTTGGAACAGCTAAGTTGCGATTGGTGTAGCAATGAGTAATAATAATTTTAGTTTCTGCCTGGAAAAAAAAGAGCAAGGGAAGACACTTGACAAACATTTTTTAACCAATACTGTGAAAAAAGACTGTCTTTAACAATTAGTTAATTTTGACTGTGTTTATTAGTGAGCTTATTCATGTAAATGAGTCTTAGTTCAAGGTTGTGAAGGAACAATTGTAT
The DNA here is from genome assembly GCF_031753505.1 of Anomalospiza imberbis. Lineage (NCBI taxonomy): Eukaryota > Metazoa > Chordata > Aves > Passeriformes > Viduidae > Anomalospiza > Anomalospiza imberbis. Next base: position 8,745,073 of record NC_089693.1, on the reverse strand, counting down.
TTGTGATACTCTGTTGTACACCAGCTCTTCAGGAAGCCTAGCAGTTATCTGGTACAGGAAAATACTGTATTTACAAAAGGTTTAAAACATTTGGAAAATCATCCACTTATTCAGACGCCTTGAGAATTTTATTAGACATTTAATGTACAGGACCTCTTATTTAATCACATCTTCAAATATTGGAAATTGAATTTACTGTCTCAAAAGGCCTGAAAAACAGGCAAGTAATGCAACCTCACAACACTATAATGTAAACCTTTGAAAATTTCTGATGAGAAAAACTGAACAAGTCAACCTCAAAATGAACAATAGAAACAAATATGTGTATAAGCAGATTCCTAACTAAAGAGATTGTTCCTTCCCTCTCCCCCTTCCTAAAAGTAGGGCTCAGAACTGGCATAAGAGAAATATGTGAGTAAAATCGACATAACACTTTTTTCTCAGTAGTCTAACTGTTTCAATAAATTTTCATAACATTTCCTACAGTTTTAGTTTCTTACAGGAACTGGAAATCCTTCATGTTCAAGACGCAGTTGTGGATCCAAGGACTTTGCTTGCCAGAAAGTCAAATAGGAAAGCTCAGCTGTCAAAAATACTTTCTGAAGGCGAGATTTTTTAGCAAAATCTCTAAATGTTTTGTGGTCACTTGCCAGATAAAACTGTAAATAAAAATATGTATTAAGATCAGTATTAATGTCAAAGAAACAAGATATGTAATTTTGAAACATATTTTTGAATAAAAGAACTTTTGGCTCCTGACAGACAAGTCTTTCCAGCTAAATCTATGCAGGCAAAACCCATAGAACAGATTCTATACTGTTGATAAACTCATTAAGTAGTTATTCTATATGCAGATTTGTGAATACTAATTTAAAATTGAATTTACATTCCAAATATTTTTGTCTCACCAAAGTGATTGTTGAGAAGGAAAACTTTCTCAAAGTTGTGGTGATTTGAGTGCATATGTATGTGTAATGCCTTATTTGCTTTTAATTTGCAGAGTGAAAGAATGTTACCATTTAATAGAAATCGGCTTCCTCAGAATGATAGAATAGTGCATGACTATCTTCATAAGAAAGGAAATCTTCTCATTTTGTAGTTTCACAGAATATTCTGAGTTGGAAGGGACCCACGAGGATCAAGTCCAATACCTAAGTGAGTTGTTCAAAGTGAAAAAACCCTAAAATCTCCTTGAAGAATTCTATCATTATTCACAATCTAATTGTGATTTCTTTTTCTTTCCTTTTTTAGCTTTTCTTTATTCAGTCATTCTGGATAACAGCCTGCACGCCTGACTCAGGTTAAGTAGCATAAACTTTCTAATTAGGTATTACTTATCTTGGTCTATGCATGACTCTGAGCCTGTTCTGTAGAACTAAGATGTTGCACCAGTGTACAGCCTTATATATCCATTCTTAGAGAGGGATTCAATGCACATCACCAGTACATGCTGCCACTGCCATTTGTAACTTTGTTGCCTTACCAGTTTGTCAGAAACCCCTCCTTTTGTCCCCAGAAGAAAGTTTTGCCCGTATCTAAGTGGTTCACCCACTGCACTTCCATCAACACTGTTAAAATTGTAAAAAGGAATAAAGGTACATTCAAATCATCAGTTTTACTGTTGTTTAGGTATTTTGTCTGTTTTCATCTGCAGCTAGATGTTGCTTTGTGACAAAATTTCGTATTGTTTACCTTTTAAAATAGGTAAAATATCTTAACCTAAGGCAGAGCCTTTCACTAGAGAGCAGAACCCTGTTCTGTTTCATCTCCAACAAACAGCAGCAATTAAATATATATTTGAGAGAGAGAATATGCTGGGTTTTTTACAACAGAACCATGTCCACTTCGTGGAAAGCAAAAGCAATGACACATATTTCTGCTTGCAGGAGAGTGAATATTAATACTAGTGCTATTTGGGCACGGTTTGTCTGCAACTGGAATAAAAACAGCTGCAGAATTTACCAAATGATACAGTGAACTTGATCCTGTCTTCACACCTAAGCTGATTTAGAGGTCCTTGGAATTAATCAGAGTAATATGCAGCATAGAATCAAGCTTAATGCATGACTGAAGACTCTTAAATAAATTAAATTTACTCATAGTCCTTTGTATATTAGCAAACTTCGTTGCATATGTCTCAAAGCAAGATACCTAAAGCTAAAATAATAATTGAAAACAACTCAGAATAAAGTAGCAGACCTTACAATACAGAAAGCATTTCGACCTATGGGGTCCACCCTCTTGACTGCAGTAAGTCCATGTGAGATCTGCAGGGGCTCATCTGAGTACAGGGACACTTCTTCCATGTCAACAGCCAGAGTCACATCACCACACATTTTGGGGTCCCTCTCCTTCGAGGTCCCTCCCAAATCCGAGGATTTGCTGCCTGGGTTCATAAGCAACACGGTGTCTCCAAAGTGAACAAATCCATCAGAAGATACTGACAGCTCTACCTAAATTAGAATTTACACGGTACTTTACAGAATTATATCAACCTAACATCAGAAGTATTTTAGTATATAAATTCTGTATCATTCTTAGTGCATGCAGACCAATAATAGGAGCTAGTTGTGCCACTCTGTGGGGGACATGGGGAGGTGGACACAACCCTCTTTAAAAATTACCTTCTTGAAAATATTCTCTTGAAGTCTGGCTAACCTCTGTCCTAAAAGCTGTCCTTTCTCTCTCTTACGGATAAAATCGCTCAGGAGGTCCTGTTGGCAAAGGAGAGAGGAGGAGATATGTTAACCGGCACCCACAGTCTCGCGTGTAAAGTGGATTTAGAGAGCCGGGGGGCAGCCCCCAGCGGGGGAGGCGGCGGTGCCCGGCGATGGCGGTGCCGGGCGATGGCGGTGCCCGGCGATGGCGGTGCCCGGCGATGGCCGTGCCCGGCGATGGCGGTGCCGGGCGATGGCGGTGCCCGGCGATGGCCGTGCCCGGCGATGGCCGTGCCCGGCGATGGCGGTGCCCGGCGATGGCGGTGCCCGGCGATGGCCGTGCCGGGCGATGGCGGTGCCCGGCGATGGCCGTGCCCGGCGATGGCCGTGCCCGGCGATGGCGGTGCCCGGCGATGGCGGTGCCCGGCGATGGCCGTGCCGGGCGATGGCGGTGCCCGGCGATGGCGGTGCCCGGCGATGGCGGTGCCCGGCGATGGCGGTACCTGCTGCGCGTACTCGTCCTCCAGCCAGTTCCCGACGCGGACCCCGAGGCGGTAGGAAGCCATGGCCGGGCCGGCCGCGTCCCGCGTCGCCATAGCGACCACGCCGCGCCGCGATTGGCCAGCCCGGGGAGGGCGGGGCCGCGATTGGCCAGGCTGGGAAGTGCGGGGCCGCGATTGGCCGGGCTGGGAAGGGCGGGGCCGCGATTGGCCAGGCTGGGAAGGGCGGGGCCGCGATTGGCCAGGCTGGGAAGGGCGGGGTCGCGATTGGCCAGGCTGGGAAGGGCGGGGCCGCGATTGGCCAGACTGGGAAGGGCGGGGCCGCGATTGGCCAGGCTGGGAAGGGCGGGGCCGCGATTGGCCAGGCCGGGAAGGGCAGGGTCGCGATTGGCCAGCCCGCGGCGGGCAGGGCGGGGCCAGGGCGGGGCCGCAGCGGCGCTGAGGGCGGAGCGGGCCCGTGAGGGGCCGTGGGGCCGTGGAGAGTTGACGGGGCGAAGCCGAGTTTAGGTGGTCCCGTCCCACTGTAAATCCAACACTGCCAGCCTCTCCCGAAACCGTGTCCCCAAGTGCACGCGTCTTTTAAATTCCTCCGGGGCCGGGGACTCCAGCACTGCCCTGGGCAGCTTGTTCCAGTGCTTGCCAATCCTTTCGGTGGAGCAGATCCCAGTCTGACCTCCCCCCGAGCAGCCTGAGGCTGTTGGCTCGTGTTCCACCCCTGACCGTGCCGCTCTGTTCTCCAGAGCAGTAAGAGCCGCTCAGGTCAGTGCCTCCTCGGGCACCTGCCTTTTACACTCCCGATCGGACAGAGAGCTGCATCAGTTGAACACAACAAATGGCTTCACTCCATTATCACCGCACTGTTGGTGAATGCTGCCAATCATAGAATAGTTTGGGTTGAAAGCGACCCTTAAAATCATCTCGTTTCAGCCCTCCCCTGCTGTGGACAGGGACACCTTCACCAGACGTGGTTGCTCCAAGCCTCATCCAACCTGAGCTTGAGCCTTTCTGGGGATGGGGCAGCCACGACCTCTCTGAGCAACATGTGCGGGTGTTTTACCGCCCTCATTGTGCAAAACTTCCTAATGTTTAGTGGGAGTGAATGTACCAGGTGAGCGTTTTGATTGTAAATGTTTTGCTTTGTTATTATCTTGGTTTGAAAGCTACATGGCAAATTGAGCTAAGTGACTATGCCATGTGTTTATTTTCCATTATAAGACAATGATTTCAGAGAATGTGTAGATCCTTGCACAACACATTTAATCCCTTTATGACTGTCATGGTTTTCTTGCAAGCTTGCTATCATAAGGTTTTGATGCTGGACAACTTACAAAGATTAAAAGAAAATGTTTTTTTGTATGCATACCTGGGCTACATGTTATCATCAGGCAGTTTTGACAGTAATTCACGTGAAACTTGGCTCTTTTCTGTTTGTTTTTTAACCCAAAATTTATTACTCAGAAAAGTTACTTAGCTCATCCGAAATGTCTAAAGATCAAATACTATCCATTTTTGTTCAAATAGCACCACTCAGTGTTCAGTTCTGGTAAGTGACACTTCCCTGCACATAGCTCTGTTGTCAGCAATACTGAAACTGTGTAATTAAAGTAAGGAAGAAACTTTGTTCATCTTAACCGAATGTTAAAAGCCAAACACCTCTTCCTTGTTTCAGAATTAAACCCCTTAAATCAATATTCAGTAATAAATCATTATTATAAAATCATTTATTATACTTTCCCGTGTCATTAAGAGCAGGTGCACTGTCTTGCTGTAGCATGTAGCTAGTATATAGAATTCACAGCAAGCTCCCAAAGTTTTGCAGCCTTATGCACTCTCTATACTTATTTACTTAACACATTCTGATGCAGAGAGAAGTATTTGTACCAGGATGTAACTGTGTACAGAAATATCTCCAAGCATCTCTTAGCAGGATTATGCTGAGCATCCTTGTCACCTGGAAGGATTTAATTTCTGATTATATAGTATTTCCTGTAAACAAACAAAAAGAGCTCCCTCTAAAGATGTTTGAAAATTGAACATCTTCCCTGCAGGAGAGGTTACAGTAGTTCAGCTCAGTTTCCTTATGTGCAGAAAAAATCTGTGTTTACTCCTAACAGTTGTTTGCTTTATTAAATGGTGTGAAGACAAGCAGTACTTGTGAAAGAATTGATCTATGTTTTGTGTGTCAAATTATGCCAGAATACAAATTGACCAGAAATAAAGGTCTATGTGATTGACTGAATACCATAATATTGTGGGGGGTTTTGTGTTTATTTGTTTGGGTTTTTTAAGTCATTGTTAAGTAAACTTTTAGCCAGCTACTTTCAGAGACTATACTACTGCCTGGAGTCGCAGATCTTTTACTCTTTTTATCTTCACTTTTTGTTTTTTTAATGAAAGATAACTAGGTGATTGAGAAGACCCCAAATAGCACATAGAGCTGTCTAAGCCATTAGTTTACATAAAAGGCTGGGCTGATTTGACTTTTAATTGCCTTAAGCCTGTCAGAAATGTGTGAGCTAGAACATGTTTTAAATACTTGAAATTTTAAATGCATTGGTATATACCAGTACTACAAATTATCGTGTATGGTCCAGTCTGGCTACAGGACAAGGTCTGAAAGGGTGTGAACATATATTAAGTCCATGAATGATGAATGTGATCTTACTTAGAGAAAGTGGCAGAGCAAAAAATATGAATAATTAGTCATCAAATCAGACACATGTGGGATGAGAATGATTTTAATACCTGCCTTTTCTGCCTTGGGAGTGTGTCCATGGTTTTTTTTTCTTGTTTTCTTTTTCCTTTTGAAAATTGTGAGTATGCCAAATTTGATTAAGAACACAGACTAAATAATACTGCACAAGAGTAAAACGTTCTCTGGGACAATTTGTCTCCTTTCATGTTATTGTTTTACACTAGCATTATTTCGACACATGCTATGAATCAGTTTTCTTTGCTGTTATTAGGTTTCTGACTATTAAAGTGATTAATCTCCTTGTTAATAATATAATGACAGTTTCTTATTTTAGCCTGTGCCCCAAACACTCCTCTGTTCACAGAACAAAAGGAATGACGTAGTTCATGTGATATGATTTAAGGATTGCTGTTTTGTCACTTGTGGGGATGCCTCCCATTTTGGCTGTGAATTCAGTGTGGAGTTTTCCTGTAATGATTTTTGCTGGGAAGCAGTGAACCTGTTCACGGTACATTATTTTCTGAAATGTAGCAATCCATTAAACTGACCTTTCAGTCTACCTTTTACAAGGAAAAAGAGCAGGATTCCTGTGTGCCATATTGGCAATAAGTTTGCTGATACAGGTACATGAGCGGAAATTTATCCTATGTGGAATCTGGTCAAAGACATCCAAAATTGATATTATTGTTCATTTGGTGTTTTCTAACCAAAAGATTCTGCTGGAGAAGGAGGGAAGGGGAAGGGAATAATTTACAATGTGTCTAAGACCACAGAATACTTGCCAGTTAATTTGGATTGAGTTATCCACATCTCCATGGTGTTTTCTATTGGTTTCTAATTTAGACTTGTACAGGGCTTTCCCTTTAGAGAAATTGTATAATGAATATTTTCAAATTGAGCTGTTCCATCATGACTGACTGTGCCAACTATTTGAAGATTTGCTCCTCTGCCTTGCTGAATTCCGTTCAGCAGATGGATTTGAAAAACCACTAGAGTTCTGTGTCTCTCAGAAAAATATTGTCATTCCAGAAGCAGTAATTTATGAAAAGAATATATAAATTTTAAAGTATGTCTCCAAGAAAAAACACTGTATTTTTCAGAGATCTATATTAACTCTGAATCAGCTAAAATGCTTTCATCAGCAATAAATAGTTTAGTGTGAGCAGAAACACTATTAACAAAGCTCCATTGCTTCTTACATTTATCTCTTCAGAGGACTGTGCATTATGTATGCCTACCCTTAGGCAATTTAAAAATGCCTATTTTCCAAGGTGTGGAGTATTTCTCCAAGGTGTCTGACCAGAACAATGAGATTGGCCATGTCATTGGCTAAGAAAAAGTCTCAGCTGACTTCCTTTAAGAACTGCTTGTTTGGAACCTACTTGAAGAGACTTGTGATGTTCACCCACTTTCAAGGTATGGAGTGCATTGCACGTGCTGAACTGCAGGGCTCTGTCATCAGAACAGGCACTGACACAAAATCACTCTGGATGAGGTGTGGTCCTATTTATAATGAGTGGAAACCAAGTCACTGTCTCTCGTGGTCACTGATCTGTTTAAACTTTAGTTTCCATGAGTACTCATGTTTGAGATTTTGAAATTTGTTTTTTGTTAGAAATTTTTGTATGTAAAAAGCAATAGCATGGTTATCTATAGAAAAAAAAAATAGCCCTGAGCTCCATGACTTAAGCTGACTTTGACTGTGTGGGTTGTTCAGGCATAAAGTCCTGCCAGTGTGAATATACTGCTCCTGAAACTGGAAGTCAACATTTCTGCATGACCTCTTGTGACCCAGACCATTCTGTTTGTTCCCACGTTAGGGCTATCTATAGATAGTGCTCAGGGTTGTCTTCGCTTCCCTTTTTAGCCTTGCCTGCAGCATGATTCCTCTCCTTTATTGTGAATTGCCTATTGGATCAGTCATTGCCCTGTGATGTCATTTCACACAAGTGATGTCACTTTCCTCCTTTTGGATTTTACTTCCCCATGAGGGTAGCGTTAAAAAAGACACCAGTCTGTTCCCTTCATTTTTCATTTTCCATGGTGCAAACATATGCTCCAGTCCTGAAGCAAAGTAATGATGTACACAAACACTGGAGATACGGGTCAGTCTATCTTCAAACCTTCCCTAAATTTGTTCGATAGGAACTGTATCCCACTGGCCCCCATTAGAAGCTTATTTGTGGTAGTTAAGGTTTAGAGATAAGGAAATTCTAGAGATCAGAATACTTTGGTTCACATGAATCTGTTACATAAAATGAACTGTCTAGAAGCAGGAACAGAAACTGATTTATGTATTAATACCACAAAACATGAATCAGTTAAATATTTCTGGCAGAGCAAAAAGGAGCGTGATGAGACTCTTTTGTCCTAAGGGGGAAAGAACATGTGTATTGTAATTGTTTTTAGCATTTTCTGCCACCATTCTGCTATTTATGGCTTTGAATTGGCTGACCCTACTCTGGCAGTGTATTTATGTCAGACATCACAGCCTACAGAAAATATTTTATATGTCTGAAGACCCTGGCAACTGTTCTAATTTGAGGCTCAGAATATTTTGCCATTTCTGTGTAACAATGGGCTTGTAAATTAGCGCTGCTTAGCTGGTGGCTTTCATTTGAGCTGTGGGAATGAAACTGTGTTGCAATGTAATGCTGAGGATGCAACAAATGGATGGAGCACAAATAATGGAATAAATAAGAAAATTACTAAAATGGTCATTGCAATGTACAATAATATACAAAGTTTATCTGCTAGTCCAAACTGAAAAATTAGACCATTCATTCCATGAACACCTGTTCTGCAGAGAAATAACTTTCTTGCTGAAATAACTTTTAATTATTAGAAATAGTCATCCTATATGTACTTTTCAGTGGACTGGAATGATACAGAATAGGCCATTTTTAAACTGAGTTTTAACTGAAGCCTCATAAAAGCAAACAAGTAAAATGGATTAGTGTAAAAGCAAGGGCTGAGCTTTTTACAAAGGAGGCAGAGTATCTGGTCTGTGTGCAGGAACAGTATTTATGTGCTGTTCCCCTGGGGTCTCTGTGATCACACAGGGCACTGGGGAGTCTGTGCTCCCCTCTTAGTCAGGGGAGATCCTGGAGGCAGCTCAGAATTGCACTGGCATCTCATAGGTTTAGGGAACTCTTGGTTAACGTTCAGAATAAATTGTGTTTAAAATGTGTTTTTTATGTTAATTGAGCTAATCAAAAAGTAGCTTTCCATTCTCCCTGCTTCTGGCAGCAGGATGTATTTTCAGTAATATGTCAGAACTAGTTATGAAGATCACCAGGCCATAAGCATTACTATTATTTAAACTTGAGAATCCATCTTGGAGGGAGGAAGCAAACACACAAAACAATGCATAGAGTCATCATAATCCATATAATTTGTTCATATCTTACTCCCTAAGAAAGTTTCTGATACTCCCTATCATCTTGATAGGAGTTACTGAGGAGCAAGGAATATCAAATACATGTCAAGGTTATTTAACTTTTTAACTAGGGCTTTCACATGGAAAGAGAAACCCCAAATACAACATTTGAGCAATCTTAAGCAGTAGTAGCCTTTTGAGTAATCTTTTGAGTAATTTGAGTAGTCTTAAGCAGCAAAGAAGAAATGAAAGAAAAAACTAATGATATAAAAAACTAATGAGTTATATTCAATAAGAGAAAAGCTGATAGATTTTCTTCTTGTTGCAGGGTACACCACTCATCTAAGTGGACTGATATTTGCATAAGATGATTATCAAAGAGGAAATGTATTTGCATTTATGTCAGTTTTGTGTAGTCTTTTGGCATCAAAACTGTTCTCTCTCTTAAAAAATTCATGTGGTGATAGAGTTCTCTGTGGAGAACAATCACTAAATCCACAAAGAACTTTTTAATCTCTGTTGATCCTGGCAGCAGTCTTTGGCAAAACTTAAAGCAGCAGTGGTGTCTTAGAGAAGACTTGCTTGATTTCCCATGATGTAACAGGGTATGTAAATGATTCAGTAGAGTCAACTTTAAGATAAAAAATTCTGAATGGAGATGGTCATGCAGGGACTCAAGTTTCAAGGCTTAAGAGTATAAATGTGCAATTAGTGCGACAATGCAGGATTTTATGTCAAAATATTAGTGAAAATGTAAAATAAGAAACATCAGGAAACTGGTTACATTAGCAAAGAAGTTTCACGTGGAAATTTAGGCCACTTGTATATTGTATGACTTAGGAAAACAGAGAATAATTTCAGAAAGGAGAAAGGTGAGTTAACCTTGGGCAATCCAGCTGGTTGCCTCTTAGTAGCTGGATGGAGGAATAAGTGGCATTCTCCTGATTCTTTCAGACGTGGAGCATGAAGAAAGAGTCAAAGCTGACCACCAGGTTCTGGTTGATATGGAATGCAACGGTGACATCATGGCAGAGAAGGAATCATAAAATCAGAATAACCTGAGTTGGAAGAGTTCCACTGGGATCATTGAGTCCAGCTCCTAGCCCTGCACTCTGAAATCACACCATGTGCCCAAGGGTTTTTTCCAAGTGCTTCTTGAGCTATGTCAGGCTTGGTGCTGTGACCAGTTACCTGGGCAGGCTGTTCCAGTGTCCAGACACCCTCTGGTGGACTGCCCAACCACCTTTTCCCTTATATTCAACCTGAGCCTCCTCTGACTCAGCCTCACGCTGCTCCCTCAGGTCCTGTCACTGTCACCAGAGAGAACAGTGCCAGCCCTTTTCCCCTTGTGAGGAAGCTGTAGACAGCTGCATTTTAAAGGAAGCTTTAGAATGAACATAATTTTTTTCCTTCTCCTACTCTTTTATCTTTCATGGTCCTGCACCTCTCAAATTCTCTTTACTTTTGCTACCTCTCAAGTTGTTTTCTTCATTCATTTTGGGGTTTTCTTTTCCCGATCCTCTAGCTCATAGAATCTGTCAAGGCTGCTTGGTCCTTTGGGAATTCATAGGCACTTCTGATGAGACTCTACTGTTAGAGATATTTTTGCTGATATGAATACCTGTAGGTACTTTTTGAGTATCATAGATATTGTGTGTTAATTTATCCATTATTTTTTTGTAACCACCTGTCTCTTTTCTTCTCTTCTGTTTGTTTGTTAAATCCTGAGTAAAACGTACACCACAATATAATTGAAGGGCAGCACCTTGATCTGTTCTGAAAGTTACATTGAAAATCCTATGGCTTCTTACATAATTTTAAAACTGTATCTTATTTGGGGGTGCTTTTATAACACTATTTCTGTAGCAAGCATCTTCTGTTGTTTGCATCTTCCATATTATAGAGTATGAAAGACACTAAAAGCAACAATGATTTGTGGAAATGAGATGCAGCCTTTCCCAAGTTGCAGGTTTGTGGCATGGTTGTGTGAAGTTTGGCTAGTTTTATCCATAACAAGATTATATGCTTTCCCACTTTCATTAAAAGTCTTTCTATTATACAGTCTTGCATTGACTTATAATAATGATTTTTAAATATGTCTTTCCTCCTCAGAAATGTGTGTGAAATCTTGCCAAGGGATAAAAAAAATAGGAGAAAGCAAACAAACTGAATAAGCATGTATCTGACAGAAGAAATGGCTGCAATTGAGAATGGCTGATTCTTCTCTCTCTGAAATGTCAAACCAAGTCCTACAAAACAATTTGTTAGAAATAGACCTGCTATTGCAAACTCATAGCCTAAGCTGATCAAAGTATTGAGCTTCAGTCTGTAAACTCATGAGGGATGATTCTGTTTCCTACAGCAGGAAAATATGCTGGAAGCCTGGCAATATCTGGTGCTTCTTAATTTTTATTGTATGGCATTTTTTGTGCTGTTATGAATCCTGCACAATCCTAGTTAAATTTGGAAAGATGGAGGACAGCTTTGCTGCTTTAATAACTTCTGCTGCTCCTGTAAGAGGTTTATATTTGCATACCAATTTAGCATGCTTAATGTTCTGCTAAGGTTCACTGTTCTCATTGTTTCACATATCCTGGCATGAACTCTTTTAATTTATTCCTTTGTTAGCATGTGTCCAGCTGATGAACTGCTAATCCTAGCAAAGGTTATCAAATGTAACAAAAATTGAACTAGATTTTTTTTCAGGAAGTACTAAAGGAGATATTTGACTATGATATCCTTCTCACTGAAACGGCAGATAAATGCAACCATAATCTGGTTATAGTGCATAGCTGTGCTTACTTCAAAGAAATTAAATTAGAAAATATCATCCTTGTAGTTCTTTTTGTGGTGCAGAATGCATCTCTACCAAACTCCAATAAATGTTCTTGTAGCTTTCATCCAGGAGAAGATGAAAGCTAAGAGACCTGTCCTATGAGGATAGGCTGAGAGAATTGGGATTGTTCAGCCTGGAAAAGAGAAGCCTTTCAGGGTCCCCTTCCAACCCAAACCATTCTATGATTCTGTGATTTTGATTTTTCCAACCGAGGCTGGGCAGCATAGAGGACCAATTCTGGATTGTCATGTGTGCATTATAATGTCAGCTCTTAGAGCTTCAGAGTTCTTCACATCTTAGACAAAACCAGAGTGATGGGTACGCTAGATAGCACATGATATCCCTGGGAGACATTTGAAAAGATTCACTTTACTGATTTTTGTTGGCAATTATTACAATATTTGTTGAGACAAGCCAGTAAAATTTTCATTTTTTTGCCAGGTATAATAAATTCAATTCTATGTTACAACTTTCAGCACTAGGATTACTTGCAGGCTTGGAAAGAGAAATGAATGTCTGAGAGAAAAAAAAAGATTTTAAGGACAGTTTTCTTTGAGTAGAATTCATAATCAGTGCATGATTTAAGACAGGCATTTCAGTGCAGTATGGATAGGTGCTATCCAGAGCTGTCCAGATATTTTCTGCTTAACTGAAATAAGATTGCTTATATGCTTATGGCCAGTCATTAGTACAAAAAGGAAAAAAGGCAATTCAAAGCTCTGAAATGAAAAACATCCTTATGGTAGCTCTTCTTGTCCAAACTCTTATCTGTAGTGTTTTCTATGCTTGTCACTAGAAGCAGCTTGTTGGTAGCAGATGGAATCTTTTGGTGGCCTTACCATTCTTTTCAGCAGCAAGTTATTCTCATGTATTTCTGTGTTGTCCTAATCCTCGGGCTTTGCCACAGTAGTATCCTGAATAATGTATTTGTATATATGTTTTTAAAAAGTACTGAGGTGCAGTTTTTACCTCAGCTATCTGGAAAGCACAAGGATCCAGAGTCAGAGCAGGCACTGGAGGTGATGTTGTGTAGACATAAAAAGTAAAGACAGGAGGTTTGGAGGAGGGAGTTGAAATCTGTAAATGAGATTCAGGGAAGGAATGAAACATGATGAGTGTCAGGCAAAGCAAATGATAATTCCAGCAACCTTGTGGATACAATGGAGAGCAAGGCTGGGACTTCAGGAAGGAAGAGGGGGCAGTGAGACAGAATGATTTTTCTCAATGTGGTCAAGAGCAAATAGTGCCTCAGTGCTTTTTTCTTTTTAGTGGTAGATATTCCAAAGTACTCTGACCCTTGGAAATTGATTTCTTCTGCTTGTTACACTGATTATTTCTAGAAATTTGCTGAAGGTAGGAACAGGAAAATGTTTTTTCAGTGGCAGCCAGTCCGGCAAATAAGTGTTATGGCACCACAATGTAATTAATGCCAAATGTGTCATCATGCCTTAGTCTGAAAGGAATTTAAGATACATGCCTGTTTTCTTAGTGAATAAAATACCATTTCACCCCAATTAGACTCATTTTTTACTGGGTACAGTGGTTAAATTGTATTAGCTATACCTCTCTCTTCAATATTACTGCAGTCTGTACCAGTGACTGATCCTTTGGCTGATGTAAAATTGTGCATGTGGGAGACATTTAATCTGGGGGCAGGACTAAATCTAGTCTGAAGAGAAACACTAGAAAAGTACATTGTGTAAGCATAAAGGCCTGATAATAAATTGTTTTGATGTACGGATACATTCCTGTTGTGCCCAAATTACTAATGTAGACCTAACATATGTTGACAAACTGACAATTATTCAAATCTATTTTTATCTTTTATTCTGAGAATTACTCCAAACCTTTATTTTAGTACTTTCTAGTAGAGAATAAATAGCTACTTTTATTTTTGCAAACTGGATTTATTCTTTTGCAGAAAGTCACCAGTAGAAAGATTTCTGAATCCTCACCCAACCATAGATTCAGAGAACGACATACCAAACCTGCCTAAAAGCCTGAACTGAACTGTTTTGTAACCTTACAGCTGGAAAGATTTACACTGCAAAGACACAATGGAACTGTGTCATCCTTGAGATTCCCATACACATCACCCATTCCCCACTCATCATTTTCCTTCACATTTTGTGCTGCAAAGGTGATTCATTTACACAGAACAAATACCACTGGGCAGAAATCAATGTCTGCACAGAAGCTATTTTTAATGCTGTTTAGAATAGCACACACTTTTTCCTGAAATGTGTTCAAAGATCATCATTCATATGACAAAATTGTGTGTTTGCTCATGTAATTTCTGTTTGGTATTTTGGATTTCAGAGAAGACAGGAGCTGCTTGAGAGCAAAGAATTGCTAAAATGATAAACATGCTACCATTTGAACTCTTGAAAGTGCCCATAAAAACTGACACGTCAGTAGTGGATTAACATTAAAAGCTCCGGTATACAACAGGAAGCAGGGCTTAAATCTGGGGAAAACAATAGGCAGCAAGAGCCTTTGTATCTGGGAAGGATTTCCTTGTTTTATATTTGCTTGTAAACATGGCATGGATTCTGCTGAAACATGTGGGGCAGTTTTAGTGATTTACATGTCTGAGAACTTTCCCTGGTGACAAAAATAGCAGGGATTTTATTTTTAAAACTTAAATAAAATGCTCACTAATCTGATTGCAGGGGGCACAGAAGCTTCTATTTCTACTCACTGCATTCAGAGCTGTTAAACTGTAATATTCCCAGTCAGATGTGTAACAATGCTTCTCGTTTTCAAAGCCAAATGAATCATACAGAGATGCCACACCAACCAGGTCTTATTCTTTCTTACTTCCAGTGAAAATTAATGATTCTTTTAAAACTTATTTCCAAATCTTCTGGGTTTGTAATCTGCCCTAAGCAAAGTTCTGACTGTTAAATCTTAATTCCCTCATTTTATGCTTGCCATATTTATAAAAAGAAATTTGACCTGATGTTTTAAATTTTTCGGAATTGATGTTTGTTACCCAGTGGCACAAGTACTTCTAGCCTTTTAAACCTGCTTTGTGCTTCTAAATTAGTTTCAAGAAAGTGATTTACTTATTAATGATTGAAGACATTTACTAATGCAGAATTTTTCTAGTTTGGATCCTACCACCTCATATAGCAAGATGTTATATAATATGAAGAAATAAGCTTTGCAACAAGTGCTTCAAGTGAATTAATAATCTGAATTTCAAGGTCAGTGATACTTTTTGTGCCAAGATGGCTATTGTTGCTTGGCCGTGCTGGTCTCTGCAGGCCAGAAAGTGGCTTTAAATAAACATCAAGCTAAGAAACCAAAGAAATGCTTAATGACATACACATGGTAACTAAAGACATGGTGCTACTGGGAAATTAATCAATTTCTTTAGTCCTCTCATAATTAGGTTTACAGCCTTTAGGGAAGAGCTATGGTTAGGAAGATAGAGAACAAATGTTTGGGGGTGGGGGGTGGAGGGGGGTGGGAAGAGGGAGGTCCAGGGAGAACCAGCCTTGATGGACAATAATCATTAATATGTCAACTGAATTAATATCTAAATCTAAATGCCAACTGGACCTCTTTCTGCAGTCTAAATACTCATTTTACTGTATTTTTCTCCTACAAATAAGAGCTGAAGGCCATGGAGGCAGTTCCTAGACAGGCATTTTCATGCCATTATTTCCTGAGGAGTGCTGGTTTGCCTAACAGAACCCTAAAGGTCCAGAAAAACTCTGCTTCCATGTTATGCTTTCACATGGGAGTTTAAAAGCTCAGAAAAAAATCACATAAAATGCCAACATTATACACCTAAACCTGGATATAAAATTATGAGAGAAGTGGTGGATCTTTTATACAGATTGCTCTTCACACAGACCAGTTTCAAAGGATTTGTACAAGCCAAGGAAGAACTGATTAGCTCAGGATGCAGCACAGAGCAGGATGATTTGCCTTGTTCCAGCAGCCCAGGGTCAGCAGCCTTGCAAGCTTGCCAGACAGTATTTTCTTTTCCCAAATTAGAAGTTGTGTGTGCCAATAGTAGGTTTCCTGGTTAATTCTGAACTGTAAATTGAGGGAGAGCCAGGTGCCCTGGCCTCATCCAGAGTCAGGATAGAGCTAACCAGTGAGTCCAGAGGATCTCACTGCCCTGAAATTCAGCAGGGGCTGTGAGCCCCTGGTTGCCATACAAGGGGTACTTTGACCAGTCACCAGTGACTGTACCCTAGAAAGCAGCTCCTCTCTTGCAGCATTCTGGTATAAGAAGAAAGTTATGATTTTCAAGAATCTAG
Organism: Anomalospiza imberbis; assembly: GCF_031753505.1. Classification (NCBI taxonomy): domain Eukaryota; kingdom Metazoa; phylum Chordata; class Aves; order Passeriformes; family Viduidae; genus Anomalospiza; species Anomalospiza imberbis. The sequence goes on along the minus strand of NC_089693.1, from coordinate 8,728,729 downwards.
CAGATTTAAATAAAATGGAAAAACAAACCATCACTATGGGCATGCACTATAATTGCACTAGGTGCAATATCAAGACAGGAAAACATATGTCATAGTTAAAAGTATTTTCTCACTTTGAGACCTTATTTAAATTATGAAAAAAGCAGTAAATTGATTCTGACACTCTTCTACCATTGGATTGAAACATCAGTAAAGTTTCTTTTCCAGTTCTTGATAGTCTTTCAGTGCTCATGTGGCAGATGTTCCTCCGCCCAAGCACTGTCAGACACTCATTGGTTTTGTGCGTGCATAAAATGATGGCTGACAGCACTGGGGGTATGGAGTGAGTGTTCCAAGTTGCACTGGTGCAGGCTGCTGCTAATATTAGAACAGAATGAAAGCTCACTTCCTGGAGGCATCAGCAAGCTTTAGTTGCAAATTTTTTTTCAGTTGCATCAGACATGTGGAATAAATTATCATAAACTGCTTGTGATTAAATGTAAAGTACCAGGAGGATTTGCAATAGTTAATCCCTTTATTTCTGGAGTCAGTGAAGGGCAAATTAAGCTCAAGACTGATACATAACTGGTTTTCATTAAACTAATGCTCTTATATTATAGAATTGTTTGGTTTAATTATGGAACATAATTTTAGAAATTATAAGCTTTAGAAAAAAGGCAGTCAGCAATGTATACTAGTCTGTAACTGATGTTATTCTGCATGAACCACAAGTTTATACTGGGATACTTCTAAAGTGACATTAGAGATACTAAAACTTGCTCCAACATTTCATAATAGACTAGATCTTACTTTGTACCAATATATTACATGGCTATGGCTAAGAGCAGATTTATTCCCTAAATTCTGCTGAAAGATAATCCTCTATTTCCATATATTTTAATTTCAACAAAGTTTTAGGAGACAGTTTTGCTTTCCATTTAACTAAAATAGATGAGATTCTGACATCTGAAAGGATTTACCTCAGCAAATGTGACTTAATGTTAAAAAAAAAAAAAAACCTCAAACAATTAAATCAAATTTTGTTAGCATGCAAAAGGAATTAACTTCTGGTCTGGGAAAGTGTGTGAATAAAAAAGAAAGCAAGCAGAGAATAGTAAATGCACTTGGTTTCTCATTCAGTTCCTTCTCTATTTCTCCTTCTTTTCCCTTTATGTATGTACCAAAGGAGCAGTCCCCAGGGACGTTTGTGATGTAAATGCAGCCGTGTCTGGAGCTCTGGACAGGAGGTGCTATGAAGAAGGATTTCTCCTCCTTCAGTGGCAGAACAGGGAGCTCTGGGTTGCTGGTGAGTTCTCTGGTCCAGAGAGGAGCACGATCCTGTTGGCTGAGCACGTCCTTTGCCCAGCAATGATGCTGGGTTAAGTGGATTATCTGCGTGGCTCCAGGTGTTGAGGTAAACCTCAACCTCTAAGCCTGTGGTTTCATGAGGCAAAGTGAGCTGATTTAGTAGTTTACCACTGCTGAAAGGATAATCTTGTTTCTTTGCTCCTAGCTAACACACCTAACACTTTCTGTGTGTTATCTAGCCCTTGAGAGAGTCCACTTTAACCTGCTCACCCTGCAGGAAAAGGACAGGATTTTCTTGAGTTAATAAACTGAATTGATTCACGAGAATAGGTGATTAGTGCCGTGGTTTTGCCAAGTAGCAAGGGTGGGACCATAACAAAGATGGGAGGAATGGCATAAAAGAGAATGGAAACAGAATCTTACCCTTTTTTGGTTTTTTTTGTTTTTCTCAGGTTCTTGTGAAACTACACCATGAAATGCAGCCCTGATTTATCTGAGAAGGTAAATAGAAGTGTTTATTTAGGTAACTGGAAAATACTTCATTGTTAAAGGCAAAGCAGTAGGTAGTGGAAGAGCATGGAGAGATGTTTGTGTTGGTACGTGTGCTTCTTGTTTGCCCTATTTATAGCAAACATTCTTTTTAAATACATGCCGAGTTAATTAGGTAAGGACTTTTCTTGAACTAAATGGCATTTTTGTGTGTCACATGATACCTTTGAAACACTGACTTCTGCACTGAAGGATCAGAAGACTGGAATAGAAAAAGAGGAGACTATGTGCACACATCCTTCTTGACAAGGGAAAGCAAAGGCATCTCTGAATTAGGTCTGATTGGACTGATTTCCTTGTGCATGTTGTCTTTTTCCATCTGGAAATTTCTTTCTTGGAGGAATTTGAGCTGTTTCTACGTTTGTCCAGGATTTATGGATGTTCAGTTGCTTAGGCAGAGACACTGTGCAGTTTGGAGATTCCAGATATGTCCATGTTTCATTTTCAGAACAGACACAGAGTGCATTTGCAGTAAGTCAGATGTTTTTTGGGCACTAGCACAGAAGCCTCCTGTGGATCTAATATGAGTAGTCTTGATAATTCCAACATGAACCAGAAGCACTGGAGTATTTTATAATAAGCATGTAGTTTTCGCTGTCCGTGAAATCTTGCAAAGTATGGCAGCCAAGCCCTGCTGTAGGGAATTGTGGGGCTGTAACATGCAGGAGTAGAAAAGAAAGGAAACAAAAGTGTAATATCAGTATGTGCAGTGATCTTGGCTGAAACACAAAACATGTTGCCTTTTGTAAATAGAACTTGCCAGGGCTATACTGAAAGCTGTGAACATCAATTCAGAGAATGCAACTTTTCCTGGAGGGTAGGATTTTTTTGCTGATTTTCTACAAATTTTGCCCAATTGGATGTCCTCTCTGTTCAGCAGGTACACTGCATTCTTAAGCATTGACATGCAGTTCAGTGAGTTTAAACCCTGGGGAACAATATTCCTTCAAGGTTTGCCTGCAAGGTTTCTGTCCCAAAGCACTTCAAACATCCTTCCCCCCAGGACCCACCCTGACTTACTGTTGGAGGTGGTACACAATCAGTAGCAGTCTCCTTCAGTCAGATGGGTGTGCTAATAAGCTAAAGACAACAGGCAAAGGAAATACTATTCAGAGGTCCTGAGGTCCCAAGGGCTATGACTCAGATTTGGGACAGGGTGCGAGGAATTGCTTTATTTGGTATCTGTTGCCTTCTCCAGCGCTGTGTCATTGTTAAAAGTGAAAGACTCATGCACCCAACTCTTTTCTCCTTGTTTATAAGGGCGAGGTATGTGGATCATACTGCTGTTAAACAAACAGAAGCATACAAGGTTTTCCATGTTCTAGGTGTAACTTGGCTGAGGAACTGAGGCTGAGGAATCCAGAGTTAAGACTGCTGTTGCAGACATAATTAACTCCAGCACCATTACGTGTACTGCAGCTACGCAGCTCCATGTGGGCCATCCACTGCCTACCCAGTTCCATGTAAAAGGCTCTGGATACTTATTCAAGTGTGTCTGATTTAGCATGGGACTATGTAAATACCTCACAACATCTGAAAAATTTCTAAGAATGTGGTGTTTACAAGATAAGAAAGTACAAGTGGGTGCCCTAACTGCAACTGTAGCAGCAATTACCAGTGTAATGTGGCATGAGAGGAATAATCATAGTAAATTATAATTATAATCCTCTGACCTGGCATTGATTTACAGAAGTGTTGTGGCTGTAGTTTTAGAATGCTTGGCAGAGAACTCTGAGCATTCTAAAACCATTCCTTCAGATACCACATGCTTTAAGTTTTAGGTTATTTTAAAAACTGTATTTGATTCAGGCTTGTGTTAATTTTATAATGAAAGAGACAAGAGCTCATTAAGAAAAAACTGATGCTTTTATACTCTGTGGTTTTGCAGCTAGTGGCTGTTATTTGAGGTAAATCACTTATATGAATGCACTAATATCCACCATTGAGCTTGTTACCCACAGCAGGTTTTGGAACTAAATAAATTTTAGCTTTCCTCTGACTGCAGTCAGGACTGAGGTTTGCTCATGTCAGCAAACGCATGTGTTGCTGTACTGCTGGTGATTGTGAGGAGTTACTGAACAAACTCAAGGCAAGGACTCTGCATTCACTTTCTTATATGGCTGTCATGCCCTAATGACCAAAATGGAATACTGGGAATGCTGCATTTAAACCAAGTCTGACAGCAAGGATTAACTGGGACAAGCACTGATTTGAACTTGACTGTGAATGTTTCTGAAATATACAAGTAGGAAGAGGTAAATATTGAATGTGAGGGACATCCTGATCCTTTTATGTGAGCTCACTATTTAGTAGGGAGAGGGAGAAGTTACTTTTACATTTTATGAATGCCTAAGGATCTGAGCATGCTCTGTCAAGCAGGATACAGAGCAGACTGCAGCTCTGCTCTGTGTCTGTTAAGGAAATGAGCCCCACCTCTGCTAAAATGGGCAAAACATCCTTGGTAAACAGAGCATTGGGCAGAGCTTACACAATTAGCAATTACTCCATGAAACCCACGCTGGCCACTGCCCAACTTCAACTGAACTTTTATCCTCCTACAACATTTTGTTTAGAAACTATTTTTAAACAGTAATGCTCTCTAGCAACACCCATCCTAGAGGACATCAGCTGCTCTGACCGCCATCTCAACTCCTGCTTAAATTGGGAACAGAAGATGCCACCTCTAACAGAAATGATGAAAATCAGTGGCCAGTACTTCATGTCTTATACTTCTTCATTAATGGAAAGGAAACAAATGACTCCCACAATGCTGTATTGTTACACTCAGTCATGCACAAAGGCTTCTTTAGAGTCATTGTGACAGCGTGTTCTTCATGACGGAAAGTGAATATGTTGGAAAGCCATCAGCCAGGGACCTGAAATCATCTCTGTCCTCGGTTTGGATTCAAACTGTGTGCCAGAGACAAGGAGTATTCTGCTGATTCCAGGTTATGCAAGCAAGATTATGCCTTAGTTACCTTTCAACAATCAATGTAATTTTGTAATTTGACAAAAAAATTTAATCTTTAGTCATCTGCTACTTCCAATAATGTCTTAGAGCACCTCATGGAAAGTGTCGGCAAAGCAGCCACTGCTCTGTGACAATTTTTGAGTTCAAATAGATGGGTAGTTGCCCAGAACTACTTGAAACAGTATTAACCATTGATGTTTTCCCAAATCAAGTATCTCCTTCCTTTCCTACCAGCATAATCAGCTTCTCAGCACTATTAACTGGCTGGTTACACTCTAAGCATAGTTATATTGCAGCCATGGTCTCTTTTTGAAAATAGGATTGAAAGCAGCACATACAAAGAGGAAGAGATGTAGAGAAAACAGGAGGACAGAATTTACTTTTGTTTCATAATCCAATTGCTTTGGATACACTGAATCAATGGGGCTATTCCAGCTCGGAGAGTAAGGCCTGCTCATGTGACTACGTGCTTGGAATCCCAAACTCTGCCAATTCATGCTGGCATAACTAAAGAGATTCCTGCCTCCAGCTCTCTGCCTGTTCTCCTAGATGCTGTCAGGCCAGTGGGAGGGGTGGCAGCTGGGCAGTGTTCTTGCCCTGAGACACCCAGTCTGGGGTAGCAGAACAAGCAGCCATAAAATTCAGTTTTTACTGTCCTGTGAGCAGCAGTTGCTGAAGGCTCAAATTCACAGTCCTTTATGGATTTTGACTTCAGCAGCTGAAAAGGTCACTATCCTGCTAGCACTCATTACTCCAGCAAAAATTGTAATAGGAGCCTTCAAACTAATCACAGGGGGTTAAACCCTGTTCTTCAGAGCTGTCACCAGTATGGATTTGTCAAAATCATTGCTTGCATCCAAGGTCAGTGAAGTCAATTAGCCAATGTGTATTTATATGCATGTACACACATGCTTTTAAATACACTTCTGCCTGTTAACTACGGTCTCCTGGTGAGTGTTTGATTCCTCTATGGCTCTAAAATGAAGCTGGTTTTGTCAGCAGTTTGTCAAATCCTATACTGTGAGATTTTCCCACCAAGAGGAGTAGTAGCAGAGCAGCACTGTGGGAAAAGTGATTTACTGCACACATGTTATAAGGGAAGTTGCTCTGAAGAATATTTATATTTATGATTTAAATGAGATCATCTGGGGATTTTTCTCAAGAAAGGAGTAAGAAAAATTTAAATGGATGCAGCTCTGTGTTGGTGTGAGTAGTGGCCATGATTTTTTTGTGGGAATATATGAAAAAACCTCAAAACTCTTGCTCTGATTTTGAAAAATAATGTAAGAGTTATTTTGGGAGTATAGCCTCCAAATTCCTACCCTTTGGGTGTAAAGCAGGCAAATGTCTGGTTTTTTGGAATAAAAAATGCTGCCAGTAGATAAATGTTTGGAATTATTTTGACTGCAGCCAGCAAATATATCTCATCACTATGGTTGCAAAAAACAAACACCCACCAAAGAACTGTATCTGACACAGGGAAAATAATTAAGGGAAATGGAACAATTTGCAGCTTGTATTAAATTCTTTGCGTTCCCTCACACAAATCAGAAGTTAGAGGGTGAACTGTGACCTTGATGTGAATATTCTGTTTGAGTTCTTGCCATTATGACAGTAGCAAATAGGGCAAACACTACTCAAAAATAGAAAGGAACTTGAGCTCTAGCCTCCTACACTGAACCATTTTCCATCCCACATTTTTGATAATCGATGTGAATTCAAGAGCATAGTTTTGCTTTTGAGTCCAAATTGAAAATAATTCGGGTTTTTTACCTCTGGTTTGGATGTAGTTAAAGACAACAGAACTTCCCAGAAGCACCTTACTGTTAGGAGTTCTGCCAGCTCAAGTTCAATGGGATCAGTCCATAGTTGAGCAAGCAATGCAGTTCTGTACCGCTAACAAAAATAATTTCCTATAAAATAGATTTTGGTATTTGGGGCACAGCTCACATTGGAATGGCTGATGCCCTTCCACATTGATGTGTTGTGCAGCTGGTAAACCATCAGCATTTAGAACCAGCCTGAACATTAAATTTATGCTGTGTTTTTATGAGCAGGGTTGGTTGTAAGTAGCCATGAAGCATTGTCTCTTCCAGGACCTAAGGTGACAATTTTTAGTAGAGAGGTGGAGCCAGAGGAAGACACTGCAGCTATTCCAGAAGAAGGTGCCAGTTTTTATCAATCCAAGGGCTAAGATGTAGATGACACCCCTTCTCCTAACAAACAGCCAAACAAATAAACCCACCACCAAACCCATCCCTGGGGTTAAGAACCTTAGTTCCACATTGTCCTATCTATAGTTTTCTGCTAAGAATGACCTGGAGGATCATTGTTTGCTTTGCTGTGAGTGATTCTATCAAGACAAGCTATGCTAGCAGTTCTAATGGCTAGGGTTTGGGTTAACCTTAGGATTAGGTTTAGGATTAACGTTAGGCTCTAGAGAGTCAAATATCCTGCAGGTCCAGGAACAGTGGGGCTGAAAACGGCATGCCAAATTGATCCCGGCAGGGCATCACCATTGCTGCTCCTACATCTTTCTAGTCTGAACCAGCCATGGCATTTGGTTTGAGTTTGGGGTAGGGCTAAGTTTAGGATGAGGGTTAGACTTAAGTTTAGGGTTTAGAGAATCAAACATCCTACAGGTCCAGGAACACTGGGGCTGGAAAACGCTTGTCAAAATGATCCTAGCAGGGTCCCAACATTGCTGCTCCTACATCTTTCTGATCTGGACCACCCACGGTATTGGGTCAGCAGTGTTCATGGTAGTGGTCAGGGCTGTGGTTATGTTAATTGGTAGGAGTAGTGTTTAGTATGGTGTTTAGGGGTCTGGTTAGGGCAGTGTTTAGGGTAGTGTTTGTGGCAGTTGTTAGGCCCAGTGGTGTGTGTTAGATTTAGTTTTAGGGATGAGAGAGTCAAAGACCCTACAGCACCAGGAACACTGGGGCTGGTAAAGGCATGCCAAGGCAATCCTTCCTATTTCTCTGGAAAGATATTATTTCTCCTAATATTTCTGAAAAATGGCGCACATCCATGGGACATGCATCTCATTCTCTCCTAGGATGCAATGATGAAATAATACATAGAAAACTTCAAAACACTGCATTAATTCTTCATTCAAAAAAATGTGAATGTTCCTTTGCTACACTCCATCATTTTTTTGGAGAAAGTGAATCAGCAAAGCTTACAGACATGTGAATCCATATCAGTAAAATAGTTAACCCTAGTAAATTCCTCCTAATATGCTTATTATTTCAGACTATCCCATACAAAGAGAAACACTATCTCACAGATAGCACAGAGCTTACACTGAAACCAAAAAATATCTGCATAGTTATGAAGGTACTGTAGAATTAAGTAACACCATGATTCACTTCCAAAATCTTTTTGACATCACCTTACTTAAAAGTAAACTTCCCTTTTAAATTGCAGTTTACGGATACCCACAAACCTTAGAGCAAGTGATTCCAAGCTAGGAAAGGAATGAGGATGTTCTACATTACCTCTTTTTAAGTATTTTGCACTGGAAAATATACTGAAATTAAGAATTTTCAATTAGTTTATGTAATTTACCTATAAATTTTAGAAAAGTAAGCCGTCAATCCATTTACCTCCCCCCTTCCCCAGACAGCAGTAGGGTGACATCATATAAAGGGAATGAACACAGTGCTGAAAGTGTCCTGCTGGTTTGTATTAGCCTCCCTGATCAGGCACATCCTGTGTAGCACCAGTTCAGCTTTACCAGTCTGGAAATAGACAGATAGTCTATGTGAACAAAGAGTGAACCAAGAGTTCACTGTGTAGAGAAGCTTCCCAGCACCCAGCAAGTAGAGAGCAAAGCTGTTGAGAACTTTTCAAAGGTGAATGCACAGTGATTCCTCTTCAGACACAGCACACTTCTGTACAAACTTAACATGTCCTCCTCCTTCAAAATACTAACGCAGGAATGAGCAGGATGAGAGATAAAAGAGGTTAAAATTATTATAAGTAGTCTTTCTAAGTGACACCCTTCATCCTGTCAGATGTCAAAATGCTTTCTGAAACAGATGGAGCAACTAACCTGGAAACTAAGGAGAAAGTGGGTCAGTAGGCAAGGAAGGGAAAAATAAATCCTTTTTTTTTAGAACAAATGGGGTGCCATGTTCAGGCCTGATAGCAGACACTGCTCGCAAAATTTGGTTTTGTGGCGCTTTGATGAGGGTTTTCTGTGGCTCCTGTTACACATGTAAACAGCAAACCTATGTATATCTTATTAATAGCTGTGAAAACTTCATTCTGTGAGGATGGATTTGAGAACCTCTGTGCTGAGAAGGGAGGGTGGGGTGGCATTTCTTCCCTTGATACAAATTTGGACTCTGATACTGTTAATAACAGCTGTGTGTGTAACTGTGGAGCTGCCAAAAATGAAATGAAAGGCAACTTAAATATTTTTTCCTTCCTGAGTCCAACACCTATACAATCCCTTTTGTCTATCCATTCTGTCAGTGTGTTAAATTTGTGTATGCTCCATAGTAGCTAACTTATTTTTAAATGCTGGACAGCCAAAAGAAATTTCTGTTTTCCATTATGGAATCCCTTCTTGAAACATTTGATAAATTAACTGTGTCAAAACATAATCTTATCCCTAATTTTTAATTCCTTTGTGAAAAGCTTGAGTAATACAGTATTTATGTGTCTATGAGTAATGAAAGCAACAGCAATTTAATAGTAACTTATTTAGTGTGTTTGTTACTTATATCTCCACAGTCATCAACTGAAATGGAGGTGATGTTCAGTTCCATATTACCAGTGATAATAAAGGTAGTTGTATCACTGTAGTTAATCAATGGATGCTTTGAAAATTAAGGTCTTAAAGAAGAGTAGAGAAAAGGAAGGAAACCACCAACACACCTTGTGTTTGGACTGGGTATTTGCTGAAAGATCTCAGCCCACTGGTAGGAGGTAAACTGAGCAGCTGGGTCGGCAGAGATGGACAGACAGCTGGTTTTGTCTGGCATGCAGGTGTTTAACTTGGCTGCCTGCAGGTTAGCTATGAGATGCCAGATTTTCTGAGGGAATCACCTTGTTTGAGAAGAAGTGACTCTTGTCCATTCCCATAGCAAGGTTGGTGAATGAGGCTATGGCTGTTTTCACATCCTCTCTGCTCACCTCTTTGACACAGCCCAAAAACCCCAATCACCTTCTGTTGGATTTAGATGGGAGAGAAAACAGGATTTGCAAGTATGGTATGGTGAGCTTGCCTTTTCTTGTATTAGAAACAAAAGATGTAACAAAACCAGATGTTGCTGTGATGTTTAATATTGAAACTTCTGTTAATGTTATGTCATTCTTCAGAGAGTTCTTTTTAGTTTGATTTTGATAGTCTGACAAACATTAGCTGAGCTCTGTGTGCTTTTATTTGAAATAATGTTTTTCAGTAGTTCCTAGATGAGCTAGTACTCGATTGTGAGTATTTTGGGATTCGCTGCTGTGAAAGTTTTGGGGTTGACCCAAAAGTAAAACTGCAGAAATAGCTGTATAACATCAGCAAAGGCAGTTTGCTCCTTTCTAAGTTGTAGTAAGCCATAAAGTAAATGTAATGCACTGGTAATAGATGTCAACTGAGAATCTTCATGAATGGTGTCAGATACACATGATTAATGTGCTGTCTGCTAGAACAGACTGTCAAATACAGACTTGTATAAGTAAGTTAAATAAGTTTGCCCTGAGCATAATATTGTCATCAGTGCACTTTTCCTCCGATGTGTGATTGCAGCCTGACTGATCTGGGAGTGCTGTTAAAGGCAAAGTTCTCCTGTTGCATTTTTGTTCTGTGACCTTACTGCCCTGTCAAGCAATCATTTGATTCCTCTTGCAACTTTTATGTTTCCTGTATGGGATCAGATCTGTAAGAGTCCAGGCAACCTCTCTTAAAGTCAGACATAAAGTTCTGACGTTGTAAAAGGAGAATAGTTGAATGTTCATCTTTGTTATCTTCAATCAAGAAATATAAATATATGCAGAGTAAAATATTTTGTTCTGGCTCTGCAACAAAAGCTGCATTTCATTACTTTATCTTATAAACCCTCAAAATGCTATGAAAAAAAGCACCAATACTGTTCTGTATGAATGCAGGTTGTGCAGTCAGCCTCCTGAACATTGCACTGAAAATCAAATTCCCACCATCAAAGTGCACTTGGTCTGAAGAACTTGCTGCCACATCTGTATATTGTGCTAAAGAAAACCGTGTGAAGCTTGTCAACTGAATTAACATTAATTTTTGTTGGCATGACACTGTAGCAGCAGTTATATTCAGTTAACAAGTAGCTCCTAAAAATGCTGATTTTTTTAAGTGCTGCCCATATTCCTCTTTGTTCTCATGTGATACCACTGACTAAAGCCTTACACTTAATAATGTATCTCAAGAAATGTTATGGAATCTCTTGACCTATTACACAGCAGTCCAGGAGTGTTAGCTTATTTAGCCAGGATGTATCTGAAGTATTTCAGCATCTGCCTTAGAACATGCACATAGCTGTAATCGAAATATGGGGTGTGGGTTGTGTTTTAGACATCCACAGTGTTTTAGCTTATCTAATCAGGCTGCTTGTATGACATGCTTAGTTACAGCCATATTACTGTTTTTCATCATAGGAGTGGTAGGTGCAAAGCTATTAAGACATGGCCTGCAAATCCAGATCAGCCACTGAAATACCATATGAAAACTGGGTGGAGTGGTAAAGGTATTACACAAACTAATTGAGATTTTTTGGGGTAGATTTATTGATTTTTGTCGAGTGGGTGAAATTTAGAAAATAATGCTGTGGGTCTGAACAAATTACCTCCCAAGTGAGCAGTGCTCTTCTTAGGACAGTGGCCTGTCCTCAGCCTGAATGGGTACAGGTGCCTAGGGCCAGCACACCCGGGGCTCAGAAGAATAAGAGGGTAGTTGTAATTGTAAAATCAAATTGTAAAATGATTGGCACCTTCTTCTCATAGCTGGTACTGCAGATTTACCCCACTGAAGTTCCTCAGAAGACCTGCATGCTGGAAAATGCACAGTTCTGGGAGAAGGTAAGGAGAACCAGCTTCTCACCACAGTGCAGCACCCCAGAGAAGTTTGCAAAAGTCAATCACAGCTGGAGCCTGTACTCCCAGCCTGAGGTAACCCATCAAATTTTGCTCCTGAAGGGTCATTTTGCTTTTAATGTGCCTCTTAATCAGTTCTTGCATTCGTGCCAGAGAACAAGCTGACAATCAATCAGCTTAACTTAAAAGAGAGGGTGCAAGCTTTGCTGTCCTCAGTCCTGTGAGATTGCTCTGGAAGACACAGTGTCTGCTTCACCCTTCTTCCCTGGGGTACTGCAGCTCCCTATAGATTCTAACTGATGGCTGAGCAGCACAAATTCCATGTCTGATTGTGTCATGGCTGGTGTTTTACTGTAGTGACTGGTCTATTATGCAAGTCTGTGGTTACACTGTAATCAAAAATCCATATGGCTTGGGAATACAGGATAGGATAACAATTATTAGTGTAAGGTCAGCTTGAACCCTTAGGTGTTGAGTTGTCACCAAAAATATTTGGTTTCCCTTTAATATACTACACAGCAGATTGCCTTCTTATTCTAAGTGAAAAACTGATATTGAATTAGAAGTCCTTGCTCTATATGAAGAAAACTCAGAATACTTAAAAGAGGGGAACATAAGGGCAGTCATATAGAATGTGATATATGAAACAAGAGCCAAGTTAAAAAATGATTAGCTGTTTGCCAGCCAAAGAAAACAAGTCTCTGTGAGACCTAACCTGCCTACTCCTCTCCTAAGGCTCATATACCAACTCATGGGAGCTCTGCAGTGGAAATGTACATTTAATTCTGATTTGTTTTACTTGGCAGTTGTATTCCTCCAACCTTACTGATTTCAGCATTCAATATTTTAATGATGCAGTTCAATAAAAAATACCTAAGATCTTAGTCAATCAGTCCTGAAAAATAATACAAATATCACTTCCATTTAATGACACATGGCAATATTCCCAATGATTGATTCAGAAGAAGAGTGACTAGAGCTGCACATAGTACTATAGGGTATAGGTAAGTAATATATTTACACAGTGGCAAAAAGATATTTCTTGGTTTGTTCTCTATTCATTCCTGATTATTCTTTCTTAGGCTTTTCTGTGTGAATTTATTCTAAGAGATGTTGAGTGATTTGGAAAGAAAAAGTTAAGAAAACTGGTCAGTATTTTGGGTCTACTTTGAAAAGCATAAACAACCAAACTATGTTTACCTATTTAGTGTATTTAAAAGTAGTAATTTAGAAAACAAGTAATTTACTGAATTTCACCAGCAAATCACAGATTTGACAAGTCCTTGAACAATCCTTAGCAGAAAAATTTAGGACTGGTGTGAGGTATGTCTACACAAATCTATGAATGTATATTTGGATAGATTTTGCCATAGCTCTTTGAAAGTCTGGCCTCTGTTTTATGAAGTTTTTGATTTTTTCAGTTGTGAGAACAGAAGAAAATGATTTGGTATTTACCTTGCTCCTTCACATGCCAAACATCTCAAATTGAAATAATTTCTGTATTATAGTAACTCATTCAGTCAGAGAAACTTAATGCATTTTACTCACTTGAATATTTTCACCATCATAATACTTTTGTGAACTAGTTAAGTGTTATTTACCCCATTTTACAGCTGAAAAACACAGATAAGAGAGATGAGAAATGACATTTTCAAAAATTACCTCTAAAAACCATGAGTGTGAAAATTCAGGAGCCCCTTTTGAATGCAGAATGTGAAAATTCAGGAGCCCCTTTTGAATGCAGATATCAGTCATTTTGCCAGTGTGTCCTAAGAAATTTAGTAATTTTGGCAATGCATCTTGTGACTCTTACTTTTTAATTTTATTTGCACTTTCACCATATTATTTCAAAATGAAAACAAATGTGTACTTTATTCATCAGCCATCAGATCTACTAAGAATAAATAACACAATACTGACTTCACCGTGCTGGTGAGTGCTCTGCTTCAGCTGTTTATTTAGTAGTGATGCTATTTATAGAAAGCTCCTTCATTTGATGGTGTTGCCAGTAACACAGATGTCCCTTGAATGCACTCTATTTTAAACAGAGGTGAAAGGCTAAGGAAAATATAAAAGAACCCACCTTTAATATTTCAATTTAACAATAACAAGCAGGGTGTGGCCACCCTGAAACTGCAGCTTGTCAAATGCTTGGGAGAAGGGAAGGGTGGGAAAGCTCTCTGCTTACCAGTTCCACAGTCTCGTTAGTAAAAACACATCTGACACCAGTGATTGTGGCCTGAGAGATACAGTGAGAATGGGTGGTGCTTTTAGTAATTGCTGTGAATAAACAGTCTTTCTAGTATGTAGAATGTAGCCATGGGATAAGCAGCATTGTGAGTGTTACTGTAGTTATATTTTAGAAGCTGTGAATGAAAACTCAAGAATTCTTAGCAGTTTAAAAAAAAATCTTTAAAATATTGTTTTTGCCCCAAGGAAACTGTGAGACTCTGGACATAAAGCTTATGCAGAAAGTTTCTTCTTTGTGCTCAATTTGCTGTCCTTAAGCTGGGCACAGTGTTTAAAATGAGACTTACTGGCTGCAAGTTACAATTGCTCCTCTTTAATAGTGGTTTAATAGTAAATGAAATTCACAGCAACATGGGAAGGTCAAAGACAGAAAAAATGCACATTTTACACATGGATAATCCTCCCTGGAATAACTTGCACTTTGTATTCACTTGTTTTTTAGGTGTTCTTTTGTAGGTGTGTGTTCTTGTTGTTTGGGGGGAGTGTTGGGGGTTTTGTTGCGTATTTGTGGTTCAGTTTTGTTTGTTTTTAATTAGAGAGTAACAATCTGAACTTTCTGTGAACAGAAAATTTAAGGCTTAAATAATATGTATTTACCTGAAATCAGCTTAGTAGAAGCTAAGCTAGCTTCATCTTAGCCCTGGAGAAAAAAAAAAATCACATATATTTCCAGCCAGAATAGACTTCCAGTAACCCACAGTTACCCAGAACTTGCTCTCCAACATATGAGGTCACCTGGAACAAGTGCTTGATTTTTTGAATTCTCCTTTTATTGGGATTTATTCATTTAGTTCTGATTCAAGAGGAGTTAGGAATGAAGAAAAAAATATGAGTGTTGTGTAGAATCACAGCTAATGTGTTCTGCTATTCCAGAAGACTCTACCAAATAACTTCCACTCTGTTTTATCTAACTATGAAGGAATTTTATTCTGAGAAAAGGGAGTATTTTTCAGAGTGTATAGAATGGTTGAGTGTCTGCCATAAAATAGACTGGTCATTCCTCCAAAAATGCTACAAGCAGGTTGTAGGAGTCTAGTATCTAGACAGATTTTGTCTGGGCTCATTCAGCACATGGAAAAAATATTTCAACTCATTTCTTCCCAAACTGACACCACAAAGCCATTTCATTTATTTTTCCTGACATGTTGTTGTGTTGTTCAATACTGAATGTAGTGTACCCTGACTTTGGAACAAGCTCGTAGGATTGAGCAAAACTCATTCCTTTTCACAGTTAGAAGGAAAAATGAGATCACAAAAGAGAAAGTTAGCTACAGAGCAATGATTGGGCTCCTTGCACAGAAATGTCAAGCACACCTGAAGCAAATTACTCTGGTAAGGCTTGCTAGCCACATACCATACAGCTATTTTTGTTGCTTTCTATACCTTAAGGTCTCCTACAATAAATCCTCACCTAGTGAGAATCTAGTGGGTTGTCAACTTGAACAAATTATACTTCTGCTGATGACACAAAACTGTACCTCCCCATCTGGGTCATCTTCTAATCAATGCAGGAAAAGATCAAACCTCTTCCAGAGATAAACAGCACTAAAAAATTTGCAGTGAAACTAAATATTACAACTTTTTGCCCCTGCAACTTCCATTTGGGTGGGGTGGGGGAGGAAGGAAGACCTGCAGCCAGCTCAGAGAAGGCTGTAGTGTTTCTGGAATGAATGGGAAGAGCAGGGGTGTAAAACTTAACTGTTATCTTAGGCAGGAGTCAGGCTTTACTTGAACAAGGGAGCTCTCTCAGAGTTCACTACTGAACTGTGAAGGTAAAAGGAGAACAATGTGCGTTACAAAGAAGTTCAAAATGTGCAAAAAGTTTGGCTTACCACTATTCTTTTGTCTCTGTGATTCTCTTCAATCTCATACCCATGTTAGCAGCTAGGAAGAAAGAAAAACCTATTTTTACACTGATCCAGTTTGCTTAACACTTTGCTCAAATTGCTGCATAAGCAGGACCTGAGAAAAAAGTAAATCAATTATGGGAAAATTCAGGAAATGCAATGATAGCAGAGGATCCTGATAAAATGAGAGCAGAAAATCTGCAAGAAGAAGCAAGTCCATCATAAATGTGGGACCACCAAAGCGTCCTCCCTCCAACAGAGTCTACTTCGAAGGAGTTAGCAAATAATTTAATCTAGAACTGTTGTTCTTTTTCTAGTCAAGGACTACTGCAAAGAGATCGCAGTTTTTCCAGATTTATAGCTGACAAAATAAAAGGTCTTTCCATATAAATCTTATCAGAACTGGAATTGCTCTTTTCTCACAGTGGCTAAGATGAGTGGCAGGGAATTATCAGCTTTCTCTCGTGTCTTTTATCATCTTTTGTGAACCAAGATATCTGCAGATGCTTCAATATCTGGGCCTCAAAAATAATTTCTACAAAAAAGAGTGCCAGTAAAATGTGACCACTTAAGCAATCCTAGAAAATGTGAAGGGCAGAGGAGATGGATGATCCCTCCTAACTGAAATCCTAATTGTCGTTAATCAACCATGAATTAACTGTGAGTCACAGCACATCAGGGGTGCAACCATGGGCCTCAGGAGATCTGAGCTTGTTTCCTGCTTTATGGCAGATCTCAGTCTCTGAAGCTGGACAAGTAATTTAATCACTGTTGGCCATCTCCAGCAGGGGTGATCAGCTCTGACCTTTTGCCTCTGTTGCCTCTGCAGACTAAAGGCTCCCAAAATGTGGCAGTCTGTCGCTACAGTGCCTAAGCTCTGTACAGCCTGATTAGACAGGGGCCCCTTGCACAGTCATCTGGCAAACACCATAACACAGTTCATAAATAATCATGTTTTACAATAGCCCTTTTCTTCAGTTCCCGAGGAGAAGACGTAACACATTGTGTTAAAGGAGCAACTCTCATCTGGTAATATTAAAAACGTTCTGAACTGCTCTCTAGTCACCCAAGGAGTCAGATGAAGTTGTAAAATCCCTTTCAACAACTTGGTGTGATTTTAACTTGTCTTAAAGTCTGAGCTTGGAAATTCTTCCTTTGAAGAGAATTCCTTTGAACAACTAAGGTATGAAATAAATTTCTCAAAATGTTCATGGTCTTTCAGGGTTCCAGGTTTTGTTCTGATATTTATCAATGCCTTTTGGCTTGCCAGAGCCTTTCTGGCTTGAATTCATTGTTTAAGAGGGGAGGACAAAGTCAGCTATTGCATGTATCTTTAATGCAAAGTGAGTTATTATATGTGCACTGCAAAATGACAGCAATGACTGTCTGAACTATCCAGGCACAGAGAGCTATTTCTGTCAAATACTTATGACTGAACACATGCTCAAAGTAAGATCTTTGTTTAGTAAATATTGAATATTCCCTAGTCCTTTATATCCCGTCGTCATTTCCTTTGTACAGCTTGCAGCTGTACTTTCAAGCCAATGTACAAAAGTAATTGGTTAGGCAGAGTTCAGAAGTGTGTTTAACTATGTAACAGAGATATTTTTGATGTTTTTTCCTCTCAACAAAATTCACGGAGTTCTGTATCCAAACTATCCTGCATCCAAACTGGCCTACACCAACATCTTCTGTGTATGAAACAGTAGATTCATTCGTTATCCATTTAGTGAGTATAAATATACTGTAATGCACATATAAATCTATAACTATAAATACATACATATCTACATAAATATATATTAAGAATAGGGAATTTGGCTGCCATGTAGTCAGTTTGTGGTTTTGGAAAGCCACAGGCTTTAGGGTGGAGGTAGCCATTGTATTGCATTAGCTATTTTCTCACAGTTTAAGAAGCAGCAGCTCAGAACACTTTGGTCCAGACAGTAAAACACCCAACAGGAAAGCAGCTCCTCCATGTAGACCCATGTGTTTCACCAGGCCTCTGAAAAGAGGTGGGTGGAAGGGGATGTTGGCTAATTCATAGGTGGTCACAGGTTCCTGTGAGTTGGGCAGGAATGGGAAAAGAGGGAAATTGTGTAGTGGTGAAGCCTTGCAGGAAGGAGCATACACCAAGGAGGGTGAGGAGGACTCTTCACCCTCAGTCTTCACAGGACGTGCTCCATGGCAATGTCTCTGTGTGTGTTGGGTTTCAGAACAAACATGGAAACCACAATATTGCAGGGTGGTTTTGTCAGTTTTGAGTTGTGGGCAGAGCACACAGGTTTTGGATTGAAATCTTTATTTTATTTGCTGCACAATTCATATTGAAATGGGTTCCTTTTTTAGTGATTTTTTTTTCTGTTGTGTTGTTCCCCCCCTGTGTGTTTTTGTTCTCTGAGTTGAATGTGCCAATGACTAACACTGACAGAGTTAATTAATTGAATAGTAAACATCTGTGTTAGGGCAGCTGCCTCTCTCAATCCTCACTCTCTTTTTAAGCCCTGCCAGAGGACTTGGGCTGTGTAGGGCTGGACAGAAGAGGAGTTTGGATGTTGTTAACAACTCTAAGTTAGGAAATGTATTGAAGGTGTAAGCACCACTCAAGTATGCTGCTGAACAACACTTGCAAGGCAGCATGATTCAGCTCAGTGGCCTACAGGTGGAAGGCAAAGCGTTATTTTCACTTTTTTTTGCCTTGTAGAATTCATATGGGCTTCAAAGTCAGGGGATGAAAACCTGCAAATTCTGAAAATATTTAAACTCATTACTTCCTGAGAGTTGTTCTATAAATGATAACAGAAATTCACAGAAAAAAAAGTAATTAAAAAAAACCCCAAACAAACTGACCAACAACTTAGATGAGGTGGAATTCATGGTCAGTTCTCTGGAAAGAATCCCAGCCTATGCATAGCAATCCTGAATGGGTAGTGTTCAGCAGGCAGCATCCTATTTTCCATCCTTACCAACTCCAATTGTTGTGATTCATCCAGAGATGGTTTTTTCCAGTGTTAAGATAATGGAACAGCAAAATCTTCCATGAATATAAAAGTCAGAGCCTCTGACTGAAATTGAAATTATTCTTTTGAAAGAGTAGCAAAAGAAAGATGATAAATAGCATTATCACACTAAGGAAAGCAATACATTTGCAGTGTCAAGGGTATCAAACCAATGATTAGCAAATTCAGTTTCAAATTAACCTCATTATAAATTGTAACTATAAAATCCCTTTTGAAAAATTACTTCAAAACTGAACCTTACTCCAGACAAATAGCTGGAATTTGACCTTCTTGTAATAGCTTTATTTTTTCCCTTTTTACTTTAATTCATTATGATATCACCAATAAATACAGCAACCTGTGTCTTCTGCCAAAATACTTCACAAAATATTATCTGTCTTTCAGGGGAAATGGGGAGATGAGTTTTGTTTGGTTTTCTTTTTACAGTGAATGTAAAAAGAAAATAAATATTATTTAACATGTATTTTATGATTCAACAGTCAATTGTTTTATTGGTGTTTCAGTGCCAATTCATTACATCACAAATTATGTTGCAGGAATAAAACTGCTTCAGGAAGGCTGAGACCCTGGATCACAGCCCACAGCTTCACAGTCCTATCCCCTGGTGGGAATTTAAACACAGTGTTCCCCCAGGTGCTGCCGTGGGGTCAGCAGCTCTCCTGGGAGCTCGGGCATAGATGGGGTTCTGTGGGAGTTGCACAGCTTTAGCCCTGCTCACAGACACCATCCAGGGTCCAGGAAGGGAATATCTATCTATTTTCTTCAGGCAGAATACAGAGTAGCAGCAGATCTGTATAATGGCTTTTCTGCTGCACAGCTCCCCAAGGCTATTGCTCAGCTGGAAGCAAGGGTGGGTGAGTCAGCAGTCTGTCTCTGTCCTTAAGGTGTCCTTATTCTGTGCACTATTTAGGCAATAAAACTGTTGGATTTTTCATTCAGATCCATGATGTGTGGTGGTGAACATACTGCATTGCTATTTACAGAATAAAAAGTTGTCAGTATAGCAAGAAGGGTGGCTCTAGCAGCACAGATTTTGAGGAGTAATTTTTTTTTTCTTTTCTTAAGACTCTGGATTATGCTCTCTCAGTGTTATCTGGCTCTCTCACCTGTTCCAGCTGCACTAGCAGGGTTGTATTTAGTTTTCAAGGTTCAAGGTTACCTTGAGGCTGGACTCAGACCATGGTCAAGAAATGTAAACATGTGAAAGGCATGTGAACACGTTTGGGAAATGCCATATGGTGTTCTTCCTCCTCCCCATCCTTGCTAGTGAAAGCCTGCTGACATTTTTGCCTTGATCTCTCTAGGAAAGAACAGATAAGCAATAAGACAAAACTGCAGCATAGCCGGGCTCAAGCTCAGATGAGCCTTTATCCCTCCTCTGAAAACCTTAATCAGGCCAAGCTTGCATGGGACTGGTGTTTCCTGACTTATTGTTCCTGCCTGTCCTTTGCGAATCATGGAAAGAAACATATCCCAGTGCTGTCAGAGGTGCATCCAGGCTGCTTTAACCTGTTTATAGTGGCTCTTGGGGTATGTCTGCACTGCTCAGTAGAGATACCTGTTTTGGCTACAAGCAAGTTTCCTCCAGAGCCTGAACCAGTACAGCTGTGCCAGTGGGGCTTTGCATTAGACTAATTGTCATGTGCTGCTACTTCTGTGTGGCCTCACTTAGGGCTGTACAGCCCCACTGCCTGCTGCAGGAGAATGGAGGTAACTCTCAAACAGTTCTACCTTGTGGGGCACAAAGCTTTGCTGTCTTCATACATGCTTAGGATTTCTTCTAATTTCAAAGTTTTTAGTCTCTGTAAATGCTTCAGCTTATTTTTGTCTTTCATTTTGACAAACTCACAAACTCACATCCTTCCCGCCAGAGAAATCAGCCCTCACTGTTGCTAGCAGTGCTGAATTATGGTCCTGCAACGGGAAGAGCTGTGGATCTCCCAATATCTTCATTTCTGATGAAAGAGACTGCCATCCAACAGTCAGGTATGAGGCAATGCTCCTGTTCTTGCTCTAGAGATCCTGTTCTGATGATCAAAAAGCCCAGCATCGTGCAGGATTGCCCTGGAAGCCCCAGTGCTTACTGAGAATGGCTGCTTTCAGTCCTTTTCTCCCCAGCTCCCCTGCTGGCCCAGAACCTTCCCCTTTGCACCTCACCGCTTTCCAGACAGCATCTGCTGCCCACCAAAAGTGGGTTGTTTGGGCTCTGAAGAGGGCAAGAGATACATGTTTCAAATATAACAGAAGTATGGAATTCACAGGGCTGTTGCTTTGTACATCTCCAGGGAATTCAGAGCTGTATTGCAGTGCCCAATTTCCATAGCTGATTGACTGATTTAAGGGACTCAGTTCCACAGCCAAGTCTCCTGTGCAGCATGTGACTGGCTGGAGGGTACCCCACATATTGATTTTACTTTGAAGAACTGATCGCTCACCTGCAACTTCTAAAAGTTTAAATTTAGTTTGCTATTATTTGGTTTCTCTTGTCTGAAAATTCCCCTGGTAAAAACACTGTTCTTGCTTTTGTCTGCTTTCCTGCTTCCTCAGCTGCCTCCAGCCCATTTGAGCTGTACCTCTTGCCACCCTGGTTCATGTTAGTAAGTCACAGAGGTGACCCAGAATCACCTAAATCAAAGTTAAAATTTCTATCAAGGTTTCTATTTCAATTTCTAAATTGTAGCCACATTTTCCAAGGTAAAGCTCATCTATTTCTTTTCCTTCATTCTTATCCTTACTTCTTTTTTTCACACTTTCAGGCACAGCTCTCTGAAAGCTGGTTTCAGTGTTGATGTAAAACTTTAACAGTTGGCATTTGGTCTTACTCCCACTCAACATTTCTTTATTTCTTTAGCTGTGATCCTACAACTGTGTGTGGGCTTGTGTTAGAAACCAGATCACTGAACTGGTACAACATTTATCAAGGCAGGGAGGGAGGAAGAGAGGAAGAACAAACTTCTTAAGTTGACTTCACCAAGGTCTCTTAGAGGATTCACCTTACTTCTCTCCCTGCATGGCTTTCTCTCCCTCCTCCTCTCTCTTTGCCCACCTGCTGCAGTCCCACCTGCCACCTGTAGATCACATTTCTTGCAATCAGCTCCTCACACCCTGTGTTTACAGAAGTTAACAAAGTTAACATCATGTTAACAAAGCTTTCTGTCTTTGTCTTGTGCACCTTTTCACCAATACAGAGAAAAGTGTATTTGTACTACTGAGGCACATAGCACACAGAAAACAAGCAGCACATCAGGTTAAACCAATTGCAGTTCTGTATTGTAAGGAGGATGTGTTAATGGGGCTTTTCAGACAAGTCTGTTTGCCTCTGAGTACTCATGGGGGATGCTGGGTGGTATAATGATAGAATTTTCACATGACCAGAATTTTATTACATCATTTGTTAGCATATGGAATGCCACAAGGGAGTTCTACTTTATTTAACATAGTAACAATGAACAGCTGGCTGCATTACAGTCCTCTGTGTCAGAGAGGACACAGTCAAAATATATTAGTCTAGTTTAAAACATTCAAATTACTTTTTTGTAGGCTGGCCAGTATGCCCCATGAGTGAGCAAAAACAAGGAAAAGACAACTCAATAGTGGAAATAAAATGTCAAACATAATGAGAGCCTGAGGTCCAAGCAGAAGAAATGTTGCTGTGAAAGGTGTTAGAGGGATTTAACCTATTTAAGAAACATGGATTTTAAAGGTATCTAGTTTCCAGGACTGCTCTGTTGTCTACCAGGACTTATTAAGCCAAGATTTATATATGATACAATGTTGGTATCACTATTCTGATAAAATTATGATTTTACTTGCCTGAAAATTCCAGTGTTAAAATGTCAGCTATTAGCTCCTTTTGTAGCACTGTGAGTGTAGCAGGCACATTTGATCATTCCCAGCTACTGGCATTGCCTTGTTTGCTAGGGTTGTTCTGAAAGCACCTCTGCTCCCTTCCCCTGCAGTCATGTCAGACAGCATCACTACAGCTGCAGTGAGGGCACTAGACAGCTCTGACAATTTGGACATGTATTCTATAGAGAATTCTAGAACCTTCTGCACATTAGCACCGTGTGATGTGTCCCAAAAGTTGGCATGTGCAGTTGCAGCCCCTGTAATGGCTAACAGACTGTGAGCTGCTTCTTTCTCTGTGCAGCCTTTATCAAGTTTCCTAGTTTTTCCACGTCTCAGCTCACCAACTAGAGAATTAGGATTAAGCATTCATTTTCTCATGCATTTTGTTGGATGTGATCTATTCCATAGCAAAACAGAAATACCCTGCACAAACTCCCATTCATGTAGGATTTTTAGTGAAGTTTACTCAAGTACATAAAGTATTATACAAGTTAATAATAGGAAGAAAGATTTCACTTCTTGACAGTTTGTGGTATTACCCACAGACTTTTTCAGAGTGCTTTGCAAATGTAGCTTTACAAGCTGAAAAGGACATTGCGTTCCCACAGTTGCTATAAAAAAATCTTTTTGTAGTATTAAAACATGGGATTGACAGGAAGCTTCCTCTCATGATTGGCTTGATTTTTGTTGTTTTAAGTATGCATGGTTATACCTTGGCATTGGTATTTTTCTAATAGTCAATACAATAGCACTGCCATTAGCTTTTCTTGCCATTAGGCACAGTCAGACATATTCAGCATGTCCAGTCTTACAGGAGCTGGTGTCTTTGGGCATTGGTGTTTGCAGTGCTTTTTCCCCAGCTCACCTGCTATTCTGCTTTGGAGGCAGATGGCCAGAACAAAGAAAGGGTTTCCAGATTTGGCCTTACAAACTGCTGAATGAACAACCACTTGAGGTTTTAGTATACAATTAAATGTAACTTAGCCATACGTAAATGGCCAGATGAAAGGGGATTCAAAATTGGGAAGGGAATGAAAGAAGAGCAAAATGCAGCAATAGTCTTGAGGTATCAACCTCAAAGGAGGTTTTCAACCAGATATTCATGTTTAAGGTTGAACAAGTGGATAAAGGATTGAATGGTATCTTACAGATTTTTTTTCCTTCAGAAACACTTTTCTGATCTGTCCAAGATATTGAGAGGGAAACGTTTTCCTCAGTCCCAAAGTGAAATGAAACAGAATTCATCTTTATAGTACCTCTGAACCAAACAGAGAATGACAATGTCTCACATCTTACAGTCACTGATGAGGAAAGTGAGGACTGAAGGTGGTCAGGGTGGGTGAAATTTGCTGCTGGGGTACATAACTGACAAATGCACTTTTGGAAATGGACTGGAAAACACAAAATGCAAAGGTTCTGCCAGTCTGCAGCAAGAAAATTACATTCCAGCCTTTCAAGCAAGAAATGTTGAAACACAAAGCTGCTGCTTTTAAACACAGCTCCTTGTGCAGAGGTGTTAAATCAGTTTATTTACTTAACAGAAACATGACTAGAATCTGTGAGGAGGAAGGTGCCTGCCTTCTGCAGCATCCCAGCTGAGGAGACAGGCAGCAGGACATGCAGGCAGTGCTGGTTAAGGGGAAAATGAGAACAGTAACTTGACTCAGCTCAGTCTTGTGACGGGAACAAGTGAATTAGAATAAGAGATGTAGAATTTCATGTTGATTTGAACATTTCAAATTACAGAGAGGACACAAATATAATAAAAATTTTATTGTCTTCAGAATAATGGGGAGATTTATTATGGCTTTGTGTGACAGAAAATGCTGTAATTAAGACTGCACTATAAAAACAAATGTGACAAGAGCTATTTTTAAGGTTCTCAAACTCTTTGACAAATTCTTCTTTTAAGCTTTCTTGCTTCCCCCAACAGTTGAAAAAATAATATGATGTAACAAAAAATCATAATTGCAAGCCCTTATAAAGCTTGTTAAAAAAAAAGTAGAAAATTTAATAAAATATATATTCTGATTCCAGTTTGCATAATTTATCAAAAATTAGTTTAGAAGCACCACAGTAGGGCTCAATGGGAAAAAGTAGCTCCCATGTAGGATTTTTCTATGCCTACATTTTTAGATAAAGAATAGCTTGACACAGTTGTTGCCTAAAAATATGCATCCTGTATATTTCAGCACTGAAGAGGTAACATGTATTGCTTGGTATTCCCTTTTTTTGCAATTTAGCATTGCCCTTATAACAAGCTTTGATGTATCATGTCACTTTACAAAGTCAGTCACTCTTCACTGTTTGGTCAATGCATGTTTTGCTGTACAGGGATGAAACTAAGCAGGGCTTAATTGATGATTAGGTTTGTCTATTTGCATTATTTCTGTAAATGATCCCAGGTGGGCTCTCCTACCTGCTGGGAGGATACTCAGTAGTTAGAGTTGTAGTGATAAATAGCCTGCAAGTAACACATTTTGTAAACCAGAGTGTATTTAGCCTCTGTGTTTTCATTAGAGCTATTTTCCAGACACCTAAAGTTCAGTTTGTTTTTTGAGAGAGACTCCACAAGTATAAACTAGAGCTTTACTTTTTATTATTTGTAAATGTTACATGTTTTATTGCTGAAGAACTGTATCAAAACTTTACACAGGACATTGAATTCAGTGCTGGTAAGGGAAAATGATCCATCCTCCCTATGTAGAAAGCATTACATCATGAAGGGATGGAAACAAAGAGCTCTGAGGGACTGGGATAGGCAAACTTCCCTCCACTCACAGGAAATGGGTGAAGCCTTTCTTGAAATTATTATTCAGACATTTTGTGCTGTGAAGGAAATGTCTCCTGATAGCACAAGCTATTGGTTTCCTGTTGTGAACTAACAGTTTTGGCATAACCAAGAATGGACAGGAAGGGCAAATGAGTGGGGGTCATTGGAAGAACTTATTTTAATGAAAAGACCAGACCAAGTAAGTGGGAAGAAATTTGGCCTGAAATAAAACCCCTGAAATTAAAATGGGAGAGGGGGAAGGGGGAAGAAAAGGGCTCAGATGCTGATTTCTACAGTGGAATTAAATATTAATAACACCAAAAAAAAAAAAAAAAGTCCCCCATGAAATGTTCACAGGGTTAGCAGGGGGAGCTCTGTTGTTGGGCAGGAAGTATTGCAGGGGGAGAAAGCCCTTTGTGTCCTACCTAATCAAGGGCCTAATTCAACAAATATATATCCGGCTTCTACACTGAGGAAAGCAATTTTTGGAAGGTTTCACAGATGCGGAATTGCTTGGGTTTTTTTTTTTTACAAGACCTCACAACAGAGGCACTTTCAAGTGTTCTTTTTCAAGCAGGGTGTATAAATAGCAGTGCCAGCAGGTCCCTGCACTGCCTGAGTGCTGGGCCAGCTGAGTGTGAGCCTTCCAGGCAAAGGGAACACAGGCAAAGGCTCACACGACATGTCCCCTCCCAGCCTGCTGCGACAGCAGAGAGGAGGAGGCTGCCCTGGTCTCTCCTGAGGTCTTTGGGGATCTGTGCCACCTCCACAGCCTTGCTGAGGCTGTGCCAGGACTGCCCTCCCAGGTGTGCTGTTGGCTGTCCTCTGGAGGGAACAGTGCAGAACTGGTCACAGCTCCAGAGCCTTCCTCCTGGAACATCATCACTCCAGCTCTTCTCGGGAGGGGACAGTGCAGAACTGGTCACAGCTCCAGAGTCTTCCTCCTGGAACATCATCACTCCAGCTCTTCTCGGGAGGGGACAGTGCAGAACTGGTCACAGCTCCAGAGTCTTCCTCCTGGAACATCATCACTCCAGCTCTTCTCGGGTTGGGACAGTGCAGAACTGGTCACAGCTCCAGAGCCTTCCTCCTGGAACATCATCACTCCAGCTCTTCTCGGGTTGGGACAGTGCAGAACTGGTCACAGCTCCAGAGCCTTCCTCCTGGAACATCATCACTCCAGCTCTTCTCGGGAGGGGACAGTGTAGAACTGGTCACAGCTCCAGAGCCTTCCTCCTGGAACATCATCACTCCAGCTCTTCTCGGGAGGGGACAATGTAGAACTGGTCACAGCTCCAGAGCCTTCCTCCTGGAACATCATCACTCCAGCTCTTCTCGGGTTGGGACAGTGCAGAACTGGTCACAGCTCCAGAGCCTTCCTCCTGGAACATCATCACTCCAGCTCTTCTCGGGAGGGGACAGTGCAGAACTGGTCACAGCTCCAGAGCCTTCCTCCTGGAACATCATCACTCCAGCTCTTCTCGGGTTGGGACAGTGCAGAACTGGTCACAGCTCCAGAGCCTTCCTCCTGGAACATCATCACTCCAGCTCTTCTCTGGAGGGGACAGTGCAGAACTGGTCACAGCTCCAGAGCCTTCCTCCTGGAACATCATCACTCCAGCTCTTCTCGGGAGGGGACAGTGCAGAACTGGTCACAGCTCCAGAGCCTCCCTCCTGCAGCCTCTCAGGGGCTGGAGGATGGAGGGCATGGCAGCGAGCACTCGCTGAGCTCTGCCCTGTCACTCACAAGGTTTCACTGGCAGCAGCAAAAAGTAAATCTAAAAATCTCTCCAGTGTCACAGGCTTCTTTTTAAGGTGGTAGCCTAAGTTTCACTTCAAGCATTTAAATTGCCTAAAGGCCATTTCTAAAAATCAATTAAATCTACTTGGACTTTTGTGTTATGTACTTTTGGAGCAAGCATTTGCACCCTTGCAAAGATTATTTTGATTGTATGGAAATTCAGGTTGTAGAAAATGGCTGCCTGGTTCAGAAAAAACATGAAAATAGTTACTCTGTTTCTGCAGATTCTTAAAAGGCTGCCTCTAAAGAGTCCCTTCATGCTGCCAAACCCAAAAAAGTTTGTAAAAATGTGTCTCAATTTGTTTTGGGATTTAATTTATATAGCATTTTTAAACCCATATACATTTCTGCTTCCTACTCTTAGAAAAATAAAACTTCAGTCACATTGGAATAATGCTTTTTTTTAACATCTCCTTTTAAATATTTTTGTTTCCATTTAGGACTGCCAGCATATCCATGGAAACCCCCAAAAATAAAGACTTTCCCAGCCTTATGAGAGTACACCTGCAAGAGCAAGAACTGCCTATCAAAAGTGACTTCTTCATTATGGGTGTCACCTAAGGACATTTTGTGCAGTCAGTATGACTTTTTCTCTCAAAATTTATTTAAATTATATTCTTAGCATTGATTCCATTTGGTATCTTGCCATGGACCAGTAACAAATGTCTGTTGCTATCCAATAGTGCTCTTTTTAATATACTATCTCAGTTTCAAGAGAAAAACCAGCTCTTGACAAACTGTAGAGTTGAGTTTGGAAGCTCTGAAATATCAAGATGAAATAAGCACTCATCTCAGTGAGACAAACACGTAAAATGCAGATCTAATAAGCTGTTTTAATATAAATCATTCCACTGGCTTCAGAAGGACTTGGATCAGAGTTACAAAGAGAATTGCAAGAATTCATCTGCTGCTTCCTAGTAGAGAGGTGGAGCATATTTACTAGTGAGCAGTTTGCTACTATCAAAATGGATCTGGTTAGACTTTTCAACGCTGCTAATTATATATATAATTTTTTTTGTTACAGAATTAAACAGTTTAATCTGAAATTTTATAATTGCAATTATTTCTGTGCAGTTTTCAAATTAACAACAAAAATTTTAGTTAATTGCAATGGCTTAGGATGTTTTTTTTTCTAAGAAGAAGGCAGCTATGGTGGTAGGACTGAATTCAGATAACCTGGCAGTATCTATGAACAATGTTTCAAGACAATGTTCTTCTAATAACAAGCCCTCAAACCAACAAGATTTCCATTCTTTTGGTGCCTACTCTCTCCTCTTAACTATATGAATTGTATATTCTGCCTGCCAAATTGTTAAAATTTCCAGTATATGCAGGCTTTTGATTTGTGTACCTTTCTGCAGTGTAGTGGCAATTTGACAAGTCTGCATCGTAATGAGCACCACTGGGATAATAGAGATTTGTTTGTTTGTTTTTCTGTATTAAGGACATTTCAAAACCAATCAAAAACTGAACTTTTAATGAAGCTAGAAATACACCTTTGTGTTATTACCAATAGCATAAGAAAATCACCTACATATTTTTTGCTGTTGTTTAAGTATACTTATTAAGCATACAAATTTAAATGCACTCAGGTGTCACCAAGTTTTGCTTTTCACTGCTCCTTTAATGAGCAAAGTCCTTGGCAGAACTGTTTTTCAGCATAGACAAACCTCAGAAATGCTATCTGTAACATCTCCATGGTATGTCTAATACCAAATGATCCTGTTCAAATCAATGGACACCTTGGGAAATGAGATACTATTCCACGGGAAGAGGAGCATCAGACCTCAGCTCTCTGGGAGTATTGAAGTACTAAAGGAAAGAACAAATTCAGTCCTCAAACCAAGTGTTTGCAGTACAGAGCTGAGTCTAGAGAGGCAAGGATTCATTCAAGAAGAACATTTAGCTGTACATGACAAATCAGTGTCATGACTATTGATTGCACTGTCTCTGACTATAATCTCATCAGAATATTATCATTTTGCAGGACTGGAGCTTCCTGTTGTACTAATGAAAAATTTTCCCAAAGAAGTCTGGTGTTTGTAAGAAGAAATCTTTCCAAAAGTGCACAGGTACTATCAACAAGATACAAGACTACTGAAGTAACTGAATTTACCAGTAACTGAAGTTGCTGAATTTACCAGCTTTAGGTACTGCACTATGAAATTTCTGGATGTTTGCAGTCAATGAGGTTTCTGTGTCACAAGAGAAATGTTTCCCCAACAAATGCTGATTCAAATGTTATACATTCCCACTGCTTCAATTTTTGCTCTAGGCTAAGTAGATGATTATTTAGTGTTGCTACAAGCTGTCATATTGCTTATGCTGCTCACCAAAGAGGTGGCTGTGTTTCAGCATTAGGCAGGGAGTGTTCCTGTGTGTGCATTTGAGCCCAAAAGGACCATTTCAAAAGGTTGTTGCCTGTGTTCGTTGATACCCTCTAGAGTTGATTGTTGTTGCAGATGGCAGCAGAAGTTGAATTTCCCTGTGAAGGTGGGTAGGAGTGGCAATCAGACAAAACTAGGAAAGTATTATAAGTGTTTTAAATTCTGTGGCAAAAAGTGTGGAAACTGCGGATAGCTTAAAGAATGATGAGTTACCATGCAGGGTTAATTTTTCAGGAATGAAGTGGAGAAATTATAATGAAATTAATTGTAGTGGAATCTGTAAACTGGGATAGAATTGAGGTCAGTCATTGTAAAATTATTCCTCTTCCTTTGGCTGGATGTTCTGCACAAGCTGCTATTCCCCCTCCTACAGTGTTAAAATCACTTCTTTTCATTTGTGCGTGCATTGTGGAACTGATGAGATTAAAACAGCATAATACCACTTCAACTCAATAGGGAATGATTGCAACTGCAAAGCATTTATTTATTTGATGTGAATCATTCTGTAACACATTTCAGTTCCATACTGGTGAGGAGGTTTTTTGTCTTTTAAATGTTTACTTAAATAGGAGAAGAGAAGATGTCCCTGTCCCTGGCACCTTTACTTTCCTAATGCAGGTGACACACACCTCACTTCATAGTGCTGATGTATTGCATGGGGACATTTAGGATAGTTTCAATTTTTCTAGTGTTCACTGTTACATCAAGTCTTTGCAGTTGTATATGAGGATGTTGGTCAGTGTAAAAAAGAAATCATAACGTAATATAGGTATCATAGAAAATGTTAAAAACAAAAAAAAAAACAAAGAGTGGGTTTTGTTGTAATGCCACTGTCTGTTTACTCCACCTTGCTAGTAGTTTTTAAAATGAGATAAACATTAAATAGCCACAGTTTTGTCTAAAAATAAAAAAGATGCTTTATGGAGAAAGTTTTGTTCTAATTAAAAGGACAGGTGAATTGTGGGGAGAATTACTTAATATTATGGTAACCATAATATTTGACTTTTAGTTGTATTAAAAAACACTGCCTCTTTAACAACAGCTTTCTTACACTAATACATAGCTTTGCTTTTCTTTTTTTAACCTAGTTAACAGTTCAGATCAGAGCTTTTTATTCCAATTTGCATACATGCCAATCATTCCAGGATAGAACTAACAATTGTATCATAGCAAGAGTGAGAGTTTGTAGAAAAAGAACATAAATAAAAGAATCTTTTTTTAGGCCAGTTAATATAATTGGAAAGAACAGGCAGGCTTTTGGACTCAAAGTCCTTTCTCTGGGTCTGAAAAGGAGAGGCAGAATCTAAGGCAGAGATGAGATTAGGCCCAATTCCTCTTAGATTAATCTAATTATGTTAGTTAGGCCACTTGAGAGATAAGGGTGCTTTGCATGCATAGAGCAAAGCTCCCTCCCATGTTACAGCTATCATACTCTGCTGGGAAAAGTTGTGTTGCAAGGAGAGCTGCACAAGCCTGTACATCAGTTTCCAGAAACCTCCTGGGGTCCCTAATTGCTGGCACACACCCAGCCACACTGGCAGCACACACAGGCACTGGAATGCAGGGTCTGGAGTGGCTCTGGACAAGCCAAGTTACCACCACCCCAGGTTTGCATACGGAGCTCCCCTGCACCAGCGGCTTCCTCAGCGACTGTCAGACTGCTGGGGAGCCCAAGTCCCCTGCAGCTCAGTGCCTGGGGTTTTGGGAGCCCCTCTGGAGTGTCCCCCTGAGCTGGTGCGTGGACAAGATTCCAACCAGGCAAATGGATGGATTACCAGTATTCCTTGGAGTCCTTGGCCATGTGGATGTACTGCTACACCAGGCTCATTTTCCAGCTTGATGAATGTAATGATTTTGGAAATGGTTGTGGCTGCTCCCAGTCATTATTTTAACGATTTCCACTACCCTGGCCAGTTATTATCAGGGTCTTGGCCTTTTCCTTCAAAGCTATGTGTTTTTATGTTTCAAGATCTCTGAATAGTAACTTGTACAAGTATGTCCTTTTGTGTCTACTCCTCATCTTAGAGCAGTTTACATACAGCAAATGCCTTTTGAATAGGCTTGTGACAAAGTGACTCAGGCAAATGCTGCTCTAAATGACCATCCCACAGACACTGAATAAAAAGGAAACAAGCATCAGCTCTCCATTTTACTGGACAGGGCATACACACTAAGCATACAGTCAGGTGGAAAGTAATGTGACTTTCATAATGGTGTCAGTAGCAGACCCCAGCTGTTCCCTCTGATACAGCACACATAGGAACTCCCCAGACAAGGTTGGATTCAGCTCCATTTTACTCTACAGTTTTGTCTATCTTCAGGGTTTTTCAGCCCCAACAGGCATCTTCTTGTGTATTTTAAGCTGAAAGAAAAGTCAGCAAACAAAAACTGAGTCTACACAGGCACACAGAAACAAAGCTGTCATTATAGGATATGCAACTGCTTTTTCTGAAGCATTGCTAAGTCTTATTCTCTCAGATCCGTACACACTGTCCAGTTCACATCTCAGACCACTGGGGGAAAAGAAAGTTCCCAAACGTGCTTGAAATACTAAAGTAGTCCCAGGAGGAAAAACCTAAACAAACACTATCCCCCCCACTGAACACACCCAATCCTCTCCTAACCTAGGCAGCCACTGACACTCTTAGCACTTTGCCAGCAACTCTGACTGTTCAATTCTTCACAAGGAAGGCTTACTTTGCTTGTACAGTTTTTTGTCACCCCTGTGCATTGTATGCCTCAGTTACTGAGCCAGCTGTTCTGCTGATTCTTAGAAGGGCTTTCACAGAAAGGAATTCTGTATAAAAATGCTGCTGCCCAGAGACTAGGTGGTGACTAGTGGTGACTGGTCATTAGGTCACCCCCAGTGACTTGTGGTGACTGGTGCCTTTCGTTACACAAGGGGCCAAACAGCAGACAGACATTTTGGTAGAATAGCTTCTGAGTGACAACTTTCCTATTATCAATCTTTACCAGTGTATGTACATACCACAGTAAAGTAGACCAGGCATCTCTAATTACCACTGCTAACTCACAAATGAGTTGGCTACTTGGCTAGGGTTGGCTAGTCTTAGGCTCTTGCAAAAGAAGTTATAATAAAAATCAAAAGCTGCACTTGTTTAAAATTATCAGTTGCCACCTGAAATAAGGACATTTCAAATGCAATTTCCTTGAATATATGGTTAATATTTTCAAATCTTAGAAAGCATGTGCCAGTTCCTCCCCATCATACAGCTGCACCAACTCCACAGTCTTTGGATTCAGTTCAAATCTTGTTTTCAGTATGGCAAGAACTTTTGCCAACACTGTAATTAAGCAACAAGAATAATTCCAGTAATAAGACAGACAAAAAAGAATACCTTAGCAAGCAGGTAAAGATCTAAAGCCTTGGGAAAGGCTGGATAAGCTTTCAGCACAAATAGAACCATAGCAAATTAAGCAGATTTGCTTAAATTGTACCTGAGAAGGCCACTCCTAGAAACCGGTCTTGAGCCACAACCTAATTTCTCCTTTCCAGGTGGCCCTTGCAGAAAACCTGAATCCAGAATATCTAAAAGTGCCATCTTCTCACTTCAGGCCTCATCAGCCCTTATCAAAAAGGCCACAGAACATCTTGTCTGGCTGGCCTCAAACTTATGGTCTCATCACAAGGACAGATGGGATGTGGGGAAGTGACCGGGACAGGTAATGCTCAGGGCTTGCTAGCACTGCAGGATAAGGGTCAGATGCTGGGAGCAAACTTCAGTTTTTCTCCAAGTGTACTGATTAGTTCAGCAGTCCCGAATATAATCCTGGGACCTGATCAAGACTTTAATTCAAAGCAGTAAATTTGTTCTTTAGGCTGTACTCAATTCACAGAGCTTCTTTATCCACTGTCTCAAGGAAAGCCCCAAAAATTACACATTAGGTATGCACAGTTTCATAGCAAATGCAAATACACACTTTAAATGTCATATGAATGCAGTGGATTGCATTAACAGCATGCTGGTGGCCTACTTCAATACTAGCATTTTCTTCTCTTCAATGCATGTGTAATTTATAATAGCCAGCTAACATCAGGAAGCTCTTCATGCTCCAAGGCTGAAATACTTGTATATTATACTTGTATACTGTACTACCCCGAAAAACTAATAGAAAAACAAGATAGGGGAATTCACTCCCTAGAGAGAAGACTCCTCTAGGCTTTAAGGACACATAACCTCCAATTAAAGCTTTACAGAAGAGCTGATGCCTGCAGTATGACTAAGGCTCAAGACTACCCCAATGTATGTCTGATGAGGTGCCTATGGCACTGCTGTAGCATTACAAACATGTACCAGTAAATCCACCTCTGAATGCAGTTCATCTCTCTTGGGAATGAAGTTCATCTTTCACAATACAACATGGTCTTCTAAACAGAAGGAAAAAGAAAAAAACATTTATCATTCTTGTGCCAGGCAGAGTTCAGCTTGAAAGAAACCGGATGAAATGTGTATCATTCATCTAAGGAACAAATCCACACTACAGATTTGTCTGAGAGACAAGTGAATGCTGTCCAAAAAAGCTATCCATTTCAGAATGGGACGCTTGAATTCAGTCCAACCAGAAAATGCATGCTGAGTAGCATCCATTTATTCAGAGTAGTAATGGTTTCTTCTAAGAGCACATTGCCTTGATCATTGTGTTAAACACTGTATATATAACCAACAAAAATTCCCAACTTTGCAAATGCAGGCTATCTGCCAGTTCCACAAAGGGATTTTTTTTCCTAAATAGCTACTGCACAAGGGCTGTTGCCTGTAGAGCAGGTTTTGTGTGCTCAGCCTACTGTGATCATCAGGTCTGAGGGCACAGTAAATGGAATTCACAAGGCTTTCCAAGTCACCTCCTGTGTAAAGCCCTGAACAGGCAGTCCCAGAAGTGAAGTAAGGAACAACTTCCCCCTCCGCCCCTTTGGGCAGCTCTCATACATGCTTTTAGCAGTACCTAAAACAAGAAAAACACCTACAGCCACTTCACTGGGGCTGGCGGAAACAGAACGGAAATGAGAAACTGATTAAGTGGAGAGCCAGCTTCACATGCACAGAAACTTCCAACTTTTGTTCCTAACGACTTTTCAAAAAGCGCTTCAGTTTTGCTTTTATTCCCTTTGAGAAAAAAATAAAAATCTTGGCCCATGAGCTCTCAGTGCCTACACAGATGAAAGCTGTAAGAGGCCTTAAATGACTTCAGCAGGAAACTACTGGGAAGGGGAGGGGTCTGTTTTCTGACAGTCCCATTACACATTTCTAGGAAAAATCTTTCCAAGTTCTGTGGACGAAAATGAAACAGAATTACAGCACTGCCTCTCTTTTGGAGACAATCAAAACAACACTTTTTCTGCTCCCATGTTGGAGTGCTGCAAAGTAATTCCCTTCTTTTTTTATCTCTCATTTTCTCTTTCTCAGGATCGTTGGGTCAGGAATAGCACTTCAGATTGAAGAAATTGTTAGAACCAACACATTCTAATCTGCTTAGAAAGGACCCACATTTGTTTCAGGTAAACTTGAAGAATACTTTGTTCTGCAGTTGCATTCAGAATTCCTTCTGCCATTTCCCAAACCCCTCACAAACTGTTCAGTGAGCTCAGGAGTTTTCTGTTCAGTAGCAGTGACAAAGCACTCGGCTACTGCAGGAAAGCTGAGCAATAACAGACATCAGCCAACGTCACCCCCAGATCACCGGGGTGGAAGGTCATCCTCAAACAGTATTTCCATTTTTCCCCTCTTGGTAAATTGCTCTGGGAAAAATCTTTCTTAGTGTAATGTAGTTAAAAATTAGAAAGTCACCACCACTTACACAAAGCTGGAACTCCTGGCCGTGTTGGGAATTTTAACTGATGTCTCCACCCAAGCAGTGTGTGGAACCAGTGAAATGGCTAACACAATTCAGAGCTTGAAATGGAGTGATGTTGCAGCTCCAGCTGTTTTTATAAGTCAGTACAAGAGATCTTTGGAAGCATTAGAGAAGAAATAGAAACAGAGGTGAATTATGGCTTCTAGTCTGATGACGTGCACTAAGGAATACATGAGTGACAGTGTAAAAAGCAAAGGAAAAAAAAAGCATCCCTGGACATTATTACACAGTGCCACACTCAGGGCCAAGACAGCCGCAAAAAAAGTGATGACTGTTGGACATACCTCGTGGGAAACAGGTGCATTGTTTTTTATCTGTGCTTCTAGAAAAGGCACAGTCCTCAAAGGTGAAGATACACGAGAGCCTGGGATAGACAACAGAGCTTTTGTTCTAATGAAGAAAGGTTCTCTGTGAGCAGACTTGGCCCAACTGCCCATAACAGTTCTTGTGACTCCATGTGCTCTACAAATCCCTCAGTTATCAGCAAGCTACAGCTCCCTATTTATCAGCTCATCCAAGCCAACTCTGCAAGTGTGGCAAGGGCTTTTTTATTCCCTGAGAACTGAGCTGTACTGTTTGACCAAACAAGTTTCCACCTTCTTTCCCAGTCCTAACATGCAGACACCCAAAATCACTGGCAGGGCACAATGATGACAAACATTTACCTAATTACCAAATATATTTCCATATCGGCCCCTGCTTATGTAGTCCCTCAACTAGCTGCTAGTTCTGATGCAGATTGTTAGCAATTTAATAATTACTTATTATTTAATGAGTATTTAGTAGTATTTTGGTAGATCTGCTGTCTAGCTGGAGATGTTAGACACAAAGGATTTATCCAGTGAAGAGAATCATGGTATAAACTCTGTCCTCACTGAAAACAGAAGCTGATTTGCTGCCAACATCAATGCTTCATATTTGCACAGGGTACTGTGCTGTGTATTTTAAAAATAATTAAATAAACAGATAAGCGATGGAACTATTTGACAAGAACTACAGAGGGGTGAGACATTTAGTAAAACACTTCTGGGGCTTTCATCTCCAAAAAAAATTTAAAAGGTTGCTTATAAATAATAAAAATTCTGTGTTTCTTTGAAAAGTCAAAATACCCAAATCTCAGGTAGTGCAGTTCTTCACTAACATTACAACAACGTCTCTCAGAACATGTTAAACCTGTACATCCCAGTTCCATATTGGCAGGTAGGACTCACTCTGCAAACTAGACCTCACTAGGAACATTTTGCTAAGCACATTCTAAAGGGCTGTAATTCCCCCCCCAAAAATGGTCTGAGAATTCTGTGCTTTCTGGAGTGGTGGAATTAAGCGGTTTTAAAATAATATGCTTTAGGCTTACAGGAGTCCTCAAACACTACCACAGATACAGCAGCATTTAAAATTACTAGGCTGAAAGTATCATTAATCTGACTTCGACACAGTGATAGCTTTTTCCCCTAGAAATAAACTTAACATCATTTCGCTGTGTCACTAACCAGGATTTTTTGGTTCTGAGGACAAATGTATATAGTCACTATGACTGAAGAACATAAACAAGCTGAGCACTTTTTAAAAATAAAACTGTAGGACGTCAATGCAAAGCAACAGTAAAAATCTGTTTTAGAACGATGTGAGAAGTAGAATAACTTAGTTACAGAGCACCTGAATGAGTAAAAGAAATATTGTTTTGCAGCCCACTTCTGTAAACTAAAGCAGTTTGCTTTTTCCCCACTGACAGAAAAAAACTGCTAAATTTTGGCATAAACCCCCCCAACATTTAACCTGTTATTTTTGGTAAATAGACTTTGAAAAGAGCAAAATATGAAGGAAGACTTTCGTGAATGATGTAGGTTATAAATTTTTTTGGCAGCTGAAATTCTTTAAATTTTGGAATTAATAGTCCTGAGGTAGAAGGGCTAGTTCAGAGTTATTGAAAGAGAAGTGTCCATCTTACAGCATTTTCCTACAGCTGTACTGTGAACATTCTTTATGCTCTATTCTCTTGACAGGAGTGATTTTCCTTGGACATCAATAATTAATGGAAACTC
This sequence comes from Anomalospiza imberbis, assembly GCF_031753505.1. Lineage (NCBI taxonomy): Eukaryota > Metazoa > Chordata > Aves > Passeriformes > Viduidae > Anomalospiza > Anomalospiza imberbis. Next base: position 8,691,014 of record NC_089693.1, on the reverse strand, counting down.
CAGATCACTTCAGTAAAATGCAGTCTCACATGGAAGAACCTGCAAGATCTCAGAGATCAGAGTCTTAAAAAGGATCCAAACCCAGTGAGCAACTGCATCTTCCATAAGTGAAACCTGTCCATCTTCTAAAATCATCTCATGGGGAGGAGATGTCCACAGTAACAGTAAATTACTGTAACAGCATCCCAGGAAAAACAATGGCTAAGGTAATACACCATTGGGAAAAGCTTTTATAAAGTACTTTGACTCTTTTCTAATAATGTTTCTATCAGATAGGTTTACTAGATTTTAGAAGTCTGTTTTACTCAAGCTTCTTCCTGATCACCACTGTACATTTGCAAAGTATATTTATCATCCAGGGAAAGTCGTCTACAAACCACCATTCTTTTCAAAGGAAAAGGGAAAAATACAGCAAAGGCTCCAAAGATGTGAGTGAATTATTTCATTCACAAGTGCAGCATGTGCTCTCTCTTCTGTAATGACACAGTACAGAAAACAAGAGGTAATTAATGCAATTCCTTTGCCAAATGAGTGGGATCTTATAAAGAATTGGCACATAATTCTGATTTGAGCTTTCTTGTTTTAAACAAAACCAAACCTAATGCAGAACAATATAATGTACTAACACAGTCCTTTACCATATTTTTCTTTTTCCCCCAATACAAGTGTCTGCAAAGTGCTGGGCCTGTAATCAAAGGATACTCAGTGTCCAAACCAGCACTGTTGATGCAGCCAGATATTTCTGTGTACTACAGTACAGTCATGAAAGTGAACCAAAGAAGAACATTTGGTCTTTTGTTGTCTTACATACCAAGACAGAAGAGCATGGCTCTTCCTCTGTTCTACCCCATGAACAGATGTGGGTTTAATCACATACAAAAGAAAATGCTCACAAGTCTCAGGCTATGACTTTGATATTTAGGAGTAAAATTACTTTCTCAAAAAAAGTAATTTTCGTCTAATTATCTTGAAACTGTCCATAAAAGGAAGATAGGTAAGGAATTGGATAAAGACACCAAATAGGGTTTCCTTTGGAGTTATTTTCTTCAGCTGGAGAGAAACCTAAGGTAATTTTCATAAACAAAACACTCACGGCAAGATAAGAAAAGAAGCCTCAGGGTCCAATATCAGAAAGTTATAGGAGATTCTTCAATAAATAGATATTACAGAGCAGTGTAAATTCAGATGTCTCCTCTGTCTTGCTGAACTCAAATCAATTCAATACATAAGGTTAGCAAATAGCAGAATTAGGTAAAATAGAAGCAGAAAATGCCATACAAAAGCCCAAAAGGACATCTTAAGGGCTATAACTTTAATCTGGCCATTAACCTACTATCCAGCTCCCCTGCCTCCCCCCAACTCAAATCATCTCATAAATACCTAAAGCAGATTACCCTTCCTTCTCAGGAGCATTAGAGCTCTGACAAGATGTTTGAACTGCAGATCCAGGGAACACAGATCTGGGGCAACTCTTCAGGACACATGTTGAAAGGATGAACGTGGCATGGAAGTGGTTGGAATTCACATCCAGAGAGATCAGGTATGTTTCTAATGCCATCTGGCCCCTGGGTACCAGGATCCATCCTCATACACGTGGCCTCTACAGGGATAATGTGCACAGAGCACAAAGAGATCTCTTTTCCATGTCTGGGTGTCGCACCAGGAGCAGAGGGTGGAGGGACAGAGATGAAATCTGTGATTCTGGTGTGAAAGTAAGATGCACAGTGCTGGCATCTGGCAGCCATAAAGACACATGAGGTAGAGCTAGGCCTCTGGGCTGCTGCCTTGCAGGGTGCCTGCAAGGATAGCAAGAGCTTGTAAGCCATGCAGAAGGGTCAGGATGGCAGAACACAATTATGGCCCATGCTGGTACTTCAACTGCAAATTCCCTAGCTTCCTAGAGTTTCAGTAAGAGTCTAGCCAACATGCTAAATTAATTTTAAACCCACAGGCATTCAAAGTTCATCAGAAATTATCAGGCCCACAAAACATCCAGACATACGGCTCCCACTGAAAATCAGTGGGAGTTAACCCCTAAATACTCCAGTAGTTCTGGCCAAATATTTTTCTTTTTTCCCCTCTTAAAAAGCCCAAGTGTGTCGTCCCTTTGAGCCTCTCTTGCTCATAGCTTTTTTCAGTCCTGTATTTCACTGTAATTTCTTGAGAGCATCACAACCTGCAGTGCCCAGGCAGTGGCTCTGGTACCTATCTGGAGTTTCAGAGATGGTGCTGGTGTCTCTGGAGCATGTAGTACTCACTTCAACAACTGCTCTTCAGCCCACTCACATGTTACCAGCTCCATTTACAGGCTGTTGGGACAAACTCCTCCAATGCCAGTCACAAGACAAGACAAGATTACAGATCCTGAATGAATCCCGTTTCTAAACTCAGTATTAGGGAAATTTCATGCAGGCAGTTTCACTCACAGACTTTCTTGCAATACCTAGGACCTATCTGAGTTTCTAAAAAGTGAGTTTTTAATTATGAGCAGAGAAACAATAGCTCACTTCAGCATGAAAAAGAATACACCATTGTTTTTCCATGCTCTGTAATTTAAAAATAGGTCAACTCATTAGCTTTAAAGCTTTCAAAAATAATAAAACTGAAATACAGGGTTCAGTTTCTTTTTGTTTTTTTAAGCCAGACCCAGAGACTGAAGTTTTAGACCAATGACTACTTTAAGATGATGAAAGAGGATAAAGTTTTTGAACTATGAATCTAATATAGCCAGAACAGATTGATTTCATAGTAAATTTTTAAACAGAAAGTAAATTTTTAAACATTGACTAAATTTGAAGCATTTAAATAAGACCAGAGCATTAACTGCACACCAATTCAGAAGTGCTGCAGGGCCTATAATTTGTCACTCTGCACATATAGATCAAGATGACTTTTCTCACTTTTTTCCATTGTGTGCATGGTCAGAATGCAAACAGGGGCCAAAGTGCACCTGAACAGCCAATTGAGAGACTTCCTATATGTAATGTGAACCAGACAGAATCAATACATGCTGAAAAAATTGACTAGGAAAAGGCAATTTCTTACTCTGTACTTAAAACCATAACCCTGAGGGCCAGAACTGCTCTCTTGACATTTTGTAAGTTGACAACAACAGAATTATGGTTAGTGGGACATTGACTCCCAGGGCTTCCCAAGCACCTTCTGTGTGACCTGGGGAACACCTGGTGTGCGTTCAGTGGGAAACAGAAGTTCATCAGTGCCAGTGCCCAGCAGGCTTCAGGGCTGTGTTCTCTAGCCCCAGTTCAGGTTCCTGCTGCCCAAACAAAACTGGAGAAAAACTGCTGGTTTAAGATCTTGGTAGGTAAGTCAGACCAAAACCCAACTACTCTGAGGCATCTCATACTTCCAGTCACTTCAGCTGAAAATAATTTGATTTTAAAATTGAATTTAAGCAAGTTGTTAGTAATCATTTTTCAAGTATTTATTTTATTGAGGGAGGGAGGAGAGGAAAATCAAGCTATTTATCTTTCCAAGTATTTAACATAAAACCCAGAAGAGCTCCATCTGGCAACCAGCAGGATTTCTAAATAATCTAAATAGTATCTACATAAGAACCAGGCTGTCTATGGAGTGAGACAACTTCAACTTTTACAGCCACAAGAAGTCTTTATTAACATAAAAGGAAATTATAAAGAATTACGTTAGAACAGGAACAAGAGCCTGGCAAGCTGACAAAAGACCCCAGGAATCTCTGCATTAATCTTGAAATGCTGCTTTTGACTTGTTGGAATATAGCATCATACTCTGCATGGTTTTAAAAAAACAAAATAAAAAACCCTCTTAGGTTCAAAGGACTCAAGCACAATAAAACCAACTCTAGGAAAATATTCAGATTAATGAAAATCAATATGTAATTCTTTACTTTGCCACACAAAAAACAACCCTCAACATTTGAACATAGTTTGGAAAACAGCGGTATTTAATTAAAGTCATGGAAAAGGCCCTTCATGTCCATATATGTCTGTCTTCATTAAGAAGATGGTTCTAAGTACTGCTGCTAATTATGTAAATTAAATACACTTTTGAACTAGTCTTACATATAGAAAATATGATAATTCTAATTCCCAAGTAAGTAAACGCCTCAGAGTATACAGTATTTAATTTTCTGAGTTATTTATATGTAGGATCTAGCCTTGCACTCCACACCTAGCCCATCCACTTTTTGGATCATTTGTGAGTGATCCAAACCTGGTGGTGGTTTGGTGTCATATGGGAAATATTTAACTGGTCCTCAATGCCCCTGTCAAGTTGCCATTGGGATTTTCTGTCAGTTTCTTGGCAAAAAATCAGAGAGTGAAACAGTGGGCCCAAAAAAACATGTTATGGTGGTCCTGTGAGGATAGGGCAGCCTTGAAGTTCTGTGTTTTCCGCTATCCCTGGGCTACAGGAAGAGAATTTCTATCTTTATCATTGCCCATCTGGCACCTTTTACAGGCAGTAAGAACAAAGAAGTAAAATGTACTGGCCCCTACCATCTGCTTCTGCTTGTGAAGTCTGGAGAGAGCCCGATAGGGAAGAAAGCAAAGAAAGATAAAACCCAACCCCTTCGTTTCCCACCAAACTGTTCTGGCAGGTACACGTTGTGCCTGTACTTCTTACATCTCTTAGGGCCACCCCAGAGACCTCTGGTTCCCTACAGCAACACAGCTGCTGAGCACAGAGCATCCCAAACACTCCAGCCCCACGTCCTCGCTCCCAGCCTTCTGACGGCCCCGAAAGAAAGGCTGTGCTGTCTGAGATTTGCTTTATTGGATCGGCCACTGTTTTATCTAGAATAGGAAAATTCCTGTGGGTTTAATAAGAGGTATTGCCCTACAGATTTTCTTTGGTCCCACCTCCTTTCCCATCAGCCACATCCCCTGTTACTGCAAGGCTGCATACACCATGTGTTGGCTGGACCCCTTCTGTCTCTGACAGAAGTTTGGCCAAAAAGAGCAGATTTTCTGCTACTTTGATCATTTCCTGTGGTAAAAAGTGAAGGGAATTATCTGACCCAGGGTCTTTTTTTTTCTTTCTTAGTTTTGAAAAATAACATGGCTTTACATTTGCAAGTTCCCTTAAATAGTGTACTTGCTTTCCAATAGCATTTTGCTGCTGGTTTACTGGTTGCCTTACAGAACTTAGTTTTTTTAGAATCAGAAAACACATTGCTCTGGTCTCAAACTCAAATTCAGCTGCTGTATTATTACATCAATAATGACCTTCCCTATGCTGAAGCAGCAACCACAAGATGGTATCAAATTTACAGACAATACAAAGGTGGCAGCTTCTTCCCTGTTAAAAAATTATTACATTTAAAAAACAAGCTTACTTCTCTTGTGGTGGGGATAGCGTTGTTTCTGGCTACAAATGTGCATTGCATAATGTCTTTAGAAATAAGTTAATCATTTCATCAGATGCACTATTAGAGTAGTCCATGACATATGTGATATAAGCACCCTAAAACTTTTTTTTCCCCTCAAGACTCCACATCAGAAAACATCTCATGCTTGTGTAAGCCCATGATGCAATAATGACAGTACCTGCTAACTTAAAATGTTGTGGAATATTTGGGAACAGGGGCATAAGTACAGTGCCAAGTGATAATCACTGACCTTAATGAGCCCTGCAAGTGCACCCTGAAAACTCATCCATTTTGTATTTTTTCTGGCCCAGAGAGCACAAAGTAAGCAAACAACATGAATATACCTTCTGAACTAATGTCTTGTGTCAGAATTAATATTCTATAGGAATAAATTATCACAATATACATTAAGTCTTTATAATGTGGCATTGCAGCATTTAAAATAGATACATATATTCACACTCAGTAGTGGGACTCCACTTTTTTCAGGTCAGAAAAATGCCACAATGTGCAAGTTGTGCTTGTTGGCATCAAAACTCTTTTTTTTTTCAACTTTGCTGTGCTAATTACATGAGTAGCACAGATTTTGACAGATAGAGTGTTGAGCTGAGGCCAGGGTGCAGTGTGTGCCTCCCTTTGTGCGAGCTGCACTCTCAAAAGAAACGACTGAATATTTTGAACTGTTAAAATTACTATTGTTTTAAAATGCTACAGGAAGTTACTTTGTTGAATTTACTATTTGTGTATATGTATTTTTTTTTATCAGCCTGTTAAAAAATCATGGCCTGGCTACATTTCCCACTTTATTTATAAAACTGAATTCTTCCTGAACTCATACAGCTCAAATGCAACTAAGGCAGTCTGGTTTCTTTCATATTAAAAAAAAGAAGATACGTACTTATTTATATATATATGCATGTACCTCACTTTAAAATATTAAGAAAGGGGAGGAAGAATCTACAGTAACCTTGTTAAAACAAAAATTGCACTAAACCACTTCAAACAAGATCTTACCACAACAAAAATCAGCATTATCATCATTAATAATACAGTGCCTTTCATATGTAGAGGTAATAAGGAGGCTGTGCTGTGATCTATATAACCTCAATAATGTATAAATGAATCAAAAAGGATCTAATTAGTTCAGCAGCACCAAAAACTAGTAAGTAGAAACATCAAAAGAGCCAGTGGGACATTACTTTTTTTTGTCAGATGTGCTGCACAGCTGCCCTTCAGAATTCTCTGGTTTGTATCTGGCAGGAGGAGGCGGCACCTTTGGAGGTCACAGTAGCTGAAAAGACCTGGAGCTAAAGGATGCTGGCTGTACCTGCGCCCTGCAGGTCCCCAGCACCATCCCCGCACGTCCCGCACGGATCCTGCCCCATCAGGAGCTGTGCCAAGGAAGGGCGGGGCGGGTTCCTCACCTCCCGTCTGCGGCAGGAGATAGCACATCCTGAACGCCCCTTTTCCTCCTTCCCCCGGAGCCTCGGCCGACAAGAAAAGGAGGAACAGTCACTTGGGAGGTGCCTCAGCTCCCACGGAGACACGGCAGGGAGGGAGATACAAAGGACAGCTGAGCAGATACTGCACCCAGCACAGAGCCACAGCACCTCCCTGGAGATGGCCTTGGCCTCCTGCGAGTCCCTCCGGGCTCCTACAGCTGCTCCTGCCATACAGATGGGAAAACGTTTGTGTGTGCACACGTTTGTGAGAGCCTCTTAGGAAATAAATACCTGTGGAGGCATCTCAGTCAAAGTTAGAACACTGCGTGCATAGATTTATTAAAGAACAGTGAGAGGACTTCTATACTTCAGCACATAGCTGTGGGCACCCGTGTCTCTGCAGCACGCACTGCATGGTGAGAACATCACACCCTGCAGGAGTGCAGCCCGGCTGATTATGGCAAAGAATTGTTCATACAATTCACTGAAGTAAGAAAACTTCCACTTAAATATAAGCAAAACCTAACACAGAGGTCCACTGTACTTAAGGAATGATTTCTCTCTAACCCTGAAGACATGGATATAGCTTGTATGTCCTCCAACAGATGTGCCTGTCCACTACCCAGTAATGTTTCACTCCACTTAAGTAAAAGCATCATAGGCAAGAGAAGCAATAATGCTATAAAACAAAGACCTTTCACTACTCTAGGTCCATTCCATACCCAAAACCCAAAGGTTTCCTTCTTCAAAGGACTAAACAGGACAGTATTTGTTAAGGTTTAAGCCATAGTAACAACATTTTTAGGGTGCCTCCTCCAATAGCTTTCAACAAGGTTCAATCTGCAGACCTATAAAAAACCCCCACAATTATGTGATGGAGCAGGACAGAGAAACAAAACCTCCTTTCCAGAAGACTTGCTCTTCTATTTACCAGAATATATAGAAGGCAACAGATCTCACAGGGCCAGGCTGACAACATTCAGCATTGCAGCTCTGGGAACTACTGCAGTATGCACTAAGCTCCACTCACACCTCCCAAGGAATTCAGCTGGAGGTCAGCACCTCAAAAGTTAGCCATGGTCTCCTGTAATCTACAACATCAAACTCAAACTGCTGTGATACAAATCTCTACTGGGGAGCTCCAACACAAACCTCTGAGGAATTAAAGCACCACTCCAACAAACCTTCACAATCCCAAGAAGACATATGGCACACACCAGGCTAACCAGCAAAGTTTTCTAAGAAATCATACTGAAACTCATAGATTTAACACACAGATGGCCCACAACACCTGCAAGAATTAAAATACAAAACCTTCTCAAAAGGTAACACCGAATGCTGATAAAGACAAAGCCAGGCTGTGCCCTGCTGCAGCAGTCAGCAGCACTCTGCAGAGCAGTCCCAGTGCACAGCAATCCCAGTGCATGCAGCACTGCCCAGCTGCCCACAGATACAACTGGAGTAGCTCTGTGTGCTAGGGGTAGTACTGGGAGAAGGACAGTATTTATGAAAATAAAAGAACTGAATTGAAGCCTGTATGCTGCTGTCTAGAACTTACAGTTACGTTTGTACCACCCATTCCCTGGGGGAAATGACATACAATACAAACAGGCCTAGTTGTTCAATTATTCAAGTATTAAAAGATTCACAGAAAAGCATCTGAGAAACATAACATTTTAATAGATGAAATAAATACTCCAGTACATGCAAGATAAAAACTGACATTGGAAAAAAATTTAAAATCACTTTTGTTATAGTGTAATTTTGTTTGTTTGTTTAAACACTCACAGTAGCTTTTCCCCCAGTTTGGAAATCAACACATGGAAAACATAATCACAACCTCCAGTCCTTCCACTCCTACACACCAAATGCACTTCTAACCTAACACTTGATGCAAAATAAAAAAGTCATACAAAACAAAAACAAACAAAATAGTAGCTACATCCATCATCTATGTGTTGTTGGGTTTTTTTCATTTTTTTAAATGAGTAAGAACTGAGGTAACCTTTTTCCTGCACAATCGAACAGCAAAATTTAGAAGGGAAATTTCGGAAGACAAGACAAGACAAACTTTAAAAACCGCACCCAGCGCGATTAAAGCTCTTTTTTTTTTTCTCCTTTTTCTAAGATACCCCCACCTCCCCAAATATAAAAAAACTTTGAAACAGTTTTACCACTTGTGTGAAGACCTTGTTGAATAAAGGAAAATTTATCTGCTGATACTTGCTTAACTTTAAAGTAAAATAAAAAGAAGCCAAAACTGGCTATCTTTATTAGTACATATATTTTGAATATGTTCTGCTTCTTCACCACATGAAATCAAAGGATTGGGCTCATCCAAGCAAATTCTTTGGTATACAAAAAAGGGGTGAGGAGGTGGGATATTATTTTCCTTTAGCAATGACTGGGATCTAAACAGAAGATGTGGGGGTTAATTCACAGAATTGGAGTTCACTGGCGGTAAAGTCCTGGGTGAAGATCTTTCTCTTAGTGCCTGAGATAGCAGGTTGCAACCATCCGAGACGGCGCAAGCTGAGTTCCTCAACCGTTCCCTGTAATCGCTCATTTTGGTGCTACTTTCGGGGTGTTGGGCTATATCCCTGAGGCATTGGGTCAGGAGCACACAAGCAGATACCACACTCATGGCTCCTCCTAGGATGGCAGTTTGCACAGCTTTGCCCTCTGGATTAATGGTGGCAGCTTTACCCAAAAACTGGGGCTCAGTGGCAAAGCCCACCAGAGCATAGACAGACTGCACCAAAGGTCCACTGAACAAGACGCACCGGTTCCTGGTCAGCTCGCTGGGCGAGGTCTTGACCTCCTTGACACAGGCCAAGAGGGCAGAGGCGCTGGTGCTCATACATTTGACACTGAGTTTGAACTGCTCCTTAGCAAATTTATCCTTGGATTTCTCACTGGCCAGCACGCAGGCGTCTGTCAGGAATTTCAAGTTCTTGGACATGTTCTGAGAAACCTCCAGCAGGAGCTGAGGGCTCATATCTGCCAAAGGGGTGGTCTTCAAGACCCCACAGCCATGCTCCACCTCATGCCTACACCGGGTCACCTTGTAGCGATCCACCAAGCCAGGCATGGCAGGCTGGGCCCCTGGAGTCTCCACTGCTGCCAGGTAAGCAGCGTGGGCAGAGCACTCGGTCAGGGAGACCACCAGCTCCCCCATCTCCATCAGGCTTTCTCCCACCTCCCCGAAGCGTCCCATGTTGAGCTGGCTCTGGACGTCATGGGTCAAGATGGAAAGTCCTTTGGTCCTGGCAATGATCGTGTCCCTGCACTTCTCAAAGGACTCACCGAAGACAGACAGACTCTCGGTGTTCACCGGCCTGGTCTCGCTCGACAGCAGAAGCAGATCGGCCACCAGTTGCATCTTGATCTTGCAGTGGTCGCAGATAGAGATGAGCTTCTTCCTCTGCAGGGAGCTGCTGCTGGGGATGCCGCCGCCGGAGACCTCGCTGCTGGACTTGCCGGAGCCACCGCTAGCCATAGCGCCGGGGGGGCACTCGCATGCCGCTCGCTACCCCGCTGCTGCCGCCTCCGCCGCCGCCCGAGCAGTCCCGACAGAGCCCGGCAGGATCGCTCTGCCTTTTCCGCAACATCATTCCATTAATCGCCGGGAGGCAAGAAAAGGCTCTGGGCGCCGGGGCTGCCGCCGCTCGGGAGAGCGAGCTCGGCCGGGGCGCCCGCCCCGCTCCGGCGCCAGCCTCCGCTCCTACGGCGCTCCCGCGGCGGGGCGGCGCTCGCCGGGCGCCCCCGGGCCCCGGTCTGGCATCCTTTAGCTAAAAATAAGTAATTTTTTTTTTCCTTTCCTTCTCGCACGCTGGCTCGCCTTCCTTCCACCGTCTCGTCCGGCTCCCCGGCTGCGGGATCCTGCGCGAAGTTCCCTTTACCAGACGCAATACCTCAGGGACGCTCCGCCGCCGCGCGGAGTTGGGGCAGGGGCGCAGCCCTCCAAGTTGCTACCGCGCCCCCGGCGCCTCCGGTCGGGGAGCGCCCGCCGGGCGCAGCTCGCAGGGGCCGGAGGGGCGGCGGCTGCGCACCATGTGCCGCCCCCGGCGCCCGCCGCGGCCCCGGCTCGCAGGAAGCGCCGCGGAGGGTGTGGCCGCCCACCCCGCACGGCCCCGCCGCGCACCCGCAGGGAGCCGGCCCGGGAGGGGAGAGGGGCACGGCAGGGAGCCGGGACGCGGGGGACCGCGGGGGGAAAGAAAAAAAAAAAAAAAAAAAAAAAAAAAGAAGAAAGAGAGGAGGGGGTAGGAAAAAAAAAAAAAAGCTGCACCGGATCCGGGTGCTGGGGCGGGCGGGCGGATCCGTTCCCCTTCCTTTGCCGCTGCCTCACTCCTTCCTGCCGCGATCATTCACGCGGCCGCTGCGCGCTCGCTCCCCGCCGCCGCCGTCCATCCCCTGCGCCCCGGGCCCTCCTCGCCGGCTCCCGCGGTGGCCGCCGCCGCACCAACTTAAGCTCTTCCCGCAAACAAGGGTGGTGGCCGCGGGCTGCATCCGCGGATGCTGCGACCCGCCCGGCCTTGAGCTCCTCCTGCCATCTTCCCTGGCTGAGCGGCCAACTCCCAGGGAAAAAAAAAAAAAAAAAAGGAAAAAGAGGGAAAAAAAAAAGAGGGGTAGGAAATCTTCGTTTAAATTCCCTTTCTCAGGCTTTCAGACAAACTACTGGGAAGCGGCGGCTGCGACGGCGCTGCCAGCCAGACGCTGCACGGCTCCGGGGGAGCTCCCCCGCCCCGCTGCCTTTGCTGTAACCTCACTTGAGCCTATCGAAATCTTTTGTGCGGTGTCACCGCCCTTCGTTTAAATCCTGCCCTCCCCCCGCCGCCCGCTCCTCCCAGGCGGAGGGGGCAGCAGCGCCGGCACCGCCCGCCCGCCGCCGCCGCTGCTCCGTCCCAGCCGCGCGGGGCTCCGGAGGGGCTCCCCAAATAAACAAACAGCGGGGGATGCCGGAGGGAGAGGCCGGTGGGAGGAAGGCGAGAGGCAGCCGGACGCGCGGCCCGGGTGCGCGGCGGCGCTCGGAGCAGTCGGATACCGGGGAGCGAGGAGCCGCCGCCGCCGCCCCAGCGCCGGGGCAGAGGCGGCCCGGGTGCCGCTCCCCGGCCGGCTCCTGCCCCGGCAGCCCGCCAGGTGAGTGCGGCGTTCCGCTCGGAGCTCCCGGCCCGCATGCAGCGCCCGTGCCGGGCTGTCCCGGTCCGGGTGGTAGAACCCGTTCCTGTGCCAGCCGGCACCGAGTGACAGAGCCCCAGTGAGCGCGGCTCGGAGCGCGGGGCTGCCGCTCCTCATCCCGCGGGCCTCCGGCTGCTCTGGCTACCCGGCCCGGGCTGGCCGTCGGGAGTGCTGAAAACGCGGGACGGGGGATTGCTGCGGCTTTCTTTACACAGAAATAGTGCTCTCAGCACAGGCCTTGACCCAGATTTTAAACCAATGAAGACGAATTTGGTCTGTTGCTCTCCGGTTTCTGTCGCTGTTTTTGAACACTGGTTACTGTTTATTAGACTTTAGCAGGGAAAATGTAAACCTACTGACACTGCTGTGTACTGAAAGCTCTACAAAGATTCCTCTGATCTGTTTCTATTCTGCAGCACACTGAGAACTCTTTGAGATGATTCTGGTCAAAGCAAGATGTTACGCTCAGTAAACCTGAGGCACATATCAGATTCTGTCCTGTTGCACAGTACCTGCATCAATATAATTCTGATTCATAAAAGCCCATGTTGAAACCACATCTTACATTTGTTACGTATTTTGCTGTAGCTTAAGCTGCAGCTAAATAATAGCATTATTTTGCTCCTTTCAATCAGAATTCTCTTTTTAAGTCAGCTGCCCAATTCTAGGCATTTCCAATGCATTTAGCAGGTTACAGAACTCCAGAAGTACATTTGTCCCAATTCACAGTTAACATCCTGCTACATTCCTACTGCTGCACGGGTATAAGTGACCTTGAAATAAATGGAAATTGGACCAGATTCCTCACTTGCAGTTGCAGGTCAGACCCAACGATATCCTAGCACAAATAGAGCCTGCCAAATGGATTCCATACATTTGAAGAGCTTCAGACAACTTTACACATATTCTTAGACATTAGCTAGAAGACCCTTTGGCCTTCTCCTTGTAGAGCAGGTTGTGAGCAGGATAAGCACAGAGGTGAAAGCGGGGGGTTAACAGGATGTACATATTTGGGGGCAGGGGAAGCCCTTGCCATAAAGCCAGGCTTGAGGAAAGGGGTAGATACTGGTCTATGGGTGTGTCAAAAATAGGGCAGTTCTCCACCCATCCCTCCTCACAAAAACAGTGTGAGGGAAATGCTGTTTACTTGAGTCACATTATAGCAGTTTGAAGGAAGGTCATGATTTGGGCCTAAACAATTTTGGCTTACTGCCAGCAACTTGTTTTCAAAAGTATAAATAGGAATGATTTCAGAGTACTCTGAAAAATAAAATTCAATGGGCAGAAGAAGCCGGCTGAATTGTCTTTCAAAGTATTTCCAGATACGTCCTTAAATGAGGTGAGATAGTATGCAGCACAAGGAATGTCTCTCATAAATATTAACCTAGTTTATCTTTAATGAGGATTGACTACATTTAATTAGGGTTTGAAAAAAATCATTTTAGAAAACATAGGTCTCATCCCTGGCTAGAAGAGGTGTTACATGACCTAATAATCTTTTCCATTTTTAGATGCTGCTGCCTGCCATGATGCTCTGTGTGATTTGTGCCATTCCCCAAGGACAAAGGGGAGAGATCCCTGGTTTGGACAGGTCCTGCAGTGCCTCCTCCACCAGTCTCCCTCCACAGAAACCCAGCTGGGCCTTAACCATGGCAGTTCCTGACCAAAGCTCTTAGTAAATGCTACAATATAAAGTAAATGTTTTTCTAGCTCTTATAACCCATCCACAAGACTGATCCAGTCCTTATCTGCCTTGGTAGGGGGAAAACTGGTAATTTTTGTCCTGTAGTAGGTGTTGCATGTGGACAGTGTCCAAGGAAGTCTTGCCAAATGCCATTCTCTTCCCATAGTAGCCCTGGGTGTTTAGCTTTTCTGCATATTAAATGTTTGGGGAAGAGTGACTTGGCTTTTGCTTCTTGAAAAGATAATGTAGAAAATACCACCTTCATTAGTCATTTTTACCATGCAAGTGGCTTTTCCTGGAGCAGGTCCCTGTTAGATCCATCCTAGAGACTGTAGGGTTGCTGCCTAGGTAGACCTGGCCTAGCTGGATTCCCTTCTAGTCTGTGTTTCCCATGAACATGCAGCCTCATTCTAAAAGGCAGCCTTGGAGGTGGATTCTCTTGGGCTGGTAACCTGAGAAGGTACGTGCTTTGAAGTGCCAGTACCAATCACATGTCTGTGACTGAGGAGGAGACGTGTACCCAGTGATGTTTGAGGTGGGTATTTCCTTCGTAAGTCTTCTGCACATCTCTTTCAAGGAGAATGTGTTCACACCCACTTATTTCATGGCTGCTGAGTGCAGAGGTGATCCACAGGACTTGGGCAGTTCACTGAATTGGTATAAAAACTTGGACAATGTGAAATTCAGGTGGCCATGCTTGGCTTTAGAAAGATTTCACTGACAGAATCTAAATGAATTAAGTGTCTGGGGTTCAAACCAGCAGGCATTGTCAGATACAAGGGATTAAAAGGCTTTTTAATGTGGCTTAGTAGTGTACAGAAGATTGGCTTACTTGTATGAGCTGTTCTTTTGTCACATTGATCTTTATTTTGCATTGTGCTTAGTACAACAGAAACTGGGGGCTGAAGTCTTCTTTCCTGAATATCTGAAATAACTTAGCTCTTTTATTGCTTAGTAAAATAGTTTATTGTGAAGGAGGAATTGATTTTTGCCAGTGTAGCCACTGTTGAGTAATAGCTGAGGAATACCAAGTTTAATAATTTCATGAGCACTGTATGTGGCCAGGTGGGTGAGAGGAAGCTACTGTATGGTTGGGTTGTACTTCTTTATATTACTTTCCTGTATAGATGTATTGATCTAACCTAATAGGGAGCTAGCTGATGAAGGAATAAAAGGCAATTCAGCGGTTCCCCTGTGTCAGCTGTATGTGACTAAACCCATGAGGTGGTAATTAGAGGAATGATAGCTCCAGTTCTGAGGGATGCAGCTGGATCAGGCTGTAAACTAAAAATCATAGGAGGAGGAAGTTGGCAGAGACTGATGGAAGAAATTCTTCAACAACAAGGCAGACCTTGCAGAAGAGGGTGGATGAAGATGGGCCTTCCTCTCTGCAGCAGTGTAAGTACACAGAAGGAAAGGCAAGTTTCCAAGAAAGACCAGCTTATTGTTCTTAAGATCTATTTTGTCTTAAATGCTTTGGTGCTGAGTAAGTGTTTTGTGGTCAGTACTAACAGCCATTACTTCATGAGAGACTAAAACTGTGAGGTCTGGGTCTGTCTCGGGTCCACAGAAGTAGCCATGGTCAATGCACTGGGATGCAACCTGAGAACTGGTCTGCTCGTAGCCAAAAACACAGATCTGGAGGAACAGTTAACTAGGCACTTGAGACAGCAAAGTGCAAACACAGTCACAAGTTTTGTTTCTTTTGTCTGTAAATAAATAGGTTTTAGGACAGTGGGTGGGCTTTCGCATACAGGTTTAATTAACCTTGGTGTCCTGATGTGGTGGTTTGTGTTTGTTCTTTTTTTAATATGGCACAGTCAAAAACACAGTATCAAAGGTAAGAACAAATTTATTATGTAGACAACATTAATGTAAATATCCCAGTAGTGGGATGCTGGTCAGTTCCTGTTTCGCAACTGAAAGGTAATACAGCAAAAGAGGTTTTTCTTTTGTTGTCCTTTTCATTATTCATTGCACTGTTGTCACCACTTGCTGTACATAATCAATTGGTTGTCCCCTGGTGTTACCATGGATATTTAATACATCAACATGGAAAAGAGACACATTTTTATGAAAAGGAAAATGCAGCTACAAAACTCTTGAACTGAATGGACAGCTGTGCCATATTTCACCTGAATACAGCCAATAATGGCTTTTTGCTTCTTGTTCTTGCCTGCCATCTACATACACACACATCCCTCCTGCACATCGTGTCTTTTGAGGCTGCCTAGGAGGTGCTGTGTAGCTCCTTGTGTCCATTCTCCCTCCCTGCAGCAGGTGGGAAGGGGCACCCTTCAAGATTTGTAGCCTTGAAACTCAGGAGCACTCAATGGAAGAATGGCAAATGCTGTTGGTTAGAGTGGTCCAGCATAAACAGGAATCCAGGACCCTCCCTTTGACTCTTACGTCTGGGTTTTTTTGAGATCAAAGAAGAACATGGTATTTTGTACAAAATGTGCAAGGGCCCACCCTTCCTGAATTGCACTTTTGGTCATATGTTCTGTCCTGCAGCTGTAATACTCTGCAGAAGGGTTTGGGTTTTTCCCCTCCCTGCCCTCTTTTAATGTATCGTGAGACAAATTTAATAGATGTGTTCACAGGAGTCTGATCCTACACTGCTCTCATTGTGCCTCTGTGTTCTGTGAGCAGGGCTGGTGATCATTAACAATTTAAGCCTAGCACCTCTAATTCATCTGAAGTTCATGTAATGTATTACTTACATTAGATGTAGGTGCCAAAACTGACCTGTAAACCTAAAATGAAATTGGGACTACAAAATTAATTTCATTTAGGTTGTGAAAATTAGGCTATAAATGGAATTCCTGTGTGAACTGTGTAAATCTTCTTTGACATTGATTTAATGTAATTCTTTTTTTAATAGGGTAACTTTAAATTGTGTAACCAGTACATAGTTTTAACCAGCACAGATTTGTAGCAAATCTTGCAATAAGATGAATACTAAGAGGAACATTCTGTGGTGTGTCTGAATTTAAGGATCACACTGTATAGCTCTAATGCAGTTGACTAGAGAGTCAGGCACCATACCCCCTCCCCAGCCCTGAGCAGGTAGGTAATGACACAAAGCTGTGGTGTCATTTGTCAAGCATCTCCATCTCATCAATGAATTTTAATTTATAAAATGCATGTGCACAGGATAACACAAATTCAGGGTAAAGATTTATTTTATGTTCAAAACTCAAGTCAGAATCTGAATTTCAAGGTTAGTACCTGAATTAGAATTTCATATCCAAATCACCATAGTTAATCCCTGATCTGGGAAAATTTTGAATAAAAGACTTAGTTTTTCAAATTGGATCCAGGAATTCAAGATCTGACTAGCTGTGGAACAAAAATTTGTGTTCTCTTAATAGATGGCAAGTAAGTGTGCATGTCTTATGCATGAAATTATTATTCTGAATCATTCAAATGTTCATGCTCTAGATGACAGCATATTCTGCTTGTTGTGCTGCTTTTTTTTCTTAGACATTTTCTTGTTTTTAAAGATAACATGTTCAGGTCTGGTTTTTCAAGTTTAATTCTGCCTGTGAGTAAATCCAGAGGGTTGGATTAACACATGCACTGTCTGTGCATGAGAGCTCAGGCATTAGATTCTCTCTGCAGGGGAACATTTAAGGTACTTGAGATAATTTGACCTATGAAAACAATAATTTTGAATGTTTTACTGCAAATAACTCATAATATCCTGACATTCTGTAAAATGCATGATAGTGTTTTCAAACAGGGAAGAATATGCTGAATTCTGGGACATCTCAAAACTTGCCTGTAGTTGTCTGGGTCTCTTACTCAGCAAGTCTTCTGTATTGGTTAAGACAGTATTGTCCTGGTCCTGCTCTAAGCCAGTAGGTGCAAAAGCATGTCAGGTTGTATAAGAGTCAGATCTCAATCATTTTTGATATCCAGAATTACCACTACAAGGCTCCCTTGCACAACACTTAATTCATCTGGGCTTCTATTAAACGTCTTTTTGTGTGAGTAGACTTCTTGAAATAAATTGATTCTTCCAGACTCAGCAAATGTTGATAGCAGCAGCCCTTGCATGTTCATTCTCCTTTCTGCAAGTTTAGAGCTCATCTTCTGTCTTAATTGTCTGTATGTCCTTTCAAGAAGGTAGGCACTTCCATTTCCTTAATGAAGTCAAGTTCTCTGTTCTTTCTAAGGTTTAATTCCAAGGATTGTCAAGGGACAAGCTTTAAGATCCTACTGTATTATATGTGCAAAGAAAAGTAAAATGTGACAAACAGGAATCCACTTTAAAATAGAAAATTGCATATAAAACTCTACCACCAGCTAAGACTTGAGAGAGCTTTTGGCAGTTAAAAATTCACATTCTTCTCCCAATTCATAAGAAAGAATGGTATGGTAAATACATTTTGCACAAATATAGTTCCAAAAATGGAAAAAAGAGAATCTCAAAACTTCATTAACAGAAATTTAGAGCATCCTGAATCCTCTCATATTACAGCTTAACCCAGCCCTGCTCAATTATGAAAACAGTTTACAAGGGAAGATAGATTTGCCTTTCTGATAAGAAATAATTTTATAATCAAAGGTAATACTAATAAAACTTGAGTGTTGCAGAAGCAAAAATGGCAGTCACTACTTGAGACCTTCCCTGGCATGACTAGATGGGACTTTTAGCTACAAGGTAAACCATTTGCCACCTTACTCTTGCAATCTACAATGAAAGTAGTCATGTATTATCTGATACATTCTGTATTGCAGTCCTAATAGTGGTAGCTGCTAGGACTATAAAAACTGTTAAGAAATGTGAAAACACTTAAGCTATAAAAAGCATATTGGCACGATTCAGTAGATGCTCTGATCAAAACACAATGTGCTGCAATAAAAAGAATGCAATTTAATTTGCTCATGTCGGTGGTATGTGCTGCATTGCATTTGTTTCTTGCATGGGAAAGAGGAAGGGCAGAGAACAGGGGCTGAACAGGTGTTTGTCCTGCAGCCGACCCCACAAGCAGCAGACTTGAACGAGTCTTCCCAGACACAGAATTTTGCCTGAACAGAGGTGGTTGCAAAGTCAGAGCCAAGCATGAAAACGACCTCCTTTTCAAATTAAAGCTTTTATTGGCACAACAAGGAAATGTATATTGTTGTTGGTGCAGTCCTGGGTATACTGAACAACTTGTTCACCTACCAAAGGGAATCAAGTTACTTTTGAGATCCATATCTGAACGTAGTGTCAGATATTAAAGAAAGTAAGTTGGCTTGGTTTGTTCTAACAAGAAAAAACAGAATTGAAGAAAATATTTCCTAGCAGAAATTCAGTGAAAATACTTTACACTGCAAGTCCAGTGTTCCAAGATAGAATCTTTATTTTTTTTCCAGTGAATGTATGCATGATCCAATAATAACAAAAGTTAGCAGAAACCTATTTTAGTAAAACCTCATTAATCACGGCAATCTGATATAGTATACCTGATGTTCGTTATATTTAATGAGAGATCACCGAACAAATGTGCTCATTAGTGGCTCTGGTATTGGACAGCTCTGTGAGAAGTACTTGTCTAAACCCTGTTTCAGTTATGTACATTTAACAAGCTCCACGAATAGCTCTGGGCTGTTTCCTGTTCCTCAGGCACTGGCAGCGTGTCTGAAATGTTATAAAACGCTTGGAGGCTGCAGCCCAGGCTGGTTGTTTATGGGGGTGCTGAAATCTTGGGTCCCACATCCTCCTCTGCTGTTTCTCATGGTACGTGTGCTTGGCAAGCTGCTCCGTCAGGTGTCGTGTCTCCCTGGTGCTCACCAGCTACGTGGCCCTGCAGTGTCTGCTCGCTTCAAGAGTCAGCCCAGGCTTTGGAGAGCCTCCCCAAACCCACACCCTGCCTCCTGACTGCTTTTGATTTCTGTTTGCACACCTTGCTCATAAAGGCAGTGGGTTCCTGGTTCATTATGGGGCCAGAACTGGATCATCTGGGGTTGAAACTAATGATCTTCAAGGTCCCTTCCAACCCAAACCATTCTATGATTACAGCATTCTATGATACGGTAACAGAATTGGGGTCGAAGAGTTCTCTCAACAGAATTAGTTCCTCTGCTCTGAACCTGGTCTGCCTTCAATGCTGAAATAGAAAAGCACTTTGTTCACTAATCAGCCTGACTGCAATTAATACCTACCAGTAGCAATAACAGTGATGCTTCCTTGAATTCCCAAGTTTAAACTTGCTGGAATCCAAGGTGAAAAGTAGAAGACAAGATTGTGCTATTTGTAATTAAAATGCTACCATGAGGAAAAAATGAAGATTGGAGTGAAATAAGGCTGTGCAGACATCCATGCATGTAATTTGGTGTAGATAATGGAAAAACAGTCTGTACAAAAGAAAACCTGGGGGGGGTTGGGTTTGTTTTTTTGTTTTGTTTTTTTTTTTTGTTTTTGTGGTGGTCAGATGTTCTGGAGTTGTATTTTAGTATCAAACAGCATTAATTTTAACAGTTTTCTTTTAGATACCAAATATTGCTAAGACAGTAGTCAAAATCAGAAGACTCATGCAATGGGCCTAAGTTCCCATCACACAGGTCGGCAAACCCAGATACTTTTCATCCTGGTTTTCAAGAACACGAAGCAACCACATAGTTTAGATGCCAGGCGCTGGGCCCATCATTTATTTACTCGTTTTATCCTCTCAATGCCCAGCGTTCACTCCCTGCCCGGGCCCTGCAGGACCGCACCGGGGGCGGCACCGCCCGGAGCGGAGCTTGGTGCGGGGGGAGCCGGCAGTGCCCGTCAGCCCCGGCCGGAGCGGGGACCCGGCCCGGCCCGATCCGATCCGCCCGTCCAGCTCCTCCTCCCGGCCCGATCCATCCCGCCCCGCGGCCCTTCCATCTCCTCCTCCCGGCCCGATCCATCCCGCCCCGCGGCCCGTCCAGCTCCTCCTCCCGGCCCGATCCATCCCGCCCCGCGGCCCTTCCAGCTCCTCCTCCCGGCCCGATCCATCCCGCCCCGCGGCCCTTCCAGCTCCTCCTCCCGGCCCGATCCATCCCGCCCCGCGGCCCTTCCAGCTCCTCCTCCCGCCTTCCCGAGGGCGGCACAAGATGGAGGCGGCCGCGGGCTGGGCGCTGCTGGCCCTGGCGCTGTGTCTGAGCGCGGCGGCCGCGACCGGCGGCTCCGAGGGGAAGCGGCGGGAAGGGCCGCCCAAGAAGAAGGACATTCGGGACTACAACGACGCGGACATGGCCCGGCTGCTGGAGCAGTGGGAGGTGCGGGAGGCGCCGGGGCCGGCGGTGTCCGCCCGCACCACGCGGAGGGAACGCTGCGGCTGCCGGGGGGCGGCGGGGCCGGGCCGGGCCGGGGCAGCTCCGCGGGGCAGCGGCCGCTCCGCTCGGTCCCGGGCAGGGGGGAATCCCCGGGCCTGGTCGGGACCGGGCGGGAGGGAGCCCCGAGCCTAGTGGAGGGTGACCGGTGCCGTGTTCCTTCCTCCGAGGCTCCAGGTCCGTGTGTGAGGGTTTCACAGTCGGGGCGAGCGGCCCTCAGTCTGCCCTGCCCGGCTGGCCCTGTCCCGCCTTCCCAGAGCCCCAGCACCCAGCCCGGTGCTCGGTGCCTGCCGGCAGCCTCGTCTGGCTGAAAAGTCTGGTTTTTTCGAAGTATTGATCGATACACATTATGTGACCGAGGGGTGGATACTAGAAGGCATATGAATTTCACGTTTACATGATAGATACGTTGTTTTGGTTTGGTGTTTCTTTCCTATCTTTCCTCATAGTAACAACTTCTATTTCCAGCTCTCTCTCATTGCCTTCATCCTTATCAGCCCGCTGCCTTATAACTTTCCTTGGTGGTTTCCCATCAGTCTCTTCTCCATGTGGTTGTCATGCCACTGTTAGGTTCTTTTCACTATGTTATGTTCCATCATCTTCTGATAAATGCCAGAGCACTCCTCACTGTCATTTATTCTTTCCTGTGAGGTTTTTCCCTGGAATATTTTGCAAAAAACCCTGAAAGAAATATTAGAGAGAAAACTTGTGTTTTATGTAACACCAGTTGCAGCTGTAAGTCAAGGTGGAGAAGTGTGTTTTATATGTGAATTATAGATAAAATAACTAGAAGTATGGATGCCTGCCTTAGTCCTGCTTGGCAGGTTATGGAGTTGTTCATCCCTTGGATTGTTACTCCATATATCCCTTTAGGAAGGGAGATTCTTAGAAAATTGAGTTAAAATTTTAAATAAAATTAATAAAAGGCTCAAAGTTCACTTTTCTGTTAGTGGTATCATCCAAGGACCCAGCAGGTCCAGCTTCCAAAAACTCAAGGCTTAATATTGCCCAGCTTGAACCAAATTTGACCGTGTAGGAAAAAAAAAAAAAAAAAAAACACAAAAAACCTTAAAAGGTAAGCATCTCTTATTAATGAGATGGCTGAAGGGGAGACTCAGGTTAATGCAGTTGTAACTCTTGACTGTATATTCTGCTCCAGCCCTAGTGGGCAGGTCAGGAGGCTCTGGAGGGTTTTTCCTTTTCAGCTGGAGCAGGTCCCTGATCCAGGTCACGGTGTGCTGCACAAATGCAGATGTGGCAGAGCAGCTGGGGAGTCACTGCAGGGGCTGGGGGTGTCCCTGGGGAGAGGCACACAGAGCGGAGCAGGGACCGAGGCAGGGCTCGACAGTTAGGGGGTGTTTGGTCTCCTGGGATGGTCAGCTGCAGGGTATTTTGCCTGGTGGGAGTCAGGACACATAGGGAACATGAAAGGCTTGAGGGGGTGGTGGCTGGAGAGTGGGGGAGAAGAAAGGGCATGAGTGCACTTGGTGGAGTGGGATGAGAAACAAAGGGGCCACTGTGAATTCGGGTAAGAGCAGGAACTGTGCTTGGGAATGAGGGGCACAGGGCATAGATCTGTACAGAATCAAATGTCATTGCTTTCAACTGAATGAAATCGCTCCAAAGATTTTTTTATTTCCCTGGCAATTAGTCTAAACCCATCGGAGGCTGGTGGTTAGGACATGCTTGGGTTCGGTCACAAGCCTGAGTGTGTGGCTCCAGCAGCTTTCCCAGCAGGAGCAGCCACCTCTCTGCCCAGGATCTCGTGCTGCCCCTTGCACCATGTGCATGACTGCCTGCCTGGTTATCCAGGAGAGTGATCTGGTGGAAAACAG
This sequence comes from Anomalospiza imberbis, assembly GCF_031753505.1. NCBI lineage: Eukaryota > Metazoa > Chordata > Aves > Passeriformes > Viduidae > Anomalospiza > Anomalospiza imberbis. The sequence continues at coordinate 8,668,220 of NC_089693.1, read as the reverse complement.
GGATGGGCAACAGGGCAAAGCGGCAGAAGTGCTTCAGCAGCTCAGCTGCACAGCTAGAGCTTGGAGGAAGCCACCGAGGGATTTTCCTCATGGAAAGGGACTCTCCTCAAGCTTGGAACCCTGGGGAGCTGGACACAACTGAGAATCTGGGCTGGAGGTCTCTTAGTTATTGAAATGTCAAGTGCTTTAAGTAGTTCATTACTGTTACAAGCTCAGGGTTTCTCAGACTTGACTCTGATCATTGAATAGGCAAAGCAATTAAGTGGCATGTTACTAATGTTTTTAAAAATCAAAGTGCAGGGCATTCATGAGAAATTTCTGAAAATGGGAGCTGAGGGGAGGAGCAAGTGAAGGAATATGCAGTTTTTCCTGTGTCTGTGTAATGCTTTTCCTCTGCGACCTCATGTTACTGTTTAAGTGAGTGAGTTTGTGTCCTGGGGTGACTTTATGATTCTGAGTTGTATCCCCATTTGTCTGTTTAGCCCAGAAATAAGTTTTGCACCCTTAAAACGAGGTCTGAGAGTGAAGGGGGAGGAGAAGGAGAAGCGGTAGAATGTCTGAGGCGGCTGTATTCAAAAACATAGAGATAAGAGCTTCAGCCTTCCTTCTCACAGACAGCAGGAGAGCTCTCCTTTGCTTTTAGTTAGTTTTTAGCTAGCTGAGGCTGAGAAGTTCCTTGGACTGTGGCATTTCTTTTTCTTCAAACTGATTGGCCCTGATATGGACTAAAAACCCAGGAAAACACAGGAGCTCATGCCTGTGGCCCACCGGGGCCTGGGACACGGCATTCCAGTGCAGGAGGGACTGATAAGAGACTGAGTGAGCTGAGCTACACCCCACAAAAAGGACTTTCTGAACTTGCCATCTCTTCAGAACAGCGAGAGGTTTTATTGTTTAATATTACTCATTTTTTCATGCTTGTGAGTACTTTGCATCTTAAACAGGTTTTTTTCCACTTTTCTCAAAGGAAATCTTTTCCCAAACCAGTAGAGAGAGGGGTCACTTGAATCTGCTTTTTAGAGGGACCCCTTTGGAAGTTTCCTCCCAAATCTGCCATAAACCAGGACAGTCTGCTAGACTTTTCAAAGCAAAAGCTTGCACTTTTCCTTCACTTTTTTTCCTTTTAGATAGCTTTAAGCACTGCTGCATGACATTTTGTACAGGAAATAAATGCCATCTATGGGAGCTCTTGGCATATTCTGATAATACTCCCATTCAAAGTGAAAGAATACAACTTCAGGAGCATTTAGTTGAATAGTTAGGAAAAAAATAGGTAATACATGTTAGTAGCTCATGTTGTCACTAAATCACAAGTCAGTTTCTGTATTTCATACAGAGTATTTAGAAATGTTCTTTCTGCCTTTTTCTTTCAAAACTGAAATAAGCTGGCTTTGCTCTAGTAAAGCCAGACTTAAGCTTCTTTTAATTGTGGAGAATGTTTTTTAGTCAATCACATGAGATTTTGTGTTTTCACTGTCCTTTACCAATTCCACCATTCTCTGGCCTCCTGTAAGATAAATTTCCCACTTAGTGGCAGCAGGGACTTTCTTGGGCTCTCCTTTCCTCCCAGTTCACTCATTTGAGAAATCTCAAGGCGTGTGAACTACTTGAAAGCGTGTTTCAGACTTGCAAAATTGAAACAAAGACATAATAAGGAAAGAAAGGATAAAATCTAAGGTTCCTACAGCTTCTGTTCTGTAGTAAACTTTAAAGTTTACTGTTACAGAAATCAAGTTCTGGCTTAATGTAAGTTGTCACCATATTCAGCTCACAGTTGTGAACTGTTTTAAGGGGCAGCAGTTTGATTGTGCCTTACCAAATATTTAAAATGGCTGTCAGCCTTAGCAGAGGCATCAAGAGGTTAATTTTTGTCTTTGTTGTGGGAGTGATTTACTATGGGTGATGTTGTCAGGCTGTGAGCTGCATCTGTGCATTAGAAAAGTCATGAAACCTTTAATCAAAGTCTTCCTGTGACATAAGCACACAGAAGGTCTGAATTCTTGTGGGTTTAATTGTTTCAAGACACAAAGTAAGGGAACTTAAATTCTCAAGCAATCACATGATTCCCAGAAGTGAGTTTTAACCTCTGAAAGCAGTATCAGATGAATGTCTTTTCATATATGTGTGTATGAGGCTTTTTATTGCAACCTTCCCATTTCATCTTGCATACATAATAAGTATTTATGAAACTGTGACGGAAAAAAAATACCCTTTTATGAGTTTCATGGGTGGAATTGTATTGAATTAGCCTTATGGCTGAAATATTTCTTAGTTTGTGATAAAATGAGATTCCACCTGTCACTTTGAAAATGTACATCATTTTCAGGAGAGGGTTATAAATGGAAAGAGCACTCTTGGTGAAGTATCTTGAAACAACAGTCATTATTCCTTTTGGTTTCACAATCTCCATCATTCAGCTATAAGATATTTTATCAAAGCACAGTTATTCTTGAAACAAAGAGAAATTAAAAAAAATTTAAAAGGACTCAAAATATATTTGTGGAACAGTTGAGTTTAAAGCTTCCTTGTTTTCAAAACAGAAAGATGACGACATTGAAGAGGGAGATCTCCCTGAACACAAGAGGCCTCCAGCACCAATAGATTTCTCAAAAATAGATCCAGGCAAGCCTGAAAGCATCCTGAAGCTGACGAAGAAGGGGAAGACTTTGATGATGTTTGTCACAGTGTCAGGAAATCCAACAGAAAAGGAGACAGAAGAGATCACCAGCTTGTGGCAGGGCAGTCTCTTCAACGCAAACTACGACGTGCAAAGGTGAGCTGTTGTGCACAAGGATAAAGGTCTTGCCTTTGCAGAACCCTTTCTTCCTGAAAACCTTTTCAGCCGTTCATCTTTTGCTGTTCTCCATCTCCATCATCCATTACTATTTCTGTTTCTTTGTCAATTGTGACAAAACTTGTGGTGTGGTGCAGAAACCTCTTCAGTGCTTGTGCACTGTGTGTGTATAGCCCTGATTATTTTTATCTCACTATGGTTCAGCTGTTTATCAGTTCTAGCTGCAGTAGTTTGCCTCTATGTGCTTGATGGAAAACATCACACTCTGAAGACTTGTCATCACAAAAGGCTTTTTGTTCCCCTGTTAAAAAATGTGACTCTTTCTCTGAGAACATCATTTTGAAACAGAAGAATGTTGTTCTCTTTATTGAGGCAGAGAAGGGTTGCAATAAGTATATAAAGCAAATTTAATGCTCATTAGTGGATTTTACATAGTGCCAAATTAGTTCTAAATTTGTTTCCTTATTCTTACTTCCTTGATTACTTACTGATCTACTTAATACATTTTATTCTTAAATGTCATAGAAGATTTTCTCTTGTCCCCACCCCCAGGCAACAACTAGACCAGCTTCTTCTCTTAAACATGTGCCTCAGTCATGGAGGTTCTCTGAGCAAATGCTGGAGTGTTTGAAAAGCACAGAGTTAACTGAAAAAAACATGGATTTTTCCTCTAGGTTTATTGTTGGCTCCAATCGGGCTATCTTCATGCTGCGGGATGGTGGCTATGCCTGGGAGATCAAAGACTTCCTGATAAATCAGGAAAGATGTGCTGATGTTACTTTGGAAGGTCAGGTTTATCCTGGCAAAGGAGGAGATGGAAATGAGAAAGTGAAAAACAAAACAAAACCTGAAAAAGCAAAGAAGAAAAAAGACACAGAGAAGAAATCCAACAGCGTCAAAGAGGACAACCGAGCAACCAACCAGAGAGAGGAGCTATGACAGCCACGGTACCCAGACTGAATCCTGCTCTGCTGCTCCTTGAAGAGAATCTGCTGATGAGTCCTGGCTTTTGGGGAGGAAGGGAGCAGAGACTACTGAAGCTTAAATTTATGTTGAAATTCACGAGTTTACTCATTGCTATTGGCCATTTGTTTAGTTACAGGAAAGGTAATGCTTCATGGCAGCAATTGACTGCTTATTTTTTAATTTTTTATGCTTTTGTTGTTGTTTAAAACTAGCATACAAATCTGTGTGTCTAATATCACAAACTTAAGTGGAAAAGAAGAATTATGGTCTCAGAATACACTGATGTTCATCTGTAGTAGCTGTGTCCATCTTAGGTGTGCAAATCATGGATTCACAGCTGCTGAGAGCCAAGTGCAGTGTGAAAAGTTTCTCTTGGAAGATGGTTTGATAAACATAATTGGCACAAAACTGCCTAAAGTAGCAAAGAATAGTGGCCAAAGATGCCTGAAATTACAGGGTTTAGAACATGTTTGGTTAGACTGCCTGTTTCTTTAAAATAAACTCAACCTGTTGTGTCCCAGGAAGTCTGTGCTTAGGAGTGTGATGGACACTAGGTAGGAACTGTGCTCATGCACTCCAGATCTGTACAGGAGGGACACTGTGCCCTTCAGAAGTGAATGGAATTGGAGCACCTGCACGAGCAGTGTCAGCGTGAAAAGTGAAGATGAATCCAGGGCATTCAGGTTGCTCCTGCTGCTAAAGGACTGTGCCTGTGGAAGCACTTGTTCCTTGTGCCCCATTACCTAGGCAGTGAGCTGGAAGAAAAAGCTTTTAACTCTGAAGTTAATTTGGTTTACTGATTTAATGGTTTGTTTAAATATTTGAAAAAACACTAGTTAGAGCACAGAGTTAAACTTTTGAGTTAGACATATCACTTACTGATGCTGATCTGGTTAGATTTTGGTGGTTTTTTCCTTGGTACAGATTCCTGACTGACTTGGTTGATTGTAAATTACCATTTGATTTGAATACTATGAAGTTGGACATAGGGGAGCCAATACTTTGTGTAATTGGGGAGGTTTTATTATTACTCAGATTGTATTGAGTCAAATGCTTTGCTTAGAATTGTTTCCCTTCTGCCTTACTACCAGTTAGGGACAAAAGGCACCGAGTAGTGTGGTCCACATCATTTTGCGAGGATGAGCACAGTATCAACTGTCTTCATTCAACAGTGGTATGGTGTTACTTTTTTTTTTTAAGGTGCTAAAATCCAAGTGTTTTGGATAAAAGGTCCTATTTGAACCATAATGGTTGATTTTGTGGAATACTTGGGTATCAAAAGTATGAAACTGTAACTGAGTCCTTGTTCTAAAATAAAAGATGTCACTAAACTTACTGTTTTGAAGAGTAGTAAAACCCTTTAAATAGATCTGCATTTGGTTATGTATTCAAGAGGCAGACTAACTCATCTTTGGTTTCTGTATGTCAGGACTAAATGAAGTTGATGAAGGTTCCAGTTGATTCATTTTATTTAATTTTAATTATATTTGTATGAATTTAGAGTAAAGAAACCTTTGCAGCTACACTTCATTAAACAGGCCTGTACCTGTTTGAGTGGAAAATTAAAATTTGTTTCTTCAGGATTAACTATTACTTTTTATATTCTACTACTAATGCAGATGTGCAGTGGAGTTGAGAAGAGTCTCAGTAGATACTTGGATAGTTGAGATGTGCAGTCCAATTTTTGTGCATAACTAATTTATCATTTGGTCACATATTCTGGGTTAGCACCACCTTTTGTAAACAATACTGCTTCTCAAGCGAACAACAGAGGTCAGATGAAACTATAAAAATGAAATATTAATGTGTTTTTGCTTTTCAGAGTTATGGTATAGAGGTGACAATTCAGATTTTGATCAGAAAGACATGGAAGTGCAATTTTGTATTCCTCCTAATGTTATTTCCTTTTTGATCAGGTTGGATTTGAGACTGTTGGAGAAACAATTACTACACTATAGCCATAGCCCAGCTTTTGAGTATAGATACTGCAGTCATTCATAAATCTACATTTACAGTAGCTTGGGTCTTTCCTGTTTGTAGTTAAAAGGAGCTTTGTTGAAATTGAACCAGGCAATTGACTTTCTTTTTTAGTTGGCTGGTTGGTTGTTTCTGGGTCAGTTGCCCGTGCCTAATGCAGGTGAGTCTTGTGCCACATAGCTTAATCAAATTTCAAAGTGTTTGGGGTTTTTTTTGGTTTGGGTTTTTAATCTGTGTGGGGTTTTGTTTGGGGTTTTTTTGGGGTTTTTAATCTGTGTGATGATTTGGCAGTTGCTTTTTGATATAAAAATGCTGCCTTCACAAAATAAGTTTATTTTACTCTTCCATTTTTCTTCTCCCTTTTTCATCTTTTACACTAAACAAATACTGAACTATACCAGTAAGTGTAATTTGGCAGTCTGGCAGGAACTACTTTACCCCAGCCAACCTTTCTCTGCTATCACAGTTCATTACTCAAGAATAACCTGAATTACTTTTAAACCTGAATAACTTTTAAAACTGGTAAAGTCTTTGAGACAGTTACACTTGTCCTGGGACAGTGTTACATAACTGAATGTTTGGTGATGATTTGAGAAGCCCAAACCCTATCACACACATGAATATATATATATATATATGTATCAAAAAAAATAGCCTCAAAAAGTTACGTAAGACCAGGAATGTTCTATGAGTACCTCAGAAGAAAGATGGAGTCTCCTTTGGAGGCTTATCAGGCTTTCAACAACAGATTTTTTGGTTCCACATACAGGACATTGAGATACCTCCTTTAAAACTAATTTCAACCAGTAGGGTAGTAATTATAGCTCTTATTATTTCCTTTTTTTTTTCAGTTCTATACAGAGGTACATGGGAAAATCATCTGTTTTCATGACAGCAAAACATCTGCTGCCTTTCTCCTCTCAGCATAGTGGCTTCTCTGTTCTAGTGCTATAACTAACTCTTCTGAGCCACTGTTAAATTTTTAACCCAGCTGTCCTACTCAGAAAAAACAGTTTCTTAGTGATGCTACACAGGATGTGGTTGCACTTTGTGAAAAATTTCCAATGGACAATCAACTTTTTATGTAATAAAATACTGGAAAAAATACTCTGAGTTTTGTTGATTTGGGGTTTTTCTTTAAACTGTTCTGACACAAACTACAACAGGTTTTCTGATCTTAACTTAGAGTGGTCAAAGCATTTCTCTGAACAGTCAGGTCAGCCTTGACTTCCAAGTGAATCTCCTTTCTGTCACTGTTCCTGGACTCTTTCAATTTTGTCCCAAAAAGGAAATCATAAAACAACATTTTGTAAAGATATGGAACAACTTACTTTTATCTGATATTTGGCTACTGTTCTCAACGGGTTTCTGGTAAGGCTTATAAATTATTTCCATTCTTTCATCTGTGGCTCATTTCCTTTTTAATCAGGGAGTAACACTGCCTTTTCCAGAGGTTTTTTGTTTTAATTGCATCAGATACTTACAGAAATTCAAACAGCCTGTGCCTGAATAGAGGGGATGCCTCTGGTTTTAAAATGCCTAATTCGTTGGTACTGTCATGTTTTTCATTATTAAGACCGCCATCCTACTAGGTTCATTGATACCCTGCTTTTTGATAATTCTTACTCTGGATAAAATGAACTATTTTTGAATATCACTATTTCTTTTATGCTGTGCCCTTTTAACAGACAAATCCCACTGAATTCAGGTAGTATCATATTGCCAGGAAGAAAAAGAAGAAGGAAAATCACTCCACTTGGATATTTTTGTGATGGTATTTTTCCTTCTGCAGTAGTCAGGTGGTGGAGGGGGTTGGACACTGTGGCTCCGGAGCAGGAGAGCTCTGTGCAGAGCAGTTTCTGATTAGCATTTAAAAAGCTGCTGTAACACACAACAATCAGGCATTGCACAGTGCCAGGCTTTAGCCAGGGACAGATGGGAAATGCTTTGTTCCTTTTTGGTGTGATGCTTCTTAACAGACCAGTGTTGACACTGGCTGGGTTATCAGTGGCATTATATAAATTGTCTCTGTGATAGCAAAACCAGATCTGTTAACCATCATTTAAATTAACAGCAATAATGGTAATAATTATTTCAAATTGGTGTTATATGTTATTATTATTAATATTAATATTATTACATAGAACATTGGTATTTTGGGAGGGAAAGATGTTAAAGGAGCTTCAGCCTTTTCCCCATCTTACTGGACAAAGGCTACAACTTCTCAGAAACAACCTTTTTTCTTTCTTACTCCAGAATTGTGTCTCTGTTGCAGTGGGACAGAAGACACCCTTGTTTTCTACAGAAGACCGACTGCAATGCTCTAATTCATTGAGTTTATAACCCAAACTGGTTTTCCTTAGATCATTTATTAGTACCTCAAAAAAACCTGTGGGCCCATCTTTACTGCTGTAACATCTGCTGCTTTTAAAGGTAATCATCAGTTGTATCTGAACAGAGGCTGGACTTTGGTGTAGGCACCCTGCCCACCAGTTCTGTGGGAGGCACTGACCAGAGCACTGAGCAGTCATTAAATCATTAATATTTAAATCAGCTCGGCTGCCTTAATTGGTGGCAGAGTTACATGTCATCAGGGCTCTGTGTGCGTTGGAAAGAGGTGAACAGCAAGGCCCTAGAATTTGCTTGCAAGGTGCAAGGATTGAACAGCACCATGAAGTGACCTGGATCTTGCTGTAACTTTATATTATATAAAGTTTTCTCTGTAGTGAGGAAGACTGAATTATACAGGAATAAATGTAGTGCAAGGGTGTACTGAAAGCAAGATCATGGTTAAACACTTGCTGAGTCAATATAAAAAATAAGCAAAAAGGTTTAATAGGTGTATTTATTGCTGTTATTTCTGAGATTCATGCCTGCAGGCCATCTTGTATATTTGGGATTTTTTTTAACTTGTCCTTCCATTTCATTCAACTTCTTTTTGCAAAAGAAATTAGAAATGAGTCAGTTTTCATCGCCTCATATAAAATGATATTTCAGAAGTGTCCAAAACAGTATATATTTGAAATTATTATATAAGAGTATTTTATTTTCATCCTGCCAGTGGTATCCACAGCCATACCCTGTGCCTTGCCAACCCCTGATAGTCAGCTGCTGTCTTTCAGGTGCTGTACAGCATGTTAATCACTGTGTGGACTTTAGATAATTGCACTTATAATAGGATGCAGTTGCCAGGACCTTAATGAAAGCACAGACATGCAAATGCTCTGGCATTTAAGACAGCAGTTGAGCACAAGATCTTGAAAAAACAACTGTCTTGCATTTAATGTGGTGGGTAGCAGGTAGTTCGTTGTGAACTAATGAGCTGTGTAACCTAATGAGGGCAAGACCACTTTCCTTTTTATCGCCACTCCTCTCAGCCTCTGTTCCCACATAACATCACCATTTAAGCCAAATTGCTCAGTGCTCAGATAACCCAACTAAGGCCTGAAATTATTTCAGCCATGTTGCTATTTCTGGCAGTAATGATAAACCAGGACAGTCTCACTTTCTGGGATGAGAAAATCAACTTCAGATTTGTAATCGGAGCAGTCCAAGAGACAGAGCTGTAGCACTTGAATACTGGAACTTTCGACAGAAAAGCTGAAATAAATGAGCTGCATTCATTTCTTCAGGTGTTGCTATCAACTGGCAGGCCCTTTGCTTCCAGGTGAGGTATGTGTGCTTTAAGAAACATTATCCTGAACTACTCATCCTACACTAACACAGTAGGAGAGGAGAGGGGGTTACGGTGGGGCTGGTAGTTTCATTGTGATCTCACATTACACCCTCTGGCAAAGGAAGAGAGAGAATTATTTGTAGGGGGCTTCCTCCTGAGCAATTTCATGTTGAATTCTGTCACTGTTCCCTTATCACAGGCCCCTTACCATGTCCTGATGGTGCTGAGACACTCCGGTGTAAGCTGAGCCTTTCACTCTGAAGCTGCACACAGATCCGTTTGCACAGAGCGGGAGCTCTCGCTGGCGTTTTGTTGTTACGGCTGTTCAGTGAGTACGGGCTGGGCTCAGCTCCACGGCTGCGCTCAGGGAGGAGCTCCGGAAGGTGTTCTGTGAAGAAGGAAGGGTCGCTTGTACACAATGCTTTGGTCAGAAGGGGGGTGGCAGAGCGGCGGCGGGATCGATCTTCCAGGCTGCCAAAGCCGGGGCTCACCACCGCGGCTCCAGCGTCTGGCGGAGGTGCTGGGCCGGCTGCTCCCAAAGGCCGCAGGGGCTGCAAGAAAAGCGCTCAGTCTGGGGACACACACGGAGATTCCTGTGCTCCACGGGGCTGGGGAGAACCAAAGCTCTGTGAAGCAGCGGAGGGAGCATCCCTACACCTCGCAGCGGGCAGCAGGAGCCGCGGCAGCTCCGCTGGGCCCTTGATGCCCGGCAGAGACTCGCAGGAACATCGCGGCTCGGCCGGGACGGGGAGCGCGGGAGCCCAGCCCGGCCGCGGCCACCAGAGGGCGCGCGCGGACAGGGAACGGCCTGCTCCGGCTAAACCGTAATAGAAATTAATAGAAATTAATAGAAATTAAATTAATATAACAGAAATTTATAATATAATATAAATTTATAATATAATATAAATTTATAATATAATATAAAATTATAATATAATATATCATAATATAATATAATATAATATAATATAATATAATATAATATAATATAATATAATATAATTAATATAATATAATATATTATCGTGTCATACCTATAAAAATTATAATATAATATATTATAATGTGGCATTTCTGGACAATGGACCTTGGAATCCTTGCTTATGATTCAGTTGGACTCAGTGACCTTAGAGGTCTTTTCCAAGAGAAACTATTCCATTCTCTTCTAGTCTATAATACTCTTTTAATAATTTATATTATCTTGATAATATATAATCTAAATATGAAAACATATTATATTTTATGAAACATTTGGAATTATGTTATCTTTTTATGCTTTTCAGTCTTAGGTAACATATCCACTGAGCCATCCCTGGTCCCAGATACACATGCACACAGACACAGAGCAGCAGTGGCACAGCAGTGATGTCTGCCTGCGTGCTGGCAGGAGCTGAGGTGAGGGGAACCCTCTTCACGTCTCCCTTTGAGCCCCTCGAGTTGGGTGCATTTCCATTTTTCTGGCCTGTCACCCCATAGTGCCCCACCTGCCCCAAATACAGGCCTTTCCCGTGGCTGCAATATCCCCCTTCCCATTCCCATCTCCTTCCCTTCCCTTCCCCCTCTCTCAGATCCTGCAGCTGTGACCAGGCAGTGAAAGGTGCTCTGGTCTGTGTGGACCGGCCAACAAATGCAGACAGGGGCTGCTTTACCCCCTGGGTTTGTCTTTTGAAATAAGTAGGGAGACAGAAATAAAATAAGAAAGTTGCACTGAATATTTATTTTGATAAACATTGTGTACTCCAAACAACTACGTGTTATTTCAGTTGTAAGCCACAATCTTTTGGAAACAACATCCCAAGAGCTCTTGTCATCATAAACCCGACAGTCAATGCACCACCATGGTCTGTGGACATAGAGAGCTTTCAAGTGCAAAGCAGATTATCAGAAAAGACACATTGCCAACCTCCTTAACAAACTGGACAATGCTCAACTTCAGTGAAATTGCTTCATATGTCTGCAATTTAGTTGTCTTAGTGCCATTGTAATAAATTAATAGAAAATATATCTTTTTTTTTTCATTGGAAAGTCTCTAAGAAAATGTACAAACATCTAACTCCGAAAAAGGACCAGCTGTTTCGGCGACAGGTAACACAAGCAATTGAACAGAGGCAATAAAAACCAAACATCTGAACAAACAAAGAGACAAACAAACATAATGCAATCAAAAAAAAACCCACTCCACCAATGGCAACTGTGTAGGCAAACATGGAAACATCTGCAGTAATAAAACCTTACAGAGAGGGTCCCTGCAGCTCGTGCAGGGGCTGTACAGGGTGGGCAGAGGACGAGAGCCAGGAAATTCCCTGGTCAGGGTGTGCAGTTTCTAGAACAGAGACTGAACAGGAATCACTTGGCACAGAGCTCTTGCAGACTGGCCATGGCAGCAGGCTCCATTGTGCCTCCAGAGGACACACGGATGGCTCCAGGCCGTGCGGGTCAGCAGGAGCCCTGGGCATTTCCCTGCACACGCCACGATGCAGCCGGCAGGGATTCTCTGCAGCTATTCACAGCAGGAGACCCTCCCCAGCTCCAAAACAGGCCCCACGTGCCAGGCTCAGCATCACAGGACAAGCTGCTTAAGTTTTCTCTCTTAATAAGGTGAGATCTTTTAGGAAAGGAAAAGAAAAGGTTTTTTTCCTAGAGTCAAGTCTTATGCTTTCACCCTGAGAATTCCCAAAACAGTAAAATCAGAAGCTACACTTCAGCACAAAGGCAACATGCTCCTAGAAGCTGAACAAAGCAGTCTAGGGGACAGACCCACCTGGTGGGATGCTCCTGGGGTTTACACACTTAGAGGGAGCAGGAGAGGGGAAATGGCTGTGGCCAGTGGAGCACTGCAGAGGGCAACCCTGGCACTGAGGCTTGTACAAAGCCAAATCCCACTCCAGGCACATCCCAAGCCTGGCTTTCCTGCCCACCATCTGCTAAGTGCTCTCGAAGGAAATACTCCTGCTTTGGTCCATCTCCTGGAAGCAAATGTGTTCCACCAAAACTGCTGCAATCAACAGCACTGGCTCAGGGCAGGGAAAAGGTTTAAACAACCCAAACCGACAGACCCAGGGGAATTCCTGTTAGTCTCTTCCCTTGCCTTCATGGATCTGGCACTGTTTTGGCCATCATAGGACATCAGAAAAATTTTTTGGATGATCATGGTTGAAACACCAGTGAGACTGACTCTTTCATGGAATAATTTGAGAAATCCCCAAACTATCATAACAATTTTGGGGAATAAACAATCAATCTGATTTGCCTTTTACAAATGTTGCCCATTCACTCTGCAAATGGCACAAATCAAATGCCTAAGGAGCATTCATTACCAGACTCTTGTTGGGAAGCTGAGAGGGAACGCTTGGCTCTTTGTTTTTTTGGTTTTTGTTGTTTTTTTGGGTTTTTTTGTTTTTTTTGTTTTTTTGAATACAATACACATGACATTCAGTGAATTCAAAGCGATTTTGTACTAGATCTGAAAAGAACATTTCCAGTTTCAAAACCCAGGAGAGGCTTGAGTGGAATGTAACCTACAGTATATCTAAATTTTGTTCATGCTTGTGTTGACATTCAAAGCAACTGATCTAAACCAGTATCTGCACAGCCTTTGGAATGACAAACACAGTCCTTGCTTTTTAGTCTAACTTCAAGGTAACATTTTTGATACTGTGGGGGAAAAAAAACTTAATTACATAAACAAAGTAGCCATCAGCGACTGAAATAATTTATGTGGCAGTGGGGACAGGCAGAGATAAAGTGGGGAAATAAACCCAAGTCTTACTGGCAAGTCAGACATTCTTTAAAAGCTTGTCATGATGTCTTTCACACTTCCCCCCTGCCCTTAGATTTCTTAGAACAGTCACAGCCTCCAGAAACGCCTGTGTGTTATTTTGGAGCAACTGACAGAAATATCACTGAACACTAGAAGTGCTTTCAGTGTTTTACAAGAAAATGTTACCATCCCAGCTTCAAGAGATGCCCCTGTAAAGTCCTGATTCACTCTGATCTGCCATCATCACCCAGGTCTTTGAAGCAGGGGGAAAGGAGGTACAAGACATCCAACTAGTGCATTGGGATTCTCACTTTAATTCTTCAGCTACCTGGAAAGACCTCATCCAGGTCTCATATAACTCTTACAGGAGGACCAAGACATAGTATCTTAAGCCTGAAGACAGGATCAGAAAGCAACACACAGCAGAGCAGTCTCATCCTGTTCCCTCTGGTGTCCTGGGAAAGGCAAGGGCAGCTCACCCTATTTGATGCTGAATAAGGTAAGTCCCAGTATTCCTAGTCAAAAATTGGAAGCCTTGAATTGGGATGGCATTAGCTGGCAACCACAAACTGATCCTGCAGGTTGTTATACGGAGGGAAAGGCTGAATGGGAAAGGCTGAGAAAATACATGCGCTAATTGACATTGCTCTCCTTCTAGCCTGCAGCTGCTTGTTGAAGGAAAATTTCCTATTTGCACAGCCACTATTAAAACTCGATCCATAGGAAAAACAGTTTTCTGAGGAAGCAGGAATAGGTGGTTCCATCAGTCTCTGCTGGCATGTTTTGTCCACTCCGTCTGTCATTTCTTCCCCAACTATGTGCCGTGGGCTGCATGTACAACACACACCCCAAAGAGCTTGATCAAACCTCACAGAAGCTTTAGGGGAAATGCTTACTGTCCAGTTACACTTCCCAACATCCAGGTAATCACTGAAATCCACTCTTTCTACACCAGACTGTCAACCAGTCTTTGAACTGGCATTCCACGTCTACGTGAGCAGCTAGTTACACTATGGAAGAGGAAAAGTCAACTTAGAGGATGGTGGTAGAAACAGTCCTTGATGGTCTTCAGACCAAGAACTCCCGTTCAGGAGGCAGCACTGACATCAGTCTGTCCCAGGAGCGCTGACAAAAGCAGTGCCTGGAGAATCAGCTCGGGCCTTGCTGAGTCCCACCAGAGGCGGCCTCGGCGCCGGAGCCAGCGCGGGCTGGCAGCCCAAACGCACGCTGGTCACAGAGGAGGGCTCTGCTGTCACATGTGGCCACTCGAGCTACTTACAGTGAGATTTCTTTTTGAACTCAACAACAACAACAAAAAGCTACACTGGTGGCACGGGCAGGCGAGGCCTGCGCAGAGTGGTCAGTAGTCCGTCCGTCCGTCCATCCATCTGTCCATCTGTCCATCCCACGGGGCAGTGCTGGCGGCCAGCAGGCACAGCAAGGTGTCCTCACAACTTCATTTTCTTCAGCACAGGAACTGGCAGAGCTTGGTAGATTTTAGCTGAGTCCTCGTTAGTGACCAGCTTCACCCAGACGGGGCGGAAGCTGCCTTTGAAGCCGACAAAAGCCACTTTTTCTGCAAATCAGAGCAAATATATTTGGAGTGTGCCAGGACTGCACCAGAAACCCACCTGTGTGCATGGCTACACCTCATGGCTGGAGGGGTGCAGGCACACAGGAGCCATGTGTGTAACACACACACACACACACAGATGGAATCATGCCAAAAGCTTGTAGGGCTGATTGCAGCAATGTGCACACGGAGCTGTATTGTAATGCAATATCTGATGCTCTGAAATCAATATGCTTTGTGCCATCAAGTCAGAATATTTCCAGAGAAAACCAGCTAAAAACAAGCTCAGACAAGTAAAAAATCCTGGTTTGGGGCATTTAGTGGGTGAAAAGGCTCAATATTTCTATTATTAAAAGGTATTTTTATCTAAACTTAATCTGGAAAATCAAATCCCCTGAATCATTTATTTCTAAGAAAAACTGCCAGCATGTTTTTTCTATTTACAGTTTTAAATGGAGCATGTTACCCAAAGCTGCAGTGGATACAACCTTTCTGAATAAATAAATTACTGGTTCCAAGATGTTTGAGCACATGCTGATAGAAACAAGCGAGGCAAAGTTTAGAAGCAGAACAACGGTCCCTTTACTAGAATAATGGGAGGTTAGAAATGAGTTTTTAAAAACTGGTTACCTTTTAACCTAAAACCCTCTCCTGCTCCAAGTTTCTCAAGTACTTTAGTCCATGGTCCTCTTGAAATGAATCTTCCTTTAGATGTCAGCAGCACTATGGAGCTGAAGGAAACAAAGAGGTGTGTAAATGGGTGAAGAGTCAGAACACATTCCTTGCTTGTTTGTCCTGAGCACTGGTAGCTCCTGCCTGTGTGTTCACACACCCATGAACTACAGTGGTTTTAGCTTTAATGCTTTTCAATGCTTTCCAACAGTTTGGTCATAGATTATTTTTCCAGTCATGCAAAACCCATTAGAAAGCAGACAAAAGCCACTTTTTTTTTTTATTTTTCAACATGATTTTCTAGGATGATTTAAATGTTTCCAACCTGCAGTTCCATCCTGCTTTGCTCAGAGAGACTCATCTTCTCCCTGGGATGCCCTTAGCAATTCTCAAGTAATTTCTTGTTCTTTCATTAGCAGATTAAACCTGAATAAATTCACTTCTCTGAGATTTTTGTTGGCCTGACTTTTTTGTTCCTTTCAGTGTGCTTCTCTTTAAAAAGTGTGTTAATGTTATTACTACTATTCCTGATCAGGAACTGGATTTATCCAGGATTGAGATTTTTGTAAAGCAGGATGATGGCCCCTCTGAAAAGACTACTAATTTTTTGATATGAAAGAAAAGTGAGAAATTACCATGCTTCCCTGAAGAAACAATGTGATGTGGTTTTTGAAACCTCTAGAATTACTTAAGACAATAGAAACACATCTGCCTGCACGTGCATGGCACTCGGCTCAAGCTTCCCCCAAGTCTCTAGAGTAAATGCCAGAACAATATCCTGTTGATCTGCCACAGCTATTTCAGATGATTTGTCAACAAACCCCTCATATTTGTTTTAAATGTTACACATCAGATTTCAAATCCAAACAGATTTAATAACAATTAAATATATTCCCTTCCCACGAGCACTCCACAAGCTAACGTGGGAACATCCCCTTTGCTTAATCTGGTTTCTGATGTGGTTCCAATTCTCCTTCCAGCAGAAGAAGCCACCGTCCTCCAAGATGCAGGAACATCTTTTGGCTACTTATTACTTATTTCCAAAACTCTGCATTCCTGGCTGCCAATACTTAAAATAAAAAATAATCCAGCCTTTAGGTCTGGGCAGGGGAATGTGCAAAGGGGAATGTATTTTATTAGTGGAATTTTCTGCAATTTGAGAAAACATACATGCAGTAACAAAACACAAGCTGTGTGCATCTGTACGCATCAGTGCTCTGAGAATTTAAGTCTGCAGTTTGTCTATAACCCACAACATAAATGCAGCTCTGCAGTATTAATCACATGCAGCCCTGCAAATTATCTGGGGCTCAATCAGTGCCTGAATCAAAGAGTGTGCATCCTGCTGCTGCCTGCATGTCCTGCACACATTTGGGCTCTTCTGGAGTCATCAGGCACAAAAATACATTGGGTGTACTGCTCTGCTGTTGAGTGTCTGGCCCATGTTGGGTGATAAAATCCAAGAAAAAGATGAGTGCTATGCAGCATTCTTGTACATTGCACCTTAGTGAGAACAGATTATTTACTCACTGATCTTTGATGTTGTTGACATAATTCTCTATCTGTGCTGGGATTCCTTGTAGAATGGAGTTTTTGAATGTTACTCGATCAACAACTTTTCCATGGTGTCCATCAATCACAACCAGTTGGACACCCTCTTCAGTGAGGAAAAACCTGACACCATCAACCTGGGCAGGGAGAAAAACATTCTTCATCTCTCACAGGAACACAATTGCAAATAACCACCTGTAAGAAGCACTGATAGTCTTGAGTCACAGGACTGCTGTTTGCTTCAAAGGGCAGAATTCCAGGTCCCTGAGGTCCTGATATCCTGCCTATCAGGAGAAGATACAGCCTTTTATTTTTCCCAAAATACAAAGCAGAAATGACTCGAATTTAACTGTCCATGGTAACCTTGTAAGCAAGTTTTCCATGAAGATAAAGCAAGTGGTGTAGAATTGCACCCCATTAAGTTCTTTGAGAGGATTTGCTCACCTCAATGTATGCAAAGTCATCCTTCAGGTGGAAGTACTGTTTCTTGTAAGTTTCTATTTTCACTTCAATTAGGTGGTCCTTGGTCTTCTGTTTGCAAAATGAAAAAAACAGATTTTCTAGTGAGAATGTCCATTACATGAATGCTGCATTTCCAATGAAAACATTTCAAACCCTGAAATTCAATCAACAAGGAAGCTACATAATAAGCACTGACTTGCCAAATTAAATTGCTAATGGAATTGGGCACAATGGTAACCTTTCTGCTCATCCTGTCACCAGTTAGGCTGTTTCACTGAATGGCAGAGTGATTCTTACTTTGCAGAACTGACACATAATTCTCCAAGGCTTTGCTGTGTATTCCTGTTTCAAGGGCGATGAGTGAAAAAACCCAAATAACAGATAAATACCCCACTTCCTCCCCCAGCATCTGACTGGGTACTGGAGATTGTGTTATACATTATATAAACAAGAATAATTCAGCTCTACTATTCAGTCTCCTGTCTGTCACTGCTGTTCTTACAGCCTGGAGGAGCTGGAGGCTCCAAAATCCCATTCAGTGGACCAACCTGTCTTCCAGCTCATCAGTTTTCACCCTGTGCTTTCAGGAACAGCACATCACATCAGAGCCCCAAAAGAACAAGTATACAGCTTGCAATGGCTCTCCACACATTGCAAGAATCTGTTTCATATGATTTCACCTGCCTGAACCATTTCAGAAAATCAGGCACAGCATATACTAACCCTAGCACAAAGTTTTTCTATATCTGTGGGCACAACATGTGCCAGATTTACATGAGCAATGATTCTGTGATAAGAAATCAGCTGCTTTACCAGTTGTGCACTGGAGAGTTTCTTTGGCATTGGCACTTCCACTATTGGTGTCTCAATGTACTTGGGGTAGGCTGTGGCTTCACAATCGCTGACACCAGCTGTCTTTGGGATCACAGCTTTGATTCTTATTCGCTCACAGCCCTTCACAGAGCAGAAAGCAAACCTCTCCTTCTCGTTTTGAGCTTTGAGTTTCAGAAACAGCAGCCTGCAGGCAGGGAAAAAAAAAAAAAAACAAACAGCATCCTTCAAACTTTTCGTGCAAAAACATACTGTTTTGGTGGATTCCTTCCTATGCTTTGCAATAATTTTCACTGCAGCCCTTGGCGCCGTGTTTTATAGTGCCCAACATCCCACATGCAAATGGAAGGGAAAACTCATCTCAGAAATGGTTTAGGGAGCTCATGGAAAGTAAAACAGAGAAATCAGATAGCACCTGAACACCTTCTGAGCTCTATTCTATAATGATACATATATGTAGAAATACAGGCTTTGTATTTTAGGTCTTTCTTTCTTTCCCATTATTTTAATCCTTTAAAATAACAGGCTTTGCACTTAGTTCCTGTGCACCCCTGCCATGGTTTATAAATAATTGTTGTTCAAAACAATAAGGGCTGTGCATGCCTTCAGTTAAGTTTTGTGGTCAGCACTTTGCTTTTGTCTTTCTCTTTTTTTTTTTTCTTTTTTTTTTTTTTCCTTTTCTAATTTGTATTCACTTGGAAAAGCATTTCCCAGCATAATTGGCAGTGCAGCAGAGGCTGTGAATGACTGGCAGGCCTGGGAATCCCAGGAAAATTAAACACTTTAACACTGGTCACATATCCAGAAAACCGTCCTGGTTTGGTTGCGATCCCCGCTAGTGGCATTAGGCAAACAGCTCACAGCTCCAGCAGCATTCCCAAAGCAGTGTCCAAACCAGCAAGGCCTGCTATCTTACCCAGTGTCCTCATCCCAGTAGTAGTACCCTTTGGTAGGGTATCTGTGCTCCAGTTTCTCCATTTGGGAGGTTCTGTAGAAGGTTCCAGTTTTGTATGTTTTCTTCAAGAGACGGTTGTGAATGTCTGAGAGAATGGAAAATGTCGTCCCCTTAGGATAGCAAAACCCTACTTGGATCCAGTCATTCCTAAAAATAGCAAAGACCCACATTGAAACAAGTTATAACTATTATTTTCCTGAGCATACTAGAAGCCAAACTAAATAATTTACAATAAGTTTTTTCCTGTCCAGTTAGAATTTTCATGGTTTAGACTGGATTAATGCAACATAAATTAGACATAACAACCATGGGTTAGTTAAGCAAAGTATGGCAGATCTGCTCCTGACTTCTACACCTGTGACTTCCATGCACCAGGAATAAATTAGTTCTGAACTTCCAAAAATGAACTGTTTTATCTTAGAGAGCTTCCTGGGGGAGGAAACAAGAACCTGAGATGGCTCATGAAAAGATGAACTCAATGGACTTCCTGTAACAGGCATGTTCATTCTGGAAGAGCTCATGAGGTGATGACCTCACCCATTAAAAATGTGCAGTTACATGATTGTACTGGAATGCTGGGATTCAGATCACTCACTTGTTGAAGTTGATGAGCCATATGGCCAGCTCTTCAGGGGCTGTCTTGTCCCAGTGGATGGTGTAGCCTTTCCTCAGAGTTATAACTGGCTGATACTGCTGGTAGTGAGTGCTTTTGCTCAAAGCCCCTTCCAAGTAGAGTGGGTGATTGTGGTAGTCATTTTTTATTATTTTCATTTTCAGGTTGGCTGGCTTGTAGGCTTGGATGTATATCTAGATGGGAAAAAAAAAAAAATAAAGATCACCAAGGGTTTAATGAACTACAGTGAAAGGTTCAGATACTCAATAGATGTGAGCTGGAGCAAGTCCTGTGTGCTGGGCAGGAACCTGTGGGCTGTGCACTTATGTTCAATTTCTTAGGCTTCCATTTCAACAAAGCAAACTGTTTTCAGGGAAAAAAAAAGGCTAATTTCCTCATCCACGGAATTCAAGTGCATGTGCCAGAGGCTGCAGCAGGGCTGAGATATTCCACAGCATCCTGCAGCAGCACGACAGCATCTACCTCAGACATCTGACTTGTGCTGATGAAGGATCCTTCTGTCTGGATCTCAGAAGCCTGAAACCCAGCTCAGTGGTTAGAAATTGGCTGTAGTGGCACTACACACTAATAACCCCAACTGTTGCAACACACAAGACAAAACCAGGCCCTCTCAGCAGAGGAAAGTGAGGACTCTCATGGCAGCAGCACTCAGGGCTCCTGTGGTGGGAAGAATGGTTTGATGGTCACACACAGGATGAAAGAGCATGGAAGCTGAAGTCTAATTTCAACTCATCAGCACATTTCCCGTAACACTGTGGGCAACACTTCCCTCCATAAATCAGGGAAAAATAACTAGCTGACAGCCCATGGATTTATGAATATTAATCTGTGAATGCCCATGGAGCTCTCAGGAGGCTTCAGGCAGAAGTTGGAGCTGTCAGCAGCCAAGGCCAAGGTTTCAGAAAATACACCACAGTATTCCTCATGTTCAAAGCCACCTGTGCAGACATGCTGATAAATAAACACTGAGCGCTCTGAAGAAAGACCATTTCTACAGGTCAAGCTTTAAAGTGCCAAGAAATTTGAAATGAACCAAAGTGATAATGATACTGCAAGGTGAGCAGCCTTACCTGTGCAAAGTGCCCGCTGCAAATGGAGCCTCTCCAGTCGGGTACGTCAATGCAGTCAGGGTGCTTGATCAACCAGTTATCTTCTTTGATCAGGTATGAGCCTGGATATTCTGACACAGAACCATCCACATCATGAAAAACTGATGTTTTGTCACCATCCATATCCAGATCATTGAACCACGGGCCAGGTTCTCCAAAGAAGACTCTTGAAGTAATCTAAATAAAACAGTGGAACAAATTTACATCTCCAGAAAGGAATTAATCACTTAACAAGAAAAGGATGCCCTTGGTCACTACAGTGGCTCAAATTACCCATTTTCTGACTTAAACGGTGTGTTTGAATTTTCAGGCAGAGCAGACACACACTTCCCTGCTGACCACGAGGGAAAGGTTAAAAACATCCTACAATTTCAGCCTCATCAGTGGGAAGATTTGTTTGAAAATTCTGGAGGAAGGTTCAGGAGACGGGGAAATTTCACGAGAGCCACTTCACTCATTGTTTGCTAACACAGTTTCAAAGCCACATGAAGTCATTCCAATGTGGGAAACAGTCAGCCCTGGGAAATGGCTGCTCAGGCAACTTCTGACTGATATTTTTATCCAGCATAAATAAATGTCATGTCACCAGCCTGCCTTGTGCAATGTGAGAATGACCAACCAACACTTTTAGGGGAATTTTGCCTTTCCCATCATATTTGGCACTGGTCAGCACTTTTCCTGACCTGTGAGCAAGCCTGCTAATTTTTTGAAAATTAGGCAACACAAATCATTTCAGCTCAACCACTTTATTTATTTATTTGTTTGTAATGTTTGGCAGCTGGATTTAACAGCTGCTAAAGGTGAACCTCAGTGAAACAGTTAGCACGTATTTGTGCAGGCAAATACAAAAATAACTCAAAAGAACAGGCCCTGGGACAGGTTCAGACCAGCACCCAGAGGTTCATACTGTAATTCAAAATTTGGCAAACCCCTTTTGGCTGGACTCTGCTCTCATTTATGTCTGCAGAACTGGAGTCTGGAATTACCCTGGTGTGCAGGGCTACAGAACTATCCTGCATCAGCTCAGTTTCACTGGCTGTTCCCCAAAATCAGTATTTTCTGCTTCTAGGTCAGTCAGGCCTTTCAGAACAGACTTCCTTCTGTTGCTTTAATATTATACCACTGTTGAAAATAAAGGGGGGCTGATTCTTCAGTTTCTGAGTCGTACAGAAATGGAAATTATTTTCACTTCAATGCTGCTATTTTTTTTAACCGATCCCTGCATCTGTTTTGCTGCAAACCTGACTGACAACTGGATCTTCTTGTTATTGCACATATCACATTTCCTCTCTCTTTTCGTTGTTAGACTTCTGGCAAAGACAATCGGCAAGATTCTCTCCTTTGTGCCCACACCCCCATTTCCAAGGCAGGGAGGGCTGTCTGGGAAGGGTGACTCACGGGGACATCTTCGAAGCGGATGGCGGTGACGTTGTTGTTGGGGCAGCTCTGCCAGGCGTTGTTGAGGCGGAAGGCGAGGGCACTCGTGTGCCGCCCGTCCAGCGCCGCGAACTTGCGGAACGTGCAGTTCTGGACGTTGATGGGCCCGTCGTAGAACTGAATCCCTCGGATGGGAAAATCCCTAAAATACATTGTGGGGAGACAGAGAGACTTGGTCATGGCACATTAGCAGCAGGAGGAGATGTATTCTAGACACGCACGGTCCCACAGCGCTTGTTTCGTGGCTGCCTTCATTTCTTGCAGGCCATAGGATGACTCCTAAGTTCCTGCTTTGGAAGATAAGGGATTTCCCTTCTTTTCAGCTCTGTAAAGTCCTCTTATCCTTGCAAGTTCAGCTCAAGTTCTCTCGTGTTGAACAGATCATCTTTATTTAGCCTGTACTTCTCCAGGGAAGGAAGTAACAGCAATGCCAAAGGACTGACCTAAAGATGAATAAATTCATGTTTGCCATCAGAAATGAGTTCTGCAGCAGTGAAACCTGAAACTCAGCAGAGCTGTGCAGACTCCTTGGGCTGAGTAACAGCAGGGCTAAAAGAAGTCCCACCACTTCTTTCAAAGGGATTTGGAGAGAAGCATTGCAGATCAACTGCAATAAAAAAAAAGTTTTTGAAAACAAGGAAAGGTCCTACAATCTATAGAGCTAAGAAGAGTTGACAGGGCAGATTAATTAATCTCTATCAGCCTTTTCTGATATCAGCTGCAAGGTAAAGAAGACACCATTTTCACACCACTTAATTGAACAAGATGCTTAAGATCTTTAAGAGGCTAAGATAAGACATTTCAAATTTCACTTGTGATAAACAAATTTGATCCCTTCCTTGTATGATCCCTTAGAGAATTCCTGCCTGCTCCAGTGCATTTTTTCTGAGTTTCTGCATACCACACCCAAGATGAGATATGTCCACACACACACATATATATATATGTGAGTGTGTGTGTAAAGGATACTAGGAGAGTCATAGCAGAATGGGTTTTCATTATTGGTATAGTTTATAATAAGTCTCCAACATCACTGCTGACAGCAAAATCGAGGCCTGCAATATGGCAGAAATGCATCAGCTGAGCTGTTTGCTCACTGTGGGGCTACTGTTAGGATAACTGTGTTTTCAGGAAGCAAAAGCATTGTACTTGCAAACCAATCTGTAGGACTTAAGTCTAGGAGGAGGCCACACATGAAGTTCACTGGCCATTTCGAAACTGCTTAACAAAGGCATTAAAGTCCTTTGCAAGACCAACAGTAACAGCAGCACTGAGCACACCCATGACCACATGCAAGCCTAGGAAGGCTTCTATGAGCCTTCCTGGCAGCTGATGGAGCTCAGCTCATTGCTCAGCACTGCTGATCACACGTACAGAGGTGCCCTGCTAGCACAGAGTACTCTTGCTGTCCTCTCTAATCCCCTTGCAAAGGGGAGGGGGAAGGAAAGAGGAGCTTGATCTGTCTTGGCAGCCTGCAAGGATGTACCTGCCAGCAGCAGCTGCACAGTGAGGACTCTGGGATTAGGAAACATGAAATTAAATCCTTTCTGTGTAATGGTTATTAAACTGAACAGCGCTGAGGAAACCACACTGGGCTGGATTTGTGCTGGGAGCAGGAACCATGAGTGCTTTGATATGCTGAGCTGAACTTACGGGCCGATGGGCAGGGTCCTTCCCCGGTGATCCAGACCTCCAGGCCCCCAGATCTCATTGTCCATCGTCTCGGTGCCCAGGTTTCCACTCTCACCAACAAACAGGCTGTTCTTGATTTCCTGCTTGGAGCCGTCGTCGTGAGGGAAGGTCCCACCGCTGAGAAGAAAGGGCTGGAGGTGAAAGGGCTGCTCACACCCAGCCCCAGCCCTGTGCCCAGGCTGCCACACAGCCCTGCCACACTCACCTCGCCAAGGTCAGCCCAATGCCATTGTCAGCAAACCTGCAAAGAGGACAGAGATGCTTCAGAAGAGATTTGGGGTTGCTTTGGTTTGTCACGTCAAACTATAACAAGCAAACTAGTGGAGGACAGCAGGGATTAATTACTGTACAGTGCTCAGGGGAACTCGGGTTTTTCCAGACTTGTTCCCATTCCAGTTTTAGAAGATCTCTTTTGGCACATCTTGCAGAATTTGCAGATCACATGAAGCAGCAGACACACACCTGACTGCTCCAGCTGGGGTTAAGATGGTGATTTCCAGCCATAGTTTACTTGCCTGATAAAGCTTTATCCTTTTGTCTAATGATCACACACTTTTCTCTGGCAGATAAAAAAATCATGCTTATCTCCCACACCAACCAGCTTTTATTATTTAATGGTGCTTTGCCTTACACAGTCTTCATGTTTCACAATCTGCTTCCATAAAAGAGCTTTGCAAGGTGATAAACAAAGAGCAGCTTGGCTTCTCTTTCTTCAACAGGAATACAGAGATCAGAACTTCCTTATTTTAAATAATAATAATAATAATAATAATAATAAAAGAATATATTTCTATTTTGCTGAAATTTCAGGAAAAGATAAATCACAGGTGTTGGTCCTTGACTGCTGCTTCAAGAAATGCTACAATGAATTGATAGCTCGAGTCAGTCTTGCTGGTGTCTTCACACCGGCATCACCTCCCACGTCTGTCACTGATCCTGGCAGTGGTTTGGGAGCAGATCCCCTCACTGTGTTGCTGTCTGTAGGTGGCAGCCCTTCCCACCCTATCGCCTCCTTGCTTCCCTGCAGGCCACATCAACGCTGGCCCTGTTAATGGGATACATAAATTAGATTCTAGCCATAGAAATGGAAATGGCTCTGGCTATAAAGACAATTACAGTTTGATGGCTGCTTCCTCCAATTCACACACACTCAGAGATTTGCTGCTGGAAACTCATAAAGCATTTGGTGTTTTAGCACCCTGCCTTTGCTCCATGAGCAATGCAAATGTCCCAGTGACCTGAGTGGGATCTGTGAGGACAACAGTTGCTGGCCTTGGAGCGGGATGGATTCCTGTGGGTCATAAGAAACACAAACTGTATTGCTCAATATGACTTTTCTGAGTGTTCTGCTACAGCCCCATTCTCACCAGGTCACTACTGACAGCTTATCCCACTGGTTGCTTTAAGAGGTTTGGGTCACCCAAAGGTAAGGCAGCTCTGGCTGGGAATTGCACACCAGATATCAGCGTGGCAGCCATTCCCTCCAGGGTTATCACAATATCCCTCCTAAAGTGACTTTTTCCTTTTTCTTCTCTTCGCTAGGATTGATATCAGGAGCCTGGCTCAGAAACAGAAACTGCAGCAGATCATCTGTTTTCAAGTGCAAAACAAATATCTGCTCTGGCCAGGGCAGGAAATGGCCTTCAAAGAGCACAACACGCACTTGCCCAGACTCTCTCCCTTGCTGCTGTGATGCATAGTTTTATGTCTGCTTCATCAGTACCTGCTTATTCAGCATTACACTGAACCACATAAAACTGATCTGTGACCAGGCTGAGCCAGGAAAGGTGTGCATTTCACTGTTTTCTTTTCAAAGCACCTCATTTTTCATATTAAAAAAATTAGGTTTTATTTTTAGTTATTTGCATCTGTGTGTCTGTGTGTGTGAATTGTGATGATATATAGATGCTGGTCAGCATCACACAAAGAAACAACCTGAGGGATTCTCAGCTCAGACAAAGCAGGTTTTGTTTGTGTAAAATAATGCCTGTGGTGGCTTAACATTTCATCTTCATTTCAATCTTGGCCTTATGAAAGGTGCAAAGCGATATAAATAGTCTGAACCACAGCTATGCTTGCCATAAACACCAGGCTGAACTCTGAGAGTTGAAATAAGGCAAAACTCACTGGCAGTTGTCCAGCCATACATCTCCACCTCGCAGCCAGGCCCCGTGATCCTGATTCTTGTAGGCAATAAAGCCCTCAATTATTGCAGGTTCCCTGGGCTTCAAAGGATCAGCATCCTTGTGTGGGCTGTACCTGCAACCAGAAGGAGAGAGGACAGGTTGGCGAGGGAAGGTGGTCTTGCTGCCTGCATGGCCCTGCCAAACATCTGCTTTGTGGTAACCCAGGAACAGCTCTGGGACCACAGTCCATCCATGTAGCATGTCTGCTCAAGCTGGGATGGCCAGACCCAGCTGCCAAAGGAAGGAAGGTCCAGGCAAGGCAGTTGTAAAGACCTGCTCCAAGTTTCCTTTCACCTTTCCGGTATTGTATTGCTGATGTATTGCTGAAAGCATGGAAAGTTTATTATTGCTCCCAAAAGTTCCAGACAGGTTTTTTAATTCCTTACTGCTATCCTTTAGCATGTTCCTGTTATTTAGATAAATATCCTTTTGTTTTCCCTTTTGAGCATTCTTATCTCCTAACTCTGGCTATACTGTGGCCATGAGTACCACTGCCAAATTTTTCTTGCTGTGGAAAGGAATTTTAAAATCTTGGAGAGGAGCTGAGAGTATGTCCTTCACTACTCCCACTATACAGGACACATGTACAAGATTTAGTAACCCTGAAGTTCTCAGTATGATGAAATATTGGCCTGATGTGGTGAAAAAAAGCAGATAGAAGCAGAAACTGCAGCAATGTGTGCCCTCAGCTGCTCCCTGACAGCTTGGGCCACAGGATCTGGGCAAGGTGATGCTGAGCTTGGCTGTCAGGTACCCTGTCTGGAGGCACCATGCCTCTTTCTGCTCTTGGAGGAGCATCCTCCGTCACACCACACAGCTTGGAAAAGCTGATAGATGAGTATCCAACTCAGTGCCAGCAATGGATGGTCCAGAGATTAAAATTCATTCCTCACCATGGATAGTGAGGCCAAGCTGTCAAATTGCTAACAGATATTCAATAGCACTTTGCTTTGCTTAATAAGCCATCATATCAATCTAAAACTGAGCATCAGGCTGATAGGGTTCCAATAAATGAATATTGCTTTGGCAGCTTCATCACTGTGAATTTGCTTTCAGAGACAGATTTAGTATCAGCTCTTGTGAATTCCCCAGGCATTGTTAAGTACAAATATTTTGAGATGGATTCCAATTTCATTCACATCCATGATAACTGGAGGAACACTACAGGGTCCAGAATTTGACTTGGACATTTAATGCTGTTACTGAATGCAGAATAATCTCTCCAACTCTGTCACAGTCCAGCCTAGCTCACAGTTTGCTCCAGCCAGCCAAACTTTAGTAATTTATTCAGTTCCATCTTGACACATGAAAGGTGGAAAATGGAATAAATAATCTGAGCTGCAGTTTATGCTGCTGGGTAATCCCCAAGCACAACCATGAGTGCATTATGAATTGTTTGGCTTCCAAGGGCCATTCCTGCCCTTGTATGGCAAGGGAGAAATTGCCTTTTCTAACCACTAACTGCGCCTGTGGCAGCAGGCAGTTCCCCAAAGCACATGTTCAGCTGCATGGAAAAGAAGCATCAGGCTCCCAAGAGCAGGCTGCTCTTAAGTTATTTTTTTAGCAGCTACTTTTACCATTGACTTAATCACTTTAATTAACTGAGCATTTAAATAATGCAAATAACATTCACTTTTGAACATCTTTTAGCATCAGCTGCTAGCCAGGGCGCCAGGGTGATGTGGGTAACTGATATCTGAGCTCCTGGCTGGGCTCTCATGGGAAGGAAGATGGATCCCAGCCCTGTAATGCTTGCCCAGTGCATGACTACAGTAGTCTGGGTAACCCACACCCCAGAGATGAGAAGGAGATAGAGTTGTCATTCTTCCCTGCTGAGCAGAGGCTTTCAGCAGGTTTCTCTTCCTTACATGGTTTCTTCTGTCAAGAAATGCATTTGTGGGGGAATGTAGGTTAGGGTGCAACTGGAGGCAATTGGTCTGTTAGGAAAGAAACTATGAAATTTGAGAGTATTTAAGTCCTTTCACATGTCTGGGGGCTGGTAACTAAGAGCCAGACTCAACCTCTAATGAGATACAAGGGTGCAAGTGCAGCCCTTTCATCAGCCTCCTCTGGGGCCAGCTCTGGGGAAGGAGTGGGTTCCCAGAAGCCACCAGACCACAGCAGACCTGCTGATATGATACAGTCTATAGAGAGGTTTCCATTATTTCTAAATTACTCCATTACACCACAGAGAGGCTGCGCACAGCAGCAGAAATGAAGGATCACTCTGTGTATTTAATTGTGATTGTTATTGCAGTGTCAGACTTGGAACTAGACTGAAATCTGAAATCAAAGCATGAGCTCCATGATATAAACACTTCCTGTTCAAGCAGGTTCTAAAAAAATTAACAAAATCAATAGCATTCCCATGAAATACTCAAATTTCTTATTCTTAAGAAATTCTTGCAGCAACTTCTGCTCAGAGGGACTTTTGAACAGGCAGTGAATTTTCTTCCTTATCTAAAAATTCAAAAATCAATGGAACACCCTACAGCAGATGTAATATCCACGCCAGCTCAGCTCAGAGCTAAAGAACGAGGATGAAATCAGAAGGGTGTGGGTGTTGAGGGTCCCTTATAAAGGAGAATGGAGAGATGAAGTCAGAAACAGCAAGGTGTATCAAAGTGAAGACCTTTCCTCAAAAAGAGCCACCCCAAAGGCATTGCAGTGATTCTTGTGAGTTTCCCTGGGGCAATTTCCTAGCTTTCAGTCAGTGTTTTAGAGAAGTCTTTTCCAAATTATGCAAAACACTTTACCTCCCAGAAATCAATGTCAGGATAGGTCTTTTGTCCTTGGCAGAGGCTGGGGTGGTTTTAACGCCATTATCGATGATCATTCCAGCCTAAAGGAAAACAGAAATGTAATTATCACTGTATAAATAAATTTTACAGCTCTTTCCATCTCCAGACTTTACCTCCAATTGTTCTAAGCCACATGATGCTAAGAACAGCTTCTGTTAATAGCAGGTGAAACAGAGGGCTGCCAGGACTATCCAGACTTACATATACGCCCCAAAATGGCTGCAAATTTCCAAAGCTGCACTTTTCTCATAAATGCATGTATTCCCATACACCTAAACCTTCTGCTTCAGTCTAAAGCCCTCAGTAACACACAGCCCCACAACATGGCAGGCTGAGGAGTAAATAAGCAGAGGCGGCGATTAGACAGAGCAGCTGTGTTTATCCCTCTAGAAGCTGTTCAGGTAATTGCCAGCATTGGCAGCTGAGGTGTATAATTAGACAAGCTGCCAGCAGATGCTCCTGGAGGCAGTATTTCAGGAGCACAGAGGCAGGGAAGCAGCAGAGGGGAGAGCCGCTCTGGATGCCCAAGCGCTGAGCGGAGCAGGTGCCGGTTGGCTCCGAGCGCTCCCGCGAGCCGCCTTGTCTGAGACACAAACAAGCGTGCAGGGCTCCGAGGGAAGCAGAAGGCACAGGCACTAATAGCTTGCAGGCCTGGGGAGCTGGAGGGAGGGATGGTGTTTGTTCCGAGGGCAGCGTTCCCGTTCCCGTTGCGTGCAGACTCACCCGGTAGTTGGAATGCGCGCGGTTGTTGGAGAATTTCCCCATCGGCATGTGCTCCGAGTAGCCGGGGGAATACATGCCTGCCGAGGGGCCTGTGGGCACGTGGTGCAGGACAAACCAAAAGCCTGTTTCCTGAGAGAGAAAAGGGACATCTGAGGCTTTGCTGGTTTGCACTAGCCCCAGGAGAGCTCAGCAAAGCCACAAGACACACGCCAGAAGATTCCAGGACAAATCACAGCCATTGACCCGTGTAATGCTCTGCAGCAAAGAGTTTAATGCACATCAACATTGACATTCACACTTCTGATCTTCAGGGTACCTTAGGTTATGTTTTGGCATCAATACTGAAGCATAAGTAAGACTTTCCAAACTTAAAAATCAAATCATTTTTATTTAGCTACCTAAAAAGTTATCATGGAGTCCTACTATAGGTACTCAAGATTTGAAAGCTTTCGGAAGACCACGTTTCTCTGTTTTAGGCTTGGTTTTCTTGTTTTTATATCTTCTCAGGACAATAAGGGCTCCTGATGTGACCAAAAATGCCTGTGGATTTAGCATTAGGGCTGACTGAAATTTCAGAGCACCATTACTGTACTGCAATCAACAATATAGTTGCCAAAGGCTTCTCTGTGACTCCACAGTCACATTTATTTAATTTATTCAGGCTGCACACTGTGAAATTTTGTTAAATCCAGCTCTAGAAACAGCAAGTGACAAGAAGTTTGGAGCAAAAGTAAAACCATTCTTTTTATTGGTGGCACCAGCCACATTAATGTGTGTCTCAATCAAGCAGCTTTAAAAATAGGTTTTATTCCAGTGAGAGCCTCCCTCAGCCTTGCAGGGCTGTCACTGGCCTGAGCTGTTACCAAATAAGAAACTTGTGCACTCACTTCAGATCCAGCAGCTGCACAGTTTATAAGGTTGTTGTGTGGGTTGGCTATCCAGAAGGTGGATACAGCACTGCAGGTCAGGAAAACAAAGAATAACATGAAAATTACACTTTGAGCACACACCAGAGTCACCCGTAAACTCCCCCAGTGCAGGCAGGGCTGATACCTCCCCAGATAAGGGGTCCTGCCCAGGGGCAAGAGGAATGTGTTTTTTCTTTCTCTTCTCATACTTTGTGTCCTCTGTGGTTTGACAGAGAACATGGCCTTATCTTTTAAAACACCACATATTAAATGAGGAATTTCAACTGCAATTCCAAGCCTGCTATGAAGCTGTCAGATGTCAATCATGTTTTATGATAAGGCAAATATGTTGTTGCACAAGTCACAGAAAAGAACTTTGCCCCCACATAAGCCCTTGGGTTCATTAGCGACTCGTTTAATCAAGGAATCCAATGAATTGCCTACTAAGGGCTTTCCAAGTGTACCCCCATATCTGCGTGTTCCAAGAGCTGCTGTGATTGATTAACTTCATTTGCTCCCACCCTCCTGCACATTTGTTTTGGGACAACAGCATTCCATTTGCCTAGTGCACATAAAAGGCTCTTAATTGAAAGATTCCCATCAAGGAGGACAGATCAATCCATCCATCACTGTCCATCCTGTTACATACAGAATTTGTTAACCAACAGGCACATCCAGCACTTGGAGCCAGCAGACTGGCCCCTAAATTTGCTGTGTGAGATTTGTCCTTCTGCAGGATATGAACCTGTGGAACATTTATGTCTATTTTAATCTTGCCATCAGGGGCTTTAGACCAACTGATTTTGCTGATGCATTTCTGTTTGTCTGACTTTATCATGAAAACAGCAAAATTTTTCTATTTTGGGCATGGGACTGGCCTAGAAATAAACTAATTTGGATTATTTATAGACCACTTCCTGCTGTGTAGGCAAGGGCAAGGACAGTGTATTTCCACAGTGACCTGTCTTGCAGCCTAATCCAGTTCTTCAGAGCCACATAGATTGGGCAGGTTACGGTGTCATTTGGCACAATCCTGTTGTTTTAATTCCTAGCAGCAGCTCCCTGCCTGCCTCTCCCAAACTGATGGAGCCACAGCTGGTGCTCATCCCCTGTCTCTGCACTGGGATTAGTGTTGGTGTACTCATGCACTTCCAGGCTGGATGAGCCCAGTGCAAAACAAGCTGAGCTGTTTTTTCTGACCAGATCTTGAATTCTTTTATAAAGGAAGACAGGGCAGATCAAAGTACCATAACACTTTTCCATTAGAAAGCACTCATTCATGCAACAGTCTTCAAAATTATACACAAAATATGTCCCTATGACTATTAAACAAATTATCAGTGGAAAATGAGCACATTGGCTAATTAATCCTTATTTTAAGAATAGGGACATTAGGTGTATTTTATAAGCAAACACAGATGTGAAAAAGAGCATTGCATGAATTCTTCTCTCTCCCTTGCCAAACTAAAAAAGTTAAAAATTCCTTTGTTTGAACTAAACCTCAGCTTGTTCTGAGGACAAAATGGGTGATACTGAAATCTTTTCAAAATCAGCTGCCATTTGAGATGAGCACGAATGTCAGAACATGGCTCATTTTGAACTAAGCAACTTTTTGCTGAGCCATCAGGTTCAAGAGCTCACAAAGCACAAGTCAGGGGCACACACTTTCAAATAATGATTTACAATATTTTAGGTGGGAACCATCTCAATGGACTTTATACAAAAAGTTGAAAGTACACCCTAGGTCTGTAGGCATCTGAATAGCACAAGGATAAAGACCCCAAGGAAACTGCTCTCCCAAATCTGGGGCAAACAGCCCAAACCCCTACAGACAGCTACATAATCACATACACAGAATGCTGTCTGTTATGGCTAAGTCCTGCAAGGAGAAGGAAGAGAAGAGGAAGGCTCCCACTTACCTACAGTCCTGCCTGGGCTTAGGGATGTAGCCCGGGTAAGCTCCCTCTGTGATCAGCTTGCACATCCTGCTGTCGCGGTCGGAGGGGAGCAGAGTGCTGGGTTTCACCAGCAGCCCAAGGCAGTGGTCAAACGTGTTGCGCTCTTCTGGTCCATCCTCCGTAAAAAAACAATGGCCCAGAGCATCATAACCCACCACGTCCTTCACCTGCATGTACAAAACAAAGGTCAGTGATAAGGTTTTATGCTTCAGCCACTGCACAATTAGAACAAACTTCAGTGTGATGGCACATAGGAGCCTCAGTTCCTTTTTGAACTCAGGATCTGTAACCAAAACCAAAAGCAAGATTCCTCTCAGCCCTTAAGAGCTTATACTAAAAGCAATAACTCTAATACTTAATTAGAATTTGTCATCACCTAGGAAATGCTCATTCCATTCTTTTGTTTGCCTGAGAAATCAGAGACTGACTTAGCATGAGGCTGGAAAAAACACAGGGTGTGGGATGAAGAGAGGAATTAGACGTTCAAATCACATCTGGGCTCATTCATTTTCATGTGGAGTTACATGAGCAGCTACACGAAATGCAACTCAAAAATGCAGCTGAGATGAAAAAATATTTTTCCAGGCTATTAGAGGGGCAGAAATTTGTTTTCCAGACAGGCTGGCTTGTTTTAGGCTTAACCTGATCTTTTTCTTCAAGTTGTTGACAGAAGCTTTGCTAGACCCTGAGACAAATCAGCTGGTGTTAATCAATGCTGTTATGGTTTTGGTTTGGATGCTGGTAACATCGGGACACCATTGGTTGGACAGAACAATGCCCCTCACACCACTGGAAGATCTGAGAGCAGGAATGTGAGTTTGAAGCCTAAGGATGGGACAAGATGGGAAGCAACAGCCCTTGGACATGCAGCAAGTGTGTCCAGCAAGTCAGTTGTCAGTGGGTATATCTGGGATATAGAAAATTAATTTCAGGTCTCCATTGACCAGGGGAAGGTCTGGATCTCCTGGGCTCTTTCCCTGATGTTACCATCAGCCACCACTCATCAATCACCTTGGATTCAGGAAACCTTCCTAGCCAAGGTTAACCTGCCACAGAAGGGTTCCTCTAAATGTTTCTGATGAAACAGTAATTGTCAGGGGACAAAGAACAGTATTAACCTGGATAGAAGACCTGTTCATCATGGTGTCACTTAGAGACCAAGTGCATGGGCATTCAAGTGCTTGAATTGCTTTTGTAAACAGGCTTGAGATGTCTTTGTCACCTTCACGCCTCATTCCTGAGGCAAGGAGCACCAATTTCAAATAAAATCCCAGTATTAGTGTTGAAATTATTACAAATATGTTTTCACATGAGAACTAACACTTTGCTTGCCAAATCTATTACTGGCTTACAACCACACAGACTTCTATTATGTAGCATCCATGCTCCAGTGTAAATACTCAAATCTCTGAGCACAAATCATCACAGTAAATTAAACACTGCTAAAATGACCTGGAAAATGGTACATTCCATTAAGCTACCTCACTGAAATTCACTGCTAACTTCCCATGTCTAATAAAATTATAGATTTTGCAAAGTTTAGCCTTCTTTATTTAGATGTAAAATGTATATACTAAATGGTACCCCCTCAGAAGAATGAACTATCCCAGCCTTGTTATGATAAAGGTTTACAGGACAGAACACTTCAAGAGAGTGAGCAACATTCAGAAGAAGGTTTCCAACGTGTAGAAGAAATCTTTTAACCACAGAGATGTCAGAATTCCACAGAAACTGCCACCAAATCCCATTAGCTTTCTCTCACAGGACAGTAACACCAAAAAGACACATAAGCAGTGGTGTTGGGACATCTAGATGATGGAAGCAGTTTCCCTAGAGAAATGTTTGCCACTTTAGCCATTTATCTTTCCAGCTGGCACAACATTGCACCAGGACAGGGACATGGAAACCTGCAGTGACCAGACTCAGCTGGGGCAAAGCAGGGGAGTGCCATCCCAGGGGATCACATCTCCCAGGGCAGTGAGAGAGAACAGGAGCAGGGTGAGACAGGGCCGAGCACTGGCAGAGAGGCTCAGAGACAGCAAACACCTTTTGTCCTCCTAACTCATCCCTGAGAGCCCACAGAACAAGAGAGAGTTACCAGCCAGGAATCTGGTCCCTTAGGCATTTGTCGCCTTCTCTTTGATTAGTTATTTCCCCACAAGCCATCTCTCAGTCACCTCTGACTTTCTCCTGTGCCTGTTTTCATGCACAAGCCCACTGCTGAAATGCTTGCATAGAAAATGAGATGCTTGTTCCAAAATCACTCTTCTAATGTATTTAATTTTTTCTTTGATTAAAACCTTGCTAATAGTCCATAATCTTATATTAACCATAAGCAATTTAGAGCCAGATAATGCCCTTCCTGGCAAAACAATTGCTGTGAAGTATAGCTGGATTAGAAAAAGCAGATACCACTGAAGCTGCTAGATAGCACAAACTCTTATTCCATGAAGTACATACCTCCCCTGGATCCTACCAGACTTTATTGACCCCCATTTAATTTTCTTCCCCAGTGGCTGCTTCTACTTTAACTTGCACACAGGGATCCAATGGAGAGTGGGAATCAGAGCAAAGTTCTATCTCCGGGATTGCAGTGGTGTAACTAGGTGTTTTTTTTGGCCAATATATTGTGGAAAGCATTGGGCAACTATTGCATTTTAAACCAATAATTGTGGTGAGAAACTAATTTCTACAGATTTCTTTCCAGAAAAACCCTCTGTGCCTCTCAGCTAATATGAATTTACATGCAAGTGCAGAATAACCCATCAATGAGGTGAGCTAATGTTGAGACAAATACATCTAACAGACTGTGCAGACCCACAGAAAAATACCTGTCATCAGAAATAACTGGATACTCTTTTCTCCTAGACTTTTCAGAACCTATGAGTATCCCTGACGTGACATGAGAAAAGTGACAGCAAAGCAAGCAGGAGAGCCTGTATGTAAATTACCTGCCTGGTTTAATGACAGTAAAAAACAACTGATGCCCCTCTCCCATTTATTAAACCATTTGCACAGGTACTCTACAACATTCATGCAAGAAGCAGCTCTGAAATCAACAGCTTAATGTTAAGGACATCATTAAGTGCTGTGCTGTGCTGAGGTTTAACAGTCCAGCTAGAATTTTTATGGCTATTTCCAAAGTTTGGTTTGTGCACATCATTAAGGCAAATTTTCCCTCAGCAAAGTACACTTTGGATCTACCTGATCTCAGAGGGAATGATGTTACCTGGTGAAAGACAAAACTCATCTCTGTTTGCATGAATGGTGTTCTAGCATGTAGCAACAGCTGGTGTTGCCCAAGTAAAAAGACAATAGGCAACTGGGAAATGCATATAATAACTACTGTAGTCATCAGAAACCCATGTGGGTGTCTTTGAATATATCTGGGGGAGAAGGAAGAGGAAAGGAAGGAAATTAGAGTCAGAAAGTAGATGAGGAGATTGTGGTAGGATCACCTGATGAATCAAGGCACAGAGTGCTGACTGCAGGTGTGTATCAAAGCCACCTAAGTGATGCAACATTTGGAGCATGTTCTGTGTGATGCAACTGAACAAGCTTGATCAGATTGCTTTAGTTCACTCGGGCTTTCTTTTCAGCCATCAGTAATAATGATGAGGTTAAAAAAAACAAAACAAGTATAGGTAGAGTTTCAAATTCACACATTTTGATAAACTAAAACCAAGAGGGATTATATTGACTAAATAATGTCCTAAATTACAAGATTTCTCTTGGGTGCCTTGTCATGGAGGCAAAGTATGATCATTTAGGGAATTGTGGTTGTTCAATAATAGTAAGAGAATCAAGTCACTTTCATCAGCTGTGTCAGCCTGTCCAAATTTCTCTTTGTCACCTCAGCTGGAAAAGCTTGAGCACGTGGATTCCTATGCCACAGATCCCCTATGGCACAGTTGTTGCCCAGAGAAAGCACAAGAGACAAAACTATTTCCAAATTCTCTGCATGAACCCATCCATCTGACTGATAAGAAAAATGCCAGGCTCTGGGTATTTGGTTTGGCAACAGGGAATGAAGATCTCACATTAGATCCAGAAGCAGCTGCAGCTCGTCAGCAGCT
The DNA here is from genome assembly GCF_031753505.1 of Anomalospiza imberbis. Lineage (NCBI taxonomy): Eukaryota > Metazoa > Chordata > Aves > Passeriformes > Viduidae > Anomalospiza > Anomalospiza imberbis. The sequence continues at coordinate 8,631,476 of NC_089693.1, read as the reverse complement.
GTGCAGCCTCTGTGCAGCCAGAGGATGTGTTGATGGTGCCACTGGTGACAGTCCATCACAGTGTGACAAATGAAACCTGTAATGCTGCCCTGCCACTCTGCACATCAATTGTGTACTAAGCCCCTCTACTGGCAGCTTCAGATTGGGCAAATACCACATGACCCTGAACAACTCATATAATTTATACAGTAAAATGTCTCTTTATTTCAGAAGCCATGTTCATTTGGTAGGTTTTCAAGATCATGTTATAAACTTAGAAGGACAGAGGTCAAACCCAAAACCTCAGATTCATAAATAGCAGATAAAAGCTGCTCTACTTCTGGAACTGCAATTTAAGTGCCCTTTGTTCAACTTCTTTGCATTTTAATTATGCCTGGGACTCTCCCTTCCAACGTTGGCACTTCTAGAGGTATGAACTCCTAATGCACAGTGACCATCCAGGTTACAACTGCCAATTATGTTTCCACTTAAAATTCTGTTATATTTAGCAGCAGTGCTCTTGACAGTACAAATTCTTCTCTTCAGGGCTCAGACATACTTTTTTATTTTGGAATACACTGCCATTTCACTGAATGGGTGAGAGTCCTCTGCCTAGAGAAATCCTGCACCTTTAAGATTTGCTTCTTGAAGATCATCCAGTCCCCCTGGACTCTTCTGCCCTTCAGGACCTGCTTCTCAAGGGACTCTGTCAACCAGGTTCCCAAACAGGCCAAACTCTGCCCTCTGGAATCCAGGGCAGCTGTTCTGCTGACCCCCCTCCTTACTTCTCCATGACTAGAAAACTGCTATAATTTTGTGATCACTATGCCCAAGACAGTCTCTAACCATCACATCACCCACAAGTTCTTTTCTGTTCACAAACAACAGGTCCAGCATCCTTACCCCAAAAATAAAGGCACCCCTAGATCTGGGGAGAATCTGAACATGTTCTTGACATCTCTGGTGTGCTGTAACTTGTCTGGTAACCATCAGTCATTCTAGAGATTTATCCTAAAGGATTTCTTGTTATGGAGTGCAACTCTAGCAAATCACAGCTCTGTGAGTGCTTAATGCTATGACTGGCATTGCAAGCCCAAACCTTTATTACAGGAAAGATGAGGCACACTTAAAGCTTCTGATTATCCTCTTTAAATAGCAGACTCTGTTTCTACAGAAAGATCCAACCAGTCATTAGGGATGGGCTGGTCTGCAGACACTGCAGTACCCAGAAAAATGCTCTGTCCACTCTGAGTCACACACAGCCCCCAGTGCCACACTGGCAGGTTGAGATACTCCTTGTATATCCAGGGTGGGAAGAGTCAGGCATTGGCTTTAACAATAAAACACATCATTCTGCAACAATTAAGGTGTATTCATGCTAAGAGGAATTTTTTTTCCTGCTATCTTCATCTCTAAGGCAGACACTGGAACTTCTTACCAGTAAACCATTGGAACCATGGACTGTGACGCAGCGGGAGAAGGTGTTGTGGATGGAGGTGTCCTTCACATACGTTGGAGGGTTGTAGCCTCCTTTCTCATCCACATCTCCAGCCATATGGAAATGAATTGGGTAATGCCCCATCGTCTGCTGACCCATGTATTTCAGTTCCAGACCTTCAATGTGGGTAGCCTTAAAATCAAGACCAATCTGGAGAACAAAAGAACAAAAGTCTGTTGAGGGCAAGGAGAGGGAACACAGGCATAGAAAGGACTGCATTGCTGAAGGATTTACTGTGCAGAGGGGTGTGTGTGACGGCAGGGTGAGAGAGAGAGGGCCATGGTGGCTAAGGAGACCAGAGCTGCTCTTTGATTTCCCCATTGCTGTCACAGACACATTTAACTTAATTGTAGAAGGAAAGCAATATATATTTATCATTTTCCATGGGTTTCAGCCAGCTGGGTTCAAAATGAACTTCCTGGGCTAAACACCACCAAAATCTAGGGAAAACTTGGACTGGGATGTGGTAACTTTATCTCAGGTGTATTGATCACCAGCCTCAATGTCTGCAGGGGCATGACGTGCACTTCAAAGCTAAAGGACAGGCAGCAGCTGGGTGGATCTGCTGTACTGTGGGGAGAGGTTGTTTGCTCAATGGCTGATGAGGAATTTTTCCCTTCCTGCATCTTGGCTTCCTTGCTATGTGAAAGTGTGGCTGGAAGGAGGAAAGGACAAGCAAAGGGCTCCAGCCTCACCTTGATGTGCCCCCCAAAGGTGTCGAAATCAAAGAAGGAGCACAGCTTGCTGCTGTACTCGTAGCACTGCTGCTCCATCTCACCCATCACCACGACGTTGCGGGTCAGCAGCCCCACTTCTGCCCGCATGTCGACGCCGTCGACGACCTCGCCCATGTGCAGGTATGTGGCTTTCCCTAAAGGAACCAGATCCAGTTTCAGGGTTACTCTGCCAGTGCTGCTGGCTTCCCGTGGGCTTCCTGTGGTGAGGTTGGCGTGCTAATGGAAGGAGCAACCGAGTCAGCACAAACTGTTGGCTGACACCTCAAAGGAGGGAAGGCTGGAGCACAGGTGACACCCAAGGTCTTGGTGAGATATTTGCAATGGAGGAAGGGGGATTTTTAGTCTAAGGTTGCTTCATTTATCCAGGGAGTTAAACCAAGGAGTTTCGTCTGTTAGACAAAACACATTTCCTACCTTGAAAAGGAGATGCGTACTTTGGATTACAAGCGGCTGTGTATGAACACCCAATGCAAAAAAACCCTGATGATGCAGCTACTGAAAAGTCTAAATCACCAAGGTTAGCACAGTATTTCCCATAAATACAAGGAGCTGCTCAGACCCCACAGCACTACTCTTGGGCAAGCATCAGCCAGATCCTGCTAACACCATGGCTGTTGATGCAATAAGGAGCAGAGTGGGCAGAAAGCCTCATAGGAATTGAGGCTTGGGACAATCACAGCCCCTCACCAAGTCTGTGGGCTGTAAAACCTCTGACTTCCTGGCCTCCCAAACCTCTCCATTTTAGATCTACCCTCACATCTCCAACTTGCTCCCAAGGCTTCCTCCTGCCCTCGTGCAGTTGGAGTCAATAGGATATTCCATTTACCCCATGCCACACCTCTCTTTGCCAAGCCAAGTTCCTCATAATATCTTCCACACACACCCTCCTCCAAGGAGGGGTTAAAAGCACAGAAAACTTTCCCTGGTCTGACCAGAAAGGGGGGAAGTCCAGGCAGTGGGGATGTCTAGAAAGCAAAGTATCTCTTTGTTGTAATTTCATTCAAACATATTCCTACTACCTCCTTCCTTCCGCAGGTTTTTGCAGAGAAAAGTCAGTTGGGAAAAGGTTCCTCTTACTGACTCCATTCTGTATTATTCCAGTAAAAATAAGTAATAAACTCTTTAAGTAAACACTGGACTTTAAGGAATGCTACACTTGCATGTATTTGATTTCCATTGAATCGTTCAAATCCTTAATTAGAAACAAATGGCAAGCTGGAGCCTGGCTATTGCTGCAAAGCACTTTATGCTTAAGCAGAAGTGCCAAATCAAGGGGAGGATTTTGAACACTGAAAGAATATTATTTTTAACCAAAACATGATGTTATGAGTGTATAAAAAAGATAAGCAAACACCATTCACTCCATCTTCTCCTGAAGCTGGAAGCAGTTTGATGGCAGTACAGGGGTTTGGGAAGGGTGAGTGCTCTGCCCTGCTGTCCCGCTGCTGCACTGTGGGACAGGGCTCACACCACAACATGTGCCTTCTGCCTGTGCACCCCTGCCTTCAAAATCATCTGATCTTGTGAAAAACACTCTCTGTCAACAGGAGGAGTGGTGATGGCCAAAGAGCTGCATGCTCATCTCAGAAATGAAGGGCTGCAAGGGACCCTGGATTTGCACCTCACTCACTTTTTCAATCCCCTCCCTAGAAAGTCCTGGACTTCCCCATGCCCCTGTTGTTGCCCTGCAACCAGTAAGCCTCATCAGGTGTGTGGCCAAAACCAGACTCAACCCATCCAAAAATCAGCAGCTTTGCTTCCCTTATTCATGTACATGAAAAAAGCCACTGCAGTGAGTACCCTCCACATGAGGATATCCCATGCTGGAGCCTTGGGTGAGTCTGCAAAGAAGCACAGTTTCTCCTTATGGAACCTTTTTTAAGCTGTTATTTTTCAGTTTTCCCCAGAGCTGACCTCTCCTTGATTTACTGAAATTCAGGAAGGATTTTAGATAATCATAAGAACATACTATTTGAAGCCACATCTCCAGGATTTGTGGCAGTGAAATTAGATAGGCAGTTTTGTTATTCCTGCGCTGAGCTCTAGAATAATAAATGTCATGCTTGCATGTATTTAATTTAATTTAACACCAGTCCAGACATGCAAAACAGGGTAAGCACTGACAGGAATGTTAAATACGGACTAACCAGTTTCTAAATATAACTTCTTGGGTGCATGTTTTTCACTCTATGCTTTTGCTGATTTGACATGTTTGGAGATAAAAGGAGAGACAGAAAGCAATCCCCTTCCAAAGTAAAAGCGGATTTTGAATAATAGCTCCTTTAACAGAGTTTTGAAAAACAAACCACTTCTCAAGGCAAGCTCCTTGAAATTCAAGCTCCCTGCAGCAAAGGGGCTGAAGGAAGCTTTTGGGAGACAGGGGTTGGCATAGGAGCCCTTGTGTGCTGTAAATGACTGCTGGGAACCAGCACTACAGCATCGGGCACTTCCCATGGGACCTGGAGCACTGTGAGGGGCATTTACAGACACGTGGCACTGCCAGGGAGCTGCCTGGGGCATGTTTGGTGGTGGGCAGGAAAAAAGCCACAGAAGAATCTGCTCTGTGGTGAGTTCAGGGAGTTCACACGAGGATGGCAGCGTCTCACTCCGCAGAGCTACAAGTTTGAAGTTTGGCTGCTGCTCACAGCTGGCACATGGAGCCTTCCCAGAGACCAGCCAGGATATCTGAGACCCTGAGCACTGACCATGGGCAAACCCCAGCCAGGGGTTTGCAAATGGCCACAGAAGTGGTTTGATACTAAAAAGGCAACCCTGTGCTTTGAAAGTGGGAGGAATGTGTTGCTGCTTCAGCATCAAAGGCAGTGCTGAGATTTCCCAACCACTAACAAGCCCTGAGGCCACTGATTCACCTTCTCCTCCTTTGGGTGAGGGTTGGCTCTATCCTCATGGATAGAGACTGCCCTGCCAGCCTTGTACCATATTGTAATCTAAACCAAACACAGCCTTGCAGTGACACGGATCACATCTCCCCACAACAGACCCATAGGAAAAGCTCCCTGGCTTTGGTGCTGCACGTGTCACAGCAGTGCCTCCAGTTAGCACAAAGTAAACTTACAGGGGAAACTTCCTTAATATGTGGGCTTGCCTGGTGGAAGTCTTGATTCAGCAAAATACGAGCTTATTCATTAGATATTTCCATGCTTATTACTCAAGGCGGTGACTATTGAAGTCAGTTGTTGGTAAGGACAAGGTAATTATTAAAAGGAAATATAGATTAAAATAAACATAAATGATCTACTCATCAAGGGCATGCTTATGTCAACAAAGCAATTCAAAGCAGAGTTTCTCCAAATAGTACAAAGGAAAACCTGCCACTTGTGAACCCAGCCATAAAACTTGGGCCTTATCAAACCTGGAAAGGGTGGGATTTTAAAACTATTTCAACTGCTGCAAATGTGGAAGAGTGCTCAGATCTGGTGAGTTAGATCTCTCAGAAAACCCTCCCAGGTACACTCATGCATTCCTAAATCCCTTGGTTCTAAATGGCCCAAACTGCTAAATCTCCCTTTGAGAAGTGAATCCAGCAATTGAAGGTCTGGATTTGGTGAAGATAAAGAAATGCTGAGATTCTCCTGGAGTATTTTTTTTTTTTCTCTAAAGTGTCTTTTCTTCTCCTTTGAGCTCTCTTGGGATAATACCCAGTATTTCATGGTCTTTTGATGTTTCCTAACCAAGCTTTTAAGGGAATTGCTAAACACAATTTGTCCAACCCACACCATCCAATGACAGTGAATCCTTCATGGCAACTTTAAAGTCAGTTCAACTCATTGCAGATGCCAGCCCAGATCTGACAGATTTACCATTTTTGCCAAGTACTTGTCATCACTGGTGGCAATGCCCCTATTGCTTATATTTAATAACAAACAAATGTTCACACTGGCATCTTTCAAATCCTTATTATTCTGAATTACCTTGCTGGGGTTTGCTGTTGCATCCCTAAGCCACAGGCCTGTAACTCAGCATGGTTTGGGTGAGCTGGCTGGCTTCTTGAGTCACACAGTGCAACCTGATGTCCTAATCAACAAATATTCCTCCAATTCATAACTTTTACATGGAAAATTAAGTTTTCAGCAAATAGAAATCCATCAATCAGGTACAAACTCTACCCTCATGAACTTGTATGTAAACCTGAATGAGATTCTGTCAGCTCAGCTCCCAGGCAATGCCCCAAGGCAGAAGGAGCTCTGAAAGGCTGGTAGAAAGGACTTGCCCTGCCCTCAAGCACCAGGGTTGCCTTAAAAAAAGAGCTTTTGGCATATTCCATCCAAAATGATGCCAACTTCTAAACAGAACACTCTAAATCACTAAAAACATCTGAATTTTGATAGTGGAGTAAATTCTCACATCCTTACAGCACCAGATGAATGCTGACACAGGCTGTGAATTTGTGAGACAACTGCATATTTATACTTTTAATTCAAAGTTCTCTGCATGAACAAGATCACAGTAAACTCCTTATCTCTCTAATATTTGCAACCCAATAAGCAGGATTTAAGAGATGTATGCTTGAATTCATAGGTTCACCAGTATGTGGGATAATTGGAGTAATTATGCCAGGCATGAATCGTTTTTTCATCCTTTATCAAGAGCATATAGGAGCACAAAAGAGCACTTCATCATTTCTGTAACATGGTGAAGCTTATCAGCATTAGTAGAAACTTCATACAGAGCAACCAAGATGAAGATAAGACTTGTTTCCCAGAGAAACTAGACAAAATACTTGATCTTTCCTACTATCCAGTTCTATCATAACAACACAACCCTTCCTTCCTTCCTCCCTCCCTCCTCCCTCCCTTTGCCCTGCACTGTTGTTCCTCCCCAAACCTTGTGAAGCTGGAAGATCAAACAGTTTTAATCTGTTCCCACAGTGCAAATAATCTAGGCACAAAAAATTACAAGCAAAAAAAAAAAAAAAAGAGTTAACAAAGAAAGCAAGTGGAAGGAAAAGTTCCATTTAAGTGAGAGACCATTTGACTGGGAGCAGGACCTGCAGATCTGGGTCCTCATGCAAACCACACTTACCCATGGGAGCCACAGTGTGTACATTAGGGCAGTTATTCCAGTAAAAAGTGCAAAAGACCAGACCCTGTATGTCCTCCTTCACTTTCTACACTGAGATTTGCAGATGTCCATAGTTAAATAACTAAATCCTCCTAGAACCTGATGGCAATTGAGTATTAACTCCCTTAAGTTCTTTTGAAAAGCTCTAATCAATCCATTTCTAGCCAGTAAAGAAAGTATGAGTTTCAGCAGGAAGTATCAAATATAAATAGGACATGAGCTAACTAATGAGTTTGACTTTTTTGGCACAATATGCTAAACCATGTCTATTAAAATACTATTAAATTATGAGAGCATAAATTATACTAAGCCTTGGTATGCCAAGTGGCTGCCACACCAAACTGGCTGTCCACAAAGCAGAGGTTTTCTGCCTTTTTTATAACAAAGAGACTCTTAAGCAGTTCAGATCTGACATTTAGGTTTCATTTTAAAAATAAATAGAAAGGAAAAAAAAAGATTAAAAGGGAAATAAATCATCATGGGTAGGAATGGTTTTATCATTTGTCTTTCAAAGGGCAAACTTTTGGATTTCTCAGATGCTAAACTAAAGCTCTTAGGAAAATTAAGCCTTTCCACTTATTACAAATGACATCTCTCTGAGATCCTGTGTATAAATGTATGTGTGGAAGGCTTTTCTCAGAAGGAGCAAAGCAATCTTGCCTACCTTCCTAGCAAAAGGCATTTATGATTAATGTTCTTCTACACCCAGTTACAAGCCTGGCCCAGGCACACAAGGCCAGGCTGTGCCAGGGCTGCTCACCTGTGCTAAGACCAGGGGCCATTAGTGATCCTTATTCTGGCTAATTACATGTCATGGCACAGGGCAGTGGATGAAGTTACACCATGGCCAGGCACAGAGCAGCTCAGGGACCTCCTGGCCCCTAAAGGCAGGGGACATTTCAGCCTTGCCAGGTTTTATTTCATCTAGACTGAACTTAGATTCAGGCAGATTATTTTGTTTTCTAGTGCGAATCTGTTTTTGTTACAAGAAAGTTGGAAGTGATTTTTATAATTGGACTAAATTTTGTCTTGATTTATAAATCAGTGAAATCCCATTGACGTCAATAGAGTTGCCTGGATATAAGAGAGGAGAGACTTTGGCCCTGGTATTCATGTCATTTGTGGTAATAAAAGGAATGTCCTAATTCTCCTAAAGAGAAATTGGAGACCAAGAGCACAATTGCTTTAACAAGTGTTTCCACTGCTTCTTCACTTGAAATTCACATGAACTTTTTTGTTGTTTTTAACCCATTATTTGTTTCCTTAAACTAACCTAGCTGTCACTGCTGCAGAAGATGAATGTAAATACATGAATTCCACAGATCCATCAGATTATGGGAAGCCCAAGACTCCTACACCATCTTCATTTTTACTGGTGATCTTCCAAGACCATCTTCATGATGTGACTTGTATCATACCAGTCTGAATCCAACAGCTCAAAAGTTGCTCAAGAAAAATATTCAGCTTGGAAATGCATCTTCTTTGAAAGCACTAGACATTTGAAGTCATAAGACTATGATACATCCAGACTGTAAATAACATTTTTCTTGGCCTAGTGCACATCTCCAGCAATGAATGGCCAAAGCTCTGTGGGGAGGCAACTGCCAAAGGAAGTGTATTGGTAGCTTCCAGAAGAAGTTGCATCAAAGATAATGTTGAAGTGGCTCATTTCAGAGAACCAAGTGAACTCCCTGGTGCATTGGATGTTCCAAGTGCCCTCTTGGTTTCTCAGAAAGGTCTTACTGTAAATGCAGACAAGACCTCTGCCTAGAGCAACAGCCAGCGTGCAAGCAAAGATAAAATCACATACATGATTTACCACCAGGCAGATGCTGCCTCTGAAAGACAGCCTCATCTACTACAGACTTTTACACTGTAAAATAATGTTTGCTTTTGTAAATTATAGAAGCAAAATAATCCTCATCTATTCAGATAAGGGGCAGTTCATGTGCTATTTCCATGCTCTACTTATCAGTGTGCCAAAACAAGGTTCTAGAAGGGAAAGACAACTTCACAGACTCAAGTGAAGATTAAATCTCCCTCTCTGGATTTCAGTTTTATGCTCATGCTGATAATAGTCTGTCTTCATCATGGTTATGCTTCTTAATTGGATTCCATTTCCAGAGGCCATTCTACAATCATTGGACTACAAAATCTATTCATCGAAAGCAATTTGTTTTGCATTTGAGCTGGTCACCTACAAGAGAAAAATGCTGGGGCTCTACAAAGGCTCCCACTCCTTCTCAGGCTGGCTCTGGCAGCACCCTGCCATTCCATCTCCCCAGTGCAGAGGCTCAGGACAACTCACTGGCTGCCAGAACTGTTTGGTTAATACATCACCTCTAAGCAATACTCTCTGGATACACTGTAAATAGGAAACAGTAGCTTCAGTAGTACAAAACAATATTTCTAAAATGTAAGATTACAGTTCTTGTTAAATTAATCTTAGGAAAGCAGCCAGTTGGAAATTACTTCATAGCCTTACAGTGTCTCACAGTCTGCTCCTGCCCTCTTCCCATCATCTGTGCTCATCTGCTTTCTAGGAAGCGGTATTTCAAATGCAGTTATTGCAAATCTCAAATATATAACCTGTATCTGTTCCTCCTAAGTAAATTCACCCACTCAATACCGTGCTTGGGAACAAAAATGGAGTCAGCTATGAAAAGAGAAGGCAGAAAGGAACCAAAATCAAGTTAGATTGTTTGCAAGCATGAAAGTTATGTATCCCAAAAGCATCTAACAACCAGACATCAAATTCAGGTGTCTTTCAACATTTTTCAGTCCTTCTTGGAGTCATCTCAGGGCAAATGACAGAATTTGTGAACTGCAACGCCAGAGTGATAAGATGAAGCACCTCACCTGCTACCTTGACCTGGGTGGGTCTGCAGGTTCTGCAGGGCAGCACTTGGAACTCTTCTGCCTGGTACATGGAGTAGTCAGTGCTCGCCACCACCAGCCTGTCCCCAGGTCTCCATGAGCTCACATCATCCACCAGATTCAGGATCGTGCTGTTCACGTTGGTGTCAACGGTTACTGTGAGCTTTGGTTTCACTGAAAACCCAAAATGCAAGGGTGGGGAATTCAGTCAATCTTATCAGAAAAAGCTTGCTCCTTCTTTTTTCTCCCCCCCCCCCCCCCCCCCAACCTTGGAGTGCCACCAATAATTATTATTTTTTTCATGTTAAAAAGAAAAAAAAGTTAACTCCTTCAAACATATTTTTTACTGGCTTTGGCTCGGCAAGCAAGAAAACAGGAAAGTATTTTTCTTTAGTTGCAGGCAGGTGGATTTTCCACTAACCCCAGGATAAATTTAAATGTAGCTCTTAGTGGCTCATTCTCACCACACCCACTTAGCACCAGCTCTTGTGGGCGTTGGGTGCTGTTGTTTACAGCAGCCACGGGGTCGTTAACCTAATGATGGTTTTTTCCGGCAAAACACCAGTCTGCCACACTTCGTTTCCTGCCAGCACCAAAAATCCTAATGACCTGTCTAATGACCAGGGTAAGGACAGCGGTGTTGGAATGATTAACTACAAAATAACAGTTTCAAACCCTGTTGTCTTCACACGTTCTGATTGACTAATCCTACATCATCCCAAAATGTTTTTGCAAAAGACAAAGAATTTACAGGAAAGAACTTGCCAAATATTTCTCACAGCTTTGCTGGGTATTTGGAAAACCACCCTGCTTCTTCTGTTGGTGCTCAGGAATTTTCCCTGAGATAAATCTTCAGCCGTTCTATCTGAGTTCATGTCCATAGCCCAGCCCAAATCTTTAACTTGGAAAAATTACAGAAGTTGATCTGACACCAAGAAGGAGCCAGGCATGAGAGGACAGGATTTCTGCTGTTGTGTGTTCTGGCTCTCACTGATGGGGCACATACCAGATTTGCCACACAGGAACCTCACTCTGTAGTTGCGGCAGCCCTCGCCTGTCTGGTCCTTGCCGTGGCACAGAAATTGGTAATCGTGGCCGCCCTTGTAGAAAACCTCAGTGCTTAAATCCGCTCCATCAAGCGTCATTGCCTGGAACGAGGATGGAAATACAACTCAGGTGCTGCTGTGAGGTGAAGGGATTTCACCAAAACATCTGAGCCATCAGAAGAGGCCTTGCTTTGTTTTGGGTGATGGCACAACCACTGCCTAGCAAACCCCTGTGACTGTGCTCTCCAGCCAGCATTTCCAGCTGCGGCTCACACACAGCTACTGCTTAGGTGCACGCCTTTTCCTGTGTCTGTGCTGAGACCATGGGCTGTTTTGGGAGGAGTTTGTGAGCTTCACAAACAGCTGCCTCGGTGCCCTAGATTTTCTCTTGCCATTGGTTTGAGGGCAGATGGAAACGTTGAACACAGATGCTTGCACCCAGATTAACTCATGGCTTCAAGCCTCTGCACTGCACTCATTCCATTGCTTGTGGCTAGGCTCTGTCTGAACCTTGCAGAAGAAAGGGGCTAGGGGTTTTATTTCTCCATTGCATGGATCAGTCTGTCAAAAAAACCCCAAGTGTACTGCAACACTGCTGCCTGTTCCAAAAGAAACAAGGAGAAAGTGGCCTTCTCTCACAGGCAAGTACCAGCCTGTAGAGCTGCCTTGAGAAAAAAGGCTGTATCATGCCAAGAAGCAGTGAGATATGTAACCTTTCTGGTGTTCCTGCTGGGGCAACATCTCAGGCTCATGTCAAATTTCACATTCTGTCTCTAGAGCTTGCATTTCTCTCAACCCTTTCACAAAAGTGTGGTGCATTGCATCGGGCAATCCAAATACCATGTGCATTTTGGCAAGGCACCAGGAGAAAAGCCATCTTTCAATGAAGGGTCTGATCCTGATTCTCTCACTCATGCAGGCTTTCCTTATTGATGAATCCACCCTGCTGCCGTGTGTGGGATTAGCACTGTCAGCTGGAGGAATGTGCCTCTGGCTGTGCTGTTCTGCTGTTATTATCATCATATCTTCAATTTTCTCCCATGTTCCAGAGCTGGGGCAGGCCAGCTGCTATAAATCAGTGTAGCTTTATAAAAGCAATGAGCAGCACCAGGTTACACTACCTAAGGATTTGCCCTAAAATCTGCAGGATAAACTGAAAAATGTCTCACTTTTAATATACATGGGGAAAAAAAATGTAGCTCATTTCACAGAAAAAGGAAATAAAAAGGTTTGTTTCTAGAGCAGAAGAATGTCTTTCTTCCTTCTGTTTTAACACACATTCTAGAAGGGGATGTATTGATGTATTGTAAGAAACATCAGGCCCCTGTTATGAACTAAGTTGTCACTTCTAATATATGTATATAGAAGCAGAAATGAATGTGAATTTGGTAAGACCAGGCAGAAAATTATAGGGCAGTTTTTTCCTTTCTGTTCAAGAGAGATTCTTTATAACATCTAGCCCTGGAAACTTTCACTCATACAGTCAGCATTCCCATTTATTCAATAGCCACATTCTTGTGAATAACTCCACTGGCTCAGAGCACACAGAAACCCGAGGCTCAGCCTCACACAGATGTGAAGGATTGTATTGCCTTTTTCCAGCCAGTGCTTCTGCTACAGTATTTTTACCAGGTAGACATAAAAAGTATATGGTGAACATATACAAAAGAAATACCCTCATTTTTTTCTGGGGTTTTTTTTTTGGTCCTTAAAGAGGTTTTTTGCAGTGTCAGAAAAGGTATGTGAGTGCTCCTCAGCATGCTGGCCTGATGGCATAATTATAATGCTTAGCTCCAAACAGAATTCAAATTTCCACAGATAATTGATTCCAAGAAATGGCTGAAAGCTCACCAATATTTTTTGACAACCTGCTACAGCTGGTAGTTGCCCTATCTTGTTACATTTTTTAATTAATTTTTTAGGTAGGGTCTCTTCCAGGACCATTTAAAACCTTTGAAATTTTCATGTGCTTGCTCCTTTTAATCTTCCAGCAGGGAACCACATATTTTACGATAGCATCCATGCTGTCCATGACCCATCTGTACACCTTTTCATGCCAGGAGCCAGAATTTACTGAAAGGAGCTCAATTCTATCAAATCTGCCCCAGAACAATATGAAACTGTAGAAAAGATCTTGTTGGTTATGTATTAGAGTGGTAAAATAATTGGTGTATTTTATTTAGAAACAAAAATTACTGACAAGCACAATTATTTTGGGGGTTCAGTGTCAGTCCAAAGAAGACTTGCCCCTCTAAAGCAAGTGGTAAGCCTACCTGGATGTCAACGGGCTGCCTGCAGATTTTGTCAGGATGAGCAGCTTTGAAGTCAGACAGCTTCTCCATGTCCTTAGATCTTGCTTTGTCAGGCTTCTCAAACCACTCTGTCCATTCTACATCTGGAGACAAGTGCAAACAAGTACAGCCATTTGAAAGTCAAGCTTAATGAGCACAGCAAAAATGCACAATGCATGATATGATCTCGGGTATCATTCACAAGTTTCTTCACTGATGATCTGATTCATGCCTCTTCCTGCCAGTCTGTCAGCCACTTTTAATGATGCTGTGAAGTGCAACCAGCCAAGGGAGAGCAGAGTTATTAAAAGCTTCATAATTGGCATGTGCACTGCAAGCATTATTAATAGATTCAGATTTGGGATCTGTGTCTGCCTTAGCTGCCTTCTCTGATCTTCAGATCAAGTTGCACCAGCTACTCTGTGTTGTCTGAGACATGGACACAATGACTGTGCAGTGAAAAGAAGAGGTTGTGTGTGATCTCTGAGACCACAGGAGATGGAATTTCATACCCAGTGCAGAAAAGGAAAAAGGATCCCAGTTATTCAGAGGGTCCTACAGACAACTGGGGAAAGAATCTGTGAGTGTTCATTAACTGGTTTAGAGACGACATAAATAGCAGTTAGCAAGTCCACTCTTCCCAAATGGAAAAGGATTGCAGGAAAGAAGATGATTCACTCTATTTGTCAGCTGTCTAGCACCAAGTGAAATAGCCCACAGACCCCTCACCTTGAACCCACTCGCTCGTTGAAGAGACGTTAAAATGTTCTCCATTCTCAGCTTTGAATAGTTTGAATACTTTGGCCACAGCTGACCCTTTGTGACCTGTTAAAAAACCCAAAACATTGGAAAAATCATTGAAAACAATTGGAAAAATCATGGAATGCAATTTATAAGAGTAAGAACTGAAAATAATTGTCTCTGTGAGTATTTGCACACTTTGACTATATTATTCAAAATTAGCCCTGCACAACTTCCAGAAAAATTTACTAATCTTGCAATGAGGCTTCAGACACTTTTGCATGGATAATGAGGAAGAAAAACTTTCAAAAATCAAGAAAGGATAAAGCCCAGAATTACTTGTCATATATTGCTAATTTTATTTAATGTTGTAGCAAGCTGTGTTATTCATGTCATGAGAAGACAGAGACTCAACAGTGTTCAGCTTGCCAGAAAATGGCTTCACAGGAAGACATGAGGGTACTAATTCAGGATACACTGACTAAATTTTCAGCTGGTGTGAACTGGGTCTGTTCCACAGATTTGTGTCTTAAGAGAGGCAGTGTCTGAGCTCAGTGAAGTTTCATGGATTTACACTGGTGCAGGATCTCACCTTTTATCTAAAGGTTTGGCCAGCCTAAACTATCCCTCACTCAGCTGCTTCAGATGCATTAGTGGGAAGAAGCAATATATAAGGAGAGCATTCCATTAAATATGTCAAACCAGCAATTGCTTATGGCTTCAATGTAATGCAGTGGGAAGTAAAAACACCATTGAACAAATTAATCTCAGCTATAACTCCAGTAACTTTCAGAAATCATGTCAAGACAGCATTTTGTGCATTAAATACCTTGATATTCAATGTGGTCTTCGACAGAAGAGGAGGGATTTCCTTTAATGGTAATAAAACTCCATGGGTGTCTGGAAAATGAAAGTGAGAAATGATCAAGTAATGTCAAGTATGAGATACATATTTCTTATAGCCTAATGTTCCTAAATTTCTCAGAGGCATCACATCCAAAACAGTCTCATTAGTGTCACAGGCAGTGTAGTTAAAATTAATATTATCTTAACACTCTATATTTCTTCAGTAAATGTATCAGAAGAGAAGCAAATTTGAAGACAAATCCCCACTTAAAACATGCCTGTAACAAGTGTGTGTTTTTTAAATGAATGTTTGAAGAAACTTGTGTATGACAGACCTAAGAGACACTGGCAACTCCTTGGGAAACCTGAAAATAAATCTGGTGTGTGTGTGTGTATGTGTGTACATGTGCATACACTGAAGAATATGAAAAGAAACCACCTCTGCTTAAATAAATTTAGCTCATGCTGAAACCTTGTATATGACAATTGTCTTTGGAATGACCCATGAGAATTTCTAATAGACAGACTGGCCGGCAAATGATAGTCTCTGATAGCCTTAGATAGTCTCTGCTTATCTAGTTTCCTTCTTTGAACATTGAACAAGGATGAAGGTTTACGGCCCTGAATTGTCTATTTAAATCTGATCCCATGTCAGAATTCAGTTCATTGCCATCTGATGGTTATTGATCAAGTAGGTTCAATAGCTGTCAGCCACCTTGGAGGATGACCACATGGATGAGAAAGCAATGGAGGCAGGGACTGAAGTGCCTCCCAACCTTGGGGGTGAACCCAATTAGTAGGGGTGAGGAGGGATTTTTATCTTCAAAGTAGAAGCAGTTCAAGTATATCTGCTCTTAATGAGTAAGAGAATAAAAAATATGCTTTTAGGTGGTAGGGAGACTGTCCTGAATTACCAAAAGCTCCCGTGGATTAGGTCATGTCTCTATAGTTATAAATATCTGGTCATTTCAATTGCATCAAGAGTCTTGCAGGTCACCTTACATTGGTGCAAGTGAAGTTCCAAACCACTCTGGTTTGGAACTCCGGAATAAAACACATACAGACATACAGAGAGCCACTAAAACACACCCAAATCACGAGTGTGCCACGAGCTGGGGTTTGCTGGGATTTGTTGCTCTGGGGGCAGCAGGGGCAGGCTCAGGGTGAGCGCTGGTGCAGCCCATGCTGTGCCATGGCCCCGGTGGACACGGCTGCTCCAGGGGACACTGTCCCAGCAGCGTGTCCTCAGCCCCAGCCCTGGCCAGGCTCCGTGGGAGCTGCCAGCACCACTGCCTCGGGAGCCTGCCAGCGAGCCAGATGCTCCTGCCGGAAAATTTGCCTGCATGCCAATTGCCAAAGGCACTGACGGGCTGTGATCTCCATCCAGGGAGAGGAGGGGGTTGGGAGCAGGAAGGACACTTTATCACTCAGAAGTCAAGATAGATTTTTTCTGGTTTTGTTATTATTATTATTATTATTATTATTATTATTATTATTATTATTATTATTATTTTGGTAAACCAAATTTGAAACAAATGACAAAAATTATGATGCCTTAAAAACAATCTCAAAAAAAAATCTAAAGAATAAGGAGTTATTCACTTCTGCAACTCAAGGTTTGGCCCCACTTCATGTGTTAAAATACTTGTTTCTCCCAGTTATTTTACCACTAAAAATAGTTTTAAAGTTGTTCAACCCTGACACATAAGGACACATGCAATCTGTTTGGGCTATATGAAATGAAGCCACCAGGAAGACCAGAGCCAAGCAGGAGATATTTCTGTGTGATTCCAAAGAGAATAACTATGTCATCAAGTGCAAAAAGGCTTTCTTTTCATTTATTAGTAAAAGGGGGGAAAATGGCTCACACTGAAAGAGTAAACACACTTTTCATAAGGAAAACAATAGGAGAGGAATGCAAGATTTTCCTTTCATTCCTAATGTTCTGGACTCAGCAAATAGGCAATTAAAAGAGATTCCAGGAGCACAGAAACATTTCTGAATAAATCAGCATTGTGCATCAGCTCTGCTACAGCAAGGGGGAGTTGCACAACTTTACAATCTGGTTGAATACTGAACAAGTGGAGATGGATAGGAATTTGCCCATTAACCCCCACCAGCACCCCCACCAGAAACCAACACAATCTACGACTGAATTACACTCTTATTCTCTCAGGGATGCCCATGGCCAGCCCCAGCCATCATCAGGAGCTGAGAAGATTTGACAGCCAGGATTCAGCAGGACCAGCCAGCAAACCCCAGTGCTGGGCAGTGAGTGGTGACAGGCGTGTTAGAAAGAAAAATCCATCTGCTCTCCTCAGTCAGAGCCTGCCATGGCCACAGAGGGTAAAATGTGTACACATGTGTCATTTTCTCATTCTGAACAATTTTTTCTGAGATACTAAAAAAAAAAAAAAATCCAAAAGCACCTGTCAAGTGCATACATCCTTATTCACAGTTATAGATGTATCTGAAATGTAAACCACTGTATCTAAATCTTGTTACACTGAAGTGGAAGTTCAATTTGCTTTAGAGGAAAAGCTTGGATACACCTAAAGCTGCCTGTGTTCCACTGCGCCATCAAACTGCCTTTCTAAGTCTGGCCCCAGCTGCCACCCAGACAATGTGGTTTTGAGAATTGATGAACTTAAATTCTGAGAACACTCCTAAAAATATGTTATTTTAAATAATGCACCAGATATTTTTACACACACCAGCATGCTGGTGGAAGACAGTGTTCACCAATTACTACTTCATTATTTATCCACATGTCTCTATAACTCATGGCATGCAATTTTGTGGCATTTCAGATAACAGCATGGCAAGAATTAGCCTTTTGACCACAAATAATAGCAACACTGAAAGTCACGCTTGCATGGATGAATTTCTGCAGTATTTCCATTATAAACATTGATGGCAAAATGATGAGAAGCTCACATTGAAACACCACAGCAGCCTAAAAAAAATCAAGTGCAATTTACTTTTATAAACATATGCAAAAACCATCAATTCCTTCCTGTATCATCACTGGGGAAAAAAGTATCATGTTTAAAATCACATTCTGTTTCCCTAATTCCATCATTTGAAAAAACATCCAGCAGGCTACTGGGCTCTAATATGGGGTTTAAATTTGAGGTCAAGAATTACAGTGATGGAGACAGCCTGGTTTTGGAGACCATTTCTGCCCTCCTTGTTGATTCTTTGAAATGTGTTGTCTGGTGCTCAGGAACCCCTGTAACTTTTGACACAACCTCTTCATCAACCACCCCAGATCTTGCTCCATCTGTGTGTGCCCAGCTGACAGATGTCTCTTTCCACAAACTACTGTATTGAAACACTTCTCCATACAAGGCAGATTTTGTGTGTGTGTGTGTGTGTGTTCGGCAGACATCCTCTTAGTGCCTCATAAAAAAAAGCCTACATAAATTCAGATAAACACAAAAAATATAATGGCTACAGTTGGGTAAATAGCAAGTATTCTCAACAGTCTGGGTGCCAACACAGACACTGTTTTGGCCACAGAAGTATTTACAGTCCACGCCATAAATCCATGTTTGCTGAATTTCTGTGCTGCACAAGTCCCCGGACCTGTATTGGACAAGCTGAGGAATGTGCTGTGTGTCTGTATGCATGTAGCCAGGGCTACACAGCAATTATTGTACCCTCCTTGATGCTCAGCCCATCTAATCCTCTCTGTGTGTATAAATATGCTTCTTAAACCTCTGGGGGATGGCTTGAAAATAAATTGGAATAGGCAACCTGTGGGAACAATATCTTGGAAAACCATCTTTTTTAATGTGAATCATATGCTATTCCTCAATCTGCTAATAAAAATACCTAATATAGACTCTGAATGCATCTGAAACTATCTAATTAACTGCTAAAACTGCACATTGAGAAGTTTCCCTCTTTTTTATTTTTTTTTTCCCATGTGAAAGAACTTTGTGACTTTGAAAGACTGGAACTATTTGGACATCTCAGGAACATAATAAAGCCTCTGTGCTGGGAGAACTGGCAGGACTGGCACATACCTAAACCCAAGGTGGAGGAAATGCTTGCTGCCCAGTTTGGTCATTGCTTTCCTGGCCAAGTCATCCAAGTTTCTGGATCCTTCATCATTCACTGCAACTGACAGGATCATGCCATTTGCAACTCTACCCAAATACTGAGCTAGCCGGACACTTTCCTCTTTTGCTCTGTAGGTATCAAACCTGAAATGATCAAAAACACCCATAAACATTTACTGCAGCAATCACCACATCTTTACATACTGAAAAGCAAGAACTATAAAGAAAGTAGTAGTCTTTTGTGCTGTTCATTGTAATATTATCCTGCTGCAAAAGCACTTGTCTAGCAGGGTGTGTTAGGGGCTTCTGTTAAGCCAAATTGATTGAACTCTAGTTGACAAACTGCAAGGTATAACACTGCTCACTCTGTGGTTTTGGAGATTGCTGGTCTAGGAGGAATTGGACAGACATGCAATTACACCCGTTTGAACAAGATGCTGAAATGTGTGTGTTTGAGCTTGCTGAGATGCTGTCCCCAGCCTGTTCCCCAAGATCCTCACATCTAGGCAGTCAGAAGGTCACTCACCGATCAGAATGGACAACTGCCCCTGTCTTTGGGTCAATAACATGGACAATGACACCCCGGTGGCCCCAGCTCCTTTCGAAGTAATATCCACCTTCTTCCATGCCACCAGGATGAAGAGTCTTGTTTAAGAAAGTCCATGACAGCTTTTTCTTTCCATGGATCTCAAGAGTGCCACCTTTGCTGACTCCAAGGTACTTCTGTCCGAAGTAAGGATTTGGCTGGCTGCCGTCATCCGCTCTGAAGCAAGAAGGGAGGAAAAGGACCCGGTTTGGGTTTGTATCTGAGTGAAGGAACCTCTCTCTTTGTGCTGCTGAGACCCAAGGAGAGAAGTCTCATGGTTTGCTGTGCATTTCTTTCAGGTATTCCAAGCATCAGGAGCTGCCCACATTGTACAGAAACCAAATTATTTTTAAAAATAGTAGCAGCTACCAAAGACCAAAAGCAATCCGGAACATAGGTTATACATGCTATATTCATTATATCCAGACCAGAGGAGGCCTGGAGCTCAGACTGAATGGCACGTCTGTGTTTTTGAATTCTGGAGGCAGGCAAGACCCTAACCAGGAGATAAGAGGTCCAGTGGTTGTTAAATATGAATTTAGCATCCTTGAAATTTTAAGAGATCCTGTACCAATCTGCAAGACATAAACATATTACCCTTCAACTCACAGCTCCCATACAGAAAGAAGGGAAGTTTAGAGAGGAGAACTTTCAGATAAAAATAACTCCTCAGGTTTTAAGCCTATTCTGGAAAATCAGTTTGAGTTGTGGAAAGGGGCATGCTGATTCTCTAGCATGCCTGCAGTATTCACATCCCCGTAGAAAAGAAAAAAACTCAAACCAGCATCAATTTTTGTGAGCCATTTAAATTGTTTAAAAAGTTACTGAACTTTCCACAGAGCACTGATGATACGTATACCTGAGAACATGTAATTTTAAGAAACATTTTCATTCCCTGACCTGGAAGAGAGATGCCAGAAGGTTCTAAGGGAGTATTTTATCATGCATACGTACCGCCCATATAAGACGATAACCACATTGCCTTGGTAAGGGCACAGCTCACTGCCAATGTGCAGCTCTCCATCATTTTCAATGAGTATATGTCTTGTACGCAGAATGATGGGCTGCACATCGTCCTTGATGACCAGTTTTCCTAAGCAGAGAAGGTTATGACATTTACTTTATCACCCAGCAGCTCATGTGAGGTTGTGCTATCATTGTGCTAAACCCAACGCTGAGCTGTCATCTCAGTTTTTGAAAAATTCTCTTCATATATCCCAAAACAGCTCTCAATACAAATCCTGAAAACATTGGGGTTTATTCAGTCCAGTTCTTGAAGAGTGCAAATAAGATTTACATGGAAGAGAACCTGTTGTAGATGTCAGTGAAACCAATGGGAAGAATGATGATGTCTGACTAATTTCAGAAAGCTGAATGATTTCTTTATTATAATTATACTATGATACATTAATATACTATATAAAAGAGGATACTAAAAACTGCATGCTACTTTCTCTAACTATGATATCTAACTCACAACTCATGACCCTGTTCTCCAGAGTCCAGACACAGGTGGATCCGATTGGCCATCAGGCCCAAACAATCCACCATGATCCAACAAAGCATTTGCTCTAGGTAAACAATTCTCCAAACACATTCCACAAGAGAAAAACAAGGAACAGAAATAGAAATTGTTTTCTCTTTCACTTCTCTCTGTGCACCTTTATAAAAATCCTGAGAGAGAGAGAAATATACTTATCACAAGAACCCATTCAAAACTGAGACAGAAATTTAGGGTTAAGATGAATAAAAGTTATTCATGCCAGCAACACTATGTCTCTGTCCTTGGAGACAAAGAGGGACATAAGCATCTGCCCTGTCCTGAGGCCCTGATAACACAACTACTGCAGTATGATGCTATCGGGCCAGTGATTTGATAAAAAAATTGTTTTTGAAGCAAATTGCAGAAGTAGAACTGATCTTTACACTGAGCTATTTGTGTAAATTCTCCAGACAGGACAGAAAATAGGCTGTGTACAATGGCTAAAGAATCTCAGCACCTCAGCTACCACCCAGCCATGTACTGAGGAAAAGCTGTGTTTGCCCAGTCGCCACCCACTTCTCAGCAAGAAGCAAGAAGCTCTCCCAGCACAATCCACAGTGATTTAAACAGTCCCAGTGGAGAGCAGAGTGCAGCCAGCCTTGCCAGCAGCACGTTTTACCTCCATCAGTGATGTGGATAGAGTGGACCGTCGCAGAAGAAGAGAGAAGCAGCTTCCTGCCGTTGCGGATTTCAACGCGGTTTTCTTCATTGTGACCTGGGTTCCAGATTTCCAACTCAGGCTCTCTGTCAGGACATGTGACAGCTGCTTCTGCTGGGCACAGATGGAGAGTGAAAACAATCAGTGTTTGTTTGGAGTGGGACAGGAAGCTCTGCACCTGGGCATCTTTACAGTATTATTCAGCTTCAGCCTCTTGGCTGACTCCCTGGAACACAGCAATACCTCGGTGCAGCAGGGTACGTGTGGGTCACGACCAAAAGAAAACAAACAACAGCTTAAGCTGTGTGGTTTTCTGTTTTCTGGAAGAATGGAAAAACCCAATGCAAAGGAGCCTTGCAGGGGAAGCAGTTTCTAGAAAACTGCTGAAAAGGGACTTTAACTGAGCCCTTCCTGCTGTGACATATAGCTCTTTTCCTACCATCTAGACACAAAGCCCAGGGAAGGTGTTGATAAAAGGATAAAACAACTACTACCTTTAAAAATGCCCTCAAAATACCTGCTTTGTTTAATATAAAGATGTCAAAATATGTTTGCATTATGTATTTTCACTGGAGATAGAAAGAAAAATAGATCAAACTGACATGGAAACACCAAGCACCAAGCAATTACCAGTAACAGAGCAACGGGAACCTCACAAGTGTGTCTGGGTTTGTGAGCTTTTCCAGGCAGAAGCAATAAGGATTCATTCACTTTGGGATCACACATCTGCAGTCTCCACACACAAATTTGATGATGGGCTGCCATGACGTGTTAGTCTGAACAGCTCTCATGCCACATGCAAGAGTCTCATGTTGCAACTATTTATTTCAGATAAAATATTTCCCTGGTACAACCTCAGCTGATATGTGAGCCTCATGTCGTACTCTAATCAACAAAACTGCGAGTGAGAGTCTCACGTGTGATGCATATTTTCTGAGGGTAGAACCCTTTCTAATCCTAGGAAGCTGAGATCAGTGGAAGTTTGAACAATGAGCCCTTTGCCTTCAGAAAGGGCTGGGAATTCTCACCAGCTTTCCAATTTTTATCCCTTAAAACAAAGACACCATGGAGAAAAGTACAGGACCAACAAATCAGTGAAGATGGGCATGGGATAAACCTTGACCTCAGCAGGGTTATGTCTCTGGAACTTGGTATAGTAAAGTTGGGTGGGTTTTGCCCCACAGGCACTAATGCCTCCAGGTAATGGAAGGGACAAGAATGTGAATCCAAGCAAGGAAACATTTCCTGCTACTGGTACAGTCAGCAGGCAGTTGTTTTGTGCTGCCACTGCGGACTTGAAGGACATCTGTAATTCCACTGCAACAGAAACAAAATCTGTCCATCTGCATTCAGTTTCCCCTCACATTCCTCCACCAGCTTCATATCTTAAGAAAACAATAGAATTGGACCAGCCATGGCTTTAAAGCCTCCAGAGCCCAAATAAATATCAATTTTCAAGGTGAGTGAGGGATGTTTCCTGTGGGCTGCATAGACCTGTCTCTCTGAAAACTTTTCCCATATACATGAAGTAAATCAAAAAGGGCCAATAATCGACCAGGCAGCAAGTCAGACACAGATAAACATCCAGGACCTGATTTTGATGCCACTGTGCCAGCTGGAAGCTGGAATTATATTAATAATGTCAGAGGCACTCCCTCTGATTTACAGTAACTGAGAAAAATGAAGAGGTGTTTCTGGGTTCCTACCAGAAGCCACACCTGAATTAATAAAAGTTAGAAAAGGTAAATATTTCAGACAGGGAATGGGGCTTGCATTGTAAATAGATGTTCAAATATAACTGCAATTATATATTTTTTAAAAAAGATCAACAAATTTTTTTTTAAAAAGACAACCATTTTCTTAAAAAAAAGATCTGTTATTTCCCTGAGAATAAGGATAATAGAAAAAATTTGCTCATGATGAGAAGTGATGAAAAACCAAGAGAATCAATTCCAATGTAAAGGTATAATTTATAAATTATACCTTAATTAATCAATTAAAATGTAAAGGTATAATTTATCAATTATACCTTAATTAATCAATTCAAATGTAAAGGATAAAAATCTTGTTCATTTTTCCATTTACTTGAATATGCTACTTTGCAAGGAGCTTCCTGCAGTCTCAAAAGATGACTTGTGCCCCAAATTCATTATTTTGAAACAGAGAGGCATACAGGGAAGCTGAAGGGGAAATCAAGAGGAATTTAGGCTGGTATTTGGGAAGACAAACAGCAAAAGCCAACAAACCAGAAGCAGAGGACCCAAATTCCCAATTTCATTCATCAATTTGTACCAGGAACTTTGCACATCACCAGCATCTGCTGTGCCAATGACACCATCAGGCTGAGCATCTCCTGCCAGCTGGTCCAGTTACCTTGACAGCTTGATTACTGCTTTCATTGTCATTTTTTAAATAAAAGTGCAAATTCTACCCAGCATAAGGAATTAACTGAATGTTTGCTTCTTGACCAAAAGGGCCTGAGCATGACAATGAGAGGTTGCTTCATGCAGCTGCAGTGTTTGGGGCAAGACATATGGTCTCTTTGTTCCAAACAAATACAAACCTCCAAATTAGCTGTATATAGAATATGTAAATCAAGCTCCCCTTTCCCCCTTCCCTGAACTGCTTAGTAAAAAAAAACAGCTTGGAAGAGACAAAACCCAAGGGACAGGGATGTCCCAGGCCAGAGCTTTTTGCTCCCCACATCTGGGCTTGAGGAATGCAGGGAAATGCTTGCCTTCACCTCCCTCAGCCACAGCTATTAGGACCTGAGGTTTCTTTTCCTATTTCTTTGTGGCACTTTGTTGAGTTTGTGTTTGCTTTAAGAATGTGTGGCAGAATCTGAGGCATTGCTGAGGGTACTTTCACCTGCTCAGAAATTTCAGTCTTTGCCACTCCAGCTGCCCTTGACTGAGTATATTGGCACACCAGAAAACTGCTTTTCTCCTGAGTTTTTTCACTCTTTCCTTGACTCTTTTTATACAAAGAGTGAAAAGCTGGTCAATTTAAAGCTATTGAAAAATAGCATTACAAACTATAACCTTTTTCCCCATGGCAAGAAAACTTACCTGTGCTTACTGAAGAGACTACAAACAGAAAAAAACCCAAACTTCCAGCCAGATACTTGGAGGTAGGTAGAGCCATTTTTCAGGATTTTCAATTCTCTGTATGGGTAACTGTGAAAAAAGAATATCAAGAAGATGTCACTTTTTTCTTTCTCAGCTCATTCACTGAACAAAAAAAAAAAAAAAAAGAGGTTAACTTCAGCTTTATGCCAGACCACATCCATTCCTGTTCAGCTCGATGGCTGGAAACACCTTTGCACTGATTCAGGACCAGCCTGAACAGAGCAAGGAGCCATGGGCAGCTCCTCACCCTTTGTTTGGTTTAGGATAAACCCACTCGGGAATCCAAATAGACACTCAGAAAGCAGCCACCAGCTGTAACCAAAAACGCCTTAGGAATGTGGCATAAACACATCCAGTGTCAGGACTCTCCAGGGCTGCATATTCACATGTGCTAGAAAGTAATGAAACACAACAGAGAAGGCGTTTGCAGAGTGACAAATTTCCACGGAGTAACCTTTCAGTGGCACCTCTCTCCCCCTGAAATACCCACACATTTTTAGCAATGGTGTTTTGTGTAACCCCCAGATAAACCATACTCACACTTCCAACCTGAAGCATGCAGTTTCTTAGATTTCAGATCTAAGAAAATATTGTCTGTTTAGTGTGCCAGCTCAGAATTTTCTTGCAAAACCAAAAGCTGCTTTTGAAACCAGTCTACCTAATGTTGTTTTTGTTTCTTCCGTAGCCAACCCCCAGCAAAAACAAACAAGCAGTGTCATGAAAGTCAAAGTTAGAATTAATGTGATTCTCTCTGGTCTCCAGTGATTGACTCTGCAGCTCTGCCCCGGACTCATGACAATTTATTGACATGTGTATTCACAGGGAGGCAAGGACACCCACTTCTGTATTCATAAGGAACTGTTTAAAATTCACATGTAGTCCTTGGAGTCTTTAGGTTTTATCATATAAGCCAGTGTCTGGGGAATATCAGAGACATTTATTTGTAGCTGTCATGTCACATCCCACCAATGAAACTGGATAAATGTATGCCTCACACAGATTAGTTCAACTCAAAATAAAACCCCGCTGAAAAACAATTCCAGGGTACCCCAATTTCTTTAGAGCAAAAACAAATGTTATTTTTCATTTCACTTGTTAAACAACAACAAAAACAACAACAGAAACACAAGAAAAGGAATAGAAGAAGCCAGGATTTATTCTGGAGCAAATTTTGTAGTGTATATGTGAAGCA
Organism: Anomalospiza imberbis; assembly: GCF_031753505.1. Lineage (NCBI taxonomy): Eukaryota > Metazoa > Chordata > Aves > Passeriformes > Viduidae > Anomalospiza > Anomalospiza imberbis. The sequence continues at coordinate 8,605,205 of NC_089693.1, read as the reverse complement.
CATCTGTACTGTTCGTAAAGGTGCCACATCTCTAAGCACAATGATAGGTTCAAAACACATGTAATCCAATGATTGCAGTAAAAATATCACTAGGACCGGATTTTACAGGAAATATTTTGCCAGGGAAATGTTTGTTTGCTTTGGTATAGTGTATTTGACAGCCCTGAACTCTGGAAACAGCATAGACTCAGGGCTTGGTGGAGTCTATCAGGTGCTGAAATGCTGTTACAGAGCAGTGGAAGAGAGGAATGCACTTAGCCATGCTATAACTTTGAATGATATACATTATCAGAGAGCAGCGCTGTCGCCATGGAATTTGTGCCAGAACCAGGCTGCACGGGTCTGACATTTTAACAGCATTAACCATCAACTCTGGATAAGCCAGAGCTCTTTCAAAGAAACATTATTAGAGGTACACCCAGAGTACAGCAGTCACCATTAAAATGCCAGGAGTTATTAGTGATTATTGCACAGCCTGATCTGCAGACCCAGTCATTAGGCTGTGCTGTAACGATCCAGGAAGAGCTAAACAAGAGGTAATACCACAGGATGGTCATTGCAGATAAACAGCATTTCTCAGAGTCTGGACACCACTGTGTGTTAGTGCTCCATAAAGCCAGATTCCAACCGGTGAGGTTTTGGTCATAAAATATACTCAGATGATAAAAGAGTTCACAGGAATAAAAAGAAGGCACTGTTTTTTGGTTTTTTTTTTTGACAGTGGCATGCATTTACTCTCCTATTGCTGTGTAGGTAGCAAAGAAATGTTTTTGTTCTAGCCCATTAAAAGCTCAAAGGAGCTTTTTTGAAACCTTACCTCTGACACAGACGTGTAGCAAACTGGTAGGAAACTACATCAAGAAATTTATCAGCCTTTGCTTTCTTTAGAGCCAGGAACCGCATGGTACTTACCATCAGTTTGTGCAAAATGGCTTCTGATTTTATATCTCCTGTTGCTCTCCAGGGACTGTTTCCCTGATTGCATCCATCTTCATCAGCAGAGCTCCAAACAAGCAATCAGACACTGGGAAGACATGTCATTTTCAGAGGCATCAGCTGTGTGCCAGAGCTTCGATGTTTTCACAGTGTCTGATCTGCCCCAGTCCAAAGAATATCCTGCTTATTTAGTGACTGAGGTAGGGTGTTTGATTCGGCTCACACCAAGCCCGAGTTCATTGCAGTGTTAGTATTAACTGGCACTTGGCTTGGAAAGGCTGGGAGCCAAGAGGGCCAAGAGGATCTGACTCCTCTGATTCAGCTCTGACTAACACTGGGCTGGAAAAATGCTGCTCGGAGGATAATCTCAGGAATTTTCCTTCTAAACCTCTCAATTCAGCATCTTTCCCAAATACTGGGTGCAAGCAGTGGCATGTCTGGTTTGATTGTTCAGTATAAGAGGAGGAAGGTAGTGACTCTCCTGGTCCCTGTGGTGCTGCGGCAGGCTCAGGAGCAGTTATCTCCTGCCAGGCAGCACTTCCCTGGCTCAGCACTGGGAGCCCAGGGGATAAAGCCACACATCCTTGAACAGGCGCCACGCACTGACTCCAGCTCTGATGTAACCACCAGTGTCAACAAATCTCCCTGCAGACTCGGGCTCTCAGAGCACAAGGGCCGTGCAAGTGTCTGCCTAAGCCTCACATCTCCAGCCTTTCTGAAATACCATCTGGGACTTCTCTCTTGGGTGAGAAAAGTTTTTATATCTAGCCATTAAAAGCTGCCTGGCAATGGCAAGTGGGACTCATATCCTTGGATCTGGCAAGGCAGACTCTCTGAAATGATTCCCAGCTGCTGAAGCTTTCCAAAAAGTGAACAATAGCAGCAGACAATGCTAAAAGTAGATGCAGGAAGCCATTAGTCCTCAGCTGGCTGCTACTGCAGGTGTCAGCAGCGATGCTGTACTAGAAAGCACACTGCAGAGAGAAATCCCTCTCCACTGCCCTTCCCACGGGTTTAATGCTGGAGGCAACACACTGAGGACAGTTCTGAGAATAAAAAGGTGAAGAAATGCTCTGAGGAAGCTGGATCCTCACAGGTATCTGGTGGGGTCACACAGACACCCTGAATCTGAAGGGTCAGAGCGGAGCTTTCCGCGGAGGCACCACCGGTCATTCAGAAACACACACCATGACTTGCCCCCTTGCACAACTCTGGGCCAGCCACCCAAACCTGGCAAAAAAATTTTTAAAGTTACTCCCAATACTGGGTGTTTAGAAGTGCATTTTAAGATTGGCTTGACACTCTTTGGAGGATGCACCTTCAGCATCTGCTGGAGACAGCTCCTTCCAGTATGTCAAGCACAGCATAATGGGATCGTTCACAAACCATTAAAAATGAGGCAAGGACTGGAAAAAAGCAGCAGCTACCTGATCTCTCCTGAAAAAGATGTCAAACAGGGGCAGCAAACCATGTGGCTTCTGTTGCTGCTACTGCCCAGCGAAAGAGACCACCAACCTGCATGGGGGCAAAGCGGGGATCCAACACCATCCCCAGAGAACAGGGAAAGCTCACAGGGTAAAGGAGCCCTTTAGCCTGATGGCAGCAGACACCAAAGTGCCCCAGGGGCCTCCTCTGCAAGGAAGATGCTCTCAGAGACCCTGAGGAGTCAGTGCCAGGGCTGTGGTGCACCAAGCCCAGACCCTCCCACAGGCATTGCTGGTGCTGGGGTCGCAGCAGTTTCTGGTCTGAAGCCTTGCTGCATCTTTCCTCATGCATATGCAGGGAGGCCAACATCGATTTGGAAGCTGATCCTGAGAGAGGGAGGAGCTGTTTAATTAACGCCTCTGCTCCCTTCTTGCTGACACTGCATGGCAGCAGGTCCCCTTGCCCTGCTCATGGAATTTTGCATTTTAGCCCTGGCTGGGAAGATGGATTTGAGGTGCACTCTTGCTTTTCTGACCTGAGAACATGCCAGCCCTTGCTACAGTGACATACAGAGGGGATTTCACACACCCAGCCACAGGCACAGCTAAAGCCTTCAGAAAATAAACACACGAATTTCTGGGGCTTGCTAATGGAAATGCTGTTCAGTCCCAGTGCATGGCAGCAGCATAGCTGCCTCTGCTCCACATCTTTTTCTTGTGCTTGCCACCCACACATCAGCTGCTCGTTTTTACTAGCAAGAGGAGGAGGATTAAACTCAGGAACAGACTTTAATTCTCAATGAATCAATACTGGAGTCAAAAGCAACATTCTGACTGTTTTCCCAGTGAACCTTGGTTTCTTATAAATTTATCTAATAACTTTCCCCACAAGAAGGTTCTGCTCACATATTCTGTATAAACATCGCTGCAAATTCCTTGGTTCCTAATGTCCATAAAAATAGATACTGAATGAGAAGCAGGAGTTAGAGGAAATTTTTACAATGAATAAATTAAAGAAAACTAAGGAGTTTGCCAATTTGTTGTAATATTGACAAACTATTTTGAGACAGAAATAAAAGAGGGAAAATGGGGGTTTTAAAGCAATGCTTTTTTGAAGAATTTACTTTTTTTTTTCAGAGGCTTACAGATTTTGAAGAGGAAAGGAAGCAATTTTTGGCTCTGTTTAAACAAAATCATTTGCAATTCCCATCACTCCACCCATCCGAGGCTGACTCCCAGTTTCACATGCTTTCAAAGTGCTCAGCATTTCACTGAATTAAACCCTCCTCCACCACATGAAGTTTTCAAAGCACCAAAGTAGTGGAAAGCTGAGCCCCGTTTGCTGAGGCTCAGGGCGCACTGACTCTGCCATGCTTGCTGCCAGCCAAGCTTGTGCTTCCAGGGGATACCAGAGGCACAGCAGAAATGCTCTGGGGATGAGCAGAACGGCCACACACCCTGAGTGCACGGGATGTGCTGGGCATACCTGGATTAGCTGCGAGTCCACGAGGACACGCACAGTCCCTGTGGGCTCCAGCACACGGGTGGATATCCTCAGGAAATCCCAGGAGGAACAGGGCAGCTTCCTTCAAACACAACACTCATGCAGCACTTACCCCACAGCTTCATTCACACGGGCTCCTGGTGCATGCCAAGCTAGCAGCAGCCTTTGGAAACATCCCCTTGAATGTCCCAGCAGTCCCTGGAGGAACAGTACCCTCTGCAGAGCGTCCCTGCTTAGAGGGCTCTTTTCCCTCCCAAGGTAAGGAAAGTGAGTGCTGTGGCTGAAGAGGATCACAGCATCCTGAATCCTCTTCAAACTGCGGCTTTTAACTACCCAAATAACTGCATCAGGATGTAAATATTTTTCTTTTTGCTTTTGTGGTACTTCAGTGTTTGCATCTGGCTCGCCACGACTCCACGCCTTCCTCTCCAGGACATTTGCCATTTGCTCTCCTTCTGGGAGCAGGAATAGAGATTTTTCAGAGGTTTAGGCACATTCCTCTCCTTCCTTCACCAAGCTCTTCCTTTGCCAATTGTTTAGTCTCAGCCTGGGGTTAGAGCTCTGCAAATTTTTATTGGGATCCAGGGTCTGGACATGTCACAGATTATCAAATAAATCTCCAAGAAGCTAAAAGCTTGCTCTGTAAGTACTTGTTCCAGTGCTGGGCTTATGCTTACGAGCCAAAAACATCTTGCTTTTTCCCCCATACAGCATCAGAAATCATAACAATTAGGAGTTCCAAAGGACTTTAGGGATCTCCCTAGAGGGTCAGTTCCAGCTGCTCAGGCTGTCGTACCATTCGCATCCCCATGATGTCCCATGCATCATCACTTATCTTACCTTTACTGGGCAGCATCACTGATTTCTTCACACTTTCAGGCAAGCCAGGACCTCTTCCCCAGCCAAACCCAACTCTCACCTCTCCCGCCTGGTGTGGGGATGGAGCCACGGTTTCCTTTTCTGCCTGTAAACCTTCTGGGTGTCCTCTCAGCCCACATGCAAGGACCAGAGGCAGAATGAGTGTGATGGAGGCAAGCGTCCCATCCAAGGCATTCAGTCCCCACTCAGAGGCACAAGTCAGCTGGCCGGCGCGTGGATGCCAGAGCAACTCACTCACCAGGGAGCAAAAGTCTGGCCAACAAAACACTAACCTTTCCTTGTAGCAACATGTTTGGCCATTTCTGAGAATTCCAAAGAAACAACAGGACATCAGTTACACAACCTTCACCTACCTGTTTGAACAGCCCATGTTATTCAATGACAGGGATGGTCTGAAATCACCTGTGCCTTCACTGTTGTCACCAAGTAGCATCATGTTCAAACCCAAGTGACTCTTTCATCATTTCAGGGTCACTTTGTGCTTAGCTGCAGTCAGTGAGGCTATCAGTTTTTTCTCACTTTGCATATAAATCTCTATATTTGTGTTTAATTCAAACAGCTGCAGCATAAACAGAAAGCAAAGAGAATTAGCCACTAATACTGACAATATTTCAGTCCTCAATGAAGCCGGAGGTCGATATGAGCATTGCCTGAAAGGAACACAAGACTTTACCCTAAGCAGCACATACTTTGTACTGGGTTTTATTCCTCTAGGTCCTTAATTAAGTGTTCACATCAGTTAGACAAACATCATTTGACTAGTCATTAGCTTCAGACAGAAGCACATTTATAACTCCTCGTTGTGCTCTGTGCTCAGTTTGATTAGAAGGCATTGTCATGAGATCACTGCACACTGTCCAAGCAGAGGTTGCTGAGTTCACCTAAGATGCCACAGCAGATGGACACCTGTTTTAGAAAGCAGATATTAATGGGTAAAAGTAGGAATGAAGGGAGAATTCCCTACCTTTGCTTAAGTTCATGTCTCCCTGGAATTGCTAAATTTCCATGCCAAATTTTATTGATAGTCCCACAGTTACCACAGAGCAGCTCTTGCCTTTAAAACTTACCTTTTGATACCAGATCACAGATATGTTGAAACACTTCCCCAGGGAAGGGCAGCCCACAGACTGCTCTTGTTCTGCTCTGTAAGGCACTGATGGAAAAATAAAGCTCTACCACAGAGGGTAAGGTGAGAATATATTTATTGGTTATACAATATACAAGTGAACACTATCAGTTTGGTACAATCTAGTAAGAACAGCAGGTTTTGGTGAGGGTGGTGCTGGGCTCTGCCTGGCTGGTGCTCCCCAGCAGTGCCCCAGGGCACCCCAGCCATTGCAGGGCTGTGCTCCAAGCAAGTCTGAGAAAAAGCAAATTTTAGTGGCTCAACAGTATTATGAGGACACTGATATCTTTTCATCTTCAAGGGAGCATAATGCTGAAGAGAAGCAGCTTTCTGATAACCAGCATGATTAAAGACTTTAATGCAGGATGGTTTGGCTTGTCCTTTATAGCCAAGCCTGGCAAAACTCCCTGAAAAAATAGACACAAGGAGAGAAGTGACCCTCTGGGTGTGGCAGTTCACTTACCAGCAGCACAGCTTGGGATCCCTCCACACATCATAGACATTTCTTAGCTCTTCTTTTATTTCTTGAATTAAAATTACAGAACATACAGGAGAGAGAAAGGGGAATGGAAGTGGGAATGAGCCTCACTGAAACTGTAAACTTGCTGCCTCATGGATCTCCTGGTATTTCAACAAGCTAAGCCAGGTACCCAGATGTCAGTTAGCAGGAATATTGTTTTACTCTTTATTTTTATATAAAACTGGTACTTCTACTTATTTAACTACCTGAAAATGGTTAAATACTTTGAATCCTTCTTTTATTAGTTTACATCTGTTTCATCCTGTTATGCCTTAACTATGCCTCATGTCAACTCTGCTCTGGTCCTCTGCTGTCCCAAAGTACAAAGGCATTATGTATTCTTCCATTTTAATAATAATGTCTTGTGTTTATATTATGCTTTTCATTGCAAAGACTCCCAAGGCTATTTGCAGCTGGCTGGGTTGAGACTATTCCTGTAAACACTTCTAATTTAAATAAGGTTTTGAAAAACCAGGAAACAAGACCCTAAATCCTGATCCCACTGGGGTCAAGAGGATTGGAGTTTTTTTGCATTATCCCTGGCAAAAGCAATGTGTGCTTGGGAGAAATGCTCCAGCCTGCCCTGAAATGCAGCCCCCCCAGCACGGAGCAGTCCTGGAGCTGTGAAGTCAAATAGTCCAAATACCTGAACCAGCAGGAGGAAGCTCATGGAGCAGAACATGATTACCCAGACTGGAAATCAGGGCAGGCACACGGGTGAACACCCTTGCCCTTAGGAAAGGCAAAACAGGGGCAGCTTGTGATCAGCCAGCAGCAGCTCAGTCCCACTGCCAGCCACCAGCATCCCACCAGTGTGGCAGGGCCAGGACAAGCCCCCAGCCAGTGTCCCCAGGATGGTGCTGACCCTGCCTGCTGCTTTTTGTGCCCCTGGAGCAGTCAGGGCAGGAGGCTGAACCAAGCTCCCAAAACAGCCAAGAGGATGGCACAGGTGGCTCAGGGAACAAAGTTTGGCAAAACAAACAAACAAACAACAAAAAAAAAAGATTCCTATTTAATCAAAAAATTCCTTTCAAAAGTATTCAAGGCTTTGATGAAAGAATGAAACAATAAAGTTTCAGGACAAAAACAGAAAAGAAAACGTCAAACTTTTGCTTTTGAAAGGATGAAAGAAGAGGCAGTTTCTCAGGAATCAAACATGCACTGAAATTAAATCACTGCCTCTGCTGTAAAGACTCTTTTGTCCTCCTCTGGAATAGTCATAGCAATGAACTTTGAAATTTCGACCAGAAATTGATATGAATTTGAGTAAAGCAGTGGGAAAATGGTCCCCACCCTCCTGCAACCCGCTCTTCTCCTCCATCCCAAAAAATAAGAAGCTGGAAATACAGTCAATTTTCTATCTGACCTCTGCATGAGGACCTGAAATCTGCATCAAGTTAGGTGGCTGTTTTCTTGATTTCCTTATCACTCGCATTATTCATCCAAACCTGGGCTCAATAGCCTCCAGTTTTCCAGTAGGAAATCCAGCATGGATTTTCTGGAACAATGACACCAGTGGATTTCTTGCAGCAATGCAAGGTAAAATTATAATAAGGACTGTCCCAAACTGTAGATTTCACCATCCTTCTATCCAAAACAATAAATAGCTCTTATTTCTTATTTGCAATCTGTTTTATTTTTCATCAACTTTTCAGGTTATGATTGTTTTTCCTCACAAAGCAGTGGAACTTTTGAGATGGAATCTTCATCAAAATATTCTTTTTTTTTTTTTTTTTTTTTTTTTAAGAAAATCAAGCTCCCTTTAGAATGGAAAATTTGCAGCAACTTCTGACCATCCCTAAGCCAAGATGTTTTCACTGGGTTACACTGGCATATTGTGGCCATATTGATAAGCACTGTATAACTGCATGTATATTTTTGGATGGGAAACACAACAGTAATTCTTCTGTGCTTTCCAACCTAATTAAAAACCAAAGAAACATGAAAAGCAATAAAATCCAAAGAAACATTATAGAATAAATACATTTACCTCCCTTGTGGAAGATAATAGGCTTTGCTGAACCTAACCTGACAAAAACTAACATTTCAGACATGCCCAGCATGTCTGTGATATTTCTAGAGCACACAAGGACAAGTGATCTGAAAAGAAGAACAGTAATTACTGAATGATTGCAAAATATTCCTCCATTAAGGATCTTCAAGATCTTTAAGCTCCAATACAGAGAAGTATGTAGGAGCATGATTGACTTTAAGAACACCTAAATCCCCTTAATTTCAAGCCCATGTAAGCTCTCCCAAGTTTAAACTCCATTTAAATGGCCCTAGATTAAACCTGTGCTTCACGTGGAATCAAAACAAGCCCAAATGACTGTGAGTGCATCCCTCCCTTATGGGAGTGCTGAGACTCTGAAACCATCTCCATCCTGGCTCTGATTCTCAGTCTTCAATCTGCCTTTGGTCCTCACAGGTGTCCTTTCAGCCCCCAGTGAGTTCTACCTGCAGAGAATTGCAGGCACAAGTGGTCGCATTTAGCTGAATGCCTCATTGCAAAATCTTACCAGGAAAACAATCTGAATGTACAGACATTGCACGGATATGTGTCCCTTCATGCACATCTGATACATGTACACACTCATGTGCAGAAATGCAGATGTAATAACTCAGGAGTGCTCAAATCTTTGGTCACGAACTGCTCAGAAAGGCCTTGGACTGAAAGTCTGTTTTCTGGTTACTTGACCTGCTTCTACCAGCAGCCAAGAATATATCTATCCATCTCTGTTGTTCCATGTTTATGTGGCAACACATAAAACCACAAGGAATGTGGGACAGACACAAACAGAGATGGTCCAGACCATTGCCAGGACCCAAGGCAGGAGAGCCAGCAGGCAGGCAGGACTAGTCATTGGCTCACCCAAGAAAAGTCCCACTGGAAAATCTGGCACACCTATGGTTTTCATCTGTCACAAGGGGCAAAAACAATCAGTAAGAATAAACAGAAATGGACTTGTTTCCAAAATGGAAAACTGAATCACTGGCTGCCAGGAAGTGGCTGGGCATGGGGATGGGTGCACAGGATTGCAAGTGTCATTGCAAGGACCTTATCTGCTCCATGCTGGAAAATGACTGGCTTATTTAGAAGAAATTGCCAGTATTTTAGAAAACCTGTGTCTGTCTGCTCTAATCTCTACAATCCTGGGAGAGAAATTCTGCTCCTCTTATCTGGCTGATGCTTGGGATTTGTACATTTTAATTTGTGTCAGATTTCTTCAGAGCCCAGGTTTGGTTATGAAATGACGTAATTTTCCTTTCTTTGTCCATCAGCCACAGGTTGCTACATGAAGTGGAATCTCAGCAGTTTTCTTACCTCTCTTTTATGGATGTTACATATTCAGTTACTGCACAGGCAGGGTTTTCACTGGTAACTGTGTCAAAGTGCTGCCTACCCACGACTGCTCCTGAACACGCATCCAGCACCACAAAGAATATCCCAGTGCTGGTGAACAGGAGCTCTGTGCCATTTACCTGCAATGAAAAAAGCAGAGGTAGGTTAATGGAGGCAGGCTGAGGAGCCTTAGACTATGATCTTGCTCCTCCATAAGGGAGTTTCAAGCAAGGAAAATATCTACATTTTAAAAATACCTATAATTTTAAATGTATCATTGGTACAGATGAAGTGACATCATTGATTGTTGGTCAGTGGAAGGAGGAAGCAAAACCCCTTTTCAAAGGGGTACAAAACCATGAGCAATGAGATCATCAGCATCTTCTGTGGATTAGTAAGACACATATAGGAAGCCAAGAATCCTGACAGTAAAATGCTTAGTTCAGCCTTAATACAGTTTCCTTTCATGTGGGGAAAATTACTGTCACTGGGCAAAGCAGATTTGCCCATGGAGCGAGGGAGAGGTGCTGAGACAGCAGACAGGGGAATAGAAATTGTATGTGCTTTTTTGTTGTTGTTGTTTTTCCCTGCAAATGTAAATATCCAAACCAAACTATTCCTTATTGGAAGGCCTGTCCCAGAGCTTCAAAAAAGTTGTAACAGAAGTAGCTCTTGCACTTCTTCTTTCCTACAGCAAGAACTCCTTCCCCAGGTTACACATCTCAAGATGGGCCATGGTATTTACTTCTAGAAAGCCAAAAGCTCCCTGAGCAACATGGCACTGGTGTATCCTCCCAACATCCTGGGGACAGCCCATGCTGAGAGAACAGAACCTCCACCAAGGAGAGCAACAGCATAGCAAGGTCAGGCTGTCAGAGCACTGAACCCAGGATACACAAGACTGCAATGTACACAGTTTTCCAAAGCCTGCGGGCACCAGGATGTTCACATCCCATCAATCTGAAACATGTATGTCTCCAGGGAATATAAAGCCAGACTAAATGTGGGAGCCAAGTGTTAAAAAGTGACTTCTGCAAGATGTCAGAGGATGCTGAATGCAATATGGGGTCAAGGATAAAGGGAAACATGAATGTCCAGGCCATGGGTGGGCAAAGGGGAGTGAGAAAGAGCAAACACAGACAAAATCTTTTGTCTGTCCTGGCTGTCTGACCATCCTAAGTGTGGGAAGTGTGTGAAAGTCTGGATGCAAGCACAGCAGAGAGCAACCACCCCAGCAAACAGACCTACATGTGAGCCACTGCAAGGAGCAGCTGTGATGTGTGTCCTGTCCTGTCCTGTCCTATCTGCACACTGCAGACCCCTCGAGGAGCCAGCACACAGCCCTGTGGGACAGGGCACACCACAGCCAGCTCACTCAGCCTTTGGGGAAGCTTGGATCAGAAATTTAAAACATCTCTGACTTTAGCATTTCATTCAGCAAAACAAGAACAAAACATGTCCTTCTTCATTTTCCAAATTTTCTGTGCCTTTCCAGATTTAGGGTAAGAATCCCCCTTTAGACAATAACCATTACCATTTGCCTATACCAGCCTTTACCTCAGCTACATGTGTTGAAATTAAAACTTCCTTAGAAAAACAACACTTTGCATTAAAGCCTTAGAAAAGACAAAGAAGCTTTGAGGATTCCACACCTGTCCCACAAGTGCTGCACAAACAGGTGTCTGTGCTTCACCACGGGGATGCTGCCTCCATAACACCTGCTTGCTAATGGCTTTGAATAAATTTTTGACTAGCAAGAATTTTTGGCTGCTCATATTCCTTAAGGATGCTGTACCAGCTTTGCTTGGCATTTGTTAGCATTAATTATAATTCAGTTGCATGCAGGCGTGTAAGCCTTGGCAGTGTCCTTGCAAGAATTATTTCAGTCACCCTTCTCTGTCTAGACAGATATATAAGGCATGTGCAGGGACAATCTGACAGTTCCAAACCTCTTTAGTAGTGAAATATAGTTATTTTTGTCTTTTAGTGTAATGCCAGCAGAGAAAATCAGAAAAACAAACCTGTTTTTCCCCCACATCCTTTGTAAACAATGGCTTCTAGTTTGCTCTTTCCCTGCCTTCCTGTACATTAGAGCAGTGGTGTTAATTCTTCTTCCTAGGTGATAAAAGGCCATTTTTTCCCCCTTAAGAGCTCAAATCCTCATCTGAATAGAATACGAACTCCCAGTGACTTTAACTGAATGAATTGTAAGAGAGAACAATGTACTTGCCCCTTCCAAGGGAACTTCCCATTTCCTTCTGTCAAGGCTCAGCAAGATTTTGAAGTAACTTTCCTTGGAGATAAAGTTTTCCCTATTTAACAACTACTTCAAATGCAGTAAAGCACAAAATACCTTGATGAATGCAGATGTAAAGTGATTTTGTTTGTCTGCCCTGCCAAGAGACAGGATCTGGATCCTTATGTACTCAACTGAGGGTATGCTGGTGATAGCAACCTGCAATTACACCACAGACAACCTTAAAAATTGGCTTGCTAACTGGTTTTCATCAGCAAGATGACACTGCGTATCAATGCCCAGATATACATGATCCCAAAAGTAAGAATCCTTTACTCATATTGTGATCCTGATTCACATTTAAGTGTTCATTATCAATATTTATAAAAGGATTGTTGCAATGCAGTTTGAGGGGTCCGCTGATAAACACTCTGGCTTGAAGTAAGTTGAGCATGGATTTCACATATTTTGCCTGGCTATAAAATCAAGTGCAGATCTGTATGAGCCTGAGATAGTTCTGCAGGATTTAGAGTGGGGTGGAGTTACAGAAAACGAGCGGAAAAGCTGGCTCTAGGTTTTCAGTTATTCCTGTTAACCAGAATTACTTCCTGGTTTGAAACACAGCAGCAATGTCTTTGGAATTCAAAGCTCATCTAAAATAAGCTCTCCCAAGAGTCCTTTTGTTCTGGTTTAAAAGAAAAAAATGAGGGGGAGAGGTGCCATAAATGTGCACCCACATGCTTCTAGCTGAGCATTATCTTAGAGGCAATATTTGAAGCACAGCACAAAAGGCCTCAGAAAATCAGAGCAAAACCCTTCTCTCTACACAGGTTATGTGATGCTGGGCAGATTCACGTGTGGGAATCCCCTACAGCTCCTCCTTACATGACTGCATGGACACTGTGTGACATAAGAGGCTGTTTCACCCATCAGGGTCAGTCCTGCAGAGCCCCACATGCCCAGCAGTGGGACACGGGGTGCTGGGACATGGACACAGGGTCCTGGGACATGGACACGGGGTGCTGGGACATGGACATGGGGTGCTGGGACATGGACATGGGATGCTGGGACATGGACACGGGGTGCTGGGACATGGTGGACATGGGGTGCTGGGACATGGAGTGCTGGGACATGGACATGGGGTGCTGGGACATGGACATGGGGTGCTGGGACATGGTGGACATGGGGTGCTGGGACATGGAGTGCTGGGACATGGACACGGGGTGCTGGGACATGGTGGACATGGGGTGCTGGGACATGGAGTGCTGGGACATGGACACAGGGTCCTGGGACATGGACACGGGGTGCTGGGACATGGTGGACATGGGGTGCTGGGACATGGACACGGGGTGCTGGGACATGGTAGACATGGGGTGCTGGGACATGGACACGGGGTGCTGGGACATGGTGGACATGGGGTGCTGGGACATGGACACGGGGTGCTGGGACATGGACATGGGGTGCTGGGACATGGATATGGGTGCTGGGCAGCCACTGACCCCTCTGGGAAGGGGCTGGAGCCACAGCTCCAGGGGTTGGGGCCACAGCTCCAGCCATGATTAAAATCCATTCACAGCCTTGCTGGAGAAGTAGCTGTGTCCTCTCCAAGCTCCACAGGCTCACAGGTGAACAAACAGGTGCCTACAAACGGGAGCAAGCAGAGGGATCAGGGCCTCGTGTGCTTAGAGGATAAACTGGGTGCAGGCTGGAGCTGCCCTCACTAAATTGCAGTACCCCTCGCATTTCCCAGCATCACAAACCAGCTCTAACAGTTCCACCTGGCACACCCATTGCCAAATCCTGCAAGATTACGGGTGCAGCTCCCCTCTCCTCCAGGTGTGACGAGCACTTGCAGCCCATGTGGGGGCCAGCAGCATTTGGGGCACAGCCCACTCTGGCTCCAGCAGCCCTGCTGCCCCCAGGCTTGGTGACATCCCACCAGAGAAGGAGCAGCAGCTGTCCTTAGGCTGCTGTGCAGAGGGACACAGGTTTGCTTGGAGTTACCAGCATCAGCTCACTTCTCTGCAGAGCTCAGCCCAAAGCATGCATGACAGAAGCTCCAAGGCAGCCAGGGCTTCTGGCCTTTGGAGTTCATTTTTATTTCTAACTGTTCCAAGTATGTGTTCAATCCTGTCCATTCTGCAATTCAGGCTGAGGAAATTATATAAACAGCTCAGTTCAGCTCCAGGATCAAAAAGATACATGAGTTTTACAGGGATTCTTCCTTCTATCTCTTTTAAAACTAAATATTTGTTTCTATTTGTCTCGAAGAGAGAATGAGTAAGCTTGGTTCCTTTCCAAGGATCCAGCATGTGGGGTTAAAAAAAGAAGGGGAAACATCCCACTCATTATGAAATAGTCTAAAAAACAACAACAGGAAAAGAAAAAAGCCAATCCCATAACTTCTGGACTCTGAAAGGCTAAAAAAAATAACTGCTGAACTAAAGAGAGAACCAAAATGCTGATACTGCCAGAATTCAGTCAGGTTAGACCCATCAGTCTGCATGTGCCAGGTCCAGATGGCTGCTGGCAGCTCATGGCTCTTCCCCCACAGACCCACACGTGTGACTATTTCTCCTGCTATTTAGTAGTAAACAACATGTTTACAGAATTTGGGAAACTTTTTTTTTTTTTTTTTTTTTTTTTTAAAAAAAGGAGGATTAATTACCAAATTGGTGTTTCACAATTCCTGTGATGAGAGAAACCTGGCCATCATCAAGGAGCCTGGTGAGCAGGGAAGGCATTCCGGGATCCGATTGCTCATGTGTTATGGTTGAATGAATAAATATATCCCATCTTATTTTCAAATCTGGCATTTGTGGATTGATTCCTGAAGTAGCTGCTTAGTCAGGTGAAGCATCATGGGACTCATGGTTAAACCACAAAACACTTTTTTCCTGCCTAACTATTTTAGCTGACTGAGAAACACAGTTTCGTAAGATGTTTTTTTAACCAAAGGTGTCCTCAAGTCTCACAAAGACAGTGCAAGAGTTTCAGGAGTCTTCATGCCTCCAAAATAAGAGATGTGCTTCAGTGCTCACCTTTTTTCACAAAGTCTGATTTTTAGAATAGGATTATTTCAGAAATCTTTTTTTGGGGGCATATGAAGACATTGAAGCTTCACAAACTGTCTCAGCGTTGGTCGTGAGAGGGGTCTTTCTCATGGCCCTTTGGGGTACAATGGGTTTAAACAAATATTTACACTGTGCCCACACCTGCAGCAATCTAAGCAGCAGGGATGCACAAGGAGCCCAGTCCAGCCTAGAAATCAGCCCGTTTCTGAGCAGCACTGCAAACCTCAGCTCGGGTACAGACACAGACCTAACCCAGCCTGGAAACCCTTTTTGGCCTGAAATCAGGGAAGAGAGCATGCAAGGCAGACAGACCTGAATTTTAACTCTGAGAAAGGAGGTGCTGGGGTAAGAAAAAACCCCAAGGGCTTGCTGCCCACCCAGGGCACAGCAGGGCCCACCCCGGGGCTCTGTTGGGTGGAAGATCCAACAGATCCAACAGCTCACCAGTTCCATGTGCTGGACACTGGGCACTGTCCCTGTCCCTTGCTGGGACACCTGCCACCACCTGGAAAACAGCTTCCCTGGGGTAGCAGAGGGTGACACGCAGCCAGTCTCCTTTGCTGGCAAAAAGGGCAGGCAGGGGCAAAGGGAAAAATGCACTTAAGGGCTTGAGTACAAGAGAAATGGTCTGCAGCCAAGAGTACAGACTTCAGGGGAAAACAAAGAAATGTCCTTTGAGGCTCTCTTTCTGCTCTAAAAAAACACAACAAATCCTCAAAGCCAAAGAAAATCAGATTTTTTTTTTGCTTTGTCTGGAAACAACGGCTGCTTATTACAGAGGTATGATCCAGGGACCCCGGCTGACCTCCAAGAACTTTGAGTCAGGTGCCAGGATGGCTTAAAACCAGGGATTTTCTCTTCCTTGCCCTGTAAGGCTGAGGTACAACCAGTCACATACCCATTCGTGTCTTCTGAGGCTGCTGCAGGAGAGGGAACCAGCATCCAGCAGACATTTCACCGGGGGCACAGATTCAGGAATTAGAAAGTAATCTCCAACTTGAACCAGAGCCACAGTCTAAAGAGACCTGCTTCCTCCACTTTACAGCAAAGTTTATTATTATGGTTTCCATTTTCTCCCTGGCTGTTTCTTCAATGTCAGTTTAGAATAACTAAGGATAAAGTTAAATCATCTTTTAACTCCTGTTTCCCCAAATTTCGGCTTACACATTTACAAAATAATTGTCCCTACGTCTTTCCTTCATCTTGTGATTCCCATTGCCACCCTCTTTCAGAGAAATAAAGGCTCCAAACTAGAAACCTCTGGTACAAGCCTCAGAGCCAAAGCTGCAGATACAGTACAATTCTCACATTGATAGAAAGGATCTCCCACAAAAGACCCCAACACTCATTCCTGTCTGTGAGAGGCACTTGTGCTGTGCAAGGCAGAAAGCCACATGAAGTTTGCACTTGAAAAAAAAACTAAACACCAAGATAATTAGCTTTCTGTTTTTGTTTTTTTTTCTCCTTTCTCCCCTCTTAAGCGGCTCAGCATGTAACACCAAGATGCCTGAACCATGGTTTGCTTTCCTTGTGTCACCAAAACCTTCTGGGATTTAAATGTATTCTTTGAACTACCTGCATTCCTGGCAAAAATGGGAAATATAAATTTGGCTTAGAGAAAGGAAGCACCACCTTCATCATCTGCCTCTCTGCATTCTACAAAGCTCAGGAAGTCAAAATTTTTCCAAAGGATTCCCTGAAGTGACCCAGCACCCATCCCTGCCTGCAGAGCGATAAAGGAAGGGAAACCAGTTCATTGTGGTGAAATCGGGGGGTCTGCATGCCTGGACCTTTGCTTTACACACAGACAGCAATAATGGAAAGCTATTTTGGACTTTTTCTGGTTTTTTCATCAAAACAAAACAAAGCTATCTGCAGGATGGAAGAGGGGACAGGCTGTTCTAAAATAATAAATCAAAGCCACACAAAGACCCATCAGCTTAAGCCAGATACTGCCCTCTAGATTTTAACCAGCTCCAGCTGTGTCATAACACTGCACAGCTCAAAAACGGATATATTTTCAGATGATCTGGCCTCTGACTAGAGGAAATGAAAGAAATGCACCAGAGCCATATTCATGGAATATTTTTAGGATGGAGTCCCAAGACTTTTGGCTGTTTCATAAGGGTGATTTGGATTGTGTTAGCACATTTCATCCCCTGAAGTCACCATCAAAAGAAAAGCTTGTCACTCCCCCAGATGCTGGGAACCAGCTTTGGTGCTGTACTACACTGACTGCCACCTCCCTAAGGAATGAGAAAGGCATTAGAAAAGGAAACTAGAGGGTGAAAGAATTAAAAAAAAAAAAAAAAAAAAAAAAAAAAAAAAAAAAAAGAAAGAACCACAGCTGTGACCATCTTGAGTTGCCAGGTCATTTGGGAATAGGAGTGCTACAGTCTAGGGTGCATGTGAGCAGGCTGAATGAAGCAATGAAATCAATTACACCAGGATTGAAAAGATTAAATGAAAAGCACCTACTTTGGAGTTTGTGGAGGAAGAGATGGAAATAACTACCTTCCCACAACAAAGGGCTTGGGAAGAGTCGTGAGAAGCAAAGGTATTAGAACTTATCCTCTATGTAAATATTGGAAAGACTAAGGGGGTTATTTTCTCTTTAAATTAGTGGTATTTAACAGTTTCCTATTTAGTTCTGCACTTCTGTTTCTTCAGCTTGTACAAAACCCACTGTAAACCCTGCAAAATACCTGTGTGTGTGGCTGAGCTGGGCTGCAGCACCTCCAGGAGAAGCAAAGGAAGAGATGTCAGCATGGCTGTGGGAGGGTTCCTGCGGCTCTGCCCTGCAGCTGGGTGAGATCCCTGTGCTCCAGCCACTGCCAAAACTGAGGGAGAGATGCAGCCTGAGGAGAGGAGCAGTAATCAGGCATGGGTTGTCTGGGGCATGGAGTTCAAAGTAAAACGGATGCGTGTGTATCTTCCTCAGCCCTGGCAAGAAATGAAAACACTGAATTCATGGGAGATCCCAAACTATAAATTCAAAGTGATTTTAGAGCCCTACCTGAAGGCTGGGGGAACATATGTAGCTTTAGATGCTTTTGTGCTTAAAAACCAGCACAAAGGAGACAAACACACTTAAAATACAAGGCATAGAAGTCAGACTTGATAAATAAAATGACAGTGGAGCAATACAGAGGACCACTTTTGCATCTTCTACTTTCATTCTTAGGAGTTTCTTGCAAGAAAAACAAATGAAAATATTTTTAGGTAGAAAGTCTAACTTTCCAGTTTAAATAAAAGTAATACTAATATGTGTAGAGAACTAACTTAAGCTATTAAAGGTATTTGCACCCCAAAACTAAGTAATTGTGTTCACAACCTTTTCTAGTGAAAAAGTTCATTTCATTTTATAGATAAGGATCATTCCACTTTCTTTTTTTCATTCGTGTTCCTAACCAGGCCAACATATTTTTATGTTTTTACCAAAAAAATTTGGTCTTTGAAGGAGGAAGGCTTAATATACACTCACAAAAAGTGAGTGTTTAGTGGGTCCCAGCTGTTTCAAACATTACTTTGAAAATTTTTGAGGATCTGCTGACACCAGACTGTATAAAACCTAACATTTCTGCCACTCTGTTACTGCCATTCAGCAATCCCCACAGTGCACTTCATGCATTTTTACCATTGTGTTTATCCTGCTTGTTTTCTTTTGGAAATGGTTGGATGAAACAAACCCAAGAAATATTTGGGGTTTTTTCACCAAGATATTGGCATTTGCAGTTCTGGCTCTTCCAGGTAAAGCAAAAACATCAGACAAAGTGTTAAAAAAAGTGTTCTGTTTTGGCAATGAGCAGGCTTCCTGGGATAAGCAAAAGCATAAAAAGGACAAGGGAAAGGCAAAAAAGCAGGCAAGAGTTTCCCTGTCCTTGAACATGTGGCAGATAGAGATCTGCACGTACACACATCCATACCTCATTTACAAGCCTCAGAACACTCCTCCAGTTCAACCCTGAACTCTCAGAAGCAAAGACACTCAGAGAAATGTGATCAAGCAGGCAAAGGAGGGGAGACTTCTCTGAGTGGTGGGATGTAAAGCGAGTCACGTAACTTGGAGATGAGATTTGGCTGGAATAAAGACACAAAAAGTGCATGTCTGG
The DNA here is from genome assembly GCF_031753505.1 of Anomalospiza imberbis. Taxonomy (NCBI): domain Eukaryota; kingdom Metazoa; phylum Chordata; class Aves; order Passeriformes; family Viduidae; genus Anomalospiza; species Anomalospiza imberbis. The sequence goes on along the minus strand of NC_089693.1, from coordinate 8,586,051 downwards.
GGCTCTGACTGCCTGGGAGAGGATGAATAACACTTGTTCAATATTGTGAGCAACACACAGTATTGGCTATGTCAGGTGCAGTATGAGTCCTGGGCAAATGGGTATCATCTAGTGCTGGGGTTTCTGGTTATCCTGGATGTCAGGCCTGGCTGGATTTTAGTAAAAGGAACCTCTAAGCTGATGAATGTTTTTCTAGAAAACAGCCCTACCGTGTTTATTGACATGGTGTGTCACATAGCAGATGAACATGGAAGGGCACAGTCCAAATCCTGACCTCACTGATGAAAATCTGGGGTAAACTAACGAGGGAATGCCATAGAGTACAACTGAAAATTACATATTTTTTTCCTTGTGCTTGAAAAAACAAGAGAGTTCCATCCAGTGAGTCAGTCTCCCCCAACTGTTATTACTCCTATTTAAAAACAACCCCTCTGACATTTTGGTCAACATCTACGTGAGCTGAACTTTCAAAGGGAGTGAGAGAACTGGGAATTTAAAACGTTCCTGTTCATAATATGGGAACCAAGCAGAAATCCCCACATGCTGCTTTGGTAAGTTTGTCTCTTACAGACTTAAACTTCAAAGGACCATAAAAAATGCACAGCCCCTGTTTAGCCTCCAACCCATCCCAAGAGTAAATCACAGGAGCTCAGTGCTTCTTGCTCTCAGTCAGGATACAGCTGGTTTTGCTCCCAAAAAATTTCTCCCAACAACTTGCCCAGCACTTGGCTGCATCTCCTCTAGCAGAAAACCTGTTTTCAGGACAGGTCACCTCATCTTCAGTCAGCAGCACTGGTGAGGAAAGAGGAGTGAAAAATGCCCACACATCTCCCTGGTGCTGAGAGGAGCAGAGAAAGGGTTGCAAGGGATCTGGCCATGTCTCTGCCACTTTCTCCCAGCTCAATCTGTTTTCCTTGAACCCTCATTCCCCATCAGCTCCCTGCAGCTGTCACTCACTCCTCTTTGCTTAGATTTTGGCTTTTTTTTAAATTTTCTACCTTCAGCTCAAGCCCTGTAAACAGAGCCAACCCCCACAATGACACACGTGGCTACTGGGTGAACATCCAGCCAGTGTTCTCAGGGCCTTGTTACTGAGGTTAGCCTCTTCTGGAGAGCTGCTTTTTGCAGGGACTGAAACAAGTCAGGCGTGTGTTTAACTAACTAGAGTCAGGTGTGTTGGGATTTAAATGCCTTTCCTAAACACTGCTCTTTAGGAAATGCCATTAAAAATTCAAAAGCATAGACCACATCTTAATATAAATTAATTTTTTGTCCACATCTCCTTAGGCAAAAAGAATGATTTTTGGTTTTGTGAAGCTCAACAAATTACAGGAGGGATCCTGCCCTGAGGTGCAGATCTGCTGATCCTCATGAAACCAAGGTCTGACTCAGACAGCATTTGGCTTGCAGACAAATGTATTCAAGCAAAAATAAGAACTTCCTGCATTTAAACACGGTACATCATTTTATCATCTCTTTTCCCACCCTACATGTTTCATGGAGGAATCACATGCCAGTTCAGTTCCTATCTTTTTAATGTCTTCCCAAGTTCTCTATCACAGACTATTGTATATTTTGTATTTTCCTGCTGCTGTGCCTGGAATGCACATCAGGTCAGGAGATGCTCCCTCAAGACCCCCAGGGCCTACTCCCTGGGCCAGGAGAAGGGTAAAAGCAGGGAAAAGCCCTCAGGTTTCATATGCCAAGCTGCAAAGTGACAAGCAGCCTGGTTTGCCACAGCCACCTGGGACTGTCTGATGCTCAGATTGCTCTAATTCCTGCTGTAATGTGATCGTCTCAGGAAGGATGTGTCTCCTCAGAGTCACCTTGTTAATCCCAGCTGCAGAGGACAGAGACCAGCAAGGGAGCAGGCGAGGAGGGAAAACTTCAGGGCTTTAAGATGGCTGGGGCACAGTGCCAGCACAGGCTTCACCCAACTGCACTGAGTGTGCAATCTGCAACCTGGTGCTCTGGCAAGTGCTCTAGCTTCTTTCCAATTATAAAACAAATGTATATAAATCTTGTAGCTTTCATCCATGGGTTGATCTGTGGGTAGTTTAAGGGATTTAAATAGACAGGAGGGAATTCAAATAGATCTGCTGGCTTCTGTGTTGTGTGGATGATTAACTCTGAATCGCAGATGTTATCAGGAGGGGCAGGTTATGAAACCCAAGTAGCACTTTGTTATTATTGGAAGTAGTGGTGGTGTTCCTTGTATTGTATCCAGATCTAGGGGATGGAGGGGTCAGAACTCATGCACGTACTAGAACAAGAAAGCATTCACAGCCTTCAGCTGTGAGCTCCACTTTGAAATACTAATTATGTCTGCCTGAGCATTTACCAATCTGGGAAGCAAGAGGAAAAGCTAATCTGAAAATGAAACAATTTAGGAAATATCTCTAAACTGGGCAAGACTGCAACAAGCACATTCTCGCCTCATCTTGTTATCTCTGTTTTTCTCCAGACCTTATCACCGCTAAGGAATTTAATCGCAAAAATGACAAGTAGCTGAAAGTATGAATCAGACTGGCATTGAATAACAACCATAGGAAAAGATCTACCTACACAGCCTTGGCAAATACAAATATAATGAGTCCCCCAGAGTCTGAGTGCAGACTTGGGCTGTGTAAGTTTCCCTGCACTGAAATCTCCATCTCTGGATGGGTTGCAGCCTCCTAGAGGCTTTGTGTCACCCAAGACCAAAAAGGTCCAGGATTTTTAAAGAAAAGTTGAGACAGAAGCTCATTCTGGGCTCTTGAATTTTCAGATAATTAAGATTGTCCACTATTGAGCATGATAACAAGCCTCTGCACAGGTCTTCAGCCCATGAAACAGAGGAGTTGAGCAGTGAACCCGTGCCCACCCCTGCACAAACACCGCAGCAGGAGAAAGGCTGAACACATGCCTGAGCACTCACATGGGCACCTGCCCTTTTGTTTGCTGGTGACAAGAAATTTGGCCCTCCCCTCCTTGTTTTTTTTTAATGAGACTCTCATAAGGATCCAACTGCTTCATCAAGGCACCAAACAACACTGTACACCTGCAGGCACATTTCCCTGAATTCTCCCCATCAAACCACGGCAGAGAGCCCTAACAAGGAAAACCCTTCCCTCTGAGCCTTAGCAGACCACGTGTAAAGGTATTTCCCTGTTCTCATTAAAAGCAAGGAATGCTTCATCTAACTGCCACCGCTTTCAGGCTGCCGCAACAACATGACTTATTACACTATACTTCAGATATGTGCTTTGAGGAGATATAATTCTTATCTTCAGATGTGCTGATAGCACAAAGAAGCCTGGCTGACTTACTGAACAGCCTCATGCCTTTGATAATAGTATTTGCTTTTGCTTAGAAAATTTGCATAGGCACAATGCCTGGGTCATTAAATTGAAGGATTAAATTTCTGACTTTGATTACTGTATGAAATGCCAATCTTTGTACTGCTCTCCAGCACCCAAAAGAAGGCACTTACTTGCAACCAAATAATGTTTTCCATCCTCTTCTCCAGACTTACCAGCCTCTCCTCCATCTTGTAACAAGCCTCATGCTCTCTATGGACCCTTGTGCTTCAAGACAATAGTTTTGAGGAAAGCCCTTAATAAATCTTACAGATAATTCCCAAACTTCTGTGAAGCAGGAAAAAATACCAACGCCCCCCTCCCCCCCCCAAAAAAAAAACAACCCCAAAAACCTCACAGCTAACACACCCCCCACAAAATTAAAAAAAAATCAACCAAACAAAAGAAAAGGATAAATACAAACAGCTTGGAGAGGGTGAAGTCATGGAAACCACTCCAACAAAAAGATAAAAACCATGAAGAAGGGATCTGAGGGTACATAAAGGTTTTGCATACACTTTTTCTGCCCTGAAGGAAACCCTCAGCAGATCTGGACTGATTCTGGAGCACACTTCATTGCTAGGCATTAAAATGCCATCCTGTGCTCTCCTGTTCACTTGCCAAAACATTCAGAGTTACTTGCCCTGCACTACCCCTTTCCAGAAATCAATACCCATCCTCCTGCTCATCCTCACACGGAAACTCCCAGGCATGAGACAGACAACTCTTATCTGTAGCTTATTCAGGCATTTCTGCTGAGCCTGCAATGTTCCCCAGCAGCCTGAAAACACAACCTGCTCTCCACCACGGCTTTATGCTTGCCCATCAGTCAGAGAGACACAGATCCCCCAACAGACACAAACCAGTCCATCTCTCCCTGGGAGCAACGCTGGAGCACATGGCAGCATGTGGAGACACTGGAATTCTAGTTTGAGAAGGAAGGAAGGAAAAGAAGGAAAGGAAGGAAAGGAAGGAAAGGAAGGAAGGGCACAACAGAAAGATAAATAAAGATGATAAAGATAAGATAAAGATGATGAAGATAAAGATCTGCTGGCTGTGCTGTAACTGGTGTCCTCCTTGAGCAAACCCACCCAAGCGGTGCTTCTGAGCTCACTGGACAAGATTCACAGCTCACAGCGCTGCCAATTTCAGCTGAGTCATGTGAATTCATCCCAACCAGCTCCTGCCCACCCCAGGAATCTGGGCGTTCCAGCCTTCTAACAGATGTCTGGACTGGCACAAGATCTACTGGGTCTTTCTACCATGCCTCAGAGGCAGGGAAAGTGTTAATCATGCAAGTATCCAACACTAATGCTATCCAAATCCTGGTCCACATCTCCCTGTCAAATTCTTTATTTCCCCTCTGTCCTTCCTTTAGCCAGCCTAGTGCAGGTCACTCTGGAAGCGTGAGGGCAGCCTGCAAAGGCAGCATCCCGGATACAGCCATCCATCAGCTTACAGTGACCGGACTGCAAACACTTCAGCTGCTTTCTGAAATTATTAACCCTAGAAGATTGCTGTTAAAGTTCATCCAAATGTGATTTCATTTGCATCTCATGTTTGGCACAGATGCTGCTATATTAAGAGAACATTTTTTTGGAGATTACACAGTATTTTGAATTTTAAAAGAACAGATAAAACATAAAGCCACTTGAGACAGGTAAAAGTCTGGTTTTCTATCTGTGATTACTCTGGGCTCCACAATATGAGATTTCTTTCATTCCAGAAATCATTGGAATACAATGCCTAGTAGAGGTCATACATGAAATTGCTTAGGCAGGCACTTGTCTTCCTTCAAACTCCTAAAACAACTTTTTCTCCATAATTCTTTCACCCTTCCATGGGAATCTCATTTCTCCATGCTTTTCCATGCAGTCTGGAGATTTCACTATTGCATCAGCCTTAAGTCTCACACTAGTGAGCATCCAGCATATTTGAGGTGTAGACAGAGCAGCCACACAATTCATTCCCAATTATTTCTTAGCAAGATGCTCTAAATGAAATGAAGTAGAATTGTGGTTTTCCTTTGTTACACTTTATTTCTTGCTTATGAATCTTCAAAACAGCTACCTTGCCAACAATTTCTGGATCAGAAAACTCTACAAACCTTTGCCCAGTTCAAATAACTGATTTCATACACGAAAAAAGGAACCGCAACCACATTGTGGTTTCCAATAGTAAAATGTAGTTAAATGGATGCTTGAACAAGAGCTAAAGTTAAAGCTCAACTTTAGCAAAGCCCTGGTGCTGCCTTCAAATTTAAATTCATGCTTGAAGATTGTGGGCCAAAGCTTTGGCATGTGTGAGCTGGCCATCAGTGACTTGGCAGAAGATTTAGCTCTGCAATAGCAAGGAGAGAGCTCACCATTTAAGACAGATAATAATTGCAAAACTCAGGTTGTCCATGAGCAACTAGTAGGTTTTCCTCTTTCTTAAAGTGCACAAAGATGTATTAATACAGAAAAAAGTGATTTAATTCTGATAATTTCCCTGTGATGGCAGTGTCCAGACACTGATCATGCAGCAACTCAGTGACGGCCCTACAGCTACTGCATGTTTAAATCAAGAGGCCCAGGTGTTTGTCACTCTGGAATGGGCATGTATAAAGAGGAAACACTGCCCTTCTCAGGTGCATTCCCATGGGCCTTCGTAATGGCATCAAAGAAAAAGATCTTTAGATATTTTTTCAGCTCCAAAGTTCAGGGGAACTCAATAGAGCTCAAGCTTTGGCCAAAACTATCCTACCCAAAGCCACAGCAGGGGCACTCTGCCAGAGGAGCAGCGGCTGGGTGTGGGGTTTGGATAATACTGGAGGGACTTGGGAGCCCTCCAGGTTTACCAGCAGAACATGCTGCTTCACATCCCCAGTGCCTTTGCCTTCTTTCATGCCAACTATCTCAAACCTGCTTTGGCAACCTGAGCCTCTATTGTGTGTAATCAGGTCAGGTTTCACTTGCAAACCTCTGGTTTTCACCACAGTGTGTTCTTAACAGTAACTGAGGACTCAGACAAAGTGCAGAAGCTAAGGTGATGGCCAAGCTTTCTTGTGGTGCTCATCCCTTGCAGCATCTCCTCTGTGCACCATGGCAATGCCCACCCCTGCTGAGCTGACTGGGTTGCAGGACTCTCTCCTAACAGTGGAACCAGTGCAAAGCACAGGTAATTTCACTAAAGTAAGAACAGCACTAAAAAGCATAAATGAAATCAAGCAAAATGAAGAAGATTGCAAGGGAAAAAGCAGCATCTGAAATGGATATGCCCTGTCTTTATACAAGGCTAAGAAAACATGGAAATAAATACAGCACAGCCTGCAATCTTGCTGTGCTGAGACCTAACATTTTAGACCTTTAGTTAGAAAGACACAGTAATTTCAGTGCTGTTTGGATTACAGAAGATGCAAAGTTTTGTGCACATTCTGATGCATTTCTGCACTTTATATATATGGGAGATAAATTATGTGAGCAGTGACTAGTACAAATATAAATGAACCAGAGCCAGAGCTCTTCTGGAGGGATTTCAGGGACAGCAGGCCAGGACTTATTTGGATTCTATTTCAAAACTTTCTGGAAAGAGAAACCTCTCTGCACATCAAAAAAGCTGGAATAGAGTGAAAGCAGAAGCATGTCTTTGCATCAGTTAATGTCAAGCTTTAAAACCTTGCTTCCACACTCTCAGAAATTGCTGATACCGATCATGAACATTTTGGGAAAATTATAAAGCTCCAGACCTTTGGAAAACAGAACGTTTTCCAGCAACATAGGGCAGTACCTGTTGAAGTTGCTGGGGTCCAGGATGACGTTTTCAGGTGCTCTGCCATTCCACTGGAGGATTTAATCCTGCTGGAGCATGACAACAGGCTGGCTCTGCTGGCACATGGCTCCCCCGCTCATGCCTCGGGATGAGAAGGGAATGCTGCTCTGGCAGTGAGCAAGGTCAGGTTCTTGGGGCATCTGGCCTGGATGTAAAGCTGAGGGTAAAAGGAAAATGACAAACATATCCATTAAACCAGCCAGGCACAGTCGTAACATGTGCATTTGATCATCATTGCCTGTAAATGGTTTCTGCCAATGAAGAGTTCAGAACATTTGGAAAGTCACTGAAACATTTCCAGTTCAAATAAAAAGGTAAACCAGAAATAGCATCTGCAGCCATCCATGGGGACACCATGAAGTGAGATATGAGATGTACAGTGCCATAAAAATGTTCACTATTCAAAGTCTTTAGGGAGAAGGGTAATCAAGGAGGTATCACAAAGTAACTCTTTTTTTTTATGAATTCAAATAACTGCACTTCAAAAATAGGCTTATTCTATTGAAAATACAGAAAACTGAAGTTACTTCAATGGGCTTTGGACTAGGCCCAGTTATCTAATCGAATTCACATCTTTGCTCTCAAGTAGCAGACTGGGCTGAAATTCTGGGGGCTAAAACTTGATGTCCTGACTATATGACCTTATAGACTAAATACCAAAGTCCAAGGCTTCAGCAAAGCTCTTCTTGCAGGGACCAAGAGATGCCTCTGACCTGTAGCTCAACTCTACAGACAATTACAAAACCACACTCCAGCTGTGTGCTTTTTCTGCCCTGCCATCACTCAAAGGCAAATTCGTGTGGCAAACACTAGTTTTAAGGCTGAATGTATGACACTGCCCTGCTTTCCACCATGTGAAATTCCAGTGCAAAAGGAGGATGCACAGCTAGTCATACGAATCTGTCTCTGCATGCAGGGCTGTTTCAGGCAGCTTGTCATGTTCTCTGAGGGTTTCAGATGCACAAAGGACAAATGAGGTCATCTGTAATCCTGCTGCCTTCACTCTCCTACAGTGTAGAATAACACTCTTTGCATCAAGAACTTGAAATATCCAACATAGAAATCCCTGGTAGCTCACAAATGTCTAAGCTTCTACATGAGCATCCATCCATCAAAATTATTTTTAAACTCAGTTTGTGTCTTTGAGGTAGATCTGAATGGAAGCAGTAGTTTCTTATCAGATTTTAATTTTGCAAGGATATGAGTGCAGCCAAGACTAGCAGAGAGGTTAAAACTCCATCTATCAGGATATCTGCCTGCTAATGCAGGGCACTTATATCTCCAGATCTGCTTATCCTCCTCTTGTCTACAGAAACTGAAAGCTCTGCAAAACCAGCTATCTCTCAATGGTTTGTATGTGGGCTTATTTTAGTTTGGGATTCAAGTGAATTCAGCCCTAGTTCCAGTTTCATGCTCAGAAGGATCTCGCAGTAGTTGATCCTGCTCCTGGTGTTGATTTTTAGCTCCTAAGGATCTCCAATAGATGGACCACATTTGCCTACCCTTCCTCTCACCCCTGAATCCAGCAGCCTCATGCTGAATGCTTAAATTAAACATTTGGGTCTCATGCCAAAGGAGCAGTCCAAAAGTGATTGTGAACATTTCTCGGATATTCAGTTCACTGCTCCTTTCACACCATTAGACTTCAGTGATGAGAAGCTATTCTGAGTGGTATCTGCAGATACTGGAAGATTAAAGTGGATCCCAGAATGACATTAACATCAATTTTTCCTGATGGCTGAAACTATTGATCAAGTAATTCACTCCAAACAACATCTCTGGGCAGTAACCCATTTGCTCATTCTTGATGGATCAAGAAAGACTGAATTATTTTACAGTCTGATAAAAAAAGCCTTTTTCATCTAGGAAACCAAGAAGAAAAACCTATTTTTCATTCACGTTCAAACCATGGTTGGAAAGCCAATAACACACAACACAAAAACCCTCATTTCAATCTCACTTGGCCCCATCAGGGTGGGGTAGTGCTGAGGTCTGAGCAGGGGATTCATCAGGTACATTCAGATCTGAAATCCCATCAGTGTATTAATTGTTCTCAATCCAAACAACATTTTCTAATGAAAGCCAGTTGGAATGAACACTTATATTGTACTTACTACAAAATTAAATGCACCAATGAAAAGCCAAGAAAGGAAGGAGATGCATTCAATGAGTCCCAAAGATTCCTAGATTACAGGTTACCAAGAATAAAAGATTACTAGGTGCTTTAAGCTATTTGTGTAAAGATTAAAAAAAAAAAAAAAGAATGACAGAGATATGCATGGCTTAAGCTGCTTGCTATTATGAATGAACCCAAAGAAGTGCTGGAATAGTTTCCAGAATGCTTCAATAAGGTGATGAGGAAAGGAGGTCAGAGATTTGTTGGTAGCATTTTCCTCCAGGTGTGTAGGGAGCAAGTTACAGGTCAGACATTAAGGATAATGATCACAGCTGTTTGGAGAATGAGATGGTGATAACTAGAACAAGGAAAAATGCCACACATGCATTATAGAAACGTTGTAAATGACTTGCAGAGTGTCATTTGGTCTCCTGCAGTGACAGTGGCCACTGAGTGAATGCTCTCCAGAACTGCAAAACAGCAAGAGTGTGATTTTCAGTCCCATAGAAATACAACAGTATATCTGACAGATCTTTGAACATGTTACTTACTAAAGGAAGTTACAGCCCTGATGAAGAAATCCAGATCCTATATGAAAAGACTGTTTTGCCCATGTGGAACATCACTAAGTCAACAGGAATGAAAAATTCATCCACTTTTTAGAATAAAAAATCCATATTCCTTAGAACCACCTCCATAATTTTTGGTTACTTCTATCAAAATCTTTAAAAGAAAATGGGTCACAAAGAGACTTTAAGGTAAGAGAAGTGGTGACAGATTAATGTGGTAGGAAAATAAGAGCTGGTTAAAACATTATAAAATGTGAGGCTTCTAATTTCTTGGGTGGTTTAATGGACATAGTTGTCATTTTAGCTGCTTGACATTTCATGCTGAAGAGATGTGTCAGATTCCCCCATGCTTACATGGCAATTTTCCCAAGTAGATTGTGAAACTGAGAAGATAAGCTCTTTACAATTCAGAGGGATCTGCTATTCAACTGGAGAGCAAGTATGAAGATAAGCAACATGCCAAGTATTGGAAATTACAATCTTGATTTCTGAGAAAATGTTTTCTTGCTTTCTTGTTCCGTTACTCTTGCTTTTGTCCTGTCATGCTGTCAGCTGTCATGTTGAGGCAAAAAATACCTTAAAAATGAGAAGATCAAAACATACCTTCTCCCTTTCTGGTTGACTGACTGTTCAAAAAAATGTTAATATCTTAGGGAAAAACATTTTCTCAATGAAATTTCCAAGTAAAGGCTTTAAAATTCTTGCAGAAAGAAAAAAATGTAGCTTTCTTTCTCTAAGACATACTGGGATGTCACTGGCATCAGGAAAACTACTTTGATTTTGAACTGATGTGCATCAGAGATCCAAACTAAATCTCTTTATCCAAATACAGACACCATGAACTGAAAAACATCTCACAGGCTTTTCCTTCTTCCCAGTGTGTGAGGTGCTGTAATCCTCAAGCACCACAGATATCCTGGGGCTGTACAGTTTCCTGTGGCTGGAAAACCACTGCTCACCACCTCCTGCATCTCTTGCTTGCTTTACATTTAAGAGCATCAGAACCAAAGCCAGCCACAGAGGCACCGAGGCCACAGAAGCAGCTGAAGATGTGAAACCCAGAGATGAAGGATCAGCACAAGTGCAAACATTCACTGCAAGAACAGAGTTAACAAAAATGGAATCATTTCTATTTCAGCCAATGGCGGTGAAGGAGTGACTAAGTGAACAGGTGTAAAATCAACAACATTTCCTGGAGTATTTTAGAATTGCAAGGCATACTTTTTTTTTTTAAATTCAAAACTGACACTAATTTGGCTTTGTGGCAGTCTCTTATGACTGTCTAACACCTTTTTAAGCTTATAAAAGAAAACAGCACATACTGCCAAAACTCTGCTTATTTTAATAAAGACTAATACCGAAAAAGAGAAGTTTCACAGCCTCCCCTGATGTGCTGCTGTGAAATCTGCAGGCAGACAGTAAATGCTCAGCTTCAACTGCCCAGTTGAACCAAGGCACTTGTCTTACCATTTATATACAAATCAGAAAAGGTTTGGGAATCTCATTTACATTGTAACAAGTACTGCAGGTGTCAAGGAGTCTCCAGTTCAGTGCCACTGGAAATTGCACATATCTATATGGAGAGAACTATGAAGCCTCTCCCTACATTTTTCCTTCTTTATTGGCCTTTGCAACAGCTGAAAATCAGGTTGATGGGACACCAAGGACCTTGGTGCCCCAATGGTGAAGTCTGAGTGACTCAGAGACTGCCAGAAGATGTGGTGCTGACAGCTCTTGTGATTTCCCTGTGACTTTCCCTCTATTTAGTGTTCCTCCTTGAAATAAGCCTTGCTTTATTTACATTACAACATGAGAGTTTCAGCTGTCACTAAAGAGCAAAGGAGTTGGTCCTGTTTGGACAGCAACAACCCTACAGACTCCAGAACCAAACAGGGAGGACTAAAAGACCTGGTAGTTCTTGCTTAGTGAATGTCATGATTTTAAGGTGGTGCCCAAACCATGAGGCATTACTGAGTGCTCCTTGCTGAAGGAAGCCCTTGGACACCACAGGGGGAATGGGATTTGATGCTCCTTGGAGACACTGAGGAGGAAGGACCACGAACCAACCACAGAGGGTGGGAATATCAGCCTGAGCTGCCAGATTAAAACACCCTCAGGAAAGCCCATCTCCAAGATTTTTGGATCTAGAAACACTGCCAGAGGAATTGTTTTTCCCCAGGCGTTTCCTTTCTTGGGCAAATTACATCCAGGAGAAGAGGAGCATGAAATGGGAATGAAAGAAACCAAGCACAAAGGAATTAACTGTACTCTAGGCACTTAGCTCAGAAAGGATTTGCCTGCAATGTTAGCTGAAGGACTTGGATCTCAGTTTTCCATGCCAAGTAGCCCATCCCTAGACTGACTATCTTGGGCTCCATTCAGCAGTAACACTGGAATCACTATTTCCTTCAGCTCAAAGGATATTTTCACCTGCTTGCACTAGGGGAGAATACAAGTTCTTGTTTACCAGAGCTACGTGAAAAGGACCAGAAAAACAGATTTTGTAATAAAGTTGTTAAGATCAAAGCAAACCATCTTTCTCCATAATTGGATTCACTCTTTTGGGCTTTTGCTCTGAAGTATGATGCTCAGAATTTAGTGGACAAACAAGCCACCAGTTAGAAAGGGTGCTGAGAGTCAGAGTGAGGCTGAAATATTCTAACAGTTATCCTCTTCAAATTAATCAAACCCTACAGCACGAGACCAATTTCTTCTACCCTGCACATACATATATTTCCCTCCCAAAAAGTGAAGCAAAAACCCACAAAGTGAAGCATTTAATATGACCTTTACTCATCCTGCTGGATGCTTATTAGTTGAAAAATGCTGGTAAGTAATGGATCCCAGAGAAGTAAATGTTTATGCTTGCCTAAACCTAGCCAAGGAAATTTTCTATGGTGGAAAAACTGTCTCACCATGTAGAGTGCCATAACCAGGAGGATATTAATAGAAATAAAAATATAAATGCCTACTTGTTTGCAACTCTGAATTTAACTGTTAGGTTGCCAGAGCAGGGACGATTATTTCTCTGAAGACACAGAGCCAAACTAAATGCCAAGGACAAAACCCTATTTCAAAGGGACTGTTTCATAGGAGCCCAATCCTGTTTCTGCCCAGTCAAAACACACCAAGGTTTTTAATTCCGGAGTTTAGATACTTAAATAGCAACTCCTGCTCTCTGCTGTGCAACTAAAGCAAATGCATCCAACTCTTTTAGCTTAAGGAGACATGCATACTCTATGTTTGACTGTGACATTCACTGCTGGCAAGGTTTAAGGCCATCCCTCAACCTATGATTGCATGGGAAATAAGAAATAGATGTGAGTTTGCATTTCAACCACCCATTTCACCACCCTGAACGCAAGTAGGATGTACCATAGAAGTAACACCTTCCATTACTGAAACCTGATTCACCAGAACAATCCACTAGAGCCCCATGATAGCGTGGACAAATGCCTGGAACAAGAAAACACCAAACTTTCCCCCAGCTGGATTTCAACTTGCAGCGAAATCATACCAAATTTATTGTTCACCCTTTGTGTGAGTAGTGCTGAGCATCTCCACTGCCTCCCCCCTCACCAGAATATCTGGTGCTGGCTGGGCTGCCCCGTTACCTGTGAGTTTGCCCGGACAGATCACCCCATTCCAGCAGGGGACACTGAGGGAGCTGGGATGAGGCAGCAGGGACTTGTCTGCTCTGCCTCTGAAGGTGTCTGGATACCCTGTCACCCAGCCATCCACACCATGGAAGATGACATTTTCATTGTCATTGTTTCCAAACCACTGGCCTGGTCTGCCAAAAAACACTTTCAGTCCAACCTAGAGGAGAAAATAAGGGGAAAAATCACTGCTTAGCTCAAAGTAAGGACTCGGCTTTGCAGTGTTTTGACAGTGATAGAGCTGGAACTAAGAAGATCCATTGTCTGAGCAGAGTTTTGTTTTGCCTCTTCTGTTTAGAAAATATGCCAGCCGTGTTGGTTCTCCCTCTCATTTCTTAATCCCAGGAGACATTTCCACAAAAATTAGACTTTTGTTTCTTTGAAGTGCAGCCACACCACCATGTGTTGCTTGAAATCACACAGCAATAAACTGAACGGTGGCAAAAGAAGAGGATGACTGAAAGTGTAGGAAAATACTGGATGATTATGAAATTTACTGAGGAATACCACAGCTGTTAATAAAGAAAAAAAAAACCTAGCTGTTTGTGGAATTTTCTTATATCTTTTCAATGTCGCTTTTAAGTGGCTCTGTCAGTGCCATTTTTTTCTAATTGTTCTTCCTAAACTCCCATAAAACTTCTAAAAGTTTTAAATTCCCAGAATTGGCTCTCATGCACATTCTAATATATCCCATGATTTTTTATTTTTTTTTTTTTTTAGGAAAGAGAAATAACAGGAAGCAGAATTATCCTCATTGTGCATAGCTCTGCTCTCAAGATTTTTCAGTAGCTAAGTAAAAATATCTGTCCTGATATGAAAATACATCAAAACAAGGAAACTGCAGATGTTCAGCAAAAAAAAGCATGGAATATTTTAATGTCTGCAGATGAAATTATTACAGGGTGTGAAGAATAAGTTCCGAAGTAATCAAGAAAATAATTACTCCAGGTCAAGCACTCTGAATGAATCCGGCAGCAATGCACATAAAAGCAGACAGCATAAATAACAAGGGGATCATGCCCACCCAAAGGACTGTCATTTGTTCCACTTAGCCCAACTAATTTTAATTGGACTGTGCACATGAGTAAGAATTAGGGTCAGCAGGATTAGGCTGAAAGTTTTTAAGGGCTTTAAAGGCTTTATTTTAACAATAATAAACAGAAGGGCTTAGGAGAATAGGAGGGTTATTGTGACTCTGAGTTGGATGGGAAGTCCACTGCCTTAAAAACATCCAAACCCTGCAGCAACAACTACTTGCAGAATAAAAGTCTTTATTCCTTTAAAATGAAATTAAAGCCTAGAACCATTTTCTGCCACCTTCTTGTCTAAGTATGAATCTCATAAATACTTGAGGCAGTCTCCTTTAAAGGAGGCTCAAACACTTGGAAATTTAAGGTGCATTTCTGAGATTTTTAAAATCTTTTTTGCTGCACCACAGGAAGTTTTTCCCCAAAAGGCTACCTGGCCTAGGAGGATCCCAAAACTTGCTGTTATTTTCTTTTTTTCCCTCTCATTTTAATTTATAAAAGATGAGATATTAAAAAATGTAGACACTGTGCAGCAGCTCAAAACTCCATTACAAATACTTTGTGGTGGCACTTCAGGAGTTGCATATGAAAACAGACACTTCACTGGGGAGGAGAACAAAGTCAACTGCACTTCAAGCCAAACGAAGGCACAGCCAGTACATCTTACACTTGATCAACACTCTCAGCGTTTCCACCCAGCAGCAGAGAGTCTGGGTGCTAATTTTATTCTTATCTCTAACATTCTCCTCTAAAAAGTCTGAAAGTCAGAATTAGAGTGGAAATTTTAATGAGCAGTGTCACTTTTTGCATAAGCCTCAAGGTTACCTTACTTTGGTACACTGTGGGAGAGGAGTGCAGTGTATAATTTTCCCTAAGTGAGCACACAGGCACAAAGACTCTGCTCCTCAGGTTTGTTCACATGGAGCTGGGAACAAACTAGCAGAAGGTGCAGAGGCAGGTCATGTCTGGATGCCACACTACTCAGAAACCTAATTCTCACTAGGTGTGGCTACCTCTGAGTGACACAGTATAAAGGATACTTGAGTTACCTGTCTGAAGCCTGACAGTGTTCAGACAGGTAATCTCTTAGTAATCTCTTAAAAATGTGCTAACTCAACCTGTCCAAAGGCAGCACACCTAACACACCTGCAGGGAACCCTGACGACTGCACTTTCTATATTAAAAAATAATAAGGTGCTGGAAATCATTGTAATAATTAGCAACTTGTAACATTCAAGTGTTTGCACAAGCTGCCAACAAAAGACATCTCACTGTATCACTGCTATCATTTTAATAAAACCATTTTCATCTCGTTTACCACCCAAGGTCTCTGTCCCCATGGCTTTTCCTCTGCTGGAGTGATGCAAACCCTCTCCCTGCCAAGTTCCCTTTGGTCAGGAGTCTCTTTAGGGTTGGGACTGGTTTTTTTCTGCTCTCTATTGCAGGAAATAACAGACTTCAACTAACTGTCTGCTTTTCTTTTTCCCATCATGAGCTGTTTGCAAATGTGTGCTTTGACACAGAAACCCAGCACTAAAACAACACAGGCTAAACATAGCAAAGTCAACATTAGGAAGTCCAGCCTAGCCCATGTTTTAGCTAGGCTGGACTGCAATCCCATGGCAGTTGCTAGTCCATAGCCAGGGGTCAGTACTGGCCCCTGTGAGCTCTCCTGGGGATCACAAATACACCCAACACAGACCACAGGGATTTCTTTGGCAGAAGCAATTCCTGAGGTGTGGTAGGGTTGGCACAGGTAGGAGTGGGATAGGATGGAATCCACCCTAAACTCCTGGCTGCAGGGACAAAATGACCAGAGGGACTTTTAGCAGTGGATGTGAGCTGGGACAATCTGGGAGTCCTGCACCTGTTGCAGGTGGCCTTGCTGCTGCTCCTCACCTCACTCTGTGCCTCAGAGGGACAGAGGGGTGAATGGGTGGCTGATTTGTGACTAAAAGGAGATATGTCAGGTCTTCTGAAGCAGTGATGCACCAGTGTGGACGTGGCTTGTTCTGGGCTGGGCATCATCCTTGAGCTCTCCAGGTCCTACTGACAGACAGAGATACTGGAGACCACAGCCATCAGTCATCCCTCAGCTGGGTTACAGCCAACTGCTGCTTCCACTGCTTTGAAATAACTTTTTAAAACACTCTTCTCAAAACAAACAAGCCAGCCCAGCAATAATATTGCAATGGATAAATGCATAGATAATATGTGAGATTCAGCTTTGTCAATGGATAGACAACTAGAATCCCTTGTGTGGAGTGCAATGTTTAGGTCTTCTGTTCTGCTTCACTGTTATTTTTATGCTGGAATTAAACAAGATCTGACTGGCTCTATTATTTTATTGTCTAACCAATCTGCTGATTAGTCTGATTAATTATACAATTATCCTTCAGCATGACTAATAGTTTTGTCATCACTGTACAACTTGCAGTAATGTTTAATTTCTTCTTAAAGAACAGCAGTAAAATGATTGTACTTTAGGGAATTAGTACTTAGCCATCCTTTAAAAACTAATAAAATGGCTAATAAAACTAAGAAGCCTGGAGATGGAAAATTAATTAAAATGGTTGACAGTCTCTATCTTAACTAGGCTAAGATATATTACCCCATATAGCAATGAGCAACAACAACAACAAAAAATAAACTGTCTGTGGTCCTACAAGTATAAAATCAGATGTAGCACATCTGGGTTCAATCCAGATAAAATAAAATCAAAGTGAAAATTGCTGGGATGCAGGTGCTTACAAACATACATGGTTTTTAAGCTGGCAAAGTAGCAGTTTCAGAAGTTGATCTTTTCTTGGAAATATACAAATAATAGATAATTATTGAGATCATGTCATGAGGGTTTGTTTGAGTTTGGGTCATTTTGGTTTTTGTTTTTTTTTTTTGTTTTTTTTTTTTTTTTTTTTTTTGTAATAGACTTACACTGCACTGGTTTAATGTGTTTGCAGAATTATTTAGGAAATCTTCTGACCATTTTTACTTTGAAAACCTTAGATCCTAAAGCTGTTGCAGTACTGAACTGCCTCTCAAACAGACAATGCTGCACATTTAGCAGACTCATTGGCCTCAAATGTTGTGACTGTATTACAGAGTTGCATTTTCAGCCATTCAAGGTATAATCAACCCTTTGCCAATGTGCTTTAATATCACCTGTCTGAAACCATTCTGGTGGACAGTCCTACAGCCATTACTGGAAGAAATTTTCCACTCTCTTCCACTTCACTGATCAAACATTTTTTCTCCAAGCTCCCCTCCCCTGTTCCATGTTGATTTTCTTGTTAATGTTCCCCATGACCATCTTAAAACCATTTCCCCAAGGGAGCACATGAATAGGGAACAGCAAATTTCCCCTTATTCTTGTTCCAAAGGTCCATAAAGCATCCAAGGCAATTAAGATCTTCTCATGGAAATGCACAGAGACCATGTTTTTTACTTAGAGGAGCAGTCAAGTGACTGCAATCAACATCATCCTTTCATTAAATACCCCCTGCTTGTTGGTCTAAAGTGTGCCAGAGAGGGGACAGATATCACTCCCTCTGCTTACCAGAGGGAGTGATATTGGTCAGTCTCAGAGCAATGGAAATTTTCCTCGAGGTAAAGCCAAACCTCAAGCCAAAGTTACTACAGTTCATGGACATCCTAACAACTATGGACCTTGTTTGAAAAAAGCTAAGGAGAGGTCATGATTCCTGGAGAGAGCCAGGTGCAATCCATCATTTCCAAAGCCAAGTGTCCAGGGTCATGATCCCTACAGGAATCCAGGGCAAGGACTGGAATTGCTCAGCATTCTTCAGCTTGTGCCAAGGCAGAGATACAGAGCCCCATTCTGTTGTTACAGCTCAAGGGAAGTCCCTGTTGTGCACAACAGGAATTTCACAGCTGATCTCAGAAACTGGGTCATGGCTTTGCTTCTCAGTGCATTTGCTATTTCTGTAGAATTGTTTTGCATCTTATTGGCTCCTGGTATCTCTTGTGTGACCCTCTCAACCTCTGAGGCCAGGTCCTTAGCAGGTCCTCAGCACTGGCAATACTGCACCACCTAAGACCTGTGTTCTGGGTGTTCTGATTACAAGGTGAAACCTTTCTCCAATGCAGATTTCTTTGTGTATATCTGCCCAGGTAGAAGATATCATATTTTACTTGCTTATAAATAACTTTCATTACTAAGAAGAAAAGGGTTTCAAAATTAGTTGATGGCATGCACCAATGTAACACACACCCATGCTTGGAAATCCTGCTCTAGGATAGATCTCTCACCACTGCTAAAAACTTCAAAACCTATCACATCTAACAGCAAACATTTCTGCTTCTCTCACTTACACTTTTCTCCATCAGGATCTGTGACACATTGTTCTGAGGGCTGATCTGCCAGGAGTTTATAATTAAAAAGCCGATGGCACTTGAGTATCTGTCAACAGTCAGGGTGAACTTCTTGAAAGTGCATCTTGCCATCCTGATAGACCCATCATAAATCTGGAATCTATGGATAGGGAATGCCCTAGGAGATTTAAACACAAACACCTTGATGCTGCACCACTGAAGCACCACACAAGAGCCATTTGGCATAAGTCAGATTCTCTAATCCATTCTCCACTGACTAATAAGCCAAGGAGAAAACTAAATCAAACACATTCAGTCAAGAATGCTCTCAAGCTGTTGGCCTGAAGAGTAAGTTTATTTGGATGCTTATTATTTCTGGCCTGAACAATAATTTAAGCACCTGGTATAAATTATTCTTTGGTAGCCACATTAATTCCTGGGGCTTTTCTTCTACCTTATCTAACGCCAAGAAGAAATGGCAGAAGAATAACTCACTTGTTTCTGGGCAGTGTTCTGTGTTCTCCATTTGCCCCTTTTCCCCAGTAGCTGCTTTGACCTCCCTGGGAGCCAAAGTTGCTGCTTTCTCCAACACAAATGGAATATGTAACCTCCAGGCTGGAGCCGTTGTCTGTCGGGAAAGTCCCATTGCTGCAAGCAAAGAAACACCACGTAAATATGCAGCACAGCACCCCAATTAATTAACACTTTTAATTACACCACAGACACAGTAGAATTTGTGTCCTTAATTTGGAAAAGGGTGCGTGCACCTCTATAAGAGCCTGCTCTAAAGTATGTTTAGAAACAAGCAAGTTAGTGACAAGGTAGCTTTGTGCTTGAGCATCAGGACCTCCTGTCCAGGACCTCCCGTTCAGCAGGAAATATTCAGCAATTATGATGGATTCCCCAGGCGTGCTGAGGCAAAGAGAACGAAAGGCTGAATTGCCCCTTGTATTTATGGCTGCCCAGGGAAGACTTGATGTGGTCAAGAGAGGAAATATTAGCTTTTCTCCTGTATTAGAAGGGGAATGTCTCAGTTTCCATTCTTGAGCATGTTACAATGGGGGAAAAAATGGGAAGAAGACCCATTTTAAGAAATTACCTTGCCAGAGTGAGTCCAATTCCATTGTCTGAAAACCTGGGACAAAGGAAACACAATGGTGTAAATGATGAGGAATGTCTGCAGTGAATTTGGCCTACAGACCTATTTATGCCTGTTGTGGGGGGAATGATATAACAGTAACCTACCCTGAGTTGCAGAAAATAATGTCACCATCCCTGGCTCAGGCCCTATGGTCATTATTTTTAAGAGCGATAAGACCATCAGTCATGGCAGGAACTTGTGGCTTTTCAGGATCAGCATCCTGATGTGGGCAAAACCTGAAGAAAGATTCTTAGTTAATGCAGCACAAGGGACACAGGAATCAACTGCAGACAGAAGCAGTAATGCCCAGCACATCTTTTTTTGTCTTCCAGTTATTGGCATGGTGGGTCTAAAGCAGTGATAGGCCCTGAATCAGAGTCAGGATATTAGCTTGATTTCACTTTTGAGCTTTGGTGTAAAGCAGAAAACAAGAAACATTCATAAGGATGAAATTCTGGCTCAGGTGATTTCTCTGAATTCTGAGCAGGTGATTTCTCACTAGACACCAGTGAGCCCACAGCTACTCCTTAATTTGATTCAAAGTGATTTAGAGGCATAGAAAACATTTTTCCCAATTCATTCAGATCCTTTTGTAGATATCCTTACAGGGCCCATTGAGAATCCCTCTGCTGATGCTGGAAAATCAATTAGACACTTTCAGGAATCTCATTCAGCAAAACTAACAGAGTAATTGGAGCTGCTCTCCTTGCGTGTACAGACCAAACCCCCATATGCTTCTGTGGCTGCTGAAAGAGGAGCTGTCAAAAGCAAAAATATTCTCCCTGGGAACTGGGTGCATCTAAATTACTCACAGTCTATTTCTTGCCACAGTGGCTGTTAATGGTAGATTTGTGCTATGTTTGGGGGGAAAAATGACCATTACTTTTTCTGAGTCTACCCTCACCTCCTACTTCTTCCAGCTGAGGTACGAAGGCACGTGTCTCCTTGGTGCCCAAGGGGGTGACCCTGGCAGGGAAATGTGACAAGGGACACGCAGTCATCCTCTCCTTTCAGATATGGGAACATCATATTGATAGGGTATGATGGAGGAGAGAAAAAGCCAAGGCTTGACCAGGAGCAGCAGCTGATTTCTCTCAGCTTCCTCACACAGACCCATAGGACTGCAGCAAGGCAGAAAATGGCCTTAATTTACCTGCTTACACTCTGCAAAAGGAAGCTCAGACATTTCAAAGCAGATGACCTTTCTGGCTACCTATTTTCCTCATTAATCCCAGACCAATCTCAGCAGCCTCTTACATCACCTTTCAGATGTAAGATCTTCTGAGCAATTAGTGATAAATATTAGAGTTTACAAACCCACTAATGCACTAATGGGATCTGGATCCCCTTCCACATGCTTCACTGCTTAGTCCTCACAACCCCAAGTGCATGGGTGTCCTTTTTGGCCAGCAATAACACAAACAATCCAGTGCATAGCTATGGAATAGTTGCCTCTGCACATCAGAGAAAGCTTGTGGTTTTTTCAGATGCTCCAGCCATAATGAGGCATTAATGATCTGCTAAATGCAATGCAGAAGCCAAGATGCAGTACAACTCACGTGCTTACCTGGCATTATCGACAGTGAGATACTCCCTGGAATCTTCAGGCTCTCGTCGTCTTTACTCCTTTTCCAATAAACAGACCAGCCTGGAAGTGCACACGCCCCCAATTACTTTAACAGATCGCTCAACAGGGACCAAAGATCGCAGATTTTATCAATGAACGTGGGTAGCCAGTGCGTGCAGGCACAGGAGCACCAGCAGCCAAGGCTCTCCCTTCCCTTTCGGTGTCTCCTGGCGCTGCTCAGCATGACATTAGCACAGGATGTAGCACGCTGAAGTCAGGACAGAGCCTGCCCTGCCATATGTTATGCATCAGCATCTGGGGCTCTCTTCTGACCCAAAGCAAGGCTCTGAACTCCCACTCTCCCTCCCTCGCAGAAAGCAATAAGGGACCCTGCCAAGCTCTTGATAACTTTTTGGAAAAAGAGTGTTGTTAAGAATTAAGGCTTTAAATAACGAGTGACGAGTCCCCCGACAGTCAAAAGAGAACATGAGCTGCTGCAGCCAACTTACAGGCTTTGGGCTAGAGCAGCAGCTGCCATGGACCAAGATGTAAAATATACAAAGCACAGTGAACAAATCCAATTACTCTCTAGAATATTGAGAAATAAGTTTAAAATGCTTTTTAAGTCTTACAGGTAATGTTTTCATGTCAACAGTACATTTGGGGGAGAGTGTTTTTCTTGGAAATGCCCTTGAATTTTTGGTCTTATTTTCCAGAGGTGATGAGCAGTCATTGGCACAAATTACTTTCCCTCATCCCTTTACATCCTGGCATCACTGTGGTCAACAGCAGTGCTGAGAGTCCTGCCTGTCTCTCCTTAAATCTCACTTAGAGTAGGTGCACCCATAGCCTGGGCACATTCCCTCTAACACAGCCACCCAGCTGAAGCTCCTGGAATGGGATCTCTACTCCCCTCAGCTCCCTCTTTAATATTTAGAATAAACAGAGTCCCCAAAAGTTAATTCTGTCTTGATACAGTGTTAAAAAGACCTTTCTCAATATGTGAGACACCCACAAGCATCACAGAGCAGCACACACAGTCAATGCCATGCTGTTATATTGACAGAAACATGAAAACCATCACGTGCCTTGAAATTGGAGTGGACTCTGTTGTAAAACACTCACAGGGGAGTGTGTTCAGCCGGTCCCTCTGGGTGTCTTCCTCAGACTGCCTGGGAGGACCCAGTGGAAGAGGCACCATATCCCAACATCCTAAAAGAAAAAGGGAGGTCTGAGAAATGGGTCACTGCAATCAGTGATACAGGCTACCTTGGGAGTGTAGCTTTTCACACTGTGCTGGCCAGATTTCTGACCCGAGCCTGTCCAACATGTGGGTCCTGGGGGACACACAGCAGCCCATTACTCCTACACCTCCCAGCTCAGCCTTTGGCATGCACAGTAGGTCTCTGGGGCACACACAAGGGTTCTAAAAATGTGTTTATTGTGGGTGAAATTCAGGTGGTTTATTAGAAAACAGACAGGTCTGTACAGGTATGTAAAACACAAACATGTTTTGGGTAAACATAAGAGATAATAATAAGGAGAGAGTATATTTTCATATATAGAAATATAAAATTTTATTGAGCATTTAACTATTAACTACTAATAAAAATCAATATTTTCTAAGAGCTATCACACACTATTTCCAAGCATAATTGCAAGATAAATCAGTGGAGAAGTGTAGGCAAATATTTATTCTTAACAGAAACAAAGGTTGCAGAAATACATATCCAAATTCTATGTCTTACTAAAAACTTATTGCTCTTGACATCAATAAATAAGTGTAGAATATTTGGGAAGTGGAGGCAAAGCATAGCTCTGCCACTAAATGGTTTTACCTGAGCACCAGCCACTGCATGCTCTATTAAGTTGTTGTTTGGATTTGCAATCCAGAACGTGCTGACAGCCCTGAAAAATCAAAATCAAAATGATCCTAAGCAGTTACCAAACAGGAAGGGATACATTTTCATAGCACTGCCCTGGACTTGAGCCACAACTTTCCTATTGACTTTAAAACTCCACACAACCTTTTAATGACACTCTTAAAGGAAAATAAACCATCTAGTAATGTCAGACATGGTCATTTATGGAGCCACATGCTGAACCTATTGTAAATTATATGTGAACGTTAACACAAAATCCATGCTCTGTTCAATGCAGCTGAAGGAAACCCAAGGGTTGGGGCTTTTTTAAGTTAAGAAGCTCTGGAAAATGTCTCAAAAGTGAAACTTCTGGTCTGTTTTTTAAAACTTTAGGGGCAATGACAGGAGTTAGGGATTCTCTATGAATTTATGAAGCTTCTACATGAAAAAACAACCCAAATATCCTCGCAAGCTGCAAATGGCCCATTAAGAAGAAGATTAAGGAGATATAATGTTGATGTTTCTCCCAGTAAGGAGTTTTTCTTCAGAGGGAAGATCAGTAGTGGCACACACAGAAACCAGATATAACTATAAAAGCATTGTCATCTGTTGTTTTACTCCCTAGGACAACATCCTTTGCAAGTAAGTAATAAAGATCATGTATAAAAGCACTGCTAACCTTCTAACACTGAGAGGTGCCTCCATCAGTCCTGGAGCTGACTGGAACTACAGGCAGTGTGCATAACTGTGGACTGGTCTTAAAACTACTCTGAGGAAGCCTACATGCATAATTAAGGGAAAATTGCAAAATACTGGATTTAGAAATAGCCTCAGCTCTCAGAGAGAATATTTCATTCAGTGTCATAGAGTAAATATCTACATAAAGATGCATAAAGATAAGTGTGTCTTGCATGATAAATCAACAAGTCAGCATGGTTAATCTAGAAGTTTTTATGACTGCAGCATTTCCAAAATTAAATAAGATATTCTTTAAAATGCACCATGCAAAGTAATTTATATTAACGAGATTCCCATTCTTTCTCCTCCATTCTCAGAAGGTGCAGGGCCACTTCTTTCCTGTAATGACCATCTTGAGTAGAAGTGGTATTTTACTATTTCAGTCTACTTAATATTAATTGACATGTTCAGGGATATTGCATTAAACCCTAATTTGACCAAAAGGGCTTAGCACAAGCTTCCTTTGATGTACAGTCTTATGATGATAAATTCAGAAATCCTTCTTTTAAATGTAAATACTAAATCAGGCTAGTTAAAATACCAGCTTTTTGTTGCTAAATCTTACAGAAACCTTAACTTTGTACTCAAATGATCCCTGTCAGCATTTATATTCCCTCTTCAGGCATACAAAATTCCTGTTGACGTCAGTTATGTCTGTGCAAGACTGCAAGATTAACTAATATTAACCTTCTTGGTTATTTTTGTATACAGAGGGATACTTGAAATAAATCCATTTCGTGGAATCATATCCTGTAATTTCCCCTTGATGGGCTGCAACTGTACATAACATCTGGAGTCACAAACAGTATGGTCCCCATAGGTATAGCTCTGCTGGATTTCATTGTTTTCCTGGCAGCCACCCCTCAAACTTGTTGTCTGCTGCTCTTGTTTCTGCCTCAATGAGGTGTCCAAAAGAGAGTTAAAAATGAGGCATAAGAAAATGAGGTACACAGGTACCCAGTTCCCCCTGACTGAGTGTTGGAAATCCACTGGGACCCTACACATGGGTACAGCACCTTGGAGCGAGCCACAGGGAGGGTAACAGAGAGCTGACACTGAGCAGTCAGTTCCACTGAGCTGTCATGTCCCTCCTGGCCAGCTGAGTCTTGGAAACACAAATAGGAAATGGATTTAGACAAAAATGCAAGCGTGCCTGCCAGCCTGCTAAGATCAGTAAGCCTGGCTACTTGCACCCTCCCAAATGATGGGCAGAAGCTGTGCTGAGGAGGCCATGGAAGACCAGCTTTGGACAGAAAAGTGCAGCAACAAACTGCTCATTGTTTTAAACAGTATTTCAATTGTAGAGTTTCATTCTTCTGCATTTAGCTGCAGTTTGGCTGATTGTGCTTCAGAGGGCTGCATGAAAAGTCAGACTTGTATCCAAAACCAGATTTTAGCTTCAATTAATATGATTAGTCTCAGCTGCAGGCTTGTATGGCAGCCCTGAAAAGTTACACACACAAAACTGTAGTGATCACTCTCGTGACCAGGACTAATGTGATTTAAAGATCACTTACATTTGCACTCAGAGATAAGGGTCCATGCCATCAGAACAAAACCCCAATAACTGATCAATTCCAGCGTATCATTGGCAGAAAACCCAAGCCTGGAAAGGCACCCACCTGCAGCACTGTCACAGTAGCATTTTACTGTACGTGCCAGCATGAAACACTGTCCCCAGCACAAGCTGCAGCCTTGCTGCTGTGGCCAGCACCAGATGATTAAGACACCTCTAAACACTGAATTATAAATAGTTCAGCAACACAATATTTGTGACCTTTATGCCCTGCAGTGTTAGCCATGGCAGGCTGCACACGCCTGACATGTGCCCAGCACTGGGCACATCCCAGCCTGCTCCCAGCCTCCCGAGGAACCCAAGCTGCTGCTGGCCTGCAAAGCAGCACAAGCCTGGCACAGAGCAGCAGATGGAGAAGGGGAGTGCAGACAGCTCTGCCTGACCCACACACAGTGGAGCACAAACCACTCTGGCACTGTACATCTAAAATTACATCCTCTAAAACCTCGGGATGGGAGGGGGGAAACCTCCTCTCTGGTTTGCTCTGCCTCTGGGCTGGAATTTCATGATCTGATGCTGAAGCAGGTGCCTGTCTGTGTTATTTAACTGCCTTGCTCTGATACACATGCTGTTCTCTGGAACTGCAAATTATTTTAAATTCTTTTAAAGCAAGGCTGTTTATTACATTTTAACTACTCTTCATTTTAATGACCATAGATCAAAGCTACATGAGTCTTTCAAAGAATCCCATATTTAATCTTTGCTATAAAATCTTCTCACTGATTCAAGTACTCAAAGCCCTCAGGTTCACATGACCAGGGCTGGATCTCACTTGGATTATTGATTGCTCTATTGCACCCCACACATGAAGATAAACCCTTGAGTACTTACTCTCTTCTGATAAAGAGCAAGACCATACACCATTCTTCTAAGGACCATTATTAGCATAAGGCTTTTTATTTCATCCCAGACACATTACTTCAGTTCCAGAGGTTTAATACCCAAGGGGAAGAAAGAAAGCTAAACTACATCCACACATACTGGACAAGCCTCCTGACTCTGTACACAGAATTAGGCTCTACAGACAGAGAAAATCACAAATATGAGAAGGCAATCAAAAATTGTGAGTGATCTGAACAATATAAATCAAGGTTAGGATACATGAAGAGTGCTCCTGTGTTGTACAGGTCCTGTATTGCATTTTCATGAATACATTCTTTCAGAGGGCCCTTTCACACATGGAGCACATCTCTATTTTGTGTCTTACACAGCTTTTTCAGTCCTTACAGGACTGAGAAAAAGTTGTCAGGAAAAACACAGGAGGTCAGGGAGTGTCAGCCTGAGCACCCACCCAGTGAATGAGGAAATACTCACAGACACCAAACTATCACTCAGGGTCCTGTAGAGCACACAGCAACTGGACATGTTGGGACTGGAGCAGGAATCTCTCTTTTCCAGCTGGGACACGTCTGGCTTTTGTTGTGACCTTTTTTCCTAAGTTCAGGATTCCCTTGTGAGGATCTAGGTCAAAGCAAGTTCCTGAGGACTTTCCTGGCACTGAAGTGACCATTTGGGTCTGTCCTGCTCATATTTCATTCCCTTTGTCACATGAACATTTTGGGATATATTTCATGTTACCCTGACTTGAACAAGCCCTGTCTTTTTTATCTCATTGCAAATTAAAGGTCCATTGTTTTAGTCAGCTCCATTTATACTTCACTGCTTTAATTTTAAATGAAAGTTCCCTTTATCACAAACTGTCCAGAATTACCATGGCAAAGATTTCCCTGTATCTAATCACACTATATCTGATCTGATAATATTAATTAGGCTGTGCTGAGAACCTGACATTTATTTCAAACAGCTGCACTACCAGAGGAAAGTCCTAACTCAAATAAAGGCAAAGTCAGGACATTTCTTGGGAAAAAGATGCCTTATTTCAATATTCTGATATCTCTTTGCATCACAGATGGCTCTTGCTATTTAGTCCTGGCTGGGCAAAGAACTGAACTTGTTACTAATAAAATCTGTGTCCTACCAGAAGGCCATGAGTTCCTCCCCGAGAAGCAGTGGAGATAGTCAGGTTATTGAGGTGCAATGGATGTTCATATCCTCCTCTCTCATCCACATCCTCAGCCAGGTGAAAATGCACAGGGTAGCTGCCCAGGATCTGTTGCCCCATGTTTTTTAGTTCCACTCCTGAGATGTGAACAGAGCTAAAATTCCTTAGGATCTGTTGAGACAAATGTAGATCCAGGCAAGGCGTTACAATAGAAACACACACAAAAAGAAAAACAGCTTTGGGCTTTTATTCCCTCTCATTAGGCAATATTTTTGCAGAGTGAAACATGGTCCCAGGAGGAAGTGTGAGCTCCCTGTTTCCACCCACAGCAGCTCAGGACCTGCAGAGCCATGTGCCAGCAGCTGCACACCTACGGGCACAGGGCTGCCAAGGAGCAGCTGCCAAGCAGCATGTGCAGTGTTTAGCAATAGCAGTGACAGACACGGTGCTCCTGCCAACAGCAGAAAGGGGGAGCATTTGCCACCAGGCTCTTTTTCCTGGCAGCTTCTCCTGTGAGTGATTTTAGCCCAGATCTGCACAGCTCCTCAGTTTCCACTGCCTGGTGCAGGGGCAACTTTACACAAAGCCCCTGCAACAGCAAGGCTGCCCCCAGAACACGTGAGACAACCGAGAGGAGGCAAAGCACAACAGGGTGAGAGAGACCTGGCACTTCTCTGAGCCAGGAAGGCAGCAGGTTTGCTCTGCAGGAACCACAATTCCTTCAGTGGCATCTCATGAAGTAACTTTGCATGGACCCTACTGACAGCAATGCTGCCAAAGAGTCCCCTTGAAGAGAATCCCCTAGAAGGGCAGGTTTTTGCAGATATAGGGAAGAAAATGTCTCATTGCAGGTCTTGTTTTGCAAGACAGGCTAACAAACTTCCCCCTTTTTCACAGACAAATATACTTTTTCCCACACACACAATGGTAATTTGATGCTTTATATTGCTTGTTTACAAACCAGGAAAGGAAATATCTGAAACCACCTACAAGCAAAAGTATTAAAAATTACTCACTTTAATGTGCCCTCCAAATGTATCAAAAAGAGAAAAACTGGCGTTGATATTGTCCATAACAGCAGTCTTCCATTTCTCCATGAATAAGTATATTTCTGGTCAGAAAACCAACCTCTGCCCTCATGTCAACACCACCTATGACTTCTCCAATGTGAAGACAAAGTGGGCTGCCTGTGGAAACCAGAAAACTTATTATTCAGGATGAACACAGCATCTTTGTTATTGAATTGTTCCAAGCAAGCACACACCTTGCATTTAAACAATCACCAAGTCTGGGGACATGCTAGTTGTTAGTATCTCATCCCAGAGGCTGCTACAAAGGACTGCTGCCTCTGGTCAAACTTTCAAGCTCCAAAATAAAATTAGGGCCTTCATCTCTCATATGCGCCCTCGTGTTTATGGAACAAAATCTACTTAAAAAGACAAGTAAATGTAGAATGTAAAAGACAATGTAAATATTTACCACAAATGAGTACCCTAATAAAAATATTTCATACCATCAATTTTCACTTGACTGTTTTTCCTTGGACAAGGAAGGAGATTAAACTCTTCAGGTCGATGCATAAAATAATCTGTACTGGCAGTGACGATACCAAGTCACCATGTAACCAACTTGTAACCTCATCCACCAGATGAAGAATTATTCCTCTGGACACATCCACTTTAAATCCACTATGAGACACACCTGAAAAATAAAGCAATCAATTATTTTTACAGCTGCACATGGTAGAATCATGCAATTAGATGAAGAGCATACTGATTTAATTTTGATCTAGATAACCCTTTGCATGATAGAAGTGCTCTAGCCATTAAATATGTTAGTGTCATCTCTTTGTAGAAAGCTAAAACGTTACTTTGAGAGAGTACTTCTGTTAGTCTGGTCAACATCCACGGGAGCCAACGACTACGGTATGATTATCATTGCACTGCTCAGATTCACAGCAGCCACACAGGAAAAGCAGAGCAAAGCAACAGAAGCAATTCTCAGGGAAGACTGAACCTTTTTCCATCCACTGAAAGCAGTAACAGTAAAACAGGTGCTGTCGTATGGGAGGAAATCTCTTTGGGCTATGGCTAACCCCGCTGTTCCATTCCCATTACACTCCTGCTTATCTTCTGCTCTGGAAAGCTGATCCCCTCCGAGAATCCCCACCAGCACCCAGGACTGCCTGAAGGGGACAGAGAAGGAGCAAACCGGTGATATTCCGAGCCCTCCACCCTGCAGAGAACTTGGGCAGGAGGGAGCACACAGCATGGCACAGCTCCCCTCCTTCTGGCACGGGTGGCCCGGCGCATATTCCTCCCGGGTACCCGCCACATCCCCCCAGGTACCCACCGCATCCCCTCGGGTACCCACCACATGCTCCCGGTACCCACCGCATCCCCCCGGTACCCACCGCATCCCCCCGGTACCCACCGCATCCCCTCGGGTAACCACCGCATGCCCCCGGTACCCACCACATGCTCCCGGTACCCACCGCATCCCCTCGGTACCCACCACATGCTCCCGGTACCCACCGCATCCCCTCGGGTACCCACCACATGCTCCCGGTACCCACCGCATCCCCTCGGTACCCACCGCATCCCCTCGGTACCCACCACATGCTCCCGGTACCCACCGCATGCTCCCGGTACCCGCCGCCCCCCGCCCGCGGGCCCGGCCGAGCCCCGCTCCGCCCCTCGGTCGGGCCGAGCCCCCGGCGGCGCGGAGCTGTCCATGGTGGCTCCGCTCCCGCCCCGCGCCGCTGCCGCCCCCGCCTCACCTGTAGCGCAGGCGGACGATGAAGCTGCTGCCCAGGCGGTCCCGCAGCAGCAGCCGCGTCCCCAGCGTGAGGCTGCGGGCGGCCGAGTCCCCCAGGGCGCCGCCACCACCCTGCCGGGGGCTGCCGGGGGCTGCCGGGCCAGGAGAGCGCTGAGCCCGGCCGCGGGTGGCTGTGGAAGCGGCCCCGCCAGCAGCCGCGCCGTGCCGCCGTCCAGGAGGCGCAGGTTGAGCCCGCGGCTGCCCCAGCGCCTCTCGGAGGAGTCGGGGCCGTGGCGGAGCCGGCCGGGATGCAGCGTCCTGTCCAGGAGGGCCCGGGAGCGGCGCCGCCGGCCGTGCGGCTCCGGAATACCGCCGCGACCCACACCCACGAACTTCTGCCCGCAGCCCTCCGTGGCCGCCCCCTCGGCGGCTCGCCCGTACAGCGAGCTGGTGGCCCGCGAGCCTTAGGGGCAGCGCTCCGAGCCGATGTGCAGCTCCCCGCCGTCGTGGATGAGGATGTAGAGGGCCCGCAGGGTGATGGGCGGCCCGTGGGGGCGGTCGGCGAACACCAGCTGCCCTGGGTGGCGAGGGGAGCGGAGGGGCTGGGAGCGCGCACCGCCGGGCCGGGAGGTGCCGGCAGGCGCGGCCGGGACATCCCTGCAGCACCCGGGCTCCGGGGCGGGAGGAGCCCCGCTTACCTCCGCGGCGGATGACGAGGGAGCGGAGGGCGGCGGAGCCCTCGTGGCGCACGGCCGGCCCACGGGCCAGCCCGGCAGGTGTCGGAGCCGGGTCGCCACGGGGCGAGGTGCGGGGCGGCATCCGGGCAGGGCCCTGCAAGAAACGGGCGGCGGCAGCGGCGGCGGGGTCGGCGGGGCGAGGGGGCGCGGGGGGCGCGGTACCGACCTGATGCTGCGGCCCATCGCTGCTCTACGACGCGTCCCACGGCGGCACCGGTACCGGGACCGGGTCCGGGTCCGGCGTGAAGGACAGGAGGAGCCGCGGCTCCCCGGGGCTCCCCGCAGTCGGCGCTTCCAGGGCGGTCCCACAGCCGCTACCTGCAGCCCGGGGCCGCCCCCGGCCGCAACACGTGCGCCGCGACTTCTCACTGAGCCGCCAAAAGGCACATTTTGCTTTGGATGTGTTTTGGTTTCGTTGTTTTTGTTTTTTTTTTTTTTTTTCTCCTTTTCCCCCTTCACTTAACGTCGCAACGGCGAAAGCAGAAGCCCCGTTCCCTCTCCACACAGCCCCGGAGGCGGCGAGCACCGCAGCAGCAGCACGGCCAGAGGGAGCCGGAGCGGCGCGAACCCAGCGGCCGCTCGACGAGCGGCACCGGCGGGTTCCAAACTTCGCTGCAGACACTTACCTGTCCCGACAGCGCCGACCGCGGACTCTGCCCGCAGCCTCTCGGAGCTGCCGCACCGGGCGGGACAGGCAGGGCAGGGGCAGGCAGGCGCAGGCAGCTCCCGCTCCGCCGCTCCGGCTGCCTCCCCTCCGCCTCCCTTTTTATATCCATCTCCCAACCGCTGGCGGTGCCCGCACTGTTTACAGCGGCTCAGCCGCTGGCTCCTCCCAGCCGGGGACGTTCCCTCCAGCCTGGACGTATATCTACGAACGGCGCCCTGGTGCCCCGCTGCCCCGCTGCCCGCACAGAAAGGTCTTGCCGAGCTCCGGGGGCAGCGGCCTCCTTTGCCGGGCTCCCCGCGGGTCTGTGCAGACTCAACAGCCCTATGCAAAGGATGCGGCTTGGTGCCAGCCGTCTCTGCAAGGGCAGAGGACTGAGGCACCCCAGTCCCCAGCTCCCGAAGTCCTAAACCGGGGCTTGGCATGCCGTGGCCCTTCTTGGGAGGCAGCTGACCCCTCTGGCACCTTCCCGTGGGGGTGTTTCACCCTGTACTGTCTTGTGTCTGGCAGATCTATGGACGACACTGTAACCCCGCAGCTGCAAAAGCTCCCCTGGCAGCGGGTGAGCAGAGAGGTATTTGCCACTTCAGCCCCCATCAACATGTACTCAGAGTCTGCAGTGAGAGGAGAGAAACTGCTCGGACAAGACACAGACACAAAACCCCCATGTGCTGGGACTGCCTTCCTGGCTTGGAAGGTTCCAGTCTCAGTGGCCATGGCACTTGTCACATGATCACACCTGTCACATCTGGCACTGATTATCACACACTGGTTTGTTTTCCATGAACCCCAACATCATGTTTTTTCATAGACTCTGAAATACAGTACAACTGACCTTCTGGATGACGCATAAATCCAGGTATCTGCTTTACTGCAGCCACAGCCTCTTTCCTCCAGGGTTGTCATCCCTCATCTCCACTTGAGAGCCCAGCATCCCGAGAGGACAAGTCAGAAGTGGGTAGGCAATGGTTCCAGCCACTTCTGCTGCCCAGGGCCAAAGCCAAAGAGGTGCAGAGCCACAGAGACATTTGTGTGCCATCATCTGGTCAAACTGTTCCAATCTGTCACCTCTGAAATTTATTCTGGTGCAGGATTTCTTCTGACAGAGGGCACAAAGACTCTATAGTCATGTTAATAAGGAGCAAGTGCTGTCAGACAAAATATGGGAACAGACTGGAAGCAGAGGGGGTGGGTGAGGGGCACAGCCCCATGCCCCATGCTCCAGGCAGCAGCTCTGGTGAGGGAGCAACATTCACTTGTGCCAAACAAAACCCATCCACTCTCTTATGCCTGGTCCTGGGACCCAGAGAATTACTGAATCTGAAGATAAGCATCCAGCCCAGGAAAACAAATCCAGATAAGACTCCCTTGTTTCAATAGTCCATAAATAGAGGGAAATGATAGAGCTGCCACCTTTGCTACCAGCTGTTCATCTGTCATTTAGTGCTGGCACTTCTATTCCTGTCACAAATAGCTTTTGTCATTTTCCTTCCAAAAAAGCAGCATTAGTCAGCGTTGTGCCTCCTCCTTATCTGAATATGACACATATGAATGCAGGTCATGGGAACACAGAGCTGTTACCAGAAGTATAGGAGGCTTCACTCAGTTTTTTAAGAAAAAATTATCTACTGGTGGACGTTTCAGGCAAGGCAAGACAAATAAGAGTATTTTGTCTTAAAACACACTAAATTCTTTGAACTGAATGTTGGTAGAAGTGCAAAATTCAAAGAGGACCTGAACTTTTTAGATCTGCCAGGGTCCTAGAAATCTCATACCCCATTATTTAAAATATTTACTTCATGCAAAAATTTCACAAACTTGCAATCTAGATAAAAGGCATTAATAATTAATCTAACATAGTAGAGGTAAATGTTAAGCACTTTGATTAGTGCTAAGCTTTGTGCAGGCCTTAAAGAGCAATCAGCAAAGCCAAAGTCACTCCTGCTTACCTGGGACTTTTCCTGAAAGAGCAACTAAAATCTTGAAGGTGTGAGTACTGTTTAAATCCATTAAAGACATTTCCTCTTTTGTAGCCAGAAATAGACTGGTTTGACTTTTTTTTTATTTTTTATTTTTTTTTTTTTTTTTTTGGAGAGAACTACTCATATTAAGTTTTCACTGGCCTGAGGAAGAAAATTTCAGACTAAAAGGGACTGAACATATCACCCTGTTTTCTAAAGATTGCTGTCTCTTTTTAAAGTAAACATAGAAGCCCCCATTACTATCTGTAGAGCGGTGCTTGGGCAGCTAAACTCTTTCCTTTTCACTCTTTAGATTTCATTTTTCCAAGCTGATTTCTGTTTTGCAGCAGCACCAGGATGAAGTTTACACCACAGCCCTCTGTTACAGAATGCATCCACAGCGTGAGAACACTCCTGAACAACCTCACACCTGCAAATGAGAAATCATGACTAATGCTCACTGCCTCCAACATACGCCTGGTGTAACTCTTCCTCACAAAAATAACCAACCCGAGCCCTCCTCCGAGTGCTACTGTGGGTTATAAACTGCAGTTTACCCTCCTAACAAACGAAAATGGGTCATTTTCTGTGGTGGGCTGCCAGGGACGAGACAACCTCGGCCGTCCCGTGTCTTGGCACGTCGCAGTGATTGCGATGCTTTGCCTACAAACACAGCTGGAGCGTTCAATAGCAGATATCGATGGCTGAGATCGTCATGGTAAGGCCAGGGCAGAGAACCAAGCTGCGCGAATTGACTCGCAGGGCACAGACATCCCTGTCCAGGGACTCAGCTCTGGCACACGAGTGCAGGGAGGGTCCTCTGTGATTTTTTCCCGGGCACACTCCCTCGCCGGGCGGTTTCCTGTTTCCTTCGAGAATGGAAGGAGGAACGGAGGCAGCATCATCCCCTGAACAGCACCCCGTTCCCACGGCGTATGGAGGCGCCGCGGGATAACTCCGGCAGGGGAGGGCTCGCCGCGGGGCCAGCGCCAGCTCAGACTCCAGTGTGCGAGCCCGGAGCCCCGAAGGACGCGGACACGGGGGACACGGGGGACACGGGGGGGGGACACGATGGAGACACGGGGGTGACACGATGGAGACACGGGGGTGACACGGGGGGACACGGGGGTGACACGATGGAGACACGGGGGGACACGGGGGGACACGGGGGTGACACGATGGAGACACGGGGGGACACGGGGGTGACACGATGGAGACACGGGGGGACACGGGGGGGGACACGATGGAGACACGGGGGGGACACGATGGAGACACGGGAGGACACGATGGAGACACGATGGAGACACGATGGAGACACGATGGAGACACGGGGGGACACGGGGGGACACGGGGGTGACACGATGGAGACACGATGGAGACACGGGGGGACACGGGGGGACACGGGGGTGACACGATGGAGACACGGGGGGACACGGGGGCCGACCGTCCCTGCAGAGCCGCGGGCGGCCGGGAGGCGGCGCCCTTGCCCAGCCGCTGCCCCGCGGCCCGGCCAGAGCCCGCGCGGCCCGAGCGGCCCTGCCCGTCCTTCACTGGCCCTGCCCGTCCTTCACTGGCCCTGCCCGTCCTTCACTGGTCCTGCCCGTCCTTCACTGGCCCTGCCCGTCCTTCACTGGCCCTGCCCGTCCTCCAGCGGCCCTGCCCGTCCTTCACTGGCCCTGCCCGTCCTTCACTGGCCCTGCCCGTCCTCCAGCGGCCCTGCCCGTCCTTCACTGGTCCTGCCCGTCCTCCAGCGGCCCTGCCCGTCCTTCACTGGCCCTGCCCGTCCTTCACTGGCCCTGCCCGTCCTTCACTGGCCCTGCCCGTCCTCCAGCGGCCCTGCCCGTCCTTCACTGGTCCTGCCCGTCCTTCACTGGCCCTGCCCGTCCTTCACTGGCCCTGCCCGTCCTTCACTGCTCCTGCCCGTCCTCCAGCGGCCCTGCCCGTCCTTCACTGGCCCTGCCCGTCCTTCACTGGCCCTGCCCGTCCTCCAGCGGCCCTGCCCGTCCTTCACTGGTCCTGCCCGTCCTTCACTGGCCCTGCCCGTCCTCCAGCGGCCCTGCCCGTCCTTCACTGGTCCTGCCCGTCCTTCACTGGCCCTGCCCGTCCTTCACTGGTCCTGCCCGTCCTTCACTGGTCCTGCCCGTCCTCCAGCGGCCCTGCCCGTCCTTCACTGGCCCTGCCCGTCCTCCAGCGGCCCTGCCCGTCCTTCACTGGCCCTGCCCGTCCTTCACTGGTCCTGCCCGTCCTCCAGCGGCCCTGCCCGTCCTTCACTGGTCCTGCCCATCCTTCACTGGTCCTGCCCGTCCTTCACTGGTCCTGCCCGTCCTCCAGCGGTCCTGCCCGTCCTTCACTGGTCCTGCCCGTCCTCCAGCGGCCCTGCCCGTCCTCCAGCGGCCCTGCCCGTCCTTCACTGGTCCTGCCAATCCTCCAGTGGTCCTGGCCATTCTCCACTGATCCTGCCCATCCTCCAGAGAACTTACCCATCCTCTATGGATCCTGCCCATCCTTCACTGGTCCTGCCCAAGCCCAGCTGTCTCTCAGCCTGAGCGCTGAGTGCAGTTCCTGGCACAGCACAGGACCCACCCATACCAGGCTGCACCTGGGAGTGCCCACCCCTCACCTGCCCTGCCAGGTCAGCCAGCACCAGAAAGTGTTTGAGATACCAAACCACATCTCCTCCTTGTGTACCTACCAGTTCCTCTTTGGGCTTTATTGACATTTTTCTTGGTTTAATCATTTGCTTCTGGAGCAGAGAGAAGGCCTCAGACTGCTGGCCTTGAGACAACACTCCCATATTCCCAAGGAGCTGGAAGCAAGATGGCCTCACCTTCTGCTGGATCACCTTGAGGACACTGATGTGAATTTTGAGCTGGTTGGCATTTTGATTACAGCTGCAAAACCAAGAGAGATTCCAGGCCAAACTAGGTCCAAAGGTATCCATCAAAGTATATCTGAAGGGTTTAAGGAATACTTCACAGGACAAGTGCTTTTCTTGTGGCTTCTGGCCCAGGGTGTGATTTAGCAAACTTCTCCTGTGATAACTCAAGAGAGAGCTGCTTCTGAACAGGCTGGAGGGTTTGTAAGAGCCCACAGTCCCAGGAAGGGTTTCCTTACTGTGCAACAGTCTTTCATAATCCATGTCCCACAGAGAACTTCTGGGATTTGGGCTATGTTCTGAAACAATTATAAATACAGTGAACCCATTACACATAAACAGCAAAGAATCCCAGAGAGTTGTGTACACAAGTACATTTATGGATATTCTGCTGCAGCCCTGGCTACAGATCACTGCACCACTTTGACAAACACTGAATATTTCAACAGGTCAAATCAAGAGATGTATGATAAATAGATTTTATGCAATAAAACGTAATAATGTTTTATATATAACTTTTAACTTAAAGTACTCTTTAATGCTCAGGAAAACTATCTTCATTATTCATACAAACAATCAAAGATTGCACAATTCCCCCCCCCCAAAAAAAAATCACCAAAAGAAAATTTACTATTCCATATTATTTTTCTAAAAATACATTTTAAAAAGTTGTTCAAGTTGTTATTCTTGTTAAAGACATTTTTATACTTGATTAAGGAAGGAAACTCCTACATTCCCACTGAGCCATTTGCACTTTTGGTCCAGTCCCAGGGTCCAGCACAGATTCTATTTTTCCAACAGATATAATTTTGGTTTAAAGGCTCTGTTTTGCTTTCTGTCTGCTCCTTGTCTCTGTCTGCTGATTAAAGCCATTACTCTGGTGTACCCAGGTGAAGCTATGGCTGCTCAAAGGCCACAGCAACTTCATCCTGTTGATAAAAAGGTGCTGTAAGGGACAACTGGGACTCTATGGAGCTTAAATTTTCTTCCAAAGCAGTGCCCCTATCCAGCTCTCCTTCCTCCAGGCTGAGCCCAAAGGTTCAGTTTACACTCTGGGAATGGATCAATAAAGCAATTACATGCAACGTAAGGAGGACAGGACTTCACGATAAACACAAAAGAAAGCTCTGATAATTAAAAGGGACAAGGAACCCAAAACTCAGCGGCATACTGCCAAGAGTGTTTGAAATGGTGAATGTTTTAATGTAACAGCATACTGCTGAAGGTTGGAGGTCATGTCCTGGGAGCCCTGGAATGTGCCTGAAGCCTTCCCTTTCATTTCTAAGCAGAGAACAACATTTTTTAGACTGTTTTTCTATTTCCTAGAGGGGCATCCCAGATCAGCATGTTTGAGAAGCTTTAGGATTGTTATTTACTTGATTTAAGATTAAAGTTATCAGTTTCAGGTTGTTGTGACTTAGGGTCCAGGGGATCGCTTGCCTATTGTAATTGCATTAATTAAGCGTTCTATTAATATGTTGGAATTTCACGTATCAAAATGCACGTTCATGGCTATAACTCATCCCTGGAATATAACAGTGTATTACTTAGCTTAGTCCTAGCAGTTATATTTTACAGATGGTCCATGCAGAGGAGGATGTTAGGCACCGCTGCCACCCCACTGGTCCTGGTCCAAAAAAGATCCAAAGGGCAGATCCAAAGCATTCTTAATGGCACTGCTACAGTGGAGTCACTTGAAATGTAAGTGATGTTAAATCTTTTAGCAGGTCTGCAAGTTCCAAGAACAAACTGCCACGAAAAATGTCATTTAGGATAAGCAAAATTATGGATCGATGTCTTCTTAGTTTAAAGCAGCACTTAAACTAATAAGGCCTAGAGACAAAAGGAGAAAATAAACGAAAGACCCACTGCATGCAGTCACCTCCAGAGGCAGAGCAAACCAAGCCACCTATATTTGTCTTGAAGTCCAAGTGTAATCCAGAGGCGTGTGCTCCTTCCGCTGCTTCTCCTGATGAAGCGAGGCTCAGATCCAGCGGCTCCGCGCCTCCTCCTCTGCCGGGACAGCCCGGGCTGGCAGCAGAGCCCCCCTCGCCGGGGCTGCGGGAGCCGCTGCGGGCCCCGGGCACGCCCCGAGGGGCTCGGACCGCCCTCCGCCTGCCCGGCAGCCCAGCACCGCCATCGCCATCGCCACCATCCGCAGGAGCAGCAGCGGGGCGGCCCCGCCGAGCCCCTCCCCGCCCCACGCCACCGCTGGGGCCCCGGGGCAGCCCCGCCGAGCGCAGCGCAGCCCCAACGCCGCCGGGTGCGGGGCCAGGGGCCGGGGCGATCCCCCAGGACACCACCAGGGCTGGGGCGATCCCCCAGGACACCACCAGGGCCGGGGCGATCCCCCAGGACACCACCAGGGCCGGGGCGATCCCCCAGGACACCACCAGGGCCGGGGCGATCCCCCAGGACACCACCAGGGCTGGGGCGATCCCCCAGGACACCACCAGGGCTGGGGCGATCCCCCAGGACACCACCAGGGCTGGGGCCGGCCCAGCCGCCGCGGGCACGGCCCGGGACAGCGGGGATGCTCCGGCCTCTGGAGCGAGAAGCGCAGCCCCGTCCCACGCCGGCGAGCGCAGCCCGCAGGGACAGGCAGCAGCACACGGTTTTACTCCAGAACGCGACGTGATGCGCTCCCAGCCCCGAGGAAACCCAGACCAAAGCACCTTTACCCTTACAGGAACCAGAAGGTAATTTATAATGGACCTACTAATGGTGTAGGGGTCTTCTTGGAGTTTCTTTTTTTTAAGACAGCAGGCATGTTACCCGTACACCTTCTGCAAAATTAATTTGATTACTGCAGAAACTCATCTGCAAAACGGCAGAGTCAAAGGAGCAGGGCTCACTCTCCTGCCGCTAGGACAGCTCCCGCTTTTTACTGTTGTACCAAAGCTATGAGACCCAAGTGCAACCTCCTGCTTTGAAATTCACACCCATCTGACCTCAGTATTACCGCTGGACTTGGAAAGCAACACAGACCCAGCAGGGAGTTTCTGTGCCTGACCTCATTCCCAACAGCAGAGTGCCCACCATCAAAGAGCCACCCCACCCTTACCCAGTGCTGGAGTACAAACGACTGCATTGGAGCTAAATTTCAGAGCTAAAATGTTTGCAGAGTTCCACACAGAAGGACATACAGAAATCAGTTAAATGGGCTTAACTGAGATCATTAGTTTGCTTTCACAGGAATAGACCTGGGGAATAAAGCGTTTTCCGAGCGAGAACGATCAAGTTTTCCAGCTGAACGAATAACCAGAGGAAACAAGTACATTGGGTCTCTGCTTCTATGTTTAGCACCATTTAGAAAAAGCAAATGCAATACAGAGTTCATAGATGTGTACAATGCTAAGCATAAATACAGGTTTGGGTATTTAGAGTTCCAGGGTCAGCACCCCAGCAGAGCTGGCACAAGTTACAGGAGTGACATGGAAGGACCAGGAACAAAACCGCAGCAGAGGCGACACACGTACCAGGCCTCCGTGTGAGCACAAGTCAAATTTGTAACAGTTACATAAACTTTAAAAGGATACATATCAGACTCCTTGGAAAACCACACCTTTGAAGCTGTAACAAAAATTCTCCTCTAGCTTTTCCAAAGTACAAACACGACACAACTACTGATCATAAACAGATGTACCACATCTTACCTTTCTGCAAACAAGCTGTACATCACCTGTGGCTGCACTGCATGAACAAAAATAGTCACACAGGAAAAACAGAGCATCCCCATCAACAACAAAATGTTAGTGATTGCTCACACCTTTGGGAGACCCGTTGCATAATTTATCCAGGCACACAGAGCCATTTTTACAGTGACACCTTGATAGCTCTAAAATATGCATAACAAGTTCTTGTAAAGGCCCACATCATACATTTAAATTACAGCATGTTAGCAGTTTGCTGGAACAGATTATTTTTTTAAGCCCAAAATTTGTTTTTCACAACCTCACATCATCCCCTTTCCTATAATTTAAAAATGAAAATATTTTTTAAAATTTTTGAAACATTATTTTCTTTAAAATGAGGACCTGAAATTCACTGTCATGGATAAAACTGCATCTTCATGACTTTGCCACATTTTTTAAACTAATAGTTCCAAGGTTGACCAGCAGTGTTTTGAAATGCTTGAAACTTTGATACAAGTTTACAATACAAAGCAGCTCACTATTAGCATTTATTTTGTGCAGAGCATACATCAGAAAATTATAAAAAAATCAGAACTGATTTAAGAACTATTGGATGAGAATAAGGTTACAAGGAAAATTATTTAAGGGAACAAACAGGTAAACAAATTACCAAATTAAAAGAGAGGGAAGATCCATACCAGTGGATCAATTATAGGTCATTAATGTTTTAATTAAGAATAAAACATCTGTGTTAGTTTAATGCAGATGAACTTCACAAACCAAACCAGACAATGCAGATGCCAGAAGACTGAGGCCCCTCTGAAAATTAGCTAAGCAGGAATTCAGGCAAATAAAAGATAGTACAAGTGGAAATCCATGTTCAGTCAGGACATCGTGAACTGTTCCTGCAACTGCAGAGACCATGGGACATAAATAACCATGCTGAATTCACATTCAGGGCTCTCATTAACAGAGGAATACTGGCAAAAAACAAAGCAAATGCAAAAACAAGTCACAAAATTACTTCAGGAGTTGGAAAAGTAATGATCAAAAAAATCTATTTATAGGGAAAAGGTTAGAAATATCAGTTTGCTAAAGGACAGCTACAGAGGGCCATGAGGAGAAAAAACATTGCAGGCTGAGGTTTCAGAACAACACAAAGTTCAATGTGGACAGCAAAAAACCAGAGCTAATTAGGCAAAAATCCCCAAGTCGCGACAGGGACAGGCTGACCCTTTCACCATTACCTTGAATACCTGTACCACACACAGCAGCTTGGTTCCCACAGGGCTACAGTCCCAGGAAGAGCACATGTAGCAATGGAAGAAAATCACTGTGGCTTTATGAAGGTACAACAAATACATATAAAATCAGACAAGTATCTGAATATTTATTTAAAATACAGGAGGGAAGTGCTGAGCTTGAGGTGGTGATTAGGCAAAACCTGACAATTTTGGCTGGCAAAGTCACCAAAAGAACTGCTGAGGGCCCTGCTCCTTGGGACAGTTAAAAGTCA
Organism: Anomalospiza imberbis; assembly: GCF_031753505.1. Taxonomy (NCBI): domain Eukaryota; kingdom Metazoa; phylum Chordata; class Aves; order Passeriformes; family Viduidae; genus Anomalospiza; species Anomalospiza imberbis. Next base: position 8,544,168 of record NC_089693.1, on the reverse strand, counting down.
CAACTAGACAACACTGATGCCCAGATCCAGAGTCTAAGGATCTAGGTGATGTGAACAAGGATGCATGTCCTCATTTCACTGGAAGTGAAAATACAAGTTTTTCCCCTTTTGCAGTAATAGGGCCAAGGCAATAGTCAAAGACAATGCACACTTGCAGCACTGAAAATTAACTGCAGGCCTGTTAGAGGAATTCTTAACAACTATGTTCAAATATTTCTTCCAGGCAATGAATCAGGATTTTTCATTACTTAGAACCAGCTGAACACCATTTAAACGTAACCTTTAGCACATTTGATATACATACCCAGCTTACTCTATCAAGTAATGCTTTTACACTTTCCTCATGTACAAAAATTCTGCACCAAATAAGATTCCAAACTTGAGCAAGCTCTAATCCATGCATCCTTTATTCCATTACAATCACTGTGTTGCTCTCTAGCAACAGGACACAAACTGCAATCAATCGCAATCAATTTATACAACAATCTGAGGCTTACAGTACATTTAAGGCCTTTAAATTTGGAAAAATTAGACCTACCCTAGCAGTGTAACAATTTTTAAGTGTTTTGCATTTCTGATGCATAATCTGTGCGATTCCAGTGTCAAAGAATCAAATGACTTCTAAACTAAAAAGATCAGCTCAATGAAAATTTAGTTACATAATTCATCAAAACATAAATGTGTAAATTCTATTTTTTTTTTTTTGTCCTGGAAACTTTATAAAACTTTAATAGCAAAATAATATAGGGATAAAAACATATTTTAACAAAATGTATTCAATCATATACAAACCAGAATTTTGCAGTTTATTGTAACTAGACTTAAATTAAAACTACCAATTAAGAATCTATGCACAATGTAAATTCAAATATGTACAGTACTTTTAAAAAGTCTACAGGAATGCTTTACAGAAGGAAATGTCTGTTATGGCTATTATTCAGACAATCTGAATATTAAAATGAGTTTTCTAGTAGTAAATTTACACATTTATTTTTAAACAAAAGCAGTTTTGTCCCTAGATCCTTTAAGAATATTCCAGTTATGTTTATACAACTAATGGAGAGGTCGTTACAGAGTTTAGCCCCATATAGTAGTTTGTTTATTTTCAGGTAAAAGTATATTTAAATAATTTACTTGGGAAGATCAGTAAGTTAACAAAAGAACACTAGAAGGGAGGAGGGGGAACTTCATCACAATAACTTTCCAGTTACAATACCACAGCTAGAAACTTCACAGAGTAAGTACTCCCTTAGATTGAACCCATGATTGTTCAGAACAAGCTGTAGCTCGTAACAGTTGTGTTCTCCACTCCGAGAGCACAATGGGGAAAAGTCTTTGTAGGACAGAATTATAAATGATCTGAAGTGAGACAGAGAAAACTGATCTTCGATTAATACAGCACTAGGTAAAAAGTGTCCCCATAAGCAGCTAGGATTCCCACTTCCTTCAGGGCAATGAAGCTAAAAATTGTTGGAATTACAGTAGTTGACCATATTTGTGTGCATTAGTAGAATCATTTCCAGATAGAAAAGACAAATTTCATCAGATGTTTGATTAGAACACCCTCAAGACAGGGTATTTCTTCATAGTATAAAGCTATTACAGCTATCCAGTTAAAGCATGTGCAAAACCAGGTAATTTCTTCCGTTCACAGTAACTGAGGTAAAATCAGGTAGGCTTCTTCAGGAGTTGGGAAGTTCATGAGATATGAACTGTTTTAGTCTCTCTAAGTACTGTGCATAAAGCTCTATGTCATTATGCCCAGCCCCTTCCACCCAGAGGGGCTCTACTGCTCGTGGACATCGCTCGTACATGGCCAGGCCATGGGAGAAATCGATCACCTCGTCTTCGGTACCATGGATGACCAGCACAGGAGAGGTCACTTTAGAGATCTTGTCAATGCTGGGGGAAGGAAAAGAAAGACATAGCTCAGTTTGGGGCTTTCAGTTTCACATCAGTAGAGGAAGCAAGCTTAACTGTTGACACACAACCCAGTTACCATGGCATGTTTTTAAATGGCTGCAGACCACTGGAATTGTGCACAAGTGAAATGGGACAAGGCTAGTTCCCAAAACACATGTGTGAAAAAGGAGCTTGCACTGCCATCACCACCATCCCACCACTGCTAACAACAACAAGTTTGAGTGGGCAGCATGCACATAAAGTTTGGCACCCAAAAATCCCCCACCAAAAGAACTACTGTATCTACCACACAAAGCACTGTGAGGCAAGTAAGATTCCATGGGACATTCTGCAAGCATGGACTCTTCTCACATGACACATTATCACCTTCCAATTTAACAGATTAGGAACTAATTAATAACATTCCAGTCATAAGATTTTATTAACCAAAAAAAAAAAAAATCTTTGGCTCATGGAGCTTGAACCTATCTTTGAACCCAGGCAGATTCAGCTAAAGGAAAACAATCTGTTCTACTGATTATTTAAGTTCAAACAATGAAACAGAAAACTGTGGGAGAAGAGCATTACACAGGTTTGCATTTAACTGCAAACCAGAGAAATCACACAGGATTTTCCTTTATGTAACCAGCCTCTTTGCCAGCTGTGACTGCAAAGTGGCTTTAGAGTAATATTTTTCCTTTTGTCCAGCTACCTGCAGCAGACCAATATAGCTTGAGACTACCTGTCACAGGAAAATGGGTTCTGAGGGAAGAGAAGAGTGACAAAGGCACCTTCCCGCTGAAGAGGTCAGGCCAGAAACCTCAATTATGAAGCATCCTGATAGCACATGAACTTGCAAGCAGTGAACAGCAGCTTTCTCTGACTCTCCTCACACAGGCCCCAGCTTTTATTTCCAGCCAGCCATTTCATGCTGGTAATTACCAATGATTCCAAATCTGTGTAGAGACACCATGTGCTAATGAACTCTCAGCTTCCTACCCTCCAATTCCATCAACAAATGGAGAAATGTGGAGAAATGAGTGCTGGTACTACTCAATTTTATGAGAGGATAAATCTATTTCTTTAGGGCAGCTAATAAAAGGTGTTTGGATTTGCCTGCTACTGAAGAACAAGAAAGCATGCAATTTTGGCATCACCATTGATTTTACAAAATGATCAAGACTGCTTAAAATTATTTTAAAAATACAAATATCAGCATACCCTGACTAAAAAACAGGTTCAATAAAGTTTTATGAAAATTTAAAGTTAACTAAAAAGATGTGAACTGAAGTGCTAAGTCTCACACAAACCTCAACATTTAGCATTCTAGAGAACTGCCACTGGTACTCTAGTGAACAGCTGAGTGTAAATACATTTCTGTCTGTCTCTATAGCACTCAAAAAAAACCCCAGGTTTCATGCCATTTAAGGTACTATTTAAAATTAAAATGCAGCTTTATTTCACTTTTCCTGTGTGGAACTTGACATGTGTGCAACTATGCTGAATAAAAAAAAATCCCAACATAAAAGAGGCATCAGAATAATGCAGATTTTGTTTTTCCCCATAATTTTCATCCCAAAATTAGTATCATAGCCAAATGTAAATACTTTATAATCAATATGCTGTATAAACTGAAGTTTTAAGCCCATGAGAGGTCTGGTGTAATAGATCTATCAGCTACATACAGCTACAGAGATGTTTATGTGTAATTTGTGTGGCTAGACACTAAGTTCTCATTTATTGTAGGAAACCCCTTTCACTTCAGTATTCATATAATTAAACAATTTTTTTCACATATATTCACAGACCATTAAGCCAGATAATATTTATATTTTGCAGAAAATTGGAAGGTGTCCCATTGCCAAGTCAGCAACTCATAAAGCAGTATTTAAACTGCACATTAGCCTTACTTAGTATTCTCAGCCACACAGCTCTGCAGCTAGAAAAATCTACAGGAACCAAATTCTCATGGAGTCCCAACATAAAATGCACATAATAGCAACTCACTGTAGGTGCACACAGAACTATTTTGTTTCCTACTGAGAAGACAGACAGTTGAGCTGCACACATTCATAAAGAGCACTGCTGTTTATTTTCACTGCTCCCAGTACCAGGGAAGTCAGCCTGACAGCAATGAACAGCTCAGTAGGGCAAGCACAAAATACTCAAGTGCTACAGCACATCTGCTGTCACTGTTCCCTTCCCACTCTTCTTTTTAAAACTGTTATTTGATTTGGCTGGTAACAGCTAATCACTGTTACTTCTGTAATCAGAGCTATGTTTAAGGCTTTGTTTTTTCCTCTCTTGCAGAAGCATTTGTAAATATTGGATTTCAGGTTTGAGGATGATGAATGAGCTGGAGTGTAAGAGCTTCAAATTCAGTCTGCACCTCCAACAAGTTAATTAATTAACTAATAATATGTTTGAAAGGATTCTAAACATGGGGACTGTGAGAACCACTATTACTTCACCACCATTCCTTCTAGCTGTTCTGGCATATGGATTTTTACGGCCTCCCACAGCTGCTAATTTTAATCTGTTGTAACCAAAAATAAAACAAAAGTAAGAAATGCAATGAATATTCCTTACTATACTTATCACAAGCATGACTTTCTGACGTAAAGCCGAGTTTTGACCAAGACTTCAGTGAGTGTCTGTTTTATCTTCTCCCTTACATGGACCACTAAGCTTTTTACCTGTGCTTCCCCCTGCCCTGCTATAGAGAGACTGGCTTCTCCTCTCTATATTCTTCCATAACTTAAACTGGAACAAATGAGAAGTTCTAAAAGATTCATAGAATATCTGCTGTTCCCATGACCTCTACTATTCCCAAATAGTTGGGTACTCTGGGTCTGTTGCAATTGTTTTATCTTAAAACCAGTTGCATATAATTTTCTAGAGCTTCTTAAAACAAGCTTATTATCTTCTAAAAAATGGGACAGGGACTTTGTTTTGGTCACAAAATCAGGATTCTACAAGATCCCCCCACCCAGGGAGGAACAAATACAAGTCTTCAGTATCTACTTATACCACCAGTCCCTTCTAAACACCTATAGAGATGGTGAGAACAGAAACCCCCCCTTACATACCTCGGGAAAGCATCAAAGCAATAGGTTTTCCTGGTGTCAGGAAAAGCCACCCGTAACCCAGACATCAGGGGAGAATGGAGGATCACAGCTGCACACTCGTACCGAGATGCCAGGTCCACTGTAGGGACAGTACCAATGCTCTGACCATACAGGATAATGTTCTCAGGACTGACTCCATATCTGCAGAGAAAAGGAAGATCCCTTTAAAACAAAAAAAGCCAAAACACAACACATTTCACATCAATTTCACATCACAGATGCAGAAACCAAACCAAACCAACAAGAGTAGAGGTGGATAAAACCAAAGCATCCCTCCTTATCCTTTGTGGGTCTTTAAAATCTGTTCCTAGGAGTCACAACCTTACAAGTTTAAATTTTAAAACAGTCCAGCAAAGTAAACAACCCAAATATTATACAGGCTTAAGAGAGCTATCCTCAAAGAAGGAATGGCAATTTGGTCATTAATCTTTACCTTTTTCAGGAACAGCTCTTGTCTTTCACTCCACAGCACAGCAAATTCTAAATGCTACTTCCCCCCTATCAAGAGGCACTCTCAGGAATTTCAGGTGGATGTCCTGGAGGCTAACAGCCCTTCCACCATTAAACAAGACAGTTACTCCTCTGCCCACCTTTAATTCCATGCAGTTGGAATAAGATAAAACTGCCTTGTTAGTGATAGTAAAGACAACAGGTCTGTTCATTTTTCCAGTTACTGATCAGTATAAAATATTCTTCATTTTTCTTCACCAGTTTAAAACAGGTTGATGCCTTTGGTTTTAGCTTTTATATTTCTCAGATTCTCTGCTGCCTGATATGCAACTCTGAAACTTCATATTAGGTGTTAGTAAGTTCTCTTCACAGTGTAGTTATAAAAAACAATCCCTTCCCAGCTAGAGAACCAAGGACAACTGTTACCCAAAAAGCATAAAAATGCAAAGAGAAGGGGAAAAGCCAGGGGGTTGAGACTTCATGACCAGGAACTGCAACTGGACAATTGAACCCAATATGTAGATGAAACAACTTTTATAAAAGTGTAAAAACTCATGACCAGGATCCATCTTGGATTCAACCTGGGTGTAGCCCTGGCCAGGCTCTTGTGCTGCCCAAGGTGTATCCTTTTAAGGCCTTTCAATAAATACCTATTTTGTCCATTTAGCTCTGTCTAGTGTCTGTTCCAGATCAGCCCTTCTAGGCATCAGGGTCAAGTTTATTTTGTAACTATAAAAATACATCATTCCATAAAATGCAGGGTTCATAGTGAGTCCTGCATGGTTCCCCAATATTCCCATCCAGTCTCTGAAACTGTCCCAGCCCGTGTGCTGCTTCACACTGCAAAAAAAGCTGAGAATGAGACTAATTCAGTGTTCATTGAATGTATGCAAAACAGAAAGGAATTTGGAAGGGGCACAGAAGGAGGTGACAGTGGATAATGGAAGTGAAGAATATTTGGCCACCAGAACTTGTTAGGAAAGCTGCAAATCAAAGCTGTTACTCAGTTATAAAGTATTTACCCAGAAGATTTCTCTCTGTCAACTCTACCTCCCATTGCCAGCTGTAAAATCAAATACAGAAGAGAACACATTTCTAGTAGAAAATAATTTATGTAAAACATGTCTTTTTGAAAGTCTACACCATCTACAGTCCTGTGGTCACTGCTGACAATAAAAAGCAAACCCTGCAGTTCAGGCTATATCCCATCTACACCTGGAAGGTTTCAATTTCCTTACAAAGCTTCTTGCAAGCTGTAGAGCAGGCCTGGAGAAGACTCGACTTTCAAGCAGCTAAATGATTTGGTATGTGCCAAAAGAGAAAATTAAAATGACAGCAGAAGAAAGATCAATTAATAATTAAAACTAAGAATAATCCAGTACTAATCATCCAATTACAAGCTGTCAGGATTGCCTTGTTTCATGATGAAGTATAACTAGACTGGATTGTAGCCTGTGTGAAACCAAAATTTTCTTAATATTTTTATACTGCTGAGCATAAGGGTGCTTTTGGCATCTACTGTTATATGAATAAGCAACTGTATAAAAATATCTCTCAGGAGTAAAATTGTATCCTCTTGGTAACCAAGCAGCAGCTGATGCTGGCAGTCTGTCACCACAGCCACAGGCTGATGTTTATAAAGAGATGCTGTGCAGCTTTTTTAGCAGATTTTTTTTTGTTCCTCAGTGTTAGATATGGTCCAGCACACAGCAGGGCCTGGCTGACTCGGTTAACAGGACCTTGGAACAAAGTTTTGTCATCACAGACTTTGTTCCAGCTGCTGGGTGGGGAGGGCTGGAGGCATGCACCCCCAAGGCACCACATGCACTCAGCCCATCTGCCAGCTGTTGCATCATATTAAAGACAGGCAGAAATGCATCAGCATCAGGGATATACAAGAAAACAGGACTGGAACATGATCACCTACATGGTGTTTCAGCGGGCATGGAATGATATTAATGCTGGTAGGTTTCGCAATGCCATCCTGAACTGCAGTATCATGAAAAATGTGAAGTTTCCTTTCTAAAAGGTTATATATAAATATAAGCAGAATGTGGAAACAGATATCTGAACGAGAATCTGAACAGAAACAGATATCTGAACAAGGATAACAGGACTGCATAGGGTGGCAAGAGAATTCGACACATCCAATTGCCTTAGTATGTCAATTTTCTCCAACACTGATCAGTTTTAGACTCGCTCCTTTTGATGTTATTTTGTTTCTTAAAACATCTCATATTGTAAAGGGAGAAACTTGCTGTTGTGGCAATAGGTATTCTAGAGAAAAATCTGTTTCATAGTATGCCAGGTAAAGTCAGAAACAGTCTATAGCATCATTAAAAAAGCCCAGAGATACGTCTAAATTTAAAGTAGCCCATCATCACTACAACTATTCAGTATCCAACTCCACAGAAAGGAAATGTGGCAATCTGGACAAAATGAATAATTGCAAAAGGGTATTAGGGAACGGAGTTAGTGCACTCTTAGCCTATCATTAGAGCAAATGTCTTTTCTGCTTTATATTCCTACTGACTGACAACTAAAAGAATCTCTGGGGCTGTTTTATTTAGGGACAGTTCCCCTCTTCAAGACAGAAGAGTTACTGTAACAGATTTATCTTTTTAAGCCCTTTACCATTAGGTCATCACTCAGCAAGCGAGACATCGAGCTTACCGCAAACATCAGCAGAAACAGCTACATGTAATATTTATTTATCCTGAGGCCAAAGGACACAGGACAACTCATGAGCAAAGACCATGAATAATTGAGGTGTGCAAGGTCCTCAGAGCTGAGGGCCAGGGCTTGGCTCGTGATCCTCGTGTGCTCACAAACACTGCCCAGTGGTGACTCAGCAAGCACCGCTCAGCCCAGGTACAAACCCACCTGGGGGCTTTAGCTTTAAAACAACGTTCTTAAAGCAGAGGCTGCGTCTCTTCCTCACTCTCTGCAAACTTCCTTGTGTTAGATCCTTGCACAACAGGAGCAGTGATACCGAAAGTGAAAGGGAAGAGAAGAGCAGACATGGGTAAGGAAGGCAGCAATGAAAGGGAAACTGGGTGACACAAAAAAAGGGAAAGAATATGGTAGAAAAAGGCAAAAGACACTCTGGAAAAAGAGGAATCCTGTTACAGTCTGCTCTCCTATTAAGGAAGAAAGTCTTTCCACTAGCTAAACAGCAGCCCCTAAAAATAACTTCCTTGAAACACACAAGCTTTGGTCTCTGTGGAAACAGAGCTCCATCCGATGGAGCAGGAGAGCCAAGGAAAATTTCTGGATATGCTTGGGCACTTCTCCTGTGGAGCCCCATCAGAGTTCTAAACAAGCAGAGCAACACAGCAATGTGGAAACCAGCCTGCAGCAAAGCCAAAGCAGGAAACAACTCAGTTACCATGGGCATATGCAAAACCCTGCTTTGACAAAGGGGGAAAAAAAAGAAGAAAAATGGGCAGGCGTACTTTTTTTCCCAAAGGGAACTCCATTAGTGAGAACTGCAGCTACTGCTGTATAAATCATGCAAGCATTTCTGCTCCCTCTTATCCACAAACACAGGTGGCAAAGCTCAAAGCTCCAGTCTCAATAAACCACAAGTACACAGTGTGGCTTACACACTCCATTTGTGTGTGCAGAAAAGCCCCCAGCAACCTTCACAGGCAGTAAGCTCCCCGTACCTAGAACTTCAGGCCAGGTCTAGCTAAGGCCCCAAAACATCCCACGGTTTATAATAACAGTTGTTTGGGGCTTATTTTTCCCCCCCATATTATTGCCTCAGTAAATACAAATGAGGTTTACCAGCCAGTCTGGTCTCCCCATGCTAGCATGAACTACGTGCACAGAAGCTGGTTATTAAGAATCCACACCCCAGACTCTTCTACTTATTGCAGAATAGTAAGAGATCTCAGTCATGCCAGTAGATCAGTGGGATACAGGAGACTGGGAATACTGCTGACAGAGAGCACAGCAAAGGAGGATGAGACACGACTCCTAGCTGCCCTGCCTGGCTGCCTGCTGTGGCTGGGGCCATGTCCCTCCTCAGTTTCCTCGTACAATTGCCAGCGACGATGGCATCAACTGCCATGCAAAGTAGCTCAGACTTTCTGGATGACAGCACTATGTGCAAACCATGTATTATCTCAAAGCATCTTTAATCATGAGCCTAAGATACTGAATCTCTGCTCCCCCCAGGGCTCCAGCTTTGAGCCATAGAGCTGGAAATTTTACCATTGCTATTTTTTACTCTCTGTTTGCTCAGTGGAGAGTGCCAGTGGAATGCTGCTGTGGGGACTCCAGACATGTCACAGCTGAAGCCCTGCAATGTTCACAGCCAAAGCTACCAGTCCTCAAAAGTGCCAAATACATATTCATTAACAAGGCCAGTCCTTTCGCCAGGCTTACTGAATCCATGAAGTCACCTTGTATTTTCAGTTTGAATTTTTATGATATTTGCTGTCCTATTACCCCTTACCTGACCAGGAAAGCATAGAGAGCAGCCTGTATACCGCAACAGCAATAAATTAGTTTTCAGAAACTGTCTATGCAGAGCACTTTGATGGCACAAACCCCACCCCATAATGCTGTTGGGACTTAGTGTTTTAACTGCTGCTAAACTAAGGCAGGGACTGATGGGCGAGTTCTTCCTTACAACACAAAGTACATAAATTTACAAGGCCAGGAAAATGAGGTAACCAGCTCTTGCATTCTCACAAGGGGACTGAGTCTGAAACTGGGCACTCCCTTCTCCAGCAAACACCAATTAAATAAATCATTTTCAAGATACAAAGAAAATCCAGCACACATCAGGAATAACACAAATCACGCCTCAATTTGGAGGAAATAGTGACTTCTAGAAGTCACCTTTACTAGAACATACATGTACTGAACCTATTCAAATCTGGTTCTTTCTGTTTGCACAAACCCATTTGTCACAAAATACTATTTATCACCTTTCAAAACACATTATCTCTAAGTTTAATAATCTAGAGAAATTTAGATCACTTGTAAAGAACCACAGATAGGTATTTTTCAGCATCATTATACATTTCCATAAGATATTAATGTATATTTTCAGAAATAAGTGGCTATTTAATCCTGTATGAATCTAAAAATCTAATTTTGGGGGTCAAAAGAAAAACAAAAATCCTCAATTAATTAAGTCACACAGCAGATTGCATATATTGAGTAGGATTTTATGTTGTGTGACTTTCACATTCAAATAAATCAGCACTAGCTACTTAGTCAATAATGATTATTGCAAGAAATTTACAATATCAGAAAAAAATACTGCATTTTGTATTGTGCTTCAGCAAGTACCACTCCAGCATGTCAGCCAAAATATCAGAGAAATTACAGCAGATTTTCAGTCTAAATGCCAACATGAAACTGAGAGGAAGGCATTAGATTAAGGATTTTTTGAGTTAACCGTAACAACTCTCAAATGAGAAAAATCAGATTTCGAGATTCACAGGAAACCCTGGCACATAAAAAACATCCCTGTGCCAGTTTCTCCAGTTTCCTTGAATTCACACAAATATAGGTCTAAAATTCTTCACTGTTTTACTGACACAGACTCTTTAAATAATGAGATTTCCTCCTTCTCTACATTCTTCCTCACCAGGCCTACAAGTACTATGCAATTCAAGTTATGGTATACCACACTCTATTTCACGTCACGTTTTCATGGAGCTAAGAGCCAAAACCAGGTTGTACTCTGGCTTATGAAGCTGCAAAAGAGAGAGACCAATTTTTCTGGCCTATGTCCCAGCACATTGTCACAGGAGCAGACAAGTAATTCCACAAATGTGTTCACTCTCAAAATAATTTAAATGGCTGACAGAGAAATTCAATGAAGGACTCCACCACAGTTTTATATCACGACTACTTTTACTACCACACCAGAGAGTCATTTGATTATGCCATGGAGAAACCCCAGTGCCAACCAATATAAGCTGATAGTGGAATTACAGAATGAACCTATGACTCCTGAAAATGCCCTCTTATAGGCAATTTTGGAAATTATTAGCAAATATCACACTCCTACAGGCTTGCTGGGCTCTGTGACTGCAGCACTAATCAAGTGATGTACCAGCTCCTCTTTTCATATCAATAATAAATGGATCAAGTAGAAGCAACTTCTAGGCACTTCTGAGGATGACCATTTGCCCTGCAGTAACTTAATTATACCAAAGCATGAAATCACTGCAACTGGTTCTTGATTAATGTCCTGTGACAATCAGTGATCTGTTATCAAACACTGAGAACTGTGCTCACAGTTCAACCAAGTCCTGACAAGGATATTGAGTATCACTGCAGAGCTCCAGCATCCATGACAAAAGCAGGGATCTACACACTGCTGAGTAGTGAAGCCACTGCAAGTTTTCCCTCAACAGCCAGGGTAGGTAAAAGTAAATGGTATTTCATGGCATTCACTGGTACAAACTGTAATGAGATTACATTTTAAATTAACTGAATTATGCTAATCTGCACTGAGTGGCTTCAGGGTGACAGCTGGATGACTTTTTAAAAATCCAAATAATACTAGTTTGTCTAAAAATTGTTCGTTTTTGAAATACAGCCTTAAGTCACCTTTTGTTCATCTGCCTCAAACACAGGCTCCTGAAGCTGTCATGTTTCAAAGTGGGAAACACCTTCTCTGACTGAAGTAAAACTGCTCAGGACTCATCAGAGCAAGCCAAGTGCTCTTGAACATTAAATCCACACCTCTCCTTTTCCCCTCTCCAGCTTCACCATTACCAGGAAGTTCCTTTTCCCCTAGGCAAAAAATAGGCAATCTGTGTTTGCAGATCTATTTATGTTTTTAAGGAACTAAAAAGTAAACCCTCCTTTGTTTTCTCTTCAACTGTATTTATAATGTAACTTTCCTCCACCAGAATCACCCAGGATACTGATTTTGCTGTTTGGTTTATGATAGATTGCTCATTTGTCTACCACATGAACTAGCAATTTTATGTATAAACAACAAATACATTTGGAACAGTTGCTTCTGCCTCACTGGGGGTTTGTTGGGTTTTTTTGTTTGGTTGTTTGGTTTTTCATTTCCCTAGATAGCAGGGAAGCAGGAAATAGAGTTTTCATTAAATGTGCACTGAAATTTAAGCAGGAACTTGTGCCACAGGCATGCTGATGTAATAGAATAACTTAGCCCCTACAAGCATCAATTCTTTCATACTGAGTGAAAGCAAGAAGGCCACTGACAAGCAAAAAGGACTCTTGTAAAACATCCAAGAAAAACGAGCAATGATGTGGCTCAGGCACCTTTGAACTCCTACCTTCACCATTCCACTGCTTTATGACAAAAGGAGAATAACACTCCAAACTCAGTGCACACTCATGCAATGAGAGGGAGTGAGCACCTTCCTAAATTAATTCCTAAATAACCACTTCCAAATGTTGGGAGTTGTTTTATTTCTCTAATTGCAGGGACAAATACAAATCAAACCCACTCTAAGTTGAAATACAAGAAGCTAATGGAAATAAGACCTAAACACATGGATATATTCAAACATAATTCCCACTGCCCCCCATTTACTTTGCTTTAGCACCCTTAAAAATCAACTGGAGTTCTGCAGACAGCACTGGCACAAGATTATAGTTTTGAATTTGAACAAATATGAGAGCTCTCTACTCATCATAGTTTCCTGCTTCTTTCAAAGTGCTTTCTTAGACCTATCTTGACTCACACCATTTAGTCCCACGACACATCGGGTAAATGGCACATAACATGAATTTCTTACTCCAGTTATTTCAAAAACAGAGCACCGGAGTTAACTTTAATGAATTATTTTGCATTTAATTAAGATGCTCTGTAGCAAATAAACCTGGAATATAGAAGACTGGAAACTTTTGTTGGCTACCGAACACTATCTTTATGACCACAGCATAAATAATTCACAAATACTCAGTCAGCTACTTCTAGTATATACTCTTTACTGCAAGCAGTGTACAAAACCTATACAATCATTCTCTGAGGTACATTTAAATAAACTGAGACAGCAGAAAAAAATCAGCTATTTTCACAGAGCAGCTCAGTCTATAGTATCTTCTGAAGAAATCCATTATCTTCACCCTCAGTCTCTCTCCTGCTGGAGTGTTTTTACTGCAACTGCACACATACCCTATGCTCTAATACAGCAGAGCTAAGAGAGATGACTATTCCTCACAACATTTGATGTGACATTAAAACTTCAACCATCTTTTTTAGATGGTTGCAAAAAGGCTGCACTTTTGGGCATCCTACACTCAAAACCTGAAAAATAAGGAAAACGACTCCCTGTAATTGTGTGCCTAGTTAGGGTTGTTATGAAAAACAAGAAAGATTTTATGATATCCACGTACATTAACACATTATCTTTAAATGTAAATACTTCAGTTAAAACAAGTATGTGTCAACTAACACAGAAATTGATTCCCTAGGACACACTAAGCAAACCGGAGTGCAAATACTAATACTGGTTATGCATTCACACAAGTTTTGTATTTTCATAGCTGTTTCTTCGATTTCAGCTACTTCCAGACTGGAGAACCTTGCTTTATTCCTGAGGCTGAAATTTCACAGTAACCAATGCATTTTGGCTCACCTCCCAAGCCCATCACATAACCCTCCTCAGCAGCCTTGGCTCAGCACTGGCAAACTCAGGGTTTACAAGTCTGGAGGAAACAATCTTACAGCTCTTCCACAGTTCTCAAAGCATTTTTGTTCAGGAGCATTGTCTTCTTCTTCTTCTGGTATTTCTCTCTGATTATTGAAGTCCCTCTGACACCTGTCTCAAGCACTGCTCTTGCCAGGACTCTCTGCATCAAACACCAACTCCTTGATGTATTTCCCTTACCCCTACGCCCCTGAAGCACCATGCTGAGGTGAGGCCATCCTGCTGTGGCACTAATTGCCATGAGCTGCACCTAGGCAAGGCTTAAGCCTCTGACTCATGAGCTGGGACTATTCCTGGGAGGAGCACAGTGGCTTTTGACCAGAGCTGCTGCCTGTTCCACCCATCTCTGACATTTCTCCCCTTCCAGCAGCTACAGCCCAGCTGCCCACAAAGCAGGGAATAACTGCTCCAGTGCACACACCAGGGACAGGCAAGACAAAAAGAAATGGCTCCAGTTAAGTTTCCTTTCAATGCATCAGGCTGTAGTATCTGAAAATAGCTATCACTGTATAAACAGAAGGAAACAAGACTAAACCTAGACTGTAATGGATCAAACTGCAAAGCTCACCAAAAATGTCTCACCAGAAGGTTTGCACAGCTGGTTAGTCACACACAATGTAACTTCATAAAAAAAGATATTCCTGACCTAAGGATCTTAAACTAGAAGTATATCTGTAAATTTGGCGGAAGGCAGTTAGTTGCCTGGATGCTATAGCAGCATTAAATGGTTTTCTCACGCTGGAATTAATACTTTGAAGACTAATATTTGGAAGATTAGGTGAAAAAAATTCAAAGCAGAGCACTCAGAAATTGATACCTATAGAACTTGGCCCTTGAACTGCTCAGGTAATGAATCCCACCACTCTTTGAACTCAATTTTTTTTTTTTTGTTGGGGGGGGCTTCTGTTTTGTGGTTTGTCTGTTGTTTGTGCTTTTTTTTTCCATTCTTACCTTCCCTTTGCATGCTCTTTTATCTGTTTATTGTAATTCTGTTTATGTTTCAGTCTCTAAGTAAAAGCTATTTCATCTACAGGTTTTACTAAGAACTTCACATTCTCAAATATTAGCAGCAGTAAATTACTTGGTTTTGCTACGATTATTTGATATAGCTGACAAGCCATTAAATGTGAAATATGTGGCACTGATACAGCATTTTCCTTCCATCACTTACAGACAACTGTAGCTGTATCTAAAACACAAGCTGGTAAAAAAAAAAAAAAAAAAGATCCAAGTGTTACCTCCATAGTGCTGACAGAGGAGAACAAAGAAAAAATTGAACTGTCTACACAAACAGCAGGTGCTCGTATCCAAAATCCTATTACAGCTGACATTTTCACACTGTTCTTCAAAGACCCCTGCAAATCTGAATGCTGTCTCTCCCACAGAGCATCAGAGCTGGAGTCCAAGAGGATTACACAGGAGCTGGAATGGATAAGGCCTTGCAGGAATGCAAGCAGATAAACTGGATGCAGCATTTCTTCCATGCAGAAGCATTAGTGTTAGCTCAGGCAGTGATCTGAGTCTCCAAGAGAAAAGAGACAAGGGAGCAGAAAGGCAGGATGGAGAACAGGAATGGCAGAGAGGTCCTGATACAAAAGTGATCCATGACAGCAAACTGGTCCAACATTCCTAAAAAGAATCAACAGCAGATGAAGGCATCTGTCCCCAGAACACGAGTCTTTTAGCAGCCAGCATTGTAGGAAGATGACTCAGCCAGCAGCAGGATTTCTCTCTCCTTTATAGACTTACACTAATATGCTCAAGCACTGCAGAAGAACCAAGTTATTAGGTAAGAATGAGCTCCTCTGAAAGAAATGCAGTATCTCAAACTCTGAAGGGCTCTGTAGAGAAGCCCAGTGCAGAAGTGTCATGGTTTGTGTTATCCAGGAGGCCAGACATCCTGCTTGGATAGTCCTCCTTCAATTCCCTGGAAACATTTTGTGTTTCTCTGCTACTCTAACCATATCCACAGACTTGAAGAAAGACAGTATTTTCTTTTGATTTAAGAATCAAAACAATAGGCTCTTCCTCTGCAATGACATGTCTCGTGAATCATAAATAGGAAAAAATCCTACTTGGATAAATGACACTGTAACCTCTATTTCCCCCCACCCCATGGTAAGTGCAGAAAACACATACCAATTTTTTATTTGCTCAAAACACTGAGCTTTGTCAGAGTGTGAATCTGCATATGTTTAAACATCTGCTTTCAAAAAGTGCCAAATTCACAGCCTTACAGAGAAACACAACTCTCCTGATGCATCTCTCCTGTCTCTCTCAATTATCCATTTTCAAGTGGATTCATTAAATATTCCAGCAAATACCAGGAAGGATAAGTGGCAAATGGAAGATGACAGTCATTTCATGAAAGCAATTTATTACCTGAAAAGATTCATCCAGTATCTTTTCAGAGACAAGAAAACCTTAGTGTTCTGTCTTTTTCTGTGCCATTTTTATATTGGCACTCCTGACTTTTAAATCAGACTCATCTATTCCTTTCTTCCCAAGCATCCTCATCTTGCACATGTTCCTTTAATGAACTTTTAGCACAATCAATGTTCAACCCCCAGTAACAGTCAATATAAACTAAGATGATTAAAAAAACATATAGCAATCACCAGGATTAACAGTACCATAAGTACCATATGTTTTAGAACAGCAGACCACAGATAACTAGTTCAGAGCTTAAAAATCAAATTTCCTAGCCACAGCCTTTATCACCACAAAGCCAGGGGCTAAATCCCTCTTCCTTTCTCACAGTAAATACTACTTAGAATTCTGTACAATAAAATTTAGCACATTTTCTTCTGTGTACTTCTGTTTGATTGAAGTGCTTATAAAACCTGCCTTGTGCTCACTAAGAAACTGAAAAGATAGCATAAAAAGTAATTTTTTACAGAAACCTATATCTACATTTAATGATATGGAGAAACATAAGCATCAGTAAACTTAACCTGTCTTAATGCAAAACAATGTTATTCTAACAAATGGCAAAGTATGTCTGTACATCTAGAAAAGTACTAACTTTCTGAAACTCAGATGAGAAAATTCAGTCCTGAAACCAGGTGATATGTACTTGTTCAGCTTATCCAGCTACCTTATCTTGGATCATCAGAATCTATAGAGTAAAAGACATTTTGCCCAGATTGTGCAAACCAAGAGGCTTTAAGAATGACCAAACAGCACACTTGGGAGACTTCATTTTCTGCCAATACACCAAGTTGACAGAGCCAATTGCTTTTGTACTTTTTAGTGATAGATTTCTTGCTAGTCAACTTTTTCCTGTCAAAAAAAGGATGCTTACCAAGCAATTACCAGCTATGCCACAAGAGAAGTGGATCAAGGACAACTGTTAATGTAATCACTTAAGGTCATTAATTCAGCTGAAGCTAAAGGTAGAAACTGATCTGCAGCTGCATCTTTGAAATTTAAAAGAATAAAAATGAGAAGAAAGCAGCTTCTAGATGTTATTCATGCCCCTATTTGCCTCTGTCTCTGATGCAGTCCTTGTAAAGCTTGTAGGCTCCCTGCTTGACTGCATGCAGGATCACCACAGAACAACTGGTTATGCAGGAAAAAATGTTAGCAATTCCTGTCCATGCCACACCGGCACTTCACTGCCTCCCAATAAACCAGCACAGCACAAAGAAGTCTTGTACTACTGGAGTTTCTATTTTTGAAATAAAAGATAACAGCACAGTGCTTGGAAAAGAAGTGTATTAATGTCTACGTTACTACTCAAGTTGGCATTTGGCCATGCAGGTTTTCTGCAGTTCACCATTTCACAACATGGACATTTTCAGTTACAAGCTACTACTCTTCACTCCCACAAAACACATTTTCCCTATTTAGCTCTGTACAGTTCCATTTTACAGTTCCTATGGATATAGTGTTTCCCTTTCGCCTAATACCATAAAGCTTCCAAGAGAGGGGCAAAAGAGAAATATGAAATGAGAATGTAAAAAAAAAATTAAGGAGGAAGTCTGGCCAGTTCTACAGTGAAGAACAAGAAAGAACATAGTTCACGTGGCCCAGAAACACCAGGAATATTAGAAAGATGAAACACAGAGTAACAGACAACAAACGATGCCTGCTAAGTTCTCCTCCGCCCCTCAAAATTCCAATAATTAAACTAGCTAAGTTTAAACTAACACTGTTACTTTTATTTCAAATTAACACACAAATTAATGTACTAAAAAAAGAAAAATAGAAAATTATTATGAAAGTCAACTAAAGAGAATAATGATCTTTAGTGCAATTTCTTCTGCTGATAAAATGCAATAAATTTAGAACAACATCCACGTAAGAAATATCCATGATACAGAGGGTTTATGTTCTTTATCATGAATATTAAAGTGGATTTTTGGATGGAAAGAGTCATTTCCTGAAATAATTGGAAGGTGCCAAATCCTATTTGTGTCAGTAGTGTTGCTCAATGCTCTACACAAAATGAACTACAGATTTTAGATGAGCTTTGACCGAAGGACATCCAGTTTGGAAGGGTGGGATATCTGGCAGCAGATTCCTTCATCTCAGGATATCTATTTCTATCCTTCAGGATAGAAACGAACTCAATAAATCAAGGAGACTTTACAATCCATTCGCTCTCTACAAAACTCTATGAACATTCAGGATTTATGACAATATTATCTTTCAAGATCTATCAAAAATTCAGATGCAAATTATCTTCAAGTATATTCCATCACCTTCATGTTTTATTAATGTAAATACAAATCAGAACAATTTCTTTTTCTAAAAGCCAATTTTGTGCCTTGTATTCTTTTACAGAGTCATTTCTGCATTTTCTGATTGATTTTAGTACAAATTTCAAAGAGAGAATAAAGAACCAATTGTACTGGGCCTATGCACAGCAGTCTTTAGAAGTGAACATTACATTACATGAATTAGCAAGGGTTCAGGGGAGAGGGCAGACGGTTTTGCTATCAGAGAAACAGAAGGTTGGAAGCTGGCAGAGACAGAGCAAGTCAAAATCTTTTAGACATACTGGACAGGCTTAAGGTTGAAACCCCACTTAATATCTTAAACTGCTGTAGTGACTGCTGAAAGGGTGCTGCTTCTTGCATCAGAAAGTGCTGCCTGCAATATATGGCTAACTCCCAGTGTATTTATTAACCAGTATGAGCAAAGGTTACACGTTCATAAACCCTAGGCATAAAAATAGCAAAAGTGTAGCTGAAACATTACCCCACCTCTTGCCACAACTCTGGTACTTTTACAGTTGGTTAAACTTGATAACATTCTCATACCCAGATTGAAACAGTAACTTTTTCTGTAACATTAACACACATTAAAGCCCATGCTTTGTGAGAAAAAGACAAGCTCTTTGCAGTAGGGAGCTACAACAAAATATACTACAAACAAAATATGTAATACAACTTAAATATGCAAGTTGAGGTACATTTCAGTCTTAGTGGAAGGAGGAAACTGACTAGCTCTTAAGTAGCTGCCTCAAGGTAAGAATTGTCCAGGGAACACCTCCAAAGTAAATATTATATGAAATTAGCTACTTCTTTCAAAAATAATCCAAAACAACACTTAAAACGTACAAACACCTTTGTGAGAAATTAAGTTCTAAACAACAAATAGCATGTTGGAAAATACTTCTGTAAATTTGCCCTGGAGAACATGCTCCAAAACCAAGAGCATTTTTTTGAAAGATGCCACTTTCCCCAGGCTGTCCTACAGCCAAAATCCCACTTAAACAAATTCATCAGATGTTGGGGAAGACTGTACCGAGTTGGGACAATGATTAAATTCTGCCCAAACTGGCCCAATGCTTAAGGCAGCAAATCAACTTCTCAAATTTTTCTTTAAAGTACAAATGGTTTTATATACCATTTTGGTTATAAAGTGCTCAACAAAAGTTCACTTTTTATTGTTGTTGGCTTTTATATGTTGCATATTATTAAGGTTTGCAATATATAGTGTAATAGACAAAATATCTTGTTTAATTTATTATAAAGAACTATTAAGATCCATCGAATAATGCTAAAATAATCTGAACCTAATCTTAGTTTATCTGCACACTGGAAAAAAAAAAAAAAGCTGGTTTTGCTTCGTTCCTGATGTTGAACACCATTTTTCCAGCTCTGTAAGGACATTCATAGCAAAGCTAACTAGAAGTTAGGAGGAATGTTTAGAAAGATTCTCTAATCTGAGCAAAACCCATTGTAAACAACCTTACTAAAGGAGAAATATTTCAAGTCATACTACTAAAGGGAGCTTTCCTGAGAAATGTGTTGAAGTTGGCCTCAGACCTTTCAGATTTGTTGGCTCCCATTATACATTACTCCACCGTTGTTCTACTGCACACAGAAAGAAATGGCCATGCCATAGCACAAAGTTAAAATTAATTGGTCTAACATACTGGGATCCTAAGAAATGTGGCAGTATCCTGTAAAAAAAAAAAAAAAAACAAAAAAGAGTATCTCAGAGCTTCTAGCTGGCACTGCATGCCTTGAGAAGGATCACTTGCCAGACACTGAGCTATGCAGCTCAGTTAGCAGCATGCCTTGGCTGATAAATAAGGCTCCCATGAGTCAAAGTTCTTAAAGTAACATTTCTATATGTAAGGAGGCTTTTTTAATATGGCACAGTAAAACTAATCTTCCTAAAAACATAGTTCAAACTGTCTAACGTGACAATCAATTCCTAATCAACAGCTGAAAATAGAATTTTCATCTTGAAGGTACACCTAGAAAGAACCTCAAGAGACTGTACCAATAAATAATATTACTGTCAGAAAAGTATATGTGAAGTTCTTCTAACAAATTTGCAATACAAAATAAAAACCAGAGGCAACACTTTGAGATTACCTCTCATTTAAACTTTTCCCTCTAGACTTTGAGGCAAGTATACTAACTTAAAACTTTATCTTCCACATCAACATCATTCTTCATTTCTTAACCTACATGGAATTCCCCTTTTTGAAAGTTGAGAGGACACAGATTTATTTCATGATTATAGGGATTTTCCCAAAGACATGCATGTGCTTATCAAGAGACATGAAACCAAGGCTGGGAAGGTGAGTGGGCACTGTGCCAGTTTCTGCTGTTTAACCCAATTTTCCGCCTTTGTATTATTTGGTCTCATAGTCAGCAAATCCAACCACAATGTTTAATTCTAACAGGAGAACCTTTGTTCTGTAAAGCTAACATAGTGGTTAAAAATATAAAGATATAGATACAGATAATGCCAGTATAACTCTGTCATTATAAAACTGACCTATGCCTGCACCTTTTGTGATTGTTTGTGGGCAGCAGAGCTTAATGTGCAAGTAACAGTAACCCATTTTTCTCAAATTAGCCCTTGGAATAAAGAATGCAAAGATGTTCCTCTGTCCTTAAGCTGACACTGTGCACTATTCATCCATCCCATTCTACATTCTTAGCCTTCTGTTAAAAGCATCTTTATTCCACTGGGTTCATACAGCACTTCCTGGGTTTACAATCCCACATTTCCCATTGCTCCCAAAACCTGACACACTGAAAAAAACCACTGCCAACAAAACACTCAGTTTTAGTCAGGAATGAAATCGAGCTTCATCATCAGATGTCAGGCTGAGCATGCAAGACCAGTGTAAGTCATTCATCTAAAAACTGGAAAGCAGGGCAGTCAAGATGAAGCAGCAGCAAATGGGTCACTGCAACTGCTTATTCAATTCACCAGTGCTCATCTGCAGCAACCTCAATTATCCACCACCAACTGACACAGGAGATACTGTCTATTGGTTTGGTTTTGTATTTTAGGCCATACAAACCCAAGCTTTAAGAGTCAGACAAAACCCAATTCTTAATCACTTCATTTCAGACACCTAAGAGCCATCATCATTCAAAAACTGTAAAAAGATTTTTTTCCTAGATTCATTTCCTCATCTTGTACACAGGTGCCTTTAACTCCTCTCAAGTTCAGTGGCAACTGAAGCTATCTCCTAATCCACAGGAAAAGATTTCTGATCTTCTTAGGGGCTACTTGGCAAAAGCAAGCCTGTATATACACAAGCATGTTAGGTACAAAACATCTGCACCTTCTTTTATGACTCATTTCAACTGCTTCCAATGCAGCCTTGTAATTAATTTACATTTGTGAAGGAAGGCAGGGAGGATTCTTGGTTATTCATTAAATTTATTATCGGCTATGGGAAAAAAACCAAACCCCTATGTTACTTGCTCATTTTCTTTACTAGTGCTTGCTCATTTTCTTTACTAGTGCTGCTGAGACCGTTGGCCTTAAAACCAACAGAGAATACAACTGTGGAACTTAAAAGTGGGTCTGGGGCAGGGATGAAAAGTTAGTATCACCACATTGGCACATCATACTAAAAGGAAATAAGAAATTCAGTCCCAGCAGTGAGACTCCAAACAGCCAATACTTGGCAATGCCCTTGTACTAGTCTATCTCCACATGAGGAAACACCACAGGACCGAAAAACCCCAGAAAACTGAAAAGGACCTGTTTTCTTCATTCACTATGGAAACAGAAATATCCATGTGCTGACTGTCAGTTTTTCCCACAAAGCCAGTTGCTAGCAGATAACCACTTGCATACCCTGAAATGGTTTCCACCTATCTATTCCCACAGCTATCTACAGTCCTGGACAGCACTGCTGCTTTTTTTTTTTTTTCTTTTGCTCCTTTTACTTATGTTCACGAGTAATGAACCAGTGTAAACTTAGCCCAGCACTCTGGAATGTTTCTAAGCAGCAGAGTAACAGTAAAGGGTGAATTTTGGAGGGTCTTTTTTTGTTTTGAGGTTGTCATGGACTGGAGACTGACCCTGGCTTCAGAGCAAAGCCATTGAGGTTTACAGAGCCCAGCTCGAACTCCCCTGTCAAGAGCAAACTGAACAAACCTAAGAGCTACCAGCAACATTCACAGGTCAAACAGCTGAGCAACCATCAGCTCAGCCTCCAAAGGCAACATTCTGCATCTAGAGAGAAAAAGCCGCCTTTCCTCTGCACTTCACGTAATTTAGTGCTAAAAAGCAGACAGTTACTGCAGCATGGAGGGTTTGACAATATGTTCCTCTAAGAAGCTTTTATGTTCAATGCTCTGATGATGCTGAGAACCAGGTCCCACAACCTTTGCACATCAGGGTAAACCGATATCTCCAGTTCAGGCAGTTGAATTTCAGGACTATCCACACTCAGGAGAGCATGTACTGTTAGCCAAAGGCTCTTTGGCAGCTTATTTTTCTTCCCAAATAACACCAGTTGCAAAACATTCTTGACAGCAAAAAGTTCCCTTTTTTTTTCCTTTTTAAACAACCTTTGATCTTGTAGTCCTGACAGAAACAGGGAAATATTTAACAAAACTACATTTACTTCAGTGACTAAAAGATGTAATACAACACCAAAGCTCAGTAAACATTTTGAATAACTTTGAACATCAGAGCACCTGTTCTGAACAGTTGTTGGTATTTGTCCCAGGAACTCTCATCATCTGAATTAATCTTTGCTCATTGCATAGACAACAACAGCAGAGGATTGTGCATGCATCTATTTTTGCTCAAAGTTCTATGCAGCCTTTCTCGAAGGCAGGTAGACCATGGCAGGTAGAGTAAGTTAAGTTTTAGAGGATAGTAGCTTTAAACAATCCTTTGGAGACACTGTAACATTACTGAAAAGCTGGTATGATTGACCAATCCACCAGGTGATGCTCCATGAAGAAAGGAAACCTGTTACTCCAGGACTATTAACTGTGACTCTGCCAAGCACTGCCTTTTGACATGTCAGGATTCAGTTGGTAACTTTTGATAAAAACCTTTAAGCAACCAATCTGAAGAACGTGGCTTAGATCATGCACAAAATACGGTGCTAGTGAAACAAAATTCTGTTGCAAAGAAAATTAAAGTAGGAATTAACTATTTTGATTAGGCAAGGCAAAAAAACCCTGAAGCTGTTATTCACCTGGAAAGCTGTAAGCACCTCATCACATCAGAATGGAGACAAACTAAACTGACACAACCTCAGAAGATTAGTTATCACTCTGGCCTAATCTAATTAGGTGTGTTCCTGATTTTACTCAATGCCAGACTTCTCCACCAGCCCCTACACAGGAAACAGCAATAATCTCCTGATAATCAAGACAACAATTAATAAAATTCCTGCATAATTAAAAGTTTGGTGTGCATTTTCTTAACATTAAATTTGGCAAAACAGCTTAAAAAACAATTCAAACATTCTATCTGTTACCCAGTGATCAAAGGCCTGTTAATTTTACTACACCATATCACAATTCAATTCCTTCCATCATACCATATTGACCAAGAAGCATAAGGAAAACTAAAAGTGAACCAATGCTCTCCTGTGGATTGAAAGACAAATTCAAATGCACTTCTTTGAGAAGGATTTAAACATTTTAAGGATTAAATTTTAAGGATTTAAACATTACAATAACATCTATCATTTATTAAAAGCTTAAAAAAAACTAGTTTATATTGTGCACCATGAAAAACAAATTAAGCTGTATCTTGTTAAATGCAACAAGAACAGTAATTCTAAGCTATTTATTAACTACATTTTCTTCACCTCCTTTCAGAAGATGGACTAACAGGTTCTGCTCTTTGATACTTTACTACAGAAGCAGAGGGAGTGGGACAGCAGTGCCTTCTTTCTTTTGACTGGGATTTTAAACTACTTCACCAACCTTCTCCAAATTTTTAAGGAACATAGAAATTGATTTTAATATAAATAGCATGTGATCAACAAAGCAGCCATGGTTTTGTGCTTGAGCACTGAACCCAAGCCCTACATGTGCATCCTGTTTTTAAGTACTGTACATTGTCTTAATGTAAAAGTGTTAGAAAGTTCAACCTTCCCATGTGGGATTCAGGAAAGGGAGGGAAGAGGAGGACAATCAAGTCATTTTGCACAGATGTTGCATTAAGACAATCAGATATTAGGATAAGAGATACATCTGAACAAAAAGCAGCAACTTAAAACCACATGGACAATGCGAGAAGACAGTCTGATACACATTCTCTTCAATTTGGTTCTGATTTTGAAAGAAACAGAACAAAATCAGCCCAACCTGCCTAAAATAAAACACTTACAAAAATATCTGTAGCAATAAGACAGAAAATTCTTCCTGAGAAACATTAAGATACCAGATGAAAATTTGTTAATCAAGTGGAAAAAAAATAGATATAAAAGACCAAATTAACCACTGATCAATACTTGATAGTGGAATGAAAACAACCAATGCTACAATTACAGTCTCTGAAGAAAAATCTATAAAAATTCATTCTAAGGGAACAAAACTGTATGTCAACATCTTTACTAGGCTGAGAGACAGAATTCAAAATTAGTAATTAGTAAAATTACCCTTTAAGATACAGTTTATTAATGAGAAAAAATACTAAATTCCTTTAAATTAAGGAAAATAAGTTTCCTTTACAAAGACTAAAAGAATGGAGAATAGTTGAGACTGATTTTGCAAAGACAGGCTGATAATTGAAACGGAACAAAAGAATTGGATGATTTTGTTTTTTCATCCACTCTTTTCAGATAGTTTTATAATCATTTGTTATGAAAGGTTTGATTCCTAAACGTGTATGTTTAGCAAGATCTTTGGTTCAGGACCTTGAAAGAATACAGTCACAATCTACAACCACTATGGCAAAGTGAACTGATGCCTTGAAAGGCTGACCTAGAAGAGAGGCTGGACAGAGCTAAAGGATAAAGTAGGTATTTATTAAAAGGCCTTAATGGATACACCTTGGGCAGTACAAGAGCTGGCCAGGGTTACACCCAAGATGAACCCAAAATGGTCACAAAATGGACAACTGGTCACGAGGTCTCAAATTTTTATAAGTTTTGGTCCGTTTGCATATTGGAGTTAATTGTCCAATTATAGCCCCAGGTTATGAAGTTCCATTGTCAATGTTTTTCTCTCTTCAATTCACCAATGTTTGTACTTTTTGGGCCCGGAACTTGTAAGAGTTGTTCTTGGTCTCAAGTTGGAAAAGGATTGTTTTGTCTACCTATCCTGTGAAGAGAGCTTGCTACCACTTAATATGGAGCTCAGAGTTACACACTAAAGCAGCACAGAATGTGAAAAATATGAAAGCTAAAACTTAAGGCATCACTGCCAGCTCACCATTGTTTCTAAAATTTGACAGCTTGGTTAATTCCCACCTTCCTCAAGGCAACTTGCAAAACACGCAGGTAAATTAATGATTGCTAAGTATCAGTGATACTTCAGAGACACAATTTAAAAGGAAGAGTCTCAGACTTCCAACATTTTAATGATTCCTTTCTGCTGCCAGGTGGAACGTCTGGTGGATTCAGAAGAGCAACAGCTTCCCACAGAACTTAGCACAGATGACTAAATGCTTTTGATGGCACAGTGAACCTCTATTTTAAGACTTCACTTTTAACTTTGCATAGCAGTTCACAACCATATGACTGGAGGCCAAACGCCAGGAATTTGCATTAAGAATGAAAGCATACACAATCTCCTGGAGCTACCGAGGAACTGCTGCAGCAGGAATGCTAAAACATGACATTTTACCTCAAGAGGCATACTTGTATTTCTGCTGCAGAATATTTCACTAATTGTGAGCCACTTGGATTGAGGACTAGCAAAATGATAAAGTTTACACTGTTACTTGGAGAATTCATCAGTAGAAAGGCTAAGGTTTCAGCTCATACCTGTTACAAACACAGTCATCTGTTAATAGAACTGATTAACTTTCTATTGAAGCTTACACTTTACAGTGACCAACTTCTTTACTGGCCACCTAAAATACTGTAATCATAAAATCACAAAATTGTTAACATTGGAAAAGACTTCAAAGAGGACTGAGTCCAACCATTAACCCAGCACCACCATGTTCCCCACCAAACCACATCCCCAAGTGCCACATTCACATGCCCTTTGAACTGTTCCAAGGGTGGTGATGCCACCGCTTTCCTGGGCACCCAATTACAATGGCTTTTGGCTCCTAAAAACCTAACCAATGCTAACTACTCTAACTGTACCCTCAAGGTACGCTAAAATGTGGAATTAACAAATATGGCAAAGTTAGAGCTGGGAAATTTTAACCCCTCAATTTAAGGTGGAAAGCAGAACCTAGATCTTGTATAAACCACTGAAGGGACCCTAATGGAAAACTACAAACCTGTCCAGCCACACATTTATTGAAGAAGCCTGATACTCTCAGAGCAAGTTGGGCATGTGGTGGCATCACCTACTGGGTCAGGTTTCTTAAAATATTTAAGTGAAGGAACCCCTTGTTTCTGGGCCTATGTAGAACATAAACATATACTAAATGTCTGTCAGCATAGAAGAAGCACCTCCAGGCAGATGTGAAAGTACATTTTCAGAGCTTGAGAAGGTTTAAATGAAACAATATCATCAAGTAAAAGAGAGAAAACACAGCAACTGAAGGACAAACATTCCCTAGGTTTGGTTTAGACATAGCACTTTTCCTTTCTTGAATCATATTTACATCACCCATATGTGCTGTAGTGACACTTAATAATTTATTATGCATACACAATAACAAAATCACCTCTTTACATAAGACCATATTATTATATTCAGGGAACAAATAATTTTAAAGTCCAGAAACAAGCCCAGAATCTGGTTTGCTCACCAAGCAGACAGAACACATGCTATGGAAGGGTAACTTCTCCCTACACCTTTCTCCCCGCGCTCTTCGCTTGACTTAGCCAGAGCAATGTCAAAAGGCATTTGGACTCCACAACTAACCAATCCCTGGATTCTTGCAAAGCCAATTATCTAAATTAGTAACAACTCCTGTCACTATTTCTGAAGCTGGCACGTATCCCCAAGATAGACATTAAATACGCATTTCATGCAAGCCAAGTTTGTCTATGAATGCCAGAGCCAAGAACTAAAAACGTTCATCGCTCTTTTCTCTTGGCCTACTACAATTTAAGCTTTTGAAAGCTCTTTCTTTCAGGACATGTTCTGTGAGGTCATACTTTAAGAACCACTTATGCAACAGCAAAAGGAGCTCATGGTTTCTGTGGACAGAAGTGAGAGGCCCAGGGACAGCCATCAGTTGTAGCAAGGAGCCAGAGCCAGCAGCTCTGCTCAGGATTTTCTAGAAGCCAAGGGCTCACTGTTTCCATTCACCATGCTGCCTCTTGCCAGAGCCTTCTCACTGTTGCTCCATCCCTTTGGATGCCACATACTTTGGCATCTCCTGGCAGAAACCCCAGCTCTACTTCCAGATGTCAACACTTTTCCCTTCCAGCCCACTACCATAAGCGTTGGATAACAGTTGTTTGGAGGCCAAAAGAGAAAGACGTCCACGTTGCTGGAGCTTGCATGAAACCCCAAACATGTCACACAACACCAGCAGTTTCCTAGTAAGCCCTAGCCAAGGGTACTGCCAAATTTAGCCAGAGCTTTGGCTCACCTGGGTTACCTCTAAGTGTAGACAGTGGCAGGCAAGTCTCGAACAATAGGTTTATTGCATTCTGCAAGCTCAAACTGCAACCAGTATGTCCTACTCAAGATGGAGATTTTCAATGGTGAAGCAATGGCTAACACAAATTACAGCTGAATCTAGATCTAGAAAAATCCAAAGGATGAAGGCTGCCCATCATTTTAGCAAATGAAGCCATCCAGTAAATCAAACTGTAGCTGTTCATGGAACATCTGGTGAGGCCACCAAAGTAACTGAAACGATTTACAAACCCTTCCCTTCCACCCAGCAAGGTTAACCGTGCCAACTTACTAGGATTAAAGGGAGATACAGAAATACCTTGTCCCCAATATCCATTTACCTTGTCCTGAGGGCCTGCCAGGCTGCATCAATGTCTGCATACAGGTTTTTCTCAGAGGGCTTGCCGGTGCTCACCCCGTAGCCAGAGTAGTCGTAGGAGAAGACGTTGCAGTTGATGCGGGAGCCAAGGCCAATGTAGAAGCTGCACATCTGGCCCAGGTCCACAGCATTACCGTGCGAGAAGAGCAGCGTGTACCGGCCAGTGGGGGCACAGCGAACGAACATGCAGCCCAGCCTGTTATCTCGGGCCGTGCGGGAGAAGAACACTTCCACGGCATCCAGTTCCCGCTGGGAATACTGCCAGTCGGCCCGCTCGCTGAGGTGCAGGCTGCAGGTGCCCGATCCCGTGGGGGTGCCCGCCCCGGCCGCCGCCCCGGGCTCCTGCTGCTGCTCGGGCTGCAGCACGGTGTACGTGGGCTCCGGGGGCAGGAAGGCCAGCTTGGCAGCGATGCGGCTGGGGCAGGGCGGGCAGCAGAACAGCCAGCACAGCTCGCCCAGAGAGAAACCGTTCATTCTGGGGCCTTGTTCTGGCATCAGAGACGCCGGAGAAAAGCTAAACCTCCCCTGGAAAGAAGTCACACGGAACCGACCCAGAGCCCTCCTCCGACGCGACCTGCCGCCTTCCTGCAAGGCCACCAGCTGCCCTCCCAGAACGCAAACAATGGCAACCTTGGAAGAACTACAGTTCAGCAACAGCAATGCAGCTCTTCAAAGCCTAGAAACTGCTTATACAAACCAAAAACACAACCCCACGAAACACAGATGGGCTACAACCAGCCCTCAACCCCCCCCCCCCCCCCCGCCACAACTAACGCTACAGCAAATGCAACTCTCTAAAACACGACCCTAGACGCCCCTCACCGCACATGAGCCACACGTACACATTTACAAAATTAATTCCCCGATGCCACGGCTCAGTGCGGCGCTCCAGCCCCGGAGCCGGCCCCCCGCAGGGAACATGCAGGATCCAGGGAAGCACCTTCCCGCACACACGGCACCACGCGCGGCTCCACCCGCTCCGCCCCGGCCCCCGGGACGCCCCGCAAGGCAGCGAGGGGCCCCCGCAGCGCCACCGCCCCCGGCCCGGCCCCCGCAGCGTCCGCGGGAGGAGGAAGATGAGAGGGAAGAGGAGCACGAGGAGCAGGATGAGGAGGGTCGAAGGGGAAGGCAAGGTCGAGGCTCAGCCGCGCGCGGCCGCGAGCAGGGCCATGCCGGCTGCGGCGCGCAGGCAGGAGCGGGCAGCGGCCATGTCCCGGCTCCCCCTCCGCGCCGCCGCAGCGCTTCCGGGTTACGGGCGCGGAGCGGCGCCGCTGCAGGTGCGGGGGCGGGTGCGGGGCTGTGCCGGGCCGCGCCCGCAGCGGCGCCGTCTGGGCGGGGCGCCGGGAGGCGCGGGAGGTGCGGGAGCGGGTCCCGCAGCGCCGGCCGGGACGCGGGAGCCGCCGCCGGGCCCTTTAAGGGACCCCCCCACCCCTCCGCCGGCCGCCCCCCCTCGCGCGTGCGCGGCGGGGCCGGGGGCCATTTCGCGCCCCCTGAGGGGTCTGTGAGGGGACCCCGGCTCGGTCACCCTGGGGCCCACGCCGGCGGCACTGCCAGCCCTCGGAGCGGGGCGCGGCGGGGCCGGGGGCCATTTCGCGCCCCCTGAGGGGTCTGTGAGGGGACCCCCGGCTCGGTCACCCTGGGGCCCACGCCGGCGGCACTGCCAGCCCTCGGAGCGGGGCGCGGCGGGCCGGGCGAGGGGCTCCCCGCGGCCCCCAGCATCGCTCCTCGAATCGCCCGAGTTGTGCAGCAGTGCCAATGGAGCTGCTCCTCCGCAGTGCCCGGCGCTCCGCTCCCCGGCTGCCGGGCGAGCTGTGCGTCCCAGGCTCAGATGCTCCGGAGGATCTCTGGATTTGCCGACAGTTTCGAAAGATACCTCGGAAAACTTAAAATGGTGCAATTGCAGAAGCCTCATTTCCTTAGGAAATGAGGGTAATGGTCCGTATCCCAAATAATTCATTGAATAAATTAGCCAATTGCTTAGAGCATATGGCAGACCCCATGCATAAGTGGTACTGCATCTCCAATGCATGCTTCGACCCTGAGAGCAGAGCACAAAGATTGTGGGCAAATGATGTTTATGTGTAACATTCTGTTGGTAACACAGGCTATAACTACAGCCCTTAGTTAACGAGTATTGCATGCTTGCTGAAAAAAAAAAAGTCACATAGCCAAAATGAAAATATAAGGAAAATTTCACCTCTGCAACTGCATTTACCCTGCAATTCTTACACTTCCAACCAGTGTCCTTGAGACATGGTGAGCATGTTCACTCCTTTGTCTTGCTCTCCTATTGTTTGGCCATTACCTAAGTGCTACACCTACGAGGAACAAAATTTCAAAAACTCAGGAACCGGGGTCATTTTATAAGTTACAAACCTGAGATGCTCTTTCATTTCATTTTTGTGGAGTAACGCTTGCCACCTCCAAGAAAACTCAGTTCAAAACCTGTGTACAAAAAGTTGGTCATGTGTGATAGTCCTTTGTCTTTGGAACTGGAAAGTCAGAAATGAGCTCAGCCCCCATCCAGAGCAGTCTTTAGTTTTGCTAACAATGGGAATTTTAGAAATGCTAAAATCAGCTGGCAATAATTGTGTCTATGCTGACTGTTAAGGGAGAAAATGAAAGGGAGAAATGTGTTATCTCCATCCAGCTTGAACTTGTGGCCTCTGGCATGGAGAGGATGTCCCTCCAGAGGACAGAGAATACCCAGTTAATTACACGTGTCCCAGGCATGTCCCACTTGGAGGGTGACAGGGTCCAGATATCAGGCAGGGTAATGAAACGTGTCCCACCTACTTGATGCTGGGTTCCTTTGGGTGGCAGAGACAGCCAAGGCACCCTGTATGGGTCAGGAAATGATGAAAGGGACTCCCAACTCCACAGACTGCGATAGGAAAACACGGAATAGATAAATGAGGGACCCTGTGAAATTCCTTGAGGATGACAAACGCCCTCAAGCTCCACCTCAGCTATTACAAGAGACATTATTGATAATCTGTGGGAAGACTGATACAACCCTGAGAAAAGCCTGACTATACCCTGAGAAGTGATTTGGCTGAGGAAAGCTGCAAAGAGCCTCTGTCTAGTGCTGCCCCTACGTGTCCCTCTCCCTGCACACACACTGAACTAAGATAAGAGCTGGAATCTGGGCATCAGCACCAACTGAAACTAACGTTCCTCAGAACCCTTTAAAAGGCTGTATGACGCCCAGAGCCAGACAGCAGAAGTTGTTATATTGTGAGTAGATTGCTACTCCAAAGAACAGGCAATTAAAAGGACAGTATTTCCCATGCACCACCCTGGCCCTTCCTTAGTTCATGCTTGCAGTAATGAAATTAAAGAATTAAAGAGTCCTCTTTGAATCAAAGGGGAAGTGTTAGAAATTTGCTCCTTGAGCTAATAGGGCTGTGCAAACCACATTTACTATCAGCCTTTAAGTAATTTTTGATGGACCAAGAAAGATGCCTCAGGCGAGCAGGGAAGTTCTTCAAATAGCTACCAAAAAGGCAAATAAACAGACCACACTGTAGTTGGTTATGTCTTGATTATTTCCATGTCCTGGAGCCTCACCATGCCTGTTGCAGGGGCAGAGCACTCCACACCACACTTCCTTTTCCTGAACACTGGATAGACAAAAGAATAGGCCAGAAGACAGTGAGACTGAGGCCAAAGAAGACACCTGGCAGCAGCTCTGTGAAGATTATGTATCCTGAACATCAGCTATGCCTGACTTCCTGCTGTGAGGCTGTTACAGCTGGATAAACACTCCTCATACCTGCACACCTGCAACTATCGTCTGCTTCAGGACTGGTTACAAACACCAGACTCAGACTAGGAAGTTCCTCAAAGCATTTTTTCCTATTTCCTGGACAAATTACTGCTCTTGTAATTTAGTAACTGTGTATTCCAGGCCTGTTCTAGGATATGTTAAAGCAGTACCTGACAAGCAATGTCTCTGTCAGCTCAAACACACTGAAATTTACCAAACTCAGGTGCAGGGCAAATAATGAAGCACTATTAATGAGCACATGTGGCTGTGTTCTCATCAGCCATGTCACTGTAAAGTTCTTTGCAGTTTCTGGAAAAAGGTGTGCTTGAAGGAAGTATTTAAAATAGAAAAATTAATTTGCTTTGGGAATGGAAGACCATCCCAAACACAAGAGAACCAAATGTGGCGGGAGCGGGTGTGTCTGGAAAAGAATGAATAGGCAACAGAGGGTGGCATGAAGAACTTAGTGGAGACATACCACTCTGGTGCTAGTGAGAGACTCATAGAATCAGAGTAATTTAGGCTGGAAAAGACCTTTAAGATCACAAAGTCCAACCATTAACCCGGGACTGCCAAGTCCCTCCCTAAAACATGTCCCTTAATGCCATGTCTACACATCTACTAAATACCTGCAAGGATTTACCTGAACCACTCCCCTGGGCAGTCTGTCCCAGTGCTTGACAACCCAATCCCAGTGAAGAATTTTTTTTAATATCCAATTTGAGCCTCTCCGGGTGCAACTTGAGGCCATTTCCTCATCCTATCACTTGTTAGTTGAAAGAGGCCAACTCCCAGGCAGCTACAACCTCCTGTCAGATAGCTGTAGAGAACAATAAGGTCTCTCCTGAGCCTCCTTTTCTCCAGGCTCTGGTCTCCGTATAGCCAAAACTTGAAGATGTAACGCCTAAATTAATCACCCAGGGTAAGCAAGATAAATACAGCCTTTGGTAGATGGCCCATACTTATGTTTTTTCTGTTGGGTGTATTCTTCCCTACGCTGTGCCAGCAGAAAGAACTTGGATTACTTATTTCTCTTTCTGCACCTGAGCGAGACTGTAGCAATTTTCTGCCACATAAACCCATGTAGCATTTAACTTACAGGTCTATATGGACAAAAATGTATCAATTGCTTTACCAGAATGAATAAAAAAAAGGTAAAAATAGAAAACTCATGGAGCTTGAATGATCAATTTCTTCAGAAATAT
This sequence comes from Anomalospiza imberbis, assembly GCF_031753505.1. Lineage (NCBI taxonomy): Eukaryota > Metazoa > Chordata > Aves > Passeriformes > Viduidae > Anomalospiza > Anomalospiza imberbis. The sequence continues at coordinate 8,510,231 of NC_089693.1, read as the reverse complement.
GAGTCTAAGACAAATGACACTCTTCAGGGTTTAAAATAGCTTTCTTCTAGGTTTGCAGGGTTTTAGTCAACACTCAGCTATCCTCAGATTTGCTGTGAATACAGTATGAGAAGAATGTGGAAAAGGAAAACAAAGATGTACAAGTATCAAAACTTATGGGAGGGATGGTGGGGGAAGGGAGAAGTGGCAGCTATGTGATAATATACAATGAGGGTTTAGAGTCTTGATTTGCAGTGACTGCACTTTATGCCTGTCACTGGCAAACTGACATTTTAAAGATATGTTCTTGACTGCTTTTTCATGTCAGTATCTTTGTTCAGGCTATATCTAGGCTGATGAAAGGAATTTCAATTAAGGATGAAATCTTTTCCATGCTGTATTGAAATGCACAGGGTGGGAGCAGAGGGAGAATGGAGCAATGAAAGCTCTATAGAGAGTTCTTTAAGGCATCTTGCTGACACAGGACAAGATAGTTTAGGAATGCCTGGGGCAGTGCACTCTGTAGTGGTTTACTGTGCCTTTACAAAGAAACAGTGTGCATTCACCTTAGTGCCTACTGCCTGAGGCCATATATCATTCAAACAGGGCACTAAGGGTTTAATAAATCCCAATCTAGTTTAGTCCTCAAGGGAAGAGCAGTCTGGAGTCATTCAGGAGTGGCAGGGAGGGTGGCCACATAATGTGGCAGGAAAAGGCTGATTTTCACCCTCTGTATGTAAGCAGTATCCTGGGAAATGAAAGGGGTTATAAATCTGCATAGTGAAAGCCTTAGGGAAAAGAAGTGTGAAAAACAGTAAGACGTGGATATGAAGACAGTTCATGAGAGACAAAGAAAGACAATAAAAAACTGAGAGCAGGGAAAAAAAATAGAATACTAATTGTATGAAACCACATCAAACCCACTTTATCCACCTACTGTGCAATCACCTAATATTTGGGGTGAAATACAAACTAGCTCCCACTGAGCACTTTCATGGAGATGTATTTCTCCTTGCATGTTTGTCCTTGTCCACCATTTTTCCAGCCTATGTCATGGTGAGAATTTTTAGTTTGCTGATATATCCAGAATGCTCACCCAGCCCTTCCAGCTGGACTCCAGCTGTCATGGTGACTTTCAGAGAGCAGCTGATCCACACTCCACTCCTACCCGTGCATTCAGAGTGGGTGTAACAAGTGCATTCCAAAGGCTCCTTAGGACCTCAACATGTACCTGTCAGTGGTGCCTTCATTCAGGTCTGAATCTGGGCATTGAGGCATTACTGCTCAACAAAATCTGGACAGAGGCAGAGCTCTGTGTCACTGTGGCCAGACCCATAATCAAGCTACCAATTAAAAGTCAATTTGTGTATGTCTACAGCATTACAGAGTCATTAATGTGACTGAAGCATAGACATACATTTCATTCACTACAATAATTCAGCTGTTAAGATGATCTGATTTATCAGCAAGAGCCGGAATGGCTGTTCACATGGTTTACCCGTGTCCAGTTATTCAGGGCTGAGGCTGTCATATATGAAATCCTGATCTGAGCATTTGCATACAACTGCCAAATCCCATGTATGTTACAGGAACTGAAGTGAAAAACTGCAAAATTCTCCTGCAATAATGTGGGAGCTCTGATGGTGTATCACACTGTTCCCTGAAAAAAATTTAAAACTAGACCAATTGGTTTTTGTGTTTCCCCACTTTCCAGAAATCGTCAGAAAACATATGCTTCATTTCATCATAAACCTCCAAGGCATTTTCAAGGTCAGTGGAGATGGAGTTCAGGCTCACATTAATGAGTACTGGTCATGTAATTAAAATAGAAAAACATATTTTGGCTTCTGCATGCTACTGTGCGTCAGAAATCAGCAATGCTTTCTTGAAGCATGTAGACTCTTCCAACTGCATGTTAATCTTCACATCCAAAGCCTGAACCATATTCTTCAGCTGGAATAAACCCATGATAATCAGCCAGAATTTAATTTTTAAAAACCACAAGCACAGAAAGGCCAATGGTGATTATTTAAAATCTGTGGAGATCTATAATTTTTTTTTCTTTTTGACATCACTTAAATTTGGTTTTCTGAAATCATACCAAGCAAAAACACCGTTAGTCTGAGACCATTCCTCGACTTCCTGAGAGATGTAAATTTGAAAAGTAGGTCACATGTTTTTACCTGAAACATGCATTTGAGACTGAAAACCAGACAGCCCAACTCTTAAGCATTACCTACTCCTCTCTTCCTTCTCTTTAAGCCCTTATCTCCCCAGTTCTCCCCAGAAATCCTGGATAAAGCCTGTTGTTCTGTTAACATGCTTTTATCAGTTCATGAGGAAGCAGAAAACTGAAAAAAACCTGTGAAATGTATTCCCTCTTTGGTGGTGCTGCTGGGGGTTACTTTACCAGTCACTAGATGCTGGTGACACTTTCTGCCTTCTATGGCAACAACAGCAAAGCATCAAGAACTGCTGCCTGTCCCAAGCGTGATCTTTGATTTTGTGGCACTCATCTGGAATTCTCCACCCTGATGTTCTGAAAGCAAATAGAGAAAACTTTGAACAGATATCCTGTCACAGTGATCTGGAGCGAAGAGGTGAAGTGACCAAAACTGCTGCAGTAAACCAGCGTACACTCCACATGCAGCACTGGCTGAGTGGATTGGGCACGCACGGCCAGTGGAAGAAGCAGGGTTAGAGACAGATGAGCAGAGATGCTCCTCTCTGTGAAAAGAGTGGTAGGAGGCAGCAGAAATGACACATTCTGGCTTCAGTGCTCACCAACTGCCTACAACTATTACCATTATTTAAAACCAAATATTTTTCCTTTTAGCTCGAGGACAAATTCTGAGAAGAGAAGAAGGGGAGACAGTGAGCTGAGAGTCCTCTGTGCTGTCTCAGAGTCATTTTGTGGGCAAACTCAATTCCTCCACATTGCCTTTTAGTCACTGTGGTTTCAAAAGGTCAGATCCTGATGTTCATTGTCTAGGGGATATTTCCTAGAGAAGTCTTCTATGTTTGGTCCCTAATGTCTAAAAAAGCAGTACAACTACATTCAACATTCCCACAATCAACCTTAAGAATAATTTATTTTCCTCTTTACTGCAGTTATTTACATATTTGCCTCTATTCTGTACTTTCTTCAGATTATTGCATACAGTAAAGTATACTACTTTTTCATTCTTCAGTTTCAGAGTCATTCTTGTTCTTAATCTCTCTCAAGCTGACCCACAACTATTCTCAAATGCTGCAGGCTGGATATGGTACCCAACTGTGGCCTTACTCATGGTGAGTAGAATAGTAGGATGAGCTCCTAGCTTGTAGACTGCACTTTCATTGATCTACCCCAGTATGATGTTTGCTTTTTTTTTTTTTTTTTTTTTTTTTTTTGCATTTTCTAAGTAAGAGCTGCATGACACTGCTGGTTCCCATTGAGCCTGCAGTTCTCTCTCCCATACCTTTCCAGCTAACTCCTTCTTGCTCTGTTGGCTCTTTCCTCCATTTCTTTGCAATTGATTATTCCTACCAACACACAGACCATGGCAGTTGTCCTTATCAGGTTGCAGTTACCCACTTCTAACACAGTCAACACACTCAGCACCTGCAGAGCTGCAAACAAACAGCGCTGAGCACAGAGTCTTGGTCAGGTCAGCCCAGCCTTTTTAGGAAGCACTTAATATTCTTATTTTCACACCCCTTCTTGTCTATAGAGAACAAATGCTGCCATGGCTGTTGGCCAGCTAGGATGACTGAGAAGGTTTCCCTGGGAGCCCATTACGCTGCAACTGCTGTGGGGCAAAGTGCCAGCCTCAGCCCAACCCATATGCCATGAGCCAGCCCTCTGCTGAGCTTTGAACCATGACAGGCAGGAGCAAATCTCACATTTCTCCAAAGAGAACAAAGATTTATTTTCTTTTTGACTCACAGTACCTGAAAATAAAAAAACAAACCATAAACACTATTTACCATCGGATGAAAAAACAACTGTTTTCTCTTTTTTTGCTGAAACTGTGATGCAACATCTGCTGATATGGGGTACTTCAGGGCATATGTGCTTACTCAAAAGATAGTTTTTTCTGATGTGTATAAAGCTTTCTACAGATTTGTCCCCCATCTTCCAAAACCTCACACTGTGTTATATGTGATTATCAGCCTATACACACGTGAATGCTGCCAATACAGAACAAGTCTCGTTGTTCTTCATACTTTTGTCTGACAGGGGTGTTTAAAGAGATGTGCTGCTAATCACTTTGACTGCAGGAGTCTGGGTATGTAAGTACAAAGAGATTCATTACTTACCGGGGAAGCAGCAGCAATGAAATCCACTGCCAGTGACGTGGAGGATAGACCTAAAATGAGAATAATCCAAGCTACTGTGATAGCAGATTGATGTTAAGTAAGTAATTAGAGAAGGAAAAATGAATGGAAAAGGAAACAGATGTAAACCAGCTTAATAGTTATTTTGTATCTTCTTGCCAAATATATGTTATTATGGTTATGTTACTGCTGCTTTTAAATCTCTGCTAAACAAAACATATCAAATATGGAGAGCTATAACATTTTCCTTCAGGGCTACAACCCTGGTGGTTCTGCCAAGCTCAGCTTATTGCATGAACCTGCCAGGATGCTAAATAGTTAATGAGGAAACAACAACTACATTTATAAGAAAGAAAAAAAGGTAGATGGTCAGTTCCTTTTGGTTGAAGTATTTGGGTTTTAAGAATTAACACCAAGGCACTGATAAAATACATGGTAATTTCCTGAGGAAAGATTAGAAGCTTGTGCTGAAGATAAAACCCCCAAAGTATATGTTTCCCTGCCTGGGCTTTCATGTATTAATCCTATATGGATTGAGGGTGTAATTAGAACAATTCTGTAACAGTCACAATTTGATAAGCACCATCCTATAGCTAAGCACACATTCCTTACTCTCCCAAGACACAGGAATATCTCACTGCTTTCACTTTGTCCAGTACCAAAAGGGAGTTTGGTGCTCATGTTTGTCAGCAGGTAATAAAGACTGGATTCCACAAATGCGATAAGAGAGAATGCCTCACAATCCTCCAGAGCTGTGACCAGGCTGACAGATCTTTGTGCACTGGTTATCAAGAGATGAACTCTTCCTTCCCACAGCTCTCAGCCTGGTTCACATCAGCAAGACTTTCAGTGACTGCACTGATGACAGAGCTTCATCCTAGACCAGCCTCGTGTGGGCTCTGAAGTGATTTCTGCAGGGAAGGAACTGTCATGAGGTGGTCCAACACTGGCTCATTGCTCTGTGTATCTGCTGGTCCAACAATCTCTTTTTAGTCTGACCAAGGCCATTCTTGGCTGGAAGGACAAACATTGCAGAGCTGGAAAGCAGAGGAGGAAGGTCTGACAAGTTCAGTAAGATACAGGAAAATGTCCCTTGTGAAACGCAGCATTTTCCTCTTCCTGCACATTGGTCACTCAGGGAGAACAGAGGAAAAAAACCTTTTGTCTGAGTCATTCACACAATACTAAGAAAACTACTTGGAACTGTACTCCAGGGAGTAGCATTACACTAGGATAACGGAGTACTTGAGTGAAGTCAGGTTCTTTCATTTTACAGCAAATATTGCAACCTGAATGCTGTTGTTCATTTCCAGGCATTTTGGTGATTCAGCTAGGCAGGTGTCTGTGTTCACAAATTGCAATAACTGTCTCTATTTCAAAAGGGAAACGACTACAATGCAGTGCTTTAGTTGCACTGAAATGGGATTTTTTTTTCTTAAAGAAATTGGATGAATTTTAGCTCTGATTAAGTACTTAATCTGGTGCTTAACTTGAAACAGTTTGGTTTCCATTGACATGAATAAAATTCTCCACAACCAGCTAAGTAACCTTGCTGCTTTTCTGGACTGTGTTCTTTTAGAATTGAACAGTTCTCTTAGTAAATAGTAGTCTAAGCATAACTGTAGTCTGATTTAAAAAGAAAGAGTGTTTAAAGGGTAGATCCTCTGGCTTCTGTAATTTTTGGGTTTTTTTAAGAGAAAGCCTTCTGCCTCCCACTTTGGGCCAAAATGCAATTTTTTGAGGTATGGAATTCCACTCTCACAGTTCAAATTTCAACAGTGATGGCAACATTTGCAGTTTTGTTTGCAGTAATTTCTAACAAAAGGATTACTTCTCCCTCTTGGATACATTTGTTTCTTGTAATGCTTGATGCAGTGCATCCATTTGGCAATAAACTTCTCATTGGGGAATTACAGTCTGTTGGGTTTTTTTCTGTCTGAAGTTTCTCAAACAGAGCAAGTCCCAAGTTAAATTTATCTGAACTAACATAAAGCATGATTTGCACAGATGTTAAGGCACCAGACCCTCCTTTCCCTCACAGCACCGCCCAGGTGTTCCTCCTACAGAAACCAATCATAAGTCTGGTGAAATTGGGGTGAAAATGCAGCTTCACATGTCATCAAAAAGGCTCCTCTGTTCAGAGTGAGTTGAGGTAACCCCTTGCTGAAGCCTCAGTGTACACGATGGACGGTGACCCACTTCTCCAGCTTGGGAGGCTTGGCCAGTCTTCACAGAAATCAGTGAAACCAGGTCAATTAACCACAGTGAAAGAACTGGCCAAAGGAACAAACAGGATGGAAAAGGGATAAAGTGATAAAGGAGCTAAACACAGATTGAGCTGAAGTGTTCAGGGACCACAATTCATGTGGCCAGAGGATAAAGGTGAAGTTCAATGACAAGGTTCCCTGGATCCTCTTTTGTCCCCATCTGCGCATTCTTTAGTGTGACCCAGTTTCCCCTTGGCTGTTGGCACTGGGGAGAGCATGGTCCATTCCGATCAGGATTTTATTTCTAACCCCACTGCACTGAAAGGAGGATCCAAGTTTACACTGACAAGGTAACTGGGCCCTTGGGGTTAGATAGGGGCTCAACACCCCCTTCCTCTTCCCAGCAGCAAATAGCTCAGCAGGAAAATGGTAAAACAATTGGCTGGGCTGACAGATGTTCAGTCTGACTTCAGATGATGTAGGAAAGCCTGGATCTGCAGATGTTGATAGTTTTCTGATTGAAAATCCTCTACTGACATACAGATAGATTAAAAAAATAATTCTTTAAAAGCACAGCAAACCCTTGATTTATGTATGCACACAGAAGAGTTGTCACCAGCTTTGATACGCACTTCCTTCCCCAGAATCCCACCGACTGTGCAGGGCAGAGATGCAGCCTGTCCTCCACTGTCAGGGAAATGCTGGGATCTCATTACAGCCTCTCAGGTCGGGGCATGGGGGCATTGCCTGTCAGTCCCTTCTTCAGCACCCTGACAGGAACTGCACTGCTGAAACCCAAAGATGATTGAAATGTTAATTGCTTCCAGGACAGTGTCAGCAGCCTTGCCTGGCTGAAAGAAAAGCCCCCGGGCATTTACCTGAAGGCAGACGAGGATCCTCCTTATGCCAGGTCAAAGCAGACCAACTCCATTAATTTCAGCTGAGTTTGGGCTTTTTCCCCTGGAAGAGTGAGCGCTCAGAATCTGTTCTCAGTTCATTAGTACAGCTTAATGTGGAGAAACCAACTCTGCAAGATGGGAAGTTAGCCATGAAATACACTGTTAATACAAGTAAGGGAGCAATGACAGACATCAGAATTACTCTGCTATGCTTATGTTCTGGGAGAGGCAGAATCTCAGCAGATCATTAGCAGGGGGCAATGAAGAAGTCCTTGGGCAAAATTTTGCCATTGCTCCCAGTAATTGCCTTCAAAGCAACTGGGAGTTTTTAGGTGAAAGGTCTTGTACAACCAGAATGAGCAGTTAGTGACTGAGTTTTTCTGGCTGTAAATCAGAAGCATTGAGACCCCAAATACTCATGGTTTTGCTAATGCTAACAGAGCAACACAGACCTTCAGAGTCTGCTTACCTTCATTTTGTTTTATGTTGTACAGCCAACAGACAGATCACACTAGCTTATTCCAAAGATATATTTTCTTATACACAGATGGTATTCGAAAACAACTCTGTATATAAATTCTCCAAATACACAATGAATTAGTGATCTGATACACAATAAATTAGTTTTCTGTGCAATCCTCCCAACAGGAAGCGACGCATGTCCAGTGACTAAAACCAATATTATTACTTGCTTAAATAGAGCAATGCATCCTGTTGTTGTGAAGGATAAGCTTTGATTGAAAAGGGCTGTTTTTGCAGCTTCAAATAATTCAAAACACTTTTTTTTTTCAAAAGAGAAAAAAAAAGTAAAAGTTTTATTCACTTCTAAGCAGCAGCTTTTGGCATATTTCCTTACAGAAGACACTGTTGTGTCCGGCTATTACTCAACCACTAACATTAGAGACATTAAAGTTGCAGGAAACACAGTTCATCTTTTGCGTAGTTAGAAAGGACTTGGCTTCCCAATTACCCTGGAAACTGGACTTGCTGCTGGGCAGAAAACCACAATTCACAGTGGAAAATAATAGTTGATATATGAATATCTACCTAAAGGCTAATCAGCAAAACAAACAACACAATGACGTTGTTTGGAGGAAATTAGTCATCAGTATTCTCTAGCTTCCTTTTGTTTTAAAATCACTGCTCCTCACCAGTTTAGATAAGAATGGGTTAATACAATCTGTTGAGGATAAGAAATCAAGCTGTTTTCAAGGGCCAGGCTGTATTTTACAATTGTCTGCTGTTGACCACGTGCCTGTCGACTTCCAAGGGTCAGTGCTCCAGGCTAGTCTGTAATTCAGATGTTACTGCACATCATGTGATGCTAAGGGTCCTAGCAAGCATTACCACCATGAAAGACATGAGAAACTGAGGGTAGAGTTGGATCAAGTTGGTGCATGTTCCCAACATATCTTCAGTGGTTTCCTGCTGTATTCAATGAACACACCTTTAAAAGTTTTCTCCCAGTTCCAGCTTCATTGCACACAATTTAGGGAGGATAACCAGCTGAATAGTACAGTGACATAAACGTCTCTGGATCTGAGCTAACTGCAGTGACTTTGATTTCCAACCTAATTACACCAAGAGCACCAGTCCCTCTGCGGCCAGCTGTGTGACTTAGAGGCAATAACTCTGAAAGGGTATGTTTGCTTCCTTCTCCATTGAGAGACCATGCACACAGCATTCCAGAAACCAACTACTATAGGACATGCTTACCAAACAAACAAAAAATGCCATGAGTCCAGGACCCACTGATGTAAATGGAAGTTTTTGCTGTTCATTTCACCTTGGCCAGTGTTTTCCTGTCCCCAGTCCACAGGCAAGACAGGACAGAGACAAGTTGGTGCTTGGAGCTTCCTGGATGGTGTGACTTCTCCTTTAAGGTGGTTAACTCCTGTTTATTAAAAAAAAAAATAAACCTGCTCTGAGACTGGTAAGCCCCTTTGCCTCTTACATTTTAATTAGGCTCTAAACTCTATCAAATAACCTTGATTACAGATCTCCATTTAAAATTTAAGTAACCCATTGTATTTACAGCTTTCTGGCCAAAAAAAAAGATCCAGACTCACCAGTGTTTCACACTAGGTTTCCCCAGGTCAGCACATAAGTTCTGGCGGCTTTAGGCAGCTTTGCCCTACATCCACTATAGTGCATGTGGCTCACACTGAACTGGAAACTGCTGCCAAAACAGTCCATTTTGATGTGTAAACCAGAAGAAAGGTCACTGTGCTGAGGAGCAGACAGGCACCAATACCAGTGACGTGTGCAGGACCTGGAAAAAGCATCAACCTCTGCGGGTGAACACGATGACAAGACAGTCTGGAGCTGGGCCTCTTTGGCCAGTCTCACCCTCCACCCTGTACACTGCTTTGGGCTACCTGGTATGGACATCTGACCAAAGAGCAACTCTGGCACAAATTTAGGGGTTGTTAACCACTGGCTTTTGTTTTCATGCTTTTTAAAATGTAACTGTTTCAGTGAAAGAAAGAGAAAAAAACAAACAAAGAATCCTTAATCCAAACACTAAAACTCTGTTTTAAAACTTCGATAAAAACGTTACTTTTTTCTCACCCCCCCACCCCAGGAAATGACTCAGTTCTAGAGAAACATCCAAAAAAATCAGCTCGTCTGTTAGTGTAAAAATCAATTAAGAAACCCCAAAACACGATATGAACAGCTGGCTTGGCTGAATGTGTCTCCTATCTGTGCTCTTCCCTTGTCTTGCCTGTTTCTCCTTTGGCCTCCTACCCCACAGCTGTATCTGCTCTGTCCCCGTCCTTCCAACTGCTACTTCTTCGAACAAATTGGTGCTACTGAGTCATTAAAAGGCCAGGCTCCTACTCTTTCACCTCATCTCCTGCTGTCAGAAGCTCCTGTGGAGCTGCCCTTCTGAGCTCACCTCCTCCTTCCTCAGCCACAGCCCCTGGCACTGGAACCACAGTCATCTCAGACCTGCAGGAGTTCAGGACAGAGTCAGGGCTGCTGCCAGCAGACTACTGGGAAGAGGATCTTCTTCCCAGTTTGTCCTGAGGCCATGATTTGCCTGTCCCAGCAGCAGGCTGTCTTAAGCAACTACTTGCTGGTTGTACTCCATGGATATATCCTTTAAGCCCCATGATTTTCACAGCCTGATAAACAATGCAAATATTTTCTGTGATCACTATCCACCCAACATTTTCAGCCTTGGCCATCCATCAGCCCCACACAAGCCTGGGCAGGATCACACCAGTCCCTATGGATCACTATGCTCCCTCACTGTGCTGTGGCTGGCTGTGCAGGGATAATTGTGTGTAACTCATGTAGCCACCACTGCTCCACACGAGTCTCTTGGGAAGGGGCTGCCCTGGCCCAAAAGAGACCTCTGGGAACAGGCTGGGTCCATGCCAAGTTTGGCAGCTCCCCCAGCAGCTGTAGCTGCAGACCAGGGCAGCACATCAGGGTAATGGTCAGCGGTAATGAGCTGGTAGCAAAGTTTGAGTATGCATCTGCTGAGGATCACAGGGCTGACTTCATTTCCTTCCTCCTGGCTCCCTTGCCGTGCTCTGCCCAGCCATTTGGCCCAGGCCTGGCTGTTATCCAGCCAGCACCTAGTTTCATCAGGGCAGAGCCACAGATAACACTGGCTTCCCAAGGTGTGGGACAGCTAGTAATCACTCCACTGAGCCTTTGTGAGCATATTTTCTTTCCCAGGAGCCACCAGATCTCCCCAATGGCATCTGGAGAACATCCAGAGCTGATGAAGCAGTGAACAGGCACTTCCCTGTTATACCTGCCTGAACTGGAGACCGCAACCAGTAAAACAGAGAGGAAGATTTCCAGTCCCTTGGCCCATGAGGCTGTCTTAAAAGCTGGAGACAGGAAACATTATCTGTTAGGCAATGATCAGTATTTGTACTGCAGTGGCTCTGGAGGCTCCCACTGACATCCTGCTCCTGTTATTCTGGGCACAGCCACCAGATTGAAAACAGACCTGGCTGCAAAGCCTTTGCAGTTGAACTCACCTATGTGAATAAATCAGACCTGCCCTACCAACAGACCGGAAGCTATGGGCTTGGCTCTTCCTTTATAGCCAGGACCACTAGTGATCTTTGGAACCTGCCCAGCCTATTCCAAGCCCAATGTACCCATCCCCAACCTGGAGGATGCTACTGAGTACCTGGAAGGACTGCAGCAAAGCTGAAGGAAATGCAGTAACTTTCAGGCCTCCTTTTCCTCCCCAGTAGCTCCTCATTTGATGGATGGTTTCACTCTTAACCCCACCACCTTTTGTAATTCCCACAATGTGAGACAAACACCAGAGCTGGGAGAGAGACAAGAACTTTAACTCATAGTCACAGCAGGCAGGTCCACAGCACAGCCAAGCGCTGTACCAGGTCATCTGAAACTCAACCCTGTGCCCAGTCAGCTGACCAGCACCACCTTTCATGCTTTTTCTTCTTGTGTTTGAATGACAGAAAAATTGTTTCATCAAAGTAATTTTCTGGGGTTTTCAGCTTGGAATAAGAAGCTTCCAAGAAGTGCAGACCTGCCTATCTGGAACAGAGTGCTTCTTGTTTTTGAATGGTAAAGATGAAGTTAATTGCCAGGAAGTGGAAACTGTGCTTTAATATCTTGGCAAAAGCATATATGATGAGGAGCTGTTTGCTCTGCTGGACTTGCAGTGTTAATAACACACATGTGTCTGCTGCACTCTGTGCCATCAGGAGTCAGCAGGAACTGGATGACCTGCGTGGTGTTGGATCAATCGTTAATCAAAACCTGGCAGCTGAGCCCAGGACGGTGCAGTGAGGAGTTAGCTGGGACAGGCAGAGGGGTGTGCACAGGGATGTGCAGAGGGATATACAAAGGGATGTGCACAGGGGTGTACAGAGGCATGTGCACAGGGATGTACAAAGGGATGTGCAGAGGCTGTCCCCAAATCAAACGCTGCCTTCCATCCCTGCAGGCAGCATCACTGTGAGCCAGATCCTGCACACACACAGACCTGGAACTGCCTGGATCTGGCATCCTTTTCTGGACTGAACAAGGACACCAGGGCAGAAATACCTGACCTTGGGATCAGTCAAGTACATGCCTCTTAATTAATAAACGTAACAAAGTGCTTATCAGTCCCTCATTAGTAAAGATTATTCTCCAATGTCTGCACCACTTGCAAAACCTGGAGCTGGCTGGGTCTGTTCCTTCCTTATTCTTCCCAGGAGGTATACGTGCAGTCAGCACTATTTAACCATTCCCAGGAAGAGATGAGCTTTCCTGAAAGGAAATCAGTGTTTCATCTCCACCCAGAAAAGTCAGCAGGACTGGATAAAATCCACAGTCCTGTAAGTAAGCCCAGGGGCACAGCTAGTGAGCAAGGCTTGTACAAGCACTTTTGGTCCAGATGAAAGGTTCATGAAAAAAGACTTAAGCCTCTGAGTTTCCGTACTTCCAGTGTGAAACAGAGAACACCCAGCCTGGTTCTGCTCCCCCTGATCTCCTTCTTTCCCCTTGGCTTCCTGCCATTGTCTTTGGCAGAGCTAGGATGGTTGTGGGAGCCTAGGGAAAGGGGGCATTTTCTTCTCCTGCCCATCAGAGCAATTACTCGTAGCCCTTTTAGGTATTTTCCAGCTCAAGTGGAGCTCAAGTGTCCATATACACACAGACATATGTGGACACATTTATACAGGAACACACACCTACTTTAGATATATATTCCTGCCTGTGCACGCATTTTTATGGTGACCTTGGTCTGTCAGAAAGCGTGTCAGACTCATTTCTGCCATGCTCATGTAATTCCATCAGCAAGCACTCAACTCCCAACGTTTTTCCTGCAAAATGACGATGTGGAAGGACAAGATGAACACACCATGGGAGTGTAGCCAGTCCGGTGCTGCCTTACACACTGACACCACATGATGAAACTGGGGGCAATGGGTGGCCAAACTGGTTTGATGGTTGTGTAACACAGCTTGTCACAGCTCAGCTCCCAGTTGCTGTCCCCATCCAGGAAGGACTCAGAACACCACTTGACTTTTGCAACAGTTGGCCTTTAGGCCAGGCTCTGGGCTCATCAGGGCTTTGCTTAGTGCACCTGAGTGCCCTGAAGCAGTTTTAGCATCCTCCCTCCCCTTCTGGCAAATCCTGGAAGAAGTTCAGCCCCTGGAAGGTGTTTCAATTTGTGGCAGCAGCTCCAGTCCCCTCCACTGCCTGTACATACCATGTCATAAACACACATCCCTACTGCTTGGGACACACTGGGTGCTGGAGCAGATTCCTGTAACTGTAGATTTTTATGCTGCTGAGGTTGGTTTTTCCTCCCTTTCCCATTTCTGGGACAAGCCAAGGCACCTGGATTTCATTAGTTTTGGTGCTCTACTCTAGGAAGCAAATTCTAGTTTGAGAAGGACGCTTTGCTTTTCACATCTTGCTTTGAAGAAACTACTGTTTAAAGAAAAATGTTTTCTCATCCAATGTCATCACCAGTAATGCTGAAAGGCTGCTTTCAGCCTGCTGGAAACTGGCCTCAGGGAGACCTCAACACCTGCTAAAACCCTGCCAGAGCTGAGGCCTCTACAAAACTCCTCCACCACAGTCCTTGTCAGCAGAATTCAGAGCCAGTCCATCATCTCGGACAGCTTACAAGGCATCTCTTCCTCCAGCCTCAGCCTCAGCATCAGGGAGAGTGGAGGAGCCCTGTGTGAGAAAGTCAGGTCTGAGGGACCCACCTGCAGCTTCACACAGCTGCCAACAGCTGCCAGCTCAGGACAGGGCTGCTGAAGCATCTCCTGGTGAGACTGGCAGGACTCCCCAGCCTGCTCGCTCTGTGTGGGGCTCCACTCCCGTGCTCAGCTCATCCTCACTCCTGGTGTGTGAGAGACCCAGAGCTGCCTACCCAGGGAGCAGAACACTCTGCTGGTGCACTGAGGCCAGGTAAGAGGTTAATCCACCTCGTTGCTATCACTGTCAGCTCCAAATCTCTGTACATAGGGCAAGTACCACACTCAACACATCCACAGAGGCATTTTCTCACCCACTGGGTGGGGTCAGCCCCTGTAGAGAAATCCAGCCCAGAGAGGGCTGGGGATGGGAAAGGGAAGGGCAAGGAAGAAGGGGGAAATCGTGGAAGCAATGGTCCCAGCAGGAAACCCTGATAAGAAATAAGTCATGAGAACTCCCTACCCATGATTTGCTCTGTGAGAAATATCCGCTCTCAGCATTGCCAACCCAGGCGTTTTCTCTAACATCCAACACTCAAACTTTCTTCCTGCCTGTACCAGGCATTCCTGCTTTGTTAGAACACCTGGAATTTCTGAATCATCTGTGATTTCTTTCACTGTGACAGTGCCTTTTGATATCGATTATCCACTGCCCAACAAGATAGCATGAGTGGGGACTGCAGGCTCCAACATGGTCCCCTTGAACAAAGAATAAAATAATTCCTTATCAATGCTCAGAGCCCCAGCCTGAGCTGAGTTGTACTTTTTGCAGTGCTTGGCTCATTACTTACTGCTGTCATTCAGACTCTAGCCCCAGAAAACCTCCGTGGACCTTGAAGACTGTCAGACAAGTTTGCTGCAGGTGACACAGCAGGTGAATGTTTCTCTTTCCTGTTGTCACCGTGCGCAGCAGAGGAACAGTGTTGGATCTCCAGCCCTGCAAGGGTCCACCTCCCTGGGGAACCTGGCTCTGCATGTAACTGCTGGAGAGGAACAGAGAAAGTACTACTGATAAACACTGCAGAAACAACGTGATACATATGTGGAGAGCAAAGCTGAGAGCCAGAGCCCGCTCCTGCGGCGAAAGCATTCCCGTGCTGTAGAGCAGAGTGTGGAGCCGTGGGATCAGGGAAATGCTGTCACTTAGCAACTGCATTAACACAAGAACCAGAACCAAACTGTCTGAAGTGAGAAATGTCACTATTTTTTTGGTGCAGCTGTGCCTACATGCTGGAGCAAAGGGAAGCGATTTGAGTCCTGGGGTGCTTCACAGCCAAGAGAAGGGCCCTTAACAGTGAATAAGGGAGTGAATACAGCAGTGGTGCTCCTCTTAAGATGTGAGTCCCACTACAAACTGAAACATTTTGTCAGAGGAATCAGGTCATTCAGGTTCTGAGGCACTTTACTTACCCAAACCTTTTTATCCTTTTTATCCTCAGAGTGGTAGTGAATGGCAACCCATCCTCTGTTTTTTCTAACAAAACCCAGCAAAAATTCATTGTATTGGATGCTGCTACAACTGCATTTGGGAGGATGGGTCACATTAGTGGTAAATACATCCCCTGTTCTTCTGCACCCTGCAATGCACAGACAGAAAAGAGGCATTTCAATAAAAGAATAAAGATCGTTTGTTGGGTGGTTGGCCATGTCCTACACCAGGCAAAGTTTTGTCTTGTCATAATACAGGCAGAATGAGAAAACACAACAGTCAGCATTGAGGGTGCTCACTCATTAACTGATACCTTTGATTCTTACAGCAATATATTCTTAAGCAGGGGTGAGTGGTCATCAGCTGAGGAAATCTCGTAAGGTGAAAAGAGGTACCCTTCCTACCTGCTATATGGACACCAACCCATCTGTCCCCAAAAGCAGCTCTCAAATCAGGAACCAGGATGGAAAGCAGAGTCTGGTAGAGAGGAAGAGGTTCACTGTTCCAGGGAAAATGAACTTGGTCATGTCACCCATAGCCCCAGATATCAACATTTTCTGTAATGCTTTTGTTTTTCATTTCCTTACTTTTTGTTTGTGAAAATATCATCCCACAGGAGGGATTAAGGATTTGTGCTTACAAATAAAATAGACTATAACTTGCCTAATGGGAGCAGTTCAGTTTTACATGGTTGTCTCTTGACATGTTTACACAGCTGGCCAGATACCATTAAAACATATTTTCTCAGGAGGCAGTGTGGTCTACTGGAATGAGCACGGGCCTAGCAGTCAGGAACTCCCACGTTGTAATTTTGGGTCACCAGTGGTTTGGCTTGGTGCACAGAGCCATCTAACCCGACAGCATGTCAGCATCCCAAAATGACACCTCCTCATGAGAGTGTGATGCTGAAGATCCACGTGTTAGTCCTGAGGTGGGAGAGGATCAGAGCCCTGATGTGGCACCCAGGGCCAGAAACACACAAATAAAGACTCTGGAGGGATGGGTTGGAGATGCTTCTGCATCTTCACCTCTGGTGGGTTTGGCTTAGGCAGTCCCTGAATCAGAAATGATGCACCTGACATGGTCCTGTGCAGGCTGTCCTGATCCAAACTGAGATCATCCATGAGCACTCCACTCATTCATGAGTAGTACTCTTCCCAGAATGAGCACAACCTTCTTGGAGAGACCCCCAGAGCATTGCAGATCCTTAGTGAAGTGAAAAAGTCAACAAGCAGCAGCGCTAACTTTTAGCTCAGGAATATTAATGGCTAAAAACCATCAATTTCGAAAAAGCTGATGAGCCTATCAAATATTACATCTGAACAGAAGCTTGTATAACAATAGGATTTTAAGTACCATGGAATGGTACTAGTTCTAGCTAGCTCTAGTTCCAGCTCAGGTGGTTAAAAATCAAAGAAAACCAAAACTGATATAATTGATAGTTCAATGATACTGAACTAGGGCCTACACTGTGACACCACTGAACTTCCAGCCTTCCTTCTTAGATTCCTTCAATCCAGGATACTTTTGCACAGCATCAAGGTTACAGGGTAGCCTTCACATCTGTCCTACTAATTGCATGGACACCAATCCATAGTTCTGGGTGATGATCATGGAATTAATCCTATAGGAAAACATTTCAGCTGCTAGCTAAATTGTGATCTCACCCATTAAAGATCCTCCTTGTTTACTTCTCCCACTGGTCACGTCTGGTAACTGCTGTGTTTGTGTTTGACTGCTGTTAAAAGGATTTTATTTGATGGGATATTGGAGATTCTCCAACAAAACAACGTTCCAAACCAGGCAGGAGCTCTTGTGCTACATCAAGATGGTCTCTCCTTTCTTGGTGTCTCAGGGCCTGTAATAAAAAGTTGCTTGCAGAATTCAGGGACTGGCTATGCTGACAGACTCTGCCTGGGCTTTTGCCAGCAACCTCAGGGGACTTTTGTCAACAACTTGAGTCATTTTAGAAGAGAACTGGTCTGCTCTTTAAAGAAGGATGGGTGTGAGAACAGCTCAGCAGCAGAACATCTGACAGGTGATGTGGTGCAGAGCACTTTCTCAGGGCTTCTGGATAAGGGGAAAGGATGAGTCAGTGGGTGAGGAGGTGGTCACAGCCTGAGTCTTATGGCCATGGCCCACAGTCCTGGGCCCGCTCTGCCTGGCTGAGGGAGGCCACACGGACTTTTTAACTGGGTCAGGGTCAGCAACCACGTCTGGGTCTTCCTGCTTCTCTGACACGGTGGCTGTGCTGAGGGCTGGAGCTGACCCCACTGAATCCCAGGAACACTGAAGGTACAGCACCACATGGACCTCCTGGGAAAGCAGGGCTCTCCTCAGCTTGAGACCTGGTCAGCCAAGGCTCTGTCCAGCCAAGGATGGAGACAGCAGGACCTTTGGCAGCCTTTCCCCAAAAACTCTCTGATAGAAGATGTCCAAATTGCCCCTCCTGCACACTCCCAGCTGTGCCCGCAAAGCCCTGCTGTGACCAGTGTGATTCAGCAATCAGACCTTCTCCTCCTCCACTGCCCAGCTCCGAGTCTGGTGACCAAACAGAGGAAGCTGGAAACAATTTCAGTGGCATTTCTGGGCACAGTTGAGTAAAGTACCATTTTTACCTCAATTTCATAGGTGACAGGGAATCAACAAATCTGACAAGCAGCATTTACTTTCTCAGAGAAACATGTTCTCTTCTGGGTGGCAGACTTAAACAGCAAAGAAATTTGTGCCTTCAGGGTATCTTTAACCCAATTTTAGAACCTCCTGGAAGTCAGAGCTATTAATGGACTTGTTGCTGGAAGCTCAGCTCCAGTGTTTTAAATGGCTGTGAAACATGCTCCTGATGGGAGAACAAGCACAAAACCAAGAGGAAAACAGGAATCTGTTATCTGATATTCCCACCCCTGCTCATAAAGTTCTCTTTTTCAATGCTGGAGTCTTGGCTGCTGTTAAAAAGAGTCCTGTAAAATTGCCTTGACACCTTATCAACATTAGTACAAAAATCCACCCACCCTTCACCAACACGGTGGTGCAAGGGACAAAATGGGGATTTTACTAACCTGTCAAAGAAAATCTGCTTCCAGGACTTGACAGTTCTGCGATGAAATGTTGTGTGTCTACAGTGATCTATAAATATCAAATGCTACCTTTCACTGAATTAAGATTTTTTGCCTTTTAGTAGCCTTATTTATATAGATGACACTTGCTTCAGTGGGTTTGCTCCAGTATTTCATTACCAGCTGATATATCCAGGTCAGCCTTGGCAGGTTAGTGCAGAACCCCACTCCCTCAGCAGGATCTGAAAATTTAGGCCAATTCGCATAACTTTGATGAACCTTTAGAACTAAAATGATTAAAATGACAACTTCCATTGATTCCCTGCTGAGGCTGCTGACCTTAAATTAGAGAGGTCACAAAAAATATGTGAAGAATCTAAATAAACTCCAATTCAGAACTCCATTAGATTAAACATCTCTGTGCAGTGGGGGGATGAATATGGCTTAAAAGAAGTGCACAATGCTTTATAGTTTCTCAATAATTAAAACTTCTCATAGGAATTTCACTGAATACTTTTTTCCTCAACCTCATCAAATGCAGTTTTTAAACAGACAAACGCAAAGATAAGCACTTCAAGTTACCAAAGTATCAATTCTGCAAATTTTTCACAAAACTGCAACCATCTATCTTCAGGGTTTCATAGATTAAAATCCAACCATTGTTCAGTCAGAGGGCTTGGTAGTTTTCCGTGCCATATCAGAAGGGATGCAAACATTCAGTGTTTGAGCTTTGTGGGTGCAATGACAACGATCCCTTCCTACGTCACCAAATAAATCATCGGGCAGGAACTTTTCCTGACTACACAAGACAACCACGATGACACATGGGCTTGGTATTGAAGAGGCCATGACTCCTTGACACTGCACAAAATCACTGTCCAAACCCAGACTTTCTTTCACTATAACTTAATTTTTTCCATTTTGGAACAGAAGCTGAGCAGGAGCTCTGGTGGGCTGAGGAGGAGGTCCAGGAATGCAATCCCACCTCTGCAAGCTGTGCCAAGGGGACATTGTGGGGAGGTGACAAGCTGGTGTTTCCAGGTATCCCTTATGCAGGTGAGCTCCATGTCACTCCCACTTCCCAGAGCACAGCATGCTGGAGCAAGCTGATTCCATCTGTCCCTCACATCCAGGGACCAGCCTGAATTACCACAACCAGCTCTAAATTTTCAGAGTAGTCTGCACTCTCTTGGTGGCTGGAGAAAGCACCATCAGGTTACAGAAGAAGGATGGGACACATCCATTAACAGTCCCATTTTAAAATGAAATATAATTAAATCAGCAGCAGCACTGTACAGTGCTGCCTCCTGATGAGTTTTGCTCTGAATTATGTGAACCAGAAACAATGTAACATTTGTTGGAGTGTGATTTACATGAAGGAAGGAATCCCACAGCATTTACAATCCCTCTGAGAGTCAGGCTTTGGTATCCCTGGTCTGTCACATGCAGGAGGTGTTGAAGAGAGAGGAGGGCTGCTTCTGAGACAATTCCACTGGACAAACTCCTCCACTGAGTGGGAAGTATTATTACTCAGCCTTTGCACCCTGCTACATGCACTGCAGTGAAGGCAATGGGTTGTGTTTACAGGTGCCAGTGCAGTGTGTTCATTTAGCAAATTGGAGGCCTCAGACAACAAAGCAAACAGCAACTCAGGTCTTCAAAATCCTTGCTCCTCAATGGTAATGGGTCTATCAGGCTAGTAATTCCAATGCTAAATGGAAAATAACTATCCTGTGATTTTATTTTGTAGACTGAAGCTGCTTCCCATCAGGGCCACACAGAACTGCACTGAGCTCCAATGGAAGGGTCATTAGCCACAGCACAGCCAGGGATGGGCAGCAACTGGGGGAGGCTCTGAGAGCCACCCAAAACATGTTTGGGATGACAGAGTGCACCAAGAAGTTCAACCTTGCACTGCTTCTTGTTTTCAAAAATGATCCAAGTACTTAAAACCTCACCTTCCTAACTGAAAAGAGGTGCTTGCTATTTCTAACAGGCAGCAGGATACCAAAGTGATGGGGGATCTCTAACAAGGGGTATGTGTACTGGGGAAAGCTCCAAAGCTGCAGTGGGGCTGTCCTCTGTCCCCAGGCTCTGTCTGCACCGTTGTCATTGCAGGGGTGTGGGTACAGCCCTTACACTCTTGTCTGCAAAAGCCATGGCAATGCACTTCTGCATTGTCCAGGGTGAGCCTAGCAGTGACATTTTTTTTCAACTGGGTCCCAAATGGCACATTTTGTATATCAGTATTTAGTGCCAGTCTATAATTAGAAGATAATTTTTTCCAGAGCTAATGAAAAGATGCCCTAGCAACCCCTGGATATGATCCCAAATCCATTAATACAGCTCAAGTGATTCCATTTCATTTTATGTGGGACAGACCACGAAGTCGGAGGAAAGATGCTGCCAAGTATTTTCAACCAGGAATATGTAGAAACTTGGTAAAAAAGGATAGAAGAATTCATCCTGTATCTGTCCCTGTTATATACAACTTGGAGAGAAACTGGGAAAATTAAATGAGTATACTTCCTGAACCATGATGGTATTTTGATAGAAATAAGGCTAAGAAATAGCTCTGATGGAAAAATAAAGAAATATGTATTTCTATCACCATAATGAAGTTATGATTCATTAGTGCCAGCTGATAGAGGCAAAGATGTTGAGTGTACCAACACAGTGAGCCTTTAGCTGCATTTTATCCCTGCGTGCCAGCCTGGATGGATTTCTACCAGTGTCCTCCTGAGACCATCAGTGACCATCAGTCACCAAACACGTGGCTCCATTCCACATCCAGCATCACCAAACCCAGATTCCACACCACAATCAGTACCTCCCAGCACTCCCACACCCAGCTGTCACCACAGTGCCCAGAACTACACTTGATTTAGCACGTGAGAGTACAGCTAATGATGACCCACATGAAAGGAGTGCTAGGAGAGATCTTAGAACAGCCCAGCCACACTGTACCCTGCTTGGCATGGGTGCAACACCCATTCTGTGTGTGCCTTTCCGTTTGGATAATGTTCTTCAAAAGCAACTACAAGCCTTTTAAACTGCACCAGAAAAGCAGCAAAGAGCTGCCAGGATGAAAGTGGCTGCACTTCCAGATGGGGCTCAAGGTCTGGCACATGCCTGTTCATCAGAGATGCTCACCAGCACCTGAGCAAATGCCAGAAGAATGTCACTTCATTGAAAACCCAACTTTCACAGCAGAACAGCATGAATGGCCCATTTTCACTGACCAACCTGTGTCTCTGGGATGAGCACAGTGAGCAGAGCCCAGTAGAGCAGGGGGGATGGCGGCTGCATCTGATTAATCCCATCCCAGTGCCCCAGTTCCCTGGCAGATCCCAGCAGAGCCCACGCCTGTTCTCCACAGGCAGAGCCCTAAAAATGGATTATGAGCTGTGGAAGCAGCACCTACCCCATGCCAGGAATGCAGGCCCTGGAGCACAGTGTCCTCAGCTCCTGCCATGGCACAGTCACCAGCTTTTTGGATTTATGAGCAAGGTAAGTCCTGCTCGCAAAGTATCAAGCAGACAAAGAAATAACAATAGAAATGCAATGAAGACCCACAGTGAAAGGCAGATGTACCTTACATAGGCAATCTGAAAAGGTCACCAGAATGTTTGTGACAGGGATACAAGTATTTTTTAACTTTGAACAACGAGACCAAAAGGTAGACAAGGAAACCACTGTGATACCACCCCAGGGAGCAAATAAATTCTGCCCCAGACCATGAATTAGCTCTAAACCAATTGTGTTCTAATGAAACCCTCTACAATACAGCCACCAATTCACACACCTCAGCATCATCAGCAGAACAGGCTGTTAATTAATGTATTTCTGGAACACTTTTAGAAGTTGAGCTCTCAAACTATCATTCCTCTCCTGCTCCCTCTGGACAGCCTTTACAAGACAGATGAAAGGGGAACATCCTGTCCCCAACTACACAGCACTGGAGGAGATTTCAAAGACAAAGATCAATGCTTCATCTTCTGATTTTTGGCATGGATCTTATAATTCAGGGTTATTTCTTACTTGAGAATTCCCAACAGCACATTTTACTTATTTACAGAAAGACAGGAATTAACAACAGCTCATGACATTTTTATTTTAATGAAATTTAAAAAGGCAGTTATTAGTTATACATACACACAACTGATTCTGTACTTGTTAGTCATAAATATAGAACATTCAGAAGTACAAAATACACTTTATCCACAGCACAATTTCACATCAATATGAAGAGTTTAAACAGATACGTAACCAAGTGCCTAACAATGACATAAGCCCATTTTCGGAGTTGTTTCCTATTTTTTTCCTTTCCCTTTCTTTTTTAAAGACCATTAATCTACACAAAGTAATCAGTGCCCACAGTAATCAGTTTCATGAAATGCACTCTGGTTTAGAGTAGGAGAAGTCTGACCTTTTAAAGACAATTAGATGCCATCACCTTTTCTTTGCTCCATTAACAGCAACAAGTCCAAGCCCACATTCTTTTCTTTTCACAGTTAACAACTGTGAAAAATGGGGCTCTGGCAAAAATCACCTGAAGCCAAACTTGAGCACTGCCAGGAAAAGTGAAAATATCTGAACTAGAAATTAGTCCACTCGATACCTTGCAAACAAAGAGCAACAGCAGTATGACACCGATAAGGCATTAATGACAAAATGGCTGTATCATTCTTGAAAAAAGAGTACACCTATGTATAAAAATATATGCCATAGCAATT
Organism: Anomalospiza imberbis; assembly: GCF_031753505.1. Taxonomy (NCBI): domain Eukaryota; kingdom Metazoa; phylum Chordata; class Aves; order Passeriformes; family Viduidae; genus Anomalospiza; species Anomalospiza imberbis. Next base: position 8,486,910 of record NC_089693.1, on the reverse strand, counting down.
GGGTAAATCCAACACTATTTAACACTGTGCCAAAAGTAATTAAGAGTTAAAAAGGCAGTTCTGCAAGAAGTATTTACAGTTTCATACTGTATTTCAAAAGAAAAGAAAAGGCAACAAAGCTACAAATGGAACTATCTGGTTAAAGCATCACTGTAGGTACTGCCAGTAGCATTTGTACAAATAATGTGATGGAGTCTTGGACTGTTTGTCTGAATAAATGAATATAAATATTTTAGTATCTAAAACTGTCTCAGTCTACATGTCTGCTCCTTGAAATAACTCACCCAGACCATCACTATTTGCAGTTTCCTGCTCCATGAGTTTAAAACCCAAAAGATTCAGTTTCAAGAAACACTGTGTTTGCAACAGTTCAATCAGAAATCACAGCTTTATTTCCAGCTTAGGAAAAAAATCCACAAAAGAAATGAGAAATCCACCACCTACGAAATTCTGGAAACTGGAAGCCGAAGTGCCACCAAAGCTACACCGACAGCACGTAATAAAAACATCAGCATTCCCAATGCACCTTATAACTGCAGCTATAGGATAAGTTAAGTTGCTGTAGTAACGAAACACAAGATACAGCACAGCCAAGGCTACACAGCTCTGTCAGCCACAGGACCTGGGGTGGCTGTCTGGGAGCAGCAGGCACGGACACGGCAGGGCCAGGGCAGAGCCCTGCAGCACGAGCAAAGCCTCACCTGCAGCAGCTGCTGCCGCAGAAGCACAAAATTGCCGAACTCGTTAATTGCTCCCTCCTCGCTGGCTGGCAATGGCAGCCCAACGCCTCCCACCCGGGCTGGGGAGATGGGGCAGCCAGGAATGGCAGAGGAGCAGGGCAAGGGTGGAAATGCCAAGAATAAAGCGCTGGCTCAGGATGGCACAACAGACAGGGAAAAGCCAAACCTGGCACTATCCACACTGCCCTTAACAGAGCAGCCATCGCCTTCCCCAACCAGGAAGGCAGAAGGAGCCCACAAGGTGAGAAGCAGTCCATGCTCTGATCCCTCAGGCGTACTGACTTCAAAAAAACAACAAGAAAAAGAGAGATGTGCTTAAATTTCTTCTAACAGTGCACTTTGAATTGCACAGCCAAAATCTGTACACGGGAAGCCTTCTCCAGTAGTAAAAAACCCACAACACACTGAGGAAGTTATCATTGCTGATGTCAGGAGAAAGAAAATTACTTTAAAAACCTTATTTTAAAATTGAATTCAGGAAGTAAAATAAACTATAAATATACTCAGAGCAGTTTGTTCGGTAAAATAAAACACAGGAACAGCACTTTTTAGCTGAATTCATTATTCACTTTACAGAAAAATTTATAAAAATTTCAGAAGAATTGACATTTATCATGTCAAGCATCTTCCGTGGAGAAACAAACTGCTCACCTACTGCTCCCTCCCTCATAAGTAGCCCCTTTCAAAACCCTGCAGAGACACTGAGCACCTCACTCACTGGTGCAGAATCCAGGCACCTCTTAGAGACACCAGTGAACTTTACTCTGAGACAGCAGAACTTTCTTTGCCTCTCCAATTCAATGAGCAGTCATTTATTTGAGCAGCATGAGGGGAAAGGGAGATGGCTCCAAGAGAATAAACATCCACGTATTTAAAAGCAAAGTGCATAAGCACATGGCTTGGTCACCTAAGATGGTATTTTCCTCATCTCTGGGGTAGAAGAGATAGGAAGATTTTTGTTTGTTCTCAGTGTGATTTGGTGAGGCAAGTGCAGACCAGGAGATCTGAGGCCTCTCCAGTACCTCATCTAGAGATACACAAAACTGTCCTAAAAAAAAGACTCCCTAGCCCCACTTGCACATAGGGTAAGAGATTGGTCCCAGATTTAGTGAGAGAAACAGTACGGAGGACTCTTCCTGGCTACTGAACACGACATGCTGATCTGGGAGAAGGCTGGGACAGCAGAGTCAGATGGGGACAGCAGAGTCAGAAGGGCACAGCCCCATCTGTGCCACCTCTGTTCCTGGGCCACGCTCACCCGAACCCTGTGTGGACAGAGCGGGCTGTGGGGCAGGGCCTGCCTGCTCCCCAGGATCTTATCCCAAAAATATGGACTGTGGTGATGTGCACCCTGTCCCCACTCAGAGACACCCCAGAATTCAAGAGTGGCTATGAGAAGGCAGAGCTTAATCCTGTGAAGTCTAAGAATTGCTGCACACACTGAGATCTTCTGGATGGGGGCTATGCCCTGGGGCTGTTCTTCCCAGGTCCGTGATGGCCCCTGGATGGCCAAAAGCTGAGGAAAGCTGCCTCCTCCTTCTCCTCTGCAGAGGCTGCCTACCAACACCCAATGAACAACCTGCATGCAGGAACTTGGGGCTTTGTGAGTGATTCTTTCTCCTCCTATCCCAGAAGAAATGATCAGGATAAAATCCTTACAATCCAACCTCTGTAACTCATCACGCATATGAAATACTGACCAAAAAAGATTCCTACCACATCTCTCATGAAGACATATGGCAGGTGACTCGCCCAAGAGGAAGATGATTAACTTACCTCTGTGGAAAAAAGCATACAGCATTCAGAGCAGTCAAGAGTCCTCAACAAACTTGGTATGCTGAAAATCCCATATTTAACAGAACAGGGTTAACAGGGTTTAATAGAAGCATTGGCTTGAGAATCCAAGCAAAAATTCAAGTTATCACTGTGTATGCAGTGGACAATAGTCCAATCAATATCTATTACCAACTCACCCTAAAAAAATTATACACTACAAAACAATCTCACTGCTTGCAGCAAATGAGCTTGATTGATTTCCTAGTAACAGGCCACCACCTTCCACTGTTAAAATGTGAGGTTTCACAGTATAAAAAAGTACTTCACAGAAATGAAATGCAGCTAATATAGAAAATGCAATCTTGATGTGTTTACAGTCATTTTTAAGAGGCAATATTTTTGGGAAAGCAAGAACAATAATAATTAAAGCAGCCAGTGAGAAATGTACAAGGTTATAGGCCTCAATTCAGTGCAAAACCAGACTAATAGCTTATGTAAGTAAATGTTTGTTCTGAATAGAGAACCACCTGAATTAAAAGTAAGAACACCTATGTGAAGTGATGGAGACTCCCACGATACTCAAATCCTTCACATACATCATCAACCTTTTCAGTACACTCCAGAATGGACCCTTTGTAAAGGCCAAAGAAACCAGTACAGGAAATCACTTCATACAGCACAAGATATACATAAAGTACCAAAATGTACACACATTCAAGTTTAAGTTAGAAAAGGCAGAGATGAATCTTCTGGTGAGAGAGGCCTACATTATGTTGCTTAATCTCAACATTTAAAGTGACCTAAAACCTACAAGAATCAAAGAAAACAGAATATTGTGTCTGCTTTCAGAAACTTAAGCTTAAAGCAAGGCATCGAAATTGAGCGGTAGGCACTGTAACGAGACATGACCTTACCTTTTCTCTGTTAGTCTTTGTTACTTTGTTATCTATTGAAAAATTACCATTCAAAGGAAATATTATGCATCATTCACATTCAAATATTTGAGACTCAGAGATTTTTTTTTTTAAAACAAGCAAAATTTTTATCTCTGAGGTAGGTGACAATAAAATAATTAAAAGAATGGAGCTGTCAATGAACACTAACAAGTGCTGGAGCTCCTCTGTTGGCACTGACGCACCCCAAGGAGGAGAGAGCAAGCCCTACACCACTATCTGAAACGTGAGAAATGTGTCTTCTGGTTTAGTAGCTTCTACAGAAATGCAACACAGAAAAAGCAGCGCCAAAATTACACTGAAATGGCCTTGGAGAAGAAGAACTTCCATTTCTGCTTCGCAAGCTACTCGGAAAATGGTGGAAACATGCCCAGGTCAGCAAAATCTTCAATGTTGTAATTGCCAGTACCCTGTGTTGGATCCCCAGGCATCGGCAGCATGTCCTGCACAGTAAGGAAAAACCAAAGTGAAGTCTCACTTGCCAATACATTATCCAGACACAAACTGGTTACTGTTCATCTTTTCAGTGTAAAACCGGAAAAGGGCAAGTTTAGATAAATAAGGTGAAAACCAGACCTGTGCAGAGGGTTGGGCTAAGGTTTACATGCTACTTATGTTTTGCTGGAGTGTTTCTGAACAAGAAACGGGACTTAAGTAGGGCAGTTTTGGATTGTTCCTCTGAAATAAAACACATCTGAGCTGCCTCCTACTCCTCCCAGACTGAAACAGCTCCCCTTGGGATGGGAGCTACATATGGAGAGAAGCAAACTCTCTGGGTTCTGCATGGGGAGTGCATGGGGATTGTACAACATCTCACACACTGGAGATGCAGCTGTGTCAGGATGGGTTTGGGCAAGTCTCACATCCTCACCAGCACTCTCTAGGTGAACGCTGCTCTGTGGAACACTCAAGACTGGACATCACCCCAGCTAACAAGGTATTCAAGCACCTTCATGGATGTACAGAGGCAGAGGAAATAGCAGGAATTTCTCAGGAGAAATGGGATTTCGTGGTAATTGCTCTCACGTGTCTCGAGCCAAGTGAAGTCTCTGCAGGAGGCTCCAAAAAACACTCAACCTTTCCTCTCAGCCGGAGACTGAAGCCACAGGGAGAAGATATCCCTTGCTGGGAAAACCAGAGTTTATGCTTGCTTTTCCTGTCAGTCCTTACAATAACAAGCTCTTACCACAAAGCCAGGGATGGCTCACTGTCCTCACAATAAAACAAAACCAAAAAACAAGTAAGAAAGCTCATGGGATCTGCTCTGTGAAAGAACTGAGAGCTGCTGTGTACTGGGAAGTTCCTCCAAAATAAATACTGATTAAAATCCATCCTAAATCTTCACAGCATCCTTGTCAATGTGGTGAGAGAGACTGTGAACACAACTGGCAGTGTCTGAGCTGCCAGAGTCAGACTTCATTTTCTGACCAAAACTTGGACTTCTTTGATGTTTTCCCACATTCTCTCCCAGCCAAGGGAAGTGTAGCTGCCCCCTCCTGCCCACATTTCCATCTCCATTTCTGCTGCTGGGGCCTCTGTGGCAAAGTCTCCTCAGGCACAGATCCAGCAAGGTCTCCTCTTGAGTCTGCTTCTGTCCTTAAGCCCAGCTAACCCAGGGCTGACTTCGGGCACAATCCAAGTAAATTCATGGAGGCCTTTAAACTCATCCAAGTTTCTTATCCCATCCAGCTATTTCCTAATTCCCTCCAAATGCATGCTCACCTCCAAGAGCTCTGCAGATAAGCCCAGCTCTCCTTTCCACTAACTTCATGAGAAGTTTGTTAAGAAACAAGCAAGACACTGCTTGGAGCCCCATGTCTCTGCTGGCCATCAAACCATGCTGTCAGCAGCTCCACTGAAATTACCCTGAATATCCTCTTGGATAGCCATTAACCTTTGCCAACACAAAGAGATGCAACAGACCAATCTTGCCTGGGCCGTGGGCTAAGAGCATGCAGACAGATGAAGTGCTGTTGTTTGATCTTGTGTGAAAGCAATGGTTCATCCACACAGGAATATTCCCATGCTCACAGCTCTTCTGCAGCGTTCTTGCACACGAGCCCAGTCTTGCAGGTGAATTTACTTTCCAAAAGACAAGGAGGTGCCCCACTTCTAAACCTTGTTTGGGGCTTGAACTGTCTTTCTTGCATTTATCTGCATTGTTTTCTTGTAAACTGTCTTCTTCATCTAATTCAAAAACCAGTTATACAGGGACAGATATGTTATTAGTCAACTTATGAAGTCCTACTCTATAGTAGGATTTTACTATCTGTAGCCAAGACTCAGAAATATAATTAATTAGGTAGTTGAATATGATTGTTTACCACCTATCTGATATCTGACTGGGTTTAACCTTAAAAAATTATTGTCCACTATCTTCTGTGCAGTATCAGACTCCTTTCCTGCTTGAACTGTCAAAGAGAATGACATTGATATCTAATTGAACTTGAGATGTCGGAGGCCAGCACCAGGATAAGGAAGACACTCCACTTGGGAATACTTCATAGGTTCTCTGCAAAAGATGAAAGCCCTAAGTACAGGGTGCAAAGAGAAGGGAAAACAGCATTCTGCATCAGCAAAGATGCTGCTGTGTGGCAGAAACCCAAAGCACCTCAGTAGCTAAGGGCAGCTAAGAGCAGTGCAGGCCTAGGGCAGCACGCAGCAGCAGGGAAGGGCTGCCGGCCCTGCTGCACCTGATCCTCTGGGGCCACGGCTCTAACTCAGAGCTGAGAGGTGAGCAGAGGGACGCTGGGCTCACTGCTCACCTGGAACACCTCGGTCTGGTTGGGCTGCGGGTGCGAGTGCTGGTCGCCGCTCTGCTGGTTGTGGTGCTGGCTCTGCCACTGCGACCACACTTCGGACGGCCTGCCCTGGAACTGCCCGCTGCTCTGGCCACCTTCAGCTGGATGGGGGAACAAAAGGCAGAAGTCAGAGAGCAGCTCCTCCAAAACATCTGCCTGCTCTGGGGTGGCATCCATCAGTGCCTGGATTTGCAAAGGAGCCTTGGAGAAAGGCCCTGGGTGACACCAGCCCTGGGAGGAGGAAGCTGGAGGGAGTTTCAGCCCCAGAGCAAAGCTGAGGGCCATGGCTGCACAGCCATGAACTGCCCACAGCAAAATGCACAGTGACACTGTGAGCCAGGCACTGGAAGAAATTGTCAAGCGTGCCCCCCATCATTTTAAAATCATAACAAGGACTATTTTTCATTTCACTTAAAAGCCAAACTTCACCATCTGAATGCTGTTTCTCTTCAAAACACTAAATTCTTATGGAATAGTGGGTGCAGAGTTTGGTACTCATCTAAGAAGCATGTAAGCAGATCCAGGATTTTTTAAGCAGATGTAGAAACAGTATGATCAACAGACAACAGCCTTGCTGATTAAATACAGGTATTGCTGGACTGTCCTGTCCTCCAGTGATACATCTGCAAAGTGATTTATTTAATATGCAGTTCATAGCATATTATTATCCTGTCAATATGGTGATACTTTCCTAAAAGTCTCAGGCCATTTACATCTGACAGAGTAACACAAATAGCAAGGCTTTATTGTAAATACACTTCAAATGATGATTTCAAGGAGATTAATTTCTTCTAAATGGCCTACCAGAAAAAAAGCATGTTGCCACACATTAATTTGGTTACCTATTACATATTACATACATTTTTCATGAGTACAGCAATAGATAGCACTTAAGCTGGACTCATTTTACCCTGCATTTCTACAGACTGGCACTGAATTATAATATTTTTGGATAATTTCCCATTCATTAGTTACAGTATCTCCTTCTAAGAACTAGCATTTTAGAAAGCTTGCCACCAGGCTTATGCTTTTCCTCCAAACATTTCTTCCTCTTTTTTCTTGATAATTTTTCTTTTTTCTTTTTTCTCTATAACTGCTCCAGCTATTTTTGCCTGTTTCCCTCTCACAGCAGAGGATCAAGCTGTACATGTCTGGTTCTTCCTGACCACCAGCATCCTCTGCCAAGGGTGCCAAATTTCCTGTGCCAAACTTCCACACCTGTGCTATGCCAAGTCTATGCTCAATCATCTCAAATCAGCCACTACTCACAGTCATGACTTCAGAAAATACAGACACACATATTTAACCCAATCCCTTTGGGCAGCAGCTAAGCCATGCAAAAGAGATAAAGGGAAGGTTTTACAGGAAAGCAAACAGGCTGTAGTGATGCATTTCTATCACATCCAAAGTAGATGATTACAATTCTTCCCTCACTGACATTACCACAACCAGTAATTCAGCTGACTCAAAAACCCTGCAGACATTTTAAGAGCCAAAATAAAATTCATCTAAGCTACCCTTTAAAAGGAAGCTGCAAGTTTGTTTTGTTTTATTTCCCCTCAGAACAACACACTGAAATTAACTGAGTGAAGCAAATGATGCTGCTTTTCAGCAGAACAGCTCCTGCCAGCCGGCGGTCGAAGCCGCTCGTCTCCGTGAAGGCTGGGTTATTAATAGCACCCAAACTGATGTAGGTCAGGAGATGTTTCTCATTAAGTGAAAGGGTTCTTGCCAAGTAGCTTAAGCCTGAAATACAAAGCTGTCTCATAAACAAATGTACAATGCCTGGTGGAAATGGAAATGGAGGGAGGGATAAGCTGGGTGGGAAGAGCTCCATCTCAATGCCCTTTCTCTAGGCTCAGGTCTGTGCCAGGTCTGTTCCCCAGGGACAGGAGCAAACAACACACATCAGTGCACTGCTACCTGTGCCTTTTGGGATTGCACATTATTATCACCCAGTGACATTTTTAATGGAATCCATTATATATTTTACTCTTGAGTATTATTCTTCTGGTGGCGTGCAAAAAACTTACCAAGGGGTTACCTACTGGGTCACGGTCTGAAAGCCAGCAAATTAGCATGTAATAGGAAAAGAAAACCATTTCAAAACATGGTACCTACTCTAATTAGGTTGGTAGCACTGGGGGTACAAAATAAATCCTGTTTTCAGCCAAACTTCAACATGCAATCTCAGTGTAAGAGGATACCACTATGAAGAAGATAAAAAATGAAAAAAAAAGGCAAATGGAACCAGCTGACCACAATTTGAGAGGATGGTTACCAGTCCCATAAGCAAATTTTGGACCTTTCAGGATACCACTTACTGGGAAAAAATAAAAAAGTTCCCTCATATCAGAAAATGACAATATTCTGAAGTGTGTTGGATGTGAAGGAGATGGAACATGGAGAGAACAGGTCAGTTCTGTCCTCTCTACTCAGTAGCAGAAAGCAAAACCCTTTCACCACCTGGGCTTCCCAACTGATCCACCAAAAGAACAATAAAAACCAATTTTTACTGATTAAATTTTGGAAGATTTTTAATGAAGTCAATGCTGAAGAGTTTTAATTTCTACATGCATTTTTGTGTTACATCATTTACAACTCACCAAAGCCAGCACTTCGGTTTGCTAAGCTGGAGTAGGCATTCCCACTTGGAGAAGAGGTGGCTGGGCTGGACAGGGGGCTGTAAGATGATGGGTCAGCTGGGTAGGTGTGACTTGTTCCAATGCCAAAGGGAGACGACTGAGCCTTGCCAGACTGAGATGGAATTTGCTGAGGAATATAGCATTAAAGAAGGAAAATGTTTTATTGTTGGGGAACAGCACACCAGAATTACTTTTTACATAAAGCAAAGACTAAATAAACTCTGTGGATGCCAACAGGCACATTTCTCCTGTCTCAGCTGTATTTCATTTCTGTCCAAGAAAGCTCACTGCTGCAGGAGTACAACAGACTATAAACCAACACCTACAGCTCTCCTGCCGATTAGCTCACAGGTACTCTGTATCAGAGCTACTTGGAAAACCAGCATTTCTTTTACCACTATTATGAGGATTAATCTCAAACTCAACAGGTATGAAGAATTCATCTTTATTTTCCAGGTGTATTGATTTTGCAGTGCCACAGTGAAATCAGTTATCTGGATGTCTTGCAGGACACATGCAGGTCTCAGTGACCAAAGTCTCCAGTGCTTGGGGCTAAACGGCCAAAGAAGTTTCAAAGCTAATGAGCTGCTTTCTCTCCTTGCCTGTGAAATACAGACAGCAGTTACTTTGCCTTGTAAAGGTCTTGGAAGGGTGAATCACCAAGTCCTGGCAGAAAGGAATAAACAGCCTATCATTGCTTTAATTGGGCAACTGAGTTAATTTAAAAGTACTAAAATCCAGCTTACTGTCATTTCACCTATAGAATGGCTCTGTCACAGGACCTCCCAGAATGTTACACAAATGGTTAAACACTGCAGAGGCTGCTTTGAGACATGTACAACTGGTACAGTGAGACTAAAGGGAGTGAAGTGTTCCATCCAAAGTCATGTGCTAATGTATGGTGCACAGACAGGATCTGATTATAAACCATTTCCCACATTATGAGTAAGTCCAATAGTCCTAAGAAAAACTCACTGCCTAAACAAGCCCACAAAGAGAAATTGAAGGTGATTACACCTCTGGATACCTGTAATGATGTGCACTGGTAATCAATGCATGCAAAGGAAGCTGTTCTTCCCTGGAAGAGGGACAGGGAGCAGAATGAAGCCCCGACAATCCAAGAGGAAAAGGTCAGTGACCTGCTACACCACTCAGACACACACAAGTCCATGGGTTGGGCAGGATCCACGCAAGGGCACTGAGGTAGCTGGCAGAAGTGCTCACTGAGCCACTTCCCATCACTTCTCAGCAGGAAAAATTCCTTCACCAAAAGGGATGTCAAGAATAGGAAGAGGCTGCCCCAGGAAGAGATTGAGTCACCATCCCTGGAGGTGTTTAAAAGATGTGTAGATGTGGCACCTGGGGATGTGGGTTAGTGGTGAAATTGGCAGCAGTGGGTTAATGTTGGACTTGGTGACCATAAAGGTCTTTTCTAAACTTAATGATTCTATGATTTTTGGGCAAATGAAGGGGAGCTGGGGGAGGAAAACAGATCCCAACAGGCATATAACATGTGGAAGATACTATTAAGTCTTCAGTTCAGTTCCAAGCTAAGAAATTTTACAATTCTGAAGGTTTCCACAATGGCAGCAGGAGCTCGGCATGTCACTTTTGCAAGGCTTAGCTATATTTTACTCTGTTTAAGATGGAAGAATTAATTCCAATTTCCTTACACTCACATCCAAACTTGGTTGACTTGGACAGAATTTATGCAGTAAGAGGGATGAGTAATTTTAGTAATTTTCAGCACCTTCCATATCACTTGAAGAAATGAGTTAATGTTGTGACTGGATTTCATTAACCTGGTGTGACAGAGAACCATGACACTCTGAGGGCTGGGAATAATCACTGATTAATGTGGAAACAATTCACTTATTGGAAATTTATTTAGTGACCACCCCAACATGCCATTCCAGCCTGCCAAACAATGAGAACTCAGGAGGGATTAAGAGCATCACCATTAAGATCAAACTTATTTCATATTATTTGTCTTTTAACAGAGTTTTGAACCATTTTTTTAACTGTTACACAGAACAAGAGGTGATTTCTGGGCTAACAGTGACAAGCACAGTGCTATGTGCTGTTTCCTCCAGCACACAGCAGTGTGAGCCACAATGGGCAGTGCTAATGGAGGGGCACCAGGCTGAGCAGCCTCTGCTCTCAATCCATGCCTAGATTTGCACATGGCCCTTCTGCCCACCCTGATAACAGTGGGTAACACTGCTGGGTGCAAGGTCCTGGCCCAAGAGAGATTTAATTCATAGGATTAATACAAAAGCAGAAGATCTGTCCTTCTTCCTTCATCCAGTGCACACATAAAACAAATGCAGGACAAGACCTTCCAGTGGGGTTTGGGTCAGTGCCACCTCAATGACCACCATCCCAAACCAAGAGCAGTTACACACAGAGCAGCTGCTCACACTGCCACACCTCCGCCCCAACCACAAATTAATTACCCTGAAGTCATAAATGGGTTTACTAACACCTCCGTAAAAAGCACAGAGAGTGAAAATCTTCAATGCCCACGAAAATAAAGCACTTGAAATCAATACCTGTCCTGGAAATGGTGGGCGATTTCCTGTCCAGGCCACCTGGCTCTGGTTGAGCTGCCGGGATATCTGTGTCAGGTTCTGGCCTGTTGAGGAGGAAGACTGGATGTCGTTGACACCAGGCACGTGCACCACGGATGAACTAAGGGTTCAGAACAGACACAGAGCCTCATTTGTAGGGCCTATTCTCAATGCAGAAATTGTATCCTAGATAAAGAAATACTGACAATACATTAAAGCTAATTATTCAATCTGTCTTGATAAGAAAGATGACTGAAAACCATCACAAAACTATGGAACATACTGGCATTCTAAATGTCAGTCCTAATAGACACAGCAGGCAAAGTGATTTTGAATTAGACTTCAGTAATCTCTTGGAAAGGGCTTCTAAGAATAAATACAGTCCCACACATGGTGCATACATACTTAGCCCCACACCAGTTTAACATTTAATGCATAAAAAATCCAGCTTGCAGAGAGTACTGCAAGTACTTCATCACAAATTTGTGCTTAAAGTCAACAGTGTTTAAGCATTTGCTTAAATGCCATTCTAAATGAAGATGGGCACAAAAGATGATATTTATAAGCACTTCTTTATTTGTTTCCTGCCTGGGAAATGAAGAATTATGTGCTACATATTAAAAATAAGGGCTTTTAATTCCTTTTTTCACCAACTGATGCTAAAGAAGAACAGGCAGTTGTATACCCAGGCAAAAGAATAATCAAGACAGGAGTTAAACTCATGTAGTAACTTTGGAACAATAATAATAATAATAATAATAATAATAAAAAAAAATATTTTAAGGAACTTGTTCATATGTTAGCTGTTTCCTACTTACAGAATTTCACTACAGAGAAACACCCAGAAATCCCTAATTACAAGAAAAATTTTATGAAGGAACTGCTCCACTTCACCATTTTATTCTCATGGAAGTCTTGAGCAATGGAATCTAGACAACTACACATTGTGACTGTACTTTTATATATAAAACCATATTTTTTACATGTCATATATAAATGAATAGAAATGAAGACAGCACACAAAACCACTTTTGTGGATCCACTGAAACAGCTTGTTCCTTTCTCCTATCCCATCCCTATTGTTTATTTTCACAATCTTACAGAGAGAAAAGAACACAGATTGGGAAAAGAAGTAAACAAGCCTCTGAGCAGAGAGAAAAGCAGGAATCTGAATCCTTGGAAAAGGCTGACAGAATCCCTCCCAGAGTGTAAGCAAAACGTGGCAGGCATTTGAATATGTGAGTTCTTAATCTGGATTTCTTACTGCCTAAAAGCAAAGTGGATGTTTAGAAATTCTTTGTAGAGTTTCCTAATTTTTTAAAAAATCTGTTTTGTTTTTATTTTATACTATCACAGAGTCTCCAAAGAGGGAAATGTAAACCAGAAAGTCCATCTAAATCTGGCTGGAGCACACAGCACCTGATGGGGAGGGCTGGCTCTACTGCCAACACCTTCTCAGCTGGACTGGCAAGTCCCATCACCTAAGGAGCTTGGGCTGTATCTGGAACTGTACTTTGAAAGCAGATTTCTGCAGAACAGTGCCTAGAGGCTGCCCAGGCTCAGTGACTGAATGGGCCAGGCTGGAGATTATACAGAGGACAGGGCACTGAGGGTGGAAGTGCTGGAAGAAATGAAAGCCATTATTTGATGTAACAGAATAGCAGTAGGAAAAAAGCTACAGTTAAACATCAGGAATTAGCAAAGGAAATGAACAGAACACAATCCAAACCACCAGATGGCAAGTCAGTCACCCAGTAATACACAATATCCAATTAAAAGACATTTTACTTTACTCTCATATCTCCCCAAGTTATACTTGGTTTAATTTGACAAAACACACTCACATGGATCTTATTTCTCTTCACTGAGATTATTAGCAATTACAACTTTAAGAGCACATTGGTTTAAATAAAATCAGTGTTTGCCAAAGTTTTCTAGTTTGAGGATCTGGCAGGTTCTGAGTGGCTGTTCCTTCACTTTCACAGCCTTGGCTGGTCTGAACAGGAGAATGAAACTCCAGTAAGACAGTGGTGATATCACAAGGCACTAAGGTCAACACGATTGCTGTTACCACACTCTCCAAAAGCAACTGGAACCTGTATGCCAGCTGGTAAGCAATGACTCACACTCAGAAGAACTCAAAAATGCCTTGGAACATGCCAGACCACCACCTTACATGTATTTGGAAGCTGCCTTAGAAGAGTATTCATGCCCCTGTCCCAGTCCTCACCTGGGATTGTGGATGCAGAATCCCTCTGTTCTCTTTAATACCCACATCAATGCCCTTCAAGGCAGCCCTTCAGCAGGAGCAGTGACAGCTCTAAGTGCAAAACAAATCTTTGTACCCTCTTAGCTTGGTTGAATGTTCCTCCGATCTCTGACCCTGTCCTGTCACCTCAAAGAGTTATTTCCCTTCAGAATTTGTTGCTGCTCCTTAGCTTTCTTCCAGCTACAGTATCACAGCAAAACGTACCTACTTACCAGCCAATATTTTTAAGAGAGATACCCAAATAATCTCAGCTTGTAAGCCCAGCCTAAGTGCTGAAACATCACCAGCAGTGAAGCGTAAACAAAGTAAAATTCATTCATGTAAAGAAAGCTCTTGCACCTTGGGTTGGTTTTGTTTCCACGGTACTGCAGGGGGACAGTTTCCCCCTCTCAGACAGGAACTGACACATCCAGGATCTGCACTAAATACCTGAAAGTCTTTCCCGAGTGTCCTGGCTGAAATGGGCTTCCCTGTGAGTAAAGCTGCTGGTTTCCTGCTGTGGATGCAGAGGCCATCATTTTTTTATCTGCTACAAGAGAAAAACAAATCACAGAAAAATAATTAATTTAGGGGTTAGAGAATGAAGGAAAAATATTTAAAGACAATTGCAATGTATGTTTTCTTCCCTTCTTCAGGCTTCATGAAGAAGCCCTGTGGAACACATTAGGAACGACACAAAGTGACAATTTAGTGTGAAAGCAGAGGCACAGTTGGTTTGTGTCACCTCTGTGCTCTCCTCACAGGCTGTGCCTCGTTAATGCCACTGTTTGCATGGCTCAGAGCTGGGAGCTGCTCCTGACTGCACAGAGCACAGCTCTGGCCCAGGTGGGGAGCGAGGGGTGCCCCAGGCACAGGCTGGAGACGGGAACAAAGCTGTTCTGGAAGAAAGGTGTGAGGGGCTGCCCAGGGGGATGGAGGCATGGTACAGGAAACCAGCCTGGTCTGAAGAGGGTGTGATGCATGAGCACCTCTGTGGCTCAGGTGAGGGCACATTTCTGCCACCAGGAGAAGTCCTCCAGCCCCACTGCTGTTACCACAGACGGTCTGCACGGAGGTGGCAGCTGAGAGCCCCCACCCTGCTGTGTTACAGAACCCAAGGAAAGGTGTCCAGGAGCTCTCTCCTAACCAGCTGACAATCTGCTTCCCGGGACAGCCCAAGGAGCACCCACCTCCCTGACAGCCTGGTGGCACTGCCTGCTCATGGCAGGGTGACAACCTGCAGCCTCGCCTGCATCCCAGGTGGCTGGAGGCACTCTGCTTCTGAGTGTCACCAGACCTGCACACCTGAGCTGTGGCAAGGCAAAACACAGGTCTGGTGTGGAATTTGCTGTCCTCATGTGGCCTGGGGGGGAGCCATGAAATAGGGTGGAAGGAGGGGTGGAAGACAAATGAGTGTAGTGAATAAATTGCACAAAGAGACGCCATTAACTTTTATAGTTTACCCTTAATGTGGCAACTGGAGATCAATCTCTAATTGAATGAAACAAGACTGGGTGAACAGCACCATTTGGTCCCTTAATTTAATTTTCTGGTACTGGATTATTCCAAAGCTCAGGGAAATCTCACTACTACTTCTCTTTAAATAATTTACAGGTCTGCTACACCACCCTTTATTCACCTTCTCCATCTCCCCTCCAAGTGCAACACACCCTACAACTCACTGATGGTTTTGCACCCATATGTTGCCATGTACTTGACAGGCCTAGAAATCAAGTCTGCCCCCTCACTTTCCCCTTTGCTCTTTTCAGATTCCCACTCATTTCACAAGATGCTCTCTCGGACAAAAGGCCCACTCAACTCACAAGTAACAGAAGTATTTTTTAGGTGTTTAAATTTTTTTTTAGCTTTCTCTAGCTTTTAGAGACCTCCTGAGTGTGACTCACCAAAGGCCTCCAACACACAGCAGCTCTTCTCTGTTACCTAAGTTGTACTTACATTATGTTCCCAACAAGAACCTAACCTTGCCTCTCAAAAGAAAAATGTCACCTCAAATTCCCTCCCAGGAGCCTCCGAGTGTGGAAGTCACTGATGGAAGCTGGTATTGCTTGGCTTTTTAATACAGAAATTTGTAGAAATTCCTCCCTGGCTACCTACAGCCCAGCACAGAAACCAAGGCTGGGCTGCAAAGCTACATGCTCATATGTTAAAAAATACAGCAGGGAGAAATGGGGACAAGGTGTGGAGAAGGTTGTGCATACAGCAGGAAGAACTGAGAATGGGTGGGCGTAACTCTGAGAAGGACAGATGAATTTGTCTTTTTCTGCAGTAATGTCATCCTTGCATGAGATGTCCCATTTTCTAAGGCCACCCTTTGCAGGGACACCAAACTGTCAGGGCTAGAAGAGACTCAGCCAAAATCCTGCGGGTGCTTTAGATATTTGAGAACAACTCACCAGAAAAATTGAGAGTGCCCCAAATGAACTGTAATTCCTCAAGTGGAGCAGAGTTGCCATGGCAGCTACCAGGGTCTGTGCCACAGGATGAGGCCAAGACAAAGGGAACAGCTAAACTAATAGCAAGCAGCTAATTCTCCTTCCTGAGTTACCCTGAATGCTCTTTAGCCTCTGAATCTGGCCCACATCTCTCCCATCTGTATTCCTACCCAGGATTTTTCCTACAATTCTCTGCTCTCACCTTTGGTACAGCACTGATTTTTTTGTTTGTTTGTTTGGCGTTCTTTTTGGTGAATTTTACCTGTTTCTCTCTAAACTCCACGGGTCAATGATGTCCCTTCCCCCAGCAGGACCAGTACCTCCAACGTTTCTGCCTCTTCAACTGAATCTCTCTCTAAGAACTGCATCATCCCATGTTTCAAATCACTTGCATGAACTGATGAAGCTAGGTTTCCACTCCTAGCTTTTGGGGTTTTAATGAAGTGGGGCCACTACATGCAATTCTAGCAGCACTCTCCCTGTGTCAGCCCATGTTCTTATAGAACAAGATCGGGTATCAACATAAGGCCAATGTCTGGCAGGCTTGTCAATATTGGTTTTGGACAGGGTACCTCATCCCTAACTGGGAACCATCCTTTATCATTCAGAGGAGACCTTGATCACAGCTCCCATGAGAAATTCAGAGAGGAAGAATGTCCCAAAAAAAGCACAGCCTGTAAACTGATAAGAATGAAAAGAGAAATGGCATTTCCAAGAACATAACCTCCCAGCTACCTCACAGCTTGTGACACCCTTAACCCTAACCCCTCCCCACAAACAGCTGAGAGCTGCCTGAAAAAGAGCCAGTAAGGCAGCCAAAAAGCAAGATGTTCTTGCTTGGAAAAACATATTCTGGTGTTTAGGGCTGGAGTCTTGCTACCTTCTAATGGACCCCTTTTATGGCCTCAGCTGTTGACTCCACTGCTGGAGTAAACAGAGAAGGATGAAGAGGAATAGCAGAGAAGTCCTAGCCACAGGAGGACAGAGTATCAAGTATATATTGCAGTTGCAATGTCTTCTCCAATTGAAAAAGCCAATCCAGACATAAGAAACCAAGAGCGAGGTCACCTTCCAACACGCCTGGAGTCAAACCCTGTGGGTCTCTCCTCCCTGCACTGCATGACACTTGCACATTGATTTATTTAAAACAAATGTAAAAATTCCTCTTTTTCAGTGAGGACAGTTAAGAACAATAAACAATCAGTGAGCTCTTCCCCAAGCCATGGCATTGGCTGGTTTCCTAAAGATGTATTTCACATGATCCCTTCAGCTGCCAGTCTTAGTGGTTTCTGTCTGTTAGAGCAACAGGCAGCACAGGCTGGGGCTACTTCGAGACAGCTCCATCTGTCTGACTGACAAGTTAACTGGCTCTTACCTCTTACAACAGGGCTGGGAAATCCTTTGGTGAGGGCACCAGTAAGGACTCTGTCCTCACAGTAATTTCCAAGGAATACAGAACAACGTATTGCTTCTGAGACTCCTATCACTCTTAGAAGAACTTGCTAAAATTTTTAAAAGTTGTGGGAAGAAGAGTAAGGACTCCTCACAACTAGGTAACATCACTGGAGATGCCTCAACTGACCAGAGAACAAGTAAATTGCTGGCAGCATATGATTCTGAAAACATTGATACAGAAGCTGGTGATTTAATAAAAAACTGCAGCCTATCTTAAGACTATATGGTAACTTTCTTGTCCCTTTTTACAGAAATATGTCCCTACTTAGAAAAATGAATTTACCTATGCTGTTCAGGAAAGAAAATATACACTTAGAAATGGAATGGTCTGCTCAGTATATTTAATATCTAGGAGCACTGCCTAAGGTGTCCCTGTGAAATGAATAGAGAATCAAAGCCAGGCAGCTCTGGTGACACAAAAGCCATCCTTCCCTCTTTGAATTTACCCAGTCATCTTTAGGGAAAACACCAACTAATGACAAATGCTAGGAAATGTCCCAAAGACTGATGCCGCTTAGAAAATTCTCTGCCACGCAGCAGTTTCTCTTCAGTCTCCTGAAGCTGTGCTCTACATCATGTAACCAAGCTCGACACAGTATTATAAATTAAACATCCGGCACATTCACTTACAAGCAGTTATTCCAGCAAACATCTCAGCAAATCTAGGATCTCTCTCTTGGGAGAAGATAGCATCAGGCTTTTCCACAGACTTTCCACCCTCATGAACATTAGCTGGTATACTTGGAACAGGCACCTGTTGAGATACAGAGAGGAAGGTAATTCCCTCTACTGTATTTGACAAAAAGGAATTCAGGGACAGTCACAATGTACTTTTAGTTTTGCTGAAATCTGCTGTTGTTTTACATCTTAAATGATCAGAGGCACAAAAAGAAAAATCTGAGAAATTTCACCTGAGATAAGTCATAGGATGACAGCCCATCTCTTTGATGTACTTCGAGTTCTGCTTGCTGTTGCTGAAGTTGTCTGCAAGGGAGACAAAATGACTTTCTTACAAAAACCAATTCAGATACAAAAAGGAATAGTCATGGTCTCTTATTTTACACTCCCAGTGAAACGTGTCTCAGATGATTTACTAAATCCTTTCCTGTGAGATCCATCTGTTTTTACAGCTTTCTCATTGAGAAAACCTGCACCACAGGAATGCAACAGGGCACAGGAAGAATTTTGCTGTGATAGCACTGAATGGTAGGTGGATAAGTAATACAGGATGGAACATAATCTCCTTCTAAAGGATTTAAAAATTCACTATTCTTAATTCACTGTCTTCCTCATGTTAATGATGAACACACCAGACCCCCTCTCTGATTCTGCTGAAGGAAACAGTAAGCTTGCTCTCCAGGAAGATGCCCAATGCCAGAACACCTCAGCAGCTGGGAAGTTATCCAGATGTTTTGCACCTTTGATTAACAGTCCCTTTCTGCTGCTTGGTCACAAGCAAAAAAACTTCTGGCATGGAGATGCACAGGTAGAACACTCATCCTTGTGAGGCTCTTGGCTCAGTTAGCAAAGAAGATATGAACCCCCACAATTATGCTAGCGCTCAGAGACTGGATTAAAACTGACAAAATACTTGGGTTTGGTATCTGTAAATGATCCTTGACAGTGCTCACAGTTTGTGTATGTTTCTGGCTTCTTTCTGAAGGAAAAATCACACAAAAAACGGGAATTACACACCATGTGTGTCTTTCCCCAAGAGATGATACTTGGACAGGAAGGAATAGATGAGATTTTGCAAAACAGCAAAATCATGGATTTGAAATTCTGGAAAATTATACTGTATTTTTAGCCACAGGCTTAAATTTCAGATTTTCATTTTAGATTTTCAAACCTTCTTTTTAATTTTCAAATAGATTCAAATGCCAAGGGACTGAGAGACAAACTTGCAGACAACGTCAAATGACAAATTACACACAAACTGGTGGAAATGTGAGGAATCACTCAAACAAGCTACTGAAGTAAGTAATGCATTTTTCTATCCCTTGAAGCTTTTCCAGGAGACACTTTGGTCAGTTTTTATGCTCCATGGCAAAAATCTGCATCCTGCAACAAACAGCAGGTCAGAGTGAGTGGCTTAAAGCCTTCTGCAAGCCTTACAGTGTGAGAACACATAATACAGGGAATAATTTTTGTCCTAGCAGTAACATGCAAAAAAAGGCAGTCCTCCAAGCCATTAGAGAGCCACAGATTTTCCCTATTATTTTAGTGAACAGAAAATTCCTAAAAATTACCTCTGGAATGCAAAGACATTCCTTGTTCACAAGCATAAAATGCAAACTTTTCCAACAGAACTATGGGAGGCAATTTAATGGTGGGGAATCTATGGGGAAGTTTCTAAATACCACCCCGTGGACAATAAACACCCATTAAATCCCGTTGTTAACGTGAAAGCTAATTACACTGTTTCATTTGTTTTTATTACCACCGACTCGGTGCGTGTGTCAATAAACAGCACATTAGGTTCTCCTCTGTTCCTTATAAAGAATGTTTTCTTGATTCAGCCATATACATACAAATGAGCCAAACCAAACAGCACACTCACTCGTTATTTGCTTTGTAGGCACTTCTCTAACTTAGCGCTCCTTTGCCCCTCTCTATCTTTCATCTCTAATACTCATTAAGCTGCACTACAATATAAACACCACACTGTGCTAACAGCACTGAACTTTGGGAACAACCTCCCAAAATCCATTTCCTATAAAAACCAAATAGTTGTGTGTATCTTTACTGAACCCTGTGCAAGCTTTGCTGCACTTAATTAAGATTGAAATGCAAAGCCAGGGTAGCATCTTCTTTTGTTGTTGGCTGCTACTGCATAAATAGTTTAAATGGTGCTTGAAACCTGAAAGAAAATGTGCAGCAGTTCATGGAGCAGCCGACCAGAGAGAGCTCAGTGCTGCTGCTGCGGCTGCTTGAGACCCTGCCATCTCACCAGCCCTTCTGACAGCCAACACAGTCACCCAACTGCTGGACAGGAAAAATGAAACAGAACAAGGATTATCATCAGTCTGGGGCAAAACTCAAAGTTGCCCTCTAACTTTGAACCCAAAAATTGTCCTTGGTTTCACTTTCAGTTTCAGGGGTTCAAAAGTAAATGAACAACTTCTTGGCTCTACAGTTTACCCAACACAGCAAGTGAGGCATTGTCTGGGTCAACAGTGGATTCTGTCTGTACTGACCCACAGGTTCAGTATGAAACTAGGAAAGCCCCTGGCTTGGGAAAGAATGGTTCAGCAAATCTGAAGGCTTTGACAGTTACTTCAAATTTACTTTAGTAAATACACATGGAGGAAAAAGGAAGACAGTGTGGAAGTTCTTCTGACATTTGAGAGGATGCTAAGCTCTGTCTATGAAATCTGAAGTCACTGGTTCCCTTTCCAGGCATCAGAGTAAACAAAAATGATTTGAACTTTAAAATTAACAAGCTCTTTGGTGGGAGAGAAGCAACAGTCCTGCATCCCTACCAAGCTATTTTTATGTAATACAGGCACACGTGTTTCCTGTGTCTGGTTTGGACAAAAGCAGAGTAGTAAAAGCCTTGGGGCTGTGGTTGTAAAATCCTCTTTAAGAAATTCTCAGTATCTCCCTCTTTTAGCCTAGAGCTTCAACTCACCCCTGTGAAAGGGTCTAACACCAGAATCAGACAGACCACAGATGACATGAGAGCACGAGAAAGTCATTACCACCACTACCACCAAATGCAATTTCATCAGCAGAGTTGATCTCTTTAGGATTTTGGCCCAGAAGAACCCAGAGCAGAAAGCATCTCTCCCAGGCTGATTCATCCAGCAGGCTGCTTCCCGCAGCGACCTGGGCCAGCTCACTCCAACACAACAAATCTCGAGGCTCAGGACAACCACAGGACTCATAAATTCACACAGTGCAGCCCAGGACTTGCGGCTTCCAAAAATGAAACATCAAGTATTCCACACAGGCCAGAAAAATACATCTCTTCTTCATTTTGATGTATATACATATGAATATATGTACATATAAGACCTTTATATAACCTGTCACCACAACATTATTTTATTCAAACACTGCTCTATCTGTATAATAAATAAACACTGATAACAATTATTTTTTCTCTTTGGAAATCAAACAGTCCCAACTACACAGGAAGATGTGGTCAAATAGGGGACTCTTCTTTTCAGCCCAACACAGCACAAATGTGAAATGTTAAATGCTTCATTTCTCCAGGAAGTTTCTCTTGGATGACTACACCCAAGTGAAACCAGGAGAAGTTTTATTTGCTTTGCTTTTTTTTTGCAAAGAACTAAGTGAACATTTGAACCTAATATTTCCTTGTCCTTCTGTACCAAAAGTAAGTTTGGACATTGCACTGTGTGAAGCTCCAAAGGAGTATCTTTATTTAAAAAAAGAAAAAAAAAAGAAAGAAAAAAGAAACAAAAAAAAAAAAACAGAACAACCAAACCAAGCCAACAAATAACAGTAAAAATCAATGAATCCCTGCACAACTGGAATCATCACTGCCCTCTACAGTCTTTTGGGAAAATGCTGTTCACTGACCAACTGGAGCTATTCCATTAACAGATGCACACAGATGTAAGTACTGTGGCTTTAAACTATCCTCAGTTAAAAACTGATTTAAACTCACTTTTTTGGCTACATTGTCTTTACGATTTCATGCTGAATTTTTAACTACTTCAAGCCTGGTTTTTATGGGGCTGCCTAGGTTACCACAGTGATAGGCATATCAAACCTGTCTCTGTGCCTTCAGCTGGGCAGAGCAAGGCATCCCTGCCTGGTCTCCATGAGAAGCACCTTGCTGGTCCCAGAGCACCTTCCAGGAACACGTAAGGATGTCCACACACACCAGGGCTGGTGCCAAACCACCAGTCCCAGCAGCAACTTAATGAGAAGTTGGCAGTCATCAGCTACACCATGACGTACAACTCTTCAGGGCAGCTAGGAAATCAGAAGTCAAAACATGACCCCAAATGTGGGAAAAAAAAAAAGCCAGAAACAGGCAGGAACTGCAGTACTTTACAGTAAGTCCTCTTTGGAAATCTGAGAACTGGGAGAGAATAAGGGGAAAACCAAAACCAGTCTGAATAATGCATTCTTTCTACTATTCAAAAGCAGGAGTATAATGGGTTGTATCTTGCCCATTTCAGAACATTTTCAACATGACAGGAAAGAGGGAACATCCTCTGTCAAAGTAGCAGCAGGCAACTTCCATATTAGGTCAGCATTTCTGGGTTGTTATTCAAAGCTAGCAAGAGAGATGGAAGCAGAGCCAGGAGCTGGCACAGTCCTATTCATCACAGGGAGTGCTGTGGTGCCAAGCTGAACTGTACAGTGCAGGCTCAGAAAAAAGCATTCCCACAGTCAACGCAACACAAGCCTCCAGCCCCACTTTTTCATCCGTGGCCTCTTGGGAACAAAGCACAATTAAGCCAGCCTGGGACAAACCTCAGAAGATGTTTTTTTACTTTGCAGGCCTGTTTTTGCATATACAAATTATTTGAAAACGTATTATGGGACAGCAGAAATGTGAAAATAGCTATTTTGATGCACAGTGCAGACAAGCTGTCTGATTTCAAGACACATTTGCCTGTTTTCAATGAGCTTAACTATTCAGTTTAAGCCCAACTTTTTGGGTATAGAGAAAAACAAAAAGAGGAAAACAATTGTGATGCTGGGTTTCACATAAGTGAATGCACAGCCCTTCCAGTCCAGGTACGTGCCAAAGAAGCAAGACAAGGAATGCCCAGAGGCACTTCCAAACTCCAGTGCCAAAGCCCCAGGGGTTTGGTTTTGCAGTGGAGCTCTCAGCAGGCACCTCCAGCAGCAGACTGCTCGTTCAGCATTTCCGATATATGGTCTAACAGGCTGAGATCTCAAACCCAGTAATTTCCTCCCAGCTAAAGACTTGGCAAAAAATCTCTGGTCAGACCAGAAACAGATTTAGTTTTAAGAATAGATTAAGCTTACATTGGGAAGAAGAAACATTTATTACAGAAACTCGCAATATAAAGCAATCAAGGCCAGATTAGGTTCTGCAGTTATTGGCTGAGAACTCAGCAGGCTCCAAAAGCATCTCTGCTCAGTCCACAGAGATCAACCTCCACCATACTCTGAGTGTGACCTCCTCCTAAGAGGCCAAATGAAAGATTTTTGAAAATATTAATTCCAAGACAGATAATTTCATTCTCCTCTTAAGATCAGGAGTTGAATCATCCTCATACTTGGGGATATTCTATCAAATCTAAACTATCAGGAACCCTTCCCAATCAAACCTACTAGGAAATAATTCTGCCAGCTTCATTAGGTCATAAAATAGACATAGCTGAAGCAGAAGAGCCCAGAACGACAGAATGGTATGATCACAATGAACATGGACATGGAATTTTCTTTTGGCTCAGGACTCAGGCTAACCTTGCTCCAGTATCAGGACAGCTGTTGTGCTGCTGGAAGCTCTGCATTAGTTCAAGGCAGCCTGGACTGAGATCAATGGCCTTGTCTAATGACATAACAGATAAGTGACGTTTCCCCCCAGTGCAGCCAGGCCCTGGAAGCATCACAGGATAATGACACAGGGAAACAGCTACACTGGGAGATCTCCTGATGCAGCAAAACCCTGTTACAGCCTGCACTGCTAGAGAGAAACAAAAACTATCTGCTTAAAAAATTGGGATGTGCTTTGCAGCGGAAAAGAATGGTTACAATTCCTTCAAAAGCACGGAGGGGAGCACCCAGAAAAGCACATACTTGACGTTAGTGTTGGTGCAGATGATGTATTCAATCTCATCAGAGTAAGGATTCTGAAATGTGAAGCTGCTGGTTCTGATCAGCATCCACTCCCGGTTTTTGGTGCGAAAACGATACATCACAGACAGGACTTGACCTTTCAGTTTCACCACCTGCAAAGCCATTTGGAAAGGTTAATAACAGGAGATTGCTATCTGCTGTGCAAATGAATAATGAACAGCAGCAACTGGTGCATTTTAAACTTGAAATCCAGAAAGCTATGGGGACAGCAGAGGAATTTTTAATTTGGAGAGAATATGCAAAATCCTATCCATGTTTACAGCTATCTCCTTCAGATTGAAATCCTCATGCTTTGTCGTACAAAATGCCAATTTTCAGCCTGCTTATAAAAAGAACACAGACTCAGGATAATCATCAGGTTGTGCTGTAATCCCAACACAGAAACTTTTCAGACTTTTCAGCAGAAAAAAGAGTGAGCCAGTGTCTGCATGGAGAGAACACTGATAAGCCACTGCCGATTTTAATAGTATAAATTCCTTGCTTGCACAGGCCATTTGTTTGTAACTAAGAATTCAGATGTCTGGGTTTGGTAGCTGAAGTTTTGTTCAAGTCAACAGCTGGGCACCAAGTGAGGATTAAGAAGCAGCCAACTAAAGTACATTCAAAGCAATCTTCTCACACTGGCCCTGGAACTGCATTTCACATGTTATCCAACAATCTGGGGTTAAGCCAGAAGAAAACTTTCATGGTTTTAGGTCATTCAGCTGGCACTTACCTGGCCTATCTCTGTTTATATTTTACAGCTTTTCCACCAGGCTATCCCAGGGTTGCCTCAAGGAAGGAAAGGGAAGGTCTACTGCAAATAAATGCCACATCTTGTGGATTTTCAATCATTAACATCTGGAATTTACTTTTTATTAGCCATCTGTAGCCTGGATTCTCTAAAAGTAGAAGTCCCACTATTTACCCTCTCTCTTCATTGACAAGCAATTAGATTAAGAAAAATGTTCCAATGCTGCTTTTTTCAGAGATTTGCACACCAAATTAATCAACTGGATATGGGACTAAATGGAAGAATGCAAATAGAAGACACTGCAAATAGAAGACACAACAAGCTTTAGTAAAGCCCAGGAAAGTACAAAACCATAATGAAGTAAATGACTTTTGGTTGGTTTTGCTGGGGGCTTTTTAATGCTTTTAGAGGGTTTTTCTGAGCTCACTGAGCAACATTCTTTTATCAGCAATTTTCTACTACCACACCCAGGGCAGAAACCACAGAGCTGGTGTAGAGTGTGCAATCTGAATACTATTCTACTGGGTATCCAACAGCTGTATACTGGACCCTTTGATATTAACCTGTATTTGTTTGTCTTAGCCTTGGGACTATCTTATTCTGGCCTGATTTTTCCCACCCTGATGAATGAATTTATCTTCCCAAGGAAATGAAGCTCTGAGATAGATACTGGCAATTGACCAAAAATTGCAAAACCCACCCTCCCTCCCTCCTCTGTTATGCACCAGCCTGGTTCTGATACTGTCAGTGAATCAGAATCGTCAAATTTTCAGGTTTTAGGAAAAAAAAAGGAAAAATAGTTTATTTGAAATCAGAGTTACCTTTTTAATTAAGAGATTTTTAAGTCCAAACTAATAATAATAAAACAAATGTCAGTGATCTATTACCCTGAAACCCTGATTAAGCAAACAGTAATTCTGTAATAATATATAAAGCAGAGAGATTGCTGGTGGGAAAATCCTGAACTGTCTTAAGACAGAGCACACAAACAAACCAGCAAAAAAAAATTCAAAGCCAATGATTAAACTTTACTTTCTTATATTCTTTGGAAATAAAAACCACCTGTTGTAAAGCTTAACTGTTTACTTCAGTCTTTTATTGCACGATGGCAATAACAGCTCCAATCTGCTACTGTACTGAACAAAAATACACCCAAGAAGGCATTGCCTGCTAAGGAAACAACATCTATTTTCATAGATTGGGCATAGATTGAGTGAACAGGAACTTTCACTTCTAATTGCATTTTTTTCCTGCTGTCTTTTGGTATGACCTTAAGCAAATCATGCAGGTCCCTGATCCAGCAAATCACTTATGCACATGCCTAGCAGTGAGCGGTGACAGTGGAGTCCCCAGCGAGTTCAGGGACACACTGGCAGCCTGCCACAGCCTGATCTCCCTCCCCGTGAACACAGGGAGGACCAAGTCATTAACTGCAATGTTCATTAGTCAGCCCTGCTGAGACCCAGGCAATCACTGGATGGATTCCCTGCAGAGCATGTTTGACAGGCCATTATCCAGCAGCTCTCTGTCACTGTCCCTTGGACAGATGAGTGGAATCAATCACTTGGGCACCACTGAAAAACAGCATATGTGTTCTCACTGCTTCTGCGCCGCTGATGCCATCAGGCACCAGTTCAGGGAGCTGAACCAGCCCAAAGCTGGAAGTTCCATGCAAAAGGAATTAGGGCCTCAGCCTTCCCAGCAAGTCCACCAAGGCAGCAGGATGGTAGGGAGGAGGGCAGGCAGGAGAGAAGAAGGGAAGCAGGAGCTGACTCCTGCTGACAGATCAGAAGGATTCGGCTGCAGCATCACATCCCCAGCTGAGGTGGGGCACAGGAGATGTTCTGGGTGTGGTGACCTGTTTAAAGCATTGAATTCTCACAGCTTCTGAATCAATATCTTGAATTTAAAAAGGCTGCTGTTTACACTCAGTCTATGCAAGGGAACTGGAGGCACACTTGACCATGGGGCTGGTAGTCCCTGTTGAAGGGGGGATGGTGAGAAACAGCTCAGAATGACGAATATCTTACACCATCTCCAACACTTCTGCAGAGACCATAACCTCAGTTTCACAATCTCTTCTAGGGACACAGTATTTAGTTGTTTTTCCCCCAGAGACTCTGTCTGTGCATGCCATGACTGAACAAACAGTTTGCTATACAAATTACTTAGAAGTCACTTCATATCCACATTTCACAGCTGAAAATACATCTCAGCATCCAGCTCAGGATCCAGCTGATCCAGCACAAGATGGATCAACACAACTTGGTTGAGCTATTGGCTGTTGTTAGAAAATCTGGAACCACTTACATCAACTGAGCCTCAGCAACAGGTTAAGCATCCTGTGCTGGGTGTTCTGGTGCAGCAGGAAAGGCACTGAAAAGCCCAGGAATAAGGAGGGAGCTCAGAGAAAGCCCTGCTAATGCATGTCCCAGACCAAGCTGAAACAGCAAGCTCTGCAGTGGAATAAATGTCACTGATTCAGCTGATGTAAATGTGGCCTGTGGTAAAAATGAATTCAAATCAGTAACTCTTCCTGTATGTTGTATTTCTTTTGTTACTTCCCTGTACATTTCAATTTCTAACAGAGAAAAAGGGCCAAATTACATGTAGATGTAAAGTGGTGTAACTTCATTAAAGTACATGAAAAAGCAAATCATCTGTGCTAGCAGAGAACTCAGTTACAAACAATCCAGCATCACAGAGGGATGAAACTACTTCCAAGTCAACAGCCCATCTTAGAAGGTAAATCATTTTGGTTACCACTTAACATAGGGGGATCAACACAGGCATCTCCAAAACAGTTCACTCTGTGCAGCAAAAAACCAAATATATAACTAGAAGATTTATTTCTGAAAATATTGTCAATCCATGCTGCAGTTTAAGCTACCATTTATTATGCAGTTTAACCAATTGATAACTGACCAACAGATTGTTTTGTATCTTGCCACTTCTTCTCCTGCATAAAAATAAAATAAAATAAAAACTACATCTTTGGACAAAATAATAACAAAATAATAAAGTGTGGAACAAAAGGAGCAGGACACAGCACCTGTTGGAAACTCTCTCGCAAATGGCTTTGGTCTTCAGGATGGCAGAATTCTAAAATATCTTTCCCCAGAAGATCCTAGAATAAAACATAAAGCTATGTAAAAAACCCACACTACAACACAAATCCACATGCAGACCTACAAGTCATTTTTGCAAACACAAGATCTATCACATTTAACGAGACTACTCAGTTAATCAGGGATGAACCATACAAACAAGGTTTGTAGGCACCATGCCCCATGTTTTTACAAAAAAGTTTAAATTATTTTCTAATACCTGTGGAATGGTGTCTTGAAAAGACTGACATCTGCTACTACAGCTCATTTTATGGCACTAATTTTTGTAAAAACACCTATTACAAAGCAATTTAAAATAAAAAAAAATTAATAAGCAGATGAACAAGGAACTACTTTTGCCTCTAAGTTGCAACTGCTGGGAGTTATCTGAGGAAGAGCTGTGGTTCATTTACTATTCTACTCAGTTCTGTACTAGCCTCCTGTTCAGAGGAGCAGATGTAAGCCTAAAGGAAAATAGATGTTGTAAATTATGTTTGTTTACTGTTCAAGAGATTGGCAGAATCAAAGGTCTGCAGGACTAAAACTCTTTCCAAGCACTGTTAACTTTCTATCACAGAAATGTCTTCACTGGAAAGCAGTGCAAGGTTCAGAGCACTCTGCTGTTGGAATTTTAATCAGGTCTAAAGGTATCAACAGCATTCAGTGACCGATGTATGAATTATCAGCTACAAATACTTCATGCTTGCAAGTGGGATTTTCTGCATTAGCTCCACCCATTCTCCACATTCCCAGTGGCCACAGACCTGGGGCTGGTAGCCAATGACACTGATGCACCTTGGGTCCACAAAGGTGATGACTCCATCAGAGTTGTGCCTGGACAGGAACTCCGTGGGGACCGACATGCCGTTCATGTCCATGCACACGGGAGAGCTGGTCACCTAGGGCCAAGAGAGTCCACACCAGTCACCCAAAGCCACATCTGACCCCACAGCT
Organism: Anomalospiza imberbis; assembly: GCF_031753505.1. NCBI lineage: Eukaryota > Metazoa > Chordata > Aves > Passeriformes > Viduidae > Anomalospiza > Anomalospiza imberbis. The sequence goes on along the minus strand of NC_089693.1, from coordinate 8,457,662 downwards.
AAAGGACAGAATCTGCTGGCAGACTGCTAGCAGCTGAAGGAAGTAAAATAAAACAACAGCACAGATAAATGACAGAACTGACTTTAGTCCAGTTTGCAGGGCAAATATCTCACCCCATGGCATCTATGGAGGATTAACAGCACAGCAGAGAAACAAACACACCAGAGGTTCCCAGGAAGGGGGGATATACTGAGGATGTAAGTCCAGCTGGACTCATCTCACTTTGCAGCACAACAGGCATCGTGGGTCTCTGTAAACCAAGAATGAACGACTTGCAGAGGACAATTCAGTCCACTCCTTTTAGAATAGGAAACCAATCCATACATAATCTGTAGACCTAATCAACAGCACTGCTCAGACTAATCACTCCTGTTTCAGGTGACATGAACCTCACCTGAAACACCTGAACCAAGTCCTCCAGAGGCTGAGGTAGGGGATAATAGACCAGCAAGTGGCTGCTCATAATGAAAAACAGTTCTCTAAATATTTCTCAAATCTCACCAGAGAGAACTGTGTGTTTTCTCTCTGCCTGAAACCTGTGCTATCAGGCCATTTCATATCCATTCTTTCCCACTGGAAGTACAAAGGAGACCACTGATATTTTTACAACTCCCAGAGGTATCTCTGCTAACAATGCAAAATGAGCAAAATCTCTTTTTTTTGCTGACTCAGAACTGATTAGCCAGTTACCATATGCAAGATTTCAACTTGCTGTTAGAGAACAAGAGTTTTTAATTTGTGCACCCTGACTCCTTTCTGATTTAACCCACCACAGAGCTTCCTCCTGCCTGCCCTCACATACCACAATGGCTCCTCTAACGTAACAGACGTCCTGACATTACTTGGAAATTATCTTTCTTTGGAAGCTGTAACACATAAACCCCGTAACTTCCTTCTTTTCATTAGTGGAATATATTACTCTTGATTATGAAAGCATGATTAACCTGAAACCCATCCTGCAGTACTTGTGTAGCTCTGCCATGGCCATGGAGAGCCACTCTGCAGATGTGCTAACACTTGCAGGCTGTTCACCTCGGGTCAGATGGGTTTGGCCCCTGTGAAAGGGTCTTTCCACCTTGTCAGGAGGAGTGATCCCCTCCTAGCAGATGGCAGCAAGTCCAGGGGATCATGCAAGAGGCTCAAACATGTTCACCCACAACTGAATTCCCAGACCAGGAAGATAAAAACTGCCCTCCCCGCTGTGGTGAAGGAGATTCACCATGACTGCTTTAGTTCAGAGCTCTGAACTCTGCTCAGCAATGCACAAAGGAGGAAATGCACTACAACAATTGCAATCCCCTGCACAAAAAGGAAGGAAAATTTTATTCTCCCAGTTCCTTCAGCTCACATCTCATCTGAATGCATAACACAATACATGCTGAGAACAAAGCTATGATTTCTGAAGTGCCTCTTGACTGCTTTATCGTCACCATTTTCAGAATAACTCCTGCAATCATAGTTTTCCAAGTAGTTGATTAGTCAGAGAGTGAATGACTGGAAAAATGCCAGGGAGCATATCACTGGCTTTGGGGGTCACGTTTTAACCCACCCCCTGCAGCACCTGTACTGCCACATTCCTCAGTGCCTCCAACACCCCAGCCCTACACACGCTGAAGAATGGCAGGTTTGTGCACACTCATCAGGAGCTTCTCTGCTCTTGTTACTGGATTAAGTACACACATCAGCCTCAAAATCACAATTTCATTTTGCTCTGCTGACAAGTTCTAGACAAGTCACTGACTGCACAGATATCAAGGCACTTTATAAACTGGAGGCATATTAGAAGTTAAAGGCTAGTAGCAAAACAGTGTGCAAATCTTTTATAAACACACCAGAACAATGACCATGCTTTCAGAAACAGTTTGTATATCGAAAGACTGGCATTACCTGAAGCCTTCCTATTGCCACGAGGCAGTATTTACTACCTTGTCCCACATCAGCATCTTCTTCTGGTATAGTCATTCCTGGAGTAAATGATAACAAATACTGTTATAATTAGGAAATTGAGATAAACAAGAGATGCTGCTGTCCTGGCTCTGTACTTTTCTAGATGCTTTAAATCTTACAAAATAACCTCATTTTCTTCTCTGAGATTCAGTCATTATTTCTGGGTTCAGATCAGATGATGCCTCTCAGTTGTGCTGAATCCTGTATACCTCAGATGAATACACAGTACCCATAGCAGCAAGTCTGGCTGCTGAAGACAAAGCAGATACTGAAATTCCATTATACACCAAGATGGACAGTAACATTTCCATGAGTGCTGCTCCACCAGCACGTTATGGAACCATGGGGTCACTTAACCATGGTCAGTGAATGCACACTATGTTCAGTTTTCTTTGTGAATAATATTTTATAATGAGCCTTAAAAACAAGGCACAGCCTAAATTAATCACTAAATCCATGCTCATATTGAACAGCTGGTTTTACTTTTTTCTATAATGAACTAAACCTGTGTTGTTACGCTGAAAGACTGAAAAAAATGCGGATGCTTTGCTAACTCTGCTCGTTCCAGCTGTGTAACAGGAGTAACTAAATAAACACAGGAACGGTTTCAAAACATTCACGTGTACTATCTTCCATCTCAGTGTTTCACAATTAGGAACACTCAGATTAGCACTGTTTACTTGCTTGTTGGCTAAGGCTATTTCCTTAGCTTGAGCTAAGGCTATTTCCCAGCTCCAGTACTGAGATACCAAGTTCGTATAAAACACTTGAAAAAACGTCTTCCAGGAGTGACACCACTGACCTATTTTAAGTGATCTGTAAACTCTTTCACAAGGATTTTCAAGGAATTCAGTCATAACAAGCAGTTACTCATTTAAGAGGCACTTCAAAGCATTAACGAAACTAATTGCACAGCAGCTACCATTTCTGAAACAACAGCCACTTTATTTTTTATATTTATAATCCCCAGTGTAAGCCAATCTTTGGACAGTCCAGAGGATGACAGCACACCACTTTTGTAAATGACACCTCTGAAAAACCATTAAAAATGCTGCTGAATGGAGTCATCTCTACGGATGTCATTTTGTATAAAAACAGTTGAATCTTATCTGACAATCAGCTTCCAAACAGCATTTTTCAGGTATTTTTTGGTCTTCACTGAAGCATACAATAAAATTAAATACACCAAGTATGGAGGAAAACACCTCCATGTTTTTGTATAATATATTGAGACTTGTTCTGCAATAACTTCACAATCTGGGGTACACACCATTATTTGCAGCCCCCTACTGATAACCAGAATTTTATCAAGGGGTCTCAAGAGCTTTACAAAGGAGGAGGATTATTATCTCATCAAAGAAGTGCTGTTTTAAGGACATAACTCTAAGCATTCTAGCTGGATAACCTTAACCAAAAGATCCCTTTCAAATGGGGTTTTCCATTTGAGGAGGACACATTTAAAGCACATTCCCTTGACCTCAAAAGCTTTTTCCAGTCCTTTCCTTAGTGGCACAGAGTATTGCAAAGGACAGCAAAGATACAGCTGGACAACTTCCACTTTGCATAATCTTTTTTTCTCTGTAGCTTTCAATAGTGATTTCCTTTTTAGGAACTTGGTCCATGCTTGCTACTGCTCAAATAGAATCAAAGTAACATAAACAACCTCCAAAATTAAACCTAGCCAAGAAACATTATTTCTGATGTCATTCTGTTGACAAAGGGAGGCTGTTGTTCTAATTTTCATCTTTTTTTTTTTCTTTTTTGCCCAAGATGGATTACATTTGGTCTGTATAGCAAAATGGAAAATGTCTTAGTTGGGTTATGCCACAAGACACTCTATGAGTAAAAACCAATCTGCCTGAAATTAATCAATACATCACCCAGTGGATTGTTAACCCCTTCCCAAAGTGCCTAGAGAAAAAATATGACAAGAAGATTTTCTGCTTCTCTGCAATGTAGGTGCTACTACTGGCAGCATTCCACAGAGAGAAATTATTTTCTTTATTCTTCAGCAGGTATTTCCAAAGATTCTACTCTGGGTGTCTTTATATGGGAAGGTACATTTGTAGATGAGATTTACTTTTCTTTAGCACATTTCCTATTGAGCACACTCCAGTATGGACACGTAAATAAAGATGTGCACTGCACTTTCGACCAGTTTGTCCAGCTCTTAACAGAATGCAATATTGCTCCTTAACACCACCAAGTCCCATCATTACCTCTAAAAAAAGTTGTAAGAGCTTGGAGGAAAGCAGCCACGAAAATGACCTTTAGGGAGCATCAACAAAATAAACATACTTCAGTTATTCACATTCTTTATGTGTAACCCTGGGAAAGGGTTTATTTCTCAACACCAAATATACACCCTTCTTGAATAATAAATACAGTGCTGTGCTTGCCTGAGTTCACATCACAGCTAAGCTGCAACTGAGCATCACAAATAGAATGCTGTGCCATCAGAGGTTGTATTTAATTTCCAAGTGTCCTCTCTACCAGCAAACAGTTTCCCACCGGGCAACAGCATGTGTTGGTGTGGACATAAGGAACTTTTTAGTTTTCCAAATGAGCTTCCAGTTGGCTCTAACAACAGAAAAGCTTCATTTTCTGCTTTCTTTCTCTACCCTTCTGCCCCACATCTGCGAGACACAGAACAGCGCTGGTGGACTTAAGGTTTTATTTCACTACACTAAAAAAGAAATTATTTAAAAAGATGGGATTTAAGTGGTCACTAGCAATCCCCTGATAATGCCTGTCTTCATTAGATGCACTTCTGACAGTTACTTGCCAGGGAAGGAACTACACTCTGTGACTTTCTCTCTCACACAAAACAATGGAAACAGGCTTTCACAAAAAAAGCAGTGGATAGCAGACTAAGGATAAAAATCTCGTGAAAAACCCCAATACAAACTAAATTAACCACTCCTTTAAATATAAATAAAGCCTTAAAAATGACAGCACTGCAAGGAATATTCAAGCAACTATTTTGTTTTGTATTGGAAGAGGGAGTACTTTGCACAAATGTCCAGATTCTGGCCAAAACTTTAAAATAACCTAACAGCTTTGGCATGCTGTGGTTAAGATCTTACCGTAAGTCTGACTTGGAAGACTAAAATGTTTCTTTTTTAACTAAAGAGAAAAAAAAAGATTTCAACATTATCTGAATTTAACATTATTCTGTGACTCTGTATTTGAAGTTTCAAAACATGTATCTATCTCTTTGCTTCACTTCGTGCTTTTGTGCAGATCCTGGCTTTGATTTACAGAAAACTACCAACATCCTGACAGACTTTATCTTCTCTCTTCACCAAATCTTATGCCACAAAAAGAAAGCAAAACAAACCTATTAAGAAAATATCATATGGACCACAGAAGACTCATTTCCTTCCAGGAATAAGGTATTCAGAGGGAAAAAAAAAAAAGAAGAAAATAAAATCTTGCTTAAGTTGAAAACAGGGAAAAAAAAACCAGGAGAAGGTCAGCACTTCTCAGTTTTATGACTGGCTATGAACGTGAAGCACTGTCTAGGCTGAGGATCACAAGTTCCATCTGTGCTGCTCTGCTGGGAACAGAGGGACAAAGGCTGGGATTGCTGCTCAGCCAGCTTCAAACAAGGAGTCCTTTTACCTCATTCAAAATAACCCAACACCACTCTCTCATTATTTAACCAAACATCTATCCAGGCTGGCTGGAACATCCATCTGAAATATCTGACTCCTTTTTCCTTTGACTTCCACACCAAGTTTACACCTGATTACTTGAGGCCAGCATATAACCCATGGGGAAGAAGTGTGTAGGCATCACATGCCTGCTTTTGCACTTGATCTTAATTTTACCTGTCGTTTTAGGCACAGTGGAGAAAAATGAACAGAACATTAACACACAGCCTGAACGGAGGGTGAGGCAGGATTCTTCCTCTGTTTTCTCTCCCCTTTCTCAGTGAAGAAGGGGCTGAGGACAGCCTGCCAGTACATGAGCCTTGCTGCTCTACACAAGTGAGAAAAGCCACAAAGGCAGGCTGGATGTGCCAGTGTTTTCATGCTGAACACAGACCTGAGCAATAACACAACAAATCCAGTCCTTAAAATATGCCACCAGCTGTCTGCAGCTTATTCATTTTCACCTGTTTGAAGTACTCAGATTACTTCAGATTTGCACAGACGCATCCCTGCAGCAGCACTGTCAAATAGTCTATCACACCAATAATGATCACAAAGCAATTCTCTTCTTGCTTCTGTATCAACACTGATTTATTCAGTGTGGGACTAAAAATCTGAACACTGGCTACAGACAACGCAATTCAACCCAGAAAGAGAAAATACCAAGTGCTAAACAAATAAGACTAAGTACAGATTAAAAGCATTTGATAATATTGGTTCTTTTGCTTGTGAAAGTACACTTCATATTGTATATTAGCTATGTAATGCACATGCCACACTGCATGCTTTGAAAGAAAAGGATCTGGAGTTTATACCAGTGTCCACTTGGCAATTGAAAAATAAATGAAAATTATCTTTTTGAACACTGAATTTTAAAATAGCTGTGATTTAGCACAAGCCCATTTATTCCCAAGAATCCAGAGACCATGCAGGGCTTGCTGATTTGAACAAAGTAATTTTATTACAGGGTAGAGAAGCCTTGGCAAATTCCATTACTGCTGTAGTTATCTCATTTGCTCTGCAGATTATGGTTGGATTACCACTGGAAATGAGAACAAATGCAGTGATGTCACTTATTTACTCAAACATATAGGGGAACAATTTAGCCTATAGATATTCCCATTCAACTTTGAAAGCCATTGGATACATGGCAATCACCAACACAAAGTGGGGAAGACTGGGAAGGCAAATAAACACTCATGAAAAAGGCACTGATTCAATTCTGTGTGCCCTGAAAAAGGCACCCAGACATGACTAATAGAAGTAACAATTTGGATGGTAACATAAAAGACCAATAAAATTCCACATAAGGCTGTCAAAATCAAAAACATCCCTTAGGATTAGTTTGGAGGCATTAACATTGTGGAGGAGCACTGGGATATCATAAGGAGCACCATGTGATTTTGAGGATTGGAGTAATAGAAATGGGATGAAATCCAACATTACTAAATGCATAAGCATGCACTTGGGGAACAGTAACAGTCATAAGCTAAAGCAACAGAAATAGGATGGAACTTGATATTACTAATTGAAACATCACACAATTCAAAGCAAGATTTGCAGCTGACAAGTGAGAAAAAGGCAACCTGGAAGATATATAAATTTATATCAGATGTCCCAAGATGGCTGCAGGATGCACCACACTAAAGAGAAGGATGCTACACTGCCAGGCAAGACAGGAAATATTGCTTGTGTTATCCATCACTACAATCTCATCTGAAATAAGAATGTATAGTGCCAGTGACCTACATTTTGAGAAGTGAAGTGAAAACATGAACAACTGCAGAGAAAAACCACAAAGGTAAAGAGAATGCATTCTGAGAACGGAAAGCAGAAGTGGCCTGGATTTGCAAAGTCCAGGCTGACAGAATACAACCTCCATCTGGAAACACACCACAACACTGGAGAGACACAGAGGCACTAGGCAGGAAAACCTAGACCTAGACCTTCAGTGAATAAAAATTTCCCATAAAATAATAAGCAGCAAGGTTTTGGAAGAGTTGGGATGGGGAAAAGAACCTCACTAATGCCAACTGGGATTTGATACCTGGCCACTGGGCACTCAAAGACCCAGAAGATCATTTTAATCCCAAGCTGCTGTCCTGCAGAACTGGGGGCTGAAGGGCACACACTGCCAACATCAGGACCTACTGCCAACATGAGTTCATGCATCTATAGCTCTGTATCAGCAACATACACCCCTGAAGAGTCAGATCTCTTTAAACATCCCATAATGTGTGGAAAGATTCTCATTCAAGCTAAACAAAATCTTAATTGACCTACACCTTCTTGAGGAGACATACTGTATATCAAGGTCGAATTCAATTACATTTAGAATTACCAACAGAAAAGTACATCTTTTTGTAGAAGAAAACAAAACAGAAAAAACCATCCATTTCCAGAGCACTTTACAGACCCTGTGCTCTCTCACTTTTGAGATAGAAGCAAAATTGGAACATCTTGACTCCTATTAAATCCTACTAGCAACAAGAGGGGCAGTTTTCCTCTACTTCCAAAACCACATTTCAGCAAAAAACTGATAAGAAGTTCACATCTGCATGCTGTTGTCTGCACACCCCTGCACATATTGGGTACAAACCACCTCTGAGGACTCACAATCCCTGGATCAATGTGATTTATGGCCATGGTGTACAACCACAAAAGGGCAGGACAGCTCCTGGTTTGATTCATGCCAGCAGGCGCTGTCACATTGCAAACAACCTCTTCAACTCCTGCAAACGCCAAGGTCAAGTAACCCCACTCATAATGAGGTCTGGATGAGCTCCACTGTCTCTTCTTGGAATTTTTCAAAGGTAAATATTCCCATAGGTAATACTGAGTTCCAGCAGGTAAATGTTTTTCTCCGTAGATCAAAGTGGTATGCCAAGACTTGATTTCCAGAAAAACAGCCTCAAAACAGAATTTATCACACATACTGAACATTCTCAAGTAACACCATTACTGAGAACTTCCATGTGTCTAAAGTGAAATTACACATTTTCATATGTAAGTGCTTGCAATTCAGTACTCAAGTATAAAAGCATTAACTGGTGTTTTCTAGAGGTACACAATCCTTTGAGTCCACCTTCTCAAAATCAGGCCATTTTTATATTGGTTTATCAACATAAGTTGAAAACTTTTGGCCCCAGTTTGTGGAATCCTGCATTACTGGCAATTCCTACAGGTCCTCTGTGGCAACGAAATGGAGAAGGGTCTCACACGGAAAACAGGGATGCCCTGAGTGAGTACAACAGCTGATTTCTTCTTATCAAAAGCTTCTCAAGGTGAGCTTTAATCAGCTACCCCACTAAAACTCTCTCTGTTTTTCTAGCAGCAATGGCACCTGAGCCAGGTTTTCAGCTGTCCTAAGGACAATTTGGTGCACACTGCCCACTTTTCCACAAGGGATACAAACCTGCTGGTGGCCAAGCCTTGATATAGCCAGTGCAGTGGACAACAGCATATTGTGCTTCACCTTCTTTCACTGGGCCCAGGCCATTCCTGAATGAACAAGAAACACAAAAACATCACACTGACATGCAGAATAGCTTTATGCCTTCAAACTATGGCTAGTAATGATTTACCAGTATTTGTAAGTTATGCTGGAGACACCTGAGAATCAGCCTAGGGGTCTGTACACTGCCAGCTCTGTTATGCTGCTATTCAAGCTGTACCTGTTTTCTGTAGTATTTCTCTGACAAAGATATGGAAGACTGATTCAGAGCTGGAGCTGGTGCAAGACAAAGAATCTGAGTGACACATGCAAGAGATTATGTTTGCAAAAGGATCCAGTGTGTGCAGGAGCAGGTAGCATTCCTGGAGTGGGCATTAGTCCAGTGGCAAATGAGAGGGCTTAGGGCAACTACAGCTGCTTTGTGGTAAATTAAGTAATAGTACCTGTATCTTTTTCTCATGGTGGTTATTCTGTTCAGAGGTAAATGATCCAGAGGAGCATTTCCACACCTAAAAGTAAATTAGTATTTTAAAGGGCTCAAAAATGAATATAAATACACATGATAAAAAGGCATTTTGAGATTCATACTGCTTGTATAAGAAGACAATAGTAGATACTTATTCCTGGCAAAAAGTTGCATATTCATGTTTACATAGAACGTGCTGTTTCCACAGGCTGAGCTTTTTAGATGTGCTATAAAAATCTTCTTTACTTTAAAAAAATGAAAGACACTAGAAAAAGATTCCCTTCCACACTCCCCCAGAATAAAGACTTTGAAATTTATATCCCAAGGCTGGCTAAAGAATAGACACACTTCAAAATGCCATAAAACAGGGGTGAAAACTAGAGAAAAATGTCATGCCCCAAACATCCACACAAACCAATCTCAGCGTTCCTGTAGCTTCCCTAGACAGAAGAATTCCACTGCCATACACCAGCCCATACACCATTCCACTGCTATATACCATTCCACTGCTACAATGTCTGTAGACATCAAGGATAATGTTTGCAAGATCAAACTATTTACACTGTCAAGTAACTTTGTTTAACACTTGTTCATGTGTATTTTGTGATATTTATAAGTATGCCTAACTGTAAAATCTCAACAATCCATCTGAAGCTAAGTAAATAGTTTGAAGGGTAAAAGCAGTTCATTTTTAATGGAAAAATAATAACAACAATGTAAGAAGAAACCACAAGGAAAGTTCACATTATCTGAGGCCCATTCTTCTCAGAAGAATTTTCTTTTTATTCCTTTAATTTTTTGTTCTTATCAGTCACTGCCAAGGAGAAGAAGTGAACAACTAAAATAAGATTTAGAAATACAAAAACAGAAGGGTTATGGGCATGTGTAGAATCACTCTCATGCACTGGAATTTACAGAATCAGGGTGCTAGGAAATGACTGCAATCTGAACTGTTTCGAAAGCTGTAGAACAACTGCAAACAGGACACTAGGCCTGGTTTTCTATGAACAAACAAGTCTTCCTAACATGATGTGCATCCTGGGAGGAAGAAAAAGCAGTGTTCTCTGTGCTGCTCTGCTGGGCTGTATTTCTTCCCTCCCAGTTAAGGAGGAAAAAGCTTCTATAGCTCTGAAGTCTGACCTTGCAGGTATAAGTCTATACCTTACAAAGGCACCCAAAATCCATACATTCAGCACCCTCACAGGACTGGAAGAAATCCACCACATTACCAAAGTACAGGTATCTGTATTTTAATGTGTCAAATACTGTGCTTTGTGTGCTTCAATCTGTAATGAATTTTGCAGTGCTGTTATCAGCATTTATACTGATACAATTATGTCCCTTCCCCTCCTAACCACAGACAAAAATTTATTGCAATAGCAACAGGCATTTTAGCCTATTAGCACTAAAACAAGAGAAGTGCTCACAAGCCCCCCCCCAAAAAGCACTGGGCAGACAAATCTCTTTAAAGAAGCCAAAACAATGCAGGAGAAGTTGGAAAATTGCAAATGAAAACCCCTCTAACAATTACTCATTTATCTAGCATCAGCCAGCTGACATCTGGTTAATTCATACCAGGCTTAGGCTAATTCCTACATAGCTGGCAGCTTTGCAGCTGAATTCTTGTTTATCTTTAAGATTCTTTTAATATTCTTGGTTTGCTGAAAAAATACACAGAGCTGGGTGTTCATAACACTTGCGAAAGCTTTGTTCCCAAAGTGTCAATATGAGTAACTTTCCTAGAAAAGACAACGGCTATAATTCCTGGGGTGAAGCTGTCATGAAGTTCTCTGGAAAAAGGAACCTACACCCCACACTCGTAAGAATAACTACAACAGAAATGAGGTGCTGTTTGAACTGTTAAGGAAGACTAGTTTCAGTTTCACACCAGCTCCTAAAGCAAGTATTCTAGAAATACTTCATGGCAGTGTGCCATTACAGCTTTAGTTTGTAATCAAGGCCAAATTAGTGCAACAAAATGTCTGAAGTCTAAGCTGAGACAGGACTGGAACCACGATGGGAACACAGGGTAAATGCATACCTCATCCTGCAAATGAAGGAGCGCCTGGATCCCATGCACATTCTCATGGAGGACTGCTGACCTTCCTTCTTTACTGTCCCCGTCTTCAAGTCCAGGATTCGTCCTAGAAATACCAGGGAGCGCAACTGGTGTTCAGTACATAAATTTAATTCCATTTACTAGAAACTAAGATAACAAGAAATTCATGAGCTGAATGCCATTAGCCTAGTTAGGGGAAAAAAATACCAACACAAAAATCTTGATCCTGGTCTCAGAGGGGAGGATGCGCTGGTTTCACTAAAGATTTCAGCAAAGCTGACTCTGAGCCACAGGAGTGATGGCTCTTTTCTCAGCTGGCCCAAGACCAACTTCCAGGGCAGAGTCAAATGCCTGGAGGCAAACAAGGCAATGACAGCAGGCACAGCTTTTGACTTGATCTGCTTGCTCCACTCTTCACCAGAAGTGTGGATAAAGCAACTTTTATCAGTCCCTTGACAGCTGCTCCTCTTTCCCTGCGCTTGTGCCCATCCAGAACACTCTCACCACAGCACCACCTCAGTCAGAGCTGTCAGGATGGTGAGATGCACAAAAGACCAAGCTTTTCTCCTGGATGATGAGATACAGGATTTGTCACAACAGCCCTTGTGCTGGGGCCCTTTTAAAGTTGCTAAAAAACTCACATGTTAGGAGCATTTCTAAAGGCTAAAGTTCATTTTCAGACAGATCAGTGAGATGATCTGATTCACTACACAGCAACACAACCTTGTGCAAGGTCCAGGGCCAGACCCTGCTCCCTACAACCCTCAGAATCACACCACAGGCACAGCTTGGCAAAGGGATGACAGTCACCAAGTCAATTCAAGAGAGGACAGGAGGGAGGGAATGCATGCAGAGGTATGAAGGGGGTAACAGATTAATTTTTTCGTTTAAAACAGAAGATTGATTACTACTACAGGTTCAGATCAGGGATTTGAGTATCACGCAGAATCCTTCTGCTTATCACCAACAGAATGGATTTTCACATCTAGAGCTCAAGTGCAAAGAGATGACTACAAAACCCAGCACAGACAAGAAATTAATCACTGGACCAGATCCACAATGCTCAAGGGCTGGATGCAGCCACAAAAGTAACAGTGGGCCAGAGAAATGCAGTGGAACAGCTGCCAGGCAATTAGATGACAGCCACCAGTGCTGACAACACATGGCCACGAACAAACCCACATGTTTAAGGTGGGTATCTTTCAGTAACTGAAACTATACAAGCCTAAGTCTTCCCTGTGGTGTAAGTAGCCAAATTTACACAATTTAAGGCACCTATTCTGTCTGTACTGAATTGAAGAAAACATGCTGAATACATTCAAAATCTCCCTCACCAGACTGACCTAAAAGTCTCTGTCCAAAAATGAAGTTCTGAAATAAACTTACTGCCAAATACTAAGTTCACAATTACTCTACCTCTAAATATTGACTTCCATCTATGAATGGGAATGAAATCATTATGTAATAGTTTTCAGATAAGGAGCTAGGCAGCAGTATTTTAGTTTTAAGCTATACTCCAGATAACTCCTTCTGGAGAAAAGCCATCCCTGCCAACAGAAGGTCAGACCTCACTTGGTGTTATCTCCAAGGTATATCTCAGATGGCTGAGAAGTCAGCAAGCCTGGGGAACAACTCCTAAAGGTTCTTCAATTTAAAGCATTGGGCTATATATTAATCCTTGTCTATGATTCAGGTGTGAGCTGGGAAGAAATCAGACCACATTTTCCAGCTCAGCTGTGCTGACCCCACGATGCAGGATGGATCTGAAATTCTAACACACTTAGCACATAAATAAAGCACATAAAGACAGGATATATGTGCAGGATCCAGTGGCTGTCCATGTCAACGGGCCAGTCGAGTCAAACCACTAAAAGCAATATTCTCTTAGGGCAAAAGAACTTTGTCATACACACAAACAAAAGAAAAGTTGTTTTCTGTGCACTTTCTTTTTTCATTCCAATACAAATTCTTGAAGAGACACCAATATTAATCAAAAAGCACTGAGAGTGAATGTAACTCAAACAGCTAATAGAAATTTCTCTGGTTTTGTCATCAAAGAGCATCTATAACAAAAAAAAAAAAAAAAAAAAAAAAAAAAAAAGAAAAAAAAAGGCTATTACACAATTATGTGGCCAATAAGTCTGAAATTGCTGAATTGCTGACACGTGTTCCTTTGGCATGTCTGGAACCACCAACAACAAAAGCCAGAGTTTTTAAATTTAGCTTTTTGTTTGGCAATGTCTTTGAAATATGTACCAGATAAATAGAGTTCTAAATTTTGTCCTAACTTACAAAATCACTGCAGGGGGTATGTGAGTCAGAGAAACGTTTGCTGTACTGATACTATGACAAAGCTCTCTGAGCAGCTTGTTTCAATAGTTCAGCATACATATGTCAACCTTGTAGAACTCTAACAATATACTACAGATTCTGAAATAGAACAAGCAGTTTAAACCTGGGATGCAACAGTTTGTGTCTCATCTGTTATTAGAATCTTATGATCAAATTATATTAAAAAGAGGAAGAATTACAGATTATTCATGGCTAAATATCAATATATAGAATTATAATTAACAGACTAAATCAAGCAAACTGACATAAACTGCACTTTAGCCACACTGGCAGCTCAGCTGGCATGTGCTGATGATAGCTCTGTCACAGAATCATAAAGTATTCCTACCTCTGTTCCAACATCCTCAGTGATAAAAGCTCATTTAGGTTTCTCCATGGGACAAACACAAAGCACATCTGATGTTGAACTTGGAAATTACCTTCTTATTAATAAGAAATAATCCAGGATGCTCTGACAACTTCTGTTAACCAAACAGTGCATGTGTGTATTTTTTTTTAAATTTCTCATTCTAGTTTCTTCAGAAAAGCCATTTAACAGCCCAGTGCCAGCACCAGCTGGATCCTTTACGAGCTTCCCCATAAACTGTTAATTGCACGCAGCTCATTTTTGTGTTAAACTTTTCCCCTCTCCAGCTCCAGACACAACCCTGGGATGCAGCAAGTGCAGAAGCACTGCTGTGACTGACACTGCTGTCTTATTGCCCTTTACAGCAGCTGCACAACTCAGAGGAAACCAGAGTTTGCTCTGCTGAGAAGGAGAAAGTAAACAAATGAGCACAATGCTGATTAAAATGGGCACATAAATCCCTCTGGCTGGTCTGGGTATAGTTGATAATTTGTTGAAATCTCCCCACTACAGTCCCCATCCAGAAGGCAGTATTGCTTCAACTTGTAATAAACCAGTTGTTCTCCAAGCAGGAAACCACTGTGTGATCCAGGAACCTGATGTCAGCTGCTGTGACAGGAAAGGGCTGGCACACAGGCACACGGAGGTGAGGACAACAGGCAATTCATTATTTGGGTAGAATTAGAGAAGCCACATCAAGCTCTTACCAGTAAAGAGATAACAGATTGAAGTACTGAGGACACATGCCAGAAACATTTCCTGCAGGGTGTTTTCAAAGATGCTCTAAAAACATTCTCATGATGATCAAGGGGGCAAATGTTCACGTTGGCACCGGTGCGTCCCTTTCGTGTGCAAACAGCAACTGGATTATGCACAAACCTTCCCCTTTTGGATCTCCAGTTCCTACTGAGAATGTTCAAACTTGTGTTCTGTGCTTGCAATGTTTTGAGATGAACCTAAGCCAAGGATTGGCCTGAGCCTACTGAAGTTCATGGGGTTTCAAATCTGGGAATTTGGCTCAAATCCACTTTCACACAATAGCACCAGCCTGTCAGAAAATTTTCCTCCATGTTTATGCACTGCATGCTAAGGTTTATAGCCTGGTAATCAAACACAGTCTGTTCTTTTTACTTTTTTCAGGTTTAGTGGGTGGGTTTTTTTTGTTTGTTTGTTTGTTTTTGTTTTGTTTTTTTTTTTTAATTCAAAACTCCATAAACTTCAACACCTAATTCTACCATGAATGCTTTTTCCTCTGCTGGATCCCCAGTTCCTAAGAATGCTGCAGTCTGTAACTAGAAAGAAGGGTTGTTACATAAGCATGTTCTTCTGCAAAGATTTCAGTGCAAGTTGAAATGGTTTGGTCTAAAACAACCATACAGTGCCCACATCCAGTCTGCAGCATGGAAAAACCCAGCTCAAAGATCTCAGAAGAAATTTGGTTTGGCCTCACGTGCACAGAAATACTGCTGGCAAAGCACATGATACAATTTTCCATTTCCCTCTAATTCATCAGTAGATGGATTCCTGTCTTGCACAGAATTTTGGACCTGATAGGGAAACAGTCTGACCGAATATGTCTCACCTTGACCTCAATACCTTCAGCAACCCAGCAAGTTCCACCTTTTAGATGATAATGTCTTGTCTTACAAAGAAAAAGTTAGATATTTCATAATTATTCTCAGCCACCGACTGTCCACATATTTCTTTCCAGGCAAAATAAAATAAAGGATAAACTAAGTTTGGTTTGGACAAGATAACAAAATATGACTTTGTGTTCATCAAAAATACTCCACAGGCTGCTCAAGGAAGACAAACAGAACACAGGAATACTGCACTCAAAAATCCTTATAAAAACTAAAACCATCTTTATCTTACTATAAAACCGGAAAAAGCAAGACCAGGATGGAGGAAAACAAGAGGAAATAATTAAAAATAAAAACAAAGTGATGGTCAAGGTACTGCTGCTGCTGAACACAGCTCCAAATGTAGGCTCCCCCTCAAACTGAAGGGTCAGAGAACAAAGGATTTTCGTGGTGATGTTCTGTATTAGTACATTAAGTCCTTAGAAATTAACAGAAAAGATCAGCTTAAAAATCTTTGACTGCTCTACACTTCATAGAGAATCAAGATCCAGGTCACTGTTTGAGATAAACAGTCAAGTTCAAGAAGACAAGGTGAAACTCTTCTTGAAACTGCAATTTATCAGTTTACACATGTGCACTGACTACAGCTGAGCATTCAGCTTTACACAACCAAGGTGCTCAGCTGACAGAGCTCTTCTTCAAAATAACAGATGCATTACAAATACATAAACAAAATGTCTCCAATAAGAATAAACAGCCTAAATTTGATCAATTTATATTAAATTACTCTTGATACATTAATTCCAGAGCAATTATTCTGCATTAATTCAACAATTAAAAGAAAATAAGAAAAACTTTACAATGTACTCCCCACAACTGTAAGGGATACAATTTTATCTCGTGTTTACTGCAGCTCAGCAAGTGCTTTAGGCTCTATTAAGTATAATAAATTTACATCCACCCTGTGGATTCCAATATAAAAAAAAAATACAGAACACATTAAGAATCACAACTGCTTTGCAAACACAGCATTTGAAGACTCTCCTTCCAGGAACTCACATTTACATAAACCAGAAGTTTGCAATATACAAATAGAAGAACATACAAATTTTTAAAAACCCCAAAACATGGACAGCCTTTTTTTAGCATTCTAGGGTTTATTATTTACAGAAAGGCAAGGCTCATAAAAGCAAAGACTTTCCTACCACGCACATACCCATATCAGAGTACACACCAAGCAATACAATTTTAATAAAACTGTACTGACAAAAAGTGCATCCCTCTGCCCCCTCATCGAGAGGAAAGCAAACACTCAAAACACAGGTGAATTTAAGACCATCCTCACTTAAAATTACAAACTAAGGGCAGAAGCACCAGACTGGCATCAGTTACCCAGTGCACCCAGAACCAGTGCTGATTTTCACAGCCTGCCCCTCGCTCACATCAAGGTCACAGTGCAGCTCCCAAGGCAACACCCACTAAGCTGCTGTTTACTGTAACATTCCTGCTTCACATCAGTCAGAGGGTGAATGCTCTGCTCTCAGCCTGTCTCCCCTGTGGTGCAGGAGCCCCTGGTTCTGCCTGGAAGGTGTCGGGTAGCACAGGTCATCCCCTGCTGGTACCACAGCCTTTATGGACCAGAATCACCACTCCATCCCTGGCTTACAGGAAAGTGAGGACATGGCAGGGGTGAGGCGGGGGACAATGACAAAAATGGACACGTTCCTATCATGTGGAGATGGCTGATGTAATCTAAATCTTCCATGATATTAAAATTATGATCCTTTCAGAAGTTTCAAGGACCAAGCAGCACTGCAGGTGGAAATAAGGTCTCTCCACATATACTTCCCACTCTTGCTTCCCAGCTAGCCTGACTCTACAGAGGATGGGACCTGCTCACATGGGATTGCACCCTACCCGCCTGCTGTACGGCAGCACAACACTTGTACCTCTCCTCTGCCATACAGGATTTTGTGCTTGCTAAATTCTCCACAAGAACGAAGCCAAGGGGACATTGCTATACAAATATCCCTTGAGAATACAGTAGAACTGTAAAATCAGTCAGCTCACACAGCCTGGAACTACATCAGGGACCACACAGGACTTCCCAGCTGTGATCACAGTGCACACATACCAACCAAGAAACTTGTGTGATGTTGCTCTTGCTCTTTGGCTCTTGCTCCAAAGCTGGCACTGCCTTCCACCCAAATGTTATGAGACTGCTTCAGATCTCCCAGGCTGGGGCTTCCAGAGCCTCATGTGCTTGCTTTATCCTGCAGCAGGAAGCAGCCCCATAGCCCTACCCCACTGCACACACCACTACATTGCAATACACTGATAAATAAATGTATTGACATACAGCACAGATTTGCTGTTAGCAGACATCACAGCAACTTCCAGAGGACTTCTACATCTTTATTGTTATTTTAAAGGTGAGGACACTGAACCCAAAGGAATGATTTCTCCTGCCTGCAGTCAGTCAGCAGCAGAGGTGCAGCTAGGAACAGGGTCCAAACTCACATGACTGACAAGAGTTCTCAAAATGCTGTAGCTGCAGATAAAAATAGTCAGTAATATAATGCACAGTGATTCTCAGTGAGTTTGTATAAATCTCATGACACCTGTATGTTTAACAGGGCACAATCAGCTTAAATTTATGCTTCCAAGAGAAGACTACAAGGCTGAGTGTCCTATTTATATGCAGTGGTAGCCTCTGGATATATCAGTATAAAACCTGAAACAAATTAGCCTAGAGGCCATGAAGATGCTCAGAAGGCAGGAGCACCTTTACTATAAGGGGAGGCTGGGAGAGCTGGATTGTTCAGCCTGAAGAAGAGAAGGCTCTGGGGTAATTTTAGAGCCCCTTTCAGTACCTAAAGGGAGCTTCCAAAACAGATGGAGAGAGATTTTTCACAAGGGTATGGAGTAAAAGGACAATGACAAATGGCCTTAAGCTGA
The DNA here is from genome assembly GCF_031753505.1 of Anomalospiza imberbis. Lineage (NCBI taxonomy): Eukaryota > Metazoa > Chordata > Aves > Passeriformes > Viduidae > Anomalospiza > Anomalospiza imberbis. The sequence goes on along the minus strand of NC_089693.1, from coordinate 8,438,841 downwards.
AGAAAGGCAGGTTTAGATTAAACATGAGGAAGAAATTCCTCACTCAGAGGGTGGCAAGGCCCTGGCACAGGATGCCCAGAGAAGCTGTGGATGCCCCTTCCATGGAAGTGTTGGATGGAGCTCTGAGAAACTTGGTCTAGTGGAAGGAGTCCCTGCCCACGGCAGGGGGGGAGTGGGGAACGAGATGATCTTTAAGGTCCTTTCCAAGCAAAACTATTCCATGATTATAAATATAAACCATCAAAGCTCACTCTCCTCACTGGCCTAGCTTCTCAGGGGGATTACTTGAACCACTCTAAATATGTTAAGGTTTACATCATCTAATTGCAAAAGGCGTTGTATAAGCATTAGAGTCAAGTTATGACATTCCTACAATAGAATGAAGACTTGATCCAATCAACAGCAAAGTTAAAAAAATAAAAAATAAGTAATGCAATTGAAATGCACCTATTTTTAAATTTCTGTCTGTTCCCTACTTACCAACTGGAGACACTGACCCACAAGGGGGAAATTGAAAAGCTTTCTCACCCCCTCTTGTTTTTCAATAAGAAACCCCTCATGTTACACAGTTGTTTGCTTAATACAACTTGTTATTACAAAAGCTCAGAAGGCCAAAAGGTCCCTGCTGTGCCTGCCTTCATGTTTGACTAACCAGTCTGCATCATGTCATTCTCCACAGTGTTGGGCAAATATGCATCATTTTAATTAAATTAAAAAGGAAACTATGTGGGCTTTTGAGCCTTGCTATTCAGTTAATTTTCAGGGACTATCTGAAGGGATAGTGTTACAGATCACATGCAAGTCTCTTTGCTGATGGACCTGGAAAAACTGGACTAGAAACTGGAGCAAATAATTCAAAGCATATGTTGAAAGTTAAATCATAACACAAAAAAAACCTCAAAAAACCAACCCATAAAACACTTTAACCAAATGTATTTTGAACTCTCAAGAATGGTTACTGAAAGTATGAGGCACATTCAGAATATTAAGTAAAATAGCTTATTAAAGCCCATACAGATCTCTAGACGTAAGTACACAGCATCTATCTGTGATCTCTGCAGGTGTTTTCATTCCCAAAACAAGTACCTATGACAAAGTTCATGGCTCCATGATTTGGGCAGTTGGGGTAGCCCTTCTGTCACAAATATCAGATGTACCTGAAGGAAAGACTGAGCTGGAGAAAACTATCACAGTAACACCTGTACAAACAGCTCCTTAAAAGACAGTTGGACCTTCTAGAAAAAGGGATGGAAAACCCAGAAACTCCAAAGCACCATCAGCAGATACTCCCAGGACAGTACAGCTACCTAAAATAACACTGGAATACGTAATTTATTCTTTTACCATTCACAGCTGCACAATAAATCAAGACACAAACGTTGAAAGTAGCTTCTAAACTAACCTACTTGCTTCCCTTGGATGCTCAACAAGTAGCTTTGCTGAAAAGCCTTTCTGCCAAAAAAGCTTCCTCTCCTGGCATTCTATATTATTTGTACTTCATTATCAAACTCAAGTAACTGGGATTTATGCTTTGTTAGTAAATACTAGTATTGTCTGGTTCTGAAATCTGGCTGTGGTGGTACACCATGGAATAGTTCATTAGAGGAAATAATGACCACAAGATGACCTTGTAAGATACATTGCTGTGGACAGAATTAAATTTAAACACATGAAAAGGGAAAGAGAGGGAGAAGAAAAAGGCTCAAGGATGCTGTCTGGTTGTTTTTACAGGTTCCTTCTTTAGTTCAATTAAAATAAGGTGTGTGGGGCAAAACATCCATTATATGTTTTTTTAATTCTCTTTTTGAAGACTCCAGACACTTAAAAATCACATGCAAAAGTCTCCACACTACAAAAATAGAAAGAAGAATGTTTGAAGACATAAGTTCACATGCCAGGGACTGCAATAAAACAGACTAAACTAAAGAACACTGCCCGTGGGCCATGCTCCCACTCTGGTAGTGAGCTGCCCCACGGGAGGCTTTTCCCTCCACACAGCTCTGTGCAGGGCATCAGAGAGGAGCCAGGGGGACCTGTGATCTCAGCAAGCTGGTGGGAAGCCAGGGAAGGACCAAAGACCCAGAAGTGCTGTCTTGGCTGCCACAGAGCTGAGCCTCAGCTAAGGATGGAGAGGTGAAAGCAGCACGGGATAAACCAATTATGGGTGGAATATTCCTACACACGAGGCACCCCTCCTCCCCACGCCTCCCTAGGCTGCTACTACAGCTCATCACCAATAACAAAATATTTCAGTGCCTTGTACTGACTTCACTGAGACAACACAACAGACAAAGCTCCTGCTCCACGAGGCAGATGTTAAAGCTGCATTCTCCCAGCATCTGCTGCCATCAAAGCACTGAAGAACTTGAGAGGGCTGCAAGTTTGCCAGTGCCAAAACCCTCCGGGCACACTTGGACTGTTTTACTGCCAATGTATTAACCAAGGAAGTTGTTCAGGTATTTGTAAAACTCCAGTATTTTTGAAAGGGGGGAAAACCCCACTAACTCCATACAGCCCATCATGTTTAACAAAACAGAGGAGGCTGAACAAATATTGGACATTAAGGAAGTATCCACCACCCTTGAAACCCAGCAAGTGAAAGCGATCCAGTCCAACATCTGTGATAACAGACCCAAGAATGCAGCAGTTTCCAAGTGGGAAATTCAAGGTGAAGACTGAATAGAAACAGCAACCACAAAACCCACTTGCATGTGCATGTCCAAACACCTGAAAATTCACCCTAAAAGCATTCCCTAATGCTAATCAGGTGCAGTGAGTCTGTCTCAGGAGTACTAGGCTAAAGTTGTTTCCTTGTTTTGGTAAAACCATGTACTGACCTCTTTAAACCACCATTATAATTACCAAAGTAATTTTTAAAAAATGCTATTTATTATCACTGGTTTTTCTTCCACTACTATCCACCCTAATGGAATGTGTCAGCAGTGGAGAGACCACTGGGTCACTGTGTTTTTGTAAGAGTTGCTTTTGAACTGCTTTATACATAGTTGGCTTCTCCCAATATTTAGGGTTCCCCCCCGCCCCCCAGAAACAGTCCTAGAGACCAAATGATAACAAAATTCTCTTGGAATGTTTGAGAGATTAAATGTACCATACATTTAAAATATGATCATTTGAAAGTACCAATTTCTTGAGAGCAGACTGTTTTTTCTTATTTCTGTGTTACTGTCTAGTGTGTCAAAGGGCAGGAATGGCACTCTAGGATGCCCTACAGTCACAGGTTCCTTGTTTCCTGCACTAATTGATTTATTTGCAAACAGAATGGGGATGGAAGAAGCAGGACATTCATTTCCTCCATCCAGCACGTAAAAATCCTGCGGGCTGAACAGACTAAAGCTGAAAATCCACAAATTCCTATGCTTGGCACTGCCCAAGTTCTAAGGCCATCTCTGGCTGGCACTGTGACCACCCTGCTATGAGAACAAGCAGTCCACAAAAATATGGGTAGGTCTTTTTCTCTGGAACAACAGCACAGCAATGGGCTGGTGTGGATGGAAAGTCTCACATCTGAAACATCTTCCTCACTCTCAGCAATGCCAGTGGGACCACATAACTCTACTGAAAAACAGGTATCACATGATGATTTGGTAGTTGTCAACAACAAGGCAAATCTCTTTCCAGATTTCACACTTAAAAGACAAAAAGATGCCTTGCCAAAATGGGCTTTTTCTACAGTAAAAACAGACTGGAACCCGAAATATGCTGTTCACATCAGTCACTCATATACATTCTATACATAGCAGTATATTTCAAGAATTGTTCCTTCTTTTTCAGAGCAACCACAGTGTTGAAGTATCTATTTTCAGAAATCTCTGTTACCTTCCACTGCAGGTACCATAATCCTGACACAGCTGTCTCCAGCCTCCAACACTCCAAGGAATAAAGTGGGGGCTGTGTGGGTATGTGTGGGTGGGTGGAAAATCCCATAAAAAACTGAGTCAAGTCTTGGACAGTTCTGCAGAGACATAAAAGAATTCAGGACATATCATGTCTATGGAAACTTTCTCTCCTCCCCATCCCACCAGCTTCGCTGTGTGCTGTTTACTGGGTGCCTGCTTGTCTTCGCTCTACAGCTTGTGATGCTTCATGGACATTCAGTGAAAACCTCTGTTGTATCCTGGATAAAAACCACAAGTAGCTATTAACTCTCTATAAACAAAATATTATACAACTCATTCCCCACCTGCCCAGAGGCAACTGTCTTACTAAGTCAGTCACCCTGTACTACGATGTTAAAATCAAAAATGTTGGGATCTGGTTTTAATTCTCTGTTCTCTGACTTCCTAATCTGCTGGGCTGGGCACGTTTCAGAGACAGATGGTTCTTTAGGGTTCATGTACTTAAAAGAGCTCACAGACAGAAGTAAAAAAAAAAAAAATAAAGAAATCAACTGCTGTCAGCTGAAACAGCCCTTCACACGCAGAGTACCTTTCTGATGCATAAACCTCTGACAAATGTGCTCTTCAGAACCAAAGGCTACAGAACAAAGTCCCAAAGGAGCTCTACGACAGCTTCTTGTTTAGTCAACTGTCTCAGCAAAAATACGCTTCCCTGAAAAAAGGGGTTTTTTATTTCTTTTCATTTCTTTTTCCCAGGGAGTGTTAAGAGGTCTGAGTAGAAAAGTATCAATCTTTGACAAGTATCTTAATGTCTACAAAAGACAGAAAAAAGACAGACCTTCTGACAATATATTTTTGATATAGAACTTTTGGCACAAATACCTGCAATAGACATTTTTACCCCTTTTTTTTAATAAATAGGCTGATCCAATTTTAAAGTGGATGCGGAGAAACTAATACAGCAGTTTGCCAATAGAGAGCAGAACTCAACCCATACATTGTTTTGTTAATATATTGCTTTTCCATTAAACATGAGTTTTACTATTACTGATGATGACGTTTACGGCAGAACGGGATTGTATTTGCCAGGACTGTGTTTCTTGTCATGGCTCAACTCAGTCTTTGAATTTCTTTGGAGAATTTTATATGTGAAGCCAAAGAGGAGTCTCATCTAGCTCTTCTCTGTATCAGCTGGAATTCTAAATAATTCATGTAAAGTCAGAGTTCAAAACACATTTGCATTCACTTGGCTGGTTGTCAATTTGAGAACCATCCTCTTCCTTCTAAGAAAGATCAGGCAGAAATCAGAGCTGGAAAACAGACATGGCAGTATAAGGCAGCTCACAGCACAAAAAATCCTGTGCTGATTTTCAGGAAGATTATGCGTTGAGGAGATAAGTTATCCCTAATTTTCTCTTTCACATGGTTATTTATCCTCTGTTCAGTGCTGTGGAATGCCTTACTCTGCTTCTTCACTGGCGAAGTGCCTGGTCTCTGGCACTTCCCTCTCTCGAGCTGAACACTAGTTTTCTCATTTTTACAATTTGACTCTATCTACAACATCTGGATTTTGTGGCTGTGTCTACAAACTACTTGGTAACGGGTTTGCAGCTGGACAGAAAACTGCCTAAGCTGAAATCATCACTGCAAGACAACATCTTATTAGAAGGTTCTGCGAGACAGGTTCCCCAGTCCAAATCTATGCTTGCATAGCACGGAGTGATGCTTCCATAATATACATGAACCACAGAAAACTGTCACAATGCTCCTTTCTTCTCAAGAGATGCCTATCAGCTCAACTTTTGCTGTGGTCAGTCATCATTTCCATCATAAAGTTCTACTTTGTTGCACTTAAAAAATATGGCAATAAAAGATCTTGCCAAGACTAAACTTGGCATACAAGTTCTGTCCAGAAGTAACCTCAACTAATCTTTGTCAGCTAGCAAGTGAAGTGACTTAGTCATTTTTAAATCACTTGTAAATGAAAGCTGTAGAGGTTCTGGTTCTCATAATTTTCTTGCAGTCACTGCTCTGCACTTTCAGCACCCTTTAACTGTTCAGCTGGAACAGTTTGCAAGGACTCCTGGGGAACCCGACTGTCCTGAGGAGCCTTTGTGTCATGGGTGGGATGGCATGTGCTGCTCCTTGGCATATTTCGGGTTCCAGAGGCTGAGGCTGAAGGGAGATGTTATAGCTGATTTCTATGTGCTGTGCTGCCTGCATGAAGGCAACAAACCTGGGTGTTTCCCATGTGCACCACTGCAGATACTGGGTGCAGGAACAGGGATCTTACAGCCCTGACAAGCACATCCCAGACACATCATGGAATCACTGGGAATATTTCCAGGCAACCACACAGAGGTGTCTGTATTGATCACTCTTATTTCATGAACTGCTTATGGACAATTAGAGCTGTAGAAATGAGTCCTGTAAAGTGCTCTGAACACTGCATTTTAACCGAAGGACAGTCTACAACAATACTTACTTAGTCATTTTTTTTGAAAGCTAATGTAGCAGAGGAATTCTTCAGAAGTGGCTTTTCTCTACACTTAAATCTAAGTTCTGTCTGCTCCCTGTACCATTAGAGATATGTTGTCTGCAACTGAGAGGCTCTCACTTGCACTGGGGCTGAGCCTGCACCTGAACCCAACATCCCCCAAGTTCCACCAGTGCACCCTGAGCTCAAAGAGGTCCTTGCTAATGGATCCTCCTGTGGGATCTGATCTTCATCCATATTTGAAGTTTTATTTTGACATCTGCAGATTTTGAAGAACAAAGAGGGAAAATGAATTATCACTCTGAATATCTGCCCCATTCTGATTAATCATGCACATGACGCACATAAAGACTTCTTGGGAGCTCAGTTTTTTGCCATCATCACGGCTCAGCTGCTCTTTTCTAGATCATTTCTAACCATTCATACACTTCACAGTTCAGCTTTCATGTTGCTACAATGTGTTAGCAATTAATGCACAATAAACAAGCAGACAATTGTTCCATTTCCAGGGAATAAAATCTCCAAGGACACAAAATTAAATACAAATTATCCATCCTTCCCCATATCCTAAGATTTCAAGGAAGAGCAAGCAACTAACTCCCAAAACACATCACGTGGTTGAGGCCATGGTTGACAGACACTTTAATATGACATACATTTTACAGCTCCTGAAGTCCTGTCTCCTCCTAACTATTCACTTCCTGCTTCTCCTTGGTGTTAGTACTCAGAAGAGTTTGAGAAATCCCATCATCAGGTGGGCCAAACAGTTGTCTGTACCAAAACCAAGGGGCTTTAGCTTAGTTTAGCTTTCAGCAGGTCAACCCCTTGCTGTGACTCATATGTAAGTACCACAGAAGTGCCAAAGGAGGAGAGGGTGAAATGAGGTGAGGATTGCATAAGCTGTGTGACTGCCAAAGAAATGCTCATGTGAGCACAGCCCCAGTCCCAGCCTTATTCCTGGGGGCAGAAATGTGAGCGGGAGCCTGCTTCCTCCACTGGCTTGTTCTCTGTCCCTCCCCATTGGCAGTGGCAGCCTCCCAAGTTCTCAGGGTCTGCAGCAGCATCTCTGAGCTAGCAGGACTGCTAAGAGGTGCTGGGAAAATCCCAGCAATACCACACTAATGATCAGCACTTGTAACAAGACAATTACAACCAAAGGACACCACTCCGATCTGCTGCAGGGCAAGTGAAGTCAGTCCTCAGTCAAAGTCCTCAGACAAAATGCTGTCACTGCTTTCTCAGCTCAAGGGCTGAAGGGCGAGGTTATAGCACTGAGAAAATGGACCCTGAGAATATGAGGAAGAGAGCAAAATTAAAACTCATAACACACTTTCATTTCAAAATCTTTTCCCTAAGCAGATCCTGTGCTCAACAGCCAGACGTTACTACAAGATGAGGATGTTCCTACTGCCTAAAGCAAACTTCACTCTGAGCAAAAAAACATTCCAGATGCAGCTGACTGGCTTGTGGTTTCCATCACTTTCAAGCTCTACATTGCCTTTTGTCCTGCATGAAACATGCCTTTGGAAAGCCAAGGAAGACTTGGTTCAATAAACACCAAATTAGAGGAAATGCATTTGCCTCCTTGACATCTTTTAAAATGTCACTAAAACACATTATTTCAGGTCACTGCAAGATTTCTTTCAGTACTTGTTACAAAGCTGCTGCTCTCAGTATGGCCTGTGTTACAGCAAGGGAAGTGCAACTGGCTGAATGGACTCTAGAATCTCCTTTCTCCTAGAAGGTATCTCAAAGGAGCAAGAGTGATGGTGCTAAAGTCCTGCTGCCCGCTGCTTATAAACAAATTGAGGCTGGACTGACAGTCCTTATAGAAGACTGCTTCTCTTATTTAACAGTACCTTGTGGAGTGGAGGAAATACAAGTTTAAAATAATAAATCTAAAACTTTCTGGTTATCTATATGTTCCAAAACCTGACAGAACTACTTGTATACAAAATTACTGTACTTTACCAGCCACACCTTTAAAACAAAAGTATTCAAAAAGCTGAGCAGGCAACCCTGCTTTCCTCATGCTGGGAAAATGTTCAGCTGTCCATGTACACCAGATTTACAGGCCTTCTGTGTCAATCTGACAACTCCAAAAGATTCAGGCAGGGAAAAGATTTAGCTCTATAAATACTATTGAACTTCTCTTTCCACTGGCTACAGATCAATTCAGTGCAGAAGAAAAGCCCATAGATAAGGCTGGAAAAAATACAGAGTTGGGTTTTCACAAGTGCTCTGCATTTGTCTAGTCCAGCTCCAGTTTGAGCAGGTTAAGTCCCATAACTGAGCACTTTTGGAAGTCAAAACATGACTGTTCACTAAGGCTCTGGAGTAATTGCTTCTTGGACAAGATGGTATGTATGTTAAAATGTATTAGAGGCTGCAAAATAAAAAGAGAGGTTGTGCTCTTTTGCAAGTCTCGTGGTATGAAACTCAGCTGGTTTTGCCCTGCACAGGTTCCCCTAACTGTTCACTTGGTTTCTATCCATCTGGAGTTTCACCACAGAATTTTGCTTTGAGTTTCCCATTTGAATACATGAAAGCTCTGCCAAAACCACATCACATTCAAACCACAGGAAATCATGAATTTGGCACTGTTTTGACATAGAAGCTGTAAACAGTGTGCAGGTTCACTCAAAACTGGATCACTGTCCTTTGAGTTATGAAACACAACAAAACTTCCAGCAAACCAGATCAGAAATCTTAACTACTAAAGCAAAGAGAAATTATGTGACTTCTGCTAGGATCAGGGGATTTTTTAATATTATCCCCTACATTTTTTCCTTCAGCTAGAAACATAATATGTGAAGAATAAAAAGAAAAGTTAAGTTTCCTCCTTTCCAAGTTTGAGTTACAACAGGATTTAGCTAATTCTCACAGCTCTAACATATACATATCCTATTAAAGACAAGGTAGTTTCCTATTGGCAGCTTTGAGCATGAATAACTAAAAGTCAGAGTTGTAGATATGAATATGGTTTAGTTTTATGTGCAATATGATAGGTAATCAACTTGCAGGTAACTTACACGACTGCACAGGAGCTTCATGATTAAAACCCAGTATATTTTCAGTTGCCAAACACTGAAATTTTTACCCTCAAGATTCCAATTAGCAAACCACAAGGAACTTGTATGAAAACAGAAAAGTCTAAAGTATGATTTTTGACTTCAAATTAAACACTGCCCTAAAGAAACACATACTTGTAAAGAAGTCACAAGTTCATTGAGGATGAAATGAAAACAATCTAGATTCCAGACCATGCCTAAGAACAATCCAGATTCCAAACCAGAGTCTGAATGCAGAGCTACATGAAAGTGGTTTGACTGAAGTCAGTGAATAGGAAGCAAAATGCAGTCACTCAAAAGAAGATTTATATTACTGTACTGCCTGCAAGAAAACATACTTTTTATCTAGCCAAGTTTTGCTTTAACCAGATTTTTACACCTGGCACTGTGAATGTCAGGAAAAGCTCTCCAGGGATCCTGAACACACAGAAGCATACATCAGCCATATCTGACCTGTCATGGAGTTTTCAGATGTACACAGTTGCTCTCGCAGCTTTTCCACATCGTCTGGATGAACCTGCTCGTACAAAGTGCTGCCAAACCATTCCGACTGAGGCTGGTTCAGCACAGGAGTCACAGAGTCTGACACGTAGATCACTCTTCCCGTCTCAGCTGCAACTACAAACAGGAACCCGTCTGCAGCCTCCAGGATAAGGTGTTTCAGTTCCTTCCAAAGAAAGGATTTGATTAGAATGCCAGCGAGGAAAGGGAATTAAATATAATGTCTGTCACTGTCAGAGAATATTGTTTTCTTGTGATCTTAGTAGCTGATCAAAACTGAGACAGAAATTTTCACTGATGTAACAATACAATCAAACTTGCAGCAAGGCATAAATTGCCCATCTCAATAACAAACAACATTTCATTTTCTGTTATTGCCTTTCATCTGGTGATCTCCATGCACTTAAGGAAAATAAACAACTAATACTCACTGTATAATCTGTGATAGGCATCTAACATTAAAAAATAAAAAGATATTTCAGAGTACAAACAGAGGAAATGAACAGCTCTAACTCATGGCAAACTCATCCCTTAATTAAAAGCTCTGAATAATTTAATTGGAAAGAAAGCAATAAGACTTTCTAGTTTGATTCTCCGTGGCCCTGCTCAGGATGAGCTCTGTTTGTAAATTAAACAGTCAGCGGACAAAAGGCAGAAAGTGTAATGGGATTGAGGAAAGAATCTCCAGCCTCTTCTTCCATTAGGGGCCCTAAGCCACTACACAAGAAGGCTCTATTGCTTTTTGACTTCTTTTTCCAGCTGGTGAGTATGAAGCCTCAGCATCACCCAGAAATACTCCCTCTTTCCTTAAGAGAGCTTGAAAACCTCTCATGGCAAAGGATGATAACCACCACTCCAGTTCCTGGAAAAGCAGCTTGAACAGCCTTTGGTGGCTCCAGTGACCACCAGAGCTTGATAAGATACTGCACCTGGAACTCAAACACAGAGCTCTGGACAAGCCGAGTCCCATTCCAGGTGGGACAGCTCAGCAGGGCTAGTGTCTGAGTGGTAGATATTAGCTGATAAGGTGAGGATAAAAATCTGGTGAACTACTAAGAAATGGGTAACTCATCTCAAGAAACTCAACCTGTAAACTTCTGCTTTGTTTTAGAGAAAGCACATTGATCCTGAACTACTGACTAAACAAAAAACCTCACAGCACAGCTAGTCACACTATACTGAGGATAGTGTAATCAGTTTTGCACATTATTAAAAAAAGATTAAAGCAAACTCTGTATTTCTGCAAGGTTTAAAAAACGAAAAAATTGCAATGAGAAGTGACTAGGGTGTGCCACCAGCAGAATGGCACAGTCCCTCCAGAAACACACTCCAGGAGAGCTGGAATAAGTAGTTGTGAGCACTGAGGGGTCAGCAGCAGCTGCTGTTTATCTAAGAGAAAGAAGTATAGCCTCCAGCCGTAACTTCCATGTGTAAGTGCTTAAATCACTTCAGACCACAAAAATGAACACTACACCCATAGGACTTCAAAAACAATGGAGGTGGTAGGAATTTTCAATGTGCTCAGTAAATAGAGTTTTCCTTCAAGCACTGGGTGCATCTTCCTTCTTCCATCAAAAATGTAACCAAGAAGTACCTCAGCCAGTACAGATGGGATTCATCCCTGCCCAGTTCAGCTGCTGGGAACTCCAGCATCAAGACTAAATGATGTTTTTAACCTTCCTCTAATCCCCAGAGAAAGAGGCAGGTCTTTCCAGACTAATTTTTTACTTATTTTAGAGAATCTCTGCTATGATGGGAAGAATCCAGATCTGGAGGTGAAAATTCCTTTCTTTGAGGCAGTGAGTGACTTGTTTTTCAGATGGATGGATCTCAATGGTAAGAATGCCAATTTGCTTCTCCAAAAAGAAGGATCTGTCACAGTGTTAAGATCATGTCCAAACCGTTACAAAAACTGTCTGTATTCACACCTTGGATATGTAACTGGTACCAGCTGCTACACGACAGTGAAGGATCAAGCTGAGGCTCTACTCCTCTCAGCATTTCCTCACACCTTTTAAGACCAAAAACCCAGGGATAACCAACATTTTTGTAAATTCTACCTGTTCTGTAAGAAAGGAAGGCTTGTAAGCTCCATCAGTAGATTTGTTTCCAGTGCCCCTCATGGATTTCATGTGGGAAACAGCCATGCGAAGAATGGTCAGCTTGTCGGGCTTACGAGCCAGGGCGCTGCACGTGGGCACCATGTCCGACAGCTCGGTGATGTACTGGGTCATCTTATTTCTCCTGCGCCTCTCAATCTCACTGTGATTCTCCCTGAGCATTTAAAGAAACACCAAAGCAACAGGAAAGAGATGTGAGCAGTGTAAGAATCTGAATTGGAGGTAATGAATCATAATGCTTCGCACTTGTTTTGCTGTTTGCACCCCAGGAGAGCAAAGTGCTTTACAAAGCCAACCGCTGTTATCCCTCCGTTTACAGACAGAAAATCCAGGCCACAGACAGATAAATATGATTTGCCCATAGCTGTGAAAAGAACCTGTATTTCTATTTATTGGCTTGTGGCCTTAATCTCTTAACCAGTTTAATCTCCTTTGGTTTAAGGTCCAAAATGAAGTAGAAATATGTGAGGCGCTAACATCTGCCAACTCCAGTCAAACTCCCAGATTTGCTGTGATGCATCTCTCAGCTTTTCATAAAAGGTGTCCTTTAGAGGAAACCTCTCACTAACAACTGGATCAGCAGGAAACATCAGCACTGACTTATGAAAAAAATCCCTCTCAGTGACAACACAGATCCCAAACAATGCTGTCTGGAACACCCCACATCCCTGCAGGGAGTCACTACATGCTTGCAGGATCAGACTGCAGCACTGGGATCATATATGAGATAACAGTACATACCAAAAAAAAATCCCAATAAATAAATAAGTATGAAAGACAGCAAGTAAACATCCAGCTTGTCAGACATAGACTGGAATTTATGTTCAGGGACAATCTAGCACAGCAGGGAAGCAACAATGACAGTACTTGATGCTGCCCCAAGTTGGGCTAGGCTGCAATGTTCTCATCCTTTAGAGGAATCATATGGCTGAGGTGGTGAATCAAATTTGAGAAATCCCAAAATGGACACCACCAGACTCTTTCAGAAATAAACATCTCAGAGTTCAGTTTTCCCATTCTGGAAATCACCATTGCTTGGTCAGCATTAAGGAATCACATCAATATATACATCTGAAATGGTCCAAATGGACCTAGAAGGCTTCAGTGCCCAGCACTTATTCTTCTCATACTGTACCTGTCAGGTGGCAGCTAAATACAAGTACACGACAGGTAGATGATGCTTCAGTTGTCAAAGCAGCATCTTCCACTGATTTCAATGAGCTGTGCATGGCATTGTCTTGTGGGATCGCTGGCTGATCCAACAAGATGTGAGAGGTGATCGCTTGGAGAGTCCACCAGCATTGACTGATGTGATAACACAACATTAAAAGAAACTGCAACATTCTTTGGAGCTGACTGCTATGAAGACTGACCATGAAAGCAGAAGCTAGGCTTGGCACACATTTTGGACACTTTTAGGAATTAAGCCTTTTCTTGAAATGCAGGAAAGAATTGTAAGCTGCTTCCTGAAATAGAGGAATGCAAGGGCTTGCCCTGCTTTGGGTATCCTGCCCCTGCACATACAGGTGTTACATGCACGAGGCACAGTCTGCAGAAACAACACTTGTTAGGGCTACATGCAGTTATTATTCCTGTGCTTACTGTGTGATATGCAGAAAATCCAGCTGTGAGAGCCCATGGCTGCTCAGTAAATTACAGCCAAGCCTTGCCTGAGGTCACTGTCCAGGACACTGTAACAGTGAACCTTTCATTTCACCTGGCTGAGGAACAGCCCTCGTGTGGGTCTGCACAGATGTAGGAGGGAACAGGGGGAGTTGGATCATACACACAGCTGGTGTGACAGTGCACATGTACACAGAGCACACATGTGTACATGCCAGCTGGGACATGCAGATAAATATGGACACGGGGAAGATAAAAGCATTTTTACATGATGAAAGCTTGCTCTAAGTTCAGCATTTTCAGAGAAGCGGTGGTTAAGAAAAAGAGAGAGAGAGACAAAGAACAGACAGATTCAACATACATTTCACACTTGTAAGTACACAATACATTGTCTACCACTGAAGCATTTTAGTACTTCTGGACATTGAAAACAACCCTTATAGTAACAAAGAGACTGTAAAACTTCCTGAGAGAAAAGGGGTATCCGAATAGTCCATTTCATTTATGATCTTAAAAGCTAGAAAGTAATAGCATGTTAATCTACTGGCTGTGGAAATGTTCAAGCAGACAACACCCCAGAAGTTTCCTGAAACTAGTTCAAATTTAAATCTTTAAAAGAAAAAGAAGGGCTGTGTTCCTCTTTCAAAGTATGTGTCCTAGGAACCCTGGCATTCACAAACTTGTACAGAATGATGTCCTAATTCTGTCATTTTTAACGCTGTTTTTATATGGAAATTACAAAGGGACATTAAATTTTGGGATACAGGGGAGCTGATCCAAAACCACTAAGGGTTTGTATTTCTGAATTCAAGTAGTTTCGGAACAGCCAAAAGATCAGTATGAACAGCATTATATAAAAGAAAGATGGGGGCAAACCATATTTGACTTCCCTTTTTCCTACCTTTCCCTTCTGTGTCAGCAGTACTTTGATCATCATCCCACCTAACTCAAAATAACCATCTCTCCAAACTAAGGCACACGTACTGAGATTTTATGGACACGAACATCCCCCTCTTTTCTCTCAGCAGAAGAGCTCTACAGGACACGCCTACCTTGCAAACTTTTCCTTATCACCAGTGATTTGATCACCATCATACCTAGAAATAAAAGATAGTACATCAATCAACAAGGGTTATGCACTGCATGATGGCCAACACACAGCAGAAAGCAAAAAAATTCACAATGACAAACCATTACAAATAACAGCAAGAAAAACAAGGGAATGAGAATGATACAGCAAAGAAAACACAGAGCCTGATCCAAGCCATGCCAATCCAGAAACTTCATTTGTATATTTACAAAAAGAGAAGACACATTTCAGTGGATTTAAGCAAACACTTTGACATACACCGATTTCTTGGGAAACTTAACAAGCAGCACCAGTACAGAAAACACCAGTGAGCTTTTA
The DNA here is from genome assembly GCF_031753505.1 of Anomalospiza imberbis. NCBI lineage: Eukaryota > Metazoa > Chordata > Aves > Passeriformes > Viduidae > Anomalospiza > Anomalospiza imberbis. The sequence continues at coordinate 8,423,764 of NC_089693.1, read as the reverse complement.
TCCACAGCAGGGCATGAAATATTCATTGCTGTGCTGGAAGTGAACGGGCTGTATCTGTTCCAGCTTGCAACCACAGCTCCCTCCATTCAGCAGAGGGCACTGATGGTCCACAGATAACACGGAGGGCAGAGACACGGCTGAAGGGCGATGCCTTATGTAAGGGAGCCTTCAGGAAAAAGCTCTGAAGGTACAGACACTGCACTGATTGTCGTGGAGGCTGGCAAAAGGCAGGCAGGCAGGTGAAACTGCTGGGTAAATAGAAGTGAAATTTAAACTGGCTTAATTTCCTAGAAGTAAACAGGTACCTCATTCCTGCTCAAATCAACAGAAGCTGGATGCCCAGCCAGGGATGTGTGGTGTTTGAGCAGCACCTTTGTGGAGGAAATCCCACCAATGGGAATTTTGTCCTGTGGGACTAAAGCTTCATTATTTCTGAAGCATTGTCCCAACAGGCAGCAATGTGACATTTCAGTAAAAAATGACATGCTGCTCCTCTTTCTCTTTCCTAAAAAATGCACGAATCATTTTAAATTGGATTTTGGTAGCATAGTTATTGAAAGATTCATTTGTTTGAAATGAAACTGCTAGTTCCAAAACACAAAATGTATGTTTTGGAAAACACAAAAATAAGGTAATAGCTTTTCTAGAAGTGAAGACTACAACTGCTCAAGAACAGTTAAATGAGATTTTGTACCAAAATGTAAAATTTTGTACACCTTTCCAGAATGATGTAATTTATTACAACAGACAGTCTATGAATGTCCCATGTATTAGCAAAGATGTAATACAGCCTAAATAAGCATGTTTTTCCACTTCTAACAAATCAATAATGAACTTTTTCTGTTTTTCTGTCTGAAATGAATTAAAACTAATTTTAAGGAATTCACCTATGCAAGTTCCTCATTCAAACAGTGAAGACAAAGCTTAAGCAAGCCTTGAGCTGTACTTCTTTGTGTTCAACACCAGCACCCTCAGAACATTCAAGTGACAATGCCACTTTATTCCCCTTGACTCTGCCTGGAGAACAGACTGAGACTGAGTAATTTTCAGAAAAAAAAAAAAAACAATTCAATGAGGAGCGGGCACGTTACAGGGGAAGCACATGCACAGGCTCTGTGTGAGATGAGGGGTCATGCAGGGATACCTGAGCTGAGCTGGAAGCCCTGAGGACCAGAGTGTGTCACCTGCCATGGAGCACTGTGCTAGGACCACTACTCCTGTGCCCCCACCAGCCTGGGGCTTGGCTACTCATCCTTCTCTGCTTGACTGGGCTGAGGATGTTATTGCCTCCAACTACTGGGTTTTTTTCCCTTCCAGTCTCCCAGCTGACCTCTGCACACATGCTCCTTCAGACACTTCAGACAAAGCCAGCTGGGTTAGCTTCAACATTTAAACAGCAGCTCTTTGATAACTAAATAATTTTGACCGAAACAAGCTAAGGAATAAGTCATGTGAGCAATCTGGAGAAGGGAACAACTAGAAGACGATGTCTGAACGTAGCCCTGGGTGTCTCTGCATGGTTTTTCTGTACTCTCTAAAACCAGAACAATCTGGGGTCTATACAGCATTTAAGACTTAAATATCAGATTTTGAACTGACACCTAAAATCAACTGAGTCTAATCACAGCATACTTCTCTATTAAAAGCGATGGAATTATTGGCTCAACCCAAATTTTGAAAGCCAAAACCAGAATGGGGAAGGACCAACACATATGTATCAGGGTGCCCAGAAACCCTGATGCTTGTGCAGGCACAAATCAGCTCCCATTCCTCACATATCTTGCTCCCTTAACATGTGTGTTCTAGGACTAGGCCCTCAAATGACCAGGGACTGGTTCTGTAAACGAAATCAACCAAACAGGAGTGCTGCTGGTCTTGTCCAGTAAATTATGATATGGTGCCACAGTGTATCTTCAGCACACTTCACTTTCTGACTGGAATAACCCTGTTAAACCCTACAGTGACAGCTGTGCTTCAACATAGCTGCTGCTACAGAGCTGCAATTACAATGTGGATAATCAGCAGTTACCCACAGCCCTCAAAGTATCTACACCCCTCACTGCAGCTGCTTGGTTTCTAATGAAAAAATGCAAACAGTGTGACCAGAAAAAATAAAGGAAAAATGAAAAAAATGGCAATGAGGCTTTACTGTTTATTTCTAGCTTTGAATATTCCATGTTAATTAACATTTTTGTCAATTTTTACTATTCAGCTACACCTAATGGTACATAATGTAAAGCTCATTAAATAAAATCCACCTCTAGGATCTGCTAAATTGTCTTAACAAGCAATTAACATCTGAAATAAATTAGAAATTAAATTTTATTTTCAGTGGCCGAAAGACAACTTCAGCAATGTCAAATAACTTAAGTCCATCTACAGCAGTTGAAATACTAAGCTAAAAATCACAAGTTTTCTCATTTGATATAGCTGCAGAGTGAAATTGTGACACACACACTGTCAGCTTTATAAGCCAATAACTACATTAGGCAGGTTTCTGACAGAATGCCTAATTTTCAGAGGGAGCTGATAAAAAGAGTATCTGATATTTGGGCTGAGTTGCTGGCAAGTTCTTCACCCGTATTTATATTGATTTTCAAACACCAGTAATGAGACAGCTGTCTTTCCCCACTGAAAGAAGTCAGTGATTTGGCCAACTCTTGTAAATGCTCACCTTGAAAATTTGCTGGGCCCCTCCCCATCTTCATCATCAAAGTCCATTCTGTAAAAGCAAGATTTCCAAATCAGCAATCAAGGCGTTGGCAAGGGTGGCATGAACATTCAAGGCAGCTGCTCTCAGTGTTGTTAGATTTGTGTTTTGCCTAGAGGTGTTAACGACGGAGGATTCCAGTCTCACTCATCTCCTCCAGACCTAGGAGCAGCTCATCAGCTGATTTATGTCCCAGACCTTCTCAAGGCTGTGGAAGAGCCGAGTTCTTCCTTGGGCCAAATCCCAGCCTGCCAGTTTGGCTCCTCCAGGGAGCCACAAACAGCAGGAACCTCTTTGTTCACTTCTTACACAGACAGACTAGGAAGATTATCTTCCTAATTTAGACATCTAAATTAGATTCTGATTAGGCAGTGTGATTGCATCATAGATGTTATCACTACGAAGTTATACAGTAGTATAATTTACAAAGCATTTTAGACATTTTTGTACCTCTAAACAGAGGTGGATAAACATTTATATGCCCAAATATAAGGATGTAACTCTGCCATTAAAGTAAACAGTCAAGCTGATATAAAATATCATATACAATTATTGTATTAGTGTATTTATTTTAATAAAAATACATTAGTATGATATACAGACCTTGATCAATCACTTTTAATTTATGTAGGTATGAAATTATAGTTCTGTTTTGCAAACATTTTCTCAGATTTCTTCAACACTCTAAGCTTTCAGTGTAGAAAAACTTCATACCGCTACAGATTCCATGTCTCTAACACTGTTCATATTAACAGGTATAAGTCCTATTAAGGGAAATAACCCTTCAAAGTGACAATGATATTTATTTCAGTATTAATTTGTCATTCCTACCAATGACAAACTGAGATTTGTATGTCCAGAGTGTGGGAACAAAGATGCAAAACCAGTCTCTAAACCTACATCAGCATAGAGAAGTAGAAGTGCCAGTCAGGCACTACCTTCCTAAATTCTTCTAAATTCTTCCTTCTTAAATTCTGACAACCAAGACAGACTGGCCCATAAAAGAAGTGTCTGAGTCACAGCAACCTCCGTACAAATGGAATGAGGGCAGCAAGTCAGCACAGGAACTGGACATGGCTCTAGAAAAGTTACAATAATATTTTCCAGATGGTAACAGTGATTATTCATTTCTGGAGGAAGCAAAGAGAAAACCATTTTCCCCAAAGAGCTTTAAGAAAAGCTGTGCATTTAACTTGCTCAGCTTTGATGCAATCGCCGTTTTCACTATAAATTACATCTTTGCTCACCTAATTACCACCAAATCCGCTTCCAAGGTCCTCGTGCAGAACACCACCGACCCCCAGTGGCCACTGGCCTCACCTCTGCCACAGGGCTGCAGCTAAGGCAGGACCCAGCTGCTGCTGCCACCCCAAATGTGGCCCTCAGGGCTGCCACCAGCAGCCTGAATCCCCCTTGATTCACTTGCAGCACTCCCAGAAATCCAACATTTACACATATGGTACAGCCCAGGGTCTCCTCTCACCTACCTGCTTCTTCCCCATATGCAATAATGTGACATTCCAGAAAAACCTTCCCATTTATATGAATTGGAATATTTCTACCTGCACTGAAAATGGAGAAATCAATGTTACGGAGAGCTGTTTGTTTACAGGTGGAGGGCAGCACTTCGATGGCTCCACCTGAAGCCTCTCACAAAAGCATCACATCAGGCACACCCTTACTTGGTTTCCCTGGCAGCTGAAACACATCTGAGAGAAACACAGATTCAAACTGGGGGGAAAGGGCTGCAGAAAAAATTATACACCTGTGGGGGAAAGCCTTTTCTTCAGGGACTTTATGAGACTCTGCTTTAATCTGGGACAGATTAATTTTGTTACTCTTTTCCTTCCTCTCCAGTACACTGAGATCACATGCCTTGGTGGATATGATTCTATGATTTATTTAGCTTCCAGCCAAATACTCCAGCTGAGTGCTAAGGGATGGGTTTTCCCCAAAATCAAATATTAGCTGTTCTGCATTCAATCTAGTTTATTATTACTGGAATACAATGCAGAAAATTAGAGATGATAACAGTTTAAGGCTTGATCCTGCTGCCTGCACTGTATCACCACCTCTGAGGGAGTGAGGGTGACTAACACACCTATTTATTTCGATGGATATCAGCTTCTTCCTTAAGGAGATTCTTGATGGGTTAATGTCCTCAGGTAACACCTCTCACATTTACAGTGGGCTCATCACAGCAGAATCTGAATGCATAGGGTATAACATCAGTCTGCACCAGACTAAGTCTTTAAATCTTTAAATAATGCCTTTGCTTTGTTAAACTACCCAAACTCCTTTATTTCATACAGAAATTGACCATAAATTTAATTTAAAATATCAATACTTTAAAAAAATGCAACAGCAAATGTATCTCTGTTCCATCTTTGTTAATAACACATTTCCTAATTTCACTGTGCAAAATGAAAAACCCTTTGAAACATTAAAAAGAAACTCCCTTAGATATAAAGTCATTGATTCCACTGTCCTGCCTGATCCATTGTGTCTGCTTTACAGCAAGCCAGAAGGAAAGGCAGTGAATCAGTTGTAACCTTTAGTAGAACACAGCAGAACACGTAAAAATAATATTCCATCAACCTCCTCATACCCTGACAGATAAGATCTTCTGTTTAGATAGAATATACTGCACATTAGCAAAACAGTAGAAGCAGCCTCCCAGAAGACAAATGACATCATTTCAGAAGATTCAGAAAGACTATCTTTTATCTTAATTTAAAATTCCCATTAAAAAAAGGCTTTAAAAAAGAGCTGCACTATGCTCTTTTGTTTTGAAGAGACAGCATAAATCTTGTTTTCCTCTTTCATACTGTTGACATCAATCCTGAAAAGGCCTGATGCATGAGGTACTTATTAAAATGTATTTTCCTTAGAAGATGTGTGGCTACCATAAATACAGTAATAAAAATACTTTTAAAAATTAATTATTCTCAATTAGAAACATTTTCATTAAAAAAAAACAACAAACCAAAATGCCTCCAACAAGGTGTACCTGCACATATTAAAGCATTGACATATGAGAGGATTTCAACACTGCAACAAAATTATTATGTTAAATTCCCAAGAAATGTCAAAAGATGCTTGCCATGATTACACAGTGTAGGAGGAGGGCAGGCAGGAATGGCCAGGAGCAAATGCAGCTGAGAAGCAGATGGGGATCGGTATTACAGCCTTTTATTGAGCACACTATTGAGGGGTGGAATGGTGGAGTGAGGTGTCTTTTTCCCAGATTTTGGCAGTTCTGGTTCAGAGAAAAGGCAAGACTACACCATGAACCAAAACAAAACCAATGCAACTGAAACCAGCTCATCCAAAAAACCCCAACCCTCCCTGCCCAAGTACAGACAGCTCAGGAAGGTGAAAAAAGCCCCTTATCCTCTAATACAGTGTCTGCATTAAAGCCTGCATTAAAACCACATAAAATAAAGAACTGAGGGTGCATTAATCCAAGGTAGTCATTGACCACTGCAGTGCATTACCTTATGCTGTCACTTTTTTCTATGAAGTAGTTGGTATAATTTATAGAAAGGAAAAATATTTTTCCAAGCTATCAAAGAAGCCAAATGCCGACACGGCAGAAACACCTTCTGGACAGCCACTGAGTTTAAACTGATCTATATTCAAGTCCACACAGCAATTATTCTGCCAGCTTGCCTCAGCAATTATGAAAAAAGAAACAATTTTCAGAGATAACCAAAACTGGGAAAGCTGGCTGGGTATGCTAGCTCCACTCCTTTATGTTTGACACAGAACACTCCTAAAATGCCCAAGGATTGAGGTGTACGAAGATGTATCACCAGAACAGCAGTGAAAGGACCAAGTGTTAGCTGCAACTTTGTTCAAAGAGAAGCTCACAGGAATTAGACACAGCAGGCATTCTTTCCCTCAAGGTCTGAATAGACACAGAGCGAACATTAAAAAAAAAAAAAAGAAAAAAAGTAGTCTCAGCTCAGGCTTGGAGAAAGGCAATTAATTCAGAGCTAAAGTGCACAGATGAAATACCACGATCCAGGTATAAAAGTGAATCTATACTAATTTACTCAATTAACATGTTAAAAACATTTAAAATAATTTGATTTAATGTTCCTCCCACCCTCCCTTCCCTTCACCTTCTTACAAATAAATGACAATACTTGAAATGCAACAGTTAAAGCATTTCAATTAATATCAAGTCAGTATTTAATATCACAGTCAGCAGCATCAAACCTTGGCAACGGTAAATTGCAAACTGATATTCAGAGCTGACATGGTCTATGATCAAAAAAGAGATCAAATATCCTACAACTCAAGTACAAAACCTTATCTATGTTAGGTAGCAATGAAAAGATGTTAATGCTTTGTCTTTTCTTTTGAGTGCAAGTTTAAAAAGGTTTTCTCGCAGCAGCTTGAAAATAAAGTGTGATGCCTGTCAAAGACAGATTTTAGGAGTTTCTCAAACCAATTTCATACAGTTAGCTCAGCAGAAGAAAGGCACTCAGTGGGGGGAGATATTCAAACTGTTCTGTCCAAAGGAACACCCCTCAGAACAACCATCCAGAGGGTTCACAGCACACCAACCTCGCTCCGCATTCGAGGCAAGGTCAACCTTCTCCCTTGTTAATTCACTCCAAGACTGAGACTCCAGCATTGTTATTGGAGCAGACACACAAAGCTGGACACGTACCTTGGTGAACAATCCCTAGAGCAGCTCTTGCCAGGAATAATGTCCTCCTTAGCTGTTCGCCAGTGAAGATTTCACTCACTGCTGATGCTGTTAAGCCCCACCACCGCCTGATTTAGGACTAAATATAAGACTAATCAATCTCTTTTGAGGAGACTCTCAGATCAGTTATCTCTGAGAAAGCATCATCCAAAGACCATTACTATTTGTGATCAACCTTTGATAAAAACAGGAGGGAGTTGTTAACACTAGAGAGTAGTTTTCTGCTCTTCCCAAGCTCTCGCTACACTTTTCTTCTAACACAGAGAATTAATATGAGTTGCCACAGAGCAATCTGATGTGGGCAACTACCCCTACACCACATCAGCCTCTGACACTACACAAAATAAATTTTCTTCTTTAGCAGAGCCCTCAAGCTTGTATAAGAGCTGAATTTGATTCAGGCCCTCCTCCCAGAAGACTGTGCTGCTTCCAGTGAGACCTATAATATCATGGTCCACAATCTCTGAAGAGTGAGCTCTCATGATATTTCTGTACCTGGAACTATAAAGAAAACATCTTTAATAGGCCTCTCTTTAAGAGATTCCAAGTGTAACCTTCAGATGAAATTGAGTAAGTCTGCATTTGCAATCTTGCTACCTTTTTTCACTTGTAAATCACTGTGAGATTAAATAGATATAGGCATTAGGCATTCATTATATCTACAAAAGCCACAGGATCCAAACTCCTTTCTGGATGCTTTGCCAAACCTGAAAATCTTTTGAAACAAGCAAAACAACAAGCCATATGCTTATCAGCAAGTTTGATCTTGCAGGAAGAACAGATGCATTGAAGAGAAAAACACAACATCAGTGACTAATGTTAAAATGCAGTTTACGTAAATATAACATTACATAATAAACACACACATATATACAGGTGCATTTTGAGTTTTCCAAGACAAGTAATTTCCAATTTCAGACCTGAAAAAAAACCCCAAAAGAGATGGCTTACCCAGAGCGACGCTTTCCTCCTCTGGAAGGCATGGATCCTGCCATCCTCACTTGTCCACTCGCCATCGGAGCCACTGGCAAGGCCACGGAGCCAGGAATGTCTGATGCCATTTCTGTAAGGCAGAGGTAGGGGAAGAGGTGGGGGAAATCCCTTAATCCATTACCTTCAACGAGAAACCTCTGCTGATAACATTAGAGACAGGCCCTTCCCAAAACAAACAGAGAAAGCTTTCTTTTTTATTTCTAAGGAAAAGTAAAGCCCTCCTACTAAAACCCAGCAGATTCACAGATCCTTTAGAAAAAGCCCACCTAGATCAACAGACATTACAGTGCCTGGGAGACAGAGAGAATTGCAGGCAGGTATCTCTGTCATTCCACTGCCCTAATGGTTCTCATTTGAAGTCTCAAAGAGGCTGTTAGATGAAGGCCAATAACCTTCTACAACAGTTAAAGTGCTTGTACAGAAATGCAGAGTTGAATCCCCAAGGCAAACAAAGCTGTGGATCATGGTACCAGGGTACCAAGAAAAATAAAAGTTCAAAAACTCAGTTTGGGAGAGAGACCAAGAGTTGAGAGCAGAGATGAATTATCAGGTGATACTGGTTTTTATTATTTATATTCTGGAGGCATTCAGAGGGCCAGACTGAACTCGGAAGAGCTCAAAGGCTTCCTGCATTTCTGTCTGGTGTCTTGCAGAGCAGAACTGAGCCCAAAATCCAGGCTGATATTTATCCCTCTGCCAGGGCTCGAGGTTTAGCCACAGGTTTAATCAAACCTCAAAACTCTGATATGAGAAACTCATCTTATGCAATGGTTTTTCAGGCTGCTAATGGCAAGTACTCTATTAATAACAGTCCATTACACTTCAAAAAAGTAAAAGTGGAACATAACATATTTATACCCTTTTCTTCAATCCCATTTTTAAGCATGGGATTAAGAATGTTTTTCCTCCATATAACTCTTATAAACTATATGAGTAATTAAAACTTTTTCCTAATGCACATATACTTTATTCACTCTGGAGGAAAAATCTGCAGTCAAAACATTTAATTATCTTGAAAGAAAATGCATCTTCCTTCCAACTTTTTTTAAAAAAGACTTGGCAAGGTATCTGGAGCTACAGCTAAATATAATTACTAATGGAAAGCAAATCTCTTTAAAAAAATCCTGCTATTTTTTCCCCTACAGATAAGTATGAAATAACTTCAATTATGGAAACAGGAATCCATGTTCTTTCATTATGTCTGGAGAGCACTTCCATCTCTGCCACACTTTATACACATCCATTATGCAACATTATGCATTTCAAATAATAACATTTTATCTGTTCACTGATTTCATGGATTTCTTCTAGTACATTTAGTTTTATTAACTCCTTTCCAACTAAAAAGCAACAGAGCAATCCAGTATTTTTTAACAAAGTCTGCAAAGCCAAACAATGGGACTGCTGCCTATGCCCCCACACCACAGAAAGTGGCTAAAGCTGCAACTGTGTGGAAACACAACATTAAAGCACATTAGCATATCTCCAGACAAATAAAAGCATCAGCATGCAAACAACTGATAAATCACTATTTCCAGAATAAGTACCCCTAGCTGTCTAATGGCCATAATTCACTCAGAACATTCAAACTCATCTCTCATGGATACAACCGAAGGTCATTCTGAAATGCTCTGCTCACTCATTTATTAAAGCAGATGGTAAAAACCATAATAAATCTACCTGCAAAGTGTCCTCGTCACTCAGAAACACATTTTCATATCAAGGAGATCAGATTTTTTTAAAGTAGTAACTGTAAGACAATTTCAGATCATCTCTGAGCAATATTTTAAGAGTAAAACAATACTGTACTGTGATGAGAAACTCTTGTAACCTCATTTTCCTCAATCTAAACCAAAGACGATGAAAAAACACACCAAGGGTTGCATTCAAAATCCAAAACTAATTGTTTAAGGTAAATTTACAGCTTCCCCAAACAAGGAAACAAAGCCCCCTTGCTCTCCTTTATGCACTCCATGCTTAGCGGTGCGAACAAAACAGGATGAGCAAACCTTTCTGTAGAGCCCTTGCTCTCACTCCTGACAAGTCAGGGAGACCTAGTCAGATAGTTTTGATCATTGTCCTGTTTAGGTGGTTGTGCATAGGCAGAATGAGATGCTTTTCTGCACGTATTTTCAGCCTTACATGTATGAAAATGTAAGAGGCAAGGGCAGCTATCAAGATTCAAGTAGGAAGGACAAACAGAACTGTGTATTTTTTATAAAGAGGGAAAAAAAGTTAAAAGGAATGGCCAAAGTAGAGGTTCAGTTATGTCAGTGTCCAAAAACACTCACGGTATAAGCTAAAGAATTACTGTGTAGATATCTTGATTCTACAGAATTGCACATCAAACACAGTGCAATAAAGTAACTTCTTAGACAAATCAGCCTTCAGATAAGTCTTCATAGTCTTGGGAGAATGAAACCAAGCTCATTGTACTTACTGCTCTAGAAGGTGGTCTTCAAAAACTTCCATTTCCAATATATGAGCACAAGAAGAAAAAAAAATTCATCAGGGGACGCATTGACACTCATGCACATGAAAGCTCAGCTAAGAGGGAGGAAAGGCTCAGGCCTTCAAACCACAAGACTTTCCATTCTGCAGCAGTGTGGTGCAGTTGTATCAGTGTGTAAGGCACCCAATTTACCTTTCCATTTCAGAGCTTCCCATGTCAGAGACATCACCCACAGAGTGAGCTATTGCAGCTCTCGTGAGCTGCTCGAGGTGCACATACACTGCTGAGAAAAGCAGTCAGCTTTCCAGGCTCTCTCTCCTGAAACCACAGAATTAAAAGTTCTGCTGATGGAGAAACCAAGAGGCTTTGGTCTCTTTCAAGCCACACAGCAAAGAAAGTAACTCCGAGGGAACAGCACCATGGAGCATGGAACACCCTGAACGTGACCCAGGCAGGGCAGCAGCGGAGCTCCTCACACACTACCCTGGTGTTCCAAGGGTGACACCAGAGCACTACAGGAGGACTCCAGGGACAGAGATGACAAAGTGATCTCAGTGCTCAGCTGCAGCCAGCTGGGTGTCAGGAGCTCTATCCAAGTTGGATGGCTATGCAGAAATATAAACAATAGATCATGGCTATAAGAACTTAACTCAGAAGAGCTGAAGGCCTCAAGAACATCTGGAGAGAAGAAGGAATGGATCTGAACTGCTTCCCAAATTACTTTCATCTCTACTCATTCATGAGAATATAAAAAAAGAAGCAGATCTTGATGATATTTTTACATTTATAAATTATGCCTGCTGAGGAAAGTAAAAACATTGACATGTTATCTCAAAAACAGGGGCCAACCTTGGAAGGCAGAGCCAAAAGCAAAATCTGATGGAACAATCAGGTGCTTCTCTGACCAAACATGTGTGAAGTTACTTGTCTATGTATGCTCTGGAAAGAAAACAAGAGAGAGAAGAAAAAATGGCACTCATTAACTGGAGTCTCAGACAGAAATACTGTGATAGAGAAGCATCCCAAGGAGCCTATTAGCATAAACAGAACAAAAAAAAAAAAACCAGGAGAATGCATCAGACACAGACCAAAAGAAAAAAATAACGTAAGAAAGTCTTAAGAGTAGTTCACAATTCTGAAGAGTTACATAAATTTAGGGCAGTCTCAGCCACTCTGTTGGAGCATAAATTAGTATGGAAGCCCAAACCTGCAGCATCAAGTTGGTTACAGATATATTTAAAAAACCAACAAACAAAAACAACAACAAAAAAGACATGCTGAGTCAACAATCATAAAGATCACGTTTTCAGGCTTATCTAAACCCATGTCCAGATACACATTAACATTAATGTTAATGCTCACAGAAGTGTTTCATCAGCAGTAAGTGCTGGGAAACATGGTGTTCTCTTTCTGAGATTGAATGCCCAAGGAGTGGACTTCCCTTCTGCCAACGGAAATAAACAAACATTGCTTACTCTACCCAAAATTAAAGCACAAATGTAAGGGTACAGTTCTCAGGAAGTGAAACAAGGTCAAGCTGAACATTCATGAAAATCATCTGTAACCATCAAGGCGGAGTTCTGAACAAATTTCTTTATAATCTTTAAAAGTGTTAGTGTTTCTTAGTGTCAAATAGAAATAATTTTTTTGCTGAAAAAATGCATACGGTATTTCATTTGGAGGTTAGAGAGTTCCTAGAGATCTGCCAAAGAACACAGAAATGTTATCAGAACAAAACCCAGCACAACACTCGCAATCTTTAGCGAACAGTCCTCCAGCTGGACAACACTTAACAGCTCTTGTCTTATCACTGTCATGTCTGGGAGCAGGCCAGATCCTGCACCGAATATTTATGTTCACCTTGGGGATCCCTGAGGAGCCACATTAATTCAGGAACAATGTAAAAGCAGAATTAGTCCCTCCATTTCTGTCCAGACTTAATTTCACTGCTGAACATTCAAAGTTTGGATATTACACTTTACTTCAGTGTCACATTTAGGTCAACCCCAAAATATTTATGGATGTTTCTGAAATAAAAGATAATCTGCAAACGCACATTAAAATACTGGGGTAAAATACAGGGATTTATTCCCCCAAAATCCATGTTCGTCTCAAGCTGTTACACAGATCTGCAAAAGAAATAGCTGCTGTGCACTTCAAAAAGCAAAGCACAAAGAGCAAGCTAAATGCTGCACAAGGATACCATGAAAGTGCACGAGAACCCAAATCAGAGCAAGAATTACTGAAAAGGGCAGCATGCCAGGATGAACCCGGACTTCTCTCTTTTGCTAGGGAATTATTAAACCACAGCTCTCAAGCCCAAACTTTAAATCTTGAGCCCCACCCCAGATCCAGCGCCTGAAATGCAGCTCTGTCTTGTCTCTGACACAGATTTGTGACTTGCTGGGGTATCCCCCAGAGAAGGGCAGCTCTTTGGCCAGGTGTCCTCACAGGGAGCATCACACAGCTCTGGAGATGGTGGCCCCAGCTCTGCTCCTCTCTGCAAACGACAGCCATGCATCCTGCTGAGGAGCTTTAAAATGCTGTGCATGACAAGATTTTCTAAGTCTATCTTACAAAAGGTCCTGTTAATTACACTATTTTCAGCCACTCGAGCTATACTCTCCTTGCCTAAATACAGCAGACATGGACAGGGCCAGGTTTAAACCCAAAGTCTACTGGAGAAATGTTTTTTCTGACTCCCAGAGACTTTGAATCTCTGACATGAGCTGTGAGGACCAGTTCCAGGTTTGCTATTCTGTGCCAGGTACCACTGAGCATGCTCTCCACAGGGCTCCTTTATCCTTCAGTGTCTACTGTAATAAACACGACCAAAGTCAGATACCAACACCTGACTAAACGAGAGGAAATTCTACTTTTATCAATACAAATGTGACAGATTTCCAGCCACTAATCCACAGAATGGCTGAGATGTCAATCACTCCAAGTAAATGTGGATTTAAGGCTAAACACAGAATTATGAAAGCGTCCAATCCCATCAACAGCATCGTACACAATGATTTAAAAATGTTCTTTTAAATATTCTAAGAAAGCAGATTTTAAAAACTTCTTTAGAAACTGTATTTTTCATTACCCTGAAGTCATACGGGAGTTAGATGCATCTCAGTTAAATGGTTTTGATTGCAGTCAATTGCAAGGGGGATTTTCTGCCTAGCATAGAGACATTTAAGAATAAACTATATCATAGCTCTTACTTAGAATATGCCAACAAAAACATGAAGCCATCATGTAGTCAAAAATATTTCACAGAAACACTAATGCTCAAAATCTAGCTGTATATTTAGTCATTGCTTTTACATATTAACTACAGAGATTATAAAACAGAGCTCACTCTCAAAGACTATAAAAAAAAAACCGTTTTCATTGTTCCTGATAACTCTGTTAACACTGTTTTACTTGCATTCCATTGCCAGACACTTTAAAAAGACTGCACATCAAAAACATCTACTGTACAGAGAGGATATGCAGAAAAGCAAAAACATTCCTTGCCATGCTCTCGACAGAATTACAATTACAAATAAATCACAAAATATAAGATATCCCACCTTTAAGGAAGACTCTTACAAAGATGCTATTTCTTTCCTGTGAGCAAAACCTTCTTGGAGAGAAATTTTATCCGCATATAAGAAGAGTCAGAAACCTCTGGGAAGAAATGTAGCAGCATTGGTATTCTGCTCAGAAAATGTCATCACAGATCTGTTTACCTTAACTGTGGACCATGATTCAGCCGGTGACAACCGTCTTGCATACTGATCAATTTATTTGCAGCAAAATTACTAACATTTTCTACTTTAACCATTTAGGTTCTGGAAAGAGCTACTAAGACAGGAATAATATAAAAATCCTAATTAACTAAAAACTTTCCCCTCCACCACAATGCTCTGTGGTTTGGGGTGTGAGGGGGGCCCACCCCTAATCTTGAAGATAAATTAGGGCATATGGTGAGCAGTTAATAGAGAAACGTTCTCTTTTTCAAAATGAAGATCAGAGCTTTATCCTCTGCCTGCATCCCAGGTGAATGTTAAGCATACTCGAAGCGGGGGGGAGATGATGAGATTGAGCTGCTCAGGTGAAGGGGCACTGTCTGTTCAGCAGAGACTGGGACCAAGCATTTAAGAGAGTGGCCTAACTGGTGATCCAGAGGCCAAATCCAGTTACCTCGCTCCCTGCCTTCTCTGCTGTGACTCTGCAGGAGATGCAGGGTCAGTAACACACTTAAGAGGTATCTGCCATATGCCCCACCAGTAGACTGGAAGAGCAAGTTTTGAAGTCAAAGAGGTGAAATCCTCTATGGTACCTCCACATTTGACTGCTGTGTTCACACAAGCCATCCATGTGGGATGTTCTGGGATCTCACTCCAAGCCATGCCCTTTTGTGTGCCCCATAGCTCAACAACACCACCTGGATGTACAAAAGAAGGTGGGATACAGACAAAGAATTGGAAATGAACTGTGACAAAAGAGACTTCTGGTCTACTTTAGCGGAATTCGTGCAGCTTGATGGACAATGTGAGACCAATCACTGCAGGATGAGCAGCCAGCACTCAAAACCAGGATCCTCTGAAGCATCCAAAATTAGATATGCCATGCAGAAACCACAGTACCCAAAAACCCCACTGTGGAAACATCAATCTTATGATCTGTAAAACCAAAACATTATTTCATACATTACTGGCTGATTTTGAATGTTATTTTGACAGCACTTCTTACTTTAATTTCCAATTTTCATGTTACTCACCTTATTCATTCCAGTCATGTTGGTAATTCCATTCATCCATACCTACCTTGTGGTCAAGGCACAAAAATTTCCAGAGACATGATGAAGTAAGGAAAGGATGTGGACCACAATCATATTCACTGCCTAGATGACCAACACAACCCATATAATTGAATAAACTTAGAATCAATTAGCACAATCCAGAAGAAGACAGAAGTCACACCTCTGCACCCACTGCAGAGAACGCTATAGACTAAGAATTAAACTTGAAACAAGACAGAAGATGCACTGGGCTACTTGAATTTAGCCTGGGAAGAAGGGAAAAGGTAGCTGCTTCTTCATTCCTCCTGTCTTCCTGACAAATGGCATTGCACCTTATCCCCCTATATTTTTCCCTGGCTATTTTTCCACTTCTTATTCATAATTCCATGTTATCTCTTGACCTATTCAGCCTCTGACTGAGGTGAACTATTTCTTGTACTCTCTTTAATAAAGTGCATCCAACTGCTGACAAGTCTTGCCAAACTACAACCATTTCCCTCAAAAGATGTTGCTGAAATTCAGAACAGGGAGCAAAGGTTAAAAAAGAAGTCTTAATGGCTCCTGTTCTGAAAGCATGTCTCTAGTCCTGGAAAAACAATAAACCTTCTCAGAATTAAAACAAGGCTTGTGTCTGCACTGAAGAATGAACGTGAAAACCGACCTGAACCTAAGCACCTGGCTTGCCTCTAAAATTTGATAATCCTTCCCCTTGCAGAAGTAGGGGCTTTAACTCAAACAGAAGAGCACCCAGGTCTCCACCATGATTATGATGGACTGACACATTAGAAGAAAAGTACTTCTTACACTTCCAAAGTCTGGAAGTGCATTTAGGAGTGAGCCAGAAGCAAACCCAAGGACCTGGGGTAGACTCACATTGATAACACAACCTGAGCCTCCAACACTTGGCAAACGTCTCAGATATAAATAGTTACAAGTGGGAAAGTGCACATGCAAATCGGGCAGGGAAGTAGGGCAGCTACTGTAAAAGACCAGTTTACAGGGAGGATGAAAATCTGACTGAGAAAGGCTGCTTCAGGATTGATGTAAACATCATTAAAAGAAGAGAGGCAGGTGCTTAGCTTACATGAAGGGTCACAGTAAAACAGCAGACAACAGCAGCAGGACCATTTAAGGTGTCTGAATGTGACCCTACCTGGTTTTCAGCAACTACAGACACGATAATGCAATCATACAACATAATTCCACACTTAGTTGCCTCTGCATTAACATGCCCTGGTTTTATTGACGGTATTTTGGTTGACATTACTGACATGTGGCAAAGGTGCCAAGCAAATCACCAAAAACCAAGACACCCCAAACTATGCATCATTTCCATTTGAAATGAATGGTGATTCTTCCTCCTTCTTTGACATTTTGTATTTGCCAAAAGTAACTGCATAATTATAAGTTATGTGCAAGAAACAGAAGGTAACATTCAATGTTATTTTCCATACTTTTTACTGAGCATCAGACTAGCAAATAGCATATATGGCTGTTCTGTTATGTACAACTGCCCACAGCTGACCCATTAATGAACTCACAAAAACTGTGCAAGCACACACCCAGCCTGGGCAAACAAACATGAGGAAAAAATAACAAACTCCAAGGACTTTCTTTCAAATTTCTCAGAGACAGATCATGCTCCGTCCATTAAATCTTCATTTAACAAGTCTGCTTCATTTATCTTGTTTTGGTTGGCACTCAATTAGAAATTCATGTACAGGACAATTTTTTCCCCCTTTTTAAAACAGAACAGTTGCTGTATTTCATGCAGTAAAACATCAGGCGGTCAAGTGGAAGCTGCAAGACCAGCTAAAGCTACACCAAAGCCAGGCACAATAATCCTGAATTAGGCAAAACATCTCCATACAGCCCTGTCCACAGGACTATCACTAATTTTTAAAAGGGCCTAGTAAAATTTGTTGCTTAGTAAATAATTAAAGAGAATAAATTGAGAGTTACCCAGTTGGCAACTGCAAGTTAAAAAAAACCAAAAATAACCCACACAGCCATGCTCTCAGCTTTACTGTCATTTCAGTTATGGATGTGTTTTGTCATATCTGCCTCTACATCCTTAAGATTTATTGAGATTGGACTTCTGTCTACACAGAAAGAAAAGCCCTCTCATCCAACCACTCCCCATCTCCTGCCTTGCACAGCATCCCAGTTATGCTGGCCGCTCTCATGACTACATATATATACACATACATACATATATATACACAAAGAGATACAGAGATAGGTGTATGTACACACATATATAGGTATTTTTGTATACACACACATATAAATATATAAATAAATATTTTTATATTATATAACTATACCTATAACTATAAATATAAACACCAGAAGAGTTAAGCCTGGATTCCTTCTCCCACTACATGGCTTCTCCCCTCCTGGGTGTCACCCCAAGCCAGTGCACTCCTCAAAGGCAATGTCAAAGTGTTTCAGCCACTGTCACACTATCCCACAACTTCCCCCTTCTCATCTTTCTTACCCTCCCTCACCCTTAGCATTTTTGGCAAGCTTTCCTGAGCAATCACAACTATCTCTGGATGCCCCAAACTCCCTACAATGGGTATCTGTGGATGCCAAAAAACGATATAGGATTTATGCAGAGCCTATCCAAAACTGTGGAAAAGAAATTCACTGAGCTCTGTGAATCAAACATCACTGGCTGGCTGGAGGGTGGGACGGTAGCCATGGTAGCCAGGGAAGCACCACACAAGCTTACCCTGATTTTATACTCCTTCAAGCACCTGCTTTTGGTCAGTGCTAGAAAAGATAGGAAAATTTTTACTTTCAGGACAAGACAGCATGTTTTTACATCAGGAGCAGCAGAAGTAGCATTTCTTAAGTGAGTTTCTTCTACAAAGGGAAGAAAGATAGGAAATTAGCCAATTACTGCTATTACTTTATTTCATTAACAATAAAATCAAGCATTTTCCATTGTATGCCCTTGCTCTGGATCACTGATTATTAATTTTATACTATCACTGTTGATTTTCTGTCCTAAACTCATCTTGTTTCCTTTCCCTGTTCTATAACGATAAAAAAAATTTGCAAGTAAATTTCCTTTTATAAATTCCTATGTAACTGTTTTATGATAAAGAAATAATAACAGTAGTAATTGCTCAATAGTTTATCTGCACTATGTCATCATTTGAGGCTTCATTTTTGTTCATTCATCTTCAAACTATTTATTTTAAAATAATATTACCACAATCTTCTATCAAGTAGTCTGGCTTATTACTATCTATCTAGCAATTATTTTCCAGCAATAGAAGCTGGTTTAGATTTCAAGCATTTTCAGTGCTTGATCACAAATCTATTTTTTCATGTACAAGTTCAACTGCCAATTTGTGGAAATTATTTTAAAGCTTCTATTAAAATACTTGCAATGGTATACATAAAAAGAAAACAGATCAATACCGTGGCTCTCCAGAGTTTACATCCTAACAAGATGACAGCACTCTAAACTCCTATCAAGTACATAAAACATAGTCAATAGCTGTATAAATGCAAAGAAATAAAGATAATTGGTAATAAATCTGTCCAGAACATTCACCAAAATGGATTTTAACTAAATGCAGATCAGGGGCAGCCTAGCTTTCCCAGAAATCCAATGTCTTCTCTCAACTATTTCATTTTTATCTCTAACCAGAAATGCACAGAATTCACATGAAAGTCATTGCCAACATCACTTGTCCATATTTTCTGTTAATTACAGAAGAAATCAGCTATCAGATTGCATGAGCATGAGAGGCTGTATTTATGACTATAACTTTTGGTTCACATTCAAAGAAATTCAACAACATATTTCTTAAATAATGAGCAGAAATGTTCAAGTGAATAATAAATTCTTGCTCTCCTCTGACAATTGTTTCATAAAAATATTCTTTTAACTCATTTTCACTGAGCACTGTTTTAAGTTCACAGGTGCAAGTAGTTACATAAGTTATCCTAAATGCAGAAATTTGAAAATGCATGGAGCCAGACCCAAAACAGAAGTGTTATCCTGTCCCTGACGTGGCGACAACAGAGCACGGGGCAGTCACCAGGAGGAATCTCTACAGCCACTGAGGAAGCCCACGAAGGCTTTGTACATCCTCTTTCTGAGAAAGTGGTGACTGTCAACCTCCATCCCACCAAACCCAGCACCACTGCTCTGGTGGTGGCCCAAGAGCTGCCCTGCAAGCCACACTGTGGTCTTTGTGGCGCTCCCAGCACACCAGACCGAGACATTCACTCCCCATCAGCTGCAGAAAGCTTGGGAGCAACACAGCCCAACGACAAAGGTGTAAAATGTGCACCACTCTGATTCAAATTATTCACTGAAAATTACTGACTCGTGTCCTTCAAATGCCTTTATTATTTATTACAAAGATTTTTAAGTGTGCCTCAGAAGGGTCTGTTAATTTTAAATTTCATTCAGAACAGCAACTTGCGTTACCAAATACTTAATTATGAGTAAATTTACAGTGTCCTTGGGCACTGTGGGTAATCAGAATGCTATTGTTTTCATTAAACAGCGTTCTATTGATAGCACTAATGACTTCAGTTCTGCCTGATCAACAAGCAAATGATGCTTATTTGATGTTATGATAATTAATTAGCCTTTCAGGTGTTTTTACACCACAATTCATTACTAAGAATAAGATTTTTTTATGTGAAACACCTTAAAAAGAATATTGGTATTCGTCAAAAACACATTCTAAAAATAGGGTGTGGTTCAGTACTTATTTCTTTTCTCACGACTTCTAATACAATGTTCTCTGCCTAAAAACTGCAGGGGAAAAAACCCACATTTAACTCCTTTCAAAAACCCAGCCTGAGCCTGAGCATTGTAAATACTCACTTCATTTTATGCCTGTCTGAAATTCCTTTAAGTCAAAGGAGATTTTCTGATTAAAATTTCTTTTCTATTTTTTTCTCTAAAGACTGAAGAAAACAGCCAACCTCACTTTCCCACAGCAGCAAGAAGAATCAAAAAATATGACTCCGACGGGGTGTACAAGTGAACAGCCATTATTTCTCAAACTCCTTACTCAGTTTACAAAATACCGTAGTCCAGCCTCCAGACCATGGAAGAGGGCTATGGATAAGAAAATTCCCGATTCAAAGTGAACTGAATCTCGAAAAGCCACCTGAAAAGAGTGCACCAGTGTTCCCACAATGCTCATCTGTCACCAATCTGGATGTGTTCAGTTTAATCTCCCAACAAGGACAACCTTCAGAACATCTTCTGATGTCGTAACTAATCTGATACAACAACCCACATTAGCAGTTACCCTCCTCTTTGCAGATGAGTTTCCCAAACCCGAATTTTTCTGCAAGAAAAAACCCCACATTTCAAATAGAAGTTTTCACTGCCCCTTCACTTCACTGAATATTTTTTAGAACATTCTTCCTTTTAGGTAATTTCACATATTGTATCTTTCATGTCTTTAAATAAAAAAAAAAAAAAAGCAATAGAAGTTCACAAGATTTTGGGTTCTCAAAATTGGATTTACTGTTGTTGTTACTTTCTAGAATTTTTTGTTCCTACAAATATTCCAAATGGCACACCCCAATGTTATGGCATAAGGGAAACCTTTATAGGCATGTAGAAAATACAAAATACTACGAAGCTCTGCTGCAGAATATTCCTTAGTGTTACTTTAAGTTTCCTCCCAAGAATTTGTCATGAATTTTGGAACACTTTTTTCTGCCTAGCTTCTTCCCAGAGCTACGTCCTGAACATATTTCATAAAACTGAATCTCATGCTTTTTTTTTTTAAATTACCAGTTTAACATAAGAGAAAATGCTGTTTCCAGGTGGGCTGTGCTAGACATTCTGGAGTGATAGCAGTAATAGCCATGCTCTTACTTGCTTTTTCAGAATTACAGAATACAAGATTTGCTGGATGTTCTACCAGTGAACCACTAAACAACAACAAAAAAAAAGCATATAACAACAAAGCATTGTTTTTCTATGTCCCCATATTCACATTAAACATGATTTGACATCCATTACAAGCCACTTGTTCCCAAAAGCATACAGACAGTTCTGTGCATATATCAAATGCAGAAGTGAAGAATGATACTGAAAAAACCCTCATTGTAAACAAACTGGATGTTTGTCAAAAAACAAGCTGACTGTTTGTCTGTAAATATTGACCAAAGTAAGGTTTTAGCTTTGCTATTTGCTGACTGAAGAGCAGCACAGGCAAGTACACAGGACACACAAGATTAGTCTGAATTCCAAACCTGGCAATCAGGTTCCAGCTACTACAGGGACTCTGTGCAACAAAGCAAACAACCAGTGGCAGTCACGTGCATTTACCAAGAAATCACTACAAATACTTTATCCTTACATTTCAACATTAGAAAGAATAATTTCATTTTTGAAAATATATTTACTTCCAGGGACAGCTCATTGAATTTATTTAAAGAGCAGTTTGAGTTAACTCACTAACCAAATACCCCCTTATAATACATTTTCCTACTTTTAAAATTTAACTTGCAAATGCACAACGAACACTTGAAAACTATCTCATAATTTTCACTCAGTGCAACAGTATTTTTCATATAGTTTGATCATCTCTTTGGTGTATGAAGCAATGCATATTTTGCTCTCAATCTTAATACAAACTGTAACTGGATAAGAATAAACTAATGCATTTTTCAAAGACAAATTTAAGTGTCAAAAGCAACCATAAGACAACACGATATAAGCTGTAAAATCTATATTAATACTTAAAAGCCAGGTGGATTGTTGCTATTTCAGCACTGAAATAACTATCATGTGTATATTCTTCCAAGACATTTAAAAAGTACATTATCCAAATATTCTACCTACTCTGTAAAGAAAATACAAATTAATGGTTATTCATGTGCCTGGAATAAATAATAACTGCTGTTTCCAGAGAGAAAGAAGCTGTATATTTTCCTTTTCTCTCTCTATTTCTTCCCAAAGGGAGGAAAATTTTTCACTAATCCATCATAAAAGTGGTTGAAATAAAAGTCTATTAATAAAACATTATCAATTAGCACATCACAATGAAACACATTCTCTGCTTGTCCCAGCATAGGCATCTTACAAATAAGTCATTTTTACAACTGATACACATGAAAAAACAACTCAAATTACACAGTCTTACAAACAGGACTTGCAAACCAGTGGTAAGATAAATGAAAACAAAAGTCAGATGACTGAATCGTGGCATGTGAATGTTATTTGCCAGTGATTCAGAAGAAAGCCTGTAGTGAACTTGAACCCTGCCCATGGCCTGTACCACGAGCCTGCCTCCTTGCCCTGGTTGATTCTCAGACAGGAGGCAGCCAGCCAGTGACACATGAGAAATGTGCAGCAGCCAGGAATTTTCCTGCACAGCGACAATTTACCAGTCTCTGAAATTCTTATTTCTAATCACCACATTCATTTTAAATTTAGCAATGACGAAAGCATATTCGTCCTTAGGACAGTCCTGAAAAACCCAGAGAGGGGCGTAGGTGGACACGATGAACGCTGGAGCCGAGCTTGGATACACCGTCATTGACCTCCGCTGAAACGCTCAGAGACGGAGCCAAGGCTCCTCAAACCCTGAACCATTTACCACATGCGCGCCCTTCCTAGAGCAAAGTGAGGATTGGCATGCTGCCTGTGCCTCACTCAGCTCTGCCAAGGGCAGAAAGGCTTTTGCACATCAGTAGATGAGGCAGAACCAATTCCTTAATGTCATATCAACCTTTTCATCAAAGTCGTCAGATACTACTTTAGAGAAGGAATAAAGAGGCATGTGCCAGCTATGAGACTAATGAATAGCTCTCCTCCAGCAAAACATAATTCAGCATGAACTCCACGTTACTGTTCTTTCCACCCACTCACACATCCCCAGCTGATAGTACTCAACCAAAATGCCAACAAGTAAAACCACACACCTTCTAATTCAGCTACTGTACTCCAGCACTAATATTTCACTCCACAGTGCCATCCTACAGCTGCCTAACCTCAAACATTATTTACATATTTACGTGCCTCCTTTTTTAAAAACATGCATGGAACCTGGAGGGAGAAACACAGGTGACAAAAGGGAACACTTTGGAGAGCAAAGATATTGAGACTGGCAGCTTGCCCTAAAACATTAAAGACCATTATAAGTCTCACTCCCATTTACAGTTCAGAACCAAAGCGTTCTGAAGCAGTAGGAGAACACCACTAAAACAAAATATGATTAAGTCTTGAGTCAGGAATCAGTTAGGAAATGTATAATGTTAGCTTGTCTGAAAAGTGAAAGAGTATCAAGATATATTTAAGCAAAAGACTAATACATCTCAGAAAGGTACATGTTCATTGAGTGTACCAGAAACAGATCAGAGAGTACAGAAAGTCCAGGATCACTCGGGTTTTACTCAGAAGAAAAACAACCCAGCATCTGTGATCTTTCAAGAACCAAGGCAAGGGAGAAAATTCCCCACTGCTGTCTTATTCTGTGATTATCCATAATGGAAATTTTATACTTAATTTTAAAGTATCTCTAATGGGCTATTTTTGGTAGGGGTTCCATGTATAGTCTGATCTAGAATGTTTTATTGTTATTGAGAATCCAGTTCCAGAGAAATAGTTTCACTTGGAGCAACCCTAACTCACAGATGGCAGAGAATCCACAGAGACATTACACATTTTTAAGAACTTGTTTCAGCAAACTGGGAAATTTGGATCCTGTAGGACTCAACACTGGCATTTGGGGAAGATTGTTATGTTCACTTAAGACATTCTTAATTCCAGCACTGCACTTTCCCCTTTGCTGGAGATGCAGCTAGAAAATGAGAACAATTTTCCAGTCCTCATAAGAGAGCTTGAAAATGCTCCTATGCTTTTCACAGAGATTGTTAATTTACTTCAATTTCAACAACAAAAATGCATATTTCAAACCTTCACTAGCACACCAAGTAAATTTACTTTTTTTTTCCCCTTAAAACAAATATTTTCAGATGAAAACATAAAAAACTTAGCAGAGGATCTCTTACCTCTGAAACACTGAAATCGTGACATGGTACCAATAATTTGCCATTATATTCTTACACTGAAAATCCCATTACAATAAAAGAAAGTTTTAATTATATAGCCTTGATTTCTACTGGTCAAACCACTACTTGCTAAAGAAAGTGCAAAACATTTTCAGGGTGAGACATCTATATGCAGAGGGCCAGAGTATCTCTAAAGATGCTTAATAAAATTAAATCCAAGGAAAACACTGGTGTCCCATACTGTGACATTAATATGACTCACAGGAGTAGCCAATAGAGTGACCACAGGGCAACCTCCATGGATTGATGCTGAATGAGCCACCTCTCAGTGACTGGGAGCACAAGAATTTATCATTTCAAACGAAGCTTTTCTAGCTATCACTACTTTAAGTGTTTAAAGCTGGGCTCAAAACTGAGCTAGGAACTTTGCTAGCAATTCCACTGGACACAACACAATGGAAATCCAGCTCAGCCATGGCCTGGCCTTACTAACAGCAATACAATTTTTTGTCCATGAAAGGATGATACATGATGCAGAGGGCAGTGACAGACAGTAGCTAATGCCTTTTAATATCTAATTTTATGGCTATAATCCACTTCCCACAGCTACTGTCACAATCAGCACCTCATTTCAGGGGCTGACTGCTGCCATGTGTGAGGGTCACTGTGTGCCGGGCTGATTAACCACTTTACACGTGGCAGAAGCTCAGCAATTTAAAATACCAGCCTGGTTCTCATAGGCTGGTCACAGTTAACTTGCCACATAACTTTAGCAGCCTGGCCCTCTTCAGGACACTACTGGGCAACTTGCAGACATACCAGACACAGCCTGGTTTTATTTATTGCAATAGTTAAGTGGAGACTGGGGATGCACTCTGCAAAGCACAGTCCAGAAGACAGGAGACAACCTCTGTTCTCAAAAGAATTTAACAGAAAATTGAATAAAATCTGAGACCACTGCACAAGTTATTTTAACTCCTCTTGCATTCAAAATAATTAGTTCTATCCCAAGTTCTAAAAGCATTTCCAGTTCAGTTAGAATTTTCCATCCAGATATTGCAAGCAATAGAGTTTTAAAGTATATGCATTTCAAGGGCATTTAACAGCACCCAGATGCCCACCTAGCTTCACTAATAGAAACAGCCAGCAGTAACAAGTTCCTAAAACTACTTACTTGCATGGAACTGTGCTCTGGTTTAGTACTGGGAAAGTATTAGACATCATTTTTCAAAATCAAGCCTGCACGTTCTTCAGACACGCAGGTTCCTTTGCTTTTACCTCTGAGGAATACAAATATGCAGTGTTTTTGTTCTTTGCAGCTCAGTGATTTACTGGCATGCCTCTTCCCATAAAATATTTGCATATATCTGAGAGTCAAACTGTTCTGATACATTCTGTGTTTGCCAGGAAGTGAACGCTTCACTTCAGTGTAACTGAACATTTAAAGAACGACAGGCACCAGGACAAATGGCAGCATAATTAACATACCAATGAAGAGCCAGTTGTTAATTACTATCCATTTTAGGCATTTTGTATGAGCAACTTACCTGAAAAGCCTTTCCATCTGCATGCTGGCAAAGCCAGTAATTAAACAATTCAACACCCCTTTTGCTTGATTAGAGAAAAAATTACAATTATTTTATATTATTCTACTTGTCATATGCAGTTGACATTTAGATGAGAAAAACCTGCAGCAGCTCAGATCTAAGCATTTGAAATTAATACTATGAGCTGTCCTTGAACAAAACAACAACACCCATCCAGGGCAGATGTAAGCTAATAGAGGCTCCTAATTTGACACAGCTGATTACACCTCCCAGTACCTGCTGGGCTGCAGGGAGGCAGCACAGAAAAAGTACCACTTTTCTCTAAGGGGGACTTCAGATGCTCCCCACAGAACAAATCTGAATTCATAAGCTGTTGAAAGACTTGGGAGTAACACCAGCACAATGCTAGGATTCATTTACATTTCAACAAGACTGAGAAGTCAATACAAAGCTCAGCACAGAGAAAATACAGTAGTTACAGGAGTTGTGAAAAAGGTAGAGACACCTAAGTGTGAAAAGCAGGATTGAAACCACAGGACAAATACCAAAGATAAGCAAAATGGAAACAAACACTCACAAAAAGGAGAGAGGAAGCAGAAAGTTTAGAAGCACTTATCAGTATGTTGGATATCCAAAAGAAAGGATCTCTCTCCCTGTGCAGATGGCTTCGCTCAAGGAAGACCAGCGTGCTTTGGGTACAAAAAAAAGGAAATTACATCTATCTTGAAACCAGCTTCTAATTCATTACGCATCGCATGACTACGGCCACTAATCCATGCCAACAATAAAACTGAGATCCATTTGAAATTTTGACTATCCAAAATAAACTCTGAATCAGCTCTTGCTAAAAAATTGTCATTCTCCATTTCATCCTAAATTTTCAAACTGTCATTTCTGCACAGTAAAGGCCAGATCTTGCCAAAATCCGGTAACATTTTGTGACAAAGTAGCTTTCCCAGAACAGACAGACAGTGCACAGTCCATGGGGTTTTATCCCATCTATTAATTTTCTATGAATATTTTCCCATCTATTAATGTGGATTTTTATTTGAAACAATGGAAGATAATGAAGGATTATTTTTCTGAAGTTTTTTCTTTCCATCTATCTTACTTGCGTTACAGTCAGAAGGCAAATAAAATGTACCAATGCAGCCCCATAAAATTTTTCTTTTCCTCCTTGACAGAATGATTGATACAGTTGGGGTGACAGGAAATGCTTTAGAGCTGAACAAAGAAAACACTGTTAGCAAGAAGTAAACTGTACCAATGATTTCTAGAGCAAGCAAGCACCCACCCACGATCTCTGGAATGTCACATTTTTGCCTGTGTTGTCCAGCAAATGTAATGTTTTGCAAGAAATATGTTGCAGAATGGTGAAGGAGCACCTCTGACTTTGCTGATTTCTTTCCCACATAACCTTTATCGAGCACAGCCCTACAGCCAGAGAGGCAGCTGGGGTTGGTGTCTGCACACATCTCTGCTCTCCCCAGAGCTGGCCAGACAGAACAGCTCATCCTGAGCTGATTCATCCATCTCTAAACACTGCTGGCCAGCCAAAGACACTTTGCTATTGATAGACTGGAAAATCTGCCAGAGATCTACACCAAGAGTCGCGATCTGAATTCCCATCTCTTAAACTCAAGACCCCTCTTTCTCTTTCCTACAGCAAATTTTAATAACACTGTAATTTCTGCAGGTAGCACTGAATTAACACATTTTCCATTCTTGCTTGTCAGTTATGAAGCAGTAAGCCCCCCAAAATTACTCTGAGCGACACACATATCTGATCTTCACAACCATTTAAGCATAATCTCTGAATACATCTTCATAATGACAGCCCCATTTCTGTCCTCTTAATAACAATAATCACTACATCAACAGGGTTATTTTGCCTTGACTATTTTGAAAAGGCTATTTTTTTTCTTTCTACCTAATCTCTATTGCAATTTTCCTTTCTGCTAAGAAATATCAGCAACACCATATGGTATTACAAAAATCAGCAATATCTCTTTTGTTTTGCATTTTTATTAGAGCAATGGGGAAACATTATTCTATTGAAAAAAAAAATTGGAATTAACCACAAGCTACATATGCAAATTTTAAATAATTATTTTGTGATAGAAGAGATGAAATTTTTTGTATGCCCTATACCTATATAATAGAAATATAAAAATAATGGCAGTTCAATGCCAGTTACTGTTCAGTACACAGTCCTGAAGGACAAAACATTATCTCAGAACAATTCAAGAGGCATTGGCATCTCATACTACAGTTTGACTGAATTAAGGACCAACTCTGCAGTACGAGAGCTATGAAAACGCGAGAAGAAAAAGATCTGCAATGTAAACCTCCCATTAGCTAATGAGTGTTCTAATTTTGAAACCCTTTTTCTTAACTTTATCCTAGAATGATTACTTTTTTGCATACCAGAAACATCAGAGCTCATTATAACCTCCATCACTACAACACTCCATTTACTCCCCAGGATGCTGTTAAATTGATTTTTTAGTTTACTGGATAGTCTGTGTTGTAATGAAGGGCAGAGAGACAGCAATAAAACACAACTTTTGAGCTTTGAGTTGAGTGATTTTGAAATCTAAAACACTGAAGTAGATTCTTTTTTTTAATCATCAATTTCAAAGCTGTTTGAAATCTAACGAAAAGAATGGCCAGATTGTCAGAAAGCCAGTTCCTTCTGGGAATGTGAACTGGCATCAAAAAAAAATTCTTCCACAGCACTTGGTAACTTCAGCCCAAATGTAGGACTGGGTAACAAATTATTTGGTTGTCAGAATATCTAGTTCAAATAGAAGAGTGATTTCTCTCCACTTAACTCCCAAGTCAAACAAACACATAAAACCCAAAACCACCTCCCAGACCCAATGCACTTACCTAAACCAAGAGCCTAAATGCAGGGCTTACAAGTCTTCATAAATATGACAGAAAATTTGCTGTTAACTCATTACAAACTGAAAGTAAAGAGAGCTAATTTAGTAATATTTAAGTTAAAATGCCAATTTTTTATATTTTGGATTAGCCATGGGCTGAAAGTACCCCTCACGACCTGCTGTGGTTGCAGCAGTAATATCCTAAGCCCCAGCTACTCCTCTCTCTCATGTCACAACATCTCTACACAATTCTAGTTGATACCCTTTGGAAGACATATTCTCCATACCTTCATTTGGGGCTCTCTGCTTAAAAAGGAATCACTAAAAGGAACATTAGGGATTACATTAACAACTCAGTTACTTTTTTTTTTCCAATTAAATATAAAAATACAACCTTAGGGATTTATACAATCATAAAACATAGCCAAAAATGCATTCTGTGGGATCTTCCCTCTAAAGTAACTCTAGATAAACTGCAAAATTTCATGCTTTCTCTTGACTTGACTTTTGAGTTCGTGGTATTCTGGCAATACATCTGTGTGTACTACCTTCCATTCAGGGGTACCTCAGTGGGGAGAACTGAAAGGATGCCTTTCAGTTCATTTCTCATCACCTGACCACAGCAGAAAGTTGCTGCTCACCCATCAGAGTGAGCCAGACTGGAACTCATCACCCAAAACCAGCTGATGTGTCAGGAAAAAAACCTCCTAAACTCATGAAGAATTTTATGTTTTCATCCCACCCTGGCTAACACAAGAATCACCACTTCATGTATCACACTCAAGTTAAGTAAAATCTGAACCCCAAGAAGCAATAGTTGCGGATAAAGTTTGCATTCCAAAAATAACACCTTTAAAACAGACATGGCACTAAGTTACTTTGCTGCAAGCAGTAATACACAAAATGCTTGTAACACCTCCACAGTTTTTTTGTTCTTAAATCCCATTTAATATGCCAATCTTATTTCAGCAGGAAATAAATGAACTGTGATGCTTTGTGCCAATGCAGATGAGCTTCCCACACACCTGTATTGTTTCGCACTTCAGTTTGTCACCCAGAGTATGAGAAACCAACCCAGCACTCCCAGCCAGACCCGTTCCCAGGCTGAGCGTGCAGCGGGAGGAAGCAGCTTACCCCACACAGCCCCTCAGCTGTGTCAGGGGGATGCCCAGCTATGCACCTTCACCACAAAGAACCATCAGTGCGTCTGACACAGCCCAGGAAGCCCACAGAGGCGGCCTTACTGCCACCACAAATTTGGTCCCTGACACTGCAGCTCCCGTGAGCCTCAGGTGGGAAAGGATGCAAACTGCTCCCACTTCTATGAACTTCCCTAACTGAAACTCTCCATTAAAAAAAGATCAGTGGGAAAAATGATAAATCTGCATCTAACACAAGAGAGAAGATGCTGCCACAGAGCACTGCACGGGTCTGCAGCAGGAGATCCCAAACTGAAAGACTTTCACTTGGTTAGAGAACATCCAGCTTTTCTCTCTCTGGTAATCCCCATTCCACTATCTAGAATATGACTAAAACCACATGTATTTGTATTGTGGTAGCTGCAAGTTAATGTCCTGCCTAAATTACCAACTGTTATTAGAACCCCAGACAATTGCTTAATAAAAATTTAATCATATTGTAATTTCTAATCATCATTAAAGATGCTTAACAAGTTAATCCTCTATTGTGCTCCCCTAACACTGCAGATCAGAAAGTCAACTGGCACAAGGTGGCACAGCTTCACCAATACTAATAGGGCTACTCTCATCTTACTCCAGCTGAGGATCTATCCCCAAGAGAAAACAACAGGATTAAAATCATTTCGCTGCAGAGTTTGACTGTTTCTCTGCATTGCTTTGCAGTCACTTATTAAAAAAAAGAACAGTGACAAATTATGATTTGAACAAGCCACAATACAAGTCCAGATATTTCACACAGTTTTATCTTCTGCTGTCCGTGGTAGAGCAAAGGCAGCACTATGCTGCAGATCGAGGATCCCCTTTCCTCACAGCTCCCCACTTCGACTTCGCCCCGGTGTCTGACAACAACACTTCTCGCACAGAAAAGGTGGGAGGATCACTACCAGGCAGCGAGTTTGTCTGTCAGCTCAGATCCGCTCCAGCCGCCCAGACGGGAGCAGAATGATGCTCTGTAACCTCAGCCTTGTAGAAGGGATCTTGGTTCACTTCAGGAAGCCAACACCTTTCCTTATCCTTCCCACGGACCAGCAATCTGTGCTTCAGAGAGTTTGAGGACCACACTGCAAGTCAACTTTCACCGTGTCACGTGCACAGAGATGCACACAGGCAACACACTTGGCCCTTCTTTCCTCTTTTCTTTACGTTTCCTCAATAATCCCATTACAACCCCTCAATTCACGAAGTGGTCACAGGAGAACAAAGGTGAAGCCCTACTCAGAGTTAGGAGCAATCCATGCATGCCGTACCTCGTGCAAGCACATCTCTCTGTGGGTTCAGCCACAGGCAGGTGGGTACAGAAAGTGGAAAGGGCAGGTGCCCAAGGGCCACCGGGCTCTGCTGTAACTCGGCAGTTTCAGCACTGACCTCTAAGCGGACAGGGCTGTTCCTTCAGTGTGCAGCCTGGAGAGCAGACGGGAGAATGGCAAACCAAACCCAAGTCAAAAAATGCTGTTTGCATCCTCCTCTGTCTGCAAAACTGATTTCACTGAGTGCACTCAGTGAAACTCTCTGTTATGATGCACAACATGGTACCCTGGAAGCTAAACAGTATTAATTTCATAACCTTCCCTTAAGTATTAATTTTCATTTAATATGTAGAGTTCTGATATTAAAACCTACTCTGATTGACAAATATCAGTTTCTGCTTACTGTATTGGCGCTTACTGAACCAAATTCATTGTTTATATCATAATATTTACTTTCAGCATGACAACTATACCAACTAAGCAGGATTTAATCTAATGAACAAGCTTTAAACATTAGTTGGCATTTACTCAAGCAAGCCTTTAATTGTCAGAACTCAACCTGACTCTACAAAAAATGACACAATGCAAGCACATACTAAAACAAGTAAAACTGAAATTAACCTCTAATAGAAATATTCTTCCTTAGTACTGAGCCCAGTGCAAGATCTGTCATCCCACTTATTTTTAGTGTCAGATACTTGTTGATCCACACCAAGCTGACCCAAGTACATCTCCAAAATACTACTCTGGCCTTTCATCCAAACTCACTTTATTCCATCACGCACTGAATAAAATAGATGTTACATCTCACAGACTCGTAACAAAACGTCGGGGAATGCCTTCCCTCAGGCAAAAAAAAATGAAATGGGAAAATGCTTGTAAGTTTCTTTTGTCAATAACTCTAGTAGTAACAGCAAATATTTACTGCATCCTTTGAAATAAAACAAACACAGGGCACATGCCGAGGTGCCCTTGGTCAGTTTCAACACCGTTTTGGCTTCATGAGCCGACAATAAAGCTGACAAAGGTAGAGGCAGGGAAAGCCAATGTTCCTACTCATCCCCAGGGCAGGCGCGGCTCCGCACTGCCCGCCCCGCTGTCCTGCTGCCCTGTGCCCGCGGATGCTTATGCACAACTGTTCATTTCTGCAGGGCTGCACCGAGCGCGGGCAGCCGGGGCCAGAGGGGCGGCGTGTCCCGAGGAACCCCCACGGGCTCCCGGCTCTGCCCGGCCCGGGCCCCGCGGGGGCGGCGGCGGCGGCAGGAGCGGCGGGACCGCCCCGGGGCTGCGGGGACCGCGCCGGGCCGGGCGGGGGGAGCCGGCGGCGGGGGCGTGTTGTGCGGCGGGGCCACCTGGGGCGAGACGGCAGCTACTCACCGGGAGGGTTTACCGCCGCCGGCGTTGCCATCTTGTCTCTGAGAAGAATTAAGACAAATGCAAGAGGGGCGGAGGGATGCTCAGAGCAGCCCGGGGGAAGCGCGGGAGGGGCGGGCAGCCGGCGCCAGGGCGGGCGGGCCGGGCGGCGCGGGGGCGGCGGCTGCTCCCGCCCCGGGACCGGCGGCGCTGCCCGCTCCGTGCGGGGCGGCCCAAGATGTCCGATGGCCCCGCGCCGCCTCTGCTCATGCGCCGCGCTCAGTGAGCATGTGCCGGGCGGCCGCACATGTGCGCTGGGCCCGCGGTCGCCGCTGCCCGGCCGGGACCCCCCGCAAGAACCGGCGGGAGCCGCCCCCGACACGGCCCCGGACCGGCCGCCCCCCTCGGGGCTCGAACCCGCGGCCCCGGGGCGCGAACTTCCCTGAGCCGGGGGCAGCCAGCGGAGCCCGCGGGCGGGAGGGGCGCGGGGCCGTGCGTGGGTGCGGCCCAACGCCCCCAGCACCAGCGGGGAATGGGGCGCTGAGCTCCGGCACTGAGCGGGAGGGCTGGGGTGCTCTGTGTCACATTTACATTGAGGGAGGAGGTTGGGGTGCTGTCCTTGACCTCCGGCACTGAGCGGGAGGGCTGGGGTGCTCTGTGTCACACTGACATTGAGGGAGGAGGTTGGGGCGCTGTCCGTGAGCTCCGGCACTGAGCGGGAGGGCTGGGGTGCTCTGTGTCACACTGACATTGAGGGAGGAGGTTGGGGTGCTGTCCGTGAGCTCCGGCACTGAGCGGGAGGGCTGGGGTGCTCTGTGTCACACTGACATTGAGGGAGGAGGTTGGGGTGCTGTCCGTGAGCTCCGGCACTGAGCGGGAGGGCTGGGGTGCTCTGTGTCACACTGACATTGAGGGAGGAGGTTGGGGTGCTGTCCGTGAGCTCCGGCACTGAGCGGGAGGGCTGGGGTGCTCTGTGTCACACTGACATTGAGGGAGGAGGTTGGGGTGCTGTCCGTGACATCCGGCACTGAGCGGGAGGGCTGGGGTGCTCTGTGTCACACTGACATTGAGGGAGGAGGTTGGGGTGCTGTCCGTGAGCTCCGGCACTGAGCGGGAGGGCTGGGGTGCTCTGTGTCACACTGACATTGAGGGAGGAGGTTGGGGTGCTGTCCGTGAGCTCCGGCACTGAGCGGGAGGGCTGGGGTGCTCTGTGTCACACTGACATTGAGGGAGGAGGTTGGGGTGCTGTCCGTGACATCCGGCACTGAGCGGGAGGGCTGGGGTGCTCTGTGTCACACTGACATTGAGGGAGGAGGTTGGGGTGCTGTCCGTGAGCTCCGGCACTGAGCGGGAGGGCTGGGGTGCTCTGTGTCACACTGACATTGAGGGAGGAGGTTGGGGTGCTGTCCGTGACATCCGGCACTGAGCGGGAGGGCTGGGGTGCTCTGTGTCACATTTACATTGAGGGAGGAGGTTGGGGTGCTGTCCTTGACCTCCGGCACTGAGCGGGAGGGCTGGGGTGCTCTGTGTCACACTGACATTGAGGGAGGAGGTTGGGGTGCTGTCCGTGAGCTCCGGCACTGAGCGGGAGGGCTGGGGTGCTCTGTGTCACACTGACATTGAGGGAGGAGGTTGGGGTGCTGTCCATGCCCTCCTGAACTTAAGGGGAAGATCGAGGTGCAGGTCAGCACGCCCCAGAGCTGAGCAGATGCCGAAGGAGCGCTGTAGAACGATGTTGCCACCATCCGTGTTGTCCCCAGATAATGACATCCCTTTCCCCCTGAGGTGATGAGGTTCTCTAGAAGGTGGAAGGGGGACAGAGCCCCTTGAGTTCACGCTCATCGAGTGTACAAAAGTGTCCAGGAATTCAGACATTCTCTGTCCCTCCAGGTAGAGTGTATGAATGGTCCCATATTTCTCTAAAAACCTTGCTTTGGCTCACACTGCACTCGCTTTCATGCTAAGTAGTGCAACTGAACAACTGATCCTTTGTAACTCAGCTCACATCTCAAGGCTTTGCATTGCAAACACAAGGACAAAAATACACTTTCAATGAAATTGGAGATTCTTCTCATAATCTCATAACTCGGGTCTTCAAGGGGAAACCCCCCCACTATTCCAGAATTAAACTGCAAGATTTCTGAAAAGCCACTGGTGTAATAACTGCAGCAGTCATGTGTAATGTGTGTGAAATAATTGGGAAAAAATAATGAATTTTGATGGCTTTGTCATCCCCCTGGAATGCTGCAAAAGCCTGTTAATCTTTAAATGCCTGCCCATGGCTGTGCTCAGTTGCCCTGAACAGCCCTGCAAAAGTTGATGGGAGCAGTCAAAATGAAAAGTTGCAAATCAATCCCTTGCTTTGCCAAATGAGTAACCTGAACCAGTTTATCCATTAAGATGTAAATTGGCAGAAAGGCAGGGAAAGCATGGAGGCTGTGTTGACTCATTTCCTGTAGAGGAGTTTAATCAGAATGGCACTAAATGCTCCTGGTTATCTAGAAAGTTTATTTTATCTTTGATTTATTGTGCTTTTCCCTATCAGATGTGGAGCCGTTTTTCCAAGCATCTCACTGCTTTAGTGCCTGCTGATGCTGTAGAGTTTTGGATGCTCAACAGGCAATCTTAATTCTTATCTCAAGGCATTTACCCTGCTAATACTAGACTGTTAATATCAGCAGTTTTGTAAATGCAGCTTATTTCTGTTCAGATAAAACATTGTGATTTGATGAAATCTTGGTTATAGTTTTTCTAGACACTTACCTTTATGAGGAAGGCAAAATTTGGAGTGACTTACCCTGCTGCAGAGTCATAGCTCAATTCCTTCAGGTTTCTGCAAAGTCTGCTGTTCAGATTGCACAGGTAATGCTGGTCATGAAAGCTTTTCCACCAGCCTCCATTATGTCAGGTAACATATGTGCATAAAGGTTAAAAGGTCAAGTTCCTAATACTCTAGTGATAGTAAAAAACCTTATAAAGCCAGAATTTATAGCATTAGGCACTCCTGAAGTGTCCTCTGAAGACCTTTACAAGTGTTCAAAGGTTAAACCTTATCTCTCTCTTACCAAAACACACTAATATTTCTTATTTCGTTCCTATTTTAGAGATAAGGAAGCCACCCTAAAAAAACTGGAGAGATCTGACAGTGCACTGTCGTAGCTTTCAACAGACAGATGGAATAAGTCCTACAAAGACTGAATATAAACCAAGGAAACTACTCAACTGCCTTGTGCTGTCCCCTTGCATGATATTCCGTGAGATGTTAGATTAACCCAGAAAAAACACATTACAGGGTATTTGATATTGTGCTCTGCCTAAATAAGACTTTGGGGCTTAGAATGGAACAGGTTCTGTCAAATCTTCTGTGATTCAGACATAATTATGCAAAATAAAGCTGCTTTTCTTTTTTTGTTTGGTGTGAGCTTTGTTGACACGCTCTGTTCAGTTTCACACGCAATTCTTTGTTCACTTAAATAGATTGAGAAATGAATTGATTTTCTCTCTTCCCCATCTTCTCTATCTTAATAGCCGGTATTAGCAGAGTCCTTCAGAATCCCTGAAACAATCCATAAATGAATGGAATTATTCTCTATTTATCTGTAATACTCTACTTCCTTGATGTCTCGTCCTGAGCCTTTCCAGATCTGTGGGGAGATCCATAACACTGGCAACAGCTGCTCATAAAATTGTGTTGTAGTTATGGTGGAAATGCACACTCTGTATTTTACTTGCACTGTAATTTAAGGAACACATACACAGCAAAGCAGGAAATCACTTTAGTTACAGAATGAATTCATGTTTTGTTAAGTTCATGCTGAGCTATGTACCTTGAAAGCCTAAATCCCGTGGAATGGGGCTCCTCACAACAAAAGCAGGGACAGGGCTGGACTCTACCCTGGCACTTGCAGAGAGATTAAGCAGAGCTGTATCAATATCCAGCACAAAATATTATGGATATGCAAGATAGCAACATGCAAACTTTTCACTGCTCCTGCGTCACAACAGGGGGTGCGTCACCATTTTAATAAAATTACAAACAAGTGTTGACATCATGTGTAGCAACAGGAAAATAAACAAATTAAGAAAAGTGATTTTTGTCTCAACCTTGTTATTATGTACCAGAGAATGTCTGTTAGGTGTCTTTTACAATGATTGTTTCCAATTTAAAGGGCTATTACCACCGAGAGCAGTGCTCAGCATACATGTGTATTCTGTTTCTTGGCTGGAGAGGCAGAAATAGATCAGCTGAGCACTGCAGCATGCAAAAGCTGCTCCCCATTAACACCTTTCCTTTCAACACTGCTCTGCCAGTTGGAAAAAACCGGACTTCATACCTTTCTATGTGTTCATCCCATGACGTAAACTAGTAATTTCTAAGTGATTTTATTTCTTTTAAATAGAGGAAAAGTAGGGGGGTTTATTATTATTTCCTTTGAAAAACTGAAGTCTTTCCAAGATGGAAGTGAATGAGTAAAAGTCAGAAACGAAAACCACAAATGAAAAAGAAAACAAATTGAAGCAAATGACATTATATATTCAGAGTCAGAAATTAACAAAAAATATCTTTGATGTTTTTTACCAATTTATGAAAAGTCCACTTTAATAACAACACTGCAAAACAAGTTCTGAAACTGTGAACTTACAGTTACCCAGCAGAATTTTCTTTTCTCGGGACATGAAGAAGTTAAGTGAAATTTCAGACACTTTAATCCAGTATAATCAAAACCAGTGACATTTTAATGAAGTCTCATACTTTATTAAGACCTCCCAGCTACATTCTTTGATCTGTGTTTCCATTGTAATTGAGTTAATATATTGCACCCAATTCATCCAAAGGTCTTTGATAGCTTGGAAGAGTATGAAATATGTATATTAAAGCAACACCATCCACCCAAGTACTTGAAACTGGAACATTATGTGCCCTTTTTAATTTGTTTCGTCACATATGGGTGGCCACACTTGCCTAAATAAGCTATAGTGACAGTGATGAAATTTAAAACATGAACTATCATAGGAAGGTCTTAAAAGCATTTGTTAAGGAAATTACAACCTTGTTCTTTAAACTATCCCATATAATTTAAGAGAAAATTGTATTCTTCCTATAAAATGCAATAAAACACCTCGATAGGAATGTGTAAGTTATATTAATCTCTATTCAGTCCTGCAGGTATAGAAATGTAATTTCTATTATGTTCTCTACAGCTATTGCTGTTAAATTCTGCAGTGGTTTTCCTTTAGGGAAAATGACATTGAGTATTAGAGAAACCCTTCTAAAAGTGAAATGTGTGTGGCAGATGTCTCTTTCCTAAGAAATTCAAATGAGATCAGAAAGGTGTTCCTATGCTAGTGGAAGTATGGACTAGGAGCCAAACACCTGACGGACATCTTTTATCTCTTAATTTCATCTCTATCATTTTGAGCTTCTTCAAAGTTTGTAGAAATTTAACCATGTATGACCAACCAAAATTTAAACAACGAAACTTGAAAATAAAGCCTCAGAGAGGAATAGCTGGTGCAAGCACATTAACACATAACCTGTTTTCTTTGCAGTGTTTACTAAGCAGATTTTATTTTATTTCATTTCCTGACATTAACCTCACTCTCTGGCAGAAGCACTGCCAGTAGACATCATTAAGCTGAGAGAGGCTGTTGGTGGTTACCTCAGGCAGAACTGACCACAAGGCTTCTGGGAATACACTTTTCACACTGCTTTCTTAATTATAGCCCTGAAACCATTCTGTAAAGCAAATGGGCAAAAAACCAAATGGTATAGAGAGTACTGGTCTACTTACATAATCCCAAGACACGAGCAAAAAGATAGATCCCAGGAAGAGCAGTGAATCAGCAACTGAGCTCAGACCTATGCAAGTCAAGCCTTTTTTCCCCAAATGCCATATATCTCATGTTGAACTAAAAGCTTTTTCTTCTGAAGGGATATGTTGCTGGTACATTTTAATCAGGATATAATTTAAAGAGACCTGTTGAGCTGGAGACACAGAAATGGAGCTCCACATCAGTAGAGAGTCTTGAACATCTTTATCTCTTTTGCCCTTCAGAAATAAGAAACTAAATTCTGCAGAAACAAAAATATGCACATCAGTAGTAGTTCCAATAAGGTGAAGACTTTTTCTTCAACAATTTTGTGTGACATCACCCTACTCACTAGTGCTATAATACAAGCTGGAGTAAAAGATCAGTCAGTTTAGTACAAACGAGTGATAAAACCAGAGCTGGGCTTTTGCATGGAAAAGGGCCTTTTTCTCTTACTGCTCAGTGTGGGACCAAACTGCTATTTTCCCAGATTCCTGCTGCCCCATCTGCTCTATTGCAAAGTCTGCAAATGTAGTAAAGTCTGAAGGTTCAAGTAATGCAAAATCCACACTACATATCTTGAGAAAGTTTTCACATTTTTTCATTTCTTGGTTTGTGACTTCTAGTTTTTTAGTATTTCTAGACTTGACCTATTTGTAACCAGCAAAAGATGGATATGTTCTGACATACAATAAAACCACTTGTAGGACCAGGACACATTTACATTTATGGCAAGGCTGTTTGAAAAACATACTTTTAGAACATGGTACATTAGAAAAATACTGCTGCTAACTTATGGGACACCTTTGCCTTGTTTGAAATGAGAATTTATGAAGAGTGTTTCCATAAGTTTTATAAACAACATTCTATCATCTTTACAGGGTTTTCTTTATGTCATCAGAGAGATTTAATGAGTATCATAAGCTGCAAAGAGACTACAATGGCAGAAAATCTCTCACAGTTAATTGCAGCAAAACCATCTGAGTCCCATGAGACATAGAAAGCAACCTCTGTCCTAAGGAAAATAAGAAATTCGGAGGAATGCAGAGCATGCTGTGCTATTTCAGTTGAGCTCAGGACAGCTAGAAAAAACAAATATGTGAAGGAAGTGACTGTCTGATATTTTCCCTCTGTTCTAATGCTAATTCTATTTTAATTCTTCTCTGCTTTCTTTAGCCCATTTTTCTCCAGCTACACAAGATAATGATTTCCAAGAACCATAAAAGAGAACAGAAACACATGCATTTAATTGTCTTATAAATTGAATTACGATTTATGACAGTTTTTACATTTCACAAGTAAGATATTATGCAAATTTTCAGCAGACCCTTTTATTTAAAGAGCTTGCACAAAATATTTTTGGTGGCTCGCTACTTGATTTTATTTCTGAAACACACAAACTGTGTCTCAAAGACCAGGCAGTACCTGCTTAATTATGTTCAAATATTGAATCCCTGGATTATGGAATGCAGCATAATTAATTTCTGCATTAGCTGTTCTTTAAAAGTGATGGAGCATCCCTTACCATATGCTTTATGGTTCTTGCAGTTGCATTAACAAGAAGGAACAACTATCTTGGATAGCTGGATATATAGCCATAGATAATTTTTCTTTCCTATCTATTCTTCCAGTTCACCATGAATATAATAAAATTCTTCTACCATATCTGCTTATTTATATAAATAAGATTGTGTCAGTATATACTTACATTAAAAACAGTTGCCAACATATAAAAACTAATCAGACCAAAGATGCAGCTGGCTGAGCATTTTGTTTCTGAAAATGCCCACTAACTCTGCAACAATTGAGGAAAGAAGGCAGAGACAAGGCAAATACTGAGCTATACTTCCCTCTGCTGTACTCTTGTAGCTTCCAGCAAACTGCAACTACAAGAAATCATGCAGTAGGGGGTTTCATTTTCATTTGCAAAATAAATCTACTCTGAGCATTAGCCCAGTGCTCTGAATTTATTGTGAAATGTCACATCAATTAATTTCTATCCATCCAGGCCGGGTCATGCATTGATTCCCCTCAAACAGGAGGCTGAGTGTCAGGATTTTAAGCAGTGGAGTGATAGAGTTGGCACACAGATTCCTGTTTGGCAGCTGCATCTTTTGGGGTAGGAAGTAATAGTACAGTGCAAATAGCACTGCATGGCAACTGAGTTGAATGCTTATAAAGAAAAGACTGTGGAATAGCAATGCCTGAGCTGTGTGCTTTGAAGTGTACAAAATAGTGAAAAAATTTGTCACTACATATCCTGGCTATCCAGGATATCTACTGTGTTCATTTCATCTGAATTCACAATGTCAGTGTTCACAGCCACAATGTCATAAGCCTCATTTTGAGGATAAGGCTCCCAGACAATATTCCTCAAATAAATTTTGGGTGTCTGGAAGCTGGAAAATCAGCATCTTCTTTTCCTACTCATCCTGGTCTAAGAAAACAAGAATAAGAAGTAGTAAGCTGTTTCACAATTGTCTCCATATTTCAAAATGGAATGTGATGAGGGCTGGGATATTAAGTTGGTCTTCTCCTGTTTGGCTCATGGGACAATTCACACTTCTGGAGGAGCCACTTTCTGCCACTCCAGAGCAACATTTTTCCCTGAGTGCACATGGATTTCACTGCAGGGCCGCATGCTCACAGCTCAGTTGGAAAGGACATAGCTTTAAAGCTTTATTGGTAAGGGGTAAGCAGGACACTGTTTTTTCATACTGCCTCTTTCATGGTGTGTTTTATTCTGCCCATTGGTGTGAGGCAGAAAGACAAAGCCAAAAAGATCAGAAGAATGGTGGGCTGGGCCTTGATTCCTCAGAGCCTGGGCTACCCTTTAGTAATGTGACGTTTACAGGTTTTGTCAGGGATTTCCCATTCCAAGCACGTTGTGCTTCACCTCAAAGTTCTCATCTATCAATTAGAGTATTGAACGGTGGTGGGAGGCAAAATCAGAGAACAGGATTTTCCAGAAATGCCCTTGGTGCATTGGAGCTACAGAGGAGCACAGAGATTATGCTAATTCCCAGCCCCCAGGGGGGAGGATGTTAAGGCTCTGCAGCTCTGTCTGTCTGCCACAGGTTCCCCCCT
The DNA here is from genome assembly GCF_031753505.1 of Anomalospiza imberbis. NCBI lineage: Eukaryota > Metazoa > Chordata > Aves > Passeriformes > Viduidae > Anomalospiza > Anomalospiza imberbis. Next base: position 8,381,962 of record NC_089693.1, on the reverse strand, counting down.
TGTTCCAATTACATGGGCAGAGTCCATGGCAGTGACTGTGCACGATGGAGACAGAGCAGAGCACTGAGCAGGTGCAGGGGGAGCTGTGAAATGTGGTTAGTCAGGGCATAAGCAATAATATGGGATCACAGGAACATACTTCCTCAGTGCTTCCAGCTGGAATGGTGATGGTCCTGGTCTAAATTTGCCTTTAATCATGCTCAGCATCAGTCTAATGTTTCCTTCTGCTGCTCCTGTTGCCTGAAACAGATTATTTCCAGGGAGAACACTGAGACTTTCCAGTCATTATCTGACTGCCCCAAAGCTGCTGAATGTTACAGGGGCACGTGGCTAGAGTCACCTCTGGAATGGTCAAGGTCTGGGAATGAAAAAGTTGGTTTAGACATTTTCCAAGGCCAAAATATGGATTGGGTAAGTTCTGCCCCCCGCCATTGATCCTCAGACACCTTACTGAATTTATGGTCTTCAAAAGGCCTGAGCAAATTAGGTCTTGGAGAATCTCCTCCTGAGATGAAAGACAGCCATTAAAAATAGGACTGAATACTCTGTGTCTCATTCCCAATGAACACATCCAAACACACGTGTTTGAGATATCTGATGTACCTCTCACTGCCTTACCCCTGGGCACAGGTGACTGAATAGCAGGAATGTGTCCTGAAGACCAGAATCTGCAAAATGCATCTTTTCTTGCAGTATTTCCCATGGAAAAAATATTGACAAAATGTTTTCATACTACCATGACTAATATCAAATGCTGTTCTCAGACATTTTTCAAATATTAAAAAAAAAAAAAAAAAAAGAACTTCTATTACTACCATATGGAATCAGATTAGCCCTGCTGTTAAGGTATTCACAAAGAAGGCAAATCCTTCTATTTTCTCCTGCCCAAAGCAATAGCAAAATAGAAATAAGCTGTGTGATTACCAGTCTGTGGGTGATGGAGTTGAAGGTCAAGTTATGTTACTAATCAACTAAGCATCACTTGTTGCACATGCAAAGCCAACTCTGCTGCATTGTGCTACACTGCCATGGAGGTAACAGGGAAGAAAAAGAATTTCTTAAAATACCAATGATTTTTCTGGCACTCACACTGTATGCAACCCACATTTTTATCTACAGATTAACTTTACATTTTCTGGTCTTCTGTATTGTATCTTCAGAAAAAAAAATCTGCCACAGTCAAATGAAGTTTTAGGTATCCACAGTTCAAAGGCATGATTCAGTATTTTTAAATTCTCAAATGTGATGCTGTGGGTCATGTCACAGGATTTAAATAGAGGAGAACTCATTAGTAACTGCTCATACATTCCTGTCTTCACTGCCAGACAGCAGCAATAATACTCAGAAAATTCCTGTCTTTCCTTCACCACAGGATCACATGGGGTTGGAGCTTTGCTCCCAAATCACCTGACACCCATTGCATAGCTCATCAGCATCATCATTTTCATCCCAAGGAGCACAGGAACATGTTCCCTATCCACCTGGGCTTTGTGCTGATGCTTGGGGCTGGTACAGTTAGGATTAATGAACTCTGAGCTTCTGTTCTACCAGGATTTGGATGTTAGATGTCTGCCTCTTGCTAGCAAGGTGTGACCATTTATAGGAATGGTTTTAAGGGACTCCTTTAGCATCCAGTCCTGCTTAGAGCTGCCCTTGGTTCATCACTTTTCAGGCACACATGCCCACATAAAGAATGAGAATTTGAGTGCCAATTAACTGCTAATATCAAGTATTTGGCGTGATGCCACAGACATCCTACAGTGTTAGAGTTCTAGCGTTTTCCAAAATTAATTTCCCTTTTAAAAAAGGTATCACTAGTCCTTCTTGATTACAAGTGTTAGCTTTTGTATTCATTAAATTGCCTGAATGAGCCCCAAGATAGAGGTTGATGACATTTCTTCAATGCTGCAGCTTTTTACAGAATCTGCAGTTTCATCAAAGTATTCCTTTGGAACATGCTACTTTTTTTTTTTTTCTCCTAAAAAACCAGTTTTTTGCAAAAATGTGGAAGCATTTTTACTTAAAATTTTATTTCAGTCCTATCAAAATCATTAATTTCAAAAGTCAGCATCAAATACTTCCATCCTGTTAAATGAAGTAAGTCATGGCAGCTTTCTGGACTTGAATGCATTGTTGCCACACCAGCCCCTCACCTAAAAGTTAGGGGTTTTAAACTGATACCAAGGAAAGTCCTGGAGAGGCTACAATGCCATAAGGAGCTGCAATTTTATTTTACGATCAGCTTTTTGAAAATAATACTTTGGCTATCTTTCCTGTATTTGGAATTGATAATGTTGTTGAATTGTTGACAGTATTGACATTTTAAATTAGTGCCATTAGGTTTCAGAGTAAACAAATAAATTGCTGTTATTTTCAACAGGTTTACCTGGTTGCTCTGCTTGTCCAATGGTCCCAAGTGCCTCCAAACTCTGTCTAATTGTAGAGAAACAGCAGACATTCCTGAGAAAACAGAAAAAGTGTCTACAGAAATTAACAATATGAAGACCTGAACAATAGTGAGACACTGAGATTGTGGCAATAGCAGTCAAAGATTAAAAAAGTGAAATGAAAGCAAATACAAGTGCAGTATATGCATTACATCATTCATCTGCATTCAGTGAGATTCTCAGTTTTAAATATATATTAAGCTACTGCAAAATTTCCTTTTTACCAGAGCAGATTGTGAAAGAGCATCTAAATTCTTCCACAAAATTTATGTTTCATTCTGCTGCAGAGCACAAAGTGCTGTAATGCACAGCACACAAATTGTCATGTTCTTGTCTGGGGAACAGTCTTGAATTCATTAGTCAGTTTGCCAGCATAAGGAACGTAACACAGAACCTGTGAGATGCATATGGTAACAACTTAGAGTCTTATGACCCAACTGGTTTTTGTAACAGTTTGTGAATACCTCTAAAGTAAATTAGATCTATTAATCTATCTGATTTTGGATGTTTTTTTAATTTCATGTCAAATGGTTTTTTGCAGATTTGGATGTTTTCCATTTTAAACGTATGTGCTGTGATTAGAATACCAGAGTGATAAGGATCATTAAAAAAAACATTTATCATCTTAAACTGTTATTGTTGGGTTTGGTGCATATCTGGCCATTTTAATGTGTTCTCCTTAAAAGGAAATAACTTCATTTTCCTGGGATAGTCCAGTCTGGTTTTGAGAAAGCCTTGCTTCAAGGTTGCCTATACTGTCTGCTTGGTTCTCAAAGTGCTTGCTCTTGCTGTGTTTTGCTGTGGCAGAGTCCATCTCCAGGAAGCAAGTTTTGCCTCTGGAAGAAGTCTGACATGTGGCACACTGCAGGGAAATGTACACCTTGCCAGAAAGGCTGAGTCCCACAAGAAAAATTGTTTATGTAAAAGTGTGCAGCACAGCTTTCCTTTGCTCTAATTGAAGCATAAATGTCATTGTTCTCAGGTTCTTTAAATTAGGTTTATTAAGGTTTATGCCACATTTTGGAATGCAATTAATGTGTGCCTAAGCTTTCCATTTCCTTTAATGTCACAGGGGATGTATTTGAAATAATAATGTTATTTAATATTTTTACAGAAGCTAAAGAAACTGAGATTAGGCTAGTTTGTTATAAATTAAAAGCAAAATAGAACTCAGTGAATCAATTTTTCTTCTGGCAAGAGTAATTTCTTCTGCATGTTATATTCCTTTTATATATAACTTACATTTCAGAATCCTATCCCTGACATCAAGGATTTATACACAGTTCACTCGGTTTATGGGCAAGATAATTTTTGTTGGTAATTACATGAACTCTAGCATTCACACAAGGGTCATGGGAGGTTATTTAAATTATACAAGTGCCATACAGAGGTAAATGAATGCCCAGATACTGCTTTCATAGTGCAGGTTAGACTGTTTGTTAGTCCATGAGCACTGGAATGGAGGTATTACTCTGAACACAAGGTGTAAATGCTTAAGTAGAAGAATCAGGTCCCAGAAAATTTTGTAGATTTGTCATTTTAAAGGGCTAAGAAGACTTCATAGATGAGTTTTAAAGCAGGTTAGCATGAGTGCTTGCAGGATCCCATGCCATGAAATGCTTTCATTAAAAATAAAATGTAAGGATGAAATGCCAAACTGGCACATGACAGGCTGGAGTGTGGCTCTCCCAAAGTTCACACCCACCTGTGGGCAGCAGCAGGATGGAATTGGAGTTCATGGAAGCATTGGACAGACTCCAAGGCCCTCACTGGTGTGAACAAGGAAGTCTGCAGGATCAGTTCCTGTGGACCTCCAGGAGTTCTGAAAAATCCAAATTACCCAGAGATAATACTACATCAGTTTTTGTACCCTTGATACAAAGGACGAATACAAGGCAAATAGAAGAACTAAGATGCAAAGGTAAATACAGTCCCAGTGCTAAGATTTGTCACTGATCACTAATTCATATTTGTAATGAAAAAGAGTTTTGGATCCACAAAAGTAAATTCTGGCATTGGCTCTGTCACCTCTCATATGCTTCTTGGAGACAAATATCAGCCTGTTAGTAAGAGCTTGCTGAACCAGTGATCCCTAAATATGAGGAATGCACAGACAGTGGTATTGTTTTATCACTGTCTTATTTGGAACAAGAAACAAGTAATGTCTACCCAGATGTGAACTTGGCTTTAATACACAGCAGCACAAAGACAAAAAATATTTTTTAAGTCCAGTGGAATTACATCTGACCAGCATTTCCAGAAATGCCTTCTAAAAATCCCCTAATAAACTCAGTGGATTATGAAGTAATGTTGGCTAGCAGATGCAGAACAGCAAGAAGTAATAATATACATTGTTGGATTTATTTACTTATCACACAAGATTACTGAAATATGTGCTGGGAGAAGAAGAGGCAGGGACAGCGACACCATGTTTCTATCCTGTGGATCATGTTAGAACAATCTGGGGATAAAACAGGGAGCCAGATTGTCAAAATAGTGTAAGTGGATGAAAGGAATTGCTTTCTGTGAGTACCTTCTTTGAGAATGACTGTCAGGAGACAGAGCAAATACAATTTTACCTTGATATTCAGGGACTGTGTGTATTATTAGATAACTGTGTGAAAAGATGTTTCAGACTTTCATGGGAGCACCCTTCCATAGGACAGGCTTCCCTCCATCCTGCAGTAAAATTAGAGATCAAAATGAAGACATTTTTGTTTCATACATATCAAGGCACTATGTTTAGTGAGGGAAAAAAAACAAAATAGACTGTCCTGATCATGTGCTGTCTCCTGGACAATATATTATTCCTCTTGTCAAAATCCAAAATAATTTTTTGAGTGGATTGAGAGTCTTAAATATCTTCAGCAAGCTGTTTTGAAGTTCCTGATAACTCGTCCTACCTATTTAGGCATATTACCATTATTTTATCTATTTAGATAATTTTTTAAACTTTTTCTCTGTGTCCCATATTCTATGTCACTTTTCAACAAAGCATAGATTTTTTAAAAATGTATATTTAACCATAATGCATAATTTCCAGTGATAAATAAATAAATTATACCATTGTCAATGGGAAGATTCCTAATGACATCAGTCAGAGATGCTGAGCATTTTTTGATGATTAAGAACATTTCATTATTTATTTGTAATTCCTTTTTTCCCCCAAGGAAGAAGGTGGTGAGTTTGAAAAATTCATTGCATTTGAAAATGAAACACAATGCTTAGTCCCGTTATGCAGAACAAGAGTAGGAAAAAAGCAAGAGAACGCATGGGAAAGGGTCAAGAGCTGGAGCCAAAGCAAAATTGCAGCAGAAATCCTGAAAATCACTCTTGCTAGAACACAATGAACTGCCCTGAAACCAGATGTGCTGCTCCCAGTTCCCACACCCTTGAGCTGGCAGCCACTGGTGCTGCAGAGGACATTCCCCTGCTTGCAGCCCCTGCACAAAGGTCTGTCCTCCTGGAAAAGGTCCCTGAGCCTCAGGGCTGCTTCAGGGCATTTGAGAATCAAAGTACCAAAGCCCCAGGTGACTCCACAGCCCTGCCCACTCCCTGCACACACTGGGCAGCTGCCAGAGAAGGCTCTGTCTGGGTACTCTGCAGAGCCACAACCATTAATGCCATCCCTTTTTTTCAGTCATGTTTCAAGGCTCACTTTTTCCAAGTCCATCTTTCTTCCAGGCAGGATCCTGTTGAGTAACAATCAAAGCTGTAAATCTGTGATGATTTAAGACCTGGCCTTCCATGGGTTTTAGGAGGCTGTCAATGTGGTGGCAGTTTCTTGGGAGCAGTCTTTGAGCCTTCCTTTTCCCTGCCTTGGGCTGAGAACATGCTTGGCCCTTAGCCAAGGTGCAGAGTTGCTCAGGTGGATGTTAATTCTGAGGAAGCAGATGAACAAGGATAGTGCATTGCTCTGAAAACTCAGTGGCACAGGATTTCTGATAGACTTCCTAATCCCCTGCTGCATGAGCTGCATAGTTTTATCTTCAGTGGAAACATTAAGCTAGCTCTCTACAGAGATGGAAAAACCCGAGCTCCTGCCCGGCTCAATATTCCATGCTGACATTAATCCATGGGTGGGCCTAGACATGGAGCCCACACTGGCACAAACTGGGGCAGGTGTTTGGCTCTAACACAAAGTGCATTTCATGGGGAGAGGGGGAATGGACTCAGCTACACCATAAGGGTCTGTGGGCAGCTGCACAGCAAACTAGGCTTTTGGCAGTGTCCATTGGCAGAATTTGAAGCACTCATAAAAATACAAATTTTATTCCAATATTCATCAAATATTCAATAGAAAATGCTAATTATTTTATGCAGTTTAGCAGCCTAATGAGGAAGTCACTATCTGGTAGCCCCTGTTCTGCTGTGGGCTATGGCTGTTTACTGCAGAGGAATTTCCTCTCAGAAAACGTACTATTTTCCTGAAGATCTGAACACGAGATTCCAAATTCAAAAGCAATAACTCAATACTTAAGTGAATACCACTTGGATGAGCTGTTATTGTTGTTTAATAGCAAATATTTTTGTAGCATGTGGTGGGCAGCTCATTGAAACATGAAGATAATGACAATCCATGGAGCCTGAAGCTTGGCTGACAAGCCATAGCAGACAGACAACACAAATATGTGGGTTTGGGTGGGAGGCAGGCACGATGGGATTTCAAAAAAATCCCAAACAAAGCCCAGTCAGGGAAACAACTTCCAAAATATTTATTAAGGTTTTCAAGGCTTCAAAGAGAGTCATTCCAAACATAAACTCTCATCCCACACAAACAGTGCTTGTACTTACATGCTGTTGTGTCAACAAGCTTTTGTTTTCAGTAGAAAATCTTATTGTTTCTGAATATAATTGCCAGGAGATGAATTTGGAGATGTGACACTGACTTCAGGGAAGTGCTGCATGATGTGGATGATCACAATTTACCAAAGGGTTGAGTGTGCCCTGTCTTGGCCTGTATGGCATAGGAGCAGTGTTAGAGGAAGGAAAGAAGGAAAAAGGAAAAGGGAGGAGAAAACAAAGTGTGTCACAATCATGTTCAAACAAAATGTGTTATCCAGAGAAGTTCAACTTAAAGGCACTCTCTTCCTAGACAGTTTCAACAAAATATATTATTATACTTACTTAATGTAAGCATATCTTAAAGGCTTTTGTTTTTCCAATAATGGATAGAAACACTAGTTATTATTGCACCTCAGCCAACACGTGGTGGTTGATGAACATTCCTTGATGAACAAAAATATTAGCACTCTATAGATCCTTTTCAGTAGACAAGAAATTTCTCCACCATGTGGAAAGAACAGTCTTGCTTGCTCAGTGAAATACTGGCACAAAAAGGTGAATTCCAAACTACAAGAGAATTTCAACTCCAGTTTTTGTTTGCCCTCTTCCACTGAAAACCAAACTCCATCAAACCCCAGGTTACCAGTGCAAATCCCTGTGGTAATCAGGTATTTCTGGTTATTGTGTGCCCAGGTGTGCTAGGACTTACTTCCACCTGCTGCTGAGGTAAGATCTCTGCAGGAGTGTGGTTTCAGCCCACATTTTCCCTGCCTGTTCAGTTATCTGCGCCTTTGGGTTCAGCTGCATTCCCTTCCTTTATCAGACTCCTCCTCTCATCCCCAGGCAGCTGCTCACAGCTCACTCCTCCTTTTCTTGTTCCAATACAATCCTTTTAAAATGCATATTCTTTTTGATCTCCAGGCTCTCAGACTTGGCATGCCAGCTGTGTAACTGCCTGAGGCCTGGAAACAGCATTTTCCCAGCTGATTATTGAATTATTGTTATTTTAACTCCCTTGAAGTTGTTTACCCCAGGTATCATGTCTCGATCGCTGTTTTGTTGCCCATTGGTTTCCATCTTCTCCCAGACTAAACAGCTTTCTTGGACTTAACTCTATAAATAATCTTCACATGCACAGGCTGAAGCACATAAACTCTTCATGAAAGCAGTGCACTTAATTCCCCTGGTTCTCCAAACCACAGGAGTTAAGATTAGCTATCTAGAACGTTGTACTAACAATTCCCAGATTTATAGGTTAGGTCAGCAGTGGAAAAGGTTTCTGTGCTGCAGTCTCTGACTGCTGAATTTGCTCTCCTTTGTAGGTTTTCTCAGTTATTCACATGAATAGGGAAGTGAGGGAGTAGGTGAGTTGCCACCTGAGGTATTGTATGAACAAGTATCTTTCTTCCAAAAATTAGTAGAAACCACACATATTTCATGCTTTGTACATTCACTTGCTAAAATTGTCCCTTTGTTTAATATTTTCTAGTTTTCCAACACATCTGTTTCCTTGTCTTTCTTTTCTCCTCCCCTCTAACTCATATTTTCATATCACTTCTTTTTATAAACCATTTTATACAAAGAATGTTTTTTGCAACATTGCCTGAGGTTTCCTAATTTGTTTATATTTCTTTTAAAAAGTGGTGGGAACTCCTGAGAGAAAATGGAAAATATTTTTCAAGACTTCCTAAAATACACTTTTTGTGGGTAAAGCAGTGCACTGAAAACAGAAAACACTGCATCTTACTTGTTTGCCTAATTCCCCACTTCTGCTAGTTACCATTAAGACTTAAAACATAAGGAAATGAGCATAAATGTTTGGAAGAAGAAAAATAACTTACAAATCTATTTCCATTTTTCTGGAAAAGTTTAGCTTCAGTCGGTGTGTATGTCATAATTATCAGATGTCATTTATCAGCCAGCCTGTATGGTGAACACCTCTGATGTGATGCCACAGAAAGCTGCAGTGTGAATGAAAGAGGAGATAAGGCTGCACCAACTGTCATTGATTCCACCCAGTCCAGGTCCACACAACACTGAATTAAAATCTTTTGTGTCTTTGGAAACCCTGCCTGTGTCCCCAGCCACTGCTAACAGGGTGACGCTGGGAGAAAGCCTTCCTTGTGTAGCCTGAATCCATCTGGAGTCAACTTCTACTGATGCCTGGGGCTCTCTTCATTCTTGGTTCAAGGATACCACTTTTCTCCAAATTTAGCGCTGAGGTGGAATTGCAACAGCAGGAGTTTTTTGGCACTTTGTAAGAAACTTTTGGAGCCGCTACAAAATCCACCCAGACAAAGCATCCAACTGCTAGACAAAATGCAGTATCCCATTGCAGGGTTAGGAAATGTTCCTTTGCCATGCAGGAAGAGCATTCAGCATGCTGGTATTTGTGAGCAGCCACACATCCCAGTCATGAGCTTCTGGAGAACACGTTGTTTCCAAGAGGAACGTCAGCGTTAATCCACTGGAGAGCGAGTGGGTGAGTGTGAGACGCGGTGTGGATGTGTGAGCACAGCGGCGTTTGGAGGGATGGAGCCTGACTCTCCTGCTGGAGAAGGGATGGAGTTTGACTCCCACACAGCCAGCTGCCAGGGCTTGCTCATCCTCTGGCCCCCAGGAGGTCCAGCACTGAGCCCTGGCACCGGTACAGCTGGAAGCCTCAGGTGTTTGATGAACTTGGAACAAAAGAGATGGATGAGAATTGCAACACTTGTGGAGCTTCAGGACCATTTCTGTGCACTGATCTATGGCAGGGAAAAGTCTTCTTCCAGCCTTTGAAGGCTTTCTCTTGAGAAATATTTGGGATAGGATGTGGAAACAGATTTTGGGATGCCTTTAAGTCAGTTCTATGTCTTCAGATTATCCTAGACAATGGGATTCATTGAGAGAAATTAATTCTCCTTTCCCTGGCAGATGATGAAAAAAATCCATCAGTGTGGATGCTGCTCATCATAGCAGAAAGAAAGAAAAGTTGTTATTACCGATGGGAAAGGCTCCTTCAGAAAGGTCTGAACAAGCTCTGATTCCCTTTTTTAGCTGAATAGTGCATGGAAAGTCTGTGCAGGGATTCCCATGCAGATTTCCATCAGTCACGTTGGAATGGCTACTGTGGTGCAGACAGGCTCACACTAACTGAGATAGGACTCAGATTTTCTGGACTTTGTCTTTTCATTACACTGAAATATTTAGCAGCACTAAATAGATAACAAACATCACTTATATTTTCAAATGTGGAAAAAAAGCTGCAGGTCACTAAAAAACTAAAAGCTCAAAAGCTTAAAAAAATTGTGTTACAATAACAAGGCTGAGATCTAGGTTTGGTTTCTGGTCTTTCAATTTGTGGCAGAGATCTAAAAGCTATTTTAGTAAAGGACAGATAATTCCAATATGAGCAAAAATTAAAAGAAATTTGTTCAGTACTGAGCCATTCACAGACACTTGGTCATAAAACAGCTAACAACTCGTCATTCTTAATGTTATTTTTCTCTGGGGAACTGAGTTTTTGTTTGCTGTAATGAACTGTTATAATTGAGCTCACTTTTACTGGAGTAGAGCTTTTTTCTAAAACAGAAAAGAGAGATGGAGATTTATTTTGATTTAAAAAGATGGTTGCAACAGAATAAATATACAGGCAATATAACCAGGACTTTCTAAGTATGTAAAAAAAACCTACATTCAGTTAATTTTATTTCCTGTTTCATTTTTCAAGGAAAGGCGTTTAATTTTCATTGCTGATATATGCTGGCATGGAATATCAGCAGGCAGATATTATAATGAAGTGTTCTTTGTTTACAGAAAAAAATTGTGTTCATGATTTTTTAATAATGTTTGACAGTCTCATCAGAAAGAAATGGAGGTCTCAACTGGAATTGTTGTTTGTCATATGCCTAAGGCCTGAAGTTGATTTATTTTATTCCCCAGCTGAGCTGATTTTATTTGAACTAATAACTGAAAGTTTTCTTGCATCTTTTGCTATGACAGTGCAATGAATGAAGTCCTAATGAATGAGCTGCATTTCTCAGAAAACTCTTCATTATCTTCATGCAGTTTTCCCCTACACTGCCTGGTAATTTTAAAGGCTGTGATGTTTCATAAAGAGATACAGGTAGTAGGTAAATCAAGATACAGAGGTAACTTTACTCTTCCTTCTACATCTGCAGCTCTAATCAGAGCTGATCATTTGTGGCAAATCAAGCACTGACTTATAGAACAGACTAATATATAATGGGTACAAGAGTGAGATATAAATCCTTTTCATGCAGCTTCATCTCAGGCCCACAGTGAGGTTTGTGGTGTGGCTGGATAATAAGCCCACAGGTGCAATTTAAGTATCTTACCAAGCACATCAGCTAGAAAACCTCAGAGATAATAGTTCTTATCTAAATTGGGCTTGGCATACTGTTTTACTGCACCCCTTGGAAATCACAGAGGATGAGCCTGGAAAATTATTTTGTCTAATGAAAAAAGCTGTGAGCATTAAGTGCAGCCTTTTAGAGGACAAAAAAAAAATGCTCTGCAGAAGAAACAGGACTATGACAGCAAAGAAGAGACATGTCCTACCCAAAGCCCATCACCTCTCAGCTCACTAACTCAAGGCCATTCCACTTCCTGAGGAGCATCCCATCCACTGAAGGGCATTCCAAAACAGCCAGTCAGTTTGGGGTTTATGGTTTCTCCATTTGGAACGTAGGTTTTTAGATATTCCCTTTGCCAATAGGACATACTGGAGGGTTTTTGTTTGAAGACATTTTCCCTGCAGTTCTCTGAACTGCATCGAGATGCCTGCTTCCTGCACAGAAGCCCCAAAGCATCCATGGCAGGAATGCATGATTTGCTCTCTAGAAAAAAAATCCAAAAAACAATCAGCTTGCATTTGGCATGATGAACCATTTTGTGTTCCAAGTCCATTTTTTCAATTTGATTCTCCCAGTCATAAATGTCTTGTGATGCTGAGTAACAACAACATAATCTGAAAATTATGCCCAGCTGAATGAGATCGTTCATAGCTGTTATTCCTCATCTATGACTTACACATTCCAGATATGATGCATTTTTACCTGCATGCTGTTCCAAGGGATACATGCCATGGACAATGGCAAACACTTGAAGGGAGCCTCACATAATGTATGACCCCATTACCGACAGTCTTATGATCCATCCTTTAATAACCTAGTTTTGGTTTGAGATTCTTCCCATCTCTTAAGAAGATCTAACTTGCTGTAATTATTTTTTGATTTAGTTTTGCTCCCTAGACATCTTAATTCACAAGTTTTAAGTTGTTGCTTAATACAAAGCATTAAAAACGGGCTCACACCCAGCTATTAACTACTTGATGTATTCAGACATTAGCTAATAAGCTAAAATTCATGTGTTGAAACAAATCTAACAGTCAGTGTCTGTCCACAGTCACCATCTGAGATGGCAGATGAGTCCTTCCCATCACTGTAACATCAAGTCCCAGGTCACCAACCTCCCAGAGCAGGAACCACACTCATTATGGATGTTCCACTGAGAGACTGAGCACATTCTTTGCAAAGCAGCAGGAGCTCTCTGCTTTCAGGAGGGCTCATTAACTCTGCTCAGCGCTCCCAGCCCCACCACACACAGACTGTAAAGACAGGAGCAGCCCAGTTCTGCCCTGGACCAACACTGGCCGTTAATGTAACTCACATATTTTATATTAAAAACAATATAATGTAATGTAATGTAATGTAATATAATTATATGTGTGTGTATATAATATACACATAGATAAATATTTCTCAGTAGATTCTTCAAGGCATTACTGGCCCAAGACAACCATCAGCATGTCAGGCAGCTTCAGAGAGCATTCTGGACCCTCAGACCTGAACTCCCCCGTCATCCCAGCTCCTGGCTAAATTAAGTCAAGAGAACATTAATGGGACAGCACAGGCACTGCACTTGCCTTTCTCTTTATAGAAGCTGGCTGCATAAAAACCCCATTTTGCTAACTCCTTCATTTTCAGCCAGATTGCTTTCTTTGCTATTGCAATTCTTTTGACCCAGGCTTTTGAATGTTTGACTTCAGCTCTGAGGAGAATAGGAATAAAGATTCACAGATAAGGAGCTCATCAGATCATCTATTCCCCCAAATATATGGGGGAAAGAGAAAAAAAAATATTTCTCTGATGATCCCATTCAATTTTTATTCTCTGGGAGGCTTTTGGGGACTGGCTACATAAAATAATTTGTTTTATTCCTCAGAATTTTCAATACCAAAGGGGGCTTGATAGGTAGAATTAATACTGTTCAAATGGGAAAGAATTTTCATTTTCTCTCCCTGCTGTGCAGGGAATAACTATCACAGAAGAACAGGAAGAGGCCAGTGGCCTGTCCTGGCTTCATCCCATGACCTGCATCGGGGTTGTGAATTTCCAGCCTCTGTCCTGGCATAGTCTGGGATAGCTGGAGTTTGTTCACACACTCCAGGTCTGACTTTCCTGTTTATTTTCAGCATATCCATATCCACACCCCCAGCCCTCTCCTCAGCTGCTGTTCAGGGCTCTCAGTAGCTCCAACTGCCTCCACTGCCTTACATGTTGGCAAAATCAAACCTTCTCTACGTAGCCCCCCCTTCAGCCTATCACTGTCTCTTTTCAAGTCAAAGCCACCTCCAAAATGAACACATGAGCCTTCAGAGGCAGTTCCCCAAAAATTCCAGTGGCAAGATCCAAACGCAGAATGTGTTTGGAGAAAAGACATTCTCTGATCTCATGGACAATCAGGGCTGTCTGCATACCTCTCTGTTCACATCATCTGCTTTCCTTTCTGCTCTTTTCCCTCTTGTCCTGAAATACAAAACCACAGCTTCCCATGGCTCCAGAGCACATCCTCTCAGAGCACATATCTTCACCAAACTGAAGGATTTTTTAGGGCTGGGCCTGCCCTCTCATAATCTGTGAAGGATCTAATGCAATTTTAGGCACAGAGACTATAATTTATGTAAATAGATCTTAAATATTCCATTAGATCAGGTTCAAAGTCCATGATCCCACTTTCAGTTTTACTGGAGACATACATGGATTCGTGTGACAGGAGGGTTTTTCCTAATTCTTGCCCTCAGAGAGAATAACTGTATAGAAAGAGTAAGGAGAGTAAAGTTGAACTCATGGGTTTAACAGAAGAACATTAGGAATGAAAAGCTGTGAATTAAATAATGCATTTTATTTGCACAGTAGGAGTACAAGCACCCAGAGAAACTAAAGAAGAAAAGCTGAAACAGATTATAGAAGAGTATGGAATCTGCTAATTTAAGAGAAAAATATAAGCTAATTAAGATATTGCTGCCCAAAGTCAAGTGTCCCATTAAATTAGAAAGCACGTCTCTAATTCAAATGAGATGTTTTGCTGGCTAAATACTCAGTTCCTTTTTCTCCTCATCTTAAAGAACTGTAATATCTCAAATGGAATACAATGAAATCCATTTAAGAAAGATTTGGGAATGTTCTGCTAGAGGAGACAAGCATAATTCCCACGCATTCACTTTTACAGGGTCTGACTATGTAGACATATTCAGGACAATTAATCTGAAATAAGTAGATTCCTAAATTATTTGTTTGTAGCTATATGCTTATGTTGAAAATTAAGGTGTTTGTCTTTCATCTTAGGTTAAATTATTCTGGAATAATAAAATACAGATCATCAGCACTAAAGGTAGGAAACAGTGTCCCACTCACATTAAACACCATTTAACTGTGACAAGTTAATTCAGTGTGGATGCAAATCTGGTCTCACACATTATAGAAATTAATATTGTCCTAACCCTTAATGTGCAAATGTCTATGTTTTATAACTATTTCTCTTCTAGGACACGATATCAGGCAGATTTTCCTCTAATTACTGTCACGAGATGTGTAGTAAGGAAGTCCTTATTCTAGACCTTTATTTCTATAGATTGCAGTGAGCAGCTGACCATGGAGCCAGCTGAAAGATGACAAAGCAAGAGAATAACTCAAATTTGAATTACAGTTTATTTAAACATCAGAGGAAAAAGGATGATCTTTTGGCTAACTTTGGAAGTAGACACAGAACACTCTAAGCTTTTTATAACCTGAAGTTGTGCTCTCTGAGTCCTCTGAAGGCTCAAGTGACTTGAGCAGCCTTTGCTCAGTGTCTTTCCCCTCATTTTTCTTTTGCCCAGCTGAAAGAAGAGTGGCAAGGTGATCTTCCTGCAGACATTGCCTGTAGTTCAGCTTCCCTCTGTGCAGGCCATGCTCTTCACCCTGCTGTACACTAACTACCACAAGTTATGCCAGGGTATTCCTAGGGCTATCCCATGCAGCCACAATTAACCTGTAACACTAATTCAGACTGTTCCCAATGTTTTTAAGCATACAGAACCTGTTCTTGACACAGTTATACTGTTACTATATAAATATTTCCATATTTATGGAAAAAAAAATTTACAACAAACATAAATTCCTACCTGAACTGGTTTATTTTTCTCACAGACAAGCACTCTGCACTATATGGCTCTCTTCAATATTACACGTCCAGAGTCAATTATAAACCTTTATATTTCTCTAGCAGGAAGGTTAAAATTCAATTCTCCTTTATTGCAGTTTGCAAATACAATATACTCTCCAGCTGGCTAGCAAAAGCTCCTCAGTTAAATCATCTTGTGCAACACTGCTTCTTAGTCACTGGTACCTCTCTACACAACAGCCTGACAGCCCCACAATTCCAGGCTATTTATTGGTCTGTCCTTAAATGGAAGAGTTCTCTTACAACATATTTGCTTTTTATTGAAACGACTGCAAAGAGAGTTTTGTGTTCCTTTTTGTTTTGAGAGGTTTCTGGGTGAGGGCACGAAGGTGCTTTTAGATTTTCACTGTCTCCTGGAGGCTTTGAGTCCATGCTGTCATGCTTTGTGCCTCTCCCCAGTAAATCAGGTGCCTGGTTCTTTGTTTTCAGGGTTTAAAATACTGTTACCAACAGAAAGTGATGTGTTAGCATAGCAGAGTTCCTGTGTTATTGAACTGAGGCAAGGAGCCCAGAAAACCAAAGGAAAATGATCCACTGGAATCTATATTCCTTCCCTCACCACAGCTCCAGAACATGAGATTATTATGCTTGTTAGAATAACTGCTTATCTGCCCGCGGCCAGGGCTGGTGTTTCCTGGAATGTTGAGAAGGTCCACACCTAATTATGGTGCTGACTTGATTATTTTTGTCCAACTCATACTTTAAAGAAATCCATTATAGCTTATCCCCAACCAAGGGAAATAAATGGACTTACTTTAAGGATCAATATACTCCAAAAGGGTGAGGCAGGAATAAAGAGCAATATTGGAGCACCTTTCTACAGGGTCCTATAAAGGCTGAGAGCCTTCAGTGTGAGTTAATTGTTTCTGCTACCAATACTGCAGCTCCCAGATCCATCCAGGTTTTCCTGCTTTGCTTACAACAAGGCTGTCACCTGGCAATTCTGCTTGTTACATCTGCATCATTTTGTCTGACTTGACTGGACACTCCCTGGGACTGGAACTGTGCCTTGTCTGCATTTCTAAAGTAAAGACACACACATAATGCATAATTACTATACAAAACAAACTTAACATTCAAGGCAGCTTTGTTGGTTTTTGCTTTCTATGACTCGACAAATTTGTTACCTTGAGGTGCTAAACACAGTTGTGAGAACAAGAGTGAGAAAAAAAAGTCAGTTTTGCTACTATAGAATTGTCTTCTCATTTCATAGGAATCCACTGGCACTGACACTGATATGTGCTGGTTTCCCCTCTCCTCCTAGGTGTTATTTTTGTGAAAGTGCAAAGCAGCACCTTCCCAGCAACATCTGTCAGCCAGGAAGACTGAGTATTTTTGGCATTTTCACAGGCAGAAATTATAGCACAGAAAACAATAGGAACAGGACCAAGGATGCTGACAGGTATCATAGAAACCTGCATTTATATAGGAATTCCAGAAGAAACTGAAGTCCAGCTAATAAAACACTTTTCAAAGGGGAAATGGGCTCTTTCTAGATGCCTGTCCTTGACTGTCCTTTTTCTAAAGAATCCAATTAATAATCCTGAAAAATTTATTAGCCACACTGTTTTGGTTGCTGGGATTTCCCTGTGCTATCTGAAAGGAATCAGCCCCTGGGGATGCTCAAAGCCTTTGCTAAGGGGGTCAAAACCTTCCCTCACCAACAAAAAGCTGCTGCTCTTCTGGTATCTTAATGCCCCCATCAGCAGCAGAGAAAAATCTCCCCTGCCCAAGAGCCCTGGGGGATGAGTGAATCAACACCTTACACAGCACCTGGTCCTAGAAAATGTTTATTAATGATTGCTGTGTTATCTATTCAGGGTGCCTATGTGGAAATGTATCCCCATTTTTGCCCACAGGACTGCAATGCATTCGTTTTCACGGATTTGCCACACATGGTTAGGCACAATTAGCATTTGCAGGAGGTAACAGGTAAGCACGGCCCCAAAATGGGGCTTTTCTCCTGAGAGCCCCTTTGAAGGTCAGGGCTGGAGCGGGCAGTGGTTCAGTTTCACAAATCTGCTCACTCCAGCTGGTTATGGGGAGAGCAAGTGCAATTCCCCCATGGCTTCCCAAAGGCACTGAGTCAAACATCTCAGTGCACTACAGAAAAAATTAGGGTCCCTAACAAGAAATTAGTGGCACTGTGGCTCCTGGTCATTCTGCCTTTTTGTTATTACTGCTCATTAATTCTGCCACATCTGCATGGAGGAGCCCCCATAAGTGACAGACACTCTGCAGACAGAGGACAAGGGTGACAGTCTCTCCTTCAAGACTAGAGCAATGCTTGGAGCCTGTTAAATCCGAGATGTTAATCCATGAAGTTTTAGGCTACTACTTTTTGCTGTATCCAGCAGGGCTGGTACAGTGCAGTTCAGAGCTAGGAAACCCCTCCCCTTCACTAGTACTTCTGAAAAGCAGAAGATTTAGTTCAATTGACAGAGTGCATTCCTCAACATTTAAAAATGCATGGGCTTGAATTTCTGTTGTTAACTTGAGCTCTCTCTGAAACATATAAATTAGTGTTTGGCTGAGAATTCCACTGTAAGTTGCAGGATACGACAACTTGCACGATACAGAACTGTAAAGCAAGATGAAGCATCCCCAGCCCCTTTGCCTTTAAAATGCCATGGAAGCACAGAGGCTCTCGGCAGAACACCTTATCTGCTCTCCAAAGCTGTGACTCTTCATCCTTTCCTTATGAAGACCCAGGGGATTGCTTACTTAGCATACACCAGAGGCAATGGATAGGGTGAGCAGCCACTGCAGCCAGAAACCCCCAGCACCGAGCACGGGCAATTCCCTCCACATGCAGAGACTTTGGAGCTGAATTGTGCTGAACAGATCCCCTCGGCTGAGCGAGCCATGTGTGCCCGGGAAGAGCAGCCCCTGTCGCTCCGCTGAAAAGCAATGCAGTAAGTGCTGGGATATTGCAGCAGGCACCGCTCCCCCGGGCTCAGCCGGAGCTGAAGCTTTGCAGCTTCTGCTGGGAGAGACACAACCTCCAGCCCGGGAGCAGTGGCAGGGCTGCATGATTTTTGTTGTTGTTTCTAAAGGAAGTGGAGGGATGGAGTGGGTTTGCAGTGCCAGGGACTGTGGGCTTTGCTTTGTGTGGCTGTGTGGGTGTTGCAGGGCAGTGCTTGCTCCAAGTCCTGTGCTGAACTAGGGCTGCTGGCTTTGGGGGGGCTTTCCGTGGTCATGTTGGACAGGGTTTGAACAGTGATGTGCTTAATAACTTAATGTCAGCAGGCATTTGTGTTCTCCTTCATCATGCAGCATGTTTCCTGGGCTTGGGTGCAAACTATTTTCTGTACTAGTACTAGGTACTCTGTGCTGGATTTACAGGGGCTGTGCCTCTGGGTGATGATGGATTGTAGATTGAAACTATGTGAATGAGTGCCCTGATGGTGGGTAATACTTTTATTTCACTTCAGCAGATATGGCTAATTTCTAGTTTGTGGTAAATTCTTCACTGTCTAGAATTCCAGATGCTTTTTTGGTAGATAAATGTTTGTAAGCAGTACTTTATCATAGCAGAGCTGTGGCTTTCTTCAGATTCTGATGTTCTGTTTCTGTACTCTGCAGTAGCAGCTTTCTGTTTGTACTGAGTAGGAGAGGGAAGGCATGAGTTAAAGTTTGCTTTATATGATGAAGGATTTTTACATAGTTTGAAAGTGTTTGCAAAATTAGCATTTGGGCAGTAATTGCAGGCCTTTGGAAAGATCTGTGCAGCATTTAAAGCAAATTTAACCGTATAGTTTTTATTCTGTTACTTAGAAACTAATACCAAGCTTCATTCCTCTGCTTTCTTGGTACAGCTTCCTCAGTGACTTACAAGCCCTGGCTTTAGGATAACTGCCTGCCTTCAGCCTCACTGCCATTTTGGGCTTCAGGCATGTTTAACTCTTTAAGGCAATGTTTGCAAATTTTTTTTTAGGAGAGCAGTACCTGAAACCACCAAAAGTTAGGGATTCTGTTTTTGCTGCTCAGTCAAATGTCAATAATAAATAGCCATTGGTCTCTTGTAAAGGAGCACTAATGAAACCATTCCTTGGTTTTCCCACTCAATATTTGTTTGTAAGTTGGGGTTTATTTAGTTCTTGTAAAGTATTCACATAATGAAGAAAGAAATATTCCTCTGATATATCTGTCATTTTAGTTTTGAGAAAAAATTGTAGCATCACTAATTTGAAGGGATAATTCTCAAAAATGAGGCAAATAAAGTTCAGCTTCTTCTAAAAGAGTTTTTGCAGAGATGCTGCTGAAGATGTGTGTAATGTTTAGTCCCAGGCATAGCTGATGAGACCAAAAAATACCCTGGAAGTTATGGCACCTTTTCACTCCTGTGCAACATGCGTGTCTTGGAGTTTTTTCCTTGAGATTAACGCTCAGGTGCTGAAAAGAGATATTTCCTCTGGCACTGCAGTCAAGAGAATTTTCTCCTTTTCATTTAAGAGAAGCCTTGTGACATATGCTGTTATTGAGTTGCAATTGCTAAGATAATGCAAAATTAATAAGTGATAATTATTCTTCATTAGCTGCACAACTTTGAAGATGGACAAATCTACAAGGAGGGTGGATCACATCTGAATCTGATCTGCTCCCCTCCTCCCTTTCTCTCCAACCCCTACTTCTTCCCTTCTGTTTATGAGCCTTTGATAGGTGCTATAGTTGCTCTCATTTAAGGACCTGAACCTAAGATCAGTGCAATTTTTCCAGTCACAGGTTCACAGTCTGTGTGTGCCTCATTTGCCCCTGTTTTCTCCATTTAGATTTCCAGCAAAGCCTGTAGCAAACTTGGAAAATATGAGAATTTATTATAAGATATCTCTGACAGAGCATTATAAAGCTGGTGTTGGTACATCTGTTATGAGGGAAGAGCAGGGATTTTACCTGTAGCTAAAACGTGCTCAGAACACACAGTTTTGATGACATTATCATCAGATATTTTCAGGTAAACTAACACCAGTAATTTAACAAGCTATTGTTTTCAAAATATTTCCTCTGAGGTACAAAACAGGGGAGGGAAAGAAATGCAAAGAGGGAGTTGGATGTTGGAAAGTCGCTGGATTCATAATGAGAATCACAAGACAAAAATGGAGATTATGTCTGATTTTATGCTTTCATGCAATTCTGAGTCTTTAATCAAAATGTGTTACCTGAACTGGAACTTCAGAATTATTTGCCAAATATTATTGTTCATGTCAAATGTAAAATGGAGAACATTAGGTCTAGAATCTAATTTCTCAGCCTAGAATAAGCATCTTAGTAAAGATTATGTTTTCACCTCATTTTGTCTGTAAGTAACCCTGGCAGGAGCCTTGCCTCAGAAGTCAAGTTCACTTTATTGCATTGCAACCTGAGAGAGAAACACACAAAGGGAAGTTTACTAATTTTGTCCTACATTGCCAGTAATGAGCTGTAAGTCAATTTAATTAATGAAGAGTAGCTGCTCAACATTTGCAGTCACCTGAACTACTTTAATTTGCATCACTGTTTTTGACACGTAGAGGCATGGACAGCTTTCCCTGACAGTAAGAAATATAACTGTCATTTAAGTAACAGAGGCAAAACTTCCAGTACAAAACTGGATAAAAGAATATACAGTGGGTGGATAAACATGCTGCATAATTTCAAAGCCCAGTGGAAGTGTGTGTCATTGTTGCACCAGGAAGCAATGGTGCAGACGACGTCACGTTAAAAGACGCGACATTCAGCACGTTCTCAAAGAGATAAGTTTAGCTGTGTTTGTACAAGAGTGGGGAATTTTTGTACCATGCTTAGTAGAACTGTCATGTTTATAAAGAAATACATCTTACAGCCAGTCACATCCAAAATGTGCCACATACATAGTCAATACTTTCTGACTACAAAAGGAAGGACATTTTCTTCCTTTCTTGTTTTTCAAGGGTAGGCTTCCTGATGGTGTCAACTACTTAGATATGCTGCATAGTAATTATTTTATTCATATGTATGAAAGAAAATCTCTTAGAATCTTCATTATACTTATCTACTGTGAGCATCAAGATTTAATTTAACTGGGATTTTCAGATATATGCTTAGACAGTCCATTTTCAAAATGAATATGCTATTATTTTCTACTATCACTTCTTTCCAAGGGCAATTACTTAATACTCTGTAATAGCTACAGTTCAGGATACTTCATTTGCCACAGTGACTCTCCTCACTTTCCACACCCACACAAACCCCAGAACCTACTGTGAGTAAAGCAGCAGTGCAGTAGCATTCAAGGAGGATTAAAGGACTAAGATCGAGTACTTCCTAAAGCCTGCAGCCTCAGCTGTCATTTAAAACAGGAGCAAAAGTGACGTACCTTCCTTTCCCAAGTGCTGTTCAAAAGGTGTAGATATGCACACAAAAACCATGCAGAATTAGAAAGATCACACGCTATGTTTGGCAAAGTATCTTCAAAGTGCACCTGGTAAGACAGAGTGACCTTCAGAAAGTGCAGAAGAGCTGGCCCACAATTCTGTCACCTTCTGCATCTATTCCTTAAAGCTTTAGGCAAGAATTCTGGCATCTGGATTTTGGAGGATAATTCAGGACATTGAACTTTAAAAGGAGGCTGTGGAAGTCTGTATTCTAACAAACTTAGTCTTGAGCAACAAACTGCAAATCAGCATCTGATTTTCACTGAAACATCTGGAAGAAACTCCAAATGCCGTGTGCTCAGCTCTGAATCTTCACAAGTTCATGGAACCTTTAATGATCTTTTCTTTCCTCTTGAACAGAAATACAAAGGAAACAGTGTGAACTAAACAAGGGTTTGCTTGAATGATGGCTGCAGAGACACACACCTCTTCTCAGCATTATTTTAGCATTTGAGTTTCAAAGCTATTTCATCCGGCCCCGGGGAGACTGAGCCTCTGGGGATCCTATTCACAATACTCAG
This sequence comes from Anomalospiza imberbis, assembly GCF_031753505.1. Lineage (NCBI taxonomy): Eukaryota > Metazoa > Chordata > Aves > Passeriformes > Viduidae > Anomalospiza > Anomalospiza imberbis. The sequence continues at coordinate 8,359,309 of NC_089693.1, read as the reverse complement.
AATTCATAGTAGTCAGCCAGAGAGATTCCTAGACAGGAGGAGCATTGTACCCCCAGTGTCAGTCAGGACTTTGTTCAGAGGGAAAGATGAGGAAATGAGACAGAAGGTTGCTGAAAGCACAGATGCTCACATTTCTTCTGCTAGAAACAGGGAATGATTTATTTCTTTTTATCATAAATCACAGGTTTTCCTTCAAGGCTTTGCTTTAGACTTTCAGTCAGTGCTGCTGGCTGTAAAGAATCACATGCCCAAGCAAATCTAAACTCCCTGGCGGAAAAGCCTTCCATTTCTCTCCCTGCCCCATCTGATTGATTTCATGATTACTGGAGAATTTGCTGCTTCACACATTTAGTTTGTTTTATAAACCAGTCCAAGGCAGCTGATGTCACCTATCCAATTTTTTTTCCATATTCAAATTCAAGCTCCCATTCTCTCTGTCAGCATCACCAATACATCTGTGACTTCTTACCAAATAACCATATCACACCATATGCTGTGGAATTGTTTTGGATTTTCACCAGTTTAGTTTAGAATTCAACCCTCAGTCTGAGCATAATTCAGCTGGGAGGAGACCAATTCTAGAATCACAGAGTGCTTTGGGTTGGAAGGGGCCTTAAAGCTCATCCCATTCCAACTCCCTGCCATGGGCAAAAAATGGTCACTAGACCAGGATGCTCAGAACTCCATTCAGCCTCTCCTAGAACACTTCCAGGGAAATGATTTTTAAAAAGCCTGGTGAGAGCCATGAGCCAAAAGCCACATCAGATACTATGAAAAATAGTGGGAATGAAAAGAAGAGGAAACCTCAGCTACCAGCACAGAGGGAGCCAATTTTTGTCAGTAAGATCTTGTCAGGAAAGTGTCTACCATTATTAGAAGTCCAAATAATGATAAGTCATAATTGCTTAAAGTCAAGAAACTTAAAGTAACCAAACCAAAAAGACTGAACTCTGAAAAAATAAACATTGCATTAATTTTGTCTTCCATTTTGGGGTATTCTTAAGGATTTATGCTTCAAAGATTTCATCTTCAAGCACAGGAGAGCATTTTAAAATAAAGAATTTTATATCCTTGCACAGTAACCTCAGCAGAGCTTCAAAAGCATCACCACATATAAAAATCACAAAAGGTTAAAATTTAGGTAATCCCTATATTGAGAACCACAACTTTACAAAACATTACTTGCTTCCAGATTGTTTTTATTTTTCACAACATTACATGGCCATCTTTGTGTCTTACAGCCAGTAGAAATGTATCCCAGAAAGAGAAATTGAGAGATTTTCTACCATCTGCATCAGCAAACCCCCAGAAAACGGTGTTTTCTGGATTATACTCTGCCTCTCAGTTCACTCTATCAGCACGGCAATTTTGCAAGTTGCAAGCAAAAGGCAGCCAGAAAGGAAATACCCAAGTAAAGCTGATCCAATTCTTGTTCAGCTGCAAAAGTATTCAGAAATATCTCTCCTTACTCTTTTCATGTGCTATATTTGGTCAGCACACTGAAGTTGACTTGCATTATATTCTCTCCCATTCAGACCCTGTCACACCATTTCAGCACTGACAGTTCTCATCTCCATGCTCACTATGGGTATTTTCTGGGAAGAAGCAGATTCTCTTGTTTGGGAACACCTGCTTTCACTTCATATCATTTTCCTTCTGCCACATCTTAGTAATGAGCTCTTTTAAGAATTGCCTGGAGAATGGGAGCAGGTTGGTAATAGCAAGGAAAAAAAACCAAAACAAACTCAGATTTGCATCTGTGGTGAAGGAGGTTTTCCCCAGCTGCCTTTGATTTGGGTCTTGCTCCCATATCCATGGAAGGCAGTGAGGAGACTCCCACTGACTCTGCATCAGAACCTAAAAGACTTTTATGGGAGGAATATTGGGAGTATTTTTGGTGATGTTTATGATGCAGAAAAAAAGAAGTGCAGGAGCTCGTGACCTTGCCAAGCCTTGGCCATGGTGAGCAGCCCCTCCTGGGCAAACACCCAGCTCCCCCCAGGGCCTTTATTTGCCTAAGTCCCACACACATTAAACATTCATGCCTGGGCTGTTACAGATAATGAAGTTTTGTTCCTTCCTCTTGTTTTCTAATATTGTCTTGATTTAAATTGTGCGCAGAGCAAAAGAAATAATATTTTGGAAGAGGAATGAAAGCATAATACAGACACAAATAAAATTTGGTTACAGACAGAATTAAAGTAGATGGAGAAATTTTTCTTATGAAGAAATACTGCACCTGAGGAGGGTGTTTTGTATAATACTCCATAGCTTGGGATTTGATTTTAAAAGTCTTTTGGACACTCTTAGATCTCAAAATGTAGAGAAAACCAGCAAGGGAATGTGTCTCTTTTTTATATTTAAAGCATTTCCTTCATATAATCCTCGTACAACCAAGATTTTGGTGAGAAATAATAAGTGCATACAAATGAAGCAGTTTCTCTGAAAGAAGCAAAACCAAAAAAAAGAAAAAAACCCAAAAAAAACCAAAAACAAAAAAAAAAACCCAAACCCAAATAAATCAAGATCTGGAAAGAAAATGCAAGCAGAATATATTCCACAGTAGTTTCCTTAAGCAATATTTAGTGCGAGGCATTTTCTGTCCCTAATGTAAGAGCAAAAGCAGCAGGTCTCAGCTGGACACACCTGTCTCTCTTGATGAAGCAGCTGAACATTTCAGCAAGCAGCCAAGGAAGGGGTATGTTCATGTGCTGCTTCATTTCAAGCTGCTGGACAGACTTGTACAGCAACCTGTCAGGGTTGCTGACATCAGTATCTGTCTCCAAAACTACCCTGTGACACTGGGATTGACTCAAAAGGACACTCTGGAGCTGTTAGGAAGCACAGTCTGCACAGAAACCGTCACTGTCTGTAAGAGGAAGAGGTTGAGTAGGGGTAAAATACAGAGAAGGCATTTAATTTATATTTGTGTACAAGTACACACTCACACAGATGCAAACAGTAGGGCTCATTTTGGGGTTTCCACCAGCTGCTCACTCATTTTGGGGCTTCCACAAGCTGCTAAGAAGGACTTGGAGCCCACAAGCAACACAAGGTTTTTGTAGCATTTGTCTATGTTATGAAGACAAAATACTAAGTTGCTCATGAAACAAAAGCTCAGAGCTTTTCTATTCTCTTTTTTGTTTTTAACACTCTGAGTGTCCTTCCCTGAGCCTGTAGACCTGAAGGAATTGCACCTTACAAGCACTGCTCCCTATCCCTGCCCGTGGGCATAGATTAAATACAGCAGAGATGGAGCTAAATGTGCTGCCTGACTCTACAGAACAGCTTTCTGGTTCCCCTGCACCTGGGATCTTGCTTTAAAAGTCATGTTATGCTTTCATGTGATATATAATCAGTCACCATCCATAAGAAAACACCTCAGCTAACTGCTGGGCTTTTTTTCCCTTGTGGTTAGCATTCAAGTGTCCTTCTACTGATTGTGGAACAAACCCTTCTGTGATGCTTGCCTGGCTTTCACATGTCTGGACATGCTGCATGTGCAGTAGGTGAAACTTCTCAGCCTACACATTGCAAATACAAGGGATCAGTCTCACCCTTTGCCCTGCAGTTACCATTGCTGTCATAGCAACTTGGCCCCATATATTCAAAGTTTAAATGTGTTTGTAAGCCTGCTGCCCTCAAAACCATTTCTGTGTGCTCCAGTGATTTCACTGGGCAGTTTGGCAGCAGAGTGCCACACTGAATTCTTCTCAGTTAAAATTCACAGGAGTTATAGTTTAACACTGAAAGGGGCAGACTGGTTGTGTAAGGGAACCACAGGAGCAACCAACCTAGGCTGAGGTTTTTTATGAACTCTGATTTAGTGATTTAAATTTATTTGGTTTTCTGAGATGGTCTAGAGCTCATAGACAGTGTATTACTCTGTCTTGGCTGACAAGAGGTAACTTCTAAAGATGAATGACCTTAGTTTCTTGCTGTCTTGGAAACATAATAATAACCCTACCACATTGGAAGTAATACTTTTCATTGAGGTTCCCTACCCCATCTGCAGTTACGGCCATGTTATGTGCTCTGCCACAGCAATAACAGAAACACATCAACATGGACCTTGCTGGAAATAGCTCTAGCACAGCTTTGAAAGCCATTTTTTCAGGTGAACGAAATAAAGAGTAAAACTTTTCATCTCCAGGAACGTATGAACCTTTCTAGTGCACTTCGAAGCTTGGCCAGCTGGAAGCAGGAGCTGTAGCAAACTGCTGTGGAGCCTGTTTGGGAGCTGACTCCAGCACAGGAATTGAAATAAATGAATTTGGCACCTAAAAGGAGGTTTTGTGGAGTCAACGCTTTCTAAGCAGAGGACAGAGAGAGATTTGGCAAGGTTGGTGCATACATTATTGACATTTTAATGTCACAAAGGGGTAATCCCAGGTCTAACTCTGAGCCAGCTGAACTTGTCGTGGTCGTGAAGCCCACCCTTCTCAGGTGTAGGGCTGAAGCGATGCTGAAGTGACAGCCTGGGTGGGCAGGGGAGTGCTAGACACTGTCAGAAAATGCACACATGAAAAATAAACACCCCACCCTTTTTGTACTAACCTGTGATTTTCTGCATTCCCTGCTTACCCACCCACCAAAGATAAAGCTTTTATGTTGATAGTTGTCGGAGAATGAGCATGAGAATGTTGAGAAAATAAATAATTTATGCCTGCTCTTGGTTGTTCAAACCAAAACACTTTTTTAAAGGAATCTTTCCGAAATGGAAATCAATGATGGTTGGCATCATTCTCAGAACATTGCCTTGGGACACTGAAGTGCACAAATGCTTTGCTGATATTTTGGACACAGTGCAGAAGAATTTTCCAAGTGATTTTCCATTTCCCAGGGAAAAAAAATATTGTATTTTCCTATTTGCATTTGGACAACTATTTGTATCTTAAAGCAAGTATCTGCAAAATGTTCATGCCTGCAGCATTTTTAAAATTAATAGCAGAGAAGGAAATAACACTGGCAGTCTAGCAGAATTTTTTCTGTTGGATTTGGTAAGAATGGGATACTCTGTGTAAAGAAAGTCTTGCTTCCTTATTTGCTTAGGGATCAGAATCGTTGTCTTTAGCTTTCTTTTCTCCTGACAATTTGTTCCTGTAATCTCCTTATGTTCCTACATTAAAACCTTTGGCTGAATTTAGAGGTAGCTTAACTGAAAATTTAAGCTACACATTAGTAAACATAACAGGAGGCAATGGAACAAGTCACCTCACAAAGAGAGAAAAACCGTGAACAACAGGAATCTGTGCTGCCTCACCTACTTTTTATTAATTCTTTAAAAAAAAAAATGTTTCCTGCAACATCTTTCTTCCTACATTTGCAAGTTACATCTGCTCACACAAAATTCATGATATGCAGAATAGTTTGCACCATGGTTAGGTCTGTTCTAAGGAGATAACAATGGATTTTAATCAGTGGCAAGCACAGGAGCTGTGTGTCAGGAGGAACCTAGAGTCTGAGCACATTCAGGGGAGCGAAGTGGCCAGATTTGAGATGGGGACCTTGTCTGGGGGCACACAGAGCTCCTCAAAATGGCTCAATATCAGCTGAAAGCATCTTCTCCAATGCAAGGTGTGTGGTGTTTCAAAACCCTACCCCAAAAATCACACAGCAGGTGATTCCAGGTCACCCTTCTCAGGGATGGGGGGAGAAGAGGCAGAGGAGCTCTGGGAACCTCTCGAAGAGCATTGTCATCACTGTTTCTCAGAGAAAGGATCATGCTCCATAACCAGCACAGCAGATACAGTTCTTCTAATCTGTTCTCTGCCAGAAAACCAGGACTGCCTCACCCAGAGCTGGAGCAGCACCACCAAGGTGCTCAGTTCTTCGGGGAGAAAGGGGCTTGTGGAAGGAATCATTCTAAAGCACCAAGCTAGTATCAAAGTATCAAACAAACCTCCTTGGCTAGGACATTTTCCTTGCTTTTCCCCCTCTTCACCACATGATCCAACAAAGTGTCCCACCCCTTTACTGTCAGGGAAATGTGATAAGTTTGATCAGGAAAAGAAAAATTTCTCCCGCAGCTCTGTTAAATTCTGTGGGTGTCCTGAGAGAAGATGATCTTTGGACAGCAGCAGAATATATGATTGCAAGCAGACAGTAATTTTATTACACAACTGCCCAATAGCACTTCTCTGAAATATTTTGAAGTTCTATGGCATAGAGAAAGTCAGCATTTTTTAAAGCAGCTTAAACCATAAAACAGAGTAGTAACCAGCAGGGGAAAATAAGAATAGCTAGCTGTTCCTTCAGAATTTTTGAGTGATTAGACTAATTTTCTACCTTTCTTGTACATGATCTATTATTTAATCTTCCACCTTACTTCATAGCAGCAAACAACAGTCTATTTTAAAACTCTGTTTTTCCTCCATTATTAAAGCATTACTCTCTAAAAGAATGGATCTTTGCAAAATGTTAAGAGGGAGGAGAAAGCAGGAGCAACTCCAAAAAAGGTTCAGATGGCTGTGCCAGTCCTGCTGCTGTGCCATGTCACTGCTGCTATCAAGAATATTCCTCACCTTGAAAGCCAAATCAAAGAGAATTTTAAAATAAGGAATAAAATCAGAAGATCAAACACGTGAGGTAAGGAAAATGGGATCTGGTCCAGTACTTACTATACTCTTTCCCATATTTGTATTATCATGAATAAAAATCAGTAAGTGCTCTAACTGCAATTTATGTCAGAGTAAAAAGGAGAGGAACAATCAAGTTTCTACAATATTTTACTTTTATCACATAACATGGGCAAGCTACTGCATTTTTTTCCCCACTTGATCTCTTCGTAAGGTTATCTTAAAGAGTTTCCTCTCTTTATTTGAAAGGATGAATTCTATTTCTAAACAGATTTGCTCAGCAAAATTTTCTGATTTCTGTTCTTACCGTTTCTTCTCATTGTATTGGCACTTTCTTTTTTTTTTCCCACACAGCTCTTGCTAATACAAATTTGCATTAGCATGTTGCTTATTGGGCCCATAAACAAATTAACATCCAGGGTGTTAAATAACTACTGAAGGTCTTGTAAAAATACATTTAGCAGGCAAGAATGTCTTTGAATGAATAATAATCACATCAAAATAACGAAGATGATTCTTTACACCTCTTTCTTTTAGATATTTTTTTAGCTTTCCATAACTTTCTGAGAAGCTGTGCTTAAAACACTGGTGTGAATGCAGAGCAGAAAATCTGAAGTCATTTACTTCCAATCCTTCTCAAAAATACTCTGCATTTGCTTGTACAGCAGAAGAGCTCTGGGGACGCTGAAAGGGTGCTGTGAAAATCACTGCCCCGTGAAGTCCTTGCTGGCTACTGTTCAGAAAATGAATTTGTGAAGGCATAAAGGCACTTTTTCACCAGGTTACAAAAAAGAAGGAGGAAGAAATAGTTTCCACTTGCTAGAACTAAAAAAGACAAGGAAGTGCAAGTGCATGCCAAGAGGAAAACCACAATTCTTCTTTGCAAAAAGGAAGGAATGATGTGTAAAAGGCATTCAAGAAAATACTTCTACCCCAGCCACAGGAAAGATTTGTGTATAATCAACTTCTGTTTGCTGCAGAGCAGTTGCCGACGTATTTTCATGTAAGCTGATGTTGTTTTCCCTGCTTGAGTGGCATAGCAATAATAAAGACATTTATTATTCATTAAATGCCTTCAAAATATTTTAATATGCCTCAGCATTTCCAATGTGTTCAAATCACAGCAGTAAAACACCCTGCTCACATAATTTGCTGCCTTAACCACTGAATATTACAGTTTGTAGTTTAAAGTTTCTGAGTGCACATTGTCAGACTGAGAGGAGAATCACTTTAGGTATCTGGAGTCAAACACCTAAAAAGAAGCTTTCCTCTTAAAAATCACACCCCACCCACCCCAAAAGAAAGCTGCCATTATACACAGTTCAATTCTCCCATATTTTAAAACAGGTTTCATAAAATTCACCAAGTTCAGAGGCTGTCAAATGAGGAAAAGGATGTTTTTAAGATAAAGGCAGACCAATATATAGGTGCTGTAGTATGTGCATGCATTGTTTTGTGTGATTTGGTTTGATTGTTTCTTTTCTATTCACAAAAACACCCCAACAAACAAAAAACCTCACCCAAAAAACCAAAAAAACCTGCCAAATTTAAAACAAACAAACAAACAAAAGCCCTGCCCCCAAACAAACAAAGAAACAAACCCAAAAAACCAACAAAAAAAAAAGCCAGGAAAGGAATGAGGAATCAAGATTTAGTCTTATGGTTTTCTTGACTTGCTGTTTGGAAGTAAGACTTCACTGGCCACAGGGTCCCAGCCTAGATCTGCATGATGGAGAGCTCTGTATAGCATTTCCTGAGTGCCACTGCATGCCAAAGCAGATGGAAGGTGATTTATGGTCCTCGTTGTTTATGGGGATAGAGGAGGAGAGAATTATGCCTAGATCACTGTGTCCCAAATAATTCTTTAAGGTTATCAAGTTTGCACAGCTCTGTCTTATGTTAAGTTTATGCCGGAAAAAGAAGAATAAATCAAAATAAGAGGAAGTGAACCACTGAAGCAGAATGCACAGGGAATGTACCAAAGCAGATAGTGCTTATTTATCTACAGCTGAACCACATCAGCCAGGGAGAAGTTTTATTTCCAGTCACTGCTCAGAGCTTCCAGTGAAACACTCCCAAATTATATTATTGTCACCAAGTCCAGCATTTGGTGAACTTTATCTACAATTAGAGTCTGGCAACATATAGGCCATAAGCAAATAAATCTGAAATATAAATAGCTTTTCTTCTTAAAAAGATTAGCACTTGAATCATCTAACTGCAGTTACCAATGTTGTGTCCTGTGAGATACAAAGAGGGAAATCCTTCAGAGACCTAAGAGCAGCCTGTGGTACAAAGAGCAATACCACGAGGTGCCCAGCCCTTTCAGCAGCCTGCTGCCATTCTTGGAAAGGGTTCAGAGACACTGCAGACATGATCCTAACATGACTGGAACTGGCAGAAGCCTCTCTACCGAGATGCAAAAGAAGGCTACAAATGAGTATGTGCTGGTGTTATTTCCTGCATGTCTCCCATGTAAGAATGTGGAACTCCAGGTGTGGAGGGGATGCTTCCCAGAGGTCTGGGAAACTGATTCTGACAGTGACAGAACTGCCACTCATGAACTTCAGCACATCCCAGGGGCCAAGGCTGATTTTGTCATTTGCTAACATCACTGTGCTTTGAAACTTAAAATGGAGCTTGTTACAACCCTGGCCAATGACTTATCACAGGGAGTTCTCTTTTTGCTACAAGAACTCTTGCTTTCATATTAATGAAGTCAGGCATTGACAAATTTACTGTTCTTTAGGGCAAATGCTGCTGCAGGGGTTATATGAGGCTGTGGTCTCAGTCAATGTGGTATGGCATTTACCATTCAGTTCCAAAATGAAAAAGTGCAATTAAATGCTCTTGAAAATGTCCTGTGCTAGGAAGAAAAGCCTTCCAAAATAGATTTCTATCTACTTGGTCCAAGTCCATGGTTCTTTAATGTTTCTGTAAGCAGTAGTGGTTTTGTCCTGCAAGACAAATACCCATTGATTTGAATTTCTAATGACATGATTTGAGTTTCTAGGTCAGGCTTCCTATATATTTGTTTAATTAATTTTTCTGACCTTCCTTCCATTAAATACTTGGGATGACAAACTTCCATTTTAGCAGCTGTGTGGATGTTAGTCTGAAGCACCCATGATGTCAAAGGCTTTGTATTCATTTACTAACCAAGTTATTTTGAGTCTTTTTAAAAAAATATGCACAGTCAGCACAGATTTACGGTTTGGGTTTTTCTTACTCTCAATCTCATATCACTTATCACATGGATTAAAATTAATTCATACACATTAACCTACAGGAAAGAGATGGTTACTGTTTCTTGAGATATGAGGAAAACATCTGAATTCCAGGGAGGATTCCAGATAAATGCATTACTTTTTAAAGTTGAAAAGTTCCTGACTACTTTAATTAGCAATGCTTCAATTTCCTGCCTCAACATTCAGTAATAAAGTTGGAGACTGGGAGAAGTGCCATGTCCAGTACAAAGCAATGTACAGGCAATTCCAGGTGCCATCCAGCAAACCAAGCACATACCTTAAATCTGACACTATTAGTTGGACTTAGGTTAAATGTCAAAGGCAGAGGAATAAATTGGTTCTTGAATCCTTCCTAGAAAGCCCTGTTCTCATTCAAATCTTAGCTCAGTTGGGTCGAGCAGGGTGCTGATGAGACCAAGGCTGTGGGCTCATCTTTACTCAAGAGCTAGACTCAATAATCCTCATGGGTCCCCTCCAGCTCAGAACATTCTGTGAATCTGTGAAGTATTAAGCAAGTCTACAAGAAATTAGGAACCTAAATGCAATTACACATTTTGTCCTCACTGCTTTATTCCCAGGTCTGCCCTCAGTACCTCCTTAAAGCCAGGCATGTGTTTAAATCCTTGCATGAAAACTGCATTCAGATAAGTGATCTGAAATTAAAGTATCAGCCCAGCTCTTGTACGTTTGCAAATCAAATTTATTTTGACAACAGGTTAACAAAAGACACAGATGAGACACAGAGCCTAGAGCAAGATGAGCTGTGTGATTTAAGGCTCTGCAATTAACGACAAGGCCCAGGGATGCTGCCTTCAAATGTGAGTGTTCAGGTTCTGCCAGGACTCTGCTGTCTGCACACCTGCCAGTGAACTGCAGCAGTTGCCATGCTACTTCATGGAAAATATTTATTAAGTCAGTGATTTATTTAGTCTATTTAAAGAAGGTGGAATAAAACACTGGGCTGGCCATAATGATTATGCTGTTGTTATTTCTTTTTTAATTAATATTGAGCAATCTGTACTGCAGCCAACTTCAAGACACTTCAGAATTGCACTCCTCATTCTCTGGCTGGAGAATAAAAGCCTTGGTCGGATAAATAATGTTTTCTTCTAGGACTCTACAGAAAACTACTTTTCCTAGTATCTTCCTTGCACAGAGAAGAGACTCCTGATTTTCTTACCTCATCTTACAGGGAAAATATTCACCTTCCCCCCCCCCCCCCCCCCCCATCTCTGAGATATGAAATATAAAACTCAGAAACAGATGCAGTCCCAGGTCTGAAATCCCAACAGAGGAGGAAACCAGTTCCTGTCTCACCATGGTTCTTTAATTCAATGCAATATTTGCCAGGATAGAGCCAGGCATGGTCCCCCTCGCCCTGCTGGCCTGGGATAAATGACTTTTTCCACCTGTCCATCCCAAATCCTGTGTCCCCTCCCCTCCCTGCAGTTTGCCAGTGTGGCTGGTCCTGTGCTTGCTCCCAGGCCAGCTCTGGGTTATTGAGGGGGAATTTTATTAACACATCCAAACTGAAACACCACAGAGTTTTGTATCATAGATTTGCCATTAGGGTAGAGGGAAAGAAATAAAGAAAAGAACAGCTGGGCATAATGCCCCCAGCTCAGCATGTCTGACCACCAATCTGTGTTATTTCTAGAAGCTGAGCATTATATTAACCACTGGGAAAGACTCAGCTTGCATGGGAGACAGCAGGGTTTTGGTGCTGATATATTGCAGTTGCCCCTCTATTGAGGTCAGTGGGACAGAGGCAGGTGCCTGTCAGTGCCAAGTGATGCTCTCTGAACTGTGGAAAACCCTCTGACCCAGAGAAGAGACACAAAGCCAACTGCAAACCCCTCCTGGTGCAATGGTGTAATACCATGTTGTGCTAGATCCACAGCAGAACAGCCTTCAGAAGCTATTTTGATCAATTAAGAACAGTTGGACCCTTTAGCACATAGTCACCATCATCTACTTATTATGCACTTAAAATGCAATTATAGACAGGAAAATAATGTTCGTTTTCTATTGGCCTCGTTTTCCTTGAGTGAATTAAGTCTGCTTCTCATCTGCATTCACAGTCCCAGCTGCTTCCTGACTGAAACAGATCCTGTAGGCTTTTTATATCCAGTAGCAATGCAGCAATGCCATATGTAAGGCCAGGGTGTGGGGGGGAGCTAGGATGTCTCCTGGCTCCTGAATTATTAGGCTGTTCCAAGTTCCAGTGAGGAATCAGTCCCTGTGTGGTGATTCATGAGGCAGCAAAGAATCTAGATCCAGTTCCCAGGCTATGTTTTTAGGGTTAGAAAAGCAGTGGTGCTTCTCAAGCTTAAAAAAATACTTAACAGAAGGGAAGATAGTTTGTGGAGTCACTGCCTGTAACAGAGCAGGTCTCTGAGGCTATTAATTATCCAAGACTGGTGGTAAAGTAGAAAAGGTGAATGTATAGCAAAGGAGTTTTCCTAAGCATATATAAATAGCAAACCATTACACTTTCACTGGAAGAAGGAAAATTTGCAGACAGGGCAAAGCTCAAGAACTCCCAAGCCCACAAATGCTTGTGTTCCCTGAATGTCATCGATGCAAGTCACTTTCTGCCATAATTAGCTTTGTCAGAAGACCTGAAATAGAAGAGGGGGGGAGAGGAGTCCCTGCAGTATGAACTGACAGGGCTGTGCACCAGGGTGGTGGGTGGAGAGGATACCCCCAATTTCTTAAATCTGCTTTCCTTCCTGACCACGGCATCTACAGGGTCACTTGATGGACAGATATGCATAGGCTGGCCACCTTTCACCAGTAGATTGCTCCACAGTTTCACGGTTATATTTATGAGAAACCTGCCAAATGCTTTAATTGGTGTCCACTGCAGTAGGTCACCAAGAAAAAAAAACAAAACAAAAAATAAAACAAAAAAACCAACAAAAAAAAAAAAACCCCAAACCCACCCCAGGGCTGCATTCAGGAAACTACTTCATAGGAGAAGTTTTAAGATGTAACAAGACAGTCTATCAGATTTCTGGAAGATTTACTTTAACCTATACCTTCAGTAGATGCCAAAGGAATAATTTGGACACTGTTCTTTGTGGTCAGGTGCAGGTTTTTATGCTGCTACTATAATATTTAAACACTTCCTATTAAATATTGCATATCAATAGACCTGGCTATATCAAAGAGCAGATAATTGCTGGCCCTTATTTTTCAAAGTCAAAACTCTGCTTGAACTTCCCTTTGAGAAAATTAGGGTTTTATTAGCTGGCAGACAAGGGGAAGTGATTCCAAGGGCAATTTGGCTTGGGAAAGCAGTGTTCCCATCAGAGCATCCTTTCTGGCAGTAAGGCTTTCCTGAGAGAGAAAGTTCAGCAGGGCTTCCTGAAACTGTTTAGCTCTCAGACCTGATTTTATGGAGGCCTTGGAAGAAGCTGAGATGGTACCTTCAGACATATGAACCCAGCAATGCACAAACCCCACTGTCTTTCTCACTGCAGAGTCAGGAGTGAGTCAGTGCAGGGAATAAAAAAGGTTGAGGAGGAGGAAGTCTAAAGTTTGTGTTTGTCACACCACTGCACAAAGTGGGAAATGCCAAGTGCAGGCTGCCAGCCTATACATCCCACTGATTCCATGGAGATGTCTTTGGAAGCACCAAGTTTACTCACTGAGTATCACACTGTCCTCAGCCCTGACCCAGCAGATGTAAACAGTGCTGCCCTTGATTTTCCTGCTCATGAGGGACATTTACCACGACCATGATGACATTTGTGTTTTGCTTAGCCCCAAAGCACTGGGTTAAAGTGAAGCAGTCAGAAGTTTCTAGGTGCCCACGGTCTGCCTGGTTGAAGTCAATGCAGTTTTTATGAGGCATTTTATTATTAAAAGAATTTCCCTAGAAATCAACCCTCCCACTGCCTGTCCAACATTTACAAAACTAATTTAGTTCAAGGGTGCTTGCAGTCATGTAAATAGAAGCCAGACGTTTTTCTCTGCCAGGGGAAAGTCATTCAAAGAGAGGTACCCAGCCATGTGCAGGCCATATTTTAGCATGCCCATAAAGAGCTATATTCTTGCTGAGTGCTGTATATCTCAGAGCTTTTGAATGGTTTGCAGTTGCAGTGTTCCCTCAGCCCAGGAAAGGCGCCTGAGGCAGCCCCATCATTTACTCGGTGTGTCACTCCGGGGCTGCTGACCGTGGTAGCAGGACATGCATCAGGCTGTGTGTGAGCAGGCTCCCCAGCCTCCTTCCCAACTCCATCCACTTCAGCCACCAGCCCGTACATGACTTCCCTACCTGAGGCTTGCCACACTTACAGGAACTGAATTCTGTAGCACTCAGAGCTGAGGGTGCAGCTGGGGCAGTCATGTACATGGATAGAGATGCTGGAGGAAATCTCCATTTGCAAAGTTCACTTTGCAGAGGCCAGACTTACAGACTGGGGGCAGTGGTGGAGGTTTCTGCCGTTAAAAGAGTTTCCTTGTGTCTTTGCTTAACGTCTTCTCAGTAAATTATTAGTTTCAGTAATCCAGAAAAATAGAAGCAATAAGATTTTATTTGCCTTCCTTTGGAAGTGTTGACTCCTAACCTCAGCTAGAATTGAGGTCGGTGCTTTGCTGTTACGGGTGGCTTGAGCAATCCTGCTCTAAACGGACAACTTGAAACAAAACCTGTTCCCTTGCCTTGTCCTGCCATGACTGTGTTAGCTGCCCCTGCACAAACCCTGAGCATCTCCCACACCTCTGCATGCCAGGCTGTACCTACACAGAGGCTTCCACCCAAAGGAGAATGTATATTTTAGTATAGAGGGAACCATTTTCCCCCAGCCACAGCATCCAGATAGTTCTTTGTGTTAATCTACAGTGACATGGCACAAGATCTGAATCTTTTTTTCTGTGAATCAGAAACAATGCAGAACTGGACAAAACCAGTTGTCCTCGTTTGCCTTCTAAGAGAAGACTTATGCTGAACCACAATGGAGTTATAAATCGCCTTCTGCCACTTCACTCTCCCCTTCTCAATGAAACCCCTGCCTTAAGAAGTCTGACTGTTGCTGGCACATGAGCAGGAGCAGCTTCTGAGCACAGCACTGATGGAACAGCACCAGCAGAATTGCTGCTGAGCAACTGAGACGCAAGGGCTGCTTTGAGCTCAGTGTCCTGCCCTTCCAGATGCTCCAGGCTCAGCTGCAGCACATTGAACCTGTGGGAGATCTGGAGTCATCCCCGAACATCAGGCTCAGCACTAGGATCATCTAGAAGACCTTGCAGGGAAAACAGTCCAAGGGGAAACAAAGAATACTTAGTTAAAAAAAAAAAAAATCAGTTCCGTATCTGCATTTGCCCATACATAAAAATTTGCCTTAGAAAAATCTAGTTTGTACTGAGTCATGACTGCAGTCCTGTTAGTTCCTGTCCTAACATAAATCTTCACACAGAAGTACACCAAATGAGGTAGGAAATGTAATCCTAATGGTGTCATCGTGTCGTGCTCCCTGCGCAGTTTTAAAGATCATTGGCTGGATGCTCTGTACGTGTCTGGTGAGATGGTGCTCAAAGGTAATTGTCTCTTCTTCAGCACACACAGATGTGGGGATGGAATTCCTCTATGTTAGATGTATACTTGCTTCTGGCCCAAAGTCACCTGTACTGCAAAGCAACTCTCCATTGCCTGCATTTGCAATTAATTAAACTTCCAAAAGCATGGGCATAAAACGGGCCTGTGACAATAAAGAAATAGCAGCCATGGACAGGCAGAGACCCACTGGGACACATCTCACCTTATTATTCATAGGACTGAGCTGTTTGAGTTTAGTTTCTTTTCATGCATGAAGAGCTTTTGAGGAATCTCATTATTGCACTGAATATAAATACATTCAGGAAATATGAAGAGACAGAAGTTAAACTAGAAGCAAAGATCAGTGCCCGGTTTTAAAAGTATTAGTGCTGTATTACTTACAGATAGAAATAGAGATTGAAGCTGAAATTGGATCAGATCTTAAATATCGTTTCTTCTCTTAAAGGGACTTTCCAGAGGCAGCCCAAAAGCATTGGCAATCCAAGAAATAACATAAGAAACCTGTTGCTGGGCAGCCCAGTGGTCTGAGGGGAGATGCTCCTTAGGGACAGTGTGTCACATTTGGCAGCCCATCCTCCAACACCCACAACTGCTGTTTTAGGAAGTCATGGGGAAGAGCCCTGATTAGTGGTTTCAGGGTCTATTTCTGGACCAGTTGTCTGTAATTCATCCAGTTCAAAAAGCCTGCTGGTACTGCCTCCAGTCCTCTGTGTAGCAAGTTTTGGGAAGTCACTACCTGCTGAGCAAAGAAGCCCTTTTTTCAATAACAAGCTGGTTGTCTATTAGTTCATTGAATGCCCCCAAGTTTACCTGTTTTGTAAACTGGTGATTTTTTTTTTTAAATTGGGAGAAAACAATTTTCCCACTCACCTGATCTGTGATTTTTTTATCTCAAACATGATTCCTCAGCCACCTTTTCCCCATCTTCTTCAGACACTTTTAAAGGAACTGATCATCCCTTTGATAATTTTAGTTATCCTAAAGAGAACTCCCTTGGAGCAGGTAACTATTCCTCAGCCCACTTCTCTGCTTTCAAACCACAGTGATCCCAGTCCATAAAAAAACAAATAAAAAATGACAACAAGGGTTAAAAGAGCATTTATCTGGGCACAGTCAGAAATCAGTGTGCTCCCTGCAAGGGAGAAAAGACCTTCCAAACTGCTGAGTCAGGTCAGGCAAGTCCTCGTGGCTCCCTGTACATTAGGTTCACTTAAAAATGTTCCTTGTGGCTAATGGTGCATTAATAAGGTATTGGCTGTCTGGGACTGTTGGGTGCTGTGCCAAAACCAGTCTTTTATAAATTGAACATGTACAAAGGTTCTAGCAGTCTGATTCCCAGTGACCCACTGACAAGCTTCTGATCTAGCTAAAGATGTGGAGATGGAATGTAATTGCTCACAATCTTTTTAATCAAGGACTACACTTCCAGTAATCTGCTGCAGTGACAGAGAAAACAACATCAGGCTGTAGCACACGTCTGGAATCAAAGCTCTTTTCTGTACAGTCTTAATTAAAGAGAGTTTCTGACTACAAGTTTTATAGAAAAGTCAATGAGCTTCCAGCTGAGGAAAGGACCTTTCTTGATGTGATGAAAAGGCTGCACGTATACTTAGAGAGTGTACATGATCAGAAAAAAAACCCATGGAGAAACACAGGTAGCACTCAGGCCATGGTTATACTTGGGAATACCTTCAATACAGATTGTGATGAGAGGGAAGGAGGAATGAAAAAGGATCAGTCACCCCTAAAACAAACAAAGCTTTGGCCAAAGCCATCACTAGCGCGGACCAGAACTCCTGCAGGGAAGTCAAATTAGAGCCTGGCCTGGAGCAACCCCCCAGGGAATGGGTACCTGAGGACTCACCTAAAGGTGGCCCAGGGAACATGCCCCAGAAATGAGAACACAACCAGGCTGATAATCTTGGGGGGGCTTTTCACTGCTTGGACAGTCCTCAATGTCAGGCTGTGCTGGTCATCACTAAATTGGTGTTCTGCCCACCTCCTGCCACCCAGTCAGAAAAGGCCCATTGTTTCACCATTCTGAGAGATCATTTTTGACTGTTCTCTGTCTTTGATTAAACAAACTGCATTTTATACCCATCCATCTGGCATTTCTAATAAATACATTCTGCTACTAAGAGATACTCAAAGTTTACAAGTTTAATTTGTCATCCCTCTGTAAAACCACATTGTAACATAACAATCTGTCTGTCACAGAGGCCAAGTTTAGCAGAATTTCATAGAATCACAGAATGGTTTGGATTGGAAGGGACCTTTATAGGTCATCAAGCTCCAAGCCCACTGCAATGAGTTGGGAGATCTGTAATTAGATCAAGTTGCTCAGAGCCCTGTTCAACCTTACCTTGAATATTTCCAGAGATGGGGCATCCACTACCCTGAAGTGTTTTACCACCCTCCTTGTAAAAATATATATTCTTCCTTGTATCAGATCTAAACAGATCCTGTTTTAGTTTGAAACCATTGCCCCTTATCCTAACACAACAGCCCCTGCTAAAAAGTTTGTCCCCATTTGCACAGGCAGCCTTTTACCAGCCAGCCTTGATGCCAAAAACCAGCCTTGAACACATTTGATTTACTGCAATAGAAATTGCCCACATGTCCTGGGAAGGACAAGAGACAGAGACCATGAGCAGCTGGGGCTCAGAGTCAGGATCCTGACTGCTCCTCACTCATCTCAGCAATGGGCCATTTATCCTTTCGCCCAGCCTCGCCTGGCGACATGCCAAATTTGGAGGCTGCTATATTTGTTACCTACCTACAGGGCTATAGACTAGAGCTCAATTATCCTTAAATTCTTATCAGGATCCTTCACTCCAGCCAGGGCTGTCATGGAAAATGTAATGCATGTACCGACTCAAGGTTTTGGTTCATTTGTAATAAAAATCATCTGGCCTCTCTCTGAAGGAAGATGCAATCCATCCCTGTTGGGAGACAGTGGAAAATACAGTTTATGTGGGTGCCAACTAAACCCTCATCAGAAAGAATCTCTTGTGCAGTGTTCACGTGCAGAGCTGTGCAGAAAGGGGTGGGAGTCTGAAAACAGGAAGATTTTCTGTGCTGTTGAGCTGTTTGGCTGCTCACCCTGGTTCCAGATGGTGCTGGAGGCACTCAGTGCCTCTGAAAACAGGCCAACTTTCATTCTCACAGTTCTTATAGTAGCAGGATAAAAACTGTCCTCTTGAGAAAAGAAAACAGGGAAAAACTAGTAATGATATTTCTGCTTCTCCTGTTGGCAAATTATAGCTGGAATTAGGTAACATGCTGCAACAATTCTGGTTTTCCAGCTGGAGAGAGAGAAGCTGCTGTGAGTGTCCCACGTAGCACAAGGCTCTGCTCCCTGGAACAGCCCTAACCCAAACTCATTTGGATCCCCTGGGGTCCCTAACTTTTCATTTCAGACCTTCAATTATTCTTTCCTCCTATTCCTCACACCAGCAAGGAGAGGTAAATCTGTGTAAGCAGAGCTGGTTTTGCCATTGTTTTCTAAGGGTTTCTCATCCTTACCCAACAACAGTTCTGGGCTCTGGGGCTGCTCCTCCTGGGGGTCCATTTCTGCCCAGTGACCTGGCAACAGAGGCTGACAGGGTTACACCTCATGTCCTGCTTTGCAGTCAGCTCCATATTTCTACTACAACTCAGACTTATTCATTCAGTCTTTAGGACTCCTTTGCAAGATTTTTTTTTCTTCACTTTAAGGTAGGATGTGGTTGAGCTGGCATCACAGCCCTGGTTGCATCACCACGAGGCACCCGAGCAATAGCACAGGAGGTTTTGTGCACGAGCACAAGCTGCAAACATCCATCCTCAGCATCCCCTGCAGATGGGGGGATTGGTTCAGAAGAGGAACAGGCAGGAGCAGTGACTTTGATGGAAGCCCCTTGTAAAGCCTGTGTCAGTTTGTCTTGTTTTGAGCCAAAACACACTCTGGACTTTGAGCTTTATTTTTGCTTATGTTTAATTGATCAAATCCCTCTCCCCACAAATTTCTGAGGTATCTGAGAAAGGCCTGCATTAAAAAAAAAGTGTATTAATTAGTTATCAGTATGGATTAAAGAGTACCTGCAGCTATTACAATGGCAAAGCCACCTGTAACTATTTTGGGTGTTTTGCTGCTCATTTATAAAAACTTTCTTGACTAGGAGTTACCTTCATTAGCAAGAATTTTACTTTTGATTTAAAATAAGTGATTCAGAGAAGAAGCAGGGCTATATGATTCCTTTCTGCCTATATTTGTGGCAGTTCTACAGGCATAACCCAGCTATTTTTGCTGTGAATTCATCCACAATACTTTTCCTCAATTGTAAAAATATTGATACAGCCTCAATCTGATCTGTATGTAGTTTTTCAAGATGAAAGGGCAAAAGATGTGTCTCTGAGAAGTATCCTACAAGTTAGAGAACACTGAACATCATCACCACAAGGTAATATTTATGTAAAAAGGAGTTGCTGTTCTACCTTGAAGTGAGCCTTTTGTTTTTGTAAAAGAAAAATAATAATTCAGAGCAGTACAGAAAAATATGGGTCATTTTTCCTCCTTGTCAGCTTTGCTGCAGTGAAAAATTTCTCCATAATTTTGCTTATAATTCTCCTGGCTAACAGTCATTGTTTAATTTATAAAGTAACTGCCAGGACCAACAGGCATGTTTGTCTCCTTTCAGAGGATTTAAACAGCAGAGAGTTTAAAAAGCAGATACTCCATTAAAATGAGTTTATATCATATCTATTCAGACCTTACAAGCCTTGGCTTAAAAGCCTAATCCATTTGTTTCTCTAAGACTCCTTTATGTTTGCCTCTTGCCTTGATGAAAGGGGATGCTCTCAGTGCTTCACAGCAGTGATAAGGAAAGCAGCTTCAGCCCCCTTATCAAAATACACAAGGACTGAAGGATGGTCCTGCTCAGACAGATGTTCCTTCTCAAGCTCATCCAAACTTTTCATATCACAGGTATTGCTTTGCATTTTCCGGGCATTATCTCCTAAAGGATGAATCAATGTTCCCAAGAGCCCCTGGGTGGGAGCCAGCACTGCAAGGATGGGCTGAACCACGTTGTACAGTCCCTGCAGCTCTCCCACCACAGCAGAAACACAAACAGGGAACCAAAGGAATGTCCCTGCAGCTCACACAGGATCACAGAGCTCCCTTCCCCAGGGATGAGCCTGCCCAGCCCAGGACAGTACCAGGGAGGGGAGGCACAGTCCCTGGGCTGGGGTGTGAGGGAGCACTGGATTTCCCTTCTCCTCCTGCTCCCCTGTGGTTTATAAAGCAGCTGAATCAAAGACAGCATCACAGCATCATCCTGCACTGCCTGCCCTTGTTTATGGTACTCCTATCACTTCCCACTCTCACGTCCAGCCAGCAACCCATCGAGTGCATCACTGATCCTACCCCTCTTTCCTACCTCTGCATGACCACTTCCAGCCTCTGAGAAAGATTCCCAGATGTTCTCATCTCAGCAAAGTTTAATCACGGATTTTTCACAATAGTTGAGCTCTGGGAGGCTGGAAACACTTTTTACTCCAGATCCCAGCTGTCCATCAGTTCACTCAATAGATCTGAAAAGCGACTTGTTCCCAAGCACAACCATCTATTTTTTTAATCCTTTGTTAATGAGTAATTCCACATGCTCCTTGAAGTGAGTGAGAAATGATTATTTGATTTAGGATGCTCTCAAATGATAAGCAGCCCACAGTTATTTTTAAGTGTATGCTGCATCTTTTTCTCAGTGAAGATTAATGTTATTCTTGCCATGGGGCTATGTAGGAAGGAAACATTTGTGCAACAGCAACTTTTAAAACTTTCCCCAGATTGATTTATGTGTTTATTTGTTTTCAACTTTTGGGCTCTTGTAAATGATGTCTCTAGTCTTCTGATGGAATACTGGCATCCAGTGATTTACAACTGGCTAAAAGCAAGTGTGGAGGGAAGATTATTTGTCTCTTGACCGTAACTGAGGGCTAGATCGAATAAAGGAGTTTGTATAAACTAAGCTAAGCATAAAGATTTAAAGTCATTATGTAAAGCAAGAAATAAAATAGTCCAACAACCAAAACAAAATGCCAAACAGTAAGTTAAAAACAAAGATTAAACCTGCCTTCAGCTATACAGGAAAAATCATGCTTATAGGAAGGCAGAGTTACTGAAATGAAGTATTGATTTTCTGCTGAAAGAATTGTAAGTATGAAAGGACAATTAATTTTTAGACTAAGCTAACGGTCACATTATTGCTCTCTGGGTGTAGCAAGAAGCTCATCTGTCTGTATCTATCTACAGCATTTGACTCCTGTGCTCAGAGGCAGTGAGTTTTTAATCGAAACTGGATTGTTAAGAATATTAGAGTATGATCAAGTGTCCAGGCTATTTCTGTGGAGATTTGAACTTCAAATTGAAGGTGACTTCGTTTGACAAACACACACAATACCTGTCTGCAGCAGCATTTCACCTTCCTTCCTGGCCACTCACCTCTAGTCCCTTGCCTGAGCACACCCTGTCCTGCTGAGTGCCCTCACAAGGGATTTGGGCTCATCTTTTGGCTTGTTCTTCTCAGCCTTCCCATCCTACACCTTAGAACTCCTTTCCACAACAATGTGTAAAAGCCAGGTTTGTCATCCAGCAAGTGCTGCTGGCTGAAACTATTTTGTGTGCATGTAAAAAAGAATATTATCCCAAACCAGACTGACAAAAAAAAAAAAAAAAAAAGGCAAATAATTAATAGTTTTTAAGTCCTGGTGTATCAGTTCAGATAAATCAAGCAGTTTTGTTTAAACAAACCATCCAAGCCCTAAATAAATATGCAGCATCAATTCAAACCTGGCTGATCTTTCACTGTGATTTAAAAATAGGATTTTCTCCTCGTTTAAGAAGAAATATTGATATGACCTTAGGCTTAAACGTTGCTTTTCCTCTCATAAATGTTCTTCCAGGGAATGTGTGACAAACGAGTCCATGCTGTGCATCCGACGGCCCCAGGCTGTCTCTGGAGCGCTGAACGAGCCCGTCCCGCCCACATCCCATGTGAGGAGCAATTGTCAATTATTATTTTTTTTTTCAGAACACCCTGGTGAGAACTGCTTCCAGGTCTGGGTGGAGGTGAACCTGAGCAGAGCCCGGACGCCGTTAAAGCCCCTCTGACCGACAAAACTTTTAAAATATGACTACAGGGAGGATTTCATCTCCACAATGCTGCTATGCTGGGATGTGACAGGCTTCCTACCCAGGTCTGGAAGGTATGGATCTGCTTCATACGTGAAATCTCATCATTTCCCTTCCCTTCCCTCCCTGCACATCTGTTGTTTTGGGAAAAGAGTATAGAAGAAAAAACAACAAAAACCAGCAAACCAAAACCAGAGACTGTTTTGAAATAAATCCTAAGGGTTGAGATGAGTTGAAACATGATTAACCAGCATAGGAAGCAGCTCTCTGCAAGGTATGTGGTTCATTATTAGTATATATTTAAAGTGACAGTGCCAAGAGTGTCAGCTCAGGGAAAAAAAAAAAACTAAAAATATATCTTTTAAAATATCTTGCATAGGTAGAGCTGATTGCAAAATTCAGGCACACTGATGAGCACAAATGTTACAGAGAGCCTGTAACAGAGCTGAAACACTAAGGAGGATGCCAACATCCTGCATAAGGTCATAAAAATTAAATATAATCTCTCTTCTGTGGCAATCCCTCATGAAAAGGGCACTGGGAAACAAAACAACCAGCAAAGAACAAATGCTCAGGATGGAGTCTTCAGTGAGGTACAGGGTTCCTGATCCCTGGGCCACATCCCTGACCCAGCTCCAGGGGCTCCTGACTGCCAGAACAGAGACACAAAACAAGCCAGGGGAGCAGGGCACCAAAACTGAGGATGCCAGCCCTTCTGAAGAGACACAGCTGCTGCCTGGTGCTGGCCCTCTGCAACCCTCAAGCAGCCAAGGGCACAGAGTCACTTTTGGTGCTGAATTACTCACCCAGCACAGCTCCATCCCTGGGTGAGCCTGCCTGTGGCACACACCTACTCTCAGGGAAGTTCCAGGGGGAGAGAGTGCACTGAAACACCCAGGGATTTACAGGAAGACATAGATTCAGGATGGCTAAATTGCCTAGTTGGAACCAGGGATTGTTTCTTTGTTTAGACCTAATCACATTTTCAACAAATCTGAAGAATTTTTAAAAAACACAATTCTACAGCTTGTTGCTGTCAAGCTGGGAAAAAAAAAGTAATTTTCTTCAATTCAGCTATTCAGAGAAAACTTGATCATTCAAGTGTGAAACTTTATAATTGTTTCTGCTGATTTTTTCCCCTCCATATACACAATGCTGTCAACATCAGCCCTGCTAGTAAACAAGAGCAAAACATCCAGCCACCAGTCTGTAGCTGGAGAGAGAGCTAATTTGAACAGCACTGCTGGATTTCTCACACCAGACCAAGAAAAACCAACTGCAAAACCCTTCTGCTCACCTGCACAGCACATCCCCAGGGCAGGGATGGAGGGCAGGGTGTGCAGGCAGAACATCCAGCATGGACCCCATCTGCTCCAACCTGGG
Source organism: Anomalospiza imberbis (assembly GCF_031753505.1). Lineage (NCBI taxonomy): Eukaryota > Metazoa > Chordata > Aves > Passeriformes > Viduidae > Anomalospiza > Anomalospiza imberbis. The sequence goes on along the minus strand of NC_089693.1, from coordinate 8,335,366 downwards.
AGGCTCTTCCACAGCCCACTCCAGCCTGGCTGTACTGCTGGGCACCAGGGGAGTGAGAAAGGAGAGCGGAGGCACTGGCCAGGGAAATGGGAATCAAGCAGGACAAGTTGTGCAGCTGTAACAGAGATGGAGGACCACAAGCACCTGGCAGACAGCAGGACACAGCGTGTCCCTGGTAGTATTTGGGAGCTGGACTTTCCCAAGAGGAAACAGTCCTGGTGAACACGTGCAATAACTCCTTTTGCATTTGTGGACTGTTCTCTGACCTAGAACAGTGATTAGCTCCAGCCACAATAAATTAATCTGAGACAGCTGCCCCAGGCACAGCCCCATTCCAGCACCCAGCTCTGCTCAGCACCAAGGACTCCTGCCCTGCCAAGCCTGCTGGAATGCAGGTGCAGTGACAAACAGCATGGAACACCACCAAGTGCCTGCTGGCACCAACCTCCCCCGACTCACACGAGCCCTTTGGCAAGCCAGACCTGCAGAGGAGGTTCCACTCTGACAGATGCAGGTGAGCAGCCAAGCTGAGAGCGAGGACAGTCAAAGCCAGATCCTTCTGGCCAGCCCCAAGAAACACATTGGCCATCAGCAGTGACTGCATGCAGAGCAGTGCTCAGCATCAAAACGTTACTGAGTTTGTGGGGGACCAGAAGGAGAGAAAACATGATTTATACAACCTCAAGAATACAGCTTTTTTGGACAGAAATATTCTTAGTCCCACTAAAAATGTCTATTTTTGTCAAAACAGATCAAGATAAACATGAAATCATTAGGTTCAAGCTGTCACTGTAATTTACCATGCAAACTACAGCTCAGATGTCACAGCCTTTCACTCTGCTCTCTGCCTGGCTATTCTTTCCAAAATGTGCTTTTCCCTTCCAGCAGGAAAGAATCCTCCAGGCACAGTCCTGGGGATGGAGGGAAGCAGAGGGATGCAGCACTTAAACCAGACTTCTATGAGATTGAGTGATGCCATTTTGAAGAGAAAAATCTCCAGGGGATGGATCTTTACTTGAAACCTCTGATCATTTTCTGAGTAAATTATTCATCTTTCCAAAGAAAGTACATTTGAGTGAAAATGCACTTTTCCCTCCAAGATCAGTACTGATGGAAATTACCAAGTATTTCTGCTATTCTGCAGGTGGTAACTTAGGGTGAAATGACCCCACATGGTACAACAGCCAGAATGTCAGGAGGGGAAAAATAATTTTAAAATCACACTCATCCTTGTTGGACCTTCACAAGAGCACTGCAGGAAAAGACTGGGATACATTAGCAGTTTTGATAACAATTTTTTCTTTTGCATTCATAAAGTATTCATACTTAATACTCAGCTTTGCTGACAAACATTTTTTTCATCAGATGGAGTTATAAACTGCAATGTAAGATCTCTTGGCTGATGAAACAGAATGGTAGAAGAGTCTCTTAGGAATATTAGACCTCTGACCAGGCAAGGTGAGCATTACAAGCCTGACCTTACTCCTCAGAGATTTCTTCATGAGCTCCTAAGGATGTGACTGGTAAATACATGCGATCATGAGATGTCTGCTTGGTTTCATTCACTTTGTGTCATCAGCTTCTTTCACTTCCCTGCTGCAGGACTGGCTGTAGCAGTAATTTCTATGCTTTCAGGAAATTAAAAAAAAACCTGACATCCTTGTGCTAAAAATAGACTCAAGAGCCCAGCTGATTTGTACTTGCCTTGTGGGATCTAGGAGGTTGTGAAGCTGGAAAACCACCTGAAAAGGAGCAAATTATGAGAGAGGGAAGAAGCTGTGAGTTTTTAAAATAAAAGGTCTTCAGTTCACCCTGAGGAAGATTTGCGGGGCACAGGGGTTCAGGAATCTCTGGGACACCCACTGGCAGCTGGCACAGCACGATGCTGCAGGAGGAAAACGCTCCAGCCAGATGTGAGCCACCACTGCAACGGCCCTGCCAGCAGCAGCAGCTCACTGGAAACACAAGCAGGCAAACTTGTCTGTGCAATAAAAGCTGGGATTTCCTCACTGTGTCAGTGTAGTAGTAGAGAGTAGCTGGGCTGTTTGATACCCCAGTTTCACCAAATCCTCTCTATCGCTCAATATCTTCTTGTTCCCCTCTCTCCTCTCCAGTTAAAGCAGACACTGGCTCTCCAGTTGATTATTGCATTTGATGTGAAAAACTTTGTTGTTTTGTTTGCTGTAAAGAGGCATTCCATATTCCTGACCCTCTACACTGTAATCCCCTACACTTCTCCCTCCCACCTTGGCCAAACATGGATGTCAGGAGGTTTCCCCATCCCTGGGCAGCGACTCAATTCTCTGTAAGGTCAGTTCCTCTCCTTCAGCACAACTGTGCAAAGCAGTTTGTGTTATCTGCTGGTGAACTGTCCAGAATCAAACTTTCAGAGGGATTCCATCACTGCTGAAGTCATTTTGGTTATGGATTCAGGTGAGGAGGCCAGAGAGACCTTCAGCTATGCAGACATCTGCAGTGAATAAGATAATTCTTGTTCTAATCACATAATCACCTGTACCTCTCTGGTTGATAAAACATCCACTTAAAAATTATATTGCTCCTACGAAGATCTTCTACTGCCTGGAGAACCTTGAGTACCAGAGATTAAAAGATTATGGAAAATAAGTATGCATAATTTTCACTTTGCTTTGTGCCAGTGAGAGACAGAGAATGTTTGGACAGAGAGGAAAATTGGGATAGAAACAGTCTGCTCTGCCATTTGTCTGATCTTCCACACTAGCAGAGGAATGGAAATATTTTTATGATTAGGAAATGCTGAGACAGGAACAGTGTCTGTGCCTCTTTTAAGAGATGATATTTCAAGCGAATAGTGCACATTCACTATTGCTTCTCATTTCTTTGTTAACATCTCTTTCCAGTGTCTAATATTTTAGCAAGAAGCATTTGTGTGCTAAATTAAGGTGGAGATGGAGGTTTCTTCTTCTCACAGCTCTCAGTCAACTGAGCTACAACATTCCCATTGGGTTTATTTCCCTGCAAGAATTTATCAGACCTGTAACAAGCATCCAGTACAATCCCTGATTTTCCCCATGGCCAGGAACAGCAATCCCTTGTGCCTGACACTGTGTTTGTTTTGCAGGTGCTCGATGATGTTAGGAGTAAATTCAAACCCAGATGAAGAGTGGCCTAAGCAATGGAGGTGCCAACCCCAGAGCCCGTGTACGTTGACGTGGACAAGGGACTGACGTTAGCATGCTTTGTCTTCCTCTGCCTCTTCCTGATTGTGATGATCATCCGCTGTGCAAAAGTCATCATGGACCCCTACAGTGCCATCCCCACGTCCACGTGGGAGGAGCAGCACCTCGACGACTGACAGGGGCTCCCCAAACACAGCCATGGGATGCTGTGGTCCTGGAGGCCTTGTCCCAGGCGGGGGCTGGCCCACAAACAGCCATCTTCAGATATGCAGGGCAAAGGCAATATCTCCAAGAGCACATAGTGTAAGTTCTTTTTGCTCAACAGGTCAAGATATCAGCAAGCCATTCTGGCAGCAGAGTTTACTACTATGCAGCAACTCTTACTTTACAGTTGTCATTTTAACTCAAGTAGCACAAGATTCTCCAGATTTTCCTAATAGAACTCTTGGTCTAGCAGTTTGTCCCACCCTCAATATCACCCACAAACCCAGGGTTACCATCAGTACCACGAAAAAGCAACAGGAGTATTCTGTCTTTCCTGGAGACAGATTGCTTCAAGTATTGATTGCTTCCTCTGTCATTGTGGGTGCATTTTAGGAAAGGCCCAGATTTCATATACCAGAGCATCATTAAATGCTGAAGTACCTCTGGCTAAGTAGAATTATAAAATCAGATTAATTCTGCCTCACTTGGTTCTGCACTTGCACTCCCTACACTGCAGCCATATTTCCAGTGAGCAGGATACAGAAGCACTCACACTTAGGGGGTCCTGGACTGCTGTAGACCCCATAGCACCACATTGCTCTATCCTAGTCATGCAAAAAACAGCCATTTCATCCATCATGGGCCCTTGGATTAGTCAGGCCACTGACTTTGAGCTTGGTAGGCACCAAAATCCCTGAAGCAGAGCCTGGACACTGCTGGTGTCAGCTACATAAAACTTGTGATTTTCAAAGAGTGATTCCACATGCTTTTTTTTTGCTGCTTTTTTTTTTTTACACCTTCTTTTGCTTCAGGTGTACTTCAGTGGGATGAGACAGAACTAGAATGACAAGGACGATAAGCAGAGAGACTTTTCTCCCAGCTTTGTCATTCAGACTCCTCAGCATAACATTTACAGTCACACACAATAATAAGCATTCTACCTCGGAGAATTTAATCTCCTTCAAAGGAAGATTTTCCCCACGAGTTTGTAAGGTACATTTCTTTCAATTCATTAAGACAGCCATTATGCAAGAAGGCATAAGTGAACATGGGAGCACTGGAAATTTATTATTTACCTTTGAAGAGTGGGGACTGCAGCATTCCAAAGTTCTCTATTCCTCAAATTCTAAGGTTTGCTCATGCCTGCCTTTTTTTTCCATGACTCCATGTTCAACTTATGGGATTGAAAGGGAGCAATTCAGAGCAGGTACTGCAACCACAGCTAGCACCATGAACAGACAAGGCTTGAAAGCACAAAACTTCAAGAAGGGCATTTCTCCTCCTCAGCATCCTACCTGACCCCCAGGTTCTTGCCATGAGACAATGCACAGTGGGTAGGAAAGGTGGAAGCAAAGGCTGTGATAAGAAAATTGGGACATGGACTTTGTAAGGCACTGTTCTAGCTCTGGCAGATTTGTTTGATGATCACCCAAGTCAGTTTTTGTATGCCTCAGTCTACTCATCAGTGAAATGGGTGCAACAATTTCATCTTGTCACACCTCATTTTGTCTATCTAATAGTTCCAGAAAGCACCTGGAGAGCCTTAGACAGGGACACAGAAATGAGGTTCTTACTTACACCTCTTCCTGCTAAAACCAACAAGGAAGGTCTGGGTCTTGTTACACTGCAGGACTCTGTTATACAGGCAGAGAACTTGTCCAGACCCTCATCTGCTCTCTCATTGCAGTATTTTGGGCCAAGCCAAATGGCACCTGGCTTTTTTGCATAGCCCACTGATTTCTGAGGATGTAAGGTGCTCAGCACTGCGAATACAGAGATCCCAAAACAGCAGGCTATGAGGCACATGGAGACTTTTGCATGGGTCTTTTGAACCACACAATTTTTGCTGATCTCCGTTGTAGGAGATCCCATTCCTGAGGCAGGAAATTCAAAGATTAGCTTTCCTCCTGGTGTCCTCTAGCAAGAGACCTCCACTGCTTCCATTACCCACTGCAGACTGCTCCTCAGGCTGTTATTTAGCCTCAGCTTCTACTAGCCAGGTAATCACCAGTAACAGAGCACTTTTTTCAGGCTTGAATGTTGAATGTTGATAGTATTTAAAGCAAACCCACAGTTCTCTATTATTGGAGAGCAAGTCTATCTGTACCACAGGAATGGATGTCCCAGCTCAAAGAACAACACTTCTGTTCCCTGGGCTATAAAGCCTGGAACCTGTTTTTTGTTGTTAAAACTTGTATCCCTCTAGTGGGGCTATTTACAAAATAAGCAAAATAACAAAATTACATCCAGGCTAGGGACACTTTCAGTGTGCAGGTCACCTGGCTGAGTTCACAGCTGGTGCAGAGCGAGGACAGAGCTTGTCCTCACACCTCTCAGTGCCAAAACTCCACTTGGTGTTTATCTGCATGCAGGACTCTTTGGCATTGCCACATGTCACTGACAAGCCCCAGCTCAGCTAAGGACTTATTCAGGTGCTTAAGTTTAAGCCTCTGAGCAGGCTGCCCAACTACAGAGACCAGGGTCAGTCCTGTGGCATGTCCCTGGCAGGGCAGGGACAGCAGCACACAGTCCTTGGAGGAGCAAAGCCTGTCTGAGAATGAAGGGTTACAAATGCTGAGGAAGCAAATTGACAAATTTGCTTTGCAAGGATGGCTGCCACTTTTTTCTCTCTTTGTCCAGCTGAACAAACCATTTAATGGATTTTCCTGAAAATGCTAATGAAAAGGCCCCTCTGGGTAGCATTATTTTCTAATAAAAAGGCACTTGTTCTTCTGGCATAGCCTGTCAAGTCCATCCTTCTGTTGACAAAAAATATCTTTATAAAAATCTGGATATTCACATACATGACTGTATAAAAGTCAACAAGATTGGTTTTTATAGAGAAAATGTAAATCTATTGATTTCTTCACTCTTGTGACCAGTGACAGGACTCAAGCCTGTCTGAGTTCAAGGAGCCTTCGGACAACACTCTCAGGCACAAGGTGGCATTCCTGGGATGTCCTGTGCCAGGCCAGGACTTGATGATCCTGATGGGTCCCTCCCAACTCAGCATATTCTAGGATTCATTCTAATTTCTGCCTTTCCCCACTGGTTACAATCACACAACCTCAGTCCTCTTTAACCAAAAGCAATACTGAACACCATGCCTAAGCCAGACAGGTTAAGCTCCTTCCCCTGGGGCCAGGACTGTCCCACCCAAGGGGTGTCACTGCAGCCCTGGCTGGTGCCAGCCCCGCTGGCAAAGCCGTGCTCACGGCCAGGGAAGGTCTCTGTCAGCAGGAGCTGCATCACTGGGCTTGGTAGCAATTCCAGCTGCATGCAACAAGTGCCTCTGCTAGTTTTGGTTCTTTTTTAATCATTGTGCCATACTACCAGCAACTGCACTCAGAGGATGTAAGTCAGACTTGTTGCAAGTGTATTTATCTAACATAATAAACAGCTTCGACATGGAAAACCTCCTTGCTGTCTCTGTTGTGGTTTTCTTACAGTTGCCAGGACATCTTTAAAAACAGTTCCACAACATAATTTACAAGAAGGGCATACATTCACGACAGCCTTCCTTGGAGAGTGAGAGCAGAGAACAACTCCCTGTGTAGCTGCACCACTACAGATTTTTGGAGCTCAGGGCAGAGCTGACAGAGCCCCAAGTGTTCCTGTGGCTCTGCAGAAGGTCAGCCTTTCCAGAGGGGCTATTTCAGATCACTCCCTTGGCCAGGAAGAGCACTCAGCTGAGCTTCAGCTCAGTGGGGGACTGCAGCATCTGTATTTCAGCAATTCATTATCAGTAACAAATTGCATACCAAAAGAAATAGGACCACTGAGACCAGAATCCCTCCTGCTAGCGACTGAAAATGAAGAGCATGGAGCATCTGTGGGGGTCTCTTTGAAGAAGATCCAGAGTATGGGATATGCAGGGTAAAAATCACCTAGGGAACTCCTCCTCTTGAAAAAGATGAAGAGACAAATTGCTAATTCTTTCATCTTGAAAAAGGGCTCTGTTGCCTGAAAGCTGGGTGCTTTATAGATCTGCTTATCCCTGCAGCAAGTCCTCTGGCAGCAGGATCTTTGTGCCTGGAACCCAGTTTGCCACAAAGACTAAGCCCCACTGACAAATCCTTACTTCTCTCCTAGTCAGAGTGAGGGGCTGGCGTCTTTACACTGTTTTCTGTACAGCTACTCTGGCTAAGGCAAGAGCAGACCTGAACTGAGGCCAGCAGCAGTTGAATTTGAGCAGACACCCTGGAACTGCTTTTCTGGAAGAAACAGGGACTGATGGCCAGCCAGAGACCCACATGATGCTGCTGCAGCCTGTTCTGGCCAAAGGTGTCCCCAGCTTGCTGGGTCATTACAGTCTGAGCAGGCAGCTTCAGCTCAGAGCCAACACAGGACTTGGATGGGGAAATGCTGTGCTCAGACTTCAGCCATCTCCTTCAGACTTTTTTATTTTTTTAAAAACCATTTTCATTAAAAATGGTCAATACCTTGATAGCCAGGAGGAAAACTCTGCTCACACACCCATCTTTAAAGCAATAAACAATTTGAAAATGCTGGTTGCATTTATTCTCAGGTCATCATATATAATTCAATTCACAACAGTGTTAAGAAACATTGAAGGACAGAATTCTTAGTTACAAAGCTCCATGTTTTGTACTGGAACCTAGCCAGGCAGCCCACACAGGGAAATCAGAAAACAAAAATGTATTAAAATTGCATTAAGTGTGCCAAAGCCATAAGGAGTGCAAAGTTTTTCAAAACTTATTTTATATTTAAGATTGATTGGATTTCTTCAGCAGCTGCTGTCTTGCCTCTGCAGATCAAAGGAAGTACCTGGTAGGGGTGAGCAGGCAGCAGAGCTGGGCAGACCTCAGCCCCTGCAGCAGATCCCAGAGCCCCCCAGACGGGGTCCCAGGACACCCAGAGCTCTGCAGGGCACTGGAGGTGCTGGCTGCAAGGGCTGAGCCCTGAGCACACCTGCCCTGGACCCAGTGCACAGTGAGGAGAGGGACAAGAAACCCTCCCTGTGCTTGCAGCTCCCAGCCAGCCCCTCAGTATTCATGGACCACGGGGTTGATCCTCCAGGCTGAGCCAAGGGATGCCCAGCTGCCACCAGGGACGTCTGCTCCTGCAGCATTCCCTTGGATGTTCACTAGCTGTGTTAACACCAGCCCTGTCTCAGCTGCTTATGGAGCAAACAATATTGAGCAAACAGAGCAAAATCAGAAAGCACAGGTCTGATTAAAAGGTCATAGAAACCAAGCACTTGTGCAACACAGAAAGAGTCGAGGTGAAGAAGTTCTTGGGAATGAGGGAAGATGAGAAGGAGGAACAGCTCACAGCAGATTTGTATGGAGCAGCATGATGCCAGTATCTCAGCATGTCCCGCACGTACTTCCAAAGCCTTCAATCAATTTTAAAATCCCAGAATGATCTCCTTCTTTCTCACTAAGCAGCAACTGTGTGGGCATTCTGAACAGAAGCAGCAATCAAACCTGAGAAATGGTCTCCTGCCTCACTGCTTAACACCAAAAGCTACGTGAGTATCACCTACCAGCCCTGTCCCTCCTCACAAAGTCACTACCTTGACCCTGAACAGCTACTGAGAGAGTGTTTTACTTTGAGTTATTGCTGCCTGGGTAATGAAAGAATTATGAATATTGCTGACCCAAACGCTTACATTAAAACTATTTTTTTTCCCAAGATATCGCATCCATTTCTAATTAGAATCTCTGCAGAAAACTACTTCAGGTGAAGAGTGCCTGCATTTCACAGCAAAAAGCCATTGGTTCCTTTAAATTCTGAAATACATTTTAAGGGTTTATTCCATGCTCTTTTTTTTTGACACTTAATTATACCAACAGCACTATTATAAATTACACCCAGCTTTTTCATTACACACCAACCAGACGACGCTTTGATCTGTAAGAAAATGCATCTCAAAGTACTAAACAGTGGCTGCCTTTAGTTTTGCTACCAGCAAAATAACAAAATCAGGTGGAATAGTCGCAGGCAGGATGATTGATTGCCTCTATGTCCACCCTGTGATAAAGCAGCACAACCCAGAAGCAGCTCCTGCACCCCTCCAACAGCCCAGCACTACTCACCCCTGGGATCACTGTGCTCCAGCACGGATTGCTGCTGGGAACTGCTGACCTCTGCTGAGTGGGAAACACCGGGCAGGAGAAGGATGCTCCAGGCCAGCACAAGAGCTGTGGCTTCCACTCAGACACACATTTCCATTTCCTCTGGTCATGAGCGATGCTCTGTCTCCCCACACAACGTTGGATGACCCTGAATGAGGCCTCTCAGGTGGCTGACACAGCAGAAAGGTTTTATTTTTGCCTCCAGGCTTCTGAAGATCCAAGAAGGATTTTTTTGTTCTACACACAGGTTACAAACCCACAAACCTGGTGCTGTGACAAGGTAGTGAAAAAGGAGCAGTGAGGTTTTTTTGTGGGTTTTTTCTACTTTTGTTTGAAGCCAGATTATAAGCAAACTAAGAAAAAATACATCTAAATAAAAAAAAAAGTAATCTCTAGAAGCAGAGACAGCCATGCTCAACCCTAACTGAAACAATATCTTCCAGAAATGCATGGGAAGCTCTTTGTAGAGGCAATCAACTGGCACTTCAAAAATAAACTTTTTCCAAGCACCCAGTCAGCCTGTTAGGCTTAAACACTCTCTTGTTCCAACAGCCTGATCTTTTCACCTGTCCTCAGCTTCCCCCACAACCAGAAGAAAGATCCATCATCTTCATTTTAAAGGATAAGGGTGCAAACTGCTCCCAGCTGCCCCAGGGGAGGTGGAGTAAGCAGGAGGTGCCCATACCACCTGTGTGTTTCCCAAAATTTGGGTCACAGGCTGCTTTCCCCCCAGGCAGTGGGTGCTGCTGGTCCCAGGCCAAAGCTGTTTTGTGGGCAGCCCTGCACATGCAGCACAGGTGTGCCCTTTGCTCTCCCTTGACACAGGGATGAGAATCAGCACTGCTGGTGGCTCTGGGCTCGCCGCGTCGGGCGAGGGCAGCGTAGCCATGGACCCCCCTTCTCCACAGTGCCCACCCAGAAAGAGCCCACTGCATTCTTCTGGGGGGGAAGAAAGTGGTCTTGGGCACACAGAAAAGTTTGTCTCCTTTGTTATCATCTCCTGGCATTTTGGCCCCCATCCATGTAGCAGGCAGCAGATGACTCTGAGCTCTGTCCTGAGATTTTGGACTTTGTCCAGCTCACCTCCAAAACCTGCTGTGCCTGAGGTCCTTTCCAGAAAATACCCACCTTCTGGGAATCTGGAACTTCTCCAGATGTCCACAGGCTAGAGAAGCTCAGCTCAGTCACCTTGGGGCCACAGGGAGCCCTTCCCTCCTCCCACCCATCCCCAGCATGGTGCAGGGGTGCTTGGCCTGGGGATGTACAGAGTGGCCACTTCAAAGCCACCTCCTCCTTCGAGGCTGGTTGGCTCTGGGGCACAAACCAGCTTGGAAGGATCCGTGGCTGGGTGCCTCCATCCTGGCCAGTTTTGGGGTCTCAGCACCACTGACCTTCTGCCTGAGCAGGCAACAAGCCCAATTCCCACTTGCTGGCAGGAATTGCAGTTGGCTCTTTGGAAGAGGAATTCATCGGGTGTGTAAGGACTTGCCTTCACCTTGCTCAAAGTTCAGGGAGAGCCCTATGGATTTGCAGTTCCCCCAAGCATTCCTGCACCCAGAAAGCCTTGACACCACAGTCCTTCTTGGCCGTGCAGTGTCTTGCATCAAGGTCACAGCTGATGGCCAATGACACATTGCCCCAACATCAGCTCTGTGTCTCCCTCCTCAGACACTGCACTTCCAGGACATCAGCTATGCCAAGGTACCACAGATGTTTCTTCTGCAGAGAAATTTCTCTCCTGGATAAATGCTTTGTGTGTCCTCCTGCTGCTGCCAGGAGCAAAGCCAGGCTGTGCTCAGAGGAACAGGATGGGTTATTTCTAAATCCAAGGGGGAAGGTGTCAACTCACAATTGTCCTTTGAGGTCAAAAGATTGCACAAAGCATCTATAAATTGATGATCCAGTAAGAGTACGTTAAATAAATATCTGCCTATTAGTTCAGCTCCAACAGCCTGAAGGCAAAATAGCTTTTCCTTGATAAACAACAAAGAGCCATTGATTTCCTGGCCAGGTCATCCTTGATTTGGGGATGAACCTCCAAGCATCATGCTTTAAAGAACTATTATTGTAGCACACTAGAAGAGAGCCCATTACAGTGCACATGCCCCATTAGCAGGGATTTATATGCACTGCCACATTTTTTCTTTAATTTTCATTTCAAATTCATTTTCCTCCTCTTCATGGCCATAAGGTTCATGCTCCTGGTCAGCCCCAGGTGCTCCCCAGGATGACATCAAATGTCCTCACAGCCCACATCAGCAGAACTACCTGGTAGAGCTTTTGAGCAGCAATGGGACAGCTGCTGGAAAAGCAGCAGCATGGGCTCATCCTGCTGTCACCACTTGGAGCCAGCAGCCTCATCAGGTTCTTCACTTTGAGGACCAAGCAAATATTTAACAAGTTCCCCTTGCACTACACCACAGTTCATTATCCGGTCTCCTGAGCTCCTTCAGTCAGTAATATCCTCTAATTGATGTGATTTGGCACTGGGCCATGGAGTTAAATTGATTTGTAGGCCAGCAGGAGACAGCAGATGCCCTTTACACTTGAGGAAAGTGGCATGTGGCTGTGTTTACTGGCTGCTGCAGGGGAATGCTGTGGCACGAGATGCCTTTTAGGGTGCAGCTTGGCCTGCTTGGTGTCCTCTGTCCACAGCCCCTGTTGAGTGGCAGGGTGTGACTGTCACCAGGGAGTGCCTGGGGATCACTCCAGTGATGAAATTCCCCCTCCCTCCTCAACCCAAGGGATGCTGGTGTACAGGGTGAAACAGGGAATTCCCTTCTCGAAATCAGGGCAGGAGGAACAAGGGTGATCTTTTGACCTTTTGAAGGGCGTCCCAACCCAGTCTCCCATCTCTGTGCTGGAATCAGTCTGGGGCAGGAGAGTTGCCGCTGGTTGTGTAAGAGCAGGAGGAGCAGGGACATCCTGCCTGTTGCCTTCAGTAGTGTTGATTATCACACTTCCAAACTGCTTTGTTGCAAATTATTTTAGGGCACAGTCATGTAACTCTTGCTTAGGAAGGTCTACAAGTTTTAACAACCGTATGCAACTCGCCTTCAGGATTTCACCTCCAGCATATTAGCACTGTGGAAAAAGGAAGTCAGCATGGAATCTCAGCTCTTATCATCAGCCTAGTACTCTGAATATTTAAGCTTACTTGAAAGCCTCTTTTTATAATTATGAAAAAAACATTAATATGGTAGAAGAGTTAAGAATCTCATTTTCCATTTCAATCATCTTATTCATATTCTGAGAATTTTAAGCTAGCACTGAAATCCTTTTCTTATCACACCAGAGAGCCACATTCATCTTTAAGATATTTATTGATAATTAAAAATAGTAAGATTACAATCACTCATATAAAAATAATAAATCTGAATGAAGCAGGATGACTGGTAGAGGTGGGAGGAGGGTTCCTCCTTGGATGTCATATTACTCCAATCCTCATGGATTTGACAGGGCTGGAAGGATTTTTCCTGAGCACTGGCCAAATCCCACACGGAAGCCGTTGCCCTGGCAGTAACCTAGGGACAAAAAACAACACACAGCTTGTTCTGTAAGGACAGCAGGATTTTGCCAGGAATAAAAGTGAATAAAGGCATAAAGAGACCAAAACCAAGTGAAAACATCTCAGATATGCAATGAGGGGTAGAAAAACAGAGCACCTGGAAGAGTTCAAGTAACCCAGGAACATGAGGAAAAAAAGAAGCACAAACTGTTAAACACAGCAATATGCAAGTTCAGTGAATTGATCAAAGAACAAACAAGATGTGCCAGCAATATTTCTGTTTTCAAACCTAACCTGCAGCACCATCAATCTACCTGGCAAACTGATTCACTGCCTGGCCCAGCCCTGTAATTAATCAAATAAATCTGGATTCTCTTTCTGCAGCATCAGGACTGCTCTTGGGATGTTAGGATGCTGACAGCCAGAAAGGCACTCATTAAACCCCCTCAAACAGCAGCACCTACCCTTGCAGAAGCTGTTTTGCTTGCTAAAGTCAAGTGGTTTAGTTCCATGAGAAATTCAGCATCTGACACCAAGTTCTCATTATTCCTCTGTTATATAAGAGGCCGTGGAAGCTCTGCTGGCTGCTGCTGCAGAGCTCACGGGGCTGTGACAGCATCCCTGACCACGGGACAGCTCTGTGTCTCCCTGCTCCTGCGTGATGGAGGAGATGACATTGGGACAGGGCTGCTGCAGCTCCTCCTGCTGCCACGGCCCAGCCAAGCTGCTCCACAAACAGCAGCCACCAGCAAAGCTGCAGGCCACGCAGGGGAGGGGACACAGCCAGGGCCTTCTGGCCCCTCTGAGAAGTCTATTCTGGGAAGAACAGCTGAGGAGACCTACTGTAGCCTTCTGCTACAGCAGCTGATCAAAGGAAGGACAAGTGGCATATGCTGCATTTTAAGGACTGATTTCATAGTTAGAGATGCATTTTCCTGATGGAATACATCACCTGCATGTGATTAAAAACAGCTGCCTTCAAGAAGCCAAGAAGGAGGTCAACAGAATAGACCCACTCTTAGCACAGATCAGTGGAAAACTCCCCTGAGGAAGAGAAAGGGTGGGCTCAGGCTGCAGGGCAGCCAAAGTTACTGCAGCACAAAGAGAGACCCTGCCAGCCCTAACCCACAGTGCAGCTCTCACAGCCAGGCTGAAATTAAGTTTTCCAAGGACAGTGGTGTCTCTAAGTGCTTGTGCAAAGCCACAGACACCATCCTGGTATGCGCCAGGTAATCCTCATCCTTAAGCAGCCGTGGAGTAAGGCACTGTAAGGCTCAGCTCAGCTTGCATTTGCCTCATTAGGCTTCATTGCCAGCTTTCCTTTGAACAGCAGCTCATTATTTCAGCCCAGTTTGGTTATCCCTGCTGTCAGGCACAATTTAGAGTAGCACCAAGGAGCAGCACACTGAACAAAGTGAGCCCTGTGCTGCCAGCAGCCCTGGCCTGAGCTCTATGTGTGCCAAGGAGCTACTGAGGGGTTTTTGCAGGCAGCTGCCAACAGCACCAGGAGCCCTTCCCCTGCCGTGCTCCCTCCTTGAGACACTTCTTGGGAGAAATACATTTCTCTCATTTTATGCGCTGAAATAGGTCCCACGTGGGGAGTAAGAATACAAAGTTGAAACAGGAAACCAGAAATGATGTGTTGAGCACTTGGCAAGAGCTAATGGCAGCTCCTTGGGAGAGGATGGAATAGCACCAGCCCTGCCCCAAGGGTGCCTTAAGGCCCTGGACCTGGCATACATCACTAAATAAATAAATAGGAGCAGCTCCCAAATGGCCCCAGCAGACCCTGGCTCTTTACAGGTGTGGGCGAGGATGGAATAGCACCAGCCCTGCCCCAAGGGTGCCTTAAGGCCCTGGACCTGGCATACATCACTAAATAAATAAACAGAAGCAGCTCCCAAATGGCCCCAGCAGACCCTGGCTCTTTACAGGTGTGGGCTGTGGTGCCCACAGCCACCAGCTGTGCCCGTGTGAAACAGCCCAGCAGATCCATTGACATGGCACTGTCCCACTGCCTTCCCCAGCTTAGCAGCAATGCCATCATGCCATCTTTAAAGATTAGAGACATTCAGGATTCTAAGTATTTAATGAATTGACATAGCTTGTCCTGGGCAGGAAGAGCATGGCTCATGGACTGGTCACATTTGTCCCCAGGCTGGCTCTCCATGCCAGCAGCTCCCAAACTGTGAGGTGCTCCTTGCCAAAAGGGATATGAGTGTGTAACTCCACAGGGATGTTCATCATCCCTCACTGTACCCCAATTTAGGGCTCCTGGCATAGTTACTGGGGACTCTGGAGGGCAGTGTGGCACTTTGCATTGCTGGAGGAGTGTCCCTGGATGCATGAGGAGCCTGTAGAGAGCAGTCTCAGATGCCTGTGTGTGTCAGCATGAGCAGTCACTGGGCTGTTGGGAGGCTGGAGGGTGTCCGAGGCACTGGGGACTCCTCAGGTTCATCACCTATGGCTCTCCCTAGTACATCTCAGCCTCCAGTTGTCTCAGCATCTTCCTCTGTCAAACTGGCAGCAGCTCACAGAAACACGATTTTCAAGGCTATTGGATGGGCTACCAGGCAGGAGGCACTGGAATTGCCAGGGAACTGGAACACATACATTCTACTTTTTTTTTTAAATCGCAGGAAATTCTTGACTTTTCTTAATTTTTTGTCAGAGAAAAACAGTTTATAATTTTAAACTGTTTTGTCAAAAATCCTAGGAGTCCAGGTTGGGTTGAGCAGGCCCAGGTACACAGGCACATATCAACATCACACCACGAGGCAGCTGCCCAGGCGTTTGTCACTCCCATTTTCTCTGCCCTCAGTTACACCTGTGAAGTCTTTTTCCACTGCTTGAGCCATGTGTTCCTGTGCAGGCATCTGTGATCACATCAGCAGGATGGAGCTGCTCCGAGCCAGGTGTGGCACTGGCTGGTGACACACAACATCCCAAAGGACACTCCCTAAAATCCCAGTAGGTCACACAGCGAAGGCATTGCAGGCTTGAGACAAAAGTTTCTCATGGGTGTCCTTGCCAAATATTTGCCGTCCCAAAGATGAGAGGAAAGGAAAAAATAAATTTGTTTTGCACTAGGCTTTGGGTTAAAAAGAAGTAGGAGTGGGATTTAGATCACAAAACACCGTGGTAGATTTTAATTCATAAAATCATTAGATTATCAAGATGAAAACAAAAACCATGTCTCAGCATGAAACAGCTCTCAAGCAGAGCCCTTTTCAGAGGGGAGCTGGTCAGCTGTTCTAGAAGGCTCCATGCTGTTTCCCACATACTTGATTTGCAACACACTTCATTGAATACGCCTAGGTTGCAAATGAAATATTACTTGAGAAATAACTTTTTTTAGCAATTGCCAAGCTCTGCTCCACATGCAAACTTGTACTGTGGTGGAAACAATTCAACTGCTCCTAGTCCTGGGATATTTTTACCCATAAAGGCAAACCTACCTCCATCATGTCCTTGGTGCTCACACAGTGGCATAGCAAGAGTACTAAGGACTTAGCAAAACAAACAATCCTATAATAATAATTCTAGAAAGCATTTATGGCAGGGAAATTTCGTTCCACCTGCTTTAGCCTCCTCACAGGTAGGATGGAAACAACTTTGCTTGCATGGCAGGTATGTACAGAATAGCCCAGCTCCACTCCAGGGGCTTGTCCTGCTGGGATCAGCCTATGGAAAAGTGCCCTTGCTGCAGTGTAAGAGCACTTATCCAGCCATTACCTGTCAAAATTACTTCATCTCCATCCTGCAGGAATTTACGAGACTGCCCACTGCCAAGAGGGATTTCTTTTGTTCCATTCCAGGACAGCTCCAGCATGGAGCCAAAGCTCTCTGGCTCCTGCAGTAAGAGTTCATAAACAAATAAACAATTTTTTAGTATCTTTCCTGCTGTTCAGCTTCTTGCTGCTGGGAGCAGACACACAAGTATGTTACCTCTACTGAACCGAGTTTTACTGTTGATTTAATGAATTAATACATTGGGTCCTTTTCCTGACTTTGCATTTTAATTTCTTGCTGGCTATTAGCAGTGGTGCTTACAGCTGTTATCTGGTGTATTTAACATAGTGTTCAACCTGTTAAAGCAGCTTGGGTCTGCCACAGGAAGAACGGAAACAAGTGGAGGAGAATTCTACAAGTCCAGTGCTTTTATGTAATCATGTTTCAGATTTTTAATTACATTTTGTTCTTCAGAAGAGCAAAGCTGGTGTTTGTGTCTTTAATGCCTTCTGCAGTATAATAATCTGAAGATTCAAAACCACCTCAGAAATGCTCAAAAGTGAAGTACAGGCATCCCAGCTTGCAAACAACTTACCTGAGGCTGTCTTTGTGACAGCATGTACAAGATTTGTGTTTGGTGGTTCAGAAAGTGAGGCTTGCCCATATATTGCAGCCACTGTCCAAATGGCAGTTCAAGGGGAGAAGCAGCTTGTGAAGCTGGCTCCAGCTTAAAGTTATACCCAGGCACCTTTTACATTCTTTTCAGAAATAAAAAGCTGCATTTCATAGAGGGTAAATAGATCGTGAGGATGATTCCACACATAAGTTAATTTGCATCTGTTGTAAAATAGATCTTAGGGAAAGAAGTACAGGAGAGATCAAAACCCCAAAACTCAACAACATAAAAAAAACAGCCAAGCAAAAACCTTACCCAAACCAAACCACTGCTCAGTGTGAATTTGGGGCTACCAAAGTAGCACCCCAGAGTGCCTGGGAAAGAGCTGCAGATGGTTTCATGGTACTCAGATAAGGAAGGGCTTAGCCCCAAGCCCTGCTCTGTTGGTTCTGATTTGCTGACCAGTGACTGTCATTGTTTCAACACTTACAGGTCCACTGATGGTGCCAGAGGCCAGGAGGTCTCCAGGCCTGAGGTTGCAGCCATTGATGGAATGATGAGCCAGCTGCTGTTTCATGGTCCAGTACATGTGCTGGAGGAAGGAGGAAGAGGGGCTAAAGCAAGGAAGCAACGAAGGACAAACTTCTCTGGTGGGCCATTAGGCTGTGCAGAATGGAGTCATGTGGCCTGGCCTATGGCATTCATAAAACTCACAATTTAACATGCAATTTAGTCCC
Organism: Anomalospiza imberbis; assembly: GCF_031753505.1. Taxonomy (NCBI): domain Eukaryota; kingdom Metazoa; phylum Chordata; class Aves; order Passeriformes; family Viduidae; genus Anomalospiza; species Anomalospiza imberbis. Next base: position 8,317,310 of record NC_089693.1, on the reverse strand, counting down.
TTAATTTTGTTCTTATTTCAGCTGGATTTAATTTTTCCTCTTCTTCATCTCTAAGACCAGTACTGCTGACCCAGGCTCCAGTATTTTAACAGCCTTGTAGAAAAATCTACTTATTACTGATTTGCTGACTACTGATTTACTGATTAAGGTAATTACTATGCAAAGAGCCAAATGTGAATATGAAATTGATTGAGAATTGCTGCAGCTGGCACATAAATCTCCTGGCTTCAATCAGTGGGTGGAGGCAGAGCCATCGCGCTGCCCACAGAGGGGATGGGGCAGACCCAGGCTGGCAGCAGTGTGTGGCATCTAAATTAGAGCTGCAGAGCTGTATTGCAAAAGACAATTCCCTCTTCCTGTAGTCCTCTGCTCTCGTGGCTCCCTGCCAAATGGGCACAGAGCTAAGGATGCACCCCAAAGCGAGCAGCAGAAAGAGCAGCCCCCTTCATCAGCATCACAGGGGGGAACCATCACCATCTTCCCTGTGAGGTAGAAACAACTGAATGTTTTTCATTTTTTTGAAAATTTTGGCCTGCTCAGGGAAGTGAGGGATTCACCATGCCTGGAAGTGTTCAAAAGGTGTGTGGATGTGAGGGACATGGTTTAGTCGTGGCCTTGGCAGTCCTGGGTTAACATTTGGACTCAATGATCTTGGAGGTCTTTTCTAACCTTAGTGGTTCTGTGATCCTGTTCTATGAGTCTAATGCAAAAAGTAGTGTTTGAAATTGCCTGGGCTGGAGCTGATGGCATCAGCGAGATTGCAAATAAACAAAAGATGCTGGAGTCTTACCTTGAAATTGGATCTGCATATAGTAGTTGGTGTGCTCATTCCTTCTCCTGCAGAAAATAAAGGATAAAAAAGAGAGAAGCAATTTGTATTGGATGAATGATGTTGGAGTCTTTTTATTTTACAGATGGATGGAGACTTCTTTTATCACTGTGATCCCTAGCGAGAAAGCAGTAATAACATTTTCTATTGCTATGAAGATCAGGATTTCATAGAAAACAAGTGTGTGTGTTGCACTGGAGTAGCATCAAGCTTCCCATTTCCCACTCTGCTCTCCTACAGGAGAAACACCTGGACCTAGTGGTCAGCAGGGCCCTTAGGTGGGGGCTGAGCTGGGTTAACATCTGGATCCCACACAAATCTGCTTATTCCATGCCCTGATGACCTCTGCCTATGCAAGGAGACCCCTCAGGGACCCTCCTCAAGGGGAGCTGACCAGCTCGGGGGCATTCCCTGCTTGGCACATTGCTGCACAGCCAGCAGGGAGCAGGAGGAGTTCTGCCCCTTCCTCTGACAGGGGCAATCTGGGCAAAGCAGGAAAAGAAGGAGCACAGGGCCCAGAGCAAAGTGCCTGAAGGTTGTGGTGGTGCCAGAAAATTTAATTGGCAATTGCAGCTTCGTAACCCACTCAGCTTTGCCATACCTTTAATGGCAACAAAGAGCTTGATGTCAAAAGTGTAGGGCTCTTTATCCTGAAGGTAGGGCAACGGCTTAGGATCCTAAAAGCACATAAAACACATCATAATCTAAATAAAAAGGAATTTAAAAATCCACAAGACATTCCAGTGAGTTTTGGTGTACCCAGCCTGTGCTGCACAACCCATTCATTTCACCATTCTTACTGCTCAGATTATCACTTTTCTTGGTCTCATGCACACACTTTTAAAGATCTTTCTGAACAGACATGATATCCTTGTAATCCAATTCCTTTTTCTGCACAAGGCTCACAAAAGCCATGCCCATCATTTCAGCGTGGATGTTAATCCAGCACAGAGTGCCAGCACACCTTTGCTCTGTGCCTGCACAGAGAAGATGGTCTGGTCTCTGCAAGCCTCTGTTATCTTTCCCAGTTTTAACCACCTACACAATGCAGACAACTGGAAGTGCTTGAACAAAGTGTTCTGGCTTGACTCCAGCCTCTCTCCACCACTTACTGGAGATGCTAAGTGCTACCAAAGACCCAGAAGAAGCTCTGATTAGTTCATTTTCCAGGTGTTTTAAAGACTGATTTTTCTGCCCTCCTCAAGCAGAATGACAGCTCAACATGTGCCAGGGCCAGTGACATCAATAAGCACTCGAACTCAGAGGGCCCTGGTTGCCTTCATCTGCTCAGAAGCAGAATCACAACTGTAAATTCCATGGAGACAATCCTGGGTATGGAGGCAGCTCAGTGATTTCTACTGATGGCACCTTTCAGTTCTGCTGACATTTTTCTAGCACTGCTTTTCCTTTATTTCAACCTTTTCTCTTGCTGACCTGGACAGGGTTTGGCAACACAAATGGCATGAGAGCTTCCATGGTGACAACCCACGGAGAGATGGTTGTGCCAAGGCTTTTGCTCAGGAAAGGACCCAGAGGAACATATTCCCACTTCTGGATGTCACGGGCTGGGAAGAGAACATTCAAAGCAATGCAGGTAAACATATACTAGGAATTGCACATCCATCAGACCCATGAAAGGGTAACATGAATTGAAATTGCTACCTCCAGCCTTTTCTAGCTGTTGTGCCCAAATCCTAATTTGAATCCGTCCATTTTCAACCCATATTTCTTAGATCAACTAGATTAGGATGATAAATCAGCAATAAGTAAAACAAACCAGATCAACCCCATTTAACCAGTATTTTTACCCCTACTTTAATTATTCCTTTTATACCCAGCTAATGGTCTTTGCCAGTCATAGGGAGAATTTCAACAAGTTAAATCTTTGCAGAGACTGAGGCATTTGTGATTGCCAAATCCTTTTCCTGACACTGAAATCAATCACCATCCTTGATATTACCATTCTTAGGACTCCTCCATCCCTGCCCAGAAGAAACCAGACTGATATTAGCTCTTTCATAAGTAAATAAATCTTCATTAGGCAGCAATTTCTGGTTCTACTAATTGATCAAAGATGGATTGATACAGGCAACACTTCATTTTCATCCCTTTCACTCGTACCCAGTGGTTTCAGTGATCAGCACTCTACTATTAAAACATGTGATTTATGCCTCTCTAGGGTTTCCCGTGGAGCTGTAACCCCCTCTCCAGGCAGATTCCCACAGCACTGGTTACCACTCCAGTCGTTCATCAGCACCATCCCAAAGATGTGCTCCTGGGCTCTGCTGATGGGAATGGGCTCCCCAAACTTGTTTCCAGGACCTACAAAGAATGCCTGAAATCAAAAAGCAACATGTTGATTATGTTTTTGAAGCTAAAAGTCTTTACTGCACAGAGAGTTACAGACAACAGCAATAGAGGCTGGACAGGATCAGTTTTGCACCATTTCCCACACACATTTGGACAAAACACATGGCCTGCTCCCCTTTTCTTCCCCTCCATGGAGCTGGCAGGCTTGAATTACTTAAGAGCTCTGTGTTGCTAAGAGACAGGCATTAAACAAGGGCATGATGTTGTCAAAAGGCAGGAGGAACAAATGGTCCCTCCTAATTAGAGTCCGGATGCAGAACAGGTTTGCCCACCGAAGGGACTGATTGCTGCAGACAGTGAACAGGAAGGAGTTTAAAGTCATCCAAGGGGATACTGAACGTGGCTGGAGCCTGATGAGACAGTGGGCAAGAACAGGCAGGTGGAGAAAGGTGCCCACTAAGTAAAGTAGGGCATGAACTGGGTGCCTGCACTCATTCCCTTAGGAATCCACAGCCTGCAGATGCAGAGGATTTTATCAGAAAACTCAGCTGTCTCTTTCTCTGTACAATATGGAAGTTTTTCCTTCTGTTTTTGCAGCAGCCAGCAGTAGAGCTCAGGCTGGAAAGCAGAGCTATGGCAGCACCATGGGAACCCCACTTTATGGGACTGCATCTCCCCTTACAGCACTGATTGGCAAAGCACACAGCATTAAAGAGTTTCACTACATTTTTATAACCATTTCCATCAATATTACACTTCTTCCATGCCTTTTTTTTTTAAGGGAAAAATATTGGGAATGAAACATACAAAAATTATATAGGCCATTAAAATTATATAAATCTTAATAGAATCCTATGAAACCCACCCTTCTGGACCACACTAAGCCACAGCATGATGTGCCTTCCCACCAAGTTTTTTTACAACACCCACAGCACAGTTCTTAACATTCCAGGCAGGAGAATCAGGAGTTTGAATCCCACTGCCAAGAACTCAGGGCTTCCTCTGCTCTAGAACAAGGTGCAGACAGCCTGGACTTCCCAACCCCCAGTGTCCATTGACAGATCCTGGCTGCAGTGCAGAGGTAACTGCTGACCAGGAAATGGGCTGTGGTGGCTGATGGAAAGAATTCTGCTGCCTGACTGCACCACTGGTGCTCAGCTTTGGCCAGGTGAGCTTTTTCCAGCCTGAGAGCTGTATGAGCAAACCTCCCAGTGAGCTAAGGCACCCTGTTCCTCATCCAAAGCAAAGGTGTGCTCCACAGAAATCCTTACTGCCTGCAGCACAGACAGCTCAGAGAGGAACACAGGAATGGACCTTATGGGATATTCAGTTTAGAAGAAGCTAAACCCACTCTTTCTTCCCTGTTTCTATTTTAATATTTTTGAAGTCATAAAGAGAAAAAAAAACCCTCTCACCATTTCTAACTCGATATCCAGACGTTTACAAGCACCAAACACTGGAGGTTTGTCTGTGGGTAGAAGCAAGAATATATTACAACAAGGGGCAGCTAGGGAAATAGAAGTAATGGCCAAAAGAAGCAGCAGCTGGTGCTGCTCGGCAGGGAGCAGACAATGGACTCAAACCAGGGCTTTCTCTTGCCCTGACCCCAGGCTGGGCTTTAGGCAAGGCATCCCAGACCCTTCCACTCTACTACTCTAGGATATGGAGCAAAATTAAAGAATAAAAGAAATAAGAATGCAGATGAAAATCCTCCCAGAACTCACCATTGTCAGGTTTTGTTTGTCCCACAGGTCTCCGGATGGGCGTCCCAGACACCACCACAGACGATGCCCGGCCGTGGTAACCCACAGGTAAGTGCAGCCTCGAGAAAGAGCACCACAGTGCCTGGGTTAGCTGGGTGCCAGATCAGCCTTTTGGGGTGGAAGCACCATGGGAGTGTGAGGTACAAGGAGAAGGAGCTCTGCATGCATGGGCACAAAACCTCAGCACCTTACTCTCATGTAAGGATGGAAGTGAAATATAATATAATAACAAAGCCATGTTGTAGTCTTAATGCACTGCTGTGCCACTGCTCCAATTAATTCCTTGGATCTTAAATTCTGTCCTCTTGTCCCTCAGCAAAACCTAATTCTTTAGGTATATTTGTCTTTGAACTGGGGGGGCTGCACAGTAACTGGTGTGGCCACTGCAATGAAGGGCAGCACAGATTCAGCTGAGGCTGGGAATGTGTGGAACTTGGTTCTGGTATTGAACTCTGGACATCACTGATTCTCATCTGCTATGAACTGAAACCAGTGTGATCCTGAAAAACTACTCAGACCTTTGAAACATATGTATACGTACAGATAAGCCTGCAAAATAATGCTGCACTAGAGAACAATCCAAGCCTGGGCACCCACCAGTTGGGCATCAGAGCGTTCTCCTTCCCCCTGAACATGATCCCAACGTTTGTGGCATGCTGGCGTGAAGAATAGAAGTCAGTGTAATCTCCTGCACGAAGGAAAAAGCCATAAAACAGGGATCAGTGGCAGCAAAGTCCCTCATCTGCAGGGGTTAAAGCACGTCATACACTGCTGGGAATGGAAGGAGAAGAGAAGGAGAGAGTGAGAGAACTCAGGGGATGTCACTAATAGCATAAAGGGGTGATTAACAGTTCACCTATAAATTATGCAGACAAAAATGGCTTTTGATTGGGTTTTTTTTGTTTTGGTTGTTTTTTGGGTTTTTTTTTTTTTTTTGGTTGTGGTTTTGTGAGGTTTTTTTGGTTTTTTTTTTTTTTTTTTTTGAGTCGCCAGTAGGGAAGAGGAGGGAAAAAGCAGTACATAAAGCAGCAGCCCCCTTTCCATAGACAAGGCAATTGCCGCTGCTTTTCCTCCAGCTGGCTCAGGGATTCGGGCGATACTCAGGACATCTGCTGCCCTCTGCTGCCATCCCTGCAAACAGCTCCCACCCTCCGGATCCACGGGAAAACGGAGGCAGTGAGGGGAAATCACGAACTGGGAGGGTGCATTTGCATTGTGCTGGTTAGTGAGCTCAGTAGTTATCCAGCAGCTCCAGGAGGATCCAGCAGTAAGTTATCCCCTGCAGTTCCGGGCTCCCAGAGGAGGACCCAGCCACCCAGGAGAGGCAGGAACCACGCACAGGACAGAGCAGCACCCAAGGGCTGTGGAATCCTAAATGCCTCAGATCTGTGTGCTCAGTCCAGTCCCACCAGGACAGTCCATTCCCAGTAGTCATGGGAGCCAGCAGCCAGCAATTTTCTGACAGGACATGTTCAACCTGAAACTATTTTCAGGAAGGTATCACACCTATGGGAACTCCTCATGGTTCCTCTGGGACAGGCTAGACTTTGTCCCAAACCAAGGCTGTGCCCAAAGGAAGGCAAAAGCCAACTCAGAACAGAGCTTGGATAGAAAATGGGCAAGTTCACAGCCCTGTTCCTGTGCAGGTCATGCCCTCAAGTGACTTTGATCAAGATGCTTTGGGTCCAAATACAAACTCCTGCTAAAACCAGAAAATGATTATCTATCTATATGAATATAGGAATCCCAAAGCAGTCCTCCTGGGAGTGGAGGCAAGATCTGGGATGCAGAGTAATGGTCGGGGAGTGGAAACTCATACTTGTTCATGAGGCTGGGCTGGAATATCTGCCTTGGAAACTTTGCAACACCTGAAATATTTTCTGATGGCAAAAGGGGAAATTGTTGGAAACTGAACAATTGTTTCTTTCCTGGCTCTAGTCACAAAGGCCTTTGGTGATGCCAAGCTGATGACAGGAGTTATGTACCACCAGACACCCCTGATTTAGTGGAAATTGCATCCAGGAGTACTCTGGCTGCTATTGAGCTTCCCCAGGCTTTTATTCTTGTGCCACGGACAGCACCTACCTTTCATTATGTACAATAATCTACTTCTGGCTGCTGCAAACCCCATTCCCTGTCACAGCTATGATCTGTCTGTCTGAGCAAGCTGGAAATGAAGCAGCTGCTCCGTGTGGGAGCAAAGGGCAGCGCCAAGGAGCCCTTGGCTGCCCCCACACTCACCGATGTGGGCAGGCAGGTGCATCGTCGCAGCAGCTTGAGGTACAAGTGCTCTGAAATGAAAAATGATGCCTTCAGATCTCGGAAAACTTGCAGCTCCCACCCGTAAGAAGCATGAAAGAGGCTGACTTGCTCCCCCAGCTCCTTCCTTAATTTAGTTTGCAAAGCCTTGCAGAAATAAAAAAGTGGCAGAAAAGCTGGTGAGTGCACAGGCCGCTGTTGCTGGGATGGCTACAGCAAGAGGAGCAGCTGCCAGGGTGTGAGTGGGGAGGGGGCAGCCCTGGGGCTGGCTGGATTCCCAAGGGGCACAGAGAAATGCCAGAGCCCGTGCCCAGGACACCACTGCCTCTGCTGCTGGGAAGGACGTGGATCCTGGGGGGGTCTGATTTGAACTGCTGGCCCCGTTCAAGGAACATCCACGTGGCAAGCAGCAGTTCGACCCCTGTCCCGCTCATGAGAGCCTAAATCCTCCCAGTCCCCCTGGCAGGACAGGGAGGAACAAGTCCTGCTCACTGCCGGGGCAGGCACTTGAGGTGCCTAAAGCAGCACTCCAGCCAAACGAGAGGTGTGGGCTTAATGGGCACGCACGCTCTCCAGCAGCACAGAACAGAGCAGAGTCCTCCCCTCCTGCCCCCACACCGCTGCACAGCCCCAGACCTGCAGCCAGCTTGTGACCACATGCTCAGTTTTAGCAAAGCCGAGCGGCTACTGAGGACAGACTGGGGGGTGTCCCCACGCCTGCTCCAGGTGTGACAGGCAGGGACGGAGGCCCCGGGGGAGGTGGGAGAGGTGGAGACCCTTGAACAGTGTCTCCATGGAAGGCCAAGGTGCAGGGGGATGGCCAGAGGACCAGCCCAGCCCCCAGAGAGAGGCAGCAGGTCTGGACACACCCTAGGGCAGAGCTGGCTGTTTCCAGGTGCAGGGTGACACCCTGGATCTGCGGGCAGTCACAGGATTAATCAGAGATTAATCTTTACGTAATTAAGAGAAGGAAGCACTCGATGTGCACAAACCCCAGTTAATTCCCACGTAGGAGGCAGGTGGCCACGTCAGACTGCTGGTTTTGGTGTCCTGTCACTCAGGTGACACAGGGCACAGCTGACACCTCCCTGTGCCTGCAGCCACTCTCTGCTCCCTCACCTTCTCCGCAGCTCCGCGTTGTCCCTCAGGGTGGGCTCTCCAGCTGACAGCAGCTTTTGGAGGAAAGCCCTGGCCTCGGTCCACGCCGGCCGGCCCAGCCCCATGAAGGCATTCAGGGTGGGCTGACAGTGGCCCAGAGGTGCAGGGGCAAAGAAAAGACCACATCTTGCTTATCCTTCACATGCAGGAAGATGTCCCACACTCCCGTGCCGGTGTTGGATGCCCGTGGCCGGCGTTATGTGGCCGTGACTGCCCAGGTCAACCGTTCCCCTGCCCATGGCTGCCCACACCCCCATCACACCCCACCAGTCCTCTGCAGCAGGCCCTGCCGCATGGTGGCCTCACCCCATCCTTACACAGCACCCCGCTGGCTTTGAGATCTCAGCCAGCTGTAGACAAAGGTTGTTTGTATTTACTTTTATCCTTAACACAACCTCCCTGTCATTAATATCCCACCCATGGAGCGTTGAGGGTACAAGCAGGAGTGAATTAACATTTAGGCTTTGTGCCAGAGGATGATGACACTTTCCTGGAAAATGACCTTTGGACCCCCGATGCCCCTGCTCTCCTTGCTGTCACAGCTGTGATGGTTTTTGCTCTGCCAGAACCTGCCTGACAACATATTTCCAGTTCATGTTCTTTATCTCACCACAAGTTGCTAAAGTGCCTTATGGAATATTTTTTAAATGCTTGTGGAAATTAGAACAGACTCTGATAAATACCTGGTCAAAGACGTGCTGGTGTTTGGCAAGAGCTGGTCCATTGAAAAGATGTTTAATGACACTGAGGTCCAAAATCTGGTCTCCAATGGCTACCCCAAGCCTGTGCCGAGGCTGCAAAGCAGCAAGAGGAGGGGGGAAGAGAAGAAGAGTTTATGCTTGTACCCAAAAATGCCCCAAAGAGGGCATAGGGGAAGACAGTGACCACAGAGAGTTTAACCCATCCAGGACAAAGGTCTGGTACCACAGCAATGGACCTTCAAGAGCCAGTCTGAGTCTGGCTGCTGAAAAATGTTAAGCCCTATGGGCAGAGCATCACTGCAGACTCCCTACAGACCTTGAGGGGTAGAAAAGAACCTCATCCCCATCTTTTGGGGAAAGGATAGCACAACAAAGAGAGGTTTTTCTCCCTGCCCTCTTTCCCCCAGAAAGAGGCTGATTTGCTCGTTAACACCCCTCATTAACGACATGCATTGCAGAATAAGCCCATACATCTTCGATACGCTGTGAAGTAGGAAAACACTACTGCTCCTTCTACAAGTGGGGAACAGAAGCATAGAGAGGCCATGGGCAGGGTGAATTCCATCCCTGTGGGTATGCCACTGGAGAAACAGCCATTTCTGCACCCCAGGTCCTCCCCAGAGGACCGAGGGTGCTCTGGACTCCCCTGGTGATACCAGGAGGCACTCCATGCCCAGGCACACGATTTCTGCGCCTCGTCGGATGAGGCTGCCCTACACCGCCCGTCCTCACACCACACCAGGAGCTCAGGACCTGCACAACGAGCCCAGCCTGCATCCCTGCTGGATCCTCGCTGCAGGAACAGCATCCCACACATGGGGAAATGGGACAGATGCAGCCCAGGAGACAAAGCTCCTGTTCATGCCCCGGGCGCGTGCGGAGCTGGCGGCGATGGCGGGGCAGCAGCACCGACAGACCCACGGCAGCTGCACGGGGCAAGAACACACCACAGCCTCCATTATTTGTGTCTTTGGGCAAAGAGAGACAAACCATTACAGCCACTCTGAAAAGCAGCTCACCAAAATAGCCATCTTCAAATATGCATGCTATTAAACCTATTTTTCAACCTTTAATTTCCAAACAAGATTCCAAATGTGGTAGTAGGCATTTATTCAGCAAGCATTCCTGCAGAAAAAAACTAAAAGGTCATGTCAGGTTAATTTGTAACTGGGATAGTCAGGAATGACACCAATTGTTTTAACCTGAAATCATTAAAACATTCAGCTACTATCAGAACATTATTCTCCGAAATAATTTCTGTAAGTCTTGCCTGTCATTTCATAGGGTTTGAGTGAAGATGTCTTTTTCAGAGAACAGTTACTGAGGAAGGCAGAAAAATAATCCAAAATTGCTAGATAACAGCATGCACATCTCAGAATAGATTAAACACACCATCTCATTTTATCTTCAGAAAATACCACATCAGAAAACACAATCTTCTGGTTCATTTTTTTAAAACCTACATGGATAACTAGCAGAAACCAGAAGATAACAAGGAAGTTTCCATAAGGAATGACAAATAAATTCCCCACATTTTCCTTCTGAGAAGCAGCTCTTTGCTTGTTTCCCTACCTCCATGAGGACACATCTCTGGAGCTCCATCCTGTCAGGCACTCAGAGGTGTGAGGTTCAGCCTAGCTAGGCTCAGTTCTCATGGAAATTGGGAATTGAGAGCTACCTCCTCGGTAGAAAGGTTGAGCCACATTTTCTTTTGTGATTGTAGTAAAACAGAAGGCCTGGAGCTGACTGAACTGGCAGGCTTTGAGCCCAGCTTTAAACATGACACATTTGCACACATTTAATGCAGCATTGCATAAATATACACTCAGTAGAACACAATGGGTCAGCTGCAAAAACAGGTAAAACACACATCTGACGCCCTGGTTTAATGCTTTGGCAGCCACCAACAAAACTCCCCAAGAGCAGTAGTTACTGGGGCTTTTTAAGGGTGATGGTGTGATTACAGTCACAGAGAAAATTAAAGACTGAGTTAAAAACAAAAAAATTGAGTGTGAAACGTGCTGTGCCTCTACATAAGGAGTGGAAGGGTCAAACATAGATTTAATGATGTCACAGAAATGATGGAAACCATACAAGAACTACTGTACATATTAGCCAAAGTACTTCTCATCAGTATTAACACTTCCAATTTCTTTTGTGCAATTTCAAAGAAGCTGTAATCAAAATAACCACACTAAGGAAACAGACAATGTGCCACCTACAGCTTTGCCATCAGTCAGGAAGCCCATGAGTGTCTCAGGCTGGGAAGTTTCCCTTTATCCCATATTGCTGGGAAATTCTGCTCTCTCATAGCCCTGGAACAATTACAACAGCCCAAGAACAGAGTTTGCTGTTACTCACCTCCTCCTTCGTGGAGAAAACCCCATAGGGGAGGTTTTGGAGAGGAAAATCTGAGTCCTTGTCTACCTGGATGAAAGACATGCTGAACCCCGAGCAGCCCCAGCTTACACACAGCTCCCACTCTCCAGCTGCTGTAAGCCAGAGCAGAGGGGCATCAAATCCCACCCTGTCCTCAGGCACAAACCAATCGCTGCTCTGCCACCATCCCGCCCCCTGCCTGGGCCCTGGCAATGGTTAATCAGTGCCAGAGGTCTGCCTGAGTCAGCCGCTGTTAATTGTTCCCAGACAGGCAGGGACCCTGGCCAGAGGGGGGTCTTCCTCCTCACAGGTACCTTTCCTGGAGGTATTTAGAAGATGTGTAGATGTGGCACTTAATTCAGCGGTGGACTTGGCAGCACTGGGTGAGCAGTTGGGCTTGATGTTCTTGGAAGTCTTTTCCAACCTTAACACTTCCATGATTTTACAAACTCTCACATGAAATCGAGGCTTTCCTGTAACAGGTAACTTGCTGGGGGTGAAGGACCCAGCAGCTCTAAGAGCAGAGGTAACTGCCCTGGTTTAATTTTGGAGGGGTCACTTATGTGCCAGGGCCCCAGTGAAATGATTATGTCCACACTGATTCTCCCACCACAAGCTCAGCAGGCCTTGGGAAGTTGCACAATTCACACCTGAAACTGCACCTTATGTGGCTTTTAGTTTTGCAATGCTGCTGCACCTCGTCAAGTTCTTCCATTTTCTCCAGATAGTTCCACCATCTTAAAACCAGAGACATATGCGCAGCCAACAATAAAAGAACAGGGAAGCTGGTGCTTCTGCTCCCAGTCCCAGCATTTTTCCACTTGCAGCAGGAAATTCACTCATTGTCAGAAGTAGAAACCAATGAGGGAACATCCTTGAAATTAGAACTAAATAGCAAAAGCCAAATCTTTCCAATAAAAACAGGAAGACACTTGTGATTGCCAAGCCAAAGAATTGGTTTGCTGCTCAACCTTTTTTTTTCTTTTTGGCAGAGGAGTCATTAGAAGAAATGCAGCAAATGGTGCAGGCAGAGATTCAGTGCAAGATGATATAACAGCATCATCTGTGACAGCTGCTCACTCGTTGAGACACAAGCTCACAAGGTGCTGTTTGAAAAGGGGTCTTATTTAAACATCACAATGCCTAGCTTGTGGAAGATTTCCTGTAAAATTTCCCCTGACTGTTGGAAATGTTTTAAACACAGTGAAGATGTTTTGGGGACAGATTATAAGATCTGGGCTATAGAACCTGCTTATTCCGAAACTGAAACAAAACCATGTTGAAAACCTGCTCCAATACAGTGTCCAACATGAGGAGACAGACTCAAGCATTTTGTAGTGCTGTGAATGTACTGGTGTTAATTAAGATATTAATCTGCTAACCTCAAACTAATGACACAAAATAGAGATTGAAGTGCAGATCAACCACCAGGAGAACACACAGGGCCATGCCAAAACAAACACGACACACAATTCTAAGGTGTCACGGAGAGGTGGACATCCAGTCTAAATGAAAGCTTATACAACAGATAGGAAGTATGTGAATACTTTTCTTGTACCTTTCTTCTTTCAGGCACCAGAACACACAAACATACCAGGCTTCCCCCCACCTTGTGAAATCTGTGGTGTGCTCTCTCTGCCTGGCCCAGAAGCATCACTGTCAGGTGAAAGGCAGATTGGTCAGGAGGGCACATAGAGAGAAAAGGAAAAGAGAGAGACCAGAAATAGGGAAGAAGAAGAACTCAAAGTGAGGATTAGAGAACAGGGAAACAGCAGCAAAGAGGAAAGCAAACAAACACCCACCAAAGGTGACACTGCTGCTCCTCCACGCTCTGTGCTGTGTAAGAGGAAGTTTAGCAAATGCTTTGAGGAAATACAGGATCTCTGACCCATGATAAGGCAGACTATTACTGAAACTTGCCAGTAAGTTATTTATTCCTTCCTTCCTTTACTGTAAACTCCATGTGCTTCGTAGATTGTGGTTAGGCCATTTCTGCAAGCACAATCTACTCCATTTATTATTCGGTCTTGCAGATTACTTTAACTACCAGAGAAAGCCCCTTCTGCTGCACAGTTTATATCCTAAATGTAGTCTTTTATCTACTAATTGCCAGCCATAGCTTTTTAAGAGCATTCTGAATTTTAAAATCAACAGACAAGGTCTGGAATCTGCAGTGTCTCTGGTAGTTACAGGTGAAAATACTAAAAAAAAAAAAAATCAGAATTTAACTGGCATTTGGATACATGTGGTAGCTGTGAATAAATAAACTTTAAGTAAAGAAACCATCAATGGAAGGTCCCCATTAAAATAAAGGAAGAGAAATCCAACTTACATATGCCAGTGACAGCCACAGGGGCTCAGATTTTTTTTAATTTTATTTAATCAAAGTTAAGACGTGGATAAACATAAATACAGCACAGGTACTTCAGATCATTCTTCATATTTGTGTACAGACAAACTGATGGATGTAATCCCAATGAAAACTGCAGTCAATGAAGTGCATACAGCCTTCCCCCCACACACACAAAAACAAACCCCAATTTAAAAAAAAAAAAACAACAAAAACCCCACACAATCTCAGCACACACTCTCATTACAAATGATTCATACATAAATAGGTAGAGGGTGCAAACAAGCTAATATGCGAACATGTATAACCCCTCGTTAATGGGAAAAAAAAACCAGAAGCAGCCATAATGATTAAAATACATTCAGTTACTGATAACTAGTTGTGCCATACAAGGCATTATCAATTAAAAAAAAAAAAGGAAATTGTGCTGCAGAGAAAAGCTATATACAACAAGAAAATAAACTGCAAAGTTAACGCATGCATGTTTTATCCTGGAAAAGCACAGCCCTCCAATATTTTCTCCATGTTTGTTATAAAAGCCCTCTGCACTCAACTAAAATTAAAATGATCTTAAAGGATAATACTTGTAAAGTTTACTTAAGTCTTCAGCCACAGAAAACTGCAATGAAAATAATGTTCAGAGTCATTTTCAAAACAACAAAAAAAAAAAAAACGAAAACAAAAAAATCTATTCATCTGATGACATGCATGATTAAAAGGTCTAGGCAAGATACACTGCTCTACGTTCCTGATGACTAAGGAAAAAAGCTCAAGTCAATTTAATCTGCAGATGGTCAGAAGATTTTTGTATTCCAGCAGAAGCAGCAGTTCAGATCTTCTGGATCTTTTCCCCAACAACTACAGGATTCTCTTTTCTGATTTTCTCAGCAGCATCAGCTTTGTAATTGTAAGAGCAACTGTGTACATCTGAGTAACGGTGCATTCCACAGTAAACGTTCCCACACCGACATTCGAACCCTGTGGACAGAAACAGCAGCTCAGGCATTTCAACATTCTAAATTACACTGGTTTGCTTGAAATCCTGAATGTGTTCACTCACTAGCAATAAATCTCAGTCACCAGTGTCAATCAAGCAGCCAAAGAGCCTCTGCTACAGAAAGCATAAGAATCACAAGTAATACATTTTTAAGCGATTACAGCAAGATTTGACTTGACCATTCCTTCTTTTTACATGACACTCTAGGACAGAACATTCCTAGAGAATTCCTGCTCTTTTGCTATGTTTATGAATATTCACCCTCCAGAACTCAAGCCCTTTCACTGGACCACTGCAAAGCTGGCTAGTGAATGGCAGCAAGCTATCATCCAATTCCTCAGCTAAGCAGACTTCCAAAAGGAAGTATTTGAAATTATGAACTGCACTTTAAGACAGGAGGCTGAAAAACAAAATGATACATGAATGACTAATCTAGTAAGAGTCAACTGAAAGCACATTTATTTGACTGTTATTTCAAATCAATATCAAATGACCATGCCCTATTTTCCCTTTAAGGTAACATTTCAAAGGGCCCAAGCCTAAACAAGCCTAAGGAAACCAAAATCAGTAATTCTTACCAGTCAGTCCAACCTTCTTCCTGCACATGAAACAACGATTCTTTTTCTGTTTTGGTTTGTCAAGCGACTTGTCCTGTTCTTCAGGTGTCGGCTCTGCATTCTCTGACACTGAAGCTGACATTAAAAAAGTTAGTAAGAACAGTGGAGAAAAAAGTCTGTCTCTGCCTTTAAGTTCTACAATAATCTAAGGCCCATGGTGTACATTTGGCCATTTTGCTGCAGCTTCCACGTCTGAAGTGCATTGGTCTCTCCGTAGCAACTGGAACTCCCTCCTTGTAGACCTTTGATATAACTTAAGAAAAGAACACACCAAATCCTTGAAAATACCACAAAACCAACCAAAACAGTAAGCATTAGGTTTAACAGCAAGGTTCAGCACTGTTAGATCCAGGAAGAAAATCCAACAGCCAAGTGTTTCCCACAGTTTTACTCGCCCAGCTCCCAAAATCTGCTTGCAAGAAGCACTCTATGCCACAGGATCAGTTGAGCCAAACACCCTCTTTCAAATCCTGAATCAACATTATTATTGCTGAAAACTGCAACATGGAGGCCACGCAAAAACACAGTGCTTCAGAACAATCTCTACCAGCGTGAGGCTGCTGCTCTTGCACACCTGGAAAAAGCCTACACAGGACAGAAGTCACTATCTGGGGTGAGAAACACCAGCTCAAGAGACCCAGACCTACAGGTGGAACTATGCTGCACTGGAGCCCAGAAGGAAGCAGGTAAAAACCTAATTTTAAAGATATTTCTCCTAAGGCATCTTTCAACCTGCTTTAGTGTTCTCTCACATCTAAAAGAAACAGGTTACAGGTTGTGTGGGAGAGTATGAACAAGTAATAGTAGTATTTGCCTGACTCAGAAAATAGAGTCAAAAATAGAAGTTGGCTGGTTTTCCTCAAGTATTTGCAGATTCTTTACATTACAAAGCAGAAATAGAAACAAAAAAAAACACCCAACTTCATTTCAACAAGGGCTAAGAGCCAACCTCTGCCTACCAGACACAGGTGGACCACAGCAGAACAAGTCTCCAGTGAGTAAGACACACAGAAGTTGGGAGTATTTGCAGCAAAGAACAAAAGCAAGCTCCAGCTGGGAGGAGTGTGGATGGAAGCAGAGCTAGAACCAGTGCTGTAAGGAAGGGAATACAACAGCAAGCTCAGACATTTGTCAGGGAAAAGGCTGCAGGCATCTCTGTGCAGCTGGACTTTTGTTTGTCAGAGACTGTCAGATGTAGTTCTGTGCTAGCTCTTCACCAGCTGACAGCTCTTCTGCATGACAAATCCAGTGGGGTTTTTCATGTGCTGCTATTCTGATTTTTTTTTTTTTAAGGAAAAAGCACTCATCACTTTTGCAATGTATCAAAACATTGTACTAAGCAACATCAATGGATAGCAAGATACCTGATCATCAGCAAAGACTTTGCCTGAGGGGACAGTATATTCCACAGGTTAATCTAGCAAAGATACTATTATACATGGTCTATTAAATCCTTCTCAATCACCATCTATGTTACAAGCAGAGCTTCTTTTTCCTGAAATTTATAACAATTCATAGTTTGCAAAACAAAAAAGGTTCAATGGCTTTACAGGGCTGTTAAAGGGCACATTTCTAAGTGGGCATAATAGCAAAAGGATTGCAAGGTAAGAACCTGAATCAGCAAGGACTAAAAGAGGTGAGATAAGTACCAGAAGTGGTAAGACTTACTCAAATGAACTTTTGTAGTTTTACAGAAAACAGATACTGCAGTCTTTATTAATTCATTAAGACGTATTCATGCCATGAGCGAACATTCTCCAGCTTGTATTTCCTGTTGTAGCAAAATCCAGTTACCTCAATCTAAGTTTCACTAAGAGCCTCTGTAACTATTAGCTAAATTTAGGAAAACTTGGCACTCTTCCCTGCATAACAAGGCTCTCATACACCCTTACTTACATTTTCATTGTGCGTATGGCTCTCGCATTAAAAAGGTTTAAAAATATTTAAGAGCTACTGCTCAGAGTAGAACAGAGTGGGAAGATTCTTCTACTGCACCACAAGTCACTTTGTATCTGCTGTAGTGACCATAAATTTTAGGTCTCAATTTGCTCTTGAATAGAAGCTAGAGATTTGAACCAAAATCCTCTATGATAATCACAAATATCCCAACCACTTTAGATGACCCAGTGCCACTGTTCAGTCTATAAGCTACCAGTGATGACCACAGCAGAAAAAAAGCCAAGTAAGATGCAATACTGTCCAGCTTGGAGCTTGCAGGAAATATGTTGCAGCCACTCCCAACTGCTGGATTTCACCTGGATTCCAGGATGCTGCTGCCTGCTTTCCTTGAACCAAGTCATCCCTTCTCCCAGCCCCAGCCCAAGAACAGAAGCCCTGGTAGCAGCAGTACAAGCTGCCAACTAACCAAAAAGGAGTAAAGTATAAACACAGTCATATTTCTGAGTTAACAAGTTGGGCTGGTCACCAGAAGTTCCCAAATTTACAGAACATGTTCCTAGCTGACCAAAACAAGAAGAGCCTGGATTTCTTCCTAAAGGCACAAGCTTTTCCTACTGCTTTGCTAGTGCAAACCCCTGCCTGAGCTTCAGTGTGCTCTGACTGACCACAGAAACAGCAGCCACATGACAAAATGCACTCCAGCCTCTGCACCCCTGCAGGCACACACAACACAGCTCTGTGTGTGCAGCAAGACACCCAATGCCTCACCTGTTCTCTCTCCATGTTTTACATTCATCACCCTGCCTTACTGGGCAGAGATTTAAAAAAAAAAAAGGTTTCTCATTCCTACAGAACAGCATTTACAGCTACATTTACTTCTTAAGGGCATTTCACTAGGCCTAGTAAGAAGAATCCCCACACCTCCAGAGGAGTGTAATATGAAGTTAATCTAAAGGAGAATATCACTACTTGTGAACATTTTAAACTGACATAATCAGCCTAAAATACACTGTTTCAAAACAAATTACGTGAGAGCACACTCACCCACAGAATTTAGTTTTAAATCCTTCTGTTGAGTGTTTCCTCTCCCCCTGGAGCATTCACCCAGTATATCAGGATATCCTGTATTATTTGATACACTTGTATCATAATCATACTCTACCTCTGAGTCCCCGGTACTACCACGAAAGTGAGAAGCATCCATCAATTCCTTTCCAGTACTGTCTACTGAGCTAACCCTGATAAGGCCCACTGAAGCCATTAGCTCCACTGCATTCACCTTAGGTCCAAGTAACCCCAACATAAAATTCTGCAGCAACCTAATTGTTTTAATATCAAGTTTTTTAAACTTAGTTTGAACTTCACTGTTCAACCTCACTAAAATCCAGATATGCACAAAATCAGGTGACTTCATTCAGAACAGCCCTGTACCTTTTGGACAGTTAATCCAATCTAACTTTGTACTTTGGTTTTTCAAATAATAACCACACCACATGACGTGAGTGATGGCATTTTGCAATGCTAATAGTACATGCTCCTCTCCAATTCACAACAAGCTTGAAAATCACGGAGGCTATTTTCATTCTCAGAAGTTTTCAGCCTCAGAGCGGCTGAGTCCATCCATTAGTTGGATTTATACTTTTATCCCCACGTGCTTCAGTTGTAGGAGCTCCATAATGCTTGTGGTGGAGTCCTTCTGCCTTCCATGACAGTTTCATTTACCTTTAAAATCCTCCCTGAACCAGAAGCATGAATCCTAACCTGGATGGTTTTAACTCCTTTACCCCAGGGAAGTGAAGCACCTCTTTACCTGCTTGCAGGCTTGCCTGGAGGCAGCCCTGTTAATCCTCTAACAAATCAGGAATCCTGACTGGCTAATCCTAACAGGGCCATCAAGTTGAACAAAAGGTACAATAGCCCAGGAGGTAATTAAAATGACTTGGAGAGATGCTCAGAATAGAAGAAAGCTGCTAGAAAAGCTGGACTGTACTTAATGAGTTTCATTTCAGGTCATCTTTAATGGTATGTTCATGGTATTTAAGAACATTAAAGTTCAAAAAAAAAATTATTAGTCCCTATCTTAGAGCATCTGGGCTTTTGCACTGTTCCACAAGCATCATCATACAAACACCAGCTCTAAAGTCTACACTTGTTAACATATTCTAGAGTTGTCCTCTATTTCTTCTGCAATGCATCAATCCAACAAAGACAAATCTGAACTGCTCTTTGGGAATTTTATCCCTTTGTAGTTTTAGCTTGACTGCAAACAGCAAGGACTGTGTTGCACCCAGCTCAAGTCACATTTATCTGTCTGCTTTAGAAGAGTAATAATAGTAATCTAAGAAAGCTTAATTATTCACCAGTCTTTCCTTCAATGTTGTTGTAGCCTGGTAATTTTTGTTAAATGGCAAGTTAAAGGGACCTCAGTTGAACACAATACATTAACTTACACCAGCAGCATAGAACAACTCGCCCCAGAACAGACATTCCCACAAGGCAAGATTTTATCAAAATAAATACTGACATTATTTCTCCTGTTCCCCTACATCAACAGAAGTACTATTAGGACACACTTCACTCTGGGACCAACTAGCACATTGCTGAGATTTTTTTTTCCTAAATGTTAGAAACTTAGGCAATGCTAAAAAAAACCCCTTGCATTCACATGTTTGTATTGTCAGCAACCTAAAACTCCAATTCAAAAAAAAAAAAAAAAAGAAAGAAACTTCAGGATGCACAACTATGACAGCAATTCAATAAAATCCCTCTCAGCATCCATTCCAAGCTGCTTTCCTTCCAAACTAACATTTTCAAATAAAAAAAAAACTTTAAAACTGGAAACACTACATTTCCTATGATTTGCAGTTAAAGGACAACACAGAAGGATTTCTTAAGGAAGTAATGCTGACCCTGCCAGAGAGTTATAAATAGAGATGGTAATTTAGAACTCAACTACATGCTGGTGATGTTCTTAGTTTAGAAATGAAGAGTACAAAGAAAAGGACAGAGTACACAGCTGAGTAACCTAAACACCTGATATACGCTGGTCCTGCAGATACATCCCTAAATTCAAAGCTTCTGGATGAGAAATCTTTTATCTTCTCAATAAGGAGAATGAGCTTGAGAGATGGAGAATTAGAAGCAGCACAAATTTATCCAAGTGTATAAGAAGAAAGACATGCCTCTGAAAACTTGCTGGGAAAAGTCTTTTCACAGGCCCAAGACACCTCAGTGCCAGGGTCAGTAAAGTACTGCCTCTGTCTCCCAGTGAAAAGCCAGTAGATGCATTGTCAAAATTGAGACAAGAGCTCTCGGCTCCAGAACACAAACTTTCTAACAGGCATTAGAGTGCATATCTAGAATGCAGAGTGCATCTTTAGAATGTTTTCAAGAGTAAACATGTTTATAATCGAAAACTCAAAGGTTAGTAAAAGTGGTAAAAAAATGGAATTAAAAGCCTATCTCCCAAGGTTATTAACCAAGGAGATGGCCTTACTCAGCACAGTAGCTGACTAATGACACCTATATTCCATCCTACAGAAAGGGACAGGTCAGGTTTAGAAAAGTATCTGAGAAGCAAGGCTTTGATACCAGAGATACAGTCAAGGAACTAATATTTACAATGTTTAGGTGGAATTACAAGTTGTACCTGTAAAAAACCCACACTTCTGTGTTTAGACTAGTCCAGAGAAAAATAATCCTCCCCACTAAAACCTAAACTGTCTCAGCAGAAGGCAGAACACTTACTGACTTACCTTTAAATATCTTTCATAATGCCTATAGGTTACCAGTCTGAGCACGTTTTGTATACTGTCTGGCATTTTTGCATTTCCTAAGAAATACTACTAAATTTTCTTTAGTCTTAAGCTCTGAAAGTCTTCACATAGAAAACAAGAAAAAAGTGAAAAGAAACTTTACATTGTACCAGCAAAAAGGATTTTAGGCCAATATAGCTAACTCTCTTAGCCATTGTACTTTCAGCAAATATAGCCTGTGGTTTGGTAATTTTATATTTGATAAGTGAATTTTAGTAGTCCAAAATCTTACACCACTACAGTTCAGAGGTGAAAGGCACTTTTATAGGTGTTTCCTGTTTATAAAAGATACTGACCCTGTTCTGGCAATGGCTATGTCAAACACCCTCTAGCACAAATATACTCATAAACTTCAGATATGTGCTGTAAAAGGTTACTCTGAGAAGTAACAGATACTCAAAACTCTACTCAGGTGTAACAGCCATGGCATAGAGACAGAACAGGATGTTGATTTATGATGTGCATTTCCAACACCAATGAAAACACTTGTGTATGGCAGACACTGACATCGCCAATTAAACATAAGGTTTTGGTTTCACTTGCCATTTAAGAAAAGAAATTTTATTCTTATTTTGCCTTCTGATTTCACAGAATATTTAGGTTTGAGAATCAGACATGTTTGAGCAGGAGTGTATAAAGAACAGCTGAAGTTTAAAAAGCATTATTCCTAAGTTCTGTCACTGAAAACTAGGCACCAACCTTGCAACTCTTCTGTCTCAGGTACTGTTTTGTCCACAGCCGTACTATCCGCTTGGGATGATGCTACAGATTCTGTTAAAAGTGACTGACTGGACACAGGGCTGAGGGGCAAAAGAAGAAAATTATTATTTTTATGATGCATTTCCACATTCTTTTCCAGTAAAATATATTAGAACACCTCTTGATGAAAAGGTATCCCAGAACATTTCACTCTGAAGTTGTTTCTGTAACCACTTAAAACTGCTACAATCTGAACTGACACAAAAGGTAAACATTTTTTTTAAACTCATACTGAATGCAACAAAACAGTTCCACTACAAAAAAGGGAAAATATTTTGGCTGGTTTGGCATACCATCATTCCACACAGAAGCAACAACACAACATTCAATATGCAAGGATCTTTATAACGGAAGTCAGCAAGATAATTGTAGAGGAGATAGTTTCAGTGTTCTGGTGATATGAACGAGAAAATTGCAGCATGTCAATGTTTCCAGTAATAAAGCTGCAGTGGCTGCACACAGAACCCCTTGGATTTTCACAGTGTAAAGTGGTGCAGGCTAAGCTTCCCAACCCTTTAGCCAAACTGCTAAACCACAGCATGGCTGAACACTCACCAATGAACACCCTGAGCAGTTGAGAGAGAGCAATTCAACACTAGCCATGACTCCCAGCCAAGCTGCTCATCCAGCAGCTATGGAACAAGACAGAGCTCAAGTCCCAAGCAAGAGGTAGCACTATTTCATTTGCTTTTTTTTTTTTCTTCCTTTCCACTGAGGAATTTACTCTGAAGGCAAAAACCAGATTATCCAGCAGCCCATGAACCAGCACTCCATGGCACAACCAGAGCAGTGGAGTTGCAATTTTAATCATCAAGAACTGCATGTAGGTCTTGAACTGCCCGTCTGGCCACCTACAAAACAGCATTGTCAATTAATTTTATCTGTCCTCAGTATCATAAGTCTGAGGGATTTCCAGAGCTAAAGTTGAATTCCTGGTTTTTTTTTTTTGTTTTTTTTTTTTTTTGTTTTGTTTTTTTTTTTTTTTTGTTTTTTTGAAAACAACAACCCAAGCACGTGACACTGATTTTTTTTTTCCAAGTGCCAGTCACCATCCACTCCTTTCTCCTGCAGCCAGTAATCAAGCCAGTGATCAGTGAGGTACTTCTGTCCTTTCATTTTATTGAAGTTGTGAGACAACAAAGGCAAGGCACTGTGATTGGTTCACGTCTGTGCATTGACCTGGATGCACTTTTTTTTTTTTTTTTTTAACACACACCAGAAGAGTTGTTTCAGGGTAAGATATGTATTTTCTACCCCAACTATAAATCTCAGCATGGAAAGACTAAATATAGCATCAAGCATGGCACCTAGCTCTCAGTTCATATGCAGGATCCAAGCATGAGATAACACCTCCTATAAAAAGCTAGGGAGCAGAAAAGTCTGAGCAGAATCAGTCAGCAGTAATTGATGGAATCGCCCTTGGCCTGTGTTCTACTACATTCATTTTTTAAAAGAAAAGTTGAAATGAGTATTACTGCAAGTTTAGCTTCCATAGTATATAACACACTAACACTTTTCACTCAAAATTTCCAAAGCACTTAAGGTGCTGTTGATTGTGTCATTCTAAACTGAAATGGAGCTGCTAAATATAAACAAATATTTAGCTTTTACAAATGGAGAACACTTAGTGAGTCTGAGTGATTTATAAGAGGACATTATGTATCCTTGAATAATCCAGATGGAAATTACTTGTTTAATAGGAGATCAGTTCAGTAGCACAACTTGTACCAAGACTTGGGTCTTTACCCCGTTATAGTACTCTCCAGTTCTTGCAAAGCAACTGGCTTGTTAACACATTATCATACATTTATTTATGAGAGCTCTAGTAAACAGCTCCCTGCCATTTTACAAAATCCTCAAATTTCTAGGATGAAAAGAATTCTCCTTTGGTAAATGTACAACTGCAAGTTGAGGAAGCAGAAGAGCAGCCAGACAAATCTCTGTAGAACAGAAGCTGACAACTTCTATTTGAGGCTAAATTCTAAAGACAAATTTCCATTTGAATGCCAGATGAAGCACAGAGATTTTCTAGCATTCACCCTGAGATCCCATGCTTTAAAGTTAGCACTGAAATCTTACACCTTTTCCTAATCCTGGTTCCAGCATTCAATTATGCAGGATCAGCACACTTCATTTAATAATTTTGGCAGGGATTTTCCTATAAAGACACAGAGCAGACTGAAGCACCTTACCTCGGCTGCATAGATGGAGTCGATGTAGAATCTAAAGTGGACTGAGTTTCCTGGGCACTGCCCTCTGTGCACTGGACCGGTAAGGACTCGGTGATACTACTGACAGAGGCTGCTGCAAGACACACCCAGGGAAAATGTGTTATGCTGCTTCCTGGGATTACAAAAGTTACACACTGCATTTACTCTTCGACCCCTAATTTTGGGGTAATTATGTTTGGCCATATTTTGACCTCATTCCAGCCCTATGCCCCCAGAACTTACACTGCAGAAAATTTTGAAGCTGGAGTTTTAAAGCAGTTACAATTTTTTTACTAATTAAACCATCTACAAGCAGCTTTCTCAGCATAAACTGCTGCAATCTGACATGAGAAACTGATGTTTTGTTTAAAAAACCAAGATGGATCTGTGAGAACATCAGGATAACATCCTAATGCCAACTCCAGATGCATTTTGAAGGTGTAGAACCCAGATCTTCAGATTTCAACAGAAGATATTGCTTCTATTTAAAGGTCAGGTTGAAGGAAAGGCAACAGTACAGAGGGCACTGGGCCAAAAAGAACAGAAGGTATGTGAAGTTACGGAGAAACTATTGTTGCCTTTTCCCAACCTGGAAATGAAACTCAAGATAATTTTAGTAAGGAGGTAATGTAAGAGCAGATCTTTCCTTGAAGGCCTTCAGGGGCTGTTATGGAAAGATGCCCACAAAAGCCCCTGAAAGCCTTCAAAAGGAAAAGGCATCGCTATCAAGTGTTTACAGGTTAATCTTTCAGAATGAGGTCACAGAAGTGAAATACCTGTTCTTAAAATGCCTTTCACAAACATTCCCCAAACTCAATCCTATCTCTGTCAGTAATTTCAGCAAAAATATGTTGCTGTGTTTTTTCTGCACATTTGTAATTTCAAATCAGAAACACTCAAATGAATACAAAAGGTATTAGTGAGAGTCTACTTCTGAGCAGATTAGTGGCAACACAATTACATTATGAGCATTCCACCCCAGCTCATTCCATAAGGTAAGATGCTGGAATGAAATGGTTTGCACTAATGCTCCGACAATCAGTATCTGGACACAGCCAGGAAGCTGCTGCCCGCTGTGTCAGGTTGAGCTGTTGACACACACACATGTGCTGGGATTACTTACCAGGAGGGCTGATTCTACCATTACTGTTCTGCCTTTGAAGGTGCTCTTTGTAGCACACTGAACACATGCCATTTGTGCGAGGGTTCCCGTAAAATCCGCAGCCAGTGGAACAAAGCATAGGCACTTGGCTACGGTTAGTTTCTTGAGCCATTCTCCCTTCTTCTATAAACCTGAAATTGATACACACAACCCAGTATTTAGAGGCCTGAGAAAACCCTTATTTTACAGCTGACGTTTGAAAATCTGCAATTTCCTAAAACTCAGCAAAAAGAACATCCAGAAAAAATGCCTTGTGGGTAACTCAGTGCCCTTTCCCAAAAAGTCTATGAAGTCTGCCCAATAACACTCACATCATACGTAGGCTTTGCATGACCCACCCTCCCAGCCCCACCAATTTATTTTCAATATATACCCCACAAAGAAAAGTATTTTATTCAATATTGGAAGTATTACTGTTTCTGGCAGTCAGGTAAGGGGAGTAGGAGAGGGAACACTTATGCTGAAACCTGAACACCTGACACTATGCATGAGAACTGTAAAATAGACACAAGCCATGGAACACACGATTACCTGCTGCATAATTATAATTAACAACAGTCACATGAATTCACATGTCACTGTTTAGTCACTGCATCATTAGTGAAAGACGACACAACTGCTTACCACAAACCCTGTATTGTGATTTTTCACACACTAAGAGAAAATTGCCCTTACAGTCAAAAATACTAGACCATGTACACATAACCTTCTTTTTATAAATATTGTGTGAAAATATAATAAAAATGAGAAGTAAGAAATATACGACTTAAGAGATATATGAGCTGCTGCATTATTCAACATCCTTAAATTTCGTTGTTAAAAAGACTGTATCATTTTTTCCCCTGGCTTGTATTAATCAAGTTTAGAGATATTTGCAAGACATTACAAGAAAATTAAAACAAATGACAATATCCACCAGTGTTCTGAGGCTCCAACTGTTATCAAGTGGTCTAACTTCCAAATAATTTTTGACGCTACTTCAGGAGATAAAATAATTTTCCATTTTTCCCCCTCCATAAATACACAGCTGCATTTCTTTTTTAACAATTTTGAAAGAAAAACATAGCTTCACATTAAGAAACTAGATATATCATGGTATAAGTTACTTATATTTAATTCACAATCAACTTAGGTCTACTACTTCGTGATTAAAAAGTAAGCTGAAGCAATAGGTAATAGGTAATTTTAATTCTTGCAAGTCAAGCTGAAGAGAAGCAATATTACTGAAAAATAAAATCAATCCTGTAAGTAATATCAGCATACATTTCAAACAAAAAGAAAAAAATACAGAGGGAAAGTGGTTTCAAGATACTTGAACACTTCACCAATTGCCATGTTATAAAATTAGATGAAACCACAGTAAGAAGTGCCACAGTAAAAAAGACCTCCTTTTACATAAGATGTATTCAAAGCCAAACACAAACATTTCCATTATTTTGTTTCCAGAGAAATCTCCTCATCTCTTCTCACACCCACATCCACTGCATTTTGTTTTTATTTCCCCAAAACATAAGAAATTGATACCAAGAGCAAACCTCTGGGTTGCAAAGCCAACAGCAAC
The DNA here is from genome assembly GCF_031753505.1 of Anomalospiza imberbis. Lineage (NCBI taxonomy): Eukaryota > Metazoa > Chordata > Aves > Passeriformes > Viduidae > Anomalospiza > Anomalospiza imberbis. The sequence goes on along the minus strand of NC_089693.1, from coordinate 8,290,541 downwards.
ACAGAAACAAGTCAAGTCTTCTGCTCACAGCAATAAGGTACTCTATGGACGAGGAAGGATTCAAGATCTAAGACAAGAAAGATGTACAGACAGGAAGACAACCAAAATCTGATAGTATCTTTTTCAGCTTCAACCTGCAATTAAGCTTATTTCAGCTGTTGACTACACTCCCCTACCCCAACAGAGAATCACTTGCTTTCAACATACAAAGCCCCCATTGACCTCACACAACAGCTAAATTTGATTTTTGCTGAAGTACTGCGCTTGTAGCTGAAAGAGCACTTTCATTCCTGCTTTTCTCCAGACAGTTTTTCAGAATGAAACTGCAAGTAGTGCATGTGGAATTTAATTCTTAGGCTGGGCCCAACATTTCAGAGAAGCCATTTCAGGGAAGTGCAAATGAATATGAGTTTGCTGTGCTTTGGTAACCAGAACCAATTTAAAGCTGAAACCTTACGCAAGTCACTTTTGGCATAGAATGTTAAAGATTGAAAGACTAATTAAAAACACTTTCAACTGAATATTTCAAGAGCTAATAGAGATTCAATGTCACAATACAGTATTAATCCTTTTAACTTTAGGCAGCAGCATATTAAAGAGCCCTACACTAACTTCCAGACTGTACCATTATTTTCTTTTTGTTCAATATTAGCTTCAAGCAGCACACAGGAACTCAGTACCAGCCACTGCTAATATTCCCCAACACAACATTGCTGAAGGGATCAAGTGCTAACGCAAACACGAAATAACAATCTCTAACATGGATGTTAAGAAAAAAAAAAAGTTCTGCTCCAATTCAATAAACAAACTGTGAAAGGTACCCAACGATGCCCAGACAAAGAACAAGAAAAGCTGGCCCGAGTTCCAGCTAAGCCAGTTCCCAAGTTCATTAACCAGTGGATCCTGTCACCAGTCAAAGCTCAAGCCACTGGCATGAGGCTCCAGAACACTTCAATCTCCAGGGGAAGTGCCAGGGATTCTTCTGAAGAGTTTTAATAAGGGCTACAGGAAGCGGAAGATCTTTCATTGGTTGCTAATATTTGAGAAATACAATGAATAAGAGATAGGATCAACCTGATGCAATGTTATGAAGTCAAAGGAGACCTTGCACCAAGACAACAGCTTGTTGGGTATGAAGGGGACAATTGGGTACAATCCACCTGACCCACACAATTACTGCTGTGAGCTACCAAAAAAAACCCATCAGGAAAAGAAAGCACCATCAACAGCACAAAGTTTTCTGACAATTCAGTGAGCTTAATCAGTTCACATGCAGAAACACAACAAGTAGAAAATCCAACACAGGAGAACCTCTGGAATCGATGTGAGGGACGACATGTGACCAGGAGGGACAACACATGCTTTAGCAGCCTGTAAGCTCCTGGGATGGTTGAACTGATCTATTTGAACCCTAAAGCCACAGAATGCCAAACCAGTATAATAAGCACACCCATGCTTAGCCCTCCCTTTCAGTGCTCACATGTACCAATATGAAACAAGGAAATGATCAAACTTAAAAAAAATCAACCACTCCACCTTCTGCCAATTAGTTTCAACACCGATTGGTTTCTGAGCTCATTTGTCACGTGCGTGCTATTTGGGCAGGAGAGGGTCTAGCTGCAGACACATGTGGAAATGCCTGTTTCAGCAGCAGAGCTGCTAAGAGAACCACTAGCCAAAAAGAGGCATTGAAAACAGAACGAAAGAGACCCAAGTAATGGCAGTTCCTGCCACTGCACTCGAGCCATGCCTCTCCTGCACACACACACTCCCGTGGAGGGCAGGGGCTGATGACGCAGCGCTGCTGCCGCAGGGACCCCGGGCCCCAGGCCAAAGGCCACCAGCCGGACTCTGGCCCCATCTGGCCCCATCGCAGCAAACACGAGCAGCGAGAGATCACTGAGCAGATGCTTTTGGGGGAGGGAAGGACCTCCCATCAGCACTTCTTGGCTCAGCGTCAGATGATTTTTGTTTCAAAACCGTAATGCCTCATGCAGGAAGACGCACAGTATCACTGAGCCCAAACATCCCATAAGGCAGTGAAGGTGAGCAGTCACTGCTGAAACCTCTGTCAGAGGGGCAGGCATGCTCCCACAGCCCTGGCCACTGCTGCCCCCCATCCCTGCCTGCGGCCACATCAGCTCAGCCATCTCATGGAAACAACACAATTATTTTTTTCTGGTGCACTGGAGAGCTTGCTCATCGGATAGAAGATCAACTCCAGAGAAATGACATACACTGCACAGGAAGTGACATGGCTAAAAATAGGACAACCCTTTATTAGGGGCAGCAAGCCCTTGCTGAGTATCAAGCCTACTGTAAAATAAATCCCAAGTGCATACACTATCCATAATTTCAAAAATGGCCTCCCCTAGCTTGGCTTCAGTATGACACTTGAAGCAGCTTCAGAACTGAAATGACAACAAGGTCTTGGGATCAACATGACTACGTGTATGACCCTCATGGTTTGAGGTGTCACAAAACAAATGTGGAGCTTGTCAAGCTCCTGGAAATGACTCTGGGCTCTGCCTGCTCCCCCAGAGCTTTGCCTACATAGGATTCATAGAGTAATGCTATGAATTCTGAAGGTTATTCTGAATGAATTGATTTATCTTAAAGAAAAAAAAAAAAACCAAAAACAACAGAGCTCTTTACAATGTTTTAAGCACATTCCCTGCTTTGCTTTACAATATAGTTGTATAACCAGTTGTACGAGCCCTAATGAGAAGGAAGGGACAAGAGGGAAGTGCAAGAGCTTTAAACAACTCCTCTCAGTACAACCCCAGAACATCTACTTCATTGAAGATTATGGAATAAACACCCTCTTTCTGTATTAGCTAAAAATTGCTAAACTTCAGCTGAAATTACCTCTGTGTTCTTAAAGATATTTATTGCCACTAGAAGCATAGCAACACACAGCTCTGCAGGCTGTCTTCCTTTTCCTACAAATAAGGTGCTTACAGGCTACCTGTTCCTGTTACTCCTGCAATACACAGCTTCATTCATTTAATAATGCCCTCTTGCTCCTGTTGCTACAGGTCCTGTCTTTCCTCCTTCACCATCACATCCTCAGAGTAAATTCCTCTCTGTACCAAGCAAAAAATATGCAAAGGACATGCCTATAAAATGTATAGAATTGAAGCTGTAGAAACACGAAAGAAAAGCAAATCTTCTGGACATCAAGTTCTCTAGAGAAAGAGACACATCTTCCAATACTCTGTAAAGCAAGCAACAAAATACTCATGGACATCTCTTCCCCACAGAGCAGGCACTGTGATACTGGTGTTCCTCCCCACCCTTCCCCCACTTTTCTTTTCCTTTTAATTAAAATGTTTATATGCCACTAGTTTCAAATAACTGATACCCTAGCTTTATAGGCTTCAAATGTTAATCAGTAAGATCAGAGAAAGCAGCATTTAGCAGGATTAAACACACAAGGTTTAAGAATAATCTCTTTCACTGCTGCCCCCCCTCCACCAGTTCTAGACAAGAAAAAAAAATCTGGCACAGAAGCCAGCTTTCTCTTCATCTGTCTTCACAAATAAAAAGGTCTCTTGAATACCAGTTACCTTCAAGTTCTGGTAAGGAAAACAAGCAGATCCTCACATCCTGCAGTACAGTCTTGTGCTCTGCAAATACTCCTAAAATCTGTGACTGGTATGGGAAGGATCCCTCCCAAAAGCTAATGCTGAGACCACCCAAACAGCTTTGTGCCTCAGCAGCACAGCAGACACAGTCTGAACCATTCTGATGCCAGCTTTGAAACTGCTGCTCAAAGAGAAAGCAGAACACAGTGTGAGCTACTCTTCACTGTCAAAATCAGCACACTGACAGTTTTACCTGACACTCACCTCAAATGATAAATCCAATTTTAACAAGTGATTAAAATATTCCCTCCTCTGTCATAATCACCTTTATAATGAAGCAGCTCAGCACTGACTGAAGTAGCATCAACACTATTGGTCATTTTCTCTTTGTGCTAATGAAGCATAGAAGCTGCAGAAGTGGTAATGTGTGCTGCTTAGACATACAAAGCTTCATTCCAAGCACAAATAAGACACAAAGTTGGGCACACAAAAATACACTTCACTTTGTAGCATGTACTGGCCCAGATACCCAATACCACCTGTCCCACCATATGAAAAGGCAGGCTGGTACAAAAAGCAATAAATAGGAAATGCATTTCTCTACAGGCTTATAAAAACAAAGGGCAAATAAAAGCCCAAGAATAAAGTTCTGTTGAATCTTACTGCAGAAGCTCCCAGAGCACTGGCTGTGATTGAGGATTAGTATTGGAATTTGCTGCTCAGGTGTCCTGCTTCCAGCAGGACACTAATCAGGGTACAAAGCAATAGAATCACAAATTAGTAGCAAGCTACAGAACAGTCCTGTTTTTTTTTACTCCATTGCTGTGTCCCAAAAGGCTCCAATTTACATCACTGAGCAGTAGCTGCTTTAAGGCATTATCATGTCCCAGCAACTTGCTATGGAGCCAAGAAGAACTGGCAGATTTGAATAGGGGCCTCAGTCATTACAGCTCAGCCCAGCTTGCTGGTTGCAGTCAGACATGTCATTTCATCTTACAGCTCACCCTTGCTAAAGCACTGCAGCTGGTTCACATTTGCCAGCACAGCTACATGTGTAGTTACACTCTGACCCAGTTTCATCAGAATGCTTTGAGTTAAAAAAAGTGAATATGGTTAAGGACCAGCTATGCAAGCAGATCTGTAAGGGCAGCGACCTCTTTGTTCCTGTAGCAGCAGAACACACAGCTGCTGCATTTTTCAAAACACTGGAGTTCCAACTTCCTCAGCACCAAGAGAATCCATACATTTTAAGCTTTCCACTTATTCTACTGAGTCTCCAGTTTTCTTCCTGCTCAAGCAAACTAAGGTTTTAAATTGCAATGTGAAGTTGAATTTATATGACTTCATAACAAAAACAAAATACTCACGCTTGTGACCGAAGACTTACATAAGATGTTCTTTTAACTCACTTGACAAGTCATTTAATATCTACTATGTTCCTGTCTATTCCTGTTGAACAGCTTTTTATTTTTGTTTCATTCACACACTTAATTTAGGCTACAATCAAGTACTTATACTAGACACTCCTAGCAGAAACTTTACAAAAAGGTATAAAGGGTTAGAGAAGTCTTTTCTTCACTTCCAATTTTTATTAGTTAGCAAGCTTAAATCCTTCCATACAAGAACTAAAATATAAATAAAACTGGAATCTTAAGAAAGCTGTATCTCAGATTTAAGATGTTAGAAAGACTATGAAAGAATCACACTAGTGGAAAAAAAAGATACGCTCATGAGAGAAAGTGGCAGATGGACAGAAAAGAGACAGTTGAGGTCTTAGGAAGGAACAAAACATTAGCAACTTTTATAACTAATCTGAGCCAGAATATCATAAACCCAGGAACACCTGGTACAGACAAAGCCTCCACTGTTAAAGCATGCATGCTCTAAGTACAGCTGACTGCTCTTGTACTCAAGGTTACACGAGGAACAAGAGAACATTTCACTACAACCTCTCCACTCTTGCTAAGCAAGAACAAAGATGCACAGATTCTATACTGGTATCAAGGAGATCACTGATAGTAAGGACTCAGCTTTCCATGCTTGTCTACATACACTATTAATAGATGTTACTTTGAAACTGTAATTACTACTTGTGACCACGCTTAACCTTTGCAAAGCATGGATTACCAGACCCAAAGATTAACTTCTGTAAAAGTGGTACCTCAGACTCTCATTCACCTCATACAACAGTATCTAATTGCGTGCAGTAACCACTTAAAGTCTACAAGCGAAAACAAGTGTAAGCAAAATTTTCATATTTAATTTCCAAACTTTCTAGTATAGTCAATACACCAAATAAAGGGCCAATTCCATGAAACTCCAGCAATTAACAAGCAATGTAAGATATACATTTTATTACCTAGTAGGAAGAATAATATTTTATCTATTTTGGATTTCAAAGAGGCAGAGTACAGACAAAAGGATATGCACTTGAATGGCAGAAAGCTGCCACACGGATCTACTGGTGTGATGGGGGGTTTTTTGCAGGAATGACCACTACTTTATGGAGCATCTGCTAAGACGCCTAAAAAATTAAGTGCAGCACTCTGTAAAAAGCCTTCAACACTCCTACTTATCATGCACTTCAATTTGAGTCTAAAGCAGCAAAATACAAGTCAGGAAGCCAAGGATTATCGCTGTTTGTACATTTAAGCCTGTACATTGGGACTTCCTAGTTGTTATAGACTAACACTGTAGCACCACTAGAATTAGACCCTTGCATATGACAGCATACAAACTTCCTGAGACTCAAAGAAAAATCATTTTTTCATCTTAGAAAATTTAAAAGCTTCTTATTCCCCAGTAGCACAATACATTTGTAGGCACCCCCAGTTCATCCATCAAAATCCAGTCCAGAGCAACACAGAAATGCTTTCAGAAAGAGGCACCACCAGCATGTTCTAAGTTTCTGTCTCTCCACTGATGACTATCAGAAAATCCAAGCTGACAAAGCTGCCTTTTTGGAGAGGTCAACCTGAATGCAAGTGAAAACAACAAAACAAAACCTAGACACATAACTAAACTCACTTCTTGGGTTCAAGAGAAAAAACAGCAAATAACCCTTGGAGCTAGACATGCTTGTTTACAGCGAGCCATGACAGGGACTTTCAATAAAGATAACTGGTTAAACATTAAAAGCACTGAGAGCAAATGCAGTAACTATAGCTGTTCAGTACACAGTAAAGACAAGGTCTATGTGAGTTACAAAGAAAAGTCAATACCAGACAAGAGTCATCATGTGTTTCAGGAAGCTAGTTTTTGATCTTGCATCCCTGGGGGAGACATGGTGAGAGAAGTTCAAGAGGCATATCTGAGGAACACAGAGAGGACACTGGCCAGCCACCCCGCTGGTCCTGCTGCCCTACCCAAAGCACCCTATGTCCATGCACAAGCCAGAGAAGAGTGTCCTTCCCCCCAAATATGAAGTTATACTTACTCAGTTTAGCCTCCCCAGCTCACCCAAGATTTAAGGCTGAGCAGGCCCATTTTTGGAAGATAGCTGTCTCTGAGATTAAGACTGACACTGAAACCTTACGTGAAGTTACACTTGTGACAGAACGCACAGCTACTTTTAAAAGAGCACCCTTTTAGAGTGCTTGCTCTGGCATTTCTGCTCAAGTGGAATAAAAATTCAGAAGTTACACCCATTAGAAAAATCAAACCATGTCAGTAATTGCTCATCAGCAGTTGGCTATGTCAGCTCACAGTTTCCATCATGTGTGGCTGAACTGGTGCCAAGCCGTACAAGTCACAGACATTGCTTGAGGAGCCCTTTTCTTTCCTCTGGAGTTTGTGCCATCTCATACCTGTATTCTAGCATTCAGGTGCTGCAGGAATACTTGAGCTGCCCTTCACAGTCCCATAAATTTAAGGTTTACTTGCAATCTGTCAAATAACAGAAATGCCTTCTTTTAAAATGCTCTAAGAAAGGCAAGAAAGCTACTCTGAAACAGACCAGGCAGGGTTGGATTCTGCTTTCTCTGGTACCACATATTGAAGCTGGCCATTTCAGAAATCAGAGGTTGTATAGAATTGGAATCAGGAGATTCTAGAATTTTCTATTCTCTAAATTCCTTTAGAATACCAGGCCAACAGGGATGCAGGAGAGCAACTCCATAAACTATCTTTGGTGCTGTATTTTAAAACAGGTTTGACTTAACACACTGATGAGAAATAATCTGTAAGAAAGATTCAAACACTTACAAGATTACCCTCATAATTACTGAAAGAATAGATTCAGTAATCGCTTCTTTTGAGCTTCAGTGAATAAGTAATCTTCTCTCAATACAGCATAAGTTTCACTTATTTTAAGCATATCAAACCCAGAAGAGATAAAAGCCGCTTTAACACAAGTTCCCAAAATAGACAGCTTCTTGTTAACAAAGCACCTGTTGCTGAGAACTGACAGTAAGCACAAAACACATTATAATTTGTTTTCATAAACAGCACTATGTAGAATTTTAATTAGCTTATAATGCTACAGCTCTACATGGGCCTAATGCTAAGGGAGCTCCTGCTCTAATATCGGGGTTCCTATGTGTTAATAAATAAAACTACCATCATTTCTGGCTAGGGCATCTTGAATTCAGCTTAACTTCCAAGAACACTGTGATTATCATGTGTGATGTGTAGTTCTATTTAGAATTATGCATTGTATCTAATTTAAGTGTGTAAAATTATACAATACCCATACTGTGGTTTGATGGGGAACTCAACCTAAAGCTAAAGCCTGACCAAAGAAAGAGGGTACGTAAGGACAAGTTTTTGGCAGAAGAGATCTAAGTACAGCATTCCCTGTGGCAAAGCTGCATTCCTCATCTCTTGCAATACACTTAAATTTAGTCAAGGGACTCAAAGGTATTACTTTGTTTTAACCTCAATGCATTCGGGGGGGGGGGGGGGTTGCTGTTTTTTTAATCCCTTAATTATTATTTCAATCACTGGGGAAGCCAGCTTACACGGTCCCAAAAAATTACATGTACTATGTAGATGTCTACATACTAAAACTTATCACTCTGCACAAAGCATAGGAAAATACTTCACAGGTGATCAGCAGCTGCCATGTTGGACAACTGGTATTTATCCATCACTTTAATACACTGTCAAGTTTCACTCAAGATACGAACAGACCAACTGGTCACACTCTGAAGTTTTGCATCTTTCCTTTCCTCTCAGCTGTCACTTTACACTCCCTGAAACAATGAACATGTAAACATCCAACTGCAGCCTATACACACACACTTCAGTATCTATTCATATGCAACTAATGCAATGATTTCATGATACAGCTAATTGGGGGCATTAAACACTTCTGTCACAGCATTGCTGGGACAGGAGCTGATCTACCCTAAAGACTTCGTTCTTCAAAAGCTTGGATTGGCTCTTGTGTCTGGTTTATGGTGCAGCTCTGTGCCAGAGGAGTCAAAGTTAACAATGAACGTGAACCTTACCAAGTCAGTAGTAGAACTAAAATTTAAGGCATAGCCTCACTTATAGCTTAAGCCAAGGAAAAAGGCCCACATCACCAGGAGGTCAGAGCATGAATTAGTGAGAGTTGCCTTGTGTCAGCTTTAACTATCCAAGTGTCAAGTTAACAGATAAGGGGCTAGAGAACTATCAGAAATTTGCAATCAGACACTCTCCTTTCTGAAGGTTTCCAGAAGTACACCACTTGCTCAGATGGAGAGGTCACTGCTTAAGAAAAGCTTAAAAAAATACTGGAAGCAACTTGATTGAGGACAACTGGCATTTCTTCCCCCACTGCCATCATGGAACAGAAAACAGTTTTTTACACTTCTTCCCTAAGCCCATACAGAACAGACTGCACTTATTTCAGTTTCTCAACTGAGGAGAAAGCCAGAGCTGACAGCTCTCAAGTAAGAGTCTGCATTGCAAACACTGTGCTTTAATCACTAGGGCATCCTTTTTACCTACAAAATACTCCAGTTACAACTCTCTGAACTGCCCTCCTGATGACCAAGGCTGTTATTCATTCTATTTCCAGACAAGATTCCACTATGTGAGCACACATTTCTAGTACAATGTCTCCCCCACTCACTGTCCACAACACTTAGATCAGCAAGTTAAGAACAAAATCACCTAAAAATAGCATGGCTGGATGCCACTGTCTCCCCACTTATTACTGTGCTACCTTTGTACAGAGTTTTCTTCTACAATTCTACATGGAAAAATAAAGCCATAAATGGCTTTACAGGAGGGACTTGTAATCAAGAAGGCCAAGCTGTTAAGTAGTGCCCTGGGATATCCCCTTTTTCCTCAAGCCACATAAACATAAATTTACATTTTTAGAAGCATTTTGAACAACTCCTTAAGTAGATCCAATTTCTCTTTTTATCCTCTTGCCATAGTGATTTTATTCTGCCAGAGAACAGATTGACACATGGCAAAGTAACAGCACTTTCTAGAGAAAAAAAGTTCACAATATAAAGGGAAAGTACACAAACGTAGAAAAATGCAGGCCAGATCACCAACTATTTTGCTTGGCTTATTAAAGGCAGTGTCACACTTCAGAATGGATAAAAATGGGGAGAGAAAAAAATCTGCTCACAGGATATTGAGCTTCAACTGTCAACAACATGTGGCTTCCTATCATGATGCTCATTCCTTTCTATTCACAAACTATGGCCAACAGGGCTACTATCAGGAAACAGTGGAAAAAAGAACAAAGTATTTTCCTTTTTATTACAGTACTGGGTCAGAAACAGGAGGGTTGTCAGCAAGAACAAGGGCCTTTAGCTGGGCCTAAGGATGCAGCCACAGGCACAGCAGCTTCAGCTACGCTGGTTCCACAAGAACGGCATCCTCACTACGGCTTGAAGAAAAGCCCAGTGACCTTACACTGTCTCCCAGAAATTCCTTCTGTCTCACACTCCTTTTGTGAGGGCAAAAATCCCCACACAACTGTTGAAGAATATTTGTATCCCTTACTTTAAAAAAACCACATTAATTTTAACCCATAAGCATGCATTTCAAAAATCAATTGTCCCACTGTAACACTTGATGCTGCTCAAGGAAACCCAGCAACACTGCAATGCACATTTTACACTGCATATGCCACCCTGTTTAAGTTCACCAGGCTGAGCTTTCAGGCCATACAAAAAAGTTTAAAAAAATTCTTCATTTCAGGCCTTGACAGTCTGAGAATTAAGGTGTCAGAGCAGCAGCAAGGACACAAGTATTATTCAGAGAAGACTAATGTTCCAAGCATTCTGATTGTGTAGTGTGGGATCTGAGGTTGAAGACAGAAGGATAAGTAGGTAGCAACTAATCAGGGATTTATTTATATACAGAATGACTAGGTATAAACTTAAGACCATGGGTCACAGTCACATTATGACTTTGCAGAATAACAAGCTAATTCCTGCAGAAAGTGAGACCAGAGGCAAGAGCCAAAAGCTTCACAGACACCAAGTAAGAGAAAAGCAAATGCAGGAAGGCAACAAAATCAACCAAGTGACCAGAGTGTGAAATGAGATTTTTTTTGTTGTTATACTGAAGAAAAAATTAAAGCAATTACTCCACTGCTATGCACAGAAGTTTTAAAATCACTTTTAAATGCACTCAAAGCACCAAGTTCGACTGGATTTATTAAGAAGGCAATAAAGTCATGCCCAGATACCAGACCATTCTACAAATCCAACACTCCTTTATCTCAGTACTAGTCTTAGCCCCTGCATGGTTTGTCACACACAACTGATAATTTGTTTGTTATGTAACTAAGAGTAATACACTTACCTTGACCTATTGTTACTAATGCTGCCTTCCTCCTCTCCAAGGATACTTAAACAAACCCAATGAAAATATGTTGATACTCAAAACAATTCTACTGAGCCATTCTGAAGTTTTTTTTTTCCCCTAAAAAGCATTTCAGCAAAGTCCTTCCATGTTGCCACAATTTTCTTCTCTTTCTTTGCACATTAGTAATCAAATATTTTGGTATCATAAAACACTAAAATACTTTTCTTGTCACCTTTCACCTGGAGAACAAAATTTGTTTGATAACTAATTCTAATTAATACCTACAAAATCATTTAAAGACTTGACACCAATATCCAACAGCATGCCACACAACAGCATGATATTTGGATAGCTTAATTCCAACATGAGAAGTCTGGTGAAATTCACTTAGAAAACTCTCTGGTATCAGCAACTAAATTTATCTGATAAGCACCTCACCTGAATCTGAATGAGGTGGGCAAGGAGAGCAATCTCTAAACCTTTCAGTTTAACACTCACAACCACTTCTTTTGCCCCCACCTTGATAAGGGTGCAGATGCCAATGCAAGGTCATCCTGTTGCACAGAAAATATTCTGGTGCATGACAACATTGCATTGCATCAAGGACTTGATTGTATATTATTTTAGAAAAACATGTTGAATTCATACAAAATTCATACAAGGGGTAGTAGAGAAACAATTTTATCCTTCTTTGCAGTCTTGTATCCTCGCCATCACCCTATCCTTGCAACCAGCATGATCAACAACTCACTGAATGTTTTCTTCTGGCAATCTAAATTAGAGCTAGCGTTCTGTATAAAATGCATTAATATGTCCAATTTAGGAACAGAATGCTACATTTTTGTCTGAAGAATCAGTGGTTCTCTCACTACAAACATATTTTAAACATTAAGTGGAAAATACCTGCCTTTCTCATGCAATATTCTACTTTCATCAACACAATTACATTCCATAGCACACACATGAAAATCATCCAGCCTCCTGCATTGTTCAAACTAATGGTAAAAACTTCAGGCCTTGCTTAAAAAACCCACACAATGCAAAATGTTTAAACGAGCCCAGAACACCTCACTTCCATCTCAGAAATACCTCTCTTAAGCTCCCATTCCAATTTGATTATGAAGTTTACATTTGTCTCCCTAATCCTTCACATAGATAAAGATGCAGTAGCATCATGAATTACAGGACACACTGGTACAGTGCTGCCTTAAACCCTGGGCTACCTAAACTGCTGGGGTGGCTGCCAGGGCCTGCCAAGCCAGCCACACTGTTTATAGTTTAGTTCTCCAGATACAGGATTATTACGTTTCAGACTGAGAAATACCATATCCTGAAGGTTAGAGTCTTGTGACATAAATACATCCTGGCAGGGCAGAACAGCTGAGCAGGGGTGGTCTTCAGCACAGAGACAGTCTGAACTCCTGCAAGACTGCTGAGGCATTAAGTTAAAGGAAGAACTGTGGTTTTAATAAAACTGCTGCTTAAAAAGGAGCTATTTTTAGGAAATACTCAAACAAGTGTATTCATTTGTCTAAGTAATTCTCAAAATACTGTCTTAAGTTGATCTAAATGGAGCAGAAGATGGATCAGGTTAGGATTTAACTCAGTTTATCTCTTAATGCATAATTTAATAGACAAAAAGTTACTTCTCAAATGAAAAAAAACCCTCAGTTTCTTTCAACAACTGGAGAATGAGCAAAGATTCCCAACGTGATTGAGGAGAAACAGTTTTTGCACTGTCAAAGCTTTGTTTTAGCTAATCTCTGTTTAGCTCAAAAGCCCTATAAACACACTTGGAAGAAGGGATCTGTTAAAAATATACCACCCCACCCCTTCAATTAAGGGCTGAGAAGCTTATGACACATCTGAGAGATCCAACAAGAACAGGGAAGAAAGACTTAATGTTCCTGATACTTCTAAAGGTAAAAAAAAAAAAAAAAAAAAAACAAAGCAGGTTTAAAAATCCCAAACATGTTTCATGTCTCTATTAAGTGGATTTTAAACCAAGAACAGATCCCAACTATTTTTATTCCTTTGTCGGTCATGTGCAATTAAATGCTTATTTTCACAAAACCTTATTACAGTGTAAACATCACTGGGCAGATGATCCGCCCCACCCAGAGCGAGCTCCACACCACAGGAGGACACACAACTATCTCCTGAGGAGCCCTTGTATCTGCAGGAGAGGGCTGGTCCTGGGCACCAATCTGCCCTGCAACAGCAGCCCTGTGCTGATCACGCCTCCTCAGCTCACCCCTTTCCTAGAAACTGCAAGAAAACCAGTTAGAGGCCAAACCTCCCAGCTAAAAGCAAGGGCAGGTGTCCCTTTTTGGGTATGGCTGACAGGCTCTAGGATGACATTATTCTTCTCCCTCCTCCCTTCTGCCTTGGACACAGGGCAATTAGCAGAAATGATCCCTAAACCACTTGGGAAACAGGGAGAGGAAGAGAAGGGGAAAAGAGCCAGTTGGGCTGGCTCCAGCCACGAGTTGAGAACAATTTGAGCCAGCCTAGTTGACTGTGGCTGCAGTGCTCACAGAACCCCTCTGCTGGGAGCGTGCAGGAGGCCCCATGGGGGGCAGAGGGGGCCCAACAAGCAGGGGGGATCCAAAGCCCACATTCCTGGTTTCAGGGTGGGCAGCAGCCCTCCCGAAGGCTTGGGGATATTTTACAGAGATCAGCCCATGGCAGAAACACAGCCTGCTCCAAGTAGCACAGAACAGGACCAGAGTGCAGGGTCACCATCCAGCTCATGCTGGGCCACCCACCTCACACTGGGCAGTGCCACCAGCAGCTGGTGGACTGTAGGGCACAGATGTCCTTTGTCACAAAGAAAGGAGATAAAATTACAGTGGATTTTAAGAATCTCTTATTCACATCAGAGATGTATATTCCATCCTGGCACAAGAAGCAGACACATAAATCCCACAGCACACAACACATTCACAGTGTTTAAGATCTGCAGATGGAGCATGTGCAGGAGAAGGTTTTTATGAACAAGAAATGCTGGAACAACCAATCATTGTGCGGGGACAACACGGGTCCTGCCAGCAACGGCTTTGAATGCAGGCAAGAAACATTTGCTGTAGCCTGAATACAGAAGTTGTACAGCTGTGCCAGCAAAGTGGTATGTTTATCCTTTAGGGCAGATTTGCTTTCTACAAACAGCCTGCATTAGAACTGTATACATGTGGCGAGAGAGTTGAGCATTTCACTCTTGTGTTGAATAAATCAGCAAAACTGGTCCCAGATAATACATCTTTCCTAAGTTGGGGGCTAGAGGGGACTCAAGAAACATGGCTGCTCACTTATCAAGCAACAGGAACCAAGTTGAATCATGCATCAGCTTTTATCTGGTTCTAAATAAAACCAGTTTTTGGCTAAATGCAATATTTAACAGCACACAAATACTTCAGTTGGCTTCCTTTAGTTTCAGCAATTCTAATACACATACTCATCAGTTTAGAGAAATTCCAGCTAACTCTTCTTGCCCTCACCTCATACACCTGATCTAACCACTTAAGTCTTAGGCCTAGCATCACATGGAAGTTAAGAAATTAATATCCAGGTATTAAACACTTATGTATCCTGGTCTTAAACCCAGTACAAGAAACCTATCCCGGCTCTCTGCTAAAAGACCATATATAGTCACTGCCCATTCTAAAATAGTATTTTCAGGGTTTAAATACAATACAGGACATTTAAAAATGGCATAAACAGATAAAGGCAGCAAGAGCAAATTAGTAATTCGGGCCTATAAGCCACTAGCCCATGGCAAGACACCAGTGTGTCAAGACACTGATAAATATATATAAAAGCAATCTACTCCCAACATTTTAGGAGAAAACACAATGGCTCAATGTAAAACTGAAAGAACGAGCTATACTTTGAAAATAACACTTGTTTACATTCAGTAAAGGTCTAAGCAATTGCTTTCCACGGTCATTTGACAGACTGTTGCTCAATTTTTCACATCCAATCTTCTATCACCATGACTAATCATACAAAACCCACCAAACTTCTTAGACTCAACAAGTATTGGGGACATGAGTCTTTCTTTCCAATTCCCAGGAGCAGCTGTGTAACAACCCAAGTGATTTTATAAAAACAGGAAGTATTTAGGGAAGTAAGAAAATAGATTTCCCAATCTGAAAGCTTTGTTCTGTATGTGGCCTCATCTAATATAGAAAGGGTGACAATTAACAGAAAGTCTTCATTCTCATTAGAACCCCCCTGTTTCCTGCCTCGCCACTTCCTGCTCTCCTCCCTCTCACCCTATCCCATGCCACCCATGGCAATTCATACTTTTCCTGTTCCTGAAGCCCTTTCAGATGCATAAAGTGCCACTAAAAATACCACATATGATAAAACTGGTGCAGAAACTGAAAATAATCTTCCCTCAAATAAAACACCTGCTACCATTAGGCAATACAGGTTTCCAAAGAGATTCAGACCAATTCCAAAGGAAAATAAAATTTCTCCCCCTCCCCCTTTTTTTCCCCTTAGCTAGAAGGGTAATAGCTGCAACACAGAGCAGTAACACTTCATTTTTCCTGCCTGTGTTTGTAATCAGAGCTCTTACAAACCCAGACACCCTACAAAACTGATTAAATTGAGGAAAAAATTGCCATGTTTTACATAGTTTTTACATATCTTTGTTCTAAATGCTAAAGACCTGCGAGACATTCTTCTCATCAAGAACAAACACACAGACAACAGCACAGAAGCCTTCAGTGGTACAACAAAGGACAATTTAAGACAAATGACTTGGAGCAAATGCTATCACTGAATAATCCCAGAGCAGCTGTCATAATTAGTTACCTCCAATCTCATCAGAATCAGGGAAGTTAGAGTTAAAATCGAGCTCTCTTCCTGTAACATTGTGTAACTCCAAAACAGCAGCATTATCCACGCTATTTTAGAATTAACATTTCTCCATAAGATAATGTGGAACCGCTCGATTCTTCCACGCCAGAACACCCAGTGCAAGGCGAGAGATGACAAAAGAAACTCGGTCAAGTTTGAGTCTCTCAGCACCTTATTTCCTGTCTAAAGAGCCCTTTTGTTCTGCTTCCCTGCATAAATGTTAATATCCTGCCATCATTAGAAAGCGAAACGACGAAGGAAAGCCCCACGCACATGAACTCCACTGCCCCGGGGGGCGGAACGACGCCACCCGACGCGATTAGAAGGGCAAAATTCCTACCAACACGATCTCCACAATTCTCTGCTCGCTTCACCCCAGATTAACTTCACTTGGAGCTGCACTTCGGCGCAACCTACCGTGGGCACGGGGCCCGCCCTCCCGCTCCTATTGGTCGAGGCGGCGGAGGCCCGCCCCGCCGGCAGGGCCGCGCCCGCTGATTGGCGGAACGGCCTGTCCGTCACGTAAAGAACTTTTCCTTGCTAGCAGGTTAGGCTGGGCGGGCTCGGGCACCCCGGGCGCGCGCTCTTAAAGGGACCGTGCCCCGCTGCCGCCGTGACAAACCCGAGCCGCGGGCGGGCGCACCCCGGGACTGATGCCCGGACCCCGGTCCCCGCGGGGCGCCCACCCCTCCTGGCACCTCGCTCCACGACGGGGGTCGGGGGTGGAAGAGCGGATAACACCCGAGCGGGCTGGGAACGCTTCTCCCGCGGCAATTACACAACTGCCGCTTGCTCCACTTATGGGATAAAATTAGCTGTGGGTTTGGAGCCCATCCGCGCTTTAAGGGTGACTGGAGTTACCCTGGGAGGCCGAGCACGCTATATAAATTAGTAACCCCGGCTAAAAATACATCGGGTCGCCGGTTCCAAAGACTTCCACCCATTTAAAGCATGAGTCAGCAGGAGCTCCGCAGGAAGTGACTGTCTCCATCCCACAAGGTACCACGGCTTCTGCCAGAAACTTTTTGTGCTTATTCAGGCTTCACTTGACTGAACAAATTTGCAAGATCCTGGTCACGTTATGACAGCAGCGTTTCTCACGGCACAGCTTCCCCTCAGCACTACACAAAAACCTGTATTTTAGATTGAAAGTGGTTCTTTTTCCTTCGTGCAAACACAGATGTGGTTCCCTATGCTATCCAGTGAAAAGATGAGTAAAAACAAAACAAGGCTTAACAAATATTTCACAAGTGCAGATAGGACACCTGGTTCAAGACAAACCTTACCCCATCCTAATAAGCAACACAGGGAAGAGCCAGAACACAGTCAGTGTTCCCTCCTGCACCCACAAGTATCATCATAGATACACAAGACTTATCTGGGTAGCAAGGCTGCCTTACATAAAATATTTTCACGTGTTTAGTGTAAAATAACTAAAAACATTAAGCTAGAGGAAGATAAAGCACTTGTCAGCACAAGCAGATTGGGGCTGTTTTTGTCGTGTGTGAAGGCAGAGAGGAAAAACTTGTTTCTGGTTCTTGTCACCTTTCCCAGTGCTGGAACTGCCTGCCTTCCCTTACTTCAGCCACTACCAATACCACAAAACAGGGAAGTTTTAACTTCCCTAATACAGATTAATGAAGTCCAAGGCAGTCCAGCACACTGCTTTACTGCAAATACTACGCAACATCAGGAAAATATTTACAGCTAAGTGCTCCCTTGAGCTGTGATAACACCAAAAAGAGCATAAAAAACACCCTTAGGAAGGATATTTACTTCTGCTAAAACGATGAAATTGCACATTTTGTGTTACCTACTTTAAATCAACCTATCATGCCACAAATCCAAGTACAACTGAAAAGCAGCAACTGGTTATAAGTTGGTATGTATGGAAAACTACAAGAATAGAATTAACAATATTCACATACCTTCCTCCACAACACCTACAATATAAACTGAAACAACCAGACCTTAATCCTTGCATCAGAATTCAGTGGCCTATGAGAGCCAGCACTGCTGGAAGCTGATCTGGGGTCCCCTGAGCATAACTCACACTTGCATGACACTTTTTCTGACCAACCCTTATCTAAGCAATCAAAACCAAGAACACAGCTCACACAAACAAAACAGACCAATAAAGTATCTCAGGAACCAATCTTGGAAAGCTTCAATTCAGAGCACATTAACTTTAGGCCCATAGAAACAGCAGCACAAGTCACAAACTACATCAACCAAACTGTTGAGTGCTAGAAGACACGACAACCCTATAGTCAACATTATTGTTGGGATTCTTTAAAAAGAAGAGGGGAAAAAAACCCAAACCTAATATAGTATTCCAAAGTCTCCAGCTCTATTTGCTACCACAGCAGTCTCACCACCTTGTAATGGCAATGAAAAATAATTTTTATCATCAAACATCCCACACTTCAGCTCATGCTTCTGTCACACAGGCAACTAGCAGCTCTTATCACTACAGGGGAGATGTTCCATCCCTTTTCCTCCCCACCTCTTCCCCCCTCCAGCCCTGCAGTCTGGCCAGCTCCTGAAAACAGCTCTAGTGCTAATCAGCCCCTTCCATCTGCCTTGAGTCTCTGAGCTGGCAGAAGTTTGGCCAGCCTCTGATGAGCAAGAGTATGGCTTACCCAGAGCAGAAGGGGGATGGCAAAGCAAACTCAGCACTGGCCTCCCAGATTTTCTCACCTCATCTCATTTAAAACCAAAACACACCTATACCGTACTGTCCTAATAAGAAAGCCCCAAGAGTAATTTGCTATCCTCATGAAAGTGAAGATCCCCACATCATCTGTGAAGTGGGGTATCCAAACTAGATTCATGGTTGACCCTAAGGTCACTGGACTAGAAATCACAGGTAAACATATCTATCTAAATGTTGGGAATCCACGCATTTAAAAATTGCTATTCAAGTCATTACCCCATACTGAAGAAAAAGTAGTGAAACTGGATTAAAAAGCCTAATTTTTAGCCTCAGCTTCTGCAAGAAGCCATCTATTTCCTCTCTAAACACACATACATTCTGGAAAAACGGCACAGGCACATTTTAAGGTTCAGGCTCAAGTTAAGCCTTTGCTCCTATTACAATATCTGTAGCAATACAGAAAAAAAGGAAAACAGCAGATTGCAGCTGAAAGAACACTAAGCAGGGAAGCTTTCACAGCAGCGTTAAAAAAAAAATCAGTTTGCTGCCACCCAACTTTGCACTTGGGCAGTAAGAGAGCACCTGACTCTCATTTGACTATGGTAATCATGGAACAGCTAAAAGGCCATTTGTTCTCTAATCTTACACACACAGAAGACAGCAAGTTTGGGAGACTTGACAGCTCAAGAGATCACGAACAGAGCCTTCCTTCTGTAAGTCACCAGTTCAGAGACAAGAATAGTAGTGATCAAAAGCCACATGTGATGGCTGTTCAGGGATTAATGAAGAGATGGTTACTCAATCCAGGCCCCAGCAGATCAGTGTGAACCACAAAAGCTTTTCTTCACTATTTTGCACCTGGCTTTCAGTCCTGAATCCATGACACCTCCTGGATTCTGTACATGTTAATAAACAGCAAAGAAACTGATCTGCTGCATACACACACTGAACTGGCATTAAAATAAAGGACTTTACCCTCTGGCTGTCAATGATGTCTGCACTACACCATGCTGAATTTTTTATTATTATAGTTCAGACTTTTAGCTTTTCTTATTACTAGAGACACTTTTCAAAGAAATATTTAACTTCTCATCCCTTTCACACCCTCAGATGCTGTAATCCTATTTATAAACAATAGTTCCCAAACTTGCTGTATATTTCTTAAAATATATCAGTTTTAAAAGTACATTAGTGTAGGAATTTCAGAACTTTAGCATTTGAGAAATTACTCTGAGACAATATTATAAAGCTTTTTATCAAACCTAAAAAATCCCATTATTTCATGAGTGCCATGTCTACATAAAGGCAGTAGGGAAAAAAATCCCTGTATGAAGAAACAAACATTCCTTTTCATATTATGCATTCTTCAACACATCAGTCTCTGCAAAGTCTACTAGCAGTAGCTCCTTTCCAGCCTGACTTTCGTTTTGAAAGTCTGCAAAAGTACCTGGAATTTCCAAGCTGGATAAGCAAAATGAAAACAAGTTCAGAGTGTATGTTGACTGAAGGTCCCCAGAGCTTGGGTTCATTGTCCTGCTTCAAACACCACTACCAAAAACAATCTTCTACAGAAGCCCAACAATACACAGTTCATAGCTCTTAGTAGCACATTACTTCCCGAGAATGAAATTGCTGAAGAAAAGCCAAGATCCTAGAAACCTAGCAGGAAACTTATCCTTAGCTGTAACTAAGGAGGCCCTCACGTACAAAGAATTCAACTTGCTATTCCAGGAGTTTGAAGAGAACAACATACCAGACTGATGAGATTTCAGTAATCTTGAACTTCTGAGATTCCTCTTGCTGCTTTCAATCCCAGATGTACTACTGCACCACAATAATCAGATCTGGAAACAACAAAGAGGTGCATGTGGTAAATACAGAGAGGTCTGCTGAGCTGTCTGGCCAGCAGCACAGACACACCAGACAGACACATCCCACTGGATTGTTTTAGCAGCTATCTCAAACCACTCAAAGCTTAGCTGACTTGAGATACTATCAAAGTTCCAGCATGTTACATCCCAACTCTTTCTATAAAGGCAAAAAGCCCTTAATAGAATAATTTGTCCCTGCCCTGTGGCCTCCTGGCCTATAAAGCTGGACATTCCTCATAGGTCTCAGCTTCTCAGCAGCTGCCACGTGGGGTTGCTTTGGGGTGGTTGTTGGGGTTTTTGGGGGGTGTGTGATGTGGTTGGGTGTTTTGTCCTTTTTTTTTTTTAAATCAGAACACGGAACTGTATCTTGTACAGCTGCACAACCAAGGTCTCTGGTGACAGAGGACTACATCACTTGCTTCAGCCAAAGTCCTTGAAAAAGGATCTAGACATTTTAAAAAACACTTCCTTGACATTAAGTATCTCTTGGGTGGAGCAAAAAATAAGTATACTACAGTTTCCATTGAATTCAGCATAGTCCAAGTGCATTTATACATAAGCTGTAATAATCTTTGTAGGTCAAATGATGTATCTTGAAAGCAAGTCACAGCCCATTCAGTATTTAAAAAAAATGCATAGCAATTAACTGCCAAGGAAATGGAGCCAGAAGTTTGTATACTTCCAATTTTCTCAGAAATCAGACCGATTAATACAGCTGTTACAAAATGACACACTTTCACAGAAACAGGGATTACCTTTATCTGTAACCATAGCAACTTTTCAGTAGTTTTTGTTAATGTTACTCTCCCTCTGATAACTTGCCACTATCTCTTTCAAGCTATTTGTGTAAGGTTTTGAATGTGCCATCTGAGACCATGAAGTAACAAGAAGTTGAAATGTAAACTTACATTCTTCAATCACACTCCTGTAAGTATACTGTCATATATAATGTTGTGAATTTTTGCCATAAATTCATGATTAGTCAAGAAGCTCAACAGTAACAGATTAAAATAAATTTAACATGATTCAGAGGTTTTTAAGAGAAACATTTTAAGAGGTATTCTATGAAATATATACAGGAGACAGTTTTCCCACTACTGAAGAATATCTCCTTCTCTGTCTGCAAAGTAATAAACTCAAGGAATTATGCCACTGAAATGTCAGAGACTTGGCTATTCAGTACATAAGGAACAAAAATCCTCCCATTATACATTTATTTTGGCCTGAACAAATACAAGACAGATCAGAAAAGAGCCAGTCCCCTTGCTCTATGTTAGGTGATAGTAAAGAACAGGTGTAGGTACCTCAGCGCTACAAAAACAAATCAGACAAAATTCAAAGAGTAAAGCTGTAAAAGTTAGAGGACAGACAAGAAAGAGACAAAGCAATGAATGGACATATTTACTTCCTCAATTGTTGACTTACCATCATCCGCGGCTCAGAAGAGGATTAGCACTCTGTGCGAAAAATTATTTAAGACGACACAAGACAAACAAAAACACTTACTTGGAAGTAGGAGGAAAAAGAGAATTTCTTTTTTTTTTCCCACTGAACTTCACAGGGCAGCTTACCAAGCTGTGCCCTTCTCTTTTCAGTGCAGAGTTTGGCACAGTTAAGATGTGAGCACAGAACCTTATAAGAGTGAAAGAAACTCGGCACGCTCTTTGCTCCCTGTAACTCTTATGCAATGACACCTATTATAGGACAAGCCCGGACAAACACTCGGGAATGGACTTCAGAACACAACGGTGCACTTGAAGTCAAGCCATGCAGAGGGTGAAGTAACCACCACGGTTTTGCTGAATGCCTCCACGTTATACCAGCACATATGGTGGAAGCTTCTGTACTTTGTTGTTGCTGCTGTTGTTATTAGCAGTAAGGTAACTGCCCTTTTTATTTTCTAAGGTTACCCAATCCTAACATCCTGTGGAAACACGAGTGGATGTTCACACCCTTTATCTATCACTCCAGGCTTTTGGCAAAGCCTAGGAGGCAAATTGGGTTAAATCTCACAGGCTTCCTGGGCGAACACCAAAACAACAACAATAACTTCTCATAAAGCAAAACGCCGAAGCACGACAGACTTTACAAGCCTTAACCCTTGGTTTAACTACAAGAGTGGTACAACACAAAGTGCATGTTGATTCCCGAGCAGCCCTATCCCCACACCAGCCAAGCCCGCTGCACTGGGCTCACCCGAGGGGCAGCGGGGCCCGCTCCGGGCTGGGGGCACGCTCGGGCGGGCAGGGCAGCGCCGCCGAAACCCCGCGGTCCGTGCGGAGGGCGCAGGGCCGGGCCCGGCCGGCGCAGCGCTGGCGGAGGGCCGGCTCTGCCTCTCCCTTCCACCCAAGGACACGAGTACAAACACCTCTGCCCCGGGATGGCTCCTGCGCACGCAGCCGCCCGCCGGGGGTGGGGAGAGGAGGACGGAACCACCAAAAAAGGCAGAGAAAAAGCCGCGGGCCCCGCGCCCGCCGTCGCCCCGCAGCCCCTCGCCCGCTGCGTGCGGGGGTCGGGGGTACGAAGGGGAAGCCTCCCCACAGCCCCTCCGCCGCTCCCGGGGCAAGTGGGCGGGCGGCCGCCGTTCCCCCGCCCCGTCGCGGTGCGGGGCCGGGGCCGGGGCCGCGGCCGCAGCCCCGGCCCGGCCGCCCCGGCCCCGCCGCGCTCCCTCACCTGCGCCGGGCCCGCCGCGCCCGCCGGCCCCTCTCGCTCCTCACCAAACTTTTTTTTCCCCTTTCTCCGTGTTTCGTTGCCCTCGGAGTGACGCGGGCGGGCGCTGATTGGCGGAGCCCAGGCAGGGAGGCCGCGGGGAGCGGGAGGCGGCGCTACGGCCCGCGAGTAATTATTACACGGCGACGGCGGCGACGTAAACCAGCGAATGCTATTTAAAGGGACAGCGGCCCGCCCCGCGTGCCCCCCGCCCGCAGGGGTGACCTGAGGCGAACGCGGCAGGACGAGCGGGCTGGGGCAGCGGCAGCCGCCCTCCTGCCCCACAATGAATTCATTTTGCTGTAAAATACCCGTGGAGGCGCCTGCTGCCGCTCCCTCTGCCCTTCAGGTCCGCGAAGGGGAAGGTCTCTCCTGGCGGGGCTTCCTGCGGGGCTCAGGGCGCTGTGTGGGGTCGGTCCTCAGGCCCCTCGCCTTCTGTGCCCTGTGGGAAGGCAGCGGTGGCCTTGGCCTTTCTTCTTAACTGTAATATCACCTGCTTGTGTTTTCTTCTCTCCGTGTGGGGCTTTGAGACAATCCACTACAGCTTCTTGACATGCACACCATTTCCAGCTCACACCCGATATATATGGATATATTTCCTTTTTTTTTTTTTTAATATACATTCTCCCCACTTGTCACAGCCCATACCATGCACACAGGTTTTAAAGGTGAGATTTAAGGATGATGAGTGACTTGATGCAGATATGGAGTACAGGATTCCAGGGACATGAAACAAACCAAATAAAAGGAGAATTTTATCTGTGGATAGGGGAGAGGAATGGGCCGAGGCTAGAGTAGCTGGCAGGAGGTGAGTGGAGTTTGCAGAGAGTTTTGGAGGAGGGAAGGAAGAGTGTGCAGTCTTGCAGCCAGAGAAGCTGAGGTTGGGTAAAACATGTTCCCATTTCCTACAATCACAGACTATAATCACTGAGCTGGAATGGACCCATCAGAATCATTGATTTCCTAGAGGTACTGTGAAGAGATTTAAAATTTGGGGTCTTGTTTAGAGCAGAGGAAGGCATTGCAAGAGGACACATAAAGATTTCAGCAAAGATAAAATCCAAGCAGAGGCTTCTCATTGCTAGGAGCTTGCTATAACCCATGTTGAGAGCTGAGTAGGTAGATCCATAAACCTGGAAAAAGTACTAAAAGGGAAGAAAACACCTTATTTGTTTGTTTGTTTTGAATATCAGAGCTTGGATCAACACTAGAAAATGCTAGTACAACCAGCATGGAAATGCTAGCGTAGCTTTACAGCTATTTTGGTAGAGATTATTCAGTCTTGGCTGTCTTCGCTGATGCAATCGGTTTTCCAAATGCCAGGTTGCATGAGCAGAAGATGACCTGCATTGCATGTGGGTATCACAGCATTCACCACAACATTATTTGGAGCACTCTCATGGTCTTGGCAGTAATCACAAGGATCTGCAGGGAGTGATGATTGCATTCCTCCCAACCTCTCCATGATCATCTCTTTTTAAAATGATTTTTTTTAAACCTTGAATTAATTCCCTCTGGTTGTTCCTGGACTGTTTTCTTTGTGTCAAGTTTCATCTCATCATTGGAAATATAAATGCAGAATAGTAGGGCACAACATCCTCAGCGTTCAGGAAAAGGCCAACTGATTGTTCTGCAGTTGTGAGTGACCAGCACAGCAGCTGGCAGAACAGCAGCGTCGATACAAGGGAAATGCAAACAGTGAACAAGACGGACACCTCCCGCCAGGAGTTACTGACCAGCAACACATGGTGCAACAAATGTTAAGTTGTGGCATCAGATGTCAAGGGGGAGCAGCAGAATGTTCAAATGTGATCTTACTCAAGTTGCGGGTGACGCTCATCAGTTCTCATGTGCTGAAAAGAGAAACCTTAGTTACAATAATGCTGGAGTAAGTGGGGTTTTTGGAGCATTCAGAATCACTATGTCTGGTACAGTCAAAAGCTGCCACAGCTCAGAAGAGGCAAACAACCTCTAGAAAAAAAGGGAACACAAAGTTTTATGCCATTTGCATTAAAAAAAAGCCGGTAGTCAAGCTGTCTCTGAGGAAGAAAATTCCCAAAGAAGATGGCCAGGTTTATTCTTGGGGTAGAATAAAGGATGCATTTAGAAATTAAATGTACATGTTGTTCTACTGTGAATGAAAAGCATAATATTGAAGTAATAGTGTTCAGTTTTCTGATCTGAGGATCTAGGGACTGATAGGCTAAAAAACCTTGCTGAAGTCAAGTAAGATAAGGATTAAAAAGGAAGTGTATAATCAGAGAAATGGCTTAGATGTTAACCACCCAGAGAAGGGCATCTTTGGCTTTGAAATCAGCTGAAGAAGTCAAAAGTGATTCTGAGCCAGCAGCTGCAAACAGAAGCCTGTTTTCTGTGGACCACTGCAGAGGAGTTGGAGGCTATTGGTCCACCTTAAGTTGATCAGAATAGTTTTTATTTTTAAGAGTCCACAAATGCTCAGAAGGGCACAGGACTGCCTGAAGCATGGGGAGCCTGATATTCAGTGGGATGTCCTTTAAGGAACAACTTCATTCTACCAGGCATCATTTTGCTTTGACAGAGAAATCCAAAAGAAACTCCAAACATTTAGGCAGGGGATCCCAGTCCAAGCTGAAACACCCAGGAGAGAGGTGAAAGGTTTCCCAGCTGTGCCTGTGATTTGATGATGTATGGCAAAATGGTGAGTGGTAATCAGTGAACATTACTTCCTCTTCTGTAACGTCACAACTGGAATGGTGTTTATTCTCCTTGACCTACATTACTCAGATCTGCTTTCATATATTAATGCTCTCATCACCTTCATTCCCCAGCACAACTTATTTTCATGGTTTTAAGGACTATCTATTCATATACCTCTTTAGAAAATATGGGCACAATTTTTCTGAAAGAGGTTTCTTCTGATTTTTACTCCCTTCTCCCAAATCCATTTAATCTATCTGCTAACACAGAGGACCTTTTCCTTTGGCTCCTTTTATGTTTGCTTCTGCTATAGTAGCTTGTTCTTTCTTTAGCTAAAGATTTAGAAGTCATTAGAGGAATCTCAGTAATGTATTCATTTTGAGGTAGATTTATCTTCAGAGCTGGTAAATGGGAAGTCTCTCTTTTACCTCAGTGGGCTTTGGATCTGGTGTTAAGTGCTATCATCATTTCAGTTCTAATCTTGTTGTTTGGGGCCCAATGTGCAGCTCCTGACTCTGCTGAGATTTTTACCATAGGTTTATTGAGAGCAGAATCAGCTCCTGCTTCCTGAGAGACAGACTATAAAAATATAAAAGAAATAAGCACAAGGTTCTCTTGAACAAGTGTATCTTAAATTTTCTTTTATTTGATTCTGAGTCTCACTGGATTTTTTTTATCCACAGGTACTTTGACCCCTGTTCTAAGCCTTATCCTAACAGGATAAGCTGGAGTTTCAGCTACAGAGGCCTGTTGGAAATTGGGCCCAACAGTTATTTGGCAGTGGCCTTGATGAGCAACAATGCCAGCTTTCCATTGCAATGCCCACATTCAGAGATTTGCAGAATTAGAGTCCAAATTCTTCTTGTATTTGCAAGCCCAGAATGCCACCGACTTCAAGGGGGTTGTAGGATTTTAGCCAAGAGCAGAAATTTGCCCAGGATGATTTCAGATTCCCTCATGCTTCTGTTTATATGATATTACCATCAAGCTCTATTAGCATGCTCCATGTTGCATTTTACTTTTAAATTACATAAAGGATATTTACTGTGCTGATGCTACATAGTTTGCAAGAAGGATGCACATGTGGAAATGAAAAAACATCAATTACCATCAGGATCTCCAGCTTTCAGCATTCATTTTCCAAAACAACCCAGGGACTATTTCTCATTAAAAAAAAGAGCAGAAATGAAAATCCAATTTCTTGGCATTTATGTATGGCATTCTGGAGCCTTACTCATCAAGTCTGTTGTGAAAATGGTTGGAATAAAAACCCTCATATTGTTCAAGACTTTAATACTCTGCTTTTGTTTTCTGTATAGTGGTTTCCCAATCAGAGACATGAGTCCATCCCTAAAAATAACGAAATGTTTTTCTGCCTCTCAGAAGATGGGAGAAAAAATAATCTGGTGAAAACTGAGTGATCATCAGGGATAATAGGTAAAAACCCAGGTAGAGGTTGAGAATTAATGGATGAAACCTGTGAAAACAGGCAAGTGAGATGCCAGGCATCAGACAATGCCCACCGCTGCCAGTGGAGCCAGGTCAGTGCTGCCCTGCCCACAGGGATGGCACCGCTTCAGGGCCAGCAGCTCCTGGGTGCCCTTGGAGCCGCTGAAGCCGAGAGCAAACCGGCTGCTCGGTGACTTTTCCTGGGAAGGGGCAGCGCAGGGAGGAGGGATTCCCCAGGGCAGCGCTGCTTTGGTTCCAGTCGGAGCCACCGGGCAGCTCAGCATCTTTCAAAATGAGGCAGATTGTGTTGCCACGTGGTTACAAATCTGGGAGCTTCCTTCTAGATAGCCTTCTTTAGAAATCTAGGGCTGGGGCCTTTTAAAGCCCTAATGACTCCCCACTTAAGCTTTTAATATCCATGTTAAATAGTTCATTGAGCATTCAGGAGAGCAGTGTGCCATTGTGGGCTGATGAGTAACTTTAGGCAAAGAAGTTATTTTGTACCTCTGTGCTTTTTCTTCTCCCGCATCTGCTTTGTCTGTGTGGATACTAAAGTCTTTCAGGGCAGGAGTGGCTCACGCTGTGCGTGTCTAGTCATCAACACAGCAACTCCAGTCTCACTGGGAACTTCTCTGTGCTCCCCAGTCCTGCCCATAACACAACCCTCCAAACACGTCTGTGCTTTGTATATGCTACAGGATTTGAGTATTAATTACTATTAATTACTATTTAAAATCTGGACTCCTAAATTCTGTAACATTAAAGTAGCCGTATATGGATAAACCCTTCCACAAATGGGTCACTGCACAGAAAGCCTGGAGACTATCAACTGCTCTGGTGACCAGCTGCTAAATTGTGAGGATACAGGGACCAGAGATGCTCTAACAGGATGGCTTTGGCCACTGAAAAGTCTCCATGTACTCAGGAAAGCTGGCCCTACCTGTTTCTGCTCTAGTCCTTGAAATTTAAGGGGAGCAAAGATCAGGGCAGCACTGCTTGGTGATCCTTTAATAGCAATACTCCTTCAGAGACCTTTAAATCCAGCAGAATTTAATGCATCCCTGAAGGTACTCTGAGCCAATTTTTGCTTTTGCAACTTTTTGTTGTCTCTACTGCATGAGTGGAGAGCTCTTAGCTCATACTGTGTCACTGGATTCTTGGATTCAGAGGGTTGTTCTGCATGAATAAACTCAGTGCCTGGACACATCCTGGTGTATAGAAAGTAAACAATATGACTGAAGCACCTGTCAAGGATCAAGGTACAAGTGTCCCAAATTACAAAAATGTGTGTTCAGCCGTCTTCCCACCTGCTTAGGAATGCCAGGAATACCAGACTACTCTGGGTTTGGCACTCTTGTTTGTTCTGTTCCTGTCCATCTGACTTTGCTAGCTCAGATAGGCTATTTGTCAATGCCAGAGGAATCTGCTGCAACAACAGAGGGAGTATCTGGTGTCAGTATTCTCCAGCTCCTTGAGGGAACTACCTCATTAGGGAAGCTAAAACATCACTATGATTGCTTAGAAGCAAACCATTTGTTCTGCAAAACTCTCCAAGCAGTTACTCACTTCTTGTAAAATTATAATGCCTGAAGTCTTTTTCTAAAGCAGTCTTGGATACTTGAATGGCTGGAGATTTGCAGATGATAAAAAGTTTTACAGCGAAGCAGATCTGATCAGTGTTTCCTTAAATTAGACAAATATTCCTCTCTGTCAAAATGTCATTCGATTTGGATAGATTAAAAAAAATAAAATGTTCTACTGGAGAAAGTTATAAAACAGGACATTTCTGTAGCTTCACAGATCCTCAAAATGCATATGAGATTTTGTAGGCTTTCTTTAGGAAATTTGAAGCTAAGGCTTTTAATATACCTACAGCACATATTTTTGTCCCACAATATCCAAGTATGGTGTCATAATCAGCTTTGATCTCTCTCATTAACTTTGGCAGAGGACATCAAACTGAGATGGGATTACTGCTGTCCTGGTATTCTTCCTCAGAAAAGAAGCCTTTTGGAAGATTGATAGCTGAGGCTGCCTTTGGGTAGTATCTTTCATTCAAGGGTTCTAAAGCAATCACAAATATTCCCAAGTCTTCCTAGCCAGAAATTGGGCCCAGCCTTCCTACTTTTCTGCAGTGTACTTTGCTCACTGTATCACATCAGGAGGGACAGTCTATCCATCTCTCTCCTTTGTGCTGGCAGTTTCCTAGGGAATTGCTAGTGAACACAGATGACAGACTGTGCTCCTTGCACTCTACACAGGGAGAAGGAAGGTGCAGAGAGGGAGAGGTATCGTGTTCCTGTTCTCCTGGAACAGATGGAAATCTCTTGGGTAGTATCACATTTGAGCAGTTCCTGCACAGCTGTAACCTATGTGAGGACCACAGTGACAGAATCAGAGCAGAGACCTGTCCATCCTCATTCCTACTCTATCCCTAATACATTTTATAAAAGCTGTTCTGGTCCAGCTGATATACTGTTTAATTTAATTTAATATGAAGAAACTCTGATGCCTGATTCCCTATACTGTCTTTTCATGTCTTGTGCACAGCCCAGGAGATATTAAAAAGCCATACTAGTAACTTACCTGAGTTACACACAGGAAATGCCCAGTGGACTTCTTGAGAAAAAGTACACACAGAACAAGATTAAGGATTTGGATCACTGACAGGTCTACAGTTGAAGAGCAATAAATCACACCTCTCTCCCAACTTGCTTCTCTCTGCTTCCTCCTTACTTTTCTACTTCTCCTCTTCTAAATGAAAGGGGACATCTTACAGGCTTGCAAAATCTTCCCTCCTGTGGGAAATTGCTAATTATCAGAGTTGCCACAATAAAGACCAAGTTCTGCAGAAAGAGAGCAACACACCACAGTAGAGCACTGCAGTTTTTTTTATTTTTTTTTCCTTTTTACTTAAAAACTCTGGTATTTCTGAAAGTCACACCTCCTAGAATATAGTGTCCTGTATATGAAGATATAGTGGGTTTCTATGCAGTTCAGCCATGAAAATGTTGGGGTGTGTAAGTAATGTAAGGTCTTCATAAAGACTGCCTTGTAAAATCTGCTTTGTACTCTGCTTTGTTCTTCTATCTAGCATTCTCTAGAATGTGCTTGGGAATATTTATTTTTCCTAATTTCTTTTCTTTAACTGAGGCAAAATATTTACACACCCCACACCAAGCTCACAAAGAATAGTGCTTAGTATTGCTGCTGTTCATTTGCTGGCATACCTAATTATACAGCTGAAAATGTCAACATTAAGTTATGTCTGCATGGCAGGCATTGATGTGGCTGTTATGTAACACAGGTGTGCTCAACCCACCTTCAGCTGAAGCTCAGGCTGTGCTACCAGCAGCCATCACTGAGCCTGTAAAACTAATCAGAATAATATTAATTGAGTCACTAACCCATGCCAAACTCTGACTTTAACAACATGAATAATTGGTAATCAAGCCAGCTTGTGAAGACCTTGTCCAGTGCGTAGCCACACAGCAGTGATCTCAGCTCTGGGTCACACCTCTCCAGACGGGCACTGGTGGGCCTGGCCACCTAAGGACATGGTTCATCACCCCCCTCTGTCTGCATCTTCCTCTCCCTGAGATGTTTCCACCTATCTGGTAGGGACTGGAGAAGGGGATGGTGACCTAGTTTATAATTCAGCTGGCCCAGCTCACAGCTTAAAGCAGTGATGGAGATGCATTGGTGCTAAAATGCTGGATTATGAGCTGTGGTACAGACACACAATCTTTTGTGCTATTTTATGCTACAATAGTCTCTGCAGAAAATGCCATGAGAAGCACTGATCATATACAAAACTACTGCTAACTATGCTGGAGCTGGGCTGCCAGAGCCCATACTACTAGAAGAGAGAAATTGGGAGAAACACAAACCATAAACCAGAAAGCATTCTACTAAGAAAACATCCCAGTTCAAAATCAATATTAAGTCTTGAGTAAATCAGAGAAAGCAGAGCAATGAGTAAAACAAGGGAAATAATAA
The DNA here is from genome assembly GCF_031753505.1 of Anomalospiza imberbis. Taxonomy (NCBI): domain Eukaryota; kingdom Metazoa; phylum Chordata; class Aves; order Passeriformes; family Viduidae; genus Anomalospiza; species Anomalospiza imberbis. Next base: position 8,258,967 of record NC_089693.1, on the reverse strand, counting down.
ACATTAAAGATGTACGCATTAGTGCATACCTAACAAAAGGTTACTTCTCTGGGATGTTTTTCTGAGTGCTACAACAGATCTTCTATGATCTCGGGCAAAACGCATACTTTCTCTCTGCCATGATGTTAGATGATACTTCCCTACCTTATAATCCCTCATGTTGTGAGTTGCTGAGTGTCAAAGAGTGCTCACTATGTAGGATTATATCAGGTCCTGAAGAAGGGAGAGGACCTGCAGAAGGCAGATAAAGATGGGATGAGTTTAGTTGTCCTTGAAGTCATCAGGAGCTGAGGGCATGGCAGATGTGTTCTCTGCTCAGTCTCTTGCTAAGGAAGCATTTCTCTAACCAGCATCCAGGGAGCAGATCTAGCATAAGGGCAAGTATTTGCACTCACAGTACTCAGGGGACAACTTGATTAACTGCCAAAAACGTGGTTTGATTTCTCATTGTCACCACTTGTAGAAAATATTTCAGTGGAGTCAGGACTGATACTTCCCCTGAAGAATGAGCTTCTGGTAAGGTCTTGAGAAATGTCTGAGTAAATGTCTGGAGGAAGGCAATGGTGGGTGTTAGCAGGTGACTGGGCACGTTACCCCTTGCAGTGTTACATATGTTAAATTGAGTAAGAGACAATAGGAAACACTGCAGGGTGCCAGCATTTGGGAAGACATCAGTACTTGGAATTCATCTGATGGATAAATCAAGGGATTTTTTTAATAACTGTATTTGATGCCTTTCAAAATAATTTCCACCTTTTAGCAGTGTAATAACAGCGAGGAGATGAGAACAAACCTCATTGACCATTTCTGTGCACAGATCAGAATCTTCTACTCACAGCTCAATTCCCTTCCCTGTTACCTTTATTGCCTTATGCATAGCAAAGAATTAACACTTCAGCTTTGAAGCATTCTTTGTCATGCCCAGGTAATTTAAAGAATGCCACTGCACCTGGTAGAACTATAAAAATGTCCTTCTAAAAATCTCCACAACGTTTAATATTTTATTAATTGCTGTGTTCTTGTGTTTTGCCTGCAGTAAAACAACCTCATGGAAGTGAGACACTACCACTGAAGGCTAACAAACATTTTCCCTTCAACATCTTATGTTACCACCGTGCCTTTTTTGTCCTTCCGTTTTGAATCCTTGTTTTTAACAATCTTTCTGTTTTCAAGCAAGAAAAAAAACCAACAAACCAACATCTTTCTTGCTGCAAGCAGAGAACCAGAACAGGCAGTGTTGAAGCTTTCATTCCTTTTCCATATGTGGAAAAGACTGTCTGAAAACTTTATTTCCCAGGGAAATATAATCCACATTTTCATCCTGTACTGCCTGAATAATTGCCCTGCATATAATACTATCTCCTCTTAGTGACTGAGGAACTAAAAGAAAAAATAAAACAAAGTTTAACATAAACAAAATAACATTGATAGCTTTATTAGAGAAGATGTAGGAAGCCAAACCACACAAGCACAGACACAGCTATTAAAGGAAAATTAGAAAGTTGTCAACACAAGCTGTTCAAAAATAATTTCAGGTCCCCCAAAGCCATGTGATTTGCTTGCAGAATTTCAGCCCTCAAAATACAGGTTCAGTGTGTTCTTATTTGTTTTCACTTTTTGATATACTGGGGAATCACAAGGAACCAGCTTTATTTTACAAATGTGGAGGCTGAAAGATTTTTGCTTAATAAAGATTCTTGAGTGCTACCATGACTTCAGAATCTGGAGATTTCAGAAAACCATCACCAAGGCCACATGGTCAGCAGTAATGTGCAACACTAGTCTATTTTTCTAGCAAAAAAACCGCTCATGTTCCATACATGCAGCTCCCTGTGGGCATGCTATGTTTTTCCATTCAGCAACCTCATCTCAGAGAAAAAGGACTCTGTCTAGGATTTGCAGACATCTTGTTGCACAAAGGGAAGCAAAAGCAAGTTGGGACATCATGAAATTCCCATTCTGTTCTGTGTATGCCCAGATTGCCCATAAATGCATATGCAGTACGTGTGACTCATCCCCAGATCCTGGATGTGAGTATAGGAGCCCCAGGTGGAGACTGTGCCAACAGTGCAATAAGCAACATGACTAACATCTATCATATGTATTTTGTTTTCTCACCCTTTTTTTCAAGGGAAGGCCACATGTTTTGGCAGGTACTATTAGTGCTCTCTTTGCATCCAAGAACACAAGCTCCAGGAATTGCATCTCGCACAGGAAGCAGGAGGTGGTGATGTTTGTGACGGCCATGAGCCCCTGAGGGAGCTCATTATTTACCTTGGGATTTGGCCTGTCCCCTGCCAAAACAAGCTGCATTGTCATTTTGCAAAGTCCTGTTTACCTGAGGGATGAAGCTGCCAGCAAGGTGTTCAGTCTGAAGGTCTGGAGGATGGGGTGTGCCAAGTCCAGCCATTTGACCATCTTGCTGTAATGTCCAAAAGTTACAATGAGAACGAGAAAATGAGTCTTCTTTATTTTTTCTTATTTTTCGCGTTGTAAATTCAGAATGGTTTCAGTCCAAGTATATGGAGCTGTGTGAAGTTGAAGAGGTGAAATGAATATGCCAAACCCAAACAAAATCAGTGGCACATAGGCTGAAAGCGGAGTGGCTGACTGAGGGTGGTCCACCCCACTGTGATTTTCATCCAATGCCAACTCATTGATACAATTTTTAAAAAGACACAGCAAAAGCAATCTACACTTTCTCAAGTAGTTTGACATATCTGAACACTGAGACATTGTGCTGAAGGTGAAAGCAAAACTCTCATTCTAGATTGAAAGGAAAAAAATCACGCATTTAGTTTCAGTAGGTACATTCAGTGTCAGCACCAGTGCTGCAAATTCTGGCCATTAGGTCTTATAATATTTCCTGTTTTCTGTAAACGAGAATTATGTGTAGCTCATAACAAATTAATACCCTGAATTTCTAGCCTTAATGGTTGCAAATCAGGGCTTGAAGACCTGAAATGGGTGTGCCTTACAACCTTAAAAACCCAAAGGCAAATTGAAAATATGCATTTTATTGGTTTTGATCAACCTTGTGATTTTAAGTCATGCATGACTTCTTGAAGGCCTGACTCACAGCTTTTAAATGTTCATGTGGGGCTGCAGTGCCCCACAAAGAATGAAGTGCAGCTACAAGAGCTGTACCCAGGTGACAGGTAGGGGGCAACCAAGCAAACATGTAACATTTGTATTTCTTAGCAATTTTTGTTTCATGTTGGCAAACATGAGGAACCTGACACTCCGGTGCTTTATGGGAAGAGAGAAAGCTGAGGAAGAGCAAGGAAAGGAGAAGGAGTCCTGCCTAACTCAAAAAAACAGGTGAAAGTTCATCTTGAGAAAAAAAAAAATAAACTAAATCTAACTGCTACCGCTGTTTTAATGAAGGGTTGGGAAGGCAGAGAGGGAAGGGATTTGTTTATATCTCAGAGCTGGTAATGAGGGACTCCTCTTCTCACCCTGGTTCTGCCACTGACTCATCCAGCAGGGTTAGGCCTATGTCAGTTCTCACTTCAGAGCAGATTAGACTTAACCATAGACCCAGCTGCTGTCACATTTACTTGTGTTGAGTAACACTTTCTTCCCTGGTGACAATAGCTGTGATGGGAGAACTCCACAGTTCACAGGAGGTGAATGACGGAGCCCCATTGTGGTTACAGAAAAGAAGCATCTGCAGCACAGAGGGCTCTAAGGCTTGATTAGCTCTATGCCTAAAGCATCTCTTAATTAGTTGAGCCATATGTAGATAACAGGATGTGCTCCTCTCCAGGCTTTTCTTTAGGAACAAACAATCAGGAGCTAAGGAGGATCTGCGAGCTGAGGTTTGCTCAGTTGGCAAGCCACCCACTCAGCCAAGCAGCTGGCAAGGTGGTGAAGGATCACCTTGCCACTCTTCCATGCTTAACTGAATCAGCAACAGAAAGGCTGAAGATCACAATATATTCATGGAGATGCTTCTAAAAGTCATGGTACTTAAGCCTAAGATGCTCTGCTTCAGGACTGAGCTGAGTTTGGAGCCCAGTACAAGTCTCCTTTGTAGAATTTCTGCCAGCCTTGAGTGCACACAGCATACCAACACCCAAACTTGTTACCAGCCACTGACAGCACAAGGGCACAAAACAAGAAACCCTTCTAGGGAGGTTTTCTTCATGTCAAACAAACGCTTGGTTGAAAAGTAGAGTTTTAGCAAGCAGCCAGTTGTGTGGATCCCCAGGCATCATTTGTTCAGGAATTAGTTGGTTAATAGTGATGAGTATTATCAACATTTATATATACATATATAATTCAGAGGTGCCAATGAATATGATATATCTGCTTTTGTCAATGCTGGCATCCTGCCATGTCTCATTCCCCCTTTGTAGAGTGGCTGCAGATTTGTTAATAAGCACTAGATTAGAAACTAAATCTCATAGAAACTACATTGGTTTTAATTGTATTATTATGGCTATATTGCTTAAATATCAAAGTGAAATCTATGGATTGCTCCTCAGATTTCAAATAAACCATGTGTGTTGTGAATTCAGGTATTGACCTAAATTGTGCTCTTATGGAGGCCTGTACAGTTTTACTTTTGATTTGAAAGGGGATGTTTCACATCTCCCTTTGCTCTTTTCTCATAGAAAACATTGTCTTGCTACAGTTCCCACCTCATACATTATCTTCTTCACCTTTATTGTTATTAGTCAGATACACAAAAATCAGACTGAACAGCTAGAAATTGTGCTGCATTAAATGCACACTTCAGGACTTACAGCTGCTGTAAACCCCTCACCTTTATGCTTACTGGCTCAAGAACTTCATGTTCCCCTTTTATTACACATCCGTAACATACAGCAATATAAAAGCACATCATTGTTTTTCCTGATAATTTTGCCACCCTGCTATTTTATGAGCCAGTCAGTTGGTCTGCAAGTACATGCACAGGTACTGTATCTTGATGAAGGAATTGGATTATTGCCAAATAAAACAGCCAGACTATTATTATGGCTAATATGCTAGAGGTGTTTGCAATGGGTTTTTAAATAATCCTCTACATTTATATTGCACTATTCATCCTGAAGAGATCCAAGGTGCTGTGGAGGGCTGATAATGGGTCTTTTTGCTCATTGCTAGAACATGACTGCTGCTAAGCTGGAGAAATAGTGACCATCCTGCACAAACAGCATTAGCAAGCACAGCAGGTAATGAAGCAAACAATAATATTGCCATTTGGAATTGTAAGGTAATTGCTTGATTTGGAATTTGATGAGGACATAAGAGCTGATATGCTGCTGCTTGTAAAAATATGCTCCAAAGTATTTTGTGGTCGTTTCATCACTTGTGAGTGATGATAGCACTTCCACAAGCATTAGGTTCCCTGTGACCGTGCTCAGCACAGGATTTCCAGCTGAGCTCAGGGACAAGGCTGGGACTTGGAAGGTTCATTTCTATCAGCACATGAGTTCCTCTAAAATATTTCCTAAGCAGTCCAGTGACTTATGAAGCCCAGCTCTCTTTGGCTCAGGACCTGAACACACAAAGCTCTACTCACTACAGCCCAAACATGTGATATGTGTGGGAAGGTGGATGACAGGCAGCCTTCAGCCAGGGATGTGTAGGTGCTTTGCTGATAATGTAATGCAGATAATACCACTTTATTTAACAGACAGCAAATCTTTCCTAAGTGTAGTAGGAGGATATGTAGCATTCTACTGGACTTTGAGAGATGAGGCATCCTTAGTGTGTTCCCACAGTCTGCTCTAATTTCTGCTTTGGGGCTGGCTCTGCCACATGTACTTGAAGGATAAAATCAGAGCTGAAAATAGGGAAGCTGAGAAATTCTTCTATTATGTCACTTTTAAAAATTCACTGTGATGCTATATGTAGTTATGAGAGGACTTAGTTATTACCTGAAATAGCAGATAGTTCCTAACAGACTGTCCATATCATTCTGCCTGTATAACCTATCATTATATGAATGGAATTATACCACAAAAGAAGAAAACTGATCAGACCTTCCCTTGAAAAATTATTGCCAAAGGCAGATGGGAAATACCAAACCAGCATACACCATATAGGAGAAGTTTACTGTAAAAGTAGTGGTTTAGGTCCAAACTGGACACAGTGCTAAAGTCTTTGTAAATTAAAGGTTTCCTGGAGCTTACAGCCATTTTTGAAGCCAGAAACCTAAATCAGACAAGTGTTGCCCAACTGGACTCTTGAGACTGAGGGTAAGAAAGGTCCATCCCTCACAGTGGGATAAAAGCTGAATCCAAAGCCTGTGCTTTGAATCCATTACAGTGTGTACTGATGTCCCAGAATATGTTTATCCTAAAGCCCATCTTTGCCCCTCACTGCCGGTACTGGGAACTGAGGTACTCACACTGCAGTGCTGTTTTCTCTCTGGCTCCCATGCATCAAGCACTGTAAGTAAAAAAGTTTCAGATGATGCTTGTTTTTTGTGCTTAACTGAAATCATTAGGTAAATTATGTACCAGGGTGCACAGGGATTTAGCAGTAGGATTCCCATTAATATGGTCAGACATACATGGCTAAATTCTTGCCACTGAAATTTCCCTGCACAGTATTGCCTTAATAATCTTTTTAATTTCAACAGATTGTTCTGTCTATGCAGGGATGCTACAGACAAACTGAAAGTAAACGTTCCCAGATTTTAATCATTCAAATGTCAATATTCTCTTTCTTCAGACTCCTCAAGCAAGAAGAAAACCTGTGATGAAAAAAGGACAATGTGTCAAATTAAAAGCACTGTAATTATTTAAACCAATTTCTATCATTTAGTTCTCTGGAGGCTGATAGCTCACCTCCTCTCTAGAAATAAATTTATACAAATTCCTTAGGAGTCAACACTGATGCAATCACTTATTCATAGTAAAAAGGCAGTGCTGACTCAGCATTCTTCTTCACCTAGTTATGTCAGAAGGTATCAAAATACCAAACTTTAATAAAGGGGGAGATGCAGACTAGAGACATCGGCATTAATGTTAATGATGACAGAATGTTTTGTCACCATACCCTAACTCCAATAAGTACAGGGACATATAGAAACACAGTCATAAAGACACCATCAGTGAGGGTAGTTAGCTTTACTGGTGAAATTCTTATCTATCATTTTTGTTGTTTAACCATTGAACCCCTTGTAAAACTTATCAGAGGTACAGAACAAACCTTGGCTGAATATCAAACAGGTACCCCAGGGCAGAAAGAAGCTTTACAACATTACTGCACCAACGCTCAGGTAGCTCCAGAGCCAGTGCAAGATATAAGGGGGAATGCTCTGGGGGAAGAACCACAGCAGTTGTTATGAGGCATGCACGAATCAGAGCGTTCTGGAGTGTTATATTTCTGCAAAACCATTAAAAGGAATAAAATTGTAAAACTTTGAGGGTTCATCTAGCTAGAAGAGCCTGTCTTAGCTCATTTATGAGCTACACACAGAAAATAATACCTGAAATTCTCTGCTTTGTGTTATCAAAGAGACTGGATGCTCCAATTCCAGCAGGTGTACATTTATCAGAAGGAAGGAACCTGTTCTGACCTTTTTCACATCCAGTTGTAACCTCCCTGTTGCAAATACAAAGCAGAGGCCAAGCATCACCAATTCATGACTACAACACCTACCTGGGGAAACAACTACGTGGGCTGTAGGGCAACCAGCCTAGAGCACAGGCCCTTTATATGGCTGGCAGCTAAGAAATAAATATTGTACTTTTGCTTGTAAACTGCTTACATTTGGTCTGGACTCAGAGAGAGCAGCCTCCTGCAGCTTGGAAGTAACATTTTTACCGAGACACTTTTCACATCAGAACACAATTTTCAGTGTGTTATTGGGTTGTAAATGTTTGTCTCAGCATTCTTACCCTGCTAATATCACCAGGAATTAGGCAGCATGTTTGCTAATATTGATCCCTATTCAGGAGTGTGAACTTTCAGCCAGACTTTGTTTCCCAGCCCTGCTTCCTCAGAAGTGTTTAGAACCCTTTAGAATTGAGACAGAAGCTGTTCAGGTTGGATCCTGCAGCTGCATTCTACCTCCCTCCATGGAGGAGGATACCCCATCAGCACCTGACACACGTGCATGTGAGGCTGCAGGACAGGGCTGTAAATCCACAGAAAGGAAGAAAGGGGACAGGATAGTGTAGATGTTTTAGGATGAAAACAATGTCTCAAAGAGAAACAATAGCTAGAGGTTCCCAGTGAACCTAAAACGCCTCCTGGTTTCACACGAGGCCATGGCTAATGGAGACAGCATTGTTTGGCAAGGAATTGCTGCAATAAACCCCCAGACATTTTCTTTATTGGTATCCAGCTGGACACCATGAACAGAAAGCCTGACTACATCATGCAAGTGTATTGTGTTTTTACCTTCCAGGGGAGATTAGTTTCCATTCGATTACAAGTTAATTAACAATAAATGTAGTTTATTGTTATTGTAGTTGTTTCCAATTTGGCAAACATTACATACTAGCAAAACCATTTATTTATTTTGAAATGAGATTTTTACCCTTTTATGAAATCTATAATTCTAAACTATTTTGGAGAACTACACAACAAATTAATTTAGTACACTAAACACTAAAGAATCTGACCATGACTGAATAGAAATCCACTCATAGAGTGACTATCCAGAAAAAGTGATTAGCAAATAACAAAGGGCAGAATAAAAAAGAAATGCTGTTCTACAACAATTTCCAATTTCTACAAAATTAACTTCTATCTAAGTGGTTAAAAAGGAAGAATGTTTTCAGGAGCAAGTATGTTGGATCAAAGATCAATGTACAAGAAAACAAATTGCCTCAGAGTGTGGTAACATCGTTTAATGGAATAATTTTACAGCTAGCAAGCTATATTGTGAAAGAAAAGTGATTTGAAAAGATGAACTTGATAAAACTGCCTTTCAGGTTGCCTCGCTAGCACTCAATCTTAGGTGACCGAACCAAAACAGACGTCCAAAGAATTACAAGCTCTGCATCTTTGGCATCTCTAAGACAGATCTAGCTGCTATCTATAATGTCATGTGGGAGAAAAATGGGATTCAACACATACATACACATACATATAAAAGCTAAACCCAGGCTCTCACTCATAACATGCTACATTAGGTTGGGTACTAAACTAGCACCTAGGCCTGGCTGAGATTAAGGCCCCAGCGTGTCAAGTGCTGCATAAATAAACAGCTCCACTGACTTCCAACAAAGGATGGAAAACAAATATTAGGGCTCTGACTCACACACAGATGGCAAATGACTGGAGTGATGCACGTTGAGTCAGCTCTTACCTGCTTCATCTCCACTGAGCTCATGGCTGCAGAATTATCATCATCAATAGCCTGAGCATGGTCCAGCCCAGCTGAGGCACCACATACAGAAACCCCTTGCCCCAGCACAGCTCCTTGGGAAGGCTGTAAATACAGGCAACAGGCACACACCTGAATGCAAGTTTCAAATTTCCTCTGTTTTAGAAGTGGGGAACTGGGTCATAGAGACACCCATGGTTTTCTCAAGGACATGTAGGCATAACTAGAAAGTTAAGTCATAATGCAAGAGTCAACAAATCTTTTGGAGAAGCCCATCCAATAGATGGGGAAACCAAATCTCAGCAGGTTGAAGGGGTCTGCCACACCACAAGAACACCTTGGATATAATGATTTTGTGGTTTGCCACCTTTTGTAGCTAATGCAGGCTCCTGCTGATACAGCCAGCAAACAAGTGAGTTGTGCTCAAGTGAGACAACAGCTCTCAATCCCCTGTAGGCAGCCAGAAAAATTAACTCCCTCTGCAACTGCAGTGGCCATTTATTAGCTCGGGAATAGAAAGGAGAGACAAGTAAAGTAAACTAATTACGTTTCATGGGGGCTTTTTGGACCTGGGTTCTGAGTTACGAAATAGATTGGGAATGGCTGTTTATTGTCAAGCCTCCAAAAGGAGATTGAGGGCAAAGGAGAAACAAAGATGTTGCTATTATTTACGTTGCTTGAGCACTGGCCATTGAAAATGCGTTTCTCATTGAGTGATTAACAGTTATCCAGCACAAAGAGCAAATAAAAACCTTGTCTAATTCAGTCAGTCCCATTCTCTCTGCCCTTACTGCATTAAATCACATGCAACTGGCTGATTTATTTACTGTTGCTTCTTAATATCATTACTCTGCTGTGATGCCATGTTTCAAAATCAAGAATAATTAAGAAAACATAAGAGATTTTTAACTAAAGTTCTTTGCTCTTGAAAATCGATAACTTTAGGTTTCATTTAGCTCCCTGTGGGCAGATTCACATCCCTGCACAGATGAAGTTACCAAAATCAATACAGCTTTGCAGAGGCACAGAGGGTCAGTCTGTGCAGAGCTCCTCTGACTTCATGAGCAAAGCACTCGCTGCTGGGTCCAAGCTTCCATCTGCTTTGGGGTTTAAAAAGGTTTCTCAACTCCAGAATACACTGTGAAAGCCCTTGATTAACTCATTATGATGCATAATTCCCTGGCATGCCAAGAATCTAGTCCCAAATTGATACAAAGGCAAGTCTGCTGAGGATGAGTGGGTATTCTGGGGTTTTATTGTGAAAACTCAGAGTTACATGCACTGAACTGCTGGTTTGGAGTTTGCTTGCTCTTCCTACTGATGGCCATTAAAATGCCTCACAGATTAAACGCAATCACCCTCACTATTGCCTAATGAAAGACTATCACAGTCCCACTCCTGCTGTTATGTGAGGCCAGTGGGGTTTGTGTTGGCTCAGTGCTCCTCCCCATGCTCAGTGAGCTGGGGCAGGACACTCCTCCAGGCTTGGATGGGTGAATTCCCACCACAGAATAACCCCCACTCCCAGCTGGGGCCTTTCAGTGTTGCTTTATTGCCCATAACAGCTGGCAAAAGTTCTTTGGAAGGGTCTAAAAGAATTCAGCTTTTAAAGGCAGAGCATTTTAGGGCCTGAGCAGGCCCTGGGATCAGTATCACTGCTAAGATGCTTACAGGCTTAATTCCCTCAATGACCCCAGGCTCTGTACACAGCCATGGCAATGAAGATGGACAAATGGAATTCAAAGCACAGAGCACTGTAAAGATCCATCAATAAAAAAAGAGCTCAAAAGCAAATCTCTTTTTATTCTGCTTTGGTTAAAGAATGGCATCAGGTTTGGATAACTAGTCACGGTAGCTTCAGCTTCCTTCACACTTACTTAACAGGACATCATTTCACTTAAAAAGATCGAGGGGACAGTGTTACATGCTCAGACAGCACAGCAATGAATGTGGTATAAATACCTGGGGAGACAGATTAGTTTGCTATTTCTGCTCACAGCCTTCGCCTAGGAGCACAGAAATGCCATCTCAGCATGCTTTTCGGAGGATTAGAAAACTTAATAAACACAAGGATAAAAATATGCCATGGGAGTTACAGCTAATTTCTTGCTCTAATTTGCAGCAATTTACACATAATAATTTGAAAATACTGCAGAGTGCCAACAACCGAGTGTCTGCTGCAATGGTGCAAATCAGAAAAATGAGAAATGCAATTAGGGCTGAAGAACTCTCCAGAAGGGTCATTTGGGATATTAAGTTCACAAGCTCTTCCTTGCAGTTGAGTAACGAAGGAGATTTTATTCTACCACATGGAGCACAGTTTCTTAGGCTGTAGGTGGATGGAAAGACCTTCATGACAACTGACTTTAGACTTCAGAAAAGTCTGGCCAAACAACAATGTAGTCTGTGTCTTTTTCTTGTACATGAAGGGGTTTTTTAAATTTTAATTTAAAAAGGAGGCTGCAAGCAGTAGGCACCAGCACCACGACATTTTCATGCAAATACACATTTGAAAAGGTAATAAAACTGTAGTAAAATTAGTGAATTAGGGTTCAGAAACATGTTTTAATATCAATATTTATTGTGAACATATTAAAATTACTGAAATCCCATTACACATTCATTTCCTAATAATAATTTCCATCCAAAGATCTGGATTGCTTATAAATGAGGAAGATATCTATACACTGTACATTTGTATTTTTGTCTATTTTATAACTTTAAATATTTCAAAACAATTTGAAAGGGGAATACAAACAAAAGTGCTCCCATACCAGAACCCTGCATGTAAAATAAACTAAAGATGAGTTATGAACCTCCATGAAGAGGAATTTATAGTAGAAATGCCGGTGTTCCTGCAGCCCTCTTTTATGGGATCATCAACAGAGGGGATATGGAAAAAGGGGGGTAAAATGATTTATTAAGAGAATACATTATCTTCTAAAGGAAAGATATTTAATCTGTGGATCACAAACCTGACCCAGGGCAAAGGTTGCCAGTAGTACCATAGGAAGATGAAGCCTTGATTTAAATAATGGAGAAGTGCAGGAGCAGATGCAGGGCTGATTTAAAAGATGGAGAAGCACAGAAGCAAGCACACTCCTGGGAGAGCTGATGTAGAGGACTGCAAAGCTCCAAGGCACCCAGGTAACTTGTAATCGGTAAAGTGATCTTGAATTTTAAAGTGATTTATTTTAAAAACATGAGATACATAAGGTTCTCTTGGAAAATCAAACAGCAAAGAATTTAAAAGCATGCCTATCTTTAAACTACTAACAGCTTTAACGAATAGCTGCTTTTTCTTTTTTTTTTTTTTTTTTTCCCCGAAGACACCTGAAGGAACTGGGCACCTATATCTCATCCATGCTCAGTGGAAACTCTTTACCTAAATCTTGTTCATATTTTGTAGTTGTCATCAAGTGGGACTCTGGATGCTAAGCAAGGCTCAGATATGCCACTGAAATGCTGTCTCACCACATTTTGAGTATCTCCAGTGTCTAAAATAGGTTTAGGTGTTGAATGCCTGTCTCTCCTGGCAGCATTATGTTGCTGAAAAACACAGATCTGAACTAAAGCTGCAAATCAATCACAAATGACTGTGCACATGTTCATCTGCCCCAGGAGAATGAACCAACACTCCAGACCACCCTTGACTTGTGATACTCTTGACTTGTGGGTGCCAGGGACATGCAAAGTTTTGGTTATCATTTTGAGGCATGAGCTCTTGACTTCTTATTTCATGAATACTCAAAAGCAGATTTTCATTTTTTCCCCTTCTAGGAGCAAGTATTTTCAGCCATGAAGGTTACTCCAGTGTTTCTGCTGGCATCTGCAATAACTTACTAAGCTTCTACCAAGACTTGTTCACACTCCATTGTCTGGGAAGCTTAGGGACCTTTACATTTCTGTGGCTCGCTGCTGACAATGATGACTATGTGTTCAAATTCTCCTAATCCAAGATAAACATTTAGAAAGACTTATGGGAATGTAGAGCATGTGTCTGCACACATGCACGTGATGACACATGACACATGCACAGTGGAGAAGTATGTTTGGCTGCTCCTTGCCTTATGGTGATGACAGAGCCGGGGATTCAGAAGAAAACTGCCTCTGACTTGAGATGAGTTACCAGGGGAAGTGATGAGGCAGCAGCTGAATCCTGAATAACACAGCCAAAGCTGGCCATTCCTACAGTTCCCTTGGGTCTCTGGAATGCTACAGAGGAGTCATAAGGGGAGTTGAATGACCACCTTCTCATGTTTGAGCAATGGAGAACCATGGTACAACTCCATTTGATCCATCCCCTCAGCCTTTCCTGTGTGGTATTTTGGGAGCAGGAGAGAGTTTATGCCAAATTGTGCAGCAGTCATTCTAGATGGCACCGCAGCCCAATGGAGAGCTGGAGTAGTTACTTACTTTGGTTTATGCTGGGGACCACTTTGGCTTTCCAGTTAGCCCAGAATGCCTCAGATGGCCCAAGAGGATGCAAAACCAGCTGCATCCTCCCATCCTTTCTGGAGTTTGCCTTCAGTGCATGTCTGACACACAGAATGCAACCTGGGTCAAAGTCTCTCTTTTAGTTGCCACAGAATTTGAGATCGAGGATCTTGATATTTTGTCTGTATCCTAGAAACATTAGGGGATGTCTTAAATGTTTTAAAGTTAACTGCTCCCCAAATTAATGGAGATGACCTTTCCATGCTTTGGACAGGAGACTTTGGTGCTTCCTGGGTGGCAGAATTCATAGAACCAGATAATCTGAATGGTCTGGGTTGGAAAGAACCTTAAAGATCACTGAGTCCCAACCCCCCTGATGTTGGCAAGAGCACCTTCTACTAGACCAGGCTGCTCAGAGCCCCATCCAACCTGGCCTTGAACACTTCCAGGAATGGAGCAGCCACAGGATCTCTGGACAACTTGATCCAGTGCCTCACCACCCTCACAGTAAAGATTTTTTACCTAACATCTAATCTACCTTTCCGTTCAAAGCTGTTCCCCCTTGTCCTGTCATCGTGCCCCTGTACACAGTGTCCCTTCCACTTTTCCTGTAGGCACCCCTCAGGCTCTGCAAGGCTGGAATTAGGTCAACCTGAAGCCTTCTCTTTTCCAGGCTGAACAATCCCGATTATCCCAGCCTTTCCTCACAGGAAAGATGATCCATCCATTTAATCAACTTAGTGGCTTCCTCTGGACCTGATCCAACAGGTCCATGTCCTTCCTGGGCTGGGGACCCCAGAGATGGACACAGCACTAGTGGGGTCCCAAGAGGGAGAATCCCTCCCTCGCTCTGCTGCCCACGCTGCTTTGGCTGCAGCCCAGGGCTTCGGGAAACACATCATCACTTATTAACTGGGCTCATCAGCCGGGCTGCGTCCCAGTGCCACGGGACTTCAGGTGTTTGCTGCGGAGAGAACCCAAGATCGGGGATTTTGTGCGGCACAGCTCCCCCGGCGCTGCAGCGCGGCCGGCTGCGACTAGATGTCAGCACTCCACTGGGCAAGCGGCCCCCGCGCAGCGCCGCCGAGCGCAGCAGCGGCCGCGGCAAAGAACGGCCCTCGAACCTGCCCAGGTCTGGTACCAGGGCTGTGCAGGACAGCTGCAAAGCTACAGGTGAACCGAGCTGTTCTTTCGCAATGAAATCCAATACCACGCCAAAAAAAAAAAACCAAAAAAACCCCCCACACACAACAGAAAAAAAATCACCCCAGTGCGGACCTCAAAAAGAGAAGAAGAGGAGGGGGGAAAAAAAAATCTTGAATTGTTTTCTGTTCTTCCAGACCAAAAAAAAAAAAAAAAAAAAAAAAATCACAGTTCCCACAATCATCTGGAACTCTGGCACGGCAGATGCAGCACGGATAGCTCAGCAAAGCTTTTGTTATTTGGCTAGGTTTTGTCTCGAATGCGACATCGTCTCTCACCAGTCAGTTTTATGAGGATCTGTCAACTCAGTCCCCATCTGTTCTGGAAAAATAAGCCTTTTCAGGTTAGAGTAGGATGTGGATTCAAATCCACCAGGCACAGATTTAAATCAAAGTATCTGAAGCCCCTTCCAATTGCCAAGTAGTGAGGGGAGGGTTTGCATTTGAGCTTCCCTGTCAAGCCAGTTTCTGTTTCAAGCCTTTTATTAACAATTAACACTTAAAGTATATCCAGCAAAGAGGAAAGCAAGGAAGAAGCAGTGCAGTGTATGAGAATGCAATCTATGCAGTACTGGGGAGACAGAGCAGGTAGGAAACAAAGTAGAGTTTCATTAATTCAGAGGTATTCACTTACAACTACAAAATGAGAATAAAGTCTGCTAGAAGCAAGCAAGACACTGCCTAATGTAGAAAATGAGAATCAAAGCATTAGAGTGGCATGATACAAGAGATCCCAAAGCTGATTTCTTAGAGTGTTCAGAGTTGACCATTATCAGCTTGTGTGTGTATATACATAAACTGTCATTGCTACTGAACATCCAACACTTGCAACGGCACCCTGCGCTGCACACTATTGAAAACTTTGAAGGAGAGAGACCTGGGGCGTTTTCAACAGCTCCATCCTGAGCTCCGGTCATCAGTGTCACAGCTGGCTGTTAGAGATCTCTGCTCAGAGCTGCCACTCCATTCTGGAGCAGAGCTCTCAGCTTCACCTCAGAGCCCTTTAGGAAATCAAGAGTAAGTAGCAGCATTTGTGCTGAAATTGCCAAGGTATTACATTGATTTCTTTCAATAATGGTGACATATTCATAATCTTATTTCATCACTCTCCTCAGAATCCTAAACGCTCCACTAATGAAGAAACAGCTGCATCTGCTTGTGCTCTGCTACTGTCAATGATGAAGAAAACAAAACTGGTCTCCTTAGGTATTGTTCACTGTTCTCATATTCAACTATTATATTCTCAGAGAATACAAAAAACTTTTCATCAATCAATTACTAAGAAATTCAGGAGTGATCTATAATTTCACAGACTGTGCTATATTGGAAGAGGATTCTTGTGATGTCTGCTCTAGTACCTCTCTCAGCCCTGTTTACAGCAAGCATCTGACAGGAGGGGAGCTGGCTGGGTGAGCAATGACTTTCCTCTGCACCAAAAATTCCTGTCCAGTTGGAAAGAGTTAGGGACTATTACATCCTTTTTTTTTTCCTTTTCCCCCACCCCATTTGCATTCCTCATAAAATGATAGCATTTTGCTGAAATCACTGAACATAACAAAGGCAAAGTCAGCCTGACAGCTCTGCCAAAGCAACAGCTGCAGGTACTGGATAGGAAACACCTCAGAACTTTCAAAATCAGCTTTGGAAGAACGTGGGTGTATGAAAGAGGGGAGATCCAGCTTCCCATGCCCAGCTTGTTCCCAGTCCTGGCATCACATCCTTCCCTGGGGGTAACATCTACCACTGCAGTTTTTCAGCTTGCACTGCCCTCTGGAACACATTCTCTGCAAAGGTGAACACAACACCAAGCTCCCTCTCTCTCTGCTTCCAAGAGAAAGTGAGGGAAATAATCCTGAAGTGCTGGATGCTGTGCTGTGCTGGCTCCAGCTCGAGGTTTCGAGCCCTGCTATGACAGAAGATGACTGTGTCAGTCTCAGCCAGACTCACCACATACAGAAATAACCTGAGCAGGAAGTGGAAACTACCCTGGTCTAGTCAATGGGTTTCTGCAAAAACTGTGATGTCAGAGCAGCAGCACACACATTTTGGGGGGGCTGGCTAGGGTTAGCAGTGTGTGACACCAGAGCTGTTTTACAGTCCAGACAGGCTTTCCCCAGTGCAATTAGGTGCCAGTGCTATCCTGACATCTGAGACTGCAGCTCTGCTCCTCTTCCACAAGTCTGAGCATCAAGGAGTGCCCAGGACTGGAAACAGGCTCACAGCCACTCCTGGGACAAAGAAAAGCTGTTGGTGTGGGGTTCTGGGAGTACCTTTTGCTTTCAAAGAAGGAAGAGCAGTGAAAGAAAGGCGGGTAAGAAGTAGAGGGATAAAGAAAGAATGAGAAAGAGAGGGGTCTCCAGACATCAAACTGCTTGCTGCTCTTTGAAGCCTTTGCAATGGGGTGAAGTTCTCTATGGACATGTCCTGGCCCTTTAGCAAGATCAGATTGCCTCAGGAGAAGATGTTTGTAAGGAAGAAGCTGGCTAGATACCCCTGCCTCTTGTCCCAAAAATAACAGCTTGACAGAAGATTTGAATCTAAGAGCAATTGTAGGTATCATTATATTTCTTTTTTACCTCTCCTAAAAGATTCAGGTGGCATCACACATCACTGGCCCCATATTTTCCATCCCATGTTCTGACATGCTGCCTGCATTAGCATTGGCATTGTCTTTCATACTTATAACATCTTTTACAGCAGAGCTTCCCATGGGGGAAAGAAATCTTTGAAGCTTCCCATTCAAATCTTCAAAGAAGGACCTTGAGGAGCACTCAGAGAGAGTGTGGGAAAGTCTGGAACAGGGATAATGCTATAAAGCTGACTTTCCCATTTGTCCATCCACCGTTGTACCACTGTTGTGCTCCCACCTCTTGCACTTCCATAAAACTCCCTGAGTACTGAAGAAAATGTATCCATTCTTCCATCTTATTGGGAATGTCTACCAGTTTCTTCACGAAGTTGTGACCAGAAATAACCCATAAACCTGTAATACAGATTGTAGCCTTAACCCTGGCAGCGAGGAGATTGGACTGGGGGTGCTGGGTGTCTCCATCTCCAGCAGCATGCACTTCTTGGGCATGTTTTTTCAAGCGAAATGCCTAACCTTTGCTAGCACACACCATTCTTGGAATTTTACAAGCCAAATGCCAAACCTTTGCTAGTGGTATGTAGCAAAAGTCCCTAGAAAATGCCAAGTTATGCTGCTAAAGAATGTGGTAAAATCTGGTCGATTTTAGTTGCAGAGCCACACTATTTGGAGAAATAAATCACTCAAGGCATAAAAGGAGATGCTTTTTCTTTCATTTCCTCTATGACATATTCCCCAACGCATGCCATTAAGTCACTACCTTTTACAGGAAATTCTGTGGTAAAACCAGAAAGATTCCATCAAAACCCACGAAACAAGATCGTGTGTGTGTCCTGTGGCTGCTCACTGCTGACCCTGACTGCGAGCAGTGAACTGCTCTCTGCATTTTGTATTGAATGGAAACTGCTGAGTTCTATTACGTTTATTACTTAGCTCAGGATTATCTGCAGTATGTGCTCCAGGAATCACACCTTGGGCCAGCCCAGACCAGGGTTGCTCATGTCTTGAGAACCATGGCATCCTCTCTGCAAGACCAAACCGAGGAGGCTGTCAGGCCACTCCTGGACAGGATTGACATCACCTCTGTAGCTGTTGCCAAGAGAATTTTCAATGGAGTCATGGATGAAAAGTTTGCTGATGGAAATACTAACTGGGGACGAATTATGACCATCTTTACGTTTGGAGGTCTTCTCACCAAGAAGCTTCAAGAGCATGGGGTTCAGCTGACTGCAGAGGAGAAGGAGGAGATCTCTTATTTCATCACAGAGTACATCATAAACAACACAGCCGAATGGATTGATGCGAATGGTGGCTGGGTGAGTTTCTCATTTTCCAGCGAAGTCTACATTAGGAGATTTCATTAATTATTGCTATAGGCACTGTCAAAACCATTTTATTCAGGGTTTCATTTGGTGGTTTAATATTTGGTGTCTGGAATGTCTCTTTAAGACTTACAGTGAGAGCTTTGCTTCTGCTTTAAACAGAACAGTGATAAAAGACAACTTTATTTTTAAAAGGCACTTGCCAATTTTGAATGACAGGATCATACCATAATTCAGGTTGAAAATGACCTTAGAAAATCATTTGGTCCAGCCTCCCACTCAAAGCAGGTTAAACCACAGACACCCTGAAATTTCCATTATTAAATCTAAAATTAAGTGGCATCCTAAGGTCAGCGCAGCAATTTTGCTTTCATAGAGAAGTTGGTCCAAAAATACTTAAGTTCAAGGTAAGGAAAGAATGCACAGGTGTGATCCTCACAAATGAAGTCAGCACTATTGCTGTGGATTTCAACAAAGCCATTATTTAACCCCCCAAATCAGTTTTACTTACAACAAATGTACCGGTAAGTACAACTGGCATTAATTCTTTTCTGTTTGGACTGAGATAACTTCCATCTATGAATGGTCAATGCTGAGAAAAATACTTGTTACTAAGTGGACTGTTTTGCCAAGCTGCTGAAATTCCCATTCTGCCAGTGAAAGGAAATATCCTTTTGCTCTGCAAGGTTTCATCACACCAGTACTTTTTTTTCTTTTCTTTTCTTTTTTTTCTTTTTTTTTTCTTTTCCAGTTGGGGGAATCTGAGAATCAGATTCCAGTGTCAGTTATTTCCTAGGTACTTTTTTTCCTTTACTTATATATAAATGTTACTTTCTCTTTCCACCCCCTCTCATCCCACTTCTCTCATATTTCCTACTACTTTTACTACCCCCCCTCGATTTATTTTCTAGTGTCTTGCTTTTCCTTTTCTTATCTTTTTTTTCCTTTCTGCTTTTTTTAATCCTTCTTTGTCTGTAGCAGCAAAAAAAGGTGATAGTGACCCTTGGCCCATTGCATTGGATTTATTATAAAGGCTTATCTCTACATCTCTTTCAAATAGAGCCAATTTTATTTCAGAGAAATATCAACTCCTGGCAACATTCTGTCATAATAGGTGGCTCATCACAGTAGAATAAGGAAGCTTAGAGGAAGATATTTCTGGGTGTATCACTACATCAGAAACATAGTATTTGTACTTTCCTGGAAGATGTGGGCTTAGATGATAGAGTTCATGTTTGTTTTCTATTTACACAGGGAGGGCATAGCCTTGACTTGGAGATAAAACAAACATTCAGCAAGGTGCAGCTATTTTAAGCTAATATTTTTAAAGAGCTATTCATCTTTTGGAGGTAGAGCTCTGAAAAGCTGTCCCTCACTGCACAGTGCTGCAATACTCTTAATCTGACTCTGAGAGTGGTGTGGTTTCCCTACCTGTTGTTTTTAAGCTGTCCCTAACTGTGTGTTCTTTTCCACAGGAAAATGGCTTCCTAACAAAGTTTGAAAGAAGATCACTACTGTCCTTCTCCAAAATTACAGCCCTGTTCATAGCTCTTGTTTCCTTGTTCAGAGAGTACTACTGAAGTAAAAGGATCTGCCATTCATGTGTAATCTAGATATTGCCACAAACTTCACTTCTCAGCCTTCCTCCAAGCAATATCAAGAGTATAATTTCCTTCCATAATTTGTTTTTAATTTATTTGTATTTATTTTGACTAAATACAATGTTTAACATGCTATCCTAATTACCAAATCTGAAGATGAGATCCTTCCAAAGGGGAATCTGCAAAACATCATGCAGCAATTCAAGTCCACCTTTCCAGGCAGGATTGCTTTGAGATAATTTTCCACATCCAGACAGCTCTTGGAATCTCTCTTGCATCTCCATGAAAGGACAGTGTTTTAGTGAAATACAATCCAATGGGTTAAGGAACAAGTTTTTATGTCATTTGTTTTGTAAATGAAATACTACTGTAATGCATTTTATTGCAACCTCTGTATGAGAAAAAGGGGGGGATTTTTGTGAAGAAAAAAGAAATGGGAACTCCAATATAGAAGTGGGTAGAAGTTACTGACACAGACTAAGCAATTTCTATGAGAAGAACTGTTTGTGGAAGATAGCAACTTAAAAATGTGCACTCACTTGCTGTTATAGCAATGGTATGGGTTTCTGTGCTGTAATTTTTTAATAGCTCTCATCTACAATGAATGTTCTTTCATATTTGTGTGATGTAGTCATCTGGCTGAACGTTTTTTAAACTAGATGTTTAAAAATAGGCAAGTAAAATATTTTTAAATGAGAAATTTGTGTATATACACTAATATTTTGAGAAAATACATTAAAATATCTATTTTAAAGCCTTAAGATTTGTCTCATTTTTTCCAGAAAAATTGGAGCATGGGAAAAGATCTGTCTGAGTAAGATAATCTTAAAAGAGTTATCAAAATGCTGCTGGAAAACCCAAGTAGTTTATGGATTTGACCTGAGGTCCATGGATGTCAAGACTTTCATTTTCTGTGGTACTTTTTAGGTACTATCTGGTAGCTTGCATAAGAAACAGCTATCTTGTGGCAAAATAAATGAACTGAATCAGCTCTGATGATAGTAATTAGTGTTTTGGGATAAATCATAAAACTCAGCAAATTCATAGAGCTTCCAGGCTTTTACAGTCTTGGGCAATTCATGTTTTTACTCAAATTCCATTTGCTTTCCAAGGCTAAACAGTAGTTGTTCAAGAATTCATTCTAGAAGGGTTTTCTTAAGCTGTAGTGATTTTCCTTTAGGGAACTAAGGCTGGGTCTAAACACCCCTCTTCTTTTTTTAAATGTGTTGGGAGGTGAACCAAACTGAGCCAGCAGCTGCCTGTGGCACACAACACCACTGTTCTCTGAGACAGATCCTCTAGAAAATCCAGCTTTGTGACACTGAGAGAACAAATCAGCCTCTTCTGGTAAAGGGCTCTCCATATTTCATCTCAACATAAGACTTTTGTTTGCAGTAAGAACAATTGTTTACTGGAACAACCTGCCCAGGGATGTGGTAGAGTTCCCCCTCCCTGGCAGTTTTCAGGATACAACTGAACAGGGCAGTAGATAGTTTCATCTACGCTCCCTTTTCCTAGGAAAGGTTGGACCACACATGCTTTCAGTGTCCCTTCCAGCCAGGATTGTTCTGTGATTCCATGGTCTAATTTGGTGGGTTTAACCACAGAACACAAACAGATGTTAATGTTTGTTAGAGCATGCATTCCTCCCTCTCCCTCCCCAGTGAAAACAAGAAATATTATTTAACATGCAGGCAGAATTTGCAGCAGGCAGAACTTTGTTGCTATTGAAGAAAAGATGGCAGCGTTCAAAGGGCAAGGGGCAGCTAAAGGAAAATGCCCGCCTCCAGAACACCTATGGCAGCACCCGTCAGAAATGACATTTTAAAACATGCTATGACATATGTCTTTATTAGTAGTCTAAGTCTTCATGGTAAGAAAAGTCATTCTTAGTCAGTTCCTTTTTGAGCACTACTGCAAGCCCCACACTATAGTGGCTAACACCAATCTATTAATACCACATCCACTTCCTTTTACACTGATCTAGTAACCTATTTTATACTCAGAAGTACAATTTTTTAGTTAAATATAAAGGATAACTGTGTCTTTTCAAAATGTAGGTGATACAATAATTTTAGAACTTGTTTTCATGGTAAGTGCAGTGTTTAAACAAAAGAAGCCTGGATGGATCATTAACGGTCCAGTGGGCTCCAGGTTAACTTCACTGGGACAAAACCTCCTTTTTTCAGTGCAGAGCAAGAAAAGCAGTGATGAGATGTAGCACCCCAATTGTAAGCACAGTAAAACACCTGAAAACAGCAGGGCTAAGTTTTATAAAATAGTGTCCATGTAAGTGTCAGGAAGTTATCCATCCATGACACTGAGTAGTGCCAGGTCCTGGGGCACCGCTGTTTAAGGGATCCTCGGATCTGTCAGGGGAGAACAACGTGCAGGTCAAAGAGCTGCACAGTGGGACAGCTGATGACTTCATCCAGGCACGCTGAGCAGCAGCAGCTAAACTGAGATGTCATCAAAAGCCACACAGCTTTATGAAAGCAGCTGTTCTCCTATAGAAATGTCTCTTTCTGTGCTTAAAATCACAGAATCAGTTAGACTGGACAAAACCTCTGGCATCATCGAGTCCAACCTTTGACTGGTCACCACCTTGTCAACTGGACCATGGCACTAAGTGCCACATCCAGGCATTTCTGAACACTTGCAGGGACGGTGACTCCACCACCTGCCCGCGCAGTTAAAGCCGTGCTGGACCCAGAGGCCTCCCTTGGGACGTGGCTGGCACATCGTCCCCGTGGGCACAGCTCCTGGGCTGGGCAGCGGTGACCACCTGAGCCCCGGGCACGGGGCCATCCTTCACACCATGCCCAGAGCGCACGGCCACCGCCAGATGCCACAGGGATATGAAACTGCTTGGCAGACGGGGCTGCAGCATCCCGCCGAAATGTACTTTCCCTTCCTGCAGAAAAATTAGAGGAGGGGAAATTCTTTGCGATCTGCGCCGGAGGGGGGAAAAAAAACCAAAAAACCCACAATCCTCAGCACGCTGGTGTTGGCAGGGGCCCTCCAGCGCGGTGGGGCCGGTGCCAGCCGGGCTCGGAGCGGCGAGCGGGCGGTCCCGGGCCGCCCCCGCGGCCCTGCCCGGCTCCGCCGCGGGCCCGCCCGGCGCACTGCCGCATGGAGCGGGCCGGGGACGGCGGCGCGATGGCGGCGGCGCTGAGGGCGGCCAAGCGGCAGCTGCGGGCGGAGCTGCGGCAGCGCCTGCGGGCGCTCGGCGCGGCCGAGAAGCAGCGCCAGTCCCGCCTGCTCGGGCGCAAGGTGGGTGCGGACACCCGGGCACGGCCAGGGCCGGGCCCGGCTCGCCGGGAAGCCCGGCCGGGACTTTCCAGGCCCCGCCGGTGATCGAAACCCTGACTCAGGGGCCCTTCCGCCGAGCGGGGGTGAGCTCCGCCTCGGAACCTTCCCTTGTCCCTTCCTCGGCAGCGCCGGGGAGCGGGGCCGGTGACGCCGGAATGACAGGAACTGCTGGTGGCACCGGCTAAAGCGGGGCTGCTGGGGACACTTCACCCTGGAGCGGTGGTCACACATCGGCCCTGGGTGCTGGGGACACTTCACCCTGGAGCGGTGGTCACACATCGGCCCTGGGTGCTGGGGACACTTCACCCTGGAGCGGTGGTCACACCTCAGCCCTGGGTGCTGGGGACACTTCACCCTGGAGCGGTGGTCACACATCGGCCCTGGGTGCTGGGGACACTTCACCCTGGAGCGGTGGTCACACCTCAGCCCTGGGTGCTGGGGACACTTCACCATGGAGCGGTGGTCACACATCGGCCCTGGGTGCTGGGGACACTTCCCCATGGAGCGGTGGTCACACATCGGCCCTGGGTGCTGGGGACACTTCCCCATGGAGCGGTGGTCACACATCAGCCCTGGGTGCTGGGGACACTTCCCCATGGAGCAGTGGTCACACCTCAGCCCTGGGTGCTGGGGACACTTCTCCATGGAGCGGTGGTCACACCTCAGCCCTGGCTGCTGGGGACACTTCACCCTGGAGCGGTGGTCACACATCGGCCCTGGGTGTTGGGGACACTTCCCCATGGAGCAGTGGTCACACCTCAGCCCTGGCTGCTGGGGACACTTCACCATGTAGCGGTGGTCACACCTCAGCCCTGGGTGCTGGGGACACTTCACCCTGGAGCGGTGGTCACACCTCAGCCCTGGGTGCTGGGGACACTTCACCCTGGAGCGGTGGTCACACATCGGCCCTGGGTGCTGGGGACACTTCACCCTGGAGCAGTGGTCACACATCGGCCCTGGGTGCTGGGGACACTTCACCCTGGAGCGGTGGTCACACATCGGCCCTGGGTGCTGGGGACACTTCACCCTGGAGCAGTGGTCACACATCGGCCCTGGGTGCTGGGGACGCTTCCCCATGGAGCGGTGGTCACACCTCAGCCCTGGGTGTTGGGGACACTTCCCCATGGAGCGGTGGTCACACATCGGCCCTGGGTGCTGGGGACGCTTCCCCATGGAGCGGTGGTCACACCTCAGCCCTGGCTGCTGGGGACACTTCCCCATGGAGCGGTGGTCACACATCGGCCCTGGGTGCTGGGGACACTTCTCCATGGAGCGGTGGTCACACATCGGCCCTGGGTGCTGGGGACACTTCACCCTGGAGCGGTGGTCACACATCGGCCCTGGGTGCTGGGGACACTTCTCCATGGAGCGGTGGTCACACCTCAGCCCTGGGTGCTGGGGACACTTCCCCATGGAGCGGTGGTCACACATCAGCCCTGGGTGCTGGGGACACTTCACCCTGGAGCGGTGGTCACACATCGGCCCTGGGTGCTGGGGACACTTCACCCTGGAGCGGTGGTCACACATCAGCCCTAGAGTGGCATGGTGGTCACTTCTCCCATGGGTGGTCACACTTCACCCGTGGATTTTCGGGACAATGGGGGTAGACTGCCACATGCCCCAGGAGTGGCTCCTTGAGGGTGGTGGCAGGTGTTTATCTCAGACATTTCACACCAGCCTGGCTCTGGCCATACATATAAAGCCCAGCCACTGGCCTCTTGTTTTACGTGCTGTCATCTCCCTTCTGTATCTTCCAGCAGTGTTTTTTCCACACAATTTTATTTCTAATATAATTTTTACACTCTAAAAGATATCAGGCAGGGTTTGCCTAACTGGTATCCTAGCACAGAGTGATATGGGTATGTACTTTTGAAATGTCCTGTTTGTGTTTGGATTACACAGTTTTTATATAGATGTATTTTATCATTTTAATAAACATAATAAAATTTTATTTTGCAGTCACTGCATGTAATGGAGCACAGTCCTCATTTTTTTTGCAGCACCAGCGGGTACTTCTAGATGATCTACATTTATATGGTTATTTTCCTGCCAGAGGCTCTCAAATCATTTTATAGACTTCATTTACTACTAATGTGTAGCCACTTCATGAGTGGGATGTGGCAGCACAGAAACTTTAAATTGTAGGAAGTTTTAACTGGAATTTACATAACCTTTTTTTTCCTTGGGAATGCTTTTTAAAAATATATCTATATGCAGTGTCCTACACTTATGATAATGCATTTTAGTAATCAAATATCCTAGACTTAAATCTCTTGAATTTTAGCAAATACTAGCATGCATGCCCTTCAGAAATTCAGAGTCCTCAGCCAACTTTTAAGCACCTAGCCCATGTAGTACTGAATTTTTAGGAGCCCTCAGCCTTTGTCTAACTGCTGCTGATAAACACAGCAACACAGCACTCGTTTCTTCTAGTGAGACCACTCTAAAAGATGCAGCCTTTGTTTTGCTTAAAAGAAGGCATCAGGAAATATGACATAAATTGATATTATCTTGCCATTTTCTTAATCTGACACAAATTGAAAATCTTGAGCTTGCTTGAGACAGAGTGGCTCTATGCAAGTGGCAGAAAGTAGATTTGGCTTCCTTGTGGGGGGTGGCTGATACAGCAGGCACAGAGAAATTTTGGAACAGGCTAAGAAAATATTTGGAATGATATAAGGCCAAAAATGTAGCTTTGTAACATACATCAATGCTTGTAGCTAATAAAAGTGAGCAGGTTATTTTTATAACACCTGAGTAATATTTTTAGTGGAAAAATCTCATTTCAAAATAATCTTTAAATTCAAAATGAAATAGCTTCACAGGCTGACCTAGCCACCAGTATTTAATTAGTTTCTGGATGATTATTCTTTTTTAATGCTTATGTTCATGATTAAAGTCATGCTATTTGCGTGCTCTGATTCTGAAAAATTTGCCATCAGCTGATGAACAAAGGACAGATAATATTTGTTAAGTGTAGAAATTTTTTCAGTTTTCTCAGAAATTGAGCATCAACACAATTCTGAGAACATCTGAATTTCTGTCTCCCTGCTGACATGTGGGTTCACATCTTAACCTCATTTTTGTTCCTATACAGCCTAATTAATGTGTTACTGGATACATCAGAGCAGATGGGACCTCTGTGGTGCCCACAGCACACAGCCCTTGTCTGAAAGTGGCTCAGTTTCTCAGTTTCTCTCTTCACCAAAGCCATGAGAGGTTTTGGCTCTGGAGGCCCTCAACATGAGCCACAGCTGTTTTCTCGAGTCTGCAGTTGGACTAAATAGTCTGCTTTTTGCAGCAAAAGCAACCATGGAAATTTTGTTGCTTAAGAGCTTAATCCTGTGGAAAAATCCATGTGTAGGGTTAGGCAGATAGAAAAGGAAATAAAATATGGTTTGGAATTGTTAAGATGTTTCTGTGGCCAAGCAACACATACACCATCATTTAGTCTGGAGCCTTTCTCTTTTTTTCCATTACAAAATTACATCTGTCTTCTGAGTATTTCACCTGGCTTTTTAACTGCTGTGATGGAAAGAAAATAGAAAATATAGTGGGAACCATATCTTGTCTCAGATGTGGACATTTGTGTTTCAAAACAAGGCCAGGGCAAAGGCTAAAGCTCATAAGAGTGAGTTACCCTGCAGTTGTAGAAATACTGAGCAGGGCATCTGGTGATCTCTGTTCTGTAGAGAGTTTCTCAATTGTTTGATATTTTAAAAAGATTTTGTCCAAGTGTGTAGAATAAATCACATTTAAATTAGTAGGGACACATTTATATTGTTTTGTCCAGATGTAAGTGACAAAATATAATGTGCTAGAGAATGAGAAGACAAGCTTTTTAAAGCCTCCTTTCAAATTTTAATGTGGAATTCAGTCTAGAATGGGCAGAGACAAGTGAGGTATGAGTCTGCTAACACTTTTTCACCTTATAAGCATTTTTTATTTTCCCTCCTATATTCAGCCTTTTATAAGCCCAGCACAGAGTTTCATGAAAAGCAAAAAATGGCAAGTCCATCTTTCCTTCAAGCTTTGAAAAATATGCAGTAATAAGATAGCCTCTTAGAAGCAGGTGATGTTTGAAGTCATGTATCTCATCCTGCTGGAGGGAAGACATTCAGGTTAACAAAAGAAAGAGGGGCCTGTTCTTGGAAGACTTTGTGCTCTGCAGTCATCTGCTCTGGTGCTGATTTTCCTTTGAGTTATTATCATTGAGGCGCTTCCTGTTCTGCCAGGCCCAGATGAGAGGTGCAGTCTGTAAAAAGGATGGAAGGAAAGGAATGCTAAACCCTCATGGCTTGCATAAGCTGTTAGTTCTGGCCTGCTGTATCCTTCTGCAGTGATGTTGGGCATTTGAGGATGTCTGCACTGTATGGTGCAGATCTTTAGGGGATTGGAAGATTGTCTGCAAAATTGTTTTTTGCTGGCCCAAACTTGTGTTGTAGTGTTTAGTTCACTAGGTGCAAAAATTTGCCTATTTTGATTTTGCTGATGGTAGAAATGTTGGAGTAGGCAACAAAGTCAGTTTATTCTGTTTACGATCCATCAAAATTTGTATCTCTATCCCTTTCAATGAATATTTTGCTCCAGTTTTGTATTAAATGAAAGTAAGTTGATCTTTCCAAAAACTTTTCATAAACCAGTTGTGTCAATTTCCCATGTAGGTGATTGACCATCCCAAGTACCAAGAATCCAAAAGAATTGCAATCTTCCTGAGCATGCCAGATGAAGTCCAGACAGAAGAAATCATTAAGGACATTTTTAAGCAAGGCAAGGAGTGTTTCATCCCCCGTTACAAACCTCAGAGCAATCACATGGACATGCTGAAGTTATCATCTGCTGAAGACATTTCTTCACTTGCTTTGACATCCTGGAATATTCTTCAGCCCAGTGATGATGACATTGCAAGAGAGGAAGCTCTTGCTGGTGGTGAGTATTTTCTTGCTGCATCATGGGATTGTTGAGCAGGAGTAGCCTGGAGGCCAGTAGGAAATACTTTGATAGCAAGAATGAAATTAAATGTTACACCTTGTTTTTATACATTGTAGAGAGATGCTCCTTTCTCTTGCCTGTTTTTCTCTACCCTGTGCCACCCCAATAACATGCCAACAGAGCAGGAACACAACTGCACTGATCCAGCTGAAAGAAAACTCAGCCCTCCACATAAATCATCTTTTTTGGTCAGATCCATGAACATCCTCAGCACAGTCTCAGCCAGCATCATGTGGAGGCTTGTAAAGCAAAGAGGGGCTTGCTGGGGGTAGCTTAAGCTGTCACTGAAAGTCACAGGGATTCACAGGTTTAGAATGTACCCTGAGAACTTTGGTTTATGCTGCCTGAAAGGTTGGGAGCTTCTCAGGTGATGTGAGAATTTTCTGAAATCTTTGATCCTGCAAATTGTGTTGCATGGATGAATCACAGTGCTGATACGGAGCCTGCCCTTGTAGAACAGCTCTCTGGACTGAGACCTTAGACTGAAAATAAAAGGAATTGCTTGGCCTGCAGTCTTTTCTAGCATCATTCTCTCACATTTTTATTTTGGCCTTATAATGCAGTCTCAGACATTGGATTCTTCATAGGGTTGAGAAGGTACAAGTTAAGATCAAACTTGTGTGTGTATGTTTTGATCCCCAAATAATCTCTACCTTAACCTAAAATTCTCCAACTCCTACTTGTAAACTAAGCTTGCTTTTTGTGTATTTGCGTTCATTATTTGCATTCTTTTTGTAAACACTTTAATGTCTTCTTGAAATATCTGCAGAAATGCTTAATCTTATAAATGGAAAACTCATATTGAACTCATGCTTTAAACCTCAGCCTGGGAAGATTTTCTCCAGGTTGAAATTCACCATGCAGACAGCTCCCACACCTCACACACTTGCCAGCTTTTTAGTGCTTGATAAAGGAGCATAGCATTTCTGTGACTCTGTTTGATTGAACTTGGGCTTGTATTTGCTTTGGGACGTCAATGTACTTTTCCAGAACGCTTCACCATGTTTGTTTCTCTTTTATTTTCGGTCATTACCTCTTTCCTAATTCAGAATCCTTTCTGTGTCTGCATTGTAGCTAGCAAGGGATTTCACTGCTTCATACAATCATCTTCTTTACATTTAATATTTAGCACTATTTGATGTTTTTCTAATGCTTGTCAAAAAATTGTGTATATTGGTGGGATTTAGGGACTTTTGAAGGTAACCTAAAAAATATCCAGTGTTCTGTTGACTGAGCTTAGTTCAGGCACTCTGGAGAAGCTTTTGTACTATTGGTGAACTGCTGAATTTAGCAAGTCTGTTGTAGAAGTCACAGAGTAAACACACAATTTGAGGTATGATGGGAGCAAGGACTTCCAGGTATAGAGTGCATTGAGATGTACCTGGGTGCCAGACAGTGAAATGGGGAGGGCAGGAACACACTTTGGTACCTGGCTAGTTCTGGAACTGCTGCTTCCTTCTCTGCACCAGGCTATGGGCAGAGAGCAATGCCAGAAAAGCTCCTGTGCTCTGCAGAGAGGTGCCAAGAGACCAGCTGTAAGAACTGATGTATGTTCATGTCAGACTTGTTCTGCCTAAAACTCAATATTAGTCTGTTTGCACTGTTTGTACAGTAATTTTGGAATAATGCCATTTGGATTGGGAGTCAAACCTCGGTCCTTTATCCTAGAACAGTTTTTGTAAATTAGAGAATTAGTTTAGTTTTTTTCCACTGTTGCAGCATCAGACACACACTACTAATTTGTCCCCACAGAAACACACACTTAATATCAGTATGTCTTTATATTCATTTTGCTATATTTTTGTCACCTATTATATTTTTTGAACTTTGGTACATTTGCAAGAATGCTAATTGCCTTGCTGCTACATCCATCCTCCATTGTTGGAATGATGCATGTATGGCACATTTATCTCAGAGATGTTATCAAATACTTTGGTGATCTGAGGCATTTACATTGTTATAAGGAGATAACATGGTGTTACATTAGTAATGTTCCCATGGCTGGCATAAATTACTATGTCATTTCCAAGAAATAGCCTGCAGGTACATAAATAAGCCATGTCATTTTTGAGTGTATTCATTTTGCATGACAAAAAGCTTAAATTCACACTGTCCTTAAGACTTCAGGCATAGCTACTGTTAAGAATAGCTCAAATATAAGACTAGGTATAGTTTTTGCATAGAGTTTCCCAGTCTTTGGTAGCACTCATGGGCAGTGCTGAATAGACACAAGCCCTCCTTTTGGAGATGATCCTTTTTTCTCTTGGACCAGGGTTGACCTCTTTTCATCTTGGCAGTAGTCACATCACACCATCTTGGCATAAACAAAGATCACTGCTTTTGTGGTATGTGAAAGTCTGTCATCTACCATGTGTGGGTGACTTATTGGCATGTGAAAATTTGCTTTTGTTAGACTATATGGACACAATAACAGAAAGAACAAAGATGGAAGTAGTTCAGATATTTTGGAGTAGGGGTGTGTGTAGGTGCATGACTTGGTTCGTTTCCAGCTGTATCTATTGAAAAGACTTAGGCAACTTCTGGGGCAAGCCAGTGGTACATTTTCCTAATAAGTACCAATTCCCATTTTTATCCTTGCCCATCAGCAGTATAAATGTGCACTGGTACTGGGTTTTGCCCAGGGTAATACTGCTGATGAAAGTCCAGGCAGGTTGCAGTATTTGTTTACAGAAGTGTAGAAACCTTGCACAACTTTGGAAGGATTAAATCAGATAAAATTGTACTCTGTGTTTGCTTTTTATCAGTACTCCTACAGAAATTTAAAGAACATTTTGCCAGCAGCTTCATTTTCAGTGTGGTTTAGGGAGGTGGTGTGATTCACCGAGCTGGACATGGGTTTCTTCATTTGTAATGTTATTTATTATTACCTAGACCCTCTCTGAGAACTATGAGGGAAAAAGCTGTTATTCCTCTGAAAAAGAGATTATTCTTACTGGGATATTAAAAAAAAAAAAAAAAGGCTAAGTTGAGTGTTTCCATATGGTAAAATTCTTGGAGGCTTCTTTGAAGGGAGGCATGTGGCCAGGGATCTCAGCTGGAAGACTTGGACCTGAGCAAATATGCTTAAGTTTTCATAACTTAACTACTGCCTGGTAGCTGAAGATGTGCAATAAATTATAAACAGCTTTTCTAACAATCACCTGCATGGTGGAGAGAAGAGGGTTTGGCCTAAATAGTTTTCTTGGCCAACAAATGAAGTGTTATTAGAAATGATGGCTCTAAACTTGCTTACTCTAATGGATTGGGATGTGCTTTTCTAAGAAATGCAAGAAATGGGATTATGTGTGCAGACTTAATTCAGCCTCTTAATCTCTGTCAATTCTGCCCTGGTGTCACAGTGCATTATTGCACAATCCTTGTCCCTCAGGTGTGAATTCCCTCAAAGATGTACCCAGGTGAAATGGTCTGGGCTCTTTCAAAGAGGCAGAAGATGAACTCTGCTTGTTGTTAATGATTGTTCTAATGAGTGTCTGCTCAGTGGTTTGTTTTCTCCCTGCCCAGGTTAGAGCTGCAGGCCTCTTTGCTGTGCATTATTCAAACCTTGGGATGGAGATGGAGATCTGCATTTCTGTATGGGCTCTTCATCACTGCACCATTCAGTGACTTAAAGATACTAAGTGGTATTTGCTGATGGAGAAGCAGCAGCAGAGGCTCAGGATCCTGTTGCAGTCTGAGTTGTGCAGAGGAGCTGCCCCCAGTCAATACAGACTCTTTTGCATGTTTTTCCAACATTAAGTTTTCTTCTGTCTTCCCTCCAAAACAATAATTTCCCAGATTTGTCTCAGCCTTGAACTAAACCTCTTTTTTAAGCTTTAATTTCTCTACCACTATAATGTCACTTTCCTTCCTTCTGCTCTTTGCTCGGCTTCTCTGAAACTCCCTCCTCAAGTGTCCTTCTCTGGCCTTTCTCACTGTATTCCCCACTTCCTCCTGCTCTCAGTCCCAGCCTGTCATTTCAGGGACAGCTGGGCCAGCATAAATAGCTTGTCCCTGCCAAAAGGGAGGAGATCATGTGTTTTGTCTTCTTTCACTTGTCTGCTTCCAGACATACAAGATTCTCCGTCCCAGTTTACTCATTTTCTTCCCCACTGTGCTGGCTTCCCTCTCTTTTGCCTTGCCTTAGAAAAATTTGTTTTATAGTACTTTCCCCACTAAATATTACAAAAGACATAGTTTTATGATTGTTTCTTTTGGGCAGTGCCTAATTAAATAAGCTGCTGCCTTTTCTCCTCCTCTTGGTCCCCACCTGTCCTCTCCTGTGCCAGCACAGATGTCCCTGCATCCACGTTGGGACCTATACTGGGAAACCAGTCTTGGTTAGGAGTAACCCAGCACCAGCAGAAGTCTCTTCTCAGACAGAACCACCGCACAAGTTTGGACTGATGCAATTGAAGGAAGCTGATGGTGAGGGGTTGTGAAAATGAGTGCCATGCCAAAAAAAGTCTCAGTGAAACTTCAGTCATCATTTCCTTCTATGTTTCAGTTCCCAGTCTTGCCCCAGACAGCAGGAATAGCAGCAGTCAGTGAAATGAAAGTCCTTTGGAGTCCTCAGAGCTGAGATGGGTCTGGCAGGAAAAGCTGAGCCTACAGCTCCATTGCTCCATCTGTGCACCAATACTGGCTTAAGCAGTTTTCCCTCCTTGTGGTTTCAGCCTATTCCTGCATCTCTCTGGTGAGCTGGATCAATCTGCTGCTCTGGGTGAAGATTATTTCCCTCCTTTTCCCTCTCCTGTTTTTGTTGGGATTTTGCCAGGATGGAGGGAATGTTTCCTGTGGCACAGGTTCCTAGAGAGAGTCGTGGGGCCACCCATGCAGGTGTGACTCCAGTAGTGATACTGGGAGGGGGCATCTTCAGAGAGCCCCAGAGCTCACCCTGACACAGCTCTCATAGGCCTGTGCCTATGGCAGCTTTTCACACATCTGCAGCATTGCATAAACCTGGCTCAAATGGGTTTGAACAGTGCTAAAGCCACATCATCACCAGTGACGGTGCTACAAGCAAGATTTCAAGTTCTTGCTACAAGTCATGGAGCAACCGAGCTTCTCTCCTTTTTCTTTTCTTTTTTTTCCTTTTTCTTTTTTTTTTTTTTTTTTTTTTTTACTAGCCCTGATCATGGAAACCAGTGGACCATTTTGCTGGAATAGAACAAACATAACCCCCTGCCTGTCACCCCACCCCCATCTCAGTTTGGCATAAGTACCCAAGCTGAAAAATGTCAGCATTTGACAATATAGCATCTTATATGTAATGAGGAATGCTGAATTATCTGCTACTACTCAACTACAGCATAATGCATTTTTGCTTTAAGAAATGAATGTATTAAGAACTTGAGTTGTATTTTGTAATTTAGTTTGGAGACTTCTGGCATTTTCAGCAGCGAAAACTTTGGTGGCCTACTGATCACAGCATTTGTGTTGTAACTTCAAGATAATTAGTGAAATATTAACTAGATAAGCATGTTTTCAATGACAGTAAAAAATTCATTAATAATAAAAAGAAAATATCCGAATTTGAAATAAAATAAGGAAGTACTAACATATGTCTAGCAGCAACTTCTTTTCAGCCTTGTTTTCGTATAACCTTTTGAATGTTGGCTTTTAAGGTTAAGGTAGTTTTATCTTTCTGCCCTTTTAACTTCCAGAACACTGTGAGACTTGCTGTAGCATAAATTACAACAACCTGCTGGTAGCAGAAACAGACAGGGACAGCTTACCCGTGTGGTGGCATTTAGTTTATAAGGGTTTATGCCAGGGAACATGATTCTCTAGCAAGGAAACTGCTGCCTACCTCTAGGCTACAGTTCCAAACCTCGAGTAGTTTGAAATTATTCCTGAGTGACCATTAACCCTATTTGAAACTTTGCCATTGGGATTTGCCCTGCAGAAGCATTTTTGTCTGCAGAAACTCTTTTTCACCTGTCTTTAAATTCCTGCTATTTATTCATGCATTCAAAGATTCTGCATTTGCTGCCAGGACTGATGGCCTTGTGATGCCATCAGTATTCTTAGTTATTCCAAATTTTAGCAGAGTTCTTGAGAAGTGTGACTGAATTGATGGCAGCACAGTCTTAAGCGGAATAGGTTTGACTTAAAACTGCAAAATAAAATGGGATTTAAAAAAGGATAATGGGTTCCTCCCCCATCCCCCCAAAAAACATGCACCAGAAGTGAGAGGATTTTGAAAGATGAGGTACATTAGAGTTTAGAAATAAAAAATACTTGTGAATAGAAAATGCTGTGGCTTGAAGCATAGGGAAGGTCTATTATCCTACTTCAGCTGTCCATGAAGGCATAATGGAACCATACAAAATGATGCTAATCATTCTGAAAAAAGATATGTAGTAAACAATGCTCAAAGGTAACTGGGAATATTTAAATGAGCTATATGCAGATAGGAATGTATCAATAATAAATGAAATATGGGTACATGAAAAGCAGAGATGTTAAATGTTTCTGCTTAGGGAAAAAAAAAACCCCAAAAAAATACTCTAAACAAGATTGTAAAGTGATTGAAGGTACTATTAGATTTTCTTTTCCTCTGGGAGACTTGATTAAAACTTGCAGTACAAAATATGTCAAGGGACAGATTATAATTTAAAATCTTTTTACACTGGTCATAAAAAGAAAACCTGTGAGCATGGCACAATACAAAATTGAAAATCGAGGCTTAGCTGCTAATGTAATTTATTTTTTAATGAAATGATTTAAAGTTTGGAATGAACTTCTGTTTGGAGACAATGATCCATAGTATTTTTGATATGCAAAAGAAGAACAAAATTCAGTGCAAATGAGGCATTAACATTCTGGTCATGAATCCTGCTGTGGAGAGAGGATCCTTCCCCTCGCAGTGCAGGATCTGGACATGCAATACTGCATCACATGTATGACAAGAGTCAGGAAATCTCACAACTTGGAGCTGTGCCACAATAACCGAAGGATCTTCCTACCTTTGCAGCTGCAGTCCCCAGATGATCACCTTACAAACAGGTTCTGGTTTCTCTTTCCAGCAGGCATTTGGAGCATTCCTCTAAGCATCTGATTTTATTTGTATTAAGCCCTTGGCTCTGCTGCCTTCTGACAGCTGTGAGTTGTACTGGTTAGTTAGTTGTAATGTGAAATATTATGTTCCTTATTACGTTAATATTATATTATGCTCCTGCAACATGTGAAATATTATGTTCCTTGTATTCATTTTAAATTTGTTGCTTTCAGTTCAAGGGATATTTCATTTTTCTATGATGAGAAGTAAATAAGGATGTTTGAGTCACATTCTTTTTATTATTCATTGTTTAGTTACACCTGTACTGTGAATACTATTGCATTCTTTTCTATCAAACTTTGACTGTTTTATTTTTCTTGTAGTGAAGCTTTTCTGTAGGAGTTCCAGCTATTGCTCTTTCAACATTTACAATCTCTCTGATGTTATTCTGGAAAAAAGATGCCTGAGAGAAAATTTTATGCCCAGGTAAAGAAATACTGTAAAATGCATATACTGGCACTGGAGATGTTAATTTTTTCTGTATATACCATAGCACTGCTTCTCAGATCAGCTCACTGGGCAGATCTCTTACTGGTCTCCACACCAGTATTCCACAATGACACATCATTACAAAAGGCCCTGTTCCACTAGTAAAGATTTATAAAATAATTTTGTATTATTCCATCTAACTTGTTCCTTAGCAGGTAGACCTAGGAAAATGCTTTCTTGGAAAGAAAAAAATTCAGGTGATAGCAAGTTTTCCTCAGGGTTTTTCTGCATGCCACCCTTCAGCTGAAAGATGTGTGACTCCATCCTGGCTCTGGGGTTACTCTCCCCTGGAGCTGGTCTCAGCCCTTCCCTTGAGGTCTGCACCAGCTTCCAGAACTCTCTGAAACAGCTCAATAATCAACACTTAATTTGCTAAGTGAAGGCAAACACTTTTACCTGAGTTTCTCCCAGTGCTTCTGTTCAGAAACAGGTATGACACAATGCAGAGACTTTTTTTTCAGGTTTTTAAAAAAATGCTCTGAAATGCAAAATGTCATGTGTTTATATGGTGTTGCTTTGTAATGCCCTTTGGTGTCCTTATGTCCTGGATCTCCCTTGTGCAGACTAAACCATGGGCACCACATGGTTTAATTTAATACCACCCATGCCAGGGTGTCCTGCAGTGAACCTGAAAGGCTGAGAGCTCTGGAACACTACAGCTTTTTGCTTCCATAAAGATCATTAAGGTTTAAAAGACTGTTTTTCCTTGTAATCATCTTAAGTGTCATATCCACATTTGCGTTCTTGCAGAAAACTCATCAAAACAACTGAAAAGATTACTTCTCCTGTAATCAATTAAAGTTTGAAGAGATGTGAAAGCAGCATGGGCAGGGGCCTTCAAGTCCCTGCAAGTGACTCTCAAGGGTTTTTTTTCAAAGGGCTAATTTTGCTCCAGTGAGTATGAACAGTAACATTGTCATTTTTTTTTCATACAGTTTCCTAGAGACAGGAGTCTTTGAAAAGTAGATAAGAGGTGAAATTCATTTCTGGAGTGTGGCAGGAGTCTGTTCAACTCACGCAGGGGAAATGCCAATGTGCAAGTATCTCTGGCTGCAGTAATTATCCAAACAGACATTTTTGTCTCCCTTTATTTTCACGTTTTGGAAGGGAAGACCAGTGCTAAGCTCATCTCTGTGCACACCCTCTGGGGAACAGGAGAGGAAGCTTTTCCCTGCTGCCCACCTGTGTGGGGAATGTGGGTTGAAGATGTGGTTTGGTGAGAAGCTGAGCCCTCCTTGCAGCTGCCTGGTGCCAGCGGGGACAGTCCTGCTGCCTCTTCCTTGGGCCCAGCTCTGTGCTCCCCTCACCCCCTCATCCCAGGTAGCATCTCTGATACTTTCTGCTGAGCAGATTCTGCTCATGAATCTGGCAGAAATTTGTGACTTTTTTTCCCTTTCTTTTTCCTAGGATTGGTGTACTGCCAGCTTAGTGGGCTATTAAATCAGGTCAGCACTTTTCCAGCTACAAAAGATTTGTTTTTCTGGCACAGTTAATCCCTGCTGGTTTTGCTGAGATTCAAAACATGCAGTTACTCCCCTGGATGGTGGGAAACTCCTTGGACTGGCCCAGAGCCGGAGACTCTGGAGCTGGAGAGCTTCAAGGAGCTGGAGACTCATGCTGCTGTTTCATGGTGTAAGGATAGCTCTGGATCTTCATGTTTGCTGTCATGCTGAACTCAGTCCCTGCTTGGGCTGGCTGTTGTGCATGTGAGATCGGAATGAGTTTTTGGGATGTAGATGAGGGCAGATTCCTGTCCAGGACTGACATGAAGCCTTTTGCCGGCAGGTGTCAGCATTCCATTCATTTGCCATGGAGCATGGGTGTCATTTCAGCTGCTTTCCTATAATTAAAATCTCATCCAGGCATTGCTCTCTCACACACAGGAGAGCAAATGCTCCAGCCTAATTTCCCATAAAAATTGGGAATTGAAGTGAGGGAGGGATAGGATTCCAGGGAGAACCGGATTTTTTAAACTGTGCAAGCTTAAAAAGATAAAAGAAAATCTTGTGATAGAAGAAGCAGGATTTCTCAGCTGTTGTGGTGTTAACACATTTGACAGCAACTGTGAGGGTGCCATCACCTCCCAGCCAGCTGACTGTGCATGTACAATAAACCCTGCCTGTAAGCAGCCTGATATTCCCATCAAGTGGTGTCACTCCTTACAGGAGCCAGGTTTTCCACTGACTTGGAAGTTGTTGTCTCACCTTTTTAAATTTCATGAGTAATTCTGTGTATTTTATGATAGGCTATCTGCTGAGTGAGTCAAAGGGTATCGGAAATATTGATAGTTGATGCATAAAGTATTGAAAAAACCCCAGATGATTCACCTCTGTCTTATTTTGACTTAAAAATACCCAGAGAGAAGTATGCAAAAGAGGACCAAGAGTGAAGACATGCACGTGTACCCAGTGGGAGTATTCAAATGAATGCTCAGGCAAACACCATGGAAGTATAGCTGATAAAGAAATTCCCATAAAAACACATAAAGATACACAAGGATCCTTGTATTTTAGGCTGAAGCAGTATTCCCACATAAACAGTTCAAGCATCAATGCCTTGTGAGTTTCTCTAAAGGAGCAAATTTGCAGTCAGCATTTGCTGATTTAACAAGATACTTTGATGTGTTGTAAAGTGGCTCTAATGCCATTTCTCCTCTCTTTGGAATTGCTCCTTGGTACATCTGGTTTCAGAGTATTTTGGTGGTTTAAAATCACAGGAGAATCCAGGTGCAAGCCTTGGAACCAAACATTTTTGATTGCCCATGTTTTCCCAGTCAGACTGTGCTCACATATATGAATATC
Organism: Anomalospiza imberbis; assembly: GCF_031753505.1. Classification (NCBI taxonomy): domain Eukaryota; kingdom Metazoa; phylum Chordata; class Aves; order Passeriformes; family Viduidae; genus Anomalospiza; species Anomalospiza imberbis. The sequence goes on along the minus strand of NC_089693.1, from coordinate 8,219,869 downwards.
AGAAACAGATGAAGTCATTTTTCACAGACTGATGACTGGGAAGTCCTAAGCTATTTTTTCCTTTACCCTGAATTTGCAAAGCCAGACATTTTGTGGTTGGCATTGAGTGATCATGTTTTATTTACAGGGCTTACACAGGTTTGATGAATAATAGTGGAAAAGAAAAATACTTCTCAAATTTTCTTTTAGGTGGAACTCTGAAAATGAGACTCTAGTCCCCATCTTACTGTAAGTTAAACCTCAGGGGAAATGAGTGTGATGGTTATAGCCTCACACAGCATTTCCACATTGTGAAAACAGCCAGAAACACAAGTCTTAGCCTTGTACAGTAGCTTCTCTGGTGAAACATGAAAAGGACATTTATCTGTGGAGCAGGAAAAGTTTGTTTGAGCAGGGCTGACAAACTACAGCTGATGTTGTGCAGTCCACTTAGCATGTCAGATGCATTGGCACTAAACCGGCAAGATTTTGGTTTAATTCAAAATCAGAGGTATTTACTTGAGCACTGCTCAGTAGCAGAGGAGCTGATCAAGCAGCTTTATTATTTGTTTTTGAGGTTTAATAACGGGCAAGTGGCTGCCACTCAGTTGTTTTAAACCTTTATGACTGATGGCTATCATGTTACTTCTCTGGGAGGCAGATAAATATTTTATTATGCTGTAGTTCAGCAGGGCAAGTGTGAACTGTGAAGACCAATGTTTCATGCTGACACAAAGCACTGACATGGATGAGTAGACAGATAAACGCTGAGTTGCTCAGTGCTTGTTGTAGATTCTGCTGATGGTTCTATTTTCTGCAAAATATTTTACTGAAGTAATAACAGAAGCTGTCTGTCATGCCAGCAGTGGGGGCGCCGGGATTGCAGGGGAGAGAGTCTGCTTGGCATCTGTATGGCTGTACAAGGTGGGGTATGGGTGTGCAAAATGTTCTTTGGAAGACAAAAGGAGACAGAACCTTCCTAGTGCCTGCGATTCGCATACACAAGAATGAAAATAAAGCAATTACCCCTGGTGCTAAGAGCATTTCTCCCTGGAGGAGCTGAGGTTTTGAGGACTTAATGGTGTGTCCCATAACAGGAGACTGTGGATGGAGCCTGTGAGATTTGGATGTGGTACTTTGACTTTTGATTGCTGTACTGTGAATCTCCTCTGGCTTCTTCTGAAGCAACATCCTGAGCATGGTGGCTGTGATGCCAAGGCTGTGTGTTCAATCCCTTTATGGGCTGCTCACTTAAGAGTTGGACTCAATAATCCTTGTGGGTCCCTTCCAACTCAGAGTTCTCTGTGATTCTGTGACAACAAGTGTTTGTGAATAGGTAGAAAACAGTATGTCCTGCTGAAGTGATGTGGTAGTGCACAATTAAAGGTGTTCTTACAGGGGAAACACCTGGAGGAAAAGCTACTAACTGCAGTTTAAAATGAGCTGGTTTTTTACTCTAATATGAAACACAACTTTTAGTCCTGTTAGGTATCTGTCTGGGATCTTAAGGAGGCTGCTCAAAAGTGAGAACTCGGGGAGAGCTTTTTATGAACAACCAACATGACATATCTACAAGAGAAAAGATTTCATTCTTCTCAAATTCGTGTCAGTAATACAGGATAGTTTTCATGTAGTTCCCAATGTGGGTGCAGAGAGCAGTCAATGGGGCAATGTCAATTTAGAGAAACTGAGGATGTGGTCCTTTATGTTGTAACTTGAGTTTCCAAGAATTCACACTGAGCTTCTGACAATGTATCATGTAAGCAAATAAGAATTATCAATTTAAAGTTTCCTTTCTTTTTAAGGGATTGTATTTGTATTTTAGCAGACTGGCTTGGGTCAAGGCAAGCAATGTTGCTGTTTGTGTCTGCAATCCTCTGAGTTACTGGATGTGCACCTCACCGAGTTTGGATGAATGCCTTTTTTGCAAATGTTTATGAGTTGCAGCAAAGGATAATGTTTTTGTCTCCTTAGGCATATAACGGTGTCTGTCTTCTCCAGGGGTTTGTGGGGGAAAGAGCATGTTTCCTCTGGAAGCAATCCCAGCCTTTTGGGAACCATGCACCTTGGCAGGGTCTGGATCAGGTCTGTAGTGAACAGATCTGGCATTTCCTTTTTTGATCTTACACCAAGAGATGTGTAAGAGCAGAGATACTGTGCTCAAAACCCAGGGCGGGTTTTTTCCAAAGGGCAGAAAACTTTTTATCTGAAAGAAACAGTAAGTGTTGGTAACCTCAGGAGCCATGCTGGGGCACCCAGGATGTTCTAGGAGAAACCATAAAAGGGAAGGGATTTGTTTTGCTGCAGCGTAAATGAAATACTTCTGTGGAGTTGTTTTTTCCCTAGATCTGATGATTAACTCGGACCACAGTGTTAGGTGCTGTGTAAATACAGAACAGGATGGTGATCTGTGCCCTACAGAGCATGTGTTGAAAGCATACACCTACCCAAAAGGCCTAACTGTGCTAATGCTGACAGTAATTAAACTTGCAGTGATGACTCTGTCATTAATTAGAAATTTCTAAGTTATTCCAATTCATTGGCTCACACCCTGCATGTCACCAAGACTGATACTTAGATATTAGGATCAAGTGATGGCGTTATTTTTTTCCTCTTTGCCAGGGTAGCAGATTTGGGGCAGCAGATGGTTACTGCATTCTTTTTGTTCTGTAAAGTAAGGTTTTCCTGAAACAGGGTTTGCCTTTTAATCCATTGTGGTCTTTGCTAGGTCAGAAAAAAACCAAAGTAAGTTTTCATTCCTTGTAATCAACAGCTTTCAATTACTCATGAGCTCAGCAGAGGTTTTGCACAGATCTGACATTATTTATGGTGTGCACAGCAACATGAACACTCTCTCCTTTAAACAGAAAGCTGTTCTTGGCCTGGTTCTTCTGCTCCTGCACCTTATGAAATCATTTACATCTGAGCAAAGCACGAGAGAGGTGCGTGTGGAGCAAAACCAACCACTGGAAAACTCATTCTTGCCTGAGGTACCAGATTGTGAAGATCCAGCCATCCTTGTGGTGATGGAGTAAACAATGTACAAACTTCTGTGCTTCAGGGGGAGCTCAAACTGCACAGCTGCTGCCGTGAGGAGCAGCAGCAGTGACACGGAGCTGATCGCTGTTGACCTCTTGTAGGCTCAGACAGCATCTGTGCTGTGAGCATGGCTCGTGTGAACACATTGCTGTTCTTCACAGGCACACAGGAGTTGCTGCAGCTCAGCCTCTGCCCCATCCTCTGTCCGTGCTTTTGAGGAGAGGATCAAAAGAGTCCTAGCTCCCACTTTGATGGGTCCCAGGTGTTTTGCTGTGCCCACAAAGCAAGTGGCAGCAAGGGATGAGAAGTTGGGATGACAGAGTATTTCAGTTTCAGCTTCCATTAGGACTGTCAAGCTGTGCAGGGGGAGATGAATGACCCCACACAGCGGGTGACAACAGGCTGGTGGAGCCCCTTCGAACCTGGGAGGAGAGAGCCATGCTGGCTGCTCCTTCTGAGGGCAGAACAAGTCCCCAGCAGTCGTTACATGACCTGTATCTGTGCAGTTTGATGGACCCTTCTATAATTAACCATTGTCAAGAACACTTCTGAAAATGCCGGCTAGCATTTCAAATAGGAACATCGGATTAAGGAGAAGCGAGGTAATGAGGTGCAAGGAGAAAATCCTTCCCTGGGGAACAAATCAAACCTGATACCATCATGAAAGGTAATGAGAAATGCACTGCCAAACTGAGGTTCACTGTGGCTGCCTAGAGGAAATGAAACCGTGTACTCTTATTTAAAACACTCGGAGGGGATGCTAACGCTTTGGTCTGCTGGCTGTGTCAGGGCATGTGCAGCTTGCACACCTGCCTCTTGAATGTAGTTTTGCCACACATTTCTTGAGTCCTTGGGCCAGTCATTTCACTTCTCTGTAACATAAGGTATGTCCACATCATTGTAAAGGTGTCAGTGCAAACAGAGTGTGCCTGTACACCCACAGGACAGGTTCAGAAGCTGTGACTGCATCTACACTGCCAAACAACACAGGGCTAAGTGGCATAGATAAGTCCTGTCCACACTACACAGAACTTGGCCTCTCTTCTTTTGTCTGGAGGAGTCAGACCTGTACCCTTCTGTCTTTACTGCACATGGCAGTCTTGTCCCCTGGAGCAGTCATGGGTGTCACCTGGTCTGGCAGTGCCAGACACTGTGCTGACAATTAAGGTATTGACCACCTGTGATCCTGTAAATCAATTTGTTTTCTGGCTGTGTGCATTTAGCAGTATAAATGAAGGCTGTGTGGCCGTGTCAGCATGGCTGTGTGCCCACACTGATAGATAAGTCAGGGTTATTATTTCACGCATGGTGCGACACAATTGGAGGAGCTGTAGCCACAAGAGCTTATGCCATAGATACACTGAGTATTAGGTGACTGTCATCATAATTACTAACCTTACTGGTATACCCAGTAGCTTAGAGTGTACAAGAACCATGGATATTCTCTACAGGGAAGCTGGAGCAACATGCTGTTGCTTGAGACAGTGTTTTCAGCCTTCAGCAATTTGCAGACCACATGCAAGTTTTCCAGGAGAAGCACAGCTCACCTGTAACAAAACTGTCTTGACTGTGGATGCGCTTTCCTGGGCTCCTGGCATATGGTCACAGGACCCTTGGGACTCCAAGAACCACCAGTTAATGTCTACAGACACGTGGGAGACAGTGGATACTGCAAGGAGATGGGCAGATGTCAAACGTGAGACTTCCCTTAACATGTTTGATGAGGCACTAAAACACCTGATGTGGTGTTTGATTTTCAAGTACCTGCTCTGTCTTTTCAGGGACAAGGATGCCATTCCACACAGTGGGCTGTAAGAGCAAGAGCTGTAGGATGTGAGGACAGAGCAAGCCACACTCCTGAGTGGCAGACAGTAGTCCTGCAGGGCTGGGAGAGCGGGAGAGCATGAGGACCCTATGCCACAAGGGGCATGTTCTTATCCTCAGTTGCCATCCTGTTGATGTACCCTCAGTGCTGATAATAATCTTAAGTGTCTGCAATCTTGGTCTCATCTGTGTGTCACCTCTCTTCCTGTGACAGCTCTTCCCCCACACTGCCACAGAACCACAATAGGTTTTGTTGTTCCCCAAGTTACATGTCAGGGAAACATTTACTCCATGCAGCTTTCTGCCATCCATTCTAGATCCTGATATAGGATTTGGGACTAATGCTGCTTGAGCTGCCCTTGGGCTTCATGCAGGGTTAGTTGTGTCATTTTTTCTTTCAGAAGTCTTGAAAGACATTTTACTTAAATCTTGTGCAGTGTGAGTTGCATGGATATCAGAGAACATGTTGTGAGTCAGAGCAAGGCAAATCAGTATTGCTGTGCTCCACAGAAGAAAAATACAAGAGTAACTATTACAGTATTTACAGCATAATTCTTCATATTGAGATTTGCATAAGCTTGTTTGAGTTCTTCAGCATGAAACCCCCATCATTATAGACAGCCAACTTGTTAAAAGAGTCCCTATTTCTTCAGAGAACCCAGAGGAAAACAGTGCTTTAATACATCTAAATTCACTTGAGGTGCCTGATGCTATCAATTAAACTCCACAGAAAATATATTTCTTCCCTTCACTGTTTTTGCCATTTCCCTTTTTCCTTAGTGTTTCCCCTGACTTGTCTTCTTCATGTCTCAAACACAAATGTAAGGAGAAATGGCACCTTTTTGCTCTGCAGATTTGCCCCCTGTCTGCATTCTTCCTGCCAGCAGCAGACTGCAAATGTTTCCTGCTTTTTGTCTTGAGAGGCACCTGGAGTGAAAACGGCTGAAGCAGACTGTGAGGCAGAGTGTGTTCAGTTCTGTGCATCATGACTGATTGGGAATTACTGGTTTCTGGGCCACCTGAATACTTACACAAGGCTGATGTGAGGCAGGTTGTGGAGAAGATGAGTAGGAATAACCTGGGGAGGATTTGACCTGCAGAATCTATTCCTGACCTTGCTAACAGGGGGGCTGGTTTCTAGGTCCTAGTCCATAGGCTTGGCAGCTGACAAGAGCAAACTGAGGGGATTTGATGTGGTATGTCCAAAATGATGTACATGGTGGTACCATGAAATGGCATTTCTTTTCAGGGAGACCATAATTCTGCCTTTGGGCCTCTTTTTCTCTTTGTTTGCCATTTGCTATTTCACTCATTCCACTGTCCTGTGAGTCAAAAGTTGACTGCAGTGTGGTAAAACACCCTGACTTCTTTTTAGTCCAACCAGTATTATTCTGTGGTCTGTCCTTTGGCTGATTCTCTCCCCTTACTCCCCTGACCTCCACAGAAAAGCTGTGCTTCTTGACTGTACAATGCTGGATTTGCAAGATTGATGTTCTCTAAGCATTTTGCACTGTGTTGACTTGCATATTTTATATCAATGTTCTAATTAAGACATCAGATCATGATGGACGAGTGTTCATGTCAGTGACTCTTCTCTGAACAATGAAGAGTTGAAAGAAATCTCCAGGAGCCTGGGAAATGTGTGCAAATGAGTTGGTTTTATGTGAACTGTTAACATGCTCTTCCAGGCAAAGTTTGGAGTTAATATGTGATCTCAGATGGGATTCCCTCTAAACTGAAAAACTTTTGCTCTGGCTTTTCCAGCACATGCTCCCACACATCTCCTTCAGTGGTGGGCATCATCCCTCAGATGTACTAAAAGCAGCTCAGCCCAAAATGGCAGGAAGGATTAGGTGTGGACATGGAAAAAGCAGAAAAATACCTGGCCAGGTCCAAGCCCTGGTGAAGGAGCAGAGTCTGGCAGAAAAGCTGCTCAAGGCTAATCACTGTTCCTGTAAGAAGGCAGAAGCAGTGGACTGAGACTCTGTATTTTCTTTCTTTCTAGGCTCGTGTCAGCTGTCTTTTAGTCTGTGCTGCCCTTCTCTCCTTAAGTGTCTGTCTGCTACAGCAGCAAGTAATAAAAGACTTTCTTTGCTTTGTGAAAGGAGTAAGTGGGATGTTCCTGGGTTCAGGAGTCAGCACCAGGCCAGTCCAGCTCATTTGTTTGGAGGATGTCTGTGCAAGACTTCTCACACTGAATGTGCCAGCCTTGCAGAAGTGACAGGGATGTGCAGCAGACTCCGTGCCTGGTGGTCACTCCTTGTGGCAGACAGTTCCAGTGATGTGAATCAGCTCCTGAAATAAGTGTGCAGACAAATGTAAATGGAGCTGGCTCCCTGGCATGGTGTCGATTCACATCCCCTGACAGGGCATGGGCAAAGCTAGAGCTCTTGCCTTTTTATCTGGATCTGGTTGGAGGGATCTTCTGTTGGAATTTCACCAGCCAGTCCAGGCCATTAGCAGCTTATGCATCTTCTTCCAGCTTTTTGAGTTCCAATCAAGTGCAATCTGACAAGAATCCTGGAAGGAGGGATATTTAGGGCAGGCAAGCAGAATGTCTGTGTGTGCTGCTGAAACAACAGAGCAAATTGCTGGAGGCCGAGAAAGAAAATCCTTTGGGACAAAAGGAACCTGACATCATGAAGGGACAAGCCTTCAAATCTTCATCTTGATATAAGAGGGCAAATTACCACTTTCAGAATATATTGTATTCAAGGATTTTTGGGTTTGGAAGGTCAAGAGAAGGTTCACGTCATCTTACAGTGGTGTCAAGATGTCTCCTCTCTCTCTCTTACATGTCTTCTTTTCATTCTTTTTTTCTTTTTCTATTTTTGTGTCTGATGTGTAAGTTCATTTGATTTTCTGATTCCTCCTGCATTTAATTTCCCTGAGTTCAGTCTCTGTCTGATTTAGAGTCATAATAATTTGTATTTGGAACTGTGAGGTTAAAATGATTAAATGCATTTGTTAAAATGCAGGGTTTTTCCCCATACAGTTTTTCAAGATCTAATTATTTTTCAGCTGAACTAGTATGCAATTGATAGATGAAAATGTAAATTTACAGGTTTAGTATTCAAAGTATTTTTCATCTGATCAAAGAAAGGGAATCATTTTACAAAACACAAAGCTTGCATTCTTGCAAATATCTGAAGTTTTGTGGTTGCAGTCAAGCCATCAGGAAATCCACAGGGCATCCACTAATGCTTATTTCATTTTTCTGCAGGAGGTCTTGACCTTATCTTCATGCCAGGCCTTGGGTTTGACAAAAAAGGCAACAGATTGGGAAGAGGGAAGGGATATTATGATACCTATCTTGAAAGATGTATGAAACATCCCCGTGGAAAGCCTTACACGATTGCTTTGGCTTTTAGAGAACAGATGTGTGAATCAGTGCCTGTGACAGAAAATGATGTTCCAGTAGATGAAATCCTTTATGAAGACTGCTGAAAGTGTTTTGATACCAACCTACCTGCAGATCATGCAACCAAAAAAGGTGTCACATCCATCAATCATGGTTTTTTCTAATTGTCATGTATGACTTTGGGACCAATAAAATACACTATTTGTATTTGGAGAAAAAAGCCTCCAAAAACAGTGTAACTGTGGTAATAGTAGTGAGGATTATGTTGATTTGCTTCTAATTAGCAAATGTCTGGTGTGAATTCTTATTCTAGAATCAATGCAAACAAGAATGAGTGACACTTTATTACAGTAAGGACCATTTCTTCTAATAATATTTTTGAGGTACAAGCTTCCTGATACTTAACAGTTTTATTATTCTGGTTTAAAGGTGAGCTGTCTAGTAATGACAGTTCTTGATCCATTCTGGAATTAGATACTTGTAATGGTAAAAGTTCTTAGTACTTAAATATTGTGTGCATCCATGAGTAAAACAAGAAATTGATGGAGACATCTTACAGTAAGCTGGGAAAAAATGGTGATGGGAAAAAAAGCCTTAATTAATTTTAGTCTATGCAGTAATTTTAACTGTTTGTTTGGCTCCTTGCAGTTGTCTTAAAATAAAGGGAGCACCTGTTAATAAAAAAAGGTTGATGTCCATAACTTTGGTATGTTCTTTCTTTTATCTGAATACAAGATTGTAATGAAGTCTAAAATGCAGTCAAGGAGTTCTCTATCTTGAGACAGCTCTTTTTTGCTAAAATAATATTCAAAATTACTTTAAGTTCTCTAATTTTGTACATAAGCCATTCATAATGTCCCAAAATACTGTGTGGTGCTGTGTTAAAAAATGAGGGATGCTGAGAATTGCAGAGAGCAGGTTTTATGGGTGGAATAAATTTTTGGGTGGAAGGTTGGTTGTTCTCTGCTTCTCAAGACAATCATGGAAATCTAGAAGAAGTGAGTTTCCTCTGCACACTGTCCTTGTGGTACAAGAACACAATATTTCCAATCAGAATCAATCAAACTGTCTGAGTTTTGTGTTCCTTCTTCAATGCAATCTCACCTTTTTTATGCATATTTAACTCTTCCCTCAATCAATAAATCAGTGTGTTTATTTTCACCAAACTACTCTGTGTCATTATTTAAAAAAATCCATAAATTCTCAAGGACCACCTCCAGAGTGGAAAGACCTTAAGGCTTCCTCAGCATAACTGGTTTTGTGAACAAAACCATGCCTGCAGTACCTGTGAACCTTTTCTTCTCAGAGTGTTTGCATTTAGTATTGTTTCCATTCTGCTACTACAAGAACTATTTAAACCCTCTGGCTCTGGGGTGAACATAAGCTTAGCAGCTGAGGTCTCTCTGGCCTGTGCTCCCTGGTGCTTCTCCATCCTCTGTTAGCCAAGGTCCATCTGGCTGGGATGAAGATCCCTCTGGTGTTGTCCTGCTGGGCATCCCACCCGTGTGTGCAGGAAAGCTGCAGCCTGGGCAGGGCAGCTGGGAGCACTTTGCAATATGGGCTGCTCAGTAAAACAGTGGTGATCAGAGCTGGCCTTCCATCCTTCCTTGTCACGCTGTGTCACCCCTGCAAACAAAAGGGGTGTCCCTGGGTGCACAAAGGGCGGTGCAAACAGAAATTGAGGTGACAGAATTGGTGCTGGTGTTGGAGCGTCCCCCAGGTCCTCTCAGCTCTGACCACTGCCAGCTGTACTGCCTCACATGAGGGAGAGAGAATCCTGCCATTCCAGACCTCTGGGGCATAAAAGTGATGAGAAAATCGGACCTTTTTCTTTAAAATCTCTGTCATGTCTGTATTTTAATCCCTTCTTTACTTCTGAACTTCCATTTGCACATGGAGACCAACAAAACAAAACAATGGGGCAAGTTGTGCGGCAGGCTTGTTTCTGGGTTTGTCTGCAAAGCTGCCTGAGTTCACCTAGCACATTAGGCTCAGCACTGTGCCATATGGCACGGCCTGCCACCAACATCAACAAAGCCACGCTGAAGCCAGTGCTTGTCACAGCAGAAACCTGGAACCTGCATCTGATACATGTTTTAAATGCATATATTAGGTCCAACACTCTGTGGCCCTTTGGCTTAGCTTTTGATCTTGCTGTCTGAACTTTGATTTATTCACTAGAATTAGGGCTGCTTGGCTTGTAGGTATTTCACTAGGGATGATACCAGGTGAACAACTGTGTGCAGAAAGGCCAGCATATGGGGAAGAGGCTTCAGAGCCAGCACTAGCAGCTGTACAGAAACAAAGGGCCGAGAGACAAGGACTTGGTTTTGTTGTGTGAGAGTTCAAATTAGGAGGGGCAAAGTGAAAGACAAGATTTTGGATGCAAAATACAGGCCCTTATCCAGCACAGCCACAGACAGGCACCAAGCTTTGTCCTTGTGGGCTCACTGGAGTTGCTGGAACTAATTGGTGTAGAAAAAGCAAGCACGCTTTGAAGGCTTTCAGGACTTGAGGCAATGAGTGTCCCCAAACTTCTTATGTCTCAAATCACTTTTCAGTCCCTGGTGCAGCCGTTCTCTCCCACTTTCACTCCATACTGCCCTTTTGGCTACAGCTGCAGAGGGAAAGGATGAGGAGACTATTTAATGTACTGTATCATTGGGAACAAGAGGAGCTGGTGCTTTTCCTTGCCAGCCTCTCCTGAGTCAGGAGTTGATCATTACAGGCTCATCAGCCAGGCTGGGGGAGCTGCAGGACCCTGGCTGATGCAGATAGCTCTTAACATTTAGCTGGTGGGGACAGTAAAACGATATTTATGTATATTGTCTTGAGAATCACGGAGCTAAATAAATGTGGCAGTTTTCATTTGACATTCCCAGCCTAGCTGCTGTCACTCAGGGTTTTTCTTTTTGCCACAGAACATGAAATCACTGTCAGTTTGATAGTATATAGCAGTGTTCCTGAAGCACAAAGGTTAGGGGGGTGGGGGGCGCGTCAGGATTATTTACGTTTGCTATGCATGAAGTGGCACTCAGGGAGCGAGGCAGGCTGCCAAGACTGAGGAATCGGGGCTGTCTGGTTGCTCTCTTGTATCTCTCCATGCTGGATTGTCAGGGTAGGATTTATAAAAATTGCTTCAAAACAGTATCATCTTTCCTCAAATGGACGTGGCCCCGTCTGGCGCAGCGATTGCCATTATTGCTGTTCTCATGACAAAGCGTCTATCAATCTCCACTTTGTTTATAAACAAATCTGCCTGCCCTGCATAAGAAGTAGATAGACTAAGGGAAAACACCATTACCAAAGGAATAAGTTAATTATATTTCAGGATCTCAGTGGGGAATGCTATCTCAGACTATTCAGTAAGATCTGACCAGTGGAGTTATAATTAAAAAATGTCCCCAGGGAGAAACTTGTAAATTATTTACTGTAAGGGGCTTTTCCAGGCTCTTTTAGTTTAATTACACACTCTGGAAGAGAAAGGCCTCAGAACTAAATTAACTAAGGTGTTGGAATGGCTTTGTTAAAATCATGTTTACAGCTAAGCAAGTGGGTGACTGTGAGCAAGGTTCAAATATAGGACGAATCTTTGAAAGCTGACATTACTCATGGTTTAAAAATCATACGGAAAGCACCAAAAAGTCTGTGCATAGGAAATGCAATGGTTTTGTCCAGTATTTCCACTGGCCTCAGAAGGCTTAGTATAAATCCAGATCTGACAGTGCCTCATGGCCGTTTCCTTTGTGGGAAGGGAACTGACTTGTATGGGCTTTTCTGTAGGGTACAGAGGGAACTGGTTGGACTTGATGATCTTACAGGTCTTTTCCAGCCTGAACAATTCTGTGAGTTCATGATTCTAAGCCCTAAGAGCAGGAGATGAAAGATTAGAGGTGATGGAGAGGCAGAATATGAGGATGCTGGGATGGTCTGAATTTTCCATCACTCTCTCACCATCTAGGACATTTTAACTCAAAACAGCCTGGTTAACCCCTAGTGGAAGGTGGGCTGAGTGTGTCCCTCGGTGCTGAGGGACAGGCAGATGTTGTGACCTTTTCAAATGTGCGGGTGTAGACAGCTGGCATGATCTCTGGTCACATGTGGAGAATGGAAGTCAAGAAAGCTCCCCCTTCATCTCAACCACTGACTCATTGCTTGGCCAAGAAGGAGGCATTATCTAATATCTGTTTGCTAAGGCATAAGACAGCCAGTGATGCTCTATCTGCCTGCCTGTTGATGCCAAATTCTATGTATGTAATGGCCTTTCAGCTGCAGTTGCCCTTGAATTTGTTTATTTCTGAAAAGCCCCACGTCTGCTGTGGCACCTTCACCACAGAGCCAAGTGCTGCACAGAGCAGCCAGCCAGGCAGGGCTGCTGGGGCCCATATACATTTATGGGCACTCTTTACCCTGGAGCTCCTTTTTTTATCAAATTTATGGCACTTACATGTCTTGCTTAGATGGAAGCTGCCCCAGAGTAAGGAATCTCTCCACCCCCTGCATGTGTACAGTCTCCAGCAGTTGCCATGTGATTGTAGCTTGGGGGTACCATTATCACATCCTAAGCAATAAGTTCTCCACCTTCAGGCAAGCTATCTGCAAATCTGGAGCTGAAAGCTGCTTTAGTCGTTCATCAGGCAGATGAGATCTCTGCTTTTATTTTGTTATACTGTAAATCTGCTACTTAGTTTTCTACTCTCTCTGCAAACTACTGAATCATAAAAATGCTTGTAGCAAATGCCAGCTTGTCTGTCACCAGTATAATGCATTTTAAATGGCTTATCAGCTCCAAGAGAAGACTACAATACTTTGGAGATGATTTGGATATATAGTTAGGGAACAAAATATGTTGTCAGCTTTCGACTTATCTTGATCAGTAGATTTTATTTTGTATTTTACTATAGTGTATCCAGTAGTACTTTAGGAGGAAAGAGAAGATACCCCTAAATTTCTGCAAATGTAGCCTTTTGATGGGGAAAACCAAAGAGGAAGAGTGGAGTAGGACAGAATGTAAACCAAAGGATTCTTCTTGAAAGGGCAGGACTGGATGGTTTGAATATTCTGAGCAGGTGTACTGCCATTTAATTATTAGGAGTGGTGAGTCCATATTAACCTTTATGGAAAAGTAGGCTATAATAAAGCTGTGCACCTGGCTCTCAGAGGCCACGGGATGGAGGCTTGCCAGCTCGCTGTTCCGCTGGAGGCCACAGGGCAGACATGGGAACGGCCGCCCCCGAGTCTCTGCCAAGACTGGTACTGGTACGGGTGGCAGTGATTGCTTTGACACCGGTACTGGTATGGATGGTGGTGATTGCTGTGACACTGGTACTGGTATGGATGGTGATTGCTGTGACACTGGTACCGGTACAGATGGTGATTGCTTTGACACCGGTACTGGTATGGATGGTGGTGATTGCTGTGACACTGGTACCGGTACAGATGGTGATTGCTGTGACACTGGTACAGATGGTGATTGCTGTGACACTGGTACCGGTACGGATGGTGATTGCTGTGACACTGGTACCGGTACAGATGGTGATTGCTGTGACACTGGTACTGGTACAGATGGTGATTGCTGTGACACTGGTACCGGTACGGATGGCGGTGATTGCTGTGACACTGGTACTGGTACCGATGGTGATTGCTGTGACACTGGTACTGGTACAGATGGTGATTGCTGTGACACTGGTACCGGTACGGATGGCGGTGATTGCTGTGACACTGGTACCAGTACGGATGGCGGTGATTGCTGTGACACTGGTACTGGTACCGATGGTGATTGCTGTGACACTGGTACTGGTACAGATGGTGATTGCTGTGACACTGGTACCAGTACTGATGGTGATTGCTGTGACACTGGTACTGGTACCGATGGTGATTGCTGTGACACTGGTACCGGTACAGATTGTGATTGCTGTGACACTGGTACCGGTACGGATGGTGGTGATTGCTGTGACACTGGTACTGGTACAGATGGTGATTGCTGTGACACTGGTACCGGTACAGATGGTGATTGCTGTGACACTGGTACTGATGGTGATTGCTGTGACAATGGTACTGATGGTGATTGCTGTGACACTGGTACTGGTACTGGTACAGATGGTGATTGCTGTGACACTGGTACTGGTACAGATGGTGATTGCTGTGACACTGGTACTGGTACCGGTACAGATGGTGATTGCTGTGACACTGGTACCGGTACGGATGGTGATTGCTGTGACACTGGTACTGATGGTGATTGCTGTGACAATGGTACTGATGGTGATTGCTGTGACACTGGTACTGATGGTGATTGCTGTGACAATGGTACTGGTACTGGTACAGATGGTGATTGCTGTGACACTGGTACCGGTACGGATGGCGGTGATTGCTGCGGTGTGGGTAGCGCAGCAGAGGCACGGGGCACGAGGAAACTGAGGCACAGGAATAAGGGGGGGACACTTGTCTGAGTCTCCAAATATTTAATCTCGAAGGGGGACAGAGCAAGTGACAAATCTGAACCTGAACAGATTACTTTTATAGGATGGAGGGAACACGGGGAGGACACAACCTCTGACCAGTAGGAGGGCATTAGGGGAGGGCTGCAGGGTAAGGGCTCCCCAAAAAAGCTAACACGGGGAGGGAGCAAACCTTACAACCCAATTCTGCTTCGATGAAGGGATGACAGACAAGGAACACTCCAGAACCAAAGGAGTGTGCTATCTTTGACAGACAGGGGTAAGAAGGGAACAAGGGAGGCATACAGGTGGATTGACATGGGGATTGGCATACATTTTGGCGGGGAAGGCTGTGGTAAACAAATCAGGACTGAACCATTAGGGAAGCCAAATGGGGTACAGAGAATGAACCACTACAAACTTATAACAAGGAATATCAAAACATACTATAGAAGAACAAACTGTAAAATTACAGACTACCACAAAGCTGAATACCTTTCTATAGCCTTTTGTTATCACCATTCAAACTCAATAAAATATTACTAACAAAGAACTTTTATTAGGATGACTAAAAAGAAGTACTGGAAAGGATCATTTCCTATTAAATTGTTTTGATTCACCATTTCCCTCACAGTGTATGAGTGTCCAAGTGGTGGAGCAGATCACTGATCATTTCCCTTTGAATTATGGGGACTTCATTCAGCTCCTTATCCCTGATTTCCAGCTCAGGGGGCTGGGTACCTGCTGAACAACTGGTCTCACTATTAGAGACCAAGGCAAGAAAGTCTAATTAAGTACCTCAGCTTTTTCCTCATCCCCTGTCACTAAGTTTCTCCTCAGCCAATAAAGGATGGACACTCCCCTTAGCCCTCCTTCTATCTATAATGCATTGCATTTATAGAAACATTTTATCACACCTTCCATAGCAATAGCCATGTTAGGCTCTAGTTGGGCTTTGGCCCCTCTAATTTTCTCTCCCTATAGCCTCACAACGCCCTTGTAGTTCAGCCAGGCCAGCCTTCCCCACTGGTTCATCTTTTGGCACGTGGAGATGGCCTGTTCTACACCTTTAGCATTTCTTTCTTGAAGGATATCCAGCCTTCCTGAACTTTTCTGCCCTTCAGGAACTGCCTCCCAAGGGACTGTCAGCCAGGCTCCTAAAAACAGGCCACAGTCTAAGGCAGCCATTCTGCTGAACCCGCTCCTTCCCCAAGAATTAGGAAAATAATTTTCTGATCGCTGTTCCCAAGGAAGATCTGAACCATCACATCCCCACTTTTGTAATTCCTGGGGTGGGGAAAGCCTCTGATCCCCTGGGAACACCACTTTGGAACCTACCAGCCCTTTAATACAGGCAAAAGTGAAAAACATAGCAAGAAAAACCAGGTAAATGTAACAGAAAGCCGGAGCTGAGGTGGGAATTTGGGGAGGTTTAGATACGATCAAGTCATGCTGAAAAAAGGGAACGAGAGATTAGCCTCTAAGGACTGGATTGCAATGACTTGGTGGGAGATGAAAGGGCTTAGCTCAGACTTCAGCAGTTTTGCAGCCACCCTCCTGGGGACACCTTGCAGGAGTCAGTGACCAAACTGTCCCCTTACAGCCCTGATAAATTCTCTGCAAAGGCTAAAAAAAGCAACCTCCACTTTACAAAAGCTGAAAAAGCAACTTTTCAGCTTGTTATCTGGGAGACACTTGCTTCCCTGGGACCTCCTGCCTGCACCAGTAGGACTTTGGCAGATCTCCTGTGCTGTAACACTGCTGGCCACGCTGCCCTGTCCCTGACATGGGACACTCATGCATGAACACTGTTGTTATCATCAATTAAGAGCACTGGGGAAGGCCTGGAGGTTGGCCATAAATCTGGAGGTAAGCTCTGGCCAGCAGCAGGGGCTGGGCTCTACATCATTAATAAAGATGTTGAGGAGGCACAGGCGCTGTGCTGCTGTGGATGTTGTTGCTCAGGGCTCCACCACAGCACAGCTGAGATTTGATACACACAGGGCTATCAGTCAAAGACTCTTTGCTGGATTAAAAACGATCCAGGTTACTGTTGGTAGAAGCTGTTCTTGGCGATGAAGTTCTTGTTTTACTTTTATTTAAAGGAAGAAAAAAGTCTATCTCCATTTTTCAACATAACACAAATTCCTGATGGAATTCCCCAGCTTATTGAACAGTGCTGTGAACACTTTGTTTTGAATAATTTGCACCAAAATTAAAGTGAGGTTTAAAGCTCTGTGTGACACAGGTCTTGGCTTTGTAAGCACAATCTCCAGCACAACAGGCCTCTGGCTGGGATTAGTCCCAGCACAATGCAGATTATTCAAGAGCAAGAATAAAGAGGTAAGAGGAGGGGATTATAGTGCAATAGGCTTAAATCTGGTTTTGGATAAGGGCTGGGGAGCAGCAGCAGGACCAGCCAGGCTATTTTCTCACCACTTGAATACTTCAAATCCAGGCTGGATGTATAATTTTCTGGCTTTGCCTCTATTTTCCCTGACAGGTATACAAATTCTTGGAACAAGCATCCTCCTTCAGCATTTATAGGACACTCTATGGTGCATGGACAGAAGCCATAAGGGGCACAGCAGCTGTCTTGCTTGTTGTGGCACCCAGAAATGAAATGTTTCTCCCTGAGGACAGCAGGGAGAGGGCTGCAGCTGTCTGGGCATCATGGAGGAGGGGAAAGAGGAGCAGAAAGGGTGAATGGCCAAGGAGGGGGAAAGGGAGCAGCCCTTCACTGAGGGCTGTCACAGACTCACCTCCTGTCATTTGGGAAAGTTTTAAAGTTTTTATACAGAGCCTTGGGAACACAAGTACTTGTAGATTCTTTTCTTTCTTTTTTTTTTTTTTTTAAACAAAATGTAAATTGGATGTTAAAGCAAGCATTTGTCTAAAATTAGAATCCATGGGCCTGAGATGCTGTGGAGTGTGACAGGAGAAGGGCCTAATTGCAAGCAACCCTCTTTATTGTTGTAACACAGAGATTATTAACATGATGTTCTAAACATTAAATAAATTGTTTAAATATTAAACTAACAAGTCCTTTTTCTGATCTCTAAGTCGCTGCCTAAAGTAGGTGGGATGTGTGTGTAAAAAAAGAGGTTTGGGCTCTGCCCCCATCTGATGCTGTTGCTCCCTGTCAACATGGTGACTCCTGCCAGGAGGCTGCAAAATGGCATTTTCAATCTTTTGCTTTCTTTGTGTGTGCATTTAATAGCAGATCCCACATGTTCTTCTGCAAGCTCTCGTGTGGGCATGAAGGCTGCTGCCTCCTATGGTCCTCCCTCACCTTCTGGTATCCAGCACAACAGGCCCTGCCTGGAGATTTAGGGCATTTGAATCAAGGGAGGTGGGGAAGGAGAGAGGCAATTTGCCAAATGGTATTTCTGTGGGTTTGGGAAGATGCCCAAGTGCCAGGTTATGTGCTTTCAAACTGCTGTCATCAGGCACAGGAAGAGGAAGTGGAGGTGGCCACCATGAAGAGCCTCCTGATGCAGGAGGAGAGTTGGAAAGGTGCCCAAGTTCTACAATATTTTCCCATTTTCTTAGCCCATGGAACAGCACAGACATCCCTTTGGTGTTTAAAATACAGTAAAGCACTTCCCAGAGAGGAAGAATTTGCCTGCAGCTGAGCACCTGCTTATTTTCAAGGTATCCATAATGCTGGTGCTCCATGAAGTGATCTCTGTTCGGTGTCACCTGAAAGATGGGTCAAGAGCAGTGTAAGCACACTAAAATCCCATCATTTACCCTTCTGCCCTGTTGAATTTTATTTCTCAAATAGCTGTTGTGCCATGCAAGAGGTGGTGTACAAAGAAGACCCAGTATAGGAGCTGTTTTGCAAGAGAACAATGCTGTTGGGAGACAAATACAAGCATATTAATGATATGCAGACAAAAAAATATAACAACTAATATTAAAAAACTCCTAACTCATTTTAAGTCTGGTTTTGGGATGTGTATGTAAGACACAGATCTACTTATCCTCACTCCATTATTCTGCATATTACTCTGACAGCAGGTAGTGTTTGAGGCAACACTGAAAAACACTATTAAAAGCAATGAGCCCAGAGCACTTATTAAAGCAACTGTTTGTTCAAGGAGGAGAGTCTTAACAGCTTTGGCTTCGTGGCTTCCTTCCTGTGTAACACTTTGGAGCACAGGAAGGCAGATCTTGACTTCATGGGTTATAGCTCTGTCTGCTGAAGAGCTTGAGGAGGATCAATGCAAAATGAATCCTAGCACAGCCTATCCCCAGGAGCACAGCAAAATTAATCCACCACTAGTTTCTCTTTGTCTGGAGCTGGAAAATACAAACAGAAAGTGAAATTTGTGCTGATAATTACTTTGGCAGCTGTCACATGTGCATGGTGTAAAGGATCAGCACAGACACAGCTTCCAATATGATGATAGCCTGTGGTAATGGCTATGATTAAGAGGAAGCTAATTAGAATATTTTACATATTCAGTCCCCACAGTACACTGCTCTTTAAGTAAATTTGCATTTGGGAAGAGAGACTTATTTTTGATGTACATGGCTAGTGTTCCCTGCAGATTCCCATGGATTTCCACCATTTGTACCAGAGCATTTTTTTTGGTAGCTAACCAAACATTACAGCTTTCTTCCCCACAGCAACACAACTCAGAAAAGATTTGTCCTAGTTCTTCTTTCAAACAAGCAGGTACAAATACATGAAGAAATACATACAACAGAGATTTTTAAGGTTACCTAAAGAATTTAATCTAATGCTTCTTCTCCAGTGTTGCTTCAAACACTACCTACTGTCAGAATATTATGTGAGGAATAATGGAGTGAGGATAACTAGATCTGCTTCTCACACACGTGTCCCAAAACCAGATCCAGAATGAGTGAGAAGCTTTTGAATAGTACTTTGATTTCTAAGTCACGTAAGTGTTTGCAATTTTATCCAGGATGGCGTTGCACATGCAAACAGACTGGTTTCAAACAGCATGAGCATACTCAAATGCTTTTGTGTTGGAGGTATTAATCCACATATGGGTATTCAACTACTATCAGAACAAGCTGTGCCACTGCACTAGAATCAGATAAAAATATGCAAAGCAGGTAGCTTGAGGCTCATTTCTACTTTGTAATGTCAGCATACTCCCACCTGAGCATATTCTTTATTGTGAGCATTGTAAAGTGTCCTTCCTGGATGCAAAACTGGGACCTGAATGCATTTACTTCAAGGATGCAAACTTTTTTATTTTTTCTTCTTAAGTAAAAAAATGACCAGAGTTAAACTAACCTAATTTCTTTCATTCTCTCTTTCTCTCTTTCTCACTCTCTTTCTCTCTCTCTCTTTCTTGAAATTATTGATTATAGAGTGAGAATTGGGAAAAATGTATAAAAATCTGGGTTATCCCCCTCTTATTTCTCCTGCTCATCTATTATCCTTTCCTGTCCTTGTCATTGCTCCTCTCTCTCCCCCCCTCACAGTTATCATCCCTGCTATCCTTATCAGCATTATTCATTTAGTTGGCATCCAATTCAAAAGCCCTCCATCCCATCACAGGTTTATATTTTCAGATGCAGGAGAGAGGCTTTGGATAGAATCCCACCTTTTGGGGGTCCTTGGAGATGCATGGGGGAGAAAAGGCAGAAAAGAGCAGCAAGTCTATAAATCTCCACATCTATAAATCTTAAAATGGGTTACTGATGACAGTGACTCTTTAATGGAAAGAGTGACAGTCCATGTAGACGAAAGGCAGTGTAATTCATGGAGGCTATTAAATTTGAGAGGCCTTTTCATTCTCATTTGTCTTTCAGTGTTATGTGTTGATCGCAGGGAGATTATTCTCTGGGGAGAGATGTGCCCTACTCACCAGGGCCTGAGGAGTGCCTGTGTTTGTCTGGCATTTGCTGTGGTGAATAATATATTTGCTCCTCCTGCACCAGAGAAGAGAACCCACAGTGCTGGTAGGGGATGGAGGAAACACAGCTGGCTGCCCTGCTTGTGCTATTTGAGAACCTCCTGGTTGCAGACGCTGTGTTTTTAGGGTTAGAAGTATCCAGAAACCAAACACAGAGCAGTACAGGGGTCATGGTCAAGTTCTCCCCATCTTTTGATCAGCTAGGATGTGGCTGTACCCAGGCAACCCATTCACATCACAGCAAGACTGTCACAGGACAGAGGCCACCTTCTCAGGATGGGATGTGATGGTGGGCCTGTTTTCTGGGAACAAGAATGAAGTCGGAGAGGTCAAGCCATGATGGAAAAAGCAAAAAGCACCCAGCAAAAGCAGCTTGTGGTTTGTAAATACTGATGCATCAGAATAAGGGTTCAGAACAGTGAGCAGGCACCAGGGGAATTTACATCTAAAAGCGCTCACTTTGCCAAGGCAGCATTCCTTCATTTTGGTCACGGACTCCAGAGTTACTGTGCAAAATAAAGCCCAGCTGAGTTCAGTCAAGAAATGAGTCACATCTTTGACTTGGGACAGGTTGGGAGCAGGATGGTTTCACTCCAGGGTGCAGATGGATTTACTGTAACACAGCCATTTCCTGCAGGTGATGGACTGTTCCTGTACCCGTGGCAGTCTGGGATGTGCTGTCCGTGCTGTTGGTGCAATTGTTCATTCCGGGACTGCGGCACTCCAGCACATCCAATTCCTCCCCGCGCGGGCGGGTGCCATCCCATCAGAATCAATGGACTGGAGTCACACCCTGCACCTTCAGTTGCTAAGGAAAGAAAAATCAGTGCTGCTCATGAGAGGACCACTGGTGCAGAAAGTCACTTAGCACCAGCAGCTGCTTTATGGCAGCAGAGATTCAGAGATGCCAGCGGAGGCTGAAGCAGGATCTTGTGTTACACTGGAGTCCTGGGGACATGCACGGGAAAAAACCTTGAGTAGAGGGCTGCTCCTTGTCTGTGTGTGGAAAATTCCCATTTGTTTCTGAAGGAAAGCACGTGTGTGTAGTTTATTTATGCACTTATTTACACAGCTAAAAAGATCAAGGACATTGCTGTCAAACTACAGAGATATGGATCCATACTCTCTCACTGCAGCCAGGGAGCTGACAGCGGCTTCAATGTTCTAAATTACTTATTGGCTAATTAGCCATTTTCTATTAATTATTATCTTATTGCTATTAGCTAATTAGCCCCTGGCTGGCCACTGCAGCAGCCCCATCTCACCCGTGCACCTGCAGAGATGACAATGCTCTCACTGCCAGCTCTGTGTCCAGCCCAGTCAGGCTTGGCCTCCCAAAGTTGCTGCCCTTTTCTGCAGGAGTGGGTGGGTTGGTCTCAGCCCAAGCACTGGTGTGTGGCACCTTTGTCCCAAGACCCCGCTGGCATTTTGGCAGCCTTGCCATTGCGTTGGGGATGAGTCAGAGGAACTGCGCTCTCTGCCCGGGGCTGGGAGAGGCTCGGTTTCAGTGCTGAGTCACTGGCAGAGCAGTGTGGGCAGCCTGGAGCTGTGGTTCCTACCCTCCTGCTTTATAAAGGACTTTTACTTATTTTTGCCCATTTAAAAGGTCGCTTATCCCTAAGCATGTCTCTCTGGACATTCCTCCAGCACATCTAGCCAAGGATAGGTTTGCTTGTTCATGGTCCTCACTGTTTAACATGGGGGTTTCACCATGGTGCATAATAACCCTCATCCACATTGTGTCTGCCTCCAACACAGCACTGACACGAAGGCAGATCCCACTTCTTCCAAATATTGTTATTGTGATGTATTATTTATACCATGGAAAAATATTGAGGAGACAAAGTGGGAAAAATTAGCTCATTCTTTCTAAAATTTGCAAACAGATGAAAGACAAAGAATATAGAATTTAAAACAAAAACAAACCCAAACCCTCAGCTAATTTTGGAGCATGTTTCATCTTCACAAGAGCCACTCATTTTCTAGATAACTCTTTGTAAACCTTTATTCCTTTTCTTGCAAGTTTGGTATAATTTTACATTATACCAAGTTCAATGGAAGAAAAAAAAGACTTGATGGTTTGAATTATTCCCCATCCCCCCATCCCACAAGAAAAACCCAGGTTTGAACTTCACTTCTTAAAATGCAAAGACCCAGCCAAGGACGCCCTTGCTAATCTTTCAAAATGCAGCATTTAGCTCCTTCAAAGTCTTAAAAGCTGCTTGGATTTTAACTGAACATGTAACCCGGTATTAAACTTCTAATGGCTAATGAGACAGAACTTGGTTATGAGGACTAAAATACAGAAAATATAAATCAGTAGCCTAGAATGAGTACTCATCCTCTTTTAGTTTCTTTAAATCCATTTTAAACAAACTTTACCATGTATCTTTCATGAGATTTTCATTACTTTTCCATCCATTGAGGACAAGATGGAACAATCAGTTTTATTGTTCATTTGTCTAATTTTTGCTTCACTGTGGGTTATTCAGGCATTTGAGTGTGATATTTCACTGCCAGCCCAAGCTGGTGTTTTAATCTGTGCTGTCCCTTCTCCTCCTCCTGTTCTCTGCCTTTCTTCCAGTTGGAAGGACAAAATGTGCAATTTCAAAATAAAATTAAAAAGTCCCTTGCAGTGGTGTTCTAAGCTGGAACAAATCATGGAAATGCTAAAAGTGGCTTTTGTCAGCTATGTTTTCCTCTAGACATTTGCATCCCTAGTCCATACAGATTTTTCCTAGTATGGGGTGATCTCCTGGATCACTTTTCCAGCAGAACTGCTGCTCTGGATGTCCCTTGGGTTACCATTTTTGCACAGTCTATAAGAAAGCTGAAGCTGTGTTTGTCCAGTGGTGTTTCACTGGCTAAATCTTTCTTACTGTGGGCAAAAAATGTGGCAGCAGTTACCTGGGCTTTGTCTCACATGAATAAATAGCAAGGTCTGATTTGGTAATGTCAGTGAAGTTTCTGACTTTGGCTTAACTCTGAATCTTTAATTTTGTTAATGCATACCTATGGATTCCCTCACAACAATGGCTTCTGTTATCTAGAAAACATTTGAAGAACAGTGGGGTCAATTGCACAGTTATTTGTGGGGACTGCGCTGTAACTCTGCTGGAAATAATGGCAATTCTGCAGTTACTCGTGTCAGCAGAGTTGTGATATCCCTGATTGCTCCCCAGTTAACTTGTGCCACTGCAGCAGCCCAGGAAGGGAGCAGGCAGGACACATTGTTAGGGGATCCAGGCATTTTGAAGGGGTTCCCTTATGGCCACCAGCCCCCAAAGAGCTGGGGCTGGATCAGCACTGGCAGTGAGGATCCAAGGCTGTTTTTTGGAGCGAAGCTCTGCGCTCAGCTCTCGTTATTGATGGGGTCGTGTGTGAGGGAGGCTTACACGAAGGGAAGAGTAATGGCATAAAGAGAGGGAATGGCAAATTGGCTGGCTGAGAAATGACCTGTGTTCAGCCCTGCTGAGTGGAGTGCTGGCAGCTCGGGGCTGGCTGGAAGGGCAAAGGCACAGCAACACAGCTGTTAGGTGAAAACAGGGGAAAAGCCATCGTTAGTGAACATAGAAATACTGATAGGACTTAAAAAGAGCAGGTCAAGGGATGTAGGCTGTTCTCTCTGAGGTGGAGTTGGATGGAGGGTAATGATTTGTTATTTCATCTTTAAGGAGTTTTATTAATTATTGGGGAACAGATGCCTCTGATTGAAGCACTAAGAGGCAAAACCAACCAGGCACATGGGCCTTGGGAGCCACTCCTCATTTGAGCACTGGGGGAATTTACAAGTGATTGATCCCTTCATAGGGCACAGGTTTGGTTTAGACAAAGCATGGCATGAAGGCCAGATTTGCTGTGGATGTTATTACCAGCAATAATTCCACTCCTGTCACCTCCCTTGGCAATAACCAACTGCTGGAGCAGAGCAGAGGAGATTGACATGTGGCAGGGACATCAGGTTGAGTCTTGGGCCTGGGGGACAGAAATCAGGACAGACAGCTCCCAGCAGGAGCTGTGGTGGCTTTCTAAAGTCATTTCTGGGCTCTTGAGTAGACAGAAATCGGGTCAGACGGGTGCAAGGAAAGCAGATGATGCTGTTTCTTAGAAAACAGATGTGTGTTCCCAATGTGTGCTCTTGTCCCTGTCCCAACAGCTGGATCTCATCCTCATTCCTATCGCTCACAATTACTGCTCTGAGCTATTGCACATTTAATATGAGGATTTTGATTCATTTTATGGCAATTCTCACCCATCTGCATATGTTGGTGTTGAGCTGGCTTCTGTACACAGCTCCAGTGCTGAATGTGCATGGAGAAATCTAGGATGAAAGGTTGGGCCCCTCAGGGACACCTCATGGATAACAAGGTGTGGGCTCTTCAGTCCAATGAACAAGGAATAATTCAGTGCATTTTCAAGCTTGGCAGCTTGTTTCTTGAGAGGTGGTAATTAAATGTCATTGCATTAGAACCAATATGTCCCAAGCAGAGAACAAACTCATACTCATAATTATGTAGCCATCACATTAAACAAACAAGATGCTCATTAAAAATAGATGTAAAAGATTCAATTAGATCTAATGCTGTATTAAGGATTTGATAACATGCTGGCTTTATCTCCATTGGTTCTAGGCAATAATGAAGCAGCTTTTCAGAGTGACCCAAGAGGAATATGTTTCTTTTTTAAATACCCATTTTCTTTCTTAATCTTAAAACTACTATTAAGCACCTTTTCCTCTAAGAGGGAAGGGAGAAAAAAAGGAAAATGAACTTTATTGTTTTCTAGCATTCCATCTGGGTTTAGAGGCATAAAAAATGAGGTAGCCCAATCTTTATTCTGTGTGCAACCTCTAATATGATTCAGAATAATGTAATAGGAAATCAAGTCTCTATAAGGGAGATTATTGAGTGTACAAAAAAGGATGATTATTGAATGTACAGAATTTCTTCTAAGCATTATCTGCCTCCCCTATATAAGCACCTCTCCTGTATGCCTTAGCAGCAGAAGAGCTGTGTGATGGTCACTGTGATCTGTTCCTCCCGATGAATCCACTGCCTTTGGTCCGTCCTCACCACCCAGCTGGGCCCTGGCTGCAGCTTCCACTGAGCTTTAGATCTTTCTCTCACAAGCTGGTTTTATTTAAACCCCTGTCTGTGGCCCTGCCCCTTGTGTTTTGGAAGCACGTTACATTTTGCCAAGCGATCAGGACTGCACTGTTCCATAGCTGCTTTCTTTTCTCTGAAAAGTCTGCCCAGGGGACAGAGCTGTAAATTGTATCCCTGCTCCATCTTAATCCATCACTTGGATCAAGCAACAGAATATTTGCAAAGACTGAAACAAAATCAGCTTTGCTTTTTCCTTGACTCTCTTGCCTAGCTTGCAATACAGACACTGTCAACTTTTAATTATGTGTGGGCAGATTATCCAGTTGCAAATGAACCCTGTTACACTAAAAATAAAACACTTTTATTCCCCTTGTTGACCTTTCCTACAACATCGCTCCAGTTTTTGCTAAGATTAATTTAGAAAATAAAACCTTTATTTCCACAGTCTGATTTACATCAGTTTTGTTCAAATGTGCTTCACTTTATTTGGGTTATTTCAGCTCCCTCCCCCAGTCTGGATAATCACAAGTTGACTGACTATAGTGAGGAAAGACATATTAAAATTTATAGTTATCAAATAGCCTGATGCAGTGTCTGCTGTAGATGGCAAAATAGATTGGAATGATTGGGCATTTGTCTCTGAAACAGAGAGTGGTTTTGATGTGTGTGCATAATTTGTAAGAAAATTTGCTTCTCCATAGCAGTGCTGTGGTTGATGCAGCATAATTAAGAATTTCATCACCAATCTGAAAAGTGCTCTTTGGTTTTGAATGTGGTTTGATTTCACAGAGAAATCACTTTCTGGGCATGATGTATTTGGAACCCCAAGAATCCCACTACCTCTAGGGTAATTGCTATGATGGAACTTTAGGAGATGCTTGCTTGCGAATGATATTGTTATAACAACCAATTCATTTACTCCACCTTGTAAATCAGCATATTCCAGCAAAGGCCACAAGCCTGAAAAGTTGTCGATTGACGTGTCCATGTTAATCTATGAGAAATAGGAATAAAGGAATATATTGGATAGGTTTTCAGTTCAACTTCATCTCTTTCTACTGTGTCCAGTCAAAAGATAGCTGTGAAATCTCTCTTGCATTCCAAGGTGAGGTACAATGTGGGAAATAACTCTGCAGTGCTGCCAGTGCACAACAGGAGATGGTGGTGGGGAGGGTGGGATGGCTTCTCCAGCCTGGTGCTTGCTGTGTTTTCACGTTCTCAGGGAGATACATGCTCCTTCAGAGTGTAACAGTTGCTGATTTGGTCTGTAAAACAGATAAAGTTGTGTTTTCTGGTAGAAAACTGCAAACTGGAAAAAAACAGACTGTTGGTCTCTGCTGAAACATGAAGAACGTATTTTTTTTCCACTTTTGCTGACATACTTTCCCCTAGTCAGCTCATTTTCCTTTTAAAGTATTTTCCCACCTTTTTTCTTTTTTTTTCTTTTCTTTTTTCTTTTTTTTTTCCAAATGAGGAAACAATAACAACACCTTGGGTGCCATTTCACTGTCATCTCCACATGCCATTTCAACTCCTCCAAGGAAGGAGTTGCCATGAAAGGAGTAGAAGAAGTCCACGGAATCCTTTCTCCTGATAAGGGCAAAAGTGTGACCATCCTGGGCCACTGCTGGCATTTCCCTTCACACCACTCTCTGAAAGCTCTTGACCAGAGGAAAAGGATATGCAAATGGTGAGGTTTTCTTTACACTTACAGAGCCTTTCATCCCCCAACAACTGAATGCATTTCATCCAAAAAACAAGAGCCTTGAAGGATCCCACCCTCTTGTGCATGGGATTGGTTAATTTGTATTCTGCTGCTGGTTCTGTAAGATAACAAATACAGGAAGACATCAATCCTGATTTCTTTTCTTTCTTTATCTCCCCTCCTGTTCTCTGTTGTGCCACAGCTGCTAATAACATTCTAGTTTAGTGGTGGATGTAATAAGATATGGATGCTGGATATTGTTTTTTTATACCTGTTGCACCTATAAGAATGTGGATAGCAGACTTCCCTCCTCCTCGCCTCCTTCTCTCTGAATTGAATTCATTTACCTCAAAATTACAGAGCTGTAGCCACAAATCCATCAGGCCAGAGAGATACTTAGAAGAAAGATGTAGTCCACTCACCTCTCCTATGTGCCCTTACATTGTTATCAATCCCTCAACACTCTCTTCTCTTTTTTTCTGAAAAAGAGGGACAAATATTCCATTTTTTCACTTAAATTTCAGATGATTTGCTAAAGTCATTTTGTGTAACCAACTTTAATTATTGATAAAGGTGAGACTTTCTGTACTTGTAATAAATTTCTATATTCATAAAAAGCCAGGGATTCATAACAGCCAGACCTAAATTATTTATCAGTCAGAAGGAAAGCTGGATCCACAGTACAGGACATTTCTAAGGACCTCAGCTGACCAGAGGGGTCACCTGCTTTGGGTATGACCTTGCTCTTTTTACTCCCTAGACATCTCCTAACAGAGGAAAGTGGTGGGCATTATTCT
Source organism: Anomalospiza imberbis (assembly GCF_031753505.1). Classification (NCBI taxonomy): domain Eukaryota; kingdom Metazoa; phylum Chordata; class Aves; order Passeriformes; family Viduidae; genus Anomalospiza; species Anomalospiza imberbis. The sequence goes on along the minus strand of NC_089693.1, from coordinate 8,191,725 downwards.
AGCATTGATAACACCTTGAAATTTATGCATTTACTGGGAAAAATGCATGGAGACGTGATGTGAAAGTTGGGAACTGGATGTCTGTCCCTCATCCATGACATGCAAAGAGTGAAGGTGATCATCAGAGCCCCTCAGGGCTGGTGGTGCAGGGCAGCACCTTCTGCTGCTGCTCACAGTTTGCCCAAAGCCCCAGACTTAGCTGGCTCTGAGCCACCTGAGCTCAGGTGATGTCCCCTGTCCATGCTCCACCACGGCATGGTGGGTGTTGAAAGGCACCCAGGGGTGCTGGATTTGGGCTTCAAAATGTGGGTTTGGAGAGGCAGTGGGTGCAGATTCACCCCTACACTCACCAAACTGGTGCCCTCAGTGGGCCAGTCTCCACCCCCAGTCTCACACAGGCAGATCCCTGATTACATTTCACCACCCCACATGTTTTTCACCCATTGTGTGTGCTACCCCAGAGTTCATCTTCCTTCACAGCAGTGATATAACCTGGAGCTACAGCCCAGAGCCTTTCCCCATGCAGAACCTGTTTTTTTTTTTTTCATTCTATTGATAAAATAGGAAAAAAAAAACCCAAAAAATTCCACCTGTGCCCAGGAAAACAGAACTGAGAAAAAAAAACAGAACAAAAAGCAGACAGAAGAAAAAATTTCCACTTACCAAAGCTGTTAGTTGAACCTCATCACACATTCATAACTCTGTCTTCTGCCAGCAGCTTCAGGAAAAACATCTCCACAGCAAACAACAGCACAGGTGAACTAGTGCAGAGAATCAAGGGCAGGAAGTTTCCCTAAGATTTGTATTTTTATAAGTAACTGAGACTTTCCAGTTTATTTGCACAATGAAGGAAGTGAGAAGGAAAAAAGAATCCCAGCTCCTTCCATTATGAAATACTTATTGTGGCAGAATGCTGCATGCCTTGTGTCAAAGGATCCATAGTATTGATTTCTTGAAATGAAAAATAAGTTTAAGGTGGAGTGCTTGGGAAAAAAAAAATCAATAAAATTTCAAGTGACTGAATAGAACTATCAATTGTAATGACAGCAATCAAAAAGCCTTATCCAGTTCCATAACATTTTGGTGTCTGGACCTTTATTTTCATTAAATTTGTCGTTGACAGAATGCTGACCTTACCTTACCAACCTGTCTGAAATTAGATTAAAATTAGTGTGGCTAAAAATGCTCGATTTCATTCCTCATAATGCGTCCAAGCAGATACTGGAAAATATGGAGCACAAGTGTAAATGTCTGCAATGCAAATTGGGATGCAACAACCCAGTCAACTCAGAAGAATATTTCAAAATATCTCCTGAGATTTAAGAAGGAGCCTCAGCCCCCAGCAGCTCTCACTGAAACCATCTCCCAGGGTGTTAGCAGGAGGGTCAGAACAAGAGAACCTCTGTCTCTTCCAAAGCCCCTCCTTTTTTTTGGTTACTTTTCCCTTTCATTCCCACAGCACTCAATGAATAATCAGTTCATGTGGGACCAAGGGCTTCAACTCTCTGGGGAGGTTTCTCCCTGTTCTCAGACACAGGATGAGGGACTTGCATCTGAGACTTGCATCTGAGCTGTGCCCATCATCACCACCATCACCATAATCACCACCATCGCCACCATCATCACCATCACCATCATCGCCATCGTCACCACCATCACCACCATCACCACCATCACCATCATCACCACCATCACCACCATCACCATCATCACCACCATCGTCACCATCACCACCATCACAATCATCACCCTCATCGCCATCATCACCACCATCGTCATCATCACCACCATCACCACCATCACCATCATCACCACCATCATCGCTATCACCACCATCACCACCATCACCATCACCACCATCACAGGGCTCCCCAGCAGCTCTCCAGGACTCAAGGCTGTGCCATCCCTGGGCACTCTGCTCTAAGAGCTGTCATGTTTGGGCCCCAGTTAACATGTGTAGGAATTCATTTCTCATTGCTATAAATCACCTTATCTCACTATAAATCATGTAAACAGCATCATCCTTTTCCAGAGGGGATGTTCCCCACTTGATGCACCTCTGTAACCCTTGTGTGACTGAGGCAGTGGCTTTGCTGGTGCCTGGGGAAGAGCCAAGGCCAGGCAGGGATGGGTGGGTCTTCTCCCTGCTGGTTGTTTCAGAGCCTTGCTCTCTCCCTCATGCTTCTCCCTACTCAGTTCAGGGCTGCTTTCCCTGCTTCTCCCCCTCTGTTCAGTGAAACGAGGCTGTGGCTCAGCAGCTCCCAGGGGACACACATGGCAGGTCCCCACAGCCACAGGAGTGACCACAGCTCACTCTTCACACTTGGCTGCCATGTGGTTATCCCTGGTCGCCTCCTTGTTGCTCCACCAGAGAGAGCAGGGACAGAGGCAGCCTGTGCTGCTTTACTCTCAAAATCTTCACCCTCTCTATTTTCTGTTTTCTTTCTTCAGATTTCCTACTCTCTTTTTTTCTCCCTGTGATTTTGGAGGTTTTGCTGTTAAAGTTTCCCAAAGCACTCCTGGAGCCACCTAATCCTCTACAGCCCCAGAGCACCAGGCTCACAGGTGCTGCTGGCCTTCCCTGCTGGGAATGACTCTCCCAGTGGACATCAGAAGCTCAGACCTCCCAGGATGTGGTCTTCTACTTAGGGCTAGAAAAAACCCCCTCAGGATTAGACAAGAGAGCCTGTCCTTGCATTTCTTGGCCAAGAGCTGTTCTTTGTGTCTCTCTGAAGTCCGGGGTGTGCATCTTGCAGCGGCTGGGCAACAGAAGGTGCCATCTATACAAACCTTTCAGGATAAAGCACCCTGAGTCACAGGATCCATGTCTATGGCTGAGCACCATGTCAGGGATAGAAAAGGGGTAAAAAGCCTACATTTTCCAAACCTCTTTTTTTATTTGTGGCTCTAGGCTGGATTCTGGTTTGACGGTACAAATGGTTTCAATGCAAAGTACTGGCTCTTCTTTTCTATTATTTCAAGACCATTCTTAAAAGGCACAACCACAAGGAGCTGTCCCTCAATGTCTGTGGCAGTGCCTCTGATTTGGAACACACCAGACACTCTTCTCTTGGTTGTCATCAAAGGTATTATGTCCTCCAGCATCTAGAGGTTAAACTGTGCTCTCTGATGGAGAATTTTTGCCTTCTTTTGTTCCAGAGGATGACACTGAATTTGTACCATTTTCCTGGAAATATTTCTTTGTACTTAAAGAAAAATTAAATCAAGATTAAATAAGAAGCTGGTTGGCAAGTGATTCTATCTTTTGTAAAGCCTTTTGAACTTTTCAGACCTCAAAGTGTTTGATTTACTTTGCTGTTCAGGTGTCATCTCAGGCTGATTATTTTCAAGACTCGTTCTCTTGTCCCAGGTCATTGAGTTTTGCATTTGATCTTCAAGAGCACCTTGGCTTCAGCTATTTCCTTGGGAATACACAGGCTCGCATTCACCTGCAGGGAGAGCAACCTGCACTAAAACTACTGGAGTTGATTTACAGGAAAAGGGCCAATTTTTTTCCTTTATCGCTTCTACTGTTGCAGAGAGATGAATTCTCCATGGCATAATAGCAGAACAAAAATAGATTGCTTCTGTAATACTCTATACAACAGCCTGGAATACATCAGCCTTTTTCCTCAACAGTTCTTTGACAAATGAAACTTTATCTAACCATGTTCACCATGTTATTCTCCTTCTCCTTTTTGCTCCATTTTTCCAGATTCCTGCAAGTGCCAAAATGGTGATTGTGCAGTGACACAGCTGCTGTGGTGCTGCTCAGAGATAGGCAGAGGGACTCAGTGACATTGTGAGCACTGAATTTCATGTTGGATGGACAGAGGTTTCCATTTATGATAGTGCCAATGAAGACTGGCAGTGCTTGGGCTCTGGGTCGGGTACTGGTCAGGTTTCCCTTTATTTTGGGCTGTATTTGTTGTCTTGGATAGCCCTCAGCAATTTTTGCAGCAAGTTTCCCATTCTGTTCAGTCTTGATGCAGGAAAAGTATCAGGGAAATGTCCTTGTCTATAGAAAACCTTTTAATTAAAGCAACTGCTTGGCTCTGTGCTATTGAAAGCAAACAACTCTGAGGGGAGCATTTGTTTTATCTGTATGTGGAGAAGAGGCTATAAATGCTCACAATCTGGCTAAAAATAGATCCCAAAGTGAACTCCCTATTTTCAGGTCTAAAAAAACCTAAAATCTTTGTTATAAAATTATGCTATTTGTCAAACACATTCAGACTCTGGGGAAAAGCCATTTCTTTTAATTTGAGTGAAATGTTCCATTCAAATTGAGGACTTTATGGTTTCATCCTCCCCCAGCGCCTCAGCTCAGTGTCTCTGCAGAAAAGGGTATTAAATGAGATTAGCAGGAAGCCAGTTCCTCCATAAATTAGGATTTTGTATCAAGTATGTGTGCTTTGGCCACTTTTTCTTTAATTTGACTTATTCCAATCCCCATTACTTCAGCAAGTCCTTATGGATACTTTCAGGGCTGCATGCTGCAGGCTGCAAACCCAGCCAGCCCCAGGAGAAAATGGATCTGTTCCTGTCCCACCTCCGTTCTGCTACTGCCCAAGGACTTTTGCTATCAAATTCCAAGGAATGACCCATAACCGCAACATTATATAAATGTATTTGGAGAGCCTGGGTTCAGGGACTGCTGTGCAGTGTGACAGGCACTGCACTCCCAGCACTCCCGGTGCTGCCTGGGGCCAGCACAGACCCAAGCAATGCAAACAAAGTGTTCTAGCAGGAAAATGGGTGTTTTCTGATGGGTGAGGCTGACAGTTGGGTGGTGCAGTGAATCTCAGAAGATTTCAAGAGATTTCACATAGATAGAACAGGCAGAACTTCTTCAGAGCCATTTCATGCAAACTTTCTTCTTGGGGTAACAGCTAAGAGGTACTGCAGGGCTGTGTGCCCTGAGCAGTGTTAGGGTATTCCCTGCATCCCTTTTTTGTCATCCCTGGGAGTGCTGAAAACACGTCCTCAGATATTTCATGAACAAACCACAGCACCCCAGCTGCATTCCCAGAGAACAGCGACAGCCCAGCTCTGTCCTGTGCCACGCCAGGGACCCCCTGGGTTCCCATCCTCATGGTGGCATATGGGGTTTGTCCCAACGGGGGACAGGTGTGCAAAGGTGCTTGTGGGAAGCTGCTGCTTACATCCAAGACTGACAAGCTCCAAATAAAGCAAATGGTGGGGTTTGGCTTCATTGTAGGGCACTCCTGCTCCAACAGGTCCTTCCCATCACCCTGTGCCTCGGGCAGGAGCCTCACTGGGTGCTTTGGGTGAGGTCTGCCAGGGTTTGGGTGAGGGCTGCAGATGGCAGGCACAGTTTGTGAGCTCACTTTGCTGCCCTGGGGCCTGCTGGGCAGGATTGATTGCACAGCTCAGGAAGAGGCATTAGCAGATGTTATTGATGTGGGACTGGCATTATCCACAGCACATGCTGTCCGTGGAGAGAAAAAACCACAGATGGCATGATTTTTTAAAACCCCTCTGCCAAAATCTTTTAAAACAAAACTTGCCATTTCTGCTTGAATTGATCCTCCTTTCCTGCTATTGATATTTGCTCTTTGCCATCACTGATGTGAGGAATGGGGATGAACAGGGAGCGGGCACTGCCGCGCCAGCACATGGATGAAGGAAATCATTTTCAGCAGCCCTGTGTTTGGTGGGGGTTTCTTGTTTTGACTGGGGTTGGGTTTTTGGTTTTGTTTGACTCTTAATGCTCTATTTAACATCAAAATAACAGGGCTGTTAGACTGGCTAGCAAGTCTCCAGATGCCCATAAGGAGAACTTGGTGCTGTATTTATGTGACGGCTGTACCATAAAAATGGATCAGGAAATGCTTCAAGCCGAGAGTTTGGCTTGAGCAGAGTGACCTGACGTGAGCTGGAGCTGAGGAAGGATTTCAGAAGCTGCTGAAATAATTACAGCTGTACCTGTACCAGAAGTATGCAGTTCTGAGGAGAGCTTCCATATTTCAGTCCTCAGCTACCTGGACAATGACAACTGGAATAGGGACCGAAAGGCCAAATCTCTCCCCCTTTTTCTTCTTAATGAGCAAACCTTCAGGATTGAAAAATAGGACAATCCAAGAAATGCAGATGCCTGGGAGCAGCAGCATTAAATGCAGACCATAAAGATTATGTATGTTTTCAGCACTATTACATTTGCAAAAACAGACTTCTGCTTGCATCATATTCACATGAAGGTTTGTGTCAAACAGCAGATAATGGAAATCATCCAGGTTCCGATTACTTTGGTGGCAGCCTGCCTTGAATTCAGTTCTGGGCCACCTCATTATTAGGAAAATACCAAATTGCAGACAATTCAAAGAGCAGCTAAAATGATTTTGGGATTGAGAAGACTGAGTTATGAGAAAAGATGATGAGCTAAATATATATACCTTCACTCAGTAATGACTTGTGTTATGGTTACTTTGTTCAGGCAGACAGAAAAGTTATTTTGTGTGTACAAGAATGTGATGCTAAGGAGAGCATGATAAAAATGACAGAAGGGAAAGTCTGAGCTAAGAAACAGTACAAAATCTCTGTGAAATTATCTCCTAAAAGGGATGGGAAAAGCTCCCATCTCCTTATTGACATTTTAAAAAATACAGAGAAAAATAGAGATGATACAGTTATCAATCCAATTTATCCAATAGCTTTTTAATAAATCTCTAACCCCAAAATAAATAAAAAACAAAAAAGGGATTGCTTTCTTGTATCCTCAGTATTCCTTAAAAATACAAATTGATACTTTCTTGTCAAAAGTATGATGGAGAAGAAATTTGTTCAGACTGTAACTCCTCGTGGGAGATCTGGATTTGTAACCTTGGCAGTTCTCAGCACACAACAAATACTCCCTCACACAGGGGACAACATTTCTAACCTAATTCCCCTGTGGGGTTTGGGGTTTTATTGTGATTATTGCACACTGCAGGACCCAGAGTGTCTGTTCCTGGGATCACAGCCCTGCCAGGAGTGGAGCCAGTGCCAGAGCTGCCACCCACACCATCTTCCCACCTGGTCTCACAGGACCCTCCCAAGGGAAGAGCCACAATGAAAAACAAGTCCTGCCTCCAACCTGCTCTTCTGACATTGCCAAACACCTCCCCGTGTTTGCCAGCAGTGCAGGACTGCTCAGCTGGCCCAAGTGTGCAGGGGGCATTCCAGCAGAATGGACACTGATAACTGCATGATGTTGACAAAAGGGACAAAATCCTTTTTTCTGCTGTCTACAGAGAATGTTCAAAACTGGGGAGAAAACACATGGAGGGTGGGATGGAGTGTTTTAACCATTTTCTGTACAGAAATTCTATGGTTTGAGAAAAACTACTTTGGTCTGGCCCATCCAAATTCATTATTATCACTAACCCTGGAGGAGCTGCACAAAACACTGCTGTTGATGCCATATCCAGCTGAGAGTTTCATGAAGGAAATCTGCACTTCTAAAATCAGCTAATCATCAGAATAGCTAAGGAAGTAGTTCTTTCCTCTGGATCACAATGGTGCCAGCACTTTGCACAGCAAAGGCTGTAAAAGAAGAAGCATGCAACATTAAGTGACATAAGTGAATGTGTCATTAAAGAACCAAAGAGCTAATTTTTTTTCTAAATATGTAATTTAAAAAATAAAGATGCCTCATTTAAACTGATCGAAAAGCTGTTAAACCAATTTAACACTTTGCTGTTTACTCCTGAAAGATGTTGACAGCTTATCTCCTCCTACCATTGTTCAAGGCTAATCAGAATATATAAATGTATCTCTTTTCCATTGCAATAAACCAGTAAAATGAATGTAGAGATTTCTGTGAACTCTGTTTACCAAAGATCTATTCCTTTTCCTGTCCTAAGTGAATATTGTGGCTAAGAGTCTGGAAGGAAGGAAGGGACAGAGAAGCACTGGATGGCACAGGCTCATATTCATGGAAATGAACTACATAAAATCTTAATGGGAAAGCAATGGTAGCTGAAAACAAGCTTTAAAATGACTCAGGCTGTCCCAGGTAGGGAAACTTTCCAAAATCTAACCATCATCAGGCTAAGGAAAATTCTCTCTCCCTCCTCCCCAAAATTAACTCTTTTTGCCAAAGGGGAAAGTAGCAGCCCAATAATAAAAGCATCAGTTATCTGCTCGCAGTGCAGGTTGCCTCCTCCTGCAGGAGGCAGTGGTAAAGGCTTTGATATACAGCACACATCAGGACTTGGCTGTATTTCGTTTGCTCTCCCCGCTTAGAGGGGGAGAAGCAAACCCAGCACATTTCCATCCTTGGCTTTCCCTATGCAAGAGGCTGGAAGGGAGAAAATTTCAGGAAGAACAGGAGAGACTGTAGAAAATTCTGGGAGATAAAAATGAATGAGGAACAGGAAAAAGAGTGGACAGCATAGTGCAAAGGATCTGGAGATTTGCTTGAGGCATACGGTTGGAAAATTGTTCTTTTTCTCAGCACCAAACTTATATTAAAAAAAAAAAGAAAGAAAAAAGCACAGGCATGGTTTACCAAGGGTCAACAGATTTATGGTTAGCTTTAAATCAGTGCAACTTCACTGGGAGGTTTAGTTTTGGGTGTATTCAGGATGGGGAATAAGCATATGAATTATTCTGGTAGAGTGGTAGTAAATAGTCTGGCAGTCTCAGACCAATTTCTGTGGTGCCATATCTCATAAAGTCTGATAAATCCAGCATGTGCAGCTGCTGAGGACTTTTGGCAGTAGAAAAAAGCCTATATAGCAGTATCTATATAGCAGAGAATCGCTGACCATGTACCAGCCCTGGCAGCTTGCTCTTGTGATGCTGAGATTTTGTTACTGCCTCAATCTCCTGTGTTTTGGGTGAGAAATGAGAATAGTACTGGGGAGTGCAGAACAACTATGGATGAGCTTGTTGGACTGTATCTGACTGAATTCCCCAGGCTGGTGGCAAAGTACTTCATGTCTGGATCTCTCGTTTATGAGTTCATCACACTTAGAGCAGGTCCAGCAGGCCTTTTGATACTGCTGGTCCAGCAGGTCCAGCAGATATTTTGGGGATTGGTGCTTACTGGCCTCTCAAAGTTCCCTTTCCTATCCAGTTGCAGTGTTTTGAATACCCTGGAAGAAAAAGAGAGGAAAAGGATCTCCTACTTAGCAGTTTTGGGAAATTTTATATATTCCACATATATTTCTTTCTGGCCAAAAAAACCCTCTCCACTTCATTATTCCCTTAGCTTAAACATCTAAACTAAACTCTGTCCTTTTATTCCTTATTATTTGTGCAGGAGATTCAGCTTTACATGCAAAACATCCTACAGCCTTTTACTCTGAAGCATAGATATGAACCTTCTCATTACAAAGTTGATACTTATATTTGACAAAATAGTATTGGAAAGAAAACCTGTTGCCATGTTAGATAGCAACTAAAGCTATCTGTGCAGCTGAAAGAGTGACTCTTGTGCCCACTACTATAAATTAAAAACAAAATTGTTAAAACATTGTTGTGGATAATTTCAGGCCAGAAATACTGAGCAGCTTTTATGAATGTTCCTGTTTTCATTTCCTGGCAGAAGTGTATCCCTCTTCACTGGGGAAAGGGGGGGTTTAACATGTTTAGGAGGCTTGGAGAGCTGTCTGAAAGCAGTCAATCAGTCTGCACTGTGATAGTCTGGGTCTGACTCTATTTTGTTTAAAAAGCAGAGGTAAATATCACCTGAGGAAATATAAAGAACTGAGACCAAATTCTGCCTATGGAAGGCCAGCTGTCAGTTATCCAAAATGTATTAAATACTGGCAAATGAGTCTCCAAAATCACCTTCAATCAGTTTTCTCCTTATTTCCTTTTCCTCCAGCCACGCACAATGTTATTCCATCAGGGCACCCAGAGAGAGCAGAAGGTCTCTGAGGAGAACACTCACCACCATGAGGTTGGCTAGACTGGCCCAAGTCAAACAAAGCCAGGAGCACACCTTGTGTGGGACGCACGGCTGGTGAAAGCTGGGTGTCTTGGGCAGACTGAATCCTGCACCACCCTGCAGCACAGCAATGCACAGTGCATTCAGGATCCAGACCTCCCTCTCAGTTAACTGGAACCCTCCTGCCTCTGGGAAGGTGGGATTCCTGCACCAGTGTGCTGCCATTTGCCTTTGAACCGACAAGGTGGAAACCCGTGGAAAGCAGCCTTCCAAATCCTAACCTAACTCTCTTCAGATGGGTAAAACAGCAGGAGCAGGATTATCCTGTCTGCAGTGCAACATACAGCTGAGGCTTTATTTGCTGAGTGCATTTGAGATGTGCCATCCTCTTCAGGCCTGCTGGTTGCTGGGTATATGTGGGTGGTGGTGGCTTTTGCCAGGGCACTTTGGTTTTAGCAGCAGAGGTTTTCAGTTCCGCAGTTGCTGGATATTGCCCCTTGCTCAGGAGAACTCCTCTGTTTCCTCGTTTCCCTTGCAGCTATTGCTGTGCCTCTCCGTGGTGCTTTTAGCACCAGGTAAGCTGTGCCAGCACAGCTATTTTTACACACTGGGAAGTGGCAACCCTGTAATGAAATACGGGCTGGAAAGCGAGCGGTGCAGTGGGTGGTGCACAGTGCTCTCCGTGCAGGTGAGTACATAAAACAGCACTGTGTGCAACATCCCTGGGCCCTGCTAGATTCTGGCAGCCTGTTTCCTTCTGCTTACAACTCAAGCATTAGTGCAGTCTGCAGAGACTTGAACACATTTGCTTTGGGCTGCTTGTCTGAAATATCTACCTCTATCCTGAGCCCTGCAGAGCAGTCAGCATCTGAGGGGGTTTTTAGGCATCTGTTCTGGGAAAGAGCCCTGTAGGGCTGATGCCACTGACTCCACAGGATACAGATATCTTATTTCCCTGACACTGGGTCCTAACAGTTGTCTGGTGTGCAGAAAGTTGTTTTTCCAAGCTGCAGACTTGATGAAGGCAATAGCCAAAGGACCAGGGGACTCGTGGCCCCAGCCAGAGAAAATTACCATCCTGCATGGAGAATTGTGCTGGAAGAGAAATCTGAGATTCCTGATTGCCTGCTGATGGGCATCATCTGCAGCTCCCTCCCATTACTGCACATCGGCCATTAGAGGCAGTGAGAAACCACCTCAAATTTGTGGGCAACCAGAAATCTGACTGAGGACATTCTGGCACTTGTGAGGGCTTTGCTGCCTTTCCCCAGGCAGGCAAAGGGCACCTGATGGAGCATTAGGGTCAGCCAGACTATTTAGCCGCTTCTATAATGTCCATTGCTACATGAAAGGTGGCAAAGTTGGGGTATAGAAACCCCCCTGGCTTTTGGTGGTGGATTTTTTTTTCCTCTGGCCCTGTCCTTTTTCTCCCTCAGCAGAGGGGGAAAAACACACACTGTAGAACATCATTCTCCAAGAAAATCCAAATCACCTGAAGCCACAGTTTAGCTGTTTGTGAAGATCTGAAAACCTGTGTGAGACAAGTCCTTCTGGAAAGTAAGAAATGCCCATCCCATGGGTTTGTCTGGAAGTTGGGCTTCCCCAGCTGCAACTGGGGCAGTGTTGGGGAGTTATGGATATGTGGGCAGCAAGAGAGAAAGAGAGGGGAGAAGGGTGGCAATTTGGCCAGAGCCAGTGGGATATTTGGAGGCTCAATGCCTGGGTAAATCAGCCCCAGGGGCTCTCCAGCAAGAATAACAAAGAAAATTTTTCTTAAGTTTATCCACTTAACGCTTGTGCTTTCCCCTCTGACTATGGGAACAGGCAGCAGGGAAAGCACCTGCAGTTTTCAACTGGAAATATTTGCAAAACCTTCTCTGACCTGGGCAGAACAGCTGAGACAAGAGCATACAGTGTGGTTCAGGTTTCTGCTTTTACAGCCCAGATTTGCTCACACTGAAGGCTGGACTTTGTGCTGGGTTAGGGCTCTTGTGCACCTTCATCTTCCCTCATCAGTGCTCAACAGCCTGTGGAGAGGAAAAGGCTTTGTTTTAGTGGGAGCAGGTGTTTGATTACCTTGCCTCTCTCTTTTTATATTAAACTTATCCCTGGTTCACCTCTCTAGGAGGGATAAACTCATGTTTGCAAAAGTGGCGAGGGAAATCATTTGAAAGGCACCATCAGAGGTCGGCTGCCTGCACTGGTGGCTGGATGAAACAAAAGAGCAAATGAGCAAAAGAAAAGCATTCAAAGTATTTTCTGCCTGTGGAGCATGGCTCAGAGCAGTGCTTCAGGGCTGTCTGCCTCTACCCCAGGGGTCTGCACACGTGTAGGTTTACAAAGAAAATGGGACAAATTCAGCCCTCTTCCCCATCCATCCCCAGTGCTGCCTCCCTGCTCGGGGGCTGGGCTGGTGGCAGGTGCTCTCCTCCCCTTGGACAAAGGAGCTGTGGCATCCCCTCGCAGGACAGCATCCAAGGACAGCAAAGGCATCCCTGAAGGGAACATGAGCTCTGTTAGTGCCCAGGCCAGGCCACATCAGGCACAGCAGCTGTGTCCTTGGCACCTGAGCTGTCCTTGGCCTGAACACTGGGCTCATGGTGCCAGCACCAAGAGGGATGGTGGGCTGGAAACAGCAACTCATTCAGGGTGCACACATGGGCCAGCATTTTTGCATGTAGAGACCCTGCCTGGTTTCAGAGCACCCCATGTGCACCTCCATCCACTGGACTTGGGCCCCACTAAGTGAAGGAGCAGAGAAGGGATAGTTACGTTACATCTTTGTTTCCAGATGAAATTGGAGCATGTCTGGGTGAAGAGAAGCCCACTGCTCTGCTGTAGCCATCTGTCAGGCTCCCTGCCACAGTGTCTGTGTGTTTGCTCAGGCGTGGGTAGGGAATTACCCTCCTCATGTCACGGCAGATTGCCTTTCGCCTTCTCACTACTCCATTCCCCTCCTGAATATTTTGGATCTTTGCCTCCAGTGGCTCAAATGCAGGTGTTGGATTATAGCCATGGAGAGCCAGGGACAGAGAATAAAGAAATTCTTAGGTGTCTTTGGATGAAGATGAGGTTGGAAGGAATCTGAATCAGCTCTTCCAGAGTTTTCAGCTCCCAGGAGAGCACTGGGATCAAAAAAGCCATTGTTCTCCTTGGCACGATGCTGGAGGATGTTATCAGAGACTGGTCCAGAGTACAGACTCATGGCCAAACTGGAAATGCTTGCCTGTTGGAAACATCTGCTGTTCTCCTCTGCTTCTCATACAATTTGCCAAAATATATTTCTTGTACTTTTGCAGCTCAGAACAGCTTGTTATGAGGCTTAATTCATGATGTGTAATCTTGTGACACATTACTGCCTGATGAGGTAGGACATGCAGATGAAGAAGGTGTGTAAAGGCATCAGAAAGAGTTCAGTTCCCAGCTTGGAAGCTGTATAAAGTATCTTCAAAAGCACCATCTAGCTTTGCTGTTATTAGTCCTAAGAGCCAGGGAGAAAGTTACAGCAGTCAAAGATAAAAGAGCTTTCAACAAATGTGCCTCACAATTGAATGTCCTGCTGAAATTTCCAAGGTTCCTCTGATCTCTTCATGTGAAAAAGAGTGTAGTGCACTGGTATTTAAGCCCCTCACTCCATGTGTGGACATCAAAATATCCTCAGGATCTCTGTGCACTTAGATGCCCTTCAAATCACAATTCTCCCCTCACAGAGTCGTGTGCCTCCCCTGTCCTGGCTAAATGCTATAGCTCCATCCAACTCTTCAGTTTAAGCATATCCTCAAGTGTTTTTCTGGATCAGAGCAGCCTTCAGTGCCAGGAAGGGTGGGGATGCTCTCACTTCACCTCAGTTCTCTGGAGTTCTCCAGGTTGCCCATCCCAGAAGAAGAGAGTGCTTCAACCCATTCTGATTCTGGATCCGAAATCAAGGGGTTCAGTCTGTTTTGCTCTGATAGTGCCATGGTGTCTCCTCCATCAGGAAAGGGAACACAGAACAATTTAGCAAGACAGTGTTTAGATCAGAACGTGCCCCCCCATCCAAATGAATCTGGGACTAGATGCATATCTTCAGGTCCTTCAGCCAAAGTGGTGTGGATGCTCCAAAAACTTGTTTCTTACTGAGTCTTGTGATTGATTGTGCTTAAAGGTCAAATACATTATCATTACAGTCATGCTGTGTATGAAACATGAGTATATAAATACTTTATAAAGGGCTAATGAACAATTAATAGTTGTTTCAAGAAATGGATAATCAAACGTTATGGATTGCTATACAGTCTGGCAGGTCGATACGTTGCTTATGACCACAGCTGATTGCTGCCAATAACACCTTGAGTGATGTGAATTTGCCCAGCTTTAACACAAGATGTTTGTGTTAAATCTGTGTGTGCAGCAGCCATTAACCCTCTCTCCACTGTTCTAGAAATAGAGCCCCTCCCAGAGCATGTCCAGGATTAATGGGTTATGATACAAACATAAGGCTGTGGGTTGTTGAGTAAGACATTTGTAGCTCCAGAACTTGATTATAGATGAGCAGAAAGGAGTAGAAACAGATGAATGCAGACTGCAAACAACAAAAAACATCTGCTGACTGCACAGGGAAAGCTCCGAGTGCCAGAATTGTACATCCAGAAATCCACAAGCACTGGGGCTTTTTAATGTGTGCTGGGGGGCTTGGGGAGGATCCTGGAAATTCTTTTAAGGTTTAGTGGCATGTTTAGCTGTCTCTCCTACTGTTTTTAAATTACAGCTCATAGAGCAGGTCATCTAACTACCCCACATGGGTCTGTGCAAGAGAAATTGCTCCTTCATGATCTCAGCCTTGCTACTATACAATCAATTCTGTTTTTAAGTAGTAAAGAAGCTTACTGGAGTTGCCAGTTCTGATTACAGCGTGAAACATCTAACCTTGGTTTACAGCAACCAAAACTGTGTCTCTTGCAACTGAGATTTACTTGGGCTGAGGCGGCGCTGGGTGCAGGAGGAAAAACAACCGAGCTGAAACCTTCCTGGAGGCAGAGAGACAAAACACAGCTGAGGTGAGAGCAGCACGGGCTCACTCCACAACTGCCCTCCTGAAATGCAGCCCCTCGTGCTGAGTGCTGCACAGAACATTGACACAGATGCTGCTTGTTTGTCTTTGGAGCCCCGAGGAACCTCTGGAGTGGCAGGGAGGCATTTCACACCTCAGCGAGCTCATCCTCTCCAGGGATTTCTGATCCCCACGTTGTTGAGTTCGCTGACAGGTTTTTGGCACCGTGCTCACTCCAGTTCAGAGCTACACTCTGCCTAACAGAAGAACAGACCTTGTTTTCCTCGCTTTTACATTGGTTTTGTAATCAGCGTGACTTCAATGACCCTCTGCTTTTGTACCAGAAATACCACTGAGGAAATCAGATTTAAGAGCAGAGAGGCATCCAGTGCTGCTATTGTAGGAAGGCAAAGATAGAGACATTTCCAACTCCTTCTGATTCTGGCATGGGCCAAAGGCCAAATGTGCCACAAGCACAAAGTGAAACCGCCGTCAGAGTGCTTTAAATGGCTTTGGTTTGCAAAAGCTCCTAGAGACTTATGATACCTGTGGTTTTCTCATCACCATGTGTATCCTCCTCCAAAACAGGAGTAGAACTGCTGTCTGAGTGATGTACAAGCTGGCCATATGAGCTCTGAAGCTGGTTTAAAGCTTCTTCCATTTTGCTGGTTTAAAGCCCATCCATATCAGTCGAGACTCAGAGAGACATTAATACGAGCCTCACTCTGTCCCAAAGAATGTCAAAGGAAAGATTCACTGTTTTCAGGTCTCTGGCTCAATTTTTTCTTTCTGCTCTCAATTATTCTTCCACCTGCTGAGTGTTTGATGCTTGATCAGTCTGTTAGAACATGCAAATATTAATATTATTCTCCAGAAGTGCTGACAGACATATGTGTATTTTGTCAGGAGGTGCAGAAATCAGGAGATGCTGCTGGTTCCCAGGGGGCCAGCATGAACCCCCTCATGTCTGTGACCTTCAGAGCAGCTTCCCCTACCCTCGTGTTTATTTGCTGGAAGGACAGCCCACAGGGAAAGGACGAGGCAGGGGGGAGCTGGAGGTGGGAATTGGCTGCATTCCTGACAGAATTTCAGAGTATCTCCAGCATTCAGGAGAACATGCTTTGCAGCAAATGAATGCCCTTCAGGTGCTCGTGGAGACAAAACCCCATTCCAACCAACACTTGTGCACAACAGCAGTGGCCAAGTCATTACTGGGGTTTTTTCTTGATCTTTTTAAATAGTGATCTCATCCTGGACCATTTCACTGTGGTCACTGGGGCTTTGTCCTCTTATTCCACATGAATATAGGCAGGAATGGGATAGGGAAGGAAACCTTTTCACTTGTGCTGGTGATACAAAAGCTTCCCCATCTCTGCTGTGGCAGCATGTCCATGGGAAGCTTCTGCCTTCCTCATCCCTGCAGCTGTCTCAAGTCAAAGGCACGTGGTTGTGGTGGGCTCCCACCCTCACTCCATTCCCAGGATATCTTCCCAGCTGGCTGAAGCTTATCTAATAAGGGAAGGTGATAAATAAACCTTGTTAACTTGTCAGTGCTTCCTGGATGGGCTGTGCAGCCTAGAAAGAGCAAGGTGTCTGCCACGCTTGTCCTGGACAATGAAAGGAATAAATCAATTCATACCTGAAAGTGGGAACTTCTGAGTTGATGGATGGCACTCAGTGAATATTAAACTCCCTTTCTTGTGGATGGATGTTCTGCAGCCAGACAAATTTTGTCCTTTCCCAGTTCAGGTGAGGGTACTGCAGCAAGCCATGGCAGTTGCTGAGGACTGGAAGAGAGAGCACCTGCCTGAGGCAAGTTTCTGCAGCACTTGCAGAAGCAGCAATCTCTGCTTTAAGAGAAGCTTCAATAAAACTTAAGGCTGAAATCAGTAACTCTTAAAGAGCTGAAAACAGCTGCCCTTCAGCAGGGATCTCATTTGGGGGTTTATTTATCTATCCCTTGAAATTCATAAACAAGGAAATAAACTTAGTCTGTTAGATCCACCAAAAAGCCCACATGATGCAGGTTCTCATTTTGTGTTTCCCAGGAGATCACGTTCCAGTCCTCCTCCTTTTTTCCCATGACAAGTGATAATACCAGATTTTATCTGTTAATAAAATAGCATGGGAATTCCTGTACATTCCTGTTTTTAAACAGAGAGAAGAATGCAATCTGCTTCACCCCCTCAGCTTACACTGTTCCCTCTCAGTTGTGAAGAGGACAGGTTCTTCTCCAGGGAAAGATGATCCATGTGCCTGCCTGGTCCCAAGGGCTGCAGGACCATGTGTGAAGCAAGGGGGTGTCCCAAAGACACTGAGAGATTAGCTACTTTTTTCTAAAAACTGGCATGGATTGGAAGCAGAAAACACTAAACCACCATGACCAAGGCAAGAAAGTAAAGGTGAATGATGGAAAGGAGGTTGGACCTCCTAAAGGAGCTAAAGGATACTGCCATGTGTCCTGGTTGTTTCTGGCAATTTAAATGATGAAGCATCATCACGGCAGAAGCAAAAATTTGCATGAAAAGGCACAGTCAGCTTGCAACTCTGGACAGTTCATGGGTCCGTGCTGTGGTACCTCATCCTGGGAAAAGCTGCAGCTCCACGTTGTGCTAGAGCTGCACAAAGGGTTGATGTCTCCTTTGACATAGGGTAAGCCAAGCTTTAGCCTGAAAAATCATGGGTAAACTGACAACTGTAAAGAACAATTATTGATCAGTGATAAAAGAGGTTCCTTGGGCTCACAGCTGCCCACAGCAGA
Source organism: Anomalospiza imberbis (assembly GCF_031753505.1). Lineage (NCBI taxonomy): Eukaryota > Metazoa > Chordata > Aves > Passeriformes > Viduidae > Anomalospiza > Anomalospiza imberbis. Next base: position 8,174,037 of record NC_089693.1, on the reverse strand, counting down.
GGCAACTCCAGCAAAACTACTCCAACAAAAATTTCTCAAGCTATGTCCTAAAAAAATCTCCCTGGGCAATCAGTACAAGTAGTCCAGTACCCAAATATCCAGAAAGCTTTCCAGAAAGTATCTCACCTCAGAGCTCATTGCACAGTCTCTCCTCCAGAAGCATCAGGCATTAGCTGATTAGAGCTGAGGACTCAGCCTTTCAAGTATAAAATTGAAAAAAAGTCTTAAATAGCAGCATATTATACACTCCATGCAGCAGGCATGGAAATGCTCTGGGAAGGGTGGAGCACTTATAGTTTCCACAGAAAGAACTTAAAGGAGATGAAGACAAGCATTAACTTCTAAAATAAGGTCTGTTATTTCAAATAGCTTTCGTTATCTGTCGCTGCTGGCCTGAGTGGTGTCAGTCGAGGGGATCTGTGGGCTCCTAATCTGAGCTGTTCTGCTTGTTATTACCCAGCCATTACCAAAGGGTTCCTCTGTCACTTGTGAAGTGAGAAAGGCTCATTTCTATTGTTATTTCCTTTCCAAGCCTCCCAGAGCCTTTGAGACTCCAGGAAGGTCTGACCCAAAGACAAATGGAGTCCAAGGGAAGTTTTCCAGCAAAGAGAAAATCCCTGCAGAGAAGACACCACAGCTTCACTTCCTTCAGCTGGGTTTTGTGGCCAGTGGTGACACAACTGGAGAGCACCAGGACAGGACTGGACTTTCTATACTCAGAAACTGTACTTTTCAATTTACTTTCACTTCTGTATATTTTCAGCATAGGAGAAGAATTAGAAAGGAAAAATTGCTGTCCCAAGCTCTGCTTTCTTTAGTTTGCCTGTTTGTGTCACTCTGGGGGAAAAGGGCATTTTTTTAGCCTATGGGGAGCAGTGGGGACACTTTCACAAGATGGTATTAATTATACCCCAGAATTTGTGTTTAAGTTTTGTTTCTTATTATGATCAAATGCCCTTTGTTGTAGTAACATCAGGACCTCAGCTTACCTCACCAGAGAGACAGGGACAATGACTTTGTGTATTCATTACCTTCTTCCCAGGCAGTTCCCAACACACCACTGACTGCAACTCTTGTGAGACTTTGGAATTCATAATGCCTTGAATTGTAACACATTTTCCAGAGGCTCATTTTTAGCGCTTACTCAACAGAGAGATTCTTATTGTACAATACATTGGTAGGAACGTAGGGAGAAAAGAAACAGAGTTTCAAGAGCACACAATCAACTGCCTTGCTTTTGTTTCTGTCCTGAAAATGTGCAATAACATAACATGCAACAGATTGCATGTTCTAAAGTATTTGCCATGCAACAGATCTCCACTGAGTTTTTGCTGAGTTGTTTCTAAGTCGCCTTGTTGTTATTCTGAGTACCAAAGGTTGTTTTACTAGCATGTAGAATTTGGGCAGTCATCAATATTTAATCTGTGTTTTGATACTACACATTTGTTTTCACTGACATCTGATTCTTTCAGTGGAATAAGTTTGACTCATTTAAACTTTCTGTAAACTAAATATAGAGTTTCATAACTTATCAGGTAGTACTTGTAAGGATCTTAAGCAGAAAAATCCATTCCTATAGTGCACTACAGGAAGCTTCCACCAAACACCACAGCAGAATAACTTTTGATTTTTATTTTTCCAAACCAAACACTTTGGATTATTCCACGATGCCCTCTGCCTATCTGGGTTACTTTATTTCTGTCTAGGCTACCATCAGTGACTGGTGTTTTTCAAGTGATTTTGAAAAATCTCTGCATGGTTTTGCAGAGATTTTTTGGCTTTATACTGTCAGTTGAGCATTACAACAACATAATCCTAACCCACAGAGCCTCTGTTACTTCATGGAAAGGACTGAATATTTGGAGCTGATGCTGTTTGGATACTTAGATCCTTACTGTCTGTTTAAAGAAGTCCTTTTATTCCGTTGACTTATTCCATCGTCATGGTGCTGGAAGCCCTCAAAAATATTAATGCTCATTTTGAGATTCTGAGCTTAGGAATTTAAGGCTAGAAGGGTTTTGCAGGTCACACAGACCTCTTGCTGCAATGGTCTCATAGAGCCCTTTCCACAAACTGTGTCAGGGCACTGCTATTTCCTCAGCTGTAAAATGGAGGTTATTACATAAGGGTGCTCGAGCACACACAGTCTGGTCCTGAGCTGCAGAGTTAACCCCAGATGTGCAGATGTGTCACCAGAAACCAAACTTCCTTCCATATTTGGATATGGAGAACTGGCTTAGGCACATACCTGGCACAAGATGCAGACAGTTCTAAGAAGAAAATTTTCTAATTTATTATTCTCTTGTTTAAAGGGAAACGGGAACCATTTCATTGTAAAGTCAACTTTCCCTCCACTGCCTTCGTTCTCAGTCCTTATGCAGAGGAGTATCTGAGAAGCATATGCTTTTTTATTAGCAGAAGAGACAGGCTAAATTGGGATATGATTCATGCTTCCAATTTATGCTTTCTCTTCCTGCATTGTCAATGGCTAATGAGAGGTAATTGCAAAAGCTCGCAAAGGGAGGCACTTTTGGAAAGAGAGAGAAGAATTAGAGGTGTAAGCAAGGTTGGATTTACTGTTCAGAGGTTTTTTGTTCCACTTCTGGTCTGCTCATGACTTTCCAAAGTTGCTTCTGTTCGAGCTTGATATGAATTCCAAAAGTTAGATGTTGCTGGGGTCTATCGATACCTGTGACACCCGTTGCTCAGGACCAGTCAGGAATGGCAGCTCACCTGAGCTCCACTGAGTCCTCACACAAGTCTGATTTTTGGGTGAGCTCTCTGCTTTGAGGCAGAACATTTTGGTGATCCCTAAAGATGGTCTCGGCCAAATTACCTGGGCACAGCTCACCAGAGGCACAAAATGACATCTATAGATGAAAGCCCTGCACCTCTTGTTTTCAGAGAAGAGGAACACCGGGTACCTGAAAATTCTTGGAAGCCAATAGCTATTTCCCAGCATTAGCCTCTGAATTTCATTGCATTACACTTTTTCTGGTTTAATAACATTTATTATTAAAAGGTTTTTGTTGAGAATGGAGGCTGGGTTCAGTATGTGTTTATGAGGCAGACTGAAATCACTTGCCAAGAGTCATTAGAGGAGAGTGCTGACTGAGATGATTTTTCATCATTTATTACTCGTTTTACCCAGGGACCACCCTAAGCAGGAGCTGGGGACCCCTATGCAAGAGTAGCTCCAGTGCAGAACTTTTCCAAGCAACACAGTTTAGGACTTCAGACAACTCATGGGAGCACTGGTCTGTGAAATCTCAGAACTCATCAGCTCCCTATGCCAGTATCACTCCTCTCTCCTTGGCTGAGAAAGGAGGCAGTAAGTGCCAGGGATAGGCTCAGATTCCCCAAATCCCTCACTGCAGTGTAATTCACATTCAGTTATGTAAAAGAACTGAGCTAAAGGATACTGCCATGTGTCCTGGTTGTTTCTGGCAATTTAAATGATGAAGCATCATCACAGCAGAAGCAAAAATTTACGTGAAAAGGCACAGTCAGCTTTCAGCTTGCAACTCTGGACAGTTCATGGGTCCATGCTGTGATATCTCATCCTGGGAAAAGCTGCAGCTCCACGTTGTGCTAGAGCTGCACAAAGGGTTGATGTCTCCTTTGACATGGGGTAAGCCAAGCTTTAGCCTGAAAAATCATGGGTAGACTGACAACTGTAAAGAACAATTATTATCAGTGATAAAAATAACTCATTGATTGAAATTTTCTTTCTTAGAATCACAGGTAATATTTTGGCATAGTGTGTCACATGCATCTCACAGGATTCCCCTTTAACTCTCTTCAGCCAAAATCCTTTGCCACCATGGCAGTGCACAAGGACCATGGCCAGTTGCATTGATGGATTCAGTCTAATTTTCTCCTTGTACTTCTTTGTCTCTCTGGCTCCATCTGTCGTCTCCTGCCTCAGAGTTAAATTCCCAGCTCTGGGACGTGGACACTGGGGCCGTGCCTGATGCTCTATGGCAGGAATTTCAGGCATTGGCGAAATACGAATAATAATAAATAAATGGCAGATGAAATAAAATTTTCATCCAGTATAGTCCAGCACAGCAAGATTGGTTTCCCAGGGAATGGCAGCATATTTGTTTTTCAGATCGTTAGCTAATGCAAAGGAAAGTGAGAACATTTATTCTCAGAATCACCTTTAGGAAGAATGAATATTCATGGCTATAAATAAGACTGTTTCAATTAAGTCTGCACATAAAAATGCTCCATGGTGTCACAGAAGGCTGTGCTATTCAAAAAGAAATGTCTAGATGAAAGTATTTAAGGCTGTATTTGAGTACAAATTCACTTGTGAACACTCATTTCCAATGTTTCACAGTTAATCACTGGAAGTTATGATGTTTTCATCTTATCTGAATGTCAGCCCACAAGCTGAGATGCAGAAGAAACCTTTGGCTTGTTTTTTTTTTCTACCTGTTAATGGCAATCTGGTACCATAATTGCTTTCTTGTTCAACTTCAGATAATATATTGTGGTGGTGATAAGTTTTGTTTCCCTGAGTATCACTTAGAAAGAGCAGTCACAGTATCAAGCTGTTCATTACAACCCCTGGAGAATATCACACAGTGACCTCCCATCCTACAGCACAGAATGTCCCAACACGCCCCTCTTTTGCTAAAACACACCCATTTTCAATACTGCCTTAAAAACTCTTCAGGAATCAACTCTTTGCAGTGTCACATCTCTTGCAACAGCCCCTCTGGACAAGTTCAGGCAAGAAAATGTGTTTTAAGCAGTTGAAGACCAGTGCAATGTGTCTCCAACTCAGAAAGTCACTGGTCTTGACTACCAAGAGCTGGGAGAATGTGTTAGGAATGTACCAGTAGTTGCTAAGATATCTTTTGCCCTGTGCCTCTGGAGCCTGATCCTGGCCGATCCCAGAGACAGCCTGGTGATGGAACCACCATCAGAACCAGTACAGCTGTCCTCGTGTTCCTCTGTAAATGGCATCATTCACTGAAAACGCAATAAAGAGGAAACAATGGTTCTAAAGCAAAATGTTTCCATGGGAAAACTAAGAACAGGCAACAGCGCTGTAAACGGTAATTAGCTAGTGATAAATCTGTCCCATCCAACCTTTTCTCTCCTGTTCATTGAGGAATGTGCAACCACTGCTCTTTAATGGACATTCACCCCTCAAAGGACAGATGCATAGATCCCGCTCTCCTCTTCACACATGTGAATTTATTCTTTGTAATAATACTCATACTATTAAGAAGAACTTCAGAGGAGTTTATTAAATGCCATTGAAAAACATATGACACCAGCAATTATAGGGAATCAATGAAAATATTTGCTGGTGTCAATAACCTAGATTACTACCAAAAAAAGTAGCCAGTCTAAGCAGTTCATCTATACTTCCCTGGGATAAAAATCAGGCCCTGCATCTAAATATGGTATCAGAGGCAACAGTAAATGTCCAAAAAGGCTGTAGCCAGTTGCAAAACTGCCATAACACAGTCTGGCAATCTACTCTGAAATTACAAATTAAGTTCTGTTCATTCAATTCATCTAATTGAAGGAAAAATCTTTATCAGAACTGGAAACCATGACAGCTGTGTCACCCCAAGTAACAAACACAATGAGGCTTTGAGATGAACACCTACTATTAAGCCAGAGAGAGTAATCTATGGGCAGTCATGGTTCAGACATCCTGATTAGCTTTAATTAAAATTCTGATGATCAGGGGGCTATGAAAGGAACAAAACTTTTAAAGAATTTAGGCAAGTGCAAAAGGCTGGAGATGGGGTGATAATTAGGAATAATGTCTCTTGTTAAATTTAATTCCTTTAGCCTTGAAATTACCATGACAGATTTCAGATTTAGTGGCAGTTTTCCAGACCCTAAAAAAGAGCTTAATTATATAGTTTAAGGATTTGGGAGAACTGATTCAGATAAAGCTACATGGGGCCCATATAAACTCTGTGGCATGCTTGAGTGGACTCAGATATAGAAGGAATAGATATCCACTTGTTCAAGAAGCTTGAGACATCACATACCTGAAAGGGGGTTTTTTGAGACACCAAAAAAGTTTGTATAACTCTTTAACTTTCTGTTTTAATTAATAATAATCACTGTCATTCAATTTGCCTTTCTACTTCTTGATTTCAGCTGGGACTGAAAGCAAGACAGAGATAAAGCAGCCAAAACTCTGAATAGTGCTGATACCAGCAGAACTTCTTAATCACTGGAATTGGCCTATCTCTACAGCCCAGGAAAGACATTTAGAAAGATGAGCAAAATTCAGATCTGAGAAGTATTCCTCTGAGTTACAGAGCACCTTGTAGAAATCATCACTGTATTCTATTAACCGCTGTTAGTTTAGGAGAAAATATAAGATACTTAAGAAAATGTCATCTCCAGAAGCTGTGTCAAATGGAAGAAATATTTCTTTTAATTTGCAGTTCATGACATAGCTCTTTTGGGTTTTCAGGGCCAGGGAACATCTTCAACAATAGATGGATCAGGAAGATGATAAATAGCCTGAAATACTGACAAAGAACATTCTCTTCTCATAGAATCAAACTCGAGAAGATAGATGTTAATATTATTTTAAAGCCACCTTCATTGGGTTCTGCCTTCTCTATGCAATCCACCTATATGGTCTCATTGTCAGGTTAACTGAACACTTTACAGGTTTAAAGACGTTTATTTTCCCAAGAGCCACATGAAGTAGGAAAATACAGTTGTCCCATTATATGGGTTTGGAGCTGTGGCACAGAGGTACAACGTCACACATGGCAAGGCAGGGAATTGAACACAGCTTTCCTAAATCCCAGGCTGTCACCCTAACTACTGTTCCTACACATTTTACATCAAAATGAGTGGTTAAGCTTGAGTCCCTGCTCTGGGCTTCCTCCTGTCTACATTAATCTCTGAGCACCTTAGCAAACCTGCAAGAGTGCTACATCAAGAGGATAGAGAGCGTCAGTGGAAGAAGTGCCCCATTTATTACAGCTTCTTGATCATGACTGAATGGATCACATGCCTTAGGATCCACTAGCAAAGGGTAAATGGCTCCCAGAACTAATCTTTCAGCTGCTAAGAATAGGATACAATACTTCACAAGAGTAAAAACGAGCTGTCAGAGATGATAAAAGCAGGTACAGCGTGGACTCAATGTGCAGAGAAGGGTCATATTTCAGAAGTTCAAAAAGGGTTCAAATTAACAACAAGCAAACAAACAAAAATAAAAAAACAACAAAAAAAAGGACAACAACAAATAACCCAATACTGGCCCTGTGCAGTAAGAACAGCAAGAAACTCCAAAGCAGTTGTTTTAAAACTGCTTGGAGTAACTACTGCAAAAGGGTTCCCTTAACTCGGTGGATCATGTTCCAGAAATGCTAATTATTCAAGAAAATCCATCTTGACTCCCACCATCCCCGCAAGCTTTGAACCTTGTGAGTTTCTGTGCCTGTGGACATTGGAAAGGGGCAAACATTTGCCCTTAAGTGTTCTCTGGACCCAGTGGTCTAACGGGTGCCATTCCTGAGCATCCCTGTGCACCTTAGGAAAATAGGAATGAGATTAACTTGGACACTCTCTTCTATCTCCAAGGTGACCAACTCCGCTTCTAATACGCAGTTCCTGAGGGACCTCTGTTCTGTACTGTGTGACTGCACATTCTCAGCTGATTTTCTTCCCCATTCTTAAGGGATCCAAACCAAGGGATGTGATGCGCCCATCTTCAGTGTTGAGTTAGGGCTCACAATCATGCTGCAGCTGTTTAATGGAATTTTCTGTGCCTTGTCACCTTAGATTATTGCAGGACTCTCACCTGCAGAATATTCTTAGCTCTGAGCAGTTTTAAACTTGTTTAAAAACTAACTCCTCATCTGGGCCTAAACGTAATTTTTCCTGATATGGATGTGAATCCACCATCTGGACCTTGGCACAACCACACACCCAAACATTTTAAGGGAACAGATAAAATGTGGAAATATTGCCAACATGCTGCTACACAAATAGTTTTGTCTTTCCTGCTGGATGGTACAAACATTTCACAAACACGTACAGCAACAGATCCCCTCTCCATGCTAGCTCTGTCAGGACAGATTCATTTCGTCATGCATGGAAATTGAAGAATTATTCCAGTTATATGCTCCTAATTGACACCCCATTCCTCTCCTAGGTTTTCTCTTTCTGTGACCTTTTCTAAGTCAGATTTAAATTTGGGGTTATGAAATCCTTGGAGAAAATTAAGATGGCCCAACCATCTTATTTACTGAAGCTAAATGTCTTCATTAATCTCACAGCAACTTCTGCCATGTGATGCTGGAAAGGAAATTATGGGATACTTTTGAGATGCATGAAGTGAAGGAAGACAGAGTAGAAATTATGAGCTTCTGTATCTCCTCTGACTGCAGCAACCACATGGTTGCCAGATTTAAAACTTTAAAGCGTGCCATTGACCACTGAGGAACACAGAACCGTGAGACCCAGGCAGGAAAGCACATGAGTCAAGGAGGCCCAGAGGTGATGATGAGGCTCCTACAAGCTTTACAGTCCAGGGAGGCCTTTACAATAAATTCACCTATTGTCACCACATGTAACAGACTGGGACTGGTTCTGCAGGTGGCTTCTGCTGAAACCTTTGTCCAAGTAACACCATTTTAACAAAGGGTCCAGGATCTGTGAATGTACTACAGGAAATCCCACGTTGCTTGGGACAGCTGGTGTGGCAGCGTGTGAGAGACTGGAGCCAACGTGCTGTTTTCCCACCTGGTAGTGTGTCCCATCTCCTCTTACAACACACCTGTGGCAAATTCACCCCCAACAGGAGACTCTTCTGCTCCCTGAAGGATGAAGGTCACAGCCTGTGTTTTTGATTGTGCTTAATAAAATCACTGAACTTTGTGCTCCTCCGTTTTTATTGCAGAGCTTAACCTCCCTGTACCCCATATTTCCTCTCATGGTTAAACTAAGAAGTCTTTATCAGAACAGAAAGTTCTGATCCTTTCACATTATTAAAAAAAAAAAAAATCACGGTACCCAATTTCTCATGTGTTTTTATAGTAAAAAAAAAATTCAATCAGAAATTGGTGCTTGATACAGAATGCTGGGAGAGCAAGATCCCAGCCTGATCCAGCCTTTCCATTACTACAGGTGTAAAGAGACCTTTCTCAGTTCTCTGTGCCATCACTAGGAAATAAAAGTAAAGGCTGAACTAAGTTTTAATAAGTATGCATGGTCTAGATCTCTGCCAAATTGAAATAGTGCAGTCTGGGCTCATGATTAATTATGGGCACACTGAGAGACTTCTTGCCTGCTAACATAAAGGGAAACTAAAGCTAGAGCAGTTTAATTCAGAAAAAGTATTGTAAGGATATGATGTAGCTTCATTAAATATAGATGCTGATTCTTTTACTGTGACACTATTTACCACAACACAAAAATCTCAGCCTTTTTCCAGCATGGATATACTCATACATGTGATAATAGTAATAGTAAAGCAACTGATGACACATGCTCCTGAGACACTGCTAAAACTCTCTTGCTTTCTGACACAAATATATTTGTCTGCAGAAGGTAGTTTATTGCAACATTTATGTAAAATTCACTTCAGTAGCCCTTGAATTTATTTTGCCATGTTGCTGCAAATTGAGACATTGCTCTGCCTTCCCTCCAGACCAGACCCACATGCAGGACAAGCAGGGCTTGGGATAATTGCACAAATACTGAACAATTCCATGAACATCAAAAATGAGTATCAGTTCTTAATTGTTATCACTTGCTTTCATGCCTCTGATTCATTCCTGGATTTTTATTTTCAAACAAGGTAATTCATCTCTAATGCAAAAAGAAAGGAGCACTTCTGGCCATCTTTGAAGGCTTTGTGGCTGGAACATCTTAACAGAGACCAGGGGCTAAATTGCCATTTGTAAACAGTTCAGGAAGGGAAGAAAAACATTAAATAGAAAGATAGACTCCCTTTGATGAAACAGGTCTTAGGTTCTTGCTTTCTGTTGTGATAAAACTCAGCTCTTCAAGACAGAGCCATCCTGCAGCCTCTTTATAGAAAAATACTTAGAAGTATAATAACAGCATGATTTCAATATTGACATATTTATACTAGAGAGTACAAGCATGAGAGTTTTTCAGCATGAGCTTGTAAGCAATTAAAAAAAATAAAATAAGTTGAAACATTATGCCCTCTCACCACTACGTATTCTGGCTGTGCAGCAGTTTGTGGACAAGCTGCTTTAGAGTGCTATTAAATGAATTTTTCCAACCTATTTTCTTACCCTCTTGCTGGTACAGAAAGTCCTGTCAAAGTCATGAATCCAGCTACTCCAGCTTCTGAGAGAGAGAGCTAAATTCTCACTGGCACACCACCAGATAAAACCAAAACATCTGAGGACTGAAAACTAGAACCTGATCCCACCAGAGAATTATTTGACTTTCTAGATGCCTGGAGCACTCAAGAGCCCTAATGGTTCAATCCCCCCATGCCCAGCACCCTTTCTGCCCCCACTACAGCACAATTGTTTCTGCAGGAGGAAAAGGGGGAGACCAGCAGGGCCCAGGGAGGCGAGAGCTGGAGCCAGTGACCCTTCAGCCTGGTCTGAGCAAAACCATCTCTGCCCAAAGCAAAGAGGGACCAGTCTGGTCAGAGCACCTGCTGCATGGACCTGGCAAGCCTGAAAATGCCAAAGCCAAGTGTTGAACGGTGTATGAGCAGCACAGAACTTGACCCATCACCGACCTCTTCTCTTCTTAGCCCAAGGCTCCCTGCCCCAAGCAAACAGGCTGCTTTCCTCTCCTTCCTTTCCTCCTAAAGCCTTGAGCCTGAGCAGGCTCAGATTTGCCTTATTAGCTCTCTGCTGGTAGCATTCCCCTGAACTGCCTTTGAACCTTGACAGGGTATTAACCCCTGAAATCCTGGGCTTTGCCTGGCTCAGCAGGGCTGTCAAAGGGCACCAGGAGTGAGACCTGGCCAGCAGGCAAGGTGCTGCAAGTGCCTGGCACAGAGGGAGAGCATGGAGCACCCCAGGGTGGGATGTTTTCCTCTGTCCTCTCCCTTTGATTGCTCCACAAGTGATAGAGGAATTGCTGGCAGAGGAGGACTGCTGCCCTATGGAATGTGTTTGCAGAGGTTGGGAGGGTGCTGACCCAGGCCTGGGAGCTCGGCAGGGCTGTGACTGCCACAATGCTCAGGGCAGAGAGATGCATAGGTCTTCCTGCAGTTCAGAAAGGGGAATTTTAGCTTCATCTGCTATATTACAGAGCTAGGCATTTGAGTCTTTGGAAACTTATGCGGTCTCTCCCAATGGGATGGGTTTTATCCTTCAAAAATATAGAAAACTGTATAAAACCTGTACCAATTCATTGTGTCAGCTGAAGAATGAAACTGCAACCACTTTTCTTATTTGAGCTCTAATTTTATGCCTGCTGGTACTCACTTATACAGAACATCAGCAAACATTTATATCTCTCTTAATTTTCCCTATTCCCTATTAATTTCTCTTACGTTCAGTAAATGATCCTTTATGACTCTTGGTTTAACACTTCCTTGCAAAGTTGTTTTCCCCGACTTTCCATAAGCCAGATACTTTAATTTCTTGCACTATGCCTCATTTGCTAGTAACAATGATGTATTTTCCCCTTCCCCATGTATTTATTTTTACTCAGAGATTCAGCCGTTCATCACATTCCAATGAAGAATTATTACTTAGCTATTATTATTATTGCTAGTGATGGTATGTAAACAACTATAATGATGTGTGGGCTTGTGTAGGAGCAAAGATCACAATAAAGATGTTGCCTTAGGGGGAATGAATGAGGGAAACGTGCAAAGATTTTAGCAGAGCACCTTCTCCCTGCTGGAATTGTCTCTAATTGCTCTCTTCAACTCCATGGCCTGTTTCCTTTGGCCTGTGTGGAGCCCTCCCCAAAATACACCCAGACACTGCCACAGGGACACCTGTCAAGGCACTCGAGAACAGGAATGATGTGGGAAAAGGGGTTTCACTGAGAAAGGATACTGCTGGGAATACGTATGGGTGTGTGTGATGAGCAAGTGTGTGAGAAAGAGAAGAAGAGGAGGGAGAGATGCATTACAGAGGTGATGGCACAAACAAGGCTGCAGGGCAGCCTGGAATGAAGCTTTTGGAGGCCAGCCTTGGGTCGTGTTGGGTGCTGGGCATAGCAACAGTGCTTCTTACTCTGGTTTCCTTGTCTGTGGAACCAGTATTTTTCAAATCAATTCCTAATGCATAAATAGGATTATTCTGAATCTGTGAGGCTCTGATGTTCAACTCTCTCCCAGCTGGAAACAACCAGCAATAAATTGTGTGTTTGCTCAGCTGATCAGTGGCAGTTGTGTTGACAGGTGCCAATGACTTTGCCTAGGGTAAGCAGGTGGGTGACAGGGAGAAACAAGCCCCACACTAATTTTTAAGGACTTCAGTTATGCTTGCTGGCAAAGAAAAGTCAGCAGAAAATGGGGAGGGAGCATGAAGAGAGCCAGAACTGTATGGAAAAAACCCAGCTCTTTGGCAGACCCATAAAGAAAATTCAGGCTAATAAAGAAAGTTCACTCTTTTTATTCTCTGCTGCCAGCAATTTACTGCCCTAAAAATGAAAGTAGTTGGCTTTAGACAGAGCAGCCTTGAAGATAGTAAAATTTCAGTATCCTGTACTAGCCTGGCTTCCCTTCACACAAGTGGGAGGTGAGCAGAAGAAAGGGGGATCAGCTGGGTCATCCCTGGTCCCTTGGGGACCCCTGCAGGTGGGGCTGTCCCAGAGCCACCCTGAACTTGCAAAAACAGGTTTTCCAAATGAAGATCCAGCCTTGCTGCTGTAGGAGCCTCGTTACATTTTCAGTAGGTTCCTTACTGCTAACCTTTTCCTTGTTCTGTCTTAGTTTCCTTTCTAAGTTTCTCCTTCTAAAAGCTTGTGGTTTTTTGGTGCCTTTTTTTTTTTTAACAAATAATGCTCAACAATAAGCACTGTGAACAAACCTATCAGAGGGAAATCCACCCAAGATCTCCAAGGATCTTACCAAGCAGTTTTTGCAAAGAGCTGACAAAAGGGGAGAAATAACTTAAGATATATTTTATAAATTCTGGAGCCTATTCTGAGATAAATATTTTAGCCTTTCTTCTCCAAAAAGAGAGGTTGAAAGTGTAAGGAAGATGGGGAAATGAAAAAATCATCTGTGTTAGGGATATGACAAATCACTAACCAAACACTTTCAAGATTTAATGTATACCAGAGCCCTAAAAGCTTTCATATTTATTACAGCTATTTTGAATTCCTTACTGTATTTTGAAAGATCTTCCCTGGTTTAAAACACCATTCAGATCTTCTGTCACTTTTGTTCCCACTTGCCTTTCAACAGCTAGAATAAGACATGTAAAATAACATATGCCCACTGCATTTCCATAGTGCCACTGGGGCACAGACCAGAACCAATATTTTTCATAATGCTGATGGTGCTGCCCCTGGATGGTGGCTTCTGTCAGAGTCATCACTTAGCCAACATTATCAGGGCAAAACTGAACTCCAGGCTGAAGAAACTCAGTGAAATATTTTGTTTCCTGTGACTTTCAGGGTACTGGGAGCAAAGACAACTGTCCCCACTGGTTCCATGCAGCAGAAGACCAGAGCTGACCACTGCCTGTATCTGCACATTCCAACAGAAAAGTGCAGAGAACTGAGAGGAAAAAAATATCTAGACCTGAGGGTTCCAGATTTTGGGAGTTGAGGAACACAGATTAGTTCTCCTCTGATAATCATACCTTCAAAAATTCTCCTATACTGGGGATATTCACTATAATATTCTCCCTATTCTTCTGTTGTAGCTTTGCTACTTTAATTTGACTTTTTGACACTTTAGCTTTTAACACTCCATCCCTTTCTCCTAAAAAGACCTTTCTCAATTTTTTGTTTGCTTGTTCTCTTCCACAAGATTCTTCAACAAAATCACAGGCTGTAAAAAGCAAAGGCACTTGCATTTCTGAGCCCTCGCTGCTTTGCCGAGTAATTTATGAAAATGGAAGAGCCTGTTTCAGGCATAATCCAATTTGTCCTCTCCCGGTATCATAAGAACATTTGGAGCCAGATAAGACAATTATCACATGGATCTTTAATACCTGCAATTTATAGCTAAAAGCTTCATTCTGATAACTTTGTTTTCATGTGCCACGTGCTGGAGCACAGGCAGCAGAACCCTTCCCATGGCGATTCGCCCAGCACGGCCATGCCGCGTCGGCACGAGGGGTTTTTGGGAGGAGACATACTCAGAATGCAAGAGCAGGGATTGCTTTGCTCCTCGTGGGAAGGGGCACAGGGCAGGCAGAAGACAAGGCTTGGCTCCTCGCCAGGTGGCTTCCCCAGGAGCAGGTATGGAGGCGCTCAATGCTCTCAGCGCCTCCAGCACGGAGGGAGGTTTGGAAAGCACACACACACAGAGTTGCTATTGAAATGTGTTTCCCTAACTACCGAATTTTCAGTTGCCAAATGTGACCTGAATATGTTACCTTGAGCATCCTGCAGAGCAGGGACCCATGGCTTAACCAGAGACATTCCAGGCTGAGCACCAAAAAGTCAATATTTTCCAGAGAGCTTAGCGTAGTTGCTAGCAAACTTGCAAACATTTACTTTTTAACATTATGCTTGAATACTGATATCATAATGCATAGCTGTTCATTAAAAATGTAATCTGCTTCTAATTGAATTACTGGCTCTTTATCATTGTTTGTGACTCAGTGTGCAGAAATGAAATATTTCATTAATTATTTCATGATAAGAAATAAGATGGGAACTTACGATTTCATCATGTGGAAAGGTCTGTGACAGGGTCCATGTTCAAATGATAAGATCTGATCAGATAAAGACTTAGCTTTTTTCACTCATATGAGTAGGAGTATTTTGAGAGCAAACATCAGACACTTTTAAAATCAATTTAATGTGCAACATTTGAGCATTATTAGTATTTGAGCATTATTTGAGCATTATTTGCATTTGGTCAACAGTGAAAAATCAACTATATTTGACCATACACTGTAGGTTTGCAAATTAAAAAGTGAGGTTTTTTGTCAGGAAAAAATTAGTTAATTTGAAAATGTTTATAATTCCATAAGACAAAGGCACAACAGTTTGAGGCCACACTACTCCTCATAGCTATGCATCTAGGGCACTACCCTACTTTCTTATCAATCCAAACATAAGAATATTTTATTGCAGTTACGAGTTAAGGCTCTTTGATGTTTATGTGCTTCTTTGGTGAATTTTGCTAGGAAGATCTTATATCTAATGCTATTTTAGCTATCTCTTGATGTATCCAAGCCATCATAATATCTCAGCTCAGAAGGTCTGCGGTGCATTTCTTTAGGGACTTCATTAGTGGAAGATATCCTGACTCAGTATATGGGCTACTTTTGATGCATCATTCATATATACAATATTCAGCTCTACATCACAGACTTGTTGGGGGTGTATTTTGTGTAGAAAATAGAAAATTATTACAGTTATCCAAACAGTGCTTTAAAATTAAAAGGGTTTATTTGCATATGTATAACATTAACTAAAGACTTTCAAACAATAAAAACCTTGCTATCAGCTCATGCCCACATGACCAATTACCATTTTCTCTGTAGATAATTTGACCTGAAAATTACCCAGAATGTTCCAGAGCAAACAGTCGGGGTGAGTACAGGAAGCCAAGAGTGCACAGGAATGGGAGATGAAAGAGGGGATATTTTGAAGGAAGGAAGAACTGCTCAGATTTGGGATAAGTGAGGAATGGATTGAGCTGCTCAGAGTGGTGCTTCTCTCCTGCACCTTTGCCTTTTCAAGGAACTGCAGTTGCTCAGAGTCAAAGCAGATAAAGTCCTTGTGTTAGCCTGCTCATCACTGGGGAAATTGGTCACATTTAGCCAGAAATTAAAGTTTCAATGAGTAAATGATGAAATAGGAATTCTACCTTTTCTGGAAGGTGGTATTTGGCCCTAGGACAGGCAGAGATTATCCATTCTCTATGCTTCTTATTTATAACTTGAGGAGCTGACAGCTCTTCTAAAAGCAGACTGAGGGTTTTTAGACAGTCTGAGGTTTAAAATTAGGCACTGGAACTAATAGGCTGTTATTGTCTCATAATTATATTTGACATGATGCTCTTAACTCTTTTCTGAAACATCATCGTGCGCCGAAGTGAGTGAGGATGCCGTAGCTTGGTCTGCAGCAGCAGAGATCAGCCACAGCATGGCCCAGGGGTGTCCTGGCTGCTGCTCTTCCCAGCTCCCTCTGGGTGCCCCACAGAGGCCCCAGCTCTACAGGAGCAGCTCGCGGTGGGAGGCTATTCCTTTAGCTGCAAACTGAAATCAAGGGATACTGCTTGGAGACCCTGCTGGGAGGTGCCATTCCCGATCTGCTGCTTCCTTGCACTGGGAGCAGAGGAAGCAATGTGTGGTTGGCTCATTTTAGCAGATCCTTACAGCACTTCCAACAGTGGTCCAGGTGCCCTGGAATGAGCAGCATGGCTCAGGAGCTGAGTCCTGCCAAGCAAAGGCTTGCTTTCCTCTGCCACCCTCCTGGTGGTACAGGAAGCTCTAGAGACCTTTCCTTCATCTTTTCTCATGGCCTGGAGATCTGAGCAAGCACATTCTCACCACAGGAGCCAGCCTCCTGTCAGCAGAAGGAAGAATAAAGGGCTGTAACTCAAGTCCTTTTAGTTACACAAGGCATTTAGGAGGTTCAGGTTTGAGGGTTTTTTGCCCAAGCTGCTGGAGCTGTGACCTTCAAGGTATCGCCTTGACAACTTGTGCTTTTTAATAAAGGCACAGTCTGGTGGAAAGGAGTTAATTTACATGGGTTTTCATTCTCTGAGCTCTGTCATCAGTGCACCAGACTCGCTTATTGAACTCCCCTGTCGATAGAGCAACCAACTGCAGCACATTCACATCCAGCAGCCCAAATGAAGCACCTGTTCTCAGTTACTTGAGGATTAATTTCTCTTTTCCACTTAGTTTCCTTTCTTTCTCTGCTTTTGGCTTCTGTTTCTCCTGGCACCAGCACAAGTACTAGGAGTTCCAGTTGGGGATGCAGCCACCTTAAACAGCCCTTTTATTTGCTTTGTGCCTTTTCTTTATTTCCCTTGCTCTGCTCTTTCAGCTGCCTCCCTGTCATTGGAAGTCCAGTTCAAAACAGTCTGTGCAACCTAATGCGAGCCAACATGATTTTTTATGGCTGAGTTGTATAAAGCCAATAAATGAAAAGGAAAAATAATCATATTTCAGGCAGGTCTCTTGGGCTTACCGGGTTCTGCCATCAGAAGTTGCATCGAACATGCAAAATGCTATGAGTACCCTAAAGAACCAAGAAGATTTCTCAAATGCACCCCTTCACCTGGGCCATGTGGTCCCACGGGTCCTTAGCCACTTCCCAGAGGAAGAGTGGAGGACTCGCTGCAGGCTTTTGCAGTACCAAACACACAGGTTGTGGTCTGGCCCAGAACATTATTTTGTTTTTCCAGCTGCTGTGCTGGAATAGAGCAAGGAATGAGATCTTTCAGAGTGTCTAGGGTTGGATGTTATGGGTTAATTAATGCTTCAGCAGAGGTGATATACAAGGGAGAGTTATATGCATGTTTAAGGTGATTCATGCCGCCTCACTGGATTTCAGTCTAATGGGAAACTTATTTCCCTGTATTTATGGGTAACGTCCATCCATATCCCAGATATCTCTCTGGGGAGCCTTCTCTCCACGGCCATCCAGCTCCTCTGATGAAATATGGACTCGTCGGTACCCATCTTGGCTGTAAATCTGCAATTAAGGGAACGGTTCATTTACTTCTCTGCCATGCCAAGATGCTGATTCCTGGCAGGTTCCTTCAGCCCACAAGCCCCTCTCCCCTTCCCTGCTGCAGCCCCACAGTCTGCCACCCCCACCCAGGGCAAAAATACCCTTTCACAGGAGAGCTGCCTGTCCCCAAGCCAACTTTGCAGCTCTTTTCTCCCACTTCTCAGGGCCACTGGAACATGGATGGGACAGATCTGAGACTGGGTTTTGGCTGGAGGAGCTGCTCCTGACTCCCAGCACAGGCAGTGCTGCCCTCTCCCATCCTCATTTTCCTTGTCCTTCCCTTAAGGTTTGATTCACTCCTGTCCTCAGGCAGAGCCATTTTCACATTGGACCTTCAGGGCTATCTTTTTTACGTGACATTATGTGATTAATTTCCTGCTGAGGTGGCAGGAATAAAACAGTGACATGACAATCTGTTTAAATTCCTTTTTCTATCTTCTTTTTCCCCCTTTCTTTTATTGTTTCTTGGCTTATGCTAAGCCTGGAGAAACTGCTGTCTAGTAACCCTCTGCCATCTGCTGTGCTGCTGTCAAGAAGGAGCCATGCCCAGAGATGGTTTGTCTTCCTTCTTTTTCCCTTTCCCCTCTGCCACAAGTTTGCTCACAGCTCCCTTTGGACATATTCTACCTCAACTGATTGAAGGGCCACAAAGGTGTGGGCTGCTAAATTACTGTGCAGGCACAACAACATCAAACAAGTCAGAGTCCAGCATCATCCTATTTATATTTATATCCTATAAATATATTTGTTGTATAAAAATACAGGAATGTCTGCATGCAGCCATGTACAAGAGCATGTAAACAACCTGAGCACAGGTCAGGGGGCAGAGAGAGGCAGAAGGAAGGAAAAGGAGAAATGCAAACAGTTCCTGGAGCAGTCCCAGACCAGAGCCCTGAGTACAGCATGGCTGGGTCATGATTAAAACACAGAATTTGCTCACACTGAGACAGGAGTTAAAAGCCACCAATTCAGAAGACTTCCTTGTCTGAAATAAGCTTTCAAAAACAGAGTTATAAAGAAAACTCAATAATCTGAATGCTTCAATGAAACCACAAAGGGTTTTCATTGCATTAAGTCACACCTTCAACCCCCATTTTTCCCTTTGGGCAAGTACTGGGCATGCAACAACAGGCTGGAGGTGTCAGTGATGCTTTTGAAATAGGCTGGGGGCTCGGTGCCTGTGAGTGCCTGTGCCTTATGGAACACAATAGGTTCCTGACCTATTTGGATGCTAGACATGAATATATAAATATTAAATAACGGTTAAACTGCTACAGCAATTCAATATCTTGACAAAAACCTTTGACTGAGGCTTTTTCAAACCAGAAAGATTTAGGCTGTTTTCCCTTTGGGACAGTTTTATCTGAGTGCAGTGCCAAGTTTACCCCATTAGATATCTTTGCCGAGCTGAGCTCATGTACATGTTGAACAAGGGAAAGTGCAAAGATTTCTTAAGGCAACAAAGACAAATCTTAGTCTCATCATGTCCCTGTTACTGCTCAGCCTGAGCTGCAGGAGGTGGCTGGGGCTGAGTGCAGCACCCCAGCATCACCCCACAGGCTACATCACCACCACCTTCACTACCAGATTTTTCTGAATTGGTCAAAGATTTAAGGTCTCTGTTAAAAGATTCTTGTGAACTGAATTTTATGGAATATAGAGGTTTTCACAGATGTCTCCTATGTTCCAAGTCCAAGAACACACCAGATCTTGGATCAAACTGAGATACTACTAACTGTAATTAGAGACAACTTGTATCTGAGATACCCTTAATAAATCACCCAGAGCGCCAGAAGGGGGATCTCCGTTGTACAGCAGTTCAGAGGGATTAAGTGACTTGCCCAAGGTCACAGAGGAAGCCAAAGCCAGAGCCAAGATTTCAGTCCAGTTCTCCAGAAAATGCCTTAGCCTTTAAGTCTACCCTTTCCTCCTCAACAAAGAGTGAGAAAAAATATTGCAGAAATCTCAAGTTCAAACTATTTGCTACTTGGAGAGCAGCCCATGTCCTGGCTCTTTTATCAGTTTATGTGGAAAGACTCCAAGACATTACTTATATTGACTCAATATTAAATGGCAATAACCACCACAACAGATTTACTGTCTGGCAATGTCTTCCTGTCTGCTACAGTAACAGTAATGATAATTTTTTTCCTCATTAAAAGATTTAGGTTCTTAGTCCCTCTAGCAACTTTTTGAATTCTCCTGTTCTTGGGAAGATTAAATCCTTATCCACAGTGTTTTATCAGTGAAAGATCACACCTGGTGCTATTCTATTGCACAAGGCTGGTTTTGCCTGGGAGTGATTCTGTGTTTGAAGGCACCATTTGACTTTCATGCTGCCAGTGCCACGTGGCAGCAACCCATGGACAGGTTGGCGATGCTCTGGGAGGACACAGTTGGCAAATATCTGCTGTTTCCTGGGAAAGGTTCAGCTCCAGTGCTGAAAGAAGTGCCTGACAGTCATGGTTAGAGGCAGTGAGAGGCTCTGACACTGCTGTGTTGGCTGAAAACCAGCAGGATGTGCAACAAGAAAAAATCTTAATTATGGACCTACAATGAAGCAATAAATTGTATCTTTCTGCTACTTCAGAGGAAGGTCCAAAATGGATAAAATTTTGGGAACCTGGTTTCAGGCATTCATTCATTGCACCAAGAGAGGACTTTAAAGCTGTGATGAAACCTGCCTTAGTACTTGGGTTCAGGGCTGAACAAGCCCTGCCCCATCACAGCCTTCTGAGGCAGGGCTCTGAGCCCTGGGACTGCCACAGGGCAGAAGATGGAGATTATTCCCATGGAAATCCTGCACCTCCTGAAGCTTGGTTGTTTGACACCAATTTCAGCAGGGCCAGGCTTTCAAGCTATGTTTGCTCATTAGTTTCTCCTGCCTTTGCTTGCCCCAGCACAGTGCATGTGGCTGAAGTGATGAGTCCAGTTTAATTGGCTTTGAGCTGCAATTTGCCCTTGCCTGTTGTTACCAAACCACACAAACTCTCATCCAGGCTGCTGCAAACATCAAAAATAGCCTAAGGAGCCCTGATCCTCCCTTTTGCCCTACAGAAAACCAGCAAGAGGTGAGAAAGAAGCAGCATTAAGGCAACACTTGTCTGTGCTGGCTCCACGTGTGCAGCGCCGGTGTAAGGGCGAGGGACCTCTCCCAGCTGAGCCATGTGCTGGAGGGAACAGTGGGAAACACAGATAAATGATTTCTCTGACACCTCCCACCTTCAGGCAGGCTCTGTGAGGCTCACCTCGCTCACCACTGCTGCTGCTCTCTCATTAGGAGCAATCACCAGAGTTTGTGTCCCAGGGGAGCGTGGTGGCCTCTGCTCTGCTGCACCAGGCTGTTCTCTCACCTCTCCCACTCACCTCCCTTTAAATCTTCATATATATTTATTTTTTTCCTCACACATGAAAGAGGAAAAGAGAGAGAAATGTCAACAATTAATCTCAAGGTTGGTGCTGAAGTTCTGCTTTTCCATGGCAAATGTCAGAATCTGTATCCACCCCTTCAAGAGATGAAATAAGGCTAATGAGCTTGCAGTGCAGGAGGTGTGGTTCTGTGCCTGACCCTGGAGGGACAGGGAAACAGGCAGTAGAGGGAATAATAAAACTAAACACTTACTTGCAGAGTGTCTTTGTTCTTTTTCCACTCTTTGATAATGGGCTGTCTTGTTTCCCTGTGCTTAGCAAGCACAGCACTGGTTCAGGATGATGCTTAAGTTCATGTTTAAAATTAAACTGTTTTTGCAGGAGTTCAAGTACAAGCAGAAGCAGCATCCTGAATAACAACACACTGCAAGGGGTAGGGGAGGAGAAAGAGGAGCACCTGTGTTACATAAGTCAGAATCTCATTAAAGAGAATCTCTGTCCAGGCTTTTCCTTCTTTGTTGGCCTTCATTACCCCATTTGGCACCCAAATGCCACCCATTAAATCTAACGAGTTTTGCAGGTGATGAACATCTGTGGGCTTTCTTGGGGAGAGGCTTTCCAAAGCAAGCAGGAGGGATGCTTGGGCCCAGGCAGTGGTCCCAGCCTTGGCACACAGAGGACACACTCCCAGTGAGACCCTCCAGCCTTGTCCTTACCACAGGATGTTTTTTTCTTTCCTGCACAGTACCACAAGGCAACTTTCCCTCCTGTTGCATGTTGCATATGTATAAATGCTGTGCAAACTGGTAACTCTGAGGGACTCTGAGGGACTTACTCTGCAGCACACAACTCACCAGGCTCTGAGAATAACGCCAAGGTACCCCTCTGTGGTGGCAGCAGTGAGGTGGGCACCACCACACTCCTGTGTCTGGGAAGTGAGTAAATATTTATACAGTATTTAGAAGAAGTAAGGTATGACTGAATTATTCATTCCAATTAGATACTTTGCAAATGCTTCCCTTTTCATCTCATCTTAATTCATTTCTGAATGAGTTTGAATTTCATTTGATGCATTTCTTATAATTGACCAGATGCTGTTTGGGCATAGCGTTTCCAAACAGCCTGGGCTGTCTCACAGGCAGCTCTGTCTGACTCCTTCTCTCCCCACCCCCCTGCTGTTCTTGATTATTATTCCAGCTATATGGCTGGCCATATGTATTCTTTCTGCTTCATAATTACTCTGAAAATCTTCCAAGGGAAAACTGAACCAGCATACTCCTGCTTGATTGAATTTTTTTGTTAGAAGATCTGAGGATTATTCTGAACAGGAAAAAAAAAATCCATTCACCCGAGGAGCTGTGAGAAATGAACTGCAAGGGGCCAAAACCAGACTGAGCTGCTTTACTGGGCAGAGTGACTCAGAGTTGCTCCTCTCTCTTCTTGTCCTCTCCTCTTGATTTTCACATGTTCAACCTTGTAAAAGCCAGATCATCACCAAGCTCTGGAAAGTGGAAGATCCCTGGGTTTCCAGGCAGTTTTGGATTTGCAGGGAAGTTTGTGGGTGGTGCTGGTGAGGAACGTGCAGCCGTCGCCGCCAGGCAGGGTCAGGCGAGGCGAGGCAGGGCTGGCATCAGCTGCAGTGTCCTTGGAGCAAAGCTTCACCTTCTCAATGAGCGCCGGCAGCTCCGCTCCAGCAGCGCCGAGTGACGGCGGCTAGATCCCACCCGGGGCCCTGCTCTGCTCTGGGTGCTCCGAGCCTTTGATGGAATTTGCTATTCATCTACACTGAGGGCAGCAGCTTTTTTGCTTGATGTTAATGATGCCAACATTGCAGGCACTTGCTTGGGACTGGAGAACTTTTAGCTGCTGACTGTGCCTATTCTTAGTTTCCTCTTCCAGCAGTAGAAAATAATGATCCATCAGCTCCAGTGGAGCACTGCTGATTTACACCTGCTGAGCACCCAGCCTAAGGTGTTTCGTTTATCCCACCATTAAAAAAAATAAATCATAGAATCATTCAGGTTTAGATTATGATAATGTGTTTTTTCTGATGGAGCATCTGGGCAGCACATTTAGCAGAGTTTCTCCTCTCCTGCACAGAACCAAATACTGGCGTTATTTTGCATCATGTGATGATTTTTAAAAATGTATTCAGCTTTTGCCTTCTATTATCTTGGATCATTAGCCAGCATCCTGTTATGCAATGTGATCAGTGAAGCTTGGTGCAGTACCTCACAATGTGATATCATTTCTCAAACAGAGCATGCAGTGGGGAAGAAATTAATTTCTCCAAGCTGCGGCATCATGACTGACACAGAAAAATCAGATGGCATCCCTGGTTGTTTTAAAGGATTTGGATGCTCAGGCTGAACACTGAACTGAGAACACTGGAGAGTTATTTAATAGATTAATTTCCAGGACAAGAGGGCTATTTTCTTTTAGGACATAATTACCTTGGTGAATGAAACTTTGCTGTGCTCTCCAGGGTTTCCTTTTTGTTTGGAGTTGTCAGAGTAAACTCCAGTTTGTGGACATACCCCAGAGACAAGGGAGATGAAGGCAAAGGGAAGGGTAGACCTCCATCCACAGCATCTCTGATAACCTCCTGCAAAACAATAATTTAATTAATGCCTCCAAGGCAGCTCCACTGTTCCTGGGCAGGGTGCAAGCTGGGGATCTGATTAGCCATGGATTCATCAGACAAGTCAGCGTGCTGCATTCATGGCACAGGGTCCCAGAGCATCCCTCTGCACAGCACACACAAGAGGTGCAGCTGCCCCAGCTTTCCTGTTCTGCAGGGCAAACACTGCAGTCCAAGACAGTCTTTGTCCCAGGGGAGGATGAAAACAGTTGTGTAATTTTCTCCTAAACAAATGATAAACTGACCTTCCCCGGATAAGCCACTGGAAACAGAAGAAAATTGCCACACTTTTTTGTTCAAATGCCTGCACCCCTTTTGTACATCCACACTTTGGAAGTATGAATCACTCATGCAGAGGCATTCGTGCAGATAAAGTGCTGTGCAACACTTTGAAAAATTACCTCCAGAAATATGGTTCAAATGATGCAAATCCAAGGGATGTGATATGGTGTTGAGAGCTCATTACAATTTTTGCTTCAAGAAGTTTCCTTAAAAATTGTTGCCTGCGCTGGAGCCAGGCGCACAGTCTGAACCGGGAAGCAAAATTAGTTTGTTTCTTCCTTGGGAATGGAATAACCAAAGTTCATTTCAGATACTGCCTTTCACTTTTTCATCCCTAAATTTTTATGCACAAATAAATAAAGTAAATAAGATGTTTGTCCTTGCCCACCAGCCCAAAAGGTGTGAGAGGACATCAGTGTTTCTGCTCAAGCTGTGACCTGCTGTGTGTGCCAGCAGCTGGTGGAATTGTCTCTCGGGGGTGAAGAGGACACCTCCCCATCTGCTTTGCATTTATTAGCTTTGATTTAAAACAACAAACACACATTTTGCAGCAGTGCAGCTAAAAAACTCGTTTTTTTGCTAGGAGACACGTGAAGCAGGAATCCAGGTAAGTGCCCTAATGTCATTACAGCCTCAAAATCTGACTACAGAGCAAAGACATTGACCCAGCCCAGGGGAGGGTCCCTCAACCCCTACGTACCAAACAGACACAAGTAGCTGCCACAGAGGTAACCACAGCAAATCCCTAATTCTTCTTCATCTAGCCAGGATCACAAAAACCTGCTCTCTCTGCTCTGGGGGCAGCAGAGCCACAGGATTTCTGAGGATCACTCATGGAAAGAGGTGAAATGAGCCCTAGGGCTCCCCATGTCACTGCTGGGCTGAGCCTGGGTAGCCTGGTCCTGGTGGGAAGGTTTCCTCAGACATCCTGGGCTCCAGGTCACACACAGCCAGCAGAGAGACCCAGCAGGGAGCACAGCCCTGCTGCTGGCCATGGCTCCAGCTCTGACATCCTCCAGAGGCACAAGGCAGCTCTACAACCACCCCACCCTCCAACTCTGTTAGCCATTGAAACTTTCTCCAAGGGCCTCTGGAATCTAGTTTTTCTCCCTCATTTGTTCCCTGTCCCTTCAGGGACGCAGCATTTGTGAGCACGTGCCTGCACCGGGCAGCCCTGCAAACTGAGCACCAGCTTCTGCAATGAGTTCTGCCTTTCCAATGCACATATTAGGGATGCAAATTTTTGCAAATGAGAAATGTTCTCTAACATTATGTATACAGTTTATTTTTGTGAAGATCAGAGAATCTGGCAATGTTACACAGTGATGACATTATTCCAACTCTGAAAATTCAAAAACTCATTGAAATACTGTCAGTTGTGTATTTAGTTTTTCTGCTGCCAGTTGGTGAGAGGAAGAGCACAGATTACAGGCACATTCCAAATGTTTGCCTTTTCCCTGCAATTTTTCAAAGGGAAGAAATGTGTATCAAAAGGAAACAGGAGATTTCCCTTTTTTCTTCTGATATTCAAGGCCAACCAGACCTTCAGCTGCTTTAAGAAGAATTTGCAATGAAAGCAGCAAAGCACAAATTGCAGATATACCAAAATTTTGCCTTTCTTCCTCTGTCTCCTTGCTAATATTGGGCAAACTTTACAAATGGTGCAGTTACCAGGTGTCTAAGCAATATAACGTTGCTACTTTATGCTCCTAGCTGCCCAAAGCTGGGCTTGATGGACACATAACTCAGTGCTAAAAGGAGAGTGGTACCACCTGAGTCTTTAACTCATTTTTCTATAAAATGGAACCCATTTCTATTATGCTGTATAAAACCCCTGCAGCAGAGAGCGGCAGGGAAGGCAGGTATTCATCCTGCAGCTTTACAACAGAAGAAACCAGCAAAGGAACTTTAAATTATGTGCCCAAGGCTACACAGAACAGGAGTGCCAAACTGTAGCTGGAAACCAGCAGCCCGTGGTCCCCTCCCTTCACTTTATGCTGTTGAAGAGTTGAAAGAGGCATTGCTTCCCCAGGCCAGGAAGGCTGGCATTTCCTTGCCTGCAGCCTCTGTTAGAAATACTAATTTAGGTTTCAGTTATTCAGTTTACGAAGGGAAATACTATAGGGAATGTTTGCTAGTGGTTTCCTGAAGCAGGCATGCAAAGCAACAAAGACTTTACACTGGCATATTTCATGTCTGCATGAAGGACCCAGGGAGTGGCCTAATGAAGGATGATAATTCACTTCCATTCCTTTTACTTATTTTTGCCTGTTTACCCATAAATCTGTTCTTTGTTTAACATAAAAAATAGAAACACTCAGGATGACAACCTCACACATGAGAGACTGATGAGCTGATGGGGAGGAGGCTGAACATTTACTCCTTCATTCCCAGGGAGTAGCTCACACAGGAACTTGCATCTCTTCTGCTTCTAATTAAAAGGGTTTGCAGATTGTTAAGGATTTTGGAGTGCAATATTGTGTCTTGTTTGTGTGCACATCAAACCTATGAGTAACCTGTGAGTAGCTCAGTCTGGTTTTGCAGTAGCTGGGAGGATTTTTGAAGGAACAAAGGTTCTGGCTTAGGGGTGAGATGCACAGGTATGTGGACACATCATTGTCATCACACTGTGGACGAGGTTTTTCATATTCACCAATGAATTCACCAATGTAAATCTCCAATAGATTTACGTGGGAGCATCCAGACTTCCTCTGCAGCTCTTGTGTTGTGTGTGGTGGGTATTTAACACAGCAGAGAAAGGGATCATTAAACTTGGCTTGGGAGCATGTGGGAAGTTTCAGAGAATTTCTCCCTCAGTGAGTAGCCTTTATTCGTCTCTGCTGTCTCTGTGAAGGAAAGCAGCCTCTAGAGGAAGGACAGTCATTTTGCCATTAAAACCAGCTTGGCTGATAAAAAGTTTGCAGAACCCAGTTCAGAATCAGGCAGATGTTAACAGATGAAATCCTACTGGTATCATCAGTAAAAATTCCACTGAGGTCTTAGGCTTCTTGTCCAGGGCTGGAGTTCAACAAAACCCATTGAAAATATGTCTTTTTTTGATGCTGTGCTGCACTTTGTTTATAAGCAGACTAAACAAGTGAAATGCTTGTCAAGTTCCTGAAATTCATGACAAAATTCCTGTGACATGAAGTGATGTGGACTTTTGCATCATCCACAACCAGTGTTACACTTTTCCTCTCTAAAGACTTCCTTCTCTTCCTATGAAACTTGTAAACAGTGTTGCTCTAGGAAAGAGTGAAAGGAATTTGCCAAGAGCCTTTTCTGTGCTCAGCATTCACAGATGGTCAAAGAAATAACCTCTGCCAGAGGATGCTCTAGAACAGCTTTGAAAACCAGGGCCTGTGTATCCCATCTTCTAAGTTCATGAGCTTATTAAGCTTTTAAAACCAATTCTGTAATTCCCTTTAATTCCAATAACCTTTGCATGGATTGTTGACACTCCTATTGAAACTGACAGATGCAGTTAACGGGAGCTGCCACTCAGTTTTACATGTGCAGGTGCTGCTGTTGTGTGCGGCTTTGTGCAATTAATTCAGCTGTCACAGGGACTTTGGGAGCCTGTTGTGGATCAGATTATATCTGTCTGTTTTAGGCCTGATCAAGAATCCTCCCCAACCAAAGGTAATCCCTAGATGGACCACTTAGCCATTAAATCTCACCCCACTTCCAAGCCCAGGGGCTGCTCCTTTTCTTCCCCAACACTGGCCAGGGCAACCAGGTTGGAAAAGGACAGCAGCTGCTCCAAGGGCTGGAGGAATTTCCTTTCCTAGTCAGTGGCTGTGGTAAAACTGACCCAGGGCAGAAAGATACAGCCTGCTTGGGGGTTATCCAAAGTTTACAACACATTATTAATGAGCTCTGAATTCATCTCACCCAACATGAAACCTCTGCAGATCCCACTCAAAGAGAGACAACCAGATGTGCAAAAATGCCACTGGGTATGCCTACCTGGCCAGCCAGACTACAAAATCTCAGCATGAACCCTGTGCCAAGTACCCAAAACCTCTCTGCAGTAAATCTTCAGGGCCAGTTTGACTCACCTGAAGTTTCTGCTGCTTTGTGTCCCTCTGTTTCAGAAGCAGATTGTGAGCCCAGACCCCGTCTAACTCTGCCAAAACCCCCTGGCCTGACTGCCTGCATCCAAGCAGGATGCTCCGTGGTAGTTTTAAGTGGAGATTATTGTCCAAATGCTTTTTCACCCTGATAAATTCCCAGACTGCTACATGAGGGTACCCAATATCAATAAGCACTGAGGACCAGCCCAGCGCTTCCCACCGCGGGACAATACCAGATAAAAGCCGAGCTATTCTTATCATCACTGTCTCTGGAGTTAAGCCTTGCTCCACTTTTTAAAGCCTTAGATAATTAGGTGGGAAGATAAAAATATGTAATGGGAAAGAGAGACTGTGGGTCTTAAGCAAACACCTAGCTGGAACAGGAAAGGTGGCTCCAAAACTCCGTCACTGACCTTGAATTACTCCCTGCTGCTCAGTGTGGGGGTGACTCATCCTCTCCATGGGTTCCCTTAGGATCATCTACTCCTTGCAGCCCATCAGGGGTCAAGTTTCCGCTGAGACCCCTGGATGTGATGGCACTGGCTGTCACCAGGGCTGAAAGCATGGACCAACCACCTTAAGCTCCTAGCTTTTATTAATCTCCTGTCATTAATTGCAAGGGAATTTCTTCTGCTCTAATACACTTTTCCAATACCATTAACTCTCCAGACATGAACTGTTTTGGAGTAAAGAAGACTCAGGGGTCTCATGGCCATCATGAGAATGCACTTCTAAAGTGAATTAATATGTTAACCCTTCCACAGCCCATCTTTTAAATATGTGTCACCTAGAATTTTGCACTGAGGCCAGCACTATTTTAGCTCTGCAGTGCAACTTGAATGAGAAAAATCATCTTGAGGAACAAGTCATCGTGAGTGGGGCAGCCCTGTAAGATTATGGGCTCCTTATATATTTGAGGAATTAGGGAGTATTCTTGCTTTGTCTTAACAAGCCATGCTCAGACCTGGGCTCCAAGTTTGTTTTCAGTACCAGCCTACTCTGTGACCTTGGGTTAAACACTTTCCTGTGCCTTCACTTCTTCCATTGGAGGATGATGGTGGGGGTGATACAGATCTCCCTCATTAAGTTCCCCATAAATGTCAAGTATCTTTACATTATTTTCTGAAACCAACCTCCTCCTGGATTCTGACCTAGCTGTGACCCATTTCTCAGTGGTTTCACACCAGCTCTGACCAGGTGAGGATCCAGTCCTGCTGGTGCCTCCAGCAGGCAGATCCCCCCCTCGGGGTGATGCTGAGCAGAACTGACAGATGGGTGGGCAATGCTGCTCCTGTGCTGCAGCCAGGGGTGGTTTGTGTATCTCTCTCATTCTCTTAATAATTGTAGAATATTGTGAAACAAAGTAAGATTTCTCACCTAATGTCTGTACTTCATTAAAGTGTGTTTAGACAGATGGTTGATAGAAGAGGGGTGAGTCCTCCTACACTGCAACCTGAGATTCACCAGCATAACTTAAACAATGACTCTTATTCCTCAGTGAAACATTGGAAAACCATGAGCAGTGAAACACTGGAATAGCATTTAGTCAGGCACAGCATGAGTAAGGCAGCAAAGCAGCAGAATCAGCATATTTCCCTTTGTTTCTCTTACAAACTCTCATGTCAACAGTCTCAGCAGTTGTTCTTTGGAGGGCATTTATACTGTTGCACATTGCATTACACTGTTATTTATTCTTTCCTGGCATTGTGAGAGGAAAGCAGAACAGCAGACAAAGGCTTCTGGAATTAACACATCCAAGAGAACAATTCAGGGAGTGAATATTAAAGCAGGTGAGCTGTGCAGCACATCATCTCCCTGAAGCTGTAGAGTTTTGTGTTGAAGTAACAGTGCTGCTGCCTGCATGGAACTCATCCACTGGCAATAACGTGCTGCTGGTGGCAGGTTAATTTGAGGATGGTCTCCCTGTCTGTCTACACTGTGAAATTAAGAACAGACTCAAGGCCAGCTTTATGAACACTGATCACTGGCTGTGCTGGCACAGGCATACCACACACAGCCACAGTGAAAGTTTTCAGCTTGCATTCCCATCACTTATCCTGTCAGGTATGGCATCCACCTTCATCATTAATTATGTTTACACATGTTTGGCATCCAGCACTGGCTTCCACATGAGCATAGCAAAGTTTGGAGGGTCCTCCTCTAGAAATCTTTGTTCTATTTTCCACACCCACACAATACAGACCATACTGGTTTTGTCAGCTCCCCGTCTGGCCCAGTACTGCCCAGCTTGTCCCTCCTTGGCTGACAAATTCGGCGATTTCTTTCCTCCTCCCAGCAAAGCTTCAGTGGCTGCCACCACATAGCCAAGGATTGCTACTCCTGGTCACAAAAGCATGAGAAGCATCTCCCTGGAGCCCATCTCTCACACCAGTTACTCCCTGTGCTGTGGGATGATGGGAATCACAGTCCTCCAGAATCCAGTTCACTTCACTCTGGATCTGTGATTTTGTACAAGTCACTTCTCTTCCCTCGTGCTCTCTTGTCTCCCAAGGGAGATCCAGTCTCTCCTCATAAAGCAGAAGTGAATTACCCTCAATTGTTCTGTACTACTCATTTTGCCCCTGCGATCGACTCTTTGGACACAGGTACAGAGTCAAGCCCAAGGCCAGAAAACTGCCATTATTTCAGTCCCAAATCAGTGTCCCTGCAGGCTGGCACCCACCCTGGCGGGACACCTGCATGACCTACAGCAATGGCAACATCTGCATGAGTGGGCTGTCAGTTTAAAGAAAAATTTGCAAATCTTTACAGGTTTCCAACACCCTGCTGACCTCAAAGTGCTCCTCTTCTCCTCAGACCTGTGACTAACACAGATTTACCCACAAAGTGCCATTCTCGAGGTAAAATAAGATCCAGATGAGAAGCAGTTGGCTCCAAATCAACTGAAAGAAGAGCAACAGCCATTGGTGAGCAGCTGGAACCATGGCAAAATAATGGAAAAAACCCAGTTACCTCACCCTGTGCTCACAGCATCTCTGCTGTTCAAGAAGATGGATGGTCTTGGGGTCATAGAAGCCTCATCTGCTACGGTAACAGCTATTGCCAAAAACAAGTGCTGATTGCTGAGTGAATTTCCACAGGCTCCTTTTGTGCCAACTCCCTGAAAGCAAACCACCTCACACATTCACGGATGGGAGTGCTCGGTGAGTATGGAATTTGGGGTCTCTGTACTGTGGGGTGCATCCTTATCCTGCCACCCACACCTCTGATACGAGGTTGTGGAGTGAAAACAGCCATCTCCCCCCGAGCTGGTAATCGTTCTCCCGGCAAGAAGCAGAGGTTTAGCTCCTTCCCTCACAGGCAGCAGATGACCCAGCTGCCCCAGAGAGCTGGGGGAACATGTGCTGGACCAGCTGCTGGCTCTGCCCTCCCAGGACAGGGAGGCAGATTGAGGTGTCAGGGGTACATCTCTGGTTGTTCCTGAGGCAGCCCAATGGGTTCCCCTCTTTTGTTGTCCACCCAGCAGGCATTTCTACATAGTAATGACTTTTGGAAACATGAAAGATGTTTTATAGCTTTGATACCATTCTCAATCTCAGATTTATTGGCCAGGCAAAGCACATGAACTACCCATACAAAATACAAAATGAGGCTACTGTGACAAGTACAGCGTGAGCAGCCCAAGGGGGTGTGTGTAAGACTTATAATAACCAGAGCAGGAAGTTTTAAATGCAAAGAGAAGCAAAAGGTAAATTCAGCAAATGACTAAGTTTCTCCTAAGGATGACTTTAATCATCCCAGACAGTTAAGGTAACATCAGAAAAATGCATGAGCACATGAAGACAAATATCAGAACTTCTGCTCCCTTTTAGTGCCCTATTGATGGGTTTAGGACAGTAAAGTCATTCAGAAAGTGCAGCTGATCCACCGTGTAACATCACAGCTGCCGACTTGTACCGGCTGGGAAAGCATATTCTGTCCTGTTCTGCTCTGCTCAGCTCGCATTTCCTGGCACAGGTAATTCATATCCTGACTCTGTGCCCTACAGCAGCAGCATGAGCAGCAGAAATGGAAGATTTTTTTAAAATATTTATTTATTTATTTATTTATTTACTTATTTATTTATTTACTTATTTATTTATATGAAAATTTTCTTACCTGCTTCATGGAATCAAAAGACTGGAAAGAACCTCAGCAGCTCAGCAATTTACTCTCTCTAATCCTTTCCCCCACAAAAGCTCAGCCGTGGCTATGGCACTTTTGATAAATATTTATCCAACCTCTGCTTGGAGGCCTCCAGCTGTGGAATCCCTACAGCCTCCCCAGGAAACCCTCAACCTTGCCATTAGAAGGTTTTACTCTTATACAGTCTGAATATTCCTTGCTGAAGTTTAGGCCGTTACTTTATCTGGAGAGAAGAAAATATCCTTTTCTTCTTTTCTTCCTTTTCACAGCAACACATTAAGTAGAAGATCAGGGAGGCAAGGCAAAGGCAGAAGCAAAGGTTGAAGCAAAGACTGAAACTGTTTCTGCCCCTTTTGGCAATTCTCCTCATTGAAGGTAATTAAGTGTAAAGAGGTACTTTCTCCCAGTGCAAGAGGCATGTTGCTAACATGGAAGTAAGGCTTTGTGCCATCTGAGCAGATGCATATGTATGTAGGCAAGGAAAAGCCATGTCTGGGCATCAGGCATGAAAAAGGAATTGAAATTTAGACAGAAACAATCAGGCTATTTCTAGTATCATAGTTTTGTCGGAGATGAGCAGAAATTTATGTGGGTACAGCATCTTACCAAACCATGGTGTTTCATTTTTTCCCCTTCTCTATCATTCATCTCTTTGAGATCAGAATTCTGTAAGGTGCTACCAGCACTCAAACACCAGAGCTGAAGATGCAGCATTGAGTGGCACCAATATTCCTGCAGCAGGTGGGAGATGCCCATCTCCAGGCAGTGACAAATCACCCAAAATCTAAGTCACAGATGGCAAGACCCCCTTTCAGAGTACCAAAGTGCATGGTCCTGGCTGCCATCCTCAGGAACATGGCACTAGTCTCTGACTATAATCAGGTCTGTCCACCCTTCCCTGCTCCCAGGAACAACAGCCCAGTCTAGTTCCAAGAGCTGTGTGGAGATAACAGGAACCAAAAAGGCAGCAGGTGCTTCCAGCTGACTTCATCACATCTTTCCCCAAAATAATCTGCTGGACAGCTGTGAGGAGGAGAATCTCATCTGGCTGCAAATCAACATAAGCAGGGGAGATGGGACGTGGAGTCAGGCAGAGAGGCTGTCGTGGGTTATTTATGGTTCTCAGTGGATGGACAACTTTCCTAAGTTAATAACCCTGCAGCCAGAGCTTTTTTTGCTACTTCAAGAGCAACAAAGCACATCTGGTCTTGCTTCCCAGGCTGGTAAATACTGAATTGCCAGGGAGATAGTGTCCTTGATGCTAAGAGGACTTTTTATCTCATTTTGGAGTATATACCAATATAATCAAGAGCCAACACTGGGGAAAGAGAGTTTGTCTCTGCCAGATACTGCCATATTACGAAGCTTAGAGGATGCTCTTCTCTGCAGGGCTTTGCAAGAAGGGAATTTCTGTCTGTCTTAGCCTGAGAGCTGCAGGTGTGTGCCAGACCGGGACTACAGAGAGCAGAGAGCAGTTCTGATTGAAATATTTTTATGTGCTGTCACACACAACAGCTTTTCCTTTTGTCATCCCATATTTCTGAGGTGGTCACCCCCCTTCGGTGTTTTCCTTGCGAAGTCACGGAGTGGATCTTTAGCCTGAATGACTCTTGAAAATAATTCTTATTCCTAATTGCAGGAAGAGATAAAGCAGATTTTGCGTTTCAAAATCACTCCCAAGGGCCACAGCTGAAGTACTGAGGCTTCCCAGAGTTTGGTTTGTGGGTTGGATGCAGCACCCAGCAATTATCTGCTGTGTTGAATAAGCTGTTCCTATCTCGTAACATTTCTGTGCATTAAGCTGATCTATGTTGACATAAGTGGGATATTGGGGAGTGTGTACTGGGACTCCTGATACTTTGCACAAAGCAGACATGGATAATTGAAAAAGATGTTCCCTTCCACAAAGCACTGCAGGCCACCTCATCATCCCTCTCTTTCTGCTCCTCCTGCACGGCTAAATGGAAAGTGAGTGCACTGCTTGCCTCCTGCTGCTCTTCCCACTGTCTCTCTTTCATGCCACTGGCAGCAAAGCTCAGTGTTGATGGAAGGTCAAGTGGGAGATGTGCATTTCACCTCTGCCATCAAACCATGTCACAGTGGCTGGGACCTGGGTGGTCAAACAGGGCAAACCTGTCCTCCGATAAAACCCAAGACCACCAGGAATCACATCTTGTTTCTCAAGGCAGCTTCGCTTCCTTCTGGCTTGTAAATGTTTCTGCATTTTCATTTAGATTAAACAGTTCTCATTGCATACCAGGCCAGGTAAGAAAACAATCCCAAAATTCATGCCCAGAGCTCAGGGATGCAGGACAAGAGCTAGAACCCCATGGAGTGGACTCCAGTCCACTGAACCATCATGCACAGCCACTCATTCCCATCGTCTGCTCACTGACCAGAGTAACTGTGCTAAAAGGGAGAGGAAAGCAGAAACAGAGTCCAGCACCAGGCTGCTCCCACCAGGCACAGGGATAACCAGGGGAGCAGCTGTGCTGCTTGCACCAGGGTTTCCCAGGGATGCTGTGAAGTTGGTACCATTTAAGTGCCATCATCTGCAACATCAGCCCAGCCTTGACTCTGCCTGGCCCCTATCGATCCCCAGCCTGGGTTCAGGAGAGCTGCAGCTCTCTTCCAAGACAGTTCTGTGCTGCATATTTTGACTGGAAGGTATGATTAACTCTGAATGTCAAAATGTACTTAGGGGTTGAGGAATAAACTCAGGGGAGATGAATGTAGTGAGACATGCTATTATTTAAAAATACCCAGAATGATTTATGCACCTTCTGCAGCCCTCATGCACCCCCTCACTAATGCTTATGCATTTATGAACTTCAGTGTTCAGCTGGCGGTGAGGTGTTTCTGCCTTGAGGAGCAGGAAAAAAGGTTCCTGACATTGAACTGAAGCTCATAACCCACTATAAACCCAGCACTGCATGTTCCTGGCCTTCTTCCACACTTCAAGAACTCGGAAGCACCCAGCAAAATGATCAGGCCACAGGTTTACAACATTCAGGAGGAAATATTTTTCCCCCACCGTGCATATTGAATGACTCTCTGCCATGGAATTATGGAGACTAAAAGATAAATAAATTCATGGACAGATTGGACAAATATATAGAGGACAGGACCAAGTAATGGCTATTAAATGAGACGATCAAGATGAAATCACTGCTTACAAAATCACCAAACTCTGGTTGCAAGAAGAGGCAGAGGAGCTGGATGCTTAGGGAAATGCTGCTCTGCATGTTCCCCAGCTCATACTCTTGTTTAGGCACCTTGTTTAAGGCATGAGCTGGAGATGGAGATGGCTGTTGTGATTCAGAATGGGTACTGTTAGAGTTCCTCCCCCAGCCTGGTCACCTCCCCACAGGCACCATCCAGTCCTGACTGTGACACTGCCCAGACCTGGTGCTGGAACTGCAGTGGAGTCACCTGGCATCAGAGCCAGGGTGTGCATCACTACCAGCAAGAGTCTCTTCAGCAGCAGTGAGCTTTAACTCTGCGAGGAAAATAAATTATAGTATTCATTTTGGGGGGTTATAAAACCAGTTCATTCTGCAGATATAAACATTATAAATAAAGTGTAAAATAAATCATTAAAAATGGGAACACGGCAGGAGAAGAAAAGAAGTAAGGAGAAAGGAAAGGAGAGGTAATGAATCTGGAAGGACAGATAAGGAGCTGAAAGATGAAAGAGGAAAATAAAATCAGAAAACAGACCTGCAGTGAAAGGAGAGTGTCACAGAAATAGACATTTGAGGGGCAAGTTCATTTGATGACTAAAGTCAGTGAGATTTAATGTTACCTGCAGATTTACAGCTTAAACTTTCAAGGAAGTAAACTTCTGAGTGGTTTCAATGTCATCTAACCTTCCAGAAACATCACCAAGTGGTTAATGTATATATACACACATAATAGGTAATTTTACTGAGATATGCATACACACACTATTTTAATATGTATACACACATGTCATTTTTTAGGACTTTTTTTCCAGAAGGAAAAAAATAAGCTTTTTGTGAAAAGTATCAATGTTTGCTGTTGTCAAAGAGGGAAAGCTACATGCATTTCATCTGCTGTTATTTCCCAGCCATGCTGGAGGTATATCACCAACAAAATGTTACCCAACAAAGCCTGGGAATGTGACAACTGAGTGAAAGCTCTGCAAAAACAGACTGAACGATTTGTAAATTAATCTGAAATGAGACAAGTATGTCAAACATAGCCATCCAAAAGCACAACAAATTTTAAAATTCAATGCTATGTCACCAGTGATGGCAGTTTCATGAGAGGCACAGCCATGGGGGGAATTTTCCAAAGCTCCAGTTCCCTGCACACAGCTCCTGCCTGCACCTGGGCTGGAGCTTGGGGTACAGAGAGTAAATTATTGTGCTCACACACTCTGTAAGAGCACAAGCCATTGCTTTATAGCAGCAAGGCTTTCTCTGACCTTTAGAAATTGCACATCAGAAAATGGCACCTCATTATGCAGCTGCAAGAAGTTGGAGTAAATGGGCTTTTTCCACTGGAAAAAAAAAAAAAGAACAAAAATAAAACCCACAAAACAAACAAATTCAAACCTGTCCTACAGCCAAGATGCATTTGGGTCCTTTCCTCGGTACAAATCCTTCTCTGTGGAGTAATAGAGCTCAGTGAATAAAACCTGCCCCTCCTTCCTAATTCACTCCAAAGTGGAGATGATTAAAATGAACCATTTATCTTGGTCCCCTCTGCACAGGGCAGACTGCTCCGAGCTGCGAGGAGAAGGTGTAGTATTGCTTAGCAAGGAAATTCCAACAAGGACATGGCACAGTTTCTTAGGACCAAATCCAATTAAAACATTTCCATTTTCATCTCCTAACCACCCAAAGTAAAGCAGAGAGCATCTAGCTCTGGAGCACTTCAAAGTGCTGTTTAATTGTATGAATATTTTAAACATAACACAAGAGAGACCCATCCTCTGCTGCTTTCAATCAGCACAGCTTCACAAAGTCAGAGCGATGCACACCAGTGAGGAGAGCGGCCCCAAATGGGGTTTAAGAAAAAAAAATCCACTGAAAAGCACAATAGCACAGTACTAAAATTCAGCTTTTGCAGAACATTTAAACATTTCTGGTGTTGCTCCTCTGAGTGGTGCTCTACATAGTGCTAAAATTTGCAGATATCTGATTTTAGCCATCATCCCTACCGGGCAGGGCTAACCTTGCTTGCAGCTGGTGAGGGTGCAGCCTAAACATCTCCTGAGTGCTGCAGAGCTGAACATCACTGTGTCCTGCCTTAGAACCCCTGGCTGTAAGGGAAGGTGCATCTCTACCTACACAAGATTAACCATTTCTGAAAGCCTTCATTCTCCAGGCTTTAGCAGGAAAAAGAATTCAAATACCACTTGAAATGTGGTTACAGAGTACTGGGTGTTGGAAGGCAGCCTCATCTGCAGCATGCCATGTATTGCTCTGGGGCTCTGCACAGTGTTTCTGCTACAGCAGCTCTTGGAGTTGTCTCATTCAGGGAAAAAATACACCCTGAGAAGAGCCTTCTGCTGCAGAGTCCAGTTCAGAACACCCTGACTCTGAAAGGGCCAAGGAGATTATGAATAAAATACTTGTGTTTCCTTTTATGTGGAACAGGGCAGAATTTCAGGATCTCAACAGGAGAAGCTACAATTTACAGGAAAATATTCCTGGTGGAGTTTGAGACTTACATTCCCACAAGAGACCTATTTTAGATGGTTAAACCCCCTACAGACAGAGTCCAATTATCTGGGGTTTTTCAAGCCATTTCTGTGGAACCCTGTTAAATTTTTATAGAATCCTCAAAGTTCCCACTCTGGTGGATCCTCCGAGGTTTTGTCATTAAGGCAATTCCTGGAAGAGCGCTCTGTGTTAGAGGGAGGAAGAAATAAAGTACGAGTTGCATCCCCAAAGAGCCAAGATACACACAGAGCATATTCACAGGGGCTACAGCAAGCAACCCAAAATTGTAAAAGCTGATGGCACATCCCTAAGTTGCTCTTTAGAGAACTTTGCAAGGTCTTGTGCTTGTATCAGTGATAATGAAAGCGATTAGCACAGTACGATTAAACTCCCCCTAGGACATTTTTTTTATTTTAAATTAAAGGTTGGAAGTTAGATTTATCCTCTTCCATAATGACTTTTGGATTATACCATCTGAACTGCACAGTTTTAACTTGTATAAAAATATTAACCCATGAGAGCTCACAGAGGTTGAAGGTGTTATCAAGTCGTAGAATTCCATCTAAAAACTTCCCTTTGCCACCTTTTTTTTTTTTCCCCTTATAGGTCTTTAAAGTAATTCATAAATCCTTATTTTACATGTTTCTCAACCTCAAGATATTCAAAGAGCATCTGGTCCCTGCAAGTTTCAGCTCCCCCAGCCACAGAAAAATGCTGTGGAGTTAATCTGAGAAGGAAAGGAAGAGAACCTTGTATTTTAAACAAACAAAAAAGAAAAACCATAAAACCAAAACCCACACACAACCCCCTCAACCCTAAGTAACAGCTTTCTCAAGGTAAAAATGAAAATCATCCCTCTGGGACTGGTCACTTCCCTGCATGGGAAAGAGCTGGAGCTGGACAGGGATTCTGAGGTCCCCATGGTGCACGGTGGAAGGAGCACTTGGGTCGGGCTGGGCAGCTCCCAGCCCTCATCCTGCCAGCCTGAAACTCTCACAGCTCAGAGCTCTAGGACAAATCCTGCTCCAGCATCAGGCTGACAGCCCCTGAAAATCTGCAGGACCGCCACAGGGCACTTTGCTCCCACAGAAAAGGGTTTTCCACCCCACAGCCTTGCTGCCTGCTCAAAGAGCTGCTCGACAGCAAGAGCTACAGTGTCTGGATGCTGTAGGGCTTTACCACATCCATCTTTCCAACAGTTTCACATGTCACTGACAGAGTAGCCT
The DNA here is from genome assembly GCF_031753505.1 of Anomalospiza imberbis. NCBI lineage: Eukaryota > Metazoa > Chordata > Aves > Passeriformes > Viduidae > Anomalospiza > Anomalospiza imberbis. The sequence goes on along the minus strand of NC_089693.1, from coordinate 8,134,769 downwards.
ATTTAGTTTCAAGGCCTTTGAAGAATTAACGTGTGCCAGACCCACAGTGCTAAGCAGACTCTCTGAAAGTTAATGGGTGACAAACTGCATATATTAAGTGCTCGGAAAATTGATCTGATGTCAGGTGAAGGAAATTTTTCCACAGATCCTCTCTTTGGGCAAACAGCTAGAAGAAAGGACCTCAGGCATCTCCCACTTTATGTGTGAGCTCAATCCCCTTATTAGCTGAGCTCCCCTGCAGCAGTGTCCCAAGGATTCCTGCTGCCATCAGGCCAAAAGCAGAGCCCCAGAATGAGGCTGTAGAGCCCAGCAACTGCATCCCACAGATACACACCCAGTAAGCCCATGTTTCTTCCCATCCCAGACTAATTTTCTATGTATTGCCCTTCCAAGAAAAATACATTTGCTGCTTTTGTACCCTGATCTGATCATTTTTCATTTTTAGATTTTAATTTTTCTTTTTTTTTAGATAATTTTTAATGTTCAGATCAATGTGAAATTTCTGACAAATTTCAGGATTAAGTGGACTTCTAAAAATACAATAAAACAAAATTCCGCCGGCAAAAGCTTCTCCCCTATATTTAATATTACGAGCTAATCTACTTACCTGCCCATTGAATTCTAAAGTACAGAGATAATGTCCAATATTTTCTACTCAAGACAGTGAGAAGTCTGTGTCTTCTCAGAATAAATTCTGTCTCTGAGTTTGAAAACAAGTGATTTACTCCTTAAATATTTGTACAACATTTTGCTAGTATGAAAATAGTCTTTAGACATCACACTTTCATAGTATTTTTTTGAGAGTTCAGGTTTTCTTTACTGTTAGTCCTCAAATGTGCCATTTTCTACTCTCTTGACTTCCACTGTGCAATGCCTCTCCTAGGAGGCAATTATAGATGCTTTTTTAGTATTCTTAAATGTTATCATATGCCTCTGAAAAACAGTTGTTAGATCTCCTACAAAAATCTAAGGGATTGTTGTTTTGCTTAGAGTGCCGTTGCTTACAATAAATCAGATAAACAAGACTAACTAAGTGCAGCTTAACTCTTCCCACTGTGACTTGAGACTTTCCTGAACTACACGTGCTGCTCTTTTCAAGCTGTGCCAGCTATTTTTACCCATTAACTGAAAATGAATTAGGGGAGAAGCACTCCATAATATACTTTTTTTTCCCCTCAAATCAGCATGAGGGATGAGCAGGGTGCCTGGCAGTTGTCTCAGCACATACCTCTTCCCTTGTTAGACCAGCAAAAGGGATCGACAGCCCAAAGCAGTGAGTGAGGGCAGTTTGGGTGCTTGAATCCAAAGTGCTGTTCCCAAAGCTGCCCTCAATAAACACACCAAGTTCTTTTGTGCCCTATGTTTTGCCCCTGCTTTTGTTGCAGGCTGCTGGAATCCCAGCAGGAGTCTCAGAGCCTTCCTCCCATCCGGGGGGCTCCTCCTGGGCAGTGTCCCCCCAGCCCTGTGCCATGGAGGTGAACACCAGCAATCCCAAGGCACCTTCAACTGAGTGCACCACAGTTACTGATAATGCACACCAGAGATCTCTGTGTCACCCAAAAAGGTGCTGGGAGAGGGGGGTTTGATCCCCTCAGGCACGCAGGGACTTGTCGCCTGGTCTTTGCCATCCCCAGCTGAGGTTCAGATCACAGCAGTGAGCAAAACCAAGAGGAGCACCTCTGCCTCCTCCCTCAGCACCAGCCAGATCCATCCTCCAGGATCTGGGACTGGAAGGAAAACCCAAACAGAGCGAGATAAGCACACTAGACTAAGATCTTAAGGCACCAGCAAGCAAAGAGGGTGCAGAAACATCTCTCTCCAGCATTTTCTATTGGATCTCCCAGGCAAGTCTCTGGCAGGCTGCAAACAACCCTCAGGGGAATCCCTCCTCATCCATCCTCATTCAGGGATAGCAGGAGCTTCACAGAGCACCAAGGATCCCAGCTTGTTGACAACAGCCTTATTAACCCAGCAATTAAATTTGACCAGCTCTTCACCAAGAAACAACTTGCACACAATTCTTGGGGTATTTAACATTCCCTGATCACTGCATAGCCCAATTAACATGTACCACTCATTTCCTGAGTTTATAAAAACAATAAATACATCAATATACAGCTATCACTTCTCATCTGAGAAAATGAGTGGCATCATCCCTGCATTTAGTGTCCTGAGATGGAAAAGAGCAGAGGAACAGATCATAGAGAAGGTGCCATGAACATAACATTGTTACCATCAAAACAGAGAAAAGACAGTGGAAATAAAGCAGAAATACTTATCAGCAAGATCCTCATCACTTGAAAGGGACCTGGATTCCATCCTGCCCCTTTCAGAGCATGGAGCTCAGACAGAGGACACACTAACACCCCTCCAGGGAAGCACTGCCTTTTCACACACATAAGAACGTGCATTTGTAAGGACACAGATGTACAAAACTTAGAGCTACTGCTTTCCAAACAAGCCACTCTCATTGAAATTCCTAATGGATTTGTGTTCCCAGGTATTCTCTCAAAAAAACATGTCACTGTCAGCAGGGGAGTGACTGGGAGGAGAATGCACAATCTATATCCTAAATCAGAAGGGTCTCAGCAAATGAGCTGGCCAAGGAACAGCACAAGAGAAATGGGGCATGTGATGAAAACACATAAATCTGTCCTCCAGCAACCTTGATGCCACAATTTCCAGACACCCTCTCAGAGGGCTGGACCTCTTGTTTCCAATTCTTTTTCATGAGTAATTCAAATTCCTGAAGTGGACTGAAAACTTCAGCCAAGCTTGTATCACCACATATGGTCTCAAATACTTGTACGACCTCTGCAGTGTGAATCTCTGTGAAAACTGGTGTGTCTGTTGGTGATCTCTGGCCCTGGAGCTCAGCTCAGAGATGCTCAGGTGATTCAAAAACCAGGAAGTAACCACACAGAAAATCTCTCTATTAACCCCTCTGACCCATGACACTTGGAGCAGTAATTTTAGGACTGAGCAATCCAAACAGTAGACACAGTTTCAGCAGATCTGAGCCACCAGCAGATCTCTCCTCAGCCTTCTGAGGTCACAGCCCTGTGACATCTCCTGTGCTCAGGTGGGAGGTGCTGCAGGCCCCCAGGGCACTGCTCTGAGCTGGTGTCTCAGGGCCCCCAGCCCACATCCCACCCCCAAGGTGGCACACAGCACTTCCATCCTCCCGTGAGGTGCCAGCATGGGTAGGAACCATCACTCACCTCCTAAACTGCCTGGCCCCAGCATGAAAAATAAGGATGTGAACAGAGCAACAGCAACTTTTTAATGCACTTTTCCAATGTAAAACCCACCAGCTCATTCAAAACCATCAGAGAAACTTGCACCAGCTGCAAAGTCTGTTCCTTCAGGCCCAGTAACCCACTGAAAAGGTTAACTCAGAAAAACTCATTGTATTAAATAAGCTTGCAAGGCTTTTCCTGTGACACTTGTCTCTCACCTGGGATATTTCCAACTAATTGCTTCATAACAGCTCAGCCACCAGTGCTGTAATGGGTGCCATGTTTCCATAAATGCTCTGAGCTGAGCCTGGCCACAGAGAAGCTCACTGAGAACAGGAGTTAAACCAGCTGTTCATTTGACCTATGCATTTTTTTTTAAAATATGCAATTGTAAATCTTATCTCTTCTACACATATGTCTCCTCTACAGAAAATGCTTTTTCTGCTAAGAGACCCTCCAGGGGCATAGCATTAGCTGCAAGCAAGCAATGCAAACACTGAAATGCTTTATCACCATACAGAATAGAAATGAAAAAGCAATATTTGACAGAGAGCTATTTTTCAAATTATTTATTAAAAAAAAAAAAAAAAAACACAAAAAACCCAGGTGACCAAAGTCTTCTGTAGGTACATCCAAATAACAAACAGTACAATTTAAAAAGCAAACTGCTTAATACTTCCAGTGAGGCACAGTATTTAAAAACTTAATTCCCTTTATTGTGACTCTTCAGATGTCCTGCACCTGTAAGTAAGCCAGGCAGAAATCAAGGATAGGGGAGAACTGGGGCACTTTCTTTGCCATGGAAAACTGCAGGCAGAAGGCTTCTGGGGAATAAACATCCTGCTGTGTTACTTGCACACATCAGAGCAGAGAAGCAAGTTTTCAAGGAAAAGTTGAGTTTCTTACCTGAACACAAGACTACTCATGCAGCCTTTCCCCAGGAGACTAAATTATTGCACTGCTTGGGAAAAAATAGATCAAGCTTAGTGCAAGCTAAGGAACTCCACAGAGCAGTTTGGAGCAGGAAGCAATTACTGCTGCCATGTGGACTGCTGGAAGCCAGAGGCAGGGACAGGGACAGGGGATACAAGTGCTGGGTCATGTCATAAGCACCACAGATATTCAACACTTTCCTCTGGGCAGCTGTGCAAGATACCACCTCAACGCTTCTGAGAATTACTTTGTTGGGTTTTGGGCTGCCATGTGAATTCCCAATAGGTTTTTCATGGTAGGTTTCTGAGTTTATATAGATGATGATTTGATTGAACCCATAAACTCAGCTAAAACTGCTGAGCTTCATCCAGTTATGAGGCAAACCAATGTAAACTCCAAGCAGTGTCTGGGCAGCTGAGTCAAAGGTCAAAATTTATAGGAGCAAACCTGAGGTAATTTCCTGCATTTTCAGGCTTCTGACACTGCAGAGATAGGTTTTGAGCTATTTGTATACATTGACAAAATTTTAAACAAATATTTTAGTATTATTTCAAATGTCTAGACATCCCTGAGTACTTCAGCATCTTTTTGACACCTGCCATTACTCAGCTAGTTTTGCAGGAGATACGTATGGGTTTCTTTAGAGTCTGGGTCCAGTTGGGTTTATGTGAACCCAGCCTCACACCTGCAGAATTCTGCCAGCTCTGTGGTTATCACCAGCACTGCTGCCTCATCACTCTTGCCTGGAATCCTCTTTGTGTGGTGATTGAGAATGAAGCACAGACCATGACATTTACAGAGCCAAGATTAATCAGAGAAAGGAGAGTTATCCATTTACAGGTGAGCAGGCCTTTACAGACTGAAACATTTTCCTTCTACTGCAGGTGCTTATTATTTTCCCTCTCAATTTATTCCTCCTCCCACCCCTCCTTATCTGAAATATAACACTGTGGTTTGCCAAGACTCACTTTGTGAGATGAACCTTACTTATTGGAGCACCTTTGCTGGGCACTGGGTTATTACTGCTCTCCTTCCCAGTCCTCTCCTTTCACTGCAGCCATCATTATGTGCACAGGAGAAGTCCACAAAGCTCCAAAAGAATCATCTTATGCAGAGGCTCCAAGCAGCATAGGATGCTGCCTAAGCAAACCTCTTCTATTCAGTACGTCTATATTTATTTTTCCAAACCGCTGAGGAGACTCCAACAAAATGCAAAACCCTCACAAGTGATTTTCTAAGATAAGTGAGTTGTCAGCTTTGCTGTTCGCATCAGGTTTGACAATCTCAGGTACAGGCTGAGCTTTTGCTCTGCTTTTACATTATTTCTGAAATCCACGAGCAGCCTGCCAGCGAGCTTGACTTTGATAGGTAGCAAGCCTGGGTCACCTCACTTGCAAGTTTTCACTTGGGTATCCTTTCTAGGATGAAACATCTCTATTTATCATGCAAGAAGTGACATTTTCATGTTATTGCAGTAGTTGGCTGATTTGGTACCATCAGAGGTACAAGCTACCTCTCCTTTTAACTATGAGGAAGAACAACAGAGAGATTCATGCTCTTGTCAGTTTTTTTCTGATCTGCAGAGGCAGTTCCTCAGCATTTACCATGGTGGGAAATGCAGAAATTCTTTGCCTCATGGTAAAGACTGCATGATCACTGATGATCACTGAGGTTCTGGTTTTATAACCAGCCAAACTCAGTTCCCTGACCAGAAAATAGTCTCATTCCTGGAGAGGCAGCAAGATTGGATGGGTCTACATAAACAGGAATGAGGGACCTGCTTATATCTTTAACTTTCTGTACAAGAAAAGAAAAACACTTAAAGCCTGGCTAGGGCAGGGACTTTCCCAGCCCTTGGTCTCCCTCCTCCTGGTCCAATCACCAGAAAAACTCAGCTGACCACATTAAGGTAGTAGAAAGAACTTTGAAGTTTATATATTAAATAAAAATGCAATTAAATGAGTTATTTCTTGCTTAAATCCCTTATGGGAGCTGGGTGTGAGAACATTAGGGGCTGCCTCACATAGAAGAGAAAAAAATCCTGGCCCATCTATGCATGTCTGTTCAGACGTGTGCATCAGGGAGAGAATATCAACCAAAAAATAATGATGCTAATCCTTCTGTTAGTATTTAAAAATTGCAAAAGCTGTGTACATCTTCAGGGAATACTTGGAGCAAGATCTTGGAGTATGGCACATCTGGAGTGCAGCTGTAATGTATGGAATGGTGTAAGGTGCCAAAGGAAAAAGCATCAGGCTGGAGCTGGGAGTTGTGAGCACAGCACCAGCTCTGCAGAGCCTGCAGTGCCTCACCAGGGGCAGGCAGCAGATCCAAACAAGGGCCTGCAGTCTGGATATTATTTATATTTTGCAAACTGAGGGTGCCCCTGCTCCCCGGGTTCTCACAGCCACAGGGAGATGGAAGGAGGAACCTCTGCAGCAGCAATGTTCTCCCACTCCCAAGGGAAAGATGTGCCCATCTCTCCTCTGTGTTACAAATCACATGGACAGTATCTGCTTTTCTAAGGTTTTCCAGAAAATCTTAAGGACACACTAAAGCTGAATCTAAAGACACATGATTGATTACAAGCCTGAAGGTGCTGAGCAAAGCACCAGGCCAGCAGGACCCCATCTCTCACTGCTGGAGAGGGTGGGGGTGACAGCCTGAGTCTGCTGAAGTTATTGGTGAAACGTCCTTGCTGAGCAGGATTTCACTTCCCAAGCTTTCCTGGGAGTTTCATGCTAACGAGCCAGGCTGCTGGTCCTGCTGCCGTGCTGCACAGCAACTTCTGGCCACGGGAAAATCCATAGCCTGTATCAGCTTCTTTTCACACTGCTCTGCAAGGGGGAACCAGAGGGGATCCTGGCTTCTTCCTGGCTTTGTGCAGGACTTCAGATAACCTCTTAGAAGAGCAGGGATGAAGCTGTTCAGAGATGTTTCCAGCAGCCACTGACAGCACAGACCACTCAGCAGCATTCAGGGATGACAGAAAGAAAAATGATCAGTGGAGGGAATTAGAAGGAGTTTCTCTGTTTTCTGGCTTGACAAAAGCAAACAATGTCAGTGTTTAAAAAAGACGTTTCCTGACTGTAATCACATGAGTCAAAGGTTCATGAGCTTTTATTAAAGGCTCAGATAAGCAATCTGAAGTATGTGGTTAGTGAATGCTACAAAGCCACATTGGAAGCGTCCTCTCTTTCCAGTAACACGTGAGCATGTAAGGCTAATTCAACTGCTTTGTGATTTTGAAGGTACAGTGGGATAAAATATATTTCAAAGGAATTAACATGGCCAAACTAGTGCATCAGAATGAATGAATTGTATGTATGGCTGGGGAGCAAAAACTGGGGGTTTACTTTAAAGGGAACCAATGCCTCAGTTTTTCCTACTGTGCTCCATAAATCCTCTTATTTAAACACAGGGGTAGTGGAGATTAGCACTTCTGTTTTCTACCTCTTTGGAATGGGGCACTTTCCCCCTCACAGTGCAGCACATGAATTACTCTGAATTAAAAAACCACTACTGTAAAGAGCAAAAAAGTAGTTATTCAGTGATTTAGTCACGACCACTGGAGAAAAAAGTTTGCTCTCTTCTCTTTCCTCCCTTTTAGCCTCCAGATGTGGGTAGAAGGAAAATTCACTTGAAAAAGGCTGCAGCTCTTTGTGTGGTGAGCTGATTGAAATAAACCTTACCTGCCTTTGCATATGTTTGCAGTTTAAAATGGATCTGTATTTACACTAGATTAAATATTTACCAAAATTATTATGAACATTTTTCATTTGCATAAGTCAATGAATTATATCTCTAATGCTGTTTGAAGGATTGGAGTATTTTTTGCAATGAGAAGCAAGGCTTTGGCAATATTCTTTTTTCATATATTTAAAGAATTGGCTATTTTTGGCAGGACACTTGCTATCAAACAAATATTCAAAGCAGTTCTGTAGGTTTCTCATTATCAATAAATATTAGAGTCTCAGCTTTTAAGTCCTTTGCCACTTATTAAGAAACTCAAGCAGACAGCTCTGCACATTTAAGCTCAGGCCTACTTCTTAATGCAGTGGGAAAAAATAAATTCTGAGAGAAACCTGTAGCTGTCAGCAGAGACATCAGAAGAGAGGAAAAAGGGAAGGAGAACAAACACATTGAAAAACTGAAATACCCACAGCAAAGCCAGGCTCCCAACAGTTATAATTTGCTGTATGTCTCCAAAGGCAGTGGAACATCACTGTGTCCCAGCAGCCAAGGCTTTGCCCACACTGCCATGCTCATGCAACTCAGCAACAGTATTTCTTCTCTGGCAGAGACTCCATCTGTTGTGCTGTTGCAGCATCTGAATTTGCTGGGGTACTGCCAGAAAGGATGTTTTCTTCTCTCTTCGGAGAAATAGCCATCTTCCAGATGATTCTTGCTCTGCTGAGCATTAGGAAGCCACACTGAGGTGTCCTCCAAAGAGAAAGACCCCTTGGGAAAGTGCTTTGCCAGCCTTTATCCGAAAAGGTGGCTTGAACTCTCCAATCCAGTTTTGGTTGGTCCCAGGTCTTCTGTTCTTGTGCTCATTTGAATGGGAGGCTCACAGAGACCTTACATATTTACACTGTCCAAGTGTTGTTCTTTGCTGTAGAAACTTATGGTGGTAATAGCATCATAAATGCTTTATTACACATTATTGTCAAATTTCTTACCTTAGTCTTCCGAAGGGAAGAGGAGCTTAACAGTACAGCAGCAGCCTGGCAGCATTAGGGATGCTGGAATAATCTTTCTAATTGATCTTGGAAGGGGTGAGCAGTGATTTCCTTTGAATGATTTTCATTAACTGAGCTCCTTCTTATTGCTTGGGTGTGGGTTATGAATATAACAGTTTTCACATGAGTGTGCCTTCAGTTCAAACACAGTTCAAACACAATATAATCTGCTTCAGTAAACAGGTGAAAGAATGCAGTTTTCAGCAGCATTTTTATTAAGTACTGGCAAACCCTTATGCATGTTAATGCTTGACAAAAATACAGCCAGCCCAGAAGCAAAACACTGTGATGAGTTAAGGCATATGGCAGGTCAAGTAAAATACACCCAGTACCAAATTATACCAACTATCCCTGCAAACTCAGGTCACAAGCACTGGGAAGAGGAAGGGGTGCCTGTGCTCGTTAAATTTCAACCGTCCACTTTCTAAAAAACTGTAATTTGTCCCAGGAAGGCTGTCTAAATAACCCCCACAGAATAACCTGGTTGGACATTTGCAAGTGGATCACATCTTGTACTGCTGTTGAACTCATTCTGTGGGAGAACATTGACAATGTGTCACTAACTTCATATTCACATTTATAAACACAGTGAGAAGAATGGGAAATTAGATGTTCTTATAGCCTCTATATACTAAACCCTACAATTTCCTGGTTTTTGCCATTAGTTTTCTTTACTCACTTTTGGTTATGTATGTAGCCTACACTAAATAAGCTGAGGAAATCACTTGGTTGAGCAACCAGAGAATGGTGTGTCCTTGACCACAAGCAGCTGAGAACATGAGCCGTCACTGTTTTCATATGAGAGCTCTGTGATCCCTTTAAATCACTGTAAGCTGGCTCTGCCACCAAAACAGCCGTTCCTGTCCTGCCTTACTTCACCCTGTCCCATCCCTGCATTTCAGTCAAACATCTCTACAGCTGCATGGCAAAACAGAGAAGGGATCTGAGCCAGATTCAAATTACCCTGATGAAAACCAGCAACTGTGTCTTATGGTGGCTCTAAGGCATTAAGAAAGGCATTATTCCATCCTGGAACAAAATCTTACAGGATGTTTCCAAGTATATTGTAGTACAGCATTTTCCATGCCTGTAAGAATAAGATATTTCTATTTAAGCAGTGAAATACCAATCCTTCTGCAAAACTAGTTCTGGTTCCCAATTGTCATTGTTCCAAATTTTGCAACCACCATGCTGATTTCAGAGCTCTGGGGCAGATCTGATTTAGTGTGACCACGTGCAAACCCCCTGGGCCCTCAGGGCTGGTGCTGATTTCACTGGAGATGCACAATTGTGCAGCAAATGTGAGGCTGTGCCCATCATCCATGACATCCACTTGAATGACTGCAGCCACCCTGGGATAAAATCCATGGATTTCACCACGGGGTCACGCCAAGAAATGCCCTTAGCCCTGGAGTTCAATGACAATACAAGTAGACTGAGCTGTAAGAGCAACCAGAGCTGGTGAGCAGCTCAGAGATGCTCTTTCAGACAGTTGTTTTTGCTACATTACCTCATTGCTATTTTTCACCTCCATTAGACTGTGCTGTTATGACTCTCTCATTTAGGGTCATCTCAGGTCTGCAGGGCATGGCATTAGAATGGAGAGAGGGGGATATTTTTAGGTCTACTGTAGAAAAACATGAATAAGCATGGATGTTTACAGTAAAGCTAGAGAATGGTACAAGGAAGAAACATGAAAATAAAAAGATTTTGCTACACATCACCCTTCCCTGAGCAGTGGTCTCAAATTAAGCTCATTTAGGCAGGAAGATCTGGGAGCTAGGGTAGAGCTGACTCCAACCACACCATGTGTGACCCACTCTGGAAATGACTGGTAGGGCAGAACTGACTTCAGTCAGCTATCCAGTTGAGGCTAATGTGGATCTGTGCCCTGGTTACATCCAAACTTCCTTCCCAGCACAGGGAATCCATAGAGAAACCACCACCAGGTCAGTATCCATCATAGCTCTACTACAAACACGTGCTCTGCCCGTGGTACAGCGGTGCTGGGGAGAGCAGTGGTTTCTTGGGGCAGTGAACAAGCCAGTGCTTGTTGTTTCTTGCTCCTGTGTCAAGTTTTCACTGTGCTGCTTAATCAGTACTGCTGCAAGCAGGGAATGTGGTTGTGCTAGTGCTTTTTCTGCATTCCTGCTGCAGGGAAATTGTGCTGTTTATACGCTGAAGTCTTCACCACAATGGTGGTGAAAAACAAGGAATTTAATGCTTGATGGTATTTTCACAGCGTCACTGAGAGAATGTGCGAGAGCAAAAGCAGCTCAGTTCAGTTTGGGTTATTTAGGAACTACTTGGAACACTGCTAAAGGACTATGTGATGTAATTAGGCACCAGGTCAGAAGAGCTCCCAATACAATAAATAACTTAGTTTCAGAAACATCTTTTACTGTTCATTAGGAAAAGCAAGTGTTAACAAGTAATCTGTCTCTTCAGTGCAATTTCAACACAATATATGTCATGACTTGTCTTACAAAATGAATTACAGGGCGCTCTGATAAGGCTTCATTTTACTAATAGTAAAGTGGCTCCATACACCCAACAGGGCTTTGTTAAGATGGAAGCATATTGTAGCACTAATGAAGCATGAGTTCAGCCTAATTAACAGGATGGCAACAGCAATCATACAGCCTTTTCATTCACTTTTATACATTCTGTCAGAGTAACAAAGTTGTGTTTTGACACTGCTGGAACCCTCTGGCTTTGCTCCCTCTTTGCACGCCTGCTAATCCCGCTCTTTGTTCCAACAGGCCAGGATCCAGCCAAACACTAAGCCCTCATAATCACGGATAATAAGGCAGGACCCCTGGGCAATGGCCCTGCTCAGCCACCCACCTTCCAGCTCCCACTCCTCACATTTAACTTCAGGCATGAGAGCTGAGCCCTTGCTATCAGCGGGGCTGCTCACAAATTTCCAGTTAAACACTCACTAAAGTGCTTTACTGGATTACAGCCACAGTTTGTATTGTAAGAGGAAAAGTCACAGGCAGAATCCATTTTTCTGAATAACCTATTCTGGCCATGTTGGAAAACAATAGCATTCTCATTACCCACTTCACAACTCACCTGAATGAACAGGAAAGGCTCCTTGCCTCCAGCTGCTCTTTCGTTTGGGCTTCTAAGATGAGCCTTTGAAGGGCAGTCCAGGGCAGGTGAGTTGTGTCTGATGTGGGTATGATGGAGGAGATATCCAGAGAGAAACTAACTTTGTTTCATTAATTTCAACATGTTCTGTCAAAATCCCTCATTTGAAGTGCTGAAAATAAGCCTGCAGATGGGGAGTCACAGATCCTCTGCCTTGGCCCAGCTCCAGCTAGGGTAATTACATGCTGTCTGCCTGAATCCCCTCATATGGCTTCACATGGAAAAGTCATCCTCCACTTTTCCTCCTGGAATACTGCAATGTAGCACCGCAGTCACAGAGTGGAAACCGAGCAGTACCTGCAGTTCAGCAGTGGTGGGAACAAATCTCATGGATTAAATAAAAGCTGAATTTCTTCAGTAACCACTACAGCTCCCCTGGAGAAGATTTTTGTGTTTCAAGGCATGGCTCCTGGCCCATGAGAGCTTCCAGATGGCTCAAAATGTGCACAGATAGGGCTGGTGGAAGGATTAGCACAGAGGCACCCCCCATACCAGACAATCTTGGGGAAGAATCATCTCCAACTCTGCAATAATGAAACCTGACTGCAGAAGGTCGCCTTTCCACTTCATTGTAGTCAATGGTGTGGTCTGCTGTCACTCACCTGGGACATCCTCTCCAGAGAAGCTGCTCCAAAGTCATTCAAGACCTACACACAAAGTCAAGCTCAGAGACTGACCATCTCCCGCCTTCAGAATGAATTTGCCTTTCCTTGATTGAAGTAAATCACACACCACATTTTTAAACAGAGTAACTTTGTAAGCAGCATGAAAAGAGATGAAGGAAGCTGTGATCAAAGCCTCTGGCGAGACTACAGTCATTGAGGGCATCTAACAAGATGCCAGATTTTGCTCTTGTTCTAAAGTGTTCTTCAGAAGTTGCATTTTCATTTGATCACATATTTAAGTAAACCAGATCACTGCAGCAGAACTTCGACTGGAAGAATTTTATTCTCTTCTATCAGTTACAATCTATGGCAAACTGATAAGAGTAGGAAAGATAATCCACTGTTACTGGGGGAGACTTGAATAAAACAAAATTCAGAAGGAAAGGCTGGACAGCTTTCATAGGCTGACAATGTGTGGGGAAGTCTGTCTTGGTTAATGCATTTCGGGTCTCACAGTGGCTACTATTTTTTACTACAAGGAAGCTGGGTCAGGACAAGAAGAGAGGTGGGACAGTTTGGGCATCAAGTGACATCTCTCATATCCTGTCCTTTGCTGGACTGCTTCTTGCTCTACATTGCCATATTGTTCCAGAACACAAAAATGGTTGCAAGTTCCATTTTTGCAGTGTTTCTGAATGTTATATTTTTTCTGCACCTTTTCTGAAACATAAAGGGTTCCTGTAACCTTGGCATTTTACATCTTTGAAGAGGTTTAGCAATATCACCTCAGCTTCCTGCAAACATCAACATAGTGAACAGATCTCATCAGACAAGCTAAATACTGAATAAACCCAAGCACTAGATTATCCTCTTATTCCTAAAGGTTTGTAGAGGAATTCTTCCAGATTAGAAGTACATGATGATAAAATCATAAATGCAATGCTTTATGCCTTTACTTGACCTGAATATAGCTCTTCAGTTCCCAAGAGGTTCTTCCCCTTCCAGGAATCTAGTTTACCTAAAAAAGATACAGTTCATTTGTACATAGTGAAAAATAATTCTTGTGTACTAGTTTATCATAGAATAAGATTAAAATCCCGTTCTCTGGCTATTTTTTTGTTACTTTTATTGAACAGCAGAAATGCCTGCAGTGAAAGTAAGATGAAAAGCTCCAAAAGTATTACTCCCTTAAGGGGTCAAAAACATGCAAAGAACAATTTCTTTCCAAGTGTTTCATACTAATCTTGCAGGAAAGGAGCATGACAAGCTTTTGCTAAGTATGGCATCAAAGCAGAACTCAGGAATGCTCAGGATATTTTCAGTAGCAGGCACTGGTACAACATACACCTTTATTTTCAGGTATCTTCTCCCATCTGGCTGATAAAGCATTACTGGGGAACTCCTGAGAAAAGAAGAAACTGGTTTGGGAACAGAATGTAATAATAGATTACAATGAAGCCTTTTTCAAGTGGGTGTCAAACCATTTTTGTTGATCTGAGAAAAAGATTATAATAGGAAATGAAATTATGAAATTATTAGAAATTTAAAACTTTGAGACAAAACGTTGGCAAGCTCAAGACACAGACAAATAATTACAAAATGGCTTTATTCTCCCAGGGAACATAGCACCATCAGCAACAAATATGCTGCTTGTCTGTATTTATATTCCAAACAGTTTTGTTTCCCATAAATCATTTATTCTACATTTGCCTGGGTTTTGTTCTAGTTTTCTGTTGGTTTTTTTTCTGAAATAAATCATATCCATTAACACATAGTGGCATGGGACGTATTCCCATGCACAGGCAGAAGTGTTTCTCTCAAATCTGTCTAGATACCCCAACTCCTGGGACATTTTGGGTTGTGTGACAGTGACATTCTCACAGCACGGTCATCAACACAAATGCAGAATAACTGATTTTCTCAACAAATGCTGCCTCTGCAGATGGAGCTGGCAGGTCCATGGCTGAGGGAAGAAGAACATGAGCCACTGTGGGTGCCCTGGGAGCAACAGGGTGTTAAGCAGGGGGGGATGAAGATGTAAGAAAAGGATGATGCCCAGCAGCTGGATCTGAGGAGACAATCTCTGCTCGGGGAGTGCTGACCCCCACGGCACTGAGTGAGGTTAAACTGCAGGGCCTGCTGGGTGAGATGCTGCCTCTTTGGAAAATCCTGGGAAGTAGGACTTCAATGACTCCAGGATCTCACCCTTGCCATTGAAAAGGCATTGAATTTCCTGATACAATCTGTTTCTTCCAGAAAATAAGGCAGTTTGGACTCTCTCTTCTTTGAAAATAAATTTTTTAAAAAGTCTCCCCCCCTTATTTGAAAAGATGCACGGGAAAAAAATAAGTACTACTGAAAATGCTACTAGAAAAATACTGGGAGTAGGAATGGGAAAGGTTACTCAGGTCATGCTTTGATAAGGAGAGCTCTAGCTCTAGATATGCACATGCAGCTCAGCAGATGGCAAAACACTGCAATTCACCAAACTTTATTTTGTCTAAGCTGGGACAGGAGCTCAGGTGCTGTGAGTTGAGGTTTCCCATCTCTCCATCCAAGCCTGCAGGTCCTCTGCTGAACTCCTCTCATGCTTTACACTGACCCAGCCCCTTCATAGCCAGGAGGCCACCAAGGGCAGCAAGTGGACAGATAACCTTCAAAACCACTGCTTGTTCTCTCAGCTCTTTTGCTTTGAACCCCAATTTCAGGTTGGCAGCAGCCAGGGAAGAGAGGAACGGGGGACAGTTGCTGCAAGGACAAACCCTGCTGCAGTGTGCAGCACAGAGCAAGTGACCCATCCCTTCTCACCAGTGTGAGCATGAGCTCCTGCGAGGAAAATGACAGGGAAAAAGCATTCAAGGTCTTTTTTTAAAATATTCTTCCCATTTTCTGAATTTTGCTCTCCTCTATTTCAGGTAACAGATTGAGGAGTTTTCCCCTTTACCCACAGCTGGAAATAAGAAACCCAGAGGAGAACCCTCATTGGCAATAAATGGCTCAAAAACTTCCCCAGCTGGGACCTGCCAGGGCAGGCGGATTACAGCAACCAGCATCAACAGATTTGCATATTCAAAGGCCGTAATTGAGGAATAAGCAGTAATTCCATTATTCAAATCCCCGGGCTCTGAGTGGCCGAAGCCAGAGCTCAGTTTACACATCCTTACCAAAATAAATCCGTGGGGAGCGGGGATTGCTGAACGGCAGGAAAAGGCACCATAACTCATCGGGAACTAACCGAGATCAGCCCTGAACTCCAGCACCTGAGCCACCTCCTTCCCCCTCTATATTGGATATATTTGAGCTCACAGTGCTCTTCTGGGTCCATGGTGAGTTAGAGGGCAAAATTATTGCCTGCAACAGGAGAAAGGCCATAGAAGTATATCAATAAAACAGCATCCTTTCATGTGCTGCCGGTGAGCTAAGCAGCCAGTATCACAGTTCCTTTCCTATTTTTTTTCTTAACCCTTTTCCACCTCCTCATCAGCAGAATTGGATCTGAGGAGGTGTATTTCATCTGGAGGATAATTCTTCATCAACTCCATTTGTGAACTTGTGCCTCAAGGTCAGCAAAGGTTATGGAGGAATGAGTGGTTCAATTGGCACATTTAAAAGCAAGTAGTAATTACAGGAACTTTTTGTTTTTTACTTAAAACACCTGAAATACAGCCATGCTTTCAGAAGGATTCTGTTCAAGTCTGTCACATATTATTTTCCACAATACATGGCTGACTCTCCACCAGCAATTCACTTCACCTTGATTCATGAAAAACTATCCTTCACTTCCTACTGTAAATACAATTCTAAACATATGGGAGAGAAATTATAGTGAATTAGGGTTGTACATTATCACTGTGATTAGCTGCATTTCTTACCCAGCAGATGTCTGGGTAGTAAAAATCCCCCATGAGGAGAGTATCCTGGAGTTTCCCAATTCCTTGATAACTGGTCCAAGAATTTCTCAGTCCTGCTGTGCTCTGATCCTGGTGGCCCAGAGCAGATGCTCACTGTCTGCCTGTCATCTGCAGCACTAATCCCACTCTCCCCACGCTCCCCATGCTCCCAGCAGGGCATCACACTTCCCCTGCTTTTCTCTCTCATGTTATCTTCCCCCGAAAGCTTTCCCTGGGACATTCATCATTCTCACAATACAAGAACCCTTTGACAAACTGAGCCAAACACCTCCTGGTGTCCTATCGCTGATTACCACCAGAGGTACAAATCTGATGACTGATCTGGCTGGAACTACTTATGATACTGGCAATGCCATCATAAGCATCAAGGTGATGCATGTGAGATTTCTCAGCCCCCATTTGGCCCCTCTTTTCTTGGGCATCTCACAACCCCACAGCAAGGGACAAGCTCTTTTCCAAGCAAATGCCTGAAGAGAGACACAGTGGGTAACTGGCACAAAATGAAAGCCCACAGAGATCAAGCAACTAGTCCCAAAAGGTGGAAGACATACGGTACTGCCTTGAGAGCTTTCACATGAGATTATCTTTCCCACTGCACTGCTTTTTCCATCCCACAGGTGCCTTACTTTTGGCAGCTCGGCTCTTCCAGCAGAGAAAAAAATAAGTGTCACAGTCCCTTGCCCCCCCCCCCCGACCAATGGCTCTTGTCCTAGAGGCTATGACAACATAAATGGGTATTTTTGTCCTCTTTGCAGGATGCTGCCATGGATCACTTTGTCTGCTGTGGTTAGAACCAGCTTTGGGGCCAGTGGGCTCATGCATGGTGTGACTTGGACATACCCAGACATTTGCCTGCCCTAGAGCTCCAGTACACCTCAGCTCCTCAACACTTCATGCTTCTGAATCCCAAGGGACCAGCTTTACACCTCCAACAGCAGTGATCTTGCACATACCACGTCCCAAACATCAGGATCAAGATCACGAGCACCGAGCTTTCTTCTGGCTGTCAGACAAAGCTTTGAAGAAGTAAACAAGTGCTGTCAGATACCATCTAAATTCCTGCCTCAGCATCCTGAAAATATTTTTCCAACCTCCTTTCTCCAACATGAGCAAGCCCTCATCATCGGTCATTTGTCTTACGTCTCCAACCTTGAATACCAGATTAGCAACTATCATTAAACTGGTAAAAAGGCTACAAACAATGATTCATCCTTCTAGCAGAAAGTGACTTTTTCACATAGTAAGAAAATGGAAGTTTAAATGTAAGTAATGTCCATTAACTTGTCATTTACTGAACAGTTATTGTTCACTGACTCCAAAACAGCATGAGGTGTAGCCCTCAGGACAACACTAACATCCAGTTCAGTCTCTCCAGAGCAGAATCATGGTTAAAAGGCCCATTTTTAATATACTGCATTCACAGACATCTGCTTTTGAAACCTGGAACTAAAAGCCATGCAAAGCAGCAGAAACCCAACTGAACCAACTCACTGGGTCAAAATTTTCAAGGCTTAATTGCATAAATAAAAATGTATAAAAATACTTATTTATGTGTTGTGCATGTAGCATTTTTAAACTTTTACCTTGCAAACTCTTCAAGGCAGAGCTGTTTCAAGGGACTAAGAGTGTAAGGTGAGCAAAACATGAGCCCTGCTTTATTGAACAGCCATTAGCCATACTTAGAAACTGCACCATAACATTAATTTTGCAGCTACAAGATATTGGCCTCGAACAGAATTAATGCATATGCACATATTTGCCACACAGTCATAAATTTTACTAATGTAATTTTGTGAGCCTCTTAAAAGGTAACCATTGCAAAAAAAATTAGTAACAGGAAAATCAGGGTAAAGTTCAACAGCAATATTTCATTACCAAGACAAGCAAAGAAGATAAATGACTCCGCTTCCTTGGTTCTCTCCTCTCCCTCCAACATTACATGAGGAAAAACACGCTGCACAACATGAATCTCTGTTATTGTTGGAAGTGTGGCAGTCTGGCAGGACAGCAGATCAGGAGGATTTTTCAATGCAGAGATATGTCTGTCACTAAAGCAGAGTTTACAGCAAAGCTGTTCAAAAAGGAGCAGATTCCACATAATTTCCAGGGACAGACAAAATAATTAGCATGTCTCTAGTCCCTCTTTTTTACTGTATGTAATTCCCTCTTTTCCCCTTCTTCCAGGGGGCACCTGCTGTTGTGGGCACAGGCTGGAGCCCCACCACGTGCTGGGGAACAGCATACAGACAGCACACTGCATACAGGCCCAAAATGAGCAGGGAAAACAGAGCAATTCTGCTGTGAATAGCAGGATTTTCCATTTTTCTCGAAGAACCAGCAATCAGAACTGCGTGTTCCTACCCGAGGAGTTCACCCATATATTTCCATCCTTAATAAATGAAATCAGTTTTCAGCCCTCTGGTTGCAGAGACTGCAGGAAATGTGGCTCTCACAAAGCCCAACGTGAAAGCAAATGGGACTTGTTTTGCAGCCCTGCCATTTCCAGGGCTGTCTCATGATGTTTTGGGGGTGATGAGAAGAGGGGCCAGGTAACATTCCCTTAGTGCTGTCAGCCTCTCCAGTAGGACAAGGAGATCACAGACCCCGGGATTTTTTCTTTAGCTGAGGCCAATGCATCAATGTCTGGTAGAAAAAATCCCTCTTTTTACTGAGGAAATCTGGTTAACTTTGAGAAAAGGCAAGATCTGAGCCTTCACTGTATGTCCAGAAACTTACTTAGTGCCTCAGAGGAATATCCCAAATTCCACAGGTCCAGGTTGCAGGAGGGCAGGGAGGAGCAGGCTGAGGATGGGTAATTGCTGCCACAATGCTCTTAATTTCTAAAAGCCCCCAGCCTCAGCAGCAACCACATCTCCAGACACCCACCATTTCCTCAACCCTGTACTGTGCTATGCCTTGTAAAAGCTTCCCTGATCCAGAAAGTGCTTTGCACATCTCCCTACCATCCACTGCTGCCCCACCAGGACCAGCAGTGCCTTGTGGTGCCATGCAGAGTCCAAGCACAGCTGCTTTCTTGTGCTGGGCTCATCCAAGGCCATGATCTGGTCTCCCTTGAAAATCTCAGGATGTTGCTGTTGGGAAGGTGTGGATGTACTGCTGCTCCTGGAAGAGCTTCATGGCCCTCCTGCACATAGTTTAGACTGTATTGAAAAGCATATATAAAACCATAGGGAACTTACTCATGGGAGGAGATTGGCTGCTGACAGCCCACTTCTTCCTTGTTTGAAGATTTTGTTCCAGTATCTAAGTGAACTTTGTAGATTCAGGTAACAACCTGTAAGATATCAAGTTATCCAGTGTCTCAGAAGTCATGCAAAGTAGCCAAGTTTGCTGGAGAACCACTGGCAGAACAGCACTTTACAAGATAGTGTTCTTTCCTGAAAAGATAGCAAGGAAAAAATGAAATTTAAAAAAATTACATCTCCACAATTACTTCCCCAGGTGCTTGACTTTTCCCAAAGTGCACACCAGCACAACTGACCTTTCCTTTCAGTAGGAGTGCACTGCTACAGACAGGGCACTGCCTGCTTTCCTTCTTCTGTTTGTAGATGCAATTAAATGGAGACACAGGAGCTCCTCAAGAGGAAGTGTATGGCCCTGAGATCCAATATTCTGCTTGTGACTTGTTTGTGCAATAGCCAGAGCCATTCACCAGAGCTCGAGCTGAAATCAAGGATTTATTCAACCAGGACAATCGATTGCTGTGATACATTCAAAGCAGCACTGAGCTCCTGGGGCTGGGCCTTGGTTGCCAATACAACATTGTGTGTAGGAGTTTTCTTCTACCTTGAGACTCAGTGACTCCATCCAGCAGACAGAAACCTGGCAGCTGCTCCATCTTCCAGCACAGCGATGACCCAGATGAGATCTATATATCCAATATATGCAGCTTCATGGCTGAGCAATGCTGTGCCAGAGTGCTTAGGATTTTTTGGCATGAGCCTGGTCCCACTTAGCATTTTTATGAATGCTCCTGCTCCTGGATTCATGCTGTAATGTAAAAATCGAAAGGGCACTCCTACTTGTAAGCTTCTGGACTTGATGGCTACAAGAGAAAAACCTGAAATTGATGCAAACCCATGATAAACCATTGGTGCAAATTAATGCAAAACTATCTCCAAAACTGAAACCAACACCAAATTGTGACTGACAATCCCTCCATGGGGAGCTGTGGTGGTTGGAGCTGACTCACAACATGTGAGCCTCCAAGGTTGAAGCTGTGGTCTGGCCCTGCAGAGAGCACTCAGCATTCCCCATCCTGACCAAAACTACTAAAGCAACGCACTGAGGGTGTTTGTGCAGCAGAGAGGAGGAAATCAGGATCTCACATTACTGTGTTTTCATGTCATTGCACATTGTTTATGTGTCCTCTTCCACAGCTGCCCTCTTAGAGTGGTAGGTTCAGCTCTACCTGTGTTTCAACACCTGGAATTTTAAGACAACCTGATTTTGCAATTAACAACTCACAAGCAGCAAATTAAATTCATCCAGGGACCCTAAGTCAACTGACTGCCTGTTCACAGGTGATTATAAACACTTATCTATAGTACTGACATAAAAGGGACAGTAGTTGCATAAACATGTAAGTTAAACAGGTACCAAAATATTAGTCATGACCTTGTTAAAACAGTTGATATGGCAAAACTCAGTCATGAAATAACCTATGAAATGAAATGTGATTAGTGTCAAGAGCTAATCTTCCAGAAGCCCAAACAATGTGATGCAAAGGAGCTTTTAAAAGAAACTAAACAAACTCATTTTTCATTATTTTCTGCCATCTTATTATTTCACAAGTTAGAAATCCATTAGCAATTCTGCCAAGAACTAGATAGGCTGCTTAGTTATCTAACACTGAGACACTCACATCCCATGGCTATCTTGATGTCCCTGGGAAAAAAAAAAACAGGAAAAGCAGTGGAGTAATAAATTATTATAACTGTTTCATTAAAACTTAGGACACTGTAATTTTCAAGTTTATTTGGTGTTATATTTAAATGAACCAAAAGGCAACATTGTACAGTAACATTATAAAATAAAATTATTACATAGTACATTAACCAAAGCCCCATTAAAAAAAAAAATCCTAAAAAGTCATTTGGGGACATATCCTACTCTTGCTCTTCTGCACACATGATTTATTAAGCTCATTTAAAGCAGCACTCTTTTTTTTAGGAAAAGCAAAATGGAATTTGCCCCCAAAATGGAGTATCTTTTCTTATAGTTTTTGCAGTTTCATTTTATCATGTGTAATATATCAAGTTTATAAGGCATAAATACGAAAAACAGTTCAATATGCTCATCATAATTTTAATTAAGTAATACAAT
Source organism: Anomalospiza imberbis (assembly GCF_031753505.1). NCBI lineage: Eukaryota > Metazoa > Chordata > Aves > Passeriformes > Viduidae > Anomalospiza > Anomalospiza imberbis. The sequence continues at coordinate 8,112,837 of NC_089693.1, read as the reverse complement.
CTAGGACACTTTTTCAATCACACCAAGGATTACAATGTACCTATAGCTTTAATTTCTTTTTTTTTTTTTTATACAAAAGTCTATCATATGGTATACAGTGTATTCTAGTTGGTAACTGGTTCACAAGGTGGATCACAATATTCTTGCAGGTTAATATGTCAGGATTTCACCTAGTTTGTACACTCTGTGCAGGCTTCGTCCTTCCCTGGCTGCTCTCCTCCAGCAGCAGCATCCCATCGCTCCATCTCCTTGCCCGGGCTCTGTGCCAGATGCAAATCCCACTGGGAATGGCTTGGGATACACATGCTAGTGGTGCCAAGGAGCTGCCAGAGGCAGCCAGGGAGTGAAGGAGACGGCAGGGCAGTGGCTCACAGAGGTGTTTGTGGAGCAGGGAGCCAGGCTCTGCTCTCCCAGCTCCACTCAGGCTCCTGGCACCGAGGAAATGCTTCCAGAGACCGCAGGAGCTGAATCGAGCCCCAGGAGGGAACCCATGACAAACCACAGTCTGGTGTGTAAGGAAACCACTGACCCATGGAGTGGGTGCCTCTGGCGGCTTGTGCAAAGTAAGGAGGGGCAAAAGTACCTCAGTAAATTAGGAAGCAGCATGGATGTTTGGGATGTTGAGTGCTTGGGCTGGGCCGGCTTCACATCACCCACAGCTCCATAACCTGCAAAGCCTTCCCAGGATTTTGGGCATCTCTAATGCAAGACCCATCTGGTGCCAGCTGGATGAGTTGCACAGATAAACCCTGTGATCAGTAACACCTCCCACACCCATCTCCTACCTCCCCTTAGGTTGATATTTTCTAAAATCAGATTACTGAGATGCCCTGGTGAAAGTGCTGCTGATTTGGGGCTGGGGGCAGCAGGGCCAGACCATTCATGGTAGTGCAAGAGGGGCTGGAGAAGGCAGGGGGTCTGTCCTCACTCCTCCTGCCCCTCCAAGGGTCTTGTCACTGCTGGTGTGGGCAGATGGGGGATTGACACTGTGCCCCCACAGGGCCACACCACTCCCTCCAACAGCCAAGGAGGGGTGTCAGAGGGCTTCCTGACATTACCTGAAACCAGGAATGGGTTTTTCTACATAGACAATCAACCAAAATTGTGCATGAGGTAAACTGCAGAGCAGTGTCCTCCAGAGCGTTTTTCACATGTCTAATATTAGATATCTTGCTGGCAGCTCTGAATTGTCCCCAGAGGTTTCTCTACTTGCCTATATTTACTACACACAGATCCTGAGCTCCTGTGCTCAGGTGCTCTGAATCACACCATAACCAAAGGCAGCCTAAAATAGACAGTGTGAATTGCTCCCTCCCTGCTGTGACTCCATCCTGCAGCATCTGGGAGAAAAGAGAAATTATCTTAGTATTATGAATGGGCCAAAGTCATAGAATTTGGGTTAGGATTCAGGCCAGGCAGGCACAGGTTCTGTCTGTGGGCCTATTCTTGTTCTCTATTTGCTGATGGGACATCCAACCCTGTGCTTACACTTGTTTTTCTGATAGATCAACAGTCTCAGGAATCACCTATCCCTAAATAAAGCACAGCACGTGAGCAGCACATAAACAGCTCTCCAACTGCAGGAAAGAACTGACACACATCTAAAGTCACTACAAAGCCTTCACCTCCCACACACTCTTCCCTCAATACTTCTTTTAAACCAGTCAGAAACAAACAGTGAGTGCAGCACATCCCAGAGAGCCAGAGGAAGGAGCATCCAGTGCTTTCTTAGCTGCTGTGCCATTGTGTAGGGAGGCTGCTTCTGAAGAAACCAAAATTACCCTACATGAAGAGCATTCACTAAAAGAATCTCCTTTCCCTTGGAGGACCAGCAAGCTCACATTATTTCCTGAAAACACTTTTTTTTTTTTTTCCTATACTTGACAGAAGAGTAATACTGTCTGGGTCTTTTGCTTTCACTAACCATGACAGGCAATTTCTGTCCCAGCTTGAGAATTCCATCAAACCTGCTATTTGCATTTGGGATAAAGCATCAGATGGACAATTCCCAGGGGATACAGACTGCTTGCTGTCCAGTAGATTCAACCATCATTCTTAAGTACATTAGCAAGAGGGAAGCAAAAGATCTCCCTGTGCTGAATGCATTGCACCAGCAGAAAATTTCTACCAGTGCTGAGAAATTGTGCCCTTAATGTAAGTGCTCAGTAACCACCAGCCCTGCTGCTTGAGGAGCACTTGGAACTGTATAGAAGGCTTGCAGGAAAAGGACCTCCATTAGTACCCATTATGCTGTGATTTATGTTATGGGCTTAAAATAGCAAAAAATTAAACAGTTCTATTTAACCCAGAGTCTAAAAAAAGGCACAAAGACTTTGCTGGAAAAAAAAATTGAAACGGTTCAGATTACATTTCCAAGAATTTTAACAGAGAGTTACTTTGATTTGCCAGCTTTGCTTGCTGGCAGGAGTGAAATTGAGACAATTTCACTGTCTGCAGAGGTAAAGAATACCCTTTTGGCAAGGTAAGTTTGCCAGCTCTATGCAAATGTTATTCAACAGAAGTAACTAAAACCTCTTGTGATTGCTTTAAAACATAATCTTTTTGGTCTGCAGCACATTGCATTTAACTAAGCACTCAGTGATGATAGAGTGGGTCTTAGGGCAAGACCAAATAGAAAGAGCCCTTTTTAATCTGAACGTAGGAATGAACTCTGTTCACAGCTACACAGTCTGCTTTCAAACAAATGATCATGAAATACATAAATACTATAAAATAAACACAATACATTCAGAGTTTTCAACACTGTAGAGAGCTGTTAAGACTTCCCTAGCTCCTCAATGTAATGCATATAGAACATTCCCTTCTATACAGTGCTACCTCCATGTACCTACACCTCCTTTAAATGCAACATAGCTCAGACAGCTTTCCTCTTTTGCCTGGATTCTCATCAGTCTCTGATTCTGTAAAACATTATATCATTCCTTTAGGAAAAAAAAATATTGCACTTTTAAAAATGCATAAAAATCGAACCGAGTTCCCATTAACTCCACCACACAGTCTGTTATTTAAAATAGGACTTTTCCAAAAATGTATCTCTAGCTGTTCTGCGTTCTGCCTTCATTCTCCACCGGGATCTCCTCAGAACATTGTTGCTTAGCGAGCTCCTTACAGTTTTGCCAGCAGCCATTTGACACACAGTGTGAGCTATCTGAGACACTCGTGGCTGGGAGTCACAGGTGTGTGCCCAGGCTCAGGATTTCATGGTGCAAATGGGAACCACAATGACCAGGATAACCGTGCAAGCGGCCGCTGCGATCAGGGCAGCGATCTTGCAAACCTTTGCTCTCCTGAACTCGGCTTCTTTCCGTTTCAACAAGGAATCGTAGCCAGGAGTATAAATGTCTTCCATCCAGTACTCTAAGTTGTTTGGGTTTAAAGATTCTTGAGTCTAAAAATGAAAAGGAAACAGTTGTTAATTGTCTGGGGTGTGCCATTAATAAAATAAGTAAGCAAAGCAGATGTTCCTGCAGGCCTCCCAACTGCACCTGGATCTGCTGTCAGCATAAAGTGGGTTATTGCCACTTCTCACACCCCTTCATCTCCTGGTCCCAATTCCATAAAGCTGATGAAAGTGGTAAAAAAATACTGCAAAAAATAGACTCCTGCAACAGTAAGATTCTGGTCCAAAATCCCTCACGTACCTCTGATTTACCAGAAACTTCGTCATCCTGGATGGCATTTAAATAGGATCTCTTTAATCTGCTCGACAGCAGAGGTGTCAGCAAGTGCCGGCCTGTTACTGTTAATAATTTTTAAATTATTAAAGCTCAGCTGATGGGAAAGGTTCTTAATATATGCTCCTCATGCACTACATTTTATAAAGCTAACCCTAATTTTGGCACCATGATTTGCTTGCAGGGCATGATAACCCAGCCCATCCAGCACCCAGCCCTGCTGCAGGGGCAATTTACCCCTCCTTTGGAATGGCATTGCCTGGGGACATAGGCAACCTGCAGAACTTCATCAGTATTTCCATCTGAATTACTTATTTTTATGTCTAACAGCTTTTTTTTTCTAAGTATTTATGAGCTCTTAAAGCTTTCCATTTCAACTTCGCTTGTTTTTCCCCCTTTAACCTCCATGTTGGAGGAAAATAAGGGGAAAACTGGGGAAACCCAAACACTACGCATTATATCAAAGTTATCAGCAGAAAGAAGTCAAGCAAAAAGAACATTTTGAAAAATGATAGCATTTCCACAAAGCTGTCTCCTTTATCTGAGGCTCCAAAAGCCCATTTCTTAAAAAAATGAAAATATTCCATATAAAAATATTATGGTAAGAATACCCTAACACATACCATTTATGTGCTTGTAACAGTCCTGATCCAAAGCTTGTTGGACCCTGCAAAGAAACTCCAGCTGACTTGAGAAGGATTTGACTAATCCTTTAGCCTTTAATTGACTAATTCAGATTTTGTGGCCACGAGCTATTGGCTGAAACTTTGCTTTTCCTGATAGCAGCATTTGTTTTTTGTAAAGAACTTCTAAAAGAAGTGATTTTATAGCTATCTCAGAAATAAACAATGAAAATTGAGCAATGGTTTTATGATCATTTAATGGACACCTCTATGATAGTGTTAGGATGCTGAAACAGAGGCCATCAGCCACATCTGTGATTGTATCTTTAGTGCTTTGAATGACCTGTTTCAGCCTTGGGAAAAAAGGCAGCAATCTCATCTCTAAAGGCGTCAGAAAACAGCCTGATGTTGTTTCATCCCAGTGGATCATCATACACAAAGCAAAGCAATGAATCTCACACAGAGCCCACACCTGGGACAAGCTTTGGGCCTGACTAACTCGCTTTAATCTTGCAATTTCTTTTTTTGGAGGAAAACCCAGCAGACTTGTCAGGCTCCAGGAGAAATTTTAAGTAAACAAAGGTAGAAAAAACCCAAAGATAGGCACAGTATGCTTCAAGGAAATTGCAGCTTTGGACCCGTCTGCCTTGGCATTGACCTTTTAACTACTTCAGAAGGAAGATGCATTATTAAAAAGGCCCATTACTGTTAATCAGCTTCCTTTCCCATTTCATTGCCAGACGTAGGAATGTTCATTAAGGCATAATGTATTTACTTTCAGTTCTAATAAACTTAATCACTGGGAAAAAAAAACCCACTCATCAGTCTGTGTCTATTTTTTAAGTTCGTCAGTAAGCTCCATTATAAAGTCTAGACATGGGCTTTGCAGGGTAGATGCAATTCTGACAATCTTTTTGGAGGGAGAGAATCAAACCGGTAAACTTCTATCACCTTTATCCTAAAGATAAATGATGGCAATAAGCCGATTTCTCTGGTTTGCTCACAGTCATGCAGAGCTGCTTACAGAGAACAAAACAGCCCAACAAGGAGCAGATGGAGAACACTTCTCCCAGAGGGGCTTTGCTTCCAAATATCACCTCCCTTATTGCCTCACACAGCAGGTAAGTGATGCTTTGTGACTGCCTGCTGCAGAGGAACTTCTTCCAGCCTATTCCTACTCTAGCATACAGCCTGCAATGCCAGGGTTAGGAATTTAGTAAGCCCTCTAAAGCTTTTAAGACCCAAAAAGCAGCAGGGAGTTGAGGCAAGATGCAGCCTGCTCCCTGTGCTGCTTGCTTTCTCTCCAAGTGCACTTTAGCCACAGCAAGGAGCAGGGGCTGGTGAGGATAGGGAAGTTTGCATGAGCCAAGCAAGGAGGTGAATTTGTTGTGCACAAATTCCTGCACAAACACTCATGGGAGTTGCACTACAGCACTCTGTGGGTGATGGTTTCAAATCCAAATCAGCCAGCTCGGGATCCTGAGGCACAGCATCCTGATGCTTTCCCAGGGATTAGTCTGATGGGGTTGGAGCTGGCTTAGGTACCTCAGCACTGAGCCGTTCAGGGCTGGCATGGAGCAGCAAAGTCTCAGACTCTTCCATGCCATTTTCCCTGGCAGACAGCTGTGGAGACAAGCAGACTTCCTCCCTGAGCATAGCTGCACCCCACAGACTGCTGCCCACAGAACCCAAAATGCCTGAGGTCAGCACCAGACCTCCCCACTGGTCCTACATTCTACTGTCAAAGTGCATACAAAGGATACACAGTTATTTACACATCAGTGTGGAATTCATTGTGTGACACATTTTGGGGTTTGAGACCAAGAAATTCAGCATTTCTTTGGTCTTTATTCATTTTGGATGTCATTCTTCAGGTCTCCTCTTTAAACCTCTGCTTAGATATCTTCCTTCCTAAAAGATGCGTTTATCAGACTACGCAGGGTATCCAATGTGGGTGCTCATTTTATGTCAGGTTTGTGATTTCACGCCAGGAAAACATTACTGCAAAATTTGAATGTGTCTCCTCTGCTTGTTGCACAAGAGCCTGCACACTTATGAGCTGAACCAAAATACAAACTAGACACAGCATTAGTTGTCTGGCTGGTTTCCAACAGTCTCTTCAAAGCTTCCACAGTGACGTGTTTCAAAACCAGTCTCGGTATTGAACATCTTCTACAAGTATTTGATGTCTTGTGTTCCCAGTAAAATGGAAAAAAAAACAAACCTAACATTGCAATTCCCTGTGAATAATTCAGAGGCAGAGGAAAGGGCAGCAGTCCCAGCTCCTGCACCACTCTGCCTTGCTGCAGTTAGGGACCAGTTCACCTCTGCACTCCCTTATTCCCAACTCTTCCTTAGAGCTACTAAAGCCATGATGACTTAGAAGACATCTTTCCATTGCAGAATAAGCTGGGAGCACCAGCCTGTCAAGGATCACATTCAGCAATGAAACATTCACATTCTTCATTGTCCCTGGCCAGGATGGATAGGGATCAGCAAGATTAGAGGCTCAACAATCCACAGCTCTTTCCTGAGCTATCCAAATCCCTTCTTAAATGCATATTCTGGCAACATCCATTTGCAATCAAGCCATTCAAATTAAACAAATGAGACTCACTTGTAGATCCAAGGCTGCAATCTTGCCTTTATCCCCCGAATTCCTCGTGTATTCCTCTATGGTCCATGATGGCTGGGCACGTTTCACTTCAGCCAGCTCTGTCAACCTCATGTCTGTGTAGAGAGGGTTGCTTTTCATGTGTGACTTGAGTGATGCAGGGTAGGGATGAGGACTAAAGACTTGTTCAATCAAGAAAGCATCTTTTGGCTGTTTAGAGAGTCTATGTGGCTGTGGGATTTCATACTGCCTGTCTGCCTGCAATAGGGTTTAAAAGAATTTGAGAGAAAAAACAAGACTATGAGGGAGTTAAACACAAAAGACAGAGATATTCCTTTCAGAAGCACCATATGATAAAAAATAGACCAGATAGGATGAAGGTTTTGGATGGCCTTCATCCATTTGCCCACCTTCTCACAAACAAACCAAAGAGGTATTGAGATATTTTACAGACACAACTCCAACACAAACACAATGCTGATGCAGCAGAAGAAATTTAGGGTTTGTGCTGTTCAGAGATCAAAAAAATAGTCTGAGAATGGCTCTGACATTCAGAGAAGCCCAGATCTGCAAAAGCTGAGAGACACAAGCAGGCTTCCAGGTTTCTGTTCCAGATCAAATCCTAACATGAAGTATTCTTCAGGGATGCCCCCAGCCTGACACTGCAGCATCCATGGTACCATCCAGTACCATGCCACTGAAGCAGTCTGGAAGGGACTCTCAAAATCAGCATGTCATCCTAAGCAAAGACATGTCCACAAAAGCCAAGGTTTGGGCTGACTAAGGATGTCCTTCTTCCCCCTCTGCAGTCTAGCAATAACCCACAGTTTGTGGTTTCTTGTTCACTCAAGCACACTTCTTTCCATCAAACCTCTTCCTCTCTTTTCTCAAGCCTTCTCTGCCCTCACACCCTGTTGTAAGACGGCACAGCATGCCTGTCGTGTGCCCACAACTGACAAGGGGCTGCAGGACCCCCTCCCCAAACAGAAACAAGCACCCACCCCGTGCAGTTTCACAGAGCAGCACCCAGAGCCCTGCACAAGGGCAGCCAGGACACCCATGGGGTCAGTGAAGGGGGCACAGGGAAGCTGCTGGGAGGATGGGCAGAGTTTTTCTGCCCAGCCAAACCAAGAGCACAGCTAGGCTGCAGTTCCACAACAGGAGGCTTAAGACTCATTTAAATGACCATAAAAGTCAGATAGAGAGAACATAACTACAATGAGCATCTCACAGCACACATACAAGGGTTTTTTTCCTTGAGGGATTTGAATCCATCTATTTTGTTGGCTTTTAAATATGTACATACGTCTCTGGAAAAAGCCATCACAATTCAATTTGAAAATATCCCTTCTAAAACAATCACTAGACAATTTCAATTTTCCCCACACCCTTTTCACCAAGGTAATTACCAGGCCTCCTTATATTCCTGCAGATGATGAAGAATAACATCACCTTCCCAAGATGTCACCCACATTACCACCCTTTCTTTGCAAAAAAGCAAAGCTTTTGAGCAGCAACTTGGGCATTTTGCAGCTGCCAAGCAAGAACTTACAGGTACAAAATCACTCAATTATGATAACAATAAAGGCAGGCATAACATGGCAGGGCAAAGCATTGTCACACCCCGAGGCTTGTGATGACTATGGAAGGCATTCATAACCACATTATTTTTACGCATTTATTATGTGAGTTAAAGTTGAAATTACCTCTTTAGATTTCCTGTGCCAGTCCTTATTTTCTCCTCCATCTCTCTCTTTCACCTCCTCCTCCGTAATGCCAACTTGGTTGGTGTAAGTAATAGCTCTCCAGTCTCGGGGAGAGTTTGAAATACTTGCTATTTTGGATTCGGTTGCACTGTTTTCTTCTGTTAGTGATCTTGATGATCTCCTAGTAAACAAACTTTTTTTTAAGGCTTTTACTCGAAGACTCTCACTATTACTTCCACTGGCATCTGAGCAGCACCATTCTGGATTATTCTCCAGTTTGCCTCCATGAGGAGTATTGTGGCACTGAAATATCTGCGGGGAGTTGCTCTCATCTGACGCGGCATCGCTTGTCAAAGAGTTGAGATCTATTTGCACGCTGACCTTCTCTGGCTGCTGGATTTTTTGATCCAGCTTGCTTAATTTTCCCAGGACTTGAGAGATTTCCTCTCGGACACCTGAGAGAGATTCCAGTTTCTTCTCTATTTCACCAATCCTCAAGACTAATTTGCAGACACTCGTTTTCAGTTCATCATCTGTGTTACTGACATCTGTCCTGACCACTTTATCCAGTTTGTTACAGGCACTCCCATTGGAGATCTTAGTCAAATTGTGCTCAGGTGAGCTCTCACAGTCTGATTTATGCACCTGAGACAAGGAACCAGTGCTGTTGTAGCATGAGGACTGCATCACTCCTGTGGACCCGCTGATACTCATGTCATCCAAAAACCGGAAAATGTCACTGATGTCGTCACTCACGATTTCAGAGTCGTCATCCGACTGCTTCAGAGAGTGACGCTCACCGTACTTGGCTTGGCCTGCTGCACACAAATCCTTGCACTTCTTGTGCTCCAGAACCTGCTGCTCCGTTTGTGTCCCAACACTCATGGTCCTGTCAATGCTTAAGATCTGGACAGAAGTACAGTTAATGCTTTTATCCTTAAACTTTTTGACTGGATCATGTTTCTCCACATCTAGAATGGAAGGAATTTCCTTAGGTTTATGCCCATTGGGTTTCACAGCATAGTTTGCCTGCATAATTGGTTGCTGATCCTTTGCATTTAGGTAGGATTGATGCCTGTCAACTGAAGGAAAGTTTGGAGATGGGTTGCTCGAACTCTGGTATCGTGGTTTCTCTTCAGACTGCTTCCTATTAAAAAATGAGCGTTCAAAGTCAGGGACCTCCTCAGTATTTAAACTCCAGCTTTTAGCTGGCCAGGCAGTTTGCTTGGTTGGCTTTCCAGTCCACTTTTTGGTTTCCTGTGGTCCAAGAACAGTAGTTGGGCCAAAATATGTTGAAGCCTGAAGATCATCCAAACTTTCATGCTTCACTCGCCTTTTGTCCGGTATAGGAGAATAAATTGGATTCAAGTACTGGCTGCTGTACGGCATTTCAAAGCTGTGGTTGAAGAAAGTCTGCTTAGAGCTTTCTTTCCTGTTCTGAGGCTCTCTGTGTCCATCTTCTGGTGTTTTGTTGGATGGTATTAAGTTGGGAGATATTGTAATCAGATTATGAAAATCTTCTTTGAATATATTTCTTTTCTGGACACACGACTGCATCATGAACGGCTCGTCATTTGAAATGAAAGTTTCTTTTATGCCTGCACTTATAGGCAAGGAATCCTGGTCTGAAATAGACTCATTTTCAATGTTCATGGGGAAGTACGTACTCTGCATCTCACATGGTGGGGACGTGGCGATGGAGTAGGATGCCAGTGCCTGCAGCCTGTCCAGTGAGGCAGCCCGGCCCTTCGTGTCCTTATTAACACCAAGCAAGAAGTTGGGTTCTGATGAGGGGACGAACTGCTGGCAGTCTTTGCAGTCCATCTTTCTGCATTTTGAAGACCTTCTGACTGGAAAGCCCCGGTTAAAGTCCTGGTCATTGAGCTCACAGTTGGGCACACAGTCAGGCACACACTCTGCCATATTGCAGATCTCTGTGTCAGACCTGCAGGACTCGAAGGACTCCTTCTTCTTCACTTTGTGCCTTGCAACTGGAAGCTTCTCCTTGGCCACTCCCCCGTTCATTTGTATGAGGTTGAATATTGTTACTATATCTGCTGCAACCATGATTTTCTTTGATTGCTGATTATTTACAGTGCATCTCATTTTGTCTTTGAACAAAGTCGCTGGGAAATTAGGATCCAGGCAAGCAGTGTAAAACAGCACGCTTCTAAGCTTGGCCAACTGGGATAAATCAAACCTTGCACACAGGGACTTGCAGAGATCCTGGTAAGAGACAGTATTCTGCTTCGTGTCCAGCTCCTCCAATATCTTCACCAGGAAGAGCGAGGATTCCTGGTTGGACTCCATGGCTTAAGCCTATTTTGCCGTTTAGCCTGGAAACCACGTTCCACTTCTACAGCAACACAAAAAAGATTGTAAGTCACCCACAGGTAATACCCAGGACCTTGCAACTCAGCCAGAGATGGGGCCTGACTCCCTAACCATGCCATCCAGGGCTTGCTTTCATAACCCATCCTCATGTCCTGAACTTCAAGCTGCAATCCTGGCATCCAATAAATCAATACTTAAATGGAATCAGGGTTTTATCCAAGAAAGCTCCTTTATGCCAATGTCTACTAAAGCAACCAAGTGAATAAACAGCAGAAGCCTTGGAGAGGCTGAACTAATGGCAGATAGACAATCCCAGCCAGCACTGAATTTCAGCATAGAATTTCTTACCAATTTATGAGAGGTTCAAAGCACAGTTTGAGCATCAAATTGTCTGCAATAATTCCAGTCCTAGCCTAACCAGGGCTGATCTACTGCACCATGACATGTTTTCATATCTGAATGCAAATGGCTCTGAGGAAGATTTTCTGTCAATAAACTTCTGACATGTCTTTAGAAGTTATCTGAGAACATAATTGCCATCTTGATTACTTTAAACGATATTTTCTTCCTCTACTTTGAATTATCTCCTTTGGATACTGTGGCAATTTTTTTCCAGAAATACCTTTTCTTAAGTATAAGATTCAGGAATGGAAAATTTGCCAGGTCCCACATGAAAAGTCTCCATTTGGACTCTAAAGTCCAGAATTTAGCAAAGAACAGAAGGAGTTAAAAAAAATATCTTACTGAACCTTGAAACCAATCCAGCAGATGCTAGAGGGCTGGCTGCCAATCAGGATGGATTTGAAGACAGAGAAATATCAAGGACAGAGAACATCCTCTTCAGTGATGTGCTCCCAGTGAAGCCTAGGAGTGCATTTCCATTCACCATCCAGAAATGATAGGGCAGAGGTGAAGAGCAAAAGCTTCACATTTATGTGGATAACAGGAACAGCTTGAACAAGAACAGCTAACACTAGCAAACATCTTGGGGAGAATATAAACCCCTGCACTTTCAGAATTGAAACCAACCTTTAGCTACTACGGATTAGGAAAAGATGTTGACAATTTTTCATCCATCTATTGTGAATATCCTTCTTGTTGTCTCTGTTGTTGGCTACTAGGAAAGACAGAGCACAGGCTGATGTAGTCTGCCAAGTGCTGTTTGGTCACTCTGTCTTTGTTATTCTTACTGACAGGAATGACAAAAATCTTCTCAGTTTCCCAAAAAGGTATGTTATCTTCCCCCATTCAATCCCACCCTTAGATGACTTCTGGAACTGGCCTCTCCTCCATCAAGTGCAGAATATCCACCCAAATGGCAAAGCACTGAAGTCAACATTGCAAGGTTTATTATTATTCATTCTAAAAGGCACCTTCTGGTCAAAAACCTCAGGACTCCTGAGCACCACTCCAGAATCCAGGGCTCCTGTTTCATCTCCTGCCCTGACATTACACATCAGTGATTGCTACCAGTGTCAGAAGCCAGAGTACTTCAGTTGTCATAACAAATAGTTACCCAAAAGAACACACAACAAGTCTCCATATGAAATGGTTGTTTATTTAAATAACATCTTTCTACTGCGTGTGATCAGGAGCTGAGCAGCAGCAATGTGAATGTATTTCTGTGATTGTAAACACAACTCTCAGAAAGGAATGGCTACAGGGATTTTCCAACACCTCTGCTGCGTGCATGTTTTCTTTTAAAGCTCCTGTATTATGCATAGCAGCACAACTCTTCTGCCAGCTGACAAAAGAGAAAAAATGTTTTACTGTTCTGCGCTCAGCTCCAAGAAGTAATGCAAAAGGCTGGAGGAGGGTGCTTATATCCTTTTTCTCTCAGCAGTGTGTGCTTGGAGGCATAGCCTCTTTCACAGCCTGCCTTTGTATTTCTCTAACATGTCACCATAAATGATGCTCCATGCTAGGTCCAAACTCTGCTAGTTACCATCAAGGCTACCAAGTTCTCACAGAATAAACTTCACATGTGGAGCTCAGAGACATTCCCAGCTGTCAGGGGACTGGCATTCCAAGTCAATTTTCTGCATGTTATAAATCTGCCACTTGGGACAGGAGTGAAAATATGTCCTTTTGTCACCTCCAGGATGAACACCAGCAAAAGCAACTATCTCCTCCTATTTGTAAATTCACAGCTTTTTGCCAACCCCTCACCTGGATATACATTTTCACAGCCTGATGCACACCCTGCACTGGCCTGGCCAGCCTTCTCCCCACTCACACTCCTGTAAAACACCCAAGCAGCCAGTTTGTACTAATGTATTTTTGAAAAGTGTCAACCCATTTTGTTCCCCACCCTTCTGTCTTTATTCTCTCTTCCCAGTGAGGATATCCTAGGTACAGCTTCTTGAAAATCTTTGCTTTGCACCAAGCCATTTTGTGTCGAGGTTTTAACTTCAGGCTTCTAAACACTGTGAATCTGGTAAAACTCAGATGCAGCCTGATTTGCAAGGCTGCTGAGTGATGACAAGTTCAGTAAGCTGAGTGAAAGCCCTGCTGCATACCCCCAGTCTCATGTTGCTTGTACTTGGCACCAACAAGGACCCTTGTTTTGGGGACCCCAATCCATACACAAGCAGTAAGGCAGAGGCACTAAAGCACAGACCCAAAGCAGGAGAGCTCAGCTAGGCTGGGTTAGCTCAGGCCTGCCCCTGTGCTCCCAGACCCAAGCCTGGCAGGTGACAGCTATAAAGCAGTGAGAGGTCAGGGAGGTGACAGAGGCTTTGAGACAAGGGTGACCAGGAGAGAGCTGAACCTGCTCAGGTGGGAATTCAGCCAGTTCATTCAACTGAGACTCAGCTATGGGAGGTGGAAACTGAAAAGGCAGGTTGCAAACTCAGATATAGGCCTTGAGGAAAAGAAAGCTAGCTAGGAGCTGGAATAATTTGTTCTTCACCCCTTGGCTGTTCACAAACAGCTCTGTGGTGTGAGAGAATTTCAGGTGTGAAAGATATCTCTGGGCTTCAGCCTGACCATGGAAATTGGTGCTCCCTTGCACCAGAGCATCAAAAACATTGCTGCTAGTGGAGCATCAATAGATTGGGGCTGTGAAGAACAGGATGTACTAGCCCGTAAGGATAATATACAAGGGCCTTGAAATCTTGTTTCCTGGTTCAGGGATGTAAAAACCTGGTGCCAAAATTTTTAGTGGCACATTAAGCTCCTCTGTCTCTTGTCAAGCCTCCGAACAGCCTGCGACAAAGACAGGTGCTTCTTGGCAGGCCACCCCAGGAGCTGCCACATCCCAGGTGCCAAGCACTTGGCCATGCACCATCTCAGCCATTATGTCCACGTTCATTCAGTGTCTCTCAAAGCAGGACCAGAATAGAGCTAGACACTGCACACAAATGCAGAGCTCTGAAATAAGCACAGGAAGGCCTTTTAAATAGGGTACAGGGTCACGAATCAATCAAAAGCAGCAAATGGAAGCAGCCACAGCAAGAGCAGCAGCACAGGGTCTCCTCAGATGGCCTCAATTCCACCAAGGTCCTCGTGCCTCACCCTCACTGCCAGCAGCCACACACACCCTCCAAACCCCCCCTCAAACTGACTTTGGTCCCCAGACACATGGAGCTCCCCAGACAAAAGGATGGGATCTGGCTTATTTATCTTCACCAAGACCATCTCTGACCAAAGGAGCCACTTAACATTTCATCCTTAATGATTTTGTTATATTAACACTGGAAGGGTCGCTTTGACTCAGCTTCCCGAGATTTGACATTTGCTGCTCTAATAGCACAATTATATCCCAGCATGGGCTTGTAGAGCATCAGATTGCACAGCCAGTCGATGGGGGCTGGCTCTCCTTGCACACAGATGAGCTCCAGACTTACCACAAATCGATGTCTTCTTGCCCTGCACCAGGAGCAATGAACTGAGCTCTCATCTTACCACTAACCCACTGTCTCAGCCTCTGGAGGAGAAGTCCAAGAATATTACGATTGCAAGCTCCATCCCCAGCGGAGCTTTCTGCTGCACAAAGGGAATATACTGTTCTATTCTGGTGTCTTTAGGAACTAAGCCTCCATGAAACCTCTCCCCTGTGGTTCTCCAGACCAGGGGGATCTGCAGACTCTTTCATGCATCTTGCTTCCTTGCAGGAAAACCAGAATGCACTTCCCATCCTTACCACCTCCTAAAATCAGTAGTGGGGTGGGGGTTGTCCCCTCATCTCCTGACTACCCTATAAATTTGCCAACCACAGGAATTCATGAAATTTGTACTGCTTCCCAGTTGCCCTGGCTGCTTTCCTGTGACTCCTTCAGCCCAAACCCTGCCCTGCCAAATGGTCTAAGGGCAGCCCACATTGGGGCAGATAAACCCCAGCACAGGATTCAAGAGACAGTCCCACCACTTGACTTCCCTGAGCAGCTGCAGGGTGGCAAGGTGCCCTGCACGAGTCTGAATCATGGCCACTGGCATACAGACCACGTTATCTTCCTCTCTTATTTCCTCCTTCATTTCCTTCCCTGTTCTTCGTGCCACTGACATTTGCTCTCCTCGTTTCCCAATACCCACAGCAGGTGCAGCTACCACACAGATGTGCTGCTGGAGTCATCATTTCCCCTCTCCCTTTGATTTGCCAGCCGAGAGGGAAACAGCATCCTTGTTTAGTTCCCCCCACGGTGACTAACGGGCCACCCTAGAATGCCACTACGGCAACGCAACGGCAGGCAGCGAGTGATCCTTGCATAAATCCCCTCAGAAAGAGGCAGCTACTTCAGCGCAGCAGAACATTAATACAGAGCCAGTGATACGCTGTTTTACTATTAACCTGAGCTCATAAATCATTCAGCCTGCCTTCCCAACACCAGATACTATAAAACAAGGCAGGCGACGGTTGCCTCACATGAAATGTAGCCCATCAAGACGGAATTCAGTTCTTGTTTTCTCCCACACTCAAATATCCATTTCTCTGTCAAAACATTAAGAAATTTCTGATGAAGGAATGGGGACCTTGAGCCCCATCTGGCTTCCACTGCACACAGACACAGGAGCTGGCACTCAGGGAAACAATGCCCATTTCCACACACCTCATTCCTCCTCCTCCCTCCAGCCTTCTGCTGCTCATTAAAAAGAAAACTAAAACACACACTTTGGAGCCCTGCCCGTGCAATGGCAACTGCTCTTCTCCACCTTTCATTGAAAAGTCCTCCTGACCAGTCTGACACGGGCTGTCTCCTCCGGACCGTCTCCTCGGCTGCGCAGGAGCAAGGTGGGCTCAGTCCCTGGCAGGTGGAGGTGGGTGCTGGCTCCCTGCCTCGCCGGTGTGGTTTTTATTCACTCCTTCAGAGCCGAAGGGAAGGAGCACCTGCATGCCGGGAGCTCACGGTGCCTGTGCACCCGCTCTCGCCAGCGGCTCGCTGCTGCTGTGCACGGGAACGATGCACACCCCGCACCCTCCGGGCATCCCGCTGCCAGCCTCCTCCGAGGGTCACCGGGGCTCGCTGGGAGCAGCACTGGAAGAAGCTGCTGTTTTCTGGCTCTCACCTTGCGTGAACGAGCCCTGGAAAACCGCGCTTTACAAACGCAGCTCCTTAACAGAGGCAGGCTCTGCTGTAAAAGGACTCTGCACAACACTTCAGCTTCCCCAGAATTCAGCGGGTTTTAAAGGATCTGAGTGGCTAAATTAATAGGGAACTTGTGGATAAAAGCAGTGGACCCTCACGGCTGTGCAAGAGCTCGAGTCGAACAGGGTTTGCCACTGATTTTTCTTGCACAGTAACATTAGGCAGATTATTTGCAATGGTTCAGTTATGCAATCCAGGTTAAGGAATCTCTATGATCTGGAGATGTGCAATTATTCTAAAACTGTGAAATAAATTACTTGAATTATTACTGCATCATATACTCTTGGTTATTCTTTGCCAACTCTTGGCCCATTCAGACACACACAAATACTGTCCTCCCAATACATTATTAGAGCACATCCAAGCCACATTTTTACCACAATTTTTTGTATAAGGAGACACCATTAAAAATACTGACAAACACAAAAAAGTCCAACTTAATTAAATGTGAGCAATTTATCCCATCTGTGGACAACCTGGATTTTTGCACAGCAAGTCTATAACAATCTCACTGCCATCCTGCTTCCTTGCCCTGCTGGGTCCAGTTTCCCTGATCCCCATTCCTTCAGACTCCGTTTGGGGGTTGGGGTCCCTGGGGCTCAGCCCAAGGGTCACCCACTTGCTCCTCTCAGGCAGATCCGGATGTGCGGGACCAAAGTGGAGCTGCCGAAGTCCTAGACGGAGTTTCACGATTTTGGAGTACCCCCTTTCCTAGAGAGCTTAACAAAGAGGCAGGACCCCGGGGCACCGGTGGGGACCACAGGGGCTCAGGGGTCTCTTACCTGCACTTACTCCTCCTTCTCCCAGCCCGGCCGGGGGAGCCGGTGCTGAACCCGCTCCCCGGCACCCCCGGGTGCTCAGCGCATCCCTGGGGCTGGAGAGCGGGGGGTTCTTGTCCTCGGCGCCCCTTTCCCCCGGCCCACCGCCCCGCGCCCCCTCCCGCACCTGGGGCTCACCTGCGGGCTCCGCCTGCCTCTGGCGCGGGGAGCGCGGCCGTCAGGGCTGGATCTGCCGCTGCAGCAGCCGCTTCCCGGCCAGGAGGAGAAGGAGGAGGAGGAGGAGGAAGAGCCCGAGCCTGAAGCCCCAGCAGGATGCCATAGCGCCGGGCTGCGCTGACAAAGGCGGCAGCAGGTTGGCATGGGAGGAGGGAGAGAGGGGAGGGAGGGGAGGAGAGAGGAAAGAGAAGGAGGGGAGACGGGAGGGAGGGGGCTGCACAGGCCGAGCCTCCCCGCACCGCCCCCCGGTCCCGCAGCCGCGGCAGGGCTGCCCCGGCCGGCCCCGGGCGCTGCGGCAGCGGCGGCCCCGGCTCCGCAGGGACGGGGCGCGGCGGGAGGCGGAGGGGCCGAGACTCCGCTTCCCTAAACCATTATATCCCTATTATTTTTATTATTAGGGTGAGTCCTGGCGCTCCTCGGGGCGGGGAAGAGCGCTCGGCTCCACCCGCACCTCCAGCCCCGCTGTCCGGGCAGGGGACAGCGCCTGGCGCAAAGGCGGGCAGGAAAGGGGGTGCCCAGCGGGAAAGGAGCCCCCGACTCTTCCCAGCCGGGGACATGGAGAGCAGCGGTGAGGAGGAGCGGCTGATGGAGCTGGGGCTGTTCAGCCTGCGGAAAAGGCGAGGCAAGGGTGACTTTACCGCTCTTTACGACTCCCTGAAAGGATCTGGTAGCCAGGTAGGGGTCGGTCTCTTCTCGCAGGTAGCAAGCGATAGGGCAAGAGGAAACGGCCCCAAGTTGCACCAGGGGAGGTTGTGATTGGATATTAGGAAATTCTTCACTGAGAAGTGAAGGCTGGAACAGACTGCCCCGGGAATTGGTGGAGTCACCATCCCTGGTGGTACTTGCAGACGTGTAGATGTGGCTCTTAGGACCACGGTTTCAAGGTGGACTTGCCTATAGTGAGTTAACACTTGGACTTGATGATCTTAGAGGTCTTTCCCAACCTAAACAATTCTGCGATTCTGTGACAGCATCCAGTGCCCACCTTGCACACCCAGTGCCCACCCTGCATGCCCATCGCCCCCAGGGCACCAAGGCCACCAATGCCCATCCCTGTAGTGCACAGCTGCCCTCAGGCAGCTGGTCCTTGCAGGGATGGGGTCTGGCGGTGTAAGAAGGGGCTGCAGGTGTGGGAGTCCTCACCCCAGGTGTGCTGTGGTGCACATGCAGCACCCGCGACACGCACGCTCTCCCTCTGGGCAGGCAAGGTCTCACCTCAGTCACGGCACTGCCTCGTCCCCTGCTGCTGGCTGGCTCGCCACGCCACACAGAAATACTGCAGAGAGTTTTTAATAGAGGTGTTGCTGGGTGAAATAAAGCAGCAAGATGTCAAAGGCTCGACTTCTCCTCTCACTTGCACTGTTTGGGGAACAGACTATCAGCTTTCCTTTCCTAGATGAACTAATTTGAGGGGTTGTATCACAAGCACACCACAGCCATCAGACTCCTATGGACAAACTGGCCTAAAACTCTGTGGTTTACTTATTGTGACAGCCTTGGGAACAGAGATCTCTGCTTACCTGAGGGAAACAAGGGGTCAGGAGGGGGTTTTTGTTTAAAACCCACTGATGTGCGAGTACTTCCACTGACTTTGAAGAATATTGTGTGTGATTCAGTGTATACATAATATCTGTAAAGACACTTAACACACACAGCAGCTAATATAAGAGGAGAGGGTAAACATACATCCTTGAAAATGGAAGAAAAACATGTTTATACTACATCATTCTTACCACTACCTAACAGCACTAAAAGAGGGAGTGTCCTTGGGCCCCATTTTCCATGCCTTTGTCAGATTTTTTTAGTCTATAAGTATCCATTTACTTGCAAATTTCACGGCTGGATGATTTCAGCCCTACACCACTTCCTAGAGCACATGCCTTCAGGTCATCAGAATAGTCAGAAGAGCTCTCTGTACCCTTCAGAACGGCACACACCAGAGAATAAACAGAAAACATTTCTTACCCTAGTTCAGGTATAGCTGATCTTACTTGTTTTTGACCAGGTTCTGAGAGGTTTCCAGAGCTGGCTCCCATAGCTGCCACCAGAGGAAAATTTGGTGACTTCGTCTTTTGCCTTCCTTGCTTGCGCCTCAGCATGCAGGAATTACATTTAATTGATGGCAAGGGTTTAATTATCTTTTTGTGGGCTGTGACTAGCAGCATATAATTAGGACTCACCTGCAAAGATTGGTTTGAAACAGTTAAACACTGTGCAGACTCATATACTCAGGATGTTTTTACTCTGGGAGGTGTGTCCCAAGGGAAGCAGGGCTGGCTCCCCTTGGGGCAGGGAAATCCTCTCTGAGCACTTGGTGTGCTGCAGGGACACCTGCCCCCCTCCCTTTCCCTTGCTTTCCAATCTGGACTCCAGTTCTCCTCCTTCCCCAGGCCAGATTTGACAGCAGCTTCAGTGGGAATTTCGTCCAAAAGAAGAGCACCGGATCAGCTCTCCCTGTCCCCATTCTCCATCTAATTTTAGCACCATCAACTCCTGTCTCCCCTCACCACCTTTCCTTGACATTTCTGCTTTGTTCTTCACTCTTCTTTTCCCTTTCATCTTCTCTTTCCTTCAGCAGCTGGCACATTTACCTTGTCTGGCTCCCTCATAGCTTCCACCTTCCCTCCAGGCCTCCCAGCTTCCCCTCCCTCTGCTTCAACAACTCCTTCAGAACCAAACAGGTGACCCACAGGATGCAGATGTCTCCTCGAGCCAGGGGTGTCCAGGACTGAGCACCAGTCCCAGTTTGATTGGCACCAGTCCCAGTTTGATTGGCACCAGTCCCAGTTTGATGTAGATGTCTCCTCGAGCCAGGGGTGTCCAGGGCTGAGCACACCCACCTTTCCCAGTTTGATTGGCATCACAGTGCTGCAGAAATACTGCCCAGTTCCTCACAATCTCTGCCCTATGTATTACAGCCCTAATATAAAGATATTTCAGCCCAATTAGGTTGCCAGGGTCAGAGCATATTCCTCATTCATACGTGATTCCAATTCCAGCTACACAAAAATGAGCACACTGCCACTGTCCTCTCCCACAGCAGCAATGGTGCTTTTTATTTGTGCACAGGAATAGTTCCACAGGGCTGGAAACACTGAAACTGATGGATGCAGAAGGGGAAACTGATGTTGAGGGTAAGGTCTAGGAAAGAAAATCTACCTTTCATCACTGCAATGCTCACTAGATATTTCTCTGAAACTTTTTGGCTCCCTGTCCATGTGAACAACTCCCTGTGGAGGGGCAGGGTTCTTCCACTCATGTCTTATCCACAGTCTCCTGCAAAATTTCCTCTCTGTTGCACTCCCTCTAGAGCAGTGTGCATCCAAGGAGCCAACATAAACATCAGCAAGACTGGGCTCAGGACTCTCACTTTGCCTTTGCTCATGCCAGTGGCTGCAGCACCACATATTTGCTATGTGCTCCTCCTTGCAGAGACTCATACAAGTATTTATAACTTCAACACAAACTGATTGTTCCACTGACAGCAAAGGGACTGCCCCAAGGGCTCATCTAAAAGCACTAACAAGTCTTCATGCAGAAAGTCTTTTCTTCACCTTCTTTATTGTGACCTCTGGGCAAATTTGTGCCTTTAGAAAAGCAAGACCAAAAACTCATAAGTCAACTTGGTGTTTTAGCTGCTTTCAGGAACCCCCAAACCATTTCCTGGTGAATCTCTTTCACTAAGAGGTAAAAGAAAACAAATTTCATTAAATGAGACATGTCTTTACCTAGCACCTTCTTCAGCACAGACATTTCTTATACAGCTAGCAGCATTCTAATGGTATTAAACTATAAAAAAAAAAAAAAAAAAACCAAAAAAAAAAAAAACAGGGCTTTGCCAATATCACCTTTAGTGCAGAGACTAGTTTATATTTTCCAGCATTTCAGAAGCAAGTCCTTAATCTCTTCTGGGTTTGCTTTTAAGAGAAAGAGAATATCTAAAGCCCGAAGCATAGGCTGTGCTGGGAGTACAGTTAGTTACACTCCAAACAGACAAGTCTCTCTGAGCCTGCTGCGCTCCCTGAAGTCTTTAACCAGGATTTGGGAGAGCAAGACAACCTCTGGGGGGAGAGCCAGACAACCCAGGGCACTGCTTTCTTCCTCTCTGTCATAGTCTGGGTGAAACATTAAATCCTTTCCTAGCTTAAAGACAAATACTAAAACTTTCTGCATCGTTAAATAGCACTTAGCAATACAGAGCCTGCAGATTGCTATTTTTATCAAGTACTCCATATTTGCACTTCCTCTGAAATCTCAGCAGGGTCTCAATATTGCTGAAGCAGACTCCTGCAGCCAGCATGCACACAGGCTGTGCCTGGAAAAATGCATCTTGGAGTTGGCAGCAGTTATCAGTGAGTGATTGATAATGGGCAAACTTCTTGTTCAGCTAAACGGGCTTTGGCACAGGATCACTTGAAATATAACAACAACAAGAAAAAAAGTAAAAAATCAGTCTGTTGAAGAGCATCCACCCATACCAGATGTGCTGACTGGAGAATATGCCAAATTCCTCAAAGCAGTACAACTTGACAGCAGTTCTAGGCAGAAGTGACATTTTTCCCCCAATGTATTTACAAACAAAAAAACCAGTAACTGTAGAGTAGGATGAATAAGAAAATATTTTTGTGAATATTGGTCTAAGTTTTTTTATGAGTTTCCCTCTGCTAAGTTGAATTTCTTTTCAGTGGGTGTGGCAGGAACTGGCTTCTGCTGGCACAAACACCAATGAAAAATGTACACCCTCCTATACTGGATGTTTGAGTTTGGAAAGTGCACTTTTAAATCTATGTAGAAAAACACTTATGATTAAAGCAGCCATGGGCTAATCCATCAGAGAGAGGAAGTGTTAGATTTAGGTTTGTTTAACCAACTTAAACTCAAAACCAGAACAATTTTATCATTTATATTCATGACCAATACTTTTCTAAATGAGCCCTCACTTCTCAGTTTTGGTCTTTGTGAATGCATTGCTAACATGAGCAAAAAGGGTAAGATTCAGACATTTCTCAGTCATGGCACAGACAAGCTCCCTTCTGGAGTGAGCATGCACAAAACACTTGTGCAACAGATTTTAGGTCAAAAGTGAAGGAAATGATAATCAAGGGGGTGCTTTTCAAGAGCAGCCCCCAGGAGGGAGCGAGTGCTGAAGGCCGGGCAGATGGAGTCACTGTGGCTCACGTTCATCCGTGCCCAGCCATCACCCCGGCTCTTTGGGCACTGCTTCCTCTCAATCTCGCAGGTGAGGGCAGCAGCAAGTGTGACACCTGCTACTTTGCAGGGCTCCCTGGAGCACAGCCCCACAACAGGCTGTGTAGGATCTCCGGTCAGGGCTGGAGAGATATTTGTTCCACGTGAGCTCTTGGGAAGGTGTTACCTTCCATAGCGAGTGCCAGAGAGGTGAAGGTACTTCCAAGCTGTGCAAACTACGTGCAGGTTTCTTGCACGTTCAGATGAATTTTCTCTGCAATCTGTCTCTCTGTTGGTTACTGGCTCATCCCCAAGCCCATCAAGGTTTTCTAAAGGAAAATCAAAATAACATTCCCAAGAGAGTTAAAACCTGAAGGAAGATCTCGGTCATGCTCTGTGATGGAGGGTGGCACAACTCTGTCTCCCTGCTGGCCTCAGCCCTTGCACAATTTCCACAGCTGTGACCTGACCAAATGTCCACTGAAGCCAGAGGAGACTTTCCAGTCGTATCGATGGATGTCTGATTGTGCTCACTGGCACTTAGTAATACACTAAACAGTCTTCAGATCTCTTGTGGTCACCAAGGAATTCACAAATGCCTTAGCTTTTACTGCCCTGAGTAATTATTTATTGGGATGGCCTTTTTATAGAATCTCCTTAAAATGTCCATCCAGGTTTTAAGGCCAGTGGAGACTATTAGCTCATCAGTCTGCAAAATAACATATCCCGTAGCATTTCACTCAATAACCACCACTGTGTTTAGCTCAGCATTTAGCATTTGATTAAAAAGCATCTTCCAGAAAAACCTGCAGTCTCCAGTGAAGAAATAAAGAAATTAAGAAACTACCATTGCCTTCAGTGGTTTATCTGGTGCTTCATCTCCTCTTGGGTTTAAAAGTGAAATGTGTTTAATACAGAATATCCCCCCACCTTTGAACACCTCTGGACACTTGACTGGGGAGCACCAACATCTCCAGCCCAGCATCCTCACGGGTTAGCAACCCCCACAGCAGTGTGACAGAGTGTGTCTTCCAGAGAAATGCCTGGAATTGTCCTAGGGGATTGAGCTATTCATCCTAATTCCAGCCTGCAGTCTGGAAAATGAAGGAAGAATCTTTGCAAATTACTGCTGAGGAAAAGGACAAGTTCTCATTTCTTCCAGGTGGGTTGGAGGAAAGCAACCATTGGTGTGATGGAGTGGTTTAATTCTGACTCCTTCTCCAGCTGAATCATAAGTTGCACTGCTTTGCCTTTTTCTCCCTCAGTATTTCTGTCTTGCTTGTTCTAAGCTCCAGTTTCCCATCTCCTCTGTCAGTTTTGCTCCAGGAAACAATTTCACATTGTGGGAACAGGTCCAGTTTGTTCATGTATGATGGTGGGCAGGAATGCACCTCCACTTAACCTTGGCTTCTTTGGCCCTGCTTTTATTTATAACCATTTACTGGATCTTCACTGGGGGAATAAGGATCATGTATTAACCAGATGCTCCAAGGCTTCCAAGGGATGGAGCAAAATGTTCTGGCTGAGCCCATGCAAAGTGGAGAGTCAAAAGTGAACTTTCGTAACAACAACAACAGCTGCTGTGTGGGGGCCAAGGTCAGCTTCCCTGGGAGGGGATATGGGGAAGGCCAGTGGGAGAGAATCTGTAGAAGCTCTAAAGGAGCTCTTTCACATGCTTGAGCTCAAATCTCTAAAATTGTTCCCTGTTCCTAGTATCCACGCCCCTGACCTGAGTTTGCCTGCCTTAAAATCCTTTGAAACAATGTTTGTTTTTGTGCTCCCAGAGTGAAGAGTAGTTCAGAGTGTAATGGAAAAGTCATTCCTTGCTGCCTTCTCCAGGCCACTTTGTACCTCAATGTGGTACAAAATTACCTGCCTTCCATCCAAAGACCCACACAGCAGCACACATCATGTTGTGTCCTCAGGCTTGGTAGGGTTAAATTGCTCTCTTCATTTGAAATTGTTGGCAAAATCTTATTGATCTCAGCAGCTCTGGGATTTCTCCAGTAGCTGCTAAGACCAGAGCAGGTGGTGTGACACCATGTGACTGCCACTGGAGAGCAAGGGAGCAGTGTCTCCACATGATTCCCATTCCCTTGTGTTCCTCCCCTGTGTCACTGGCTCACTCACAGGAGGGACTGCATGATATAATAAGATGCATCATAACAAGATGTCTTCATAAGCCAAAAAGTTATGTTTCTCCATGCTGGGAAAAACAGAAGATGAATGACCCATATGAATCACAGTAACTTAAATTACATTATGGAGACAGTGAACTGTTTGTGGCACATCCTGTACAAGGCTCTTGAACCACAACAAATAGATTGAAACCTCTCTAGCATTTAATCTTTTCTGCCATTGACCATGGGCAGGTCGTACAGAAAAAGAATCTCTCCCTTCTGTGTCTGAATTGCATTTTATTATATTTTCAAGGTTTGCTCCCTGTGTGAGTTATTCTAATTCCTCACTCTTCCCCTGTGATGTCTGGGGGATTATACTCACACTGCAGCCCAGCTCTTCCATAATTGCTTTATCAGTGGGGACCATGTAAAACCACATTTTACATGGCACTTTTGGCATAATTTGTTTTGCTCATGAGAGAGATAGAATACTAAAAGGAATTGCTCTTCTGCTCTGTATCAGAGAGGATCCATGAGGTGTGTCATACCTGACCTGCTTGTATGCATCAAATCCATGAGGACTCAAGAAAGTCTTGCCTGGAGGTACAGAGACAAGTCCAAGGAGCAGCAGCATCCCAGGGAATGCCTCATGCCAAGAAGCTGCATCTGTTCACAGCTGGGCTGGGGCTGAGAAGGTTTGCTCAGTGCAAGGAGGCACCAAGAACCAGTCCAGTCTGACCCCTGGTGCCAGCTTCTGGGCAGTAAGTGCCAAGGTCAAGGATGTACATGCCCTGTGAGCTACACTCACAGGCACTGATGCCATACCCCCTGTTTTCAGCTCCCAGCTGAAGCTGGGAAGGGTGGAAATGCAGCTGTTGCCTCCCACCTCCATGCATAGGGAAGGAACAGAGCTCACCCTGCTTTGCACTTTCACCCCTGAGCTGCCCTTCAAATGCTTTTTGAGGTGGTTTCTCCCTTTGCCACAATTGAACATTTGCATTCAGTTGTGCAAGAACCTGCTCCTGAATTTACATGACAAAATTATTTTAAAAATCTTCATTGTATCCAACACTGATGCAGAGAGCCAGAGAAGGTGATGTTGGAGATCTTTTCCTTTAAGTATCAGTACTGTAAAACTTCACCACCATGAAGTATTACCAAAGATAGAGCTAAAAAAGCTTTTGAAAGTCTCTTATAGAAAATGATACTATCTAGACTTGGAGTGATAAGCATCAGAACCCTACCTGAGTTTTGAGGGATGTCCAAAAATAGAGAGTGGGGCACAGATGTACAAAAACAGTGATAAGACAAATTTAATTTCTTCTGGTAGCTGGTTGGTCTCATTTTGCTCTTTCATGGCTTACCCTGACCTCACTGTGAAGGCAGTAATATATGTTGTTTTCTTCAGTGAAAATTAAGGCATGACTATGCATTTCTGCAGTGCTCCCCAAAATGCCTGCTGCTGACCCTCCTGGTGACAAAGTCTTGCACTGGAGGGGCTCTTCTGATCCAAACTGTCATAGCAGTGGCCCTGCTTCTGTGCTCCAGCAGGGCATGCCAGACTGCACCCAAGGATAAAAAGGTAATTGATCCCACAGAGGGAAAAAAAAGAGCCTGAGGCAAGAGACAGACACACAAACTGGAAGAATGCTACATTCATACTTTTACCTAAATCAATAGTAACTATGAGAAACCTGCTATAGCTGCAGGCTCTTAGGCTGTGGCTGAGTCTCAGACCTGGAAAGGGGTTTGGAAATCCTGGTGTGCAAGAAAGTATCTGAAAACTGCACATAACTGGGCGTGAGGTGAAGAAAACCAAAGCCACCAGGAATTAGCTACACTTACACATAAACACATAGAGGGGTAGGAGGCAATCTTCCTGCACCAAGGTCATGCCATTTTGGAGGTGTCAAAATGTAGGCTGAGACCATCAGCTCGCTTTGCATGGCACAGTGAACAAGTGTTTCTCAAGACAAGGTTTCCTGACCTAGGCTGCCTTGGAAGAGACAGATCAGACCCATCAGTACCCCATGCACTCTGTCCACTGGAGATCATTTATTCTGGCTCCAGTGGCAAGCAGCAATATGTGGATTCATCACGGTCAGATGAACACTAATAAAATGTCCCAGGTTAGAGCAACAGTGATTTTTCTGTCAAGCCCAAACTGAATAAAAAGCAGAAAAATTTCATTTTCTGCTCTGAAGCTGGAAGGACCAAGGTGTAGAAACAGAACAAGAACAAACCACATGAATTCTTTGCAAACAGCTTCCTCTTTTCTAATTGCATTTCCCATCTAACTCCACTTTCGCTATGGCTTGTGGAGGTAACAGCTATTGATCTACAACTATTTTGACAAGGAGAGGTGCTGCAGAAACAGCAGAAATCTCCTCAGGTCGTTGTCAGCTAATCTGGCCACACAGTAAGGGAGAAAACAATTAACACCAAGCACTAGCTGCTGGGCTTATCATTATCCAGCAGTATAAGGTCCTCTGAGGACTTGAATTCACATTTGGGTCCTGCTCATAATACAAAAGCCACTTGAGTAACATGTGCTGGCAGAGCTGATTTCACAGAGTACAGAAACACAAGCACAGGAGCTGCAAACATGTTTTCCATTGACTGGAGTGTACAGTGTCTTATTTATCACAAGCCAATTGATGACTAAACTCACCCAGCAAAGTCATAAAAGCATTAGTTTGTATTTGTTGTTCACATTCAGAGACATTATACATCAAAAAGGTCAATGCTTCCCAACTAATTCAATTATAACACGGCCATCTATCATACCAGTTCTGTTAATACCATGTTAGCTTGCTGTTTCTGAGGAATGATAAAATTTGAAGTGTCCATTCAGGATATTCCACTTTAATGACAAACCTGTTAGTGATAGCAGAGCTCATTGCAAACCTTTCTGCAGCCATTCTTTGCTAAATTCTTTGTGTATCTGAACTACTGCTCTTTGCAGATGACAGGGTGCTTAAATGCACTGAGGCACAGTGCTGCAGCCTGAAGCCATGCTACCTATACAGAGCTTGAAAAATGAAAGTCCCTAAGGATGTTTTATTTGTCTGCATTTGTTATTAAACGCATGGTGACTAGGATTCATTTACTGGTCTGTTTTCAATAGATTTCATCAAAGAAAGAACCATCTTCCTCCCTGCACAGGTTTGAAAATCTGGATGTAAGATAGCTACAAGGCAAGGATTTATTTAATAAATCTGTGCAATCAGATAGAATGAGAAAATATGATATTCCAATTTTTTAGAAGTGCAGACAAGCAATCTGAGCAGCTTCAGGTTCTCCAGTCTGATTTCACAAGCAAGCGAGGCTGTTTAATACATGATGAAGAAAAGGGCTCTGGAAGCAAATGGTGGCAGGAGAAAATGCACCAAGATAAATCACACCCAGGGACACCATTATGTTTCTCTGATAAAAATCCTCATTTTTTTAAAGCAGCACATATAACCTATCAGGACTTCAGCAAAACAGCTGACATGGAAAATTAAGTTCACAGGAAATTATTTGGATTAATTCACAACTACTAAGTACCTCCCCACCCAGCCAGTAGGAGAGATGCTGACATGCCATTTTGAGAGGAGGAGGAGCAGGCTGGGGGAGATTATTAGAGGAATTCCGCTGTGTCTGGGACCCACTTCCATTACTATTTTCATTAATTATCTGTAGACAGAGCAGAAAGGCATTAATGCCTCCAGTGGCATTAGACAGAGAGCTGGGAGGCATTCTTAGAGAAATTGCACAGAACGAGAGGCTGTGAGATGGGTCAAACATAAAAAAAATCATTTATGATTCTGTACTGAAGGAGCAGTTAGAAAATCTGTGAGCACCTGGGAGCTTATCAGTGGGGAGGAAGGGGAAAAGCAAAGCATTAGTCTAGCACAGGGTGCTTATGAGCATTTGTCAGGCTGTGGCCATACAAAATCAAAGGGAATGGGATGAGTAGCTCTGCTCACAGCTACTGGGGAGGATGCTGACACATTTACAGGGCACAGATCACTGGGAAGGACGAGCATCTTGCTGGGAACACCCTGCCCCAGACTGTCCCCTGTGCTCAGCAACGCCCAACTCAGAGCAAAAAGCAGCAGGGATGAGCCAGTGCTGTAAGAGGAAAGTGGACAAGCTGCTCCATTTAGCTTTGCAAAATGAAGCCTGAGAGGGGCTGTGATTATTTTCTATAAATACATCAACGGGGTAAACACAGGGGAGAGGGAAGAGCTATTTCAGCTGAGGAAGAGTATTGGCACAAGAACAAATAGATGTAAATTGATGGACTAAAAAAATTTCTTCAGAAACGTGAGTTTTTTGAATAGCCACAGAGGCAGGGAGAGCAAGCTTTCCTCTCTCCCACACCCTTTCTCTGCTGCTGAGTAGGTTTGTATGGCCTATTTGGGTGGGATGACAGCACACTGCTCCCAAGCCATCCTCTGAGGTCTAGGTTCTCACACTGAGCAGACACCAGACCTGGTATCTCTGATATCACAGAGATATCTCCAAGCCCCCACTCAGCCCATACCATCCAGAGTTTCCAAGAGTTTAATACTTCCAGTTTTATAAATGGTGGAGTTTTCACCACAGCTGTGTTTTCCTGGTGACAGGCCAGTGGCCAGGAGGACCATGGAGCTCCTGCCCTGTACCCTGCCAGGGAAGTGGCACAGATGCAACCAAAACCTGTTGATGTGCACAGAAACACCTGGGGCCCTCCACTCCTGCAGGAGCAGCCTGCTGACTGCTGCCCTGTGCCTCTGCTGACAGGCAGCAGGAAGGGTTCATATACAGGAGAGCTCCGAAAAATTGGATTTTTAACATTAATGGGGATCAGAAACCATCATGCTGAACTCAGTCCTTTTGCTGGTGGCAAAGCAGGCTTTTAAATCACAGAAAATAACCATTATCCATATTTATACAGTAACATTACTAACAGACTCACAAAATACCATCCTTAATCATTACATACCATGACACTAAACAGTATGTGGGAAACTGAGGCACAGAAAGTTAATGTCACAACAATACTTTGATCCATTCATTTCCAGATAAATTATCTTGCTCTAGCCTTACAAAAAGTGCAAAAGCCATGGCTGTCACTGGCAGGAGATCTCCACAGACACCGGGGTAGCTTTTCCCAGCTCTGTAGCACCTTGCTCAAGCCCTGGCCATGGCCCCCCTCCCTGTGCAGAGGCACAGCACCCCAGGAAGGTATTTTGTCAGGCTGAAGCTTTCAGTGCAGCACATTCACACTCACTGCTTGGATGGCCCTCCTCCACCAGGTAATACATTTTAGCATCTCCTCCAAGCAGCTTTTTCTCAGGGCAAACACATCATCTTCTGGAGTGTTTTCACATTATCACAGCAGAGCTGCTCTGATGACACACAGCTAATGTGGGACTTTGCTTTTACATTTTGTTGCAGTCTGCAATAAAGTTAGATGGAGGGCTCCTGAGATGTACATTTTGAGTCCTTCCATATCACACTGGAAAGTGCCAACCCATCTCGCAATGAACGAGTCAAATTCAGAAGTGGAGACTTCAGAATAAACTGGTACTTCAGTGAGTGGGGCAATAATTCTCATTGCTCTTCCTCTGAGTCACACACAAAAACTCTCCTGCAGACCCAAATGAGCTCATCTATCCCTCAAGTGTAAATAGGAAATGCAGTCCTCTCCTCTGGACATCGACTACCAATTTGTACTGCCTCACACTGTTCAGATCATGTTTTGGGCTGATATTATCACTTTTACTGTCAAGTTTATTGGTTTTATTTATACCAACTGGAGTCATTCTTTTTAGCAAAAACTATCACTGTGCTTTATAAATCTTATCACAAGGATAAATCAAGAATAGCATTTTTTGCTAGTCTATGAATCCATAATTGGCATTTGCTCTCTGATTTTATGCAGATGAGGATCTTTTTCAATACATTACTACACATGCAGGAAAACCCACACACTCTTCTCTAGAAAACCCAATGAATTTTAAATTGAAACTTCCCAGATTTTTTGTGCACAAAGGTTGATTTTATTTGCACACTGAACAAACTCCTGGAAGAGAAACACATTCATTTTAATACCTACTCTTGGATCTTACAGCATGTTTTCTTTTATATAAAGAAAACCTTCAGAAAAAAATAATAATAGACTATTTGCTCAGAAGAACTTCTGGGTCTGGGAACTTTCTCTCTGAAACTGATGGATGCTACATGACAGGGCACAGGGGGTCCCAGGAGTTCAGGATCCACATCCTCCCTCCTCCCTTTTCCAAACATCAACTCAGAAACCCCAAATGGGGCAGGGGTCAGTGGTGGCTCCAACTGATGCAGTGATCATCAGGAGCTGGGAAATATGGCAGCAAAGCCAGCTGCACACATCCCAGCCCTTGCTTTTATTCTGGTGGACTCTAAATCCTGCTAACATGCCAGGGCTTTAGGAGAAGAAAAAAACTTGAAGGACGTTTTTTTAGTCTGAATCCATTACAGAGAAAACAAGGTGTCATGAGTGTGATACTGCTTGGGGGAATAGTGTAGCTTCTTCACCTTTCCCTAGCATGATATAAAGGGTCTATTAAAAGGGAAAATACCACTCTCTCATAGAAAGTAAAAAACCTATGCCCTTTCAAGATGAATAGATGTCAGTCCAAACTGATGGCTTAAATTAAATATTAAAGATTAAAAAAAAAAAAAACAAAAAAAAAAAAAAAAAACAAACCTCCTGAACCAGAATTTGATTTATATAGTACTGTTCTTTTAGAGAAAATTTGTGGAAACATGAATTCCTTCTCTCTGTTGTTCTTTGTAAAAGAAAAAGAACAAAATCAATTTCTATAAAGCAAGATTATTTTAGGAGTCAAGTTATCAGAAATGCCTGCTGTATCTGGGACATCTGTTTTTCTCTCCCCCATCCTCTTTCTCATAAGGCAGTAACTGCAGGAAAAAAACTGAAAAGGATCCCAGAGCCAGCCCAAAACTAGGTTATCACCACTTTTCTCAATGTGATTAAACTTGTCTTTATTGCAATCTCACCTATTTTCAGCTAACATGATCAGCCGAAGCTCAGCTCTCTTCACAGCCCCACCTTTGCTGCAGCCAGCAGCATCCCTGGGCCCACTGGGTGATTTTTCATGCTCTCCTCATTTCAGCTGGACAGCATGGAGCACATGGGCACCCAGCATCCAAAAATCACCACTTTCCCCAGGGAGACTCTCCCTGGGAGAGGAATGGTGCTGGCAGCATTTGTTAACAAAGCCAAAACAAATATTTCTCCAGGAAACCCTGGACTCCGAACAGGTGATTACAGGGTGATGTTTAATAGTAGTTATGAACCTTGTGCCCCATGTCCAAAATCAACAGAGGCATGGACAATTCTTAGTGGACTTTGGGCTTCTAAATCTCACAGGCTCTTCTGGAAGGGATTACAGCATCTAGCACTGCTACTCAAAACTTTGCAAAACATTCCCATCTTTCAGGAGGATTTGGCACGACACAGCCCAGGAAACGGGCAGTGCTACAAGCTCCTTATGCACAGCCAGTGTCTCACATTTTATGGTTGGCCTGGCACCAGGTTTTCAGCTGCCCAAAGGAACCAATCCCCTGGATCTGCTGGACCAACTCTAGAGCTAAGCCATGTGCGGAAGGGACCCGGATGATGCCTGGGAGCAGGTAGGGAAATGTGAATGAGGGGAGCTGCTGCGGGGCTGCAAAAGGCAGCCTCGGGTGTGGGAGAGCTTAAAAATTGTGCTGGGCACAAGCTGTCCATGGGGGTGGGAGGGTTAATCACACAACAGCTCCCATGAGGGCCTCTCTCACAAAAGCTGTCTTTCACAGGCAGAAAAAAGGAGAAAACAGCTGCTAAAGAGAGAGAAAAGATGCTGTAATGTTAGAGAACTCCTCTGGGCTTGCAATAAGTCACTGAATCAAGTTTGTTCTTGAATGTGTCTGAAATACCTCCAAAGCAAACATGTTGTTTTGAAGAAGAATGTTTTTTATATCTATCTTAAAAGAGATTAGTTGCCAATAGAAGAGCACAGCAGAAGAAAATATTGAAAAATAACTGGAGATTGTAGTAGTGGCTATCACACTGGTCAGCAATCAATATTAGAGTTAATGTTGTCACCATTAATTTAAATGTTAGAAGCCCAAATGAACTAAGGAAACCCACATGAGCAAAATTAAGTCATTCACCTGCATCCAACCAGCTCAGAGGAGTTTTCTCCTGTCCAGCATCTGCAGTCTCTTGTACAAGTGACATGTGA
This sequence comes from Anomalospiza imberbis, assembly GCF_031753505.1. Taxonomy (NCBI): domain Eukaryota; kingdom Metazoa; phylum Chordata; class Aves; order Passeriformes; family Viduidae; genus Anomalospiza; species Anomalospiza imberbis. The sequence continues at coordinate 8,079,717 of NC_089693.1, read as the reverse complement.
ATTTGCATCAGAATTTCCGATGGAAAACCCAGAAAATTGTTCAGATCAAGTTGGATTTGGCTCCATGACTACAAATAGCAAATGCAAATCCTATTACATGGTGCACACTCACAGCAGGATAAAGCAAGGGAGATGCTGGGACGTTCAGTAAAGAAACCACCACAAAATTTGGCCTGCCTTTCACCAAATGCCCAGAAAGAGAGAGGCTGAAAGGCTGTGCTTACTCGTTAGTGTTCCCCATGTTTATTTTCTCCCCAGAAGATTCCAAAATATTTATCCAGCTGCTGGGTTTCAACACTGCACTGGAAAAGGACTGGAAATACTTTACAGCTCTTTTGCAAGTTTGGTTTTGATGAAAAAAAGAAAAAAAAAGAAAGTGGAGGATCTGTGTAGCTGGGTAAACTTCCACTTGAAGCTCTCAAGTGCTGTTAGGCAAAACAGCAGGATTTTATTAAAGCAGAGATGTGCCTGTTGTCATACATTACTGTGTGCCTTTCTGGATGCTCACAGATGCAGATACTGAGGCTACAGAAGGTTTATCAGGGACCCAGCCTGATCCATGTTGCTGGGCACTGAGCTCAATAGCCCTTGAAAACAAACAAAGCAACCAAGAAACCCCAAACACCCCACCTGAGTTTTCAGCAGCAAACCAGGTTCAGCCAGCTCCCCTTCACCTAATTAACCCAAACCCTTTAAATCTTACAGAAAACCCACAGGCCTAAAATCACAGACTGAGAGACAAAGTCACCTGGCTTTTAAAGGTTAATTTCTAGGCACATTGGAAGATGCTTTATGTGTACAGCTCGGTTGGCTCCATTATTAAATTAGCAGGTTACAAAGCTGGTACACCATGCTCTGCACTGGGACATTAAGCTGCAGGAATTTTCCTCTCAGCACTGGCATCTCATTATTTGCTTCTGTTGATTATTCAGATTGCATTAGATGTCAAGGCTTGCTGGATTCAAAGACCTCAGTGAGACGAAGGCAGTTCTATCCATCACAGACAACGCCGAGGAAATGAGTACAAAAGCTACTCCATCCCTCAGGATAACAAGTGATGCAAAATATACCACACCATGCCTTATTTAAGAGCCTTTTGAAATGTTATAACAGCTTAGATTTAATAGGGGGAGGAGCAGAGGAGGGGGAAATCCATCCAGTTTCAAGAGGGTCTACAGCCAGAGCTCAGTGAATTGCACTGCATTTTGGTCCTCACATCTACAGTTCATACCTGGCTCCCCTCTGCAGTACAGATTGCAACCCTGAAAAGTGGGAGGCATCTCTAAAACAGAGGAACAAACTAATGAAGAGATGACACTTCCATCTCCTCCTCTAAACACAGTGCTTGTTGTAGGAACAGGTCCAGCTCCCCCCTGCCCCAGCAGCTGGAAATACCCGCTCTGGACAAAAACCAGCTGCACCTGAAGACAAAGCAGCCCTGTGGCCTGCAGCTCCGAGGCAGCCTTGTCCTTCCTGCCTGAGGTTCCCTACCAGGAGCACCTCAGTACCCCATCCCCTTCTGCTGCTCCCTCCTGCCTGCCCTGGGCACAGGGAGACTCTCCAAATCAGAGACTTTTTATCCCACACCTTCACTCAGGCACAAACAATGAAAAAGAGCTTGCACAGCCAGAATGATGAATTTGCTTTGGTTTAATAAAAAAATAAAAAAAAAAAAAAGCGGAGATTGCCTAATTGTCCTCTCACCTAACCATTTTAACCTTCTTTCCTCCTACTAAGTGAATATCTTATGTGATTTCTGTGCTAAAAGCAGCTGAATGTCAGAGACATTGATCTTGGCTCCAGCTTTTTGGGTATTTTTTTACAGGATTTGGATCTACTCTGATTTGGCACACATTATTGGTTTCTATCAGTGTCAAAGTGCCACTTTCTGTTTTGTTTTTGCTTGCTCACACACCTCAGCCCTTTGGAGGGCAAGTGCCAGCCTAAGTACTCGGGGCAATCAAACTGTCATGGGAGGAAACTCTCTGTGTGTCCCCAGAGCATCCCCTTGGTGCTTCCAGGGGACATGAATGTACCACTGGGATAGGAAAGTTATTCCCAGAGTAATTCACTGCCTCCCTTCTGTACCAAAATCACTACAGACCTCACTGCCATCACATACCAGCACAACGGGACCAAGCAATGCTCGGGGTGCAGCAGCAGCACTTCCCAACTTGAAGTCACAACTTCAGTCTGGAAGATGGCAGCTCTGTCAAATGAGAGAGGGAAAATCCTCTGTCCTGCACAAGTCTTGGGCACACTGAATGATTTTTGGTTTTTAATAACTACCGTCTACATTCAGAGCATCCTCATTCTTTTGCTTCTGTTGCCTTCTCCCTAAATAGTGGACGCTGTCTCAAGCTCCCTGCACGCTCTCTAGAAAACAAATACAAAGCACTTTTCCCCTTCTAGGATGACACACTATATAAAACTACATAAAGGCACATTAATCACAGAGCTCACATTCATTTATTCATGCCATTATAGATGAGAAATAGTCTTTGGTTTTAAAAGTTTCTATAACAAATGAAGGTTGAAAAGCCAAAAGAGAAAAAGAAAGAAGAAAATGGAAATTTAAAAACTACATCAAAATATTAAACATGGGAGAATATAGAGTCAATGCTGTCATGGATTTCTTGCCAAAATCACTTGAAAGACTTTCACAGCTGAAATCAGGTCAGAATAAAAGAACTGAAAATCCTAAAAGAACATGCTGAACATTGTTTTTAAAAAAAAGGTGAACAGAAGGTCTGACTGAAGAAACTTAACTGTGATCCCAAGGCAATTCCATTACCCATGAGAACCCAAGCTCTTCTCAGGAGCTGGAGCTACTCTTCCTTCCCTGCCAGCACCAGGACAGGGGTCCTGTTTGGGACATTACTCTCAGCATTTACCACCCCAAATCATAACCCCAGGCTCCAGAGAAACAGCACCTCCTGCAGAGGTCTAAGAGCAGGAAAAGGGACAAGTGTGGTCATAGCTGGGAATTAAAACAAGCAAATGTAGATGAGTTCAGATTTGGGCTCAGGAGACCATCAGCAACCTGAGGAGCAGGTGGGGATCAGAAGTGCAAAGGCAGAAAGGTGTGGACAGGGCCAGCACTGGATCTGGACCATCTGTTGGAATAGGTTCTTCATTTCCAGCCCAGCCTGCATTGAAGGCAACTCAACACCAAGTTTTGGCTCAAGAGCATCAAAGAGAAGAAACAGATGTGCGTTTTGGTGGGAACAGCAGGAACAGCCAAGAAGGTGCAGCGAAACACAAGAGATTCTTGTTGTCCATAGTAAGAGCTTAACGAGCCAAAGGGCTCTGAACACCTCTTGTGGGAAGATATAATCCACAGGAACTGTGATTGCTCTCAAAATCCAATTAGGCCTTGCCTACATCAAAATGTCAGAGGGAAATAAAGGTGTCTGATCCAAATTTGTCAAGTGCCTCCCAGCATTTCTGTAACAGATGGTGTGGGTTTTGACAGAACTATGATGCGTGAAGTCAAGATTGATCTGCAAACTGCAGATGATGAAGACGTGATGAAAGAAATAAGAATCACTCTCAGAGACAGTGGTCTTAATCAATTAGTTCCCATCCCTTGAGTGCTTGCCAGTATAAAGTCTGTTCTGCAGGCCATTTGCAATTGACCAAGGACACCTATGTTACCAGTAGCTTCCTGTAACAGCCAGAAAACACAGTAACTGATTAAGCAAAAGGTGAATGCAAGTTTCCAAAACCCCTGTTCAAATTTGAAGTTGGCTATTATTTTATAGTTAATCTTCTGTCTGTTTGTGGTGATGAGGGAGCCAGATGTTTAATTAGTTTTAACAAAAAATTCCATTAAAATTTGTCTTGCTTCTACTGAACTAGATTTATAACCTGTGTAGAAAGAGACAATTGAAAATACCAAGAAAAATATTCTATGGGGAATCCAAGAAAATCTGTATCTCAGAACATTTTTTCCTGTACTTGGGGACCTTCAAGGTCTGCAGACTCAGATAGAAAGACCACATGCATTTTTCAGCTGTCACCATCACTTACTCACTTAACAAAGAAAAAGAAAAGCCTAATTACTCATGGGTCCATTTTTAATTTGCAGGGTTAGTGATGTTTAAGAAGGGAAAAAAAAAAAAAAAAAAAAAGGAAGAAAAACACAGAGATGAATTATCCCTTCACTTAGAGCAGTAGGAAGATAGTGGTGTTTCCAGGCAGGCAGGTCCAGGGGGGAGTGCTCAGGAAGCTTCACAGCCCAGAGCACTGTTCCAGCCAACATCACGCAGTAGCTGCCAGATTGCAACCCTCTGCAGTTTGTTTGCATGCTTTTAAGCAATATTTTGCTCAGGGACTAGTTTCTGTGTTGTTCCACCCAACCTCATTAAGGCAATTTGTATCCCCACCCTCCTCAGGCACAACTTCCCCAGAATCCTCATTTCAGCAGGTCCAGCAAGCAGAAATTTTTTTCTCTGTACAAAAAAAGTTCCAATCTAGACTAAGGCTACCATTTTTTATTTAAAATAAAGTGTCCTTTCATCAGCCTCCCCAGCTGTTATAGAAAACCCTCCACATGCAGACAAATTGTTGTGTACAAATAACTACAAGCAGTTCCAAGCTAGTGTTTAGCAATCATATGTTCTACTATTTTTCTGTTAAGCACAGAAAGATCTACAGTCATGGTTATTTTGGCTCTTCAACCCTCTGAGTGCCCCTCAGGTACTGCTGTGACTGAGAACAGATCCATCCCCTAGAGGCTGTTAACATGATTTTCTACTTGTTGCAATTTTCTTTTCTCTTCTCCTAATTAACACTGTTGTGAAACTGGTTTTCTCCCTTAACCTAACCAATTTTAACATATGCAACAGCATCGACAAACTTCTCAATTAATTATTTCAAAATACCAATACAAACATGTTTTGGGGCATTGCACAACCACCTCAGTGTAAGTTGGACTGAAATATAAAGCAGATCCTTGTCTGAGCTGAAAGGACTTAGTTTTGATCACAGAAAAAGCCTGTAAGCACAATAAGACTGGTCTTTTTCAGGCTGCATTCTCCTGCTTTCCTGGATGAAAAGAAAAAATAAAATTGCAAGCACGTTTCTTTCAGGGCAGATTTCAGCCTTAAACAAAATTGAAATCTTTGTCTTAAATAACACTACCCCCATTGCCATTGTGAGGGGCAAACTACATTAGCCAAGAACGTTTTTTAAACTGCTGTTAAGAAAAATAGGTTTTTCTAGTAAACACAATCCCATGTCTAGATGGAGCCTGAAAGGAATCTACTGAAACCATCCAAAAAGAAATATGCAGAAACAGCATATTCTCCTCCATGCAAGAAAAGGTTTTTCCTGGAGCTAAAGCACCTCCACAGGCTCAGCCCCAGCCCTTTCTCAGGGGGTTCAGATGCATCTAATGAAATATTTTGGCCTCTCTCAGTGGGGTCAGGAGAGTTGTTCCAACACCTGACACCTTGGTCAATACTTGGGTCTATAGAAGTTGCATCCCTGTCCCTCACCAGCAAATTCCCTCCTGGGACCACGGCTCACGAGGAGCCTGATATATGAGTCAAATATACACAGGAGCACACCCCAGCAGAAAGGGGACTTCATGAAGGTCTTTCCATTTCCCTCAGGACCAGATTTCCATGGTCCTCAGAACAGGAATAAAATGGGAGGGGGGTACAGCCCCAGGGCTCATTTCCTGCCTCCAGATCCATCCCACTCCAAACCTCCACTGTCATCTCAAGGCCATTCCCTGCTCAGGAAAAGCTCAGACAGTTTAGATTATCATCCTCCCTTTCTAAAACATGTCTTGTACTTGTGCCCAGGGCAGGAGCAGTTTAGATAGCATAAATAGAAATAAATGATAACTATAAAGAAAATAACAGCTGCGTGGCAGGAACGGCATCTTCTGGAGTGTGTTAAGGCAGTGTTAAGAAACACAGGACAAGCTGCACTGAATATCAAATTAGGAAGAGTGGCTTTTTTCTTCCTCCTCTTCTTCCCGGTGAAACCCCAAGGCATTTCTCATTCTGCTCTGAGGCACAGTGCCAGTGCCTCTTTTAACAAAAACTCGTTTTCTGGCCAAGCATGGGGACTGGGAGACTCTGGCTTAGCTGAAAGTGTTCTGGTCTCAGTATTCCAGAGGGTGCCAGGCTTTTCTAAACTTCTTTACCTCCCATGACAGCAACCTACAAAGTCCTGGCAGAAGGACTCTGTATTCCCCTCATTTTCCCCAATTACAGTCATTCCTCCCTCCGCCCCATCTCAGACACAGGTCCCCTTCCCTGAGCACATCCCATTTACCAGCCTTGCCTGGGGACACTTCCACCCTCTTACTCCTCTGAACTTTGCACTCCCATTGGGCATCTCCACAGCTCACCATTCAAGCCATGGCTTGTAGGAAGGAGTATGAAAGCACATTGTGTGTGGAGAACTGTTCATCATAAGAACGTAATTTACTACACCATGCCCTTTGTCCATTTGGTCCAGCCAGTGGAAATGGGTGGAGAGCACTTTCTGCAAAGGTTCAAAGTGCCCTGCATTGATAATAAGGCCAGACATCAAAATACACGGAAGAAAATAAATGCAAAATGTAAGGTGACATCAATGTCACAGCAGACCTGGGAATTTCTTGCATCTCAAATAAGGTGAACCCTGAGAGGATTCCCAGAGTGCTGCTTTCCCCCACCCAAATCAGGGCTAAGGTCCCTGAGCACAGGGAGGGGAAGTGAAGAAACAGCCCAGGGACATTGCAAGCAGCATGTTCAAGGTGGTGGTGGAGTTAACAAAACTTCCCCTCACTGAGGGAACTGAATATGGAATTGAACATGGCAGGTGAGAAGCCAGCAAGGCGTGTGTGTGACAGCCCAGCAGCCCTGAGCCAGAGCCTGCAGTATGCAGATGACAATGGCAGGATGCGGAGCCAGCCGCAGGGCGTTGGAGGCTCTGCTGCCCAAACAAACCAGGGATGCTGTTCAGCATCTAAAACAGATGGCAGAAGGGCACAGGGCTCCTTGTGGCACGTTCAAAGCAAATCACTGAGGACTGGAGGATTAGACCAGGAAAGAGTCACTAGATCATGCCCTGCTCCTGCTGCAGGGCCACCAGCACAGAGCGAGGCCTCTTCTCTGCAGCTTCTGCCACGGAGGGGGCTCTTGCATGACAGGAATGGAGTAGAAAATAAATATATCTTGGTACAATCCCAAACCTAAATGAAAATTTAACTTCAATTTGCACTCAAAAAAGTGGATTTTGAGTGCTGGGACACAAATAGGATGACTAATATGAATGAGTTAATAGAAATGGAAATCACTCCCATCTGAAGTGAAAGTAAGAGCCAGAGCTTAAGGCACTTAAGTTCTGGGGACTGGATAATTCCTGAGGATAATGATAATTTAAAAAAAAAAATCTATCAAGGCATAAATGGCAGTGTGTGCTAGGAAACAGCAAATATAAAATTATGTTTAAGAGAAGCCCATTAATCCCACTGCACTAGTGTGCAAGATTTCCTGAACAAGTTATGAAGGGAACAATAATTAAAAGATATGGTGGTTAATGGAAAGCAATATAAAATGTAGCATGGATGTACAAAGAGAAGCTTATGCCAGACTGAATCCAATATCTTTCTTTAAAAAGATAACTAGTTTTCTACAGGAAAAATGTGGCAAGTCTAATCTATTTGGACATCTGTAAGGAACTTGGAAATAAAACTGCAAGGGAAAGTGCTGGTTGGAGCTAGAGAAAAAAAGGGTGCTACAAAAATTATTAGCAGTGAGAAACTCTTCAAGGAGCTGACCAGAATACACACATGCTGTGTTCTTGTCCTCCCATCTTTTATCTTAGCAGTGGCTTAATTTTTTTAAGGTTGGTCTGAGTTTCTATGGCTGATGAAATTCAATTCTCACATCTTAGGTACTTAATAAACCCACACATAAAATAAGTGCTTTTTGGGTTTTTTTTTTTTAGGGAATGCAACAATTTATTGTCCTCTGAAGTAGAAAAGGACAGTGGTGTATGTCCTTAGTTTCAGGAAAGTTCTGCAGAAATTTTATGTGCTAAACCATCCAGTTTCTAATGCTCCCCAAGCCTGTATTCCTCTCCACAGCTGCAGCACAGCTGAAAACGTCTTCACAGTTTAAGTCCACGCTCTCTCCTCTGCAAACTCAGTCACATCCTTGCCAATGATCTGGTGTGAAGTTGCTTCATGCTGACAGAGAGGAGGCTCAGATACTCCATCTCCAGCTTTACACTGTGGATACTCCTGGGGCACCAAAGATGGATACCAGGTGTGTGCCAAATCCTCTGCCCCACAAGGACCAGCAGCACTGAGGCGTGGTTTAGAAAAATACAACCACTGGCAAAGGAAAGGACTAGGACCATTCTCCTGCCACCTGACAGGGAAACTCTGTGGTTATGGCTGTTCATCAGCACAGTCCCAGCACCAGTCAAACCCAACCTACTGTGGAAAAGCCCAAAGAATCATTTCCCTGGGCCAGGAAAGCCCAGTACCAAACAGGAATGGCACTGCTCTGGACCTTAGCTGTCTGTGCTGCCCTTTGGGAGGCTTTCTGCAAAGGCACCTTGCAGGAGCACATTCCCAGCCTGAATTTTGCCCAGACACAGTGACTCTTCAGCTCCAAGATTGCAAGCACAATCTTCCCTATGCGGGCAAAGTGGCAGATACTTCGTCAGCAGGAAAATGTCTGTATGGCTATTAAAGAAATCAAACCCAGAAAGGCTGCACACACCAAGTGGTACTAAACTGCTATAAAATTCAAATTAAGCTGCATTGCATTGCACAAACTTCCCCCCTAAACCCACCCCATGTGAGGTTATTAAATGAATGTGACTCGAGTGCTACAGAGAAAAAAAAAACAATATGAAAATTCCAGTGCATAATTTTCCCATCTCCAAGCCATAATGTGGCAGTGCTAGAAGGTTTCCTATTTTGGAAACATCAGGCAGGCACATTCTGTCTCCATCCCAGCATGTCTTAATCAAAAGCATCCTGATCTCAGGTTCAGCAGCTATTTGCAGGAACAACCAGCAGCACACAAATGATCAGAGAGATTACAGAAGAGACAAGTCCTGTACCAAGAAGCCTTAGCAGGGTCTCCTACCCTCTCCAAACACATATCTTTGTGCTTTAGTATCTCCATACACTGCTGCAGGAACCAGAGAGGAACAGCACAGTCAAGATGTGAGCAGGATGGCCAAACCAGACTGTCCAGGGCATCACTCATTCAAGGATGCTGAAGATTATTTGGGTTAATTGCACAGTGGCTTGTCTTTCAGCCTTTGGCTACAGTGAAGAAAGTGGGAGAGACACTGGCAGCAGAGTGGGAAGGTGCAGAACCAGCCTGGAAAGCATCTGGAAAGAGCAACAGCATGTAAAATGTGAAGTTGGCTTTCTACAGGGAGACAGAAGAAGGTCCAGTCCTGATGTAATTTAAGGTTTAACTGTTTTAAAGAGATTCACCTATGCAACAACTCACAGCTGTGCCCTCCTGAAACCAGAGGTTCAGACATTGTGAAATGGAAATCAGTGTCAATGAGCCAGAGCTCCCTTTTCATTACAGAAATAATGAATAAACAGCCACTCCTCACAAAGGGCAATAGAAAACTTTACAAGACCATCCAAAATTTGAATCTTAACAAGATTAAAATGTATTAATACCACAAGTATTTTATCTTTGATGAGCGGGAAAGAATATTAATTTACTGCTGAAGAATATTTTGGGTTTTCACCTCCTGTGATGAATCTCTCAGACAAAACCAAATTAATTCACGTTACTACTTGTTTATCATCAGATCATACTGAGGTACCATTCAGAAGGTAATTGAATAAAGTTTTTAATCTTAGATGACATTCAAATACCAGTAAACAGCTTTCTCAGTATTAAAAAAAAAAAAATCACTCTTACTTAACATGTGGCAGATGTAATGATGGCTTTTAAGGAGATTGCAGTATTAAGCTGAACAAGAATGACAGAGCTGACAGTGTCTCTTCAGTGGTCTTTAGAAAACAAAGTTTGCTTGCAAACTTTAGAGTCACTGTCTCAGAAGCTCTCTGGGAAAGCTTGGCTCTCCAAGGAAATGGTCAGATACACACTTTTGGTTGAGCTTCCTCACAGCACAGCCCTCAGTTCTCCAGAGCCTGTCCTCCAGCACAGCTCAGGTGCTGCTGTTCAACCCTGCCTCCACTCATCACCTTTTTGGGCACATCTTCCCTCTGGAAGACTTAAGGACATCAATATCCTCTGGTCTATGAGTGTAAGAGAGAGACAGCGCTTCTTCCTGGAAGCTATATATTTTATTAGAACAGTAATATAGTTTAAAAAAAAATAATAATAAAAATTGAATAGGAAGGAACATAGTTGCCTGGAAGCCTTCCTCACTGCCTCCTTTACATTAATACAGATATTGCAAACCTCCTTCTCTAGACATATGAACACTTAAAGAATTTGCTGACCTGGCTCCACCTTGACACAACAGTTCCCACAGCACCTGCAATAACATCCACCTGAAAGAGACATTGCCATCAAAACCCAGCGTGCCTGCTAAATTGAACAGTCCTGCAGAGACTGCAAAGTTCTCCCAAGATGAAAACAAAATAGCTCACAAGAAGCCAATGCCCTCCAGGTTAGCAGCGAGTTCACCCAAGCCAACCCCAGGATTTTTTCAGATATCTCGTCTCCTGGCTTCAGAGAACCAACCTCCCCTCACTGCCTGACCTGTACACCAAAATATTCCCTGCCCTGCTGCCCTGCACCAGGCTCGGTCCTGCTCAACCTGCGTGGTGCCCACCACGTCCCCATGCATTTGGGAAACCCCTGCAGTCAGAACTGCTCTCTGTTGAGAATGGTTAACAATCCAATTAGTTTAAAATTAGCTGGTTTTAAGGTACAAGGCAAGAAAATATTTAAGTCAGAAGGAATCCTCCTCTTTAATTAACTTGGGTGGAAAACAAGGTTGTCAGACAGAATGGATATGTTTGTTTTGGTTCAGTAGATTTCTTAATAAACACATTAGGTGTAACATACTACGGTGAGCTTAATTGCACAGCTATAACAAAATTCAATGAAGAACATAGTTAACAATTGCTAAACTGCAGCAGCTCCTGTTATTGCTCACAGAGTTATTGCAGCTGGCAGTGGTCATCTGGCTCTCCTAACAGAGCAGGGACTGCACCAACCCATAAAAGAGGTAGGAGAGGGGAGAGACCAATACACACTTAAATAATTGTGCAGCAAGGTCTTGTAAATTCCAATTTCTGCTAACACTGCTTCCCATGGAGAACAAGCAGCCTGGGCTGGCACGGTCCATGCCTCTCCCACCCAGGAGCTGCTCTGTTCCCTTGCCGAGAGCTGAGCTCGCTGTGCTCTGAGCTGCAGAGATGCCCCAAGCAGAGGGCCAGTCCTGCCAAGCCCTCCATCAACACACCAGGGTGGAGGCTCATGGCATCAGTCACTCCTGTAGCACTCACTCACAGCCCAGGGAGGAGCAATGAATTGTTCTTCTCTGCAGGTCAGCGCGTGGCTTTAAGCATTCCTGTCCACGAGCTGGGACTTCTTGGAAAGAAGAGCAGAAGGAAGAGACACAACCAGCACCTCCCTGTTGCCAGGGCCATCCAGCTGAAAGGATTATGAGAGGTTGCCCAGTGTCCCTGGCTGAAGGTCACAGCCCAGCAAAATGCACAGACTTGTTCAGCACCAGCATCACTGCAGCCTCGGTTTGGCTGTTACTTGTCCATGTGCTGCAGATTTCACTGCTGGGAGCTCTCATTTTGCAGCAAGAGGAATGAATGCTTCTCCACACATGATCTTCCTCTGGCAGGAGAAGGGAAGCCAGACTGGGCTGTTGGAGAGCATGCTGCTAGCACAGAGAGACTGATGCTGCAAGAGCATGGCAAAGGCAGACCAGGTGAGACCCTGTGAGTCCCTGCACCATGAGCAGCACAGAGCAGCTCTGCACACACTGGATGAGACGTGTCTCTACCCACAGAACCCTCCAGGAACGCCCCCTCCACATCCATGTCAAACTCAGTACAGGCTGATTCAGCCAAGACATTGAGCAGCAGTGACAGAGACACAAATAATTTTAGTTTTTTTGACATAGCTTCAGTTTTCTACTCCTCCTGAGAACATGAGCAGCAGCAGTTGATCCTAATACACACACATATATATATTATAGAAAACATTCCTGAGATGGATGTCTCCCTTCCCTACCACATCTCTCAGTCACCACGCAAATTAACTTCAATCAATCATTCTGCTATCTGCACCTATCACCATATATTAACTCCAGTGATAAGATAGTGTTAAGATGAAGTTTAGATATAGGCCTCTAACCTCTGGCTGGTGCAAATGAGTTTACACAGCCCATACTTTCACAATCCCATGAGAAGAAATGATACTTACTACCTCTGGTTTAATGATGAGCACAGACTGCATATCCATACTTTTATTGATACCCTGGAGAAAGGTGAGGGAAGGTGCACTGCATAAGCACATTGATGAGTTTTGTAGAAGTGCTCCAAATACCCATTAGACACTAATATGATGTAGTCTATTAAGAGGAACACAGGCTGGACAAACCAGTGCACTCTGTTGCTTTATAAGTGATAGGCAGGGAGGCTGTGGACAGAAAGAAGTCCTCTGACTAAAATGTAATCAGGCAGGAGACAGTGCACAGCACGGGTTTTGCTGCTGTTTTACCCATCATCCCTCAAGAGGAGAAAAACAATCCTTGCTTAGCTTTGGTGGCAGAGAAAAATTAATTGCACACTGGGGGTGAGGGTTGAGGGCCTTTTCTCCACAAAACCATCCCTGATATCTGTTCATTCTTTTTTGCCTCTTCCCAAAAAACAATCATGCCCCAAGCCATCCATTGCACACACCCACAAAATGGTGCCATTTGTTCCACTCCTTGGTGAAGTCTATTTTGGCCTAAAACAGCAACAATTTAGCAAAGCAAAATGAATCCAGCTTCTTTTGGCAGATGAAGTGTATCAGTCATGGAGAAGATTTCCTCCCTCTGCCTGCAATTGGAACTGTACTTGGCCTCAGGTGGTTCAAAGCATTTATGTTTAGAAATCCTGGTTGTCTGCCATTAAAATTGTGCATTGCCATTCAGGGGAAAGTGCAAACATTCTCCCCAAGGGTTTTGCAGGTGCCTGGCTGACCACACACCCCTCCAGACCATGCAGCCATCTCAGGAGGCATCACCAGTGACTCTGCTGTGCTTCCCCCTCAGTTTGGTGAATATTCTCTACTCGTAGGTGGTAACAACCAGAAGAAAGAAATAACTCCTTTCAGTTGTGTCACAGCAGAAATCCTGGAGAGCATTAATTAAGGTCAAGGGGAAGAGCTAGGAGGGTTAAGAGCACAGGAGCAGTCAGCAGCAAAACATTGCCAATTAACATAAAAAGCACACAAGTTGCTTGTTCTGTTTAAGCTTGTTAAATATTGGAATTAGGTGTTATGAACTATTAAATAAAATTAAAGTCAAAATTAACTGCCATTCCTCCCCTTTTAAAAGCTCATTAGTGATGCTCACCAAGGAGCATCACCCCACGCACAGCGCCAACACTGCTCCCTCTGGGATTGCCTGTGGAGCGTTCCCATGCATCAGGCTCCCAGAAAACTTGGTGGGCAAGAGTTTGACACTTGTGGATCAGGAACCAACCTCATCCACCTGAGCTAGACACAGCTGGAGAGGCATAATAACCAGCAACAACCTCCTGAATGTTTCAAGTGACAGAGCTCTTCTCAGAGCAGCTTTAAAATCCCCCGTCTACGTTTGCTAATTAGTCACACCTAAAAATATATCATTTGCCCCAGAGACCAAGAGGATTAAGTCACTCTTTTTTCCTAAAGATTTGATAGTTTTATGGGAAGAAAATTTGGTAAATATATGGAAATGAACCAACTCTCCTAAAAGGTTCTCTGATTTTAAGTGAAGCCTGTTCTGCATCACCAGCTGTTTATATGCACTGATTGAAGGCAAAATTGACAAGGGATAATTGCTTATTCTTCCTAATACATGGTGAATTACATTTTTCTGACTCAGCACACCATGCTGATGAGAAGCCTTGCAAAACACTTACAACAGAATCCGTTTAGAGAGCAGGAGCCAGACACGTTTTTCAACAGGAGGGGCCACTCAGGCCTCATCTCGAGCACTGGAGAGTCATGCTAAGTCCTCAAGAAAGCTGTGACACCACCCAGGAGGGCTGGGTCTCCTTGGCACTACAGAATAGCTCAGCTAAAAGTGCTACAGAGCTACCAGCACATCATGCCTGGTACAAATCTGCCATCAAACACAGACATATTAAAAGTACAACAGGATCAGAGTTCAAAACTCTGAGAGGGTTTAAACATTGAGTATTCACTAATCAGGTGAATGTAAGATCTACTTAAGACCACAAGCATTTAATAATGATAAAAATTAGCAAAGGCTGATAATTGCTTTGCAAAAAATACAGCCCAAGGAATGAGTGGGAGGAGGATTTAAACCCCTGTAGTACTTGAAAGGAAAATATTTTTGTCCTTAAAATGTTTTACAGCAGTTTAAAGGGGGCAAAGAGTTTTCAGAAAGGGTTTTGGGAAGTGCATTTGGAAGTCTTTCCAAAAGTCCTGGCAATTAGGTTGGAAGAAGGTATTATTGAGTGTCCTCGAGTCCAACCAATTCCCCAGGCTCAGCCCAAGAGCAGAAAATGCCTCCTTGTTTTAGCACTGCTGGCAGGCTGGTACAAGGTCTGGTCAGGGCTGACACAGGGGTTCTGTACAGACAGGATGACAAAACTCTCCCTTGATCAAATGCTAATTGCAGTGCACAGGCAAAAGCTACACACAAGTAAGGCCAGGGCAGTATTTTATGGATGTTCTCACAACACACCCCAGCCCTCCTGACTTCAGAGACTTTGGATGAGTATCTCCAGCTTTATCAGATAAGAAGCTTATTTGAAATTCAAGGCAAGGATATTCCAAGGCTCTTCCTTTTCTGCATGTTCATTCTGTTCTAATGGAAAGATATTTTATCTGATGCTTTTTAATTCTGGCTACAGAGCATAAATGGCCAAGACTGGAAGATAAGCAGTTAAAAATCTCCATTTCCTTTTTTAATTAAAACTTTCTTGAAAACAACCTAAATAGCATTTAATGAACTCAAAATATTTAATGCTTATTCAGTAAATTTCACAGGAATTAATTTTTGGTTTACATCCAAACAACACTTCTGATTGTTGAAATACAGTGTGCCTTCAAATTAAAATCTGCCGGTGGGAGACGTAATCTAACATTTCCTTCAGATTAATGCTAACAATAGAGAGGACATTTCTTGAACAACCTTACTGCTCCAAAGAGCTGTTAAAGGATGCAAAAAGTTACCGATGCAGAGGTGCAGAGTTCATCCTCCCAGAGTGCTCCTCTTGCTGGCTCTCCCATCCCCACACATCAGGGTGGCTGCTGAGCACAGACAGGTCCAGATTCACCTCCCATCACCCACAGGGGTCTCTGAATGGCCACAGAGTGACCAAATCAGGGTCTCCTTTCCAAATCTGCCTCCAACCTGTGCACCCCATGTGGTCACTGGTTGGGTGATTCTCAGCCACAGCTGTATCCTGATTTATACAGGCACTCAAAAGCATCCCAATGCTCAACTCTTAAGCAGCATCCTTTGTGCAGATTTCTTTTGGAGTCAGCAGCAGTGCACAGCAAAGGGCAGCAAATTCTGTCAGCTCCTGTGAGGCTTTGTCCTGGCACATCTTCCCCAAGTCCAAGCTAGGCAAGGAGGAATCAAGGTGGGACATCATCAACCACATCAGATCTTAAGATGAAGTGATAATGTCCTAGAAGGTGCCACTGGAGAGGATTAGCAAAAGGCAGAGAAGCACTAATGAGACACAGATTAACAGTGACTTTGGCTTATCTCGTCTTTCCTAAGGGAGGGAAGAATCTCTAACAGCAGGAGAAGTAGTCTCAAGCAGCAATTGAAGCTTTGGGAAGTCTTCACACCATGTTACCAGGCCCTCACATCCATCTTCCATCAGTGTTTTGCCTGGGTGGAGCAGTGGAGCAGACCCCCTTTGGCACCCCAAGGACCAGCCAGTGAGCTGCCACGGAATGTTAAAGGCTCTGCAATGTGACACGGGAATACAGCACCTGTAAAATCTGCATTTCAGAATTCTGCTGTTTACTCCAGGGAGATAACAAGGGAGCAGTGGAAAGCTGCGAGTCTGGATTGCATCTTTGAGGCACTTCAGGGCTCCAGCAGTGATGCCCAATTAACACAAACAGCCAGTGCCAAGCACACCCCAGGGCACTGGGTGCAGATTACTCTGCACAACACAGACATTCCCCTGCATGGAGGTGGTAGGCTGTTTTCCAGAGGCACTGCTGCACCTCACAGAGTAGAGTCGTTTCCTTAACCTACTGCTGTAGAAGCAATGCAACAGAAAAATAAATGAGGATAACCCAAAGAAAATAAACCTGCACTTGCTTTCAAGAAAACTGCTGGCTCACTCACCAAGCCTGCCAGAGTTTAAAGAACTACTTGGTCAACATTCAGGCATGTGGTGTGATTCCTGGGGCAGTCCTGGGCAGGACTAGTTAGATTTCAATGATCCTTGTGGGTTCCTTCCAGCTCAGGATAATCTAGGATTCATCAGCCAAGAATTAACTGGCAATGGCTGCTCAGCTTGGGTTTTGCTGGCCAGGATGAGTATCTGCTGCAAAAGCACCAGGAGAGCTATTAGCTGATAGAAAGGGTTAAAAGATGACTGCAAGGCAGTCAGATTTGGCATTTCGATAAAGGTGCCTCTAATTAGGGCCACAGGCTGGGGACAAGAGAGGGACAGCCAGCCTAAGACCTGGTACAAGCTCACACCAAACTGTTGTAAAACAACTGTTGTACAGGGACCACTGGTCTTACCCAGGGTCATGGGAACCTGAGCAGAAGGCTCAAAACAGGCTGAGAAAATGGGTAAAGAAAGTGAGTGTGTTAGAGATGCAGTCCATGTAATTACAGACAGAGACACCTGGATGGCTTAACAGAGGTAAATGAACTTAAGTTCATTAAGGTCTAACACAAGACAGCCAGTGTTCTCAAGTGTCAGTACTAAATAGGGTGGAGGAATTTAGCTCTTCAGGGCCATCACCACTTTGTTTTGCATATCAGGATCCCAACAGGGCTGCTGGGGCACAGCTGGGAGTGGGACACAAGCAAGAACATTTTCCTGTGAGCTCATATAGAGAGAGCAACACAGGGAGACCAGGAAAAGCCAGGAGATGAGCCAAGGCACACACAGCAGGGACTTCAGAGTCACAAACCTCTGTCTCAGCTTTGCTGGGAGATGCCTTTCTTCATGCAGCCGCTCAGGCTTCTTGTGACACCTTGTGCCACCAGCTGCACATTCAGACAGAAAATGGCTTTTTCAGCCCTGAGCTCACAGCACCCAAGAGGCCACTGACTTTGTGCTGGCCAAGCCTCACCTGATGTGTGTAGGGGACTGTGCAAGGAGCTCAGAGGGGCAGAAAGAAAATGTTCAGAGAGGCTTTGGGCTCCAAGAACACACTGGGCTTCTGCTACTTTTTTCACACTAGACAGCTGGGAAAAATTCAAACCAAGAGTTGGGCCAGCAGGATTGCAGCAGCACACTTTGTACCAATGCAAAGTGTGCAGTTTGTGCTGCCTTCCTGCTCTGTCCTCACAGAGAGACTTTTCAATGCCAACCAACCACCTAAAGAGAACAAGAAGAACAACATTGCAAGAAGGCAGAGAAAAATCCACTTTCCTGGACTGTATCAGAGCTGTTGGCAAAGAAAAGGAGAACCTGAGTGTCCTTCTTGCAGGAGATGCTGAGTGAACAGCAAGCTGTGCCCAGCAACCAGACCACTGAGGGCACCAGCTGCTTTGCAGAGCTGGACCCTGAGCCATGTGCTGCCATCCCACCCCTGGTGGCAGCTGGTGTCCCAGAGCCCAGTGGGAACCACCCTTGGTGGCACAGGTGCTGCCTCACAGTGCTCCAGAAGAGAGCAAGCTGCCTCATTCAAACAAGAGAGCTTGAATTCCTGCCCAGCAAACCATCCTCTTGAAAGGGAACTTTCAGATCAGCGTTTATTAATTCTGGAGTGTGATTTTGTTTCCAAGAAACTTTCTCAGCTGAAACAATGAAAAAATTGCTGGTTTGGCAAAGTGTCTGATTGAGAATTCAAGTGACAGAGCAAGTGTTTTGCTGATAACAAAATCATATACATTTTTTGTTTTATAGACACTGCTATTTGCTGCAGAATATTTATGGGATGTGATAAAAATCTACACACTCAGCACAGCTCAAACTTCTTTCCACAGACAGGTCTTTACCCCATCAGAGGTTTTGTTAGGAGAGAGGAGTTACCTCTCAGAGGTCCAAACAAATCTGCTGCACCAATGGGCCAACTCACCCCTCTGCATGGGACCAGGACTGCCAAGAGCAGCTAGGAGCTGCACAAGACTCATCCAGGGTTAACAGGACCTCAAGTACAAACTAATTTCACCTGGGAAAAGAACCTGAAATTCAGGGTAGCCAGAGGAACACACAGTTGTCCTGCTGCTGTGCACAAAGCACATAAAAGCCTATTCAAGAGCTCTGTTTTCCTCCTATACTTATATCAAATCAACATTAGGCCAAATAGATGGTGTCATATAAGCTGTTCATAGGCAGCCTGGCTTATGAGTGTAGTTTTATGCAACTTAGATTTTATTTTCTTTTTTTTTTTTTTTTCCTTGTTTTTTAAACCTCTTGCTGTTAAGACTGCAGGCATAAGGAAATTTCCAGCTCTGGCTCTTGCCCCGTTTACTTTGCCCAATAGATCTTCAGGCAACAGTGCAGATTACTTGATTGTTGCTAGATCTCACACTGCCACCTCTGAAAATCAGTGTGTTGACAGCCACTGGTGACTGGAGGCCAGAGCAAGCAGCTGGCAAATGGCTACAAGCACTGCTGTGGGGGAAGCAAGACTATCCAGCCTGGAGAATTTATCAGACTGCAGGAGAGCTGACTTGCCTGCTAAACAGGGTGGGTTGGGGCTTTTTCCTCCATTCAGATGAGGAGGGAGTTGGAATCTCATACAGCTATTTGCTGGAAAGGAACAGCTTTCCACTCCAGCAGTAGCAGCCCTGCCCAAACTACTACCCTGACAGCCAGGATATATTGCCTTACTACTTTTGTTAAGAACAAAATCCAGGGATTTGCAGCTACAACCCCCACCATTAATCATCTAGGTTCAGAGATTTCACTTTTGTGCACCTCCAGCAGAGCCCTTTGATATGCAGAAGCTGTATCAAGCCCCAGGTGATGGCTCTGATGTGGGGAGGTTCAAGGGCACAAACCAAGACCAGAGTTTCCATTTAGACAAACGGCCACGATGGGAGTGGGGGGCCACTGTGAAGAGCCTAGAAACCATCCCTGAGGCCTGCTGTCCTCAGGAACACGCGCACACTGGAGGTGAAGTGTGACTCAACGGAGAATTGGAGACTACATCCACCAGGTCAGCCCCCAGCTGATCTGCTCAGGCCCGTGTTTGGCAGGTAAAAGCACCCCAGGTGTGTGCAGCCAGGGAGTTGTGATCTATCTGCCACCATTACTGAACACAGCTGGTTCCCTTCACTGCTCAGCTCATCAGTCCAGGAGAGGCTATTACTGTTATTGATGTGCCTCAGACCTCAGGAGCCCTCAGACTTCCAACCCCAGGAGCTTTAAAGTCAT
Organism: Anomalospiza imberbis; assembly: GCF_031753505.1. Taxonomy (NCBI): domain Eukaryota; kingdom Metazoa; phylum Chordata; class Aves; order Passeriformes; family Viduidae; genus Anomalospiza; species Anomalospiza imberbis. The sequence continues at coordinate 8,059,982 of NC_089693.1, read as the reverse complement.
GAATTAAGCCCTAAGAGTCATTATTAAAAAAGCTGCAACCATTGCATTATTTTCATCTGCCGTCTGTTTAAATGCTTTAGGCTATACTTAGCTCAAGGTTTCTCTCCACAAGAGCTAGAAATTTACTTGCTCTAAATGGAAAAAAAAAAAAAACCCTCCAATTGTCCTGGAGTTACGCAGTGATTCGAACTGAAGTTTTCATTACTGTGATACTTGCAGTATAGGCAAAATGCTCCAGTGCTTCCAACTTGTCCTTGAGAATGTATTGCTCAAGGTGGGGAAGGATGGAAATCCAGGATCTGGCCAGAGCTCATCTCCCAGATGCATATGGGAAAAAATTTATGCAATACAGAAGTGCCACAGTTCACATCAAGGCAGTGATTTCCTTTGGTGCTTGCCTGCCCTCCCCATCACTGATTTTAAACCACTAAATCAAGAGGAGCTTACCCTACCTTAAATTTTCAACTTGAATTCATTTTCAAGACATCACAAGTGAATTGAAAAGTAAAGCACAGATTCAGTTTCCTAATCCACTCTGGTGGATGCACCCCATTCCTCACAAACAGCCTTCATTCACCTGCTCTCACCAAGAGCAGCACTGATGGCAAAAAAAAAGGGGGGGTGGGGTAAGAAATAAGAATATCTACCCTCAAAAATAAGATTTTTAAATTTTTCTTCTTTACTGAATTCCCTCTTCCCCAAATCCTAAAGAGAAGCAAAGATCAATTGATTAAAAGATGTTCTATTCTGCAGCCACAATATTTGATGTCCTAAGACCTCAGCCAGAGACAGCCCATTTTGATTTTAATTGCTTCTAACTCTCATAGTAGAAAGTTTGTGGTTACACATTAGGACCCAAAATGGCACCAACATCAGACTTGGCCTTGCAAAAGAAAAATAAATACCTTTTTCTTTGAGAATAGCTTTATTTTCTATGTTCAGTAAGAATTCAAGAAAAAACAAAAGCCCAGTATGTCTCTCAAGCTGGAGAGTGCTCTGTTTTATTTTCTGCTTTATAAAATAATCCCACTGAAAACACTTCTCTGCATACATTCAGTAACTCTATTCCAACAGAAAAGGAAGCCCTAGCCCTTACTGTAGATATCTTTAACAAATATTGAAAGGATTACTCGACAAACACCAGGGCCCTGCACAGAGCTGGACTCCAGAGCTGCACTGGCAGGTGGATGCATCACCCCCAGACTGGAGGCACTCTGCTTCCACAACACCCTTGCTATGCAATAGTCCCCTCTGTGGGTAGCAGCCCAGCCAACAGCAATATAAAGAACATTTATTGCAAGACATCCACAAAAGAAACTCATGAGGAGCACACACATTCCCACTGCTGGTAAGGCAATCATTCCTTTAGGGAATGAGAGCATTCAGTGAAGTCAGTGCAAAGGGTCTCATTTGTAAGTTATATATCTCACAGGGACTGACTCCTTGGAAATTAGGAGCCAGTTCTGTGGGTCCTCACACCCTTGAGGAGAACCAGGCCCTTTGCACAGCTCCCATTGCATTTTTGGGTGGCTGGATTCCAAGAGGAAAAATAAAAGAACTAAGCTGACCTGTGTTAAAGTAATTTCCAGATTCAAAAAATCACCAGTCCTGGCTGAATCAATTTGTATTTCCTCCTCCTGATGCCAAGGTCCCCTTTCTGAGATCACCAAAAGCTCTAAAAGCTGTACCACTCACAAGGGCAATAACAATTCCCTTAATATGGAATTTTAAGCCACCCACCACACTCAGTCATTCAAGTCTTTGATACTCATCTGCTGCTTTACTGAGGCCCTTTGTTGAGGCACAGTGGGATAGACCTGAAGCTCTCTAGAGTGAGCCAGTTTTCACAGAACATGGCTTTAACAAATTCTATGTAGCCAACTGGAAAATTAAAAACTGTCTTTTTTTCCTCTGGAATTTATTAAGGTTGAAGTAGTCTTTACAAGTGTCTTCTCAACATGTCAGTGCTATCTATTCAATTGAAGATAAATTAAGGGTTTGATCAGACTTTCACAGGAATTGACCTGATCAGTAGAGACAATACTTTGCATGTTACTTCATCCAGTGCAAGAAGAAGAAAAATCAACTGTACCTTACTACAAGTGGCCAATTTTGGGTTCTTGAAGCCACCTGACCTTAAGCATCACTCAGTACCCATGCTGTCTAAGAATGACTGTACAACATACTTGCTTTGCATTTGACTCTGCAGGACAACTGTCATAGTTATTATTTAAAGAGCTTAAAATTGGGACAGCTTGAAGTGCAGCAGGGCAGACTGGACCATGCAAACCCAAGCAGTGACACCCAAACAGCCCCCTGAGGTCACAACAATGCCTCCTCTAAAGCCTTCTTGAGAGGAGAGACAAACACTTGATTTCTTTACTCAAAAAGCACCACAGTCTCTGGGTAGTCAAGAGAGATCAGAGATAAAGCCACTTTAAAATCACAGAGTCACTGAGGTTGGAAAAGACCTCACAGATCTTCAACTCCAGCACCACCGTGTTCATCACTAAACCACGTTCCTCAAGTGCCACATTCACTTGACTTTGAACTCTTCCAGGAGTAGTGGTTCCACCACTTCCCTGGGCAGCCTGTTCCACTGCCTGACCACCCTTTCAGTGCAGAAGTTTTTCCTGACATCTCTTCTGTGAGCCTCCCATAGCACAGCCTGAGGCCATTTCCTCTCCTCCTGTCACCTTCACGCATCCAAGTTCCCGCTTCCACCATTTCCTAAACCAGGCACGAAAAAGGCTGGAAAGCCCACACCATTCTTCTCTCCAGCCACTTGCAGGGTTTGAAGAAATACCCCCCCAGAGAGGGAAAAATCATCTCCACAGAGGCATCTTTCCAGCATCCCAGTGCAGTGCCTCCATCCTTCCCAGGAGAGACACTGCCCTTACCACAGCTGCTCTGCTTTGCTGCCCAGGAGCCAGGATTGCTGAGCAGCACTGACAAATCTGGCCCATATCCTTCACCCTGAGGTGCTTCTCAGACACACAAAGCTGATGGCTGCCAATCTCCCATGTACCCATAAAATCCTGAAACAACCAGGTATTCATTTCAGGGAAAGTGTTGAAGAAGAATAGGGAAAAAAAAAACCCACAGGAAAAAATAGTTTCTGTTTGAGTGTAATAGATGGCCTGGGAAGATGACAACCTTTGTGTATTTGTTGACAGAACAAGCTGATCATGTGACTGGGCCACAAGAGAGGCTAATGAGTTTCTGCAGTTATTACAGAAGGTCTGCTCAGGAGAAGCTGAAGATCAGTGTTATTGCTCAGGCCCAGGAATCCCAATTTAGGAAAGATCTCATTCAGACTGAAAAAGGCACAAAGAACCATATATGTTTAGTTAATCTCACAAAAGAAGATTAAAAATAACTCATTTCAGTTTGCAAATGAAAGTCTAGTGGTACAATTGCAGACTTTGAATAGATCAGGGAGATTACCAGCATCAGACCCTGCCTATTTTTACACTGAGAGCTGGAGTGACCCTTGACTCCACCAACAATGTGCAAGACAAAAAGCAGTATGGGCACAAGAGGAATTTCTACATTTAATTTCCAGCACAAATACATTGCCTAGTTATATATCTAAGTGCTAGATGAGGGCATAGCTGAAAAAGCCTTCCCATAGGAGAGGAAGAAATAAGTACCCCATCTCCCCTACTTGCCAGTTCTCTGAACAGGACTGGGATCCTTCCTTGAGCCAAGACATTGAGTTAAACTTTCAGCCACTTCCCTTCTTGCCTGACCCCACAACACAATTTGAGTGGATACCAACAGCCCCAGCAGCATCTCCAAAGCTGTTCATGTTTTTCAGTCTCCTCATCACTGAATATTTCCACGAAGCAGGTTTTTTAGAAGAGGGATATGGGGAAGCAGGTTTAATATATGAAAAATTAAAAATTTAGGGGCAGGAGAAAACTAATTGAATCTTGTGTTAAATTATACCACTGCAGGGATGCCAGTGCAGTTTTATCATTCATACTTAGTCTAATAAAAACTCTCAGACCTTTAATTTATATCCCCTCCAGAACCATCCTGCATCATGAAAGGGTTTTACCAGAGAGCAGAGGTCAGGCTGAGGAGCACCACAAATTGTAAATACAGCAACTGGCTTGGGAGTTGGGAGCAACACCAGGATGCTCTATTCTAAGGATAAATCAGAGATAAGCACAGCACCTGAGAGCTCACTTGCTTTCATGTCCTGCACAACTGCTTCACTCTCAAAAGTGAGTGTAAAACTATGCAAAACAAGGATGGGGAAGTCTCAGCTGGGCTTGGCCTCCAGCACAGTGTCCCCCACAAGGATAATTCAGAGCTTCTGTGGTTGTTGCTTATCAAGAGGACAGGAGAACAACTTTCCTTTCTCCAAAGCCATGATCCAACCTCAGGATTTAGGCAGCTTCCTCAGACCAGTCCCAGATTATTTGTAAAAAGGCAGGGCTGTGTACCAAGCAGTTGCTGCAGCTGACCCCAGCAGACAGAGCAGATAGTGCTGCTGCTTGCATAGCCTGCAAAACATGCTGTACTTTTGTCCTCAGGCCAATAGGGATCTGTGACAGATATTTTGTGCATCTTCTGGGCTAGAGATTTACTGCACAGTTGCCTGAACTCAATGTGCCAGCTGTTCCACATTGGCCCCTTGCCCCCACACTCATTTGAAGCCTTGTTCTGAGTTGATTGTCCCAAGATGGGAACTCAGCAAGTTCTGGAAGATCTGTGTGGCTCCACCTGCCTGAGATCTGGGTGGATTTTGGGTTCACATCAAGTTGCTCAGTGAAACCTTCCTACTCCATATCAATTTCCCATCAGGTTTCACAGGATCTTGCACTTGAAGAAGCAGTGATCCCTGCCAGCCACACACCCCAGTTAACACTCAAGCTCAGTCTCTGCACCAGTCCCCTCAAAACAGGCAGGGTAAAATTTCAACAGTGCCTTTTAAGACAGTTTCAACTTTAAAAAGTCAACAAGAAAATTAACAGCTAACTAAACTGTTGCATGGTTTTGAGGAATTATTAATTTCCCTTATTGGTACAAGCTATGCATTCATAAGCAGCTCAGAGCCTCACCAGACTCCTGCCAGACTGAATCATTTTAGCTGGAAGATGAGAAACTGCAAAAGTTCAAGGTTGCCACAACAGCAATCAGGCTTTAGTTGAAGAAATGCTATAAACAAGTAAGCAAAAAACCTACCAGCCTCAAGATTCTGGAGATTCAATTCCATCTTACAGAGCTGAAATGCACTGGAGGTGGGGACGGGATCTGTAAAACCTACCAGCCTCAAGATTCTGGAGATTCAATTCTATCTTACAGAGCTGAGATGCACTGGAGGTGGGGATAGGATCTGTGGGAGCTCTGCAGTGGCCTCATCCCAAAATGACACGGGAGCACAGGGCTTTAGTGCCCGTGGGGAGGAAGGCACCAAAGGGTACTCTGGAGACATCAGTAATTTCTTTCCTGCAAAGTTGCCCTTCAGGTACTTCTTACAACTTTTAACCTATCCCAGGATGAAAAAGACCATTGGAGCATCTTTCCCAGGCTGAGAAAAACAGCACAACTACCCTGTCCTCTGCAGGGATATCTCAGACAGCAGCCTGGAGAGCCGCACTAAGTGGGTACATATGGTCAGGGACCACCTTCAAAACACAGCAGCTTTACTTATTCTTGCTCCTGTGCCAGACATATGGCATTTTACCTTCAGTTTAAATGCCATCAGCTTCTATTCCCATATTGTTCCTTTCCAAAACTTGTCCTTTCTCCCCACTTTAATATTTTAAGCTGCAATGGAACTAGATTTTTTCAAAGGAAAAGTTTGTAGCCAAGCAAATATGTCCATGTCATAAGATGAATGACTATGCAGCTAAAGCAGTGATGTTTTCAGGATTAATCTTGCCTAAATATTTCATTTCTTCATTTTGAATTATGAACATCTCTTTCATAAGTACTGACAGAGTTTATAGATCATTCCCAAAAGGAAAGTTTGATTAAAAAACTAGAAAACCACTTGAGGAAGAGGACTTCAGTAGGTAGCAAAAACTGTCCTTCAGATAAGACTGAAGAGCCTATAAGATCATAGGTCACTTATTTTTGATAGAGTTTTTATTTTGGCAAAAAAAAAGACTATCATAAGTCTTATGCTACTTAGCCTTTGTTGGATTAATATAAGGAAACATTTGCTTGAGTCTAAAATCATTAGGCATTGTCAGAGAGTATCTGGGACTCAGCACTCTGCAAGATTTTGGCACCACATGCACCTCCTTGTACTGTGGGATTCATTGAGAGCTGTCAATACATATTTCCTTCAGGAAATCAGGAAGCCTAAGAAACCCCCGTGGCAGATAAGATGCAAGACTGATGAGCTGCAATCAGAATAAATTAGCACCTGCAAAGGATAAATCCAATGCACAAGAAAATCTCTATTATGACTACCAGAAAAAAATCCAGGTGCAACATGAACTTGAGGAAGTCACAAGGTTGTTATTTACAGCCAGACCTCTTCAGCAACTGGAGTTTTGCATAAAAGAAAAAACAAACCAAACCAAAACCAAAGCTGCTAAGATCTTAGACACCCTGAAGATGGGTGTACACCCATCAGGGCACCATCCTTCCCAGCTCACGTTAGTTAACATGCCAGAACTCCTGGAAATGCTCAGCCCCCAGCTGGGAGGTGGTGGAGGGCTGGCTGGGCAAGGAGAAGTGTTGGATCTGCCAGAGGAACAGTTCTGCAGGAGGTCACTTGCATGCTCCGTAGGAACAAGAGTCCAATTTCCCCCATGCATTGCTGTGTAGCCAGGACAGAGACCTAGAGTGGGCACGGGAAGTTTTAACAAACCAAGCAGATGAGAGAAAGAAATTGGTGTCAAGGACAAGCACAGCCCAGCGTCACCAGGCATCCCAGCAGGTCACAAGCCATCTAAGTTATGAAGTTCATTTAGAGCTCCTTGTTCTCTACACCTGCAAAATCCAGATACTGGCCGCGTCCAATGGCGTCTCTTACCTAGGAGATAAGTACCATTAATTACCTGCAGGCCCGAGGATATCTCCTGTCACTGCTAACCCACTCAAGTGCTTCGATAAATGCCGAGTTTCCTCTTGCAGGGGGAGGGATCTTATCTGCAAAGTGTTAATGGTCTAAAGCCACTTTCAAAGTGGCACCTACCAGCTGGTAAGTTTATCCTATATCTCAGCACTTCACAAACAGCAGCTCCAAACACTTTTCCCTGACCAATTTATCAAGATTTAGATCGGATTTGGGTTCTGTGCTCCAGTTTGACTCACCCAATATTTCAGCATTCTGTAATCAAACCCCAAGAGGCCCATGACTCTTGGGCATGACATCTTCTGCTTTTCAAGATATTCCTGTGCTCAGCAATTTATTTGGGAACACATATGTGCTTTTGTTAGTAGGAGAACGTCATCCATGGCTTTTTTAATCTCAGGATGCACTGATGTATTGTGACACTTTGTGCTTTTCAGTGCCCTGCATTTCCATCCATTTCCTTCCCTCAAGTGGGGCAGGCTTTCCAATGGATCGCCACCATTTAGTAATTACAAATATAAATGTCACTGCTGTCAAATAATATAACACACCTCACGCATCAGGACACAAGCTGTTTAAAATCGAGCTATTATAGCAGAGCCACCGCTGTGTGAACACGCCTTGATTAAACTCATAGACATTAATCATTTTAAATAAAAAAACGAATTTTGTCAAGGCAGCAATGAACTTTCCAGAAGATATAGGAGTGAAGTGATGTTTCCAGAAGGCAGTGTTCCTCCAAGCATTCCTTTAACACTGGAGCACAGTTGGAGTACATAATGCATAGCTGCAAAAAGCAATTTTTAAGCACGAGTTCCATGGAGAAGTTCAGGACCACAAAACGCCTGAAAGCTGCAGCCCTCAGCCTATGGCAAGTGCTCACCTGAGCACCAGCAGAGCTATCACAATCAGGAGTGCTGAGTGTTGTCTGCACAGGCACAGCCCCAGCGAGCCAAGACCAGGGTTCAGGGTAATTGGTTTTGCCACACTGTCAATCTCACCCCCAGGAAGAGGTTTCTCTGCCAGCCTGCTCAGTGCCAAGACAGCTTCTATTTTCCAGACTGTCAGTCTCAAATCCTATCAGATTTCAGGCTGCAGAAGATAGATTATCTGGGCAGCATTATGACAGATGCACTGCTGAAGATGTCCACTTACTCAGAGAGAAAAGGGAAAATGTCTCCCCCTGGTCCTTTTCTGTCTGTGCCAGACCCATCTGCCATCCACTGCTGGGTTCATCTTTGTCACACCTGGGAATGACAACTCCACCAAAGGGTCTGCACAGGCATTCATTAGGAGGAAGCGTAGTTTGATGGAAAGATTTAGTTTCTTTATCTTCCCAGAGAAGGGATATCCTGGGAAAACAATCTATGATTACTCCCCTATATATTAAAGGGGTTATTCTGCATAGGGATCAAATTGCAGTTGCAGAGTGGAACAGCCACTTGGCACAATGACAGATTGCTGTATCAGTCATACCTGCAAACCTTATTTACAGAAGCACCACAAAAATATTTGAGCTGGCAGCTGTTCCACTGCGAGAGCAAATATAGCTTAAAAGGCTTTCTATTTTGCAGAATTTCCAACCCTTATTAAAAAAAAAAAGCACATACAAAACACATCCCTCCTCACTGTCATCCAGCTCCTGCCCACCCTTTTTGATGAAGGTTCTCCTAAGTATGAAGCATTTGCTAAAATGCAGACAATGATGTTGCTGTCACTATTCAGTCTACTTATGAGTCCAGCTTTGAGATCAAGAGCAGATGAAAGAGGAGAAAAATCTCATTTGGAGTCAGATGATGCTCAGCCCCTGCTTGCTGCATGTCCAGCCAAGTTCTTTCACTCCATCACTCAGTCACCTTGCACTTACTGGTTTCCCAGGTGTGACTGAGCCTTGCTCAGTTTGGGGTGACACTGGTGCCAGCTACAGGGACAGCAGACGACCCCCAGGGCCACATCAGAACTGCAGCAGCAAACCAGCACAACCAATACACAGCCCTGCTGATCCCTCCCCTACCCTCAGCCCTGTGCTGTTCCCTCCATCACCCAGCTACAGCTGTACATGCAGCTGGCACAGCAAAAGCAGACTGAGGAACTGATCTGGGCTAAAAAAAGAGGCAACTCTTTGCAAATGAACTCTTAAATTTAGCTTCAGAATTTGCAGCACAACTCTCCTTGATTGGGTGTGAGATGCCTCCTGGCATGGATCACCAACCCTGGCACACTCAGCTCTTCCCTGGAAATTTCTCTGTGCTGCCCTGGGACACACCAGCATCGTGCACAGCCTGTGGTGCCCAGCTCCACCCTGCTCCTCCCTGGGCAGGACCCACCAGACAGACAAGGAGCATTGCAAGGCCACTCACCCGACTTGAGGTACCAGGCAGCATTATCACAAGTCCTTAGGGACCAGTAAGGCCCCTAGATTTTGAGGTTTGCTATTTCTTACAAGCTGAAACATGCTTGCATGCGTTCCAGCTCTCTGTTGCCAGAAAGAACCAGACAGGTAAAATGCAAAAAAGGTAAAATTTGTTATAAATACAAAAGCCACAGCCCTTGCCCTTCTATCCCTCAACCTGAGTCAAGCACATTAACCAGCTCTGCCTCCTCTCCCTGATATAAATGTGTAACAGAAGAGAAATTGTGCCAGGATCCAGAACATATTTGCCACTTACTAGGGTCAGGACTGCACTTTACACCAGAACAATCTCCCCTGGACACTCACTTTAAACTCAGGTCAACATTTGACTCCTCCAGCACCAAGTGAAGCAGCTCTACTGAAAGCTGCTTGAACTTCCCCCTCTACCTAAACTTGCTCCCTGAGGGACCAGAGAAGCTCACCATATACAAGGGGGTTTGCTTTCTCACTTGCTCTGCCTGAATACAAGCCCTCTGCTGCTCCTCAGCACCCCTCAACAAGCAATCAAGCCTCAAACAAAAGCAGTTTTTCCAAGCCCAAGGAAAACCAGAGCAGACACCACCTCAACTTACCATCCAGGCCCCCAAGCAGCTCCATTTCCCACAGCCCTGCTCTTCCTTTGCAAAGGTACTCCATCCATCCCTTCCTCCCACCCCAAGCTAGAGTCTTTTATACTCATGGCCCTTAATGATTTTTCAGGTGGTCTGGATTCAATGCACAAAAAACCCTCATTTTCCCCACCTGAAAGCTTTTACCCCACTCTCCTGGATTGCCCTGGGAGGAAATGTGTGAGTTTTGTGACAAAACATTTGCATTCCTTCACAGGGGCAGAAGAGAGGTCAACCTAGAGGAAAGGGATGGCATAAATGGAAAAGTCCAGTGTTTTGGGCATTTTTTTTTCTCTTTATAGATAAAGAAAACCTTTTCTATGCAGAAGAAGTGTAAAAGTGTTAGGGGTCAAATCAGCAGCAAAGAACACATTTTGCACTTAAAAAAATACATTTGTACAGATATAAAGAAAGCATCAGAGTCTTGCTCTGCTCTTCAGCAGTGGAAAACTACCTCTGGACTCCCCTTTGCCTCATAAATCACTGGCACAATTGTCCTCCCTCACTGCAGCCAGGCTTGGGGTGGCAGGAAGGGCAGGGCTTGGTGTTGTCACCCAGTGCAGTGGCCAGCAGGGCAGGTTTGTAGCCAAAACCTGTGGGAATGAGGCCTCAGACTATGGTGTGCTGTCTTGCCCTTCACTTTTCAGCCCTGTTTTCAGTATGCAGGATTAAATTCTTTGCATTAGCTTCAGAAGCAAGAACAGGTCCCCATCATTACACACCTGAGAGCACTTGCTGCTGGGTGCAATGTGACATCCCCTACTCTTATCCACACATCATGAATGAAATTCAGAGTAACAGCTGTGCTGTACAGACAAAGGGAACCTTCTCGTGGACCACTGCAGACACGATTCTCTGCAAAACATGTTTTTTCTTTGCACATGCAGAAGATGAGCTCACTCAGACCACACAGGTGCTGAAGCCTCAAAACCCCGGTGCATGGCCAGCTCGGGGCAGCGGGGTGGGATGTGATGTACACCTGGATTGTCCCTCCCATGGCAATCCAGGGAGCACAGCATCCTACTCAGCTCCATGAGCCCTTGTCCAAGAGCAGGAGGAGGGAGCAGTGTGGGGCTGGGAGGGCTTCAGGAGGTACCACAGCAGTTTTGCTGAAGTCACGGCCGCACACGGCGCGTTAGCGATGGCACAGCCACAGACCTGAGCTCCGACCTCCACAAACACCAGCCTTCTGATCAGACTCTGAAACCCTTTAAAAGCCCCCTTCATACACCTCAATTATTTTAACCGCTTAACCATCACGTTCCAGTATTGATTTGAACACAGACGAATTATTTAAGTCAATTGCCTATTAAAATTCATTTTTGGTGAAAGGTCAAAGCTGCAAATTGAAACCAGATGCAGTACATTATGTCTATCAGTACTGTGATCTGCACACAGGTTCATTATAATGTTTCTGCAGAAGTAATTTCTCTTGTCAAATTTTGCTCTGTATGCCACTGTGGCTATTACAAGCTCTATTAATTAAGAGGCCTCTTTTATTAACAGAAAGTTTTAAATTCTACAGTCTCAAATAAAGATACGTAAAAAAGCATTAGGGCTTACCCACCTGATAGCATGCTCCTCCCGAAGTTCAGAGAGAAAGGAAAATGAGTTAATTTTGTAGTATTTTATTCAGTTCCAGGAGATCTGAGGAACTTTTAGACTCCCTGCAGTGACTAACAGTGACAAGTAGCACCCTCCCCCGAAGCCACAGAAACATCCCCGCATCCAGGACTGTGTTGCTTGTAAAGTGCAGTGACTTCTGGGCAGCTTTTGATCCACTTCAAGTCCATCAAGAGAAAAAGGCCACAAGAATGGCCTTTCTGTGTCACCTTGAAGCCTCCATGAACTCCTGATGAAAGGCAGCAGAAGCACAGCAAACCTCAAAGCAGTCTCTAAGTGTTTACACTGCTCTCTTCCTCAGCAGCCAGAGCTGGGAAATCCCACCCTGACTTGATTTGGGTTGCATCTGGTTTTAAGTTCCTAGAAAAATAAAGGCCAATTACTCATGGCCTGCTCTGCCACTGCTTGCATGAATCTTTCCTCAACACAAGCACTGCCCGTTGTGTCTTTCTTTATGTAGACATGGCTTATGCAGCAAAGGGGGCATTGGACCACAGAGGGGAACATGGCATTTTCTCCCAGTCACAGAAGTGTTTTGTGTTCTTTGAGACTGACCCTGTAACTACTGTCTCAAGAGAAAAATTAGTTTTCTTCCAAAGTAAAAATCATTTGAAAGGAAGGCTGCTGTTCCAGTGGGAAAATGATGGTGTTCCTCTTGAGAAAACTGAAAGCAAACCAAAATGGAAATTTTCATTTCATTTTAAAGTGCCAGCTTGAAATAGGACATTTGCATTTCTGCCCTCCAATAGCAGGCATGTTGTTCCTATTAAGATGTTTATAAAAAGGTTGTATTTTGGTAGAAGGAGGCGGTGTTTGATACTTCTGATAGGGAAAGCTGATCTCTGACCATCTCTGAACATCTGAAAGTGATTTGAGCTCTTTGCAGCCTACAGTGACATTTCAGAGTGTTGAAAGTTGCACAGATCAAGTCAACAAATTTCAGGCATCTTGTGAGTAATTCAGCTCATAGAATCTCTCCCAGCCCAGGGAATCACTTCACTTGCACATTGCACCAACACAGACCAAGGCTGTACTTTAATTACAGCATCTTCCACAGTTCTTCCAAGAGTTCCTAATAACTCTTTAAGACAATTGCCAGGGAAAAGTGGAACAGAAGAACCAAGAGAAGAGGAACTGCTCTCAGTGCCAAGCATATTCAGCAGTTCAGCAGACACACACAGACACATTTTTTCTTTGCCAAAAGTTAAACCTTTTCTTCTTAAAGTTTTCTTGTGAAAATATTTATTTTCAGTGGAGCTCTGTAAAATCTGTCCAATTTCCTTATACTCTATTTGCTGGAACAAGGAACCTGCAAGTCCCCAGCGGGTCACCCTAGAAGTTGATGCCTTAGGATTTTAGCTTTTATATTTTCCAAATCCTGTACTGCTTTGGGATATAACTCTAAAGTCCATATAGAGTGTTAGTTAACTGTCTTCACATTTTGGTCAGACAAAACAATCCCTCTAGGCCTGATCCTGATCAAAATGAGTGGGAGCTTGTGGGTGTCCCAGGGTGGGGGCATGGGTGGGTGCAGGGGCTGCATCCAGAGCAGATGTCTCTCTACAGCACAGCAGATGGGAAATGAGAAGGTGTCTCCTCCCCTGAAACTGGGATCATTGTGTGAGCAACCAGAGAAAAGGGGCTGAAGATGGGAAAAGCATCAAAAGCAAGAGTCCTGTTTGAAGAGATGCAGTGGTGGTCCTGCTTCTGGCTGGGTTGTGCTTAACTCTTCTCTCTCTAAAGTTATTTGAAAACGACTCTGTGGACACAGCCTCTGGGAAGGGCCAGTTTAAGGGATCAAGCTGCTGTCTCAGAGCCCATCTCATTCTCAGCTCAGCTGCAGAGGTGGCTGGTCTGCAGGCAGGGCAGGGCCTCTCTTGCAGTGGGATTTGTGACACAGGCACAATCCTGCTGGGAAGGGAGTGGCATGGCCAGGCCAGCAGCCCTGGCAGATGGTGAGGATCTTCCATCTCAGCAGAAGCTGCAGGGCTCTCTCAGGAGGAGGGGAGGCTAAACACCTGCTCTTCCAGACACACATGGCTCTGTGTAAGCAAAGGGATGATCCACAGGCAGGACATGCTCTGCCCAGGGTGCTTCCCCGCAGCTGTGGCTGCTGAGCCCATGGCAAGAGCTCTGCAGGGCTTTTGGAGGTCCCCACTGGGATTTGAAACTGCTCCATTTGGTCAGAAGGGCTAAAGGCAAGGGCTTTAGTCATGGCAAGGGATAGTGCTGTAGGGCCATGTAATCCAGGGGTTAAATAACAAATTCCAGTATCATCTCTCCACCTCTCTTCCTCACTTTCTTGGAAAAAGGATGAGATAAGAACCCAGCCCTGGGCAGGACTTCACAGTCTGTGGCAGGCAGGTATGGGCTCTCTGAATGTGAGTCTCAGAGGGGAGGCATCTCAGAGCAGCTTCCAAATGACCAACATCGAGGGCTTCTCACCATTTGGCTGAGCTCATCCCTGTGCCAGTGTGAGCCAGTCCCAGGGTAGGGTGCACAGCTGATGCAGAACTGATGCTACACTTGATCTCAGCTGAAAGGCCATTACGGAGAAATCAGAAGAGACTGGCTAAAAGCAATTTATGGGGTTACAAAATGATGTATTACATGCACCATGGCTCCAGGTTTGCAGTAATTTAGGCTAGTATTGATTGAGGAGAGACTGGGGCATATTCCACCACCTTTTTAATTTCAGTCTGATTTGGCCACTACTTGCAGGTCAGCAGGCAATTTGATGAGACAAAAACAAACGAAGCATTAGAGCAGCCTAAATCACATGCTTTTAGAAGTACCTTGTAAATAACTTTTAAGGCTGAACAAGGAGAACGAAATGAAAAAATTGGCTATTAAGGAAATCGAGACTGAAGTTTCAGGCTCAGAAAAAAATGGTTTCATGGCACAGCTAAGAAAGAATATCACTCACACCTACCATCATTGCCTGCCTGCATTTTCCCAAACAAATATGCTGTCTTTTTTCTCATATTACGGTGCTAATTCTGATTCAATGTGTACTGATTAGATATGAAAATAAAGCCAAAGTTCATACAGTTTCTTACAAAGGCCTCTAATGATATTATTTAATGGATTGATATTTCATGAATGGGATGGATTCCAGATTATTCAAACCAGGTAATGGTGGAGTATTGTCTCTGCACTCCAAGGAAAGGGACAGGCTGTAAACCTGAGTGTAAAACTCCTGAAAGGGTAAACCTGAGATGATTTTCATCCTGGAAGCAGTGATTACAGTATTAGTACATGGATGGGCACCCATCAGTACTTGAGGTGGGGAAATTGCCCAGTGACTTCCATCAGGGATGAAAACTTGTCACATACTATGTGACATTGAGGAGAAAACAGGCAGAGGAAGTGGGAGGGAAAGGTTATTCAATTCTTCATTATTTCTTTTTGATTTTAGGGTTGAAGTGGTCCCCTCCTCACAAAATTACATTAAAGCGCACGAAATCCCAAATCCTTTTCCCTTCCCCTCCTAGGAATGTGCCCTGTAACTTATCAGGCACACGCACAGTCTCACAGGGTGAGAGGGTGGTGGAGGCACATGGTAGAGGGGGAATTGTTCCAAAGCACAGAATGTATCCAACTGCAAACTGCCGGAATTGAGCCCCGAGCTCAGCTCTGCTGCATTTGCATATTGATGTTGTGTAGGACATGGACAAAGGTCTAAGCAAAGCAGATCGATTATGTCACTTACACCAGCCATCAGGTGTGGATATAAATGGATTTTCTAAGTTTGCTGTGACTATCAAATCTTGAACTCTGATGTGCACAGGTAAAGAGAGACACAGGAATCTCTGATTGGAGTAATTAGCACTTTCCTGCAGACGGCTTCTCTGATCTCTAATTGCATGTTCATTTCAGTCTTTTAATAGCACACTTGTGAGGCGCTTTTCTACTTGCTGCAGGTAAAGGGAGACATGACCTTGTACTCCATCACACCTGCTGATGGAGCAGATGTGATGTCCAGACTTGCAGAAGCTTGGGAGGGAGCTGGAAAAATCTCTGAATTTAATTCAAACCAAGCAACTTCTGAGGACCCAGTTCTTTATTTCTGGCTAGCAGGTAGTTTGTTCAAATGGCATCCCAGGCAAGATGAAGTCCCACTTGATGGTTTGTCTCATAATAAAATCAAGTTGAGTGGTGTGAGGGAGGATAACATCTCCTTCCATGGGCCTGTAGGAAATGGTAATCTGCTCCCAAATATATAAACGTGTTGGGAAGGCCAGTCAGGCTCTATGGACTCTCACAGACATCACAGAAAGTGCAGGGCTCAACTGCCAGTGAACTTCATTCCACCCTTCTAATAATTCATTCACAACCAAATGAAACCACCTGAGCATCTTCTTCCTTTGTCTCAACTCCAGAAGTGAAACACTTCAGAAGTTATTGGCAGTTTTAATTAAAACTAGCTTTGAGACACAGAGCAACCTATAATGGTTATGGCTCATTCTAGATAATACTGTAATAACCCTCTCTCATATTAAATATAGTAGCAATATTGTTCACCAGAGATGAGGACATTAGCACAAATAATCAGCCTCACTGTTGTGGGGAGGACACTGAAGCCAAGAGGGGGTCTAAAATGATTGCATAAAATGCATTTGCTCCTGAAAAAGAGACACCCTGCAGCTCCCTGCCCTCATCAGCATCCTTCCCAGAAGGCCCCTGAATTTCCAGTAGATTTAGTTCACACCCCCTATACTATCTCAGCAACGTGCTGCCAGTGGGAGGACATTTCCAGGCTCCTGCCCCTGCCTGGGCACTGGCTGCATTGTCTCTGCCAGACAGTCTCATTCACATGAGCCACTTGTCACCAGCACAGAGCTGTAGCAGGGAGGGCTGTGGGCTCAGTGACTGCAGATGTGTTCACAATTTCAGCCCCATTCACCTTTTCTGATCCCAGGCCCTGGGCTCTGCCCAAGGGGTTGCCGCAAACACCGGGCTCAGCTCAGAGAACTCGATGTTTGAGCAGGCTGACAAACAGAATCACTGCTTTGCTGCATTTCAGAGCTGGGGTGGCCGTGGCACTGCAGCAAAGGGACTTTGGGTGGAAGGCCATGAGGCTCTGCCTCGGGCTGGGCTTGCAGAGAGCAGGGAAGATTATCACACCTTTGCTCTGAATGGCTCTGCAAATGCAGCCCTGGTGCAGTGCCTGAGAGATGTATGGAGGCACCTGCCTTCTGCTCACCTACAAATCCTCAGCATGGCTGCAATTAACTGAAGTTCCCTCCTGTTGATCTACATAGAACATAATTTTTTCCATGGTGTAAATCCACTGAAGTCAGCACATTCAAGGAAGGCACACAAGGAGTGGATTTGACCCAGGGCAGTTCATGCCACAGACTCAGGTGTCCATTGAAACTGCCCAATGGCCCTTGCAGCTTCAGCCCAGTGCCAGTTTAAGGGGCAGTGGAAAATTTAATTGTTTCTTCACATCCATGACAGACAAATCTTCTTGCATTTTTTAGAGAGATATCTTACGTTCATCTAAAAATCTCAAGACATTCTGATTTGATTTGAAGGAGGCCTCTGGGGAACAGTGAAAACAGTCCATTTGGGGAAACTCTAGTTGAGTATGTGAGGTAAAGGCATCCAAAATCATTAATTTCTTTTGCAAACCATGTCTCTTCTTTCCTACAGTACTGAGGATGTGCATGAAAACACTGAAACAAGTTTTGCTCAAAAGACCATTTCAGTGAAAAGGATTGTCATTTTTTAAACTAATGAAACAAAATGCAGCAGTAGTTCTCCTTTGAGAAAAATAATAAAAAAAAAACCTTCTTCCTTACAGTTCTTGTTTCTTTTTCACCCTGTGTGTGTAATTAGATAATAAAGACAAGTGACAAAACACTGGAGTTGGATTCAAAATTTGAAACCCACAGGGTTCTTTACAAACTTCTTGGGGAAATGTTTAGCTTTCTGATAGATGATACAAACCTTACTTATAGAACCATAAGCTCATGCTAACTTAAAATCCCTTACATATGAAATGCACTTCAGTGGCCATTCTGCTCAGGAACAGTTCATCCTTGGGAAAACATTATTGCTGGAATGCTACGTGAGTCCACAGCTTAGAGCTGGAGGATGCATTTAAATTCTCTAAAGAGGCTTTAGGAATTCATAACAGCACTTGATCTACCTTTGGGGGAGGGAATATGGGGGGTTTTGTGCTGCAACAGCTGAAAGCATTAATTGGCTGATCTTTTCACCAACAATTCACTGTATTTCATTACGTGCCTTTTATGTGCCTGTTGTGTTGCCCCAGTGCCTTGCTAAATATTTCCTAGCTGCAGCATGGCATCTTTGAAAGAGGGAGAGGGGCTCCAGCCATCACTCTGTTCCCAGAGAATGAAAGAAAAGTCAAAATTAAACGGGAAAACAACTGTCACCACTATGATAATCAAATTGCAGGCTGCATTAGTATTTTTCCTCCAGAAGCTCTGGTATGAGGCAATAAGATGCATGTCTTTCCACAAAATAATTATGCTGTAATGAGACTGCCTTAATGCATTCAGAAAGAAAAACTGCTGTTAAGGCTGACTAAATGGAAGTACTAAAGCAGAACAGGTAGCCTAAATGGCAGCTAGGCTTTATAGTTTCTTCCCCAGTCTGGAAGATTAGGATTAGTGTGATCATAGCGAGATTCAAGTGTAAAATCCAGATCTGGATTTCAGGTTTTGCCTCAAGAGATGGAGAATATACAGAGGAAGGCTTCTGATTCAGATTCATATTGTAAAGGAAATGTGTTAGTCTCTATCTGTTCATTCTGGTTCCAACAAGTAAATAACTTCAGCCTCTCTGATCCCTGAGGAATGATGATTTACAACTGGTAATGTGCACTGCAGAAAAATACAACTTGTTCCTGAAAACCACTGATTAAAGTGATCATAGCAAAGCCAAATAACTCACAGCTTTCTCCTTTTATCACTCATACCTGCCTTACCCCTTGTTACTCCACCCAGCAGCACTGACTCTGATTTAATCTGCTGGAAGGGGGCTTGTCTGCAATGCTGATCAACACAATTCAGCCTTTGCAAACATTGACCAGTGCCAAGAGACTTTCTGGCAATGCTTTTAGCAGAAATAATCTTAAGAAAATGAATTGCTAAAATATGAACTTCCACAGAGACAGGACCAGGAGAAAAAAATGACAAAACCATAATAGGCACTGCCTGCTCACTGAGAACCATGAAGGATACAAGTTATTGAACCAGGAGGGAAGTACAACCTGGCAAATACAATCTGTTTAGTCCTGTCTCATCCACCATCACTGCCCCAGTCTCTGCCAGGACTCTGTCACAGAGGAGATCCATAAAGAGCAAAAGCTACTAGTGATGGAACTGAACATTCCATTCCCATTTGGACAATTGCAAATATTTTTCCTGGTTTGTAGCCCTGCTCCTGCTGCCTCTCTGCACTCTCCCAGCAATAGTGTGAAATGCTTTTCTCATTTCCTTCTGTATGTTAGAGCCTTCAAAGAGAGAAAAGACCCAAATGCAGAATGTGTGGGAAACACTTCAGGAACACAGTCCATTTCATTTCTAGAGACTGAGAATCACTGGGAATCTGGGCTAGAAAGAATTCAAGAGTGTCCTCTCTCCTAATGAATCTCCCTGGCCAGAAGAATCCCTCCACTGATGGATGCTGCATGACTCCCCAGAAATCTACACTTATGCTGCCTCCACAGCCAGTGCAAATGTCCCCTCACCTCTAACCTGACCCCACTGCTAAGGTCCTCCATGGACACTGGAGCCTGTTTAGTCCCCCCCTGTATCTGCTTTACACACACACACACATGGCTTCTAAGTCCCTCCACAAATTCCACACCTTTTCCTGGTGGGCTCTTCCATCTCCCAGAGACCCAGCAAGCTGGAGGATGGAGTGTGAGCTATTCAGATCAGAAACAGGGTGCAAATTTAAACAGCACAGGTAGTTTAACAACTGTGACAACTGACCACAGGCTGTGCTGGCGTCAGCAATGGGCAGTTTAAAATTAGGATGCCGGATGTTTTTAAATGATGGCTGTGTTTCAAAAAGGAATTAATTCAGAAGCATCCTTCATTTAGTGTTTACCCTGTATTACTGTGCTATATTATCCTATAATTGGTTGTTAGGTCAGGATTGCAACCTAGCAGGTTCCTCTTCCTTGCCTAATTAGTGTATATTCCTCATTGCTCAGTGCAGGACTTGTTGTTTTCCCCCTACACATCTCCTTTTCCTATGAACACCCTCTCAACAATACAAATTTATTCCCTCTCCCTCTGACAGTCCAGCCCTTCACGTGCAGAAGAGCTGCTGTTTGCCCAAGCAGGCTGACCTGAAGCTTCTAACAAAACAAGCTGTTTAGTCTGACAAGCTCGAGGCAGTGGAAGTGTTTCAAACTTGGCAGCACAGCCAATTCACTACTTAGACACTGTACATTTCCCTCCTGTCTGATCTGCAGCCCTGCAGTGACATGAGTCATTCTCCTTCCCCTTCTCTTTAAACCATGGACTTCCCTGGGGCCGAGCCAGCACATGGCCCTGCACAGAGGTGTGCCACGTGAAGACCTGGCTCCTGCAAGGCCAAGTCCTCCCCTACGGCACAGCCAGTCTGCTCCTGCACACCCCAGGCCCAGCACTTGGCTTGTGTAGGGTGTGAGTTCCTCAGAGCACAAGCACTGTCTGTCTTGAGCTGCATGGAGTGCCTGTAAATCCACGGGCCAAGAGCCAAAACACAGCATCACCCTTGTCATTGTGCAAATCTCTTATCTCTCAAGCACCCTCAGCTAAGCTCAGCCAACCTCATCCTGTATCTTGGCCTTGAAAAAGTGGCTCATTTCTCATCCCAGCCAATTGTCCTGCTCTTGCAAAATCTGGCATCAAGGCCAGCAGAACATGGCTCCCCAAGCGAGACCACACGTGAATATTGTACAAGGTCCTGGACAGATCAGCACAAGAGGCACTGTACACCATCAAACTGGAATAGAAACAGGGACAAACTGGAAGGGTTTGAAGAAGCCCCAGATGAAACCAGACTGAGATGCCTGGCACAATGCATTAGGAAAGATTAAAAGAGTTGATCTGCATGGCTGGGCTGAACAGCACAATCCAACAGTGACAAGCTGGACTCGGAGGATGATGAGAAACTTCACCCTGGTACAGGGAACTGGCATTAGAGGTAATGAGGCAACACTAGTTTGGACAATGAGAGCTATTTCAGAAATTAGCAGTACATAGTCTACCTATATCTAGACACAAATTAGAATAGCAGGGGAGGCAGCTTGACCTTCCCTTGCTACTTCCAGAGCAAACGAAGCAATTGCTGGGACTGTCCTGCCCCAGGCACCACTGCATGCCCCACAGTGTCTTGCAGGGACTTTATTTCCCCCAGGTAGGACACAGAGGTCTTTGCATCTTCCTCCTCAGAATGGCTTCAGGTTTATGTGGTGAGACAGTGCAGGATATGTGGATTGTTGCATTAAAATTGGGAACACAGGCAACAAGGAGTGCAGATCCCAGAGCACATAGCACTTAGCTCTTCCGAGGACCACACTCCTTCCAGCAGACACAGACGTGGCTTACCCAAACAGCCCAAACTTTTGCTGGCCCCAGGAGCAGAGGAATCAGGTCAGATCAGCCTCTGATTTCCTCTGCCTTCACAGCACAAGAAAGTATGCAAAGAAGTAAGATGACATTTGGCTTCTTGCAGAGAACAGCAGATAATTTAGCGAGATTAAACGACAGCCTCATCTCCCTTCTCGTGCAGAAAAACCATCTCCGCCCGGCTGGGCAGGGACCTGTCTCTGCTGGAACGATGCTGCTCGAGCGCCTCTCTGTGGATCTGAGCTCCTCTTCCTCCCTTACAGCCTTCTCTAGCCATCAACTGATCCTTAAACTGTCTTTTACTTTTTTAAAACACAGAGCCAAATTGCTCCTATTATACCATGAGCACCTCTGAGTTCACTGAACTTGGCAGTGAGCAAGGAGCTGACCCAGCCAGAATTCACAATTTCATCTTTTGATGGTGAGATATATATGTATATATGATACTACTCAAGACCTTTCTATAGTTTCCAGCAGCAGAACAGCTGAAATAGGAACAGACCTACAGCTGTCTAGGGCTCACAGAGTGACCAGGAATGAAAGCGTGGCTGCCAAGGGCATTGTCTTTGAACAAGCAGTCAGGTGCCTGTGCTTGTCTCCAGAACATGCTGTGGAGCTCAGCACAGAGCTCCATCACTAATACACATGTCAACACACTGATCATGCCAATTTTTCTGTATTCCTCGAAGAAGCAGGAAACAAATGGTCCCCTGCTGAAATCATGAGTTAAAACAAAGGCTCTTCATCAGCCTCCTGCAGCTGCTTGTTGTTTTCCTTTCTCTGTGGAGCCTGCCAGCTTCTGGTTATCCTGGCCAAGCACATGATTAGAATCTTAGAGCAAATTCTAACTGCAAACAAACAAGTACATCTTGAGAGGAATACACACAGACTGGTGAATACACAGTATATCTAACTGTTCAGCAGACCCTGTCCTGCCTCTTTTGATGCCAGGCAAGCCCTGCTCCTCTTCTGGATGAAAAGCAGATGGGGTAGGATTAATGGCACAGATCCCCAGGCCCTTTATATTTGCACAAATAGCAAGAACTAGACCCAGTGCTGTTCAAGGGGCCACATATTTGTTGTGCTGGCTTTCTGCAGCATGGGAAGCAATGTAGGAATAGGAATTCCTGCCCTGAGAAATCCCTTTTGCCTGGCTATGGCAGAAGGTCTATTGTTTCTGAAAGTACCATAGAAACAAAATAATTAAGCTCTATGGCCACCACAGCAAGAACAGAAGGAAGGATCAAGGATTGCTCCTTGTTCACTTCAGTGCTGACCCAGGTGTCTCAGTTCAAACAGGCACTGAGGGTGGTTTGGGCTCACCCGCCTGGCTCACACTGAGGCAGATGGCAAGAGCTCACACAGCCCCGTCCCAATATCCGTAACAATCAGATGAGCTGTGAAGCTGTAATCTGTGGCAGATGGAAAATGACAGCACAAAAGCTTTTACTACAGGCCTCAGAGCTTTCACAAAGGTAGCAAATAGGAAGGTTCAATTCAAATAGCTTGTCCTTCTCCAGAGCAAAGCCAGGCATCTGAGACTGAAACAAATTGAATGCTTCTCTCTTTTCCTACCTCCCCAACAGATTGGCTGACTTCATTTCCAGAGGATGAGCTGAAACCTCTCATCAAAACTCAGCCCAAAACAAGCCAACTTGCTATGAAAAACTGAAATGGGACCTTGGCCTGGGAACGTCTACACAGCACAGTCTGTGCTGAATCCCTGGCACTCTGCATTGGTGCTCTCCTGAACCTTTGTGGGAGGCACTGGAGGGAGACCGGGGCGGGGGGGCGGGAAATGTTCCCTGTGCACACAGATTGGAGTTGTTCCTGGGAGATTTGTCAGATTCTTTGTGGGTTAGGCAGTCATCACAGAAGCCTGATCAGTTGTAAAAAGACTGAAGTTTTCTCACGGGCCTTCCAGGCTGCAATTCCTAAGCAGTGTTATCCCAAAACTGCTTGCTTTGAAGTCAAGAGAGACAATTGCAGAACATCCTATGTCAGGCCTGTCACACTCTGCAGTGTCACTGCTGCTTAGCACTGCTATGCTTTGAGAGAAGACACCTCCACAGCCATTTCGCTGCCTCCTTTGAAAGGACAAGGTTTCTGGTTAAGCACAAGGATGCTGATGGCTGCCCATCTGGGTAGGAACAGAAAATGAGACCCACTGGTGAGCACCAGCAACACAAGGACAGAAAATCAGAGTCTGACGAAATGCCAATTCTATGAAGAGCAAGAGACTTTTAATGGAGGAAAGGCTTTATTAGGGTCCACCCTATTTTTGTAACATACCAGATTGCTCTGATGATCCAGGTCTCTGGGAGAGAGATGATTGCAATAGAGTGTCTATCAAAATGTCATTGCTGGATCATGAGCCTGGCCCTCAGGATGCAAGGCTGGCTACTGCTTCTTCTCTCCCTTCACTTTCTCTCTCTCTTTGTCCATGGCAGCTGCCTGTGCCTGCAGACAATCCCAGTATTCCTGATTCTCCATTTCCAGCAGTACCTGCTGCCTAAAATGGTGGGGAAAGGGTGGTTAAAACAAAAACAGTCCCTGACATTCTCCCGGTGCTCAGACAACACCCCCAAGGGCCCCTGGGGCTCACTACCAATTCAGCAGTTCTACTTCCTGTGTCCAAAAATCTCAGTGATTCTCTCATGCCAATCAATACTCAAGTTCACTGTTTCTGACAGCAAGGACCTCTGAATTTCTGTTGTCTCTAGACCTCTGTAGACACAGGTCTCGCTGCAGTTATATTTGCACTACTCTGGCTTCAGCTCTCAGTTCCCAGGGAGCAAGATATCCCTGGAGGTGGTGGCTCCCCAGTTTTCTGGTATAAGGCAGCCAAGAGTCTCCTCTCCAGCATTTTGAGTAGGAAGGGCAGAACTGCTGGCTGGTGGCATAGGATGGAATTTTTCTGCACTTAACTAGCCAGACAACTCCACAGGATTCACCTTGGAGACAAGGAATTAGGGAAGGCTACCAGGTAATAAATATGTGCTATAAGGTCACACCTGCACCCACCTGTTTCGTTTCAAATTGGAAAATTAAAGCATAGTGAAAAGAAGATACAAAATACTGACAGTGATCTAAATCCAGGTTTCCAACAGAATTCCAGGCAAAGGACCCCAAAAAGAGATGTCACAGTGCCATCTAATGACGACAGCCACGCAATGCCACATCCCCGAGGCCGCCGGGGACCTTCTCCAACCAAGGAACCTCCAGCACAAACTACTTAAACATCACATGGACCCGGGAATTCGGGGGTCGAGAGCGGCACAAAGAGATCCCAGCTCTGCCTGGCTGTGGGATCTAAAGGCAGACGCAAACACGTGAGGATCACACTCCCTGGCAAGCTTCTCAAACTGTGCTGCACAAAAACACATTCGAACTTGCATCCTGACTTACAGCTGAAGCTGTTCTAGGAGGGACAGAAGGGAGAGGAGGAAGGGTTCTGGGTGGCTGTCAGGTATCCTGACACCAACCTTACTCAGACACAAATCTCACAGCACACAGAACAACCCAGAAGCTCCAGGGTGAGACCTTGCATGAACTTAGCAACACCACAGCTTACAATAATGCAGGTGCACTTACCTCTCAGGCAGAAAGCAAAACCTATCACGTAAAAAAATGTTACATCTCTCAATCCACTGCAGCTCCTGCACGGGTTTGAAAGGCAAATCTGGTTTCTTTGGGAAAGCCTCCTTCAGTGGGTAGGAGTTGAAGTCAAAAAGGAAGATGGTGCTGTGAGTGGCTTTGCTCTGGAAAAATACATCTGCCTGCTGGTGCTCATCTCCTAGACAGAGACAAGAAGAGTGAGCTACTACATCAGGAGAAATCCAACAAGAACTATCAAGGATCAGTGCACAGCTGAATGCAGCCAGTGATGGTGCACCAATGACCACCCCAAGGTGTCACCCACCTCGGAGCAGCAAGCAGCAGTTCACACAATCCACTGTGAACACTGGCTGCCAGGCAGGTGCCACAGCATGAGAAGGTGGAGTGCAGAAGCAGTAAACAGTCTGTGATGTGTCAGTGTTCATCAGGGACACTGTGCCATCCCAGGTGAAGATCAGGACCTGAAGCAGCAAAATTGAGATGTATGTGTAAAACAAGTGAAAAACATTTTCTGTAAAGGACTTGAGATGACATCCAGGGCTTCACATACCCAACCATGATGCTGTTTTCATTGCCTGCCCCATAGTCATAGGGTGACAGAGATGAAGAACAGCCCTTGCAGAGAACTTAGACCAAAACTGCGAGATGTTTGGATTGGAAAAGGGCAACAGGGCACATTAGAAATGAGCTAGATCCAGCCTTCTGCATGGCTGCTATGGTAAGTGGCTATTAGTCCTTTCCTCACCATGCCTGCAAACTTTCTGAGGCCACTTGTAAGGTTGTGTTTGTAATTTTCTCCCCAGGATGCCCTCTCATATTTGACCCTGATGCCTGAGGCTTCATGGCTGAACCCTCCCACCTTCCAGAGGGACCTGTCCATGTGCACCTCAGTGGCCAGTTAGAGGACACAAGTGCAAGGGGATACTGAGTAAGATCATGGAAGAGAAATCCTTTGAGCATTACCAGCTACACACAGACCTGTAACTGATGCAGGAAGTCTTCACACCAAAAATATTTGGAGGCTGGAAATGATGTGAGGCAATCATATCTGACTGCCCTCCTCATTATCTTCTAGGCACCCAGTTATTGTCCTTGCTGGAAACAAGATCCCAGCACAGCTGCACATGAGTTCCCACCCAGCTGTTAAGAGAGCTGGCAGTAATACTCACTGCACTGGGGAAGGCCAGGACAGGCATCACTGCACTGACAGTAAGATTTGGATTTTCAGGCCTGTAAAAAAGACACAGGTTTATGCTGCTGTTGCATATACCTGGCATGTACTGAGAGGCTGTGATAATGACAGTGGCAATTTGGGGCACACTGAATGGCAAAAAGTCCCAGCCAGGCCCCTCCCTTATAGAGACAAAGCCTGTCTCCTCCTGGGCAGGAACCCCTGAGGCCATCCCTGCGCAAACCTGCCTGGGAACTACATTGGAGATACAAATCCCTGCCTGCCATGAAGGCATGAATCCAGAGTCTTCAGAGCAGAAGTTTCCCTCCTCCTCAAACCAAGGGGATAAGTGAACACAAAAATGATAGAAAGATGGCAATACGTGTTTATTCTGACTTCTAGGGAGATGGTATTCTGTTAAGGGCAAAGGAGGGAAGAAAAAAAAACCCCTGGGTGTCTAGCAGACACACAAATAGTTCAGCATCAGCCCTGGAGCTGTGCTAGAATTATTTGTGTTCTGGTGCACAGGAGAACCCAGAAACAGCCCTAATTCTGGCAAACCATTGAATTTTAGCACTAACAAAACCACACTGTTGACAGCAGCATGGCAGAGCCATCTGGGTAAAAACAGTAGGAAGTTCTCTACTCCACAGGAACCTGCGGCTCCCTGTTCACTGGATCACTCTAACCGTGGCTTCTTTGGCTGGAGTCTACCTCACCTGTCTGCCAGGAGTGTGATGCTGGACTTCCCAGCCCTGGGTGCTTTCACCAAATAGAAAGAGCTGTCTGTACACAGCACTAGAAGCTGTATGATGGGACAGACAGGATCTGCACCACAATAGACAGGATCTGTACCACATGTCTCATCACTGGCAGCTGCAGAATCACACAGAAAGTGGATACTACGGATTAAACGTTCCTCTAGAATGGCAGTCACAGACAGTGGGTATCCTGAGGAAGGAAAGAAGAAAAAAGGAACTGGTAACTTATCCAAGCAAAACTTAGTTTGGAGTGTGGCCCACTCAGAGAGAGAACAAGCAGATGGCAGAAGAAGATTCTTCTGCCAGGAGAGTCCCTGCATCATGGCAGGATGACACTAGCACTGATGGCAGCCTGATCTGTGGTGCCACGACAGTCTCAAAAGTGACTTTAGAGTGCAGTGGCAAAGCAGTGACTGTCACTGTCTCACAACCTTGGGGCAAGACTGATCAGTCCTTGCTGCAGCAGTTCCAGCCCCTGCGTTGCCCTGGATGGGGATGGTTCTGCAGGGGCCAGGGCAGTCATTCTGTGCTGGCAACTTCTGGCCAAGCATCCAATAGATGACTGAATCCAAACAATTTTCAGATTTCCTTGTAAACTCGCCACCAGCCCTTTATTCACACTAAGTCTGAGCCTTAAACTCCTAGGCAAAGGTGCAATTTATCCACAGTGATCCCAATAGAGAGTCCCAAAGGGCAAGCTCACCTAGGTGCTTATCCCAAATAGTGATTGTTGCATCTTCACCTGCCAGTGCCAGGTACCTGGAGCAGGAACTGACAGCCGAGCATGCAATTGGAGCTGCACATGGCCACACAACATCAGGTTTCAGATCAGAACCTAAACAGAATGGCATGAAGAGAGACAACTGTAAGAAGATGCACAACACTCTCTCACATAGTACTAGCATCCATTTTCCTCATCAAGCATGCACCATTCTGTTGCTTCTTGCCAGAGTGGTTTCACTAAAAACACTGCCAGTCTGTGCAACACAGAGCCCCACAATTCAAATGCCAGCCTAACCCACAAGACATGAGTCAGCTTTCTTGCCAATTCCTCATTTCCCTGAAGCATGAGGACCTGGTAGAATGAGAGCCCCTGGCCACAGAACACTCCCACTCCCCACAGAGTGCTAGAGAAAGCAAAACTTTCTTACCCTCTATGTCCTTGAGTGAATGGTTGAGTAAGTACAAGCAGAAATTGTGGTTTCCATGCCAATGCACACCAATGCCAACTGGAGTATCTGGTACAGAGAAGGGGATGACAAAAAGAGAAGACTGGGGAAAAAGAAAGGAACAATCCAGGATACCAAAACACCATTAGAAAGCTCTCATTAGAGCTTTCATGGTACTCCTGATAGAAATTCTTCTCACACAGAAACTAAACCAGAGCAACTTCTCCCTTTGCTTGTTTGGGGCTTTTAAAATCTTGACTATATGCCTCCTTTTTCGTTTTTTGGGGGGTTGTTTTGATTTGAGTTTTTTTTCAGGGGGAAGGTTGTGGAGTTTTTTTTAAATATGAAGATAAGTTTTTTTTACTGCATGCCAGTAACTGACTTTATAAGTCTTAGGGCTGACAGTTTTACCCAGGTTTACGTCCTTGGAGATGGAACTTAGAGTGAATGCAAGCCAGATCCACTGAGCTCTCCTGAGCTCAATGTCATGCAATGACTGTGCTTCACAGATTAACAGCTTTTTGTCCATTTGGATTACCTGGCTGTACTTTCATTTCTGGTCCCACCAGGATCCGGCTAGGAAGGAGGAAATGAAAGGTAGCATATCTGAAAAAAGGAAGAAATATATGTAAAAGAAAGGCTTTGATAAGTAGGCAGCACTATGACAAGAGGTGGAATGGCTCCAGCCCCCTGCCCTGAAGCCTTGGGATGAAGGAAGCAAAGTAAATACAGAGGCTTCCATCTACACAGCTCAGTGCCCTGTGTGGATGACTCATGGATTGAATCCTGGTTGGTGCTGCCACTCACCTGGGAATCTCCTCCTTGATCACACCCTCAGCCTCCAGATACTCCTTGTAAGTGCTACAGAAGATTGCTTCCTGCAGCTCCCACTGGGAATCCTTGATTAGGTGGTTGTACCCCAAGCCAAGCATGCTGCCATCATCCACTTCCTTCAAGGCATCCAAAGGACCTTTAAAACTAGTGCCTGGGTTGGGAACACAAAGGGAAAAGGCACAGCCCTGGAGAAGCAGAAACCATGAAGCAAACACCATGGAGGCATTTAGGGGTGGCATGGTCTTGAAGCAGAAAACACTTTATCTTGTGTGGGACTTTCCATATCACAAGTTCATTTTCCAGTATTTGAATGCAGGGATTAGGGCAAGACTTCTGAGTATCCCACTCACCTTGCCTCTCTGTGGCATTTTCCAACAAAGTCTGTCCCCTCCTCACCCTTGGCATTTTTCAATAAATCCAGGACTCAGACTGATTAACTAGGAGTGCTACTAGATCTAGGAAGCAGCCTCCTCCTTCTCCAGTGACACCCACTCTGAGACACTCTAAAGCACTTTGTACTGGCAAAGGTGACATGTGAGATGGTCTGGGAGGAAGCAACTCCCACTACAGGATTACATGTAACTAGAAAGGACCAGGGATCATGTTGCTGAAACTTTCTGACCTGTTCTGTATTTATAGGGGCCATTATGCCTTTGCTACCTGAAACAGCTGCAGGCTACACATACAGACTCAGTCCTGACCTGTAATGGGTTTGGGTGGCCTCACTGTCAGCAGCAGCACTGGTGGATCCAGCTTTACATCAGCTTGGATTGCAGACACAGGAAGCTCCTGCAACAGAAAAGTGCCCACCTGAGAACTGTGTTGTGTGCTACACTGATGAGTTTTCACCTGTTCACAGGAATCAAATGCTTCCTAAAGAATTTAAGAAAAACTCCTTTGTATATGCAAAGGTTGGCTGGCACTATCTGGGACATACTGGGTTTGGGCTCATTCTTCAGGCCAAAACACAGAAGCTTGAGGGCGTCACTACTTTCCCAACTACATTACAAGGATGTCCTGCCCAGACTCCTGTCTTTGTGCCATCTCTCAATTATTCCTGTTTTAGCATAGGCCTGTGTGAGTCACAGCAATGCTCAGAAAATCAGGGGGGGGACTGGGGGGAAGCAGGACTAAAGGTTGAAGAGTGTCTCCTGAAAGCAAGAACCAGATTTTACTTCACAAAGCCCAGGACTGGAGGAGGACACATATATACTTGGCTAGGCACAGAAAATTGTAACAGGGGGCCAACACCAGTGTGTGCCCACCACCATCACCCCACACACATTGACATTGGGCTAAACAGAAAAGGTCTGGCTTAATAATCAGCCACATCTGAGAAGGAGGGGGCAGGAGCTTGGATAGTTGGCACAGAATCGGCAAAGAGAGAATGCTTGAGTGTTTGTTTTTGGCTTTGCTAAGTTAAGCAGGGTGTTTGCCCTGCGAACAAGGCTGAGAAGCAGTTCCCTCTTAAATGTCCAGGAAAGTCTTTGCTGAAGGAAGAGGAAAGAGTTAGGAGGCTGCTATCAGAGAGGGTTAGTTCAAGGTACTGGGAAGGAGGTGTCTGTGTGCTGAGAGATGAAATCCTGCAGGGTGAAAGTGATAAAGGGGAGGGTTAAGCACTGACTCAGTACTTCAAATTGCCCATGGCAGCTCAGGACAGTCCCTGAGGCCAGTGACCATCTCTGCAGAACTGTCTCCATGCAGCTCCTCAGTTTTCTGCCAAAGAACCAGAGCTGACTGTGGTTAGTGCAGAGGCAGAGACCCTGCCCTGCTCAGGTGGGTGAGGCTGTGACCCCACCAGGCTCTTCTTGTATGTAATCTAAAACACAAGCCCTGCTTCAGGGCCAGACTCCCAAACAGAGGCATCCTGCCTGATCCCCACTCCTCTTCTCCTTCCCCCAGTAACATAAGGGAGAAGCCCTGTGGGAATACCCTTACACAGGGCCCCCTCAGATGGAGCAATACTGCTGAGAAATGAGCTGCCAGTTTCAGGGAGGGGCAGCAGGAGCATGAACCCTGGGACCAGGGGAATCTCTTTGGAAAGCCTGTCTTGGGAGAGTAAACATGTCCCAATAGCACAGAGGCCTTATGAAACGTGGGATGGGTGGCTGCAGCAGCTGCAGAGACACACACCATCCCCTTGGGGTTCAGGCTGTGTATTGCTGTCACTGTCTGCAGCAGCAAGGCTCGGGGGAACACCTGTGGGCAAAAAGGTCTAAGAAAAAACAGCACAGAGGGAGATGGAACTGTTTTGTACCACAGATGAGCAGCTTGACTTCCTCTCACTGCAAGCCAGCTCTTCTGCAGCTTCTGCGTTCTTTCCCATCTCTGTCAGCCAGGAATCCTTAGGCAATTTGTAGATCTCCAGCCAAGCTTTTGTGCTGTCTGCATTGGGAAACCATGTTAAGCAATTGGAAAGGAGAAGGAAAGGTCTTTCAGGCAAGCAGCTTCTGTTATCTTCTATCCTTATAAAAAGATTTGTGTATTTCCTGAAATATAAAATCTCTGTGAACTCCATGCAGCCCACCACTTCTCCCACTTAAGGCTTGACATGCTTGATTGAGACTGACGTCTCAGCCTCCAGCTCAGTTCCTCAAGGTCTCACATCCATCAATGAAGCTACTCAGTCAAGAACTTGACTTGTAGCCGAGTAGAAAGTAGAAAGTGAGGCATGGTCTCACATTAGTTCTCTGCTACTTGTCTCATTCTCAGCATGTGTCCAGGCAGATCCCACCAAATATAGGTCCAGAAAACCTGTCTGCCGTGGATTCAGCTGCCATGAAACAGAAGAACTTTGTAACAAGAAGTTTCTTGTTGTGTTTTTAGAGGTCCTCTATGCTCTCTGGCCTACATCTGCAGAGAAAATTCTTCATGTCTACATCTTTCCAGTGTAAAAGTGAGACATAGCAAACCAGAGGAAGAACTGAGTTTGGTACTTCTGCAGAGAGGGAAACCTGCTTTCACCGAGCCTCCTGGGAGCTGGGGACTGCAATGACCAGCTCCAGACAGCTCGCTTTTGGGACCAGTCCTGATGCACACCAAGCGTTTTAGAAGGGACAGGGAGTGGCAGGGGCTGCTCTTTAACCTGGAGGAGAAACTGGGAGGATTAAAACAGGATCCCTGGGTACCCAGACCACTTGCAGCATTCTAAAAACATTGCTGCTGCCCCTCTGTTAGAACAGAGTCTGCAAACACGGCATGTTCCTGCACTTGCCTTGCAGCAGGATTCCTGCATATTCACCTCCTCGGGGCAGCACCACCTCCACACAAGGGCTTTGCTGGCTGATGTCCTCCTGCCAAGAAAAACAGGTTGATCAAAGCAAGATCACTGATTCAGAGAGCTCCATGGCCTTACACACTTCTCAACAGGCTGAAGGCCAGCTAGACTGTTGGAAGAACAAAAATAAATATTGGGCAGCAGGCTTGGAGGGCTACTGCCTATGAATAAATTTCTGAGGGCAACTGGTATTCCTCATGATTGATTACTTCCCAGCCTGTGCCCAGTGTCTATGGAATTAGCTCAGCACTTACCACTTCATTCAGGATTTTAATGAGCAGAAAGCTTTCCTTGTGAAAGCAGAAGAGCCAGGCAAGCCCTGAAATAGAAATACAGAAGCAGCAGAAGGAGGGAGAGAAAAATGAATGAATGTTAGCCGTGCTCTTGGGAGATGGCTGTTACAACATGTGCAGGACAGTGAACAGGGTTACATTGCTTCCTGGGCCCAAGGAACAATATCCCACTGTTTCCAGCACTAAAATTTTGCTGGCTTCCTTCTGCAAGCACCAGCAAACTTTTGATTGTGCACAGAGATGGATAAGCCAGTCTGAAAAGTGTCTCCACCAGAACTGACAACTTTCAGATTCACCAGCAAACTTGTACAGGTGCAGGAGCAGCTCACAGGCAGGAGGTCATACCAAGAAGAGTTCTTTCTGCTCAGCCCAAGATATTCCTAAACTTTACTGTGCTTCACCCTCAGCTCTGCACCTGCCTCTGCTGTGCCAGAAAAGCCACCAAACCCACAGCCTCTGCTAATCACAAGGCCCTAAGGCCACCCTGTCACCCTGCAATCTGTTAGCTGTCCAATGCCCACTCTGCAGGGCTTTCTAGGAAACTTCTCAGCCACCCTAATGCTCCTCCTGATCTAGCAGTGTTCTGTAGCACAGCTGCCAATCCAGCTCCAGAGCACAGTTAATCCTCAGCTAGGGCAAGGAAATCCATGGCACACTAACCCATTTCATCCACAGCAAGCAGGACATGGCACTCGTTCCCCAAATCCGAGGCATGGATGGCACAGATCTCTGTCTTGGCTGCATCCCAAGCACAGACATCCTTGAAGTCACACGTTTTGAAGGCAGCCAGACCCACGGACAGACCGACAAAGACGTGTTTTCCAGACACTGCAAGGCAATTGGCTCTTTCAGTTACCTACCAAAAAAGGGAAAAGATGAGTGTACCCATCTGCATTCTCACAGCAGGGTGCATAAGCCATACTAGTGATATATTCCTGGCCTTTTCACCAGGAAATGCTGATTTATTCTACAGAGGGAAGCTTTTC
Organism: Anomalospiza imberbis; assembly: GCF_031753505.1. NCBI lineage: Eukaryota > Metazoa > Chordata > Aves > Passeriformes > Viduidae > Anomalospiza > Anomalospiza imberbis. The sequence continues at coordinate 8,026,585 of NC_089693.1, read as the reverse complement.
ACACATTCTTTCCCCACAAGAGCAAGGGAGGGTCTCTCATCTCTGTCACAGAGATTGGTCTGTGTTAGGAATGAGAAAGTTTTCTCCCATTTTTCCCCTTCCCACAAACAGAAGGGGCTTTAAAGGCCAAGAACTCAGGAGCATTCAGCCCTTCCACAGTGCAGAGCTGTGATGAGATGCTGAACTCCTCTAGGCAATCACAGAACACCAGCAGACACCAGAGTATCCTCCTGGACACCCCCACATAATAATGGGGAAGGCAGCACTGTCATTCTGCTCACGGTGCTCCCACTGGAGTATTCACCAGAGCACAGAGCTGAGCTTGCCCACTTGTGTGCTACTGACTAATTACCTTCTCCCCAGCAAACAAGGGTGGAGCCAGCCTGGGGAGCAGAAGGTGAATTTAGTGTTTAATACCTGCTTCTCTCTTTTCAGAGAGGTGTGACAATTGGATGGGAAGCAGAACCTGTCAGACAAGCTGGGAAGCTGCAGGCTTTTAAACTGAACCAGTGAGATGGTGGTGCATTCTGAGGAAGGTCATGAACAGAAGAATGCACAAAATCTGCTGTGGTGGTTAATGCTGTCTCTGCTGGGAGAAGCTCTGTACCTGGAATTCAGCTGTAGGAAAGCATTTTTTGGGCTGGACCTTTCGTTTTTGTGCTTCTCGGAGCATCTCCCTTTTTTCAATGATTTCCACGGCACTCTCAAACACCTGCATCACCAGTTTGTTGATCATCCTGAAGGGCTGCGGCAGCACATCACGCTTTCGATCAGGATCCAGCAGGAAGAAGTTTTCCTCATCTTCCTTTGGCCAGTCCTTTCCAGATGGTGGGGGAATGCCCGGGGGATGCTTCCGGGTACTCACCGCCATGGCTCTCCCCTTCCAGATGCAAAACGCACCACGGATGCAGGAATCGCCCTGGATGCAGAAGAATAAAGAGTTCTTCAGTACTTTCTTTCATGAGGTAATGGGAGAAAATTTGATTAATGATGTCTAAGGGGGTTTCCTTTCAGTACTGATAGCCAGAGCAACTCTGCTCTGTACAGCTCGATTCTCCTTGTATCGCCTGTTTCCCGGGGGTTTTGTCATGCTCTGGGGATCTCAGCCACACAGGGATTTGCAGGCTGCCCACAGGTAAAGAGAGCCCAAAAACTTTGTCACAAGCTTGTATAAGAATTATGGCAAAGGATTCAAAAGTATTGAAAAATATTATCTTGTTCTTTATTAATTACCCAGGAGTTATTCGACCTGGGTAAAATCCCAGTGATTAACTCTGAGAGCAGGTGCTCTCCCTGGAAGTTTTATATTCTTCATTTCCAAGACACCGGGTGGTTTCGAGCTTCAGCTCTGCGGCGGGGCCGTGCTCACGGCACCCCACCGCCGTCACCCCGCACAGCGGCCTGACCTCGGAGCGGGGCCGGGGACGGAGGAGCCGTGCCGGGGGCCGAGGGGCCGTGCCGGGGGCCGAGGGGCCGTGCCGGGGGCCGAGGGGCCGTGCCGGGCTCCGGTTTCCCGGAGGATCCGCCGCAGGTCAGCCGGCGATTCCGATGCGGGGGAAGCCTTTAGGGGTGACACCGCCGCTGCTCCGTTGTTGACGGTTGCCGTGGTAACGGCATCTTGGTGCCGCAGCCCGGCCGGAAACGCGGCGTGCAGCGGAGCGTTCCGGGGCGGGGCCCGGCGCGGCGGGGCGGAGCGGCCGCGGCCCCCGCGCTGCTCCCGCCGTGCCGCCGAGCCATGGAGGGCTTCGTGGACTTCACCAACCGCTGCCAGGGCCGCGACCAGCTCTTCCGGTGAGTGTGGGGGCAGGCGTCCTCCCCGGGACCCCCAGCACCGACGCAGGGCCCGTCAGCGGCCCCGCGCCCATGCCCGTCCCGCCGGGCCGCAGCCGCCCGGCCCTGCCGGGGCCAGGGGCACCTCCCGCCCTGCCGGGGGACGGTGCCGGGCTCTCCTCCGTGGAGCCCAGCGACAGGACGAGGAGAAGTGGCCGTAAACTAAAACACGGCAAGTTTCACCTCAGCGTGAGGAGGAGCTCCTGTACATTGCGGGTGGCAGAGCCCTGGAGCGGCTGCCCAGGGAGGTCCTGGAGCCTCCCTCTGTGGAGACATTCCAAACCCACCTGGACACGTTCCCGTGTCACCGCTCAGGTGATCCTGCCTTGACAGTGGGGTTGTACCGCACGGTCTCCTTCCAACCCTGACAGTTCTGAGTCTGTGAAATAAACCTGTGCTGCTGCTGCCATCCTGTGATTGTCTGTGTCTCACCTGTGTCCTCCTCTCCTCGTTTTTTCCCTTCCAGAGCCACTCAGTACACATGCATGTTGCTTAGCTATTTAATAGAGAATAAAGCCGATAAAAAGAAGCTGGTAATGAAACTCAAGCAGTTGGAATCTAGCATGAGCTCTGGCCGGAAAAGTAAGTACCCGGTGTCTAGAGGGATAAGACCTTCTTCACTTGCTCCTTCCAGAAAAACAGCTCCTGGCCTTGCGTTTCCCGTCGTTAACCTACCTTGAGCCACAAAACCTCTTTTAGTATATTTACAAAACTGTCAATAGACCTTATCCCTGCCATGGCTTGCCAGGCTAGGTAGGGCTAAATAGACTTTTTTTTTACTTCCTCAGCCTCCTCTTCAGTTAGACAATCAGATTCCCCCTAGGAGGATGAGAGGAGTAAGTTAACAGTCAGCTGTTGCTGTAGAGGCCAACCTGTCACCTCTGTTCAAGGGCAGAGCAGGGTTATGAGGCAAGGCTGGCTCACTGTGTGCTCATTGGTCCTTCCAGCTGATGGGTTGAGACAGCCCAGTGTTGAAAGATCATCATCCTACAAAATCACCTCTGAAGGACCATCCTTCAATATGGCTTTTGTATCCTACTTAACATATTAATTTTCTTTAGCATTTTTACCCTACTAAATCACAAACTCTTCCATGCTTCTCACACAGCCTGACCATTTGCATCACTCGGTTCTGTGTCACGGTTGCATCCACGATGATTACACTGTTACTATGTGTGTATCACTTGTTTCAGCTTGATCTTCCACCCACTTGTCAATTGCTCAATCCTGGAACAACTGGAACATAGGAGACAAATATTCTGGTCTATCATATTGCCATGGATTTGTTTATTATTCCATTAGCTTCAGAGTTATGGTAATTTCTAGTGGGGAGGCCAATTGGTTTATCAGCATAGCCATAATTCTCATGCTTCTGTTAAATAAATCACTAATAGACACCAGGCCTAAATTCAGGGCTCTTGTAGTTCCACCAGGCTTGGGTGCTGTCAACATCTGTCACTGTGACAAGGCAGCAGAGTGTAAAAAGTGTTTTGAATAATATTGTGTTGACATTCAGGGGCCAAAACCCAAACAGTGCCCTGGGGAAATCAGGTTTGCCATGTGTTGTAGCTTGAAATGGAGTACACTGTTCCACACAGTTTGCAGGGAGCTACATGTGCCTCTGACAGGTTCATGGCTGAGGAGGGACTTTGGTCTCTGTGCTCAGCACGTGAATCACCGGCTTTCACAGGCTCATAGACAACTGTATCTCATGGCTGCAATAGGATTAATGCAGTCGCATCTTCTGTCTGCAAAGTGAAGTAAAATTCAAATGTACAGCTGAAATTAGAGGCTCTGTTGGTGTTCTCTGTTTGCTGGCACTGACTCCTGCAGAGCCAAAGGTGATATTGGTCCAGAGGGCCCCCAGGTGCAAGAACAGAGTGGCAAGAGAGGCTGCAAGTCCTGGCTATGACCAAACGTGTGTATGTCCTGGGCTGGTGATGTTTACACAGAACTGAGATGTTTACAACCCTTTCCTCACTAATTCTTGGAAGTGCTTAAGCATACAAATGCCTGAAGCCCTCCAAGTTTTGTAAAACTACATGCGGCCTGTGGCAGGTTGAGTTCTGCGTGAGGCCGGCCCGTGCTAACCTGTGTGGGGTTTCTTGCAGTGTTCAGACTGGGCAACATGGTGCACGCCTTGGTGGCAGCCAGGAGAGCTGCAGAGCTGCCAGAGGTGGTTCCTCGCCTGTGCCTCACAGCCTCCCACCTGAGCCGGGCCCTGTACTTCGTGTGCGACGCCGTGCTGTGGCTCAGGAGCGTCGGGCTGCAGCCGCGCGTGGACAAACCCAAGTGGCACACCTGGGCTACCAAGTGCTACTACTGCTCCCTCCTGATGAATCTGGCCAGGGACTGGTATGAGATCTCCTGGAGGCTGGAACAAGCTGCACTGGAAGAAAAGACAAAGGAGAATTCTGTCTGGCAGAAACACAGTGAGGAACTAAACGGTGTGAAAAGTGATGGTTTGCACAGTTTTCTCTGCCAGCTCTTTCAGATACTGAAAAGGAATCCTCCTTTGCTGCTGGACTTGGTGAAGAACCTCTGTGATCTCTCAGGCCCTTTGGATACACTGGGAATCTATAAGACCAACCCAGGAGTGATTGGTTTCTGCGGCGTCCTCTCCTCCCTGGTGGGGATCCTCACATTAGTAAGCCCACATCTGAAGATGAAACAGTGACATAAAAGGAGCTGCATAGTATAAGGCTGCAGCTTTGATCCTCTGATAGATTTTTGTCTTCATGTAGCACTTTCGAATGAACATGTCTTAAAATAATCTCAAGATTAATTTTGTCCTCTGAAGAAGTGAATTCTGCCCCTTTTCCTTCCCTGTGCCTTTGCAGATGAGTTTAGTGCCATGACACACTCCCTGGTGGGGTGGAGAGAGGAAAAGGCCAAGTAATATTTCACAAAGAGAAAGAGGACTTGGCTGCTAGATAAGAAAATATTCCTGTATTTTAATACAGGGTTGTGAAATAGCTGCATAGGCAACTGTAATAGGTATATGAGTCATGCTCACACTAATCATGTTTACACTGGAAAGTTTCAATTCACTAATCCAAGGTCCCTGCAGTCAGATTGTCTAGAGTGGGCTAAGGCAGGTTAGGAGCTGCAGTTAGAACAGCCTGAAGTCAGAGATGAGCGTTCTTATGGGTTTGGGTTGATGGATCCTGTGTCTTGCAGGCACTTAGTACACAGTACCTGGAAATGGTCTCTGTGGTGTGTGCACTGGTGGTGCTGGAGCTGCAGTCTAGTGAGTGCCAACTCCTGTCCCAAGAAATCTGCACTTTCTTTGTTTCCTTTGATACTGTGAGCCAAGGACTCTTGGCCAGTGACTCTGTCTGCTCCAGCAGGCCACAGCTGAGGGCTTTGGTGCAGGACAGCATATTAACTCCCAAATCCCTGTAATTGCAAGCACAACTATTTTCCATTAATGATATTGTGATAAGGAGCTTGTTTTTTCTCTTTAAATTTTACATGAAAAAATCCAGTATAATAAGGAGTCTGGAACATGCAGTTAAGGAGAGAAGCCTGGCTCAGAGTTCGTTGAGTCAGAAAAACTGCAAGGATGTGTTTCTAGCTGTGTAAGCTCCAGGAAGGGAGAGAATGGATTTTGTCATGATAACATCAGAATCCCATGTGGAAGAAAGCTTTTTACTGGATTTGGGCATTCATGGTTTAGACTTTCCTTTCTGGTGCTCCCTATCCTCCCTGCTCATGACCACATGATTGCTTGTATGTTCTTTTGCTGGCTGAATGGGTTCAACCGTTTGAAATTACCTCATTTTGTTGCCCTGCAACTGTGTTATTGTTCATCACTGGCCTCACTGGCAGTGATGGCTGGCAGTGTAACTGGGTTAAAAGAGAAATGCTGTGTCCAGCTGTCTAGCATGGCATGCAGTTTTTGCTGCTCCTGACTTCGCAGAGAGTATCATTTTCACACCATCTGAGACAAAATTGCACCTTATACAGGAGATAAATTTAACATTTTTCTTCATCAGAGTTAGGCCTGTGTGTTCTGCTGCTTCCTGTAAGAAGTCCTTGTTTAATCTGTCAAGGAGATGTGAACAGACTACTCTAACCCGGACCAAGGTGCTCTCTTATTATTTCTGATGCTATCTAAAACCAGAAACTTAAAAGGCGTGGGTCTCCTCTATTAAAAGGCAAAGGATGTGGAATTAAGTAGGCAGGTGAGGCAGTTTACCTGAAGTTGTGGTTGGGCTTGGAATTACTTCCAGTTTGAATATGAAGTGATAGCCTGCCAATGAAGTGTTTGAAAAGAAAGAGGTTGCTGGGCAGGATAATTAAGTGTGTTTGAAGATCAGATGTGGCCTTCAGCAGCTCTTCTTTTTAATATAGAAATGAGTAGCACTAAAAGTAAAGCATACAGGCAGTTCAGGCCAAAATGGAGCATTGTGTGTGGGATATATATTATAGGCTATATTCTAGGCTTCCTCTCCTTTATAATATTTTTTCTTTCTCATTTGTCTTTCATCTCCTGGCAATGTGGAAGCCATCCCTGCCTTAGTCAGAGTTGATCATTATCCCAGTGTGTAGCAACCCCTGGAAGAAAGGAAGAGGAGTCTCTATCATCTGACAGTGGAGGTTTGACCAGCTTTTGTCTACAGAATTCCATCTTATTCCTAAAATATGTTTTCAGTCCCAATCAGGGGAGCTCTTAGATTCAAATACTTCACAAAATACTTTCACTGGTTTGCCAACTGCTTTCTCTTTCTCTCTTACACTTTTCAGGGAAAGCCATTGATACAGCCCAGTCTCCACCTCTCTGTGCCCTGCAGGCAAATGCTGTGCAAAGCCCTGAGCCAGGCTTTGCTGTTTCTCCCACGGGGTCTGGTGTGGATTAGCTTGTACAACCTTATTGAAGGAAATGGGGTGTGAGTTTTCAGCCTGTCTCAGCCCTACCTGTCCCATTCTCCAAGATGTAGGCTGGAACACACAGGAGTACCTCTGTTTACTGGATGTTAAGCACTAATATTTGCCTTCTGCTCCCCAGCTGAAGACTGGTGATTTAAGGTACCTTAACATAATGTGACTGAAGCCATAGGATTTTGATCATGCGGAGAAAATCCTTTTAGTGCCTTTTTTTGTACTGTTTTTAATACAGCAGTCAGGGTAAGAACAAGCTGTTTCAATATAAGCAATAAACTTGTGATGAGTGTGACACTGTGTTTGTGTATAACTTGGAAGGTGGTGTAAAGAGGTGCTGAAGGAGCGAGAATTCCTCCCATCTCTGAATTTTATGAAGGGTGACACTCTTAAAAGAGACATTGCCTGTGGTTAGATTCTAGAGCTTTCCTTTTGCAGTAGCCAATTGGCAGCTAGATTCATCCAGCTAATTTAGAATCACAAATTCGGCTGCAAAAACATTAAGACATACGTGAGTATCACATTAAACTGAATCCTTAGAATGCCCTGAAACAAGGTGGTGCTTTGGGAATGGTCATCAGCTGCCTTTGAGTGCCAGCAGTGAGGGCTGGAGCCTTATGGCCAGTGTAGGCACAGCTGGGTGAAAGGGACAGGGGCACCTGCATTTCAGTATCTTAGAAACAGCTTTTCATTTGGCTGGTCATAGTTTAATGACAAATGCCAGTTCAGGGAGGGAACAAAGGGTAACATCTCGGGCAGAGGTGGCAAGGGATGGAGCCAGGATAGCCATTAAACTGAGCTCACTGTTAGCTCCTACCCCCTGCAGTGAGAGTCTTGCAATCTTGGAAGCTCCAAAATGTCAGCTCCTGAGCAATGTATAAAGCATGGCATTCAGGAGTGCTTTAGCAAGAGTTTCCTTCTGGATTAGTGGCCTCATGCACATGTTGTAATGGAAACAGTAGGGTCTTCTCTTCTGCCTACAGACAAGGCCTTCCTAACATTAACACTGTGCTTGGCATTACATTTCAAGGAATATGTGAGCCATTGGGGATTCCCAGGTGAGCGTCAAGAGCAGGCAAAGGCTAAAAACCAACACCTCCAGGGAGATACCAAATACACCCGTTCTGTAGAGGAAATGTGACTGGGGGAGGGTGTGAATAGTCTTCCAAGTGTCTAAAAGCTTTTCTGCCAAGAGCAAGGCAATAAATCGGTCTCCAAATCCTGGAGATAATACTTCTATATTGCCACAAAGAATTAAATCACACCTATTTTTTGAACTGAAAGTAAAATAAAAAATCTAAATAGCTTGCCTAGGAGGGCAGCCTTAAAAAGAAACTGGGCAGACATCTGTCAGCAGTGGTTAAGGGGTTGCTGATCCTGAATGGAAATGAATCAGATACTTCTCAAGCCCCTTCCCAGACCAAAGTATAACTGGACCTGGCTGGTCCCCTCACCGTGGTATATTACTGACTATGGAGCAGACTGCAGGGGTGTGAAACTGCTTCCCTGTACCCTGTGATCTGTGAGCTCTAAACATTGCCTGCAGGAGCACAGGGAGTGTTTCTGGTGCAAGCTGGAGTGGTGGGGCAGGGAGGCCATGGTACCTTTGCCCTGCAGAGCCAGGGCTGGCACAGCCTTTGCCCCAGAGGAAGGGGAGGGGATGAGCACAGGCATTAGTAGGGCAAAGGCTGTGTTGGCTCCTGACTCCAGCCAAGGGAAAGAGGAGGTTGCTGTGCCCTCTGCACTTTTAGCCAGGCCAGCGGGGCTGGAAAAATCTCAGTGCCAAGAGAGCAAACTTTCAAGCAGGCTGGTGCCCTTTATCCCTCTGTCTCAAGGGCAGTGACTGACCCCAGCACCAGCTGGAGGCAGCCCAGCACATTCATGTGCCTCTGTAACCAGCCAGCAAGGCAGGCACAGCCCCGGGCTGGGAGCAAATTCTGGGCTCTTTGGGAAGGAAAGGGGGTATTTTCTTTCCACCTCTGGCTTTCCCATGCCCCAGAGAAGCCTCCCACCCCCAAGTAGGAGCAGTGCAGCCACAAGCAGGGAGCCATGGAGCCACGTTGGGTGCTCACCTGCATGTGCTGAATGGGAGTGCTGGGCAGCTATGGGCATCATGAGCCACATGCCAAGGGGCTCCCTGCCTCACCAGCTGATCCAGGACACACAGCAGCCCTGGACCTCTCATCTGCACTGATCTCCCTATTATTGCCTTGTTGTCTGGCATTTGTCCTCTTTCCACCACAATGTCCTCGTCTCATCAGTGTGGCTCGTCTGTAGTCAATAATCAAAACTTGGCATAGTCCCATACAGGTGGTGTGGTCTTCTTTTCAATCAGTATCACAAATGGATTTGTTAGCAATGGTGTGAGTCCTCAGTGTGCCTCCTGTGCATCAGGCCATGGAAGAGCAGCATTTTAGTGAGAGCACTGCTGGCTGGTCAAGGAGGGCAGTTGTTCCTCTACAAAGCATTTGTGAATCCACATTTGGGGAATCATGTCTTGTTTTGGTCCCACCATCACAGGACACATCTTGAATAGTCTTTCAAAAGATCACTGAGAGGGTAAGGCATTCAGAGGCATGGGACACAGGCTGCACCAGCACCAAAAGGGGCACAAACTCTGCTCAGAAGTGCACAAAGCAAAGATAGGAGATGTCAGGTACAACAAAGAAAATTCCAGCTGGACATCAGGAAAAAATAGTTTAACCATTAGTATGGTTAGCACAGGAACTGGGGAATCCCCTCACTGGAAGTTTTTAAGACTGGACAAGACCTAGAGCAGCCTGATCTGGCTTTAAGGGTAGCCTTGCTTTGAGCAAGAGTTGAACGAGGTGATCTTCAGAGATCACTTCCAAACTGATCTTTTTCTCCATCTACTCCAAATGCCTAAAGCTTTCCTAATGTAGTGTCTGCCCTGACCCTCAGCCAAAGCCTCCTCACCAAAAGCCTCATGAATCATCTTAGAAATTGCAGACCTGGCCAAACCAGATTGCTTCAAGCAGAATATGTCTCCCACATCTGCCTTCTGCTCCTTGTGCTTAGTAAACTCTCCTGGGGAGGAACCACGTTCTTGTTCTATGATAGGTTTCCCAGCAGCACTGTACCCTGGTCCATCATGAGGCACAAGAGGGCTTACAGAAATACAGGAAGGTTTTAATCTCTTAGGAAACCCTGACTCTTCACCTTCTCCCTGTCTGCTCATGATCTTTTGCTTTCAAGGTGGTGAGGTCCCAGGGCAGCTTCTTCTCATCTTCTGTGGAAGGAGTGGTGTTAAACCCCGGAATGTTTCAGCCGTGCTGCGGCCTCTGGACTCTGCAGGGAAGGCCACAAAGAGGATTTTCTGCCATCATCTGTTCCCAATTACGGTGGTTTCAGGGAGCTCCTTGGCCCGTTTCCACCACAATCCGTCAGCTCCCGAGCCCACGCAACTGGGAGGTGGGGCCTCGTGGTGGTGGTAGTGGCCAGAGCACAGTGCATCACCCTCACAGGACCGGGGTGAAGGGACAGTGCAGACACCACTCTCTGCTCCTGCTCTGCTGGGGACAGGCTGGCCCTTGGTGAGTAGTCTGTGCCCACTGGGTGCTCTGGGACAGCTTCAGTGGGACCAGGGAGTGAGAGCAGGGATCACTCATTCTCTCTAGATTTCCAGAATTTCATCTGCTGCTAAGAAAAAAGGGTCTGTGCTGGGGCTGGAGCTGTGTTTTCACAAGGATGAGTGTTGGCATTATGAGCAGCAGATATATATGAGGGGGATGCTGACCTCAGCTGGACATCTCAACATATCCCTACCCATCGCTCTTCTGTCTGCTCTTGTCCTGCCTTCTTACCCCTTCTCAGGCAGAGTCTACTCTCATGCACATCTGTTAGCATCCTGGTTGCTCTGAGTTTGCTTTGCCAGCACACTTTATCCTGCCCTTACCACAACTTCTCTAAACTACATGCCTTTAAGGAATTTTTTTTTATCTTTGGGTGTTAAGGCACACAAGCAAGGCAGGGCTGCATGGAAGCTTTGGTTTTACAGTTTAACTGGTAAAAAGTCAAGTGTTGGGCAATGCCACGTCCATTGCACCCACGAGAGGTGTATGTCAGCCCAGTTGCTGTACTTGGGAGGTGCAGGAGTGAGGGGGGAGCGCAAGCCCAGCCCTGCTTTCAGGCAGAGTCTGCGGTTCCCAACTTTGCTTTGCAGGTGGATTTACCACAATGACGGTGAAGAAGACTCAGGCTCTGCAGGATGGAAGTGCCAAGGTGGGTGCAGGGAAAGGGAGAGAGAAAAGGGCAGAGATGCTCCAAGGGGGCCAGGTAGGGTGTGTCGACTGTGCTGGATGAATACCAGCCACACCTCATGCTGTCTCACATGTTTCCATCTTCTCTTTATATGGATCTTTACCAATCATCGAAGGGAAAGGACAAACCTTTTTGCATACTTGAAATTAAATAGTTCAGATTCAAAAAAGGTACCCTTGAGCTGATGCAAGTACTAAGTGATAGCTGTCAGCTGTGCCTGTCCTTCATCTGTGCCCCATTTAGTTCCCAGACCTCCAGCAGTCATGGAGGTTTCCACAGGGTGGAAAGCCAGAGAAAGCACCTAAACAGTTGGGCTTGGGATATTGGAGAAGTGGAGACCGACCCCCTCGGACACTGCCTGTGGTGTCCCTGCTCCCTCAGTGGCAGCAGCCAGCCTGCTTGTCCTTACTCAACATACTTGGGAGACTCTCAGCAGGGCTAGAGAAACAGCCTCCTCCTCTTCCTGTGCAAGCCAAGGTCCTCTGGTCACTGCAACCCACCAGGAGCCACTGGTGTGTGGGCAGTGGGGCATTCCTCAGGGAAGAGCTGTTGGCTCACCCATGTCCATGCTCCATGCGCAGGAGAACGTGCTGCAGAGGGTCCTGCAGCTGCCCGTGGTGAGCTCGACGTGTGAGACACTGCAGCGGAAGTACAGCAGCACCAAGGAGTCCCACCCGCTGATGGCCTCGGTGTGCGAGGTGTACGAGCGGGGCGTGCAGGGCGCTGGCGCCCTGGCCATGTGGGGCATGGAGCCCGTGGTGCGCCGGCTGGAGCCGCAGTGTGAGTCCGTGTGCTGGGGGGGACGTGGCAGGGGGGCCTGGCAGAGCATCCCCTGCGGGGACAGCGTGGCACAAGCACGTGCCTGCACAGCCCAGGTGCTCTTCTTACCATACTTTTGCCCAAGGCAGTCGCTGTGGCCAACAACTTGGCTTGCCGGGGCTTGGACCACCTAGAGGAGAAGATCCCTGCTCTCCAGTACCCTGTTGACAAGGTAAGTCACAGGCAGGACAATCTGGGACCCCCCACAGTACATCTCCTCTAGTCTTGTTTCTGGATGGTGACAGGCTGCTGGCTGGGAAACAAGGCAACATCTCCAAGTGAGGGCTCCTCCAAGGGCTTCTGCAGCCTAAACGATGGTTGGGGCTCCCAAATATAAGTCAGCAATGTCCTGTGTCCCATCCCTGCCAGCTACCTCCAGCCCAGGTTGGAGAGAGCTGTTATGCCCCTCTTGGAGCTGTTTACTGGCATGGACATGGCTGGAGTCCCTGTGGTCCTTCTGGCTGTCGTATGCTACCCCAAGCACACCAGAGGGGCCGTTCTCCATCTCTCTGCCCACAGCTCGCATCTGAACTGAAGGACACCATCTCCTGCCCCCTCCAAAGCGCCAAAAGCACCATTGGCAGCTCCATGGATAAGATCATAGAGCTGGCAGCGGAGGGCTATGAGGCCACCAAGAGCACAGTGGAAACGACAGCCAAGTACACAAGGAAGAACTCAGTGACCCAGATGGCAGCTGCAGGGGTTGACACAGCCCTGGGAGGGCTGGAGAAGCTGATGGAATACCTGCTGCCAGAGGAGGATGAAGAAGCAGGTAGTCCTGATGCCCAAATCCCCTCTGAGGGAGTCTGGTGACAACTGGCTGGGTGGCTCCTGAGTTTTGGGGTGCATGGGGCAGGAGGCAGCCCCTGGATCCTAGGCATAAGGCTGCCTAGGAGGGTTGTTCCACCAGAATGTAACCTTCCCAGCATTCTTCTGCTGTACTCTTCTACCTTTAGATAAGAAGCCCAAAAAGAAACGTCTGTCAACACCAAAGGTGTCTCAGCAGCAGCCCAGCACTACCACCACTCCCAGCACTCCCAGTGCTCCCAGTGCTACCAGGGGTCCCAGTGCTCACAGCATTGCCAGGGCTCCCAGTGCTCCCAGTGCTCCCAGTGCTCCCAGGGCTCCCAGCGCTCCCAGGGCATCCAGCACACCCAGCACACCCAGTGCTCCCAGCACCCTGGGCCGGATTGGCGCTTTGGTCAGCACCGTGTCCCACCGCGCTTACCAGCAAACCACCCAAAGCCTCCAGCGTGCCAAAACCAAAGGGCAGGAGCTGGCCTCCTGGATCCCCATCCTGGTGAGTGCCAGAACCCATCTGCTGGGTTCCTGCTCCCCCATGTCCTCTTTTGAGCTGATTTTGCTTTCAGACAGGACATTTCAGGCTCCTTGGAGCAGATCTGAGCAGAGTTCACTTCCCCTGCTCAGCAGGACAAGCTGGGCCTGGCGGCTCCTGCGTGATGTTCACACATAACCATGTACCACATTAGCGGGACAAGTTATTTTTAGCAGGTTCCCAGCATGTAGCTATTGATTTATGGCCTTGCCATAACATCCTTCCTAAAGCAAAAAGCCCCTGCAGAGACCCAGAGGGGCTGGGGAGAAGCAGGTACTTTTCCTACCCTGTGCTGCAGTGGGAACAACTTCCCTGGCCTGTGCCAAAATCCCAGAGCTCCCATCTGCCCTCAGGATTTCTCCCCAGATGCACAAATTAACTCCCTGCTCCCTGTGCACCCCTGTGAAATCCTCAGGCTAAACAGGAGAGAGTGGATGGGACCAGCCAGCTCCCTCTGAGTGGTGGCTCTTTGCTCCCCTTCCAGGGAAGCCTGGCCAAGCCGAGTGCCCCTGCGGCCCCTCAGGCCCGCAGTGATGGGCAGGGCAGTGAGGGATGGCTGACCCGGCGCCAGAGCAAGGCACCAGAGCAGAAGCAGGAGAAGGCAGGGAAGAAAGACACCAACCACACCAAGGTATGGAGAAAAGCAGAGCAGTGAGCTAAGAATGCTCCCAAGCATCCTCCTACCCATGGACCACGGAGGCTGTTCCCCCTTACCTTTGGGGACTAAGCCCCTATCCCTGCTCAATCCTGAAATGCAGCTTGGAGAATGCAAGAGTGGGTTGGCAGTGTGGCAGCCCCAGGAGTCCCCTTCCCTTTCCCCAAAGCTGGGAGCTGTGGGCAGTCTCTGTGCCAGGCAAAACCACCCTGGTTTGTATGTTCAAAACTCCTTTGGAGCTGTGGGATGTCAGCACTGAACTCCCCATTGATGTTCTGAACACCCCTGAAAATCCCCTGCCGTGGTCCCAGCAGGGAGGGGTGGTGTGAGCCGGTGGGTCTGGGAACAGTCTCCTGCATCGGCTCCGCTGGGACCTGGGGACGGGAAGCAGCAGGTTGGGGTCAGTGCCCTTTGCCTCTGCCTGCAGCGGAAGCACAGCCTCGAGCAGAGGGTCCCCCGGGGCCTGGAGTGGGGGGAGCTGGCAGAGACCCTGCTGCAAAGAGCTGTGGAGGCTTTTGCAGAGCAGCGAGCTGGAATCTCTCAGGCTTAGAGCTGCAAGGAGGATAGGGAAACCAGGGCCACCCCTGTCCTGCCTGGAGGTTGGGCAGCTCCAGGAGCTGAGCTGGTTTCTCTGGGCAGGCGGGACAGGACCCCGGGCTCGTGGGCAGCGTGGCTCACAACCTGCAAACCGCCTGCGCCTCGGGCATCTCCAGCGTGAAGAAGGTCCCAGCCGTGGCCTGGGATGCGGCAGAGGGCTTGATCCTCTTCACCCCCCGCAGGCTGTCCAGGGCCATGGAGACAGTGGATGCTCTCGGGGGGACCCTCGTCAGTGCCCCTAAGCATCTGCTGGGCACCCTGTACAGCTACGTGCCGGTGAGTTTGCCCCCAGCCAGGCCCTGACCATCTCCAGCAAAGCCCACTTTGCTCAATCTCCTGCCATGAGCACCCCACAGCTGCAGGCAATGTCAGGGGGTACCAGACTGGGGAGATGGTGTGCCATGAAGACACCTCAGTCCCACCCTCCTCTTGAGCATCCCCAAAGCCATGACAGTGAGTCCCTCAACAGAACAAATGGGTCAGACAGTGGCGACACCTTCACACAGTTCATGTCCAAGCCAAGGTGTGACCACATTCCTGGGAAGGTGAAAGCTCAGGCTGAGACCCTGTTTTCTGTCCTTTACCTTAGCCTGTTGTTCCCCTGGGAGCATTTCTCCACCACAGCTGCTCAAGGACTATAAGCCACCCGCCCCTCTCCATTCTGGGTGCAAACTGGCTTCTCCTGACATCGTCCCAGTTCAAGGTGGGGGGGGGCTGTAAAGCACAGGTGGAGCAGGGCTGGCAGGTGGGTACAGCCTGGCTGGGTGCTCAGCCCATCTTTCAGCTCCGCAGGCAGTCGGTGAAGGAAGAAGAAGCATCCAGGGGCAGCAAGACCACCACGGAGAAGAAAGAGAAGAAGGAGGAGGAGGAGGAGGAGAGCAAGCCTGCTGCCCCCTCCACTGAGGAGAAATCCCAGCTGAGGAGTGACTGGCGGCTGTACCGTGGCCATCACCCCCTCTCCTTCCTGGGGCTCGAGGACCCCCTCTTCCTGCGGCACAACTACTACCGCAGCCCTGCCTTCGACCCCGACTACTCATTCCCGCGGAAATCCGCCTTCTCCCCCTACAACAGGCGGGTGAGTGAGGGCTCCTACCGCTTCAGCCCCGACTCCATGTACAGCCGGGCCTACTACGGCAACTTGTACAGTCCTGTCTTCAAGAAGGACTGAGCCAGCGAGCGGGACAAGCACATCCCAGCCCCTCTCAAATCCCCTCAGCACGCTTTGCCTGGGCCCCTGCCAGCTTTCCACACACACCCCTGTTCCAGGACAGGAGCTTAAAGTGGTAGACAGGCCATGGGATAGCTTATTCTGGAGTGCATCAAGGCCAGGATGGGGGAATAAAGGCAACCAAAAGCAATGCTGCCAGAAGGAGAAGGTAGGGGAAGGTGGGACTAGGAAGGTGAAGGAGATTGGAAATAGTGGTGAGACCAGAAGAAGGGACCACCCAGGGTTGGCACTGGGCTACCTTGGGCCCTGCTCAGCAGACAGAGTGAACTTAGATGGGCTACACATTGAGAGAGAAAGGGGAGGATGGCAAAGCTGTCAAACATCACCACAGCAAGCCTACTTCCCCATCCTTCCTCCCTCCATCCCCCCTTGCAGGGCCCATCCCTAGGCACAGATTGCTCCTCCATGGAGGGGCTGAAGATCCCCACCAACCAGCAGGATTCATGAGTGGGAAAGCCCTGGGCACTTCTCTCCCAGCTGGGATGGATGGTGGGGTCAGGAAAAAGAACAGGTGGAGCTCCTGGAGCCCCTCTCCCACAGGATCACCTGGCTTCCCACAACACCTTGTTGTATCTGCTGCAATAATAAACCTGCAATAATAAACCACCTGCCGCTCACCCCATCTGCTCAGCTTCTCTGTGGGAGTGAGACACCAAACCAAGGGAACACAGTGGGGTGAGACCCCCATCTCAGGGCCAAGGGAGTGGGTGCGGGAAACATCCTGTTACATTCCCTGCGGGTAGCTGCCACTGGGAGAGAGGGTGCTCATGCCCAGCACGGTACGTGTCTCTTCCCATGCCCCAAGTACAAATTCAAAGCTCCAAGGAGCCGGGGCTTCCTGCCAAAGACAATTTATTGCATTTCCAGAAGAACACAGCAGAAAAATCAGTGTCCCTACAGCACGCACAAACCCTCTTCCAACACACTGCTTTCCCAGGGCACAAAGAGAAGGGTTTGGGGGAGGCAGGAAAAAGCCTCCCAGCAGCAGAGGGTTCAGTGAGGAGCCCAGAGACCGCTTTCCCCAGCTCCTTTCCTCCCCGGGGACAGGCAGCCCTACAGAAGGAGTGGCTTGGGAAGGCGTGTGGTGCAATTCCCATCCTGGGAACGAGCCCCGCGCCTGGCTTTTCCCAGGCACAGCCTGTACAGCGCTCGCCCGCACAAGGGAAACGGCTGTGATCGCTGAAAGGCTGTGGGGGAGAGGGCCATGACTGTTCAAAAGCACGGCGGGGGGATGGGAGGCACCAGCCCTCTCCAAAGTCCCCAGGATCGCCGGTGCCCTGGGCTCTGGGACACTCTCACTCGGTGATACACACGTGGGAACTACCAGTGCCTCCCCAGTGGAGAGAGCCCCACCTCTCCAGCTCATGGGTGCTCCAGGGTTACTGAAGAGGATCCTGATGAGGGTTAAACAGGGATAAGGATCCCAGAGTAGGAGTGGAGAGACAGGGAGTCGTGTGCTGTACAAGAGCAGGATATCCTTCCTAATCGCTGACAGCCTGGGCAGCTCCAGCTGCAGGAGCTAGGGATGCTGCTGCCTGGAGCTTTTGCAAAATCCCCCCATGGTTTCCAGTGTTGGAGGACAGAAGGAGAAAGCAGGAGGCACCTAAAGAGCTGGTACAGCAAAGAGATGAGCCTGTCCCACGGCAGAGCCAAGAGTAACCCACTACAGTCCTTGGCTGCACTGGCTGTGCGAGGGAGGACACCCAGACCCTGACACTAGGAGGACAGCAAGGAACCCGTCATACTTATGGAAAGAGACACACCATCTCCATTGGCTCCCAGCGAGGAGGCTTGGCCCAGCAGGGCAGCACAGAGAGCAGCAACACCTGTGCAGGAGCTCAGAGGGAGTCTGTTCGCTTACGGGCAAACACGGCCGACATGGTCTTGACGATGCCACGGATCCCTGTACCCTTCTTCAGGGCCAGCTTGGTGTCTGGGATGAGCTTGGCCAGTCCATGGAAGACCATGAGGGCCCCGTGATAAGCCTCAGCTGCAGAGACCTCATAGAAACCGCAGTCTAAAGAGAGGGCCAGGAGCCGCCCCTCCTCGCTGGACACTACCCGTTGGTGGTGCAGGTCCCGTTTGTTGCCCACAATGACTATGGGCACCTTCTCCTGGCTCTGCCCCTCCTTGGCAGCCTTGATGAACTGGATTTTGAGGGGCAGGATGTTGAAGCTGGCGCGGTCACAGATACTGTAGACCAGGACAAAGCTGTCCGCCCACTGGATTCGCTTCTCCTCTGAGGACCCGTCCTCTGCCTGCTCCTGGGGAAAGACAAAAGGAAGGGTTGTTTTATTGGGCTCCCTCCCTCCAGGCCTGCCTGATAGAAGAGGGCAACCTTGAGCCTGTCAGGACAGGGACAGCTAGAGAACAGCAAAAGGGCATAGAGAAAGAGGAGTACCAAGGAGGGCAGAGCAGCACCTGGCAGCACTAACTAAGGGGGGATGGTTCAGCTTTCAGCATCACACCCTAATCCTAACCCTCACCCAGCTGCCAAGCACTGCAGGCTGTAGGTGATAACAGTGTGGGGATCTCAGAGCAGCACCTCTACTTCTTTAGCAGAGTCCTGTATTGGCGTCAGTGCTTCAGCTCCAGTGTTCTCGGCCAGAGGGCCATGGGCCATGGGCTATTGCTACCCTGTCAGCAACACTGCTGTCCTCTGCTTGGCAGGTGAGAAGAGTTCAGTCACTTATGAACCCTCTGATTTGAAAGCCTTGCTCAACTGGACCTCCCAGCCTGTGGTTCCCCATAGGTAACTTCCAGTAAAGGTTTTTTTTGTCCCTGGGGTAGAAACAGGTGATAGGAGTGGAGCCCTCTCACCTGGGAATTGGGGACATCCCAGATGTGTAAAAGGATCTCTCGGCCATCCACAGTCATGTTGTGGCTGTAGATGAATTCTGCACCCCAAAAAAGAAAAAAAAATAGTCATCTTCATGGTGTCACCAGCTGCCACCCTGGACCTTTTGCACCCCAGAGAAGCAGCTCTGGAGCAGAGAGATGCGTCACTGAACAAATACAACATTGAGCCCCTGGGAGCAGGCAAATGCTCTGGAGAAAGGCAGGAGAGGATGGGCTGCAATGAAATCCCACAGGCAGAAGCAGGGTTGTCTCTCGACCCCAGTCCCTGTTGGGAACTGGCCTGGCCCTGGCCTGGCACTCACCCATGTCTCCATACTCTCCAATAAAGCGCCGGGTCAGGAAACGCACGGTCAGAGCTGCAGATGGAAGGACAGAAATCATTAGAATAACCCAAAACCTGGAGGATTCTCCCTTCTAAATCCAGAGCAGAGTCAGGTGCCGTCCCCTTGTAAACTCCTACAAGCAGGAACGACCTCTGAGTTTCCTCAGCCACCAGCAGGTTTGTGAGTGCAGCAGAGGCACAGCACGAACCAAAGCATCTGCACGATCCGGAGCATCAGCAAACTGCAGCTCAGTGGAAAATACCTTCCCCTGTCATTCCCCGGCTGGCTACAAGGTTGTGCTCAGCTTCCCCACCTTGAATCGCAGCTGCTGCACCCCAGGGGCTCAGCCCTATCTCGCCAATTTGCTCCACGGGCTACTCCCTGCCACTGGTCCGCCAAACACTGCTGCAGTTTTCAGCCTGGGAACCCCCTGGTACAGTTCACGGTCAGTTCTCACCTGATTTCCCAACGTTGTCTGCTCCCATGACAAGGACGTTTGCTTCCATCTTCAGGGCAGTGGGGCCAGGCACCTCCATGAGGGCAGGGTGGTCGGGGGTGAAGCTGGTGCTCCGGCGCAGTGGGAGCCGCAGCCCCATGCCGAGCGCGGCCGAGCCCCTCGGACGGTCCCAGCCGTGTGTGCAACTCGGCTCGGCACAGCCGACAGCCCAGCGCTTCCCACGGCACCCAGGGGACCCACGAGGCCCATACCCCTCCCCGCAGCCGCAGGGGCGGTGCAGAGGGAACTGCAGGCAGCCGGATGAAAAACTTTGTCATCGCTCAGATTGTCCTGAGCATACGTCAGCGGCTGAGCCGGCCCTGCCAGCCCCCGGCACGGCGGGCGGCCGGGAAGCACCAGCTGTCGGCGCCAGCTGCTCCGCAAACTGCATCCCCGGAGGTGCCCACGCCCCCACCACAAAGCACTTTGTGCCTCGCCAGGGCCACGCAGCCCCTTGTCCCTTCCCCACGGTGATCGTGGGAATGTCAGCCGGGAGTGGAGGAGTGTCAGCGGTGCTGGGGCGTCTCGTCAGGGATGAGGCAGGTGATGAGAGACGTGAGTCCCTTGTGACTGACGGAGCATCTCATGGGTGGCGGAACTTTTGTTTCACCTGACATGGAACACCTCACGATTAACGGAGCGCTGCCTCGCACGTGACGAAGCATCTCACGAGGGATGGAGTCCCCTGTGAGTGATGAAGCATCCCAAGAGTGACGGAGCATCTCCCGAGTGACGGAGTTTCTCTGGAGCACCGGGGAGCCGCCGCGCAACTCCCGCAGCCACGGGCGTCCCCCGCTCCCCCCGGCCGCTCTCCCCGGGTGTAACGAGGACCGGCCGCATCCTCCCTGCCCGGCCCGCCGCATCCTCCTCCCGGCCCGCCGCATCCTCCCTGCCCGGCCCGCCGGGAGGAGCCGCTGACGCCATCGCGGCGCGCCCGGCGCGGCCATGGCGGCGGAGGCGGCGGTGGTGCGGGTGGCGGTGCGGGTGCGGCCGCTGCTGCCCCGGGAGGCGCTGCGGGGACACCGGCCCTGCCTGCGGAGCGATGCCGCCACCGGCGAGGTGGCGCTGGGCCGCCGCCGGTTCCGCTTCGCCGCCGTGCTGCCCGAGGCGGCGGGGCAGGCGGCCGTGTACCGGGCCTGCGTCCAGCCGCTGCTGCGCGCCTTCTTCCGCGGCTTCAACGCCACCGTCTTCGCCTACGGACAGACCGGCTCCGGCAAGACCTACACCATCGGGGAGGCCAGCGTCGGTGAGTCTCGCCGGGACCGGCGGCTCCCCGCCCGCCAGCATCCCTGTTCCGCCAGCATCCCTGCTCCACTAGCGTCCCTGTCCCGACAACAGCCCTGTCCCGGCAGCATCCCTGCTCCACCAGCATCACTGCTCCTCCAGAATCCCTGTTCCTCCAGTATCCCTGCTCCACCAGCATCCCTGTCCTGTCAGCATCCCCACTACCCGCCTGCCCTCCCCACCAGCCCCACATCGCCACCTCCTTCCATCTCCATCTCCTTCCATTCCCAGCCAAGCCACCCACACCACCATTATCCCAGCCATCTCTCCCAGCCCACCAGCCCCACCGATGCTGCTGTCCACACCCATTTCAGCACCTTTGCTCTCTTTACCCAAACCCAGCTGCATCATCATCATCATCTCCATCACTTCCAGTTTCACTCCCAAACAACCCTTCCACCCTGCCAGCCCCTCCAGCTCAAGCCAACCTCCCCACACCATCTCACCCCCAGCAGCCTTTGCTTTCCCCCTACCTGTGTTTCTCTAGCCACCCCCCAAAGGTGTGTCTCCACACCTTTGAGATCACAATGTCTAGGTTTCTCCTCTTTCACTGCAGGACAAGTGACAGGACCTGGTCCTCCACCAGCTCTGGAGGTGGTGGTGATAGTCCTAGGTCCTGAAATAAACCTGAAGGAGAGGGAGGTTTGCAAGTGTTAATCCTGTTAATTTCTTTATATGAAGGAAATGAAGAAAGAGACAAGTTTTTCTTTCTGGTTTAATGGCATTGTGATTTCTTGCAGAGGATGTACTGTAAACATTTCAGTCATCTTTAGTTAATTGCATCATTTGTAAACACTCAATTGTTTCATACTTTTAATGTACATCTGTTTTCAGTCTCCCAGTTCAAGCTATCATTGCACCAGATTTTGGAATTGCCATTTTACATGGCTGTTGGAGACAAAAGGAAAAACATTTAAAATTCAGACAGTGGAGTGCTGTGGCCAGATACAAGCAAGCTGCAAGCACCGAAAAAAGAGAAAAGCTTCTCGCAGTTGGGAAAAGTTGTGGAGTCATGCTGGCTTCAAAGGACAGCACACTGCAGCTGCGGGCATGGTGTTTGATACTCACTAAAATGCTGAGGTGCTTTTTCCTTCTTGAGGAAGGACTGGAAACAAGCAGCTTTGCTAGAATCCCAGCACAGCAGTGGGCTAGGATTTGCCCAGAGGTCTTGTGGGATGTTTAATCCAGGCTGCGAGGGCTGAGCTGTGGGAGAGTTGTGAGGCTGCTCCTTTCCAGCTGATGTGTGTTGCAGGCAGGCTTCTGACCTCAGTTCTGTCCCCAGCCAGCGTGGGCTCCCTAGATGCTCCATGAGCATGTGCCTCTCTTTGCCAGCTTCCATCAATGAAGATGAGCAGGGCATCATCCCACGAGCCATGGCTGAGACCTTCAGGCTCATCGATGAGAATGACCTGATCGACTACACGGTCCGAGTGTCCTACCTGGAAGTGTACAAGGAGGAGTTTCGGGACTTGCTGCAGGTGGATACAGCCAGCAAAGATATCCAGATCCGGGAGGATGACAAGGGGAACATTGGTATGTGTGGCTCTGCACAGGCTCTTTTTCTCCTCATGTTTTAGGCCAGAGATGGGTTATCTATCCATGAAAGCAGAGCCAGATCTTCCCCCTCCACCCCTCTGTCTCCTGCAGCAGTTTGCTGTGCTTGATCTTGAAAGCTGGTCTGGGCAAGGCCCCGTATGGGCAGGGTGACAGCACCAGGCTGTGCAGAGGAGCTGCATCCTCAGGCAGCCCATCCCTCCCAGCCACAGCTGCCTTTGCTTTGCAGTGCTCTGCGGTGTGAAGGAGTCAGAAGTGGAAGGGCTGGACGAGGTGCTGAGCCTGCTGGAGATGGGGAACACAGCCAAGCACACGGGAGCCACCCACATCAACAGGCAGTCGAGCCGCTCGCACACCATCTTTACGGTGACCATGGAGCAGCGGCGCGGGGCTGGCCGGCTGCCCCTGCACCACCACGCCCCCGCTGTGCCCGCCGCCGGACAGGTCCTGGTGTCCAAGTTTCATTTTGTGGACCTGGCGGGCTCAGAGCGAATTGTGAAGACAGGAAACACAGGGGAGAGGCTGAAGGAGAGTATCCAGATCAACTGTGGCCTCCTGGCCTTGGGCAACGTCATCAGTGCCTTGGGAGATCCTCGGAGAAAGACCACCCACATCCCGTACAGGGACTCCAAAATCACCAGGTACCACTGGGACCAGGACCCCCCACGTCTCACAGGCTCAGCTTACAGGTCTGCCCTCTCTGTGGGTTTTCCTGTAGGGAATCTTGAGGAGCAGGATTGGAATGCAGGCCTAGCTCATTGCAGAGCTGGAGATAATGAGGCTTGCTTGAGTTACACTGCTATAGCTGAGATGAGGTGTTGCTGTGGGTTATCCTGTCCTTCCTGCCTGTCAGGGAATAAAAAATACCTCCAGTAGACTTGTTAAATGGTCCACAGTTAGTTCCTAGCTTGAGCAGGTGGCCTTTGCAATCTCCAGCAGGACTCCTGGCAGCACATACCTAGCAGTGATCACAGGGTCAGGGAGCTCCCAACACCAGGAGTTATTTGAATGGAGACTTGCCGTGGTGCAAACTGTTAATCCTCTGCTTAATGATTGCATTCACCTCACTGGTGCCAAACCAACTACAGAGCAAGGACATGGTTTTCCTTGGGCTTAACCTCTGAAAAGGGTTGAAAACATTCTGTTTCCTGTGTTATTTTGTATTTCTGTTATTTTAATCCCCGTGCTCTTCCTTAGGATCCTGAAAGACTCTCTGGGGGGGAATGCCCAGACCGTGATGATAGCCTGTGTCAGCCCCTCATCCTCTGACTTCGACGAGAGCCTCAACACGCTCAATTACGCCAACCGGGCTCAGAACATCCAGAACAAGGCGGTGGTGAACTGCCGCAAGGAGACGGAGCACATCGAGGAGCTCCACCTGCAGATAAAGAACCTGCAGAAGGCGCTGGAGCAGCGGCAGCGCTCCGAGACCCGCATCATCCACCGCTCGGGCAGCGCCAAGCGCGGCGCGCCGGACGCCACGGCCCGGCTGCTGGCCGAGTGCGCCCATTACCGCACCTGCACCGACGCCGCGCACCGGCTGCTCACGGAGCTCCAGGAGGACAGCAACCTGACCGTGGAGCAGATCCTGCGCGTCAAGGAGTGGCTGTGCGCCGTGGAGAGCGAGAGGAGCGAGCTGACCTCAGCCGGGCTGGATAGCGGCATCGAGAGCACCTCCATGGAAGAGCAGGGACTGGAGGCTCAAGGTTCAAAACTGGCAAAAGCCCAGGTAACTGTGGGGTGTTGCAGCTCTGAGGTTGGGTTCATCTCATGGCCACAGCAGCCCCAGCACAGCATGATGGAAGGGTCAGGAGAGACGGGGGAGGAGAAGTAACCTGTCCAGAAAGCCCTAGGGAGGCAGAAGGACATGGTCTCCCCAGCAGGCAGGGAGAAATTAGATTCAGCTGCAGCTGAAAGATTTATTGCATAGGAAGAATCTGGGTTTGCAGAGCTGTCGTGTCCTTGCAGAGATAGGAAGGGAAGGACAAATGCTGATGCTGCCTCTCTTTTATTTTGGGGAGCAGGTGAGCACTGAGAAGAAGTGTGAGTCCGTCAAAGATGAGCAGGTGGCCAAGCTACAGAGGCAAGTGGAACGCCTGGAGGAGGAGAACCGTGATTTCCTGGCTGCCCTGGAGGATGCTATGGAACAGTATAAGCTGCAGGTATTTCTGGGCTCTGCTCTCTTTGTAGGGACCTGCCCCACTCCTCTCCTTCCTGCCCAGGGGTGCTCAGCCCAGCTTTTAGGTTCCTCTGCCGTGGGTCTCAGATCAACATATATGTAACCACATTTTTCTCATTTTTTCCTAGAGTGACAAACTGCAGGAGCAGCAGGATAAGATCTCAGAGCTGCACGTGCGCTTGGAGATGGCAATGCCAAACCTGTGTGTGCCAGGACTGCTGGAAAATCTTCACCTGGTCACTGCCAGCCAGAGACCTCACACAGCCCCGCTGGATGCTGCCCCATCCCATGGCTTTGGTGGGATTCCCTCTGGGCTGCTTCCTGAGCAGAATGGAAGAGCTCTTTGCAAGGTGAGGGCATAAGGCTGTGCCACTGAAGAACTGCTGCCTCTTCATTTGGCTGCTCTCCACTGTAGGGAGAGCTTTTGCCCTGCTGTTCAATGTGATCCTTGTCAGAAGTGTAGTTCAGAGGACTGTGCTCACTGTTCAAATTCAGAGTTTTACAACTCTGGCAAAAATAGCCCAGCTTCAAAACTGAGGCTTTTGCTTTCATGTTGTGGGTGAGTTCCAGAATTGTTCAGTGTTTGAGCAGCAGAAGCACAGGCAGCTGGGTCTGGCAACACACTGGTTCTCCTGAAAATACACTCAATCCATTTTGTTGCTTTTATGTCTAGCAGTGATGCTCAGCTGGGAGCCACTTTTTCTAACACCTAACACTGGCTCTCACACAGCTTGTTTCCTCTCTTTCCAATTCTGTGCCCAGAAGCTCAGCAGCAGCTCCTCCTTGCAGAAGGAGGAACTGGCAGGCTGGCGCCTGTGGATGCCAGCCTGGTCAGGGAGAGAGAGACGGCAATCATTTCTCACAGTGGCTTGTGAGAATTTTTAGGGAGTTGTAGGCATGTGTTAACTTGTTAGTCTAAACAATCTGCAGGTGGTGTTTTCTACTCCTCTCAAGGATGGTGTGTGAGAACAATGTTTTTATTAACTAACCAGTCAAATAGAATGTATCATATGGGTCTACTTAAGCCAAAGTTTCCTTTCCATTAAAGCTTTCTTTTCTTCCTTTTAATGCTGCATCTCTTGCCTGTTCTTGTGTCATTCTTGGTGCAAGGGTGACAGGCACCCGAACCACACACAGCACCCGACTGGAGATCCTGAGGTCAGAGAGGTGGTGCTGAGGAGGGAGCTCAGCCAGGACTCAGAGAAGCCATCAGAACTGTCCTCAGGAGAAGAGATGGAGGAATGGGAACGGAGACAGTCCCTGTCCCAGTGCCGGTGAGTTGGGGCTGTCCCAGCCAGCTGTCCCTGTGCCGTGTCCCTTGCCCCTGGCTGTGACCTGGCTGCCCCACTGCTACAGCTCAGCTCTCATTTCTCATGTAGAGGCAAATGCTGCCTGTGGTGTCAGTGATGCTGCTGATACACCTTACTGCGCCCTGGGGAGCTCATTGCCATCATTCCTGACCACAGCTATTGTTTCCATCTCCTTCTGAAGCCTGTGGATCGTGAGGGTCCTTAGTGTGAACAGCTTTAGCAGTGCCAAACTGATTAATTTGCTTCTCCTTCTAGAAATGGGATCCAAAATTTGAGCAAGAAAGAGATTTTCAAGTGGAGCGAGGAGCCGAGTGGAGGCAATGCCCGCTCAATCCAGGAGGAGCAGCTGGAGCTGTCAAAAGGCAAGTAGCACCCATAGGTTATTGGATAATCTTCCATGGGCTGGTGGTGCTTCACTGGGAGATCTTGATGTCCTACCTGGATGTGCCCAGAGGACAAAAAAAAAAAGCAAAACTGGAGCCCAGATGCTTTTGTTAGGGAGAAACTTGAACTCATAGGGTCTGGCAAGGGTGTATGTTATCGTGGAAGCTTCAGGTGACTGGGCAATGCTGTGCCAGACTCCAGCTACAGATCCAAGATCAGATTGCTCTTCTGTCACCCATCTGCTAAGATAGGACTTTCCTGACCTGGGAATCTGTGTTCCAGAGGTCTGTGGGAAGCGGGAGTCACTGCTTGGTTCCTGGGAGCGCCTGCCAGGGAAAGACTCTGAGTGGAGGCTGGTGCAAGCACAGCAGAAGATTCGAGAGCTGGCAATCAACATCCGCATGAAGGAGGAGCTGATCACGGAGCTCATTAAGACAGGTGCAGGGCTACTGGCAGGAATATGCACCCATTTCCCATGAAACCTCCTCTACTTGTGCTTAGTCTCTTCTTCCATCCTCATCTTCTCTCTCTGTGTTGCTTGTGCTCAGTTTCTTCCCCTGTAAGCAGCAGGGCCTTGTTTCTCCATCCCTCCAGCTGACAGAAACCCTTCCCACTGGTTTGTCCCTTCCCTGGAGTGGCTGAGGGAAAGGGAACATTCCGTCTCTGTAGCCAAAAATACTTGGGGAGAGGAGGAAGGGCCAGGATCGTGGCTGTGAGAGAGGGGGCTGTGTTGCAGGCAAGGATGCCCAGGCTCTGAACAAGCAGTACAGCCAGAAGATCAATGAGCTGGAGCAGGAAGCAGAGCAGGTGCGGGCGGAGCTGAGTGACAGCCAGAAGCAGCTCCAGGAGCTGGAGGGCAAAGAGCCGTGGGACCCTGGGGAGAAGCGCAAGCTGCAGGAGTACCGCACACGCTTGGCAGTCGCGCGGAGCAAGGCACAGGTGAGGGGGAAGGGCTCTGCCCACCCCGGCGCTGAACAGGGATGGAGCTGGGGGCATCTCTGCAAAGAGAGGAGCTGCCGAGGCCAAGGGTGGTTTTCACCCCCTGGCAGGTTCTGTGCAAGAAGAAGCAGGCGACAGAGAGGCTGGTGTCGCTGTCGGCGCAGAGCGAGAAGCGCGTGCAGGAGCTGGAGAGGAACATCCAGCTGATGCGGCGGCAGCAGGCGCAGCTGCAGCGGCGGCTGCGCGAGGAGAGCGAGCAGAAACGGCGGCTGGAGACAGAGGTGAACAAGGGACAGCACCGAGTCAAGGTAGGAGAGGGCAGGAGCAGCTGTGCTGCTGTGGGGTTTGTGAGGATGACAGTGGGTGGGCTCTCATGTGGTCTGTGATTGTCTTGGAGAGCATGGAGACAGCTCTATCCAAAGAGCTGTCCCCCAGGCCCTGGGCAAACATATCCCACACCCTCCCTGCTCATGGCTGCTCTTCCACATGCAGGAACTGGAACTGAAGCACGAGCAGCACCAGAAAATCCTGCGCATCAAAACCGAGGAAATTGCGGCTTTCCAGAGGAAGCGGCGGAGTGGCAGCAATGGCTCTGTAATCAGCCTGGAGCAGCAGCAGGTACAAACAGCAAGCCTGCCTCTGCTTTCCTGTTCAGAGGGGATGCTGGGCAGACTGCAGGCTGATGGGAAAGATCTGAAAACAGAGACCTGAGCCCATCGCACCCTTGAGAAGGACAGTCCATAATGTTATTTGCATCTAATAGCAGAGGACTTAAGATCTTTTCTTAGCCCAGAAACAGGATCTCATCTAAATGCTAGCACTGGTAAAAAAGTTTTGAAATTTTGTGTGTTAGCAGAAGGGTGGTGAGAGATGTGCCCTCCAAGAACTCCTTGACAGCTGGGGATTTAGTTTAGCTCTGCCTCGTGGAGGAGATGGAAGGATAAAACCAGCAAAGTCTGGGCTGTGGGGGTTAGCAGAGATGGAATAAGGACTCTTGTTCAGATCTCAACCCCGCTGCTCTTTAGTCCAGCAGTCCTGGGCATCGCTGCTGCTGTCTGCACACACACACACCTTTTGCTTCTCCCTCCATCAGAAAATTGAGGAACAGAAGAAGTGGCTGGACATGGAGATGGATAAAGTTCTCGAGCAGCGCCAGGCCCTGGATGAGCTGGAAGATGAGCTGAGGAAGCGGGAAGCTATTGTGGCCAAAAAGGAAGCCCTGCTGCAGGAGAAGAATGGTCTGGAGAGCAAACGGCTGCGCTCCAGCCAGGTAAGACAGGAGTGTGACACCTCAGCCCTTTGCTTGATTTCCAGCAGAGGTGGAGGCTGGAAGATGGCACCCGGGTGCTATCCTGGGTCTGGCTGCAGGCCAGGATGAGGTGGTGTTGGGAAGTGGGTAGGAAATCCTGTCTCTGTTGAAGAGTATGAGCTTTTTGGTTTGGTAGCCCTTGGCTTATGTCTGCCTGGGGGGGTCACTTGACCTAGAGAGGGAGTAGAACGGGGCTGAGGGCCTGACTTGCCTTCAGAGCAGATCCCCTCGAGCGTGCTCTGCTGCAGGCCCTGACAGATGACATAGTGCGCGTGTCCAGCCGCCTGGAGCACCTGGAGAAGGAGCTGAGTGAGAAGAACGGGCAGCTGCGCCACGGCAGTGCCCACGACCAGCAGCAGATCCGCCAGGAGATCAACAGCCTGCGCCAGGAGAAGGACCAGCTGCTCAAACAGAGGCTGGAGCTCGACAACAAGCTGCGTCAGGGCACACTGCTGTCCCCAGAGGTACCTCTGCTGGGGCTGGGGAGCAGGAGGTTGTAGGAGAGAAGTAAAGACTGAGCATGTGGTCGTTGGCAGATTCTCCCCCACATTCCTAACTATGCATGTCCCAGCTTCTCACCAGCACTGTTGACGTGACAAGGAAGGCTAGGGCAGGGTGAGACAAAGCAAACCCATTGCTCCCTGGTAACTAGAGCTCTGCCCTGGCAGGAAGAACGGATCTTGTTCCAGCTGGATGAGGCAATTGAGGCTCTGGATGCAGCCATTGAGTACAAGAATGAGTCCATCACGTGCAGGCAGCGAGTCCTGCGGGCCTCGGCCAGCCTGCTGTCGCAGTGTGAGATGAACCTCATGGCCAAGCTCAGCTACCTCTCCTCCTCCGAGACACGAGCTCTGCTCTGCAAGTACTTTGACAAGGTGGGAGACAACTGCCCTCTGCGCTGGTGGGAGCTGTATTTCACTTAGTGGCTCTTAGTGATTGCATTAATAGCCAGCCAGAACACATAATAAACGCAACAGAGCTTGAACACACTTGTTAACAGAAATGATGACCTAACCACACTCCTCTTTTCCTTAGTTTCAGGCTTTCTCCTTGCATCATATTGTAGTTTTGTCCTGTAAAGTAAGCCCACAAAGCCACAGCACCATGACCCCTAGCTGGGAGAAGGGCTTAACTAGTCATAGGAGGCATGGATCCCTGAAGTGGCTCTGCCACATCAGTGCAGCCACACCTTGGCTCTTCCCTCCACAAGGCAGCTCTGACATCCCAGCACTACTAACCTTTGTAAGCTGTACCAAAAAACTAACGTGACTGGGGTTCGGTGGGGCAGGAAATCTTCCCAGGCACGAAGGAGCTGAAGTGTTCCTTGCTCTTGGGCCCTGGCCAGGTGGTGACACTGCGAGAGGATCAGCACAGGCAACACATTGCCTTCTCAGAGTTGGAGATGCAGCTGGAGGAGCAGCAGCAGCTGGTGTACTGGCTGGAGGCGGCCGTGGAGCGCCAGCGCCTGGAGATGGACCGCCAGCTGACCCTGCAGCAGAAGGAGCACGAGCAGAACATGCAGTTACTGCTGCAGCAGAGCCGTGGTAACCCCCAGCTCTCCAAATAGCTGCACTGCTAACTGCTTTTGTCTTTCTCCGGGCTCCCAGGCTGAAATAGTCTTGTTTTTGCTTGTAGAGCACATGGATGAGGGGCTGGCCAGCAGCAAGCTGCAGTATGAGGCGAGGATTCAAGTGCTGGAAAAGGAGCTGAGCCGTTACATGTGGGCAAACCAGGAGCTGAACCAGAGACTGAGTAACATGAACCTCCATCCTGGACAGACCAAAGGTGAGAGGAAACCCAGGCTAGAGCTTTGCTGTTCCTGCCAAGTTAAAAGGGATGTTCAATTCCCATGCCTGGCAGTGAGAGCTTGGAGCAGTCTAGAGCAGTGCATGTAGAAGTCCTTCAGCAGCTGCTATACAGACACCAATTTTGATGAGAAAAGTGAAGACCCTGTGACTCTCCTCACTGTACCCTCAATTTTTCCCAGCAGGGATGGAGAGGAGCATTCATGGGGCTGGGGACAGAGCTGCCCCTGAGCTTGGCACCTGTGAGGAATTCAGCCTCAGGGAGCAGCCAGTGCCTCCAGCTGCCGCTGAAGAGAGCCCTCGGGCCAGGGATGAGAGCAGGGACCTGGTGCACGCCCCTTTGCCCTCGACATGGCGGCGTTCCTCGCTGCCCAGCGACAGCCCCGGCGACCCTCGGCAGAGGGACACAGAGCACTCGCTGAGAGCGGGGCAGCCCCACGAGCTGCTCCCACCACGGAGCCTGGCTGCTGCTCCCAAACCCCGCCGGGAGCTGCGCAGAGCCAGCCTGAACGTGAGCCCAGTGCCTTACCACCCAGCCATGATAGACGTGAGGAAAAACCCGCTCTAGAGCCAGGCTTAACGCTCAGCTGGCACAGGGCAGGGAGCAGCAGGTATTGACCTGAGCTTGAGAGCCCTCCTGCCCCACAAATCAACCTGGCGACAACCCTGTTACATTTCAGAGGCCTGAGGAAGAGAAAGATGTGACTTGTTGTCATGAGGGAGTTGAGTGTGTAAGGTGTGGGAGCACCAGCCTACATTCTTCATGTTGCTGCCAGTCGAAGCTTTTCCTCTGCTCCCTCAGCAGCTTAAACACTGTGAAGCAGGAGACACTTTGCTTCCAGGCCTCTTAACACTAAAAACTTGTTTACAATGTGGAATTCTCAGCTGAAGAGCATGCTCAGCCCTGGCAGCCTCAGAGGGAGATGCTCTGCAGTCCTGCAGAATTTGTACATAGATTTTTGTAGTAACTTTGGGTTTTTTACATTTCTACTATAACTTTTCTAATAAAGCAGAGTGAGTTTTATGAAACGGTGACTTGTCAGAAGGGCTACTTAGTCCGGGTATGTGGGAAAGTTGTATTTAAGTCTCACTGCATGGGAAGTCAGCTGCTGTTGTCCTAATGTTTAAACACTTGTTTTGTTTAAGTAGTCCCAGCCACATCTAGTAGGCCTCTTACATTAAATTGCCACAGGAAGAACATCTCCAGCCAGCAGCAGAATTGTCTGAAATGTCCATGATAAAAGGAACTCTGGTTCTGTTTTCTCTTGCAGCCTCTAAGCTGCTTTAAAAGCAGGGTTTTCATATTCTTGAGAGAACTTCCAGTCTGGATTTAAGAGAGACTAAATACAACGCTGCAGCTTAACACTGACAGCTCAGGAAGGGAGACTAAGTTTAACTCTGGCAGAGCAAGAAATGAAAGCCCAGATATCTGCCTTAAGAAAGGCAAGGGGCAGGGGCAAAGGGCTGCTTGACCACTTGATCCTAAAAAACAAGCCACTGCTTCAGTCTGAAATGAGAACAGCTACCACAACTACTACTTAAGGAGTAACACACCAAGTTAAAAGCCAGCATTTGGATATAGCAACCACCTTCTGATCTCCTACATCCTTGACCTGACCTGTAGTGGTGTCAGTGAGGGGGGATAATATTGAGGGCTCTGTATGTGGTTGAGGTACTCAAGATCAAGTTCAGACACTTCATTTCCTGCTGTTGCAAACAAAGACCTTCAACAGGAAAAATAACAATCCATCCTCCTTGGAAATAAGTAGCAAATTTGGAGCTCCAAGCCTGTGTTAACTCCACATCCTTCAAGCAGGTGCAGCTCTCCCAGAAGCACATCAATCATTGTTAAGCACAGGATTCCATTCCTCTTCCCAGTGGGAAATTAACAGCTTTCCTGTAACAAATTGTGTGTCCAGGAAACAAGCTCCACTCAATCCCATCTAGCCCCTCAAAGCCACCTAACAAACCTCTGGTTTCCCAGAGGTTTTAGGATGGCCTTGTTTTAGGATGACCTTACACCATCTTCATAGCTCTCCACCTCCTGTGCAGTCAGTAGACACAGAGATGTGAGCTCCCTGAGATCCTGCTATGCACAAACAGCTCACTATCGCAAGGGAAAAAATTCAGCCCTTCCAATATTATGCACAATTTTAGCCCCTTGTAGGCTACATTTCAGGCACTGAAACACAGCTCCTGCTGTCTTCATGGGGTTAGAACACGAATGTGTCACAGGCAACTAAATCACTATTTAATCCATGACTCAGTTTGGTAAAGAGCAGTCTTGAAACTGTCATTTTCAGTTATTCCATCCAAGTTTTACTTCTCAAGGACACTTCCCCAGCCAATTCTCTCTGGCTTACTGCAAGTTTGCAGAAAAGGACAATGAAGTCACTCCATCAGCATCTGCTTATCCAGCAGTAGCCAGGAGCGGATACACCAAACCATTCATGATCTACAAGGATGTTCCCAGTTAAATTATCTTTCTCCTTTTCTGTACTCTTGGCACTTGGCTAATTAATTAATCCACTTGTTATTTTCCCACTAAGCTGTGGCAAACTGGAAGCAATTAACAGAGGAATCCATTTAGTATGAGGACAAGACACAGCAGGAGCACGCAGCTTGTTCTGTACCCATTCGCCTCCAGCATCCTCCTTCCTGCAGCCCACATCCCTCAAGCCAAATACCAATTCTGGATTAAAGGACACAATGAAAATTCCTATCAGTTTATTTTACAAGAAAGCTGTAGAAAAATGACAATTCTCCCTCTTGACCTGGGAGAATTGGACCTTCAATGCAGAACTCACTCTAAGGTTCCACTAGCAAAAAGACCAAGCTAGGCTTTGAATGGATGGAAGAAACCATAAATTTTTAGAGTGGTCCTTATTTCTACTGCCATGTGCTTGCATCCAGTGTCCTACCAACACAAGGCAGCTCCAGTCTAGCACCAAATACCAGTCTTTGTTAGAAGGTGTGTTGTATAGCTGGGATAATACAAAGTTTCTCATGCTAGCCTGGCTCCAAACTTCAGCTGAGCAGCTTTTTCCGTGAGTAAGTCCTACTAAGGCGACGCCTCCTGGAAACCATGATGTGGAATGGAGACAGCTCCTGGTTGGCAGTAATTTGGACAGCATCAGATTCCTCTTCTACAAAAACAGAAAGAGTACATGAAAGCCACAGTTTACCAGAATTCACTGGTGATTCCAAGAAGCCAAATACCAAGTGGAGACAACAAGAACTGGAAGTTGCAGTTCCCATGTAGCTACTCTCTTCATTCTGCAGCTATTCTCTCCTTCCAAACTTCCCATTTCATGCCAAGTTTCTTGTAAGCGTGTGAGATCGAGACACTGAACACAGCAGTGGCAGGTACAGATTTTCTGCCCAGAGCCCAACCCCCAGTACAGAATGATGTAGTTCTTACTAGCTGGAGGCAAGCAGAGAGCACAGCCAGTGTGCTCGAGCCCAGCCTTTCCTCTCCCGTGCTTACCTTGAACACGCTTCCTCTGAGCCGACGGTGGGGACAGCAGTGGAGACTGGGTCAGGGCTCGAAGGCTGCTGGCAGAAAGTCCACTCTTCAAGGGTGGAGTGGAGCCTGGAGAAGCACAGTGAGATGCTGCAGCAAAACCACTCAGCAACTCAAATGTTAAGTCTCACACACAGCCTTTATGCTACCTCAAAAGTGACATCAGTATAAGTGATACTTTGAGTTTATCTGAAATAAACTCTAGGCTGTCACAGTGGTGTTTTAGCATTTGAGAAAGGTAAATGGCAGTCTGGAATCAGCTCTTAGCACATTTAATTTTCTTAGCTGTTTAGCAGAAAATCACTTCACTTGTATTAAACACAGGTAAGTCACATTTCCTGGAAGAAAACTGCTACAACCACAATGACATAGAAATACAAACACAAGGTCTGTAGGTACAGAAAGTCTCTTACAGGACCATCTTAAGGCTAAGCACTGCTATTATTTCATGTCCTGAATACGGATTAATGTTGATTCAAGGTTTGGCCTTTTTTCTGTGATGATGTTGAGTAAAACACTGCCTCTGTATACAAATCTTTCCTTGCAAGAGAAAACATGCACCAAACTTAGTGCAATGACTACAGAACAACACCTGCCACAGCCCCCTGTAATTTGTACAACAATACTGGATTAAGTATTTGCAATTCACAAGGCCTTGTTTACAGAGCTGAACAGCCTGTTTCACCAAGGTTGGCTGAATTGTCTGTACCCACAGCAAAAGCAGAGAGGCAGCTTAAACCTGTACACCTCCTGATACATTATTGCTAGCAAGGGAAAAATTTCTGGTAGCACTTTCAAGTGGCCAACCACCACAGGCAGAGAAAGCTGGAGCAGCAATAAACACCAACATCCACAGGACTAACACCACCAAGATTCCAGTCTGAAGCACTGAAACAGCCAAGCTTTACACTTAAGATTGTTGGCTCTTTGGCTTCAGAGCTGAATGCTGGGCAGAAACAGGCAGTGGCATCAACACAAACCTGAACAAATCACCAGCTGGTTGCAACTGTGAACCTCTCTCCTCAAGTTCTCAAACTTTCCTTTTAGTTCCTCCAGCTTTCTGCTCTTTTATATTTCTCTGATCTCTCTCCCATCATTACTACTACTCATATCCAGTCTGCCTCTCCACATAATTATCTTCCATGTAATCTACAAGTCACTCCCCTTTCACCTCACTCTCCCTCAGATAATTACATGGGAAACAACTGTGTTCTTGTTTTAGTCTAACCCCCATTTTTAACCACAGCTGAATTTCAGTGGAGTGTCTTTCATGCCATTTAATTACCTGACAAAAGGAAGACATCATCATCCCCTAGGCAACCCTGCTGCTCCAGTGTTTTGAGGGCACATGCTCCTGGTTTCTCAGAAAGTACAGAGTCTGTCCTTGATTTACTTCTGTTGCCCTCATCTGTGGAAAAGCCAGTGAGATCCAAGCTGCCCCTGTCAGGACACAATCTCTTGGCACTGTGATTCTCCTCCTTTTCTGGTGACAGGTAAGTAAAGACGCGCTTCCGAGATTTCAAGCCAAAAGTTCCCGTGGCAGAGTCCTCATCAGCCCTCGATTCAGAGTCACTAGGAGATGCCTGATCCTGGAGCCTGCAAATCCCTTCCAGTTCAAATTCCCCAAGAGTATTTGTCACTTTGCTGCTGCAGTGTTCTGAGATCCTCATCGTTCTCTCTATGCCTGCTGACGCCCGTGTCCGATCATCGGCATTCCTCTCGCTCTGACCACAGCTCACACTAGCAGTGCTGCCTGCTGCTCTCTTCCTCCGAGGCCAGTCATTGATGGCATCAGGAGTAGTCTTCCCCTTCTGCTTTGGAGAAGGTGTTTGGAGAACTGCTGCTTCCAATGGGAAGGGGGAGGTGACAGTAGATGCACAGCTTGTTGGGGTGTATGCCTGGCATATGTAGGTTTGTCCTGCAGCTTTCCCAGGTGTACTATGGAAAGAACGGCAGCAAGATGGGGAAACACAGGCAGCTGCTAGTTTTCCTGGGTGCTTGCTGCACCAGGTCATAGCAAATTCACTGAAGGGGCTTTCTCCTCCCCTGGGTTTGCTGGCACCTGCTTCAGGTTGAACTTCCAAGGATGAGGAAGAGCCAATTTTCTTAATGCGAAGCTTGGGCAGGCCTGAAGCTTGCATTTCAATTTCCACTTCATAGGTCGGTGGGCTGGCAGAGGGAAGTTTGCCACGACTTTCAGGAGTCGAGAACTTGGCTGCAAACTGAGGCTCTCCCATGCGAGCCGCAGCCTCCCGCTGCCTCCTGTCTGCAGTGCAGCGTAAGGAATAGGCAGGAGGAGACTTCTGCATAGGAGGCGAAGTATTCAGGGCAGATCTGGAGCGCCTCTTGAGACTTGGAGCCTTCAGTCCCATATATTCTTCCCTCAGCACAGTCCTTGCTTCCAAGTCATCACTGACTGTTTGCAAATCGCTCAGGAAGGACTCACAGGTGTTTGCACTGCAGTTCTCCCCCTTAACTGATGGCTCACAGTCTCTCTCAGCATTCTGTGCATGTTCCTGCCCTCCAGCAAAAGGCTTTGGAGACAAATGGTTTTCCAAGTCCTCTCTTGAAGGAGACTTTTGACACACTCTATCCATCTGTTTATTTTTCTCCAATACAGAAGTATCTTCAGTAACTTGGGACTGATGAAGCTGAAGGCTTTCCACAGAACAGTTACCACCACTGCCTTGACAACCGTCCTCATTTTCTGTAAGTGTTGCACATGTGAGGCTCTCTCCTCTAGAACCTGGTTCACCTTTGGCCTGCTTGGGTGTGTGAAGCGGGGACCTCAGTGAAGTGCCAGTAATACCTGGTATCTTTTGAGAAGATGGTTTAGATGCACCAGGTTCCCAGTCAACCTCGCCAGCCTTCGTATGGGAAGCAGAGCAGCTTGTCACAGTGTTTGTGGAACTTTCACGGAGTGGAGGATTGCAGAGAGGCTCTGGCCTCACAGCAAGTTGAGGTATTTCTGTACTCAGTGGGCTGGTACATAACTTTGAACCTGGATCTTCAAGTTTCCTAGGTGTCCTTTTAGGTGCTTGAGATAACTGGTCTGACTGCATCTGAATTTCCTTTGTGAGGATTTGCCTCCGAGCACTAACTTCAGATGGTAATTTTGAGAGGTATCTCAAGGAACGTCTTGGAGTCTGAAGTTCTGTAAAACACTTTTCTTGGGTGGCAGAGGGGGGAGTGGCAGTTGGATTTGAATCTGTTGGAGGTAATACAGAGGCATTAAGCTCTGTGAACCCTTCACATTTTGGTGTTTGCCAGCCAGGCTCTTTGCAAGGAGGGGAAAGTGTTAGAGCTGCACAACAGTCCTCAGCAGTTACTTGCAGTAAGTGAACCCTCCTGTTGTCAGTTAGCGCAGATGGAGACTTGAGCCTTTGTGCAAGATCAGAAAAGCACTTTCCCAAACATTTAGCTACATTCTGCTTAGCTGCTGGACTTTTGCCAGGTGTCTTCTCAAGCTTTTTGCCCGGTGTCTTCTCAAGCATTGTCCTGTGGACAATGCGAGGCGATCTCCTTGGGAGATTACTGGCAGAATTTAGTGGCTTCTGGGCAAATTTATGAGGTGTTTTTCTAGGAGTCTGCAGGGGAAAAATAATAAATTAAAGAATCATGCTTGTTCTACTCCAGGAGTATTACCTATCCATCTTCATATTTACTTCCCAAGATTTGAAACATAAAAAACCCATCGGATGAGACTTAACAAACACTAAATTTAAGATGCTGATGAACGGAGGAGAAAACAAGGATGGGAAGAAAGAGAAAGGGAGGTAGGTAACTGTTTCTACCTGACATGAGGTAAGCTCCTCTAAGTGTAAGGAATCTTTTCTTGTTCTCCTCCTTCCAGGTGAATGCTTCCCTGCAGGACTACACATGTCAATGACTGCACCAAAGAAAAACCTCTTGGGAGTCTGGACAGGGGGGCTCTCTGAATGCTGGTTAAGGCCTATAGAATGGAACAGTACAATTTAACTAACACAAAGTAACGTGCCACAATTGTCTGAATCACGTCAGTTGTGTGGAAAAGTAGTGTAAAAAGCTCATATCCCTGGCATGTTCTTTTCTAACCAAGAGTTAAAGCTTCACCAGAATTATTGTTATTTCCCATTATGAAATGAATACCCATCTTTAGAAACAGTGCTTCAATGGTAAAAAAAGGTATAAAATACCTCAGCCTCTTATTCTATTTATAGCTTGTAGCTTTAGATAGTTCTGGTTCATGACTAAGGATTCTAATAAGTAGAATATAAAGAACTAAATGTCACCATTTTTAGCTGATAATCCTACTGAGAAAGCCTGCAAAGAAGATCCCATCAGTCATTGCTTTATGCTGCCACAGAGTAAGCTATAGGATTTCTGTCCCATATTTTACAAGGATTTCACTGCTTTTAAGGAATGCAGACTGACAATCAGTGTCATTCTGTTAGATGGGCCTGACCGGTTTGTTAAGTTGGCAGTGAATTCATCATAGAAATAGCTGCCTTACCATCCTCAAAATTCAGATTACCAATTAAAAAATAATTACTGAGGATGAATTTCTGTCTATGGATGATATTACATGACAGCTCTTAGCTTCTTACAGCCTCTTGTAGAGCCAAATCAAATCAAACTCAGAGCTATCCATGCCAGCTTTTCAGATCAGCAGTATCAGTCTGCTCAAATGCCACTCAGTACCTTCTACATCCTGCCGTTTACAGCTCTCCTTTTCTTGTCCCTGGTGGAGGTGCTGTGAATTTTTTGAGCTGGGCTGTGTAGTGGAATAGAAAGCACCAGAGCAGGTCCTATTCAAAGACAGCTGTTTGATGCGTGGGCTTCTTCTCAAACCTGCTTCTGAAAAGGCAAGGACATTGGAGACTGAGCCTTCTTTCCCCCTCAGCAATGGGCACATCATCAGGAACAGTTCTCAACTGCAAGGAACATACTCTCAGAAGAAACTCCTCTCCAGATGCCTATCTCACCCAGGAAGGCAAGCAGGTGAAGCAAAGGTTCAGTTTTCTTACAGATTTGGAATATTTACGCATACAAATCTCCTAAAGTATGATGCCCCTCCTCTAACTCATGATTATTCTCATTCCTCTTTAGCAATGACATGGAAAGGAATGCTAGAAAAGCCACGTTCAATGCAAGTTACATCCAAGTTAAAAGATGGGTTAATTATCTTGCCCCTTTTTCCAGCAATTTCATTTTCCTTCTTGTCCAGACATGCTGGTTTTTTTCTTCCCTTCTGGGGAAAAGAACAGCAGTAGCCAACATAAGAGACACTCCCCAGAGACAGGTGGCTGTCTGTTACAGCAGAAATCAGAGCAGGGTCACAGCACAACATGGTGAAATTACATTAAAAATAAGCATGTGCTGGTTTGACAGTAATTACAGCAGCTCAGAATCTTGTTCGCCCTTCAAGTCCTTCACATTTTTTCATTGTGAAGGAAAGACTATCTACCTCTCTTTCTTAACTTAAACTGTACAGAGCTGTTAAAGCAGTGAGCAGCAAGTGGTTCTGTCAGAACAGAACAGTACAACACTTTTGGACTGACTTCTAATGAATTAGCCAAATCAAAGCACACTCTTCTTACAAGCTATGACACAGCCAAACCACCTTTAATGAAAAATCAGTGCTTACCATATATGGCCTTCTCTGGAGATTCTTCTACAACACGAGTGTCACAACCTGGATCAGAAGACCTTGAGAAACAACAGACATTTGGGGTTTAGCATACTGAGCATTTACAGGAACAGAACTTGCCACAGAGACTGAGAAGCAGTGCTCTATTCTACACCAATACATTGCTTTATGGGCTACTCTAAGCGAGCAACCAGCAAGCACTTTGCCTCCTATTGACATGTAATTGAGTACGGGTAGCTCCCTAGATGTACAGGTAACAGCTCTACATGAAAGAAAATGCTACAGTTCAGCCTGGAGTCCACAAAATACAGCAGGAGCCTTTTCTTCTGAAGCTCTTGAATCAGTAACTGAACCTAAACAGACATTAGCTGCAGGAATTAAAGCAGCCTGAATTACATGATGAAGCAAGCAGCATTTCCCCCCACATAAGCAATGACATTTAGCCTCCACTGGTTCTCTTACTGCCTTAAGTGAAAATTTTCTTTGACTGCAACAAGACCTGATAATTCTGCTCATAGCCATTAATTAGACATCCATTAATTAGACAGCAAATAGTTACTAAGAAATTCAGAAAGAACTCACCGGCCTTTGATCTGCTTGTGTAGCAGTCTCCTGGACACCTGCTTGTGTAGTGGTGTTTCTGCAACTCTCTTGGTCAGTAACTTGCGATGATCTAAAAATCATGCAAGAGCTGTAACATCACACAATTATAAAGCACTTGGAACAAATAAATACATACAGTTTTGTACAGGCTTCAGCTTAAGAATGACAACAGTCATTTTTAAGTCAATATAGAACCACTGTGCTGTCTTCCAGCACTCACAAGCTATCATTATTTCAGTCCAGTGTCTACACCTCCCTCCCAATCCCTCAATATTTTACCATGTCAGACATTGTTAACCTACTGAGATAACTTTCATTATTCATCTTTATTTCACAGATCCTTTTTTAACCAAGCATTTTTAACTTTAATTTTCTTTATGAGATGTAAAGAGTTCAGTAAAAATAGGTTTCAGTTTTAATACCATCATTATTCACCCTCCAAACACCACAGCAATGACCTCCTTTTATCCGTTATTGAAAACTGATCATAATTGTTTCATAGAATTGAGAATGCAAAAATAGGAATTTTAGCAAAAGCTCTTCCACAACAATCCTACATGTGCAAGTCATATCCTACCTCTGCTGCCCTCACTGGTGCATTTGTATTTTAGGCCTTCCACAGCAGATACTGACTGGCTTCTAAGCATCTTTTTCAGCGACCTTTTTGATGGTGAAAGTATCTCTTCATTGAAGAGATTCCTCCTTACCTTTGTAACCTCTGTGAGACAAGAAAAGCAAGAAAAGATCAGATTACAAGGAAAAGCAGAAGAAAAAAAAGAAAGGAAAACAATACAAAGATAATTTTGTCAAGCCACTAGGGACAGAACAATATACCAGCATAGAAAGACAACTTTTTAGCGGCAAAAGCTTTGAAAAGTCGTTTTTCCTGCTACTGGAACATGACCTCCTCTAAATCCATTCCAGCCTTCTCTTCTGAATTTGTATTATTTGCATTATTCCAGCAATAAGCTACAAGCAGATGCCATAGCAGAAAACGCAGTGTCCCATATGGAACGTGAGGTGCACTACAAAATCTCCACCAAAGCACATCTTGGTTCAGAGAACACATGTGAAATTCATTTTTATGAAGTATTTGTGGGGATAGATCCTATTTTCATATATAGTTCATTCTTGTCCCCATTTTCTTTTCAGGACAGAGAAGTTGGAAATAATTTCAAGAGTCAAGGTTTTCTTTTGAGGACACGAAATTTAAGTTTTCTGCGTATGAGTACACAGAATACCACATTTTTTTTTCCTCTCAAAGTTTTTGCACAACTCAGCAAAACTTCCTTCAGATTTCCAGCATGCTTCAGCATAATTTCATCATGGCTCAGTAAAATTTACAGGGACAACATGTGCTGAAGATGCACCTTTCCATGAACAAGCCAGAAGTCAATATACCTTGCACTGCCTCTTTCTGCAACAAAGGCATCTGCTGGGACTTCTCAGTGGCAAGGTAAGAATGCAAGTTCTCCTGAAACAAATGAGAAATCAGCCTCAGCAGCAGTGCAATGTTATGTTTAAGTATGAATATTAACTACAAGCTCTGAACCACACATTATTGCAATTTTTCCTTCGAAACAATGTGACCTCTGTACAGCTGATACAGGGCACACTTACTAAGGGAATACAGAGCAAGAGTTTTTGCAGTCAAGCATCACAACTCACAGACAATCCTTCTGGAAGAGTTTTACCTTTCTGATGGGGTTCTTGGCTACCTTGGGAATCTCAATTTGGCGCAAGTTCTGTGGTGCTTCTGTCATGCTCCTGTGTCTGGCTAATACATTATTCCTTCAGAAAACACACAAAAATTAAGTTAAAATAAGATCAACAGCACAGTTATCAACCTACTGACAATTAAACTTAGGTATGACTCGAGAGATAGGATGTGTTTACCTTAATTCAAATTGCAAACTACATTGGTACCTCACTTACTACAACACTGGGATATATTTTGCAATATAAAAAGCTATTCCTAAGGTTGGTATTGGAATTCATTCACAATTTGCTAACATGAACACAGAATCCCCAACACAGATCTCCAGTAGATCACTTTTAACTTTAACAACACAGGTCAGCTACTACAGAGCATAGCACACTTTTCCTCTCACGGAAGATGCTCCCGAAATCTACTTTTGCATAAGATACAAATACAGAATCAAGACTGTATTTTTTATAGTCAACAAAATTCCTGTTTGGAATTACTACCTTCTCTTTTTGGCAGATCTGGTGCGCAGCTCCTCCAGCTGATCACTCTCAGTGCAAACAGCACTGGGAGTTAAGACAGATGTTAAAGAGGGAGGAAGGCCTGGAGATTTGCTATCCAGAGTCATGGAGTCATCACTGAAGAAGTCTGAAGGCAGAACAGATGCCAGTTTCTGAGGTATTTGTGTACCCAGACCATAATAAATATCTCCAAGGATCTTCGGTATAGAATTCATATACCTGGAACACCAGAGAGAACACACATGAAATACACATCTCCTCAAAACTTAGGTTACTTCAAACCCAAGATGTGAACTAAATCCTTGTTCTTACATGTCAATACAAAAACAACAAACTGAATATCAACTGAGTTTTTAAATTAGTTTACTTGCTTATCAGCTACCTTTTCTTTAGCCAAAATATAAGTGTAATAAAGAGAACACATCTAAAATTTCTGAGAATTAC
This sequence comes from Anomalospiza imberbis, assembly GCF_031753505.1. Lineage (NCBI taxonomy): Eukaryota > Metazoa > Chordata > Aves > Passeriformes > Viduidae > Anomalospiza > Anomalospiza imberbis. The sequence continues at coordinate 7,984,088 of NC_089693.1, read as the reverse complement.
AAAGTAAATCAAAACTGTTGATTGCTCTCTAGTCACAGACAACATCCAACCCAAACCACAGTCCCCAGCAATACGTAAGCCATGACAAATAACTTACAATTCTAATATTTCCTCTAGAAACTTTGTAAGATAGGCTGGGTCTTCAGTCAGACATAAAATGCGCAGCATATCTGTCACCTGGAAGAGAAGGTCAGGTGGCAAAATGGATTAACGTGTGACAGCTGCAACACCAGATATTTTAGTAAGGAAGTGTTAGTGTAAAATCAAAGGAATAGCAGGTTCCAGGTCCACATTTCTAGTGCCATGCAGAAACACAACCTGGTTTATACTTTACTTGCCTCTTCTAACAGCTGCTCCATTTCCTCAGCGTTGCTTTGCAGCGAAGGGCACTGAAGGCACAACTCAAGGCGCAAAAATACCTGAAGTCGGCACCTAAGGAAACAAGTAATTACCCACCACCTCTTTTTCTACTGGAAACAGCAGATTTGCTGCAAAAGGTGTGCTCAAAAAAGCAATGGGAAGGGAAGTGGTTCCTTTTGACAGCAGTATTTAGTTAGCATTTCATTTGGGTGGCAAGGGAGATACCTCACTCCAGATACAGGCTGCAGTGCTTATCACACAGCACGGGTATATTTGCATTTAATGAAATGGTTTTACTGCAACCAGAGATTACTCTTGAAATATTCGCCCCATGTAAATACTTTTCCAGTGGTACAAAAAAGCCACCATTAAAAACTGCTAACCAACTCCACAGTATCTCAGAAGCTGAAGTAAATACAGAGTCTCGTACTCTCTGACTTTGGTCTCCTTCTGTGAGCCTTGCTGTTGTCTGAGCATTTTGCTGGTCTTCAGGAGACGGTTTCTGACTCTTTCCACACAGGCCACCTGCAGACACATAATGACAGAAGGAACTTCAAAATTGTTCCCTGTCTGCAGGGCAGGTTCTTTCTATGTCCCCCAGTTACCACCCCAACCTATTCTTTTGGAAGTACAGTTTTTTCCTTTCCTTTCAAGGAAAGGAATTACTTTTCCTTTCAGTAGCAGAGTTTTAACATAAAACAACTTAGACCTTGAAATCACAAGAGGTCTCTTGCTTGCAGCTTCAGGCCTTCTTCACTCTGGATCCACTCTGGATTTGTTTCTCACAGTGTTTTTGGTAAATTAATCACAGGTTTACCCGTTTTGGTTTAAGATTATTGTAAGATTAAGTTAGCAGTGCTAAAGATTGTAAGAAATAGCTTGAAACAATTTCTCTTACCTGACAAAGCCAGGCCTAGATTTGCCATGTAATGCAAAAATAAAAGATGCACCTTTAAAATACAGTTTGCAAGAATGTGTTTTTTAAAATATTGTCTTTGAAATCAGAATTTGTAAGGAGGTCAATGTAAAGAAAAGATGTCTTGCAACGTTTAGCAAAGTTGTAAACTGATAACTGAACTGGATTTCCCTATATTTTTTACAAGCATCCAGCTTTCCACTATTGAGTCCTCACAGATAGAAGCAGTCAGTGACCATAGTGCACCTCCACGTAAAACTTCAGGGAACATGAAGGAAAGGTAGCCCAGAATAGTAACAATTCTAACTTCCAGAACAGTAACAACCCTGCCCACATGCTCTCACCTACCTCTTTCTCTTTGGCATCTTGTATTTTCAAGAACCTTTTAATGGCCATGATCATATTCTGGGCACACACAGGTGAGGGAATTCCCTCAGCAACAGCCTTCTGATAGCTTGCAGTCAAGTGGGACTCCAGCTCCTCCTCTGTTTGGAAGTCTGCAAGGAAATGGTCTCTGTTAACTAAATGCATGTTCACCACACCTCCCTGATAAAATACTCACCCCAGCTGAAGCAGGGAACAGAGGAGGTAATAATAAATATTTCATCCAGCAATGATGCAACCAGACCACAGCACACTAACAGAGGCTGTTCCAGGTCCAGGACCATGACATATTATAAGCCAAATCAGTCCTATAAACAACAAAGTTTGCTTAAGATCAGCAAACTTTCAGACTACGGAAGCAGTCAATAAATGTCCTTTATTTCTGCCTAATTAATAACTAGGACTACATTTCCAGTTATACCTTGATGAGTGTTTCCCTCTATTTCTTTTGGTTAAAAAAAATTAAAAAGTAAATCCCTATTGCTTTTTTTTTCAGATGGATACAGGCAAGAAACTAACCCCAGAAGCAGCTACAACACCAGTTTGTAAAGAAATAGAAACTAAATGGCAGAAGAGTGGGGAAAAATGTCTACTCTTTGCCATGCTGAAGATACAGAAACTCAAAGACTTATTTGCTCCTTGGTACTGAATACTCCATTATTATCCTTTGCTCTTCCTTCCATAAAAATCCTCTATGACTGCTGTATCAGGATATCAATAGTTCATATGGCATGTATCAAGACAAAAAGATAACAGGACTTAACACACACCAATTGATATTTTAAGTGCTTTTGCCTTTCCTTCCACCTTTTCATCCAATCTTTTTGCTGAAAGCTTCTGTGGAACCTTCTCATTCACTGCTGGTGGCACAGCATCAGGTTGAAACTTCTGAGCTTTTACATTCAGTCTTGCTACATTGAGCATCTGCAGGGATCTAGGCATGGTCTTCATCTTCTGCCTGACTGGAGTTCGAGGAACCCCACCTGCAATGTCACAAGAGTTCTACCATCAGGCACACTGGGGCAGGAACTCCATGCAAGGTAGAGAGCAACACTAAATTCTGGATTACTGTGACCTTAGTAACCTCCTAGAGGAAAACATGGCCAAAAATGTTAGTATTTCTTTGTGAAATCAACATATAGGCAGTATAGCAGGCAGCTACTTCTCCAAATAAAAAGCCAGGTGCATATTGCTCTGCATAAGAACTTACATAGGTTTAATCAGAAGTTATATATATAGGCAGAAATCTTATGTCTCAGAAATAGAAACAGCTGACAGCAGGACTTGCAGATACATGAAGCCAAGGTAAAGTCAATTGTAGTTAGTGCAGAGAAATGCAATGATTAAACTCTTCTACAAAAAAAGTGCTTTATTTCTCTAATTAGAACAAAATTGAGAGCCTGTAATATTTACTAGTACTTGGAGCAGTCCCCGTTTCAACAGCTAATTAAACTGCAGAGCTCTGCATTCTGCTTTTAACAGCTTTGTCACTCACTACACAGTCCTGAATTACAATAATTTGGGTTCTACTACAGGACTAACCTAATACTAATAAGCAAATGAGAGTGTCCCTAAATAAAAAAAAAAATATCTAAAGCATGATACTACTTAAGAGTACAGATCTCTGGAGTTCATGCATCATCTTTTATTGACAACAAGCACATATAACCCCAAACTGTACATACGTCGTTTTTTGTTATTTCCTGGTCCAGCTGCAGCAGAGGTTTCACTGAATTTTCTCTGGTACAGCTCAGACAGACTTTCTGAGAGCTCCACATCAGATTGGTCTGCACCATCCTTCCTGTTAGCACAAGGAATCTGCAGGAGCCTATATGAAAGAACAATACAGTTATCAAAAAAAGGAGGCATATCCCTTCCTTCCTGTGGACAGAAACAAGGTTTTTCCAGATTCCAGTCTGCAGCAATACAGTGCAAGTAGCACACACTAGTAACTCTTCCAGTACCTGTTCCCCAACACACTTAGGAGATGCAAAAAACCTTAAAATGCTGGAAACAAGCATTATATTAATGTGCAATGGATATGGCACTGACCTGTACCACATAACTAAATGAGCAGCTTTGTGCTTTCTAAACTACCCTGCATTAGGCTCTTTTGTTTCACTCAGCAAGCTCTTTGAAGAAAGCAAGCTTATTCATTCCAAATAAACACCAACTGTGAGAACACAACCACATCTTCATTATCTTGCACTGGATCTTACTATCCCATAGAAGCTGAAATTTGTCATTTCCCAAGTAGCTTAAGGTCATTTTAAGTGACTCCTGAAACTACCAAGATTTTAATCCATGCAAACTGATACTCAAACATCCTGTTCCCAGTTTGTTTTGTCTGTATACCCCACCAAGAGATGAGCACCAGTAAACTGAGTACAGAAACAAAAGCAGCAGAATTCTAGAACTCTAAGCAATGCTACAGCCATACTCCCTTAATAGGAAGCAGAAATCCTTGGTTATTGCTCAGAGACATTCAGAAAAATACCTGAATGACTCCATCAGATCTGAGCTTGCTCCACAGGCATTGGATGCAGGATACCACGCTTCCAGCACTGAAGGATGCCAGCCCCCTGTATGGGACAGCTCCCGTTGGACCCACTCTGGCACTGGAGTTTCTTCTCCTGTACAGACACACATACACAAAAATGAGAAAAGCTGAACTAAGTGGCAGAAGGTCCCAGCCTTCACAGAAGCTCGAAGACAGAGGTTCACAAACCTTTGATCCTGGAGAGACAATGAGAAGATTCACTCCAACACAAAACACTCATGTAAAAGCAACCCCCTGCTGCAGTCCCACCCACAGGCTTTACTGGCCAGGGATGGCCCATGTGACACATTTCAGGAAGCCTCTTTCTAAATGCATATCCTCAGGCACATGTAGCCGTGTTTTATCTGCAAGCTAATGGAAACTAACACTGTCAATAACACAGAAAGCTATACCCATACAGATTTCTTTCTGTATCACATCACAAGGCCTTAGCTACAGATGACACAATGAACAAGCCCCAAAAATGAGACTCCTCAAGGAGAAAGTCATTAACTTTAGGCTTTTTCTACTGCAGATCTGGAGATGATAGAAAGATGGCAAGTTTTGCATTTCCTGACACCTACCCAGACTGGCCAGAGAATCTTCCACTGACATGTCAATTTTACTCAACACACTATTCACAATCTCTGGCAGGTGAGTAGCAGAGTCCTGGGAAGAGTCTTCCACTACAGCTCCTTCAAGGCTGCATCCCTGAATTCCAGCAGTCTTCTCAGGACCAAGCACAGTCAGAACTGCAGTATCCCCAGAAAGAGGTGACAGAATAGCAGTGCAGGGACACCAAGTTTTAGACAGAGATACGTCAGCAATCTGCATTTTAAAAGAAAAAAAAAAGGGAAAAAGAGAAGAGTTTACATTAGCTAGAAATACAGAGACCTAAGGAGCACAGATACTTTACAAGCAGGTTATAGAGTTACATGACCTCAAAAAAAAAGTTCTGAATTTAGTTTCAAATGAGCAATTTGCAGTGCAGTGTCTGTTATTGTCTTCACAACATGATATTGCCACCCCTTTTAGCACAATTCATTTCAGAGCAGGTATTAGTTTAAGGCAAAGAAGAAGACTTACCATGTGCAGTCCTTCAGCCACCAGACTCCTCAAGAGCTGATGAAACAGAGACCTGTTACACTCTCCCTGCTCAGCCTGTGAGCTCTGCAGTATCCAGCTCTCTGTGAGGAAGTGGCCAGCCTGTGCCAAGCTCCAACCCGTCAAGCTTCCCTTCACGACAATGCTGACTGGACACTGCAGCTGGCTTTGGCTCATGGCAAGAGGTTCCAGGATCACAGCACAGCTTTCCTGCTTCTTCCCTCCTGTGCAAGGATAGGATAAAGAAAAAGTCTGAAAGCAACCCTTTGCCATCAAGGTGAAGAGACAACTTCAATGTCAAAAAAGCGAGTTCCAAGATTAAACAGGGAATACACTCTACAGTAAGTGTGTTGCAGAACTGACCGCCTTCCCATGCTCTCAAGGAGCTGAGTGCATGGAAGCACCACTGAAGAAAGACCCCATGCATACTGCACGCTGCTTTATAGCTGATCTGTTTTCTTTGCAAGGGGTTTTTAATCTGTGTTCTTATTTTAGCTAAATCAAATAATTGTATGAGAAAAGGGAGTACACCTCTATAAGGTGGGACCAGCAAAGAGCTCTTCATCCAAACTTCTAGGAGCATGGCAAACTGAAGAGGTTAAATCAGAAACATGGGTTCACAGTCCTCATACCAGAAGTAGAGCACAAGCAGAACTTTAAAAGTAAAACACCTAGGCTTTCAAATATGTGAAGCAATTTCTACACACATTATTCACAAGGGAAGCTCATCAAGGACCCTGCATGAGAGATCAGTTACTAGCATGCACATCTACATTGTACTTTTTTTTATTACCAGGCATGCTGAGAAACAATGTTCCTTCTTGCTGGGGAAACACTGATCGATACAGGGATGGCCTGGAGAACAAACAGTTCAAAGTCCCATCCAGGGGCAGAAGCGTGGCCCAAGGCACAGCCTGTGGCTCTGGGAACCTGGAGTCTCCAGGGAAGCCAGGAGCAGCAGCTGCCCTGGGCTGACTCAAACAGTGCACCAAGGTTTCAGCTGGCAAAATGGTGCCTCCCATCTGACAAATCACTTCAAACATTGTCCAGTAGCCACCATGATCCGGGCATTCGATCAGCTGAAATAAAAGTAACACAGAGGTCCCAAGTTAAGGTTGGCAGTGAGAGAGCTTCCGTGCAAACAAATAAATATTGCACTTTTTCAGAAAAGCTGGCATATGAAACATACCCACAGCATCTAAACACGGTGCCTTCTGAGTGTTTTTATGGACTTTATCAGCCTTCATAAGAACCTAACGAAGTAAATACTATTCCCAGTTAATTAAAAGCTAGCAATATTTTCAAGCCACTTTTTTTTCTAATTTGGTATCTACACACTTGAACTATCAGGCTGCTTATCTGCAATTCTGAACAGGTGTTAACACCCCTCTAAATCAAAGCACAAACCATCCCATCAATAAACACTGTACAGCTACTCCACTGCAGATGTATCTCAGTCTCCACCTGGACGATTCCACTTCAGATTTCAGTCCCTTGCTGAAGATTATGTGGCAGTGAGCGAACGCTGGCGTGGTTCCCTTCCCCCCAAAGATTACTTCTGCCAGAAAGCAGCGTGGCAGATGTCCCGCTAGTGCTCACGGCTGAAAGCTGTGCCGTGTAACCTCGTTACCTGGGCCCAGTCGGCAGTGTCCACCCAGAACAGGGTGATCTTCTGTTCCACAAGCAACTCCTGCACACTCTTGGGCAGGAGTTTCTCCGCCAGCTCCTGCGCCGAGGGCGGCTCTCCAGGGGAGGAGGGGGCGTCGTTGCCCGACACGAACTGCCGGAGCTCCCTCCGCGAGTGCGGGCAGGGGGAGAACAGGAACACGGCGTTCACGAAGCCCTCGGGCGGCGCCTCCGGGGGCTCTCGGGCGGCCAGCCCCGTCCTGCGGCTCCTGCGGGCCGGCTTGGCGGGGGACGCGATCTCCGGGCGGTCCCACTGGAAGTCGAGCAGCGTCTCCTTGAGCCCGCTGTGCGTGAGGGCAGCGCGCGGCGCGGGGCCGGGCAGGGCGGCGGGGGCCCGTGCCCCGAGCCGCTCCGCCAGCTCCTCCTCGAACCGCTCCCAGGCGCGGGGCCCCGGCGGGCGGAACCCACCGCCCCTCGAGGCGCCGCCGCGGCCGCCGAGCGAGTCGAAGAAGCGGAAGGCCCAGCGGAGGCGGGAGAGGCCGAAGCGGCAGCCCAGGAGGGTGAGGAGGCGGAGGGCGCCGCGCTGGAGGCGCTCGCGGCGCGCGGGGCCGGCGGTGTCCAGCAGGAACACGGCGCTGTGCGAGCACGACATGGCGCGGGCCCCTCACGCCGCCGCCGCCATCGCCCGCCCGCTACGGCCGCTCGCGCCCTCGCCTAGCGCGGGCTCCCATTGGCTGCCGCGGAGCGCCCGCCACGCCCACTCCCCGCGCCTCCCCCTCCCATTGGCGGAGAACGGGGAGCGGGAGGGTGGGGCGGTGAGAGGGGTGCTCGCTGCTGATTGGCCAGCCCCGCGGCGAGCGCTGCCATCCCATTGGCGGAAGGCAGTGACGGAGGGGGGCGCGGCCAGCGCGCAGACCGAGCCGATTGGGCGCCGCCACCGGTTTAAAATTTAAAGCCGGCAGGGCGCGCGTGGCGGTGACGTCACTCAGCGTGCGGTGTGACGTCAGCAGGGCGGGGCGGCGCAGGCAGCGCGGGCCGGGCGCGGCGGGGTCCCCGAGCGGCAGCCGGGGCCGAGCGGCGACACCGGCCCGGTCCCGCCCAGCCTGCGCCCGGCAGGCTCCTGCAGTGCCGCTAGAGGACCGCGGCTGCCCGCAGACCGGCACCTCCCCATCCCCGCTGCCGCCCGCGGGCCGCAGGCACAGCGGCACACCAGGGTCCTGCCGATACGGCATCCTCCTTCCCGAGCCTCCCTGGGGGACAGCAGGGACAGCCCCAGGGCCCGCACGGGTGAAATTCATATTCAAATTCAGATTACGTGTTACAAAGAAAAAATGTACTGTTCGGGTGGTCAGGCATTGAAACAGGTTGGGCAGGGAAGTGGTGGAGTCAGCATCCCTGGAGGTGTCCAAGAGGCATCTGCATCTGGCGCTGGGTGACATGGTTTGGGGGTTACAGTGATAATGCTCTGTTGATGGTTAGACTTGATTGTAAAGGCTTCTTCCAAACTTGGCGATTCTGTGAAAAAGCGCAGGGTCAGGGCGCCTGGACAGGATGCTTGTGGAGGACACAGACCCTGGGCTGGGGCTGTCATCAGCTGCCTTGCCCAGGAGCAGCCCCTCTCCGCAGGGCTTGAAGCACGTCTGTCCCCGTGGTGTCAGTGGTCACGGTGTGATCACAGTGGGTAACGGCAGAGGAATCCCCACAGAGCATCCCCACCCAGGTGTCCGCTCCACCCTCGCCTCCAGAGCTTGAACACCCCAGCCCAAACCAGTGTCACCAGCAGCCAGTGGTATTTATAGAGCAACAAAGACAAGGGGCACTAAAGGGCCCATTTGGCTGTGCTGGTGACTGTGAACACAAGTGGGGTTAATGAGCTGGAACCAGGAGCTGATCCACGCGGGTGGGCAGGAGTAACCTGCCACCAAGAGCAAGAGAAGGACAACAGGTGTCCCTGGAAAAGTGCAACCTGCAGCCTTGGGGACGTGGGCTCCCTTCCTCTGGCTCTGGGCTGACATCTCTTGCTGCTTGACCTCGCTCTGCTGTTCGAGCCCTGAAGAAGAGCCAGCCACACCACGCCACTGCCATTGTCCAGCCACTGGCATCTGTCCCAGCAGTCTGCTGAGGTCACTTAGCAGAGTGTGACCAAAGCCTGCCTTATCACAGTCCACCTGGGGCCCGAAACAAACCCAGGGCAAAGGGGAGTTTCCCAGCAAAGTCTGACAGCTTCCAACACAGGCACTGCTGCTAGCTACTCAAACCCCTTCTCCTTTCCTGCCCACCTCAGTGTATTTGCTCTGGAAGCCTATCCAGCTCTTGGGAAGGCCAGCACAGGTGTTGGCTGAGCCCAGGTGACAGTGTTTCCCAGTGTGACAGCCAGAGCTTCTCACACCCCTGCTTCTTGTGCTGTGCCATGTTTGTGCTGCTTTCACAGACATTTGCCCTCTCTGCCTGCTCCACAAGGACACCGACTTCCCTCTCAAACAGTCCTTGGGTTCTTTCTGGACAATCATTTACTTGCTGATAAATGCTGTTTCTTGGGAGGAAGGAGAGAGCACAAGAAAAATAATTTGTGAATTTGGCTCATGTGTGGTTGTCAGTTTGATCCAGATAAGATTTTTTTTTAGCTTAAAAAAGGCTCGCTTTATTTTGTCCTGTTTCCAACATTTATCTCCAAGGGATACTTAATGGTGGGGGCTGAAAAAAGGGATGAGAAAGCCCAGAGCTAAGTGAATTCTTTGATCTCCACCCATACCACCACTCTGTCCTGCCCCAGTGGAAAGTTTGTTTGCCTTTCTTGCCTGAAAAAAAAGTTTTGTTTTGTATTGACTCAGATGCTTTGCTTTCAGGTCACTCCTCATGGACCTGCAAAAGCAACAAGTCACCTTTGATACTGGGCAATGCCCAGAGCCTGACTTGTGCTGCATCAAGGCTTCCAAGACTCCCCAAATCCTCGTTCTCCAGTGCCTTCTTCACCCCATCTGCCCAAAGGCTGCTGGTAGTGGCTGCTTTGGGCACAGATTCTGGGGAGCACCCATTCCCTCCTATCCAGGGTGAAGCTGCCCCAAGGCCTCCAGGCAAGAGGGAGGGATTTCTGCGCTTTAGATTTTGTCTCTACATCTTTCAAATATATTTAGTGCTCATAAAAGTGAGAAACTGGGAGAGACCCAGCTGGGACCAGTACTGTACAGCCCTCACCCAAGGTAAGATCTGGACATTGCCAGACCTGGTCCCACATCTCTTGAGCAGAAAGGCAAATGTTCCTTCTCCCCCAGCGTCATCCCAGAGATTTTTTTTTTTTTTAATCTTGCGTCTCTTATGGGTGCTGGACATGATGGGCAAAATTCTGTGGTGGAGCAAGCTCACACCAGCCTGAAGTTTCCAACAGGACATTTAAGCACCTTGATATTTGTGACTGAGGCATGGTGAAACCTGCCCTGTGTGTCCTACCACTCTTGTAGGGTGGATGCAGTGGTGGTCTAACCCACTGTAGGAAGTGCTCTGCCAGCACTGCTGCAGACACATGTGCTGGCACAGCCCCATCAGCCTTCCCAGTGTTATCCTGGCCCTGAAAAGGAGCCTGGAGAGAAGCTGGTCCTTTAATGGGCTCTCACAGCATGGACAGCCAGTGGAGCATGCCTGCCGTGATGGGACTGCAGTGACAAAGTGCTGATCTGCAGGTTGATAAGGAGGGGCAGCGCAGCAAGGTGAGACTATCAGGCCAGCAGAAAAGCCATTAGCCTTTGTTCCTGGCCTCCACACACGGGAAGAGGGGCTGGGGACAGCAGGTGGGACAGAACTGCTGCCTCTGGGGTCTGCACAAAGGCTTTGCAAGCTGCTTTTCTGGAGACCCTACCATTTCAGTGATGGTCTAGATTAGAAAAGCTCTGCAGTTACTCTTTTGCTCAAATAATCACAAAGTGTAGCTGCTGGTGGCTACAGTACCTAAGCAAGTCCCCTTTTGTTTTAAAATGCTCCTCTGTGCTGCCTTTTTCGAGGTGTCTGAAGGCTGCTCTAGGGCAGGGCAGAATACCAGTCTTACCACGTAGCTGGCATGAGAACATTCAACTGTCAACAGTGTTCCAGCAATTAGAGATCACATATTGTTTGGGGATTTCAGCTTCCTTCTAGCTGGAGATCTTTTGTATCCTGGCGTGTACTGCTGAGACAGCCCTGCAGACACCCTGTGTAATGGGAGACCCAAAAACACACCCTGAGCATCATTGCTCGAGGGGGAGCTCGTCCTTCAGACAACAGCAAAACCCACTCGCTTTAGGTGTCCCCAAAAAGTGACCCCAGTCACATGAAGCTCTGCTCATGCAGGGTAAGGGCTAAGGCAGATGGGCTTCTCTCTTCTTCCCAATGCTGTCTCTATCCTGCTGCCTGCACGGGTTCAAATGAGGTTGGAGAATGATTTTGTGTGGCCGTCAGTCTCTTCAAGACCATCCACAGCATTTTTCTGCCATCTGTCATTTTGAGAAGAAAGCACACAAGAAAAAATAATAAACTCAAATTATTGCCTAATCAACACCAAAATCAGTGCTGCTTGCTCAGCCTGCAGGCCACAATTAGATGCCATCAGCAAATTTGGGCAGCTTGCCTGGGCTGCAGTCTTTCATCTCTTGAAGACTGACAGGCAACCCAGGGATCTGCAGGCAGAGGAAGGAGCTGGGATCCGTTTGAAGGACTTGCCTGGCTTTTTGGGGTAAGAGCATATAATTCAAAACAGTGGGAAAAATGGACTTTTGTGTTTATGTTTGTTAATTAAAGGAAAACCATAGCAGAGGAGGGGCTGTTTAGGCCTCCAGCACCATCTCACAGTATTGCCCTGGTTATGCTTGCCTTGCCAGGAGGATGCTCTGGGTAAATCACTTTGGGAAATTATGGAACATGTGTCACTTGAACATCCTCACAGCCTTGGCAGGGCCATCACGTGTCTGTGCACTCATGCAGGATCTTGGTACCTGGTTTGAAGCGCACACCTTCCTCTTCCTCCTGTTCTGCACCTCAGCTGCTTTTCCAAAAGCCAAGAGCTGGAGCAAAGGGCAGTGCCAGCTGGGGAAGGGCGATCTCAGAGCTGGGGAGGGGGTGAGGGGAGCACCCAGAGCCGGGAGGGAGGGGAGCAGGGATCAAGGTGCTCCTGCCAGGGGCAGGGAAGGGGTGTGGGACTGGGCAGAGCAGGGGGCTGGACACTCTGGCTCCACTCCCCAGTCACACTGGCCTCCACATCTGCTCGTCCCAGTGGAGGCAGGGCTCAGAGGTGCTCAGAGCAGCTCGGAGGAAAGGTGCTGAAGCCTGTCCCTGCTCCCAGGGAGGCAGGTGGGTTAGAGGAACAACCCTGCCGAAGCTCCAGTGCTCTGAAATGTGATCCTGCCGGAGGCACCTCCCTGGGCCCCACCTCGCCCTCTCCGACCTATATATGTGACCGGCCCGGGGCGGGTGCGGGCGACGCGGCTCGACAGTGTCCCGGAGTCCCGGTGGATGGACAGGCCGAGGCACCAAGGCATGGCGAAGAACACGAACATGCGCTGGCGGCTCCCGCTCGTGTGCCTCCTCTGGGAGGTGGCCATGATCGTCCTCTTCGGGGTCTTCGTGCGCTTCGGTGCTGAAGCTGATGCGCACTGGGAGGAGGAGAAACGAGAGATGAACCTGACCAGTGACATAGAGAACGATTTCTACTTCCGATACCCCTGTGAGTATTCTGGAAGCCTAATGCTTGTGCTGGCTGGTCCCCATCCCATCCATCCCATCCCAACCGGTTCTATCCCATCCATCCTATCCTGTGCTGTGGCAGAGCCTGTCAGAGGCGCTGTCCCCACCAATTGCTAGAAAGCTATGCTCTTGCCTTGAGGCTGGCTTGGGGTTCACCAAAAAAACTCATGGCCCTCCAGTGCCTTGGGGCTCTGTCAGCAGGGTACCGTGACGTCTTTTTTCCAGGAATAGGGCTGACGTGTTCCCAACACTCTGCAAGTTTCAGCTTTCTGCCCCCTCCCTCAGCCTTGGATCAGAGCAAGCCTTTCTGTGCACACAGAGAAACGGCTGTCGAGATCCTGTGACATCTTCCTCCTCTTCCTCCTCTTCCTCTGTCCACCCCCTCACTTGTGAATTACCCTTTAGCTACTGGCATTTCAGTGCCACAGTCCTCCTAAGCTGCCAGGTTCCCAGGGTTCTTGGGTCTCTGTATCATAGTGACACAGAAATTATTCAGAAGGTTAAAGCTCTTCTGGCCAGCCAGTGCCTCTGGGTGGCTTTGATCTCCAGGGCTGGTCATCTCTGTGAGCCTTTCAGAACAGGCTGCTTCTGTAGGCAATTGTTTCCAAGGAAGCAACAGGCCTGAGTCATGCATCTATTTAGAACATTTCCATTAAAAACACCTGCTAAATCAAAGGAGCTATAGCAACCTGTGGCTGCTGAGGATTAGCTAGTTGAGAAAAGGATTTGCTTACAGAAACCCGCTGCTCAGTCAGCCTCCAGGTTCATGTACGGTCGTGGCTGCCCTGGGCTCTCCCTGGACATCTGCCCTTGGGACTAGCCCCACACGGGTTAGCGTGAAGCAGCAGCAGTGCCTGAGGGCTGCTCTTGTCACTGGTGTGCTGGGAGGACATCAGGAGTCCAAGAAAGAGTGTGTAGGAGCTAAGGAAGTGACATCTCTTCTGTCCTCATATCCCACTCCTGCTCTGCAGTGCCAAATATTCCCCCTCAAATGGCAAGATGGATTCAACACAACTAAATCAGTCTAAGGGCAACTGCTCAGTTTAGCTTTGAAATACATTTCTGTTTCAGGCCTGAGGAAGGGCTCACGTGCCCAAAAGCACAGCTGTTCTTTCTCCCTTATCTAATCAGAAATTTTCTCTCTCTGCAAAGATAGACAAACATGACAAGGTGGCCAAGCCCTGGAATTTTAATCCTTGTGTCCATCCAGTGCTGCTCAGAAGACTCTGGTGGTTGGTCACCCGAAGATCATTTATTCCGTCATATCTGCGAGCACTGCTGTCCACAGCACCTGTCTGCAGTGGCAGAGGGATAAGAGTGACAAATAAACAGGTCCTCCAAGCCGGAGGAGATTGGGAAGGGAGGCAGAGGGAAGTTGTCCTGGTCTCAGGAAGCCAATACGTGGTTGTGTCAGTGGTGCCCATTGCCAGGTCCAGTCAGTGTGACAATTCCTTCTCATTTTGGATTGCACATGGATATTCCATAATCTGTGACTCATCTGCTCTCGAGGGGAAAAGAAATGAGATTTTTTTTTTGTCCCTGAGAGCGTTCCCAAAGCCCAAACACTTATTCTTGATAGTTATGGCAATTGTCCTGCCACAAAAGCAGGCTTACAAAACCTGTAGGGCATGGCAATGCCTGTGCTGCCTCTGAATGATAACAATGTTATTCAAAGGAAAACAAAGGCAAGGGTTAGGAAAAGGTTTTAGATTGGGTGTGGTTTAAAGAAAGATCTGCTCTTCCTCCTGAGTTCATACAGGGTCCAACACAGAGTGGGATCCTCTGGGTTTTTGGAAGGCACACAGTCCACAGCTTTAACTCTGACCTGTGTATTTCTGCTTTTAGGATGAAAGAATAAATATATGATGCAAATGGCAGCAGATTAATCTAGCTGTATATTGTGCTGCTTACACTGGAAAAGAGAAAGGGGAAATAAATACAGCTGCAGAGAGAAAGTCTATGGGACTGTGTGGTAAAACCACAGTAACTAAGATTGGTTCTTAGGACATGTGGAGCAGTGCTTTGGAAGTGACCTCTGCTGAACAGTGCCGGCTGCAGATCTCGTCTCCTTCCTTTTTAAAGAGTGATTTCATACATATGGGGGACATTTTTAAAAGCAATCAGATTAGCATGGCACTACATGGCTTAAGCCTGTCCAAATGCTCATCCTTAAACATGTTGCAAGGTCTTCTAAAGCACAAAAGGACAAAACTCTCAGCTTCTGCAGAGCTATGCTTCATGCAAGTCTTCACCCACCCTCAGTGAAGTAGCAGAAATAAGCCCTATGGAAATGGACCAGGGGCTGATGGATTTCAGCACAGTTTGAAGGTAGAGCAGACTTGCAGCCACAGAATTTCCTTTGCCCTGAGCTTACACTTTCTCTGAGTGCACAGACTTTGTTGGATGCAGTGGCTATAATGATTTGTGGACTGCAAAATACAGAACATTCTGGTTTAGCTCCATCACTGCTGCATCTATCTGCTCTGCAGCACGGGTTTGCTGGCAGGAGTCTCCCAAGGGGGTTCCCAGCCTTGGGCTCTCCTGTTCTTTCCATTGGCTGAGTGGCCTGCAGTGTTGGGGTTTGCATGGTTCAATTTGTAAGTATGCAAGCGTTTCAGCTCACTTAATTGCAAAGCAATGCTTATCTGATAGAAAGGTGCAGCACTAAAAAGTTCAGCAGGTTTACTGCACCAAGAAGGTCTTTTAAGAGGCTCACACAGATCTGGTTTCCCCCAGGGAAGGGCATCTGAGGGGCTTGGGTGAGCAGGTCTGACCATTAGTGGGAAGAACTGGGTCTCTCTGGTTTAAGCACTAAAAATCTCACACGGTGGGTTTCTGCTCTCAAGGGTATTTTGCCGAAGCATTTAAAAACGTATTTGTAAACTTTCCTTGTTCTTGGGCTCTCCTTGCTCTGAGCCATCCCCGGGACCCTGCACTGAATAGACCTACCCAAAATGACAATTTACGTGTTTTAACAAAACTTTACTGGTCATTTCACATGATGGTTTTGAGATTTTCACAAAAGGAGAAAAAACAATCTGAATACAAAAATGTTTTCCTTTGTACACTCCATTACTCTCAGGTCTTCTTTTGCACACAGCTTTTAGTAAACATTTGTTTTAAAGGCTGAGCCTTTTAACCAAAAGCCAGTTTCTAAAAGCTGAGCCATTTTCAGACTTAGAAACATGGGGACATGAGGCAAACACACATTTTCTCTTGAATTTCTCCCTTACTGCTACTGATGTAATTATTTTTCTTTTCAACACCAAATGCATGTGGCACTTGCAGCCCTTCTGTCCCCGCAGAACTGACAGTCCCTTCCCTCTGCACAGCTTTCCAGGATGTCCATGTGATGATTTTTGTGGGCTTTGGCTTCCTCATGACCTTCCTCAAGCGCTATGGATTCGGAGCTGTGGGTTTCAATTTCCTCCTTGCTGCCTTTGGCATCCAGTGGGCTCTCCTGATGCAAGGCTGGTTCCACTCTTTCAAGGACGGGAAGATCCTCATTGGAGTGGAGAAGTAAGGAGGAGCTGGGCTCTGGGATGGCACCTCTGGCCTGGCCAGTGGAAGAGCTGGAATGAGAGCCAAGCAGTTGGCAACACTGTCCCTCAGTTATGTCAAATGCAAATCAGTCTCTAAACTGTTGTTTTCCCTCCACATACTTCCACTTGCTTTCCACCTTCTAGTCCAAAGGTACCTGCCATTGTGGTGGTACTGCTCAAAGGGAAACTTGAGATGAGTGTCACCCCTTAGTGCCGAGCCAGGCACCACGGATGCCAGTGCTGAGAACATGTATCATCCACCTTACCTGAATAATGTGGGGGTGTGAGGGTGGGAGGAAGGTCAGTGGGAAATCCAGGGATGTCTCCTAATCACTACGTCCTCTTCAGGTGGGATCTCTAGAGCTGGGGGTGGGTAAGAGTGATTTACAGAGAAGTATTTCCTTATTAAACCACAATTTTCCTTCCCTTTTTTCAGCCTGATCAATGCTGATTTCTGCGTGGGCTCTGTGTGCATCGCCTTTGGGGCCATCCTGGGAAAAACCAGCCCCATACAGCTCCTTGTCATGACTTTGTTTCAAGTCACACTCTTTTCAGTGAATGAGTACATCCTCCTCAACCTTCTTCATGTAAGGCTTTAGGTAGTACCTGCTTTGTTCTGCTCCTTCCTCTCTGCACCTCTCCAAACTGTCTCCCTTTGCTATGGCTCCACCAAGCCACTGCCTTCATAAGCATAAAAAATGCAAGAATTCAGGCAGCAAAAGTAGGCAGATTGGGAAGGAGAGGGGCAGTGGGTCGTACTTCCCTGGGAAGGGAGATCTTCTGGGGTTTTACACATAAGCCTGGCAATTCAGGTCCCTCTGTCAAGTGCACAGACAAGCTGGGCATGATGCAAATCAGGCCTCAACTCCAGAATGAGTGGCGATTGCTGAGGCAAACCTCTGTTTTCCCATGGCTGCAGGTAAAGGATGCAGGTGGCTCCATGACCATTCACACCTTCGGAGCCTACTTTGGCCTCACAGTGACACGGGTCCTGTACAGACCCAACCTGGAGCAGAGCAAGGACAAGCAGGGCTCTGTGTACCACTCCGACCTCTTTGCCATGATCGGTGAGTCAGCCCTCATCTCGGGGTGCAGCTACATGGGGAGCACTCAGCTGCACAGGGCTGGTTCCTCCTGTGTCTCTGGGAAAAACCAAAACCAGCATATGGAGTTGAGGAGCTCTGTATCCCAGAGGTCTTTCACATTTCAGAGTTACTCAGCTCCCTTCGTCTCAGCTGGGCTGAGATGGTGCCTGGGAAGATAAGGATGCATTTTGGTTCCCTTTCTCTGCCAGCCTTTCCTGATGCTGGTCTCATCATGCGGGGTGTGGATCTGGGGAAGCAGGACTACGGGATGTAACGTCCCCCTGTGCAGAAGAGTTTTTTTTTTTCAGTCCCTGTATTCTCTCTTTCCCCTTTCTCTCCCTCATCCCATGTGCCCCATCCCACCAGGTACCCTGTACCTGTGGATGTACTGGCCCAGTTTTAACTCGGCCATTTCTGATCACGGGGATGCCCAGCACCGGTCTGCCATTAACACCTACTGCTCACTGGCTGCCTGTGTCCTCACCACCATGGCCTTCTCCAGCATGCTGCAAAAGAAGGGCAAGCTTGACATGGTAAGATGGGAGCAGGGACTGGATTTGCTCTGCTGGGCACGTTGCAGAGCCCTTTTTGGCAGCGCTCCCCATCAAACAAGGCCTGCGCAGCAGCTCATGAGCAATCGGGGGGCTGACTTGTACGTGTTGGATGTGTGGGTGACATGTCTCTGTGACAGCAGAGCTTGCATGACACACGGGTGAGACAATTTCCATCTCATCACAACTCCCCACCCATATCTGTGGATGCAAAGAACATGTGTGGTACGGGGAGTGGGAGTCTATGTGCACCTGTGCTACAGACAGAAGCTGCTTGTTCTTTTCTTGTTTTTCACCACCAAGTAGGAAAATGGGCCCTGATATTTCCTCTGGAAACATTTTCAGAGCTGATTCTCCCACTTTGACATTTGCACCATCCCTGAGCAATTGCAATCTCCCTGAGATGCCAAGGCAGAGTGGTTGCTCCTGCAGGTCCACATCCAGAATGCCACACTGGCCGGCGGCGTGGCCGTGGGCACCAGCGCCGAGATGATGCTGACTCCGTATGGCTCCCTCATTGTTGGGTCCATCTCTGGCATCGTGTCCACGGTGGGGTATGTCTACTTCACGGTGAGTGCTGCTCAAGGGGTCTGCAGCCCTGGTCCTGCTGAGGAGACCAGAAATGCTTTCACTTCCCTTTGACAGTTCCTGCTTTCCAGAATCCCTTATGAGTTGTACTTCTGTCTCCTTTTACTGCCCAAAAATGCTCAGGAAGTTTCAGACTCCCAACAGGAGCATGTTTGGAGAATAGGTTGTTAGTTTATCTTGAGCTTGGCTCACATCTTTGTCTACAAGTTTTTAGCTCTTTAATGGGACACAGTATCTCTCCTCTTTCTCTGCTTATCCCAGTCTCCCATGGAAGGAACTAATCCTTTCCAGGGCCACGCTCAACTCCCTAATCTCTTTCTACTTCCCTTCCCCTCAGCCTTTTTTGGAGTCTAGGTTGCACATTCAGGACACATGTGGCATCCACAACCTCCATGCCATGCCAGGCCTTATTGGGGGCATTGTGGGGGCTATCACAGCAGCTGCAGCCACGGAGGATGTGTATGGAAAGGAAGGGTAAGATGGCTTGAAAATCTTCCCTGAGAATAGATTTTACCTGAAGCTCTGTGGGCTGGGAGCAGGGAGCAAATAGCATCTTTTGTTAATAGTTCAGAGTTGCCCAGAGCTATTCCTCAGAAACATGGGGTGCGCTGTCTGTGTTTGGCTTACTGAACTGTAGCCTCATCTTATGCAGCTGACTCTTGGTGGCCTCATAAAGTGAGCCACAGTCCCACTGTTTGGCATTATCCTGGGCCACAATGGGGAGGGAAGTGCTTCTCCCTCTCCCCTGCATTGTTTTGTGGGGTCAGGTAAGGCTAGAAGTCTGAATTACAAAGAGAATATTTATATTTTGGGCTCCTCCTTGGTAAAGCTTTGCCAGGGGTCAGAGAAAGAAGTGAGTGGTGTTTTGGTCATGGCAACACTCTCCTGGTCCACTGCACAAGAGGGATGGGGCTAGGGAAGAGTTCCTAAGAGAGCAGGGCAACATGGTTCCTCCGGAGCCAGGAAATGTCTCCTGCCAGGGCAATCATCACCATTTCTGCCCTCGGCAGGTTCATCAAGGCGTTTGACTTCACGGGCGTGTACCAGAGGCGGACACCCAGCATCCAGGGAGGATTCCAGGCAGCCGGCATCGTGGTGTCTCTGCTGATGGCATTTGCCGGGGGGGCCATCGTGGGTAAGCCGGAGGGGAGCACGGAGAGGGGAGTGCTGAGCCAGCCTGCAGCTGAAACAGCGGCATCCATGCGCTGCATACATCCGGGGGGGACGGCACCGAGCGCTGTGCCAGGGCTGCGTTTGCCCCTTTGGGTGGACCACCCGCATCCCCCCGTGCCCACCGCCCTGCCCTCCTCCTCGCAGGGGGCATCCTGAAGCTGCCCGTCTGGGGGGACGCCGCGGCCGAGAACTGCTTCGAGGATGACATTTACTGGGAGGTGAGGGGGCCGCGGGCGGGAGCGGGGCGGGGGGCACGAGATGGCGCTGTCGGCCCGCGGCCCGGCCCGGGGGGCTCAGGGGGCTCTGCCGCAGGTGCCCGAGGACGAGGAGAGCGACGTGTACCACATGCACAACCCCGACAAGCCCGCCTCGCCCTGAGCCGCGCCCCGCCGCCGGGCCGAAGCATCCTCTTCTCCCCCCGGGCCGAAGGATCCTCTTCTCCCCGTGACGACAGGGCTCTGCCCTTCTCTGCCGCTTTTGTAACGAGCTGCTGTGGATATAATAAAGTCGTGTTCTTCTTTCCAGGCCTGTGCTGCCGTGTGTCCGCGGCCGAGCGGGATGGGATGTGCGGCACAGCAGCTGCCAGGAGAGCTCTTGGCTGCCCGGGGCAAAGCAGAGGTGCTGGGACACTCCAGGTGCCCTGGGGACAAAGTGGAGGCATGAACGGTGGCAACACAGGCTGGGTGTATTAGACAATGTATTAGATAATGCAGTCTGGGGAGATACTTGGTTTGGGAGCTGGCACCTTGAGATGACAGCCCCCACGGTGGGGGCTCAGCCCCTGTGGGAAGCACAGGCTGGGCTGGTTCTTTTTGAGGAGGGGATGCTGGGGTGCAGCAGCTGAGCCTCTACTCATTCTGCCATCCACGGTGGTGGTGAGGGCTGTCTGTGAGTTCAGCTACACTTCTACATGATGGCCTCTGCCATCACCTTCCCTTGAACTGCCCTACCAAGGCCTCCGTGAGCTCCTTCAGAACCTTGTTTGCATGCACAGCACAGAGTGACAGGATCCCTTTCCTCTTTTTTGGCTTCATACATTACTTCCAGTGTCATCAGATGGCTCTTTCCACTGTCTGGTGCTATTCTGATGGGAAGAGGACAGGTCCCATCTCTTATCTGGACCATCAGGCTTCAGCCAGAGTTGGAGGAAACAGGGATGAAAACCAGGCCTAAAATCCTGCATGTTTTCCAGGATGATATAATATGAGGAGCAGGAAAGGAAAAGGGAGGGGGGAAAGGAGGTAGGAGTGCTGATAGGTCTCTTCACTGCGTCTAGATGTAATTCTTACACCTGAAGCGGGGAGTCAAAAGTAGCTATTCACATCCCCTTGGGATATGACACCCTCATTTTCCATGCTGGGTAAAGACAAAAACCCTTTACAACATGTTTCTGGAATTTGTCAGCGGCTGCCAGCAGCAGCATGTTAATTAAATGTCGGCAAAGATGGAAGCAAGAGGCTCTGCTCTAATTGGACACTTTGCTTGGTGGAGCTGAAAAACATTGTGACAGAGGAGGAGGTGCCGAAACACTGTGTTCCCCTGCCATGGCGGGGACGGGGACAGCCAGGCATGGGAGACGCTCTCTCCTGTACACGTTTGGCCTGAAACAACCTCACCACTGAAAAAAGAAGACTAATAAAAGGCCTAAAATCCTCCATAGGATTGGTCTCAAGCACTGCAGCAGTGTGGGATGCAGGGAAAGGGCTGGCTGGCTAAAGAGAATTGCATAAATATCGTAGCCGGGCCATCAGGAGCTCCAGCCCGCTTGCCAGCAAGTGGTGTATCATATATGTCTTTTATGATGGCAAAGACAGGTCTGACAGGGGTCAGAAATGGCATCTGGAGAATGATCCCTGCAGAGGCTGAAGCATACATTGAGCTGCATCCTTTCTCTAAGACAGGGATGGGAAAATGTAGGGCAATTGTTTTCCCTGGGCTGGGATCTGCTGAAGGAGGGAGATCTCATCCCAGCTTCTCTGCACTGGGAAAGGGATGTAACAGCCATTTTCTGCGTGCAGCTTCATCTAGAGAGTGCATCAGAAACCACCACAGGGATGTTTACTGATAGGCACCATAGACAATGTCATTTCAGAAAGGGAGTCCAAAACTTTTCCCCACAAGCCTGCAAAATCTGAAAGCAGAAGCAGACCTTTTGGGCACTGCATTTCCTCCGGTGTGACTGGACTGGTGTCCCTTCATCCCACACCATCTGAGTTCTGTCTGTGTCCCAGATAATCTGTGTGTCCAACCTTCGTGGGCTCTGGTCTTTCCTCCCAGCAGCTTACAAGGGTCCATGGGGTTCAGTAATGGCAAAGACTGGGTGACTCTCATTGCTTCAGCAAGGTGGCCAACCCACATCTCTGGTGGGGCAGCACTGTGAGCCCTGGGAGACAGTCCTGTCCCATGTGCACATGCTGGAAGAAGAAGCCCTGACCCAATTCCCTGGCCCTCTGGGCTGTGCCTCCTCCTCGTGGGAAGACACCCAAATTGCCCAGGCTGCTGGGCAGCGAAGCGTTTTATTGCCCGTGCTCTTGCGGGGCTCAGTCTGGTCTCAGTACCTAAATCACTCGCTGGGGCTGGCCGTGCAGTTTTAATTCCCTGGCAAACAATGCCGGGATCGGGCTGGCGCGTTTGAAGTGCGGTCGCGGCCCCAGCAGTGGACTGAGGGTTTCTCAACGGGGGAGCGTGGAGAGCAGAGGATTGGGCTGCTCCAGCAGGCGGGAGAACATGTGAGAAAGGGGCTGTAGATACTCGCGGGGATTAGGTGGTACAAATTGGCTGGGAAGCACCGGAGCCATTGACCAAAGTTGTCCTGGGGCAGGTTCCCATGGGGGGGGTGTCTGAAACAACCTGCCTTCAAGGAGGCTGGAAGGCCCAGCCTGGCTGCTAATCCCCTGGGATCTCTGTGGCACGGAGCAGAAAAGAGGTTAAAAAAAGGGGAAAATCTCATGTAAAGGTGGTGGTTTCCCCAAGGGGATGATGTTAGAGAGAGAAGGGAGGAGGTGGGGGGAGGAACAGCATAGTTTAATCCCTCTTTTAATAGGCAGGTGGTGGGCTTTGCTCAAACTCCTGCTCCTGCAAGCTGCTGCAGAGATTTTGGCAGAAGGCCTTTGCTCACCTCTGCTGCCCCCCACTCTTGGTGGAGAGGGTTCCCATCTGTGGATCTTCCCGGGACAAGGGGGCTTGCCTGCTTACTACATCTGTGCCCATGTGTGTGTTGGTGTGCACGTCCATGGTGTCAACCCCACATTTGGGCTGAAACGGGCTCATTGCACACCCCAGCCACTGGCCACTGCGTATCTGCTGCTGGCGGTGTGCCCACGCGACCAAAGCCACCTGTCCCCACAGCCGTGCCCTCAGCCTTCTTCCCTTGCACGGCTGGCACACTGAAAACCACGCTGCAGGAGCTGCTGGTGATGCTCACACGCTGTTGGCCGTGGTGCCACTGTGCACATCCTCCCACCTGTGCCTATCCACCTACCTTTGGGCCGGGGCGAGCGTGTGTGTGTCCGAGCCGGCGTGTCCATGTCCACGCCTGCGTGAGCACCGCTCCAGCCCCTTCTGAAGGAGCGCTGTAAATTGTAATCAGATTAGGGCAGCCGGTCGCTTAGGGCCCTTGAAAAGGGCATACGTCCCCTCATCAGTACCTAGCATTGAGTCGCACAAAGGGTCTAAGTAACTCGGCAGGGGTCGGGCCCTCTGGAGCGCAGGGGAGGGGGCTCGCCTTTCTTTTCTCTCTGTCCCTTGTAATTATGTCAATTTGCTAGCCAAATTGTTTGCTTGAGTGGACAGTGGGGGCTTGCCCCCCTTCACACCTCCCCCCCACCCCTAACCCCATTCATGTGCTAATGTGGGAAGGAGCATGGCCTCCTGACTTCGGGAGGTGGCCGTCAAGGAGCAAAGCACAGGGGGGCATGGGCCAGGAGCCCCCCATTTATGTGCCCATGGATGGCACAGCCTTGCAGCCCTGATGAACAGGGCTCTCTCCTGGTTACTTTACCCCATGGCAGGGTGTGCAGTGGCCGACCAGCCCCAGCCAGCCCTGGTTTTCTCTGGCCACCCCTCACCTGTGCCACATGCCCACTCGGGCCACGGCATCCCCAGGGCCAGGAGCCATGCCCTCTGCGCTGTGGTTTTCCCGGCACACCTCCCCACCCGCGCACCTCCCAGCATTTGCATATATTCTGCCCGCAAATCCTTGTCAAGGGGACCCTCTTTATTGCCTGTATAGATCACAGGGTGTTAGTTAAGGGGCTTCTTTGTATTGCCTCAGACAGCTGGGGTCATCAAAAGTCCTGTGGTGGGAAGGAGAGACAGGAGGAGGGGGGAAGCTCTGACAATACAGACTGAAGGATTAAAGGAGCATATAAAGTTCCTATTGAGTGAGACAAGAGGCTGTTCACTCCCAAGATTGACAGCAACCAGGAGGCGATTCCCAACACAATGTCCAATTAATTCTCTACCCTCTTCGCTGCCGTCTCCTCCTCCCTCTTCTCCTAGGCTGGGGCATGAGCAGGGAAGGGCTGAAGCTAAGATCCTTGAGAAGGTAATTAATTATTCCTGACTAAGAGGAGCTTGCCGAGGTGAAGGCCAGTCCCCAGGCTCCATCCCCCTCCCATCAGTTTGGGCCACTTCAGGGTAGTTTTCCTCTCTATGACAGAGCTGTCCCACCAAAGGTCCATCTTCATGGCATGTGCTGGACAATAACCTGGGCTACTACTACTGAGCCTGGAAGAGGCAGATTGAGGGCTAAAGCCAAGCTGACAGTAGAATGCAGCAGGACAAGGCAGCAGTAGGAAAGCCAGGGAGCAGGGCAAGGTGCATGACCAAGATGTATGGGTATGCAGAGCGTCTGGGGAGAGGCAGAGCAGCATGTGCTGGGCCTGGGGATCAGATTTTACCTGTGTGTGCAGTGGCAGTGGTTAAAGCAGCTCCACCTGCCCTGGTTTTGTGGGGAGAAGTGGGTTTCTGGCAGTGGGGTTGCATTGCCACTGTTCCCTGGGCTGGCCAGACACACTGGCCCTAGTGCTGGGCATAGCAGGACATGTAGGGGATATTGTAGGATACTGCATCTCTTTGATATAACCCCATGTACAGGAGCAGAATCTGGGCTACCATGTGAAATTTCTGCAAGCCACTGGGTACAAAATTGTCTGATTTGTCTGGTCTGGCTTTTTCCCTTACAAACACCTCATCCCAGAGGGAGGAAAGCACCTTTCTCTGAGCTGGCCATCTTTTTCTTGGTACTCTGTGGCAATGTGGCTCCCAGACATGAGTGGCCAAAGTCCTTCAACAGTGACAAACATCTTCAAACCACCTCATTAGGGAGAAAAAGCCATGCAACCAGGACAGCCTGTTCTCACCACAGGGACATTTTGGCCAGCCCATCTTCTACTCCTCAGCATTGACCCCTTCCCCTCCGCCACCCCTGCCCATGGCACTGAGGATGCCCCAGTCGGCACGGGGTGGGGAACCAGTGCTACCCTCCCTGCGCACCTCAGGGGCAGGGGATGCCCTCGGGATGCCGGCATGGGGCTGCCAGTGGCTCGGCATCTCCTGCCCGCTCCCTCCCGCCGCACACGCTCCCAGTGAAGTTGTTTGAAAGTCTTCCGGCAGTTTTCACGGCCAGGAATAACAGATTAGCCATGATCTGATCAGCCCAGTATCTAAGCTGTATTCTCCCTGCTGACAAGTATTTGAAAGAGGGGAGGGGCCACTTTCAGCCCAACGATGAATCTTTCACCGACAAGAAAAGACCCTTTTTTCTCCCTGCCAGCCGTGCCCTGTTGCTAAGCGAGACCCGGGGCTGCTGCTTGCACGCGGCCGGCTCCAGCCGTGCCCTCGGGTTAGCAGGATCAGGATATTCACACCAGACATCTTGTTTTTTAGGGAGGATGTTTCTTTTCTCACCCACCTCTGACTGGCAAATAACAGCTCGCCAGCGAGGCCCGGGGATGCTCCTGCTGAGGCAGCTTACCCTGGGAGGAAAGGGAAAACGCAGAAGCTGTTGGAGGGCAGACTGGGGCATTGGGGTCAGGCACTCAGCCCTAAATGTCTGGGGTTTGCTACCACACATGGGGCTGTCCCTGTCTGGGCTGTGGAAGGGCAGCCACCTCACAGCCCCCATGTCCTGGTGGTTTTGGGCACAGTGGGACCGTGGGGACATGGACTTGGGGGATGCTTGGTGCTGGTGTCTGAGAGAAACCTGGCTTGGCCTCATGCAGGGGTGGCTCTGGGCATGGTATTGCAGGGGAACGTGGGGCAGAGGAAATAGGAGGCTAATCTCCAGGTTTGGGATGCTTTTTTAATCCCCACAGTTTCACTCTGCTCCTCAGCACCGTTTTATCCTGTCAACACCATCCGTGTGACCCTGAGAGAAAGAAGGGAAAGGACTAAAACAAAGGCTTCCAGGCTATTTCTGAAGCTGCCAGCATGAGGTGCCCTCGCCTAAGACATGGTGCTCGCACCTCCCTCCTCTCCTGCAAGGCAGCCGTACAGGCAGGACTGCAGGCTGCCAGGGCCTGGGCTGGCACCTTCTCAGAGCCCTGCCCGCCCTGCCTGCCCTCGCTCACAGGCAGACTGAGCTGGGAGGAAGGTCTCAGTCCTTCGTGTACGCCTCCAGTGACTCTCTAGTGCTGCTGCTGAGTTTCCCTCACCAGCCTCGAGCAAAGGCATCCCAGTGTTAGTGATGCACGGCAGCTCAGGCTCTTTGTGAGCAGCCTTGTGCAGGAAATCTCCCTCTCCGCTGCTGTAGGAAGCCTGGAGAAACCCACTCATTTCTGCCTAAGCCCAGGAAGTCTTGCTTGACCTCAGAGTCCTGCAAGCCCTTGATCTCTTGATAGAGGTGACCAGGGTTCATTCCACTGACATGCAGGACTGTGGAAGAGACATGCAGAGAGGCCGTTCCCTTTTCTATGGGAAAGATAAACCACTCTGGCACAACATCACAAGCTGCTCCCTCTCCTCAGGCCATGCCCTGTGCCCAGCTGGTGCAAAAAGCCCCAGGGAAAGACGCCAGAGGGGATGTAAAAGTTACTGCTGCTTTGAGCAGCACAAAAAGGAAAGAAACCCTGAGCATCCTGGATTGAAACACAAAATGCTGGATCCATGGCTGTGATACAGCCCCTTTCTGGATCTTTAGCAGCACAAAGCAGCTGACCACCTGGCCTCTCTGGCCCAGTGAGCTCTTGTCCAGTTCGTGGAGGGTCCCTCGATGACTGAAGGGGCAGCACCAGTGCTGATTTCACAGCCACCTCCAGTGCCATGGGCAATGGGACAGCTTTCCCAGTACCTAGAGCTTGTCCTAAGTCACGTCAGAGGCACAATGACTTTCTCCTGTGTTCCCAGGATCAGAAGTACCTACATTTGGAATTCTGGAGGAAGGTGGAGTTATGGGTGCAGGTGCTCTATCAGTTTGTGCTTGCCACGGGCAGCAATGGCTGTGTGGGCTCTTTCCCATTCTTGGCAGAGGGCACCCACCCCAAATAAATCCCTCCTAGCCAGCAGCTTCTGAAGGATATGCTCAAATCTCTCTAGGTTTGAGCCAGCAAAGCACAGGCAAGGTCTGCTGACTTTTGAGGCTCTCACACAGTCCTACCTAATTCTCTGTTACCCTTTTTTCCTGGCTGTTGGCCATTCTGGCATGGGCAAGCTCTCAGCTTTGGGACCTTAGCAGTCCTCTGGTACTTCAGGCCAGATTTCTCACTCTTTGTGTGTGTCTCTGCCAGCCATGAGTCATGCTCTCCACTGCACAGACAGGTCTCTTGCCTTGCTCTGCAGCCAAGAATCACCTGTGTGAATGAGCAGCGAGAAAGCTGGTTGGGGGCTGGAGCATAACTCCCTTCATCCTCTCCTGGGAAGGCTGAATGACTTCTGACATTCATCTTAGAGCTTCTTGGTCCATTGCTTGGTTAAACCTGCAAATGGCCTCTGTTCCTCTTGGATAAACTCTCTGACTCGTTGACTTCACCATCTGCAATACAATGACCTGATGTTCACACCATGGACATGAAGACCCATTTTTGACTGCTCCCAAATTTCACACTATCATGGCACTGACCAGGTTTTTAGGAGCTCCATGTGCTACATACAGCAAATCCACAGCATCAGAATTAATTGCTCCTGGCTTTATTCTTTTTGTCGCAATTTTGTCTGCTGGCTTTGCTTCCAAGCCTCGGCTTTGCCTTGGATTGTGCTTGGCAGGTGCTGGAAGGTGCTTTGTGAAGAAGAGCAGGAGCATCCCATATGGCTTCACTTTTCTCTGGGGAATCCTGAACCACTAAAACCAATTTAGTCTGTAACTCTGGGTAGTTTCTAGACTGGAAATGCTCAATAAAAC
Source organism: Anomalospiza imberbis (assembly GCF_031753505.1). NCBI lineage: Eukaryota > Metazoa > Chordata > Aves > Passeriformes > Viduidae > Anomalospiza > Anomalospiza imberbis. The sequence goes on along the minus strand of NC_089693.1, from coordinate 7,956,173 downwards.
ACTTGTTTGGGAAGGATGTGGTCTGCAGAGGGATTTGACTGTCCTTCTGATGGTCTGATCATCTGCAGGAGAGCACAAGGTCCTTTCCATGGCCAGGGCTGAGCAGCACCATGTCTTCTTGAGGAAGAAAGGAAAATTTGCCTTCAAGAACTAGCAGATAAAACCTGATCTGAGAATTCATGTGCAAGTGATGAAATAAACCATTGTGCAGCAAAGAATAGTACACAATGTAAGCACTCAGGAAAGAAGAAAATAATTTTATCCTGATTTCTAGTGTCTTCCTGACTTGTGAGCACCCTTCCATACTCACACATGTCAGCAGAACACCACGGAGATATATTTATATGAAAATCCATTTGTCTCCACAGCTATCTCTAGCGTTTCTTTCCCTGCCCTTAGCTCCTGTGGCTGTGGGTTGGGTTTGCCTGTTTGGTTCCAGCGCCTGGAGCATCCCTGTGCAAAGGGACAGCATCAGCACCCTGTGCCCAAAGGAAACCAAAATAAAGAGCCATCATGGGGTCAGAATGGGAGCTTGGATGCTTCGGGAGCACACAGGGAGCCTTGAGCATTGCAGCATCCTTTTCTGGGGCGCTGCTGGCAGGGAAGGGGGTCCCCCCACAGGCCTCCCTGCAGACGAGGGCCCCCGCTCAGAGAGAAGTGGCGGCACATCAGTATGCAGGAGTGGTCGCTGCTCGCCAATAAATTAGCATAAACCACTCTAGGAGGTAAATAGACATACAAGGCGCCAGTGTGTGCAGCGTGGGCTGTGGCTTTGTCTCAGCCCCACTATTGTCACGGCCCCTGCTGCACACTGACCGAGTGGGGCCGGTGTGGTGGGCTCTTACACTTTTGACTGCTGGATAAAAGGGGGGAACATAAAGAGAGGGGAGAACTTTTTTTGGGGGTTTTTTATAAGTCCAGACGAAGTTACAGACGTCTGTTAAACGTCAATTACAGCTGAATAAAGACGTCTGCTTGAGGCTTAGTTATGGCTCCTTTCAGCCACCGAGATTTTTCCAGGGCTGGTCCGGGATGCCTTCGGCAACCTAATTTGGAGATTGTAACTCTATAAACAGGCTCTGGCATTAATCAAGGCTGGTGAAAATGCAAATGATGGCATGGAGGGGGCTTGGGGACGGGACGGGGTCCTGTGCCTTGCAACTCAGGGCAGGGAGTAAAAAGAGGGAAGCAAAGAGGAGGAAGAAAGGGGCCATGCAGGGGAGTAGGGATCCATAAATAGAGTGCTTGGTGGGGTTTGCTGACTTTCCTCATGGTGCCCTGGGAATCTGGTCTCATCAAGACTCATCTGTATCCGACTCTGTTTCCCACTGATTAACCCTTGTGGTGCTCCTGGCCATATAAGCCTGGCTGCCTATGTTTTTCCCAGACCAAAGCCAAAACAAAGCAAAAAATCAGGCATTTAATGCTTTAAAATCCTGGAGAATCACTGGCTGTTTTGGAGCATCCAGACTATATGAGAGAGGGTGCCAGGACAGTTCAGAGGCTGCAAGGAATGATTCCTTTTGGAAGGGCAGCTCATGTTCTCCATGTCTCCCTGTTGCTCATTATGTGGCCTGTTGATGTTGTTTCAATTTTGTCATGGGGAAAAGGCCTCTGAGCTCTAGCTGGGTGAGGGGGGAACGAAGCCCCTGGTCAGTGTTGTCCATGCCATTAAAAGACATGCTGGTGACCACAGAGGCCAAAACAGACTTCAGACGAGACAAGGTACAAAAGGACTTTCTTCCCTCTAGGATACATCCATGTCAAGAGGCCAAGGGTGGAGGGATGGAACTCACCTTGGCCTCGTTGGCAGATTGTCTTGTGCCCTGGGATGGGTCAGTACCTGGTGGGGAGAACCGTGTCCTATTGTATAGCCAGAAAAGTTGCAGCCCAGAATATGAGGAATAAGCCTGAAAACCAGAGTGGAAGCAGTGCAGATGCTGAGGGCTTGCTGTCTGATGTGTCCTGTGGAGGAAGCTCACTCCTCAATCCCCCATATCATGGATCATCCTTCCCATGCTCTGCCCTGGGGCTCAGCACTGTGTTGGCCCAGCGTGCCATGCAGTGACAGTGGGATGGATGATTCAGAGGAGCTCCAGTCTCCATCCTTCCCAGATCTGGGAATCTTCTATTTTGGAAACATTTGAGAGGAGAGGTGAGTATTTTAGAGGTGACAGTAGCACAGGAACCCCCTTTCCATTCCACTCCCTTGGGAAAGCATGTTCTCCTCTCGTTTCCATTCTTTGGGGAGCATTCTCTCCCCATCTTAACCCCACTTATTTTATTCTCTGTCACTCCCTCTCCCCCATCTCATATGAGCACACACTTTCCTGTCTCCTCTCTGTCTCCATATCAGAAAAGTCAAACACACAGAGAGGTACAGAAACTTCAGAGAGTCCCTTCTCTGATTTATTGGAGAAACTCTTGTGCCTTTTCAATAGATCCAGAGTACCAAGTTCTTCCTTGGCCCATGGGGATGGAGGCTGCAGTCCCATTTATCTCACACACCTGCCATGGGACTGGCTTGAAGGGTTGACAGAAAGGGGGATTTATTGCAGAGCACTGACACAGAAATGCACACCCCAGGTCCTTCCCCTTTGGGTGATGATTAGGAAGGAGCCTGCCCCTCCCAAACCATTATCCCGACACTGCTGGGGACTGAAACCTAATGCTTTTTCCCCAGTTTTTTTGTTTTGTTTTTTTTTTTTCCCATCCACCCATGGCTTCAGAAATGGGCTGAAAAACCAGCAGCATGCTTCTGGAAAATACCTGAAGGGTACCCTCCAACCCAAAGAGAATCTACAGGATGGATTTAGGCCAGGATACATTCTTTTTATTATGGCTTATACACAGCTGAGCAGTTTTCCTGATGAAGAAGCATCCTGAGAAATATGGAAGAAGCATCCTGAGAAATATGTAGTTGGTCCTGGGGAAGTGTGAATGAGGTTCTCTGCCAAGGCTGTGGAAACCCCTTGCAGGATAGTGGCACATGTTCATGGGTGTCTTTTGCAGGATTTGATTTTGTGCAGCAGGATGTGGTTCAGAGGAAAGCCAAGGGAAGGACAGAAGGATGCAACCTTGTAGGGCTGCCAAGACTGGCTTAGGCAGAGATGCAGAGCAGCAGGACCTGAACAGGCATCTGGTTGTTATGGGCTGAACTGCAATTGCTGGTTCTCCAAGGCTTATGTTACCATGCATTCATATCCTTTCCCCTTTCACCTGGGAAGAGGGGTACAGGCAGATTTTTGGGGAGCATACAGCACTTCCAAGGAAAGGAAGGTCAGACCTTGCAGTGAAAAAGTGTCACTGAGCCCAGAAACCATGAGACAACAGAAAAAGAAGGGGTGGAGGTGGGAAGGAGGATGAAGATGAGAGGATGATAAAGGGGGATGTGAATCAGGGCACAGAGCCAGCCCGGCAGACAACGCCCAGGGCTTCCCGAAAAAAATGGAGGATGGGGTGGACCAGCGACAGCTGGAAGATTTAATTGCTCCTCTCCACAGACCTGTTCGGCTCCCTCCCTCTCAGATCTGCATTTCAATATGAGAGTAGCAGTAAGTGGGATGCCGCTGGAAGGGGTTAGAATGATTAATCATTTAAAAAGCAAGATCTTAATTACAGGGTGCAATTTTTGCTATTTAAGGAGTCCATTAGTTTCCAGAAAGGAAAAAATATATATATACATTCATATATATATACTGCAGGTTATTCTCCTTTTGAAGAAAATGGAAGTGGGGGGGGCGAAACCGGGGGGCAGCAGCACCCAGGCTGGCGTGGCCGCCCCTGCCTGGGCGAGGGCGTTGGTGTGCGAGGATGGCGAGGGGGAGGTGGTGTCATTTGTTCCCCGAGTGATATTTTTGAAGGGTGCTGGCTGCGAGCGTTCGCCGCGCTCAACCACGCGTTGGCACAATCTGTGCCGGAGCAGGCAGACGGCTTGTGTGCGCTCAGCCTCCCCCGGCACGGCTCCTCCTCCGCCGGGAGCACGGGGACTGTTCGGCCGCTGTCAGCACCGCTGACCCCTCGGCCAGAATAGCTCCCAAAGGATGTTTTGGGGGGTAATTGCCGTGATAACATCTTGTCTGCCGGGAGCCAGGTTGAGACCTCGGAAGGCTCATCTTTGCCCGCGGCTGGGGCTGCTCCGATCGTGCTGGGGGGCTGCAGAGCGCCATGGGCCGCAGTGCTACCTACCCCCGATGGGTGACACGGGCTATCGGGGCACCAGCTCAGCCGGTGCCGGGACCGGCGGCTGCGGGCTCGGCCCCGTCTCACCCCGCGCCGCAGCCTGGAGGGAGGTGACGGGGGTTAATCGCCCACCGCCTCCCCTCTGACCCCTGTGTGGGTTTTTCTCTTGTATGGTCATTTAGCCGTCCCCTGACACAAAAGGGAGCGATTAAACACAGCTCAGGCCCTTCATGCTTTAGTGGATTAATTTGCTGATCCCCCACGGATTAAAGGTCTCGACAGGATCAGCGGGAGCAGCGGGGCAGACCCCGGCGGGAGGAGGCCACTGATAGTCCCGGGCAAGCTCCAACCCGCAGCAATCCCCCTCTCCGGGGACCTCGCGGTGTCACCGAGCCATGTCAGGGTTCAAGGCATCGGAAGCTCGCCTAAATAGCGCATCCCCAACCCTCCTGCTCGCTCTGCCGACAGCCGAGCGACGCAGAGCCGCTGGGCCCGTTCGCTCCGGGGAGCGCAGCCGGTTCCCATGCGCCCGGCAAAGGCGAGCGGGGCCAGCGTGAACGGCTGCTCCAAGGGAAAGGGGGAGCAGCGGTGATTTTGGGGGGCTGCACCCCAATGAGGGGGGAGCGTGGTTACCTCCCCCAGGCCTGCGGGAAGCAGAGATTGCATCTGCCTTTAATTACTCCCTCTCTACATATCAGATGCTCGTGCACCTTCTGCACATGAATGCTGATTAATTGCAGGGTTAGGCTCCGAGGCAGGCCGGACCACATTATTTCTGATGTTTGCTCTTTTCACGAGGAGAATAAATGCCATGAATCCACAGTAATCAGTGGCTTTTAGCTTGTCACTCTTATGACACTCTTTACTTAGACCAGGAAATGGCAAATGTGGTGGAAATAAGAACTTTATTATCTTTTCTTTTTTTTTTTTTTTTCTCCCAAAAGGGAGGTGTCTGATGAGGAGGGGGAAGAAGGTGGTTGGGGCATTTCGAAGGAGAGGGAGAATGCGGCTCCATTTTCCCTGTGCCTAAGGAGCTGAGCTTCACCCTGTTCAGTGAGGGAGAGAGAAAAAGCAGCAGCATCTTCATTGTGAAAGGAGGCTCGGATGGCACATCAGACTGGGGCTGTCCTGGAGCAGGGGTGACATCCTGGGGACATCCTCCAGCAGAGCCGGAGGGCAGTGGGATCCCTGCTACCCTCCGTAGCATCTGTGGCCTTGCCTGAAATGCTGAGCTTGGGCATGCACCGTAGAGCCGCATCCGGGCACTGATACCCACGTGTGCTGCATCCAGCCCCGGACACATCCCATAGCCTAACCTGAAAGGAACAAGGCTGGGGAGAAACCCAGAAGGATCATCATAGAAAGGCTGGGGTTGGAAAGGACCTTAAAGATCATCTAGTTCCAACACCTCATTCCAAGGATGCTGAGTCTCCTGGCAGGGATGAGCTCTGGGGGACAAGCAGCAGCACCCACAGCATCTCCCAACCCTCACCCTTTGCCTTCCCTCGCCGGCAAGCCCCGTTCTCCTCCCAGCAGAGCCCCATCGGCTCAGGTGGGAAACCCTTTCACCGCCTCCCTCAATGCCCTGCTACCGATCTCATTGCCACCGCTTAGCTCAGTGCGAGGGCAGCCCTCGCCTTTTCAGCAGCGAACATCTGGCGTGCGGCGGGCGCCTGGCCACGGCCGCCCCGGCCCCCTCCCCGCGCCGCCCCGCCGGGGTTGCCCGCAATTAGGCAGCCCTGAGCCCCTGGCCGTGGCCCCGCTCAGGTGAGCACCCGGTTCCGAGGATGGAGGTGTAATTAAGGTTAATCAGGGGGCCGGGGATCAGGGCGGTGGTGGGGAGACCCAGTGAGCCTAATGGCGGCCGTAATTAGGCAGCTGTGGAGAAGCGGTTAATGAAGACGGCAACCGTTAATAAAGCTCTTCCTGAGCAGCCTTCTGGCCCGGGTAATTGAGGGATTTGCAAGTGCCATCTCCCCCTTAACCCTGTAATGAGCAGACCCGTGGCAGCCCGCGTTAACCCTTCCGGGGACGGAGGCGGTGGCAGCGGGGCCGTTTGCCGCTCTGCGGGGACGTGCCAGCAGGGCCGTGGTCGTGAGACGTGGGTTTGAGCATCTCCCCTTGCCACCGGGTCCCCAGGGCTCCCTCTGCCCCGTGGCTTCCCCCGGAGCCCTTTGAGCCATGCTCAAAGCGGCTGGCAGAGACTTTTCTCGCAGATGCTGTGGTTTCCCACGCCTGCCTCGGCATTATGCAATCCCCCCCAGCCCTCACCGCCCCCCCGGCCCCACCACCCACCAGCGCCGGGATGTCATCATCAGCCCAGGCCCTGGGAACCCACATTGTTAGCTTAGTAAATAGAGAAATCCCCACTCAAGCATTGCAAATGAGGGCAGAGGGGGAGCCGGGGAACCGCGCCGGCGGGCCGCAGGGTCTCTCCCCTCTCTCTCTCTCTCTTTGAGTTGTCAGATGAATTCACTGGTTAACAAAGAGCAAGGGAGGGAGCTGAGCTGCTGTCGCAGCTGGGCAGGGCGGTAAGAGGAGGCAGGACTGCAATGCCACCACTCCAGAGAGCAGCTTTGGCCCTGCAATACCTGCTGCAGGTGGGCAGGAGCCCGGCGTACCCCCAGAGCTGGGCCTGCCAAGTACCTGAGCATCAGTAACTCTGCACCCTGAGGCTTGTACTGCAACACGGGTGACAGCCAGGGAAAAGCAGGGGGGCTGGGGACATATCCCATCCTTGCTTTTCTTCTCTGCTGCTGGTTGTACTTGCACGGATGCGATTCCCCAGGGAATCTTGGGACCTTGCTGAGGTATGGGGACTCACCACACCAAAATGCTTGTGAGCATCCTGAATGTGTCAGTAAGGAAGTCAGGCACATCAAAAGACACAGAAATGCTTTTATTTTCATCTGAAATAAAAAAGAAGCACAACAGAGCTGCTTTTACAGAGCGATGGTTTTGCTTTTCTGAGTGGGGCATGAAAATCACCTGGTGAGTGGAGCTCCCAGCTCTGGCAGCAGTGATGCTGCTTAGTCTGTAGCACAGCAAAGCCTCTCTTGGCCCTACCAGGAGTTTTCCTTCGCCTCTCAGTAGGGTTCCTCCTGTTTCCCTCTAGCTCTGGGTTTCTGTATGTGCGGGGAGGTGTTGGGAAGGGTACACAGCCCCCTTTGCAAGGTGCACAAGGGCTGAGAGCTGCCGAGTGAGTACATCCCACCCAGCACACATGTCTGGAGCCAGACTCCATGCTGAAACTGCTGCCTATTGACTCTGCCCCGCAGCACACAGGGCAACTGGGAGTGTTTAAAGTCTTTATTAAGATGTGGAGGTGTGGGTGCCCTGCTCTGCCAGTTGCCTTAGTCTAGAGCCAGAAAAGGTCACGGACGCTGTGAGCAGCAATGCTGTTCCTGATGCGAGCAGTGCTTGAGGTCTCCCTTCCTTCCAGAGTGCCCACAGAGCTGCTGTCCACAGGAACCCCAAGGGTGGGCACAGCCAGAGGGTCAGGAGGAGCCATGAACCCCTGGCTGGGAGTGGGCACCCAGAGGTGAGCAGGTGAGAAGGGAGCACAGATTCAGGGCTGTGCTCACTCCTAATAAAAAGCTTTCACATTTTTGCATCCACCACTGGATGGTCAGAGAAATCTGCCTGGGGGGCACATTTTCCCAGGCCATGGTGATTTGCAAGGGGTTGAAAGATCTCAGTCTTTGATTTCTAATGCTAACCTGGCTTCATTGAACTGTTTTGTTAAACTCTTCATATTGTGGGTTTCCATTATAATAACATGTTGGGTTTAAAATAAAAAATACCTTTTTAAGAAGATAGTAAAAATGTTTCACTCTGTGTCTTTGCCCCTGGTTTCAGCTGCTGCAGCTGGATTAGCAGTGGATGCAGGAGGTTTGGGGAGCCCCAGAATTCCTGCCAGGGTGTTCATCAGAGCACTGGCAGCTCAGCCACCCGGTAACTTGTGCTGTTAGTTGTTGTCAGGATAAAATCATTACCCCAGCATAAGAGGGGCAACTGCTATTGCAGTCAGGCAGCCAGAGGCAGAGCTGCTCAGATCCTGTACTGGGAGTGAACCTCACATTCTACCCCATTTTGGGGGCACAGCTGGCATCTGGCACCTCTGTGCCATGGGTGCCAGCCCTGTGCCTGTCCCCAGGTAGGGACAATCTAGTGTGGAACACCCTTATCTCCAGGCTTTCCAGTGTGTCACATGGCGCTGCAGCCCGAGACCTGCTCACACTCTGACCTCTCCCCGGATCTCTTGGACTCTCCTCAGGCCACTCTCATTACCAGATTTACTGCTGGTTATACTGGGGGGATTGGAAGGAGCCAAAACCCAGCCCATGAGACAAACCCAAAGCATGGATGTTTGTCCTGCCCTGTAAGACAGTGTATGTGGAGGGGTGGGGAAGAAGATGCTGTGATGGGAGGGCAGCTTGGAGCAGTGGTTGTATTCAAGAAGAATTATAAAGAAACCTCTCCTTGCAGCCCTGCAGTTTCAGGGCCCAGATGCTCCAGATGCTTCTATGCTGCAGGGTCAGGAGAGCTCCCAGGATTTCCCAGGCACACACCCACGTTCCTTGGGAAATCCGTGGTGGCTCAGCCTGCATCCCTCCCTCCCTGGTCCCACGGGCTGACCCTGCAGGGACACTCCCAGCCAACCACTGCAATCCATCAGCTCCTACAGTGCAGGGTCACCAAGCTGAGAGTCACAGGTGAAAAGTCACTTCCAGGTTTTTGGATGGCTTTCTCTTTTTTTTTGAGAAGAGCAAATTCCTATTAAAACATAGATAAATAAAGGGAAGAAAAAGACCCAGCAGAGACCAAGTGGTCTCCAATAGCTGGTGGCTGCTGGTGTTGAGCATCTCCAAAACAACCTGATAACAAATATATCCTCTCAGCAGAAAACCTGCTTTGGCAGATCCCACATCAAATAAAATATGTAGATTTTTCATGAGAAGGTTTATTTTTTTTTTGGCTCGTTGCTCTATAAAACACATTTACTCAGTCACATACAAAATACATTTATCCAGTTTCTTTAAAACAAACAAAATAACCTCTCCTCTCCATCTGGCCCCTCTCTCTGCTCCTTTCTAGCCTGGTCTGCTTCCCTATGCCTCGCAATATGGAACATGACAGGGTATTTTCAATGCTATTTTTGTCCGTTGTGTCATAGCTTATATTTAAAATAGCATTTAAATCTGCCAAGTAGTGCGGTGTTTTAAACTGCTGTCAGACTGAATTTCTCCTCCTACATACCACAGATTTCAGCTACGACTTAAAGACAGCTGAGGGAAGCTTTTGAGGAAGGGGGGAGGTGGAGGTGGTTGGGGACCAGATTGTCTGCAGGTGTGAGGACAGTCAAAGGATATTAATAGGGTAAAGGGATGCTGGAGAGGGGACACAGACCCAAAGAAAACCAGGCAAGGTGCATGGGAATGAAATTGCCTTCCCAAAGGAAGCTCTTGCTTGGGACAAAAGGCTGTGATGGTGAGACCAGGAGGCTGTACCCAGCAGCTGTGGAAATGGGAGGGTCTCTGTTCTAAGGGTGAAAAGAGAGAAAAGAGAGACCCCCATAATGGTATGTTTGCTCTGTCTCTGGAGTTCACCTTTCAGGTCCTAAAACTAGGGTCAGTTGAGCCTTTAGTAAGGGCAGCCCTAAGACAGGGAAGGAGGTTGTGCTGCCTTGCTTGCATTGGGGTTTATTCCCCCTTTCTTCATAATTTAATTTTTCTGGGACATGGCTGACATCTGAAAAGCCCCGAGGTGAAGTAGTATGATCATTGTCCATGATCATGGGAAAGGGCCCACTCCCCCTCTTAATGGTTTTGGGGATCTAAAAGTCAGCTGGTCCCTTCCTTCCCCACCAGGAATAAACATTGCAGCCATCCCCAGCAGACCTGGCTTGGTTGCAATCACACTAGAAACACCAGCCAAACCTTTCCCAGGCAAATCCTGAGCCAGTTCAAACATTCACAACCCCTCTAAATCATCTCCCACAGAAGAAGATGCTCCAGGTATGGATCTCTTCCGTCTGAGCCCAAACCACCTTTGTTTCATATGTTCAGTCTTCACCCCTTTACTTTAGGTGCTGTTGTGTTCCCTTGGTTCCCTTTCACATTTCCCCTTCTATCCATGGGCACCTCCCAGCAGCGTGATGGGTCCTGAGTGGCACCTCCCACCCTCATTGCTCTGCTCCAGGAGCATCCTGCCTTGCATGTCAGTGTCATAAGAAGATGCACCCCATCACTGCTCGCAGTCACTGGCACATGGCCAGCACAGGGATGCCCAGGCTGTGCTCCCTGTCACTTGGGCTGCCCCCACCTTCCTCCTTTCCCTTCCTGGCTGCTCACGTCTCTGCTGGGCTCAGCTTGACAGCCTGCATGGGAATTGTGGGTACCACAGGGAGGCCAGTGGAGCTGGGAGCATCCCCATGCCAAGCCTGGCAGGCACCTGCAGCCCCACCCCGCTGAAGAGCGGTTCGGTGTCTCTTCTTCCCCGTATGATTTTTGGCTGCAGTGGAGGTCTGGCACAGCCCCACCAGAGCAGCTGATGTTCAGGAGGGGTCTCCTCCTGCACCCCTCTCTCCTCTAAGAGCTCCACAGACAAGGGGTGCAGAGTCTCTCCCAGCCCCTCGCTCAGCCCTGCACCTTCCCCAGTGCTGATGGGACCCATGCCACGTCCTGATGGCTGCTTGATGCTCTCAGATGTCTGGAGAGATGGGTATTTCATAAGGTGTCCCCAGCCTGCAGGTGACCGTACTTGCAAAGAAGGTTTGGGTTTCTCTCCTGCAGCTGTCCAAGGCTCATTTCTTGCTCCATCTCTGTTGGTGTCTCACCCTTTCCTGGGACACGTGTGCCTGCCATTGAAATCTCCTACCCATCTTCTTCTGTCAACACCACCTAAGAAAGGGACAGATTGAAAATTTAGCAATGTGTCCTCTGTGTCAATAACTCCCCCTCGTCATCTCCTGGGTGGCACAGAGATCTGCTCAGCCATCTTCTCCCTGCTCTGCACGCAGACTTCCTCTCCACCCTCTTCCCGTTCACCTTCCCCTTCTGCCTGGAGTTTTCCACTGCTCACCCTTGTTCCCAGAGGGAGAGGTGACCCTTCCCAAAAGTCCTTGTCGTGTCACGCAGTGCCACAACCCCTGACACATCCCTGTGCCAGCCCCAAAACCACCTCTGTGCCAGGATGGCAGAGGCATCTCTGTTACACCCCTCAGCTTTCTGGGCTGACACAGGACAGACATCAGGATCTCTTCCTTTGGCATCACCTCCTGCCTCCAGTTCAGTCCCATTCTCTAGCTCAGTTCAGAATAGGATGAGGCGCCGTGGGTGGGGGAGTCTGGTTGGGTTTGGTTACTTATTCCCCCAAAAGGCAAGGCTAGGGAAGGGGTACGGCTGGCTCCACGATTACACCGTGGCGCGTTAATCAGCCGCATTAAAATTCCGAGACAGCTCCTGCCAAAGTGGCTGCGCGCCGTGCAAGGTGGCTGGGAAACGCCGGGAGCCGTGACAGGCAGGCGAAGGCAGACAAAGAGCTCGCTCCGTCACTCCGGGTCTGCTCCGGGAGGAGAAAACCAACACACACACACCCCCCTCTCCACATCACCACACAGCCCACGCCGCCCGGCCACTCGGATGCTACCAGAAAGCCCCAGGCGAGCACGCGTGCGATGGCCAGCGAGCCTGCCAGTGCTCCAGCACCATCCCAGGGGATGGCTAGGCTGGATGAGCATCCTGGCTGACCCCGTGGAGATGGGTGGTACCCGCCACGGGGGACTGGGATGTCACGGTGGAGGGCATCACCGGCTCTTCAGCCCCCGGCACCCCATCCCTGCCTGCCAGTGTCCCCGCGGGGGTGAACCCCCAGGGCGAGGGCCCCCCAGGCCGTGTCCCCCTCCGGAGTCCCTGCCAGCTGTAGTAATGCGTTTTGCCACAGGGTGCCACTATGGCAAAGCTGTAAGGCCGCCGAGCCCTCAGCCCCGTTGTGTAAGGATACCTGGCGTTCCTCACGCTACTCGTGGTTTCCTTCTACCCCTCCGTTCCCACCTCCCCTCATCCACCCCGCAAGGAAACTGCGGCAAGAGCTCCCCAAATATTCATCCGAAGGGGACAGTGCTACCGGGTGATCCTTGCACTGCAGGGCAGAGGAGGGGATGCTGCACCTGCTCTGAGGTGTCCTAAGAGTGGCACAGTGGACACTGACATGTCGTGATGGCATTGCTCTGTCTCCACCAGACCTGGCAGGGAGGAGAGATTTTGGAGGCTCTGTGGGACCTTGTACCATGGCAGTGAGGGGGATGCTGTGTAACGCAGATGTCCAGGAACAATACTCCAGCCATGCTCCTCTGCTGCATTTGGGGTGCTGGGCTTTGGGGAAGCAGCTCCCCGACAAAGGGGGTCTGGCTCCATTGCTAGGGAGCAAGAAAAGGGCCTGGCAAGGCTACAGCCACTCATCTCCTCCAGCTTTTCTCCAAGGATGGATCTGGCCAGCCCTGTCCTCCTGGAGCTGGGCCTGTGAACTGCCTGAGAGAAAGGGAGTGCTGCAGCTGGGGCATCCCATCCCATCCCATCCCATCCCATCCCATCCCATCCCATCCCATCCCAGACACACTGTAGGAGCGAGCGGGCTGGGTCCCACGCCCTGAGTTTCTCTTCCCCTGGCACACTCCAGTCCCTTCCCTGCCTCTCCCCAAGGAAGAGGATATGCCAGGGGGCAGCTCAGGCCTGCACCCACAGCAGCACCCTGAGAGCCCCACTCTGCAGCCACGCGAGGGGAATGGCACAGCTCACCTAGGAAACGCAGCTGATGAGAGCTATGCAGGATCAGGCCACGAACCTGAGAATTTTTAGGGTGAAAAGTGTTCTGCAAATGGCAGGCAGTGGGATCCTGCGTGCTGCATCCGCTGCGGGCGGAGAGAGAAAGAAGATTCTGTTCTTCCCTTGCTAATAAAGTCTGGCTGAAATGACACAGTATAATCAGTGTTTACCTGGGAGTTTACATATGGTTTGTTGTAATTATAGTTTCAATTCCTGCTTTTGCTTTTTTTTTTTATTTTTTTTTCCTAACATCTATTTTTCAATCAGTAAAAGTAAATACTATTTTCAGCCCAATGTAATTCTTCCACTCCCATGGCCACAAACACAGCGAGGAGAGCGATTCCATTTGCGCGCTGTGCAATTGAGCAGAGAGAGGAGCCCGGCGGCTGCGGAGCATCAGCGAAGCCACGGCCGAGCGGGGACCTGGGGACATGGGGACGAGCCTCCCCTCCCCACCACGAGTCCCCAGGGCGTCCACCCCACCTGGCAGGGCTACCTTTGCTGGTAAAAATCAGCACCAGGCCCAGACGTTGCTTCTTATCACATCGGCATCATTAAAATCCTAAAGCTGCCTGGTCGGAGGCAGTGGGGAAGGGATAAGAGCCATTAGGTGAAGCATCATTTATTTCAGGGCTGGCAAAGCTTTGTTCCAGCTTGGGGATTGAGTTGGCACTAAAAGCACTGCAATCCCCAAGATTTAATTTCCCCCCCCCCCCCCCCCACCAATTTTTATGTGTGTGATTTATAACAAATCAAGGATGCTGGTGTCAGGTCCCCTTCTTCACCCAACTATTGTCACACACACACACACATGCTGATTAAAACCACCCGGCCCCCGCCGGTTCCTCCTTGTCCATCCATCAGCCGCTCCGGGGACAAACTTAGACATCCCACTCCTCGCCCACACCTCCATCCGTGTGTGTTCTGACACCCTGGCTTTACACCAATATTGGACATTAATTTGGTGTGCACATGCCCACCTTTAAATATATATAAATAGGCGTATTTATTTATACCATGCACCTAAATCCCTGTAAAAGCAATTGGGAGCTTTGTCTCAAGGAGGGATTGGGCACTATTGGGATGCAGAACAAACACGTTGCCCTAGAGACACAGGGAGTGTTTCTGCCTCGGCCACTCCAGTTGAATATTTGCCGGTTCAGGCACGGTTTGAACTCGGTGCCAAGGCAGAGCCGCTGCCGGAGGCCGGTGGGCAGCTGGGCAATGCTGTCAAGAAGGGGACTGGGAAGGGACCCTTCTCCTGCCCAGACGGTCTCAGCCCCTCAGGGGAACCGAGCAGCCCTGCCTGCACCCCATCCTCATCATCCTCATTTGGGGGTTAAAAACAGGCGATGAGGATGCTTCTCCCAGAGCTCTGTCTTTGGCCTCCACTCTCCCACATGTCCTGCTCCCCACCAGGGGAATTACTGGGGTTTTTACCACCTTGAGAAAGGGCTTTTTTCACCCTGGATGTGCATACTTCCCCTGTGAATATCCCTGGGAGCAAAGGGGAATGTTTCAGAGAGGGTTTTGGAAGGGGTCCTTGCCCCCAAGGCCCAGCAGGGCAGGCAGGGAGTTGGGGCTGGGGCTGTGTGGGAGCAGAGCACCCCACAGCAGCCGGGGCTCCCTGGGCCTTTGGAGTGCGACTGCACCAAAAAACGCCCGTCCCAAATCATGGGCAGTTTGCCCACATTTAATTCAAGAGGTGCTGAGTTTGGGTTTTCCAAAATAAGAGGAAGAAGAGGGAATATTCACTGAGTCAAGAAAAGCATCCCTCTCCCACCACTGTCTGACACTGAAAAGAAAATTAAAACCCAAGCAGTTTTTTAAAAATACAATAAAATTTTTTTTTATTTCTCACAAAAAAAAAAAAAAGCTCTTCTCACCAATCCCAAACATGAATATATTTTCTTAGTATATTTCTTAAAAGTCTACCACATTCAACCTTTTTCCCCCCAAATTAGGAATGAGCTGGTTTAAACTCTCACCCAAAATATTTATTGCAAGGAACAAAGATATTGGAATTGTCTCCAGTGTTGGATTTCAATTCTTCCTTTCAGGCTTTTATCTTTTCAATCCAAATTTCAGTGACAATAATCCGATTTTGATTGACATTAAAATTATTTATTGTCACATTGTAGCTGTTTAATAAATTGTGCCTGCTTTATTTTTTGGCTTATAAATACTGTATCTTTACTACCTTGGTACTTAATTCAAGGGAAGAAACCACTTCTGAAAGCAGGCAGCAATAGTCTTAGCTCAGGCAAGATATAAAAATGCCTTTTTTACATACATGAACCCGAGGAAAGACCCGATTCCACCTTTTTACTAATTTATATATTTTAAGTCTCTCTGGTTTATACTATTTTACTTTATTTTCCAATGGTAAAACATGCTTCTGTGAGCTACGTGTAAAACGAAGATTATTTTAATCTCCTTTCAGATACAGAATAATTATTTGTCAGGGACATTTAAAAAAATCAAGAAAACAATTCATTACACTTTCATGATCTAGATTTGAGAGATTTTTCACCATTCTGGGAGTCAGTTCATAAAAATAAAAGGCAAAAAAAACAAAGCCAGGCGACATCCATTTCAGAGTGCCATTTAAATCTGGGTCACGTTGCAAATTATTTTCTTTTTTTTTTTTTTTTTAATTTCCACAAATTACTGAAAGTTAAAAGAACCATCATTTTACTATTAAAAAAAGACAGAGAGAAAGAGAGAGAGAGAATTAAAAAATAACATGGAAAAATGTATCTCTTGTAGAATAAACCTAAAGCGGCTCCTTTGCAGAAATATTTCCCTGAATGAAAAATTTCAAGCCTGTGTCCCACATATTTTTTTTTTTAGCAGGGGGCCCTGCCTTTTTGAGCTGGATGCCAGGGGGGTGCCAAGGGGTGCTGGAGGATGGCAGTACCCCAGGGATGTTCTAGGGACACAGCATCTCATTCTCCTGCCTGCAGCGGGCAGAGGAGGCTGTTTGCCCACTGTCTGAATGCCCTGGAAACCTGTCTGGGGGGAGCCTGGCGGCAGATAAAGGAGGGATCTGCCAGGGGAGAGCGGGTTTGTTCCCTGTGACTGTGAGAGTCGGGGTGGAGGGGCCAGGACCCCAGCTGGGCTCGGGGGAGCAAGGGAGGGATGCAGGGCAAGGCAGGGAGCAAGGATGCTCTGCAGGATTCAGCCTTGGGGATCTCCTGTGCTCACTTCCCGATGCACAGACACAGTTCCACCCACCAAAACGATCCCAAAGCCCAAATCTACACTTTAAATCTACATGGGTTTGGTTCCATTCCGTAACTGATGCTGCTATTTCAGGGCAGTGTTGGGGTCCCGTGGAGAGCCCCCAGGGAAAGGCGAGGCCTTTCCCACAGGGACACGGGGTGGCCTTGGGGACACAGACTGTCACCCAGTGCCAGAAGGACAGTGGGGCTGCCCTGGGTCTCCCTGCTGATCTTCTGTGCTGCCTCTCCCAGTGCCAGGCGGCCGCAATGGTTCTGGCAGCCACATTTGTTTACGGGCTGAATGTGTATTAAAATGGTTCATTATTTTCCTGACTGGCAGGTTTCCAGGGTCTGTGCTAGTTAATAATTGCTGCCAATTAAACCTTTGCAAAATATGCATTGCAGGGACGGGGATGGGGGGAAACAACACGCGAGGATTTCTTCCGAGCCCACGGATGGCTCGTGCTGCTGCCGAGGAGCCCCGTGGTGGCTTGGGGACGCGGCGTTGTATCGCCGCTCGCCGTGGGAACCTTCCGGGGATGGGGCAGCTCAGCCCCCCGAGATGGGGATCCTTGCAGGGCTGTCACTTAAAAGGGATTTGTCTCTTTATGGGGCAAAATTTGCAGCTGGTGGAGGGAACAGAGTAGGATCCACCCCAGTGGCCCCCTTGACCTCGCAGGAACCAGCCTGCCCATCCCAAGCGCTGACCTGCCCACTCACCCTGTGGATGGGTGCTCCCGCGGTGGGCAGCCAGGGCTTGGGGCATTGCCCCAACCCCAGGCATCCCACTGCAGCTTCAAGGTTTCTTTTCAAAGGACAGCTCCCTCTTTTCCTGTCTTTCCACTTGTTCCCTTCTGCTGCGGGAACACCCTCCGTCTCTGCAGGCCAGCAGAGCATCGCCTCTGAATTCCACCCTGATCCCACTCCGAATCCAGCTCCAGGCACAGTCTGGAAATAAAGCTTTTCTCAGGGGTGAAAAACAAGCAAACCCCCATGTTCCAAAACCCACCTGGGGCTGGGTCTGCCCAGCTCCTTCCACCTGTGACCTCGAGTGTCTTTTACAAGCCATAAAGATGTGAGCACATTTCCCGACCACCGATTGAAAAGCAGCCAAAGAACAGGAATAAAGAATCATTATTTAGTGAATGCTCGCCCCACTCTTTGAAGCTGGGAAGCTCGGCAGAAAGGCTGGGTGTTCAGGCAGGCTGTGGCTATGGGAAGGCTGGGGGGAATGTTTCTCAGATGCTAAAATCGCTCGGAGAGATGCGGAAGCGGGACTGCGTTCGTGGGAAGGACGGCTGACGGGGAACCGCTGCCTTTCAGAAAGGCAAATAATCGCAGCCTAGGTTAGCTCTTCTGTCGAGAGAATAATTGTGCTTCTAAAGGCTCTGATATGATGAGCAGCACTGCTTTGAAATAGAAATAAATACATAAATAAATCAGAGATCTTGGACTGATTAAGGCAATTGCTTCCCTTGCTTTTGCAACCCCTTTGGGTCCTGGTTCCCAGAGCCAATTACATATTTAAAAAGTTTCTCTCTGGAAAAAAAAAAGAGGACTTGCAACTCTAAAATAAAGTTTCTTTGTGGTTGCCTAATGAACAGCAAGGGCCAGGACAGTTTACAGTTATTAATTGGTTTTAAATTGCTCCAGCTCTGTCTTGAACCATCTTTTTGAGCTGGCCACAATATATCTGTGCCCTCCTGACTGCCCCACATGGGGTCAGGGCATGCTGGGCACCGCTGGTCCGGGCCCCTTTGTGTGGAGGAGCAGCCAGCTCACCTCCCCAGTGGCCTCTCCTCCTCCTCCACCCCATGGTCGGTCCTACAAAAGCCCCCCAGGATCTGCCAAGCTCCCACTGCCTCACACAGGGTGCAGCCGATGGGGAGACAAGCCAGGGAGATGCTGAGGGTGCTCAGCCATTACTTTTCCAAATGAATTCACAATTTCTCCAGATCTCTGCTCTCTCTTGTGTGACTACGAGGGAGATTTGCTTTGCCACCCACTCCCCACTTTATCCCCCACCCTGGCACACTGCAAACCCCTTCTTGCCACCCAAACCTCAGCTTATTTCTGGGCTCCACATGGCCACGACATGTGGGAGCTCGGCAGCCAGCATGAGCCCAGCGACTGCCTAAGCTTCTCTTGGCACACCACACCTCACACCACCGAGCACCTCCAGGCACTGAGCAGGCAGAGAAAAGGCTCTTTCTTCACCCAAAAAACTCCCAGGGGGCTTAATTCCACAAACAGCTTCCTTGCCATAAGGATAGGTGAAATAAATCCTTCTCCCAGCCCAGGGAAGTGCAGAAACGTCACCCCTAAAGGGAGGATGGGCTTGAGCCATGGGCCTCCTTGAATGTCTTCTCCCTGTAAACATGCATTATTGATAGCAGAAATTATGCTGGATTGGATTTGGGATGTAAGGAAACGCTGGAGAATATTGATATTTTCCCGAGTTGCTTCCAAACCTATTCTTGGGTTTGAACGTGTTGCGTGTGTCATCTCCAATGAACAGTTTTGAGCTTTAATTCAAAAAATAGCATGATGTTTATAATACTATATAAGGTTTTCTCCTGGCTGTACGCACGGGATTATATATGTGTCGGTGTGTGGGTGCGGATGTGTGTGCAGGGATGTAATGAGACAAACAACTCAATCTGGAGCCGGTGGGGAGGAGGAGCTGCACACGCAGCCCTGAGCAGCGGCTGGTTCCCTTTGGTACCAATTCGGTTTCTTTTCTACCAGCAGTCAGAGTTGTCTGAACAAACACGTTATCACCGGGACCGAGCCGTAGATAAACAGGCGATGATGTTGTAGGTGCAGGAATACACCTGGGGGTGCGTGGGGAGGTTTATTCTCCAGCTGTTGAATGCTGGAGATGGGCTGGTGCATGACAAGATGCCAGACGCTTTTCAGCACATCAAATCCACATCTCAGCACTCTGCACGGCGCGGAGAGGAAACAGTAATTAAGCGACGGGACTTACACCACTTCCTCGCTGCATCCCTTTCAGCCCGGTGCACGTGTGTGCCGGCGGGCCCCACTATTCCAGGTGCAGCCTCACCCCTTCTTAAACACAGTCTTGATAGGGTTTTTTAGAACAGATGAATTATTCAGCAGAAAAAGTGTTTCCCCTGTTCCGGGATTTTCCTGCTAACACCTTATTGGTCATTTCTGTTGGTCCCTGCCCAGTTCTACTGGTTTTATAAAATGCTCTGGAATAATACTGGGAATAGCAGCGTGTGGGAAGGAGAAAGGTTTTTATCTGCATGGGGTCTTCCATCTCCAGCTCTGTTTCTATGGATATCTGAGTGGAGTTTATATTTATCTCTCCCATTTGAGCTGTGTGTGCAACTTTGGAGGAGAAGGAGGAGGCCAAGAGCAGAGCTGCCCTGCTGCTTGCTCTGCTGAACCCTGACTCCTTTTGGTCAGCGGTGAGAGCATCACCTAGGTGGTCAAAATCAACCAAAATGCCACTAAGGCAAGGGGAAGCTGCAGAAATACTTGAGCTAGAGCTTAACACGGCAGCAGGCACTGTGTCCAGCAGGGAAGTGGCCCCTCTGCCACCCCCAGACACCGGTCAGGGATGGCAGGGCAGGAGCATCACTCTTAGTCCCCAGTTGCTGGTCCCCAGTCCCTCATGCAGCTGCCCTGTAAATGGCCAAATTTCCTGGGAGCAAGGGATTTTCCATCTGTCACAGTGTCCTTTGCTGTCAGGAGAGAAGTCGGCACAGCCCTGGTGCCGGGGGGAGCGTGCCGGGTGCCGGAGCAGGTAGGAGTGGGAAGGCGAGCACATGACTCGGCCTGGCCCCGGCGCACCAGCTCCCAGAGCATTACCATGATGGCTCCATCATTAATTGATCAATCACTGGATGACAGTTAATTAAGTAGAAAATAAAGCTGCTCTGCCCAGCCTGGCATTAGTAGGCAGCGGCATTAAGATTTCTTGAGTACAAGGGGGAAATTAAAAAACAAAGGCACAGCTGGAGGAATAACCCCATCACCGGTGGCTGGGGTAGCAGCCTGGCACGATGTTCCCTGGGTCAGGATATGCAGGCAGCCCCTGCACAGCAGCGATGGCCGGTTCATGGCTTCTCCCCTTCCCAAGAAACTGGATCTCACCTGCTGCCCTCCAGGCAAAACCCCCATTATCCCCGTGCCCCTTTCTCCACAGCTCTGGTGCTGCTGCCCAGGCACTGGCCACTGGCCACCAGACCCTCACCAGCACACAGATCTGCAAAGGGGCTTTTCCTCTCAATCCTGCTTTCTCATCTCTCAGTCCTGCCTTGTGAGCTAACCCACAGGCAGGGTGGGGAAAGAGAAAGCCAGATAGAAAGCATCCTCCTGCCCCCCGTCTTATGTGCCCGGGATTGTCTTGATATGAAAAATTATGGTTTTTGTTAAAAACTATTACTAATGAGGCGTCTTTCCTGCCCTTAATTGT
The DNA here is from genome assembly GCF_031753505.1 of Anomalospiza imberbis. Lineage (NCBI taxonomy): Eukaryota > Metazoa > Chordata > Aves > Passeriformes > Viduidae > Anomalospiza > Anomalospiza imberbis. The sequence continues at coordinate 7,935,495 of NC_089693.1, read as the reverse complement.
TGCCAAGGCGATGACCCCAGCCAGCCATCTTTAATTAACTTAGACTAGATCTCCTGAAATGAGTTCCTCGGGTAAATTGCTCACCACAGCTTTCAGGCACGGAGCTGTGTTTGCCAAGGCCACCCGCTCCAGCACGCTGCCACAGCCACCAGCAGAGGTGATGGCACAGGCTGCTGTCCTCACCTCTGCCTCTCCTTGCCACCGTTTGGCAATCCTAAGGCAAATCGATAAAAACTCAGAGTAATATGGGAGTGACTGATGCCTGACCACAGGGGATGGGGTTGAACGTGGGCTTCTCCATAAAATGGGAATTCACCCTGGCTGCTGGCTTCTCCCATCTCAGGGGCTGTGGGACCGGCCGCATGGTGGCTGGCACCTCTCCAAGTGAAAATCACATTTCCTGCCTGACAGATAACGTCGGTCAAGAGAATGCCAAGGACGATTCCTGAAAATGCCATAATTGTTTTAATCTGATGGCGGATAAAAGATAATGATGCTAACAATATTTAAACGTAATTATAGTTTCCTGCGGCTGTTGGGCTCTCTGAATCCTCTCCACTCAAGTGGCTTTGTTTACGAGCAGCTCCAATAAGGCAGGGCCCACTTTCCTCCTCTTCACACCTGCACCTCCATCAAGGCAGAGGGTGGACACATGCCAGGGGGCTGGATCTCCTCAGGGACTGGCACTGGCCAGCTCTGCAGCCCCTCCAGGTTCTCCTGTTTTGGGCCCACCATCATCCATCCTCTCTCTCCTGAGATGTGATGCCTGTCTTGGTAAAGGGGTGGGGATACTTTGACCGTGGTGACCACCGAAAGAGAAGAATCTGTGGGGAGTTTTAGGGACAGGTGGTAGAAGTAAATCCCCCCCATAAGGGTGGGGCAGGCATATGGCGGCTTGTTTCTGCCAGTCACCCATGTAAGGGCTGTGGCCCCCTATAGCCCCCAGATCCCATCCTCAATTCCTCTCCAAAGTGAACTCCCCAGCATCAACATAAAGCAACAAAGCAGGACAAAGGCAATTTCTAGGAATGGTTTGCTGATGATAAACAAATAAAAAGCACCAGAGGTGGATGTCTAGGGGCTTGCAATCTGCAGAAGAAGAGAATGAAGAAGACAGTGGTATGAACCCCCACAATGAAGATCCTCCTACACTGGATACTGTTACCATCATCTCACAGAAAATCTCCCAGTCTTATGGGGGCCCGGATGCCCTGGTGGCCCCGATAGCAGGAGGACAGGCTGCAAAACAGCTTGATCGAGTGCACAGAAACAGGCAGTGAGAAAAGATGGGATTTAGGCGAGGCTTTTCAGAAGAAGTTAAATATGAAATGGCTATTTCAGTAGCTGTAGTTTAGCCTCCTGTGTGAATCGGTCTTTGTAAATAGGAATGGAGGATAGCCAACTTCCCCAAAAGGGCTCTACGGGGGGTCCGGAAAACCACAACGTCCTGAGTTTAATGGGGAAAACAGATAGAAATGGTAACAAAGAATGGGGAGAAACAGCAATAAACCTGATTGTTTGGTAAATAAGGCTGAGCCTGTTGCTGAGAAGGGAAGTTTGAAAAGCAGCTGGGGAATGAATAACCGGTTAAAAGTTAGGAGACAAAGTGGCATAACAAACCCGAGGGGTTCCCAGCTCAGAGCAGTCAGTGCTGGAGCCCCCACAGCAGACCGGAGTACGAGCCTTCAGAAGTGCCAGGGAGGAGGGAGGAAGTAGCAACAGGACAATATTCACTGCTGCTCCAACGTAAAATCTGGCACTGTGTAGAGGGCTATGGAAAGGAACTCATCGTGCTAATGAACTTGGCCTTCAAGTGGAGGAGGAATTCAGTGTTGAGCACAGAGAAAATAAATCCATTACCTACATGTCAAGGAAACAGCTACATCCATGGAGGAAGAGCACTCCAAGACATGGAGTGAAAAGATTAGCCTGGGCACTCGCAAGAGCCAAAAGGCACATTGCATGTCAGGAATGACTCAGGATAGACCAGAGAAGAGGGTGAGGAGCAGGCTCACCCTGTGCCACATGGGTCTCTGCTTCATTGAGGGCATCCAACAGGGGCTGGGGAGGCAGCAGGGCAGGGGGAGGAGGTATCTTGGAGTTGTGCAATAGCTGCTGTATGGGGAGGAATTAAATAGAGTCCAGCCTGCAGAAAGAGGGGCTTGGATGCTCCAGCTGGATGCCTGGCACAGGAAGCTGCTTTGGCAGCCACCTGGGGTGCTGCAACCACCAAAAGTTTGGAGGGGTTGGAAAAGTAATTAGGGAGAGCAAGAGAGCTGCCTGGCTGCTGGAAAGGCAATGAATGAGCTGGGGCTGAGGGCTCTACAGAAAGTAGGTCAGGAGCAGACAAGAAATTGTCCCCTCCCTGTCACTGTCCTGTGCCCTGGCCTGGCCTGGGACACCTCTGGGGAGGGAGGGAATCGTCTCCAGAGCTGACATTGGTTTGGGAGTGGCCCGGGGTCCTCCACTTGTCCCTGGAGCATCTCTACCCTCCAGAGCCAGGCATGAACCTCGGGAGGAGACCTCTTTCCTATAGCACCAGGAAGGATCTCCTCCCTCCCAAAATGCACCTCCAGGTTTCCCAGCGTCTCGCTCCCACCCCACCGGGACGGATTGTCACCAGTTTCCCTGTTCTCCGTAGAAATCCACGCGAGACACACAGGAACAGCTCTCTACACGACACACATCACAACGATGAGTGCCCACCCTTTTCGCCCCTGCAGGACCTAGACGCCATTGATGGGAATGGGTCCCGGGGAAGTCCGGCCCCTGCTTTCTCCCGGCCCCGCAGCCCACGGCCACAGCCACGAACCCGTGACCGTGGCCACGCGTGGCCGGTGCAGCGCGTCTCCACAGGCTCGGCGCAGCCCCGATGGGGCGCGTAGACATCTGTAACCAAACTCCGGCTCCGGCAAAGGCAGGGCTGCCCGGCCAGGCGGAAAATTAACACTGACATTGAGTTTAATTAAACAAAACAACCAGGCTGCGAGCTGGAGCGGGGACGTGGCAGCAGCTGGAGGAGCCGGGCTGGGCGCGGCTCGGGACCTACACCCGCCGCCGCCCCGCCGGGACGAGCCGCCGTCGGCCTCTCGCAGCCCGGCATGGCTCGGGAAACCGAAGCTGGATGGGCGGCCCGGCTTCCCCGCCGACACTGCCGGCCAGGGCCGGGAAACCGCATTGTCCTGCCCCGTTTTGCCCGTGTCTTTACAAAAAGACGGGCGGGGCGCAGCGCGACGGCGGAGGCCCACGCGTGTCCCTGCCCCTCCGTGGAGCAGGACGGGTGCCCGGCGGTCTGAGGTGCGGAGGGGAGGCGAGGGACGCTCCAAGGGGCGGATTTCGTTGAGTGGGATTTGGGGAGATGCTGACCGACTGACAGCCATCCCATCATCGGCTGCGGCCCCACGCCTGTCCCCGGCCCTAAACACAAGAGGTGGGAAACGGTCTGATCCGGGCAGGGAGACCCCGGCAGAGCCTTTCCCGGCCAGCTGCTCCCCGGCGGGCACCAGTCGCACCAGTATCACCAGTGGCACTGGCGCTCCGCACCAGCGGAGCTCCGGGCAGCGCCGGCAGAGGGGACGCCGTGCCCGAAGGGGCCGTGGTTTTTCGGCTCCGAGATTGGTCGTACGAGGCAGAGCCGTCCTGCCCGTTGCCCTCTGCCCGCCGCCCGCCGCCCACCGCCGCTCGCCCCTCAAATTTCTCCGCGGAAGAGCTGAAAATAGCGCGCAGCCCAGCGCAAGGCGAGCGTGGGGCGGCCTCCTCCGGCCCCCCGACAGCCGCAGCGCTGGTGTCCGGTGTTTGGGGCTGTTTCTGTCTGAACCCCTCACAGCTCTCTGCCCCACTCCGGGAGCTCCTGCAGCATCAAAGACCTTCGTGTTCTATCCAGCTCTCTGCGTTCGGGTCCTGGAAGCTGAGGGCTGATCCTTTTGCCGTCGGCCTCCTCCTCCCAGCTCCCAGTCCATAGCTTTAGGGCTTTTAGTCTGGTCATTTTATTTTATTTTATTTCACTTTCTTTCTTTTTCTTTTTTTTTTTTCTTTTTTTTTTTTTTTCTGGGGGGGAGGGAGGGCGTGTGAAATGTCGGCTTTGAAGGATATTTGTAATAACATAACCAGCAAAATGAATGTCATATTTTTGCTCCAATGAATTGGATTTCCTGAAATATTGTCTCCGTAATGATGCCTTTAGGCTCCTCTGGATTAGATAACTCTCCAACCACATCAAGAAGGCTAATTATCCCAAAGCCACTTTCCCGGCGTTTCCACATCTATTTCACACACCTATGTATATCTATATTCAGAGACGCGGTACTCTCGCGGCACAGCCGGGGCTGCCGCTCTGCAGGGCCGCTCCCGGGAGGGGACAGGCCCCCCGCGCCCACCGCCCGCCGCGTCCCCGCGCCCGGGGGAGCCCCGTCGAGCAGCCGTGACGACACCAAGCCCGACCGCCCCGCCAGCCAATCCGCGAGCCCCGAGCGCACCCGTCAGCCCGCGCTGACCAATGAGGGGCGGGCGGCGCGCCCCGGCGGGATCCCCTCGACGGCGCGAGGCTCCCGGGGGGCGCTCCGGGACCCCCCCGCCCCGCCGGCCGCTCTGGGGTCCATCTCCCGGCGCGGGGAGCGGGGACACCCGCGGGGCCCTGCAGGGCCGGGGCAGCGCCAGGTGCCGCGGTTGTCCCGTGGGGTTGGGTCACGCTGTCACAAGTGCGGGTGTGGCAGGGGGCGAGACCCTCACAGAGGGGTGGAGGAGCGAGGAGTAGAGCCGCAAACAAAGGACGAGCGGTTGTCCCGGTCCCAGCGAAACCCCCAACGCTCCGGGGGCGCGGACAAGGCCACCCCTGCACACCTGCTGGAGGAGCCGAGGCAGCCCACGCGTGGGTGCCTCCGCCGCCTCCCACCCCCCTGCCCCGCCCGGCGCGGCTCTCTGTCCCGGCTCTTTGCTTGGGCCGGGGAGTCTGTACTTCGGGATTATTCAGCTCCTGCAAGTTTTTTGTTAGGCGGCCCTGAAAGGCCTCAAAGGCTGGGAACACCATTCTAATTACGGGGAAGCACAGCTTATTTAGAAGATAAAAAGAGACTTGTAGTCTCATAACAGCTTCTTATATCCGTCAAATAAGGATCTCTAATGACGGGGTGAGAGCCAGTGAATGCCTAAAACAAACTAAAAAAAAGGAGTGAAAATAAAGCAGCCAGGGGCTTAAGATATATTAAATTACCCTGATTAGGAATTTAGGCCGTGGCTCGAGTCTGCTGGAGAGGCTGGCGAGGGGGGGGGGACGGAAAGTGCTGCTATTCATTTCTGGGGAGAGGGGTCAGTAGGTCGGAGGAGTTCACAGGGCCTGGCTCTATTCTTATGCTAACAGAGAATACAAGCGCTGGCCTGGAAAATAGAAATGAATTTGCAATAATCCGAGCCCCTCTGTTTGCAAGGCGAGCGGCTCTATAGCTAATTGCAGCCCGGCCTCCCCCGCCTCGCTGCGGACAGTTGTAACGATGCATGGGAGATTAGAGCCCGAGGGGCTTGGGGGGGTGGATTTAAGCCTTCTCCCCCCTCCCTTCCCTCTGCCCAACGGTGAAATATTCCGGGGCAGGCGCTGGTGTTTGGGCTGGCTCTGCTCGGAGGGAGCGGGGCCAGGCAACTTCTTGAACTTCCCCGAAGCCGCGCAGGGGAGCGGCCGACGGGCAGAGCGGTGTGCCGGGGGGTGGGGAGGGGGGGTCGGCTCTGCGCGGCCCCGGGGCCGGCGGGGGCGGGAGAGGGGGAAGGCAGCGTAGGTCCCGGAGACGGGGGGGACCCCCATTGAGCTGCCGGTGACAAGCAGTAAATCGGGGAAGAATAGCGCATGGAAACGCGCCGTCGGGGCCGCTGGCCGGCCCTACAGCTGCCGGCCCGTCTCGCCGCCGTGAGAGCCACCGTCTCCTCGGTGGCATTCCCGGCTCCCGCCCCATACATCAACGCCTCCCGCCCCGCACCCGAGGAGTCCCTCCCCGCAACAGGGGGGTCCCACCCGCACTCCGCGGGGTTCCGCCGCCCCCCGCCCCGAGCCCGTCCCGTCGGCTGCTCGGCGGACTCGGCGGCCCCAGACTGTTTCAGGACCCTGGACAGGGGCGGGGCCGCCGTCGGGGCGCGGCGCCGCCGGGTCCCCTCGCATCCTCCGGCCACGTCGCGACGGCCCGAGGGAGGAGTGGTCCTCCCTGGTCCGGCCCGATCTTGAGCTCTCGCCTCCTTTTCCCTACGTTACCGGGCTGGGATCACCCGCCGCAGCGGCCGTCAAGCCTCGGGGCCATACTGTGGGGACGGGCCGTGGTTTGGCACCGGTCGAAACCCACTCCAACACAAACACACCCGCCAGTGCGCGGAAATCGTGGGTAGGGGACGCCAGTGCAGCCGAGGGGCTGTTTAATGACTATCGAGCGGCTCGGTCAGCCTCCGCCCTCGTCGGCGTGAGAGCTGCTCCCGGTGATGGGGACGGTGTGGACTCCCCGCCGTGCCCCGACGGTGAAACGGGGTGGCAGCGACCCGGGGTCGCCCTGCCCGGTCCTAGCGACAAAGAGCCGGCCCTGCTGCCAGAAATACAGCCCTCTTTCGTTAAACGCATTCCCCTCCTCCTCCCCGCCTGTGGCTGGCCCCAAAGCCGGAGCCAGAGATGCCCCGGGTGAGGGCTGTGCCCGGGCTAGGAGGCACAAGACGGTGACAGCCCTGGACCGAGACCGCGACCGGCTCCGCAGAGCCCGGCCGGACCCTGAGCCCCACACAGCCCTGGCAGCAATCCTGCCGAGCGCTGCCAACTTTGCCCGGCAGCTCAGGGCTGTCCCTGCCGTCCTGATCCTGGAGGAATCGGGCACAGGGGGATGGAGAGCCGGTTCGGGGGCTGTTATGGGCCGGGGCCGGGGTTGCCGGGGCCGGCCCAGCGGCCGCAGGTCTCAAGGTCTCCATAAATCACTTTTTCAGACTCTTGGAATTCTCTCACTCAAGACTGAAATTAAAAGGATGTTTTCTGTAAGTGGCACACGCCGGACAGAGACATCCCCGCTCGGCATTGTCTGTGCTACGGGGCTTCTCCCAGAACCTTCGCCTAACACTTTTGTCGTTTTAAAAGGCAAAACCTCCGAATTTTATCCAGAGTCCTCTTCTGAAAGGCTGCTTAAGCTTATGAAAATTATATTTCAGGTTTATTTAAAAAAAAAAAAAACCCAACCCCCAAACTTAAAAAACCCTACTACACACAAAACAAACTATACACATAATAATAATAATAATAATAATAATAATAATAATAATAATATTACCAAAACATCGGTGTTTCTAATTTCCAATTGCATACATAGTCGCTGAAAAAAGAGGCGGCATTATTTGTAATCATAATCTATTAACTGAGTTTGGGAGGAATTTTTAGCAGAAGAAAATTCATTACGGGGCTGCTCTGTGAATTTTCGCTCTCCCGAGGACATACGGGCAAAGGATATACTCGGGGTTTTAAAAATTATGTTAGAAAACAAATTCGCCGGCGCTTTTATCTCCTCTGTGGTGGGACACGGAGATGAGCCAGGGCGATTTAATTTCTCAACGCCTGCCGGAGTTTGGGTTCTCCCCTCCCCAAAACATTGCCCGGTCCGTCCCCACGTCCTCTCCCCGCCTTGTCATTCCCGGCCAGAAATAAACCACCGGGGCAGAGAAAAGCTGGCTTATTTGCTAGAATAAAAATCGAGGTTATTTACAAGATTTTAAAAAAAATTATCATGTTTATTTGGAGGAGTGAAAAGTGTGTTTCTTTGCAAGAATAAAAATCGGGTGTACTTGCGAGACCAAAAAGCCGATTTCTTTGCAGAGGGAGGAGCCGCTGCTCTGGGAGGTGTGGGACGGGGGGCTGTTTCATGTCTCGGGGGCCCGCAGAAGAAAGGGGGTGCCTTCCCCGCCGAGTGCCCCCTAAATGGGGCGGGGGTTCATTCCCAGCCCGGGGTCCCCCCGGGCTGCGAGCAGCCGCTGCCAGGGGCGCCGGGGGCCCGCACCGAGCCCCGCACCCGCGGCGCCGGGACACTTCCTCGCTCTCTCCCCGCAGATGTGCGAGGAATTTAGGGAGGAGGGAGGCACACACAAAGGTGGCCGAGAGTGCCCTCCTTTTCCCGCTGAGGTTGAATTGCCACTCGGATGCGTTTTCCTCGCTCCGCGGCCCGTCGCACACTGTTCGCCTGCCCTCCTCGCAAGGACGTGAGAGCTGTTCCCTCTTCAACGAAAACCCGGAGAGGTGACGGCGGGGCCCTCTGCGGTGCCACCCTCGCCGCAGGACGGCCGGCACGGAGGGGAAGCCCGGCCGGGAGGGATCCCCCATCTCATCCCTTTCCCCGCACCCCCCTGGCCGTGGGTACTGTGCTCGCCCGTGGGAGAAATGCTCCCGAAGGGTGCCCGGGATGTGTGCGAGCACCCTTCGCTCTGGTGCACACACGCGTGTGCGGGACACGCACATACACCCCCCGGGTGGTAAGCCGCCGGTGTGACACACCCACCCGAGTGGGCACACGCGTACGGCGCGGGGATGCAGCACGCGTGTGCGGGCACGCACGGGGCGGCACTCGCAGAGGTCGCGGACACAGCCGTGTCCACAGACGGACACAGACCCCAGGTTCGCATCCGTCCTTTGCAAACGCACTCCCGCAGGGCGCACCCCGGCCGCTCCCCCGCTCCGGCAGCCGTGGGGATCTCCTACCCAGGGTACCCATTCCCCTGCACCTTCCCTCCCCAAATTCGGCGGCTTTGTCACTCCCTTTCCCCACTCCACCCAAGCCACTCAATTAAGGGCGGTGGCGGGAGCGGGTCTGCAAGAGGCGGCGGCTGAGGGCTCCCCGCCCGCTTCCTTCCCTGCACAAGGTGAAAAAACACGAAAAAGGTGAAAACACAGAAAGAGCCCCAAAACCAGCCGCTTCCCGAGGTTTGGCTTTATTTATCCCTGCTTATCCTTGTGCCCTGCAGCCCCGGGCAGGCTGGACGAGCCGGGTGCCCGGCGGGACAGCCCCGGTGTTGGCTCGGCGGGCCGTGGGGTGCGAGGGGGTAATGGGGTCCCACTGCCCGCGGCGGGGGGCGCGGGGAGCCGCAGGTGCTGCTGGCGGGAGAGACCCGCAATGGCTGTTTGGGTGTTGCATTAAAGCACGCTGCAGTGCGCACACTGCGGCCCCTCCCCCCACAATCTGCCTGTATGCTAATGACATGCAAAGAGACTCATTTGCATGTTTATCTCTGTCAATGGGCAAGCGTGGCGGGCGCGGTAATACGTTTCCCACCGTGGCGTGGAGACCTCCCCCCACCCGCGCCCCTCACCGCCCTGCCGGGCCGGGGAGGGTCGGGCAGGGCTCTGCTCCGGCCCCACCGCCCAGCCCTGGCACCAAGGCAGGTACTGCCACAAAATGGCTGCCAGGGGGGCCGGCAGCCTCCCGAGCACCCACCTCTGCCCCCCAGCAGTCCCCGGCCCCTCCGCGCCCCCACCCCGCAAACCCACCTCCGGATTTTGTGCTTAAGCAGCCAATCGGGGGCGCGGTACCCTTCCCCCCTCCGTCCCTCCTTTCTCCCTTCATCCCTTCTTTCTCCCTCCATCCCTCCTTTTCCATCCTCCATTCCTTCTTCTTCCCCTCCATCCCTCATTTTCCACCCTACATTCCTCCTTCTCCCACTCTATATTCTTCCTTCTCTCGTCTTTATCCCACCTCTATCCCTCCTTTTACAACCATCATCCCTCCTTTTCTACCCTTCATCCCTCCTTTTTCACCCTCCATTTCTTTTTTACCCTTTATCCTTCCTTCTCCCCCTCCATCCTTCCATCTTTCCTTCTCCCCTTCCATCCCTCCATCCTCTCCTTCAACTCTCCATCCCTTTTTCACCTCCATCCCTCCTTTCCGCTCACTTTGTCCCGCTTTCCCCAGACCCAGAGCCCAGTCTTCACTGTTTCCACGAGCAGGGATATTTTTGATTTCCCACCGACCGGGGGAAAGTCTTTTCCCTCCTTCCAAGGGGTTCCGACTCTTGCCCGGGTGCTGAGCCCCCGGCAATTTGTGACCTCTGTGGGTCCGCCGGCACCGCGTGAAGTCGCCGGTGGGTGCAGAGCCGCGGGTGGGTGCCCCGGAGGAGCTCGCCCCTGGTTCCTCTGCTGAGGGGGCGAGAGGTGTCCACAGGCACGAGTGGGGAGAAGCAGCCGTGCGTACATTCACGCGTGCGGGCCCACGGAAGGGACGGACATTGGAGGCACTGGTGAGAGTGCGGGTTTTTGAAATAACCACCAAAAAAAAAAAAGGCGCGGCCTCTCCCACGGCGCCGGGGTGCGCCCACGCCGCTGTTTCCAAACACGCACGTGGGAGAGAAGAGCTCTGTTTTGCGGAGCGGGGAGTGCTCCGTCCCCGCTCTCCGAGCGAGGATACGGCCACCCCAGCCCATCCTCGGCGGGGATGCGGCACAGCGCGACCTCCCCACACCCCACGAGGCGTTGGGAGCGGGGGGAAACCCGGGGGCGGCTCCCGACTGCAATGCAATACAGCGTTATATGCGCTCCATTCCGTACATATATAAAGAACACGTATATCCTTATGTTCTGCTATCATTTATGGCGCCTTATTATACTACACGATGCTGCGTGACGCGATGCGACGTGACAGCCCTCGGCCCTCGGCACGGCACGGCCCCGCCGGTGTCCCCGGGCCGCGGGGCCGCCCCGCCCCGGGGCGCCGGTGAAGGGCGCCCGCGTCGCTGCGCTGGGCTCGAGGACAGATTTCGGGGGATCCCCTCCTGTCTCCCCACCCGTTATCCCTCCTCCTCCCTGTCCCTTCTCAGCCTCTTATCTCCTCCTTTCCTTGCTCACTTCCCCGGTGAAGGTGTGTTCGCTCCTTCCATCCGCTATCTCTATTTCAGCCCCGGGAAGTGGAGGGGCATGTGTGTTTATCCTCCTCTCCTTCACCCGAAATTGTCTTAGAAAAAAATTAAATCAGACGAAAACCTAAATCTGCCAGAGGCCCCCAGACTCGCCCCGTCCCGACCAGTTTATCCCAGCACTACCCAACCGCAGGTAGGGGGAAGGGGTTTATTTGTGGGGTCAGTCAGCACCTCCCTCTGTCACGCTATGGCCTCTCCTGCCCATGCCATCACACCTGTGCAGAGGAAGGTGTGACCCAGCTGGGATGGTGCCGCTGACCCTCGGCGAAGACTTTGCCCCGAAGCCCCGTCCCGGAGGGCAGCGGGTCCGGGGGTGTCGGTACTCGGGAGCCCTGGGGGTGCCGGCCGTCAAAGGCCCCCCAACTCCGCGGTCCGCTCCCCGGGTGGGTGTTCCCCTCTCGAGGGGGGCGGAGAGAGGCAGGCCGGGGCAGAGGCAGGTTTGGGAAGGCCACCTCCCCTGGCTTTCCGACTGTCCCCGCCAGGCAGTGTCCCCGCCGCACCCCGGCCGGGGGTGGGTCCGCACGCTCGGGGGAGGTCGGCTCGCGGCTCCTCATCAGCGTGCCCGAGGCAGGGCTGGTTTTGCCAGGAGTATGTGGGAACCCCTACAGAGAGACACCCTCCCATCACACCCCAAAACCTGCTGTGTCATCACGCCCCGAAGCAGAGGCAGCCCCCCAAAAGCGAATGGGGGGTGTGTTCCCTTACCTGACCGCTAGCCCCGGGGAGCCACGCAGAGCGGGGGTTCTGTATTCGGCTCGCGTTCTCCTGCCGTGTCCCGCAGCAGAAACTTCCCCCGGCCGGGGCCGGGGTCGGTGCGGGTGAGCCGGGCTGTGCCGGGGGGACCCCGCGGCCGGGGAGAGCCGCACACCCCGGGCCGTGTTTATATGTAGAAAGAAGGGTAATTTGAGTGCTTATACCAAGAACCAGGGTTGTTAAGTTTGCAGGCAGACAGCTAAACGGTGCCAAGAGCGGGCAGGGAGGGGGGTGCGGGGGGGAGGCTGGGGGTGTGTAAGAAATAAAGAGCAATTGTCAGAAGCGAACAAAAGGCGGAGGATGGAAAGGAGCTGGGAATCCCAGGGCAGAGCCCCTCGGCGTGGACTTGAACTTGGGCTTTGACACCGTCTGCCAGGCGGAGAGCGGCTTCGGGCCGGGCGAGGCGGGCTGCGGGGGGAGTGACAACAGCCCCGGCAACGCAGAGAGGGGGCATTTCCCCCTCCAAACACCCACCTTGGACGCGGCGGGGGGGCACTCTGCTTCAGAATGCGACTGATCCGGGGAATAACCCAGACGGGCTGAGACCCGACGGGCTCAGCGCACCTCCCGGTGCAGAGCGGGGCGGCGGCGGGGGGACCCCGTCGGGGCTGGCCGGGGCCAGACGGTCGGGGGGGCCGCCCGGTTCTCACAGTCTGCGCCCGAGCCTGGATTCTCTGCACGTCCCGGCCGGTCCCCCCTTTGCTACTATTCAGCACTTAATTGAACATTAATGGCAGCTGGGGATGAGGTCATTGGAGCCGGCTTTTCTCACACATTTTTCATGCAAATCCGCTAAACTCTAAACAAATTTGAATAAAACCCCCTTTGTGCAGGCCCTCCATGGTGTTTTTCCACGGGCCGCTCCGCCTGTCTCCGCACACTTCATCCGGGGAGGGGGGAGCAGCGGGGAGATGAGGGGGTGTGGGGGGGTCTCTGCTCGGGCCTGGAGCGGCAGGCAGACCCAAAGAGGCTGTGTCCTCTGCCAGGCTCTCAAGCCCACATTGCCCCCAGGATGCCCACTGCACCAGCAGGGCCCTGCACTGTGCCATCATCTCCACTTGCAGCCCTCCCTACAGCACCAGTTCCCCCAGTAATATCCATTACCAACACCAGTTCCCCCGTAACACCTCCATAGCACCAGTCTGCCCCCAGTAGCATCAGTTCTCCTCCAGCTCACGCTAATCCCCTGCTGCAAAACCAGCCCCTCAACCACCATCAGCCCCCCAGCAACCCAAATTCCTCCCACTACCACCAGTGTCTCCACCCAGCACCCCTTGCTGCACTTGGCAATCATTGCCTCTCTGTAAGGTGGTTTTTGGGTGCTCAGGGCTGCAGACCCCCCCGGCCCCCCTGCTCCGCAGCCCCCGCGCAGCCCCCATTAGCATCCCTGCGCCCGGCCCCCTGCCCAGCCTTGAACTTGGCCATGCCGGGCTGCGCTCCTTCTGCCTGCCTGGGCTCGCACAATGCCGGCCTTGACCCATTGTTTGCTTTTTTCGGATTTCAGCTGGGAAAGCGGCCACCTCGCGCAGCCTGCCCCGAGCACGCCGGGAGCGGGGCACAATGGGGAACCCTGCTCTGCAGGCAGAAGGGCTCCAAATCATTTGAGAGACATATTCATTATATTCTTTCACGGGGGTCTGTTTGCATTGGGTTTAGCGGTTACTTCCCAGACGGGGTTCAGACCAAATAAAGATCATTGAGCGGCGAGGGATTCGCTCGGGCTTTCAGGGAAATGTGCCTGATGCGGGGCACGGCGCAGCCCGGCTCCTTGGCTCTCGGCTGCTCCCGCTTCCCTGTTGATTTGCCTGGGTTTATTTTGTACCCATTGCCTCCTCCGTCTTGAGACTGCACCAAATCACACGCTCACTTTTGCAAAAGAGAGAGTTTATTTTCAACAGTGCAAGGGGTTGGAAGGATTTGAATGGGAGAGAATTACAGGCAGTACATTTCTCTTACAGGAACAGAGAGGGTGCAGTACAACAGCAGCAGGGCTGCCTGGCCTGGAAAAGCTCATGGTCCTCTGGGCCCCAAGGACAGTGCCTTTGGGAAGGCTGCACTCCCACAGCTCCACAGACCCAGGGATCAAGAGCATCAAGGGCCGAGCTCTGCTCCATGAGCAAAGCCGGGGGCTAAAAGCTCCCTCCAAACTTCACACACCTGGTATTTCACCAGGTGAGTCAGTGACTGGCTCAGGTCTCTCTGCCTAAGCACTTTGGTCCTGCTCTGGGGTATTGAGAGCACTGAAGGCAACATACAGGAGTGATGTGGGATGATCCCTTGGCTCCCTGTATTGCCCTGGCTCCCTCCCCATGGCTGCACCGCTGTGTTTCAAAGTGATGCAGAAATCCACTGTGTTCACAAGACAAAGCTGTCTTCTCTCTGGGGCCAATGGAGAAGCAGGTTGGGACCCTCCTGGAGAAACTCAGAGAAGTCAGATGGCAAGTCCAGGCAGGTGGTAGCCAACTGGAAGAAGGAACTCACAAGCTTCAAAAATCCCTTGTCCACTAACTGGGATCTAGGAAGGAAAGAAAAAAAAATGGAGTGGTTATGATTTCTGTCAGAGAAATGGTCCAGCAGCACTTGGCTGAGAACAGACCAACTTGTCCCTGGTGGAGCAGAACTCCAATCCTCTTTCTGTCCCCACCACATGTTTCTCATGGCTCTGGACCCCTTTACCCTCTTCCTTACCAGGAAAACTGTAGTCCCCAAGATGCCAAGCTTCCCCTGCACCCTCCTCAATCCCCTACCTCTGCCTGCCCCGCACACCACCAGCCAGGGGAGGGCTCACGGCTTGTCCTTCCTCCCTAGGCTTTGGGGCATGGGATTACTCTGCATGTCAGAGCCACTAAAGGCACAGCCCTCTGATGTTTTAATCTTCGTGTTAACTTTCCCTGCCCTCGGCGCCCTTGCCTGACTGGAGAAAGTGATACCAAGCCACCGAGCTGGAGCCGAAGCTGTGACGCTCAGCCCAAGTCCCCTTCTCGGCTTTCCCCATGCCTCCCGTGGTTTGCCCCACACATCTCACACCTTGCAGCACGTTCTCCTCCCTTTTTCCTGATTTTTTTCATCTATTTCCTTTACACTTTATCCATGTTGAGTGTGTATTCCCTAGCTCCCCAAACCAGTCCCATCCTTTTCCTAACTTCCCTTTGCTTTGCCCATAAACTGTTACATTGGAAGGAGTAAAGACTAATATACCAAATCCTTGAGTACACTTGCAAAAGGAACCATCAGCTGGCTAATTTATTCTTTTTATTGCACCAAATTGTAATTTTATAAAATATTGCAAATTTTATAAAATATTTGCAAGCCCATTTTAAGAGATAAATCTTCTGTGTGGCTCTCTAATGAGCCGCCCTGGGAGTAGCTGGCATGTGATCTGCTGTAGGTCGCACCGCGACGTTCCCAGGCTGTGACTGGATGAACCACCGTAACTCTTTGAACTGTGCAAATACTCTACACTCTGGGGTCCAGGCTGCAATTTTCATGGGTATTTTTTCTCTCTCTTAAAAATAGATCTTCTGTAACCCCTTTATTGCAATATTCATAAAGCACTTGATGGAAATCCAAGGAAAATCCCTTCCCTTCTGCAACTTTGAAGCAAGCCTAAAACTTAAGAGAGGCAGAGGCCAAACCCACCCCATGTGCTTGGGTTTGGGGAAGGACCATGGCCTGTGTCTGTCTCTGGGTGCTAAGAGGACAGACCCCATACTGTATGTGTTTAGAGAGAGCCAAGCTGTGAAAAGCCAAGGCTCAGCACTTCTTTATCCTGTGTGAGATTAGGAGTCATCCCAAACGTTCCCCCAAGCCTGGAAAGGATGTTGAGGTTAGGAGAGATGAGATCAGAATGATGGTGGGTGTTTTCACAAGCCCAGGACTGGAGGAGGCAGCTGAACTCTTGTTCTCACCAGTGGAAAGGCTTTACCTGGCAGGTAAAGTCCCCTCTCCTGGGCAGGGACAGTCCCTGCTCTCTGCAGGGACAGGCTGAGCTTGCTTTGGCCTACAGAGGAGCTCCTCTGTAGTGTGACAGAGAATGCTCGTTGGTACCCGACATCAACCCAGCCTGGAAATCACCCACTGCCTGCCTGGTGGATTTGAAACTTCTGGCACTCAGTAACTGAGGGCAGGAGGAGCTGGACCACCCCAACTGATTCGACATAAGCTTCAGGAAAACTCAAATCTCCCGCATGCACTTTCTCTCTGGGCAGAGTTCAGCCTTGCACTGAGGGTACCTGCAAAAATAGGGCTTCACCAGGACCCAGTTCCAGCCCCAACACTGTCTTCCCTCCCAAAGGACCTGCACAGGGAAAACATCCCTCTGTGTGTGGATTTACTGTCCATCTTTTTTTTTTTTTTAAGCTGAATAAACAACTGAAATTATAGCTCAGCCTCTGCCCCAACACTTGCTCCTCTGCCTCCTTGTGCCCTTACAAAGCCAGCACTGAGGTTTATACGCTGATAAACTGTCCTGCCACAGCAATTCTGGGCAGTGGGAAGAGAAAAAAAAAACCCTCAAATAATGGTAAATGGATGCAGAACGCTCTGCCTAATCAGATTCCTGTCCCCTATTGAGGCCAGGAAGGAGGGACCCCGCTCCTCCCCTGCCCTCAGCCCAGCCTCCGCTTCACCGGCTCACACGGAGAAACTTTCTGGACAATTTAATCTCGACAGGGTGTTACTTAGAAAAACCTTTTTCACTGTCAAATTTTTTCCCCCCTCCCTTCCACCCCCCCCTTTTTTTTCTTCCCTCCCAGCCTTGATTGAATTTTGCAAGCCCCTGATATCTTTCTTTTTTGTAGGGATGCACGCTGCTTATGCAAATACCAGCCTTTCATACCAGCCTCCCTGGCTCAAGCCCTCCAACTTGAATGTGACCAAAAGCTGTGCTCTCCCCTGCTAACTCCTTAGCACAATTACACCTCCATTCTGCTCCAGGGGCCCGGGGAGGGGGAAAAAAAAATCATTTTAAACTAATAACACGTGCTGTTTGCTTTGGATAATTACAAGGGAGCTTCGGCTTCTAAGAGCTATGAAATATTCTGTTCAGCGGGGCGGGAGGGAGGCTCCGTGTTACGCCTACGCCGCGAGTTTTATCTCCTGACGGAGATGCTCGCGCGGCCTCTCGAGGCTCCCTCCATCTCGTGCTCATCCTCTGCACCTGGGCAAGCGTTTACATTTCCTACGGAGCAACTTCTCAGTGCTTTGGGCTACAGGAGAGAGGAGAAGGCGCCTGACATTTTCCTTATCTCAAGTTACAATTTCCTGCAAGCATCAAGATAATAAAACATCGGAGATGGGCAAGATGAGCGAAATGAATGCGGCGGCTGAGCCTCCCGCAGCAGCGCGGGAAGGGCCGGGGAGAAAGGACACCCGGGGGATGCGGCTGCTCCGCTGGCTCTCGTTTGCATCGTGGCCCTGACGTTATTGTCCTCCTGCCTTGTCTGCTGGGGAAGTTTATGTGGAGGGCTTTTGCTGGGGCGAGGAGGAGGAGGGGAGTTTTCCCCAAAAGCACCCAGGAATCTGTCAAAAGAGGGACAGAAAAGAGAAGAAGAAGAAGAAGAAGAAGGGAGACAGAGAGTGGGAACGTCAAGGACCCCTGACTAATGAATAGCAAGTTTGCCCTTGAACCTCCCTGGGCTTTGCCATTCCCAGGCTCCAAACAAGGGCTGATGCATGCTTGGGCCCAGCTGCAGGGGGACCGGGCTATGGTTCATCTCAGACACTTTGACAGCCCGGGCCTTTTCCCCACATAGCTCAGACTCGCCTAACTACTCCCCTGGCAACAGCTCAGTGCAGGAACCTGCGCTGAGGCCCTGCCTGCTGCATACAGAAGTATGAGGAGGAGGAGGGGAGCCGCTGGGAGAAATTAGCTAGAGACTGGCTTAACCCATCAAATGCTGGGCAAGCGTTGCCAGCCCCAGCACCCTTTGCTCAGCCCCAGCACCCTCCAGGCACCCCTGGGTGCTCACTGGCCAGTATCTGCAGTGGAGCTGGAGAGGGGCAGGGCTGGGTTAGATGTGCAGAATCGCTGTGTATCACAAATCCCACGACCTGCTGCTTCACCATGACCCAGTGCCTTGGACCTCATGAGTCGGAAGGTCCTCATGGTGCCAGGGATGTGGGAGGGAGCCAAAGTAGCCAGCTGGAAAAGGCCACCAGACACTGAGAGGAAAGGGCATGGCCTCTCCCCGGTGTGGTGGGACAGGACATCCCTCCCTGCCAGCCAAAATGAGGGCAGGGGCTGGATGAGAGGCACAAACTTGCCCTGGATGCTCTTTCTGCATTGCAGATCAAAGGCTGAGGACGAGCTGGCCTTAGGGGTCTGCACTGAATGGCTGGAGAGAACAGGCACAAGCACCCGGCGGCTCTAAAATGCGACCCAGAAACGTTCCCACATCCCAGCCCCATATAAATCAAGGGGGGGAAAAAGGGGGAGCTCCATCCCAGCCTCTGTTTTTACAGAGCATCTTTCATGTGCAGCCCCTGAGAGAGGGCTTTGCCGAGCTTGTTAAGGATGGCTCCTGCGCCAGGCAGAGAGGGGGACGCACCATATGGAGAGGAGAAAAAGAAAAGGGGACACTGAAAATGGAAAATTATGCAAAGCAGGAGGAGAGGCACTGGGGGAAAGGGGGGAGGGAGGCAGCAAGGAGGTGGGGGATGGGGAGACAGGAGGCTGGAAGGGAGCCCTGACTTGGGGAACACCATTAGCTGGCACTGGGGCTGCATGAGGAACAGAAGTTTCCTGTGACCAGGTGCAGGACAGCCCTTTGTACCCTTGGGTGCTGTCACTGGAGGGCAGTTCTCCAGCCTGGCCTTCCCTGAGATGGTCTGGGCTGTGCCAGGGCAATGCCCAGCTGGACTGTGGTGGGTGTATTCTCTTTCTGGAGCTGTGCTGCACTGGGAGACCCAGAAAAATGGGGTCTGTGGTGACCTACTTCAGAGGTGTCCTGAGGACCTCTGTTACTATAGCACTGAGGTTGCAAGCAAACATTATGGTCTTTTGGACAAGAGTTTTGCTTGTCATCAATCACAAAACCCAGATTCATGTAAGGAGGTGCCAGAGTATTCTAAGAAAAGGCTCTGACCAACAGCAATGATAGCAAGGGCCCAAACTGCCCTTGGGTCTCAGCTGCCCTTACAGGGAAGGTGGATGCTTGGGTGGGTGAAAGGAGAATACAAATTCAACTGCCAGAGCTCTTCCCTTCCCCTTGGACCCTGCAGAGTCCCAGTGCTGCAGGGTGAGCTGCAGGCCCAGTATGGCTCAGGGATGCTGTGCAGGCATTCCAGTCCAGGCTTGTGTTACTGCCCAGCTTGTGCTCAAACTCCAGCATTGGCCTAACGTGGTGTTTGGAAACATTACTTAGCTCTTCCCAACCCAGGTGTAGAGCTCCTTTTCCCTATCCTGGAAACACTGGCCACCTTTGGGGAAACACCCGTCTTGTCACTGTGACAGCTTCTTTTGCCCAAAGCCACTCTGTGCCCCAAACTTGTGGCACTCTGCTGGCTCACTGTCATGGGCCATGACCACCTTGCACATCCTCACCGGGTGCAAGCCCCCTTCTCCAGCCCATCTTCTACCCAGAAAAGAAAGCCACCCACACCCATGCTTGGTGCTGGCTGATCTGTGTCTCCTGCTTTGTCCCCTCCGTGTCATTCCCATCTCCCCATTCAGTGGCTTTTGTTCAGAGCAGCCAGTGTTTTTCCTTCACTCTCCTCAGCACTGCTCGACACCCAGGAACACAAACTGCTCCTGGCTCCCACCTCTCATCGCTCTTGGCCCTGTCACAGCCTTTGATCTCACACCCTTATCTACCACACTGCTCCCTTTTCTAGCTCCTTCTGTTAGTTCCATCAGGAAACCTTCCCTTGCTGCATCCCAAATGGCTCTCCCCATTAAACCCATCTACTGTGCTTCCCTCCATTTACCGTTGGTTAATTTACCATCAGCCCTATGCCCCTAAACCCTCATTTCAGGCAGGTGTGGGGAAGATTCTTTTGAAGCCAGTGCACAAGAGGGGCTGGTGCAGAGACAGACGTGGGCCTGTGCCTGCAGAGATGGGCACACTTGCCCTGGCATACACGTGTTCCTGCCTGCACATGCCAACACCTACATGTTCCTGCCCACGCTCCCGCTGCCACATCCAGGGCTGTGAGATTTCAAGGGGAGCTCCTGTTCTCCAATGGGGCACAGGCATTATCTGCACAGCACGACTGCAGGTTGGGATTTGGGCTGCTTGGTTTTTACAGCCACTAGACTAAAAAGAAGCTGTACCCCTTTAGTTTCTTCAAGAGCCATGCCCTGGAGTAAGGCTACATGTGTTGGCCAGATCCTCAGTAAAGCCCTGGAATAAGCTGTAGGCACTGAAGAGGATTCATCTCAGCAGCATACAAAGAAAAATAGCAAAAAATAAAGTTCATGGGGGCACATGAAAAACAGAGCTTCCACCCACAGAGCAGCTGTGTGGGGCTCCAGAGACAGGCAGGCAACGTGAGAGATGTTTCAGAGCTTGCTCTCAAAATTATACATTTGCAACCGCTTGCCTTCTTCAACCACTGGGGGTACACTGAGCTACCTGCCCTGCAGAGACACATTTCAACCTTCAGGCACAGGACTTTGTCCTGGGCTGCTTTAAGGCTGGCTGGCCCTTGTGGCAGCATGATGCAAAAATGAGATGTTCCTTTGTGGGAGAGGAAGAAGAGGGATGTACTCTATCCCTTGGTGTTCTGACACAGGCAAGGAACTGCCCATCCATGAACAAACCCAGGCAGAGGGGCAGTTTGGTGCTCTCACTGCAAATTCCCACCCACTAGGAATGGGTGGTGTGGGGAGAGCAGATGGAATTCAGGGTGTCCTTTGGATCAGGCTGGCCTCAGCTGCAGTGCTGGAAGCTGAACCGGTTCCAGGGAGGATATGGCAAGAACAGTGAGTCCTGCCCAAGTGACGGTCCAGAGCGCTGGCACTTCGTCCTGATTCAACCTCGCCCTAGATTCCTGCCCTTGGCTCACTTCCAGGTTTCTTTCTCCTTGACCCATCTTCATCAAAAGAAGCGCTGTTACGAGTCTCTGCTCTGAGTTTCTAGTCTACAAATAGAAGCAAAGCAGCACCTGCTCCAGAGCTGAACATTTCCACTAAACCCTATTTTGATGCCTGTCCCGGCCAACGAAATCTTTTGGGACCGTGTCACTTGTATGAGATGTTAAATATTTCAACCTCCAGCAATACAAGACACTGATACGATACTGAACTACACAATTGCTATATGTCTCTGCACTTCCACCTTGGCTGCAGAGATGCCCCACAAGGGCTCATCTCCAGCAAATATTTCTCTGAACAGGGACAGGGAGTTGGCTGCCTTGAGTGCTGGGGCCGATGTGTTTATTGGGCAGCAAAGCTGGCCCTGCCATCTCTCCCGGGGAAGCTGTGCCATGGGAGCTGCTAAAACAGCATTTCATTTCCAAACAGGGCCCCAGAGACCTCTTGTGTGAAGGATTCAACAGAGCGAGGCGGGGTAGAGCAGAACAAGGAGACACAACCCCAGGCTAAAACCAAGGCAGACCCCAGGTTTGATGGACCTTATTGCTCTGCACCAGGGTTCAGGCTGGCCTGTCCCCTTGAATCAGTGCCAATCTCTCCTGGGCCACCACTGACGGGGAAACGGCGAATTGGGATTCTTTTTCACCTCCTTCTTCCCCCATTTTCCCTCCCCTAACTCCTTTTCCGCATCATAAGCAAAGTCCTAATAAAGCTCCCATCCCCACTGCCAGCCCTGCACCATGCTCCCAGCAGAAAAGAGATGCAAAGCCACGCTTGGAATCTGATTCCCCGGCTTTAAACGCTGCTCTGCCAGCAAAGTGCGACTTGAAAGCTCCCCTGTCACAGTTACAAAGCTCCGAACAGCCCTTCCTCGGATAATCACGCTTATCTCCAGATTAAGAAAGAGAGACCTGCAGCTGAGGCTGGTCACATGGGCTGGGATGTGGGCAAATCTCTTTTAAACAATCCCCATATAGCTGTGACCTCCACCGCAGCCCAAATACACCGTCCCTCGGTCCCACTCGAAAACCAGCTCTGGAGACATGACAGAGCATGTGAGAGGAGACTGGGCTGGGGATGGCGGGGAGGAGGGAAACCACGGGGGAGGAGTGAGAAAGCAACGGAGGAGAGGAGGGTGAGAAAGACGGAAGAAGAAATAAGTAAAGGGAGGATGTGGGAGAGGAATAGGATGTGGTGGAGAGGGAGGAAAAGTGCATGAATGGAGGGGGAGGATGATGAAGGACAGGGAGGTCTCTGCTACTCTTCCTGTTGGGGATTAGTTGTCCCTGCACTGTCCTCAGTTTAACTCTTCCCACTCTGTCCCCGACTGGCAGCCTAGCCTGATTACGTGACTCCAGCTGTGCCAAGCAGCCTTGGCAGGGAGAGCACGTTACCTACTTTGCTGCCACGGATTCATTAAGAGGCTTTGCTTGTGTGGGAATAGTCATCCCAACGGGGAAAGGGAAAAAAACCCCTTCTGCAGATCAACCTGGCGAGGAGCTCTGACAAAGCGGTTTCTACAGCCCTGCCCAGAGTTTGGGAGCCAAATAAAGAGAGATAGGGATGTGCACACAAGAGAGGAAGGCACAGGGGTGGGAGGTCAGCTGGAAGGGGTCCTTAGCATGGCCACTGCCCAGAGACGGGGTACCAGACAGGGAGGGAACTGCAAGCCCTTTGCAGGATGCTGGTGCCTGGTTCTTCTTTGTGATTAAAGGCCACCTTGCATCTGGGTCAGGCATGGATGACACATTCACCCTCTGCGTAAATGAAAGGTCTGAGCAACCGCAGAGAGACTTTTTCCAACAGCAGGTTCCCCTCTTGCATCCATGTGGGATTAACACAATTACTTTGCAATGGAGGAGCCCACACAGCTCTGAAATGGGCACAGAGTGCTGGGGCTGCACCTCTCTGAGGAAGCCCACTTTCTGCTGGCACTGATTGGGGTTTCCAGCCACGGCCACCGGCTGCAGCCCGCCGGAGGGACGGCAGTGCTGCCTCTCCAGCTGCTCATTATTCACCCTGCGCAATTAGGCACCGCTGATAAGTCACACGAAATTGCCTTTGTTCTCCAACTGGAAGACCTGCATTTCATGGGAATCCCTTTTTTCCTGCACATTACTGATGAGCTGCCCACTGCACCTACTGCTGGAGTGGCAGTGAGGATTTTGGGGCACTCTTTGGGCTGGCCCCCATAGACATCCTGTGCAGGTCGATGGGGAGGTGTAGCCTGGCCCTGCCTGGACTTCTCTGAGCACAAAGGAAGGCTGCTGCTCCCGCAGCTCACCAGGGACTTGTCAGCTCTCCTCCAGGCAGGTGGCTTTGTTGCTTCCTGGCTATTCTACCACCTCTCCGGATCACTTCCCAGCTTCCCTCCCAGTAGCAGAGGAAAACCCAGTACAGCTGCAAAGTCAGTGGGGGAAGAGGTGTCAGCCCTACCCAACCCAAACCCCCAACAGCCACCTTACCTTGTCCATGACCTTCCCCTTCCTCCCCAGCCAGCCATCAGGAGTAAACCCCATACTCTGCTGCTTGGACCAAGCATCTCCCACCCAGGCTGCCTGCAGGGCCAGCCCTGCTCCATCGTGTATCAGCTCCCGCTCTTCATTCGTTCACTGTACCAGAACCCAAGAATGGAAAAGAAGGCAAAGCAAACTGGAGCCGACATGAAGCTGGATGCTACCAAGCTCCACAGGAGGCAAGCTGTGCTCCAGTAAACTTCCCAAAATTACCTCTGCTTCAGAGCAGCCTTGTGCCATATAAGTCCCTGCTCTTTCAGCATCTGGCAGCTGCTCAGATGGGACCACAGGGAGAAAAGACATCTTGGCCCATTCAAGAGTTTCTTCCCATTCTGCTCAAGAAATGTATGTGGGCTCTTAAGTCTTGTTGATTTAAGAGAAAGGAAGCAAAATTAATTTAGACAGGAAATTAATTAGATGTGAACTGATGTTTACATCCTTACACATACAATGAATTCTTGTGTGAACCTACAGAATGCAGATAGATGGATGAAAGATAACAGCAGTCTAGGAATGATATTATGTGCTGGTCCATACGCTGGGGATGTAGAAAGACTTTTCTCTGCATTGCTAATTAATAACTCTATCCTGAGCAAATGTTGATAAATCCTTTATAGAGCATGTTATCTCTGTCTCTCCAACTCCTGTTCTGCATTTCTATTTGCCTGTTTCCACTGCTCCACCCCTGGCACCCACACGCTTCACTTCCCTCCCATATTTTGTAACTGGTAGCAGATTTGACTCCCTTTCTGGAGAAAGAGGCAGAGGTTTTGTTACTGGGGCTTTGTGTGAGTGATTGCATGTGTATGTGTGTATACAAAGATGGATACAAATCCATTGGAAATAAACACCTTTTAAGGGGCTTGAGAGAAAGACACACAGGGCAGAGGAGAAGAAAGAGCCTACAGACCCTCAGCCAGACAATCAGCCAAGATGAAGAGAAAGACCCAGTGAACCAAAAAAAGCCTCAGTTCTCTTTTAAACTCTCCATGATTTGCAACGAAAGCAGCAGATCCCATCGCTGGGAAGCCGAGCTCTGACGATGTAACCCTCACCCCTTCTCCCAGCCCCGCACAGCTCAATTACCCCAGGCTGCCAGGCTGCACTGAGCACACCCCCACCACCCCGCATCTCCCCCGCCGCCGAGACAGCTTTCACCAATGGAAGGAGTACAAATATATTCATTGGCACCTTATCAGACATGCATGCAAAACTAATTAACATGGGGAGACATGCAAGCTGCCACCCAGCCACAAATACACACCCACGAGCATGCACACACACACGCACGCATGCACAAGGCAACCCTTGTCTAGGGGGGACATTCAAAAGGCTTTGTCACTAATTTAGGCATCTGTCTCAGTCTGGTCTGGTCCTCCTGGCTAGGCTGGAGTTGTGGTTTTTTTCCCACTCTGTTTGACAATGCTGGGAACATGCCCGGAGACCCCTCATTCAAATCACCCCTTGACAATGGTCTCATTGTGTGAGCATATAGAAAAGGGAAAGGATGGGGGAGAAGATGTGGAAGGGGGGTAAGGAATTAAAATGTGAACCCAAGGAAGTGTTTACTAACACAAGCCTCGCAGCTGCCCCGTCTCTCCTCCACCCCCTTCTTCCGCCCCCGGCCGTTCCAATGGCCCTGCTTGTCCCCAGTTCCAAGCGGGCAGCAGGATGTCGGGACAGTGGAGTGGGAGCAGGGCTGCACAGAGGTGCACAGAGAGCAGGCAGACCGAAGGGACGAAGCCTCAGGGCAAGTCTTTGGCAGCAGGGGGGCAGGTACAGGTTAGAGAAGATAGAGTCAGAGATGCCTTGGAGAGGATTAGGGACTTAAAATGTCCTGGGAAGGACATCTTCATGGAGGAGCAAGAGATTTATTGGTATAACCACTCCAAGGCTTTTTCTGGCAGGAACAAAAAGTGCTTAAACCTGGACTCGTGGATTTAGAGCAAGTGAGCAGCCTCGCTGCATGGTTTGAACTGCTCTCTTTGGTGCTGCAGCCAGACACGCTACAGCACGAGAAGAAAGGGGGGGAGCAGCAGGGTGTTGGAGCTGGGGGCTCAGAGGATGGACCAGACCAGACTCCCTTCAGGACCCCACTCTCTGCCTATTGCTGGTTATTAAATACCAGGAGAGAAAAAAAATAGGGGAAAATGTCCCAATGCCCTGAGCACCCCCAGGCACGCCTGGGGAAGGAAATAGTGAAGGTGCAGATGGGGGGTGTTTGCCCCCAGCCCCACCGCGCTTGGCTGGCCTTGGCAGGCTCCGTTCAGCTGGAAATGCCCAAGAGCCAGCAGAGCAAAGGGAATGGGAGCTGGGGAGGGGGAGAAGATGATGACAGCGTTTTCCATATATGCAAATGCATCCACACAAGATACCCAGAGGGAGACAAAACAAAGAGACCTCAAAGAGGCTGGCTCTGAGACCCGCACAAAGCCAGATACCTCCGCACTCCTACGGTGTTTGCACGTGAGGACCTGTGCAATGCAAGATGCAATGTTGCCCAGAGGTTCCCCCCAATCTAAGTAGATATCAGCCTAAAGAAAGCCTGGCGGAGGAGCCCAGTGAAAGCTGCAAAGACAAATGCCACAATCCCACATCCTCCTACACAAACAGGTGCACCTTAGGAGTACAAAACTATTCCTGTCCTTTAGCTTAGTCAGAGAAGAGAAAAGCTGTGATGCAAACCCACATGAGCCCTGCCTTGGTGGGCAGAGGTAGCTCTGCTCCTCCGACATTGCTCCTGCAGTCAGATCCACCCCCTAGACCTTTGTGTGATTTCCATAAGAGGAAAGCTAGGAAATTCCTGGACATTACTAAACAAGGCTGGGCAAAATGTCACACGGAAACCAAAGAATGTACATGAGGCAAAACCAAAAGTCACCTGTGCAAACATTTCTGCTTAAAAAAGAGGAATTACTGCAAGGTAAGCAAATCTGTGCTTTTTATCCAAACAAGTGGTTGTGAGCAGTTTTATTGCCACATTCCTGTGCCCCAATACACAGGGATAAGTACTCGACACACAGTGACATGCAGGGACTCGGGGACAGAGCTGTTGTTTTAATAGGGCAATGAAGACAGCGAATGAAATAAAACCCTACAGAGATCAGCTTGCAGAACTCAAGGCTGAGAAAATCTATTTGATGGTTAAAGGAAACAAGGACACTCATGATTCTGCTCTCATTTCCATGCTGTAAATTTGGGCAGCTTTTGCTGAACGCAATTAAATCCTCACTAAGGATTTAACCTGGTGAAGCTGAGGGCAGACCTTGATACAAAGACCCACCTCTGAGCTCTTCCCCTCAACTTGCTCTGCAGAGGCCAGCAGGAGTTGTGAGAAAACTGAGTGAAAAAGCAAGGGAATTCATAGATCCCTGCCAGTGTGGCCATTTCAAAGCCCCCTTCAGCTCTGTCTTGCCTGTTCTCTCCTTCCCCAGTGATTTGCTGCTTTGCTCATGGAGCTTTGGCTTCAGGGAGCAGTCAGAACCAGCACAGAGACTCAATGGTATTTGGGCATCTCCTTCCCTTTGCCTTTAATGGGAACTGAAAGCCTCAGCAAAGCCCCAACACATCCATTCCCTGCCTCTCGTGGCTGATCCTTCCTTTCCAAAACTATTAGAGCCCCAGTGGGGATCTCATGCAAGACTCTTGCAAGAAACCCTGCAAGACCCTCTGTTATTAACACCTCTTAGACTATTCTTTACATTTCCCTTTATTTCAAGACATGGCATTTCAAAGTCTTTTGCCCAACAGCACAGTTTATTTAACACACTGAGTTTCCCAAGCAACAAGTAATAGAACTCCTCACCTACTTGTACCACACAGGTAAAGTCACCTCAGGGCTGTGATCTTAAATCCATACATGCTTTTCTCCATGGACGTTGAGAGCTGTAAATCTCAACATTTCATTAAACAGATCGCTCAGAACAGATTGCCTCACAACATAACTTCTCGGCTGGCCACTACCCACGAGCAGATGATTTTACATGACATTTATTCATGCAAATTGCCGAGCCTGTAGTCTAGTTACCCAGCAAGAGCATAAAAAATTACAGTTTAGGTTCATAAATGCTGGCACCATGAGACAAGACACGATGAGACTGGAAACACATGCCTGGGTTTCACATAGACTACAACAAAACTTAGAGGGAGTCCTCATCAGGTGGGGGTTTATCAGGAATAACCCCCCAAAATGATCCAGGGGAGGCAGAGAAAGGCATGTGCAAGGCTGAATGGGCTACAGAGAAATGAACTTCTCCTGCTGCATGTGCAGGAACCTGCCATGGGCAGAGCACACGCAATATTTTACGTCACTCACAAAGCCTACTCTGTCCAATAAAGTGGGGAAGTAAAACAAAGCATGAAATCCAGGCATAAATTAGCATCCCTCTAGCCTAGCTTTATTTGTGCTGCTGCTGCTGTGGATTAGCATCTAGCTGGCTGACAGGCTGATAGGCAGACAGAAACAGGGAGAAATAAAAAAAAAAAATCAGTAGGTGTCTTTTTTTCTCTATGGTTCCTGGGATGTCTGCTTTCAAAGTGCAGGCAGTGTTCATCCCTTTAGGACCCGAATTTTTCCATCTTCTTGTGAGAGCAATAGGCTCGGTAGGAAAGCAAATCCCCCTGAGATATTTGTGCCTGCACCCTGTGGAGCCGGCACCCGTCATCTAACGCAAGCCCAGTGCGAACCCGTCACATCCTCAGCCGGCATCCCCCCGGCATCCACAGCTCGACTGCAGAGAGCCACAGAGCCCCGGGAGCAGCTACGGTGTGGGGCTGGGAGACCTTGCGGATAGCACCTTGCCACAGGCACACACAGGGAGCAGACGCCTCGGGACTAGCTCTGGATCATGTTCACCATCGCTTGGGGCAGCTGCTTCCTTCACTGCTTGCAGCCACGGCTGGCTTTGGTACCTGATCCCAGATGACATGACCGGGATCTCACGCCGGCATCTCCTCTCAGTTTGTGTCAGAAATGTGTCACTGCCTGCTCCTCGGGCAGGAGGACCTGCAGAGAGCTTCCATCGGGCTGACACACAGCCTCCCGCTCCTCAGGGCTGCATGGCAAAATGAGTGGTCGTCACCAGAGACATCCCTCCTCTCAGGGCTTGGTGGCCTCGTGCCCACCCACCCTTTCCAAGCACAGCCATGAAAACATAGCACTAAAGAGGTGCCAGTCTTGACAGCCACCACTCCAGTCCTTCCCAAACCAGCCCTGGCGAGGGACCCTTTCTGTCCTAGCAACTTCAGGCAGCAGAGAGGAGCTGGGAAGCTCCTCAGTGTGGCACTTGTGCACAAACTGGGGGAACAACAGCAGTAAACTTGGCTGTGATAAAAGCAAACTGCAAAGCCCATTTCCACCCTCACTGAGACATTCAGAGTTTGACTGGGCTTTCAGATCACAGGAGATTTTTAGTCCTTGCCTGTCTTTTAAGGAGCCAAACACAGAGCTCAGTTTTTAGGCTAAGGAAATCAAATTTTCGGCCGCTTTTCAAAGGTGGCCTAGAAAACATAGACTAATTCTGCACAGCCATAAAGCAAGTGCCTCAGGAGTACAGCAAGCAGTTCAAACACCCTCGTGTCCCTCTGCCTGCCACCATGACTCTCATTGAGTGGGTCTGATCAAGGGATGCAGGTGTGAAAACTCCCAAAGATGCAGAGAATCCTTCCTTGGCAGAACACTTGCAGCTCTCAGCCCCTCAGCCCAGTGCACTGGCCCTGCTGATCACTGGTGCCACAATCCCAGTAGATTGCCACTGCCTTTGGAACATGGAACAGGCAAAGCCTTTCTTGCAGCAGGCATCGGTGGCCAGTTTTGCTTGCTCCATGCCCAAATGGGTCAACACAGACAGGTTTTCCCCAAAGGAGGAAGAAGGGCACTCTGCAGAGCTTCAAGACAGCTGCAGCTGGAAATAGCCCAAACAGAAGAGATACATCCCTGTTCCTCCAGCCACGCCTTCCCTCGAGTGCTTGATCCAAGTCTGGAATAAAGCACACCATCACCATCCTCATCCCACTGCACACAGAAAGACAGTTCCCTCCACATCCATGCAGCCACAGAGGTATCTATGGAAACTTCCCATGGTATCAGTAGGGCGGTTTCTTTTAGGGGCTAGGAAGGAAGGGAAGAAGGATGAAGAGAGTGTAGAAACCGGAGCCTTTGTTTCCCAGCACTCAGCCATGCTGTTAATTAGGTAGCAGAGACCAGCCACTTCCTACCACATCCTCAAGCTCTTGCAGCAATAGCAGGCACTCCTTTAGTCTCTGTCCTTTGGGGATGAGAAGGAGGCAAGGAGGCAGAAATCAGTCAGAGCTTACAGAAATGCAGTAAGCTGCAGGAAGGATGTTTCCTTTGCAAGGGAACCAGCATCTGACGGGCTCCCCAGCCATCACTTATCTATGTGAACCATTTGTTTCCTCCCCAAGCTCTCAGCTTGCTCTGACACATCACCCATTCACCTGATTGCAAGCAGAATGAGTCAGACGGGTCCCAGCCTTGCACCCACTCAGAAGCCCTCTATTTCTACTGTGCTCCTCAGTGCCACGCCATCAGAAAGCTCAGCCTGGGCACCATGCAGGACCACAACTGCCTTAAAAGCTTCGTACAGGTCCAGACTCACACACGTAGTTTGCCCTTCATTCTGGAGAGCTCCAGTACACTTCTGCATGAGATGCATTAAAACTCACACTGGCAACAGCACATTCAGACAAGCAGCCACTGGGACCAAGGCAATACCTATGAAATGTATCACAAATGGACTGAAAGAGCACATTCCCTTGAGTCTCTGGTCCAAGTGGCAGCTTGGGACATGTCTGCAGCAGCCTGGGGAGATCCTGCACAGTACCATGAGGACACCACAGAGGCAGCATCTTCTCCTCTGGCTCTTAAGCAGAGTCTTCCACAGCACTGCACACAGTACATGATCTCTCAGTTAAAGCAAGGACCAAATAAATTTTAAAAAGCTTTTTTTTTTCCTGAGTCCTGGCAGCATGGAAATCAAACACTGTTTTTCAAACTGTTCCCAGAATGAGACAGAGCCACACATATCCACAGGCACAGCCAGTCTGCATCTGTACAGCCTTGTTCCCACCACCTCCATTAGCACACACAGAGATGTGCATCCCTCTCTTGTAGAATAGGGTGCCAGAGATCAACATCCCCAGTTATTACCTTCTGGACCACAGACCTCTGTGCCCAAGTTGCTCTGTGCCTAGGACAATACAACAGTGGCTGGGACCACTCCTGAGAGTCCTCAGTATGTCTAGAGGCTTAAATGAGACCCAAGCCAGCCACTATCCAACCCAGTGTGACCCATGACACTTTGAGTTGTCAGTCTCTCTTTTCCTCCCTGTTCAGGTGTTACGCAGCATCCTGCACTGTCAGCATTGAGCTTTGATTCTTGATCCCCAAAATTGCTAGGACTCATTCCAAAAACCAACTAATTGGAGGAGTTTTCTTCAGACTGATAATGCCTAAGCCCTACAAGGTCTTTGACTTGTTTCCAGAGTTTTCCCTGCAATTAAGATGTCTCTAAATACATTTCTTGTTAGCATAATTCTATTAATTTTAAGTGAGAACTGAGACTTTTAAACAGTCCTTGATTACAGTTGCTGGGGGTTTGCAACAGACACCCCAAATCCCAAGGTTTGCTCTAAAATGCTTGTGAATTATTCTAGACCAGCCTTGCCAGCTGCTCTTCTACCCAAAAGGCACCTTCCCTTGAGAGCAGGATAGTAGAAGAAGGGAAGAAAGCTGGAAAACAGCCATTCCTGGGACTACAAATGAAATGAGGAGGAACAGTCCCAAAAGCCTCTCTTAGCCTTGGCCACCAGCAGCAGCTACTCGTGAAGCTCCCACCAAGTGAGAGCCAAAGGAAGAGACAAATTGATCCTGCCTTGCTAGATTTTATGCCAAGCTTGTCAGCAAGGCATCCTCATGTTTGGCTGCCCAGGAAATGCAAACCTCTCCTTTGTGTGGCTTTCTGGACACCTCCTGCTGCCCTCCCTAAATCCCAAAGCCAGCAGCATCCCTTGCAAGGTGCACACTATGCCAGACGTGCTCCTTGCAGCCTCCTGGCCCCAGGCCTTCTGCCAACACCATCCCAACATGGGGCACGCAGGCAAAAGAGCTGCCGGAGGAATCCACACCAAGCGGCGCTGAGCACGACCTTTCTGCTTTAGAATGGTAACCTGAATCCTAAATACTGGATTTCTAGGCATGCATTAAAGCCATGAGACAATGGAGACGGCGAGGCTGGGGCTGGCTGCAAGCCAGCTCCATGCCGGCCCCGCCAGCGCCCGATGTTTCCCATTTCCTTCTTTTTTCACCATGGCAGATAAGCTAAGTCCCCCTAAGCCAGGAGGCAGGTGCATGCACGAGCTCACCCCTGACTTGGGGACTGTGAGTGATTCACCCGCCATAGAAGGTGGATGCCCAAGAAGACCCAGAGAGGTGGTTGCTTTCCTCTCTCCCTCTCTCTCTCATATGAGCATTGCTTCTCCTTTAATTGGTTTCATTCATGGCAGCCCTTTGCTAAATGTAATTATGCCAGGCTCTCTCCATCTGTCTGTGTTCAGGAAGAGACATCGCTCTCACTGTTTTTATCTTCAATCTTTATTTCTGCATTAATCCCCGCTCTGCAGCTCACATGCACAACAATGTCCAGGACCTCCTGAGGACATAGACACATAATGAAGAGCAGGATTTGTCCCTGGGTCTCTCCTGGCTGGAGGACATTTTTTCACAGGGAAAGCCCCACACCTCAGTCACTCTGTAACATCTACATCTCTCAATGATACCTCCACAAGCCAGTCCTTTTGCAGACACTCAAGAGTTGCCTGTGAGCCCAGGCAAGAGGAGACAGCTTGATTTTGTCTGCATCACAGAGATGTCTCTGCCCTGTCTTCCCAAGCCTGGTACATAAAGGTAGCAAGATGTCTGCTTAGGTTGACATGGACCGCTTTCACATGGAGACAGCATTCAGTCCCAAACTACCACACTCATTTTCCTTTCCAGGAATGCAGACAGGGTGAACACGGCTGAGCACAGGGATTAACAAACCTCAGCTCTGCAAGGGCAGCTCATAGCTGCATAGCTGAGGCTGCAAAGCGCCCAACACACCCAGAAGGATTTCATCCCTGGGGATTCATTACCCAAGGTCCTCACACCTTCCTCAGCCAGGGTACGTAGATCTTGGGGGAAAACAAAATGCTAAAGGAGCTGTTGGTTTATCGAGAGACCAAACCCAGTGACACAGACTCTGGGCAACCAAGCACCATCTGGTGACCGCCGGCTCCCGACACAATAGCCCACGTTGGCATGTTTATGATAGAGACCAGAGGCGGATTCCCATTATTCCCATCAGATCCTGTGATGTGGTTTCAGGAGAAGGACCATGAGAAGCAGATGGGATGGCAGAAGAGAAAAGAACTCAATGAGACAGACAGACAGGAGAGATTTATATGAAGCTAAAGCGCATACCCATAAACATGGGATAAGTAAATAGCATGTAAGTATGAAATTAAATGCAGGGAATCCATGGCATCCAGTAATCAGTCAAATATCTCCTTCACCTCTTTTTCAGTTTATCATCGGCATTTTAAAATGAGATATTTATGCCAATAAGTAAGCCAGTTGTATATTGTAACCCTGCAAATATTGGCTTGGATCTGAGAGATTCGTCCCGACAGACAATTCATTTTTACAGTTATTTTTGGACTCCCGGCTTTCGTGGAACACCGGCTCTCTGTGTTGGATTTTATGCCCCTGAAATGTATTTACAATGCATGGCATCTGTATTGTGCATTACACACTTAAATCATTGCATTTCATTCATTGCTTGTAAAAAAAAATATTGCAATATCCTGAAGCTCTGAATACTCAAATTCAAAATATAACTGCTGCATTTTCAGAGTAATGCTATAAAATAATGTTGTATTTTTAGATAAAGGAGGGAAAATTGATCATGAGGAACATGGATTCCCAAGATCTGGGAAGAAGGGGAGTTTGGATTTCACACCACGATAAATGGGTAAAAAGAATAAAACTAAAAGCTGAAAAACCCACAAAGGTTTATTTTCTAACCAAGAACATGGAAACATTTTGTCACTTAAACAAAGGGAGGAGGGCGGGGGAGTCTCCGCATCCTTGGCTTGCTCTCTGCAATGGACAAATACTACCAGAAACAAAAAGCATGGCATAGTTAGCAGGAGCTCAGTGCTATAGAATTAATGGTATGTATTTAAGTTCCTTTTAGGGGAAGCCTTCTGCAATTGGGGGTAAAAAATTTTCTTGGTTTTAAAGGCTTCTGTCATTGTTGCCCACAAGCAGAAGAGAAAGGCGCTTTCTTTGTCATCCGGGGGTTTATGGCAACACCTTAATATGTCCTTTTCATAGGTGAAGCAAGGCACACAAAGCAGCCGCGTGCCAATGCGTCCCCCCCGCCACCAGTAAAATAAATAAATGGAGGAACGCGGGGACGGCGGCCGTCGTAATCCCTCGGCAAAGAGGCAGCGAGGATGGTCTGGCGGGGTAAATATCGCACGTCTCCTGCCAAACCCCGCGTGGGCTATTGTCCCGCCACCCCTTTTAGATGTCATTAAGGATTTTTCGCATACAACCAAACGAGCGGAGGGGATGAACGCACTCGCTTCTTCCCCACCAGTTGGAGAAGCCATGACGAGGCGGCTGGGAGCCGGCGCAGGAAAAACACAGGGCAAATTAGGAAGTATGTTAATTCAGTTAATATCACAGAGGGGCTGGCGGGCGGTGGGGGGGAGGTGTGTGCGCAGATTTTCCGCCCGAGGAAGGAGGTGGCAGAGAAAGAACTGGGGCATGCCAGCTCCCGTTATTGTTCTGCCTTCATCGGTAATTAGCAAGATAAGGAGGGGACGGCGTAAGGGAGGCAGCGTGGCGAGGACAAGGCAGCGCTGCACCCCACCTCATGCCCATGCGGCCATCTTACAGGCGGCACTCGCCTCCCGCAAAATGGCCGCCGGGGCCCACACTGCCTCAGGCCTGCAGCTGGCCCATCCCAGTGGGCTCCCCTCCGCCAGCCCCGAGGCAGTGGGCACCCGGGAGCAGTGGCAGCCAGTAAAGGGGGGGCCTCAGGAGAAAAGGAGTTGCCATGGTGGGCCAGAGTGAGCTGGCGAGCGGCCATCTTAGCGCGGGCCCTGCTCGCGGTGCCATGGGCGCGCGGCACTCCCACAACTCTTTCCCCAGCCCTCCTGGCTGGAACACTCTTGATACACTTCACCGAGCAGCACACATTGCCTGGGCCCTGCCCATGGCCAGAGAGGCGGCTGTGCCCTTGCCATGGCTTTACCGTTGTACACGAGCGGGCTTATCCCCACACAGGCAACCGCCCGCCTCACTCTGTCCCAGCGAGTTCTGAAGGCTGCCAGGCACTGGACTGGCCCTGGAAGACACGGCCTGGACAGATAAGAGCATTCCGAGAGCTACAAGACAAGATGTCACCTGACCAGCCATCAGAGAGTAAGTTATAGGTAAATTATGCCTTTCCCCTGGCCAAAACAGAATAAATCCCAAATCAAAACTGCAGCGATATCAGTAAAGAAGACATGAGCTTCCTAAAGCTTAATTTAACACAAATTTAAAACAAGGTCAGTTATAAAGTGCATGGTTACACAGACAATACAGATAAAGCTACAGATATATTTCTCACTCCATGGGAGCTTTACAGTGGACACATCAGTGTTGCTCAGTTCTCCAAATGAGCAACACCAAATACCAACCAAGGAACCCTCATCTCTGGTCTCGGGCTGCCTTCAGGACAAGACCAGCAATTACTGATACTAAAGCAGTATTTGGGAAGCATTTCTTGTGTCTTTAGCTATGATGGGACTACTTCAGATGGTGCAATAGGCACACAACGCACATTGAAAATTCGGCTTCTGCTCCAGTACTCTGTGGAGAACCAGAGGGTGATTGCAACTGCATGCAGGCAGGGCCATGTTATACATCTCAGCTAGACAGTGAAACATAAGGGATGGCAGGCTAGCTGCTCCGCTCCAGGGTTGTCTACACAGAAAACCACACCATTATAATGACAGCACTATAGGTCAACTGCTGCTGCTCCTCGCCACGCTGGTGCACATCTTCACTCTTAAACTGGCTTTCTCCAGTTTAGCTCAAACCGCTTCCAGCGTGACATCACTGGTATATAGGAGTGTCCTGCCTTCTGCTAAAGTAAATACCCACGGAGGTTGTACGAGTACAGCTCCTTGCTTTAAAATCCGCCCCCCAACAGTACGTCTGTAGCTAGACCTGCCCTTCGGCTAACCTTTCTGTACTCCGCACACTCCTGGGCTGCTCACAGTGCCCGTGAAACACTATTACACCCTGCTTCCCTTGGGTGCTAATCCTGCTTGTCAACCCAAAGGCAGAAGCAGACGGTGGCTTGGCATTTTGATTACGTTGTGATCTGTTTGAACCTTCCAGATTCTTTTGATGTCTGTGCAAATTTGAAAGGGGGAGCCTTCTTCCCCCACAATGAAACTCTGCTATCGCATGGTGAACCATCTCGGGACTCCTATGTCCATAGCCATTGCTAGATTTGAAGCAGGGAGGGGAGTTGCAGCTCCTCCAGGAAGAGTCTGAATTTCAGACTAACCAGTTCTGGCCCTGAGCAGAGAACACTACAGGGACAGCGTGTTGCTCTTCAAACAAATGCATGCGTAGGGGAGTGTGCGCATGCACAGAGACACCAGATTTATACAAATAGATGCATTCATAGGAAAATGCAAATAGCATCCTCTTCCATCCCAGGCTCCCTTCGAGCTCCTGACATCCCAAGGTTTCAGAGGAGTACAACGGAGCCTCAGATCAAACATTAGCCCTGCGGGGGTTCCCTCAGGGAAGCAGCCATGCACTGGGGTCTTTTCCCCGCTTCCATGTGAGGTTTCCCGACCCGGCCTTCCGTGGGTGCTCAGTTCTGACACGCGTACGACACGCGCGCACGCATGCAGAGCCTTGCTAAAAGGTGCTCTGGGAATTGAGCTCCACTTCCTCTTTCTCCTGAATCAATTGTCATAAACCAGCTTTTGTTTTATTTTTAACAAAGCAACAGAAATAATCTCCACACACAGCCCTTGACACTCCCATGGCCCTGTCCTTTAACAAGGTATCCAGGGCCCCCGAGGACATGGGCACAGGGAGACAGCAGGGTAGGAAAGACCAGGAGAGGCTGCAGAAATCCCCTTCTCCTCTCTTGAGCCCTCTGCTTGGCAGGCAGAGAGGAGGTGGGATGGGAAGGCGACTGGATGGTAGGCAAGGCACTTCCAACCTCTCCAACCCAACCTCCAGCTTTTCCCTTCATCCCCTACCCACTTTCAACCTGCATTTTACCTTGCACTCTGTTCCTCTTGCTCTTTGGTGCCAGCAAGAGGTGACTCCTACAGCACCATTGCAACGATGAATGGGCTGATGTGCAACCTGTGACAGCCTGAGCTCTGCCTGCCTGTGGCAAACCCCTGTCTCCAGCATGGCCAAGGACTCATCTCTCCTCCTCCTCCTCCCATCCCACATAACCAGGTTCAGGACTCAGACACATATGGAGACATTTCTTGATGAAACCTATCAGTGGGTGAGTGGCAGCTGAGCAGGTACTGAGCAAGACGTGGGGCCAGACAGCAGCCAGGGGGGAAGGCAGCGGGTGGAGGGAACGTGCCTCGGGAGGAATACTCACAAAGGGCTGCTTTCATTAATAAAACATTCCCCCCTCGGTTGCCTTTTGATTTGGGTGTAAGAATTAACCCCATCTGCCCAACAGCACGCTACCTACCAAGTCATCTCTGCTAAGGAAGGCTGTCTGACATGTCTGCTCAACTGCGCCGCTTCCCACTGCCCGCACTCCTTGGCAGCCCAGACCCCTCCAAACAGCTCATCAGCCTTGCTGGGTCTGCCCTATGGAAGAGATCTTCTTCCCACAACATAGATTAGGCCCAGTGGAAATAGGCTTAGTGAAAATACCATTTCACTACTAATGCCACCCCTCCACAAACCCCCCCACACACACAACCCTCCCGCCAGC
This sequence comes from Anomalospiza imberbis, assembly GCF_031753505.1. Taxonomy (NCBI): domain Eukaryota; kingdom Metazoa; phylum Chordata; class Aves; order Passeriformes; family Viduidae; genus Anomalospiza; species Anomalospiza imberbis. The sequence continues at coordinate 7,898,242 of NC_089693.1, read as the reverse complement.
TTCACACTCTCTCACACCCAGAAAGATTATAACAAATCCTGGTCACCTTTTGCCCCTGCTAACTACTGCTCCAGTCTTTGCACCACATGCCTTCTACCACGAGTAGAGAGCTGGGCACAGGGAGTACTTATATATATACACACACATCTATCTAGTCAGCACTGGAGGTGTTCAGCTGCACAACACACATCTCCCTGCGCAGCATCTCGCCTTGTCACAACACCCCAACCCATCCCTCTCTGCTGTAATTGCAGCGCCTGGTCCTTGGGCATCAGCAGAAAGTTGCAGCAAATCCTGCGTTGGTTAAAGCACAATCTGTCCATTCAAAATTGGTGGGGGGTTGCTTTTAAATCACTGAGACATTTCTATTCCCTTTCTGTTTAAAGTAAAACCGAGATGCAGAGATGCCTTCGAACCGACAGCCCCTTCATTTTTCCAGAGGTGTGTTTTAATGAGTGACTCGCCTTCCAAAAAGGGGCCGGCAAAGGGGAAGGACGGCAGATTCTCCACACAAATTCAATAGCTGGTAGGTTGCCATGGGCTAAAGCATTTCTTTGCACACATGAAGGGAAGGGACTCCAGAGCACTAAGGGTTTTGCCTCCCATGAGTTATAGCTCTACCCTTCAAGAGCGGAATAAATGCTTTATCCCATTGCAGCCTGTGATGTATTCTACATAGATGGATTGATTTCCCCTATTGTTCTTAATAAATCCTGGCGCATGAAGAAACTCACTGCACAGCCATTTTTTCTGCCTTGTTCTAACTTGCAGGAGTGATAAGGGTCAGATGTGACTGCAGTGGGAAGCAAAGGCCGTACACAAGGCAGTGCTTTGCAGGATGCACTGGGTGTGCTTGCAGGGGCTTGGTGGGTGCAGGCAACCAACTCCCTTTTCCCTGTTTACTCCCTCTTTGAGCGGAGGTGAGGAAAAGGGGAACCGGCTGGGTACTGCAGCACTGGCGTGGTGCTGACAGGAGCAGCTACTGCCAAGCTGAGCCTGCAAAAGCCTCCCAGATCTGCACAGGGAAAGGCAAGGCTCTGGCCCTCTCTGACTTGAGCTCTCAATTGTGAGAGATAAATACATATATTGTACTGTCTGATAAATGCAGGGCTGAGCACTGCACCACTGTAGAGCCTTCCTAAGCACACCCAGCTCTCCATCTTGTGCTGCCCATCAGACCTGTCCCTGTCCATGTCCCAGCTGAGAGGAGTCCACACCACCAACACAGAGACTCCACTGGTTTTTCATTTGTTTGGGGTTTTTTTAAATAAAAATGCCAAACCAACCCCCTCTCAATGACTCCCAACAGCACAACTCAGACCCCCAGATTGTTGTTAAAAGGTTCTCTCCCTCCCTACCATTTTTTCTACTCACAAGGTTGACACCCACCCTCTTTTACTGCTACAGGAAGGTGTTTGCTGGACACAGCTTTGCTGGTGTCCAGCAAGGAGGCACTCCTAGGTTCCAAGAAGCAGGTGGCTCTGTACAATCCTGCCTTGGCCACCTGCCTCCAGCTCCATCCAGGCTCCCTGGATTATCACTGCTGGTCTTCTCTAGCAGCAGCTAACAACTGGCCCTGTTTCAAAAGCCTGGCTGTGAATTTGGCTGTGGGAGAGAGGGAGGGATCAGGTAAAAGAGCTGGTCTCCCACACATGAGTTTAACTCAATCCTTCAGCAAGACTTCCAGGGACTCACCTCTCCTTGCTCAGGTGGAGACGTCCCAGCCCTTCCCAAGGCATCCCACTCCACGAACTCTCAGTCATGTCTGATTAAGGAAAAGAGAATTTGTCTCAATTAGAAAGAGGTTCCCATATGCATGGACGGATGTCAAGCAATTACCGCATGTCACTCACATTTGGAAAAGAGACCTTAAATTTGGGGCTGTGCAAACTTGCACACACAATTGCAAGTGAGTTACAGACGCTGGCATGCTCCAGAGCATACGTTGTGCGGATGCTTTCAAGCCCGTCCCTCAGCTGAAATACACCCAGCCACGTAAAATACAGCCAGACACGACCCTGTTCTCTAATAAGGAAATAAAGCCGAGTGGACCTGTATTGCCAGACCCCAGACAGCAACACTGTCTCTTTAATTTTCTCCCTGGCTATCTCATCCTTTGCACAAACTCTTTCCTCCCCGTGGCTTCTTCCAGCCTGGTGGGCAAAGTGGGAAAACATCATTAGGGAGGAAAAATAATTTAGTTTGTTAATCAGTATCCAGTGGTGGGAAACAAGAAAGACAGAGAGCTGGGCTGGCGGTTAGGGCTTAGGAAGGGCCAGCACAAAGCCCACCATTCATGACATCTGGGGCTGGGATTCTCATTGAATTAAACAGACACAAAGAGCAGAGGCATTTCATGCTCTCTTCACAAGAATTATCATATCTCCCTGGCACTAGGAAACCTTCAGCATGGGAGAGGGGGAGAGGGAGAGAGAGAGAGAGAGAGAGAGAGAGGGGAAAGCGGGCAGGCTGGGTAGAAATATGGGGCAGGGTAGAAGAGGCTTTGTTCCAGGCTTGGATTTATGGATGGGATGCGGCGCGTTGCTTTGCAGGGAGAGACAGGGCCCTGGCGCGCTGGGTCTAATAAGAATCAGCAAATGTGAAACAGGGGGCCCCTGTGTACCATGAAGCAGGGAAACCCACGTTTGACAAGCCAACAGAATAACCGCTCGCGTCTCAAGGCTGTGGAAGGATGCTGACGTTCCTACGAGATGTGTCGTCTTGTGTGTGTGTCAGCGAGGAGGGGGAGAAGGGGAGAGGCGAGGAGTATAAACAAGAGACCAGGCAGCATCGTTCAGTCATGAAAATTAATTAGCTGATGTGCAAACCATGGCTGCCTCTTCCTACTGCCCTGCAAGCATTCCCCATAAAGCTATGGTGTGTGCAGAGCCTGTGACTGGGAATGACAGGGGCAGATTAGGCAGCTCCTTGGGACACAAGCCTGGCAGCAAGAAACCCACAGCCCGTGCAGAAAAGGTGAGGAGGGGATGATTAGTGTCCTTGGGGAAGGGGCAGAGCCCAGGGACCAGAAGAAAGAGAAAAGGGAGAGACTGGGCACCAAGCTGAGACCAGGAATCATGTTGCTACAGCAGCATAAATTGGGGTGGATCTCAAAAACCAGCCATTAAAACAACAGGGACTGGTGGGCAGCAAAACCACTTAGGGTTTAGATCACAAAATCTCTGGGGCAGGACCTGTCATCTCCTGCAGGCTCACACCATGGAGGCCTGTCCTACTTGGTCTCTGGGCATTACCAGAAGATCTACTTTAAATACTAATTGCTCCATGATCAAGACCTGTGAGCTGCTGGGAGGCTCCCAACAGCATTACCTGTGGGAAGAGGGGATAGATCTCTGACCTCACATCCCCAGGGTAATCTGACCCCGTGCACTAGTGCCACAAGCAAATATTACTACCCAGTGATGAAGATGAGCAATTCCTGACCAACTTCACAGATCCTATCCCCAAGCTTTCAGATCCTACTATAATATCAAGCTTATTCTTTGGCTGGAACAACCAAAGAAGAATGAGGGTGCCAGGGAAAATGGAAAAAAACAGGGAATGAAGGGATGCAGAAAGTGATCGGCAGGGAAAAAATAGAGAAGACTCTTTGACATGGAACGTGCACAGTGAACACAGCGTGCTGGAAACAAAGGGATGCAAGGAGAGAGGAGAAGCTGGGATGGGCATCTCGGCAGACATGTAGGTAAAAGTTGAAAAGGAAGCACTAATTAGCACCCAGACCATCACTTTCCATTAATAGCTTGTCACCGTTTCCTTGATGTTGCTGAGAGCAGGGAAGTTGGTATGTGTGATGCTTACCTGTCTCTATCTCATTAACAGAAGTGAGGGTGAGAACAGATGTTTATTGCCTGCATTCAGATAGACAGGCCCTTTGCTGAACTGAGAGGCAGGAGAGAAGGGGAAAGTTATGAAAGAGATGCTCATGAAACACAAGCCAAACCCAAACAATGGAAACCCAAACGCAGGACACTTAGGTACCTGTGCCAATCCAGAAACAGCCCCAGGCAGATATCGGGTTCCAGGAATTCTGGAAACACAAAACTGCTCAGTCAAATAATTATAACCCAGGGCAAATACACTGCCAGCTGGGGGAGAGTGCTCTGGTATTGGCACAAGGTATGTGCAAGGGGCTGTGATTGCATTATACCTGGGAAAGTAAAACAAAGGGCTGCTTACTTTCCAGACTGATTTGCTCAAGGTGTCCACTCCACTCAAAAACAGCCAAGCATCTTACTGAGAGCCAGAATGGAGATACCCACCAGTAAACAAAGGAAAAAAGAAAACAAAAAAGTGCTATTTCAAGCAAAGATAAATGTGCTTTGCATATAATCACCTTTGGAGTAATTCTTCCAGCAGCTAAAAAAGAGATTATCCTTCCTATGTAAAACACAAAGGCCTCTCCTTTCCCTCCAACATGTGGAATGGCTCCTGACAGTGACATGGGAAAGAGGGAGTGTGCAAGGCAAAGCAAGACAAGGCAAGGACACCAATCAGCAAGTACCTGCGAGCTGGTAGCACACATCTGCTGGTGTGATGACGGGAGCGCGTGTGTGTGTGCACATTCCTTGGGACACCCTCGCTTCCACCAGCACAAAAATTCACGACGCAAGCCAAAGGTTGCTCTAGAGCAGGAGCCCAAACCTCCTTAGGAGGGAACGAGGGAAAACCAAAGGCAAAGAAAACATCAAGGCAGGGACTGAAGGAACAAAGGCTTCCCCCCTCTCAGCTTGGAGACGTCTTCTTGGCCATTTAGCACAGATCAAGTGTAGGCTCTGTTGACTCCCCCACCTATTCAAATGAACACTTTCAATAGTCTGATAGGTCTTTTCTGCTCTACAGCTTCTCTACCCCTGTGTTTGACATCCCCAGCCCAGTTAATGCCACATGCAGAAATACTGCCCTGAAGAGCCCTCGCTTAGACTGTGTGGTCAAGCACTTCAAAGTTAGGAAGTGTCCAATTTATGGCTGTCCATGCAACCTTAATTCCACCTCGCTGTGCAGCCACTCTGGACAGGAAAAGAGGGAGTGAGCTAAAAATAGGCTGTGACCATGTCGTCAACCTCATAAGGGCATGGGCAGGGAGAGGATGAATTAACGTCTCATGGTCAAAATGAAATCAGGTACCCCCCGACTTGGCAGCACTTGCTTTGGTGCCTTCAACCATGTACATTTTTAATATACAGAAATCACGTGCATTCTAAACATACAGAAAAATGCATAATTTATAGCTAATAAATAATAGATTGTTTATATAAGCAAAAAGAAAAACAATTGTAGGCAAGTGTAACAAATTCCCCTTCCTCCACCCCGCACCCATCCTTGCTTCATCCTGTGCGGGCAGAGAGATTTCAAGCCCCAAGCCTCGGCACAGATTTCTGCCACTATGAAATACAGGACTAATGTTATCTGGCAGCGGCAGAAGGCTGCTCTCCTGGGGCCGGCGGAGAAATGGACTGCTGGGGCTGGCAGTGCCCAGGCCAATGCACCCACATACCCTTCACTTTTTCCTACTGGCACCAGAACACGCAGGAGTTTTCTCCCAGGAGAAGGGTCTGTGCTGGAAGGGTATGACCTAAAGGTGGAAAGGGGTGATGGAGCTGGCTGTGAACACCCTCCCACCTTCCCTGGCTGGTCCAGAGCTCTGCAATAAAGTGGTGGGAGTCCATGGTTTCACCCTGCTCCTAATCTGTTATTATTATTATTCCAGGGAAACAATAAATTTTAATTTCCACCCCCCCCCCCCAAGAGGCAAGCAAAGGGAAATCGGGATTCTGAACAATTCATAATTCAGCTAAACCTGAAAGGAATTTAAGGGACAAAGAACAGGCATTTCTCGACTGGAAGAGCTTCCCCCAGACGAATTTCAAGGGCCCACGGCAAACAATGGGAGTGTCAGAGGTTCTCAAAAAGAAAAAAAAAGTTCAAGAATCTTTACAATAAAAAGTGTTAGGCAACATAGAGGTCAGAGCCAGCTCCTCCTATAATAAATAGCACAACTACCCTACATTAACTATAGGAGACATTTTAATGCAGTGCCTCAGCTTCGTGCTAATTATACTTTTTCACCATATTTTGAACCTAAGAAAAAATGTCATCAGTTAATTATAACAGATGAGGGAGTGTGAAGACTTCCTCAATAAATAATGCCTTGATATCTCATATCCAACAAGCTGCGTGCTCTGCTCTGAAGGTGCCCAGAAATATGTCCTCTCAGGAAATATATCAAGAACTGATGGTCCCATAAGCTGGCTTTGTTTCCAAGCCTTGATTTTCAGCCCAATAATTAAGTGATTTTTATGGATTGGGGAGAGTAAAGGTTGTGGGACTGCTGGAATGGTGCCAGAAAGAGTCAATGTTTAAAAATAAATAAATTCCTAAATCAAAATGAGATACAAAAGACCTCAACAAATTCCCCCCACGGCTGCACAGGTGAGCACACAGACACAATTTGGTTTCTGGACCGACGTCCCATCCTTCCTGCATTCGTGGCATCTCCATGGGAGTCTGGCATGCACCAAAAAAGCCTGGTTTTAATGAGACCAGGCCACGGCTGCCAGCACGCCAACAGGAGCCAGCCACCGCTGTCCACCTACCCCGAGGAGGAGGAAGGGCACCGTGCCCCTGCTGCTGTGCCACCCTAGGCACTGCCCCCGGCTGCACCCATCCCTGCCGAGGCTGCTGGGCATCCGGGTCCTTACGAGGTTCCTCAACTAAACCATCTTTCTTTCAGCTCCCTTCTCCACCTAGCACCCCTCACTTCCCCCTCTGAAGAGCTGGGATTTGGCGTGGGAAAGATGTCTTTGGGCTTTTCACAAATCCAGTATCCCCTTGAACCAAAACCAATTAGCCTGGCCCAAGGTCCTGCCATTGAAGGACTGTCCCTTCTTTTCAAACCCCCGCGGGCTCAATTGCTCTAAGAAGCCTGGATGTGAATGAGCAAAGCCCGCTTAAAGTGGTACTTAAGGCCAGACCAGGGTGAAGGAAAAGAGAAAGCCTCTATAGGAACAGCAAGCTGAGTTTCCAAGAGACAGCTAACTGCCGGAGATTGTGTTCTTTTCTCCCCCCATTTTCTTTTTTTTACCCCCACTCCTCAGCTTGAGGCAAACGCTCCTAACCAAACCTGAGCCCCTGAATAAATATTAGAAAACACGAAAACCAGAACCTCGTCCTGACTCTTTGCAGATGCCGGGAGCCTGTCTGTGGGAAGTGTGATGGCCCAGCCTCGTATGCAAGCTCTGGTCGCAAACATGTGCACTCAGAGGGAGAGAGGGATGGTGAGAAGCCCGAGATGATGTTTTTCCAGTTTGGGTGCTGGCAAACAGCTTTCCAAGGTGACCAGGCTTGTGGGCACGAAGTACCAAAATCCCCGACCTGGACTCCCTGTACTGTGTGTTGAGGAAGCCAGTGTGGGCAGCCACATGTCCATCTTATGCTGGTGGCCCCTGGCGACACCCAGAGATTCAGGGCGATTGAGGGGCTGTGATGTGGCAGCAGCAGTGTCAGGGTGACACGCAGTACCCACATCATGAACCTTGTGTGTGCACCACCACATGCCAAGCGCCTCCGTGCTGGTGCCAAATCAGCACCTTCCCTCCACCCAGACACACGAGTGTCTCCAGCAGGCAATTGTGATCCCTCCCTGGTGGACAAGCAGCACCCATCCATGGCCACAGGTTGGATGGACCCTCCAAGCTCCTCGGCTCTGCCCTTGCTCCAGCGGCACAGACAAAGCCGGGGCAGAGCAGCAGGTAAAGGGAGGCTCTGCCTGTTTGCATCAAGGGTGCAGGGAGGGCATGGGAGCCAAGAGAGACAAAAGAAATGGCTGAGCCCAGCCTCAAGAGTGGAACTCGCCATTGCCAGGCAGTTCCACAAAAATGCCCATTGATGGGATTTCATCCATAACCAAGCGTGCACGCTCACACAGCCTGGCTTCCAGGGGAGCTCCTTCAAAGAGCAGGGCCCGAACAGCCCCTTCACCTGACCCCGAGCCCTGGTGAGTTTGGCTTCCCCAGGTACTTGGCATAAACCCCCTTCATCTCATGCACCAAACCAAACCCACTGCATGGCGGACAAGTTTTAGGAAAAGGTGGGAAATCTCCCAGAGCATCATTTCCTTGGGGTGAAACCAGCAAACTATTTTCCGTTCATCCCCCAATGGCACGTGCTGATTCTTCTGTTTCTGTCTCCCTCTGCCCATCCCCAGCTCTGCCTGAAGAACAAAGACATCACAACCCAGCTCCAGGAACCTCACCCATGTTTGGCCTACGCTGCATCCTATTGCTCCATCAGGAGAGTCCCACTGAGAAGAGAAAGAACCAGGAATGCCAGGACATGGACTCTGATCTCAGCACTCCCGATAAAGATGCCTTCCCTTCTGGGTTTTGCCAACGCAGGGGCAAAGACCCATCCAAACCAACAGCCACCCTAACAGGGCAAAAAGCAAAGCCACAAAGGGAACTGTGTCCAGCCAAAATCCATCCCTGGCCCAAGGACAGACCCTACGGGACCTCCCTTCCAATATGGCACTTCAAAAAAAAAGACAGAAAGCAGAGACCTGTCGGTGGGCTGCCAGGGACTCTCTAGATGCAGCAGGTATGCCACAAGCAGAGATTTGCTGGGGGGCTTCATCCACTGCCTCACCCTCGACCCACACACGCATGAGCTGGGGATTCTCATCCCACTGTCCTCCATCAATCACTGCCACCTCCCTTGTTAATTGAGAAGGTGCTGCCTTCACACCTCCTCGAGACACCCATAGGTTCATGCCAGCAATGGGGGCAAGAATGAAGCATTAAAGCAGCAGAAAAAATTCAACCGCAATTTCTCTCTCCTGGACATTAAAGGCCAAATCGCTCAGTCCCTGTCTCAGTCCACTTCGGGGGAACTGCTCTGGGGTAAGTGTACCAAGTACATGGCCTGAAAAAAATACCTGAAAAATCAGCTCAGGAGAGGTGATTTTGTGGAGGAAAAAAAATAGTAGAAGTCAAGAGTGGTTTCTGACCAGCTGATTGAATAGCAAGGTGAAAAAGCTTGCATCAATCCTTTGTAAGAGTTCTCATGTAGACACGGATTTCCACACTTCCATTTTATTTCATAAAATTATATATATATATATGTATTTATATATACACACACAAAGATATTTATTATATGTGTGTATATTTTTTTTCCTCAGATCCTCTTTTTATATTTTCACCTTTTGCAATTACAAAAGCCAGGGACAGAAATACCTCCTGGGTTCTGCCAGTGCAGAACACTCCCACCAAACAGATTTTCTCTAACATGCTGGTTGAATGATTCCTCCTGAATTACATTCATTAGGAATTTGAATGTTTCTTTCCTCCATCCCCCATCAAATCATTACTCCGGAATAAATGCATTCATCAACCACCTTGCTCAGTTCCCTCCTGCTTTGTTCAGTCTAGTTTTAAAGCATCTCCACTGAAACCGTTTGCACCTGACTCGATGCTGGCGCACCAAAGGGGGAAAAAATAAATAGGAGAAGAATTGAGCGCCACTCACAATATTGTGAAAATAATTGGAAAATTATTTCTTAAAAATAGCCAACATAATAAAGGAGGGAAAGGACTACATTCCTTCCTCCCCACCTCCGATCTCTTCCACAATTTCTGGGATTGCATCAAGTATACATATTCCAGATGGGCTGGAGAGAAGGAGGTTGGTTCTTAATGACACGTCTTTCGCTGCCTTTGGAATGAATGATTCATTCGGATCTTGCCGAGACTCGGTGCCACAGTTGAGTTACATTTCTAGAAAATCCGTATCTTTAATTCTGGCGCTGCGTGTGGGACCCAGCAAATCATGGAATTACTGCTGTAACTTCGGATTAGTAACGCTTTCTAAATGATAGTCTAATTCCAGGCCTTCATGCTTTTCAGCGTTCACACTCACACAGCCTTTTCCCTGGGAGGCTTCCTGCGGAATTAGTGCTGGCGTCTTCGTCTTTCTCTGCCCTTTTTAATTTCTCCAATGACTTCTCATTAGAATATATAATAACAGCTCCTCAGAACTTTTCTTTCTCCCGGTATAGCCAAATTCAGGCTGAGATCCTTTTTCCTTACTGTGGTTATGGCGGTGCTTTGCTGGCCCTGGAAGGGTGCACAGGCAGATTTAGCTTTGCGGGCCTACGTGGCATCTGACGCCATTACCCCGTGCAAGGGAAGGTGGAAAACCTGCCTGCGAGGTGCGGGGGGCTCCCACCTCTTGCCGGCCCCGCTGGGCACGGGCGGCTCGGCCCTGCGGTGCTCTCCCCTCCCTCGGCAAGGGATGCCCACTGCGGAGGATGGGCAGGGTACCCGCGCTCCACCTCGCCGAGGAGTGGGAACGCGGCAGCGTCTTTCCCAGCCCTCCCCATCTCCCACAGCGTCTCCTGGGGGGCAGAGAACCAGCTAAGAGCCCACTCGCAACCCCTGCCACAGGAAGGTTCTCTCTGCAGCCTTCCCGGAGCTGTCACGACCCGTGTGGGTCGGCGGCAGCGCGGGGATCATCCCTGCGGGATGCGAGCGGCCAGCGCCGGGCGAGGGGCCGGTGGCGATGCTCCCAGCCTGCCCCAGGGTACCGGGGGGCCCGGGAGATCCCGGTCCCGGCCAGGGGCGCTCGCCCCACGCCAGCTGGGAAAACGTGCCGGAGAGGGTCGGCGGAGAGCACGGTGCTTTGTGTCGCCATGGGAACGGAATGCAGATGTGCCAATTGCTTTTCTTTTCTTTTCTTTCTTTTTCCACCTTTTTTTTTTTTTTTTTTTTTTTATTTGCCAGGCATTGTAATACATATTATGTTTCAACTTCTGGGGCTTGCAGCGGAGGTGAGGGAGGCTTTGTGCCTCGCCAAGCGCTCGGCTCCCAGAGAAGCCTCAGGGCCGGGCGGCTGCATGCTGGAGGGGTGCACTCAGCAGCCGGACCCCTTCCCTAGGCATCCCCCCGCAGCTACGAACAAAAGCAACAGCCACCACGCAAGAAAAGTGATCACATTCTCACCAACTTGACCTTCCAAAGGGAGGCCAGGATCAAATCCAAAGCCGAAAAAATAGAGTGGGAGAGAGAGAGAGAGAGAGAGAAGGAAAGATATCCAAAAACTGGGGAGTTTCGTGGTGTGACTCGTAGGCTGGGACGGGGGGGAAGGTTTATTTGGGGAGGGTGCTCGCTCTCTCCATCCTCCCAGAGCCACAACACCCCCCAGCCTAGGAGTGAATTTCGACGTGCGTTTAACCGATAATTAAACCTCGGATTTTTTTGGCAAAGGAAGAATTGGCGCAGGGCTCGCCTCCCTGTCCCCGTCCCTCCCGCCTGCTGCCGCGGAGCCCCGGGCTGCCCGGAGCGGCCCGACGGGGAGGTCGCGGACCCGCAGCCCTTACCTGGAGCCTCCAGGGCGGCGAGTCGGGCCGTCTCTGCACTGCCGGTCTGGTGCGGCCGCTTCCCCTGGGCGAGCAGGTCTGGAAGTCATTTCTACTTTCGGTTATCTAGCTTTATGATGGCTCCACAACACTCATACAGCTAGATAACCAAAGACAGAAACATCCCTCCGTCGGGGATGCCGGCCATCCGTCCGTCCGTCCGCCCTTCCGCTCCAAGGTGCGGGCACGGCCGAGGCAGGGCGGCCAGGAGCTGCCGCCGGGAACCACACACACATAAAAAAATTTAAAAAGAAAAAAAAAATTAAAAGAAAAAAAAAAAAAGAAAAAAAAAAAAAAAGAGAGAGAGAGAGAAAAAGGATAAATATGAAGCGGAGAAGATGAGCCGGGGCAGAGCCACGGGCGCACGGCGGGCTGCCGCGGGGGCTCGGAGCCGAACCGCGCCGTACCGAGACAGGTCGGGCTGTGCCGAGCCGAGCCGAGCCGAGCCGAGCCGAGCCGAGCCGGGCCGGGCCGGGCCGGGCCGGGCCGGGCCGGGCAGCGCGGGGCTGGGCTGGGCTGGGCTGGGCTGCGGGGGCCGGTGCTCGGCGCCCAGCCCGCCGGCCCGGCCCGGCGAGCGGCACTCGCGCTCCCGCCCCGCTGCCCAACTTCTACTCCCCTCGCATGGTAATCGCCCCCTTTGGGAAGTGACGTCACGCCGCGCCCAGCCAATCCCCGACCCCTCATTTAAATCAGCGCCCCCTTTCCCGCGCTTTCCGGGCCGGGATGGGTTTTGCGGCGGGCCGGGACGGGGCTGGCCCGGCACGGCCCGGCCCGGCTGGGCTCCGCACGGGCGGTACCGGCCCCTCCGCCGCACCCCGCCACCGGCCGCCTCCTCCCGCCCTGCCCCGACCTGTGCTGGGGGCTGCGCCGCGGCTCGCTCACCTCCCCTACCCCCTGCCCGCTTCCTCCCGCCCCGACGTGCCCCCGCGGCACCTCCGCTGGGCTGGGGGAGAGGCGAGCAGCACCCCTGCATAGCCCTGCACCTCCAGCTAACCTCTCTTTCCCCCTCCTCGGCACTCCCCTCTCTCCTTTTCGCCCCTTTCCCCTCTCTTCTTTTTCCCTCTCCCCATCCCTTCTCCCCTTCACTCTCTCCCTTTCCCTGGCCTTTCCCTTCTCCTCACCTTTTCCCTTTCCATCCATTTTCTTTTCGTATTCCCGACTCCTTCTCCCATTTTTCCCTCTCCTCGCCATGCACCCCCCATGCAGCGTACCTCTCTCACACCTTCTCCTCCCCCAGCAATCCCTTCCCGTCCGGCCTCCGCACCGGGGGGCAGCCCGAAAGACCCTTTCTCCGCAGCCAGACGCGGGGCCCGCCCGTCCCGAGACGTGCCCCGGGGACGCACCCGCGATCCCCCACACATCCTCTCTGCTCCCCATTTCGCCACACTTTTCATTATTTCCCCTCCAGGTTCTGCTATTTCCTGCACAGATTCTTAACGCGATGCGCGTGTAGCGGCGAATCCGGCACATACAAACAAATAATAACAGCAGCAATAATCAGACTAAAATGCCAGGAGATAAATATGATTATCTGGGGTGCTTAACTGACCTACTCCTCACTAAAAAAAAAATATAAAAAATAAAAAAAAAATTAGAATTGTAATCCCTCGCCGCTTCTGAACATCGCCTTTCTTTAAATGCCAGACGAGGGTAAAATGTGACCTGCTACAAAACGAAGCGATCTCGGCGGGAGCAGCCGCGGCAGAGCGCTGCCTGCCGGTCCCGCCGCCTCCGGCTCCCGGCGAGCTCCGCTCGGATTATATATTTCTCCATCTCTTCGCCCTCCCCCTCCCCGCCATTCCCTTAAAAAAAATTAAAATTAAATAAATAAAATCTACGAGCTCAATCAGGCTAAAAGCTAAAGGACGAGGGCTGCCAGCCGTTTGCGAACCGGCGCTGCTCCCGGCGCCCAGGCGAGCCCGGCCACCGCTGCCTGGCTCCCGGGAACTGCCCGTTCCCTCCCGCCTCCTGCCTAACGAGAAACGGGCCCGGGTGTGCTCTGGCCGCCCCGACGGGGCTGGAGAAGGTGGGGAAAAATAATTTCTCTGTCCCCAGCCCCTCGGTGCCTTCCCCGCGGCCCGGAGCCGCCCGGGAGGGGACTTGGCCGGCGTTTGTTTTAATCTATACTGGAGACGGGGAGGGGGGAAATATTGCCATGAATGGGATCTCCTTAATTTTACGGCCTTGGATTTTCTCCTAATTTATCGGTTTCGCTGTTAGGGTGGTCGCTGCTAGAATGCTGGCGGCTGGGGCGGGGGAAGTCGCCCGCCCGCCCCGCTGCCTCGGAGGGTGGCCCGGGGGTGCGGGGACGGTGGCACCGAGCGGGTACGAAGGGCTCGCCTTGCCCGGGGACCGGCCTCGTTTTACCCCCACGGGGGAGGCCCCGTTACTCACCGCGGGGCCCCGGTGGCGGGGAGAAGCTTGGCGCGCCGCCGACAGCTTTCCCCACTCCCGGGGCCGTTTCGGCGGCGATGCGGCCCCGTTCCAGCCCCGTTGTCCCTGCGGCCGCGGCGAGGGGGCCCAGACGGGCAGAGCCGGCCCTGCTAAGCCGCAGCTCTGCCCGGCTGCCGCCGTGCGAGATCTCCCTCCAGCCGTACCGAGCCCCCGGGCCGCCGTGTCGCTCAGGCGAGGATGCTGTGGGTAAACCACCGCACCTCACCGGGCTTCTCGGGGCTGGAGACGAGATCCCCTCTCTCTGCCGGTCAAAGGAGGTGTTTTTCTTGGCAGAAATATATATGATACTATTTTTCTTCCCTGCTCCTTTTCGGCAATGTTTTGCTCTGCTCGGAGCTCTCGCCTTGACCCTCTCCGTACAGGCAAAGCCCCAGTACGTAGGAGCTCCGGCTATTTTTGTTTGTTTTTAGGCTTCGGTATTGTGGGATTTTTTTTAATTCTGGTTTTTTTTTTTTGGTGGTTTTTTATGGTTTTTTTTTTTTTTTTTTTTTTTTTTTTTGTGGCGGGTAGGGGTTGATTGGGCTTTCTTTTTGGCGCAATTTTAGCAGGATGCGTACAAAATGGCTCCTTGGCACAGCGCAAAGCACCGTCGAGAAGCCTGGGGAGGGATCGGCGGGGCTGCCCTGGCTCCGGAGCTCCGATGGCATCACCCGGAGCCAGCTCGCGTCCTCCTGCCCTGGGCCTGCCCGGGGCCGCGGGACTCTCCTTCATCTGCACGAGAGAAAAGCACCCACGGCGGCGGGCGGCCCGACGGGACGGGGAGGGACGGCGGTGCCGGCGTGGCTCTGGCCATGGTGCTGCACCGGCCCCGGCCCTGCGGACCTTCCGCCCCTCCCGCGGGCAGGACGGCCCCGCTGCCCGCTCCCTCCTCGGCTGACCCCGGCGCCAGGCAAGGCGGGCGGCCCCGCTGGCCGCACCTCGGAAGAGCCCGGTCACCAGGCCGCCCCTGAATTATTTAACGTGATCGCCCAGGAACGAGTCCGCTGCCTTCCCCTCTTCTACGTCCTGCACGTCTGACGTCACTTTTCTTTAATTAGGAGAAGTTATTTTTAGCCAACCTGGAGTAACCCCCCACGCCTCGCAGCCTCGAGCTGCATCTTCTCCTATTTGTTTTTTTGGGATTTTTTTTTCTTTTTTTAATCTTTTTTTTTGGGGGGGGAGGGGGTTTGCTTTTCCCCTCACCATCGGGACTTGGCAAAGAAGCGGCAGCTCCCGACGGGCGTGAAGGAAACGCGTCGCTTTGTTTACTAATTAAAAGCCGCCTCTGAGCAAGCCCCGGCGCCGAAAAGGGAAAGCGGCTGCGTCTCACCCCCGGCTCCTCTTTTCTCTCCGGCCGTCGGGGCCGGGACCCAGGTGGGGACCGCCCCGGACCTTCCTCGCTTGGCGGGGCGAGGTGCTGCCCGGCCGGGGGTGAAGGCACGTCGAAGGGATCCGGCCAGGTGCAGAGTCTCAGGCCACCTGCACTGCTATGATTCGGGTTTCCTTAAGGCTGAGGCCTAAAATGCGTTTCACTTCCAGGGTGATAAAGGGAAAAAAAAAAAAAACAAAACAAAACAAAACACAAAAGCCAAACAACGATCCCTGGAGGAAATAAGCAGTCGCGGGAAGGCAAGGAGCAAAAAGGAAGAATTAATTGGGGAAAAATAGAAAATTTTAAAAATGAGGGTAAAAACAGAAATAAGAAAATTATAATAAACAAGGATGAAATAAAATAAAAATGCTTTTTTTCCCTTTTCTTCCTTTTTTTTTTTTTTTTTTTTTTTTTTTTTTTTTTTTTTAAGCAAAGGAAATGCATACAGCAAATGAAAAATGAAAAAAATCCACCGGCACCAGAAGCCAGTGGCAGATCAGGGCACAAGCAGCGGTACCCCGTTGCTAGTCCTCAGGGGTAAATCCGAGCAGGGGAGCAGGACGCCCTGATGTCCTCCCTCTCATCCCTAAAAACAGGCCCAGTAGCAGCATCCGCTGCACCGGGAGAACGAACTTCCTCGGGAGCCCGAGATTTCTCCCGCGGCCTAAAGCCTGGGTGTCCCGGGAGGCTCGGCCTCATCCGGGCGTTTCGGCCCGTGCCGCTTCTCCGACCGGCGAGAGCGGAGGTCTGGGGCAAGCTCGGCAGCCCCCCGGCAGCGCTCGGCCCCAGCTCCCCGCCGTCCCGTCGGGGCTCAGCCCGCCCCGGGCCCCTCTCCCGAGCTGCAACGTCCCGGGCATCCAGGGAGAAGCTGCCAGCAAACGCGTCCCCGGGAGCAAAAGGTTCCCGGTGTTTCCACTCGTGCCCCGCGAAGGGTGAGCCGGGGCCAGGCAGCGGCGCGGGGCTGTCCCGGTCCCGCGTGGTGCCGGCACCTGGAGGAGCCCAACTTCCCGGAGGGGACCGGCCCAACTTCGTATCCCCCTTTCCTCTCTCCCTGCCTCCCTCCTCCCCCTCCGGCAGCCGGTGTGTCCCCCCGGCGGAGACTGTCCCCCCGCACCCTCCCGCCTCCCCGGGGCCGCCCCGCCGAGGCGGCGATGCCCGGCCGCGACACTCACTCTGCTGCCGTGCGGAGGGCAGGACGGAGGTCCCGGGAGAAGCGGGCGGCGGGGCCATTCCCCTCCCCGGGGCGGGCGGAGGGGCGGGCTGGGCTACCCCCGGCCGAGCGGTGGCCCCCGCGGCCCCCAGCCCCAGGCGCGGGCCGGCGGGGGCGGCGGAGGCGGCTCTGCCCCGGCTCCGTGCGTCTTCCCGGCTGCTGCCGGTGCCGGCTCTGGTCGCTGGCCGGGAGCTGCCGCCGCCGGCAGGCTCTGCCCGCACTGACGTCAGCCCGGCAGCCGCCTATTCACTCCAACCATGGCGGAGAGGAGGAGGAGGAGGGAGAGGGGGAGGGGAGGAGGCGGTGGGAGGGAGGGGGAGAGGAGGAGGACGGGAGGAAGGCGGCGGTGGCGGCGGGGGCTGGTGGCTGGCAGGCTCCGCCGAGCAGAAAGCGCAGCCCCTCCGCCTCACCCCTTAATTACCCCCCGAGGATGGGGCTGCGCGGGGGAGGGGGGCCGTGTACCCCCCTTTCCCCCCGGAGAGCCCCTCTGCCTCCGACTCCCCCGGGGCTGCCGTCGCTCACCTGGCCGCCCCACCAGGCACCCCACTCTTCCCCCGGCCTCGAGAAGCGCTTCTCCGGGGGGAGAGAGGGGCCAGCTCCCCCCACACCCCGCCACCCGAGTCCCCTCTTGGTGGTGCCCCCCATCCCTTGAGGAACGCACCCCGTGACTGCGGACAGGGAAAGGGCTGAGGCCGCCTCTAACCCTTCCCTGGCCCGGGCAGCTCCCATCGCCCCCCGGCCGCCTTCCCGGCCCCGCACCGCTGTCCAAATGCTGAAAGGACCCGCGAGTGCCCGGTCCGGCCCGACACGGCTCGGCACGGCCCTGCCTGGCCCGGCACGGCCCTGCCTGGCCCGGCACGGCACGGCACGGCACGGCCCGCCGGCGGGGCACAGGCTGCCCCCGGGCCGAGTCCCCAGCCCTGGAAAAGGGCTCCCTCCTGTAGCCGGGCCGGGCCGGGCCGGGCCGTGCCATGCCTTCCCCGACGGACAGGCCGAGCCCGGAGCCCGGTTCGCCCCGACAGCCGCAGCGCAGGGCTCGATGGCCACAGCGAGCTGGAAGCGGGGCGCGGGCACGCAGGAACCGCCGGCGCGTCCCTGTCCTCTCCCCTCCGTCTCTATCTTCCCTCTCGTCTTTACAGAATCACACACATACTGCACCGCCTGCAGCCTCTGCTCTAAGGCTCAAAAAGCCCTCTCCAAAAACCCACAACCCCCCACACCCCAATCCCTCCTGGCACACCTTTACTTCGCTTCCGACCTCTCCTCTTCCTTCCTGCGTTTAACCTGGCTCCTAATTTTTATCTCCGATTCACTCCACCGATGCCCCGGAGTGGCTCTGGGGAGTCTCTCGCCGCCCCGATGAATACACAGGGATCCCCAGACAGGTTTTCTATGTAGGAAAAAACAAACCGATCGAGCCCGAGAGATCTGCAACAGCCGAACACGCCGCCTCGCCTTTACATTCGTGTTTTTAAATTCCCCCGTTATTTTCCTTTTTTGCATCTGCGAGTTGCCACGAAAGGAAATACAACCCCAAATGCCACCGCCAGCAGAAATCGGAGCTCGTTGCCAAATTCCGTAGTATTTTATTTTAAAAGCAATTAACACTATTTAAAAAAAAAAAAAAAAAAAAAGCGCGTCTTCTCCTCTTCCCGGGGACTGTAAGAAATCCTTTTGCTCACCCAGAGTCGAAAACCTAATGGCATTGTCGTTAAACACGAAAAGGAGAATATTAAGAAATTGCAACACTCCCTCCCGAGCGCTCCCCCCTCCCAGTTTATTTGCCCTAATAATTAATTCACAAGAGCTTAACTTCGGTGTAACCCCGGCGGTCTTTTCATTAAAAAATCCCCGCGTTTCCTATTGAATTAGCTCTGCTCCATTGTTGCTGAAATGAAGACGCCAAACCAACTTTTACCCTGAGCATTTTCTCACCAGCCCAAAGAAAAGTCTCTCTCCTTTTTCTTTTCTCTGATTTTTTTTCTTTTTTTTTCTTTTTTTTCTCTCTCTTTTTTTTTTTTTTTTTTTTTTTTTTTTTTTTTTTTTTAATTCAAGCACCCAGGCGATGGACGTGTCCTGCAATTTAACTACTTTCAAATTCTTTGTTCGGGTCCCACCGGGGCTCTATTGTCACCCTATTGAGAGAGCTTATTGCCAAGTCAAGCCTGAGCGAATTGAGACACGCACGGGAGGAGCCCCGGGGGCTGGGAGCGGGATCCGTGGGCTGCTCGGCCCGGGGGGACCCCGACCCAGCCCCGAGGGAGCGGGCACGGAGCGGGCCAGGGGCTGCCGGCAGCCCCCGGGCCGGGATAACCGGCACCGATTCCGCAGGAGCCGCAGCCGCCAAGGCAGCCCCGGCCCCGCAGAGCCCGGTGGCTGTGATGGGGCAGCCCCGGAACGGGCGCCCCCGGGATCGGGCTCCTTTGAACCCTCAAAGCATCCCCCGCAGCAGCGCCCTGCCTCAGGTACCGCCGCTGCGGGCAGGAGAGGGACTTACCTCGGATGCCCGCGGTGCCGCCAGCTTCCCTCCTTCGCTGGTTCTCCCTTAATCCCGAAAAGGAGAGTCCTCCTCTGCTCTCATCCCACCCCCGACCCCTCCACCTCGGAGCCGGCTCCCGCCTGTCTCCTGTCGCCCTCTTCAGCGCTCACTTTGGGAGCTCCGGGGCTCGCTTCCCGAGCAAGGAAAAAGAGGGATGTTGGGGTGCTTTTCTTGTCTCTTTTCTTTCCCTCTTTCCCGACTCCTCCCCAGCCTGAAAAAAGGGGTTGCGAGCTGGAATAGGGGAGTACGAGCTTCTCGGAAGGGTTATTTCAGGAGAAAAAGAAGCTGAAAGAGCAGTGCTGGGCACGGATTTCCACGTAAGCCCGTACGTCACCTATAAAAATTGCCCGTTTCTCCCGTTTCTTGGCTCCGGGGGGACAGCTGAGACATCTCTACCTGTGGAGGGAGGGGGTGAAACACCGTTAAAACCGGCACCCCGTTAAAAACGTCCTGCTCCAGCTGGGAGGGGAAAGCAGAACCGGGGGATGCTGGAAAGCAGGGGCTGCCTCTCTGCATCATCACCCGCTGCCCCGTGGCGATGTTTGGCCTCCGCCAGCTCCCCCAAAACACCCATCAGGAGCCCTTCTCAGCCTCTCGATGCCGGGGAGAGAAGGAGGTTTACGGGATTCCATGCCAATGGCACGGGGAGGGCCGCGGCGGGGACAGGGGGACACTGCGGCCATCGCTTCCCCCTCCTCGCCGCGGTCCTCCTGTTGTGACCAACGGCGTCTCCGCCGTGTCCCGGGGGAAGAGGAAGCCCTTGACCCCTGGCCCCAGGGGCAACGGGGTTAAACAAAGTCCCACCGCCCCATTATCCGACAGACAGCACTGAGCTCCCGGCGGGGAGTGGGGTCTCCAAGAAGATGGTGAGAAAGCGCAGCTCCCACCGCTGGTACCGGACCCCGACGGGGCGCACCTGGATGGGGATGCTTCTCTGCATGACAGACAGACATAAAAACAAAAAACCTAGGGAAAAAAAAAAAAAAGACGATACACACCCCATTCCGACTAATGCACTGCAGCCAGCTCTGCTGAAACGGCGGATTTTTGAGGTTATTTCGGGTTGTTCACAGTGGTGATTTTTTTTTTTTTTTAAGTGGTCCCCTGCCTTGTCGAACCTTCCTGCCGGCACTCAGGTGAGGTACAGGCAGCCCTGGCCCGGTCCTGCCTGCAGAAAAGGCAGCAGAGCTCGTTTTCATCGTCCCTTCCCAGAGCGCTGCCGCAAGAAACATTTAGAGGATAATTTATTTTTGCTATTTACGCTTTGGAGAGAGGAGAATTTTTTTTTTTTTTTTTGATGGGGCGGGTTTGGATTTTTTAGAATTTAATTTTTTGCGAACACGATGAAAATAAGGAGATAAAAGACGCCAAATTAGAGAAATCGGCGTTAACACAATGCATCGGAGGGGAGAACAAGTGCACCCAGGTCCTTTCCTAGAGCACCGGGAGCCGGGGGTCCCTAAACCGTTCTTCCCTTCCCTCCAGGGCAGCTCATGGCGCTTCTATCCCGGCCAGAGTACCCACAGTCTTGGAGCATCTCTCCCCGCCGGCTCCACACCCCGCGCCCGCCGAGCTCCCGCAGAAAGACCCTGAAACCTTAAGTCCCCGGTACGGAGGTGGCCGAGGACAGGCAACCCCTGTGGCTCCTGGCGGGCTCAGGCAAAGCGGACGCCTCCCGCTGCTGGGTGAAACTGGGTGAAACACAATCCGCACATCGAATCTCAAGCTGGAGGGCAGCAGGGACTTTGAGGGGCACGGAGGGGCTGTGAAACGCATTCCGAGCCGCAGAACCCTGCATCGCGCCCTGTGTGCGTGTGCGGTTCCTCACATGGCACACCGCTCCCACGCTGGCTCTGCCTTTTCGGAGAGCGGAGGGCAGCAGCGGCTCCGCACCCTCCGTCCCGCCGACCCTGCACCCCCAAGGGGAGGGTGATGAGGAGCGGGGGAATTGGAAAGGAGGCGACCCGGGGTGTGGAGTTCCGCAGCGGCCGGGAGGGGCGAAGGGGAGTCTCGGTGCCCGCTGGCCCTGCCCGGTGCCGCACGTGAAGCGGGAGCGGGCCGGGACCCGAGCGGTGTCCGCGCCCCGACGGCCCCGGGGGGCTCGGCCCGGCCCGGCTCGGCCCGGCTCGGCCCACTGCGGCGGGGCCGCAGCGCCACCTGGCGGCCCGGCCCCGCCCGGCCCGGCCCGGCCCGGCCCGGCACGGCACGGCACGGCCCGGCACGGCACGGCCCGGCACGGCACGGCCCGGCACGGCACGGCACGGCACGGCCCGGCCCGGCCCAGCCCGGCACGGCACGGCCCGGCCCGGCACGGCACGGCCCGGCCCGGCACGGAACGGCACGGCCTGGCACGGCACGGCCCGGCCCGGCACGGAACGGCACGGCCTGGCACGGCACGGCCCGGCCCGGCCCAGCCCGGCACGGCACGGCACGGCACGGCCCGGCCCGGCCCGGCCCGGCACGGCCCGGCCCGGCCCGGCACGGAACGGCACGGCCTGGCACGGCACGGCCCGGCCCGGCACGGAACGGCACGGCCTGGCACGGCACGGCCCGGCCCGGCCCAGCCCGGCACGGCACGGCACGGCCCGGCCCGGCCCGGCCCGGCACGGATCGGAACGGAACGGCACGGCCCGGCCCGGCCCGGCCCAGCCCGGCACGGCACGGCACGGCACGGCACTGCACGGCCCGGCACGGCACGGCCCGGCACGGCACTGCACGGCCCGGCCCGGCACGGCACGGCACGGCACGGCACGGCACGGCAATGTCAGCGTGGGGCTGGGCTGTGCCAGGAGCCACCGTCCCGGCCACAACAGCTCCTGCGGCTCCACGGAGCCTGCACCCACCTGTCCGCACCTCCTATTTCCCTTCCTTGTCAATCTACATCCCACTCCTTGCATCCTGAATCCCCTGTGCCCTGTATCCACCTGCCCTGCAGCTGGCATCGCATTTGCTGCACCTGTGACCCTTCCCCTATACCCTGCATCCCATTCCTAGTACCCTACATCCATACCTTGCACTTTACATCCTAGCACCCTACTTCCTAGCACACTGCATCCCCTGCCCTGTGCCCTACATCCCATTCCCTGCACCAGTGGCCTTTTCCCTGCACCCTACATGCCCTTCCCTGCACTCCACATCCATGCTCTGCACCTCACAGTCCATTCTTCACACCCTGCATTTCGTCCTGCACCCTACATCCCATTCCTTTCACCCTATATGCCCAGCCTTCCACCCTTGCATCTATGGCCTTTTTCCTGCCTGCAGCCTGCATCCTACTCCTTCAACCCAACACCCATTCCTAGCACCCTACATCCTACTCCTTGCACCTGTGGCCTTTTCCCTGCACCATACATCCATTCCTCGCACCCTACATCCCATTCCTTTCACCCTACATCCACTCCTTGCACTCTGCATCCCATTCTTTGCACTCTACACCCTCTTGCCTGCAGCCTACAGCCCAGTGTCCCACACCCTGCGCTCATGTTCGGCTCTCCACGCACTGCTCTATCCCCAGCCTATCCGTGGGGCTTGGGGCTTTCAGGGGGACAAGCGCGGTGCGTGCTGGCCCCGCCACCTTAAGCGTCCCGCGCCCCGCCTCCTTGCTCGGGCCGGTGAAACTCACGGGCAAAAGGGGAACAGTGAGTACGGTGAGCTCGGTACCGGACCGGCAGAACCCCGGCACGGGCGGGAGGAACAAAATAA
Source organism: Anomalospiza imberbis (assembly GCF_031753505.1). Lineage (NCBI taxonomy): Eukaryota > Metazoa > Chordata > Aves > Passeriformes > Viduidae > Anomalospiza > Anomalospiza imberbis. The sequence continues at coordinate 7,875,552 of NC_089693.1, read as the reverse complement.
AATAATGAGCGCCAACACAGCGCTCCCTGCGCGACCGCGGCAGGACTCGAACCTGCAATCTTCTGATCCGAAGTCAGACGCCTTATCCATTAGGCCACGCGGCCACCTCCATTCCCGCCTCCCCGCGGGCCTTACTGAGGCGATCGCGGCGGGCTGTACCACGCGTGGCAGGGGGCGGGACGGGACGGGACGTCACCGCGGCCGGAAGCTCCCCCGGGCGCCCCGCTTTGGATCTGCCCGCCGGTCCAGGCCCCGGTGGCGCTTGCGGGAACCAGGTGGGAACCGGGGGGAATTTGGGGAGGGGAACATCTGTATGGGGGGCAGACATCTGTATGGGGGCACGGCTGTATGGGGGGAAACATCTGTGTGAGCGAACATTTGTATGGCGAGCACGGCTGCATGGGGAGCATGGTTCTATGGAGGAAAACATCTGTTTGGGGAAACATCTGTATGGGGCACGGCTGTTTGGGGTAAAACATCTGTATGGAGACACAGTGATGTGAGGGAAAACATCTGTGTGGGGACACAGGTAAAAGAGAGAAAACGTCTGTGTGGGGACACGGCTGTGTGGGGGCACGGCCGTACAGAGGAGTGTGTGACTGTACAGGACTGCGTGCGTGGCGGGGGTCGGTGCTGAGCTCAGCCCTCGCCCTTTCTCCGCCCGCAGCTCCAGCTGCCCGTGCCGGGGCACGTCCCGGAGCAGGGGGGACGATGAGACGCGTGCCCTGGATGCGCTCGGTGCGGGGCTGCAGCCCCCAGCCCCGGCGATGCCCGTCCAGCTCCTCGGCCAGCCGCCCGCTGCCGGAGGAGCCGAGCCAGGCGGCGGCCGCGGGCCAGCGGCGCACGAACCCCCTCAACATCCAGATGCTCTCCAGGACCCTCCACGAGCAGATCTTCCGGGGCGCCCAGGTGCGCTACTCGGCGGAGGAGGTCCAGCGGAGCGTGCAGCACCTGCGGCGCCACGACCTGTGGGGCAAGGAGACCTCCACGCTGCCCGACGTGGACCTGCAGCTGCCCCGCATGTACGGCGACAACATCGACGAGCACTTTCGCCTGTTGGCGCAGAAGCAGAGCTTGCCCTACCTGGAGGCGGCCGACGAGCTGCTGCGCTGCCGGCTGCCCCCGCTGCCCGAGCGCTGGGCCTGGAAGCTGGGCTGGACCCGCTACGGCCCCGACGGGCAAGCGGAGCCTGTCGACTTCCCCGAGGAGCGGGCGCTGGTGTTGGATGTGGAGGTGTGCATGGCCGATGGCCACTGCCCGACGCTGGCCGTGGCGGTCTCCCCACGCGCCTGGTGAGACGTGGTGCCAGCAGCGACGCTGGGGTCACAGCAGGGCTGGAGGGGACGGTTTTGAGAGGATGGGGATGGTCCTGAGTGCAGCCTCTTCCTGCAGTCCACTGCTGGCTTGCAGGGAAGACACAACAAAGCCCCAGAGCGTGGCTCTGGGATGTGGGGTGTGTGTCCTGCTTAGTAAGAACAGCGTTCCCTGGGTTGGTCATCTCCCTCGCACAGCTGGGGTCCTGCTCAGCACCCCGTGGCACTGTGGCTGCTTGGTGACAGCCGCAGGTGCCGCGTGTCCCCCGCAGGTACTCGTGGTGCAGCAGGCGGCTGCTGGAGCAGCGTTACTCCTGGTCCAGCCACCTCACCCTGGCCGACCTCATTCCCATGGAGAGCCCAGCAGGTGCCAGCTGTGCCAGCAAACAGGACTGGACGGAGAGAGTGGTGGTGGGACACAATGTGGCCTTTGACCGGGCATTCATCAAGGAGCAGTATCTTATCCAGGTAATGCACTGAGCCTTTGTTTTGTTCTGGCAGCTGCAGTTTCTTACCCAGATAATCATTTGCATTGGCACTTGAGGGTTATTTTGAGAGATGCTGTTCTGCACAGGTACCCCAGGTTTGTGCTCACTTTGTCCTGCAGAATAGGTTGAGGCTGGATCCCTTTAGAGGAAGATATTCTTGCACCCTATAGGGCTGCTGGAGGCTGCGGGGTGGCAGCTGGGCATGTGGCAGGAACCTTTGAGCAACTGACACTCTGCACTGGGGATGCTTTTGGCTCTCAAAAGGCGAGTGTGGGAGGCAAAGTTTCTCTTAGCAAAAGCAGCTTAAGCAGAGGACTTGCAGCTCCTCCAGCATATCCCAAACCCTCTCTTTTCTCCCGCTGTGTTGTGTCCCAGGGCTCCAAGATGCGTTTCCTGGACACCATGAGCATGCACATGGCCATCTCAGGGCTGACGGGCTTCCAGCGCAGCCTCTGGATGGCTGCCAAGCACGGCAAGAGGAAGGGGCTGCAGCAGGTCAAGGAGCACATGAAGAAAACACGCAGCAAGGCAGAGGGGCCGGCGGTGAGTGAGGGAGCTGAGCTGCTGGCAGTGCTGTGGGTGGCAGGGGACGGTGTGCTCCTGTGACAGGGCTCTTTGCTCCTGCGCTGGCAGAGTGGGAGCTGTTGGAGCAGCTCCACTGAGTGAAGCTCTGCCAGCGTGTTTCAGATAAGGTGGCCTTGGTTTAAGCTGGAGCAGCAGCATCTTTTACTCCTCCTGATCTTGGCTGCAGCTGGTTGTCCTCCCACACTGTCTGACCCCCCGTTGTCACAGATCACCTCGTGGGACTGGGTGCACGTCGGCAGCATCAACAACCTGGCGGATGTGCACGCGCTCTACGTCGGGGGAAAGCCGCTGGAGAAGGAGGCACGGGAGATCTTTGTCAAGGGCACCATGGCTGACATCAGGAGTAACTTCCAGGTGCAGGAGGCCATCCCACCATCCTGACAGGCAGCAGGAGCTGGAGAGGGGAGCAGGGTGGTAGTAGCTGCTGGGGTAGTTTCCATTTTGCTGCCCTTTCTTGCAGCATTGGGTGTGCGTGGGGCTGTGACCTGCTCTGCGCTCCTGCAGCCCGATGCCTTGCCCTGTGCTGGCAGAGGGGTGGCTGCTTTGCCTGCTCTCACCTGCTGCTGTCCCCAGGAACTGGTGTCATACTGTGCCCGTGATGTCCAGGCCACCCATGAGGTGTTTCAAGAGCAGCTGCCACTGTTTATGGAGAGGTGAGAGCTGCTGGGTTCTGGCTGGTGCTGGCCAAGGGGCTGTGGGCTTGGTGGGCAGTGGGGAGGGTCATGGTGCCTCAGGGCATGAGATGTAGCTCCTCTTGTCCTTAGGGTGTCCTGAACCTCTTTTCAGGAGGGACTTCAGACCCCTCCCATGTAGGTGACCAGGAATAAACAGCAGCACAGTGGCTAAGGGAGGTGAGCAGGCTTCCTGAGGCAGTCTGGAGCCATACAGTTTTGGGGATGTTGCATAGGGCAGGCAGAAGATACAGGGATCCTTATAGGGTTTAGGGGAAGAGCATTGAGGGTTGTGCGAGGCTGGGAATGTCTAGATGAAGACACATTCATGTCTATTGTAGTCTGGTGCTTCCAGGGCCTGTTCCATCTGGCAGATGTCTAATTCCTTGCTGCTTTGGGGTCCAGGTGCCCCCACCCTGTCACGTTTGCAGGGATGCTGGAGATGGGAGTGTCCTACCTGCCAGTCAATGGGAATTGGAACAGGTACCTGAATGATGCTCAGGGTATTTATGAGGAGCTGCAGAAGGAGATGAAGAAGTCCTTGATGAACCTGGCCAATGATGCCTGCCAGCTGCTGCACGAGCACAGGTACCACGGGCTGGGGCTGCGGGAAGGAGCTCAGGCACCAGCTGGTCCATGGTGGGCTGTGGGTGGACGTGAGGGACAGGAGCAAAGCTGTGGTGTGACAACGGTGTGTCATCAGGTACAAGGATGACCCTTGGCTCTGGGATCTCGAATGGGACACACAGGAGTTTAAGCAAAAGAAGAATCCAGGGAAGAAGAAGAAAAGTCAGGATGGGAACAGCCGAGTCTCCCCAGCAGCAATGGATGCAGAGGAGTCAGCACAGGAATGGCAGGAGGGTGAGCACAGGTGATCCCTGGGGATGAGGGATGCTCCAGTGCTGCTTTCCCAGGGGTGCCCAAAGGGACAAGGGCTGTTGGTGCTGCAGGGTGAATCATTGCTGGCCTGTGTTCCATGCTGCTGCGTGTGGTGGGGGACTGGTTTGATGTCCCTGTCCCCAGAAGGGCGGCACAGAGGGCCCTTTGCAAGCCAGTTCTCCTTGCCCCACCAGATCCTGGTCCCCCCAGTGAGGAAGAGGAGCTGAAAGTCTCTGCAAGCCAGCTCTGTCTGGAGCGCCTGAAGGAGACGGTCGCACTGCAACCCAAGAGACTCCAGCACCTGCCGGGCCACCCGGGGTGAGTTGGGGACCCTGTGTGTCCCCAGGGCTTTCCCTGCGCTTTCTGACCCGTCCCTGCTGCTCCCCAGCTGGTACCGCAAGCTGTGCCCACGGCTGGAGGAGGAGGGCTGGGTGCCTGGCCCCAGCCTCATCAGCCTGCAGATGAGGGTGACCCCGAAGCTGATGCGCCTGGCCTGGGATGGCTTCCCCCTCCATTACTCAGAAAAACATGGCTGGGGATACCTGGTGCCAGGGCGGCAGGACAATTTGCCAGCAGCCCCTGTAGAGACTGACGGTCCCTCCTGCCCACACAGGTGAGAGGGATATAATGGGGTGCTGGGCTGGGAGCTGCCCCACGGGGATATTTGGGAGCTCCCTGGCACCCTGCCCAGGTGCTGCCCCAGAGCCTTGGGCCCGTTGTGGGTGTGTCAGCCCTGCCCTCTCCTCTGCCAGGGTGATTGAGGACCTGTACAGGCAGCACTGCCTGGAGAAGGGCAAGGAGCAGCCCCCGGGGCTGGAGGCAGCTGTAGAGGATGATCTGCTGGTGATGGACAGCAGCACGATATGGCAGAAGGTGAAGTAGAGCATGGAGGGTTCCCTGGTGGGAGGGAGGTGTGGGGCTGTGCTTCCTCCTGTGTGCGTGCAGCAACCAGTGCTGTGTGCAGCTCCAGGGGCTGCAAGTAAGAAATTCCCTTTAGTAAGGGTTACTGGAGGATTGGTGTTTGATCTGGCTCCCCCATGGCCCCTCTCTGCCGCAGATGGAGGAGTTGAGCCGGACTGAGGTGGAGCCAGAGGAGAAAATGAGCAAAGCAGACCAGAGCCTGGTGCTGGTAAGGGGGGTTTCCTGTGGAATGGGGTGGTGGATTGATCTCTCTTTCCTTGATTACCCCCTCCTGCCATGCTTGAAAATGTTCCTGGCATTGCCTTACTTTGCTGGTCACAGGAGGAGATGGAAGAGGTGAGGTGGGCAGAGAGGAAGAGCAAGCCCTCGTTCCACCATGGCAATGGTCCCTACAACGATGTCAACATCCCTGGGTGCTGGTTCTTCAAGCTGCCTCACAAGGCAAGCTGGGGCTCCTGAGGCTCTTCCTGTCCCCACAGTGCTGCTGGGGCCCATGTGGCCGCATCCCGTGCGATTGGGTGGGGGATGTCCATCTCTGTAGCTGGGACAGGAGGATGCACAGAGCTTTGCTGATGTGGAGTGGTGGCTTGCTGAGCCCTGACACCTCTTTTGCTGCTAAAGGATGGGAACGATAACAACGTGGGAAGCCCTTTTGCCAAAGATTTCCTGCCCCAGATGGAGGACGGCACCCTGCGGGCTGCTGTGGGCCGCACGCACGGGACAAGAGCCCTCGAGATCAACAGAATGATCTCATTTTGGAGGAATGCTCACAAGCGGGTCAGGTGAGCAGCTGCTTTCATGGTGACACCTCTGTGGGTGGAGGCTGTTGAGACAGGGGAGTTTGTGTGGATGCACAGGGGCTCAGCATCTCACCTGCCACGTGTCCCCTTAGTTCCCAGATGGTGGTGTGGCTGAAGAAAGGGGAGCTGCCTCGTGTGGTGACCAGGTACAGTACCCAAATCTGGACTGTTGTTCCCTTTACCCTGCGCTGGGAGGGCTTTTGCAGGTTGATGCTCATCCTTGCCTCTGTCCCAGGCATCCTGACTATAACGAGGAGGACAATTACGGGGCCATCCTGCCGCAGGTGGTGACCGCAGGCACTGTCACCCGCCGGGCAGTGGAGCCCACCTGGCTGACAGCCAGCAATGCCCGGGTATGGCCATGCTTGGATCCTTGTAGGAGTGTTTTGGGACTCCCTCTGTGCTTTGGACTGATGGGAGGTGCTTGGGTTGGAATAGGGGTTGGATATGGATGCTGGGATTTGGGGTGGCAGGGCCAGAGCCAGGGTCCTCTTGCTGATGCGCTTTCCTGTGGGAGAAAGGAAGGAGTTGGCAGAGGCTCTGGAGCTTCAGGATGTGGTTAAAGGGGAAGAAAACAGCAACACACCAGTTTCTGTCTTTTCTCAAGCTCCCCTTCTTCTCTGCTGGAGTAACGAAGTGAGTGATGGTCCATATGACTTAAACCCGGTTTTGACATTGAGAGCAAAACTTAGGGGCACAGGGAGTGCTGTGCCAGCACTCTGTGGCTGTGAGAGGAAAGCTGCTCCTGTGCCATGGAGGAGGAGAGGGATGTGCTCACCTGGGCATCGTGTCCTACAGGCCGACCGGGTGGGCAGTGAGTTGAAAGCCATGGTCCAGGTGCCACCTGGCTACTCCCTGGTGGGCGCAGACGTGGATTCCCAGGAGCTGTGGATCGCCGCAGTGCTTGGCGAGGCGCAGTTCGCTGGCATGCACGGTGAGCCGGGGCTGCGCCGCGGGGGCTTTTCTGGGCAGGGGTTGATCCCCAGATCCTCATCCCAATCCCGTTGGGTGTCCAACCTCTGCTCCCCTCCCGCAGGCTGCACGGCCTTCGGCTGGATGACTCTGCAGGGCAAGAAGAGCAACGCCACGGACCTGCACAGCAAGACGGCCGCCACCGTGGGCATCAGCCGGGAGCACGCCAAGGTCTTCAACTACGGGCGCATCTACGGGGCGGGGCAGCCCTTTGCCGAGCGGCTGCTGATGCAGTTCAACCACCGGCTCACGCAGCAGCAGGCGCGGGAGAAGGCCCAGCAGATGTACGCCGTCACCAAGGGCATCCGCAGGTGGGTGCTGCCCGGGGACGGCGCGGGCAGGGCTGCTGGCGGTGTTCCACCCAGAGGAGCTGGGTTACTCGCTCTCCCTTCCAGGTTTCATCTCTCTGAGGAGGGGGAGTGGCTGGTGACGAAGCTGGACCTGGCTGTGGACAGGGCGGAGGATGGATCGGTGTCGGCCCAGGATGTCCAGCGGCTCCAGAGGGAAGCCATGAAAGGGTGAGATGGTCTGACCCTGCACGGCTCTGTGGCATCGGGATGTGAAGGGGAGAGTGCTGCAGCCTGATGGGCAGTAGGCAGAGAAGAGAGATGGGGCTGGATAGTCCTGGTCTGCCCTTCCTGCTCTTCCAGGGCCAAGGAGGTTTGATTTGGGGGCTGTCAGCCTCACCCACTTTCCCAGTGAACAGCAGGGTCTCGTCCTGCGGCCCCAAACCAGGAGGGAGTGTTTGAGGGTCTCAAATGGGGACCTGCAACCCCCTCCCACTTTTTCAGCAAACCTCCCCTGTGCCCCACAGGTCCAGGAGGGAGAAGAAGTGGAACGTGGTGGAGCAAAGAGTGTGGGCTGGAGGCACCGAGTCTGAGATGTTCAACAAGCTGGAAAGCATTGCCTTATCCCCCTCCCCACAGACCCCAGTGCTGGGCTGTCACATCAGCAGGGCCCTGGAGCCTGCCATGGTCAAGGGGGAGGTAAGGATGCAGCTCTGAGATGCTGAGATTTTGGCTTTGCTTATCTATTCTGAAGTGGTTACCTGATGTTCAGCCCCTCTTAGATTGCTGGAGGCCCACTAGGCTCTTGTAGCCATTCAGGAAACCCATTGTACCTTTATCTCCATGCCACCAAGAAAACCCAACCACCCTCAGTTTAACAGATTTCTCCCAGGAGCTGTCCTGAACGGGTACCGTGCCCTTGACTGCAGTGCTCTCTTCCTGTCCATCTTTCCTTTCACCAGTTCGTGACCAGCAGAGTGAACTGGGTGGTGCAGAGCTCGGCTGTTGACTACCTGCACCTCATGTTGGTTGCCATGAAGTGGCTGTTTGAGGAGTTTGACATCAACGGGCGCTTCTGCATCAGCATCCACGACGAGGTGCGGTACCTGGTCCAGCACCAGGATCGCTACCGGGCAGCCCTGGCCCTGCAGATCACCAACCTCCTCACAAGGTGAGACGTGATGGCTCTGGTGTGTCCTGGGGAGGAGCAGCAGTGACTCCAGAGTGGGACAGACAAGCCCCAGGGGCTGTGGTTGGCTTTGCCTATAGCAAGCTGGTGCAGAGCAGTTTTCTTCTGCTCACAGCAAGTTAGCAGCACTGGGGGCTGCAGTTCTTTCATGTGTGACTCAGGTGGCTATAAATTGACCTCAGCTTTGATTTCCAGGGATGATGTGCTGGCAAAAGCTTTTTTTTATCATCAGCTTTTGGCCCTGCAGGGATGAAGCCAGTAACTGGCTCTGCTGGGATTCAATGCATTTCTTCCTACTCCCTTCAGGTCTGCAACTGTCACATGGCAGCAGCCTTTGGGCTTGGTTGAAGAGCTGGGAGCCTGAAACTGTCCCATCCCTCATCCCCTGCTGCCTTCAGGGGACAGCAGAGGGCATGGCTCATCTCTGCTGTGAGCACCAGCGCTGTCACCCCTCCCACAGCCTGGCGTGTTCCTGCTGCTTCCCTGCCCCATGCAGAACTAAGCTCAGCCTAGAAAGCTCCTGATCTCCATTGATCCAGCCAGCTTTGCCAAATCCCCTTCCCAGCACCGTGGGGTATTTGGTTACACAGGAGCTGGCCAAGATGAGCTGTTTCTCCTGTGTGGAGGCAGGAATGACACAAACAGCCTTCCTGCAGCCACAGTGGGGCAGGCACCCTGATGTTCCTGCCTTTGTGCTGGCTCCTGTGAGCACAGGGCTTCCTGCTGGGAAAATCCTGCATCTGCTCTGCCTGCCAGGGAGGATTAGCCAGCAGTGAGGAGCTAGATTCTTCCCTTTTCTCAAGGAGGCTCCATTACTTCCAAGGAAGCACCATTACTGTTCCTCCCATGCCCACTTTAGCAATACTTGACCCTCCTGCTATCCAGGACTTAGAAAGCACCTTGGCCCCCACCTGCTGACTGATGTGGGTGCATAATACCCTGTGAGGGGTGGCTGGCCAGTGTTGGGTAAATGTGGCTGATTGGAACTGGGTGTGACAAGACCAAGGGTGATGTCCAGCACTGTCCCACCTGCTTTCTTGCTCTCCAGGTGCATGTTTGCCTACAAACTGGGCCTCCAGGATCTGCCACAGTCAGTGGCTTTCTTCAGTGCAGTGGATATTGACCAGTGCTTAAGGAAAGAGGTGACCATGAACTGTGTGACACCATCAAATCCCATGGGGATGGAGAAGTATGGCATCCCTCAAGGTGAGCAGTGTTCCCTGTAATCTCCTCTCCACCTGCAAGCTGCCCCCTGTAATCTCTGCATGAGCCTTCCCATCTTACGCAGAGCACTTGGCCTGAGTAGTCATTCCCTGAGGGCTCTGTTCAGCTGAGGCACCTCATGAGCCCCTTGGTTCCTGACACATCATCTGACCTACAGGGCAGCCACCGTGCTGGAGCCTGCCCCTCTTTCCTCAGTCCTCGAGTGTTCATGTTGCTGCTTTCCAAATATTTGTGACAGTGATGAGCCAGGCCTGGCTCTGTTTGCCCACACTTTGTTTGCTTTGTGCCCCTTGGAGGAGCCCTCCTGTGCACTTCTAACACAAACCAAATTTAATTCTCTGAAAGGAAGCACCTCAGCAACCTTGCTTTGTCTATTTTGCCCTGCAGACCCAAACTTTCCCAGCTTTTGTTTCTTTCCCTCCTCCCCTGCTCTCCCTTAGCCAAGCACAGCTCTGTTCAGAGAACTGCTCTGGCGTTGCTGGGTGCTTCCTCAGCAGTCCCAAGGCCTCAAGTCATCCCTATCTGCACTCAGTGTAACCCTCCAATTGCTGCAAGCATTTAACTTGTGGCTGGGAAAGCAGCTCCTCCTCACTGTGCACCAGCTCTTTCCCAGATAAGGGAAGAACCTGCCCTTGGATTCGTTCTCTCAGTCACTGCACACATCAGATGCTCTGCCCTTAAGTAACCTTTATTAGGACTCTTACAGGCAAAGGGTGCTTTCAGAAACAGGATTTGTGCTCTGTAGGCAAAAAGGGCACTTTTCACCTAGAACAAGGCAAATGAAACAAGTGCATCACAGTCAGGGTCAGCAAAACATAACAGCAAAACCAGCCTGGGCAGAGGAAGCTGTGGCCTCTCGCTGCTCAGGAGATGCACACAGCAGCTTCAACTCCAAGGCAGAACACTCATGTTCCTAGCTCCCTGCTGGTGCTGGTTTTTGCGTTCTCACCACCACCCAAAACAGAAGTTTGAATAAATTTAGGGTTTTCTGTGCTAGATGCTCTGAACTAAAGCGAATCCCAACCATCGCTCTCTTGCGTCGCAGTCTGAGTGTACTGCAGGGAACTGACTGTCTCCTTGTCTTCCAGGGGAAGCACTGGATATTTATCAGATAATTGAAATAACCAAAGGTTCGCTGGAGAAGCAATGATGACACCAGAGTGCCAGGACAGTTGTCCAGACCGCGTGCCAAAGCCTCCCTGTCCTTTCAGAAGCAGATCTTTTGGCAGGGACTGACTGATCCCAGCTGCTTCCTTTCCATTTTGCTGTAAGAAGGGATGTTTCTGGGGAAGATTCAAATAGCAGAGGCACTTCTGATGGCAGCAGCCAGCTGTGAAACCTGAGACAGGGGCCAGAGTCACTCTCATGGACACAAAGGAAGAAGGCATAAGTATTTGGCAAGAGAAGCAATAAACCGTCACCTCCATATCTGCAGCCTCCGAGACCAAGGCGAGTCCACCATGGAACGGGCACTGTGAGAGGAGGCAGTGGCAGCAACCCCAGTTTATTTTTTTCTCTGTCTCTTCTTTTTGGGTTCCTGGTTCTCATCTGTCTGCTCTGCTGTGCTGCTCTGGAGAGGGGAGGGAGAGAGCAGCAGTAGAGTGTGATTGTTTTTGTGTGAGTAGTCCAAGGAATGTTTACCTAGAGCAAGAAGCCAGCTGTGCAGAACAGGATTTAGCTCTTTTTTTCTCACTAACAAAATCACCTGAATATGGGATTCCTGTCAGCCACTGAGACTTTCCACATGGGCCACCCCCTCCCCAGTTCATGCTGGAACTTTGACCACGGGCTACCAGTGGCACAGGACAAGGACTCTGTCCTGGGTTTTGGCTTGTTGAAATACTCAGGAAAATATGGACAGAAGCACCAATAAAAACGTGGACAATCAGCAGAGTAAACTCTTTATTTTTCTTAGCCAGCATGTGGCACTGCCTTCACCAGAACTATGTAGTAGAGATGGGTCTGAGGAGAATGATGCCTTGCAGAATTTACGCTGCTAGGTCTTTATCTACAAAAACTTGCATAAAACCACTTTGCATCGTGTTGCAAAGGTCTGATCCTGGCCAACAGTTTCACTTCCCAAGACCAGGGACACAGAGCTGGTGCATGAAAATAAAGGCTGCTTGAGGCAGAGGGCTTGGGGTATAGGGGATGTTCTGAGAGAAGCTGTTCACTCCTTCCTATCAGCTTAGTGAGAGCTAACCCAGGAAAGACAAGCTGTTCTAACCTCACACATTCCTGCACAACTCACAAATACAGCTGGCTTCTAAAGAGGAGGAAACCTATCAGTAAGGGGCAGCTAAATGAATCCTGACCTGGTCGTTGTGTGGCTCGTTCTCAGCATCCTCTGAGTTCTGCTCCTGCAGGGCGCTGTCCAGCACGGAGGCGTTGATGCGGAAATCCCGGGAGGTGCTTAACTTCATGTACTGCATCAGGTTCACCTGCAGCAACCAAGGGGAAACCAGGCAGGGAAAACATTCAGCCATAAGCATCTTAAGTTTAGTTTTCTACCCTGCCTAGTCCTTTGCACAGCACTGGGACAGAGTCCATCACAGTAATAATGCAGGACTGAAGCACAAAGTGGGTGCAAAAGCACCTGCCCCCATGCACTCCAGGGGCCCTTTTACATTCTCCTAAAAGCCAAGTGATTGCCAGCTACTGTCACTCTCATGTAGGACCTCATTGTGGTACATTTCATGACACAGACTGGGGGAGAGTGAGGAAAGGTGGCACGAAGTGTGCATGTTCCTGCTCCACCAGGAACCACAGGTCACAGGCAGGACTGATGTTGGCACGGGCTGGTGGCAACAATTCAGCTGTGTTGGGCCAGGAGCATGGGCAAGGGCTGAAAGGTCCCTACACCTTCCTAATTTGAGCATTAAAAGAGACTTTAACAGCCCTCCACCATGCCATTCATCCCACTGTTGCACCAGGTTCAGGTTGCAGAGGATCTCTCTGCTTTACATTACCTTTGACTTCTTGGACAGATGGATAAGGAACTTCTCATATTGCTCAATTGCAAAAATCAGGTTTGGGATTGGCTTGGTCTCCCGAAGCACCTTGGCCTGAAATGTGAGAGGAGTGAGATGGGTCAAATTTGGAAGGGCACAATGGCACTGTAGCATGACATGAAGACCACAACATTCCCAGTTTAGAGAAGAGTCTTCGGTAGCCTTGCTCTGTACCAGTTCCGCCCCACCCAGCAAGCCTTGTCAGCTTTGTCACAAGCTTTAAATTGACTCCCAAGATGGTTCTGCAGTGAAGCTCTCCCGTGCATTGTTTTGTGCTCTGCCTGCAGTCCACAGCCCTGACATCCCTGTCAGCAGCTCCTCTGCTCCAGCTCTCCCAAGGCATCACAAGCACGAGCCATCCAAGCAAGGAGCACCCTGACGTTTCACCACATTGTTGTCCTGCTTATTCACCACCACTGGTGTTTGTTCCCCATGGTGACAGAGTGGTGAAGGACATGCAGCATTTCAGCCTATTTCCATACACTCAGGGAAAAGCTAGGGAGATCTTATTTGTGGCATTTTTAAACCCTTAACATCACAGGAATGTCTGGGACAGCTGATGAGACGGAGGAAATGCTGTCTGGGAGCTCAAACAAAGGACATCAAGGACCAGGAGCCTGCCAGCCTGTTCACTTGCTCTCAAACAAATAATCCAGTCATTTTCAACTGCTTTACTTTAGTGGAATCCATTCATTCCTTCAACTTTAAATGTACTGATGAAATTAAGAAACACCTAAAGAGGATGCAATATCAGTTCCAATAAATTAGCCCATATCTCTAATTTCATAGCTTACCCCAAATGGTAAAAATACCAGACAAGGCAGACTATCCAGACTGACCTTTGTTTCATGTCCATAAGATTTTAATTTTAAGCTGCATTTAGTGAAGATGGCTTTTTTGTTGTGGTTTGGTTTGTTTGTTTGTTTGTTTTTTATTTTGTATTTTGTTTGGTTGTGCTTTTTTAGCTTTTTTTCTGAAATTACAGTATATTAAATTTGATTTTTACTTAAAAGGCCCAAATGACAAATTGTCTGGTGATCTGTAAGAAGCCACCAGGTACCACAAGCCTCGATCCTCCAACTACAGCCCATGTTCTCATGGAGTGAGTCAGTCTTACCATTACTGTGGAGACTGCAGCAGCTTCATCCTCTTTCTTCTTCTTTTTCTTCTCTTCTACAAAGCCTAAGCTCTCACTGTGGATGTTCTGAAGGAGAATGCCAAAAGATGTGTCATTAGAGGGTAAGCAGAGAAGAAAGGCCAGCCAAGAAAGGCCAGAGAAGTCCTTGTTCCAGCTAACAGCATTACCAGCTAGATAACAGAAAGGTAGCAATATAAAGGTAGAATTAGGTGTGATCTCAAAAAATCAAAAATCCAAGAAAGAAACTAATTTCGTAATTTATACATTGAGAAATGTGCATGTATGAGAAGTCCCCGGCAGTGATAGCTCTGCACACCATGACACCTTCCCCAGTATGTTGTACAATTCCTGTGGTGCTCACACAAGTACCCAGTTCCTCTCCAGGCAGATAAATCCTAGCTCCAGCACTGCAGTCTTTGGCACCCACATTACTTCACACTGTGATGACTGCAGTGTTGTTGACCTTTATTTGCCATTGTGGTTAACAGCAGTATTAATCTCATCCAAAAAACCCCACATGAACAGAGGGGAAAAAAACCCAGCTAAAACCCAGCTCCTTCCCTGCTCAAGCAGAAATCAGCATGCTCAGTCCCAACGGTGCTGAAATGTCTTATGCTATATTTGACAAAGTAAAGCTTGAACTCTATGAAACTCAGGTCATGTCAAGAAGATTAATAATCCCCAAGGGTGCCTGTGTACTGAAGCTGATACACCACTCAGCATCAGATGGACTGGCTGTGATTGTGCCAGTTAGTTTAGGCCTTACCTGTACGTAAGTAATGAATGAGTAACACTGTGGGGTCAGATGGGAACCTGAGAGCTTCACCTGTAAAGGAGCAGACAGAGAGGCTGGTGTTACTCCTAACTCAAGGCAATGAGCCATTTCCCCAGAAATGTGCTCACACTCACCAGCTTTTCCAGTCTTCCTGGGATGGTAGTTGAGCTGCTGCGGCAAGCCTGGATATACTGCAAGGAAAAAAGGAGTTTCTTCTAGGTGTGCTGTTCCCATCCTGTATCCAGGCAGAGCTCAAAGCAGCTCATACAATGGCACAGTGGGGAGGGCAGGATTTGCAGATACCCTCCCCAGTGGCTTGTTATATCCCAAATGCCATGTCTGCATTCCAGAGCTGTGGGAGGAGAGCTCTGGGGCAGTCACCACCTCATCTCAAAGGAGCTTCACAGGCCTGTGGAGTTTCATGGCCCAGCTCCCCCAGGTCCTGCTTCAGGGAATGGAAATGAGTGGCAAGGGCAGGGCTGGTGAGCACTGTGAGTGCCCTTCATTGTGCACACAGTTGTGTAGAGGAACCCACAGCACACACTGGAAACAGCAACTCCAAGCCATGCAAAGCCAAATTCATCTGGAGAGAAGCTTTCCTTTTATCTCCACTGGTACAACTATCACTGCTCAGAAAGGTCACGAAATTGAGGGCCAACAGAACAAGGGCTCAACTCCTTCAAGAGATCAACAGCCCAGTCCTCAGCATAGCTGCTGCCAGGGGTCACTGTGAGCTTGGTGCAGCAGATGGAGAGAAGGTTTTTAGCTCTGAGGCAGCCCACTGTCAGCAGAGCACACTCACGTGTTTGATGAGGGAGGTGAGAATTGCGTATGTCTTGCTGAGGCTTCTCAGCAGGGTGTCCACACAGCTCCCTGCTGGGAGTGCAGTCTGCACCAGCTCATGATAGACTGTCAGAAGAGTTCCCAGCTGCAGAATTACACCTTTCTCCAGAGCCTGATTTTGGTTTGATGCCTGAGAGGAGTCTTCTAGAAGAAAGAGGTGAATATCTGGTGAATATATATCTAATTAATCCAGTTGTGCAGGTGGGAGGCACAAAAGACCATCTTTGTGTCTGATGCATAAAGCCCCAGTGGGGCAAGGGAGTAATCAATGGAGAGATTTTATGACAACATCCTTATCTTACTTTGTTCATGTACAACCAGCTCAAGGGAGAGTTTAACCTGACCTCAGATGATGCTATCTCAAAATCCTCAAATATCTTTTTGCTCTCTGTCTTTACCTGTTTTTGACAGAGGTGTAATGGTAAGAACTGGACCACTTTCATTACCTGATGTGTCTGACCCCAGACTGGTGAGTTTCTTGATAAGCCAATCCACCTCTTCAAGGACCTTATCCACCTGACCCAGAACCAGCAGCTGAGACAGAAACCAATAACAAAACAGGGTTTTGGAGGAGTTTGGCACAACAGGAACCTGCAAGCTGCTCCAAGCACAGTAGCCCTGGACACTGCAGGTGTCACACACATGCTGTTCTGACTCACACAGACAGTGGGGGCTGCAGTCTTGGCATTCACTATGGCGAAATGGCACCGACCCTCCACTTCTATGTCCTGGGCAGAGGACAGAAAACAAATTCTGGTAAGACTTTAACTGCTGTCACATAGTTTGCACCAGAGATGCACTCAATTCTGACAGCACTATGTGAGGAAGAGCTCAGCTGCTCCTGCATCACACCTGATCTATATCTCCCAGGCAGGCGTGGATGTCTTGTGCAAGTTCCCGCAGGAGACCAACAGGGCTCTTGTAGAGAACGTGGACACTGAAGAGCAGAGACAGCAAACCCTTGCAGCAAGAAATATCCTCTGTGGGGAAGAGAAAGTGACACAGTGCCAGGTGCAGAGCTTGCATAGCTACTTAGGAACATCAGACATCCACTGAGGGAAAGTCTCAGATTCAGTATGGATTCAACAGTAGGTGAAAATCCTATCAAAACACCCCAGCTACAAAAGCAGGGTTTAAAACATCAGGCATCCCTTGTAATAGTGCAAGGGGAACTATGGCCCACTGGAGCTGTTTGATTATAGAAAAATGGTGACCAAAAGCACTGAGGAAGTGCAATACAAACCCTGGCAAATACTGTCTTTGCAGAGTATAAATCCCGATTTGAGCCTAAATAACAAGGGAGAAAAGTCAAGTATGTGAGCGGCTTCCTTTCCTTCATAAATGCTAATAGCTTTAGAGCTGGAGCTCCCTCTCTAATACTTGTACCACAATGTTGTGGCAATCTGCCACAGAATGGGACCCAAATGTATCTTGACAAAGAGGAAAAACCAGGACAGAGCATATTAGGGTCTAATGTCAGACCTGACATATCACATCTAAACATGCTCCTCAGAGCTTACTTACCAAGAGCATTTTCTTTGCAAACTTTGACTGTCCAAGTCAGGAACTGAAGAAACTGTTTAAGAGGAGAAAAGATACCATGACTTTGAAACAGAATTCAAAACACAAAACTACTACTAGTAATAAAAATCCAAGACAATGAATCATAGAGAAAGATGAGTAGGGAATCAGCTGTGCTCTGTGAAGTTCCACGTAGGACACTTAGCCTACTAACAAGTCAAAAACTGAGATCCAGGACAGGGTAATGGCTATACATTCCCTTGGACAGAGTAACAGCTCCATTTAATTTAAGGTAAATGATGACTCCAGACTTCTGGCACCGTTAGTGCAGTTCCTAGCTTGTAAAACTGGGGCACTTTAGAAAATGACTCCTTGCATGGAAGGAATTAGGCACTCAGCCAGTTTGGACTGGACACGAGTCTGCTGGCCTTTTTTGCCTCTACTCCCATGTGGAGGCCACACCACAATGAGACTGTGTTAGGAGTCCCTGCTCAGGCAAACAAATCATTCAGGTGCTCAAAGGCAGGATCAGAACGTGCACGAGTGGGATGGCAAGACAACTTTCTCTGAAGTGTCCTTGCAGGTGTGTGACAGGAGAGCCCTTCACAGTGTAACAGAACTGTCCCTTTGACCTGGTGTGGTCTGTGGGAGGAGGCAGGGCACACATGCCAGAGCCCACAGATGCCAACCCCATCTGATAATCTGCTTCCCACACCCAGCTACCATGTGAAGGCTGAGGAGTACCTGCTGTGAGGCTGGGTCCAGGAGTTTGGACAATGTGGAGAGAACAGTGATGAGTGACTGTGTTTCCTTGGCATTGAAGTCATCTTCAGCACTGCTGAGCTGGTTCACCAGGGACCTCTGGTTAGGGGAAGGAAAACACCCCCTGAGTGTGAATATGTGTTGCATAAGCAAATAATCAGAAGCTGCAAGCAGATAAAGGGATCAGCAGCAAGGAGAATGACAGAGTACAAAAACAGGACTCTTCTCAAGAACAAGTGCTGATTTTTGATAGGAGTGCTTACATACAGTCTGCATATGGTCAGTGTGACTTTTAGAATACTCAGGTAAGTTTATGCTGCACTGAAGAACCTCGAGTTCTGTAAAAACACATGCACATCCACCCACCCTGATCTTCAGCTTTCCTTAGGGACCAGAAACTTTTCTGAACTGCTAGTGAATCAGTGCCACAGTTGCTATCACATACTCAACCCTGTGGTCAAGCAACAGAGAGCTACCAGTGTTTCCTGCCAGAATCCCAAATGCTTTGGAACACTTGCAGCACACAGTGGTACTCACCTGAAACTGTCGGATCTGGAAGGCAGCTTTCTCTGTGACATTAATATCCGTTTCTTCTGCGTCACCATCAGTAATATCTGGCAGAGACAGAAAGGTGCAGAAAAAAAGCTAAATGCCAAGAGCAGAATACAGGATTTATTTCCAAAAGTGGGAAAGACTGCTCACAGCTAGAGGAGGAATACAGACTGCAGAACCACGGTGAGCTGAAAAACATGTTAAAGGCAAACTTCAAATAGATGAATGCTGTATCAGACCCCAGCTATCCTCTGCTGACAGACTGAGAGCTCTATTATAAAGGCAGGTAAAATAGATCTCTAGAACTTGTCTCTGGTGTGGAAACCTATGCTACTAAGCCCACCTTGTTACTGAGAGACAAGAACCAGAGCCATCTGTCCCTAGTTAGGGATAAAGGGTGCTGGGTCCCTACCTGCCCACACATGGACTGGAACCTGGAGGGTAGGAACCAGAGCAGAATGTTACCATGTGCCTACCCAGGGCTTGCAGAAACTGGGGGATCTTGGCAGAGTACAGCTGCTGCACCGTGTTGAAGATCCGCAGCAAACCTTCCAAGCACAGAAGTGAAATGCTTTTGCCTTTCTTCTTCCCTGATTCTTCAACAACGGTGGGAATTGAAGTGTACCTCCAAAGCAGAACCCTGTGGGATGGGAGATGAGATTTACTCCAGTAAAGCTGGCTGCACAGGGCAAGAACTAGATCTACTCTTAGGATCATATTTTTAATATAACTAAACTGGAAGGTCTTTTACCTATAGAAGAAGGCTGGGGGAAGAGATTTTTTTTAAGCAGATTTTATTTCAATGTTAGCAAAACAGCTACTGCATTCTTCCTGCACAGCTAAATAATTTAATTCTTTCCAGGTGCCGAGGGACCTTCCAATCCCATTTCAAGTCCATCTTTTTACACTCATTTCTTCCACCTTGCTTTCCCTCTTTCTCAGACTACCCTGACCACTGGTGTCAAATCTACCAGTGACAAAAAGAGCTTTACTCGTGGCAGTTTGGTTCTGTGAAATGTCAGAATTCACTACAGGGCTCTCTATAAATAAAATCAGAAAGGAAAAGGCAGGCAAAGCAAAGTAAAAAGCTGTGAGGAAAGCAAAATTGTTTGGCCCAAAGAAGACTTTTCTATTTGTAGGCAAACATCTTTTTCCTGCTTCCCTAACCCCACTTCTTCCCTTTTTTGTTCCCTCTCCTTTCTTCTCATTAGTTGTGTTGCCTGCCCAGATGATCTTATTCTGTTTCAATGTCCAATCACGCAAAACATGTAGCTCACATGTAGTCCTAATGACTGCAACAAAAATAGCCTCTATTATTGGGGGTGAGACACAAAACCGGCATTATGCATGGCAGGGGTAATTTGCATTTTGTGCTCTCTGCTGACTGGGCTCTGAAAGGACCCCATGCAGATATGACCTAGATTCCAAAAGACATTTACATGGTTCACATTCTTGGATTTCCAAAGGATTAGATGCATGAATGTCTTCAAGCATCTTGCAGGAGTCCTAAACAAATGATTTCTAAAGCTGTGTCCCTCATACATCTGTTTTGTTCCGTAGTTCGAAGTGAATTTTAACTTTGCTGCATTCCAGAGGCCTCAATAATCCAGCCTGTAATCATCTTACCTTCTCTATGACAATGAGTTATGAACAAGAAGCCAGAAAGAGGCTGAAAATGTTTGATGGCATTTGGTTCTTCCAGGCCAAGTTATTAAAGCTGTATCACTCACTATGGCACAGAAACTGTAGTGCCTCCACTTGATTTCTCAGGAGCACAGAAAGGCAGTGACCTCGACCCAGCAACAACAGTTTCAAACAGTTATGGACTGCATTCTTCTTTCAAAACCCTACCTGAGAATCAAAAACCCCCCAAATGCATTGCTGATGTCTCCACATGCCACACTGACTCACTGTGTGATTTTGCAGAGGTTCTGGAACATCTTCTCTGGATTTTGTCCGTCTGGTCCGTCCGTCTGTCCTGTCTCCTCCAGCTGCTGCACCTTCTGCAGAGCGACGCTGACAGCGTAGCGCAGGAACTCCGTGCTGGAGCGCAGCACGGCCAGGCTCTCCTCGTGGCTTTGGGCATTGTCCCTGCAGGACCAGAACTGTCAGAGAACTGGGGATGCACAGAGGAAGCTCAGGGATGGCCTATGAGATCCAAAACTTAATATGAAATTGCAAATAAAATCTCTGGCTGAACTGAGGGTGGAAAAGGCCCTTTGTTTTGGTAGCCTGTAGTGAACACTCAGAGGATAAGAGCTGCACCAGCCTTTCCAAGCACACTAACACATGGTTTGAATTGCTGTCTGGCTCTGCTCCACAGAGGACTGGACACCTTCTCACCTGAACAAAGCTGTGAGCAGAGTAGATACAAAACCCATGGACAGGAAGCTCCGTGCAGTTTTGTTGCTCAAAGCAGATTTGTTCTTTCCAGCTTTCTCCCTCAGGATTTCAGAGAGTTTGTTGTAGCATGTAAACAGGCCTAGGACATCCTCAAACTTGTTCTTACTGCAGTAAAATTGTAGAAAGCATTATTGGAAAAAAATTCATTCTTGGAGTTTCCCATTTGAAGCTTCAGCTGCCAAATTACACCATGACACTTCCTAAATGATGAAACCTATTACATCCCCCTGCCACCCTAACAGTGTATACCTCACCCAATCCTCCTCAACCTGCTCTTCTACAAAATGTCACATGACATTCCAAAGGAAAACACTCCCCAAGGCTCTGTGAGTAGCTGTACCACGAGGCACTCATGCTCAGATCACTGATTCTGTGTTGGCACTACCATCCTGTGCCTGCAATGAGGCTGTACTCCAAAGAGCTGGGCAAATGATAGCACAGCTAGTGCTAGAGGGTAAGATTTAATGTTTTACCTGAAATTCCCGATGTTGAAATTGTACTCAATCAGAACCTCACAAATTCCCATCACCTGAATGGCATAGATGTTGTTTTTCACACCGACACCAGAAGACAGTGAAAAATCTGCTGATTTATCCTGAGAGGTAAAGGAAACAAGTGAAAAATCTTTTCAAAACCTGACAAGAACTCGGCATCTTCTCCCACTGAGTCAAACTGAAAATCTGATTTACCAGTTCAAAGTCTTCCAACTCGCTCTTGATCATTCGTCGTGTGACAGATTCTAACATCTCTTCAAAGTTTTGCTCAAACCCCACACCCTCCTCCTCCTCCTCCTCGTCATCTTCAGCTCCTTGGCACAGACGCACAGTGCTCTTGTACCAGGCAAGACAGTGTTGGATGCAGCAGAGCAGGTGGGCCTGGAGGAAGGAGGAAGCAGCCACACAGTCACACTCAGCCTCTGAGCTGGAGGTCACTGGCAGCAGTAGACATGGGCCAGACTGTTATGGTGGGATGTAAAGGGCTGTGGCTGCCTCTGTAACTGCCTTAAGTCTTGAGGATATGCCTCATTCCCAAATTGAGGGGATCAGTAATCTCACATAAAGCTACTCAGTTCCAGCTTCAGACAGTGCTCTGTGCCTGAGCTTTTCTAGATGGGATGTAAAGACTTAACTCCCACTGCTCCCTCCACCCAGCCACCTCAGGTACTGAAAGAGGATGGAAAGGGAATTTCCAAAGGGACTCTCACTCCAGCTAAGTGTCTGCGCCCTTCCCGGGTGTGCTACTGCACACAAGCTTCCTTAGGGGAAAACAAAATGATTAATTTGAATTTGTTCCCTTGGAAATCCAACAAATCATTGAGGTCTCATCTCCAACAATTTCAAAGGAGCAAAACCAAAGGACAAATTCTTCCCCTGGCTACACGCACACACTGCACAACTATTTTATGTGGAATTAAGTAAAAGGAGGGAAAAAAATCCCTGTAGGGTGAACTCAATGGAGGATAACAGAAGAACACTATTCCTAGAGAATTTTTCACACAGGTCCCCACAACCACTATGCTTGGGGAGCTCTAATAAATAGCCTGAGGCAGGGGTGAGATGCCCAGCTCTGTTGCTATTAAAAGAATTGCTCCAGGCTAGAAGAGGCTGAAGAAGCACAAGGTATTCAGCTCATGTAGGATAACTAAAATGCTAGTAACAGATGAGCTTGCAGCTGTGGCCAACCAATATAGCTCTTACCAGTGGTTCTTGTAGAAAGATTTGATCTCCCTGAGCCATAATACATCCCTCCAGTTTGAGTGGAGGCAGGAGGTCTTGCTGGGGCAGGTAATATTGCTTTATCTGTCAGAGAAAACAAGAAATAAAAATAACCAGTTACTTGGTAACTGAGCCTCTTAGGATGTTTGAAAACAGAGTATAATAGTCTTTGTACCCCATTCTAGAGAGCAAAACCTGGCACTGTGATAAGGGGACTGCACAAGTACATGAGCCACGTCATCTGCTCTACTGGTGATTAAAATCCCTTCTTGAGTTGCTCCTGTACCTCAGCCAGGACACATCAGTGCCCTAAAACAGGATTAGCTGACCACTTGCTGTTGTGTTGCCTCAACAAGTAACATCACTTGCAACCCACCTGCAGTGTTACCCCTCCTTTAAACAGTGAGGATCAATAGCTGCTGCTGCTATAGAAAGTTATAGATACATAATGATGCTATAAAATTTTACACCTTTACACCAAGTTACTATTAAGTGCCCTCTGTTACCCAAAAGCTGTCTTGGCTCTGTTCATGTTCCTTTCTCAGACCCTATACTGTCATGGGAAAGCTGGAATTAGTCAGCATGAACTCTTTGGATGATTAAAGGGAAGAAAATTACTTGTCTCAAAGAAAGCACAGCCTGTCCAATGGATTGAGGAAATGTGATTGTCTTGTTGCCATGAGCAACACTGCTGGGGGATGAGTTAATCCTACCAGATCCTACATGGACTTGGGTATTCTCCCGATGGGAAGACAGCAACAATAATTACTGTGTCAGCACATATCCTTGGGGAACTATGGGAGGGTAACTGCTGTGCAGTGCTAAGGAACAGGGAGAGCACAAAGAACTTCTCTGAGCTCACACTTTCCACAGCACCTAAGAACTGAAGTGCTGGAAAGAGCTCCAAGAGATCCTTCCTCTTCCACCCTATGGCAGGAAATGAACCCATCTCCAGACGTTTACCTAGTCTGCTCTCTCAGCGTAGCAGGGCTTTGAACGCCTCTTTAGGGAAGTGTCACAGCACCCAAACATGTTTCCAGTGTGAGGGAAAACAATTTCCCCAATATTTAACCCGAATTGTTTGCCATACTGGTTGAAGTGCAGAATTCTGCAGCCTCACCATGGAGCAGGACTTTACCTGAGACAACAGTGTTTCCATTATAGAGCTGGCCAGCTGGGAGTTCCTGCGAAGGACATCATAAAAACCCTGGAGACAGGAAGGAAGGACAAGCTGGCTGACACAGCAGAGAAAATGAACCACAGGCATAATAAGTTGGCGTCATAAGATTGCAACGACACTTTGGCACCGCAAGGAACCATGAGGAAGTAACAATGTGCTCAGTGTAAAACTCCATACCTGGCAAAGCCAAGGCACCACAGAAAGAAGGTATGAATCAGAAAAAGTATGAATTTCCTCACAGGGACCCTCTCACAAGCTGTATCTCCCTAGCAGCAGTGGCATCAAGCCCAGAGTGACTTTCAGTGCTATTTAACACAAGCACAAGATCCAACTTCAAACTGTGAAACCCTGCTTCAAAGGCAAAACAAGCCAGTGGGGAAACTGTAGGAGGCAACAAATCCTGCAGACTGAGAAAACTCAGTGGATGGATAAAGCAAGCACAAGTTTTCTAGCAACAGTGACGAATACACCCAGAACTTGCAGCTCATCAAAGGTCAATCCAACCCAAGACAAGAAGGAAACAAAACCTCTCTGACTGGTACAGGGCTTTTTTCTCAAGGTGGTATCCCATGGTTATAGCACAACCTAAGATATGCACCTAAAAATGTCCCTTTATAACAGGCCTATCACAACAGACCTAAGGACAGTCAAGTTTTTATAGAACTTGAAAAGGAAGAGGAGAAAAGACAGATCCCTGATGCAGTCTCTAAGGAAGTTTCTCCATACTCTCCAGACAGGGTTTTCTTTGGAGTCCATAATTAACTCTCAACAGCTCCACATCTATCCAGTGCCTGTTATACCACTCCTCCTCACAGGGCATCAAATATCCTTCGCATTCCCTAGGCCCTACTACAGCAAGACAGACTTTGACATATTTTTGCTCTTAAACAATGCATGAGCTGAAGAAGATACATCAATATGTCTTTGGGTTTATAACAGTCAAAAAAAAAAAAAAAAAAAACAGCAACAGAAGGGGTGAAAACATGTTACATGTGTCCCATGGAGAACAAAACTGAGCTGAAAGGCTGTTTTACACAATAACATGATTGTTATTTACCCGAGGTTAGAAAAGAATCAGACCACAGAAGGGCTTGTGGCTGTTTAAGAGACAGAAGAAACCATGTTTACCTCATATAACATGAGTCGAACGTCTGCTTGCTGGCTCAAACATCGCCTCAGGCTGCCCAGGATTTCTAGGCAGAAGGCCTCATTAGCTGCAGAATTATAGCAGGCATGAACATCTGCCTGGACCTGAGAAGGAACATTAGTCACGTTATACTGGTTACAATATCACAACACAGGAGCAATGTGGTAAGGGTCTGGCCCCTGAACAGTCACTGAGATAGCCCTTGTGCTCCTCATCATCGTCATGGAGCAGTGGGAATGCTCCCCAGAGCACTGGTGCTGTAACAGAGAATGACTCTGAGAAGCAACATCTCTAGGCCAGCTTCTCTTTACACATTGCACTTCCTAAAGCTTTCCTTAGAGGAAGGAAACCCTTGCTGGATTTCCAGGACTAATCCTTACTAAAGCTCTGTTTCCATTCTGGGGGAACACTTCCCTTTTGAGTTGTTTCAAAGAGTGAGTAGTAGACACCAGACTGTCTCACATGGCCACACAGGGACTGCAGAACAGCACTCACCTGAGTGGCACCAATGGCCTGGCTGCACTGGGAAGAGGACAAGCTGCCCAGAACCTTAAAATTTCTTAACAGGAGCAAAAAGCCAGCAACTGCAGCTTTACGAGCATCGAGCTGCCTGGGAATTGGGACAGGAAAGAGGGTTACGTAAGGAAACGTGGAAGCAAGAAGCTCAGAAGCACATAAAATATCAACTCAGCAATGAAAAAAAGGCCACAAATACAGAGTGACTGGGCCCTGTACAACTGTATTTCCCAAAAGGGCAGTACTGTCCCAAACAGAATAGAGCTGGGCAGTTTGCTGGAAACTCCCCTGCTCTACACTCTCACAATATTCAATCTCCTTTCTGTCCTTACAATGCTTGCACTCAGGGAGAGCCCAGGCCAAGACCCAAGTATTAAATATCCCTTGAAAGCTGGGAGAGTGTCACAGACCTCAGAGTTGGAAAATTTCTAATAAAAACCTGGTGTTTTGCTTTACTCACAGAAATGCCAATTCTTTCCCAAGACCAAGTCCCTTGCTTTGAAAAATAATCCCAAATTTTGAATTCTATATTCATAACGAGGCAGCCAGTGGCCAACAAAATCCAGTCTACAATCACAGCAGGATGGTTTGCTCAAAGCATGACCAAGCCAACACCTTGTAAGGGATCAGAAGGAATGTGGCAGCTCAGCATTTTGATCAGTGGCTCCTTCCAGACCCTCCCTGAATGTATTCAGCTGTGCTAGACACATGTTGCAATTGGTTTTAACTTTGCCTATGTATTTGGAGTTCCCAACAGCTTTCTGAACTTGCAAAGCCCATCCATTCAGATGGGGGGTTGGGATTTGCGTCTCAATTCAGTGGAGCTGTGACTGTACCACAATTCCAGGCTAAAGGGACAGGAGATGTCACTATCTAGTTATGGGAAGAACATTCTAAGAAGATACTTAGCCCAAAATAAAAATATTTCTGCTCCAAAACCATAAATGAGTTGTAGAATTTTTTTCAAAGAATCCTCTCCCCAGCTTACCTGGAAAAGATAGCTTTTTGGAGAACAAGTATCAGGGAGTCCCTCACTGACATGCTGACTTTGAGCAGAGGCTGGAAAGGAAAATAACCTTTGGAGAGAAAAGCACTAAGGCATGCCAAGCCCTTGGGGCATATGAGCTCATCTTCCTCAGGCCCATCTGGCCCTGCATTTCCAGTACTGTCATCAGTACAGTAGGAAGACCAAAACATTTTAAAATAGACAAGAAAACCCAGAGAGCTGTGGCAGTGAGACACCTTAGCAGGTTAGTGAGGACACAGTGCAATGGCTTAGGAAAATAACTGTTACCCCCAGGTTGGACAAAGCAGGTAAAAGTTAAAACACCAGGGCAATATCTCAGCCCAGGCAAAGAGGAACACTGACATGGAGCTTGGAAGGAGAAAAATCAACGTGACAGCTACAGCTGTTCAGCTAAACACTGTAGATTTAGTTTTCTACAGGGTGCAGCATCTGGGAATCTTCCAGATGAAAGGTCAGCACAGAGCAGTTTTGGTCCTGTGCCAGACCACACCATATGCTTTCTGCTAGAGGGCACATGCAAATCCATGCTTGAAGAACAGTTCCATGCTACACCAAACAACCCACAGCAGAGAATGAAGGCTTATTTCATGAGGAAGGTTATCAGATCATGCATATAATTGTGGCCCAGAGCTGTCACTGGAACTAAAGTAGCAAGGAGATCCGCGGAGAAATGCAAAGCTTTACCTGTACTGCCCGGAGAAGCCCTTGCACTGTGTCAATGGGCAGAAAGGACAAATTGTCAAAGGTCTCAGTGACTTTGGAGGATGAAGTCTGAAGCACGAGAGGAGCAGACACAACAATATTGGACAGCAAGTCTGAAAAACAAAAGGACAAAAAGAACAGCTGATGCCAAGGGGCCAGAAAAGCCTGAGCAGAAGATGTCTGCAGAGCTAACAATTACAGACTAATCAAAGACCTTCCATGACACAGAGAGGTCATGATAAAATAAGCATCGACAAACTGAGTCTACTGCAGACACCAAGCACTAAAATGCTCCCAGCCCAGCTGAAGGGCCTCACCCCACCAGAGGGCACTGAGATGCAAGGGAAGAGGCTGCAGCACTGACATCCCAGCAGCCTCAGTGGCTCCCAAGGCCAAGGACGAGGAGAAGGCAAGGCTGGGAACGTGGAACAGGCAACTGACTGATGATTCTGACTTTCTGTGCGTCAGCTGTTCCATGGCAACTGCCTGCAAACATATTTTTCACCTGTGATGAATGCAAGGCAATCTGATACAGCTGATACCTCAGTCAGAGGACAGGGAACAACTGATTTTCTTGGCTTCAGGCCACTTCAGTAGGTACTTCTGAAACCAAATCACATCCTGGGCTGCATCAAAAGCAGCTTGGCCAGCAACTTGAAGCAGGGAATTCTCCCCCTCTACTCCACTTTGGTGAGAGCCCCCTTGGAGTACTGTGCCCAGCTCTGGGGTCCTCAGCACAAGCAGGACAGAGACCTGCAGGAGCAGGTCCAGAGGGGCACTAAAATGCTCAGAGGGCTGGAGTACCTCTGCTATTGAGATGGACTGAGAGAGTTTGGGTTGGTCAGCCTGGAGAAGCCAACTTTGGGGAGACCTTGTTGTGGCCTTTTGGTACACAAATGGGGTTTATAAGATGGGGACAGACCTTTTATCAGTTGCTGTTGTGATAAGAATAGGTCGAATAGTTTTAAACTAAAAGAAGGTAGATTTAAAGTGGATATAAGGAAGAAATTTTTTACAGCGAGGGTGCTGAAACACGGGAAACATTCAAGGTCAGGTTGGATGAGGCTCTGAGCAACCTGGTCTAGTGGAAGATCTCAATGCTCATTACAAGGCAGTGGACTAGATGACCTTCAAAGGTCCCATCCAACCCAAACCCAATTCTGTGATTCTATAATGTGTTTTGAGGAGCTGTGTTGTGACTGTCCACAGAGCAGAGCACATTTCTCTCTCTTTTCTGTTACCTATGAAGTGGCTGACAGGAGACGCTGCTTTTGTGAGGACTCTGTTCAGGACCTGCTCAAGAATATCACTTCTGATGGGCTCATGAACCTGAATGAGGAAGAACAATAAATAAAAATCCAAACCTTTAAGATATTCCTGTACTTCACAGCACAGGCATTGTACAGTACAAAGCAAATCCAGATCTGACAGGTAAGCAAGGATGGTTACCAGAAGTCCCCTTTCAGCTAAGTCCACACTACTTGATTCAGATTTCATCCCAGGACAATCAGAACCAGCATATCAAGGCACACACAGTACACTCAGAACATAATGGTTCCAATCATCTATGGGATGAAAATTTACCAGATTGGTGAAGATTAATGGGTTTCAATCCCACCTTGTCTGAATTTTTCTACGTTCTCTACCTCTGCAGTTTCTTGGAAACTGTAATAGGGATTACACAAGTATCATGACAGCTGGAACAGATTAGAATTAGATCTTCATGAGGATGGCTGGAAAGGGTCAAATAGGAGACAAAATCTAGCATTGTTTGCAAAACACTCACAATGGATATAGCAGGCAAGGTTTTGACACTGTTTACCAGCACAGAATAAGAACAGAGTTGTTCTCCCCCCACCAAAAAAATACTTCTCCAAAACCTACAATACCTTAAACGTTTCCAGCAGGATACTTGCTCCCAGTCTGCAAGCCTGCTGGGCTGGCATTTTTGAAAGGCCATAACTGTTATCAGCAGCTTTTCCTCCAAAGGGCTTTTTTGGTTCATAGGATTCCATTAGGCTGAAGCCAAGATCCACCAGGCCCTGAGTAACATGGTCCCAACCAAATGCACTGAGGAAAGCATTAAATAGATGAGGAAAGAAACAACTTAGTCATAGGGAAGTTTGGATTACAGCAGAGTGAAATCTTCTGCAGTCATTCCAGGGTCCAAAGCAGCAGTGAGAGACACTTGATGACAGCAGGGAAGACGACAGCCCTCATAACCCTGTGACTGTCCTTAGGCTGAGGGACAGGTGCTCAACACATCTCTGCAGTCCTGGTTCTCCATCAGAATTTGTTTCCAGCCCAAAGGTTTCCTCACCATGGGGAATGATGTGCCTTCAGGTCTGACCTGAATGTAACAGCAGGCTACAGTTGCAATGCATGAGTACTCTACTGATGTCAAGATCTTCAAGTCAGAGAAAAACAGAAGAGGAATGCCTCCCATCAAACTAAAGGACAACTGGTGACAGACCAGAGCTATTCCACAGGATGTTTAAAGGACTAACCAGTGAACCAGCTTAAACAGTGAACCTACTCCTCATCCCTTGATCAGAACACAAACTACAGCCAGCAGCATGACTCACTGCAGATTAGGCCCTGATCAGTTTAGTCCTTTGTACCACCAGACCCTGAGATTTGAGATAGAAGGAGCAGATTTATACAGCCACATGTTGTTGCTTTTTTTTTTTTTTTAATTCGCTAATATAAAACTGGGATAAAACCTTTGGATTTTGACACTGATCCCTGCCAGCACGTGGTCAGAAGTATTTAGTATCCTAGAGTGTTTTAACAAAGCTGAAACTCTCCCCACTTCTAAAGCCCATTGAATGTTCTGCAGCACGTGGCAGCAACTCACCTATTTTTCACCACTTCCAGAATGACAGCAGTTATATCATATTGTTGAGGAAACAAATCCTGCAGAAACTTGGAGGCCTGAAGGAACTGCAGGTCCTTGCAGCTTCTTGTGATTGATGTTTTCAAGAAATCAAATATCTGGAACATAAAATCATTACGTGTGAGGAAATGATCTTTGAAATGGGACCTGTATAGTTTTGGGTATGTTCCAGTAAGAGCACCAGCCAGACACAAGTTCCACTACAGCCTGCCAAAAATCTTAACTCACTTCTTTGTCAGGACAAATACACTAGTCTCATTAAGTGCCTCAAGGAGGGTGACTTGCTGCCAGATGCTCTTCATGTGGCCACCACAGAGCCAAAACATTAGAAAAATAGACTGTTTTTCTTCTCATCCTACAATACCAACCCACAGGAATCACTACTCTGGAAAATTGTGATATTGCTCTGGGGTCTTTTAGAGTGTTCAGTAAAGTACAGCATACCAATGATCTAATTGCCTACCCATGAGCATTCTGAAACCATTTTAAGCCTAATTCTGATGGGACTCTGACCTAACCATGCTTCCTTTCCTTTACAGGGAGTGCAGAATGCATCCCCATGGAAGCTCTCTGCAAGCTTATCAAGCACATACCTGCTCTTGCAGTCTGTGTTTTACAGCAACTGACAGCAGAAGAGCCACACTGAAGGGACACAGGGCTCTACCAGGGTTCTTCTGTTGCTCAGTCTAGGAAACAGCAAGGAGCAGTGAGAAAACTTGTTGTCTTTACTGAAACACCCTGGAAATTCAAGAAGCCATCAGGCATATGTCTCTTCAAACATATCTCAACACTCACTAAAGAGAACATGACTGCAGTCATAAAAATTATTAAATCCCTTGTCCAGATAATAAACTCAATTTTTAAACCCTGCTTCAGTATCTTCAAGAACTTCTGCTCCATCTTTGCCATACCTTCAGATGTCTAATTAGCTCCTCACCCAGGTCCTGGTCCAGGTTGATGACAGAAACAATGTGGAGAATAACGGTGCCTTCCACGTGGCGGAGCTGGTCCAGGGGCACTGTGGCCACCTCAAGGTCCACTGACCTGTAAGTTTTACCAGAAAATAACAAGCCATCCAAAGCTAGAAATCATTCCTTATGGATCAAGAAGGATGTTCTTGTACAAGGTTTAACTGTTCAAATTCAAGAAGCCCTGGGCAGGAGCAGTGTGACTACAAGTACCCAGGTAGTAAAGAAAGGGAGTGACAGGGCAAGAACTTACTGAGGAACTCTCTGTTCTTCCTTCTGTCTCTTATCCAGCTGATTGAAAAAACTGATGATTCCTTCCAAAACAGTCTTCTTACTGCCCTGCAAGGCAGGACATTACATTAAGCCATTGTAGGGCCTGCAGTATCCCAGAGAACAAAACTCAATTCCCACACCTATCACAAATCTCAGGGTATCTTTCATTTCCCTCCATAAATTGCTCACGCAGGTGAGCACTCCTCTATGGCTCATTTCCAGATCTCCAGTTTTCATATTTCTTTTGACTGCACTTATTTCTTTTGACTGCATTATCGAATAGCTGGAAGAAACTCAAGCTCTCAGGTGTTCTGACTGTCTTTTTTTTTTTTTTTTGAAGTTGTTATTAATTAGAAAGGATCCTTTATGTTTTAATCAATTGGGAAGGCTTTCAAATTTCTAATCTTAAGTCTAACAATACATTTTGGCCAGTGGACCCAAATGACCCTCTCTAACACACATATAATTTGTCTTTGGATCATTTTGGCACTGACTTGGTCACAGATGAAGCAAGGAAAAGAGCCAGATCACCCTGTCAAAGGGCAGAGATGTCCCTGGCAGTCTCTGCTCTGGAGAGAGCACAGGAGATGACACATTCCCAGTGTCAGACTACAGCCCAGTAGACAATCATAGTGCATGAGCTATTATTGTAGCATGCAGATCACAGAGTGAGCAAAACCACACTGAGAAAAACCAATCATCTCTGCTGTCTGCTAGGTCTGTGCTCATCCCTTATTTCCCACAGGTTTGCTTCTTTTCCCACAAGGAAGACCAAGATCCCACCTTTCTCTGAGCAGTCAGCTTCCTCAGGCTAGAGGGAGTTAGAGGAAACAAAACCTACTGGTGTTCTGTTGTGTCCCTACAGCATGGTTTGGGAACAATCAGAATCCCTGCCAAAATCCAGACTACACATCACTCTGGACTTTTTTTTTCTGTTGGACTAAACCTGGGGGAAATTCAGCTCCTGTGAGCTTTTACCTTTGCAGAAAGCAGCAGCAGCTGATAGACCAGAGGGGGAATTTCCTGCAGGTCTAATTTGGAGAACATCCTAAGGACCTTTTCCACCACAAACTGCAGCTCCTCTCCTGATAGTGGAATATCCCTGTTGAATCAAAGATTTTTTTTTAAATAAATATTTTGTTTATTTGCCAAGGTTCACTCACACATGGAACAAAAACCATGACGCCACGCCCTGATATGTTTTGCATCCAAATTTGGTGTGGATGCTCACTGACCAACCATCCATGGTGCTCTGCCTGGTATAATCGGCCCTCCTATTTGTACTTGCCCCAAACTGCTTATGAAATAGGACACAGACAGAACCATGGCACAAGTTGATGTTGAAGAGAAAAAGAATTACCTGAACATGTTGGCAAGATGTATCACACACCGAGGATCCCACCTGGTAAAACAAAGATATGTTGGAAGATTAAGAGCAAGCTGGACTATCGTTTAGCTCTCCCCTCCTACACAAATATTCAATGTCACCATTTCCCTGTTACATTCATACTAAAATTAGAAGCCAGATTTCCACCAGAAATCATCAGCACCAATCTAACGACCTACATTTCCATAGTTCTCAACTGCCCCAGCCCCTTTAATAACAAATGCCAGAAAAGGAATAAAACCAAGCACTTCCTGAGACCAGTTCATGCAACAGTCTCACAAGATCTGGGAACAGGGTGCTCCCTTGCTTTCCCAGCTAGAGAAGACACTGTCAGAGAGGGCACAGATTCAAGGATGACAGGACACACAGCCCATGGTGATGCCTTTTTCCAAGCACAATGTGAAACACAATGCTTTGCCACGTAACCAAGACCTGCCAGACACACGTACTTGCTGGAGCAGAGGGTATTTATCAGCTGTTTCTTAAACTCTTCCCCATTCAGTTCACCTGAAAAAGCAAAAGTCTTAGGAGTTGATTCCAGAGGAAGGGAGTACAAGCTGCAGAGAAGGAGCTGATAGGAGGTTACCTTTCCCATAAGCCAGGTTCTCCTTTGAACTGGCCAGGGCCGTGAGAACAGTGGAAAAGAGCTCCAAGGATTTCCCATTGGTCAGGCTGCCCCCTTTAATGACATCCACAAACAGGCTGGCAAGCTCTGCTAACGCATGGCCTGGCAGCTGACGGGCCTGGGAGAACATACAACAGGAGAGAGCCTGAGGCAGTACACAGAATTCCATGTACACACCCAAACTGTCACCAAATCCCAGCAGAAGACAGAATTTCTTACAGGGAAATGCTCCCTTTAAAGGAAAATTCAGCCCTGACATCTCGTTTTGTACTGTTCTTTACAGAACAGAGTGATAAATCAAGATTATGTGATTATAGGTTTAGAGTTTTGAGCCTAAGATTAAATATCTAAAGATAATCAAATTCACACACAGAGCCAACTCCAACACCAGCTAATTTAGTCTAGGGAAGATCCAAGGAAAGGATACAACTAATTTTCCTCAGTGGCTTAGTGAAGTATCTCAATTTACATATTAAATTATACTCAGCAGAGCCCAGGAAAGCCAGCCCAATGGAGCTTTACCTCCAGCATCAGCAGTCCTATGATTTCAGACACCTTGCCCAAATGCAGGTCCCCTGACTCCACTAGCGGGACGCAGTGCTTGTAAACCTGGAGTCTCCTGAGAACACCGCTTCTCTGGGAACAGGGGGAGCCTTACAGCAAGAAAATAGAGGGACAAAAGAATGGGGAGAAAAGTTATGCAAGTAATATGTTGCTAAACTGCAGGAAATCAGCGGGGATAAACTGTCACCTGCCTGCAACTTCCTATTTTACCTATCTGACAAAATAAATAAAAAACCCCAGAGAACAGGAAACGAGATACTTGGATGAAGTAGTCGGCCAGGCTGTTAGCACATCCTGTGGTTCACTCAGCCTGCAGCCGGAGACCAGGAAGTGTCAAAACTTTGAGAAGAACCAGCTTGGCAATTAGCTCTCCTCATCTGCCCAGCTCAGTGCTACTGCAAGGTACCTAAGGGCTCTCAAACCGCGCTTACCACGGGCTCTTCACAACTCTAGTCCAGTTTGCTATCTCCCCGGGTGTCGTGCTTCCCTGTGACAGCCCTGACGAGCGGCTTTCTTACCAAAAGTGACGCCTCCCTGTGCTGCTGAGCACGGGCTGCAGCCACCGGCCCCCACCAGGGCTGGGCCCGCAGCCCCCCGAGGGCAGCGCACTCATCGCCCACCTTTGAAGATCCCTCTCAGCAGAGCCGCCGTCTCCCTCCCCTTCAGGGCCTGCCTGGTCACCATGTCGCCCAGCTGCAAGAGAAGGGGACGCCGTGAGCCGCCGCCCGCCCGCGGCGCATCCCCGCTCCCCGCCCGGCCCGCGGGCAGCGCGCACCTCGCCCTCCGCCAGGCTCTGCAGGGCCTCCTGCAGCCGCTCGGGGCCCTCCTCGGCCGCCAGCGACAGGATGCGCTGGGCCATGGGGCCGGGGGCCGCCCGGGACCGCCGGGCCGCGGCTCCGTCCCCCGAAATTCCCGCCCGGAAGTGCCCGCGCGTCACCCGGGGAACAGCTCCCGCCCGCGGCGCGCGCTTCCCGCCCCGCCGCCCGCGGCGCCGCGGGTTCGAGTCCCGCGGGGGCCGGCAGCGTGCGGGGCGGTGTCACCGAGTCACAGCGCGGGTCGGGCTGGAAGGGACCGCGGTGGGTCACTCCCTGCTCGGGCAGGGTCGTCCTAGAGCACATGGCACAGCATTGCAGCCCGCTGGTTCTGGAATATCTCCAGTGAGGGAAACCCCGCGGCCTCTCTGGGCAGCCTGTTCCGGTGCGTGGTCGCCGCACAGCGCCAACGTTACTGGCGTGGGGTGCAGGCACGCGGGGTGGGCAGCCGGGGACACCGGGACACCCGGCACAAAGTGCCCATTCAGGGCCACCCCGCATCGGCAGCGAGTGCCACCCACGTGGGGTTCAGATCCACTCGAGTAAACCCCTTAATTCCGGGGGACACGAGGGCTGGCCTTTAGCGTACCAGGAGGTGTAGCCCGCCTCTAAGCAGCGGGATTTGGCCAAAGGATCCGGTGCCAGCACAGCGTGGGAGCTTTCCCAAGCCCCGTGCTCCCGTGGAGCAGGAGTTGATGCTGCTGAGCGAGGGGAGCGGGTTTGACGTGGGGCTGTGGGCAGGGGGATAACCAGACCTGGGAGAGAGGTGCCCTTCGGGCTCTGTCACAGTACATCAGGGTGGGTCCCCCTTGAGACCCGTTTACCCGGGACGAAACACTCTCTTCGTGATGCCAGGGGTTGTACATGTGTCTGCAAAACTATTTCATCTGTGACGATCATGCTGGCCAGGATGCCCTGGGATCACAGGTTCTCTCTGGCACCCCAAGAGAGCGTTATTGGGTCTATTTGGGAAACCCCATGCTGATGATGTCCCCCTGTTATGCACTATTTTACGCTGAGCTGCGCACAAAGGTCCCACGAGCTGTAGGAGGGAGCTGAGCCTTGCACCAGGGCTGGTGTGCGAAGGGGATGGGAGGGTTGGGGGTCTCCTCTGAAGAGCAGTGCACAGTGCCTCAGGCCACAGTGATATTGCTCAGGGTTTTGGCACAGGTCTGAATTTTCCCTCAGCAGCACCCCAGCCTTTCATCTGGAGTCTCGTGCCTTCCTCCTCCTCCTCCCTCACACTGGGGTCTCAGCTCCGCTTGCAGGACAGCCCTGTGTGGAAACCAAATCCGTAAATCCCAGAGGCATTACAAAACATGCCTTGTGTAAGCCCCTTCAGCCCTGCTCTGGTGCTTAGCCTGGCCCTGCCAGCTCCCCAAAGTCCCCATCATGGTAAGAGCCCAGCCAAGCTCCTCTCCAGGGCTTGAGCACAGCTCCATCCTCTCCACACCTTCACGCAGCTCCCACAACCCTTGGCCCAAAGAATTAAGGCTGCAAGGGCTCTCCTGCCCTATGTAGCTTCAGCATGCTGGGCTGAAGAAAACCCATTTTGCCATCCTGCTGCACCCACATGTGGACTGACCTTTGTTTCTCCCATATCCTGGGGCTGCACTCCCTTATGGGTCTGTGGCGTCTCCCTGGGGGTGGAATGAGTTGCAGTTCCCAGAGCTCTGAGCAGTCAGTCATCACTTGAGGGCATTGTAGAATTTTTTTTTTTTTTTTTTTTAAAGCTGAAAGGGGCCTTGTATGGATGCTGGTTTGGGAGGCCGCATAGGGGCGGAATTGGAGAACCCCAGGAGCATCCTCTGCCTTAGACCCATCCCCGCAGACAGACCCTGCCCACATGGCCAAATTCACAGCAGGATCTTGCCAGGGTTTTTGGGGCAGAAGCTGGGGAAGAGACCTGTCCTGCTCACCCCGGGGAGCAGGCTGGGATGGCAGGCTGCCCACCACCTGCCTCTGCCCCTGCCCCGTGCTAATGAGCGAGTTACACAACAAGGAGCTTTTATACTTTGTTAATCGGGTCCGGCAGCCAGCCCGCCTCTCCACGCACGCTCGGGCTGGCAGTGGAGCCCCAGCTCCCTCCTTCCCTCTCCTCAGCTGCCTTTTGTAATGTTTTAATGGGGTTTCTTTCCTGGGCTGGGCTGACTTAATTACAAAGCTGCAGTGAGTTGATGCCTTGTGACGGTCTAATCCCAACCCGGTGACTCTACAAAGCTTTCGCCCGGCTTCCTCGCTGCTCCACTCCGGCCTCGCCATCCTCGCTTCCACCTCAGCTCTGTGCACTGACCTGCTGAGGACAGTTCAGCTTTTCCTCTTCCTGGTGAGTATCCAGGATATTTTTCAGCTGAAAGAACTGCATTGAAGACCATCATCCAGCCCTCACTCAACCTGGCGCCTCCAGAGCTTGAATTGGTTTTGATGCCCGGAACAAGGGGACGCCTATCCCTTTCCCAGGAGGTGGAGGGAAAGAGGATGCCCCTGACAAATGGATGAGCTGGAGCCAAGCATCCCTCACGCAGCCTGGGCTTGGAGCTGGTGCTACAGACAGGCAGGGGTAGATGCTGGAGGCAGGATGAAGGCAGCCCTCCTCCTCATGGATGGGAACAAGGTGTTTCCAGACTGTGTTGGAAAGATGCTGAGAGGTTTACAGTCCAGCCTTGCAGTTGGTGGAGCAGTGAGACTTGAGAGTTTGGGAAATACTTTGGGGATGAGTATTTATTTTGGTAATATCATTTATATATTTATATATTATTTATTTATATATTATTTATTTATATATTATTTATTTATATATTATTTATTTTGGTAGCAGAAATAAAAGGATGAGCTGGCTGCCTGGCCAAAGTTGGATGCTCGCCTCTGTCAATGTGAAGGTGGTCTGAGACCACCTGGGTGAGCGCAGGCTGAGAGCCCCCAGCCCAAAGAGGAAAGGCAGAGTGAGAAAAACATGTGAAGGTACCAGATGATCAATACACAGATTTTTAAGCTGCTTTTGCAAACATCCCTGGTGTTTCTCCAGGCTGCTCAGCCTCCTTGGGTAGGCAGAGATGCAGGCAGTAGGTGATGGAGCTGAGGAGGGTTGGGGGTGTCCTCTGGACACCCACTTCTGCTGCCATCTGTGCAAGATGTCAGGGAATGGTGCATAAGGGGGGGCTTGGAGACCATTTGGATCCATGCTGATTCCTCCTTCCCTCTGCCAGTGTCCTGCTGCCAACAGAAGACAGAGGACAACATGTCTGCAGTTGTGAGTACTGTCCCCACGCTGCCCCATCCTCTGGGCTCTGAGCATGCCCTCCCTGCAGTGCTGGGATGGGGTGCACAGGGTGCACCTTAGTCCAAGCAGCACACAGTCCATGCCAACCCCAGTGCACCCTCTTGGGTGCATGTGTGGAGCCTCTCCCCTTCCCCGTAGCTCCCAAGGAGACTTGGGAGAGCTGGGGGGCTGTCTGGGGAGCCCCCACATCCTCTCCTCCCCCCAGACGGGCACGTTCCGGATCGTGTCGGAGGAGGAGCAGGCGCTGCGCTCCAAGCTGGAGCGCCTCACCACCAAGGACCACGGCCCCGTCTTTGGGAGGTGTGAGAAGATCCCCCCACACACCCTGCAGAAGGTGAGGCGGCTGTGGGCAATGGGGGCAGCTGCAGCCTGAGCCTCCTGCTCCTCAGGGGCCAGAGGAGACTCTCGACTGCCTCTTGCACTGGGGGGGACGCACTTACCAAAATTTTGCCAAGCTGGGGATTGAGCGACCCTGCCTCCGTAAGCTGGGATGCTGCAAGGAGCTTTAGTGTCCTCCCCCAGATTTTGGGTGCCTCCAGGACCCCCGGGGTGTTATAGAATGTGTGCGTGGCATCACTGGGTCCCCTCTCTGCTCCCCCCAGGCAAAGGATGAGCTGAACGAGACGGAAGAGAAGAGGGAGGTGGCGGTGAAGGCGCTGCGGGAGCTGGTGCAGGAGCGGGCGGGCGGCGAGGACGTTTGCCAGAAGGTGGCCGAGAAGGTGCAGGAGAGGGACGACTCCTTCTTGCTCCGCTTCATCCGTGCTCGCAAGTTCGATGTCCACAGAGCCTATGACCTGCTGAAAGGTGGGGAGGGGTCCTGGGCTGTGATGCTGGATGAGGACGAGGGTACACATCCCCCAGCAGCTCCCAGTCCTGTGCTGGTGCCTCCTAGCCCAGAATGGACTGTGCTGGCAGAGCAGGACCCTAACATGGGAATGGAATGAAGGGAGGGGATTGAAAATAGAAAATAGAAATAGAAAAAGTCAGGGTTTGAAGAGAGGCAATGAATAGAAAAAGTCAGGGTTGAGGAGCTTGGAAGGAGTCAGGATGGGGAAGGAAATAAATGAGGGTGACACCAGGCATCCTGCAGCACCAGGACAGTCCCATTCCTTACAAGTTTACTCAAACAAAATGGAAAAACCCCTCAAATTTGGTGATGGTTTTGTTTGTGCAGCAAACCCAGCTGGCTTGGGCTGCATCTTTTGAGACCCCCATGCCCTGTACATGCCCTACACTCCCTTCTCTGTACCCCTGTAAGGAGCCAGTTCTGCACCCTCACAATGCTTCTGTGCACGGTGCCTGGGAGGCTTTGCACCCCTGGGGCACCTCTAGGTCTGGGGGCAGGTTGGGGTGCTTGTGGCACCCTCTCCTCACACTGGGAGTGACCCATAGGGATGGAGGCGGAGCAGAAGAGCAGCCCAGAGGGTGGCTGCTGACTGGAACCTGCCTGGCTCCAGCTCTGCTCTTCTTTGTGTCAGTTTAGGGGATAATGAGTTGTAATTATCAGTGCTGGCTCTCAGACAGCTGTTTTGTTTGCCTGCATTTTCCCAGGATGAAATTCCTTATTTTGTGCCTGCAGGGTGCCAAGAGAGGGTAGATGGGGGTTTTCACCCAAACAGGGAGGAAGGGGAGAAGGGAAATAAGGGGGGAAATTACTTTATCTGCTTGTTAAGGTGTTGGAGAGAAAGCAGGTGTGGGAGGCTCCTGGCAAGGGAAGGGGTAACACCAAGCATGCTGGGGCTGGTCTGCTGCTGAGTTTCTCTTTCCCCCTTTGCTGGAGGGGACCTGACCCATGTGGGCCACAGATAGAACTTTCCACAGCTCTCGGGCTCAGCACTGACATCTCACCATCATCAGCCCATCCTGTTCTGGCAGCTCCCCCAGCTTCCCAAGGCTGGGAAAGCAGCCAGTTTTCCCAATTGTTGTCCCTCTCCAGGCTACGTGAACTTCCGCCAGCAGTACCCCGAGCTGTTTGACAACCTGAGCCCCGAGGCCGTGCGCAGCACCATCGAGGCTGGCTACCCCGGCATCCTGGCCAGCAGGGACAAGTACGGACGGGTGGTGATGCTCTTCAACATCGAGAACTGGGATTATGAGGAGATCACCTTCGATGAGGTGAGCCCAACTCAGAGGTTGCTCCCACAGCAGTGGTCCTGCTTTTGGGCTTGTCCCACTCGGCACATCTGAGCACAGCCTCCTTGCACACACGCGTGCATCCATCCAGCCATACAGGTGGAAGTAAATCTGTAGCCCTTTGAATTTATCCTTTGAGGGAGCCTGGGAGAGCATGGTCTAGCCCAAAGGATGCAGTGCAAGATGCATGCCAAATTCAGGGTTTGCATGCCCCAGCCCATGTAACATGGACTGCAGAAAGGCACCACACTGTTAAATCAAGGGCAGAGGAGGAAACTGAGGCCCATGGAAAGGGCTTCTTGGCAAAGAGGTTCTAAGCATGTAACTCACAGCTTCTCATGGTTTCCTTTTCTGCTCAGCTGTGAATCTGGTCTCAACGTATCGCTGTTCCAGATCTGATTCTCATGACTTGAAAAGAGAATGTGGTTACCCCCTCTCTGCTCTGAAATCTGGGGGCTGGCTGCGACAAGCAGGCTGGAGTCCAACAGACTCTGGATAACACTCCATGGGACTCTTCCTGGGTACCCCCTAGGGTCTATGGGAGGTGAGACCTCATACAAGACCCTGCTGTCTCTCCTCTCCATTAGATCCTTCGTGCCTATTGTATTATCTTGGAGAAGCTGCTGGAGAATGAAGAGACCCAGATCAATGGGTTCTGCATCATTGAG
Organism: Anomalospiza imberbis; assembly: GCF_031753505.1. NCBI lineage: Eukaryota > Metazoa > Chordata > Aves > Passeriformes > Viduidae > Anomalospiza > Anomalospiza imberbis. Next base: position 7,835,325 of record NC_089693.1, on the reverse strand, counting down.
AACTTCAAGGGCTTCACCATGCAGCAGGCATCAGGGATCAAACCCTCCGAGCTCAAGAAGATGGTGGACATGCTGCAGGTGAGGTGGCAAAGTCTGCACCCAGCAGTGGCAGAGGGGACTCTGGGGAAGCAAAGAGCTCAGAGAAGGGAGGTGGCAGGGCTAGCAGGGTTTGGGATTGCCACCATGCTGGAACAATGAGAAAGCATTGCGGAGAGGCTGTTCCCCATCACCCTCTCCCTGCCTTGCCAGTTAATTGGCTTAACCCTGCAAAATATTCCGCACCCCATCTCCCTGCCTTCTCAAATGGCTGACCAGAAGCAGTACTACCACTCCTTGCAGCATCCTAGGGCATGGCCTGGAGGGCTTTCCTCATGAGCCTCTCAGCTCAGCCTGGCCCAGGCTAGATGGAGACTCACAGGCACTCCAGGATTTCTGCCCTTGGACCACATGCCAAAGACACTCGGCTCTTCCCAGGGAAGGTCCTTCTCATGGAGTGGGAGCAGTGAGCTGTCTGGGAGGTTCTTCATCTCCCTGGTACTCCTGAGGCCAGGATGGTTGATCCTCTGGGTCAGAACAGAAAAGGGCCATCAAATAGAGAAGGGGCCATGGAGCAAGGAGAGCCATAGCAGTGCTGGTGTATCCATTGCTGCCTGCTCAGATCTGGGCAGGATCTGAGCAAAGGTAAGATCACCATCTGTAACCACCTGTGTCTGGGGTTGGGATCCTAGGACTCCTTCCCAGCGCGATTCAAGGCCGTCCACTTCATCCACCAGCCTTGGTACTTCACCACCACCTACAACGTGGTCAAACCATTCCTGAAGAGCAAACTGCTGGAGAGGGTGAGTGTGGGAAAGGGACCTGCAGGCAAAGGCATGTCCTTGGGTGAAACGGAGCGGCTGGGGAGAGCCGCCCTGATCCTCTGCCGAGGGTCACTCCCATCTCCCTCCAGGTCTTTGTGCACGGCGAGGAGCTGGAATCCTTCTACCAGGAGATCGACGCTGACATCTTGCCAGCAGACTTTGGTGGCAACCTGCCCAAGTACGATGGCAAAGCAACTGCAGAGAAGCTCTTTGGGCCTCGCATCGAATCTGAGGACACAGCTCTCTAAAGCAGGAGCCTGCTGCCCTCCCCTGTACCACAGCACCTGAGGTGGCCCTCTAACCCCAGCCACCTCCCTCCTGTAGCATTGGTTGAGTGCTCATGCTGAAGCACCCTGGGCCCGTTGCTCCACGCCTGTTCCTCCTGTCCCCACTCCAGGCAGAGGGCTGTCCCTCCCAGGCACAGCATCCTTCCCTCCAGAGCTGGTGGAGAAAGGAGGCCACCAGCCCTCTCCCACAGCATTTCCTGGAGTTGTGAGGAGAGGACAGGAGAGTGTCTGCTCTGGGAAGGAAGGGCTACAGTGAGGGAGAAATAAAGTGTTTAACAGCAGAGCTCTGCAGTCCCTCATGGTGAGGAACAGGGACACAGCTTTTTGGGTGTTGGCTGCATTGCTGGTTTTAAGGAGATCAGGAGTACCAGTGTTTGGCAGGAGACTCCTGTCCCCTCAGCATTGACTACACTTTGGCACTGGGACCAAGGAACTGCCCATCTCCGTCCTCCCTGCATTCCAGATCAAGTCCCTTTCTTGCCTGAGAAAGGGCCCCCAGTTCTTTGTCATCTGCTCTAACCAAGGAAGAGAAAACAGATGCAAACAAAAACCCAACCAGCGTCCCAGGTGGAGCTGTCTCTGCCTAATTCCTGCTTGGGCAGGGAGGAGAACAGAAGCTGCAGTAGCCGTTGAGACTAGGAGATGGATTTCAATCACAAAACAATTGAAAGAAAAGCAGAATGTACCTTCCTAAATCCTTCAAAAGCCTCAGTACGGTTGGTTCTCCTGGCACTGCACTGTGAAAGGGAGCTCATTCAGGGAAGCCCCACCAAAAGTCACCATGGAGGGCAAAGGATGGTACCTGTGCAGCAAACAAGCTGCACCTGACACTAATTACACCTTGCTCAGGTGGGGAAGAGGGAGGAATAAGTAGCTGTCCCAGGCAAGGGAGTCTGTTTTGGTTCATGAACCAGGCATCTCCTCCAAAGGGCACCCATTCTCAGACCATCTCCTCCCTTGGCCAGCAGCAGGGTTCAGAGAGGAACAAGTTCCTGGTCTCTGCCCACGTTACTTCTCCCTGAGCCTGGTCCCACAGTGGGTCCTGTCCCTCCTCCCAGTTCCACACAGGTCCTTTTCATCAGCCAGATTAGCCCCCCACCCCCACAAAGCTGGCTGAGGTGGAGGGTGCTGACAAGAGACACATTCATCAGGGCACTGGCTCAGGCTCAAACTAAACAGGACAGCAGCTCTGAAGCTGCAGGGAGGACAGGGTCTGTCTGGGGTTAGATGTTTGCTTCAGCCTCAGCTGCTTGCTGAGTCCATGTATGGAGAGTCCCAAAGCCTGAGGCTGTGCCAACCTTGTGCAAGAGTCCAGAGACTGAGCAAAAGGCACTTCTCCACCTCCTTTGGCTCCTTTCTGTACCTGGAGCCATCCCAAGGAAACCACGTGTGACAACCCTGCAAGCATCAGGCCAGTGCAAACACAACAGCACAGCTTGCCTGGGAGGCAGAGCAATTGCAGCTTGTGGAAACAGAACAAGGGGAAAAAACCTCATCCACACAGACAGGAGTATCACATTGCTGCCTCAGGGGTTTAGACTGGGATAGTCACAGCTCTTGGGAGTTGCCCGTGGCTGCTCACCACTCCTGTGACAAATTGTCAGCCAGGAGTTTGCTTTGATGGGGAGACAGAGAACAGCACAGCAGAGCTGGGAGCTGAGTGACTGACCAAGGCAGGAAGGAGTTCTGAAGTGGATCTAACAGCTAACTCACAACAGCCAATAAATTACAGATGAAGCCCATTGTGTCCCATCAAGCACCCAGTCCAGCTGCCCCAGCAGGTCACCAGTCCCAGTTACCCTCCACAACTCCCTCCCTTGGGCTGTAGGTAATAAACCACACAGTGGAGAGTTGTTAGGGTCAGCTCAGTAGTGCTTTTGCCAGGGCTTTTGTATACTCTAGGCTCGAAGATGTCACTGTCCTGGCCAGAGATGCTGGTTTGTGTTTCTTCTGCCAGCAGCTCAAAGATTAAGAAATGCACTTGCTCTCACATAGGGAAAAATAACAGATGCTCTATTCCACTGGCAAAAATAACTCTTTTTCAGTAGTTTCACAGCAGATATGCTTTTTTAAGTTGATGCTACACCCATTCTCCACCAGAGTGGCATCAAAGATCTCTTCTTGGCCAGAAGACAAAAAGGAACAAGGAAAGGCTTGAGCACAAGTGCTTGTATCACCTGCCCCCCAGCCAGCTCCCCAAGCTGGGCCTCAGGGAAGACTGAGAGCCTCTGCCAACATATGGAACTTCACACACAGGCACTAGCTGTAGCACTGACTTCAATAAGTCCTTTATTTTTAAATAAAGAAACCCCACTGAATCAAAGATAACAAAATTACATTTTGTTTTGCAATGACTTCCATTTTACACCACACAAGAACAAATTAAAGAAAAAAATCAAAGACAGTTTCATATATATTTATATATAATTTTAAAGGTAAACATCAGCAGATATAGAAAAATTGCATTGCTAGTTGCAAATCATCTCCCCTGCAGCTCTCAGCTCCAGAGAATCTGACTCAGAACATGGCAGCAGGGAGGGTGTCTCAATATACAGGCTTCTTTAGGGCAGCATTTAGAGATAGTTACAGAATATAATTTTGCCAAATTGAAAATATTTTCATCGTCAACTGCTCACCAAGAACACTGGAAATCACCCTGCCTGTTCTAACACAGCTGCATGAGAAAAACAAGGGCACAGGTCTCCTCTTCCCAAGCTCTTTACACACCTTTTTGGCTAGGAACTTTCAGAGAAAGAGGCTATGCTTTCTCCAGAAGAATGGCTAGAGATCTGTCACTGGGAATTACAGTCAAGCTATCATGTAACAATGACACAATATGCCCCTTTGGAAAGTTGTTGACTTGGGCAAAGCAGTAGGATTTGGTTATAACAAATACAAATGGGTTTTATTTGGCCTTTTTTTTTTTTTTAAGACTTTCCAGTTGGCAGGGACCATGAGATGGGTCAATATCCCAGCAGAACTATAGTGGAGATCCAAGAAGAAAATTCCGTATCTCCTCTCTGGTTGTGCAAGAACTTTGATTCCAATAGAAGCTTGTCAGTCAGACCAAATCAAAGGGGCTTTGTGCCACCTTGTACAGATGTTCAGCATAACTCCAGAGACCTTTCCAGCACAGCATGGAAAGCTGGCAACTGCTCTGACTCATTGATGGCACTTGTGCCTAAGCTCCCCTGACAGCTGAGGAAATCCAGGCCAGTGTCACTCCCACTGCCAGTGAGAAGAGGCTACAGTAACAGGACACCCTCCCTTGGGCTGGTGCTGCTCTGAGGCATTCTAAGCTTGGAGAAAAATCATAAAGTCAAGAAGGGCTGTTTGCTTTTCACCTAGAAGCCATGGAAGAGACACTGCTTTGAGTCACTGTGGCTCCAGCACCTTCCCAAATGGACCAACCCACATAAGGGATACGGACACATGGAGTATGACTCAAGCCAGAAACAAGATGTTCTTACAACAAGTGGCTTACACAGGCAGCACAAGGCTCAGGCCTTCTCTGGTCTCACAAAAAAAAAAAAAAAAAAAAAAAAAAAAAAAAAAAAAAAAAAAAAAAAAAAAAAAAAAACCAAAAACAAAAAAAAAAACTGAAGGATTTCATTGAGCTCCAGACAAGCGTAGTATTTCCAGAAAACATGGAAGCAATCCAGGTGACTAAACTGGCAATTAAGTCCTGAAGATGGTACTCTCTGACTCTCTGCTCTTTCCTTTGAGATGTAGCCACTTGAGCAATTTACCTCCAGCTGTGCTGCTGGAACATTAATAGACAAAAACTTGGGGATTGCAAGATAACAAGTCACGTATTAACCAAAGCAAACCCTGCTTCTATGATTCAATTCCTACTGCTAAAGGAGAAGAGAGCTGAAAGTGATCCACTGCTTATATACATTGTTATTCTCAACCTTGAAACTGACTGTAGCCAGTTGTAGGCTGCCCATAAAGGTCCTTGAAGTCAGCACTCGGTTGTGCTGTGTGCATCACCGGTGTTTCTCAGTAATAGTGTCTGAAAATTCATTTACCAAAAAGCAAAGCCCCAAAAGTTCTGACAGAGCTGATACTGAAGTCTCTAGATATGCTGATGTCAAGGGAGGAGGAGGAAAAGGGCAAGGCACCACGTGTCAAAGGGCTGTGGTCTAGGAACTTGTGACAGACCCAGGACAGATGACACACAGGTAGCTTGGCTAAATTCAGTACTGGAGTTAATAGTTCCCAACATTTTTACTTAATGCCCTGTCTTTGTAACCCATATCTTCATAAACAGGAACTGCAGAAAAACACTCAGGAAAAGGACTGCAGGGAAGTTCACTGTTTGCCTTTACAGTGCAACTACAACACTGCCAGACCCACCTGGAAACACCTTGATTTAGAACAAAGGGACAATTAAAAATGCCGGCAGAGCTCTTGTAGTGGAAGCTGAAGTTCCTTGTGTTCAGTCAGAGCAAGTCTGAGCTGCTTATTTACCATCTTCAGATATCTCCAGAAAAATGGCAAAGGTGATGGTTGGACCAGCCTAACCATCAAAGAGTAATTGTTCTGCAACTTGCTGTCTGATTGAGAGGGTCCTCAGGGTTCGTGTTCAAGTGCTACTTACATTCAGTGATGGGAAAGGTGTGTTTACCATGAGACCACCCATGGAAGAGCTCTCCTAATGATTTTTCTAATCCCAGTTTGAAACTAAGCAGAGCACATGTCAGATTCACCATGCTGTAATCTTGAACTGCTCTATCAGACCACACTGCAATGATCTACAAGTGCACACTTCAGCAGCCTCATGTGTTTTGACAAGAGATGAAAGACTTCACCTCTAAGACTGAAAAATTCAGACTGCATTTAAGGCTGGGTTCACTGGGCAAATAAAGACCACCTGCCCACATAACAAGAGTAGTATTGCCTTATTTTGGGAGATAAGAGTATTTCAGATTAGGACTGGACAAAGCCTCATGTGTCACTAGTTATCAATTACCCATCATTGTCAGTAGCAAGATTTAATACATAATTTAGATAACATGAACTGCAGCTTAATTCTCTCCACTCCTAGTTCCCCAAGACCTCTAAGTGACTGCTGCAAGTCTGACTACAAGTCTTGCTTTGAAAGAAGCATCAAATTTGTTGAGATGGAGAGAACAGTTTTTTTTTTTTACACTGCTTCCACCTACAAGCTTAATAAGCTGTACCTCCAGCTCCAGAAACCTTGCACAAAAAAGCCACAACAAAAGCTGTCCTTCCCCAAATAAGCCAGACTCAGTCAAGTCACAAGTGATGTGAACAGCTTTAGATTCAAGAGCAAAGCCAGGGCAAAGGAGCAAGACAGAAATCCACGGTACTTCTGTAGTGGAGACTTTCAGAAAGTCCACAGCATTGGCACTTCTGAAGTATGAAGGCTTGGGTTGTGGGGTAGGAAGGAGTACTTCTCAGAAAGGCTCTCCGAGGTTAAAGAAAAATCTCTACTTGATTAGACAAAGCTACAGCTCCTGCTGCTTTGAGAACTGTCCAGTTGCTCACCTCATTTTGGGAGACTTAGACACCTAAATTTATACTGTGTCTATTTGATGTGTACATGTGTTGTTTACACTCCGCTTCTGCTGAAGCGAGAAGATATTTAAGTCCTACCCAATGAATATTACATGAACACTACTTAAGCAAAAAAAACCCTGAAATGTCTTTTATGACATACTTTAGTGATGCAGTATGAATAAGAACATAACACAGAGACAAGATATCCATCAGCTAAGAATATCCTTGCTAACTGATGCCCTAAAATAGTTCTTAAGGAACAGCCACTAGCACAGCCAAATCTTGCTGTAGCTTTACTTAGTTTCATCTTCTCTTTGAAGAAAAAAACAGAAGCCCAGATTTACTGACTAGGAGAATGTGCAGATATCCACAGTTCATCGTGGATCACAGGCCAAGATGTTTGGCCTAAGGCAAATGAAAGGAATTTCCTGATATGACAATGCATCTTTGCTACAATAGTTAATTATTGCTTTATTCAAATGAAACCCCACCTACTCAACCTACTGAAGTTCAGGGACAGGGCAGTCCAGGAGGCTTGCTGTTACCAGACTGAAGACTTGCAGCTTGTTTCACCCTTAAGCTATAAATTAAAGTGCCTGGAACACAGACCAAGGCTGAAGCAATAAAGTGCTGATGAGGGAAGTTGTGACAGGAAAAGAACTTCACTGACACTGTGATAAAGAAACCCTATGGATGGATTAATGACACTACAATATTGAGAGAACAAACAGTAAGGGAAAAAATATATTTTTACCACTAGTTTCAGTCTCCAGATTGTCATGGGACAACTTTCCTTTAATAACTATCTTGGCACAGACCATAGCTGCCACTTGAGGGAAAAGCACAGGTGAGTAGCCAGCTTTCCTGCAAACAGCTTTCACACTTCACTTTGCACATTAGAACTAGAAGGGGATGTCTGGTTGTGGAAAATAAATTCTAGTGAGAAAGAGCCCAGTGTCTTACTGGAGCCAGTAATCCTACAGCATTACACAGATCTGGAAGTAGTCAGCCATGCAAAGATGTCATTTCAGATGCACAGGGCTGGGGACGCCAGTTCCACATCAACTGTAAGGCAAGTCACGTGCCTCAAACCCACTTGATGCTCTGATAGCTAATGGGAAGTATTTTGGTATTATTTACCCTGACATAAGGGGAGTAAATCTAAACAGATACACCCTACTCCCCCACCAATTAATCCCTAAGAAAGTACAATAACTCTCCATAAAATAGTCTTTCAAGCAAATTGAGCTCACAGAAAAAATCCTGCAGATTCTTAATCATGGGTTTCCATTTGAAAGCCAGAGCCAGCTTTAGAAAGACACAGGTCAAACAAAGAATCCAGTACTGAAAAGAGAACAGTATTTAAAAAGAGGCAAAGATGACAAGAAGGTGACTGATCAGGTCCTGAAGTGAGAACATGTTTACATAGAAACATTAACTGGCATTACCAGGCTGCAGCTTTTCTCTGCTTGGAGATGCAGCACAAAGCCACCCCAATCCTCATACCTCAAGCATGGAAAAGTTGAATATTTTTAAAGTGATTCACTTGTGCAAGTGCAGTCCTAGGTGCTAAAAGGTTTCCCTTGAGATGGTGCAAAGCTGACACTACACTTGCAGTCAAGCATCTGTTTTTTCAAGCCACGCTGTAGTGACTTACAGGCTGAACCACACACTGGCTTGTGGCTTGGTACAGGGATTTTCCAGCACCCAGACAGAGAAGAGAGCCACAGTTATCCCATCATCTACACCTAAACAAATGCTGCAGATCAAGTTTTTGATCAGCAGGTAAAGAGATTTTGACATGTGAAACTTCTGCTATATTAAAGCAAGCAGACTTTAGCTCAGTAGCCCTGTAACAAGCTACAGACAGCAACCCAATTCTTCAAGCAGAGCAGTAAATTACAAATCCACGTGACTGGATATCCAAAGAGGCTCTGACCAGATGTTAACCTCTTCTTTAACTCAATTTTGGAAAAAACACATGGTGATCAAACCCCAGCCATAGGATATCAAGGAGAATGGAAACCTGAAGCAGCAGGTGAGGGAACAAGATATTCCCAAACAGAGAGATATACTAAAGTGATCCAGAGTCTTTGGGTCAATTACTCCTGGCCAGACACAGCCTGCTCAGCATCTGAGCAGTGCGGCTTTGTCTTCTCCCACTGGCAGATGGCATTGGCATACTGTACCACGAGCTTATCCATCCAGGTAAGAGGTTCTGGGAACAGCACAGACCCCTCAAAAAATCCCAGGTGGCCTCCATGAAGGGGTAGCACATGCATGACATTCTCTTTTTTCTCTGTAAAAGAAAAAGAGGCAGAAAGTTCCAGGATAACATCTTCAAGCAGAGAATGAAAGCATCTTGAGTTGCCAGGACAAAGGCTGCCCAAGAGGTGCTGCTGACTGGGCTCTAACAGCAATACCTGTACTGCTGTAAAATGGTCATTCTTTAACAAATGAGGACCTTTAACTCACATCCACTGGAACCAGGACTGTGTGCATGATGTCAAGCTGCACTAGGCTGACAGTGCATCAGCCATCTTGGTGCATGGACAGTGAAAAACTCTCTGTGCTTGCTTCTGTCTGAAAGCAGCTGGGGATAAAGTCTCTGCTCACAGCCTCTGACCAGGAAAAGAATGAACCCTGCTTCCCTCCCTGTGCACCCACTCTTTGTGTGATGCAGCAGCAGCATCTCCCTCTTCTGAGCTTCTAAGGGTAGCTGAAGCTACACTTGTTTGAAGACAGACAGCTCAACTCCTTTCAAGGGAGAGATCCCAGTTCAGTGCCAAGTGACAGAGCCACACATGCACTGTCCCCATTTCATCAGCAAAGGGGAGTTACCTGTGCTTCATCCAGACTGTCACTACCACCCATCTTCCTACTAAATCCCAGTGAGCAATGGAGATGTGAAGAAACCTTTTTCATCCAAGAATGTAACCCACTGCTATCAACAGAAGCAACAGTGCCTGAAAGGACTGAGGCTCTTCCTGCTCAGGGTTAGCCTTGTTAGTTCTAGCAATTGGTGACTTAAAGAGGCTTTGCACACCTCCCACAGCATTACAGATGTAAGGAGGCAAGTCAACCTTTGAAATCAGGAATTGTGATGTGGTAAGCTAGCTGTAGGTACACAAATATGCCCAGCTTGAGGAGACTGTTTCAGCATACCTGAAAGAGCTCTTGGAATTGATAGAAGACTCTCATGAACAAGAGGGTCATCAGCAGCATTAACCAACAGAAGAGGAACATGGATCTGCATCAGGAAACATGGCATGAAAAGAAAAAAAAAAACCAAAACGGAAAGGGGTTAGTATTTGAATGTCAATCTACCAACTGTAAAAGTATCTTAGCATAATTCAATTAAGATCTCTTATTTCAGAGTTAATGTTTTCCTCTAACCCAATTGTAAGAAAGAGGCAGAGAGCAAACAAACCGAGTCCCCATTCTTAGAACTGAAATAACTACACCCTTTTTTCACTCTGCATTGCTCTGCACATCAGGCAGCTATTGCCAGCCCTGTTATGGACACCTTGGTTAAAGTCCAGGAAACTCCCTTGGAACATCTCCATTCTCTGGTTCAGTACAAAAAGGAGGAATTGATCTCAGTTACACTTTGGCAAAACTTTGCTCAAGCATCTGCTTGTCAGTGTCCTGAGTCTCTTCCATAGAATCCAGTAGGCCTTTCTTCCTTGAAGGTGCAGGCTCCGTGCAGGCACCCATTTCCCACTTTATCCTCATACACTCAGAGCAGTTCAGCTGAATGTGTGGCTTTGTCTCCATCTCTTGGGTGCTATCACCTGCTAGAGTTACATGCACTTAAGAACTCAGAGAATTTAGCCCCAGTATTAGAGGTAGCAAGATCTGAAATCCCACTCCAATATACTGTGCCTGATTATTTCTGAAAATTTCAGCTAAGACATCTGCAGGTATCAACAAAAGAAACCACAGAGTATTTTCCTTCCAGTGCAAGAGCAGTCTGCTGCAAAAGCTTACTCTGTGCAAGTAATGCAGGCAACTTTCCTCTTCATAGTACTCCTTCAGTGAGCTGTAGCCATGGAATTTCCTGAAATAGAGCAGATTGTCATTAATATCACCTGTTTCAGCCACGTCACTATTACTTTTAAGTGAGAACACATGCAGAAACAGGAATGATGACTCAATTTCCATACACAACTTTTTTAATACCCAGTCTCTTTGCAAAACCCTTTGGCAGCACATGCCTTGATGATTTCTGTGCCTTCTCAAACATTCTGAGAGCATGGGCAAATCAAACATGCAAACTGAAGATCAGCAGCCTTTCAGGGTGTTTCTTTTAAAACACCCTGCTTCACTTAATTGTACATGTGGATGAAAGACAGGATCTTGTTCATCTTTCCCTAAAAGTCTTTTCAAATACAAACCCACCACAGCCTATAAACCTCAGATTTGCTGGACAAGTGCTCCAGAATTCACTGTGGTTCTACTTTGCCAAATCCTTTCACACCATCCCAAACCAAGAATTCAGTAAGCCTATATTCAAGTGTCTCTTTGTTTAATATAAGGGACAACATAGCTGTTGGTCCAAACTAGAAAGGCCTCAGGGATGGAGGACAAGCAGGAAGATTTCCCAAAGAATGTTTTTTTTATAAGCAGTCAAACATACTCCTGGTTTGCCAAAAGTGTCATAGCTTTTTAGCTAACACTTTACAGCTTTATTTTGGAAAGGGGTCAATGCCTGATACCATGTCATTGTGACATGCCATGGTATGAACACTGCCACTTAAAGTGCTATCTTGTTGTCAAGGACACAGGCAGTAACAGGCTACTGCTTATTAAAGCAGAGCACTTAATTAGGTGTTAGTACGACAAATAAGAAAGGTTGCATTATCTCAGCCAGCCCAATTGTGTATTGAGAAAGCAAAAGTGTTTTATGGGGAGAAGACTTTTCAAAGAGAGTTATGGAAATCCATAAGCAGTTCTGAGCTTCTTTCCTCATTTCTCTTTTTTGTTGCTAGAGCTTGGCAGCAGAGCTGGCTTCTTCCTACCTTAGTGGAAGGTAGGAAGGTGCTGCAGGTTCAGGTGTTACCAATAAATAAATGCCTCCTGGATGATTTTAAAGAAGATGTGACTGTAAACAGTAAGTTTGTGTTTTCCCCCTCTTCTAAGTTTTCTTTAATGTGGAGGCAAGCAAGAATTTGAAGTTGTGTTCACTGTATTTCAGCAGACTCATACAGGCACAGCAAGGGGCATGCAAGAGCAACACTGGGAAGAGAAGGTACTTGGAGTTCTGTAGGGGAGCAGAGAATTGCCCTTCATACCTCATAACGTTATCATCGATCTGCATGAGTGATGTCGCTGTATAGAGCTTGCCCAGATCAGCATCTGACAGGCTTTGTGGCTTCTTCATGTTGTTATCTCCAAAAAGAACTTGCCTGCGAGAGTGACATCAAGAATTACATCCAAATAACACAAGGGCAGCAAAACCATGACCTGTTCAAGGACAACTGAGTTTACCAAATCTGACAAGATAAGATTACAAGTGGGTTACATAAACATGAGGCTTCCTTGGGAGCAAGAACAGCTTGTTTGTCCACTTACCTCTGCAGCAAGACATAACAAACCCCAGTAGCCTCCTTGTAGGAAAAAATGTTTTCCTTACCTACTGAAAAACTGCATGAGGGGGCGCTCTTAAAAGAAACTTCCCAGAACAGAGAGCACCAAGGGTATTTGGACTTGAGGTTACATCTTAGAGGGAGGGTCCTTTGGCTTCAGCCCAAACCTGTGGGTAGTTTGGGTGAGAGCACCAGCAATGGGGGGCATAGCATCTCCTGCACCATCTGGTTCTAAAGCCCCCCAGCACAGACTTCAGGCTACCCCACACACAGAAATTACTCAGAGTATTCCCTTAGCAGAAAGCTATTGACTATGGACACTCCTCATAGCTGGTTATTGCCCTCAAGGGAGGAGTGTTTCTTTACCACAACAAACTTCTTCCCAAACAAACAGAACAAATTACACAAGTTGGAAAGGGGTTTTTATTCCCTTTGAGAGGCAGCTGCAGGGCAGAGCAGGAGGCTAGGTTTGATTTGGGCAAGGTAGGGCACAAGTGATTATGGAAAAAGTTTACTTAACACACTTCCCTTCAAGTCAGCACCAGCTTTTTGTGGGTTAAGAATTAAGTACCCTTTAATGGGAGCTTACCTAACTTCACTTGTCAAATTTGTTCAAGTTGTCTAAATATTTGTAAACCTGGAATGAATTACGTGGATCATCCTACACTGGCTACCCTCCTTCTATGAGTGTTTCATATGGCACAGGAGTGTAAACAAAGAACCAGCAGTCTGAAGTGATACATGCTCCTTCAATGAAATAGGTCTTAAGGTATTCCCCTCCTTTCCCTTCAGTCAGGCAACTTCCAATACACCCAGATGAGGTACTTTCTTGCCTACAAAGTACTACCCAGAGAACCTTTGATGGGGAAAACACCAACATCGAGCATGTCACCTGTTTAGCACACAAATATCTTTTGTTATGCAAGAGCCACGGATCAGCAGCAGCAGCACAAGGATCCTACAGCACACTTGCAACTCCAGGAACAGCAATGTTAAGTGTTTTGCTGGCTACATGCTCTTTCTAGAGGAACAGCTAGAAGCCAGAGCTACAGGTTTGACTATTTGCTTATTTGATAAGCAGCAACTCCATACAGCAGATCTCAACGATTAGTCCTACCTCAGGTAGGTGGCAGAACAAGAGGCTCCTTCAATAGGGAATTCTTTGGCTAGAAGTGAAACAGATGCAGAATACTCCACTTTGAAGTCTAATTGCAATGTTTTCCTGTGCATGTCTTGTTTATTCATCAAGCAAGTTTCCACAGAACAAAAAAGACAACAATGTCTTTCTTCTAACAAAATGGCCAAAGCTTATTTGTCTATTTTACAGTATCATGAGCTTGACATGGGCTCACCTTTTCTGTTGGTTCATTTACAGATCTACCAAGGAACTTCTGCTAAACCCTTCAGGAGTCCTACTTTAATGAACCAGGCAGACAAATCCAATATAGCAATTGACCCAATCAATACTGTCAGTGTGAGTGATGTACTGCAGTACCTGTGAGAAAGGATGATCTTCTTCATGTTGTCTGCCATGAGGAAGTTATAAAATCTTCTACAATGGTCCCACTGCATGAAGGTTTCCTGTGCCCTAGAAAAAAAAAAAAAAACACAGCAGAACAAACAAAGCTGTTAATGGAGCTCCTGAAAGATCAGATTAAAACACTTAATATCTTATGGCAGCTTGGGGGCTGTGTAAACAAACCTCCAGGCCTTCTCTGCCACAGTTTAACCTTTTCCAGGAAATGACTTCCACTTTGATGAAGTTTGTTAGTATCAGAAAACAGATCTGCAGTCTCATCTTGCACAATGCAATTAGCAGTTTTGATCGGAGCGTTTAAGAGCCACCAATCAAGATCCATAACACTGACAAGAGGATTTTAGTATCCCTGTGCAGAAGTTGAATGTAATTTACATAGTGGGACTTTCAAGGAAAGGGCTAAAACCTGTTGCTCAACAGTGTTGTCTATTGTGTAATACAGCTCTGCAGAGGAAATAATTTGTGCAGATGTTTCCAATATGTACAGATACTATTACTGTTTCAATTCTTTGACAGGAACTGTAGGAATAAATACTAGCTGCAGATGCAAGTGGCATCTGAGATGCAGATGCAGATGCAAGTGGCATCTGAGTTGAAGTCTTTACCTATTCTCAAAGCAGAAGAGCACTTCTCAGCTTATCTGTTGTTAAAACAGAATTTAAGCCATCCAGAGTTGTGTGAGCTGTGCCAGATACCAGCACTCCTTTGCTACCCAGGGTCACGGGCAGGTTAGAGCTTTACTCCTAGCAGGGTTTGCTGTTGCTGAGGGAACACACTATCATTTACTGAGAGACTGAAGAATGCTGGGAGCAGTTTCAGCTCCTGAAGCTCTCCTACCACTTAAACATTAACATACCATGAGAACTGCTGTAGATTTAGCATGACCTTCCAAGCTACAGCCTGCAAGTCCCCTACCAGGCAGGAGCAATCTGTATTCTTGTAATTAGCTATGCTGGAGAGTATGGATTATTAAAAAAAAAAAAAAAAAAAAGAAAAAAAAAAAAAAAAACGAAAAATCCATTACCTTTTTGTCTAGCCAGGGCTATAGCTACCACATTTATGCCAGGGCAGAGGAATGAAAGAAGATAGGAAAATGCATCTTTCTTTCTTCAAAAAAGGTTTTCCAAGCAAACTTATTAAGTTATTACAAGATGTTTGAAGTTAAAGCTACTACATTTCCCTGCAGTTCCTGTGTGTACAGCAGTACTCCTAATATGAAGAGCTGCAAGCGTTAAAAAAAAAATCCACAGGCAGCTTCCAGTATTTTGAGGACTGCCCAGGTTTCAGAGCTGAGATCTCTCCTCACAGCCTGTAGCTATGATGAAGATGCATTCCACAAGATCAAGAAGCAGAATCAAGCCTATGCAGGCAGAGATTAAGGAATAAGGAGCCCTGTCCCTGTTTAGCCTCAGGGAACACATTCCCTGGACTGTGTTAATTCATTAAAGAGTCTCATTCTTCTGGCAGCTCCTAGTATTGCTGCTGCTCTGGAAAGGCTTTCCTATTTGAGATTCTTGGTTCACCTTGCTTACTAAAACTTTTTCCTTTGCTTATGAAAGTTATTTGGGGAATAAGTGCTGGACAAGCCAATATTTTAAAAACTGTAAACTAACTGGTTATGTTATCAGGGTAATCCATTTCCATGTAGCCCTGAAGGCTGAAGCCAGCTATTTTCATGTACCAGACCAAGCCCAGGAAGGCAGTGGCTTTACCATTCTACCTGGAGGTGCGTTAGACCTCCTCCCTCCCACTTCTGTAACCAGAGCACAAGGCCCTCCCTCCTCCTGTCTTTTGCTCAGTAGATGTTGCTTTCCCCTAGATCTTCAGCTAATTAGCACTTGCAGCAGATGTGGGTATTAGGAAGGGAGACACAAGACCTGAGAAGCCTTCCTGCTGGCTGTCCAGTAATACAGAGCAGATGTTTTGTGGCAGGAGGTTTGCTAGGAGATGTTTACCCAGCAGGTGGAGGCAAGAGCTCAATAATCCACACAGCCCACACCATGGGGCTCATTAAACTCAGGAAAAAAAAAAAAAAAAAAAAAAAAAAAAACCCAACAAAAACCTAGTGAGTTGTTTTTCCACACAAATATCCAAGTGGAGAATTGTTAATCAGGTTGTCCTTGCCATGCAAGCATAACAGCATTACTCACAACAGCTTTTTGGAGATCAGGAATACAATATTGCATAATTGTAGAGGATGAACCAAGTGGACCTCAGCCAGATATTATCCCTGCAAACTCTCTCTGATGGTTGCAATTAGGGGCTGGCTTCAAAAGGATGCTCTGTGCTCTATGCCAGAACCCCAGGACAGCTAAGAACATTTTACATGAAACAAAACAGAACAGCTGTTCCTGTAGCATCTGTTCAGATTTCAAGGGTGTGAACTATCAGCAGATTATGCACTTTTTTAGCAGTAGTCACATCTGACCTCAAAAGGGATTAGATAGCTGGAATATTACAAACATATCAAGCTTTCACTCACGTCTTAGTGCTTCCAGAAAAGTTTCCTGCTTTTACCTGTAAGAGCCTGATTCATAAAAGGTGTCTTCAGACTGCTGAATAACAAACTGGTCCCTACACAGGCAGGGCATCATCAGCATCAAGAGTTTCAGCTATCCTGACCAGGCTGTGAGGCTGAATTCCATAGCAAGCCCCTCACAGACCTGCCACAGTTTCACCACTCATATCAGCCCAAAAGATCTTGATCCAAATACCCGAGTCTCAACAGTTCCTTCTGGCTTGTAAGTAGTCTCACAACTCAAAATTGCAGGTAAATTATTGCAGAGTCAGCTGCACCTTAGTAATTGTCCATATGTACAGACAGTAAAAACTGAAAACAGCAGCTTAGCCAGTGACATTGTTTTAATCTTCATTACCTGTGCATATATGGAAAGGTTAAAGTACATTACTTGAGTCCAGCTTTCAAGCAGCACTGCTGTGCCTGGTGCCTCCACAGCACATACAAGTGAAGCCATCACAGCTCCTAAAGTGCCACAACCTTGTCTTCCAGGTGGAGAAACATTAATATTTTCAGACTTTAGGGCTGTAATACTTTTTCTCCTCACCTCCCCCACGCCTATAACACAGCTGCAAGCACCTCTCTGTCCCTCGATCACCCACAGCACTGTTTCAGTGACACACACTAAGAGGGGAGCACAGACTGACAGAGACTGTGCTGTGTCTTTCCAGTCTCCCTGGGTAAGAGCTGCCAAATGAAACTGCACACTGAAGCCAAACAAGCTATTACAAACCATGGGATACTTCTCAGAGTGATGAGACAGTGTAAACTATTGCTTGCAAATCTGGCATCAGCTCAGCAGCTGGTCATGCTGCCTAGCCTGCCTGGTTAATTACACCAGGACTGCACAGGGAATGCCTCCTCTTCAGACACTCTAGCCGTGAGACAGCATCACATGCACAGTCCAGAAGCTGCCAGCATGTACCTAGCCAGGTACACAAAACCTGTTTGCATTGCTGACAAAGTTTACTTGTGCTTGCAAATCAACAAAGCTTCAGGTGCTCCTCCAGGAGGGTGCTATCTTACACACTCGGTGTGTCAGACCAGTTCAGTGCAAGAGAAACACCCATCTTCACCTTGCCCTTCCAAAGATCTGCTCCCTCCTGCACTCCCAGAAGAGAGCAGCACAGAGAAGGCTCCAGACCCACCTCAGTGCACTGTACCCCTGGCACAAGCTGACGCAGCACAGGACTCGTTCCTGGTTGGCCTGGCTCTCTCCCAGGTATTTGCACACTATGTTTCCGCCCAGGCTGAAGCCCACAACAATCAGCTGGGTCTGAGGGTAGGTCTTCTTGATGTAATTCACCATGGCACCAAATTCCCAGGTACATCCTAAAAAGAAGAAGAAAGTTAAAAAACATCATCTAATATATTTAAATTCTGATTTGAAGCTTCAGTTGTGCGCTTTGAATTCAGCTTCTTACCCATTCTGACTTTTCAATAGCCTTAAGGATTTAACAGCTCTGATTCACATGTGTTCATACATCTGTGAGTCCTGTGGAGCTTAGCTCATGCTTAGTTCTGACAGAGTGCCAAAGCAAGATGAAATTTAATTGCTTAAAAATCATGGCGACAGTTAACGTGACAATCAAAGCTCTTCTTTTCTAAAACAGCTTTAAAAAGCAGAGTCCAGCAACTCTGGGCTTGACATTACCATGCAAGAGCAACACACATCATTACTTTCCTGAGGCAGTTTGCCACTTCTAAAGTGAAGTGAGGTATTTGGAATGCAGTCTGCTCTTTTGTTTTTAAGTAAGACCGATATGGATCCCTAAATCCACGCTGCTGTGGGGAGGGGAAAGGAGTGGCTTGTCAGGAAGAGCTCCCAGCAGACTGCTGCAGAGCCTAACTAAGCAGGTGATCTCTGGGATCAGGGAGAAGGGTTAAAGCAGAGATATTCAACCCTTTGTAACAAGTGAAAAGGTAAAGATACTGCAGCTCCCTGAAAGACACAAGGGCATCCCCACACCAAGAGAACAGTTAAGTGTCTCTATAGAGATCTGTTCCACTGTCAGCAAACACCCACTTGCATCCCACAGGCTGCAGGCACTGAGGGATCCAATTTCTGGCAATGCTGGCATCCTCCAACTGTTTGACAGACTTGAAGGCCTCCACACATACAACCTATGTACCTACAACTATTTCTCCTGCTTGTGAGTATGGGAAAAAGAGATATGGAGAAGCAGCTGCAATAGTGATGGCATTAGTACACTGGTTTCAAGTGTTTATGCAGCTTGTTAACCTTCCCTTTGGATTTAAGGCTGCAAACCACAGAAGGCATCACATGAACAACAGAAATGAAACTCCAGATGTTTATTCTTGTCCAGAGTCAGAAACTCAGCTCTATTCTGTGGAACTTGTCCAGGGAGATAAATCCTAGGATTCCAGCATTCCACCCTCTACTAACCTGACACTGCTCCACTGTGTCCCCACCCCAGCTGTAGCATCCTCAGTAGACATCAGATTCCACCTTTACCTAGCTCTGGAGTAAACTCTGAGCACCAGGGTTTGTTTGCTTCTCCTGTCTGAGTGTTTCAGCAGGGTTTGGGCACTTCCTTGTGAACATTCTTAATTCAAGACAACAAATTTTGCACTGCTCTGGTTTCCTCTGGAAGAAGACAGTGGTCAAAATACTTTAGTGTTTGACTTTCATGATTTCAGGGCAACTCAGAAATCAAAACTAGAAAAGCAACAGGTCAAGCTTGATAGAGGCTGGGATTTAGTGAATTCCAAATTAAGGCTACTTGCTTCTCAACAAATATGCCTGGAATACAGCAAAGCTGAAAGAGCACTGAGTTATTTGGGTAGGAGGCAGAGTAAAGTCTACTGGACTTGCTGGGACTTTACTTAACAAGCAACTCTGCCAAGTGATTTACTGTCTTACTCAAAGGAAGTGCTAGGCATTCTTTGCCCTTTCCAAGGCTATAAAAGACTCAGAAAGGTATGTCTCAAGAGATGCACTACAGAATAACACCCTAAGGCCTACAGCAAAGCTTCATGAAAGCAAACTCTTAACTTCTATCAAAATAGCAAATGCTTTAGCATTAAAATTTCGTTTTCAAGACATGGTAGACTTGCAGCCATAACAGCTCAGGGCCTCACTACAAATAAGGGTATTTGGTATTCCTGAAGTGTTTCCCAAAGAGGAGTATATTTAATAATTCTAAAATCAGCAACAAAGCATTACAGCCTATTTGCCTGCCAGACTTTGGCATCTCAAAGCACAGTATTTCTGTTTTGACAGTTTAACTGTTCAAGATAACTATTCTGTTAATCCAAAATCTAAGCAGTAGCTCAGCTAACTTTAAAAACATAAAGCCTAACACAAGTCTGCTAAACACAGAATTGGCAGGGTACCTATAGATACTTACAGTAAAGAGGGAGATGAGGGCTCTGAAGAGCTCAGGAACAAGCAGATTAGGTCACAGGCAAAGAGGCCCCATTCTACAAGGATCACATTACTCACCAAAAGGGCAGTTAAGACTAGCTGGAATCACCCTTCACACAGTTTCAAATCATTTATTCCTTTTAATTTCTAGGTTAAGGAAGACTTCCTTATACTCAGGGTGAGAGCCATAGTCATGGCAGTTAAGCACTACCACTTCTGTAGCTTTACTGTCACATGCCTGAACTGTTCCTGTTGTTGACTTGTGTTACATTCAGGAGCAAATCCTCACTTGTCCCTCCTAAGATATTAAGGTACTTTCTGGATAGGCTGGTACAAACTCCTCTCAAGTTGCATTTTACAAAGCCTCAGAAGTAGCATTTATCCTTGAGAGACCGGTTTGTTTCACATTCTGTGAAAATGGCAAATTCACTATCTCTAAAATCATTTAAACAGGCTCTGGGTAGGCACAAAAGGGGTTTTTTCCCCCCCAGAAGTTTTCTTACAAAAAACTGCCTCCTTGATGAGAACACACGTGTAAGAGCTGGCAGAAGAGACAAAAGCTAATTTAGTATTAGCCTCCTCTCTTCCTCCCATCTAAGTTTAGTTTAGCTTTTAAGAAACAGCACAAAACTGTTCTGGCCCCACTGGGGTACAGCAGTTCTGTTATTCTGAAGGAGGCTGATCAATCCCTAGAAGTTTCATGAGCGTGATAATAAGTTCCCCAGGTGCCACGAAGTACCTACCGTACGTGAACATCCGAGGTGAGGTGAGCTCAATGTTTGGCAGGGCTCCCAGGTGATTCAGGACAGCACATCTGTACCCATTTTTCTGGGCATAGTCAACAAAGGTGCGGATGTACTGCTTCTCACTGTGGTTAGCAATCCCCGGGCAGATCACCATCGTGACATCCTCTGTGCTCAGAGAGAGAGGGAAGTTAAGTAAATGTCACTTCATGCAAATTAAGAGAGTCAGAAGGTTGCCATTTCAGATCCGTGGGAAACCACCTACCACAAGCAAGCTAGAATTCCTACTAGTCTGCCAAAAATCCTCTATGGGACAGGAGACCAGCAGCTCTAGTGCTACAGATGGGAACAAGTAATTCATACTATGGGAGATGAACGGTTTTTAACTTCAGAGAAAGCTGTGCAAACAGTTCTCCTGGAACTGCCTAGAGACCCAGAGTACATTCTTCAGTCTGAAGGACATTTTTGATGTTACACATGTTCTGCCTTCTGACAGCCTGTTGTGACTGGGATGTGTGTGGAAGCTGTGGAGCCCAGCACTCCAAGTAGACTGGTTATGCTATTTCCCCCCTCATTTCCCCTCTAGAGCTGGGTGTAATGCAGATCTTCCAAATGTAGCTCTGCTAAACACAGACATTCTGATCAGCTGACATTAACCATCATCTACTTTGTGGCTAATCTAATGATATTTGATCTGCTGACACTGTTCGCTAGTTTAACAAGATATCATTTCATCAACCAAGAAAGTAATTGCTGTAATTCAAGTAAGCACAGTAAATTACATTCAGGATTATCATATGCACTTCAAATTAACTGTAACTCTCATGTGCAAAGCTCCAACATTACCAGCTCTAGCAACTGAATTTTTATCTCGTTAGAAAAGCACTGCTCACAGCAATAAAGAAAACATTAACTGTTCTAGTGCAGCATTGTACCATGAAGAAGATCTCAACACTGACAGTTTTAAAAAAGAAATCTGCTCTTTCTGAGGGCCAAATGGGAGCCATGGGCTGTACCCTCATCTGTACCCCAGAGCACAGAATCAAGTTTAGCAGCTAGATGCAGCCAGCAGCTGTTGGACTGACCTCCAGTGCAGTGCTCAGAGCATGGCTCAAAGAGATCAAAGGTGGCTGTTGCTCCATCTGGCATCGTCAGGTACTTGCGAAGTCCATGTGGATGTGGTGATCTCACTCTCCCCATTTTTCCATAAAGAGCTGTCTGGATATGTCCACTCTTTCCCCAGATGAGGGGTGGAATGTACCTGAAAGGCAGTAATTTAATTGCTTACCCCTGCTGTGTTAACGAGCCCTTGAGAACACATCAGCACTCCCATAACAAATCTCACCAGCTCCCAAGCACAGTAACAAATATGCAATTGTTTTTGCTCTGACTGAACTGGCACAGCAGTGATCTTTGCAGCCTTACACAAGAGGGGAGAGACCAAAACACTCCCAAAGCTGAAAAATCAGCACCGATGGCAGCAGCAGAAGCCAAAACCCAGACATTCCCTATATTGAGATGTTAGAGGAACAAATGCTTCTCACTAAATACACAGAAGCCTTGTGGCTAGGTGAGATTGGGAGTGTATGTTGCCAACCAAAGTGACCTCCAGAACTGTACAGTGCTGTAAATCTGTTTTAATTGAAACACTGAAGCCTCCTGGGTTGAGCCACATGAACTTCTGTAAGCACTTAACTGTACAAGCCAGTGGCAGAAACAACAGGATTCACACCAAGTTCCAGAAAATGGAAAGCCCCAAGACTTGCTAGTTGGGACCATTTTACACAGAACTGCTTTACTAAGTTAAGCAAAGAGCACAGAGCAGGTTGATTTTGCCTTTCAGAATTAGAAGCTGGGACAGTGTTAAGAGAACCAGTCAGACCTGACCAAACTCCACTGAATAACAAATCCCTTCCAGTAAGAGGGGTGAGTCTACCAATTACTTATATTTATCAAGGGTATATTTAAAGCTATGTGACAAAGCAGATTGTCTCTCTTTTGCTGGCTTAGAAGCCCTCAAAAAAGATATGTGAGAAACACAGCTATGAGCTGGAAAACATTGAAGACTTAGTTATCTGATTTTTTTAGCACAGGCAGAGCTGCAAGTGGTTTAACAGGAAACATACTGTGCCCTAGCACCACCACCATGTGGGCAAGTCACCTGGTCACTCAGCAGAGGAGACTGAGCCAATGCCTTGAAAAAGAGAGTTACATCAGCTCTGAACAGGAAAGCATGAATGATTTATTGTTGAGGAGAACAGCAGTCCCAAGGGACACACTTCCAATTAAAGAACCGTGGTCTTTGGTGCACAGACCAGAGTATCCAGAAGAAGCTTGAGAGCTTCTGACTTCACCTTGGATCCTGAGGGATTAGCAACTCCCTCCCTGTTGTGTTTAGGGCTTCCTGCAATTATTCCTTTTGACTTTGAGAGAGCATATGAAGCAGAGATCATGTTCTTCCCTGTTCACAAAAAACTAGGCAGCTCAGGACTCAAATTTACTACTAAAGCCCATAATCCACTAGAATGTGACAGGAACCCTACCTTTGTGCTCTGACACCACCTATTCATACAGCTGAGCCTTTCCCCATGTGTCATATAGGCAACTCCCTCCTCTTCCACACACTCCTTAAAAAGACTTCCTATCAAATAAAAACTACTTAGGGTTGTTTAGCAAGACAAGAGCAGCAGTATGGCCTCTTTCTTCCCATTCTTTTCCCTCATCAATGAGGGGGACTTCTTACAGTCAAAGCAGCACAACAGTTCACTATAGTTTCACTCATTCTTGCACCTGCACTTCCCAAAGAGCTCCAAAACAGATTTTTGGAGAAACAGATATTCCTTCAATAAAGGCTGCAAAAGCTGCCAGCTGATGCTCACAACCTCGTAAATTAGCCCTCAGTGCATTCTGGATTTGATCACTCGGCTATAAAGCTTTTCAAAGGATCCAGGCAAGGCCAGGAGCAGCATCTCAGCCCAGCATCTCTGCACTGGGTCTTGCCAGGCACAATGTACAAGTGGGCAGATTCCCAGCAGTGACAGAGGCTGGACGAGCTCATCCTCTGCAATAGCTGCCAGAGGTGGAAAGCAGCCAGTGGGTCCATTCTCACAAGTCAGGGCAGATATCCATTGGGATAGGGCAGTCAAACTAAACCAGGCTACACAAGAACTACACATGGTTCTGCTCAAGTCATAGCTCAGTGCAAGGGTTTTGAACACAACTATTATGCCAGATGGAAGAGACACTGCTCTCCTAACATAAGGAAAAACAGCTGGCTTCACCCCAGTCATTTTCTGTACCACCAGTTCATATCAGTAGCCACACTCCACATTAGACAGTGCTTGACTGGTTTTCTGTCTTTTTTCTTCCACAGACATCCTTTACAGATAGGGTTTGCTAGCACCTTCTGAGGGGACCTGACAAATACAACCTATAAAAAGAATTTGCAGCTCTTTTAGAAGAGCCTCATACGTCAACATTGCTTCAGGGTTTCTAATCTTGGGTGAGAACATGCATTGGAAAGTTTTGGTGATTCTGCTTCCATTCAGTGCTTTTCAAATCAAAGACCATCCCCAAGTCATACCCTATAGGGCTAACAGGAAAGCAATTTGTCCAGCTATAGCAGCTAAGTTATACAGCTATAACTGATTACTGCTACCATGAAAAAAAAACAAAAATCAAGTATCTCTGCAAGCACCAATCCTATCTTCTTGTTTAATCTACAGTTCAGTTTCCAGCTATAGGTTACAGCCATCCACTGGAAGAGATGCAGCAGCACATACCACAGGAGGTTGTCAAAGATGAAATTAGAGTAGTCTTCAAAGCCTCACTGCTACTATGGAGTTTAAACGAAGGCAAATGTTTTCAAGCACGCTGCTTCCCACAGCCTGCCTCTTCAGGTCACTGATGATTTCTCTGGGGAAAGAAACCCCCAGACCCATCTTTGCATAACCCAGCTGAAGGTTACCCAAGCACTGCTCTGCAATAAATCAAACCTTTATACTGCTTTTACAGGCAAACAGCACATGCAGTTTCCTTGACATCTTTTTTTATTTAAGGCAGGAATTCCCCTCTGCTCTATCCATAATGATGGTCAAGTGACAAGTACAGTTTCCACATTTCCCTCAAAGCTGAAACTGTGAAACCCTATGGACAAGGGAGCGTTCACTGTTGCTTCCCGCAGAAGGCACAAGTGTTTGAGTATCCTATAGACCAAGTAAAATGCTCAGCTTATCTTTTATAATGCTAACTCCAGTCAGCTGCTTAAGCATCACTGCCTGCAGCAAAAATGGCTCGTGTTAGTCACTCTGCATGTAACTGCATTCTTTTAGATAAATAGTCAAAGGCCAAGCTTCAGCATCAGTAATGTGCATAGTACTCTGATGCAGAGATTTGTAACTGTCACCGAGGCATTAGGTATATTTCTAGTTTGCACCTAAGTTTTAAAGCAGCTGAAGCTCTGAAATACGTGCAAGTGTTCAGGCAGAAGCTTGTTATCTCACCAGTCTTTTTGTTTAGGCCCATTAGCCTTTAAGCAACAGACCTGTGAGGCAAAATACATCCCTTAAGTATCCAGGCTCAGGAGACGGAACACCATATAACACTTTAACAGGGAAAAGGAAGAAAGCTGCCCAGATAGTACAGTTCTTGTATTATCAGTGAAAAACTAAGACAGATTGGAATTTACCTTACCAGACTGATGCAAAACCAATTATTTCTGTTTACCAAGACCAGTTGCCAATCTAACCTACTACAAAAGCCTGTAAAGCCTTGACAGTAAGAGTGATTCCTCTCTTTTACTGAATTCAGGTAAAATCTGTTCTCAGCTGAGGACAAGGTATCCTTATAATCTGTAGCAGAATCAGACATACGATCTGCTTGCCACACTATTTCTGTTGACCCTCCATTTTGCTAATGGGCAAATCTATTTTTGAAATCTTCATGTGACTTTTATGCCTTTTGCTGAGACAAAGTCTACAAGAACTTCCAAGAGCAAGTACTGAGCCTAATGGTGCAAGACAGTACAAGGCTGAAGGATGGGTCCTCTTTTTATACAGGGTTTGTGTGGACTTTCAGCTTGCTTTTACTAAACCCATTCAAAGAAGAGAGCATGGAAAGACCTCTTCAGTCCTGAAGGTGCATGATATTACACTGGTGAGGGAAAAAACTTGCCAGGAATTGTGCAAAAGCCTTTACCCTCTGAAAGGACAGCTCAGATAAATTTTACTTGAGCCTGTTAAGTGAAAAGCAGTTCCAGAGACATTTCTATCCTGAACCCAAATGAAAAAACCTAACTACCCAGTGCTGATAGCAAGAGCTAGAACAGATTGTTTTGTAGTGAAGTCAACATTCCTCCTGGGAAACAGCTGAAAAGAAAGATGCTTCTCCAAAACAACCATCCTGCAGACAGAAGAGCATGTACTCAGGGCATTCTTCTTGTGGTTTACCTTAAGAAAACAAGCTCAGCTGGATGCAACACAGCGAAACACAACCATGCAGACTGAGCAACGAAGTAGTATTCAGTCTAAGGAGCATTTGAGTACTGCCCTTCAGATTTTATGCTAGACCTATAAATACTGCTAAATTTAACCATGTCTTCCAAACAAGGGCCCTTCACTCAAAAGCAGGTGGCTTTCCTCCAGCATTGATAACATTGGAAGAAAAGCATTCAAGGGCACAGCAGACTTTCAACTCCTTCCTCTGTCTGCTATAAACTGAAGTGGTTCTGAAAAGCAGTGTACTGCAGAGATTACTCCAGCACAGCATGGAGATGGTTCAGTACCTATTCCTCAGTGTCCTGTTCCAGAGAAGCTGCTCCCACTCTTGTCCTGGACAAGAGTCCAGGAACAAACACCATGTCCATAAGCAGCATATCCACTGTTATGCAATAGTGGCTTATGGTGACAGGAGCTGAGCAGTGAACACCAGCCAGGAGGACCTCTTGCCAAGGCCTCCACATGAGGACAAGGACAGCATAACAACCACCCAGACAAGCATGTACTGATAAAAAAATTCCAAGGGAAAAGTTGTGTTGTACCAAAAATGGAGATTTTTTATTTTTGTGAACCAAAAACGGCTTCCGAGCTTTCTCCAGACACAAAGGCTTTTAACTGATTCATTTCCCTGTTTTGGTCAGTTGCAATAGATTGCAGGCACTCTGAATAAAGATAAATATTTAAAGCAGTTATGTCTTCCAGTAACCAGCCCTGTAACTTCCAGTAACAGGACTCTGCAAGAGGAGGCAGAGAGAACAGGCCTGGGGATGGCATTTACTTATTATGGAAGGTCACTTACATGGCCCAACAGGTACAGAGTTCACCACTCTTAAGTGGCTAGACTGAATTCACACCCAGCTACATAAGTCTGCTCACCAGTGTTAGTGCTTGAGCTCCAAACCTGCATTCCTCACATCTGGATAGGTGGCTGCCCACAGTGCTCAAGAACAAGACAATTCCTAGGTCTTCCCAAAAATTTCTCCTGGTGTTTTAATATTTAAAACAATTCCAGCATGTGATTGTAGATTAAGTTTAGTGGCTCTCAGGCAGTAGATTATCATTTTAGAGCACATACATAATCCAGTATGCAGGAATTTAGGAAAGCAGCAGCTGTATAAGCAGCTCACACAAAGCACATAAAAACTGTGCTATTTTTATTAGCAGGCATCAGCATTCAGGTCCTCAAAGATGTGAAGTGGAAGTTCAGCAACAGGCTTATTTCTGGAGCATTGCTTCATTTCATCTGAGGAGATTAACACTTTAACTCTTACATGGCCTTTATGTGCACCCTGGATACTGATGGTGAGAAAACAGTCTACAACTTGTCAGTGTCAGGATATTCTAAGAACTTTTGCCTGCATTACAACAGGTAAGAGATTATTTTTCCCATTTACAGAGCAGCTTAGAGGTATTTAAAGAATGCTTTACAAAATTAAACTTTGTTTGAGCCTTGTCCTTTATTTGATGCTAGGGAAAGCAAATTGAATTCCAAATCAAGGAAACTCAAAAGTTTGCAGGGTTTGACCCTCGACCCCAAATATGTAGAAAGCAGCTTTTTCTGCATCAGCTCAGCTAGACTGCTCAATGTGATGAGGACACAGCAAAAAAAAATTGCAATAAAAAAATTAAGCAAGTTATGGAGCTTCCACATTCCCCGAGTCTCAAAAAAGAAACAAATGGAGTAGAAGTGTTTGTTTGCTGCCCACAGTACCTGTGTGAAGCCAGAACTATTTAAAAGTACAGACTGGCCTCCTTGGTTAAACCACCTCCTTCACCATTTAAGAGGCTTTTATTTAGTCAAGTGCCCATCACACCCCTCCTCCCCCACCAGTGACTACAAGAAGTATTTTAGTCCAAACAAGACATGAGGATTTACAGCACTTAGAATCTTCCTGACTGATAAGAGCTGGGGAACACAAGGCTGCTGCCAATGCCACAGCATCCAGCAAAAACTCAGACCCCCGAGGCTGCTTCCTCTGCAAGGTCAATGCTTCAACTTACCAACAGGGAGCTGCCATTCTCCTCTACCTCTCAGCATGTTCACTTGCCAAAGCTTCAGGGGTAACACTGTTCTTCTAGTTTATAATTCCCCTGGAAGTGTTCCTCCCAGAGTAAAACACCTAGGAGTTGACAGGGATCAAACACTGCTTGCCATTAGGGGGAAGAAAAGAACACTGAAAAGCTTGAAGACAGCTTTTCTGACTACTCATCTCCTTGCATCTAAGAGAAAAGCAGTGACAGTGTAAAAGAGACTTTGGTACCAGGCAGCCTGCTCACCCAACATAGGTTGGTGTGCAAACAAAGGATAAGAAGGATCTAGGCTGGATCTTTGACAGTGTTTACTATCAGGCTTGACAGTCATTTGCTTCAATCTTTTGAGGAGCTTGCCTTTACTGATGATAAAAAGTGTGCAGACGGCAAGGATAATTATTTTCCATACGGATGACGCGTGCCACATCTCTACAGAAATAAAGATACACACACTTTGTTAGAATAAACTGTAAACAGCCAAAAATGTCTAGCCTAGTGCAGCAAGCACTGGCCAAATTTACCCTCATGAATCAAAGAGCCAGCACTGCATTTCTACAGAAATAAGAGCAGATGAAGGACTTTCTGTACCCTTTTGAAAGGCAGGAAAAGGACACAGCTGCCACCAGCAGTTTGGCCCAAGTGCTCAAGGGCACCAATAGCTGTGCTGAATTGCAAGAGCTTCCATATAAGCAGCAGCAATTTGAATGGAAAATTCAAAAATTTGAATGGAAAAGGGTCTAATTATGCTACTCCACTTGGTAAGCCAAAGTACAGAGCTGGACAGGGTCAGAGCAATGGAAAAAGAGGTAAGACAACATAAGCTCTAGGAAGACCGATTCTCTTGCTTCCCAATGTTTGGTAGATATGTAGAAAGTTTCTGGCAGTTCCCAGAACTGTAAAAACCAGTACCAACATCTACAAGTACAAGGTACCTGGCACACAGCCATCTGAGGCAGCTTTACAATTCAAAGTTCTTAAATTATTCATCCACCACCACTTGGCTTACTGAATGACAATGCACTGAATTAGACCAGAGGTGAGGATTGTGCCATAAAGGGAAAACAAAGTCCAAAAGTGTTTACTCTACGAATTTTTAAACATCGTCATGGATAGCAGAAACAAGCAAAGTTATTCTTTCTCCCTGCCAGCCTGCTTTTCACAGCAGTGCCCTCACCCCTTCCTCCCTTTAAGCAGGAGCTGAACAAACCAGGTCTGAAAGTCAGCTCACAGCTATGAACACTGCTCTGCACAGAAGAATTGGCCTTATAATAGATTTGACAACAAACCCAGTCCTAATGTAACAGAAGGGATTGCTGGGCTACTTATTTTGCTTTCATGGTAGAATCTGAAAAGAGCTGCTTAATCAGCTTTCCTAACACTCTGAATAATTAGCAAGTAATCAAAGCCTTGCAAGATTTTTCGGTGGAGCACTGCACAAGCTGTTTTCACATAGCTTTTTCCTAATTATCCTACAAACTGTTTCATGCATAATTGCAGGAATTTAAATATATTTGTCCCACTGTAGTCTTCCAGGTGACTTTCATGCCTAAAGACAGGATTTCTTTGATTTTTTAAAAATTTCTATATTGAAAAAAAAGTCTGATAACATCACCAGAACAGTAAAAAGAAATAATCACAAATACATCTTAGAGCTGTCTTCCCTGTAAACTCTTTCAATTCCCAACAGCAATTATATTCCCAACAGCCCTGTCTTCCTTAACAGAGATATAGAGGTAGGAGGACTGAATATCTACCTATTGATACATTTTGTTCTGGTTTGTTTCAGCTGAGTTTGCTTCCTTTTGTCATGGAAGTCTTTCAGACAATATTTTGCCCAAGAACCAGGTATTGGAGATGAGTGCTACAGTTTTCAGAGAAGCTGGCAAGCCTGAGCTCAGCTGATCCAGAGAAAGCAAACAAATCAAACTTGCACATGATCAACACAACACCAGGGGTCTGCAAGCAGCTCATCACTCCTGTAATTAATGCACAACAGATGCCTAAATACTGCTAGACATGTTTTGCATTTTCACTCTTTTGGGAATGCTTTGTTCTCCAACTGAAAGTCAATAATATGGCAGTGCCAGGAGCTTGTGCAGTGAGAACAGAGCTGAAATGGCAGGGAAATGGATGCTAAATTAGCTTACAATCCATTTCCAAAGACTAGCCTGATACAAGTATGCCTTCAAGCCTGGTAATCGGCTTCATGCTTGCTCCTTCAGTGAGTAGGGACATGTCATACTGGAGTGCAGCACTGGGACGCCAGCTACCTGAAGTACCAAGTAACTCAAACCTCCTCAATGTATTTTTTAGGAAAGGAATTGCTTTGCAGTTAAGGCAGTAGACATAATCAAGAATCCAAACACATTTATGTTACCACTAGCCTGGACTACATCACAGAACCCTCTCTGGGTTCCAATCTCAACAGATAATGCTTTGTTTCCTCTAGAAGTTTACAGACCCCATGGCCTAACATCTGATACCTTATGTAATCAAGGCACCTAACACAGCACTGCTAAAAGCCTCTCATCTCCCCTAAAATGACTATCCTTAAGTCAGCTTGACTTTTGAGATCCAAAAGGAAAGTTCATGCAGCTGCACTAAGTACTTACTTCATAATTGATGTACTTAGAGCTTCTAAATAGGACTTGCAAGTTTTCGAAGCGATTGCAGAAGAGAAATACTGTAATCAAAGTCCTTGTCCCTCCAAAGCCTCATGAAATTGTACTAAATGCTTGCTATTATTGGAGAATGTTCTTGGTGAAGCTAAGGGCAGCTGCACTGATTCTGGAGGTCTTGGAATGGAAGATCAGGGATCAGCCTGCTCAAATTCAAATTGACCTTGTGTCAGCTATCTAAGTGTATTCAACAGGCTTAGAACTGGCCTCTGTGTCATTACTTTATTAAACTAGTTAGGATGTGCTCTACCAGTAATAAATTTCATTAGTTTTCAATCAACTTGAAGTACTTCAGATAAGAGCAGGCACTTTAAAACTAATAGCCAACCCTGTGTTCATTATAAGGGTACTGACACACCACGAAAATGTTTCCTCCCGTGAGTCCCAACAGATTCTTTCCCTAATAAAAAGGAGTACAAGAACATGAACAAGTGCTAACTGCATCCATCCCTCCCCCACTTCCACAGACAGTGGGCTGTTGGTGCTGGTATAGTATAATATCAGCAGACAGCTTCTATAAAGATGGACAGGTGATGACTTTTTCCATGTATCTGTGGAAAACTCCACACAACAAGGCTTGGTCATAAATCCAGGTACCTGAGACAATAAAGAAATGCTTGACTTAGAAAAGATTTATTTTAGTAAGAGTATACCCTGACATTCATTTGAACCCAAGTCCATGAAACACATGAGGAAGAATGGATAAATACAGCTCTTCTTCCAATAATACAGGTCAGCATGGAAAAAATACACCACTTACTCTTTGGTCAAAAGCGGGCAGGATTTGAGTAGAAAGCGAGCCAAAGCAGAGTCCTGGTAAATGAGTTCAGGAGGGGCAGTCGGGCTTTTTAAATTCAAGCAGCGAACAATAACATACAGAACAGCAGCAACTGCAGCTAGCTTCACCCCATCAAACACTGCTGGCAGCTCAGAGGTTTCCAATATTGCACTCATTTTCAGCCTGCAGATAAAAAACAATGTTAAAGCTTTTAGAAATAT
This sequence comes from Anomalospiza imberbis, assembly GCF_031753505.1. Classification (NCBI taxonomy): domain Eukaryota; kingdom Metazoa; phylum Chordata; class Aves; order Passeriformes; family Viduidae; genus Anomalospiza; species Anomalospiza imberbis. The sequence continues at coordinate 7,803,675 of NC_089693.1, read as the reverse complement.
AGTGTTGGATATGAATATCAACTGTCATGTTAAATATACAACTAAATTTGTCAGTCAACACTGCCAGGAAATCCCAGCATACCAACTTTTAAGTTGGAAGAAAATTTAGTTGGTATTGTTCTAAACACTCTGACCAGCAGAAGAAAAACTGGATGATCAGCTTTGAAGGAGACTTATTCCTAATCAGTGCTGCCCTAGAACTGAACCGGTGTCTCAGGTATCAGCAGCCAGTCAGTGAATGCATGCAGGATCCTGGCCAAGAATACCCAGGTCAAACAGAAGCTGGGTGAAAAGACAGGCTATAAAGGCACCTTGGCAGCTTTGGACTTGTGTTCCTTCACAGGTGTACAAGCCAGACTTGAAAAGGAGCACCTGAAAGAACTACTGTGTCAGCTCCTCAGCCTGAGTCCTGCAGTTCCATGAGAACACTGGTACTAAATCCTGCCTGCACTTAAGATGGTCACTTTATGTACTGGCATTTTCAGCATTTCTTTGTATTCACTGTGGTTCTGCAGCTGAAGGACTAGATGAATATCTAGCCTTTCAAGGGCTTCAGAGTAAAGGAACAGAAGCAAAGAAGTATAAAGAATATATCCTTCCAGTTTGAAATCAAATTCTTATACTGATCCAGCTCATTTTGAACATACAGTTCAAACAGCTGGCTGCATTTATTATTGAAGGGACAGATTTTTCCCTGGGTCTTTCCTAAGTAACATGGGTAACCCAAGTAAGATAAGTGACAAGCAAAGTCTTACCAATTTCAATTTTCTTCAAGCTAGAAAAAGTTGCCAGTCCTCAGCAGACTTGTCACCGATCCACGTGCTGTGTGAGCTACCCTGTGGGGGGGAAGCAAATTGATTATTACTGATCAAGCTGCATTTCTCAGCTGGAAAGGATGAACACCAATTCATACAAAGGTCCCATCGCAAACATGGCAAGCTATTTGTGTAGTCAGTCATAACCAACCCTGATCCACCTGCATCAGAAATTCATTGCCAGTGGACAGCTTCCAGACTAGATCACTTGCCTACAAGGTATTAACTCATCTGCAGTGTTGCAAATGCAACTTCACAAGCAGAGAGACTTCATCTCTGCAAGACAGCAAGACATCGTACTCTGAAAACCCTCCCAAATCTCTTCCTATTCAAAGGACTAGGATTAGCAGGATACTCTTCTAAACGCTGCAATATCTACAATGTTACTGAAGCGTGAAGCCAGCCTGAAAGAAGTTTCTGCTACTTTTACTCTGGCTTAGCAAGGCAGCTCACTCCTACAGATGGAAGCTTGTAAACAGTCTCTGCTTGTTCCCACACTTGCTTTTTGAGATGTTACAATATATCACACTTCAACACCGTGGGAGCCACAGGAGGCTCAGACACAGCCACCTAATTAACACCAGTGCACATGCAAGAAGGCTTGTTATAAGAATTTGATGATGCCAATAAAAGAGAAAGCTTTCAGCCTGTGACCATACAAGTGTAAGCAATACTTGCTGTTAGAGCTGCCTTCCCACAGGCACAACAAATCGATGGGGACTCGGAGCTTCCAGGAAAAGCTCCAGAACTGTCTGCTCTCTACCACAGCTGCTGCTTCCAAATGGAAAACACACTATCAGGGCAGAGCATACCAAAGCCTTACTCTTCTTTATAGCAGGAGTAAAGAGCCTCAGGAGTACTTTCTGTACTCAGTGTAGCTACACCAAACCCCCTTGGAAGAAAGCACGTGTGACATCAGCTATTGACTAACAGCATGCTGGAAAGCTCCAAGTTTCTGCCACCACAACCATCTGCATAGCAGAACAGAATGAGGGAAGCAGAGACATTTAATCTTGGACAGCTCTTCAGCTCTTGTTTTCCAGTTCTGAGCTTCACAGTAGAAGTGAGAAGATGGGCCACAAAAAGCCTTCTATTGTTCTGCCCAGAAATTGCATGGGCATCATGAGAGGAGTTCAAGTACAATGTTTAGCTGTAGGATGTTATCTCACATCTTGACTTAGTAAGCTTTCACCAACACTATCAGTTCTGTAGGAGACAGCAGGCAAACAACAGCAATGGCTTCACCGGGGAAGGTACAACGGGCTGAAAAGCAGACCAGGTTCCTGAACTCAAAGACAATCAGGTGCTCAAGCAAAACTCCCTCATATCAAACTCCCAGAAGTTCTGTTGACATCTTCCTATAATTGTGTTATTCAGAAAATTAAGAGGCACTAATACCTGAGACCATCATGACACCTGGATTTTAAGCTAGTTTGTTGTTTACAACTTTCACCTAAGTGAATTTAAAACAAAACTGAACACAATTATTAGGATTTTGTATTAGTGACTCAGTATAATTAATCCAACTAAACCCTATCTCCCTGAGAATGTTCTCTCCCATATAATCTTCATATTACAAACACACCACATCTTTTCTGATACTTTTCTATCTCATGTTAGCCTGTCACTCCCTTAAAACGGCATACAAGTTTGCCATTACCTTCAGAAAAATCAGCTGTTGGTAGGCAGGATTGTGCTTTGACACTTATGAACTAGCATTTTCCATTTTAGACAGTCTAAAACACACATTCAGAGAACCTACGCCACAAACATGTGCTAGAGGTTTATGTATTTGTCAAAATCTTTACCCAAAAGCTCAGATCAGCCTGTAGATGTAACACAAAGCTGGCACTGCTTCAATTGCACAGCTTCCTGCAGCGATTATTTAAGCAGTGGGTCCAGCCCATGAAGACTCCATGCCCCATGGATTCAGCTGTGTCACTTGAGGCACTTCCTCTAAGTCTGGTATTTCTGAAGACCTAAACAGACCAGTCTCAGCCAGGGCAGATTTGCAAGGGCTGAGTCAAGGCACTCAACTCTAAAATTTTAAGGGTTTATCTTGCTAAAATGGATTTGAGCTTTGCCTCTAATCACCTAGGACAAATGTCTCCCTCTTTAACCAGCTGGGATGAGGTCACCTTGCTTCTGTTTTGTTAAATCCTTTTGGCATTGACCCAATCAACTTGTTTGTCTAAACAAAAAAGATAACCACAGGGTTGAGCCAGACAAATTTTAATCTAGAATCTCCTCTAACTGGGCCACCATTAATCTAAATGGACAAACATTTGGCTTTTTCTATATACAAAACATTGGATTCACTTCTGGGAGGCTAGGCAAAATTACCAAAAAGCATACACTGGAAGCAATCAAGCCTTTCCATCCATCAAAGCATTTGAGATCCACATTGAGGAACTCAAAGCAGTTGAAGCTCTTGGCCCCAAGGATGTTATTTTGAAGCATCTTCATTGCACAATTTAATTTTTTTTCATCACTTACAGGCATGACAGCCCCAAAGACCTGCAGGCCTCGAAAGCAATGTTAAATCCCAATTTTAAGTGAGGGATAACTAAAAATCAATCACAGGAAAGCAAGTGCTGGATTTGTGGTCTTTTAATTTGCCCTTTCATCACAAAAAGCTGGAAATCATGCTACAGGAAACATTTCAGCATTGCTGTTAACAGAGTGCACTTCATCTGTACAAGCATAATGAGAAAAGTCCCAAGTCTCACCCTTTCCAGACAGAAACAGATACAAGTACAACAAAAGCCAGCAGAGCTACAGCAAATTCTTTATGTAGCCTTTCAAGAACACTGGGTTCTTGGAAAAGCCATCATCAAAATATTTACTTGTACAGTAAATTAATTCACAACTATCAACAAATCCAAGACCTGTACACATTGCAGTTTCAGGTTTCCTACGGAAAGGAAACTTCCAGAGACAGAAGTCGCTGTGACTCAACAGGGCATGCACAGGATTTGGTAGCTACCAAGCTTTACAGCTCCTCCACCCACAGAAACAGAGTCTGACTCTTCACACTGGAAAGCCAATATTAAAAAAGCAAAGATACTAAAGGAAGCCATTCCCGCAGGATCCTCCCCCCTCAGGGCTTTTAACAAGCCATTGAAAGCCTGGCAGACTCATTTATTTCACTGAAGCATTACAAATGCTTTGGGCTAATACAAGGATGCAGCTCTATGGAACACAAAGAGCAAAGGCTTCTTTGAAAGGGGCTCCACTACCGAGATGTGCTATTCTCCATTACATGGACTGAAGAATCTCGAAGGAACGCCATTTCCAAGAAGGGCAGCTTGGTACAAAAGCCTCACGGATGCCTCCCCACCCCTCAGCATTCTGGCTCACTGATGCTCTCAGCTCAGCTGGATGCCACAACACTGGAAACATGCCTGGCCAACAGTGAGAGTCTTTAACCTTTCCTATTCAGTGACAGCTTACCTAGCAGAGCAACACTCTTACCCACTAGGACCCAGAAGAGCCAAAGAGGCCATTTCTGACAGATTTAAGCAGGCAGACTTTATTAACTAATATATCAGACATTTCTTGGACTGGTTCCATGTATTTTAGTGTCTATTTGGGAATAAAACTCTGAAAACAAGTATATCAGACAAGAGAAAAGCAAACCCACCCTACTTTAAAGAGCTGTGCCTAGGTCGACTGGGATCAGAAATAAGGTGGGTTTTTTTCCCACCTTTTTAAGGAGGAAGGCTGAAGTTAGTTCTTTATGGAATGTTTCCAGGAAATTAATAATCTTTAATATCAGCCAAAGCTAATGACTTTTCTGAAAGATACACTGCAAAACCAGAAGGTACAGGCTTATCACCTCCAGGTAAGATATTTAGAACCACAATATGGGGAAAGGAACTTCATTAAGGAAAGGGTAAAAGTAGAGCACTGCATAGTTTCTTAAAGACAAGTTTTATGCCAGCATATTACTCAAATGTCACTCCAAGAAGTGCATGGTAGTGTCACACTGCTGAGCTTTCAGTAGTTTAAATGCAGAGGATGATGTTTAGAGACCATCCAGATGAAGATGAATCCACTTGAGAAAGGTTCTGAAGCACATGTCCTGATGGGAAAGGCTGCCAGACTAGGCACTGGAAGACAAGCTACACAAGTACACAACCTGTGTAAGAGGACCCACGAAGAAAGCTTCAAGCTTTATTGCACAGTTCCATATCCTTTTTCCCAGCACCCATGTTAAAAATGCCTTTGTTTTCATGGCAAAGTGTTAAGTCTAACCTGCTTTGTTCCCTGAAAATTACAGACACAGGTATTTTAGGGCCACACCAATACTATGCCTCATCAGCTTATGCACAAAAACCAAGTCATAACACCACTTATCTTGAGACTGGCATCTACCCAGCCCAAGCTCACCCAGTGCAGAACCTCCCATTACCTTCAGTGTGGCTCAGAGAACACGTCAGAAGCAAATGCTGGGATCTTGATGCATCACTCAGTACTTCTGGCCATTTAAAAGAGCCAGCTAAGTCTCAGACCTCAAAGTACAGAGGGTAGAATTAACTGAGCACTTCAGGCACTTAAGTTTAGGGTTAGATGTGGCCATGAGAGATAAAGTGCAATCCTCAGGAGTTTGGCAAAGCCCACCACAGGTTTGTTGTCCAACATGTGACAGATTTTATCTCCAAATAAAGAAGGCACACTGACATGCCCCATCACAAGGATGCTTAAAAGAACACCATTCGGACAGCCTATTGAAGTCCTCAGTACAAATCCCTCCCAGGCCAGGATTTGGCTGGTTGGCAAGTACAGAAACTAACAACTATTGTTTACACCCTGCTCTAAAAAAAAAAAAAAAAAAAAAAAATATTCTTGGCTGGTGCCTTCACTGGAACTTGACCTTTTCATCAGTTACAAAGTTGGCTCACACTAAATTTAGAGGTACTGTGAGGTTACAAGGACAAAGTTCATAGCACAAGGAACCATCAGCACAGTCAGAATGACAAGTGCCTTGAACTAGAGCTTTTTACCTTGCCCTTGAGGAATTCTACACCTTCAGAGCAGAAATGAAGCATCTCAGAGGGCTGGGTGTACAGCCCAAGGCAGGTTGCTTAAAAAAGCACCCAAGAATAAATCTATAGCCAAGAGAGCCAAAGGCTCTTCAGCACTCTCACTTATCCAAGAATGCTAATTTACAGTCAAATAAGCCTTGTTTTTGACTTCCTTCTAACTAGAAGAACTGCCTTTGTTTCCCCACAATATCATCTTAACTAATCAGAAATAGTTCCATTTCAGGACAGGCAGCTTTTATACACTAGCTAAGGTTGCTATGTAGAGTCCTTGTTACATCACCTTATCCTGGTTCCTGTTTGTGTCAAATGGACTGAAAACCTCTGCATTGGCTTTTATTGCACACACCTCATGAACATGATTAAGACAGGATCAGACTCTGACTTTACAGAAATCAATTAATTGCAGTAGTCAAGTAATTATGTTTGCTGAAATAACATGAGCCTTTCCTTTAAGATAAGGTGCAGAGACTTGGGACTGTCTCCCCATCCACTACGTTATGTAACTACAGGACCTTGTAGAAAAGGGCAAGATAACTTTTAGGTACAGAGAGAAATGCTGGGTAACACCTTTGCACAGTCTTACAGCATTAGCAGGTGTCCTTTGCCTACCACATAACTGTGCCAGGGAGCAGCGTTAAGCTCCAGGGAAGAAATGGAGTACACAGACTGTAGAGAACACAACAAACCATGCTCAGTAGTTGAGGGAATGCTGCTGGAATCAAGCCACACTGAGCTAAGTGAGCTAATAAAAACTGCATTATAGACCAACCCTCCTCAAGGAAGTCTGCTCTATTCCTTCATTATATTTTGAAGCATTATATTGTTAAAGCCTCATTTATCCTCTGACTGCAACCCCTCCATTCCCACACTGCCACAGGGCTCAGCTGAACATACTGGAGGAACAGCTCAAGGTCCAAACACACCACAGTTGTTTGCTCAGCTAGAGGGCTGAATAAGTGGGGAACATACTCCACACACAGCAGGGAGAGGCCACATATAACAAAGCACAACAGAGGTAAGAGAACTTCATTTGAGAACAGTCCAGTACAAGCAGCCTGAAGACCCCTATATTGAACAGGATGAAAAGCTGAGGTGCTGTTTCACTGAGGTCTTTAAACACCTTGCTTGCTTTGATCCCCTGATGAGCAGCTCCTCTCCACAGGGGAGCAGAAGATTTGCAGAGTCATTCTCTCACAGCCTGCCCATGACAGATAGAAGGCTCGCACTAGAGGAGTAACATCATTTCACACAAGTAACACTGAAAATGAGGCAAAAACCTTTCAGGACAGAACAACTACACAGCTACCACCACTGCTGAATACTTGGGTTCTCCCAGACTGCAACTAAAAGAGAGGTTTCGGAGCAGTACAGCAGTCACCAGCAATTCAGTGTGCAAAGAGCTACACTGTCCTCTCTCCTGCTGAATCAGTGTGACAGGCTAGGGGTATTACAGGCTCGTATTTTAGGACATTTTGTCCTTATCTCTTACAAGGAGGTTCACTGTAAATGACTCTGCATGTGCTTTTTTTACTTAGTACAACCCTTCATATTCACATATGCTCAACCAACACTTCACAGAACTTGGTGTTCCAGAAAAGGGAGAGCCAGGCTTGAACCCCCTCTGCACAAGCTTTTGGAACCTGCAGCTCTACACAAAAGTATCTTTGAGGATGCTTTGAGGCAAGTTTAGAAGCAGGACAAGCTATTCAACAGCGAGCCTCTAAGCAGCAGTCAGTCCCTTCCTATGAGGAGCCTGTACTACACTTTTTGAGTACTTGATGCCCTGAATAGGGCTGTAGCTCAGTTACCTGCAAATAAGACATGAGACATGTCAGAAAAGTTCCGTGTTTACAGGAGCTCAACACACATTAACAGAGGAAGTTGTCAACGTCATTTGTTTTAGTCAGACTGAACCCATGATAAGGAGAAATGAAAGCATTACTCAACAGCAGAGAGAGTAATAGGCAACAGCACTTGGTCAGCCTAGAGATACAGATAAAACTCTGTTCTCTGCCAAGTCTGGCACTGCTGTCCACTGCCACTACCTTTAAGAGCTCAAGCTCAATGATGTTTCAAGCACCTGGTTTGTACTGAACTGCTTTGCAAAGCATTTTCAATTACTGCTGCCTGATACTGGCAGAGTAAGGCTGGCAGTCAGAGAATCTTTATTATTAAGTCAACTGAGGGAGCTGAAGGAAAGATAAGCCCTTGGGTGTAGAAGCCTTCCTAGAGCCAGAAAAGGCTTAGATAGCTGCCCCACAGGGTACCATCACTGCCACCCATATATGCTGGGCAAGTGGGGCTTTGCTTCTCCACAAGAAGGACAGTGTACCCTTGCACACTGAAATGAAATCAATTGAAATTCAATCAATCAGCTGAGTTTGTTCAGATGTTTAACTGCATATAACCTTAAACTTTGCAAGATATATAGGCAGAAGAAGGGTAAATACTTGCACAGAAGTTCAATTGTACTATAGCACATTAAGAACAGCAATTCAGAGCTGTAACACATTATGGAACACATTCTTCCAGAGAAACTCAGAAGAAGATGAAGACTCCAAAGTACTAACAAATCACAACTGTTTAGGCTTCTGCTGAAAAGTCCAAGTGACTAATTTCAGGCTGGTCTTTGCACCTTTCAGTAGGAATTACAAGCAGCCAAGAACCCAGCCCTTACACTCCTACGAGAGACTGAAAAATCCTGTTCTTAGTTAGCTTAATCCAAATTTTGGTACTGCCAGAGCTGGCAGTGTGAAAGCCTGGATCAAGAGGCAAGAGTTGTGGATGAAGAAAGGTAACAGGACAATGTAAATCAGTAGCACCCAGGCATTTCACTGCTCTAACCATTTCCTATCCTACACCAAATCCCATCTGGAGTATGGCTGGAAAACATCTCCATATGCCTGTGTCAAGGTCAAAGGGTGTTATTTTGCCATCTTTCCTTCCCAGTGCCACATCCCAGAAAAACTCTTTCAATCTGTTAATCTCTGAGTTTTCACATGACAAGTTTAATAAAGCAGCTTTATGAAACACTAAGAGTTTAAGCTGTTATTCATTCTCTGAATAGAGAAATGCAGCTTTTACAGGAAGAATAGAACAAGCTAATTTTTAAGTTTCATCAGAAACAGTTCTGCAAGATAGGTTTTATCCACATTCTCCACATCTTTTCTACACCTAAAAAAGACAATCTGGCACAATCTTCGGTTAGCCTCATCTTCTGTGCAGCTAATTCACCCAGTAACACAGAAGACCTCCCATGCAAAAGCAACGATTCTTAAGACTAAGACAGGAGAATGGAAGAACTGAAACATTAGCTTTTATTTCTCTTCTCATGTTCTTCCTGTTCTTACTCTTGACTTTGAGACCAAAATAAGTGATGTTTAGAATAAGAAGAATGGCTGCATGTCCACTGATCTAAGAAGAGACAAGAGAAGCTATTGAAACTTCTCTTGTGATATGAGACCTAAGCAAGCACCACAGAGAGGTGACTCATGGAAGATAAGACAGCAACCCAAGACTACTCGTCAATAACAAAACTGCCTGCACAGGAAACACACATTATCAAAGAAAGTCTAAAAACAAGATATCACAAATGCAAACAACTTAACTGAATGCTCTATGGACACCACATCAGCAGGGACTAGAACACGTCAACCTAAGCAATATTATGAACATGGCTGAGCATGATAATAATTGATAAATGAGGCATGTAAGATAAACACACTGTACCAGTTAGCTGACTAACAAGACAGGAACATTTGTTACAGGAGGACACACCAGTGCTGTGAAAGCCAAAAAGCAATCTAAGGGGCTGACAGGAATCTTTATACTTGCCAGACCAGTGACAATTGTTCATCAACAATAAGAGGAAGCTGCTATGAATTCTCTAAGGGAACCTACACGAGACTGAAAGTAAAGAAAGCAATCCCTCCAGCCACAACTGCATGAATAAAGCTGCTCCTAACATACCTCTGCAAACAAGTAAGCATCAGGTGAGAGATCTCAGCAGGTGTAACTCATCAATTGTGACAGATACATCGACATTTCTGTGCTGGAGGAGATTCACACATTACACCTGAAGGTGCACGATGGAGCAGAGTCCCATGACACAGGGTAAAAAGCAGGTACACAGCAGGCAACAAAAGGGGGTCTGAAGCTGATGCAAGATGCTCGTGGCAGGGTCAGGACCTTGGAGCGTGAGCACCAGGGAAGAGCCTCGTTTAGCAGAAGCAGTATGACCTGACAGGGGCACAATCCTCCTGGCTCTCATTCACGCAAGGAGCATTCTCTGCTCCGCACCCAGCTCCCGAGCGCATCCCAGCTCGGCCTTCCCTCCCAGCGAGCACAGGGATGGATGGGACGCGCTGCTCCCACCGCGGCTCCTGCCCGGCACAGCCTCGCACCCCCAGGCAGCGAAGGTGGAAGCTGTCACCGCACCGCCGCCTCCCAGAGCTTCCAAGGCCGGGGAGAACCGCGAGGAGACCGGACACTGACCGCCACCGCCCCACCGAGGACCATCCCCATCTTCCCCCGGGCAATAAACACGCGGGGCCGGGCGTGCAGACGGTGCGCGGCAGGACGGCGGCTGGGCAGGGACAGACCCGGCCGCGGGGCAGCCCCCCAGGCCTGCCGAGAGGAACGGGAAGGAGGCTAGGCCTCCCCCGAGCCCTGCGGGAAGGCGCGCCCACCTCACCTGCAGCCCGGCCGAGCGCAAAGAGCCCCGCGAGCTCCGGCCGCCGCTCCCGCCCGTCTGCCGCGGGCCCGCCGCCCGCTGCCCTTTAGCGGCCGCCCTCGCCCTCCCATTGGCCACCGCCGCGCCGCTTCCGCCCAGGCCCGCGCGTCGATTGGTCAGAAGGCGAGCTGGGGACGGGCGCTCCATCAGTGACGCGCGGGTGCCATTGGCTGGAGGAGGAGCGGGGGGCGGGACACCGCGGGTCCAATGGCTCGGGCGCCTGTCAGTCGGGCGGAGGACGCTGATTGGCGGCGGCGGGCCGGGGGCGGGGCTCTCGGCGCCGGCGGGGACAGCGGCGGCGCGGCCATGACAGAGCGGGGCCTGGGGCACGGCGGGGTGCGAGGCTGGGAGGAGCCTCAGCCTCAGCCGCTTCCTGCCGCCAGAGTCACCGCCCGCGGCGCGGGGGACGCAGCCTGCGAGCGGCTCCAGCTGAAGAACACGGTTGCTCCTCAGTGCCATGGAGCTCGGTGGTCTTGAGGACTAAAAATCCCTCCAGGCTGCCGATGAGCCGTGTGCTGTACCGGGTGCTGGTCATATAATACTGCGATTTTTAGAAACAGGATCTTCGAGCCTTAGAAATGGTGGCTGGGCCCTCAGGAATGGTGGCTGGGTTTGTTTGGGGTGGGCCCACAGGCCAGCTCTGGGTGCCAAACGCTGGGAGCAGCCCTGGGCTGTGGCAGCAGCAGTGAAGGGCCTGCCCTGCTCCCTCCGAGTGCTCAGCATTGTCCGCCCAAGTGGGGTCTGTGACTGGGACAGCGAAACCCACTCCGAGGGAGATGGATCTGCCCCATCTGAAAGGCACTAGGAGGAAAATAAATGATAAGATAAAAAACTGTCCACAATACGATGTTTATAAACCGACTCTTTTTGTATCCTTCCAAAAGAGCCCTGTGTTACGTTGCTGGTAACATCAACCATTCTGAGTTGTGTTAATGGCTGCTTTATATAACTGGATGGAAAAATCCTTCCTCTCATTTCAGATATTTTAAATGTTTCCTCTGTTTACTGGGTGTTGGAGCTTCCTACGTGGAGAAAGCTCTCAAGGAGCAAGTCACATTTTCCAGGGCGCTGTGTACGTGGAGAGATGAGTAACTGCTGTAGCCTGAGTCACAGGGGAGGAGGGAGCTCTGGGTAAGGGCAGAGAGGGAAATTCTGGAATGAAGGTGGCAGAACAAACAGCATCCTCCTCTCTCCACACTTGCTACAGGTGTGATCCCACACCACTCAGTTAAGCAGAGCTGTATTCCTTATCTTTTAATTAACCTTGTGAAAATACTCAGGGTTTATGGTTGTTAAATTTGTCGGTGGCTCAGCTGGGCTGAGGTTTGGTGTGTCTCAAGGCAGTGAGTTATGCTTGTGATCAAGTTAACAGATAGGCTTGGCAGATAAACATCCGGTATCAGACTCAACTTTAGGTATTTGAGGAATGTGTTTGAGGTTGATTGCAGAAAATTGCAGTCCAATTGATTCCAGGTGTACCTTAGCTCTTTCACCATCTGATCCAGGCAGGAAAAAACAGATCCGGGCAGGAAAATACGCCTCCATCCAGAGTTGAGCCTCCAGGCAAGGCTTTTATTTTAAGTCCTTGAGACTGTTGGAGATTTCTCGGACTTGAGAGAAGCTCAGCTATTAAAAGAGAACATTGTAACGGACCTGTCACAGAACAAAACAAACCAAACTTGCTGCTCACTTCTTGCTGAGGAGAGGTGAACACTGAAGAGGTGGCAGCATAAATTTACAGGTTGCTGTGGCAGTGGGAGCCAAAATCCTGAGCTGTGTTTATTGCAAGGAGGGAAGTGATGTAAAAGGTGCTGTGTCTCCAGAAAGGGAGGGAAGAACCACTGCAAGTCATTGGTGTTTCACTCTGGGCAGTGTTGAGGGGTTCCAGCTGCACCTTGCAGCGTGGGAGCAGGGATGTCTGGGAGGAAGCAAGCACATTTGGGAATGCAAATCCGACTTTGGGCTGTTAAAACAGCTGGTGAGCTGTGGCTTGTGAAGGAAGCTGCGCTCCCTCTGAGTGTGTGGGGAGTTGCTCTGGCTGATGTGCTGGTGGGCTCTGCTGGGTTGCTGCTGCAGCAGCCGCGTGTGCCCGTGCCGCGCGTGGAGCGCTCTGGCCCAGAGGCAGGAGCAAGGCTGTGGCACGCACAGTAAACTGGTCACACTCAGAAAATGCCATCTGAGCAGGAGCCTGAGCCATCCCCAGGAAGAGTGCTGGAAGAGTGCTGGAAAGAGCTGAGCTTCATTTCCAGCCTTCTAGGGAGGGATTTAGGTGCTTCAGCCCAGCAGATATTTCTGCCTGCTGGTATTGCTGAGAGGTGGGATGGGAGTGTCCAGGAACACCCCAATGCTTTGGAGAGAGGAGGATCCCTCTCTGAGCAGTGTGGCTACTGCAAAAGTGGACAAGTGTACATGTTGGAAACTGCAAGCACAGGAAGAATGCAGCTTTGCCTGGTGCTTTGGGTAGGCAGTTACCTCTGTACAGAGAGGCCAAAAAGAGACTAATTAAAATCCCACCTTTTAAAATGCAGCAATTGGAAAGGTACCAGGCAGAGAGAACTCCACGTGCTGCTGAACCAACCTGAGACTCCCCCATGCAACACCGTGGTGACAATCGCCTTTTGTTCTTCATATCCCTCTCTCTTTTGGCTGTTGCTGCCACAACTCTGAACTCTTTTTCTGCTTCATTTCCCCCAGCCCAGCTTTTCTCCTGCTCAGCAAACCTGCTGTGTGCTGAAGGACTCCTGCAGACTTTGCACCCCTGAGGAAACCTTTTTGCCAGAGGAAACATCAGGGTGTTCATCTATGGCAGTGTGTAGCAGGAGCAAAAAGGAAAACACCTCTTAGGCAGGGTTTGATTGCCAGCTGAAAATAAGCAAAGTGCCTGTCAGTGACATGTGAGCACAAAAAAGCTTTGCAGACGAAAATAAAGGCAATGCTTTTCCCTCTTCTCCTGCTCTGCCTTCCCTGCAGTGCCAGTGAGGCTTTGGCTTGTGGGCTGCAGAGCCATGCTGTTCCCGAGCCTGTTGGATATGGAGGCACAGTGCTCTTTGGACTCTTAGATATTTTCTGAAAATGGTGTCTAAAAGAGTAATGGGCACTTTCCAGAGCTCTAAATAGACCAGCCTCTGTCCTGAGGAGTTGGCAACATATGGAGGCAAGTGCCAGGGATGGGAGAACGGCTGCATCATACAAACCAGCTGGGGAGGTGGCACGTGGCCCACCTGATCAGTATTTTTCCATCACATTCTCATTCAGCTGCTCCTTGCCAACTTCCAGCTCTGTCACACTCCTCAAAAGCTTCTACTCTGGGTTTATTTAGCATGCTATTTATTTCCTAATTATAGAACTGAAGTGACTGACCTCAGCCCTTCTGGGTACTGCTCTCCACCTTTTTGCCCCCTCTAAACCATAGACTCTGGTCTCCTCTAATGGCTGAAGGCCATTGCTAGAAACTTTATGACTCATTTTTTTTGTTTTTCTCCCAAACCCGAGAGGGCTCAGCCTGCTTGTACAGAGAGCATCACTTATCATTTCAGAGCAGATGGGTTATGGCATTACCAAAATCTTTAGGCCAAAAGAGAAAAGCCACTGAGCTGAGCACTTTACCAGGCTGTGTTCTGCTGCTTCTGTCCACAATTTCCCAGCAGCCAGCTCACTGCTTTTATCCTACATCCAGCCACAGCTGCTGCCCAGAGGAAGAGGTTTTGAAAACCACTCCCTGGCATCAGCAGTGCTACTGGTCCTGCTTTTGGTTGCTTCATGTGCTCCATGGCACTTGAAACCTGCCTGGCTCCACAAACAAACTCAGTGGTCTGGGAGAAGGATCCATCTGTATCTCCCTGAAAGGAACCTGTGCCACAACACTACGGAATTTTCCAGAGAGTCTGGTTAGGTGAAATTCCTACCTTCAGGATACCTTCTGCACCAAAATCTGCCAGGCTGAGCAGACCTGTTCCCTGCAGCCACCTCTAATGCCGTCTCTTGTTCACTTACAGCTGTTTCTGCCCCTTTCACACATTTTTGTAACTTAAGATACAGCTGCAGGAGCCAGGCAGTGCTTTGGTGTGGCACCTGTCCCTAAAGCCACCTGCAGAAGCAGAGGGGTTCTGTGCAGGGAAGGTGGCATCAGAGCAGCAGGTGTCTGGCAGGCAGCGAGAGCAGGGAGAGGAGGCGTCTCTGAGGAAAGTAGGGTGGATTCAACAAATGGATGTACTAGAGCCAGAAGGATGTATGAGCTTCTCCTGGAGAGTTTCCAAGATGTCTTGCTGAATAAAGGAAACCGCTGGTCTTCTGTTTAATCCCAAGTGGTCTTTCTGACATTTGCCACTGTAGTGTGTTCCTGAGGTTGGAGTCTGGAAAGACTGTGATTGTCCTGCCTCAGAAAGCTGGCAGAAGAGTCTGCTAAGGCCACAGTTTTATGGGGTTTTTTGGTTTGGTTTTTTTTTTTTCAGTGGCTGCTTGCAAAATGCTTTCTGTGGAAAAGTTTCCATAGTAGTAGTGGTGCCTGAGGAGAATGCAGGGTTGCAATCCTGCAAACTGAAATGCTCAGTGAACTGAAAAATGGGATTAGCAGCCCCTTGTGAAAATCCAAATTTTAGTATTGCCTGAGGAATGGGGAAGGGCCTTTTCCTAGAGAGCAATATTCATGGAAATAAATTGAGTGGAGGCGGAAGATTGACTTTGTGCCAATATAGTGGGAATTGGGATAGATCTGGGAGGAAGGGAGGGAGGGAGAACACAACAGTGTTTGAATGATGGTGAGTACAAAAGAAATGGTTACAGTTGTGATTTGGGAGAATGACTGGTGGTGTTTGGGAGCAGAGGGCCAGAGCTCTGTTTCCTGGAGGTGTAGAAGGAAAGCAGGGGTGAGAGGAAACAGGCTTGATGCTGGTGCAGGGAGGAGAGTTGTGGGTGAGGCTGGTGGGATCCACAGGAGCATGGTTTGGCAAGGTGGGTAAGAGAGCAGGAAGATGGAAAGCGCAGTGGGATGGCTGGGATGAAAGGTTAATCCAGAGCATCTCCATCTGCCTGATGACATCCTGGAGATGCACTGGCAGTCACAGCCAAGCAGTGAAGGTCTGCCACCATGGCCAGGGGTGACCTGAGCACCCTTTTCCATGCGCAGGCATCTGGAAGGCTGCAGATCAGTGTCCCAAGAAAACAAAGCAGCTGCAGAGCTACTGCACTCCATTCCTCTGGCTGACCTTACCAGGCTTTGCAGGAGCAGCACTTCCCTCTCTACCATTTCTGAGTTAATGTATTGCATGGGCTGGAGGAAATCAACAGTGCTGCTGATGCTGTAAAATGACCCCATCTCCAGGCTGACTTCACCTTGGCTCATTGCGGGCTCCACCTTGCAAAACTGATGTCTCAATTTTTGGGAAATGACGTCTGATTTGCCATATGTCTCCTCAGAGCAGACCAGCTTTAAGATCCGGACCTCCAGAGTTCCCATTAAATCCGTCCTGGGATTTTGCAGTAATGCTGCAGGAGGATTTTGTCGGAGTTTTGGAGGGCTGGACATGCAGGGAGCAGGGCTGGATGTGTGGGGAGTGTGGCAGGACGGAAGGATGCGTAGCTGAGTGATGATGGTGAAGGTCCTTCCTTCCTTCTCATTGAGGAAAGAGCTACCGTCCTGGTGGAGGCTAGAGGGTGCTGTGCTGCAGGGAATGGGTGTCCTCCTCCTTCCCTGCTCAGCATCCCTTCAGAGCCAGGTAGAAATTTGCAGGAAATGCTGCCTCTGAGCTGACATGAAGACTAAGGTGCTGGCTGGAGTTACGAACAACCTCCAGGGTTTTTTTTTTTTCAGACCAGAATAGTTCATTAGTTTATTATTTAGCACCCAGAATGTGACATACAGAAAGGAAGGGTGGCTTTTCTCAGATGGGTGTGAAAGCAAAAAGTGGGTAAAAGGACTGAGAAAATGAGGAACATATCAGAAGATAAGGAAGCTGAGTGGAATAAAAGCAGAGAATAGAAGGGTGAAGAAAGTAAATAAAAGGATAAAGAAAGAAAATAGAAGATGAAACCAATGCAGAGGATCACATTCACTGCTGTGTCTAATTAAGGGCTTCAGATCTGCTGAATGATGAAAGGGAGATTTACTTGGGAGAAAAATAAAGGAGCACTTCTTTCTTGCGGCAGCTGAGGCTGCAAAGCCCCTGTCTGATGGGGCAGGATCAGCCCCTGTTTACCCAGCTGAGGTGTGGCTAACCCTGAGCACCGCAAAGAGCAGAGCTGAGGAGTGAGAAGAGGCCGGGGGGAGATGGGAGACAGGGCTGTGTTTGTACAGCAGCTGACAGGCAGCTGCAAGCCCAGGCAAAAACACAACATGCTCCCGAACAAGCAGCTCTGTGAGCTGAGGGCTGCTCCCTGGAAAGGCTGCCAGGAACCACAGGCAGCAGGAGCAAATGTGCCTCCTGCGAGGGGCTGCACGTGCTCTGCAAAACACAGCCCTGCCGCCCGGCCTGCGGCTGGGGTCACTGTCCTCACAGCTGGCAGAGCTGCTCTCCCCACCGCAGCAGGCGGGACAGATGTGCAGGCGTAGCTGGAGCAGGAGGAAGCACAGGCAGGTATGTTCTTATGTCCTCAGGTCTTGCAGAAAACAACCTACCAAAAGTGAGAAGATGCAGGCAGACAACAGAGGAGGAAGACTGCAAATAAGCCCTGTTCACAGCTAAAGGGACGGCACCTCCCTCTGGGAGGGTCATGGGAAGGTTCTGGGGTTCTTTTGGGTGAATTGTGTGTACAGCACAGTGTCAAGAAGCCAGCCCTACTCACAGAAATGAACATCCGATCTTGATGCAGGTGACCTCCATTCTGTTTTCTACCTCAGTCCTGAGGTGGGTTAGCAAGGAATGGAAGAGAGCTTCCTAAATTGGACACAGATTACCACACAAGCCCCTAATAACCGCTCTGGCCCCACCACATGTGCTGAAGGAGGTGCTGGGGCTGCATCCCTAGGTCCCTGAGGGACATCTTAAAGAGGTACAAACAAATCTGGCCCCGAGCATGGACCAAAGGGAATGCTATGGTAAGCTGCAAAGCCCTGTTAGGAGCTGAGGGGCTGTTGAACCCACATGTTTTCACTCTGTGTCTGCTCTGATGTCTGCAGCGAGAGTCACTGATTTTACTGCTGGGGCTCTCAGGTTAGCAGCCCATTGCCAGCTGGGGACATGCAGAGGGACTCAGCACTGGAACTGCAGCTGCTTAACTCTCCAAGAGCACTGGACAAACGCAGAATAGGTGGGATCTACTATTATTAACTGATCTGTGGGGCAGAACAAGGAGGTGAGAGGGAAGAGTGAAATGTGAAAATGCCTGGAAGAGGAGTTGATGGCAGAAGGCAAATGGGTTCATGCTCTCATAAAGGCTCTGTTGGAGGCTGGACAAAGTAGTTGATGTGATGGGAGATCCCACTGAGAAGGAGGGGTGATTGCAGAGGACATATGGAGTATGACTAACTGAATGCCTGTTGTAAAAACATGTTGGTATAAACCTCCTGGCAGGGAGGGAGAAACACTTGGGAGTCTTTAAAAGGGTCACACAACTAAGCGCTAGGAAGTATCACTTGGAGAAAATTCATGAAGCAGCTAGGGGAGATGGGGGGATACCCCTGCCCATCAGCCCACTCTTGTTTCTTGTAGAGAGCTCTTCACCGCTCCAAACAGTGTCTGTGGGAACTGCATGGAGACATCTGTGGCTGTGCAGAGCTATCAGCTGGCTCCTTGCCTGGAAGTTGTTGTCGCTGCTGAGAAAGGAGGTAGCACAGCCCCAGGCTGAGTGCTCGGAGAGGACACAGCTGCCTGGCCATCCCGTGGCATCCCCTGCTCCAGCCTCGTGTCCCCTTGGGTGCGTGCTGCCCCTGGGACTGGCTACGTGCGCTTCTCCATGGCGGGGCTGGACACCCTGACGAGGCAAGAGCCCAGTGAGACCGTGGCGATGGCTCTGACAGATGGGTTTCATTGGGGACACATGTCTGCCTTGGAGCTTGTTTTTATTTCCTTTTGAGAGAAGGAGGAGCCATGGGAGAGGAGTAACTGAGTGGCTGAGCCAGCTCTCCTGGACACAGAGTGTGGTGCCAAACGAGCTCTTGCTGCGGTTTCTGCTGTGGCTCTGGAGGCTGCAGCCCAAGGGGCAGGAAGTGGTTGAGAAGGAGCTTCAACTGGTGTGCCAGCAGTGCAGGATCGATCCCGGATGGGAGAGAGACAGAATCATAAGGGGAAGGCTCTGATGGGTCATGGGATGAGGGAGATGTTAGGATCTTTGCCAGCACAGGAGCTCCTGCAGCAGCTCCAGCGGAAGCTACCGGTCACCAGGAACTTCCTTCCAGTGCAGAGGTCCTATGGGAGCCAACATCCTTCATCAATGCTCACCAGCCTCTACACCTAGGGGCACAAGTGGCTCCAGGTGGCCTCTGAGGGCTGCTTTGGCCTGGGGGAACCAAGGGAATAAGGAGCTGCTTTTGAGATGTGGTCACCCTGGATTCCCTCACAGAGTCAGGTGCGTGTGTGAAAGGAAGGTGTGCAGGGACTGGTGCTTTCCTGCTACATCAGCCATGGTTGTGGTTACTGAAGTGTGTTTTAGAAGGCCACAAATATGCTTCTCTCCAGGAAGAAGTGAATCCTAGAGCTGTGGCAGTTCTCCCCTTGTCTGCCAGGTTCTGGGGGAATCAGAGCAAGTGGGAGGTATGGAGAGGGTGGGACGGGCAGAGTTCAAACCTTCTCATTATGCTTTGAGATACAGAGATCAAAAGACAACTTTACAAATTAATAAGGCCTCCACCTGGGCAGAGCCTCTCTCGGCATGGATGGGCGGGAGGGGAGCGTGCAGTAATGAGCAAACTGCCTCTTCTCCACCAGCCGGTAGGACAGGTTCTGGGCTCTTGCAAACAAACCCTGTGGTCTAGCTCGTTAGAGTTCATTAGTGTTGTTCCATATTCATACAGCATTAGCGCCATCAGGCCCGTGTTTAATCAGACTGTGAGCTTGCCTTAAGCCCTGCAGGCGTTGGAGGACCTTCCATGAAACATATGCCAGAAGCACATGCACCAAATTGGTGGCTTGAGTAAGGAAGGGTCTTGTGAGCGTGGTAACAGGGTGAGGATCAGAAACCTGCCAAAGAAACCTGGGTTATCAGAGGGACCTGGATAATAAAGCTATCAAGTACACAATTTAGTGCTTTGTGTCAAGGCAGGAGCTTGCAAAGAGCTTCCTGAAAAAGAACAAAGAGGCATGGTTTATCTTCCTGTGATATCTGCTCAGTGCTCAGGCAGGGTCAGGCTGCTCGAAGCTTCTAATCCATCAGGGGTTTCGATTAAGCAGATTAAGCACCGTGGTGTACCACAGAGTGTGGGCTCGTGTTACAGGTTGATGCTCCCAAGCAACAGGCTACAGAGGGCAAGGCACGTCTGGGATGTGGAGCATGCCCCGTCTGTCCTGGACCAGTGCTCTGAGATGCACCACAGGGAGCCACCACCACGGAAGGGCTTTGATCCTGGCCTGAGGTCAATGCTAATCCATCATCAGTGAGGAGACAGGTATTTCCCAGGGTAATTCCTGCTGTAGCATTTACAAATGATCTTTGGAAGTGGTGCTGCTACCACTGGCTGAGGAGGCCATCCATGTGTGTAAGAGACCAAACCTCCATGTCTAGCTTTTGGATGAAAAAAATAAAGGGAGATATGTCCTTCCCTCGAGCCCTTCCAGCCCTTGGTTTCCCATCTGCCAAATGAAGATGAAGGCAACACCTTTTCTGCTGGTGATAAGCATGGGTAAATCCTTAAAGACTGCAAAGGATTCAGAGTGGGGGTTATATAAAGGTGCTTATATTAAGTACCTTACACAGACACACCAGCTCTAAGCTGGGTATAATCTTGTTTATTTAGGTTAGAGCAAAGGACTTGGAAGTTAAACTGGCTGGAATCTCATCTGAGCTCCGACAAGATCAGCAGCGGGCAGCAGAGCAAAACCAGGGGATGGTGCTGCCCTTTGCCTTCTTCCTTTCAAATCAGAAAGTTTTTGATATCCAGAAGGGCTCTCAGTAGCCTTATGGAGCTTTCCATGCCCCAAGGATATTCCGTATCTAGGTTTTTTGATTAGTCCTGAAGTTCCCAATTCCTAAACATTAGCATCCCTAAGTGTACAGCTGTGTTTAAAGAAACTGTTACCCTTTTGGTGGAAAGGGCAGAGTGTGGAAGCCTTTTGTTTCTCAAGAAACTAAACAGAGAAGTCTGGCTACATGCAAGTGTTATAGGTAATAAAATGATAGAGCCAAATTAATAATAAAAAAAAAAATAGGTTTTTATTTCGCGACCGAGATTCGGTCTCTGATAGCCACAATCAAAGGGACAGCGCCGAGCCCGGGATCGGCACTGGGTGAACACTGATCCGAACTCTACCGCTGCGAATCCCCTCTGTTCACCAATGTTGTCTTTGTCCGGTTAGTTTTATACAGTTTTTTACGCCTGGGGCAGAGGTTCTCCTATTCTTTTAGTTGCTTCACATATTCATGTGGTCTCCTTTTCTCTGTGCTGGGCTGGACAAAGCTGTTTCTGGGAAGTGATGAATGCTGATGTTGAGTTATGGGAACCTGGTATTGGGATGCATGCTCCTGACTATCTTGGTCGTAGATATTTCTCGAGTATTCATCGCTTGGGTGTCTCCTGGATTGTCCCAGGAAAGGGCCCATCTCTGCACGAAGCCATGGTTTTTCATTTGTAAGTTAGGCCTTTCTCCCTGCTGCCATCTGTGGTTTCACAATCTTTCTTTCCCTGGCTGCGGCTTGTGGCTTTTTATTTAAAACTTTAAGAATCTTTCGTACAAGCACAACTTATTTCATGTGTATTTTACAGAATCTATATCTTTATAGAATAGAATTATTCTATAACATCTATTACACAAGGATTGTCCCAGCCAGTGGATATCTTTGGCAGCTTTTGGAAACCTCGTGCTGGTAGGCCAGTGGGCAGTGACGCTGGCTGGGGCTGCAGGAGGTTAGAGATGCTGGCACAAGCCCCTGGTTATCCTGTTAGAGGGATTAAGAGCAGACTGGGGCTTAATCCACTGATGTGGTGCCACAGATCATTTCTCCTTCCCACTCGGAGTGGCTAACACGTGTGGCAGGACGGAAGGCTTGATCCCATGTGGCAGGAAACTTTCCCAGGATTGTGTGTTGTCCTGAACCACAAATTTGAACTCTTAAAAAGAGTCATGCCTGTGAAGGATGAGGGCTACCTCTGTCAGGGATCTTTCCGGGGCTCTCAAAACTGGGGTGAGAGAGGAAAACCATGTTGCAAGGAGTGTTGTGGGAGTGTTTTGGGTGGGGAATCCCTCTGGGGTGTAACAGCTGACTTTTGAGATAGACCTAAGCCAGTGAACTCCTTTACAGAACAGATAGTAGAAACAATAGGAGCTGCTACCCAAAACAAGATCCATTCAAGGGCTGAGCTGGGGGTGGAGGGGCATCTTTGCTTTGGAGAGGTCCTGTGAGTTTCTGAGAGGGAGTGGAGGGAAGGAACATGAAACTATGCTGATACCAAAGATGTCACTGCACATTCATCAGCCATGATGATCAGCCTGGTCAGTTTTATGGCAGATGGGGGCTTGGGCAAGGGATCACCTGTGCATTGTTCACCTCTCTTGTTCACAGGAAAACACATTGTATAAGCTGGAAAATAAGATTGCATCAGAGAAATGCATGGCCCCCATCTTCACCTATTTTCCTCTTTATCACCCCAGCTACGGGAACCAGGCTATCTGCTATCAGCACAGCTTGGAAAGGGTTACGCACAGCAGAATCTGGCAGATCTCCGCAGAAGAAACCAAACCCAGTGGTAAATACTGCAATAGCAAGGCCTAAGTAGTCCCTGCAGAAGGGAGTGAAATTATGCCTGACCTTCAACCTACCCAACTCTTTCAAGTAAAGCCATCACTTGCAAAAACTTGGCGGCTGTAGGAGCCCGGGCGTGGTGTTTGCCTGTGGGAGCTGTCTCTGTTCCTCCTTTCTTCCCTGTCCTTGACAAGTTGTTCTTCTCTCTTCTCTGCTGCCCATGTCCAGAGCTTCCCTCTGCCCGCTGGGACAGCAGAGACATTTCCCAAGTGTAGTTTCTCATGGGATGCCCCTCTCCATCACATCATTCAAAGAGCCACAGGAACTTGCAAGATGCACTGTCCCTGTGAGAGCATTGCTCCATCTGGCCTCCACAGCTCGCTTTTTAATATCCTTTCCCATACACGCTCCTAGGACATTAGCATTCATGCCTCTGGGGACAGAAAGAAAACATTTTGCTTTCTGTTTTTAGACAGGCTGATGCTTTTTCTGCAGCTCCCTCTGGGTCTTGCATTCTCTCTGAGACTAATCCAGGCAGTAGCCCCTCAAAAGGCCGAACAAACACCCTTGTCCTAGTTGCTTGTGCACAGCCCTGGGAATCTTGCCCTGCGTTCTCCTCCTCCTGACCTTGTTTTCCTCAGAACACCACAGCAGTAATTACCCTGAGGTTGAAGGGTTATTCGAAAGCAAGTACTGTGTCTTGTGTGCTCCCTCCTTTCCAGCTGTTGTTTCTCCCTACACTGGAGTTAAACTCTACCTGGAGTTTTCTTTGTGTTGTTACTAATTTAGGGAAACACCAGCAGCAAGGGTGGTGGGTGTGGGTGGGAATACGTGTCCAGTTCCATGTGTTTCTCATTCTGCGGTGCCCTGAGAAGTCCCCTGCGCAGTGGTGCAGCTGGACCTGCCACTGGATCTCTCCCGAGGGTGCTGCTCGTGCTCTGGGTGCTCTCTTGGGCACTGGTTGACTGTGTCTGACAAAAGCATTAGCTGGACACTGGAGTGGAGGTGGGAAGACTGGTCAAAGTGCATGGCATGCAGCTGGACTGCCCAGCTCATGGGTGGCTGCGTGGCTGCATTGCCAAAGGCAGACATGTAGCAACACTTGGTCAGAGTCAACACAGAAATATGAGCAGTCCAAGTGTCTGAGGTGGGTTAGTTAATGCTGAAATGGAGGGTTTTGCAAGAAGAGATAAAATCAGCTTCACGTTCGGGAGGAGGAGGGGGGTTTGGAGTGGATTTCCATGACAGGGTCAAGTGATCCAGCATTCCTGTGCTGTGCAGTGCTCTTTTCCAAAGAATTTGCTGCTGAATATGGATTTAGCCTGAACATGCTTTAGCCTTCCAGGGCTAAATATGTTTTTGCCTTCCAGGCCAGAGCTCCCCACAGGGCACCAGTTCCTCTCAAGAGCGTGGATGGGCTTTTCCAGGTCTTGGTGGCCAGGCACAACTCAGAAAGGAGCTAGTTTGTGGCCAAACCAGTGGAGCTGTGGTGCAGTGATTTGGGCAGAAAGCTGTTATGTCACTCCCAATACCTTTCACATATTTGCCAGACCTGGCTGCAAGCTGATTTTCTTGGTTAGGAGGAACTTGGGAGAACCCCATGCCACTGGCACGCTGGATGACAAGGATGGCACAGGGCACTTGTGTTCACTGTCCATCGGAGGGGAAGCCCTCTCCAGCTTTCATCGCACCCAGGGAGAGAAAATTGGGGTTTGTGCTGCAAAACAGTTCTTTCTTTGCCAAGCGCTGGCAGCCCCCAGTACATTCCGGTCCAACTCTGCACCCTCTGCCTGCCAGCCAGGGCCAGGAGCCATGGGCACTGCCCGGCTCGGGAAGTCCCTACCGGCCACCCGGGGCCAAGATCCGGCGTGGGGTGAGCCAGCGGTCCCCCTCACTGAAGCATCATCAGCGTGGCCGCGGTGGCTCTCACTTCCAGAGACACCTTCGCTGCCTTGTTGCCTGTACCCCTGCGCTGCCTGCATCCCGGGGGCGCGGACCCTCGGGCGGGCTGTTCCCAGCCGGCGGGGCCGGTCCCGCCCCGGGGGCGGGCGGCGGAGCACGTGGGGCCGCGCCGGGCCGGGCTGAGTCACTGCCCGCCCCGAGCCCCGCGCGGAGCCGAGCCCAGCGGAGCGGAGCCGAGCCGAGCCGAGCCGAGCGGAGCTGAGCCGAGCCGAGCGGAGCCGAGCCGAGCGGAGCCGAGCCGAGCGGAGCCGAGCCCAGCGGAGCGGCGCGGGTGGAGCGCACGGCGCGGCTCGGGACGCAACATGAGGGCGGCTCGGTTGTTTAGGGTGCTGCTCGCCGTGGCGGTGGCGTTCCCGCTGCTGCTCGTCGTGTCCGGTGAGTGCCGGGGAGACGGAGTGCCGGGGAACCGGGGATCAGGAGTGCCCGGGAGCCGGGATTCCGGGGATCTGGGGTGCCGGGGAGCCAGGGCTCAGGGGACCTGGGTGCAGGGAAACCTGGGTGGAGGCTGGAGTGCTGTGGATCCGAGCGGTAGGGGTTTGGAGTGCAGGGGTGTCCGGTGTGCAGGGATTCCGGGGTGCAGGGCAGTCCGAGGCGCAGGGCAGCAGAGAATCTGGAGTGCGGGGTTGCCTGGTGTGCAGGGGATCCGCGGTGCTGGACAGGGTGAGTTTCAGGGGATCCAGAATACAGGGGAGCCCGGAATGCTGGGGGTGTGGAGTGCGAGGGATCCGGGGTGCAGGGGTTGTCCGGGATGTAGGGGGTGTGTGTAGGGGTTGTCTGGTATGTAGGGGACCCCGAGATGCCAGGGATCCGCGGTGCCGGGGATCCGGGACGTGTAGCGAGAGGACCTGGGGGTGCAGGGTGACTGGGTCCAGGCTGCGGTGCGGGTTGCAGGGCACGCAGTGCGAGTGAGAGAGCGTGCAGCCCCAGGGCTGCTGCTGCCGGAGCAGAGGATCTCGGGTCCACGGCCCCGTCCCTTCTTCCGAGGCGGGAGTCTCTCAGCAGGGCTGTCCTGTGCTTTCAGATAACCGTGTTCGCAATGTAAACAGCGTCCCTGGGACCGCCTGGTACGCGCCCAGCTGGCCTGGCCAGGGCAACCCCGGGGACTAGCAGCTTCATCATAACCCCGTGGGTCATGCCTGGGGCGCTTGGCTCCGAAAGGGATGGACGAGACCAGGGAAAAGGGGAGCAAAGCCTAAGTGCAGGCTCCAGGTCAGGGACAAAGGGCAGCAGGAGGGGGTGAGGAAGGCTCTGTTTATGTTTGCTTCTCCCTGGATGGCTGAGGTGCCCTTTTTGCCCTCCTGAGACATGACTTCCCCCAGCCCCGCTGGGATGAGCTGTCCCAGTATTCGGAGGATGTTATTTTTGCCTCCCAGCCAGCCTGTGGGTTCATATAAGCAAACATTTCCAAAAGCAGTGGTTGATCTTTGTTGCCTTGGTTCCTGAGTGTTCAGCCTGTGACAGCTCTGTCCTTGACTAGAGAAAAATGTGTGTGTGGAGGATGGAGATGCTGAACAGCTCTGAAACGAGGCCCGAAACAGTCCAGAAACAGGAGCATCCAAAACTGCTTGCTACAGTGGAAAAAGTGACCTGTGTGCCTTACTGCTAGGCAGGGGGATGGCTACCAACACCCACCATGTAAGGGATTATTCCCAGGCAGGGATAAAAAGGAGTCCAGTTACTTGCAATAACTGAAGTATAAAACTTGGACCACTCCTGTCCCAACCGTGGGAGGAGACCTTGCTGCTTTGCTGCCATGTCACACCCCAGACACTCCTGTGCTGGAGGCAGCACTGATGCTGGGGAGCATCCGTTCCTTGACACTCTGTGCCTGGGGAATCAGCCATCTCCCACTGTTGAACAGAAGTAGCTGGGTCTGTGCAGCCTTGACTGGCTGCTGGGAGAGATCCGTGGGATGGGGGTGGATGGATGTGCCCAAGACCTGCGGAGGGGTGGAGGGGCGTGGAGCAAAGGCATCCCCACTTATCAGCAGGAGCCCTCTCCTCCCATGCTGTAGCTCATGGCAGCGCATTGATGGAGCATGAGGTCATGCAGAACAGGCTGGGCAGCACAGGCAGTGACTTGAACTGGTGCCCAAGTTTTTCTGCCTCCTGAGGCTGGGCTAAGGGAGCTACAGCATCCTTATGGAAACCTCCACCTGATGCTGGCCTGCCTGCCACCAGCCTGTACCCTACACATGTGGAGTGTCAGGAAGAGAAGGATTAACTCGAAGGAGTCCTGCTATTAAAGGACTAATGAGTAGGAGCTCACTGAGTAGTAGCTTAGGCAAATGAGAACTTCGTTGTTTGGTGTTCGTCTGGGCAGTGAACCCACAGCTCATCAACTTCCACCTTCTCCAGGTCATGCAGGTAGTGAAGGGTTATTCCTAGGTCTCCACCTGGGTTCAGCCCTTGTTCTGACTTCTGCAGCGTAGCAGAGAAATGCCTGGCATCAAGGGATGTGCTGTCCCGTTTGACAAGGAGTTATTGATGCTTTCAACCAGTCCTGTGGAAATCTGGTCTAGGTTTATGGAATGTTGCTGCCTTGCAGCTTTTAGGCAGAATAAATTGAGGGTGGGAGGAATTTCAGCCCAGCTCTTGCAATCTGATTCAGCCCTGCAATAGAGCTTAGAAGGTTGGAGGGTGCAGTGGGTTGACATCATTCACTTCCCTCCACAGGACAGGGTGGGGAAAAGAAGGAAAAGATCCAGAGTGGGTCCTTCCCATGGCCTGCAGTTATTCATTAACTGCTCTGGTGTGGGTCCTTTCCATGAGATACAGTCCATGAGGAAGAGACTGCTCCAGCCTGGAGTAGTCTGTGGGCTGCAGTGTGGATATCTGCTCCCCTGTGGTCCTCCACAGGCTTCAGGGAGACAGGTCTTCTCCTTGGGCTGCAGTAGAATCCCTGTTCCTGCACCTGGATCACTTCCTTTCCCTCCTTATTCTCTGCCGGGGGTGTTTGCAGGGCTGTTTCACATTTTTCTCACTCCTCTTCTACAGCTGCTGCACAGTGTTTTTTATTTTATCTTGGATATATTATCACAGAAGCCGTGCTGGTAGACACCATCTTTGAGCAGCAGAGGGTTTGTTTTGCCATCGGCTGGGAGTGGCTGTCTCCAGCATGGGAGCAGCTCCTGTTGTCTTCTTGCTGAGCCACCTTTGCAGCCCCCTGCCACCACCACCTTGCCACATAAACCCTACATCGTGGCAGATGCTGGAGATGGATGAACAGGCAGGGAAGATGGTGCAGCCCCACCAGCTGCCTGGGGGAACCTGCCTGTGAGCCAGGGCTGCCTTGTGGGAGCTGCTCGGAGAATGATGGAGGTTTGGCAGGCGTCCTGCAGAGATGGACCTTGTGCTTCCTCCCTGCCTGACTCCAGCATCTGGGAACTGAGGAATGCGAGCTCCCCCTACAATGATTTTTTTTGGTGTTCTTACAAGTACAAATTTACATTAGCAAAACCCAGCAACAGCACCAGCTCCATTCCCTTGAATCATTCTGTCCTTCTTGTACCTGAGTGAGCCCCAGCCTCGTCACTCACATTTCCCAGCCAAGTGTCAAAAACATTTAATGCACCAAAACCTGGGTTTTCCCTGTCTTAAATACTTTGTTATATAGCATCTGTTCAACCTCTTTTTTAATGTGTCAGTGCAAGGCAGGTCCTTGCTGCTGGTTATGCTCCCAGTCTCAACCACTGCTTTTGAATGCCAGCAGCCCTCTGCAAGGTCCAGCAGTGGGATTTGCAGCAGACCAGTTCCTGCTGTTGGGCTGGGGTGCCTTCGTGTGCATGGGGCTCTGGTGGATTGGTGCCTTAGGAATGGCTTGCAGTGACACCTGGCTTTACTTCCAGGTGACTTCTGTGACGTGAACCACTGTCAGAATGGGGGCACCTGCCTGACTGGGATTAATGAGACCCCCTTCTTCTGCATCTGCCCTGAGGGCTATGTTGGGATTGACTGCAATGAAACAGAGAAAGGTGAGGAGCTGACTCTTTCCCAGGTGCTCCATGCCAGCCAGGAGCGTTGCTAATAGTTAGTGTGCCCTTGTCCTAGCCCTGCACCACTGGCCTTAGGGTTCAGCCCTTCTGATGGCTGATGGACACATGGGGCACAGATCTGAGTAGGGATATGGTGACAGGATGCACTTGGGGGTAATGCAATGTCTGTGGGGAGTGGAAGCCCACTGGATGCTCTTATTTTCCACCTGTGCCTATATTACAGTTGTTTTTCCCCTTCCCCAGGGCCCTGCCACCCCAATCCTTGCCACAACAATGGTGAGTGCCAGCTGGTCCCAAACCGGGGCGACGTCTTCACTGACTACATCTGCAAGTGCCCTGCGGGGTACGATGGGGTGCACTGCCAGAACAGTGAGTACAGCAGGGGGGCAGGCAGGGGAAGCTTGTCCACTGAGAGCTTGGGGACCCCTCGGGTGACAACAAGGGGATGTGAGCAGCTGTGACCGTGTGGGGCACCAGGCTGTTTTGGAGCTTGCATGGTGGAGGGAAGGACCATGGTGTGGGGACAGGTTATGTCTCAACCTTGCTCTGCATCTCTGGAGGGACTTGGTGCCTTAACTAATAACACAGGGGGTGCCTCCAGGCTCAGCCTGCTCCATGCAGGTTCCCAGCCTTGATGTGACTGTGTGTCCTGGTGCACCTGCATGGCTGCACTCAGTGGGGACACAGCATAGACGGGTCCTTGGGTTAGAGCTTCAACCTGTGCCACCCTCTCTTCAGGGACCATGCCATGGCCCTTGTTCAGGGGATGCCTCCCCCTCTTCTTGCTGTGCTGAAGGAGGGGGTCTCCTCTCCAGGACTGGTTTTGGAATTGCCTCCTGAGCTCCTCATCTCTCTCTCCTAGACAAGAATGAGTGCTCCTCCCAGCCTTGCAAAAATGGAGGCACCTGCCTGGACCTGGATGGTGACTACACCTGCAAGTGTCCTTCTCCATTTCTGGGGAAGACCTGCCACGTCCGTAAGTCTTTGGCACCAACTGTACTGAATTCCCTTTTCCTCCTGTTCCCTCCTGTTCCTACTGTCTGTCCCTCATTGCCAGGAGGGATCTCACCAGCTGGTTTAGGGGATCTGGAGGGCAGCTGTGGCTACCCTTGATGCCAGTAGGCCTGGTCCTAATGGAGGGAACACCCTCAAGAAGGTGATTTCTCCTCTCTGGAGTGCTCCAGAAAGGTCCTTTATCCTCCAGACCTCTGTGCTGTGAGGGGGGCTGATGGATGGTGTGGTTTTGGCTGAGGGATGAGGAGGAGAGGACACCCTGGGGACAGCCAGACCCTAGGGCTGGCCTCCCTCTCCTGTTCTGCCCCCAGACAAGAAACAAATGACCCCTAGTTCTGCTCCCTGGTTAGTGTCTCTCTCTGATCCTGATCTCCCCTCTGCCCCCAGGCTGTGCTGTGCTCCTGGGCATGGAAGGAGGAGCCATCTCTGATGCCCAGCTCTCAGCATCTTCTGTCTATTACGGCTTCCTTGGCCTCCAGCGCTGGGGGCCAGAGCTTGCCCGCCTTAACAACCATGGCATTGTCAATGCCTGGACTTCCAGCAACTACGATAAGAGCCCCTGGATCCAGGTACCTGTGGCAGGACTGGAATACCAGCACGGAGAGCAGCCCCAGCAGCCATGGCTGGTCTTGCAGTGCTGCTGTCACGGCATTTCACTGCTCCTGGTGGCAAGTGTGGGGCTAAACTGCTGCATCAAGCTGCCACCCAGGGGTATCTTGGGATGTGCCTGGAGGAGGCAAGTCCATTGGAGGAAGGTGGGACTTGGGTTCATGATCCCCCTTGCTCTGCCCACCTTGGGATGCAAGGCTGGAGGGATGGACTGCTTCCTCCTCAAGGGAGCTCCAGTGCCATGGGCAGCTCCTTTCCTTGTCCCAGTGCCCACCCTCCCACCCAGACTTGGTCGTTCTGGTGGGTGCAAGGGCTGTGCACCCCATCCTCACTGCACCCCACTCATCCTCTTCTCCCCTCTACAGGCCAACCTGCTGCGGAAGATGCGGCTGAGTGGGATCATCACGCAGGGCGCGCGCCGTGTGGGGCAGCAGGAGTTTGTCCGTGCCTACAAAGTCGCCTACAGCCTGGATGGGCGGGAATTCACCTTCTTCAAGGATGAGAAGAAGGATGTAGATAAGGTGGGCTGCGATGCTCTGTATGGGGGATGTCCCAGCTCCCCCCATCCAGTGGTGCTGTGGGTGCTGAAGTGGCTGTGAGCCGCATCCCTGTGTGTGGGAAAGTGCTTTTGACCTGGGGCAAAGCTGCGTTGGGAACCGATGGGAACTCTCCTAGCAGCGAGATGGCACAGGCAGTTCCAGTGCCAAGCAATGCTCCCTGCCTCTGTTTAATTGACCATAATAAGCATAACCAAAGAAGCAGCACTGCCTGATTTAGGTCATTCAGATAGTATCTTTACCACTGACACCCTGTGGGAACTGGGCTTGGTCTGGGAGTGCTACTGAGCAGCTTGGGTAGCTCGGTGTTGTATCTGCAGCAAGCACCAGCTGACAGAGTGTCTCTCAAAGTGACTTACAGATTGCCGTGCTCTCCACTTGCAGTTCTTTATGGGGAGTGTCTCCTGCTGGCTTTCTAAGCATCCAGGGAATGGTTTGGGAGTATCTGCTTTGCTTTAAAAAAAATAGAAAAATTCCCCTTGTTTCTGCAGCAGTGGAAGAAGTGCATGAAAGGCAATTTGATTCTATTGATTATGTTAAAGAAAGAAACGAGCCACCTCTGTGCTTGTCATGATTTGAGGAGCATTGTGGTAGTGGGAGTGGGTGTTGCTGCTTGTGTGGTTCTGTGGGGGTGAGGATGAAGCAGGGAATGTTGCAAAGCTCTGTTGAGAGTGTTGGAGCTCCTTCAGGGTCCTGCACTGTTCCGGGGCACAAAAACAGAGCCCAGCTTCCCCCTCTGTGCTCTTTTGCCATTGGCAGTGCCGAGATCTCTCTGTCTGCTGTGCAAGGGATTTGCTGCAGGAGACTGTGGGAGAGCTGGGGCACTGAGGCCTGGTCACTGTTGCAGGTTTTTGAGGGGAACGTGGACTATGGCACCATGCAGACCAACATGTTCAACCCTCCCATCACGGCCCAGTTCATCCGCATCTACCCCGTGATGTGCCGCCGCGCCTGCACGCTGCGCTTCGAGCTCATCGGCTGCGAGATGAACGGTAAATGCTGTCCCCTCCTGGGGGGCTGCAGGGCAAGGGGTGACATGGGGCAGGGCATCACCCCTTGGCCTGCTTCTGATCCCTCAGGACAAGGGATTTGGCGGTGCTTGTTTTTGCTGATGCCTGGGAATACCCAGGGGTGCGTTTGGGAAGCACAAGCTGTTAATCCCATCAGCTCAGCCAGCTCGAGCTGCATTCTCACGCTGCTAACACCTTCCCAAGCCAGGGGTTTTTACTGTGTCCCCTCCCCGTCTGAGCTGTGAACCCGCTGCTTTTCCTGCTGGAGAGCTTGAAAAGCAGCAGAGGATCAAAGTCCTCTGGGAAATGTAAAGGATCATCAGTCTGAGCCCTTTCCCTGTGCCTCCTGCATTCCTGCCCTGCAGCACATCCCTGGGAACTGAGTGGGACTCGTGTGTCAGTGTGGGAGTGGGATGTTGTGGGGGCTTGGGGCCTGTCCTGCTGCTATGTGGGTGTGGTGCTATCCGTGCTTTTGGCTGGGGATATCTTTGCGTTGCTCTTTCCACATCCTTCTCTGCTTCCTGCCAAAGCTTTCTGTATTCCAGGGCTGGGCTGGGCTGTGCTGTGCTGTGGGGAACATCTACTCATCCCTGCAGCAGGAGGCACTGTGAGCCAGGGAATAGCTGGGAGCTAAAAATCCGGGGAAAAGACAGCTCTGCACATTTCCCTGCCTGGCCCTGGTGCTGCTCTGGGCAGTGGAATGAGAGTGTGGGGATGGCTTCTGACAGGTCTGCGGGGTTTTGCTTGCAGCGGTGCTGTTGTCTCTTTCCATTTCACTGCCCGTGTAAACTGTTGTGTTACAGTGTATTTCAACACGGCAGGTTGCTCGGAGCCTCTGGGCATGAAATCCCACCTCATCTCCGACCAGCAGATCACAGCCTCCAGTGTCTTCAAGACCTGGGGCATCGATGCTTTTGCCTGGCACCCTCATTACGCTCGCTTGGACATGACGGGCAAAACCAACGCCTGGACAGCCCTGAAGAACGACCAGTCCGAGTGGCTGCAGGTGGGTCTCTGGACTCTGTAACCTCACGAATCATTCAAACAGAAAATCATGGACAAAGACTCTCTAACTAGTCAAAGTTAGAAAGTGGTATGTTTATTACGCCGGCAGGCAGCACTGTGGGGATTGTCCCTGAAATGTGTGACTGCACCACAGAAGGATTTTTGCCTTCTATTTATTTCCCAAAATAATACATATGCATAACCCCAGCACCTCCCATCCCTGCTTTGTATCAAAATGAGGTTTTTAGTCCTTCACGTGTGCGCAATTCTTCTCTTGAATTGGGTCGGTGGTCTCAAATTCAGTATGTTCCTATAATGGTTTACTTGCTCCACTTCCTTCTACAAATGAGCTCATAATATAACAAGTAGCTTTAACTTAAGCATCTAATAATCATTAACCTATTGTTGGTGTATCTAACTTCAATATGAATTAGTTCTAACCCTCAGCTAAAATCTTAACCCTTTAAAATCATGATTCACTCATGTCTCCTCACCAGCTCCTCCAGCTGTGCCTAGGGCCATCTCCTTTTTCAGGGTAGCTGGAACAGCTGGGTTGGTGTGACCAGAGCCTTGTTGTGGGTCACAAAGTCCAGCAATGCTCTCCCTGAGCGGGGATCACAGGGGCAGATCAGGATGGTTTTAACAGCAGTCCTGGAGCTCTGGGTCAGAGTCAGTGCTCATAGAATCAAGGTGGTGCTGTATCTGAACCTTCTTGTGGGGTGCATCAAGCCTGCAGCACCCCAGTTCTGTCTCACCCCCTAAGGAAATGCCATCCCAGCCTGGAGTGACCGTCCCAACGCCCTCTGGCTGCCCAGAACACCATGTTTCTGTTTTGCAGGAAAAAATCAGGCTTGCTTTTCTCTTCCCAGTCTGGAATAGAAACAAATAGTTTTGAAATTTCCTTCTCAGTTTCTTTTGCTCCCCTGTTTTTGTACTTTTCACATGATTCCATGACATAATAGGACAAGGCAGTTTAGATATTTGTCCCGCTTTTTATTTAGGAAATGATTAAAAGCAGCTGTCTCACAACTCTAAATAAACCAGCTTATCGAGGCATTGGCTGATGACAGGGTCAGGATGACACGCTGAGTTGGGCTGTTGCACCACAGGCTGCCTGTTTTTGTATGTGTATAGATTTACATGTACACTCAGGATTTATTTGTATTGTATAGCTGGAATTGCCCTCTGTGAGAATGAAAACAGAACTAAATTAATGAGGCTTTCAGCTCCTTTGGTGGTTTACCCTGTAACATGCCAGCAGCAGTAAACACAGTGTGGCAGAGTAAAGAGAATAGAAACCGTCTCGCTTAGAACCCAAATGTCAGATTGTGTTGAACTGCATATTTTCTCAGCCAGAATTACTTTCCAGTGGAAATGCATTTCCTCTGTGAATCCTATATTTTTTTTGGGTTGAGATTTTTTTTGCTGTCCTTACCACACTGGTGTTTCCAGGAAAAAATGTGGAGGTGGCAGGGGTGGGCATGGGAGCTAAGATGGGTTTGCACCCACTTTTGGTTGCTTTGAGGGATGCTGTGAGTGTTGAAGGATCAAATATTTCACAGTCATGTTTTATGATTTGTCTGGCATTGGCATGGGGGTCAAGTGGTGTTTTCTCTGTTCTTGACCCCCGAGGGCCAGCTCTTCCTGGCTGCCTCTGGAGCGTGAAGGGTGCTGTAGGGTGGGAGCACTGCTCCTGCAAGGAGCTATGATGAGCCTTGTCTCTGCCAGATTGACCTCCGGGACCAGAAGAAGGTGACAGGCATCATCACACAAGGAGCCCGTGACTTTGGGCACATCCAGTATGTAGCAGCTTACAAGGTGGCCTACAGTGACAACGGCACGTCCTGGACCCTGTACCGGGATGCCCAGACAAACAGCACCAAGGTGGGTGTGGGGAGGGCAAGGTGATTTCCCAGGGCTCAGGCATGCCATGGTGGGGAGGGATGAGTGGGGGGGCTTAGGTCACAGAATCACAAAAATATGCTGAGTTGGAAGGTACCCACAAGGGTCATTGAGTCCAGCTCCTGGCCCTGCACAGGGCACCCCAAGAGTCACACCTTGTGCCTAAGAGTGTTGTCCAAAGGCTTCTTGAACTCTGTCAGCTGGAGCTGTGACCACTGTCCTGGGGTCCTGGCAGCACTGATACCCACCTTTCTCCTTTAGATCTTCCATGGCAACAGTGACAACTACTCACACAAGAAGAACGTGTTCGATGTGCCCTTCTACGCCCGCTATGTCCGCATCCTGCCCGTGGCCTGGAACAACCGCATCACCCTGCGCGTGGAGCTGCTGGGCTGCGACGAGTAGGCACGGGGAAGAAGGACGGGGCTGCTCTTCCCCGCTGCCCAGCCTGCACCCTGCCTGCCCCTGCCCACTCCTGCTCTGACCTCACATCCCTCTCTCCATGTCCCCACACTCAGGAGGTGGCCAAGAGGGCTCCCCTGCCCTGCGTTGGTGCTGGGGCTGCAGCACTGCACTTTATGGGGTCCTTGCAGGTGGGATGTGGAGATGGCTCCTGCCCTCTTGCTGCTCCAGCCAGGGTTGAGACCTCCTCCTGCAACCTGGGGCTTTCATGGGGACACCATCCTGCAAATGAGGCCTTGCTGGGGGACCCTGTCCTGCAACCAGACCTTGGCTTTATCTTCTCAGCTAAGCCTGGGACAAATTTTCTCCTTCTTGCTTCTGCTTCCAGCAGAGAGGCTGCAGCAAGTGGCAGTCCCTTGCCTGAACTGTGTCTTGGGGCTCAGCCGTTTTCAGGGTCTTAGGACAGGCTCCCCTGGCTTATAGCCTCCAATGTCCCTCCTGCTCCCTGCTTGTCTGCAAGTAGGGGCTGTGAAAATCCTCTGAAAAATCTCAGCTGTTGTCCCCTGCCCATTTTGCCAGGCCCTGAGCCTCCTTGCCTGCGATGTCAGCACCTCATAGTGAGAGTGGAGTGATGAGATGGCTCCTGTCAAGAGGCACCAGATCCCCACTGATGGTGGCTTTACCTGCTGGGTACTCTGGCAAGCACCACAGCGGGCATTTTGGCAGGCACTACACATTCCCTTCTCTGGGATGCCAGCTCCAGCAGCCTCCCAAGTCTCAGCATTGCCATCACCCCCAGCTTACTGCAGTTTGGCGTGCCTGGCTGTCCCTTGTCCTCAGAGCCCAGTGGTGACCATGGGAACTAGGATCTGGTAGTGGGGAGAGTTGGTTTGTAGCCAGAAGGATGTGAAGAAAAGATGGGAAAGGTGGTAATTAAACCCTCCAAATGCAGTGGGCAGAGAGCCGTGCCATGACCCTTTTTGTAACCTGATTTTTTTCTCTGTACATGGGGTGGAGGGGAGCCTCTTGCAATGCTCGAGCCCTCGGGATTAGCAGTAGGAGATGAGTGAGTCCCAGGTGGGAGCACGGGCAGGCTCTCCTGGGCTGGTAGTGATGCTTCCCCTGCCTGCTGGGAAGTGAAGCAGCCGTGGGGCTGGGCTGGCAGTGTGTTTGCTTTGGCAAGGGCTGAGGGACCTCGAGTGGGATGGCAGCGATGGCCCCACTCTGGGGTATCTCTGACAGTATTAAAACCAGCTGAAACTTTTGGGGGTGTCGGCTCGTCTGCTGTGTGCCTCCCCAAAGGCCATCTCCCAAAGCCTGGCTGGTCTAGTGTTCCTCCAGGATTCCCTCTGAGCCCCTTGACTCCTCCACCCTATGGGGTGGCCAGCTGCTGTGCTGGCCCTGCACCTCTCCTGCCTTCACAGACCCTCCTAGCTCCCTTCCCTGCCTGAAAAACAGGGTATCTCAGGGCTTTGTGTGCATCTTTCCCACTGTCTCCACCCTGTCGCAGCTGCTGGAGACTGCTCACAGCTGGCCAGGCGCGGCGGGATGGGACTTGGGGAGGGGAAGCCTCTATCAGCACCCCACACCCTGTGTCTCCTCCTTTGGCTTTGATCCTGGAGCAAATCTCCCAGCTTGGAGCTGGATCAGCTCTTACACCCAAGCACGCTCCCAGGGCTGGAGGGAGCTGTGAATTTTGCAAGGGCTGCCTGTGGGGATGTTCCCAACAGAGCCCTCTTGGGGAGGGCTGGGGCATGGATGCTGCTGGAGCAGGATCTGCCTGCACTGAGGACGTGATCCCATGTAGGGAGAGGGCATTGTGGTGAACAGGACGGAGAAGCTTTGCTCTTGTCCGGAATCTGCCACACTGGGAAGGGACCCCTGAAGCTGGCATGAATAGCCAAGTGTCACCTATGTCTTACCGCAGCCCTCTGTCCCTGCAGTTCTGGACAATCTTCCTGCACCTCCCTGTGGCCAGCAGTGCCCTGCTCAGCCAGGCATCTCCTCCTTGGGCCTTTCCTGTGGGAGGCGGGCTCTTGCCTTGTCCTGGGAGTGCCAGCCATGGGCATCAGAGGAGCTGGGGATCTGCTTGTGTAGGCTGGGCTGAATTCATTGTGGCTGTGGCTGCAGCTGCTTGGTGACAAATAACAGCCACAGACAGAGCCCGGGACAGGGGGGACAGTCTGCCCAGTTCACCTCCAGACATGCTACTCTTATCATCGGAAAGCTGAGGCAGAGATAAGAGCAGTTCGCTTTGAGTCCAGCCAAGACAGCCGTGAGCCAGGGATATGGCAGAGGCTCCATAAGGAGGGTGACGGGAGCAGATGCTGCACATCAGAGTGGGGCATGCATCCTCAGCCCCCGGCTGCTGCTTCCCCCTGCCCATTGTTACCCCCCAAGCAAGCCCCTCTGATGGATTCTGAGCCCCTTCCCAGCCTTGTGGCATTTTCTTCATCCCCCAGAGCCACAGAATGGGGGGACTGGGAGAGCCAGAGTGCCCTCCCCACCATGCTCAGCTCCTCATGGCTTGTCCCTATCCCTCGGATGCTCTTCCTGGACGCGGCTGGGTTGTTGGGACAGCAGGAAGGCCGGGATGGCCAGCACGCTGCGGCACCCTGCTGACTGCTGCCAGCTGCTGGGAGCTGGTTCCTCAGGAAGCAGCCGTCTGGGAGAGCATCCTTTCACCACCACCCGGAAAGCCCAGCACAGATCACAAGCTCCTCCATCCCACCAGGAATGTGAGTGTTCCTGCTGGAATCATCCTGTGCAAGCAGCATTTCATGGACAAATCTCTGGTGAGGCCACAGCAGAGCTGGCTTTGAGGTGGGGAAGATGAGGATGACACTTTTATGGCTCCCATTCAGCCAAATGCTCAGCCAGCCCTAGACACGTGCCCTAAACGTGTGCTCCCAGGTCAGAGCTTCCCTGACCCTGCACAGCTTTGCTCAACCTGAAACCTGTGGTCACACCCAGGGTACATCTCTGGGAATAGAAAACAAAAAGACAGTGAGAAGTGGGAAGGAATGAAGGAGATCCCTTCTTCCTCAAGGACTGCTGGTGGCCAAATCCTTTCTCATGCCTCTGCTCCCTAGGAGGATATGGAGAAATCATTGGCCATGTCCAGACAAGAGTCGCCTAAGGTGAGGCAGGAGCTGTTGCTGAAAAGAGGTGCCAGGAGTCATCCCTGTCCCCTTCCCTGCTGCTGCTCCCCTCCTCAGGCCCGGCAGAGGATGGCTGCTGGCAGGTGCTGTGGTGCAGGCAGTGCAGGACACTGTGGGGCTTGTTCCTCTGTTCTGGAACAATGGGATAACCACGCCAGGGAGCAACGTGCCCTAACAGGGCTGTCTGTTTTCTGCACAGCCCGGGGGTGGAGGGAACCATCCCAATTGCTGGATCACTAGAACAACTTGGGCAAGCAGCAGGACGCTGACAGCCAGGATGCAGCTGGGACACCATCCCACCACCTCCTCCAGCCAAGTGGCAGGGCCGGGGGCAGCAGGGACCCTCGGCCAGGATGCAGGCAGTGCAGTGGCCCCATGCCGGAAGATGTAATTGTCCCTCCATTGTGGGCTGCGGGACAGGCTGCTCCGGGCAGGCGAGCAGGCGGCGCGCCCGGCCGTCACACTCCCGTGTCCCGGGGCAGCCCGGCTCCGCCGCGTCCCTCCTCGGGGAGGGCTGGCAGCGCTGCTGGGTGTGAAGGGAAAAGGGGAATAAGGAAGAGCAGTGCCTCCAGACCCCGGATCCCGCAGCCATCCCTGGCCGGGGCTTCCCACGGGGAGCAGGGGCTGCCGTGCCGGCGCTGGCAGCAGATAACGCCGTTTCCTTGCTGGCTGCTCGCTATCAGCGCGGCGGCGACGGGCAGGCAGGATCGCACCCCGAGCGCTCCGTGCTGGGCGCTGTCGGGAAGGGCTCCTGGCCCCCTTCACCCCGCAGCCAGCCTCGGGCCGTTTATTTTTACACGGCTTGTTTTCTTTCCGGCTTGAAGCCATCCTGCACGGCGGCAAGAGCTGGACCGGGGCCCCCACTCCTCATTTCCTTGCCGTAAAACAACAAAGTGGGGGGTGAAGCAGCGCACTGGACTGGGACGGCGGGTCGATGGGTCAGGGCACACGCCGCATCGTGGTTCCTCTGTTTGTCCCTTCTGTCTATCCCCTGACCGGCATCCCCTGGCGGTGCCGCCGCCGTGCTGCCCTTCCTGAGGACTCGATCCTCCTGGAGCTGTATCTGCCTGCCTGTGTGCCACCGGGAGCTGGCATGGAGGGCATCACCCAAGTTTAGGGATGATGCCCCCACAGATGGGTGCAACTGGGCACCCCAGAGCTTTTGCCCTGGTTTCTGTACCTCTGCTTTGTCCCCACAGCATCAAGCAGACCCTGAAGAGGCTGAACCCTGCAGCTCAGCTGTCTCTCCTGAATTCCAGAGCAGGCAGGCACTGGCACAGATCACTCCGTGCCACAGCCCACCTGTCCTGAGCTGCCTGTGCTCCTGCCACATGTGTGTTGGACACCTCCTTTGTCTGGAGACTGCGGCCAGTGCCCTCCAGAGGGATGTGGAACATGGGATGTCTTTTCTTCTCTGGCACTGTGGCTTCACCGGGGCTTTGCTTGGGACATGACAGGATCCCACCAGCCCCAACAGGGCACATTTCTCTTCACTGCTGTCCCTTCCAAATCGGGGGCAGTGCAGGCAGCTGGCACACCGCAGATAAGGTGTGTGAACAGCATGTGGGCAGCATGTGGGCAGTGTGTGGACACACAGTGAGGCCATCATCGGCCTGGTGGGCAGGCGGGGGGCCAGGGGCACCCACCCCAGCTCCGGGCTGCGAGCAGGGGGTTGGGAAAGGCGTGTGTTTCCCTTTAAGAGGCAGGCCCTGTAGCTGCTTCCTCTCAGCTTTGCAAGAGCCCTAAACACAGTGCATCTGCCTGCAGCCTGCCTGCACGCCTGCCTGCAGCCTGCCTGCAACCAGCGTGAGTAGGGCTTGGCCCCAGTGCCGGGACTGGGGAGGGCTGGCACCCCGGGGCAGTGGGCACCCTGCTTGCCGCTAAAGGCAGGGGGGGATGGCATTGCCATGGAGGGAGCCGGGCATCACTGCGAAAGGTGCCAGGCATCGCTGTGCTGGGCGCTGCAGCACGATGCTCACGGCGCTGCAGCTGAGAACACTGGGCACACTTCACGTCACTGCAACGCTGGGTTCTGGGTGGGCTCGCCAGGCATTGGGGTGCAGGGGGACCAGGGCTGGTGCCCTGCAGACCGAGGTGTGAAGCTGCCGTGCCTCGAGCCCACCCTGCGGCGCGTGGGCAGCACGTGGCGGTGTCCCCGCGGCTCCGGTGCCAGCAGCGCCGCGCTGCTGCGCCAGCTCCCGGGGCTGTGCCTGCGCTCCAGCGGGGGCACCCTGCACCCTCGGGCACCGGCTCTGCTGGCCCCAGCGGGTGGCAAGTGTGGCTGCACCCATGGTGAGCAGAGGCACTGACTGCACAGGAGAGTCTGGGATTGAGCAACCTGCGGTGAGAGCAGCCGGTTTCACGCCCCAGACTCTGGAGAGCACCACCGTACCCCGTCTTGGACCCTTCCGGGTTGAGCATCTTCTCTCCCACAGCCCCCTGGCCCGGGGTGTGTTTGCAGGCACTCGTGAGCCTTGTCTAAGCAGGGCACAGATGTCAGACCCCCGCCGGTGTTGGAAGGGGTCTGCCGGAGGCTTGCCGGGTGCCGGGCCCCCTCTGCCGGCTCCGGGGATGCTCACAAGTAGCCAATTCTGCTGGTAGCACCCTGGGTGAGTCCCGTGCAGGGCACCCTTGAGTGTCCTGGCCCCCAGAACTCGGGACAGTGCACATTTCTGGTGTCGTGGGCTAGCCAGGCTACCCCCCACCGATGGGACATGCTTTGGCAGCCAAATGTGTTGCATGGGGTCGGTGCCTGCCATGTCTGTGATGCAGAGTGGCAGCCCTGGTTGGACTAGGGGTGTCCTTGGCCAGGATGATGACTGCTGCTGGGCTTTGTCTGGAGCCGGGGCAGAGGAGGCAGCCCGAGCTCTCTCCTGCACTCCTTGGTCGAGTTGCATGCTCGGCTGCCTCTTGTAAACCGAGCTTGCTGCTTTACAGTGGGGCTCAGCCACTTCTCTCCCCCTGCACCCCTACGTGACCTTTTCCCAGTACTCCCTGTCCAAAGGACACCCTGGGATCCCATTTCTCCAGCTGCCCCGTCCCCGACTTGCTCTTGAGCCAGGTGATCCCCACAATGGGCACCCCCACAATGGGCAGCAGCGGTGAATGTGGTGGTGTGCAGTGTGAGCCAGGCGGGAGGATGAGGATGGAGGGGACTGGGAGCACTGGCTGGAGGGCGGGTCTGGGGGCACGGCTCAGGTTGCCTGCACTCTCCCCTGCAGGCAGGGGAGCTGGAGCTGCTCTGCTGGCTCTTCCCACCCCTCTCCTTGCACCCCTGGTATGGAGTCTGATTGGCACCACTGCCAGGCAGTGCTGGCTTTCTCCTGGCTATTTTGGGGTGTCACAGCAGTCCTTTCCCCCTCTTCAGCCCAGGCTTGCTTCCCAGCCATGCTGCTGCTCCCACTCCTCCTGAAGGCCACCCTGCTGCACCTGGCCAGTGGCTTCTACCACCCCTTCTACAACGGCTTCTACTACAACCACATCATGAATGACAATGGCGACGAGCAGGACAAAGGTATACTGGGGACAATGGGGGCTGGCAGGTTGTCACAGGAGGCTGAAGTACCCCTTTGCCTCTGGATGGGATGGAGACGCATAACTTGGTGGGATGTAGGGCCCAGAGGAGCAGTGGAAATGCTTCAGGGATACCTGGGGGATGCTCTTGGCAGAAGAGGTGGTGGGTGGAGGGAAGATTTGGGGATGCTGCCCAGCCCTGGATCCTGACCTGCCTGTCACACCTTCCTTCTTCCCCCCAGTGGATTACTTCAGCGGATCCAAACTAGTGGTGGAAGCCTCCAATGACCCTGTCTACAGCTACAATGGTGCCAATGTCACCCTGCCCTGCCACTACCGCTACGAGCCCGACCTGGGACCTAAGCGGAAAATCCGCATCAAGTGGTCCAAGCTGCGGGACGACTACACCAAAGAGCAGGATGTGATGGTGGCCATTGGCAAAACCTACGTGGCCTTTGGGGACTTCAAGGGCCGTGCTCACATCCGTCAGGCCGGCGAGGCCAGCTGGCACGAGGCCTCACTGGTCATCAGCGATGTGCGCTTGAAGGACGATGGCAAATATCGATGCGAAGTCATCGATGGGCTGGAGGATGAGAGCGACGTTGTGGACCTCCGGCTGCAAGGTGGGGGCATGCTGGGGACCACATGACCCTCTGCACCAAGCCAGTGAACCTGTCCTTCCTGTGGTACCTTCTCCTTTGGGGACACAGAAAGAAAGGGGGGTTGTGGAGCTTGATCACGGCAGAAAGGGGCTGGGATGCTGGGTCTGATGGGACAGTGGCTTGGGGCTGTCTGGCTCTGGCCTCAGGAGTGAGTGAGCCCAGAGCTGTCTGCCCAGCTGGGACACTGAGGTTGCTGTTGGAGTCAGAGTTGGGAGTCACCCTATGGCCGCAGCATTTCCTGCCTTTACCCACCCATCTTCCCACTGTGCGGCATTACGTGGAGCTGTCCCCTCCCCTCCCAGCTCTGGATATCCCAATGCATCTTGTGATGATCCTTGGTGACTGGTCCAGCTTCTCTTGCTCATTTGTCATGAGGGACCTGACTCAGCCCTGACATTGCTTTGGAGCTCAGAGCTGTGGAAATGTCCCCATTGCTTGTCCCTGCCCCACCCCCTTGGCCCCTGGCCCTGCCTCCCACAGTGACTTGTCCCTGCCAGTCCTTGTGACTGTGTCCAAAGTGGCGATGCCCGTGGTTCTGTTGTGATCCATCCCCCCGACAGAGATTCATTCATCCCCATGCTGGTGGTCCATGCGTCTCCTGGGATCATGAGGATGCTGACCTTTGTATCCCTGTTCCTGAAGCCTGTGCATCTCCATGACAATGATCTCTCCATCCCCACAGGGGTGGTCCATGCCTCCCGGGGACCACTGTCTGTGTGTTCCCAGGACCGTGATCTGTACAACCCCGTGGTGGTGGTCCCTGCATCCCCGTTATAGTCTGTGAAACCCTGCATGTGCAGGTGCTGTCCCCGTGAGGGGGTCCTTGTGTCCCCAGGACCGAGCTCGTGTGTCCCTGTGCCACCAGATGTCGCTGGCAACTTGCTGCTGGCGCCTGCATGTCCAGAGCGGCCCCATCCCTGCATGCCTGAGCTTTGTCTCCGTCACACGGAGGTGGTCCCTATCCCAGAGCCTGAATTTGACACGGGTCAGGGACCCCTATGGCTCCTGCTGGGGCTGGGTTCGGGTTGGGTGGGTTGCCCACGGAGCCAGCTGAGTGTCCCATCTGCCTCCAGGCATCGTGTTCCCCTACCAGCCTCCCCGCGGGCAGTACAGGCTCAATTTCCACGAAGCCGAGCAAGTGTGCCAGGACCAAGGTGCCATCCTCGCCAACTTTAACCAGCTCTTCCAGGCGTGGAGCGAGGGGCTGGACT
Organism: Anomalospiza imberbis; assembly: GCF_031753505.1. Lineage (NCBI taxonomy): Eukaryota > Metazoa > Chordata > Aves > Passeriformes > Viduidae > Anomalospiza > Anomalospiza imberbis. The sequence continues at coordinate 7,760,249 of NC_089693.1, read as the reverse complement.
GGTGCAACGCAGGCTGGCTGGCCGATGGCACGGTGCAGTACCCCATCCACCTGCCCCGCAAGCCCTGCGGGGGCGTGCACCTCGCCCCGGGCATCCGCAGCTACGGCCCACGCCACCGCCACCTCCACCGCTTTGATGCCTTCTGCTTCTCCTCCGCGCTCAAAGGTGGGCTCTGGGCCAGGGATGGGGGTGGGATGCCGGGGAAGGTGCTGCGTGTCCCTCCCTCTTAGGGCACAGGACTTGGCTTGGGTGGGGTTGTTCCAGGCATTCCAGATGGGGATGCTCGGGATGATGCTCCTCTCTCACGCTCCGCTTTCCCTCCTAGGAGAGGTTTTCTACCTGGACCGCCTGTCTGGGATGACGCTGGAGGAGGCCAAGCAGAGCTGCCAGGATGCAGGGGCCGAGATCGCCCGGGTGGGGCAGCTCTACTCCGCCTGGAAGTTCGTGGGGCTGGACCGCTGCAATGCCGGCTGGCTGGCAGATGGCAGTGTCCGCTACCCCATTGTCACACCCCGGGCCAATTGTGGCCCCGCGGAGCCCGGTGTCCGCAGCTTCGGCTTCCCCAGCAAGGGCAGGTTTGGAGTCTTCTGCTACAGAGAGAGATAAGGAGCCGGGAGGGATCCTTCTTGGATGAAGGATGTTTCCAGCCTGCCAGTGCCCAGTGTTGGGCATTTCCAAGGGCTGTTTTGGGGCTGACTGGGGGGAGGTGGGATGGGGGGAGGTTTCTTTTTTGTTTTGTTTTATTTCCTTCCTTTATATTTTCCACACCTTGCTCAGCAGCTGGCACCTGCAGCTGCTTGGGGTGGCTGCCAGCTCGGCAGCGCGGGACAGTCCCTGTTGTGGGATGTGTGCAAGGATGATCCCCATGGGCTACTGCTGCCACCCCACATGGCCGTGCCACCCCATGGGTGGTGGCCCCTTCCTGTGGTGGCAGGTTGTCACTGACACCCACCTGCCCTTCCAGGCTGGTCCTGCCTCCGAGTTCATGAGGCAAGGCCATGAGGGAGTGAGGCAAGGCTGGATTTGGCCAGAGCAGAGAGCAGGTATCTCCATTGCATCCTGTCCCCTCTTCCAGCCCCATCCATGTCCTGCTGAAGGATGCCATTGTGCCTGTCCCTGCTAAAGCACAAGTGCCTTTCTCTGTGTGCCCCTTGCCTGAACTCCATTTGAACTCTGGTGCCTTCTTCTCTGAGCATTGGCTATGAAAAGATGTGTTTTTTCTGAACATCTTCTAATAAAATGGTGGAGAAAGCCCTGGAGTGACATGGCTGTGTCCCCATCTCTGTCCCAACACAAGAGAAAGGTCTTCTGCGGAGAAAGGATTTGGGGATCCCTGGCTGTCTCATCCTTGGCTGAGCATGTCTCATTAGTGCTGGCTCAGCTCAGTTCCTGCAAGGGCCTTGTGTTCCCTCATTAGTGAGTGTTAATTAACCCTCGGGGTGTCAGGACTGAAAGCTAGAAGGTGAAGCAGTTCCTACTGGTCATATGTTTTAGATGGGTTTTAGGCATACGGGTTAACCCCCTTCCAAACTGGGAGCTGAACAGGGAGGGTCAGTATCCTACTCCAGGGTCCTTCTTCAGTGAGGGCTTGGGACACCCCTCCTACCTCTGTGGTCCCTTAGGTGCTGCCTGGGGCTGAGCCATTCCTGTGTAGCTTGGAGCACCCTCTTTGGGTTCCCCTTCCTTCCTTTTTGCCTTGCCATGGGAGACCCCTCTCTTCCCAGACCACTAGACATCCCTCTTCCTTATAAAAAAACCAACACTGACCAAGTGCCCATTCCAATTTCGCTTTCTTTATTATTTATCATTATTTCAAAATAGGATATGTTCAAAAATATAAATAGGTGCAGGGAACGCTGGTGCCCCGCACGGTCCCCTGGAAAGAGCACGTTGTCCCAGGACGAGTGCTGTGCTGCAGAGGGGGCAGTGGGGAAGCAGAGAGGGGTCACAGTTCCCACCACCTGTGTCCTGGGTCTCAGCATCCCCTTGCCTCCCTCCTCCCACAGCTCCTTCCACCACAGCCCCCCAGCCCTCCCCACCCGTCCTGACGTGCTGCAGCAGTAGAAGGATTCTGGAAAAAAAAAAATAAAGCCCCAAAAGGTGCTGTTCACCCTGGAGATTAAATAACAGAAATAATTACATTGTTCGTGGATAAAATCAGGAAAAAAAATAATCATCTTTATTATTTAACTTAACCCCCTGCCCTTTGCAAACCCACCCCCCTCCCTGTCCCCAAAGGCATGAAGATAATTGGAACCGGACGGTTAGTAAAAATGCTGAGATCTAATTCGTTTTGCTTTGGTGCTTGGAAAAACAATTTTTTTTTGTATATATATACACAAAGGTGGGTTTGTCTTTAATATAATTTTTTTTCCTTATATGACAAAAAAGCAACAAAAAGAAGAAGAAATCGACTCTGTTAATATAACTGTTCCGTTAAAAATCTCTCTTTCTCGCTTTCCCCTCGGTCTCTCGCCCCGCTCTAATGGGTGCGTCTGTGCACGGCGCTGCCGCTGGGTTTCGACCGGCTCCTGGGGCTCCTCTTGTATAGCCTGCGCTGGTAGCTGGAGGCTGTGGAGGAGAAGAAAAGGCACCTTGTTGGCAGGAGCCGGGACAGAGAAGCTGCTTGTCCCACGCTGGCCGCCCCGGCCCCTGGCTGCCTGGAAAAACACGGGCAGCCGCAGGCAGCGCTGCCCGGGGGCGGCTGCGTGTGCCCCGGCGCCAGCCCGCCCGCACACGCACAATCGGCCCTTCTCTCGCCCTGACCCGGCTTTGCTTCACCCAGGGGAGAAGGTGCTTGGGGCTCGGCGAGAGCCTGGGCAGGAGCATCATCTCCACGGCTGCTTGTCCCATCCCTTCCCTGTGCCCAGCCAGGAGGGCAGCTCGTCCCCCTCTCACCCACTGCCCTATCAATCCCTAAATCCCCAACCCCAATATTCATTAGTAGTGGGATGTGCTCAGGGCACAGGAGGGGAAACAGCCCGGCCTGGCTGGCAGGGACAAGGTTTCTGCCTGATCTTTGCTGCTAGTCTTCCTGGAAGCTGGCGTGCTCTGGCGTGATAATTGCAGGAGGGTTTTGGTGGAAGCAGCAAAAGCTGGATGGGAGACGACCAGGTCTCTTGATTGCTGGCAGTCTGTGTCAGGACAGCCTGCAGCTCTCCAGACCCACAGCAGAGCCAAAGGAATCAGCATCTTGGTCTGCACCAGGCAGCCGCCCTTGGACACCTCCTCCATCCCTCCTCCTTTCATCTCTCTGGGCAGAGGTTTGTCCCTTAAGCCCGTATCAGCTTTCCCTGGCTGTGGGACCATTGCTTAATCTGCCTTATCTGGAATTGCCCAGCAGGACCAGAACCTGGCAAGGAGGCCACTGGACAGATGTGATTTGTCTGAGGCCAACAAAATTCTTGGGAAGCTGCAGGCAATTAGAGATGGGACAGGGGTGTAGGCAGGCCTGGGAGTGGGCTGGGACACCAGTGGAAGAAGGCTGACTGCCATCAGCTGGAGGCCTGACAGAAAGAGAGTCAGGAACCCAGCCCTGTGCCTTGGCTTGTATCTGCTGCAGGACTCCTGTCTGCTCCCAGGGCAGGGGGACACCAGGGAAGGGCTTGGGGGCCCCGTAGCTCTCCCATCCTATTCTCTCTGTTGATGCAGATTGTGCCAAAACTCACCCTTTCAGAAGCCATTTATTTTTCCTTCTCTGAGTAGCCTGGGCCATTGGTAAGCTCCTTGTTGCCCTTCCCTGACTCTGGAGCTGCCCCTACTCTACCTTGGTGGGTCTCCAGGGCAGTCCTGCAAGTCAGGCTCTGTGGTCCCACCTGCCCCAGAAGATGTCAGCTCCCATGGCCCCATCCCAGGGGAAACTTCCAAGAAGTCAAAGGAACCATGGTGTGCCCTTCTGCCTGTCTCAGAGCTATCCTGCGCCCCGAGATGATGTCCCACATTCCCAGCTCCTTCCAGCTGCAGGGAGGCATCAGCCCTAACCCGAAGGTACAGGGATCCAGACGTACGGTTTAGGCAGGATATCCGTGGCTCCTCCCACTGCCCGTTGGGCTGGCACCGGATCGTGGGCACGTGCCGTTGGATGTAGCCTTGGTCGCACTGGTACCGCACCATGGAGTTTATTTCGTAGCGTTCCTTCTTCCGACCGAAGGTCCTGGCATTCTCCACCGCAGGGGGGTCCCTGCAGGCCACTGTGGGAGATGGGCATAGACTGGAGAGTGAGTGAGAGCACACCAGCCTGGCTGAGCAGGCAGCTCACACCCAGGGCAGGCTGGGCGTGCAAAGCCTCGTCACTCTTCCACAAATAAAACCTTAACTCCCTTTGAGATTGGACTCCCTCTGTCCACAAGGCTTTGGAGCAGGGGGATATAGAAATTCTGTGATTTGAAATTAAACAGGGGTCTGCCTCAGTGCTCCACTCCTGCCTCCTGGAGAGGCTGTGAGAGCGGAGCATCACAACAGCTGCCTGTGTCTGTAGGAGGGCACAGAGCTGGTGTGTGGGAGTGATGCAGCAGCCAGGGTATGACTCTGCCTGGGGATGTTGAATGTTAATTCCTTGTCCTATTTAGTTTCAAGTCCTTGTGGAACTTTCTTCTAGAGCCTTGGCCAACTTCTGTTTCCTTCTATCTCTTTGATCACCCTTTGCAGTAACAAAACCCACATTCCCGGGCACTGGGCACTCTGCTCCAGACCCACAGCCACCTACTGAGTCCCCCATCCTTGCCAGTATGGCAGAGGGTGCTGACCTGTTCCTTTCTTGCAGGTGAAAGGGAGGTGATAGTTGCAGGGAACATCGTTCCATTCGCCTTTCTCGTGCCAGATCATCACAACGCAGTCCTCGCCCGCCGAAAAGAAGTTATCGGGTTGGTTGGGCCGCCAGTTCTCGTATTGCTGCCGAGAGAGGACAGTCCTTCAGCTAAGGTTGGGCCCCAGTCTCTCCTGCTCCCTCCCTCATCCTCACCCCACCTCTCCCACACCTCTCTCCAGCAGAGCCCGTGGGTTGCCAGCAGTGCCCCTACACCAGTTATTTCTGTTATGATGCTGCCCAGGACCCGACCAGTTTTTCTAGAGGCTTGGAAAATCCCTGAGCCCTACAAAGTTTAGGGTTTCCTCCACTCAATGCCCAACCCAAGCACTCAACATGTAAGCCATGGGGCCCTTCCCACCACCCTGAAAAGCTGGTGCCAACTCATGCCATGGCCTCCAGACTCACCAGGGAGTGCCCGTCAGACCAGCGGAAGTCATTCTCCACAGCTCTGTCACTGAGGCCGATCCATTGGTAGTCCTGTGCATGACCTAGAAGAGCAGGAGGGAGAGAAAAGAGTCACGGCTGTCCTACTCATTGCTGGAAGCATTTCTTTGCCATCTCAGCTGTCCCTGGTCCTGGAGCCTCTGGTTCATACAGCTACCTCCCAGTCAGTATTCCTGATGCCCTTTTCCCTTATATCATGTTTGCCCAGCTTCCTCCTCACTCAACTGCCATAAGCATAGGTGTACCCATACAAGGATAAGGCTTTGTTAGGATTCACAGGAGCACCAGTGGGGAAAATGGTGGTTGAGGATAAATCTGCCTGTAGAGTCAGAATCCAGTGGTTGGATCCATGCCCAGTCTTAGGCTGCCCTTAGCACTCACTGTTCACAAATTCTTGTTCCTCTGGGGTGATGATACTGCTCAGGTGGGCTTGATGTTGTCGGCATCTGGTCTCTGCATCCATCCAAGTCTCCCTCTCTTCAAAGTGCCTGTAGCAATGGCCCTGGAACTTGGTCCAGCCTTCCTCACAGTTTTCCAAGTCTGAAACACACAGAGGAGGGATGAAAAGGAGTTGGTGCATGTGTCTGAAAGGTTTCAACTCACCTCTTAGCAGCTCATGCTCCCATGGCATGGGACAACACATGGTCACTTTCACTAAAAAGCACACCCTGACACTGTTGCCTGTAGGAATTCCCGGGGAAAGTTGTCAGAAGGCATCCAAGACACGCAGAGAGGGCAGCCTGTGTGGAGGGCCCTGTGTCTGCAGTGACACAACCAATGCTACTAGAAAGCTTGAATGATACAGACTTATTCCTGAGAGATTCAATCCCTGTGAAATCTGCTTTTGAGGAACTGACCGAGCAAGAAGACCTCTCTTCCCACTTGTGCTGTCCTGCAGAGTTTTCTTGCTTTGTAAAAAAACCCTCCAAACCCCATATCCAGATGTCCAGAATCAATGCATATGTGTTGAACATGAAAGAGGGGGCCACCAGGTGTGGGTGGTCCCATCGCTTGGTGTGATTCTGGAGGAGAAACAAACCAACCAAGAGGGGTGAAAAGCAATGGAGACAGAAACTTACCACAGTGGAGAGAGAGAACTAAGTCTCAATGAAAAAGCTTAGAAGCTGCTAAAGAACTACAAACATTTCTCAGCTTTTCAGAAGATCTTTTACCATCTGAGAAATATTGAGGAACTGAACACCCTTAAGAAAAAATAAAACCACAAATGGGGGAAAGTAGAGACAAATGGAGAAACCACTAGGAAAGACCTTCAGCAGTTCCCACACAATGCAACACCGCACATCTGTCTGCTACATGTGACTGAAGGAAACAGAAAATGAAATGTGTTTAATCTCAGCCTTTCAGATGTCTGATCTACCATACTTTCTCAGGCCCTTGCTGCTCTGAGAGTGGTGGGCTTCCATGAGCCCTCATGCCTCTCTCCCTTTTCAGTAAGGTTTTCTGTACTCAGTTTCTTTCTCCTTTGTTAAACTTGGTAGGTCAAAGCACTTGTCACTTTCAGTAACACTAATTCCTCCTAATCCACCTTTCTGGTGTTCTTCCAGCTGGACATTGCAGGCACTTCATAGATGTTGGAGTGGTTGGTAGTTATTTGAGACATTAAAAGCATTTCCTGCTTTCTTCAACAGATCAAATGGGTTGATCTGAAGTAGGTGAAGCTCAGAGGATTCTTGGGTTTTGCAGGCAGATCTCTTGCAGAAAGTTAACTGAGAACTTGCTCTGTCTTTTGAGATTAAGACTTTTTCCCATTATCTTTAATGGCATCCCTTGTCATCACAGATGGAGGATAGGACAGCACATGATAAAGAATCTCAGCAGGCCATTTTCTAGGAGAAAGGCTATGCTTTCCTACATAATTTTTTCTTACAGGTAAATATGACAGCAATTTTCTTGGAAAAGAATGATGAAAATCTTGTTCCCTGGTAGGGACACTTTCATGGTGACAAAAGGGACTGGCTGTGTGCATTGTACACCTACAGTATCCCATTGTTCTTGGACACCAACAGCAAGGATGGTCTGTCTCATGGGAATATGAAGATTTACATTTCCAACAAGTTTTAGGAAACTGGCTTCCTCTTGCATCTCCCAGGCATCAGAGCCCATAATTCAGGGAAAAGAGAAAATTAAGTCTGGCTTGGACGAAACAAGATCATAAGCAGTTACAGGGTGGAGAGTCTCTGGCTGGATAACAAGGATCTTCAACAACAGGTATCATGGGTGGGTAAATCAAGAATTGGTGAGGTTGCATTGGAAAATTGAGGCTAAGACAGCACAATTCCTGCCCAGAAGGTTCAATGATCCTAAGCCTGCTCCTTATAGTCTACTCCATATGTTCATATTGGAAGCAGAAAGAGATGTGGAGAAAGGGAAGGAGAAAATCTAACATATATTATCATTACTCATGCCAAGGTGAAGAAGATACTGCAACCTTATTTCTCTTTTGTTTGAGTAAGGAAGGAGAGCTTCCCCTCATCTAAGCTGACAAAAGTTTGGACTTTCATCAGCTTTAAGGAAAAACTCTTTTTCTTTCCTTATAGAAACAAAAAGAAGTGTTAGTGCACTAATTTTGATGGAAATACAGGTTGCTTCCCGTTTTCTCAAAGATACATTCCCTGCTGATTTTTCCACAGGAAGCTACGTTGTGGAGATGACAAAAATGTCATGCTCTGTCAAATCAGTGGAGATTCCTGGAGTGAATGATGCTTCTCTCAGCTGAATCTTCCCTGAGAGAAACACAATCATTTTTCATGGGTCAGTTGAAGCATCCTTCCACGAAGTTCCAGTCTAGCAGAGAAAGTTTGCCTGGGGTGAAGATATACTCAGAAAGTTCCCTACTGTTACAGATGAACAGAATGACCCTTGACCCAAAGAGAGAGCAACTTCCATGATCAACATTGTTATGATCTGTGTGGAGCTTCACCAGAGACACTTGAAAAAGAGAAAGCTGAAGAAGACACCAGAAATTCCTGCTTAGGAATCTTAAAGGACACGGTGCTGTGAAGAACAAACTTATCAAATTAGATACTCAAAAGCCTCAAAGCTTTTCCCTTGTGTGTTTTAAGCTGCTGTTAGAGGTTAGCTCACTGAGATGAGGGCAGCACTGACAGGAGCACTGGGGATCAGCTTTTTTTGGGGAGTAGCATTGGGAACAAGGTGGTGCAGCAGTTAGTAGGATTAGCTGAAGCCAGGGAGGCCGTACCGATCTCACACAGGTCCCCTCCGTAGCTGGGAAGGCAAAAGCATTTGAAAGAGTCGATACCATCAACGCAGGTGGCTCCATTCAGACAGGGGCTTGAGTGGCACACATCGGTGTCTGCAAGAAATCAAGGGCTTCCATTAGGGCTCTGGGAGGCAACTGCACCAACAGGAGAACTTGTTTCCTTGCTTGTGTAGGAGGGAATATCAGTTGTTTTGGGGGGCTTGGGAGGGTTGGATTTCACAACATACTGCCACTGCTGCTGCTGGAAGAATGAAGGCAAGAGACCCAACCCACCCTACAAAGAAGACATTGGTTTCCTGATGGTTGAACACCACTCTGAAGATATCGGAACAAAGCTCAGCAGGATGTATCCAAAACACAGCACTGGCTGTGGCAATTCTTCCTTGTCTGCTGCCTCTGCCTGATGCATCAGACGTGTAAACTTGTGTCTGTGTCTCCACCCGCTAAAATTTTACGAGGAGGAATGTGGAATTCTTCCATAAGTGATAGAAACATCCTCAAATAGATCTCTATGTCCTAAGCAGCATTCCTGGTTGTCTGTCCTCACTAATAGTTTCTTCCTAACCATAATTTAGATGAAGTTCTGTGTCAAGAAATCTCTTCTCAGTGAAGATGAAGAAAGTGCAGAGAAGAAAAGAAGTGGGTTCAAAGGTGGTTCAGAGGCCCTCAGCTTTTTATCTTTGAGGATCTTAGGCCTGGCTATGGGTGCTTATTCCTTGGTGAGGGATACTGGAGTGCAGTGACATTTTCTCCAGACCCGTCCTCACTATGTGCTCTTCAGTTTGTGATGAAGATGGAAGAAGTTGGTGCATCTTTTCTAGCTGTGGACTCCATCTTGGTGGAGAGAGCTTTGGAATCAGAAGAAGGGTCATTCAGAATGGAAAGATTTCAGATACATTCAACTCAAAAACAAGGAGAAGACTAAGGAAGGAAATGGGAACACATTCATGCAGGTTGGATTAAATGATGGCTGGTTAGATCATCATGTGAGATGGCATTTCTTTCACACTCAGGAGAAATGCAAGGCTTTAAAAGTGACGACTCCATGCTCTTCTTGTGGCTGAGGGTTAGAGAGGAAAGATTCAAAGATGATGAACATACTGGCTGTGGAAATAGCAGAGCAGAGCAGTGACTCCCCAAGATCTGTGTTCATCTTCTGACTGGGGTGTACTTGGTTGGGAATTGTTTTCTTGGAGCTGAAGCCCAGCTGCTCAGTGTCCCCAGGCACAAGAGAACAGATGGGCGTTATACTCCCCGTGGCTGTCTAGTGACTCAGTGGCCAAGGTCTGATACGTCATCTAAAAGCTGACATGTTCTGAAATGTGCCTAAGTGATGGAAAAAATCCTTTCTGACCTTGGATGGTGAATATGTGTGTGCTTTGGAGCAAGGAGATTGTCATCTTTACTCTAGGCTGTGAGCAGTGAAATCATTCCTCAGATGGCTGATGAGCCTCTCACTCCAGTTTTGCAGTTCTTCTCTGAGAGAAGGAATTTTTCACTCTGGATTGCCCTTCTAAATCTCACTGATGCTTTTTGGATTTCTTTGTTCACTGCAAAATGAAGATAATCCATGATACTACTAAATACTTTGAGACTTTCCAGAACAAAATGGGAGTCACAAGCCTAGAGGAAGAATAGAGGAGCTGAACTTGGCTGAGTATTGCTTATTAGTCACACTTGGAGTTCCTAGATGATAGAGAGCATAAAGAAAAATGAGGTATCCTGAGGGGTGATTGCAACTCAAGAGGCCCTTTGGGCTTCTTCAACAGCAGTGGCAGTAGAAGTTCATGTTGATTCCAGTGGGCTCCAGCTGAACATGTAAGGAAAGGCTTTCCTTCATTCGTCAGGCTCCATGAAGTGGAAAGAACACTGCAGAGGAGGGAGGGAAGCACTCACAAGAGCTAAAGCTGAATGTTTAGCAGAGGATAATGAGCCTTCAGCTGTCTTCAGCCATGTGGAATAAAACTTGGCGTGTCCAGGATCTCTTCTGAGATGAAGGAGACCTGCTGTGTGCTGCCATCCCTGGTCTTGGAGGAGGGGGGAGCATGTGCAAAGTCATTGCTGCAAATTTCCAGCTGGGAAATAAGCCTGGAGTAGAGTTCCCTTTTCCAGATATTGCATATAATATGGTTGCACATATTATATATGCAGTAAAAACAAATCTTTGATTATAATATATGTGTTATATATCTCTCCATACATATACATACATATTTTTGTATATAACATACAGAGAAAGGGTGTGCACTTGTAGGTAATGTTGGAGAAACAAACATCAAATACAAGTGAGACATAGACAGGTTTTTTTTTTTTTCCCAAAATTGTGCTTCAAGTGGCTGGAGAGAAGATGTTTTAAACACGTGATGATCATAAACACCAAACTCCCCTTCAGCCTGTTGGGCTGCTGAGGCAGAGACCCTCTCTCCATCCAGATGTAGAATCACCTCACCAAGCTGATATTGAAAAACTCAAATATATCTGTCAAGTTGGAGAAAATGTTGCTGATTCTGATCCTCCCAGAAAATCTGGATCTCAGAGGTATTCAAGAAAGGTCTAAGTGGTTAATTTGGCAGTGACGTTGCCTCTGGAAATCCTGGCAAATTGGTTTGTGGGTGTTTCTAGGATAAGGCATGTAAGCCACAAACACGATTTACAGGAGGTGAGAACTCCATTAAAAAAAAATATCCATCTATCACTCTATCACACAACACTTCATGGTTTTTTTTTTTTTTCCTTCATATCCTTTTATATGCTATAAATGTGTCTACTTCCACATTGTTTAGAGCTAGATGAGGTTAGCAAATCGCTGCACACCTCTTCAGCCATCTGCAGAGCCTGCAACGCGCTAGTGAGGAGCCCCCACCTCCACAGCGCTGGCTGCCAGGTACCTTGACACTCAAGGATTTAGACACGAGCTATTTATTTGCTTGGCTGAGCAGTCATCCAAAAAGTCAGCTCTGCTTTGCGATGCAGCTCAAGTGCTTATCATCTGACAAGGAGACAAGACCGCTGCTATTATTACCCCGAGCTAACAAAGGACAGCGATAGTCGATAGTCGAGGAATGCAGAAGGGAGGCAGTCCTGGCTTTCAAGAGCTGCAGATGTAAAACAAAGACGGGGAGAAAATGCCTCGAGGTGCCAAGAATAGGAAACCCAGTTAGAACATGTTATTAACTCACTTCTTGAGGACAACGAAGAATTAGCAATTCTTCTTAAGAGGATTCATACTGCACTTAATATTGCCCAGAAGTTGCAAAAATTCCCCAATTCTACTGTCACAACAGTTTCTATTTTTTGCTACTATCAGGACCCAAGGTCTAACTTTTAGATGCCTTTTCTTTTATTTTTTAATAAACCAATTACAGCAATATGGACAATGTAAACCAGGTCTTGCATCTGGAAGATGTAAACTGTTGGCTGGAGATGGCAAGGGGAGTTACACAGCCTCAATGCAAATTTGAGTTCGTTCCACCATTTTCTTCCTAAGATTTCTTCTCCATTGCCAGATATACACTATATTTAGTCAGAATAATTTTCTTTTTGTGCAACTGAAACCAAGAGAAGCATTCTTGTCATTGCTGCCCATGGTAGGGGGAGGTTTGAGCTAAATGATCTTTAAGGTCCTTTCCAACCCTGACGATTTTATGATTCTATGATTCTCCCAATGCCTTTGAAAAAATCTTTTGTACTACTAGATCATGGAAATTGGAAAGAGAAACCTGGAAGAAATGAAACAAAAATAGATTGGTCCTGGTTTTGCTCAGAAGGCAAATGGTATGTAAAAGTGAACATGCAGTGTCAGTGGTGAGAAGGAAATGCTTTTAAAATTCTTCATCTCAAGCTGAGACAACAATACCAGAAACAATGCTACCATTTCCTAAAACAGTGCAGTCTGTACATTTCTTTCCATGGCTGCCTATATGGAAGATGAGCGAGAATATCCATTAAACAATGTCACCTTTGTACTTAAAACATCTACTAAGGAGAAGCAGCTGGTGAACAGAGAAGATGCTGTCACCCAAACCCTGAACAAACTGTAGTTTCCCTGAAGCTGTGAGTAACAGGTTTAGTAATATATTCTATGATATTTGTATATCGTCCTGTTTTTGTTCTACAGAGCAGAAAAGGTCAAAGAGAAGGGCAAGGCATTTCAGGATGCCCAACAGTGCCTGTTGTGTCCCTCACCATTTCTTTATAGGCCTCCTTGTAAGTAAAATTATCCAAACAGGGAATCAGAAACCAACTAGATAATTATCTCCTAGAGACTGGGGGGAAAAAAATCCAGGTACAAATTAAATTTGCTTTTCAGAGTCTGCTGGGAAGTTAGAACTACTGATCTGATAGCTCAAACATCAAAGAAAAACATTGGAGCAATTGTAGGGTGACTCCTGGAAGAAAAGAATAGGAAGAGTTGGGGAAACCAGTTCTCTCACATTTTAAGTTAAATGCTAGTATTGAACATCACATAGCCAGCTACTGACTTACAATGAGCAATTAAGTAATTAAAATAATTAACTACACTTATTGAACCAAAGCCTTCATGCAGCAGAAGGGGCAGGCATTGCTGTAGCCTTAAAAAAACTATTTTACTAGAGACCAGGAATTTCCAGGAGGACTTGATGATCTGCTGGAACCTTCATTGTCCAATTCTCTCGTGGAAGAAGAGCTCAGGAAATTGGGATATCTCCGTCTCCAAAATATTATGTGTAAAAAACATTAGTCCAAGGCTGTAGGCTACCTCTGCAGAGGAAGGTTTTGTTTAAGCAAATTAAGTTCTGATGCAAAGCAGACAGTGTGTCCAGGAGACATCAAATCCCCTGCTCAGCCACAAAGGGTCTGTGCCTCTCAGCCAGGACTGGGACCTCCATCTCCTTGAGGGCATCATTTGCATTCCACATTGGGTGAAACATTCTGAATCAGGGGAATATTTTCTTGACTTTTTTCCTGCATGATTTTCTCTGGACCAACAGAACTCAATCCCTTGGACTTCCAGGTTAGGAAGTATGAGGAAAGCCTATTAAGACCTTTTCTCATTTGTATTCTAACCTTCTGCTGTGTGGGGCCATAGGCAACAAACTTCATGGACTTGTTTCACCAGAGACAAGCAAAACTTCACATAAAAAGATGCCATTTCAGCACATTTCTCTTTCCCCCCACAACTGGAGTGAAGTTTTTAAGTCATTGACTGGTCTCAGAGCTCCAAACCGCAGCCTTTCACTGATGTGCCAGCATTTTTTTTCAGCTAATAATTATTTTTCTTCAAATGCTACCAGAAGCAAAAAGACCTGCTGAGTTGGCAAAACCCTGGGTGAGGAAGCCAAGCCTATGGACAATTCTTTCAGCTTGTGGGGTTCCTGTCTTCATGGAAGAATCAAATGCCGACTAAAGACATGTGCATGCACAGCCTTCAATTTGGTTAAACACTAAAACATACTGGCACTCCAAGTGTTAATCTTCAGTCTTCTGGCTCTGGCTTTTAGAGATACTTTTAGGCTCCAGCAGAGCAGAATAATATCATTCTTCTTAAATCATCCCACTAAACAGACTGCTGGATCTAACTGGAACCCTCCAACAACAGGGCCAGAGGGCAAAATCCACATTTCTTCCTGTTCCTCACTCTAAGCTTCTGTAAAGCTGAACCAGCTTCACCCGTGCTTTAATGTCAGTGAAAATCCACTGCACTGCACGGGCCCCCATTGCACCCTACAAACCCTGAGAACAGCACAAGGCATGCACATGGGACCTGATAGTTTTTGCAAGAGCTGAATTTCAAGACTGGGAAGCTTCAAGTGAAAAGGCAGCCACAACATGGGAAACAGCATTTTGGGATCCAGCCTACCGTTCTTCCTTGTAGACTTCCCAGGTTCACAATCCCCAGAGCTCTGTAAAAAGTAACAACCCAAAAAAAGGAAACCTAGCATTCCTTTTCTCTTTCTTTCTTTCTCTTTTTCTTTCTTTCTTTCTTTTCTTTTTCTTTCTTTCTTTCTTTCTTTCTTTCTTTCTTTCTTTCTTTCTTTCTTTCTTTCTTTCTTTCTTTCTTTTCTTTTCTTTTCTTTTCTTTTCTTTCTTTCTTTCTTTCTTTTCTTTCTTTCTTTCTTTCTTTCTTTCTTTCTTTCTTTCTTTCTTTCTCTCTCTCTCTCTCTCTCTTTCTCTCTTTCTCTCTTTCTCTCTTTCTCTCTTTTCTTTTTTTTCTCTCTTTCTTTTCTTTTCTTCTTTTCTTTTCTTTTCTTTTCTTTTCTTTTCTTTTCTTTTCTTTTCTTTTCTTTTCTTTTCTTTTCTTTTCTTTTCTTTTCTTTTCTTTTTTTCTCATCTCTTTGCTGTAATTCTCTAGAAGAGGTTTGCCTTGTTTTAGGGGTATTCTGAGTTCATGATCAACAAACTTTTTTGCCACCTGTGTGAGCTTTCTTCATACCCTGACCAGGTCTGCATTTAACTCTGTAGGGACATTGTAGTAAAGTTTACCAATAAAAAGAGAAGTTTTACCCTAGAATATCTTCCCTGGTGGGACTACCAGCCAAACACATGTGTTCAAGCCCATTTCTAATTTATAAAGCGTACAACTAAACTTCATGCAGTGGTTGCTTACCTCTTGCTGTCTCCTGCTAAGAAACCCCAGCTGCTACATTGTCCTCTCTGTGACTTGCAAATGCACATATTCCAGTTTCAGAATATTTTTCAAGATTCTTCACACATGAGCTGCTGAACACATGGTTTTCTTTCAAAATACTTCACAAAAATGTTGGCTAACAAATGATCTGAGGAATCTGGCAGTCGCCTTGTGGTTAAATTTTAAAACGAAAAAGCAGTGGAATAAAATCCATAGTTTGCGGCCAATATTTTTTTAAATTTTATTATTTTTACTAAGCCTCACTGCCTTCCTTCCTTCCCCTCAATGCTGCCTTTGCTGGCTTATTTTTGTCTCTGGGTTTGGACGTGGCAGTGGGCATGGCCCAAAAGCAGAGCCTACTTTAGCAAGAAGGGTTTTTGGGTCCATAACTCCTGTACCACCCTGTGCTGTGCCAGGCTGGTCCAGTGCTGTGGGAATGACCCTGCTGATCTGCCCTCACCCACTCCTGCAGCATCCCCAGGGCAGCTGCTCAGCACAGGCAGAGGGGACTGCAGGTGTGCTGTGAGCAGGACTGAACAAAGGTTTGTGATTACCTGTGCTCGCAGAGGGAGAGGGCAGAGAGAAATGCAGTGACTCATTGGAAACACTTTGGGGATGGAAATGACGTTAGAAACCAGGCTGAGCTTCACAAAGCCCTGCACTTACTGACCCTTACTGAGTCCAGAGCTAGCTACTCTGAATGGTTTAAATTGATCCAAAAAAACATTTTAGGAGGTAATGTGGGAAGGACTAGAATTGATGACACTTTTGCCAGAAGGACGTGAGTAAAACTCTTTGCACATACATTTTGTATCATACTTAAGCAATGTGTGGCCCTACAGGAACATGTGGCCCTTTGAGAACTGAGGACATGCAGGACATTCATACAACAGCACAAGCACTAATGGCTTTCCAACGAGGCTTGTCCCCAGGTGCCAGCTCCTGATGGCAGCAAAGGGAAACCAAGCTGTGTCCAAGGATGCTGCAGGACATCCTGTGTTACCAGGACTGGGCATCTCCTGTGGCCAAGAGGCACAATGTTTTGCATTTTGTTTTTTTTTTTTTCCCTCTGCAGTGCACTGTTGCTTTCACAGCACGCAAACTCTTTTCAGAAAATGCTCGTCAGAATGCCAGTAGAGTGTTTTCACCATAAATGGTTAATCAGGCCTAAATATTCTGTCTGTTTCTACTTGGCAACAAGGGGGCCCAACCAAAGACAGAGCACTAAAACACTAAAAAGGCAGGGTGGAGGGAAGGGCATTTATCAACAGAGCTGACAAAAGCTAGTGATGCTCAGAGCATTATCTCACACGTTTTTCCCATTGTAGCTGCAGAGAGCAGAGGGTGGCCACATGCTGCGCAATACTTGGGGCTAGGCAGCAAGTCAGCCCACATGGAAAGAGAAACAGAACAGAACTAACAGCCCATCTTCTCCAACTTCTCAGCTGCGTGCAGGGTGGAAAAGGTGGCATGTAAAGGTGGCACTGAGGGACATGAGTTAGTGGTGGACTCGGCAGTGCTTGGTTAAAGGGTGAACTCGATGATCATAAATGTCTTTTTCAACTTAAACAATTCTATGATTCTGTGAACATGACCTGTGGAAAACCCCATGTTTATGTCTTTCCATCAGAACAATGTTCTGCTCAAGTCTGCTTCTGTGTTAATGTTCTCTGCTATATAAAAACCAAAATAAGTGACAGCTATGCCCTCTCCTTCCCATCCACAAAGCTTTCCCTTCCATATGAGACACATTACCTTCTGTAGTGGGTCCTAATGCGTCAATTGCTTCTTGTGAGACTTGGGGCAGGGCAGCAGTAGTGGTGGCCAGCAGATGGGGACTGTCTGGAGCAACAGCTGTCTCTGTCTCTTGTTCTGACACCACAGGAGGGGAAGGCTCCATTTCAAGCTGAGCCTCTTCAGGGTTTCTGAGTCCCTGTGTTGGTTCAACATCTGGAGTCCTGGTACTAATTACAACGTCTGGGACAGAGGGTTTCCCTGAAATGCCTGCAATAGAGTGTGTCACAGCTCCAGATGTTGTGTCAGGAATCTCCTTCTCCTCTGGAGTACCAAAGGGCTCCCCGCTGCCCAAAGATGTGGCAGCTGTTTTGATGTTAGCAGCAGGCAATGCAGATGCTTCCCCACTGGTTTCATGGACTGTGGATGCTTCTATGCTGATCTCAGGAAATGTCTCTCCGCGGGCTTCTTGACTTGTGGGTGTTCCTATTCTAATTTCAGGAAACGCAGAAGTTTCCCCACTGACTTCTTGAACTGTGGATGTTTCTGTGAAAATTTCAGGATAGGCAGATGTTTCACTCCTGGCTTCTTGACTTGTTGGTGTTTCTATGCTGAACTCAGGGAATGCAGATGTCTCCCCACTGATATCATGGACTGTAGAAGTTTCTATGCTAATCTCAGGAAATACAGATGTTTCACCTCGCGCTTCTTCACCTGTGGATGTTTCTATTCTAATTTCAGGAAATGCAGGTATTTCACCACTGGTTTCATGGATTGTCGAAGTTTCTATGCTAATTTCAGGAAAGGAGGGCATATCCCCACTGATTTCATGGACCGTCGAAGTTTCTATGCTGATTTCAGGAAACGCAGAAGTTTCCCCACTGGTTTCATGGACTGTTGAAGTTTCTATGCTAATTTCTGGGTAGGCAGATGTTTCACCCCTGGATTCTTGATTTGTGTATGTTTCTATTCTAATTTCAGGAAATGCAGAACTTTCTCCACTAATTTCATGCACTGTTGAAGTTTCTATGCTGATTTCAGGAAAGGCAGATGTTTCTCCACTGGTTTCGTGGACTGTCGAAGCTTCTATGATAATTTCAGGATAGCCAGATATTTCACCCCTGGCCTCTTGGCTTGTGAATGTTTCTATTCTGATTTCAGGAAATGCAGACGTTTCCCCACTGAGGTCTTGACTTGTGGATGTTTCTATTCTAATTTCAGGAAAGGCAGATGTTTCCCCACTGATTTCTTGTATTGTGGAAGTTTCTGTGCTACTTTCAGGAAATGCAGAGGTTTCCCCACTTGCTTCTTTACCTGTGGATGCTTCTATGATAATTTCAGGATACCCAGATGTTTCACCCCTGGCTTCCTGACTTGTGGATGTTTCTGTGAAAATCTCAGGAAATGCAGAGGTTTCCCCACTGATTTCTTGAATTGTTGATGTTTCTGTGTTAAATTCAGGAAATGCAGATGCCTCCCCACTGATTTCATGAATCGTGGATGTTTCTATACCAGTTTCAGGAAATGCAGATGTTTCACCACTGATTTCATAAGCTGTTGATGTTTCTAGACCGCTTTCTGGCAGTGCAGATGTTTCCCCACTTAGTTCCCCGGATCCAGAGGCTTCACCACTGGGCCCCAAACTGTAGGGAAACGTGACAGTTTCCCCACTCAGTTCTTGTGATAGTGTTGGTCTTGTCACCACTTCTACGAAATCAGAAGTGACTAAAGTGATTCCTGGAAGCCCTGAGGCTTCCCCACTGATATCAGCCACTGTTGAAGACTGTCCACTTAGATCTGTGGCTCCAGAAAAGTCTCCGCTGATGTATGGGATTCCAGATGGCTCTTCACTCAAGTCTCCTGCCCCTGAAGGAAACCCACTAGTCTCCACAGCTCCAGACCCTTCTCCAGATAGTCCTCTGTCTCCAGAAGTAAATCCACTGATTTCTATCACCCCAGACGGTCCTTCTCCCACTTCTTGTGCCACTGATGTCTGTGTTACAACTTCCACCAAAGTGGTATCCACAAGAGACACTGTGGGAAAGCCAGAGGTGAGTCCACTTTCCTCTCCAGACAGCAGACCACTGGTGACATCAACTCCAGAGATGTCTCCGCTGCTGTCTGTCACTCCACTCGGATATCCGCTCATCTCCAGCACTCCAGAAATACTCCCACCAAAGCCTAAATGCCCTGAAGGCTCACCACTGATGTCTAAACTCCCAGATACCATGCCTGATCCATATTCATCTCCTGAAGGCAATCCACTGGTTTCCAAAGTCTCTTTTGCTTCTGCTTCTGTAATTGGCAAAGTTGTTGTCACTTCCTCCAAAGTGGAATCTATGAAGGTAATGCTGGAGGCCTCACTGCTTCCCTCAATACCAGAGGTAAGGCCACTTAGGTCCACCAGGCCACTGACCTCATGTGTTCCAGATGTTTCTCCACTGGCATCCAATCCTGAGGGCAAGCCACTAAGTTCAGACTCTCCTGAGGACAGCCCGCTGAGCTCGGGTACCCCAGAGGGCTCCCCGCTGGGCTCAGCTCCTGAGGGCAAGCCTTGGATTCCACCACTGCTGTCCCACTCAGAGGATGGGAACCCTGACAGATCTCCTTCACCGCTGACTCCGATGGACCCTTTTCCCTCCTCTTGCCGTTCTGTCACTGCTGTTACAACTTCCACTAATGTGGTATCCACGAGAGAGATGGTAGGAAAACCAGAGGTCACTCCACTTTCCTCTCCAGATGACACGCCACTGACTATCTCAGTGCCAGAGATTTCTCCACTTGCTCCGAAAGGCAGCCCGCTGCTTTCCACTTCAGATGGCATCCCACTAATTTCTGGTATCCTTGAAATAGACACCGATATCTCCTCCTCTGCAGAAGGCAGGCCACTGATATCAACAACACCAGAAGACAAACCACTCAGATCTCCTGAGGGCAGCCCACTTTCTCCAGGTGGGAAGCCACTGGCATGCAGGTCTACCGATGGTAATCCGCTCTCTCCAATGCCTGAGTGGTCTCCACTAAGTTCAAAAACTCCAGAAGCTGGTTCTCCGCTTGCATCTGGAACTCCAGGAACCCACCCGGATGCCGAAGATTCACCACTGACTTGATGCTCTCCAGATTCTGTCACCTCCCCTGACACTTCACTGATGGAAGCATTGGTACTGGTTTCCTCTGGTACTATGGTAGCTGGAGGAAAAGCAGATGGACTCACTGGAAAAGAAAGAACAGACAAAGAGAAGGAGTTGGGAAAATTATTTATACTTTGTGAGGGTCCCAACCCTACACCACCAGCCCAGCATGACACAAGCTACAAGGAAGCTCTGAACCCACCTGAGAGCAGTGACACATCGGTTGGAAAGACCTCTGTACCCCAGGCTGTCTGATTCTCAGGTTGAGTGGCAGACTCTGTCTCCATGGTCACCTCCTCCCCCGAGGGCACCCCCTCCACTCCAGGGATAACTTGTGTTGCCAGCACATCTTCAAAGAACGGGGTGACTCCCTCCTCCTCCACAGGAGGCAGAGCTGGAACAAAAAGGCATTGGAGGGAGTTTCCAAAAATTCACAATCCAAGACACCGCTGAAGTGCCTCGCTCAAACCGCCACCCCAACATGCCCAGCCTCCCTTTTGAAATCCCTCTCCCCAGGAGACAGGTTTCTGCGCCCTGCAGGGGTAGGAGGGTACCTCTGAAGCAGAAGGCATGGTGTCGGGACAGCGGGTCGGGGAAGCCCGTCTGGTTGTGGTGCTGGTACACGGTCCTGATGCCCGGCGCGTCCCCCCCGCAGGCGGGCCGGGGGCTCACGATGGGGTAGCGCAGGCTACCGTCGGCCAACCAGCCCGCGTAGCACCTGTCCAGGCCCTGCTTCCAGGCGGCGTGGAGCTGGCCAACAGAGGCCAGCGTGGCGTTCTGGCTCTCGCAGTACTGCTGGGCTTCTGGGAAGGTGAACTGCTCCGGCTGGGTTGCGAAGAACACATCGCCTGAGGGACAGGAGGGAAAACACGGGTGAATCCCTGCATCCCAGCTAGCTGCAAGCAGAGGCGGAGGTGTGGGGTACATTTGTGCTCCACAGCAGTGCCCAGGGACAGGGGAGGATGTACCCTTGAGCCTGTCAATGTAGCAGTACACGTCGTAGGTCTCCGAGGCCGGGCGCATGCCGTATGACCGCACGCCTGGAGTGTTCTCTTTGTCTCCTATGCAGTTATTCCGGGGATTCACAATGGGATACCTACCAAAAAAGGGAAGAGAAGAGGTAATCCAAGGTCAGCCTTATGTAGCCAGGACTGAAGAACCTCAGTGTGCTTGGGAGTGGGACATGAATTCTTCACTGTTTGAAGTGCTCAGAGCCCGCAGCGTGACTTGGAGACAAGTCCACTTACAGCTCGAGGCAATAAATACAAATTTCCTGCCGCTCTTCCTACACAACAGGAAGGCTCACTGGTGCAAGATGTATACACAGGTTAGGAAATGAGGAAAAGAAGTGGGCAAAACACGTCTATTGGTCTCTGAATATCACAGCCTGGAGAAAATTTTGGGTGAGCAAAGCTTTTAGTGTTGATGAGGAGAGCAGCAGGACAAACCAGACTAAAGCCTCAATGGCTGAATAGCCATTTTGAAGGGTGTCTTCCCCAAGTCATGTAACTTTACCTGACTGTCTGGTCCCGCAGCCAGCCAGCATCACACTGGTCGAAGCCAGCCTCGTAGGCAGCCTGGAGCTGCTGGGGGCTGGCGATCACGGCGCTGTTCTCCAGGCAGGCCTTCTGGGCTTGGACAAAGGAGAAGGCATATCTGCTGGTGGCTGCACGGTAGTGAAACACCACACCTGGGGGAAGAGAAGCTGTGGTGAGACGGCAGGTACAGGACTCCCCTGCACTGAGATGTATGACCAGAAATGGTCTTCCAAAAATCAGTGCAAGGACCAGGCCTTTTCAAACCCCTTTTGATGGAAATGCCTCATTCATGGAGCCCTGCTGCCACTGATACGATGTTCTGGGGATCTCTTTAGCCCTCCTCTAAGGTCTCCTTACCTTGACTTTCCCCTTCCCTGGAGTCAGGTGGATATGGGAGAGCAGAGTGTGACCACTGCAGCCCAAGCATCAGCCAGCTGAGCCCTGGTCAGCACATGATGGTGTGGCCCATAGTCTTCTCCTCTCCCCTCCTGCCCTACTGTGATGGAGGTGCTCAGCCTGTCCCTGACCCCTAACATGCCTGTGTACCTCCAGGGACCTGGATGCCCTCTGAAATGGCAGAAACTCAGGCTGTTTTGAGCTGAATGGTTACCTCTAGAATGAACTGGCCTTCAGGCTTCTCGGAGTGCTGGTGCCTTACCTGTGGGGGAGATGGGCTGCTCGGGAAGGTGACCAGCACCGGGGGCAGCTGTCACTCGCACAAGCTGATCTTCCACTGTGAACGCTGAGGCAGACTCCAGTCCTGGTGTGGCAGTCACCCCCACGACCTCTTCCACCGAGCTCACCTCTGCTGTTTCGGTGGTGCTAGCAGTGCTAAAGGCTAAGGTGGTGATGGCAGTGCCTAAACCTATGGTGGTGGCCTCTTCAGGTACAGTCCATACCGCTGTGACATCCTCCCTGGTCACATTTTCCTCCTCTGTGGCAGCCGTCTCTACTGTGACAACGGTGGTGAAGAGATCGGGCAGGGCAGTGAAGCCCTCGTCCAGCCTGGTGGCGGTGGGGGTGATCTCAATGGGCTCCAGGGTGGCGATGCTGCCGCGGGCCTCCTCCTCCGTGGCATTGCGTGACAGAGGCAGCTCCACCTCTGTCTGGGTGACAGTCTGGACAGTGAAAGCGCTGCCCAGCTCGCTCCCTATCTCGTCGATGAACTGTCCTGGGACCAGGCTCTCAATGTCGTCCCCTGCATCAGGACACAAAGCAGCAATCAGAGAGGATAATGTCAGTCTGATGAGGTGAGCTGCACTGGTGCTGCCTCCAAGAAGCAGCTGGGTGTCTCTGGTTCTGGGAGGATTAGGGAAATCGTGACAGTTTGGTAAAAGAAATGGTTTTCCTTCCTCCACTGTGGCTCTGTACAACGCCTCAGCACGGAGGGCATGTGATGAGGCACTGAGCCACCTCGTGCTCCAAATCTGGTTAATCAGCGGAGACATTGCCCTCGCTCCTGCCAGTTCTCCTTCCCGGGAACACCTTGCCCATATCCAAGTCTGTACTGACCCCTAGTGCCTGCTGCAAGGAAATTAAGGTGGACGGAGGGAAGTCGGGGAGCTTGGATAGCCTCCACGGCAGATCTGTCTGAGCCGTGGGAGAGCCTGAGCCTGGATCCTCACACTGGGTGCATGAAACCTCAGCAGGATCACGATCACCTTCTGCTCTGCCCAGGCGGAGATTTGGGAGACTTGAGAGCGCATCCTATATAAACATCCTAATCCATTGTCAGGACAGCCAAGGCCACTTGTATCAAACACATTGAAACAACTCCCACCTTTCCTCCTCCAAATCACTTTCCTGCTCAAGTCACACCCCTTGGATCTAGGACAACGGGCTTAACATGGCACTGAGCAGCACAGCTGACAAGGACACTGGTTTGTAGAGCAGCATGAAACAGAACTGTGAGGGCAGGTAAGGGAGGGATGGATCACATCTTCGATGTGCAGCAAGGCAGGTCTTGGCTGGGGAGGGAAAAAGTATGAGACAATGCCTGGGCTTTCCTCTAATAATGCTTTCCCTGCTCTATTTCCAATTCCATTTTACTGCTGGTTCATTTTAGGCAGTAGCTTTCAGATCTCAATGGATTCAGAGATTCATTTCTGTAAAGATGCTCAGAAAAGGACTGACCATATGCAGCAGTTTCAGAGGCAAACCCTGAGATAATCAGAAGGCTGTGGCTTGGTGGACCAGTCTTTAGCTTGTCCACATAACTAGGTACCTCCACGGGTCTGGGAGATGTATCTGGGCACAACAGATCTGATCATAAGGGTTTCAACACATATTTTAAAATATTGTTATTTTTTAAACTGTGGCAATCCTATATGAATGTTGGTCTCTGGTTGCCCTGAAGAGACAATATATCACTGTGTTTCCCTTCTTCTTGCTGTAGGGAGAAGTGTGCAGTTAGAAGAAAGGGGGAGCAGCTGGGATGCTCTTCACTTCCTGGGTGCAATTTTAATTCACGATTCCCAGAGACTGCATCAGTCTCAGATTTATCCCAGCATGGAAACTCAGTCATGCATCTGTACCACACCACATCTCATCACTACACATGTCTTCAGGGTCAGACCTGCTCTCTTTCTCCTTCACTTCCTTCTCCAGCATTCAAATTCTTCTATATGAAGCACCTGAGCTCTGCTTCATGTCTCCAGGAAAGCTTTAAAAGCAGGAGGGTGTGGGAGGACTGGAGAGACGTGGACTGTGTTACCCCCACCTCCGCAGAGCCCCACGTGTACAGTCAAGCAGCCTTCCTAGATCTGCTTTCTACCTCAACACGAGCAGAGGACTTAGCCCTTTGCCAAACCTGCTTTAAAAACCCAACATCAAAGAAGCAAGAGGTTGTCTCTGGCCAGGGAGCTCCTGTGTGCTGGTGTGCAGAGGCGTTGCTCGGTGCCCCGAGGCACTCACCGCTGTAGCAGATGGCGTCGTAGCGGGAGTCGGGGTGCGGGTAGCCCGTCTGGTTGACGTACAGGTACACTGTCCTCACACCCACCAGGTTGCCCCCGCAGTTGGGCCGTGCTCTGGAGATGGGGTAGCGCACGCTGCGGTCGGCCAGCCAGCCCGCGCTGCACATGTCCATGCCGTCCTTCCAGGCCAGGTACAGCTCTCCCGTGGTGGCCAAGCGCGCTCCCAAACTGCGGCATTTGTCAAAAGCTTCTTGGAAGGTGAACTTCTCCGGGGCAGTGGCATAGAAGACTTTGCCTGTAATCACATCATCCATTAGCACAGGAATTGCCCGTAGATTTTAATCCCAATTCCCTTTCAGTCTCCCTCCCACTCATAAGACTTTGGATAAGATGAAGACTCCTGTGTATTAGAGCTGAAATGCAAGCCTGTGTTGGTAACTTTGTAAAGACCAAAAGAAAGTGAGTTTTACAAACCAAATGCAGATTTGAGCAAAACATACCACACTGGCTGGAGACACAGTGCAAGGGGGAGATAAAGGACAATTGCAGTTCTGTTGTGCCAAATATTTCAATGGATCCCTGTCACAAGCATGAATGATCGATGCGTCTGAAAGTCACACACTCAAATGGCTGACCAGGCAGGATGGCGTGGACTCTGGTGGAGATTAGATGGACTCCACCCTTGGTGCTGCATTAGTCATTTGACATTAAAATTGTCCAAGGTCTAATAAAAAGACTAGAGAACATCTGGGCTGGCCAGTGTATATGCTTTTCCAGCTTTAACCTGTCTTATCTCTGTTTGCTGTTGTCCAATCTAGGCATGATCAGGGCTTTGGCTGCTTCTGCATCTAGTAACGATATAAGACCCAAATCACCTTGCATTTGCTCTGCATAGCAGTAAACATCATAGGTTTCATCTGGCTCACGGACACCGTAGGTCCTCACTCCTGGAAATTCATCCTTGTCGCCATAGCAGCGCTCCCGGGGCCAGTGGATGGGGTACCTGAGGGAGAGATTGTGGATAAGGAAGGGGGGGCAGGATCCTGGCAGTCACGGAAGGCCGGGAGGGAGCTGCAGAGCACTGCCCAGTGTGGTGATTTATGGCTTTTCCCAGGTTATGGGAAGGGGAAAGGATGATTTGTTTTCCTGCACTCACTCTGAGGTCCTTGGACCTCTGACCAAAGACATCAGGACAAAGTGCCTCCCCAGTGAGGGATGCACAGCTCAGTCTGGTTGAGCCAAATTTGTGCATCTTGGCACAGCATTGGTTTTGTTCAGGGGAGATGGAGGATCAGGATGAAGCCCTTGTCCACTCAGTTGTCACCACCAGCCCAGGAGGACAGTGGTCACTCTGCTTTCCTACTAGAGATTAATCTCTAGCAGAAAATGGCTTGTAATCCACCACCTCCCTCTGCACACCAGCAGTTACAACAGCTGAGATTTAGCAACTGTTTTCAGTTGGTGGCTTCATTACAGGAGTCCTTCCCTAACTGCTGCTGTGGCTTTCCCTTCCCCTGCATGGCTTCTCACCTGACAGTCTGATCAGCCAGCCAGCCAGCATCACACTGCTCGTACCCATCCTCGTAGGCAGCCTGCAGCTGCTCGGGGGTAGCAATGACAGCACTGTTCTGGATACAGGCCTGCTTTGCCTTCTCGAAGTTCAGGGTGTACCTTGTGGAGATTGCTCTGTAGTGGAATACAATGCCTGGAAAAGACAACAGACATCACTCATAATCACCAGCCCCTTGCCTTCCAGAGAAGACACAACAAAAAGGCAAAATTAAACCTCATCCTGTAGAGTCCTGCAGTGGAAGCTGTCTCTCTGTCTTATATGGAAAGCAAAGACCATAAAAAAGAGAAGGATTGTACAAAACTTTTGTTATTTTATCCACCTATTACTAGGACAGGCTTTGCAATATGGCAATGGAAGTTTTTCCAGAACAGCCCAGTTCTCCAGATGAGGGCATCCCCTCTCTTAAAATGTTTGGAAAAAATTAAAGGTCTGATAAGGGCCCCGTTCCAGCTTTACCCACTTGAGTAATAGCCCAGTGTATCCAGTACCACCTCCTGCCAAGGATGTCGTCTTGCTGCCTCTGTAATTCACCTTCTGCCAGAAGAGACATTTTCTTGCCATATTCTGCCTTGAGTCATTTTACTGGTTTGTTTAGTCTGGTCCTAGCCTGCTGAAATAAATGCTTGGCCTGTGGCTTCTCCACCCATCACCTTATCTGTGACCTGAGAGAAAGGGCTTATTCCTATAAGGAGAACACTGCATTCTCTGCCTGCGTGCCTCTTCCTCCCTTCTGTCCAGGCCAAGCAGCAAGACACTGAGAGAAAAGAGCAAGGGCAGGATCCCACCTTTCACTAGGACCTCTATTGTGTCTTGTCTGTCCTCAATGCCGTACATCACTTCGCAGCGATAAATCCCGGTGTGGTTGGATCTCAGCGCCTTGATCTCCAGTGTGGCATCCGTGGGGATGGCGGGGTAGTTGGGCAAGGAGATCACTTCCCTGTACTCGCTGTTGAGCCGGATCTTCCCACCCGTGGCCACCAGCAAGACAACTTCGGTCCCGTTGGAGAGCTTGCTCCATTTGATCCGTGGGGTCAGCATGACACTGGTGTCCTGCTCCTCTGGGATGTTGAAGTAACACGGGATGTTCAGGGAGCTTCCCAGGATAACACGCAGGGGAGACTGCTCAGGTATCTTGACTTCCAGGCCATCACTACTGTCTGCCAGTTCCCAAACAGAGCAATGGTTACATCAATAACACATGTAACACAAAATATCCCATGTTTCCATGTGATCCAGTGCCTGTATCTGCTGTGCAAACCTGTACCCACATATTCAGACATGATCTTTTTGTCTAGTCTAGAAAGGGAAGTTGTGGCAATGACCACTGCACCATGGCTGCTTTTGAGATTTGGACCAGTGCTGGATGTGGGAATGAAGGGAACAAAGGGCTCTGCTGCAGCCTAGCTGCTGCCCACACTACAAGTTCACACCCGATAATGTTTTTAAAGGAAAATGCTGAAATTCTCTTTGTTTCCCCACAAATCTGCAGCTATCTCCCTGGCTTCCCAAGCACCGGAGCAGTGAGAGGCTGTGGCACAGAGCCATCCGAAGAGAGGAGCCTTGTGTTCATTTACTTCTGGGGGCTACCTGTCCAAGGGGATGGGACCAGAGTGCAGCACATGGTTCAGTCCTGCTTTGCCATGCCCTGGACACGTACCTGAGAGCTCCACAGAGTCGGCTGCGGTGATGACTTGCAAACACACAAACACTAATAGTAAAGTGGTCATAATTTACCTGCAAGAGACAACATAGGGAGAAAGGATTTGTGTATGTTCACAGGGAGCTGAGTACTGTGGATGCTGCTGCAAGGCAGCACAATGCTTTCAGCTGCCCCTAAAGCCTCCTACATTCCTCACACCAGCAGGGAAAGCCTGTCCGTAGGGAAGGATTCTGCCCCAAAGGGCCGCTTGCTTTGGGACATCAATCCATGGGACAAATAAATAAGATGCTCTGCTAGGTACAACAGTCTGAAGTGTTATTATACACCACTTAATATGTTGCTTTCCCACTCTCTCTCTTGTGATTCAGTCTTACCTATGGAGCAGAAAGACAATTTTACAACAGGTCTTCACACACCTGTTATGTATTTACTCAAGAGGGACCATCACATCCAGTAAGCCTTTGTCTCAGAACAGGAGCTGTTCCTCACTGGGCATTCCAAATCAAGCCAGCACTGGCTCTCAGGCCAGATGGTTGGAAGAATTTTCTATTCCTTAAAATGCTCTGAAGCAAAACTTGCCCTCTGCATGGGGAAAAGTAAAATGTTACAACTCTGTTCCAAAAAACCTGCACAGAGAGCCAGCATATCCTCAAGTGCAAATTGATCCAGAACTAATACAAGAAATCCACAGGATACAGTTTTGGGCATCTTAAATCCACCCTAAATATATCTTCTTGGGATCCCTCAATTAGTCAGAGCAACCTGATTCTTCTGAAGGCTTCAGGAAAAAAAAGGATCATCCTGCTGACATTGAGTGACAGAAGCAATATAGGGAGGCCAGCTAATTTAATCCTAGCTGGATTACCATCCAGTATAATATCATGCCGTGTTAAATCACCACAAAGACTCAAGTTGGTTTCAATATTTCAAATAAAAAACAGGTCCTCTGGCAACCCAGCACAGTTTGGCATCACTTTTCAGCCCTGACTCAGAAGGAAGGACCACACCTACTGAATCACTGATGTTTCCTTTGAGGTCTGAATATTGGCTGTTTCACTCCTGTGATCTAGAAAGATTCCAGATGACTTCACCTGACAGGTAACATTCCAGGTATATGCCTACTGGACTTGTAGAAAACTCCATTACATATCCACACTGGCACAAGAAAATGTCAAAAATAAGCCCCATCCTGTACAGTTCAGCATTAACCTTTCACCTATGAAAAAACTGACCTCCATGCAGTCATTCATTTGAATCTGACACACCACAGAACCTTATCTTTAGTGAATAGAGACAGCTGTACTGGCAGAAAATAGGAGAGAACAGGGATGGATCACATTGGCAGAGGAGTGTGGAGACTTCAGTTTGCAGCTGTAGGGCTGAACAAGATCAAATGGAGATATCCCATTTTCTGCTGTGCATGGGAATAAAATTCCAGGTAAGTGCTAACCTCAGGGGAAACTCTGGGAGCTGTACATGTGTTTGGGTGTCTCTCTGGTGCGGGCTAATGTCTGCACAAACATTGTATTACAAACCTCCTCTGCAGATGACAGCTGACTTCACCATTTCCCTGCAGGGATGGGCAGTGCGGAGCCACTGCCCCGCTGCAGAGGAGGTCAAAGAGTCTGGCAGCCAGCAGACTCTGGGCTGTGGGAGCAATGAAGGGCCTTCTGCTCCTCAGTAAAGCAAGGGGAACTGGAAACACCATCTGCTACTGACAAACAGCCTGAAATCAGCTTGGCCAAGCAGTACCCAGGAGTCCTTAAAGAGCTGGCTGAGTGAGCTGCTGGCCCACTGATGCTCGTTCATAATCTCTGCTGCAGCGCTGGGGCAGGTCCCAAGTACTGAAGCTCTGAGTCCAGTCAGCCAAGATACACAATGATGAGCCTCATAAATACGTGCTACTTTGATTGACATAAATTCCAGGCAAAATAATGGAAAATCTGATACAGAGTTCAGTTCATTAAGCACTGAAGAATAGATGGAATACTAATCTTAGTTAAGGCACTTGTGTATAAAACAGGTGCTTCCAGCCTTTTATTATTTGGCATGATTCTAAGCTTGTTTGATAAAGCTGCCTGCATGGCTGCAACACAATGTCATTAGATTTTGATAAGGTTTGAATTTTTCAGGGTTCTATGATATGAAGATGTGTAATGTCAGTAGTACATCCATTAAAATGGCTTAGCAGAAGCCAGGCTGGTGGGTCCCTAATGGGATCCATCTGAGGGACCTTGAGGGAAATATTTCTAATGGGCATCTACAGGGCTTGGTATTAAATCCAATGGGTTTCCATATAGACTGCATTTTAATAGAATCAAATATAAAATTGTACAAGAAATTCATGCCTGACAATGGGATGTTGGGTCCTAGAAAGAAGTCACAGGAGAGCTACTGCTATTATCCCACAGTAAACCAAACAGGAATTCCTCTCTGTGCATTAGAGGTGAACAATGGGAATACTTTGCACACCCCTGGGCTGTCATTAAGATATCAGAAAAAGGTGGTGAAGAAATATCCACTAGCAAGGATCTGAGGGCTGGACAGTGCTATACGGGGGAAGACTGGAAAGTAGGAAGTTTGAACCTAATTACTGTAACAAATAAAAAAAAAGAAAAACTGAGAAGTTGACAACTGTGCACAAATTACTGTTTCAAGCAGAGACTGTTGGTGCTAAAGGACTCTTTAATCTAGAAGAAATTCATGACCAGAACTAATAGCTGGGAGACATATGCTGAGTAAAATCAAATGGGAAACAAAGCCCACATTCTGCACAGTGGGTGATGGATTACTGAAACTGGTACCAAAGGAAGTGATGGAGTTTCTGTCAGGATGGATCCTGCAGGGCAGAAGAGATTTGGGTAGAGGACACTCTCCTAATCACTAATAAAATACCTGTTTGAGTATTAAATAAAAACTCTTATTTCTCCAGACTGCTTAGATGAGGTGCCTTTCACCTACTTGCATTTTGTCTGAATCAAAGTAAGCTGAATATCCCTGAGTGTCATGAGAGAAACTCAGCCAAGAGAGGCAGGCAGCTTTAGGCCTGGGTTACCTACTAAAGAATAGAAGTGTCCTAGAGCAAGGAGACAGAGTTGTTTAAATATAACAGGAGTTGGCTGCTGAAAATACTTACAGGGTCTATGGCTACAGGAAACAGATATTGTTCTGAGTTGATATTTCTGTGTACATTGGCAGTGGAGAGGAGGAGAGCAGGTTCATCTGCCCATCAGGCAGACATCACACAACAGAATGCCTTAACCAGAAGAAATTTCCTTTGTCCCAAAAGCTAAGACAAGCTCGTGTACTCTTCGTCTTATTCAGGCTTTATGCTGATCTTCCACGAGGAAAAAAGTCTCATATGAAAACAGCTGAGACCAGTGGTATCTTTGCAATTTGGTTTAGCTATGGAGGAAAAACCCCAACCTCCTCCTATCCCACAGAAGCCCAGAGGAAATGGATTTTCCTTGTGAGCAGTGGTTAACAAATCAGAATAACAATGTTTTGGGTGTATTCTGTGAAAGTGATGAGTCCCTGCCAGTAAGAAACCCAACCTACTCCTCAGAGTGCTGTTTGCAATGTTGATCTTCATTTTTCATTCCCCTTGAAGCATGCCAAGGAGATCCAACCCTGAGTCTGCACACAGCTCTGGTTGGGATTCACCGCGCCGGGAATGTCTTTGATTAACGTCCCATTGTTACAGCAGTGGTTCCATGCTGCAACACTTCTGCTCTGTGGTGTCTCCAGCGGGATGTCCAGGCACATGCTAATGGGTAAACAGCTTCTTGAAGAAGCAGCTCTGGAAGCAAGTGAGTAAAGAGGGAGGTCTGTGTGAGCAGACGTGGACAGCACAGATGATGGAGACCTGGTCTGCCCTGACAAGGGAACTGAGGAGGTTGTTCCTGTCATTCTAAAGCAACGTCTAAACAGAT
This sequence comes from Anomalospiza imberbis, assembly GCF_031753505.1. Taxonomy (NCBI): domain Eukaryota; kingdom Metazoa; phylum Chordata; class Aves; order Passeriformes; family Viduidae; genus Anomalospiza; species Anomalospiza imberbis. Next base: position 7,728,670 of record NC_089693.1, on the reverse strand, counting down.
TGACTGTCAGGGCAGAGCAGGGTGAGTAGCTCAAGTGTGGATTCTGTCTCTTACTAAGGTGTAGGTTCAGGCTGAGTGGGCTGTGCCCAAAGCACAGGAAGGTGCGGTTCAGTGTGTGGGAGTATCAGTGTGTGCCCACTGAGGAGGGACCTGGCACAGAGGAAAAGTCCTCAGGGACAAGTGGCTGAGCTGCAAAACTGAGTAAAGGCTCGGTACAGTCTGGAGTAGGTTAAGCAATGGCAGGAACATCCCCTGCTCAGGATCTTACTGGTTGGCCCCCAGCTGCAGCTGAATGGCTAAGGAGAGAAGCCTTGGAAACATGCTGGAAGTACAGCCAATGCCCCTACCATATGTGTCATAAATGACACAGGCCTCTGGACATATCCTCCTTTGATTACTTCTTTGAAAATCATTGAGGTATTCTGGCTACTAGAATAAAGTGAGTTCCTACACCCACAGGAACTGCCAGATCACTGCTGGCAAACTCCAATTCAGTTGCAGGGTCCTTCTCTTCTGGCAGAAGTCACCCTGAAGAGAAGTTGTCCTGCACACACTTTGGTGGAGCTGAAAAGAGAAGTTTGTCCAGGCTCTAGTGGGGAGCACTGTGAGGGGTAATTCTTGCAGCACAGAACCTTCCAGACAGGCAGCAATGGTCACACCATGCTTTCTGCCAGTCCATGCTACAAAAACACCTCCCATCCCTTCAGATTGCTCTCCTGCAAAACTCCATTTGCACTTTCTGAGAGAGCAGCTGGAGCAGGCAGATTTTGTGGTGAGAAGAGAGAATGAGGCAGGAGTTACACAAGGTCACGGCTGTGCCTCTGTCCCTGTGTGGGGTACTGAGCAGTCTGGAGCAACAAGAATCCAACCAAACTGCCACAAAAATTCTGGCCATCCTACCATCTCTAATCAGTGACCAAGACAGAAACAAGGCCCTCTCCAATTCAGCCTCTCCAATTCAGCCTGGGCCTGGAAGAATTCAGGAAAAAACTCTTACCCTTCTGAGAAGGACAGGGTTGGGAATTGCTGGTATGCTCAGGAGCTCCCCACCCCGGAGAACAACTGTCCCTTTCACTGAAGTTTATTGCCACTCTATTTTACTCCTAAGACTGTTCTTCTGTGTCAGGTTGTGTGCAGTGTCCTAAATTGGCTGCATATAAATATGTTTATTCGAGAATCCAAGTGTGTGTGGAGGGAAATGTGTACCTATGTGCAGACAGGTTTAATCCCTTGCTCTTCCAACCACATCCCCACCTTTTCAAAGGGCTGAAGAATGTAGAGGGAGCAAGAAAAGGAAAAGTCACTATAGTGGAAGTTCAACAGTACCTACACAGTCAGGCTATACAGTGGAAAATAGCCAGATGGCCCATTTGCAGCACAAGCAAAGATGTTTGCTTGCTGGAAAGCATTTTCTGTTCTAGTCTATTTTAATTGACTCCCATCTGCAGTTTTTCCTGTGGCCTTTGCTTGCTCCAGACCACGTTAATCACCCTTGTTGCAATTGTGGTTTTTTTTTGTTTTTGTTTTTTTTTTCTTTTCTTTTTTTTTTTTTCTTTTTTTTTTTTTTTCTTTTGGTAGGGGCAGATGGGTCGTTTTAAGCTTCCTTCTTCCTCAGTTTTGGAAAGCCTTTAGTACACTTACATTTTGCTTCTGGCAGCTAAAAAAATGTCACTCATTACCTAGAAAATATACCTGGACATAAATGCATGTCCAAAGACAATATTTCCTCTAAAATTATGGCTATAAAGAGGCTCCTGAGCAAGAGTTACATTCAGCTCTCTTTATTTAGTCTTGGATTCTCTTTCTTCAACTGGTTTTCCATCCCCATTTTATTCCCCTTCAGGGAATGGACCTTAGTTTTTCTAGGACATGTTGTCACCTCCATCCAGCCTTATCTCAGCATTATTATTTTCAGGTACCAGCACTTGAGAGACCAGGGGTTTGATGAGGAATGAGGAGACCCCATGACCCAGCAGGGGCATCAGGAGAGCACATCCTATGCCCCTGTAGGTTTTGAAATCAAACAGTGGTTTATCCTCCCTGTAAACATACAGACTGCTCCTCTGTGATCTCTGCAACCAAACACTTTATTGTCCCTCTGTGTGTTCTCAGCCTCTGTGCTGGACTCAGGGTTTTTCAGTTAAAAACCTCAGCCAGGTCCAGGAAATGGGAGGGAAGGAAGGGGAGGTGGGTGAAGTGAGTGAGGTGAGCAAAATCAGTTTTATTTCTTCTTCTTTTCTTTTTAAATAAGGCAAAACTTTGGAACAGAAATATGGCAATAAATGCACTCCTGTGATTTTTCATGTTTTTTCAGCTGTAAAGAAAATAAGAGAAATATTCCATTCTGTCTGGCTTCCTAACCATTCTGCAAGCTCTTTATGTGCAGAGCAGCTTGGATGCTGCTCCTGCCTGCTCAGTTTCTGAAACTATCCCTGCAACAATAAAGTTTTTTTTTTTCCCAATCAAAAAGACACATGGCAGCAAGTGCTCAGACATTTTGTCATTGAGGCATGTGGTCCTGACTGCCCTGCAGCACTGGCTGCCTGGATTGCTCCAGGGGATGGCAAACTGGTGGCACTGAGGCACTGTAAGTGCACAAAACAGAGAATATTTATTGAAGATTAGGGATATTGTGATGTTTCACCTCAAGCCTCAGCTGGCTCCTGTCCTCAAGCACCTCTTGCCACTGCAGGTATGGACATGGTCAGACACAGCTCTGTTGATGCACCCTGGTGATGGTACCAGGGTGCCTTTAGCCATGTCATGAGCTCCAGAGCTCCTCTCTGTCCTCTGACACAGAAGGCCAAAGCTGGTGCTTGCTCTACCCTTTCCAGTGTCTTTATGACTTCTCTTCCAATAAAACAGTTGCAGCCTGTTGCAGTCTGACTGTTTATCTGATTATACTGCTCACACTCTACAGGAAAAGCCAAAGTGCCCAAGGCTGTAGGCTCATGCTTTCAATGAGCAAGATGCCAGAGGAAGTCTTAACAAAAACTAAACAGTCCCGTGCTAGGTTCAGTTAGTGATCCAAGCTCAGACAGATGGGCTGGAACAAAACTCCCACTCAACACAAAAGGTTTCCCAAGCATTTATCTGGTATCTGCCACAGAACAGCTCTCATCTTCCCCTGATGTTCATTGGTTTTACCTTGTATCTCCACTGATTTCAGCAACAAGTTAAATACACAGGCTCCAGGACAGCAGAAGCCCATACCACCAGTTATTCCAAAACTATCCCTCTTGCAGGAAACCAGAACTGCTAGTGGCAGGCTGCCACTAGCAACACCCACCATGGTAATTTTTCTATCCTTCAAGGACAGAGAAGTTGCAAAACACCCACTATGGCAAGAAGATGACAGCTGGAGCCTTTCAGGCAAGGTGTGGGATCAGCACCAAGCCCTGGGCTGCCATGGCTCCAAGTGTCTGCTTGATATGGAAAGCCAGAGCTACACTCAAACAGGCCCTGGAGCCTCCGAATTCAAGGGAACAATGAGCCTTTGAGACTGGTCGAAACTCACACTCAAAATCTGCTCTAGTCCAAGAGGAGGAACTGAAACTTCTAAAAAGCAGTTAATCTCCTTATAAAATAGGTGTCTCAGCTGAGAACCTTTAAAGAGGAGCTCAGACTTTTCTGTCAGCTAGCAAGGGAGCCTGGAGCTAGCTGTTAGGCATCTAATTTTTAGAAATTGGTGAGTGATTATGCACTTCATAAAGTTTTCTTATATCTTGTACACTTTTTCTGGACCTGCTGTCAGCCTTAAGTGAAACTCCCCCAGACATGGGAAGCAAAATCAGCACAATACAAAAGAAGAGAAACCAGATTCTCCCCAGATGTGAGGTGTGAAGATGGCAGCTTGGGCCATGACCCAAGGAAGTCAATAATCAGTCCTTCAACTGGCAACTTTTTCCATCCAAATGCACTGGCTCACTATAAATCCCATGAAAACCACAAAAGCTGTTGTTTCTGTGCACCTAGGATCTGAGCTGCCAAAGCACAGTACAGAGGAGGAGGAAGAAAAGATTGAGGAACCTGGAAAATCCTCTGAGGGAGCTTGTGTAGGACAGGTAAAGCTTATCTGAGTGGCAGCATCCACTTGCCCCCACCACAGGATGTCCTGTTGCTCTGCTGGAATGTGTGGATGATGCACAGGCTGCACTGGAGATTTTCCCTCGTGCAGAATTTGACTTCTCACTTGGAGAAACCTCCATCAGGAGAATGCTGGAACCTCATTTGGACAAAGATGTAGCCTTAACAATGAGAAATCATCCCTCTCTGGCTGCAGATCAAGATGTGAGTGTGACTACAGAACAGCAAATCTCTGCAGTGCTTCTACGCTGGCAGAAGATTCCAAAGAACCATGGAATGGTTTGGGTTGGAACAGACCTTACAGGGTTCATGGACAAGCCTTCTGCTCTGACCCAGCTCAGCCCTTCAGAAGGATGGCTTTCCAGAAAGTAATAGTGTTGAAACCATGTTTTCTTAGAGAATCTGTAGGCATGGAGATCTAAATCTTCACAGACTCTGCTCATTACTGCCCAGATTGGTAACTGTTAATACTCTGCCACCCAAAACCACCTTGGATGCTCCTAAGAAATACCATGTGGAAGTTCACCTAACAGGGCAGTGGGTAGCACTGGAAGAGACACTGCAAACCTGGTTCCTGCCAACTTCACAATGATTTTTCCACATAGACATCATGCCAGTGTGGGATAACAACAACCTCAGGAGGCTCAAGGTGAGAGCCACAGGACCCTGTGTGCGTCTGTAGGGTCTCTCTACACACTGTGTCACACAGATGACATGTTGTGGCCCCATGGCCCCATTGCATTAACGTCCCTTCATGGGAATGGGCACCTCTCACAAGATATAAAACTGCAGCAACCTCTGGCTAAGGACACTTTCTACTGATGTGCTACACACATCAGACCCCACCTTGATCTTTGGTGAGCCTGTCCATGCTGGGAATGCACACAGCTGGTGATATTAAACCTCCTCATAGTGTCACACCTTGGTCACAAAAAAGATAGGTGAGCAATCATATCCTGTCTGGGCCTTGACTTAGAGAGTACAGCATGCTGCTGGTGCTCAACAGCAGTAAAAGCAACCTTTCATCCAACTTGGAGGAAGACCTTCCAGCTTCATCACAGTCTCAGTATCTGCCTCTTTTTGCTCCCCATTTTCTCTTTCCAAAGTTGGCACCTGAAAGTTTTCTCTGCATTAATTCCAGACATTGTGTAAACACTGTGCTTAGATTTACTTAAATGAAGCTGTTTCAGCCCCAGTTTTCCTCCCAAGTAGATTTCCTGTCTCATAAATTCAAGACATGAACAGTTTCGTTTTGCTAGGAAGGTGGAATCTCAAATTGATCCTCCCTTTGGGATGACCTGGAAGACAAAAGGGCAAATGGCACAGGAGAGGGCCTGGAGTTTTCTGGTTACTGGCTGAAAAAGGGGAGCCATCCTGCCATGTGCTGTTCAGGATTCAGTGCCAGTGCTCCAAGGACTTTTACTATTTGCCATAAATAATCTGCAACTTTTGAAATCTACCAATATCTTGGCATTTTTTAATCTTCATAACTCCAGAAGATGGAGAACAATCTTTTCCTACTCAGCAGATCACTGGCATTTTCATTGGAGAAGCAAGGAATTACTATTTTCTCCTGTACCCAGATCCTTAAAGTATTTGTGACTCCTTAGAAAGGCACATGCATATCAAATGTTCCCACACATTTTGTGCAAGGCAAGCAGAGGAAGTCCTAGGAGTAAAAGAGCTTTTCCTCTCACCCTCTACTCACTGAGACTTCAGGTAATTTCTCTGGCAGCAACGTGAACCCCCAACCACAATGCAAGTGTGAGTTTTGCCACTGCTGCTGAAGGATCTCACACACATTTGACATTTAGGTGTCAAAAGAAGGGTCTTTACCAGAGCACTGGGGTGGGTTTTCACCAAAGTAGTCTGTTGTCTGGGAATTATATGATCACTCAGTTCTGAAGGTACTGGGCTCACTCTGCCTTCCACCTTATGGAGAGGGCACACAGCACAAAGAGACCACAAGCTCCACATTCAGACTATAAATGAGGGTTTTGCTGCCTTGGCTGTGTTGAACAAGACTCTCCTACTTCTCCATTTCCTCTGCCAGCAAACCTCTGACAACTAAATTGAGCACAAAACATCCATGCCAGCTTGTATTTCTCCAGGAGGTTGAATGGTACAGGAAGGATTAAGGAAGAGAAGCAGCTTTTCACTCCCATCTCTGGTTCTAGGAAAACTTAATCAATGGCTGGGCATTGCACCCCCTGAAACTGCCTCATGCACGACAGCAGGAGAATGGTTCGCTGTCTCCTCTCATTTCCTCCTCGACCAGCTCTCCCAGACCACTTTGTCCCCCTCTTGACAGCTTCAGCAGTGGTGAAAGATTTTGTGGACCATGGACAAAGCGCTGCCTCTTGGTCCCGTCCAGGGATGGAGCCAAGCAGCTGTCGGGAGCTGAGCAGGGGCAGTGCCCGAGGCTGCTGGCTGGCTGTACAAACCAGGGGCTTTCCTATAAGTGTGTGGACGGCTTAAGGCCCTGTTGAAATCTCACCAGATAATCTCTTTTTTCATGTTTTCCCTTTATATTCATCCCCAGTCACTCTCCCAGCCATTGCCATCTCATGGCACCTGGTAGTCATAGAATGATAGAATGGTTTGGGTTTGATGGGATGTTAAAGATCATCCAGTGCCACCCCCTCTGCACCCAGGGACACCCTTCACTAGACCACTTTGCCCAAGGCCCTGTCCAACGTGGTCTTGAACACTTCCAGCCATGGGGCATCCACAGCTTCTCTGGGCAACCTGTACTGGTGTCGCACCACCCTCACAGGAAAGAATTTCTTCTTAATATCTGATCTAAACTCCCCTCAGTCAGTTTGAGTCCATTCCCTCATGTTCCTGTCCCAAGTCCCTTTCCAGCTCTCTTGTAGCCCCTTTAGGTCCTGGAAGGTGCTCTAAGGTCTCCATGGAGCCTTCTCTTCTCCAGGCTGAACATTCCCAGCTCTCCCAGCCAGTCTCTAAAGAAGAAGTGCTCCAGACCTCCGAGCATCTTCATAGCATTGCATGCCTGCACATTTCCTTCCCTTTTTTTGTGTGCTCAGACTGTTCCTGTACCAGGAGACTGTTCTGGTGTGCAGTGCTCTCTTCACTCTTAGCTAAGACACACAGTGTGTGTTTAACTTAATTTAACTGGCTCAGTCAATAAGTCCTCTGTCTAATTTAGTACTGCTCCGTTCCTTTTGGGGAACAGAGTGCAGTCAACTGCCCTGTCCTGCACCAGTCATGCCAAGGGGATTTCTCTGTGCAGGGAGCACCGAGGGATGCTCAGCTCTCTGTGGTAGGGGCACTTCCATTGGGCACGAACACTCATCCACTGCTCCTATTCACTTGTCGGGTCACTTTGTCCAAACAGTAATTCCTGCCTTTGGTTCAGACTGTCCTTTTCTTCTTGGGAAGAAACCAACAGGGACTCCAGGCAGAAAATAAATCTCTCTCTTGTGTTTTTCTACTATAGTGATGCTTTAGAACAAAGCCAAATTGTACAACGGAGAAGAAACCACGACAAGAAAGAAGATAAGGACAAAATGGTTCACAGCCAAACAAGCTTGTTTTGGGGCTGCCACAGAGAAGGACCATCCATCAGAGACCTCAAAAGCTTTAAGTCCTATTTTATGAGACTGGCAAGAGAGCTAGAAAGAAAGGAGTGATGTGATGGAAAAGATGCCTAAGAAATTGCCCTTTCTCAGCCTCTGACCCCTCCCTCCAGTGGATGTTGTTCTCTGGGTGATGTATTCACCCAACCAGGAGGAAAGGTAATGGGACTCCTCATCACAAGAGAATAAGTGACAGAAGAGTTTCAGTTCCTTGCCTTGAGATTCTCATCTTGGCTAAGGCCAAAATTCAGCAAGAAAACCCTTCAAACAAACACTTCCTGAAAAAAGCAACAAAGATAAAAGGATAACATTTTAATCATATTGGACCCATTGCTCAGTCCAAAACCCAATCACAGCCTTTTTTTTTTTTTTTTTCCCCAAAGGAGATCTTAGTGTCTTCTTGAAACTCTGCCCACACTGAAAGGTCTGTTCCCTTCAAACACATGGTGAAACTACCCTAAAGAACAGAGACACTGCGCTGGAAATACAGACAAACTCTTTGACCTGAATGTACATTTTATATATGGAGATCCTTTAATCTTATAAATCTTATAAATGGTTTTAGGTATGGTATAACTTAGGAGAAAACTGTGTGGATGTGACATTGAAAGAGAGAGCACGAGGAAGACAATTGCCCTCTCCAAAATGGGTTTCAGTCTAGGGTCAGTGAATGAATATCAATAATGTTTTCATTACAGCTCACATCTCTGGGCTCCGCTGAATAACCCCAGCACAGGCAGATGACAGTCTCTGCCTTAGAGATCTTGGAATCTAGAAAGGTGCTGCTGGCCAAGCATAGAGAGACCAAATGTGAATTTGTGGAGACCACGGGAATCCAAAAGCAAGGCTCTTACATGAAATATAAAATTATTCTGTAAGGTGTAGACTGTGAAGGGAAAGAAATGTAACCTTAACACAAGCCACAGACATTTGGAGAGCTGCTGCTGCTAAGCCCAAATTTGCAGTTTGCTAAGCAAAGTCTGTATGTCATACCTTCAAAAAGAGAAAGTGAGGTATGGAGAAAACCCAAACAGCAATTAGATGGGAAAACCAAGTTTTCTGAGAGGTAAATAAATAAGATGTGGCTGAGGAAGAGCTCCAAAATGTTGTCCAGTGTTTGGTGAAGCGTTCTATAATGGCAACAGAAAATGTTTTTCCAGAGATATGTGGAACACCTTAAAACCAACAGTGCCCACATTTTGAGGCACAGAAAGGCACCAACACAGATCCCCTTGTAAGCAGAATAACTGCCTAGCAAAGTGTTTAAAATATGCACATATGGTCCAGCATTAATAGAGGAGATGTGAGGTTTAAAATGGACCCTGGAGCATGTTGTGCTGGCATTTTAACTCAAATATGCAACAATACTAAGGGAAACTGTATAAAAGTAATTTTGTTTTGTACTATTGGCATAAAAGATCAATTCAAAGGCAAGTAATAATTATGATTTATTTTAACCTATCTTGTCATTCTTCCAGTAAGACAGGCAGGTAAATTTTCTGGGGGCCAGATCCAGTTACCACTGGAATCAGTAGTAAAGATGCCATTTACTTCTGAGGCTGGGAACATTAATCCCAAATTCTTCTATTAAAACCTAGTCTAGACAGGTAACTGCTTGCAAGTCCTGAAAAGACAGGAGGGAGAGCCCTCAAAAGGATGTCTAAATCCCCAGAAGCTGGCACAGAGAACACTGCATTCAGACAGAAGAAGTATTGATTCCTTAAGACAATATAGCAAGGAAAATGCTCTATGGCTTTTACACACAGTGAGAATTGGATGAAATAATACATAACATTTGGGCACTGTCACAAAGCAGCCTGCAAATCATGGAAATTCCACAGCTGCAACTGAAGAGCCATCACAGCATTAGTGGACATTGATGCACCACTGAAATAAACCACACAACAGGGGAGAAGTTCAGAAAAACAGCTGACAGCTAAATGTGCAAACCAAAAACATTCTCTGTAACATTTAGGATGAGCATTCCTGCAAGCATGTTGAATGAGTCATGCTTTCAGTTAATGATTTTTAATGAAAGCAAAATGGGAAGGTGAGGGCCTACAGTGATAATAATTTTGGCCCCTTAAGTTTGGTTCATACAGACTCCAGCCTTGTCCAGCCAATATCTGGAGTCAAGTCAGTATCTTGGACCTCCTGTGGGCATTGGGAATGTACAAAATCCATGCTGGACATCCTCTCCCCTCAGGCTGTGAGCCCTGTGCTTGCCCTCTGCATGACTCAGTGAATCTCGTTCCCACCATCAGGATGTTGCAAAAGGGAATGAAAACTAAAAGCAAGTATTTCGGAAAGCAAGAGACACCAGACCCACTGGACATTAACAAATTTAACAGATTGCTTCTATATGGCGCTTTCAAGGATCTTGAGTACAAGATTTGACACTGCAGCAAAGGGTATAGTGCTCTCTGAGATGCTGTGAAATGTCAAAACTGTGTAGTTAAACTCTGATGGTTGCCAAATTGTGCATGGTATTTCAGAATTTAGAGATGCAAATGGATGAGCAAGGCACATAATGGAATTTGCAGAATTGCTTCTCTCTGTCTTTGGTTACTCTGCTGTAAAACTGGCTTTGAATCCCTAAAGCAACTTCTGGGAAAGGACTGATTTTATAAGGGAGATAAATCCAATCAGCTACCTGAGTATCTAATGACCCTTGTACCCAACCAGTTTAGTAACATTATTGTTTAATTATACCCAACAGCACAGAAGAGAAAGACATCTCTGATGGGTGAGGTACTGCATGCAGATTTACAGAAAACCAGTCAGCTGCACTTGACGTTACAGAACAGAAAGCAATCCAGTTGGAGAGCAGAAGAAACTGGAAATGAACTGTGCCAGGGTTGAAGAGAAGGTGCCAGCCAATGTATTTATCTTCACTTTTGCCAATACACACAATGGAGAAATGAGTAAAGCTTCAGTGTTAATCTGAGACTGAAGTGTGAGAAAGTTTCCATTCCAAGCATAAAAAACCCAACCTTCTTGTCTTTTCTGCTAGACTGTGATTCTGAAGTTCCTAAAACACTCTTTCTCCATCAATACCTGAGCAGATGAGGTGCCATTGAATATGCAGGAGGAGTGGAGCACCTTAGCATCTAGGAAACAAAGGGCTGAGCATAACATTCATAAAGTACATGTGTTTATGTCAGTTCAATGTGCTTATCCAAGTAGGAGGCCAATGGCAATTGCATGCAAATAACCAAAAACAAGAGCAGAAGTGAGGTATCCTGTGTGGATTTAAAAGCTGAAAAAGAGCAGTGTGATATTCAGCAGAGGCCAGCTCACTTGAGAACTTATTTCTCAGGAAGGCTTCATAGACTGCACTGAACTTCAAACTATATTTCTCAGAGGGGTGATGTTGCCTGGGTGAGATAATTCAGGTACCTTTTATGTGCCAGTGGGAACTGGAAGCACAACATTGAAGGCAAGCTGAAATAGAGATCTTGGTTCTCTCTGAGTTCTTTGTGTCTGTAACCCACATTCCCACCTGGATATGGCAAAAGAATGGCCAAAACGGTCCGAAACACATTCATGTGCTGATGGGTACAAAGGAAGTTGCATGTGCCTGTCTCTGTGCTGATATGGGAATGATTTTGCAGATGAAATGGGTACAGCACTGAGGAGGAGATCAAGGGCATGCTGGGGTTGGTCTAGAGCATTTCAAAATTTTGGACAGATTCAGAGCTGAGCAATGAAGACCCTTCTGTCCTCTGCTAAATACATCTCAACATTATTGGTGGTGCTGAATCCTTTCATGTGTCCTGTGACAGGCAGGAAGCCACACAATACGACTAGCAGGTGATCTCTGGTGTAAGCAGCATCAAGGTTTTTTCAGGAGACAAACTGCAGGGAATCTGGGAATTATGAAGGCACAAGGATTTTGTCTGACTCTGAAAATGTGGCTCCTGGTCTTGAAGGACACGAGGAAGGGTAACAATCCCATAGGCTGGCTGGCTAAGCAAAAGGGTGATGCCTCACAGTGATGGTTGCAGGGTAGCATTAGCTCTGTGGCCACTGACCACCCTGTTTTTTGAGAGAAGGCCCAAGTATCAGTGGTGAAGGGCTGAGCTGGGAGCCCAGTGTCCCTCTCTGCACAGTGCTGGTGTAGCAAGCAATATTAGCAGAGTAAGAACCCTGCACCCTGAGGGGATCACTTACATATCAATTACTATGAGGCAGCAGGGTATTATTTATACAATAAGTGCTATACAAAACAGCAGAGCAATATTTAGAGGGCAAATACTATGGACAGGAAAGCTACAATTTGTTCTGCACCAGCAGGATGTTCTGTGCACTCCAAAGTGCCAGGCAGGATGAGGGTGATGCTTACATGCCAACTACTGTATGAGGACAGGTTATTATTTAAGCCCCAGATACAATGGTAGGGAAAGAGTATTATTTACTAACCAGACCGAATGCCATAGCAGCAGTGGCAGTAAATGCATGGTATAATTTACAACACAGGAAAAGTCATAATTTGCAGACCAGTTATTACAGATTGGGAGGGTGTTTGTTGTGGTAGAGCACTGAAGTATTACTTTGAAGCCGAGCACTATAGTGGTACAGGGTATTATTTATACACCAAACACCAGAGAAACTATTTTTTTGGGGTTAAGTAACAGTGGCAGTTAATAATTTATATGAAAGCCATTCTGTAATTTCCAATATGTAACCTACATGATTATTTCAACCTTGAAACTGTGGTACAGATGATGTAATGTTAATTACACTGAGATCTACAGCTGCTCTACCACAGGACTGCTAAGCTGGAATAATCTTCTGCAGTCAGTAGACTTAGGCCAGCCAAACTACTGAATCTGCCCTGCCCTGTGCAAAGCCTGTGGTGCCTGGGGATTTCCAGGGGTGTTTATCCCTGACCCTGTGCAGGATCCCAGCAGGAGCTGCAGGTTTTGCTGTGGATTACAGGTTATTCAATCACCAGCACAGTGACTGGTCTCTCAGCAGAGGTGCAAATAAATGATGGATGGGAGCTCCAGCTGGAAGGGATCAGCAACATTTTCATCTGTTTATCAGCTGCTGGCTTTTGCATTTTTTTCCAGACACCTTTCTCATCCAGTCTGTGATCTAACTCAGGCAGAAGATGTTCCTTGGTTATTTTCTTTTAGTTTCCCCTACAGATTTTTGTGTCCTGTCAAATTATTCCTATTAAGTCAAATCTGTATGTCCTACAGACATGACAAATGATTCCTTTTGTCTTTCAGTGGTTGCCTACACTACTAAATAAACAAATAATAGAGTGTCCAAGTCTTCTGCCCACTGCTAACCAAGGGCACTGAAGAAGCCAAAGGCACATGGAAATTGCCAGAGCAGATGAAACCAACGGTGTGTGTTCAGACCAGTATCCTGTCTTAGACAAGGCCTATATTACCAGCTTCAGAGCAAAGTTCTCATCATTGAAAAATAGGGGGTAAATTGCTGAGGAGGAAGTTTCTTTTAACACGAGGCATTTAGTGGTTCCCTTCTGCCTTGAAGCATGAGTATTTACATTCCATATTCTCCCGCTAATGTACACTAGGTTTGTTTGGCATGGCTTAATAGACAATTTTACTCCTCTCAGGCCTAACCCGTGAGCACTACCCTGCCAGAAGAGATTTCCTGTCCTGATCACTTCATCCCCATGACATGAGGTGGCTGCTCTTGCAGATGCCCTTTTGTCTCTTGCCACTTGATGTGGGCTCTGTCGAAGTGAGTCCCTTTCCTTCAGGACCTGCCCTACCCTGTTATGGGCTCATCTCCCCCACACCCAGCTGTGTCAGGAGATCCCTGGCTCCCAGGTGGCTTCCTGATAACATGGTGGCAACCAGGACTATCCAAGTGTTCAAGGGTCATGTGGTGCCTCACTAATATCATAGCAAGCACCGGGGTCAAGCTGTCCAGACCTGCCTGTCATGGGACATCCCCTAACCCAAGTTCCTCACAGCAATAACTGCTCCTTTCCATCATAAGCCCCCAAGCAATTAGGACATAGTGACAACCTGGCAGGAACTGAGCAATGAGGTAGGCCTATTCATTCACCTGAGTTAATTTTGGGTCTTGTCCAAAATTTTCTCTACTTCATCTGCCCCAGGTATCCTCTGAATTGATCTATAAAGTGTATTCTATGGAAAAGCCATTAGTTGCATAAAGCCTTGGTTAACATAGAGAGCAACTACAAAGGTGAAAACCCAGAGGATTATGCTTGTCACAGGTCTTTCATTACCCTACTTTAATCTCTTGCTCCCTTCTCTCAGCAGAACTCTTTCTGTGGCTCTCCTCCTGCCCAGCTCCCTGGCACATCAAGGGTTCCCCCTCAGCCAGCCTCAGGGAAATCCACAGGCAAAGCCAGCTTCCAGGCTACTTCCACACAGCGTGTACAGCAGGAATGGGGTCCTGGTGGCTTCTGGACATCACTGTGTGAGCAAGATGCTCAAGTCACAGCATCTCCCTTATCCTTGCTTGGTCACAGCAGCAATGACACAGCTCCAGCTGCCTCCATCCACGTGCTGGAGCCTTTGGGAGCATTGGATCACTACAGCCGATGGCACAGCAGTTGGGCTTGTAAAGCAGGGGAAGGAAGTGGGAGCAAGGCGCTCCATGGGGCTGCTACTTAACACCTCAGGGCATTCAACAGCTAAAAGCACATGGAGGGTCTTGGGGTGCCCAAGCAGAATGGTTCTGGTGTTTCTCATCCTTCCCCCACCCCTCTGCTCTCTGCTCTGTATGGAGCAATCATCGGGGAGGGGGGATGTTATGCAAGGGAGACGTGGAAATTTTCCTTAAAAAAAGGAAAGTCCAGTGAAAAGCACACGGAGGAAAAAAAAATCTCGGTGTGAAGCGTCTCAAAAAAGACTGCGTGGGTAGCGCGACAAAACCCCCTGCCTATTCATCAGGCCAACAAAAAGCTTCTTTAGATTTATACTGTGAGCCCATTGAGAGGGAGGGGAGGGAGGCAGCTCACACACCGCCCTTGTGCACACAGCAGAGCCCGCAGACCTGCCCCGCACACACAGGCTGGGCTGTTCTGCCCGCTCACAAGGAAGCTCTGAGTTCTTAAAAGTAAACTGTAAGGTTTCCGTTGTTGCACTGGGCTCAAGTATTTTTTTTTTTTTTTTTTTTTTAATATATAACAGCTCCCTCTCTTTGCCGTCCCTCTCTCTCCTTCACTCTTTAAACAGCCCCGGCTGCTCTGGGCTGCTCGGCAGCCGTCGTGCGCTGGCTCCCTATGTGGTCCAGGGCCGCTATGAACACAGCTTTTGTTACTGATGCTGGGAAGCTGCCTGAGAGCAGCACACACAGCCCGGCTTGTTCCACACGTGGAGGCTGCAGAGGGCTCGGGGAGGGGGGGAAAGGAGGAGGAGGCGGAGGAGAGCAACTTGGGTTAGGATGTCTTGTGGAAGAGCAGCCGTCCCACCACTGGCAAGGGAAAGGGGGAAGCAAGGAGATGGAGGCGGGTGGCGGTGGAAAAGATTCCTCAGGCAGCTAAGAAAGGTCCCGTTGATTTTTAAAATGGGACCAGCTGGCCCTCCACCAGCCCACGTTGCCGCCGGGTGTCAGTCAGCATGGGAAGGCACTGAAGTCACTGGGTCCGTGCAAGTTGCAGATCTGCCCCGGGGAGGGGAGAGGAGAGGAGAGACCAACAGTGGAGTGGATTTTGGAGTTCTGGAGTTCCTGATCATTATGTGCATTCCTGGGTGAGACCAGAGCACTTAACAACAATCTAACCTTTTTTTCATGTACATTCATTTGTTTCTGTCTTTAAAGTGATATCATCCATTCTTTTTTCCTTTAAACCCCTTAATGTTCCTCACTTATTTGGAGTGTTTTACACCGATGAGCTGCAGTTTGCTCTGATGGAATCTAAGTCTGCTGAATTTTGTTTAGCGTCCTCTTTTCCTTAGTAAGTTTTTCCCTCCACCTCTTTCACACCCTCAATTTCCTATTCTGTCTGCTCTCTTTGCCCATCCATCCTCCAGGCCTCGTGCTGCTGTCAAACCTGGCTACTGTACATGGAGGTGATTATATGAAACATTAAACAGCAATTCAAGTGGAACAGATGGAGCGCCCCTCCAAAGACTGCCTAGGCTGCAGAAAGAGCTCAGTCTCTGTCCCAGCCAGTGATGGTGGGAGGTGATGCCTCCCCTTTTCCACTCCGACAACAACTCGAAACATCTCAGAAAGAGGCTGTGTCCCCTTTGACCTGTCAGACAGATAGAGTCCCTTCAAGCCAGCAGGAAAATATAACATCAAACAACCAAAGCAAAGAAAGGAATAGTTCAGCTTCCAATAATGCCTTTGCAGGATTTGAAATCCCACAAATTTCAGTCCCCAAACCACTGGCCCCTCTGCCCAGCCAACATCCTTTACCAGGAGCTTATAGATGGAAACCAAAGTAGTGAGGAATGCTAAGAAATTCCTCTCTCCCAACTATTTCATTGTGGGATGTTTCCCCCTTTCCACATCTGGCAAAGCTATTTTAGAAACCAAGGAAAGCTTAACAAACTGACGTCTTTTTAGCTAAACAACTCAAAAGGGAAAGGTTAAAATGTACTCTTTATTCTGTGTGCAGAGCTCTACTGAGCACAAGATGTAACTGAGAAATCTTAAGGAGTAGCAAATGAATGGAAAAAAGTAATTTCTGATAGAGATTCTGACAAATAAAACCTTTTTTTGCTCACTCTACTTCTGGAGAAGAGCTCAGCTCCCTGAAAACTATTGCTAAAAATATACTTCATCTGTGAACGGCTTTGGAAAACGGGCAGGTACTGAGGAACACCCGGAGCAACTCACTGGAAGCAACCCAGGGGACTCTGCCAGCCACCAGTCCCTGACATCCTCACGTAAGGGGAGAGCTGTCAAACCCTGGGCACCTTGTTCTTTTCATTCTTGTTCTGAATTTGCCAGCCCCTCCAGAGCTCAGCACCCCTCCAGCTCAGGGCTCACCCTTCGCCTGCCCAGTGGCAGAGCAATGACACCGAGCAAAGCTATGACCACAGGAAACCCCAGTGCTGGTTGGGACACTCGCCACAAATCAGCAGGACAGCAGCCTCCATCCCCAGAGCTCGGGAACAGGATCAGACACATCACCCTGAGCTCCAGCAGCAGCTGAAATCCACCACAAACAAACACCGATGGCTCGGAGGGGGAATGGGGATAACCCTGTCCCTGCTCTCCCACCTCATGGTCCTGACTGTGGGATCTCTGAATCCATCCTTCTTTCCCTCCTTCCCCCGAGCCAACCAACAAACTTGGCACACAGCTGTTGCCCCTGGCTGTGGGTCTGCTCCCCATAAGGTGTGGGGTGCTGGTGAGGACCCATCGTGCCGAGGTGAAGCCCAGGCACGGGCTCCCCTTCACAGCAGCGCTGCTTGCAGGAGGGAGAAGCTCTGGCTCAATCAATTTTACAACTTATCTCACATTTCTCTTCTGGTTGCTCAGCAGGGAAACAACCAATCCACTGAGAGCCTGCCTCTGTAGAGCACTTAGGAAAGTTAAGGAAAAGACACCAAAGAGAGAGAAGGGAGGAAAGTGCGATACGTTACCTTTAACAGTTCAGTGCAGTGCTTCCAGAATCTAAGTCCCATACACCTGGCAGAGAAATGAGGTCTTTTTCAGCGTTCAAGAAGTAAAGAGCTTGCCACTTCTTGCTGTTACTGTATGTCTTCTTCACAATCTCCAGATGAGTTTTCCTGCGTTTTTGGTTTTTTTTTTTTTTTTTCCTTCCCTGGTTCCCCAGAAGAAATCAAAATTCCCTATGTGGTATTTCAGGTCCTTTCAGGCAGTGGCAGCAGCAGCAAGCTTGAAGAGTAAGTACTGTGTGTGAATGGCAAAAAAGAGAGAGAGGGTTTCAGACCACATTAGCTGCCACTGGCTGCAAAAGAGACCATCAAACTCCTGTCAGCCTCCTTAGATACCTCTTGAAGAGCTGGCACTCTGAGTGTATTGGATCCTCCTCTGGATTTTAGAGTAAAGGTAGGCAGGCATCCAGGGGGCAGGGGGAAATAGGAGGGCTTATGGACCAAAAAGGAAGCCCAGCCTCTTGGAAAGAAGGAGGAAAAAAAAAAAAAAAAAGCCCAAACCAAACACCCAACCCAGAAAAGAAAAGAAAGGGAAAAAAAAGCATTACTGAAAAAAATACTGTAAATGGAGAAAGCTGAATGGGGAGTGGGGGATTAAATTTAGCCCTCTGGTTTGGAAGCAAACTGGCTGGGGCACCACAAGTGGTTGAGAAAGAAGAAATAGTTTGTGTAGTAAAAAGAGAACGTGGTTTATGCAAACTAAAATAAAATGAAGCTAATTAAGGAACCTGAGCAAAGTATGTGTGTCTGCAGTGCAGTCATTATCACTGCAGTCTGAGCAGAAAGGAGCAGATCCACTGGGAAGCCCAAAACCAGCAGCAAACAGGAGAGTTCAGGGAACTTCTGCATGGCCCCACTTGCTGCTGAGGTAGGGAAGCAGGTGATGGAGGGAAGGAAGGGATGCTCAGCATTAGGAAAAGGGAAGCACCTGGAGCATCGGTAACTGATAAGTGATATAAAGGCAGAGGAAAAGGCATTTGGGAATAAGTGTGCTTAAAGGTTATTTGGGGTGAACTGGGGAGAAATGGAGAGCTTGTACACACACCTAGGAATGGTGGACCCTGAAGAGACTACCCCAAAACTGAGGAGGATTCATAACTGAATCCTTGGCAGGAGTGAAGTTGTGAGAAAGTGCTGAGAGAACTGTAATGTGTTTTCTTTTTCTTTTTTTTTTTTTTTTTTTATTCAGTGGGGCTGCTGGTACCTTTGAGACAGATAAAAAGCTGTGACTGGGGAGGAGGAAATGGGTCTGTGACTGCAGACCTCGGCTTGTGAAGGGGCCAGATGACAGCTGGGAGCAGGTGAGAAACTGCTGAGGTGTTCACAGTTGAGAAAAGCACTTTTGTTAGAAAAATCTGTTGTTTCTAACATGGAAGAGAGCACCACCAGCCTCAAGTAAAGTATGAAACTGAGCACAGGCAGGTCCCCCTGTGCACCAAAGCCACATGGCTGCCCTCAGTATCTCTCCTTTCATTTCTCTTTTAATATGATCTTTAATATCTGCACTTCCTGCTCTTTTCCCAAGATCCTGCTTTTCTGTCTGATTTGTGATATAATAGTTTCTCCTCTCTCCATAAATTATTTTGGTCCCATGCCTCACTTCAAAACTTGCTTCCTTGACTGCCTCACTTTTTAACCTGAGGCTCATAACCACCAGCCCTGCATCCATCATCCTGACAGGTAATGCTCCCAGACCACAGAGCATGGAGCCTCACTTCTTCCTGCAAGTACCTTATTCCATCTCAGAGATTCAATACCAAATTTTGGTTGTGAATTTCCCTTTGGATTACCCTCTCCACACCTTTTTTTCCCCAGCAGTGCAGCACTAGATATCAATTTCAAAACTTTCCAGGTGCCCATCTGTTAAAAGTCCAAATGGCAGTGAGGGAAAGCTTTGGAAAGGACACTGGAAAGGACAGTGTCTTTGCAACCTGAAACACTGCTTTTGGTGCAGCCCAGGACCTGTTTGGCTTTCTGGGCTGCAAGTGCACATTGTTGGGTCATTCTGAGCTTCTTATCCACCAACACCAAGTCCTGCTCCTCAGTGAGAGTAAACTCTCAATCTGTTCTCTGCCCAGCCTGTATTTGTGCTTGCTTCCCCCACCTCACGAGCCTGTCTGTCTATACGAGCGCTGTCTGTTCTTATCAAATTTAATTCTTCATCTGCTGAGATAAACCTGGGCCCTACTCAAAGGACATTGGATCCATCCAAGGGCTGCCACCACCTGCAGGTGCTGGGTGGGCTGGGACAGACAGGGCTGTGCAGGATCATCACCTGCCTCCCCCCAACACTAGCTGGGGTGTTTCCTCATGGCCAGCACAGTGTAGCCATGGCAATGAAAGGAGACAGGCAAAACACACTGCAGATGGGGCATGACAGCTCATGCTCCAGGCAGGACTCGGTATTTCCAGCTGGGTATAAAAGACACATAGACAGGATCTATAAAATGTGACCTGGCTGATTTTGCTCAGACTCACGTACGTGAGACACTCTGAAACAGCTCATGCCTGACCACAGCCCTTTCTCCCCGTAACATAAAGATCTTTTGGGAAATGTACATGTTTAGTTGTTTTGCTGTGGAATAACTGAGCCCTCTGTACCCTCTGCTGCTGCCGTGGTTTGGCAAAGAAAACCTCATTTGAACCTTTGGTGAGCTTAAGCCAGGGAACAGAGAAAATTCCACTTCAGAGCTGACCAGTTAGGAAAATGTGATGCTCCACACATAGTGGTTTCTTAGCAGCTTCAGGAAAGGGATAGAAACTGTTCAGTACCTGCTGGCTGTCCCAGTTTTTTTGTCTGCATCAGGAAGGATTGGAAAAACAGCTAAATATGTTCAGAGAAATTGTGATTCATAAACTGCTCTCATGTTTGTTTGTTCTTTAAGCTGAGGAGTGGCCAGGTCAAAAAAAAGTCACATAGATGACTTTTGTTTTTTGTTTAAAGAAGGAAAGCAACAGTTCATGGCTCTTTGAAATACAGGTAACACATTGCAAAAGTGCTTGCAGTTAGGTAAGATTTTTACATGTCATTATAAAGTTAAAAGGAGGCTTATGTCTATTCCCAGTCAAGTTTAGCCTTCAGGGAGCATGAATATTTGAACAGAGAACAAACCCTGTGGCCAAGTAAAAGTAGATAATAGCTTTCCTGTGAAAACTATTGAATATCCAGAATTTATATAGTGGAAGCAGTCACTGAATGAAAATGGCCAGAAAAGGGAAAAACACCAGACAGAAAAAGGTTGTGTCAATTAAGGTGATAGTCGCAGTTTTTCAAAAACAATCAAAGGTGGGCTTGGGTGGGTTTTCAGCCGAGAGAGAAGGAAAGAAAAAATAAATAGAAAAATACTAGAATAAAGAATAAACCTTTCAAACTGCTTTTAAAAACTGTGCTAATCAAACCACTCATGGTTGTGAACTGCTACTCCTTTCCTACAACTACCAGAGCCGTCATCTCACAGCTCCCAGCTTGTCTTACTCTCAGAATGAAAAGGAGGGTATTGTGTCCCACTTATAATTTCTGGCATTATTGTGTTCTATTAAAAGCTAATTTGGCATTTAAAAAAAAACACTGGGGACATGAGAAGTGGCTGTGGGATCCCAGCTGCTCTGTGCACAGGTAGAGTGGGGTGCACAATTTCAGTCTGTGCATGATTTCAGTCTATGGACACTCTTCAGGTTCTGAAGATTTAGGGTCAATCCACAACCTTTGGACTCATGTCCAAAAAGTATTGTTCATACTTTTACAGTCAGGTGTCTGACATTGCAGCAGACACTTCTTGATCAGCTGCCACAATTTCCTTCAGCAATCAATATTTGAGCTCTCCCTGCCCCGTGGTGCTGCCAAAGCTCTGACACCATGCTGAACTGAGGCACACAGAACCAAAGTGCCTTGCTCAAAGTTATGGGTGAAGGCAGTCTTAGAGCCAGAACATCTCCATTCCCAGCCCTCTTCCCTCTTTCAAAGCCAGCAAAGCCCTTATCTGCTGCAGCAGTTCAGGAGTTTGCTGCTCTGCTAAGCTGTTTTTATGGGCAGTGATGCTCTGTAGAGGTGAAGCTGCCACCTCAAAATGTCAGCTTTGACCCTCATATTTGGGTTCTGCATTTCTCCAAGCCAAAATCCCATGATGGGGAAAGCATGGTGTAATATAGACATGCCCAAGCCATTGCTTTAGTCACTGGGTCTGTGAGGGGAGGTCATTGTATAGTTTTACTTTGGAGTCCCACCAGGGGGATGAAAAGGGACAGTGCTGACATACCTCTAGCAAAAATTAGGAGGGGCCTAAAACCTTCCAGGAGAGGCTTTGCCTACTTAAATTTTATCCTGAAAGCATGGAAGGGGACTGAAAAGAAATGAGTCAACATCTGGGGGTAAAAAGGACACAGAGGAACCTCCCCACCAAACACAGCACCTGTGCCCCTTTATTCCAGTGTGAATATCAGTGCAGGTGGAAAACTCACCCCATATTTAAAAAGCTAACCCCATACACACACACACACACACACACACACACACACACACACATCTTCTCTCAGCCCTGTTTGCATCCCAGATTGGAAACGGTGCCCTTCCTGAACCTCCTGTGCTGGACAAAGCACCTATTGAAGGTGCAGTGGCCAGGAGGCTCCTGCTGAATGAGCTGCCTTCTGCTCTCAGCCCGTCCCAGTGCTGGCAGACGTAAACAGCGGGGCTCGCCCCCACCCCGATATTGTGGCTTGTTCATCCCCTGACAAAAATAGAATCCCAGGCTGGCGGGTGGGATGGTGCACACAGACCAAGGTTTGTTTGGTGGTGCAATTTTTAAAAAATATTTTCTTCTTTTTGCTTCTCTTGTCCCCTTGGTGTCTTTCTGATTGCGCAACGGGGCTGTATGAAGGGAGTGGGGATGGACAAGTTTGGTTAAAGATTTGGACAACACTGGATCACCAAGATGAGGCCTCTTATGCTTATCCTAGCTGCCCAGCATCTCATCTTCATCCTTGGATGGCCAAAGGGAAGATCTAGAGGTGATGGGCACCACCAGCTTAAGATATGTGGTGTCAGGGCTCACATCAGCATTTGGGTTGGGGCTCGGCACACGGAAGGGATGGCCAGTGTCCTGGGGCTGCTCATCCCTCTGTTCTTCTGGAGGACTCCCCAGGGACACTTGCTCTTGTATTTTGAGGTGCAGGGAAGGGCTGACATCTCCTAGGTGAGGGGAGAGAGCAGTGGCGAGGTGGCAGCCTGGGGTGGCACTGGGCTGTTAATGGGATGAGACATAGCTTCACAGTCCATGGTGCACAAGGGACTTGTTGTCCCTTCTGCTGCCCAGCTCCCTGCTTGCAGTGAGTGACACATGTCCAGCCTTCCTGGCCATCCCTGGGTGACAGTGAACCAGCTTTTGTACAGGAGGCACAGTGTGGATTGCTCCCTTGGCCAGGGTGAGGCTGTGCACAGCTCCCTGCCCTCACACACAACTCACGGGTGTCCCTTTCTCCTTTTTTCTCCACTTGCCACATTCATGCCCTCACCTCACCTTGTTAATCAGCTGCTTGGACTGAACCTAACTTTGCCCCCCTCCCAGCCTCCCTGATGGAGACTTGCAGGCTCAGCAAGGAAACGTGGGGGTGGGCACGATGCAGAATGTTTGTACAATGAATAAATGAAAACAGTGCTAATTTTATGTTCCTCCCAACTTGGGACAGAGCAACACGGGAATACAGCTCCTTTTGTACAGGCATGGGACATCTCCTCTGTTTGCCTTTCTCCCAGAATGCCTCTTCTCACCCTGCACAGTACAAACAGGTCGCTGTTGACCTTGGAAGCTTGGGAGGGGTTACGTCAAGCCCGGCAGGTTTGTTGCGCTGGGTATTTATGTTCTTGCACCCTCTGACGTACACTGAGCACTCCCAGCTCCCTGCCCGGCTCCCGAGGGGGAGCCACCTCTGCCTGTGGCAGCAGGGGAGCCTGGAGGTCTCCCTGACACCCCCAGTGAAATTTGCTGCCCGGGAGAAGTTCCTCAGAGAGTTTCCCCTGTAGCTTTGTTTGTTCTTTTTGTGGAACAAGGTTTTTTATGGCATTTGTGTTGTTCCAGTGGAAAGTGTTTGCTTGTCTGAGGTCAGTGAGGAAGAGGCAGGGAGTGGATGTGGGAGTGCAAAGAGCAGGAAGCAAATAGGCTCTGGTAGCAGGTGAAGCTTCATCTGCCTTCTTCAAAAAGCTTCTCTGGGCTTGGTGGGATGTGCCAGGTGCTTTGGAGGTGGGAGAGGTCACTGAAGAGGCTTTTGACCTGAGCACACCAATGCCCCTTCACAAGGAAATATTGAGCTGATTTGTTGGTGGTGAGAAGAAAGCTCAACAGAAACACCAGCAGGAGCCTGACCCATGGAAAGGGCTGCTCCACAGCTCTGGGTATGGCTTGTCCTCTGGACAGGCCGTACCTCTCAGTGCTGAGGGGTGACTGAGGTGCTCCCCACCCAGAGTCATTTATTTCTGGAGGGCTAAAGGCCTTAGCCTGAAAGCTGGAAGAAACACCTTCTGTACTTCCCACCCTGCAGGTCATGGCCACTGTGCTGGTAATTTAAAGCCTCAGCAGAGGACCAGGCCAAGGCACTTGGTGGCAAAGAGCTTTCCAGGAATCCTCCAGGCTAAGCAGCTTCAGCTGAGGAATAAAAGGATTGCAGGGAGACTTGGCTCTGCTGGCATGCAACAGCCCAGAGGTCATTTTTCAAGCAGACTGTCCAAGAACATTCACAGCAGGCAGTGGGCTTTTCTTACAGTAGTTAACTGGTTTTCAGTCCTCAGCAAGAAGTGAATGCTCATCTCTTGGCCTCTTCTGTCATCAGATTAACACAAGAATCCCCTTGAGCCTCTTAACCCTCTCAGTCCTGCCCAGAATATTCATTTTCCCTTTCCCGTTTATATCTCACTTCTTAATTTGCAAGTGAAAGATGTTTCATTCTGGTAAACAAGGAAATGTTGTAAAAAAGTCAATCTCAAAACCAAAGCCCCACTAAAAGCTTCACTCAGCTGGACAGCAATTACACAGACCCACTTATAACAGATGTGGATGTAAGATCAGTGCTGGATGTTGCTATCTGCAGCTGCTGGAGCTGCCAGAACTCAGCTGCAAACCTGTACAAATGGAAAAGAGTGTAGGGGGCTTCTTGAGGCATGACACACGGAAACCTCGATAAATTATCCAACCTCAGGGTTGGCAGTGAATATGTAGCGTGTTCCTTCCACTTCTCTTGCATTTATTATTAGTCTGTCTCTTTCTTTTTCAGTTTAACTATGAAATCTCATCCTCTGGTTCCATCATTTCACTCTTTGTTTTCCAGTCGTCAGCAAATGTGTCTTTTTGTTTGCTGCAGAAGAGAGGACATTTATCTTTCTGGATTGTAGGTTGGGTAGGTGGAGCTGGAGTTTTAGGTCAAAAGGACCAGAAATATCCTCAGTGTTACTCCTAATATCACACCTCTACTTTTTCTGCCAGTGGAATATATAACCTGCCTCATCTTTTAGCCCTGAGTACTCAGAGGGGTAGATAAACCTTCCTTTAATAAGACCATGGTTAGAGAGGAGGTTGTGACCCCTCCCATCCTTTCCTCAGCACTGGACTGGGGTTCTCAGAGAAGCATCCAGAGTCAGGGAGATGCTCATATGGGTCTCCATTATTAAACACACCTCCAGACAGCCTCCTCCTTTTCCTTAGCTCCATGCTGCTGGGCCCTTCCCTCAGGCTGATGTCTCTTTCTGCCCTCTGCTGAGTTTCTAGGTGGAAAAGATGAACAACAGATGTTTGAGCTTAGGTTGAGGCACATGTGGTGTGGCTGGTAAGAAAAACTTGCCTTGGCTTGTGTTTGTGTTAGGAGAGAACATTTTGAACTGCCCCAGGCTTTTGGGTCTGTGCTGGGATCAGATCTGCACTCACTGCCAATGCTGGACCCAGAAGGGCTGCAGGGGAGAAGTCCTCAGAACACCTTCCCAGCAATCTGTACACTTCTACTTTACTGACTGCTTTCTTAAAAACCCAGCTGGGACCGTGCTTGGAGCTCTAAACAGGTCTCCCTTTGACAGCTGCTGCCTCCTGGCACCTGTACAGTTTTGGGAAACATTCCCCATTGGCCTGCAAAAAGGTGGCTGCAGCTCCAGGGAGGCATTTCTGTGCCTCTCTCCTGAGGTTCCTGGGGCCTGAATCTGGGTCAGGGTTGGACAGGTCCACCGGAGGAGTTGCTACAGTGGAGAGGAAAGCAAAGGATTAAAATCCAAATTCCCCCATCTTTATCAGAGCAGCTCTGCAGATCAAGGGCTCTCTGGAAATGTTATTCCTCATCTGGGATGCTGAGATCCCAGCGTCAATATTTGTGAAGTGGGAAGGGCCCTGCCAGATGCAGCATTCCAGAAATGAGCTTCTGTGCACAGGGCTGGGGCAGCTGCTGGGGCTCAGCCTGGGACACCCCACATTGCTGCAGAAGCCCCTGGCCAGTCCTGCCTTGAGGGCTGGGGGAGGCAGAGGGATGGCTCTCTCACAGCCTTAATCTGCTCCTTTGAGGTTTGGGTGAGATTTATCCTGCTCTTCAGAGAAGCAGACAGCAAGCATTGCCCTGATGCCGTAGACATTCAGCAAAATGTACGAGTGAGTTGACTTTGATACTGCAGCAGAGTTGTCTGAGGGCCTGGGGGCAGGAGCCGTGATACCTGCTCAATAATGATGTCCAACACAGTTCCTGTGCCAAAACCGTGTCAAAACCTCTCCCTCTGAGGGACGAGTTAATGGTGACTTGACTCTCACAGTCCTGGGACACCTGAGAGTGGGCAAGAAGGTGACACTTGATGTAATGACAGTGATGTCAGGCTGCAAGGGTAACGTCACAGTCCCCAGGAGGGGACCTGCCACCTCAGAGAGGATGGGCTGGGAGCCCAAACATGATGTAATGCCAGGACTCTCCAGGTGAGCCATCAGACCTGGCACAGTCACAGCACCAAGACCAACCAGCTGCTCCCAGAGCATGCTCCTTCCTTCCTTCCTCCCTCCCTCCCTCCCTCCCTCCCTAAATATGGGGATAGCGTTCCCTTGAGTGGTAAGTGCTTTGTATTGGTGCTGGAAAAAAAAAGATACAAAAATATTTTCTTGCATGGAAGGAGTGGCATCCATGCTTTGTCTTCTGCTCCACCTCTGTCCCCTCTTTTCCCAAGCACAGTTAGAAAAGGCTGGATACATGTCCCGGGTGGCAAGGAAAAGCCAGATCCTTTGCATGGGAAAGTGGAACTGAGCAGCAGCTGAGGCTGCAAAGGTGGAAGCAGTTAGCAGACCAAGGAAATCCCACACTAGGGAGCGAGGGCTGCGGGGATGTGCTACCCTACCCCTTTCCTCTGCTTTCCTCAGCCCCCACACGTAGCACAAACACTCAGCAGACAGCCTGTCCTTTGGCTTGGGACTGCTCAGGTGGGAAATAGTCTTTCAGGGCTTTTGATTTGTTTTACCCTTTCCTTTGTTGGGTCCTTTTACAGGAACCCAAAAGTAGCTGTTTTGAAAAGACAGCAGAGACTGTGTGGACCTTTGGTAACTTTTTTGACGACTGTGAGACCTGCCAAACAGCCCGAGAGAAAGGATCTTACTGTGTTGATTTGTTTTCTTTGGTTTATGGGGGAAAAAAATATTTCACACATAATTAGCACAGCCACAGAGAGATTGTATTAAGGGCGCTTTACTGGAAATTTCAAGGGACAGAACAAGGGAAACCTGTGTTAACACTAGCAGCCAGGAGAAGGACCTTGCCTGCAAAACCGTGGGGAAGGACAATGTGGAGTGTTCAAGCTGCAAGAAAGAAACTGTTCAGGAGGGCAGCATGTGCATCAGGGGCTGGGACTAAACTAAGCTACTGCAGGCCACGATGCTCCTGCTTCCCTCCCCCAGGGCTGCCAGCCTGGGTGGTCAGCGCTGGGGGAGACTCCACTCCCATGGATGGAGGAAAGCAAGGGCCAAGAGCCCAACTTACTGCTCAGTATCAAAATCCTTGGTATCTCCTTCAGCTAAAGCCACCCAATTGCAGTTTTACCCCTGTGCCAGTGTACAAAACCAGCCAGTCCTTCTATTTTTAAGACCTCTGCAATATAATAAAGAGCTTTCGCCTGCTTCCTCCATCTGCTGAACCCACTCCAAAGAGAACAGGAGTTCTTCCAATGCAAAAACTTCCAAGACAAGCCCAAGTTGCTCAGCCTTGTCTATACTCGAGTGAAAAGCCCACCACAGGCCTCTCTCTCCCTGGGTATTTCCATGAAACCAATTACTGGGGGCTTTGCCTTCCCTGGAGTTCAGAGTTTCCTGGTGGACCTTGCTTACATCCAAAAAGAGAGTTATGTGAGTGAGGTATGATCTTATTCAGGTGGCATTTTTTGATCCCTGGAGCTCAGTGAAATGCCTGAAAATGAAGTTTCTGTTTTACTCTAGTTTGAGGCACACTGATAGAGGAGCAGAGGACTGATGTGTCCATGAGACCCACACTGATACCTTATTGCATGGCACCTTCTGTTGAGCTGTCTGAGCTCTCCACCCACGCTGAGGTGTCACTTTAACTTCAGACACACAGAAGTACCATTATTTAAAAGCAGAGATGTGATGTGCACAGCCCTGCCCAAGGCCATGTTAAAAATCTCTGCTTCACACATATTTAGCTGCCCACAAATCAACCTACAGTGCCCCAGTACAATTGTTCCCATGCAGGGGAAGCAGCATTTAGACTCTCCTGCTCACAAATCCTGCTGTTTCCTATGAAAATAATGTGCTTGCTGCTGGATGGTTTGTCTTCCTTATTGTTTCTGCTTGTTTGGTTTTCAAAGCTTACATCACTTTGTGGCCAGCAATGTCTTGGGTGTCATACAAGAGCCACTCTTTCCCAGGTTACCTGAGGGCAATGTCAGGGCTGAACAGCAGCTCTACAGAAGGCAGGAATATACTGTGGCCATTTATTTCCTGCTGTGCTTACAAGAGGAGTGAGGCATATTTGTGGTGGTTGCTATTAGACATCAGGGAGGAGCAGTGCCTGGTGGTTGGCAGAGGGATGGGCATGGACTCCTGGATTATATTCACAGCAATGCCACTGACTTTGAGGGGCAAAATGACATGACCTGGGCTCCTCATCCTCGACAGGGACATCAGTATATTTAACTATTCCACAAGCGAGCTGGCAGCACCTGGATAATTCAGTAATTCAACAGCAGCTCAATTGTTTGTGTGTCACCTCAGCTGCCACCGAGTGTTCTCTGGCTGTATGGTGGTGCATGGCACAGCACACACACACAGGGGTGCTGAGCAGGGAGGGCTGTGGAAGTAAAGCAGTGCACAAAGCCACTCTACACTACATTCAAGTTCTGCCTATCCCTTTTTCTTGGGAGGTCATCTGTCCTCTTCTCCTTTTGGACTTTATACCTTCCCCTGTACAATATTCCCTGCTGGAATATCTCTTAGGCTCTCCTGAAGCTTCTGATCTCTCTCCAATCTGAAAGGCCATTTTTTGGTGCACATCCCTGACTCCCAGCCCATGTTCCCTCTGTTTTGCCATGTGCCAGCTTTACAGCAGAAGGCAAAAATATACTGAGGCTGTTTATTTCCTGCTCTGCCTAGGACAGGAGTGAAGCCTGTTTGTGTGGTTGCTATCAGCCACTAGGGAGGAGCAGTGCCTGGTGGTTAGTGCAGGGAATGGAAAGGTACTCGGGCTTAGGCAGGAGGATCTGCCCAGGGAACCCACCTGTCACAGGTGAAGGTGCTGCACTGGGGCTGCTGGGGCTGAGAATGGACCTGAGGAACATGGCATGCATCAAACCCCTGCTGGCCAAGGAGAACTGGGCACTGGGGAAATGATTAAGCAAATGAGTGTTTTTCCCATTACTAAGCTGTTGCCTGTGACTCAGGGTGCTGATTAACTGGGAAGGGGTACCAGGAGGCAGGGCAGGCCCTAGGACAATGTTTACAGCACTCCTCCTTGGCACAGGGTGAAGGTGGCCAAGAATAACCTTCTGTTAGCCACCAGCAAGGTGTGCTGGATGGATTTTTCCATTTACCCTGTGTGTGGCTCTCATCTTTGTCCCCTGACTCATGCCAGCCGTGGAAAAGCCCCGGCTCCAGTTGTCCCCGAAGAGGGTTCTCTATTTAACGCTGCTCAGGTTGTGGGGAGGTGGCTGGGGGGCGAGGAAGGACAGCACCCATCTCTGGGAGCCCCGGAGACACTCAGGCTCCGAATGTCTCTTCACTGCCACTCTTCCCTTATTTAAAGCCACATTGTTTTTACACCCCAGTCTGGCTGCAGAGGTGAAGGGCTGGCTCGTGGTAGCCTCGGGGCAGGAGACAAAAGATGGAGGAGGGAAGCAGGGCTGATGGCAGAGGCAGCCAGGTCTGCAGGGATTTTCCTTTGATGTGTGTCTCTGGCAGCACTGTTCCGCTGCCGCAGCCGCTGCAATTATGGCCCTCTCCTCCTTGCCAATTTTCCATGTCCGTTAGTGCTGAGGTTGGTTTGTGACATTAATTCTTTCTCTGCTGACGTGGGCAAATAAGCTGCTGGTGTGTCTCTGATTTAGGAAAGTTAGTCCAGCACTTCTGCCACAGCCATGCAGAGTGTGGCACACCACAGGCAGAAGAGAGCGGGCACCAGAGCAAAACAGGGCAGCACGAGTGGTGGGAAAGGGGGAGCTGGAAACCGAGTGCCCCAAAGCATCCTCCCTTCCCACTGCCTGGAAACTGCTGCTCCACACCCCAGGGGTCCTTCCCACAGACCCCACAAACCACAGTACTGCTCTCAGGAATTCCCTGCCTCCATGAATACCTGGGCCAGGTGCAGGATCCCTGCCCCAGCTCAAGGCTGGTAGTCCTAAGCCACTCAGAGTAAGAGTCCAGCACACTCCCTGCCGTTTATTCAAGTGGATGCTGAGACCGTCACTGCCCTGCTGCTGGCCCTGCCAAACTCTCTCACTTTTGTCCTCTCTGACAGTCTTGTAACAAAGACACCTTAATTTTATCTTGCCTGCATCACTTTAACCTGAAAGGTTGCTTGAGCACGGGAGGAAAACTGCTTCCTTTCTATGTGACAAGGAGAGACTCAAGGACCCCTTCTGAAACCCTACTTCGAGCAGGAAGTAGAACACTTGGCAAATGAATACAAGCATATAATATGAAACAATTCAATTATTTGAAGGTCCCTCAAAGCAGCAAGCCTGGAGAGAGTTGATGGGAAACTTCTGCCTCAAGATCAAAATCAGAGATCCAGGATCAGAATCCGGATGAGAGAATTTGGGTTGAATGGGAATAAATGGTCACTTTTCAATACAGCAAAAGAAATGACATGAGATTTATGATGCTGGAGGAAGAAGAGATTAGTCTGGTATAACTTCTGGTTTTCTGGACAGCAATATATTTGCCTTCCCCACCCAGGGTCCAGCCTCTCCATAGGGCCTTAGTTTGCACTGCAGGGAGCTCCTGCTGAGGGAATCAGGGTGTAAAGATAAAGAAAGAGGTTTCTTTTCCAGGCATGAGCATGAGCTGCAGCGGAGTGAAGGAACTAGTTAATAAGGGCTGAAGCCTCAATGAGAGGCTTGACAGAGCTCAGAGCAGACTGGCCTCAAACACACTCAGCCAGAATCTTCTGTCCTGGGGTGACTGCTAGCGCTGCTTTCTGAGAAATTGCCAACCTGCTGCTGTTGGAGACTCAGATTCTGACTGCAGGGCCTGTGGCTGCCTTCATATTTCACTTCACACATCAGACACCTCCACACAAGCTCCAGCACCCAGCGGGACCAAAAAATACCAGCAGAGAGAAAGCAAGAGTAAGAGAAAAAGAGATTCTAAGATTTGATCACAGCTGTGTTTCCCCTCGCTGGGCTGGCTGGAGAAGCACCTGCCTGGCCAGGTGTATGTCTGGGATGAAGGGCTGGAGGTGCAGCAGGCAGCAGAGTTTGGGCAGGTCTGTATTTACTGCACTCACTCGTTAAATTAAGGTGGCCCTTAATTTAGGTGGCCCTGACTGTCAAAGCCCCAGAGTGCAGTGATGTAAGCATGGGCTGAGTGGTGTGCTGGGATGTCTCTCCTGGTGACACTGGTGCACTGGGAGCCTCCCAGCTCCCTCCCTGCATTCTGCCTCCTTACTGGGGGGAGAGGGCTGAGTCCACAGCACTGAAAGCTGGACACCTGGGGCTGGGCTTCTTCCAGCACCTGTGGTAACTCATTTAAAGCTAGCTGGATAACTGTGCTTGGCTGTGCTGCTGGCAGTGCACACATGGCCTGAGAGCAGCCTCTTCACGGACTCATGAAAAACCGACTCAGTGGCTTTAAAGGATGGGGCCAAAGCTGCAGACAGCCCTGGGGCTGAAAAGTAGGAGTCTTCTTCCCAGCCCAGTGCTTAGTTCACTAAACAATCCACTTCAGACTATTGAAAAGCCCCTCTTTGAGACCAAGGATTGCATTAGTGTCTCAGCAGACAAGCCTGCTGAGCTCTAATCAGCTGTAGAGAAGGATTTTATGGAGGATGTCTTTTCTCCAGGCCTTGCTCCAGCTGATAGGCATTTGTCCCAGCAACTCACCAGCAAATCTTCCTAAAAACATCAGTGAGTCTGTTATAATAGGTATCATGAGGTGTCCTGGCTGGAGAGGAGGTAAACTCCCCAACTTCAGAAAAGTCAGGAGCAGAACTTAAAGCAGTAGGGTGCCCTGGCATGAAAATGATCAAAAAGTTTCTGAAGCTCTTAACCAGAAATCTACAGATGTTTTAGGGTAGTTTCCTTAAACAGTGCCTGCAGGGGTAAGGCAGCAGAAATATTATGGGAATGCAAGAAGAGGCCCTAACACAGCACTCATGTTTAGGGCTTGAAAGTACCAATGAGGACATAAACCCAGGGCTCCTGCCAGTGATGGCAGGATGAAGTCCTTTGGGAGAAGGTTAAGATTTATCAGAAAAACAGCATGAAAGTGCATGGAGATGGATTACTGGGTGATAAAACAAAGCCACTGAGGACTGTGTAGGCTTAGAGTAAAAACTGGATTAGCTCTGCCTGTTGGCCATGATTTTATTTCAGGCCTTGGGCAAGAATTTAATGTACCCTCTTGGTGTTAGTGGTAGCACAGATAGCACTGCAACCTTCAGGTGAAAAAAAGAAAAAAAAGAAAGACATCTGTGTTTAATTTAAAACAGTTTGTTAAGCCAGTGAGCAATTTGCATAACTCTGTGATTTGAGAAGAGGCAACTCTGGTCATCTTGTCCTGGCTGCCAGTGCCCTGGAGCTGGTGACCACAGGCATCTGGCAGGGAACAGCGACTGAAGACCTGGACTTCTGGAAGAACTGGAAGTCCTGCAGCTCTCCGTGCACAGAGCACTCTTGTCTAGCAAGGCTCAGAGTGGGCCCTGCACTTTGCTTCATGCTCCTCAGCTTAGTTGGACAGCTGTTTTCTACCTGTCACCCTTCCTAAATCAACAGGCTCCTTTGCTTGCTGCTTTTGTATTTTTCCCCGTAGAACTCAACAGACACATGCTGTTCAATCCTTTCATGGAATTCAGTGGGAGTTAAACTGTTATCTGGGTTTAAATGGTTATTTGTGAAGTCTGAGAGCAGCCTTGATCTTGGGCAGTGCAGAAATCAGGCTACAACCACCCATGCCACCTAATGGAGACACCACTGCTTCTCCTGCTTTAGCAAAGCTGAAAGCGTGGTGAGGTGGTTGGAGGTGTGAGGAGTGCTGCTCTCCAATTCCCTCCCCTCCCATGTTACCACACCAGGTTCTTCAGAGCAGGATCACTGATGGCATTGGGAGATCATAGAATCGCAGAATCACTAAGGTTGGAAAGACCTCTAAGATGATCAAATCCAACCACTAACCCAGCAATGCCAAGTCCACCACTAAGCCATGTCCCTTAGTGCCCCATCTACACAGCTTTTAAATACCCCCAGGGATGGTGACTTAACCACTTCCCTGGGCAGCCTGTTCCAACACTTAAAAGTTCTTTTGGTGAAGAAATTTTTCCTTCTATCCAACACCAGGAACCTGACTGACAGCAAATCACTGTCAACAAATGACATCATATAGCAATAAATGATTCTAAGGAGTGGTATGAGTCAGATTGCAAGTTGCATTAAGTGCTTTGTACTTAAGGGCAGTTATAAATTGCAGTGCTGTTCCCTCCATGGGTTGCCTGGTAGGGGGAAGGGTGTCTGTGTCATGCAGTGTTGACCTGTTCAGTTCCCTGCACTGCTTCTGAGTGGACATTGTGGCCTTTGTCCTCTCAGGAACTGGATTTTCTATTACAGAACTGGATTGGCAGCACTGCCCTAGCACAGGTATGTGGTGGTAATGCCTTTGAAGAGCAGAGCCACAGGAGTAATGAAGACTGAGGAAGGAATTCAGAACTGACTGCCTGCTGCCCAGTGAAGCTGAACAGGGAACCAGGTTAATGATTTATCCCTTGTGCAGCAATGCAGCATGTTACCTTTCCCCTCCCCTTGCCCAGACAGAGGGGACACCCTTTGCACAGTGTTTCAGTGAGAGAAGGGTGACTTGCACAGGTCCCAGGACTCCTTGATAGCTGCAGAGGCATGGAAGGAGTAGTTGTGACATTAAATGACAGGGAAATCATGAAGCTAAGTGTTCTTGATGATGCTGTTTTGAGTAGAGGGCATTGACACTTCCAGAAACTCCCTTGGAGTTAGATGATCTCTCATCCAGCTTACCAGAGAGTTTGTGGGACCCAATTCAGGTTGGAGAAATGGCCATAAATAATGAGCTGAAAGAGCTAATTCAGATCCAAAGCATTAAAACTTCAAAGACCCCCTCTAAGGATGCTAAAAAGCAAGGAACTAGTGTGGCTGCATTCACTAGTGTGATTACCTGCAAATGAAGGCAGCAGCTCTGACTCATGTGCTTATGGAGAAGAATTATAAAGAGATCTGTATTCCCAATTATTCCCCAGGCTGGAGGACAGGAGCTGGGAGATAATGGGCAAATCAGATTCAGAGGTAGAGAAAAGCTGTTTCTCTTTCTCTGCATGGCTGCATGAAGCTCACAAACATGAGATTTGAATTTTCTTATCTCCTACATAGCATCAGCTTAAGAAAATATGGGCATGACTCCACTGCCAATATTCAAACACAGGAGCTGTCTTGGCAAGCTTTTGCACTATATTACACCACAAACAGGGCTTAAGGCACTTGCTGCTGGTGGATTAGGGGACATCCTGACCTGAACCCTGATCCCAAAACCGATTCTGAGGCTGCTCAGCTGCTGAGCTGGGGAATAATTTCATAAATAAAGGCAAATGAAATTTGGTTTCACATAATTCCCTCCAGTTTCTCTCCTGCTTATTGATGGAGAGGAAATGCTTTTCAGATGCCAGCTGGTGACACTGCTTCATTATAAATTGCTCATGTCCCATTTTTAAATAGTGACTGCAAAATATTCATCCAGCTCTCAAATCAGGCTGTCTGTCCTCTCAGGGGCATCTACTGCCTCTTGGGCTTGGAGTTTGCTAAGAGATGTCTAAAGATTTAACACCTTTGCCTGCAGACAGGCTTGAAAATCCTGAGACTGTCCAAGTGACCCCTCCATTGTCCTTGTAATGTACTGGATCAGCTGTGGGAATAGGGCCACCTGGAGACCTTTTTCCAGCGCAGCTTTGCAAGGACCAGGTCATGTATTCCCTGTGCTCTCCCTGCTCCACTGCAGGGGTCTGTGACCCCTCGAGGCCCGTGCCCTCTGAAAGCACCACGATCCCACAGCCCTGTGTTAAATACCACAGCAGTGCTGTGTGTGTGCAGGGTGTCTGCAGAGCCCCCCGTGGGAGGAGGAGCGGGGCTGGGAGTGAGCACTCCCTGGTACTTTTCCATCCTCCTCCTCGCAGGCTGCTGGCTACCTCGGTGGGAGCTGCTTGTAGGGCTGAAGTCAAGAAGTGCCCGTGACGTGACGTGGCAAACCCTCCTGTGCAAGAAACCACCTTTTGGGAGCGTTTTCTCCTCATAATCATCTGTGTTTTCATTTCTATCTCCCAGCTCTGCAGGGAAGGGAAGGCAGCCAGCAAGCTGGTGAGGATGGAGATGTCAACTGCGTGGGCAGAGGCAGGAATTTAGCAGTCCCAGGGCAAACTCAGCACTTCTGACAGGCTCGCTGCCATTTGCACACCTTTGTGGATTCCAGCCCATCAGAGGTGCTGCTAGTTTAACTCCTTCAGTGCCAGGCTACCACAGTCACTATGGCCTTTTCCCTCTCAAAAGGCATCTCCTTTCATCTGCTTGTGACACAAGGTTTAGAAAGATGGTGATAAAGTAGGAGGTTGGGAAGTTCCCCAAGGCAGGGACAAGCTCTGTGGCTCATTTCCGAGCCTTTCTGGATAGTTGAGACAATTTTTGGCTTGTGTTTGGGCAGCATTTCAGAAGCAATATGTGTCTTTGGTCAGGGGTGTTTAATTTCATAATGGGACACTTCCATGCTGTAAAATATAAGTAAAAGAGTAAGTCACCTGTCAAAGCAAATTTGAAAAGAAGTCTTGAGAAACCATATTAGCCTTAAGACCTGGAGATTTTTAACCTAGTCCTAAGGACATTGGTGACATTATGGATGGGAGCACTGATGTTTGTGAAGATCGTTATAGAACCCTGCTTGACCAAGTTGGCAGTGTCCCATTGTAGACATTTCACAAGCAATAAGCACTTGAAGGAGAGGAGAGAGGATGTTATCTAAGTGTTTAGCCAACTTCAGTGCACCTGTTAATTGCCGTTGGTTTACAAGGTTTGTCCCGGTGTGGGGTGTGGTGCAGAGCATGGTCTACAGATGGCCACTACTTCAGGCCTTTACCCCTTCAAAGTTCCCTCAGTGGCTTGCATGGCAGAGTGTCTTGTCCCTGTGTGAGGACAAAGGCTGTGCTTGAGGCAAAGAGCTGGATCCTGTGCCCACCTTCACCGCAGTCCTCTGTACGGTCTTGGGTCCATCCCTTCCATGCAGCTCTGTAATGGCTTTTAGCACACACCGTCACAACCTCTGCACTTACACCATGAGGCAGAAGAGAGCAACAGGACCAGGCTGCCACAAGGGAGCCACATTTCCTGGAGAAGAGCAAGGAAACCAAACCACCAGTGTCTCATTTCACCAGAGCATGCCGACACCAGCTGACACACACACACTACAAGTGACAATAAACAACAGGAAAAATACAGTCAAAACCAGTCCTGGATAAAAAACCCAACCATGAACAACACTGTGTTTTATATTCTGCTGGCACTTGTGATTTGCTGATCACAAGTGATTTGCTGGGGATTTTAAAAAACATGATGTTCCTTTGGGTGGACAACAGAAAGCTGTTTGAGGAAAGTGGAGCTCACCCAGCTCCACAAACCCCCCGGGCCAGCATCCCCACGACCCAGTCCCCTCCACTTGCCTTATCCTTTATCCACCTGGGCCTGTCAGTCGCTTCTTCTCTGTCACCATTTTCCTCCTCTTCACGACTCAGAGCACACCTTGGTCTATGGCTCCAGCTGGAACAAGTGAGGACCTGTGTCTGCTCTAACTGGAGCCAGTTGCTGTGTGTGAAAGGATTGAATACAAAAATTAGAAATGAAAAGTAGATTGGGGCAAGGCAGCCAAAGGAAACACACATGGCAAGCGCATGGGGAGAAGAAAATCTTGTAAGATCCCTGGAGCTGGGCAGAACTGGGAGTGCTGTGGTAGATGCCATGGAGACACTGTGGCCTGGTTTTGCTTTTGGGGGGCTGTTCTGCCATGGTGTAGCTCTGGGAGTTGCTGTGGGAGCAAAGAGCATTGTGCCTTTCCCATAGTTTGGTTTATCGCAGAGCTTCCCCCCAGCTTGCCATTACCCCCTGTTTCCCATGCAAAATCTTGCACAAACCTAGCTTCTCTTTCTGGCTTCTTTGTCTCAGTCCACCTGGAGAGGAGATGCAGCTTGGGTTTGAAATGATGGGAATGGCTGTTCAGCATCCTGGCATCCCCACCACAAACCCTGGCACAGGGCCAGGCCCTCAGCATGTTCTCTTTCATGTTATTAAGGAGTTATTGAATCACCCCAGCCAGCCCATGGGCAATCTGTGTGATGCATCCTTCACTCACTTGGCGTCCACATTTGGCAATTGGCCACCAGAGTCCAGCGCCCCAGTTGTATAAAGCATATTTTCAAAACCAAGACAATAATGATGTGCTTATCCATAAACATTTCCTTCACAGGTAGATCTTTGTGATGCTGTGTGCACTGCACTCACAAATATTTTTGCAGGTTCCCAAAGGCTGGAGGAGTGTTTGTGTACAACAAACATGACCCTGAATCACAGCAAATGGCCCCTGGTGCCTTCAGGGGTGGGGAAGAGTTGTCTCCTGCACAGCCAGCAGAAGTACTGGGAGAAGAACGCAGCTTTTCTCTAGAGCAGTGTCCTCAGTTTTGACACTGGCTATGTCCAAAAGCCATTACAATTTGGTAGTATTTTTGGTTGCAGGAGTTGGGAAATCCCAGTTTTGATCTCAGTGACAACATGCTTAAAAACCAGCAGCTGTGGAGTTTGTGGTGTTGCCTGGCTTGGTGATTTGGCAAAAGGATCAAAGTCACTCTGTGTGCTCCAGAGTTCTCCATGGGCTTCTCCCACCAGGTTCAACTTATCTTTGACCAATACTGACGACTTTGACCTTACTGACCAATGAAAGCTTCTGTCCCAGTTCTGCCCAGACTACCTGCACTGATAATAGAGGTATCAATCCAAGAGTCTAAGAATGTCTTCAGAGAGTTGACATACAGTGAAGAGATTTCAAATTTCCCCTGAAAATCAGCTTCATAACAGTTATGGAGACATTGGAATTGTGTTCATACAAGCCTGTAGGGCACTGGAATTGAGAGGTGAATTGGCTGTGAAATGCAAATCAGCCATGCTCCAGTAAGTGGAGCCACACTGTTTTGTCCTGGCTGAAGATCTGACCACTGGGACACCGTTAATACACTGTAGAGAGCAAGAAATTCAGTTTCCAACAAGGAAAAAAAAAACCACAATGGAATCATATGTCCAAATCCACAACAGGGAAATGCATATTTGTGTTTATTTTCCATTTTGCACTTATTGGTAGCAAACCAGCTACAGATATGTTTCAGGAGCAGAAACCAAGGGCCACCTACATCAGTTTAGTGTAATCTCAGCAGAGGGGTCGTGGGAAGAAGGTGCTGCTTCCTCAGGCTTATGTGGACATCCAGAATTCAGCCGGAGTTTACATGGGCTGCACTCTGCTGCCTGGTTGCTGCTATGGTCTCTATTACAATGGTTAGCATCAAAAGAGGAAAGAAGAGGAAAAAAAAGCCCAAGGGAACATAGTCTGAGTGTGAGAAGTGAAAATGTTAACACAGGCCAAGAGAGTTTTTTCTCCTGCTGAAAATCTGTTGTGCTCACTCTGGAGCAGGGAGCTGGCAAAGGGGCAGGAGCCGTGTTCGCGTTGCCGAGCCTCCCTGAATGGCCCTTTTCAGCCTGCAGTTTCTGAAGAAAAGTGGGAAGGAGCCAAAACCAGGGTGGAGGAACATATAAATACTATGTGTAAGCAATGATATTTTTTATTTGGAAGCAGAGCAATATAGTTGAGACTCACCTTGGATAACTCGCAGAGGGGGTGGCAGAACTCCTTCCACCTCCACCCATTACAAAAAAAAAATTGGTTTTAGGAGGCTTGGGCTTCTTGCTGGCTTTTGGGAACTACTGCCTGTGCAGTGCAGAAATGCTTCCAGCAGCTCCTTTTGCTCCCAGACGCTGGGATGGGTTTTGCCACCTCTAGAGGTGATGAACACACTCCCAACTTCCCATAGGTGAGGCTTGCAGGGAGTATTAATGAAATATATGAGGTGGGACTCAAGTACAGTGTAGCAAGAACATTCAGCCAGGGATTTCTCACAGTGTCACAGAAATACTGTCGTGCTGAATGTGGCTCTGCTGTAAGTCCCTGTTGGGGACCTGCTCTAGTCTTGCAAGGGACACCTTAATTTGATGTCACATACTGAGTATATTACTTGGGTAAATAGAAAGAAAAAAGAGTGAGCCTTCAACCCTCCCCACCCCCAGCTGTTCTTGAGCCATTTCTTCCTAGAAAAATTATGAGCAGGGTGCTTTGTTATGAAATAACCAATTTATGTATTTATGCAGGATTTACATGCTTAAGCTCCACAGAAAGTCGCAGGGAATTGTGCAACAACAGAGCAAACACCAGGAGTGTTGTGTGATGAGTCCATAAGAGTGGTGTTGTGTGCTGGAGGAGCTGTGCAAGGGAGTTATGATGTTTTCTCACTGCATCCCAGACCCAAAATCCCACAGAGTTTTGCAGTGTCCAGTGTGGGGCTGTCCAGCTCAGTAGCGAGTGATATTAGTATTAGGGTTTTTTTAAATTTTCCTCATGTTGAAAGGTCCATTCTTAATTCATTTAGGTGACAGCTATAATTTTTTTAAAAAACCTTGGAACGTTAATAATAGAAGAGATATTTTTCATGTTGTGTCAGTATTTTGGGTTTATGCTCCTGTGACAAATATCTGAAAGTGCTGAAGCCAAATGAAAGATTTTGTTTGCTTTTAAAACTTCTTCTTTGAACCAAAGACTTCTTCTTTGTCTCAGTGCGGACATGGGCAGTGGAGCAGTGCAGGTGGCTGTCCCTTGGCTCAGTGGAGAGTGGCTCCCTCAGCAAGGCAAAAGGGGGAAAAGAAGGGGAAAAATGGTGGAGTGGGCTCATATTTTGCACTAGCAGATGGAGGAAATGGAATAAACAGAAGCTGTCTTGCTTTGCCTCAGTGGGAGAGCCTATCTGGGCAGGCAGGAAGGAGGGGACGGGAGGGGCAGGCAGGAAGGCTGGCAGATGGTCAGTCTCGTGGAGAGGAGCGGGTGGCTCAGGCAAAGGAGGCTGGAGGGGCTGTGTCAGGTACAGGATGGAGTTCCCTGCTTGCTCAGGAAGTCTGCAGTGTGTGTTCCCTTCCTGCACTGAAGTGACACGTCCTGTTCACGATGCCAGCAGCTAAGGGATTTCACCCATCCTCCTGAGGCTGCTCCCTGCCTCACTGGGGGACAGAGGTGCTGATGCAGAAGGCAGAGCGCTGGCATTTCTTCCTGTAGAAGAGGTAGAAAAAGCTTTGTTCACTGGAAGAAACATTGCTGGGTCCTCTTGAAGCCCAGAACAACTGGAGTTGTTGTCTTACACACAGGTCCAAACTCTGACCTCAGCCACCCCATGAAAGAAATCCCTCCCTCCAAATACCATGTAGTTTTATAGAGGTGTTGCTCATGAGTCTCCCAGAAGGCTTCCAGAAGAAGCCTTGCTGTGGCCCATCCCCTTCTTTGAGAAGAACCTTGCTCTTCCCCAGTTCTCAATCCCACCTCCCACTGCCCCAGCATATCCATGAAGGATCTGCTGGAAGAGAACCATCATGTAAAGTTGCTTCACTCAACGGAGAGGGTGGGTTTGGATCTTCCTGCCGTTAACATCTGTGGGAAAAGCAGGAGTGTATCACAGAGGGAAATACTTCTGAGGTCAGTGGATGGAGTGGGATAAAAGCTACAGAAACATCTGTACTGGCATGGAGCCTTACTAGTGAAAACATTTCAATCCAGCAGTATCCACAATTCCTTCAGACCTTCCAGAAGGAGAGGGACCATTGCACACTGGAATCTGTAGTTCCTCTGAGCTGCAAATGTCCAGTCTTCACAGAGAGGAACCTGTGAAGTTTCATCTGCAGGGATGGCTCCCAAGATAGGATCACATTTAATTTACCACATCTGAATGGCTGCATCATTTTCTTTCCTTGAAAACAGAAAGAAAATCCTGCTTTTTCCTTGCTGCCTCCTTTCCCCTTGACGTGCCTCACCTTGGGATGATGCTTTGCTACCCTAAGTCACCACATGAGAATCTCCCAGTGCAGGAGCATTCCTGGTTCAGGTTCATTCCCTGTATCCCATGCTCTGGGTGAAGGGAGTGGATCATGGGGCACCACAGTGCACCAGTTGTCCTGACAGTGACATGGTAAATCCCACAGCTGGATGCAAATGGGAGCAGCCCAGAGCCAGCAGCAGACTCTGTCTCACCCCCAGGCATGGCTGGAGCAGCACCAGCAACAAAGAGCATCGTGCCCAGATGGGTGACGCAGGCAGGCCTGGGGCTGTTACCCACTTAAGTATTCCATGTCAGGCTGGTCAGATCACCTCAGTGTGAAAATTATTCAGGGGCTTTTATAGCATTTTTCAAATAAACATGCAGCGCAGACTATTTTCATTACTTTCCCAGCCTCCTGTAAAATTTGTCAACAGAGTGCTTGAGGAAGAAATTAACTGTGTCTGGGGTGGAGAGCTCTGCAATGAGG
Organism: Anomalospiza imberbis; assembly: GCF_031753505.1. Taxonomy (NCBI): domain Eukaryota; kingdom Metazoa; phylum Chordata; class Aves; order Passeriformes; family Viduidae; genus Anomalospiza; species Anomalospiza imberbis. The sequence continues at coordinate 7,687,076 of NC_089693.1, read as the reverse complement.
AGGTCTTCTACCCCTCAATGCTGGCATTGCTGCTGTACAGAGTCCCTATGCCCCTTTTTCAATGCAGGAGCCAAGAAAATGTTCTAGGTCAGGCATTAACAGCCTCCTGAGCCCAGGGCTGTCTAAGCATATTAAAATATACCAATACCAGTGAGGCTAAGAGGGAAAGATTTTTCCGTGGCTAGTAGGAACAGAACAATGCTTCCCATGGGCACTTCCGTGGGGATGGAGATGAAACTCTCCCAGGAAGAAACTTCACTCCTATCCTCGTGGCCTTCAAAGGGAGCATTTGATCTCGGTGTGTGTCCACGGAGCATGGTTGAGTGGCCAGGTTTATGGAGGGTGAAATCATTAACACTCCGGCAGCATGAATGCCCCACTTCTGCAGGAGCAGCCGGTGGGCTCGGCAGGGCTGAGGTGCGAGCGAGCCAGCTGAGACCTGAAAAGGCTCAAACATCCCCCAGCCCATCAGGGCAGCTTGTGCTCAAAGGAGACTTTTTAGAACATTTTACATAATGTTGAAAAACACCTATTAATTAGCAACGCCTATTTCTCTTTGTCCCTTAGGTGACAGAGATGCAGTCTCAGGATCTTCCTTTTTCATTACTTCCCATTTCCTTTCCCAGGAACCCTTTTTATTTTATGTGTTTTCATTGTTGCCAAAAACACCAACTGTCCTTCTCTATGGGGCTAAATATGGGAATAAAAGCTTGTGCTGTGGTTGCCATTCCTGGCATGTTGGGAGATGCTCCAGAAGCCTCCCTGGTGAGCTGGGACCTGCACTGATCTCCTGCAGCCAGCCAAAAGGACTGTCTAAGGCAGTGATGGCAGCGCAGAAGAGTGCAGTCCCACAGCCATCCATGGCTGGGATCAGACCCCTACTGCATCCTTCTCCACACCAGCCAGCAGAACCACCCCAGAGCCATAGATTCTCAGGTTTTCTTTTTTATTGTGGTCAAACCTAACCTCATTTCTAAATCTGTGAGTCCTCAACAAGAGCCTCAGAAGAGCTCTAGCAGGAACAAAGCAGACTGCATGGAGAATGGCTCTTGAAAGCCCTTCTGTCACATATATGCTTTACTTTGCCACTCTGAGTCAACATTTGGCCTTGCACCTCTGCTTTTCCTAGCCCAACCAGGAGAGTGGAAGAACTGGAGTTCCCAAGGTTTTAGTAACTAATGTGACTAAGGAATAAAAACAGTGATTCATGTATTTATTTCTGAGCTTGAGCTCTCTGTTTGAATTGCTGCTATTTACAGGTGGTGGAACGCTGTTTCTGGGTGAAAATATTTGCAAACCCCTGTATTCATTAAGCATTACCCGTCCTCTGCTCACATGTCCTCACCATAGACGTGCTATTTTTTCCTGTTGCTCTTTTAAACTGATTTCCTGTTCTTAATTCAGAAAGGGGAAAAAACCAAAGTCAACACCCTCAAGAACAAAACCAAACCCAAACCAAAATCAAAACTTGGTGCAATTCAGCTCCTGAGTGGCACAGCAAAAGGAGCAAACTGGAAGTTGCTTTTGGATACTTCTTAACCCAAAATCACTGAAGAGGGGTTCTATTATCGGTGATTTGGAGTTGCAAGTGTTCTTAAAGAAGCTGAGATCACTTCACTAGCAAACTGATAAAAATGCCATGCTCCAGCAAATGATGGCATAAAGAGGAGATTGTTGCTGCTGTGGGAATTCCCAGCAAATCAGACTCCAAACCTTTCCAGTAGTGAGATATTCAAAAAACCAAATCTAGATTTCCCTTTGTGACTGATATATCTTCTTTTTCCATGAGCACCTAATGTGGTGGTAATCCTGAGCACCTAATCCCTACCTCTGATGTATCCCAGTCATTGCACTTTTCGGGCTACCCAGGTTTGAAAAAAAAAAGAAATACTGAACAGTGGCAACTCCAAATGTTTTTTTCCATTAAAGCTGCTTGGCACAGTGATTTCCCTTCTGTCTCACCCTTTGGACAGCTGCCTTGCACTTTATCCACATTTAGGTTCAGGACGTCGAGATGTCTGAGCCCAAGTGGTTTGGGAGTAAACAGGGCTAATGGAAATACCTCTGGACAAAGCCTCTATATTTAAAAGGTAACTATATATATTGTGTGTACAGACTATTAATGGGGCTTTTGGCCACACAAATTAATTCAGAGAGCACATTTGGTTATTAGTCATCTCCCTGACATCTCTGAGATGAATCCTGCTAGGAAGGGCTGCATGGGAGCTACAGCTTGTGTCCAAGAGGGCATAGACCTTAGCCAGATTAACCACAAACCCACTGGGATGGGTGATTTAGACACAAGGCTGTTAAGGAAGAACAGATTTGTTCCAGCTCCTTCTGATGTCACCAAATAATTCTTGTCATTAGTTGACATGGATGCTACAGTCTGTGTGGAGAAAAAAAAAAAATCAGATTTATTGAATCCTTTTGTCTCCTCTGATTTTACAGTTGTGCTTTTGTTCCTGTCTCTCTCATTGGTATTTCCTTGGCAGGTCATGAAGGATTTCTTTTTTTGAATGATTGAGCTCATTTTGCGCCAAAAGAGAAAGGAGAGACAACCATTCTCCAAAGCTCAGGAAATGTGACATCACCCAAAATGCAGACCCAGCCTTTTGGCAGCCAGGTGGTAAAATGAAATATTCTCAGCCATCTCAGCATCTCCACTGCAAGGAAATTAGAAACAGAAACTAGGGATGACAGCCCTTGGCAGCTCCATTCAACTCTGGTTTGGGACGCTAAAAAAGGCTGCTAGAGAGAATAATAAAAGGGCCTAAATTTTGCCAGAATTGTGGATTTCTGGTTTGCCACTGAGCAGAAGCTGATTGGTGACTCACACGTCGCTTGACAGAGTCTGGCACTGCTGGTACCTCGTGGCCCTGGGGAACCGTGGAGCTGCTGCTATCCCAGCCAAGCCCACCGCCTCATCTCAGCAGCTCTGGCACGGGAACAGCAGCGCTCGCACACCGAGGGGCACGGGAAGCTGGCAGAAAAATGGGCATTTTACTCTGCATCCAGACAGGCTGCAGAGCATGGGAGCGAACACACATCCAACAACAAGAGCCACAGTTAGGCTAATTTTGGGAAGAGTGTGTTTCGTTTCAGTAATGAGCATCAGCAATGGTTCTCAACAGGGCTTAACACTTTGGGAAAGCAAAATGCGACCAGAAGTCTTGCAGTGGGTTAACAGGCTGCTAGGGTTGTGGAAAGCAGAGCTTTGTCTCCAAAAGGTACATCTCTGCTCATTGATAGACAGAACAATTTCTGCCCTTGTCACTTGACATTTTATGGGCTGGGTCTATTCAGGGAGGTCTTGTGGGGAAGCCACCAGTTCTGCTCATAAAACCTTTGCCTCTTTTCTTTTTAATGTCTTTATGCTTCAATTAGTTTGACACAAGCTCTTTATGTCAGGGGAGGATTTGGCAGTTTTATGCTGCTTTGGGGTACCTGCCATGCGCAGAAGAGGCAGGAAACTTCCTGAGGTGATGTGTGACAGCAGAGTCCTGCAGGCTGAAATTTGTTCCAGATAGGTGCCAAAGGCTGCTCCAATAACCTGACATACCTGGTGCTCCACTCCAGGGACAGCACAGATGGCCAGTGAAGGCAGTCATGTGTCCATATATGTGGTATAATTCTGTTGCAACCTCTGTGTATTACAAGCCCATCTCCTCAGAGAGGTTTCAGCTGCTGTGTTTCAAAGAGCCTTCGTGACCTCTTAGCAGAGATGTTAATATATCTCTCCCAGCACAACAAGGGTCACCTTGAACTGGGAACCCAAATCAGTACAGAAATGAGAAATTAACTACATATACCTTAATTGTGCTGGTCACCCAGCCCCTTCTCAAGGCTGTATGCCACCTGGAGAAAAGAAGTCTTAGAAGGGAAGGACGGACCCAAGCATCACTGATGGCAGCACCATAAACAACCCCATGAGCACAGATCCCCCATACAGTATCACTCTTATACAGTGGAGTAAATGCTCTTTGCTGCAGCAGCATCACACAACAAAAAGCCAGAATATCAAAAGCCAAGCCTGTGGCCAGAGTAGGGCAGCTGGGATGGCCACCAGTGCCAAAGACTCCTCTCCACCCATGGCTGGATGCAAATGCACAAGGAGTCTCAAAGCCATTTGGAGCTTGCTGGGTACCAGACTGCTGAGCAGCAACAGCCTGCAGTCCTGCAGGCCAGGATACATGCTGAAGGACTGAGCCATGGTGCAAAGGACTCATCTCCATCTCCACAGCTGCTTTTGAAATAAACTGGCTTTGGTATCGCTACACTGTACCCTGTTGGACTGTTTGGCTGAATCCCTGCAAGTGTGATTAATGGCAAAGTGGAAGGAACAGCCACAGGTTCTTGACAGCAAGCTTCACTCCACAGTTAACCTGTAGTCACAACTCATGCATCCTGCTGGTGCTGTGATGGCTGTTTGTTAGAAATGGCAAAGATGGTAGACATGGGGAGCAAGCACCTTCTTTGTACTCCCAAAACACTGTCCCTTCAGCTCTTGTCTTTTTTGCTCATTTTCACTTGATCTGCAGAGTAAATTTTTTTTTCTCAGAGGTATCTGTGATTGCTTTCTTTTTTATTAGAATTAACCTGGAGTTGACTGCTTCTGTTTGTTTTTAGAGGACAGCCTATATGGAAATGTTCTTTTCCTCCTCCACCCCAAGGCCAGGTTCAGTGATGGGGAAGATGTTGAGAAAGGCAAGGAGAGGGAGAAAACAAAAAGCCTAGCTCTTAGCTCCCACACATGCGAGGACATCCGAGAACCAGGTAGAGCCTTCTTGTGTTGAGTCCTTAAAAGCTTCATTGTGATGTCTTTGCAAGAACATATTTATTTTGTTTCCTGAGCCATATGAGCAGGGCATTGTATCTGCTGGATTAAGGCAGCTCTGTGCTGCTCGGAGAACTATGAAATCCCTTCTCTGTCAGGCTGATGTGAAAGGATCCCATTCATCTGGGCACTCCCGCCCGGTGGGGTCTGCTTAGCATTCATCCCAAAGTGCGACAGAGCTCCCACTGCTGTCTCTGGCTCACGCCGCTCCTTCCCTCCTCTCCCACATCCCCGCTGCCCCACATGTGCCGGCAGCCAAGAAAAGAGAATGGGGAACCTTTGCTCCGTGTCTGCTCACGGGCAGCTCTCTCCTCATTGCTATGCAGCGGGCATTTGCCCCAGTACCCCACTTCACACCAGAAAAGGCTCCTGGCCCCGCCGTGTGCCAGCGACGTGCGGCGCAGCAGAGCCAAGGGATGCGGGAGGGCAGCCGCGGTGACGACGCGTGAATCAGCAGCATCCCTGCCACGGCAGCCAGGGCACTGCCCGGAACGAGCGCTGCGGGCTGGCTGGGAAGGAGGAAAGGGAGCAGGAGTGTGTCAGAGTGTGCGTGAGTGTGTCTGAGTGTGTCTGATATGTGTGACTGTGAATGTGCCTATGCTCGCACTGAGGTCAGCCTGTGCAGGGGATGTGGTGCCTGGAGCTGGGAGGGCCGGGAGGGATGTGAATCAGGGAAGCAGATTGGTGTTGCAGATATGTGGAATAGATCAAGGTCTTGGTCAGTTTCTGCTTTCTTGTCCTATGTTTGCTTGAATGGCAACCGGACGTTGAGTTTTGTTCATAGTTTGGATTCCTGATATGAAGCCAGGTACCGTTTATTTGCCCTAACTTTTCTAACATCTGTCTACGGTCTGACCTTTTTTTTTTTAATTTTGGCAACTACTGGTCAAAGACAGTGTTGGGGGAAAATGATGAAGACAGCTCTTGAGAATTGCACATTGTCCAAGACAGACACTAAGCAATGTTTCCTTCTTGCTTACACCTTATTCAGATGAAATTGGACCTTTGCCTGAACATCTGTACCAAAAAAAGCTCCCAAAAAACTTGTACTTGAGAGATAAGGATGACTCTAAGTCAGTCCAGCCCATGCAGTCTGTAAGACTGAAAGAGCAGCTGATGCTCAGAGCTGTTTCTTCACATTATGGTCATTTCTGTGAACACATGAATTTACAGCCTTGTCCACTGAAATTTAGCATCGAGAAATGGGTTGGGCAGCTTGGACTGGACCTTTACACATCAGGCAGGCTCTGCTTTTGCAGGTCAGCAGTGGCAGATGGAGTTAGAGGCACAAATTCCAGTCAGGCACTGGTGTCTCATCCTCTGCCCAGAGCCTGGATGGGATGGGGCATAGAGCATCCTCCAAGAGATTGTTCCATCTCTATGTGTGGCCCTTGCAGCAGAAGGAAGTATCTAAAGTCTCCTTGGGAAACGAAGAGCCTACTGACAGCACAGGAAGCCTGCCAAGCCTCACAGTGTGTGGCCACATTGGACCTCAGCTTTGCCCATCTATAACACCATTTATTGTTTTTAGAGGGAAAAATATACGTTTGTGAGCACAAGATTTCCCAAGCTGACTGCTTCTTTGGAGAGAGGGAGAAAAGGGTCTCTGGCGTGGCTGGAAGGCACCACTTTGCTGCCTTCTGGGCCCCGCCAGAGGCATCACATTTCACTCAGGTTGTCATTTCTGGTTACACTTCCAGCCCTTTCTATTAGCAGTAGGCAAGAAACAAGTGCCCCTTTCTTCCCACCACAGGACTCACATGGGTGTGCAGGGGGAAGCCAGCCCCTGAAGAAAGGACTACTGAGGAGGGACAATCCCATTGCACCCTCCAGGTGATGGCTTGGCCACATCCTGCTCGGGGAGAGCGCGCCTGCGATCCGGGAGCGGCAGAAATCCGTGTGATACCTGAGCGCTGACCTCACTGGAGACATGACGCAATCACAGAGCTCCAGAGAGAAAGCCCTGGGGACTGGCAGCTTAAACACTGCTGCCTTGTGCCTGGAACAACACTTCCAGTCTTTGAGCCTTAAGAAGCTCCAGTCTGTTGGCAGGATGCTGCTCAGGGCTCGCCGGAGGCTGTGGGACTCGGGGAGGCTGAGCGCTGGCCCCAGTGGGAACCCCAGACTCCACTGATGCCTCTGGAGACCTCTCCCAGTTGTCTCTCTGAAGCAGTGAGCAGGGATTTTTGTTGTCCAGATATTTGGTGTTTCCAGTGGTGTGTTTTACAGGACCAGCTGTTGAATGCAGCAGAAGCAGTATCTGCCACTTCCACATGGTATTGTGTCCCTCATCCACTGCAGTTCCCCTGCAATCAATGGAGTCACATCTAAGGAGCCAACCCACCTGTGGGTGTTTGAACACATGCTTTACACACTGACATGTGTCTGACATGTGACTTCAGCATGTCACTCCTGGCTGTCACTGTATCACCTGGGGCCAACACACAGCCACAGCGCCACCAGCTCCCTTGAACTCTAATCACGTTTTTTTGGTGACACTCCGTGGGTTCATACGAGTAGGAGCAGCTTCACAGGCATGCTTGTCCAGCTCCTTGGGAAGGAGAATATAGCCTCAGATAAAAAGATGGTGAATTTCTTTCTGAGGAGGAGATAAAATCCCTATGTTCAAGAGAACTCATTCAAGAAATAAAGAGGTCAAGAAATAAAGGGCTTCATCATACTATAAAAGACAGCAGTCTCATGACAGCTCATTTCATGTGGCATTTGCTAAATAGAAGCCAGCTCTCTCTAAGAATGGGTTTTCCTGAGAAATTCCTACACTAATGTATGCAATCTGCCTGTGGAAGGGGTGTTGTGCATCCTCTTGAGGTCTCATCCAGCATGGGTGTGAATCTGTCACAGCTCCCTGGGGCTCATCTGGGCTCATCATCTCCAGAAGGAAAAGTTCAGGCTTCTGCATGCACTGCGCATCAGCTGGGCTGTGCTGACCAAGCTTCATACACATATGGTGGGGAGCTAAGCATGCAAACCACACCAGATATATTTCCTGAGTGTAATTAGTGCCTGAAAAGTCAGCAACCTTGCTTCTGAACATTGCCAGACTCCTGTTCCTCCAGCCACACATATGTGATCCAGCTAGAGAAGAGGTTTTAATGGTACTGAGAACAGAAGCCATGATCCATCCAGCAGGATCAGCTCAGAGATGAAAGCCCTGATGTGGTCCTAGTTCTAGTTTGGATCTTTGGGCTGAAAGCAGGCAGGATCAAAGAGTTTCAAGAGCACGGGCTTCTGGCTGTGTTAGTCAGCTCCAAGTCTGCTGGGTGATCCATGCTTTAGCTGGCAGGCGTGAGTCCCAGCAGGGAACACCGTGCCTGGGACTGACCACCCAGCCAGGATCAGGTGCAATGCAAATGCTGACTGGCATTCGGAGGAGCAGCCTCCAGCAGAGATTCTTTAGTCATTGTATGATTCACACATTGGCAACTGTGAATCTGTCCTGCCTTGTGTGATCTGAGGCAGTCTGTTGTCCCTTGTCATCACAGGAAAGATGGGCTGGGAGACAGAGCAGCTCAGAAGGGGACTTAGAGACGAAAAGTCTTTGAAGAGAGAAAAGAAGCATCCAAATGACACTTTTCTTAGTAATTTTTGCTAATTATAAAGCCATTGACTACTATTCCCAAAGCCACCCTGTGTGAAGGAGCTTAATCACCGATGACAATTTTTTGGCATTTTTCAGACTTGTCACTGACAAGAACACACACCAGACACTCCACCCAATGGCAACATCTGCCTCGACAGCATGAAATTTCCACATTACTCTCAGCTCCACCATTCACTCTGTCAAATTCTCTGTTAGCCCCACTAGTCACACCACAATGTTACCTTGGGGTAGCTTCAGGTCTCAGTTGTTTACAGAGCATCCTTCTCACAAACAATACAAACATCTTCTTCCAAAAGTCTCTTTGTGGCCAGCAGTGTCCAGGAGAGGAAGAGACAAGAGCTCATTTGTGGGCTGTGCTATTGAAGATTTGGATTTCTAAACTCCTCAGTTTTGTTCATGGAACCTCCCAACCACTTTTGACACTGCTGGTGTGGATCTGAAGACTCTGTAGACAACTTTAGTCCCCAAGATAAACCAGCAAAGAAACAGTGAACATGGAAAAGAAGGAACTGCTTGCCCAGGAACTGGCCTGTAGGAACCTGGGGCAAGCTGTGCCTTGCCTTGCCCAGTTTAAAGCCTCACCTGAGTGTCACAGCCAGCCAGCCCTTTCAGCCAGATGTGGGAGCAGTCTCAGCTGTGAGCCAAGTCTCCTGTGCTGAACGTCCAAAGGTGCTGGCTTAGCCCCTTCCCTCTCCAGACATAATCCTAATTGCCAGTGCTTGGCAGCCACTCCGTCATGAGCAATAAGGGAAATTCATATTTTGTGTTTTAAATGTGTTTATTAGCCAAGAAGTTATCACCTGAAAGTGGACGCTAGGGCTTGTCCAGAAACCTCTTTCCCTAAGGTTCCCACCAACAATGTAGGCACTGTAAGGTCTCATGGCAGCTTGGTACCAGCTTCACGGCTGCTAAAGCTGTGCAGCAGCCCAGTGAAATCCAAGGGTCTTTTTTTAATGTCACAGAGCAACTTTTTGAATGACTAGCTCAGAAGGAAAGTTTTTTTGAAAAGCTTTATGGTCACTGGAGGAAATTTGTGAGTTGCCGTGTGTGGCTGTTTGATGATGGAGAGCATGTAAAATGTCCTCTTGGGACGAGGCTGGCACGCTGGCTCTTTCTGCCTGTGACCTCGTGCACATTCATGCTCTGGTCTCAGAGTGTGAATATCCCACTCATCTGACTTCTCCACATCCCCAGCTAATTACAACTCTGCATTTCCTTAAAGAACCCCAGGTGCAAACATACAGATTAGAGGTGGTTACAGGAATAGGTTGGTTGGCTTGCAGAGCTGAAAGGTTATTGTTGTTTCCACAGGGGTTTTACACAGTGTGCATGTGTCCGTCCATATATATAGATATTTATATTTCAATTATATTTATGTTATTATTTCAATTAGAACCATCCATCTCTTCATAATGCCTGATTTCATTCTGCACTGGATTAAGCCCTGGTTGAATGCCAGCTCAGAAAAGGCATGAATGAGTCCTCACAGCATGGGGAAACTTTCATCATGAAGGTCTCGAAATAAATGTCACCACCACTCTCATCTCTTTCTCTGAAGCACTTTTTTGCCTGATCCCTCCTTCCTGCTCACTGAGGACACTATGGCTGTGTATTGACTTGTGAAGAAAGAGACTCTTCTTTAGGTCCCATACGTGCCCTTCAGCAGGAGGGAGGTTGGGAGCCATGGACAGTTTGTATTCATCTGCCCCTTGGGATGCTGTGACAAGGGTCTTGTCTTCCCTGACCAAATAAAAATAACTGAAAGTCATTATGCTCTTCAGCTCAGATTCAGGAGTGAAGAGGAGGCATTATGGGTTTTTTGCAAGGCCAGTTAACCTGAGCCAACCCTTGGCACTATTCATGTGTCCCTTCCCTGAGATAAACACATAGTTTTAGTTAGAAAAGGAGAGATCAGTGACTGTCAGGATCATACCTGACCCATCACTGTACAATCAGAGTGAAACCTCAACAAAATACCTATCTAATTTAAAAACAAATTCAGGCATCCGTTTAGCCAACTGCAAACTGTTGAGGTGTCTTAAAGACTACACATCAGATCAGACCACTTTTGTCATCCAGCATAAGAATTTGGAAGGAAATATCTCTCAGCTTTCTTTGTGGTCTCTACTATCAACACTGCCCACAGCTGCTTGGGGGAGTTTTAGCTGCCGTGAGAGGATCTTGTGGGGTGCAGAGGGTGAGGGTGTCACAGCCCAATGCTCTGCATTCTCATCTTGGGGCATTTTGTATTCTAGACACATTCTTAGGAAGAAATGACATCAGGATGCCCAAATGAGGAGCGTGTGAATCATTGTGTGGAAAGCCACATCTGAGCAATAATCAAATTCCTGAGGATTCCTATCTTCAGACCTCTCAGATGCACCCGTTCCAGGAGGAGGAAGTATAATTCAAAATGAGACAGTTTGAAGTCTGTTCTCTAAGGGTCTAGAAACCATTTTACAGCTTCCGTCATTCTCACATGCTGCACTTATTGCCTTTGTAAATATATCAACAGGGAAGCATAAACTGCTTTAAAGTCAAGGAAATTCCTACAACTGGATGAGCTGCTGTGAGCACTGGTGGAATGAATCCCAGGCTCCTGAGGGCTAGGGTGATTCAAGCTTTGCATTCTCATGGTTTGTGATTCCACCAGATTTCCTTGATGCAATTATTTTCTTGCGACTCTGCAGTCTACAAATTCTAAATATAACCTAGCACATAAAATAATACCCTCATTTCTGAAACAGTCCCTTGCCAAAAGTTCTGCCAAACAGTTGCTTTTTATATTACATTAGTCATGAACTGTGGCTGACAACAAGTTCCTCTTTGCAGCCCCCTCCCAGAAATCTTGTGGAAAAGTCTTTTTTTTTTTTTTTTTTTAATAATTCCAGCCTAGCTGAGCATATCAGGCAGGAAAACATTAACATTTTCCAGAAGTGGATGATGTCTCATGCTCCCTTTAACAGTTGTTGCTGGTCCTTTAACAGATGTGTGGGAGAGATGCAAGTGACTGAGCTGGAAAGCGGTGTCATTGCTCAACAGCAGTAAAGACACATGAGGCCAGGCTTTGAAAAATAGCTTTTACAGTCTAGGAAGGATAAGGGAGTGAACCTAGAGATGTTCTGTGGTAGTTAGTGGCAAGGTGCCATGCTGAATCTGAGGGTCAGACTCCCACCATTTCATCCTTTATGTTTTCACAGCTCAGGTGCTGAGCAAGGTGAAGGTTGTAAAACAAAAAGAAGATCGAAAGAGTTCTTCAGAGCTCCCCCACCCAGGGATGGGAGAGACATTCAGTGCTGAGAGGTGGAAGAGCCATGGGCAGAGCTGTGGGTGTCTGCTTAGGTCAATGGTAGAGAAGCTTCACCTTCATCACCTGGCTTCACCCATTCCTGCTCCTCAGAATGAGGCAGGAGCCATGACTGCAACTATCTCTGCACTTATCAAAGGAAACAGGCTTAGATGATTGGATTGGGATGGAATAGAATAGAATAGAATAGAATAGAATAGAATAGAATAGAATAGAATATTTCAGTTGAAAGGGACCTAAAATGATAATCTAGCCCAAATTCCTTCCATAGGAAAAAGCAAGCCCCATCCCTTTGCCATTCTCTGAAAGGGACAACAGCTGCAGCCCTGAGGATATCATTCCTCATAAGCTTGTGCACTACAGGGACTCCAGGACCTCTCTGCCTCCCTGCCATTTAACACTGACCCGATGCCTCACATCAGCAAAGCCAAGGTAGCAGGATTTGGAGTCAAGCACAGAGTGGCACTATGCAGTGGGGTGTCCATGGCAAACCAGGCTGGAATTTGGCCTGTTCAAGCACTGCTAGGAGGAGGGGAAGGGAGAGGAGGTGCAGGGTGTGGTACCACTGCAATTTTCCTAGAGGCAAAGCCAGTTGAAGTTTACATCCTCCAGCTACTCCTTCCTCTCTGAAGTGAGGCAGCTGGCCACCGCGCTCCATTGTGCCAGCTCGTGTCTAACTGGGTCAGGGATCTGTGTTTAAAAATAGCCTTTGAGAACAAACACAAGCTTTTTTATGAACCTTGAAAATTTCACTGCTCTTGAGCACGGAGCAGGTGCTCATCAACGGGAGTTTGAGTGAGGGAAGGAAAAAACAGAGGGAGCAGAACCTCTCTTGGCTAGTTTTCCACCAAAACATGGATTCAAACCCAGTGCACGTGGGAGTCAGCAGGGGCTCTGGAGGGAGCACTCACACTGTGTAGGATTAGCAGGAAGCTAATCCCACTAACAGGTAACCCACCTTTTCTCAGCAAACACATGGGGATCACCAAATCTTGGCCCTGCTCCTGCACCCTGTGCCTGAACCACCTGCCAGGGTGGTGTGGATGGTCGAAGAAGTCTGAAAAGCAAGTGCTGGTGTCCTTCCACTGCCTGCTGGAGGGATGGGGCTCTCATGCCCGATCATGCCCTGCAGAGCCCATGGATAGCTGGTGGGATGCGGAGCCAGCAACATGGGGCTGGGGCTGCCGCCGCTGTGGCTGCTCTTCAGGGACCCAAAGAGCACATTCCTCGTCCTTGAACTCCAGAGTGTGTCTATTTTAACCCCGCTCTCCATGGCAACGCAGACTGAGCAATGCCGTCTCTGCCTCACGTACCCCTTCGTTGTTCTTGTGAAGGGTTTGATCAGAGCTGACCACCTGAACCAGTGGCTCACAGCTGAGCCAAGCCTTTCCCACCCTCTATATTTCCTATTTTCCAACCTCTACATCTCCTGGATAAGATTCTTTCAAGAACAGCTTGTTCCTTTTTGGCCTTGGTATTAGAATTAATAAATCAAACTTGGATACAGCTCTTGAAACCTTCCCCCAAGATGCCTTTTAATTAAAGCAGTGGAAAGAAAAGACCAGTCTAAATGTTGCAACATTTTTAATTAGTGAAACCTTTATTTTATTTGCTAAACAACAAGATTACATTTAAGACCATTAAAATGAGTCCTTCGATGAAAGGCTTTACAGTGTGTGTGAAAGGGAGATTTAAACGATATTAGTAAGGGCTTAAACATCTTAAACATGCTAAAACAATTGAAGAATGATATTTTTTAATGGAAGAACTTAAATAATCTTTTATTCCCACCACAATGAGTGTGTATGTTTTTGTGCTGATGCCTTTGAAGATTCCTCAAACAAACATGCACCTGCCTTCATCCAGACCCACCTATTCTTTTATCCCTACTGCCACGGGGAACTGTAGTCCTTTCCCAATAATTCCTGAATAAAAATGTGTTTCTCAGACAGCAAATACATGCTACAATCATAAACACTGCACCTGCAAGTCCTCTTATTTATGGTCCAGTGAGCTGTTTATTGCAAGGGAGGACTCTCTCCTCAGAGATGTTTAGGAAAGGGTTTTTATAATTTCTATAAAAATTACTTAACATTTTCAGAATCACCTACATTTTTTACAGCTATCAGAGATACAAAAGTAACCAGACCAATTCCTGTAGAGGGTGGCAAATGTTCCTTCTTGGACAAACCTTTGAGTGTTGTCTGCTAATGTGTCTCGCTGGTTCTGACATAGCACAGCAGAGAGTACTCACACACTCTCTTCCTTGGCAATGCACCCCAGGTTTTCATGAGCAATGTTCACAGGCTCTTCTTAACCTTCTGACTGAGGAATCTGCTCAATCTGCTCAGAGAAGGCAGAGTTTGCCTTCACAGAGATGTAGCAAAGCTAACTTGCTGTACCTGCCTCTCCATGAGTATCTTTTGGAAGCACCTAATTCTATCATAGCTTTGCCATTGCGGAGAGACATATCAGTGTTAGCTGGCCACACACCTGGATGTTCTGTCCATGATGACCTGTTTTATTTCTGCCTTTTTTTTTTTTTTCTTTTTGCAGGCATTCTTTTATGGCCTTTTGTTAGTACACATGAAAGTGCAGAGACCTATGTGTTGACTGTACATTATAACAAAGCAACAGAAGGCTAAAAGGGGTCTCAGGCACCCCAAACAGCTTTTTCATGGTCTGATGATTGAGAGGAAAGGATGCTGCTGGAAGTACTTTTGACACTGTCAAAAGTTTTCTGTTCTTAGTCAAAACATTTGGTCTGATTTTAGGACTCCTGATCGCATAACTTCATTTCCTGTCTTCTCTCAGAGACCGTGTCCATGGTCATCATCTACAGGAGGTTCTTTCAGCTTCAGATGATGTTCAAGCTAAAGCACTTTCCTGCTTTCCAAACCCAGCAGCAAAAACCAAGTCAAGCCAGGTTTAATCCATCCATCCCTCCCTGGATAAAGGGAACAGCAGTGGAGGGGTCCTGGGGCACAACTCTCAGCATGATACAGCTCTTTCCATGCAGCCCTACTGCAAAAAAAACCCTCCCCCCCACCCTTCAAAAGACCTATTCCTTGTGATAGTAAAAAAGCACTGATTACTATTAAAAACCCAAACCTTGCAGGAAAGGAGGGAGGGGGAGTTTATGGCCATTGACCTTTTAACTCAGGTAGGTTTATAAAGAGCTGTCTTTCTGTTGCACCACTGGGATTGTACAAGTTTCTTGGCCATGAATGGGAGCTTTGTAGGATTCTACTGTGTGGTCATTCACAGGCAATCTGTTGGTCTTTTTAGAGACATTTAATAAAAAAAAGAGAACCTATCTAAAATACAGGAGGAGGGGGGGAGGCTGAGTATCAGCTAGCGGCCCAATCAATGAGCGAATGTGTTTGGGTCTCCTCCCGGAAGAGAAAGCTTGTTTTAGGAGTTTAGCCTGGCACTCACAGGTTCTGTTTGTATAGCCCTTTCATTTTAAAAAATACAAGCAGGCAAGTAAGAAGAGATGAATTGGAGCAGGCATGGGGAGAAGAGACAGGGAGGGAAGGGAAAGACGAACTAAGGGGGGGAAAAAAAGAACAACTGTTAGAATTGAGAAGAGGGAAATAATAAGGATGAAGGCAGAACCAATGGTATGTTCTCATTCTGTGGGCAGCACACGGTTCTCCAGCTGATGGAAAGTTGCTCCCTGAGAGGGAGTAGCAGCCCCCGGGGTTAGGAGAACCCTGGTCCATGTGTGGTGGTGCACGATGGTGTGCCAAGGTAACAACAGCTTAGGCTGAACTTCCAGACTCCAAAATTCCATCAATCAACGTCCTTCATCAGGAATGGCACGATGTGGAGTAAAATCCAGGGGGTTTTTGCTGATGGTGCAAGAACAAAGCATAGAGGGGCATTGCCAAGATTGGGATGGACTCTAACACACTGTAGATACATGGGATAAATACCTTTCAAGTTTCCCCTGGTACCTGATGGAAGAAGGGCACTAACTCTGCACTAGCAGCCTCCAATAAAGCTGCTTCACCAATCTCGCCAGCAGCTCTGCTTGGACACTGTGCTTTCCCTTTCAAGTTGTTGCCATGAAAAACTGAAACAACTCCCCCCGTTTTTCAGTGGTGAGGGAAAACTGCTCTCGTATAGCATGATAAAACATGCTTGGCTCCTTATATGACAAAGGCAATGTAAATGCCAGGTTCAACCATTAGCTGAACTAATTTTCTCCATGCGTGTGCTTTTATACATATATAATATGGATATATAAATCTTTATCCAACTCATCAAAATGTTGGTCTGTGTAATTTTCACCTTGCAACATGCAGCTTGCTAAATTCTCTGCATCACCCTGTAGCGATAAAAGAGGCTCTCACCTGTGCTGCCCTATCTCTGCTGGTAGCTCTTGCTATCTATAATCTATTGGCTTTTCCTCCTCAAGAAAATTAAGGACTTACTTTGTGAATAGTTACTAAGAACATTTAAGGATAAAATAAGTATGTAGCCTGGGGATAAGAAATGTTCACTGTTCTTCACTGGTGCTCTCAAAGAGCTTAAAGAAAATATCTCCCACCAGCTGGTCTACGAAGTGTGTGACTTGTACATTTGTAAATCTGGAAAGTCAACAACCATATATGATGTTAATATTTGCCAGCCAGAACCCACAAGTCATATACAGAGACCTTTGCTCTGTCCTTGCTAAGTTGAGGACTGGACTTTAGCTGCGACTTGGAGGAAAAAAAAATGCCTTGTGAAGGAAAACTTTCCATTAGCATAAAGCCAAAAGCACCAGCCAGTGAACCAGCTGGATGTGCCTTTACACCAGAGCACTTCAGGGGCAAGAAGGAGGGGACTTGGGGGTGTCCCACAACACATGCAGATAGTCCCTAAATTAGACCAGCTCCTGAGCTGGACAGCAAATGGTGGAGAGCCTGGGCTGGAGACCAGTAGCTGTGAGGTCTCTGTACCCACAGTATTGACAAAGTGATGCCTGCTTTGGGAAAGCAATGACTCTTCATCCCTGAGGAGCTCTGAGGAGGCACAGGGAGGAGATGAAGTCAAATCCTCTGGGTCCTGCTGCATTTCTAGGCCTGGGGCTGTGTGTCCCTCCTGAAATGCTTAATTCCTAGATATTCACTGGGAAAATGCTGGTGTCTCTTTTTCAGGGTTCCTGAGGAGCTGAACCAGAGGCCAAAGCAAACCAGGGTTTGCTATCAATGACTCCATTGAGGGCTGGGGCAGGCAGAGCACACAGATGCAGGGCATGGCTGCTGAAATGAGGGGGCCTGCCCAGCCTGTGGATCTGCAGGATAACAAAGTACTGGGAGGGAGGATGGGGGTGTGGAGAAGGATGGAGAGGTTGCCACTGGAAGTGTGGAAATTGCACAGATTTGGAGTTTCCACTCTGAAGTTCTTATAAGGTGTGAATTTTGGCAGCACTTTGTGGCTTCCATGGTAACTTGGGGAGGCTGGAGCCAGGATGTCTGGGGAGAAAGATGGCAGTGGTGGGTTTGAGAGTCCTGGTAGCTGTCCCCTCACTCGTGACCAGGGAGTCTCTGCAATGATGAAGCACACGGGGAAACAGCAGAGACCCTGCCAAGACTGTCTGCCCCCGAGTCATGGATGGTTCAGCCCTGGGTTCAATGCTGCCTTCAGCATCACCTTTTACCCCTGCTCACAGAGTTCACCAGCAGAAACACCTCTGTGACCAGCCAGCAGCTTCTGACAGCTGCACACACACACACACACACACAGGTCAGCATTTCATTCCTCTCCCAGCAGGAAGCAGCAGGACAAAAGCAGAGGTAGATGATTTGATATCAAACCCCTACTGCTCTCCTGCTTAGATAATGGCTCTGAAACTTGTGTTCATTAAATACTCATCTAAATATCCCAGCCCCAGAGTTCAATGGGGCAGAATCTACCCTGACCCTCCAGTCAAGTGCTCTGTTCCCAGAGGAAGGGAAGACAGAGAGATGTGCACAAGAGGTAAGGACAAGGTCCTGTCAGGTCAATGTGCCTGGCTGCAAGGATAATAATCCAAGCAACAGGGATCTCTGGAGGAAGGGAGCCCAGCAGGATCATCTCTTCTGCAGCCACAGGCTGCAGGCACCTGGTATTCACATCTCTGCCATGGGAATTGAACAAACTCATCTGGCTTTTCCTCTGCTTCCACCTGGGACCACCCCCCAATCCCCCCTCCCCCAAAAAAACCACCAAAAAACAACACAAAAAAAAATAAAACAACAAAAAACCTAACAAAAGAGAGGACCAGGAGGAGATTGCACTTGACCTTGAGCAAGAAGAATAGGCTGGCCAGGAGACAAGCACATATCCTGCACTAATCATCCATCACCTAATCAATGCTGGATGTGTTGTTCAGTGTCTCAAGGCAGGGCTGCTGCTCAGAGAACGTCAGCACGTGGTGTGCTGTAAAGGGAGCTCAGGGTCCTCTTTCCAGCACCTTCTGGAGTTTATGTCTTTAAAAAGCACGATCAGACTGCTGTTTCTGAGTGGCCAGAGCACTGAGATAATTGTTGCTACAGACAGTGTGAGGTGTGGGCTTCAGGGACTGTGCCCAGGGAAGGTCAAGGATACCCCAGCTTTCCCCAGCCTGACATGATGGGATAGGTCTGGAAACAGAAACATCCTCTTCATTTGTACTGAGGCTTGGAAAATGCTTATGCTACTTGGAGAGCAATCCTTCAGGGCTCTCTTGCTGTTCTCCTAGCAGTAGTGGCAGGTTTCAGTGCCCAGGTTTCAGCCCTGTGTGTTGCCCTGCAGCTGGCTGTGTGGTGAGAGGAGTCTGTGCTGTGCAGACAAGCTCAGGCTGGCCTGGGGAAGGGACAGAGGGGCTTGCATTGCTGGGACACACACAGCATGCTTTGGGACAAATTACAGCCCAGGATATGGCTCATCCCAAAGCTTGGCCAGCCCAGTGAAAGCTGGAAAGAGCCCTGGGATCACAGAAGGAGTTCTCAACTCTTCCTCTGACTACGGCTTTTGTGAGTCAGGTTGTGTTTGCATAAACTGGACCTGGTTGCTAGCTGCAGGTTTTCCTGCCCATAACCACTGTGCCTTTAAAGACCTTCAGCTGTGCCATTATAGAAATTATTATGGTGACTCCATCTCCACCTTACTGTGGACACATTCTAGATGGAGCAGTCAGAGTGTGGTAACACTAAGGGAATAAGATTATTTGGGCAATTTTTCTTCTTTTGACAGCACTTGAACTGTGAGAGATTCCAGTAAGAGCAATTACTGGCAGAATGGACATGGAAAGGGTGATTTTTTAAAGCAGATATTGGAGAGGGTGTTTGGAGTGAGGGATTGAGAAAGAAATTTGACCTGTGTCCCATCAGAGCAAGCAATGCCGCTCTGTCACCACAGAGATCCTGCAGTCCCAAACCTGGGGAGGGAAGGAGTTCAAGAACTCATTTTGAATAAACACACACTGTGCAAAAATCTGTGCTTTCTTCTCAAGCAATGGGCAAGCGAAAAGGCAAAAGACTTCAGCAACCCACAGGCTGACAGGTTTCTGCCCATTTTGACTGAAGGGAAGATACTGGCCAACATTATCCAAACTGTGGGTGTGCCAGGATGTTCTGAAGTTCTGCCCACATTCAAAGCCTGACTCATCCAGCAGGAGCCTATTGGGTGGAAAGTGCCCAGTCTGCAACCTCCACGGCAGAGCTGAGTGACAGGAGCCTTTGGGTAAGCCCTGGCAGGGAATTTATGGAAGAATCCTTGACCTTCAAAGCCTGCAGTTCGAGACAGAAAGCCTCATTCCACCCTGCCTTACTCACATCTTTGCCTTTCCCACACAGTGGAGGTCAGAAGATGTGCCATATAGCCCTCCCTCCCTATCAGAGCTGCAAGACTTGCTTTAGGGCATGTTGGCATTGCTGTGCCAGGTTCAGATTTTCTTACACAGCTCAGATTCACCCGCCACACCTTCCCTGGGACAAATTACAATATCTCCAGAGCCCAGCAGTGGCGCAAGCTGGCACCTCACCTGCTTACAGTAGGAAAGCAGAACTGCCAGAGGACTGAGCACTGGGAAAGGCAGGACTGTCTTGAAGGGAAAAAAAAAATAAAAGCCATGTTGGACATTTATGGCTTTTGGAAAAGAAATGTCAGAGCAACAAAAGAAAGTACAGATGTGCTGCATTTGCATGGTAACAGGCTAGTTGGAAGCAGCCCCACCTGATTTCTAGCAGCTTAGCATTTCTCTTGTAGTTTATTGACTCAGGATTTTCTCATTATTGGCTCATATTTTGGAGAAAATACTATTCTTGCTTGGCATTTGATTTTCTTTCAGAAATACTATTTTTATCACTATTCTTTCAGCAAGTTTTCCTAAGAAGAAACTGGAGACCTTCAAGCTTGGCTGGAGTTTTGCCATGGTCTTCTACAAGGTTGCAATCTTGGTGTAACCCAAAGGGCTGAGAACAGGGCTGAAGGCAGCATCTCTCTCTGCAGGTGTTCTCCTCCACTGCAGCAGCTGTGATTAGAGCAGTGCAGAGTCACTGTCTGTCACACAACACTAAATAACTCATGCATGTACACTAGATGCAAAAGAGGGAAAAAAGAGGAAGTTTATTTCTGACTCTGCAATATATAGAATTCTAAAAGTGGCAGTGGATTGGAGGATGAAATTGCCACCTCTCCAACCACACTGGTCAAACCAACAGTCCATTAATTCTCTCTTCTCACAAAGAAAAATGCAAAACTATCACTGTTTATATGAACAGTGTGTGAGAAACTCTAGTAGAAATATGTAAACATCAGAAGGCATAGAAAACTTTTAGAAGAACTTTAAAACATTCAAAAGAACAGGGCAACAACTGTCAGGCATTGGCATCTGTCATGAGAGGGCTGGAGGGGTACTGGACATTAAAGGCAGGTGCAGGATGCTGGATTAATCCAAAAACCCTCCTGGTAAAGGGCAGTGGAGAGAAAGAAGCCACTCTGGGATGGGGAGCTCACCAAACAGGCAGAGGTGCCTTTCCCTGCTCATGTATCTCCTAAGAGAAATCTTTGGATTCCCAGTTTGTTTTAATGAGGCAGGCCCAGAGAGGCCTACATTAAGCACCCAACAGCCAGGACATTTTGCAGCTGTCTGCCTTGCAGGGGATCCAGCCTCCTGCCAGCTAAACTCAGACACCCACAGCCGGCAGGCCAAGGGATGCTGAGCTACAGCTGCTGCTTTGTCAGCAAAAGCATTCCCACCTTCCCACCCGTGTTCTTGCTGCCCCTGGGCTGTTACACCAGGCAGGGCTTGGCCCCAAGCACACAGCAAACTTGCTGAGCTGAGCCACAGGTAGGCACATGCATGCAGAGCCCGTGACTGCTGTCATTCCTGAAGCCTGCTTTCCCCCACTAAGCATAAACCCAGCCCAGCTTCCTGCCTGTGCAACGCTGAGAAAAGCTCATATCCAGCAGGACAAACCTGGAGTGGAGTGGGTTTCAGCAGCCCCAGCACAAGCTGAGGAAATGGAATGAATTTTAGATATTTCTGGAATTTCAGCTGCTTCATCAAGCAGCTGTGCCCTGCCACAGGTGCTCAGTGCTGAGGGCTGGCAGGAAGGAAGCTGATGGCTCAGCACAGGGAGAAACAGAGGTGGAAAGGCCAAGGGCAGGCTGGTCCCACCCCGGTGCCAGCTGCAGCCTCCTGCCCATCCTATTGCCACCCTGCCAGCACCCCAGGGCTTTTGCTAGGTCCCTCTGAAACACTGGAAGGGACCAAGTAAGAAGAGAAAAATCTTTGTCCCTGGCTGATAACACATCATTTCTCAGAGACCTTCCCATAGCCAAACTTTAAATTTTGCACTTGGGGCCATCTGAGCCCAAGGCAGATGCTGGCTGAGACCCCCTGGCAGACTGTCCTGGGACTGGAGCCACCTGTGTGTGACAGCAGGCACGAAAGCTTGGTGGCCCATCGCAGGAGATATTGCTCTAAGGAGTGGAACAGGCAAAAAAAAAATTAGATCAGTCCTCTTAGAGATTTTCAGTGGTGTAATAAAAGTCCCTGTGTTCTGGATGCCAGGGGGAGGGGGAAGAGAGGGGGAAAGTGAATTAAATGGGCCTTTCAGAAGCAAAGAGAGCACTTAAATCTTCTCTAGCCCATTGAGTGCAGATACTGTTGAAGCCTCCCTGCCATGATAGCCAGCAGAGCTCACCCATATTGTCTTTTGACAGTCCCAGAGGAGGGCTGAGCTGGCAGAGGGGAGCAGGGCAGGAGGGGAAGGGTGCGTGCTGGCTGGAGAAACAGGCACCAGTTTATCCATGCAGGATGAAACCAGAGGCACACTGTGTCCAGGAGCACTGGGATAGCATGCACTCACCTTGGGGTGAAACACAGAGCTTATTTCAGCTTCACCCTCCTGTGAGAGACATTAGCTACAAGGTGGGGTGCTGGGGAGAGCATGAAGTTGTGAACTGAAAGCATCTGAAAGTCACCTTCACATGTGCTCACCAATGATGCCAGAAGGGAACCAACATCTGGAAGGTGGGTCAGGGTACAACTGGGAAAAACAGGGAGATGCTTCTGTTCCATGCACACTTAGATAGCACTAGAGGCAGCTCCAGCTTCCTACAGGACAGAGGAAGAGGTGGGCAGAGCAGCCCTCACCCTGAGCCCCCACCTGAGCCTGCCCATCCCAGCACCAGGGTTCTGTAGGAACAGGCTCATCAGGTGCCCCTTCCTTCTATGTGAAGATTTAGGTGACAGGGGAGGGAAGGGAATGTTTGTCAGGCTGCTGGGTGTACAGCCAGCAGTACCTGTAGAGCCAGGGAACATCGTGCTGAAGGAGATGAGGAGGGTAACAGGAATAACTAAAAATAAAAACCTTTGGATTCTAAGAACTTAAAAGAAAGATATTTTTTAAACACTTAGTAGCTGCAGCTGGGGGTCAGCAAGGCTGCCTACCTGAGGCTGTGTGAACTAAGAACATTAATTGAGCCTCCTGGGTATGTAAGCTTCTTATCTACTTACACACAGGGCTTTATCTGGGTGGGAAAAAAAAAGAGATTATTAGCTACTTTTAATGAACAGCAGTAGGATGTGCGTGTACACTACTCTTTGCTGGAATAGCCTTTCCTCTCTCTCTGTTTTTCTTTATAACTATTAGCTTTTTAGCATATGAGCCAGGACTTCAAAAGGGGTGTAGGTGTCAGAGGAAGGGAGATGGCTCCTATTCATCTTTTCAGGGCTAGAGGTGTTCTCAAAGCTTCTGCTCTGCTCCTTAATCCTACAGGTGCTTCTCAGATCCGATAACTCAAAGGTGTGGGGCTCTCCCTGCTTTGCTTAAGTGACTGACTCCCTGTTTAGCAAGGCAGCCTTTGAAGCTGCTGGCACCTCATGGTGCCTGTGCTCTGTCTGGGGTGCACAGACAGTGTGGATGGCCCAGAGCTCCTGGCAGGCACAGGGACCTCAAAGATGGAAGTGGAAGGTGGAGGTTACACTTAGGGTGATTTAAATGCAACCTGGAGGCCATGGAAGAGTCTCTGTAAAACCCAAGTTTTTATGCTGGAGGATAGCAGACACTGGTCTGGGTTGTGCTCATGGCTTTGGGGTCAGGCTTGGCTGCAGGGGCCTGCTGGGAGTTACCCACAATTTTGCTCTGTTTTTAGGAGCTTAGGAGACAAATCAGTGTGAGCTCAGCACCATGCTGGTGCCACCCCCCAGCTGCCCTGTGCCTCCTGCCACCAACAGCGTGGGGGGACATGCTGGCTCACAAGCCCCAAGGGCCTCATGCCTGGAGAAGGAAGCTGATATGGAAGAGCCTATCTGCAGGAGCAGGATGTTAAACTCTCAGCATGGAGTTTCCCAAGGCAGACTGACTCCAGCAAGGGGCTCCAGGGAGCCCTGCCTTCCCTCCTGTCGCCAGCCCTGCCTGTCACCCTGTCACTGCTGTACCTCCTGACGTGATCCCTGCTCTGGGTGTCCTTCTGATCTGAGGGTGACTTCCACCAGCTGCTGCCTTTTTCTTTAATGTCTCAGAGAACTGTGTTTGCTTTTCAGATTCCCTTTCCTGATTGTTTTGAAAGACAGATGCCCTCTTCTCCTGCTCCCATTAAAAGACATGCTTTTCTTGCTTCTAGTGGGCTGTAAACATCTTTCCTGTTACAAACGTGCCCTTTCAGTTGCTCTCTGGCTCTAAGCAGTGTTGTTTTTCTCTTTGTAAGCTGATTCTCGTTTATTACCCTCTTATCCATAAGCTGCTAAGGCGGGCAAGCAGAGATGGGGTAATTTCTCCTCTTCTAAGCTCCCCTTCCTAACTGAATTACACCTGGATCTACCACTAACATTAAGGATGCTGTACTTGAGAGAGGATTCAGGCCACGATGAGGGTTTGAGACCGCTGCAGGGCTTTCTCCTTGCCCTCTTGTTGTGTTTGTACCTGGAGGCTATCAGGAGCTTCAGCTGTGGGGAATCCACAGTGGTCTGTGGCTTGGCCCAAATGATTTCTAAGCAAGGGCAGGATGAGAGGGAGGAGCAAAGTAGGTCCCAAAGCAGGGTTTTATAATTCTCCCTCCTCACATCTAGACTGAATCCAAGGAACTGTTCAGTCCCTCTCCCTGCAAGAGCCAAGCACGCCATAAAGATGGAACTTGAGGGAGGGGCAGGCACCTTGCAGCTCTGATTCCTTGCCCTCATCCTGTCCCAAAAGGCTGATTCTTCTCCAAATGCTTCCACAACCTTCCAGCTCCATTCTCAGCTTGAGTTTTCAAAATTGCTTCTCCCACTGCACATGAGGGCTCATGGAACATCTTCCTTGCACATCTCACTTCTTGTCCTGGCTTAGCTGCTTCTGCCCATAGGAAGCAGGGGTAGGGGGAAAAAACCCTGTAATTGAGAACCTCAAAGGGGTTTGCAAAGCTCTTCTGTCCCTGCTGTGATACTGCTCGTTCTGGGGTGTGAAAACTGAGTCAGGGAGCAGTGAGGGGGTCATGTGTATTTCAGGCTTGGGGGCACCAGAGCAGCAGCAGTTTGTAGGATCCCCAGTGCACAGCCCACTCTTCCCACTGCTCTGCTCACCCCCCAGCCAGCGCCTGCAGTACAAAACAGGCTGTGGCTGGCAGTGGATGCTTTGTGCTGGAGTCCAACACTGCCAACCCTGGGATGGTGACGATGGCTCAGGTGGGGGGGCCATGAGGTGGAGAGGGAGCTTTTAAAATGCTGCAGGGCTTGGCATGAGGCAAAGGAATACAGCAGGGAGAAGGCTCTCTTCCAAACTTACATATATTATTAAAAAAAAAAAAAAAAAAAAAAAAAAGAGGAAAAAACCCCAAAAGTTGGAGCTAAAAAGGCAGCTTGAGGAACGGAGCCGCTGGAGTTTTCCGAGAAGGCTCCCAAGATGCACAATGGGAACATCTGTACCTCGGCTGGCGCCTTGGAAGGGTCTCAGGCCGCAGAGCGGGGCTGGCGTCAGCCGGCTCAGCCCTGCCTTGATGCCTCCCTCTCCCCAGAGCTTTGCTCGGCTCCTCCCGCTGCCCCTCTTGCCTCGCAGCGAGCCGTAAATCCCTTTTCCCACCTCTCCTCCTCCGCCACGGGCTCTGCGGGTTTTGGGCAGCCGAGCATCCCGCAGCAGGAGCAGGGGAGAAGGAGGTTTGGCCCTGGGAACAACTGTGCTCTGTGCTGCCCGTGAAAGGCAGTTTCATCAGGCTCGTCTCAAAACGTCCCGTTATTGGCACCTGCCGAGCCCCGCTCTGGGGACAGACACAGCCCAAGGCACACGGAGGCTTTGGCAGTGCTGTTCTCCTGCTTTCGGGGCTCCAGGCACTCAGGACTGATCCTGTTGAGGGGCTGGAGGTACGGTCAGTTCTCTTCATGCCTTGTGCCTGCTCCTGGGAAGTGCTCAGAATCCTTGCTGGAGGCTGGCCGAGCCCCACAGGCTCCCAGTGCAGCAATTCCCACGAACAGAGCTTTTGGGATGTGAAATGGGCCCCCTGGGGGAGGTAACGGTGGCCTGAGAAGCAAGTCCTAGGGGAAAACTCCCTCCCCTTAAATCCCCATCAGCTGCTCCATCTTTCTCTCTCCCCACAGCTACTGGCCCTGTCCCCTCCTGATGGTCCCCTCAAAGCTCAGTGCTTGCCTGGTGCCAACAAAGGAGGGTTTGAGAGGAGACAGAGCCCACCTGAGACTTGGTTCTCTGCAGGAAATTTTCTCTCCTGAGTGAGAAGTAAATGTGGAAAATGCATCTGTGTTCAACGTAGCATGGGATTCAAAACACTTCCCTCACAAGGGGGTATCCCGAGCTCCCACAAAGGTAAATTATGCATATGACAGGGACGTGTAGCTGTACTGAGGTGTTTTTCCTGACACTGGACATAACTGCAAAATGCGGGGTTTTATTTGCAGGGTTGGAGGCAGTGGGTTGTCAGGTCCCCAGGCAGAAAAGGTGAAGGTTTCTGAGGGTAGGATTTTCCAGGGAGGAGGGTGCCCTTCCTAGATGTGACATGAACCTGCATCTGTCCAAGGCAGGAGCACAATTTGATGGGGGCAGCCCCCATGGAGGTGCCTGGGACTGAATTCCCAATTTACTGGGTTGGTTCAGACAAGCTTTCCTGCACTGAGGGGGCTCTAAAAGATTGAAAGGAGGCTCTGTAGGAAGTTGTTTTGTTTATGTGCTTGTTCTCTACATCCATCCCCAAAATGAGAGATGCTAAGGAGGTCTCTGTTTTGCCCTGTTTTTATAGCTGTCAATGATGCCAGAGGCCAAGAGGACCATTCCTGCCTCCTGCTGACAGCCCCTCAAGACTCATTGGCAAGGTGTCCCCCTCCAGGACATTTAGGCTGCTGATGCTGAAGGCAAACACAATTTCTTCTCCATTATATCCAGCTTGATCTACCCACTATCAAAAAACCCTTAACCCTAAAAAACAGCAATGTAAAAATAACGATAAAAAAATGGCACAATTCCTGGCCTTTGTTGCTCCAGTCCTGGTGTCTGGACGGCTCTGCAGGACATGGAGCAGTCCTGCAGTGTGTCCCTGTGAATGGACAGCACTCAGGGTTTGCCTGGGGCAGGGCAGAGATGGGCAGAGATGAGAAACCATTTTTGGAGAAAATTTTTCACCCTAAACTGCATGTTAATGCCATCTTCAAATGACAACTGCTGCTCTGTGTAGCTCTGGCTTTGATGGTTTCCATCACTCTGCTGTTTTAAGAGACCAGAAGATTAAAAGGGACTCCAGCAAGGTCACAGAGTGGCCTTGTGTGACTTGGCCCCTGCAAGTTGCCACTCACAGCCGGGATCCCCATCATATAAAGGCAGGAGTGGTTTCCAATAAAAGGGAAAAAAGGGGTCTCCATCCTGGCCAGGTGAAGGCCAAATGCAACCAGACCCCAGTGCTGCCCTGGAGCACCTCTGGCTGTCCCTGCCCTGGGTCCATGGGTGGTCCTGTGCCCACAGGATGCCCTGCATCCCTGTCCCATCACATCCTCCTGCCCATGGCAGGGCTCTTCCCTAACAGACACAGCTAATATTACTTTATGCCCCTGGTTTTACATTCCTAAATGAATTCCTACCCTCTGAGTAACACTAATGGGTGTTAGCTTGTCTTCCTCCTGTCTGGTGCTCAGGAACTACAGCTGTACATGTTTTTGGTGACAGTTAATGGATGGTTAGTTGCTATTTGACTCAAATGCATTCAGGATGGAATTGCCTTTTGTCCATTTTCTCCTCCTGTTTTGGGGCTGTCACCATAATAGCAGTAGAATTTCAAAATACTAATGGATTCAGGAAGACATGGGGTATGGGAGAGAGGCCAGTGCTTGCAGAACATTATCGGACCTCGAAGACCCCAAAACACACAGGGATTTAACTGAGTGATATAAGTGGCCTTCACGCTGTTTTTGTGCTTGTGAGCTTCCTAAATACATCCTGGGAACCCGGAGCAGAGCAGGGCCCCCTCCTATCCCATCCCATCCCAGCCTGTAAGGGGATAAATCAGGAACCAGCAGCCCGAGGGCACCATCTAGTGAACAGCCGGGACTGCAAAAACCTGAAATGGGCAGAAATTGAGTGAAAATTGGAACTGGGGGCTCCCCGTGGGTCAGTTCAGGGAATTGAGGAGTCACGCTTTGTGTTTTTCCTCTACTCCTGTTATTTTTAAATTTTCTCCATCAGGTTCCCCCAGAGAAGAGCCTTCACCACACTGCACCCTTTGTGGCACGGATATTGGCCTGGAGCACACCACACTTGCTGCTCTTCCCTGGCCAATGGCTTTGGAAAGATGATGGCATTATGTTTTCTTGTTTGGCGGGGGGAAAAAAAAAAAAGTTTATTTCTAATGCTCTGTGAGGGGATGCAGGTGTGCAGGAGTGGAGTGGGGGAGGCAGCTCTGTTGTGGGGCAGGTCTGAGCTGGAGGCATGGGCTGTTCTTTCAGCTGAGATGAAACCACCCTGTAAGAGGAAAATTTAAAATGCACCACAGGTGCTCCAACATCTCCCCATCATCCCCAGAGTGAGCTGAGAGGGCAAAAGGAGAGGCTGAAAGACCACAGGTTTGGTGCACAGCTTCAAGGTCCCTGAAATGATGCAGCAAGTGGGGAGGAAGGAAACACCACACCACACTCCTGCTGTCCCCAGTGCCAGTGGGCTGAGCTGGTCCTTTCCCCACATTGTCTTACTGGGAATTGCACACCTTGCCAGGAGAAAGATGTCCTGTAACTTGCTGTTCCCCAAGGAAGGTGGGTTTCTGCAGCCCAAAAGTGATTCTTTTCTTTGCTATCTATTGCCATTGCTGCCAGCCTGACTCCTGCAACGTGTCCCTGCTCCCACTGAATGCAGGGCCAGCCCCAGTCCCCTCATCCATAAAATCAGTGATCATTTTGGGATCTGGCTTTCAAAGAGGCTGTGATTAAGGCATGGGCTCATGTATTCAACCTCACTGTTCTTGGAGCTGAGAGAGTCCCAGGGCAGGAACAAGGAAAGGTGACATCCCCAAGCAAGACCACAGCAGTGACCACCCCCTCAGCTCCTCCTTTTCTTGGCGGTGCTGGGGAACACCCCACATTGCCCTAGTGCTGCACCCCACAAGTCCCTCCTGATCTAAAGGTGGCACCTTCTGCAGCTCATGGTCCCCATGACCTGCTGGCATCCAGCCCCCTGTGAGTGGGGGTGCCTGTGGTGGGGTGAGCCATTCTGGGGGTGGCTGCCTGCACAGAGAATGGAGGGGGCTTATCCCTGGGGGCTTCTTTGTGTTTTGCTGCAGCAATCCTTGCCAGGCACCCAAAGGATTTGTGGAGCAGGCCCTGAGGGGTACAGGGGTACTCAGGTCAGGCCACCCCACCTGCCCAGCTCACCCTTTGCAGCCCCCTTCGGGGGCAGCTCCCTGGGGAGGATGGAGCTGCTGGGAATTGTGCCTTTCCCTCTCATATGCACACAGTCACGATGGTTAGTTAAGTGGCTTGTTTTTCATTAGGAAAAGACTGTTGCTAGGCCACCCTGTTCCCCGGCGTTGGTCGGGAAGGGGTTTTGCAGCCAATCCGGGAGGCTGTGCTGGGGTTTGCACACGCACACATCACGCACACCCCTCCTGCAGCCCAGGTGCTAAGCGGCTGCCAGATGTGCCTATTCATTTCCACATCATACCTATCCGCTTCTTCCGGCCAAGCCGCTTATTAAGGCTCCTCAGATTTTAATTTAGAGTTGGCTGCGAGTTTTCTGCCTTCTAATTTACCCTCGGGATGTAGGGGAGAGGGGTGGGCGGGGGTGCAGGGAACATGGGTCGTCCTCCCTCTCTGTGACAGCTTTGGTCTCTGGTGAAATGCCCGTTAGTGAAGCCTCTGCTCTCCGACTGCAAACAGGGTGAATCGTCCCGCTGTGTCTCCACAGCGAGGGGACAGACTGCCTCAGCTTAGGGGCTTGCCCTGGGCTGTTACTAGGTACCAGCACTGCTCCACCCCAAGACATTCGTGTTGTGATTTTTAGGGATGTCCTGCCCAACACCAGGTGTTGGTGAGCTCATTGTAACTCTGTGGTTCTGTGATTTGGGCTTTACGTGGCACTTCATTCGTATGCCTTGTGATAAGCAGAGCCAGCAGCAAAGCAAGCCAGGTGACTGATCAGGGGATGCTGCTCCCAGCCGTGCTCCCCATGCAAACAGTCCCTGGCACCTGGGAGAGGTGCTGGACATGGTCAGGCACTGGGGATGCAGGGCAGGAGGGTCAGATACATCCCTGCCACAGGGCTCCTGGTACAGCTGCTGCTCTGCCGTGGTGCAGTTCCAAGTGCCCTGTGGGTGTCCAACGCCCACCCAGCAGAATCCCTGGTGCATGGACAAGGGAGGGAGCCAGCCGAGCCCAGGATGTGAGCAGGGTGGAGCCTTTCACAGCTGCAAATCTCTCACCATGGCAGGAAAGGAACCGAGACCAAAACATGCCGGAAAAGGTGGACAATCCACTCAAGCCTCAGTTTTTGAGTGCCCCCAATGAAAACCCCCATGGAGCAGGAGGAAAGCTCAATAAAAGCAGGAGAAAGCATTGAATTGTGCCTGCTGCTGAAGGAGAAGCTGTTGCTAGACAGAAGTAAAAGCTGTCGCCATCAGCTCCCATTGGCTCAGCCCCACTCCAATGACGGCCTTATCGGTTACCTGCACTCGCAGCTGGCTGGAAAAAACTCATTTGACAGTGTTTTCCCTCTGATAAAAAAGCCCAGTGCTGGATTCATGGGTTTGGGTTAATCATTGTTCAGGGGTTGTTGAGATAACAGCTCCGTTTTCTGCAGATTCTTCAATTATCACAAATTTTAGCGTAAATGGTGAGCCAGCCCAGCTCTCCTTCTTCCCGCCTAAAGATGCTCAGCCTCCCAACACCAGCGCCAGCAGGCTGCTTGTGAGATGAGCCGGAGCGTGTGATGAGCTGGAGTTTGTTCAGCCATGGCAACTCCGAGCTGGCATGGAGGTGAATATTCACAAACACCTGT
Organism: Anomalospiza imberbis; assembly: GCF_031753505.1. Lineage (NCBI taxonomy): Eukaryota > Metazoa > Chordata > Aves > Passeriformes > Viduidae > Anomalospiza > Anomalospiza imberbis. The sequence goes on along the minus strand of NC_089693.1, from coordinate 7,656,393 downwards.
GAAAATCCCAATTTGCTCTCTGAGGCTGGAAATGGGGCAAATGTTGCCACTTAGATTATTCAGAGCAAACACTGTTGGCAGGGAGCAGATTGCCACGACCTCTAATCATCCATGTGAGGTCTGCTCAGCAGCAGCCCTATTTTGGGGGGCTGCAGTACACAGTGTTGGGGTTTTCCAAGCCCATCAAATCTGATGCAAATAGGGATTAACCCTCAAATTTGTTTCTTACCTTCCCTAAGAGGTGGAGATCATGGCATAGAAGCAAAGCCTGCAGGGAATGACAGCACCAAAGGGCAGCTGGCCTTTGGCTGCATGGCTGCCCCTGAATTTGCCTCCAAAGCAGGGAGGGTATTGCAGCAGGAGGCTTAAATCAGTGGATGGTCAAGATTTCAGAAATGCTTTTTTTTCTTTAATTATGCCTTAGGCTGATGGCAAGGCAGCCTGAGTCACAAGTGGGTAAAGCCTTCTCCAGGTTCACCCCACCACACCTGTCTCACATCGACCATCACAGGGCATAGAGCAAGGCACTGAGATGGGGGCTGGAGAGGCAATAGGCTGGGTCTCAGGTGGACAAATAATTTGGGAGCCATGGAGTGCCCCATATAAGTTCTCCACACACTCATGTACACCCCGAAAGGATGTGGTTACACAGGCCAGGTTATATGGCCATGAGCAAAGCTCTGCTCTGTCCTTCCTCCAGGTCTGCTTTCCCAGCAGCAAAGACAGCACTGCTGCATCACCATCTACTGACAATGGGATGCAGAGCTTTCACCTTTCCTTCGGCTTCGCCTCCCTCCTGCTGTCCCGGGGGAGGTGGAGATGGCAGAGAGGAGGAAACAGATTTGCACCTGCTGTGCTCCTCCTGCACCCCTGTGTGCGCCCTGCCGGGTTCAGGTCCTGCTGACATTGCACAGCTCAGCTGAGCTGGCACAGGGGTGCTGCTGGCCCTGTTTTACACCCTGCTGCATCAGGAACACACCTGGGACAGACTGGAACAAGCAGGGTTTAAAGGCCTACCACGGGGCCACGTTTCCTCTCCTGTCCAGAGCACGAGCTTACGGCAGAGCCCAGGTTATTGTATCTGTTGAAGGATGGTTGCGTTTGGGGCACTGTGAGGACAAAGATTTTTAGACGTGTCTGACACGTTTCAAAGCATTTCTGAGCTGTTCCTGGCTTCCTCTGCCAGGCAGGGAGGAGTTAAGATGGGAAGTGCAAGATGTGTCTGGTAATGGCACCGATGTGTGCGTCAGGTGTGTCTGCGTCACCCGGCTGCCTTGGCCGCTTCCCAAGGCTGGGGCTGAGCTCTCCTTACCTTCCACTGGCTGCTGGTCTAGCCTGGCTGACGGGGTCATGGACTCCATTCTGGTGCTGGCTGCTGTACCCACTGTGCTGCACCAGGCCCCCCAAAGTCCCCAGGGTGCTGGCAGTCCTCCAGCCTGCTCTGCCACCTCCAGTCTCACAGCCCAGGTAGTGGAACTGTGCTCAGGGGATGACCCCAAGGGCTGCCGTGAAGGCACATTGTGATAAAATATCAATTTTCTATATCCATGGCTGTTCAGTTCCCTGGTGAATCAGGTAACTCCCTGTGTCCAGCCCCAAACCCCTCTCTGGTGCTCACACACCTGGCTGGGGCACATTTCTGCAGCCACAGATCATCTACATGTCACCTAGAGGCAGAGTCACTGCAGATGAGCATTACCCTGTCCCCACACTGTGACAGCAGCCCATGCCACAGCTCACAGTCCCACAGTGATCTTGCTCTCAGACCCTGGGCTCTGGCTGAGCCCATCCCCTGCTTCTCCTGCCTTCACAGGGGTGTCCCCAAGGCAGAGGGGACAAGCCTGTACCCCAAGGAACTACCTACTCCTACACCCAAAGCACCTCTTCCAGTTGCAGGTGGGTTTGAAGCCCTAGAACATGGCATGCTACGTGGGCACCTGTTTGCCAACCTCATCCCTGCCCTCTCACTGCTGGAAAACTGCCAGATCAAATCATGAAGATATACACAAGGGGTTTAGCCAGAACAGTTTTTAATTCAGAATTGGACAATTATGTGGATCATTTATTTAAAATGAAGTGCATTCTATGCTCTTGTCCAGGCTGGACATTGATTAGACCCAGACTTTCCTCTTGAACTTCATTGTGCAGTTGGATCCCTATAAATCTATGGGGCCTGATGGGATTCATCCAAGAATCCTCCAAGAGCTGCTGATGTCATTACAGAGCTGTTCAACTATTTTTGAGCAGTCTTAGGAATCCAGAGAGGTCCCAGCTGACTGAAAGCTGGCAAATGTTGCCCCAGTTTTGAAGGGCAAGAAGGACACTGGAAACTACACTCTGTCAGTCTCACTTCACTGACAGGTAAAATGATGGCAAGTATTTTTTCTGGGAAGTATTGAAAAACACCTGGAGCACAATGCAGTCAGTGGTCACAGCCAGCACGGCTTCATCAGGGCAAAGTCCTGCTCGCTGAACCTGATTTCCTTCTACAACAGGCTTCCCACCTAGCTAATCAAGGGACACCAGGTGATGAAATCTTTTTGGACTTAAGCAAAGCTTTTGATACAGTATCACAGTATCCTTCTGGACAAAATATTCAGCACACAGCTGGAGCTGAGCACTGGAACAGGCTCCCCAGGGAAGTGATCTCAGCGCCAAGCATGTCTGAGTTCAAGGAGTGTTTGGACAAAGCTCTCAGGCACATGATGGGATTCTTTGGGTGTCCCGTGCAGGGCCAGGTGTTGGACTCAATGATCCTGATGGATCCCTTCCAACTCAGCATATTCTATGATTCAACAAAAGAAAGTAAGCAGCAAATTGGTTGTTTACTGGCCCAGATGGTTTTCAGCCCTTGGACATCAGCAAAACACCTCAGTCCCTGCACAGGAAAACTTGCTCCTTGCTGTCTGGGAGGAGGACAGCCCCACAGAAGGCACGGAGGGTGTTGGTAGTCCCCATTACATGCCTACAGAGGCTCCTCCAGGCTGACAAAGGACCCTGCTCATCCCCAAGTGACAGATGAACACAGCACTGTATGGCCCTTATTTCTGTGTGACAGCTCAAGGCTGCAGACAGCATTTTTGGGAGACTGCTTGTGTCCAGGTGTCACCATGTCTCCATCCCTAAGCACAGCAGTGCTGGGCACAAGCCCCAGAGGAGAAGGTCAGCAGTCACCTCCACCTTTAGCAGCTGAAGGCACCAGGATGGCCCAAAACACACAGGGGAGGACACTGTCCCCTATCACAGGCTGCTTGCCACCAGGTCTGTGGGCCAGTACTGGTCATCCAGGTACTGGCTGCTGTCTGCAGCGGGGTCTGTGACGGGGCTGGGGGGCCGGGGGACCAGGCTGTGGGCCAGCTCCTTCTCCCACTGCACCTCCACCAGTCTGTACAGCTCCATGGCTGTCTGGGCATCCTCCACCGACGAGTGTCCTTTGCAGCCCACCTGAGAAAAGGGGCAAAAGCCTCATTAAATAAAAGGGGCAGCAAAATTCCCACGGGTCATGTCGTCTGCTTCCTTGGAAAGACACAAGTGCTGTGGGTTTTGGAGACAGCGAAGGTTTGATGTAGTCAAGGCCATACAGGTATGTCTTCCACCCTTTTTGGAGGGCACAGATCCTGTCCCTGTTTTACTGAGATACTTAATGGTCAGCTTGGGAGGTCCTCGCCTCTCCCAGCTTATTTATAGCCAGGAGCACGGGGTGAACATGGTTCATCTCCACCTCACAGAGAACACTTGTGGAGGTTGGGATAACCAAGCTGACCACAGAGGTTCACAGCTAACCCAAGGCTGTTTCCCATCTCAGGGTTCCTGGTGCTTACCTGGATCTTTTTATGAAGCAGGTGCCAGGCCAAGTTCTTGAGGGAGACATTGGCTCTGATGGGCAGCCCTGCCCTCTTCTTCAGCGCAGGGCTCTGGCTGGTGTCTCGAGTCCTGTCTTTCGGGTGGAAGTACTTCAGGGCTTGGAAGTCATTGTGGATGGCGTGCCCCACCACAATCTTGTCTTTCAAGATCTTCAGGATCTGGAAGAGTCACAGAGGATTAGACAGACACTGCAGTGAAAGAAATACCAAGCAAAAAATACGCCATTTTGTATTAAATTCAGCTCCTTGCCTTCTAGTTTTTAGGTTCCTAGAAGGAATAACAAGCAAGCAATCCAACCCACTGCACAGCTTGAGGCTCCCATTCCCGTGTTGTGCCTCTGCCTCAGAGCAGCCTAGCACAGGCCACCAAGAATCCCAATTTGTGTCTGACAGATAAAACAGAGGCTTTTAAAAAAATTTCTCATCCTCTCACCTCAGCCTGGGCAGCCTTGAAGGGAATTGCATTCTTCATGTGCTGCTTGGTGATGCCACTCCAGCGCGTCCGGTAGTCCAGGATGGGGAGCTCGGGCCGGACGTACTTGTCGTAGATGACGTCCCCCTCGTAGTTCACCACGGAGCACCGTGCCAGCTCGCTCAGCTTACCCTGAGGACCGGTGCCCACCATCTCACAGTCGATGGCCACGTACTTGCCAGGCCGCAGGACCAGGGAGGACGTCTGCACCCTCTTGGAGCTGCCATTCCCCTGGGACAACAGCACAGAGTGGTGCCTGGCTATGCTGTCTGGAGAGGCAGATGGAGACAGGGATGAGGACACGGTCTCTTTGGGCTTGGGGACCTTGTCACAGCGTGGTGCCGTGGTGCCATTTGCCTTGGTGAGTTCAGTGTGTGCCTCCAGCCCCGCCTCGGGGGTCTCACTGCCCGGCTGCCTGTGGGGGCTCAGCAGCCCCTTCCGCTCCAGCACTGCCCGGCGCGCCATGAACCGCTGGTGCTTACGGCTCCTCTTCTTGCTGCGACCCTGCGGCGAGCCGGGACCCTTCGGGGCCTGAGCGCAGCCCCCATGGGTGCCCTGCAGGGTGGGCGCGGAGACCTTGGGGGCGGGCAGCAGCGGGGTCATCTGTCCTTTGCCTGGTGGCATTCCTGCTGGAGGGTGCACAGGGGGCCATGAGTGCCATGCGGACCCCATGCTCTCCGAAAAGGGACGCACAGACCCCTCGGCAACCCGCCCCGCCCGAGGGGTGGCACAGGCAGGAGCTACGGGGCAAGGGAAGGGGGGAGGGGACACGGACACACTGTCGCACCCTTTCCTTTACCCCCTCATTGCCTGGTCCCACACCGCCCCATTCCCGGCCCCAGGGCCCTGCTCACCCCCTCGCCGATCCGCAGCCCCCTGCCCACCCCACTACCCCCTCTGTCCCCCCCATTCCGTACTCCCTAGGGCCCTGTCTGCCCACTACCCGGGCCGTCTCTACCTCGCCCCAGGCCCCAGCTCCCCGCCAGCCCCGTTACCCATCCCCAGGCCCCTGCCGGCCCCACCGGGCCCCTGTGCCAGGCCGGTGTCCCCGGTGTCCCCGGTGTCCCCGGCGCTGACCGCTCCCGGCGCGGCTCCCACGTGTCCGGCCCGGAAGCCGCCGCGCGCACATGCCCGGGCAAGTCCCGCCATGGCCGCGCCCCCCGCTGCCCCGAAGGCGGGGCCTCGTCGGTCCGGGGCCGCGGCGCGGGTTTGGGGCTTTGCTGGGAGTCCCGGAGCTCCGCGCCCCGAGCTTCCAGCCCGCGCTGGGTGATGCTCAGGGCTTCAAGCCTGTCCCACCTCTGCCCCTGGCAGAAAGGGACCCTCCGTGGCGGTGGGTTTGGGCTGGGATGCACGCTGCGGTGCCCAGCTGCACGCCCCGGAGCGCAGCCCCGCATGGATACGCTGCGCTTTGCCTGCGTGTTCCCTTCGTCCTGCGGGTGGGGTGGGCTGGAGCACGGCAGCGTGGGGTTTGCATCCTCCAGGCTCTCCCAGGATGCTCCCCGGAGTTGTGGAGGGCAGCTCCGGCTGGGGCGTGGTTGAAGGGGGGGTTTCAGACCGGCCTCTCGTTGCTTCGCTCTCAAGGCTCACAAAAGCAATGTCCGAGGTGGTCAGAAGAGGAGAAGGGCTGCAGGCACCCCAGCCACCGACCTGTCCCCATGCATTCAGCATCGCTGCAGAGGCCGTGTGCCCTAGGGCAGACTGTGACTTGTTGTGGTGGGATGAGCCATACAACAACAAAATCACTAGTCTTCCACAGGGAACCAGGCACCGTGTCCATCCTCATCCCTCTGGGCCTTGCTGGGAGTGTTCCCTCTCCCTGCTACAGATGGGGCTCACAGGGATGCAGGACAAGTGTTTTGACACTCCACTGTTCTCCCTTTCCACCACCCATTTGCTTCTCTTGCCTGGTAAGAAAGGAAAGATTTTAATTGCCCTGTGACTTATTTTTTCATATTTATTTTCTGTTTTTCTTTTGGTCAGTAAACCTCTTCCTTAAATCAGTTGCTCCATGTTTTGGATTTTTGCTTCCATCCCTGCTGTTCAGCTAATTAATCTCCCTTTAATGAGAGTCATTCAGGTGTCTCACAATATCTTGCTAGGGAGTCCTTTCAGGTCTGTGTAGAAATTTATACTCATTTCTGGTGCTTTTGGTGAAAGTGTACATTACAGCTCTTGGAGATGGTTCATTTCCTATTCCTGGGCCTCTGCACCCTGTTTTTCTCCCTGTAAATGAGGTGTGAGCTCACTATCACCACACAAGTGGGAGCAAACTCGAGCCTTGCTGTGAGGGACACGGGCTTGCATTTCTCCTCCAGCTCTGGGTGGATAAGGAGGTGGTGTCACTGCCTGCTCTTCTCCCTCACACCCTCCATCATATGATGAAAGACTCAAGTGCCTGGCTGAGAGCTTCTCCCTGGACACACTGCTGTTCCACTCGTGGGTCTGATCACTCTTGGCTTGTCCACAACAAACCCATCCATGTTCCTCCTGTTCTTCCCAGGATGTATAGTTTACATTCTCTTTGAGAGTGCAAAGTTTTAGCTGTACCCTCATGATTACAAAGAAACCTCAACAGAAGAAATTATGGCATGTGAGGAGGAAGGGAAAAGCTTTTCCCTGTTTTCCAAAGTGGCCAGGCTTGGGAAACCAGATAATCCAGGATGCAATCATGGATTTTTTCTATAATTTTTTTCTCCCTGCCCCATATACAAAGATGGAAATGAAAAAAAAGTCAAAATATCTTTGAAAGATAAGTCAAAATATCTTTGAAAGTGTGCTGTGACCTCCTGTGATCCCACTGACCCTATGATCCTCAGTAGATGGTTCTCCCACAGTAGGTATTTCTCACTTTGGTAAAAGCCTTGTGTTGAACAGGGATGCTACTCACCTCCCCAAGGTCCTGGGGCCATGCTGGGGGTGGAGGGTTGGGCACCAGATGGTAGAAATCGCATTTCAGATGTGGCAGATGAGCTGAGATGAAGGCAGAGCGCGCCAGAGCCCGGGAGAGGTTTCTGCGGTGTATGCACAATTTGAAATAATAACGAAATCTGTAAAACTCTGGGTAGAGCACGACTAGAATAACAGGCTAAATTTGTCAGATGAATAATTTACTAGAAGTGATTGGCCATGCTCCAAGTGAGATGAGCACCAGCCTGGTTCCAGGCTGAGCAGCCTGGGTGTCTCTGTCCTCAGCTGGAGCTGGTCCCTCTCCTGCTGCCTGGTCATTGCTCTGCCATTAAAGCTGGTCTCTAGACAGGATGCCTTTCCCCAGGTCATCACTGCCCAAGGCTGCAGGGATTCCTGCAGAGCTCCTGGTGCCCTCCAGAAGGTGTCTGCTCTTTATTTTCAAGGCGCTGCTTTGCAGAGTGGAGGTGGTGGAAGTGGGTGTCTGTCTCTGGCTCCAGGCTCATGGACTCACCCATCCTCTGCCTCTTTCCCTCCTCCAACCACTTCTCTGTCCTCGGCCATGGTGCAGAGCAGAGGGAGGAACAGACACATCTTGACATTTGGAGTGGGAAGGGAGATGAAGTCCCAGCGCTGAGAGGAGATGGTGACTGCAGCCTCAGCAAGCAATTAACGTGATCATGTTTATGAATGTGGATCAGTAATTCCAGGTAAACTCCCCAAGAGCAGTGTTGCAGGCAAACAAAGCCTCCTGCCCACCCAGGAGCCTGCCAGCAGGCCCTGCCAGTGCCAGCACATTCCTGCTGTGACTCTAAACTCCTTCATTTCCTCATGCCAGCCTGAACATGCATTGTTTTATCTCCTATTACCTCGATGCCAGAGCTCCTCTTTGCAGTCTTGGTTGCACCATGTTCTCCTGGACCTCTCTGTTCCCTCCCTGCCAAGGGAGATGATTGGTGGGAATGGAATAGGTTAACTCAGAGAAGGCAGCAAGAACCCAGCTTTGCCTCCAGGGGAGATGAGGGATCACTTCATCATCCTGGGCTCTGCAGGCTGCCTGGTGCCTTCCCATAACCCACCTGTGGTTGGGGAACCTCACCAGGGCTCCCTGAGCTGCTCCCATCACTCTGAGTAGGCTTGTGGCAGGGCTGGTTTGTGCCCACCAGCATCCAGAAGATCAAACAGAAGCTAGGAAGCTCAGAAATAGGTTGAGGTAGTGACCAATTGCTGGACCTGATTTCCTTTAGAGGAAGAAGGTCTTATCATGATGGAGCACCTGGAAATACCAGCACCATCCTTTGGTGCAAGGGACCAGCTGGGGCAGCCAGTGCCGTGTGGCTGAGGTGTCACCACCCAGCAGTCTGAGGCCACCAGCACGAGGATGGCAGAACAGACAGGCACCATGTCACTCCCTGGCCTTTGCTGTGATGGGACTTGGAGCACTGCAGCCCTCTTGGTCCACAGCAGAGGCCCAGCACAGGGACTCCTGCAGGACCCCTCCATTGCCATGCTGAGATCCCCATCCTGAGCCCACCTGTGCAAAACCTCCAGGAGACTGTGTCCCTCCTGGCTAAGAACAGGGATGGACTGTGTGTGACAGCACCTGAAGACTGCTCAGTGCTGGAAAGCTGTGCTTGGAAGGCAGAAAACCTTTTCCTTTCCCTTGGAGCACCAAGAACCTCCCTATTCCTCTGGCATCTCCTCCAACACTCCATGGGAACTGCCTGTATCCCTCCAGCACGGACAGATCTCCTCTTCAGTCATGTCCTGGGGGTGTCAGTGCTCCGGGGATGCTGCCGGGGATAAGGAGGGATGGATGCTCCCAGAGCAGGAGGGGAGGGAGGATGATGCTGCCATCCATCTCCCCCCTCGCTCCCCATTTTCTGGCTCGCCCCCAGGAGAGCAGTGAGCAATTATGGTCCACGCGGAAGCTTCATTATTGCCCTGTCGTGGCCTCGTTTGATGAGATGTTTTATTGCCAAACTTATTAAAAGTGAAACGTGCGGTTTCTGCGCAGCAATTTCCTGTCTGCAGCGATAAGCCGGGCTCTGCCTGCTGTGTAATAAACAGTTATTTTTATGTACAGCTCTGGCTGGGGCGACAAGGAAGGGAGAGGGCCTGGCTCGTGTTAATTGCGATGGTTAATGGGATCTATGCTGGGAGCTACGTGTGAGGAGGTGCCTGCCCTTCCCCTGCCACGTTCTGTGACAGAGGTGGTCTCCAGCAGTTTTGTGCTCTGGGTGTTGGCAGTGGGGACTGTGCAGGGTCTCCTCCCCACAGTGCATGGGAACAAGGAGGCTTAGTCTTGAAAGCTCCTCACCTGCCTCCTCTCAGTCCTTCGTCACAGCCTGAGCAAATGAGGGACCTGCTGTGCACCCCCCTGGTGTGAGACTCCATCCCCTCAAGGGCTGCCCCTCAGCTCCATTGATTGCACCCCTGCAGGAGGCTGGAGGGAGCTCCAAAACCTGGGAGCTTCACTTCATCTTCCCCAGATCCTCCCATCTGCCCAAGAGCCTCTCTGTCTGCAGTGGCATTTGCAGGTGATGCTGCTGGCCAAAGCTGGAGCATCCACTGTGCCACCTCCCACTGTCCCTCCTCGGCAGCAGACAGGTGCTGGAGGGGAGACAGTAAATTCAACAGGCACACTAATGCCACAGAAAACATGTGTCACTGCTGAGCTTGGAGCAGTAAAACTCCGATAAATATCAGCAAAGCTGATAAATACCGTTTCATTTTGTCAGAAACAAAGTGTCTTCATTAGGTGTGCAGTCTGTTTTTTGGTTTAATTACATCTTTTAAATACATTTTGAAAGGAAGCAGCTTTTTAAAATGCAAGGTGTCAGAACTGCATTTACAAAAATCCTGATTGCCTTTTTTTTTTTTTTTTTTTTTTCCAGACCTGGCCAAAGCTATTAGTTCAACTCAAGCTGAAAGTGCATAACTTTCCCCAATAAACAATTTGTCAGAAAAATTCCTCCTGGCTCTGGGAGATCTGTTTGTTATTTGTCAGCAGTCAAAACCCTGTTGGGTATTTCCCATCTGACTCCTTTTCTTAACAGCATCTTTATTGGTCTGGGAATTAACAGCTGAAGATGTGATACTTGCTATTCATTGCAGTCATCCCAAATGCCACTCATCAGGCCACGGCTCCACAAAGCAAAAGCCCTTCTCCTTTTCTTCAAGACACCATTTTTGGGTAACCATAGGGCTTTTCATCCCAGATTTCCTCCCTTCATCCTCCTGATGCTGCAGTGTGCAATGGTATCCCCAGGCTTGGAGTCAACTCCCTATCTCCTGTATCCATCCCCATCCCTGCTGCCCATCTCAGCCTCTTGCTGGGCAAACTCCCTCCACTGCCAGCTCAGACCCTCATTAATTTGTATTGCAGCGTGTGTTGCGGGCTGACGTGTAATTAGAGCTCCTGAAGCCTGTCTCATGCTGTAATTGCCATGACAGGGGCCACAGCATATCCGCTTGTTAATTAGTAAACCACAATATCCCGGGGGCTCGTTGAGAGCCGCCTTAATTGTATTTCAGCTGGAACAGAGGGATAATTACCCTTTGCTAGCACTGCCACTTTTAAATTCTTAAAAAAAAAAAAAAGAAAAGAAAGGAAAACCCAAATCAAGCTCCTCTGCTGCTTCCCCTCTTGGCTGCCCAGGGACCTGGTTTCATCCCCAGGCTGAAGGGGAAGGGCCATGGGGCTCAGCAGTGTGGGAACAGGATGCCAAGAGATTTGCTCGGGGACACACTCAAACTGGTGGTGACTGAGCGGCCCCTGCTCTGAGGGTGCTTTTGTGTCCCTCCACATGGGACTCCACTGGGAACTCCGTTTCTGGATGCAGGCTGGCTTGCTGGGCGTACTGTTTGATGGGAATCCCATCCTGGACAGTGAGCAATGCCCTGGCATCACTGCCAGGCACCTCCAATGGCTTGGAGGAACAGCCTGTGTCCAGGCAGGAGTGAGCCAAGGTCTCCCTCCTAACCTCCCATCAGACAGAGGGGGCTGAATTCCCCTCAGAATGGGAGTGGGAGCTGCTGCAGAGGAGGCTGTGGACCTTGCAGGGCTCAGTGTATCAAGTGTATGTTGCTGCCAAGGGCGTGCTTGTATTCCACACCCCCAACACTCTTAGTGTAACAGCAGGACCTCAGCGTGCTCAGTGCTGAAGTCTCTTCTCCTACAAACCCTGCAGCAGTGTGGGATCAGGATCAGCCTGCTCAGCTTTAATGGACCCCAGAGGTAAATCATCTTCCTTCTCAACTCCTTCTTGTCAAACTTCACCTCACTGGGCAACTGTGAGTCTTCTGGGACCTGGTTAAAGCTTTTTGCTCCCCAGGAAAGATGGCCCTGCAAGGTAGGTGTGTGTCTGTGTCTCTTGTAGCAGTCATGGGGGGACCATGGAGCTTTGGTGAGAGATGGAGGTGCTAAGGTGCAGCATCACCCTTCTGTGGGCACCACAGGCTCCAGAGCACCTGTTCAGAGGAGCTGTTGTCTTGTCAAAGATCTTTGGGGGAAGTTAACCTGGGAAGAGAACCTGACCTGTGAATCCATCCCTTTTCCTGTGCTTCTCCCTGAACCAACACAAAGAGCTCAGCCACCATCAGCCCTGCTGATGTTTCAAAAAGTCGTATAATGGACAACTGGCCTTTAGTTTGTGAATTGGCATAAATAACAGTCCTGGCTCTGTCCTGGGAAGCTGCATGGAGGTCAGCCTTGAAGAACAGATCAGTACAGCGGCTCCGAGCATTAGTAAAAAGACATAACTGAGGCAAAGATCCTTGAACATAATTACAGCTTAAGAGCTGTGATGGGAACTCAATGACCTGAAGCCATCTCCTGGACTTGAGTGCAATCAACAGATTGACACTGCTGGGTCCTGAAGGCTGGTTTTTGGAAGCCATGCACCAGGGTTGAATGCCAGAGCAGGCAGCGAAGCAGCACAGGTGCCTGTTCCAAAGAGCAGAGCTAGAAAAGGGTCTCAAATGCCATGGAAGAACCAGATGGAGGCAACCACTGGAACACTCTGCACGTAATTGAGGGCACCTTCAAGGGTGAGCACAGGGTGGCTGCCCACCTCCAGGATGCTCTCCACTGCTGCCATGCAAGTAACTGTCATTAGAGCTGGGGATGGAGTTTATAGTTGAGTAACCACAACAACTTTGCACAAATTAAACAACATAGTGTGGGTTAATTAGATTTCTCTCCGCTGCCTCCATTAACCTAGCCCTGTCATCTGCTGTCAGAGCCCCTTCAAAATTCATATTCAAGGCATTATCACTGGGAGATGTGGATGGCTACGTCTCTCCCTGGGCAACCTTACCAGTGTGGACATGGGCGGCACATGCCACCTTCTCTTCCTGGAAACCCCTTGGTGCAACAGTTTGGACCAAGTAGAGAGGTAGTTGTCCTCCAGGAGTGCAGATGCTGGGCTGGATAGTCCAGCTGGTATTTCCCACCTCAGATGATCCTTAAGAAAAATAGGTGTTTTTGCAGCAGTCTGTGTCTCATTATCCACAGGGTGCCGTGTGAATGCAAATAAACAAATGAGACCCCTTCAACAACATCTGAGAATGTGGCTCCATATTTTTAAGCCAATTTCCTCAGACTGTGTCAGGGCCTGTTTCATGTTTGCCAGACAATTATGTGGCTAATGAGGACAGGCATGGTTACATCAGGCAGGATTAGGAGGAATAAGGCATCAAATGTTGCAGTGCTTAAGACAACTGCTAACTAATGGGGGCTTGGAGGGCATGTCCTGTGGGCAGGTGGTTCCTCGCAGGAATTCTGGTTCTGTTTGGAAGGAGATGGAGCAGGCAGTGGGCAGGCTGGCCAGAAGGTGAGGAAGCCACCTGGTCCCTGCATGGTGGCTGTGCCCATGGGAAATGAGAAAGTTGGAATATTTAGGGAAAGTAGCATCACACAGCTAACCCTCAGTTTGTCCCAAGAAGGCAGAGACAGACATGAGTGTTCTGATGGAGAAGGAGGCACCAGCCAAGACCACCCCACAAATACAGCAAAAGGGGATCAAAAGCAATGTGGAAGCTGAACCTCACCACTGAGATCACCAAGAAATTGGTATTTTAGCTGAAACCGTCTCATCCTGACTTGCTGACAGTCAGCACAGGCTCTGTGCAGTATTTCTGCAGGGCTGTGGATGTCTTTCACCCCCCTCAAGAGGGTGAGGAAGGAAAGCAGGGGTGATGCCTGGTGCTGCAGTGAGACCCTGCTCCCCGAGTGACATGGGGACATGTGCACAGCCAGCTGTGACTTTCAGATGCCTCCTCCCAGCCACCTCTCTGCAAGCTCCTCTTCCACCTGTCTGCCACCACAATCTCCCATCAATCAATGAACCAGATTCTCCCTTGAGTGCTGGATGCCTGCGCCACTGTTCCCAGCAGGTGCCCTTGGCCATGTTCTGTGAATTCCTACAACTGCAGCATCCTGGGAGAGCAGCCACTGTGACTGTAATGCCGCCCAGAGGGGCTTTGTTTATTCCTCTTTGGACTCTCCTCCTCCTGAACTCTCATCCCACATTTCAGCTGCATCTTCTACAAAAACCTCTCAGCTAAAGCGAACAAGGACAGGTTCACCTGCAGACGGATGGATGCACAGGCACAACTGTGGCAGAGGTGCCTCCACATGTCCATCTGAAGACCCGAGCAGGAGACTGTCCAGACCAAACAACCTCAAGATGTCAACCACCCTTGCACCACATTTCTGTGCCAACCCTCTGATGCACCCTCTGCTGGATCCCATCACAGCAAGGCACAGACCTGAGCACCTCATGCCCAGATTCATCTCTCTCTCTTGTCAGTGCCAACAGGGAGCTTAATCTCAGAGCCCAGTGGTTCACTAAATCATCCTGAAATCCAGGGGCCTAGGAGAAGCACACACAGCTCATGGAGACACCCTAAACCCTCTTGCTGACTCTGCTCCATGCCCAGTCCCAGAGTCTCAGCCCAGTCCCAAGCTGTTACCCCAAAATGCAGGCCCCAGCACCCCAAGGACCCCTTCCCTGTCCCTGCAGTGGCCACCCCACCTGTGCCTGCCACCTGCCTTCCTGGAAGAAGATGGCACTGGCACATGTGCTGAAGAGCTTCCCTTGAGCACAGCCACTGGATTGCTCTCCAGGTGACTAATTTACACCCTAATTGGTGTGGAAACGAATGCCAGAAAGCACTGGAATACCGAGAAGTGAAGCTCTCCATCTTGGTTCCTTCAGGGAAATAGTCTTAATTAAGTGTCTTGCAAACAGAGATAATTCCCAGCTATGTGTTGAAACATGAGCCAGGGTGGAGGGTGCAGATGAGACCGGCATCTTCTCCTTGCTAGGTCTGCTTGGCCATTGCAAAGCTGTGGATTCCTCAGAATCCAGGGCTCAACCAGCCTGGATCATGGCTTTTCCACCTCCACCTCCTTGTTCCTTAGCCCCAAGAGCACCTTCCCCATTTTACCAGCCCATCCTGTACTGACTCCAGGGGAGTCGACACCATCCCTATGATTTCCATCAGCATTATTATTATTATTATTATGATTGTTCAAGCTTCATGTCACTCATTAATCAACCTTGAGCTTTCTGCTGGGGCTCTTTGCGTGTGAATTTAATCTGGACAAGCAATTCCATCCACACTCCCCATGGTGGGTGGTCCCAACCATCCCACACATCTGGCAGCCCTTCAAGCCCTGCCGATGGGAACATGCCAGGAGGGGTTGCACATGCCATGCAAACTGGAGTGGCCTCATGTTGCTTTGCTGGGCATGCTGGAGCCCATGGCAATGTGCCAGCACCATGGGAGACACCCAGCAAGCCCTGGCACAGGTGGGAAGGGGACTCTGGGGATGCAGGCTGCAATGGAGAGCTGCTGGACCTGGCCCTGCTGCCTTCAGAGCATGCCTGGCATTGAGATGCCCCAGCCCCTTCCCCATGGCCTCGCTGTGCACAGCTGTTCCCTTAGAAATAGCTGTTGCCATGGTTTTCCCAAAGAAAACACATCTCCCCCCCTTCCCCACCACCACTCCCCACCGCCTTAACCTTGTGACAGCAGTGATGACGCGGCTCCCTAAGAAAGGCCACTTCACGTAACTATGGTAACAATTAGCTTTCTCTTGCTTTTACCTCGGGGGTGACGCTGGGGAGAAGGACCCAGAGCTGCTCTCCTGGAGCAGGTGCTTCCCCTGGCCTTGCACCCAGAGCCAGGGCTGGCAAGTGCCCGCTCGCTGCTGCAGCATCCCAGGCAGGCATGTCACTCGGACATAGGGATGTCTGCAGTCTGCCATTATCTCAGGTGCTGGGGACAATCCTCCTGTGTAGCTGGATGCACCTTGGGACCCTACAGAAGCCCTAAAAATCTCAGTAAGGCTCTGCTGGCCTCCAGCAGCAGCTGGCACAGGGAGATGGTGGGGAGCATCTCCCAAGGCATGGGAATGGTGGGAGCATCTACATCGCCTGGGTTCACTCTAAAAGCGTGGGGGAAAGAAGGGGGGGAGGCAGCCGGTTGTGCTAGAGAAGGACTGGGAGCCAGCTGGGATTCTGGGGCTGAGAGCATGGCAGGGGCATCCACAGCTTGAATGAGAGGTCTGCAATGGTGCCTCTGCTCCCGGCAGCGGGAGGGTAAACACGGTGCAAAGCCGCTCCTTAGGTACATACGAGTCACAGCTGTCGACTGCAGCAACTAAAATAAGCATTTTCCTGCTTTTTATTCCTCTGAGCCCAGCAGAGCCCACTCAGCACCAGGAGAGGAGCTGGAGTCTATTCTTAGCTCTGCAGGGAAGGGAGCAGGAGTCCCTGTGCTGCTGTCGTGCAGGCTTGGGGGCTGCCACGTCCCATCCCCTCATGGTCCCCAGGTGGGACCCCTGGCCTGACCCCAGTGTGGCATCGAGGCAGGAAGGACTGTACCCAAACAGGGACAAAGTCCTACTTTTTAGCCAAAGAGGAGTAGGGGAGACAGTGGGAGGAAGGGAAGCCCCAGCACCTCCCTCAGCATCACTGCAGGATTTGGCATCCCTGAAGGAGAGGCTGCAATGCAGGCTCTGGAAGGAGTCTCTGCTCTTGCAAACTGCTTTTCTGCCTGGTATGGGGAGAGTGGGGGACCTCAAGTCACAGCTCCTGCTGCCTCCAGGGATGGGAGTTTTAAGGGGAGTTGAGGAGTCTGAGCTGAGAGTCACCCATTGGCCCGTGCTGTGCCAGGGTCAGACTTGCTTTGCTCAGCCCTAGCCATGAGATGCTGGCACTTCCCACCCCAACACTTCCCACCCCATTATTTCCCATTGTTTTCTGGCTGCAGATCATGGTGGCCAGGGGGTCAGGGAGCCAGTGGCCACCAGCACCACACCATCCCCACACGGCACTGCGGGTCCTGCTTCAAAATGTGGGGGGATTTGGGGTGACCTCCGAAGCAGTCTGCAGGAGCAGCAGGCACAGTGCAGGGAGGAAAGCCCCCATACTGGTCACACTGTGGCCAGTCCAGCACTCAGCTCTGCTCTCCATCCAGCTCCTTGAGGGTCAGGGTAGGATGGGGAGCAGGCAGGGATACAGGTGTGCATGGGGGGCCATGGGGAAGAAGCCCCAGCTCCATAGCAACAGGTACTCTGCACGTAATGGAGTCCTTTCCGCTCGGCCTCCGCAGCCGCCAGCCTTATTCACATGGCCATAAATAATTCAATTTTCTCATTCACACACATGAATGCTGCGGGCCGGGACTCCGGGTGCACTCAGCCTCCATCTGTCTGGGGGGGAAGGGGGAGCCAGGGCCTGATAATAGACTCCAGCATTTGTTTAACATGGATGAGTGTGGCCAGATGGCCTGGGGACAGGAGGAGGGGATGGGGAGGTGGGAGGTGGTGCTGGCACCCTGAGCCTCCCCTGGATGAGAAAGGGAAGAGAGCAGGAGACTGTTGTGGGGATGAACTATGGCACCTCGAAATCAACTCTGGGACCTCCAAACCAGCCTTGGAGGTGTGGACTTTTGGGCTGAGAGTGGGTTAGGCAAGCTCAGGCAGACCTTCTTCTCACTGAGCCTTTGTTGCATTTCCAACAGAGAAGGACTGGGAGAGGTGCTGTGCTGTGCTGAGGATTGCCCTGACCCCTGGTGAGCCTGGGAGCAGGGGCATCAATCCATGACTAAGATCATTTAGCAGGTGATGGTGAAGGGCAAGGGAGCTGCCAGTCACCATCATGTCCCACACTGCCGGACAAGGGCCAGCAGTCCCCAAAATATCACCAGAGAATGACAACCCCAGTGATGGAGACACGTGGCAGCGTGCTGGTGCAATTAGGAGGCTCTGGGCCATCCCCTGGCAGAGGGACAGCAGGCCTGGCAGGAGAACACAAGGGAATTAGCAGGGTTAAGAGGCTGTGCTGGAAAAGCCTTGGTGCCAAGGAGCCAGTGTCTGCTGCTTGCACAAGCTGAGCCAGGTTGGGAGGTGAGGGATGTTGGCTACTGCCTGGTGGCAACAGTTCCTCACCTTTCCTCCCTGTGGCTGAATTCAGCCTAAAGCATGCCAAGGGTTTGATCAAAGTTGGCACCTTCATCCC
Organism: Anomalospiza imberbis; assembly: GCF_031753505.1. Classification (NCBI taxonomy): domain Eukaryota; kingdom Metazoa; phylum Chordata; class Aves; order Passeriformes; family Viduidae; genus Anomalospiza; species Anomalospiza imberbis. The sequence continues at coordinate 7,638,619 of NC_089693.1, read as the reverse complement.
CTCTCCGTGTTTGACCAGAGGGAGCTGTCGCTCTGGCACACAGCGACATCCTGAGCCTTGGGTGGGCTCAGACCCTGACAGGGAAACACAGAGCAGCGAGAAGCCTCGAAGGTGGAACTGCTCACTTCATCATAACTCTCTCTCCCATACCCAAAGGGTTGGGCTCCTCATCACCAGAGCCAGGTCCCAGCTTCATTCCCCACCCAGAGAAATCCTGTTGGAGACCCCATCCTTGTTTAAGACCCTGGCAAACAGACATTTAGCTTCAAGCTCCTGCACCATCTCCAACTGAAGCTTACAAAGCTGGCAGAGGGAATTTGGGTGATGCCAGAAGGAGGGTCAAGAAAGAAGCCCGCGCTCCGGCAGCAATATCCATCAGCAGCAGCGTTGGAAGAGTTTTCCCTGAGGGAATGGGGGAGGTGGAAGCGCTTGCCGGGGGGAGCTGGGAGCGTAACCAGCTCATGTGCTGGCATTCCCCGGTTCCGCGACGTATTGGGGTAGGACACGTGTGTGTATGTGTATATTTGGGTGCCCTCGCACACAGGCAAGAGTTCCCTCCTGGTTACATGCTGCTCTCGCAGGATTTTGCAGCAGTAAAAGAACGTTGGCTGCATGGCACATCCCTGGATCATCGGGCACAGCCGGCAGCTACTCCACAACTCCTCCCGTGCGGCGTACAACCCCGCCTGCTCCGTGTGTTCATCTGCATGAACCAGACCCCCCACCCCGTGCCTGTTCAGTTCTGCTTGCACCTTTTAGAGACACTGGAAAAACAGGCAGCCCTCACCGTACCCATCTGATATTAAATTAGCTCCTGCTTTCCGTGGCTGCTGCTCCAGCAGCTCCTGCCCACACAACCTGCAGGAAGGGGGTGAGCCTGACCTTGGGAGCCAGCCCCCCAGCAGCTCTCTGCTACAGATGCTGCACCCTGCTCTGAGCATCTTCCAGGGAGCTGCCCACAGAGCAGCAGCCTCAGCTTCCCCAAAGCTCTCCAAAGGCAGGTGGGTGCACCCAGGGCTGCCCTGTGCCACACTGGGGTGCTGAGCACAGCCACAGCTCCCCAATTCACTGGCTGCACCCACAGCAGCAGGGGCACCAGAAGTGACAGAGCATCACAGGGGGCTGTGGGTGTCCCCCCCAAATCTCCCAGGCCGTGTGCCAAGAGGTCCAGGCTGTGTCCCTGCACTTCTGCTGCTGCCAGGTGGGCAAATGCCAAGACCTCCCAGACAGAAATTTCCACCTGTCAGACAATTCATATTTTGCTTCTTCCACCCAAAAACCAGGCCCAGCCCGAGCCCTCTGCATCTTTTGAGGGATGGATGGCAGAAACATGCTGCTGCTTATTCCTTCAGCTCCCAGCAGGAGCAGAACGTGGACAGCCTGACTCCAGCGGGATCCCAGGGGCAGCTGCATCACTGGGTTTGCTCAGGTCCTCAGGGATGGACCACAGATGGAAGTCACTGCAGCCTGGACCACTTCCCCACCTGCCCCATGTGCCCAGGAAGGCTGCAGAGGCAGCTTGCTGTGGGGTTTGTCCCGGTTGTTTTGCTCCCACGACAGCCACCCCTGTGTTACCAGTGGCTCTGTAGCTGCTGGGGGTCGACGCAGGCTCCAGTGGATCTGGATCTGCAGGCAGCTGTGGGCTCGGAAAGACCTTCCAGGACTGCTTGGTGGGAGCTACCGAGGAGTTTGGTGACTTGCAGGGTCACCACTGGAGTATGTCCAGTGGGAAGGGACACAGCTTTCCTCTGACTGGGAATACATGCACCAATCCCTGCATGCACATCTCCACCCTGCTCTTCTCCAAGCCTCTCACAGGTCCCAGACCCTTTTTCTACCTTGTTCACTGCCTGCACATCCAAGTGACACTGAACAGAGGCACTTACCTGCTGCTTGCCCCATGGGAACTGAAAGGACAGTGGGACAAAGCCCTTAGGACAGGGCAGAGTTGGTCCTTCTTCCCCCACAAGGTGAGGAGGACAGCTCCTCTCCTTCTCCTGCCTGCTCCCTCAGCATGCACCGTGGCTCCTGGCATCCCCCAGGGCCCCTCAGGGCTTGGCCATGATGGGTTTTGGGTGCACGGCACAGCACCAGCTCTCAGTGTCCCCTTGATGAGGACCACAGCAGGGACAAGGTTTATTCCAGGGAGCTGGCATAAAAGGAAGGCAGATGCCCAGTGCTGGGCATCTTCTGAGGTGGTCTGGGAATGCCGGCTGGCAAGGGATGAAGACGCTGCAGACCCCCACACCTCCCAGGCAGGAGCATCCCTGCCCTTCACCTAGGGAGGGACCTGCCACCTCGGGGGTTTGCTGTCCCAGGGGTGGTTCTCTTGTTCTGTCCAAGCTGGGGGCACCTATCCAGGCTTTGGATTCCCAGGGGTCCCTTCAGGCTGCAGCCCTGAATACTGCCAGCGGCGTTTGGGGCTGCAGCCCACCGGGGTCCCCAGTGGGACGGGGGGGCACGGAGCGCAGCCTTACCTTGGAGGAGTCGCTACAGGGAAGGGACACGGGACCCAGCTTGGGACGCCCCGGTCCCGGGAGAGCTGCAGGGGTGGAGGCAGGGGATGCAGGGATGAGGTGACACGGACGGGATGGGATGCGGTGGGTGGGTGGATGGATGGATGGATGGATGGATGGTTTGGGGGCTGCAGGTTTCCCCGCTCTCAGGTGCGGAGACAATAGCCAGGGCTCCTGTTGCAGCTGCAGACTGTCTCTTTAAACCCCTCATCAGCCCACAGGTGGCCCTGTCACCACCGTGGTCATCCATGACGTCATCGGGAGGGAGGGAAGGGGAGGAGGAGGAGGAGGGGGGAGAAACGCGATCCCCCTCCACAGCAAAAGTCCCCGAGCGCCCATGGCAACAGATTGCAAATGTCACTGCGCATCAGCCGGGAGGAGGCTGCCGGGCTGCCCCCCACGGCTGCCACGCCGGGGGGACGGGGCTGTCTCGCCATGGGTGGCACGGGGGACACAGGGCTGTCACCAGCACGGATGGCACGGGGGTGGGCAGGGCTGTCACCCTGAGACGGGTGTATGGTAGGGGACAGGGTTGTCACCCCACGGTGGCACGGCGGGGACAGGATGGTGTATGGGTGGGCACAGGGCTGTCACCCGCACGGGGACCTGGCTGTGGGTTAAGCAGGCGGGCAGCTCCGGCTCTCACCACGGGCTGTGGAGCCTTTGGGGGCCTCCCCGGGCCGGGCACGGCAGCAGGGGAAGGTGCTGCTGTGCCCCTGCCCAGGAGGTGCTGCTCACGGCTCGTCCCCTGGTGCCCTGCGATCCTGATCCCTGATCCGCAGCACTGACACCCACCCCCAAGCATCCCGTGGGCACCCCGAGAGGAGCAGGCACCCCAGTGAGCCCCATCTCCTGCCCCTCTGGTCCTGCCTGTGCTCTGCCCCTACAAGGGGCTCTTTTGTAAAAGCCAGGAAAATTTTGGAGGGTGTTTAAAGCAGATTTTGCCTTCAAGCAGAGACAACTGGTGTTGTGGAACAAGAAAAGAGGGCCCAGCCCTGAACCCACGGACCCCAGACTCGTGGACCACATCCCAGTCGTGGTGATTCCATTAACAGCCTCTAAAATTTGTCCAGTTCCACTCCAAAATGAGCCTCTGATACCAGTTAAAACCAGAGCAAGGGATGCTTTGGTGACAAAGAAAGATTTCCTTAGAGCTGTGAAGGTCCACCAGTGCTGCATCCTGCAAACTTGGCTTTGTTGGAGCCTCATCCCAGTGAGGCCTGCCCAGTGTGGGGAGAGGCGGGCGGGCAACTCCTGGCTGTGCTGGATAGGACCAGTTCACCCCTCTATGAAAATGTGCGAATGTGAACGTGAATCCCCCTGCAATGGGAGTCCCAAACTCTGCAAATGTGAATAAAGTCACTCCTCAGGCGTGGGGAAGAATCAAATATTTAATTACATCCTTGTTTTTTTGGAGAGATGAGATACAACCAAGGACTCCTGTTTCCTTTGGTCTTTTCTCACACCAACAAGAGTTTTCCCCCAGATGGTTTCTGTAATGATCTTTAGGATGCTTCATCCTAAAAAGGACCCCATGGAGGCAGCCAGTTCCCACAGAACAGCCTCACTTAATCCCTGCATACCCTGGGGTTTGGGGAGCACCTCAGGGCTGCAGCATTCCTTCTCCACACCAGGATCCTGTGCAAACTTCACCATCTTATTTTACATATTAAGAAAAAAAAAAAAAAAGCGTCATTTTCTTTTCCCCTGCCCTCAGCTCGATGAAGAATTCAGCAGCCACCAAGCCCAGTGGCCGTGAGAGAGGGTTGGCTCAGCACCTGGAGGGTTTTCTTCCTGCACAAGCATCCCCCTGAGGAGATGGTCCAAATTTTCCCACAGGGATTTCGTGCTGGGAGTTGTATCTGGCTGGGGGCAGCCAGGATGGCAGCAGCCCACCCCTGTGACCCCCCCCAGCGCTGTTCTCCTCACACGCCCTCTCCAATCCTGGGAAAGCAGCCACGGGATCCAAGGATGGAAAGCTCTTGATAAACAGCCAAAGCAACAACAGCAGAAGGGTCCTTGCTTCAGGAACAGGAAAAAACATCCAAAGCAGCCCAAATGAGCTGCATTATATTATTTGCTCTTCTTTTAAAATTTTTAACCCATCTGTTGGCTCTGGAGAAATCAGGTGGAGGTGGATGTGGCACTGGCAGGGCGCTGGTGGGGCTGGTGATGCCACAAAGGCACGGAGCATCTCTTTCCTTGGCACACTGCTGAAAGGGACTTCCACCAAAAGCAGCCCAGTGACATCCAAAGCCATGGACCCACAGTGGCCCTGCAAGGCTGGAGGAGCCCTGAAGCCCGCTGGGCCAGCCCCCAACAACATGAGTAGCCAGTAACCCAGCAGCATCCACACCAGCCCCAGCAGCATCCACACCAGCCCCAGAGTCAGAGCTCCGGGCATCAGGCTCTGGCCGGGGACATGCAGAGGGACACCCCACCTGTGCCCCAGCCCATGAGGATGGGGACAGCCCTGTGACCCCCATCGCTGGACCCCAAAGGGGCAGCACAAAATGCTGTGCGAGGTGGGGAATGTCCCAGGAGTCCTGAGCCCTCAGCCACCCCCTGGCTGGGGGTCTGGCACTGTGACCCCACATCTGCCTACCCCCAGGCCGAGATAAACCAGGACTAACTTTGTCCTCAGCCTAGTGCCTGCACTGAGACTTATTGCGCAAGATTCCAATCCCCGCCACTGGCTGGAACCGGCCCAGCGAGGGTCTTCCGACCCCTCCCCAGCAGCGGGGAGGGGGTGAGCAGTGAGCAGGTTGTGGGATGAAGTTCTTAGCTCTGGGAGCACCGATTGCTGCTGCATTAGCGGCTCTTTTGTCCGGCGAGGGGCTGAGGAGCTGCCTGTGCCGCTTGTTTTCCTGCCAGCTGCTGTGCGGTTGGATGTTCTCCGGTATTTGGCTTGATCCTATTAAGGTGGATCTCAATTAATTAGGCAGGAGGCAGAGAGACAAAGAGGGACGCCGGGGCCATTGGTTTTAGTCTTGTCATCGCGCCCTCTGCCTCCGGCAGGCAGGGGAGAGCGGCCAGGGACGGGATGAGGCTGCTGGGCACCAAACCGCTGCGAGATGGGAACGGGGCACGCGGCGGGGGGTGGCGGTGGGGTCGCCCCGAGGATCCCTTGCCCGCTGCGCAGGGATGCCAGGCAGGCTGACATCCCCCATCCCCACAGCAAGGCAGCTGGAGCCGCTCGGGTCTTATCCCCTGGGGCAGTGGGGTCCTACCCTGTCCCACTGCTGGTGAGACCCCAAAGCATCCCATAAAGCGCACGGGGACTCCGCGGTGTGAGCTTTGCTGCAGCGAGAGCATCCCCCTCGGCCCCAGGTGACGCCGGCTGTGGGTCCGGCCGCCCCACAGCAGAGGGAGCACCCGCCGGGCTCCCCAGCGCCCCGGGCTGAGCACCCCGTCCTGCACCCCTCTGCCGCTGGAGCCGGCCCAGCCTCGGCGAGAGGCCGGCAAACGGATCCCGAGGGCCCCCGGCATTCCTGCCTCCCTCCCTGGGGCAGACGTGCCCCTCAGAGCTGCCCTGGGCGCTCTGAGGCCGATGCCCCTCGGAGCCCCCCTCAGAGCTGCCCTGATGCGCGGGGCCGAGGGCGCGCTGCTGGAAGCCAAGGCGAGCAAAAGGCTTCCAAACGCTGGGAACGGCCGAAGGGCTGCCCGGAGACCCCGACCTCTGCTGCCGCTGTTGGGGTGTACCCCAAAACGCTGGAGGGAGGTGTGATGTCCCCTGCGGGGTCCCCGTGCGGGGACTCGGGGTGCAGGGCGCGATGGGGCCGTGCCAGACCCTTCCTGGGGATGGAGGAGCCTGGCATGCCCCGGGTATGGGGGGTTCAGGGGGGTTCAGGGGCAGGGAGCGGGTGAAGGTTCCTGTAGGGGACTTGGGGATGGCTGGATGGGGTTTGCAGAGATGGGATGAGGTGGCCGGGGTGGAGGAGGGCTGCAGGATGGGTCCAGGGTGGGTCCAGGATGGCAGCAGAGGATGCAGGGTGGGTGCAGGATGGGTTCAGGACGGGTGCAGGATGGGTTCTGGGGTGCAGGGGGATGCAGGATGACTGCAGGGTGTGTGCAGGGTGGGTTCTGGGGTGCAGGGGGGTCAGGGTGTGTGCAGGGTGTTGCAGGGTGGACTCTGGGGTGCAGGGGTGTCAGGATGGGTGCAGGGGGTCAGGATGGGTGCAGGGGGGTCAGGGTGTTGCAGGGTGGGCTCTGGGGTGTAGGGGTGTCAGGATGGGTGCAGGGGTGTCAGGATGGGTGCAGGGGGATCAGGATGGGTGCAGGGGGGGTTCTGGGGTGCAGGGGGGTCAGGATGGGTGCAGGGGGTCAGGATGGGTGCAGGGGGGTCAGGGTGTTGCAGGGGGTGCTCTGGGGTGCAGGGGGGTCAGGATGGGTGCAGGGGGGTCAGGATGGGTGCAGGGGGGTCAGGGTGTTGCAGGGGGTGCTCTGGGGTGCAGGGGGGTCAGGATGGGTGCAGGGGGGTCAGGATGGGTGCAGGGGGGGTTCTGGGGTGTAGGGGTGTCAGGATGGGTGCAGGGGGTCAGGATGGGTGTAGGGGTGTCAGGATGGGTGCAGGGGATCAGGATGGGTGCAGGGGGGTCAGGATGGGTGCAGGGGGTCAGGATGGGTGCAGGGGGTCAGGGTGTTGCAGGGTGGGCTCTGGGGTGCAGGGGGGTCAGGATGGGTGCAGGGGGTCAGGATGGGTGCAGGGGGTCAGGATGGGTGCAGGGGGGTCAGGGTGTTGCAGGGTGGGCTCTGGGGTGCAGGGGGGTCAGGATGGGTGCAGGGGGTCAGGGTGTTGCAGGGTGGGCTCTGGGGTGTAGGGGTGTCAGGATGGGTGCAGGGGGTCAGGATGGGTGCAGGGGGTCAGGATGGGTGCAGGGGGGTCAGGGTGTTGCAGGGTGGGCTCTGGGGTGCGGGATGCGCGCGGGGGGCCGGTGCTGGGGTCCTTCCCGCCGCCAGGGGGCGCGCCAGGCCGTTCTCGGCACTCAGGCCCGGCAGGCCCCATCTCGCTGGTCCGGCGGCCGGAAGCGGAAGTGCACTGACGCCCTCTCGCTGCTGTGCCGTGGCGGAAAGATGGCGGCGGCCATGGCATGAACGGGAGCCGGCGCGGCCCCAGCGGTGAGCGCGGCCGCCACCTCTCCCCGGTCCTAAACCGGCGCGGAGACCACCGCGGTTCCCGGTCCCCCGTGTCCCTTTACCCCTCGGGCCAGCGGGAGATCCCCAATACCTTTGGCCGGCGGGCCCTCAGCTCCCCCCGGGCTTCCCTGGAGCTCAGTCCTTCCTCATCCCGGGGGACCGGAGCTCCTCGCTTCCCTTTCGGCAGGTGGGCCTGAACACACCGCGGGTGATCCCTCCTATGCCCCCTTGCCCCCAGCTCCCTCCGTTCTTTCCAGGCTGTACCCTGTGCCTGCTGCTTGTCATGTCTGCATTTACTCCTGGCTTCCTGGGCTCCCTTCCCGGTGTATGGGAGCTCCCTTTATTCCCTTGGTGTCCAGCTGTGCCTGCGCCCTTCCCTGGCTCCCTCCTTCCCCTCCTGGTTCGCCGCTGTGTCTCTGTTCAGCAGGCAGGACTGCCCTTGTTTTCCTGGTGCCTCCCACTGCGATCTTTCTCCCAGTCCTTCCCCTTGCTCCCCGTGTCCTCCCGTGTTATTCCCCCTCTCCCTCTGTACCTTTTAGCCGACCTCCTCGGGTGCTCTGGTCCATGTGAGCAGTTCCCTGTGCCCTGGACTCCAGGCCGGTGCCAGGGCATGTGTGCTGTCCCTGCAGGATGAAGATGAAGTAGAGCTCTGACCATGGACCATGAGGCCCCCACGATCAGGCCCCGGCGCATCCAGAACCAGAACGTCATCCACCGCCTGGAGCGCCGCCGGATCAGCTCGGGCAAGGCCGGCACCCACTGGCACCAGGTCCGCGTCTTCCACCAGAACGTCTTCCCCAACTTCACCGTGGTCAACGTGGAGAAGCCGCCCTGCTTCCTGCGCAAGTTCTCCCCTGACGGCCGCTACTTCATCGCCTTCTCCTCCGACCAGACCTCGCTGGAGATCTACGAGTACCAGGGCTGCCAGGCGGCCGAGGACCTCCTGCAGGGCTACGAGGGGGAGATCCTGGCCAACGGCAACGACCAGAGGTCTGTCAACATCCGCGGGCGGCTCTTCGAGCGCTTCTTCGTGCTGCTGCACATCACCAACGTGGCCTCCAACGGGGAGCACCTGAACCGGGAGTGCAGCCTGTTCACGGACGACTGCCGCTACGTGATCGTGGGCTCGGCCGCCTACCTGCCCGAGGAGCCGCACCCGCCCTTCTTCGAGGTGTACCGCAACAGCGAGTCCGTGACCCCCAACCCCCGCTCCCCGCTGGAGGACTACTCCCTGCACATCATAGACCTGCACACGGGCCGGCTGTGCGACACGCGCACCTTCAAGTGTGACAAAGTCATCCTGTCTCACAACCAGGGGCTGTACCTGTACAAGAACATCCTGGCCATCCTCTCTGTGCAGCAGCAGACCATTCACGTCTTTCAGGTGACTCCCGAGGGGACGTTCATCGACGTGAGGACCATCGGCCGCTTCTGCTACGAGGACGATCTCCTGACGCTGTCTGCCGTGTACCCCGAGGTGCAGCGGGACACGCAGACGGGAATGGCCAACCCTTACAAAGAGCCCTTCATCAACTCCCTGAAGCACAGGCTGCTGGTGTACCTGTGGAGAAGGGCCGAGCAGGACGGAAGTGCTATAGCAAAAAGAAGGTTCTTCCAGTACTTTGACCAGCTGAGGCAGCTCCGCATGTGGAAGATGCAGCTCTTGGATGAGAACCATCTGTTTATCAAATACACAAGTGAGGACGTGGTCACGCTGCGGGTGACAGATCCTTCCCAGGTACAGAATCACAGAATGGTTTGGGTTGGAAGGGGCCTTGAACATCATCTAATTCCAACTGTCCTGCTAGGGGTCCTCTAGACCGGGTGGCTCAGATACTCAGGCTGCTCATTGCTTTGGGACAAGTGCTCAAGCATTACAATGCTGTGAGCTGTTCTTTAATGAGCCTGGAAAGGTTATTTAGGATCCCTAGTACCTGAGTCTTTTATGATGCCTCTGATATTGAATAACTTCTGTATCTTTTTTCTTATTTCCATTGCTATCTTCCTTCTCACTTGCAAAATGAACAAGATCTGATTGTTAGCAAGTCCCTTTCTCCAAGGCTTGTTCCCCATGCTCACAGATGCTGTTCAATCCTCTTTCCCTCCCCAAATCCCCAGATGAATTTAATTTTAGCTGATATTTTATATAGTCCATTAAAATTGTAGAGGTAGTCTCTCCCTTTCCTCATGTATCTTCAAGCATGTTTTTCAAATATAATAGTCTTCATTTTCTCTGGTACAATTACCATTTCTGTTCTGCCTATGTGCTTAGTCTTTCAAGCTTCAGTAAGAGGTAGTATTTATGATCTCTCCAAATTGGAGTAGCAGCTTTTAGATCGGGCTAATGGGCCAATTGCTTCTCTTTTCAATTTAGTACTAAAGAAGTGGAATTAGAGCAAATGTAGCTCAGTCAGTGCTGGGTCCCTCCAGATGTTTCACAACCCTGCATGTTGATCATCTCTTTTTACTGCTTTTAGAGTGTTTGGTCATGTTTTGAGCCCTGTGAAACGAAGAATAATTTTTATTCCTTTAATCAGCTTGGTTTTATTCTGTTGAAAGTATTTAGCAAGAATTTTTAATAAAATATCCAATGCAGCATGTAGGTCTGATTGTTCCCCAGAGGTTTGTTATCTCTCATGCACTTCTCTTCCCCACATCTTTGCCAGGACTCAGCTCCTACAAGAAATAAACAGTAGCTCTTCATGTATTGCCTTTGTCGAGTTCTTCCTGGGAGATGACTCTGGTTTGTTTTTATTTTCCTCTTCTGTGGTGTTTGTTTGGGGGAGTTGCTTTGGGAAGAAATAGGTAAGGCTTTATCTAATCCATTTTGCCCATTGGTGTAAAGCTGAATGTCTGTCTCAGAAAAATGAAGGCTCTGTGGCAGTGGCCTGCAGGATTCTGCTCGTTGCTGGTGTATGGAATGAGTCCTGGCCCTGATGTAAATGTTTGTGACTGGCTCAGCTCTGCACTCTGCTGTTGTTAGTAGGGTTTAGTGCCTGGTTTGCTGCAGGGAGCTCTCGACTCTTTTCACCCCAGGGTTACTTTAAGATGCAGTTTATGGCTTGTTTACAGTGCGCCTCAGGCACTGGGTTTCGTGCTGGGGGAAAAGTGTCTCATTTCTCAGTTCTTCCAGGAGATAATTCCAGCTGTGGAGCAGTCTCCACAGACCTGTCTGAAGGTAGATGTTGTGTTAGGGCTTCCTGAATAAAACTTGGCTCACAAAGTAACTACAGCTTCCATTTTTCTTCAGTCTGTCAGACAAGGAACACGAGGTTTCCAATTTCAGGCTCCTTTCTTCCCCTCTGACTTCTCTGCCAAGAGGGTTGAGGAGTTGCTGTTCATGGTTGTGAGTTGTATGGTTTCCATCTGGGTCTGCACTGTATCCTTTGAGATTTTTAAGAGTGTGCTCTGCATAGGTAGCTTGTGGGGGTTTTGCTGTTGTAGGCTTGTGTTGATAGGCTTGGCAGCATTGCTGTGTGATTTTTGTGGCACTCAGCTGCTGCCTCCCATGCTCTGATGATGTTTTGGTGGTGTTACACGTGCTGCAAAAGCAGTGCAGGTTTCCCTGCTCAGGGACATCCTGTAGATGTGTCTCTGTGTTAACCTGGCAAAGGAATTTTTTAAATTTAAAGTTGGAGGATACTTCCTGTAGTCTTCAGTGATTTAAATAGTTTTTCCTTCTACTGTCTTCTCTTATTTTCTCTCTGCTCCAACCCTTTATTTCAGAAGGGCTTCCCTTTCCTCAGGCAGTAGTCTAGTGAGTAACCTCATTTGTGTGTTGCGTTTGGACATGTAGGGGCTGGATTGTATTATCATAGTTTATTTTGGGGCTGTAAAACCTTGTGATATTTGCAGATGGGTGGGGTGGGCAGAATGCCTGCCATCATCCCTGAGCATTGTTTGGGAGCAGTAGGTGAAGCATTTAGGAATTGCCTCTATTGGCAGAAGATTTAATCAGATACCATGGGAATTAGTTCCCTTTGAAGTGGGGACAGGTTCTTACTTTGGGGTGCCAGCACTCGTGTCTCTAATGAAAGCTACTTTTAATGACCAAGAATTAAATATGCCCTTTCCCAATGGGATGGGAATGTCACCTCCCTTTGATGTAGCTGTGCTGACACAATGTCACCTTTTTTCCCAATTTCTTGCTCATTCATGCCAGGATTCATTGCCATTGCCAGTCCACAGCATGGTACAAGGGCCATTTTGCACAAGAATGTCAGCATTAAGGAGTCGTTAATGTCTTTCAGATTTTCATTTCTGTGTTGACAGGGTACCTAGAGGACACAGCTTTTTGTGGGCAGTGATGTAGTGCACAGTACATTAAAAAGGCTCATCTCTGTGTGATGCAGATATTAAGAAGGGGAAGAAAATAATATATCTATGCAGAGGTAAAAATAATTTAAGGTCAGCTAGCATTGGTTCTGAAGTCATTTTTTCAGCAGGAATGAAAATTAAATTTGGCACTTGAGTAAGTGTTTTGGGTTTGGTGGAGGACAGAGAAGAAGAGAAAATAGTACGGTTGCATCTAGTTCGAGTTGAAAAATTGGAAGGCCATTAAGTTTTCTTAAATAATCACAGCTGAGAGGTGGATAATTGGGTATGTGTTGAGGCATTCCAATAGGAGAGTGGATTAGTGTGAGGATGTAGGATTCTCCTGTGCTGTGGAGAATTTGAATGAGGTCTGTGGTGTGATGTGGGGAGAAGGAAGGGACAGCTTCCCTACCTGTGCTCTCCTGGGTAACCTCTGCCTCTCTCCCCAGCCCTCATTCTTCGTTGTATACAACATGGTGACCACGGAGGTCATTGCTGTGTTTGAGAACACATCTGATGAGCTGCTGGAGCTGTTTGAGAACTTCTGTGACCTCTTCAGGAATGCCACCCTGCACAGTGAGGCTGTCCAGTTCCCCTGCTCAGCTTCCAGCAACAACTTTGCGAGGCAGATCCAGCGCCGGTGAGCCATTCGGAGCATGCTTTATTCCGTATAGACACACGCTCACCCCCGTCTGCTGAAGGCCAGTATCAAATACCAACCCTGAGAAAACCAGCTCCTTTGGTCCCCTTTGCCAGGTGGTGCAAGGGTCAGGACTATACATGGTTCATCTTGCAGCCTGATGCATCTGATTTTATATTCTGCAGCATTTACCTTGTTAGAGGAAGGAACAAAGCAATTGCAAACTGCTGCTTAGAAGAAAGGAAAGGAATTTTGAGGGAGAGATGTTTCTGTCTCTCCTTGAGCAGTAACTCTTTTGGAGGTTATTAAAGTATTACTGCCCAGTAACTTTGGTCCCTGAAGATAGGATTTGTCAAGATGCTGGCATGATCCAGTTGAGTGTATTTTGCCAAGTGACATTCTCTGAATTTAATGTGTACCACACTGTGTTCTGTAGCATTTCCTCAACATCAGTCACCAGCTCGTGGTTCTCATCACTGTACTAGGAGAAGGGAAACTCTTCTGCTTAGATCTATTGTGAAAGCTGAACAAAATACCAAAATAACCTGGGTTTCTAGAATATGCTTTAACAGTCAGATGTGGTTTTAATGAGGCAGAGTGTGTTATTTCTCTAGGAAAATTTTGTTGTGACTCAGGATGTTTTGTTCTTCCAGTGACTTGTTTCTCATCATCCAAAGTACTTGCCATCCACTTACGGGCATCAAGCTTCTGTTGACTTTAAGCTGATGTCACATAAGTCTGACGAAATTGACTATGTCTGTAACTTTCTAGAGCAACCTGTCAGGAAATCCATAATGCTTAATGGGAGAGAGAATGAGGGAACTCACTGAAGACTCATGAAGAACAACTTCTGCCTTTTGTTAAAGTAGAAAGGAGAGTCTTTTCCTCCCCTTGCTACAAGGACCTGTAACAGGAGTGTTGTAACTTTCACAGCAAAGTCATAGTCCACAGTGAGCTGGCTTCTGGCTGAGTGTTTACCCTCATAATTGTCCCTGCAGCTGATCTGACTGTTCTTGCACAGTCAGTCTTGCACATGTAAAGTTTCAAATGTTACTTGGAAAGAGAAATCCAGCCTATGTTAATCTCTCCACCAGGAAGAACTTTCAGCTCACTGTAGTTTCTGGAGAGTTTCATGCTTCTCATCAAGGTTCTTCATCATCTAAGGTTTCTCCCTTTATGCATTTAAAACAATGGGTGGAGAGAGGAGGATTGTCAAGTCAATGTTAAGGGCTCAGCTGTTACTGTGAAAGCCCCCTGGCTTTTGCTCATGCTGTTTCCAGGCTTCATGGTAGAACTTAGATTGACTGATAAGCTGCTAATCCATCTCTCCCTGTTTCTGATCCTGTTCATTTCCTGTACTGCAGAGCAGCTGGGTCCAGATGTTGTGAGTAGGGACATTCTTCTCCTTCTGTCACTCTGGACATTCTGAGTGAGACAGCAATGATAAGGGAGGATGAAAAGGTTAGCAGAGCATGTTGATATTTGAATCACTGTGATACATCTTTGGAAATGAGCTGTTTTAGTTCTTACACTGCAGCTGTTTTCTTTCCCTGTCAGTTTTCCTGCTTAGTTTATTTAAGATGTGCTGTTCACCTGTGGCCTTTGTGAACAAAAGGTGTCTCTTGGTTTGCTGCAGGTTCAAAGACACGATTGTGAACGCCAAGTACGGAGGGCACACGGAGGCCGTGCGGCGGCTGCTGGGGCAGCTCCCCATCAGCGCCCAGTCCTACAGCGGCAGCCCCTACCTCGACCTGTCCCTTTTCAGCTACGATGACAAGTGGGTGTCAGTCATGGAGCGGCCCAAGACCTGTGGTGATCACCCCATAAGGTATGGGGAGCTGTATGTGAGGAGAGAGTGCAAGGAGTCACTATAAATCACCTCTGCCATGTGGCATCAAGTGTGCAGAATAGGGAGTAGAGGGAAGCCTTTCTCTTAGGAAATCCTTTCACCAGGGGATTTATTTCAGCAGTCCTACAAAACTTGGCCTCTCTCCTTTACAATAATGCGGATGTGTGGGAGGGTTCTTCATGTTTCCTTGCTGAGTTGCTGTGCTCTGGGGAAGGTTTGGGTGGTGAAGTCTCAGCCTTTTCCATATGAATGGTCTTGTTCCTCCTCCTCTTCTTGCAGTGCTGCCGTTGTGTTTGGGTTGCAGCGTGATACAGCTCTGATGTCTGCTTTCCTGTGCTGGAAGGATCCTCTGTGAGCATGTGGGTTTAGTTGGCAAGGATTGTCTGGTTTGTCCTGTGAATAAAATAGTATCTGGGCTAGGTGTTACTCAGAAAGCTTGTGGTATTGATTGAGCTGTTTTCAGACTTCCCTTGTTTACTGTTCTCACCCTGAGAGCTGTACTCCTTGTCATACTCCCCTCTCTCTGTGATCTGTAGGAAATTTCTGTCTGTAGTAGGAATTTTAGCCAAGTGTCTGGGCCATTCTGTGCCTCTTCTGTCTGAGCCTCCAATGCTGGCAGAGGGAGTAAGTCTGAGCTTGAGAATAAGGAGGTTTGCAAAGCTTCTTAAAGAAACATCAGGACTTTTTATTTCTTTTTGTTGGCTGCAGCCATGGCTGCAAGAGGTAGTGGTTAAAAATCCAACATCTCCAGCTTGACAGGCTCAAAGGGCCTGAGTTATCAAGGCAGAATAGTCTTTCTGCTCCTAGTACTGCAGAAGCAAACCTATGCTCTGAAAACAAAGAGAGCCTTCAGTGCCTGAGTGCTTTGTTTAGTGACAACACACGTGTTGGGGGCTCAGGCAGCCTAGGGAGATCATTCTGGACCGCTTCCCAACTTTATTTTCATTAATGCATTTTCAAAAAGTGGTTTCATATCTCCCCTGGCTCTGACTCAGGTGGCGGGGAACTTCTGATTATTCCTGCGCTCTCAATTCCCAAATTATGTATATTTAATTGATTCTTCTGCCTGTATGATTTGGTTTGATCTCCAGCTTCCATGTTATCTGCAAAGAAAGCCTGCCCTTTTCCCCCTTGTCATGCTTGACGTTGGGAAAACTTGCAGGGTGGCAGTTGTCTGCCAGCGCCAACCTGCGCCCGGCTCCCGCGGACAAAAGGCAGCAGAACCGCAGTCATGTGCTGCGGTGGAGTCTTTGTAGTAAACAAAGCCAAGTGCCACCTTCCCTCCCTCCCCTGAGCAAACCAGCGTTTCAGAGCCAGAGCTTTTAAAGCTCAAAGCTGTGCAGAGTCAATTAGGACTTGAATAGAGCTTCGGAGCAGTGGGGCTCCTGGTTTTTGGAAAGTAAGCAGAAGATGAGGCGCTAACCTTAACCATTCAGTAGCTGAAATAGTGCTGCTGTGGTTCTCACATGCAAAACAAAGGGATTAATAAAATAATGCCAGCTGTCTGTTGGGGTTAGAGGGCTTGGAAATGAGGGACCACAGGATTTGTAATGTAAGTCCTGTAATTGTCTGGAATGGAAAACCCTTCAGTAGCTAAGGTTGTTATAATCTGTGTGCAGTTTCCTGGCACGATGTGAGAACTAGGAAGGCTTCCAGACCTTTTCGACATCAATTCAATATTTCTGTGCACTGTGTTCTTTTAACCCTTAGGGCTTTTCTGCATCCCAGAAGGTTCAATTCTGCCTACTTAAGAGACCAGTGGTTGCTTGCTGTCAGACGGGAAGGACTTTAGGTTCCCCATCACCACCGCCTTCCAGTCTCTTTTCAGGAGGCTTGAAGAGATATTCAATGAGTGAAATGATGGCACTTGAGGGAAGAGACTCTAACACAGCTCTACCTATAGCAGGGGGTCTCTAAAATCCATCTAGATTGCTAATAAGGAGCCATTTAACCAAAGAATTGGTCTGCAGATAAATCTTCCATTTTCCTACAGTTTGAAAAGGCTGGTCTTGCTGTTTCTGTTGACATACAATTTTATATTGCAGTGCCTAATTTATCCCCAGAATGAGAGCCCATGGAAATGGCCTCTGATTGCAGAGCACTTTTAAAAATACATTTAAAAATACCAAACTGAGCACATCTTTAAGATTACAGGGAGCTTCATCTTGAGTAGTAAATTGTTGTGGATTGGGGGAGAGCGGAACAGATGGAGGACTGTGCTTTATTTAAAGAATGACCCTCTGCATACCCAGCCTTGTGTAGGAGGGAAAGGGCTTTTTGAAAAGCCAAATACCAAGATTGTGACTCTCTTGCTGGGTTCTTGTGTGCAATTTTCAGGCAGGGCTGGCTGGCGCTTTGATTCAGAGGAAGGGAGAGGAGAGTGGCCCTCCAGGAAGAACATGAGGTTCTCAATAGGCTATGTTGTTAAAATGTGGAGTATGTCTGCTTCTGAAACAGCATCGCTGGTATCTGTCATCATCTGTTCTTCCAGGCTGAGAGCTGAGTGCATCGTATTGCTGGCAGGGGGGAGATGTGCTCCGACATTAAAAGCGTTCTTGGAGTTAAAATCCGAGGAAAATGCAAAATACCCGCATGCACTAAGTGTTGGTGGAAAAGAAAACAGCTGGGAGGCATAATGGCAATTCTGTGCCTGAAGTTGGAAGAGGTCTAATGAAAATGGTCTAACAAACAGAGACAGCTTCAGGGGGAGGACTTGAGTTAGAGCCCAGCTACTTGGTGAGGGTATCACATCCAGAAACCTCCACCACTACATCCCAGAAACCTTCTCCAAAGTCTTGGGGAGGGTGGGATCCTCACAGAGAGTCCTGTGTTCTGACAGCAGCACAGGACAGTGGTGTTACCTGGGCTTATGTCAGTTACACAGAGTGTGCAGGGGGGGTTCAGGAAGCAGAGAGCTTCCCTGGACTCACCTGTCTCTTCAGCGCTGTTTGTCTCATCCCCCTGGAAGTGTTCCCTCTGCGATGGAGCTGTGTTCCAGAGCTCACCTGATGCATATGAGCTTGACCCACAGGCAGGTGTGTGGGTGACAGCAGAAGGTCATAAGGTTTTCCTTGACCTTTGTCCTTGCTGTGGTTATTGAATCCAATTCATCAGGTACCTCCTGCACAGCCTATCTCATTAATGCTTTTTGGTGGCAATCTAAAAGGAATTGCAAAGCCTTACTTGAGCTGTACACTACAACATGGCACCGTTGAGCAGGATTGGATCGACTTCCTTGATGGATCCCTTCCTTGACGGAACAGGGAGGTAGCAGGCACAAGGACAGCAGTGTAAAGCCTTCCCTGGCAGTACCACGAGGAGAAAAGGGTGGCCTGACGCTCTCAGTGAAGGCCATTGCTAAAGGAAGGGAGCTCAGTTCTGTACAGTTTATCTGCCTTAGGGATCAAGGGGAGCAGCTTGCATTAAGAGAGGATGGAGAGCCAGCACAGGTGGGGTGTGAACCAAACTGACTCCCTCTTGTGAAGTCAGCTTTGTCCATCAAAGTGACAGGCAGAGTTCTCTCATTGCTAATAATAAAATAAAAGTGATGTTTTTCTAGACAGTGGAAAACAACTGCCCTGAGAGGGACTTTCCTGTGAAGCCAAGAGCCAGACACCCAGCTAAGCACCTTCTGCTCCTCAGGGAGCACCAGAGCTTGAACAAGGCACTTGTCTCTGTGTGCGGAGAGCCCAGATGGCAAAGTCAATAGTCGGGAACAGCCGTAATTGACTCTCTTTTCCTTTCAGATTTTATGCTCGTGATTCTGGCCTGCTGAAGTTTGAGATCCAGGCAGGCCTCCTGGGGCGCCCCATCAATCACACAGTGCGGCGCCTGGTGGCCTTCACCTTCCACCCCTTCGAGCCCTTCGCCATCTCGGTGCAGCGCACCAACGCTGAGTACGTGGTGAACTTCCACATGAGGCACAGCTGCACCTAGAGGGGCTCGGGGCTGCTCTCCTTGGCTCTGGGCCTCTGCCACACGTGCACCAAAGCCAGACACTCAAACCTTCTGGGAAACCAAACCATCGCTCGTGGAAAGAAGCCTCACCTGGGAGCTCCTGCCAGTGGCATCTCGCAGGGCCCTCAGCCTCAGCTGTGGAAAGCTGATCCACCCCAGTTATGGGGGTGGATACTTCTTACACTGTTTGTACTGCAGAGATCCCCCTGCTGTCCTTCCCTGCTCCTGTTGGTGAACAAAGTGTAGCTGAGGTTCCTTTCCTGGTTTCCCAGAGGCATGGCTGTTTTCTGTCCTGCTGTGGGTCTTAGGATGGCAGAGATGGAGCTTTGCATCACACTTGTGGAGCACTCCCTTCTGCACTGGTGCTCTCCTACTGTGTTGGACAAATGACCTGTCACAGAAGGAAGGCATGGGAGCCATGGGGAGGGCTTGGGTATAGCTCCCCCTGTTTGTGTCTTCAGAATTGCTAGGGAAATGAGATCCTTCTCTCATCCACACAATCTACTCATATCATTTTAATATGCAAGAGGTCAGGAAAAGAAAGGTGTGAGAAATCACTACAGTTAAGATACATGAGGTGTGTTCCTGACCCTTATGCAAGTCATTTAATCTATGTGCCTTAGTAAAAGCTCCTAAGTGAGAGGTGGTGTTACACCAGCAGGCCAGGGTAGCTGGTTGTGTCTGTAATGCACGAGGAGGTGTGTGCAGGAGGAAGATGGGTGTTTGGGAAGGGTGTGGGGAGCAACAGCAGCTCCTTTGTCACGTCAGAAGGACTTTTCTACAGCATGGGGGTTAATCCTCACAGCCATCTGCAGTTCTGCTGCTGAGAAGAGGGAGACCCAGCTGCTGGCATCCTCCTGTGTGTTGGAGTACCAGCATAGAAAATGAGTAGGATTTGCCCAGGAGGAAGGGTGGAGACCTGAATTCATGTTCACTGCTGTGGGTGGGCAATCTGGAGATGAACTTGTTGACTTAGGTTGCTTACCTCTGTCTGTTTGATCCACTGTTCTCTGTGAGAACCCAGATGCTGTTTCCAGGCTTCAGAGCACAGCTGGCCAGTGTGGCAGTGTTGGCTGGACCATGGCAGTGTTTGTGCTTCTGATAAATTAAGCTCCTGGGTGTAATTACCTGCCACTGTGGGCTGGTGAGGATGCTGGCCTGCCCTTCTTGCTTAAAAATGGAGGTTTTGGTTGTGAGCCAGCATCTGGGGGTTTTTACAGGAGGGCTGGTTTATGACTGCTGCCAGGCAGCACAACCATCCCAGCATCCCTATGTGCTCCTTCAGAAGCTGGAGCCTGTTCTTGTCCCATTCCTTTAGGAGGTACAGTGGGGGCAATAGAAAAATGGTGCTAATACACAGGAGACCCTCTCCGTTAAAGGACCTCGTGGGTGTCTTAATTGGACCAAAATGAGCTGTGGATGATGTGTTGTGGCCACATGCCTGTGAAGAGGAGTGTTGGAGTCATGCATTCATTTTGCTGGTGATGCACGGGAGAAGAGCTGAGTGGGTGGAGGATGCCTGCTCATGGTATGAGTGGTGGACCTCAGAATTAAGGGTGTCCTGGGGTCCTTGAATCAGCCTTCACTCTCTGCCTCACTGTACTTCTCTCCTGGCCTTGCTAAACATTATTTCTAGGGAAGACAATGCATTTCGCTGCTCTTTTCCTGGTGTTTGCACTGTTGGTGTCTCAGGTCTGTCAGGAGTGCCGGTGGGTCAGGAGACAACTAACAGAGGAGGTGTCAGTGCTTTAGCTGCAGGTTCCTCTCATCTAATAACACTATTTATCATGGTTTTAGGGTTTTATCCTGTGATCTGTTCCTCAAACATTCAATTAAAGCTCCAAGTGGAGAATCGTTTGCACACTGTAGATCATGGATTTACCTCCCTCTGCACCACTCTCACAGCTGTTCGCACTTCAGTATGAGACTTTTTTTTCCTCCCCAAGCTTCCAGCTGCTCCATCTGAGACTTTGTTTACTCCTTGGTGTCACAGCCTTAGGAAGTCAGTGCTTACTAAATTAGCTGTCAGATTTCCATTGAGACTCTTTTTTCAGTGGCAAAAATATAAACTTCAGCATTCCTGTAATAGGGGCTTTTGCCACATTCAGGCTTCCCTGTGTGAAGCAGAGTGTGTGGCATGGATTGTTGGACGTGGGGCTGAGAGAGATCTGTTCTTAGCTCTGCGATTAAATTCTGAGGCTGGGGGCAAATCTCTTCCTACTCCAGCTGGTGTTTTCTTCTCCATAAATGAGGCCAAAAACATATTTTCAGCTTTTGTAAAACACTTTGAGATTCATGGATAAAAAGTGCTGGATAAGTGCTAAGTATTTTCATATTATGTTTGCAGACAAACTGATCATACTGGGTACTAATTGCCTTGGAGTAGCATAGCAAATCCTCTGGTCTTGGCTGCTGCATTTTATATCAACAACAGAGTTAATTTTGTTACAGAAGTGTTTGGAAAGAAAAGTCTCTCATGCTTGAAATTTTGATGCTTTTATTTAAGAAACGAAAAGTGTGTGTGGTGGGGAGGGTAGGAGAAAAGGGGGAGATATTTTCTACCTGATATTTTTCCTAGGTTAGGGTAAAGATTTGTTAGCAACACAAGACAAAAACAGAATAAACAGAATTTGCTTTAAAAGTCTGATTTATTGTCTTTGTCTTCCAAAAATCTGAATGGTATAGATGGGAATTCCTTTACTAAGAAGAGATGGCAGGGCTGTGCAGACATATCCCATGGGAGCTTGCTGCCTCTTCCTGGCACTTGGAGTACAAGTGTCCATAAGAATGTTCCCACCTGAGGCATTTCTGTGGTTCCTGCAGATTTCTCAAATTCTTGTCAAAATGAACTAATGCCGGGAGAAGATTTCTTTGTTACATTTTTCCCTTTGTATATTATTACTAGCCCAGCTTGTACTCTTCCTTTATTCCATTTACAGCATTTATCTAACCTTTTGGTCACTTTCTGCATGATCAAGGGATGAAAGCTTGTTGTGGTTTAACCCCAGCTGGCAGCTCAGCCCCACAGAGCCACTTGCTCAGTCCCTCACCAGTGGGATTGGGGAGGGAATTGGGAGAGTAAAAGTGAGAAGACTTGTGGGTTCAGATAAACACTGATTAATGGGTAAAGCAAAAGCCACATGCAAGCAAAGCAAACCAAGGAATTAATTCCCACTTCACATGGTCTGGCAGGTGTTTAGCCATCTCCAGGAAAGCAGGGCTCCATCCCCTTTTGCCCCAGCCAAAGCCAGCACAAAGCTGAACACACCTTGCTTGGCAGAGCAGCCTGTCCACTGCTTTTAGGTTGGGCTGAGGCACTGGGGTTTTCCATGTGCTGCTCCCTGCCTCTTGCAGAACAGTCTGGCTGAGAACTCTGCAGCATCCCTGTTTGTGTTAGTTCCTCTAACCATCTGCATCATGAGCATGAAAGTGATTTTCCTTTGAATCTTTCCTCCATTTCTCAGATGCTTTCCTGTGCAGACCTTGAGCACACCAGAAAGCTCTCGAGCCTGTGGCTTTTCAGATAGGCGCTAAGCGAGGAGGAGATGCTTGAGCTGGAAACTGTGTTTGACTGGCAGCAAAATCCCGTCTTTTGTTACTTCTTGTGCTGCCTTTGCTTTAAGAAAATAAAAGTAGTGAGAGCAGGACAGCTGCATTATTTCTTATATAAAAGGCATTAGACAGAAAGGCACAGAAATCCCATTAGAGTCAAACATATGGATACGTTTAGGATGTGTCCCTACTAAAGACTCCTATCAATTAACCTTCCAGTGCTCATGGCTGGCCCTGATTTAGCTGCCTGTGTGTACTGACAGGACCTTCTTTTTGCCCAGGTGCTGCATCTGTTAAGCTCTTCCCTTGGTCATTTTGACCCAGGTAGAAGAATCAGATTTCTGATGCTTTAAGAAATCTCTTTGTTTTTCTTCTTTAGGATCTGTGTTGCTGCTTTTCTGCCAGCTTTTCCTGCAAGGATCTCTCAGGGCTGTGGGCAGAGAGATGGTAAAGGGATAGCAGTGAGACATGTGGCCCTCTCACAGCTGTTGTCCTTCAGATAGGTGCATGATGCAGAGCAAATGGATGTCCTGTGGACAATAGGACAGGATTTTGTGGGTTTACTTTGTCCTTGCTATGCAAGTTTCGGAGTCTGTGTCTTTGATGTGCCTGAATCTTGTGTTTCCTTGTCTTGTTACGGTAGTAAAAGCTTTTCTGGTTAAATACTCCTGAGGAGGAGGGAATGGTGAAATGGCTTTTTATTTTTTATTGTTTCCCTTGCTCCAGGGCTGTGGGGGCTGTGGGCTGAGCTGTGCAGTGCAGTTCCAGCCTGGTGCTGGCTCAGGCAGCCCTAGTCCCTGCTAGAGTTGTTTGCTGACCATGGTCTGATTTGACTTTGTTTCTCTTGGGGAAGAGCTGTACTTACTCTGTAAGGAAATAAATTATCAGAAAAATACTGATGTGGGAAAAACACTGAATGACACCTTTTTTTTTTTAATGATGTTTTGACATAAAAATGCTATAGTTTTAAACTGGCAATGTGGAAACTGGTAATTTATGGCCAACTGCTGTGACCTTGCATGTGAGGAGAACTGGAAAGAGACATTGCCCTTGGTTCTGGCTACTCTGGGCTGTGCTGCAGCATCTGGGTAACATGTGGGCCCCCACTTGATTAATGAGTTGAGGACAGTTGTAGAGGAATGTCATGAGATGGCTCATGGATGCCCAGGGCCCTTGGATAACACTACCAAGTCCCCAGCATTTGCTGCATTCTGCTTTGGCCAGGAATGAACTGGAACCTTTGGATGAGTTTACTTTCTGTGGATGACAAAACTAGTTTGAGTTCAGTCTTTTTAAAGCCAGGCACATGTTATTCCTACTTTCCATGGCTGTCTTCTTCCCTTCTACCCAGCAGCTTTGCAAAATGCCAAACACAGTCCAGAGCAGCCCTGGCTTTGCCCAGAGGGCTCCAGCCTCCCCAAGCCCCTGGTTTTGGCAGTGAATTGTTCCCTCTGAAAGCTACTCTTGCACAAGTTCATCCTTCCATCTGCCAGTGTCCTTCCTCTATCCAGGTGTGTTGTAACAGCACCAGGTATGGAGGCAGAAGGGCATGAGGGAGAGTTGGGTGGCTGAGCACACTGTCACTCTCCCAGTGCCTGACTGGGCAGCAGCTTCTGGTCACCTTGGATGGGGCAGGTGAGGGTGCACTGGCAGTGCTGACATCAGCCCTGGGCTGGAGCCCTGGGGCAGCTGGAGCTGGGATGTGTGAGACCAGTTGCTTAAGGGGCTTGGAGGGGTGAGAACCAGGCAGGTGGCAGGGAAGCCCTGCCAGGGCCATCTGGCTGCTGTTGGATGTGATTTTAGGGTGGTGTTAAGAGCGGTGGGCAGCGCTGCGTCCCTGTGAGTGCCTGCTCGCTGCCACTGAGCTGGTCATTTGATAGCTCCTTGGTGCTTCTCGGAGGCCTAAAATGGAGCAGTGCTGGATTAGATGTACCCAGTGCCCTTGGTGAGCTCCGCGGAGATATGATCCTCGCCCTCCCGCCTCCGACCTGCTGGCGCCCAGTGCCGTCGCCACAGCAACGGGGAGAAGCAGCCCATCCGCATGGAAACGGCCTTGCTGTGCCCGCCAGCCGCCTGGGGACAGCGGTTCAAATGGCGAGCTCGGAAAGTGAGGGGCAGCAGCGCCTCTGTGGCCCGAGCTGCGGGGCTGAACACACATCCCGTGGGTTACTGCAGTGCTGGCACTGTCCCTGTATGGGGGACTCCCATCCCAAAACACTGGCACTGCCCGCAGCGCAGAGCCGGCACGTGCTCCGTTGTCTCTGACCGTGATGGATAATTTTCATTGCTGCTGCCCTATTTTTTTGGGGGCTGGTACTTAAGTCAGGGTAAGTTAGATTATCTGTGCTGATACCTGCAGCAGTGTAGGTAGGTCACTGGTTCACCTCTGACTGGTTAGTACTTAATGCTTGTAAAATCCCTCTTTGTAAGGAAAAAGGAGCAACGGGCAGCTAAACAGGGTCTCCTATAACATAGGACAGACAAATGTCATCTCAACAGCATGATTGTGCAGTGCAGCCTGTCTGGCTTTGGGCAGCAAAGTCTGAGTTAATCTCTCCTCATCCTGCCTCCTACCCCTTAAATCCCCCATGGCTGCTTCCCCAGAGAGGGCTCAGGTTTGAAGGTGATGTTGGTGCTGATCTGCTGGCTCTGATAAGGGCTGGGGAGAGCAGCTCTGCTGTGCAGCTGCTTGTGGCCAAGCAGGGCTTGTTCCAGTTTTACACTGGTCCTTTGGTGACTGTGTCTCTTGGCTGCAGGATCACTTGGAAGGGGATCTCCCCAGCCAGCATCACTTCTTTGGATGGATTTTGGTAAACAGGGCTGGTTTTACAACCATGTCCAGGGACAGATTGTCCCAGAGCATCTCCCAGTGCTGGAGAAAGCTGCTTTCTAGCCATCAGCCTTACTAAGAAGTCCCCAGGGCTGGCCAGTCTACAGTAATTTGCTTTTCTTGGTCAGTTTGACCCTGGCAGGTCAGGAAAATGCTGTTTCTGTGGATTTGGCAGGAGCAAAATGAAAGGCAGCACCCAGATCTTGCCAAGGGGCTGTGTGAGAGCCTGGCTGGCAATTAGGAGAGCAAGGTCTGTGCCTGCAGGCTGGGGCATGCAGACATGAGTCCTATTTCACTTCACCTTGGGACCTGCAGAAGGGGCAGAGGATGGAAGACTGGTGGGTGAAATATGTAATTCTCCTGCCTGTGGCCCCAAGTTTTATTACCTGGAGACCTGTGTGGGTGGGAAGCCTGGCCTGCTGCTGTGCAGAGGAGCCCCTTGTGCCCAATCCTTTCTCCCTTCTGCTTACTTTTTTTTTAGAAAAGCAAGCAGTGAGGTTGCTTCTGGAAGCAGCTTTCCCAAGCAATGGCTGTTAGGGCTCCAGAGCTGCTGAGATGTTTGGTCCAGGTGCACAGCCTCCACTGTCTGAATCAGTAGATGTGGGCATAGCAGGAGGGTTATGGACTCTGGAGAAATTAGAGGACCCTGCCAAGTGGCACTAGTACAGGGGAAGCTTGGAGAACTCAGCAGAGGAGGTGTGAGTGGTTTCAAAAAAAACAAATAACATCGAGGCTTGGCTCCCCTCTACAACTCCGCAGGAGGACCCTGCAGCCCTGCCTCACCATCAGTGTGGGGACTTGGATGCTCTTAGGCTGTTCATTAGTAAAACCTCTGAGCAGTTCCTACTGCCATTGAGTACCCATTAATGCCTCTTCAGGGAGAGGAGAATATTGGGAAAGCAGAAAACCAATCTGAGGGCCCTTTATCTCTTTTTGGTCTGAGAGGTCTGAGGTTGGAGGGGAAGAGGGGCCAGGTGCAGATGCTAGGCATGAAAGCAGCACTGTGATTATCTTCCGAAGTCTGAGTGCAAAAACATAACCTGATTTGAACTGTTACTTCTTCAAGACTCCTGGGGGTGCTTTAGGGTTATAAACACCTACTCAGTGACCTTCCTTGTGCACATCTCGAGCCAGGTATTCCCACAGCAGAGGGAAAGCCAGCAAAACCTGCACAGATGTCTTTAGCAGCTGCAGCCAGGCTGCTGTAAGCCACCCCTGCTGCTACAGTTTATTAGCACTGCAGGGTCTGTCCCCTTCTCCCCCTTCTCCTTGACTGCTTGTGTATAGTCAGCTGTTAAAGGACACTGACATCACTTTATGGTTTAATTGAATCTCACAAAGGGATCCAAATTGGCTGCCTGACTCTTGTCACTGAGATGCTCGTGGAAGACATAGTAAATCACCAATTCAGCAGATAAAGCTGCAGCTCTGGGCAGAAGGGCCTTGTTGCTGGGGATAAAGAAGAAATTCCTCTTTGCAGAATAATACACGATTAGGGAGATGGCTGAGGGCTATTTTTCCAGGCCACCAGGTGCCATCCCAGGTCTAAAGGAAGGGTAACTGAGTTAGATTAACTCCCCAAGGTAGTGTGGCACTCAGTAAGGGGTAAACAAACCTGAGGCAGCATCTTATCTGTAAGTCAGGAGACTGTTCTGTTTTACACAGGGATTTACTGGGATACAATGGAGAGAGGTCTACGTGACTGTTTATTTAGAACGGAAGGCAAAATCCCAGGAAAGGCCAGTGTTGAACCAGGATGAAGCTTTGCAACCAGCAGCATTTTCTGAGATTGTTTCTCAGAAAAAGTAATCTTTGAGTGTAGGGAATCAAAACTTAGGAGGGAATGGAGAGCAAAATGTCCAAAAGCAACAGGGAAGCCCAGAGGGAGAGGATATGACCCTAATGAGAGTGCTAATGCTGTGGCCATGCTACTGACAAATAAAGTAATTGCTGCTCAGGAGGAATGTGAGCCAGTAGAAAACAGCTTTCTACCCAGATGCCAAGAAAAGCAATTAGAACTCGTAAACACCAGTGGCTGACTAAAACCAGGCTCTTAATTAATAGTTTCATTTGAAGGGTAAGGAAATCGTTAAGCACTATTGGCGTCTGTTAATTCCCTGCAACACAAACCACAATAGAGTTTTAAGCCTTCTTCCACTGTACAGTGTGTGCAAGAAGGAGCACCCCAGCCCTTGCTTTGTGCAGCTGTGCTCCCTCGCCTCGCTGACTGCCCCAGAGCCCTGGGATGTGTTGCAGGATAAACAGCTCAGACTGTGCACTAAGTTAGGACATGGTTTTGGGAGTGCTTCATCAGGGCAGGAGAGAATGTGGATGGAAAATGTGATTTCAGTAAAAAGCTGTACAGCTGAAGTATCATGCTGGGGAGTTCAGAGTACAGGGAGCTGGGGGTCTGGAAGATTTGCATCATGCTGTACAGATCCCAGCCACTGAGCCATGGAGAACAGCCTCAGCCTCTTCTGTCCAGCACAGAGGGTGTTACAGGACTGTCAGTCAAAGCAAGAAGTGGGGGTAGCTACCAGAAATAGGCAGGGCAGGGAGGGACGTAAAGCTTCCCACTTGTATAATCAGTGGTGATGCACTGGCAGACCTCCTAAAACCCTCACAAACACCCAGAAACAAAGAGTGTTAAGGAGTGGCCTTTACAGAGAACACAGTCTTGATTTTAAGTGTGGGCAAGATGAAGATTTATTCTTGTTGTTTTCTGACTCTTGATTCACACACATACTCTTTTCGGAATTCCAGGAGGACTACAGATCTCTCCACAATTTTACTTTTCAATTTGTTCATCTTCAAGTGACTTGGGCACCTCTTGCATCGATGCAGTGAACAGGCTGTAGCAGGGAACAGCAGTGTCTGGTTTTCTGTGTGTTAGACAAACCTGCCAGCACAGCCTGGTGCCCCTCCTTTGTCAGGCTGGTTGCTGTGCTGGGCACAGAAACCAGTCCAGCCTTGCTGTAAGCACATCACACACCCCTTTCCCAGCCAGCTGACTGCATACTCAGAGAATTCATCTTGGCAGTTTATGGCTGACCTGCTATCTTCTTAAAAAGCAGAATATTAAGTCCCTAGTGCAGCCGTATTTCTGGAGTGAGGGAAAAACTCTTCTAGTGTGGCAAACATCTATGGAAGTGCCTCTCTTCCTCACTGTCAAATCTGTGACAGCTCAAGGAACTTCCCTTTAAGATCACCCACCCTCCCTTCACATTCAGAGTTGGACTAAAGTAGATTTGTCTGAATCTTGTTTTCTCCTGTCAAATGCAACTCAACAGGCTTTTCTAAGCACAGTGATTTCTTTCAAAACCTGCTGTATGCCATTCAGCCCCATGAAGGAGGTTCACTGCCTGGTTGCTATGGTACCCTTTCTCTGAAGAGGAAGAAAATAGTTAACTATACAATTTAAGGAACTACAGAGGAATGACAGAATGAGAAATAATAGAAAGGAAGATTCTGCATTTGCAATAGAACTGCTGGTTGCTCTAAAATACACCATGTTTACAGGTGAAATACTTGCCCAGAACACATTGTATAGTGCCAGGGCTTCTCTGGCAGCAGGGATTTCAGTGAGATGCCCTTTGCTAGGCACTGTGACTCTGCCATCCAGCAAATCAATCCTGTAATCAGTTACTGCTTTTACCTTCCCTGCTTAATGCTCCTGACATATTTCCTTGGCAGAAATTCTGGACGGAGCTGGGACAGCAATAATACATCACAGACCCACAACAAGCTCCTGCTGCTTGTGGATACACAGAGGTACAGTTCAAGACTTGAGTGCTTTGTATCTCCTTGGCAGCATTTAATTATTCCTTGGGCCTACTAACCCCTGCTTGCTTTCCCCAGGACCCCAGAAAATCCAGTTTGTGGTACACAAGGCAGGGCCAGAGACTGCAAGAATCAAACCTGGCAAGATCCCAGCAGCCCCTTTAGAAAGTGATGTGCTTTCCTTTGCCAAGAGCAATGGCAGGTCAGTACAGCCTGGGTGAAACAAAGCACTGCAACAGATCTGAGGCAGGAATGGATCCAGGCTGGTGCTCTGTGAACAGGGAGAGCTGCCTCTCATAGGGCACACGTAGCTCTGTGAGCCAGGGGGAAGGAAAGAGTTACCCCATGCCTTGTTTCCCAATGTGAGCAGTGAGACAAAGAAGGAAGGAAGATGACCTGACTCCATGCAGTTGTTTACTACAAATGACTACAAGGAGATTGAGATCTCAGGCTCTCCTTCTGCCTGACAAGGGCACTAATGGCATGGAGGGCTAGACAAGAGCCACATATGGTGGTAAGAGGAAGAGAGCAGTTGAAAGGCAGTAATAAGCCAAAATACTTCTGGGAACACAGCAGGAACGGCTGTCAAAAGACCAACATTTTAATCAACAAACTCTGTAGACAAGAGGCTTCCCACTAAGGGAATACACAGATTCCTGCTTTTATCAGTAGCTTCTACCTCCTGCATTTTCAAGGCTCAGCATGGTCTATCCAAGCTTCCCTCAACAAATATTTCCAGGGAGGGTGGCCTTCCAGAATCAGTCACAGAAGCAACATTCGACTCAGTCTCTGATGAACTGATGTTGAAAGCTGTGTGTCCCTTGCACTGCCCCTCACATTCTCCTGGCTTTCCGTGGGCGGCAGCCGTTGTGGGGGACCGGGCTGTTGTCGGTGATGGAGATGATCTCCAAACCTCCCATTGTCAGCCCCTTGATGGCAGCCTGCAATGAGATAGCAGATGACACTTAAAAACACACAGAAAAAGCTCAGGGCAAAACAGTTTCGTCCCCTATCTGAAAATCAACTTGTTCCGATTCCTCTTACTTCTTAATTCTTAAAAATAAATAACTCATATCAGAAAACCCAGATTAAACTTATCTGCTCTAGTCCTTTCTTGAGCATTCCCATTGATTTTCCTACTTTAGCCATAAGAAACCCCAAATACAGCTTTTATTCTACCTCCAACATGGTATTACTCTAAAATTCTAACGACTCTAAAAATTCATTACTGGGTACTTGAATGAGGAATCCTTTTTATCAGGTTCAGAAAAACCAAGTTAATTGAAACCAGCCTGAGTTTAGAAAACGTCCATGATAGCTGAGAAAATAAAGTATGGAAAAGAAACTCCAACACCTACTTTGCGTCCTGGTCCCAGTCCTTTCACAATGACTCGCACGTGCAATACACCCTTCCCACGTGCTTTCTGTGAAAAGAACAACTGGTTAGTGTTCTCTCTGACATAAACTCTGACTCCCCTGGTGTCTTTCATTTTCATAATAGTATTTAAGTAAAAATAAAGATTAGGTAGTAATAGATACAGAAGACATATATGGGGATTACTGCAGAGACACTAGAAACAAATGGGATATGGGGTATGGCCGTGGCAGTTCAAGAGAACTTCTGTGCTAGACTGTGAGCTCTGCACACAGACAAAGCTCTGAAATCAAACTGTCTGTGACCTAAAGCCAGAGCAAAAAAGGACATATCCATGGATACGTGACTGAAGTGGCAAGGGACTAACAATGACTAACTCTAAGCTGTTTTCCCTTCTCTAATGTGGCGACTTCTCCCCTGTGAGCAGTGGATTCTTTCTGGAGGGTAAATGAGAGAGCAGGCAAGCTTTAGATTTGCTGTGCAGGAGTCTACACCTCCAGGGCAAAAATTCTAGGGGCTTTCAAACTGTAAATGAAGAACTGCTGTACAGCACAGCCCTGCTGCCACCACGTGGAGGGAGATCCTCTGGCTCTCTTTCTCATTGTGCTCTGGTGCAATTAACGTACTAACTACTTCAACAGTGACAGAATAAATCTGTCCAAGCACAGCCATGCAGCTATTAGGAGGCTCCAACGAGCACAGATTAATAGTGAAGATGTTCTTATATCCCTCAGAGTCAACCACAATAAGCTGCTGGCCAGCAGTGGCACCAAACTCCTGTGGCATGAAAGACTGAAGTGAGTTCCACCTAATTTAGGGTAAGGATTTTCAGTTTAACCTTGTCTCATTCTGCTGTAATGAGGACTGTGACACAGCCAGCCTCATCTCCTCCACCTGGACACCCACATGTTTTTTTTTAGAAAGAATGACAACAAACCATATGCACCTGGAAACTACAGGTGCAAGAACATCACTTTCTGTGACTGGAACTGCTGGCTGGAGCTCAGTTCTCTGGCAGAGAACAGATATAAAACATCCAGACAATAACTACAGCTACTTCTCAGTCCCCTACGGTGCAAAACTTGAACTGCAGCTGATTCAGGGTCTACAGTCCCCAAATGACTGAGAAATGTTCACTCAGGAAAACAGGCGGCTATGCAGACCGGCACTAGGAAAGGACAGGCTCCAAGTTACAATCACACACTTCCAATCACAACCCGCACAGCTCAGCTCCCACTTGGGGCATTTCTAACAGCTCTTTCAAACACACTTTGTCTGTGTGCAAACAAAACCTGGGACACTGCTCCAGCACCACAGGGCTGCCTGCAAGCCAGGGCTGTGCACAGGTACAGGGGCAGGCAGTCAGAGCTCCCTTCTGCAGGGGGGGATCACAGTGGGGACTCACCACTGCCGCTGCCATGGCCGCGGTCTGTGCTGCGATGGCAGTGCCCTTCTTGGCGTTCTGGAAGCCCTCTGTGCCGCAGGACGTGCGGGAGAACGGCTGGTTGTCAAAGCTCACCACCTGGATGTGCGTGCTGCGGAGGGACAGGGGCAAGGGGAAGAAGCAAGCTGGAACAAAGCTTTATTCTCCAGTTTCTCGCTCAGCTTACTGCATAGCTGACTGCAGGACTTCAGTCTCCCTTTCAAAGTATCCCACTTGAACCCACTGCAGAGACCACCCAGCAGTGACCTGGTCATCTTACAGACCCAGGCAGAACCTTTATGGAAAAGGTGTGCTTTATCTCAGCCCTTTCAGATCTGCATCTCACTGCATTTTATCTCTTCTATTAAAAAAAAAAAACAAAACCAAACAAAACCGCACAAAACACTTCTAGAACTTGAAAGAGCCTTAAGCAGTAACATATCACAGGAGCAATCACTGATGAAACACAACTGTCTCATGGAGAATATGATAATTTTTTTAACACCTGTGCAGAAATAGTGCTAAAACAGTGGGCTAGTGGGAAGTAACCTGCTGTTACAGCTATCAGCATCTGATTATTCATATCAGAATGTAATCAAAATGTACAAAAACAATCTCATTGATTTTTAAGACACTCCAAGAACAGTCAAGCTCCCTGAACAGCACTGAGGTTTAAATCAGTATCATATTGCCAGCCATGAACATCACTCCCTCGTCTGTTTTTCTTTGAATCTTTAGATCAAAATGATGACAGGCCAAACCCCGTGTTCTGGGCTTTTATTTCACACGAGAGCAGGAATGGAGCAGCTAATTTGCTTACTTGTTGTACGTTGCTTTGATGTGAGCTATCGGGACCTCTTCATAAACCTTGCCATCCCATCTCATGGAGTTCCTCTGCAGGATTAAAGAGCTGAGGAGCAAAGTAAGAATTATCAGGCCTCGCTCTTTAAATATTACAAAGTTTCATTTCATATCGGGAAATAAACGAAGAAGGGATCAAGCCTCCGAAAAACACAAGCTGCGTTTCTGATTGAGTCAAGCGGCTCCCTCCCCATCCTCGGCTGAAAACCCACCGAAGGCGATAAAACCTCGCAGCAAGCGGCAGATGGCAGAGCCCTCCCGGCGCGGCCTGGCCTCGGCTCTCACCTCTGATCGGCCTCGCTCTGCTTCTCCGTCTCCTTGGCAGCCGCCCCCGCCACGTCCTGCAGCCTCGGGGCGCCGGTGCGGAGCCCGCGGCACAGGGCGGCGGCGCGGCCCCTGAGGGAGACAACCGCCGGTGAGCGCCGGGGGAGATCGGCTCTAGCGACAGCGGGAAGCCCCCAGCGGCCAACCTCGCAGAGCGGGGGGCCCTCCCCGCTGTCCCCCCGCTGTGCCCCCGCTCCCCACCGCCCGTCCCGCCCTCTCCGCTCACCCCCAGCCCAGCAAGCGCAGCCCGGCGAGCGCCATGGCCGCGCTCATGGCGGCGGCTCCGGGCCGCGCCGGGGAGCGGCCGCCGCGGAGCACGCCGGGAGCGAGGAGGGGACATGGCGGGGCATTGTGGGGCGCGGATGGCGGCGCCCCTGGCGCAGCGGGCGGCGGGCAGCGCTCGGTGGGTTTGCAGCGCTGCCGCGCGGCGCCCGTGGAAGCTTTTTGGGGCGATGTGCTTGTTGAGGCTTCCCCGAATCACGCAGCCTCTGGAAAAGGAGGAGGAAGAGATGGCGGCGCTCATGGAGCAGGTAGAGGGGGATGTGTGTGCGTGTGTCTGCGTGGGGGTGTTGATGGGGAAATGGCGCCCTCAGGCATGAGGGGAGAGCAGCAGTAGGGCTGGTGGCCTTGCACACTCCGTCTGTGATGTTGCTCCCCGAGTGCTCTGCGTGCGATTTGCACCGCACGCCGTGGCTGTTGTGGTGTTCCCATGGTCCTCCTCCGAGGTGTTGGTGCCCCTGTCACGCGCTCCTGCTGCAAGCAGGGAAGCCCTGCTCAACCTCAGGAAATTCCTGTTGCCTTGCTTTTGCTGAGTTGGAAATAATGTTATTCTGCTTGCTAATGTAGTGCTTGTGGCTTAAGAAACACTTAAGGAGGCTTCTTTATGTTGCTCTTCTAGATAGAGCTGGAGAAGAGCCTCTATTCAGATCATGAAATGCGTAAACTGGAGGAGGAGGAGCAGCTCAAGAGGAAGATGGAAAGCTTGTATGATGAGGATGAAGCTCGTGGCAAGACGGTCGTCATGGCTCAAGACCTGGAGGAGAAGTGGGAGCAGAAGTTTCTGCAGTTCAAAGCTGCCCCAAGGATAACAGGTACAGCCTGGAGTTCGTGGTGGGTGAAAACACCCAGGTTGTTTGCCAGAGTGCAATTCAGTAGAAGGAAGGCATTTTTAGATCTCTTTCTTTTGTTTGTTTTAAAGAGAGTCTTGACTCTGTGGCAGCACATGTGCAATTAACAGTCTGACAGGAAAGTCAGTGTTCCCGTGCTGCAAAAAAGTGTATGTTCACCAGGGCAAAGCGATGAACATAGATGTGGTTTCCAGACAAGAGAAATGTTTGGTCATTTGGTTCCCAAGCTCTGCTTAGTGCTCTTGTTGATTTTTGTGAAGGTGGAGATCCAGGCTGCCTATTATAGAGTCCTTCTGGAAAGGACAACAGCAGCTCAATCCTGCAATGACTTCTAGAGGGACTGAGAGCATTCCTGACTAGATTTTTGTCTTATTCCATGTATCCACATTTGTGTATTGTTTCTTGGTGTGAGGTATAGAGGGTTGATAACCAAGGGGGTCAGAGCATGCTGCCAGGAGACTTTGTTGCCAGCATGTGTTGGTTTTTGGCAGATGCTGATAAAAGCAATGATCGAACATCGTTGAACAGGAAGCTGGACAGCAACCTGATGCTTCTGGTGAAACAGAAAATTGGTAACCAGGAGCTGTGGCTCCTGCCTCAAGTGGAGTGGCAGCCTGGAGAGACGCTACGGAGCACAGCTGAGCGAGCCATGGCTACGTTTTTGGGTGTGTAGCTTGACCCTCCCTCCTGTTTGTCCCAGTGGTTTTCTTCCAGTGCCCTGTGTGAGGGATATTTGCCATCTGCTGTAGTGAAATCTTCTCCCATCTGCTGGGAAAATGCATTTCATGGCAGAGGGCTGGCACGCTGGGAGTTGGGATCTCTGGCTTCCAGCAGCAGCAGTGCCATGTCTGGCCATCATGGGCCATTTTGGGGTATCACCAGACACCTCACCATCCCTGAATGTCTGGGATTGCTTTGGGCCTCTCTTTCCCTCCTGTTGCCCTGTAGTAGCTTTTGTGGCAGATGGGTGATGAAGGCAAACACGTGTCCTTACTTTTCAATCAAGATTGGCAAAGCTGGATACCCTCTCCTTCCCTTCCTCCCTCCTCTGCTCTGAGAGGACTCTCTGGTCTCCAAATGAGCTGTTTTTTCATGAGGAAAAAACATGTTTTTTTCACAGTTGTCAGTATTTCTGCCAAAGAGGGAATGGTCAGTCTGTACCACATACAGGGAATGGCTTATGCTGTGTTGTTGTTATACAGGGGAGCAGTTATTGTTGCTCTGTGTTCTTATGTCTTACTCTCTCTTGCATTGCTGGCTTCTTGCAGGAGATCACATTGAAGCCAAAGTCCTGGGGAATGCACCTTATGGGATTTACAAGTATAAATTCCCCAGGGCCATCAGAACTGAGAATAACGTGGGAGCCAAAGTCTTCTTCTTCAAAGCCTTCCTCCAAAGCAGGGATTTGTCCCAGGCAGAGCTGAAGGCAGATTACCTGTGGGTCACAAAGAAGGAGCTGGGAGATTACCTGAAGTCAGAATACCTGAAAAAAGTCAATAGATTCCTCCTGGACTTGTGAGCAATGGCCTGTGCTCCAGCAGATGGGGAGGATGTGGGACGTGGCTCCAGGGAGGAGCACAGCTGCTGCTTTGCATGGTCTGGCTGTATGAGATGTTCACTTGGGCTCTGGAGGATAATTTGCCTTTGCCTTATTTTCCAATTCTCTTCACTGGCCCTGTACTGAATAAATATTAAAATCGATACTCGGAAGTGAAGCTTTCCTGAGGGAGTTCTTTGCTCTTGTTGAAATTTCCTCCTCCACCTCTTCTGGAAATGTGTGTTGTGATCCTTTCCTCTCCCAAGAGTGTGGTTCCCTGGGGCTGTGGTACCCAGAAGGTTTGCTTTCCTCTCCAGACTCCTGTCACAGGCTCAACCTCAAAGGGTTTCTCCTTGCTATAGCTAATGCCTATCACTGGTACCTGCTTTCTGATAAGAGCAGCACTGGAGGCTTATCTGTGTCTCCAGGTGGGAACAGACTCTCCTGAACACCAGCCAGGACAAGAGGGGTTTCTGGGGAGATGTAAGCAGGGATATTCACAGCTTATTAACTTCTAGTGTTAGCTGCCTCTGGCCTGGAGTCTGTGATGCACAGTGGCCGTGGAGGATGTGGATCCGTGAGGAATGGGCAGCTGCCTTCCCACTCACACTGCCTCCCTGTGAGCCTCAGGTTACTGCAACAGACAGGGAGGATAACAGCAACAGCAGCTGCTCTCTGTCTGGGCTGGGAGGCTCTTTTTTCCTGGGAGGGGAAGGTGCTTTAGCATTGCATTAGCATTGCAGTCTCATGGGAGCAGCCTCAAAGGTGTCTCTAGGGAGTTCTTGGCTCCCATTCCCACTGCATCAGGCCAGCACTGCTAACCAGCACAGCTGGGTCTGCCTCAGGTAGCCTGACCCTATTACCCCAGTTTCTTTATTAGCAGATCTATCCTGAGCTTATGTGGTGCTGTCTTGGCCCTCTGGGGCTGATTCTGTTGTTGGAGGTTTTTCTGGTTGTAAATGTTGCTGTTCAGTAGTCAAGAGTGATGCTGGACCTTGCAGGGAATGAGCTTCCTCCAGCATCAGGGAGAGGGGGAGGAAATAACTGTCATAAATCATCTGGAGAGAGTTTGGACTCCAGAGGTGGAACTGGAGATTGCTGTATGTACTTTATCAATCCTTTGGGAGCTGTTGAGCTCCAGGCCTCAAATTAAAGTTATCCTTAATCACTCTGCAAGCCATTGGGGTAGCACAGCAACCTCTGTTTTCCAGTGCTGGACAGTTTGGGAGCTGCAGGTTTGCCATAAATTACCAACAAAACTTGGTTCCTGGAAGCATCCTCACAGGCCTGGCAAGGAGGCTGAGTCTGCAGCAGAGAGCAGTGGCAAAGAGGAAATAAATGTGGAGCAGAACGTGTGCCTGAAAAACTGCAGGTTTTTGGCTGCTCTCTGAGGTCAGCACTGCTGAAGGGAGGCCTGTTGCCTTCTCCAGGACTGGAAGCTTGAAGCAGGGGGAGGTGAGTCCTTCCCCTCAGGCTGTGCCCCTCCTGTGGGGGGCATGGTTGCAGTCAGTACAGGTTTTCTCTGCCACTCTTGTTTCAGGCTGTCACTGGCTCCAGAAGATGCAGCAGAGCCCTTGTGGCCACAAGATCAAGGCATGCCCTTAGCTAAAGAGTCTGCCCTGTTTCCCACACCAAGGTTTTGTATTGCTGGGACAAAACTTTCAAAGAATAGAAAATGCTGTTTAATCTGTGCTTGCTCCCAAAAGACAGAGAACAAATGAAAGAAAAGGCTGTACTGAAACCTTGCTGATCTTCA
Organism: Anomalospiza imberbis; assembly: GCF_031753505.1. Taxonomy (NCBI): domain Eukaryota; kingdom Metazoa; phylum Chordata; class Aves; order Passeriformes; family Viduidae; genus Anomalospiza; species Anomalospiza imberbis. The sequence continues at coordinate 7,601,642 of NC_089693.1, read as the reverse complement.
GATCCAGGCAGTTCCTATTTCTGGATTACTCAAGCTGCAAGTCTTTGGGCATTGTCTGTGCTGAGAGATGTGTAGCTCCTTCAGCGGTGGAAAGGTCAGAATCAACAGCGTCCTTCATTTTCAAATGTTTTTTCCTTGTCCTCAGACCTTACAGGTAGCATGTGTGTGAGAAGCTTGGTCTTTTCTGAAAGCTGAATGTGTTGTTTTCTCATCACCTGAAATAAAAATTCCTGCTTGCAGCCTGTGTGGGAACAGCAGCTTTTATTTATTTATTTAAATTATTTTGATTTTCCTGTAGTTTATTTTATTTAAAGCCACTCAGCCAGTTGCTGCAAACAGTCACCGATCCTGCAACTCAGAGGCTTTTGCTCAGTTCTCCTGTGTAGTCTCTTTTCTTCCCTAGCCTTGGGGAGAGGGAAGCTGGAAGATCCTAGAGGATGGTTTGAGTCTTCTCATTTCCTCTACTCCCAAACACCTCCAGTAGGTCACTGAGGCTGTTCTTTTCCTTTGGGAACTTGGTGGCTGCACGCTGTCTTTCCACTCAGCGTGAACCTATTCCCATACTCAGAGCTGCAGAAGTCTGAGCAGGCTGGTGGGATATATTTTGCTGGTAACTGCTGAAAGGGCAGCACAAAGCCTGAGAGCCTTTTCTGAGAGAGCAGAAGAAACCTGTGGAGTTGTGGCTGTGTGAAAGCTACTGCAGTCCAGCCCAAAGAGCAGGGGGAGCATTTTACTTCTATTGGACATGAAACACAAAACTCCCCTTGCAAATGTGGTGGAGAGCCACCAGAGTGCTTGGCTGTTGAGAGAGGCTGGAGCTTGTGTGCACCCAAGCCCTGGGGGGTTTTTATCACCTTGACAAAGACCCCTCACATGAGATCTCTGCCAGAACCTGAGGCTGCAGCAAGTGCCTGGGCAAGAAACTGAGTTTGTTGTGGCTCTGTAGTGCAAGGCACTGTGAGATCAGTTGAAGAGCTCTCCTGTGAGCTGTGCACTGGAGAGAGGAGTTTTGGAGAGGACCTGTAACTAACTCCTCACTTTGAGAGCAGCAATGTGAGGTTATCTAAGCAGTCCAAGGTAAGATAAGTGCTGCTGTTACACACTCCTGACTCTGCACACCAGAGAGGAGGCTCCTGACTGCTCAGACTGCAGAGGCTTTCTGCTCCTCAAAGCCATTTTTGGCATAGGATGCTTCCATTCTTGAGGGTCATACACAATAAGCCTCATCCTTTCTGTTTCTGAGGGGGACAGAAGCATCTGAAGATGTCCTGACCCTGGTGTGATGCAGTCCAGCAGCTGTTGCTAAAAGTCTCCAGTAGCAGACACAAATGGAAGGAGCAGTTGCATTCTAAAGCACTGGCATCTGAGCCATTGCTTAAGCCACCATGTTAGAAGAGAGAGATGAAGTTTTTCTTTGTGGCAAGTTGACACTAGCACTCCCCTCCAGTGGGGAAGAAATACCAAGTCCTAATAAAAACATTTTCAACTTCACAGATACAGTTTTCCTTTACTTTTACAAAATTGTTTCCAGCTGGTATCCTTCCTTGTCTGTGCAAGTTTTGGGGGTTGGTGCTTTCTAAGCAGAGCCCTGCTCATATGTTTTGTGATATAGTGTGAACTGTTCAGAACCTCACACTTTCTCACATAATGGGAAGCTGCTGCCTGTTGCTCCTTCTGGCTGGCCCCAAGCAATGAAAGGCTTCAAAACTGGGAAGATAAATACATGCAGAGTCAGGAGAGGCCTTTGGAGCCACAGGCCACACCTCTTTCTGCTCTCTGAAAACCTGCAGGAGGAGAGATGCTATTCTCCCAAACACAGCCATGAGCAGGGATGCATTCTGGGGTTGCAGGTAGCATCCTGAGGCATCCCTGACTGCTGGGCCAGGGAGGAGAAGAATTGTGCTGTCCCAGCTGGTGCAGCCTTTGGGCTCACTCCCTGTCCTGCAGGATGAATCATCTCCAGCAGCATCAGTCCCTTTGCCTTTATGTTCAATCACCCATTCGTGTGTTGGAAGGGATCTCTCTCTTTGGAAGGAATTTTTGTGCAGGTGCTGCCCTTCCCTGCTCTGCTCTTCTGCCTGCAGGGGATGCAGCTTGGGCTGCTCTGCTCATGGCAGCCCTGAGACCCAGCAGAAAGTTGTGTGTGAAATCTGCTTGAGGTCACCAGTGACATGGGTGGACAAGATCCCATCCTTTTTTTTTTTTTTTTGAGAACACCTTTTTCCTCCCTTTTCTGTGGGTTGGTACAACCAGCATGTTGGAAAGACACAGAGTGGGGCAGTCAGGAGGCAAGGCTTGAGTGAATCTCTGCAAAAGTAAGAATGGATATAAAATAAGGGATGGGAAACTTGTACTTAGGGTCAAATTTCCCCAGAAGCTTTGTTGATACAACCCAATCCTTGACATCAATCCCTCAAAAAGGAAAGCCAAGAATTTTTGAGGCGAGTGTGAAATGCTGACAGCAGGAAGCCCCTTCAGGTAGTTCCAGCTACAGCTTTGCTGTCAAGGTTACTTTTCCCTAACAGATCTTGTGGGGTATAAAATCCTTTGTCAGGACTCCATAAACAATGTTTGAAGGCCCAGGGGCATTTCTCAATTGAATTATGAAGTGTCTTTCAGCAATATTAAAATGTAGCTTCAAAACCGAGGCACAGCAATGAAGCCTCTGTGGAGAGAATGCAAGGCTTTAGGACTCACCATCACAGCCCACTCCAGGAGCAGGACTGTGTGCTGCCAGCAACTGACTCTTTACCTGGCTGCTGAACATCCAGTTTCATAATTCACTGATGCAAGAGTTGAGAAAAATATTTTTCAGTTTACAGTTTGAAGTTTGAGCTGAACTCTGTTGGAGCTTAAGGTGAGAGTTGATGTCAAAGGCAGATCATCTTCTGAGGGGCTGCTCTTCCTCTCAGGGATCTGGGCAGAGGGAGACTGGGGACATCATGACATGAGGCGTGGGCCAGCACCGCTGCTGCCTGCCTGCTTTCTGCTCTCTCTCATCTATCAAAGTAATTACACCCATTACATTTTGCCTTTCAGGTTTTACCCTCCCAAATGTTATTCCTCAGCAGTAAACCTGTGGGGTGAGTGAATTATTGGGGAAAAAAAATAGGTACAATCCAGGTTTAATGGGCACATAGAAAAAACACACTGGGTTTGGAGGGTGGCTCAGCCAGCATCCTGCTTCTGCAGGCAAATAAAAATTTATCTTGATGTGTATATATCTAGTTTCGTGATCTGTGAGCTCTTAATAATTGGTTTGGTGACCTGCTAGCAGTGTTGTCTCTCTATAGAGCTTTCCCCAGCCCCCAGTTAATATAATGGGTCACAAATCCCATTTGCTTTTGAATTCTGAGCGATCCTTTTGTTAACATTGCCTACTGCTTTCCTGGAAGCATTGGAGGAAATCGGAGCCACGTGCTAATCGGTAAATCTGGTTCTGGTTCGGAAGCCGCTGCCCTGCCCCGCCTGCCCTTTCCAAATGCCCGGTGCAGCCCGTTCATGTCAGACCCAAAGCTCCCCTCTGCAGAGCAGCAATTGCTTCCCAAGCTGTGTTTCTACCAAGTGGCACAGGCTGCAAGTGTTGGATGAGCTTGAGGAAAGCGGGATCTGGTGGGGAGTGGGCAGCCAAGCTGTAAGGGGTTTGGGGAGGAGGGAAATTGGGTGTTCAGGGTGTCTGATCCCACCAGTGCCCTGTGTGGAGGGGCAGTGAGTCCCCCATTTTAGGGGGTGGGACCCATGGGGACCCACTTTTCAGGCTCTGCTCCATCAGCACTCGGAGCTCAACATCCAGTCTTGTCCCTCCTTAGGGAATGTGGTGCAGCAGACAGTGCCTTCCACCGGAATGCTGGAGGCCCCGGGGCTAGCAGGGGCAGGAGGCAGTGAGCAAGATGGGCATTACCTGTCCCAGATCGTTCTGGATTTCATATCCCTTAATTTTCTCTGCCTGCAAATAGGATTATGGTGAGCTGTACCTGTCTCGCCTGTTCTCTCCTGCCCTTGTGGGTAGGTAGTTATCTGAACCCTTTCAAGAGCAAGAAGAAGCTGCCAGACACCCCCTAAGGTGATTCCAGGTACATCCCTGCTGAAGGAAGGAAGGGAGAGCATCAGCTCCCAAGACTGCCTGAAGACAAAGTTAAAATCACCAGCTACAAGGGCTTGGCAGGGACTGTGTTCCTGCTGCAGCGATTGCCCATGGATTGAGCTGGGTGGGAATCTTCAGAGGTATGTCCAAGCACCAGAATATTCCAAGTCACAAAGTCAGTGTTTCTTGATTACTTTTGTTTGTTTCCTGATTTTCTTAAGTTTTCAGTCTCCTGCACTGCTGATAAGCCTCACCCTTCACCCTTTTTCCTCATGCTTCCATTTGTCTCCCTATTTTTAGCCTGTCTGTGGCACTCTTCACACAATGCCTGTGTGCACTGCTTTGATCGGAGCTGCTGACGATGATGACATGACCTTGAAGGCAGCAGCTTGCAGCAAGTCAAGCTGTGTTGTATTTAGTTAGCTTCTTGTAGCTGGGCATCGTGTCACAACCCAGGCAGGCACACAGCATCGCCTCTCCTCACTCCCATGCTGTTTTGCCTGATAGGTCCCACCAGGACTTGTGCTATTTGACTGCAAACCCATTCTCTGCCTCTGGCCCAGAGTGAGGAGCATGGTAGGGAATTATCAGTGCTGGGAGCTTGATGCTCAAAAGTCGCTGGCTCCAATCTAAGAGCTAAATTCCCCTGAGGATGGAGGTGATTGCTGCTTGCTGCCCGTGAAACAGCTCAGTGCTAGGCACTAGATGGCAGGCAGTGACTGGGAAATCCTTTCAGTGGAGTTTTATTTCCCTTTTCCCTTAAAATAACCTCCTGCTCTAGCTCTGGCATGCTCCAGCGTGGGAAACTGGAGCATGGAATAAAGATCAACAGTTTTTAACTGCTGCGTTCAAGCTTGTACCTCACATGTTGAAGGATCCCAGTGACTGGCAGACGGTTGTCTTTGCTCCATTGAGGCCTGACAAGTAGCAGGAGAGTCCAAGGAGCTTCTAGTGCAGGGAAAAGAGGCAGGGAGCAGGCAGGCAGCATCTGAGGAGAGAGGATGGATGGAGGGCTGAGGTCTGCCCAGGGCAGGGGTTAGGGAGGGATAGGGCTGCATCCATATGGAACAGGGAAAGAGGCAAAAATGATTGTATGTGTTTGATGCAAACAAGGGGAAGTCAAGAAATCCCTAAGGATGAATTTCCTATAAGCCTAGCTGTACAGCAGTTGCTTTGGAGAGGGCAGTGTCGAGGTTTCAGCCACATGCTGTCCCTCCCCTTGTGAGGGCGAGGGTAGTCACCAGACTCTGCCTGTGGGGCTTAGTCACTAGGGAGGGCCTGATCCTCTCTCCAGATTGTCACAGCATGCCTTTGATTTACTTGGGTTGGACTTGGGGGCTTATCTCCAAAAAGTAGACATAGAAGTGAACTCACCTAGAGGAATATATGTATACCCCAGTGATGCAGCAGCATGTTCTCCCGTGCACTGATAGGAGGCAGGAGTGCCAAAATCCCTTCTTTATTGGCCCGGGATCTATATTCAGCTTGACCCTGGATCCTGCTGTGCGCTGCTCCCACCTCCATGGAGCTCAGGACAGGACAGCACCCACGGTGCCAGGTGCCTGGCTGTCCTGTTCCCAGAGGAGAGCCACAGAGTCCCAGCCCCTGAGCCACACTCTGGGTGTTGTAGGTCCTCTGTAAGCACCTTCCAACAAAAAGGAGATTATCTTTAGCTTGTTAGAGTCCTTGCAGGGAGGGAGAATAAGGCTCTTTGCTCTGAAACGTTCTCTTCCCTGGGATTACAAGATAATGCATATGAAACTACATTAGCTCAGCCAGGTTTATGGATTACTTGAAAATCAAATTCTTTTAATCTCATCCACCATCTGGCACCAGCGTAACAGCCAGCAGCCAGCTCGCTGCCACTTCCACCCTGTGCTGGAGTGACTGAAGTATCACAGCCAGTGAGGGGACACCAGCATCCCTGGCTGTCATCGTGCATCCTGGCACCAGCACCCAGGCCTGCCTTGTCCTGATTTCTTCCCAAGACAGCGTGGAGGTACCACGTCTCTGAGGAACTGGAGGGAGGCCTTGGCACGCACTGGGAATGAACAGACGGACGAGGAACATTTCACTGCTTGTGCCTGTGTGACCATGAGACTCAAAGCCAGAGGGGTTCCCTGGCCTTGGATAAAGGTTACGATCAGAGCAGGGGAACTGCCAGTCTCACTGACGTGACTTGCAGTGATCTCCTGGCTGGGCAGGGAGGGATGAGGGTGCAGGATGCTGACACAGAGTTTTTTCCAGGGAGATTTTGTTTCCCTGTGAATATTAACTGGGAACTGCCAGGGTGTATCTGTGCTCAGGGGTGGGGCTGGAGGCTCCATGGGTACCAGAGAGGCAGCGAGCACTTGTGCTGTTTGCCAGGGGCAGTACAAGCAGGAATGCTGTCCCTGAGGGGCAGGGCAGGGTGGGACAGCCTGTCAGAGGTGCAGCATAGAGCACTTGTGAGGCATTGCCACGGACAGCACCACAGAGCCCACCTAGGTTCACTCTCCCTGGCTCACAGGTCAAAGAACAGATGGGAATGGAGGGTGGTGAGGGATCCCTATGGGAAGTTGGAGCTACCAGAACTGGGAATATGTGAGTGAGTGAGTGAGTGAGTGAGTGGTGTGTGCTGGGCACTGTTGTCCCCACTCCACCTCCACATCTGATTTTTCAGATGCCAAGGCAGCTGGGCTGCAGAGCTGCTTGGCTCTCCTGTTTTTGGTTTCTGTGCTGAGCCCCAATACAACCATCCATCTTCTCCTGTCTCCTCCAGAACACTTCTGTACCTACTACCAAGGAGCGCTCTAATCTCAGTACCCATTTAACATGAATAAAAAGCCTTCTGGGACAATAGGTCACGGTTATACAATTTAGCTCAAGTAGAGAAAAGGCCTTTATGGCTGTGAATACATGAATACTTAAAATATATATATAACATTGGTTAACATCAGGACTTAGAAGCATAATATATATATATAGCACTGGGCTAACAGTCTATGCCTTGACTCCCTCCACAGAAAGCTGTAGCAGTTCTGCCTGTCAGCTCTGGCCCAGTGACTCTTCATGGCTGGAGTCAAAATTTGCCCTGCTGCCCATTTTTTGCAGGGCTTTTGGTGTGGTGAGCAGCTGTTACAGGCAGGGAGCTCTGTGACTGCTGCTTGGTGGGGATCAGGATGAGAAAGGTGAGAACACAGCACCTCTGTCCACAGGTAAAAATGCACACAGAACCAGGTTGGTAGCTGCTGTGCCATGCAGCAATTTGCTCCCATGATTTGTGTGCCCTGAAGACAGTTGCATGCAAATAAAAAAAAAAAAAAAGGAAAAACAAGAAAAAGTTTTAAAGAAAAAATGTAATTTCTGTAGGTAATTAATTACTAATTATACAATCTCAGCATTGTCTGTATCATTACAATTACTTGGTTTTTCAATACATTGTAGCTTTAATTAAATAAATCCTTAGATTCTTCTTTTTTCTCCTCCTTTGTAACACAAAGTCATTTTTTTTATTAGTGCCAAAGAATAAATTAATTGTGTAATTAGTGACTTTTACATTATCACTCCTGAAAGGGTTATTTCCAGGTTGTTTGTGTGAAGGGCTGGAGAATGGTTATGAAATGTTGTTTGATACCAAGACTCTCGGAAAGTAGCTGTCTGTGACTGGGGATGCTGGTGGAGGTGGGGATTTGCCAGTGCTGGGGCACAAATGGCAAGAAGGGGATGCTAGGGCTGGATGGAGGAAGCTGTCAAGCACTGCTGGTTATGCCCTTGCTTATTTGCATGTTTGTGAATAAATATATTTCATTTTGATGCAGAAATGCCCTCTAGAAGGCACCCTCGGACCCTCCAGAAAGGTGAATGGCAGTGAAGCTGTGGCTGCTTCCATGTGCTCCCCCTGGTACAGGTGAAGGAAATCCCCAGGGGGCTGTGAGCTGGTGGGGATGGCATGTCACCCCCTGGCCCACCACGTGCAGGGGACACTGCAGATTCCAGGCAGGAAGAGGGGAATTTAGCATGCAGCTAGTGATAGGGATAGATCTTAATAGATCTGCACTTATTATTTGGAAAAGAAAATCAGGATTACAGGCTTATGAAGGATTAGCAAGCATGAATGCATATTTCTGCATATACTGCTCCTTTTGTAAACCCATTGTGCCATTAGGCTGATATAGAGTTATACCATTACCAGCATGACATCAGTGTATCAGATAGTCTTGATTAGAAGACCCAGCAGCTGTACAAAGGAAAACAGGGCATTCCTACAAGCCTGCTGATCCTCTCCTGTTTGTACCTCATGGTTTGCCTCAAAAACACATTGGTTTTCAGACAGCATCAACACCACCAGTAGGACAGACACCCTCCGAGCACTGGCCCACCTCCTGGGCCTGTCAAAGTGACCACACTGAGGCTTTTAGTGTTTCAGCTGCCCTGTCCTGTGGGTTTTAAAGTAGCAGCAGGAAAGTGGATGCATGAGGATCCTCAAGTGTCTGCACTCAGCTGTAATCACCATTACAGAGAGAGATCTTGGATTGCTCAGAAGAGGCTGGGTCACTCAGGGATATATGTGCAGGGGTCTTCCGGTGTGGCTGAAACTGCATTTCTGGTTTTAGCTGAAATACAAAAAGATCCTCATAAAGGTGGTGTGTCTGCTGGCTTCGAGTGCTGCATGTCCACAAGGACAGGAGCTGCCAGGTCTTAGCTCTGGGAGCCCCGGAGGTGTGTGAGCTACCTGGAGGTGTAAAGAATTTGATGCAAATGTGGAAAGCTTCAAGAGCCTGCCTGTACTTCATAGCCTGCAAGTCTTGACCCCCCATGACTGTCAGTGTCTGGGTAATCTTAGCAAATCCAAGCCCTTGGCTGAAAGCTTCCCTAGAGATGGTCTTTGTAAGTAGAGTTGTGCTGAGCAAGAAACTTGGATGGAAGAGCAGAAATTAAGTGGTTATGAGATTTCAGAGCCTCTATGTGTATGAGTACAAGGTTTGATTTTTACTAAATATTTTCCCCTTTAGCTTGAACTATTGTTTTATTTTCCCAGGGAAATGTAATAAGACCCCATGTGTTTCTAACTAAATGGCGGCCTGTGCTTAGCAGACAACTGAGGGTCCAGTTTGGATGGGATCCCCGCATTGATATTTCTGGAAATCAAATAACAATTGAACTAAGGCAGCTTGTTCCTGGAGCTGCCCAGAGCTGTTTGTTTATTGGGCCAAAGGGAGTGAAGAGCCCCTGGAGCATCCAGGTCTGCAGGAAGCTCCGTGGGACAGCAGGATGTCTCTGTTCTGCTCTGATGTTGTCCTTTTCCTGCTGGCAGTCAGCTGTCACAGCATCCCAGGAATGATCCCAGTCCTGGAGGCAGCCACTTCCATCCATGGGCTCCCCTTAGCACTCCTGCCTCTCCCTTTGAGGGTGATTTCAGCAAGAAAAATTGACTTTTCCTACCTCTGTGGTCCACAAAATGAATCCACCTAGGGGTATCCCACCTCCACACTGGGATGGAGAGCATCCCTTCAGAGTGAGTGACCTGCTGCTGCCAGATGTGCTGGTCCACTTCCATTTTGCCTCCTCCTCTTGCTGCAGGTTCCCTCCCCTCTCATTCACTGATCTCCTGCAAGTGTCACTTTGCTGACACTTTAGGCTTGAACTGGGACCAGTTTCCTATTTGCCCTGTCATGGTCCTGGTGCCTTTAGAGCTCAGATCACTTTTGAGTGTGACATTCCAAGATACTTTGAAATACTTGAAAGACAGTGTCCATTTTTTTCTCTCCATTGGAGTGTATGTCTGTGGGGGTTTTGTTATTTTTTCCTTTAACATGTTTAAAGTTTCTTTTGGCCATAATTTCTTCTTGTGATGTAAGTGTTCTGACAAACTTGACCCTATGCTGCAAAGCAGTTCTGCATGAATGATCCAAGTAGGTCAAGCAATCTTCCTCTCTGCTTCTTTCCCCTGAAGTAAAAAATGACCCTACAACCACAAACCCAGTGTGTAGAACCCAGTGCACACCAGACACCTTACAATAACAAACCAGTGTGCACACAGCCTGCTTTTGATGCGGGCTGATATGGCTTCAGAGGTACTGATGCTCCTGCTGGTGTGTCCTTTCTGAGGGCATCAGCATCAGCAGCCCTGTTAGCTGTGAAATGAGGAGGGTGACTCATGGACTGCACTGACACAAGCAGTGTCAGTGCCTCCATGGGCCATCAGGTTTCTAACCTGCGTCAGCAAAATAAGGGGTGAAGAAAGGAAATGAGAATGACAACCGAGCCTGAATCTGAGGGGCAGGGAGCAAGTGAGATGGAAAGTGCACCTCCCTCTGAGCCTGTGTCCCTACACCTTACCAGGCACAAGCTGCACGTGGACCCAGCTCCACAGACTGTGGACTGGTGTGAAGTGCTGCTGCTGTTTATAGATGCTGGAAACATTGACTCTGGACATGTTCTCCAACAGGCTCCAACTTTCTCACTGTGCTGAGAGCCTTGGAGCATCTTCCTCACCTCTCTCTGCAGGGGCTTTTGAGGGGCTGATTCTTGTGGGTTGGCACATCTGTCCTCCTGGTTTTGCCATGAATATTTTGTTTGCTGGTGCAACAAACTCTCCTTAGGTCAAAACTGCAGAGGGAAGCAGATGAGAAGTGTTTAACAGTCCTGAAGCTGAGCAAGCAGCTGAGAAGGCTGGTCAAAGCAAAATTAAGATGCTGTGAACCTCGTTGCAATGATTAATGGCTCTTTTTGTATGAAGATGTTCAGAAACTGACATTTACTGAAGAAATGAGAGTGAGGTCTTTGGAATAAACTAGGAAGAGTTTAGATTTTTTTAATAAAAAGAGATGTTTCAGCCAATACAAGCAATTAAGCATTCCTAGGTGCTTCTCCCTGCTTGCAGTCTGTAACAGAAGAAAAAACATGGAGAGACAAATAGCTTAGTTTGGATCATGGGACAACCAGACTGGAGTATGACCTGCAGCTCACATGGTTTTCAGGAAGTGCTGAATGGGGATGTTGAACCAGCCCATCCTCACCCCGTGCATTCTTGACAGCTCTCTGAGCTTCCCACAGCAGCAGGGACAGGAGATAATGAGATGGCAGGAGACAATCTCAGTGACCACCCCTACCAGCAGTCTGGCAGCAGCTCCCAGTCCAGCCCACCCTCAGCAGCAAGCAGAGCAGTCAGCAGCAGCATCCTCAGCACTCATCTCTGTACCTGCATTCTTTGAGCCTTCCCCCATCACCACGCAAAGCATGGAAAGCAGCCTGGAAAGCTGGGGGTCATATCTCCCTAGATGCTCTCAACAGTGCTACCCCAAGAGCAAATCTGATATCACAATCAGTAATGAATTGGAGCTGGGCTGTAATGATTTCTAAAAATGTTTTCTAAGGCTGGCTGTCGATGTCACAGCTCAATCTTTAAAAGGATTTCACTGTTCCTAGAGCAGAATCCAAGAGAGCACTCTGCATCTGTTTACCATGCAGAAGAGTCAAAAATGGCTCTCCTCCCTCCTGGGTCCCTGCAGCTTCTCTGGCAGAATTAAAAGGCACATGTGGAGCTTCAGTGCTGGGGTGAAGAAGAGTGGGAACAGAAAATAAGAATATTCTGTTTCATCCCACCTGCTCTGTGATGGTGACTTGCCCTGAACAATCTCAGGAAAATCCAGTGTAAATGGAACATAAATGTTTTATGAATTCAGCCCTGGTGGAGTAAATTAAAGGGTCATTAATGGCCTCATTAAAGAGCTTTGCACTTTGTTCTGAATTATGAAAGCTATCATGCAATGTTAAACTAAATGGAGTTTTCAGTGAGATTTTAAAACTCTTTAACTAGTTCCCTCTCCCCTCTGCCTCTCTCTATTATTTTCTTCCCCCCTTTTTTCTGGTCTCTGAGAAATGTCTTTCGAGGGAGCTGCCTGTAGTGCTACAAACTAGATTTCAATTATAAATCTTCTTATGCTCCACTAATTGCCCAGAATTTTTCTCAAGAGCTGCCTGAGGTTAACACTGATGAAGAAAGAGCCCTTTTGTCTTTTCTTGAAATGATGCCTCCCTCCCCCACCTCTGACGAGACATCAAGCAGGGGATTACCTATAATGACACCCAAATGGGATGCAGAGCACTGTCATGGGGGAAGAAAGACAAATTTGCTGTGTCTTTGCCTTTGATAGCTGGGGAAAATCCTTTGGCTCCTCCAGTATCTCCCAGTGTGGCTCTTGGTGGGGCCCAGGAGCCTTCCCTGTCTCTGACTCTATCAGCAGCTCAGCACTGGCCCTTGCCTTGCCCTTGGTAGGATATCAGCTGGTGCTCAGTGGGGTCAAGAGAGTGTTAGAGCTCACCCTCAACAAGATCCAGCAGAAACCAGGGCTGTAAGGACATTCCTGGGAGCTGTAACTGCTGCAGCATCCCAGCTGCTACCACAGGGTCCTTGTCCCTGCCCCAGGTTTGGGGATGAGGAGCACTAAATCCTCTTCTGCAGCATGGCAGTGACTCCAGAGAAAGATCCATTTTGTGCCTTTGTAAACGTTGCTGTGGATAAACATTTGCCAGGTTGTTTTGGATCAGGCAGGATTTAGCTGACACAGTTGCTGGCCAAAGGATCTGGGTGTTGGGTGGCCAGGTCCTGCCCCTGCAGCTGGGACAGAGGCTCAGGAGATAAGAGCAGTGTCCCCAGGGGTACAAGCCCCGTGCATTTGGAGAGAGAGAGTCTTTGGAATCCATGTTCAGGAGCCAGCATCTTCATTGCTGTTGGGTTTGAGTGTGTGGGAATAAAGAACCATCCTCTGGTCACCTTCCTGCCTTTCCCCAGGAAAAAGGAAAGGGGAAGTCCCAGGGGGATGCTGAACCCCACACCTCAGTGCAGAGAAGGGAGGCCCCCCATGTCTAGGGGCAGCATCTTCTTGCCTAAGATCCAGCTGCACTGCTAACATGGGCAGAAATTGTTCGGCAAAACAAAAGAACATTGATTTGCCACAACTTTCCCCCCTGGACACAGCTATTTCACCACCAAGAGAAGATCCTCAAGCCTGGCCTGGAAATTCTTGTGATGCTGGAGGCAGAGCTGGGTCTCCTCACAGGACATGGTTGGTCACAGCTGGGGCACTTTCCCCTCCCCAGCCTACCTCTAAGGCTTGTTGCTTGGACTTTGTGACTTAGCTTGCTCTCTGCAAGTTCTTCACACAGCTACACAACAAATTATACCCCTTATTAACTAATTAAGCTATTTCTTCAACCAGGCAGGAAAGAGAGGAGGTTGTTATTATTTCTATTTTTAAATATCTGTGAGAGGCACATGTGCTTGAGCGGAGGCTCAGCCCAGGTAAGACACAAGGAGTGGACAGGGCCAGCTGAGAGGCCCTGCTGCAGCAACCAAGTCCCTTTGCTGGCTTTGCTGTTTAGTTTGCCACGTCTGGGACAGATTTTGGGAGTGAAGGTGGCAGGCTCTGGGCAATGCAGGCTGTGATGAGCAGCACAGAGGACCCCAGGAGGACGCTGAGCTCCATCATTGTGTGACTCCAGCAGGGAGGACACAGGAGCCTGGGGGACCCCCCGCCTCTGCCAGTGAGTGCCAGCTGAGCAGTGGGTTTTAACCCCCACACATGTGTCTCTGGAGGCTCAGAGCCTCAGGCAGAGAGCTGGCATCCCACGCTTCCCCATGTGGATTCGTTCGAGCCACATTTCCCCAGTGTCCACCTCCCCAGAGCCCCCATCATCCTCACTCTCTCCTGGGACCACTCACACTTATTTTTGGGGGGGGGACCTCCTTAGAGATCGAGGGTCACCCCAGAGCAGCCATTGACGGGACTGGTCCAGCCCTGGGACATCCCAGTGTCTCTCCTGGCCATCAGGAGTTTCCCAGTGGGGATCCCAGCCAAGGCTTTGCTGCCACACCAGGCTTCACATTACTGAGGCCGGATGCTCTTCGGAGAATCCTGGCTGGCTCCTGGCAGCCTGCACTGCAGAGCTTCACTGCCCAGAGACTCTGTCTGCCTCGTGGCTCCTTTCCTCCGAGGTGGGGATGCTGTGGCTGCTTCTGCTGCCCATTGTGTGGGAAAGGACGGGAATGTTGCAAGAGCTCTGCTCAGAAATGCTGCTCTTGCTGGCAAGCTCTGGCCTCTTTCCCTGATCCCGGGATGTATGGCACTGGGACAGGGAGATGCCTAAGAGCTGGGACCGGATGAAAACCACTGCAGATGAAACCACTGATGTGAAGGCTTTCTGGGGGGTCAGGAACAACTGGTGCTTCATATCCAGCTTGATGTGGGCTCAAGCTAAGAAAAATGGTGTTTGTCCTGAGGGTGGGAGTAGTGATATTCCCACTGGGCATATCGTGGGGGAGATGGGCAGAGTATTAACAACAACAAAAAACTCAAAACCACCACCACCATCACCAAAATGCTCAGGGGTGGGGGGGTACTGGCAGCAGCTGGGTTGGTGGGGAGCTTTCTCTGTGGCCATTCTGCTTTTTTACTTCATGGAGCTGTGTAGCTTGTATTTTCTTTCCTCTGAAGGCTTTGCTTGCTTGCTTGTTTGATTTTATTTTCCCCTTAATGCCTCCCTGCAGGGTGTGCTCCAGGGGTGTGCGGAGGCTGACCTGCTCTCTGGCCGGTGTGGAGGTTTCCTTGCTGGAGGTTGCTCTTGATGCCTCCAGCCTGTCACATCTCTGCCAGATGCCAACTTTCCTTTGGTGCTGTTTGCTGCTGAGGGGGATCTCAGAGCATCTCTGACCTCAGGAGAGGGGCTGGTGCTCTGGTGAGGGATGGAGACCATTGCACAGGGTGATTTAGAAATGCTGACAGGCAGCAGTGGCAGCCCAATAAACCATCTTTATGCTGATGGAATTAGCGGAGCCGTGGCTGTGCTGTGCTGGAGCCCTGCAGCTGGAATGAGCATCAGAAGGGGCAAAGCCCTGCAGCAGCTGCCCTCAGCTGCCAAATCCCACTGGGGGATGGGGCTGGGCTGCAGGCAGTGGATCCCTGGTGGTTTGTAAAGAGGGGGTGCAGTGGGCAGCAGGGCTTTTGGGGAAGATGGGAGGATGATGCCATGGGCTCTGTTTGATGCCTTTGCCTGCTGGTGTCTGTGGACATGAGCTCCTCATGGCCCCAGTTCCCAGCACCTGCTGGGCTGTGGGCACAGACTCCTCTGCAGCCCAGTGCCACCATCCCTGGGGACACATGGAGTGTCGGGGGCTCGAGGCCATGGCGCTTGTGGGGAGGGACCTGGTGGAGGGTTTGGGGTCGGTGCTGTGGTGTGAGTGCCTGCAGAGTGTGCTGTGGCTTCAGGGATGCTGCAATGACCTGCATCCCTGTCAAGTCCCAGGGACAGCAGTTCCTGTGTGTTTTCCATGACAGCTTCTCACAGGTGCCACGAAGGAGGGATGCTGGGGTGACAGAGCTGGGTTCTGCTGCCTGCAACATGCTTGGGATTTGGGGGGCTCTGTTTGCCCCCAGGTGGGCAGGCAGCACTGGAGGAAGACCAGGGGTGCCATACCCATGGATGAAGCAGCAATACTGGGATGGGAAATGTAAAAATGCCAAAGCTGGGCATGGTGGGCAAACCCAGGGGCTAATGCCACATATGCTGCCCTTCTGCCTGCCACTGTCCCTGCAGGGCTGCTGGTGGTGCAGCGTGGCCCTGCTGTGAGCAGGGAGGTGGGAAGGATGTGGCTGGGATGCAGAGAGCATCCTGTGCCATTCCTGGCCTGCACAAATGGAAGATGGAAGGGCAAAGGGAGCCTGACAGCTCCTCAGGCAGGGAGGTTGCTGCAGGCACAGCTGAGGAGCTGCAGAAATGCTTTGCACTGTTTCCAGCAAATTGACGGATGGGGACTAGGGAAGAGGGAAGGATTTGGGTGGGGAGCAGACTTAGCAAATGACTTCACAGTTGGTTAAATTTCTTCCACACTAAAACATTGCAGAATTTGGGGAAAGAAGCACAAGTCTGCCACGAAAAGAATCCCACGTCCAGCTGTGGCCAGGCAACGAGGAGAAGGTACTTGCAAAGTCATTGATGATGCAAAGCCACACCAGGGAAACGTGGGACAGGGCACGGCAAATCCCACCTTGTGCACACGCCTGAAAGAGAAATCTCTTCCCCCTGTCTAATCCATTACCACATGCTTATTCCTATAACAAATAACTGAGTCAGTGGGAGAAAACCAAATTAAATTTATATCTCAATCCAAGCAAATATGAAAAGACTGCCAAATCTGACAATAAAACTGCAGTGATCTCAGATGTTTTCCTTCTATATATTAAGAGAAAGGGGAGCAGAAGAGATTTTGGCCATGTGGCCATAGGTGGGGGTGCAGAGGGACTGGTTGGGATGCTTCAGTCTGTCCTCAGGTGATGAGCACAGCTTTTGCTCTGAGGGATACCTGCCAGATGTGGCTGGTACCACATCTGGTACAGATGTGGCTCCAGAGCTACCCTGGGGACAGCAAGGAACTGGGAGCAGGCTGGCACTCCTGTCACCTTTCTGAAACTGTCTGAATAATCTCTGGTGGTAAAAAATGGAGGCTTCCCACATCGTGTTGTTCCTACTGTGTCTCTGTGGGATTCTCAGAGGATCCCCCTTCCTGCTTTGCAAACACTACAGCTGTCTCTGCAGCCTGAGGGCATGAGGATTTTTCTTCAAAGTTTGTCAAGTTTGCCAGCCATTCAATGAAAGCAGAGCCATGCAGTGAAGTGCTCTGTGCCGGGGGATGCTCTTTCCCAGGCAGGGTGGCAGCAGCACGTTTCCCTGAGTGCCCAGGGGCTCCCCTCTCTGCACTGCCCAGTGTGTGATGAATGGATGCACTCAGCTGAAACACTGCTGTCCCTCTTGCAGGGAGAGCTCATTGTCTGTCCTCCAGCCAGGCCTGCTCTACGTGACTGGGATTTCCCTTGGAGTGAGGCAAACCTCTCTGCAAGTCCCTTTATTCCCATCGGAGCTGCCCCATCGGTGGCGTGTTCAGCTCAGCTAGTCCTGGCTTGGCTGGAGCCTGGTTTAGCTCCCTGCTGTGCCCTGGTGTGCGGTGGCACCGAGGACATTTTGCTGTGCAGTGGCACTGAAGGGATGTCCACAAAGCCAGTGGCAGAGCTGGTGCTCACACTTGCTGCTCCTTCCTAAGCCAGGTGACCTCCCCAAACTGAGCCGTGCACCCCTGCCCGCTCTCACTCAGGTGGTGCCCAGCTTCCTGCAATGGAAGTAGGAACAGATGGGAAAGGGAGAATAAGCAAAGAGTCAAAATAGGCAGTTTGATTAACTATTTTCCTAGAAGAAGGCATTTAGCAAGCTCAGCGGAGCTATAAATATCCTATAATGTTCCTCTAATATGTGGAGAGCTGGGGAATGGGAAGGGGGGATTTTCTTCATGTAAACAAATGCAGAGAAAATAGTAGCAAGAGGAACAAAAGGAACTAATGAATTCAAGTCAAACACCCTGGTTTGGCTCAAAGTTGAGGCATTTCTTGGGCAGCCTGTGACCACATCCAGGCGGTTCATTAGCCTCTCTGGAACCCAAACTTGAGATTCTTTGTTCCCAAATGCTGGGGTTTTGGTGCTTGCCATTGTTCTGGTTCTTGCCATTGTTCTTCTTCTTTTTATTTCTTTTTTTTTTTCTTTAGCATAAGAAACAAGTTAAGTAATGTGAGAATGAGATCAAACATTTCATGTTGAACAAGAATGAGTTTGTTTGGTTTTCAGCCTGAAAAGTTCCCACTTTGTGAGCATTGCACACGAATAAGGACTGGATTCAGTGCATGGAGAACAGAGAGAGGATGGATGATGGGGGAAACCATGCAGGGAGCAAGTGGGGACACAGATACCTGGGACAAGCTCTCTGCTAGACCTGTACTTTGCTCATGAAAACCTTGTGACTTCCCCATCCTAATTTGTTTTTTGCCCACTCAAACCACAGAAGAGCAAAAGGGCGGGGAAGGAATTGCTGTTCCTAGGCTATGCTGGGAACAGTTTTGTCTCATTAAAATCTGCTTTCACCTGCTACTAATTTTCCTCTCATTACAAAGGCCTGGAATGATTTGTTTGTTTGTTTGTTTGTTTGTCTGAATGAAGAGTAAAAAAGAGCTGTTAGAGGTTCATGGTGAGGAAATGACAGCCTGTGCTAGTGGGGGCATGCTGGGTGCTGAGACAGTGATGGGCACGGGGAGAAAATTACAGCAATGAGATCCTTCCTGGGCTTTCACCACAGCCTGAGTAGGGTGGGAGAAAGTTTCAGAGGGAGCTGCGCTGCCTCCTCTGCCAGTGCAGGCAGGGATGTGGGCAGTGGCTGCTCCCTGGGGCATGTAGGAGCTGCTGTGGCATGACTGCAACTCCATGGGTGGTTTGGAAAATGTGCTGCTGGAGGATCCAAAATAGGACCTACTTGCTCTTGCTGACCTGCCCTTCCCCAGCTGTCCTTAGCTAGCACCAGCGGCTCAGGGCTGGGGACATCTCTCTGTCCCAGGGAGGGGATATTTATGATCCTGAAGCACTGCTGAAACACTGCTCCCATCCCTGCAGCTGGCAAAGGCTCCCAGCACAACACAACCCCAGCAGGAGGGGCCCTCCTGCGGTGTTTGTGCATTGCTTTGGGGAGCAGGATGAGGAAATGGGAACCAGCAGGTGCGTGGGGAAATGACCTCAAGGGCTGAGAGGTGGGGCTGCATGACGCCGAGTCTCCATCCTCCCTGCAGGCTCCTGCATCCCGCTGTCTGTCCCACCAGCTGCGCTGCCCCTGCCTGGGCCAGGGAGCACACCACACGAGGGCTGTGTCTCGTTATTGTGACAAGTAATTAGGGTGACGCAAGATGCTAAAAAGTGACTTTATTAGGCAAAGGCAGCCTATAAACCTCCAGGAACAACCAAGTGCTTTAAACATCTTCAACCCGTGTGTGCAGGCAGCTGCTCTCCCTCCCACTCTGGCCCTGCTCATCCAGTCCAAAGGAAGATTTGACACCCAGAGAGACATTCCCCTGGTTTGCCTTAGCATCCTACCAGCTGGTGACATCCCCTAAAATAGGAAACTCAAATTGCAGCAATGACCGGGGATGGGTTCAGCCTGTTCTCTCCCTAGTCCCTCTTTGTCTGACGCCATCCCTTCCCTAGAAGCTCCCCAAAATCTCCCTTTTGGGGGGGATGGGGCATTGTGGTGGCCTGGACACAGCTGGCAAAGCACCACTCATGTGTGCTGTTGGCATTGGCCAGCAGCCGTCTGGGATGGGCTCAGCGTTAATAAATCCACAGCGTCGGTGCTGCTTTAGTGTTGCTCTAATTGGAGCCATAAAGTTAAACTCAGCCTCTTAGGGTTCTGCTGGGAGCTGGGGCTTCCATTTGCAGGTTCCCCCGTGCTGTTAAAGGGCACCGTGCTGGCTAATAGGTGTTAAATTGGAGCATCACTTTTTAATAAGCCTCTTAATGGCATCGTGCAGATCCTTGGCAGCCTGGGGATGAAGCTGTGTTAGAATACCTGCATGCAGGGAAGGCAGTGCTGGGAGCTGAGGGCTGGGGAGGCGTGAGTGACGTGGGGAGCACTGGGGTGACCCATGTCCTGCTCTGCTGCATCGATCCAGGTCACTTCAGGAAATCCAGAGGGTGGCCTGGTCTGAAATCCAGGGCACAGGGACAGGCCAGGAGATTGCACTGCCCACAGCCCGTGGCACAGCACAAGGTGGCACGTCTGGTCCTACAGCATCTGCTTTTGGGTGACTAGGATGTCAAGCAGCATTGCCTGGAGCTGGACACAGCAATGGCACTGCCCTCTGTGATTTGTCCCTTTGGCTAATGCCACAGCCACCAGCTGCATTTCTTTCATCAGGACCTTCCTTTTGGGATGCTGCTGCTAGGGTTGTCACCTCCAAACCACAATCTCCCCCTTTTCCCTGACCCAAGACAAAGAGGTTTCTCTTTTCCCTCTCTGTGGTTGCCCACCTAGAAGTGACATCATGGATGTGATCAGGAATTGTCCTGCAAAACAGGCACTGAAAACATCCAGGCTGCTTTCACTTGGGTAATGCTTAGAGAAAAGACTAAGATCCCAAGAAACAAGCACACTATTTTTATCTAATCCCTCTGCTTTAATAACTGAGAGTTGGAGGGCTTTCATTATTCGTAATTCATATGAGGCTGTTTTGAAAAGTCCCTGGTGGGTTCTGTCTTCTGCCTCCAGCTCTGCTCACGCCTCGGTCTCCTCCCGCCATGTGGGACATGAGGAAGCATTTGCTGAGCTCATGATCACATCCAAACAGCTCCCCACTGCCCAAGAGCTTGGTATGTAACCCCACACTCGCTCTGCAGGCTCATCAGGGTCTCACTAAGAGATACCCACCGACAGAAAACACTTTGTCAAACTCAGCTCCTCACAGCATCATCCCCCTGGCGCAAGGTGGGATGGAATCACTGTGCTCCAGAAGGGAGACATGGTGGGATTTGTCACCTCCAGGCCAGGCAAATTTGAGGCCAAAGCAGTGGAAGAGAATGAATACAATTTTTGTCAGCTCCATCCGTGCCGGCAAATGCAGATCATGAATTACACACCCGCCAGATGACAGGCTGACATTTTAGCTCCAAACATTCTCCTATAATTAGAGAATCTAATGCAATACAGGGAATGGCTCCATTTTACACACACATTATCGTAATGCCTTTAAATAAGATAATTGATTATGCCTCTGCATAAGAAAGTAAAATATTCGGTGTAATTAAAACCGACATTCAGATTTTGGCATGCTGACAGGTGAGGCCATGTGTCATTTTATAAATCCTTAAAGTGATATTCACACCCACATCTGAGTTCCCAAAGTTTGGGGAGAAGAAAAAAAGAGTCCTTGTCTCTGGGTTGCTTTTTATCCTGCATTCAAATGTTTTTTGATGAAGGATTTCTCTTCTTCTTTTGCTCTCATTTATCTTCATTTCAGCCTCATATCATCAGCTGACAAAAAAACCTGAAGTCGCACTGCTGTGAGCAGGGATGTTGGTAGATCCCATCAGATAAGCAGGACTTGGCCAGCTCTCTGCTTGCACCAGCCCCCTCTGAGGCACTCACACTGCTGAATTGGCAGGCAGCGCCTTCCAGCGCGCGTCTGCCCCGATGCCGAAACCGCTGCCGCTCTTTGTGGGCTCTCCTGGAGTGGAGACGTTCACATAGAAGGAAAACGCTCCGTGGTGCAGCAGCTGCCAAAAAGCTGCAGGTCCTTGCAGATGAGGGCTGCCTGGGAAGTGTGTCCCCGCTGTGATGGGTGGATGTGTGTGTGGTGGGGGACGAGGCTCAGGGTACAGCCTGTGTGAGCCCAGGGACCCACGCTGGAGGGTTCAGGAGGTGCTCTGTCCTTGCCAGCTGGGCTGAGGGACTCTTCTTCCTCTAGCTGTGCTTTTATGGCAGAGACTGAGGAACACTAATTGCTTCTCCCATCCATTTTTATGGTTGGAGCTGCCTGTGAGGACTGTGTTTCTGATCCAGAAAGTAGGTGCCAAAACCTGCTTAGAGCCCTCTGTAAAAACTCCTGCTTGGGATTTCATCCTACTGCTAATGGACGAGATTTATGTGACAAATCACCACTGCTGCTAGGTAGTGACACCTGCCACTGCTGGCCATGGTGTCAGTGATGGGGTTTCAGGTCTGGGGGCTTTTGAGGGGATCCTTTAGGCCTCAAGAAATCCTCTAAGTCAACACGGGTGCTGCTCTGCAGCCTTGACATTTGCTGCCTGTTACGCCTTGAATCTTTGCAAACAAAGGCTTGAACACCTTCAGCATTCCTAAATATGTCCCTGCTGTGCCATAACACGTTTCTGGTGAGATCTAGGCAGGATTTGGGTGAGGGATCTCTGTCTCTGCCCTCTGTGCTCTGGATCCCTCCCCATCCCCATTCCCTATGAAGACAAGGCTTCTCTAATAAATGGGAGGGCTGCTACCACTGTACCCACCTTCCTGGTAACATGGACTTGAATTATAGAATTGTTTAGGTTGAAAAAGGCCTCCAAGACCTTCAAGTCCAACAGTTAACCCAGCACTACCAAGTCCACCAGTAAACCATGTCCCTAAACACTACACCTACACATCTTCCTGCCCTCAGTTGCCAACAGCTGCCACTCCCATTCCCTTCCAAACAACCAGAAGCGGTTCCTCCTCTCCAGCTCAAGTTACCTGTCAGTGAGCTGTGCCTTCCAGCATCCCCATTCATCCCTGGCTCAGGAAACTTGCCAGGATGAATGAGGTGGTGCTTCCAGCCCCTTGTAGGGTCTGCCTGGTGAGGTTTGCAGAAGGAAAGGTGCAAGAGGGTCCCACTGGATGGCTCATACCTGCCTGTGGATGCACAGTGAGCAGCATGGCCCATGTTCGGTGCATTTCAGTGACACTTGCTCTATAATATTGCTCCCAGAACCCTCAGCAATGACCTTCCCTGTTCTGTACCTGCTGGTCCACCTTCCTGCCTATCACACTTTTCCCCATGGGCTCTATCCAGTGCACAGGTAATTAAAATCCTCAGTCAATTAAGCGGCTCCCAGCCTCCAAGCTGGCGGAGGAGGCCTGATCCTGCTGCCCTCCTCACTACTGCGGGACGCTGTGTCCCTGAGCGTGGCTCGGGTGCAGCCAGCAGGGCAAGGGCAGGGAAGTGAACAGCTCTGCTGGAGCAACCACCAGTGGCATGCAGGGTGGGATAGGCTTTTCCTGGCCTGATCCTGATCCTCCATCCCCATCGAGGTCTCAGGGAGTGTGGTCTCCTTGAGGGAGAGAGAAAACCAGACCCTCCGAGCTCCTGCTGTGGGCTTGTCTCTGGCGAGGAGAGGAGAGGAGAGGAGAGGAGAGGAGAGGAGAGGAGAGGAGAGGAGAGGAGAGGAGAGGAGAGGAGAGGAGAGGAGAGGAGAGGAGAGGAGAAGAGAGGAGAGGAGAGGAGAGGAGAGGAGAGGAGAGGAGAGGAGAGGAGAGGAGAGGAGAGGAGAGGAGAGGAGAGGAGAGGAGAGGAGAGGAGAGGAGAGGAGAGGAGAGGAGAGGAGAGGAGAGGAGAGGAGAGGAGAGGAGAGCTCTCAGCCCGCTCGCTCGCCTTGCCGGGCTGCTCTGCTCTCCCCGCCGCTCCGGAGCCCATTACCGCGGACCCGCCGGGATGCGCTGGCAGCGCGGGGCGCCGGAGCCCGCTGGGACGCCGGCACGGCAGCTCGCCCCTTCCTCCGCTTTTAAGTGGGCTTGTAAAAATCAGCCTCGTGCCTGGAAAACAGAGGAATGTTTAACCGTGCTGGTTAAGGGACTGCCTCCCCTCCCACGGGACAGCCTCCCGGCAGCCGGCTGGGTGACGAGCAGGCGCACGGCAGTGACAGGAGGGGACAAGGACTGTCCTGGCCACGTGCGGGTGGCAGGAGCATGGCAGGATGGGCAAAAGCAGGATGGGCGGATGTGGCACGAGCCCCCGGGACCCTGATACGAGAATGATACGAGGTGCCGGCCTGAGGGGAGAGCTGATCCCCGAAGTGGCTCAGCTGTTCTGCCTGGCCGGCTGCTGTTTTCTCATGAAAGAGAATCCCCATCTTCCCAGTGTGCCTGGGGCTTCCGGCTCCTCCAGCTCTGTGCCCTCACTGGCTCTGGGTGGGCAGCGTCCCACCTGGACATCCCTTCGCATCCCCAGCTCTTACTGCGCCCGGAGAGGCGACCTGGATGCCCTGAAGGTCCCCGGGCTGTCGCCGCGTCCCACAGCCACAGGCAGGCTCCTCCAGCCCGTCTGACACTCCGGCAAAGGCGCTCCCCCCGCTCCGTGCGCTCTCCCTCACCCTCGCACTCCCACGAGCGCCGGGATGATGCGTGCGGGGAGCAGCGCTGCCATCCGCATTAGTCACCGCGCCCGTAGGAGGAGGCTTGGCAGCGGCGGAGGAGGAGCAGAGCCACGATGTGGAGCAGGACCACGGTCCTAGGGACAGCCACTGGCTTGGCACCTGTCACTGCTGACTGTCCTGCTCCTTGTGTCGGGAGCCGGAGGAGACAGGGAGCTGCCTGGCTGGGGACTCTGAGTAGGTTGTTACAGAAAACCGATGCTGACACGGCTCCTATGGAGTAGGAAAAGCACCCTGGGAGCATTGCAGCTGCCCAGGAGGGAAGGGCTAGGTCATGCATGGAGCTGCTGATGTGTGTCTGGGATTAAGTCGAGAGAGGGGCAGATTCACAGAAATGTTTCCCTGCAATGGCACCAACACATTTCTGAGCATTCCTTTTTGGGGAGGAGGAGCTAGGTTTGAGTGATCATAAGGATAGATGGATAAAACTGGAGGATATGAACTGGAAAGAGAAAAGCAGAGCACCCCAGCAGGGTTTGACTTAGTGATGTGGGTGAGAAAGCAGGGCAGGGCAAAGCAAGGCAGTTGTAGGGGTCTGAGAACCCTGTGTGTGTGTGTCTGCATCAGAGCCTGTTCCTGCCTTGCCCAGTGTTCACTGGGACACTCTGCACACCTTGCTCTGTGCCTATTTATATGTTACCTTAGTCATGCACTACATCTGGACTTCTCTGCTTACAGCTGTGAGCTTTGCTTTCATCCTATACATGTTGGGATTATGGTTGTTGGGATTACTTTCCCCGTGGTGGGCTGCATCATGGTAGGATTAAAAAGATCATATAGAGTGGGGGAAAGAAACTGTGTTTTGAAGATTAGCTGCAGCACCATACTCCAGCTCTGTTTTATTTCCCACCAGGGTTTAGTTGCCAGGTTCCAGCTGGCCTTTTTCTTTCTGAGCACCTCCAACTTGCTAACAGATGAACAGAGGGCAACACCGGCTTTCAGTAAGGGCTGTGGACCCTGGAACACCAATACATCCATAGATGACTAATGAATCACAACATCACTTATGCATTGACTTCTTTGAAATGCAAAGCACTCCCTTGATATTTCAGCATTTTTCACCTAGTCCGAAGCAAAACCCAACAGGCAGAGAGGAGACAAGTGGAAAGCTGAGCAAGGTAATGTTTCCACCTTGTGTCTGTTACAATGATTGCATCAGCTTTAATTACAAAGGGACTTTCTGCCCTGTAAAGCAGCTCAGCACACATCATATTCTCAGCTTTCCTGCCTCCGGCAGGCTCCAGCTCTGAAACAGTTTCCTTCATGCATTCAAAACAGTTTGTAATTAACAATCACATTGTTTTCCTTTGAATATCGATGGAGATACAGAAAACAGAGATTTGCAGCTGAGGTGCCGATATGACTGAGTATTAGTTTGCTTCCACGAAATAACTTTTTTCATTTTACAGCAAATTTTGTGCTGATTAAAGATTCAGGGTAGTGGAGAGACTTTGCTCACCAGTTGGCCTTGAAGCTTGGGAAGCTGGCTCAGACATCTGGAAAATTTCCTGCCATATCTATGGGAAAGAAGGAAATTTTGGGTCTGCTGCCCTATAATCTTTGGCCCATGTTCAGTGTGTACCTATGAAGAAAAAATCCCTGACAACATTGCTGCTTTTATAAAATATCCCTTAATGGGAAACAAGCAGAAAAAAAGTAAGTAAAACCAGGAGTATCCCAGCTCCACGTCTTCCTGAGCTACTCAGTCAGACCAGAGGGGCTTAATTTGAAGCCTTGGCTCCATAAACAAGAACCAGATTACAAACTTCTTCAGTTCTGGTGCAAAGCTTGGATGGGAGGATTGTTCCCTCCATCTGTTCTTCTCATTGACAATCTGCCTTTAAAGCAATCGCTGCATAAATCTGGAGGAAGCGTAAATGCAGGAGCACCTGAATATTGTTTAACAGATGGGGACACACATTTTTCAAGTAGAGAAATTGCCCCATTTATTACATTACCCCATTTATTTCAGAGGGCGTTTTTCAGTACCATCCTTGCAATGCCATGTCTGCCTGGGAATAAGCTGGCATCCCAGTCCAAGGCTTGTGGCTAGCCAAATTGATTTTCAGGAGGAAACTTTACTGCATGAACACTGCTGTGACATTTTCGGTTTGCTTTCACCCCTTTCAGTGTAATTCCCTTCTGACCAAACTCACATTTTCCATCCAAGCCTTTCAGGAGGACTGTTAACTGTGAGCACTCCTTGTTTCCTGCTCCCACCCTGGAAAGGCTTGAGGATCCATGCACCTCGCTTGAAACTCATTCTGGCATAAACAAACAAAAGCCTGCAGGAATAAACACAAAGTCAAGTTTTGAACCCTGTGGATCCCTTCTTCACGTGTCCTTCTCCTCCTTCCCTGACAGGCAGTCTGGCAGCTCCCATCCTGTTGACAGGGCTCTCTCTTGTTCTTCCACCTTCCATCCCAGAGGATCCCTAATGCATTTAGCACCGTGGCTTTCAGCTCTGTTAGCTTAAGGGCCACTACAAGTTTTCTGGCAGCAACACAGACGTGGACTGTTGAATGTCAGAGAGGAAATTACTTTTCTTTGCAACCTTTTCACAACTCCCTGCAGTCACTGGACCTCTGAGTCTCAAGGACCACGGATTGAAAGCCTCTGACTTACCAGGCAGCACATGGAGTTCACATCAGGTGATGTCTCCAGGTGGGAATGGCCAGCCATCAAATTTAGCAGGCAGCAGCATTTCATGCAGATACAGGAGGGAATAAGAAAGCTACTAAAATTGCAGTGGGACTTTGGATATTCCTGATGGACTCTGTGCTGCTACAGTGTCCTTCCTCGTAGTAAGCAGAGTCCTGGCTGGGAGACACAAAGATCTGCCTGAGGAGATGAGCCTGAGTCCTTCACCTGCTCTCCAGCACAGAGGCACAACAGATGCTGCCCTGCTGACCCCAGACACTCAGAGTTTGCCAGTCAGGTCTCTGAATTCAAACAAAGATATTAAGTGCTGTTTTCTTTTCACTTGCCTTCTGGCTCTGTAACCATTAGGTTGCACTCAAATAGCACTCACAGCTTTTATTTATTTTTCCCCAACCACAAGAACTAGGACTTTTCCTTTTTACATTTTTTTTTTCCTCAGTGTAAGCCAAAAGCTGAGAGTCTTGCTGAATCACATGTCTCCATGAACTGGGGCTTTAAGGGAAGTGTCCAGTACTGGGAAGTGTGCAGTGTATGCATGAGACAACGTGGAGATTGTGTTTGGGGTGTAGGTTCAGCCCATGCTGGCCTCCCCCCTCCACTACTCCTGCTTGTACCACGGGAGTCAAGGGACAGATCACATCTTCTAGGAGAGATGTGCTGTAGGTGCTGGACCAGCAGCAAGGAGATGTAGGTCATGTGGATGGTGCAGGAAGGAAAAGAAGATGAGGGAAGAAGGGATAAGGCTTGGAAGTGGGAGAAACATATGTGGAACAGGCAGGCTGTCCCCAAGACAGCCTGAGTTGGACCTGAGCACCTGCTTGTTGTCTCACTGACCCTCATTCCTGCTGATCCACTGTCCTGGACTTGGGGAAATGGAAGAAAGGAGGACGGCAGGAAACACAAGGCAGCTCCCTGTGGTTGGTTACATGGTGCAGCATGCCAAGGGCAGAGTCCTGCTCTCCCTGGGCCATTAGATCTCAAAATCCAGCTACCAGGACAAGTCTCAGCCTAAGAAGAAGGGAAAAAAAGAAGAGAAAATATGGGCATAGATGATGGACCCCAAATTTCTCAGCTTTCATATCACTTCACCTTCCCCCTCCTTCTCCCTTCTTCAGTCGTTGTATTCTTCTTGGGAGAAAGTGTCTGTTGGAAAACAGAGAGAGAAAACGACAAACACTGCTGTGGAATTATTTAACGAGCCAGAATGAATTGCATTTGAAATCATTTAAATGGGATCTGGGAGTATTTAACTGCAGCACAGGAACTTAACAAGAGTGGGAAAGGATTTTGTGCTAATTGCTGGCAATGATATACCTACGGAGAGAGAACATGCAGCAATTAGTAAGCAAGGCTGTAATTTCAGCCTAAGGTCCCTGTATGGCCTGGAATATGGCATGGATTATCTGCTGGAAGGAAGACAGGGGCTCTGATCCACAGGTGACTAGAGAAGGGAGCAGATGACATTCTCATCAAGTAGTCATTAACCAAGTTTTAACAACACTGGGATGCAGGAGACGGGTTTGGTCAGACCCAGACATCCTTTTGCATCACCCCAGGTTTTAATCCTGATCTCCCGTTCCCCAACCTGATTGGTAAAGCTAAAATGGAGCACAAAGCCTCTTCCCAACCCAGCTGGTTTTGCCCACCCAGAGGTGGCAGGGACTGACCCTGCACTCCATGCCTGCATAGTAGGGCTACAGCTCCCAGCATGGGGAGTCTGGGGACCAATCTGATCATTCCTTGCTGAGAATCAGCAGCTTCAGGGCATCCTCAACTCTGCTGGATTTGGGGAACCAGCAGGACAAGACCAGACAGCTGGGGCTGGGGCTGGGATGTAGCCTTGTTAATAGCCTGCATGAGGGCAGAGCCTGTGGCCAAGAACTGTGTGCTGGGAGCATGTGGTGATGGTGGGGTGAGAGAGGAGGAGGAGGGGTAAGGAAACGAGGCAAGATGAGATGGGAAACTTTTGCAGGTGCAGTGGCAAGCAGACAGGAGCCTGCACCCACCAGAAACACCCCAGATGGCCCCAGGTGGCCTGCCCTTCCTATAGTGATGCCCATACAGGAGACACCCTGTTGTCCCACTCTGCCAAGTCCACAAAAGCGGGGTACCATTGATGCCCAGCATTCAAGGCTCAACTCAAACAGAGATGAGCTGCCATGGCTCTAGAAGGGACAGCCCCTGCTGGCAGCAGCCCTGGCAGGGTGTCCTCACTGCAGGGGAAGGCAGACACCCGGCAGCTCTTGTCCTGGTGCCCGGCAGCTGCAGGCAGCCTCCGCCAGCCTCTGCTCATTGTTCCCTGGTCCTCTCCCCATCTCCATTCTCTCCCTGTGATGCGTCTGTCTGTGACTTTTTGTCTTTCAATCAGTTTTCATCTCAGTAATTCCCATTCAATGGTTAGTCCCTGATCTTTCTAATTGAGATCAGAGCTTTGTATAATAGGAATGGGGGGAGGGAGACTATTTTTAATTTGCTACGTTCCCATTAATAACAAGTTCTAATTAAAAACCCTCCATCTTCCATCCTCCCAAGTTCAGAGGAAAACTCTCTACAACTTCTGTTGGAATCTTCTCCTGATAAATTGGTACCACAGCCTCCTAGAACAGCTGGTCCTCTTTAGCAGGCATAGTAATTAATGGGAATAATAAATGCATTCAAAGCAGGTTCATAACCCTCCTTTCTGTGCACTCAGACATCTCTTCACATTGCAAGAGACACACATCAACATTTCCACTTACAAAACAGGCCCAGAAGATCTGCCTACGTCTAACAAACCTGGGTTTCATTAGCACTCTCTGTCCCGTGATAAACCTTAGGATACAAAGGTTCCCCATGGACAGGGGTGTTCCCTCCTGACTGGGAATGAGGCTGATGTACAGAGCAGGAGCCATGCCTGTGCAGCATCTCTGTGTCTCTCCAGGACTTTCTGCCAATCCTGAGTTTTATATCACGGCTCCCCAGGATCTGTGGGGAGGAAAACCGTGTTCTGCCCTTCCCTCGGAGCTTGTCCAGTGGGGAAGGGTCTTCAGTTTTACAGGGCATAGATCCACGCTCAGATGGGTGGGGTGAACATGGGGACAGCTCACCCTGTCCTCAGCTGCTGGATTGTGCTGTCAGCCCAGCCAGGACCGGCCTCGCCTGTGCCTGTGCTCCTGGGCAGTGCTGCCCTCGAGGCTATGGCAGGGGAAGGCAAAATGAAAAGGGATCTCAGGGTGCTTTGCCATTTGCACAAGGAGACAGGAGATCAGGATTTTCCCTTTTCTCCAGCTCCTGTTCTGCTCTGCTGTGTCCATCTTCCCGCCTAGCGTGTGTTGGGGTAGTCAGATATTATTGCCTTGCAACATCCATGCAGTGAGACTGAGAGAGAAGGTGGAGCGGATGCCAAGTGAAGGCTGAGGTCATACCATGAGCTGGAGATGACACCCTAATGTTCTGATTTCCCTTGCTAGGCTCCAGACCAACATGCAGGGACAATCCTGTCCAGAGAAGGAGATGGGGCCATATCCACCTGGGGTCGGCAGACACAGAGCAGCAGAAGCACAAGGGCTAATGAGCTGTACACCCTCTCCTCCCTTTGTGCAGGTCTCCATTTACACCAGCTGCGGATTTGGGCTTCCTTGGATGTGCAGATCAGCTCTGCTGGGGATGGATGACCCCTTGCTGTCCTTTTCTCTTGCTTTTGTTCACCACTGCCGAGTTAATGGACTCATCTCGGGAGTGGCCAAACCAGGAGCCATCAGTGCAGATATCCCTGAGCTGAGCAATCTGTCCTGAGCACTGATTTCAATTAAAGGGTCATTAGCGTGAAATCTTATCCAGCCCAGCTCCCATTTGCCAGCAGGAGGTCCTTCTCCTCCCCATCCCAAGCCCTGCTCTGCGGTTAGAGCGCTCTGCTCCTGCTGGAGTCCTCCAGTTTTGCTAAAACACAGCAGCTGCTGCTAATAAACAAACATATTGATCATAGAGATATGGCCTGTCAGGGACTTAATTCATGAATGAAATGGGCTTAAGAGCGCCCGGTAGGCAACAGCTCTGCTTAAAGAGCTCCCCCTCAAGATGGTGCTTGGAGCTGGGAACCGAGAATCCCAGCAGCTACTCAGCTCTGG
Source organism: Anomalospiza imberbis (assembly GCF_031753505.1). Taxonomy (NCBI): domain Eukaryota; kingdom Metazoa; phylum Chordata; class Aves; order Passeriformes; family Viduidae; genus Anomalospiza; species Anomalospiza imberbis. The sequence goes on along the minus strand of NC_089693.1, from coordinate 7,571,027 downwards.
GATGTCCAAGTCTGGGGCTGGTGTAAGGATCTGGGGATGAAATTTATTTTTGGGACTGAAAGGAGCAGAGCTAGTTTCCCCCTTTACCCTTGCAGGCCATTGGAAATAGGCATGTGGCACAGTGAAGGGCTTTGTGCTTCCCTCGCATTGTGAGCAAGAGGCTCCTGGTTCTGTTCCATCCTGTGGGGACCATCCAGGCAACCCAAAAATTCAGCACTTTTGAGGACAAGACTGTTAAATATCCTCCCCCAAACTAGTCTCTCTAGTCTCTTGTGGGTCTGGAACTTGTAGAAAAACTAGAGCAGGACCCATGTCTGCCTACTGGAGTTTGTAATACCCATTTCAGGGGGCAGATGCAGCTGCAGCATCACTTAGAAACTATGTCAGAGCCAAGAAGAGGAGAGCATCACAGCTCCAAATTGCCAGCATTTCTATTCTCCTGACAGCAAACAGGCTTTCCTAAGTTTTGATCAAAATTTCCTTCCACAGACAGACAGTAAAACTCTTTCTGCACACAAGACCAAGGCTGTTTACATCACTAATGCTGCCATTGTTTCTGAATTGTCATCATTGTGTGGAGTCAGACTTAAACAAGGTAAAATCAGCTTAGAAATGGATCCTGCACAGCCAGGGACTATAATTAAAACAGAAGTATATTTGAATATAGTCTTTATAGGTGCAGTAAATTATACCACAGTACATGAGGATGTAGGTTGATCTGTAACTGGTTTCAATCCTTTGGTATTGGCCATGATGAAAGCAGCTGTTAAAATAGGTCTTAGTATTTATGGTCCTGGGATGTGAAGGCCTTGCTGAGAGTTTGATGGATGAACTTTCAAGGACAGGAATAGTTGTCAGCCTGAAATATTTATCAGTCTGAAATCTTCCTGCGATTCGTGCCATAGTTTCATACTTCCATTTTTTCTTCCCATTTTCTAGCTGAGGTTTGTAGCTGAGGTTCCCCAGACAGAAGGAGGGTCTCTGCTGTGGGGCAGCAAACCCCTCTCTGGTGATGTTATCTGTTCTTCCCAAGTTACCTGGCTGCTGTTTTAACCAGCTGTGGTGCCCTGCACAAGCTATCCTGTGCTGCCAGCTCCAGGGCTGCTCCTGCTGCCCTTTGCCCCAGGGCTGTGTCCTGGGTCTTGCCAAACACATTCCTGCTCCTTGCACAGCAGGGCATGGAGAATATGTCTGGACAAACCGAATGGCTCTTTAGACACTCCTGCTGTGATGCCTTTGCCATGGGCCTCCCCCATCCCTCTGGCCAAGGAGAGGCCAGGGGAACTCAAGGCCAAAAGGATAAAATGGGATCTCCATCACTCCGCACTTCACTTCTCCTTGAGAGCAGCACAGCCCGATTTGCTGCCTGATCTCCAGTGTCCCCTTGGCCCCTGGCATCAGCAGCATGCCTTGGAATGCTGCCTTCTCTGATGAGGAAGGCAGCCTAGATACTTTGCTCCTCATGTCTATGGGAGGGGAGCAGCTGCACGGTTTTACACCAGCACAGATGAACTTTCCTCTTCTCTTTTGCAAATACAAACCCAAATTCAGTGGAATGTGTTTCATTTCTGGCCCATCTTTCCATGCTGCTTTTACAAGTCTGCTGGGTTTTGCAACTAAAGCGTGAAGACTACGAGTAGTGCACGAGGCTGCTGCAGAACCACGTTCCACTGCAGGCCCCTGCTGAGGGTGAGAGGGGCTGCTGAGCAGGGAAAATGCTGGTTCCATTGGGATCCACTGCTTGAGAAAACACTGAGGACCATGACTTCAGGTTTCTAGACTCCTCAGGTCTCCGAGACACCCAGAACCTGCAAGTTAATAAGTGTCTAGACGTTATCCCCTGAGAGAGGGGATGAAAACTCCCTACGATTCACCTGCAGCAAATGCCAGCAAAGCACATGTGCTTGAGGTTTCTTGAAGCTACCACTGAAAGGTCAGATCTCTTAGTGAGACGAAAACCTCTCTTCTTCCTTCTAGCTCTTCCATCAATACTCGTTTTTCCTCTCCATTTACTTTTACCTTCTTGTTCAGAAAAACATACACAAGGAGGGGCAAGAATGCTGCTTCCCACATCAGCAGCTAAGCAGCTTTTTCTTTCTGCCAGTGGCCAGAACACAGCCCTCAGTGTGCCTTGGGAACAATACTGGAGACCAGTGCTGACCAGGGCCAGCAAAGGCTGGTGTGAAGCTGAGGTGCAGAGGGGACATCTGATCTTTTCCAGCCAGAAGAGAGGCATGGTCCTTGTCCTTCGTGTGCTCCCTTCAGCCTGGCTGGCTCCAGGGGCCTTTCTGAGTCCTGGGGCAGGAAGATACTGTGCACAGGGAGAAGGGAACGTGGGAACAATAGGAAGCCTATGTGCATCTTGCCTTCCGTGGTTTTATGACAGCCATTGCTTTAGGCCTTGAAGAGAGGCAGCAGGTAGGAACAAGGATCCAGTTGCACCCTTGCAATGGCTTTTCTGAAAATAGTGACCACTGTTATGGCCTTCAAGGAGATGCCTGGAACTCAAATGGGAGGAAAGCAAATGGCTCTCCAAGCCTTTGGATATCTGCCATGGAGGTCACTGTTCTGGTTTGGATGGCTCCTCCTGCCTACAGCCACCCAACTTGGCTTGGCCATGGGCAGCCAGTGCTCTTTGAGGTGGGAAAGGAGACCTCAGTGTCTGGTGTGGGAGCAGGAGCTCTGTACAGAGAACTGGAGCCCTCTCTTGCTCATTTAGTTAATGGCTCTCTGTTGAGTTATTCATACAATACCATTTGGGAATAATATTCCTTAACCCACCACGGGGCCCTTTGGTGGTGATTACTGCAGCTGCAGCCCATGCCTCTTCCACTGGGCACTCCCACCCCTCCCTTCTCCCCCACCTCTGCCTTGTTTCTCTCTCTTGGTCGTTATGGCCTTCATCCAACAAAGCACTTAACCAGGTGTTTCAGGGAACAAGTAACCTGGCTCTCTCCACGCCGTGGCTCCGGAAGCCACCTTTGCCCTCTGGACACCTGGGGCTTTTGTGGTGTGGAAAAGCTCTTGGGCTGTGGGTAGAGCAGCTTGGAAAACCCTTAGGTGATCCACCGACTATGATCTGCAGTCCTGACATCTGCTTGTGTGTAAAAAATGAAATAAATCACCAAGGATTTCCTCCCTGAGCTTGGGGAATGGGAGCAGGGCAGACCCTGGGACAGGGCTGGGCCATCCAAGCTGGTGCTGCTGGAGAAGGGCTGAACTTTTCAGAGCTCTGCACAGGAGGAAGAGGTGGAACTGATGGATGCTGCCTGGCCATGGTGGGCAGCTGGAGAGCCCTGGGAAGGAGCCCAGATAGTGGTCCCAAGACTTCTCAACTTCCTTAGCTCCTGCAAGTGCTTTTTGTAGGTGTGTTTCTTATTCCTCATGGACATTCTCACCCGTCTTCCAGTGCACACAGTTTTGCACAACATCCAAGTCAGAGAATTTTCCAAGCCCACAGTTTTAGAAAAGGTAGGACATTACTTTTCCTTCCACAAGAAAGAGGAGTGTCTCTGTGTGGCTGAGGAGTCTGCCAAAGAGGTAGAAATATTTCCTGCGTGACCAGGACCAAACCCTTTGCCATTTGCCCCAAAAGAGTGAGACTCAAGGTTGGCTTCTCACACTGGTGCAACATCTCTGCTGCTCAGTTCCATAACAAGCCACAGATAAGACAGTGGGGCTTACATTTCAGGACTTAAATATTCAATTAATCAATGGAATATTCCATTAGTGTAATAATCACTTGGCATCGCCTGATCTATAGGTACATCTCAGCTGGGCCTCACAAATTGATTTCTGATGAAGTTCTAATTGACTGCACCGGCAGGAGAGGACTGGTCTGAGCACGATGAAGCAGGGCTGGTAAAGGCTCTGGCAGCACCACCTCCCCCCAAGGAAGAGGAAAAGCTGGGGGAGGTGTGATTTATGCCCCATTTATCATGACAGCCTCTACCCTATCCCGTTTTATTGCTCCCAAGTGAGGCATGAGAGCTTACAGCTTTAATGCAGAATTTGCAGGCAGCCGGAGACCCCCGTAAGCTGCTGACAGCTGCTTGTCACTTATGCAGTAGGTGCCAGGGGTACCCTAAATCCTGAATCTCCTAACACAGGATGCAGCCGTGCCACAAGTCCTGTGGGGAGGTCTCAGGTTTCTTCTGGCACGTGTGTATTAGTTAGCTGGGCTCTGCCAACCCTCTCCAAAGAGCTGTGGGGGTTTCTTCCTGCTGATGTGGCTCAGAGTATGAGGGGATGGATGTTTCTGGAGGGAGACAGTGGGTGACACACATGTGTCCTTCTTTCTTGGACATCCTGCAGCCCGTTATCCTGAATTCTCTCCTTCCTGGGTTTGGAGGTGGACCCTGAAGGAGGGTGGCACAGCAGGAACTTTCTCTGTTGCCAAAGGGATATCACAGAATAGTTTGGGTTGGAAGGGACTTTAAGGACCATCTAGTTCCAACCCCCTGCCATGGTCAGGGACACCTCTCACTAGACCTGCATGCCAAAGACCTCCAAAGGCTCTAACATGGCCCCACCCTAAGGACCCACTCAAACCCTGCCCATGCTGGCAGCCTGGCTGTGAACTCCCCTCGCTGGGAGAGCTGACAGTCATGGCAAGCCCTAATAAGCGTGACGAGTCTGGAGGTGCAGGCACTCAGAGATCCCAGCCTCCTGGTGGGATGGGATTGCCAGCCAGACGCTGTGTGCTGCACCAGGGGATGGTTTGTCACCCCAAGGCCACTCCTGACTGCCACAGTCACACACAGAGATGTGCAGGGGCACAAATGACTTGGCACGAGCTGCTGTGATGGTGAGTACCAGCACACCAAGGGCTTGGAGTGCAGCACCAGCCCTTCTAACAGCCCTGTTCCTGCCCAGACCCTCACTGCTGGCTCCCTCTGCACTTCCTGAGGGAGCTGCTGAAAGGGGAGGTGTAGGGGTTTCCACTCTGAGCATCAGTGGTGGCAAGGGGATGCGACACTGGTCCCCAGGTGTGGGCTGACTCCTCCTCTCCTGCTGCCTGCCTGCCTGGGGACTCACATGGCTGAGCTGGGTAGGGGAAAGGTGACAGGTAGTGATTTCAGGAAAACTGCAAACAACAACATCAACGAAAGCAATCAAAGCATGTGTGGCTGGCTGCTGAATTTTAAGAGAAATAACTGCATTTTCAAACATGCAGGAGTGACTGTAACTTCCTCTCCATCCTCTGCCTGCATTAACTTAAGAGACAGCCGGGTGCTTAAAGGTTACTTTGCAGGCAATGACTGTTCTGTAAAGGGCTACTCATCTCTAACAGAGATAGGTTTTCTTTTATTGAACATCAGGCAGAGTGGATGAAACCTGATAAAAACCACAGAGTGATAGCTTCCCCCCACCCCCACCCCTTTTGCAGTGAGGAATAATAACCAGCAAAATAAAAAGGCAATTGCCTCACTGTATGTCTGTTTTAAGCAAGGGCTTTGTGTGGCAGGGAATGCAGCTTAGGTAGATGCCCAATTAGAAAGATTTTGTAGGAAGACCTCTGAATCATCAGATCTGAACCTCTCTCAGAACCGTCACCATTTCTACCCCCACTATTTCTAGCCTCACCTACTTATGGTACAGGATGGAATTTTCAGTGGTTGGAGCACCACGTGTGGAGTTTAATGTGACAAAATTGTCCCCAGGATCACTAGGCTTGGGTGGGTAGCATGGTTTGGAGGGGTGGTTTCCTCCAGATCCTGGGAGTCCATGAGTCACATTGGGTTGTGTCTCCTTCCTGTCAACAACAAAAGGTGCTCTGGGATTTTTATGGCTCTGCCCAGAAAAGATTTTTGGCTCAAAAAAATTGTAAGAGCAGCCTACTACATGGGGAAGGTGATTTTCTCTCATGCCAAAGCCAAGGTGGTGGGCTGTGCATCAAAGCCTCTCTGTGGCTGTAGTTGGTTGCTTCAGAGAAGTCTTGAGTGATGAGGTTTGAATGATTTCTAGTTTGCTTGTTTTTGTTATTTTTTAAGTGAATGTTTTTAATTACTTGGTGAGCAGAGCCAGAAGTATAACCCATGCTGGAAATCCAGCTGAGAGGAGCAAGGCTGCAAATGGTAAAGAGCTCAAGGTGGAGAAACCCATGGCTCTGACATGGAGGGACCTTTCCAGCAGCTTTTCCCCTCCACTGTCTCTACCTGACATCCTCTCAGGACACCCCTTCCCCATCCAGCCTGGGCACCTGGAAGAGAAACTCCCTCCCAGCAGCCCATCAGTGCTCGCCTTTGGAAACATCAAGGACTTCAATCCTTGTGGAGGAAAACCCCTCTGGGGCTGTCTGCAGACTTCCCTCTGTGTTTTCCTCAGCACAGGACATTGTTGGTGGCCATCCAGCTTGTTAATGGGCTCAGCAGACTCGCAGGGTGTCTTCTGGCTGTCCCTCCTGGGATGCACATTGGCTCCTGATGATGTTTATTGTCTGTACATGGAGCGGACCACATGTGTGGCTTCAGCATGGCCAAAGCACAGCCCTCAAGAGCTGAGCATCCTCAGGTAACCCCAGCCTGCTCCTGGTGACTGCAGTGGCTGAGCAGTGAGGCTGCCATGAACACACAGGAAAGTCCTCTCAGACCCTCCAGGACAGGATTTGGCCATAACCATGAGCATCTGCTGCTTATATCCACTGTAGAATGAGAAGACCCTGATCTCCAGAGCTGTCAGCCCTAATTTTATCAGCAACATGAAATTTAATTAAAATTCACATTATTTTTTTTTCCAGATTGCTGTTTGTTTGTCCCCCTCCTTTCTTTGAAAGATGCACGACATATGGGGCAACCACGCTGCGTGTGCTGAGAAAGCATGTCCAGTCCTCCATGTGTCACAGATTCCCACACAAATATGGAGACTATTAGGCTGAAGTTATTAAATGTCATTATTAATACACTGGAATGTGATGGGAGGGGATTTATTTTTATTCCAGAGCCTTGCACATATGCTCCCACCATGACAGGGAGGAAGGGGAAAGGAGAGTTGTCCACAGCTGAGCCGTGCTGAGCTACAGGTACCAGAGCCATGGGGCTGATGTGGTGCCAGCCTGGTTGGATGCCAGGTCCATGGGGAGTGCTTGGTGAAGCCTGCTTGGCTTTTTCCCAGACACCTGGTTGTAGGGAAGTCTGAGAACAAAACCACCACCAGGACGTCAAAGGCTGGTTCTGGGATTTCTGTCTTGTCCACTGGAAAAAAAAAAAAAAAAAAAAGAAGAAAGAAACAAAGAAGGAAGCAAAGAGTAGCCTCTTCAGACAGAACTCTAAGCATCTGATTCAGAGAGAAATGAGCAATGGAAAGAGCTGCTTTGTGCAAGTCCTGCAGACAATTTAATCCTTCCCCCTGGGCAGGATTGTCCCTTGCCTGTTGTCTCACACACACTCTGCTGTCCTGGCTATGTCTGCCCGAGCTGCTTTCCTTTCTCCAGCATCAGAAGGGCTCTGCCCTCAGCTCCTGCTGGGATTTTCCCCCATCCTTGTCTCTTTGAGATGTTCACCCTGCCAGGTCCCAACCCGCCTTTGCCTGTGGTTGGGGAGCATGTCTGGAGATAATATTTCTCTTCAGAGTGATTTTGGCTTTCCCCCCACTGTGGCTTCTCCATTTTGTTCCTCCAGCCTGGTTGTAGGGCATGAGCAGGGGTGAACTCAGACCCTCCACCTGCTGCTGTCACCAGCATCCCTCTGCATCCACGCAGGACATCCTTTCCTCTCCCTCCTTCCCAGGGGATGAGTTTCAACCTCTCAAAGAAAAACCCTCTTCCTCTCCCTGTTCTTCAATGTTTTCTGTGCGATGAAGTACAGTTTCTCTCCTAAAAGGCTACAGGCAGTTTATTAACTTCACTAATTAACTTATAATCAGCGTTGCGTTCTCCTCTAATCACACCCTTGGTTCAGGGAGTGCAGCCCTGCTATAGCACATGTATTTATAAAGGGGAAAAAACCAGTGTGTGACATGCCATGAGCTGTCTTTGCAGGGATAATGTCAGTTCACTCAGGCATGTGGTGTGATGTCTCTGGGCAGGGAGCAGGGGGCTCAGGTGACTCCAAGGGGTGACAGTGAGCTCTGGAGCCTGTCACCTTTGGAGCACAGGTTCAGTGGCCACTCAGGTCATTAATGGCTGGTTGTCACTGCTGGTCAGCAGTGGTTTGGAAAGCCTTGAGGTTGGAGGAGAAGCAGACTGGGAAGTGTTGTAATCTCCATCTCTGCTTAAGCAGAACTATTCCCCAGGGGGTAATTTTTTTCAAAATGTTTCCAGCTGGGTTTTCCTGTCCCTCCAGCAGTGATCTTTCCATTAATCTGCCCCAGATCTGCTGAAAACAAAACATTTTGGGGAACATATCAGTGCTTTTTAATTTACTACTTTTTTACCTTTACTACACTAGGTACCACCTTCCCCAGCACCTGCATTTTGCCCTTCCCATCTTTGTGGGTGGATGCTCAGTTCTCCACTCTAGCCAAGTAAAAATGGAGTTAGCTTTTTTAACATTTCCTTGTAAATCAGATTTCTGATTATTGCTGCTGCCCTCTGAACTCCCTCCAATTCATCACTCTATTCCTGGTACTGAGCTACACCGACCATGAAGAGACAATGTTTGAAAACATCCTCAACCCGGGTGGCGATCTAATGAGACAGCATATAAAAATATCGTTACATGGTGAGCTGAAGGCATTGTGCAGCTCTGTAATCATTTTCAAGATGGTAAAATCATTCTGCAAGGACAGCCTGTCTCCACTATGATAAAATCAGGGCCAGAAAGGCAGTCCAGCTTGGAGGAGCAAATTGCAGAGTTGGGGTTTTTTTCCTTGTCTTTTTTTTTTTTTTTTTTTTTCTTTTTTTTTTTCCACCAAGGATTTATTTTTAAGCAAGGGAGCTGTCACAAAGTGGGACAGATGTTGAGAAGAAGTGAAACCAAAGTGGTGGTGTTTTAACCAAGTGGGTGGTTTCATCCTCTGCTCTTGCTTTGGTTCCCTGGCTGTGCCTGCAGTGCCCTGACACACGGTGTCCCCAGCCACCCCAGGCTGCCAGAGCTCTCTTGAAGGTCTGAACCTTTTTGGACCCACAGCTGAAGCCACTCTCTTCTTTGTCTCCCAGAGCAGGTGGGTCCTTCCCACATCTCTCTGCTTTGCAGTGAAGCTGCTCTTGTGTTTCCAGTCTGCTCTGCCTCTCCATATCTGCAAGACTTGCTGCGTGTGAAGGGAGATGAAGAAAATAAATTGGGCCAAGAAGACAGAAGAAGAGCCAGGTGAGGAGGCTACACCTGTGCTAGAGGTGGGTCTATCTTGGTGTTCACCAGTTTGCATCACCTGAGTGTTGAAGGCTCCACAAAACAGCCCCCAGTGTCCTTCCACCTTCCAACCCCATGCGTCTCATGGGCTTTTCTTCTCTTCTCACTCAGTACCTTCCTTGCCTTGTTCATTTCTGTCTTGTAAGCTGGGGAAAGGTGAATTGAATTAGAGGCTAATGAAACTCACAATGCATTTCCCGAAAAGATGCAATCTGAGTTAAGATTACGGATCCTCTTGGCATTGGTGTTTTTGGTTTTTTTTTTTTTGTTCCTCTCTCTTTTGCATGGTAAACATGGATTGCATAAATCCTTGGCATGTTTCATGGGATGCTCAGAACATTGTCCTGACTTGCCATTGTTCGGGGTAATTTATGCTGGGTTAGACCTCACCCTTTGGAAAGCGTCCAGAATCCTGGTGATGTAAATCTTCCTGATTTATGTCTCCCCCTCTCAAGAAAACAAAACAAAACAAAACCAAAAAAAAAAAAAAAAGGGAATTTAAGGAGTCCCAAAGACAGGAGAATTCAGGACAATTTGACCAATCACTTGCTCCTGGCAAGGAAGGTTGGGATGATTTGGGGTTGGTAAGCACAGACCTTTCATCTGTTTGTAGAAAGAAGGAAAATTAAATCTCATGGCCTGTTTGTGAAGGGAAATTGCCCAGAATAGCTCTGACAGAATAAGCTATTCCACAATAGCTCCCCATGCGGACACTCAAGCCACTTTGTTCCAGGCTAATTAGTGTGCTTCCAAGCGCAGGAATTATTCTGGAAGGGAAATCTCTCTTCTCCCACAAAGAGTGTCTACATGGAGGTAACTATTTGGGAATGACACAAGTGGGCCATCTGAAACCACGGCTGCTCCACTGACCAGTGTTCCCTCATTGAGACATCCTGGGCTTGGAAAGGTTCCACCATTTGTGGGTGGGATGTTTGGGGGCGTTTAGGGAGGGCTGGGGAAACAGGGAGGAGTGTGGGTGTATCTGGCTGGTCACCAAGGTCAGGTGGGCTTGGGTGGACTCCCCCCATGTGTGCTTACAGGCCCCAGAAGAGGCAGTGATTCAGAAACATGAAAGGATTGCACCAATCCTCTTATTTAATTTAGTCTTTTTTTTTTTTTTTTTACTCCACTGTTTTATGGCCATGCTATTAAATGTCTGCTCTGAGGGCTTTTCTTCTTCTCTCAGATCAACTCACATTTTTCTTAAGAGCATTCTTTTTTTTTTTTTTTCTCACCTACTTTGTTACTGACTCACTGGAGAGCCTGGATTTAGTCTGAACGTTTCTCAGGAGACTGCCTGATGTCTCACATGGCTCATTCCCCACAATTCACAGAGAAGTTCTTTTAATGAAAGATGAGGACGTGTGTGAGCAGGGAGTTGTACCCAAAGCAGCAACGGTTTAGCCAAAGCATTGGGCTGGTTTTGAGCTCCTGGAGATGGCTCTGCCCTTCTCCCTCTGCTTGCACCAGGCTCAGTGGAGGCTGACTCAGGTTACACTTGAGGTCAAGTCTCCCTGTAGCAGCCAGTGGGAGGATCTGCATCTCTTGGAGCAAACCTCCACTTGCCTGGCTGCTCTTTGAGTTCCTCCTGACAAAATATTGGTGGTGAAAGTACAGCAAAAATAACAGAGGAGATCCTAGGATCCATCTCCATCCAATCCAGGATTCTGGAGATGTTTTAGAATCTGCTTATATTCAGGGCTTGATAGATATGATTCAGCCCAAAAAATCCTTGCAGCTGCAGTTTTGTCTTGGAGCTGTGGAGAGACTCATCTCAATCTCTTGCTCTTCACACATTCTTTGGGAGAAGGGAGACAAAGTCTTGCACTGTTTTTCTGGCATTTATAGTCCTTTACTGCTTGGGTTGCTCTTCCCCCAAGGCTTAGCCCTGAGCAAGGGGTGACCTGGTATTTGGAGGGGCAGAAACAGGGGCTAGGAGGGTTAAATGACTCACACTGGATCTCTTACTCCTGGATAAAGTTCAAAACTACTTCATAAGCATTTAATGTTAGAGAGATTCTCCACGCCCATAAACCCTGGCATGGACTGTAATTACACATGATCTGCCCACTCTGGAAAATTGATACTTACATGGTCCACTGGGCCTGTGTCCCTGTCAAAATTCAGATCAGCCATTCCCTGTGCGACAGAGCCCTGGATGAAAACAGATGGGAACAGTTTTTTTATTAATGATAACTTCTGTCTCCTTAAACTCAGACTCCATGGGGTCCCAGAGAGACTCTGGGGACATGTGATGAGAAATAAAGTGAGTTTCTTCAGTATCTGGCTGGGATGTGTCCCTCTTTGAAAGAATTTGGAGTAGACTCACAAGCCACTGAGGAGCTCAGGTGTGCCCAGGGGACTGCAGGTCTCAGTAATGATGAGTCTTATGGGTCTCCAGAGCAGAGGAAGAATTGAAGGAAGGATGGAGACAGCATGGATGGACAAGGGAAATAACTGGCCCTTGAGCTGGCAAGCTCAGGAGAGGACATTATTACTGAAGAGAATTAGTTGTGTCTGTACTAAACCTGCTGGGTCCTCTGACCTAGTACAGCTCCTGCAGACCATGGACCCTGATCCCAGGATCCCTCCTCTACCTTGTCCCTGCCTCTCTTCAACCAGCAAAGAAGACAAAACTGGAGAAAGCAGTGTCTGAAAGAATTAAGAGAGGAGACTGATAAGAATTAGATGCTGATGCAGTTCATTAGCAGCAGAACTGCTCTTTGTGACCCACAAGGCCCCAGCCAGACCCATGTCTCCATAGGGCCTGAGCAGGGCTTATACCAGAGCTGCAGCAAGGAGAGGGAAAGTGTCCCAGGGAGAAGCAGTGCAGTTTTGCCAGGAGGGAGCAAAGGAGCTTGGGGAGCATCTCCTGCTCCCAGCCCAGTCCTGGCCCTGCCACACCTGCCCCAGAGAGGCAGGAGAGACTGTTTGAGAGAGGCAGTGGCAGCACTGGAGGATCCTCGGTTTCCCTCCAGCGAGGGGGAGAGGTGAAGCAATTGCTGCCAGTGAACATCAGTCTGACACCTCTTCAGTACCCGCAGTGACTGAGATCTCCTTATTCTGAGAGATTAATTATCTGAAAATAACTGTACACCACCAACTAGGGGATCCTGTCCCTGCAGAGGAGTCCTCTCCCCCTCCAGCAGCAGGCTGGAGCAGGGAGCAGTGGGGGGATTCCTTTGTGGTGCCCCAACCTCCCCAGCCTGGTGCTTTCTGCAGCAACCAAACCCAACCAAACCCCAAAAGCAGCTCCCAAAAGACAGCACAGGGAGCAGTGTGGCCGGGGCAAGGCAGTGGTGACAGCTAAGGAGCAAAAAAGTTGGTTTGAAGGAGCAGGAGGGCTTTGCAGTTGCACATTTTGGTGATTGCATCAGGGTTTATAAGCTGCATCCTGGGGTTCTCACCTCTTTGTGGCAGGAGCAGGGCATCCCACAAGCACCTCTCCATCTCCTGGCAGAGCCTCACTGAGGCACTGGCTCCAGGGGAAGCCCACGTCTGGCAATTTATCTCCCAGACATCTTCTGTGTCTCGGTATCTTCCTCCTGAGCTGACCCCTTGCTCCAGCTAAGATTTTTCTCCTCCTGAATTATGTTTCATCTGTTGAATCTGGTGAGATGAGCCATGTGGAAATTTTTTTGCAGCTCTGCCTGATTTCTGCCACTTTATCCAAGCTTCAGCCACTTCAAAGGGTGCAAATGCAAATATTGACAAGTTCAATAAAAACACCCATCTAGCAGGTAAGCAGCTAAACAGGCTGTCTAATGAAGGGCTGCAGGGAAGGTACTTGAAGAGAAAATCAGTAATTTTTACCTATTTTTATATGCTGGCCTTTTTCCCAAACCCTAAATAAAATTGAATTATGGGCACATGGAGTTGTTACACTGCCTCAGCCCTTCCCAGCCCACGTGGGGGAAGTAGCTTTCCCCTTGGGGTTGGAAAGCCAAAATCCCCTGTGTTTACTGAGCTCAGCATTTCCCATGGAGTAGCACCAAGGTGGTGGCATCCCAGGTCCCCCAGCTGCCCCATCAATTGGCTGTGCCTGCAGCCATCCCTTTGCTGGTACCTGATATGTTAATTCAGCCCTTCCTTAACGACATTTGCAAAGATTCCCACTGGTGGAGCAGGATGCTGGCCGCAGTCTCCAGCATGTTCCCAGGCCATGGATGTGCTCCCCTCGTCCTGGATCGATCTCCAGATCGGAGCTGGTGCTGTTTGATCTGCTCATTGCGATGCAGGGGAGGGGAGTGAGTCCAGGGAATGAGCCTCCTCGGAATTAAACCTCTCTAACATGATTACAAATGGCTGTTAACCCTCACATCAATGTGAAGGAATGGTGTCTAGGGGTGGTGGGGAGAACAAGACGTGAAAGTGCCTTCTCTCTCTGTGCTAAATGAAAACAAGGGGTGCTTGTTACCAGGAATGATTAGGCTTCCCTAGCTCCCTCACAGGGGGCTAGGATAGTTATTTCACATTTGCAAAGTGTTTTGAAGAAGAGAAACATGCAATAGGGGCTGCAGGTACCAGCACCATTGCTTCCAGTGTTCAGGGAGGAGGATTGGAGCTATGGGACAGCTTCCACCCAAGGATTTCACAGCCCATCTCCTCTGTTGAGCATAAGCACAGGGTGCAAATATTATTATTGTGGCATTTTGGCAAATGGAGAAACAGGGATGCAGAGCACGGGAGCCGCTGAACCTCTCTCACAGAGTTGGGATTAGGAGGGGAGAGCCCTATTCCACATGCTGTTGTGATTTCCACCTGGGAGACACTTGAAGACACTGGTGTTTGGCATGTACTGACTGACAATGCTGCTGTAGGGGCACAAGGTTCTCTTCGAGCCAAGTTCAAAACCTGGCTTTTTCAAAAACTGCCATGTGTGGGATCAAAATATTGTCTGGATCATTAGCTTTTTAGTCTGAAGGACCCAGGAGAGACCTGAGTGCTCAGCTCTGGCTGTGTCTCTCTCCCAAATTAAATCAAGCCTCAAGCTCACCCAGCTCCTTCTCCAGCATCCCTCTAAGCCTTAGGAGGAACTAGAGACATGACAGGTGATGGGGATGTTTCACCCCATCAATGTCTCTGGTCTGGAGCAGAGGACCCTGGAGCTATAATTTTGTTGGAGACACCATCTCCACTCCACAGGGGTGCCCAGTGCCAGGAGAGGAGGCTCTCTGGGGGCCAAGCTGAACATCACACAGCAGACTCTGATGAAAATGAATTTTCCCCCAACCTTCCCATTTTGTCTTCACAGCAGAAACATGAGGCAGGCTGTGCAGAAGAGAGCTGTACCAGAACAATCTTGGCTTGGTTCCCACTGCAAGTTTTGTTCCCTCCATCAACAATCAACCAGGACAAGAGCATCTGCTTCATTCAGAAGGGCTCTTAAGCATCATCTGTGCACCCCAACACAGAAGCCATGAGCCTTTCCCCCCAAAACTGTTATCAGTGTATAGCTCTTTAGCCAGAGAGTGCCTGCAAATCCCCTTCTAGCCTTAATTTCTACTAAACTCCATTACATCCTTGGCATTGTCAGGGACAGATGGAACCCCTGTCTCCTGAGCTGAAATAGGGATATGTGCAATGCCCAGGGGGTCTCCAAGGAAGATGAGCAGAGGGTGGGAAGGCACCTGCCCAGGGTAGGCTATGGAGGGTGGCGACAGCAGAAGCACAGAAGATTCTCAGAGCACAGACAGTAAGAGCCCTGTCCATGCTTCTCCTTTCTTCCCTGTGACAGCTTGACAACCTAACAGGAAAAGTGAAGTCAGTGGAGGGAGAAATGCTATCAGGAGCCCTGTGCTAAGAGGGCAGACAGGCCAGATTGGAGGAAAATGAGAAGCTGTCCGGACTAATGCAATCATTTATCACATAATCTTGCTCAGCAGTTGGGCGGGAAGTCTGGCAGTGCCTGGCACTCAGAGGAGGCTCTTTTGGCCCCTGGTACCCTGCTCCAGTTGGTGAGGGTTGTTTCCCCTGGATTCTCCAAGGCTTGAGGTTTCCCTTTGACCACCCTGTTGAGCTTGTGGTACCTACCTGCCTCATTTTGCTCTCGCTCTTGTCCCCCACACGCTTCCCTCCTCCCCAGAGGCAGATTGGGGCTCATGCTGCTTTGCTGTGGACCCTTTTTCTTCCATAAGATGACACCTTATTGGATCACTGCTCCTGCTGAGACATTTCATCACCGGGCCATTTTGGCTCCACGCTGTGTTAGCCACTTGCCTTGTACCTGGATTTACTGCTTCCTCATCGCTTCCTGCTCCCTCACCCCATCAAATGAGGCATTGCTGAAACACCACTGCAAAAAGGGCTCAGCACGAGAGCGTTACCAAAAGGAAGCAGCAAGGGAATTTCCCTCCCTGCTCAAGTTGCACCCTGGGTTTGCTCCGAGGTTGGGCCATATGTGATCTGCACCCCAGGGAACGGCCGGACATCAAAGGGGGACTTCTGGCGAGGATGAGCTCATTGGCCCCTGCTCGACCCTTCCTGTGAGCCGGGGGTGGGAGCTCCGTGACCACCCTGCAGCTCTTCCTCAGGCAGGGCTCTGAGTGCCTGGGGCAGGAGCTCCACTGGCTGCAGCTGCCTGGCTCTGTCAGGACCTGCTCTTCCTCCTCTGCAGCCTGAAAATCAGAGGAGGACCTGCACTTCCCTGTGACCCATGAAGCCCCTGTGCTGCTAGCATGGCATTTATCACTGTTCTGTCCAGAAAGGCAGCATTTCACACTGGGGATGGATTATCCAAAAAGTTTGCACATGAAATTTCAGCATATGGCTGTGGGACTGGGATTCCCACTGAGCCACCTCTCCTCTGAAGCCAGTGTTCATGGGCTTTGCCATTAACATCATCTCCTGGATCTCTGGGACAGTGATGATGTGCCAAACCATACAGATCATTTGTATGGCCCTTCACAGCTGAGCACTTAGCTGGGTAATTACCAGAGCTGGCCACAGGACGAGAAAGCCGATTTCAGCACCACTCTTATATTTTGTTGTTTGTTTCTTTTCCAAGGAAAAGCAAATATTCTGGCACTGAGAGATGAGGGCTGGGCTGGTGTGCAGGGCATGGCTCAGGGCTGGGGTGCAGAGCTTCAAATCCTCTCTCTGCATGAATTATTTTCCCTCCTGGACACTTCAGCATCCCATATCCCTGATGCTCCATCTGCAGACCCTCTCCCTAGTGTCCTCTCACCTTTCCTGGCTGTGGAAAAGAGTTTGTTTCCAAGAAACATTTTGGCTGGGACTAAGATTTCAGCACTGTTGCAGCCAGGTCCAGCAGTTATTCCTCCTTCAGCTGCACTCCTGGATGTGCCCCTCCATGTGTCCAGCTTCATTGCCATTTCCTCACCACCCCATTTCAGAGCATCTTCAGCTTGCACTTTTGACAGGGAGCTGCTCTTCTCTGAAAGAGCTCTGTGCCCTTTTTTCCCCCCAGCAAACCCAAATCCAGCTGGAAGAGGTGGAGCCCTTCCATGCCTCTTGAGATCCTCCTCAACAGAGCTGATCCCCCTCCAGCCCTTGCACTTCCCATCCACAGAGCCATTTGCCACCCAAAAACCTCCAGCCCTTCCTTACCTCTCTTGAAAAGGAACCATCAGGAGGAGGACCTGCAGAAACACAGCCCCTACACGGTGCCAATGGAGCCCCCCAGGGTTTTCCAGCTCTGGCTGCTGAGGCAGTGTTGATTGAGGTCCAAGGAAAAGGGGGAGGTTTTGTCAACATGCACACCCGTGATGGGGATCCATCAGATGTGTAACAACACCAGCCACCTCTTGTCTGCCTTAGCAATGGAGAGGCAAAATTTCTCAGACTGCTGTGTCCTCTAGGAATAGGAAATGTTAATTATTATTAATGACACCCTGTGACTTTTATTATTAAGTATTCCAATTAATTGGATTATTGCTATTTTCTCTCTTGAAGGTGCTTGGGTGTGGCACATAGAAGTGGTGGGCATTGCTTTCAATACAGAAAAGGGAAAAGAGGGACCTCAGGTGATGATATTTGGGTAATATAAAGTGGCAAAGGTGACAGGAGATCTGGGAGACTGGTCCTAGAAGGAGCAGGGATTAGCAATGCCAGCACCAAACCCTCCACAGACCAGGTGGTGCAACTCAATGCATGGTTTTGCTATTTTCCAACTATAAAGACATAAAAGACTAAAACTAGTCCTAAGACTCCTTAGCTCTTTGTGCCTGAATCAACAGCGAGTCTCTCCAGGTTTTTGGACAGGCAAGGCTAAGGCCAGGAGAAAACTGGCAGCAGACAGTCTCTGCACATGGCACAAGAGCGCCTTTGTCCCCAAATTCTTCTCTTGTTACACTCAGTCAGACAATCCACGGAGATACCCAACACACCTGTCCATCACACCAGTTCCTCCTTGCCTTGAGCTTGGCATGAGGTAGTCTTCCTTGTGGTGAGAGCCATCATTAAGTGTATGGCACAGCACCAGTTCACCAAAAATAGCTCTGAAGAAAGAGAGCAGCGTGCGTGGGGCCTGTGCGTGCACAAAGTCTGTGTCCACAAACCCATTTGCTGTTTTAGGTGTCAGAAATAAATTTTACCACTGGAGTCTGCAGCATCTGATTAGTGAATTATTCAGTTTGGAGATTGCCTTCGCCATGACCTCATTAGTAACCCCGAGGTGAGCGGGACGCATTAGAGTAACCACCAGGCTGTCACTGAGGAGCAGAACTGGGGCATTAAAATGGATTAAAGTGCTTTACCAAGAAGTGCAGCACAACTCATAATAAAAAAAAAAAAAAAAAAAAAAAAAAAAAAAAAAAAGAGAGAGAGAGAAGACAAAAGGGAAAAGAGAGAGGAGTAGAAGGGGGAGAAAAGAAAGAAAGACCAATGAAATAAATAAACAAACCATCCTGGCTGGCAGCCTGAGGATAAACAGGCAAGCAGGTGGAGGGGTGCAGGGGTTCCAGTGTTTGGCAAAGCACAAGCCTTCTCTCTGAAGCCAGGGCAGGTCTGTGGTTGGGAAGAGGCACCTGCAGGGCTCTTCCCTGTCTGCTCTGTCAAGGGAGCCCAGCATCTGCTCAGTTAAACCAGACCTTAGGCTGCCAGCCAAATTCCCCTGGCCTCTCAGGAGAGCCTCCTTTTTGACCCCTGTTGGGCTGACACCCAGCCTTGGACCTCCACTACATCAAGGAGGTGATGTGGAGCTGAAAAGAAGGTCCTCACACAGACTTCTAGGAGCTGGTGCCCATGTTGGGGTCCTCAGCTGTTCCATGCTGCTGGCTGCAAACAGGAATCTGGTGGGAATGTGCACACCCCCGAAACCTGCCCGTGAGTGGGGCTTACTCAGCTGATATGGGGAGGAAGACGTGACCCTCAGTGATCATTCAAAGACCATGGTGACCCCTTTGAAGGGGGCATGACGGGGAGAGGTGGGGTGAGATACCCCATTTTGTCTCTTCCTGACAAGTCTACAGAAGGGAAAGGGGGATGGGTTTGTACCACACTCCCTCAGGGTCAGCTCTTCTTTCCTGGGGGGAGGCACCAGCTGATGTGAACAGCTTTCATCTGGGGATGGGCTCGGTGACTGATGTGGTCACATTTGTTTGCTCAGCAGCAGTTGCAAATAATGGATGCTAAAAGGCTTTGTGGTTCATTGATGGCCATGCTCATAACCACACAGTCTTCATCCAGTTCTGGGGGAGAAATGCAGTGCTCTCCATTTAACTTCTCAGGTCCTTAACCCTGCTTTCAACTTGATCTGGCCTTGGTCCTTTCGCTGTGTGCACAACAGACCTTGTTGGTGAGAGATGCTCCAGCCTGGTGGGTGGACCCCGAGAGGAGATCACCCAAGGGTCTGTTCCTTCATCCCACCACCGCAGCTGCTAAAACCTTGGACTTGTACCTGTGGAATGACCCAGACCTCTATGGGATGTCTCCATGGCTGTGCCTGTTGACTACACTTGGTCTCTCCCACTTCTTTGTGACAATACTGGGAGCATCTTATTGCCAGCTCACATCAGGGCCAGACTTCTAAGGGAGATGATGGGATTTCCTTGTGCCATCCAGTTCTCAGAGACGTGGTGAGCTCCCAGGTTAGTTCAATACAGCCAAGTGTTTACTTTTAATTTCCTACATTGGTCCAGCTTGGGCCCATCTGTAATGGGGGAAGACCCCTAATCAATACCTTCCCCAGCTGTCCCAACCCATCCATTGTAGGCCACCTCTGTACATGGGCTATCTCTAAGCCAATGCAGGAATGGGAGCTTGGGGTGTGTCACCTCTTCTCTGTGGGGTTTTGGACATCTAGAACTTTACAGAGCAGGGCTGTGTTGGCTGACCCTGCCCCATTTGAATCCATCGGGTATGTCCTGGAAGGCTGTAAGGGGAACAAAAAGGCATAATGAGGGTAGGACACAGCTACCTGAGTTTTATTAGGTTTAATTGTACCCATTTTATTATACGTGAATGCATAAAGAATGCTAATTGAATCGATTTCAAATACCCAGAGCAAACGAGCCACTCGATAGAGACAAGCTGGGAAGGGAGCAATTCAGGCTGTCAGTTCCCTGGGCCTTTCCTGAATCCTCCCTCCTGTACCCACCAGGCGAGTACGGGAAATTTGCTCATTTATGGCTGCTTAATAATATATACTCATGCAGTGTGTGTCCCGAGCAATTTGCATTGTCAAGTCATGTGCATTGATGTGGAAGCTTTGCTTTCCCCCGTGTTGCTGCTGGTGTCGTCTCCGAGCGTTTGCTAACGATGACGTGACGGAGTGAAGGCAGAGATGCAGCAGAATTGAAAAATGACCAGGGGAGCCCAACCAGGGCTCTCTGTCACTGTCCCAAGAATTGCTGGACTGTATTAATTGAGCAGCTATCAAGAACATACACAGTAGTTGGTCCTCTCCCTCTAATTAAAGCAGCCACGTTGGCTTTGTTTTGAAGGCCGGCCAAATTTCACTTCAGTGATTTCCAGGATGGTTGTCCTAGTGGCAGTCTCATCTCCCATGAAGAATTGTCCTTGTCTTAGTTTAGCCATCTCCAAGAAATAATCAGCTTAAAACAGAAGAAAGTGCTACATCAGATAAATAGAACACTCCTTGAATTTCATTTTCCTTTTTCCAGCCAGCTCCTTTTGATCTGCTGTGCTGCCACAGATACATAGGGATGTGGAAAATCTTTCCCTGGATTGCCAACACTGTCTGAACAACTCCCCACTGAATCTGTGTCTCTTAGCATCTTCTGAACTTGGGGGCCAGGCTTGTAAGTGGATTTTGAAGGACAGAAGATCTGCTCCCTTACTGTATGCATGTTATTTTCTTCCATCTTGTGTTTCCCATGGGAGCTGCTTGCAATCCATGTTTCCAGTGATGAGCAGAGCTGCATGTCGTTTCTTTTCACAAGATTTCTCCCAGCCCCCAGTTACTTGCTTAATTACTTGGAAAACCTCTTCTACCACCCTGGTGAGGACACTGCTGGTGAGTCTCCTTTGCCCACAGCTCCTGGCCAGGCAGCTCAACAGGCTGCCAGGTGCTGCTTGCCTGCTCATGGGACACAGCTTGGGATGTGAGTGCAGATATGGGAGCATCCCTCAGCATCTCCAGGTGCACCCTCCTGGGCACTAAAAAATCTGTAAGGAACCTTGCTCATCATCATGGATGGATTGCCCACTCTACTAAAGCTGGACCTTCCTCATCCACTCACTAGAGTGAAAATCACCACAGGACAAGAGCCCCAATCCCATATTTCCTACATCCCAGCCCAACAGGCATCAGCACCCTCCCCACACTGGTGTTCCCTCCAACTGCAATCAGCACCCAGCTATGCCTCCAGCCCTGGAGCATCCTCTTCCCAGCTTCCCAGCAGCCAGGAGAGGGTGGCATCAATCCCTGCCTGTTTTGTAAAGCAAGGCTTGAGTTTTCTCTTGGCCATTTGCTAAACAGCTGGAGTGCTCCCTGTATCCAAGGAAACCTGTCTTAACCTGCTGCTTACAGGGAGGCTTCAGTTGGGCAAGTTTCTCTCAGCTCCCAGCACTCCTGGGTTAAGCTTTTAGGATCTCTGTGAGGTGACATCTCCTTTTTCTTGCCCTCCCAACCTGTTGTGCTCCCCACTTTGGAAATGGAGCCTGTGTAGAACAGAATGGGAAAACCCCTGCTTTCCTCCTTTTTTTTTTTTTTGCCACTTAGTTGAAGTTTTACAGAAATGGAGGCAGAGCCTGGAGGCTGTTTCTCTGCTTCTATTTCATTTTCCTTTCTTCTTCTTCCCCACTCCCAACACTTCCAGTGGGTGAAGTGCAGTGTCACCACCCACCACAGAGATGCTCTGTGCTGCATCTTCAGCTGGGGTCAGGTGTGGGAGCTGAGCATCACTGGGAGAGATGTGCATGAGAACTTGGTAGGAGGTGGAAAGAATTAAAATCCAGGAACTCTGGAGAGGCTGGGAGAAACCTGTGACATTAGAGGTGGCTGTATCTGGGACTTTCCACCTCTCTCCCAAAGCAGGAAAGCTTGCAGGCATCAGGTGCACCAGACAGCAGGCAATGGTCTCTTCTACTGGCCTATGTTTACTTTCCAGATGTGATTGTCATTAGGTCCTTGTCCTGCCAAGCCACTGCTGCTGCCCTGCCCTGAAGCACCTGAGCCCATCCCATCCTATCCCATCCCATCCCATCCCATCCCATCCCATCCCATCCCATCCCATCCCATCCCATCCCAATGTGATGCTGTCAGCATCCCACACCCTGCATCCCTGCCCCTCCTGCTTTGTTCCTGCCGTCCCTTCTCTCTCAAAGAAGCACTGACCCCAGTTCTCCTTCAGAAAGCTCGCAGTCAAAAAATTCCCCTTTTCATTCCCCATCTCTCCTGCTTGGCATCTGGGTGCAGCAGGAGGGTAGGAGAAAACCATAGCCCTGTGGGGTAGATCAGAGCAGCTGTGAGCTCATCCTGGGGCTGCAGGGGTGAAAGAAGGTGGTCAAAGCCCAAGCAACAAGCCATGGGGGTTTTGCCCAAAGGCAGTTTGGGCAGAGAAGGGATGGAGGCCACACTGGGTTTTCCCAGGTTTAGGAGCAACATGCTGAGGCGAGCAAGGAGGAAAGAACTTCTGTCTCCGCCCTGTCCCCATCCAGCTTGGGCACCCCAGCCCCAGACGGGTACTGGGACCACACTCACTGCCCTGGTGCCGGCGGGCACGGCTCTGGTGCCTCCTTTGGCCCTGGTACCGTCTCGCTTTACACCAGCACATCCCATTAGTGCATCCCTGAGCAGCTCCAGGAGCATAAATGGTGCTGTGGGAGCTGGAGGCTGCTCCTCTCCCTCCAGCACACCCATAACCATGGTGCAGTAATGGCTGGGCTGTGCTAAAAGCCTTTTCCTGCCCGCGCTGGAGCGGGGCCGGCGCTTTCCCAGAGCCGGGTTAATGCAGCGGCAGCTCCGGAGGCGCAGCCCTAAGCGGGGTTAACACAGCGCTCCCCCCGCAGCTCCCCGCGCTGCCGGGAGGTTAAACCCTGCCTTGGCCTCGCAGGAGCTGCTCGGTCTTCAAGCCAAGGCGAGAGTGCCAAGGCTTCCCGCTCTCAGGTTAAGCATTTCTTAGGCTTTCCCTGAGGTGGCAGCGCCAATCCCGGCACTGCAGCATCCTCCCGCAACCCGCTCCTTCAGCTCCGAGCTGTCCCCTGCCTCCCAAAGCGCTGTTTCGTGGCTCAGGCTCCACACGGGACGTCCCGCAGCCCCACCTGTCCCCAGGTGGCTGCTGGGGGACCCAGGGTACCGCGACACTGGTGACTAGGATCCGCCACTGGTGGCAACATTGATACCCACGCAGCCCCAGGGAGGAGGATGCAGTAGGGGACTGGCAGTGAGGAACAGCTTGAAGACAGGTTTGGGAGGGTTGACAAGCTTCCAGGGTCTGGTCAACAGGAGGAGAGATGCTGGAGAGGCATAGAAAGCTGGAGAAAACTTATCTCGGTTTTCCACCAATAGAGAGAAACGGACATTATTGCTTCGTGTTGATGTGGAGAAGTTTTAAAGGGTGATAAGAGGGTGTCAGGAAGCCTGGGAGGCAAAGAAAGGACACGTTGCATGGCAGCCTGGTGTTTTCACTCCTGGTTTGCAAGATCTGTCCTCAGCATTGCCTGTGCAGTGCAGTTTGACACAGGGCTGGCCAAGGGAAAGTGTCCTGCAGGGGCAGAGCCTGAGCTGGCTCCTTCACCCGGGGAGCCCCACTGCCACCCTGTACCCCTGAAGCTGCTGGGATGCCCCTTGGGGTCTCCTCCACCTGTAGCAAAGACCCAGCCTCTTTCAGAAGTTTCAGTCTGCAGTCTGTGGACTGATTGCTGACTCTGTGATCCTCCAGCCTCCCAGGGCATGGTGGCCAAAGCAGGTTAAAAACTATCTGGTTGGCAAAAATACCCTGTAATTTCCTCTCTCAGATCATGAAGTGCCCCCTTAGGAATGCCAGACAGCCCTGGGCTGCAGGCACAGATTTGGATTTACTTCTGTTGTTCAGACCAAACAGCTGCTAAGGGCGTCAGTTATACAGACATGATGATGTTGTCACTTTATGTATCATTTTTATTTCATTGCTCTCCAATGTTTGTAATACCCCGGAGCTCAGAAGCTTAAATAACAGCTCTCCCCATATTGAGTTTATCCTTTGCCATTTGGCACTCATTCATTCCTTTCCCTTTGAGTTCCTAATAATCAAGATTTTAACTGAGCAGCATCCCTCTCCTTGCTTGGGCAGTGGCTGTGGCCAGCCAGAGATGACAGGGGAAGGGATGGGAGCAGGACAGTAATTTTCTCCAGAGATGAGGCTGATGCATGTGTGATGCTGCATTGCCTCCTGGAGTGCTCCTTACAAAAAAAAAAAAAAAAAAAAAAAAAAAGTTAGCAACATGAACAATGTTTTCTCTCAGTTGCAATAACCCTGAAGGGAGTTGTGCTTAGGAGCAGCCCCCTTTGGCAGGATTTTAGAGATGGAGCAAAGAACCTGATGGTGCTGAAGGGATTATTCCACTATAACATATGTATTTTCATCCCAATGCAAACTGTCTGTGAAGTGACCATGCATTCTTCATGTGTTTTCCCTGCATGGAGGTTTGCTGGTTGCTCAACCTTGGGCTTCTGTGTCTGAGTCATGGGACTTGGACTTTGGACTGTGCAAAACCTTGTTTTCCTGCTGTTTTGATTGGGATGTGGTGGTATCTCTTGTGGCAGGACTGGGGAGAGGAGGAGCTCTCTTCTTGCCAGTGTTAATAAGCAATAGGTGGAAATATTTATCATAACTTGGTTAGATGCTCTGACACATCACTGCGGGAGGTGAGGGGGTGAGGGGAACCCTGCAGCACAATGAAACAGCTGCTGCTGAATCTGCCTGCTCAGCACAGCCAGGTCTGTGCACAGACAGGTCAGACTGGCACAGCCTGGTCTGCAGGCTCAGCTCATCTGTTTGATTGTAGAAATTCCATCTGAATAATCTGCACATGAGATGGCTGCTGGACCCACCTCTGTCATGGTGGGAAGCAGAGGTCTCCATCAAGATGCTCTTCATTACAGCACCAGGAAGGACTTGGTGTCATTTCAGGGCTCCTTGGTCATTTCACCTGTAGGGGCCATCTCCAGATTTCACCTGTGTGCAATGTTCTGTGTATTTGAAAAACTAAAGCCAACCTTTAATATTTAATCAGTCATTAATCACTTTTATTTATTTTACTCACCTGAACTGCATCACAAGTATTTCACTGATAGTTATTCATTGCTGAAGCTCTTTGCTGGGGGGAAACTCTCCATTGTTTGAGACTGGGGACCAAATCAGCTCTGTCTGGGAGAGGTCTGTCTCCAGCTCTCTGCAGAGCTTTTCCAGAGCCTCCTCAGCTCCCTGGGAGGAGCATGGCTGGCAGGGCTCTGGTTAATGCTGCTGCTGGGTCCACTGGTGATGTGCTTGGCTATCACAAATCACAGCCTTGCCTGGCAGGGGGAGCGGGTGCTGAGCAGGGGGAGGGGGGAATGGGAAGATGGGCTCTGGGGACCCCATCCCACTGAGAAGGTGGGTTGTGTTTCACATTAGCTGATGCTCCTGTGTGGTTTCCAGCACTAGCCCAAATGCAGAAGCTTGTGGCAAGCAAGCTTGGATGTGCTGTAGGCATAAATCATGTCAGCTTTTCTGTTTAAGGATGGGGAGGGCCTCTTTTGAGACTGCTGGGGTGATGGGGGAATTGCTCAGTGCTGAGAATTGCTCAGCCATGGGCTGGAAGGTGTGGGCACTTACCCCTTTCGGATTTATCTCCACTGAGATCTCAGGCTTTGGCTTTTCCCTGATGGTATTAGATGTGTGAGAGCAGGGCTGATACAGGTGTCAGCGTGAAGAACAATATGACGCGGATGCTCAGATTGAAGAACAATATGACACGGGTCTTCAGGACTTGCTGGTGTCCTCCACTGCTTTCCTGCCCTGCAGTGTGTCCCAGATGAGCATGGGGACCTCGAGTTTGACCTTGCTGGTGCCTGTCACCAACCAAAATAACACGAGAGATCATTGCAATTATTCTGCATGCTGCTGCAAATGCCTGCAGCCCTCTTTTCCTTGGCCCCCTATGGTTCCCCCAGCTGGCTGCTTCCCACATATGTCCCTAATCCTGCAACTTGTCTGCCCTCCTCCTCTTGATCTTCCATTTTCCTCCCTAATCCACGCCTCATCCTCCTGCAGCCTCACTGGAGGCCCCCCACCTTTGTTCACCCCACACACTTGCCTTGGAAGGTTAAAATAAGCTCTACCTGGAGTGTGTTCAAAGGCTAATGTACATCCTCCCTTAATTATTGATTTGTTTATTGCAGACACTTTGGCAGGACATGGCCACAGCTCACACACCAGGCTCCTGCCCTCGGTTCCCCTTGTGGCTCACGGGGGCTGAGGGCAGTGTTAGGGGTGCTGACCTGGGGACCTGATGCCCCACCTTGAGGACAATCCCACCAACACACCTGTGTGCCCAGGGTCTCCCAGGCTAACCTCTTTAGCTCAGTCCCACGGGAACAATAAAGGGCATTCCTGTGGAGCCCCCCCTCCAAGCCCCTCTTTCTCCCCAGGTGAGCAGAGCTCGTGAGAGATCTCTCCCCTACAGCAAGAACACCTCCTGTATGGTGCTGTCAGCCCCCAGTGTGTGCCCAGGAATTCTGGCACAGGGGATCAAAACTCAGTGATGCCATTGAGCCCCAGCTGCTGTCACCCCGAGCAGGGAGAGATGAGATGCTGCTTTAGTGGGGTTGTTAACGACTCTGCAAAACCCATGTTGAGATACAAGTGTGGCAGTGCCCAGAGAGGAGGGCTCAGAGGCACAGTCCTGCTGCTGGGGCTGCTGCCAGCCTGTCACCTTCTGCTCCAGGAGCTCCAGCTTTCAGGTGATGCTGGAGAGGCATCAAAGTAGGAAAACACAGATGCCACCAGCTGCCGAAAAGCAGCCTGCGTTTGCTTTTCTCCAGAGTGAGGTGAGGTCACCTTCTTGCTCAGCCCAGGGCTGTTGGCCAAGCCAGGATTTGTGAGTCCTGGTTCCTTTGGGTTTGGCATGGTCACTTCTCCCTGCATGGTGGGTTGGGAGTGGGACTTGATGTCTCACTTGCACTCATTATGGGATGAGGATACATTTCAAGTGATTCAAGGTTTCCTGAACCCTCTGATGGACCAAATGACCATATCAAGCAGCTGTTGCCCCAGCTCATCTTTGGGCTGAGAGATATAGCAGAGAATTTTGAAATGGTGCCCCTTTGGGGCCACAGCCATCTCCCCAGTCAGCTGTGGGGGCTGCAAGTCCCTCATCCCCCTGATGCTTGGGAAAGGCATTAGGTAAAAGCTGCCTTCCCCACCCTGCTGTAGATAATAGTAACTTCGCCAGATTTATTTGGGAAAGCAGCACCCTACAAAAAGATTGTGGTAAATCATTTTATGAAGAGTTGTGCTATATTAGTTTCTTCTCTGCTTAACCCTGCTCTGGCACCCAACAAACTCCCCAGGAAAAGAGTTCAGTAACAGACTTGGAGGCATAAACAGGATGGGGGGCTTATTTGAAAGCAATTTAGCTTCCTCACAAGGTGGATGGGGATATGGAACATGTTTCTCTGCCTGTGTGCAGGGAAGAGCTCAGGGCAAGGAGGAATCAATTCTTCAGTGAGCTGTGATTCAACCTGGAGGCTTGGTAAGGGCCCGAGATGAGCACTGTTACCTCTCTGATGAGGTGTGTGTCATGGACACCATTCCTTTTGTACAGTTTCCTCCCCAGCATGTCAGCATCAGCCTAAGTGTCCATGAACCAGGCAGTGGTGCTCGAGGGAAGTTCCTGGGGGTACAGGTGCCTGGCTGGAGGATTGGGATACTTGGATGGAACCTCACAGTGCAAGGAAACAAGACTTGGCATGGTTGTAGCTCTTCCTGTTGTTCTTAAAAGTATTCTTGAAAAAAAAGCTGAAGGCTTGTGGCCTACTTAATCAATTGATTTTGATTAATTTTAAAATCCAGAGCAATTTTCCTTACACTGAGGTCCTGCAGTGTAGGATGTTTCAGACATTCTGTGATCCCACTGCAGTCCCAAATACTCCACTTGTCTGTCAAGAGACTGATTCAGGAATGTGGGATTTTTGAACGAGCAGACTTGATTTGGGGAAAATCATGGGGGAACATGATGGATGCTTCTGCTCCTTTGTCCTGTCAAGGGTTGTGTCTTTGACTGCGTGTCCCAGCCCCTCACGTCACGAATTTCCTGACTGGTGCCCACAGGCGAGTGGCTCTGAGCGTGTAAAACGCCCCGAGAGAGCTGCAGATGGCAGGACATCAGAGCAACAATGCTGGGACTGTAATTCCCCTTATCTGCCTGCAGCATGGCCATCTCAAGTGCCTCCCGGGACTCCTTTGCAGCTCCCTCCCCAGCTCCTCTCCCAGCAGCTGCCCTCAGGCTTTGCAGCCTGGCCCCTGCTTCCCCATCCCAGTCTCAGAATTCTCCTCTTTCCTCTGGCTGGAGAGGGACTGGTTCTGCCGAGCATTGCTGCCAGATCAAAGCACTGCCTTGATTCCTTGATGGCAGCTATAATCTGCTCCACGTTATTCTTTTTACTATTCCTTGGGCTTTCTAAGACCTTCATTTCAATCTTTAAACAAAAAAAAATTAATTGCAGACATCCTCCCCGGACCATGTCTCAGACATTGCAGCCATGACCAGCCCTTTTCCCTGGCTAGGCACATTAATTCAGGAGCTGCCTAGGTGGGAGACTGGTTCAGGTCCCAACACTGAATGCAAGCACAGCAGTATTTGTTATCTTCGTGACAGAGCTGTTTCTTTAGACCTCACTTGAATATGTTTTCTCCTGATTTTTCCTTCCTGATAATTTGAGCAAACAGTTCTCAGTCAGATGCTTTTCCCTACACTTTGTTATCAGCCTTGTAGAGTTTATGGACAGGACATCAGCTGGAATGGCTTCATCTTGCCCTTGTCCCCACATGTCCACAGCATGGTTAAGGTCAACCCAAGCTTGGAGTCTGCTACCACAGGCTGCTCTCCAGTGATGTCCCTGAGCTGAGACCTTCACCTTTCATCACACAGCTGTCACTGCCCAAAAATGATTGTCCCACACACCTTTCCTTGGCCCCCTTCCTGCTGCCCTTCCTGCAGGTTCCCGGGGCCATGCTGGCCCAAGTTCAGGATGTGACCTTCCCTGCTGCACAGGGGTCCTCCTGCCAAGCACTTGCAAAGCAATGCAGACATCAGATCAAAAGATGCTTCCAAGCACTTCCCAGGGTAGTAGGAACAAGGAGCTCTGCTTCAGGGAGCAACACTTTTGATGCTTGTGTGCCTGCACAGCTCAGGTGAGAGGCAAATGCCTCTTGGTTCTACAGGGGCTGATATTTTCCTCCTGCAGCCCATCTCAGTGATGACATAGTGGATGCTGTGCCCTCAAACCAACGCTGACATCCCTCACTGAAAGCTGGCACTAGCACCTGGGCATTTACTCTGCAAGCTGGACCCTCTCCAATGTGTAGCTTTTGGGGTCTCTCTGCAAAGGGGCACATGAACCTGCAGGTGGATTGCCAAGGCAGAGCATAAAGCCCTTTTCCCTGCCTCTCCCGTCAGAGCTCACACCCCGCTGACCGAGCAGGGGCTGGCTGCCTGTCAGAGGTGTGCAAAGTGGTCCTGCTGTTGGCAGATGTGCAGATCCTCCTGGATGGGAGGGGGGCGAGGAAAATGTCAGCTCATCATTTTCAGTGAGCAGGAGTGGTGTTCTGGTAAGAGGGAGCGGGGCAGCGCGAGGCTCAGCGCGGGCCTGCCGGATCGATGCGGAGATCAGAGGCTCGAGTGGATGGCGGAGCTTGTGATGACTGAGCAGATATCAGACCACGGATCTCTCTCTGGTCGTGTCCCCAGGGGCCGTGGTGTTTGCAGGCCTCAGGAGGCAAGCAGTGCATTGGGCAGCCTTTACTTGTGATGTGGGGTGGCAAGGGGAAAATTGTCCCCAGGGGACCGCCAGCCTGAGAGTGAGAGGTTAAAGGCAGCTCTGTAGGTGGGAAGAGTAGAACCAAAAACCAAACAGCTGCCTTCACCTCTGTCTGTGCTCAGGAGCTCCTCAGGCACTTCCTAGCCCTGCTCTTTTGTCTGGGATGAGTGTTTCAGTAGCAACTTGTGTCCCCAAGCAGAGGGCAGCTGGGATGGGGCAGACAGGGAGCTCTCTGCAGAGGAACTTTGGTTTAGTTTTGGCCAAGTGCATCCCATGAAATTTCCAGAAGCTACCAAGGGCCAAAGGAAGCCTAGTCCCTGAGGCCCTGTGGGGCAAAGTTCTCACAGGAAGCACTGATTTCATTCTTCATGGAGATGCTTCTTGAAAGAGCAATTTGCCAGCATCCCTCACAGCAATAACGGCAAGGCCGCTGCTCGAGATACCATCTCTGTGCTCTGACAGCCCCATCACTCATGCCCTGCTCCTGCCTCCCTCTTCCATAGGGACAGGAGTGAGGGATGGAGGCAGGGTTGGAAGCAGCAATGACGTATTCTCACCACGGGCAGCTCCCAACTATCCCATCCTCTTTTGGGTCTGGGTGTGCAGATGGCAGCTGGGCAGAAACTCCTCTCTGTCCATGCACAGGTGAGGGGTGCTGGGCTTGAGCAGGGGAAGCAGGACCCAGCTCTGGTGCTGGGTGAAGGGTGGTGGCTCATCTTCCCCCTGTGGCAGGGACTTTGCTGTCACTGCAGTCTCTTCTTCCAGAGAACTCACCAATCCCCCGGCAGCCAGCACCAGCAAGAATGAACAACCCCTCAGTTTCTTTCTCCTGCCTACCTTCTCCCTGCCCTCGGGCACCCAGCTGGGTGCTCTGCTCCTCCCATTCCCCTGCTTTGCCTGGCCACGTTTCCTCTGTGAGAGCAGATTTATCTATTAGTGGCGGAGGAGACGTGGCTTGGCACAAACCCTTCCCATCAGGATGAAGCAGGGCCTGCCTGACACCAGGTGGCAGAGTGGGGTGGGAAAGTCATGGGGGTGGGTGGGCTCCTGTGTCCCCCACACCCCGGACAGCCAGCCTCTCCCCAACATTCTGTGGGTTAAACCTTAGCTTTGCAAGCGGAGGACAAAGCTGGTCACTAGATTTCAGGGGACCTGAAAACCTCTCTGACTGTGTTTGTGCTTTGTTAGCAGTTGTACTCTGCTCCAGGCCAAGGGGTGACCCCATGCCCAGGGGACAGAGGGACAGGGTGCTCACGTATGCAGCCCTGGCCAAGCAGTGCCACCCTGGCACCTCCAGGTGACAGCACTTCCTCCAGGTGACAGTGGCTTCCTCCAGGTCCCAGTGCTGATCTGCCCAGAAGAGAGCCTTGCTGTGTTGCAGGACTGCAGTGGGTCCCCAAGGTGGGTGTGTGCCCCCTGAACGTGTCCCCTTTCACCTGTGACTTTAGCCTGTGGTGACATGCCAGGGTATGCTGATGGCCTCACAGTGGTTTTATACGGGATGCTGTGATTGATGCCAACTGCCACGAACAGTCTGTGACCTCGCACCAGCTCCAGTATAAAAGGAAGCCCTGGTGTCATCCTGGGCACTGGTTTTGGGGACAGTGTGACATCCTTGATACTGCTGGGGGACGAGCCCACATGCTGAGTGGGCATTGTGGGGTGCCTGGTGTTCCCCATGGGCTGGCAAATATGACATGGTGCCTTCCATCAGTGTCTTCTGCAGTCTGGTCACAGGGCTGAGCCACAAGAATGGCATCTCTCCGATACAGGTGGGGAAACTGAGGCAGAGAGCAGAAAATATGCCTGGGTGTTTTCCTCTCTGGTGTTCTGCATGGGAGATGCTTCTCATGGGAGTGGGAATCTACAAAATTCTCCCTTGTGCTCTTCTTTCTTGCAGTGCCAGTCACTCCAGTGACCTCTTTTGCTCCAGGAGTTTCACTTTGGTAATTCAGAAGAGGTGGAGCTCAGGGAGAAAAAAGTCCTCCCACCTCAATATTTCTTCTCTAGCTCAGTGCACCTGCTTTCCCCTAGGAGTCCTGGCAGGACCAGCCCTGGTAAAACTGCCTGGCACCCCAGAAGACCCTGTGGGAGCAGGACTGGTACCCTGGAACGAGCACCCCTTGCACATCTCTGCCATTCCCAGGGCTTCTGGCACGTCTGGGCAGCAGCGGGTGAGGACTTGCCCAAGCGGGAGCCCTGTGGCACAGGCTCCCTGCAGGGCCATGGGTGCATGAATCCCAGCTGCAAATCCTCTCAGTGTGGTGGAGTTTTTTCCCCTCTTTCCCTCCAAATCCTGTTGCCCCTTCCGGAGCAGGATGGTTCTGGGTGTGTAACGGAGTCTGACGGTGTTGGCTGAGCCAGTGCTGTCTCTCCTCCTTGTGCAAAGCCCTGTGCTGGCAGAAGTAGACCCTTGAAATATGTGGAGTCCTACACCTGTAATTCCTCCCCTTGCCCGTGCTCCTGCCTGCAGCACCATCCCTTTATTGCTGTGTCTCTGTGCAGAGGAGCAGAGACACGAAACTATTGGGGAGAGGGAAAAAAAAAAAAAAAAGGCATGCAGAAAAGCGCTGTGGAAAAGCAGAGCAAATTAAGCAGAGCTCTGATCTGCTTGGGTTTGTGCTTGCCAAAAATGCACCATGCATCTTAATTCGCTCTGCTGTTCAGCTCGCACTCACTGCTCTCCTGATGCCATTTCGGCGCTCTGAGCTCAGCCTTTTCAACACTTCAGTCTTCCTCTTTCAGGATTTTTTTTTTTTTTTTTTTGCATGTCTGATTGCAGAATCTGCTGCAGGAGGGAAGGGGAAAGCCAGGGGAGGGAGGACGGGGGCCCCAACCGTGGGTGCTCCTGCCTGTGCTTCCCGGCAGCCGGCTTGGTTCTCAATGTATTTTTTAGGGGTTGGGGGGGGCGGGGGTGCATCTTTTCTAGAAAGTCCTTCCTGGATGCTCTTCAGTCGCTTTTTTCACACCCAGCCGTCTGATCTGCTTCTCGCTAGGATCCTCCAAATAAGAAAAAAAAAATTAAATTGCTGTAATCCACACTGGCTTTTATTCTCTTCCAGTTCAGTTTAATCTCTCTTTCCTCTCCACCCTTATGTCCGGGTTGGGGGAGGAGGGGGGGAAACCCACCCAACAATCAAGCGAAAGGCAGCATCGTCCTCCAAAAGAGCTTGAGAAAGCAGGAGCCGAGCCAAAGCCCCTCTGCTCTCCCCCATCACAAATTTAACCCCAGCTTCAACTTTTCCTCCGCTCCGGGGCTGAGCTGGTCTCCAGCAGTGGGGTTTTTCCCCTTTCTCCCCCCACCTCCGCTGATTTTAGCGGAGAGGGAGGGGGGTGGGGAATCCTTTTTATTGCGGAGCCCAGTTCTCTTTGCAAGCCTTCCTCCTCCTCCTCTTCCTCCTCCCCTGCTTTTTGTGCCCGCCGCAGCAGGGCTGGCCAGGCCGGGGGAGGGAAGAGATGGGAAGGGGAGATCGCCCCCTCCTCTCCCTCTGTCTGTTTTTTTTGCAGGTGTGTCAATTTTAATTCTGCCCAGTAGGTGGGACTTGGTGACTTTCGCACCGTTTTTGTTATTTATTTATTTCCCCGACTGCTTCTCTCCCTCCCTTCCTCCCCTCCCATCCCTCCCTCCCTAGCCTCCCGTTGCGATCCTCCGGAGCGGCTGCGGGAGCGGCGGGCGGCCGGGCCGGCATGCATCCATCCCCGCCCGCGGCCGCGGCCGCTGCCCTAGCGGGAATTACAGCCTCTCCCAGCCAGCTGCCAGCATGATTTCATCTGCTGGAGGATTTTTGCAGCTGATCGCTTGAGGTTTTGTTGTTGTTGTTGTGTTTTTTTTTTTTTTCTTTTTCCTCCCTCTGTCTTTGTTTCCTTCCCCCTTTCCCCCCCTTCCCCTCCCTCCATCCCCCCTTTCCTCCTCCTCCTCTTTTTTAGAAGCAGCAATCGGAGATGGATGTCTCTCTTTGCCCTACCAAGTGCACTTTCTGGAGGGTTTTTTTGCTCTGGAGCATTTGGGGAGACTATCTTCTTTCGGTGCTGGCTTGCCCTGCTAATTGTCTTTGCAGCAAGACAGACATCAATTGCAAGAAGCCGGATGATGGGAACCTCTTCCCTCTCTTGGAAGGGCAGGATTCAGGCAGCAGCAATGGCAACACGAGCATCAATATCACGGACATCTCAAGGAACATCACTTCCATGTAAGTGGGGGTCCCCCAGGGCTCCCCCTCCCGCGGCAGGGTGCGGGCTGGGCTGCCCGTGCGGGGCTCAGGTGCCCCCGGCATCGCTGCACTGTCTGGGCTCAGCCCGACTCTCCGGGCAGAGGATGCAGATCTGGCTTTTCCCTTACCCCATCCCCCCTAAAAAAAACATTAAAAGCCCAGCAACAGTTTGGCCGTGGCTTAAAAGGAATAAAGTAAATGAGATCTGATTCCTTAGCAGGAGAGAGAGCAGCAGGCAAAGATGCTAAAGCTGCTGCTTCCTTTAACTGCTGGCTTCTGCAAGGGGAGCGGGGACGCCACAGCCACACACCGCCACATATTTACCCAAATTGGTCAAGAAAAGCGAGTTCTGAACTGTTTTTTCTTTCTTGAGACTTAGAATCCAGTTAAAATGTCATTACTTTTTGCATTCCCACATCAGAAAATGCTCCCTTCCCTGCGCTGAGTGTATCTGGGGATCTGTGGTTTCGCATTTTTAAGAGGAGAAAAAAAAATAGGACAGTGAGATGTCCCTTAAGTAGCTTATTTAATTCACATTGTTATAATTTTGTAACTCGTTGTGGTGCCGCGATAGGATTTGTGTGTTTTAGGTTCAGGGTGGTGGCGGTGGGGAGAAGCATCGGAGCAGTGAGATATTTTTAGTTGAGCACTTTGCGTTTGTTTGCATGCTTGTTTATCTGGAAAATCAACTAGAAGTTGCATTATCCTTGTTTGGAGAGGCAGTTAGCAAAGCCCATGTTAATCTCATCAGTGTGGAGTCAAGAAAGGAATATATTTCCTTTTTCTGAATCCATCATGCTCTGTGTGTGTGAGAGAAAAAAAAAAATTCCTCATTGCTTCCAATCTCTTGCTCTTTATTTTCCAGTACATTTTTGGGTGAGATGAACTCTGAGCCATTTCATTATTCTAATGCTAATTGAAATGTGAGCATTTAGGGAAATGTAGCCCCCAGAGCAAGTTGCCAGTGGGAGTTAAGCAGAGAAGAGGTGGAATCCTTTATTCTGGCAGTTAAATGCAGCAAGGTTTGAAATGAGTAATGGAGGGTTATTTATTTTATTTTTTCACCTCGATGGCATGATTGCATGGAGGGAGAGAGGGCTTTGGGTCTCTTCCTGAGGCTGTTTTATTTGGTCACAGTGCAATTGCAGCAGAGCCATGGAGTAATTGCAGTGCCTCTCACAGCTCTGCTCATCACCTTTGCTGGGTAAAGATGACGGGAGCTGCTTTCCCCGCTTGCTTACGGGTTCATGCGATGCCCAAGCAGGTTTTCAGCAGGTCACTGACCCTGAATCCACAGCCCTGCCTTCCCTTTCCCAGCAAACCTCCATAAAAACAGCAGGAATGGGGAAAGTAGATGGGGGGAGCTAATGTAACACTCCCCTTCCAACTGCCCCATATTTATCCTGCGTCGCGGTGCTGGAGTGTTTTCCCTGTGATGCTGGAGGGATGAGGGTGATGCTGGGGAAGTCGGAGAAACTCGTGTTTTTTCCCTGTGCTCGCTGTTTGTTGTGGTTTAGTTTTAACCCTTTGGGGGGCGGGGAGCAGCAGGAAAGGCAGGGAAGGGTTTGGAAGCCACCAGCGTGAGCGACTGTGCGTTGTCAGATGCACAGACATCTGAACTGCTGTGAGAGGTAGTATTACATGAGTGCTTTGTGCCCAGAAAATGTCTTTACTGCTTTGAAAATGAAAAATGCTGATAAGCAGTCTGTAAAAAGGAGTGGAAAAAAAAAAAAAAAAAAAAAACCAAATGGACAACTCCAGAAACAGATATTGGGTATTTTTTTTGGAAAGGAGCTTCTCTTAAGTTGGGGAAAAAGAAGAAGGTGCCAGTTTTTGCTGGAATTTGTATACCTCTCTGCTTCACACTGAGCAAAACACATTCCTCCACCCCCTGCATCGCTGCTGGACCCGTGCCTCCCTTTTTGGGCTTGGGAGGGCTGAGGCACAGGGCTGGGGTGAACCCCAAAATGCTCTCAGGGGCTGAGAGTGTGCAGGAATGAAAACTTTCCACAAGGGTCTGTGCTTACTGGGAAGGCAGTGGTGGTTTATAGGGGATATTTCTGGGAGCAGAGGGTTGATTTATGTAGCAGGGATGCTTCCCAGCAAAGGGGTCACTGGGAGCCAGACTTGAACCACGTTCATCCTCTTGTGTGGAAGGCAGCAGGTCCTGCACCCTTTTAGGCTGATGTCAGGCCTCTCCTTGCCAGCCCTGACATCATGGGTGTTGGGGTGAGGGTGCCTAGAAGCCCAGCCTGGTCATGGCTGAATCACTCCTGGCATGTGAGTCTGATTCAGCTGGGCAAGGAGCAGTGTTTTCCCCCTGCTCGCCGTGCTCACGGGGGACTTGGCCTCGTTAGGCAGCTTGTGGGCAGCCAGTGGGCAAAAGCACCTTCTCCCACTGGGCTGGGGGTGAGCAGGGGAGGCTCAATCCTGTCCCAGTGGCTGAGGGATGCAGTGCCCCAGCTGGAACCTCCCCACAGGCCCTGGGGAAGGTGGTGCTTGCTGCTCCATCTTGTAGCTGGTGAAAAAGCAAATGGAGTGTGGGGTGGTGAAACAACCCTGTGACCAGGCAGAGCCGTATTCATGTCCAAAAGAGAGCTCAGCTTCCAAATCAGGGCTTGAGCGTTGCTGATGAGAGATTGCCAGAGCCCATTCAGAGAGCTGGTTTAAAAAAAAACAATACGAGCCATCTTGGAGGGCTTGTCCATGTTACCCCCTCGAGGGAGGGCAAGACCCCTCCATGCCAGCCACCCCAACCCAGCACTGGGTTGAGCCATCAGGAACTTTGGGTTTTATCACTTCTCAGTGGCTGATGAGACCCCGTGAAGTGAGGACAACAGAAGAGGAACAGGGGACAGCCAGACTGTAGTGCTGTCCAAGGAGGATGGTGGGGCAGACCAGCCCTGTGGGTGCCCTCAGTGTGGTACCCCACCATCGAGCCTCCTGCTGCACCCTTCAAAGGAATGGCCTTTGCTTCAATTGCTGGTGCTTCTGGCTTCCCACACATCCTCCTTTTGGTAAAAGTGAGGGCTGAGTGGCTCCTGCCCTGGCTGGGCTGAAGGGGACAGTGACACACCACCTTGCAAATCCAGGTGGTGCCAGGTCAGCAGTGAGGCAGGGGAAAGGCAGGAGATGGATGAGGAGGAGGTTGGGTTGGCTGATGTCCCTCTGCCCTTTCCCAGCATGCCCAGAAACTTACCTGATTTTGAGTTGCATCCCTGGAGACGCGACCCTGCACACAGATCCGTGTGAGAGCTGCCAGCAGCCCTCTCTAACCAGAGAGCCAGCTGGGACCCGACAGACATGGCTCCAGTTTGGAGTCATGCTCTGTACTTCCCCCTCCCAATTTCAGGAGAGGGCACCACGGGGTTGGGGCATGTCTATGCCATCGCTTTTCCTGTGCAGCTGGGTGGCCTTTGCTGTGTCCCCAGCCAGGTGTGACTTACAGAGATGCTCACCCCTGTGACATGGGGCTTTGCACATTGCAAGACCAGACGCACAGGCAGAACTTTGATCCCGGAGTTCCTGTGGCACAGAACCCCTTCCCCTCAGCAGCCGGCGTGTTTGTCACGGTGGGTCCCCAGCCCTGGGACTGTGGGGGGCTGGCTGGCACACGGGGCTGGCTGGTGTCGGGGTGCTGCGTGCCAGGGGTGGCCGGGCCGGGGACTCACCCCGCTGGCAGCGTGGGCAGCGCCTGCGTGCGCCGGCACCGCGTGTGGGGAAGGACAGACGGAGGAGTTTGCCATCTGGGCCTCCCTACTTCTCAGCTGTTGCTATGGCACTGCGGAGATGCTGCTAGGCAGGCGGTGGTGGCCGGCGTGTGTCACCCCTGGGCTCCCTCGAGGTAGGGAGATGTCCCCAGTATATAAAGCCTTGCTCTTTATCCAGCCTTGCCAGGGGACAGTGGGGGCTCTTATGGTAAAATACGCTTGATGGGTGGATAGTCAGGATGTATCTGTGCAGCTCGCAGCTGCTTTCAGCAAGGTGAGATGAATTCAGAGAGACCCAAGAGGAGGTTGGGTTGCTCCTCTGTGGAGCACAGTGGGAGCAGGATTTTTGGGTCTCACTGGCAGGGCCAAGAGGAAGCATCTTGCTGTCCTCCATAGACAAGAAGAGCATTTTCATTCTTTCTCATCGGGCTGTCCCACCAGTCCGTGGCAGCATCCGCTCCATCCCGTGGGCCTGGCCGGGGGTGGGAGAGCCACGTCAGCGCTGGGAGCTGTGGGGGGAGCGGCAGCGCAGCCCCCACTCGCTGCGCGGGAGCTGGCAGCATGTGGAGAGGGGGAGAGCGAGGGGGTGCTCGGAGCAGCAGCACCCCTTCCCTGCTGGTGCAGGGAGAGCTGAGGCACAGGGAATGCTTCTGTGTGCCCGTGTCTGGGAAGGAAGTAAGAAAGAAAGGGCAGGCCTCTTCCTGGAAGGGCTGGAGAGAGCAGAACTTGCTTTGGTGACCCAAACAGCCATGAGAAAGTCTCCTGTGGTACTCAAATTATTGATTGCTCTGCTTCAGACAACAGGCACAAACTTTTCTCCTCTCTGTGAATCAGCCACGTTGTGCCCAGTGTGCCTTGGGTACTATTACTCTCCAGAGATGAAGGGCTCTGCATTCCCAAAGCCTCCCATCTCCTGCTCCCAGAGGCTTTGGCTGCTCCAGAGACGATCAGAAAGGTCCCTAATTCAATCCATCTTGGATTTGCAGGGCTCTTGTTCATGCAGAGCATCTATCCTGAAGGATGTCAGGATGGGGGAGGCAGCCACAGCACCAAGCTTTGAGGATAGAAAAGGGTGCAGAGATATTTAGGACAAAGAGTTGGGCTGAGATTTATGGTCTTGATGCTCTAGAGGTGAGTTAAGCCAGGAGCACTGATCTGTGTCCTCCCCCTTTCCTGTGGGCTGGCTGTTGGCTCCTTGCCCTGCTCTTACTGGCAATCTCTCTGCTGACCAATCCTGGAGAGAGGCACTTTCTGGGCACAGGTGATGTCAGGTATTTCTTCAGGAAGGAGATAGTTTTGGTGCCTGCCGGCGCTTCCCAGACTTTTTCTGAGCCAAACATGGGGCCTGAGCTGCTGGCCTGACAGGAGGAGCTGGTGGCCCAGATGGTTTCAGGGTGCATGTGACATGTCCCAAGTCCTCATGTCCTGCAGGTTTTGGGGAGGTCTAAATAGGCTCTGACTGATGGCTTGTCTCCTTACAATTGGAGAGGTGAGACACGGGTGCTTGAGGTCTAGGACAGATGTTTAATGGGAGGAAGAAGAGGCTGAGGAAGGAGCTGCCTTGTATTTGCAGGCTCTGAGGGAAGTTGCCTCTGTCTAAGGGCTTTTGGAGAGCTCAGTCAGGGAAAGCTCTCTGGGTCTGCTTTATGTTATTAGCTCACCCCTGTGAAGCAAAGCATCTTCATGTGCTTTGGCATGAGGCTGCACAACGTCTCCCACAGCCCTGTGACCATCCATGCACCCAGCAATGCTGAGCCCTCTCAATGAACCTCCAAACAGTCCCTGAGATGTCCCATGGGATCACCTCTGGGGAGCCCTGCAGGTAGATTGAGCCTGGTGAGGCTTCCTAGTGCCACCCTGGCACACCGGCTTGTCCTGCTCGGTGAAGAGCTCCTGCTTGGTGCTGTCCAGGAGTTTATGGCTGGATTTGGTGCATCCCATTTAGGGGGCTGCTGACAAGTGGGAAATAAACCAAGCCCTAAGCCTGCTATGTTTCTAAAATGAGCGTTACTAGTGCTTGTAACTCAGAGTGTTACTAGCAGGCACTGTGGAATAGCAGTAGTTCAGTGTTTCCTGCAGATGGGGTTTCGACACGTGCTGTAGGTGCTTTCTAAGCAGGTGTTTGACAGCAGCCTGTGGGCTCTGCTCCCTCCCAAATCCTCTTGCTCTCCCCTCTGCACCAAGGGGTGCCCAGCAAAGCTGGCATCGAGGAGGTGCTGTGGGCGAGTTCCTTGGCTCAGAGGCTGCACTTTGTGCCGTGGTTGGATATCGCAGCGCTTTGTGCCCTCGTGAGGAGATGAGGACCAGCAGCTCGCTCACCTCTGGTGGCTCTCCAGGCTCCTGAGAACCACGCGTGCAGCACCAGCGCCGCGGCTGCACGGGCTGTCCCCGTCATCCCCCAAAGAGGACACGCTCCGGACCGAGGCTGCTGGCGCAGCAGCGCTGGCAATCGAGCAGCCCCGCGGGTGTTCCACAACGGCCGGCCGAGCCTCCACCCTGTGCCCCGCTGGGGCGGCCGGAGCCCGGCGCAGCCCGGCTCATCCGCTCCGCTATTCCCGTCTGAAGGTGGCTGTGCCGCTAGAGGGCAAGCGGCAGCGGCAGACAGCCGGGCTCCGGGCTGCGGGATGCGCGGGCACGGCCGGCTCCGAGCCGCGCCGGGGCTGCGGGGAGCGCCTCACCGCCTGCTCGCGGTCACGCTGGAAAGCCTTTGCTCTGGGTGCCCGTGCTGCTGGACCCCTCTTGGGTCACCTAACTCGGCGTCCCCATTCCTGTGTGGGCACTCGCTGGTGTCGGATGGTCCCCTAGGAGCCGAGTGGGTTGCTGGGTCGTGGCTTTCTTCTCTGTGCTGCTGCTGGAGAATGTGGATCCCCACCTACCCACGGCTCTTCCACCAGTGCTGCAAGATACAGCCCCAGCCTGTCTGTGAATTGAGGTGATTTGCAGCTTTTTGGACGGTAATGGCCCAATCAAAGCAGGTGCAGTGAGAAGGTGTTGCTGGGCAAGCAGAGCCTGATGGGGTCGTGACCTGCCCTGTGACCAGCTTCTGGCTGTGATCCTACAAGGAAACCTCTAATAGGTCTGTCCCTTTTATTGGTGGGGAAGCTGAGGCACGGAGCAGTCGTGGAGCTGGCCTGCAAGGAGCAGAGTGAGATGGAGATCCTTTAGCCCAGCACTGGCCAGGGTTTAGGAAGAAGTCAAGCATGGAGGAAGAGGATAAACAAGGCTGTTCTATTGGTCCTGTTGTGTTTAGCAGACATGAGAGAGGTGTGTGGAGAAATCCTGGAGACAGAGACAAGAGGGCACAGACTGCAAGCTGTCTCTGGGGGCCTCCAGAGTAGGTAAAATATTCTTTGCTCCTTTGATTAAAACTCTGCTGCACAGGCTGGATGGAGGTCAGAGAGCTAAAGAGACCACATGTCCTTCTCCAAGGGAGGATGGCTGAGAAGAGCCTGGTGTGAAACAGCAAGGGTGAGTGAGGGCAGGAATCTGGCCTTGACCC
This sequence comes from Anomalospiza imberbis, assembly GCF_031753505.1. NCBI lineage: Eukaryota > Metazoa > Chordata > Aves > Passeriformes > Viduidae > Anomalospiza > Anomalospiza imberbis. Next base: position 7,529,892 of record NC_089693.1, on the reverse strand, counting down.
TGTAACATCCTCCTTGTGTAGCTCCTGGGATTATCTCATTTTCCCTGGCACCTGGGCCAAAGAGGGACTGGTTATTTCCCTGTTGGCTATTGCCAAGGGCTGCCAGAGTGATGGAAAGGCTGTGACACCCTGTGGTCCTGCAATGCAACAGCAAATGGACCCCCAGTATCATGGCAGAGGCAACATTTGGGTGGATGTGCGTTGGGGAGTGGGTGATGGATCATGGGTTAGAGCCATGATGCTGCTCAGGGTCTGGGCTTCACTTCATTTGAAGAAAGGGGGACTAAAGTCTCTCTGGAGTCCCCTGGGAACACTGCACTGGAATCAGTGCCCGGCTCACAGGGCAGCTCCACCAACCCTGCTGTGCTGTGTCCTTGGGTGTCCCCACCCCCTTGTACTACCCAGTTTCCAGACCCCAAGGAACTGGGGTGCTTTTCCTGTTCCCCTCTGTGTGAGAGCTGGCTTGCCTGGAAGGGTGGCAGCAGGAAAATATGTGCTGTATTTTTAGCTTGTTTTCATGTGCTGTAGCAGTTGAGGAGCTGAAGGAGAAGGCAGACCCATGTGTACAGCCAGCTTTCCTCCAGCTGCCACCAGTGCTTTGGTGTGGTGGACAATGGAGCCTGGTAGTGACCGTGCCCTTCCTGTACCAGCATGTGACATCACCTCCAGCTTCGGTCTGCCTAAATAAAAACTGCCTTTTTAATTAAAAACAAAATTCCCAGCAGTGGAGCAGAGAGGTCAGGAAGGAGTCCCAAGGGAGTTTGATAGCACATGTGCAGCTTGGGGTGCTTATTCCTGCCTCCAGTGCTTGTTGAAGTGGCAGCTAAATGGTCCTGGGATCCCAGGGAAGGATGCAGGGAGAGGCTGAGCCCAAGTGCTGCCCCCCATGCAGCCTCTTTCCTGCAGCTCTCCCACAGCTCCGTGCTGGGCTCAGTTGTGCTGGGAAGGGGACAGGGCACTGGTGCCTTTGCTGGCAGCTCTGCACTGTCCCTGGGGGACTGAGAAGTGGGTAGGAGCAGATGTGAGCACAGTGAAGTCCCCATCCTTCTGGGTTGTGCAAGGCTGTCCCTTAACAAGTTCTCACCAGGAGGTTCCCACTAGGAAATGTTATGTGGAAATACTCAAACAGATGCCAGGAATCTGAGTGCTGCTGAGGACCCTGCATGCTCAGGGTTTTGCCAGGATAAATTAGGAATATGAATGCTCATCTGAGCTGCAGAAATGCCAGGCTCTAACTCCTGACCCTGCCAGGACATGAAGCCACATGGGGGAGATCTCGGGTGCCTGCAGCTGCTGACTTTCCTTCTGCTCCTGGAGCAGCCCTGGCCTCATTCCCCATCCCATGCTCTCCATGGAAATGCTGTGCAGTGACCTGGGCTGGGAACAGGGAGTCTTGGCTCTCCAGTCTGTGATCCAGTTGTGCAAATGCTCCCTTAGGCTGCCTGCTCCTAACCCAGGCAGGCAAGGCCAGCTTGGGCATCCCTTTTTACTTATTATTATTATTATTAGTACAGATGGGATCGCCTGTGGGGAGCTCTGTGAATTGTATGGCTGGAAGAATCTCTCTTGTCCCCAAAACTCTTTCCTCTAGGATGTAGATGGGTATTCCTGGGGCAAAGAGGTGGATCCTAGCTATGTCTGTCTCATGCCTTGCCTGTGCTCTCCCAGCCAAAATTTTCCCAGGAAAAGTGAAGGCTCCCGAGTCATTTGGTGGCTGCTGAGCAGTCTGTGGAGCAAGCAAAGTTCAGTGGGACACGGCGTCAAGGATGCTGTGTGCTCCCAGCTCCCCAGCCTGCTGAGAGCATCCCTTCCTCCTGGGGCTCTCTTTGTGCCTGTTCAGAGAAGCTGAATCTTACTGAGGACTGTTTCCTCTCTGGAGCCTCACACGGGCTCTGGACACATCGGTGCTTCCAGCCCCACAGGCTGTCCCAGACTCTGCAGGGGAGAGGGCAGAGTAGCACAGAGCTGAATCAGCATCAGAGCAGCTCCCTTGGAAGTGTTGTGCCCCTCGTTTCAGGTCAGGGCAGATGCTGAAGGGTGTCCTTGGGAGCACCAAAGCAAAGCCTGAGCCCGAGGAGTGTGGGCAGGGCACCCAGTGCAGGGATGATGGCTGGGCAGGAGAGGGGCAACAAGGAGCTCTGCAGGGCTGGCACTGTGGGGGTTAATGGCAAGGTGCAGGATACAGCTGGAGCGATCTGGGAGAGGCAGAGCCTAATGAGGCTGAAGAGGTATCAGGTGGAAGAGCCGGGCTGTGGATGTTGAGAGATGTGGGGGGCAGTGTGTGAGGGAGGCAGCGGTCGCTGCTCCTGGCAAGGCACTGCATGTTGGTTTTGAGAGGAGCTGGAGCAGGGATGCTCTCAGGTAAGGAGCTGTGGGGTGCCTGTCCTGGCTCTGGGCAGCTGGGAGGGATGTGGGTGTCTGTAGCTGGTTGCTGGAGCAGCCCTGGCTGCCGGTGGGCTGCGGGGACATGTGTTGGTGTCTGTGACCCCCAGCACTTTGTGGGTTCATCCTCTGGCCATTGGGAGCACAAGCCCTTGGCTCCTTGCTTGTACCTGAGACCCCATCCCGGGGCTAAGAGGAACCCCTATGGGCATCCCTGTCTGGAAATGCTCCTCTCTGTGCCCTGTCCTGCCCGTGCTCCCCTCCAGGACTTGAGGTGTCTGTGCTCCCAGCCTGGTGTTGTCAGTAAGCCCTTCTTTCCCGGAGGGATGCTGGTGGGAGCCTCAAGCTTTGCCCCAGGCTTGTCCCCAGACCCAGGCGGAGTGCCCAGCACCCAGCATGTTCTGGCCCCAAGGGAAGGATCCCTGCCTTCCAAAAGGTACGGGTAGCATAGATTTATTTATTCTGAGACTTAATTAGCATCTTTAAATATCAAATAGTAAACAAACTGTGTCTAGTGGGATCAACGTTTATAAGCAGGGATTTTTATTTTTTTTGCTCCTCTCTGGGACATGCACTTGTTTTATAAGTGTTTGGGGAGGAGCAGCTGTGTGTGGGCTCTGGTTGATGGGTGAGGGATGGACCCACAGTGCTGCTGGTGAAGGAGGGGAGAAGACAGGGATGAAGGGGCAGCTTGGGAAAATGGGGCAGAGAAGCAGGGGTGTGTGCCTGGAGCTTTGATGTTGGGGAATTGCAGAGCCAAGCGCTGGATTTTGGCATTTCCTGCAGGATGTGTCATTCCCTCCTGCCCAGGCACGTGGAAGGGGACAGGCAGGAGATGGAGGCTCCTGCTTCAGCACAGCTAATTGCAATCAAAAGGTGGTGGTCCCTGCAAGGGGAGGTGGTTTGCAGCTGATCTGCATCCTATTATCTCTGCAAATGGAGGCCTGCCTGGTAGCAGATTACACTGGGGGTTATTTATTGGCAAAGCACTGTACAGTTTTAATTTTTCCTTTTTGCTTATTCAGGCTTTAGCTCCAGAGGAAAATAGCCTGGGGTGGCTTTGAAATGGATTCTCTCTGCCCCATTAACTTATTCAGTGAGTTTAATGGGCCTTTTTTTCTCTGAGCCTTGAAGCCATCATTAAAAGGCAGAGATTTATAAAAGCAAAGATACTCCTGAGCTTTAGTCAAACTTTGGGGGAGCAGGAGGGGGGCAGTGGTGTTGCTGCTGTCTGTAGTTCTGGTGACTGTGAGTTGGGTGTTGCTGTTGTGCCTCTCTGGAAGTTTTACACGGATAAGGGGATCAGCTTGTTTGGGATGCTGCCCAAGTACCTCTGCTGAGGATCTGTGGGATCAGCTGGGCTGTGAGTGAGTCCTCACCTGCAAACCATGGGATGCTATCTGGACTCCTACACATTGGGGTATTGCCCAGTGTGAGCTGTCTGGGCTGCAAAGCTGCATCTCTCCAGACTGGAAGAGAGGAACTTCACTTGCTTTGTGTAGGCTGCTCACAACTTTATTTTCACCTCTTTTATGCCATGCCAGGGCTGGGCAGTGCTCGATGCTTTCATGGATGTCAGTGCTTGGAGCTGTTCCCCTCCATCCTTCTCTCTGCTAGTGGCATGAGTGTAATTGCACCCCTGTGCGGAGGTTGGGGTTTGCAGTCCTGCAGGGATTGCACTTGTTTAGCATGTGGCCTCCTGGATCTGTTACAAATAGGGGAGTGTCTGGAGAATGAGATTAAATGTCTGAGTGAATTCCCCCTTTTTTTGGCTTTTCTAGGATCAGCCTTGCCACTTCTTGTTTTGCAAGCCTCTTTTTGGGGAGTAAATGTAGGAGCATGCAAAGTGTGGGTTGGCACATCACCTGGGGGCACCCTCCAGCTGGCATGGCTGAAGCTTTTGTCCCCGGGCCATGACATGCTGCAAATGTCACTTCTGGAGGGGCAGCCTGTGCCTTGTACCAGTGGCAGGGAACAGCTGGGGGCAGCAGGATGTGTGTCCTGGCTCACTCCTAGGCATGAAGCTGAGCTGTCACCTCCTGGGCTGGCGGAGACCAACCACGGTGTGCTCCAAAGTGATGTCACAACATGGTGAAGTTGCTGTGCTGGGACAACTTTTCCTATATATTTCTTTCCTTTTCTTGCTTCAAGTGCAGTGTGAGCAGGCCAGGTGTAACCCTTGTGTCTCTGTGCCCAGCCTGGCACCTGCCAACTCAGGACAGCCAGGGCTGGGACATTTGTGGTAGCTGGAGACCCAAACACGCTGCCATCCCTCACATTTTGTGCTTTGTGCTGAAGAGTGTGTCCCTCAGCAGCCCTGCTACAATTCAGGAGTGGGGGCCAGATGCTGTGGGACGGGGAAAGAACCTGCTTGCCCAAAGTGATGTGCTCAGGGTCATGTGTGGGGCTGACCCCGACCCCTGGCTCCTGCTGGGTGCCAGAAGCAGCTGGGTAATGGGACTGGAGAGTGGCTGATGTGACTCATGTGTGCCTGTGCTGGTGGCCCTGGGGCTGGCTCACTGTACCCACCATGGGGTGGAGGGACAGCAGACCATGACCCTTCCTGCCTGGCAGCCCTGTCCCAGTGACAGGAGGAGCCTTGGCAGGGGGAGAAACCAGGGAGGGACTGTGGGGCTTGCCAGGAGGAAGGAAGGGCCCTCAGCTCCAGGAGGAGATATCTGAGGGTTTGTTTGTAGCTTCCCTGGAGGCACTGACCACCAAGGCTGCCCTGAACACTGCCCTGGGGCAGTGCTGGGACAAGGACGTGCTGGAATGACCCAGAAGTTGTTGTGGCCAAGCAGAAACCAGCTGCAGCATGCAGCCATGCTGGGATAGGGATGGTTCCCCATGATGGCCTGTGTGTGACCTCCAGAACAAGGCGGGAGGCTCCTTGGAGATCCATCAGCTCCCACGTCCCTCCCCAGGTCACAGCAGTCAGGGGAAGGAGATGCTCATTTCCCAATAAAGACCCATAAAATGCACTTCTCCCCTGCCCCTGTAAATCCTTGCCTCCCTTGTGCTACCTGCTGTGTAAATTGCTGCTGACCCTGTAAATCACCCTCTGCTTTGCTCTGCCTCCCCTGAATCCAACCCCTCCTTGTAAATCCTCTGTCCCCATTAGTTTTCCACTGCTGACCCCCTTGCTCTGCCTGTGCTGTAAATCTTGGGCCCTGGTGAGGCTGGGGGGAGGGATGGGGTGATGGAGGGCAGCTGTCCCAGGATGGGTTAATCCCTCCCACCAGCTCCTTCAGGACTCACTTGCCAGTGGGAGCTGGTGGAGGACATTTTGCCTGGCTGCCTGTGGGGAAGGTCATCCTTGCTCTGCAAGCAGGGCTGGGCTGTCATCTTCAGCTGGGCTGCAGCCAGCTGGCTATAAACTGGAGGGTGTTGGTATCCTAGCCCTCAGCAGGGCTCCTGGGGTTGGCTGCTCCCCTGGGACACATTTCTGAGATGTAAAAATAGCTGGAGTAAAGAGAAAATCTCCTTTTATCCCTTGAGTGCTTGGGGTCATGCCCTAGCTTAGCTTCACTGTGCCCCTGTGTAAGCTCCCTTCAGTGGGCACTGAAGGAGCTGTGGGCAGCAGAGGTCCCTTGTGTAATGGAGAATTGTCACCTGGGCTTCTGCTGGGTGCTGATGCCTTGTTTTCGAGTCTTGGGTTGCTGGGATGACCACGCTGTGTTTTTTCACCCTGAAACAGCACATAGGAGCTGAGGCAAAGGGTATGACAGAGACCTGACCTGATGGAGGTGTGGGAAGCCAAACATCAGCTCAGTGCCATGACCTGGGTGTGCTAGGATGTGCCAGGGGAGGTGTCAGTGTCTGTGGGAAAGGCTGTCTGGAGCTCATGGCTTGTGCTCAACACAGGCTGGAAGTGCTACTGCTTTGCTGGGGTGTCCCGAGGGTGTGCAGGCAGCTGGCACCCAGGCAGGTTTATTTGGTGTACAGATCACCGAGTCTTTCTAAACCCTGGTGAACAGAAACTGGTGGCACTCCTACACAGCTGCCTTTTTCCTCCAATGAGCAGGAGTGAGTGGTAGCCTGGAATGCAGGGGCAGCTCTGCCCTGCTCCCACAGAGCAGTGGCTGCACAGTCAGAGTTGGGATGGGGTCAGCCATGGGATGTTTTGGCATGGTGCTGTCCGAAAAGCTGCTGTGTGAACACAGGACTTGGAGGGTTCTGCTTGGCTCACTGGGGAGGAAAACTCTGCAAGAGATCTGAGTGCCTTGTGATGTGGCTTTCTGAGTACCTCAGCCCTCACAGTATCAGTGGGAAACTGGGGTGCCAGCCTAGAGCAGAGGAGTGCAGCCTTTCCTAACCCTTCTCTGCAAGTCCCAGGCCTGGAGGAGCTGCTCAACTGCCTGAGTGGTTCAGGGTTTGGTTTACAGAAGTGCTGGCTCTGACCCAGCACGGACTGAGTGTGTCCCCTGGAAAGGCACTGACCTGTGCCACCTGAGGCTCAACTCTCCCTGATCACCCTGACTGTGGCTGCCAGAAAATTTGCAAGAAAAACGTGGAGCTGCTCAGGATGGCTGATTCAGGCATTAATATTAACTCTTGGTGATGCTCTGTGATGAACCTGGGCTTGACCCAGCTGGGTGTTTTCTTTAGACCTTTCTCCTGCTGCCAAACATTTTTTTTTTAAATTAGTTTTTCTCCTGTATCTTCTGTCTGAGCTGTGTATTACCACTGGGCTTATGATGCTGCTGTGCTCTGCCTTTGGGAGGAGGATGGAGGAGATGATGTGTTTGGTGGGAGCACAGGGATGCTAAACAGCAGTGGGAAAGGCAGGGGGCAGCGGAGGAGAGCAGAGGCAGGTTTTCAAAATCCATATAAATAGCAAAAATAAATTTCCAGCAAACGCTTCCAGTCCTGCAGTATTAAGAAAGTGAAGCACCAGAGGATAAGGAAAGCATGAGCAATAACAGCAGGGATTTAGAAAGAATAAATCTTGCCAGACAAACCTGATTGCTTTTTCTTTTTGATGGAATCACAAAATTAGTGGCTGAGCAGAATGTGGAAATCCTAATATATTTGGATTTAGCAAAGCATTTGATATAGTGTCTCACCAAATCTTACTCTCAAAATTAGTTCAGTTTGCCTTGGGTACCACACTGCCAAATGGACTGAGAACTGGCTTAGGGCCCTCAACTCATAGTGATGGGCTGTGTCTGGGGAGAGGGGGAGCTGTGGGAGCAGAGCTACAACCTAGCTATTCTCACTGAAAAAAAATGCAAAGCAAAACAACAGAAACCCCCAAAATAATAATAATTTAAATAATCCAGGAATGTGGTCTGAGTTTGAGGCACCTTATTATGGGAATATTGACAAATTGGAGAGAGTTCAGAAGCAAACAGAGCAGGGAAAAAAGGCATCAGGGGGGTCAGATTACCTACAGAGGGAGGCTGAGAAATCCCAGGGCTGGAGGCACTTCAGGGAGGAGCAGGTGGAGGCCACAGGGGCTGGGATGGACATTTGGGACCTGGCAGGGAGCAGCACCTCAGCGCCTTCGCCCCCGCACACAGAGACTCGCTGAGCTGCCATTTCACAGCCCTTTCCAGATATTATGGGATAAGCAGGGGGAATATTCACCGTGACTGTCAGAAAGAACATCCCTGACCGGGGGAGCTGGGCACGTTTCCTCAGGGAAAATCTTGACTCCTGGAACGAGCACGAGGAGACGGCCCTGGGTGATTTGTGTCAGTAGCTGGGGATTTTCTCCTGGAGTGTGGACTTGGATGGGAAGCTGAGAGTTGATTGTAGCTGCTTTGAGATGCTGCCTCATGTGATATTTATCTGCACCTCACAGGCATTTATTTATCATTGGGGAAAAGTCTGGGAAACTGCTGGTGGCAGCTGGAATGCAGATGTATCCCCAAGGGAGGATGGCCAAGTCCCTTCATGTTTAAAGCTTCTGGAAAGGTGATGGCCCTCTGGTCACTTTGCAGAGGAAGGACAGGACAGCTTGATGTTGCTCACAGGATTTTGTGTGAGGAGTTGTCTGTAGAAGCTGGGATGGATGAGGTCTTCCAGGAGGTTCATCCATGAAGCTGTCTGTCCAGCATGCTGAGGTCTAGGAGTCCTTCAGCACTCAGATGGGGCCTGGGAGGGATGCTGAGTGTGTGGAGGCTCTTGGCACAGCTGCAAGGTTCCCACAAGGTGAGGAAACCACGTGGCTGTCAGCGATGGCTGGTTTGGATCCTCTGGGCGCCACCAGGGCTATAGCTCCCCACTGCCAGTGGGATGGCTTGGCTGAGCTAGGCTTTTCTGTTTGCCTTTTAAAGCAAATCTGTGCCTTTTAATGCAGCTGCAAAGAAACTTTTGGTATGGAAAATGTAGCTTGCTAGAGGGAAAGCTGCTTTGCATAGGGAACAGCCACCCTTGTGGGGCAGGAATTAGCTGGGATGAACCAGAGCTGGGGAGAAAGACGTGAAGCAGGGCTCCTGGAAGATGGGGCGGCCTTGTGTTGGTGTCCTGGTATCCCTGTGAGAGCACAGGTTTTTTCAGCCCCGCATGGTTCTTCAAGTGATCCCCTACTTTGCTTTTCTCCCTGCCCAGAGCTGAGCCTGCTGGGATAAGGCTGAACCAGGCAAAGTTTGGGAGGTATTTTTAGCTGTTCTAATTGTGGCAAATAAATGCCATTCTTACTTGTTGGGATTGAGCTGTGGCTAAATCACAACTAGTTCTAATGATGATAATTACCGGATTTCAATATTTATAGAAACGGGTGCTTCCTTCGTATTGGCAGATGCTGCTGTGCTCTCACCTTCACAGATCGAAACCTTGCCTCATTATTGCTGCACCTATTTACTTACTTGCACATTTTTTAACCCACAGATGACAACATATGAGAGATCTGAAAAGATGTGGGCCCAATGCAGATGCGGTAATCTTTGGGTAGAAGCTGTGGGATGAGTAGGGAAGCACCTCCTGAGGGCCTCTGGGTCGGGTTCTTGAGTTTTGGGAACTCATGAGAGATGTTCTCAGGGCTGCAAGCTTGCCTGGTTCTACCAGGACTTAGCCCCCAAGGGGTGGCTGTGGCTGTGCATGTTTTTGCCAGTGTTAGAGCCTGGGATTCCTGTGTGCATCAGCACGTGTACATGCTGTAACTGGGACAGAGCTGAAAGGTGAGGCTACACAGACAACTCCAGTCCTGTGATGCTGGACTTGGAGGAGACCACGGAAAAGGCTCTGGGAGGTTCCTGCCTGGAGCAGCATCAACTTCTGGATGTCTTGATTTAGCAACATCACTCTTGACTCTGGGACTGCAGAAGGGTGGGCACCTTTAGGAGCATATGGGTGCAGAGCCGTGTGTTTGGGTGGCACACGTGCCATCCCCTAAGCCTGGGATGAAGATGCAGATCCCCCTGGGCTCTGTCAAACCAGCCCTGTTGGGTGATTGCTGCCTGCAGATCCTCACTGGTATCCAGCCCCATACACCCATCAGGTCTGAGACTCCCTCCTTGAGCAAGGTGTAGAAAAGATTCACTTATTCAATTTGCTATCTCTCCAGTGCCACATAAGCTGTATTGATAAATTAATCTTATATTGTTGTGACTAAACAGCCCTGCAATTTTTTACACTGTGCAGTCTAATCTGTCTTGACAGCTGTATCATTAGTTTATATTTGTTGTAATCTTATTCACTGTGCCGGCTGTGGGGAGTTTTTATCTGAGGCACTGTGCTGCTATGCAGGCAACGGGCACAGCTCTCTGCTGGGCATCTCGGGGTGCTGTGGGGTGCAGCTGGGGTGCACCCAGGCAGCCACCTGGATGCTTTCCTCAGGAGTCAGCCCCAAATTCTGCTCTGCTGCCTAATAGCAGAATCTTCCTGGTGGCAGCATCCACAGGCCTGGCTGAGCCTCTCCAAAGCATTTGTGCTGCTGAGGTTTTGATGGAGACCTCCAAAGTAGGGGTAAGGACAGTTGGAGGAACTGCATTTTAGGGCATCCTGAGAGTTCTGCTGTGTGACGAGAGATGAATTGTTTACATGGTCCATGGTTTAGTTTTCCATGATACAGGATGGTCCCTGTTCTGCTGCTGAGGTTAGCTCTGGGTCACAGGGGATAAAGGGACTGTGGGAGCTGGGACTGTGCAGTCTGTCACCCAGGGCTTTGGAGATGGTGCAGAAGGATGGTGATATGTGCTGGCAGAGTGTTGTGGGTTGGAGGTGACAGTGGCACAGAGTTATGGGTGGCTGCTCCCCTGGCTTCAGCCTGGTTTTACTGTCCTTGGTCCAAGTGGGGCTGATTCAGGTCTCTGCTGATTTTGTAGAGTCCCTTTGTTCTGCAGGCAGCTTTGCTTTCATATTCTTTCAATAACATCTCCCCAAAACTGTGGAGCAAAATGTTTTGGGTTGGTGCAATGAGACCCCTGCCATCAGTGAGCAAGAGGGACTGCATACCCTGGGCATGGGACCAGGGGTGGGAGGCATTTTGGCTGCTGCCTTCTGCTTTCTCTTGAACTTGCTGAATTTGGGTGAGAAAGAACAATTACTGGAGTGCAGGTTTCTATTATTTGCAGCATCTCTGACCAGGTGTGGATGGTTCAGTAACAGCTCAAGCCCAAACCTCTCTCTTGAGCCCATTTGTTTGGGAGAGTGTTTGGGATCTGACAAGATGCTCCCAAAGTAGGAGTGTAGATGTGCACCTTGCAGCCTGACGGTACAAATTGTTTAGTCCTTTGAACAGGGTCATGCACCTGTAATGTGGGGTCCAGCAGTGCTCTGTGCTGTGCTCAAATCCGCCCTGGAACAGCAATGTGTGAGCCTAAGGGATGTTCCAGCTCCTGGTGCTGCCTGTGTAATTCCCCCCTTGCAGACAGGTCTGGGAGCAGAGGGTGGCTGTGTGACAGCTTCAGGGGATTTGTGTAGGGCTGCTGGGGGAGGATGGTGAAACTTGGTGAGATCTGCATGGTGGAATCAGCTTTGAGGGTAGGAAGATCCCTGCTCCAGGAGACAAATGCTTGGGAAAACATCTGCAACCTGCTCATTGCCAAGCTTACAGTGATGATGTGAAAGAGGTTTCACATGTGCTTGTTCACCATGTGTGCTGGTGGTGTGACAGCCCACCATGCAGCTTGGAAGCTCCTTGCTGTAGCCCAGGTTGCAGCAGGTTAAACTGCCACCAGTGATGTGATCTCTGGTTGGGAATGGCTGGGGACAGCCCTGGTAGTGCTGAAACCTTGGCTTGCATTCTGCAGCTCGGAGAGCCTCCTGCTGTCATTTGTCATGGGCTGCAGCTGGTGACATGGTGACAGGTGCCAGCATGTTGAAAACAGCTGCTCAGCATGGCCAGAGGCAGGAGGTGTCCATACTGTTGGTGGAGGCATCACATCCTCCCTCTCTCTTACCTGACCGGGGTGATGGAGTGGAGGTCCCTGGCCCTTACCCTAAATCTGGGGTTGATGACAGTGCAGTACATCTGCCAGCACGGCAGTGGCACCTCCCTGTGCACCAGTGCTGCTGGCCACTCCCACGGAGAAGATGCATTTCCCATTCAGCTGATCTCTGGTGCCTGGGGACCTCGCTCCAAGCTCTACTGGTAAAGGATAATCCATCAGCTGCAAGGACTCTGCCAGTGTTTTCAGCAAGGGATGGACTCGTGGCGTCAAACCTGACTGCTGTGCAGCTGGGGCTCTCAGGTGGGAGGGGGTGGAGTGGGTCCACTGGAGCACGTAGCAATTGCCCAACATGCTGCTCTCTTTGCCACATGGAAAAGATTTCTGTTCTGCCTTCCGGCCCTCTTCACAGCGCTTGATGGCTGCTGTTCACACCCTGCTTGCTGATTAGATTCGTGTCAGCCTGGGAGGGCAGAGGCCTCCCTGGAGGCTGCATCGGTGGCAGGGCAAGTGATAAAGCTCAGCTCTGCTCCTGCTACCCTTGTCTGTGGCCACCTCCTGCTCCAAGTGAGGGTGTTGCTGGGGCAAATTGCAGCTTTTTGCTGTTTATAACCCTCTCACCCCTTAGCCAGTGCGAGGGCGTCTCAATTATCATTTTAACCTGTTTATCCCTGGGTGAATTGCAAGTCCCTGCCCTTGACTCCCAGATGGGTCTCACTCATCCATCAGTGCTAAACTTTGCTTTAAGCCCGAGGTATTCCCTGTGCAACTTGAAGTAACCTCCAGTGCTGCCAGATCCTAGGAACTGGTGTCAACTGGGAGCCACAGGGATTTTTGGCCAGTACTGCTATGCTCCACCCATACTGATGAGACTATTTCCATAGCAACTACAGGATTTTTCAAAGAGGAGTTAGGGGAAAGATGTGAGAAGCCAAAACCAGCCCAGCCTAAAACCATCAAGGGCAGAATCTGTTGGTCAGTGTTTGGGGTGGTGGGGGCTTCAGGAGAAGCCTCTCACCCAGAAGTTCTCTGGCTCTGTGTGTTTGTGTGGGACCTCACGGGCCAGGCAGCCCAAAATGTGGAAATGGGAGCTGGTGCTTGAATTGCACGGCTGGAGAAGGTCAGGATGCCCTCACGGGGCAGCTGTGCCAGGGCTTTGGGGCTGGGAAGGGGCAGGAGTGTGCCAGGATGGCTGTGTGGAGGCAGCATGTGCTGCTCTCCGGTGAGCCGAGGGGGATGTTGCAGCTGCTGATGCACCGAGTCATTTCCCAACCTGGTGGCATCACTGTGCTCAGTGTCAGCAAGGTGATTTCAGCTGTGCTGGGGCTGTGGCAGCTCAGGTGGGAGTCAGGAAGGTCTTACACCTCTTCCTGCTTTCCTGTAGGATCCAGAGTCCTGGGGAAGGAGCTACGGCTTCTGGCCTTGGAGCATCCCAATGCTGGTTTGGCTCTAGGCGCTGTCCTCCCCTCTGTCTTTATCCTGCTTTCTTCACTTCGGTCTCCTGCCCTCACTGAGAGCCAGCAAAACTTCTGAAGGGCTGTAAATGATGATTTGGGGGCAGAAAACTTTGGTAATGTGGTGACAGGCACAAGCTGGGCATGGGGGCACCTTATGTCCCATCCCAGGGGCTGAACCTGAGCTGAGAGATCAGAGTGTGGCTTGACCCAGTGCTCTTGGAGAAATCCGTGGTTTTGAGTGGCTTTGGGCAGGTCTGGCTTCCTGGCAAACCTAGAGGTGTCTGAGAGGCTGGTGGGCTGTGGGGGGCTGTGAGCACAAAGGCAGCCCTCCTCCATCCCATTGCAGCCCCCACAGTGGGAGGAGGAGCTGGCTGCAGGAGGGCTGTCCCCACCAGCTGCTGCCCCCAGTAAGCCCAGCCTGGCACACGGCGTGGGTTCTGGAGCCCAGCTGCTGCTGGCTGTGAATGAGCCAGCCCCACACCCCAGAGGGCTGCGTGCTCAGGGGGCAGACATTGTCGGTGTTCTTTGTGCAGAGTGAGTTTTCCTTTCCTGATAACCTGCTGGGCTTGGGCACTTTGAGGATGGGCTGGTGCTGGGACACTCTGGGCCCTCCAGCTGCCCAGGAGCAGAAACAAAGTTTGAGTGATTCCTTGCAAAAACAAAAAATAATGAAATAATATTTCCCTGGAGGAACTTTGTCTGATGATCTGCTTTCTGGCTTCAAAATTCTTCCATTACCCTCAATGGCACCAAAATACACATATTTTGTTAAATACATCTTCAGAGCAAGTGGTGAAAGGGCAAGCAATGTCAGGAGGTGAATTGTAACTTCCTTGCTCCCTGCCTCTCCTCAATTAATACTGAGCAGGACCTTTGGATTCCTCAAACACCCCTGTGAGATGTTATACCTGTCAGTTTAATGCCAGCCTCTTGGAAATCCTTCAGCAACAGGAGGCTCATTTTCAGGAGCTCAAAGCTATTGGGCTCATATTTTTGCTTATTTTGTGGATGTTGTGATGTGGCCTTAAAACTGTGCAAAGCCCCAAGCCCCAGTGAGGAAATGTTCAAATGGTGCAAGGAGAGCCTGCTAGTGCAGGGTGGGGCTGTCAGTGCTGGGTTAGTGTTTGCCATGTGTTGGCCACACTGCAGTGACTCAGGCTGTGTCCTCCTGCCTTGCTTGTGGTGTCAAACAAATCTTACCTGACTAGCAGCCAGTGCAGCTCAACAGCAGTGTGTTTGGGCAGTGGGAGCTCAAGGGTTTCACCCCACTTTGGCCCTGGTGAAGGAGGTGCCCATGGTGAGCAAAGGGCTGGGGCTTGGTTGAGTGGGGCTGGTTTTGGAGTGCTGACAAGCTGCCAGGCAAGCAGAGGCTTCTCCATAGCTCAGCTATGCCTTTATCTAGAGGAATGGCAGCTTGAGCTGAGAGAAGAGATAGAAACTGTCCCAGGATTTGCTGTTTGTGCAGCTGGATCAGCTCTAACACAACAGCCTGGTTAGCAGCGTCTCTGGCTGTCAGAGTGTCTTCTATAAGATTTTTGCAAGGTGCTTTATTTACATTTATAAGAACAAAGTAGAGAGCTAGGAGAGGAGCTTTTAAAATGTCTGTTGCCTCCCTGCATCTCCCTGCCTGTGTCATGTTTATAGGCATGCTGGTTTGCTTTTCCTTTTCAGAGCCAGCTGACTTCCCAAATACCTGTTATCCTGGGAAGCCTTGAGCTCTGAGTCACCATGTCTTAATGAGTACACCCCCTGCTCCTGAGTGATGCTTCTGTTCCTACACCTCTGCAATAAAAGCCAAATCTGTGTGTGTGTGTTCCTTGCAGGAAAAGCTTAGTGGAGGGAAGGGAAAAGGTTGTTTTCATGAATTTTCCTGGGGAAAAGGGGATGGAGGCCTTCTCCTGGGTGATGGAGGAGCCCCTCCATTGCTGCTGGGGAGGGTGGGCAGAGCTGACTGTCATTTATTTGAAGTGCAGATAAAAGCCTCAGGGGGTCACGGCAGTTGGCTCAGAAATAAACTGTATGGAGAATTTATCTGGTTCTTTGGCTTTATGGGGAGCAGTTGGAAGCTGAGCAGGCAGATCTGTGGTGCTGTGGAAGGTAATGAGGGCCTTGGAAAATCTCCTTTCAGGTTGGAGATACCCTGCCCATGGCTGTCCTGAGGGCAGAGGCTGGGAGCCTGGCCTGTGGCCAGCCCAGCTGGGCATTGCTGCCTGCTTGCTTGAGCTCCATAAACATCTGAGGAGCCAAAACGCTGGAGGATCAAAGTTCAGGCTCCTTGGGAGATGGTTGGGAAAATAACAAACAACCCAGCAGCCTCACAGGAGCAGGATCCAAGTCCAAAAATATTGTCTCTCCCCTCCTCTTTCTGGGCCAGTGGCTCTCCCTGTGTTTGGGGTGTGTGGGAAAGCTGGCAGTGGGATGAGCTGCAGTCCAGGGGTGGCAGAGCTGTGGGGGAGCAGAGGAGGTCAAAGCAGGATGGGGACTGTGGGAGGGCCCTGGATTTGGCTGCTGGATGTCCATGGCTGTGCAGAGGCTGAGGCACCCTTCGGCACCCACGGTTTGAACTCTGGGCTCTGCTTTCTGTGCTGCTTTCAGGATCCAGGCATGGGAGCAGTGCCCAAAAATGTGCACCTACATCAAAACGGGGCTAGAGAAAAAGCTCATAAGGATGTAAAACTCCCGAAATGAGGCTCACACAGTGGCTGTGGTTTTTGGGAAGTGTGCTTGTGGGTTTGCGTGGGTGGGTGGCAGCAGGTCTGGGTTAAGGACTGCAGCCCCCTCCAACCATGGCACTTGTACAGCCCCATTCCTGGCTCTCACACCTGCTGATGCTGGACTCTTGTTCCTGTCTCCTCATTCCCAGTGGCATCGATCACAGTAACAGCCAGTTTGTGGGAGATTTTATTTTCTCCTTTTCCTCCTCCATCCGTTTTCCTGTCTTCAAGCGCAGCGTGAAGTCAATGAGTGCATGTGGCTGGCAGTGCTCCCTTTTGGGTCTCAGCTGAGCTACAACAGTCTAGCAGAATACTGTCTTGACCATCTCCAAGGCTGTCTTTTTTAGGGGGGGTGTCCTTTCTACCACGTGCTCTTTGGCACTGCTTTTTACCAAGTTATTCCTGCCAAGCTGAACTCTAGTGATCCAGTACCTTTAGTACATCTCGTTGTCTTGCTAATGTGTGTAGGCACTGTGCTCCCCAGGGGAGAAACAGCTGCCTTTGGAGTAGAGCTTGGCAGCCTTTTTTTGCCTGTATTAGTATCTATCTATCTATCATCTATCTCTTACATATATATATATATATATAAACATTTTAAAATATTATAGATTTCTGAAAAGCCCATTTGGAGATAAGAGTGTAAGGGAATTTGACTTCCAGTTTGAAATTGCAAGGAGGGTTTAATAAAGCAAAATGCGATTACTGAAGCCAATTTTGACCAGGGTGCTGCTTCCTCTCTAAAATGCTGTTTGATCTTTAAAGACCACAAAATGCTGCACACTGCTGGCTCTCCCTGCATATGAAATCCTATAGATAAAGCATCCTTTCCTTTGGCATGGCAGGAGCTTGGAGAGCTGTTGAAAAGCAGATGCTCTTTTGCTTTACCTGGGTGCAGGAGCCCAAAGGGTGCTGCTTCACCCTGAGGTTTGTGTGGTGTAAAACTCCCAGGGGAAGGGTTTTTTTTCCTGTCCTTGTGTTGCCCTCCCATCCTAGCCAGCTGTGTGGCTATTTTGGAGATGTGGTATGGTTAGACATGCGCGGGTTGATGTTAGCAGTCCTGAGCCAGGGGTCTCTGCTCCATATGCCCCACATCCATGTCCAATGGTGGGAAGCACATATGTGGGTACAGAAGGTTGGCTTTGGAGGTTCTCCCACCAGAGAATAACAAAAGCAATGCCCTTTTGGGGAACTATAATTGGTTTTGCCACTCAGAGGAGAAGGGGAGTGAGCTTGGCTGATGCTGCATGTGGGGAGTGAACTCCCACTTTTAGGGGTGGTTCATCCAAGGTGTCTGTGTTTGTGTATTTATATTCATGTCTGCAGGACAAAACTCATCCCATTTCATGCTTTCTCACTCTAGATGGTGTTTGGACTGTGCAGGGATCAGATAGCTGTGGGAATAAATAAGAAAGAATTAGGAAGAGAGCCTGCAGGAACTGGGAGGTGCCAAGGTGGTGGGCAGGGAGCTGGCGCTGGACCAGGAGCCCAGCCCTTATGCAGAAGTGTTTTTGGGGTGCTGTCCCCTCAACCCTGCTCCCTGTGCAGGAGATGCTGCAGCCCTTGGGAGTTTCCTCCTGAAGCTCTTGCACTGCTGCTTGTCTCTGATAAATGAGGTTTCTTCAGCACTTGGATGATTTTGAACATCTCAGTCCTTGCTTAGGACCCCAGGGCTGCTCCCTCCCAGGACTAGATGAGTAATAGTGATGGAAGATTGGGGCAAGTATTTGTTGTGGTGGCAGCTGTACTGCTGCCCACAACATTTCTTCAGCTCTGCTATCCTACTTTACGCATATTTCTTCCTTTCTGAAAGTATGTGCTTGGGAATAATTCCCCACACTGAAGAACTCTGGATGCAGTGTGTGATAACAGGAACATACTGCCTCCTGTGTGCTGCAGCCATCTGTCCACGCTGCGTCCAGGCAGCCTGCTGTCCTCTGGTAACACTGACACACTGTCCCTGAAAGGAATGATCCCTGCTCCATAAGTCACCATCCAGAGCTGGAGGGGGAAGCAGAGGCTTGAGGAGATCATAGAAGGAAACCTGTGCCTGCACAAACACAGGGCACAGTGAGCCCTGAGACGATCTCCTGTCTCTGGGACAAAAGCAAAGCATAAGGTTCTGGTGATGCTGGCAGTGCTGTCTGCTTTTTATGTCCAGCTCCTGTGTGTCCCTATGAGTGCCATGCAGGGTGGAATAAATGCAGAGCCTGGGAAAAAAATCCAGACCTGTTCAGCATATCTTAAAGCTGTTTCTCAGGGCATCTTCCATTTTAGAGTGTCTCTGGATGACAATCTTTTTAGACAGTGCAGCTGTAGCAGTTCTTCTGCACCCTGTGGATTCTCCTAGCCAGCCTGAGGCCAGGCAGATGCTGTTGGGGTGAACATGAAACTTGTCTGGACTCAGGTGAAAAGTGTTCTGTGGGGCAGTCCTCTCTGAATGCTTTGTGTCCTGTGACTTGCTTGTGTCTAGCAGTCGGGTTTCTCCAGGAAGATTTTTGAGAGGCCACTGTGCGGTGGCTTGTGAGGAGCTGTATTGTTCCCACATCTTCCTCAGCTGGGAACTAGGAACTTTCTCCTTTGCTCAGCCCTTCTGGAAGGGTCTGGCTTGGATGGCTGGGTTGGAGGTGGCTGGGCCCATGGGATGGGGGCTGAGTGCATCCCTGTCACACCCTGCAGCCCCCACATTCCCCAGCATGACCTTGGCAGGAGCAGCAGAGCAGCTCAGAGGGAGCTGTGTCACAGTGGTGTTTTATGATTGTTACCCTGACAAATCACAATTACACTGTGGGGTTATGCTCATAATTGTTTCTACAAAGTTGGATTTGCTTTCTCTACCCCCCCCCCTTTTGCCACTGACCTCAAATTATCCTGAATGAGCCACTGCTGGGTGACCTTTCCATGCTTTTTGGGAAGGGGGAGACTATGCTTTAAATGGGGAAAATGTTGTCCTTGTAAGTCTTTATTCAGCTGCAATTGCCTTTAAGTTTCTGTTACCAATGCACTTTTATAAATTTAATATTGAGGCAATCAAGTCCTTTGTGCCTCTAGTTATTAAATTATGTGATCAGTGCCTTACAGTATTATGAAAGATGTTAGATTTCTTTATGGCTTCCTCAGCCCCAAGTAAGGTGTGAGGGAGGGCTAAAAGGAGCTGGCAATAGCCACAATGGCTGTGCTTAGCCCTGGGTTTGTGTGGGACCTGTACCAACTTTCAGGGCTTCCCATCAACATCTACAGCACCTCTGCTTGGAGGAGGCAGCTCTTTCTGGTCAAGGGTTCAGACAGGTCTTTCCTGTATTCCTGCCACAATCAAATTCACATTTACATGGTCTGGAGCTGGTGTGCCGGGAGGTTTGTTTATAATGCTAAACATATCAGGTAATTGAAAGCTAATGTGTCTGTCTGGATTGCGAGGTTTAATATGCTTGGGTGATGAATCAATTTTCCAGTTGCACTACAAAAGAGAGGAGGCCAATGCTCTGCTTGCCTTCCCTATACGTATATCTCTATATTTATTAATTGTATATTTGTGTGTGTGTTGGGGTGCTGCCTAATTGCTGGCACACAGCTTATTCCCTGCCCAGCATCCAAACACGAGTGGTGGCACTTGCACAGCAGGGACATGTCACCTACTTGGGCACTGATTGGAGCTGATGGCATCCTTGTGGGATATCCAGTTTGGGATAGGCACAGGTTTAGGGAACACGTGTACACATGCTGTGTGACACTTGGTGCTTGTCAGGTGCCTTTTTTAGCTATTGACCACAATGCTTGAAAAGCTGAGAGAGATTACACAAATGCTGTGCGAGGAGGGTGAAGGAAGGCCAGACACATTAAGTAGCCTCAAGCTAATTGCTTGGTAAATTGGCATGAGGCTGTTTGTTCACCTCTGCCTGGTGCACGTGGGATGAAATGAGCCTGGCTGTGCTGGAATCCCAGTGGATGTTCCAGTCTCCCTTGCTGCGTTGGCCCTGGGCTGGAAGGGGAGGATATGAAGCTGTGTAGTCTCAACAAGATGACACCAACCTGTCATCTTTTTGTTAGGCACAGGCACTCCTTCTGGGAATGAAAGGATTTGCTATTCCCACGGGTTTGTTGGCTACCAGCCCCCTTCCAGCAGGCAGGGCAAGGTCCTGGAACTCTCAAGACCTGCTGGTACCTAAACCCTGTGAGTCGGTGACCTTCTGGTCAGCAAGGTCACTGATCTCTGTGTGTGATGCTGGGCCAAAGACACCTGGCTGCCTTGCTGGCTCCACAGGGGAACTGTGAGAGGGATGAGATGCTTGCAAGCTGCTGAGCTGACAAACAGGGCTTCATGCTTCACAGAAGCATGTTAACTGGGACACAGCACAGAGCTGGGGACTGACCACTGGTCTGGCTGCAGTGGCCTACAAGGCTTTCAACAAGTTCTAAACCAAGTCTGTGGGTACATGAGATGTGATGCAGGGTTGGTGTCCTAAGGTTAGCTTTTGTCAGGCTAAGCCTATGCCTTCCTTTGGAAAGGCAGCTGATTTCCTCAGCAAAGAGAAGACTTTGTGAGAGGTTGATATGATGCTGCACTACATCACAAGTGGTTTGTTTTTCTGGAGAAGACACTGTGTGGCCCAGGTGTGCTAGGTCAAGTCATGGTGGGGAGGTGTTGAAAGATGAAAAGTGCTGAGGCTCTTTGGAGGTGATTTTGGCTCCTGCTTTTATTGAGGATGCTGGCACAGAGGCAGAAGTATGCTCATGGGCTTTGCTGCTGCAGCTGTGGGGACACAAAGTCAGGTGATGGTGGCCAACGGGAAGAGCTGCAGTAACAAACCCAAGAGACACTGCAATGCCAAGTGGGGTGGATATAAATGTGGGTGTAACAAGGCTAGGAAATCATGTCTGTTGGAAATGACCTGCTGGATAGAAATCCTGGGTGCAATGCTTAATAATGGGGCAAACCCAAGCCTCCTGGCTGCTGGGGCTGTCATAAAGGCCAGTGTGATCTCAAGATGCAAATCATGTTTTTTTCAGTGTAACTGGGGAGCTGCTCATGCTGTTACACAAGTGAATCTCCTGGAGACTGCTCTGTTTTTGGTCACTCTTACTCAAGGAAAAGGGACTTGAACAGGCTGATAAAGCAAATAGCCATTTTCTATGTGTCTTTCACTGTAGTTCTTCCTGCATTCATCACCAAGTGTTAGCATTAGTTGTGCTGGGTCTGAAATCAGAAACAAAATAACCTCGCTGCCAGGACTCTGCCTGAGCAATACATCTGCATCACTTCTGGGATGTGAGTTAGTGTCTCTCCAGGGCACTTGAGACAATTTGCCTCGCACTTCACAGGTACAGATGTGCTGCCTTAGAAGACCTAGCATCATGTAGCTTGTAAATGATAGCTGGGTGGGCCTGGCTGCTGCTTGTAAAGGGGGGAGGAAGAAGCGCCAGGAAAGAAAAAGAGCTGCTTAAGCAAAGACAGTTTTGACACAGGAGTAAATGGATGTAAAATGCAAGCGAGTATATTTGGGTAAGGAATGACAGAGACTGAAACAGCGTTTCAGTCTGAGTTGGGAGGGCAAAGCCCTTGTTACTCCCCAGGTGGAATTTGCTTGGACTGTAGGAGGCATGGTATAATTCAGCTCTACAGTGCAAGCAAGGGGACTTGGACCAGCAGGACCCATCTAACATAGAAGAAGTATGAGAGGGAAGTGAGTATTTAAATAAACATGCCCTACCCTCCATTCTCCACCCAGAAAATAAGTGAGCAAACATCATCTGTGTTAGTGATGCACCTCATATGGTCTTGATTAGAAGCTGGATATGAGTCTAGGTGGGTCTGCATGTGGTGAGCTCCCCAGGATTTGTGAAGTATGGTAATGCTCTTGAAGCTATTGGGTCTTGCAGAAGAGCAGTTTGCCTTAGTAATAACTGAGGAATGCCTCAGGAATATGTACTTAGAGATGTGCAGGGAGGAGTAAACTGTAGCCCACTGACTGTAATTCATACCTCAACGCCTGCCTGAGGACACCAGGGCAGGGCTGGGAGCTGTCACAGCTGTATTTGGTGTGAACCAGGCACCCATGTTCTTGCCAGGTTAATGAACCAAGGCAGAGGAGGAGGGAAGGTCTCAGTCTTCAGCAGCAAATGGGAGGATACAAGATTTCCAGGGCAGGAAATCTTGGAAGGAAAAGAGGGGGAGCTAGATGAGATACTGAAGGACATGAGAGGGAGTGAAGTTTCAGGGGTGGAGTTTCTCTGCTTGGTTGGTTTGCTTTCCTGTGCAACCACTGCCAATTTTGCAATCACAGCTTGACTCCTCGAGCTTTCAGAAGAAGATGCATTTCTGTTTTGTTTAAGTGGGTTCAGGTGAACCCAGCCAGTGCAAAGTTACACTATTCTTTCTAAAGCAATAGGAAACCAAACAAAATATTTTTCCTCGTGTATCTTTCAGGTGCCTGTAAACTAAGACTGATTTGTCACTTCTAGGAGCAAGGGTACGACTCACGCTAAGTTGAAAAATCAGAGAGAAAAGGGAAAAAGTCATTTCTGCAAATCCCTGAGAAGGGATGTGCTTGTGTATTTTAAAGGACTCAAAGACCCTTGCTGACCTGTGCACCTAATTGTTATTTCCCTGCATTGCACTCTACGTAAAGCAGCTGCTGGTTTGGGGGATTATCCTTTATATGTGTGTGCATGTTTTTCTTGTCTCTCTATGGGTGTGGTATGTGTATGTTAAATAGTGAACTAAAGTATATCTGGCTCAGGAAGCTCTTGGGCTTTGTTTGGGAGGCTGGAACACAATGCAGGTTGTGGAGCTGTGTTTACAGTCTAGTGTTAAGTCACTGGGGGGGAGCGGGGGATGCCATGGGGGAGCCCCAAGACCCCCAGGCACCAGTGCTGAGTCATAGGAAATTCACGCCTGGGCATGTCACTGGGAACAAGCTCAGGTCTTTTTCTGTCTCTTCTAGAATGCTGCCCACATGGCTTTGAGTGTCAGGTCAAAAATAACCCTGACTTTTTTTAGCAAACACAATCAATAAAACAAGAGCCAATCTGGCTGCCACCTCCTTCCCAGCTGTGGTTGCTCTGTAACTCCTGGCTCAGGGCTGTTCCATCCCTCCCTGAAGGTCATTGCTTGGATGCTGCAGCTTGCCCTGGTGGTAAACCAAGATCATCCCATTCCTCCTTCCCACGTCCTTTCTCCTGGAGGACCATCACTTTGCTATGTAGGAGTTGCAGATAGGAAATGTTTTCAACCTTTGTTTCTGGCCTTGCTCAGTCCTGCAATCTCATGGCCCAGGGCCTGAGCTGGCAGCCCTGCCTTGACTCCAGAGTTCCATTGAACTCTTGGGCCTCCTGACTGACTCCTCCCAGTATGTGTTTTGTTCTGAAAATGTTCGCAGGGGCCATAGGCAATGGCAGGGAACACAAAGTGGCTGTAATAATGTTCTGTTTCTCATTGTCTGGGACACAGGCGATCTGAGCTGATGAGCAGGGCATTGGGGATGAGCTGTGACTTACCCTGTCATGCAGCAGCATGTGGGAGCTTGTGCTGTGTCCTTAGCATAACCCCTCTTGGCATGCAGACAAATTGTGGAACATGTGGAAAGCAGAGGTGACTCTTGTGGGTCTCTCCTTTCTTGGATCTGCATGGTGAGAGCAGAGAAATACATGGAGACTTAGACCAGGCTTTGCGTTTTACTTTTTTTGGAGATGGATGTAATTTGAGGTGTGGCTCAAGTAGGTCCCTTGTGCTAATTCACCTGTTCTTGTGCAAGCACAAGGCATAGCAAATGCTGGAGGAGGAATCTGTGGCCCCTGTGACTGCTCTATAAGTGGTCTAAGATCCCTCCTCTGCTTGCTCACCATGTGGGGTCCTGCAACCTTCTTGCCTAGAATCACAGGACACTTCTCAGTGTTTTCTCATCACCCCAACCCTTCACCACTTTGAGATTCTTCCCCTCTCCAGAGTCAAGTCCAAAGCCAACTATTGCATCAAGGCAGATGTGAGCTTGGGTGCACATGTTCAGAGACTTCCAAGTTTGGTTTCTTTTACATATTGTCTGAAAGGACCTGCCAGATGTTTTCTTCCCTCTCAGTTGGCTTTTAGAGAGGACTGCCTCCACCTGCTTCTCAGAAAAGACCCTCTTGAAAATGTTTGTGTTTCTGGAGGGAGGGGGTCTGAGTTTAATCTGAGAGAAAGCCAGAACTGGTGGAAAACTGCCTGGGAGATGAGGATTGAACTCCTTTCACACCACACAGCATTGCAGCCTCTTAGCAGAGGCCTGTGGCCACAGCAGCCACACTGCTGCCAGCATCACTCCTGTGCTGCCGGTAACAGGGGACCCTGTTCTCTGGGGCTGCTGATCTGTCACCTTCCCCCGCCTCTAATATTTACTGAAAATGATCCTGCGGTGACAGATCTATTTCTGTTTTTGTTCTCTGTAACATACCTGCCAGACTGCCCCAGGCAACTGAGGAATTTGTAATAAAGGCAATGTTTCCAAACTAAGCTTGGTGCTCTCCTGCCAGCAGCACTTCCAGCCAGCAAAGACTCGGACCCTGTGTATCCACCCCAGTTAGAGACTGGATAAATATATGACTTTTTTCATTTAGGCCCTAAGTTTTTGTTGAGAGGTTTTATTTGCTTTCACTCTTTTTGCACGACCCATTTCAATCGTGTCTTTGTTCACTGATGTGTGCAGTGAGGGGCAATGACTTGGGCAAGGATGTTCAATGGCTTGGTTGCACGTTCCGTGCTTGAAACTGTGGGTAAACCCATGATATTCGACTTTTCCAAAAGGCTGGGAAAACAGAATGGGGCTGGGTGGTAGGGGACAACATCCTGCCTCTGTGTGCTGTCCCTGGCATGGGCTCAGCAACCATCTGGTTGTGCCACAGCTGAGCCTTTCCTTCTTCTCCACAGACACATAGAGAACTGGAAGAACTTGCAGACACTGAATGCCGTTGACATGGAGCTGTACACAGGACTCCAGAGGCTGTGAGTATGTCCTGTGTATCAGGGAGGGGAATGGGCTGGGGCAGCCCCCTCCTTCCAGCAGAGCCATGGCTTCCTTCCCTCTGCAGTCTCCATGCTGCCAGTTTAAGCTGCTGGATCTACTGTGTTTTGCTATGGGAGTCCACAAAACGGAGATGAAATGCTTTTTGGTCTTGGCTGGGTCTGTGAGGAGGAGGATTGCTAGCTCCTGACAGCTCTGTCAACACACATCAGCCCTGACCTCTCCTCTCCCCTGCTGTTCTGGTTCTGGGCTTGTGTGTTGCTCTGACTCATTCCAGCCCCACAATGTAAAATTCCAGCTGTCTCCACCAATCCTTCATTGCTGGGCTGTTAATCCTCATTTAGTGCAGTTACCATTGTGGTGCTCCTGTGCAATAAGGGAATTGCATCTCCCTGCACAGCTCTCCGAGCATGGAGAGAGGTCAGTTTTGTGCATCATGGAGGGGAAACTGAGGTCCATGGGATTGAGGGGATTTTGCATATGCTTGGGAAACCTGGCCAAGCAAGTATGCCACCCAGTCTCTTAATTCCCCCTCCTGCATCCTCTGGATATGGCATGTGTGAGATGCAGAGTGTTGCTCAGGGCTCATCAGAGACTCTAATAATGTGTTTCACTGGGAGCTTTACATTAAGTACAGCTCCCATGTGGGCTGGAGGAGCTGTATGGGGCTGATCACTCAGTAACTAAATTCCAGCAAGCTGTACTTTTAACACACAAAACCCTTGTAAGCAGGCTGGCTGTTGTTCTCGCCTCATGTAACAGAGCAGCAGAGACAGCAGATATTTACAGAACTACAGAACATGCTGAGCTGGAAGGGATCTACAAAGATCATCAAGTTCAACTCCTGGCCCTGCACAGGGCCATCCCCAGTAGTCACACCATGTGTTTGAGAGTATTGACAAATCCTGGTTGTAGTACTGATAGACTTTTTCCAAAGTAAGCTGTGAAAAGGATTATCCTACCTTCAAGATCCAGAATTCCCTATGGAAAATACCCTTCTTTATTAGAGCTGCAAGCAGCAGGGTTTCCTCTTGGGTATGAAGATGGGAGATGACTTTGCTGTGGTCAGGTTTGATGTGCAGTGCTGCTTGTGGAGATGGAGGGAGAGCAGAGGAGCAGGAGATGGCCTATGCCACCCCAGCAAGCCTTGGTGGATATGAGAGCAGAGCCTCGCCCAGCAGCCACTCTGTGCTAAGCCTGTGCCGTGGTACCACGCCAGATGGAGATGAAAAGCCAGAATTCCTCTTTGCTCGTGGCTGCCCAGGGACAGATGTTCCTCCTGGGAATGGTGTGGGTGGAGTCACGGGCTCCCAGCACACTTGGTGTGCTGGGCTGGGCTTTAGAGCAATTGTCTGCCTTGACTCCATTGCTGCCCTTGTGCATCTCTCCGCAGGACAATCAGGAACTCAGGACTACGAAACATCCAGCCACGAGCCTTTGCCAAGAACCCCCACCTGCACTATATGTAAGTGCCAACGGCTCCTGTCCCCTTTTGCCTCTTCTCCCTATGGAACTGTGGTTCCCAAGGTAGATCCCCAAAGTCCCTGTGGGCGACAGCAAGGAGAGGGAAGGGGAATGCTGATGGGGAAAGAGAGGCAGAGGTGGGAAAGGGCAGGGGATGGAAAAGCAAACTGCACATGGAAGTGGAGTGGGCTGGAGTGCAGGATGGGGAGAGCTCCTGCTGGGAAGCTGAGGGATTTGTGTTCCTAATAACTGCCCTGGCTTTGATGGCCGCTCTGACGGGCACTGCATCATTACCAGCCCGGTGGCTGCTGCGCATTTCCCTTTCTGCGGAGTTTGGGGACAGCCGCCCGCCCGCCCCTGCGCACAGCCAGCGCCTGCCCCACTCATTACTTTTTAACCAAAGGCTGCTTTACTGACACAAATCCTGCGGTATGGAGCTGCCAGCTCTGCTGCTAATTACTGACTTCTTAAACTGGTGTCTGCAGGGGCCGTGGGGCAGGGATGTTTTGTGCCGGAGAGGCTGGAGCCCCGTCATTCTGGGACATCGCACAGGTGTCCAGCTGCTGGGGCATGGTTAGCTAGTGAGTGGTGTCACGGGGAATTTCCACACCCTTGAGGCCAAGTGCACCGGTTTCTTTTCTAGATATGTATTTACTTTTCCCAAGGCGATAAAGCAAAGCCTGAATTCCAGGCCACTGTGCAAGGTGCTCCGTGGGCTTGAATTATTTTGTCCAAGTGACTGTGTCCAAGATCAAAGCCCTCTCTGCTCCACTGTAGATATGAAAGGTGCAAAGGGTTTGGTGAGAGGCCCTGGCCTTGGGCACCAGCTGATGGGCTGAATGGGAGTGTTTATCCCTGCTTTTTGGAAAGCAGTGCTAGTGGCTTCTCCAGTGAAAAAGTGCATTCATTTGAGTGTGTGGGTGCATTGGGCCATCGATACAGACTTGTTCCTGGGGCAAGGAGATGGATGCGACCTGCAGAGCATTTGTCTTTTGATGTCTGCTCAGAGATGATGTGAACTGAAAAACCCCAAAAGCTTCCTTTTTGGAAAACCATTTACAGTTGCTAAGTGACAGTAAAGTACTTGCTAAATAGAAGATCTGCAGTACCAAAGGACATGAATAGTTGAGGGCATTGTGAACATGAACTGAGCCTTTCTGAGCTTAAAGAATTGCGTATTTTCATAATAAACCCTTGTTAATGCTGACCATTGGGATATTCCTGATTTCTGCTCTTTGTTATTTTGATTTGTAGCATTTGTTTTGTGTTTTCTGTAGTTGTTTGTTCCTGGGAAGCAGTTCTCTCTGAACCATTCTAAATTGATTTTCTTTTTTTTTTTTTTTTTTTTTTTGACAGTTGTTTGTCAATTGTGCAGTTGCTGTTTATGTATCTAGCAGATAAAATGAATAACATTTGATTCCTGATGAAATTAGTTTGGATGTCGTAGGAGTTTAGAAGGCCATGTATGCTAGCTTTGAGGCTGAATGTGCCATTAATGTGTACACAGGCAATTGTTGCTGCTTTTCCCCAAAGTGTTTGTTTTTGTCTTTTGGAATTACTTTTGTGAGTGGAAAAAACCCCACATCCATCTTCTGTCAAGAGTTAGGATTGGTACGTGGTGATGAAATATGTGTTTGTTTACTGCTTGGGCCCTGTAAGATTGATCATGTTCTTAACATCTTTCTTTCCTTGCCTTTTGGAGCTCGAGGCAAGTAAGTATATTATTTGCTTGGTGTTTGCCAGTGGGTTTTGATGCTGTTCCCGGGGCTTGGCAGTGTGGATGTTCCCCATGAGGGATGCTGGACAGTCGAGGATAGATCTCGGGGTCTGGGTGTCAAGGTGACCCCGAGAGTGTAAGAGTCCTTGTTTTGCAGCCAAAGAAGAAGTTGGAATGCGTAAGGTCAGCTTCTCAAGGTTGTTTATTTTCTCTTATCTATAATATTCTTTCTCTGACCTGCTGAGCTCCATCTAGCAAGTCAGCCATGGCATTGTGTCTGCCCTCTAGGGCAGTGTTTACATTTTATACCAGAAACTACGTGTGCTATGTTTACAATAATGTGTCAATAGCTCTCATTTATGTTAGACTTTGTTATGTTACACATTTATGTTATGTGTGTCTCTACCTTAAACCAATAGAAAAGTATCACCATCACAGCAAGATGTGGAGGGCAAGAAGAAAGAGAAGAAGGTCAGGACATGCCCAAATCCCTCCATCTTGTCCCCTTGAACCCCATTCTAAAAAGCCCCAAAATTCTACTTTTTCACCCTGGGTCAATTCACCTATTACACTACTCAAACCCTTGTGGCTTGTAATTCCTCATACAAAGTTGGCAGTTTTTTCCATGGGCTAAAATCAAAGCCACAGGTGTTTTTGACTTCATGCCAAGGTCTCCGAGGCCCCTGCCAGGGTCTCAAGACAGCCGGGGCAGCCAGAGGGATGTCCTGGACTCCCACAGATAGAGACCTGGGCTTGCAGGGCTGCTGGCTCCCTGCTGCTTCCCAAAGGCTCTCAGACCATGCCTTTGATGCTTCCTTGAGGCTCTGCACAGCCTGGCAGGTGCCTGGTGCCACCTGGGATCCCCTCCACGGCCTCAGCACTCTGCCAGCACATCAAGGTGCCTCCTTGGATGCTCTGCCTCCCTGGGAGCTCAGCTCAAAGGCCTGACATTTTCTGCAACCTCTGCATGTAGGAGCCAGGGATAAAAGGATTAATGGAAATGCCACTCTGCTGTAAGTCTTGGACTGCTGTAGCCAGGTACAGCAGTGGATGGGAGTGAAGGATACTGTCCTAGTCCTCTTGTGATGGGGCTGAGTGCAGGGCTGGGACCATGGGTGGGTGCTTAGGGCTTATTGAGTTACTGCTACATATTTTTGCTGCCACTGTGGTTTTCTTTCTCCTTTTGTGGCTGTTTGGATGGTTGCTGGTGTAGCTGAGTAATAAGATGACAAATGTGTCTAATAAATGACAGGGTGGCTTCACTGCCAGGGAAGGTTGGCACAGGGTGGTGGGGGCCCTAGGCTGGACCTTTGCAGGGTGTTATAAGCTGTGTCTGAGCAGTTCTTTTCACTTGAAGCTCATGTACAAGTTCTGAGGTCTCATAAGCTTATTTCCACCCCACACACACCTCCCTTCTCATCCTGGGTTAAATCAAAACTTCCTGCTGAACTGAGTTTTATCCCAGTGCCTTTCATCAAGGTTTCCTCCTCTCAGATGGGCCAGATAGCTCTGTCTTCTCCCAGTAACATCTATTTCTGGCCCTTCCTCTGTGCACGCGCTTGTCTTCAGACCCCAGCTGTGTAATCACAAGCAGATCACTTATTCCAGCTCTAATTGCAGGAGCTCAGGTTTGTGAGAGTTTGGGTGAAGCTTGGCTTGGTTTTTTCCCCCTTCTCATGAAGGGGATTTTCAGCACTCAGTTGCTCAAGTGGTGGACCTCAGGGTGCTCCAAAGTGCAACCTGGCAGGGTCATGCCCGTCCTTTTAAGGTTTGAAGTTAGCTGTATTAAGTGCAAGGGGCTTGAGGCTGATATAATCAGTGGAGGAGCAGTGGGTGACTGTGAGCCAGAGATGTGAATCTAGAAATAGCTTTGGTTTCCTCTTCCTTCTCCTTGAACGAGGACAATTAGGGCTCCATGGCCTGTCTGATCATTGGTGATGTGAAGCTCATCACTGCTGCAGAGACAATCCAAAATGTAACAGTGGGTTTTGCAGCATGGATCTACCTCTTCAACTGGTGGTTGTGCTGAGACAGTTCAGTCCTTCCAAAACAAATACTGGCTGGGTGCTAAATAGGGGTGGATGTGTGTCTGATCTAAGCTGGATCTCTTCCAGTGGAGATCATCTCACTGGGAGAAGTTGCATCGGTAGGTTCCTGGTCCAATTTCTGTGCATGTTTGACAACCCTTTGGCTATTACAGGGGTGGTCCTGGGCAATCTCATGTGCTGGATGTGAGGACCAACAGGTCCAGACTGTGGAAGACTGAGCCTTTGTAGCCAAGGTTTCTGAGTGTTTGTGTTAGCAGGTGATGCAGCTGAGCAGAGGAAATGTTTGTGTTGACAGAAAACCTCAGTCTTTGGCTTGAGGCTGTACGAGAAAATTCTAGGATGGTATGGTTTCTAAGTTTGAGAAATAGAAACCATCTGAATACATATTTGCTGTGTTGCTGTGTTTAGCACAGCTTAGTGAGGAAAGAGCTTTGCATGCTCTCACTGTCCTCCTAATGACACTGGAAACCTCTGGCCAATTTATTTGAACTTGATAGAGGGTTACAAGATGGGAGGTTATCAACTTCCTACACATATCATGAAACCAGGCAGAGGCAGAGTAAAGAGAAATTGTTGCAGTGCTTTGTGGGGAAGAATTCAGCATTAACATGTTCCTCATTAGGCACTGGGAAGTCCACAGCAGAACTGAGCTTCACAGTGCACCAGGAACTGGTGCACAGGGGAGGACAGGACTTGTACTGGCTGTGGGACAGTAGAACTGTGCATGCAGCAGAGCAGGGTCCCAGCAGACTGTGTCTACAGCCAGACAAGTTGATATTTGCAGTGCCTGAGCCACCCTTTCCTGGGAGTAGGTACTTAAGAGACTGATTCCCTTGGAATGTTTTCCGGCTGTGTGGCGGCTGTGTACTCAACCAGCCAGTCAGGAGGCACTGCCTTGTATTTGCAGAGGTAATTGTGCACACCTTATTTATTGTGTAGTAAAGAAAACAAATTAAGGCTATGTAATTACAGAGACAGGCATGCTTTTAAATAAGGCTTAAGTAGTCAGATTTCTATTTAGAAAATTAATAATTACCATTTCTGTCTGCATCAGAGGCTCTTCTTAAACTGTCTTCCAGAGGTTTATACATGCTCAAAATTAGTTTGTGGGCCAGCCCAGACACAGCTTCTATCAAAGAGCACTCTCTCAGTGCTGCCTGCCAGGGTGAGGACAGGGCTGAAGATCAAGATTTCCCTTCCAGTCTTCAACCAAAGGTCTTAAAGATGGAGACCCTGGGCTGGTTCATGCTGTGTATGATTGTTTTTTTGAGTATGGTGTGGTCAGATGACCAGCTTCCCAGGTGTTTTTATCTGTGTGATCGTGTTGGTCACTTTCTCCCCAAAATGAGGACTGGGGAATAACTGGAAGGTGCTGGCAGGAATGCTGCAGGGACCTGCTTTGCCTGTTGAAAGACTGAGCTGGATGATCCATGGGCTTCTTTTCATGGGCACATTTGAGCTGTGATTAATCTGGAGCTTCCCAGAATGTCCTTTGTAGTTTGTGGTGTTTTCTGAGGATGGGGTTGGCTTCAGTGCTCTGGTTTGGTTCAAGGCAGTTGTGTAGTGTCAGATGAACTGGTACCTTGGTATTGAATATAGTTTGTAGCTCTGGCATGGGGATTCCCAGAGTTATGTTACAGGAAAAACACATGGCTGCATCCCCTGAAAATTGAGGGGGCTGAGGTAGTATGAAATTGGTGAGTTACCCTCTGCCCTCTTCAGTGCTGTGTCAGGACAGGACTCGTAGCACTCCAAAAACTGAGGCCTGTGTGCTTTCAGAGGACTGCAGGCAACCCTCTGCAAGGCTGGCAAGCTTCACTTTCTTTGCTCTGTGTGTCTTGGAGCTTGACTGAGATCTTACACTAAATAAAGAGATAAACAAATAATCAGAGGCTGAATTATTCCAAGTGGAACACTGTTTCCTCTCGGTCATGCCTTGAGGGTCACTTTCCCCTGCTCATTGTTAATAATCTGTTGTCTTGCTCTGAAAGAGCCATTCTTAGATATGAATCAGGGTCAAACTCTCTCTGTCTTGCTCCATTCCATAACCAGCTTCAGGCCCTGTGCCTTCCTGCAACCCTCCACTTGATTCTGGATGTACTATGAACCTTCCTCCTCCTTCCTGATGGTTTCTTCCTGCTTTGTCTTTCCACCACTGCACTGCTGTCATACCCATCGTGGCAGTCTGCTCCTAAACCAAAGTGTTGTGTCTTAACTAGCCTCGATTTCCCATCCCTGCTCCTGAATCAATGCAGCCTCACAAGGCTGTGTGTACCAGCTGGGCACAGTGTATGACAGGGGGCGAGCTCTTAGTTCACTGGGAAGGTGGAGCAAAATGCATTTACCTAAACCACCTTCTTGATAGTTTAATGTGTTTTATTTTGCATTTCCTAAAGAAGAGTTAAATTTCTCCATGAATATCGGCAAAATAAAAAGTATGAGAAATATTTAAACAGCCTTTAAGTTCTATTAGGTGAATATTCCTTTACTATCCCTAAGCAGGCAGCAGCTTGGCTACCTTTTGATTCCCATTTGTACTCTAAGGATGTTCCTGCTCCGGCCCCTTCCGAGATCAAATCACTGTGCTGCAATTAACTTAGGGAGGCATTTCCCCCCATATGTCTCCAGCCCTATAAAATTCTGGGCATGCCTACAGCACAGCCACTAAAAGAAACAGCTGTAACATCTCCTCTGCTTCCATAAACTTTCCTGCTTTGCTCCCCATCTGCTTTGTCCCCTGGATGCCAGTGTAGTGCAGGTCCTTGCTGATATGCTAATCGGCAGCAGGGGTTTGATGGTATGTTTATTCCCCATTTTCTGCCGCAGGTGACTGATAAGCAGCTAACTGCAGCTTCTCCTTTTGCTGCAGTGGCAGAGGTAGGTCCTACGTTTTACCAGCCATTGTGCACAAGGCCAGAGGAGAGACCAGTTCCCTGCAGGACTGTGGCTTCCCTTCAGGCTGGGTTGAAATCATTTGACCTGCTTTCAGAGGGCTGGGTAACTAATTCCTGGCTGCAGGCTGCCTCGCTTGGCTGTGGAGAGTGTTTATTGTACTGTGATAGAAGGGAGAGCAGTGAGTTTGTGACTGATGTACTCTAGTGGGACCTCAGAGAGAGTTTCCAACTCAAGCACTTCATGCTTTGTGTCAAGATTTGTCCTGCTTCAGTTCCCCATCTTAAAACCTGGAATAACATTTATTTTCTCTGCTTTTATTTGATCTATTTGAGGCATAACACTTTGTATGATTTCTAATGAAACCTGGCCTTGAGTTGTGGGATGCTGTTGCAATGTAAGATCAGTTACAATAACTCTATCACCAGTAAGTTTTGCATACTTGGATTCTTATGTAATGTCTGCCACTTTGGAACCTGGGCTCTCAGGATTTTTCTGTGGGTTTGTCTCTCCTTCCTTCCTTTGAATGTTGAGATGATCTTTCCAGTTACATTGTGAGAGTTATTCCCCTTTCTGAAATTTAATCAATTGTCTTTTGACTGACATGTGAAATGGGCATCTGTGGTTTTTGAAAAGGTCCTGTTTTTTCACATCCAATCTTTAAAAAACTCTGCAGACGGTGCTGGGAATGTTTAAAATGAAGCTCTTCCTACAATATGATGTGAGGTTTGTTGTATGTTGTTTTTTTGTTTGGTTGAGAGTTTTTTTTGTTTGTTTGCTTTGTTTTCATTTTGAGGTTTGTGGGTTTTTTTGTTTGTTTTTTTTTTTTTTTTTTTTTCCTACAAGACTGGAGTAAAATATGAACTTAAGACAAGTTCGTGGGTTTGGGGGAATCAGCCTCTGACCAAGTCTTTGCTGTGCAACAGTGGCCTGATGGATATCCTGTGGTGAGCTTCCCCTCAAGGAGAGGTGCAACATTTTCCTTGGATGTGATCCTGAAAATGAGATGTAGTTGTACCTTGGTTAAACCTCACCACATCTGAGACCACCAGTAGCACAGACTGAGCTGATTTCTGGAGATTTGGGCTTGACAAGGAATGGATCTTGTTTCTAGGCTTCTGAGATCACTGCAGTGTGGAGGGGCTCCAGAAAGAGCCTCTGACTGTCCCTCTTGCTTCTTCCCCAAACCCTGTGCTGCAAAGCATTTCTTACCTGCCCGTGTCAGTGTGAGAGGGGCTGCAGAGGGAAGAGGAACCCTCCCTGGGAGGGGGTACCAGGGGACATGGAAACCTCCTTGAAAGCTGCTGGGGAAATGGACAGTCATGGCAGGATGAGTGGAAGTTAAGTGACCACAGAAGTTATCTGTCCTGGGATTTTTCTTTCCACGACCCTGGTTTACTAACAGTATGATTACAGGGCTGGTTTTCCCTTTTTGATATACTGGCAATAAGCACCAGGGCAGAAAAATAGAAACATTAAAATCATATGGTATTGGAGCAATAAGATACGACAGGGCATGAATGATGGGACATTAATTCATGATGGTGTGTGACAAGGCAGGAATTTAAATGTCGTAAGTTAGGCAGTCGTGAGTTTTATTGGAATTATAAAATTTTATTGGAATACTGGTCAAAGGGTGGAGTTTCCCACCAACCCCTCCCCTTATTTGTATTTGGGAAGGGATGAGTTGTGAATTACATCGGATGCGAGAGACTGTGGGGTGTTTAGAGGGCTGCCAGTGAGAGCCAGAGGTGTCTCTCCCCGGGGAGCTGTGGGTGACCGTGTCTTTAGCCGTGCTGCTGCCTGAGGATGACCGTGTTTCATGCCTGTTGTCCTCCAGCAGGCCTGAAGCCATGCCCGAGGCTGCTCTCCCGGGCGCTGTGCTGGTGCCCGGGCTGGGGCCGTGCCCGGTGCCCCGCGGGGCCGCGCTTCAGCACCACGGACAGGGCCGGCGGCTCCTCCCGTCCCTCCTGCGCTCGTTCCACTCCCTGCAGCCGCCCGGCCTCTGACCCAGCTCCCTGCCGCTACTGGAGCCTTCCTTGACCTCCCAGCCCAGCCTGCGGTTTGCCCCCTGCCTCTTCTGCCCTTCTCTTGGAACAATCTCCTTCACCTTTCAGCCCCAGCCTGTGCTGTCCTGGCTGCAGCTGCAAGCTGGCTCAAGGCATGGGGTGGGAGCTTGCCTGTGGGGTGCCCAGGCTGGTTTCACTGCCAGCAGTGTCTTTTTTCTTCCATCTCTCCTGCTGTGCAGCCAGCCTGCCCAGCTGCCTCTTTGACAGCTGCAATACCTGCAATATCCCAGGAAGTGTTCAAGGCCAAGCTGGATGGGTCTCTGAGCAGCCTGACCTGGTGAAAGGTGTCCTGGTGAAAGGGGTTTGGAACGATGTGATCTCCAAGGTCTCTTCCAACCCAACCCTCTCTAAGATTCTGTGGATACTAACTTTCTGAGCTGCACTGATTCCTGGCACTGACTGTGCTCTGCAGTGTGAATGGATTTGTTTTGCAGCACCACTACCCAGCTGCTGTCTGGGGGTTTCTCACATGAGTAGTTCTCTAGGACATCTGCCATCCAACCTCACTGCAACCGCAATCCGTGGGCTTTGGCTAAATGTTTGCTGTATCCAGTTGTGCGTGTTGATAATTGTGGGTAATTTGCTGTCTCAGAATAATGAAGGAATGCCTGCTGCACTCTGAAGCACTCAGTGCTTTGTGGTGATTAGTCTTTTCACTTGAAAATATTCCTCACAGTGACCAGCAAAAGATACTTCTTTTTAAGTACATACTGTATTGAGAAGAATGGGTAAAATGTAACTTTTGTGTGCAGACATCCCTGTTTATTTTGACAGAGTTAACTGTCAAAGGCAAAGTGTGTTTCTGCTTTTGGAGTGGTTATAAGTGTGGAGTGCAGCAAGCAGGCTTCACTGGCTGGATTAAGTCACCACCAGTCCCCTGCTCCCCTCCGCCAAGCATTCCTTGGGCTGTCAGGAATCATCATGCCACGGCTCAGGTGTGGCTGCAGGCAGGTCTCTTCTCAGAGCACGATTCCCCCCTGTGTGCTCAGGTGCTGCAAACAGGTTTTTGGGCACAGGTGCTCCTGTGCCCATGGTCAGGTGTGTCCCAGGCACCTGCTGTCTCCCTGATCCCCATGCCCACCCCATGGACACTGCGGGGAGGCAGCAGCCTGGCGCGAGGCAGGTTCTGCTCAGTGCTGTCTCCCAAGCTGAGCGTTTTTCTTGTCATCTGACGAGGCGTAGCTGGAGCATGTCAGCCTCACCTCCTGCTGTGGCCAGGAGGCTCCGCACAGCATGGGAGGTGGCAGCTGCCATCTCTGCTGGCTGATGGCATGGGCTCTTCAGTTCCTGCATGTGCACCTCCCTGTGCTGGCCCCCTGCCTGTCCCCAGCTCTGGTCCCTCGTGGTGCCCAGCTGCTGCTCCCAGTGCTGGGGGTGCAGGTAGCTCTGTTCCCTGCCTAATGGCAGGCTTTCTTTTCATTAGCTGCTGTAAACACAGGGCTCTGGCAGCAGCCTGCTTTTCAGAGCCCAGGAAGACCATTTTTCCTTTTATCTATAATTTAGTGAAGTGTCAAGCCACAGAAGTTTTAATGATAGTAAGCAGCAGAGGAAATTTATTTATTTGTTGCAAAGGTAGGTTTCATTCCAGGGTTGGGTTTTTTGCACTTCCCTCACAAGAAATGTTGGCTGCTCATGTAACCTCGCTCCCAGTGTGTTCAGGCTACCTTCCCTGAGAAGCTCAGCACTACAGTTCCTGCTTGGCTCAATGGCTTTCCAACCCCTCTCCCACGCATGACACTGGGGCCAAGCAAACTGAGAAAGGAGAAGCAAGAAAAATATAGTGAGATGGGAGCATTCATGTGCTGGCTGAGGTGTAATGGGATTCATGAGTTTCCCATCTTCCTCCTGTTGCTGTGCATCTCTTACATCTGCTTCCCAGGCCAGCCTCTGTGATGGATTTGACCACTGAGGAAAAGCAGGGAAGGGCTTTTTTTGGGATGACATGTAGTGCTTGCCTTCTGTCAGCCTATGAAGGTGCCAGTGCTGACTGGAGATAAAAAGTGGATTGATGTCATGGGGAGGGACCAGGGCTTCTTCCTGAGGTTCAGGAAGGCAGAGAGTGGAACTCTGGGCTGGCCAAAGAGGAGCAGGGGATGGGATGAATCTGTGGCAGGGACAGGGGCCAGGCTGGAGAGAGAAGGTTACAACAAGGGATTGGAACAAAGAGTCTTTAGGGAAGAAATGGAGAGTGGAAGGGGTTTGGGGTGTAGGAGAGGTGACAGGGAAATGGATCTGGAGAGGAGGAGGAGGATTGACTGGGGTAGGGAAGAAGCACGTGTGTGTGGGAGATCTGCGGGTGGAAGCAAGTGTAAGGGAGAAATGGGTTTCCTAGGAAATACGTGGGAACTGTGCCTCTGAATTAACCAGAACCTTCCTTACCCCTTTCGATGAGGCTTTGAAGGCAATATTAGAATCTTCCTAATTATTTTTCTTGGACGAATTTTGCTATCCTGATGATATTAATTATTCTTAAAGGTCAACAGCACTCACTTGAATCCCCTTCTGTTCTATCATGTAATCAGTTAATTAATTGGAAACCATTTAGCAGAGTCTGCTGAGAGCTTACTCTGCTGTATGCCCTGTTGTTTTGCTATTGCTGGAGATATATATATAGTTTTGTATTTATACCCCTTCCTTCCTTCAGAGGATCTGCAGAGCTCTTGGTACCATCCCAGTGCACCCCAGCCTCTGGCACTCCTCCTTGAGTCAGGAAAATTGGGGCTCAGGCCCAGCTGTTAGTTTTCTCATTGCTAACCCCTTCGAGGTTATTCAAGGCTCATTGATTTCTGGGCATCCAGGTAGGTGGAGATATTTGATTTTTTTTTTTTTTTAATATATAAATTTCATGCAAGAGCCCTCTAACAGCTGAGATCACAGACCTTGTTCAGGAGGAAGAGGGAGGACCAGAACCTGTCCCAGCACATCTGTGCTCAATGAGCTGACATTGAGGCTCTTGGGTGGACCTTGTCCAGCTCTCCCAGTGTCTGCCTGGGCATTTGGAGTGACCTCCCAGCTGGGTGGTACCTCTGATGAGCACCTGTCCCTATTGCTTCAAGGATGCTCATAGAATAATTAATGTTGGAAAAAAAACCTCTCATATGATCCAAGTCCAATTACAGTGTACTCAGAGATGCTGGGAAATGCCCTGTGGACATTGCTGTCCTTCTCATGCCATCCCCTCAAGCTGTGCCTTGCCACAGCTCTGAGCTCTTCCCTCACGCAGGGCCATCGAGTTGGCTCTGGGTTCACTGGAAACCCGTGAGCAGGAGGCATTCCCCGGTTGTTCTCTGTTCCCAGCTTGAAAAACAATGCAGTTTGAAACAAACAGGGTTGGATAAACCCAGCCCCTTGCTGGAGCTGGCAGCTGGCAACCCTTGTCCTCAGCCAGCACTCATCTCCAGTATTACTTCTGCATGCCAAAGCAGGAGGAAAGCCCAGTGTACAGTAATATTTCGGTCTAATGGATCTAGAATTGCTGCAGTTTGGGGCAGAGGAGATGAGGTGGGGGCAGTGAAGCCCTGAGGACCTCTTGGCTGCAGGAGAGCAGCTATGGGCGAAGGCTGTTGCCTGTTGCAAGTTGATTTTTTTTTTTCCTTGAGCAGAAGACTGGCCAATTCGGTGGATGCTGCTGGACTCTGCCCTGCAGGGAAGCTGGCAGGCAAAGGGACAGCAACTGCAGGGCTGACCCAGCTTTTAACCTTTCCTCAAGTCCTCTGAGAGTCCAGAGTCTTTGGAAACTGCACACAACAAAGGCGAGATGAGTGTAGTG
The DNA here is from genome assembly GCF_031753505.1 of Anomalospiza imberbis. NCBI lineage: Eukaryota > Metazoa > Chordata > Aves > Passeriformes > Viduidae > Anomalospiza > Anomalospiza imberbis. The sequence goes on along the minus strand of NC_089693.1, from coordinate 7,491,055 downwards.
CAGAGGGCCAGATCCCTGCATCTGCTCGGCCTCGAAGCACAGGGGACAGCGTGACCCGCATCTGGTGACGCCTTCCCATCTGTACCGTGGGCTGAACTGAAACTGTGAGCAGCAATCAACTCTGAGGGGTGATTTGTCTCTGAGCAAAGCTTTGTGCAGCTGGGAGATGCCTCAGAAGAGATGACTTGGAGGGTGTGCAAGAGTCATGGGGTAGGAGATGGCCTTTAAAATAAAGGCTGGGCTGGGTTGAAGGCAGCAGCAGGACATGGCTGCTGCACTGCAGAGACACTGGGAAGAGAGGTGTGGGGCAAATGTGCTGCTGTGGGAGCCCTGTGACAGAGGTGTTGTGCCTTAATGCCTTCCCACTTGCTCTGCAGCTTTTGTTTTTTAATGCTTTTGTTAAAAGAACAGTACAGGAGACCAGCCCCTTCTGCCTCCCTCAGCCCTGTTTTAGTGTGAGTTTGAAAATCAGGGACCTGCAGCTGAGAAATGCAGAGGGCTTGGTGGCTCCTTGCTCCAGTACCACACCTCCAGGAGCAGTGGTGTGCACATGGAATGGCAGGATGTCTTCTTGTGTGTCACCCACCATGGTGTCTCTCTCCTCTCTGGTGCTGGGTCCTCTGAGTTTGGGAAATTATTGCAGATTCTGACTCTAGCCCTAGAGCAAGAAATAATTTGTGGGCACTGAGATGATTATGTCATGACACATGCCTTACAAGGTACAGGACTGAACCTGTGGACAGGAGAAAGGATATAGCTTTGCTGCCCAAGCACACAAAGGAAGATTGAACCTTGGAGACTTTTTGGTTCTGCTGTGTTTGGCGTCGGAAAAACCCTGGGGGCTGCTGGGCTGTTGCTTGAGGAGCAGAACTGAGCTGTAGGTAATGCCAGACCATGGCTGAGGACCTCTGTTAATTGTCTCACTCCTCCACAGCACCAATAGATGTGTCCTGGTGCTGAGCCTGCACAGGGAGCAAATCCAGGAGAACTCCTGGCAGCGATGAAATCTCAAGCTGACCAGTCTAATGGCACATCCTGTTCTGCTCACTCTGCTTTCCGGGCATGCAAGGCTTGCACGCACTTGGCAGTGCCCAGTCCTTTTCCAGGCTGTCTCAAATGTGTCCTGCTGGGACTTGGGGCTGAGCTATTGGAGATTCCAATCGAGTCTAGTATTTGCAGAGCCTGATTTGTGGGGAGGCCTGTCCTGCCATGGCTTCTGGGACTTGTTGGGGTAATTTTAGCACATTCATTAAGGGAGGACAGTACATTTTTTCCCTTAATGAGCAAAGCTGCTTACTAAACAGGAAGGGGATGGGGAAGGCAGGGAGGGCAATGGGGAGTGTAACAATGCTTCTAGAGGTCATTGGAGTTATCTGGCAGGGATAAGCAAGCCTGAATGGAGCTGCCCCTGCAGCAGCATGTGAGGCTGTGACATTCTCTTCTCCTGTGGCCACCAGCACCCAGCTAAGGCTGCAGTGAGCTGTGAGATGATGGGAAGCACCTGTTGTGCCCAAATAGCAAGGGAGTCACATGCAGTGCCACCAGCATATCCAGCACTGGGGACCACAGCTGAGGATGTGCATTTCTCCTCACATTGCTGCCAGGCACTGGCTCATGCTCCCTTAGCCCCAGCTGCTCTGGGAAGTTAATCCTTCCCAGTCAGGATTTTCATAGTGGCACCATGTTATTAAAATGTGTGAAAAACTTCTCCCATGCAGAAATAAATGTGTCAGCTTGGAAACAAGGGCAAGTGGAGGATGGAGCTGCGTGGAGGAGGGACAGGTGCACAGGGTCCCTCCCCAGCCAGCAGCGTTTCTGCCATTGCGTTGAGCTGAACTGCATAAAATAACTTACAGTTTAATTACAGGGGCTCCTGCTTGTTGGTGTCATTAATGAGGCAACTGGCTTAATTTAGCTGAATAAAAATGGCTTTAATAGTGGAAACACTTCTGGCTGCTGGGTAATTAAGGGAAAAGAAAAAAATGCTGTCTCCTCTTGCATTAAAGCCCACTTATTCTGGTCTGCACGGATCTGGACTGCTCTTTGTTCCACCTTCACCCATCCCTTTTTTAACACCAGGAGCTCGTTCAGGACTCCCTAGGGCACTCCATGGCTCCATCTGTCACTCATGCTGTGACAAAATGGCAAAGGTCACCTCCCCTCCCTGTTGGTCCAGCAGGGTCTTGGCAGTGCCTGCGGGAGCCGTGGGTGAGTGTGTGGGACACGGTGTGTTCCCCCCTGAAATGGAGGAGGATGGAGGGAGACAGTAGGAACTAGGATTTAGCTGTCACTCAGTGGTAACAGCCTGCAGAGAGGTGCTGCTGGGGACAGGAGTAGGAGCCTTGGGAGCACAGCTGCTGCAGCAGGAGGGGCTGCGCAGTGGTGTTGAGCCTGAGCCAGGGGTGGGTTGGGTGGCTCTGCCCTGGACCTGGTCCAGGTGAGCTCTCTCCAACTCCCTCTCCCTACTCTACTTATTTTGGAGGCAAGAAGCACCCTGGCAGCTACTTCTAGAGACTGTCTCCATGGAAAAGAGCATCTTGTGAGTGATGGAGAAAATGTCCCATGGCAAGGAAGCACTTTGAATATATTCCAGGAGTGCTGATGGCAGATCTGTCCTGGGAGAGACAGGCTCCTGTTCATTGCTGAGAAAAATGCAGGGAAGGCATTTTGCTTCCTTCTGCCTGCGTTTCCTTGATGTGTGATGTGCTGTATTTTGTTACAGGTGGAACTGATGCATAGGCTGTTATAAAGGTTGTCTGGCACACTGCTACAGGACTGCTTCCGCTTTCCTATAATTCTGCCAGATTTTAATTGCTCAGACTGAAGTTTTCTGTTTTGGGTGTCTGCTCCTGGCTGATTCTATTTTTTCTTATTTCTTTCTGGTTTCACATAAGTGCTTTCTCAAATGTTTGAGGTGGTAGAAGGGAGGTTGGGAAAAAGCTGTTTAGTTCAAGGTAGAAAAATGCTGGTGATGCTGCTGTTACAGAACATTTGCATCCTCCTTTTGTGGAGGGAAAGAAATCTTGTCAAAGGGCAGATTTTGCTTGGAAGACTTGGTTTTGCTCAGGGACATCTTAGGTCAGCAGAATGGCTCTTGGTCCAGTTGGAGGAGGAAGTTTTGCAAATGATGTTCAGGAATGAATAAGGGAGAGGAGTAGCAGCTCTTCTTGGGACACTGCTGGTGGTGTGGGAGGGTGTAAAAGTGGGGAAGATCATAGGAAATTTGGGCATGGATAAGGAAATTGAGGCTGAGAAATATTTGGGAGTAGTTGGAGGGCAATGAGTTGTGCGATTCAGCCAGCTAGGAGGGAGAAGGAAATGGGTCAGGAAGGAGAGAAGCTGGCACTGCCCAGTCACAGCATAGGATGATGGGGTTCTTGTCATGCCTGTAACAGGGATTTGGAGGTGGCAACAGGCTTGGAAATGCTGCAGGAAGGCAGAATGGGCCTTTGAGAGGCCTTGATTTGGAGCTGTGAGAGGACTAGTTCTGGATGTGAGTGCCTTGATTTTCCCCAAACCTCCCCATTTATGCTGTACAGAACATTGGGAAACTTGGTGTGTGCAGCTGAGGTTTGTGACTGTGAGGAACCTTGCAAACACCAAACAGGGGTTACAAAGTGCTGGAGCTCAGAGCCTTACCTGTGGAGCCATAATCTAATCTCCTTGTGTGCATGCACTGTGATTCCATCTCTAATTACTGAATCACATGCTCCCTTCCTCAGGAAACCTGTCCCATCCAGCATGTGGGATGTATCTGTTCTGGGGAGAAACCACTGCTGTGCAGTGAAGTTTCTCTGGAGGAGTTTTTTTTTTCTGCAGCACGAGACAGTAGCTGTACCCTTTTCTATGTGGAATCCCAGTGCTGGCGTCTGTGACCTTTGGAGTTTTTGTGACCCAAGTGGTGTATTTTTAATGTGTGTTTGTGTGCAGCCCCTTTTGGTCTCTGTGCTGAGGTCTGTCTCTGAGCCTGAGGAAGGACCTTTGTGATGTTTTGGAGTACCCAAGGGGTCTGTTTCCAGTGACAGACATGCTCTGTCTGTGTATGTCCAGGTTGATCTGAAATGGAGCTGTGGGTGTGTGTCCCCCTGACCAGCCCTGCAGAAGCTGATGGTCAGGTCAGATCAAACCCTGGCTTTGCCCTTTAAGAAGAGAGTCTCCGGCCAGATGTGTGCAAGGGAAGAGCCGTCTCCTCTGTCCTTAATGCTTGCTGTGGGTTATTGTCTGGGGGAGGGAGGAGGAGGTAGGAGTTGGTTTCCAGGCACTATGGGAGTTGAGAGGCAGAGCACATCTGCCTGGCAAAGCCCCTTACATTAGTGAGGATGTATCCTTTCTCCATCTCTCTGTGTCCTAAATTGTAATAACACGATCATGCTATTTTTGATTCCCTTATTTGCGTGGAAAGCCTGTTGTTTTTTCTCTTCTCTTTCAGAATCCAATTTTCTCTTGACATTTCTGCCTAATGTAGCAAAACATGACCTTTGAGAAAGGACATTCCAGCGAGATTCACTCCCTCCTCTGCATTTCTGCCTCTCTCCCACATCTTGCTGTCTCTCATGCATCCCCTTTACGCTTCCTTCTTCTCCCTGGGCTGGGGGAGGGAGTTTACTGTCTCACTTTTCAGTAACAGTGAGTTGCTCCTTCCCCTCCCACTTTTCATCTGTCTTAGCAAAATTTCCAGGTGGTCAGTGCTCTGGGGTGGATAAAGGAGAGAGTCTTGTAATATTTTTCTTCCCCCCCGCTTAGCTTTACCTGCCATTTTTGCCACCTTTATCAGAGGCTGGAAGCAGTTTGTCTACAGACGTGGGAATGGTGGGATCAGAGTCATGTGAAATGAGGTACCTGTGGTTTGCTGTGGTTCCCACAGCGGGATAGTCTGATGTGAAGCAGAGCCAGAATTTAAAAAGGCAGCACTGTGCCATCATTGTATTTGGGCTTGTTCTCATGCCAGGCTCGTGGAGAGCCTTTGGGACAATGCTTTGCTGTGTGAGCAGCTTCCCCACTCCTAATTGCAGAGTTCTATGCAGGTGGGACAGGACTAGAATTGCTTTTCCCTTGCTGAAACTCAGTGTAAGGGAAGAAATGAATCTGCCATCCCAAATCCTCGTGCATCACACCTGTTCCAGCAGGAGCCATTCAGGGGTTTGCTCTCTTGGTTTTAGCACTTATTTGCAAATCAAATGGGGTTTGGGGGCTGAGCCCTGCACAACTGGACTGCCTTGGGTCACACCTCCTATTTGGGCAGCCCAGAGCTGAATGAACCTCGGGTGACTGACGCCTCTGGCTCTTCATTGCTCTTCCCCATGGGTCAGGCTGAGGCAGAAGGGCTGCCCTGCCTGCCTGTGGCTTACAGCGGGGATGGATTTGGTGAGGCAGCACCTCCTGTGTGACCTGGAGGCCAGCAAAGAGATTGGGCATTTGTGGTTCTCCCAGAACTTGTGATCATCCATTCGTCTGCTTGCTCACCCATGGGCTGGTCACTTGGTTGGTGGCTCTCAGGCTGGCAAGGTGTCCCTGGGAAGGCTGGCCAGAACAGAATGTGTTTCATTACCATCTTTTTGGGCTGTTAGAAACTGGGGGCTGTTCTCCTTCTGCTCACCCTGCTCCAGACATATTTCTTCCTCTTGTTTTTATTAATTCAGTTCCTTTTACATTCTTTCATCTTCTCTGGCTTTCAGCTAAAGAGTTGATGTCTGCTGGGTTGCAAAGCTCTCCCAGGTAGATGAGATTTATGTTTTTGCAAGTTTGGGCAGATGGAGAGAGGGATGGGGAGCTGTTGGCTGCTGTAGCAGTGGTACCCCTGGGTGCAAGCAGCACACAGCCATTCTGGGACACCTGGAATGCACAACTACTGCAGATCATATGATAATACCTTGGGTAATCATCGTGCTGTCATTTGAACCTGGCTGTTACTATTTTTAACGTGAGGTTTGTACTTAATTTTTTATTCAAGTTCTGAAAGACTTGTTCTTTTTGCTTGTGGTTGGTTGAGCTCCAGATTCATGGGCAAGAATCAGACATTGGATTTTTTTTTTCCTTACCATTGCAGCAGGATATAAATCGTTTTTCCCCTTAAAAAGAAAAGAGAGAAACTTTCATTTGGGTTTGTCCTCATTAAAATCTCTCATTATGGAATCTGAACTTGTTTTCTAAACTGCTTGACAGCCTCCCCATTGAGGAGGACGATGAGATCTGTGGAGGTGGTAGGGCCATGTGCAGGAAGAATTATTTACAGTGACTACTTTTTTTTTCTCTTAATTTTCAGAGACCTCTCCGGGAACCGGCTCACCACTCTGTCATGGCAACTCTTCCAGACACTGCGACTCTTTGAACTGTAAGTCCCACCCTGGGGGTATCTCCTGGGAAAAGACAGGAGGCTGAGAGGAGGAACGATTTCCAAATGGAGTTATTTTAAAGCCAGAAAATAATTACCTAAAACTCCAGTGGGCAGCAACATCCTTGGGAGGCTTTCCTGGGTATGGGAGCACCAGAGCAGAACTGCTTCTCTTTTAACTTCACAGCAGCTGGCTAATTAATGTCGGGATGATGAACAAGTCATGCTTGGAGTAGTAAATGGTTCACTAACTCTGGGAGAACATTAGAAATACTTACTAGGCCAGATTTTGAGTGAATCTCTTCCAACACTTGCTCTCATCTGTCACAGGGTAGGGCTAACTGCTCTTGTTTAGTTGGTCCACATACTTTACAAGACACCCCTGCTTTTTAGGCCCATGCTTCCCTTTCTCTCTAGCAATGGAGACACCTCCCAGCTCTGATGTGGGAGATGATGAGATAGTTGTGTCTCCTGGGGCACTGGTGGCCTTCAGCCTGCTGAATTACTGATAGAGCATTCAGCATCGTGCTTGAAGAATAAGTGGACATGAAATCAATGGAACGTTGCCCTGATGACCTGTTTTGTTGAATTTTAGGAATAGTTGTTTGGTGGGTATAAAAAAATATATATGTAGGATTTGTCCCAGAGGATCCTGGGAAGCTCCATTCATCCTCACCGATGATCAATAGAGCTGTAAGCTAGAAGTGACTTATGAAAGAATAAAGGCAGTCTTTCAAGTGGGAGTAAGTGTGTTATCACTGGTGTTACTGCAGTGTATTTTATTTCTGTCAAATTGTTAAATGAAAAATACTAATAGTGATATTAGAAAATGGAGAAACGCCCTTCTAATGGGGAAATTTGGCTTGCAGAGCTAAAATGCTGAATTCAGAATTCGTCTCCTTGCTGATTACAGCTCTAAATATTTTTCAAGCCTGGCTCGGGTTTCAAGTTTAATAGCATGAGTCATTTGTATTCTTAGACCTTTACTTATTGTCATTGCACTGTCTGGCAAAACTCAGATTGATGGTTGTTATCCAAGAGAGACCCAAGAGTGGAGGAGCAAATGGGACTGCAGTCCTGAGCTGGAGGCACTCACAGGGCCTGGGGTAGTGGTGAGCCTGCAGATTAATGGGAATACTTCCAAAGGGGCTCGTTTTTATGTGCTTTTGCTTCATTTGGTCATATTTTGCTTCTTCAGGCACATCCCAGGTCTGCCAGCTCCAGCTGGGCTCAAAAGACCAATACCAAGCACAAAGGGAATTGAGAAGCTGCTTTTTGGGCAGCAAAGGGTATTTCACCTGATGAATACATCTGTTCTGTCCTGATATGATGATCCTGGCAGGGAACTGGTGTGCTTGGGGTGGCTTTGGATGGTGTCAGCAGAGTCACTTGGGGCCAGCACTCTGCAGCTTGGCGAGCAGGAAGGAGATGAATTACTTGGCTCCAGTTGGAGCTGTGATCAGAGAAGCTTTCTTGTAGATAACAAACCCCAGTGAATCAAAGAAGCGCACAAAGAAATGCGGGAGATCACAGGGCTGGTTGGTAGGAAGCCATGGTGGGGTGGGAAAGCAGAACTGATGTGTGTGTTGTCCATGGTGTCCCAGGGGGAGACTTGGCATCGCATGGGCAGGAGCCTCAGCTGAACCTCTCCTGCTCCAGGCTGTGAAAGGGGTCTTGGCAAACCAACCTCTGGCACCAGCTCCAGTGAGCAATTTAGACCTACAAATGTGCTTGCCCACAGGGACTGCCTTGCTGTTGGCTGGGCTGGACTAAGAGCCTGGGCAAGTTCATTTTTTCTAAATAAATGCTTTAGGTGCAGGTGCTTTCTGACAAATGTTCCCCTCTGAGTAACTAAGGACACTTCATCCACATAAGCACGGCTAGGATGGAGATTACCACAATAATGTGGTGAAGATGTTCCACAAACATAACAGGAGAGGGATATTTTTATCGGATGTCCACTTGGATGTCAGTTTCTAAGGGGCAGGGGGATGTGCCTGCAGCGTCCTTCCTGGGGCCGTGCTGAACCTTGGAATTGTTAGAAAGAAGGCAACACAGAGGTGTAGCCTGAGCTATGGGCTCTGAACAATCATTCACATAAAGATTTTGGGAATTAAGGTAAACTCACGTTACCTGCTGTGAGGGGGTTGTGGTCCTGAGTGCTAGAAGGACGGGACCTGTTGGTGAAGAAGAGCAGATCTTCAGGTTGGGGAGAAATTACTAATGGATCCACAAAAGTGGGAAATACTGTATTTTTTTTTTTTAGAAATGCAGAGGATGGGTGAGTAAGAGGCAGTTTTTTGGCACACTGAGCTCCAAGGAGGCTTCCAGAACCTGGGAAGGAGACTGAATACATGGCCCACATAAAGCGAGTGTGAAACACTGGTGAAAGCTAGAAAGGGAGTTGCAGATTGACATCAGCCAAGGACTTGAAATTGAGCCCAAAACTCTCTGGAAAGGGAGAAGGTGGTGAGCAGCAGAGGCTGATGCAGAGACAGCTAGCCTGAGGAAGACTGAGCAACAGCCTTTGTGCACAGTAGTGGAGAGGTCAGAAGACTCCAGCGACACAGAGGAGCTGGCCAGAGTCTCTTCTCCAGAGGGCTATGTCTGTGTGGAGGGTTGGTGGAACAAGTAGGTGCAGAGGTGTTGGAACAGAGGCTCACCAGAGATGCCTTATACTGAATTCCAGTGCCCCTGTGCTATCAGGAAATCATGGATCCTGAGGAAGGAAAGTCATCCAAGCCAAAACCGTGACTTACAGCGAGGCAGCTCGGAGCAGTGGAGCATGTGGTGAGGGAAGCAGTGGGAGGATTGTCTCCAGGAGACTGTTGGGACGAGAGGAACTACAACTGAGTGTGACATGGAGATTGCCAGGGAACATGAGACCTGACAAAGCCACTCACAGTGAACAATGAGGAGTAAAGATCAGAAGAGTACTTGGGCAGGTGGATGGCAACTTGGGGCTTGAAATTGCTGCTTGGCTGCATCCAAGGCATTGCAGCCTCATGAACGTGGTAATGCTTTAAAGAAGAATTTCTTGTTCAACAGAGCTGAGATTTTTCCCTGCTGACTCACTGAAGAAAGGATGGCAAAAATGAGGCACACTTCCAGAGAGTATTATCTCTTGCTCATTCTGGCCAGAAACAAGGCTTGGAATTGTTTCCAGTAACTCCAGCCCTAATTCCCATGCCATGGGCTGACCTTGACCAGCAGGGCTCAGGCTAATGAGTGCACAACTCTCCTAAGTCTGAAGCTGAGTGTGTGCAGGGAAGCATCTGACACATGCAACAGCTCATAAATGTTGGACTTAGAGCCTTTCTTATCCAGAAGTCACAGCTGGTTTCCTCTGTCATGTCCTTGGCTTCCTTTGTCATATCCTCAGAGAGCTTAGAGCTGACATTTCAAGAAATTCCTTCCCGGAAAGACCTAAGACTCTGGATCCAATTACGTCTTTGGTTGTATAAAACCTTGTAGTCCTGAACATCTTGCTGCACTGCCCGACCCATCAGCATTTCTAATACCAGCAGTCCCTGCCAAGTTGCCCTGCAGTACATTTCTGCAATGCTACAGCAAGAGGCTTTGGTGGGGATGGGGCACAGCAGCATTTCTGTTAATGTTATGAGTCCAACTTAACATGGTCTGTGCCTCCAGCTTTGAAACTTGTCACCACTGGCAGTCTCAGTAATAGAGCTGTGGCCAGACAGTGGGTCTGCTCTCTGTATTAGCTGAGCCAGCTGTCAGACAGCACACACAACTCCCTGTCCCCGTCCTTCCCTTTCTATCCCAGCCCCTTCTGGCAGGGGTTCAGAAATAACAGGTTTGGTTGGACCACCAGGAGAAACCCTGGTTCTGGGAAATTAATAGGAATAAAAAAATTATATTTTGTTCTCTCTCTGCTGTGTGCTCTTTGCTTCTCAAGCTTAGGGAAGTGGCCTCAGTCCCAAGGTAGGAAGAGCATTTTAATTGTAAGAGCATGAAACCTTGGCGGGAATTTTATGTGAATTGAAACAGACAGGGGAAGTGTGGCAAGGATCTCTGCTGCCCTCTGAGAGGTTTTAGCTGCAGACAGCTTTGCTTTAGCTGATGAGTGGGGAGGCATGGGACAGGGCATGTGTCTCATTTAGCTGCCTAGTCTGGAAAAAAACTGCTTGTGTGTGTGAAGTCCCTGTCTGTTCCAGAACACACTGGAGTGTTGATAGCATCTGTCTCCCACACTGGTCCACCCTGATGAAGGCTGTCCAGGCAGTTTTGGGAGACAGTGGGTGCAGCTCTCGGCAGGGAGCAAAGCTGGGCTCAACCAGTCACCAGCAGCATCAGTTTTGTTGAAGAGTTGACTTGATGCCTGCATGGCTCTAGGGTTTCGGTTTTGATGGGTCATTGTCCCATCAAATGGCAGCTCATGGCATGATTCCCACAATTTTCCTCTTTCCCAAACATAGTGTGCCTGTTTAGGGAGGGGGCTGTGCCCTGAGTATGCCCTACTATCACTCTCTGCTTATGGTGCTGGTGGATGGCTCTGTCTCAGGTACAGGTTCAATCCCTTTTTGGATGAACTCCTTGAGTGACAGAGCAGCTCTGCTTGTGCAGAGCCCAGCTCCCTTGCAGCTGTGATATTTGCTATTTCTCACAGGTGTTTTCTTTTTAAGGAGGGTTGGAAAAGGTGTGGGGGTGTGCACAGCTCCTGAGCGCCTGCAGCCAAGCACAATTTGGCAACAATTTCAGCCTGTGTGCAAAAATGCCCTTTGGGTTTGTTTGTTCATTCCAGGAGTAAGTTGTGTTGGATGTGTCCCACAAAGGGCCCCTTGGCCTTAATTCTCACTGGGGTGCTGCTGCACCCTTGGTCTGCAGCACAGGGCAGTGTCCTTTGGTTCAACAGTGTGTTTTGTCCAAAGGGCACCTTGTGGTCCCCACGGTGCTTCTTCTTGCAGGAAGAGAAGGTGCATTTATGTCCACCTACAGTCCAGAGGGCTGTAGGTAGTGGAGGTGTGTTACAGAAAAGTGAGAGGAAAAGTTGGAAGAAGCTGCATCTCCTAATGGTCCCTGAAAGGGAAGGGGTCTGAGGAGAGAATTGAAAGTCCAGGGTTTTGGGCGGGTTTAGGAAAATGTGAGTGTGGAATTCCCTATGCACCTCACTGGGGAGCTGGCTGGCATGGCAAGGCAGGCACCAGGCAAGGAGGAAAGGGTATTTTCTGCATGTTAGGAATGCTTTAGCAATGCATATTAGGGACAATGGGTGCACACATGTACCCATTCTACCCGAAGAGCTGTGCCAGCTGCGTGTGGCACTCAGCACATCCAGCCTCTGATGGGAGTTAATTTGTGCAAAAGCCCCTGTGGGGGTCTCGATTAGAGCGAGTTACACTGCTGGTGTTGGGGCAGGCTGTGGGGAAGTTCTGCCCTGAAGCCCGTGGCTCCTGTATTATTCATGGCCCTTCATGAATTAACAATGGACCGGGAAAGCTGCTGTCTATTACTTACAGAGCTGCCCTTAAGTGCTAGGACAGCAGCTCTCCCAGCAGCCTCGTTTTGTGAGGATATTTGCAGCAGAGCAGAATTTCTCCCCCATTGCATCTGAGCTCCCCCAGCTCCCTGCCAGGTCCCAGGGTACATCCCCAGTTACCTGACCTGCCCTTACCCACTTGCCATCCCATGTCCTGTTGGCATCAGTAATTCTGGGGGCTCCTGAGAGGGAGATTCATGGTTGTGTAGAAGAGGATGCAAAGCCTGTGCAAAGCCTTGGCAGTACCTGTCAGAGCATGCAGGGAATGTCTCATCACTCAAATCACTGCGCTAATCTGCTCTGGTCTGTTAAATTTAGTGCTTTGGCCTTTGAGTTGCTTGTCTGAGCCTTGTACCTGTGTCACAGAGGTTTATGTGCTTTTGGTGGGAAAGAAATGAACTAATGGAAAGCCACAGAGTGAAGCTTAACTCAGTGTTTGCTCTGAAAAAAAAGGTCAAATGACATCTTGATGTATTTGAAAATGCAAAGTGGCATCATTAGGGCTCTGGTTAAGCAACCCTGGGTGCTACCAGAAGACCCCTTCAGTTCTTCCTTTTGCAGCACTGTATTGACAAAACAGCAGCTGCAGATGTTTGGAAGGTTGTTTCCAAATCCTGTTAGTCGGTGAAATTAATTTTGTAAAAGCAAGCATGAATTTTGCAGTAACATGTGGAACAGAGCAGGAAAAAAGCTTGCCCCTGTATGATGGGGGATCTAGATATCACATGAAATAATGGTTTGACCTTTGGAGGTGCCCTTCTGCTTTGGGGTGACTGAGCTTATCTTTAGCACTGCTGGCTCTGCTGATCCCAACTTTCTTTGCTTTACAGTTGTGTGGGGAGATATTTTGTTTGTTCAGGTTGTAATTCCTAGTTTTGCTCAAATTATTGCAACCAGCTTTGGTAGCTCAGTCCTGACTGAGCACTGGGCTATTCTTCCTGCTGGGACTTGGCCTTCTTGCATGCCCACAGACACCTGCAGAGCTTTAAAAATGTAAATGAAATGGTTAATAGGTTGGAAAATCAATTATAATAAACATTCCTGGTATATAAACTATGTGTAAGTGTGGTTTAAATGAAGTACATTAAAGGCAGTGCTTTTCTCCATTTCTCCTGGCCAGGTCAGCAGGGTCTCAGCACAGTGCTGATTGATTTGATTAAAATGCATGTTCCCCTGCACATTAGCTTGTGTTCTGGGTCACCAGGAGCCTATGTTTGTACAAGGAACTTGGGAGAAGAGCTGCCAGCTTCTCTGAGTGCTTGTGGGGACTTGAATTGTGCTTTGCCCAGCAGAGTCTAGGACCACTTCTGAAGTGGGATTTGAAGGTGCAAATCGATATTTTAGGGTAGTAGAGAGCTGTCTGCTCCTTTGCTGAGGGGTGACTCTTTTGGGTGTCTGGGTGACAGTGGGATCAAGCCACAGCAGTCAAGATCTTGTGGTGAGAGACAGTGACTGCATCTGTGTGCTGCCCTGGGAGATGAAAAACCTTGTGTGCACTCATGAAAGAGAGTGTGTGAGCACATGGATGTGTGACTGTGGCAAGGACAGCAATAATAAGTGCCAGCAGACCCCAGGTGGATAACACAGAGAAGGTTCTACTTTGGCTCTTACACGTGCATGATGACTGTTCTCCCTGGGGATCCCAGAGCCAGGTGACAGCTCTGCTCATCCTTCCCCATCCCACCATCCTCTCTCACCTCTCTCTGCCCTCAGGAGACTAGAGAGGAACCTTTTTAACTGCAGCTGCGACATCCGCTGGATCCAGCTCTGGCAGGAGAAGAGTGAGGCAAATCTGCAGTACCAGGATCTCTACTGCATGACCATGGATGCAGCCATCATCACTTTGAAGGAGATGAACATCACCCAGTGTGGTAAGGATCCCTGGACACGAGGGAGGCCAGGAGGGATTCCTGTCCAATCCAGCACCTCAGGTTCAGGAACCTGATGTAGCAGGATCTCACTGTGTGGTTGAGAACAAGGAGGTTGAAGCTGATTGGGATAGTTTGTAGACTAAAAATAGAATATCTGGGTAAATGTGAGGCTGCTGTTAATGTGCATATGAAAGATATTGGGTGATTTGGGGCATTTTCTTCACTGCAATGCTGCTGCTTGTCAAAGTGTCTGTAGTGAGTCTGTGTGATGTCTTGAAAAGAGCTGTTTCATGTAGATCTTCCTGAGCCTAACGAATCCTAGAAGCAGCATATTGTTAAAAGACCCTGACACAGAATCTTTTATAATTACTCTTAGGAAATACATGTCTCTATTCATTTTCTTTTGTTTTATTTTTCAATTGAAATCCCATATCTGTAGGGAAGAGCCTGAAGTGAATTTATATCTCTTTCTATTTCCTGCTGATGTTTAAAAGAGTCCAGTGGCCCCAGGAGCAACATGAGGCGTGTTCAATAGTTATCCCTTTTTCCTTCACCTTGTTCACACATCAGCTGCCTGTTTGGTGTCAGGTTTTGCTCTGCTATTGCTATTACTGGAAAGCATCCCTTGCAGAGTAAGGAAAAAGAGATGTACCTTCCACAGAGCAATTAAATTGTCTGTACACAAGCAGCTGTCAAACTCACAAGCTGAAAAAAGGAGGAAAACCAGATTTTTTTTTTTAATATAATCATCCTCTGTACTAGGGATCTGGGCTTGTTACTTGTAGCAGTAGTAGACAAACAGCACACGTTTGAATTTGCATTACTTGGTTTTTTGTTGGTTTTTTGGTTAGTTTTTTTTTCCAAGTTCACCCTGTCCCTTTAAGCTCTGGAAATTGGCCAAAGTGTGCCTTTGTGTGGATGAACTAAAAAGATTTGAGAGTGCTGTAATTTCCGCCCCACATGGGATGAATAAGCTGCAAGGATTAAACAGCAACAAAAAAATCCTTAGGGATCAGGGACAGGAGGAGAGATGGCTCCATCAATGGTGGCATTAGAGTGCAGGGGAGAGCAGGGTGCTGATTTGGGAGCAAAAGTGTGCTGGTGTGCAGGGTAAGCATCTCCTCTGACCATGCAAACTCTGGAAGAGTAGGGAGCCACAGTGGTCTGCTTTCCTCAAGAGGAGTCTTTTTGTTCAAGCATTAAGACTCCAGGGATGTTGATTTATCCTTGTCCTTTGTTGCTGAGGGTAGGCATGGCTTGGTGTGGCCATGTTTGATACCAGCTCAGCCTGGAGAAGACCATACATTGTCCTTCCCATCTCCCTCTCCACTATTCCTGCCACCTATGCAGCCTTGCCAGGTTTTGACTGCTGCTTTCTTTCTTCTGGCATCACCCTAATCAGTACAATGCTCCTTCCTTCCTGGTGCCACTCTCTGATGGCCATGAAAGGATGTGTGTATTCCTATCCATGACTTTGCCTTGGCATGATGGATGCTGCTGCCCTGTGGTGGGATGGGACCACTGGTCAGTTCCTCCTGCCCTGCTTACTCAAGTTGCCTCTGAAAACCTCCCCTATTCAAGAAGACTTTGGCCTTCTTGCAACCAGCACTGTCTTGTTTCACATCACAAGGATATTTGGTGCCTGTGGCAGCAAGCAAGGAACTGGTGTAAATCACAGCCACCATAAATCAGTGAATTCCTCTGCTACCACCGAGGAAGAACAAGGGCACCTTCTATTAGGAGAGCTGCAGTTAATATGAGGACACATCCTTGGTCATCTTTTCTTGATTGTTATAAATTAGAGGGACACTTTCTTCACCTGGAATGCTGAGTGCTCTGTGCCTTGTCCCTGGGGGTGGAGATGCCTTGGATCCTCTCCCAGTACAAACAGTTTTCTCATCTCAGGTGACTGCCCTCGTGAGCAGCTTCCGTTGGAGTAGAGAGATGGGTATGAGGGTTGTGTGAGAGGAAGAGTGGCCAGAACTGGACAGGAGCTTTTGGATTCAAAGCTGATGAGAGGGTCTGCTCAGCTGGCACATCTCCAGTGTCTACATTTTCCCCTGTCTCCAACACCCCTCCTTTTCTTGGTTGGGCAAGGCCATTCTGTTGCCTTATGCTACTCATCTCGGGGTGCTGGAGGCTGATTTGGAAAGCAGCTTGGTGGGATCTGGATCCATGCACTTCCTGTGGCTGGCTGTAGAAAATTCTGCCCCACACCTGAGCAGTTTTTTTTGGCTCCTCTAGACCTTCCTGAGATCAGTGTGAGCCACGTGAACCTGACGGTGCGGGAAGGGGAGAATGCTGTCATCACCTGCAATGGCTCAGGATCACCGCTGCCAGACGTGGACTGGACGGTGGCTGAGCTCCACTCCATCAACACCCACCAGGTAGGGGCTGCGACATCTCAGTGCTGCCTGTGCCCAGTGTGGCAAGAGCAAAGCGGCCCCCACAGTTTCCCAGGTCCGTGCATGCAGGGCAGAGAGTCAGGTAGATGGTATGAGAAAAGAGAAATTGTTGTATCCAAAGGAAAGCTGAAGCCATGTTCTATCCATGTAAGAAGCTGGGGGCTCCCAGAAGGGAGCAAAACATTTCCTCTGTATGGCCAGAAAGTGAAGATGAGAGAGCCTCAGAGCTCCGTGCTCCCTGATTGAATTAACTCATGTGTCCTCTGATGGAACTCCCGTGAAACTACCTGTTTGCAACAGCTAAGTAAGATTTTCTAGAGGCTGGCCATGTTTATCAGTGCTACAATACCATGGCTCTCCCCCTCCCTTTATTTCCTCTTACAAGATGTGGTGTGTTTGATCAGGTGAGGAAATACCTCCTTTCACCCAGATCCCAGCTGTCTTTGGATTTTGGAGACCTCCTCACATGGAAACTGTGATCCTCCCTTTTCTGGGGGTGGTAGAGGGGAGGAAAGAAGACACCAGATACCGATTTCTGTCTGTATTTCTCTCTGTGATTTTTAGACCAACCTCAACTGGACCAATGTTCATGCCATCAACTTGACCTTGGTGAACGTCACCAGCGAGGACAATGGATTCCTGCTTACCTGCATTGCTGAGAACGTGGTGGGGATGAGCAATGCCAGTGTGCTGCTCACTGTCTACTGTAAGTACCAGTGGAGAGACCTTGTCCATACAGAGCCCGGAGGGGCTGCCCTGGGAGCTGTTTGAATGCACGGCCATTTGCTACCTGTGTCATACTGGTTTTGTGGGTGAAGATTAGGAGGAGCTGAGCACAGTGAGCTGGATCTTCACACAGGTCTCCCTGTCAAATGTCAGTGATTTCGCTTTCCTGATGCCTCCGTTGATCCAGAAATGAGCACAAGAGCAGGGAAGGAACAGCAGCATGGTGGTAAGGAACAGTGGTAGTGGTGGGAGTTTCCTGCCTGTGTCTTGGAAGATTCAATAAACTAAAGGAAAGCCATAGAGGGGCTAAAAATCTCTTAACAAAAGCAAAGTTTATTTCCTGATGCTATGTGAGAGGTTAAATGGCACCCTTGCTAAAGACAGTTTAAAACTTGCCACTAATGTGAGGGCTGTTAGGACTTCCTCTCAGGTCAGATCCTACAAAGTTAGACTGCAAATGTCATATAAATGTGCACGTGTCAAATTTGAGCTGTTCACTTTTATCTGCAAGTAGCTCAACTTTCTTTGTGCTTTCTAATATAACAAAACCCTGACCTTAAAAGGAAGTTTACACAGCTTTGTGGTCTCAGGCAGCTGAGATTTGCTATATTTTGGTGTGTCTGTAATATTTGCCCTTACTCTGTAGTTTGAAAATGTCCCCCACCTCAGCCTTGCCATGTAGAGCAGAGACCCTTGTGGGATTCTGGCTACTCTTGGTAAACCCATTCATGTTGTGTGATGCTTTACTACTTTCGTCTTCCTTCCAATAAGTGCTATTGATGGATTGAAGGATGTAGGCAAATAAAGTTCAGCCCAGCTCAGAGCTGACTGGTCAGCAGATGGGTGTTTTTTGCATGGTGTTTTAGCATCTGTTCCTTCGCCCCTTAAACAGCACTATGCCCATGTCTATTTTCACCCGTGAAATCCTCTAAGCTGCTGACAGTTTCTGCTACCCTTGCTCTTGTTGCACAGAGCCATCACTCAGGCTGTAATTTTACACTGAAAAGATCTGGGTTTGTGTATGTAGGTGGCTGCCCATTTTGAATCCCCTTGCCAGGAAGATATGAACAAGCCACATGCGGATCTGGGCTCGCGAATGAAAGAGGGTGGCTGGGACACGACTGTGTGGTTCAGGGTAGATGGGCTCTGGTGGGAGAATTTTGCTGAGCTCCAGCCACCTTTGCACCTTTTTCTCCTTTGTCAGCTTCACTGACTTAAAAATTCACTGCCTTTTTTCACAAAGATTGGTCAAATTTGGTATCTTGGTTTTCTTCCTCGTGAACGCCAAATGGATTGTCTTTGCAGCTGGATGGTAGCAGGAAAAGGAAAGTTTTAGGGAAGACATAAATCTTAGTGTCACGTATCTTTGCACTAAACTTGTTCTTCTAGTTCAGACCTTGCCAGCCTTGGGGTTTGGGACCTTAGGTGTAGGCGTTGTAAATGGGGTTTCAGAAGCTATAGCAGAGCAACATTTGAATTCTCGGTGTGTCCCAAGGGGAAGACAATGCATATGCAATAAATTGCAGGTGGAGTTTCTGCTTTTCTTATCCCTCTCCCACTCTACTCCCTCTAATTAAAACACCCCTGGAGGCTGTTCGGCGAGTGAGAACTCCTTTGGGATAGGAATACAGTCAAAGCCCCCAAGGACAGACAGTCTCTGAGGGATGTTTGCTTCCACAGCTATGCAATCCAGAATTGCTCAGTGTGACTGGAGACCTCCCACGGGCACCTTGCACATCTGTAATGTAATGGAACAGTGCTACGTCACCGTGTTCTCCTTAATGGGGACAGGCAGTCTCCCTGGCATCCCCTGGGGGAAGGAGAGCAGCAGTAGATGCGTGGACAGGACAGTTTAAGCTTAATTGTATCTGGGCTGGTGGAATTTCCATCCCTGACTTTTATTTATACCCCTGTTTGGAAGGCCAAGAGGCCTGGCCGTGGCTCAGACCCTCCTTTGAGGGAGGGTGGAGTGGTTCTTACGACAGCACTGCTTCTTTACAGACATCCATAGGAAGAGTAGAAGGAACAAGTGATTTTGGAGGTTTTCAATGCTCTTGGTTTCCGTGGTGCACAGAGTGGTGACGTTGGGTGGAGGTTGCTGTGAGCCTGCCATGTTTCTCTCCGCTAGATCCCCCTCGCATCCTTACTCTGGAGGAGCCGGTGCTACACATGGACCACTGCATTGCATTTGCAGTGCATGGGAACCCAGCTCCCACCCTCCACTGGCTGCACAACGGCCAGGTCCTCCGGGAGACAGAGATCATCCGCATGGAGTTTTACCAACAAGGGGAAGTGTCTGAGGGTTGCCTGCTCTTCAACAAACCCACTCACTACAACAATGGCAACTACACGATTGTGGCTACGAACCAGCTGGGCTCAGCCAACCAAACTATCAAAGGACACTTCCTTGAAAAGCCTTTTCCAGGTAGGATATTCAGCTTATCTCATCAGGGCTCCTTGCAATCCCAAGGTCTTATTATGGCCCTGCTAGGAATCCTTGCACCTCAACAAGGCCTTGACAACCCAAGCTGGTTTTGTCTGAATATCAGGTTGGAAGAGGTGACCCCTGGCAGCCTCTTCTTCTGAGCAGTATGGTGTTCCTACACAAGTGTCATATGAACTCTTTAATGCTGGGAGAGGTGCTAACTGCTTTAGATAATTTTATTTGGTAGCATATTCTGCAGTGTACGTATTTATTTATTTTAAAGACCTTTAGGAATTTCCATGGGAATAGGATGTAAGTTTGGCCAATTATTTTGGATCTCCTTTTGGGTGCCCCAAAGACATTGCTGAATTTTTTCAAGAGAAAGTGTTCTGCTTTGTGGTAAACATAAGCTATAGAAAGGAAAAGCCTTTGAAGTGATGCGGCCTGTCCCTTTGTTTCTTTTACTTCTAGCTTGTATTTGTGAAATGATTAAAGCTGGATGCAGTGGTGTCAGGATTGTTTTCTTTCCAAATGCAATATGTGCAATTCCAGGATGACAGGGCTACAAAAGATGCGACAGCTCAATTAGTCACTTTGCATCAGTTTGCTGGGATTTCTTAACTGATTGCTTGGAATTCCCTGTTGCACTCCCTGGTGATTCACAGCTTAAGTGTAAAAAAAAAAAAAAAAAAAA
The DNA here is from genome assembly GCF_031753505.1 of Anomalospiza imberbis. Lineage (NCBI taxonomy): Eukaryota > Metazoa > Chordata > Aves > Passeriformes > Viduidae > Anomalospiza > Anomalospiza imberbis. The sequence goes on along the minus strand of NC_089693.1, from coordinate 7,471,103 downwards.
GCATTTGAGGACATGAAGATCCATCTCTGGGAAGCACTGTAGAGACTTCTGTGGTGGCCTGTCTGCTCTGTAGGAGCAGCTTGGTCTGTTCCCTGCCAGTGCGACACCATGCTGGCCATCATGGAGTTAAGATCTGTACTGCCTTCAGGAATGATGCCATGAGAAAGTGGCAGCTCTAAATTGGCCCCTGCAGCCCAAGAAAATCCAGCAAAATAGGGCGTTTGCTAAATATAGCAAAATACCAACGGTTCTCTCATTTATTATTTATATCACACCATATATGTACACAGAGTTTTCCCGCAGGTCAAATATCATAAATGCAAACCCAAATCTCTGCCTTGAAGATCTGACAATTGAACAAATGAGCTGATATGGATGGGAGTGGAAAATGTGTATTCTGACTTCAAGGATGCTGCCCTGTTTGACTATCTGACCTATTTATGTTTCCTTCTGTCAGGGCAGAAGAGCTTATCAAATGTAGGTGGGTGAGGAGAGGTGCACAGGTTTGCAGTCTCAGCTCTGTCAGGTTCCACCTTTGTGACTCAATTTCCCCATCTGTGAAACGAGGGCAGCTCCTAAGTAGGTGCTGGACCTGCAGGAAAGGAAGGCAGATATGCTTCCCTTCTGGAGAGCTGATTGTGGAAAGGAATCTGAGCCACGCTGTGGTGTGGAAAAGCACATTGATGTTTGAAGAGCATCTTGTGTAAGAGGCTCTGGGAGAATGGGGTTCTGTGAAAATATGTCAAATATTGCCCTTGTGAATGCAGCTCCACCCATGGCTCATGTGCTGTTGGTGTGGGATGCTTACTGACCCATTTCCTTTATTTCTTCTGATCCAAAGTCCCAAGCCATTCCTCACCCTGGCAGACCCTGTCAGCCCAATGCAGGATGTAATTTACTTTCCTTGAAGCTTGTTGCTTTGTCCACTACCACAGCTGGCATATACATGCACTGCAGCTGACATTTATAATTTCCCATTTGAAGGTAGATTCCTTCAGAAAATGCCACACACTGAAGGTTGCCCTGCGTGGCTCATTCAAGCCCCCTGTTGCTTACAGCAATTCACATGTGCAAGGGCTTTGCTGTCACTACCCACAGTGAGATTGTTTTCATTAATGAATTAAGAATAATACAGTGCCTGGAAGACTTGGTCAGCACAGAAAAGGACCTATGACCATGTATTTTATATCCCTGGTCAAAAACCTCTCATTGGTAAAAGACCACACTCTGCTTTCTGGGCTGAGAGGAGCAAGGTGCTGTTAGAAGCTGGGATCTGGGACATGTAAGCTGCATGCCATATGTGCCTTCTCTCTGATGCTGCAGGGCAGTGGCTCCCAGGACAGATTTGTGTAATTTCCTGTAAAAATCTCATTGCATGTTGTCATTGGTATCTCTGCTACAGGCTACTAACTCCTTATTTAATCCACAAAGGTTAATGCACCTGTGATGGGTGTTCAGTTCTCTGAGAACTTCTCATAGAACTCAAGTTGGCTGAAATTTCTTGGCTATTTTTTATGCTTGGAAAACTAGGGTTTAATGGAAAAAGAACCTTTTTGTGCATTTCTGTTGAATTTGCTTAGTCCAGCAGAGAAAAATGGAAAGGGGAAAATGTAGAAGCAGCAAGAATTTTATGAGTAGATTCTGCCTTAATAGAGAAGAAAAAGTCTCCAAATAAAATATTTTTTTTTCTTTTTCCCCCTTCTTGCCAGAAAAAGCCAAGGAAAGTTACTCTTTTGCTTGACTGAAACCAAAAATATTTGTTCAGGTTTTTTCCCCTGGTTTGGAAAGCCATGTTTGTCACCTGGGGTTTGTTTTACACTCTCCTTCCAAACCTCACCCATGCTCCAGTATGAGCATTCCAGCATCCTTCCAGGAGCCCTCTGCCAGCAAAGCTGTGTAAACTCCAGTTAATATCAGGCTCAGTTTCTTACAGGGGCGAGTGAATTGGAAGCTGATGTGATTCTCACTCTGTGTAAACTGAATGTCACCAAGGGCTTTAGACCTCACTGTCTGGGGCCTTGGCCACCTCTGGAGCTGAAGGAGCTTTGCTGAATAGACTGGAGCAGTCAGCAGGCTGACAGCAGGGCCTGCTGTGGTTGTCTCGGGCAAGAGGCAGCTCTTAGACAGCCACAGCCTCCGTGTCCAGTAGCTCTCAACTGTTCTGAGTGGCCCATGAATAGCAGGTCACAGGTGGTCTCTTCTAACTCCTGGCCCCAAGCTGGGCTTTCCTCCATGGGAACTGGTCCTCATCCTTGAAGGATTTTATCCATGGGTGCACACTGCTATGCAAGGCAAAACCTGTTTCTCTCTCCTCCACCTCCATCCTGCAGAGCCCTGTGTATCTGTTGAGCTTTGCTTTCCTGCTGAAAGCAGGGGTGTTTACCCATCATTCAAAAGTGCTACTTGTTCTCCATTTTGGCCCCACAGTAGTATCCCTCCCCTCCTCTTTCAGCCCAAGGTTCTCCATCCTGACCTCCAGCATGTCCTGCTGGCACATGCACTGCAATCTCCAGGAACAGTTGCCCAAGAGGAAAAAATATGATTAGTTGGTTTCCTGGTCTCTTTGGGGTGGTGGAGTGTGTCTGAATTGGGTGGGGAAGGAGACCCCTCTCCCTTTGCTGTGCTGCTAACTGTGTTGCTTCTCTCTTTGTCCTTTCCACAGAGAGTACGGACAGCTTTGTCTCAAGTAAGTGTCTCCTTGACTTTTGAATACTGTGGCTGGTTTGTTTCTGTGGTTTCCCCTTCCCCTCTGTGATTTACATAGCAAGAATGAGGAAGCCAGAAGCAGGTTGGTGGAGGTTGCACAAAACCCTGTCTTCCCTGCGCATGAACAAGATAGCTGGGGAGCTTGTGATCAGCTTGATAATCTCATGAGACCAGGAGATGTTCATCTGCCTCTAGTGGTTTCCCAAAGAAGGTCCTGTAAAGGAAATGATGATTGGTTGTGTTGTAGCAAAAGGGATCTTAATTTCATGCAGGCTGGGCTGTCCCCAACAACGTCTCTCTGGTGTGGGCTGGGATGAGAAGCAGGTCTCAATTCTGTCATGTTTCTTCAACAGATTCTTCCCTCCCCCCCTCAAGACACATCATACACCACAAAAAGCACTCAATTTACAGTTTCTTCAGATCAAGTTTTGCTGGAGTCAGTTGTGACTTAACCCCACTTAGCTCAGTAGATTTCTGAAAATAGGAAGAGGGCTGAAGGCTGGTGGAAGACTATTCCAGGACACCAGGCACCCAAATGTTTCTCATTTGTGAGGCTGGAACAACATCAGCATAGTGCTGGTCTGTGTTTTCTCTGCTGATGCACACAGGAACTCTCTGAGGGTTGATTTGTGCCTTCTCAAACAGAAAGCTGCAGCCTTTCTTAGGGATGAACTGAATCTCTTTGGGCCAGGCACTGCTGTTGGAATGTGCTGGTGCCTTGGGAGTCCTGTGGGAGCCACACTGAGTTTTCTGTCTTTGGTGTTTTGGTTTCAGTTGGTGATTATGAAGTGAGTCCCACCCCACCAATCACTGTGACCCACAAACCAGAGGAGGACACTTTTGGGGTGAGTCCTGGTCTCTTCTCTACAGAACTGCTCAGTATTTATATTTCTCTGCTGTTTTGAGATGTTTGCAATAGAATTGTCTTCCTTTATGACTCAAGACAGCAATCAGAAGCATTTTGTGGCTTGTGCTGGGCAGGTAAAATACTGACACAAACCATCTGATCCTCTTGGGTCTGCAGTGTGGAACCAGGGAACCCTTTGAACATAAAGCATCCTGTGAAGTCTCTGCTGGCAGGGTCAGGAATTCTCACTCTTAAAAAGTAGTACCCAGAGAACAAGCAAACAGGCAATTGTGTGTTTTGGCAGTTATTGATCTGTTAAGGTTAGCCTGGTGAAAGACCTGGGTTTAGTTTGGTTCAATGCTGTCAATGGGTGTTTGCCCTCCCTCCTGCTGTGCAGGACATGCCTAAAATGAAAAAGGAAAATAAGTCTAGGGCTTATCAGGTCTCAGCATTGTCTTTCTTCTGCAGAATCCCAGTAGAAAAAAGAAAAAAAAAGTGTGCATAAGTATTAGAAGGAAAAAATTGGCGTGTTACACAATTGCTCTAATTCTGTGGAAGTTTTAAGATACTGAAATCCATGAGGTGTCAACAGAATAATCAAAACTCAGTCCACCCTGGTTTCAGTTCTCATCTAACAGAAAATCTCCTTTAACTGAAGTGGAAGCTTTGAACAGTGGGGCTGGAGTAATAATGTGCACTGATTATTAAATATAAAGCACAGAAAACAGGCTGGGGATGAAAATAGAGTGTAAAATAAAAATTTAAAAATATTATAACAAATGTTCTGAGAGCAGGGAAAAGGATTGCAAAATGAAATTACTTCTTCTTAGTTAAATGATGTATTTTCTATTATAGCAGACTACAGCTCTGTAAAAGGAAGCAAAATCTAAATGCATCACAAAACCTAGTACAGAACAATTGGACACATGCCAGAGAAATTGTTGTTTACATCAATGCAATAAAAAGTATTTTGAGCAAAGGCTTGAAGGAATAAATATTCATAAATATTAAAATGAGCCTGGGATTGTAAACCCTTTAGGGCAAGGAGGTTTTCTTTCCCTGCTTGTACACTGCCACAGTGGAACCACAGCTCCAGTGAAGGACGTGGACATTGCTATTCTATAAATATTTACTAGTAAAATTACAATAAATAGAAAACAGTTAGAGGCTTTTGGAAAACTCATTTTTGCAAGAAGATTTTACAAGGAAAAACTCCTTAGTTCTACTTAATTTCTTCTGTTTTCCCTTTGTGTTGTGTTATTTTCCCTCACTCTGTCCTGGGGGATTTTTGGATGGAGGCAGAACTGTGCTCCCAGCTGAGCTTTGAAGAGCTTTAGTGTTGTGATGTCATGGCAAAGAGGTGATGTCAGAAATGGAGGCTTGGGGTGTGATGCAGTGAAGGGAGAGCCCAGGCATGGAGCAGAGGTCTTTTTTCCCTGCAGATATATGGAGTGAGAGGCTGGGGAAAACTGGTGCCAGAAGAGTATTACTGATGGGGAGATCCCAGAATTCCCAGTCCTGCAAAAAGCCTCTAACTTCTCCAGGCTGCGCCAGGGCCTGCTGCTTTAGCTTGTGCTTTCCTCCATAGCTGACATCCACAGGGGTGCTGCAGATGGTGTGAGCCTATAGAAAGGTTAACTAGGCAAGGAGGTGCTGTACTTCTGATTTAGACTCCTAAATTCCTCTGTGTTGACTCTAAGGCTTCTTCCTTCCAGGTTTCCATAGCGGTTGGGCTGGCAGCTTTTGCTTGTGTCCTCTTGGTCGTCCTCTTTATTATGATCAACAAGTATGGCCGGCGGTCCAAGTTTGGGATGAAAGGTAGGTGCAGTCGCTTTCCCCTAGCAGGAGGCACCTTCCAGGATTGCCCAGCTCTTATAGCACATGTGGAAAGGTGTTGTGGAGTTATTCCTACAATGCAAAGCCTTCCAAAGGGAGTGCAGTTCTCTTCCGTTTGTTGAGAGAGTAATGGAAACAAGTGGGCTGGTGGTTCTCACCTGTGTGAGCTTCTGTGGGCGGAAGTGTGGACGTGTGTTCCTTCTGAGTACATAACTGCATCTACGGGTTGTCCAGGAGAGCTCTGAGCCTGCTCCCTCCAGCCCTGCATTGTGTTCAGGACCGCATGGTCTTGGGTGAAATCTGTTTTATGGACTTGGTGGTGCACAGGCTTCTGCTGCGCTGGCTGCAGAGCACAGGCTGTGCATGGGGGACAGAAGGATGTGAAATTGGTTTGAGTTCTCTTGGGAAGGCAGGTGCAGCCACTCTGTGCCTATCTCTGAGTGGGGACCGAGATGCTGCTGTCACTTTATGTCCATACTGGGAAGGCAGTGGTGTGGAAGGTCACTTTCTGATCACTCTCTGATGAAAGGTTTTCTCCTCTGTGTCATGAATAACGACTTTAGAAATTTATTTCAAGTATCACTGATAGTGAGAAGGTGTTTGATGTTTGCCAGGCAGAACTGGTCTCTGTCCTATGGACAGCAGCTCTGTGATGAGACAGAGCCAATGCCAGAAGTAGATAATTCTGTGTCATCTGGTTTTTGTGACTCTGCTGGTATCTCCAGTTGGGCAGTGTTGATGGTGCCCAGTGAAGGCTGAAGGAAGAGCCTTCACATGACAAAGTAGTTCCCAGCCTAACTGGTGGCTTGTGTATGCACTGTTTGAAGCCAGGCTTTGACAAACACGAGCTTCTCCCAAGGCTCCCGAGTCATTGCCTATTTCCTGGCCTTGCTGTGGTCTCTGCTTCAGGGCAGGTTGATAGATTCGGGAATGTTCCTTGCACTTGCCTAGGGCTTTGTTTTCTTCACGTAGACATTTCCTGTGTGGGTCCAGATGGGATTCTGGCTGGAGTTTCTCCTATGCATCCTATGGAGATAGAAGGCAGGACATTTAATTAAATAGTGACTCTTCCACACCAGCTTAGGAATATTTAGTCCATATGTCCAATGATAAGAACCATCTGGTGGAGTGTACTGACTGGTGGGTGGAGTAGAGGAATGGAAGACATGGTTCCTGGGATCAATTCCCAGCTCTTCTACTGATTCATTTAGTAGCCATAGGCAATTAGCTCTCTTAACCTCTGCCTCTGCTCTAATTCCCCCATCTGTAAAACTGGGATGATGTTATGTGCTTTCTGGAGGGATTTGTCAGAACACTTTGCAAGTGCTTGGGCATGTGCCACTGATTGAGCTTTGAGATACAAATATGAAAAGGAAAAGTAACATCTGACTCCAGTGAAAGAATCAAAGGGGAGTGAAGTGAGCCTAATGTGAGTAACGAGTCTTGGTGAACAGATGTGTGTATGTGTTTAGAGGTGTTTGGATAAATGTGTCAGTGCATATTCTGCATTCCCAGGAACCAGAGGGGTGCCATGATGGGCCCTTGTGTGTGAAGTTTAATGGAGGCAAAATTGTTTAGCTAGAAAAATCTGCTTTCCTCCTCATCATGCTGTGTTTCTTCCAATTCTGATATGAAAACACAACTCTGCAAAGTTTCTACAAGTTTTATTGGCTTTGCTTGGAGAAATGGAGTTAACAGAAGACAAATACATCTTCAAAACCAGGGAGATTATTAAGTCACAATTGTCATAGGCACCATCATAGCCTACTCACACTGCCCAAACTCTGCTCAGTTAACTCTTGGGCAGGAGGCATCCTTTGTGGTACCCAGTGTGTTATCATTTACTAAGGAAGAAAAAAAAAATCTAAACTCCGAGTCTTTTTGGGCAAGTGCATCCCTGATTTCGGAGCTGTTTGTTGCCAGCTGATATATTGCCACTTGTTGTTGAAATCCCAGCTTGGCAGGCCTGCAGGAGCAGACTTTTCCTGTTGATTTTGTCAGATGCAGAACATTGTGTGCTCGTGTTGGACATGTTACCTAAACCACCTCATGAGTCTTTCTGAGTACATCTTTTTCCTTCTGCTTCTCCAAGTGTTGAGCAGATGGTTTATTTCCTAGAGAGAGGTGAGTGTGGACTGACAAAGTTGGATGTCACGTTGTGTTTGGAAGGCTCCCTGGGCCAGCCTGCTGGATTGCCCACCGGCCTTAGAACCAGGCTGCCAAGTGTCCAGCTGCTTTTGTGGAAAGAAAGCCGTTGTGGCTTGAGGGACGTGCGCTAGGAGAGGACTCCAAGGGGATGGTCTGTCCACTTTTTTCTTCTTCTGGCTGGTGGCACTCCCTTGGAGCAGTGCAGCAGAGTCCTGCCAGAGCCAGGCCCAGTTACCGATCCAGCGGTGGGAAAGCCTGTGAAGCCGAGCGTGCCTCCGCCGGGCTGGAGCGCTGGCACCAACAAAAGCTCCTTTGAGAGCGGCTCTGACGCGCTGTGCTCCTCAGCTGAGCTCGCCCAGCCTGGCTCCGGGCCATCCCTCTCGCCTTCCCCTGCTCCCTTCGGAGAGGACATTCATTAACGCGGAACGGCGGAGGTCAGAGCCCCTTTCTGGCTGCCTGTTGGCTTTGGCTGCTCTGGCTGGGAGGGAACAGGGTGGGCTGAGGCAGCTGGGGGGAGACAGGAGCTCACTGGAGCTGGGGTGGTGGAGGCGGCAGGGAAATGGCAAACAAAGCTCCTTTTTTTTTGTGAAAAGTGGTGTTCCGTGAGCAACAGAGAGGCAGTGGAGCGAAAACCACTGGGAAAAATGAATGTTAAAACTGAGACTCGTTGAAGTTGCAGAAATGCAGCCACTTGCTGAAGGGTGTTGTATCCAGAGGAGGGGCTGGGATGCTTTTTAAAGCCTTGTATTAGTGTGGGGAAAAGAAAAGGGTCTAAACAAGCAAGAAATTGAAATTTTGAGTCCTTTGGTTTACTCTGTGTCCCAAGTGGGTGTTTTTTTTTTTGGATTGGATGGTCCATGTGGGAATAAGGAGCCCAATATCCTGCTCTCAGTTGCTACTTGCTCCAACTCTGGGGCCAGTGTCCCATGTTCCCTGAGTGCCCAGCCAAGGTGGAGAGCTTTATATCTCACCTCCTGGGGTCAGGCTTGTCACTACAACCCTTGTAAACAGTGTCTTACAATCTATGTTTAATCTCAGCAGATGACAGGAAAGGAAATTTTGTAGTATAATAAAAAAGCCACATGCAAGTCCCAGGACTAAGAAAAATTAAATTTTGTGAAAGAGTAATAATGGCACAGAAAAGATCTGGGGCATACAAAATGTTTGGATGGCGCAGTGATGGAGACTGTAAATACTTAGGTTGGTGGACTAAAATGTATTCCCCTTTTACTTGTTTTCTGTTACATTTGCAATTGCCTCAGGATGAAGGACATGTACTCATGCAAATCTGTAATGTGTTCCTGGTGCTTCACAACTTCAATAAAAACCAAATGGAGTTAGCTGAGATATGCAGAGAAAGGTGCTAGAGAAAATCTAGAGACAAGAGCACTTGTAGTTTTGCTGAGATTAACTGTTTTCCAGGCTCTGAGATTAAAAACTACTTCCATTGTCCAAACAAGGTTTTCTTCCTTGAGTGTAGCCAGTGCCAGCTAATGGTTCAGACTTGGTTACAGCTGGCAAAGAGTCAGTTGGTTTTTAATCTGATTTCCCAAAGAAATAAGGTGTGTGATCATGCTGCCTCTCTGCACACACACAGTGTGTGTGCACAGCCCTGCCTGCCTGCATTTCCCCTTTCTGTGCTGCAGCTTTTGGATGTGCTGGCCAGTTCCACCCAGAGAAGAAGGGAAAAGGACTTATAGATGCCTTTACAGGGATCATGGAATAAAGGGAACAAAATAGAATGACAATTCAGGTGATATCCTGCTGATAAAAATGCCTCAAGGCTTTTTGGACATTGGAGAATTCATATGGAAGCTCAGCCTTGGACAGAAAAACGAAGATGAGGCTTTCATGGGGTCTGCTGTGGTGGGTGGTGTGCACGTGTGTGCACATGCATATATGTGTTTTCTTTCTGAATAAACAAACAGGGAGGAGGTGGGGGAGAACCGAATGAACAGTAAACAAATACTGCCCACGCTTTCTGTAACATTTGAGGAATCCCATTGCTATCAGTTTATTTGATATTTGCTCTAATAGCCCTGATCAAAGTACTGGCACTGCTGATGTGCATGTGGATGTCAGAAATACTTGCAGAGCTGTTCCATTGTAATTTAGTGTTAGTTAAAAGGTACTTAAAGCAGTTGCCTATTTGATTATGATTGGGGGCCATTAACATTTTTTTTTCCATAAACAGATGGTTACTGTCCGCTGAGTTGATTGCAGAACAATTCCAGAGTTCTAATTCAGGAGGAGCTGTTCCTGCAAAGATATCTTGGGTGCCTGGCTTTTTGCTTTTGTTGATTTGGATTTTTAATTTATTTTTTTAGATTTTTTTTCTTTTTCCTCTTTCATTATGTAATTATTGCTACAGGTTCAAAGCGGGGGAAATATATACATATATATATATATATATATCAGAGCCATGATCTGCCTTTCAGATTAGGCTTAATTCTGTCCCATGTTGCCTTGGCCAAGCCTGGCTATAATCATACACTGATTTTATTTTTTTCTCCCCTGATTATTTGTTGTATAGGCATGGAGAAACCCTCTGCAGCTTGGAGAGCCTGCATATCAAGGGTTTGCTGCTCAGGAGAAATCTGTGATCAGGGCCCTTTCATTCCTTCCTCCTGGGAGCCTGCCATGTAGTGGGAGCAGGAAGAAAGAGTAAAGTATTATCAATGTGGCACAGCCACAGGAGAGAAACAGCCATACATCAGCAACCACAGCAAATTCCAGGGATTTGGGGATGTATAGCTCTCCAGAGCAATGGGCTGGAAATGGGAACCCATTGCTGCTGTGTTCTTTGAGCTGGGTATGAGATGTGCTGAGCCCCCTGAAACATCCGAGCAGAGCTGCTGCATGGGACTGATGGAATTCAGGGGTTCTCCTTGCTGGTATCCTTCACTTTGTTTGCAAATACCCTTGATATACTTCTACTCCTCAATATTACTTGGGTTTATTTGCTTGGGAAGTGGATTGAAAGGACATGTGGTTTCACTGGGGCTTCCTTCTATAAATACCTGCTTATACTCTGCTGAAGCGCAAGCTGTGCTATTTTTATGTTTATTTATTTAATGCCTTCAAGGTGATAAAGCATAAAGCTCTTTGAGCTGCTGAATATTGCTTTCTGTGACTGCCTGAAAGTGAGCTGTAGACTGGTGAGGGTCAGTGTCAGTCCCTTTTTTCAGGTAACAAGCAACAGGTCAAGAAGACAAGGCCTCAAGATGCACCATGGGAGGTTTAGATTGGATATTAGGGAAAATTTCTTCACTGGCAGGGTGGTCGTGCATTGGAACTGGCTGCTCAAGGAAGGGGTGAAATCACTGTCCCTGGAAGCATTAAAAAAATGTGGATGTGGCACTTAGGGACATGTATAGTGGTAGAACTGGCAGTGTTAGGTTAATGGCTGGACTTAAAGATCTTTGAGATCTTTTCCTGCTTTAATGGTTTTATGGCAAGTGTCTCCTGCTCTGCTGCACCATGCACTCTGTAACTGGTATGGTGGCAGCAAGGGACAACTGCTCTGAAGCCCTGGGTTCCGTGGCAAACCTTTGAGAGATCCCACCTGTCCCCTGAGGTGCTGTGACTGTGACAGGCTTCTGCTTCTCCTCTTTGCAAAGGCAGATCCACTCTCACTCCAGCACTTAAATGCCTGCGCCCCTTGTCCCTCAGTTCAGGTGGTGTTGGTCTGGTGAAGGCTTGGAAGGTCACACTGTTCCCTGGTGCTGTCTGAAGGGGCAGGGAGCCACCCTTGGCTGGACAGGTGCACTGAATGACCCTGCAGGAGAAATGGTTAGCAAAAGGTCAGGATTTATTTAGACCTAGAAATAAAACATTTTCCCACTCCCAGAAGTATTAATAGGTTATTTATAAAGGAAATGTAAAGTGCACTGACCAGCCATTATTTATTTTGGTTGCTGTTACAAAACCCAGGTGTCTTTTTTAGGCCAACTGCTGAAAGCGGGAAAAAAAAAATCAGTGGTGTTCAGGTGACCCAAGAAGCCCCAAGCCTGCTTCACACCATATCCCTGCAGGCTCTTCCTCCCTGTGCATGACCTCCCTCACTCAGGGTGTCTGTGTATGCTCCAGTTCCTGGCTGGGTGCTCCACCACTCACCCTGAGGGAGCCCCATGGCAGAGCTGGTGTTTGCCCAGGGCAGCTCAGCATCAGCAGGGTCTCCTCATGGACTTTCACAAAAACCTCTCACATTGTGGTGTTAAAAGCTGCACAAGTGACCCTCATCTTACCTGTGATTCTGCATCAGCTGAGGTGCTGGAAAGAGATTGGTATTTATTTATTTTTAATGCCTTTTTTTAATTGAAGTGTCCCTTTTCCAGCCTCAGAGAGTGTAAAAGTGTCCCTTTAATTGGAGTGCCCCTTTAATTGAAGTGTCCTTTTTCCAGCCTCAGAGTGCTGGGGATGCTGCTCCTTGTAGCACCGTGCTGGCTTCTGCCTTTGTGTAAACCTGTAGGAGTGAGAGGGTGGGAATGAGCCATGGCTGCTTCCCTTGGACCACAGGGGTGGGAAGATGTCCTTCACCCGTTTACCACCCAGAAGCAACTGAATTGCCCCAAGTCCTCATCCAAGAGCCTGCACCCATCTTTGCCAGAGCTGTGAGATTGCCCAGGCTCAGTCACCTCAGCAGCCTCCCCAGAGGAGCATGCAGAAGGTGCTAATCCTCACAGGGCTCCTCTCCACAGCACTGATGCTCCTGCCTGCCCTTTCCTTGCCTCCATGGCTCCAGCCTCTCTTTGCTGCTTGTTCTGATGGTGTCTGTCTGTCCTCACGTGGCTTTGCTTTGATGGAAGATGCTGGAATGACAGCACAGAGCCAGAACAATTCTGTTGATCTCCAGAACAGGTACTACATGCAGCAGCAAGATAAGCTATTTTGTTTAAACAATGGGACTAAGTCTGATGAAGACCCACCATCTCCACAAACCTTGTGCACTCTCATGTGCCACTCTGCAGGCAGCCAAGGACCAGACAAATGAATGCCAACTTTGATGTGGCTTTAATAAGGTGCAGGGCAGTGTTGGAAGAACCAAAGGACTTTAATTAATATTTTAGTTGTGGTTTGTACTGCACTTGTCCAGCTGTTATTTGAAAAAGATTTTGCTACTGCTAATGCTGATAAATGGTCCTCTGGGAGGATGTCCCTGTTGAGTTTATCACCACTTCCTCCTCATGACTTGCTGCAGGACTGTTGTTCATTTATGTGGTATTTAGGCAGGGATGCAGCGATCTGTCACTCTGTCCTTACACCCTGGAGCAGGAGAGCTTTGCATTTAGTCAAGGGACAGGTGAATGTGAGGTAAATGCAGGATTGGCAAGGGAAACCTTGGGCAGCTGTGAAGGCAAATGTTGAGAAGAAAAAGAAAAGTACTGCTTGGTTTTGAACCTGGGATGAGTGTTCTTGAAGGAGTGCCTAGAAATTCAGAGGCAGTGGAATAAACTCCCAAGGGAATGGATAAGAGCTGTCACCTGGGCTGTTCGAGCTTTGACTGGTAAAAGCACTGGGGAAGCAAATTGTAGAGAGCACTGGAGCATCTGATGATCTAATGGGCTTGTTCCATCTCCAAGTTCTATTTCTTGTGGTGCAATAGAGAGCCTGTCTATGTCCAGGACAGTTCCAAAAACCTCCATCAGCAGCACCAGTATTTAGTATTTGTTGATGGAAGTTGAATGCTCAGGCATCTAATTTCAATCTACTACCGTGCTATTAAAAATCAATGGACCAGAAGATAATGCCTGTACACAAAAGCAGCTGGGTAGTATTTTGTGCACAGGAGAAATAAATCACATTTGGAGTCTCATATTTTGTGTCTGAGGCACAAGGGTTATAATCCAGCTTCTGGTTGGGACAGCGGTCTTCAATTTAAGCAATGGCCTTGGATAATGCAGTAGAATTGAGGGATAGTCTGGTACTCTGAACCTGTCTTGTGGTTCAGGAAAGGGACTCAGGATGTCACTCACACTGGCCACAGGTCTTTCTTTGGACTCTGTGTATGAGACATGGCTGCTGTCAGGGTGACTGAGGGGCAGCAGGCTGAGAATGATGCCCAGTACACCCCCAAAAACTCATCCCAGCCTCGTCATCAGCTGCCATGTCCTCTGTTCCACACCTGGGCTGTGTTGCAGGATCTCCCCGTCTGCTCTCAGCCTTGTGGCAGGAGAAGGGCTTGGAGCTGGGCATCTTCTGTGTCTCACAGCCCCTTTGCTCCCTGTATCTGCTGGAGCCTGGTAGTTCCAGAAAAGCTTTACTTGGTTGCTTTGGCCCTGCACCCGCAGGAGTTACCAGCCTCTTCTGGAAGGGACTGTTTCACGTGAGGACCCTCACGCTGCAGCCCAGTATCGCATGCACCTTGGTATTGGAGAGGTTTTGTGACTCTGCTGGCTGCCCTTGGATCTTGCTGAAAGACCTGACTTCATGACCAGCAAGGGGTTTTCCCTACCAAGAATGTGAGAAAGCCATGTCGCATCAGATGCCTGTTTAGAAGCAGTCTCTGGGCAGGTGGTTTTGCCACATCTGTCTTCAATGTCATTCAAACTAAAGTAATGCACAGCTTCAAAAACTGCAGAGGGTGAAAAACCATACAGTTACAGCAAAGAAAATGGATATGTCTGCTTGGATTTTGGATTAAAAACTCTTTGGCTTGTTTCTCATTCCATGTGAACAACCTGTAAGGACCTCCATCTCCATCTTCTCTCCATCCCAGCTCATGCTTCATCCTCCTCAGCAACCTACAAGTTCTTCCCAGCCTGACGCAGTCAAGAGTCAGACGTGTGAGAACAAGAACATTGTTTTCCTTCACTCTGTTTTTTTTTTTTTTCATAGTACAATTCACACGGCAGGAGCTGAGATGTCGGTGCCACAGCAGCTCCAGGGTGGGTAGTGCCAGAGGGGCTCCCTGGCTCATCCCTGTCCTCCTCCTCCTCCTGCAGGAGCCTGAACTGGCCTTTTTGTTGCTGACAAGATGATTTCATGCTGGTGCTCTAAGAACTCTTGTGACATCCCCAATTTTCCAGATGGATAATGAAAACCTGCGAGCAGGGCCGGCGCGGTGGCTTCTGAAGTGCTCGCCTGTGGAGCTGTGTCCATTGGTTTCATATCTGCTGACAGGGCTTAATAATCATTACGCTGAGTGGAGTTGACACTTGGGGAGGCAGGTAAAGATGCTGCTGCCCTGGGGCTGAGACACTTTTCTCACCATGCAGAGGAGAGATGGGAATCAGACTTGGAGATTCTCATCCTGATGGGCCAGTTTCTGCCTCTCCTTCTCCCAGGCTGTGCAGCAGTGCAGGAGATGCTGGCCAGATCTCCTCTTGCTCAGGAGCCTCTTGGCACCCTCTCCTGGCATCCAGGGATGCCCTGAGCCTGACCCAGGGGCTTCTGTGCATCCACTGGGCCACTGCTTTGGCAAGAGCAAAACAGAGCCAAGTTTCCCCAGTCAGCAGGTGCATAGTCCATGCAAAAAGCAAAGCATGTCTTTATCCAAAGTGGCTGTAGTAATGGTATGAAAAAAAAGCCTACCTATAATTTTGAGGTAACAATGGTCTAGAATCAATATTTATTCTTATTGATTTCTTAATTTCTCTAACAATTTTTCATTTGGTTTTTGGGTAAATTCCCTTGACCATCCCTGTGCACACAGCAGTGGGATGCTGCACAGGCCTGAGTGAGGAACTCTGGAACGGCAGGGCAGGGCAGACACTCCTACTGGTGGGGTGCAGTGCTGGGGAACTGGTGCTGAGACCTGTTTGGGAGGATGTGTGTTGTGCAGAGTCTCTGTGCTGGTCACCAAAGGTGTTCTGGGGCAGCACCCAGGGGCAGGGAAGGTTGCTGCCAGAGAACTGCTCAGTCTGTTTGTTTAAGTTAAATCCTGACAGCTTTTGCATCCCATTCCCCTGGTTGTTCATCCCCGGGGCTGTTGCAGCTGGCTGCTCCTGCAGTGCTAAATGAGGGCATGGCTACAAACCCTCCTTCATCCCAGCCCCAGTCCTTCCAGCACCACCATCACATTTTTTTGTTGTTGCCCTTTGTTGAAGCTCCCTGGTGTGTGGGAGTCTCCTGTCCCTGCACCCAGAAGGGTTGAGGATTGCCCCAGGTTTGGTTCCCCCAGTGCTGGATGGGGACAGCTCCTCCCTGTGCTGCTCCCCTGCAGGCTCATAACCTGTTTGCAGCCTGTGATCACCACCAGCCCATCTTGACATTAACTGTTTTCCAGGTTCCTGCCTCCTGGAAAATTGGTGATTTATCACCAAAACTTTTTATTTAATGTTTTTGAAGTCTACATCTTGGTTTTCTTACTTCTGCCCATGTTTGCTGGCTGAGGGCTGCCTTGCCCCTGGGACTTTGTGCCTTTGGTGCCTCTTGACTTAGGAGAAAGCAGCTGAGCTGGTGGGAATGAACCAGCTCTGCTCAGTCACTGAGCCTCATTTCAGGAGTTGCTTCAGAAATTATGATGGTCCCACCTTATCCCTTAAATAGACACATATTGCCATAGACTGGCTTAAAGCTCTGCCATAGTTATGCCACCCAGACTGGCACTAGCAGGGAAGAGCACTGTAAATCACATTTACTGTTATATTAGTGTGAAAGTGCTCATATCCAAGCCAGTTTGAATTAATTTTTCAAGAAAGTTTTTCTCTGAGACATTATCAAATATATTACAGTCTTCATTGACTAATTTTGTAATTCAATCAGGGGAAAATAAGGCAGTGAAGGTAGTTCAGCATGATTTGTTTTTATAGACCAACTGCTTCATCCTCTTGATTCCACTATCACTTAGCCTCTTAAATATTTTTTTCCTTTGATTTTTCACTATAAATTTAAAGTTCAGTTTATTAATTTATTCTTCACATCAGGCAGGATAACAAATACAAGTTTTATGCATATATGTGTATATAAAGGGAAGTGTCTTTATAGATTTAGAGAGCTTCTGCCTTCTTGACAAGTTTCTCAGCCTGGAATTAAATTGGTTGCAGCATTTGGTAATGAGACTTCATGCCTTTTGGGCTGCTGAGTGTTTTTCAGAGTATCCTGCTCAGGTCTGTCCCTCTGTGTGGGACAAAGAGTAAATATTGTTGAATTTTCCAGTAATAATTTTCTTAGCTGTTTTAACCATTATTTAATTTTCTTTCTCTCTGTTTTTGCTATTTTATTTTGGTTTATGCTTTAATTATATTTAAGGAGTATTAATTCTTCTATATCCTATTTGTTCTCAATCTCCCTGATCTAAGGAATTGTGATAGAAATTGAAATTAGATACAGCCTTTTACTTATGAATGGCTGCAGAAATCCCATTCCACCCTCCTGCTGCAGGGCAGCTGGGTTTCAGCTATTTATTCCTTTTTTTTTTATATTTTTATTTAATTCTTAATAACAAAACATATTGTCTGCACTATGTTTCTTTTCTTTCTAAATTCATTATGCTGCTGGTGTATTTAGGAGCAATTTGGGCTTATTCTCTCTGCTTAAAGATTTCAAGTAATGCTTCTTGGCTGCTGCTGTCTGTTAAGGTGATATTGAAGTTAATGGGATGTCGGCACGTGCCAAAACCCCTCATCAGCAGAGCACACGTGTTCCACTCTGGCATGTTAAAGCTGAAGTTGTAAGGGTAAAGCAAGGCACTTTTCTACCTTTTGATACGTATAGGTAAAGGCACTGATTTAAGTTCTGCTGAACCCGTTGTGATCAGGTTGCACCAAAAAAAGTCACTTCCTCTGAAGTGCATCCCAACGGAGCAGCTGGAATCCGTGTTGGGTTCTGGGATGCTTCAGCAAAGGCCTCTCGCTTGGATTTCCTCCTGCCAGAGCTTTGCCAATTTCAGATGAGGGTTTTGGAACCAGCCTTATGGGCAGGCTTTGTGTTAATCAGCCAGAAAGGAATGAAGTTCTGCTTTTCTGCTAAAAGAGGAGAGAGGGGCTGTTAAATTTTGTTGATTGAGTATTTTACTAGGATGTGCTACTGGGCCTTTGAATGCCTGCCAGGTGCCTCTTTTTTTTTAATACCTCACTTTGTTATTTCATTGAGGCAAAACCTGGCATTATTTACCTGCTATTAGACAGCTTGCAGAAAGCTGTGTAAGCTCTACTTTTGCAAAAGGTACGTTAGTTCAAATTCCTGGTTGCTGTGTGGCTCTGCTTTGATACCTGCCTTTGGAAACCTTCCTGGATGCAGGCAGGGAAGCAACATGCTGTCTGAAACTGTGCCTTGAGGATGAATCCTGGTTTCCAACCAGTGGCAGAAATTTATGCATTATCCCTGGATCAGGTTTTACCTTTAATTTTTTTTTTTTTTTTTTACAAAAACAAAATTTGAGGTTTTCAAAAATTTGAGGTTTGCAGGCTTTTTGTGCAAGTTCAGGATCGTCTAACATCCCCTACTCTTAGTGGAGAACCTTAAGTTTTGAACTCAGCACTTGAGTGCTTTTCCCAGGAGCCATTTCCAAGTATTTCACTATCAGAAGTCAGTGCTAAGCTGACATGTACACACAAGGCCCTGTGTGCTTCAGGACCTCTGAACTCTCTTCTGTGGCACATGAATTCTGAAGGTTTTATGGCCCTTGCAACATCAGTATCTGCAGTGCACTATGGCATACAAAGGTGTTGGGACGTTCCAGGCAGAAGAAATGAAGAAGAAAAAGAAGAGTGTGTGGAAGGAGGAGGGGAGAGGCAATGCAGCAGTCCAGGCTCTTATTGGACAAATCCTTCATGTCATCCTTACCAAAGCAGGTAGAGGAGGAGGAAACTCCTCTCTCTTCTCCCACGGAGCATGGACAGGGGAGATACAGGTGGGGAGGGGCTTTATGAAGCTGTTAATAGCTGGTGGTAAGTGCCTGTTTGTCTACTTGGAGCTTCAGAGCCCAGGAGTGGCTGGAGCTCCCATTTGCCATTTGGCAGGCTCTGTAAGGATAAATAATCTTGGCTGCAATTTGCACTAATGATTTCCTAAGCACGCTGGCATGTCTTGATCAGTGGAGGAGGAGGGAAAGCAGTGCTTCTGGCTTTTTTTGGGGTGTGAATGGGGAAGGCAGGAGGAGGCTGGGGAGAGGAGGGAGCAGCAAGTGTTTCCCATTTTGGTTAGTGGTGTGGGAGATGGAAGGTTGGTGGTTGAATTTTAATTTCTTTTATTGGTCTAGTAAGACAGTAGCTATGGGAGATGCGTTACCCACGGATGTGGCTCCGCTCTGCAGGCTGCAGTCCTTGAAAGTTTTACTGAACGGTGTTGTCTTGATAAAGTGGTTTGGTTGGTGCACAGTCCAGCACAGTTCTGTCAGGTTAAATTATTGAGAAGGTATATATGACTGCCTTGATTAGCAAGGGGGAGAACAAATGCAAAACACTCAAACTTATGCTAGGTCAAAGCAGGGGGAACTGTGTGGAAGCCCACAGTTATTAACCTCATGTCTCCATCACAGATCAGATTCAACAAAACCATCTCAGTGGTGGTTCAACCACCTTCTTGAATTATCACAGTTTGAAGATTTGAATTTAAACTGACACATTTAGAGCCTGGAAATAGGAGTGCACACTCCTGCATGTGTTTTGAGTGAACAGAAGCACTGCATGCTCTGTGCTCATGCCTTGAGCTGCAGCTGTTGAAGAGCAGGGGGTCAAACACATTGTGGTACCAAGTAAAATCTTCAGGATACCAAGCTGTAATTTCCTAGAAGCTGTAGGCTGAGGGAAATGTTTCTAGTAAATATTGGCTCCTGGAGGATAAAGAAACTACAAGTTCTCATCTGTCTGAGGTTGTTTATCCCTGTTTCTGGGGTGTTTCACAAATGCACAGAGCAAGCTTTTGCCTTTCCTTCTGCCTCAGACATGGGAAATGTGGGCTGAGAGGTGGGGAGATGCTGTGTGTGCACTTCTGGAGGAGTGAGGACCCAAGGATGCACCGTGTTCCAGCCTCCATCAGCTGTGACAGCAGCTCTGAGACTTGCCATCTCAGTGGTACTTTTTTTTTTTTTTTTTTTTTTTTTTTTTTGGGGGGTGCTCCTCTTACCAGATTAGCTGAGCTTTACTGAGAAAGCAGCTGGCAGATAATTTCATTACTGGCCACCTGTTGAGAAGTACATATGTGCCAGCATTTTTCTAAGCATCTGAGTTTAAAAAGTAGCAAAGGGAATTAATAGACAAATCCTACTGAAAGTCCTCTAACATCCTTCGTCAATCCTGGATTTAATGTCTAGTGAGTGCTGGGGTGTGTATGATGGGAACAGGGGATGGTACTTAATAAAGTGTTTCATTGGAGAAAAAGGGCTTTACTCACAGTAACTCAGTGGGTAAGTTTGCATGGTCTTGATGAGAAGGCTGGGACTGAGACAGGCTCGGGACCGAGACAGGCTCCCTGCTGTGACCAGCAGACCAGTGAGCCATCTGGAGCATGCGGGGGGCTAAGGGTCAGCCAGGTAGAAATGATGCCTTGTAGACTGTTAAAATACCGTGGCTGGATTTTTATTTATCCTCTGCTAAAAAGTCTGCCTTGGACAGTTCATCAGCTTGATGTTGGAGTAGCTTTTGCAGAGGCTTAACAAGAGGAATCACTGCAGACTCCCTCCACAGCCACCCAGAAGGGGTGCGTTCCTCATTAGGTGGATGCAGAAGCATTTGGACCTGTGTTTCTCCTACCTCTGGTAGCAGAATGAGCCTCAGGACCATCAATTAGACTTGGTAAAAAACTGGGAAACCCAAAGATGGAGCATGCTGAGGGCAAAAGCATCCTGAAATGCTGTCCTGAGCATCTCCTGTGAAGGGCAGGTGTGAGTGCTGACCTCTTACATGGCCTTCAATCAGCACAGGCTTGCCACAAAGTGGAACATGGGAATTTTGGAACATGGAATTTTGTAAATATCTTTGGAGATGTATGTTCCTGGCAAATCTCTGGTGTCTGCTGGTGAAAAGTGCTTCCTGTGTTCCTTTACCGCTCTCTTTGTTGGGATTGTTATTATTAAACTTCTTTGTTATGGTGTCAGCTAGAAGAGATGAGGTGTGAAGGAGGTTACATTATCAGAGCCTTCTGCAGGCCATAAAAGGTAAAAATGAGAGATTAGAGATATTTTCAGAAGATGAATAGACAAGGAGCAATGGCCTGAACTTCAGGAAGATTTGTAGGCGGATTAGGAAAGGCTTTGGCGCATAGAGGAGGATGGTGCCCAGCAAGGGGGAATTCAGGGTGTGGACTAGAGAAGTGGAGCCAGGTTTCCAAGAGGCTTTGTGTGCTGAGACCCCAAGGGTCCAACTGTCTAAACATTTCTCTGCTGTGAAGGACAAACTCCGTGCGGAAGGTGGCAGAGAGCTTGTGTGGAACAGTACTACTGCCCATGGGGCAGCGTGGCCGTGGTAGCTCCTGCCTGCACTCTCCTCCATCCTCTCTCTCTTTGGAGCTTGTCTTGCTGGCTGCTCTCCCCTCCTGCCCTGTTTCCCCCTGCTGTCAGGCACTTGGTCCAGCTTTCTGACCGGAGAATTTTCCTCACGCGGGGAACGGGCCAGCACCCTTTAGTGTGAGCTCTGAACTGCATCCCTGCTCTGGGAGGCTCACACAACACGTTGTTGGCAGCTGAGCTACAGCCCCTTGGATGTTTTTCTCCCGACAAGAGCAACATGTGCGGATTTTCTGATACCACCCTGCGTGCTCTGGTTGTTCCCTGAGCCCGAGTTAGTTACGGCAGCTTTCAGCACACTCTGCGTCGATCATCTCACTGCTGGACATGGGTATTTCATGCAAGAAAACTTCCTTTTTTTTCTTTTTTTCCTTCCTTTTTTTTTTTTTTTTTCTTTTTTTTTTTTTCCTGGAGAATGACTGAATTAAACCATGTGTTTACTACCACTTGAGCAAAGTGGTCCCAGGCTGAGCTATAAGATATATGACTGGTGTTTAAAATTAAGAGAGCAAACATCAACAGAGAAAACTACAAGAGGGAAAAAGAGCCTGGGTAATGGAATTACATTACTTCCATGCTAATATGACCTTGGAGATGGTCTACTGCTCTGCAGGGATTTGGGAGAGTAATGTATTAGCATCATCTGAGAGGGTGTGCATTTATCTGAGCATATTTATATCCAAGATTACATATTTGTGTGTAGGTGCACAGTGCTTATTCATTCAGTTTATTCTGTTTTACCCATACATCTCTCTGTGGGACCCAGGGATGTGTTTCAGGTGATGCTTTGGGGTCCTCATGCTGTTGGTTTAGATGCTAAGGAAGGACTTAATGCTTTCTTCTTTAAACTGCCACCTGAAAAGCCAGGATAAAAAGCATTGCAACTCCTTACATCAATATACAGTGGCACCCCCCTCAGGGATTAGATCTTCACTCCTTAGTCTCTGATGGAGCCAGGAGGGCAGGGGATTTCAAATGAAGAAGGTGCTATTTGCTAATGTGCCCTCTTTGTGCCATTACTAGTGTGGAGAGGAGCAGCAGCATCCCTTTTTCTCTCAGCTCTTGGGGTACCACACTGAGACACATTGATTACTGAGGTATCTGAGGCTCTGGGTTTGAATGGAGAGATTTCCAGATCAGAATCGTTTTGGATACCTGTTGGTGGCCAGAGTGCTATGGTGCTGGGCAGGCTATAAATTATTAAAATCAATCTTTTATAATCAGCAGTCACAGTAGAAGTGAGTTATAATGAAATGGATCCAGCTGTTTGCAGACAGGCAGTGTGGGAGAGGTGAGAAAAGAACAGGATTTTCCCTGTACAAAATGATCTGTGGGGAGCTGCTTCTCTGGGTTAGGATAACCAGAAATGTGCATGAGTCAGGGGCATCTCACCATTCCCTCCAAACTCTGTGGCACTTAGCTTTGTTTTAGGCAAGAGCGGTTTTTTTTTTTTGCCTTTTCAGCTTTATTTTTTGAGGTCAGTTTTCATTCTGCAGGATGTGTGCAAATAGTCATTATGTAAAAAAAGAAAAAGAGATAAGTTCATGGTTTAGAGGGAGGGGCAGCCTTGAGTGATGTGGGAGCTTTCAGTGTGAGGGTGGCAATTGCTCAAGGAGAGCAGATAGCCCTTCCCAGTCTTCCTGGGGAGTAAAACTGATGTGAAGTGAATGGGGTGGCAAGAACAAATCCTTTAATGGCTCTAGTGGCTAATGAAGCTGTGGAGTGGTTGTGGTTTCTGCTGAGGCTGCTTTAGCCATTTTTTGGGGCCTTCTGCAGATGAAGATCATTGTTTGAGTGTGGCCAAATACTGTGGAGTATAACCCCATCCAGCATCCTCAGTGCAGCTGGGTTCTCTCCAGTCACCCCTCACCTCTGCATGCCCCAGGTCCCACCTGTGGTTCCTCACCTCTCGGTCTCACAGGTCCCACCTGTGAAATGCAGCTTTTTCCCTTTTATTTTGACACAGTTTAGGTGAAAGAAGGTTGTGTATCTAATATTATGTTTAATGATGATGTTTTACTGCAATGATTCTGTCACATCCTGAACCTTAGGGATCATGGGGTGACCACATGGAGGGAAGGGCCCTGCTGCCCTCTGAAGAAGGGGATCTGAGCTGGTTTGGGGCTGCTTTGAGCTGGTTTGGGGCTGCTTTGAAGGAGCCGGTTTGGGGCACCCTGGGCTCGGCTCCGAACTGGCTGTACCTCCTGTGGTTGTGGGCAGCACGTAGGGACGAACCATTGCTTGCAGTCCATAAAACACACAATAGAAACTCCTATCCACATCCAGGCAATTAAAATGTCTACTCAGTGCATAAAAATAATCTAATAATAATAATAGTGAAATTAATGAGATTTCAGATGTCTTTGTTAACCGGCCTGGGTTTTTTGAGTTCAAAGATGCATCGTGTCGCAGCCCCTGTGAGTTGGGGAGTTTTGTTCCCTCAAGTGCTTCAGGCTCTGATGAAGGTTGAGCATCCCTGATCAGGCAGCCTGCGTGGGGTATGTCTCATCACAAGGGAAACAGGCATTAGTCAAAATGCAGCCCGGAAGGGACAAGAACAAATTTGCAAAACACTCTGCCTGATGCCTTTTGGAAGGAATTCAGAGAAGAGCAACTAAAATGATTAAGGTTCTGCAGGGAATGTATTGTAAAAAAAGATTAGGAAAAAGAAAAACTAAATACATGAAATGCAGCTAGACTAGATTGAAGGGAAGCAATCCCCAGCGGTGCATATTTAGAAGAGTTGAACAATGAAGAACTAAAAGGACTATTTAGGATGCTGGAAGGAAAACATGGGGTATATAGAATCAATTAAGCAATCAGAAACCTGGGGGCTGCATATCTAGGTCCCTTTCCCAAAGGAAAGAGGCTCTTGCCTCTTTGGAGCATGGAGGAGTCTCTGAAATGGATGCTGCAGCCTTTGGAAAGTTTTCAGTTGGACTGGGGCAAAGTGGGGGAAGATGACAAGTGCTCACCACATGTCTTATGGGTGGAGATGTCCTCACTGAGCTCCCTGCATGGGGGGATGTTGGGTATGGAAACCTCCTGGGCCTGTTGGGCTTTTCTTTTCTCCTTTGATCGTGTGGAGGGGTGGCTGAGCAGCCATGAGCCCTGGACTGCCTTCTCCCTTCCCTGCTGCTGTGCTGCTGCACGAAATAGCAAAACCTGGAAGGTGTGATAGGACAACTGGCTGCAGTCTCCCTGCCTTGGTTGATTAATTAACTCTTCAGATTAATTTCCTTCCTGATTACCGCTTGATTAATTCCTCCTAACTCTGTGAGACCTCCTCACCACTTAATCCTCTTTATAAGCCCTCAGAGTGCAATGCTTGAAGTAAACATCAAGCAGGGAAAAAAAAGCAAACACTCTGAAATGCAAGCACAACAGTGCTGCCAGCAGGACCCCTGCCTGTGCCAAGAGCTGCCCCCGTGGGCTGCCCCATGGCTCCCTGCCCCAAGGGCTCCTCCACACTCCCCTCTGCTCCCAGCCCCGCTTTTCTCAGCAGCTCTCCAGCGTGTCTGTAGCAAATTGCACAATTTCACTTGTTGAGCCTGATAATTAGTGACAATATCCCGGTAATTTGCAAAAGGGGCAGGAGGAGGGAGCTGTGCTCAGCTGTGTTCAGCAGCAGGAGAGGAGGGTTTTTTTCCCCTCATCTTCTCATTAAAGGAGCATCTGAACTCATGAAGCAGCTTTTGATGTAGGCTAGAACACAAGATACTGTGCTGGCCATCAGGGCTTGTGCTGTCTCACCACCCAGACCTGTGGCATGAGGCAGAGAGAGGCTGGGGATGGCAGGAGCCACCAGCTCAGAGAAGAGGGGTGAGTGAGGACACCAATTTGTGGATTTTTGGTGGTGCAGGGGGAGGCAATGGTGTCAGAGAGAGAGGGGTGATCAGGCTGAGCCTTGGCTTGAGTCTGAACAGTCAACATGCAGAAGGCAGCAATCCTGACCCTGCTGAGGATTTTTAATTTAATTTTAATTTTTTTTTTTCTATTCCTGGGCCTCTAGATGCTTTAATAACATATAAGTAAAAACATAACTTATGATGAGGAAAGAAACGCTGCCAAATGAATCCCCAAACAGGAACAAAAGCTTTTCCCCATCTTCCCTACACTCAATAACCCAACATTTACCCCTGGGAATCATAATGCTTAAAGAGCAACAGCACTTTCTTGGACATTGTTTTTGAGGAATGTTTTGTGGTTGGAAACAAAGCTGTAGTATGCACCAGCTAAGTTCTAGTGAATTTGTTTTTCTTGTGACCTCAGCTGCAATGGACACAGGAAGAATGTTGTGTGCCCGAGAGCCAAGCTTGCTTTTTGTTTCATGGCTGTACAGCATGTGTCATCCACAAACGTGACCTAGACTAATGAATTTGGCTGAGTTTGAACCAGCAAGTGCAAAAAAAAAAAAAAAAAAAAAGATGGTGTGTGTGGATAAGAGGGACAGGGAATGATTTATTTCTGTGTTGATGGAAAACAAAAACAGATCTTGGAGGTTTTTGGGGCTGAGGCTGTTCCTAGTCTGCAGCCTTTGCTGCCCTGTGCTCCCTGGTGTCTTGCCCACAGTCATGGTGTTTGAATCTGTCTTTGGACCTGTTGCAGCCAAAGGACTCTGATGAAGGAGACTGCACACAGAGAATCTGTTCTCATACCAGAGCTGCTTTAAGCACAGCCCTCCAAGGTTATTTCAGTGCACCCAATAATCTTTGGCCATGAAGCCACTTGGGCCTGAGATTGTTTTACTCTATGTCACTAACTCTAAAAAATACTCATTTTGGCTATGTGAGCTGTGTGATAGGTGGCATATGACAAATTACAGCTGTGCTCTGCTGCTTCAGCTTGCATAAGTCTGCAGCCCAGCCTGGGGCTCCCTTTGGTGCCATGTCCCAGTTCCTGAATTGCAGGAACAGGTTAATGATCTGTTTTGACTCTTTCTGAACTTGTGTGATGATATTCCTGCTGGGATGGGGTGAAGAAGGGATGGAGCTGTCCTGATAGCCTGCATCCTTGGGAGTTAGCAGCATGGGAGTTGTGCAGGGCTGAGGTTTCTGGCCTGGGAAGTTCCATGTCTGAGTAAATGCAGGTGGTGGTGGATTAGGAGGCCTGAATTCAAGCCTCCCTGTTCCCCTGGTCATCCATTTGGAATTGAAGCCAAGGGCACTTACAGCCCCCACAAAGTTCCCCATTTTCCAGTTACTGGGGGTGTTTTCATGGCCTGGACAGTGTGTCTGAGATCTGCAGAAATCTTCTTTTGGGTGTCAACAGACAGAGTCTTGCATGTGTGACTTTTTTCTATGCTTGTCACATTGTTCATTGTAAAAAACATTCCCTTTATTTGCCTTTTAATGCTACTATTAAAGCTTTACTGCTAGCTGATCTTCAATTCCTACAAGGGATGGGGGAGAGTAAATTGGAATCTTTGATCTCCTTTGCTCTACTTTCTCTGTCCTTGTATCGTCTTTAGGGCTGTATTTCCTTGGCTGCTAAAAAAAGGCAGCATGAAAGTAAGAGGGAAGGGGGAGAAAACCCAGAATTTATTTTGGTGGTGGTGAAGGGATTGTGCATCCCAGCAGCAGTAACAGCCTTGAACCCTGTCTGTGGATCAGAAGTGTTCCCAGATGCATGAGGAGGGGGGACTGTGTTCTCAGGAGGGCAGCTAATGGTGGGGAGTTCCCCAGCGGTTTGTCTGGGCTAAGAGTGCTGCCTGGATCAGAGGAAATTAGCTTCTGAAAAGGGGGAAAAGGGGAAAAAATGGCTGTTCTTACTGTATGCTGAAAATCTAGCCAGAGGCAGCTGCAATAAGGCTTGGTGGAGCAGCGCTGGCACACTTTTTTGATTTCCTACACAGCTTGGAAACAGCAGCAAGAGAGAGCTGAAAGGCAGACTTGTAAGGAAGGTGGTAAGTCTGGGAGAGAAAGGAAAGAACATACCAAAAAGGATGGATGAATTTCTGGTTTATGCAGAGGATCCAAATGTGCACATAAATGATTGTTGAGCAATGAAACGTAGTTTTAAATGATGTTGCTGCCAAAATCTGCAGAAAAGGTGCTTCAGCGCCGAAGGAAATTTCTCATTTTGTAAGGTGACCAAAGGGCAAATGCACAATTCTTTTGGTACCACACTGTATCAGAGCCTCCCTCTGCACATCCCCCTCCCTCCATCTCTCACCCTCGGGCGACTTCACCTCAGTGGAGATGACTTAGCACATGAGGGAGATGGAGGGATTGGATCCTAATCAGATCATTACTGCAGCTGTGAAGGAATATAATTTCCCATCCACAAGCCATCACCTCTTTCAGCATCTTCTTTATTTATTTCTAAATAATGCATATCTATTCCCCCCCCCCCCACCATGTGATCAAAAATAAAGTCACTCTGTGTAAAAGGCAAGAAGAGAAGTAAGTCAAGTTTAGACAGTGTGTAAAATGCTCTTTTCTTCAGAACCAAACTCTTGCAAAGATCCTGGATGATTTGAAATTTAGTTCTGAGGTAGAAACACGCAGTCTTTACTGCCAGCTAAATGTTATTCCACTACATCCAGAATCCAGGTACTGGACTTGTCTGTTTAGCACAGTGGGCTTCTGTGGCCAAAGGGGAACAGAAGGGATGGGAAGAAGTGAATGTATTGAAAAAAAAACAAAACCAAAATGCATCAAAGCCCAACACCAGTGCTGCTGCAGCAGTATGGCTTAGGCAATATCTTTGGGTGGTGCATGTTCAGCCTAAACTCCATCACCCCACTCTGCACTGCTCCAGGTGTTGGTGACATTTGAGAGAAAATCAAGAAAAGATGGTTTATGAGCAGAAGGTGCAACAGGAACCTTGAACACCCATAGAGCTCCTTGAGATATAATAGAGAGCACAGCCTTGGTGGGTGTCTTGGCCTCCTGTCCCTCCTCTCCATTAAATCACTGCTTCCAGGCACAGCTGACTTTTGATCAAGTCTGCACTGGTAGAGACACTGGCACTGGAGAGTCCCAGTCCCCAGGTACCAGCTTTTTGAGAGGTGTGGAGTGCAGTGGTTGGTTTTGCTCTTTGCCTCTGACTTGCAGATAATCCCTGTGTGGTTTCATAAGCTACCCTGGAAAGCATTTGAGCTACAATGTTGTACTAATTCCATAGACAGAAGCTAAA
The DNA here is from genome assembly GCF_031753505.1 of Anomalospiza imberbis. Classification (NCBI taxonomy): domain Eukaryota; kingdom Metazoa; phylum Chordata; class Aves; order Passeriformes; family Viduidae; genus Anomalospiza; species Anomalospiza imberbis. The sequence goes on along the minus strand of NC_089693.1, from coordinate 7,443,039 downwards.
TGCTGCATGGATGGCTGAGGAACATTATATGGTGTCAGCTGTAATCTGGATGAAAGAGTTGAAGCATGACTCGTGCAGCCTTTGGCAGACTGTGGGGTGCTGCTATCACCCAGTTTTGGGGAAGGATTCTGACTTCCCACACAGACTCAGGGAGGAAAGTTTTCATGAGATGTTGGAGAAACTCTGGAGCAGCCAACACTTGAGAGAACATTTTTTAAAAGATTTTACAGGTGGCAAAGACCTCCAAAATATCTGCTAGTGTGCAACTAGCGCTCTAAAAAAGCAAAAAAGTTTGTGCAAAAGCACGAACAGGAAGACAACAATTGCACAAACCCTCTGCAGTGGCGAGTTGTTGATGCAGACTGATTGCAGGGACTTGTTCTTAATAGCTTTGCCCAACAGCATCCAGCTTCTGGAGCTCAAACTGTAGTCTTTCATGCATAAATCTTGCTCTGCTGGCAGTAATTTTGCAGGCTGTGGCTCCATCCTGGACTGTCAAACCACAGAATCTTCTTGGTGCAAGCCTGTGTGCAGGGAGCAGCATTCATGTGTGTGTACTCTCAGGTAACTGTCTTGGAAGGGCATTGTCCTGCTAATGGAAATAAAGATTTCTGTTGTTTGAGGCATCTGCTAGACAAGTTTATGGCTTTGTTTGTGTGCTTTCAAAGGACAGGAGGAAGAGGCTGGAGAGGGGAGATCCTGCTGGGTGTCTTGAGAGTGCTCTGCCTGCATAGAGCTGTCTCAGCAACATCACCATTCCCCACTTTAAATGCTAAATTATTCTTCTCCTCTGTTGTGTGATTGTTTTATGTGCTTTTCTCAGCAAAATCAATCAAGAATTGATAATTTATAAGCTCCTGTTTGCATTTTTTTCACTCTTCAAGGGGAAAAAAGAGAAGGATAAAGCAGAAGGTATTGTCACAAATAGAGGAGTGGGGGGATGCAAAGCTGAGTACCACCTCCCTTGTTTGTGGGTTTGGAGTATGCTCATTGCTTATGCTGGTGAGGAGGCTGGTCTTTGCTGCTGACTCCTGAAAGATCTGCCCTTGCTGCCCACTAGAGAAATGGTGATATAAGGGGTGATGATAGGAGGTGTGAGCTTGCCTGTAGGGAAAAACAGGGGCTCAACCTTGAGAGGTGCCAGGCATGGTCATCCCCAGCAAAGTTATCTGAGTGAGAGTGAGAACAGAGCACTGCCAGGTTTGTGCATTCCTGTGTGTACAGAGTGCCGTGGAAAGAGAGAGATTGGACTAGGCAGGTAGAAGGAGAAAGCTGGGTTAGCTGCCATCCCAGCTTACACTGAAAAAGAAATACCCTGTGGCAGCATGTTCCACACTTCTAAGCCTGACCCCTGCCTGCTGTCACATACATCCTCACGCACACAGGGATGAGTTCTGCCTGCCCACTTTCCCACAGCCACTGCCACCCCGTGGGCACACGTCCCATCCCCATCCCATCCCACCACCCCCACTGCTCTGAACTGCAGTAAGGGCATGGAAGAAGGGAGCCATGTCCCCTGGGAGCTGCCCTACTTTGGGAATATTATGGAAAAAAGGAGCTCTAATGTCTTAAAATAGAGAGAAATATTATATCTTTGCAGAAAGAGAAATAGAAGAAGTGAGAGACTGCTTAGATAAATAAAAGGATACATACATTGGTGCTGTAAATAACTGCATAGGCAGATGGATGCACAACCAGTCCATAGACACGGATGTTATCAGGATGTTCCTGCAGAACAGGAGACACATCAGTTACATGGCCAGGATCCTGCTCTGAACTCCTTGTCCCCTTCACTTGTGCTCCTACAAGAGGAGTCATTTGCATGGTGAAAGCTTGATTGCTAGTTTCTGTACTCTGCAGCTTTCCAAACTTTGCCTCTTAAAGTTGGAGAGCAGCCTTAGGAAAAAAAGCGTAATAAAATAATGAAAATCAATTTATGAGAACAGCCGGACTCAGACCTGCCCCTGGTTGAGCTCCTGTGGTTCCTGTTGCAGCAGGACAAAAGGAGCTGAGCTGTGGGTTGAAACAGCCCCAGTGGCTGTCTGTGCCCCTCCAGTGCTCAGGTATTCATGGATGCCATGGCATCTGTTGTGCTGCCTCCTCTGCCTAGCAGGGTTTCATCCTTGAGCAGATGATCTAGAAACACAAAACAAAACCTCAGCGTGAACTGTTGACACCCTTCCTTTGTAGGGTGTTAAGAATTTTTTTCAAATATTCTATATTTGTTCTGAGTGTTTCAAACCATAATTTGGAGAATTTGGCTCGGGAGGTCTGGAGAATTGGCTGGCTCCCAGGGTTTCCTATTAGATACTCCTGCCTCAGTTTTCAGCTCTCGTTCTTCTACTCATGACCTCAAGCAAAAGCTCTGTAGTTGTTTAAATAAAGATGTGAGATTCTTGCTGTTTCTTAGAAAGACTTGGGTGTTCAGCTTGTCTTTAGAAATGGCAAAGGTTGGTGTGGGTGATGCATCGTCAAAGCAGTACTGTCTTCACCTTTCTGCCAGAATGACCCTTTATCTGTCCCAAATTCCTGGTATTACCAACACTGGTCTATCCCACTTGACTCAGTCTCTTGGAAAATAGGTGTTACTAGATGGGTCAACAGCTGATACAGTTCAAAGTATAGCCTGTGGTAGGTTGAGTGATTCTGAAAGCTTCTCTTAATCTGTTTGTTATATTTCTGGTTGCAATTTAGACAATCATATAGTTTGGCAAATGAATTTATGTCCCAGTCTCTTCCTGTGTGATAAACTTTCCATTCTCAGCCACTTATGCCCATCTTGAAGGAAAGCCAGCAAGGTTTTGTTAACACTTTACCAATCACCTGCTTCTTAGCAGGTGGGACTAAGACTTGACCACCCTGCTGAGAAAAGACTCCATTCCCACCTTCAAAGTTCTGAGTAAAGGGTGAAAAATACTCCCGATTCTGTCATTCCAAGCCTTCCTCTCATAGGCTACTGGCAAAGATGTGTTGGTTCATCACACTACCAGAGAATGTGCTGAGAGATTTGTTAAATATAGCAGAGCTGTGCAACACCCCCGAGTGCTGGATGTTCAGTCTGTTCCTCGCCGCGTGCCGAACGAGGAATGCGGGGAAGCGGCTCGCTCTTGCCTCTGTTTGGCAGAAGACGCTTGCTATCTTTGTAGTCCTTGTGAGAAGTACGTTGGGGCTGGACAGCATGTGTGAATCCCCTGGTGAAGATTCCTCCCAACCGTGGGAGAAAAGGCTGGGCTGATTTATTTGGGAATTACCAGTAGTTGGGTTTTCTCTGTAATGCCCTCAGATAGTCAGTGGCCAGCAGAAATCTCTCTGCATCCACCTCTTGGTTTATGCTGGTTCTTTGACCGTTCATATTAGAAAACGTGCTTTTGAAGAACTATGTGTTTCCAGCAAAATATCCTGGGGGTCTTCTGGTCCCATCTTGCCATGACTTTTGTCCCCCCGCTTCCCACCCTTCTCCAAGCTCTCATTGTATCACAGCTGCAGGTGAAACGAGCAGCTCCCTGTACCGCTGCTAATGGGGCTGCAGATTGATAGCTCCTGGTTGCAGAAACACTTGTCACGGGCTTGACAAGCTGCTCAAGGTTGCCTGATGTTGCAGGGTGGAGGTGGAAGGAGGGAGCTGCTGAACTCTGTGCTCGTGCTTTATGGCCCTCCTGGTGGGACTGGTAGGCAGCCTGGCATAACAACTGCTCAGGGCATTTACTAAGTGATTTATGGATTTGTAAATTTTCTGAGGCCCTGAAGCAAAAGCGCCTTTAATTAAATTTTTATTCTCTTCCCTTTTCCCCCCTTCCCTGCCTTTTCCCTCCCTATTTTTGTCCCTGCCTGTGGTTTGTTTACTGAGACCTGGCAAATCTTTTGGAGAACAGGTAGGAGTCTGTGAGAGTAGCCAGGAGGAGCAGAGGATGGCAAAGCAAACAAGCAGATGGTGGATGTGATAAAACAGCCCCCGGCTGCTCTGCCAGGCTCAGAGAGGGCTCTGCAATGCCGTTCAAGGGTCCCACACTAAGAGCTTCCTGCAGCCCTCTGCTCCGGACTCAGATTTGGCAAGGTGACTGAGAGACCGACGGCCAAGCTCTCATTTGCCATGTCCTCAAATCCTGGCATTGTTTAGGGCTACCTGGAGAGTCGGGGTGCTGGGGAAGAGACAGCCTTATGCTGCTTTGCATTGCCCTGCTGCCTGTGACACGCACGTGCACCCACCCATCTCCTAGTGATAGCCCTTCCAGTGGGGAGTACATGAACCCAAGGAAAGGAGCTTTCCAGTATTGTTACTTTGTTTTTCTTTAAAAGAAAGTTCTAGAAGAATAAAATGAGAAGTTGCCCTCGCCTTTGTAGTCAAGGGACTAGAGGCAGCTCCCCCAGGAGACGCTGCCTTGGCATTGCCTAGGACTTCCCCCATCGGCAGTCTTACTTTTCTGATCCCTCCCCAGCCACTGACTCAGTGGCAGTGTCCTTACCCAGCCAAGCGATGTCAGTCCTGTGAATAGATTTCTATCAACCCACTCATCTCTAAAGAGCTGTAGTTAAAAGGCTCTGGAGACATAATTGTGTCTGCGTAACAGCAGCGATGATTTCCTTGAGAGGTAGGATGAAAAGTGGCTCCATTCCACTACTTCTGCAGAGACTTGATAGCTGCTTCTAGAAAGGGACTTGGTTGTGGTCCAGCAGCCCCCACCACCACAGCCTTCCCTGCCTTGTTCTGCCTTCCAGCTGCCTGCTTGTGCTGTCTGCACACTCGAGCCATGTTCTGTAGGGTGTTACCAGCCCCATGGGTGCCTCCAAGCAGGTGAATTTGGGAATGGGTTTAGCAGGTTCAGATGCAGGATGCTCTGGGCAGCCTGAAGTGGGCTTTGTACAAGGGGCACTTGGCCTGATGCTCAGCAGACATGTGTTACCCTCAACCAGAAAGCCACCAGCCTTGTGCAGGATCACATTTCTATTTTTCCCCCCTTATTACCATGCTGTGGGTGAGGATGCTGTTTATCCCACTTCTTTCTGCTCCCTTGGTGGTGCAGATGGAGAAGTCACTTGACCTCCGCATGTCTTCAGGTTTGGCTTCCTAGTGTGGATGTGTTGTTGTGTCACTTGTCGTGAGCTACAAAGCTGTCGAGCAAGGGATGTGTTTTGGGGGCACGGAGTGTAGAGCAGGGAGACAGCGCTTACTCATGGAGGTAAATGCCGAACGCCCCATCTTTCTCTGCCCCCGTGGCTCACAGGCTAACGTGAGGCAGCTTCCCTCCCACCTGCCCTGGGGATTTTGATGATATAGCTTGGGAGAAGGATGTGAAATATGTGTAGGGAGACAGGGATTTGGCTGGTGGTGCTTCCTATGCACTCATGCTTTAAAAGCTGCTGACTGAGGCTGCAAGAATCAGAAAGATTTGAATCTGAAGATCCTTCCTTAATGTCACTTAATATTGCTGGGCCATTGCTTGTGCCAGCCATTCCCATGATGACTGTTGTGATACCCAATCTCTTGCATCCACTCATGAGTCCTTTTTGACATTTTCCCCCCTCTTCATTCCTCTGTTCTGGCATAAGGAAGATTTGTTTGTTTTGATTGCCCTGCCTCCAGGGCTGGCACCACATTCAGGGGCTGCTTGTCTCACATGGGGCTTCATGTGACTTGTCCCCATTCCCCAACCACCCACTGAAGCATGTCCATGTGGTTGACTCCCACCTTTTGTTTCTTTTCCCGAGCTGCTCTGTTTCACTGGTGTCTTCCAGCAAGAGGCTACTGTCCTGATTATCTCCTGCTGTTGTAGAGGACAGAGGTGGATCTGGGAGTGACTCCTCTTGGGGAATCTGGGAGAGAGATGTGCACTGCCCCAACCTCCACACTCACATTGGGCACTAGCACCTTTTTTTATCAAGTAGAATCACTAGATACTGCATTTCTGCTTGTTTTAATTGGTGATTTAGACTCTTGATGCAGAAAAATGGAACAGCATTAGTGTCGGGCTGACATGGGGCAAGAGGCCAAGAGTTTCTGGCTGGGCACTGAGGGAGCAGAAAGGAATTGGGAGATACAAGACAAGCTCCTTGCAAGGTCTGTGGAACAAGTCCCACCCCAGGACTGCCAGCCCAGCATTGAGGTGACAGGTGATGCATTTGTGAACATCTGTATTTAAATGCATGTAGTGTTCCTTGCTGACTTCCAACACGAGCCACGTCCATGACTGGAGCTCACCGGCAAGGAGGGGAGTGTTCTGTGCTCTTTAGAAAGGGAAATATCTCCAGACCTTGGAGGAATTAATTATTTTGTATGCTAGACTTTTGCCTTCTGACAGATCTATCTGAATTACAGATTAACTGTCAGTGTGGGGACAGAGGAAGCCATTTCAATGAATTGCTCTCTAATTTATTAGAGGGGTTGTTTGGGCCGGTGGATCAACATTGCAGTAAGTTCTCTGAGTGGGGAGCTGTTTTACATCATTCTCCACATCTCCCAACCTTTTATTCCTTGCTTGTTTTATCTCCTTGTTCACAGAATCTCTCTCAAAACTAATGAGGGTCTCAGCAAGGCCAGTGGAAACCCCCAAACTGCGACACTTTACAAATGAGTTGTCAGCCCTCAGAAAGCTGTGATTTCAGAGCCTTTCTCCAGGGACTACTTCTGTGACTTTTAAACAAAACCATCACCTTTATGACCAAGGGCCATAAATTTTGGAGAAAGGCACGACATCCTGGAAAACACCAGTCGATGCAGCAGTTGGTAATAGTTGAGCAAAAAAGTATCGGTTCCTTTCCCATCAGCTCTTCCTGGAGAATGTCAAGGGCTTCCCTCTACTCCTTAAGTCTACAAAGGTTTTGTAGAAACCTCCAAAACTTATTTCTTGTTGATTCTGGGCCTTGTAGCAAGGCTTAAGACACCCAACACTGTTATTGATGTGAGCATCCTGGGCTAGGGAGCACCAGGGCTACCCAAACCCCAGCCTTGCTTCCTCTCCCAGTTGTTCAGCATGAAGGAAAAAGGATTTGTTTATTTGTTCATGGATATTTCTGACATGGGCTTCATATTCCAGAAGAGTCTTATAATAATACGGGAGCAGATTCAGGATTTAAACCATTATACAAGTTAAATACGTTTTGATTCTGTAAGCAACACACTATTTATCTTGGGATAGAATAAATCTGAGAGACTGATATCACTGCTGGAGATCATCTCAAGGAGCGCTGTGGAGGGAAAAAAAAGTGCATTTACTTTTTGAGAAGTGTAAGTTTTAAATTTTCATTGCCCTCATGCATGAACTGAGGCAAACCATGAGTGCAAGGATTTTTACTATTTTTTGACCATGTAAGGATTTATCTTTTGGCCTGAAAGCAAACATCACAAGTCTGATTTTAAATTTGAGTCTGCAAATTTGCACCCTGAGTAAATGCAGCCGCCTGCTTGCTGGCAGGGACTGGACACATGAGGTGTCTGCTGGAAGTGAACCCATTGGCATCTGCAGCCTTGATGGCTGCTCAGTGTTTTCATAAAAATTCCATTTCAAAACAAAAAGGTCAAAAGTTGACCAAAAAAAGCTACATCTGAAGACTGTTTTTGTTTGAAAAATTACAAGCACTGTTAATTACTGCATGAGAACCAGATGGTACTGACCAGTTCACTTTCATGGTCCAAGCAGGATCTTGAAAGAAAACCAAGAAGAAAAACACACAGCAAAGACAAAACATGTGTTGGTGCCAGGTACTTTACATTTTGATCACTCCTTCCATTTGAAACCTCTGAGCAATGCAGAGTAAGGCACTTTTTTGTTTAAAGGCTGATAATTTTATTTTTTTTCGGCTTGACAGAATATTAAACCAAAATAAGGAGGCCTGAAAATTAATGTCTTTTTATGACTGCAAAATCCCCTGGTGTCTTGAGAGTCTCATAAACTGGATATTTGGAGAGGGGATGTGCAGCTCCCTGGGCTTGGAAGCACTCTGGTTACCACTGAAGAAAATAAACCTTCTTGGTGCAGGGGCAGCTGGGCTCCAGGGAGAAGGCACTGGTGTCAGCACGAGGTGATGTGGCTGCAAGATAGCCTTGTCAGGCTAATTGATCTGGAGCCTTTGCCTTTCCTGCCAGGGCTGCCTGTCTCCTTACCCATAATCCCCACCTCTTTGATGGCCTGTCAGGAATATGGGACTTGGCCCAGTTTTACATTTATCCAATAACATTATGAAATTGATAGTGACACTTCCATTGGCACTAATTTCAGTAAGAGATTGGAGCCAGAGGACAAGCGGTTTGCTCTCATGACGGCTAAGCTTTCCAAGTGGATCAAGATGACCCAAGACTGATCTTGCAGTGGCCAAGGCATGGGAAGGGAAGTGGTGGGAGGGGGATGGAGGTGGCTGGTGGACTCAGAGCTAATGAGAAACATGCCTAATGCTTGTCCTCAGCCTGCAGTGGTCCTGGCTGGTGAGAAGCATATTCTGCTGCCCTGGCTTGTGCTGCAGAGCTGCTGCTGGCAGGGCTTTCGCTCCATGGATGGTGTTTATTTAGCAGCATCGGGCATCAGTCTCTGCAAAGGTCAGGAAAAGCCTCGGGCAGGACAGCAGCAGTGGTCCCAGCTGTTGACTTTCAGGCCTTCAGTGATTCTTGCTGTTTTAAGCATTTCCTGGCACGGGGTCAGGCTCTTGCAGCATCACGCTCTTGGCTCAGGCCAGTGATCCTACACCAGGCTGGACATGCTGCTGATGGAGCTGCCAGAGGCCCCCTTGCCAAGTATCACTGGGGGTCCTCTTGTACTAAGGGAGCTTCACACCGACTGGGTTAGATAACACATCCCAAAGCTTTCACCCAATGCTGGCCACAGTGTTGAAGGTGATGCAGTTGCCACAGCCTTAATGCACGCCGCGTGCACGTTCTTTGCCATCTGAATTGCAGAATGGATGGAGATGTAGCTTATGCGCATCCCTGGAAGTGTTGAAGGCCAGGATAAACGGACCCTTAGCAACTTGGTCTAATGGAAGGTATCCCTGTCCATGGTGGGAGGTCAGAAGTAGATGATCTTTAAGATCTTTTCCAACCCAAAGTATTCTGTGATTCTACGATTAAACCACTTCTCCTTTCCTCTCCATCTGGCACCTATTCAGTCAAGGTTTGGTTTGAGGTGGGGCAAAGCATCACTTTGGTGCTGAGCTGCAGTTTGCTCAAGATGACCCCTTGACCCTCGTCAGGCAGCCCTTTCCTCATTCTCACAGTTCATTTGCATTTTCACCCAAGGAAAGGCTTGGGGGGGAGTGTTCATAATTTTGTCAAAATCTTTGGTGGCTGGAGGCCAGGAGAGAGGATAAAAAGCCTTAGGCTGATGATAAATTGGAAATGCAGAGGGAAAATGTGTCTGCTCATTTCTGATCAGGCAGCCCTGCTCCAGGCTTGGGTCTTTGTGTGGTGTCATTCTGGATGCTCATGAGGTGGTGAAATACCACCAGGCCCACATGTGGTAAATCCAGCCATGGGGTCCCGAGGGTGTGGGGAAATCAGGTACTGCTGCTGCCTTTCTCATGTCCCTGTGTCGGTGGGACTGTCCCCCTCAGTGGATCTGGGCATGCCTGGCTGCCCATCAGTGTCCAGCGAGCCGCTGTCCATTGCAGTGGGGTGTGAGCGGGCGAGCATCTCCCTTCTCACAAGGGCTGATGTGACCCAGGGCTCAGCAGGCACCACTGAGTGCAGCTCTTACACAGCCACGGCACGTTTCTCTGGGAGATCTCTTGTCACCTCCCTCACAGAGCAGGGGGAGACCTGTGCTTTGGACCTGCAGCTCCTGAAGCTTGTCAGCGGAGGGGCCAGGAATGAGGAAGCAGCTGCACGTGCGTGGCTTGAGGGGTGTGGAGAAGCTGTGGGAAATGCTGCAGTATATAAAGCGTGTCTTGCGAACAGAAGAGATTAGAAAGCTGATATGATGTTATTCCGATTGATTTTGCTGTTGTATTTATACCTGGAGGTAAAGAGCAGACATACTGGAAATCAATTGGCCCCATGCTCTTCCCAATCTCTCTGCAGTGCCGTTCGGATGAAATGCTTATATCATTTTTATGGTGTGTCTGTGATAGGGATGAGTGAGCCAAGAGATTAATAGATGTTGGTGAGGCCATTGCCCAGGCACTGCCTAGTTCCTGCCTTGTAAAGCCTGTGCTGCTCCAGGGTTCAAGGTGCCCCTGAGGTGACAGCTTGGTGACTTTGCTTGAAAAAAAAAAAAAAAAAGAAGCAAATCTAGTCAAGAGGAACAAAGGGTGGAGAAAGGTGAATGGCAATAAGCCCATGATTTGGGACAGGCAGGATGTTGTTCAGCTCTGGAGCTGAGGGGGCTGGATGGAGACTTGGGGGAAGGAAATGACGTTTTGTCTTCAAATGGAGATGATCCCTTAAAGAGGGAACTGTGCATTGAAGATAAGGCAACAGGGATTTCTTTTGACATACTGTAGTGCATCCAGTACCTAACAGCGACCCATCCTGCCTTACCAGCCCTTCCTGGACCCTGACCTTGGGGCTGGGGCAGAAGGGCTGCAGCAGGGCCATGCAGGGATGTTGGCCACACACGTGCTGCATTCCTGGTGTTCCTGCTCACTCCTCCTGCCTTATCCAGGTGCGAGTTTCTCTGCTGCTCCTGCCTCTGCCATGCCAAGATGCCATCACAGCAGGTTTCTCTGCAAGAATGGATGTTTGGTTTGCAGCTGGCTCCTCCTCACAACCTGCATGGAACATGTATGCCCAGCAGTGGAAAAAATATCTTGTTACCAGCAAATGGGAGAAGATAGGTGGGAGGAATGGTAGAAGGTGACTGGGTATGGTCTGAATGCCAGCACCAGCTTTGCCAGATTAAACACTATCTGCCTCCCTGCAGTGACAATTGAATAAAACAGACTTTGCTTCCTCTCCTGTTGCCTGCACTATTTAGTTGTTTCACCTGGTCGCAGCAGTGAAAATCTTTTTATCTTGGCAAATGAACCAACTTCCCAGTACCCATATGTTATAGCATGGGAGTAGGTATTGGCTTGTCAATCAGGCATCAGCAAGTCCTTGCATTGCAGGTTCAAAAATATTCTTCTGGTTATCCTGTGGCCTGTTGGCAGTTGCTTTGCTGGTTGGAGAGTTTCTGAGCTGATGATGTTTGGTAACACTGGGCTGGAGTTTTAAGCCTAGATGTAAAAATTTCTGCTTTGCCTTCCTTTGAGTGCTGGCTGTCTTTGCTGTTATGCATGGCTCTGGCTTGTCAGATCCCACCCTTTTTAATTATCAGATTGAATTACCATTTTTACTGTAAGCATTTTCTGTTTCTTATTCTGCTGGATTTATGCATTTGTGCCGTCATAGTCATTGACTTTATATTTTATATAATTTGATCTTAATGTTTCCATCCCTGAGTGTGAGTGCTTATAGGATTGGTGTCTAAGCTTAATAAATAAACTTGAGAAGGAGTGGTAAGGGAAGGACATGGGAGGAGTGAGGGAGTTTGGACGTCCTCTACAGCAGATGGAATGATGCTCCAAAGAGGACTGGCTGGAGGCTGGAAAGAGTGAAGAGGGGATGTACAAGGCTGCTGCAGCCCCTCTGCCCTGATGCACTCCCTTTTGTAGCAAGAGCTGCCTTCTCCCTGCTGCAATCACCTGAAAAAAAATCAGAGAAGGAAATGTCAATATGTAAAGATAGAAAGGGGCCTCTGTAAATGGCAGTATTTTGGCAGTGTTGCATCAGGAAAGAAAGTGCTTTAAGGATTGCCTGTGTAGGGATCGCCCACTGACAACGGATCTGACAGCTTTTTTTATATGATAATGCATCTGCAATGTATAAGGGGCTGGAAGGTGCAAGTGGGGGAGGAGACACGTGTCCAACCCAAGCAATGGTGAGTGCAGAGATCCCAGGCCTGTCCCTTCCTTTTACCCTAAATTTCAGAGGGATCTTCATCTCCTCAAGATCATCAGGATCTCAAACCCATCATGTTGTTGAGAAGGGAAGAGGGATTGCAGTTTGCTCCTGCCTTTTTTACTGGAGAGGCTGGAAGCTGAGGATTTGGAGTTTATCCCTTTAAGAGTTCAGATCTGCCTGCAAAGCTCAAGGATTTGATTTTTTATATGTAGTGTTTCACCAAAAGCTGATGGAAGAGTCTGTGTGCCCTGAGCTATGGCAGAGAAGGGATTGGCACCTTTGGAAGCTCCTTGGCCACCACAGTGGTGTTCAAGCAGGGGCTGTGCTGTTCCAGCCAGCCTCTGCAGCAATGCCCTCCAGGTCCATTGGCATTGTGCGGGGATAGCTTGGGGTGGATTTGGGACATGGAGATGGAATTGGGCTGTATGGATGTGGGAAATGCTGCTTGGACATGGTTGAGGTGATGGCGACAAAGAAGGCGCCGAGTGCTGGAATTAGGAGGGAGGTCTGGAAAAAACACAGTTCTACACAAGTGAGGGGTCTGCTGTGGTTCAGGGGAAGAGGTGCGACATGATAGACCACCCTGTGGCTGGGACTGGTGACTCTGGGGATAAGAAGTGGCTGCTTCCCATTGTAGGAGGGCAGAGAACAAGCTGGAGCCGTGGCAGGCTGGCTCCAAACAGGCCCTGCCTAGGCACCAAGCTCTGCCTTGGCTCTGTGCCCCCATCTGTCAATAAAAATTAAGAAATTGATTTTCTTTTGTTTGCCTGAAAGGACGAGGCTCTCTTTATGAGACAGTAAATGCAATCTTGCTCTGAGCATGGCTGGATTTTTAATTGTATTTATTGTTCTTTCGCTTATTCTTTTATGAGTTTCAGTTCCCCTCATTGCTGGTGCAGAGATCAGCCCTGGGGTGTGGGTTGATTTCAGCTCCAACAAAAGGTTGGCAGTCTTTTAGAATTTCTTTTTAAACTTGTTTATTTTCCTGATAAGCTGAAGTTGGAGGTTATTTTTACCCTTGTTTATGTGCGTGTGTGAAGCTCTGAGTTGTAAAGCTGGGCTGAGAGATGTAGTCTTGGAATTATCTACTTGCCAGGTGGTGATATGACCTTTTGAAAAACAGAATTTAAGACTATGATTGGGGAAATATGGAAGTGCCAACAGGGGTTTGGAGTCAGAGGAGGAAGGAATTTTATATACTATATATTGAAATTTAATGAGGTTTGCTTCAGCGCTTGCTATACAATGCATGGTGACCCACTTTATTAGGAGAGCTTTTTTTTTTCTAGTTATGGGTCATATACAGTTCCTAATTAAGTAGGTTAATTATATGGCTTCTTTATATTACAAAGGAAAGTGGAGATGGCACAATTAGCTCTTGCAGTGATCATTTTTGATCAAAAAATGGTGTTCTGCATGACAGCTCCCAGAGCTGTGGGTGGGGAGAGGGGATTGCCCCGTGGCCCTGAGTACTCACATCTCTCTTCTCTGTCTCAGCATACTTGGTTTCTGTCCTGAGCACTTGGCCTGGGATGTGCAGGGAGTTGTCCTTTCTGAAACCATGCTGGAGACCAGTGCTACACCCACAGTGCCTCTAATGCTGCCCAAACTAGTCTGCAGCACTGCAGAGGCCCCTCCTTGGAGTTTCTTTGGAAGCATCAGAAAGGGAAGATGCTGAGGGCTCTGGCTCCAGGTAAAAAGTGCTGCAGCCTGTGAGGGCTCTGAGCAGCATCACTCCCTGTAGATAAACTGTCCTTGAAAGAAGTTTCTTTAACCTTTCCCTCCCCAGCCTGGCAGTGGCTGAACCCCTGCAGCATCCCTGGGTTATCTGTTCCAGTGCTCAACCAGCCGTACCGCAAGGCATCAGGGAGAACATTCAAACTCTAATCTCCCTCAGTGCAATTTAAGCCTATTATTTCTTGTTTTATCCCCAGTGGACGTGGAGAACAGCTATTATATTTCTCTTTGCTGCAACCTTTTACATATTTGAAGGCTGTTATCACGTGTCCCTTCAGTCTTCTCCTCTGAACACAAAGCATAATTCTTTCAGTTTTCCCTCAGATGTCATGTTTTCTTCACCTTCAGTTGCTTTTGTTGCTTTGCAGAGGTTACTGTAATGCCAAGCTGGAGTTTTTGTTGTTTCTTCACCTGTGTGCCTTGGGGGCATTCATTTTGTTACAAATATGTGAGAAGTGACCATTATCTTCTCTAATCTATGGTTATTTATACAGTATATTCCTGAGCCTGTTTTATCGTAAAGTATAGCTCTTAGCCTTGATAAATAATTTCCCACTATGATATGCTCTTGCAAACAGGGGTCCCTAAGCTGTTTATTACTATTATTATTTGCTTTATTTTTCATGAGTAACAAGCTGTCTGTATAAGACTGTGAATGAACTAGACAATTCACAGAAATAGACTGAAAGCTATATCCTGTTCACAGAGCTTCCAGATAAACAGGAAGGTGAAGGTAAACACCAAGCCAAACTCTAGTTTAGCCAGGGGGGAGCAGTGCTGAACAGAGAATGAGAGATTTTATGAAAAGCAGAGATTTTGGGGGAACCTGGAGGAGTGTTTGCAGAGATGATAATATTAGGGTGGAACATTGCTGGGATGGATGGATGGATGCATGGATGGATGGATGGATGGAGTGTAGCCTGGCTGGGAGCCTGGGGGAGAACAGAGGGTGGAGATGAGCCTGGGAGTGGAGGTGTTTGAGTGAGGTGTCTTTCTCAGGAAAGAGGAGTTGGCTGTAGAGGAGATGTGGGAGGCAAGGCAGAACAGAATTGCTGCCTGTGGCGTTTCCAAAAGTAACATTTCCAAGCTGCCTCACTGCTCTTTGTTGAATATCAGATGAATTTGGTCCTGATTTCCAGGTCGCTGTGGCTGACTCTCCCACTGGCATCGTGAAGGGGCTGGAGCAGGGGCTGCTCCTTCCCTCAGGGGTAACCCTGGGCAGCCCTAAACATCTCCCCAGCCTTTCCTCGCAGGGAAAAAGAGTGATGGAGTGCCTCCATCATTGCTGCTGGTATTGCCTCCTTGTCAGTAAAGCTGCATGGGGTTAGCATGGAAAACAGCTCAGCTGTGTCCTCCAGGCAGTGTGGAGGCTGGTGAGAGCCCTGCTTGGAAGGAAGGAGAGCCAGCCTTTCAGAGTACAGCTGTAACAGGTCCAACGCTCAGAATGGACGTGGACTTCTTAAAGTTTTAACAAATAGACCCTTTTTATACTTAATATCCATAGTGCATTTGTCCATAACACAAGCTGAGTTATTCACAAAAACAGCTACTGCATCACTGTTCTGAAAAGCTCTGAAATATTTTATATGTTTTAAAATCACATGATGGTACGTTAAGAATTACTCTAAGCTACCCTTTGTCTATTATTATACATTTTACTATATTAAACTGTCTTCTTTTCTATCTCTCTTTGCACATTTCCCTGTCAAATGGAAGGTAAAGCTAAATCTCTAAAATCTGCACTCTTTTTTTTTTTCTGCTTAATTTTTTTTCCTTTACCCTTACCTGGAAAATGCACTGGTGAAACCAGTGAGAATTCTTCCAAATAAAGCCATTCGTCAGCAGTATGCATCAGAAAACTGAATCCCTTTGCCTATTTAAAAGCAAAAATATATGTTATTGCCAAGATAGATTTAAAAATTTGAAGTTTAGGTAGCTGCTTTATTTCTAGGAATTGCTAATGGCAGAGTGTATTTTGAGTCAGGGCAATAGTCACACCTATAAAAGTGATTGGTGGCTGTTTGATATCCACGATGTTTTTAAAGTTTGTCTCAGGCTTGCCCAGTGAGTCCAGCACCTGTCTGAGTCTCAGAATGACAACAGAGGGGCTGTGGGCTTAGAGGAAAATGGATCTCAGCAGTGATCAGCTAGAAGAGATGGGAATGAGAGAGTTAATATGATAAAGCAGCATGACTGTGGCTGTAGGAATTATTATTGTCCAGATTTAAACTCTCCCACCACACCCAAAAGATCCACAACCTAATAGGAGAAACTTGGAGAAGTCCTCAACGGAAAATTGCCTTTAATCAAATTATATCCTTTAGAGGATATTTGGATTAATTATATGTTCTAGGGCATGTCAAATCAGTGCCTACAATCACCAGAACTGTTTTGGAAAGCTGGAAGGCTAATGCAGTGAGTCTGTTGTAAGTGTTCCTTAGGTCTCTTGGGAATGTGATTTATTTTAGTTTTTTCAAGACCTGGAAGTCCAGGTGGAGGCAGTAAACTGTCCCTGGGTTACTGCAAGGGTAGAATACACTTTACATGTTGTGTTCTCCCTGTGGTGCCTCTGCCTTTGCAGTTCTTGGAGTTTCCCACTTTTGCAGAAGTGTGGAGAGGGATTGGAGAGGAGGGGTTGAGATGGAGAATCAGAGTTCAGCTCTGAGGCTTTTGGGGGTTGGTAGGTCTTGTAAATGTATAAGCTTGGTGACATCAACCTGAGCTGGATGACTCAGGGGCTGAGTCCATTCACGGGACACAACATTGTGAGGAGTGTGGATGCAGCTGTGGATCAGCTGAGATGTAGTTGCCTCTTGCCTCAAAGATATTGGATGTGTTTGGGGCATGAAACTAAGATAACTCTTGAAGAAAGTCCTCCTAAGAGGTCAGAAAAAACCCAACCCTGTGGAGTGTAAAGGTCAAACTCTGGGTCTGTTTATTGTCTGGGAAATGGCCACGAGAACATTGGCTAATAGATGCTTACTGTGCTTACTTTCTCAAGCACTCAGCCTTCTGGATTGTCCCCTGCTCTTTTAGATGTAGCCATGTCCTTTCAACCTGCCTGTGCTAGAGGGACACTGTCATCATCTGTGTTCCCTAAAAATGAGGAGGTGGTGAGCAAGCAAGAACAGCAGGGGTCAAATGCTGGCAGGGTTTTGTGAGTCTCTGAGAAGCAGGTCCTCAGCAGGGTCTGTGTCAGCCTGGTGTTTGTTCCATGGTTGGTTACTTCCTCTTTGCTCCTTGGCGCAAAGGTGTGGTTTCTGCTCTCAGAATAGAGGGCAATGAAAACTTCCTTCACACAGAAACACAGAATGGATTTGGTTGGAAGGGACCTTTAAGAACAGCTACTCCAACCTTCCTGCCATGGACAGGGACACATTCCATGAGACCAGTCTGCTCAGAGTCTCGTCCAGCCTGGCTATTATTCACCAGAGAGGCCTTTCACATCCCCTTGCCTGATGAGGTGCCATTCTTTGGAGCAATGCCTAGGCTTCTTAAGGAAAGCAGTAAGCCCTCAATAACTTTTCTCGCTGCAAGGGAGATCTTTATGGTCTTCTCTCAGATTATTTACACCAGTCTATACCAGTTGATATTTTTATGATTTTTTTTAAACTTCACTTTGAAATGCAGAGTTCTCCCCTCCCCACCATAGCTGGGCTGGCCAGCAGTGCAGGGTGTGGCTGAAGGAATGTGCACATCATACAAAACCGAGTCATCCTGGTTTGTCTGCAGTGAATTGACATTGTAAAGGAACAAAAGTAATTCAAACCAAAATTGCCCATTTGCTTTTCGTGCTTGGAGAAATACACCGTGTGTAGCCCCTACAGAGGCATCTTGCATCAAGAGCTGAATTTTGCCTTTGCACCTCAAGAGCTGGAAAGTCACGCGAGCCCGGGGAGTAATGTTAAAAAAGCCAGAACCTGCCAGAAGGAATTCACAGTAAAGGGCGAGAGCTTTTTTTCTCGTGACTAAAACACCTGTCACAGCTGCCAAGACTCTGCTAATTACACAATAACTTTATTATATCCCACTTGGAAGAGCAAACAATACTTGAAGCTCCAAAAATGAGCAGCCTTTAGACTAGATTAATGCAGGCAGAATGGCTGCATGGAGCTGTGTTCGCCTCATCCTCCCAGTAGCTCTGGAGAGTAAAATGGCTTGAAGAGTCCCTTCTTTGTTGCCAGTGCTACATAATAAAGTAATTGTGCAATTAGAAGCAGATTACTGATGGGAGATGAGCATTTTTTATGCAATGTAGGTACAAGGCTGGCTTCTCTGAATAAGTTGAAAGCCTAACTGCAGCATCTCTGCTCCTTTTTACTTGAGTTTCTGGTAGTCCCTGGTAGCATACAGACAGGAGAAAAGGAGTGTCACTTGTTGAGTGTGGATTTTCTTCCTGTGTTAAAATATTAGAAACGTCTCATGCAAGATTTCACTGTGATCCCTACCTTGTCCAACACCAATGCAGCAGGAATGGCTGCAACGTGCATTAGAAGGTCTAATACCAAAATAAAACATAAGGGATAGAAGCCTTCCATTGCTCCTGTCTTGCATGTGTGACCACTTTGCTTCATTTTCTCGCCTGATGGTGCTGTGAATTTTGGGACTCAAGAGGGTAAGGGGAAGATGCTGCCATTTGTGGTGGTGGTGGTGGGAGTGAGCCTGAGCTGAGCAGTATCTGCTCCAGTACATTGTGGGTCCCTGTAGGCATCAGCCTGACTGAAGGGCTCGGAGAGTTTGCTCAGGTGAAGCTGCAGGAGGGCAAAAAGATGGGCAACACACTGGGCAACAGACAGGTCACAAATATGGATTTGAGGTGAACTAACTCTTTGGGGTTGGTATTTCTTCAGTCTAAGCCTGGTTATGATTTCTGCCAAACTTGTGATGCCAGAGTATACAGGCACCACAACAACTGCTCTCTCATGACAGCCTTAGGAGAGGACTTATTGCATGACTCACCTCTGATGCAGTGTCACCTGTAGCTGCTTAACCCTTTGGGATTTTTAGCCTGGTACCTCAAAGCCAGGAAGGAAAATTTAAGATGTTTTCCCTACCTGTGAGCTGCCCAGAGAAACTAAACCTGGATTTGGGACAACTGGCAGGAATGCTAGGACGGGCCGGTGGTGCTGCCAACCCGCAGCAACCCATGAGCATGTGATTAACAGGCCTCACGGTTCCCCTGTCCTCTGCTGTCCCTGACGGCTGTGTGTGCTGCTTGCAGGTCCCGTGGCAGTGATCAGCGGAGAGGAGGATTCAGCCAGTCCTCTCCACCACATCAACCATGGCATCACGACCCCCTCGTCCCTGGACGCTGGCCCGGACACGGTGGTGATCGGCATGACCCGCATCCCCGTCATCGAGAACCCCCAGTACTTCCGGCAAGGTCACAACTGCCACAAGCCAGACACGTGTGAGTGCCCGAGCCGGCCACTGCCCCCGCGGGGGCTGGGGGATGGGCTGGGGGGCTGGGGGAAGGAGGGCGAGGAGGAAGAGGTTAAGAGGATGAGGAAGAAGAGAAGGAGGTTTTTGAGGAGAGTGGGTCTTGGTATGGTCCAGAAACCAAAGTGAATCTCAGGTCTCAGAAATCACAACATACATGTAGATGCTTCCAGAAAAGACTTTCCACTCTCACCTTCACCTCCCTTCACCCTCCCTCTGCCACCCACCCGTCACCTTCCCTCCTCCCCTGCCTGAAAGTGCCATTCCAAGCCGGGCTCTTCCTCATCAGCTCCAAGCATGAGGTCCCAGGTGTGAGCAAGAGCCCCCTGGGAGCATGGGGATGGATGTGACCCCTGCTTGGCTGGGGAAAGGACCTGCCTCCCCTTCCTCCTCCAGCAGTTTCCCAGTCATGGGGGCTGCCTCTTTGGCTCCCCTAAGGGCCAGGGGGAAGCTCAGGATACATTGGCATAGGTATGGCAGATGCCTGGAGCTATCTTTGTCTCCAGGAATTTTAGATGCTGGATGTCTTGTTTTTATGGGCTTCTGTAAAGCTTCTGCATCTTTCATGTATAAATTTGGGTCATGAACTGGGCTCATTAGACTAGCAGGAGGCGATCAAGTGTCCCTCTCCACTTGCTGTTTCTAAATTCTGAGCATAAAAGAAAAGTGCTGTGTAAAAGGATGCTTTTCTGGGAGTCCTGCACCACTTCCCACGCGAGTGGTGGGATGCAGCCTTCCCCAGCATGCAGCTCACAGGCAGTAGCTGAGCTCTCCCAGGCCTCTTACCAGCTCTGAGGTGCAAGCTGAGCAATGCAGGAGGTTTGGGTAACATTCCTCTCTTGCTATTGCACATCCTTTTGGTGTCTCTTGGTTCCAGGTAGAACTGGAAAAATAAAAGTCCTGCAAAACAAAAGGTGAAAAGCCCTCAGCTTGGGCTATCTCTGTGGCCCAGCCAGAAGCGGGGAGTGCTGTGCTGATGTCACCTCTGCTCTTCCCTTGCCTGCTGCTGACTCACAGGTGCAGGAGACAGAACTCAGCCCCTGCAAGCAGGGAGAAGGCCCATCTCCCAGTCTGCAGGAAGCCATGTGGCATTGAGTGCTCAGCAGCAGCACGCTGCTCCTGGCCTCCATTCCTCCATCGGGGGAAGGGGAGCTGCAGCTGCTGCTCCCATGGAGGTATCCCTTGGGCAGTCCCCACTCTGCACCCTCGTGGGTCCTGCTGGCTTGTGTCCAAGCCCTTAGCACCATCCTTCACTTGCCAGAGCAATGGGATGTACCCAAAGAACGTGCCTGGCTTTCCCCTTGATTTTCATTTTAATGTGCTAAATTTGGTCTGTTTGTAGAGAGGGGAGGAGGAGGGCGGTGATTAGGCAGGAGTGGAGAAGCTGAATGTAGCATGGATTTTCTGTGCTGTTAATTATGTATTTTGCATTTCTTATAGCACCTCATCTCAAAATGATTTACAGACTCTGATGGCTTGGGAGGGAGGGCTCCCCTGCTTTACTTTTTCTTCTTTTCCCTCCTGTGCTGTCTCAAATCTCTTTAATCTGCATGCCGACCATTGCAAGACGTGGGTGCTGTTGAGTCTGTGGAGCAGCAGAGCTTAAACCTCAAAGGATTAAGTTTTGCTCTGAGCCTTTGCCCTGTGGGACTTGACAGAGCTGGGTGGGTTGCAGGGGAAGTCACTCACAGCAGGATTTGACCTTTGAGCTTCACTGAGCTGTTTGAGTAGGATCTGAAGGGTGCACAGAGATGCTTGGGTGGCATCTGGAGGCACTTCTCCTGTGAAGGGTGCCATGGGAGGGAATGCTCCAGGTTTACCAGGACAGCAAGGCAGTGAGGTTGAAACCAAGCCCCACAACACTGGTACTCCCTTTCGGGGATAATAAGAGGCAAACTACAGCTGGGTACTTGCATGTTGAAAACCGTAATTTTTTTAGATTTATTTGTTATTCATGGGGCAAAATCCAGTCCCTGAGTCCTCAGGTGGAGTTGAATTTGGTGTGTGTTTTGTCTGTTAGTCCCCAGGCTTTAACTTGGTCAAAACTTCTGGCTTCACTGGTGGCTTTGCTTGAGGCTGGAAAGTTTCATAATTCACCTATTAAATTAACCATGCTTTGGGGAGCTTTTGCTGTAAGGGGTTTGTTTGATCTGATGTGCTCTACTCAACATAAGCCTGGGCTGGAGAATATTTGTTGCTCCTGTTCTCCCTGTGGTTGTCATGCTGGAGGGTTTTTCCCTCCCCCTGTGCAGAGCTTGGACACAAACACTTCTCCCTTTGCTGTCACTTCTAAAGAGAACTCCTCTGGGCTGGGGAATGCCTCTATATGCCCAGCCGAGCCTGTACAGATGCAAACTCCCCACTCCACCACCTCCCCCAAGCTGCTGCCCAGCTGTGAGCAAAGGTGTTCCGTGACACCCAGCATCTCTCCTTTGCACTGAGCTGTTGCTAGAGCAACATCTTCTGCAAGCATTTCCCTTCTCCAACATGAAGCTTTTCTCCTTCCTTCCTCCTGCAAGCATCCCTGTGCTCTTGGATGCTGCCTGGGTCGAGGACACGCAGATACCCATTGCTGTGCTGCAGCGAGGGGAGCAAACTCTCTATGCTTAATGCAGTATTAATAGTACATTGATGTGATATAGATTTCTGTCACCCTCCATACTAGCAAGCATCACTTATCACGCAGGGATGAGGGATGTTTATTCCCAGCCACTTAGCTCTGCATAATGGAATTGCAGCTGAAATATGGAGAGCAGCTCCCTGCCTGTGGAGCTGGAGGCCTCTTGCTCTCTCTGTGCAGTGCTGTCCCATGGGATCTTCTTCTTAATGTGTCCTCAAGGAGACAGAGACGTGTTTTTCAATGGGAATGTGCTGTCCTCGTGTTGATGGGATGAAGGGCACAGGAAGCAGCCCTCACTTCTGGCTTTCTGGGATTTTTGCAGTTGTCTTACCGTGTTTCTGTTACTGCCTTAATGCAGAGGGAGGACAAGCTTGACTCAGAATTCTCTTTCCCTTCCTGGGTGAGTGGTTCTCAAAGAGCCACGGAAGACATCACCACCCTGTTTTCTCATGTTGAAGCATTTATTTGTTGAGAAATGCTCCCCCATCTCTGTGCTGTAACTCTGGGTCATCCTGGGTTTGCATCCTGGCCTTGCTTCAGCTGTTCTTAACCCTCCCTACCTGGAGGGTTAAGAAAAGAGTTTGGCAACATGGACAGTCCAACCACAAGTGGATTTCAGAAGAATAGGCTAAAACTACCTTTTTCTCCTATCTTGTGCCACATGGAAGGGAAACCAAGTTCATATCTGCTTGGCAAAGAGCAACAGGTTGTGATGAGTTTGCACCTCTATATCTGGAAATAAACAGATCAGAGGAGAAGAATGGGACTTGTGGCAAGCACAGTGGGCAGAGAAAGTGATGAGGATGAGAGTTTAGGACTACATAACATCAGCCTATGGTCAGAGGTTTTGGTAATGCAAAACATGATTCAGTCTACCCCCATTTGGGGCCAGAATTTGGCTGTTTGTCCTTCTGGGCAGGCCTGGCAGTAATAGCAGCTTCTTATGTTATCTCCCTCTCTTGAAGTTCAGGATTTGATTTCCCAAAATTCAAGTTTTGTAATTATGAGTAGCTGGAGATTTCTGTGGTGAAGTGTTGGTAATGTTTCAGAAGAAACATTTTGGAAGGTTGTTTTACTTTAATAATAGTAATTAAATAGTAATTAATTCTAAGCACAATGCATCAGATGCAGATTAGTTCTTGGATCTGATCTCTTGAGCTTTACTCAAATGCCACAGCACAGTTTTGGAGTTGTTCAGTTCCCTTGTATTTCTCATCTAACAAAACAGGTCTTCTGGAGAATGATACAAATTGGAGAAAAAAAATCCAAACCCTGATGGAGAAAATTGATCTGGGGGGCAGATCACCACCTGTATCCCAGCACTGGATGCTCAGTTGCAACAAGTAATGTGAAGCTGAACTTTTGGGGCAAATTCTTTGGTTTTGGGGGAGGTTTTTGCCAGCCACAACTGGAGCTGGCTGTGTTTTCCAGGACTGGCGCAGTCTGGGGACTGGGATGCATTCTCCACACGGGTGGAGCAGCCGTCCTTTCGTAGAGTCCTAATGAGGGTTTTTTCAACCTCATTTATTACAGGCTGCCCTGACATAATTACATATTCAAAGTTAGTAATTACACGTATTCATGCTAATTAAGTAATTAGATATAATTACACTAACTGTAAATACGTGGTAATCGGCTAAAAAGAAGTACTTCAGAAAAAAACAAGGCAAATCACACAATAAAAGCACCATCAGCACTCTTTCACTCAGTACCCTGTCTTTATCTTTTATTTCAGTGCAGCTTAAAAGGAACATCGTGGTCATTTCAAAACTCATATTTCTTAAACATAGATTTTCTTACCTCTGCTTTCAATAGATCTCGAAAACTAAAATGAAAAGGATATTTACCCTTAGAACTGTTAAATTTTTTTTTTGTTTGCCTAGTATGTTTTGTTCATCCTGGGCATGGGAAGATAAAAAGTATGCAGCATTTCTATTTTTGGTCAGTTCATGGTCCCATTTTTACCAAAAACAGCAACAACATAAAACTGAAGTCATAAGTGCTTGCAATTTTATTTGCCTAAAAAAGAAAATTGAAACAGTTGGTAGTGGAAAAGAAACTTTTCCTTTTTTTTTTTTTTTTTCCCAGGGATAAGATAATTTGTCAAATATTCTTTTTATGTAATATAAATGTGGAGCACAGGGTGAAGTGACAGCAGCACTCTGCTTCCCCATGCCCAGCCTGGGGCTAGGCTCCAGGGGTTTCAGTCCCTCACACAGAGCTCTGCTGTTTCTCCAAACTATTTTTTTCCTCTTGTCTCCTCTGAAATGAAGTCCCCAGGCTCTTCTCCAGAAGGACCCAGCTCCCATTACTCTTCTGAAGTAGGTACTTGTGGGTGAAGACTCTTCTATGTTGGAGCTCTCATGGTCTTACAGTCTTGTCCTTCTCACTCAGGTCATGTGAGGTATTTTAAGGGTTTTAACAAGGACCTGTGAGAGTCTGCTTACTCATTTATGTGTGTTTTGCTACTCTTTGCTGTGTCTCCTCATTGTTCATAGCAAAACCTGAGCTTGTGGCTGGGGACTGTGGAAGAGCCCTGACCTCAGAGCTCAGCTGCCAACAGTTGAAGGCACTGGGGGTCTCTGCAATGACCTTCTGCCTCCAAATTTCCCTTCCTTCTGGTTTGCTGTTGGCTCTTGTGGAAACTGCTTTGAGCTCCAAGTGTTGATGTGAACATCCTCCAAAAGATTTGGATGTTGAAGAAGCCTTGTGGGCTCTGGCTGGCTGTTCCCAGAGCAGGTGTTGTAGGTATCTGAAGAAATGTGTGAGCAACCAAAATGACTGCTTCTGTCCCCCACCAGAGGAGAACTGAACTTCTCCTGTGCCCAGAATCAGCTTCTTGTCTCCTTGCCCAGGCTGCAACATCTGACCAACAGGAGACATACCATGGACAGTGGGACTCGAGCCAACCTTCCCAGCTCTCAGTTTTCCTGCCTGGGGCTATTTTCTGCTCTGCATCATTTCTTCTATCCCTGAAAGAGCAAGTGGAAGAAACATCCATGTTTTCCAGAAGTCCAACCTACTTTTGCAGAAGTGGAGTGCCCATCCCACCTATTGCACCTGCACTTTGAGTTGCAGTCTCACACTTCAGACCTTCCTGCTGTGATGGTACTACAGAAATGAGGTTTTTTCAGGATGTTTTGGAAAGGCTGGCAAGATCCATTGCCTATACCTTACCCCTCAGCCAGCTCTGGAGATGTTGTCTGCGTGGTTGTACCATGAGGAAGAAAAGCAGCGTGGCTCTGCCTGGTGCCTGCCTGCTTTAGGAGGAGCTGCTGGAGCCAGCAGTGCAGCCCCGCTTGCTCCAGATGGGATGGGCACCTGACCTGTTTGAGCACAGGATGATCACCTCCTGCTGCTGTTTGGATTTTAGATCTATTCTCTGTTGCTTTAATGTGTGTTTGCTGGAGATGTTTGTAACAACACCCAGGCTCAAAGGGCGACCAGCAGGCTCCAGCCCCGGCATGGGGAAGTGACACTGGCAGCACAGCTGAGTGATGATACATTGGCTCCTGGTGGTGAAGATCCATGAGGAAGAGAAACCCTTAAATCGAGATCAACGTGGCTTTGGGCTGTTGATGGTGACCGGCCTGCGGAGAGACTGCTGGATACAGACGTCAAGGGGTTGACAGGGAAATGTTTTCTCTTACAAAATTCTGCTTTCTCCTCTGCATAAAAGCATCCCCATTGGACTGTTTAATCCTGATGTCTGTGGGGCCAGGAAGCAGGGTTGGCTCACCTGGGGCAATTTCAGGAAGGGAGCTTGTGATGTGTGAACTGTCAAGAACTTAACAAGCCAGATGAGAGGAGGTCCTGACCTGTTTTCCTACTGGATTTGGAGTGGCTCTAGTGCAGCAGGCTGCTCTTTTTCCCTGGCAGCCTCATCCCTGCATCAGTTGGGTTGGACCAGAGTGCCCAAGAATGCAGCATCTCATGGAGGATGTGTATGTACACCCTGACATTCCACCTGACATCCAGCCCCCTGCTCATCTCATACAGGGGCTCACACCCTCCCACTCCTCTTGCAGCATTCCCTGGCTTCCACACCCTCACTCCCACACTGTCCCTGTCCACTCAACCATGGTCTGGCACGAGTCCAGACTCATCGTGGCAGGGTGAGAGGAGTGGGACACAATAGGGATAAAACCAGGTTTACATTCCCTCTGTTACCAGCTGTGTGTCTGGGTCTTGGTGCTTCTCCCTATCCATTTTGTGCTTGTGGTGTGCTTAAACCTGAAGGAAGTGTCTGTGCCAGAGACAGCCAGCACTCCTCACGGGTGTGGTTTCATCCCTGCAAGACAAGAGGTAGCAACACAGTGCTCCACCTGAGGCTATTGCAGACTCAGGCAGCCCGGGTGTCAAGAGTGTCCTCCTAATGGCTCGTGGATTGTGTGAATTTTGCTGTGGGTCACTGTAAAAATAGCAACTGTGTGTATGTGTGTATGGGTTGAGTGGTGGAATTGATTTCTTTTGGCCCTCATTTAAACATTTGTCTTGTTTTTGAATGAGTTTTTTGTGGCTTATAATGACTGGCTTTTGGGAAAGTGTCTGGCAGCTGGGGTACTTCTGCATTCCTGGGGTAAAGAGGATGTGCCTGTGGTACTTGGCCATGGAGTAGCCTCGAAGGAACCTGGAGTTCCCAGAGTTTGCAAGGACATTGTGTTGTGATTTTTTTAGTCTCCCCAGGCTCTTTGTCAGGTTTAAAATCTCTCTGAAGTGTGTGGGGCCTCACTGTGATCAGACAGGAGGTGTCTCTCTGGTTTGGAGATTGCAGGCTCTCATTGTTTGATCATTGTCTGGTTAAATTGTGATTCCTAATTAAAAATAGCTGCTATTGTTTAGGAGTTGGAGCAGTTTTGCATGACCACACACACAGCAGGAACATTATTAGTGGTGCTGCCCTGTGGGACAAGAAAAACAACCCAGAATGCAGCAGAGAACCTGCACATCAGTAGAGGTTAAAAAAACCCCAAACCTTAGTGCTGCTTTTGGGCTAAACAGCCTAAAACGTCCCATTCAGTCCTGAAACCTGGGGAAAGACCCATGTAAAAAAATATTCTGCCTAAAAAGTTTCTTGTGTGGAAGGAGGCTTTTGTTTCCCAGTCTTGTGTGGTGGCTGGCTCTGAGGAGATGGGGTGGGCAGAGATGGCTCCCAGCAGCACAGGGCAGATGGAGCAGAGCAGGATTGCTTCACATAACAAAAATGCAGAAATTGTCACTTTAAATTGCTGGACACTTCCAGTCCACCTCAACATCCTGCAGTCTGTCTTGCTCTTGTTGGTGGGTGCAGACAGGGAGTGGGTCAGTGGGATGACGGAAGGTGCTGCTGCTCAGGAAAGCACCACTTCTGCTCGTGTGCTCCCAAAGCCCTGACCTGAAGCAGTTGGTTTTCACCGTGGCTGAGAGTAAAGCACTGGCCTTGTTGAACCAGATGTGATTTGCTGAAGTGAACATATCCATTGGAGAACCCAGTCAATCCATTTCCATGTGCATCTGATGTAAGGTTTGTGTGCAAGAATCTCGAGGTGAAAAGTACATTGGAGTCACAGCATGTGAGGATTGCTCTCAATGCCTGGGCTTGTCTCCATTAAGGCAGGGTTTATTGTGTAATCCATTCTTAGATTCCTGCATACTCATTCCTAAACACACTGCAAGTTACCTAGTGCTGAGGCTGGCTTGAATCTGTTCAAGCCCTCTCTCCCTGCCCCTCCCTTTATACATCGCTTTAAGAGATGGGAACAAACTGGGACTCAGTGAAAGCATGAACATTTCTGTGTGTACCACACCAAGGACCAGGCTGTCCTGCTGTCTGCAGCCAAGCCTGGTCAACATGGGATGCAGTACTCAAATTAAGTGATGATTTACAGTTTCATGTAGACTCAGCTTTTTCTGATGCTCGTTCCAAGTTCCTTTGCTGATGCTGCATCAGCACCTGAAGTTTTTTGTCACCACTGTGGGTCTGTAAAAATGTCACACCTTTGTTTCAGGCCTACTAACCTATTTTTCCTCACTGAATGAGAGCACTGAGTCTGAAGGTTACTATACCTACCTATTTATATATATAAATCTCATAGATGTTTGATCTATTTTAAATGCACTGGTTTATAATGTTTTGACACCTGTTCTTATCTTACTTGTACTTTTAACAGGTTTTACATCATCCTTCCCTGTCCAACCACCATACTCTTTTTCCCTTTGTGAGATAAAAGGGAATATTTTTTCTCCTACAATACAAACATATCTTAAATTCAGGACAAGCAGTTTCTCTTGCTCCCCTAAGTGTGACAGGAGACAGCTAAGTCTCCTAAGTATATATGGCAAGTTGCAATTAGAAGAAAACACTGGAACAAAATTTCTTTAGTCATTGTCTCCCTTCTCCCAGCCCTTCTCACCCCTCCACCTCCCTCTTGCAGGATTAAGCCAAGCTAATCCTCAGATGAGCAAGATCTTTGGAAAGCAAAGAGCCAAGGGAGGAGAAAGAAAAATCCTTCACACTCAACACTAATAAGGAAATTATAGGCATCCTACATTATGAATTGGATGAATTTTTAATGGTTAGAAATGCAGCTGATTTATAATGCATCCATCCAGGACTGCAGGGCCTGTCGCCAGCTAATAAATAAATGACAGGCTCTTTGTATTAAAAGTATCAGTCATTTTATGTCTCTGTGCTGTAATTGATGAGGAGCATTGAGCAAGGGAGGTGGTGGCCATCAGGTCCTTGGAGGAGCAAGGAAACACAAGGAGCAAGGACCTTGTGTTTCAAGCTATACCTGAGGGCTTGGAATACCAGAAAGTTACAGCCCAATCTTCCAAGTCTTCTTTCAGATAGGCCATGGCTCCTGCTCTATCCCATTGGTCACATTCCAGAACCAGGGAAGTAAAGGACTTAGCTGGGGCTGCATGATTTCGAAAGGTCATTTTAAGCCCAGCTTAGGGTCTTGTTTAACATGTCTTTTGCTCTAGAATGAGTTAATTCCCCTGGACAGCAGGAATGGCTCCATCTGAGGTGGCTGCCCAAAGATTCCTACATGTGGAATGAGGTGGGAGGCTTTGGGTCTGCCTCGTGTGAGACCCCTGGTGAGGGTGGGGGAGATTGTGCCGTCTGTTCTCTTGACAGTCCCGGCTATTGGCACAGTCAGGGTGAGACGAGCTCAGAGGCAGGGATCAGCATGAGTTCATACAAATCCCAACACAAATGTTCACACTGAGGCTGTGTTAAAAATAAATTCTGGGCAAATCCCAGAGATGGGGTGGGGTGGGACTGTTCTGCTTTTGTGCCAGATCTCAGCAGAGCCCAAATGTCAGGGGAACATTACTGAGAGCACAGCAGGCAGCTGAGTATCTGAGGCATGGGATAGATTTTATCCTCTTCTTAATGAGGAGAAGTAACCTGGCTTGTTGTATCTCTACTATATCCTGGAAAGAGGCATTTCTCCTTCCAGCCCATCAAGGGGCTGCTGAGCATCTTCATCTCCATTTTATGGATGAGGAGAGGCAGCTGGAAAGACATCAATTTGCTCAAGGTCACGCCAGGTTGCTGACAGCTAACAGCCTGGCCCATGTTCAGCCCACTGGACCATGTTGCATGTTTATGAGTCCCCACCTGAAGTCCTTTCACAGCCAGTCTTTTGGATTCAGGGGTTTAGCTGGATAAACACATCCTTGGAGCTGTCAGCTGCATATCATGATCCCAGAAAATGGCAATTCTGAACCTTTCCTGCTCTTTTCCAGATAGCTTAGATCAAATTCTCCCTTTCCACCTTCATGAGGGGCCATGCTACAATCTTAACATGTTCTGCTTTGCTTTCTTGACTACTTCTGAAGAGAAGACCTCCTTGCAGGTCTCATGCCACCTAGGCATGGCCTCCTGGCTGGCTTCACTGGAGTGTGTTGGAACCTGAATGCTGGGCTCAGAGCAAGAGCAGTCATTTTTCAACTTGGCTTTAGTCCCTGGCTGCAGGAATTGGGCAGGGAGGCTGGGATATGAGCCTGGCTGCCCAAGGAGAGCACTGCTCTCTAAGATGCAGACTTTCATCTTGACCTGGAGGAAGGAAACACTTATTGCCTTATTTATTACATTTCCCCATAGCAGTGTAAATACCACATGATAGATATAGATCTTATGAATAATATAGAGATTTGAACTAAGTAATTGCTGTGCTTTTTTAATACAAGAGATCCTCAGTGTCGAGTAGTATTAATGATCTGTCTTGACATGGGCTCTGCAGAGGGTGATTGCAAACTCCAGTTCTGTGAGAATTTGAGAAATTGGGGGAGAAATCCTAATGTGCTGTTCATCCCCTCTGTTCCCTGTGGGACACTTCAGAACAAGTATCCTGTCTGCTGATTTTTTCTCAGCTTTCCCTAGACCCTCTAAGGACAGGAAGGCTAAGTGGGTTTTGGGAAAACAAATCCCTTTTGTAGGCAGGCTGGGCTGGGTTGTCAGAGGAGGGAACTTTTGGAGGAAATGTAATACAAAGATCCTAGCAGCTCCCTGTGGTCACTAACAGTTCTCCAGACATTTCTAGAAGAGCAAAATGATTAGTTACAGTGAAATAGCTAAATTCAGGCAGAGGTAGTGATATTTTATGTCTGCTGATCTGAGCCTCTGTCTCTTCTCTGTAGCTTTAATATGATGCTCTCCTTTCCACTTGCTCTCTGAAACCCTTGTGTAGCCTTGCTGCTGTGTGCTATTAAACAGGTGGCTACATTATTATGAGAAATTCTCTATAAAGTCCACTCTTTAATGCTTTAGAATCTTTGGGGATGAATTTAAGATATTAAGAACTATGGTGATTTAACACCTTTTTTGCAATGACATTGCTGTGGGGGAAATGATAAGGGGATAGCAATCACAGGATGTGGTGTGAGTCACTTTGTGCCTTGCATCACTGGTGGCAGGGAGCTGGTAGCCCCACTGGCTGGTTCTTCTTGCCCCCTGTTGTAGAGGTGTTGGTGTTAAAGCTGCAGAGCTCCAAGGCCTCTTTAAATAAATTGAACTGTCTGAGAAGGCTATGAATGCCTTTTCAATTTCTTTTTTTCCCCCCAAACATAGCACCTCAAGTCTGAGTCAGGCTGTTAACCTTTTTCATTCCTCTCTTTCTAGCCACATCCTGCTTTAAGGTTATTTCTCATCTTTCTTCCACCATCACCCTTTTAGCAGGAATAAAGGCAGGTCAGACCAGTGGACTCCATAGCCCATGTTCTCACCTTGTCAGTCCAGGAGGAGCAGGTCTTACTGACCTCTGTGGGCTGTGTGGAGCAGGGACCGTGGGCTCAGATGTTTCTTTGATACAGGAATGGTAGCTCATTAACACTCTGTGCCTCGCAGATAACTTTTATTGATCATCAGCTACTTAATCAAAAACTCTATCAGAGTTTGTTTCGATTATTTTTTCCATCTCTTCATCTCTGGAGAATTGGCTTAGCCAAAGTAAATGTACTCATTATGCAGTTGGGAAACCGCTGCTACAGTGGTATGTAAATCAAGGAAGGTTTGTGTCCTCCTTCCCACAGCTAGCAGGATGAATACACTGGGTGCATACTCCTCTGCCTGATGGGTGACACAGGCATGAAGGAGTTTGGCTGAACCGGGTTTTGACCAGGCTAGGGTGACAGAACTCTCCCCCCAGGTTGCACAAAGCCCAGGCTCCAGACCTACATGCCCACAGTCCTGGAACAGTGAGGAACAGCCCTGCTGCTGTACCTGGTCCTGTATCTAAACAGATCTGAGCACCCCTGAAATCAACACCCTCGGGTGTTTTGTTCTTGGGCCACAGCTGGAAACTCTGTGAACAGTGGCTTTACTGTCTTGAGAACTGTCAGAGCTCTGGGGAAGGAGGTGAGAGGAAGTTGTGCAGTAAGTGGCAAAAATATTTCCCAACTTCTAACATGTCTTTAATGACCAGCACTGAGAAGTGTCTGGCCAGTTGGAGTGGGAACACAAGAAAGACTTGGGAGGGAAGCCCCAAGACATGAGT
This sequence comes from Anomalospiza imberbis, assembly GCF_031753505.1. Lineage (NCBI taxonomy): Eukaryota > Metazoa > Chordata > Aves > Passeriformes > Viduidae > Anomalospiza > Anomalospiza imberbis. The sequence continues at coordinate 7,411,394 of NC_089693.1, read as the reverse complement.
GCTGATTGTTGTGCCACTCCAAACTTATTTCTTATTCTAGTTATGATGGGTGTCCTGATATGATTAATTTTCCTTTTGTGTTTTAATGTTTACTGCATAAAATCATTCTTCTTGATCCTATACCCTATCAGGGCTACATACTCCATGCTGGCTATGGTGTTGCAATGTTCTAATTTGATTGCAGAGGGTCGTGTCCTGTATAATGTTGTCTCATTTTCTCAGTAGTCAATGCAAACTCAATTTTATTTTCTTTGAAAAGAAGGGAAGAGGAGGCAGGAGCCCAGAATCCACAGCCGAGCCTATACCTGCAGCACTTACCTTGTTGCTCGGCTGTAATGGCCCATGTAGTTCAGCTTGGATGGGACCTACAGGCTTGTTTTATTTATTTATTTTCCTGATGGTGCTGAAGGAGAGAAAGGATGGAAGCTACAGCAGAGAAGGGCCCTCATTGGTAGGTGCTGGCACCGCTGATTAGCCTCAAGGAGTCATTTATCCAACTCACTTGATGGAGCTTATTTCAGGAGGGGAGGGTTAGCTGTGTCTGCCTGTGGGCCCTGGGTGAGTGCTCAGCTTTCTCCTTTTGTCTCCAATTAGATGCTCGGTCCCTTGTACCACTGAGTTTCTCCTGCCTCAATGACCCTTCACCTGCCTTCCGCCTCTGTGATTTAAGGGTAGCTCAGAGGGGAGAAGGAGGGTCTGGTCTCAATTTGTGTGGCTCATTTGCATGTGAAATAAGCACGTCCCTTCAGCAGAGCTGCCAGCAGTCTCCTGGCCCTGCTGCTCTCATTCAGCACGGCTTTGACTCCGTGAGCGGTGGCAGGGCTTGCTCATAAGCTGGAAGTGTCACTGTGTTTTTGCAGAGCTCGTCCAGAAAATGGTGGTTTTCAGCAGCTCATAAAGGAGGTGTCAGCCTGGGATTTGGTCTGTGGAAAAAGAACTTGCTTTTGCAAGCTGCAGAGAGCACAAGCTCTCAGCTCTGGCTCCAGGGCCATCCATGCTGGATGGGATTGCTGCTGGGGCAAATTATTCAGCTGATTGTTTCATTGTTAATTCCTCATGGGTCCTGGACTCTCTGACTCTGTATTTGTCTCAGGGTATTCCTCCTTCTCAGCCCTGTCTTTTCTTGTCCTGTTGGGCTTTCAGTGGGCTTTTGACTGAAAATGGATCTGTTGTGGTGAGAGAGGAGGAGACAGAGAGGCACTGGAAGGCAAAATGCACTTAGTGGTTGAATGAATAAATCAACAGGTCTCCAGGTGTGCCACCAAACAGGCTCTCTTGTCTTGATCCAAGGATTTAGTGGGAAGAGGCCAGGCAGTGGAGTGGCAGTGGTCTCTGTGGCTGGACAAGGACCAAGGCAATAGAATCGTAAATCTTGAGGACAGGAAGAGAGGGAGGAGACTGGACATTGGTCACTCAAGTGATCCTCCTTGGAAGAATACCAGGTTCCATGAAGGAAGCACAAATCTAGGCCTGATTTTTTTCTCCATTTCAAAATATTTAATCAGAGAATCAAATATGAAGTTTCTTTAAGAAGAGGCTGGCACACGGCAGCTGGCTGAGTGTTGCAATCAATGTATCCGCTGCGGAATGTTTCCTGCAGAAGTATTACATCCTCTCTCATTTACTTGATGATCTTTAGGGTGAATCAATCAAAAGATGCTGCACACAAATAGTTCAGCCTGTGATCCTGTGGGTGTCCATTACAGAGGTATTTGCTCCATGTTAATGGACCTGTTGATTAACAAAAAAACCTACCTTTTTTAAATAGAAAGCTGTTACTTGATGCTAATTGTTAGCATTGGTTTTTCTGCCTCCCCACCTCCCCAGCACAGCTCTCATTCTGCGCCAATGCAGGTGACTGCAACAAAACCCAGGTCTGCGCTGCTGGGGAGAAGAGACTCACATGTCACCCAAGCAGTTATCTGAGGAGAACCTTCTCTTGGAGGTTGGGAAGGGCAGAGAGAGACTTCTCTGTACTCAGTGGGTGATTTCACCCCTCTGTGTTTTGTTCTGTTAATTGTGTTTCTGCACCCACCTACCTTGGCATGTGATGTCCTGTTGCACTTCAGGTCTATCTGAAGAAGATATTCCCCTGAAATCCCCATCAGACCAAGGCTCAGAAGCTACTTGAGGAGTCTGATTGGGTTTTGCACTAGCTGAATGCATGGGAATTGTTATTTGGGTCTGTAAAGCTTCTAGTCTGCTGAAGCATTAGTGTTCGTTTTGTTCCTCTACAACATAGACACTTATGAAGTCTCCACATTTCTGGGTGAAAATGTGCCCACGTTGCAATGTTAGCTGTTGCTTTTCTGATGCTAGCATGGCAAGAACCCCAGCTGGAATTTTAAGCATTAGAAGATCAGGATGGTGCCTCCTGCATAGATATCCTTACCTTTGAAAGCCAAATCTGAGCAGACCCAGCCCTGTGATCACTGAAGCTATGCAAACGAGGGAGCAGCACAGTCAATGCTGGCAGAGCTCTGGTGTGGCACTGGGAACACATCCCAGGACAGACCAGTGTGCTGAGCTGTGTGACACAGCTCCCTGCAGAGGCAGTCACGCAGCAGGGCTGAGCAGCCCGAAAGGACCAGGCTTGTGGCTGTGGGCTGTGTTCAGCCTCATGCTGGTAGTTGCCAGCAGCTGTTCTGCTTTCTGGGAAGTGTGTTGGGATCTTTCCTGCTCAGCTGGAGGCTGTGAGAGCATTTGGTCCTCTCCAAGGCTGCTGGTGCAAAGCAGCCACTGTTCGGTTTGGCGGGCCAAGCATCGCTTCAGGCTCCACTGCAGAGGGGACCAACCCCCCCGTGTCACTTGTTTATCTCTGTCATTTATTGCTACAAAACAGCTCACCCAGAGCCGTCCTTCCCACAGCTGGTGGGAGTCAAAGTGCCGAGGCTGTTAGTGGATTAGGGCAGCAGAGTGAAAACCATTTGGTGTTTCTATCCTGATTCTTCTGGGTGCCTTTAATTAGCATGATTGCTCAGCACAGATTTTGCCATGTTCTTTAGCTCCCCTGGTTAGGATAATTATTCCCCCAGCTCCTTTTGTTCCAATTCCTGATCGCTTACAAAGTCTCCTGTTAAAAGCCATTAAATCTGTAATGTGAGAGCAAATGTTCAGCAGCGTTGTGCTCTCAGCCCCACACGTGTGAGCTCGAGCTCTTGGCCCTTCTCCTGCACTCCTCTGCTCCCTGCCACGTGCTCTGTGCTGTGGCATCCCTCTCTGCTTCCCTCTCACGCTTCCCCCCTGGCCATCCCACGTGTCCCACATGCAGCAGGTTGTGTGCACACTCTCCCTGCTTTCTGTTGGCACTTTTGGCATCACTTAGCTTGGTTTCCTCTGTGCACAGGCTGGTTTTGAGAGTGAGTTTGAATTCTGGGCTGTGGACTGTGATCTCTCACATTTAGTTGCATGTACAAATATGGAGGTGCCATTAGAAGTGTATGTTCTTGCATGTTTTAGCCATGGTGTGGGGAGTTCTTGCTTCAAGGAACAGCTAAAATAGAGGGGGAGATGTCCTAGCTGTGGTGGAAAGTAGGATTTTTGTTGATAGATGATGGAGAAGAGGAAAGACTTATTTTCCTTATTTTTTAAGTAAAGTTGTTTTCCTCTTTCTCAAGCATAAAAGCGTCCAGTGGAGGGAAAATAGGTTTTGGATAACCATATTCCCAGGAGTTTCCATGGTGCAGTGCCTCCCCACCTGGAGGCCTGCGAGCTCAGCCCCTTCACTGCCCCGATCTCTGCTGATGTTTGATCAGCACATGCCAGTGGCTCAAGTGGGGCAGACACACAAAGGCTTACAGAGAGCGATGTGGTGTGAAATAAGATTGGGCTCAAGTGCTTTAAATGCCTTGTGCATTTAGGTGAGTTGATGTGAAAGGGAGACTTATTTGCAGATCCAGAATGAAACTGGGGCAGAGAAGGGTCTGGCAGACGTGTAGTTTGTTAAGCTCAGAGCTGATTGCTTGAGCAAAAATTCACAGCAAGACCACTTGCTGGAAAAAGCTTGTCAGAAGGGACTCCTGATCCTTCCTCCCTCCTTTGAATGATGACCCCTAATCAACAGCAGACACACATTTTGGGTTAGATCCTGAATTGCTGCCTTGCTGTGCTGTGCCCAGACCTTCCCCTGTCTGCAAAGCTCACCCTGTGCTCTGGGGTGGAGTGAGGGTATCTTTGCATAGCAGCAGCCTCCCACAGGGCTCCTCACTCACCTCCTCAGTGCTTTGCTGGCTGCAAGGAGCTTTCCAGGCATTTCATACATTCTCTTGCAAAAACCTACCATGTTTCATGTATGTTTGGTGGGAGCAAAGCCCCTGCTGCAGAACGAAGGCCGCCACAAATACCTGACGCTCGTTTGGTTGGCACTATCCAAATAGTCCCACAGGAGCTCCGTAGTATCAGCATAAACCCATGTTCTTCTGTCTTCCCCAGCCTTCCCTGTGCCCTGGGGTGTGTGTTTTAGAGCTTGTGAAATGCTGAAAGATACCAAGACATGGTCTCAAAACAAAATCTGGAGCTGGGAGCTCTCCCTTGGGAAGTATAATAACACCCTTTGACATATTTTGGTGCAGAAGACAACTTATTTTGAGAACCATCTACTGGGGCAATTATCAAGAGCTGAAGAACTGTGGTGGCAGCTTTGTTTCCAAAGCAATCAGCAGAGTAGGAGCACTGGAGAGACACAGATGAAGAACAATAATTCCGGACAACACAGCATCCAAACAGCCTAAAAAATATCAACAAAATCTTGTTCCTCGAAACTCCCTGCTGCTCTCACTGTGTTTTAGCCCTCAGCTCTTCCTGTTCCCATTTACAGCTCCTCTGTAGTGCTCGGTGTCTCCTTGCCTGCTGAGATCTCCTGTGCTCCTCAGTTTCCATCCTCAGTTTGTAAACTCCACAAAATCGTGTTTTCCCACAGGATGTTCTTCCTGACACTTCAGACTCTCGGGCTTGTACAGCTCCTGGGCTTCCTGGAGGGCAGCTCTGGCCTTTCTAGATGACATAAGGTGTTGCTGGAGCAGATGGCAGAGTAAAGAGATTCGAACAAGCAAGGATTTATTCTGGGCCTTGATCAGCTCCTCCCATCCTCTGAAGAGCAGGAGAGCATCCCTGGCACTGCCTGGGCTGGGGAGGTCCCAGCTGCAGGCTGCAGCAGTTGTGTGCAATCCTGTCCACCATCTGTGTATCTTCTTGATGTCTGCTGTGATTTCCTAGCTCTCTGGCTTTATCAAGCACTTCTGTCCCCTTCTAGAGCCCAGAGCTCCTGCAGAGGATGGGAGCCTTGGAGCTGAGGCTGTTCCCTGTTGGATGTTCAGGACTGTCACTGCTTCCTTTAAAGACCTTGGAGAAAACATGGTCCTGCTTTGTGCCACCGTTTTGCCGGCTGTATATTAAATATAACAGCTCCTTCCTCCCCGGGGAATGAGTGAGGCATAACAAATTAATGTTTATGAAGCACTTTCCAGCTGAAAAGAACTTTTGAAACAGAGCTGTTGCTGTTCTAACTCAGGGGCTTCCTTTACTGGTTGGCTCTTTGAAGTGGTGATCTGTGGTACTGGTGGATCAACTGTACCATAATTGGAATTAATCAGCAATTAAGGAACATGAGCCCAAACCAGATTCTTTCCCAGTGGATATTCATTTCTGGGCACATTAGTCAGTGGTTTCAATAACTCTGTAAAATGCTTAGGGTAACTATTGCTATCTGAAGCAGGTGGGGAACAGAGGCAGTGTCACAGGGACACAGATACCTGTCAGGCAAAGTGGAAATAAGACGCTCTTGTAGCACTGTGCACTGTGCTTAAATTGGCACCACTCCGAGGGCTGACTTGAAAAAAAAATTAAAATTGACATAAGAATATATTTGAAAACCAAAGTGATGAAAATTATGTATTACTTGCTAGGATGGGATCTTTCATGCCAGGTCCCTTGGGCTTTGTGGAGTGCAGAGGCAGCAAGAGTGCACAGTGGTGAGAAGTGGGGACTTGTGGAGGCAGGAAGACAGGTTTTTTTTTCCTCCCAGCAGTGAGAATGGTAGAGGAGAAGGCTCCTGGATGTGTCAGTGCAAGCACAATGGGAGGGAGAGGCAGGGGAACAGCTGGACAATGCCCACGATGTCAGCTGCCACCAACTTTGCAAACACTTTCCTGAAGCGTGTTCTCATGGCTGACCTGTAACCACTGAGAGTTTTGCCACGTGTCTTTCCATGGCTGTGGGTATTTCAGGGGATAAAAGAGCCATTCTCCTTGCTCAGGGACCTTCTCTGTGACCCACTACCACTTAAATGAGACAGAGACTAAGCTCTGTGTGTCGTGGGCAAGACTTCTGGGTGCCCAGCCTTTCCCCCTTCCCTGGTCCTCTTATAAGTCATTTCACATACTCTGGCTTCAATCTAACAAAAACAAAACCGATGAGGCCCAACTGATCTGGCTGCTTTCCATCATGCAGTGGGCCTCTTGAGTGGCTTTAAATAGCTGCACCTCCATGCAGGCTGAAGAAAAAGCACTGGCCTCTGGACAAGAGGGTAGCTTTGGCTCAAATCACAGGCCATCTCAGACCTGAAAATAGCCCTTTTTTTTTCTGTCATACTTGGTCTTAAATAGATTTTTTTTTCCTTCTTATTTTTTATTTTATACCCTGTTAAGTGCTTTCCTACTTTGGGGCTTTTCCTAAGGGGGCTTGGTGGGGAATCTTGGAGCTCTGCCTCCTGAGCTATCAGGCTACATCATTTAGTATCTTGGAACTACTCCATCCATGAAAGAGTTCCAGAGAAAACAAACTTGTGATCCTGGCTAATATGGACATGGCCTGTGTTAGTGGTGGCAACAGTGGAAACACAATGGATACTAGAATTCCTCCGACCAAAGGTTTAGTGAATCTTACAAAGTCTTCAAGAGTTCACCCCGTGGAAAGCTGTGAATGCTGCCCTTTCCTCAAGGAAAAGCTGTTTGGCCATTGAGTGCCTGCAGAATTCTCCTACCCCTTCCGCTGCTCTAGCCAAACATTAGAGAAATTTATGTGGAAATGGGATCTTCTGGATACATTTGCTTCTGCTTTTCTCTTGCTCTGAGCCCATCTCCTTCTTTCCCTGCCCTCCAAAACACTCGCAGTGCTGCGATCTTCTGTTTGCGATTCTGGGTTGTGGAAAAGCACGAGAAAGATGGCACAAGCTGTAGCTAGAGCTCCATCTAGCACATTCCCAAGAGGTTTCCTGTGACGTCAAATCTCATTGATTAAAGTGGGAGACACTTATGCCAGAGGTTTTACCATGGAAAATGAAAACAGATACAAGGTGAGCTGCCGTGGAGAGGAACAAGGACCCTGTTTACATGAAAATGAAGGATTATAAGAATTTCTGTAGCTCTCTGAGCCTTTCTAGTCTAAGAAGAGGTGTAATCTACTTGAAGATCTGCTTGAGGTCTGTGTATCAGTGTGAAATTTGTCTGTGGACTGAATTTGCTTAAGGTTCTCCATTGTGGTCAACACTGTTGGGCTGGTGTAAATGAGAGGAGAGCTGGGCTCTTTGACTTTACCTTGAATAGTAGAGGAGATGATGTTGTTAACTGCAGCTGAGAGCATCAGGGAGAGCCTCACAGTGTGTTCCTGCTGAGCTTCTGTGACCTGCTTTGTTGTTGCAAGAGAGGCCTTAGGCTGGGTTGCATCTCACCCAGTTACATGCTGTGAGAGGAAGGGAAAAAAGAGGGTTTTGTTTCCTAGCCCAGCAGATGAACCCATCCATGACAGGAAACCTGGGTTGTTGTGTTGCTTACCCCTCGGATATAGACACAGCAGTGCTGACTTTGACTAAAAGGATGGCTATTTCCTTTGCTCAGGATGTGGGCCAGGCTTGATGGTTTTCATGCTTTCTTTGATGCTATTCATGCTTCATATCTGCGCATAGAGACAGATAAAATGTACACTGTTGTTGGAATCTCCTACTGCTTTTCCTTTATATCATAAATTCTGCTGTAACTCAGAAGAGAGCTCAAAGCTCCTTTGCCTAATGTGAGCTGCGTGGATAGCAGAGTTATGTTTGGCCAGCTTGTTGCCCTTAATTTGCTATTTTTGTTTAACCCATTTTTGCCAGGCATCCCGTTGCTTTTCTCATCCGTTCCCACAGCAATTTATATTGCTGTTTCAGAAGCAGTTTCCATCCCTCGGTTACAAAACTGGTCTGCATTGCTCCTGCTGTGGCAGATAGAGATGCTGTGAGGAGTAGTGCATCATTTTCTGCGTCATTCCCTCGCCTCCCCATGTGACAATCCCTGCTGCTCCTCTCAGGTGATGTGGAGCAGCCTCAGGTCTCCCAAGACTTTAGCAGCAGTTTTACCAGAAGGTACACAGGGAAGGCAAGGTGAAAATATCTGGTTTTTCTCCTTAGTTTTGCTCTCTCAGTGGAGGAAGTGTGTTCCTGGCAGGGCACTGTCCATAGGCTGGATTGGTATGGGCATGGGGCAGAGTGGCCAAAACCCACTAGCCAGGGTGTTGGGAAACACGAGACAGCTCTGGAGGACTAAGTGGATGGCCAGGGTTGAGGACAAAAACTGACTGCATAGTTTGGTTGCCTTCAATTTTCTTGTCCTTTCATTGCCACATCCATCCAGCCTGCTTAGAGAAATGTCCCATCTGCTCCCTCCATCTCAAGCTGTTAGAGCTGCACAGCAAATCTGAGCTCATTCCTTCTTCCCTGTTCTCCAACACTCTCCATACATTTATTCCACTACCATACAATGGCTATTAGTAGAGACAGTATTATGTTTTATTTTAAAAAGTGATATCACTAGAACTGGGAGAAGCACAAAGTTTAGTATGTCAGACCCTTTCCAATTTTGTAGGTCTTTGGAGATGTTTTTGATTTCAGTCTACAGGGTGGGGATTTTTACCTCCTTATTATTTTCAGGCTTGCATGTTGGAGTTTCCCTACAAATCTACAACCAATGTCAAAGATAGTATTTTTCCTCCCATTTTCTAGCTGGCACTGACAAATGTGAAACTCCACAAAAGTTATTGTTTCTAATATTTCCCTAACTATTCTAGGAAGTTGAACATTTCTATTTCTCTTTTTTTCCTTTTGACAAGAAAGAAAAAAAAAAGTAAAGCAAAACCCCCACATTTTTTAAGACATTTCCAAGCCAGTTTTTCAGAAGCTAATAGCTGTGATGGTAGATGACATTTGTCATAGCAGCATCCAAACTCTGAACCTGTTGAGATTCACCCATTTTAACCCTGGACATCTCCGTGAGCATCATCCATCTCACATCTGTCAGCGAAGACATAAACCTAGCAAAAGCCTTGTTGGTTTCTGCTCCATACAAGAGAATGGGGTTAAGGGTAGCAGTACAATAGGGGAAACAGTAGTGAGGAAGAGAGAGAAAACTAGTCAGGAGAGAAGCATGTTTTTTTTCAGATTCTTTGGGGACTTTAATAAATCAGAAGGAGAGGATGCCAAAAGGACCGGTGCTGCATTGCTCTCTCAAGCCAGCGGGGATGTGTGCTCAGTCCTTCAGCTCCAGAAACGTGGGCTGTCCTCCTGCCACGCTCCTCGTCGTCCCTCGGCAGCCCCTGCATGTCAGGGGTGGGGTAACCCCCACTGCAGCCCCATTCTGCAAAGACCCTGCGGGGTCACTGGAGATCCCTGCAGCTGGGATTCACAGCACAGCGCTGATGACAGAGAGCAAAGCCCTTGGAGTCCCCAGCCTTAAGCCTTGCTGGTCTTTCACATGTCCCTTCACTGGGGCTGTGTGTCTCCAGTGGGTTTATAGGTCTGTTGGATGTGGCCCGGCAGAAGTGAAATTGCCTTAATTTAGCAGAGCTGAGAAACACAAGGAAAATAAAGCAGACAGGAGTTCTCCTTGGAGATACTTGGTATTGTTGAGGATAGACTTTCCCAGCTATCCTTTGGCAGCCATAAAATATATTTATATTATTAAAAACAAAACACGATAAATAGTGACGTTCAGGGATGCCATGTTTATTTGTGTCCCCGTGACTCTGATCGCTTTAAACCATGAGAGTTGAGCTGGGCTCTTTCTCATTCTCATTTCATTTATTAATGATATTTCATCACTCGGAATTTGCCTATGAATCTTGTTTATGACACATGAACCAGAGCTGAGCCTGGCTTACTCTCCCATGTGGATCGGCCCTTAAGGGCCACTGAGAATAACAGACAGTTTCCCCCAAACAAATTAAACAGTTCCAAACCAAACAGTTTTTTTCTGCATCCCAGGCCCATCAAAGGAAACATGTGCTTGATGTGCAGATGGAGTAAGATAGTACAGTGGAGAAATAGAAACTGATATAAAAGTCAAAATAGAAGAAATAGGAAAAGAAAAATCTTCTGGTTGGTGTAGTTTTGGTATGAGAAAATTTCCTAGCCTGTTTAAAAGTACTCTTCCTATTGAGATCAATTCTTAATGGCATCCAAGCAACTCCATGCTGCTCTAGTGATGCTAGCCTTGAGTTAACTTAGCTGATTTGTTCAGGATCCTGTGACTGCATGAGGCGCAGGAGTATTTTCTAAATCTTAGAGCAATTATGTAGACAAGACATCCCAGTAATTTCTTGGAAGAACCCTTTAAACACATAAGAATTTGCTATAGATGAGAGAAATCACCAAGATCCTGCCATGCATGTCTTGGTTGTGGCAAACAAGTGAATTTCCCTGGCTGGGGCATCCCAAGGCAGGTACATTCTGAGGAGATGTTTGATACAGCCCTTTAAAACATTTTATTTGCCCTGTAAGTTTGTTAGACTGAAGGAAGGAGCTTACCTATGATCTCTGCTCCCCTTATTTTTCATTCTCCTCTGGGCAGTGTTTCTGGCAAATCCTAATCAGCTTTTTTAGAGAGGTGGGGTTGTGTGAGGAGAAGATGCCTCCAGCATGCAGGGTTCGGTGTAGATGGGACAGCTGGAATGAAGAAAGGTCTGTGGGGTTATGAGAGAGTTCCCAGCCTTGCCATGGTACTTTTTGGCTTCAAAGAATGTTGTGCCAGATTAGATAAATCATGAGAGAAAAGTAGGCACAGGAAGGAGTCTCCCTATTCCTCATTGTCTGCCTAGGGAAAAGATGGACTAGGTAGGAATTTGGACTTAATGGGAACCTCTGGAAAAGAGTTGTTCTCAGTTGTCTGTCCAGACCTCTTGCATGCCCCTTGTCCTCAGAGCACTTGTGCCTGCACGCTCCACATGAAATGATTGCCTGTTCTTTATGGAAAGACAGAGTGAGGTAGCCCTGTCTGTAGAGGACATTTTGGCTTTAATTTAATGGCAGCCGTTTGCTAGTTATTCATTTGGTTCTTTTTTATATAATCACATGTGTGTCGATATCTCTCTCTTTTTTTCTAGTTTTGCTCTTTTTTGTTTTTTCGTTTACTTTATTTTGCTTTTTTCTTTTTTCTGTTTTTTTTCCCCCTTTAGGTTTCAGAGAAATTATGTTGAATCCAATAAGCCTCCCTGGACATTCCAAACCTCTTAACCAAGGCATTTATGTTGAGGATGTCAGTGTTTATTTCAGCAAAGGACGTCATGGCTTTTAAAAACTCCTTAAAAGTCCCTGTTCTGATGTCAAGTTTATAGGCTGTGCCCTCAAAATGGTGGGAAGGAGTAAGCGTGGTCTGTATGGATTGAGGTCTCCTCCTAATAGGACTCTACGGCCCTGCCTGTACACACGTTAAAGCCAACTGAAACTGTGGTTTTCTGTCACCAGATAACAGGGTTGTTCTTTTCCTCCAATGGTCGCTGTGTTCGTTAAATATTCCTGCAAGGCACAACAGCAGCAATGAGAGCAAATAAAGAGAATTAAAACCCAATTGAAAGGAGTCATCCTAATAACACAGTAAATAATTGTACTTTTGCTTTAAAATAAAACACAAAACAAAACAAAAAAAAACAAACAAAAAAACAAACAAAAAAACAACCAAGCCAACCAAACTGACATCTTTAGTCATGTCCTCCCTGCTTGGAGTTTTCCTTGTAAGCTTGTGTCTTCGCAACACCCAGTGAATGCTGCCATCACCTCTTACGTGGCACCGCCATGGGAGGTCTCCCAGAACGAGCTGAGGCGGGGAGCCTGGAAGAAACTAAAGCAGAACGAAGACTTTTGGTAAGAACAAAGGCAGCCCTGCTCCCAGTTCTTGCACAGAAAATAATGTTGGAAGGAATGAGGATGGAAAGAAAAAAAAAAAAAGTATCTTACTTCTCTGACAGGAAGAGAGTGTGGTTATCTTTGAAGTGCACATCTTCTAGGAGGCTTCTTTTGTTTGTCTGTCTGTCTGTGTGTGTTAGAGCGGCTCGTTGGATCTGACTATCTCGTTGTTGTACTCTGGTCTCTCCCTGCTGCTTAAATGATGAGCTTTATCTGAGGAGTTGCCTGCACTTCCCTCATGGATGGAGAATCCATAGCGCAGGAGGGTCTGTGTCCTTGCCAGGACTAGAGCAGTAAGCAAAGTGGAAAAGCATATCAGACGCACGCAGGTCCCATTGCTGGGCCTTTTCCAGCCCCATTTAGCTCTCCCTTGTATTCCCACCCCACTAGAGATGGATTGCAACCCAGTTGCGTAGCCAGAACCATCAGCTCGAGGCTGGCTGACTGAAGGAGAGGGGGAAAAAAAAGTATTCTATTGTTTCTTCTCTGGCAAAAACAGGAGTATCAGTCCTGTTCTGGCCGATATTTGTATTCTCTCCCCCTCTCCTATCCCACCTTTGTCTTACTTCATCCAAAGCCTCTCAGATGGAAAAGTAAACCCTTTCATCCTGTCCTCAAGAGAAGCCAGCTGCCCTCGTGGCAATTTGCAGGGCTTTCCTTGGACTCTCTGGATGTCACATGTATGGGAAGTACAGATTTCCTCACACATATCAGTTATAACCTATAAGCAAAGCAAATTTTCTCTAGAGGACAAAAAATATTCTAAAAGCTCCAGGTGGGGCCAGATCCTTTTGAAAGGAATATTGGACCAGGACCTTGCTCACCAGCCACTCAGCTTTGCTTGCCTTCTTGGTGGCCCGAGATGACCTTATCACATCAGGGGTGTCTCTAAATCACCAGCCCTCAAGGGTCACTGCCACTGGAAAGAGTCACGGTCCCTCTCCACTAGAACTGGGCAGAAGCCTCAGAATGGATGTTCTGCTTCATCCTGCCTTTACAGGTGACCTACATGAACCGCCCTGGAGATTGCCAGGAGGTTTTATTATCAGCTGTCCCACAGGGATATCGCTGGGAATATTCCATTCTCTTGCTTCTTCTCCTGGTTCGTTTGCATAAAAAAGTAAAGTGCAATAGAAGAGTACTGGAGAGATGGTGGCAGATTGCTTTAAGTTGATGGACATGCCTTAGGGGGGCATCTGCGTTAGCGCGAGGAGACCTGGCTCAGGTTGGATGGCGTCAGAAACCATGACCAAATCTCCCAACAACGTTTCCTGCCCGCATCGGAGCTGGAAATGCCAGAGGTGCACTGCCAGAGAGGACCTGCGGCCGTGTGCCATGGACACCTCAATTCTGCAGATTCACAGAGTGAGGAAGAACTTCACCGAGCGTGTGAATCACTGGGTGCTTGTCTGAACTGAATTTCCCCATCTCCTGGAAGTTGCCCACCTGACCTGGGGATGTCTTGTCCATCTGAACTGTCTCCCCTCCCTAGCACTGTTCAGGGGACTCTGCTCTCAACTGTGTGTATCAGTCGTAGAGATGCATCTGTGGGCCTGGACCAGAAGCCTATATCCAAACACCCTAGCAGAGGAAGGGTTGAATTTTGCAGCTCAGGTCCATCTCTGCTTAGAAGAAATCCTCCGGACCGTGCAACATAATTAAAAGCAGTTCTCCCCACTGTGATCGATGTCTCAATTTGTTTAACACCAATTAAAGTCTCTGGTTCCTCACTGCTGAAAATGAAAGCCAGTCGTGGCTGTTTGCGATTGGTGGCTTTAAGTAGCAAGTCTAAGGATGTTTCTTTTTTAAATTTTATTTTATTTTTAATTATTGTAAATCATTACCTCATTTTCTGTCAATGAGATTCCTCCATCTTTGAGCATTCTTATCTTGCCATAACTATCATCCTGTGCTAATGGGAAATGGGACGGTCCCTTTTCACAGAGACTATAGGGGTGTTCAATGTCTAGTTTCTTAATAAACACTTTATTTTCTAACGAAACAGCTGCACCAGGCCTCTTCTTTGAAGACAAAATAAATAAATGTTCAGAATGACATGTCCTATAGTCTACTTCTTCATGAAATGGTCCACATGTGGGGAGTTTGGTTTGTTTTCTTCTTTGGCGGGTGCGGAGGGTGGGATTTACAGTTGTGACGGGTACATTGCTCAGGTGTAGCTCTTGCTTCTGTCACTCTCATGAGGCACAAAGATATTTTCTTGCATGGGAGCTTAACTGCTAATGGTCTCAGTTGACATCCTGTTGGTTTTTGTAGCATAAAATGGTCATATTCTCAGGGACAAGCTGATACTGCAGGAGATTGTGTCAAGATTCTCCAAGACAAGTTTCTATAGTTAGTGGAAAAATTTTATTAGAAACCTTATTTCTCAGGGAGCTTGACAGTAAAAGATTGTTCTGGCTACAGTGCTTGTCTTTCAGGATGTGCTGTTGCTTTGGGTCTCCTTGCTTGGCTGTGCAAATTGCCAAAAACCAGCACAATTGGCTGTTGCGTGTTGGATTGTTGTCCTCTCCTCAGGAACAATTAACCTCATGTTAAGCTCTCAAGGATGTGTTTGCTGTAGAGGCAGCAGGGTACAGGTGAACGCTGTGCTCAGGTTCCTCATTAGAAATTCATGTCCGGGTGGTTGGATGCTCCAGAAGGAGAGAGGAACCATTCTGCAGTGTGTGGGACTTGGCATGAGGGTGTGTCTTAGTAGTTGTGTCTTAGAATTGTTCACAGGAGATGTCACTGATGTAACTAAAAGCTGCTGTTCCAACCTGCAGGTGACAGTGGGCATGAGGACGGGGGTGTGTTTGAGCACATATTGGTGGATGGTGCTGGAACCCTCTTAGAAAACCTGGTGAGAGTTTTGATGAGCAAATTAAAAACATGTTTTCCAGCATCCTTCTGTTCCTATAACTTCCTGGCATGTCTGTCAAGCAATGTCTCAAAATGATACTGTGGGTGAATTTCCGCATGACCTTCCCTTCTAATGAGTGTGTCTCTAGGAGTGATGGGGTGCTGTGGTTCACAGGATTAGGTGATGGCTGGGACCTTAACCTTTTCAGGAATGTCTGCAGTGTTCAAGACAAATGTTTGTCTCCTAACATAACCTTACACAAGGGATGAGCAGCTGAGCTGCATTGGATTTCATCCCTGTTTCCTTTTTCTTTCTGAGGTGTGGGAAACAAACATGGGGTTTAGAAGCTCTGTCTTTTTTTCTCCACTACTGCAGGGTCTGTTATGAGATTTCACAGCCCAGAAACATTGCAAAAAGTGGTTGATTAGCCAATTACTCAGGCTGCTGCTGTGGTCAGCTTTGGTTCACTTTGCTTTGTGTTTCAGGGCAACTGACTCCTTACGTATGAGTTCCCACTATACTTTTAATGCTGTCAGTTCAAAAGGAATTGGTTTAACTATGGGCCCTGACAGGCATCACAGAGGGGTTGGGCACTTGTTTCTTATTGCTCTTTCTTCTTGGTTGTCTCTGTTGCCTGATGCACACATGTGAAGGCTCCATGTTCTTCATGACAGCTGAACCATGAGTTGATAATTCTGTGCTGCTCTCTCTCCCCACTCTGGCTTCAAATGACTCTTCAAATAAAAAGAGTTATTACTGAAGGAGCTTGGGATGCTGGCTTGGTAGGGTGAGGGCAGTGGACCTCTAGCAGGAATGATCAGCTCCTCCTGAACATCACAACCCTGCCTCCACAGGTCTGGTAGAGTGTGGAGCCTGCGTGTGAATAAGCAGAGAAACAAAGTTTTGGCTCATTGTACTTTGACTCTAAAAAGATGGAGTCATGTTTCCTTTAGTTCCTGCTTGGAGAGAGCACAATGGGCACAGTGTGTTTCTGGCACTGTAGCTCTCTGCAGGATGGAATCATTGTGTGGGACCTTGGGTTCAGACTTGCTGCAGGGCAGTGTCCGGTGTGTGGGATGCTGTAGGTCATGACTGGGGTATATTGAGTTTCCACAGCTGCTTATCCACATTGCACTGAGTCCTGATGTTCTTTACTGCTCTTTTGTTTATTTAGGTATGCTTTTGAGGAGTCATGCCTTCTCTCCCAAGAGGCCTGAGCTTGTTTTGAAGGTGGTGGTTTGGTGTTTCTTTCTACCATCAGGTCTTTGTCCTTTCCCTGTGTCTGTGTCCTGCTGTCCAGGGAATTCCTGGGATCTGTAGGGAGTCAGAGGAAGCTGCTTCTGATGATTCAGCAAATGCTTTGCTCTGATTTGTACCCAGAACAAGCTGCAGATCCTCAGGGTTAAGCCTGGCATTAGCAGAGGATAAAGAGGCCTAGACACAGTAGTAAAGCTGAAAACCGCGGGTCTGGAGCAGCAGCAGCAAGAGAGCACACAAGAAATCAATGCTGAGTGATTTCATTTTTTTTCCTTAATGTTTGGAAGCACTTCTGGTGTGGTTTGTGAAATGAGTCAGAGTCCATATTAACCATGCATTTACCAGTGCCTGCAGAGCCTGAGCAGTTGGAAGAAAATTTAACAAACTGTGGGGAAGTGCATACAGCTTCTTTGAAGGTGTGGGTGTAGTTTGATAGGAGACCTGCCCACTCACAGCTGGAAAAGGTGCTTTACCTGGTGAAGCAAGGATGTATCTTCTGCTGTTGTGGTGCATTTTGCTTCACCTTTATCTTTTGTGGCTTCTCCATTGTTGTCCCCACTACTTTCCTTAAGACAGGCAGGCTCCTTGATGGTGCCAGCATGTGGTCTGATGCCACAGAGCTAGAATAAATCCCAACCCACACTCCAGTAAATAACTGCAGGAGGATTTCTTCGCAAAGACAAGATGATAGTTTCTCCAGCAGTAAAGCAGAGTGCAACTGCAAGATAGCTACATTTGAATTTTGAACTTGTGAGTGTAATTGCTGACTAATCAGCAGGAATAAATTTTAGTTGTTCTATACAAAGTGGAGGGATTTGTTCTAAGTGCTGGTTAAATGATTTGCTCTGCTATTAGTGACTCATTTGTGATCTGTGCCTGATTCCTGCAGAGAAGTTGACTTTTTGTAAGCATTTGTTTATTATTTCAGAGTCTTTGGCCTTTTTTTCTCAAAGATTTGCTTCAAATATTCATTTTGTGTGATGAGTGCTGGTTTTGCTCTTGGGTTGGGTGAGTGAATGTTTCAGACAGGTAGTCAGAAATGTAACATGCAGAGATACCCTTCAATCATTTGTTATTTGGGGTTGTCCCCAACCCCATGTTTCTTTCTCATGTGTTGGGATTGGTACCGTCCCAGTAGGTCTTTCTGCTGGCAAGAAAAAAAACTGTCATTGCCTGTGTCTCTGGAACAGTTAAGAGCTTGTTTTCAAAGCAAGTAGCTTTCCTGGCCCCAGTCTGAATTCTGGGAGCAGCCTGTGTCTGACCTGTGTGTGGGTTTCTATCCACTGGTGGCAGAGCAGCCGCTGCTGGAGGTCAGGCTCATTCATGAGGAGTCAGGGAGAGCCAGACTGGAGCTGCATTAGGCTCAGTAAACTGTCGGGATGTCTGAATAAACTGATTTTGGCCAGGTCATCATTATCTTAAGTGAGTCAGAGATGTGTCCAGGCTGTTTATTAAGATAATTGGGCGAGGGAGGGAGGGATGCTTACAGTTCATGGACTAGGCTGGTGATGTGGGGGGGTATATTGCAACATATTGACACAAGAGAAAGGGAGCTCCTGGTCTTGCAAGCCGATGTACCCCAGGCCTGGTCCTGCCAGGATTCAGTCCCTGGCGCCACTGTCAGGCATGTACAGTGACATCATGCTAATGCACATTTCAAACATCACTGATGTGAGCTCATCTTGCCAGGCTGAAGAGTCATACCTCTGCTCAGGTTCCCTCATGAGGCCTTGTTGTCTGCCAATTTTAGAGATATTCTGGATCAACAGAGCATTTTGGGTTTGCTGTATCAGTGTCAGGCAATATGTGGGGATGAGAGGAGCAGCTGTGCACAGTCACTTCTTCCTTGATAGTGCCTGGTCCAGCCCCCTGTAGGCTTCTGAAGGTGGCTGCAGGTTTGTTTTGTGCTTCCTGGACACGTTGGTTTATCTGGTGGTCCCTGAGGGTTTGGAAGTTTAAGTGTTTAAGCTCCAGTCACATGCTGAGGACTGCTGGAACACCTCCAGAGGTACGAATCCCCCAAAGCCAGCACATCTCACCACGCACAGACGTTGCAGGCAACTGAGAAGGGCCTCCCTTAAAGACAGGTAAGTGTCATTTTTCCTCCTTCTAGGGAGCTATTGTGTGTAATGTGCTGGATTCAGATCTCTAGCAGGAATTATTTTGATGGATCTGCTCTAAATGCACCAGTGACAACTGACTGCATTAGACAGTATCAGTGGGAAACTGTCAGTCCCTGCTCAGGAGAAAGCAGGGGCTCTTCTGGCTGGAAATGCTACAGGTCTGGCACTGTGTGGGAGTGGAAAATCAGAAGAGCCAAGTGCTGCTGGAGGCCGGGGTTAACGCCCACGGCTGCTCCTGTTTGGCCACCAGGTCAGGTGTGGCGAAGGAGGATGCAGCCGGAATGCCAGCAGGTATGGCAGAGCTGTGGGAGGTGTTTGGCATAGCTGCTGACTCCTTTAGAAAACTTGAGAGCACAGAACTGCAAGGGTGGCTACTTGATGATAGTGCCAGTCTCTCATTTTCATTAGCAATCACCCAAAAAAAGGCTGTGGTGTGCCTTAACCCTCCGGCCCAGGGCCAGCAGCGCATCCAACACAGAGAGAATGCTTTTTTTGCAGCCATATGACACGCTTGCCACTCAATCCCAACAGAAGATTTTATAGCCATGGCTTCAGAAGAAGGTAACAAAATCCCTGACAGTGTATCTTGGATGAAAGTATCATCCTGTGACTAGACTGAGCTCAGTTTAATCCTGTTAACCTCACAGTGGACTCTTGGGAGCTGGGTAACATTCTCTGTAGGTCCTTAAGCTTCTCTGCATGGCTGTAATGTGTGAAGCATCTCATGTGTTGCCAAATTTTCTTCTCTGGATTCAGTGGTGCTGGCATGAACCTCAAAAAAAAAAAAAAAAAGGGCAGGATGATATCAATAGCAGTCTCACAAAGGAAGGAGAATATCTCTCACCAAAAATTCAGAGTCATCCTTAGAAAACAAAGAAGACTCCTGAGCATAAAAGATATTGTTACATACCAAATAGGTAAGGATTGACAATGTCCCTTCTAAGGAAGACCTCTAAGACTCAAAGAGCAAGGAAATGTGGTGATATGAGCTGTAGATACAGCACAGACTGAAACGTGGCTCTTTGATCTGGAAGGGCCACTGAAATCAAAGGGCTGCACAGGAATCTCTTCGGATGATGCCTTGAAGGGCTGGTTAAACCCTTTGGGGCATATCTGTGCCCTTAGTTTATAGCACTGTGCTGCTCAGTCTGTCATCCAGCTGGCCTGTTGGTGTGCCAGCACAGGGAGGGAGCCATCCCACAGCTTGCTGGACATGAGCCACTCCAGTCCTCCCTCTCTGAAACCTCTCCACCTCTCATTTCCCTGTGCTCCCTTCTGAGTGAGAACAGGTCCCCATTGGTTGGAGCTTTCACCAGATCTCACCCAGCCCCATGCTTAGGTTCCTGAACAAGAAACTAGAGGATGATCATCTCTTCAGTGGGAAAGGAAATGCCTTTGGAGTTGTCCAAAGTGGTGTCCTTGTCTGGAGAAGTAAGTAGATGCCTGCTGATCATGATGCAGGGGCGTGTGTATGTTTGTGTTTGTACGTGTGGTAGGAATCAAATATTCCTGTTGGAAAGGTGGTGTTGGATTTCCAAGGGAAGAAACACATTCATTAAATGTGATCCACAGCCCGATGCAGAGGGTTGGAGGTCAGGATGGTAAAGCCTTGAGGGGCTTAGGCTGTGACATGGAGGTAAGTTTTTGCTGCAGCTTCCCCACTTGCAGTTCTGTATAAATGATTTAAGTCCCCCACAGTCCACTGACAGTGTCCATGCACTGGGACTGCCAGCGATGGATGAGAATAGCCTGGCTCTGAACTGGGTGTGATTCCAGACAGCAGCTCTGGAGACCCTCAGCAGCACATCCCTGTGTGCTAGAGACTGAGCTGGGGTCTCTCACAGAGCTCAGCTGCAAACTCAGAACAGCTGCTTGGGTTTGGGAAGAAACAGGGAGACACAAGGGTTCTTTCCCAAGGGACATCCAAGCCCAAGTGCAGGCAGCACACATGCTGCTCCCTGGTCCCTTAAAACCCCCTGAAAAAAGACTCTTTGTTCTAGGAGATATAGATTATATATATTTTAAGGCTTCATGAATCATTCATAACTCAAAGATAAAACTGAGCATCAGAGGCAAGGAAAGGCTGAGGCTGTGAGGCGAAGCAAGGAGCCTTCCATTATGTATTGTGCTCAAACTTGACCTGGCAGTACCTCCTTGAAATCTTTGCTTTTTCTTTTGGAAGTTCTCTTTTTCTCCTAAAAATTTGAACTATTCACCTACTTTCAGGAGATAATTGTAGGAAGAGCATAATCAGCTGCTTCCCTTGCTGTGCAGCTTGATGGTTAGCTTTTGAAGAGCTAGAGTGTATGTCCTAGTGAGCATGTGGGAGCACAGTGGGGCTGTCAGGAAAAGCATGGACATGTTGGCTTGGAAGGAGAATGAAAAAATCCTAGGGATGCTATGGGATCAAGCAGGGTTTAAGGATTAACACTTAGTCTGGCAAACAGTGTCAGGTAGGGATTATTGAGTGGTCTGGGAAGAGAGTCTGGGTGTTTTCTGACTGAGCCAAGCACTTCCAGACTCAGTGTGGCACAAGCCAGCTGTGAATAAGAGCTCCTGCTCACTTGTGGTCACTTGGTGGTCAGCATGAAATGAGTTTGTGAGTGTGAGCCTCGTGCCTGTCAGGCAGATGCCCTTAGCTCAGAAAACATCTCTGGTTTCCTGGATGGAAGCAAATGCTGATAATCAAATCCAGAGTGTGGCTGTATGGTGGTGATCTGTGGTGTCCTGACCTCTTGGCAAAAAGAAAAAGCCAACACAACCTGTCTGGATAGCAGCAGAACTCACAGCCAAAGAGTGGGAAGGGAGGAAGAGGGATGGGTTGTTTGGTTTATTTTCTTTTTGCTTTGCTGTTGTTGTCTGTTTGATTCTGTAATTTAAGATAAGGGCTGGAGCTTTCACTTTATAAGATCATGGTTTTCTTTCCTATATCAGTTGTATTACAGTAAAAAATCATGTTCTGCTTGTCCTGATTAAATGGCAAAATGTTGTACCAGAGCAGCAGGGAACTCTCATGTTGCTTTGCTATTTCCTTTTTAATTACTGTCACCAATTCATTGGCAAGAGTAATCTTACTGCTCAGGGCTGGAGACACCTTCTCTTTCCATCACTATACATCCCCAGGGCTTGTAAAATGCACTTTTGGCAGTAAGGTGAAATAAAGAGAACTTCATTTATTTGCTGCATTTCATTCTTGCCAGCACAAAAGCTTACGAGGCCACAGTCTAGCCTGGGTATTTGGTATTGTCCAAGTTAAAAATAACCCCACTTTACTCTGCTCACTCAAAAGTTATTTTTCAACCAGAACCTTTCAGGACACTGCTTGGCCAAACAGCAGTGACAGAACTAGGGAGAGAGTGACCAAGGGTGGGGTGGGGTGACAGGCACCCCACAAGGTCAGGTAAGTGGCTGAATTAGAGCATCAGGGCTGGCAGCTGATAGTTTGCAGCAAGCAAACACCATGACATGCAAGATGTCTGCTGCAAAAACTGGGAGAGAAATTATTTGGAAACGTGCTTTCTAAAGCTTTTATTTTTTAATAGAGAAAACCTTTCAGGCCCCTTTTTAATTCATAATAAAGAGCAGGTTGAAAAGAAGGAGAGGGCAAATGAAGACAGCGAGGCTTGCTAACTTCCTTTAAAGTTGGAAGGTCACCTTTAAAAATGGATGAATGCAGCATTTGGAAGAAGCTCCAAGGCAGCAGGCCTGGGGTTCAGCACTAGAATAGGAGGCAGAACAAAGATGAAAAGAAGAATCCAGTTGGGATCTAGGAATAGCTGCAGAGCTGCAGATCCCCGTGGTGGACTTGGGTGGAGGCGGTGTTTAAGGGAGCTTCTCCTCCCGCTCTCGGGAAGCTGCGGTTGTGCGTGGTGATGTGCTGGGGAAAGTTAAATCTGGAGCTGGATAGCCAGCTGGACTGCACAGGGGCACATGGACGGGTGCTGGCACTGTGGGAGTAAGATTGGGATCTGGGATAAAATTAAAGCACTGCCTGCCCATTTGCATTCAGGGATGCTGGGTAGCTCTACAGCTGTCTTGCCTGGTTTGGCTGTGTCCCTGCTGAGTTTTCCCTTTTCCTGGGACTCTTCAGGGAGTGGGAAAAGGGTGATCACAGCAGGAATCCTGGTGATGACTTGCTGCTTCCCAGTGCCAGCCCTTCCCACCTTTCCTTGACACAACCTGGGAGCTGTCTGGTGGGAACAGGGCATAAGGGGAGGAGTGGGGACTGTATTGAGTGACCCTGGTGTTGCTCCCAGCTGTGCTCTCCTGGGCAGGAGCTCCCTATGTCAGGGGAGCAGTTCTTAGGATTTACCTAAGAACTGAACACATTTCATATTTAAGTAATTGCCTGTCTTTCCCTCTGAGCCAAGACGCTGGGGCATCAGACACATGCTATCTATTGCTTATTAAGTGTTTAACAAGCCCAGCTAATTACAATGTACTCAAGGATTTTGTAGCTTATGAAGACAGTCCCTGTTTGTTTGTGTCAGTGCTTTAATACATTAATACACCAATTAAGCCTCGGGAGGTGTGTGTGCTGACACAGCTTTACATGTGGGGAGGCATGTTGATGGTTTTCATGTCAGCTGGGGCTTCTCTGGCTGTTACAGCTCCAGCTCTGAAGGGATGCTTGTGGTTTTGGACTCAGCCTTGTCACTGGAGAGACATGCATCCCCTACATAAAAACATTGTTCTCTCTGCCCAGAAATATGTTGTTTTACAAGACTCAGGCAGACATGGGCACTCTGTTGTTAAGGTTTCCTTCTCTCAGACAGGCCTTGGAGATTTTCTCGTTCTCTTTCCTTCTCAGTGCTGATGATACAGGCAATTTGTGCCTGAAAGTGTTGTCTTCTCTGCCTCAGTTAGTCCTGAGAGGTCAGCAGTGGGAGGTTCTGTCTGTGAAACATGCATTTGTTTGCAAAGGGCCCAGCACATTCATTAAGCCACACAGTAACGAGCAATAATCAGTGCACAAGGCGCCCAGCGTGAGCCAGTGCAGGATGGGCTGGAGCAGGCAGCGAGGGTCAGAGGTAAAAGCCTCCTCAGGGCACTCACAGCTCAATGAAAAGAAAGCAGTCATGGGGGGAGGAGAAGGAGAAATGACAGATTAAAGGAAATTGAGCAACTGTAATAAATACACTTGAAATTGAAGTGATTATATTCCCTGTGGAGCTGAAGTGCTGAGGAGGGTCTGCAGAAAGGGCAGCCACACAAAACCAGTGGCCTTTTGGAGAGCTGGCTTACAGGGAATGCAAAATGAGTGAAAGAAATCTGGCTGGGCTTTAATGCAGGTCTTTCAGACACAGTTGGGAAGGCTGCCCTAAACATTCAGTCTAGTAAAAATAAAGATAATAGAAGGCAGGATGATGGGACTGACATGCACCAGGCTGGCTAAGCCAGAGACTGGAACCATAATGGAGCACTGCTGAAGGATCACAATGAAAGGAGAGGGGAGGAAGAAGAACGCAGGAGAAAACAAAGGGGTGGAAAGCAGCGGCCAATACAGATGCCGAGGGTGTGTTTCAGGCAGGGAAGTCCTTTTGCACATAAGCATCTAAGAGACAACAAAACTGGCCTCACATCAATGAGGGGTTTGGAATTTTGAGGAAAACAGGGATCTGGTACAGAGGATATGGAGGAGAAAGTGTTTATCTTGAGAGTGATATATGGAGAACTTACACTGATGACAGAACAAAAGCCAGCCTGAATCAGTGATAAGAGGAGAGAAAGATTATTGAATATTTTTCATCTGCCAAAATTGCATCCAACTTTATGGATGATGAAGAGTTCATATCAGTGACCAGCTGTTCAAGGGTATGGGACCAGGTGAGCACCCTCTACAGATGGAGAGCACATCCTGAGGGTATGCACACAATTTGCCAAGCTCTTTGCTGACATTTTAATTTGCCTGTTTAAAATTTGGCAGATGGATGAGAGTTGGAAAGTGGTGGCTGTAATGGGGACAAGAGACAGACCAAGATAGACCAGTGAGTTTGGTGTTTGCTCTGGGAAATTCTTGGGAATCTTCTTAAATGTTAAAGGATGTTGTGGGAGAACACCTGGAAAGCAACGCTCTGTGAAGGCCAAAGTAATGGCCTTGAAGGAGTGGGAGGTCACACTCAACTGAGAAGCTCTCTGCCACCATATCTGAGGGAAATTCAGTGGATATAGTACTCTGAGGTGTTCCACAAGTATGCGACAAGGGCCAGCATCTGAAATTAATGACTAGGGGTAGAAGCATTGACAAATGCATTGACAAAACAAAGAACCCGTGTAGAAATCTGCCCTAAGAACAAGAGACAGAAAAGTGTTGTTGCTAAAAGTGTTTCCAATTGGAAAGAGGTAGAAAGATGTGTCCTGGAAGTCAGTGTTAATCGCCTGTGTTTTTCTTGATGTCTGCTAATGATCTGGAAGAAAATGCTCAAGGCAGGAGCCAGAGTCCTCTCTGCTGTAGCATCATGGACTGAGGAATTTTTCACCAGCATGGACTATGCTCAAGGTCCCAAACACAGCCAGAGCCTCTCCTGATTTGGGATGTGTTTGAGAGAGGGATCCCTAGAGAGAAAAGAAGCAGAGAGAGGGACACTGCAATTTATGCCACAGAGAAACAGCACTATCCATGAAGAAAGGATAAATGAAGCAAACTGGGCAGTGTAAGAATTTTTTGTTCATTGAACTATTTCCAGAAATGAAGATGTGATTTTTAACAGCTTGGTAATTATTCATTCCTTGGTTATTTTTTATTTTTTTCTTCTCTCTCTACCATTCCACTTTGTAGTTTGGAGACCTCAGATGACTTGATGTGAGCTCTGTTTGCAGGAGAATTGCAGCCTAGCTGTGTAAACGCAAGTCTGAGTGAAGTTTTGAACTCTGGGTGCTCATATGCACTCAGATATTGATCTGGGTATGTTTTCCCACTACCTGCTTAAAAAAATCTCTGCCCTAGGAAAAGGTTAAAAGACTTGATTTAAACTCTGATTGATAAAGAAAAGACTTCAAGGTGACCTTTTCAGTGCAGGCTGAATTTGGGGTCACTTTCCAAGCTCAGATTGCAGTAAGGAAACAGGATTTGTAGGGAGATTGATGGATTGGATTAGTGGCCTCTCATTTTGCCATGTTATTGTCCCAATATCTGATGCTGGCCCTTCAATTAAGGCAGTTCAGCAAAGCAACATATGTAGTCTTGCTCAAGGTATTTTTGGATGAAATGAGACCTGTCCTAGGCTAGAGAGGAGAAACACCTTAAGGTACTGAAGATCTTTCCACCATTATAGCCCACTCAGTGCTCTGCAGCATCACCCACATATATTCATCTACAAATTGATGTTGCCAGCTTTGGGAGGTTCTTTTTATGCCTCTGCATCCTCAGGTAATTGAAAAACAGTATTACTCTTTCCCACCTTCCCCAGAAATCTTGCTGATTTTGGTCCTTTCCACTAGCAGTATGTTCTTGCTGTAAAACTTCATAATATATATTTAAATTTAAGCTGTTAAGCCATATATGATATATATAAAAAGTATACGTGTGTATATATGTGTATATATATATATATATATATATATATATATATATATAAAATATCTTGGTTTTGTAGCTAAAGATCCTCATAGGTTGCGTTCCCCATGTGCCTTGAATACCAACTTTACAATCATCCAGTCTTCAAAGAGAGTTCAGTTAAAGCTGAACATGCACCTTTTCACCATCTGCAATTAATCATGTCTTCTGAGGCTATCAGCACTGCAGAATGTTTTCTTGAGTCTCACCAGGGCCTTTAAGAAGAATTAACTGGGAATATTTCCTCTGGTGCAGACACTGATGTTTGGCCACAGGAGAAAACTGTAGGATTCTTTTTCTCCCCCCTCTTGCACTCATTGAAATTTGTGTTGGATTTTGTGAAAATTCACCCCAACCATCTGGCTCATAATCATGTGAGACATTGCTGAAGGATGACAGACAAAAAAATAGACAAATATATATTGTTTTATCACCCTGTGTTCTCCCTGTGCTGGGAATGTCAGAGACAATAACCCAGGATGGATTCTCCTTTATAACCACATTAAGGGACACAGTGAAGCAGTGCCATCAGAGAAGAATGCTCTAACAAGAGCATGTGGCTCCTTAAACAGTGCTGACCTCCTGGTGATGAAGGATTTTCAAAGCCTAACCCAAGGAGACCTATTTCTGGATCACCTCTCACTGCTCAATGAGGTTTGTTTGTGCCAAGGAGAGGAAGGTGGTGCTGGCTGGACAGTGCCTCTGCACGGCCAGTGCCTGGGGAACAAGTTGGATCCCCCTGTGGAACAGCTTTGGAGTCAATGCAGGGCTGAGCTGCTGCCTTTAGGGATCCTCTTCTGCAGAATGGACCCAGGTGCTGGTGGGCTCCTTTCTCTCATCTAGAGCTGCTCTGCTGTTACTCCCCTCTTTTTTTTTTTCCTACAGCAAGGGGAACCTTGGAGGAAAAGTGGATTCTCCTGGTGTGCAGCCTCCCAGGAGAACCAGCACAAAATTTGTTGCTACTTGTGACTCAGGCACAGGCCAGAGGGGCACAGTCATGCACAGACCTGGAGGGTTAAATGAGGACTAGCTGCTCTCCCCATCAGATTAGTAATTCCTTTGTATGATCCTCCTCCTCTTTATCCCTCTCTGCATAATTTTGTGCCTCTTAACAATAGCCTAAATCACCCAAACCACAGTAATTTTAGAGCCCAGCAGGCAGAGCTGTCTCACATTACTCCTCCTTCAGGGGTTTCCTTCTGCAGGAGGAGCTGGTGAGATGGAAAAATGGATGTGAAGACAGAACAAGCACGGAGAAAGCCAAGGAAACCTCAGGCAGAAACAAAGACAGAGCAAGGTCCATTTGGGGTGTTAGGAAAACATGGATCTGAGGGAACAGCTCATCAAGCCACAAACACAAAAACACCTCCTGTGTCAGTCCTGTGAGAAAGGGAGTCAGAGGAGGTGGGAAGGAAGGAAAGAGCTGGAAACTGGGCAAACTAGAGAGAGACTTTCTAACAAAAGCATAACTTGAGCCCGAGATCTGTCTCTCAACACCTCATGTTTTTGCTCCATATGGCCTCACTTCTGGAATTTTCTTGTTCCATGGGTTTGGCGGCATTAGTCAGTCATTTAATGACCACCAAGCAAAGTTGTTGGTGGGAAAATGACTGGGCATGGGGCAAGAAGTGATATTACTACCTGGAGTTTACAGACACAAAAAAAAAGGAAAGAGAGATGATGCTACATTTCTTTCAAAATTGTCCTTTTCCTTTTTTTCTTTGTGATGATGGTGAGGACGGCAACAATCAGAAGCACTTCCAACCTGCCTGGAGCTCTAGCCGGAAAATGCAGAACACAAGGCCCTTTCACCAAATTTTCTGCTTTGAGATGGTCCAGGAATTCGGTCACAACAGATTTTTCTGAAAGTCTTTATGTAGTTCCACATCTGGAGGAAAGTGCACTTTGTCTAAAAATACTTCTTCATTTTGCACCCAACTTTGGTGTCAGTTCTTGTTCTGAACTTTGCAAGGGAGATCACAGTTTTAGTCTGAACCACTTCCAAACCATACCTCTTTCTTTAGCGCCACCCTTCTAATAGTCACATATTTTCCAGAACATATTCAGTATATCTGAATTTTTTTTAGCAATTATGGTGTGGGATAGATCCTTCAAACTGTGAATCAGGGCAGCAACTGAACAACACTGAAACAATAGTATCAAAACCCCCTAAATACTCAAAATTAGAAGGAAAGGCTTAATGCAGTGACCTGGATCCTGTGCTGCAATGTCTGCATGGGTGTGCAAGCACACTGCATCATGGCACAGAGGTTGATGGCTGGGTTGGGAATGACACCAGCAAGATCTGGCTGCTGAGGCCAAAAAGGGCAATGATTGACCATGGGATGTCTGTGGGGGTCAGTACTGGCTGGGCTCAGCTCTGCTGTAGCTTTTGGAGGGAGCAGTGGTGGTGCCTGGGACACTTTCATGTCTGGTTGGGGTGACGGGGAATGCAGTCTAATCAAGGCTGTTGCAAAAATGAGGGAGCTTTTCAGTGCTGCTCCCAAATTAAGGAGTGTGAGGAAGAGCAGGTGTAGGGATGAGGGCTGGGAGAAAAGCTCATGTGGCACCAGTTAAGCCAGCCCTGTGTGGCATCTGTCTGCTGGGACACTGTGGGGATGCCAGAGGACAGCAAAGGCCAAAGCTGAGTTCACTGTGAGCAAACTCCTTCCTTCAAAGGATCCAGGAGCTCATTTCTGGCCCTGCAGCAGCTCAGCCATGGAGGCGCTGCTGCCTGCACCAGGCCCTGGAGTCTGCTCCATCTCTGCCGTGGAGCTCTGGCTGGGGAAATGTGAGGCCCTGGAGTCTGCTCCATCTCTGCAGTGGAGCTCTGGCTGGGGAAATGTGAGGCCCTGGAGTCTGCTCCATCTCTGCAGTGGAGCTCTGGCTGGGGAAATGTGAGGCCCTGGAGTCTGCTCCATCTCTGCAGTGGAGCTCTGGCTGGGGAAATGTGAGGCCCTGGAGTCTGCTCCATCTCTGCCGTGGAGCTCTGGCTGGGGAAATGTGAGGCCCTGGAGTCTGCTCCATCTCTGCAGTGGAGCTCTGGCTGGGGAAATGTGAGGCCCTGGAGTCTGCTCCATCTCTGCAGTGGAGCTCTGGCTGGGGAAATGTGAGGCTCGAGGCTGCTGAAAGCAGGTTCTGCCAGGCTCCTGGCCCGGCTGTAGCAGGCAGAGCCATGTAGTCAGCTCCAGGCTGGGGCAGCCCATAGCCCTGAGCCCCTGTGACTCGAGGGTGGAACGTAAGCTTCTGTGTTCCTGCTGGGAGACATTCTCCAGGCTGCCAGGCTGCTGCTGAGTCCTGGTCCCTTCCCGCTTTCTTGTGATTATCCATCTTGGCAATAGGATGCTGTTAAGTGTCTGATTACTGTGTTGTTGAAGGCTTAAGCCTGAAATCTGACTATCACGTGGTCCCTCGAGGGGCAGCCAATCCCCCTCCAACCCTCCACCAGTAATCCTTCCTTTCCCTTGGAAAAATAGTAAAACAGAAAGACAAGTGGTATCTGTCTGCAGCAGCACTTTCCAATCAAGTGAAGACTAGCTGGAAAATCAAATCAGCTGGTAAGTTGCTGCAAAACACAACTCTATCTCCTTAAAATCTCCGGTTTTGAAGGGATGAGCTGAACAGCAATAGCTGCTGATGTAAAACAAACCATTATGCCTCCTATCTCCTCTCCAAGCCCCCTCCCTGCAGACGCTGGAGTATGAAGGAGGCAGATGCTCTCTGAAGACTATTTTCCTCTGTTAAATAAATTCACTTTCAAATAATGTGTAATTAAATGTGTGGTATTGAATTAATGTTTTATTCTGAGTGCTTTGGCAGCAGGGGACCTAGGGGCCTGGCTGGTGGAAAGAAAACATGCTCAACAGAAAGTCTCTTCTCTTCTCTTCTCTTCTCTTCTCTTCTCTTCTCTTCTCTTCTCTTCTCTTCTCTTCTCTTCTCTTCTCTTCTCTTCTCTTCTCTTCTCTTCTCTTCTCTTTCTCTCTTCTCTCTTCTCTCTTCTCTCTTTCTCTCTCCTCTCTTCTCTCTTCTCTCTTCTCTCTTCTCTCCCCTCCCCTTTTCCCTCCCACCCTGCCAAGAATCCCACTCCCTGTTTCCAAGAGCTGCTGAGGTGTATCAATGAGTTGGTGAGGACGATGCTTTGTGTAAGATCCCTTTTGTCATATGTTGTCATGGGGCTCTTGGGCATTTCACCCAGTGCAAGGACCTCTGCAGCCCACTCATTTACCCCTCTACCCATCTCTTGATATTCTTAGTCTTCATCCTCAGAAGATGCCAGCTGTCTGCTAACCTTGTATACGGAAGGCAGAGCCTAAGTGTCCCCTCAGGATGAGAAGCTGGTGCTGGATGTCTAAGGAGACAGAAGCTGCTGAAGCTGGAAAGGCAGTTTATCCTTCCAGCCTAGTGTCAGCCAGAATTTGAGAAGGTGCAGACAATGTTGGGAATCATTGGATGGTTTTTAAGTCTTTTGCCTGGAATGTTAGTAAGGTTTTGGTCTCATCAGCAGTGTTTTGTGTTCCCCTAGGAGGTAGCTGAGGAGGAGTTGGTGCATGCAGAGACATTGGCAAGCACAGGGTGAACCTGTCCCCAGGCTTTGTAGAGGTGACAGTAGCAAGGGGGACCAGAGTGACTTTCTTAACCTGAGAGGATCTTGAAATGTGTCTTGAGCACAAGCAGATTAAGCAGAGACTGGCTTGGGGCACAACTGGGAACCCATTTACAGCTGCCTGCTGCCTAACCCCAACCCTGACAGCCACAGGGAGCCTTGGGAGCATTGGGTTTCTTTTGGTAAAGTCTTCAATGTCTCTATACTAAAGGACATTTAAAACTTTGACAACAGCTCAGGTGAAGAGATTTACCTTGTTGGATCAAGGGAAGGTCCTGTTGATATGAACTCTTGCTTGAGTAATTCCAGAAAGTCATAAATCTGCAGAGAAGAGAAGGAGGTAGATTCTGATTCAAAGGCAAGAACCCACTGCTGTGCAAGGCATGGATGTGCTGAAGGGTTCTTTCATTTGCTGCTGTGGTCATTGTCAGGCTGGGGGTGATGCTCAGGATCCTTCCTCTTGCTTTATCTCCTTTTGTTTAGATCTCCCCAGGAAAATCTGGTTCTGCAGTTGGTTCTACAGTACGATGCAGTGTTGTGCTTCCGGGCTGAGACTGCTCAGCACCCAGTAGCTGTGGGACACTTTGTATTGCTCTCTTCATAAAAATAATTGCTAAGTGGTTTGTACTCAGATTTATGGGACTGAAATGGATGAGAAGTGATTGAAGTTGTGCATTTTTTTTAATAAGAATGTCAGGTGGTTTAAGGTGAGAGAGAAGTTTTTGCTTAAATGTGAGTGTGGAATGGTGTAGAGTGCATTCTAACTTTACTATTTTTCAGATTTTTTTTTTTTTTCATGAAGTAAATGAGAATTTTCTTTGGATTGGGTTTGAACTTTGCAGGTATGTCACACCAGGTAATGTCACTTGCTTCCAGGTGGTTGTCACGGTGTTTTGGTGAGGAAGCCTGGCAGGCTCTGGAGTTGCTTCTGATGAGTTGTTGGTTTAAGGGGTGCTTGTGCTTTGCCTTTCAATCAGCTCTTTTACACACACACACCACACACATACACAAAAACTCCCTTTCCATTTCCCTTCAGCTCCAAGAGCACTGTACACGAGCACTGTTGGTGGTGGTGGTTTCTGTGTGGCTGCTTTTGGAGCTGGTGCTGCAGCTCAGAGGGTGCTAATCCAGGCACTGGATTAGCTGCAAATCACACCCCTCTGTGCAGCTTGAGGGCTGTTCTGCAGCATCTCTCCCTCAAATTAGGGAGAGATGTCTGGAGTCAGCTGGAAGCTGAAAGGCAGCACTTTGGGTCAGGGCTTCCTCTCCATCTGCTATTGCAGCAGCAAAAGCCCGAGGAGCTGGTGATGTCCTAATTACCAGAGGTAAGCTTGGAAATGGTGGATGTCAGGTATTTCCAAAGCATCAGAGATCTGGGATGCAGAGGTTGCTCCTCTCCTGTTTTCCTGAGCTCAATTGCACTGAACTTTAGCTCCTGGTGTAGATTGGTATAACTGGATCATTCTTTTAGCCAAGATTGTCCAGCTAAATGCATCAAAGCCTGTTATTTTTTACCAAGGTCCATTTAGCAGCATGTAGTGCATTAGCTCTGGGTCTGCTGGGTCAGCTGAGCAATAAAGCCTCCTTCCCACCTGGGAGCTGCACTCATGCCTTGTGCTGCTCCCAAGGAATGAAGGGGATGGTAAGAAAATGAAAAGAACTGCAGAAACATAAAATAGCTTTCTCTTAAGGTCTTTACGAAGGAGTACAATCGTTAACTGAGCTGAAGGCTGTGGTTGCTCCACCAAGTTCCCAAAGATTCAGATATGCTTTCCATAAATCTCTATGATTTGTGTCATGACTACTTGGTGCTTATAATCATGACTTTTTTGAGTCCAAGTCCTTGAAGGGTGCCTTACAGAGGAACTTGGCAAAGAACCAGTGTCTGGGCACCGTGCCGAGTTGTTGGAACCTGTACCTGGGCTCTTTCCCAGAGGTGGCTTATGTCAGAGCTGGGAGAAAAGCCACCAGAAGTGAAGGGCTACCTACTTGGAGTCCAGGCAGAGATAAGAAACAGCCTGTTTATGTCTCCATTTTTAAAAATGATGTGGAACTGATTCTCCCTTTGTTTACATGTACTTCACAGCAGTCCATGATTGAAATCAATATCCCCCATTGACTTTGATGGATTTGCACCAGGTGAGGAGGGAGACTCAGGCTCTGTGCAACCTGCCTATGTGTTATCTTCTCTCTCTATGAGACAGATCTGTGAGAGAATGCCTTGCCAGCCCTCCAGTGGCAGGGGTTTTTAATCTGGCCTGCCCGATGTGTGAGCTCTGCTCTGATCGAGTACATCGAGTAACTCATCAAGTTTGGTTCCCATCCAGGCTGTGATTGACTGCCTCACATGAAGGGCTCTCTGCTTGGTACTTACATGTGGTGGTGACAAGATTTCCAGTGTAAATTGTAAGCTTTGTTTATTTGATTTTAATTGTGGCGGAGCAGCAGAGCTGTGCAGCATTTATTCACAAGAGTTATTCCAGCAGTGTCGAGGAAGAAATGAATGAATCACATTGACTAAGAGAGAACTTTGCTACCTTTTTGTGGACAACTTACGTAGAAAGAAAAGAGAGACAATTCTTTGGCATAAATTAGTTGTTAGAGCAAATGACTCAGCCACTGCTGAAAAATGTCATTGTTGTTATCATTTATACAGCGCTGTTGATGCAAATGAGGCATTAGAAGCTTATGAAAATCAAGAGCATATCTACAAAGAGCCCAGGATCAGACCCAAATCAGGATACACTAGAAACAGATCTAAAATAACTCAGGTTTAAAACAGGGCTTGAACAGTAAGAGGGGCAAAAAATAGAGAAGTAGAAAAAGAGAGAAGAAATGCCATGATGTGAAAAAGCAAAGGGAGGGAGGAGCTGGTGATGGAGAGGTGCAGGAAAGGACCTACCTTTAGAGAAAACATGGTCACATGTTGGGGACAGAAGAAAAATTTATAGAAAAATTATATTGGTCTTTTCTAGGCTAGAAGAGGACTCTTCCAATGAAGAGGTCAGCTAAAGTAAAAGGGGAAATGTCTATAATTTTGGTCTGTTCCACCAGCAAGCTACAGATTGTTTGTGAATTAATTGTCCAGGGTCAGGAAACCCACTAGAAATACAAGAAGACTGCTTGCTGTTTGGGAGTTTGAAAGAAGATGTGAGGAATTAATTTAAATTAATTAATTTAACAATTGAAATTGACCTGGTGTAAAAGATCCAGCATGAGTAGTTTTGCAGTTTGCTCTAACTTAACTACTGGCACTGCTCATGGTTTACTGTGGAGATTGATTTGTCCATTTTCCTCCCACTGTAGTCATCTGTGTCCAAACACAATCATGTGCATTCAGGTTTCAAGAGTATTAGCAAACCATGGTTTCAAAGATGCTGGTTGTGATGGGATTTTGAAATGCAGAATTTGCCGTGTCACTGAACCCATCTCTTCTTCATCTGATGCCTGGGACTGATTTAGAAATGAGACAGTAATTGGAAAATTAGATTCATGAAATGTACTCATACGACTTCCCAATATCTGCTCATGTGATTGAAAAGTGGTGGCTATTCAAAACAAGGTGTTTCCACTGCACACAGTCTATTACCAGCGCCATATGCTCTACCTGGAATTTGGAGGTTGAGTCAGGGTCTTTTTGTCTTGACCGTGCCATAAGATAGAGAGACTCTGCAATATGAGAGTAAACGATGGGAGAAAAATCATTGAATCTGTGATGTAAGTGGAAAAGTTCTGATTTTTCCAGGCTCTATTACAATGGCCAGTGCAGAAGTGACCCATCAGGACATGGTAGACTGATGTGTGAGGAAAGCAGAATTAATCTTGTTCCCTCTTCTTCTTCCCCAGTATCCCATGGCTTTGTTGGGTTCACAAGTTTAGCAAACCAGAAGGTGTTTGTCTTGAGGAGAGAAACAGACATGACTGAGGACACATGGGAGCAAGTGATAGAGAGGAAGAAGTTTCTGGTTTCAGACAGCCACTTTTCTGGCTAAATTCACTTTAAGCACAGATCAAATCATCTGTTCTGCAAAAGATTCAGAGGTGGTTAGGTAAAAATCCCTTTGAAAATCCAAAGCTGCCATCCTTCTGCCTTGGCTCTTCCAGAGAAAGGGAAACGTTCTGTTTTAGAGACCATGTGTGAAAGTGGGTCCCAGACTTACTGTTGTTAATGCTCTAACTTACCCCCATGCTGCCATCATTGAGCTAATGTCATGGGCCATTTCCAGCCAGCTGCAGGTCAGGTGCTCTCTGATGTGGTTAATGGGCTATTCAGAGCAACAGTGAAGGCCAAAGTTTGAAACACCTTCTCTGTGTGTTAAATCTTGATCAACAAGAAGGAAGGTGGGGAATCTGCCCAACTTTTCTTCTCTGTCATGAAAAAAAAAATACTGATCCCAAACCAAGGACTGGAAGATGTTTCCTTGTAAAGCGGAATTATTTTAGTGTCAGGCACTCACATCCTTCCTGTAGGTACAGCATGGCTTTGAATGAGTTCACATCATGCTGTCAATTCTGCTTATTTTCCTGTCAGGTCTTGCTGTGGCTTCTGCATAGGATCTTCTTCTGAATTGTCTTGTTGTCCTGTTTTTATAAGTAAATGGTACATGGGGAGGAAAAAAATCAAAAGAGTGGTACTTAGGGAGAGGAACTTTATATACACCTTGTCTACAGGGCTGACTGCAACACAGTCAAGACAGATTAGCACAGCACTGCCTGCCTAAAACAAATAAACACCAGCTGTTTATCAGACAGGGCTCGGCTTCCTCCAGGAGGAAGTAAACAGATTTATGCAGATGAACTTCTGAGGTGCCCTTGCAGCACAGCATCTTTCATGGCTATTTGGCCTTCCTCATGAGTTATGGCCAGCATGGGCGAGCGCAGAGACGTAAAGTGAGCACAAAAACACTGCTGGCCACACCGTGCCACAGGGGTTTGTCACTGCCTTGTGGTTAAACCTGTATTTTATAGTGGGTTAGAATTAATCATAGTGCTGATCTCGCTGTGAAGGGAAGAATTTGATCTAAACTTCACTACTTTAGGCCTCCAGCATGTGGAAAAGCAATTTATTATAACTCACTTATTATTCCATTTGTGCCTAAAATACTATGAAGGAAAATTTATGGCTATTTGAGGTTGAGAGAAATTGCGATCAGCAAATGTACTTTTCTGATTCTACATTAAGATTGTCCAGTTGCTGTCAAACTACTTAACTCCATGACCCTTTTATTTTTATAACCACCCAAGTTAACTTTCAATCCAACAGTGCTACACAAGTCCACTACTGCAAAAGGATTGCTTCTCCCTCAATTCAACCCTGTCTGCCACAATACCACATTTAATTATTCATATAAATTTTCCCTGAAACTTCTCAGGTGACTCTTAACAACTAGCTCTAAAATCTGGTCTCGGAGACAGATGGGATATTATTTTAATAATATAGCTGTAATTACACAGTTTGGATGCCAGCTCTCAGAAATGTCTGATAATTTATTAAGATGTTATTGGGAGGAAAAATTGGGAGCTGAAAGTTTTGGGCAATACCCTGGAGAGTTTAGAGAGGATTGCCTCAGTTCTCATGGTGTTACTCATCAGAAGTGTAAAAATTCTTAAATAGTATTGCTGTTTTTTCTGAGACTGTTTCCTATTTCACTTCATCTCAGACCAAATGGGACAATCCTATTGTAATTGCTACATTTCTGAGTTTTTAAAAATATCCTTGGGCCCCTCTTAGTACAAGATCATCCCTCACAGCTTTCTTGATTGCTGCTATTTGGAAGACCAAGAATGCAAATATGTGGTTTGTCAATACAGTAAGACCAAGGTAATGTAGTGATGAGTGCTATAAAAATGCTTGCCAAGCCAAAGAGGATAAACCCCTTTTCCTCTACTCTATTAAGTAAATTGGTGCCATTTGAGCTTTTCTTATATTAGGAGTTTCCTCACCCAAGTGCATTGCTTTACATTTCAACACATTATAGCTCAGATTTCTCCAGGTACTCCTTAAACACTCAGCTAAACCAGGTGGAGAAGGCAAAGTCCACATGTGATTTGTTCTCCCGGGCTGCCACTGCAGGTTTAAAACCAAAGTAATTTTGGATGTGCCTACCAACCCGTGCCTTAATGCTATTAATATTATTAATATTGGTAAGAAACAGTTTTCAGCCTATTGAACAATTAAGAAAGGTCAATGGGAATTCCCAGAGAGGCGTCTTTCATTACAAGGCCCATTGCTTGTGCAATCTTGCAGCATCCATCTTCCCAAGCAAGCCAAGGGCCAAGAGATGGCAGCTCCATAAACCTGCCTCTGAGCTCCTAATTAAAAAGCTTAATTGCACGACAGCCATTAGGATGCTTGTGTTCCATTGGCTTTTTGATGCATTAAATGGTACTTATGTTGTTATCAGGCACGTGACCCCTCAGGTTGATACAGGTGCCTGCTGAGGTGCCTGGGTGGCAGGAGCTGGTGGCAGATTGTGACGTGTCCCTGCAGCCAGTCTGAAACCCAGAGTTAGTCACTTCCACCTCCTTCATCTGCAGTGCCCCAAGGGAAACACACCTAATCTAAGGGTCACATACATTTACAGCTCCTGTGGCACAAGAAAGAGATGAAAAAGGATCAAAAGTGGTCCAGTTTATGAGCAAATAGATTCAGGGTTATGAACATGCCACGGGAGAGGAAAGAGGGTACTGTCCCACGTAATGGCTCTGCTTGAGGAGACCTCTCATACATCAGCTTTTGCTGACTGGGCACTGGAGAAGAGTGCACAGCTCTCCACTGGCCTTCATGACCATCAGGCTGGAGCTGGGAGTGGTCTGTGCTGCCACAGTTCTCATGGTGATGGAAAGCTGCACTGAAGGACAGTTCATAGAGATGAAGTTTTGGGTGCTGTCCTTTCAGAAAACGCTGTGGTGGCTGTGCATCTCTAACTGCTTCTACAGTTAATTCTAGGCATTAAGTAAAACCTTTTTTTTTTATTGCTGAGGAGTTCTAGGGGTGCTGTGATGCCACAAAGGTGCTTAGAGGTTTGCTGTGCCTTAGTGCTGTCCTCAGAAGAGAGCAAGTTCTTCCAGCAAACCGTGGCATTTAATGATGGCAGAGTCAGTGGATATCCAGTAGTCACTAATCAGCCCCTGTAGGTGCCTGGTGTCTGGGCAGATGTAATCCTCAGGAATGACCCGTTAACTGAGCAAACCACTTTTCATTGGCCTCTGTACCTCTGGTAAATTAAAGCTACTGCTCTTGTGATTCTTCCTGAATCCTCGGTTGCTATTCTTTGTCAGTCCTCGCCGTCCTAAATGTCACTGGAAAGGATCATTGAAACTAATGGGTTCAGTTCATGTGTTGTGCCAGTGATGGTAGCCTGGGATGACCTTCTTTCTGAGGGAACAGTCGTGTAAGGGAAGGCTGCAGGGTCAGGGTCCTGCTGTGGGGCAGTACTCAGCACTTGCAGCCAGCTCCTGCTAATGCCCTAAGGAGCATGGGTGTCACT
This sequence comes from Anomalospiza imberbis, assembly GCF_031753505.1. NCBI lineage: Eukaryota > Metazoa > Chordata > Aves > Passeriformes > Viduidae > Anomalospiza > Anomalospiza imberbis. Next base: position 7,373,361 of record NC_089693.1, on the reverse strand, counting down.
GGTCCTCCTCCTCCTGAGAATGCTTTGACTTACCAAGCTTCAGCCTCAAAAATCTGTCATGTTTGAGTTTAAACTAATCCCAGCTGAAATGCAAAACTTGACAGGACCTTCTAATCTCACCTGGCCTTTCATTGGAAGGATGTGACCTTTGCTACACCTCACAGGAGATGGATTATTTCCAGGATCATTCAAAAGGGATTCATGTCTTTGTAGCAGAATTTACCCCGAAGGGTCCTCTCCCTGAGGACAGGCTTGCCACGAGCTTGTCATGAGGACTGATAAACCTCAAGTACTTTCCTCGCAGATGTTTTGCATGAGACTAACTCCATCACAGAGATGGCTGTGTTCTGTGGGTGGGTAAAAAGATTCCCTGTAGATATTTTTGCGAAGCAATTTCAGTTCCCTTGCAGCTTGCAAGAAAATTGAATTAGTTGTTTTCCATTCGCTGAATTAACCCTGATTCATTCTTCCCTCAACCCTCTCCCTCTTCCTCCCCTCCCTCCAACAGATGTCCAGCATATTAAGAGGAGAGACATCGTTTTGAAGAGGGAGCTGGGAGAAGGTGCCTTTGGGAAGGTGTTCTTGGCCGAGTGTTACAACCTCAGCCCCACCAACGACAAAATGCTGGTGGCAGTGAAGGTAAATGCCAAGGGCGAATGGCAGAGAGTAGGGCAGGGGCTGGCCAGTGAAGTGAGACTGGATGAGTCTGCGTGGGAAAGGGAAGCAGGGGAGGGCTGGGGGCCAGGGGTGGAGATTTATCTGATGCCGGAGATTGTGGTAAATCCACTTAGTCACACAAAGTTTCAGTGTTCCGCTTCAAGGTTGTCTGTTCTCAGCAGTGCCAAAGCCTCCCTTCCTGCTGACACGGCCAGGAGACAGACAGGGAGGAGAGGCTGGGCTGGGAGCTGGGAGCTCCTGTGCAGCTGCAGCAGCATAGTGTGGATCCAACTCCCTCCAGCAGGCACTGCGGCCCTGCTCCTTCTGGATTTTATCTTTTAGTGTAACATGCAGAAGCTGAAACATAAAAAGGCCTCAGCAGAAATGAGCAATGAAAGCTAAGCATGATGAGCCAATTTTCTGGGATCAATTTGCTGCAAGATGGGCAAAGCAACTCGGCTCGGCTCCACTCTGCTCCTGCTTGCCTAGCCACAGGTTGCTCCTGTTTTGGGTATTTTAAGCCAACACGAGTTCAGCTTGGCTTGTGCTGTGCTGCTTGCATCCTTGTGATATTCCTCGTGGGAGCTTTGCCCCATCAGTGTGGCTCTGGGCAGAGGAGAACACTCAATGCAGAACTGTGCTCTCCTCTCAAGTGGCACCAGTTGGCAGAGACACAGTTTAATCCCTTGGATTTAACCAGTGCTTCCTAACTCCTTGGAACAAGGTCTGCATTTGAACGGATGCTCTACATGGAAAAAGTTCCAGCACTCTCTCCAAAGTGCTGGAGGCATCCAGTTTCTTGTGACTTGTTCTAATCATTGGCAGCTCAAGCCTTTTTTTTTTTTTTTAGCTCAGATGTCCCCTTTTGCTCCGGCAGCGAAGTGCAAGATTGCACCTCTCACCTTTGAGACTGGTTAAAGGCGAGGACATGAAGACACCCACGTGATTAATTGTTTGATTATAGGCTTGGTACCTGCCTATCAGTGTCAGCCATCCCTCAGCAAGCCTGGCTCCTGAGTCTCTGCAGAGTTTCATTTGCATGTAGGCAGAAACAGCATCCGAACTTGTTTCTGTTAATTGCTACTATGAGCTTACATCTCCAGAGTGCCTTTCATCCTGCAAGATCATACAGCTCCAGCTCTGGAGCAGGGCCCTGGAATCTGGCTTCTTGCCAGCTCTGGGAGTGGCAGGGAAAAAAGTCCCTCTAATTTGGGCCATGTTATAAGTCTGAGGAAAAAAAAAAAAAGGAAAAAAAGGCAGGAATCAAGGCTTTACATATTAAGTTGAGATTAGGCTGCAATTCCTGAAGATCTCATGCCCCCAGCTGAGGCTGAGAACTGCCTCCCCAGTTCCTGCAGCTCATGGCAGCAGCAGGACACTGTCTAAGGGCAGCTGAGTCCACAGCCCAGGGCCTGCCTCTGCCCTGCTCTCAGGGACTCTCTCCCAGGGCCAAAGGAAGGGGCTGTGTTGCTCTCTCGCTTAAATGGACTCAGATTTTTAGCAGATCTAAAGGTTGCAGCCCTGCAGATAAACTGAGTTTTGATGTGAAGGCATGGACAAGCTTCTTGTTTTATTCAGCTTGCTTCTAAAAGCATCCTAAGAAATGCACAAACACCAGATCCAGCAGAGTGTTAAGGTGACAAAGTCAAGTACTAGAAATGCTGGAGGGGCTGTGTTCAGGGCATGTCCTCTGAACACCTTATTTTTCATTTCTCTGGGGCTGTTCCATTGTGGCGATCACTCCTGTGCTGGAAGCACCCTAGATGTGAGTGTACCCATTTTCACAGCCCCCCAGCAAGTTACTGGGGTTGTACCATCCCCTTTTGCAGAGGGCAGATGCAGAAACTGGAGAACTGAACTGAAGAGATTTGCTTTAGGTGAAGGATGGAGTTACCAACCTCTCTCTCCAGCCCCACGGACAGCAGGTACCTGACTCAGAGTGCCGACTTGTCCTGCTGCAGCAATAAACATATGGTGCTTGTGGAAATCTGGCCCTGAGACTGCATAAGAGGGGATTTTCCAGGTAATATTGGAGCAACTGGCACTTCATGAGGACAGCTGCAACCTGCAGATGCTCAGGGACTTGCCAGAAGTTATGGAGGAATTGCGTGATGGAGACACAAAAAAAATCCACCCCAAACCTTCCTGGAAGAGGCATTCCACTGATTTTACTGAGACAGCCCTTCTCTTTCTTTGGTTCTGGTCTTCTTTCCCTATTCTATCCCTTCCAGCTTCCTCATTTTTAAATGCTTGGCTGTGCAATCTTAGCAATGAGGAGGGGGTTAATAATTTTTTTTTTGGTGTGTGATATCAACAAACTTACAATCTTAACACCTTATAAAAATGATTGTGTGTGAAGGAAATGAAACCTAAACTCACTGCAGCTTGAAATACTGTGTGCAACCACAGGAAAAAGGGGGAGAAAAGAGTGATGGGAGAAGGGACTATTTTCCTGCAGAAAAATAGGGTGGCCTCAACATTATAAAGATATTAAATGACTAAAAGTAATAGGGTGCCTGAGATAGGGACGGATGCTTTGCCATCTGCACCATGTAACTAACATTCATCTAAATATCTCTACTCAAGCTATCCCAAAGGGCAAAGAATTAAAATAGATTTATGCCATGTGAATAGCAGTTTGGGAGGGGCAGAATCAGATGAGGCAGTGTCCTAAGGCTTGGGAAAAAGCCTCACAGCACGCCTGCTCCAAGGGGAAAAGCACCTTCTCTGGAGGAGTCTCTAGAGCCAGCAGCACCATGGGCCAGCCCAGGTGCAGTAACAGAGTGCTGGGCCCCATCCTCCATGCACAGCTCTCTGACATTTAGCATCCCTTTTTGCACATAAATTGCATCCTGCAGCTGCTCAGGTCCCCCCTGCTGTCTGCATGGGGAGATTCAAGGCATGGGGAAAGGGGGAAGGTATATTTTTGTGTAGGAAAGGGGAGAGCTGCCCCGTGTCCCCACCACTAAAGGGCAAATGGTGCACATCAGACTGACACAGGATAAGTGGAACAAGTTTCCTTGAGTCCTTTTCAGGACTTGAGTCCTTTCAGCTCATGTTAGGCTGCACAGTTAAAGCCAGAATTGGTCCTAAAAAGTCCTGGCACGTGGAGGATGCAGAGAATATGATGCATAACCAGAAACTCAAAACCAGACTCTTCATTTTCTTACCTTTTTGCAAAGACTGTGCGGATTCTTGTGGCCATTTCATCTTGTCAAATGGTCTGGACTTAATTTTTTTATTAAGTTCCCTCCCTTGATTCCCTGAGATGACAACAAGCTGCTTTCAAGCTAACTCTCCAGTGCAACTGCTCAAAAATGCACAGACAAGCCAGAACGCAAACCTGGAGAATCCTCCCTTGTCATCAGCTACGGCCACAGCAACATCTTCATGGCAACTCTGCAATGTCAGGCTGGTCCACACCACCTGAAGCCTGCAAGCTGCCTTGCAATGGCAAAATGGAATTCTCAAATTGTGGGAGATGAGATATTCTCAGTAAGGATACTGATTTCAGCATCAGTCTACCAGGGGAGTTGTTATAAACAGCAGGGAATAAAAACATGATTTTAAAAATTATGAGAAAGGACTTGACAGTGTCCTTCTTCAGAAGCAGTTTGAAAAATCCACACAATAACTGCACAGCCAGGCAAATCCATCTTCTGAATAAAGGCAGTGTAGTCAGCTATTTCAAAATAAAAGACAGATAGCAAGGACTGGCTGGCTCAGGAATTTAATAATAATGAGATATGAAGCCATTCGCCCCTGGGTCACCAGTATAAATTCTGCCCAAGCTGGGAATAATTGGAAGCTATTACCCTCTGAGGTATGTTTGCTGCTGCCTAGGAAATGAGTTGGGGAGCCCAGTGGGACGGTACCTACAGGAGCAACACACAAACGTGGTGCCACCAGCACAACTGGGCCAGTGGCTCCTCTCCCCTCCCTTCCTCATCAGCTCCTCGCAGATGCTGTGACCCCTCTGTTCTGGCCTTTCCCCAACCTGAGCCCACTCTGTGCGTGTCTGCGTCCCCCATTCCAGGCTCTGAAAGACCCCACGTTGGCAGCCCGCAAGGATTTCCAGCGGGAGGCAGAGCTGCTCACCAACCTACAGCACGAGCACATCGTCAAGTTCTACGGCGTGTGCGGTGACGGCGACCCGCTCATCATGGTCTTCGAGTACATGAAACACGGTGACCTCAACAAATTCCTCAGGTATGTGGGAATGAGGCCACGGGAGGTGCTGTGGGGCTGCCCCACAGCCTCGGGGAAACTTGTTCTGTCTCAGTGGTGCACCAATGGTGTCATTATTCAGTGGGCTGAGAAGTGAGAGATGATTGTTCCAAGGGCAGCTTGGAGGAGGTGATGGTACTCACCAGATTTAGGGCTTTAGTAGCCCTATCCCAATATTTTCCCTTAGAGCAATCTCAGGAGATGTGGAAACCAGAGTTTTTATCTCCTGCCTCAGCAAGTTTGAAGCTGCAGGGAGCATGGCTGTGAGGGATGGAAGGACATGAAGCCACAGCTGTCAGCAGCTCCAAGCCCTGCACATCCAGCAAAGCCATGTCCCACTGAAGCAGGAAGGCCACTTGCCATCACTCCCTCAGCCACTGAGCCCCTGCTTCAACAGCACAAGGATCAAAATATTCCTTTGAGAAATTTGTTGGTGCCCTTGATCTGATTTGCATCCTGGGTGTTTACTGGTCACTGCTTCTCATTCCTGCATTCAGAAAAGACCTGAGAAATGTTGGAGAAGTCTCAGGCAGTGCCTGTGGGGTCCATCCCTGTTCCCTGGTCCCTAACCTGTGGCACCAGGCTACTCATGAAGTCAGGCAAGGCCTGAAGAAGTGCTGTAATTACCTTCTCTGTCTCTAGAGCTCCCAATGCCTCCCATCATCATTCAACCATTTCATCAGCCTGAGGCAGATCATTTGTGTGCTCTGTATCCACCAGCACCAAGGACCAGGGAGCAGCTGTGGGAGGATGTTTATGGTGCTCTTCTGCCACAAAACAGAAATTCCACTCTGAAACCTGCATGCAAGTGGAGTGGTACTTACCTCTTGAAATAATTAGTAGTTTTATATCCCAATATTTAGAAAATTGGACCCTTGATATTTTCCTGTTTTGACTGCTAAGTGTGAATATGATTGCAGGAGGAACAAGAGTCTTGTGCATGGCAGGTCTAGATCTGGAGCTGGGATACAGTCACTGACTATTTTTCTACCAACACATTTTCTGACCAGGAAACACAAGTTTTTCCCTGAGGTTTTCACTTCTAAGCAATCAGCCATACCAGAAGAATATAAGGAAGGATCCTAGAGATTTCTTCTTTCCTCTGCCAACCTGTCTCCAGCTGCTGTGGGGCATTTGCAGGGCAGTGGGTGAGCTGGGAACATTCCTGCATTTATTTTCGTCCTCATTTTGGTATGGTTGTGGATAGATTGAATAGGATTTTATAGCTCAGTCCCTGTCTCAAGCTCTGGATAAATCCAAGACATCTTTGTCAAGGTAGGATGTGTGAAGGCTGTTGGCTTTACAGAGCTCCTCATTCAAGGGGGAGCAGCCTTGGTTACCTGGGACCTTCTTTTGTCATACCTGGAGGCCTCAGCAACCTCCCAGCAGCAGCAGATTGAACTCTGCCACCAGCACAAAACCAGGGGCTGGGCTGAAAGGGTGTTTTAGCCCAGATTGGTGATGCAGTGTTAAGGACAGTGCCTCAGCTTTGTGACTGAAGGCAGGCAGTCTGAAAAAGAGAGTGAGAGACGCTGTTCTTCAAGTGCTTCACAAAGAACTCAAAATTGACCTATCCTTTTTCCTGGCAGAACCAGCAACCTTATTTCCTTAGAGGAGTCAGATATTACAGCTGAGGAACAACCTCTCTCACTGCTCTAGTTAACCTCCCAAAGAGTACAGTGCAAAACAGGCTCTCTCAGTGTCTCAGGAAGATGTTGTGTGCCCACTGCCAATGCCTGATGAAATTGCTTCACTCAGCAGTGTGTCCCGAAGGCTGAAATCATGCTGGAGCCATGGACCCCTCACTCCCATGTCCCAACTCTTTCTTGGGACATGTCTGAGAAACACTCATGCCTGATGAAATTCATCTCCAGTCTCATTGGAAGAGAAAGCTTGTTGTATTATCTTTGGCCTTTATGAAGGAAAAGAAACTTTTCCAGGTGTGTGGTCCCTGGGATTGCAACTTCTCATCTTCCAGCTGTGTTTAGCTGCCAGCTTCTCCTTCCTGTACAGCCTTGGAAAAAGCAGCTATGTGCTCCTTTCCCTGCATGCTGGAATGTGGTAGGCAGTGAAAAAGCCCTTTGTGTCCTGAAGGAAGATGGCTTTGGGGATAAGGGAGCTTAGATCCTGCAAAGAGGCACTCAAAATGTCTAAGGGGTCATATGGAGAGTTTGGGCTTTCTCAGGTAAGGTGTCTGCTGGTTGGGAATGGGGGCTTCAAGGGGGTCAGGAAGGGTTGATGATGCAGAGCTGCTTGGAATTCCTCAGGAAGCAGCAGTTTTTATCGTGGAATAATTCACCCAGCCCACAGCAGGAGACAGTGACTCCCAGACACTGAAGGCCAGGGACACTGGGAGTCTGTAAGACACTCAGATGGACTTTTCCTAGTTTAACTGCAGAAATTGGAAAAGCAGTAAAATGGAAGAGGCTCACTTTAGACCCAGTTTCCTAGAGAAAGGCACAATAAATAAATTCCCCTCAGTGTTGTTAGACCTTTGTGTGCTTCCCAGAGAACAGAGAGTTTTAGTGGCCTGCAACATTAACTGGTGAGGCAAGGGGAAGCACCAGGATCAGCACGTTCCAGCTGGGTTAGTGGTGGCATGTGCTGGCATGGCTCCTCATGCCTCCCAGGGCCACCACACTGGTGGTGTCACAACAGACCCTGCTGTCTGCACCAGGGCAGGCTGCAGTGGTGGTGTCCTGCCTCAGAAAATACAGATAGAAAAGGTCTTGTCATGGAGAAATGCAGGCATGGCCTTCCAGGGAGCATCCTGAGGAATGGTGTGCATGGGAGTCTGCCTGCAGGTTGGGTGGGGAGCAAGGCTGGGTCTTCCTGGCACAACCCCCCACTGCCTTGGGGTCTGCAGTGACCACATCCCTCTCTGCTCACTAAGGGTGTCCATCACTTCCACCTTTTCCTTTGGTTACTGGTTTTCCAGCTTTTGTTTCCTGTCAGCAGCAGTTTTGAAGTAGGGGTAACAGCACGTTGCCATTATAGACCCGCTCTGCAGTCTGCAATAAGTTGTTGCCATTTGCTGTTAGCTCGGACAGGCAACAAGCTTTGTTAGAAAACTTGCAGAGTTCTGATGTTCCCCTTCCTGTGAAGCAGCACCAAAGCCAGACTGTCGTGGGACAGAAAAGAAATTTCAGAAGAGGAAGCCAGAATGGTGACTTTTTTCCCCTAAAGCCTCAACCTCCCAGTTTTTCTTATTCCTTTCTCTGTTCCTTTCCACTGGAGCTGTGTGTCTGTCTTCACAGCGCAGAGCTGGGGGCTGGTCCCCATCCAGCAAGAACAGTGACTGTGTGGGATTCCTGTCTCCTGGAGACTTGTGAGACCCAAATGTGTGCTTTTTGCTTTTTCCTCCCTGTAGGGCACACGGCCCAGATGCTATGATCCTCGTGGATGGGCAGCCTCGACAAGCCAAAGGGGAGCTAGGGCTATCCCAGATGCTCCACATCGCTAGCCAGATTGCCTCTGGAATGGTGTACCTTGCCTCTCAGCACTTTGTCCACAGAGACCTGGCCACCAGGAATTGCTTGGTTGGAGCCAACCTGCTGGTGAAGATTGGAGACTTCGGGATGTCAAGAGATGTCTACAGCACTGATTACTACAGGGTAAGGCAGCTGCAGTGGCACTCTGATGCTCAGAGCAAAGGGAGATAGGAAATGTTACAGTAAATCTGTTTTTGGAGCCCTTGGGCTCACTTGCTTGGTTATTACCTCATTGAAACATGTGCACAGAAGTTGATCAGGCCTCCCTAAACCACTATCCTTAATCCTCTTCAGTCCTGGCCATGCTTGTAGTTCAGACACCCATGCAGATGCCTACACACAGATTCTGTGATACCCCAGCACACAGTCACACGCTTTTGGATGGCTCTGAAATCATTCCATCCTTACTGCCTATTTTTATTCCTTGTTTTTTGAAGACATTGACAAATTAAAGGTAATCCAGAGAGATGATAAATACTACAGGCTGTGACCTCTGGTGTTAGATTAAAGAAACTTAATACAGGGACCTAGAGAGAAGGCAACTGAACGACTGACTGATAAGTGCATAAAATATGGAAGAGGAAATAATAGTCAATTTAGGTTTGACCTCAGAACATTTTTTTTCCAGCAGGGTCATAATTTAAACAATGGAATAATTTGCCAGGAGTAGGTTGCTGAGAGCTTGTCATTAAAGAAGTTCAGGAAGCAACTAGACAAAAATGCCTGAGTTTAGTGTAGAGGATAATCCTGTACTCATCTCTGGGGAGAGACTCGATGAGCCAGGAATGCCGTTCCAGCCTTTTCTCCTGTGATTTGTGCTCACACTGTTCCCTTGTCTTGCACACTCCCTCTGTACCTGTCTGCACTGTCCTGCCTGCCTGATGGCAGCATCCCTGGGGGAACAGCATTTTTCCCTTCCCAGCTGCAGGAGAAGTGTGATGTGAGAACTGTTTGGAGCACACTGGAGTAGGAGTTTGTCTCTGGGCCATCGACCAGCAGGGAAGGGCTTCTCAGGCTAGGGAGCCATGGTTTCTAGCCTGATGCTTGCACAGAGGCTGATTTATTTCTGCTTACAACATGTGTGTTTGGCATGGAGGATGATTTCTCCCAGCTACCCAGAAAGGGGTGGCCTATTGTCTTGACCCAATTCAGGAAGTTTTCATTATGTTATAGCTGCCAAGTGCAATTACTGTGATGGGGAGGAGGGAAAACGTGATCAGATTTGTGCTGAGATGTATCACCTCTCCCAGGCCAGAACACTGGATTGCCCTGTGTTTAATTACCAGTGAGGGAACCAATCTTCTCTGTGCAGCAGAAAAGCCCATGCTGGGAAAAGGTCTCAGTGCAGTTACTGGGCAATGATGAGGAAAGAGAGGTGATGTGGTCCCATAACTGCTGAAATGTCAGTAGGAAAGAGAAGAGCCCAGGGGAGGATGAGAAGCAGCACATGTGATTACCCAAGATCTTGCCTGCCTTCTTCCCTTCAGCCCTGTTAATCCTGCCCCAACCAAGGCACTGCTGGACACAATCCCAGCCGAGCTCGGGCTCCTGCAGCACCAGGAGCCCTCTGTGCAAGGGGAGAAATTGCTGGCTGTTGCCACAGCTGGGAGGGCTGAGATGATCTCCACAGGCCAGTTTATTGTCGTGGGATTTTTCGTCTTCTCTGTGGTGGTGTCCTGTAGCCCTCATCCTGTCTGTGCAAAGTGCTTTGCTGAGGACTGCTCCCTGCTGTCTCATGCAGTGTCAGAAGGCTCTTTAGCGGGATTTTCTCTGCATACACAAATTCCCAGTAAACTGTTATCATCTACTTACCAGAGCAAGAACTGAGTTTCAGACCATCACAGCCTTTTGTTCTTAGTTGACTTTCCTTTCTTTGTTTTCACTTACTTTCAGTATGTTTAAAACTTTCGATCATAAAGTTAATTCACTGAGGCCTTATCTGTGTTAAAGCCCAAAGAAGGTTTCTAGCAAAATAAGGTTCTGATTGCCCATATTTACACTGGTGGCATGAGGGGGAGAGGGTTTACATCACCTGCCCAAGGCCAAAGCAGGAATTGGTGACAGAGCTGGGAAGCCTCCCCAGGCCAGCAAAATGCAGAATTCCAGGGGCCAGGTGTCCTTCATCCCCCCTCCAGGCACAGTCCAACCACACTCCTCCCAGAATATGAGCAAACAAGCTCAAGTGGGAGAACCAAACTGGTCCTTGGTCTCACCTATGAAAGCTGGAGATTTGGCTGAAGAGTTGAACTTTCAGTCTTCAGTGCTGTCCCTGGTCACATCCATGATCTGCCTGGTGAAGTTTTCAACTCTGTTTTCCAGCGTCTGTGCATGGCAGCTTTCCCCTTCAGACAGCCTGCCATTGCCAGCAGTGAGACCTGGAGCAAAGTTCTGCTTCAGTTGGTTCTAGAAAATATTGCTTGGTGTGTCCAAGCTACAGCCCTGGGAGAAGCTGTAATTTGTCATCTTCTGGAAAGACAGGGAGAAATCCCACCCCAAGCTGACACAAAGTGACAGGACTGGAGCTCTCTGCAAGCACTCTCTTCTGTCTGCTGGGTCCCTGTGTTTGCTCCTGCCCAGGCCCTGCAAGCCTGGATAAGTGGGTATGTGGATATATTACCGTGTTCCAGGCTGAGGATTAGTTCCTAGCCATTTCCTTTCTTTCCCATTTCTTAATCTTTTAAGACAAAGAAAGTACACCATCTGGCTCCTGCATTTGTGGGATGCAAAAATTACTTTAACAAAGGTGAGCTGATTAATTTTCTGTTACACATTTGGGTACAGAAAACAAACATTTGCGTAACAAAAACAGCAGAGAGGCTTGTTCCCCCTCTCTGCAAGCTCTCCATGCTCTGCCTGAAGACTGATGAATCCTTTTCCTCCTCCATCACAGAGGGATCCCATCAGCTGTTGCCTTTTAACCTCCTTTCAAGAAGACAGGATGGACAGAAAATGATTGTGGAGGTGGAAGTGGAGGGGGGAGGTGGAACAGCATCTGAGTGGAAAGCGGAGGAAAGTGGAGGAACTGGGGAGCCAGGGAGAAGTAGCCCAGCTTCTGTGTGAAGAGGGAAGGAGGGGCTGCTGAAGGAGCATTTCTGTGCTGTGTTGTGTAACGTGCTGTGCAATCTTTGGTGTGGGTCTCTGTGGGAAGGCGGGATGGAATATATCCACACTGGAGAGGAAAGGTTTGGGCGGATTTCATTTTCCTTGTTGTTTTCTCTAAAAACCGGTGTGAGTAGGCGATTTTTTTTAGGTATGACTCAGGACTGTGACAGCAGGTGGTGGGACGCTGCAGGTCAGGGACATTGTGCCTCAGCCAAGCTGAGGGTGGCATGGAGACTGCAGCAAGTGAGGCACAGGGTGCCTGCCCAGTGCTGTCCTGGAGGGTGTCTCGGTGGCAGTGGGGGAGTGTCAGAGCTGGGGGCATCACCAGGGCTGAGATCAGAATCCCCAGCTGCTCTTTCACCCTGCACACTGGGGTTTGGTTGCTCCAAGAGCCCTTCTGTGGCTCTGGACCCACCCAAGCTCCAGTAATACCAAAATAATTTTCCATTTTTTCCCCCTTTTGTTACAAAACAAAATCACATGGCAGCTGTCCAGGGCAGTATTTCTTCATCTTCAGATGAGAACACAGTCTTAAACTGTAGTCAAGACTCCTTAATAACTGCGGAGGTGATGTCCTGACATGGGTGGGACATCAGCAGTGAAGTCACATGCCAAAGAGAGAAAGGATTTATGTAGACATTAAACCTCATGAAGACATTCCTCTGTCCATATTTCCTCTGTCCTACTCTTCTGGCATCCTGCTCCAAATCCTGGGCTGGGCTTGACACTTCTTAGGGATTTAGCTCCATCCTTTCACAGAGATCAATCCTGAGTATTCTCCTGGTCATTTCATCATGCAGAGCACACCTGTTTGTCAAAAAAAAAGACATATGCAGGACTTGAAAAGCGTTCTGGATTTTTTTTTTAAATTTATTTCTAGCAATACAGAGATAATCGTAATGACAAAAATGCTCCCTGTTTCTGTGTCCTCACCACTCTGGAGCATTGTTTGGATTTAGGAGAAACAAGGTTTGCAGGAAGAAGCAATATCTTTTAATAGAACTCACGATATTGTTGGAAGGGGGAGAAAGAATGAATTTTAGGTGTACAAACCCTCTCTGAGTTATTTTTTATTGTTATTTTCTGTTGTATCAGTTGGTTTAATAAAAGATTAATATCTCTTCCCATGAACCTTGGCTCTCACACCCTTAGACCATCAGAACCAAAAAATTTCTGCTATGACTTTGGCCTTAGGTCAGTGTTCCTTAACAAGTCTGGGATCCCTCCTCCTCTGAAGCATGAAGGTTTACTGTGTAAACAATTTATTTCTTCTCTTTCTTTAAAATAGCCAGCAAACCCCCCATATTCTTGATCATTTTCAGTACCCATTTAAGGTTGCTTTCTGATGGCCATCTCTCATCTTGACCATCTCTTACTTTTGTTCTTTTCCTCTGCCATTCAAGACTGGCTTCTTTCTCACGGATACAGCCAGTTGCTTTTCCAGTGAAGTTTCCATGAAATTTTTCAATAGGTCACTGAGATGTAGCAGCTGCCTGGGTTGTGCTCCTTTGGAGGCTCATCCAGCATGGTAGATAAGACTAACAAGCAGACAAGCCTTGCACTGAAACTGGATTTAGTCTGACCCACAGTCTTCTCCATAGAGGGCTCCAAAAATAATCACATCATCACTGGTGCTCTGTTCCCACCAGCTCTGAATTCTCTGCAGAGGGTCAGCTGTACTCTCCCTACTGCCTTTTTGTGCAGGCTTGGCAGAGCCCCTTGGAGCTCCTGTGGATCCCTCAGCTGCACAACACCCACTGTCAGCCCCCTGGTGCTTTCTTTGTGGTTTTGCTGTGCAGCTCATGCAGTGTGTGTGCAGCATGAGAGGTGGATCCCAGCACAGGGGTACTGCTGCCCAGCCCTGTCAGCACCAGGATGGAGCCCTGTGATGAGTGTGCTGGGGCTCTGAACCATCACCAGCTATGGGAAATGCCAACAGGCACAGGAGAGGAAAACTCCCTCTGAATTTCTAGCTGGGATGTGGTACTGCCTCACTTTGGGAGAGAAAATAAGCTGCCATTCTCAGGTTTTATGGTAGACCCAGTGTACACTGGCTGCAAGTCAGCTCTGGACAGAGAATGAGCCAGACTGTGCACTCAGACAGTGTCGTCAGGCTCAGCTCAGTGCTGATGGTGGGGAGGAGCAAGCTCAGTCCCTGGCCATGCTGGCCGTTGTGGGGGATCTCTTGTAGAAGGTACAATGTGTGTGTCACGTTCAGCTTCACAATCAGCATCATTCCCAGCACCTCAGTGCTGTGCAGAGGCATCTGTGCACCATCTTTTCCTCTTCTAGCCCTTCTCTGAGGAGGAAAATGTGATATGCTGCTCTCTCTACATCATTTCTGCTCAGGTTTTGGGAAGGTTTCACATCTATAAATGTATTCTATTAGGGGCTTAGAAGTGAAAAGTGTTTTAATTTTCTGCTTCTTATCTGGGATTATGGAAATATGTCTTGATTTGTCAGACTTACAAGAGGAGGAGCAAAAAAAGTCTCATAGTGACCTGGAGATGTGACTGATAGAGATGTTCCAGCCAAGCAGAGCTACAGTCTTCCTATGTGCAAGAGCCTGTGTTTGAAAGTATTACATGCCCTTCTCAACATCTATTTATCCAATGCATCCCATCACCCCAACCCCTGATTTGGTTTTTTTTTTTTTCCTTGTTCTTATTGCCATCACTCCCCCTCGATGACATCTGTATGCCTCTTTAGGTGTGGATGGCTCATGCCATGGTGCCTCACAGCTGCTCTGACTGGGGGCTTGGGGGCAGAAAAAACAGATTCCTCCTAAGCTGCAGGAGGGTTGGAAAGGGGAGATGAGGGAATGGCTCAATGTGGGTGTGTGGCTGAAGTGTCTCTGTGCCTGTCCTGGTGTGCTCTGCGTGCAGGAAAAGTCAGTGTGATATTGAACGTGCTGGTCTTTGATATCTCTGTGGCTCCTATAAAAACCTCTGCAAATTGAATTTGTGGCACAGCTCCTTATCTCCTGAAAGGAAGATGTAACAGCATCATCTTGTGTTTTAGCCAGACATTTTCCCTTAACACTTCCCCATTTCTACACTGAGGGAAAAACAAATGTTGAGTCTTTTTTTTTTTCTCCTTAAGAGCCCTTCACACAAAGCAGCTCAAGTGCAGAAGAATTAATTGGGGAAATTAGGTTGTGCTGTATTCCTGGCATTTCCTCAGAAACGGTAATTGCCCTAATTCTCCACCCTGTCAAGACCTGCATCTGCACCCTGTTTTCTCCCTCCCCTTTTTCTCAATGTCTACCTGTTGTTCTCCTGCTTGAGTTGCTGTTTTCATGCTGTTGCCATTTATTTCATTCCAGTAATGAGAGGGATGTGGCAGGTGAAGAGCTCTCACAATCTGGTGACATCTTCTTTGAAGCACAGGCACAAAAGAGAGGTTTGTTTTTGGGAGATAAAAACTCCCTGTTCTGGTACTTGACCTCCACGCTCACCTCTTCTCCTGCTTGGGGTATGTTGCTGCTGTCATTGCAAGTCATTTGGCTCAGAACTTTTGTTTAATACACTCTCAATATTCACCTAAACACTGACCTCCAGCTAAATCCTTGTGTTCCCCCCAAACCCTCACATACCTACTGAGAGCTTATCAAACTTATGATCTTTCAATCAAAGCTCAGCCCCATTTCCCAGGCATTTGAATTGAGGCTTTTGATTTCTCCCAAACATCAGGCTGAGATCCAGAGGGCTGGGAGTTCAAAGCCTTTCATTTTAGCTTCCTGATGGTTTTTAACCTTCCATCTGCAGAGGTCAAAGATGTAGTCAAACAGGGAGGAATTGTTTGTTCAGTATTTCCTGACCTAAAACACCTGAGGATGTATATGACAAGTTTGGATTCAACAGAGATGATTCTTCCAGTCCATGTCCACACTGACTGGACTTTGGCTGCTCTTAAAAGCTGTCCAGGCTGATCTCTGCTTTCCTGGGATCTGGGGAGAGTCCTGGTAGTAACCAGTCAAATGCTGGAGCCATCACTGGGGTAATGACACCATACACAGAAGTTAAGAGTCAGTTCAGTTCAGAAAGCTGGGGCTGTTTCTCAATGCAGCCAAACTACCCAAGTCTGTCACCTCTGCTGTAAAAACTTGAAATAGCAAATTTCCTGCAGGGAAGTTCAGGAACCCTTTCCTTCAAAGCAATTCCCTTTGCATAAAACTTTACTATGGAGGGCAGGATTCTTTTCTATTTTCAGTGTTCCCTGGCTGCAGCCAACAGATCTAGAGAGGCAAGAGAAGCTACTTGTGATCCCCATCCATCCTCGAGTAGTTTTTCCCCTCCCGCTGACTGTGAAACTGTTTTTCTTTCCCCTGTTTTAATTTGTTTTGTCCAAGTGTGGTTTCCAACACCTGCTAGAGGCTGCCTGCATGCAGTGTGCTCGCTTCTTCCTCCTGTCCCCACTTGGAACATCCCATTAGCCTAAAAGCTGTGACAGACAGGGAAAAGAGCTCAATGCCTCATTTTAAGCAAGATAGACTCTCTTTTGGTGGAGATCCATCCAAAACATGTTTCACTGTGGTGTCACCAGAAACAAGGAAGGATTTTGTACACAGTAGGTGAGAGAC
This sequence comes from Anomalospiza imberbis, assembly GCF_031753505.1. Lineage (NCBI taxonomy): Eukaryota > Metazoa > Chordata > Aves > Passeriformes > Viduidae > Anomalospiza > Anomalospiza imberbis. The sequence goes on along the minus strand of NC_089693.1, from coordinate 7,357,302 downwards.
ATTGATGGTTCTGGGTTTTACCAAAGTGGGTACAAATTTTAACTGTGTTTAAACTGATTTAAACTGATTTAAACTGCAGCTAGAGCAGAAGATGGTAGAGAACCTTATGCCAGCATATTATTCCAGCTTCATGATTCCAGCACAGGTGGACCAGAAAGAGTGTGGGTGGTGAGCTTTGGGAGGAGCACTGCTACTTACAGTCCAGCAAGACTGAAACATGCAATTGTAAAACCCTCCCCTCATCTAGTCTAGGTTGTTAAACCTCACTGCAGCCCAGCTGGCCACTGCCCTCCTCCTGCCTTCCCACCTGCAGGACCATGATCTCAGCTCTCCTTTACCATGGGTGCAGCCAAGAGATCTTTTATGTGGTGACACACTGATCAAGAAGGGTGGGGACCACCCCCAAACCTCAGTGTGATCAGCAAATAAACTGGAGGCAGAGAAGTTATAAGCCAGTTTAGTGAGATCATGGATAAATTATACTTTGCTTCATGACAAACTGAAGGCCTCCCTGAAAAAATTAAAATGCAAATATCTTCATCAACATCCCTAATTAAGATGCTTGTATGGAAGGAAACCACTGCTTTCCTTTTTTTCCTGCTGATTTCTGCACAGTCAGAGTTTCTCCAGGCTTTCCTCTCCTGCTCCCCCCCAGTTTCACAGCCCTGCCTCTCTCAACCCCAGCGAGCTCCTTCTCCCCCCCCAGCTGTGTGGAGAAAGCCCCTATTTGCAACCAGCTTTAATACCCAGTCTGTTGAGGGCTTGGCTGTCAAAGAGAGCGTGTTCAATGTACAATCAAGGGGCAACGATGCACAAAATTGCACACACACACGAAATGGGAATCTTTTCTCAGTGTGTGTTGAGCTTTGAACGCTTAAGTGATTCCACCTCTCTCTTCCCCATCCAATTATGTGGGTGACACATGATAAGATTGCTAAAGGCATTAGTGAGGGAAATCTTTATACTGCCTAATCAATAGTGTTCTGCTCAGCAGAAGGCATCTCCCCTCTCTGGCCTCAGCCTTGCTCCCGTTTGCCTTCTGAAAACACCTGAAGTTCACCTTCCTCTCTATTTGGGCTGTGGAGACCAAGAGTTAAATCAGCAGTGTATCTGTTGATAATCTATTGAGCAGTGTATCTGTAGTTAAAGAGTTTCTTTCTTGCTTTAAAGAAATAATGAAGCCAAAACAAAACAAAAAACAAACAAATATAAAGAGAAAACCCTGCCAAGCTCATGTCAGGGTTTTTGGAAATGTTTGCTGTGTAGGCCAGAGGGACCTTCTGCCCCTTTCTGCTGTATGGTCCTTACATGAATGGCCAAAAACCTTATAAACAAAGACGCTGGATGATAATTTTTCTGAGCATCACTGAGGCAAGGCGCCAGATTTTATGGGCCACTAGACAGATCCAATATAGCAAATCCTCTGTTCCACTGTGGATTCTGAGACCAAATTATCAATTAATGTGAAGCATTAAAAAATCCAAATCCCTTTTAGTTCCCTGCAGTCATTAGTGACAAGATACAATATCTATAGCTCAACTGCTTTGCCAGCATCCCCTGGCAGCAAGGCAGAAACTTCATTCCCATTTTTTCCAACATATATAAAAAAACATATGAGATCAGTGGTTTTTACTCTCAAATTCGTCTGCCTCTACATATTTACTTAGATGGAGAAATAAATCAGGTTTGGGTTACTCTCTGGGTTAGTTATTTGTTATTGCAGTAAATGCATGGTAATAGATCTGACAGAGGGAGATGTTTCCCTTTCAGCTCTGTGTTTGAGGTAGAATTTGCTTTGTTCTGCACTATATTATATTGATGTTTTTCCCCCACTACTGGATGACTTCATTTGCTCTACTTCTTTCCAACATCCGTGCCTCTGCCACAGCTGGCTTTAGGATGCAGTTTTATGCATAGACTTTTCTTTTGTTTTCCCCCAACTGTAATGCAGAGGCAATTTAAACAACCAGCATGAAACAATTTTCTAAGCCTCTCCCCCCACCAATTCCTACTTCAACTTTTTGGGAAGGGAGGTGAGTCACTCATCCAGTGGACAATCCCCCAGGCAGAATGAGCTGTCAGCTACATTCAGCAGCTCAGTTTCCACTGCAGGGTGGGCAGGTGCCCAGGGCAATGACCAGCTGGACACACCTTGAGGCCATATTTTTGGGTATTCCCCAGGCCGTTCTCAGCCTGAGTTCCTCAGTAGCACAGCCAGAAGTGTACCCCCAAATCACTGTGTTCACCAACTGCCTTTCTGTCTTGGGATTTTGTCCTAGTGGGAACACAAACATCTCACTGGAAAGTCAGCAGACTTTATGCCTCTCATTCACTCTCAGTGTGCTCACTGAGATCCCTACCCCTTTTCCTCTCTCCTATTTTCCAAATCTTTCCTACTCTGATGCAGAGGAAAATGTAGTGCTGTATTTCCTGCCTCAGAATTTTGCTTCTCCTGTCCCTTTCTAAACTTCAGTTTTCTGAATGCTGGCAGGTTTGTGGGTGTTTTGGAGCTGTGGGATCAGCTATTTTCTTCCTCAGCCTGTGACAGTACTGATGGGACAAAAACTTTTGGGCCAGTGTAGGGTGATGTGCGAGGTGCTTCACTGGGACATTTGGCCAACAATACCCTTAACTCTGGCTGCCCTGAGCTTGTTCAGTGAAGATATCAGGCCTGGGCCTTATTCTGCTGGCAGAGGCAGATGAGTCCCTGCACCATGCTCAGGAGGGCTGACAATGGGCAAGAAGCAGGATGCTGAAGTACCAGATACAGAGGAAATGCTCAAGCATCCTAAAATTTCTCTTGTCTGGAGAAGAATTCTGGGTCCCTCAAGGGATGACATTCTGTGTGACCATTCTGTGTGGCCTCACAGTCCAAGGAGAAGTTTCAGGAGGCTGCGTGCCCCTTGGCTCTTGCCTAGCTCACCCTCTCTGTGCACTGGTGCAGGTGACCGTGTGGGGTGCGAGGTGGTGGTCACAGGGGCCAGAGGGTCTCACCTGCGCCGAGCCCTCACAGCAAACGTTGAGTAGTGCTGGGATGTTGCAGCTAGAGAAAGACTTTTGGTTCCGTTAAAGACACTCCCTTTCCCTTCTTGTCCCCTTGCTTCATCCCCCCCATCCCTCCCTCCCTCTCTCACCCTTCCCTTCTCTTTTGTTTGTCTCCTTCCCTTGTTCTCACCCATTCACTGTCAGGAAGGGCCACGTCTGAAGGGCCAGTTCAGCGCAGCGTGGCAGCGACAGAGACTGGCACCGGCGGCAGCTGCAACAGTGAGTGGATCCCAACCCTGGGGCAGCTGGAAGTGGGGGACTGGTGCTGCTTGGGCATGAAATGACACCTGGGGCTGAGTGGCTTTGGGAATAGTTCGGGTGTTGTGTGTTTGGCAGTGAAGGGGCTCGTCTGTGATGGGAACTGCACACGTGTCTACTACAGCCACTCTCTGGGGCTTCTCTGGATGGTGAGATAATATGGGATGAATGCAGAATTCCTCTGTGGGTGTCCAGGCTGTGTCTGCACTAGGTGACGGACAGTGTGGGCTGTCCTTGGCCTGTGATGGCAGCAAGTTTGTCTCCATGCAGCTAAACTCCCCCATGCCTCCAAGCAGGGTGGCTTTTGCACTACTCACTGGGGCTGTCCCTGACCTGTGTTGTCCTCTCAAGAGCTGCTTGCACGGTTAAACTGGCATGGCCAGACCATTTGGGTGGTTGGATTGTCACATGCCAGCCCTGACAACTTTTGTGTGCTGGTCTGGACACACTCTGGGTGTCTGACTGGGTGTCTGCAGCTGTGATTGAGGGGATGCCACCCAACACTTCCCACTGCTGCTCCCATCCCTTGGCCAGAGAAGAGGCAGTGAGGGCTTGCTGCGAGTTTGAAGCTCTGACAGAGCAGAGGAGTTTGGTTCTGCCAAGGGTGTGGCTGATGGGAGCCACGCGAGCTGTGTGAACCTGCTGAGGGTTGGTGACAGCTCTGTTCACCCTGCCTTCCTCCCAAAGAGCAAAGCTGTGGTGCTCACTGCTCCTGTGGTGCTCGCTGCAGGATCCTCAGCTCAGAGTCCCCTCCAGGAAGCTGCAGGGCTGCTGAGGCTGAGCTGCAGGAGCCTGAGAGAGGAACAAACATCCAACTTGGTTGTCTTGTGGGATTTTTCTGCTGGCACACAAGGAAATGCTCTGTTGATCCAGAAAATTATGGAGTCTTTGCTTGAGCCTGTTTTGGAAGTGGATGGAGCTAATCCACCCTCAGACACTGAAAAGAGCAGTTATGACCCCTCACAGTTTAAGGGAGGAAAGTGATGGCTTCCACAGTTTATTTCCCAATAACTTCCCTGTGCTAGCAGTCCCAGAGATGGGCATAAAAATTTGCAAAGTAGTCATGTCTGGGATAAATCACCTGGGTCCAGTTGCCCCAACCTCCCTGTGGCTCTGTGAGGGGAGCTGTTTGCTCCTGGCCAGGCAATGCAGGATGAGTGTCAGGACCCCTCCTCCTGCTCCACAGAATGCCTACAGCAGCTGAGTGGATCTTGCAAATCCTTCCTGGGATATGTGACAGAGCAAGGCTCTGGCACTTCCTGGACATTGCCAGAATCAAATGGGAGTGTGAGTTTAGATATTGCTGATTTTGCAGGGGATATGTCAGCAGATAAGAAGATTTGCCACTGAAAGGTGATTTTGTTACACTTATGCCTTTCTGAGCCAAAATTGAATTGTGGGGTGTGGATGGGAATTTAGTTCTAAGCACTGATGTAATTTTGTATCCTTGGCCCTGAAGGCAGTTTTAAAAAAAAATTATTTTCCCCTGTGCCCTGACACGATTTTGTTGCCTTTGAATCATGTCCTTACGACAGAACAGATACTGGGGCTGACCTTTGCAATGTGACATAATAATATGTGACTTCTTTATAGCTCTTTTCATTCAAAATGCTTGGCACACTATGAAACTGATCTTGCAACCAGTTGCCACTGGGCCTAGCACTCACTGCTCTAAGCAATCCCTGGGGAAGCCAGAGGAGCACAGAAGTGCTACACCTGGTATTACTTGCCAGGATCAGGCCCTGGAGACATGTAGCACATCTGTGAATAACCACATTTTGGAGACAGAAAGCCTTACCATCTCATTTATCATTTTTATTCACTATCAGAATACCGTGCCCAGCACTAACATGACAGCCTCCCCTTGGCTACAGTGTCATGGCAGGTGATGCTGGGGCAGTATTCATAGCTATTATCTACCACTCTCTTGGTTTTTTTTATTATTTTTTCCCAGCTCTAAAAGCCTGTTAATTAATTAACTCCTTTAGCTTATCCTGCACCATTTGATCCTGGAGAAATCACAGCATTTTATCTTATTAGCAAGTAGGAATCAAAGAATTAAAACTACTAGGGGGAAAAAAAGAACATTATCACTTACCCTCGGCATCACTTCTGAAAAAACCTCGCCCTGTGCCCAAGCTCAGCCCCCAGGGCTTGACAAAGGATGGGAATCCCAGATCAGTGAATGCTTGGGCTGAAAACTGCTTTGCCTGTTTTGAAAGGGAGGGCAGAGCCAGGTGCAGGGAGCAGAGTCCAGCAGTGAGATCCCAGACCTGGACTGTGCTGCAGGTCCCTTCCCTGCTACTGATAGCCTCTGCTGCCATAGGAAATTCCATAGTTCTCCTGTGCCTCAGTTTGCCATTGTTAAAGAGTGTTTTTGTGTTTGTGCTTACCAAGGAGATTCACATGAAAATGAGATTGCAAGGGATTACAGATTACAGCATTGGGAAACAGGTAAGTACTTTAGGAATATGTAGGGAGTCTGTGAGCTGAGACATCTGAGGTTTGGTTCACAGAGAGTGAATTTTGAGAGTCCTCAATGGCTGCAAAATGCAAAGAAGGAAGCAGGTAGGATCCTTGCACCCACCTCTGCTTGGTTTGCTCTAGATCAGTAGAACCAGGAAAGATAACTGCTCCACTCTCTTGTTGATGAGAATTGGTTAAATCTGGGGATGGGGACCCACTAACTATCATCAGGTACCTACACAGTTCACCACTGTTTGCCATCAGCAGAGCACTGCATCCCCACCACACCCTTAAAAACTCCTTTGAAAAATTACTTCATTAGGAGTAAAGAGATCTGGAAAGGATTCCCTGGATCATCAAATCCAATCCCCTGCTGCATCAATCACATCAGATTTATCTTTTTCATAATCAAGCACCACTATTAAATGTGCTCCTAAGGGGAAGAAGACAGTCCCAGAATCCCATTGCTTTAAATCGTAGCTGCCCCTGATTTCCAGTCTATGCTTAGTCATGGCCCATTTGTTAAACAGCAGGTACCTGGCGTAGAAGCAAGGAATTTAACACAGTTTTATTAAAATAACCACCCAGAAATCCTCGCCACAAAAAACTGCTGAGGCTGCAGAAGAGAACGTGCAAGGTCAGGTAATGATAATGGGGAGGCCTGAGATCACTCTTGCGTCTGCCTTGTAGAACAGACTTCACGTCATCGCCTGAGTGATCCAGGTGAGGAACAAGGCAAAAGTACTCACAGCACAAAGGAACCTTTTTGCTATTCTTCGCCATCATATTCATTGTGTAACCCTGTGTCTCTCTTGCCAGGTATAACTAATGCTGAGCTAAACATTTGGCTATTTTTTTCCTTTTGCTGACAGGCTTTTCCCTGCCATTTATAGCTTCACTGTACAAGCCATTACCTGTGCAGCATTTTTGAGAAGTCAGTGAGTTTGCAGAATTGTGGGATTGTTTGGATTGAAAGGGACATTAAAGACATCTAGTCCCCCTCCCCTGCCATGGGCAGGGACACATTCCACTGGAGCAGGTTGCTCAAAGCCTCATCCAGCCTGGTCTTGAACACTTCCAAGGGTAGAATTTCATCATCCTGTTTTGCAGATTAGGAAAGGAATTCCAGAGTTATCAGCCATACCAACCCATGGTGCTTCAAGGGCAACTTTCAAAATGCCCCTGCTTTGTCCAGTGCAATCTGATTGACTCCAAACCATGCAAGTGCTACCCAGGCAGAGGAAGGTGCCTGGTGCAGCAGCCTGTGGTGTACATTGCATGCCATGAAAATGATGGGATGCTCTAAACCCATGATTTGTCCATCTTAATACACAATGAATGGACAGAGGGGAGAAATTGGTGAGTACAAGCTCAAGTGTAAAAACTCAGTGTAACCCACCAGTGTGTGATGGCCCAGCTGTGACCTGATGGCACAGGGAGGTGGTGCTTAGCTCAGGCCACTGCTGCACAGAATGGCCAGAGTGACAAGGGAGGAGGGCTCCTTTGCCAAAACCAGGTTTGGAACTAGGATGCTGCAATCCCATGTTAGCTTCTTTAACTTGGCAGGTATTCAAGTAAAACAGGCTCAGAGGGGAGGTATCAGAGCTGATCTTGGTACCCACGTGTGGGATTTTAAGTTTCTATTTCAGTGCTCATGCTTGGAAAAGAAATGCAAGCAGACCCTCTCACCCTCCTTTTTCTTTTTTTTAAAGCACTACTTAAATGTCATAATAATCATATAGTGCCCACCTTAATGTGCTGAAGAAATTAAAATATTTTATTAGTCTATAATCTGAAAGTCATTACTGTGCTTACCATAAAATCTGCAGGTCTTCAGAGGGAATGATGTCAGTGGGTCTGAAATGAATGCAAATATATTTTGTTGCCATGAAGGTAGCAGGGGTCAGACAGACAGCCCCCAGCCCCAGGGCAGCAGGCTGTTAGCATGGGAGGGAATGAAATGCATCTCACAGTGGGGAGGGAGAAAATGGATCTCTTGGCTTATCTTCCTGGAGTTTTGCAGGGTGAATGCCTGGGTCTGGGCCTGGCTGGTTGGGATGGTTTCAGAGGAAAGCATTGGTGCTGTTCCCACCCACTTCCCTTGCAGTGAGGGTAAGGAAGCACTCCAGACAGCTCATCCCAGCATGGCTAAGCTGCTCAGAACCTCTGGCTCCATCCTGCTTCCACTGACAGCACAGGTGCCTGTTCCCCTCGGGCATCCACATGCTCCTGGTGCCCCCTTCCTTCTGCAGATGGTTCTGGATGTGTCACTCCAAATAACTGCTGCCCAACAGGCAGGAGACAGCTGCATCCAGCTCTAAGAAACCAGCCCATTCCTACCGCCCCTGGCAGCTGGGTCCTGGAGAGGCCAGGTGACAAGGCAGTCCCTGCTTTGGCCAGGTGACACGGGACACTTCCAGAGCAGTGGCTCCTGAGTCCGTTGTCCTGCACAGAGCCAGTGGGCTTCTGCTGGTTATACCTCACTGCCTTGGGTGAGTGTCAGGTGGTTCAAAGATTAATTACCATTTACCTGGCTGTATTTCCATCTCTGTGGAAGGCTGCAGTGGAAAAGACAGGAGTACTGGGATCATTTACCCTGGTGTTACACAGCAGATTACCCTGTACTTACGAGGTCACTTAGTTACTGTGTAATTAGCCCTCCAACGCAGGGAAGTCTGTGATAGGCTTCCACACCACTCTCCTTCCTGGTGCCAGAGAAGCAGAGGGATGGCAGCAAAGTGCAGGCTGAAGCCTCATTAGGTGCATTTAAAGCTGTTAAATAGTTTAAAATTCAAGCTGGGGGAGGTGCAATGAGAGGGTAGCAAGGCCACCTGTACCTGTCAGAGGAAGAGAGCAAAAAAACCCCAGAGCAGTTTGTCTAGGAAATGCAGGAAAGCCAAAACAGAAAGGAGGGCTGTGAGGGAGATCTGTGTGCCAGGCAGCTGAAAGGCAAAAGGCTTTTGCTCTTCATGTGTCACCAGGGACATCTTTGCCAGTGGTGAAGGACTCTGCTGAGCCAGAGACCCTGTCCATGTCCCTGACCACGCCGTGGGGTGGTGTCCATGGAACCATGGAGAATGCTGCAGTGGATCAGGACATTGCCTCTTGCTCCAGATAGCTCTCCTCCATTTCTCACATGCACCCAAATCAAACACCTATTCACAGAGCATTTGGAAGAATGACAAATGCCTTTGATTATCAAGCACAAATTCCAGTGGCAGCTCATTGCATCTCTTGAGTGGCTAATAAAGCACCAAGCCCATTCTGATCAATATACAGCAAGTAGTGCTGTAAAGTGAGATTGTGCCAGCCCCAGGCCACGTTGCATTTTGTCTTTTTAAACCATGTCCTCTTCAAGCCAAACACAGTCTCTTTTCAGTGGCAGCTCCCTAGAATTTCTGGCTTTCAGTGAGCCAGTGAAACAAATGCTGTTCTGAAGTCCTCCATGTAAAGAACCCAAGTTAAAGGGCAAAGTGTGTGTCTCTGCAGCAATCATTAGTTTAAATACTCTTTTATTACACAGTCACATGTCCCCAGTTCAGCCCCACAAAGAGCATCCATACAGTCAACAGCTGCTGAAGAGGTGAGGCAGAAACAAAGACAGTGTGAAGCCATTGATTACTGAGGATAGAAAGGGCTGTATGTAAATAATTTGTCTAAAGGATGACCAGAGTGGAGAGATGTGCTACCTGATTGCAAATATTTACAAAGTTGTGAGCTTGAAGGTTAGAAAATGTTGAGAGAAGTATATAGAAGTTAGCACAGGGATAATGTGGTGAGGATGAGAGTGGGGAAAATCAGTGTGGCAAGCAGGAAATTTCCGTCATGTAGGCAAGATTTGTTAGTGATTTCCTGAGGGAGGCTGTGGGTTGTTCACTGGGTTATATGGATTGGCACCCATCAATACCTCAGCAAATCCTTTAGGGCCTGCTCTCACAAAGCAAAGGGAGAAGAATGAAATTTAATGGTGTTTTTTTCAGCTCTACTCTCCCTCCCCCTGTAAAGCGTTTTCCTAGGCAGATGCGTGTCACTGCGGGGGCACACACACCCCTAATGCTCCTGGGCTAGAGGGGATTATCCAGAACAGCGAAAGCAGCCACTTCTTTAAGCCCAGCATCTGTAGTCACGTTTATCCTTGAAGAAAGTGCTCCAGCAGTGACATAATTGAGGACTGTCCTGTCTGCTCAGCATATGTCTGCAGGGGTCATTCATCCTTTCTGACACTGCAGAACATTAGCGGTTTCTTAGACTCACTTTCTCCTTCCGTCCTTCCGCTTGTGGCTAACCCTAATGGAGAGCTGGTGGCTAGAGACTCTTCTAGGAAAACTGGCCTGTTTGGAGAGCTGACTGTCTTGGAGCAGTCCTATATTAGGGCAAAACCAGTCAGATGTGTGCTACTGGGTGCTGGGTTTGTGCAATGGCCCCAATGGGGCTGGGTGGGGTGGAGGGTCTGGCTGGCTGCAGGAAGGGGAGCAGAAGGCAACTGGTAATATTTGTGATGGCCACTTAGTGCTCAAGGGCTCTAATGGCATCTGGGATCCAGGTTCCTGTGTTTGTGGGTTTGCTTATTTATTTATGCTCCTGGCTAAATAAAGTAGGGAGGAAGAATTTTAACACAGTGGTTGAAATGCATGGGACTGCAGCAGCTCTGTCCTACTCAAGGGCATCCAGACAACTTGATTGAGACTGGAGGGAACTTCAATGCACAGAAAGTCTTAGCTGGAAAAATAGAGAAGAGAACACAAAGGTTGATTCCTTCAAATTTTTTAAATTTAACTTCTTTTCCAGCAGAATCCTACAGCCCAAGCCCAGCCTCACCATCTGCATGTCACCATTTTGGCTTTTGCTGGTTTTATTTCTTCCCCTTCCTGGTGCCACTGCTGCTCCCCCATGACAGCAGTGCTCAGACAGGTGCTGTCACCATCCTCTCCTGTGCCTGTCCCTTTTGGGCTGTTGTCACCATCTGCAGCCTCTCCCCTGCTTGCCACACCAGCTTTGGGCAGGGATGCTTGAGACAGGCACAGGAAGGAGATGTCCATGGCAACTTCCCCTAGTTTAGGTCTCAGGAAATTTAGCCAAGAACATCACTATCCCCAGTGTGTCTCTAGAGTGCTGTGACTGATGGAGGGTGGGGGTAGCAGGTTGGGGGTTGCCCTGCTGTGAAATGCAGCGTTTCATTCAGCAGTGCCAGAGCTGGCACAGCTTTCCCACTGGCACTGATGGGTTTAATCACATCATTAGTAGGTGTGACACTGCAGCCTCCGATGATGAGCTCTTTATTCTAACACAGCTTTCAGCGTGTTTATCTGAGATGCCATCTGTGCCTGCACTGCCTTCATTAGGAGAGAAAGCCTATGTATCTTCTGACGTTGGTCTGTATTTCTGTGATGTTTCCCTGCTGAGAAACCACCGTTCATCTAGAGGGTGAGAACCCACACCTGGAGGAAAGCAACAGTACCCAAAATGCCTAAACGGGCCAAATAGACCATTAGGAAGTGCACTGTTTGGAGGACTCCTCAACTGGTACACAAAACTGGCTACAATAAATGATCCAGCTATTTTATTCCTGAAAGATTTTCATCTTGGTAAAGCAATAAGCCCCATGCTTTATCTGAAGTGCTGTAAGTTTTCATGAAGGCAAGGAACAGTTTTTAATTTTTAAATACTTTTTATTTTTGTACCTCCATATCGTGCTTGCACATAGAAGTTTTTGGGTTGCTTGTCCAGGTTTTAGATACAAAATCATTAAGATTTGTCAGTGCAGATCTGAGTGTCTAGCTTTCCCCCTTAAAAACTCCACGGTATACCTTGCATATATTATGAACTGTACACTATACCTGCAGCTATATGTTTTTGTAGCTGTCCATTGATCAACAAAGTGGCAGCGTGGTGTGCTCTTGGTGTTCTACTGCTCTTGACAAGATTCACAAAACACAGACCAGGCAGGAGCTGCCACATCGCGGTCTAGCTACACATAAAAAAAGAGAATGCTTCCATAGAGAGGTGGCATGCCCTGGCTTGTATCAGTTTTCTGTCTGCATGCTGCCAGGCCGATGCTCAGCAAATCTGACATTAACAAGAAATAGATTTCCAAACAATCTTGCCTAATGAATTTTGAATATTATCATGATTAATGCTAAGGCAGTTGAACTGATTATCCAGTATCCAGAAGTAATGGAGCCTTATCTACATCTTGTGTAGTCCTCAGTCAGGAATGGCTTTGGCTGCAGACAAAGATGAGTGTTGTTGGTTACCCAGAGGGGAGGCACTGGCAAGACAGAGAGAGACACTCGATGGAAGGGAGATGATGAGATACCCATCTGAAAGCATTTCAGCATGGAGTGATCACACATGCAGGTTCTTTATTGCTGCTATTTCCTAAGCTACATTTCTCAGGCCATTTTCAGACTTGGCTTTTATACCTCCAGGTTAAGATTTATTGGGCAAATATTTTTCCCCCTTCCCAAAGCCAGAAACTAGGTTGATTTTCATTCTCTGCATGGCCAAAAGAACAGAATCCTGATGGATGTGTTTCTTGCATCATGATAGTTTAACTTGACTTCTATCCGATTAGCTTTTGAGCTATTAAACACCTTTTGTAGCATTACCAGGGAAATGATAATGCAGATCATTCATGGGCAGTTTCTGTTGGCACAAGCAGTCTTTGCAGACTCCAGATCCCCTTTAAAGCTGGTACCAACAGAGAGCTGCATTGTCTCGTGGGTATTACATATCTCTGAGCAGGCCTGTTCTGATGGAAGGGTCTCCAGCTTTGTGGAGACATCTGGTAAATCTGTAATGTGCCTAACAAACTATCTGGAAGCTGCAGTTTGAATAGATTTAGTGGCATTCCCAGCCTCTGCTGTTATCTGGGCAGTGACCATGAGAAAGGTAGCTTTTGACCGGCCATGATGTGTGCCCATCATGTTGTGTCTGTGGTGCAGAGGACTTCAGAGGCCACCACTGGCACACACAAGTCCACAGCTGCCCCATGCCCACCCACCACTGAGCAGGGAACTCCAGGGTCTCTGGGGGAGCTGACCAGAGAACCCTCCCCCAGCACTACCACTTTGCTCTGAGTTCCCAGTGTGGGGCTGTGCCATTCTGGGCCACCAGAAGCTCTCAGTAGGTGGCCCAGGGAATCAGTTTGGTCACCTCTCCTCCACCTGGGAAGGCTCTGGCAGCAACTTTTAGGACAAGGGTTTAGAACCTGCTAGGAGCTGGTGCTGACCTCTTTACTACAGGTTTTACAAACTACAGCTCCTCCGCTCCCACAACCCCCCTGGCTGAATAAGGCATGGGTGGGGCTTCTCAGAGTTCATAGCCTGGTGTTGGAGCTCATGGCTTCTGGAGCTTTTATTCAGATGAACATGGAACTGGCCATTCGTCTACAGCTGTTTGTGCAGCTGTTTGCAAGCAGTGAGTGCAGATGCTTTGAGTTTTGGGAAGAAAAGGTGATGAGTGAGTTGTAGTAAGGTGCACACCAAGCAGATTATTGGCAAACATAATTAAAAATATATGTGCAATTTCTCCTCTGTTTCCCTTGTCTTAACCATCTTCTGCATTACCTCTGGCATTTTTAGACAGTAGATAATATGGCTGAGAGGACTCTTGGGCACAGGCAGCTCTTAGAGCAGCAGTGATTTATCTCAGACCATTTTGAGGTAGCAGAATTTACCTCTAGCTACAGCCACCCCTCCATGTCTGCCCTCCTTCATTTGCATAAGTAATTGGCAGCTTGTTAATGGCTCATTAGGAATGCTGAAAACCGTGGGATTAAAACACACTCAGTGGAGCAGAGATGAGGGGTAGAGGGGGGTGGTGGAAGGGGAAGGTTGCTGTCCCTGCTTGCAAATTACTCTGCTTGATTCAACGTTATTCCGAATTACAGGTCATAAAGCAACTAGATTGTTAAATGAAGTAAGGAAAAACAATGTCAATGGCAGGTTTTATTTTTAGACTCATGTTTAAACACAGTATATGCATCTAGGGGGAACAAACAGTCCCTTGCCAAACAGTCCTACTGACAGCAGGAAGCTCTCACCCCTTTCTCAGTTTCACATTAACCCTGCCTGGTCAGTGTTTCCTGCTCCTGAACAAGTCCATCTGGCTCCTTGCATCACCTTGTGGCAGGGACATTTGGTTCCTTTTCCCATGTTCTTTCTGGGTAAATCCAATCTTGCCTCTAGCAGCAGGCAAACAGCAAGTTCCCTTCCTTGGGCATGACTGGGACACCCAGCACAGCTCCATGCAAGTAGGAGAAACAGCTCCAGGTTGCTTTGTGCATTCTGTACATCTCAAAAATCCCTAGAAAACTGCTGTGAGATGTCTTCAGTTGCTGGCACGCAGGGAGGCAGGCAGCCAGCCTTTTGCTGTGGCGCTGCCAGAGCCTGCAATGCAGGAGATGGTTGGTGTAGCCAGTGAGAATTGTGAGAGGATCGCATCTGCTGTTCCCGGAGAGTGGAGCATGGTGAGGACACAGCCAAGTATGTTGAAAAGTTTGATGAAAGCTTTTTGTTGTTTGCTGGCTGTTTAATCTCCTGTCCAGCACTGGCTGTGACAGCAGTGACTGCAAAGCATGAGAGGTTGAGGCAAGGACCGGGCTATGATGGCTTTTGAGTCACTTACAGGAGGCTCAGCCTGTGGGCTGGTGCATCCACAACACATGATGCCTTTCCATCAGGAGAACACCTTGGGGATTTTTAGAGGCCAGGGTAATTCTGGCAATGGTGCAGTCTCAGATATAGCTAGGACCTTTCTTCCTGGATAAGCTGAAAGGAAATTACAGATAAAGCACTTGGGAATCACATCCAGTCATAATTTGCAGTTAAATTCAACAACCTCTGATCTAAACTTGGGTACTTAAGAGCCTTCTAAGGTGACAGTTGAAACTATGAAGTGGGGACAGCTAAGGTTCAGCAAAGCTCAGCTCTGTCTGGCATGTCAGAGTTAATCCCTCTGCTTTATAAAAGGTGCCCAGGAATCTGTCAGGACTCACAGAGGCAAAATACTGGCACATCTGAAAAATTTCTCAGTGCAGCTGGATCCAGGCTGAAGGCAAGGAAGGAATGTCTCCTCCTGGATCCCCAGCCAGCAGCATGTGCTGCTCTTTGCATCACCCTGAGAAGTCATCTCCTTGTGCCCCAACCTGAACTGACAAACATTGACTCATGAAGGGACAATCTACAGCAGTTTTGTTTGTTGTTCTCCAAGAGCTCAACTTAGCCAAACAGTACAGCTTTTCCTCTTTCTTGCTTTCATTGCTTTTTTTTTTTTTTTTTTTTTTTTTTTTTTTTTTTTTTGCCCTTACATCCTCTCAGATGACCCTGAGAGCCACCTGTGGCTCTTATTCATACAAGACTGTCCAAAACTGCTGAATTAACAGCACACCCTGCCTGCAGCAGGAGTCAGCATGTCCTGATAGGGACTTACAGCTGGCTGCTGGGGAAGGCTCAGAGCTGCATCACCCAGCTCCTAGAGCTGAGCTCTAAAGGACATATGATTTGGTATGGTCCTGGCTGGGATGGCATCCAGGCCTGCAAGGAAAGAAGATCCCAGGTCACCCCTACCTACAGCAGCAGGAACCGAGATGGCAATCAGAGAATGTGTGTCTTATCACTAGGTTGAGTAGAATTTCCTGGAGAGGAATGGTGCCAAGGTCTCCACTACTGCTGTGTGATTCTGTACAAACTCAAATGTCTCCGCTTCCAGCACAAAAGTGGGAAGTTCAAATAATGCTGCACGATACAAAGACAGCGGTTCTTGTGATCTTCCCAAGGCCGGAGCAGAGCCTCCATCATGTGTGCCAGAAGCAGGAGGAAAGGTGTCAAATGACCTTGGAAAGCAAATGTCAAATGACCAAGGAAAACAAAAGCAATGGGTTTTTTTTGTTGTTGTTGTTTGTTTGTTTGTTATGTTTGGGTTTGGTTTGGTTTTTATTTCAACATTGCAAAGGAAACTGCACAAAAAGAAAAATAAGACACAGGCTAAGAGTATGCTGGGGAAAAATCCCATTCTGAGCTGAGATACATGGAGGTGCCTTCCAGCTGTGAGTGTAGAAAAGATGGCTCAGTAGTTCCCCTTTGAATGCTGCTTTGGGCTACAGTCCTGGTGCTGCTGTGTGAGCTGGGAAGGGGGAAAACACTGCTTCCCACCAAAAGCTGCCTTTAATGTGCTTGTATCTGTATTCCCACCAGTCCTAAATTTGCATGAGGGTTTTTCAGCCCTACTCTGGTTTTGATTTCCAGGTTATCTCTGCTGGTGGCCCAAACTGTGGATTTATTGCACAGTCTTTGCTGAACACTGCTGCTCCACTACCTGCTGCTATACTGTCAGACTCACCAGGGGATAACATGTCATCTTTTCCTTTCCTAATCAGCTGGATGTCATTCAGAAAGCTGGGACAAGGAGAACTTTTCCCCCAGACACCAGCTTTCCTTGGTAGCAGACAAACCTCAAGCCTTATAATACTACTTGTACATAGCACTTATATAGCTTTACATCCTCAAAGTGCTGTACTAGTATTAAGTAATTATCTCTCTCCCTAATGGCCATTAATGCTGGCCTTTCATGAACCTCCCCCAGCTCCCCGAGGTTCATATCTAATCCAGCAATAAGCTGCTCAGAGGGAGGGGCTGGCTATCTTGCATGTC
Source organism: Anomalospiza imberbis (assembly GCF_031753505.1). Classification (NCBI taxonomy): domain Eukaryota; kingdom Metazoa; phylum Chordata; class Aves; order Passeriformes; family Viduidae; genus Anomalospiza; species Anomalospiza imberbis. The sequence continues at coordinate 7,340,881 of NC_089693.1, read as the reverse complement.
CATGGGCTTGGATGTCTGATGAGGCTTCAGAGCAGGGGCCAGGTGCCCTGGAGTATCAGAAACACGGGGCTGTGGACCAGGTCATGCCCTTCAGAGCATCCAGTAGAAAGGGATGGAACTGAGTAGGTGATACTGTGATCTTGAAATAAAGAAAACTTTGCCTGCTTAGAGGATGTGTACTGATTGCTCTATTTATTACCAGGATAGCATTGTGAACAGAAAGAGCAGAGCAGTGGGAATAACGTGTCAGTGTGGGCATGGGGAGTTGATCTAGAGAGACAAAGTTAGCTAAAAATGTCAAACAAAGCTAGACAGCCATGGCAATAGGATAAAGAGGCCAGTCTGCAGATCTGTGAAGCATTAAAATAACAAGGCAAAAGGGCAAGCTTGGCAGCATCATAGGATTTAAAGAGAGGAGCAGAAGAGGATTTACTTGTCTTATTTGCTTGCAAGCAGAGCCCTCTTCCAAGCAATGGAGTGTCTCCAGGGGAGATGTTGTAATGCCACTGTTTCAGGACATTTTACCCCTGGGGAAGGTGAGCCCACCCGTTAGCAGGGCTCTCCCAGCCCTAGCTCCCAAATGGAGAAGATGGTGTGGGAAGATGACATGGCTGCTTTAGAGAAGTCCCAGAAGAGGCGTGCTCTTAACAAACACCAGTCCTGCATGGTCACTTATTTCCGAAGCCTGCTAGACCCAGCTCTGAGCAAGCAGAGGCTGAAATAAACTTTCACCTCCTCCCTAAAGGCATGGTAATGATTCTTTCCAAAGCCAAGGATATGCCTTGTAAGCTGGCTTTGCAAAAGAAGAAAACAGCAGCCATTTTTTCAGCCTGATTTAATAGCATCATTTTGCTTTTATGCTTCTGGCAATGGCTGGTTCTGTAAAACAAGTGTGTAGCTGTGGGAATCACATGCCAGTCTAGAATGGCAGAACACAGCTCACAATCACTACATGTTATGCAAAGGATTTCTGTCACCCTGGACACACTCTGCTTCCTGTGGCATCACTAGCACAGTCCCTCTGTGCTCAGCTCTAAATAATTTTGCTGCATCATCAAATAACAGGGTATGGCTGACTGCAAGCCAGGAGGACTTGGTGTTCACTTACTGCATAGCTTCAGAGCAGGCCTTCCCTGCCTTCCTGCATCTGTTTTCTCATCTGTGAAATGGGAACTTTAATCCTAATCAGTTTGCAAGGGAAGCAGTAAGGGATAGTCAAAGGCAATCCTTTAAAAGTGTGATAGTCAAAGGCAATCCTTTAAAAGTGTAATAGTCAGCCTTATGTGCTGGGTTAGACATTGGAGTGGGTTTATGGTAGAGTTTAATTGTTGCCTGTTCTGCTTATGGCTGGTAAGTGCAAGGCTTAATCTTTGCTCTCAAAAATGTGGCACCCTGTTTGAGATGCAAAGAATGCCTCTGCAAGGAACACCTCATCTCTGAGCATAGCTGGGCCGTGTTTTGGGATCCACAAAATTCTGGGCATTGCTTGTTTGAATTTTCTTCCCCAGATTAATTTGATTATTAATTATTACCAGATTAATTTGTAGTAAAAGCTGTGTCTCACATGGCTGGGAGGAATGCTTTGGCTGTTCCTGAACTTCAACCTATGAGCTAAGCCAAGGTTGTGTTGTCACATCCCCGGGACAGCTTTTGACTGTGTATGTCATTTTGCTGGCAGGTCTTCACCAGGGTGTGTCTAGAGGAGACCAAAGACCTTGACTTTATTTTATCTTTATTTTATCTGCTGGCTTCTTGGCTCTGTTTCCAGGGCCACATCCTTGAGTGGTGTAAATCAGGACCCTCCCTTAGGAGCAGTGCTGTGTGGTACAATCTGTGTAAGCTGAGGGCCTGGTTCACACATTCTGAACTGCTCTAAGACCTCTTCCAAAAGGAGTTAACTGTGCTCAGGACGTTGTACTACCTATAATCGCAAATGATCCTGCAAGATTCAGGATATTGCAAACGTAGAGAGCTTTTCAGCAAGTAATCATTTTGAGATTGCTGGAAAACTGAAGACTTAGTGGTACTTAAAGGAGAATAAAATAAGCATTAGCACAAAACAGTTTTTGCAGCAATCAAGTTTGATGTATGTCCTGTTCTGCTTATAATATTTCCTCAGAACCCTTTGCAAGAAGGAGAAGCAACCTTGTAAAAGCTGGGAATGTAGGGAAGAGCTAAATTTGCAGCCAGGGTTTTGAAGGAACAAACAAAGAAAAGCATATTTCCATTTCCATTACAGCAGAATATTCTTGGGAATTCAGAGCAGCAAGCTGAGAACACACCAGGCAAGCCACCTCAAAGCAGGAGGTGTGGAGCTGCAATGAGCTTTTTATCCTCAAGCATCTGCACTTAGGAAAGAAAGATCTTCCTGAGACTTTTAACAATCCTCTTTATTGAGGGAGGGTCTGTTTCAGAGTAAGGGAAAGGGTTGGTCTGCAGCCCTCTGAGTACAACTCTGCAAGCCTGAGTCTAAATTCTGCCAAACCCCACAGAAATCTGAACCCCTCCATGCAGAAAGCCAGCTGAGCATCCTACCCCTTTCACACTCTATTCCAACATACCTCCCTCTTGCTTCCAAGCACTGCAATGTCCCTGTACTGACCCTTCCCCACGCTAGTTCTGCTTTAATCAGTCAAAGAAACCTGTGGAAAATCTGGCAGCTCAGAGGAGAGCTTTTGTTTGTAAAAGAAATGTTTTCATCTGAGCAAGCACAGCAATCTCATTACTTGGAATAGGCACACATATGCTGGAATCCTAGACAGCAGACACTGTCTCCCCTCATCCTTCCTAGGACCAGAAAGATTTCTGCCTGTTTGATTCAGCTGCAGTGCTACAAAGTTATTAGCATTGCTTTTTTGTGTCCCTAATGAGACAAGCATCATCCAAGCAGCTCCACAAAAGCACTTTTCTCATCACTGCTACAGCCTCGGACACTTTGCCCTCAACAGAAAAAAGTGTGGAGATTTGCAGCCCTGCTGCTTCCAGTATTGGTTGGTCATAGCAATTAGCTGTTTCCCCACAGATGGAGCTTCTTGTGCAGAAAGACAGCACAGTGAAAAACTTGTCCTGCTCAGAGAAACTTGTTTAGGAATCTCTAGTGAAGCTGAAGGTAAATCCATCTACTTTGGAACTGTTTGCATGCATCCTGCAAGCCTCCTGTGTACCTGCTGAATTCCTATGCCTTACAGAAGGGCTGACTCTTACCTGAGGAGCTGCCTTTCCCTGGTTTGGCATACCCCAATTTTATACATCCAGCTCCAAACTCTCCAAAGAAGTTGGCTTTCCCTCCTCCATTAATTGATGGGCATATCCCTGCCTGTAAGAACCTGTTCTTTACCTACAGACCACATTTTGCAGGGTGGTCCTGCAGTCATTTACATATGGAAAGCAGTCTCTGAAAAGGCCTGTAGCACAGTTTTGTGAGTGCAAAAGCTTTCATGCAATTAGGTGATGCACAGATGCCTGTGCATGGCTTTTAGAGAACCTTTCTGAAGAGGGACAGCCCTCATGCTGTATCTCTGGTGGGTGTCTCAGAGTACTGAGGCCCTGAAATGCTTTGCTGACCACTCTTGCTCTGTGTCCAGGTTCACCAGACTGTGGGGCTGGAGTATGTTCTTGGCATTTTGCATTTGATTGTCTTACCAGCCCATTTTGGGTGGAGAGGATGTAATTCATCTTGATACATTTCACTCCCTATGGGTTGTGCTAACCAGGTGGGATTGCTGGGTAAACCCACGAGTGGTAGGAGGGACAGGAGCCAGCCCAGCTTTTTGGAACAGCTCCTTGTTGCTGTAGTTCACAGGGAGGCCCTGATTTTGTGCACATCATGTCACAGCTGACATGACATGGGGTGCTCAGGCACTGGAACAGGCTCCACAGGGAAGTGCTCACAGCTCCAAGCCTGGCAGAGCTCAAGGAGCATATGGACAATGCTCTCAGGCACATTTGTGTGATTATTGGGGTGTCCTGCGTAGGGCCAGGAGCTTGACTCAATGGTCTAATTCTATGACCCCTTCCTCAGGACTGTCACCACTGAGATGTCCCTGTGCCTTTGTCCTCACCCAGGTTGGAGGACACACCATGCTGCCTATCCGCTGGATGCCTCCGGAGAGCATCATGTACAGGAAATTCACCACAGAGAGCGATGTCTGGAGCTTCGGGGTGATCCTCTGGGAGATTTTCACATATGGGAAGCAGCCCTGGTTCCAGCTCTCAAACACAGAGGTACAACAGTGCTGAGACACCTCAGCTGAGAACTGTATTTTTTGCTGTCTTTCCTTTCCAGGTTGTTTGCAATGAAATTTGTACATGGATGGTCCCCTCCTTGGCACCCCCATGGTGAAGCCATAGGATAAGTGTCATTAACTCAGTTTAAGAGCTGGGAAAACTGAGGCCTGCAGGAATCAAAGAGCTCTGCCAAAGCCACGTACTGGCTAATCCTCAGCCCCTCGCTGCTAACTTCCTGACGTATCTTTCATATCTTATAAACTCTTGGGGTGCTGCCAGAACTGGGGATACCCAAATTACTGCTGAGATCTAAGTCATGCCTTGAATTTTCCTGGTTTCTCCTTTTGCAGCTAAAGCTCACTGTAGGCTGCAGTTTGTGGGACATTGTTTTATGATATATCTCATGTGATATATCTCATCTGATATATCTCATGTAGCCCATTCCCTTGGGGTTTTTGCCACTGAGTTATCTATAATATGGTTTGCCCCAGTTTACTGAGGGTGGAACCCATGGAGCTTGTTTGCCCTTGTTATTTCTTTGACTAGCAAAAGTTGCAGCCCACCAGGACAGGGCTGCGCTGTAAAAATGTTGAGGGAAGGCTGGCTGGGATTAGCAGGGTGTCACTGCTGAGGTTTGAGGCACATCAGCAGAAATGCATTGGAAGATTTTTGCTTGGAATAGCAGGAGGTATTATAGAAGAGGAAAAAGATGCTTTGACATAGCAGTGTGTGGGAACCTTGAACATTTTTATCCTACTGTGTATCTAATGGATTTCAGAAATTTCACCTTTTGTAATGAAAAATGTGCATTTTCTGCTTTCTGGATACAGATCCCTTAATTAAGTGAGTTGCAGAGATGGTAAATCCAAGGTGTTGCTTTACAGCTCTAATACTTGCCCATTCGTGTGCTCAATGGGGCCTGACTGTACATCCCAAAGTAGCACACGCAAACATTTTAGAGGCACAAACAATGGAATCGACAGCGACAGAAGTTATTTGTCACGCTATTTAATGAGCTGCTCTTGCATTTCCCTGTGAGGGCAAATACAAACAGACACAAATGAGCACACGGAGCTTGAACATGGGCAATAGGCACACTGGAGCGTGACAGCTCAGCTTTGCCCATGCATTCTGCCTCAGTTTCCTTTGCAGGGCAGTAGGGCTGAAAACAGCCACCCTTAATCTTGAGAGTGTATTGGTTTGCTACCACCCCCGGCATAAAATATGATCCTACCCTTAGCTGTTGGTGTGTCCACTTCTTTCTGCCTGCTGACCACAGTATCCTGGTGGAATACGCCTGTGGAAGGGAGCCACATTAGCTCTCATCAGTCTCGTTTTTCACAGGTTGTGGAGGGATGGGCAGAACCTATGTGGCTGCAGAGGACTGACACCTCCACCAGCTCCTGTGTGCTGTGGCATCAGAGCAAGTCACTGTGGCAGTCCAGATGCAGTGCCAGAGCCCCACGGAGAGGCAGAGCCCATGGAGGGACAGGTCAATGAGCCTGTGCCAAGCTCCTGGCTGCCAGGACTGGACCAGGAGCAAGGACTAGGCTGGCCCAGCATCACCCCTGCTGGGTGTTGGCAAGTGGGCAAGGCTGGGATGCCCACTCCCTCCTGTGCCACCTGCATGGCCTCATACCCCCACAGCATTTTCCAAGGATGGGAGAAACCCCCTCTGAGCAGAGGAATGAGGCAGGGCACCACTCAGCCAGTCCATTAACTTCTCTCTATGCCTTTCCTTTGCCCTGGAGAGAAAGGGCCCAGCACAGGGCTCCTGTGCATGTCCAGGAGTCTTGACAGGAACCATTACTCACCTCCTCCCCACAGTGAGCATCCAGCACCTCTGTGGCAATGCAGGCTTCTCTTCATGCTGTGTCCTGGTCTCCTTGCTTTCAGCAGGTCCTAATCTCTCTCCTCTGTATTTATATGCAAACAGCACAGTGATAAGTATCCCTTGAGCTGCATGGTGGGACCATTTCTATTCATAAATGATAAACTCCAAACACCTCTTGCTGGGTGGCTTCCCTACACACACTGCCTGGGACTGGTGTTTATCTGCAGAGCGTGGCAGGCCGCTTTCACACTGCAATGCTGGGACTCATCAACCCCAACCAAGGAGGCCAGGCAGTAATAGCAGCTCTCTGGAAACTCATATTTCCCTTTCCTTTTCATTCATTCCTCCAGTAAACAGTACACAAAGAGACCCTTAGTGGAGTCCTTTCCAATGGCATCCCTCCGAAGAGACTTTACTGTTATCCAGGACCTCACATTTTTCGCATTAGCAGCACCAATCTGACCCAAAACAGAGTGATAGCATTGTAGTTTTTTTTCACAGATGTGATTTGACATGAAATTTCATTCTTTTGGTTGCTTTTCTATGTCAGAGAGAGGAGAAGTATGTAGGAAAAGATGCTCTGAACTCTCTTCCTTATAAACCTCTCCCGGGCTTTGCAATGGAAAGGACTCTTGGTTTTCAGACAAGAAAAATATCATTTCAGCTATGCAAAATATTACTGTACTTTGGGGATTTTAAGACTTTTTTCCTTCTTCATTTAGCAGGAAAAACTGACATCATAAATTAAAACCTATTTTGTTTGCTTGTGACCTACCTATTGAGGTAGGTAGATGTCAAACGGGGAAGGTTTTTGGGATCTGAAAAACTGTAGCTGGAGACAAACTTTTCACGGTAAAATCATCATTAGCAACAAACAGGTGATCATTGAGGATGTGCAAATCTGAGATTTGGCTTCTCAGTGCTCCCATTCACTAAATGGTGCCACATCAGCCAAGCAGTATCAAGGATGGGACATCCTCCATAAGCTGCCTCGCTGGTGTTCAGTGTTTCTTTTCTCTCTTTCTTTCTTTCAGGTCATTGAGTGCATTACCCAAGGCCGAGTTTTGGAGAGGCCCCGAGTCTGCCCCAAGGAGGTTTACGACATCATGTTGGGCTGCTGGCAGAGGGAACCTCAGCAACGGCTCAACATCAAGGAGATCTACAAGATCCTCCATGCTCTGGGCAAGGCCACACCAATCTACCTGGACATCCTTGGCTAGCAGTGGCCACTTGTTGGAAGTCCCTGCTCCTTCCTCCCGTCCTTCCTTCCCTCTCCCCCTCCCAAACCCTTTTCCCCTCAGCTCCCAAGCAAACATCTTCATATAAACTCAAGTGCCTGCTACACATACAACACTGAAAACAAAAAAAAGCAAAACAAAAAGCAAACCAACAAAAATCCCACAGAACAACAACCTGTAAGGCAGTTCGGCTTATATATATTTATAGATATCTCTCTATATATAACTTCCACACCAATACAGAAAGAAGCTGCTGTTACAGAAAATTGTGAGACTATATATTAAAAAAAAAAAAAAGAAACAAAAAAGGGAGAAAAAGTACTTAAAAATATATATATAATTAAAAAAAAAAAAAAAGAGAAAGGAAGAAGAAGGTATCTTTCCCCCGAGCAATCAAGCAGTGAAATGTAACCCTGCTGTGAGTATGGTTCGGGCAGCTGGGCAGGGCTCTAGACTGGCTATAGCAGCGATGCCATCCTGGGTAGGAGCTGCAGGAAGAAAGCCTTGCCCTGGTTGTATGATATGCACTGAATGTGTGAAATCAGTCCTCCCTTTTCGTCCTTGCCTCCCTCCCTCCTTGCCAGCCCGCAGGTGATGGGCACAAAGCCAGGGCAGTGCCCCTGGATGAACTCTCTTTTACCAACCCCTTCCTCTTAGTCCCTCCTCATCCCTTTCTGCCTTCCTGCCTTTTCCCTCCCTCCAACATTTCAGGACAATTTTTCTAATTTGCTGATTCTTAAATGTATAGACTCAAGGCTTTTGAACACACAGTCAAAGGATTGTGGCACCTACGGGTAAAACACACACCGGGGAGCAGCCGCCCTCCTGCAGGCTGCAGGCTCCTGCCCCTGCCCTCCAGTGCTGGGAGAGCCGCGGGACCAAAGCGGCTGAGCCTGGGAGTCGAGGGGGGGTCCTGGGGACCCGGTCCTGAATCATCCCCAACCCACTCCAGTGTATGAGACAGGAGTGCTGCTCACCCAGGGCGTCCAGCGCAGGCGACACTTTGGGAGAAACAACCCCACTCCACCCCCCCTTATGGCTCTTAGTGGCCTTGGGGTTGGTTAGTGGCCCTGGGGTTGTTCCCCCGCCCTCAGCTGTCTGCACCAAAATCGGCCAAATCGGCCCCCGGTGTAAACTTTTGGTGAGCAGGGTTGGATCCTTGCTCTACGCACAGGGGAAAGGCTATAGAGTGCAGACAGCTGGGAACATGCCTGCAACCCTGCTGGGCATTCTGTGGGGTCAGCATATCCCAGTGCTCTTCCCCCCCCATCCTCTCCCCTTCCCCATTCCTGCCCCATGCCTCAGTCCAAGCCTCAGGCACAAGCCAGCGGGGGACAGGGAGGGGGACCAGGCTTGTGAGATGGCTGGGAACCTACCAACACCTGCCTGCAGCTCCCTTGCCATTCTCCTCACGTCCCCATCCCCTGAAAGGATTGATGCATCTGCCTTTGAGCTGTTGTGAAATGCAGAGGCTGAAGAATAGCTCCACAGGCAGCCCCGGGAGGAGGGGGGAAGGAGGGGAAGGTGCCTCCAGGAGCAGACGGCTCAGCGGATGGCCACAGCGGCCAGCCTTGCATCTCAATGAGGAGAAAGGCCTGACAGGCAGCAACAGGGGGTGGTGGGGACAGGGAGGGAGAGACAGCAGCATCCTCACTATGGCCGATCTCCCTGGAGCAGACCTGGGGAAACACTCAGTCAGATGCTGAATCCTGCCTGTCCAGACTGGGCTGAGATTACAAAACCTTCCTGGGCCTTTTTTTTCATATGGATAATGGAGGATGAGGGGGAACCTCAGCTTGGCAGCTGCTCTCAGGAGGCGGGGAACGGGCGGCACAGGCATTGTCAAGGCAATTTTGAGAAGGCAACAACTGCCAGCACAAAAATAACCTGCTCGGATGTGGCACTTGTGGAAGGCAATACAGATGGGGGAAGAGGAGACAGAGAAAGGATCTTGGCTCCTTCCCCATGGCCAGAGTAATATTCATGTCCAGGATGCAAGGGGAGCTAGGTGACTGGTTGTGGCTTGCACTGTAAGGGAAGATCTTGCATCCTCTCCCCATCCCCCATGTCTCCTGACAATCAGTGTCTCTCACTCATGGCACTGGCATGACCTGACTGATGGTTTCAGATAGAGTCAGGGGACACTGCTAAAGGAGGGTTGTGGTGGCAACAGCAGCTGTGGGTTTATTCTGTGTCTGTGTAATGTGCAATGAGAGCCTGGGGTGGGAGATGGTGGGTGGCAGTAGCCACGTGGGAGTGAGGACATAACTTTCCTTAGAGAGAGCTGGGCTAGTGGGACAGACTCGTGCCTGTGGGGCCTGGACAGACTGCCATTGAACAGGCACCAGGTGCTCACAGCATCACCAGCGATGGCATGGTCATGGACAAGGCTGTGGGCCAGCACCAGGAGTCCACACACAGGAACGCTGTACCATGCTGCCTCTCCATAGCAGGATCTTGCTCTTTTGGGAGAGGATATCCTGCCTACTTAGGTCCAGCTTTGAAAGGGGAAAAGACTGGTTAAAAGGTTGCTGTACCCAGCCTGGCTCCCTTTTTGTGCAGGCTGCTTGACTGAAAGGATTGGAGATTCAGCACAGGGAGAGAACAAGCAATGGCTGTTAATTGTCCAGCATCTCCAGGAGAAAACCCTTTCCTGGGGCAGCCTGTCTCTTACCCAAAGTGGCTTCTTGCTCTTGTGGCTCCCAGGCACTGTGCCAGGTTGTGCAAGGCCACAATTTTGTTCACTCCTCTCTCTCACTCCCATGCTGTCATTTCTTTTTTGGCCAATGTCACGGGCTTTTACACTATGAAGTCATCTACAGACACTGGTTCCCAGCTGATGAGGTTCCTTCATCACAGCTGCACAGCAGCTACATCCTCCCTTCCTCACTTCTTTCCTCCTTCCCCTCCTCCCCAGCACCACCACCCTATCCCTTTCACCACCTCTTTGTGCTGTCACAACAACGAGGTGAGCTCAGGAGCCGAGTGTGACACCGAGCTGCGTGTTTAGGATTAGTTGGCCTGTGAGGAGAGTTTATGTGTCCCCAGAAGATGGTAAATGACTGAAGAAGGTGGTGAGATGCTCGGCCTCTGGCTGCTTTGCTCTTAGCCCCACCATGGGCAGTGACAGCCTTGGAGAAAGGTCCTCCTGTCAGAGTTAATTGTGAACTGTTGCTCAGAAGAGCTGGATAAGCTGCAGTTCTGTGCTGTGACATCTGCTCTGTTGCTGCTCTGGCCCCCTTGGCCTGTCATTGCTGGATGGAAGTTTGTTGGGAGCAAGGAGAAGATGGCTTTTTGTTCAAACACATGATAGAAACTGCTGCATCCCTTTTTGGCATTACAGTTTTGGAGGGGAAGAGGGAAAGCAGCTGTGCTGCATTCCTGGTGAACACCCTGAGACCTCGTTTCCAGAAGCACCTTTCCTGGAGCAGAAGAGAGCTTCCCATCAGCATGGACTGGTGATCTTCCCTGTAGGAAGAGGGGCTCTGCAATGGGGCTATGCATGAAGAGAAGAAAAGCAGATCTGGGGGGAAATCTCCACTCTCACAGAGTATCAACATCTGAGTGTTTGGAGTCAAAGAGAAACGAGTTCATGCTTTATTTCTCAGAGAGATACTTCCCTATGCCCTGCCTCTACTCAGAGCAGAGAGCTATCTCTGCTGCCTGGGAACATGTCTCACCCAGCTCTGGGGCAAGCCAGGCCCCAGATTTCCAGCACATGCAGGCAGACCTTTCCAACACACAGCCTCTTCCATCTGCAGTTTTCTCAAGGGACTTGTGAAATGGAGCTGGAAGGAACACCACTCTGAGCACAGCTGAGAGGGGGCCATAGGGTCTTCCCTGTCCCAGCTGCATGCTGCTCCCTAAGAATTAAAGTTGTTTGCACCAACTCAGTCACCTAAGGGTGTCACTGAAGTGATGCTTTCTTGGAAGTGAAGGTGCTATTTTGGTGCATGATACAGGTGGAAATTTTGTGCCAGGGCTGCAAACTGCAGGCAGTAAATGTGGCTCCAGCCTCAAGGTCTCATCAGTGACCTGGTTTGTTTTCTCCTGCCATTTTTTCTTTCCACCCCAGTCTTTCAGGTTGCAAGACAGAAGCTGAAATGTAGCTAAGGGAAGAGATGCAGAGATCTGCCAGACTGAATGTCCATCCTGTCTCCTGCAAAACTCACTCATCTGGCCTTTTTAGATGTCCCTCAATGCATGGATTTTGGGGGGTGAAAAAGTCTGAACTGCCTGTCCTTGGGTCTGCAGGGTGTTGAATTGCAGATGTGTGACTCTGGGAACTCTGCTGCCTAGACAAATATGAAAACTGTGTAATGCCTTTAAAGAGGCTGCTTGCTTGAGAGACATCGTTAGCTGTGAGCTGTTTGCTTGTCCCAAGGAGTGGGTGGAACAAGGTGAGAAAATGTGTGGAGGAATAAAAAAGCCAAGGAAAGGGAAAAGCTGGTTTTAGGAGGCAACTGAGTATGTTGGGTTGGGAAATCAAGACAGATTTGGGGAGTGTGGTGTAGAATTTTAAGTAGCACAATGGATACAAGCAAAAACAAAAGAAAATAGCAATGTACTGCAGCTCCAGGAAAAGTTAGCTATGAAGCTGGGCAAATACTGGTTTAAAAAGGAGGCAGAAACCAATAAAATCAAGGGACCATTTATGCAGGTGGGAAACAAAATCACTAGGCTTTGTGCTTTTCTGTGATTTTTTTTTTCCTGTAAGAAAATGAAACTAAAAGGTCTCAAAAGTTATGCTGTTTCAGGGGCACAGATAGAAGCATCATATGAGCTGTCTCCTTTCACGTGAAAGGCTCATATTTCCCAGAACTCAAATGTGTAGGTTTCCTTACTTCAGGCTATGGATTGAAGAATGCAGCCAAGGTCACTACAAGCCCCCAAAGCCAGAGGTAGTTTGGAACACTTGATCAGCATTCATTCGTGTGCCTGTCTCTGTGAAGACGGTATTTTGTTCAGCATGTTATCTTAAAAAGGTTTTTTTAAAATCATTCTAGTTTCCTCCCTCCCCAGGGAGTATCTACATCCTTTCCTGATCTGGCCAGGAATCAGCTGAAGCACTACAGCCATGGCTTGTACCCAATGTTTTTGTAACAGCTCTAGGTGTGTTCTCTGGCTGTAAGGCAACGATGAGAATAAGCAAGGGGAATAAAGGAGATCCTGGCTGTGATGCCACGCTGTGGTGGCTCCTCTGATAGCTGGAAGGCTCTGGACATCAACAGGCTGAGACTCACAGGCACAGGCGTGTTTTGGTGCAAACAAGTTTTCTTCTCCATTTTCATTCAGTGGCTTTCTGATGGATGGTGGGCTCATGGAGCCTTGGCATGTGGTGGTGTGTCCAAATGAGTACCAAAAATAGAAGAAGAGAAAATTCCCCCCTCAGCACTGCTTTTCAGGAGTGGATAGACTTGCTTAAGTCTAAGGTAGTTTCTCCACTCCCACACCAAGGCGTCTCTTACATCAGTACCTATTTAATATTTACATAGCTGCTAAATCCTAAAAATTCTTTTCCCTTTGCTGCTGTCCTAGAAAGTAGAGCTATTGAGTTTCAAGCCTGGAGAAAGTAGGTGTTTTCAAAACATCTGTTTTGGCTGGCAGTGTCATAAATGACACAGGCAGAGATGTCAGTCGCTGCTCTGGGAGGAATGGAGGAGAATTCCATCTCTCCTGTGCCTCTTTTTCCTTTCCAATGCAACACTGAGCCATGAAACTGCTCCCTGAGAGAAGTGATTGGAGTCCTGTTGCTGGCAATTTTGAAAAACTGAACTGAGGAAAGAGATAAGAGACTGACGAGAAGGAAGGACAAAATATTCCAGCTTTCCCCAACAGTTAAGTAAGCTGGTAGACTGCTTTCATGTTGGCAGCTTGAGTTTGTCACAGACCCAATCTGACAGCTCTTTCCAAACTAAAGGAATGACCATTGGTTCCTCATCCCTTCTGTTAGTCTCACAATTTTAGCATCTCTGCAAGGGCAAAAGGCATCACAAATCTAACCATCACTTCCCCACACTGTCAGGAGTCCTCCACAGGAACTGCTCTCCCTCACAGCACAAGTGACTGATCCCACTGCTGAAAACTGGAACAGTTGTTCTGAGGGGGAGTTTAACTGCTGAACTACTGGCAGCTTAGGACAAGGTCCCAGCAGGGAAGGGCTGAAATACCTCTAAAGAAAATCATAGCTCTGGGCGGTCCAAATGTCTTCTTGCATGCTTTCTCTTGCTCTCTGCTGGCTTCCAGCCTCTCCAGTCTTTGCTGCTTGATACTCAGAGAACTGAGTTTCTGCGTTCCCTCCCTTTACTGAGCTCAGAGGACTGGTGAAGCAGTTTGATTTCAGTATGGTAGGTGAGATCAGATTTCTCCCTCCGTGCCCTCTTCTTTTTCTCCCTGTGCAGCTTCTGTCCTTGCAGTTCTCAGGACTTGACTAGCAGAGTTTTTAAATGAAGTGAAAGTCTTAATGTGAGGTGAATCCCAAGACCACAAACAGTTTGGACTTCAAACAGTGAGAAAATTGGCGCCGGATGATTCCGCACACAAAGCAGAAAACTTTCATTTCCTGCAGGCAGGATGGAATTGACTGTTATATTAAGACTTCAGAAGGAGCACTGCCCCGGAGTAATTTCACTGCTGTCAGGCAGTGTTGACATCTAGATTAACCTCTGTGCAGTGAATTTTACAGCAACGCTCATTGTAATGCATGTGGGGTATCTCCTGTAAATCCCAGCTGAAGCCCACAGTGTCCCACCCTTCTGCACAGCAGGAAGGGTTGGGGAGCAGCTGCTATCATTTTTGACCCCAGCAAAGCCTGACTCCAACCTCTTCCAGGCCAGTTCTACTGAAACTGATTTTCTGCTGTGCTAAAGTGACAATAGCTCCAGCCTGTATTTTTTTCTTCTAATTCCCCAAAGAGGTTTACATCACAAGGCTGAAATTTTTGCCAGTGACAAACAGCTCCCTTCATGTATCCAGCCAGCAGTACAGTCCTAATTAAAAGGCACTAGTTAACTAGAGGCAATTAGCTGCTTGCACTGATTAATTCCAAGACATACAATCCCCAAACACAAAGCTCTGATCAGATGTGATCTAAATGGCAGACAAACTCCCAGCTGTTGTGAGATGGTGGCATCCAATCCTACTCACCAGCACACAGGCACACAATGAACCCTGCCTACCAAACCACAATTGCATGAATTAAAGAAATTCATGCAGTTAACTCAGTGCAAGTCAGAGGGCATTGCAAAAGGAGCCCCTTGGCTCCAGAAATGAATGCTCCCGCTGATAAGTTGAAAGCATAGACCTGACCCCAAGTCCTTCTGCTTTTTGCTGTAGGAGGAGATTGAGCAGTGAGATTTCCCATTCAGGACCACTACAACTTCTTCACTTTTGTGCTAGCAGAGACAATCCTGTCTGTGGTTCCTAAGATGCATCTCTGAGATTAACTTTGTGAAAAAAAAACACTAGCATGTTAAAAAATACAGAAAAGAAAGGGAAGGTTTCTTTGTGTGTTTTTGCCAAACCTGCTTATTCATTCACTTATTTTCCTACTCAGACATTGCTCTGCAGTCGTCTGCAGGAGGTTCTAGGCAAGTGAAAAGCTATCAGGTGCTGAAGAGATCAACCACTAGCCCTAAGGGGGCAAGATCCCAATAGTACTTCTAGAAATTTCTTTCAGAGCCCATCTCTCCTCTCACCCACAGCTCTTTACAGTATCCTTACCAATATATTTGCCAAAGGTTTTGGACAGCCTGTGAAGAGGTGAGATATCTTCAGTTTCCCCTCAAATTCAGGAGGAATTGTGACATTTCTGTAATTCAACCCATAAGGAAGATTCCTTCAAACTAACATTTATTACCTCCAATCAGAATACAGCTGAAAAGGCTACCCAAGGTTATAGAAAAGGTCAAGCTCTTGCTTTGGACTGGAATTTGCTTTGGAAGGAATTTGATGGACCAATTTAACCACCACAGCACATCAAAACCTGGTGGCTTCATTTAAAAAGTAATCAGTATTGTATTTCACTTTAGACATCCGTGCATTAGTGTTCTGCAAATATGATTTCCTCTTTGTTTGCATTATTGATGCCATAAAATGTCAGACACATTAAAGAAAAAAAAAAAAAAAAAGAGGCCAACCTTTGGGGTTTGGAATGATTCTAGCTGAATTGCAGTTGGGTTACTTTCCTTTTTATTTCCCATGGCAGCGATGCACTGTTACTCATGCTGCTATTGTTTTACAAAGAGTTCTCAGTAAGTGTATTTATTCAGCCAACCATATTTCAGGAAACACGTAACCTTGATATTTTTTCCTGTATGTGGCAGCATATGTGAATGTGAGTTGGGGAGAGGAGGGGAGGTGGAGCTTTTTACAAGAGCCCTCCCACGTCTGGTAGTGTGTTGGCTTCGTGCAGTGCTGCATGAATCCCTCCTGCTCAGGTGCCTGGCTTGATTTAACCTCAAGAACTGACTTTTGTAATCAGGATTTGAGGTCCTCTGGTTTAGCACTGCCCAGAATCTGTCATCTGCTCTCACCATTCAGCAGCCATCTGCTATCCACAGAGGTTCCTAGATGTCTATGCCACAGAGATTACACAGTAATTGAGTCTCAGGCATGTGATAGAGGAGTTTTAGCTCATTCTGATCCTGGACCAACAGCAAGTTTGCTGATTTAGCTTGGTTCCCACCCAAGGTTCAGTGACTACATTTCCCAAGACAAATACTCTTAGCTGCTCAGTGCTGTTTCTCACAGACCATTACAAGTACAGGCCTTGGCGCCTGTAGCTCTCTGCCTCACCTCTCTATAATGAATGCAGATCCTTTTTTCAGTGATCCTGGGAATTTTTTTAAAGGATATTCTCCCTCCTAAAATCTAAGAAATTCTCAAGTATTCTGTCTTGTTGAAAAGTGAAGAAATAAGGTGGAAATATCTCCCCTGTGTAGAGATTTTCATCAGTGGTAAGATTTTGGCTTTTCGTCCCATTGACAGCAAGATTTGGTTGCAGGAGGAGAGTACAGTGGAGCAGTCTAAGGAAGGGACTCAACTGGGACATACACTGCAAAGTCATCTGTTCACCTACTGAGCCATTGCCAGCTTCATACAGGAAGAGATCCCCAGCTTTTCTTGAGCTTCAGATTCCTGCCCAGCTCTCTTGTTCCTACTCCAGTGCTGAGGAATGACCTTTAGATGACATTCAAGACCTCCTTATCTTCACAGATCCTTCCTAGGGCTGTCCAAACAGCCCAAAGAAGTGATGACAGGGGCTGAATGGGTGTGTAATTCAGTGTCTTTCTCTCCCTTTTTCATCAGGGGCAGAGATAGTGAAAGTGACAGAACAGAAAAATTATTTTCCCCAACAGCAGTGATCCAGTTTCTTTTTAAACTCCGATATTTAAGATGCCATACAGCAGTACCTATAAATATGCCTTGAAATGTTGAATGAGCACACGAGTGTATTTGATTTTGTTTTTATGCCTATAATTTCTCTCACCAAGAATTCAGCCGTTACTCAGCTCCCAGCAGGTTGTTCTGATTGCTGGAGAGATGGTTGGGATTGATTCTGGCTGTGACCTGTTCCAGTCCAGCCTCATTCTTATGTAGCTAGATTGAAACAATAGAAATCAGCAAGAGACTGAATTGTTGTTCCTGTGCAACTGAACCTTCTTGTGCAACTCCAGGCTAAATGTAGAAGGTGTTGATGACCCACGACTTTGAAGTCAGTAAAGGCTGTAGATACTGAGAGGCAGCGAACAGATGTTAGGAACAGAGTGGCAGGAGAGAGAGAAATTCTACAAGAGGAAAAAAAAACCCAAAACAACAAACATAACATTAGAAAATACACTGGTTGGTTTATAATATAAGAAAATCCACTGCTGTACATGAAAAAAGACACAGAATATTCACCCTGGTAACCAAGTTCATTGGCCACCAGGACGAGCAGCTGAAACCTCCTCTCACTTTTAATTTCCTTTTTCTCCTTCTCTTGCTAATACACAACAAATCCTGCCTTATGGCCTTCCTGGAGACTGAAATTAAGAGGCAGATTTGGGAGAGGTTGAGAGAGACCGGATCCTGCTGGATGTTACAACAGCTTTATAGCCCAGCACCTCTCAGTAGCAAGTGCCTCGTGTGTCCTTTCTTTCAATTTTTTTTTTTTTTTTTTTTTTTTTAATTACAACCCCTAATTGCTTCAATTAGTGTTCACAAAGAGCCTACAACAGTTCGGTCCCCAGTCTCCTGGTAAGACGGAGGTTTCAGCAGACGGGCAGACGTGGTGAGCCGCGTCCCTGCGGATCAGCACCGCGGACAGCGGCACCGCCCGCGCAGGACCCGGCCCGGCGCTCCGGCCGCCGCTGGAGGAGGAGCCGCGCCTTCCAGGAAGGAACCCCACTTCTGAGGGAATCATGCCCACGCTGCCCGGGGAACTGCTGTCCCACCCGTCGGTCGTTTCTCCCATGTTTTTTTTCTAGTGTGAAATCATTATCTGGTATCTTGTTTTCAAGTGATGGAGGAGGGATGGTTTAAAACACAAACCAATCATTCTGATGCAAGAGAGAACCATTTTTCCTTCAGAGTTAAACTCTCTGCCCTACTATTTCCTGCACTGGTGTTCCACCTACGAAGGCTCCATCTCTAATTTGGATTGTGGAAGGTTTTTGTCTTCTCATCCATTGAGACAGTTTGACAAATGGAGAGATATTATCCTGCTAGCCCTTTAGAAACAGAATCCTTCTTTTATTGGAAGCATCATGTGATTTAGATTTCAGCCATCAATTGCATTTACTGTTGGTAAAGGGTAAACAGACAAATCTCTTGGAAAATTGCAAGTAAGGGACATATAAATGACACTGTGGCCACTGGAAGTTATGTTAAAAAAAAAAAAAAAAGAAGAAGAAGTCATATTACTGAGTAGTACAGGGTTGTCATAATCATAGAGTCATAGAATGGAAGAGATTTTAAAAATCACCTACTTTCAACACCCCTACCATGGGCAGGCACATTTTCCACCCAACTAGGTTGCACAAAGCCCTGTCTTTGAAGAGTCAGACAAAGATGAAGAGCCACTAAGGCACCAACAGGCAGAGCCCCAAATGGAGAAGCAGTCTTATCTCACAGAGGAAAAAAACGCAAGTGTCTCAGCTTTCATCTTGCTCAGCCTGCATATTTGGGATTTCATCCCACAGGTATTCCTGGCTCACATAAAGGAAGCTATACCCTCAAATTAGGGTTGAATGTCTCCTGGACCTATTCATCCTGGTGAGAAGCTGTTGGGCAGAGCATGCAGGCTCATTACATGCCTGAAAAATTTGGTGTGGAGAAGAGCTGGAAAAGTAGGCCAGAAAGTTGGGCTATTCCCCCCACTCAACATATGCTGCTTTCTAGAAACAGTTTCCTCTGTATCCCACCTCCCACACACTCCCCAGCTGTGACTGGAAGTTACTACAATGGGACATGTGGATGGACACTCAGAGACAGAGAGGACTGGGAAGTGTCTGAGATGCAAGACTTGGAAACTTGTAAGTAGCAATACTGAAAATGAGGGATTAAGAACAGACTTCTGATGCTTAGGGCTGTCTGGGAGTCAGAAAGGATGAGCTTGCAGGGGATGGCAAAGATAATTTAATAAGGGGCTTAGAAAACAAATGATGCTAAGAGGAGGCATCAAAGAAGCCTACTGGGACACAGGGAGAGGAAGGAAATGGACAATGACTTGATTCCCAGTGAAGGGTCAGTGATCAAGAGGGTGGTGAAAGTCAGGTAGGAGCTGTGGTGAAGCAGAAGACACCCCTGGATGGGGAAGAACTATAGATGTGAGGAAGGAGTCCCTACAGAATGATGGTGCTCATCCAAATGGGTCCTGAAGGTTTCTCCAAACCTTCAGTTCTGCTGGGCTTCCTCCAGGCCCACAATTTCTGCTTCAAACCTACCAACACCATAACTTTTACTGCATTCATTTTGCTCTCTGACAGCTCTGGTTTCAGTATTAACAGTCTAAATTGTTTTAGTTCCCCTCAGTCTTCCCATTCAACCCCCACAACCAGCTAATTCCTTGTGTGAAGGAGAATTGGCTTTTTAAAAAAGTTTTCTATTATTTTTTGCCAGAAGTGTCCATTAAATTTTCAGCTAAACTGGAAGGCAATTTTTTGCATGTGAGCTTTACATAGATAGGCTTAAAACAGAACAAAAATAAATAAATAACTATACTAAATTACCTCCCCCTCCCCCACCATGTCATAATGAAGTGCTGTTTTATGTAAGTTATTTCAAGAGAAATTAAGGATTTTTGGGCAGGCAAACGATCAACATTTATGTAGGTTTCCAAGAGTGTTGCAATTCCCTCTGAATCTTCTGGGTCAGGCATGGAGGCAACTTTTCCCCACATAAAGATTGAGGATACACAACTTTCTTGCATGAAGGCTGTTTTGGGGTCTTCAGGCTGTGCTTGGGAATGTTTTTAGGGGCTGCACTGTGCACTTGCCTCTGGTAATTTCTCCAGGGTTTGTGTGTTGAAGCAGTACTGTCAGTGGTTGGTGTGGCAGAGTGATGGCATAGGCAGAAAAATCACTCTGATTTCCTGTGCTGGCCTCAAAAAAACCCCATGCACCTTCCAGAAATCTGCAAGTGTAGACTTAATTTCCAGGCAACTGCTCCTCCTCCCAGCTGAGCTGCTCTTCAGCAGTGCAGGCAGGCTTGGCCCCCAGAAGGTGCTGCTCCACAGCTCACTCTGGCAGGTAGCAGAGTACCTCTCTGGTACTGAGAGGAGGATGGGGCTACAGCTCAGAGGAAAAATATTTTGATGGCATTTGTGTTGTTACTATTATTTAAAGCAGCTAATTTTAATTTCTGCTAATGTCATGGAAGGACTGCGTGAGCAGAAAACAATCCCTCTGGTGATCTATGTTGAATTGATTTCTATTTTTTTGGCAGCCTTTTTTTACACTGTGCACCAATCCACGTTTGCTTAGTCTGGGGCTTCTTTTGCATCTTTTGAGTCCTATTTGCCATTTTGCAAGTGAATTGATGGTTCTCAACCTTCTCCAAACCGCAGTCTCCTCTTCTCCAAACCAAAATTCACCATTTTCTCCTGCTGGGAACGAGCCAAGTTATTCCTTAAGGGAGAATCTGGTGACAGCAAGGAAGCTGTGATCTCTGCCTGCCTATCCCACCTCTACTGGCTCCAGCTCAGAGGATGAGGAACTCTGATCTGAGTTTTGGCCAAGGTAGGGTCCCTGCTTGTCCCCTACCTGCCACATCATGTGCATTGAGCTACCCTGGAAGGGGATGACTGATACAGCGTTAGTCACACTTACATGAAGAGTTTTTAAATTAAGAATTTGCAGTGAGGTCCAGGGACCTGTTAAAGTGCTGAGGTATTTACCCTCCCCAGACCTTCCCTTCCTTCCTACCCTGCTTTGGCCCTTCCTCTCTCCCCAGCCTTGAAATGAAACAGAAAATTATTTTTTTAAAACTGTGTCAATAATTTATGTTTAGTATAAAGGATGATTTAATGGCATCACCAAAGGTCATTTTTTTCATCTCTGTGTTACTATCCCAGCCCCAGAGGCTGTGCATCCCCTCTCTCCCATAACTCCACTGCCCTCCCTTTCATTCACCTCACACATCCTCTGTCACCACCCCACCCCAGCGTTCCACGCACCCGACACCTGCTTCAGGTTCAGCCAATGGCCGATGGAGAACAGAGATTTCAAACCGAAACCTCCACTCCCGACCACCCCAAACTGAAACCATTTCCACTTTGAAAACAGTCAGCTGCTGCAGATGACAGGCAGACTCATTTCTTGAACTACGTAAGGTTTTTTTAAAGCCTTTTATACCTATTTACGTGTGCGCGTGCGTGCACCGAGTGTGCACAGTGGTACCTGTGTGCACAGATGCACACGAATCTCTCTCTCAAGTATAAATATATTGTATGTTAGAGCTGTAAATACTCCTTGGTCATGTGTCTATGTCTTCTTCAAGGTATCATATCCTCAGTGTTACGTTAACAACTCCATTTATTGATTGATGAAACTATGTGTAGACCTGTACCCTCCTGACATAGTTTATGTAGCTCTCTCTTCTCAAATAAAGTACAAAACTACCACCAGCAGGTCCTCCTCTTCTCTTTGTTCCATGCTGAACATTCAGCTTTAATTCATGGAAACCTGACACTTAAAATTTATGCCATTTTCAGCTATCTCAACAGTACAGAAACCTTCACATGATGTTTTAGGAATTTTATGTTGCTGGTCAGGCTGGTAAGAGTTGTTAACAAAAGGTAATAATCTGTAGGTAAAATGCTGTCCCAACTTCAGTAAATTATGATCTCTGTACTGATCCAGTTCATCCTTCCCACCTACGTAGGTGCAGCCTGCACCAATCACAGCTCCCTTCATCCTGGTAGAGACAACAGGAGTCCATCCTCCTCCTCCCCTTTTGGTGGATCTCTGCACCATTACATCAACCAGCCCTCCCAGAGTGCAGAAATTTCCCCTTGGCTTAGAAGGATCCAGTCTCTTTCCTGTCATGTTGTTGGCTTGTTGCTGCTTGGATTGCTCAGCACCCAGACTCAGCTCCAATCTTGGGGCTGGGAACAAATCTCGGGATTATGGCAAAATCCACTGCTGTCACTTGTTTCCCTTTGATTCCAGGCTTCGTGCTGAAATCACAGGAACCAGAGGATATTTACCATTGCAAGCTGAAAAAAACCCCTCTTTGCACAGATACACTTACTGTAAAAAACTATAAAGATGATTTGTGAAGTAACACTTAATTTACTGCAACTGACACCAGACTCCAGCTGCCAGAAATTTGACTGACAATTTCTATTTATTTATATCCTGCTATACAATATCTGCCTTAATGCTGTAAATTTTTCTGATTGGAATTTCACAGTGTCTGCCTGGATATTTATTGATCATAAAATAATCTGCACAACCCGTTAAAGTCAAGGCAGGGAGAATGGATGCCAGAGAAATCACTCGACAGGATCTGGGTACCAGTGCCCAGGTAACAGGAGATGCTCAGATGCTATTTTTACAGCTTTCTGTATCACTGAGAGCCAGTCATTTGAACTGCTTTTCTGCTGTTTCCCGAAAGCCCCTTCTGAAATGCTTCCAAGAGCCTGGTATTGAGTTCCTACCAGCAACTCCATATGGACCCTGCAACATGCCTCATTTGCAGCTCCTCACCGTTGAGAAATCCCACCTTTACAGTGAAATCTGGTGTTTTCACAACTGTTCTTTCAGACAGCTCATGAGGGAAATGTTTGGCTCTTCCTGCAGCAGTAAGACCACTTTTTTTTCAACTATTATTTTTGGCAGGCAAAGACAGAAGCATTCAATTTCTGCCCACGAGGGAAAAAATGTGAAACTTGGTCCCAGCTGGGAGTTTCCGTGTTGCCTGGTGAGGAGAGTCTCTTACTTCATTCACAGCTTCAACCATGCAGCTTTCCAATATCGCCAATGGAATTTGCCTTCTGAGTTTGGGCTTTTATAATTATTTTTTGTTGTTTCATTTTGGTTCTTATTTTTCTAAAGGACACCTATTCTTCCCTATGGAAGTTAGAGGTGTGTGCTCTCCATATGTGGGTGAACACAAAGGCATATTTTGGTCATACCTAAATCCACCCATTCTCCCAAAAGTCAACACATCCCACCCCCAATCCATCACACACCCGTTTTCTCACCAGGGTGACACCCCTCCCTACCCTGTGCACACACATACCCCTACTCCGACCCACCATTCTTCTGCCTTCTCCTGCTCTTGTTCAACAGGTAATTCTTGCAAATTCCTGCAAGAAATTTGCTTTCTTCCCTGGAAATGCTACACTAGCTATTCATTCCTGCTGCTTTCTGGGGTCCCAAACCAGGCCTCAGCTCAGTGCTCACAAAAAACAGCTCCCTTTCCTTTCTCAGCATCAGAATAATAAACCTGCAGCTGAAATGCAATAAAGAAAAAAAAAATCCCAGTTTGACCAACTTCCCTAGGAGTCACCCTGTTCTGCCTGCTCCCAGTCCCTGCTGCAGTTTGCCTTTGCCTATGCAGGATGAGGTGGTTTCAGGAGCATGCAGCAGCTGGTGGAGCATCTAATGGGCTGGAAATAAAACTCCACCAAAATAAACAGCAGCCAAGGAGGCTGTCAGGCCACAGGCACTTGCCTCAGACTGGACAGCATCCCCTGTGGGACATGGACAATGGAAGGACTCGATCTGCTCAGGGCTCCCTGTGACCTTTTCAAGCTCCATAAAACCCTTCACAGATTACCCTTCAGAAAGCAGAGAAGGCAAGCAGACCCCTGCATGCCCTGTGGGCAGGGGGAAGGGAGAGGTCCTGGCCTTCCCCCAGGTTGCAGAGACAGTCAGATGAAAGGTTAACAACAAGATGCAATCACAAGGTAAAAGCACAGGGCAGGAACGGGACAAATAATTTCCTGTTGAATTGTGGCTTCTGTTATTCCCAGAGGAAAGCAGCAGGTATTCAGGAGCTTCTCATTAGCAGCATGATTTCCATTAGGCTTTCTATTAACATTTTGTGACCATAATAAACACCTACATAATTAACACACAAAAAAAAGGAGCCCATTCCTGTTGCCACAACAAGCTGGGAATGGCACAGGTGGGTCAGTTCCTGTCTGGAACAATCTGCTTGCAAAGGAATTGCTCTTTATACCCAATTTCCTTGCAAAGAGTTAAGTTTTAATTCTTCTCTCCTACTGCTTTAATCTAGGAGGATATCTACCTCTGCTTTGCAGCAGGAAAAAAAAAATAGAAAGTGGGAGAACAGGGTAGAAATTGTCCCTGGAGAGATTCAGGACACTCCAGTATTCCCTAGTCCTTTGGCATAGCTCTGAGGAGACTTTTCCTGCTAAAAACTGACAGGGAAAGAAATCCTTTAGGAGCACATGCATGATCCCAGACAGTAGATAAGCCCCAGGAGCTCATTCAAAGTCCCCACGGAAAGAAGATGGAACCTACTACAACCTGGGCTTGTTTATAACCATGAAGCACACCAGCACTTCATGTCCTCTGAGAACTGATGAATTATGGGGGAAATAGACACAGAGGTAAAACATGATCTCTTCAATGCCAAGTTACAGGCTCTCCATGCCTTATCCATCCTGCTGAGGGTATGAACAAAATTTCTGAGTGTGGTACCCACAGTGAGAGCTCACAGGTAGCTCTGGCTCCTCCCCAGCCCTTGTCCTCCTTGCCCATTGCCAAAGGTACCACTGCCAAGCCTGTGCCCAGGAGACTGAGGACATATTTTGACAGGCCTGCCTGTCCCCCCCATCCTCATTTCAGGCTCCTGCTGCTAAGAATTTGTGTGCCCTTTATCGTAGCTCTAAAATACAGAGAGACACTTTGGAATTCAATTAGTCAAACAGTTGCCACAGCAACAAAAACATATAAACTTAAATGATTTATACTCACAGACACCACTTCAAATAGGAATAAATTTAATACAGCAGCTGGGAATGAAATGCATTGTACAATAAGAAAATTGTATTTTTTCTCTCCCTGATGATAGGCCTCAAGGTCTTAATGCAATATAGATGAAAAAAGGTATTTGGGCAGAAGGAAGCAGAATACATTGTGCTGTATTTACAATGCCTGCTTGGAAAGTAGAACACCTAATGAGCATGTACATCTAATCACAGTGCTGTGATGCTGTTTGCAGACAGCCACAGATTAAAGATTGCAGCTACCAAGTTGACTGCTTGGTTTCACTTTCTTTCTTTGTCTCTCCTTCATCTCATAAAACCTCTCCTGTTGGCCTCTTCCCAGGCAAAAAACAAATCTACCCTCATTCCAGCAGCTTCTCCGTTCCCTACAGTGCCAGGTCCCCGCCTGGTAAAGTAAGATTGTGGGTTTTTTTAGAAAAATAAAAATTACTTTAATTCAAGCATAGTCCTGGGACTCAGAGGAGAAATTAATTTCAAGAAATATGCAGGAAATATTTTCCTCTGCAAGATCATTGCAAAAGCTTGCATGAAAATCCAGAGTAGTCATCCAAGTGATGGTCACCTGCAGTATTTTTTCCCACAAAAGACTGAACATGAAGTGAACACCACAGTATTCACTTCCTACAGTTCTCCTTTGACTGGAGAGAACTACAGGTACATGGCATGTAAGATCACAGAGAAAATAATGCATGCACAGACCTCTGGCATTAGCACAGTGCACCCTCATTCCAGGGCATACGAATATATCTTTTTCCAACCAGCAAAGGTTTCATAGAATGAAAGTGATGTAGGAGGTTAGAGGAGCCTTATGGTTAGTTTCAGTAAACAGGAATTGTCCAGAGGTTGTGCAGAAACTGCCTTGTTCCTTTCTAAAGGCACAGCAGCTGGTTTAACTCAGAACTGTGGAAAGTTGTGTGCTTGTAGCTCATCTGCCTCTTTGTTGAGGTGCCAAAGCCAGCTGCCTTGGCAGTGCCTGGGCCAGAAACAGCCAAGCAGTGCCTAGACTGCAAAAGAAAGAGGAAACCCAACCACTGGTTCTTCATTTTCCCCTAAGCAGAAGTTAGCCTGTCATGCAAGGAGGCATTTTGGAAGTCGTCACCTGCCTCCACAAAGCCTGATCAGCGGGGCCAACCACTCCCATCAGTGGGAGCTGAGACTGCCAACACCCTTGGAGGGCTCAACACTATGAGCAATTGTATGAGATCTCTCATCTGACCTGCTCCACTAGACAGCATTTATGGTGGGAATAAGAGCTTTATTTCCTGTCCAGATCGTGCTCATAACACCTTCTCCTGCACTTCACAAGAACTCGAACAGGACAAGTCTCACGCACTTCGGGGCCCTTTGTGCAAAGGCAACCTCTCTGGCTCAGCCCGTGTTTTGAGTAAACACTGCAGATCCAAGTGCAAGAGGGAAAAGCCAGAAAAGCACCTTTGAGACAAACCCAGTATTTTTGTCTAAGTACAAACAAACAAAACCACAGAGGCCACAGCTCTAACAGAACTTACTGGCTCCTCAGCATAAAAAAAATATGGGCGTGAGTTTTCATGGGTTGTTTTAGGCAGGAGGTCAAGAGTGCTGCTCATTATTAGAGTTGGCAGGTGGGGTAGAGAGTTCAGGATGCTTTGGGTGCAAATTGAGATCAACACCTGCAATTCTCTTTGGCAGTTTGGGAAAGAAAAGCACACAGATGCACAACAACAACTAAACAAAGCTAATAATGAAATCATATTTATGTAGGCAGGAAGGAAGCTCAATTGCCAGGAGAGTACTAAAGTCTACAAGTGTAAATACATACCAAATAAGTCCGCTTGATGAGATGCCAAGTTTGTTCAGCAGAGTATGGCACTTCACTGCTGAAGTGTTCCTGCAGGAGGGAAACCAGGAAAATGTCAAAAAGGTCATTGGGTGAAATGTGTGGCTCCACCAGAAAACTGTGCAAACAAGCTCATGTCAGTAGATTCAGTGCTGTCTTGCAAAGTGCCTGTTGGTGCTGTCACATTGAAGCACAAGCATTTCACTCCTGAGCTGATCTAGAGCTCACTCCTGTCTCCACGTGGCAAAGCAGAAACCACCACAATATATGGGTCAGATGTACTGAGTTTCCCCCTTGAAGGTTCTGGATTTCAAGTACAAAATAAGAGAAAAAAATATTGACATCCTGGGGGATATAGTGGGGCAAGTGTGTGAGGATTTGTAGGACTTATATGGCTAATATTTGACAATGAAAGATCCAAAACAATAAAGGAAACGAGCAGCTTTACAACATCTCTGAGCCTCACTCTCAGACCAGACTATTCACATATTCTGAGTCAAGAGGGGATAAAACCTACAAAACAAGAACAAATAGTTCAAAGTATCTCTGGAGATGTTTTTAGAGTGGAAATCAGAGACATCACAATATTTAGATCCTGGATCAATCTTCCACAAACATTGCAAAAGGCAAAATCCTAAACAGCTGAAAGATGGAACTGAGCCAAAAGTATTCAACCTGTGACAGCAAAAGTCTTGACTTGGCTGGGAAGTCCCCTTCATCTCCCTTTCCCTGTGAAGGTAACATCTGTTCTTCTCTTTGGTACGATGGCACAGAGAACAGCAGGCTGGTGTGTCCATTCCTGCTCCATTCCTTCTGGATTAGGGGATGCAGCAGTTCAGCAACCAGCTCCCCAAGCCACAAACTACATTTATCATCATCTTTACACGCCTTTACACAGCTGGCTCTCCTGATGATAATGTGTTCTACAGTTTCCCTTGCTGGCGTGGCTTATGTTAATACTCCATTAACATTGCTAATCAGAGACAGACTTCTGGCAGCATCTCCAGGGGATGAGCAAATGTTGTCCTATGCCTTTCAGTTTAGGAGATCAGACTTTCAGATGAAATCCATTCCCAACATCTCTGATTTCAGCAATTAAATGGAGCTGCAGCATGTGGGAGCTGTTCAATGCTGGATGCATGTGGTTCCTACTGCTCCAAAATAAGACCTTTTATACTGCCTTTTATGCCAGTCCTCAGATATGTGACATTTGGAACTTTTATTCACTTGGGAAATCAAAGACTGCTAGAAAGATGAGATGGATTCAAATCAAAGATAAAAGGTACAGAGGTCTTGAAGGTCTAACAGTGCATGCTCCCAGTTCAGCTTACCCCATCCAGAAATCTATACTTCAGCTTGATCTATTCCTTCTCACATTTCAGGAGCACATCCAAATCCACTTCAGCTTTACAAAAGGAGTCGACTTTTATTTGGATTAAGTAGAGTCGCTGTGATACATTTGATCTCAAGAAAATGTCTGGAAGTTCTACTTGTGTTGGTAAAAGGAAAGCAACTGCTCATTAATGCAATTTTCAAGTCACCTCAGATTTTAGGTGGGCTGGCATTCTCTACAGGATTCAGAAAGGCTATAAAATTAACATTTGTCAAACAAAGCCTACACTGTAGAAATAAACTTATTTCCAGTCCAAATATCATAAATGAGGCAGAATGAAACACAACCTTTGAAAGGAGATGTAAAGCCTTTATCCTCCCCAGCTCCTTCCACCACAAGAAACAGCTGAGCAGGGGGATGATGCAGTTGAGCCAGTGAAACAGTGAGTCTGCTCAGCAAATTTATGCTCTCATTCAAACAGATGCACCAATCCAGTCAAAATTAGGACAGGCTTCTTCTCTACTTTTCCCTTTCCTCTCCTCTCGTAGTCTCCCTGTGTTATTACACCTCACGCCTTGTTGCCTGAAATGGGAGGCACTTCCATGGCAGGAAGTGATGCCTGCTGCTGCTTCTCAGTGATACAGACACGAGGAGGAACAGCTCAGTTTTAACAAGCAGCTGCAGACCAGTTACACCTGACAACAAAGCCAGCGCCTGCCTTTTCCCCAAAAAACCCAATTCAATTTACAGAAATAAAAGGAGAACTCACAAACAAACAATGCACATCAGTACCTAAATGATGAAGTGGTGTATGACTCACAGCCATTTGGAAAGGCTTCTCCAAAACCCTAGGGAGCTCACCAGAACCTATTTAGATACACAGCTCAGACATGCAGTAGATGCAGAGTTTATTTCAAACACCTCAGGAGTGTGGCTCCTATGCCCACTCACTTTAAAGGTCTGAATTTCAAATTCAGTTAACGATGTACCACATTCACTGAAGATGGAGAAAACTGTGGGCATTCATTCAAGGTCCATGGCACATGGATATGACCTTCAGTCACTGGTTGGAAGTGATTTCTAATGCATTAGCTTATTGCTATAATGATGTGCTTTGGAGCCATTAATTAACTCGCTGCTCTCTGAGGAAATTCTCGTTTCCTCCATCATTCATATCTGCTTGGAAGAGCTGCAGACCTGCAAAAGCTACGTGTGAAAGCCTGAGATGTGTGGGATGTAGCCGAGCAGACCGTGGGCAGGTGCTATGAAAACTTCCTCATACAGTGAGTGCCTCAGTGCAGCTCCATCACATCCCACAGCACCAGAATGATGCTGCCACAGCAGCTCTGCCAGGCCCCAGAATCACTGCTACTGGGACATCCCAAATCTCAGCTCTGTGATCTTTGGCTCTCCAGCCTCCTATTCTACCTTAATGGAAAATGCCAATTAATGGAAGATGAACAAAAATATAGTGAAAATAATTACTTGTTTCTCCTTGCCATAAATTGTCATATCTCTCCTATTTATTCATTATTCAAATGTTTTCACAAGGCTGGTTATGGATTTTTACCTTCTTGGACTAGAGTTTGTTTGCAGGTAGTTGAATACATATTCTCCATATTCAGTGCCAGAACATGAATGAAGAGCCCGTCCACGGATACTGCAACCCTCCCCTGGCAAGATGAGGCTTAGCTGCCTTGACTGAGGACTGAGACCCAAAAAATAAAGATGATATGTGCCTCCTGTGCTGTTCTACAATATTAACTATTCTGCAGTTCACTTCTGTTTTGTTTCAGCAGCTTCCCTCACTGAATCATCAGAGAGCAAAATTGCTTCCAAATAATAACCAGTTACATGGAGTGTTGTTTGGCAAGGGAAAGAGCAGAGTTTGACTCTAGATTTACATAAATCTCAACTCACACATTTCAATTGCCAAGTAAAGTGTTCAGACACCTCTTTCTTCAGAGCCAGCACCTTGGGAACCCACCTTCCCAGCCTGATCTCTGCTTCCTCTCTTTACAGAAGAAACACTCTCACTTATGTAACACAGATATCACTTTTGAAAAGACTTTCACCTCAGGAAGGCAATTTTTCCAGGTTAGGACAGAAATGAATGGATTTTAGGACAACTCAGGTCCCAGACACCCCATTTAATATTGTGGGGCTGCTGCAGGTTAGTACTTCTGAAACCCATAATAGACTGGTCCTGTCAAAGCACATAACATCTCTGGCTCTGACTAACATCACTGCACACTCTGGAGCAGCTCTATCCAGTGGAGAGAATGTACATTTGTAAGATTTCTACTGCACTTGTCTCTCTCTTTTGCACACACAAACGAATCTTAAAGTACAGATTAATATTTAAACAATCAGGGCTACAAATATCTTACATCCTTCCTGGGCAAGAAAGTTCGTGTATGGAAAAACAGAGTGGGGAAAATGCACAGAGGGGGAAAAAAATCTCATCTCAAGTGGGAATTTATTTTTCATTTCTGCTCCCTTTGATATAACCAGGATTTACTGCATTTCATCCCTTTCTAAAGGACACGTTGGGTCTCCAGCTGTTTTTCCACTATCAATCCCTGGAGAACGAAGCTTAGGAAGTTAAATGAGTTTGGGAATCTCATCTTTGCTTTTAATTAATTTGAAATGAATGCATGCTAATGACAGCACCACAGTAAGATTGCCAAAATTTTCCCCAACTGTATAAGAAAGTGGTGAACACCAAAGAGCTTGGGACCTCACCAACAGCTTTAACCCTTGCTTGCTGCAACTACAGCCAAAACCTGTGGGCAGAATAGGTTCTGAAGGGTTCAGTGGTTTTGATCTCCATGCACACCATGGAGACATCCTGACTACCTCCACTACAAGCAGAGAAGCCCAGTTCTGCTGGCTGTCAGAATCTCTGCAAAAAGGATGACAGTCAGAAAAGCATCTTGGTGGGTTCAGACTGTGAGGAGCAGAACTGCTGTTTCCCTGTTCAGAGTCACACTTCCAGTTCTCTCTCTTAGCTTTACATGAATTATAAAACTACAAATGCACTTCAAGTCCATCATGTGGAAAAAAAGACAGAAAACAGCCTGGTGAACATATTTTCCTACCAGTATTCTCACTCATGGGTAGCATTACCGGTGCATGTTAGAAGGAAGGTTATTTGCAGGTTTTTAAAGGCAGAGAGTAGGGTCAGGTTGAAACAATGAGTATTAGGTTGCTCCTAGTGCTGACAAGGTGAGCAATGGCAGGAATGAGTGTTGGGCCAGGGATGCTGGAAATCTGTGTGTGAAACTGGAGGCTGTTAAATCTGAGAACAGCTAACTCCAATTTTGGCACAGAGCTCACAGAGGTTGGGGAAACCATTCTGCAGAGACCACAACCCCAGCTGTCAGGAGTAATAAAAGTTCAGCTCAAACTGTGATACAGACATGGTTGAGAGGAAGGACAAGCCGAAAAGTGGACTGGATTTGCTGATCTTACGAGAAGATTTGTTTACAGTCACCCCTGATAAAATGGAAAATAAAACAGGGAGCCAGGCAGGTCTGTACCAAATGAGAAGAGAATGTAATGGGAAAGGAAGAGTTTATACCCATCAATATATGTTAAGGATCTTCAGGAGGGACCTTAAGGACATTGTGGAGGGCAAGGAATGAGTTTAAACAGAGCAGCTCCCACTGTCCCAGTTCAGTGGGAATCATTCATCCATCACAGCTCTGTTTGGCTTCTCTCCTTTTGAGCCTACAGCTTTACAGGAATTAGGCTCAGGACATCTATCCTACCAGTGTCTCCTTGCTTCCCTGAAGAGCTCCTGTCTCCAGTCTCCTCCTCCAGACCCCAGTTTGTCCATCTTGTTGGTGTCACTGTAAATACAGAGCACTCCTTGCTGTCCTACAGAGGAAGGCTGCCAAAATAATGAGGTTTAGCATAGGAAAATGGGTTACAGAGATAAAGATGACCATAGATAGGAAGGAGGAGAAGCAGTTCATTAAGCAAGCTTTGATATCTGCCTGCTCTGGACCCTGTGTCTGTTATGTAGTGAAGGAGCCAGATACTTGCAGATATAGGCACACATAGTTTGTAACCATAAACATTTAAAAATACCATGCCCAGAGGAAGCTTTTGTTCAGTTAAGACCCAAGGCATTAACACCAGCATGGCTGTGATCTGAATCTGTGCAGGTAACCACCCTGCACTCTGAGGTTAACATTAAAGTGCCTTTACAGATGAGGAAAGCAATTACCTCATTTAAATTAAACAAAGATTACTAAAGCTTCTATTGTGCAATGCTTTCCCTTCTGTAACTGAGCACCAGCATATTTACATGGGGGCTTTTGTGGTTGGGCATAAGTCATTTGCAAGATATTTTTACTGCTTGCAGGAAATCTGTGAAAAAGGATGAGGCAGAATGTCTTGGAATGCAAAGTACCGAGCTGGATTTTAACCACTGCACAACAGCAAATGGGTTATGCTTGGCTTTTTTACTATTCAGCTGGTAGCAATAAAACAGTGCTTGGCTTACTCCTTTACAGAGCCAAGTTCTTTATCTTGAAAGAACAATAGTGAAAAAAGGCCTGTAGAGGAAGGAGGCAGCCTTCTGAAGAGTCCCCTTAGGACTTCCTCAGAGCTGAACACAGAAGGCTTAACTCCTACACCTCCAGCCCCCCCCGGCACAGCTCTCCTGCTTCCTCAGTGCACCCAGGGTGGGAAAAACTACAGCTCAGCCTTGCTTCTGGTGAGGGAGATAAGCACATTCACAGCTCTCCATCTTAGGTGACAAGGGAGACAACTTCTCAAGGCAGTGCTCACCCATAAAGTGCAGAGGAAAAGCCCTTCCAGGTGATCATGGTGTGCAGCTTCGCCTCCGCATCCCGGGAGCTCTCCCTGCCGCCTGCAAGTACCTGCCTGCGTCACTGGCAGCACGGGTATCTGCAAGGATGATGATGTTCACCCAGAGGCTCTAATCATAGCATCCACTTAAAGGCAGAGAAGAGACAGGCCTCAACAGCAATGAATAGAAAAGGCTCCTAAAGTAATACTGATGGCCACAGACAGATCCTCTGGTGCTCTGCTCCGCCAGCTCCCAGATCCGTATCAGCACCACGTACATTATAGGTCGTCTCCCTTCTTGGCCGGGGACACAGCCATGGTTCAGTGTTTTAATTAGCCCATTCCAGGCTGTCTTGGTCATAAAGGCTCGCAGAGAGGAAGATAAACATTATGCAGGAATCACGTTAATTTATAAAATATTCAATTAAAGAAAACAAACAGCATAAACTAAGATCGTCGGAGCGAGATGACAGGGAAACCATCCTGCTGGGAATCAGCTGCCTCTGGCCTTGGGCAGGCAAATATGGTGCTCGTCTGCACTTCTTGCACCAGAAGGGGCTTGGGAGAACAGGACCACCTGGGAGGTGAAGTTACAGAATATGTCCTGCAGCAAGTGGTTTTGACAGCTCAGCCCAGGGCCCCTTCACCCCTTCAGGGATCAAAACAATTGCCTTCCTCTCATATTTTCTTCAAAGAAAGAACAGTCCATCCCATTTTCATTAATGTGCAGCAAAATTTGGTTATTTTAAAGCTCAATCCCACCATTTGTAGTTCAGGTATCTGTAAACTGCTGAAATGTAAAGCTGACTCAAGGGCTTCTCCTGCACTCACACCAAACTGTGACCCTTGAACCCTACTGAGGAAGGACTATTTTCTAATAGGATGTGTGAAATGAGAAAGAGGATGCTGGGAATGAGAGCAGCAGCATGTTCTGCCCCCAGGGTTGGGCACACAGCTGCGGGAGCAGCAACTACATTCAGGGCTGGATCTCATAAAGGAAATGAGGAGTGGAGAAAATCATAGCATTTAGGGATGGAAAGGTCCATTTGCTGTCCTTCCTAGCCCAACAGTGACAGATCCCTCCCCTGTGCTTTGTACTGTGTGTAATGACCCAAGCAACCAGGGCTTCTAGTTACTCTCTCAGGAACAGTTCCACAGCTTCAGGAATCTCCATGATAACAAAGCTTAGGAGGCACAGCCTGGGTTTACCTCAGTTAACAAAACGGGGTGGACACTAGGTTTGAGGCTAAATATTGCCTTTAGCCAGTTCTGTACATCTGGAGTACTTGGGCCAGGTTTGTATCAGACCTCCCACCACTGGTGCTCCAGTCAAGTCCTTCTTGCCAAGTTGCATCTCACCTGAGAGCTCAGCAGCCATGCCATAGGCACTGGCCTCCTTTCCTGGCAGTCTGTGAAAAGAGCCCCTCTGCACGTGCTCAGGCAGTGACAAAAGGACGAGTGGAGGATTGCCTGTGCTGCCGGCCCTTGGCATTTCTCCTGCACCTTTTCCCAGCCTTCTTCCTGCAGGGCCATTATTGCTTTCAGGGAGGGGAAGGAGGCACTGACCCTGCGAGTATTGCAAACCATTAAGCCTCGCCCTGGGGAATGGAGAGACAGGACTGCTCTGGCCTCAGTAAGTTGTGTCGCTATCTGAGATTCTCATTATCTCCAGTGGAAGCTCTGATTTGTTTCTTAGTTCTCATTTCTCTTTGTACACAGTTGCCTCTCCTCTTCAAGGCAGCTTTTCGTGGGAGCTCTAGCCTCAAAGGTTCCTTTTTCTTCATGTGTGAATTACAGATGTCACAAACACCTCCGACATGGTGCGGGATTCCTCATTCAAATGCAGACTAGCTGAGGGGGAAAACAAGTCTTTAGATCTATAGCATCCCCTGGGGATATCAGCATAGGACACATGCGTGCCAGTGATAAGCCAAACTAGACACTGGATGTCACCAGCACTCCACTGGAAACACAGAGGAGGGAGCAGGTATCTGGCAGTAAAAACCCCCACTCTTAAAGCAAGCACTCTGGTTAGCTAAAGGAAGGGTTGGCTGGGCATGAATTAACAAGGATCATCTAACATGCTCTAGAACCAGAATAAATCCAGCAAAAGATATCCAGGTGAGGAGGTGAAGGAAAGGATGGAAGGAAATTGCTATCCTAGCTCAGAAGGAAAAGCAAGACCAAGGATGATGTAGGTCTCCCAGATGGCCACCAGCCCACAAACCTTAACAACTGCCAAGAAAAAGAAGTGGTGGGATGGAGAAGGCTGCTCCTCCTTTGGCAAATCCTGAATACCAACATGCCTTAAGGGCTCGCCAGAAGGGCCCTGCATGTCAGTACAAATGAGAAATGCCTGCCAGCTAAATGGACATCTCCCAGTGAAGAATGACTTCCAACGCACATGAGCACCTGGAATTCCATGCTCACAGAATCCTTTCACTTCCTTTCACCTGACCAAACACTATTCCATCCCAAGGCCCTGTGAGAGAAGATTCTTGACAAGATCTCAACCTGGCTGCTGTTCAGATCCCAGTGAGGGAGAAGAGGAGGAGAAGACTTTGGGCAAAAACCCAACTCTTTCTCAACCAGACCTTTGCTCTGAGGGACACAGAGAGGAAAAATGATGCTTAAGAAGAAGAGGGTTTGCTACACACGTAGTATCCCAGACCAGCTGCTCAATCCACAATAGCACATTCAAACTGTCTGATGATTTCTGGAAGGGTCCCTACCTCACAAACATACATTGCACATTTCATCTGATTGCTTCCTGCAGAAATAACTGGAATTACAGTGTGTGCAGCACCTTGAGTAGACATAACCCATCCTGGGCTGCCAGACATGTGGAGCTCCTGGACAGAGACAAATAGTGGATCTCCCTGTTAGTCTGAAGGCAGATTCCTCCAAGAGAGCTTAATGTTCCAAAATGCTGTGCAAAAACAGGGATTCACACCTTTCTGTGTACATTGACAACATCTCCCTCTGGATAGAAACAGCACAACTGGGTGGAAAGAAGCAGCTCAACTGCCTGTCATAGACTCAGCCCTGCCAGTAACTGGAGTGGAGTCCCTCATGAGTGGGCTGTGTTTTGGCAGAAAAAGGTGGGATTTTGATCCATACCTCCCTCCCAGCTCTGCAGCAAGGATTTGGGTGGAGGCTGTGAAATACAATGCAAAACTTGGGATGGTGATGGCTTTATTCCAGTCTGGGAGGCAAAGGCTCTCACCACACTTTTCCTAATATTAAGAGCTCCTACCCGGCTGCATAATTATACTTCTGTGCCCAAGATGCTTTGTTTGTTGCTTGTTTTAAGATCTCTTCTCTTTAATACCTGGCTTTGCTGGAGCACCAAGGGAAACAGGCACTTGAACTGACTGCCACCTTGCTTTCTCTCTCCATAAATGAAAGCATGGGAGTGCTTCACTGACCTTCTAAATACAGAGGCTTCAAATTAAATTATAACATTGCTGATAATCAGCAGACCAGGGATTAAACTGATTGGGGCCCTGCCAGACCAGATTTAGCTTTCATTAAGTTCTGCCCACAAATCAGACTTACCCATACCCTCGCTCTTGAAGTTATAATGGGCACAAATGCACAGAGGGACAGCAAAATCCAAAGTACTTTACTGTTTAGAATTCTAATCCTTTCAAGGTCTGGAAATACCTGGGGTCCAGCTACCACGTTGTCTATCCACATCTGCTGTCAGAAGCAAAAACCTGAAAGCAAGTCATTTACATGAGGGTTTAAGAGAGAAATGACAAGAGCAGGGATGTAATCACTAGCACAGGGAAAGTCTAAAAGGAGCTTGTCGATCCCTATGAAATAGAGCAAGAGGCTTATTTTTTTTTTCCTTGTGTGTGTAAATTTCCTAAACAGCTGACCTAAATGAGTTCTTACCACGATCAGATAGCCTGGGACAACAGGGTAATCCTTCTAATAGGATTACAGGCTGTGCTAAAGGAGACTTCAGGCCTCTCTGCTCTGCATTGTAACACGTACACATATACAATCACAGAGATGGACCTGGTACCTGTAAACCCAGTGTCTTCCCCATGCACCCCCTTCATTACCCAGCCCTTCTCACCCCACTGCTTATTTTCTCCACAGTTGCTGTAAAGTAGTTGCCAATACTGGATTGAGAAAGGAGGAAAGAATAAGTCAAAGAGCTGAAATGCTAACACTGGACAGATGGAAGTGTGGGGAAATTGGCAACCAAAAAGTCTAGTTTCACTATAATTCCAGGAGTATTGCCTGATGTCAGTCAGCCTTTTCAGTGCTGTTCAACTAGGCAGCAGAAAAATCCCTGCCATTGGGATTTAGAGACAACACAAAAGCTGGTGAGGTAGCACAGAACAATTCAGCAGGAGGCTCCACAGAGCTTTGCAGACCTCCTGATATGCTGGATCTCTCCAAGCCAAACACCTTAATGGATGAGAACACAGACTTATATGCAAACAAAGCAGGAAGATCTACGTCCCAGCTCTGGGTGGAAAGCTGTAGGGAAGTGTGAGGGAGTGTCTGTGCCATGAGAACAAGGAAAGAAAGCAAAGCACACACACCAAAAGGAGCTATTTCCTAATAAAGAAGTAACTGACTGTGAGCTCCCAGAGAAGGTTGTAGTCAGTAGTGTCTGGTACAGCCTTTAGTTGCATGCAAAGGGATGGAAATGTGCCTTGTAACTTCAGACTGCCTGAGTGAAACCAATGCTGGTGTGCTGATAACAGCTCTCACAAATACATTCTTC
Source organism: Anomalospiza imberbis (assembly GCF_031753505.1). Lineage (NCBI taxonomy): Eukaryota > Metazoa > Chordata > Aves > Passeriformes > Viduidae > Anomalospiza > Anomalospiza imberbis. Next base: position 7,303,401 of record NC_089693.1, on the reverse strand, counting down.
AAAGGTTGCTAAGAAGCACTTAGAGATGGTGCTGGAGAGAATTACAAAAACCACCAGATACAGTGGGGGAAATGCCTGGATGCAAGGGACAATGAGGAGCTCAATTCATTTTATCAAAAAGATAGTTATGGGGGATAACAACTTCCAGCAGGAAGGATCTCAAATATTAGAGAGGTATCTGCTCACACACAGAAAGGCATAGTGAGAACCAATGGCAGCTGAGAGATGAAGGCAGATGAACCCAAATGGGAAATCAAACATACATTTGCAATAATGAGGAATAAGGAGGAACGACACGCTTTCTCTCTCTCCCTCTCTCTCTCTCCCCCCACCCCCCCCCCCTTTTTTTTAATGCCTTTAAATTAAAACTTGGAAGACACTTGGAATTATCCCTGGGAGGCATCTTTCAGCCAAACACATTCTTGCAATCAGTGCAGGAGAAAGGAAATAAAAGGCACTGCCCAGCAGTACTTCAGAGTGCAGCCTCGACCAGGTGGAGCTCCCTGGACCTGTCTCTTCTGCGGGGTGACTCCATCCCCCCTGCCTTTTCCTGGGTACACTGGGAACAGCTGATCCAGGCAAAAACATCCCAGCAAAACACCCTGCTGGAACAAACGTCTCCTCCTGTGTTCATGCGTGGACAGACACAGAGCAGCCCAGCCCTTTTGGAGGGTCCCTCTCTTCTGAACACATGCTGAGAGTGTGCTCCTCTACACACATCAGCTCCCGCAGCTGTGGCTTACAGCAGGTGTCCCAGGCCTGTCCCCAGTCCTGGGGGAGCACTGTGGTGGCATCTCAGTGCTGAAGGCACACCTGAAGAGCTGGTTCAGTTCACAGTACCGTGCTCCTGGTTTGGGCTCTCCCTGGCAGGACACGTGCCAGTCTTCCAGGAGCTTGTCCTTATCAGCCATGTCACCTGCACAGGACCTTCTGCCAGCTCCCAGGCAACAGCACCTCACCCAGTGATAGAGCAGCTGAGCTCCTCCACCTGTTACCAACCAGAACTGGTTCTGCAGAGAGGCTGATTTTTATTTTATTTACTTATTTTTAAAGAGAAAATTGTGGAAAGTATCAAAACAGATTCTGCATTTCTTTCAATATCCTGGACTTCACTTGCCAGGAACCAAAACGGGATCTCACAGCAAAGCAAAGGGCTGGCAGATGAAAAGTTAATCCCTAAACCATAAGGAATGGGAAAGAGGCTTGAAAGATTTAGAAGTGACTTGTTGCTTGACCTGGAAAGAAGATGCTGGAGCCCTGGGTCAGCAGCTCTCCTGGGCCTGTGATTGAGTAGGTGACATAATACAGATGACTGTGACTGAAAATTAATTGATGTTACATCCCTTATAAATCTGGACTACCTGGCCAAAGCATAATGCTCTCAGAGTGACTGAGAACTGCTGAAATATTTATAAGATTGAGATATTACTTTGGCTTAGCTGGAGGATTAACTTCATCACTCTCTCCTTTCTCCTCCCTTCTCCTAAAAATATGAAAGCTGCTTCAAAAGAAGGAAGCAAAACTTTCCTGTATCCACTTGAACAAAATGTTATTTTGAAATTAGAATGAATTTCACTTTTTGGAAGTATGAAATCCCTGAGAGACACATATATATATATATCCCACACAGTGTGCCTGCACTATATAACTAAAACACAGGCTGCTTCCCCTCATCTCCCTCCCAGAACTGTATACCTGACCTCCCCCAGCAGCAGGACCATCCCGATAGAATTCCTTTTGAAGGAGAAGACTACAGGAAGGCCTGGGATCCCTTTTCAGATGCTGCAATAAGCCATTAAACACACTCATGTGGTTGAGGTTGCTCTAAATACTATCACATACACAACAGTGAAAAGCTTGTCCCTGAAGCTGACCCATGCTTTGGGAAGTGGAAATGGAGCAAGAGGACATTCATCACTGCCAAGAGAAGAAAGCACTGCTGGAGCCCTTTCCACAGCCCATCTGCTGGGTGAACCAAGGGTCTAAAAGATTAAAAGATCACAGAAATCCCTGCAGGCTTCAGGCCTTTCTTGTACAGAGCTTCATGCTGGAGGGATGGCAGGAGAGAGGCCAGGGGAGCTGCAGTGATAAGCAACCCCGGGAGGAGGAAATGAGGAGAGAGGAAATGAAGAGAGAAGGAAAACAGGTGAGGTGGTGAATGAAGAAAATCCAGGTGAGAGCAGGAGCCTTCCCACGTGCTGGCGGTGTGGTGCGGGACCTTAACCCGAGCTGGTCTCCACTTCATGTGCCTCTGGAGAGCAGACCTAAAGTCTCCATCTCCCCCCTGGGCATCCCCTGCTGAGCTCACACACTGAGCATTCCCCAATCACTCATACAAGCCATGCTTCTCTCTGGTTTCAGCACTAGTTATGAAAATATCTGTACATGCTGTTATTTGTAAGATGTTTCATTATTATATTCATGTTCAAAAAGGAGTTTCAGCAGCTGTTTTCCTGTTACCCTGCTCTGCCCAGCATTGGGCATGTAGAGAGCATCCTGCAGCGCCCTCTTCACTGGCAGCTTTCAACCCTGAGAAGACAGCACCTATCACCATGGAGCTGCTGGCTTCTCAAGAGCTGTTTTTCACCTTGTTCCTCTATGCAAACACACAGAACTGCAGCCAATATTTTTACCAGCCACCCAATGTTTATCACTGGGAAATAAGGGATATTTTTGCTCATGGACCAGGGACTAAGCAACAAGAAGAATTGCCCAGGGGCAAAACACATCTGGGCCCCCACCCTGGGCTGCTTGAGGTGCCAGTGTCACCTACATGGTAGTAACAGCTGTGTTGTGCACTCAGAAGTAACTAACACCCCACTTTTATCTCTGACTTTTCTCACCAGCTCTTGGCCTTATGAACCACAGCCCTGAGCTAAATAAAAGTTCAGCCTATGCTTGTTAATAGGCCTAAGGTTTTGGAATGATCCCACCACCCCCTCATCAATGGCAATGGCTAAACTCAGCACTAGGAAAGGCACAATCTCATTTCTTGCTGGCCCATTTGGGTAACTGGGGAAGAAGTCTGGTAGGCTCTCATTCACACAGTATGAATTTATCCCAAACCCAGATCTGCCCATCTTCCTCATTCCCCAACTTTTTCCACCCCATCATTTCCAGTGAGCAGCCAAAGTGCAACCAAGAGCCAGGACAGACCTGGTCCTTCTGCAACCCTAAGAAGCCCCAGGATCCTTTCTGCTGACTCCAATCAGCAACAGGTCGATCACAGGAAGGGTTATTGTCACACTATCCCTTTCTCCATTGTCTGGGGCTCTTCCACAGCTCAGAGCCACACAAAAGCTGCTGGCTGGGAGGATGACAGTGCCAGGTGAAAAGCTGTCCTGCTCCTCCTCTGTGTGATGGGCTCCATGTCCAGCAGGATCAGCACTTCAATAGCAACACAGGGAATTTTTAAAGGCATTTGTTTATCACGCCACCACGTGCCACCACTTGGTTGCCTGAAAAGCCCAGGAGGGCACCTAAACACAATATCTCCCAGGGAGTGACAGCGAGGGCAGTCATGAGTTGGAATTAAGCAGACACCTTCAATACAGATGGAAAGGACTACAAAAGAAGCATTAAAAGAGCAATTACATCCCTCTCTTACCCATGGTACCTATATTTCAACTGCTCAGGCTGTCATTAGGGACTGCCATGGGGGACAGTGTCACAAATGAGCAGCACAGACAGGCACAGCAGAGAGCACCTCCCGCTGCTCCCACGCTGCAGCAAGGAAAGCCTCCACAGCAGCACAGGGCAATGGGGCACAACTGCAGCTACACCTGCATCAGCCACAGACCTCTCTTCTTCCCTGGAGGTGATGGTAAAGCATGGAGAAGGCAGCTGCCCAGTGTAAAATAGGATAGGGACTATTGTAAGCTCACTTTAGGATTTCTCTCACAGTTCCAAAAATGCACCCGTTCCCAGTAGCTCTTGTTGGGAAAGACATCATGATGGTTTCAGCTTCTGAATACAGCTTATAAAGCCAAAATTTTAAGTCCACTCTACTTCTTCAGAGAGCTGCCCACCCACCCCACCCCAATTTGTCAGTATTATTTTCCAAGAGAAACCAAAGACACGAAAATTATTTTATACCAAATTAGAGCTTTCCCCCTCCTCCTCTACTGCTTGGATGGAGAGGAAAGCACCAGAAAATTCTGAACTGTCCAAATGAAAAACATATTCCTCATATGAACACTCTGGGATGGTTTAAAGGAAAAAATCTTCAAACCCTGCAGACTGTCAAAACTCCTCGCAGAGTCATTTTGACAAGCTCAAAACATAAACCCTGCAAGGTTCGCTGCCCATTAATATTCTCAGATGATTCCTTTCTCTATTTGATTGTCACCAAATACAAATATCAGTTCTTCCAGACATTATCATGTCTTGTAATGAACAAAAAAAAAAAAAAAAAAAAGGAAGGTAGAAAAATAATCCGAATATCCGAAATCTTGCAAACGAGCACTCAGTCTGCCTATAACTAGATTTTCTGAGTTCATCATCATTCCTGACAACTCTGCACAGATAAAATGTATTTTCACTGTTTTGCACAAGGAATTTTGCACACAGTGAAATGGAGCTCATGAGGGCATCTCCCCCTCCAGCTTTCAGCATTACATACCTAAACTTATCCAACCAAAATGGACAGGGAGCCAATGTCCCTGCAGCAGGCACAGGGATCTCCCAGAGGGATCTTCTCATCCAGGCTGTCTGGCTAAGGAAACATCCAGCAAGTCCCACCAGCCCATCAGATCCCACGAGTGCTCCTGGAAGGGCCCTGCTTTGTGCACATCACCTGGAAGTATTTATGGAGAAGAGAACAGTGCTTTTCCCACATGCCTCAGTCACTGTGAAGATCTATGCTTTGCACTTCCAGGTATTTTTAGGCAGTGTGGATGGCTGCAGGATGGACCAGGAGCATCACATGTCCCTCCTGAGCCAGTGGCCTGTGCTCCTCTGGGAGGTTTGTCTGGCAGCCTCAGACAACAGCATAGATCAGCAAGGCTCTGCACTCCTGTGACACTACATCAATAAATGTGCAGCTGAGACAAGGAAGTGCAGGGACATAAATATATATGATTAAATTCCCATTGGTTTGAAATTTTCCCCACACAGTCTGCCTCTGGGCTGCACCTCCCCAGCTCAGTTGGAGCAACACTGTCAGGGCTTTGATATATTAAAACCAGGAGGTGTCTGAGTCCACTCTAATCCTCTTCACATGGCTCATTTTTAACCAGGCTTTCTCACAGAAGCCATCCCAAGGACACCTCCTCCAGCTGAGCAGGGGGACTGGCATGTCTGCAATGCACCAGCGATGGAAAATGGAGGGAATTGTGCAGAAAAAGGCCTTTTTCTCTCTCTCCTCTCCCAAACACCACCCATGACTGACTGCTGCCACTGCAGCTCCAGTCCATTTGTGCAAACACTAGACCCTGATGTGGCTGGGAAGTCACTGCCTCGATGCTGCAGGAACAGATGGAAATTTCACCTGGAAGAGCAGTGCATAAATAAAACTGATAAAAAGTTTTAGGACTTGTGGAATGTGCATAATGTGCTTTATCAGAGATATCAGCTCCCATGCTTAAACACTGCCAGTGGCTGCCAGGGAGAAAAAAAATGAAAGGTCTCTTATAAAATTATTATCCTGTCACTTAAGTCAACAGCAGTGATACCACAATAGAAGCCAGCAGTTATGTCACATTGTTTTATCACTGTAATTACATCAAGAACACAGTAACTGTCTGTGAGAGATAAGATGATGGAAACAGCTCTGCTGAAGCTTCCTGTTCACAGTGCTGGGATTTGCAGGCTGGTTTGGGGTTTGGACATTACATTCAATTACTGTCCTTGAGTGCTGAAGAGCCACATCAGTGAAGAAATACAACCAGAGTGCTCCCCTGGCTCCTCCTGCTGCAGGTGTGGTTGTAGGAGTTATCAGGGTCAGTCCTGAGGATCACAGAGGACCAAATTAAAGGAAATTGGCCTCTGGAGGATCCCTGGGCTTCACAGGATGCTCAGGCTCCTAAAAATGTACAGCAGGGTGACAAGAACACTCCCACAACGTGGTGGAGGAGAGGATGTAGCCACATTTGCTGAGCAGGAATCGATTGACCTTTCCCCAGGCAGAAGGGATATATACTCAGGAAAAAACATTTTGTAGGCTAAGAAAGGACTTGGCATGAGAAAGGTAAGCAATTCTGTTGCAGGAAAAGGTGCTGAAAACTCTTCTGCTGACCCCAAAATGACCTGCAGTCCTTTATCTCACACTCATACAAAGTGGCATAATCCTTACCGATCCCACTAAATTAAAAAAAAAAAAAAAAATACACTCTCCAAATCCTTCCTTCAAACTGGTAAATTCCTAATGCATCACGACGTTTTCACTATTTGATGTTTTTCCCATCCCCCTTTCCCCTTAGCTCAACAATATAGTGCAGTGAGGTTCCTTCAGAAACACAGAATATTCCTTGCTCCTCTATCATGCCAGAAAAGCATCTGTTTCTGTCCCTTTTTCCCATGGATTCTGTGTTTATTGTATGTTGCTCTGAGGCAGCACTGCAAACAGCATGCAGTACAATGGAGCCTGGGAAGCTGCAGTTGTGGCAGCTTCTGGTTGTCAGGTGAAAAAACATTTGTGAAAACAAATAGTAAAAATGACTTTCAGAGAGTAAGTAGTTGTGTGGGTTTTTTTACATGGAAAAGACAAGCTAGGTCACAGATATTTGTAAAAAGAGAGAAGGTGCCAGACTGGCCCCAAACCTGTTTTCCTACCATCCCAACCTCCCTCTTACTCAGAAATGCATGGAATCATACAGTTCTTAGACCTTCCCGCACTTGGACACACAGGATTCAGGCAAGGAGTACATACAAAACTCCTCCTGCATTCACCGCAAGTGTGCTTTGATTTCCTCTGCTTATAGCAGGGAATGACCCTCACCACGGTATTGCCCCTGTTATTCCAGAGCCACTGCTTTTCAGGGCTGGCTGGACCATGACAATACCTCAGTCCCCTACAGAACAAGCACTTTTCAGCACTTCACTGCTGTTCTTACAGGCTGCAGAGGAGTCCTAAGGGAACCTCAGCACTGTAAGATGGACGCAAAGACCATCTTCTCTGCTAGACAATGCAGAGGAAGATGATGCTGGGGGAAACAAAACTGTTTACTGTTTACTACTCTTCCCACAAATGTTTGAAATAAAATACCCTCTTGTCTGAAGTCAAGAGCAGCAGTGCCATAAAGGATGATCCGTCATGGCACAGAACTTTATCGCGGTAATTACATCAGGAACAAGTTTACCATTTGAGAAAGAAGAAAGATTACAAGAAGCAATCCACCAAAACAGCTGCAGTGTCACAGCTAAGAGATATGCAGAGAAGAGAAATGCATTACACAGGAGCAGTTGAGAATGAATTCCAGGTGGGAAGGGCTGTGTGTCCATGGATTGTGTTTAGAGCACTGGGAGGAATGATGCTTACAGCCACGTGATCAGTGGTCCTGCAAGCACAGGATTTTCATTTGCATGTGGAACTTTTGCTAATTAGGCAAATGGATTTCCACAAGGCCTTCAGAGAAACATAGAATCACCCATGGCTTTTTCAAGATTCCCAAAGAAATTAGCCTAATTAAAGTCCCTGACACAGGCTGGAACTGGCACGGATCACCAGAAGACTGCTTGCATGTCCCTTGACATCTCACATTAACTGCACGGCCATCAGCCTGAATGCTTGATCTGTCAGCAGCTCAGGGAAAGGACTTCTGCTGTTTTAAAACCTTGTGGAAAGACACAGGAGATGCTAAATTGAGATCTTGTGTGGAACCTGTTGCCAGTATGGCAGGAACAGACACCAATGAGAAAACATCCTTTCTTGCCTGCAGAGCAAGGGTCATGTGTCACAAGCAAAAATACCTTTTTTTTTTTTCTTTTCTTTTTGACTCATCAAATTCTTGAGGGGGAGCATCACATCACCCTCCTGAGAGAAAATGAAGGTCATTACAGCCATTACCATTACAGTGCTAAGCTCCCAGCAGCAATATCATTTAAGGCTGTTTCCTCTACCCTGGAGTCACTCTGGTGTCTTGTCCATCCCAGAAACCCGCTCTGCTCACCTCGTGTGACCTGCCAGGCATGTGCTGAAAGAGGTTTATGTAGGAGAAAGATTTGGAGTGAATGGCTAAGAGGGAAAACACCGTCTTAGAAAACAACTGAGCAAGAGCAGGATGAGAGAGCACAAATTGCTCTCACAAGGAGATACCTGTTCACACAGGTCATGGTTGGACTGTCATTTGCAGGCCATGTGCCCTCACCTTCCTGGCATAGGCCTGGACAAAATTGTCATACAGCCTGCAAAAAATTACCAACCCGGTAATAAAGATTGCCCTCTTTTCTTTATGCCAGCCCTGTCCTAACTCTCTAAGCAACTCTAAACAACACACACACATCAGTCAGCAGACTCCAGCCTCACCTGCTGACTGCTGTGATCCTGGATCCTTTCCAGACCAGCTCCAGGCCAGAGCACAATACAGAGAAAACACCAATTGCTGGGGAAATTGTGCTATTATTGTGACAGATGGGTTCACTTATAGCCCTCCAGCTTGATATTTCCATGGTATCTCTAAACACTGGTCAACCAAGGATTCCCAGCCCTTCCATACTCAGTGCCCAGGAACGCTCCCTGCTGTGGGATACATCCTAATCAGAGCTACAAAGGCTCATCCCCTCTGATCTTCAAAGCACTTTATCTCAGTGCCTAAGCAGAGCTCAGGGTGTGCAGATGCAGGCATTCACTTCTGCAAAAGCTGCATCTGGAGGAAGGCACAGAAACATGGAGATCCTATGTGACAGAAATGTCACTGAACTGAAAGCTGAGCCAGGGCCCAGTTTGACCAGGAAAAAAAGCCCAGCAGCCATTTCATCCTCTCACTGGGAAGCCTTTGTTGATGCTATTGCAAGTAACACTTTGATAGTTATGAGAAAGCCCTTCAAAGGTGTTCTAATTGGTGGTAATAACTTTTAGATGCCCAAAGAACTTGGTAGAAAAACAGAGAGATTAGGAATAGAGTCAGGACAGGTGGGAGGGGCAAATTTAGGGGCAAATTGCAAAGGACAAACATTTTGATTTGGTTATTGCATAACCTTCTGTTTAAAAATCATCAACAGAGCAGGGAAAGTGCATTCTACATGTGTGTGTTTGCAGAGGGTGTAGAAAGTCAGCTCCCCAGCAGGATGGCTGCAGTGTTAATTTATTAAACACATGGTAGAATGAGGTAGGATTTATGGCAGCAGGTGTAAAGTAAGTTGAGAGTGCAAAACACCAGCCAGCTTTCAAAGTCATTTAAGAAAAGGTATCCATGATAACAGTAAAATGAAGATGAGAGACCAGTTCTCTAATAATCAAGCTTCAATTATGGCGCCCTACCCCAAAATGTAGTTCCCCCACCTCCATTAGCAGACCACTGCTGTAGTTGTGGCTGGGTTCAGGCTAGAGCTGGAGCTCTTACAAAATCCTGATGTGCCCTTAGGGACAGCTCAAGGGCTGGGGCTTTATCTCCATGCCTGCATTTCCCATAGAAATGCTCGGCAGTGTTTCTAAGGTCTCGTCACCTCCAGCACAGGGCTGTTGGAGCATTGGGCAGGTACTGCTTGCTGGGGCAGAGGGGAGAGCAGATTTTCTGCAGAATTTTTTTGAGTGGCAAGGGAAGAACTTATCCAGTCACCACATGTGCTTGTAAAGCCATCACTGTGTTCACCCAAGCATTCAGATGGGTGAACACTATAGAAATGGATAAACACCTGCCACAAGAATGGTTTCTGCTTCTTCAAAAAATCAGATCTGTTTAACACAGCAGAGGCTCCATTGCAGCCTAACTTACAGCAACACCAGGACAGCAGGGTCTCTGCCCTGCCTGCATCTGTCTGTGAGGGACAGATCCAAAGTTTATGAAGTCTTTCTTGTCTTCAGTGCTTTCTATCTCAAGCACTTAGCTGCTATAGTCCATTGAGCTTGCAAAAACAATGTCACATCCCCCATAACAACATCTCTTGGACTAACCAACACTGTCCTGACAGCCTATGGTCAGGGCCCAGGCAGGCTGACAATATGCTTCCCATGCACATCCTTTGACAAAAACAGAAGCACTCAGTACCCAGGGCTTTCAAGCTGATACTTTCACTCTAGCTTTAATCTCCAAAATCAATTAAAAGCAAAGCAAATAAACCCAAGACATCATCTCCCCCCCACCCTGTTTCTTTCAGCTTCACAGGCAGAAGAAAAAATTATCCTTCATGATATCACATGGAAAGCACGTCCCACAGATGGCTGTCACTCAGTCATTAAGTGCAGTTTTGCAATTCCACCTATCACTCCATGAAGCAATATGATTTGTGCATACTCGATGCATGAGTAACATACAGGAGCCATCCTGCATGAAAAGTCATTATAGATAAAACAGCCAGATCCCTGATAAGGCTTCAAAGGGGCTGGGAGTGTATTGCCTTCAAAAACATTGCCAGTCTCTCCTGAGATAAGTCCTGCTTGAACCTGACTTGCACCCAGGCTCAGCCAAGCTCACCTTCACACTCCAGAGCTCTGCTTCTCACTGCTGTGGCTAAACAAACAATCTTGTCTGCAAAGCAAGGATGTCTGAACAGGGAAGAGGGAGAGCCCTTACAGCAAAATGCCTCTTGGGTCATACACCAAGCAGACTTTTGTGACCGCAGGATGCAAAGGCAGAGGTTGTTAGGGCTGGTGGATTTCCACCTGACACTGAGCTGAGTCATTTTACCTCAAATCTTCATCTATTGGTGGTGCCAGGCACCATCTCCTGGGTAGTTTGCATGCAATGCTGCAAGACAGCAGTGTTGAGTCATCCCATTCCTTGCACCTTACGCTGTGACCAGCCTGATGAATTTTTTATTTGTGTGGATGCTTGTCCAATGAGTCTGTGAGTCACCATTCACAGAGAGCTGCCAGCACCAACTACGAGGAGCATCTCATCCAAACAAATGGGGACTGTTTCTTGCTACAAGAGAATGATCAACTAAACCTCATTGCATATCAAGTGCTGGAGGAGAGAGGAGTATAACACAAGAAGGTTGATAGCAAAGCTTCTGTTTTGTTGGCATGTTTTATAAGAAAGCCTAATAATTCAGTAATATTTTAGATATCTGAGATTTTATGAAAGGAGCCACAGTAACAAAACTGCCATCCTCCTTAACACATCCATAACACATTTCTGAGCATTCCCTTAAACCAGAGCCGCAGAGACACCAGCTTGTTAATTATATTAAGATAAAGGGGAAATTTGGCAATTAAGCTCCCGTTTTTTGCATATGTCCCTGGTAGGATTCTGATAGCGCTGTCTGCTGCCTGAAGGCAGCATTCCCCCACACAAGGTTTCCTGGAGACCCGCTGCTATGACTAAGCCTTCCATCACTGCCGTGTAATCACGAGCTCACACCGGGAGGTAAAGCTGCTCAGACTGTGGCCGCCATTGTGACTTGAACTTTTCTCACAGAGCATCTTAGGATGAGTTTCTCTGCTGCTGAAAGCTCAGCAAAGCAGATTTTAATGACTCTGCGAGCAGGAGCTGGTGGAATTTTTTTGCCCCTTCATCTAAGGGAGGTGATTCTCAAGGACCTGTATGTGTGTGTTGGCTCTGGTGGTTGCTAAGGCTTGATCACTGGAACAGGAGAAGAAACAGAAAAGAGCAAAGCCCATAATTTCATTCTGCTCACATGCACACCAACCTCCCTGAGCACACATGAACAAGCAGTTAAGTGTCCAGCACATGCTGATTCCACTTCTGCCAGCACATCCCTATCCAAGTTTAATTCTGAGACCATAAAAGTGACCTGAGTATGGTATTTAAGTACTACTGTACTTTTGCCAGCAAAGACCAGCCAAGCACAGAGGGAAGTGTGGGCAAAGAAAGATCCCCAGTAGGAATGGGACACTGCAAAACCCCTCCCCATTTCTAGTCCCAATAAAAGAGAGCAAACTCTGGACTGAGGCAACAGGGCTTCAGTGAAATGTGAGCCAAAGCAATGGTTAAACCTCTCCACATCCCAATAACACTAAAGACTTGTTGACTGTGTAATTCCACATAAGGTTTCATGGTAAAGCATCAGCAGCATGGTTTGTTTCACCAGCCTGGCAAAGCAAAACACTATTTCTCGGTTTGTTACCTCCACCCAAGCACCAACCCTCACCAACAGCTCAGAGAGAGGGAAATGTTCCTTTCATTACTGCAGAGTATTCCCCAGACAAACACATTACCTTACCTCAAACATTATTTAAGCATTTAGCTAGTTGCATCCTTTGTCTGTGTGTGGAAGATTGACTTTTCCTCTGCTTAGATGAATTAAATGGCTCTTGCTCCTCTTCCTGCCCTCCAAATCCTCACAAGCAAACAATCATGTTTCTGAAGAGCCCATATTTTCTGTTGGTTTCACCTGAATAAATTCTGAAGTTTGAAGCTTCTTCTGAAATCTGACCTGAGAGACAAGTGGCAAGTGAGGCTGAGGAGAATGTAGGGAAAACAGGCTTAATTAAATGAACTTAGAAATATCAAGCATCATGATCAGAAGATGAGATTTATTCTTTTCTAAAGATCAGGAGAAAGAGGATGGAGAAAGTAAAAGAAGAGATAAAGGCTTTTGGTATTGAACAAAGTGGCCATCAAGAGACCCAACTAAAATTTCATTATACCTTGATAGTAACTATAAAAGGAGTGGGAATTCACCATCCCAGAATAATGAGGGAAAACACTCAATTTGAATTGTCCATAAATACCCTGTGCTTGGAGGCTTTGCACTTCTCAACATTTAAATGGCAGTTTAAAAAGAAAATAAAGACATGAAGGAGAAGAGGAGAAGTACCCACAGGGAAAAAAAGCAGGAAAACAAAGATCTTTGTGTCCATTCGACTTGATGTAAGCATTTGCCCTATCAAGAACTAATTAGCAGTGGAAAAATAAGCATTGGGGTGCCTGTAAACGGTGGTTTGTTTTAAGCACCATTTATTACGGTGAGATTTGACTACATTACAGTCTGTCAAGCACAAGCCTAATCCACCACCTTGGTGCTGCACAGGCTGTTGCTTCCAGCAGGGTTCAGACGTCTCTGCTCACTCGAACCCAGTGGCACTGGAGAGCCCCCGCTGCGATCAGGGGCGGGTGCACAAAGCTTTGTACAAAAACTCCACAAGGAGCACTCCTTGCTCACGAGCAACCAGCCAAACAGGCAAGGCAGACAGGAAAGGAAAGGCAGGAGGAAAAGCATCATGATCCCTATTTCTTGTACAAGGAGCTGAGCCACAGAGAGGTGAGTGTGTGCTTAGAGCTCGTGTGCTGTGTCAGTGATACAACCAACATGCCTTTCTTGTTTACCTACACATGCTAGGAGGTCCTGATGCCTTTGTAATTCCCAGGGTTAACTGCACAGGCTTCCAGGATTGTATTCGTTCAGATTTAACAGCAAGCAGCAGCCCCGACACCCCCACACTCCCATGATTGCCACATCACCAGTGACTGTTAGAAAGCCAGCTAAATCAAAATTGAAACACACCAGTGACATCTAAACAAATATACAATCCTTTGTACTCAGAGCAAAAATGAATCCTTAAATTGATCTCCAACTCTGTCCATCTTAAAATTCTCTCTGAAAGACAGCTCTTCCATCCTGCTGCCTTGATGGGGAGTAAAACTGGGCTATTCTGGGATGTGCTGAGCAGAGATTTTCCAGCAGTCACCTACCAGTTACCCACCAGGGGATCACTTTTTCCAGTCTAAGCATCTCTTGGGGAGCATCACAGAGTGGGACAGGGTCCATTTGCAGGTTTCAGGACATTTTTGCATCACAGGTCACACACAGACCGAGATCTGCATCTTGTCTGTGAACTGTGATGCTGCCTCCAGAGACACGCCCTGGTGCAAGGCAGCTTAAGGGCAGCTTCGACTTTAATGCATGAGAATGTCCTGCTCAAGCTGCTTGAAGGAAAAAGCCTCTCCTCTATCACATAAGGACACAAGGTGCTACTTGACCCTTGCAGAATGCCCTCCTATAAATCAGGTTCTAACTGACATGTTGTGTGGTGCAAACAGGCTCTTTAGCCATGACTTGAAATGGGGCCAAAGTCATCAGACTTAAAAGAGATGAAAAGCATTTCCTCTGTAGTAGATTTATTCTTGATATATCTCCTCACAACCTTCTATTTAATTATATTTGCACCAAGCAGCTCTCCCTCAAAAGTCTCAGCTGCAGAACCCATGTAAGGAAACAGATCTGTCCCTGGAGTCCTCTATGCTGATACTTGCAGCTAATTCCTTCCTCTCTCATATCCCCCATGTTGTTCAAGGGACAGTAAAATAACCCTCGAGATCTTGGAGGTACATTTCTCACCAGGAAAAGAAAGAGAACCCTTGCATACAGTTCAGCCCAGGACACATGAACCACCCTCGTTCCACAGTCTCTAACCACATCAAAAGCTTCACATAACTGGGAATACCCAGGAGAGCTAATAGGTCTAATAATCAGTCTCACCTTTCTGGCAATTACTGGAGGAGTCAGAGGCTCTTATCAAACTCAGCTCTACCTTATCACCTCCTCACTGCCTCCCTCTTGCTTCTGACATCCTCTCCTGGAGGTGTTTCACTGTCAGCTTCTGGAAGCCAGATACTTCACAGACCTAATTGGGGCAGACAAACAACGTCTCTGTCTGGATGATTAGCTGATAATCACAGACATTGTCTTTGCCAAGTTTTTGGAATAGAGAAGCCCAGTTCAGCCTCCCTTCACCCCAGCATCCCGCTGCCAAAGCCCACAAATCACATCAATGTTAGGGACGGGTGAAAAACAAAATCCAGCTCATATTGTCTGCCATAAAAAAGCTGCTAAATAATGCAAAGAAATGAAAACAATTTGGTTTGGATGATTGATTACAGGGAAATTGCTCATACCTCCAAAACGTGGCACTTCCAATCACATCTTTGTTTCATTTGTCAGCAAGGAAATTAAGTTCCTCTCCTGGCACCGGGCCTGTGCTGTCCTGTTAGCTGCTTTTGGCACACTGCATCGCCTTGCAGCAGCTTCTTGCCCTGCTTTGACACCTCACCTTGCCCCACCTGAGCTGCCACGCCGTGACCCTCTGGGACATGAGGTTTGGCTCCAGTTTATCAGACTACAGTGGCTCAGCTCTTCACTGAAGCAGTTCTCCCAGCTGCTCCATTAACCCCAAATGGCACTGACCCAATCAGCACAAAGTGCAGCCTTGCAAAAGGCAAGAGGACACCCAGCAACTGAGGATTTGCAGTTGTCTCCAAGAAGGTCTTCTGAGACTTGGAATTCTCTCCTTCACCTTAATGCAATTATGTAGTTTTAAACACAGATTTGACCTTCGGATCTTGAAAGGAATGTCAGTAACTGCCTCACACATGAAAAAGCAGAAGGATGAAAGAGGCACATTTGTGTCAATAAAGAGCAGAAAACAGTCCCACTGGCACAAAAAAATACTTCTTTTCCTCTCAGCTCCTAAAATCCAGCAACAAAAGGGATCTCCTAGTCCTGCACTGTGCTATGACAGGCAGTAGTTCTCTACATCCTTTGAATTAATTTAGCAAACTCTATTTTAAAAACAAGTTCTGATTTTTGCCTCTAGCATTCCCATTATGAAAGGCTTTTTCAGAACATTGCTGTTCTGACAGCTCAAAACTTTCTTTCTATTTCCTGCCTAATTTATGCCAGGCCAGTTTTATACTCATGTTGTTACAGCAGTGCTGTTCTTTGGTTTAAAGAGTTCCTTCTCCTCCTGATGTTTGCTCCACAATGATATA
Source organism: Anomalospiza imberbis (assembly GCF_031753505.1). Lineage (NCBI taxonomy): Eukaryota > Metazoa > Chordata > Aves > Passeriformes > Viduidae > Anomalospiza > Anomalospiza imberbis. The sequence continues at coordinate 7,287,571 of NC_089693.1, read as the reverse complement.
TGAAAAGAGCTGTCACATAAGGCACGTTCAACCTAGTTTTATCACTAAAAGATTAGGACTTTATCTATTTATAGATGGGTTTTTTAACTCCTCGAGGAAACGTCTGTGGTTTTATATTGTGCTTAATTATAGATACATATGGCAGAAAGGCATTCTGTGGGATCATCAGAGGCAGGATCAAATATATTTAAATAACTTAAATAATAGTTGTTTGTCAAATATACTTAAATAACAGATGTTTGTCTAGCCCACTCCTAAAACTCACTAGAAAAAAAGATGGCACATCTTTCCTAGACAGCCTGTTTTAGTGTTTTACCTCTCTAGGGATTAAAAGGGTTTTCCTAGTAAACCTCTTAAATCTTCAACATGAATTCGATCACCTTCTTTTTCTTACACCAGTGACCATGGAAAATGACTCATCATCAGCCTTTTTTATAAGTACTCCTTCTGTGAGGAAGACTGACTACATCCCATTTCCATAGCTTCTCTCTTAAAATGAGCTGATGTGGTGCCTTCAATCTTTGTCCACGGGACTTGTTTGCCTGACCTCTTATCATTCACTTGATTTGTTGTTAGGCCAACCCTGGGCTCTCCAAATTCCTTAATGGGTGTAGATAAAGTTCCACATCAGTTCTGGACACCCACACTTGACTGAAGCCCTGTCAGCTCCAAGCAGGTTGTAATCATTGCCTCACGAGTCTGGCAAAGAGCACTCTGGTTAATACAATCTTGGATACAATGAGGTGTTTTGCAGCAGCCTTGCAGGGTTGATTCATATTCTGCTTGTGAACCAGAGCAACCCCGGCCCTCTCCAGATGCCTCATTGTGTATTCCCTGTTTTGTGTTTGTGTATTCTGCTTTGCCTGCCCCAGAGGAGTGCTTTGCACTTGTCTTAATTTCATCTCTTTTGCTTTCAGGCAGGATCTCTCATTTGTAAGGATTGTTGTAAGGGCTGAGCCTCCCTCTCAGGGTCCTATATTTACCTGGCACAATGACAGGCAGTGTTTAAGACCCCTGAACAGGCACCCTGCCCTTCCAGCACAGCTCAGCCAAGATACGGATGCAATCTCCACAGCTAGTTACATTGCTCTTCCAATAGTATTATTACTAATATTCAGTAAGCTTTTCTTATTCCTGATCTTTAGATATTATTTCCCCCAAAATGGCCCATGTACCTTCTATGTCGTACCTTCTACACAACATCAAACACCATTCCATGAGATTCACCTCTCACATCTCTTCTCCCACCACCTGAACCTTCCCACCTGCCACACAACACCTTCCCATATTCTATGGCTCTACTCACCCTTGCCAACACCTTAAACCAGCCACAGCCTTCAGGTAGGAGCTTTACTTTCCCCAGAGCAGCTGTGTGACACTTCTCAAAGCTGGAATTCACCATTGCACACTTTAACACAGGTTTCCCCTAAAGACAGATTAAATCAGGGGGCAGAGGACAAGCTCAATTTCTAGTGATTGTGTCCCCACAGCACAAGGTATTCTCCTGCTCTGCTTCTTACGACCTTCAGTACCTCTCTGCACCTGAGTGTCCTCCTTCCCACATCCAGCCAGGGCATTTAAAAGCTCTCAGGAGTCCCCCTGCCTACACTGCCCTGGGCTGGGTATGAGGTCTCCAAAAAACCTCCCTGTAACAGACAGCACTCCAGAAGAAAGAGCCCTAGAGCCCAGCCAGTGCCTTGTCACAGAAAAAAAACCTCTGCATGATCCCAGTGGCCAGGGATCAGGTAAATGCTCTCACCACCCACCCCCTTTTGTTTGTGTTACATAAACCCCGTTCTCCCCTCCCTAGCACCTCCCAGCTCAATTTTGACAGGAGGGACAGAAGCCTTTAAAGCTAGTAAGTTGTGAAGAGCAAAACTTTCTAAATACCATTTCTCTGAAGGACATGGCACTGTCCTGGCATGCTTTCACCTGAGGATTTTCAATCACAGGACTGTTACCTCACATGGCACTGTGCTGAGGGGCAATCCAGGCTTGCGTGTGAGGCATGGAGAGGCTGCCTCAAGTCACTTGTTTTGGAGGCATGAGACCAGCAGAAAGCTGCTGAGGGCCCATCTTACAAGGCCCTTACTCAGAACCAGAACAAGTATGACAGCAGGTTTAGGGTGGGACACAATACAGATTGTTAGATCTCTTGGGAATAGCTGTGTGCTTGGGAACTGGGGGAGATAGAGGCTGGGTAATTGCATCCTTGCACCTCCTGGAGACCCCTTCTCCACTCAATGAAAGTCACTGTCCTTCCCTGGAGGCTGTCAGATGCTTATCAATGAAATGACAAAACAAAAAATAAAACCTTAGTGCAGCTGGGTGCTGGTGCAGTAATAAGGGAGAGTGAGCAGTGTATCAGCAGGAGCACTGGGCTAAATGGAGCAAAATGAAATCAGGTGGAGCTGCTGCTCCTCCTAGGAGTGATCCTTCAGGATTTGGCTGGAAAGCTGTTCCAAACCGCTGCCATGGACAGAATGCTGATTCCAAGCCCAGCCCTCAGCCAATGACATTTTCCAAATGGCATTTTCTTGTGCTTGCTCAAGCATGGAGCAAGCCTTCCCCCCTTCCCTGGTGCTGCCTGCTCTCGCTCTCACGTCTGCTCCCCATTTGCACTAACATAGGGCAGGATCTTTCCTGCTTGCCAGAGGTGTGAAGCCAATGTAAATTACTTTCCTTTTTGCATTGAGGGAAAGTCTTATTATCAACCTGTCAGATCCAGACAGTTGCCAAGATGCTTTATAAGAAGAATTAAATCAGGCTCAATCTCAACAGATAGATTCTTGTTCCTCTTTGGGGGCCCCATGCGGGGCTCTGGCCTTTGCCAGCAGCAGCAATGCACATCAGCAGTATTTTTTATTTTTTCTCTCTCAGCTGAGCTTTATCAGTCAAAGCCAAGCATATGGGGGGAGACTGCAGCAGCATAAAACAGCCCACTATCATCAAAGAGTAGGTCATAAGAAAATTGTTTCCCAGGCTTTTAGCCAGGGACATATCACAATGAGCTGACAGAGGAATTACTTGGTTTCATCCTTGAAATGCAGCCCTCAACATTATTAGAAATTGATGGTCAGTAGGGACCAGCACAGCCCCCAAAGCAATGGCATGCCAGAAGGGAAGACTGTATCCCTCACAGATTAAATAAATGAAGTGAGACTTTTGCAAAACAGAATGGGATTATAATGTTTATAATCCAGCCAAGAGAGAAACACAGCCCCTCTCTGGCTTGGTGGGTTCCCTCCACGGATTGTGAACTCTGGGTCACAGTGGAAGTGGCAGTCCTGCTGTGGCAGTGGCCAGGTAAATTATAACTTGTTCTGGGGGAAGCTTATTGTCACAGTTGACTTTTCCAGCACTGAGTATCAATATTTTTCTTGTGTCTTGAGGCTTGATGATTTCCCAAGTCACAGTTATGAGGATGGCATTCAAATCCACGTGAAATTCAGCAGCCTCCAGGCTCCATAAGCTGTGTGCATTTTTGTCTTTCTCCATAGGAGTGGAAAAATATATTTTAAAGCCCGCAAATAAAATTAATAGCTCCTCAGATCCCCTCTAATTTCTCTCCCATCTTCCAAAGCTCTACAATTTGCATGTTACCACAAACTGGTAGCATAGGAGACGTGATTTCATATAGTGACAAAGCACTTGTCTCTCTGGGGATGGAGTCCTCCAGATGTGACATCCCTGGATGACATGGATACATGGTGAGGGCATGACTTCAGACCAGAAGATCCACTTCATGCCACCATTCCTCCTTTCCCTGTTTCTGCAATCATCCCTGGTCATCTCTGCATTTCCTCTTCCCAAGGGGGAGCAGCCTCCTGGCTCCTCAGGGTGAAAACCTTTGAGACAAGAGAAGTTGCAGAAACAAAAATAATACAGACATAAAAATTTTCTCTCTAAAAACACCCAAATGACAATTTATAGCCAACTTTTATGATGGGAAAGGAAAGCTCTTATTTGAATACCTTATGCTCACTGCCTTTGCTGGTTGCCGCTCTGTGGGGGGAGGTTTTGTTCAATTCAGAAGTGATGAAGGCAGTGAAAATTAGAAGGTAGCAAGAGCCCTTCCTTCTCTCATCATTCCCATCCCATTCCTACAGCCCACAAACTGGGATATGGCCATGCATTGTCCCAGCTGCATTAAATAGCTCTGGTGCCAGTCACAGACACTCACACTCCCAAGCAAACGTGCTCCTGGGCCATGCTGATGAATTGTCTCATGCAGAACTGACACATTTTAAGATCTAATTATGATGACAAAGCTCTAAACAGTGTGGAGCAGACTCTCAGCCTTTGCTCATCAGTGCCCAACTGCTCCCACTGATTCCTTCTCTTGGAGCAGCAGGTTGTTAGCTGCAGGAACTCTCTGTTGTTTTCAGCCTGGGAACTGACAAACTCGAAGACATGCAACCCAGGATTTGATTTCTGCCTGCCAGAAGCTCAGATTTTGATGCCCAGACCAGAATTTGGGTTCTAGTATTCTAGCTATTTGGGTTCTAGCTCCCAGTCAGTTCATGGCCTGGAAGGTTACAATTCTGCCAGGCATCAGTGGCTTTTCAAATGGGATCAGGTAGCTGTATGCAGACAAAACCAATCCCACATTCCTTTCTTTTGCTTTATACATAAATAGCCACTGTTCCATCAACCCTGCTGCCAGGAAGGCCTGCAGCAGTGTTCTCAGAAGGAAGCATAATCAGTTTGTCCTTTAGCAGGGGTGCCAAAGCATCTTGGATTCCTCCAGAGCTGCTGTTCCCTTTGAGCTGGCAGGATTAGGACGGTCTTGAAAAAGCAACAGTTCATCTATAGCATTATAGGCCAAATATAATAGGAAGTGTTCCCTTGCCAGGGTGCTCTAAGGAGTCTGCAAGACATCAGCCTCCATCCAGGCAGGCTGGAAGCTTCTCCAAAATCAGCCTACACACCTTGGCAGAGAGGCATGTCACTAATCCCTAGGAAACAACCACCTTTGAGAGCTAAAAATAGATGCTATTTTTAAAAAAAGCAAATTAATAACCCCTAAATTCCTGCATATTAAAACAATTAAGTCTCTACTTTACAGCTGCACTCAAATTGGCTTTTCCCCTTCATTTACCTGGTTCCACACACCTCAGTTCTGGCAGAGACTGGCACATCCAGACAATGCCTGTCAGTCAAGCGAGCTGTGAACCTTCTGAAGCCACAGACAGAGAAACACAAAGGTTGTGTGCAGACACTTTGTGCTGTAGGTTTGTTGCTCACAGATGAGCGACCCCAGCTGGAACAAAAGCATTCAGCATAACCAAGCACCAAGGAATAAATTGTTGGGTATTTCAGCACACCACATTAATGTCTCTTCCCCTTGTTAAATCTGTCTTATTCCCTTGGTTGTGGGCAGCACTGAGGTCTTTGTAACAGTTTAGAACACAACAAAATTTCATGCTCTGAAACTCTGGAGGGGAAAGGCACAAATAAAACATAAAATTGTTCTCATGACAACACACTAGTATTGCCTGTCAATATGGCTTTTTTTTCCTCTTTTTTTTTTTTCTTTCACAGAAACCTTGTCCATTAAGTACTTATACTTTTAGCAGAAGCATTCCTGCTTTTAGAAGCATGGGACTAATTTACTTCGTGTACTACTTTCAGTTTAGCTTTCATAGTATGGAAAAGGAATGGGACCTAAAAGTCAAGGATGTTTCCACTGAAATCAATGTGTTTGCCCCAGTGAGAAACAACCTTGGATCAAGTCACAACCAATCTATTAATCATCACAAAAATTCCATTTTGGTGAGAAGCATCTCCATTAGGGTCATGCCAGCTTTTACTTAAATTAAAAGATACCTGTGATATCGTGAGAATTTGGATCTAGTCTGCTACAAAAAGCTCTTCCCATCCAGTTGCAGGAATACAAGTCAAATCTTTGGGACTTTATAATTTCATTGCAAAGTGTCATTTAACCTATTAGACATCTTCCCTTCCCTTGTGGTCCTTTGAGGCCCCCCAGCCAACAAGATGTCAGGTAGAACATCCTTATACTTGGCTGACATTTCTGAATTTGGTTGGAGAAAGGCCGGGGAAAAAAAAAAAGGAGGAAAATAATTTCTTATTTGAAATTCAGCTGTGGTACAATTACAGCCTGGGGCAAAAGCTCAGGTTGGTTTTATTTTATCTCAATGGCTCCTTTCTTCTTTCAGCTGCCCTCCTCGACTTGCACCTTTTCTATAGATATATAGAAATCAAGAAGTCCTTGAATCTGCAGTCCCTCATTAAACAAGACTCAGAGGCCTTTCAGACCAAACACAGATGTCTCTTTATTTAAAGGCATCCATGTACAGTGGGGTCCAGTGACTTCAATCAGCACCATGACACTACAATAAAGATCATAAATTAAAGAATATTTTTGAACCTGGCCTCAATTCCCTATGATAAAAAAGCACAAGTTTAAAAAGGTGAAGAAACACTCAGTGCACTCTGTTGCTACCATCAGGCAATCCCTGTAGCTCAGCAGCCTTGGGTTTTATCACACACACACAGAGCTCACAAGATAGCAATCAATTAAACATTTTTGCTAAAGCATTTAGTCAGAATGGGAACATCTGGAGTTGTGATTCAATTGTCCAGAACTTGCTGCCTGTTAATTAATATTCCTTCAAATGGCTCTTCTATCAAGGTGTCCCTCTAATTTCCAGCCATTCCCCCGTGGCTTAGAAACGCTACTGAGTTATTGCTCATCCCCCAGCCCAAGACTTGTATAGGAACAGGGGGAACAGATGAGATGGAGGACTTATGTTTCAGCATTGCCTCAGGCACATCCACCAGACTGTGCATGAAAAATGTCACCTCACTCCAACAGCAACAAGAAAGAAAACACTTGAGGAAATGTTCCAGGAAATAAATTTGTATTGCCTCAATGGGACAAGTGCAAGGAGGATGGATTCACCATCACCTGACCTCACCTCCAGTTCCAGTATCTGTATTTTATAACTCTAAAGGGACAAATCCTTCAGTGGCCTTTGGACATGCCCTGATGCAACTCATCTTTTGCCATCACTAGGCAGGCCAAGCTCTATATCTCTGTCTATCTTACATGTGCAAATTCAGGCTTTTCAGGCATAAACTGACATAATTGTTCCACACTTGGATGGTGGTTGCTGCTCGTTAATTCAGCCCTAAAATCCTGTCCAATAGAATTATTAGCATTTCACTCTCCCATCAAGTTCTGTGCAGCCAGGGAATCCTTCAGCTGTCTGAAAAATATCTTATTTCTATGAAATTTTGTTTTCTAGTTGCAGTGAAATAAACTAACTAGACTGGAGAGAATGCATAGACCCTACATCAAGCTGGGTTGTGCTCATAAATATTGATAGATCATATGCTAAGTACTGGTAATGAGCAGCTGGATATCTTTACCTAAGAAACTCTTGGTACTTCTCAGCTTTACCTGAGTTAGTTTGCTATTTTTTTTGCCTTAATTTTGCCTCAAACCATCTCTACCCAGCAGGTCTGCATGCTGGTTTAGAGCCCAGTCCCATCTTCACAAATCTGTCTGAGGGCATCTTCTTTGATGTCTTCATTGAGCTCAGCCCCAGAGAAGGGTAAGAAAAATCAAAATGCCTACACAGTCTGCAAGTCCAGCTCTGTCTATTTGGTTTCAAGTGCGTTTCCAATCTCTTTAAGCTTCCAGCAGGGAGAAAGGGATCTGATTCTATGCAATCTCATTCACACCTCTTCTCCTACTGCTGAGGAGGCATGATGTTGACTTTTCAGCAAACAGAGCCTCATTCCTCAGGGTCTCTGCACTGCTTGCTTAGCTGAGCCCCATCAAATTATGCTCAAATCGCACTAAGAAAAGAGAAAAATCAGAATATGCCCCTTTCATACTTGGCTTTTGTATTTATTTGCCTCTAATAGAATTTATCATCTGGAGGAATTTCTGTTTTTACAGAGCTGCTTCTTTTTCCCCTCTGTGATTTGAGTCAAATCCTATCAACAAGCTCTGCTGAATTTGTTGTATTGCTGTCCCCAGCCTGGTGGGGACATGACAACCAAACATTGCTGAGCTGTGCTCCAAATCCAAGCTAAGAACACCAAAAGGACTTCAGAAAAGAGCAGAGGCATCCCAGCCCAGCTCCAGGGAATTTGATGAAGCAGGCACAGAGCAAATAATGCCCAGACCTTGCATGGGGAAGTAGTGAAGGAGCAGCCCCTACAAATTCCACATTTCCAGACACTGACCCAGAGACTCTTCTGGATGTTCTACTCTCCCTTTGAGAGATGTGCTGGAGCCATCAGTTTCTAATTCAGAGCAGACATTGGGCCAGAAAGAAATAGAGGATGACAACATAAGTTCAAATGGACAGGGGAGGTAAAATCACAAGGAAATAAAGAGAAACGAGGCTTTTTATTGGGCCTATTCTGATGATGCACAGGTAGGAACATAACAGGAGCTTCTTTGACATGTAATTCAGGCTGACTGTTGTTTGGAAATGGCTGTGTTTCTCCAAAAAGAAAGCCTGCTGTCTTCATTTCTGGCTGTGGAAAAATAGTGGCCAGGACACACAGGCCAAGAGGTTGGAACTTTGAAATAAAAGGAGGAACAGCTCAGGTCACCTCAGGGAACACATTTGTGGGTGACCGCACATTTCACCACGATCTTCTACTCCCCTTCTTTATTCAAAGAAACTACAGTTTTAAATAATCATCTTCAGCATGGAAAATGAATCCCCAAGGATACATCAGAGAGCAAATGGGAAGGAAACTGTCCTTTGTAGTAAGGACACCACCTTCACTTTCACCTTAGCTCATTCCCATTTCTCCTTCCTCCCCAAGGTTTTTTTTTTTTTTTGTAGTGCTGCATGGGCGCTCTCAGCCCTTGTCACATCCACCACTGGCTCCCAGGGGGTCTCTCTGCTCCCTGAGGTTCCCCAGCTCAGGAAGCCCCTGTGCACTATGTGAGAGCATTCCTCCATGGATGACGCTGGCACCAGAGCTGCATCCCTTGGCATCCGAGGGCTGGTGTGGGTTACAGTGCCTTTAAATCTCCCCTGGCATTTAAACCCATTTAAAAACTCCCCGGGGTCTCTAAATGGCTCATGCAGTCTGTGGAGAACGCACACCTTGGAGCATATGGCCCATGTGCTGGCTGACACTGTGCATAATGTCTGTAATGATGCTCCACAGCACACATGAGCCAGGCTGCAGCTCCAGTCAGGAGATCAGTGCAGGCCTGGCTGGTATTTTTAATGTGTAACATAAAAATAAACATATAATGGGTTTCTGTTTTCAAACAAGCTTCCAACTGTGCCAGCTGGAAGTCAAGGAGATGTGGGAGGACAAAAAGCAAGCCATTAGGTTATAAAAACTTCAGGAGAAAGTCAGATAGCATTGATAACACAGGTCTCTGTTCTTCAAGGTGGTGCTTCTGAGGACATCTCCCAATCTATGGGAACGCTCAGGGTTTATTCCTGTGAATTGCTACATCTAGTGAGTTTTCCTGCTCTTGGAGTGGGCTCGATACATTGCCTTTTGGTAGGGAATAACAGTTCCTGAAGGCAAACCAACAACTGCACCTAATACCTCAGCTCTGTAAGACTGTATTTATTTTCTGTATCAGTTCTGGAGCTGAGACTCACAGGTATCCTGCTCTTACCTCTCACAATGGAGCAGATTTGCATCTCACATGAGGGATAGCCGAGCTGTGGCTTGATTTAGTAGCTGGGATTTTGTGGTGTGTATTGAAGAGAGACTTGGGGAAGACACTTGGCAAAGTAATTTGCACAAACCAGCTAACAGATAGTCTCCTCCCTTTCACAGCCCCTAATGAGCCCTTTGCTTCTTATCAGAGCAGTAAGGGAACAGACATCCCTCCAGCACATAACCAGCTCCTCTCTGAGGAGCAGGAGATGAAACCATCAGCGAGGAGTTACAAACATGGAGTATTTCTGAACTCATTTGTCTGCTGATAGGATTCAGGCCTTATTCCAATCTGTAAATGGGATGTGCTTCACTAGTTTTAAATCACTCAGCGGGTGATAAGTGGTTAATGCCTGGAGCCCCTACGTGCCTTCAAAACATAATTGCTTATTAAAATAAAACAATAATTAAGTGGAAGAAACAGAACCTTGTGACTTCTGAAAACTGGATCATTTTCTATAATGAATCTCTGAGGCTGGGAGCAGAAAAGGGAGAAGGGCTAAGTCAGAGACCTGAGGGCATACACTACTCAGGCAGCTGAGGAAGGGAAGTGAGAGGGCTTGAACGCATCATGGAAAGGATGCTCCAGATGCCAGCACAGCAAAGACACAGCTGCATTTGATGAGCAGGGAATGACATTGAGGTTCGCGTTGGGGGCAGAAAAACTTCATGGCGAAAAGGTCTGAAATCAAGAAAACTGTGGCTCATTTTCAAGCTGGTAGAGGAAGAGGAAGGAGTTTGCTTGGTGACAACTCCTGCCTTGTCATGTGGCAATGGCCTTGATAATATGGATATAAGATCATAACTTCTCAGTTCCCTTCAGGCTCCAGTTAAACTGTCTCAATAACCATCTCCTAGATCAGGCTCTGCTGGAGTCAGCATATAAAACAAATTTCTCACCTTCCTAGCACCATCCACCAGTGATTGATCATGTCTGTGAGGAGATCTGTCAGCCAGAAACTAAACAGCACATCCCTCACAGAGTTTTTGACATCTGGGGTGCAGGAGATAGTTTATGTTCTTGTATTCCCCCTTCCTTCTCTCCTTGCAAGCACAGAGACCAGAAAACGCCATCTCTTTCAGGTAAGATCTGACAAACTTTGCCCACCCCAAGAGCTTTGATTAGTCAGAGTAAAAACCACTGCATTAACTGTTCAGTAAGTAAATACCTGATTGTTTTCATCCTTTTCACACCACAGTATGAGCTGCATAGTTTTAATCATGCCTTTGGGCTTAATCCTGATTATTTCACTGCAAACTGCAAGAACATGTCATTACTTACAGTGCCATTCTAGGCTTTAGTCAGTCCTTCAGGTCAGCAGGTGATGAGGGAATCATCATGTGGTACCAGCTCTCTGTGCCCCTGCTTCTCAAATGGTGTCAAATTCCTGCAAGCCCTGAGCTGAGAATTAATGAGAAAACATCCATGTAGTAATTTAAGTCCTAAATTTTCAACCTTTCCAGCTTTGCATGCTCTTTGCAGATATAATCCCACAGAAGAGGAGCAGGGATAGACAAACAATTCCCACATAACCCTCCAAACACATAATTTGTTGTACAATTTCACCAGGTAACAGGGAGCTGGTGACACATGCAAAAGAGGCTGTCGCCTACACCAGACTGAGTATCAGGCTCAGTTTGCCTGTAATGTAGCAGCTTGAAAATATTTTATCTTGATTCAGCTCCAGGTGCCATGTAACAAAACTATCTAGTGTTAATTAGCCCTTCATTAACAAGTTCAGCAGAGAGTCAAGGCTGGAACTGAGAATGAAGATGTTGTCTCCAGAGTGAACTTCTTACCCTCTCCTTCCAGGCCAGGGTAAAGAGAAAACCAGGCTCCACTGTCTGCCCTCCAGCTGTCCCCAGAGCTCCCCATACTGGCAGGAGATGTCAGACAATTTTGGCTTCCAAACATTCCCACATTAAAAATGACTGCCAGCACTTCAAGCGATCTCCGGCCTCGGCAAGCAGGAAGGAGGCAGCACTCAGCTATTTTTAACCTGGGCTCATTTCTTAGGGAAGAAATCATTCACAACCTGTATGCATGCAGTGCACTGGATGCAAGGCAGGCTGCAAGCACTTTCATGGAACTGCCAGCTCCCTCCCTTCTGCACTGGGCACTGAGGGCCCTTGGCTGAAAGAACCAGGGCACTCAGTGCCCCTTGGCACTGAGGATCCCTGTCCTACAGGGATCATGAGGAAATACTGAAGGTGTGAGTTTACCTGTGCTCTGCCCACCTCTGCAGTACTAGGAGGGGAAGCAGGGGCTTCAAGCCACACCATAATTTTGACATTAGCTGCCCATCTCTCATTTCATCCTCGCTCATGCTCAGAGCCCATCCTTGTGACATTCTTGGAACTCCTGCTCCTGCTCCCTTCAGCCATACCATAAACACACAGAGTCCTGCACGCTTCTGGGAGATTCTCTTCTGAAACACAGACCTAGCTTAGCCTAAGGCAATTCATGAGTCCCTCCAGGTGGGGAAAGTGCAGGTTTCCTGAAACTGAAGCTGTTTTCTTGCAGACGTGTCACTTCTCCTAACACTTATATCCTTTGCCATAATCAGTGGTCAAATGCTTCTGGCCCAGCAAGGCACAGATCCCTCTGAACTGCAGTTCTGATAATTGGGTTTGGCAGGCAATATTTGGCCCTGAGACCTTTCTCATCTCTTTGATTTCACTTTTATATGCTCAAGGATTTCAACTTTGAAGAAATAAAAGACTGTTATGATCTTCTAATCTGACCTCCCACTTAGCTCTGGGTGTAAAAATTCAACTGGTGGTCCTATACTGAGCTCAGGAACTTCTAGTTGAGCTGGAATGCTACTTTCAGAAAAGTGATCTGAACTTGATATATTGGATTTAAGTAACAGAGAGCTTGTCTCATCCCTTAGGCAACTGCTCCAGGGGTTCATCATCCCATTGTTAAAAATGTCCAGCTCATTTTACAATTGGAAATCAATGTTAGACAAACACAGACATTGGATCTTTTTACATCACTTTCACCACTAGTCTAAAAAGCCTCTAACACTCAGTATTGTTGTGGTTTTTCCCCCTCAAACTGTGAAGAAGTTGCTCCTAGAATCTGCAGTGTGCCAGCTTCAGAGCAGAGTACACATGACAGATACACAACAGCTTTAAAATACCTCATCGGCAGTCTTGGCCTGAGCAGTTTGTCTTTTCAGTGTTTTTCTGCTTGGAGAGCCCCACTCCCACGCCTGTGCCTAATATCAGAGGGCTTCTTTCATGCCCTCACATCTCAGCCAACGCAGAGGTGCTACATTCCCCTCACCTCCCTCTAAAAACTCCTTTGCTCACATTAAACACGAAGGCCAGGTTAACAACTGTGCTTTTGGGTTTTCTGAGCTTAACCCTCCTGCTGTGTTTCAGCCTCCAAAAAGCTTGCAACACCATTATAAAAACATACGGTTCAGTTTAGCTGCTTAAAATTAGACTGTGAATCTCCAGGCCCCTTGGGATGGGTGCATGCTTTGGGGAGAAGAGGAAAAAGGAGAAAGAGACAAAGCTCAGAAGTCAGCCAAAATACTCAGGCTCTGAGCTTAGCTCACAAACAACTGCAGACCAAGTTTTCAATCTGCTGCCTAAGGACTCCTGGGATCCACAGACCACTTCTAAGGGCTCTCAACAGGTAGCTATGAGAGCAACAAAGCCATAAATTCTTGCAAGAAAATTCGTCATGCCACTCAAAAACTTTTGGGGCCCATGTAGCAAGTGGGGATGAAAGCTATTGATTACAGGATAAGGGTGTAACAAGCTAAAGAGGAGCTTTGGGATCCTTTTTCTCCATGACAAAGAGCATCACACCTCAGTTAAGAAAGCACAGACACTCCAGTTATCCCCAGAAAGCAACTGGAAAACTAAAAGTGTCTCATCAGAATGAGGCTTTTGCTAGTTGCTCACACCAGACCTACAGTCCTCACATGTAACTCCCCCCAGAAATAGCACAGGGGAGAAAGAAAACCACCACGGGCAATACAAAAGAAGTTATTTGAAGGGGATCAAAGCCAGCAACACATCTTAAAGTGAGACAGAGTTTTAGGGGAAATCTACCCCCAAACCCAGTCAAAAACCCCCCTCTGTTTTCCCCAGCAGCTCTAAACCACAGATCCTCCTGCACAGGCCTTTTCAGTGAGCAGAGGAAAGTGAGGAGAGGGATGAAGTGATCCCAGCAGCTGGACCACTTTTTAGGTGTGCCAGTCCCTGCTCTCAGCTGAGCACTTGTGTGTTCTCTCCTGGGCAACTGCCCCTTCTCCCCAGATTTATTCCATGAGCTCTTTACTTCAGTAACCAGAAATACATCACATGTTGAACTTGCTGTTGTGAGGAGAGTACAGGTCGGAGAGATTAACAAGAATATAAATAAATGGTGCACTGAAACAATTGTATTAAAAATTGACCTGTATCATAAGGTCTTAAACCTCTCCTTTCTCTCTTCAGATACTGTGGTGTGTGCACACTTAGATCTTTCCCATGGCTGCGAGTCCCACGCTGCCAGAGCCTGAAACCTCTTTTCCTGTGAAGAAATATAAGGCAAGTATTTTTTTTTTTTTGAGAAATAGGACAGAACAATCTTCCTATGAATCCCTAAAGCATGACTTCTATGATCCCCCCATCTGCTTTCCCACTGGATGGCACATATTTACAAAGCACTCCTTGGAGGCAAGGGAAAAGAAGGAGAGAAAGAAAGTTGCCGTGAAGAAATCCAAAGTGATGGGAAGATCTTAGGGAAGCTGCTGTAATGTATAATCAGCCCATTTAATACGGAACACTAATGCACAGCTGCTGAGAAAACTTGTCCAGTATGCTTCTGCAACAGCAAAAAAGGCCTCTGAGGTCATCTGGGTGCCTACATTATGCTACAAAGAAATTGTCTAATTGCAGAAACTTGTGTAGTCTTCAGGGTTAACCTTTGTCCCCCAGAGCCAGCCTAGCTACACAGCTCTCTTGTTTAGAAAGCCTCGAAAAAGACAACCAAAAGAAAATGGATTAATAAATCCAACATGAAAAGTCTGTTACTGTTGATCCTAGATTTATTTTGGAAATAATCTGTTTTTTCCCCTGCGCAGAGTATACTAGGCCAATGACGCAGAGCAGGACTCACCTTAAGACTCAGAATATTTCAAGCTCCTTTTCCCATCTAATTTGTCTGTCTCTGCCATGAAATCTCAGACTCATTGTGTAGGGGTGAACCTGTAAATTCCCTTGGCCAGTGTGTTTCCGTGGTTTTAAGCATCTCAATGCCTTATGTTCTCAGACTAGAAGGACCTTGATCCTGCAGGTGAAACATAAGAAACTTCAAGGAGAGATGAGGACAAGGCAGAAAAGAGAGAAAAACGCCCAAGGAAGCACTGGAGTGCTTGGGCAGAGCACACACACCAGAGCCCAGAGCTTTAAGGCACCATTTAATCCTTCTATGCAGGGCACTGGATGGTGGTTCAGGCACTTCTCAGGCTGGAATGGAAACTTAGTAAAGCAGTCCAGGGTCTCGGGAGAAGCCATAAAGCTTGCAAAGTAACTTGGAGAGATGGCTAAGGAGAGCACTGAGCAGGAGTTGCTCCTTGTTTCTAAAACATCATCAACACAAGCTGAAGTGAAGTGACTTGTGACTCAGAAGTCCAGCAGGTACCTTCAGACCTGAGGTTATGTACAAATGGGCCCCAAGCTGACAGTCAGATCCCAGAGGAAAAAGCAGTGAGAGAGCTGTAATTTCAGTTCTTGGGCACCTACATGAGAATTTCAGTTCTCAGGGCTTTCACTTTGCTACGTCTGCATGTCTGAAAACGGTGTCTGAAACAGGCTTCATCGCTTGCTCGTAACTTCCACAACCTGCCTGGCACCCCCCCAACACTACAAACCCTCGCTGCTTCTCTTAAAATTTGGCTCAGAAAACACAAATCCCAGCTTCAGGCCAAGTGAACACTTTGTGAACCATTCTGCAAGTCTGGCCTGAGTTCAGTGTGCAGATGATGTGTTTTCTGTGGGAAGAGGCTAAGCCAGACTCATCCACACAAAGTGCAGCCTGGTTGAAGGTAAAGCTGAAACAGCCTGTCGGTGCCTAAAGGTATGACAAGTTTGGGATTGCTCAGGAAATGCTGAAAATCTTTAAAAGCAATCACCTCTACATGGAAGGTAGAGCTTGAAATTTTAGTTACAAGCATAATAAATAAAATTAAAGCATTAAATAATCTTGCGTGTGTCAGGTAGTATTGCAAAGCAGTCTTACAAGAAATCCCAAGTTTCTTAGTAACCTTCCATAAGCCTCTGCAAGAGAACAAAAATGCAGAGAGTGATGAGATTGTTAATCAGAAAAGGGCAAACAACTATGTCTGAGCAGCCACCAGTCTGTCCACAAAGCCTTTGCCAATTAAAAACAAGATGGTTGTGTAAAGGATAAAGCAAAGGTTCCCATGGTGTCTGATCTTGTCTAATTAGCAGCTGCTAAGAACGAGTGGGCATTTTGATTTGGAGGAGTTTGGAAAAGTGTAGGCTAACAAAACTGTATTAGAAATGGAATTTATTCCAAGAGATCGGGCAATAGAAAGATGTAACTACATCAATAGCTCAGTCTGGAAGAGCCCAACTCTTCCCTGCTGGAATTGGGTACCAAGCCATGGAACACATTCAGTTGTATTGGGACAGTTAAAGTGTGACACTTTAAAATGAGGGGAGTTTAAATCATAAATCTACTCAACCATTCCTGATATCTGTTTTGTGGTTTTATGTTTGGATTAAGGTCACCAGAGCAATTTTCACTTTTTTTTTTTGCTGAAGCTGCTCCCTCTAACATACCCAGCCCCTTGGCTCATTCAGTCCCTGCTAAGCACTGTGGGGCTCTTTCTTTTTGATTCCTGACTGTAACAGCCATTAGATAGATGGAAAGATTGTTATTTATTTTTACTTTTATTTGATTTGTTGTTCTGTGGTTGAATATTTACTTTGTGTTCGTGATCCCAGGTTTTACTTTGACCCCTCAGAGTCTGCAATCCTTTCTTGCAATCCAGTATTAGCCCAGCCTGGCACTGATTGTTCTCCAGGGTCTGGACTGACTGCAGGCAGTTTGGTGTGGCCATAGGTGGTTGTGCCACTACAAGGCTTACACTTGCAGTTATTTTCCTAGCTACAAGAGGGTGACATTGTCACACACAGCTCGGCATTAATGACACTTGGCCAGAGAGGACATGTCCCCTAGCTCAATTTTCTCATGGTACTTAGAACTTGGAAGTTTCAGAAGGAAGGTTCTCTGTTGTACCAGCACTTCTGAAATTCACCTCCTTCTTGACCGTTGTGGCAATGGTTTTATTTCAAATTTCAGTAACTTGTGGGATAATTCATCTGTTAGTTTTCCTTTTGAAATACAGCTACATCCACACACTAAGTATGTTATGCCTGGGCACTTTACTCTTATTTCTGGCAGCAGCTATCAGTTTTGTCCTGATAGATTTTTGGCTCCATTGTACAACAAAAAAATTCAAGAGAAAAGCATCTTTAATTCTTCACCTCTATGAATCAAAACATTCTCATTCAGATGTCACAGCAAAAGCCCTAAAACCAGAAGAACAAGGATCATTTTACAGATAATGGTAGGTGAAGAAGCTGAAAACAGGATTTTGTGGAACCACTTTAGAGAGGATATGAAATCTCCATGGGGAATTTATTAAAGCCAACAATGAAGCTATTCTGTAGCTTTTTGAGGCAAACAGAGGATCAGGTCTTCAGTCTTCTTCAAGCTTGTTTCCTCACTTGAAATTGTACTTGTTATCCACAAAACTGGCTGCAAATATTGTGCCAGGACAGGCTGGGCCGTGACTGACTAGATGTCTGTACACTCAGCCTTAGGAAAACTAGATGCAAATGCAGACTGGTTCATTTTGCACATGAAAATTGGAGTTTTCTATAAAAAATTGTGATTCTTACTGCCTCTCCCAGTAAATTAGCCAGTTTGGAGTTTGAAGTGAGGATCAAAAAATGGATCATCTATGGCTGCTTCTTCTTTCTTCTTTACTGTCTTTCTTGTACTTCAATCTGGACATAAGAAAATGTTACTGCTCTGTAATTCGTGACAACTTTTAGTTATGTCTGTGGCAAGTCTGTAGAAAGATGCTGCAATGGTCTGGGTTTGATTTCTCCTCTATTCCTTTCTTTGGTTCTTTTATTTTGTCTTTATCTTCTCTTTTTTCCCCCCACATATCATCTGTTTCCTCCTTTCTGTGCCTGTTGCCTGGAGTGGAAAGGGCAGAGGTGAAGCAGAGAGCATCCCTGCAAACACACCCTGAGCCACCAGCCATGCTCTCAGGGCTGCCTCTGACTCCCTTCCAGCCAAGCCTGCAGCAGTTGTCCCACCCTTCCCCTTATAACCCACTCACACATCTAAGGCAGCAAGCCTCTAGGTGTGCTGTTGGGATGCCCTTTCTCAGAACTATTATATATTTTCTTGCTGTGGTTGAAACCCTGGTTCAAATCCACCAAAATTTCCAATTTTACAAAAATAGCTGTTTTTACTTTCACCCAGTAGCACATAATTTATCTTTGAATTCTTTCTGCACCAAGTTTCTGTGTGAGTCTGGATTTAACTTATTTTAAAAAGTATTTTTGTATTTGTTTTATCTAAATCAGCTACCAGTGAGCTGTGGAACAATGAGCTGTCATACACAGCATTATGTTTCTTCCTTCCTTTTCTCCATATTCTTTCAGGTATAACACAAGAGGCAAACAGACTCCTCCATTGCTTTTCATCCCTTGTGCTAATATTTCCCCACTGTGTTTTTATAATCAGAATTGATGGTAATAATTTTTTTTAATACTTTTTCATGATAGCAGTGGTCTGTCTTCATCTTCCCAGATCAGATATGTTCATCCTAGCACAGCCAAGTCGTGGTGAAGCCCACTGACCAATTCATATTTGTTAGCTTGAAATGTCCAGCCATGCCCCAGGGGCTGGGACAGGAGTGGGACCTTGCTGTGCTGAGCCCTGTGAGCTAACACAGCCCATGAGTAGGACACAGTGCTCCAGACCCTGCTCAGTCCCCGCCACAATTTCAAAGTGTTAAAGGCCTGATATAATTTGTGAACTCACCTCAGTTTATATGAGCACTCAGAGAGTTAAAGCCAGCAGTTTATTTTTGTTATTTTTTTATAGTGACTGCACGCTTCTCAATTTCTGTATTATTCACACCTCAACAAATCTTATTTCATTAGATTTTTGGAACTACAATGGTAATTTTGGTGATTAACTTTAAATTGAGGATAATGCACGAGCAGATATTAACATAATGTCAAAACAATTTTGTACAATTGTTACTTAACCTCGGTCAAATAATTTCCACCCCCAGCGTCCTCCCAAATGGACTTTTATTAATATGACACAGGCAAACATAAGAGAACCCTGGGCTTTATGCAGGGAAATGATTAAACAAGAACACTTATCAGAAATGATCGTGCAGGGTAACAAGGCAGCAGGGCAAATCTCTGAATTCTCAGATTCTTAAGGCTGCATCTGGCCTTTTAAGGAATTACGAGAATGAACCCTCAACAGGAGGCTTGTTGTGCCTGGGTGACAACTAGCTCAACAGCAAGATGTTTAGCTTCTTGCATTTATTATACACAGCTGATTTTAAAGCTGATGGATGGATATTAATTACTGTGAAGACAGAAGGTTTTAATTTCTGTCTTGATATCACAGCTACACCTAAGAAAACCCATTTTTTAGGGCTGATGGAGAGTTCATTGTCTATGGCCTCTTCAGTCAATGGACAGACCAGGAAAAGAAAAAAAAAAAAAAAAAGAAGGAAAATTCCACAAGAGGAGTGTTGAGTCAGAAACACAGTGGTGCTTCACACAGCCAGGGGATCTGTTTAATCCCATGAAGTCTGGCTACCTCCTCCTTGCAGGAGGCTGCTCCCATGTGCTCTGTTCATCACTGCACAGGAACCACATTCTTGTCCTACACCACAACTGGCAAAGAATCCTCCTGGGCTTTCCTCTCATTAACTGCCAGGGGAAAGGGAATACATTCAGCTGTGTGTCCGACTTTCAGTCTCACTGGATTTCCTAGGACTTCGTCTTGCAATTCCCAGAGCTTTCTTTACAATCAGTAGACCGGCTCCCACAGGCATCATGTGGAGTGGGATAAATCCCTTGCCACTGAAGCTGGGATAGGGATAAATGAGTGCTGGGCTTGTTGGAGCTGTGTTGAGGGACTGGCAGGTCAGGTACCTATTTTGCACATGTACTTGCTTGAACAGTCACTTCCTAACCACAGCAAACATTGGAAATTTGCTGAAATTTGTGGCTGGAGCCATCATATGAACATACAGAATAAATGGAGAGAAAAGACCCTTAATTTGTCAACGTACCAGCTTTTATCCAAAGCTCAGCCATGGAGATTGGTGCTATTGGCAGAAGAACTCCCCTTTGCCATCTAGCTGAGATGCTTCTGAGCAGTTTGATGTTAATTTGCATAGTCCCATATCCTTGGAGAAGAAATTCTTTCCACAACCTCTGCTTGGTACAACACCTGGCAGCCTTTTAGGTCTGGGCTGTGGAGAAGTTCTCATCAGCATTATCAAGCTCTGAAAATGAAAGGCATATCCACCTTTACATGTCAAGCCTGAGACAGGAAGGAGCAGGTAATCACCTTGTAATCACTGGGAATGAATCCACAAATCACCTCCTAAATTCACTCACAAGAACCTTAATTTAAATACTCAAACTTTGAAATATTCAAGACCGATTTCACAATGTTGACTTAAATTAATTCTGACACTTATTCCAAATATGTAGGGGAAAGAGAAAAATAAAGGAAGAAAAGTCATATAGACTTTTTTGGTTTGGTTTGGTTTAGTTCATGTTTTTTTAGAGATTTTTTTTCCTCACATAATCAGTCTGAATGGAACACAATAAATCTGAGAAGGTAATAAACAGCTCATAAAAATCACTTTTCAAACTGTTGCTGAAACAACCTCACAACAGTTGGTGCACTAATGGCTCACTGGAGGGATCAGAGAGAGCTTAGGTGAGCCATGAGCTTCAGGGTACAAAAAGTGCTAGTTGTTAGCACAGTGCCATAGCTTTACATCAGGAAAAGTCAGTATCAGAGCATGTAGAACATGTGGGGTAACTATTAGGATCTGTCTGCTCCTTTCTTTCTCTTTGGTCTCTCATTTTTCTCTATAATGCACTGCAATTTGGAAGGCTTTGTCGATTCTACGCAAGGTCTAAGTTTATTGTGAGGTCTTGCAGGACGACATTTTGTGGCTTGCAGCAGGTAGAGAATATGGCACAGATGTTCTGGGGAATCATCTGGACTGAACATCTGCTGAGGGCTTGGCAGTGGTGTGAGGAATAGGATTTGATGCTCCTCTCCTTTGTGTTAATAGCTCCTTTTTCATTTGGAGGCCGTTTCTGTTTCAGACAGCTGCATCTGCATTTACTGCATCTGCATTTTACCAAAACCTCATTTCTTAGGGGAAAAAGAAGGCATTTATCCAACCTCTAATGGCAAAATAGTGTTTGGTTGAGAAGAAGCCCTTGCTAGAGCCAAACCTCTCTGCAACAACAAGCCCTCTAATAGAGAGACCATGCAGTAAACAAGGAATTGTGTTGTTTCTGCAACTACCAGCTTGAGAAAGAAGGAGCAAAGCATGAGTCACTGTGACGTGCAAAAGCGGAATTATGAATGATAAGCTAAAAATAAAATGCTTTCAGATATAGTTGTGCTCCTGCTTCTGACTGAGGAGCAGATTCCTCCAGGGGAGATGACACCTTCCCACTTCCGCTGGGCAGCTCTGTCAGCCACACGCAGAGACCCAAAGCAAGCAGCTCCCACACTGCCCTGCAGCTGCAGCACAGGAGTTTGAGCCTGATGGATGATGGCAGCCACGCAGCTCCTGAGGATGGGGCACACCATAATTGTGGCATCATCACTCTGCAGTCCTTCCACGGCCAGACATCACCCATTCAAAAGAGGCACCCATGATGTCAGCTCTAGGAGGAGACACAGCATCTTGTGGGACTGTCACAATATAACATCTTGAGCCTGCACAGAATCGAGCCAAAAGTTCAGCATTAAATACCACTGATGATGGACTTTTTCTCTGATAGGTGCTGTGAGCAGCTGATAAGAACACATTAGCCACACTGTCAATGCAATGAGGCTCCTCCTGAGCTTTTTAGTGCACTGATATTTTACAATGTGAATCACTTCATCCTGAGAAATGTCCCAACAATGCAATAATATGAATGCATAAATTCTAAGGTCCTTGCTTGGTTATTCTCACAGATTTTCCACAGTGTTTAGCCACCTTGCCTGGGTAAGGGCAGGGTATAGCCTAGACAATGGCTTTTGGTCAGCTCCTTTGCAGCTGAAAGTCTTGGTAGCTCTTGATAACACTTTCAAGTCTATAGTAGCTCCTGCTGGATGCTACCCAGAAGGGGAAGAAGAAAAAAGACAAGGTAAGGTCTTTTAAAGCCCTTTTTCAGGCTTGAACACTTCTCTCTGGTTTTGTCTACTTGTGTAAAAAAGGGGGAATTCTGAAATCCTCCATGTGTGCAATACATCACCAGCTCAGACTAGGTTCCCACCACCAAGATTCTGGTGAATATTTGGAATAAATCTGTGTCAGGCTGATGTACAAACCTCAACAACTCTGAGGGAGAGGAAGCAGAACACCACAGGCACCAGAACACCACAGGCACAGAATCGGGCAGGAGTGGATCCACCTTGAAGCAGGGGAGGAAAGAGCATCAGCAGTTGAGTTGCCAGTGTGTAGTGCTGCTTTTTCAGGCATAGTGGGAGCAGTGAGAAAGTGGGAAATGTGCCTTGAGCTCATTAAGTGATTCCTGAACATCTGCAGATATTATCACAGCACACAGGAGTCCGGACACTTCTAAGGCTATGAGACAGACCTCAGTGAAGACAGCTTTGCCTTGATTTTGAAGACTAAATGTTGCTAAGCTCCATGGGCTGGGAAGGGGATGGCTCTCATCTTTAAAGGGAACAACAGAGGTATCTGACTTATCTTCTCTTGCTAATGAGCTATTAGAAATTGTTTTTGAGCCATACTCTTTGGCCTCATTATAACTGTGCTCCCATAAGCTCTGACTGTTATAATGAGGAAAAATCTGGACTGATGCACAGTTTTAATGAGATCCAGTGTAGATGTAAACCAGACAGTCTTATATGTGAAGTCAGACCTCAAAGTGCAGTAGCAGAAATAGGTAAAGGATTCACCTCAACAGAGAAACCTGGGTGGGAGAAGAGGAAACAACAATCTTCATGTCACAGGCAGAACAGATAAAACTTGCCCCACACAAATCAAATATGAATTCAAGAGGTGATATCTAGAAGGATGTAATTCACCAAGGAGAAAGGAGTGAAGCTAAAAGGAGATGCAGCAGCTAATGACTTCTAAGAGTTGAATGGTGAAAGGAAATGCTCGCTGTCGACAACACCAGTAAGGAATGAAACAGCCAGCAGAACATTTCTTTTGTTCTTGTCTCATATCTTTTCATGAAAATTAAAAGGGCAGTTTTCACAGCTGGTGAAGGACTTTTTTTCCCCCTTCACTCTGCCATCTGATGCTGTCTCCACTTTGAAAACAGCAAATTTATGCCTGAAGCTGAACGGGTAAAAATTGGACTCTGTTGCCTGTGGGTATTTTGTCATGAAGAGCAGCAGGACCTGATGAGAGGTTTCATCTAGATCAAATCAAAGAATATTCAACAATGTGTTTGTTTTCACTGGAGACTTCCAAGTAGCAAGAGGGAGCCAGGGCTCAGCTGGGTGCACCCCAGGATGCCCAGGGCAGTCTGTGCAGTGGAGGGAAGTGAATGGGGTAAGACTGTCAGCTTTGTGCCTACATTCTCTGAACTCAATGAGCCAGAGTGAGACATCTCCAGTCTGAACCCAGAGGGGAGGATTTCTTCACCATGCAATAATGTAATGTCTCGTGAGGCTAAGAAGTGGGGATAAAACCTGTGTGAACTCCAACCTTCTCAACAAACTGATGCTGCTCTGCCAGTGCACAACACTGTCCTCTTCTCTTTAGCATCATGTTTCTCCTGGAAAAATCAGCAGTAAACAGCCACCAGGAATTATCCTGAGATAATTCCTGTCATGGATGGGCTTTGAGACAAGTAGGGAGAAATCTTTCTTTCAGGAGTAACTTTTCAAGAGTTACTGTGGTTTTTTTTCTGAGGCATTTTCATCAATTTGTGACTGTTTATTTGAGCAGTGCATAAGCATATTCATATGGGGAGCACTACAGTGGCCATGCTCAAAAGATGTCGTGCAGCCACAAAGACTAGAAATTTCTGATACTATCTTCCATGAAATTTTAAACACTGCAAATACTGATATGGCTGGCTCAGCACCCAAGTTCTGACTAACTCATTCAGCCTCTGGCTATGCCTCCAAATGGTTTAGTCCCTGTGTGTATCCCTGAGAAGATTTCTGTCTTGGGATGACCATGATCTTCAGAAAATACCATGTGTGAAGGGGTTTATTCCCCAAACCCTGAAACAGCTCTCTTCCTGACTGCACTAAACCATGACCAGATTTCTGTAGCTTCCAATTAGGAGAGAGGAAGCACAAACATTAAATGCAGGGTTCTTTCTGCAGTACTGGGCCGGCTGCAGCTCTCAGTCCCAGAAGCCTGTAGTGATGTATTTCCCAGCCTCTGTGCCTCCCAGGACTAGGAACTGCTCTGCTGTGACAGTGGCTCTCATTTTACAATAGGACTGCCAACATGATGTTTTCATACAAAGAGGAGAGTGCCGTTCCTCGATACACTGCTTGGAAAATGTAGGATTGCTGTGTTTTATTTTTGATCATTAGATGTTAAAGATTCAACACTGAACACTAAAGGGTTTTTTTTATTGCAGATGCTGCTGGTTTGTGATGTAAAGCCATGCTCTGCTTCCCTACGTCCGTCCCACCTGGAACGAGCTGGAGGAAGCAGACAAGGAGAATGCTGCTTTTTTACTAATTTCTCCCCCATTAGCAGTCATCAGAGCAGCCACTGGCTGAAAGTTGGTGCATGCATTGTGGATGGTGCACACATGGCACAGCCTGTGTGAACTCAGGGTCAGTGCTTGCATATGTAAGTTCTTGAATTGTGATTCAGGTGACAGAACATAAATATGGAAATGATTGTGGCACGTACCTGTGTGTGCCCCTGAAGTGCCTCTAACTTGTTGTGTTAGTCTGTTTAAGTATGTGCCCCCCAAAAGGAGGGGAGGATTTATGAAGAGTCCCTTTGGGTTTAAGAAAGGGTCACTATTGCTGCTGCCAGGTGCAGATATGAATGTTCAGAGGGAAGGGTGCTTCTTAAGGCCACTTTGCTTGCACAGGCCTGAGGCTCTGAAGTGCTGGATGTCTTGTAAAGCCTGCATGTTGCACAGAAGGGGTGAGGTAGGGATAGACCTAAATCCAGTTAAGTAGAGGGGTTGTGCAACTTTGCAACACTGACTGTCTTGTGTGACCCAGGAATATGTGTCATGCACTGTTGATGGAGCTAAACTGCCTTGCCCAGTGACAAATCCCCTTTAGTAGAGCTCTGACCCCCTTGCAGATCCACTGGGATGACATCTGTCAGGTCC
Organism: Anomalospiza imberbis; assembly: GCF_031753505.1. Lineage (NCBI taxonomy): Eukaryota > Metazoa > Chordata > Aves > Passeriformes > Viduidae > Anomalospiza > Anomalospiza imberbis. The sequence continues at coordinate 7,262,272 of NC_089693.1, read as the reverse complement.
TGTAGTGTGGTCTGGATGTGGTTACCCATTCAGTTCTGGAGCATTTCCACTCTTGGCAAGAAGCTGTTAAAAATAACGGGGTGGTAGGGAGGGGGAATGTATCACCTAATTGATTAGTTCTGTGAATCACAGAGATGCCAGCCTGTCAAAGAGTAAATCACTGGAGCTGTCTTTGATGTCTCCTTCGGTCAAGGACACTCCAGCCTGCTAAAAGTGTTACCTTTCCTTTAATGTGCTTTCTCTCCTCTCTCTCTCCCTTCGTCTTGTGCATGTGCATGCAGGGATGTTTTTCCACTGGATGCCTGCAGCTGCCATACTTTGTATTTTGATTTCTTCAGCAATTACTGGCTAAGCAGGCCAGCCCTGTAGGACAGGCCTGCAGAGGAGTGATTACTAAGGAATGGAAAATGCAAAGAGGGGGTATTAGAGGCCCCTCAAGGGATCTCTCTCTCCCTCCCACCACACTGCTGTCACTCACTTTGAAAAATACCTCCCACTGCAAATAATCATCCTGAAGGTAATGGGGACCTCCAGTTAATCCCATCTTGTGGTAGTTGGGGGAGAGGGGAAATGTAAACGGGGGTGGCTGTTGGCAGAAACACATGGTCTTTCTGCATTATCTAAAAAGCTATTTGTTGTTTTTTCCCATTTCCAGCATGGCTGGAGATTCACTAACAGTCATGTGGTGCTGAAAGACTATAATAAAAAGCTAAGTGATGAGGCAGCTTTTGTGATGGAATTTCAGCACTCCCAACAGGAGCTGAAGCCAGATCCCACACACACACAAAAAAGAAGTGCTATTCAGACAAAACAGAACAAGTTAACCAAATTTCTCTAAATTTCAAGCCTGAACTAGTTCCAGAGCTTCAGAAACTGTTACAAGGCACATCTGATCTCGCTGCCAATACGCACCACATCTTCTAGCACGTGCCATCTCGGATGGAAGACTACTCCCCAGGAACGAACTGCTTGTCTTGGTTCCTTGCCAGTGCCACCTGGCCAACTCTGTCTAGGTAAAGCACAGTGCTAGTGAGCATTGGCTCAGACAGACACTCGGATCTGGGCCAGGCTGGAGATGGCCTGTTAGTAGCTGTCGCTCGCTTGGCTGGGTTGGTTTGTGGTGCTGGGAGAGGGCTCAGCACTCGAAGGCTTCTGCCAAGATTTTCTGCATGACAGCACCCTCCTTGCTGCAGTCTGTGGCTGGACTGAGCTTCTTCCTGCCCTTCCCAAGAGTGGGCCTGTAAAGGAAAGGAGTTCTGACGTTTCCAGGCTGCTCTCCTCGGAGGTTCCTGCAAACACGAGCTGCTCCCCATCCCAGTGCATGCAGCCCATGTGTTAACAGCACAGAGCTACTGGCCACACAGGCAGAGAGAGAGCAGGGCTCTGGTGCTCACTTCCTTCCTTGCAAGGTAGCTTGACCCTAAAAATGTTCATGGGAGACTGGCAAGCAGAGAATGGTGCTCCCAGAACATGCCTTGCTGTCATTCCTTCTCATTCCACCTCCCTGTAAAGCAGCTCAGGGAATGTCATCACTCAGCAGGCTTAGGACAAGCCCAAAGTGTCAAAAACAAATGAAAGAAACCACTCAAGGGTTGAAACGGCAGCAAAGGTGCTAGTGAAGAAGGATGAGATAAGCAGTTTTGATGGAAGGATGTTTTATGCTAAATGTACCAAAATACACTGTCTAGCTCTTATCTCAGCTCTTGTCTTATCTCTGTTGTAACCAGCTGTTTCTGTCTTCCAGCAGGAGTTTATTGCCACAATTCTTCTAATGCAAGAGTTTCCAAATTGTATCCAAGTCAGCCAATCAGCTGGCCCCTGGTAAGGTAGCTGGGTGGAGATTTGAGTCTAAGGTGACATCTCTTGTCTTTGAAACAATTATTAAAACTTTTAATTTGCTTCCTTTTTTTTTTTTTTTTTTTTTTTTTTTTTTTTCCCAAAGCACTTTTCATTTGCCAACAGCTTTCTTGAACTGTAAAAACCAGGACTTGGCACAGCTTTCTAGTGTGGATACCTGCCTGTACTTAATATCAGCTCATTCCTCCCACTCTTCTTCCTCTCTGTCTTCAGCCTCAGGAGGGGGCTGAAAAGGGCTAAAATACATGTGCCAGCCTGACATTGCTCATGGACACGTGTTTCTGAAGAGCTAGAAATACCAGTCCTTGGAGGTCACACATGGAAACACTCGGTGATTTCCCTTTTCATTCCCCTCTCCACTGTCACGTTTAAATCTGCTTCATCCATGCCATGTGAGCACTGCATTGCTCTAAATTCCTCCTCAAAATGACACGCTTCCTATGGCAATCTTGTTATCATTACCAAGCAAGCATGTAATTTTCTCCTCTTCTCCTCTCCCCAAAAGTATATGATCTTAGTTTATTAGAGTCTATATCTATAAAACAAGCCATGGTAGGAGGCACAATGTAAATATAAAGAAAAGTGATGAGACATTTTTACCACCTCTGAATTCTGACTGACTTTCAGGATACAGAAGACATTAAGCCATCATTCAGAATAAACATGTTAATCCCTTTTTAAATCTTAGCTGCCAAATCAGAGGTGACCACCGGTGGTTTGTGCAGAGCATAGTGCTGTTGATCTTAGCAGGGATGTGGCGATTTCCTTGTGTATCTTGAGTGAGAACCCCCTGACAGGGTGCTAATGGCTGGATTCATCTGGAGAAGAGGTGATTAACAGAAAAGTGGAGATGATGGTTGAACATTACAGTGTATATGGAACTTCTTTTTCTTGGGCTTGAGATCTTAAAGAACCTCTCAGAGGTAATCAATGGCACTTTAGTACCCTTTGAAGCTTTTATTCACAACATTTGCATGGTACTTTGTGACACATTGACTTTACTATTTTCCTTCAATTTTACACAAAATTGCTCCAGACCTGCATTTAAGTTGCTGTAAAAGCAGTTATCTGTCAGCTTCAATCACACACTGCATCTGGGGCTCCCTCTCTGCAGTAAAATCTTGGGTCATCATTACATTTTCCTATTCTTTAGGATGGCAATGGGCTAATTGCTTAACTGTGCACCTGCCCTTCTGTGAACTGAGACCCTGCACCTCGAAAGAACTCAACAGGATTGGCATTGACCTAGAAGAGAATTACAGTGCTGGAACACCAAATTGATATAACACTAAAATAAACTGGGCTCCAAGGCTCTGAATGGGCAATACTGTATATGCTAAGTGAATGAAGGCTGAATGTTCAAACAGCTTCTTTAAAAATGCAAGAGCAATTTCCTAATTTTAAGTCCACACATATATTTAGGGGTTGATTTGGGACCTAAAACAGGTGCTTTTTTTTTTTTTTTTAATCTACTGCTTTGATCTCATACAGCCACATGAGCTTATCAGTGTCAGAAACAAACTCTATATGGAAAAAGTCAAAAGCAATTTATACCTCATGGATATAAATTGGAAAGCTGCACTTTTAAAAAGATATCAAAAAGTATAATGTATTCATCTACCTGGAAAATGCCATGAATCTCTCATTCCTCCATATCTTGTATTCAGCCAAGCCCTTTCCTTTAGCTGGCACTGTGCAGGCTCCTCTCCTTGCAGCTCAAAAGGTTGGAATCAACCTGACTCCAAGGAAAACTGGTTCCCACATAAAAAACTGTTACCCACCAGCAAGAAAGGCCGTGGAGAGTTCAGGAATCAGCACCCCAAAGATGTGGATGGCCCAGGCTGAATTTGGTGATGCCATTCCTTCCAAGTGGGAGCACTAAAAGTTTGGCATGAGGCGTGAAATATTTACCCAGGCTGCCACTATGTAAAAACGACAGTGAGTGCTTGAGCAGAACATCTGTCAGCGAGGTGGCAGCTGGCAGAGCCTGGCAAGGATTTTCTGGGAGAAATGGGCATAGTTTCCTAATTTTTTTTCAATGCTGAGCTGCGTGGGAGGGTGAGGGGAGCAGGTGTGGGTGAGAGTGTTGCTTGCTTGATGGAGTCAGAAGAACAAGTGCCCTGAGGAAGCACGTTTGAGAGGGCAGACACGAGTGCTGCAGCGTGGGAGAGGAGATGGGCAGCAGTAGGCTCAGCAGGTGGCTCCTTGTGGCCCAGGAAATGGCCTCTGATTGCTGAAGGCTTCTCCCACTCTGGGTCTGTCTGTCAGCAAACCACAATCCCTGACTTCTTTCCATGTAGAATGTTTCTCACACAAGTGTCTAACCCAAGGCCTTTCAGAAGGGCACACCTGCAGCAAGGTGAGTGTTTTACCATGGCCCCAAGCCCTGGTCTTGGTGTTCTCAGTGCAGATGGGATTGAACAGCTCAGTCCTAGGCAGGTATCCAAGACCTAGCTCAGCAGAAGGAAAGAGATTTGGGTCCAAAAATCTTCACCCTGGTCTGGGGAGAGATGGGTCTGACACTGATCTCCCATTTGAACTCCTACTGCTTTCAAAGGAGCTTTATTTGACCTTCCCCAGGAGCAGATTTTGGGTGTCCCATCACTGGCTTCTCACTTCTCTCATGAGAACCCTCTTCTCCCCAAACTGACGTCACAGTAGGAAGGTGAATCTGGTAGAGGTGTGAGGCTGGAGGGAGGCAAACACACAGAGCCTGAAACCAGCTTTGAGAGGGAGCAGACTTATGTGTGAGGAAGAAGGATGTTTAGAGAGAGAGCTTCAAGGGGTGAAGTGGTCTAAGGAAGTCAGCCTGACTGCAAAAGTTCTTTGTAAATACAACAGGACTTCAGTCCAATATTTAAATCATTTTTCTCTGTGTCAGGGTAACTCCTTGTGTGCCCACAAGGGTACCCACACTCCCACTTTCTTCTTCCACCAGACCATGCAAAGGCTCAGAAGTGCAGTAATTAATTTCCCCATCATTACCACTGCCACCCTGCAGATAATTCTGCTGAGTTTTTATTCTGTCAGCAAATATTTCCTCTTTTTGCACTAAGGTAGAGATTGCCAGAGACTGGAAGTTTTGTCCATGATGCAGGTCACTAGAAAGGGTTAATCAGCTGGGGGTGCATATTATCTAATTCCCATAGTGTGGGAGTGAGACAATAGGAGATCAGAGTTGGACTCAACTTCTTTGCATTCTCCCCCACGCTCCTTTTGGAGGGTGTTTCAGGGACAGGCTGTGAGGAATGCACACTATCTAATCTGCATGTATAATGTAAATATGCACATTTTTATTTGCTCTCTCCATCTGCAGGGAACTTGCTGGCATCAGAACAGCCATGCGGGCTCACAGCGAAGTTTCCTTGTAAAAGGGAAGGAGAAGACTTAGCAAGGCTGCTTGCTCTCTGCATCCTGTGCAAATGGGTGCACAAAGCCTGTCCTATCACACCTTCACATTTGTCTTTTGGTCTCAAAATCTGAGATGGACTGGGCTCCTTAAAGTAGCTGGTCCCTTAACTGAGCTGGGAAATCAATGTGGAAGAGGAAAGAGAAGAAATTGCACTTGGCCAACCTTAAACCATAATTTAAACCAATTTCTCCAGCATAGCTGAAACTTAAAAAAATAATATTTATGATAGGACAACTAGGTTTTATCTTTTGGAACAGACAAGATTAAATGGAGGTAAATTCAAGAATGCTAAGCTTCTCAGCATGAGGAAATCAAAATGTTTCATCTGAGTTGTCAAAATAAAATGTCTAGGCTGTATGTTTTGCAGGTTTTTTCTGTGTTTGCATTTGAAGCAAGTTGGGTAATTTGCAGATTGACTAAAGCAGCATTTTTTGCCTAAAAAAAAAAAAAATTTTCATGAAAAGCTGTTCCCCAGCTCCATTGTGGCCTTCTGAACAAGGCTATTACCCTGGCTGGGAAGCAGCAGCAGCAGCAGCAGCTGGAGTCCCTTGCCCTGCCATCAATAGCTTGCAGCACTTGGAGTCCTGGCTGCCCTATAAATTGTCTGTCTCCCAACTGGCTGAAATATCTGACTTTGCTCCACAAAAAATTTTGGACTCAGGTCACTTGAAATCAGGGAGAGGTGTTGCTGTGCAGAAACTAACGGTGCAAAAGAACAGAAGTTTGCACAGAGCCACCAGGATCTAGCAAAAACTTTCTTCACAATCTCTTTCAAGAACATAGATCTGCCTTCCCATGGAATTTTGCAAAGGCATGGCTGACCCAGAAGGGGTTTTAATCTATTTTCTTTATTGTTCCACTGCATGCATGTGTATTTATGTGAGGTATATGTGTGTATGTGGTTGTGGCAGTATAAATATTAATAGCACAAGGGTGAGAATACATGTGGCCCTCAAATGAGGTTACATAAACACACAGCTGCTGCGCTATTTGTAAATTTATAAAGACACATTTCCATCAAGAGTGTGAAAGTCAAATAACCGTGCAGGGAGAGAATGCACATATGCTTCATAAACTGCACAAGATTACATGGTACTACTTAAACCCCAGCCCCACTGGGGTCAACTGGAGCTCCATCACTGACTTCAGTGGGATCAGGACTTGGCACAGTGCACTTGCTGTGATTTCCATGGATAAAGCAGAGTGAGCTACTGGAAAATATCAGTATGAGAAGTGCCAGTCTCTTGTGACTTGCTGACATCTGAGCCTGATGGGGATGATGCAGGAGCGTAACACCACAGAGCAGAGAGCCTCCACCCTTGCCTCCTGCAGACTCTGCTGTCGATGGGAAAACAGGACGTGGATGGGGCCATGACCAGGAGGAAAGCAGCTCTGCATTTGCCTCCCTGCACTCGCAGCTCTGCCAGGGAGGGGCACTGGTGTTGCCTCAGCCAGACCAACAAAAGAGCATCTCTTATGTGTTGGAAAGGGTGACGTGTTGACAGTGTGCACGTCAGAGTATGGATTTCCAAGCAGTCCCCTTCATTAGCAGCTGCTTGCACTCCCAGCCTCCCCGGGAGGTTTGGCAGTCACTGTCAGACTACATTCTGGATGACAGGACTTGATGGGGCTAAGGTTTCATCCCATGCACAAGGTGGAGCATGCAAGGAGATGAGTCAGAAGCAGGAAGGTTTCAGGCATAAACAAGAGTGGTTTAGATTGGGAAATAGATAAGTAATTAAAAAAAAATCCCTCATTTTCTGGGATTCTTAAATTCTGAAGTGCAATATTACATTTTTCCTACTGCAGAAGATGTTACTCACACCCCAATGGCAAGTCTAGGATTATTATTTGAGCTCAGAGAATTATCCTGATCATGATAGTAACCTTTCAGTCAGGAGCATCTTCTTAAGTGACTTTTCTCAGTCTGCTGCTACGCAGCAAGTCCAACTCATACAAAGGCCTTGATGTGTGGAAATTTGCTTGAACATTCTCCATATCCTCTATCCCCTCTGGTTTGGTCTAAGTGTTGAAGGAGGAGCTCATGAGAAACTATTCCATAACCTTCCTGAGGCAGCTTAACCTCATAGGAAGGGTGTTGTGCCAAAATATGCACATTGTATTTTGGTTTTGTTTTGTAGTATCACTGATGCTTTAACAATTGGTCCAAAATGCAGTAATGTAATCACCCGGGCCAGGAGGACTTTCTTTACGGGATTCCTTTTTTCTGGGTCTTCACCCAAGTGCCTGATTGATGTAAGGTTGGCCCAGAATCCCTGGGTACCCAGTGAAGAGAAACAAGCATGTGCAGATGGCAACAGAGATCTTGGGTGAGGTAAAGGAAGTGGACTGAATCCAAGCCTCAATCTGCCTTTGATTGGGAAAACTTAACTTCTAATGTTTAATGTTGCCCTCCGGGGAGGGGATCCATCTGGGGGTAGTATCATGCAACAGGTTGGGTTGTAAATGTCTGCTGAACACTCAACTCCCCCTGCAGACAGGACCTTTACTGAAATGTCAATAATTTAATTTTTGGTTCACTAGCAAGAACACCTCTGTATTGTTTCCCACTCTTTTTTTTCCCCTGCCAAAAGTAAAGCAAAGATAGCAACATCTTGGTTTGGGCAAAGCATTTCTTTTGTCTCTTTAACAGAAGTAACAGCTGGATTATGAGCACACTTTTCAAAACAAAATGTAAGGCAAATTCTAACCAAACTAAATTTGCAAAGGGAAGATCAAAACATTTTCTTTGAAAGTGGCAAAATGAAACATTTGGATCTGAGTAACATATTCAATGTCAAAATGAAGTTTCGAAATTCCCCTTTTAGCCTCTGAGAAGGATTCAGTGAAGCAGATATAAATTTGAAAAAAAGTTGCTGTTACCAAATCTGCATTGCCCACTGAAAGAAAATAATCCCAAAATGTCTTTCTGATCTAAAAATGATTCTACAAATGCAAGAGATGAGGCAGCTGTTTCTTGGACACAGTGCAGAGCTGTTTTAGCTAAAGTTTCAGCAAACCACCCCTAGGCTCTGCAGTAATGTCTCTGTTCAGTGATCATGAATGCCTTGCAGTTTAGAACATAAAAATCCTGCTAGTGTCATCATAGACAGACAACAGTCACCTCATCCAGAAGGCAGGATGAGAGCAACCTGGCCTTGATTTGTCATACCTTTATTTCAGCTATTTGTGTTTGTTCCAACCAGCAGACTGGCTTTTGCTATATTTAGTTTCAATCTGGGGAGAAGGGCTGAAGGGAGTAATACAAATTTTATGAGAATGTTTTGTACTTTATCCCAAGTGTTTCTTACTTCCTTATGTGAAATATAAGTGAAAGAAGCGGATGGGTGGGGGAAAAATGTTTTCCCAGAGTAGCACAATTGTGCAGATGGAAGAGGCACACGGGTTTTGCAGAGGAGGATTGGGATGAATTAGAAAGGCGGGGCAGATGCTGCTTTCCCAGTATGCAGGGTGGAGGGAGCTCCACTGGCCATCAGCCAGCAGCAATCCTTTTCCTGGGTGGGCATGGATGAGAAAAGCCTGGAGATGAAGAAGCCAATCCCTCCATGTCCTCTAACCATTGACACCTCACAGTGCCTTGTCCAGGTCAGATTTGGGAGCACGTGGAGGGAAGGATGCGCTGCCTGGTCTGCATCACCCTGCTGGAACTGCTTTTCCCAGCTGCCTCATCTCCCCCACGCTGCTCCTCAGAGCTGTACTTAGCTCAGCGGGGTGGCCTGGCCTGATGTGCCCGCTCCATCATTATCCAGACAGGGATTTCGAAAGCCACTTGAAATGCCCGTGATTGTGCAGGCGTTAGGTGGCAATTTGCCAGCTGGAGCTTGGTGCTGCAGCCGGCAGGACAGCAGGGGACAGCGGGGATGGTGGCTCACCAGGGCAGGCAGTGCATATGTGCATCCTTCTCCCCTGCCTGCTCACTGCTGTTCCCAGCATCTCCAAAGGTTGAAATTTTTGCCTGCCTTTAGATGTCTAGACATCTGAAAGACTTCTTGAGCCATGGCCATGAGGTCAGGGATATAGAGACGACCATGTGTTAGCACTGGTGAAGTTATTCTGGACTTACAGCACTGAATGCATTGCAGTGATTTTGCCTGCCCTACACCTCCTGCAGGCCATCAGCCTGCGTCCATGAGCTTTGCTCTGTAATGTGCTCTGCTTGGGCTTGTTACTGGTGTGAGCTGTGCCCTGACCTTAGTGCCACTCTTCGGACAAAATTCCCTCTGATTTTTCCCAGGCCTACTCTGTACAGAGTAATCAAAGGGCCCTGCCTGCTGTCCCTCTGATGCATGTGCTTTTCACTTTGATTTCCTTCTCTTGTCACACAGCATCCAGTCTGTATGACAGCATATTCCCCACATTCCTCCATGAGAGATATTAATCTGCTCAGCTGTACTTCATTCTGGTTTCCCTCAGCAAGCAGTGGTCTGGAGTACAGGGGAAGATGAAAGGAGGCATCATGTAAAGCCAGGGACAATCCCTGCAAGCAGCAGAGGTTCAGCAAGGATGAGGCTGCCCCAAGACAGTTTCCTGGGACAGACTGGAAGTGGTATGTGAGAGGCAGATATGGGTGTGCTCAGCCTGATGAGGAATCACATGAAAGGCACCATCTTCATCAAGGAAATACGTAGATATCTGAGGGGAGGAAAAGTGTTTACCCCACTGGGTGACTTGCGTTGGTGTTACAGAAAGGCACTGATGCCTGAAAAAATTGGTAAATCTTCCAAATGAACAAAAGTGTTTGAGAATTTCTTTACGAATACTGCACACAGTAAGTGAATTTGGTAATTGTTCTATACCAGGTTATTTTGTTTGGCTCTAATTATATCCTTCCAGCAAAATAAATTATTTCTAATCCTCTCACTGATAAGCGAGCAATGGAGTAATTACCTGAAATACTGCACTTGGACAGGAAAGCCACCAATGTTATTTAAGCTGCAACAAACTGTAGGGTACAGCTGACTCCCACTGTTCCCCTTCCAATATTTTTCTATTGTGCAATTCCAGATCTATGATACCTGCTATTCCTTGTCCCTTTGAAATAACAATGCCTGTCTTTGTACATCACTTTTCTACCACAGATCTCAAAGTACTTCACAAAGGCAAGTATCATTACTACCATTTTAGGGATAAGAAATCCAGACACTGGGAGGTTAACTGCTGTTGGACTGTCCCACATTTACTCTTCGACCACCAGATCATCCATTTACGATGCAGGTCAAATTTCTTTCTTTCATTCCTGGATTGCTCTCCCCCCCTGTTCATTCCCATAGAATCCAAAGGCTTGTGCAGAGATTTAAATTTATGTGGAGTTACTGACACAGTGTTCTGCTCTTTGTCTCCTTGTGGTTCCTGGAAATCTTTGTATATCTGCCTGCTTTAGGAAGAGCTGAGATAATTTCTTTTTCTATGAACACAGATTACAAAACCAGATCTAGTTCATGTATCTTCCAAACTCTGAAGGAGCCAGACTGTGAGAATTCAGCTAAGACTGTTTGCAGGATAAAGGATCATTACAATATTCAGTATTTTTGACTCAAGTTTGCACTCCAGCACTGCTTCTGACTTCATAGACTGAAATGCCTATAGTGTCTCTTTATACTAGAGTCTTCTTGGCCCCTTTCTGCTCAAGAATGCTCGTGGCTGTGTTTAAAATTCAGAAGAAGTTTATTTTTGACAATAGCCTGTGCCTGAACTTTTACGCCCAACATCAGTTGTGATGAGGGGAGAAAATTAATCTTTGCTTTTGAATGATAAACTGTTTGAAAGTAGGGCTTATAATGGCAGCAGTGAAAGAGTTTCATTTATAGCAGCCTCCGTATGACAACGATAATATATTTCATGGGACAGAAGAGTGACAAGAGAAGAGAGGTAAAGAACCAACAATATTTCTCTCTGAGGTGTTCCCCCAGCAAAGCCAATTACTGGTCCTGTTCTGAAGGGTTGAAGATGCTGTTGTCACACCTGAATTTCCCCATGGGACTTGGCTAGGACACCAAAGACAGAGCAGATGAAAGGATGTAATTTAATCGATCTCAGTAGATTTGCAGATGCTTATTTGTGGCAGAACCTTCACCCTCTGAGACCCTTTTGTGTCAGTGCAATGTACACTTTGGTGGAAACAGGGTAACCGCAGAACACCCTCATCAGGAAACTATTAAAATATCTGCACAGGGGCAGCTGTTTTGGCAGTGATCTAAAAAACCAGCATAAGAACAGCGCAAAAATTTATGAGGCTTCCCTTACATCTTTGTGAATTCCTGATGATTTTATCCCTTCATTGCTCTAGTTCTCCTTCTGCACTCCTGCACAGATACTTTTGAGGGCACATCCTGATGCTGTACAGGCACTTGCATCTTGAATTTGAACAATGAACCACACTGAGTAGGGTCCCTGAAAACCATGGTCAAAACCACTTGGATCACAAATAGAGATGGTCACACAAAAGCTTTCAAGCAAATTCTTAAGGAGAGAATAATTAGAGACATGGAGGTAAACACAAAATGGGATAAAATGTTAGATAGGTTTAACAAAGACTCAGAGAGTGCCAGACTAACTCGATATCATTCTTTGATAAGATAATTGATTTTCTAGACAAAGGAAAAGCAGTAGATTTAATCTATCTGGATTTCAGTAAAGCATTCGATATGGTGCTGCATGAGAAATGATTAGTTTTGCTGGCAGATCTGGGGTTTAGCACAGGAACTGTAAGGCAAACAAAGAAACAGCTGAAGGGGAAGCAACAATAGGTTTGTTTAAAGGGAGAAGCATCAGGTTGAAAACAAGATAGGAATGTCAATCCTAAAAGGACTTCCAGATGTCTAACCTGGTTTAAGCTCTCATGAATACTCTTTGTTATACATTCAGTGTATAAAAGTGCATTTAGCAATTGTACCTGTGGGTACAAACCTGGAAAACTTTACAAATGGAAAGAAGTGTTGGAACACTGTAAGAAGAGTTAGATGATTTTGAGAGCTGGAACAACAGGAAACAGGGTGGGATCTACTAGTTCAGACTGCTGTGCCATATATTTAGGTAACAGTAGTAATATTCTTTACTGTGATCTATCACTTGGCAATGACGTGTGAGAAGAAAAACATAGGTGTAACAATTGATGAGCCATCAATAAGGTGTCACCCTTAAAAAGTCAATGTGGGATTTGAGTATAGGAGCTGGTTCTACTTGAAAAAGTATGGATGCTGCTGAGCAAGGTCAGATTTCCTGATGTGCTGTCTGCTGATCAGGAAGGGGGGATTTAACATGGAGCAGTTGGAGAACAGGACAACGTGGCTGAAAAGAATGGAGATTTCTACTATCAGAATTAGTAAGACCTGGCTTACAGAACCTAAAAATTGAATTATGTAGTGTTGTAAACACCAGGAAAAGGCAAGAGACTTTAACCTAAAGAAGATATCTATTGGTAAAAGATATTCATAAACATAATCAGCTTAGATTTCAGAGGAGAATATCATTCCACCAGAATATTGAATGTCAGTTAGGGGAAATGTATTCTAAAAACCTGCTATTTTAAAGATAGAAAGAGATTGGTTGTAGCAGAGTTGTTTGGGGGAGACTGGAACAACACATGCCCAAAATATTCAGTCTCCAGCATTGTTTTTTAGTCCCTTTTTAATCAGCACAGAGAAATGAAATCATAAAACAGTATGAAAAAGGAAGCAAACAGCCAGTCTCTTGGTTATATGTTTTGTCAGTCCCCTGCTGGTGCCTTGGCTTAGAATTATTTATGTTCATTCCCAGTGTCTCATATCTTACCAGTTCAAGTTGATTTCTAGCACATATTTTTGCATTGCAGTTAGGTACATTGCTCTCAGACTGAAATACAATATTCACAACTCCCTTAGTGCCATGACATTCCCTTTAATATAGACTCCAGAGGTAAATCCTGCATCCCAACAACAGGGATGTATTATTCCCCCTTTAAAATGACCTTGCCTTTAAACCAGACCTCAGTGGTCAATCTAAATTGTGTTGCTCCAATAAAATGTAGTTAGCTGATGAGCTCAGAGACATAATTTCTCCTTCCCTGGGCACAGCCTGCAGCGTTAGTTTGTAGGGGGTTCGCTGGCACTGATGGAGTGATCTCTGCATTGGAAAAACAGATTGGCATGATGGGCATGAACAGTTTAGCAGGCTGGAGGCAGGGAAGCAGGAATTTGCAAGCAAATTGGTTTAAGTACAGATTGTTTCGTTTCTGAGAACAGCAGCAGGGAGCTCCGAAGTTGCATGCTGCTGCAGCTGTTTAGCCATTAGTTGAAAAAAAAGAAAGAAAAATAAATAAGACAAGACAAAGGAATAATCTTTGAATAGCAATAAAATATTTCAAAACAGGATAAAAAAAAGCTTTAAAGGGTGCCTTTTTTGAATGGTAGGGGACAAGATGTGAGATTGGCAACAGTGAAGTAAATAGAGATTACTATAAAGACACAGACAATGCATCCTCTATTCTATCCCATAAAATATGAATTTGACACCCTGAACTGGGCATCCACTTAGTAGACATGAGGATAATGCACAGTGAGCAGTGTAAATATAAAAATAGAGCAAACCCAAGTAAAATTAAATCAGGATGATCTGCTGCGAGCTTAAAAACAGCAGACTGGGACAGGGCTTCCCTGGCACGCAGAGCTCTGTCCCTGCCATCTCCAAGAGGAAGACATTGCAATAATGGTGCTGAATTTTACAGCAAATTCAGCCTTTCGTCAGGAAAGGCCTTCTCTGCCTACAGTCCCTGCTATGGAAGTGAGAAGTCATTCAAAGATTAGCTGAGATGTTATTTCTATCAAGCACCTTCTAAGCCTGGCCATTAGCAGCAAATTGGCTGTGGATAGTGTCAGAGCACCTTTCATTCTGACAGGCAGCTTGCAGGTGAGGGACTTCCCCAACCAGTGCTGCTATTCTTATATTTAATAATTCCTTACAGAATTTTCTCTTCTTATTTGTCCAGCCACTTTTAAAACCCATATAAAAATTTAGCATCCACAACACCTCATGGCAATGCAGATTAATCTCCTGATGAATGTTTTGAACTTGACATCAACTAAATTTATTCCATAACCCCTCATTGTCTTATGGAAAGAGCTAGTGCATGATACTTCCCTGTTCATGTTTTCTACTATGAAATAATAGCAGAAGGAAACAATCTCCTCGTGTGTCCATAAGTGTCTAATTTTGACCATGGCAGACTGGCTTTGAGGACATGTCAGACCGTGGGTCACAAATATCCAGGTGATGCACAGCTGGAACAATGGGAAGGCAGAAATTAGGACATCTCAAAGACCCTGTATTTTCTGCTTTTATCTTTTTTTTTTCTTTCCTCCATTTTCCAGACTTATTTTGTGACTGTTCTGTCTTACAATGCTGACATAACTTGCAGGTATTTCATGTCAGTGCTATTTCTGAACACACTGGCTGAAGCTCCCATTATGTAGAGATAAAGGCATGTACAATTTTTACCTCGGAGTTGGTAATAACAGGAGCTTAAGTTTCACTGATTTGTTGTCAATGTCATAACCCACTTATGAAAGCATCATAACACAGCCATAGAAGCATAGCTAATTGAAGGCCATTTTGGTGAAACTACAAGGGAAATTGGCCTCTTGTTTAACAGCATTAATTTACTGTGTTCCAAAGTAAGGATCGATAAACAAACAAACAAAAATAAGCTTTTGAGTTTATTCAGCAGAGGAAGAATTATGACATGAAGGATAATGTCTCTCTGTTTTATGATGCTTCTGGCAATAATATATTGAAGCTGTTATGAAGCCATGATCATATCAGAGACATTGAACAAAGAAACAACCACAACCAAACTCAATTTTACATATATTCTTTCACATGAGAGACAAATCAATCCTTTCTCATAAATAATAGAAAAATCCCTTGAATAGTCCAAAATTCAATACAGTTATTAGAATGTCACTAGAGCCATGGGAACAAAGTGCATAAAAACATGGTGGAAAGAATCACCTCAGTCCTATAATTTTAAACATTCCTAGATGAGGAGTGGTCATGAAAGATCCCATCACAATTTATTGGAGAGAAGGGATTTAACATACTACATGAACCCCACTCTTGTTGGTCAGCTGTGTTTGTTGAGAAGTTACTAAGTTTTATGCAAGGCAGATGAAATTGGACGAGGATGTGGCCAAGACAGAGGATTAGACATACAATTTATGAGGCTGTTTGGGGAATGAAGACACTAAATCTTCTGTAGACATTTATAATATAATTTTTCACTGATTTGGACAACCTTTGTGACTTACCGGGTCATATATAAACATCTTTTTCTAACCTTAAGGATCTCTTTTTATATTTTTATCTTTAAGGCTTGTTTACATCCTGGTGTCCCAGTATGAAAATGCTATGCAACAAGTTCTTAGGGTCAAAATCACACACGATACATGTCTATTTCCACAAAATATGCATATTTTGCTTCCAAATGTCTGTTGCTTATTGGTATTCCAGTAAAGTTGAGTCCAAAGGCCCTCCAGTTTCTTTTGGTTCTTCTTCCTTCCTCACACCCCATCCCTAGTGACTGAAATCTGCACCAGGCCACCTTATCCTCCAACCAGGGCTACCTCTGGAGTGAATGTTCTGCTTTTCCTCACCTAAACCCTCACCAATATTGCCTCCCCTTTCTCACAGGCAGAGGAAAAGGAAGGTGTCAGCCAGCCCTACACCAGAAATGGGACTTTGTGTAGAGGGTGGGGCTGAGAGAGGCACAAAACTGAGTGTATTTAAATAAACTTGGGGAAAACTACATCTTATGCTGAGCATATGACTGCCATAATAGTTTGTCTCATAACAAGGCTGTTAGCCAGAAGGGAAAGCGAATTTGTTGGTTTGTATATGTGTAACTAAGCATGGCTGGACAGAAGGATGCATCTGGCATCATTTGGAACAGTGGATGTGTCTCAGTGAAAGCTCCCCCAGGGCTGTGGGAAAGCCCCACTCGGTGCAGTTTGGGGAGCTGGAACAAAGCCTGCATGTCATGTGCAGAAGTTAGTGCAAGGAGTGAATTATTTGAGTATTTTAGGCTCAAATAAGCTTGTCTTGACAATGACAAGCCTGTCAGGAGCTCCAATTCTGCCTCCTGGAGACACTAAAGCAAATGAGATGATTCCCGCTAAATAGCCACCCTGGGAAGAATTATCTTATTTTATTATTTTTAAATAGAAAGCTTTTAAATACAGATTCAAGAGGACTGAGTAGAGCTAATGCATCAGGAGCAGAGAATGCTGATTATTTGTCATAATAAAACACTGATATGAATGAGAGAGGGAACAAATCATACCAATGGAACTGGACAGACTGTCTTGGTGGTTTGCTCCTCTGCTTTGGATTAGAGTTCCTCCTATCTTCACAGCCCATTTAACCAAGTCCAAGTGCTTCCTTTCACTGCCTGCCATCCTAATCTATGTAAACCAGCTCAGTCAGGCATTTTTCATTGAACTAATACATATTAATGGGCAATAATACAGTTGTACTATTGCATACATTTTCTTGAAGTACAATTTTCCATCTAAAGAATTTTATTCACATTGCTGCATGGTAACTGCATCCACAATAAAATCTTTAGTGATTATTCATTACAGGATTAATACAGCTGTGCCAAACACTATATTTTAGTGGCTTTATTTTTTTTTTTTAACAAAAGATGCAATTATATTTGACTACTAATTGTATTGTTGCCATCAACTGAAGAAAATAATTTTCTGCTCAGGTATTCAGAAAAGAAGTGGACAGGTAGAAATCAGGTGTCTTTCATGTATCTATGAAAAGAGCAGATTTTAAGAATCATAGAATTGTTAAGGTTGGAAAGGACCTCCAAGACACTGAGTCCAACATTTTACCAAACACCTCCATTCTAAATAAACCACAGCACAAAGATCCACATCCAGTCATTTCTTGAACACCTCCAGAGCAGGTGACTCCACCAGTCCCTGGCCAGTGTGTTTCAAGGCCTGGCCACCCTTTCAGTGAAGAAATTCTTCCTGATATTCAACCTGAACCTCCCCTGGCACAACTTGAGTCAGTCCTCTTGTCCTGCCACTTACTGCCTGGGAGAAGAGCCTGACCTTCACCTTCTGCCAGGGAGTTGTAGAGAGTGGTAAGGTCTTACCTGAGCCTCCTTTTCTCTGGAAACCTACAATTAGTTTAGATGACTGGAAAGTTTTCTAATATATACATAACACATTTCCATTGGAGTTTCCATGTACTTACAGACCTGGCAGGTATCTGTGATTGAACTCAGGTAGAACTGGGTATGAGCAAGGGGCGGTGGCTCTTAATGGTCAAACATTGCTGATGCAGTGCATGAGCTGGTGTTGGATGAGGTCCTGTTTCCTTGGGAATTGATACTGTATAATGGAGACATGAGCAGGTAAAGAACGTGGTGGAAGTAAATTTGGCTTCAATTCGCACTGAGTGATCTTTTCTCTGGTCTCACCTTTCTCCTGTGCCCTGTACGTTGCCCTCACTCCATCACGGGATACCCCTGGGAGCACAAACCGACTGCTCAGCATCCTTCAGTCAATTTGCTGCCACACTATGAAAAACCAGCAGCACAAGGCACCGTGTGGAACAAGATTGATGGGATAATAATGTGTGTCCATCTTTCCCGCTAGAAAACTTCATCATCAATTATTGTGTCAGCTGTAATTGTGTTGTCTCTTGAGGAGAGGCAGACAGTGGCATTGTTCTAAGGAAGGCAGGAGGCTCTGTCCTTTCCTACCATGATGCAATGGCTTTCTGAGGGGAAAAGAGGCATCTCTTGAAAGCTGAGCCGCAACTAAACTGGCAAACCGTAATTATCTGCAATGAAATAATTAGCAACATAAACACCTTCAGGCAATAAGCAGTTCCAGCTACTCCAACAGAAGCAATTTGACCTCACTTACTGTCTATTATACATAACTTTGTAGAGTCCTATTGATACTGTAGTGCCAAGACCTGTGGGTTCTGCCAAAGTTTGTTTCCATCACTTACTGAGGAAACAGCAGTTCTATACTTGCTTGGGAGATTAATTAACTTGTCAAATAATTAAGTGGACAGCCTGTAATGAAGGTTCCCACTTCATAACTGATTTATCACTTTAGAAGCTTCCCAGATTTAGCTTCTTTACATGAAGGCTTCCATACAAGGAGAAAAATATTTTGTATATTCCACTTACCTGTTCAGGTTTGTTTTCTGATTTTGCCCTGGGTTGTGAGGAATGTCATAGTGATACAAGAAAATCTCACATACATTTCACTGAAACTTTTAGGGCTGGATGACCATTTTAATTTTGTTGTTAGCAGATTAGCACTGGCTAAATGACAAGATCAGGTTTTTAGAATGACCTCGTGCTGCAATGAGTGTTAAAATTGTTTGGTCATCTGCTGGTCTAATGATCATGAGTTTGGCAGACCCAGTTTCAGCTACCTCCTTTGTATTCAGTGATGAGCTAAGGGCCAAGTGAATTACCACTCTTTATATACTGTACCTCATCTTTGTTTCCCTAGAAAGTATTTGCGATACTTAAAGGATTTCCTAGGGATTTGTAGCATTGAACCTCCAGAGTTTTATCGGTGTGTTAGTTGTCTGAGATGGAAGGCAGTAAATAAAAATATCCTGTATTATTAATTCTGCCCCTGAACTTAGAACTTCACATGAAAGTTTCACTTCAGACACAGTCTGAAGGCTGGCTATTCTGGTGAGATAGGCTCATTTTCATTGATTTTTTTAGAAGCATATGTATTACTTACATGAATATGCTGACATTTTGCTGGAGCACATGTGAAAAATCCTGTCTCTTTGCCTGCCAAAGACCTTCCCAGGAAAACAGTTGTGCTAACCTGTTTAAAGAAATCATCCAACAGAATATTATAATCTTGGGTGAACAGCAAAATGCATCAATAAATAAATGTGAGACTGAATTTTGAGTCTGCTCGTGTTTGGAGGGGACATTGGTCTGGGGCAGTTTGTTCCAGCCTCTTGTTAACATGAATAATTGTTTTGTTTCAGGCAAGAAACTTTTGACTATCAATAAAGCATAGTTGGTGTAGTCAGCCTCCTGTGAGGTACTTAATGATCCATAAAACTGTTTAAAGGGAAGCTGCCAACCTGATTTTGGCCCAACCTGTGACTGTAGTTTTGATGTATCTATATTATACACATACATATTTGCATTTATTGGCTTCAAAGCCAAAACTTCAGAAAGCGTAGGATTGCCTGTACAAACTTCATTTGCCTCTTTTATGGAACTGGAATTGTATATCATATTTCATGACATGTTCACAACTGTAGCCTCCAAATCACCTGTGGTCCTTCATGGCTGTACCATGTGGCAGCAAAACTCCAGGGCAGGAGCAGCGACACGGGCATGAGGAGCACAGGTAGGACCTTGCAGACAGCTGAGACCTTCCCACCAAATTATATGGTAAGACAAATTAGCCAGAGAGCATCCATTGGCCTTGTCTTTGGCCTTGCTTCCCTTGGCTTTGGATGTTCTTCCCTGAACACATCAGAATGGGATTTGACAACGCAGAGCTGCTTCCACCACCACCTCTTTGGCCTGATGCATCTTATTTGAAATTGTTTGCTGTCATAGTCAATCTCTTTAAGGACTTGGAAGAACACTTCTATTAGCCCTGATGAAGTGGCTGGAGCCAAGTGAAGCCTCGTGGCTCTTGCTCTCCTTATGTTTGTGTTTCCAGCCATGTATATTTGCTGGCGGAATCTTAAACCCGACTAATTACTTTTTTGTGATGTCTAGACATCTTTAGCGAAGTAATTCTTTCCTTTTTTACTAGTGCTTATAATTTACATTTGCATGCTGCCCCATTCATCCTGCGCCATCTTCAGAAAGATATACCACACAGCACTTAACGATCAAAGAAAGGATGAAGGCAAACTTGGTGGAGTTTTGAAAGTGTATCATATCAATCAGCCGTGATGTCCCAGCTTCTCCCATTACTGACAGATCCTTCCACCAGTTTTGCATCACTTGCATCATCTTGGGCTCCTTGCATCAGATTCTTCTCCATGCCTTTCAGTTTCCCCAGGAAGATGAATCAGGACTGGGGTATCCCAAGATCAATCCTCTCCCCTTCAGCTGCCTCATTTTTTTCCTCTGCCCATGTGGAAGATGAAAGCTTTTGTAAGCTGTATTAGAAAGCAAAATCTCCTTTCTAACTTGTCCTTCTAGAGAAGAAGCACAAAGGAGCCAGATGCCCAACATATGACTTTGGTAGATATTAATCTAAGAGAGAACAGATGATCATCTGTGGAAAAATCCTGTTGTTAATAGAGCCTTCAGGATTATTAGCAGACTGCTATAGCTTATGTTAGTCTCTCAAAGCTCAGCTGCTTTTTCCTCTGTACATGTTCCATATTCACCCTTCTCCTTCTCTCCTCATAGATAAAGGCATCATGCAATCCTCTTCATCTGCCACTCAATTTCAGCAATTTTCCCCAACTGATGTTTCAATGATACTCCTCTTCTTTCCTCAGTTTAGTCCATAGGAAATGTAGCATTAATAGGCTAATATCTGTATATCCGGTTCTATATCAAGGGGATGGAAAATGGCTTATTTCCATGTGACCAAAAATAACCTGAAATCATTGCAATTCAATTCCTTGCTTGCTTTACATCTGCTTGGAAAAATATGGCCCATGGCAACTAGGAAGAGAACTCAACAAACTTAATATCCATGCAGGAGCTGATTAGAATCTGTGGAGATGTTTTTGGAGGTGGAATGCTGCTTTGCTCCTATCACAGTTGCTGTCTCAAAATTCATCAAGCCCATTGTAGTAATTATATTAATCACCCAGAAACTCTGGCAGGATGTCACGCATTATGAAGCCATAGCCTGATATAAAGTAATTATTCAAATTTTCCCCCTCCAGAGGACTCTACGTGGCCCTACCCAGGGAGATGTTCAGGTCAGAGCTGAGAACCCGTGTAAGGTTTCCCATGAATTCTGCAGTGGAATGACTGTATTTGAAGTTAAGGCAGTTACATCTTTAGACACCAAACAAAAAATAGCCACGTATGTTGATGAGACAACCTTTGAGTGCTGTGATGAATTAACACTTCTTTTTTTTTTTTTTTTTCCTGAAAAGCACTCCTTGTTTTCAGGTAGCTTTCCTAGTTGACAAAAGACAATGTGCATGTTTTCCTGAAAATATTCTAGGAAAACGTTGCAGAATGATAATGTACAGCCATGAAAATGTGTCTTTAGCCTCCAAATCCAATCATAAGGCAGGAAGCCTTCCAGGGGAGGCATATTCTTGACTGTTTTTTAAAGCAGTGGCTCTGAAAATAGCAGATGCTTCACTCTTGCTCACCTGCCTTTTCACTTGTTGTTGTGGGGCTGGCTTACACTTGTGAAATGCCAGATCAGAAACAAATGCTGCCACCTATTTATAAATACCTCCCCATCAAACACCCTGCATAATACCTGTGGAAAACAATGTGCCCCAGGTGACTCTCCTCTACTCACAACAATTCATGGGCTTCACTGCAATTATTTCCAATGATAATTGTAAAGATAACACCATTTAAATTATCTAATGTTTTATTCAATATTTCGGTGAGTTTCAATTACTTCCAATTATAATTCAACAGCTTTCTATTTAAAACAATTATTGTCTTTTATAACCTGTTTGAAGTCAAATAAATTGTTTGCCTTTATTCCTCCTTGGCTTCTTCCACAGGTATTCAATCTAGCTCTCCCTTTGGTTTTCCAGTTCCCCATTAACTCGTGTGGCCTTTCATTAACCCCTTAGGTGCCCTCCCACTCTACCCCACAATCAAGCCTCTGAGAAGAAGCTTGAATCAGCCCCTGAGACAACCACAATCAATTAAACTCATTAAAAATCAATATGATTCAATTACAAGCAGCAAGACACAATCCTGGTAGGTTGAATAGTGCTGGGGTACTTGGAGCTAGGAGGTGTCCACTGGGGCAAAGATGTGCCTCATGTTTGGCTTTGGGGCTTTCCATGTTAGGAAATGAGGGTGTCACCATGAGCTGTGAGCTCCGAAATATGAGCACATGGCAAGGGAGGGGAGTATTACTGCAGTTCATCTTAAAACAGGAATACTGTGGGGTAAGACTATTCTTTGGTTCATTGAATTTAGAGAGAAATAGTGCTTGCAGTGATGTTAACTTATATGTTATTTCCTTATTTCTTTGTAGCATAAAATACACCCAGGTAACAGGAACTGGTTACCCTGTGATTTGAAAAAAAAGTTTGATCATAAAACCATTTGAATGTGTGAAAAAAACTCCCTTTGGATATGGGACAGGAAGAAACCCTTCATTTGCAAATTGTTGTCTCCTTGCTGTTCTTTGAAGGTGAGTTCCCAGTTCAATAGCTTTACATAACTGTGAGTTATTGAGAGATATTTGGGAATAAAAAAGTTTGTTTTGTGTAGATGTAGAACAGAGGCACATTGTCCTTCATTTCACTCAGTTTCTAGGTTTTTTTCTCGATGAAAACTTGCCATGTTTAAAATAAAGTGGTTTTTTTAATGTCATTTTATTCCCCAAGAGAAAAAAAGCACACAAATCTTTCAGTTAAAACCCATGTTTGATTTTTTAAATATTTTTTCCTAGTGGGACACTGCTAAAAATGAAAGCATGTGTTCTTCTCTTTGGACTTTTTGCCATGATGTTTTCATTTACACAAGATGCTTTTCCCACACAAAAAAATATACACATTTGACTAAAAACATCCATAAATTAAAAAAAAAAATCCATTTGGGATTTTTCTCTGGAAATGGAAAATTAGAAAAAAATCACAATAGGTCAGGAAAAGATTTCCATCTAGCCAAAACAGTACTTTTGAATTAATTTATTCTCAATCAAAACATTTCACTCAGCTCTAATCACCGGACTGAAGTCACCCTGCAGGATCTAAAAGGAGTTGATTTAGATGCTCCCATGAATCAGAAAAGTAATCAGTCAATCATCTTCCTGCTCTCACCGTTTTCTGGTGTTGAGTAATTCTCCAGATCATACTTGCTGAAACTCCTTGTCTGGCTATTTTTTCAACCTAGCAAAGATGACTGCAGCATCCACGGCCCCCATCCAGCAAAGCACTTTACACACATTCTTTAGTTAACGTAGTCTCCTTGATGTTAATGAGGTATCCATGTACTTAAAGTTAAGCCCAAGCTTAAGTGATTTGTTGGACAGAGTCCTGAGCCCTGAAAGAGGAGGTGCTGAGAGCTGTTCTGTGGAAGCATCCTCAGCTTTAAAGCAGTGTGGCTTGGCAACGGTCAGAAGTTGTATTGATTTGAGTAAATCAGTTTAGAAATTGATGAAGATCCGTTTAAGCATCTCCCATCCAAGGCTCCTCTCTAAGTCGCCTTAAAGCTGATTTTATGAGATGTGCTCTCCAAGTGGAATGAGAGCAGGCCTTGCTTTGACTGACCAGGCTCAGCTCATGAATGATTTGCTGAGCTCCTGTAGATACCTGTAATGAGAAGTTGCTTTTGCTGAGAAGTGTGAGATCTGTCCCTGGACACCCATAAGTAATCACCTTGCTGAAAACAAGTAAAGTCAACTTGCTCAGTTTTTATACAAATGACATATTTATAGCCACTTTTAGCATCAAAGTGATCAACCTATTTTGTTCAAGGCTCCATTTCAGGTGATACAACCTGTAAATTACTGTAATGTACTCTGCTCTGCTATTATTTGCATTAAAACCCCCGCCACTATTATGTGTAGATGGAGGGCAAAGAAGGTTCTTCCCAGCTCCTTGCACTTTGTCATCTTATGGATCCCTCTGAAATGTAGCAGACAGCATCGATCATGTTATATAAATAACAGCTGTGCAGTGCAGTGCAGTGATTTATCTGTCCCTAGGCATTGTCAGAAAATCCCATGTCTTTCCTACAGAAGAGTAAAAAATATGTATTTCTTGAAAGTCACCAATCAATTGCTTCAGTCTTTTCCTGCAGACCTGACACCAAAAATATGTATTTGAAATGTCAATTCAAAATGCTTCAGAGGCAAGTTTTCCTGACTGGCAGAGGGAGACTTGTTACTGACAGCACTACAGGAAAAAAACTACCTGCTGAAACACATCAGTCAGTGCCTTTGCCATGGTCTGGAAAGCAGATAATGCAAAAAGATTGTGTAATTCAATGCAGGTCCACCCTTGGGCCAAGTGTGATACAGGCTTGGGCAATATCAATAAAGTACATCTAAACCAGACCCAATTCTCACCTGTTGCATCTGGAATCTGCTTTGGTGATTTGGGTGGGTTTTGGTGCAGGTGTAATAGGTTCCCATGTGCCCTGATCCTGACAAAACCCATCATACAAGGGAGTTCTGAGGTCTGTCAGTACCACAACTGGCACACACCATTTCACTGCTTGCATATCAGTCTTGCCTTTCTACAAAGATAAGCCATGAAATATCAGTGCATCAAATCTCTAATTCATTGATTTCAGAATTAGTCTTACTCTTTTATCTCAGTATCTGATCCCAGCCATCCAGACACAAAGGACAGGGATAAGAAATCCATAAGCACCACTGTGTGGTTAAAGAACAGCTATTCCAGATAACACACCAACATTAAAGCAAGGACAGACTGAAGTCAATATGCTTGAACATATTTTAATTGCTTCTTAATAAGTGGATAATTTTGAGACTTCCCAGCTCAATCATCTTCTGCTTTTTCCATTTATTCTTTTACAAATCCTCTTCTGTTTAGGACAGACTGGGGCAAGGTGCTGGCTGGACTCAGGATGTGTTGATGTCCATTGACCAGATGGATTCCAGAGTATTCCCACACCTCTGGCTTAAACTAACACTTAGAGGTCTTGTGCTCACCCCTTGTATTCTCCTCTGCCATCCCTGCATCTCCACCTTCCTCACCAGGGTAGGAAGCTGCGTTTCAGTGCTTCTCATCTAAGTTCAGTCTGACCCACCTCACAGCTCTGCCAGCTCTGCATACCTACACAAAACCCAGCAACCCCAGGGAAATCCTTGTAGTTCCATCACTGAGCCTCAACCCTCTCTTACAGCCTCCTTCCCGGCTTGGGTAGCCAAAATATTTTGGTCTGCTGCCTATTGGATGTGTCCACACACCAGGTCTGTCCTCAAAAGTTCAATACTGATCCTCCCAAATCTTCTGATTCCTCCCAAAGTCTTCTTTCCTGCCAGTTCCCACTGGGAGCATCCAATATGCAGCCATTTATGGTTTATGTCAGCAATGTGGAGAGATTCAGGGGTTGTTCACCTGAGGCAGGGCTACTGCTGGGCTGAAGTGATTAAAATATTAACTGCTGGAAAAGCTGTCCATCCCACTCATCTCCATCAGAAGCAATTAATATGGATTATATATATTTTGTAAGAAGAATATCTTTCCTTTCAAACCTTGGAGGAACTCCAGGGAGGATTAGGTAGAAGACTGAATGAGCTAATTTGCATAAATTAGGTAAAATGTGAATAGCAATTTGCATTCTGAAAGGCTCTCTCTGACTCTTCATGATATATTGATGCCATCTGGAAAACCTAGCTATCAACCAGACATTTGTTGGAACGATTTTCCCCGGGCTGTTCCCACAAACTTTGCGTGCGTGCTCAGAAATATTGCCCTTTCTTCCTACTGCTTGGAGCAGGGTTAAAGATCTCTTTATATGATTGACCCTCTTTATTCAAGAGAGGACAATTCAGATAGCTTAAGAAGAAATGGATGATGCATTGGAAATACTCTAATTGCTGTTCTTCACCGGAGGCAAAGGTTCCTGCTGTGGCTGTATTGAATCCCCACATTAATATGGCAGCAAAGAACCAGGGTAAGGAAATGGTCAGGCTGGAGTCTCATGTCATTTTTCTTTACTCAGATTACATCATTTCTTTGGGAACCATATTTTATGAGCTTACTTTTTTTTCTCCTTTTGATATACATCTTTTCCTTGCATTATACAAATTTCAGCCTCACTCTTTCCTTTATCAGAAAAGTTGCCTCATTTCTGGAAATATTCAAGGCCAGGTTGGATGGACCCCTAAAGTAACCTGGCCTAGTGGGAGGTGTCCCTGCTCATAGTGGGGGGTTGGAATGAGATGATCTTTGAGGTCCCTTTCAACCCAAACAATTCCACGATGTGTCCTTTGTACACTGGATTTCTCACACAGCCACATGGAGCTCCTGCACTCTGCCCATCTTCATCATGTGCCAGAGACAGAACAGTCATAGTGGCAGTAAAGTCACCATTCCCAGTGCTTCCAGCAGAACATATCAGCTGATCACCACCTTCTCCCTCTTCTAGGGACCACCTCTTTTTTACAATGGTAGGAACTGAGGCAGTTGGTCACAGGCATCCATAAGTCTCCACAGCTCATAGATGCCTTTCAGGACAATGAAGTTTCTGCTGCCCCTTGGAGCTGCTGCTGAAGCCATCACTGAATCCCTCAGTGGTTAACCAGGTGGTCTGCAGCTTCTCCTCCCAGAGCTGCTGATGTTGCTGAGGCTTACAGTAAGGAGCTACTGAGCATCAGTATCAGTGATTTGTACAGACAAAATCATCTGGCTGGAGCCAGACCAGGCCAATGCAGCACAGTGCAGGAATGACAGTTAATAGACAAAGACTTTACATGCCCCAATGTTTTAGGGCAAAGAGACAAAGACAAAGGGTCAGAGAAGTTCAAGATGCCAGATATGGGAAGAAAACCTCTTTAGATGTAACCTTTTTAAAGCAGGATGGTAAAGGAAGCTGGCATCAGGTTTGAATGTGATTTATAGTATCCTTATGCAATGAGAATTGCCGCTACCCCCCAAACCAAATTATTTCCACAGCTCTTCTCCAGACAAATGTGTCT
Organism: Anomalospiza imberbis; assembly: GCF_031753505.1. Lineage (NCBI taxonomy): Eukaryota > Metazoa > Chordata > Aves > Passeriformes > Viduidae > Anomalospiza > Anomalospiza imberbis. The sequence goes on along the minus strand of NC_089693.1, from coordinate 7,235,140 downwards.
GAGCTAACAGGCAAACATTAAGTGGGGCATGAGTCACTTGCTCATGTAGTTGCCAAGTTCACAGACTGAAGTCTGTGACGAGTTGAGTCTGTATCAGCTGCCCATGCTTGAGAGGCTGAATTTGGAATATCTGAGATGAACAGACCTTGACTACAATTGTCAAAACTGGGGTGAAGGTAATAGCATCAGATTTATTCTAAATAAATACTTCCCAAGTTAAAAGGATGGATAAGGGTTTGGTGATTATATAGCAACTGTATAAAGCCCAAACTTATATATCCTGCAATTAAATTCTGAGAGCTCTGCAAAACTCTTAGAGCTGCCGAATTAGAGGTTATTTCTGTGTGACCTGGAGGCTAAGATGGTATCAAAAATATCTAAGAAATTTCAGACTTGAAATCCCTGACTGTGCTGAACTCCTTTAGGCCATTCTGTTTTTCTTTTTGAGAACACCAACAACAGCAGCAACTTTTTATGCAACTTTGTATGTGTCATATAAACTTTTGATAGTAAATGGCAAGCTGACAATTTTTATATTAAATGTTTTTTTCCCTTGGTGAATGTAGGTCAAAACAAGCTGTTTGCAGGACTTGGTTTAAATGAATTTCCTTATTTGAAGGAATAATTTTTTAAAATGGCAAAGCAGCCTATTTCCTAATTTTCAACAACTAAATGAGTATTTTTTTTTTTATTTCAGAAATCTCACCACTATCTAAAAGAAATACTTTCAAAGTATCTAAATGAACTGTACATTGATCTGATCTGTATTTATTTTTTTTTTTAGATTATTGGTTCATGAACACTGATAAATCCAGAATAGGGAAAAAGACTACAAAATCTTGCAAATTCCCACGGAGAGAAAGTATTTCCTTTACTGATATAATAACAAATAGCAATCATAATGAATGTCATAATTACAGCGGTCGTGAGGATAGTTATTGGCAATTTAAATCAAACTGCTCCCAGAAAACAGGAGAAAGTGGGAAGGAGTGAGGTGGGTGGATGATGGCTTAAAAGGATGGTTATTGATCGAGTTGTTCATGGTGGATTAACTCAGGAAGGGAGAGCTGGATTTATTTTATCTTTATCTGTGAAAAAACATTGAATATTTGCTTAATTGTATTGTATATGTACAGCATAACTTGATGATTACACACAATTTATACAAAAAACCTATACTGAAGCAATTAAATAATCATTATGCTAGTTTTCCTGGCTCAGGAGGAGGACTAGCTATTTCCTTGGGCTCTCCTCCAGCCCTGTCCTCTATGCTTCCATACCTCATAGGCCAATCCTTCCAAAACTGGCCTTTACTGGGCTGGGCTCAGAGGCACCCAGCTCTGGGCTCTGTCAGGACTTTCCCCAAAGACTCATTTTGAGTCCAAAGAGCATTTGGGTACGTGGTTACGCCAGGCAAAAAGGGACGCTCTCCTATACCCTCCCTAGACTCCAGGACAAGTGATATGCAAGTGTTTCTCAACCTTTTCCAATTTGTTGTCCTCTCAAACCCCACACTTTCCCCATGTAAGCCCTGTCCAGCAAGCCTAAGCCTACAGAGAAAAGCTTTACCCTTTTGCAAGATTTATGGCTTCCTGCTGCAGAGCCATTAGAAACAGCCTCCAGGTCCCCAGGCATCCTTGGGGGTTGAAAACCACTGGTTTGCACCAGGGGACTCCCGAAGTAATCCTGCAGAAAGGTGTTGCTGAGTCCTGGATGTGCTGAAACTAATGGAACAGGTGTGAATCTTAGCTGGAGTTAATGGAGGGGAGAAGTGCTCAGGGCACTGAAACTGCCCACTCCAGGTACCAAGAGCAGCACAGCTCTACTTGACCTGATTTACTTTGTTCTCAGGAAGATCTTATAGCTCCCGGCTGCTGCTCAGCACCAGGGTGCTGCCAGAACTTCCAGTCCAAAGCCACCTTGTGACCGAGGTACCCGCTGGGCTGAGGGTGCTGGGTATGGGGTGAGGAGAGCAGGGCAGGCACGGTGAGGCATTTTCCTTCATCCTGTCACTGGGGATGAGAGCTCGGCTCCCACCTGGCTGCAGTCGCCTGTCAGGGAGTAGTAAAGATGATAAAGTCTCCCCTGAGCCTCCTTTCTCTAGAATAAACACCCCCAGCTGCTCCTCATAGGACTGGTGCTCTATCTCTGCTTTTCTGTGTGTTTTAGCACAGGAGGCTGCAGAACTCCCTGCCAAGAGAAATCATTGACTTCTTTGTCGGGATAACACTGAAAGCTCCAAACTCTGATTAAAGTTGTCTTGTTTGCTTGCCCTCTCTGTAGTTACATGTGGGTATAGGATTCACCTATATCTGCTGCACTTTTCCCCCTGGACAGAACATTTTGGCAGTACTGAGAGGAGTCTAATCAGGTATTAAAAGCAAAGTGAATTGTACTTGCTGTAGAATTGGGGTAAATTACTAGAGCAATGATAGAGCCCCTCTCCTGTTTTAATCCATTTTAATCTCATTGGTGAGTTAATAAAACCTATTGGTTTACTAAATCAATGTAGGGTGTGATTCATTATTATGCGTGCTGGTACACAGATTCAAATGCAAACTCTTTCTGCTATAGGCTGGAACAACTCTGATCCAATGGAAGTTGGCTCCAGGGAAAAATTACCTCTTGCCACTTGTCATAGAAAGACACTAGCTATGGTAAATTTTTGCTCATGTGAATCAGAGGCTCTATTTGACTTTGCTGATGCTGAATGCACTTGAAATATTTTTACAAATGATTTAATCTACAAACAGAAAAGAAACCTCCTTTTGTTTGAGTTCATATTGGATTCATTTATGACCATTAAGCAAAACAGCTATGCCCTATAATGAAGAAGGATTACTAGGGAAACAAATATATTTGTTAGCTTTATTCTTCCCCTAGCATCTATTAGAACAAGCCTGTGTTTCCAGCTTGCATTTCATTTTCTTTATGGCAGGCTGCTGGAGTTGAGACATAAATTAAATAGATACATTTATATAAAGTCAGAATTTCTGCTGCTTTTCTGTCTCAGATCATATCATTCTTGCCAACTGTCTTCATTTAGGAGGGTCAATCTATATATTACTGGAGAAACAGACTCCATTTTTTTCATGCTCTTCCTCCCAATAGCTCTCTGAAAACAATGAAGTTCTATCAACTTAAAAAGTATCTCTCTTATTTATAGCCTTGCAGATATCAGATATTTGACATAAGAACCAGTTCTAGGGTTTTTTTGTTGGTTTTTTTTTGTTTGTTTATTTTGTTGTTTTTTTTTGTTGTTGTTTTTTTTTTTTTTTTAGTTTTTATTTCCTAGTAAAGGGCTTGAAAGAGTTTGAGTCAGAAAGTTCTCTTGGGAGAGGCTTTTCCTGATTGATAAAAAGCATCCAATCTGTAACACCCCATGAAAAAAAAAAATCTGGGTAAAATACCTGTGCTATACACAGCCATAAGTCCTTGCAAATGAGAATATATCCCAGAGTAACAAAACTAGGACTCCCAAGGACTTTGTGACAGCTGTGAAGGACTCCAAGCTCTGACATATGATCAAGCGAGAGTGACTTAACAAGTCACCAAACATCAGAAGAGCTGAGGTAGCAGTCTGGGCACACATTCTTGGCGGGTGACAAAGATATAATAATGCAATTTAACTTTGCTGACAATGAAACAAAGTGAAGCTACATCATATTATTTTGCATTAGCTCCAGGCAAAGAGCATATGTACAGACAGGTACCTTCGCTCTGCTGATATGAAAGAAAATATTAAGCCTCCATGACCTGGTGTTTTACCCAAAACCTCAGCTCTTCTGGCTTCAAATATCTTAAACTTCCACTCTATCAGCCAGAAGGGATTCTCTAGCCCAGGTTTGTTACAGGAAGGCAGCAGTGGCTCACCACCCCCCTGTTCAGATTAATGGAGTGCAAACAGATTGCACTGAGCTAAGGGGAGATCTGCAGCCTTGATTCCACCAGCACAAGGAGGCAACAAGCCACAGGACAGACTCATGTTCAAGCTGAGGTCAAGTGTCTCAACCTTAAACCAGACACAAGACAATTGAAACATAGTCCCCCTACAGAAAGAGGCCTCAGCTGCACGATTGAAATGTCCAGATTTCAGCCTTTTCACAAATGTTAAAGGATTATTACAGACTTAAATGGCCTTTGCCCTGCACTAGTGTGGGGTGTCCTTCCCAGCAAATGGCCCTCTGGAGGTTTCCAAAGAACACCCAGGAAAATGTAGGGAACTTACCTTGAACCAGCAGTATTTGGTTTAGGGATGAAAAAAGAGAGAACATGAGAGCTTGAAAATGGAAAATCAATCACAAATGAGTTCATTAGGGCAGTGACAGTCTCAGCTGTGAGGGATGAGCACCTCTGAGCTCCATTTGTAGGTTGCTATAGATTCATGGAACCAGAACAATTTGGGTTGGAAGGGTTGCTTAAACATCATCTTGTTCTATTGCCTCTTCCATGGGCAGGGACACCTTCCACTAGCCTTTGACTGGATTACTCTGGGTTGGTGGCTGTTGCCCTAATTTTCTCCAAAAATTTGGGCTGGATATCAGAGGCTGGAGTCTTCCCGTAGATAGGGTAGGATGTCTGTCTGCAGTCCCATTACAGAAATTGTAATGTACACTAGCTACACAGTGAGATTAGTGTCAACCTGGAGGGCTAAACCAGGCAAGAAGGGAACCTGAGCATTGGCTGAGTACAGGAAGTGCCAAGGAAGGCTTTATTTATTGTGTACCTGGAAAGCCACCTATTCCAGTGGCTCTACACAAAAGCACGATAGTGGGAGAAAATAAGTAGGTAATGAGGACAGGGACAGAGCTCCCATCTGGAAGAAACTGAATACAGGTAACTTCCCTCTTCTATTTGCTGAATAGGCCTGACTTGGAGCCTTGAGATCCTAGTGATGGATTGAATACAGAAGAATTAAAACAGAACAGGGTCAGCAAATACTTCCTTCTTCATCCAGTTCAGCAACAGCTGTGGAGGGCAGTTATACTTCTGGGATGCACTGCTCCTTCCTCCCCAGTCACCTGCATGCGGCAGTAGGCTGGAGAGGAGGCTTTTCCCAGCATCTGTCCCTCTTGCTGCCTTTTAGTTTCCTTCTTGGATCATAGGTTTCAAATCACCAGTCCACCCTGGCTCTTTTACAGCAAGTGACCTGTCAAGAACTGCACCAGTGGAAAAGATCCAGCTACAAATCACTGTCAGACTTCAGAGATGTCTTTTCTGCAGTGAAACTGGAATAGATATCTATATACAAGGTCCACCAAAAAAATCTATTCCTCTAGTCCATGAAATATTTTCAGTTCTTCACCCAGGGTTATGTCTGTGCACAAGAGACAAGAACAAGAAGGGAGTGGGAAGCAGGAGACAAAGAAAAAAAATTAGGACATCAGTACATTTGCTCAGTGGCACAGATATAAATACAGATTTATTCTGTTGAGAGAAGTGATTGCCAGGATCTAGGAGGGTGTATAAGTGGAGTTCTGCTGAGATGCCCCTGATATTACACACTCAGGTGAAATAATCATAAAAAAGCCTACATTGAAAGCTCTGACCATTCTACTGTCTCTGTGCTATCCCAATAGAAAACCCTTTCCTTGTGCACTTGTTTGTGAACATGCCCATCTAGCTCAAGATTAGATTTATCTGGAAATGCATCCCTCAGTGGCTCCTGCAGCACAGCCTCAGCTGGCAGCCGTGGCTCGCGCCATGAGGGTTACGCTCGCTTGTTCCCAGCACAAGGCAGATCCAGCAGGGGAGAGGCACAAACTCTGTTTTATGTCAGGGCCAGGAAAAAAATCTTCATGCATAGAGCTTGTGGGCAGACAACTCAAATCGCTGGCACAGAACTAAACTCTGGAGTCCTCATAATACCTGGAGGATTGTTCTTCTTAACCTACTTGCATTTTATTTCACTCGGCTCTTCTTTGCGCCTCTGCCACTCGAAGCGCTAAGTTACAAATCTGTCTAGTAGAAGAATCTCTGCTCCCTCAAATGGCCTCCCTGGGCTGCAGAACTCCATTAATTAGCATCTTTTAAATGGTTGGGTAATATTCATTGCTCCTTTTTGAAACCGTTTCCCCAAGCCCTAATTTTAATAAAGCTGGTTCTTGTGAACATGTGAATATTAAAGCCTTTGGTTACAAAAAGACGAAAGAGGCATTTTAAAAGACAGCTGGGCAAAGATTACTTAAATGGCTGATATAATTTTGTGTGTCTGTGTGAATGTGTGGATGTGCAGCACCTCTGAGATAAAGCTCTGTCAAGGAGGCGTTTCTGTGTCAGCATGCATGAGGTCAGAGTAGCTGTCATTTGGGAGGTGTCAGTGCCTGTCAGGGCAGTATCAACATCAGGGACCCTGGGGAAACATGGAACTGTGCAATATCTTTGGGTGTGGGTAAAAATTTCTCTCAAAACACACCAGAAAGAGCTGAGTTTGCTTTGTGTAGTTGCATGCACTTGTTTCAGATGTGAAAGGTGAACTGAAAGCTGCTGTATATTTAAAGATCTTATCCTGGGGAGGGTGTTTTGTATCTTTTATTAAGTGTATTCTTCAAGCCTTACAACCTCACCAGCTGGGGCTGATGGTGGCAAAGGAAGAAACAGTTTTACTGATTTTGTTCAAAGCACTTCTCTGATGGGGACGATGTACTAAAATCAGGTACGTATGTAATTTTCTTTCAGCATTGTCATGAAAGATCTCCAGTTCTGTGGGGAATTACTAGCAAGGGTTTCCTTATCTTGCCAGCAAGGCCCAGCTTTGGAGGAACCAGAGGACACTCTGGACTCCACCACCATTTTTTTTCCTCCCGAGGCTGACAGCAGAGGTGTCAGACTGATGATGTTTTTTGTTATGTTGATACATCTTGTCAACTCTGGACAGGGCATAGACTCTCTGATTCATATCTCACAGGTTAGTGGATCAGACAGCAGTGATTTCTGTCTTACCACAAATCTGAGGTTCAGTGATCAGTGAGGTGTAAGTATTTCTTCAGATACTTCAGCCTGCCTGGGAAAGATTTACAGCGGTTTCCTTGCTGAAAGGCTTTATACACTGTCAAACCTCTCCTGAGTCAGAGGGCTGCCTATCAATGGGCTGTTATTTGCTCAGAAAGCAGCTGTGTTTTCCCACTAGATGCAGTGGCACAGCCATGATTTGTAGCCACTGTAAAATGATGATAATCTGTTATTCACAGCCCACCAGAGGTGTGGTCACAGGGTTTTGATGAGCTGTTTCTACTGCCCAAACTAACACAATGCCTGAAATGTAAGCTAGAAATTTTGTTCTTCTTTTAATTCACCTGATCTCGCTGTCCTCTTTGCTGTGTCAGTTGCTGACCCTGAAACATCCTGAGGAAGCCTTGGAGAGCTGATCCAAGCCACTGGGTCATTCACACATTGGCATTTCTCCTCACCTCTGGTGGAGCTCAGCCTCACACTGACAACCCCAAGTGGAAGAACTGACACAATTTTCAATAGTTTCATTCTCTGTATTTGTTTCAGTGACATATTTGAGCAACAGTCTCCATTCTTAAGCCATTTTCTTCTTAACAAAGAGCCTTTTCAGGAATTCTGAAGCACTCTCTGTCTCTCTTGTGTGGGAGCAATGCTCTCTGTGACAATGTCTGTGCTACACTGAGTCCTCTTCCCTTCTGCCAGATTATGTCCTCTACCCACTTGGCCTTAAGGAGATGTTAGCTGACCCCACTCATGGAACAGTCACAGGAGGTCAGCACTGTACACTGGCTTGCAGACAGAAGGCCAGAATGCTGTATTTGGAAGTCAGACTGTTGAATTTGGAGGAAATGAAGCAAAAAGATAATGCAAGAGAGCCTCCAGGCTTCCATGTGGGATCTAGGGTCATGGAGATGGATCCTTATTCCCATGCAATTTCCGTCTAAGCCACTTGGAATGTGTACAGTGCAGTGGATCTTCCTGAAGAGATATGAGTGCAAAATTTTAGGATTTATATTCATGCTTTACATAGTCACCAACCCAAAATTAGTAAATAATCCTGAAATGTGACTCCTGCGTGCTTCTTTGGATCACCTCTGTAGTAGGTCTGGGCTTCTTTCCCAAGGATAACTCTGCAGTTCCAAAGGCTGGGTGCAAATGGAGATTGGGTGAAGCAGAGGGTAATTTAGATTTGCTGCAAATGATCCTAAATGCAGTCCAAGGGTTTGGAGCTACCAGTGAGAGGCTGAAGTGGAAAGGGCAATAGTGAGTGGCTCAAGTGACCACAGCCACACTGTGGCTCTTCAGCTGCTTGTGGATCACAAGCAAATTTATCTTCTGTGGCTTCTTTTTGAGGGGTAACCCCTCACCCTGCAGCAGAGGAACCCAGCAGAGCATCAATCATTGTACATCACCCCTCAAGCTCTCCTTACTCCAGGTGTGGGCGTCCTGCATGTGAATATTTTGGTCATTTATTGGGAAAATCAGAAAATTGACTCTCTGAGAGGAGGCTGAATTCAAAGTAAGAGCAATCAGCAGCCAGGTCAAGAGATGAAATCACAAATGCAGTGTGAGAGAGAAGGAGTTTTTTTAAGCTTTGCATAGGGTTTTACCAGCTCCATCCATCCTACAATGTGCAGGACAGGTCCTCCTTCTTTTTGCATTGGATGGTCTTGTGCTTCTCTTAAATTTTGCTAGTGGTTAAAAAATAGAATATTTCTTCAAAAAACTAGGAAGACTGTCTTCTACACACTTGGGTTGCAATAGAAATCTGATCTTGAATGCCAGAGAGAAAAGAGAGAAAACAGGATTTATAAAGGCTCAAAGTTAAATATTTACTTTCTTTATCTTATTTCTTTGCATCTGCTTAAATAATTGACTAGAAGTGGAGAACCTTCTAGGTGAGATGAAGAAGAATAATTTTTTTTCAGGAAGACATATAATAGGTGAAAGATTATTATTGGCTCTAAATGCAGAATAAAACCCAGCTTCAGGCCTTCTTTGCTTAGGATGAAAACATCTTTTCATGATTTTTATGCATATGAAGGAAAGTGAACCTTTTTCTCTTGTAGTAATTGCATTTTTAGTCACAATTGCCTGTTATCTTTGCATTTCCCACAGGTGGAGATATTGGTTTTCATGGAGGGTTTGCTTTAGCTGTTCATGTCTCAAAACCCTTTGTGATATTATGAAATATCAGACTGCCAAGTAATCAGTGTGGGGTTTTTTTTCCTAATAAGCACACATGCACAGGCAGTAATTTGTTTATTCAGCTCCTTGTTCAGAGTTGAAATTTACTCCAAAAGCAAGCAACAGCATACAGAGAGTCCAGGTTATGGTTCAGGGGAGAGATGGAGCCCCTTTCCAGGGACTGCCCAGGGAGCAGATCCAAAGGTCATTCATTCACTGATAGTCTGTGACACCAGAGGTGGGAACCTGTTCAACTTCCCCCCCATTCACAGAACTTTAATTTGGGTTTTTAATTTCTTTTTCAGGAAGCTTTTCCTGTATCATTCATGAAGTCTCTTTGTCAGAATGGAAATAATTCCAATCCCCTATGTTTATTTTTCCCTTGCTTGCTATTTTTGCTGAAGTCTGATGAAACGAGTTTGGTCAGCTTCCCATTCCATTAATAGGCAGATTTACTTTCTGATTTTCAGTCACGCATAACACAGCAAGAAAACAGCTCATGGGGGTGATCAAAACACCTCACTGAAACAATTTCTGCTTATTTTCTTTTTGTAATTATTCTTTTTCTCTTTTTCCTTCAGTATTGTGGAAATATTGAGTCAAAATTAGGTTACCAATATCACTTAAAAAGAGATGAAGGATTTTAAATCCCTAGTCAGTGTTAGAATCCATAGGCAGTCCTAAAAAAACAAAAAAAAAAAAACAAAAAAAAAAAAAAAAAACAAAAAAAAAGAAAAAAAGAAGAGGAAAACATTTATCCTCGGAATCAGCATAATTGTCATAGTTATTCTTGTTATTCTTTATTTTACCTACCAAACTCTGAATTTCAGATTACATACTTTTCCACTGGTGATGGTGAATATCAAGAAGTGTGAAATCAAAGATAAGATGCCAGATTTCTGAAGAAAAAAACCAATCCACTTTGCTCTTCTGCTCTGGCCTCAATCTGTTGGGAGGAGAGGAACATAAAGGTGAAAAGGGCAGGGAAACAATTTCTGAAAACCTGTGCAATGGCTATGGGAGAACAGCAGGAAAACAGGTCTGAAGCTGCTTCAGTATTGTTTTATCCCTCTGATAACCTCACTCAAACCATCTTTCACCTCCATTTTAGCATCTGCCACCAGGGGAAAAAAAAATATGGGGAGAAGACAGGCCAGTGAAAGGGGATGGAAAAGATTTTTCTATTTCACGGACTTTCTCAGAAATCTGGTGGTAACCAAACGGAACGGACCCACTCCCAAGGTGAACCGGGGGCTGTTCGCTTCATCAAGACCCAAATTGCAGCAGATTTCAGATCTACAAGGCCAGAACCACCTTTTGTCAAGCAGATCCTCTCCTAGGAGCTTAAAGAAGACCAGAAGTAACACCAGGCTGACAGGGCTGTCACCAGACTTGTGCCCATGTGGGGCTGTGGACACCAAGCAGTCGGCAAATCGTGGTCGCTGTCAGTGTGTGGAAAGAAGGAAGATCCTGGGCTTAAACATCACGTCCTCCTGTGAGGAAAAGGGATCTGTGACATCAAAACTTTCATTCCTTCAGAGCACAGACCCATCTGCCTGTCAGGACTCTGAATTTGATATGTTTTCAATGCAGTTTTATGTGATGGATGGCTTGGGCCCCCTACAGTTTACCTGCCAAAAGTTAATGTAAATGCTCCAGAAGTTTGCAGAGGAAATGAAAGCCCAGGATGTTTCTGAAGTCTGGGAGATAATTAGTGTGATTTACATCCTTGGCATTACAGGAAGCTTAACATTTCTCGTGTTCCCATGAAATGTTGTTACAGAGGTGGGGGTTTGGGAAAATTATGTTGGCTGAAATGCAGGGATCAGGATGCTGGTGGGGAGTGGAGCTGCTAACACAGATGGAAAGCTGATAACAGACTAAGGGGGTTTCAGGTCCCGCTGCTGCACAAGGACACACTTTTACAGATGCTGGAACTGCTGAGCTAACCACTTTTCCTTTGAAAACTACTGCTTTGAGTGGGCAAGAAGTGTCTTTGCTATACTTAGGGGTGGATTATGTGATGGGAAAAAATAGAATTGCTACTTCATGTGCCAGCACATGAAACTGCCTCCAAGTCTTGCCAGAAAAGGAGAAAAGCACAGCAAAAGCTTCTCGAAATCTTGCTCTAATGAGGAGCAGGTGTGAGTTTTGCAGAAAGGCAGGTTGCAGGGCAGCTCCAGGGAAAGGTGACATGCTGTTGTGAAAGGGAAGGAGTACCCAGAGGAGTGCAGAAGTGGCAGCCTCTGGAATTCAGGCCTGAAGGTTTGACTTGTTGACACATGAGAAACTATTCAGTGGTCACCATTCTCAGAGATCAGTCACCGTCCTCATGGATGGAGACTGAACAGTTCAGCAGCAGGATTGCTGTGGATCTGCAAGGTGAGAGGGGCAATGGGGACAGGGAAAACACTGCTGGGTAGATAGGACCATCCATAGAGTGGAAAGCCTCAGTGCTGGAGGCTCTGGGCAAAAAAAAAACCCATGGGACAGAAAGAGGGGATGCTGGCAGAACAGGAGTAATAGATTTCCATCTTTCCAGGTTATTTAGGGAACTAGCCAGTGTAACGATGCCTTTAATATTTTAAAATATAATTTAACTTCTCATACTTTTGCCCTGTATAACCTCTTCTTGCCTTCTCTCAAAGAGATCACTTCAGTCCACACTGGTGAGTCGCCATGGAGACTACAGCCATGTGGTGGCAAGACGTGACTCCACACTGCTGGAGCCTCATCACTTAATTATTTATTAATAGACTTTTACCCTCATAGCCTCAAGAGATATAACATCTTGTTACCAAGGCTGGGAGAGAAACAAGAAACAAAGGCACAAAAAAAAAAGGGGGGGGGAGAAAAACACAGGCAATTAGAAATAATTAATTAGAAGTACTATAAACATGCCAGGAAATGTAATAGGAGTGGAAAATGAGCTTAAAACCCTATAGGTCAATACTGTTTAGCTGAAAAAGTATCTGTCTAGGTAAAGACACAATATCCAGGGAGGTGAAGTTTGTGGCCAGGGTAATTTTACTGGGTGCCCACTGCAGTCTGTCGGGATGGGAACGTGTTCTCAGCTGGAAATGAGCCCCAACAGCTAAATCACACTGCCCTGCCTTTAAAACCCTGCCATAAAGAATTTGATCCCCCAGGAATCAGGAATAAGAAACATGGAGACCACAGGACCATGTGGCTTTGGTGACCAGTCACAATTTCTAAATTGCAAGGAGTCTGGCAAACACTTGTGAAAACCTCTGACTCCTTGAATTTTTGATTAAAGCAGACCCGGCAAATAACAGGTCAGTTCATGGGAATGAGCACCACTTTGTAAAAAAGGTCAAGATGCACAGCAGGATTTCCTTGCTTTGCATTTGTTTTAATTGAACAGCTAATCCAGCCTATTATAACAGAAAATAATACAGGCATCATCTTATTTCTGTCTCTTTACTTTTAGACTATTATAAGAGCTACAGCATCAGCAGACCAGGTATTACTTTTTCTGCAAACTTCTTCCCAATATAATTAACCCAAAAACTTTCTCATGCCTGCTTCACTTGGTGACTCTCAACTAGGAGGAGAATGAGAACAAGCTGGAACTCCAACAAAGCTTGTAAGGGGGTATCTGTGCCCTCTAGATAAATATCAGACATGTCAAGACAATGCACTGGGCCAGAAAAATTAAAATATTTTCATAATTTGTCTTCAAAGAGGGGGAAAAATATAAAAATTTTTCAACCCCAAGCACAATATAAAACAAAATTGGAGGAATTGCATGGCACAGAGCCAAGAAAATTTAAGGAACAAGTCTAGCAAACAATGAAACGTAACAGCTCTGACCAAAACCAACCATTAAATGTTAAATGCTGCCCTTGTAACTGACAACACCAACAGCTCTAAAGGGCTGTTTTACTAGCATGTGTATGTGTGTGTAGGGAATACTTGGCCTCTCACAGAGCTGGCTAAATTTGTATTTCTTGTGTTTTGTTGTGGGTTTTTTCTTTAATATTTTTTTTTCCTTTACACATTTGTACCTTCAAATGGAAGGTGAAATCCACAGTCAGGCCGATTGCTTTTAAGGAGCTTGGAGCACTTTGCATCTGGCCTGGTGGGCATGAAGGATTGTGGGCTTCACCTGCCTGCTTGGCCTCGAAGCAGGTTCACCTGGAGACACCTCCTGCCACACATCAATGAGGCAAAAAGTCTCGTGGCGGTGGACAGAGAGGAGAGGCAGTGGAGGACCAGGAATGGGGAAAGGGTTTGCTGACATTCCTGTACAATTTGAGTAGAGTTTCCATTTCCCCTTGTTCTCTTTGCATGTAATACACTCTCCAGAAAAGTGATGTGCTGCTGGCTACACAGATACAGCCACAGAGTGCCTGTGTGGGATCTCAGTGTTTATCCCAAGCATTATTTAGTGTTCAGCCTCCTGGCACTCAAGCATCTGAGAGTCTTTTTGCATTTTTCCTCACCATTTCTTCCTCATTTGAAGAAGGATGGTGTTTGGATTTGTCTCTACTCCACAAAGGAGCCTAAAGGAAGAAGGAAGGACTTCAAATAGAGAGGAAGTACTGAAGCAACTGAGGTCAAAAAGTGAAGTTCTGGTCTTCCCCTGCCTGGCACAGCTCAGTAGAGACCCATCCACAACCACCTTTCTTGCTAGTGCTAAAAGAGAACAGCCTTGTTTGCTTTAGTACATGTGAGACAACCACAGAGGCAAAAGATTTTTTCATTTTGAGGGGAACAAGGACTCAGGCTACCCCTTTTTCTTTGCTGTTCTACTCTTATCCTCTTGCCTGTCCTCCAAGAATTCCAAAGTCTCTGTCAGTTTGTCTGATCAGCCCCTGTTGACTCAGTGGTGAGTTTGTGAGAATGTGAGAATGTTCCTTACCCATCTCCCTAGAGTTTTTTGGAAACAATTCCTACCAGCACTTATATTCCCTGACACTAGCCAGGTGATCCTCTAATCATATTTAGTACAGCAAGATTAACCTGTCATTAAAAATATAATTGTTCTTCAATTTGCACTGCTTTCTGAAATGGAGGCTGAAGAGAATGCCAATGCTGTGACTGGAACTTTGCTGCAAAGCCTCTGGCAACAAAAAGCTTATTATTTGCAAAAGAGGGGATCCTAATTGGAAAATATGATGGAGAGAAAATAGTGAATCCCCAGTAATCTCCTTCCAAAATGATAATGTGTGTGGTATAATGAATATTAATGTATCATATTTATGAAATGGGGACACTAGAAAGCGCAAGATAAGTTTTCCTTCTTGCTGCATTGTACTTGGCAAATAACACTTGCTGAAGTGACATTCACCCAGAAGTTGTCCTCCACACCTCTGTCTCAGACATAGCTGAACAAAAATGCACCCAGAATTTCCCTTATCCACGACCTTACCACAACCACTGTCCCATTTCTGGCATTCCCTCCCCACAACCTTCCTCTTGTTCATTACTCATTTCAGTCAAACATGACTCTCCTCACACAGCCCTGCTCATCCCTGTGAAGCCAGGAAGAGGCATGAACTTGGACCAACCCAGCTGGAAACGTGGTGTTATCCTGATACCCACTATCACTACAAACTAAATGCCAACTCAAGTGATCTCTGAGAAAGGGAGATTTTTATTTCAAAATCATTCAGCTGGATTTTAGAGTCAGGTTTCTCAGTCCCCCTGGACTCTCAAAGACTTTGGAACTAATGTGAGTTTGTGTTAAGACAGAAAATTCAAGAACTCATAATCTGGCCCTTCCTGAGAAGTGCCAGAGTTTGTTCTGAAGTCCTTGGTAGAGATGCTGTCACCCAGAGATCCCCCCATATTGGCTAAATCCTTGTTTCTAGCACTGTTACTATAGTACATGAAGTTTTTTAGGACAATTGACTCTCCCTTAAGTATAGTCATTACCTGTTCTGGCAGACTTCTTTGTAAGTCTTTAAAAAATAATTCCCAGAGAATTGAGGTTTATTGGAGAGACATATTCTTTTATTTATTTGCCCATTCCCAAACTATTATCTTCCTGTTATCTGCTTCCTTTGGAATTAAGCAGTTAACATAGTTACTGTGTGAAAATGTAGATTTCCCTTGGCACTCTTTTGAGGGAAGAAAGGATAATTTCAGAAAGGTCCCCCTTTAGGTAATGCATCTGCCAGAGCTATCTCAATATTTCTATAGGACAAATGAGAGTGACAGCCTGGAAGTGCAGGAAAGGGAGAGTCATCATGCTGATAAAAGACTCAGGGATCTGGACTCACTCTGCCCACAAACTTAGTGCGTGACACGAAGAAAACCAGTTTACTTCCCTGTTCCTTACTTCTCCAACTGTCAAAAACTTTACGTTCCCTCAACTCTTTTTCTACTGTGTTGCTGTAAATTACAAGCTCTTAGGTATAATCTCTGTCCCATCCTGTCATGTTATTTAGCAGAAGGGAAGGTGGATCTTTGCAGGGGCATTTAGGAACCAGAGCAGAGATAACAATGGGAGATAACATCCTCAGGCATGGGAGCTCCCTGCCTTCTGATGTCAGTCCACATAATCCCCACACCGAATCCACACGGTGCTGCAATCACCATGTGGTCCCAGCAGGATTACAGATGTTGCTATTGGACGTGAAATGAGCACACAGAAGCTTGGTGAGTTCAAGAGAGAAAAAGAGCTAATTTTATTTCTGACTTTGCAATATATAGAAGTCTAAAAGTGGCAGTGGATTGGAGGATGAAATTGCCACCTCTCCAACCACACTGGTCAAACCAACAGTCCATCAATTCTCTCCTCCCACAAAGAAGAATGCAAAACAATTATTTACATGAACAGTGCGTGAGAACTCCAGTAGAAATATGTAAACATTATCAGAAGGCTAAAGAAGTTTTATGAGAAATTTAAAACTTTCAAAAGAACTATAAAAGAATACTTAAAAATCAGGGCAACATACAGGGGTGATTCACCTACAAATAGTAGGTGAAATACAAATACTTCATCAGTTTGCACTTGTGAGAGGACGATTTGAAGGTGAGGGTGGCTCTGGGGCTGCCATCGATCCCCACAAAGGTTGGACATGGAGCGTGACAGGCAAGTCATGTGCTCTGGCTTTAAACCTCATCCTTGCTACTTCTGCTAAAATAAAGTCTCATCACGTGCAGCTTAGAGGCTCTGGAACAGACAAGAGCAGTTTTGAACGCATCCAACAGGGTGACACAAGGACACAGAGTTCTGTGGGGACAACAGGACATATCCCATTGCAATGGTTTTGGGGTGTGCTTTCTTCACTCTACCTCCAGCAAATGCTAGGCTTTTGCCACATCCACACGTGCTATTTCACAAAACATCTAGCACTGGGAGAAATCACCTCCCCCAGGCTATCCAAAACCTTCAGCCACTGCCATTCAGAGCAATCTCTATATACGGAATAATTATTTTAATCAGGAGATGTGTTAGAAATAGGATATGTGCAGCTGTTGTGTGGTTTCCTGCACTTCCTGGAATGGCTGCCTGGAAAAGTGGATTAAAACTCTAGGTGGAAGGGCAGTTGTCATGGAAACTGCATCACTGGCAGCTTCCTTTCAATCTTTTCTTCCTTCTGATAATTTTCTACCCATTTTGCCACTCTGAGCTGGTACTCTGCCATCTTGGTTCTCCCTTGCCTTGATCAATCTATCTGTGGTGCCTCAAGTCAGGGTTTGGAAGTGAACCCAGCTGGATGCAACATGGAAAACCAGTGGAGAGGGCCACTAGCCCTGGAAGGCAAGCCTCAGGAGTTATTGACATCCATGTTTTACAAGTGCAGCCGAGAGTTAAATTTCAAGACAGCCAAATATAATCTAAAGTGGCCCTGAGAGAATTAATTACCTTCAGCTGATCTTAGATTTCTAGTTTTGCTTTCCCCAAATACTCAGATTGCTCTGGTGCATCCAGAAAATGTTCCAAAACCCCTAGAGTTTAATGAGCTTTTGTTCACATCATTATTCAGCTAAAAAGAACAAAAAAACCCAACTTTCCAGAAGGTGTATTTCTTGTTATTAGCACTTTTCTACGTACTACTCTCAGTTTTGGAGGAAAACTAAAACCATGAGGTTTCAGATACCAATCAAACCATGAGAAAAATGAACAATTGGGACTAATGAACCAGAAAATAATTGGTCCAAATTATTGAAGAAATATAGCACTTAAGAGTAATGAAGGTACTTAGGCAGCATGGGGACTGGATTCAGAGCTATTTGCCAACTAGACAGCAGTCTAAATTTGCAGCAAATGCTGGGCCTGATTCATCACTGAGTTTTGTATCCCCATGTGACTCTGGAGGATGTTTTGCAGAGTAATGAATTAAGCTCATTACTCGAGATGCACAGTCTCTCTGCTCACACCAGCCTGCTCGCTGAGGTCTGGCAGAACTAAGTTGGTTTTTACACAAAATTTAAGTTTTAATTTTTTTTCAGCAGATGCAAGAGGCCATTGGTAGAACACAGCAACAAGAGCAAAGCCCTCACCCATCAGCAAAAAGTGCTTTTCCCTGACTTATGACCATTTTTCTGTTGTTTCCTGGCCATGTCTGTGGTTTTTTTTCTCCCAGTCCTAGTTTTATCTAAGGAAGAGAACCACAGACACAAAGATGGGTTTCTCTTGCAGGCTTGTTTGTGATCTGGGTCCTTAGAGTGCTCCCCAGAGATGTCTGCAGAGGAACAGCCTCAGCTGAGGGTTTTTGGGCCC
The DNA here is from genome assembly GCF_031753505.1 of Anomalospiza imberbis. Classification (NCBI taxonomy): domain Eukaryota; kingdom Metazoa; phylum Chordata; class Aves; order Passeriformes; family Viduidae; genus Anomalospiza; species Anomalospiza imberbis. The sequence goes on along the minus strand of NC_089693.1, from coordinate 7,217,304 downwards.
ACAGCAGTAACTCCAGAGCACAAGACTACCAGAATTACCTGGCCCTTTCCATTCCAGCTTCAAATCCTCACTGTGCAAAAGAAAACACATTGGGTGTGTTTCCATGATTTAACATTGGAAACTGCAAGTTCAGCATCACTTGAGATGATTGCATTCAGTGCAGCCTGCTCTTCATGCTACCAAGAGTAGCTGATGGTAACAATGGTCCTTTGCCTACGTGTGTGGCAGTGCCTGCAGTGGGAGGAAGGCTCAGTGACAGAGATGAACAGCCTTGGCTCCTGCAGGTTCCTGTAAATGAAACACTGCAGCCAAGCAGAGGGAAGAAGGGGGAGGGATGCATCAGGAAGAGCTCAGCTGCAAGGAGAGTTTGACCCCCACGCTGTTTTCCCTTTCCCAGCTGGGGAATAGAACCCCATTTTTCATGACTCAGAAACCTCACAGCCAGCTACCTGCACATCACATCCAGAGCCCTGTGGCTGGGATGTGGAAGGATTTATAAACATGTAGGCTGGACTTTTATTTCCTGATAATCTAGTTTAGTGTGACAAATAGCCCCATGAACAGGACACCCGCTGGCTCTCACTGTCCACGTCACTTGGACAGCCTCCAGCTTCCCAGTGCCTGTGGGGCTGGCTTCCTTCCCAGCTCTTCCCTCTATCTGCAGCCCTCCAGCAAGTTTTCATCCTCCAGCCTCTTCCGAGGCAGTGACCCCGATGTACCTGTCACATGGTGTTCTCTAGATAGCCATGGCACTTGGCAATGTGTGCCAAGAGCTAAGCACAATTTAGGAACTTAGAGAGTGCTTCACTTTCTTTGTCATTCTCTGCTCATCCTTGCTGTTCCCTTCTTCTCTCCCTGGTGCTCCATTCAGGAAGCTCTTGGATGAAGCTGCAGGTTGCTCTCCACACACTTCTCTAACCCTACTACTGCCTTGTAAGTGTGATAACCAGCAACCTAGTCAGCTCCCTTACCATTCTGTGAAATAGGAATGTCATTTGCTTATCCTGTCACTTAGCTTCAGGCTCAGTGTCTCCAGCTGTTAAATCCTGTTCAAAACCACTCAGAAGGGAGTTCCAATACCACTTGAACCAGATGCTGGCCTCTATCTACCCCTTCCTCACCACTCAGCTGGTTTCCCAGCTTAACCAATTCTTTACCTGCTAACAAATCATGAAGCAACAGAAGGAAACCACATTCTGATTCAAACAGACCTGTGGCAGCTTGAGTCAATATAAACAATCCTGGTACTCCAAAGATTTCCAATTGATGGAATGAGCATTTGTGAGAATATCAAATATCTCTTCTGAGCTCTACATAAGTCAAATGAGTTGGTCTGAACTAATCTTATGATTTTAGGGGAATCTTCAAAGAGGCCTCAGCCCATCTCAGAGTGCAAAACACTATTTCAGCAAGGCAGAATTTACAGAAGCTTTCTCCTTTTTTTTTTTTTTCTTTCCAAGTAGCAACAGCAGGATGCACTAAGGTGCATGGTCCAGAATTTACCATTTTGCTGGGGTACTGTGGCAAAGCCTGGTAGGTGTGTGCAGCTGCAGGAAAGGTGCTCTCCATCAATGCACACGTGCACAGGTGACATTGATACACACATGCATTAGTACATGTGACATACCCTTGTGTGCTGCTTCCAAGAGCAAATGCTCTTGTGCATCTCACACATTTTCATTTAAGACAAACTTATATCTAATCATTTTCAGATTGTGCTTGAAGAATCAGCTCTTGCATTCTCTGAATCACTTCTGTCCAGTTCTTACACAGAAATCATTAGCCTGTGGAAATACTCTTTTTCTTTTCAGCAGACAAAGCCATATGCTCATCCAGAGGCAATTACTCGTCTAATACAAGTTCTATTATAACCTTAAACAGTACCAAATAGCATAATTGTTTGCTTTAATAAATACTTCAGAACACTTTAGCTGCATTGTAAAATGGCTTCACAAAATGCTGTTTCAGCTTCTTCCAGCCTGCCTGTGATGTTCTCCATTCTTCTGGCCATTTTTTCCCCTTGGAATTTTGCAGTGATACCTAAACAGAGATGTTTTGATTACAAGTGTGAGGAGTTAAGAATTTTTTCTCTTTCTCTTCTAAATGGCTTTACATCATATGTTGGATCCAAGTATCTATTAGGGTAAAATCAATAACAGCTTCCAGAATAAAGAGAAAATGCCCTAGACTTAATATACTTCATGAACAGCCACTGCAGCTGTATAACCAAAAGGAAGCTAATAGAGTGGCTCATTCTACAGGTTACTGATGTTTGAAATAAGTCCATTGCTAAAATCATTAGGAACAATGTAACTTTTAACATTACAACCAAAGTAGGGCTCGTGCTTCTGTGCCTTTATAGGTACATCAGAGCAGCGATGATTTCTCTGGTCTCAGTTCTTAATATCTGAGCACCTGTGCATGCTAAAATTGATAACAGCCAAACAATTTCCTTCTTCTTTTCTTCATCCCTGTGGGAATGCATGTGAAAAGCTATATGTTGAGTGACAAGGAGAGATAGGAACTAAAGAAATATGTCCCTTTGTTGGGACTTCAACATCCCACTGCCTGCTTATGTCAGACTGGAAGCAAAGGTCAATGACCCTCTGCTATATTCTATTATTTTACCTTTTCTAATATTTCAGGTAGATCCCATGCTCCTTTCTCCTCTGGATGCTGTGAAGGAGCCAGTGAGTTGGGAAGGATCCTCTGGTTGACGAGAGCTGTTACTTAAAATAAAAATTATTCATCTGAACACCAGATGAATTGAAGACCAGCTGAGTGACACCTATGACACTGAGCTTGCATGTAAATGCATCCTTTGTTCTTTAGAACTGGCTGGGTCAGGCACACACAGAGAGCAGCAACTCTGTTCCCAGTCCCTCCCATGAAGAGTAGGGCACAGCAGGACTGCTGGCTGCATACCAATCACGTTGCTCCAGAGAAAACAGTGGGAAGATATTCCTGCTCTCCCTCCGAGGTCCTGCGATGGGACCCATCCAGAATACAAAACACATCCTGAGTCCAGGAAACTGCAACCAAAAACCACCCAGAGACATAAATGTTGTGGTTGCAGCACATTTTAATAGTATGTAGATGGACAAAACAGCAACAGCATTTATAATTCAGGAACATTAAAGAAAATATAGCACTTGCTGGAAAGCACAGTGGTGCTCTCAATCTGCCTTATCACTGGACTCCAATGGTTGGGTGCCCACAGACCTTTTGCATTAAATTTTACATTGATTTTTATGGCCAGTTATTACATGCAGTGTCTGAGCACTCCAACTGCTCTGTCTCCTCCCTGGTGTGGTATGAAATAAAGTTCATGGCAGTGGTGTAATGGATGGCTCGGACCAACTCCAAAAGCGGGGGTTTATCAGGTAATTATTTGAGGGGAGTCAGAAAATGTGGTCTTTTATGTCTACATATAAAAACTGCATTAGGTTTGGACAGAGCCAAGACATGTCATATCATGGGTTCCCAGTGCTTAATACTTCAGCCCCTTTTGTCTTTCTTCCCTTTCTCTTCCCGAGGAGCATTTTTAGGCCTTTGTTTCACTGGGAGGAGGCCAATTCCAGCATCCCATCACTCACAGCCCAAGGAGAAAAGGATGTACTGATGTATCCCTTTTTGGAGCCCAAAAGGTACTGAGCTGCATGCCGGAAAAACACAAGTTTTATAGCAGCTGGCAAACTCAAGGCCTGCACATCTCCCTTTATAAGCTGTAATGTGACTTTCAAAATGAAGAGTGTCAAGGCTGCCTTCCCAGGTACTTGGTAAAGAAATGTCCATACTGCCTTACCCTGGGACCTTCCCTACAGGAAGAGGGACAGACTTTTTAGCAGGGCCTGTTGTGAAAGAACAGGGAATCATGGGTTTACCTTAAAAGAGAGTAGATTTAGACTATAGATAAGGAAAAAATTATTTACAATGACAGTGGTGAAACACTGGCACAGGATGCCCAGAGCTGGTGGATGCCCCATCCCTGGAATCATTCAAAGCCAGGTTGGATGAGCCCTTCTAGCTGAAGATGTCCCTGTTCACTGGGGGTTGGACTAAATGACCTCTAAGGTCCCTTTCACCCCAAACCACTCTGTGGTTCTGATAAAGTCTGTTATGCTGACTGCAAGGAGAACTGCACCCTCAACAGGAAGGCTTAGCAGATGTTAGACTTGCATAGGCTTGGACTTCGTATTTCCATATTTCAGGATTCTTTTCCTTAAAAAGACTTCACCACCACAATAATAATTAAAAACAGAGTGTTGAAATGTTTTCTATGGTGCAAGTAATGAGTTAAAAAGAAATGGAAAAATTCCACTGGTTTTGTACGTGACATTTGCCTCTCTGGGGTACAACCAGGTGGTGGCTCAGCCTGGAAGGGGGATCAGCATTGTTGGACTATTGCAGGGGGAATTGTGCCTTTTCCATACATCTCATTTATATCTATCTGAAAAGAGCTGGGCCCATTGTCTCAAAATTGCTTTGAGCTAGGACAGGATGAGGCAGGCTGTAGATACATGAGCTATTAGAGCTATTAGTGATGGTGATGTTAGACAGTATCGCTTGTCTGTCTGCTTTACAGTTATAAATGTGCATCATTTAAAATACAACAAGGGGCCAGATGCTCAGCTGGTGCCTGACATCTATCCACCAGGTTCTCACTGCCACAGCTTTAGCATAATTCACTATCTTTACAGGGAGGATATATATATATATAAAAAACAAAAAAATTGTTGCTGATTTTGAGATCCAAGCTATGTCCATGACTTGTGAATTCACTGCCTGCCCACATCTCCACAGAATGCTGTGTCATTGTGCATGCACTGCCCTGAGATTACAAACTGGGAGTTGAAAGGACGGTCCAAAATATTTAAATAAGATCTTGTTACTAAAAATCTTCCATGAATGCTTGCTTGTTCAAAGACAGAAAGTTAAAATTATTTTATTTTTAACATGCTAGGGACCAAGTAATCTCTTTTCTGGCAGCTTGGGCTTCTTACTTCTACAAATGCCAGTTTAAGATGAGCAAAGGAAGATGAAGAGCTCTATGAATCATACTCCTTGGGTTCCTGTCAACTATGTGCTTGCATAATGCCTCTGAACCAGCTGCTGAGTATTATCTCTAGTTTCTAATCCTCTAATTTCAGAGTTCTTTTGTGCAGATTATTGCTAAAAACTTCATGTAATTAATATCAATTATTTAGATTTGCAGTTTAATCAGTGTCAGATATTTTCCAGCTCAGAAAGCTGTGCTATTCCTGTTGCTGTTATTATTAATTTCTAGTCTCGGTCACCCAAATAGATGATAATAAATACAAGCGTAGATTCATTTGATACCAGGACTGTGCACAACATGAGCTGATAAAAACCAGGAAATTCATGAGAATCACATTTTTATTCCTGTTACTCTGCCTGAACCTGTCCAGTCTGACAAATCTGGTCTCAGAGAAGCTTCAGTGTCCCTTTGTTGCCAGGTAGATGGTGCAGTCAATTTAGTTTGCTGCTGAACCACTCTGAATGAGCACATATTTAAATACTACATTTGCTCACACCAATGATGCCCTGCTCCTCCTCCTACACCAGATCATTCTCAAACCTAGATGACAGCGTTCATACTGTTTTGTTTAAAAATATGATCAGCTGTGAGTGCAGGATGTGAAGTGCAGTCACAGAATAGCCAATATATGTCTATGCCCATTATATTAGGAAACACAGCCACATTTCTTCCAGATCCAAAGACCATGATCTACGTGCTAAGGGAAAATAAAAATGCATGTGGTTTACCCAAGAACGTTCAGGCTCATGCTGGCAGCTCAGGGGGTGAAGCTGATGTGTCTCAACCCCACTCACAGCTTCTAGTCTCACACCTGAATTGCCCCACATTTTACCAGCTCTGACTATTCAGCCACAGCCCCCTGCCTCCTCTCTTGCAATTCCTGGCAGCAGATAGTTCAAGATACTGCAAAAATTAACCCTGGCAGATGTAAGAATGTGTTCAAGACTGAGAAGCTGAAGGAGGAAAAGCCAGTGCCTGGAGGATGGAAGACGGAACTGTGCACCTTTGGACCACACAACTTGCTTTAGGGTAGCACAACTACAGCACAGGTGTGGGCAGGAGATGAGTTTTTGCCACTGCCAGCAGATTTCCCAGGTTTGAGGGCTGTCTGAGATGAGCAAAATGGAAATGTGTTCCTATGAGAGGATATAGAAATACTTGATTTTGGTAAATATTGAAGCTAAAAAGGTGCAAGTAGGTACTGCAATAGCCTCCTACACTATTGTTTTATGACAAACTGTTTAGGTGCCTCATTTCATGCCAGATGAGTCTGCCTTTTTAATTTTGGGTTGTGTTATTTATTAATTTATTTTTTGAAGTTTTACTTTGTGCATCATCCAGTCATTTACTAGTACTTGAAGAGACAGAAAGTCTTTGTTTTACTGATTTTAAGAAATTCCAGGAGTAATTTTATGGAAAAATTCTATATCCACATACTCTGCAAACAGTTATAGGAACGTTCTATGCTGGTGGGGAGATTCTCCTTATCTGAAACGTAAAGTTTTCCCTATATTTCACCAGCCTTCTTCTAGCCAAGAAGAGAAGGAGAAGCGGGTGGAATGTCACAGTGCTTGTACTTGCAGAAGTGTAGGAAATTGTAACTATAACTTGGTTTAATTTAAAAGTATTTAAAAGCTGATTTTACAGCCTTAACACCCCTTCAATGCAGCATTTTGCACATAATGCAGGACTCATTCTTCCCTCAGTGGGGCAATATCTTAGAGGGATTTGATGCTTAACTCCTACTCAGGTGTTCCAGTGTTGCAGTGACTGCTGACACTCGGGTGTGGGGGATCAGACCTGGGCAGAGGTGAGTGCCCCAGGCCATGGACAAGCTCACAGGCAGGAGAGGCAGGGGGGCCCTGACTTGACTTTAGAAAGGTTCCAGGGTGATAAAAGTTGGTGTTCTGCCTGTCTTTTCCTTGATCCTGAACAAAACTTCCAGTCTAAATTTTTCAGTCCAGTAAGTGCATGCAGAAAATTTAAGTGTTTTTATCAGAAAAAGTTAGGGGGAAAAAGAGAAAATCATGTCCCAAGTGATGACTATTAATAATAAACTCATCATTTTGGAGCAAGAGAATGTGGCTTTCTACACTTTCTAAGAGAGAATCAGCAGAATAGGACAGAAAGAATATTATCTCTAAAAGCTATACATCATTCTCTTAAAATGTTAATGTTCCATTTCTAGCTGAACAAATAAACCTCTACAAGTTGGATCCAAGTAGCACTAATGAATCAGAGTGCAGACCAGGAAAACAAAGAACCAGACTCTGACTGCAAAAAAGCATCTTTTAAGGAATAAAAAAATAATTAAGTCATTATTTAAAAATTGTTCCAGTAATGTGCTGTGAACAAAGGGCTGTTAGCTTGAAAGGACCAAACAGCTTTTATTTCAGAGTATTTTATTTGCTACAGGACTATAAACAAGATCCCCAGCAAACCCTTCAATCAGAACATGTGTTATTAAAAAATTCAGAAGCCTTTTTCCCATTTACCATTTCCTTGAAATGGTTTTTTTTTTTTTCTGTTTTGCCTTCCTAATGCATTTATAGTGGCTGTGCGGTTTTCACATGGTTTAACGTCCAAGTCAAAATCAGGTGGATGCAGGCAGCAGTGCTTCATGGCTTGCTTTTGAGTTCCTGGTGCCATGAAACCCATTGCAAAGATTAAGATAATGCAAGATCTGATCTCATATATGCTCATGTTGAGTGTAGTGTTGAATGAAAACCCCAGGCTATTTTCATCATCCAAGCTCTCAGGTTTATTATCTGTAACATATTCCTGCCTAAAAGCGCTAACCAGGGTTGTGTTAGACACTAAAGAGGCACCTGGAGTTCTTGCCCTCAGGAAGAGATAAATTGGACAAAACCAGAAGGTGATGAGAAGGCAGAGATGAAGTGATGCTTAAAGGGATGCAGAGCAGACCAGTGGTACAGATGTAAGTTTAATAACTGTGTCGTGGTGGCAGTACCTTCAGGGATGGCACCGTGTGTTTTCCAGGGAGCAGAGTGGTTTGTTTTTACAGCTGCACAACTCCAGGAAGTTTGTATGACTGCATGTCCCATGCTGAGAGAGATCCAGACACCTTCTCTGGGCATCATTTTTGATCACACTTTCTCCTCTGTATTCCTTCTGATGTCCCAGTGTCCTGTCTGTGGAATGGCACTGCTCAGTCCTGCCTAAGCTGCTGAGAAACCTTGAGCTAGTTCTAAAAGGCTCCTGGACTGGTGAAAAAGATGGTTAAAAAACACAGTCATAGGTATCTCCTCAGGAAAGCTGATTCCTCTGTTTTTACAGGAATTTCAGTCTACTTTCCCCACCCCCATTTTTGTGGCCTTTAGCATAGGCTGAATTCACTCTCAAAATCACTGTCTTTATGGAGCCTCTGGCTGCCAGCCAGTGCTCCCCAAACTTTCCAGTTCCTGCTTTTTAAAGAGAAAATTCAGCAAAAAATAGAGTGATTTCTGAAGAAGGACCCCAGTATTTTGAAATTTCTCATTAAATGAAATTCCCCTTCCTAAACTACTTTTGTAAATTGCCTCATTGCAACATTTTTTTTGAATAATATAATTCATATGAAAGCCAACACAATGAGGCTGAAATAAAGTGCTTCAACCTTACCCAAGCAGAATGTTAAATAAAAGTCAGATGAAATTGATACTGTCCCTTGAAACACTCAGATTCTCAGAATCAGCATTTTCTCCTAGCAAGCTGTTCCATATCCCCTGCTGGCAGCAGGCTTAGAGACATCAGCTTTTTCTGGAAAAGCTTTAAGAGTTGGGCATTATTACTGTTATTATTATCATCAATAATATGCAGAGGAAATGGAGCTGGAAAACAGAGACAAGAGGATAGATTCTGCTACAGCTTTCTATGCCCACTAGTACTATGGTCATGAATTCACAGAGGTCCAAAGGAGAGGAGACTTCACCTCTACAAAATACTGTCCACCTCTTTCTGCCTCTGTTTCTACTTATGAGTACATCAGGTGCTCTCAGCTCACTCTTCCACTCTGGTGGATTCATTCACATGCCACCACTGTCTGGCATGACATCAAAACTAACCCCTTAATGCTTCATTTGTGGCTTTTGCCATTAGGGTATTTTTTTCCCTCCATTTGCATAGAATAGAAAGGTAATAGTGATGATCAGGAGAAGGAAGTCTTTGGACAGCACTTCAGTTAGCTAAGTGGATTCATACACGATGACAAGGCCACTGTTGCTTGTGAGCTGCACAGATTCACTCAAATATCTGGATGACAAGTGCAATTTAAAACTCTTTAGGAGGGATGTCAGCACACACAGGTGGTTGTGTGCCTGCTAGATGAGCAGTCCCATTAGGAGGCTGAGCCTGGATGGCAGGGAGAAGTGGGAATGAGAGCGGGGCAGGGGGGGTGGTGTCTCATGGCATGAGCTGCTCTCTCAGGTGTCAGAAGTGGGTTTATAGTAGGGTGTAGAAAACCAGGCATTACTCTGCCTCTGAGGGTTCCCATCCCATCTGGGGAGCCTGTGACTGACCACAGCACTGTTGCTGCCTCCATGTGCCATCAAGTGCCCAAATTAAAATTATTAATATATTTTCCTTTAGAAGGGATTATTGACACATGTGGCTGAAACACATCCTGATCCTTCTTGCATGAAATGTTTTGTCTTCTCCTTTAAGGACTGCCTCACTGACCTTTATATTCTGCAAAGAAGCATTTTAATCTCCCACACTGCTGGGCTGCTAAGTGGTTTCTCATTTGACTTGTGCTGCTCAATGGTCTTTCCATGTTGACGGGCTCTATTAAGTCACTGGGAGTTAGTCTGAAACTGTTCTAAGCTGTTATTTTCAGTAATAACACTTCTATTTCTTCCCCAGGTTCACCACGCCCATAGGAGGTGGGAGGAGATGTGGAAGCACAAATTCTCATTAAAAGAAAAAGCAATTTTCTTTGGGAATAACCTACCTCAAGGGGACCAGAAAGGGTCAGAGCACTGGTTCCAGTATGAGCCAAGCTGAGACTGGAAATCTTTAAATTAATCAATTCTCCTATTGAGGACTTTCCCAAAAGGTATTTATCACTCAGAGCCTGTCAGGAAGTCTCTGTGAGCCTAGGGAGTGTGCCAACATGTTATGGATGATGTTGTAATTGTTCACTCCTGTCAGCATTGTCTCTTTGTGTAGAGTTTGTACATAAACAGCTTGTGAGTGCTCATCCTTCAGCATTATTTTCTGTGTATTAGTCACTAGTCATGTGACTTATTTTCTATGAAAGGGGGGAAAAACCAGGAAGAAACATCTTAAGGAAACTCCCCATGGAAGACAGAAGAACATTTTTTCCCCTGAATTCATCTCATCATCACATAAAACTTGGGAACAGGCAGGTTGTTTGAACTGCATGCAGGAGACAAAGTCAGCCCACCCAGCACAGAGTGAGGTTATGACTGAATGTGCAAATGGCAGAGCTGATCAGTCAGCCCAGGAAATTCCCTGGCCCTTCTATCAGAGAAATTAAAATGAACCTTTCCCACCATTCTCTGTCTCTTGTCTTGGCTCTGCATTCTGGAACCTTGAAACCCAACATCAGGGACAGCCCTAATGGTGTTTCCAAATCCCTTTTTATTTTAGTTAGAGATGGTGAAACAAAACCCTCTGACTGTGAGGCCTTTGCTGCAGCTGCCCTGTGTTGCTCAAGTTCTTGTTGGGTAGAAATAATGGCAAACTGTTCACCAGTTCCACTCTGTCTTTTCCCTCTGTGCCCATTATAAGGAAGGCTGTTTTGATAAGCCTGTGTGATGAAATCATATACACATATAGTGCAATAATAATATCAACCTCATAATGACTAGGGAGAGGATAAAAAATGTCGGCTTTATCAAAAAAATGATCTCTTTTAACAACAAATTGTAACTAATTAGACTTTGAATGGGAAATCAAATGAAAGTGCATGAAGGCTCAATTTTCCATACAGCTGACGTTCTGACCTTTTTAGGAGTGGAAAAGAAAATTATTTTTAATTAACATGACTAATCATTTCCTGTCATTTTCAGATAATTGGCTTTGTTGAAAAAAAATGAGTTGTTTTGGGGGGAAAGCTGGGGAGGGTGACAGTGGCAGCTCTACTGGCATGTTTAACCTTTTAGATTCTGCCTGCAAAAGGAATTTTGAATTATTGTTATCATGGTAAAATGGCTTTATATGGAAATTTGGTGCCCTACGCCTCTTCCTTTCCATATGGCTGATACAAATTCATGCATAGGGAAAAATTTGACACACTGCTAGACTTCTTTCACTTTGAAATAGTCCCTTATTTTAAAAATGTAGAGATGGTTTAGCTAACAAACTGTTTTCTGGTACATCTTGAGGTTATGCACATGATCTAGGACAAAGTGTCAAATCCTGGAGTCCTCAGTAAATTCTGCTCCAGCTAGTTGGGACTTTGGCTAGAGTGAGTGTAGCCAACTTTTATTCTGACTGAACAACAAGCAGTTGAAAATGGCCAGACTGAAAAGTGCTGTAAAGACTGTTTCATTGTACCTGCTTACTGGAAATGTGGAAATGAAAATCCTAGGAAAATAGAAATCTTAGGCCATGAGGTATGAGCTCAGTCTCTTTTAAGCAGCAATGAAAACTGGTGTGTTGGAGGCTTTCCTAGGCAATCGTTGTGAGGTTTTAAAGACACTTCAAGGGACAGGCAGAGTTGTTGGAGAGAGACCAAAGGAAAGCAGGAAGATCAAATGACTGAAACACGACCTGCAAGCAAAGACTGAACAACCTGGGATTGCTCAGCTAAGAGAAGAGAAAATTCAGTGAGGATCTTAAGTTTTGAATAACATTAAAAAGACACTCAGAAAGGCGGTAATCTGTCCTCTGCTTTCAGTTAGTGGGGTAAGCAGAAGCGAGAATAAATTGCAGGAAAGTCTCAGAAGAGATATTAGGAAAAACTTTCAAGTGATGAAGAGAGCAGAGCACCAGGAACTCAGTAGAGTCCCTGCCTCTGATTGTTTTAAATGGGACAAACACCTGTGGGGAATGACAGGAGGACAGTTCACCCTGCCTTGCTCTGCTGAAGTCCCTTTCAAATGTGATTCCCATAATTGTATAGGGCAAAGCATTCCTGTTTGATATCAGCAAGCAGGACAAGGCTCTAAAATAATGAGCAGGTTTTGAAACAGAATGAAGTTATGAACATGTAGAAAGTGAGCAGCAATCAACATTGGAATTAAATGCAGCCACCAAAAAAGAAATGTCACCCTCGTGAAGCAATTGAGTCAATACACACAGAACCTTTGTCCCAGCAAGGAGCTGCTGGCTGCAGCCTGGTGCCTGCCTGTGCAGTGCTCTGCTGGGTCAGGATGCCCAGAGGTTTCTCAGGCTCTGGAGTTGTTACTGGTAACAGCCATAAAACGAGTCCTGATATAATTTGCTTGATGTGATGTTATCTGTGATCTTTTGGTCAGTGTGGATTGTGGGACCAGGCTGGTGGCATTCACCCTCGGAATGTGTCTCTTGGAATGACAGTGACGGAGTCACTGACACAGGGAAGGAATGGGTCTTTCATTCAACCACTATGAAAAATAAACCCAGAAAAAAATTTGATTTATATTAAATTCATACTTAATTTAAAAGAAATATCATTGACTTTCAATTTTTCCAGCCAGCCCCCTTTTTCTCCTGTTGCCTCCACTTACAGAGCACTCCAGGTTCAGTAGGATGGGGAACAAGCAGGATAAATTCCTAAACTATATAACAGCAGCAACTTCTGTCCTTTCCTCTTATTTAACTGACATATTCCATAGCTGAGAAATCCCCTATTTCACTGATATCAAAACCGTGGAGTCATTTCTATTCATGAAACAGATCAGAACAAGTTCCACTAATGACTAAGAGATGTATTTGGGAGTGGAGAACTCTGCAAATTAGCAATCAAACACAATAAAAAAATCAAAGGTACTGCATTACAAAATACACTTTGTTCATTTATTTTAACAAGTATCACTTATTTTCAATTATTTACAGTGCTAGTTAGTGTGCTCATAAAGTACTGTGGCATATTGAGTTAAAAGTAATGGATTCTTAGTGCTGGGAAATCTCAGCAGAGCACTCTGCTATTACACACTGGTAGGAATGGAAAGGTAATGTTATGGTGGGCTGCTTTCTGGGCTTTTTTTGCTTGTTGTGGAACAAATTTTGATGGGGTGAAGATAATTGGGTCTGCAGATTAAGGGAGTTAAGAATTAGTTGAGTTCTCACCGTGAAGAGTTTTGTAAATTCCCACATCAATCTTTATGTCTTCCAGTTCATCTCTCCCTTTAACAAATCCAGCATTCCGGGCCTTATCTCAGGGTGTCCTTTCCAGTCTGAATTCTCTGGCTTTCTTCAGCTGCTCATCATTTAAAGACAGTTATTTTCTTGGCATTTCATTTCCTGCTTTTTTCCTCCTCTTCTTGCATCTTTTATAGATGGTGATAAATGTGAATAACATTGTGCCCAGTGTGAAAGACAGAGTGTAAAACCCAATTCCATTTGATTTCTCTTTTATTCCAACTTTAAGCCTCAGATTTGCCTATGTCTCACTCCCCCAGACCTGTCACCTAAATTAAATAGTGACTCTTAAAACTGATTGCTGGGAAGAAATAGATCTCAGAAGCAAGAACCTAATGGCATCTTAAAGAAAATGTCCTAATAATTGTTGAAACTCATTTAAATTTTATTCCCCACCCCTGAGATATAGAAGCAGCTCAATGCTAATCAGAAAAGGGAGAAAAATTACCTTAATTTCGGGTGATCTATTTTCAAAATCCTGTTGAAGGCAGCAAAAAGCTCTAATAATTTGCACACCATGGAAGTGGCAGAGGAGGTGTCCCAGATTGAAAGGCAAAATGTATTCTATTTGCCATCTGTATGGCAGTTGTCTTCTGTTAAGTGAGCAGTTTTCCTTATCTCTTCCACAACCAGTCCTCTCTCAGGGGAGACATCTGCTGATAATGGGCTATTGAATGTCACTGCATGACTGACAAGAACTATGACATCCCATTGTGAGATGCTCCGCCCAGAGGGAGGAGCCAAGCATTTCTACCTGGATATAATCTTGAGTTTTTGGAACACCAGCACAGCTTTTCCTGCACTGGATTTCCCAGAGGAACAGCTGCCTCTTCCACTGCAGGAAGACTACACCCCTTTTTTACAGGATCACTGCTCCAACAGAACCACACCTGCCACTCCAGGAGGACTGTGGCCACAATTCCAACTGGACTGCTGCCAACACCCACTCCAAGAGGGTGTCAGGTTGTATTCTGTCTCTGTCAGTGTTGTTTTGGCTCACTGCATTGTTTATTTTATCTTTTTATTTTCTTCCCTAATAAAGAACTGTTATTCCTGTTCGCATATTTTTGCCTGAGAGCCCCCCTAAATTTCAAATTTATAACAGTTTGGAGCAAGGGATTCTACATTTTTCCATTTCAGGGGAGGCTCCTGCCTTCCTCAGCAGACACCTGTCTTTCCAAACTAAGACAGGAGGAGAGGGGCTAGCAGGCAGGGGATGCTCAGACACTTGTCTGCTTTGGTGTGTCCCTGCTGACACCTGCTGTGGGGCCGCCTGGCACTGCCACCTTCCTGCAGCTGGCAAAGGGCTGGCTCCTCCAGCCGGACAGAGGGACTCCCAGCTTCCACAGCAGGAGGGGCAGCCTGTCCACACTGGGAGGAATGAAGCAGGTTGAACAGCAAGGAACAAAAACAGCCGTCCAGTTAGGGGAGGAGAGGCTTTCTCCAGCTGTATACTGCTTTTTTCTTTCTTTCTTTCTTTTTTTCAGTATTTAGGTCTTTTGCCTGTTTTTCAATATTTGGTTGATATCTTGATAACCCGAGGGTTTTTTTTTTTCACTGTCTCAGGCTCCAAAATGGATGGGATTGAGCTGCCATTGGACCCTGGCCAGGACAGAAGGGATCAGCAGCAGGTGATGCTGTAGTCAGAGATGATACAGATTCAGGTTTAGAAATAAAAGTGACCAGCTCAGGCAATGGCTGTTTTTTTAGCACATCTTGCTTGCTCGTATGGGTTAATCTGGTTGGTGGCTTCCTGCCAACATGTGGGAGCTGCTCTGGCAGAAAGTGTGGTTTTCTCTGTGTTCCTGCTGTAAAATGAGGAGTTCTCACCTGCCATAAACCTTCCTGCTGTAAAAAGCTGCTCAGCACAAGGAGATGCCCAGCAGAGTTATCATTGTTATCTGATGTGACACAAGAAGCATTTAGCAGGAGCCAGCTTCCTCTGGCACGGTGATACAGTGAGGATTCTGATGGACAACTTGCATTAATATCATAGACCTTGGGAGAGGAAAAAAGTAGAAGAGAATTTTCTCTTTTAATGGGTGTTTGATAAAAGAACAGAGGCAGGTAATGGCTAGATTTGCTTTGTTAAGCAAGCGTCCAGAGTATTTGCATTTGATAATTGTTCCTGCAAAATTTGGTGTGAGCTGAACATCAGCTTAGATTTCCTGTGCTTCTCTTTTCTTCCTGTGTGGAATGCCAGAATATTAAATAGCTTCAGTTCCATCATGCCGGGCTCATCTTGAGCTCTGGTCATTCTTCCACTGAGTGGCAAACCAGATGCCACCCCACTTTCAGGGAGGGTCAGGGGGAGAAGCCCTTCAAGAGACACAAGAGCAATCCCTGGGAATTGTGCAACATAGCTCATCCTCCTGCCCCAAACAAAACACACCACAAGTGTCAGAACATTGCTCCCTGTTATTAATCCCACTGTGATTACTACACACACAAAGATACTTGAGGGTTTTCTGATTTCAATTATGATTATTAATCTCTTCTGGGAGATGTTTTCTCTGCTGTTGGGAAATCTGCTCTGGAACAGCAGCAGACAGCAGTAAATAGTGCTGTTTGTATTAAGTGTGCACTCCTGCTGGCCCCCTCTGCCTTGTTGAGGGACCCTTGCTTTGTCCTCCTCTATCAGAGATTGTGGGAGACTCTAAAAATATGATGCATGTAGCAAGGATCCACATTTAATTTACACTATATTTTAAGCTATCTGGCTAACTTTTGAGCTTGACTAACTAAGCCAAGCCAAAGTCGAGATTTTCACTTTGCAAATGTCATCACTAAGAATTGTTCTCTCAAGAACTTTTGCTAGATGTGAAAACAAGTCTAATACATTTGTCCCAGGCCTGTCAAATCACATCCTGAATTTCGCTGTGTTCACTGCAATGGCCAATCCTTGAGGGCACCATGTGCAGTAGGAGTTCATGGAAATGATAATGCTCTGGGAACAATGAGCATGCTGCTGTGTTGTCATTGGGAACAGCATGGTAACATTGGACAGTGTGAATTTTGAGTCATCAAACCACATTTGGGGTTAATAGTGGGCTCAAATTTATGCTTGTACTTCAGGTTCTTAGCACACCATTGTCCAGAGCAGCACTTGTTGAGCCCTGAGACCATCTAGGAGCTCAGCAGGGGTCCCAGGCATGACCTGGTTGCAGCTCCCAGGGGACAGACATCCACCCATGAAATGACCAGATCAGCTCATCACCTCTCTGTTTGTCTCAGCAAGGCAGCCAAGAGCTGAGCTGGCCAGGAATAGAAATCACAGGTAGAGAACAGAAAGACAAATGACTAACAGATGCTTGCCCTGCTATTCCACCTGGACTGTGGCTAAAGGGTCAGTCCACTGCAATCTGCAGGATATATATTTTCCTTAATGCTAAAAATGCTGAATATTCAGTGTTCCAGATTCTTGGTGTCTGTCCCAGTGTGTCAAGTCTATAATCTCTCAGCTACAACCCCAGTTAACTCATTGTCCTCCTTCTTCTGGGTATGAGCTTCTCTGTCTCCCATGACCATACCCAGAAGCTTCTCTCCCACACAAATTTAATATTAGAAACACTTTCATTTCAAAATCACTTCCTACTCCTTCCTTCAGCTGTCCCTTTCCTGGGGTGAAGCACAAGAATAAAGGAAGATACTTCCTAACCCCAAGGCTGCCACTACTGCCATTCCTTGTGAACCCTTTACAGAGCCTTCCAGATGCACATTAAGCTTGATGTGGACTCTTTGAATCTCCAGAACATTTAATAAATGGGGAATTAGTCTGATTAATTCATACCAGAGATGAATTTCTTACATTGATACAATCTCCAATGAGCACTGTACTTCATTTAATAAATGTATTTATTAAATACATAAAAGAGCTGTAAATGGAGCTCTTCTCTGGCTGAACCTTATTAGCTTCGTCCTTATTTAACATTTATTTTCTTGAGATGAGACAATATTTGTTAAATCTTGAACACGTCATTGCAAAATCCACCCATGGTTTATTCACACTGACTCTAAAT
Organism: Anomalospiza imberbis; assembly: GCF_031753505.1. Lineage (NCBI taxonomy): Eukaryota > Metazoa > Chordata > Aves > Passeriformes > Viduidae > Anomalospiza > Anomalospiza imberbis. The sequence continues at coordinate 7,199,919 of NC_089693.1, read as the reverse complement.
ATTAAACTTCGACATTTGCTAGACCTGGCTCCTTGTTTAATCTACCAAGATCTCTAACAAGCACAAGGAAAGATTTGCTAACTCAAAAATAACTGCTATTGAATCTCCAGAGGGTTTTAAAAAAATCTACATAATATTTAATAAATTTGCCCTAATATTTTCTAAAATATGTTTAACCTCCATTAAAAATGGGGAAAATGAATTTGTTGGAGTCCCTTTTTGGATTCATAAGTATATCAGAAGTTCCCAAAATCCTATTAAATTGCCATGTGAATTTTCTCTTTCATTTCTCATCATTGTTGATTATTAATGTATTTGTGCATAAATAACAGCTCTCTCCTCCAAGGCACTGCATCACTCCTGTCCTACTCACTCCCCACCATCAGAATTCAGCTGGTGGGAAATTATAAGTCACTGCTGGAGCATTTCTGACACACCACCTTTGAGATTGCAGCCTGTAATTTTGCAGACCTTTGCTGGGAATGTGCAGATTGCCTTGGTCGGTTTTATACATCTCCTCTAAAGAGACACATTTCAAGAAAAAGTAATCACTCTGTATCCATAGCAGAAACAATGCTTCTCCACCTCTTATTATTCCAGTTTCTTGCTAGACTAAGACAGACAGAATAACAAACACTGTACTTAGTTCTTAACCTGCATTCAGAGCATTTTTGTCTCTATCTAGTTCCAGAATTTCTGGGGCAGCAGTCCCAAATTATGTTTGGCCCAAAACCTCTGCCAACTTGCCTTGCAGATCACCCTGCATCCTGATCATAAAATTTCACTACAAAAGAGAAAATTGAAAGCAATTATGTTTTTGTGTGCTTCTGTTCACCACTCCCCCTGGCCTTTCAGAGCCCAGGGATGGGGGAAGCACAGCCCAGGAATCCTCCTCCAGCACATGGGCAGTACAGAGAAACTGAGTGGGGAGGTGAAGGTAGCCTAATTTACTTGCCCTGTGTTTCCAGCCTTCCCATTTCATGACAATTAACTTGAAAACATCTCTTTTCCATGAAAATGAATTAAGATCCCTTCTTTAGTAGGTAGCAGGTAGCAAAGGGCAGCAGATGAGATTTTAAAAGCTCCAGAGATGGAGCTTCCAACCTGCTCAAGTCTACAGTGGAAATGAGCTCAGCCACCTGAATCCTGGCTCCCTTTATCAAGAGCAAGAAGTATCCCACTATTCTCTCACCTGGCACTCCAGGCACAGAGGAGATTGTAGGAATACAGAGGTGCTGTGGGGTCACTGTGTGAGGACTTGTCCTGAATTTTGCCGAATGCTTCAGAAATGTAGGGCTGGGAGAGCCAGCAAAGCTGTTCTGGGAAAGGCACTGGCAGAGCTAATTTGGGAACAGAATGGGAGGATTCAGCTCTCCTTTAGGAGTTTCATAGCAATGCTATCAGACTCTCCCTTTATTGCTTATCAAAATCCTCTTACAAAAACATGGTGCCAGTACATTATTTAATATGAGCACTCTGATATGACAGTGAAGAAGACCAGACAGGCCAGACATGACAGACAACTTGGCAGTTAAAGCTGCTACTAAAAATAAAGGCACAGATTTATTAAAGGGTTACAGAGAAAGGGTCTGCAGTCCAGCTGATCCCATGTACAGGTCCCACATATTAAACATTTGAGTTTGGGTTCAAGTAAAGTTTGCAATTCTCTACAGATTTGTCAGTTTGTCTGTGATAATTTGCTACTGGGTTCAGGTTATTCTCCTACTGATTTACAGTCTTGGATGCTCTAAGCAATATTTATTGTATCAGATAGTAGAGCTAGCTTTCAGGAAATGCTGGTACAGATGACACAAGCCTTGTACATTTTGGGATTTTTAAATACTATTTATAAAGTGGCAGAATATGGGGAAATTCTTGAGAAAAGCAGAAAGGACGTTGTAATTACAGACTTCCAGAAGTGGTCAATGATTTTCTGAGCATCTGAAGAAAAGCAGCTACATATTTCTGGATAAAGGTGGGCATTATCACACTGAAAATCTGTTCCTTTTCCATGTGAATGGTGGCAGGAACACAGCACAGAGAGATGCAATATATGAATCTGCTTCTGGAAACCTAGACTTGTGAATTATTAATAAACAAATTTAACAAAAAACACAACAAAACAAAACACACACACAAAAAAATTTAAAACCCCGAAACAAAACAAAACAAAACAAAACCCAAAACAAACTCCAAAGATCTCAGATTGTTTATATGCTAACCCAGTTATTTATCATATGAGCTGTTTGAGCCTGAAAGGAATCCATGTCCCAGCCAGGCATAATTCTGCAGTCCCTATTAATACATGTCTGTGTATTGAGCTTGATGAATATAGAAAGTCTGGATACAGAGCTCTGAGCTCCTGTAGGAGGAAAAGACAACTCCTCATCCAGTTCTGACCAGGACTGGATTTGAGACACAGCTATTTAAGAAACCATCTGTAATAAGAGGCACAATTTAATTCAGTGCACCAGCCTTGTAGGATTCAGAAACAAATAAACAAACCCTTCACTTCAGTAGCATTAGAATTTATCTTGAAGAAAGCCAGCCTCATAAAAAAATGAAGCAGAAAATCAACAGCTAAGAGGGTAAAAAACTTTTCCTGTGGCATGAAAATTGTTGAAAAGATCACATTAGTTGTTCACTAAAATTTATAGCATCAAACATTGCAGAAAGAGTGAATATAGGGAGGAAAGGGCTATGTTTGGTTCAGCCATAGATTTAAAAAAAGGGAAAAAAATATACTTAAAGTAGAAGATATCCACTGAAGAGCACAAATTGGGCCAAAAAGACGAAAACAGGAAAGAGCTTGGCCAAGTTCAATGTTAATCTGTCATATGGCAGGGCAAAAAACATTTCCAGAAACAGTTCCTGAGAGGCAATTGAAGTCACAATTCAAGCACATCAGAAACAAGAAACTTGTCAGATATTTTATACTGGCAGTTCATTATTAGTGTGTAATGGGTCCTCAAGAAAGGAAAAGCTGAAGTGGAAAAGCCTAATAAATTCTTTTATCAGAGTTGACCAGGGAGAAGGTCAGTAGTTTATGAGGGATGAACCTGAAGAATTGTCTATTTGAAGTGCAGGTAGAACAACTTTCAGAATATTTTTCACAAAATGAATGGTAACAACCCTTCCAGACCAGATAAATATAAAATGTTGCACATGAGGAAAGTCAATTTTAATTGTAAATACAAAGAAATGGTTCCAGATTAGGTGGAGTCTCTCAGGAGTTATCTTGGAATCACTAGGATTTTCTCTGAAAAAGTCAGTTCAGTGCTCAGTGGAGGTCAAGAGCATGCTAGTAACAGTTAGGAAATATCTAGAGTACAAAAGAATAAAAGGCACAGCTAGAATTACTCACATCTTGATTATTCTGGCTGTGCCATCTCAGAGAAAAAATTCTGTAGAAATAGAAGGGGCACTGAGATGGCTGGAAGTACAACCAGGTGGGTATGGAGCAGGTCTTGGGCACAGAACTCAAAAGGTTGGAGCTCATCAGTTTGATGAGTGAAGGGTGTATGTGGGGTTATATAAAATCATAAATAGCACAGAAGGGACTACAAACAATTTTTCACTCTTTCTTCTAAGCAGAAACAAGAGGCACCGAATAAACCGATCAGGCCACAGATTTAAGCAGAGAAAAGAAAGCCCTTTTTCATACACAAAGCATAATCAAACTGTAGAGCTCATTGCCCAAAGTATAAATGGGTTCAAAAAGCAATTAGACAAATTCATGGAAGAAAAGTACATCAAGGGCTTATTAAACACAGTGAAGTGGATCCAAGCTGCAATTTGGGACTCTTTAAGCTGCAGATTACTGAAAAACGAGGAGAGGAGTTGACAGAGAGTTTTCTTTCTCTGTTTTTTCTCTTTCTTATATTCATTTCTAAGCACCCACTACTAGCCATGGACAGAGAGACTGTTCTGCTCCAGCTGGACATTTGCTCTGAGATTGGGGTTGCTTTTAGGCTGTTGTCTCCTCGGTTGTAGGGATTATACAGGAATAATTTCTATTAGCCTTCAGCCTTGCTTCTCCAAGATTTCTCCCTTTCTCCCCTTGCAGTGGGGCGGGGGGGAAGCTGCTGCCTCTACAGCAGACCTCCTGTATCAGCCAAGCCCAAAGCACAGAAGTTTTCAGTGGGGTGCTGCAATTCTGCACTTGCTCAGGAGCCACCAGCACCTTCAGCACTCACATGAAGTCAGGGAGAAAATTCTCCTAAAGCTGCTGTGGACTCAGCACATGGGTGACAGCAAGGGCAATAGGAGCAGAGTGGATGCTGGTGGAAGAGCACCAGGCTCACTATCCCAGCCAATTTCCCAGGGATCAAACTCAGGCTGCTCAGACAAAGCTGGTGCTCAAAAGCATTCTTTGGTTTGTCCACTCCCAACTGACAAATGAGCCCAAGTTCTATTTGCAGACCTTTAGAAGCAGAGCTCCAAGGTCCCTGTGGTGGGCTCAGAGAGTAACAAGTACGTGGAACTGAGGAAACCATGAAACTCCATACCACTCTTATCACAGCTAATGTTGGGAGCCACTTAATCATACAGGGCTTTCAGTTGCTAAGGTCCTTTTAATTTAGAGTGAGAGAGCATGGTAATTAGCCTTAACCAGGTCACTGATCTTAGGGGAATACACTCTGTGAGGATCTACATCCATCTTGCATACTTGAGGCAGGGAAGGGCTGATCAGCTCGACATCTTGGCTCACAGTGTTAACAAGGCAGGTTAAAGCTGACCTTCTGCTGGGGCCCTTCACACCAAGCAGGCCATGGAAACACAAGGGCATCTCTCCCACAAGCCCCATTATTGCTTTGGATTCAGCAGCAGCACTGCTGTGAGTGGAGGGTTTTCACCTTTCCCTCCTGTAAGCACAGAGGTGTTCTCCATGACCTGCCACCCACTTCACCAAGATTTATGGGCTGTTTCAACAGGAACTTTGCTCTGTCCCCGATTCCTCTCCTCCCTGGGGCAAACCTCCAATTCCAGGTCTACAGCTTGCTGCCACAGCAAGGGCTGAGGTGTCACCTGTTGGGCTGCAGGGGTGCAGGTGCTGAGAACCCAAGATGAATAAATCCATCTCAATGGCATGTGCCTTGCTTCAGGCATGGAGAGATAGAGGCCCTGATCAGGCACTGTTTCACACTAACATTTTCACAGCCAATTTCTTCAAAATGTGCAATCAAATTAGGCAAAATCATTCAGCACCTGCCATTTCATCACATGAGCCACTCACTGTGACCATGCCTGTTCTCAGCATTAGGCTGGAGCCCAAGGTGGAGCAACAATCACCATTCCCTACCACACACCAGCTATTAGAGATTGTTCACCATTTGCTCTGCAACAGCTCTCACTGGCCTTACATTTTCAAATTTCTGCTTGGAAAGCCTCTTTTCTGACTTTTTAAGAACTTTTTTCCTTGAGTTTTCTTTTTGCAAAGTTGGCTCTTTAGGAAACTCTACATGGACTAATATCTCACTTTCCCCTTGCAGATTAAGGGGAAGCAGGCTGGACCTCTCCCCCACCCAGATTTCCCACACCATGTTGTTGCTATTGCCAGGTTGTGATGTTTGGTTTTTTTCTTTTCTGGGTCTCCTGCCAAACATTTGTCTGCTTTGTCAGTTTTTGGTTTTTTTTGTTTTTTTTTTTTTTTTTTTTTTTTTTTTTTTTCTTTTTCTGGGAAAAAAAAAGCCTGTTTAATTTTAGCAAATGGGTTTTTCCACTTCAATAGCCTCAAAATTTTCCCTGGAGAGCTGTAAGCCCTTTAAATATATTTAGGTTGCCAGATTTCTTATGTTCTCTCTCCAGGAAGCCAATTTTGTTTCTAAGCTCTTGAGAAAGGGCCAGTCTCATATTTTCTTGCCCTTTGAAGCTCTTGTACACCACCTTCCCTCTTTTCTCTTTTCTTTCACAGTCCTCTTTAGGTTTAGCACTTGTCCCTGAGGTAGCACAAAGGCCAGAAACCCTTCCCAGGCTTGTGTTAAGCTCCTTATCCATTCTGGGTCTTTCATCCTGTATCCATCAGCAACTCATTCTGGTGTTTCATGACAACCATCCCCACGTGCATTGCTGTGCACCAGGATGAAGACACTAACCAGGACTAACTGCTCCAATGGCTGTGTGCCCTGCTCTGATCCAGAGGTTCCATGGGGAATTTTCTTCTCCCTCTCTCTCTCTCTTTTTTTTTTTTTTTTTTTTTTTTTTTTTTTTTTTTTTTTTTTTTTGTTTGGTTTTTTTTTTTTTTTTTTTTTTTTTTTTTTTTTTTTTTTAACAAAACCAACTTCTTCTTGGGAAACTTAGCACAGTTCATGGTCTCACTTTGCCTTCATCAGTTCTTGTGAAAAGCAAAGATACTCATATTCCATAGCTCCCTCTTTTCCTACTGAACATCACCACTGAAACCTTTGCTAAGTGTTGAAATCCCAGAATAAAAGGGGATCCTGGGATCTGGCCAACAACCCAAAACTCTTTTCCAGATATCTTGAGTAGTTGTAGTACAGCTTGGACAAGATCAGACACAGATGCAGTGTCCAACAGGTCTCACCACACACATGGGGAAGAGCTGGTTCAATTACAAATGGAAAGTGGTTCCAACTTGGAAACTGAAGGGAAGACAGCTTGTGGTGTCTGTAACTGAACCAGCAAATGAGCTGTATAATAGGTGACCTCTGGGACAAACACAAGTTCCTTCTTCAGACCTTGGCAGGTTTATAAACAATGCAAAAGAAAAAGAAGAAAAAACCCACAGCTGAAGTGTTCTGTGATGACCTGGGGAGAAGAAAGATTCACACTGCTGACTGACTGGCTCCATGGTGAGACCAGAGCAGTGTAAGTAATGGATCTGCAGACTCTGGGGAACAGGCATGGCTACTCAATAAAAAGTGCTGTTTATTTTACAATCAACAGTTCTAACACAAGGACTCTCAGATTCTCTTATTCATGATGACAAATTATTCCTGGGATCAATGAGGTTCCTTTTTACTGCTCCCCTATTTCACTTACATAAAAATACGCACACATTGACGAGCTTAAAGAGCACCTTTGCAGCCACTAATTAAAAACATGTTTCACACGTTATTCCATAAATATGTCAGGACTGTTATTACCCAGGACAAGCTTTAACTAAGGCAGTGTCCATCTGGTGTCACTAAGGTGCAGAGGGGATTTAATAAAGCCAAGGCTGTGTCTGGGAATGGACCACGGGTGTCCTGATCTGTGCTCTAATGAGTGTGTGTTCCTCCCAAGACCTGACATGGGGCTGCACTGTGCCAGGAATGCTGCTCTGGTCCACCCAGCACCCTGAGAATGGGGAAATATCCCCAGGCCTGGACAGAAAATGAAAATTCCATTCTGTGGGAAAGGACAAGATTTCTCTGGCTGATTTAACCATGAACTAGGATAACAAGTTAAAACATTTAATTATTCTTTTTTCATGAACCAAAATATTTTGAAAAGGTTTTCTTCCAGTCTTATCAGAACACTCAGCCATGATATTGTATTGCTTGCAAATCCATTCAAATAATAATTCCAGTGCACTCATGTACATAAAAGCATGAGACCTGTTACACTCAAAATCTCAAGCCACTGCCTGGTCAGCCTGGAGCTCTGCAGTGTGACCTTGGGCTTGAATGCTAAAAGAGAAGCTTAAGAAAGAGAAGGCTGCAGGTGTAATAATGGCAGGAACCTGACTCGTGAGAAACACAGAGCAAAACACAAATAGGGTTAGCTTCCATGAAATCTAGAGGATGGCTGTGTAATTTATACAGGATTCTTTGGCTTGTCAGCATCGTTCTTGTTTTCTGGGCCCCAATCCTCTTATCTCAGAGCAGGAGAAGGCTGTTATAGCTCTCCTGCCAGACCCAGTAGCCTTTAGTCAGATTTAAGAGTAAGTGACTGTGGGAAATGAAGTTTAACACTCTGAGGACAGGTGAGATTATCTCATTGCGGGTCATTATAGTTTCCATAAATCAAATATATTTGTCTACGTATACATACACTAATGTCCAGCAGATCTATAGCACAAGATGTAAATGAAAGGCCTGGAGAATATTTAATCAGAAGGACTTATTGTATGGGCCTGTGAGCAGAGTGCTGTGCAAGAGGACTGGCTGGGAAGTGCTGATGGACATGCAGTGTGTGACACAGGACCTGTGGGCAGGTGTGTCCTTAAGTTCTCTCCAACGGAAGAAATGAATCAACCAATAATTAAAAATTGCTCACCCCATTTATGGGTATTCATATTATGGGACTGTAACCCTGAGTCCAAACATTCCCTTTACTGAGGTATTTGCTCCCACAATGCAGTTTCAGTGATATGATTTTTTGATTGCCTGAGCTGGAGGGGGAGTGGGAGAGTGAGCAGCAGAATTGATTAAGAAAATTCACTGTTGCACTTGCTTGCCATGGATCAGTGTGCCCTGTGCAATGCCATGAGAAACTGAGAAGTTCAGAATTACAGAGAGGTGACTTTCTTCTGTCCCCTAGACCTACTTCTGGCTCTGTAGTCTCTCTTCAAGCTGTTTCTTTCTCCTCACTGGATTTATTTAAGAAAGTGAGAAATTGAGGATAATTTACAGGGGGAAAATTGAACCCTGAAGAGGAGCCCATCCAAAATGTCACCTCCTCTGGGGGGCCTTGGATCTCCTGCCACTGCCCCCAGTGGCCTGTGCCTAGAAAGTGCAAGAGCTCTGCAGTTCACATTTGATCTGGGTCAGGAGATTCCCCCAGTGTCATGAGCAGAGGGACAGGCACGAGTCATTCGACAGCCTCTCAGCTGGAGCAGTGCTGCTGCTTCAGAGGGAGGCAGAAGCCTTGAAAATCAGGTGGAAATTCTAAAAGGACAAAGGAGGTGGGATCCAAACTGTATCATCTGCTGACTTTGCTAGCTCAGCCCCAGGCACTGTGAGCCCCTCATGCTGGCAAGGGGGATGTTGTAAAGGAGGCAGAGGTTTAAAAACAGGAATGCAATAATACAATCATGCAGAGGCATTGCTGTGACTGGAGTACTTGGTTTTGGCATTATGCCACTGCCAACTGAGATAGATTTCCTCCACAGGAAGGAAAATGATCTGAATAGGACAGGAAAGTAGTAATGGGAAGTAGTATTCTTCCAGTGTTAGGCAGCTGAGGCAAGCAACTCACACCTCTTTAGTGAGTCTGCAACAGAAATTGGATTTAAATTTGCATCTACCAGGGCCTCTTGCAACACTGAAGCCACAAAAGCAGCTCCTTCCAGTTTCTTCCCTGTACAAATACTCAGCCAGTGCTCAGGTGTTCTGCAGAGCAGACTGGCCAACTCAGAGGAGCAGAATTTCTCATGAGACTCAGAGTGCTGCTCAGCCAGAAAAACCTTCAGCAAGTTGGAGAGTCAGGGAATCCCTGGAAAAAAACTGGCAATTAATCCCTTAGGTTCATCTTCCACTTCACCTAAACAGTCACTTTCCACGTGAACCACACAAATCAGCCACACTTCACTTAATGCTGACTTTCAATGAGTCACACATGGCAGCAGCTCCATGCCAGTGTTTCCAAGCCTCCCTCCACAGAGATGGCTTAGTCAGACGTGCTCACATCCTCCCCTTCCATGCCAAGGAGCAGATTTACTCTCCTTCTTTCTGTCCATCTTTCCTGTCACACTCTTTTCCATATTCTCATTTCCCTTAGATGAGAAAAGCAGCACAAGGATAGGGTATGTTTTACCTTCTCCTTGCACTGAGACTGAGCTTTCCTTCAGAGCCTGGTGCCTGACAGATCTGAGCTGTCTCCTGCAGTCCAACCAAAATTTGAACAGAGTCACCCATCATCGCGACTCACTGACCTTTTTTGAAACTGGGCATATAAGTGATCTTTTGAGCCAATACAAATTCATAAGGCTGCCACTTCTGTCTTTCCTGTCTCTCTCATTTGCAAATCTTGCTTTGAGGACATGAAAAGAGTCAGGAAGATAAATATTAGACATATCTCACCTGTTATCTCTTTTTTTCTTTTTTGTGTGTGTGTGTATGTGTGATTTTGCCAGTCATAGCTCTGAGCATGCTGATACGATGAAAAGGATGTCTGGTGAGAAATGTTATTGATAGTGAATGTCACAAAGTATCAGGGAAGATCTCACTGTCTGGACATCTCCCTGAATCCTATCAGAGCAATCTGAAGTTCTAACAGCTATGAAAGTGCTGGAATGCTTTCAGAGACAGACTCCCTCATGAGCAGAGGTGCATGAATAAGGATTTTTTTTTTTGTTTGTTTATTTGCTTGCAGTTCTGGAAGATCAGAAAAGAGTTTGATTTCAGGGTAATCCAAAGCACATATTAAAAAAAAAAAAACCCTCAGCAAACAAAATGAAAACTTGCAAATTGCGATCATTCAATAGAAAGGTTTTCAGTGAACTAAAAACTTTCAGCATTCGATTTTTTGTTGATATATATATTCAAAAATTACTGTGCCTTTTTCTTTCTCCTTCCAGAATCTTCACTTTCTTGAGTTAAAACTGATTGAATTGACCTACATTAATGAAATGTCTGGATTAAAGCCACTAAACTCTATTGAAACAAAGCAAAATAAAACCCTTTCATTCAGAAATCCAGCCCTATCAGAAAAAGAAAAAAAACCAAAAAACTTCCTGTTGCCATTTCACTTTTCTTGTTTTATTCAGCTTGCTATTAAAAAAACTAAGGTGAATCATTATCCAAAATTAACTCCAGTTTAGTTTGGGAAATAAATAACTTTGTGAATTCATCTTTATTTTACCTGAACACTGCTGTCAGCTTTTACCAAACAGGCAGCATATTGTCTTCCTTACTTAACAGACCTTTAAAAGAATCTGAATTGGCTTCTTAAACAGAGAAAAGCAATTAACAGGGCCATGTCAAAGACAAATGTTTAATAGCATGTGATCACTTAAAATCACTTAATTCTGTGTCTGGCTGCTAAATATTGGTAAATCTAATCAGGGCTGGCAATAAATAAAATGTTTGTGGCATCAGCAGTTCTGCCTGAGAGCTCAACATAGAGAAAGCAAATCTCTTTATTATCAGTATGGAGAAATTGTTGTCTTGGGGGCATGGAAAGCTTGCACAAGCATCCAAAAATCCAGTTATTTATTCATATCCATGGCTAATATTCTCAGCACTTTTGAATTTGCAGATCTTGGCTGAAAAATCACATGTTAACATGTTCCTTGCTATTATCAGGGCGGGATATTGACTGCAGAAGTCTAAACAGTAAACACCATGGAAACACCTTTGCCTTGGCATTTCCAGGCTCTGCATGCAGAACAGGAGTGGGAGGCACAGCAGCAATCAACATATATATTTTAGGTTATCCATACTCCCTTCCGCCCCTCTTTTTGAATCTGAAAAGATTGTTGTTTTCTAAAGTTACATAAAAGCACTGGTAGAAAAAACCCTAAGGAGATTCATAAATTATCCTTTCCCAGACACTGAGTCCTGGACTATGACTGGGTCAAATATGGCTGGAGGGGCAGCATAGGAAAAAAAAAAGTTTTGATCAACAAAACTTACAGAAATAAACCTATTGAAAGAAGAGCCTTCTCTTCATCAGAAAGACTCAAGAACTCTCATTCTTTGTTCATAATATGCAGGTGGTTTAATGGCTTCAATAGAGCTTGTCCTATTAGGTCTTGTTGATGTAACTGAGATTCCAAAGAATACCCAATTGGTCCAAGAATACCCAATTTCTTAACAAAAACACTTGGCTGCGCTCCCCTTTGCCTTTTGGGCACACACGAGCAGAGGAAAACCAGAGCCACGAGTTAAGCACCCTGCAGTGTGAAACTGATAAAAGATGTGGCAGGAGATGAGGCCCTAATGGATAACTTAGAGGAGGTCAGGGATGGACAAAATGACAGAACCATTTGTCCAACTTTCAGCTGTGGCTCTTGTCCCCTGGGTGTGAATGATGGACAGCTGTTGGGCTCCGGCAGCCCTCTGGCTCTGTGCATGCACCACTCACCTTTCTGATCATGCTGATGTCACAAGCCCCAGCCTGCTATCCCACTTAAATCAAAATATCCCTGACATTGCCTGGACTGAAACAGCAGCCTGGACTGAAATCAGCTGCTGAGCTCACCCAAGCCCAGGGGAAGAGCCCACCCCATCCTCTTGACAGTCAGCAATGCCAGGACCAGCCTGAGAACTGTACTTACATTGCTCAAAAGATATTGTAATTTACTGAAAAAGAATTAGGAGCTTGAGGTCAGAAATACTACACCTTCTTTACAGGTGGGAGAAAAAAGACTGGCAAAAGATAAATAGAAATGCTCTCTACTGAAATAAGTTTTCTTTTATTTTCTTTTTTTTTTTCCTAGGTACCTGTTAATTAGGATAAAAGTAGGAAACACTATCTAACAAGGTTCCTGGGAGCAAGTTGGAAAAAGCCTTAATGAATTCAGCATTACGAGATGGTTCCTAAGCAACAGAACATTTCAGCTGAATATTAACCCTAGTCACAAGGAGAGAAAAAAATGGCCTCAAAAATAACCCAGAAGTCAGTTAATTAAGACAATGTCTCCTCTGTGCAGAGCTACTCTTGGACATCTTAAGGCAAGCGTTGTTTGGGTAATATTTGAATGAATTTCTTGCTGACAGATTAATTTCAAGACTTTGTAAAATTCATTTGCTGCTTTAATATTAATCATAATTATGGCTGTTTATAATAAAGCACCTTAGAAGATGAGGCAAAGAACAATGCAAAGATGTAAATCCTGTAACGTTAAATTTTATAGAAATATACTCCACAAATGTATTTTCCCCGATTATGGACCAGCCACAGAGTAGCTTCAGGCAGAAAAGAGATGAACATTTCAAAATAATGGCATTTGGAGTAAGAGCTGGAGAATTTAAGAGATGAGAGGAACAACTCAAGGACTTTGTAGATGGGGATGGGTACAAAATATTACTTAGTACAAAAAGTGGGATCATGTACCTGAAAATAGGTTATTGCAGATGTCAAATATCAACTGAGCACTGGCTAAAGGCAAGAAATTAATCAAACCATAGAAATTCAGTCATTTTCAGTCATGTTATCAGTCTCAGACAAGAATCACAGGTTCATCAATTTCTTCTGTGCCTAACCAGGATTTAATTTCTCGAAGTCATATGAAGGACACAGCTTTTCATCCTTGAGATCATAACTCTTACACTTTGAGTATGCAATGAAGTTTTTGAAGATGTACAAGTAAATCAATTAATTTGTTTATGAAATAACATTAATCATAAATTCAGTCCCTTTAAAGAAGAGCAGCATCTAAGGCAATTTCTTCTTTGTCCCAAATGATTTGAAAGGACTGCAAACACAAACTCACGTAAATCAAGAAATTGCAGTATGGGCTTATTTGAATAAATTACGCTGATTGCTGTATTAGAGTTTGTGTAATTTTGTAGAGGTAACCAACTTTCTTCTGCTCTACAACCAAGGGAAACCCAGTTTTGAGCTAGCAGGGAAATGGTGAAGGTTGGGACAGGGTGACTGGTGTGTTTTGGCAGCTCTGCCTGTGCAACCCAGGTAGAAATTACCAGCTGGTGTTTGCTGGCTGGACTCTTGGGGCTGTGGTTCACAAGCAGCAAAGTCTCTGGACCAGATGTGCCCCCTAAAAAATGAGCAAATCAAACAGCTTCTTACAATGTGAAGTATTAAGAGGTTTTTAGTTTCAGTAGTAAGTTTGTAGCCTTGAAAAGACTGAAATTCAATGTGAAAATCTGCCCTTAAAATGAATTTAAAAACATACAATGTAAGGCAGACTCTGTATGACTGCTAATGTGTAGCACTATTATCTAATAACAGTCTCCTTGGGTTTCTTTACCAGCTTTGTATGACATTTCTGATAGTTAAGGGAAAATAAAAAAAGAAATTAAAGCTGTTCTTAGAGAAAAATGAAGTTAAAGTGGAGTTTAAATTGCATCATGTGTGTAATGTACAGGTGAAACTTTTTGAAAGTGACTGCAAATGGTCCCCAACCCAAATCTTGAAAAACCTGCTTCAGAATTATTCTACTGGGAAACAAAAAAACCCAAGTAATTTTACATTCAGGTAGGAACAGGAAAGGTGATAAGTGATCTCTACTCTCACTGCAGTGCTGATACTTTAGTGAAAATGTGTGAAACAATTGAATGGGTCTTTAAAGACCATGACTTAGAAGCTGATTATATTGAATATCTGTAAGTGTAAGCACCTCCTTATTTCATGGTGTGACAATGGCCAGGCTGGGATGGCTCTATGCTTCCTCATGTGTCTTCTGAGAATTGGAGCAAAAGATCTTTGTCCATGATGGTGCCAGGAACACAGCTCAAAGGAGGATCAGCTTTGGGCTGGTACATTTCTCCATTGAATCCATTCACAGAATTCACAGAATCACAAGGCTGGAAGAGACCTTCTAGATCATCAAGTCCAACCCAGCCCCAACACCTCAACTAAACCCTGGCACCCAGTGCCTCATCCAGGCTATTTTAAACACGTCCAGGGATGGTGACTCCACCACCTCCCTGGGCAGACCATTCCAGAACATTATCACTCTTTCAGTGAAAAACTTTTTTCCTAATATCCAACCTGTATTTCCCTTGGTGCAGCTTGAGACTGTGCCCTCTGATTCTGTCAGTGCTGCCTGGAGAAAGAGCTCACCCCCACCTGACCACAGCCACCTTTCAGGGAGTTGTAGAGAGTGATAAGGTCATCCCTGAGTCTCCTTTTCTCCAGGCTGAGCACCCCCAGCTCCCTCAGCCGTTCCTCACAGGGTTTGTGTTCCCAGCCCCTCTCCAGCCTCGTACCCTCCTCTGGACGTGCTCCAGCGTCTCAACGTCCTTCCCAAACTGAGGGCCCAGAACTGGACACAGCAGTTAAGCTGTGGCCTCACCAGTGCCAAGTACAGGGGAGAAATGACCTCCCTGCTCCTGCTGGCCACACCATTCCTGATCCAGGCCAGGAGCCATTGGCCTTCTTGGCCACCAGTGCACACTGCTGGCTCATGTTCAGTCGCTGTCAACCAGTACCCCCAGGTCCCTTTCTGCCTGGGCACTGTCCAGCCACACCATCCCCAGCCTATAACGCTGCAGGAGGTTATTGTGGCCAAAATGCAGACCATTTCCCCTCATATCTTTCCTCTAAGTACAGTTAGATGGTGAACAAGCCACAACCACCTAAAAATATCCTGCCTTTATTCAATGCAAAACATTAGGAATTTTTCAGTCTGGAACAGGCACTTGGATCCAAGGGGGTGCACAGCCCCACACGCATTTCCTTGGCTGACATTCACCCCCTGGTTCTGCAGGAGGTGCTGAGGGAGGAGGTGGCTCAGGTGAGGTAAAAGCTCAGGTGAGGTGAGAGCCTCCTCAGGGCAGGGAAGGAAGCCGAGTCCTGAGCATGACAGCGAGCACCGAGCACCATACAGCACTTTCTGCCTCACTAGGAGCTGTTAATTGTCCTCCATGTGGAATTAACTCTCCAGCCATCCCAGCAACTACTGCTGCATCTAAATCTTCCCTTTAATGGGCTCTCAGGGAGCGAGGGGCTGCAACCTGAACTGTGCTCGCCACTCCATCAATCTTCCCCTCATCACTCGCGCATTATGCAGCAATCCGGAGGAACAAGCATAAGAGCAGAGCTGCTTGCCCTGGCTGTAATTCCCAACCCTGAGCTGCCTCTCTGATGCTTGGAAAAGGAATTTGGAGAGAGCATCACTCACAGTGGATAAAACCCAGTGGAATGGTCAAAAGAGAAAAGAGGATTCTGGTCTGGGCAACAGAAAGCAAAAATATCTCAGTGAGGGCAACAGAGAAAGCAGAAACAACTGTGAGTTTCCAAGCAGTAGGCAGCTCTTGATTGAAAAGGCTAATTTGATGCATCAGGGATATGTTTTGGCTATAAGGATTCAAAGGTCTGTTGTGCTTCTGTGTTTTCACAGTGCCCAGCACAATGGGATTCTGGAAATAAACAAATAAACAGCACTAAAAGAGATTGGTTTGAGAAAGGAGCAAGAGAAGGAAGAGTAGGGGGTTAGGCTTTATTTCCATGCACATCAGAGGGTCCTGCCCTGAGAAGGAGGTTTGGTTAATTATAACTGGCCAGGCATGCCAGCCATTTGATCAGAGATCTGAAGTGTGTGTACACAACTCTGAGAATCCAGTAATTGTTTATAAGAAGTGAAGAGTCAAGGTGAACAACTTTCCCATGTGTTGAAGGTTTGAATTGATTCCCTTAAAACTGCCAGCTAAATAGTCCAGCTGGCAAATATAAACTTACAAAATACTTGTGCAAACAGACAAAAAAAAAAAAAAACAGTTGATAGATGATACTGTTTACATGGAATAAATTCTGTTTCTCAGCTAAGAATAAGGTTCACAGCTAAGCAACTGATTTCACAAGAGACAGGTGGGAAGTGAGCTATTTTTCCCCTGTGACCAAATTACACACTTTCCATTCAGATATCTAGATGCAAGAATAACCTTTCTGCAGAGATTATTTTTTAAACAGTTTAATTAATATTTCTGTTTGCCTTGAGTAGTTCTCAGAAACAGGAAAAAAAAAAGGAAAAAATGAAGGCAGTGTAGCAACACAGAAAAAAGAAAGAAAAGTCCAGCATTACTTTAACACTGACAACAAAAGTCACCCTTAGATGAATTAGTGATAAACTCCTGGGGAAGACTTCAGCTCCATATGGTGATATTTAATATTAGTCACGTAGGATTGGACAAATCAGCTCCACATCCTGCGGTACCTGCGGGACCCGGCCTGCCTGTTTAGCATTCCACTGCGACCACCCGTGAAACACTGCCATTGTCTCTCCTGATATAAATAAATAACTCCAGAATGCCAAACAGAAACGGGTGGGGATGGGAATGATAACTTCTGAGTCAGAGGCAAGCGTGTGAGAAGGGCTGTAGCTGTGATTTAGGGGTGTTAATGAGCCCTGACAGAAAGTCTCCAACAGGCCTGTGCTGGCAGGATGTCCTGCCTGATGGAAACCAGGTGTCCAAGGTGCTCTGTGGGTTCACAGGTTCCACGTCTCTAGCCCACTTTCTCATTTCTAAATGCTTAGTTAGAAAAACACCTCTCTCTTCACACCAAAGGGTAACTCTAAGCCTCCAGGTCACTGCACACAGATTTGGCCCACAGCACACACGGCTCAGCACATTCATGCTCAGGCTTTTGGGGTTTGTGTTGATATCACTAGAGAAGACAAGGCAAGAAAAAACACTTGTCTGGGCTCTGCTCTGTCCTGAGCAGCTGTTTTGAAAACCTCTGTATGTGAGATACTCTGTTTCTTTGAGGAATAAGCTTCTCTGTTTGTTTTCGCTCCCTCATGCTCACACCAGAACAAGTAAGCCTGGCCAAGCATCCTGTCTCTTGGAGTGTAACGCAAAAGCTGGAAGCATTTGACTCTGCTCAGCAGGAGTGACTGAGTCATTCCTCTCTCTGATGGGACCATCACAAGCCCTCTCCAATTAGCCTTAGACTACCAGTATACCCAGAGCTGTTTTCAGGGACAGAATAGAAGTTGTGCTTAATCCATGCTGGTTTTTGCCATGCAGCACAGCTTCTCTCTCTTCAATATGACATTCACAGGAAAATAAATTAATGAAATCCTCTCCCAGCACCTGACTCACTCATTTTGCCCAAACATGCACTGCTAGTACATAGATTTTGCCACAGATTGACAGAAATGCTTTATTTGGGGCTTGGTTTTTCAAGCCCACTGACAGTGCATGCCTGAGCTTTACTCTCCAAAGCCCATTACTATGCAGAATTGCCCTGTTGAACCCAAAGTCCAGTACTCACAGAATACTCCGAGGTCACACTAAGATTGCTGCCAGGAGAAACCCTTGCCATGCAGAGGTTTTTTATGGATCTTAAGTGATTATTTTCCCAAAGTGATAGAAACACTGAAGCAGAAGCCACCAATGAAAATAAAACTTCACATGTTTGGCAGCAGGCAAAAGCTGGGCCCTGACTGAGATGAATCATCTGGGCAGTGGCTTAGGTTAAGTTCCTCCCTTCCTCCCTCACATAGGTGAACACCTCCCCACCCACACCCAGCACTTACACAATACTTATAACCACAGTTTTTCTTCCCTTGCCCTAAGTCAACTTCTTCTTTAGTTTCCCACTGCCCTGAAGTCCATCAAAGCCAGTTGCCATGGAAATGGTTGTGATGTGCTTTCTCAATGACCTCAGCTATGACTGCATATCAAGAGCTCTCTCTGCTGGTCTGGAATCACCATCATCCCTCATGGCTCCAGATGGCCATGTCAGTGATGGTACCTGGAAGTTCTCAGGGGTGCAGTCTGTGTCTCTTAAGCACTGTCAGGGGCTGGAGTCTGGCAGTGCATCTCCTGGTTTTGAGCTATCTGGGAATATTCAGTTTGCCAATAAGCTGTAATGTCCAGCCCCTTTGTTCTCACAGTCTGTTTGTCATTCAGTGAAGAGCTTTTAGTGATGCTACCAGGGCAGCAGGGGCAAGGAGGAGCCTTGCCTCTGCTGGCACTGCTAGAGAGAGCTCCAAAGCAAGACTATGGGAAGCTGCAGGAGAAATAATGTTTGTTTGTTTGTTTGTTTTTCTATTTCAGCAGTGCTGTCAGCATAGGAGAATTGGCAGTGGCCTAATCCCTTGCCTGAGCAGTACCTTTTCCCATTTGAGCACAAGGTCCTTGTGCAGGGTGGAAACACACACAAGCCCTTTTTTCACACTTGCTGTAACAGCATTAGAAGGACTGAGATCACTGTATGACTTTTACTTTTCAGACTGCCAGCAATCCTTCCATGAGCTGAGCATGCTTTGCTGCCTCCCAGATACTCCCAGGAGCAGCAGAGCTA
This sequence comes from Anomalospiza imberbis, assembly GCF_031753505.1. Lineage (NCBI taxonomy): Eukaryota > Metazoa > Chordata > Aves > Passeriformes > Viduidae > Anomalospiza > Anomalospiza imberbis. The sequence goes on along the minus strand of NC_089693.1, from coordinate 7,181,097 downwards.
AGGCTTATTATTAGCACAATTTATTATTAGTATTGCCTCCCTAAAATACAGCTTTTTAGGAGACCTGCAAAGGACAGAGCTTGCCACTAGGTCCCAGAAGTTCCTACCGGCAAAGGATTTGCAGGAGCCAGTTCTAGGTTTGCCTTCCACAGCACAAAGATGCAAGACCATTAACAGACCAAATCTGTGTGCCAACCCTCTGATTTCCCTCTCTGCTTGGGTGTCCATTGTCTGTACACCAGAAACCCACAGGAAAAGGTGTTTTTGTAAGCCAGGGACCACCCCAAAACAAACCCGTCTCTTCTACCTTATGTGTCTCATAATGTCAGACTCAAGGAGCTGAGCTCTCAGAAACCCCTTGAAAAACATCATGATCTGACTTATAATTGGTGTAATTACAATGTTAGAAAGAGACAAAGTAAGATTTAATTAACTGTGTGGTGCTACCAAGCTCTCTCTCTGCTAAGCACACAGCTGAAGAGCTGAGCATGCTATTCCTCAGAAAGGGTTTGATTTTTTTTCCCTCACTGTCATGGTGATGACATCTCTCTGATGGACCCAATAGCAGTGAAACAGCAAAGAAAACCACTGAGGTGCCACTCGCTGTCTGCCTTCCACTCCTTGCAGTACAAGCTAATTGCTAGCTTTTAGCAGAGCCCAGATAAACCTTTTTATGTAAAAATAATAACTCACAGAGTTGTGTGATACTGTGGGTTTTTTTTAAGATTTTTGTTTTAAATTGTTTACTGCAGAAGTGTATGACTGTGTATGAAAGCTGCATCTAATCTGTGCACAAATCATTCAAGTTACTTTCTAGCCCCCAAGCCTGGGTTGAAGTTGCTTGGGGTCCTAATGAATAAGTTTGTTTTTTTGTTTGTTTGTTTGTTTTTTCTTCAATCACTGTATGTTCTTGCTCTACTTTGTAAAAAGTAGAGAAAAAAAAATTAACCACAGATAATTTAGGAGGGAAACATATCCATTAAATATTGCAATAGAATAATAAGGGGCAGAGAGGGCTGCTGGTTTTATCATCTGAAAATCTCAGAAAGCACAAGGTTGACCAAGCACAGATTATTTTCCCTCCAATCCTGATTCATAGTTAATAATTGGCATAAAAAATCAGTTGGAACCAGAGTTCAAATGCATATGACAGAGTGGCCTTGGTAAATGATTCTCTTCCATGAACTTATTATAGCTGATTAAAGTCTTACCATTGATTTTTTGGGCCATCCTGGGGAGACCAGACATGAGGTCAAGCACACAATAGATAAGTGTATCATTAAATCCAGTCCTTTTGGGAGTTAAGAAGAAATGCCAAGTAGTTACATGGAAGTTTTAAGAGAACACCCTGAGATGTACCTTTTTCATAATGCTTCATTTTGACAACGGCCATCCCCCTCACATCCTACATTCCAAACTAATGAGATATTTAGTCACTAAGAAGAGAACATTGTGCCAGACTCCAGCTCACAATATTTCCAACTTGGGGGAACACAGCCAGGCTTATGTGACCATTTTCCAGTCCTTAAATAAAAGGTTTCAGTTGTTGAGTCTTATTTCCTCCCCACCCATTCTTTGCTATCCTTCACTCAAAAGCATGGATAGAGGAACATTGGAAATGGGTTTATGGCATCCCAGAAAGGAAAAGATGTTGACAAGAGCAGATTTTGAGGAAAGATTAGCCCAGATTTATTAAAGTACAACCAAATTACTCTAACTGCAACCTCCTGTAGAGTCAGCAGAAATACTTGCAGGGAGCAGTTTGTTTTGCTTCCCTCTGGAGGTGCTGGTGTCTCTCAGGTAGTTAGTCCAGGGTGGTTGAGCATCTTGACAGGGTACTTCACCTTTCTGCTGCTATGGATTTCCAGGGGTTGGGAAGGAAGAGCTTTTGGGCATTTATTACTTATCAGTGTCATTCTTGCTCCCATATAAGACAGGACAGTGATACCAGGACAATCCTTCCTGCACTCTTCTATGTACTTGGGGCTGTCAGCCCCAGGTAGACAACAAATATCAGGCAAGGGGATTTTTCAGTTGAATGCAGATTGGAGGAAAATGCCATTCAGACTCAGACACTGCAGTTATTCTACCAAAATTTATGCAGGAAAAGTTTTTAGGTGTGGAGTATCACAAGAAGAAGCTCTTTGACCTGTATTTTGGATGCCTGGCTTGTGTGACAGGCTGTCTGAGGCAAGGCACAGGCTAATGGAACAACATCAAAGCCTTAGCCAACATTAGCCTTTTTCTGTGAGATGCTGAGCACAATGTGCAAGCAACCACATACCCTCAAGGGCCACTAAGCTATCCAGAATCCAAATCAGACCAAGCATGAGTTTGGATCAGCCCCATTTCCCCATGCTCTAATCCTCTGCACCTGGCACAGCCAAACTCTTGCTGCGTGAGCGGATGGTCCACGAGTGCAGCCTGAAGGCACCTGCTGCTCCTGCTGTACCTGAGCAAACCTGAGCTGCCTGGGAACCTGGGACACATCCAGGCTCCTCCAGCAACAACCAACAAGATGCTGTTTCATGTAAACCTCATTTACATTCCTACCCTAAATCTGTTTCAACTCTCCCATCCATATGTTTATCAGGGAAGAAAGGCAGAGCAAGGAAAGAGGGAAGGAGCTGAGTGTCTTTTCTCAAATGATTGCACCTCTCATTTTAACTTCCATTTCATGTTGGCTCCCCCCCCCTCCTCCAAAGTGTTTTCAAAACCTTCCTCCTACTTCCTTCTCCAGTTCACTTGCTTCAGATCTTTATTAACACTACAAACCCATCCCTGGAAATGTTTTCCCTTTGTAAAGACATCAGATTTAAAACAACAACAAACAGCATGGCATCTTTTAATCCACCTGCACTTTTGCTGCTGCTTCATAAATGATTCTGGTTGAAACTCAGATCTTCTGGGTTGTCTGATGGCAGAACCACATGGGAAGTGAATAGACAATGATCTTGCAGAGCAAAGGCATACCAGTGATCAGGAGAGGACACACTGGTTTGATGGGAGTGATTTAAACCAAAGAGATGTTTTTTTGAGGTCCCTGCCTTTTTGAGGTTCAGCTGGAGAAGAGGGACAGAAGCTCACTGCAGTGCTCAGCAGTGACTCTTGAGGATTTCATGCTCAAAGGTGGGGAAAAAAGGATTCTGTGAGCACCTAAAATCTGTGTGGTGCAAACCAGCTTTTTCTAGAGAGTTGGTATGAAGAAACCTAGGAGTATCTCGATGTATTGATTCAGCTTTTCTTTTAAACAAAACCTTTTGAGGTCCTGTTTTGGAGGCTGACATATTTTTCTTTTAAATGTGAAGCCAAAGTTAAAAATGAAATGCAAATTTTTCAGCTCATCTCAAGTAAAACAGGTCATCTGATCTGGGAACTTACCCCTGTGCTGCCCATCTCCTCAGTTCAGCAAACAGTGAAGGTGGCAGGCACTGCCTCCCAGCCCCTCATCTTCCCTCAGACAGGGAGTGAAACTTTGAAATGAGGGGTTTCCTTCTGGAAATGGGGTGATGACATCCAGATCTCTGCTCAGCTCCTTCCTCCAGCACGGAGGTAAATCACATACCAGAACAGTCAGGCATTTGTGTGCAGACCCCCATGGGGAGGGCCCAGGCTTCTTTTCTGCTCTGCAGGGAGATTGGCAATTTTGCCAGGTGCTTGGATTTGGTTATTTTGCTTTGTGTGAGACGGTGAGAACTTTTCCTTGTTGTCAGCTAAACTTTCCTGTCCCTTCTGGTGTGCTGTGTGGTCTGGTACACTGGCTCACCCAAATTTTATGCAACAGCCACACAACTCTAGGAAAATCTAGGACACGAGAGACATCCTGTCTCTCCTGCTGTCCTCCCTTGTGAAGGATAGCTGTGGGGTTTTGGTGTCATCTCTCACTCCAGGCCACTGATGTGGGGAGGAGGGCAGTGGGACATGTTCTTTGAGGGCAGGTAGAGCAGCTGTTCTGCAAATATTTTTTAGACACCTACTTTCTGTAAGTCTGCCTCTGATGGAAAGGACAGGACTCGATGACTCAAAATTGTCCCTTCTAGTCCTATGCCTCAAACAGCTAAATGGTGACTTAATGGTCTCAGAAATAAACCTGCATTTCTCTTGGATTCTGCCATTTTCAGGGATGTTTGTGAAACAGGTCAGTGCAGTGGCATGGGGAACTGAAGTTTAAGTGAGCAGAATTCCTTCCCCACCAGGCAGTTTTCCCACAAAGAATTTAGTTTGGAGTTAATTGAATTAGCAAAGGCCTTCAAATACTTCCACAAGGTACTGGGTTCATTTTGGCCTTACAAGGCCAATCAAATCATCAGAGAAGCAGAAAAAAAGTCAATGACTCACATTAATCATCTGAGAGAGGAAAGGGAAAAAAACCAACCAAACAAAATACAAACCAAAAAAAACCCAGAAAGGCAGAAACCACACAGACTGCAACTCTCAGAAACTTGGCTCACCCCAGACATGGAGCACTAGATGAAAAATTGACTCTGTGAACTGCATTATAGATTTTGAAGATGGGTCTGTTTCTGAGAGTCTGAGATTGAAAGTCTGGTATGTGCTGATGGAGTTTACTGCAGCAGGGACCAGCTCATCCTGAGGTGCTCTGGAGAGCACAAACCCAGAGCTCTCACACAGGTGTCAGGGGGTCTCTGCTTGTGCACACTCTGCTCAGGGTGTTGGATTTGTGGCAGGGACTCAAACTATTTTCCCCTTGCAAGTAAAACCAGTCAGAGGTGCAGACAGCAGGCACATGGACATGGGTGTGCCCAGATTGGAGGGGGTGCCTGAGATTTGTAAAAGCATTTTTATGCATCTAGAAGGGTTTGGTTTGTTAACTGTTGAGTTTTTTTTTTTGTTTGTTTGTGTTTTTTTTTGGTTTTTTTTTTTTTTTTTTTTTTTTTTCTCAGAGCTAAAAGCAGGACTGACTTCCTCATCTTTCCAGTCAGATAAATTGATGGAGGAGCTCTGAATTTTACAGGTGGGTGTCCATCCTACCTGCCAAGGAAGCATATGTATGACATTCACATTCTCTGGACAGAAGGACATAATTCTGTCTCTCAGGATTTCTTGGAGAAGCACAGAGAGAAGAAGAGAAAGCAATCTTTATCTCTGCTCCTTTGTTTTCCCCATGTGGAATGTGGTATGGAGATTGTTTACCTGCAGTGATTGCTGGGTTGGATCCTGGTGAAGGTTGTTTGGGTTCAGTGACAAATGGGATCCAGCTGTGTGTGGGGCTCTCAGCAGAGAGTCACGAGTTTGAGTTAGATAGGTAAGTAAGAAGTAATTATGTAGAATAGTATAGTATCTCTTTAAATAGTATATTAATGTAATATAGTATAGTTTTAATAAAGCTCTTCTTCAGCCTCCTGATCTGGAGCCAGACATCATCATTTCTTCCCTGAGTCAGGGTCACCGCATTTTACTGTACACACAGGCATCCCTCACCATCCCAGACAAGTGACAGCAACGCCTGGATGTGGCATCTGTGTCACACACCTGGCACCACACATTCCCCTGCACATTTGCTCCTCCAATTGCCATAGTAAAGGTGCGCCTGGGAGTGCTGCAGGCTGCAGTGGCTCCGTGCATTAAATCCCTGCAGCTTCTCACCCCAGATGAGAACAAAACACCTGCCAGAACCTGTCAAGTCAAAGGCAGTGCTAAGAAATGCAGTCACAACAGGAAAGGCTGATAAAGCTACCTGGTTTATTCCCCTGCCAGGAAAAGAATTTAGATCAGATTTCAGGCCAATCTCTGCATCTCTTCCTTGCTTTTATTTTTAAACGAGTCTGTTGTAGAAAGCATCAGACTGAAAGCCTGCCCTTCTTCCCCATTTTTGTGGTTAACACTCAGATTTAGAGCCGGTAATTTTATTTTTTTTTAAGATAATTCACAGCCTCCTTCAAGAAAAGAATCTGTATAAGACAAAAAAAAGCAATAATGAAAAAGCTGAGTTTTAATTAATTTCTTTGTTGAAAAGACTTCAGAAAATCTTTTGCCTGCAAGGAAGTTTGGGGTTGGTTTTGTTGGTTGGGGTTTCTATTTGTTTTGTTTTTTGTTTTTTCTAGAAAACCCTATGTTTTACCTTACTTAGATGTAGAGTCAGTAAGGATTTTTACATAGGATAAAAAAATAACCTTTCTGAATAAGAGATGTTTCAAACTGCTGCCAGATTTCCAAATTAACTAAATAAAAGACTCTGTCTCAAAAAACATATTAATATGTGGTTCCTCCAAAAGCATGGGACAGAAATAGTTTTGAAAGATTTAAATAATTTGATGGGACAAAAACCTAATTTTGCAATTGTACTACAAAGGACCTGGAAAGTAAAAGATGAAAACAGAGCCCTGTATTTCACTTCTGTAGTAGCAAAAATAATAGAAAGGAACAATTATTATTTTATTAGTAGGAAATGATTATGCTAATTTTGATGGAATAAATGGGCATGAAATATCAAAGTTGATAATATGTCTAAAGCAAGTAAACCACTAAATTTTCTAAATGAACTTCAGAGACTTTCTTTTTTGTTACAGAGAGTTTAGTAAGCAATGACAAGCTCTAGTGGCAAGAAACCACAATTAAAATAACCTTATTCTTTTATTAAATATGCAATAAAGTTCTCAACTAGAAGTCTTTGCAGTGCAGAAAATTATGTAAACCTTTCGTTTTACAAGATCTCTTATTCCTTATTTCTCTAGCAGCAGCTTCTGTAGCATAAGATGACCCCTCTAGACACTCTTTTAGATGTATTTAAATATGGTATTTATGGGAAAGGAAAAAAGCATTTTGAAGTTTGTATTCATGCCCTTATTTTAGAGGGCAATTTATTAAAAACAAAATAAGATCAACCACATGACAAAACAGGATGAAAGAGAAAAGAGCAAGAAAATTAGTAATTAATGAGATTTCAGGACTAGAAAAGAGCAGACAAATTCTTGGACACCTTAACCTGTCAGAAACTGGGCAAAATCATATCAGTGCTGCATGTTTCAGACAGTGCTTTCAGCTCTGTTTATCTTCACTGTTGTTTTGTAATGTCATCAGAGAAATGCCATTTTTATTGAATTTTTTTTTTTTTATTGTAGGGATGTGGTGTAGGAGAAATACAGTAGGGGAAAGAATAAAGGAAAAGGGAAATGAAGGACCCCAGCTCTCTGCAGGGCTGTCAGCAGTTTGGCTGAGCCAGTGAAGACACTGCTGTCATTTGGAGTTTCTCTAGAGCTCATTGCAGTGAATTTATTCTTCCTGAGCAAGGTGACAAAGGCCTGAGCTGTCACAATGACCAGAATGTCCTCTGGCCTCAGCACCTGCAGTGGAACAGTTCATTCCAGCCCTGCTCCTCTTGTCTTCACCATTATACACAGGATCATCAGGGATGGAGACAAAAGGCAGACTGATCTCCCACCACACAAAGTCAGCCAGCAGGTGAAGACAAACTGGGAATAAACCAGATGTTCCCTGCCCCATGGACTGATGCCCTGGCCACTGAGATACATGAAAGCTCTGCCAATCCAGGGTATTTCCTACAGCTCCTTCCCACTCCGACAGATCTGGAGAAGGCCATGAAGCCATAGCCAAGAAAGCTCAGGCCTTCTTGCTCCACCTTCCACTTGACACTTCTCCTGCTGGTGATGAATTAAGCTGATTAGACATTACCAAGTGCAATATTGGCATAACATTGGTAATTACCAAGATTTGTTCACTATCCATATTTTCACATCACAGCCAAAGTTAGAGGTTGCTGGAAAGTGTGAAGTGCCTGCCAAGAGCCCAGTTCAATTCCCATGGTCCAATTTGAATTCTGAAAACAAAACACCTGAACTGTCATCTCCTTGCACTTTCCAAAACTCTGCTGCCTTCCACCTTCTGTGAGAGCCCCTTTTCTCCACCAGGGTTCTGCCTGACCTAACCACACACTCCGGTGTGTTTCCTTCCTCTCCCCTGAGCATGATGGAGTTTGACTAGTGCCCTTCAGCTGGATCATTCCCAACATAAATCAGACATTTCTGACTCCTGTGACAGATGTCCATGAACTGGAATTCAAGCAAAGCTCTTACTTGGACCTTACTGGCAGAAATACTCAAAATTTGTGGAAAACATGAGAAGTGAATGATGAGAACTTTTTCAAAAACCTGAATAAATACCTAACAGGGAAAACAAAAAGGCCATGCTGTTTTCATAGAGCTAATATTAATTTACTGATTTCTTGATTAAAACAAAAATGGAAAAATGATTCCCAGTGGGTTCCTCTTCTCTTGCTAAATTAATAGCAGGGATGCCATTACACTGAAAATGATACATTTGATGCTAAAACCTAGACATGTGTTCATTTCTTCAATTCATCCTGCCAGTGAGGTTCAGCCATATTCCACTGGGCTGCAACAATCTCCCTGCATCCTTAGATTGAAAAAGAAGTGTGGAAAAAGCAGCTCATCATTACAGGCTCTAACGACTGGCTGTTAACCCAGCAGCCAGATGCTGTGAAATAAATCTGGAAGGGCAACACAACAGCAATCCAGATCTGTTACTGCTCAGCCTCCATGGCCAACAGAGTGGGAGCAGAGAGCAAAAGGGACTTGGGAAGGAAAGGGAAGTATGTGATCCCTAACTTCAGAGAGGGAGGGAGGCCACCATAAACAGACAGATGTATGATCAAAGCACTGACAAGCTAACTTGGTGAAATGTGCTCTTTACAGTGAACTCCGTTCAGGCAAGGACAGATTTTGGAAAGGGTTCTTAGGCACGTGGAGCCCAGCAGTGACTGCTGTTACTTTCAGTGGTATCTCTCCATCTCTCTGATATGTGTTTGGTCTGGCAGAGAGTGTTTTGCCTCTTTCTGGTGCCTAGTAACTCAGATTGGCATTAACATTAGTAGCAATTGCAGATCCTCAAAGGTTTGGGTCCTTCATGGAGATCTGCTGTCATTTATTTCTTGTACTGCCATTTTGCCCTTCCTTGCCTTTGCTCCTTCTTGGCTGAAGCAAGTTAGTGAGAAATCAAGAAGTCTTTTCATGGGGACCCCAACACTTTCTGAGAAGGGTCATGAGGTAGGTGGAAAGAGGAATACCCAGCTGCAAAACATCGTGTCCAAAATGCCTTCAGACACCTGTAGGATGTGCTGCCTGGTATTCAGCTAATGATTGCTAAAGGTCGAAAATCTCCTCCTAGATATATGTGCCAGTCTCTGCTACCCTTGGGCACCTGAAATGCCCAACTTATGTTCAGGTACCTGTTTTTTTTCTCAAAATCCCAGTGTTTTTCTATCAGTTATGCAAGGGGGAAACTTTCGAGAGGAAAATTCAATCTGTGAGCCAAGAAACTCGAAGACAAAGGCTCTAATGAGGCACAGTTGAAGTGCACAGGAGCTTTGCACAAGTACCCAGCTCAGGTTGGTTATCACCACTCAGCAAAACCTTGGCTGTTCCATATCAAAGAATGATCCTTCCTGTGCTGCCAAAATGACACAGTGCTGATAGACAAATCCTGCTTGTTATACACCACAGCTGAGTGCTGCCCACACACACTGCAAGTACCTAAGGGGAAAATATCCTCAGAGTACAAGAGAGGAGCCAGCACGTGTAGCTCAGAATCAGCAGCCTTTGGAGAGCTGAATGCATTTGAGGAGGCCACTGCTACCAGCTGTGCTTCTCTAAGACGAATTTACATTTAGCACACCATTAATTTCCCTTGCACAAATGAAAGGGATTTTGGATTCCTCAGGGACAGCCATCCCTGTGAGCTTGGCCACGAGGCAGGAGATGTTCCTCATCACAGATTCTGGGTCAGCTTGGGGCAGGGAGGATGTGTTTCATTTCAAATATTAACCAGCATAAGCAATTTTTGTTGGATTCCAGAAGCTCCTCAGGGACAAAGTCCTAGTTGTAGGGAATGTGCAAGCAGTGAAATTCCACCCATTCAGCATCGATTGCCTGTGTTACTTGTGCTGCTCCCCTGTCTCCAGAATCAGCGCAACATTAAGCAGTCAAAAGCCATTATAAAACTCAGTCTGTTAGCTGGACGTGTAATGTACTCAGATTTATGGTCAGGTCTGTCCTGTTCCCAATAACCAGGATCAAGTGAAGAATATAACTTAGATCATTTGTGTCGAATTCTCTGGAGGGGCAGTGTTTAGGAATAAGCCATGTGTACCCCAGAGTGGCTGAACTTCCCAGCCTGAAAGCAGATTTGGTAGGTGAAGACAGGTAGAGAGTGACACAATACAAATGCAACTCTGAAGATCAGGAATGCAGCACTAAATATCTAAATGACATTATTGCCTATAATGCTATAGACATAGACTACCAAGCTGTAGAATAGCAGGGAAAAAACAAAGCACAGATAAAACCCTGAGGAAACCAAAATGAGAGAGACCCTGCTTTTTGTCCTGAACAAGCCCTGCAAAAGACCCAGCTTTTGAGTCCTCTGTGCACAAAGCCAGCTTAGTTGATAAAATGATGGATGATTGGATCAAGCCTGGCAAACATCAGAGGAACCCACACTACTGAGCTGGAAGACTTTTTCTGCTGTGTCCTGGAACGGGCTTTGAGCTCACATCCAAATCTGTTGAGTTTGGCCATGGCTTTCCCCTCAAACAGTGGTGTGGAGCAGCACAGTGGAACAGTTGCATTCTGCAAGGGGAGCTCGGAGAGCAGCAGCTGATGGAGGGAGGCAGCTCCCTCCACTTAATGCAGGGCTCGGAGGCGAATTCCGGCTCCCAGCAGCATGTGAAATTTGCAGTTCGCTGCAAACGTTTTTTTTTTTTTGCTGATTGTGTCACACTCAGTTTCCTAAGGAGGAAGCAGGGGAACTCAGCCTTATTTGCATGAGTTTCACATCACTCTCCTTGGCTGAGAACACACTGTGCTGTTCGATGGACAGCTCCTTTCTGATTCACTGCTCTAATTATGTTTTACAGCCGGAATATGGTACTTATGTCAAAGCTGATGGGTAAAATTCTACTGAGAAGCAACAACATTTTGTAGCATTCTCCTGTTGTTCATTTCCATGACTTCCCTTCATTTTTTTTCCCCTCAAGGCTCATTTTCCAGGCACTAGTCGTTCTGGAGAGAGATGTTCTCACCTCCTTGATGCTTGCTTTTGACTAACAGCCATATTCTTCTTTTATTTGTTTATTTATTGTACATTTGCAGGCATATGGTGACAGAAAGAGAAAATAAGGAGAACAGGTTTATGATTTGTCTAAAACAGCTGGTAAAGAGCTGTAGTATCTGTCTGCAGGTAGACCTTCACAGTAACAATAATCCTTTTGGGATGGAAAATAGGATCATACAGGTTTAGAGACGTTCATATTTCCAAGATTAATTCAGACCCTGTGCTACATGAAACTGTTTCTGGTATGCTCTGTTATCCCCACATGCAGAACCTCTCCTGGACCACATGTCAAAGAGAATAGGCCCCAGACAGCTTCGCCTCTCATCCCAGACAAAAACCACCAGCAAGAGCTGGGCAGTTATCTCTTGGTCACAGACATCACTGCAGGGACTATCCCAAATTTAGGGATAGTTTGGCTTGCTAACTTCTCCAGAGAGGCTCAAAAAAGGTGTCCCTCAATTGCAAATGTGACCTAATTGCTCCTTATGCAACCAGCTCACAGCACTACACATCCCTTCCAAAGGGAGAAGGGCTGGAGAGACTCCTCCCCACCCAACGGAAGAGAGGAAGAGGAATTTCAGAGGAGACATGGTGTAGGACTGCAGTGCTGCTGGCCTTAGCCTCACATCATTTTCCTTGTCTCCTGTCATTTTCCTCAGCCGATGTTGGAGCTGTTCTTGGGGCTGGATGGTTCCCTGGCTATTCCAAGCTGTAAAGTAAGGCAGGATTCCAGGCCAGACAGATTTGGTGTTTGTGTGTGTGTTTGGCAGGTAGGGAGAGGAGAGAGGAGCACACTCGCTGCTGCAGCAGCAGCAGGATCACAGCTTGGCTAACAGGGGAAAAACAAAAACATGATCTCTCATTTAACTGTGCTAAATGACAAATTGCTTACAGGCAAGGCTGCCCACTGGGGAAAACACCACCAAAGTGATTGTTTCTCATTTCCTAGAGACTGCTGACCAAGGGAGGTAGGGGAAGAAGGCGTATTTGAAATGCTGGTCAGGTGCTTTATAGAGCTTGACCACAGCTATTTTCTCCATTTTTGCAAGAACATTTGATAAAACATTATTCTTGGTCCTTTCAATGAAAAGAAAAAGCTCATGTGACTGCTTTAAAGATACTTTGTCTTTCATTGCTTAACTGTTTCAGCAGAACTTGAGGTACAGATGGTTTCCTTTTCTTTTTTTCCTAAACTTAAACCTGCCAAACTTAGGGTTCAGAGATCTGCCTTTTCACACTGCACCTGCTGATGGGCCAAGCACCTACACTGTGCTGGAATAGTACTTTTGCACCACCCCTTCTCTGCCAAAAAATACACTCTGGTGTTGCTAAGGAAATCTTTCACCCAAATCTTGGCAAGGGAAAAGAAATGCTTAATTTTTAAAAGAAAACTAACTTTTCATTTCTTTCTTGTATTTGTTTGCTGTACCATACGGTGCCTATTCATAAAACATAAGCCTCATTTTCTTAGAATTGTAGAATAATTTAAGTTGGAAGGGATCTCTGTAGGTCACCTAGTGTGACTGCCTGCAGAGTTAACTTCAAAGCAAGATCAGGCTGCTGAAGGTCTTTTGTAGTCAAATCTTGAAAGCCCCAAGGATGTAGAGCCACACCTCTCTGGGCCCCTGTTTCATATTTCAAAAACCTCAAATAATTTTTTTTTTTTAATATATACAGCCAGAAATTCTTTTTGCTGCAACTTGTGCCCACTGGCTCTTGTCCATAGATTGTGCCCCTCTGGGAAGAGCTTGGCTCTGTCTTTGCTATAATATCTCTTCCAAAGGTCCTCTCAGTCATTAGCTGGTCACTGTGGAGAAGCAAGAATCTCCCAGCCTCACACGTGTGGGGCCACTCTGCCCTCTCCTCCTCAGGTACCTCATGCTGCTCATGTTTTCTGCCCAGTTTTCCTCTTTGTTTGCCTGAGATTGCCCATTCCACACAGCACACCATGACCAGACGGAGCAAGCCCATCAAGCAGGAGGTGAGAAGGAAAGATGCATGAAACAGATCTAACCAAAACATCAGCACAGGTGTCCAGATAAGGGAAATTGTCCCTGTGGCTCCCCTGTCCCCATCTGAACACTCAGTTGGTGCTGACTGGCTTCTGACTGTTTTGTAAGCATCAAGAAAAGCCTCATTTTCCCCATTTTACTGGATTGTTCCACTGTGCATGCACATGTTTTGTCAAAAACAAGACCTGTAAATCCAATAATGCGTTCCAATTCAGCAACAATCTAACCTTTTCCTCCACCGTGTGAAGAAACTCTTGATAGAATTAACATACACTAATTAACATATTCTTAGTGTCAGAAAAGGTCTTTGATAAGTTTTTATTATGTTTTGTTGCTTGATCCTTGCATTTCAGTTTCAGGATGGCTCATGTTGACTTTTTGTTCTTTTTCTCTTACTCATCCTGATCAATACATTTCTAAATTCTGACAAGAATCCTCAGGGGTATTTGCAATAGCTCTAAGCAGGCCAAAATCTCCGCACTTGACAACTCAGAAAAACATTGAACTTTCCAGGATTGTACAAAGACAGAGTCATGTTAACAGCTTTGACTCTATTTTCCAGCCAAATTGCAGATAACCTTTAAATAGTCTTATGGAGGGGTTTCTCCAGAGATTATCAGGACAGGTTTGTACTGAGAGATCATTTTGTTCCCTAAATAAACTGAGGTTACCAAGAGGTGACATTTCAACAATGTCAATTGTTCTTATTTCTTCAGTAATGTGTTTCAATAGAGCCTGGTCTGGGACAGAGTGATGCATTCCCCATATAACTGGGGTGAGCTAAACCTGACTTCATGGCCCAGATTCTGGAAAGTCTTACTCTGTTTCACCATATTGCTCTGTTTGGTTTTATAAGCAAGTACCAACAGGAGAAGAAGAGAAATGCCAAAGGGAGCAGTCTGTTGCTCTGTCAAAAATGTTTTAAATGGTTCATTAAATAGGATAAATTGTTTTCTCATTACTATTCAAACCAGTAAATAATGCATTTTTGAAGAACACTTTATTAATTAAAAATGTTTATGTCTTTACTAAACAGATTGCAACAACTCTTTCTAATACCAAAGATGATGTTATTTCTCTGGCATTGTCATTTGTCTATTAAATTATCACCAAACAAATGAAAAATATTAAATATTTACCCCTAGAGTCAAACTTAGCCTATGGAATGATACATGGACCAGTTCTCCATGTCTGACATCCAGGTTATTGAATCCTTTGCAGGAACAATACTTTGCATTAGTTGTATCTTTCAGCTTGAATTAAAATATCAGCATAAGAAAAGCAAAAATACCACAAGAATCAGGGAGTTGGGCTTATCTAGCAGCATTCTGGGTTGTGCATGTTTCTGAGAAGGATCCTGACTCACATTGAGAAGAACTTGCAAAAACAGTTTTTGAGTGTGTAAATTTAGGAAAAAAAATCCTGGTTCTCACTGTTTGGACTGGGTTATTTTGGAGGGATGAATGATGCATGAGCAGGACTGTGAGACCAGCTGGAACACTAAATTGCAAGCTCAGCTGAAACGGCCTCAGTTTTAACCTCCTGGACACCATCCTAAAGTTTGCCATGCCCAGCCACATGGCAGTGCTGTGACAAGATGGGGTCAGAGGATGGGTGTGGCCTTGATGGGAATATTCGGCTCTGCAGGTGTCTCAGAGGTGCTGCTGGGCGCTGGTTTTGTTGCAACAATCCAGGACAGCCACATGCAAAGGTGGGAGATAATTGCTACTCCTGGGAGGAGCTGGGAGCCATCCTGCCCCTGACTCCCTGGGATCCTGGATTACAGCTGTTCCTCTTCCAGAGGTGCTCTGACACTTATCCTTCTCAAAGCACAGGAGAGAAAATGGGTTCCCTCCTCTTACTGCTGTGACAGACTATGATCCTTTCTACAGGTGGGCACAAAGTAAGGCAACAGAGAGATTGAGACATGAGGTAATAAATATATTCCTAAGTACAACAAAAATGCAATCTTAAAATTTTCACAGCCTGGCCTTTTATACCTCTCTTCAAAAGGAACAAAAGAACACATCCAATATAATTTGAATTTTGGAGCTCCCACTTTTCTATTCCCACTGAAGTAAGCATGTAAGGTGAGCAGGGGAGGCAATGCCATTAAATGGAAAAAATGAACAAGGCAATGTAGTTACTGTGAAGCTACAGGACTTTGGTTGCTCTGAACTGATTGCTTAAATGCTTTTTTTTTTTTTTGTGAAAAGGTTTTTTAAGGCACAGCTTCATTACCAAAATGTTAACAAAGCTTAATCCCCAGGAGCAGGCAAGAAAATTAGAAATGTTCACACATTCAAAAGCATACAAAAATAATCCCTTTCCATTTTCAGGACAGAAATGCAGGGAGCTGCAGCAGTGCACATCGTCCTGCCTGGGTACATGGGGCTTTGCAGATCAGAAAGGGGCAAAACCAGCACAAGGCACATGCAGGCAGCAAGTGCTTCATTATCAATGTGTTATTGTCTGATGATTATTGACTTCAGATTCTTACAAACAGTAAATCTTGCTGATCAACAGAGCCCCTGGGATGGGAAAACTTCATTCATCTTTCTGAGTTTTGAGCCTATTCTGGCCTCAGCCCCTCAATCTGTATGGCACAGCACAAATTCACTTTAATTACACCATGTTATTCCAGCCTGGGCTGGTCAGAAAGTCTCTGTAAATGTTTGTGAGGGCAAGTGTCAGAGCATGGTCACCTCCCAGCTGGAGGATGAAATGCAAATGCCTCTGACACTTGGGTAAGACAGTGTCTCTAGTCAGTATTCATGGAATCATACTCATTTAGGGTGGAAAAGACCTTTAGGTCAGCAAGTCCAACCATTAACAAGCACTGCCAGATCCACCACTAACCCACGTCTCCAGGTGCCACATCTATACATCTTTTAAATACCTCCATTTTTGTGGACAAACCTTCTAGCTGCTTATAGGATATTTAATCCCTCTCTTTATCCTGGTTGGATAAACAGACTCCCACCAGGATTCCTGCCTTGTTGGCATTCCCCCTTTATCCTCTTGTCCCACCATTAAGCTCTAGACAATAAAAATACTCTCTGACACAGAGAGGCTACTCAACCCCCCCCCCCCCCAAAAAAAAAAAAAAAAACAAAACAAAAAAAACCCTAGGGCTACCCCAGTGTCTCTCCATCCTTGCCCATCTCTTCTGCAGAGTTTATAGCCATCCACTGCTGCACTCCAGTTGTCCCAGTCATCCTATAATGTTTCCAGTGTTTCCAGCTGTGTCACAGTTTTCCAGACACACAACTGCTTCCAGCTCCTCCTGTTTATTGCCTGTACTGTGTGGGATGCTTTCTAATTGGACTATAGATGCCTCCACCTTTTCAGGGGGAGAAGTTATTAAAAGCAAGAGTTGCCCAGAGTGTTTTCCCTCACCAAAGGAAAAACAGCTTTCCCATGGGTATAAAGACAAAACCCTGATTTCATTTTAGGGGGAGTGCTTTGATTTTTTTTTAATTAGCAAGCAAATTAAGATGCTTAAGGGCAGGCAAGAGTCTCTCTTTGGTTCCCTGAACACCTCAACTGCCGAACCTCACCTAAGAGAATCCCTCCTTTTGTGCATCTCCCATTAGAAAAAGATGATTAAGTGAACTGGACTAATTCTATGTGTAAAAGAAAACCAATACCAACTTCAGGAGGAGGAAGCACGTTTCAAGTGCACGTTTCAGTCTTTGTTCCAGTTATTTATTCCTTTTGTCTTTCAACATCTAGCAATCAAAGGAATTAAAAGGATTAAACAGCACGCACACAACAAGTGATGGCTTAATACATCAGAGCAGGTGTGACAACGAGTGAAATAGAAGCCAGGGAAATAGACAGCTTCCTAAGATTTCTTAAACTAGATCTTCAAGTTCTACATGTGAAATGGTCACAACACAACACACGTATCCCCATAAAGCACAATTGTAATTAATAAAACCAGCCTGGGATAAATAGCAGAATAAAATGCACTTGTCAGTGTTGCAGATTCTGCTGTCCTGTGGCACCTCAGATCAGAGATCACCAAAACACATCCACTTCTGCAGGTGATGCCAGCACAGAGCCACTTGCTCAGTACTGCATTAGGTTGGGACATGAAGGGAGGTGTGGATGCATCTGCCCCCCACATGACCTCCCAGGTCCTGACAAATGTCAAAACTGTCTTCCTAAAATGAAGGGGTTTTCTGAACAGTGTATCTGTTCCTTTCTCAGCTGTGGTTAGTGGCAGACCCTAACCTGTAGTGCCAGAAGTTAGGTTCACATCAGTACAAGGTTCCCTGATGGATTTAGCTTAATTAAAATGTCCACTGAAGTAACATTCAAAAGCTCCGTGCAGCCTTATAAATATCCTACACAGCTGTAAATTGAATATTTTCTCACACTTGCAGGCAAGGTTCCTGGCTTGTAGTGTGCTCCAAAATTATCTACAGCTATCCCCCAAAGGGCAGTAAATGAGAAAAAAATGAGAGAGAAGTGGGGAAGGGCCTTCTGATGACCTGCTACTGCATATGGAGGTGAGAAACAGGTTGAGGACACTGCCAGTCCCACTTTCAACTGTATCATGCTCAGAGCCTGGCAGAAATCGTGTTTGTTGGATGCAACAGTCTAGTTGAATCAGGACAGTCATGGGGTTGCCTCCAGCATGTCCTGCAGATCAGAAATGATCACCCAGAGCTGAATACCCCCACCACCCATGGGCTGCTTCCCCACTCCCACCTCCCTTTGACTGAAACGTGTCAATGGATTGTGGAGGTGCTCCTGAATCCTTTCAGTGCTGCCTCAGGTCTCTTCTCTCAGGGTACACTGATGCTGTATCACTCTGACATGATGTTGCTGCAACTAGTACTCTGAGGAGAATAAGATTCCCCTTCTACACAAGCCACTGAGATTCGTTCTGAGGATGAACTTTTCATTTAAAATTGGAGCAAAGCAAAGTGAAAGCACACACTTGCTGCCTCAGAGCAATATTCCTGCTCAGATGCCTGGCTGGATCAGGCCCTCAGCGTGGACAGAATCAATAAAGCTCATTGTTATGAACCACCCTATAGAATTTCAATGGCATGATTTAAGCAGCTCCTGGTCACCAGGGACACTGATGCTGTTGCAGTTACTCAGCCATACCCACTCCCTGCAATACAGAGCATGAGTTGGAGCACTGGCCACTTCCAGGGAATGGCTGATGTTCTGCCAGGACATCTGGCAATCCTGCTCCCAGTGACAGCCACCAGTGCAGAGTACAATGAGGCACCATCCATCCACACCGGCCAGCTTTGTTATGTAGTGGACCTAGGAATGATACATTTTCCAGACACATAATAAATCTGTGCAAAGTGAATATCGCGTTCGTTGCCCAGTGACATGAAAATGTTGTCTTCCCTCCAACTGCTATCTTGGAAATCCAAATTGATGGGGTAAGAAGCATCAGGGGAGGGCTCAGGATGCTCTGGATGAATGACATGCAGTTCAGCCTGACATAATGGCCAAGAGCAGACAGCCAGGGTTTCAATTAACTTGCCATGTGATGGAGTCACATACCTTCTTCTATTAGCAATACTTCAAAAAGCCAAAAAACAGCAACACTTTTCCCCTTGAAGTACCACAACTTCCCCACATACTCAAAAAGGTTTGCAACTTCAAATAAGCCCTGAGCCAAAACTGGATCGTGATTACAAAGCTGTTAGAAGGTTAAGAAACATGTGAGTTGAACAAACAATTATTTGAAGGTACAGCTGTGTCTTTCTAAGGAGAGACAGGAAAGGGAATTCATTGGTCATTGGCAAGTGGGTCAATGCAATTTGCTGGCCTGCAGATGAGAGCTGTCTCTGTTAGCAGTGCTTGTAAGTGCAGGGCTGTACTGGCTAAGCAGGAAGCGTTTGAAGATCCTCTCAATAGATGTCTGCAAGGAAAGTTTGGGAATTATAAGAGATTATGTTTAAATAAGTCTCCAAGGGAGCTGAGCTGTTGTTGAGCAGTGAGGTCTGTCTTTCTTCTAGTTAGGTTCTTCAAAGGAAGAGTTAAATGGGGAGCACATCTGGTGTCTTTGGTGCCCAGTATGACATTGAATAAGGTCCTTAGGACATCTTCTAACAGTAGAAATCCTTTCTACCACCATCAGCAGCGCAGTAGGTTTTGGAAACAAATAAAATTCCATCTCCAGTGAGTCAGTGTTCTATATCCCTGCTGCCCTTAAGGAACGCAGTTCTCCTTCACAAGCACCTCTCACACACAATCCTTTCTCAGCCCTGAAGTTCTCCCATCCTTTTCTTTCCATGTCACTTGTCCACAGCAAGAAAAAGACCAGCCTGTGTATGTGCTAAGCAAACATCTAGACCAAAGCAGGATAGGTAATGCTCACAGCAACTCTCATTAACAGAAACATGCGAATCTCTCTCCTATGCCTGTTCTACTCAAGGAAACATATTTTTTGCTGTCCAGAATGGCTGAAATTGGTCAATTAATTCAGAGACCATTAGAGGAGGTCTGAGGGACTGCCAAAGGTGAGGGAGCACATGATTATGGATTCTTAGCTTGGGAAGCCTAACTAAAAATAGCAATAGACTGAGGAAGAACCAAATCCTGAGATGGTCCAAAGAGGTGGGTCTGAAGCATCAGCAGAGCAAAGGTGGGTGGGGAAATCCTTCTGAAAAATTGCTTGGAAAAAGAAGTTCATCAGGGGAAGTCAGTGCTTGCTATTATCTCCCTATTCCCCAGCCTCGGGAAGAACATAATTGCATTTCAGCTTTACTGTAAGGAAACGAGGGTGAGATATTCCCTGTCTTTGATCACAAAAGATGTTTTACCAGGGAGAACCACTGTCTCCCCCTACAGGGTGATCCATATCCAAGGCTAATGAGCCTGCTAATGAGAATTACTACATCTGCCAATCTCCAGCTCCAGAGAGATATCTTGCAAAGCAAAGTCTGCAGAGTTCAGGTCCTGAGGGAGAATCACTGCAGGACAATGCTGGGACACCCCGGGGTAATGTTGGATATAATCATACAGAGTAACTGGATGAATCCTGAACTATAAAAATTGTATTACTTCATCACAAAACTCTGATTTGTCTCTTCCCTCTCATTATAAGTCAAGGGAAAGAATATGTTCTTCCTTCCCCCAGGCAACACTCATTTGGATGCAAGTGGGAATTTCTTTTGGTGCTGTTCCTGGCGCTTCTCTTCGACAGACAGGAGAGTGCTTATTAGAGCAGATGCACAGAACATAGGAGATAGCCTGATTCCATTCCCAGCGTTGGTCAGAGAATATTCAAGAAAATGATTGTCCACGATGCCCTGGAATGTTTGCCAGTTTTCCCAGGCTGTTCAAGAACAACTTAATCTCCAACAGTGCTTTGAGTGATGCTGCAACATGCACCACTTGTCTCCATTAATCTGATGAATGGCAGAGCTAAGCACTGCCTCTTCCACCACACTGCCACCAGAATCCCTTGGATTAAACACTGGGAAGAGATTCCCACATCCTCCAGAAGGACCTAGGGGCAGGCTAGCCCAGTAGTGCAGAGGCTGCAGCCTCTGGCTCAGAGCAGATCAGCAGGGCAGAGCTGTCCTGCACCTCCTGAGTGCTCAGCAAAAAGAAGTCTCCCCATTTTAGACCTGTTCCTGTGCAGCTGCAGAGGGTGACCTCGCTACAGGGCCATCCCTCATGCCATCAGATGTCCACACACTTAGGCAAAATCCAGACAAGAAGAAAAGCAGAAATTGGTGGCACAGGGGTTAGGAGAGGCTGAAGCTCCGCTCCTATCTGTGCAGCTGGGCAAATGGAATTTGTGATGTTCTACTTCTGCTGTGCCAGAGCAATGTGAAATTTTCCATTGCCAGAGAAGGGAAATAGAAGGAAAACAAACAAACAAAAAACCAAACCAAAAAACCAAACCAAAACAAAAAACCAACCAACCAAAAAAAAAAAAAAAACCAAAAAAAACACCAAACTATGCAAGAGGCATGTTGCTGTTGCAGAAAAAATAGATACCAGATCAAAAAACTCTGCTTAAAGACAGTACATATGCCAGCTCCAGGGGTTTTCAAATATTTATGCTTTGCTACATTTTTAATCTTTAAGATTTCCAGGGATGTTGTGTGTAGAACATGATGCAAGCCCATCCCATGTCTGACATGGATGTGGCTTGTAGTTCGCTGCAGTGGTGGGAAGGGGAAAGCAGCATCGCTCAAGGGTTCCTGAGGCTCACACCTCACTGCAGGCCTGATGGGGATTTTCATTGTGCCCTAGAAGCAAATTCTGAAATCTGTCCTCATGCACTGACTCTGGCACTGGTTCTGCCCCCAGCTATTCCATCCCAGGCAGCTCTCACAGCATTCTGAAAGCTGCTCTTGCCACAGGCAGGGAGGTGCAAAGGAGAGATAGATGATGCCAAGGAGAGATGGTGCCCACTGCCACCACTCTGACACCTTATCCTACCTCTGTCATAATGACAAAGGAGAGTCCCCATTGTACTCCATGGCCTAAATAGATTTCTTGCCTTCTACATGATTAATAACCTGAAAGACATTAATATTTAAGATTCCACTGGGGAATAATTTGCAAGGCACAATGGAGATTTTTGCTTTTCTGGTACAGCAACATGGACTGAAGTGCTTTAGCAGGAGTTTGGTGTGTGTGCAGAACACCTTAGGCACACACAGGACTAATGCATCTAACACAGGTGCTGGGATTATTATTATTATTATTTCAGCTCATGTCACCTTCAATTAGAAGAGATTTTGGTATGCTTGCTCATATGTCTCCACTTCTCTTTACGTGTTTCTTGAATAAAATAAACCTAAAATACCCAAAGCTGAGGTAGGATTTCAAAGAACTCTGGCTGCCACACACTGGCTGATGTTTGTCTCTTAACTTGGGGTGAAGCTGCATAAATTATTTGGGTTCTTGCATTTTAACTGTCAGAGAAACTTAGGCTTCTTAACCCATTTTGCCAACTATCATGTGAGCTGAGGGAGTTTGGGAGAGAGAAAGTACTTTCTGGAGGGTAGAAATGTTCATATTTGCAAAGAAAATATAAGATGTGTTATTCTTGGGTATAAAAATCATGTCCTGCTCCACATTTCTCAAAAAGGCTTTACTTTTGCTCACCCTGAGGAAGCTGTATAAGTACTGCTGTGGAGGTCACCATTTAAGTTGTCCCTCTGTGATTACACCCAGTTCCTGGGTGCTGATGGCCCAATGCACCAGCCAGCTTTTCCTGAAAGCACGGTTCCTGTGCTGCATCTTCCCTGTTCTCAAAACTGCCTGGGACAGCAGGAACATCAGCTTTCCCCCCCATGCCATTCTACACATGCTGCTGGAGCTTAAAGACCTGTGGGTCACAGCAGGAGAGGAGCATATCCAAAGACTGCCCTGTCCACTTTTTAAAAGTGATGGGACTGATGCATCCAGAGTGAGCCAAGTTACCCCTTGAGGGGGGTTTTAGCATCCAGCACTTTCCTGTAGGTCACACAGAGATTGATAATTTTCCGTGGCTTTTCACTGCCTACTGTAATCTGGCATCATTAGACAGCACAAGGACAGCTCATTTGAGCAGCAGTTAAGGGATTACAACTGGACTGTGTCTGGCCGTGCTTTCTTTCTCTGCACAATGACCAGGTCATAATTAGGATGGGAATTATGGTGTTCAGCCATGTGGAGAGGCATTAAGCTGTTGAGCTTCTGGCGCCGTGACCAGGTACACGCTGCCAGGTTTCAAAGTTCAGCAGCTTTTAGGACTGGCAGAAGCCTGGCTGCCCTCTGTGGCACAGCAGTGAGGATCCAGTGCATTGCTGCAGAGCCAGGTGGCCCTGGGAAGAATTGAGGAGCCAGAAGTGCAGCGTGGCCAGGGCAGCACAGCCTTGTTCAGCCCCTCCACTCCTACCCAGAAAATCACACATGGTCCCAACCCTGTCCCTACACAGGAAAACCCTGGGGCAAGATGCACTATCAGACATCCAGCTCTGTGCTGTTCCACAGGAATTCAAGCCTACATACCAATTTAGGCAAAGCAGCAATGCAAAACCAGCCCCTTCCTCACCAATTCATTTGTAAGAACCCAGAAGAGTAGCCTCAATTATGTTTTCGTCCCTTTCTATTTTTTGATCCACCTGACCTTTTGGAAAAGAAAATGCTATTGACTGGCTTTTGCAGTGTTACCAATGTTCTGCAGTGTTAATTATTTATAACCATATAAAATTGAGTCTAAGCACTGGATGTTCATTTGCCAAAGCTCCATCTCCTGTGCATGTTTTTAATATGCTCCTCACAGCAATCTGTTTGTTGGAGAGTTTTACCAGTATTCCTCCCTTCTTGTGAGTATTTAGTCAAGTAAAGCATTAGCCAAGCTTGGTCCTGCTAGCATTTGCATTAGGAAACTGGAACCAGCACAGGAACTCCCTTGACAACTCATATAATGCTGTATAACCATTCAGAATTGCAGATTTTGCAATTTTTAAAATTTACAACTTTTAAAATGATTTCTAAGAATGCAATGCAATGTGGTTGGCCCAGATATATTAAATAAAAAATAGCTTAGCTGTTGTAATATGTCAATTTGTCAAGAAATAAACAGTAGCACACATGACCCTATACCTTACTGGCCAAGAAGAGAAATATCTTCCCAGTAATTTTTATAGATATTCATGGGTGAGTGTGGATTTCTGTGAAGATGAGTCATACACAGGGAGCAAATAAAGGAGTGTAAAAACACCTTTGGCCTTATGTGTCACAGAAAGGATATCATCAGTATTTTTTAAAGGAGCCTTCTACTGGGTTTTTCTTTTTTAATTCTGAAGCTGAACATGCTACAAGCATGTGGTGTGACTTGAAATCAGAAGATTTGCTTCATCTGTGCATTTATTGAATAAAGTAACTCAGCTTTCCAATTTCAGATGATTGATTAGCTTGAAAATATGCAAAAGATTTTATGGAGACTTTTGTGTCTATTTTGTTTCAGCAGTAGTAAAAGGTGATACCAGAGGACAGAAAATGAACTTTTTTTTTGAGGAGACTACCCCGAGATATCAGCTATAGTTTCACTATCCTGAATGACAGACCATGAAAGATTATTCATCTGCTTTCCTAGCTATCTACTGCAATATGGGTATCATCTGCTTCTGCGATAAAAGCCCCCTGGGAGGCTCTGCTGTTCTTATCAGATGTGGCAGCAGTTGAAATAGCAGCTGAGTAAGATAATAAATAATAAATGAGCCTATATTTTTTAATCTGATGTAGGGAAATGTTAACTGTTAATCTGGATAATGGAGGCTCCATGTCCTAAGATCCCCTACCCATGAACTCCAGGCAGTCTCTCTCTGAGAGCTTCAGCTTTGACTTTTCACTGGAATCAAGCTTCTGAAGGCATCAGCATTTCTCAAGGGCTTTCTCAGAGGAAATCACAGCCTCACACTAAATAGATTCATTTGCTTGGGGTGGATAATTAGTACTCCTCAACTGCATTTACCATCTTGGGATTCAGATCCTGTGCTTTAAGAGACACTAGGAAACACTACTGTTTCTTCCATCAGTTTTGCCCAGAACAGCACTGTCTGTAAGGGCTCTCAATCCCTTCTGCCAGCAGAAGCAGCTGGAGCCTCATTCTTCCAAATCAGCCTTTTCCCCATGTTTGCATAGCTGAAGGATTAACATCTGAGAGCAAGGTGCTATGAGGTTTTAAAGATTCATTCCTAGAAGATACCAGAGGGAAAAAGCTTGGGAGCTCCAGGTACAATACAATAAAAGGAAATGCTAGCTCAAAGCAGGCTGTGGTTGATTAGATCTGACCAGTGCTCTGCAGAATGATTCCTGCTGTGATTGAAGAGCTGCCAGAGAGCACAGGCCAGCACCACCTCAGGCAGGTGCTCAAAACAAAAAACCCCAAACGGCAGTGATGCTGGACTGGGGACCTCTGCTGACAAAGCAAAGACTGGAAACACTGACCTTCCTCCTTCCCATCCTCCCAGGGAAGGACCAAAGCACCAAGTCTATTTCCATGTGCTCCCCAGCAGCTCGGATTTCCCTTGACACGACCCCCACCTTCTTGGCAATGAGGGATTAGGAATCCCCCCCACCACTTTGCTGAGGAAGCCATACCAGGCAGGAGAACGCAAAGCCAAGCATCCGACACCGGAAAAACGCGATTTTGGCAATTCCTTAAACAACCAGGTGAATAATGTTTGTGTCACATGTAGCAGCAAAATATAGCAGGTTTTTACAACTGCCATGGGGAAATCTAGTCTGATGTAACTGTTAAAGATCTGTTCATATTCCAGACAGCAAACTACCATTTGCAGGATGAAATGGTTTGCTGTTTAAACACTGCCATTCAAGGACATTAATTGCTGTGGGTTAGATTAAACTAGATGGCACGGCAATAAGATTTGAAGCCTGGGAGAGGGGTGGGGAGGAAGGAGGAGGGGAAGAACAATCTTCTTTCATAAATAATGGGATCTAAAAAGGAATCTTTATAGGGACAGATTAATCTGCAAACAGCCAAGTTCAAATCTAGTTCATGTCCTACGAGTACTCCAAGCAGCCCCAGAGGACACAAACATTGCCCTCACCACAAAAACAAGACTTCAACCTTCTTTTGGGGTATTTATTCCACATATCTGATCAATCTCAAGTGCCATATCAAAAGCCACCCAGTGTGAGACGAGAGGAAATGCTCTCCTGCTGTTTTTAAATGCAACCAGTGGCAACAGGCAGGAAAGGGGTCAAGCTCTAATGCCAACCTTTTGTTCAGTTTCTTGCACACACCTATACATGCAAAGACATACAGAGCAATATATTCACATTGCATTGCAGGGAGAGAGGTAATTTTGGTCCAAATGTCTTCCTGTTGTGTTTACCCTGAGTGCCTTGCAATAAGCTCCTTTTCTCAGCTTGTGGGAAGGCATGTTATTTATTCCTTTACAAATGTAAGCCCATTGTAAATAAATAAATAGCAGCTCTGGGCACTTTTTTTTTGGAGCTGTCTTAAAAGCACTAATCGAAATGTAATGACAGGCTGGCAGCCAGTTTCGCTATCCAGACTGCTGATAACCAGCTAAGGTTTGCAGCCACAAAATTAACATCACTGCAGCAAACAAAACTATCCTCCTGTCACTCACCCTGTCCCAGCCCTTTGAAAAAGCCAAAAAACAAATCCCCAGCCACCCAAACAAGAACTTTGCAGAATGTTTTGAAGGTCAAAAAGTTATGGCAGAGTTTAGATCAAGCATGGAATGAATTTTTAGCATAAGACCAGTAGAGGATACCTACCATTTCTGCAGTGTCCCCCAGCCCCATCTCCTCCAGCATTGGTTTTATGAGCTAATAATCAGCAACCACAGCTGATTTGCTGTAAGCATCTGTATTAGGTACACCAGAGCACCTACAACCTTCCCAGGATGACTCTTTTGGAACATTCCATGGGAACAGAAATTTCTTCTTCCAGCCAGGGAGGAGGAGAGCTGTATCCACAGGGAGGACAGCATTTGTTATCTTCTCATCCTCAGCAGAGGGGAGAGGAAACTGAAATTTGTTTGCAGCAGTTGTAGGAGATACAACTTGCCAGAGCAAGACTCCAGGGCTCCAACACCCAGGACACTCATGGACATCCCTTCCATTTCTACCTCTATTAGGATGCTCTATGGGGGACAGTTTAATAGAAGTTTAGTTAGTTTAATCATAGTTTAGATAGAAGTTGACCCTCGGTGTTAAAATAATTTCACACAGTTCCAAGTAATTTTGTTTAAAGGAATACCTTGCAGCACCCCAAATTAATTGCAGACCTAGTCCAACAAAGACTATATTAACAAACCAGGACCTAATTCGTCAGTCTTTACAATCAATTTTACCCTGGAGCAATTCTGTTGACTGCAGATGATATGGAATGCACAAGTGAGGATCTGGGGCTTTAATAATTCTTTCCAAAGATGTAGTGCAGACAGTGCTGATAACACCAGCAATAATCCCATCTCCATCCCTTAGGGCCATCCTAAAACCCCTCAGTAAAAAATGGCATTACCAGTTTTCAGGTGTCAGGAGAATTGAGTTATTTTCTGACAATACTATACCTAAAGCAGTATTTAAATTGTATGTTAAATAAATGCTGTGATTATTAGGAGCAGACTTCTTGAAGTTGAACCACCAGGTAGCTGATAGCTATCCTATTACAAACTCCAGAAGCCTCAGTAGAGATGTACTTAATAATTGTTTGGCATTAATTTGTCATGCAATAATTATCCTATTAAATCTAAATTAAACCCTCCACTCAGACACTTCATCTAAAGTGTGAACATAACAATTAAGAGAGAAGGGGGAAAGGGGGATGATTTCTGCATCATTTGCAGCGTAAGATTTTGTGCTTTTGTGAGCCACAGCAGAAAAAGGGATTTAAGAAAGAGAAATCATTCTGAAACAGAAACACTCCCACCATAAACAAAGATCCATCTTTCTAGGTTACATATGCTGCACATCTTAGGATAACATCTTGTTATCAATGCATTTATTTCTTTACGATGAGGAAGTTCTGTATTGCACTTCCTTTATAAGGAAAAAAAGCAGCTAAGAAAAAAAATAAATGTAGACAATCGACAAAGGTTGGGATTCTCTCATCTATCTAGCCAAATAACAGCTTAAAAAAAAAAAAAATAAGGCTGAATTTCTCTTTTGCAAGCTCCTCCTGCTGTCAACAGCCAGAAATCAGGCTCTCTAGAGAGAGATTCATCCCACCCACCTCAGAGCTCAGACCTGACAGCTAAAATGAGAGAAGAACAAATCCCATCCAAAAGCCAGACAGGAAGCCTGGAACAAGAAAGATTTAAACTTGTTCTCATGTCCTAAACTGAGATTTGAGACACAGAGCTGTTCTTCCACGTGGGATAATGTAGCTTGAAGTGCTTAAAATGTCATTAAGTAGCACTGCTGAGATGAGGACAGTCTGTGGGTAGTTTTCTGGCCTTTTCCTGACCAATTTAATTTTGGGATCAAGAAGAATGGCTTTTTTAAAGCAAGACAAGATCTATTTCCACTTGCAATTGCTCAGTGAATTTCCACATGAGCTGCAGAGCAGCACAGTACATGACAGTCACAGTCGTTTTCTTTGTCAATCCAAACTGGTTTTTTTCACAGCATTTAGGTCTGAAATCTATTTAAAAATGCAACTTCCTTCAATAGAAGAGCCTCTTCTTTAAGTAAAAGCCCTATTTAGTAATTTTTGGTATGTCCTTAGATTTTTTTTTTTTAGTTATGTTTTCTTTAGGGATAGCAGTTCTTTGTATCCTCCAGAACCCCAAAATACCAGTTGTAGTGTTGGTTTTACAGTGTGTGATATTCTCACTCTCTTCCCAGGCTGCCTGAGCCAAGCGTGTCTCTCTCTGTGCCATTCTCCTAGGAGATAATTACCTCTTCACCTTTCTCTTCCTCTGCTAACACTCTCTCCTCTGCCAGCTGTATTTTCCCACAGAGATGGTATTACTCATCCCTCTAACAAAACTCTGATGATTTCTCAAATTATACTTAGCTCTCCAGTCTGGCACTTGTGTCTCTGTTCTTCTCTGTATCAGTTTGTCTAATAAATGTCTTATCTAGATCCTTAGACTATTACAGTACAAACAACACAGCTTTTTTCAACCAAAATGTTTTCCTCTAAATCACACAAAAATGTGACAGGAAGGTTCATTGTGGATTAAACTCTTCACTGCCTCTGTTTTGTTCCCACGAGCTTGTTTCCAACCCCACAAGTCAGCTTGGGTTTAAAAGGTTGGTTTAAAAACTGCAGAAAGGAGGTATCAAAGGGTGTAGGAGTACATTACAAAGGAAGAGCAACACACTTTGATACAGGAACAAGAACAATAAGTAACCAGTTCCCTGAAAAGATTATTTATAAAATTTAAGCACATTAACTGGAAAGGAAGTTTGGCTATTCAGAGGCATCTGCGAATGACAGACTGAGAAAGCCAGCATAAACAGGGGCTGCTCAGGTAATCAGAAGCAAATGGAATTCAAAGCAGATTAAATCAGGGAGTCTGTTTATCAGGAGTGGCACCCACACATGGTATATTTAGTAGTTTCCTTTCAGTGAATTTAGTCGGGGTGGAAGTGTTGAGATGGACAGCCCAGGAGGCTCATCCCACCCCACGGGGGTCACAGCCAGGACAGAGCAGCATTCACTGCTTCACTGCAGCCTGGCTTGGAGAGGAAGGACCTTCCACAGACACCTCCACACTCACCCAGTGCTTTGCAAGACATGGACAAGCCCAAACCACGTTGTTACAGTCTCTGCTAAAATATCATGATAAACAAGTGAAACCTTGGAATCTGTGAAATATTCTGCCACAGGGACAGGGCAGATCTGTGCCCAGTCCCTATCAGAAAAGGACTGTTCTGTGCTCCAAAGCATCATTGCACAGAATTTCAAGGACTCTTAAGCAGCATCATTCCCATGATGAGACATCTTGGATCCATCGTAACTATCCATAAAACATTTCCACATTTGGCCTTGATAGGCAAAAACTACATACAGAACTGCAAAAGAAACCTCTCTTTTTCCTCCAAGACAATATTAGAAATGAAGCAAAAGACAGTCATAGGAGGGTTGACAATGCAGTTCTCTGAAATATCTGTCATGGAGATCATTACTGTTTAAGGACTGGAGATTCATTACTGCTGCTGCCTTTATGGACCCAGTGCCATTAATCCCCTACTTGAGCAAAACCATGGGGTGTATAGCTAATGGCTTCCAGGTTCCTTTTCGGATGCTGTGAAGCCTATATGATAATTAGTTCTCTAAATTAGCACTGTTTCCTCTGTAATCACTCCCCTCCCCAAATGATTTCACGTCACTGTTTCTTTGTAACATTTTTTTTGTTCTCATTTCCCATTATCACCACTGGAATCACATTGATAACATTTATTTAATCTTTTTCCACAGCTCTCCTGTACATTTACTGTCACCATCTGCACACACATTGCATTGATCATGTGAGACTTCCTAACTGCATTAGTGTGTGTGGACTTATGAACATATTGAGTGCTTAAAGAAGCCTTTTTAAAATTTGTTATTGGCTGGCTGTGTCCCTGCTGGAGTCCTCTGGGGAGACCCAAGGAAGAACAATTGTTTTATCCTTTCTAACAACACTACCACTGCTGCCTACCCCTGTTCTTTCACAGGGCCCTGGAGATCTTTTATAGCATCCTACACTGTCACTGCTGTGCTGTTAAACCCTCATGAATGCAACAACAAATTAATAACACCACTGTATACAATGAACAGCTGCTAGCATAAAGGTAGCAACAAGATCTGTGGCAACACCATCATATTCCAAGGCTTAGCCAGTGGATAAAACAAAATTGCCTGGTTCATCTTGCTCAGGCTGCTCAGAAAATATTTACAGGCTGATTTCCTTCCCAGTTTTTATTTATTTTACTTTTTCTTTTCTGGTAGGAGACAAACTATGGCTCAAAGCCAAATCTGAAATATCCTGGGGCTTTTCACTGCCTTATAAACAGTTAGTTATAGTCATTGATATATTGTTGGCATATAATAAACCCTAATGTCCAGATTGCTTGTTAAAATACGTATCTGTTATTGATGTATGTATCAGTTTTGCCTCAAGGCTCTCTTCGAGATGAGTTTCCCCTAATTTTGAGGCCCAGACATGTTTACATTAAACAGACACTTGGTAACTCAAAAAAACCTTAGCAGCCTCAGTGTAGAATCTAGAGAAACTCAATGATTTGACAGAGGTCGTGGTGGAAGTGTGTGGCATACAGAGAAATGAGCACACCTTTGATGGCAATTAAATGCTCTACTTACAGGTCATTCCCTGCTTATATTGGTGGGAGATTGAAAAGAAGAATAAGCTGGGAATGTAATGCTCAGCCATAGGTTGCAAAATTCTGGCTAGGGCCTGCTAGAAAGCCAAGGTAATAATGCAATAAAATATTTTCTGCTGGTGATATTCTCCCCTTCCAGGGTTTCACCAAGAAAAAGAAACTATCAAGCTTCACCTTTAAACCACAACAATGCATGATTTTTTTTTTCCAGCATGCCTGTTCTCTGCACCACATGCCACAGGTGCAACAGCATGGCCACCAGGGCCAAGGTTTCTGTCTTCTCCAGCTTTGAGACCATGCAAGAACCTGCTGTCACCAGACCCTTGCCAGCAGCCCCTGGGATTCACCCCATTTCTGTCCAGGGCAATGACACTGTGTGACCCAGCCAGCTTTCAGCAAAACCAACAACCAACAGCTGCTAAGCCAAGCACAGCAACCCAGATACAAATGTCTAGGTGAGGAGAACTTGGCCTGTCAGGGCAGATTCTCGACCTGCTGAGCCTGAAATGGCTGGGAATACCCTGAGTCAGCTTGTTAAATGCATACAGATACAGGCAGGCACAGAGGAAGTGCCTTGGCAGGCTGACCTTGGGAACTGGAATGAGCAGCAAAATGCTCAGAGAAACTCTTAATGTTGTGTTTTCTGTAAATATACATGCTACAAACAATAGAACCTAAGGAGCTCGTTTTCTGGAGAAGCCCTTGTAAAAAGGTAAGCAGGAATTTTAAAAGAGGATGATATGCCCAAGGGTTTATGGATCGTGCATAATGGCTTAAATCACGTTAAAGTGGTGTTAAGACATGCACATCATTCCCACTTGCTCCTATTTGACTTCAGCATTATACAGAGCAGTCTCACACAAGGAAGACACATTCACAGCCTTTCTGCTCACGGGGAAGGGTGCAGAGTAAATTGCTGTAGCACACTCAGAGATGAAATATTCACTATTTTCAACAACACCTTCAAAGCTAAAACTTGGATGCTCAGGAGTTCCCACCCTCTGTCGGCTTAAAGCTTATTCATGTCAAAGTCCCCTCCCTACAGTTAACCCAGAGCAAACTTAAATAAATAATCTAGCAGTTCTTTCCAATTTCCTGACTGTGGGACACTTTTGCCTTGGTAGCAGGACTAGCAGCCCATAGTACTGTGGTTTAAGGAATGTCACTGTTCCCAGCAGAAGACTGCAAAAAGGCATTGGAAATCCCAAGGATCTGGGAAATTTGTAAAAAAAAACAACTAAAAAAAAAAAAGACCCAAACAAAAATAAACAAACAAACAAAGAAGTAATCACTGGTCTAATACACATATTTGCATGCCAAGTGTCACTGAAATTATTTTTTTAAAAAGCTTTGCTAATATGCCTGAATTTAGAAATTTGGACATTCCTGTACATTAAAATACAATGATCTGGGAAACATAACTGTTAGCAAGGTGTTTCAGGCTGTGCAAGACCTGGATTTGATATGGTGTAATTTCTGCATGAGGAGCCTGATACAAACCAAGACAACATTCCCTGCGTGCAATTGTCATTTTCACACTATTTCTCTGTGACCTTGTTTGTTGGGCAGTGAGCATAAGAATTTAACTGCATCTTCCCACTCCTGCCTTGTAATGGGGAAGGCTCAAAGGAAAGTGTTGGCTATTATTTGTTTCTCTTGAGCATCCCATGGAGATTTCAAGTCTATTTACTGCAGTAGTTCTGAACCGACAGCTGATAAAGTTTCCATTACTGATCTCTAATGAATGGATATAGCTGGGGAAACAGGATTTACCTTCCCTTCACTCAGTTTCTCCCTGCTGTTTCCAATCACAGAACTGTTCCCTTCTCCCCTGCTCCAGCTCCTCCTCTCTTTCATCCCTTACATAAACTAGAGGGTCAGTTCTAGGTCAGGCATAAATGGACACAATGCCAACATACCTTGACAGCTTGAGTTTTGCAGATGGTTTCTGGATAAATTGGATTAAAACATTTTAATTTGCCATCTCCTGAGCATATCCATTCTCAGTGTGGGACACCCACATTGTGTGGCTGCTTCCCCAGTCCACCAAGGTGCACTGGCCATGCTTCCTTTGGCCTGCCCAATTAAAGCAAAAGCCAGGCACTGGAGTGCTGAAGGAAATGAGGTTTTGTTCTTATTCCAGAAGATGTTTAAGCAACAGATAGTTTCCTCAGCACTTTCACTTGTAAGTACAACAGGAAACCACAGGGTGACAGTGCCAACAACATTCACTTTTCTAGACCCTATCAGCCTCTGCTGCAAAAATCTTCCAAGAGAAACTTTCCATGGCTCTCAGCAGTCATCATCCGCTCTCTGAAACAAGATCCTGTAATTTCTGCCTGTGTTTTTATTCTCCTCTTCTCCTGCCAATGTACAGATTGCAGTGCACTAACACCTCAGGTTAACCTGTGCATTGAAAAATGTCAGTAGGGCTCAAATGG
The DNA here is from genome assembly GCF_031753505.1 of Anomalospiza imberbis. NCBI lineage: Eukaryota > Metazoa > Chordata > Aves > Passeriformes > Viduidae > Anomalospiza > Anomalospiza imberbis. The sequence continues at coordinate 7,147,712 of NC_089693.1, read as the reverse complement.
TGACAACTGACAACTTAAGAGAAAAAGCAGGAATTCTGCAGACATTTATGGAAAAGCATTGAGGCACCCCAAACCAAAGAAAGAAAATAACAAGTGAGCTTAAACTGCTCTTCAGCTCCAAAATACCACTTTGAAGATTCAAAAGACCAAAATTTGTCTGTCCTTCCATGTCCCTAGAAGAGTCATTGAATGTCAACCAGTTATTCCTGACATTGGCACAGGTTAAAGAGAGGGCAGATCTTGTGTTCCTCCACTAGTTCATTCCAGAAACCACTTCCTCATAGCATTAGGTATAAATTTCAAGTGACATGTTTCTGTGAATAATCAAAGAGAAATGAGAAACTGGATGGATTCGGGCATGATTCAATAGGAAGAAAGGTGACAGTATATGCTTATAAGACATTTACATGATTGCTGTAGAAAACACATTTTTGTTAAGTTCCCTGTATTACATTTTAGCTGACACGACACAGAGAAAATAAATCCTTAGGAAAGTCTTGTTCTTACACTGTTTCTTCCTTGCCCAAAACTAAGCAGCAGTGCTGAAATCTTGCAAGGAAGCTCATTCCCTTGAGGTTGTTAATCAGCATTTTAGACAAAAGTTTGGGGTAGCTTCCAAGTAAGACTTCAAATTTTTTATCTGAAACAAACCAGACTGCTAGAATTGCATTCTGGTTTTATAAGACAATCATTAATAATAATAATAGCAAAATGACAATTGCAAAGATTATTTTTTTCATGTGTTTTACTAACATGAAGGTAAAATCCTGCTGATCAGATCAGCACAGTTGCATCAGAGATAAATTTAGTCCATTATTCAATTAATCCTTCAATGCACTCCTGTGGTCGAGGTAATATATTATTATTATCTCCACTTTTGTTATTCCCATTAGAGACATTAGTTCCAAGAATGTGAACCATTTATTGTTGAGGGTCCTGATCCTCAACCTGTAATAGGATGTGCTGGCAGAGACCCCATATTAAATCCCACTACCTTGAAAGAAACTCATCATCCTTCATTAGGACAATTGTTGCAAAGTGCCATTACCTCCTATTGTGCCCACCCAGTTGAATAAGTTCCTACACTATTTAATTTAAGAAGGCAATAATTAAACAAAGAACTTTTTTGCATTTACTGTAACTGGGGCATGTTTAATTGACCACCCTGCTTTTGGGAACATCTCCTTGTCCACACAAACAAGGATGAGGGAAACAAGCAATACTGAGTGTCAAAACAGGAGTGCTCTCAGCATGCTCCACTTCCCTGCTCACCAGTCAATGCACTGACTGCTTTTAAGGTGGTAGTAGTAATCTTTTACCTCTTTAAATAAGTAATGAAACAATTCTCCTGTTAGACAGCTGACCCACCTGCCTTCATGCCTTTTTTTTTTTTTTTTTTGCATCAGGACTGTCCTTTTAAGAGCATGGAATCATGGAATGGCTTGGGTTGCAAGGGATCTTTAAAGGTCATGCAGTCCAGCCCCTGCTGCAGTGAGCAGGGACATGAACTAGATCAGGTTGCTCAGAGCCCCATCCAACCTGAACTTCAATCTCCAGACTGTTCCCACTTTAGTGTATTTTGACTCACATTTTGGAGCAATCTTAGCTGGATTTCTTTAGGGTGTTTTAACCAGATTCCTTTTGGATGATACTTAACTTGAAGATATGCTCCAGGACCATTTAAAGGCTGTGCCCACTAACGAGTATTCACTCTGTAAAGCCACACTAAAGCTACCTTAGGAAAACCCCTTGGACTATACACAGTGTGGACACAGACTCATCAGCCACAGCTGTACTGTTCTGTGGCTCACACTATTTACAAATGCAGAACAATCCACTGTCTCACCCCATTGACCCTCAGCCAAGTGCAGTGAAAAGAACGTTCCAGGAACCAGTCAAGCTGATTGCAACACTGTCACTGGGCAGCTAGCACAGGCAGCTGCCCATTCTGAGCCACAGCAATATTCTAGCTCTTTCAAGATTGGTCTCCAAACAGCTATTAGGTAGCCCAGAAACCTTAGCTGCAAACACAAAAATTCAGCAAGAAGCAGTTCTGCTTGCTAGTTAAACTGCAAAGATCAAATAATAATAGCAAGCAATGCAGGAATGCCATATAATTTATTCATTAGCATTGCTAATGTGGAAAATGTTTCTTTTCCTGTGATGAATCTTACTCATTACACTTTGAATACAGGAGAACATATTCAGAATGTTGTGTCAAACATACAAGCACACACTATATTTAAAGTAACAGGGAAAATGGCCAATTTTGAAATATTTTAGAAAAGAAGGTTTTTCTATTGCCACATATATTGTACACAGATGTTCAACATATCTTCTGAAGTAAAATGTATATCAAACATATAGGAAACCTTCTCCTGGCCTTTCTGTTCTACACCTTCTTATACCAGCCAGACTAATGTTGTTAGGAAAAGACCCAAGGGTGAAGATCTAAGGGGTAATCCTTGGAATACCTTGTGCTCCAGGTCTCCCTAACCTTTGGAAACCTATCAGGTAGAAACCAGGCAACTGGTAGAAAATTACCTCAGACAGAGCTATAATTTCTTTTTATTACAATTCTTTCTGGAAACTGTCCCTTTTAGCAGAATGAAAAACAAAATAATGAGCCTGTCTTTTTAATCCCCAAGAGGAGCGGTTAATTTACGTTCACTCGCTGTTTAGTTTTCATGGGTCCTAAAATTTGCACAGAGCCTCAGGGTCCGCTCTGTTCCATGATTAAGTGAAGCAAAAAGCCAGAAATGTTGTTCTACAGCTCCTCACTTACAATCTGCTTACAAACAGTAGATCACTCCGTGGTGCACAAGAACAAATACGTTTTCCTCCTGTCACTAACTAACTCAGACAAATGCTCATTTACTGCAATCCTTCAGACCACGGAGCGATCAAGTTTTGCAGTGGGCAAGTTATGCCCAGCCCTGGCACTAAAGCTCCATGTAAATTTTGACATACTGTCTTCACTCTTTCCACTGTAGATTCTCTTCCCCCTTGCATTAATGAGGACTAGGCTTTTTCACAGTGGATTCCCTCACTGAAGTCTTCAAAACAAACTATTTTACAAAATTAATGCACTTCATAATCCCTGGAGGAAGTGACAGCTTAATTTAGAAGGCAAGTGTTTAGGTCCTTTGATTTCTATATTTTCCCCCTCTCCATACCTACACACACTTGTATGCATATGTAAATATATATATTCCAGAAAATAAGTGAACCTGAGCTTTTATTTGCAAAATATCCACTGTGAAGGGAAATATGAGGTATAAGCATGCACATCATCTCTTAAGTAACTTACTCTGTTATGGTTTTCTTTGCAGATAAACAATGGAAATGTTCATTGCCAAAATCTATTCATGACTAAGACCCCCAACTTTGGTGATGTCTGTGACAGGACCCCACATATAAACATGGAAATTCTAGAATATTTGGTTGAAGGATCAATTTACTAACCTTGTTCACAACATGAAGGCACCAGCATAAGTCAGGAATAAAAAAAATTGACTACTAAAGCAGTACAGCCACAGAGGAACAGCTCTCACAACATGAGCAAGTGTGAAAAACACAAAAAGCAAAAGAAAAGAAAACCACATTAAAGAGCAACCAACAGTATACTAAGAAAAAAGCTTTTCCCTTGCTCTTGTAAGAAGTAATGCCAGCTGAAATGGAGATCAAGTTTCCCATTTACACTTTCTGTGGCTGTTATTTTCCCAACAAACTAGAGAACCCAAACATGGAAGATGACATGCTTTCTTGTTGAATGTGTTTCCCACGGAGGCGTGCCAGGCTACCACAATAATGGATTTCCACTTCACATTTGCTTCTGCGGATGATAACAACTTTTGTCTTTGCATTTATAGCAGAATCCAAGCAGACAAAATAACTTCTTTGCTAGAAACAAGCACTTCCATAAGCAACAAAACAAATCAAGGAAGGTTTTGGTTGAGGGAACAAAAAACCCCAAATATCTAAATGACAACTGGAAATCTGTTTCCTTGAATTTACAAACATAGATAAGATACTGAAATATAGGTTTTGTTTCAGCTTATACAAATAAGTGCTTATTTCTAGAAGACAGAGTTGCTGGAGACTAAAAAATATCCTACTTTAAGAGGCACATAGCTGATATCAGGCACAGCCCTTCCCAAGCAGAGATATGAGAAACAGACGCCTCTATTTCTTCCTTAGTCATATTCAATTTCTTCAAGCTATGACTATTAAAATGAAGACTGAGCTATCAATGTGTCATTGAGCTGAGGAAGGAGAAGGAGCTGAAGTTAAAAAAAAATTATGACCAAAAACAAGGGAATTTATTTAAAGAAGAAAATTAATATATTTCATATTCAACTTGTGCTAAAGTATGACTGCAGTAGAAGAATTTCTAATTTGTCTGGTTTAATTATCACTGAATAAAGATCTTCAGATTTACCTTATAAAATCCTTTAGTGAAAGGGCAAAGGACTAGATTATGGTCTTGCTTATGGCTGTGTAAATCTCTGGTAACTTCACTGAAATCACACTGCTATGTATATTTACGGTTCATTGTAAACATTTTGAGAATTGTAGTGGGATGAACTTTATAAAGCACAAGATATTATAAATATTGGAAATGTAGGCTTTGTACTTTCAAGCACTATATGCAGGCCTTAAATTTACCACCATGAACAAAACTTCCCAGTGTGACACAAATCCAAGCCACAGAGCCATAGAATGTCTTGAGTTGGAAGAGACCCATGAGAATCATCAAAGTTCAAATCCTTCAGTCAAGGCTCATAACACTCCAAGGGCATCACTTAGCCCCCAGTTTCTTCCATGGGAGTTGTAAGGACTCAAGACAGACACCTCAAAGCAGCATTGAGAGGCATCACGTGCAAAGATGGTTGGTCAGTTCTGATTAGGTCTTAGCAGGACCTTGGGAAGTGGCTTATTTGAGAGAATATAAGGCAATATTTTGCTGTCATTAATCTACGGAGAATGTCTGGTTCTTTCATTATCTAAACATGACATGCATATTTCAAATTACACATTTTTACTTGATAATTATTTAATAAGATAGGGATGGAGTCAGCAAATAATGGCTCAAGAAGGAACATTTAATTTCCAAGAGTGTCCTAAGAGACATTTCATTGAGGGGAGCCATAGCAATTACCTTCAAATTCAGTGTCAGACACATTTCACTAATTCAGGACTCAGGAAGACAATGTGCATTAGAACTAGGAAGGTTGTAGATAATCAGATAATGAACATCACAGTTGTGAATCTACAGACAGAAATTACAATGCTGCTCTGCTTCTCTAAGATTTGAAATGCAAATTATTTTGCAGATTTATTGAATGAACTCTTGATACTTTTTAATTCTTTGCCTCAATTTTGTTGGGATGATTCCTTATTTACTGCTCGACCTCTGACAGATATCTGAATTTGCCCTGGTGATGAAGATTTTGGCTGGTAGGTGTTGAATGCAATGCACTTTCAATTAGAAGGAAATGTAAGGACAAAGAGCAGAGAAGAAAAGTACAGCAGGCAATGGTGTTGTGTCAGTGCCATTTGATCAGACTTCATTCATGAGTGAATTTCCAAACAGCTGGATATGACTACATATTAATATTGTAAATACCAGGCCCTCCTGGAAGAACCATATGCCAAAAGAAAATATCCTGGGTAAGTTAAGACAGAAGTCACGGAATGCAAAGCAAATTAATGTGCCAGCATCCATGGGTTAGACGAGCCTGGTTGAAAATATCAGGAAATATTTGGAGTAAAACTGCCCTAATTTGGCTTTTGTGGTTAACAATACTCAAGATTCAATGACATAAATTGAAAATTGAGATAGGCAAGCTTTGGAATAATGACCTGTTGTCCTCCTAGTCTCTTCCATGAGGGAAGTCCTATTCACTCCACACCAAGAGATGACATTGAGTGTAAGACAAACTTGACTTCAAAACCACTGACAGACCCACGCAGGCATCCCTAATGACTGAGAGATTTTCTGCAGAGCATTAACACTTCTCCACAACCATGGGAACAGGCTGTACCTCTCTGTGCTCAGGAGCACTGTACTCTGGGTGTTCTCTGCTTGAAATTATTGGTGGCATGAATCAAAGTGGCAAGACCTGCCTCTTATCTGTGCTCACTTAAATTGAGTACTTTGTATGTGTATATCTAGTGTAGTTGGATCCTATATTCAGCAACAGTGATAGAGAATCCTCAAGTACAAACATGCACCAAGTGATATTTCTGATTTAAAGGTTAACACTGATTCAAATTGTTTTTATTCGTCCCTCCTGCTGGGTAGGAAAATGTTCTTTAGCTTTACTGTTCCGGAATGTTCTCTTTCAAGATCTCATTACTTTACCCCCAAGACTTCCTCATTGTCTCCCTCCAAATTTGCAAGAACAAATTACAAACGTGATTAATTGCAAACTTTAATACCTTTGATAAAAAAATAACAACAACACTGGACACAGGTCAAACGGCAATTACCTCTTTTCTGACAGCTGATGTCCTGACTTCCTTCCAGTGCTAAATCATGAATCCTTCATTATTTCCTAATAGATTAAATGATTTGCTTTTGCTGAAAACTGTTTTGATATTTATTATACTCTGTTCATCGCTATCCCTCAGAATTGTGCTGGGAACACTTAAATGCTTTGAGAGAGATTGGATAGATGGGTAGATAACTGTGAAATTTTACAGTTAATATTTGCAAAGCACCTAGAGATTTCAGAATAAAGGAGGCCTGAGAAATGCAGAGATTTCTTGTTATGTTTCAATGCATGAATGCAAAAAGAAGAAGAGAGGGCGGGAAGAACCAAGTCAAATATTATGGTAGGTCTCGAGAAGTCCTCGCTTTAATCCACGACTTCCCTGTTCTTTACCATGTCAATTGGCTCTTGCAGAACCAGACTTCATTTACTGCCTCTGACATGTTCCTGTAAAAAGGATCTGAATGGAGATAGGGATTTCTACAGAGCACAGGTAATTAGTGCTGGAGTACTCTGATTATACCCCTCCTCACCATTTGACGCAATTCCAGACAATAAGCCTTCCCTTGAACAAACCTGGTCTGAGACAGAGTCTCCTGGGAGGCTGATTCTCAGTGTGAAGAGAAGAGCTGCAGATTTCCATCCTCTACAGACACAGGTCCTTTTTCTTCACTTTACTAATGGTTATTGGAGAGCAGAATAATTATATAGTACATTTAAAGGTAAAATCCCCATCCCCTACTTTTTCCTCACAGTAGAACTGCATGACAACCAACAGTTTATTTTTATTCTTATTTTAATTTCCTTTCTATGCTTTTCCTATTTTAATTAAAGTGAGATCAACAATCCACAAGAAAACAAACTCATGAAATCTGCACTGAATATATATCTGCATTATAGTTTAATAAAAATTTAAAAGTTAGGGCATTGAATAAAATTAAACAATTTCCCCTAAACAGAATGGGAATTAAAATAAAACCCAACAGCAACAACAAAAGCAGGAGAGATCATGATCAATTAATGATGAATATTGCATTGCTTTGTTTGCAATATATCAGTTCATGCCCAAAGAGATAATTTGGAAGACGGGGAGAACTATTAGGGGTGTTTAGGGAAATACCAACAAAGCCCAAAAAGCTAAACTATAAGAAATAATATCAGGAAACAACAAAAGACCTCGAGGAACACGAGACTAATTAGAGAAGTCGGCCATGCATTTTGTTATCACTCCATTGCAATGAATGGAAATGAGGCCAGGGGTTGAACATCTCTGCTCAGGAACACCTGGGGAGCAGGAGCAAGGAAAAACCTGATCTGCCCTTGTATTAGTTATTTAAGCTCGAAAAAGTTTAACTGATACAGAGCTGATTTCAGGCAGAAAGACAAAAATTCTCACTAAAGATCAGAAGTTGAGAAAACATTAAAAGAGGGACTGAATAAATAAAATTCCCACACACTTTTCTTTTAAGAGTCAATGGGGCAAGCAAGATAACAAAGGAACTTATGACAGGGAGAAATAACCATTAGACTTCACAGACACTTGTTTAGAAATAATTTTCTTTCGCCAACAGCTATAAATGGTGCAAGCTTCAATACTTTTATTTGTGCTTAAATGAGAGGCCACTTGTCAAATATTTGCATAGAATAAACCTCGGCTCAAAGCTTTTGAATGTGTGCTTTGCTTTAAATATGGTAGTAATCCCACCTCTAGTCAGCCAAATCCTTAAAGTCATGCTGTGCTGAACCACATCTGTCTCTCGAGATTCCACAGTAAAAATTATTGCTTTGCATTTCAGCGAACAAAGTGATTCCCATGTACAGTTTGTTTGCAAAACACTTTGTCAACCAAATGGATCTTAAGCAACTGCATATTCTTATAAAGCAGAGACACAAACAGAAAAAAAAACCACCCCACCTTCTTTCTAAATGTGAATGACAGTAGACAAACATGACAAACTGAAGCCAGCTCGACTGACAATTCCTCTGGGAAAGACAGGCAGGTTTGCAACTGCATCAAAGGCAGCAGCTGGCCAGCCCAGCCTGTAGCGGGATGCTGATGCTAATCAGCAGTTTGAAGGTGCTAAAGTAGATGACATGGTGCTGTTTCAAGAATCAGGGCCCATAACAAGTTTATCTGAGGATGGGCTGGTGAAAATGCCTCTTGCCTTTCTTTCTAGCCATTCTTCACAATGATTTTGCCTCTCCTGCCTAAGCTTCTGATAGAGGCAGTGTTTTCTTTTTCTAGACAAAGACCCACTGTTTAATTCTTCTGAATGCTCTGACAACTAGAAGGGTGAAAGGCACCCTGCAAGTAACAGTAAATGCCCTCTCTCTCTGTTTTGATATCCAGTGTGTAGATTTGTAATGTACTGCTCAGTGTGACTCTCCAAGGCTGCTCCCACAAGCAGCTGGGAAAGTCAATCCATTGTCAAAGCAACAGCAGCTTTTGCTCTTTGCTCAAGTTTGGGGCTCCTTGTTTCTACATTTTTTGATGATACAGAAGCATCAGCTAGCTGGTGGCATAGACTGGCATGGGCTGGCTAAAAAGAATGAATTGCATTCCCGTATCCAACCAACACTATTTTTGTTTGCTTTGATTTCCCCTCCCCTCTGTAGTTTGGCTTAAGAGACCCAAAAAGCCTTCATGCACAAGGGAGAAACATTTCCTGCCCAACCAGCACATTTCTACTTAAACTCAATGTTCTCAGGACACAATCAAAACAGAAGACAGATGCTTGATAAGTATCTAGTCTGTGTGGGAAGATGGTGATATATAAGGAAGGAAAACAAAATCTTTCCATTCCTCCTGCGTAAAAAACACATTGGTTTTGCATTTGCAGTTGAAATCTAGACTGCACCATGTAAAGGTAGGCAGACAGTGCAAGTTTGCTATGGATTTTATCCTGGTTTTGGAAGCATTTTGATACTGACACCTATCTCAGTGTAGCAAATTTGACAGAATCTCTTGGCAAGATAAACTGCTGCTCCCTTGCAGGTCACTAGGTGGTGATGGGGAATATTAAAAAAGCCCTTAATACTGACAGCAAATCTGCAGACATTGCTGTAGTTAATGAGTGAATGAGCACTTGCTGCTCCCCTTCATTCCTTTCAATTCTACTCACGTCACATAATCTCAGACAGCACAAATTGCCATCAGTGTGAGATACCAGGAATGCCTCAAAAACCACTGTGGAGTTCAGTACCAGAGGTGGAGACTGAACAGCATCTCCAGCCTATCCTCCTGGGGTATAGCTTTAATTAACAAGGTTCTAATAAAGAATTTGTCGAGTTGGTTATTTAAAGGAAAAAAGTCCATCTGGGCTCCTAGGACCCATTTGAAATTATATTCCTTTTTATATAGCTTGGACACAGCAGAAACAAATGTCCAGAAGGGAAAAAGTCTTCCTGAGATAAAAAGGAGCTGGCTGCTCTGTGCTGATCCTTTGGCACCATGCCTGCAGTATTTGAGAAGAACAAAGCTGAGAAATAGAAATTCAGCACTGCTAAGATGCACCCACTACCTCTGAAGCACTTGCACCCCACACCCCTCTAGAAAAAAATCACTCCTAGGCAAAGCCTTTAGCCTGACAGAGACACAGGGAATGGGAAGCTGAGCCAAGTCTCTTTTAACAGGAGAAATCCAGAAACAGACCAGCCAAAATATTAGCTGATATTATCTGCTACATGTTTCAGGGATAGGCAACAGAGAAATTCAGAAGAGAAGAGGGGACCCATTCTGTGTCCCAGACACCCACCCAGAACTTGCAGCAGGAATTCCCAGAACTACCCACTCTTATCTATTCCCAGTGACTTGGAGCCAAAAAAACCCTTCTGTCCTCAGGAAGCTTTTCTTCTCCATTTTTTTCCCTGTGTCTGCTCATATTAAACCACCACAAAATCAGAAATTCTTAAAGCACTGACAAACTGGAAAATATACCAAGAAGAGCAAGGAGAAATGAATTATGAGTGCTGGAGGGACTCACTTGCAAGGAAAGATTAGAAGAACTAAATATGTCTAGCTTGGCAGAGAGATGACTAAGCAGAGAGGGGGAAGTGATAAATGTCTACAAATATTTGAAGGGCGTATACACTGAGGAGGCAGAGAGATTCTGCAGTGTGAGCCATACCAGGTGGTAGGATTAGGAGCAAAGGGATGGAATCAGAAAAGGAAAAAAAAAAAAAAAAAAAAACCAAAAAAAACCAGAAAAAACCCCTCACAAAGCAAAAATTCAACTGAAGGCTACACAAACCCAAGTCCTCATGAAAATATATATCTATATTCCCCACACTGGGGATGTGGAGATTTTCTCAGAGGTGGAAAACTCAGGATATGAGACATATGGGAGGACTGCAGAAGTGCTTTGTTGCTTGCAGAACTAAAGGAAAGAGCTGTGCCTTGATGCTGGGAGACCAACAGGAGCCTCAGTGGACAACAGGTGTCCCACCAACACTGTCAATTAGAGAGCTTCAGGCAGGAAGTAAAGGTCGTTTTTGTATCCAATTGAAATCACAAGAGAAAGGTTTGCTTGGAATAATTTCATGACCCTGAACTTGGTAGAGCTACAGGACTTTAAAGATATAGCCCAGCCATATGGTCCCTGGGAAGCAAGAGGCTTTGGGTTTGTTAAGCATTCAAAAACATGATAGTGGAAAACCTGAAAGATTAAGATGGAAGACAAAAGCATCATATTATTGCATCTTAATTCAACCATCACTGGTTTAACCAGGTCCAAAGGAGACAGGGCAGAACATAGTGTATTCCACCACTCAGTTTCTGATGCAAAACACACAAGTGCTCCTTCAGCACCTCAAAAAGTCAGGAACTAAAAGTAGCCAATTCCTCTTTCAGGAGAACAAAAATCCCCCTTGCTTTCCACTTTCAGACAGAGAGGACCCCAGCCACCACCACAGACATCACCCCAGTGCATCATTTCAAGCTCCCTCCTGCTCCACACCAGCACACTCATCTGTGAACAAGCAGAATGACAATCCAGAGGTGACCTCCAAGGGCCCGTAATTGAAGGTTGTATTCTACACCCAGTTCAGCTGGATTCCAGCCAGGACATGCAGCCCAATTGCTTTAGAGTCACAGACAGCAGTGCCTCCTCCTGCCAGTACAGGAGGGGCAGACCTCGACTTTTGTCTTCCTGGAACTATGTCACTGAGGCCCCTGAACACACACTTAGCTGTTTAGCCTGAGAATGGGTCCAAGGTAATGCAAGAAAAAGCACTGAGTCCTTCCTTAAGAAATGCATTTCAAGTGTTAAACGTCTCCCTTGTGCAATCTTGTATAAACCAGACAAAAGGAATTCCCACAAGTGTCCCAATACGGGAAGCATGTCAAGGTTCTTCCCTTTACCCTGGATTTGATTCAAAGTTTGATGAGAAGTCAAAGCCTCAGCTTATGTTTTCAGAGTGCTCCATGTCCCTAGCAGAGGTTTGCAGGGATAAAACCCCATGCCTGAGACAGGGAGCCCTCTGTAAACAGGGTGATGCTCATCTGCTTGACAAGCAGAGCTAATTCTAGTAACATTGTGTTTTTGTAGATGAAAATAAAAAGAGAAGATATTTGACTTCAGTGAGATTTTGAGATGATTGTATATTTCTCTAACAACTGAAATAGGGGAGCAAATGAAACAGCCAGAGATCAGAACAGTTGATGTGGTGGAACAGCTCATCTGGAAGGGAAAAGTACTGTAAGGGAAAAGCCACATTTCTGTCTGTCCCTGCAGAAAACCAGCATGTTGCTAAGCATGGCCCTTCACACTTGAACACCAGAACTAAAAGCCTCAGTACAGGGACAATCCCTGTATCAGTCAGGTAAAGCAGAGTAAGGAAGAACTTCTATGGACAGGGGCAGCAGAGGCAGAGGGGAAGTTTTCCAGGGACTCCAGTGTTGCATGCAAACTCAAAGATAGACTTTGTTTCCAGTAAGCCAAAACCTCTAAGTAAAATATGCTTTTAAGAGCATAATTCCCACCAGAACATAATTTCCTCCCAGATGGCTGACCAAAAATTATACTGGTCAGCCATCACAAGGTCCTGCCACCCAACAGGGCTGGCTCTCAACAGAGAGATTCTCATCATCCACAAGAACCAGGTCCCAGTGCTCCTTGCTTAGGAGCCAATCCCAGGACAGAGAATCTGTGATGACCTTTCCACGTGGAGACAGGAATGAGGCATCCCAAGTCAAGCACAGGGAAAGAGGTGAGAACAGTCATGGTCCTCTCTCTGCCCTTCCCAAAGACATGATTCTCCTGCTAACATGAAGGATGAGATCTCTCTCTCAGTGGAGCTATTACACAGCTCCTGCCCTCCTACACCAGATGAAACAAAATGACATACCTGGGTCTGGGTAGGACAGGCACTGAGCCCTCTGTTAGAGGCAGGCTGGGCTGGCTTGCAGCTGGGAAAGACTTTTCATCAGGAAAAACAACAGCTGTCCTTCAAGACTCAACTGAGCCAGTTTCAGCAAAGTCCTGGGACTCGTGGCAATGAAGCTGTAATGGAAAAGCCATGTTCATCTTCACAAAACAGCACAGATTCCAGTGTGCCAGCATGGCTCTGGGGAGCATGGTGCTGTTGCAGCTCTTTTTATTAATTAACCAGGTGTTTAACTTCAGCATCCTGGCTAAAATCCAGCATGGAGAAATGCATTTCCTTTCTTCACCCTGTTTACCCTCAGCAGCTTCATGTCGCAGTTCCCCCCACCCTGCCCTGGTGCAGTCCCTGCAGAGCAGGTGCAGCATCACCCCAGAACACACTGCACTTCAGCAGCAGGTGAGAAACTGCTCCTCAGCCTGCCCAACCCAAAGGCTCATGGAACCTACTGTGTAAACATAAGGCACTATTATCTCCCCTCTCCACATGGAATCACTTTACGGAATTTATTATTATTATTTGGAGCTCAGATTGAAACCCTCTGGCCGTGTATGAACACTAAGCCTGCTTAGGGAGTGCAAGAAACAGCTAAAGTGGTGAAGAGGCAAAGATTTATGACAGTCAGAAAAGAAATTTTCTTTTCTAGCAACAAGCTTCACATTCCTAATCTATTTCTGCAGATTTTGCTACTCTCTACCAAACTTCTGACAGGTCTTAAAGACTAACACTTACCATGCTGCAAGCTGCTCCTCTAAAGTCTATTTTATCATTGTTTATAACTACCTGGCTGGATTCCCTTGGTGGTATTTTTCACTCTTTCTCATAGACCCTAAGAGTATCCATATTGCCTGCAACTCAGCCTTCATCTTCACCTTTTTCCTTCCCTCCAGCACCATCTCAGCTGTTTTTAACTGGGCTCCCTTTATCGCCTCCTGAGAGCTCCCACCTTTTCTGATTCCCATTCAAATCATCACATTAGTGAGACAGACTGACTGTGGTTTTCACCTGTCACTTAAGCAGGATTGCATCCTCACCCTCTCCCTTAGCTTCAGTAAAACTTTCTTCTGTAAGAGCTTTACAAATGTATTTCTGTCCTTGATAAAATGGTATTAGGTAAGGATATAAGGGGAGGTCTGTGAAAGGGGAAAAATAGCAGTGACAATGAGTCGTCTCTCCCAAATTGTCTTCCTGAAAGCTCCAAATGGCTTTGTAACAGCATGAAAGTGCTTCCTGATTATTGCCAAGCTGAGACTCAGGAAAGCCCTAAGGGTGGACAGGAGAGGGGTAAGGAATATATAAAACCTGCAGGAAGAAGGGGTGCGGTAGAAATTCTGTGGCCCCTCACACACTCCCTGGGATGTTAAAACTGCCCCTGCAGCAGAGTTTCAAGGGGAACTCAGGGCTCCATTTCCCCCCTGACACTAAAAACTTCAAGCTATTCCCTATGCAGGAGCAACCAAGTGGTCTTTAGGTCCCTGTGGACCCTCCTCATGATTTTCAGCAAGATTTTACAGTGGACGTTTCAACCAGGACTCATCATTTCCCACCTTAAGTCGGACAGATCTTCCTAATTTCCAGTGACTTGTCACTTCAGGTCTTCCTCTCATAACACAAGGGGTCTGACCCCCTCAAACCCAGATTCCTGGGAGAGCATGTGGGCAAGACTTGGCCAGGTGCCACCAGTGCTGGTCACAGCCACCTCTGGAGCCAGCAGCTCCGGCTGCAGGAAGGAGCACAGCTAACACAAACATCAAGCTGTGTTCCCATGGCAACCAAAGTGTCATGTTCATCACCCTCTCATTTCTGGAAGAAAAAAAGACATAGGTCTGATGAGGAAAAATCCAAGAGTCCCAGTGGGCTGTGCTGAGCTTGGGCAGATTTTTCATGTCATTGCTGGCACAGCTCACCCCAGGCCTGCTGGGAAGTGCAGCACCCGGCCCCGTGACGGCCCATGGGTTTGAGCAGGAGGATGAATGGGATTCAAATGCATCCAGCCAGATACAGACAGTTCTTGTCTTGTCTGCTCTGTGTCACTTTGAAGCTAGGAATACACAATCCACTTACCACAGCTATAGAAGTTACTGGGTGTTAGCAGAAGAGGTTTCAGCTCCACCCATCCATCTCCCATTTGACATGACCTGAGGATGAAGGTCCTGATCTTTGCCCAGTGACTTATTAAACCCCACTAATTTAAGAAGGTGGCTGAATTTGGAATTGTTCTTCCCAAGAGAGCAGAGATCTTTACATGCATCAAGTCCCCTCCTGGACTGGGTGAGCTGCCACCATCTCATTGTCCCATGCCTTTCTGTGCTGATATCTGTGCCCCAGGAACCAGATCCAGCTGGGATTCAACATCCCCATTAACATGGATCTCTATGAGCTTCTGTGCAGTGACTACAGGGCAGCAATTAAAGCATCGCCACATAGATTTGTACGTGGAATCTCACCTTCCAGTTCCAAGATAAACATGTTAGAGATGCATCACTTGACAGTTTTGGAGCTCTCTGATGTGTTCTTGCTTGAGGCATGAGAAGATGTAAGGCTGCAGGATTCATTTCAATCACTTTAAAATCAGAAGAATATAAAGGAAGACTCCAAAAATTATGCTTGGAAGAAAGCATCTTCCTGTAAAAGAAAATCATGCTTGTGCTTGAGAGGAAAAAGAGGAAAAAGGGAAGGGAAACTAGGAAGAGGATGACAGCATTCTACAGAGTGCTTGGATAAAGCAGGAAAAAGTTCTTGGAACACTCCAGATTCTCTACATCCCACTGCTGAAGCCAGACTCCAGGGAGGTACAATGTTTGGATGGTTTAGTATCCTAAGTCACTGCAGATCAGGGGAAATATCCCTAATATTTCAGGGACAGGATATATCCAAACAACACTGAAATCCAAATCATTAATTAGCTTTCTATTAATCCTTAGTTTTAACCATCAATTTTATTTTTATTTTGCTTTGTTTTCCCTCTCTGAGCAGTTTTGCTGGCCCAGCAGTGAGGAGTTCAAGTGAGATTTATACATGTAACTGGGGCGAGCACCATGGCTAAGAGATTGTCCATATCTGGAGCAACTTCTTCCTCCTTAAAGACAGACAGAAACCTCATGCAGGCAGTCTTTCATAAGAGGGATAAAGAGAAGCTACTTATAGGCATTCACTTGGGCTTTTACGGAAGAAGAAACTAGGGATTAAGTGTGACAAAGGTTAAGGCAGATGGTTGCCTTAGGAATGTAATGAAATGTTGGCCTCTTCATGACACCTATGAAGGACAGTCTACAGGAAAGTGCTCACTATGGTCCCATGGGCTCTGGGCTTTCATCCAGGGGAGCTGCCTTTCCTCCAGCTGATTTGCAGCACCACCTTGCTCAAGACATTTGGCCATTTTACACCTTTTCTCAATTTTTGAGAATCCTTAAGCAACCAAGAGATGAACATTCCAGTCATTTCCACTGCCCAGACCACAACAATGAGCAGAGGAGAGAGGAGTAAGTTTGAAAGTTTATTATCTCCTCTTTGGACATGCCCAAACTAGCAATCAGCTCTTGTTAGTACCGGTGGAAATACCTGAGGGGACATTAAGGTTCACCCTGTTGTTCTTTTATTCCACTCAGGCTGGGAAACAAAACACTGACCTTGGGGTTCAGGGATGGAAAGGATTCCATCAGCCTATAAAGGCCTGGGATCACAAATAAAATACTTCTGGATCTCCTTAACTAAACACAGCAGAGCATTCAGTTGTGCCTTGCTAAGTGGTGTTCATGCAAAGGGGATGAGCCCTTCTGGCAAGGTAAGTGTGCAATTCCCTTCTCTTCCCCACTGGAGCAGCCAAGCAGGGTCAAGGCAGCCCAGGAGAGAGATGTGCTGCCTGATTGCTTGCTCCTGTGACTGGCTGCCCATGTAGAAGCTGGCAGGGAGCTGGAGTGTGCCAGCCAGGTTTTTGCAAGCATGTGAAAATTAACAAATCTCACCCTGAGCTGGAAAGGGCAGATAATTGAGAAAATTGAAATTAAGAGAGGAAAAATAAAAAAAAAGGAAAAATGAGGGGAAAAAAGAAAGAACATGGAGATGAGCCAAGAGGAAACACTTCAAAGGCCCATAGCCTGCAGCCCACATTAATGACAACAAAAAGATGGGACCCTTACATTTTAATCAAAAGCAATTTTTTTAAAAAGGTATAATAACTCTGCCATGCAGGACGGGGCCCCCTGCCCCCACAGGTGTTGGAAAGGCAGACTGGCAAGAAGAAGCTGTGGCTTCCTGGCTGCCTTCTTTCAGCACTGCCTTTGAGCATCAGTGAAAGGAAAGCAAGAATGAGCAGGGCCTTCAGGAGAAATGCCTCGAGGGGAGAAGCTACAGGAAACCAAAGGAATTAGAAACATGCCTGCAATCTAAATCCCAGCTTCCTCTGGCTGGCCTCTATGAATACTGCATGTAGGATGGGAACTGGAAGCTGAGAGCCAGCTGAACCAGCAGCAGGAGGCAGCAGGATGGCCCCCTGTGGCTTTGTTGGCCCCAAGTTGGGCCACTCCCTGGGGATTCCCATGATGGGGGAAATGCTCCTGGAGCAGTTCTGTGTCAGGAAAAGGAGGTGCACAGGACTTTTTCAGTCTTCAGCTTCTTGTTTTATTGTTATCTTATCAAAACTTCAGCACGCTGTCTGCACCAGACTTTGCATGCAGGAATACAGCACAAAAATGGCTAACAATCTTGTGTTACAAGGCCTTTTAAGTCTAATCAAAAACTAAGCTACCCAATTAAGAAGTGACACCTAGATTATTTCCCTTTCTAACCCAATAACTCACCCCTAAAGACCCGCAATGTGGATTTTCTACCCAATTACAAGATACCACCCAAACCCATGAAGAAGAAGGAAGAAGAGGGAAGAAGGAAGAAGAAAGAAGAAAAAGGAACTCGAGATAACACCCTATACCCTCCATCTTGTTCCCATATACAACATACAAAAAATCCTAAAACCTAAATTTCTCACCCAAGTGACATACTATGCTACTCCCTGTAATCTATTTCACACTTTTGTGGTCTCTAGTTTATATTGAGGCTTTGGAAGCTTTCTCCATGAATGAAGGTCAAAGTCAGTGTTTCTCTGGGAGTCAGAACCCCTCAGGGCAGACAGAGAAATATTCCCCTTGCCCTGGGTTTCCACAGCACCCCAGGGCACTGGGGCAGCCTGTGGCACCTGCCTGGGCAGATCTGAGTGGAGCTGTCATGGAGAGAGGTCATGGAGTTGCTCATCTGTAGATATACAGACATGTGTGAGAGGGGGTAGGTGTGACCTCAAATGCCTAAGAAAGATGCTTTCCTGTAATCCCTGCCCTCCATGCAATAGAGACATCCTTGTCTGCTCTCCTTAGGCAGGACCAAAGGCAATCAGTGGGGCAAGTGTTCTGCACAAGAGACCAAACCAAAGCTTTTCTGGGGTGCAGGCATTGGGGTCTTTGTTCCCTGGTACATCTTTGTGAAGGAAGGTGGAAAATGGGAAATGGAAAAGGAAGTAGAGCGGCACAAAACCTGAGGAAAGAAAACCGGAATAAGACCGAGTGTGCCATAGGGTGAAGAAACTCCCCTCAGCAGACAACATATAATTGTTTCCATTAGTCTGAAAGAAGAGACAGTGAAAACAATGAGAAAGGTTTACAAAGACAAAGCCTGAATTAAACTAAATAAACCAAAACAAACCAAACAAAAAAAGACCAGAGAGAAAGAATAATTCATGTAACACTCACTTATTTACATAGAATGAAGACAAACAATGGTGTATTTAGTTGTAGCCAGAAGATGAAATTTTTCATGGGCTTTTAAGGCAGTGCCATATGTAGCCACAAGTAGCAATACCCTGTGATTCAGTGAAATTTCCATAACAGCATGAAAAAATGAAGGCCAGAAGGAGTGACACCTGGATTAAACTTTTCAGCTTGTGCCCAGGTAGCAAGGCAATGAGTAGACATATTCGGGTAGAGGAGCTGCAACTTGGACAAAAAAATAAACAGCCCTTCCAAAAATGCAGGGCTATTCCACCTATTCCAGCAGATGGTAAGGTGCAGTAGACAGTTTGAAAAAAAAAATCCAATTTTTGTTACACATTAGAAATTGTTAACTTCTTTTCCTTAGAAATAGCCAAGACGGTATACTGCTCAAAAAAAACCCTCTAACACTGAACAACAGAGAATATTTCACATGTGTTGTCTACACAGGTTGTTCAAAACCTTCAAAGGCATGTAGTGATTTTTGATAACACCTGCAGTGTTTCTACAGTCTGGGCACTTTCCATAAACAAAACTCTTAGATTGTTGCAATTGCAGGCTGTTAGGAAAAGCCAGCTCTCTGCAAATATCCCTTCTCAGTCCAAAATTTTAGAGCTTGCTGAAAAGTCTTAATACTGCACGAAATCAGAGTAAAGTGAGCACTTTATTCTCCCCAGAATCATACTGTAGGAAGCAGAACTTCAAGCTTAAAACCGAATATTCCTTTGCACCCAAAATCCCATTTCTACTAAACTCCCTATGAAGTCTGCTGAGGTCTTTTGATCCTCGTGCCAGCATTTGGCCTGATAAACCAAACACTGCTCTCCGTGTAGGTACACAAAGGGAGGTGTTTCTGGAGTTGCAGCTGAAAGCAACTCAGATTTTGGCAGAGTGTGCTAACATATGAGCCACAGGGGCTTTGCTTTGCAAAACCAATCTAGTCCCATTTAATTTACGATCCTTCAATAGTGACAAAACTTGGGGAAGGAATAACTGTGCCTGAAAACTCTGCTGCCCAGTTTTAACAACCAGCCTCATTACAAATTTGGGTTCTCTGGCACCCTCAGATTGTCAGGGCTGTACCACCACTACCCCCTGACACTTGTGGCAAGCGGCAAGGTAGCTGTGTGGTGCTGCAAAGGTCAATAGGCTTTTTTTGGTTCCCTGTCGGTGTTTAACCAAGCAGCAGCACCTCTGAGCCATGTTAAGGTTTGCTCACAGCTAGATGTACTGGGAAGAATTCAGTGACCTTCAGGATATAAATAGATCCAAAGCCCCTTTGTGCCTGGGGAGTGGGAAGGGGACACTTCAGCATTTATGACCTGCAATTACTCTCCCACCCAACAGAATAGACTTTGTTGTCTGTTGTCTACAGCAATTACTAGGGCATGAGTGGTGTCATTTCTAACAGGGCCAGACACAAACAAGCATCCTGGTGTGCCTCTGTCTCACTCTCCCTCGGTCCCTCTGTGATGCTCAGCCTGCAGAGCTCTTCCCATCAGTGGCGTGGAGTTGCCAAGCAACATTTATCGTGTCCCTCCATGGGCCCTGCTCATGGCTCTGTGGCAGATCACGCTTTGAAGAAAAGGGGTTGTTGTGCAGAGTGAAATAACTTTCCCTCTCTCTTCTATCTTCCTATTTGATGAGGTGAAAAATGAATCATTCTGAATATGACAGGAATGCAGGATCGAATCCTGCATTTGGTTGCTCTGGGGTAAATCCCATTGAAAATTGTCTTTGGGGAATAAATTCACTGCCAGATGCCAAGGACCAGTGCACCATACCTAGCACACACATCCGGGATACAGCAATTTTTTTTTACATCATACACATTAGAAAAAGCAGCTAGAAGAAGTCAAATCATTATTGGCAAATAATTTATTCAGCCACAGTCACGAAGGAATTAATCTTATCCATTATTCTCAAACATGACTCAACCAATTCCTGGAAATAACACAGCTAAAGCTTCTAGCTCTGAGCTGCAAACCCTAAGATTTAAATTCTTATTTAATTCCACAGCTCTTTCCCTCTTGTTATTATGTTCAACAGTGTGCTGCTGCTGTTCATGTGCCAATGATACAAGGTTAGAAGGCTTAGACAGTTCAAAATGTTCTCTCTGCATCAGTAAAGCCAAAAAGTACAAAGCAGCTCTTACAACTGAGAGCACTCGGGCCATCTGGCACAGTGGCTTCAGTGTGAGCTCCCTGCTCCAGGGCTCTTGGCATCTACCTGGATGTCAGCCACCAGTGAGAATGCCTGGTCTGATCCCAGTTCCCTCTGGGATGCAGCCCCCCAGATCATCAGAATTCTCTGCATTCAGCTCTGGGGGAGTGAGACTGTCAGAGCAAAGGATGGGGTTACAGAGATGGATGTGGGCAGCTCTGAAGCAGATCCCTGTGCTGGAAAGGCTGAAGGTGATGTTGGCAGATGTGTTCACACAAATACAGGTGCATGAACATGAAGCTGAACTTCAACAAAAATATATGGGATTTTCTGAAAAATGTAAATGGATTTTCCATTGTATTTTCTCAGTTATTTAAGTAAAATAATGCCCCGCAAGCATGACTGTGCAATTTTCTTCTTGGGATGGGTTTAAAGCTAGGAGCTCTGTCTCATCTGGTAGTTTAACTTCACTCAGAAGTTAACAAGGCAAGGAAATAGCTCAACAAATGATCCTTTCCTAATATCTTAGGATGTAGATCCTGGGGGGATGCCTGTTTCTCTACATTTACCCTGTACATAATAATTTAGACTAAATCACAGAATCACAGGATAGGTAAGGTTGGAAGGGACCACTGGAGATCATCTGGTCCAACCTCCCTGCTCAAGCAGGGTCCTCCAAAGCATGTCACTCAGGATTGTGTGCAGATGGCTTTTGAATATCTCCAGGGAAGGAGAATTCACAATCTCTCTGGACAAACTGTTCCTTTGCTCAGGCACCCTCACAGGAAATAAGTTCTTCCTCTCGTGCAGGTGGAACTTCCTCTGTTCCAGGTTCTGCCCATTGCCTTTCATGCTATTTCTTGGCACCAGGAAGAAGAGCCTGGCTCCATCTCTGTGACACCCTCCCTTCAGACACTGATAGACATTGACAAGGTCCTCTCTCAGTCATCTCTTCTCCAGATACCTTACTTCTAGAAAGCTAAAATTCTTGGGGATGAAACCTGTCTCTCATAAGTAATTCCTCAGCTAATATGCACCTTCCTTACAAATACTTCGTATAAACCATATTACTTTAATTCTTTATGAAAAGAAAGTATTCAAAGCTTTCCTAAAGCAAAGACATATGTTATCCTCTAAGCCAATTAGCCAGTAAAAGAAAGGAATTGGATCAGCTTGACAAATCCATGTTGATTCTCTTTTACCACCTTCTTATCCTATAGCAGCTAATGAATTGTTTGTTTCATAATTTGTTGAGGTTTCTCTGTAGTGACTCAGCTTATCTGGCTGATTTAAATTTCCTGGCTCTTTGGTTTTTTTTCTGTCTACACAAACAAATACCCTATTTGCCCTTTTCAACTCTAAAGAGCCCTCTTGATATAGGAGAAGTCCTTGAAGTCCATTCCTAACTGTTCACAGACTGTTTTCACTGGACAACCTGCAGGGGAATTCCCTCAGGTCAAGCAGTTTGAATTCACTCAGTGTAAGGGTTCTTAGGGTTCTTTACATCACAGCCCTTGGCTCTGGCCCATTCCCATACCCCAATCAGTGTGACTTCTGTTTTATTTATCTAGCACTGACTGCTTTGGTGATAAGGGGAGTCAAATAGGCAATGATGACTCCAACCCTTTGCTCTCCTTCTGTGCTCTCCTTCTGTGGTACATAGTCTTACAGTTTTATTCCTTCTAGCATTTTATTGCATATTTATAGGATTTCTTTTTCTTCCCTTGTAGCCACCTCTAGTCCATTCTTTGCCAGAACGCTTTTGATTTCATCCACCCGTGCTTTGGTATCATTCTCTTCTCATTCCTAGTCTGCTGCTGCTTGAACTTTCAAAAAACAATTAATTTCTCATTTTAAGGCATTAATGAGGTCCTCACCCACTTTTAGTGTTTTTCTTTTGTTCCATTCTTCTCCCTGCCTTAGGAGATCTCATCATTGCACCTCTGCTCTAATCTCTAAGTCAGTGCTTGCTGGCCTGTATTCATTTTTCCTTGACTCAACCTACCAATTCCCTGATGTTTCACAGCCAATTAATCCTTCTTCTGCTGTTCCTGCTTTCTCTTTTCCATGTGTCTGGGAAGCTGATTAACTCATAGCTTGGTATATGTACTAAGGCTTTATATTCTTCCTGTTTAGCCCTCACACTCCTAGCCCTTGGGCAGAGACATTTCAGATGTTTACCAGATTGCTCCATTTTTCTCCCAAGTGCCTCATTTTCACCTCTATTAAATTTCCCATTTTCCTAACTCACTAACCAGCATGCTGCCTGGTTCTTGGAAGACTGCTGCGCTGTAAAAAAATCCCAAGTTTTTGTCGACACTGTCAAGGATTTGTCTGGCCCACCTGTGCCACCTTCCACAGAGACCAAAGGAAACACAGCAGGCCTGGGAAGGAGTTAGCTGTGATCCCAATAATGGGCAGGATTTTTATTTCAGTGATGGCAGATATACGAAGGAAGCAGCAATTAATCCTTCCTGTTTGCCCTCTCTAAGGATATCAAATTGTGTTGTAAACACTGGAGATTTAAACCTCTTTGTGACCCCTTTCACCGAAAATAAATATTAATAACCCCACTTCACAGACAGGGAAACAAACACAGGAAAGCTAAATGGCTTTTTATGGAAATGCCGAGGCAAAGGCAGGAGCTGCCAGAGCATGCACTGGAAACCATTCAGGGAGAGCCATCAGTCAGGCCTTAAGGAGCAAGGGGGCAGAAAACAGGGTTGTGATTGCAATTACATCAGCTGGTGAGGAGCCAGCCCCTCAGTGCCCAGAGCTCAGTTAGCCAAAGGCTATGGCAGTTTACTGACACTGGAGTTATTGCCAGAGCATCCAAATGATGATTGTTTTTAGTGGTAGATTTGTCTTCCCTCTCACTGGTCCATGCATGAGCTACAAGCAGCTTAATTAAAGGCTAAAAAAGCCCCTGATGCTAAAATAGCTGCCTTGCCATCTTTCTAGAGATGGTGCTAGACTCATAGCAGGGCACTTCTTTCTGCCTTCTCCTTTCTCTCTCACTCCCTCCTGTTCTCTCACTTTTTAAAAGTGAAATAAAAGAAGCAGGAAAAAGAAAAGATGAAGAAAGTAGCCACAAACTGCTCCATCAACAATAATATGCCATGGATCTTCCAGGACCTGTCTGAGGATGTGAGTCCCTGGAGAGAAAGCCCAAGGCCAGGGATGATAGAGGCTCAACCCTCATGAAAAGCACTCACAGACCCCAGAGCACAATGCAGCGCTGAGGATACGGACTTGGCTGCCGTTTATGGAGTGGGGAATACAGTGGCAGATTTATTCTACAGTAAAGAGGGCTGTTTCTTGGTAGCACTAATACTGACACATTCTCTGGGGACGGAAGAGGATGCACAAATAGGAACAATTCTCCCATTTCTCTGCCTGTGTCTCCCCCAAATGCCCCCTACTCCTATTTCCTCCTGTTCTCTTCATTTCTCTCCTTGCACTGAGTCCTCTCCTTCCTCTCTGATTTATACCTTATTTCTTTAACCTTGTCCATGATCTTTTCCCGATGAAATTACATGGACAGGGTTTTTAGTTCTCCAAGATTTTGCTTATTATCTTCAACTTGTGTACAGCCCTCTCCCTGGAAAACCATACAAGTGTTTTCACACAGAGGGTCAAATCCTGCTGTCACTAAAACAGGACTGAAAATTTCCACACTGTAAGGACCAACCATGGGACAGGATGGGCTGATAACAACCTGACAGAAGAGGTTTTTAAAATTATCCAGCACAGTTTAAAGAGAAATGTCCTAACAAATCATCACTGCTCAGGATTGAAGTGGAAACCAGTGATGGTAAGTACCATCACACTCCTGCACAGAGTAACTCCAGCTCCCCTCTCATCAACTGAAATCAGTATAGAGCAAACACCTGGGCAGTTTTATATCCCTATTTCCCCCCTCCTTCTTCCAAAAACACACACCCACTTTCACTACTGTATTTGCTGTTTTTATCTCACAATGGGACAGGAACTGGGAGAACAAACAAATTGGTCAAGAGCACGTAAGAGATCTGTGGCAAAGAAAGAAATACGAGTGTCCCAAATTGCTGCCAAACAGTCTCTGACTCACGCTTTGCATCTCTAAGGGATGGATAGGGGCAGTGGATCTTGTCCAAGGACTGATAAGACAGGAGATAGCTCTATCACCCACATCTCTGCTGTTTGGCAGCAGTAGAGAAGCAGTGGAGAAGCAGGGCTGCTGTCTTTCCCCCTCCTTAATCTGCTTCCTGCCTGCTTCAAAAACAACCCAGTGCATGGTTGTTTATTATTATTATCACTGTTATTTTCCAGAGTGCTGTAAAACTAGGGGATAGAGCACTCTGACAGCCTCATAACAAACAGCAGATAAAACTAATTAGATTTTGTTCTTCCTTCAGTTTGCTGACTTGATTCTTTTTTCTTTTTATTGTTTAATTTTTTATTTTTTAGCCCAGAGGTTTACACACACACACACACACACACACACACGTATTTCACTAGACACTGACAAGGCATCCTTGGGATCATGCCTGGCAGGAAAGGGCTACTGTGGCCGGGAGACCCAGGAGCTGGTCAGGGGCTGAGACAGAGGGTGCAGTGTAGTGCAGGGCTCAGCACAGCATCTTCCACCCACGTCATGTTAACTGCTGGGGGGAGGAAGCAGAGCACAGCCATTCACAGCCTCTAAGAGAGTCAGTGTGAGACAAAAGGCATCAGTAAAAAAAGTTAATGTGCCTGGCAGGAGCCCAGAACTGCTGCAGCAGTGGGGACCAGGCGAGTGCCACTAAGACACCGTCTCTTCTGGCCATTATGGGAATATTTGGCGTGAGTGTCAACCTGACAGCCTTGCTGACTCTTGAGGAAGGACAAAACGGTGGGGAGCAGGACGACTGCCCTCTCCTCCCTCTCTCCCTCCCTTTCTCCATCGTCTGTTTCCAAATTCTTTGGGATTATCCAGCGACAGCAAGAAAAGGCACTGCTCTCAGTGCTCAGCACTTCGCAGGCTGAAGTGAGGTGACGGGCCCCGGCGCAGGGGACAACGGCTTCATTCACTGGGGGATACCAAACCAGAATTACAAGTGTGCAAGAATAAACAAGGCTGGAGTTAATCTAAAGTTGTTTTACACTTTGTTTTATTAAAGTCAATGCACTTCCGTTCCTCTGTGCAGAGCCTAGCTCTGCTTAATTACCATGACTCAGGGAGAATTTTAATAGCGTGGAGCGCGCAGCGCGCACGGAGGCATTCTCCTGACCTCTAGAGGTCTGTCAAAAGAAGAGGAGCATCTGCTCCCCCTGGAGAAGTTCCTGGAGAAAAAGGAGGCAGCCCACAAAACTGCTTCTCCTGAAGTTATGCAGGTGCCATTCCCAAGTGGTTGGTCACCCACCTGTCCTGCTGCACTTCCCCACCTTGGGGCTGGGGGCTTCTCCTGCCCACTGCCTTCTGCAGCACCCTCACCGCTTGCTGACAAGCTTTGGGCACAGGCATGGCATGCTGCCTGGGAGAAAAGACTGACCAGGTTTTTCATACCACACAGCAGCATTTATGCAGGTGTGGTTGATGTCCAGGGACACTGATCCTAGCTCAGCTGCTGCATTTGGATCCCAGACACTGAAAACACCCTGAGGATCTCTGCCATCTCCCCACCTCCTGCAGCTCCTAGCACAGGGATCTCTGAAATGGTGGTACTGCTGTTACACATTTGGCTCCAAACACACATGGAAGATACATCTTTTATTATATAATGTCAACTCTTGCAGTTTAGTCAGCGCAGAATTTTCCCACTGAAATGAATTCCCCATATCTTAAAAAACTCAGAATGAAACGGTGAAAAAGCCAAATATTATAGCCCAAATATTTGCATCTCATTAAGGAAAATGCTGATTTAAGAAGATTTTTTTTTCTTTGCAATAGGGTTTACCACTGGCAAGCCTTGGTAAGTGTCCTTCAGCTATTGTTTGTGGCAGAGTTGGTACAGAAAGCAAAGTGGGTGCAAACATGCACATTTACAGAACCAGATATGTACAACAGTGCTTTTTACCCTGTGTTCTGGGGATGTGCTGTATGCTGAACACCCCAGAGCATGGCTTTTGTATGCTGCCATGTCAGTACCTTAGCACAGTGTCAAGTTTTTGTCATGCCTACAAACACTGGATTTTTAACTTCATTATGCACGTACATTGTTTCTTTATTAATAAGCTTTGAAGCAGTATTATACAAACTATTATAATGGGAACACCTGTTTCACCTCTTTTGTGTCCCTTTGTGTGAGCCACCCTTTTATTAAAATTCAGTATTGTGTGCAACAAGCTGCATGCTAAACCAAGCAGAACAGGACATCTGTACAGAGGCACTCACCACACCTAATGAATTAGTCTGGGCTAAGAAACTCAGCTTCTAAGGACCCAAGCTGCCTGTCTTTTGAGCAGCATCCTAAAGAGATAGAGACACAGGAAACTCTTAACGTGCTAGGGAAGATTTCAAGGTCTGTGGATACTGAAAACCAAGCAGGACAGGAAGAAGCTTTTTATCTAAAGAGCAACCTCCTGCTGGAAAACATTGTCTACGTAGTCTGAGGAAAGGTGCTCAGAAACACATCAGAGCGTTTCATGTCCTGCACTAGGAATTCTCTTCAAAACCAGCATAAAACTAGGAAGATGACACGGTGCTTTTAATAATGCATCAATATTAATAATAATCATCATCACTGGTAATCACTGGAGTCCTTGCAGGCTGTAGTGCTACAACACATTGCACATTCATCCTTGTCCTTGAGCCTCACAAAGCAGTGACAGAGTGGAGCCTCTTGCATCTTAAAATTAGCTCAGGGCAATCCCCATTTGCAGCAGAAGATTCTAAGACACATGGCAAGATCAGACAATGTGAAGTGTGAGATGAAGTGACATGGCTTCATGCTTTAGAGAAACAGAACATGTGTGTGGATTCTCTTTCTGTGCTGGATTCTCAGGAACTGGGAGGCAATTTTTCTCCATTTGGGGATTAAAGACACTGTTCTCATTGATGCTTGAGCAAAATTCACTCCTTGGTTTTGCCGCCATCACTAATCTATTGGTGAATTTAGCTCAGATTTCCAGAGGATCACTATGAATTGTCACTGCTGCTTTCCTTACTGCGGCACATTGGATTTCCCATGCTGTTGCTGAGATACAACCATCTCAGAAATATGCACAGCCTGACCCAACCTGTTGAATGCACTGTAAAAATTCCGAACAGACAGAAATCAGAGACATGCTCTACAGCTCAAGAGAGAATGGCAACAGAGAGCTCTGGTGAAAGGCATCAATAATTGTCACTTCTCCAGGCAAAGGCTGCCTAAAGTCAGAAAAAGAGAATAATCTCTGATTCCTTGGTCTCAAAATACTGTTCCTTAGGTCAATCTGTATGAAACCATATACTAGAGGCAGACATGAAACTGGGGATTATGTTTAGGAATGGATGACCCCACATAGCACCACCTGGGCTAGTGGCCCCTCGCTCTGCCTCAGGCACAAAGTGTAAGGAGTCATTCTCAGCAGATGTCTGTATACAAATTACACAAACATACAGTCAACTCTCCATTCAGAACCAGGAGCAACACTGGGAAGGGTGCTGAAGCTGGCAAACAGGCAAACATGAGCAGTGACCCATTTTCTTGCTGCTCTGCAAGGTCAGCCTTGCTCACACAGGACTGCTCTCAAACCCACTGTACAGCCCAAGTGCTGTTGAGCCCAGAGGAAGAGCTGTGTTGTTGGGTGCTGGCTGGCTGGAAATGTAGAGCCCCCTCAGAGCCCTGGAGCTGCATGTCTGTCCTGTGGTCACTTCTTCATCTTCTGTCTCGCCTTCCACACACGAGAGGCACTCCTGGATCTCTTGATCTAGCTCCAAGAATTCCTCTTCACCATCACAGCTACTGGCAGTGTCATAATCAATCTCTTCTGCACAAGGAGGTTCATCATCAGACTCCAGGCTGCTGTTACTGCACCTTCTGCAGAAAAACCACAAGAGAGACTGGACGTCACCAAAGGAGGAGGTGTTTTCAGGGGGAAGAGCAAGCAACAGGGAAATGCTTTTTCTGGGTTCAACCTTGGCTCTGTTAATAAGGGATGAGGTGGTACTAAGCAAGTTCTGGTGTGTCTTTGTGTCTGTCTCACCAATGAGAGTGATAAAATGAAGAGTGATACTCACTGACCTCTCAGGAGTAAAGCATTATTATTCCCATCACTATTACTGCTATCGCTAATACAGAAACAGGGTGCTTTACATACAGACAATACCATTCTTGCCTTGAGGCACTAATAAAGGTTGCAGAAGCTGAAATATAGCAGAGAAGAAGGCATTCCGTTTCCAGAAGGTTGCTGGTTTAATCATCATCCCCCTTGCTGTAGTTCCACATTTAGTGTAAAACCTAATTAATCCAGGTGGTTGAAGTGCTTTGGTATCTTTTCCTCCTGTTCTGTGCAAGCTCAGAGCACTGCTAATAAGAGGCAGCACAAACAAAAAAACGGAGCCTCTTGGATCTTCAAGCACCCTGGCAGCAGGGAGGGCAGAAGCAGCAGGAGTGGCTGTGTTTTGTGAAGAACACGGAAAGGCTTTGGTAGCGTGACTTCCTGAGGAAGGGCCAAACTCAGAGTCAAGCCTGAATGGCTGAGGAAAGACTCTAAGTGGATGTCACAGCCACATCATCTAGCCCTCAGAAAGGCAGGTTACCCCACCTTGGCCCCCTGCCATTTACTCAAAGAAATGGCCACAGGGGCTCTCCTTACACGACCACTTTCAATGCACAGTGTGTGAGGTTTGCCTGATGCAATATTTATGGCAGAAAAGTGACCACTAGACTAGATGGCTCTGGGGGTCCTTCTCTTCCCAGGCTGTCTGCATCCCATCTGGCTCTCAGCCCATGAGGGTAATTTTTTGAGACCAGAAAGAAGCCTGTGATTTCAGTGCTGCCTGGGTCACAGTCTGGATGAATCAGGGGAAGAGATACTGCATTTTTCACCTCCAGGTCAATGTTTTCGATCAGACTCAGAGCAGGGGAATGTATTGCTTTGGGGGACAGGGAAAGGAATAATAATATTCCACCTCTGGGCCAGAGTTTTTTTTTAATTTGTCCCAAGCTGGGAAGGATGAATGGCTTGGCAGATGGAGCATACACAGCTTTAATGTGTGGTCTGCTCACTTACATGTCAGTAACCAGAATAATCTTCCAGCTTTCAGCTGTTACACAGCAGTGCCAGCAAGTGAGGTTTCAGAACATACCAAAGGTGTAAAGTATTGCTTTTGGATGTATCCCCTCTTCTGCACTCCAAGAAAGGTGTAAGATTTTCCTAGGTCTGAGACTCTAGGTCTTAACTGCATACAGATTATTCTGCAGCAGAAACAAGCAGTGTCAACCCACATCTCCTTCTCAGGCTGATCTCTGGCTTAGTTTACTTCAAAGGCTGGGTATAAAGGATTTTCTGAAAGCTTAATAGAGCTGTACAGCTTAAAAATAAATAAAAGAATAATTATGCACTTTTACAGTTTCTGGCTCTACTTCAGTCTGCTCAGAAATCTGGGTCAGGAGGAACTCATACTGAAAATGAGGATGTGACATGAAACAAAACAAACAAACCACGACAATCTTCCCAGCACAAACAGCAACAGCAATGGTCCCAGCTGAGTCTGACCAGTGGGTTTGATTTTTCTTTTATTTTTCATATGCAGGCATGGCATGAATTACCATGATACTGAGTACCTATGATAATGTTCAAAGCCGACTAAACCCAGGGGAACCAGAATTTTCATTTATAAGCCCTGCTCTTGCAGATTTGCAGTCAAAAAGAACCAAAGCATACCTACTTTCAATATTGCACTTGTACATTTTTAAGGAGCTGCTAATGCCATTGGGACAGAACATAGCTGTTGCCCAACTCACTGATGTTTTACAGATGGAACAGCTTGCAGCCTAGGAACTGAAGGTCAAACATTTGCATTAACAT
This sequence comes from Anomalospiza imberbis, assembly GCF_031753505.1. Taxonomy (NCBI): domain Eukaryota; kingdom Metazoa; phylum Chordata; class Aves; order Passeriformes; family Viduidae; genus Anomalospiza; species Anomalospiza imberbis. Next base: position 7,116,940 of record NC_089693.1, on the reverse strand, counting down.
GATAATTGGGGGGAAAAAGGTTAAATCTGGGAAGCCAAATAACAGGATCTTCTGAATTTTTCAATAATTTAAGTGATTTTAGGACTGTATTTCTGACAAAAAAAGGGAAAATGCCTCCTACCACAAAAGCATTTTGCTAATGAAGGGAAATCTGGACTACAACAAACTGAGAATGAAAGACAAAAATTACAAACCTGCCATTTCTTTGCATTGAAGACTGAAGGGATATTCTTTAGGAAGCAAGCATTTATTCATAAAACATTTGTAATGGGCTTCCAGAAGTCCCCCTTGTTGCCTGCCTGCACAGCACGCAAAAACCAAGACCATGAGAACTCAATTTAGGGGGGCAGTTGTGCTGCAGAAAGAGGTTCCCCATGAGTGAGGATGTGCTTAGACCCTGACTGGAGGTCAGGAAAGAAGATTTTCTTCCTCATTAGCTCTGCCCTTTGCTCCTTTGCTGTGGCAGTGATGAGCAAGGCAGTGAGCACTGATCTTAGTAGTGGCTTCTCCAGCCTGGAGTGACAGCCCTGGATCAGAGCTACCAAACAGCAAAGGGATGGCACCAACTTCCTCCTGCTGCCAGCGCGGGCTGCTGACTGTCACACTGCTGACTTCAAAGTTGAGAGGATCTTTATCACACTAACATACTCTACAAACAGTTACATCTCTGCCCTACATGGAACTTTACATCCCAATAATTCACTTTCTGCTGCAGGAAGATTTAAATCATATTACAAAGCAACACAAATGGGCTGGTTCCAAGCAGCAGGTTCTTCTGAAAGAGGAGAGGTGGCAGCATGTGGTACGTGGAGGAGCCAGCCAGTTCCACCAACCAAGGGCCAGTCCTTGCATGTGCTTCCCCACATCATTTTCACCATGCAAATGGTGAAACAGGGTAAGGAACAGGATTGCCAACATCCGTTGACTATTGCATTCTTTCCCAACAGAGTTTTGGGGGTTTGTGTGTTTATTTTTAATCTGATCTTTAACAGCTGGAAAAGAATACACCTGACAAAAAAATGAAACAAAAACCAAAAGCAAAGCAACAACAAAAAACCTACCCAGGAGACATGAAACATATTTATCAAAGAATAATGATGTTGTCTTACAGAAGGTAAACAAAGAGGAAAACCAATGACACTACATTATAGAAATCCAAGACAAATATAGACTATGAACACCACTGAACATGAACACAGTGCAGAAGAGAGAGGGGAAGGCTGGTAACATATTCTACAGCCAGCAGTCCCCCAGCTTTCACAATAAAACATGTACACATTTGGTTGATCTTCAAAACCTACGGCCTCATAGCCCCCATCTATTCCAGCTGATGGGAACCACAGCAGCAATTTGCAACTTCATGATGTGATAAATAGAATTTCTTTGTTTTGATTTTTAATTTGCATATTTACTCAGATATGACTTAATCTTAATTAGTTCTCCTTTCCTGTGTGGGTGTATTTTTTTGTTTGCTCAGTTTTGGAAAGCAAGCAAGATTTGGTTCCCTGTAAAATAATCCTGAGTTTTTAATGGGAGGAGAAAGAGAAGGGAGCCCAGTGCCTCCTTACATGTCAGCATAACTGGAACTTTGTGGTATGACTGGAAAACACTTCTTTCAGGTGCCTACTGTCAAACCCTCATTCTGAGTCAGCCTGCTAGGTCACAGCTGGAGAGAAAGCTCTCGTGTCAGCTGTCCTGCTGAGCCACACCTCAGAACACACACTCTGTAGCTGTGGTGATAAACTATAGCTACACACTGCACATGGGGATGAGTGGCATCTCTCTTCCATACTTCATTTTCATCTACTTGTACATGCACTTCCAGGGAATGGAGAAAACTAGAGAACTCCTAAGTAATTTCCAGAGATTTTTCACTCACATTTTGCTTGTGTGGCAGGTCACTCATTCTCTGTGTATTCTGCTGGCTGGCTCAAAATAGAATGCTTCATTTTTTCTGCTGGAAAGAACGGGCACTGACAATTGTCCCTCTTAGGGAATCTGTGACTGCTGCTCCGGGTTTCTGCTTGACCTTCACTTGACAGCCCTCACAGTTGCATTACAGAAGGAAGTGGAGCATTTACTTTTCTTTCATATTGCTCCTCTCACTGTTGAATTTTGTTGCAGCCTTGTCAGAGAGAAGCTGAAGTGGGAGGGTTTAAATGCAGCACATAAAAAGGAGGAAAAAGTTGAGGCTGGAGATCACTGCTGGTCATGGACATACCAATGATTCTCTCTCAAGGATTTATCAACAAACAAGCAAACATGTCCTCAGCCTCCCTCTGCAGTGAAAAATAACCTCCCAGCATAATCACCCTGCCTGTAACCCTATTTTTTCCTTGTGTTAAACCTTCTCTCCATCATGGCATGTCCCAATTCTTTGGAAGTTGCCCAAAGCAGGGGTGTGGCTGTGTATAATAAGCCAAGAACATCTCTGATACATTTCATACACTAAATAAGGCAGGAAATAGCTTTACTGAAATTTTTCAAGGGATGAGACATTCTTGTGTGTGAATAGAAAGCAGAAAAAAGATTTTTACATGATTTAATAGGCCAAGTTCTCCACAGTTACAGCATTTACCTGAAGGGTGTGGTTTTTCCCCACTCAGGCAGGGAGAGGAGACCCCAGAAAGTTCCCTGACCACAATTATCACCCGTGCAGAAGGGGAATCACCCATTCTTTTCCAAAGTTTTACCTATTGCATGAACAGTTACCAGTGCTGGTAAATAAAGTGTCTTGAAGCTTTAAAGATATCCTGCCCTCTCCATGGTGAATTGGAATTGCCTTGCCCTTTTGGCTTTCTGACATTAAAATTCCATCTACACCACCAAATCTAAAAAGGATGTGTGGTCTTGCACAGTTTTGCTTTTGAGGAAACCATATGTTTTATTAAAAGCAGGAACACTGCTTCTGAAGGCTTGTAATGAATCTAAAATGAACCTTAAGCAGACACATTTGCAGTAATCCCAGAGTACAATTCTGCCTTTAATTGCTTCAATAAAGAAGTATTTTAGGACATAAATTAAACAACTATGATGCTTGCAGGTAATTACACCTGTAAGAAATACACTACAGCAACAAGATGCCAGCAAAGAAGGGCTTTAATTTGCCCTTTGTGTCTGGATTCTGTTGCTACAAGATGCCTTGCGCACCTTGTAATGACTTTCTAATTTTTCCTCTGCCTTTCAGCATCTCCCTAGACAGCAGCCTGGCACCCTCCTGCCTGAGGAATGCCAGACAAGGATCTGTTTAGTCCCTGACCTCACCAAGGGAGGGGACCAGCTCTGTTCTGATGCAAGACAACTCCAGCTTTAGGAGCTATTGCTTTCCCCTGCGTTGTTGCTGCACAGCAAACACCAATGATGTTAACTTTGTAGACTCCCAAGGGACTTCCCTTCCCAAAGACTCTTTGACAAAGACTTTTTGCATCACACAATGTCTCCTGAGAAAATGTGTGCTCAGCCCAAGGCAGTGCCAGGTGCCCTGGCTCTCAGCCCACCACGGCCCATCCCTTCACCAGCAATATGAACGTAATTAAACGTGGCCTTGAATTCTATTTGCTGTGGCTGAGACATGTTTGGTCTTGTAGGTTGGGGTTTTTTCTTTTTTTTCTTCCTGCTGCAAATAGCTAAGAGAAAGGTGCAATTCATCGCTAAGGCTCGAACTAATTAGTTTTTCAGAAGTTCCCAGGCTAATTGTAGACTGCAATATTTATAATTGATTTGGCCAGATTAGAAATGGATGTCTGGTGCACCAGTTAGATAAGTAAAGGGCAAATGGGTTTTATTTAGAAGGGAAGACAGCTTGTAAATAAAAGGAGAGCATGAAGAGGAAGAAACAGGCTGACTCCTGGCCAATACTGTCCCCTAATGTTCATTCAGGCTTGCAACAATTTAGCCCTGGGTCAGCATTTCACTTGCACCTACCATAAACTGTTCTTGTCCCCAGGAATGGCTGCCTCCAACAGTGGTGAGAAGGTGGCTGATGCTGTTGTAGGGGCAGGGGAGGTGCTGGGCACACACCTCTCATCACACGTGGTTAGGAAATGGAAAAGCCTTCAATGAACACAGAGAACTGCATTTAATTGAATTGCACCATGCCATTGGGACAGCTTTGATCTTTCTGTGAAAGACGAGTTTGCAGAAAGGACAAGAAGGCATTTTTCTCCCATTTGAACGGTAGCTGACATTGCATGACATTCCTGGATTTCAGGTATCTCAGTTCAGATCCAGGCATGCTTCCAATGCTAACCAGTAAAATTCACACAAGCTGGTCTTCAGACTTGCAGGATGGAAAAGCTGTTGAGGAGCCAGAGGCTGTGGATTCAGTCTTATGAACAATCATTAATTTCCTCCTAATGGAAGACCAATCTATATATCAGAGCAGGGCAAACACTGCATCTTTAGCATTCCTATAGCTGTAGGCTTGTAAGCATTAATAAAACCCAGTGACTTGAACAGATACAAGTCAGCCACAAAATTAAGCTCTGGCAGTTGCTGCAGACCCCAAACATAATGAGTTTTCTTCTCTCACCCTTAGACTGTTCTTAGGTCTTGTATATTTTTTTTTCTTTAAATACATTCACATTTCAGCAAAGGAAAGCACCATCCTGTGGGTATTTTATGAAAGATTTGTGAACTGGCATATTCATTTTGGTTTGTGATGATGTTTTCTTTCACATGGTACAATACCTGGCTTGGATAAAACAATAATAATGCCATTAATCTGCTGCTTGCAAGGGCAGATATGAACAGAACAGCTGCATACCCATCATCACTGAAAAACTAAATAAGGGCACTGAGTAAAATTTCCACTTATTATGGTGTGAAGTTAATTATAAAAGAACCTAAGCATGGAAAACTCTGACTTTACCTCCACAGACATACCAGGCTGTTAAATTTCAGTCACACCAAACAAGTCCAGCCACTCCACCCAAGCTGGGGGAACAGCTCATTCACCCAAAACTGCCATCCAGCACCAGCTTCTGTGTTAATTCCTTGGCAATATGGGATATGCCTGAAGAAACCTTGAGACCTGACTGCCCATGTCTGTACAGAACTATATTTCTTGACATTTGGGCCAAAATCCCAAGCACCAGGGCTCAAGCCCTGGGACACAAATTTTAAGCAATTTGAAGACTTTGATAAGAAGCATGTGTGATATATTTACGTGATATATTCAGACACTGTTGGGAAACAAAAGTTTAGAGTGTCTTGGGAAAGCATAGGCCACATCTTGCCTTTTAGATCCATAATACACTATAACCTGGTGTTTATTTAAGGGATGGTTTAATACCAGGTCCACTGTGCCCTTGTTATATTCATTAAAAATGAGATATACACACAGGAAATAAAAGACAGCTGATGCAAAATAGATGGAATAATACCCATCCACCAGGCAGCCCAAGCAGTGACTTGGACTTAGAGTTTAAGGATCAGAGGAAATGCTTCCAAAACAGGTAAATTTTGGCTTTCTACAGCTTAAGCTTCCTATGGAAATATGAGCAGTCAAGGCCCCTTGTATGGGAAGATATTTAGTGAGACTACCAGATTTCATTAGGATACTAAATAATGAAAGAGCTGCTGAAAATATGATTTTGAAAGTGTTTGAGAGCTTTTCTCACAGTGCCTCTATCTCAAGAAATTTCTTCTCAAAAAGATAATTATGTTATTGATGATACTTAGCAGCCCAGCCAAAGTAATACAGGAAGATTATTGGAATCCTTGTAATTGCTTTTAGATGCTTCCAGTAGTTGAGATATTGGCATTGTGTGGGGGAAAGAAATGTAGAAAGGTTTTGGCTTAGATGCTAAAAAATGGTACTGCTGAGGATAAAGAATGTAAAGGCAGGCAGGTTCTCCTGAGATCTTTTTTCCCTTGGTGCTCTTTCACATAATTCCACTGACTATCCAAGTTGTATAAGTGGTTCTATATATTTAATTTCAAAAGTCCAAGTTTCATATGTATATATCCCTTAGTTCTCTCTGAGCAACTTAAAGGATTTGGGATCTTGAAAGCAAAATGTTTTAAGATGGCCAAGACACATCTAGCCTGTGCCTTAGTTACATATCTCTCCTATGTACAAGGTATTTTTGGGTCAGATAAATACGCATACAAATATTTGTTTGCACAGCAGATGACAGATAGATATCTAATTACTTGACTGAACAAATAATTACAGTAAATTACTAATTTCCAACCACTACAACCCGTGAAGGAGAAAGAAACCTCTTGGTTGCTAGTTTTTCTTCATGAAAATGTATTTTTAGCTGATACCCACTCTGATGTTTCAGAGAATCTATGGCAGAGGTTAAATTATGAGGCAAAATTATTATAAATTATATGTGTTCTTATAGGTAAATAAGTTTAAACAAGCACATAAATACTATCCCTTATCTACCTATCCTTAAAGACAGATAAATAATAGATATATACACATTATACACACACACCCAGACACCCACACATGCACTCAGTTATGTGGTTTGCTCTGTATTCAGAGCACAATTTTCATTACAAGACATGGGGAGTCTCAAGAGATGCTTCTTCAGCTCCCTGAGAAATAACAATAGGTGCTCACTGAACCTTGATGCTGTTGCATTCAAGTGGAAGCAACCTGAGGGAAAGAGCTGGCTGTGACCAGAGCAAAGCACTTCTTTGACTCTGGTCCCCAGGTGAGTGTTGACAAAGCAGGAGTTCACCTGAAAGGGAAATTAGACCATCTGGGTAGGACTGGCAGCAACTGACAGAATGAGAGGACACCGTCTTAAGTTTTGTCAAGGGAAATACAGGTCGGATATTAGGAAAAAGTTTTTTAAGCGAAGGGTGATAAAGTTCTGGAATGGTCTGCCTGGGGAGGTGGTGGAGTGACCATCCCTGGATGTGTTTAAAAAAAGACTGGCATGTGCCACTGGATGTGGCACTGGGTGCCATGGTTTAGTTGAGGTGTTGGGGCTGGGTTGGACCTGATGATCTTGAAGGTCTCTTCCAGCCTTGTGATTCTGTTAGGATGGTCAAGAGGCAGGCAGAAATGGTTGTCTAAAACATCCAGTGTTGTTATCAGCTCTTTGGGAGTCCACAGCAAGACTGTGGCTAAAGATCTTGGATTCTCAATAAGGAAATCAGGACATTTTCCTATTCCATGTGGACTTGACTCCTTCTTGTACCTCTTAAAGTAAGGAATACACGTTTTTAGAAACCCCTCTGCACAAATCTTTTTCTTTCACGATCATGTGCTTCAAATGGGTAAAGAACAGGTGGGACCAAAAATACTCAACTCTGGTAAAGGGAATGATTCTTGTTCTGAAGCACCCAGAGAGGGGACAGGGTATGACAACACGTGGAGGTTCAACAGCTCTTCTCCCACTGAATTCTGCTTTCAAGGAAAGATTTCAGAAAAATCTCAGCTTAAGGGCCACAGAAAACAATTCTTGGAGTACTGAAGGCAGTTAAGGCCAACATGATGGCAAAGCCCTGAAGCCTCAGAGGTTCCAGGTGATGAACATCATTTAACATGGCCATCTCTCAAAGTAACTTTACCTATGGTCCTTTACCAAGGTCCTGTGTTATCACAGATTTCTTGGAATGGATCCAACACAAGTCTGCAAAGTCATAATCCTCCTAAAAGTTACACATCTCATCCAGGGGTGCTCATCATACCTGATCTGAGAAACCGCCTGTATTATAAAAAGTTCTGAGACTGATACAGAACTTTTGTTCTCTCATCCTTTCCTGAGGAGAACAAATATATTTAATCAATATAATAGTTGGGGGGAGAGAGAGAGACCCTGTGTGTACCCATAAGAATGAAAGACAGCAAGGGCAAGGTCAAAGAAATCTATTGTGCCTTTAAAGCAGATTGAAGTGGGGTTTATAGCAGAAACATCTGATGAAGTATGTGTGATCATAAATAATCAACAATAGATGCAGCTTAAAACTTCAGCCTCTGCCCTCACCCTAAATCTCTTCTCAGACATAATGAGATTCAGATAAAACAATTCTGAATACTCATGTTCAATATATTTCAAAACATTCTGATCAATGACGTTTTTAACACCATATGGACCCAAATCCAAAACCTTGCTTAACCTCGCTCACTACACAGCTGATTTGCATATGCTTTGGACTCCATTAAGGACAACAAAACATGTCATCTACTGCATATAAAAGTGGCAATGCTTGCTAATTCCCTTATCTTGCCAAAGCCCTGCCAGATGTTTCATGAAGAATAGCAAATATTTCATTACGTTCTCCCTGCTTCCTAAAATTTGTCTGTCAGGAACTGCAAGGATGAACAAGAAAAACAACAGGCATGGAGAGCTGACAAAAACACGAAGCATCAGTTTCAACCTATTTCAGAGCTCAAACAGGGTTCTAAAGGGATTCTTTGTGCCAGAAGGACCTTCCAGCCAGGAACATATGACTCCCACTAAAGAGAGGGAAGAGGAAAAACAATGACCATTTGCTCTGATCTAAGGAGACACCATTGCCTTGCAAAAAGAACAGAGTAAAGCACATATAAATGTTGCCATTGCTGTTTGTTGTACAAGAGATCCCCAAATTCTCTTCTGTGTCCCTGTTGTAGGTATTTAATAATGTTTCACCTGTATAACAGGCAGATGCAGTTTTCAAATGAATCCATTTGTAGCTTGTAGCATCTATCAACTCCCAGCAGGGAACATTTTTTAAAATTGCTGTTAACATGAGTATTTTCTGAATATTTTATAAAAATCCATTTTCAAATGGCTGCCAAAATATTCCACATGTTTTACCTGAAAGTTGCAATTATATTTTCTTTCTTTTTTCTGCATGTGAATATGTATGTCTATATTTATACATGCTTACATAAATTCTTAAAAGAATACTAACCCACCATGGAAGCAAGCATATTCTGAGTGAAAGCTGGAGCAACATAAACTGACAAAAGTATCCATTTAATTATGGTAAGACATGTATTTGGATGGATGGGGCAAATTATAGCACAGCTTGCAGAGCAGTGAAACAATCACTTTATAGAGAACCACCCTGAGCATTTAACGTCACTCTCTGATTTACAACTAAAAATGATAAAAGGTCAGTTCTTGTGCACAATGTAAGTGACTGAAAAAATATGTCAGGCTGTACATCAAAGGAAAATTAAATCATGAGGTTAAACCACTTGGTTTTCAAAGATACAGGTTCTGTACTTGCTGGGCTTGTAGACACTGTGAGCAAACTGCTTTTATCTCTTTACCCCAATTCCCCAATAATGTGGGCACACAAGGCTCCATCCCTCCACCTGTCTGCACGGCAGAGTCAAGGTGTGTCTAAAGCCTTCCACCATCTGCCTAAAATGAGTCAAAATGAGGGTGCAGAACTCTTTAATTGCCCCTTCTATGTGTGTGCCCTTCTCTCCTCTGAAAGTAGTGACAAAAAGGGTGCTTAACCTTATTGAGTTTGGTCCAAAAACTCCTCTCAACAAACTGTGACTTCAGTAAAGTAGCAAGTTTCCAGATCCATTAGGGACAGAAGTCAGTGTTCTTGATTCTGCCAGACAGGAATGAAGAGTTTAGCTGGAGGAATGATGAGGATGTAGGACTCCTGTTGACATCAAGATGGGGGAGTGGTGCTCAGTGACACCAAGGATTCGCTGCCAGATCATGTTTTGAAAGAGAAATGCTGTAATTCTTGCAGTCCTGAAAACAAGTAACATCATAAAAGTGAAGGGGAGATTGTTTAGAAGGGAAAGAAACAGCCAAAAGCTGCCAGATTTTCTGTACCCAGTGTGGCTTCTGATTTTAAAGTGCCCAGCAATCCTGGCTGCCAGATCCAGCTCAAGCAAACAAAGGTTGAGGACTTGTGCACGCTGGTTCCACTGGACATGAAAACCTCATTAGTCACAAAATCTTGTATTTCCTGGCATTTGCCTTTGTAGTTATCTTTTCCTAGCTCCGCATTTTGTCTCTGCTTCAGAAAGCTGCTTATTGCACCAAAATTAAGTGACATCTGCTCTTCTCATTGTGGATTCTGTCTTCCAGGAACTGAAACACCAGCTGAAGACCAGGACCTGTTCTGCCTCATGAATTGTCACCTAGGTGTGGAAAGAGCCCACAGAAATTATATTTTCCAGTGCAAACAGCACAGATCCAAGTGCTAGGATATACAAACACACTTCGCAGAGGGGATGCATTTAGGAAGATTCTATTCATGGATATGTACAGGGTTCTTGATTGATGTGTTCTGTGATAGAATCTCTTCCTTCCCCACCAAATCATGATGGCCTCATTTTCTCCACAGACATTTCTGCTGCACCAGCAATAATGAGGTACTCCACAATAACATTTCAAGTGCCAGTAACACACAAACCATTAAAAAACCCTCGTATGATGCTGAGATACCCAGGCTTTTGGAATGATGGAGATAACACAATGGTGGAGTAGGTGCAGCCAAGTCAGGCTGCTGCTGACTTTACCCTGAGATTCCCGGGCTTACGCTGGACTTTCTCCTTTTCTGCACAGCCAGCCCAGAGATAAACTGTGTCAGATTTAATGGTGCATGATACAGGCAATTCAGTACCAAAGAGAGGGGGGTAAAAAGACTTTCTGAGGCAAGATGGGTTATCAGCTCAGCTCAAAAAGCAACCTATCAAGAAACACTGCCAAGGTGACTTCAGAAATCTATAATTTAGGTGTTACCTTAAGCCTGAAACTTTGTTTGGAAATTTCATACTTCTCACAAAGCAGACTGGCAAAGCCCAGGAGGATCAGACCAGCTATCAGTCCAGATGACAAAGTAATACATTTAGTGTATATCAAGTGCTGTGCACATGAAAGGTACAGGAAAGATGGCAACATTATACAGTTTTATCCTGCAAGGAATCAAAGGTGTTATTACACAGCAGTTTTCCAAGGGCTATTACACTCCATTGCTTACCCACCAATCAGCTCACCTTACTGGGCTTCCCAACAGTATGAATCACTTTTAAATAACAATGCATTTACTTTACATACAAACTTTGCAGCCTGAAACACCCCATATTGCTTTCTGAAAGGGGAAGCAGCCTGAAGATTTATCAGGAACAGGGCTGTTGATGTGCAGGAAGCTGCACCAGCATGTCCCAGCTGAGCAGCTGAGCTCCTGAACAGCATCATTCACCACTAATTTTGCAGCCATTTCTGAGGCAGGGAGTGACACTTTACTTTAAATCTTGTCATTTTTAGAACAGAAGGAAAAGAATTCTAAAGTCAGTCAACAACCAGTGCAAAAATTTTAAAGAACTGAAGATAAGAGAAATATTCCCTGTGTCAAAACTCGGCAAAGATGAAAGACTAGGTCCCCAATTCTTGATACTCAGAGTATTTTTTGGTTTGCAAGTGAATAAGGATTGCTGTGCAAGGACAATCATTCCATAGAATCACTTAATGATCTGGGTTGGAAGGGAACTTAAAGATAATCTCATTCCAATACTCCTTTCATGGCCAGGAACATTTCCCACTAGATCAGGTTGCTCAAAACCCCATCCAACCTGACCTTGAACATTTCCAGGGATGGGGACCATTAGTTGATGATTACAATAGCAGTGAGAGCCTGTGGAAATTCTCATGCCAGCCTCACACACTCACTCCACAGATGGGTACTGTGGCAAGGCAGGGTGCAAACTGCAGTTACCCCTGAGAGGGTTGTCCCTGCTTGTGTAGTTCTGGGAAAGCCTGGGGCTTGGGAAGTGGCAGAGCCAGGTCAGGGAGGCTTTGTACACTAATCCAGGGCACTCTTTGGCAGCCATGCTCCCAGGTCTCAGTGGAAGACAGCACAAATCCTGCCAGATGTCTTTCTCTGACACACACGTATTTGCTGGAACGGTCTCATGTGAGTTTAGGAGGAAAAGACTCAGAATTAAATACACTTAAACAATTAGACTCATATTAACCTAAGCTGCTAAGGGTGAATTTGATTAGCAAAATGTGTAAATTATGTGTCCAAAGATCTGTGACTATGGAGCAGCCCAGCCAAGCACCCCAAACCAATAGCTTTAGCTTCTGGAGATGCTTCCTCCCACTTCTTCATGCTGTTGTAGACATTCTCAATGTAAGAGAGGTCCATGAGGAGACAATCAAGAGAAAAGAAAATTTCCTGAGCTGTCTACTCCCTTGCTGCTCTCAAGGTCTCTCCATCCCAGAAGTTTTACATATCCTTGCCCCACACTACTCACTATAGTCAGGATATGCCTAATATTTCTCTTCTTACAGAGCTTCTCCTTTAAGATGGATTAAACTAAAACTCCTTAAATTCACACTTGTCAATTTCCTCTATTGGACACTTTGGATTTAGATATCTTTGCTCTGCTGGAAAATATCCACTGATAACAGTAATTATTATTATGAGATACATCCTTAGAGATAGAAACTGGCTGCTAGGAAAGACTGAAATGAAGGGAAAAGGAGAAAAATAAAAATACTATTCCCACTTACCCTGACAGGGATTTAATCACCTTCCCAGCATGACATATCAAGAGTCCTTGGACAACCTCCTGAACAAGACGCAATTGACACCTATAATGTAAAGCACTTGATTTTCTCACGATAACATTAAGCATCATTACTAAAAATGGATGATACAGTTCAAAGCTAATTTCAAATTTAATTTGAAACCATTAAATATATATGTAATTGCTTCTTCCCACAAACCAGCATTTGGGCCCTGAAGGCAGCATCCATAGTAAGCTAAAAGACGGTATGTGGTGTTCTTTCTGTGAGAATTTACAAGTGTGCATGAGATTAAATGATTTATAAAATACATACATGAGGCCTCTAATAGGAAGAATTGAAATCAAACATTTTGTGATTAGGGCTGTTTTAAAGCAATAACTGTAGTGGGGAGGAGGTGCTGTAGGAAAGGAACAGAGGGTTAATGTGCTCATCTTGCCAATGCTGTGGATCTGAATGTTCAAGTCATGGTGGAAAAAACTGAGCAAACCAACTGTGGCATATTCCAGAAGGACTTTGGGGTGCAACATGAATCCTCAGAGAATTCAGAGCACAAGCAAACTGTGCTGGACAAGCAGCAGACCCTTGAGAATGAACCTGTCTGCTTTAAGGGTAGTGCTGAGACTGACAGCCTCAAAATGAGCATCCCTGGCACAGAGCTGAGCAACCAACAAAAGGAGAGGTCCTGACAAAGCATAGATTAGAAAATTAGTTATGGAGGTGAACAAAACAGTAGCTGGTACAGAATTTCAGTGGGGATAGTAAAAATCTCAGTCTAGAACACAGCAAGGAAATGAGCTCCCTGTAAAGGCAGGAGAGGCATGAAGTGAGGCAGGAGACACAGGGAGGGAGGAAAGATATAAAGTGTTAAAGTACCTGCACTGCTCAGATGACCTGGACTCCAGCAGTGCTCAGGACTGCTGACCACAGGAGCTACAACAGTATCTGCCTCCCTAGAAAAGCCCTTGATCAGCATCTGCCAGCTGTAGGAGTAAGCTGACAGCCTAGCAGGGCTCTGGGTAGATGACAACTCTTGCCCAAAGCCTGTTGCAGGAGAACAGGCTGTTCCATGCTCCTGCCAAGACACTCAGTAGCAGGACTTTTGAATGCTCACCCAGGTCAATAAGGCAGCTGAGGACAGCTGGGAATGGGACTACCTACAGGGGCTTGTGGGGCTGCAGCAGCAGCGTGGGATGGACACACCCCTAAGGTCAGGCTTTGGCCAGTACAGCACAGTGGTGGAAATCATTTTGAAATGTGTTATCCCTTGGTGAGGCTGGATACAAAATGGGAAGCTCATATCCAGATTGTGGCCTATTTCCAGTTGTGAAATCCAAACATTATATATTCCTGTTTCCTTATCCAGTGCTTAATTATCTACCTGCTGGCCTGGCCTTTTCTGCCATACTGGTGCCAGACCATCAGGGTGAAACGAGCTATGAACTGGGTGATAAATTGTTGTTTTTGCTGCAGCTGCTCACATCTCGTAAATGTTTAAACAGTATAATCACACACATATCTAGTAGCTGCTTGGATATGTTTATTTTGGATGAGGTGCTATGAAGTTTCTTAGATGTGTGTGTCAAATATTCATAGATGGCAGGATACTGAAATATTTTTCTTTAGTATTTATTTATAGACTTTATTTATCAACAGAATCAATCTTCACGTTCCTAGCTGCAGCATTACTTCTTGCCTTACCCATTTTTCCCAGACAGTGCCTGTCTATCTAACAATATCCCTCTTCCTGCAACATCTATTCACAGAATATCTGTGCAAGGTATCTTCCCATGGGTACTCACAGCATCCATCTCTTTAATTCCAACTATATATCTACTCCATCTAATGCTCGTCATCTCTCTGAAGCACTTGCTCTCTCTCTCTCTCCTCACCATCTCCTTATCTAGGCAATGGTATATGTCTCTCTGCTGTGATTCTCTATCCCTTTCTCTCAGTCACTCACCAGGGTATAATTATGGATTTTGGACCACAAGAGGTTTTCTTTTTTTTTTTTTTTTCCCTAATTGGGCTCACAAATCACCGGTTAATTTATTTGTTTTTATGCAAAGGCTGGATGTGAGAAATGAACTCCAGAAGGGTACAAGTGCCTTTGGGTCAAAGACTCTTTCCCTGGCTTTTTTGCTTCCCTGCTGTGTGTGAACTGTTCACTGCTGTGAGAGCTGCTGTTATCTGAGAAACTCATCTTCAAACAAAGATGCTGCAGTGACTACTGCCTCCCTGTTCTCTTCCTCTTTTCCCTTTCCAATTCCCTTTTTCTCCTTCCATATTTCCTCTCTTCCCTTTCCCCAGTACTTTGCATCCTCTGCTTCAAGTTTTTCCCTTCCCTTCCTTTGTCTGCTTGGTATTCTGAGGATAACAAGTGAAAGTCCCTCCCTATTAAAAATTCACTGTCAAATAAATATTAAAGAAGGCAGGAAAATCCAGTTGGCTCTGTGTGATTTATCATTATCTGCAACACAAGACCCAGGTTTACCCACTTCACAGGGGTATGAAGGACTTGGTGACCCTCAGCTCTTAGAAACCCCATGATGGGGAGAGATTCCCTCCTCAACATCAGCCTGAATGAGATGGGTAGGGCAGGAGAGGAAGAATGTAAAAACTAAAATCTTTCCCTGCTTTTTTTCTTCCCATGTTTTTTCTCGTATGGAAAAATTGACACAAGAACAGTACAAAAAATTATCAGGTCACATGGAAATTATTGGACAGGAGAGGAAAGGAAAAAAAAAAGGAAAGAAAAAGAAAGAAAGCAGGGCAAACTCTGGCAGGAAAGGAGGGAGGGAATAGTTTCCATGTCTCTGGTTTTGGTTCCCTGTGCAAAGACCCCAGCAGTTCATAATTTTTCTTCAGTCAGGGCCAGTATGGTTCAACAGCAGAATAAAACATGCAATAATTAATTAATAGCTTCACAATTTTATGGATAGATTTAACTCTTTCCCATATTTAGAGCTGCTGGAAAAGACTGAGACAGATGCAAAGCACAACAACATGAATTAACTGTTATCAACATGGAAGGAGAAAATAATATTTTCACTGAAGTGAGCAAATTTGCTGATAGCTTCTGGACTTCAGAGGGGACCCAGATTTAATGCGAAGAGTAAAGATGTTTCCCCTCCCA
Organism: Anomalospiza imberbis; assembly: GCF_031753505.1. Lineage (NCBI taxonomy): Eukaryota > Metazoa > Chordata > Aves > Passeriformes > Viduidae > Anomalospiza > Anomalospiza imberbis. The sequence continues at coordinate 7,101,346 of NC_089693.1, read as the reverse complement.
CCACAGTCTGCCATGTCTATGTGAGCTATCAGCTAGGACTGCTAGCCTGTGTCTTAGTTCCTTCATGGCAAAGGATGGGAATAACTGTTCTCCCAGGAGTGGCAAGCTGCCAAATGATGACTGACTCTTAAAGAAGAAGAGCCAATACAGCTTTCGGAGAAGGCAGAAGAATAACCCACCATAATATTGGTTGGGACTGCTTAATGGTGTTTTAAACATGTAACATCCATGAAGGAGACACGAGCTGTGAGTGGGGAAAGCTTCCACACAGGAGCAGTCCATGAACACAACAGGTGCACAGGAGAAGTCTGATGTGAGTGCTTGACTCATAGAGAAAGAAGCTTCTGCCATGCCCAGACCCACAGCAGGGAGCAGAGCAAGAGGCAGCAGTGGAGGAGGGAAAATGGAGAATGATGAGATTGTGGGTCAGCTGCTCAAGAGGTTTTGTGTCTCTCCTCGTGTTCACCCTTATCATGGTGTGAAGACACAGTATGAACCATTGGAACAGGATGTGGAGGCACTCCAAAGGTAGATCTGAAAGAACAATCCATCTTGTCTGACTTGTCTAATTTACTTATTGTGAGCAGATGGGTTATGAGGTCTGCCATCAGTGATGAATTATATTCATGATAAGTCATTCCCAGCTAATGAGGATCCATTATCATTATCTGCTAAGGAAGAGTAACGGCTTGCCAAGACAGAGTGGGGGTTTCACAGTTTCCAGGGAGAATATTCTGGGCTGGTAGCCACCTGGCCATTGAATTTTTAGGAAACTGAAAACTTTCCAAGATGGATACGTTCTGCTTGTTTCAAGTCTTGATTTTTAATTTCTTTGGGCAAGTTCAGGAGAGGGAATGTAAAAGGAGGAGGAGGAGGAGGAAGTGAGGGAAAATAGTAGTAACTCTGTCTGATAAGACTGTGATTAAATCAAGGTCTCACTCTAATTACACTGCATTTAAATAAATTTTGCCTAGTAAGTAATTGTAATTAAACTGCAATTAAACATGTATTTATATCACCATTTCCTCCCCTGCACAGCTGTCTGTTTCCACCTCCTGTTGTTGCTGTCTACCTGCCAAAACCTCTGAATTATCACAAGGGATTTTACATTTCCTTGGACTTCCTGGAGGAGATATTGTGAGGGGAAAGGTCTGAGGCTCCTCCACAAGAAGTTAAAAAGAACTTCTGTTTTCAAGCTGTGTTGGAAGAATGGTGGAGCTGATGCTGTGATAAACTAGACCTGAGGAAAATGTTGTGAGGGGCAAAGGTATGAATTAAAGGAAGTAAATGTCTCTTCCTCTCAGAGGAACTGGAAAACAGACACATTTTCACCCCTTTGAAATGTGTTCACATTTGAGCTAGAAAAGAAAGTATCCTCCCTGCCTTCTTGAGAGCACCTTTGTTATGAGTTTCTTTCCTAAAGGCACAAATCTCTGTTTACAGCATCCAGTTTGTGCATTCTTTTACATGGAAGAAAAGAGCTCACTTACCTACACAGTGGCACCTGCAGATGAGAGTGCAGACCTCGGAATACAACTCTTGAGCTCTGTTTTCAGCTTTTTAGGAGTGTTCACTAATTCTAACTGTGTCTCAGTTTCCTTTACTTGCTGCTCTGAGCTCCCTATACATAACAACCCTACAGATGGTCTTTAAACTTTACTGCAGTTCTCAACAATTGGGTTAGGAAAGTCTGTTATGGAAAAACAGGAGGTTCTAGCTATTTAAAATGAAAGCTAGCTCCTGTTAGGAACCTGAAGGCAGTAAGGAAAGGAGAAACAAAAGAAGAAATAAACAGCTAAAGGGAGAGTGATAAAAATGAGAAGGTGAACATATCACAGCAGGAAGAATGCCCAGGGCTAACGAAAGCAAACTGGCTTCTCTGCCTTACCTCCCTCCTCATCAGAGATGATGGAAAACATCTCCATTTGTGCCTCTGCTCTCACAAAGCTCTAATTAAGGGACTGGAGAAATACCACCGTCACCCTCATCTGTTTGTGCTCGGCTGCTGAAAGGACACCATGCATCTCCCTGACAGGTAGTCATTACAGCTGGGTATGGGCACCCCTCCTCCCAGCAGAGCTCCAGCCCTCAGTTAAATACCTCCAAGGAGATCCTCCACCTGCTCCTGGTGCTCCAGGGAGGTGAGCCACGAAGCCCTTATCATGGAAATCACTGCTGGCAGGGCAAGGGCAGCTGATGGGGCAGAGACTGCATTCTGGACATGTTACTTCAAAAGACAAATGGGAGAATCCATATGTACAAATGTGTGGTATCCAGAGGTGCATATGGGTGCAACACATACAGTAATAAAAAAATTCATTATTATCCAAAATCTGTTAAACAAATCTATTTAGTTACTGACAATTTCCATGTGACTGCTGTGCTACAAGCTTTCACTTCCTCTCTTCCTTCAGATATTTCTGTTTTGTCTCTGATTAACTGGTCTCAGGGAGGTCCTTATGGCAGTGTTTGGTGAAAAAAAACAGAACAAGCATCTCAAGCTTGATTTTCTGATGTGACCAATAGTCAGGCTGATCTGGAGTAATCTGTCATGTCAAAGAATATAGATCCCAACTCTGTGACTGTCTTTTCAAACCTTTCTTTAATCTATAAACCTCAGTTCTACTCTCACAAATAGGAGACAAAAGCAATGCTACTGGAGTGACATTTATCAGAGGAATGATTGGGCATTACTTTCCCTGCAGACTCACTCTAGAATCATTGTTTATTTATTGGTTTGTCAACAATATCTTTCACTCATAAACAGTATAATCTAAATGGTATCCTTCCCCCTTTCTAAATCAAAATGGGAGGAAACCCCCAAGGCTGTCATCACCCACAGTTTCCCCACATAGCATCTTTATTAATCAGGAGCCAGGGAAAGAAATGCCACCATTTTAGGGTACATGAACTGCTGCCCTTTCCCTTTGGCAAAATGCTGTGCACAGACACAAACAATCGAGTACATGACTACTTCCAGTTTGATTCAACTCAGCTTAGAGGTGCAGTCAAAGGAGGAAAATGACTGTCATAGGTCAAAGCCCAAACTTTCCTTTCTCTTTAATGGCTCTGTGACTGCTTCAGGCTTTTTGTTTTCACTTACAGTGAACTCCAATCTGCCAGCAATTTTGTTCTGCCATTAGACAGATGGAATAATGTGAACAATTATCACCTCTGTGTGCATTCTCTATCTTTCTCTTTTGACGTAAATACATCTATTTGCAATCACGGATGGCCTTCAACCCCTTTAAAAGAGACCTCAGACAGATCTTTTAGAAACGAGGCTTAGACAAGAGTCTCCTGAACATTCGGGACTCAGTGGAGATATTCTAGAACCATCTGGATGCAATCTTCTGCAATGTGCTCTAGCATGAGCAGGGAGGTGGACCAGAAGATCCACTGTGGTCTCTTCCAGTCTCACCCATCCAGCAGCATAGAGATAGTTCAAGAGAAAACCTTCCCATTTCTGCCTGCCACATCCAGCAGCCATTGGATCCAGGCTGTGCTGCCCCTACTGTGTGCAGACTCAGTCACTTTCACAACTGAACCTTCACCACGAATCCTCACTTTGGCTGACTTACTGGAATCAAAACAGGCCATGAGCAGATTAAAAATGAGATCAGTATTCCTTCCCTCATGGATTATTTGCTCTGAAGGGGTAGGCAGCACTAACAAAAATGTTTCAATGCAGGGGCTATTTTCTTCTCAATGGTGCACTAGACTGGTCACTTTTACACACCAGAGCATGATTGACATTCCCAGTCTTAGGAAAAAATGTTTTGTTGATTTAGCCATGGTAGGAAGAAGGATCTAGTTTTCAGCAAAATCCAGATATTCCGTCTGAAATCTCAGAGAGGAAAGCAGTGAGAGGAGGGGGAAAAGCAGAAAAGAAATCCTCAAAAGGTAGAAGCAGAATGCTTTGAGACATTACCCTTCATTCAGCATGCAGATGAGTTTGCCAGACAGGAAGCAAAATGGAGAAAAGGTGTCTGAGGCATCACATGCCATCTCCACTGGCACTCACACACTTTAATTACCCTTAAATCAAGTGCAATAGCTTCCCCAGCCCTGAAATGCATGCTGCCTGTCTCCTTATGCACATAATAAGGCCTGCAGGGATTTCAGAGACTTTAGCCTTGCATGTCTCATTGCTCTGATCCTGAGGTTTCTTTTAGCATAAAATCAGCAGAAAAGCATTGAGAGGCACAACCTTATTTTAACAAATCCCTATCCTGCTTGCCAAACCTACCTGAGTCAATGAATGCCCAGGACTGTGATTTGGATTCTCTTGCATAGGTTATATTTGTGTACTGCTGTTTCCATATGTCATCCTGCACTTGTTATGCTGCTCGTAACTCCACTGGTACCTACACAAGGAAGGAGCCCCAGCAGAAAATCTGCAATGTTTCTAATTTACATGAGATTTCTAGGAATGGGCAAGACCTTTTGGAAGGAAAAAAAGAAAAGAATCTCCAAACACGTGTCCCCTTTGCAGACACAAATCAAAATTAGTTCCTCCTAGGGAAATTAAGGTCACAAAAATTTAGCTGAGCTCTCTCTCTTTTTTTTTTTTTTTTTTCCCTATTTCTATCTCTGGTTCTTGGCCCTCAATTTATTAATTACTGTGGGTGACATGCATGGAGAAATGTACAAAATGAAGTATTAAACCACCATAGGAGGGGAATTAGTCTCAGGTAGTCCAGACTCTACAATGGCATCTGGTCTAAACTAAATTTTGTGGCTACCCCTCAAATCTATGAAGGGAAGCAAATGATACATTGCAACCATAGGTAAATAAAGTTAATAATTTGATCATCTTTCAGCAGCCTCTTCCTCTCTTCATGAACTACAGAGGAAAGTAGGTAACCAGCTCTATTTAGACACCCAAATTTTACAGCCAAAGGCTATATTTTGCAAAGGTTTGTGCTGCTGAGAAAACATGCCCCAAGGAGAAGTTTGAGCAGAGACCGATGAAGGATATTAAAATGGTCAATGAAGAAAGAGTTGAGCCTAAACTATTAAATCCATATATTTCTGCAAAGTTCAACACCAGGGCTCTCTGAACGTCCTGAATTTTGGATATATATCACTGAAATAAGGAAGGTCTAGGACAGGCAAAAGATAAGCAGAAAAAAACCCCCTGTGTTTGGCTTAGGTATTTATTGGCTTTTCTTGGCAAAAACAATGAATGCATCACCCACAATGCAGAGTGAGAGCAATCCTTCCCCCAAAAGCTTGCACAGGAGTGGGCTGGAATATAAAAGTAGTATGATAATATATTAAGTGGCAATAGAGTGTTATCCTGAAAATTTAATCCTGTTAGCAAATTATGGTCTTACTAAGAACCATGATATGTGATCTGCTGGCTCAGCCTTGCAGCATATTTGTTGTCCCATCTGAATATAAGGAGATGATCCGGAGTCCAGGTTGAGCAGTCCTTGAGGAGGACACCTGGGATAAACATAGTTCCAGTGGAAGGTGTGGGCTGGAGTTTTGAGTTTGTTTTGTGAATAAATGGAACCAGAAAGCTGCCACCTGCTTGGGATGCATTTGAAAGTAGGGAGAAAGATAAACATTTCAGGACCTTATGACATAATAAAAACCTTATTTTTTAACTTGATTCCCATCTTGGAGACACCCACAGGAAACTCATCTAGAGGAGGGATCTGAGAAAGGAAAGGGCAAGGAATTAGGGAATATTTTCTACAACCACTAGAAAAGAAAGTGCATTAGAATATGGGGGTGTAAAAAGGTTTTGAAAGATGCTTCTATAAAAAATTTAGATTGTAGCAGCTCTATTGGTACATGGCTTTTCTCTCTTGAACAGAACTCCAGCCCCTTCCCATTCTAAATCTAGTTTAATGCTTTCCAGCCAGCTTGTTGGCCAAGACCCTCTTGCACACTTGGTAATTTTGTGCCCATGCCCGAAACCTGAAGAGGAAGAGGTGTGTTGGGGGAAGATGACAGTTCTCTCACACTAGTGTGGACTAAGTTAACACAACTATTCCCTTCTGACTGCATTCTATCCACATTAAAATAAATGCTGTTGTAATGATAAACAACTGGTGAGTGTGACATACAACTGCTGACCTCACACATGCACCCACACCAGGGAGCAGAAGAGATTTCAGTGAAACACAGGAAGAAAATGGGTAGCTCACTTATGATGTGGAAAGTCTGGTGTGGCTTGCATGAACTCTCTGGACCTATAGGCAAAATCCATCACCTGCAGTTGTGTGTTCAGTTCTGGTTCTGAAGTGCTGTTGCCGGAGCACCAGCACTGCACATGCCCCCCGTGTGTTTCAGACCCACTGGTACATGACTCAAATATTTCCCTTCTTGTTTGTCTCAGAAGTGCTGAGCACAGTGTGGAAAATCAGCAAGAGCAAGGAATTCTCAGCAAATTTGAAAACAATGCCACAGATAGGTAAAAATCTGAGGCAGGAATGAGCGCCAAACATCAGCTCCTTGATTCCTTTGAATGTTTTGTTTCTTATTTTTACATATGCACGTGCTGTAAAGCCTGTGTATCTGTTTGCTGTTCACCCAATGAATCTCCAAAGCCCCCCGTGCCTCAGCTGTGATCATTTCTGAACGAATTCATGAAAGGCAAATAGCATGTTTCCAGATCCACACACTTGTCTGATATTACTGGGCACTTCATCATTTGGAGGAAATGTGTTCCCACTTGTCTCAATCTTCCCTTTCCCCTCATACATGTAAAACCATTGCCCCTGTATGCTGACCGCTCAGAGATTACAAATCATTTTAAGTGGAGGAGAGGTTGAGCCCCAGCTTTGTGCTTGATGCATTTTGTTTAAGTTGCTCGTGCTGTTCCAACATCTGTCATATCCTCCACAGCAATGCAATCAAACTGTCAGGGCTGAGTGAAGTTTTGCTGATCCAATCTGCTCCTTCTGTGATTCCTGTCAAAAGCATCAGGAGGTGGCAGATACAGTTGTGTGCTCTTTAAACAACAGATCTTTATTTTTGCACATTAAAGGAACTGTTATTGCTTGTTTCTCTTAAGCTCACAAAGTGTGTTCAGATGTGACTGCAGTCACAAACCAGGCTGCACTTCCCAGATTCCTCTGCATTCCCACAGGTCCCCAGTTTCACCTCCCACCTTCTCTTGTGAGGACAGAACATATAAATATCTCTCAGTCTTGCTGCTCTCTGTAATTCCCCAACATATCTTGGAGCACCTAGGAGGAAGTTACTTTGTGGATCCTGGATTATTATTAATGAGGTAATTAAACCAAAGAGTTGCATGGAAAGGGGAAGAGTCATATTTTAATAAGCTCCCTTCTGGATACTGCACTATGAGTTGCCAGAGAAATGTTATTCCCTGTTAACTATACCAAAAGGATCTGATACTAATTGACATTATTGATACTTATATCACTAATCACCTTGACTAAAAGGACAGGATGTTCTTTCATCATTTTAAAAGGATGTATCTTTGATGTACCTTAATAACCAAAAGAATTTGGAAAAAAAAAAAAACATATTCCATTTGGGCTCTGTTAATATGCAGCATGTATTTTTAATCAGCTTTCCAGCATGATGCACCTTTTCACACTTCTGACTGAAGCCTTAAACTCGTGCTGTGAAATGGAAACTTATGGTTTTATCATTTAATAAAAGGCACCTGAATCTGAGGTGAATCGTCTGGTCCTGCCCCATTTCTGTGCTGGCCTCATAGCCTATGGCTTTCCCATCAGGGCAGAAAGTCTTCTAATTACAGCAAAGCACCAATGGAAAATGAAACTTAGGATGCCATTGTGCCCTCTTCTCTAATACTTATATTGGCTGGTGACTCCTGCTGCGGTGAAAAATCAGGTTCAGAAATGCTTTGATTCATTAAAGAAAAAAAATGTTAAAAAAAAGGTAGAAACTATAAGATAACAGACTTTTGTTCCCTTATACATTTGCTTCCTTAAAAATCTCAGTTTCCAAACTTGACAGGAAAACATATTCAATTTTCCATGATCTGTTTTTACCCCCTTTTAAAGCAGCCCAGCCAGGAACTGGATTATTCTGCCTTGAACAAAAAAGAAATCTGAAATTACTGGCAGAGGAGGATCCTGTGCTGCCTATAGGCATGAAAAAGGATTGGCTTCACCTTCCAGCTTGGATACAGAATTTCAAAATATATACCAAGTAAACCCATAGATTAATGACAAATTAAACTCATGAGTGCAAATGCACAAGGTTCAGGGCTCTGAAAATCCCTCATGGTATGTGGTTGTCATCACTAGGAGCTGTCCTCTTCTACCTTCTTCAGTGGCTGTTCTGTAACCCACCCTTTCCATTTAAAGTTCACAAGAGATCCCAAGAAGAGTGTCTCAAGGACATGACTCAGAGCATGCTTCTGAAAATCTATTTTACCTAAACAAATACTGCATAATAATATTTCCAAGGTAACAGAAAAGTGAATGGCAGCCCTTCCATGAGCTCAAAGCTTAGCAGGTTGGTTCTGCCTGGGAGGGCTTTTGAAGCTACTGATTGCACATCTTCTCACACTGTGTTAACAACTCAGCCTGACTCCAGCTGTTGATGAAATTTCTTTTGGATCATATCTGTGTTGTATGATGGAGTCCAATTGTGAGCTTTTTGGCAGCTGTATAGACTACTAAGTCTCCACTAATTTGATTTCTTGTCTGAGAGTATACATCTTTAGGGAATTTACTGCTTGCTCATCTCTGAGTTCCAGTAATATGGCACAAACAAAAACAAAATCCAAGGATGACTTATAACAAGAATTTTGCTGGTCACAGGACTTCTCCTTATAAACAGGATCCATTAGACCAGATGAAATGAAAAAGCAGTCAGGGACAAAAAATTGCAGTCTCTGAGAAGTAGCCACTCTCTGAGGAAGAGAAAACTGTATTAACAATTTTGACTAAAAAGATGAATTCTCAACAGTTATCTCAAGCAGAACTTTTAGCAGTCCACCCATCTTACACTGTAAAGGAAATGGAGTTTGGAAAATGAAATAGAAAATGGGAATCTGTGGTTGACAAGGAAAGGGGAATAAAAACATCCTCAAACTTTTTTTTTTTTTTTTCCATACTGGAAAAAGAGGAAATTAAATCTGAGTTGGCCAATTAGCCCCCACAGTCCCCAAAGGCAAGACAAGAGCTTTTTTCAGGAAAGCCTTGAGGTGAAGCCAATTCAATTAATTTCCACGGCAAAACTGTCAAGATCCAAAAAACTAGGTGGAATAATGAACTGATTAAAACTTGTAATTGCAATTCAATGGATGAAACCATTAATCACAGAGATGGCAACATTCTCTCTTTTCAAGACTGTGCTCGGATGAGTTGCCAACAAAAGGAATTGTAGGAATAAAGGGCTAACGTAATGTGCAAAAGGAGCATCCTGGATAGAAAATTTTGTGGTTCCATGACTGACCTGAGGAAAAGAACAACCTTCCCTAGACAATAAAAGACTATTAAAAAATGTTTAGGTATATTTTATTCTTAATTCTTCAGATCCCAGTTTACACCACTCACAGCCTGAGTGTCAATGATGTACTGAACAACACTCAACTCTTACTCAAAGTCATTTCTTCCACCTTTAATTTCATGTGTTTCTAATATATTTCTCCTCTTGCTTTTTTCTCATACTCAGCCCTCCACTGCAGGTGCCTTGGCCCTATCTTCATTGTGCTGACAAGCTGCTTGTGTTTTTCCCAAAGCAGGACCTCAGGAGAGGGGAGGCCAGGCTGCCAACTGGCAGTTCCTCCAGAGGTGTTCAGGCACCTCCACCATCCACACCCTCTGCTGCTTTCCCAGCTGCTGCAGATGGTGCCATGGCACAAACTGCAGAGCAGAGGGAGACAGGAAAACAAACCCCACTTCCACTCAAACAAAACCTGATTTTAATCAAAGCCATTCTTTTTATCTAAGATTTTGGAGATAACTCCAGAGCTCGGACGAGTCATGCCATGACTTTTCATCACCTAAACTTTAACCCTACTTCTTCCTCTCTGCTACTCCTTCAAGATTAAGCCACCATGATTAAGCTCAAGAGGTCAGCAAAGTCTCTCACCCTGTCTTTTGTCAGCCTAGGTTTTTGCCTTGGCTGACTCCTCTATATCCTCTCTCTGAGGGAAGGGTTAGATTGGGGTGTCCACTAAGCTGCTGAAAGTGTCAGCCAGGCTGGAGTGAGAGCTGACAGGATGATAAAGGGAAGTGGGTGGTGACAGAGAGGGTCAGAAGAGATCTAAAAATCCTGCATTGTACCAAGTGTACATTGCACATAAAACCGATCAGGGAATTAAATTAAAAACATGGTAAGAAGGCACCACCGCATTAATGCCAAACCACAATGGAAATCAGCAGAAGAGGAAAAAAATTGGATGTCACTTCATTTTGGTAGTTGATTTATCAGTGTGTAATATTTCTTGATGGTTGGATACCATTTAACTTAAAATTCCAATGAAGTCTACAGTTTTTATAATTATCAATGGTATCACTGAGTGGCTAATTCACAAGCAAGGAAGGTTCAAACCAGGGACATGAAAATATTTCTGCTGGGAAGAAGGACTGTGAAGAAATAGGGTGAGAATGAGTGAAAGCTCCTCTTAGCTGAACAGATTCTTCCCCTGGAGAGCCCTGGAGAAGCAAAGCTTAATTAATTGGAGCACCACTGAAGCTCTGCAAAGAAAAAAGCCTATTAAGTCATGTGCTCCATCCTCCAGAGCACAGCCCAGTTCCCACTGAACTATCCAGAACAGTGCTCAGTGTCTCTGGAGGTGAGCTTTCTGGAAATCCTAACTCACTGAAGCTTTTGTGCTCTCAAAAGCAAAAGAACTTTGGGAAGGAAAAGGCAAAATTGCAGATCTCGTGGTCTACAAGAGCCTTCTCAAGGACTGGGTCTTAGCTTCAAGAATAAAGTAGAAGTAGAAGACATGAGAAAAGTAAAAGGTGAAGGAAGGAAAGTGGATTTTCACCTTCTCTTTGGCTCTAATCAAATTCATTCTTCCCTCCAAAAATATGTTAACATTCAGAAGACTGCTCTCCACTTCAGACACGAGAGCTGGAGGGAGTGGTTACAGGTAGATTTTCTGTTTCTCACAAATTATTCCAGCCAACAGAAATGCACCTTGTTACAAACAAGCAAGATTTGAGCTGTTTGCAAAGCTTTTTGACCTCATTGGAGACATACCAAGCAACTGCCACTCACACCACTTTAAGAGCAAATAAATGCAGTCTTGAATTAAGTGATGCTTTAATGGAATGGCTTGCTCCCTCTGCCTTTTTAAAATTTATTTTGGAAGCCAGCTGCAACTTCCAAATCTTACTCTTAATATGTAAAAATTCATTACTAATTTATTATTAGCTTATTTTGCTACTAATGATCCAAACGAAGACTTGCCTGTCAACTAACCCACGTCAAGAGAGATAAAAAAATAACTCATCAACTTGATTTAAAGGCTACAGCTTCTAAGTTGTGGGAGCAATGTGGGAGTTCAGAAGTTTTAGAAGCTCTAGGGACAGGTTAGAGGAAAGGGTGCTTTTAGCATGAAGGGAGGGTGAATGTATTACTTTGCCATAGGGAAATGAAGAGCTGCATTGAGCAATTCATATTCTGGACACAACAATGCTTCCTGGAACACTGGATGGGACAAAAAAAAAACCAAAAAAAACCAAAACAAAAACCAAAAAAAGGTTCACTTATTTCCATCTGGAAATAGTCTTCTTGGCACTTAACAGAGTGGAAAACTCCCTGCCTCCAGCCTGCCTTGAGATGCCATATTTTCAAGGTGTTCTCTGAATTCTTAGTCCTGTTGTATTGAAAAACATCAACAGGATTCTCAAAGCAAGTTCCTTCCCAACAGCCTTCCATCCCACAAAATTCATCTGACCTCACTTCTACACAGGAACCTGTTTCAAGCCTTCATTTTTTCTGACAGTACAAGAGTAGATGGGAACAAGCTACCTTGTGTTCATCAAGGATACAGGGATGCACACAGGCAATACTTTGAGCTAACTTGAGCTAAAAATCCAGCGTCCCGTTCACTTGCCAAAAACTTGTCACATAGCCAGATCACAAGGGGTACAAGTCAAGGGACTAGAGATATTGGACAGGCACTGGGATGATTCTAAGACAGCTGGGAAGCACATATTGAGCACTAAATATGAAATTATAGTGTTGAGATAGGACTCTGAGGCTTCCACACCATTTACACACCCTGGACTCTCCCTGGCTTCACTATTTTAGGATCCTGGAAAATCAACCGATTTAGAAGACTGCCAATGCCAAGATCCCTTTTTAGAGCTTCCAAACTCTATTGTTCCCTTCCAGGTGACCTCACCAGTCTTTCTGAAATCTCCAACACTCCTGCCAGTCCCCCAGAGATCATGCTGGGATATGTTTACACTGCCTCTCACTTTTCTTTTCAAGACCTTGGCCATGTTTATTGATTTATGCTTTGTTTCCCAGCACTGTGTTTCTGCTGAAGGTGACCCTGTGCTTCCCAGACTGGAGTGTTACTCTTTCGAGGTCATGCTCTAATGCCTGCCTGGCTCCTGTAAAACATCACTCTCTGAACAGCTCCTGATGGATGTTTTGGTCAAGAGTTCTGTTTATTGCATGTCAAACATGGCTCAAAAATGAGCACAGCCTGAGTGCCTTGATGAGGTAAAGCCAGGATCACATCCAAAGTTCTTTTTGTTCTAAAGGTCAACACATCAAGTTTGCCAACAGGTTTTCCTATGGCTGTAATTCCAAATGCTTTGCTCTGTGTAGTCAAACAAATATGTTTTGGAAAATCATGAGTTTGTGGGAAAAGATCTACTAAATTAGCATGGGGGAAACAGAACTTTCTGCCTTCAGATCACAAGAGGAAATCATCTTTTGTCTTTAGAAACCAAATGATCTTGTCATTTCTCGGTTTTCCAGCTGCTTGTTGGCAACTGATAGAGCTCCACTGGAGCCAAGCTTTCAGACAAAGAGTTCCTACAGATAGGCCCAGCAACTCATATTTGAACTCTTTATTAAAGTGTTAATTTTAAAATGTATTAAGATGAGAGTCGTGCCACCTTTATATTTAAAATTGAGAGAGTAACCAAAGTTTTTTCATTGAGTTCAAGATTGTCAGCATCCCCTCCCAGCAGACACCACACCACTATGTGCTGTACATACACCCACTTCACAGGGTTACCATCCTAATTCTCATTACTGAAAAACTTCTTAAACTAACTCAATCATTTCCTTTACTCTTTCAAACCATTGCTGCTTGTGCAGCAATGAGAAAGAAAGGAGAAATAATTTAAAGAGAAAATAATTCCATTCTCCAAACAACTTGCATTGTTTTCTGAAGGTGTTTATAGACATCAATGAAATCTCCCCCCAGCTATTTCTTTACTACACTGCAGAGCTTTGGTTCCTCACATCTCTCCTTCCTCTGTTTCTCCTGTCCCTCCAAGGCATGGAATTATATGTGGAGGACAAGAATCACACGCTACCACAAAGTGCTACAAAGAAGAGTAAAGTACCAGTGCTAACACTGCCCCTGTTTGGGATAGCCTGAATAACAAAACACAAGGTATTCCTGTGATATAAAACAGCACAGCCTACAAACATGGTACAAACTGTCTTGATATATATAGCAGCAGAAAATCTTGTCATAAATGCATTTTTACACATCCTCACAAAATGTTGTTCTGTGGACAACACAGGATTTTTGCTGTGGATTTGGAGGAGAAATTTATGAAGAATAACACTATTGTATTTATAAATTAAGGTAGAGAGGACAGACAGAAGAATGGGAAAATCCAATCAAAATTTTTCTCCAAAGGGAAAAAAAAAGGGTCTGAAGTATAGTGGAGTCAGCGTGTTTGAATCTGCATTTTCACAGAGTAACATAACACTGCAAAATGGGATTAGAGAGTTCACAGCAACACAATTTCTACCACAAAGCAGAGCCATCCCCCTGCAATGCTGAGTCACACAGGCCATCATGAACGACATCCCTGAGGTTCTTCACCAGATTAACTCAAAGATGGATCCATGAAAACAGCACTACTTCATGACTTTGCTGGCAGCCCTCCAGGAAAGGCCACCCTTGGCTGTGGCCACCCTTGGAGGCCAGGCAGACATTCAGGTGGGATGGAGCTGGCATGGATCACCAATTCCCAGTTGTTGTCCATTCCAATCCTCAGCTGCGTATGCTTTTCCTCATAAAAAAACCCAACAAACTTCTATCCCCTCCCATCACCAGAAATGCTTTCAGGTTTTACTTACTGTTTAATCACCAAAGAAGATAAAGTTTAATTCTTTCCTATATTTAATAACATCCTTAAACTTTCAGTGTATTTTTGGTGTTTTGCATCTTTTGCATAAACTCACCAGATTTTGACCTTGCTCTGAAAGCATTTCATTTTGCCACAAAGACTATCAGTGAGCTCCAGTGTCTTTGTAGTCACCTGAAAGTCTACCAAAAGTGTTTCCTGAAGACCCATAACACCTGATGACCCAGACATCACTTTCCCACCTTCCCTGAGAATGTCTCTACACCTCTCTCCCTTCCTGAGAAAACACTCCTGGTTTTCAGCATCTCCTGAAGTTTGAAACACCAAACAAGCCCCAAACAGAAGAATATCAAAATGAGACAAGTCAGTAATGCAGATAAAATTCTGCCATTCTGTGTAAAAGTAGGTTTCATCCTCTGCTGGAATAATGTGCTCAGGCTTAGTCACTAAAAAGGCCAAGCAGAAAGAGACAGCGGAGGCAGTAAAAGTAGGTTGGGTTATTATGCGTTATTATAGAGGGGGAAGAAAGTAATCCATTAGAAGGAAAATGAAAAGCTTCATGATGATGAGGGGTAAAAAGTAAAAGAGGGAGAGTAGACATATGAGAGAGCACTGCAGATAATGTCTAGAAGGGCAATTACTGGTTCCCTTTCTCTCTACTCTTTCCCATAACACAAGACCTGGAGGGCAACATGCAATTAAGGGCCACCCATTGAAAACATACTAAAATGAAACACTATTTAGTGTGTAATTAACCTGTGGAACTCAGTCCCACATGGCATTCTGGGGACAAAGAACTCAGAGACCAGGAAGGATTAGACACTACTAAGAAGTGGTAAGGTAGCATTTCCCATTCCACCAGCTGGATAAAAATAAAGTACAAAGAATATCAATCCTCCAGCTTCAGGGCCTAAGTTGTTCATTGTGATCAGCAGCAGGTAAAGCTCAGCAGGATGTGAAAGATGCAGTTCTGCCAGTGAAAGCTTTAGTGCACAGCCCTTTCCTGTGTGCTGCTTGTCACTTATCTCAGATGCTTATATGACTCCTACAGATCCAGTATGAGTGCATTACAATCAGTAACATATTCATCACCACAATAGCCTGAGAAGGTGCAGAAGAACTTTTTTCCCTGTTGTACAGACTGTGAACAAAAAGGTTAGGGACGTGCTGGGGGTCACACAGGAGAGAGGAGCAGAGCACTGCACTGCTCCCTGCACCCATCCTCATCACTGGACCCTACAGAAGGCAGACCAAAGAGCCAGCTGGGAAAGGAGACAGCAGCTCCATTTCCAGGCCTCTGTCAAACACAGATGTCCCAACACTAAGCACAGCAGCATCCCTAGCACAATCCACACAACATCCACATCAGCCAAACCATGACCACAGTTCCAGGGACCCAGCCCTCAGGTGGGACCTCCCAGCAGGTGTCTCTGACCTTGCTGACACACAGCACTCCCTCAGTAGCTGGTTTGTCCTTTGGGATGAATTCCAGCTGGCCATGCTGGATTGCACAGTGTCTCAGCTTGCAATATTTTCCTCCTGCTGTGACTTATATATAGGGTTTTGATGCATACAGCTCACTCAGGGTCAGGCCATGAAGCTGTTGCATGTTTTATTTACCCAAACAATGACAGCCACTCCAATGCAACCACTCCCATGGGTTGCATGACCTATTAGCCCTTTAAAGGGACAGATGTACAGAAACCAGGGCTTTCCTCCATGTGGAAATAGAAATAGGTCACTTTTTGTTTTTTGGGTTTTTTTTTGGATTTTTTTTCTTTTTTTTTTTTTTACAAATAGCTATATCTATGCACTCTGTACCATTTTTTACATCATCAAATATTTTAATATACTTAACTGAATGATTTATCAGTCATTTTGATTATAAGATAACCACAGCACTCCTTTAACATTCCTATTTCTTTTCTTTTCTCTCTTACTCTTTAACCTTTTCTTTTCCTGGAGCAGCTTTGCCCTGAGGTGGAAATGTAAAGATCTGCCACAATCTTTACTGGAGAAAAGAGTTCCATTTGAAGGTGATTCAGTGATACAATGAATGCACAGGTCATTTTGAGAATAAAACATAAAGACACACTAACCATAAAAGTTTTATTTCCTTCACAAGTGATAAGCATGTATGAAGGAAAGACTTTTCTTTTTGCTACCTTTGGCCTGCAGTGGAACACTTGTTAAAAAATGTTCCTTGATACTAATCTCCAACGGGTGTTTGACTTATCTTGAACTCTCAAATGTCACCAGCTTTCAACTGGTGCTGTGAAAAGACCTAACTTACATATCTATAAAAGAGCTCTATTTTAACCAAGTCTCTCATTCTTTCTTCCTTCCTCCCTGCCTTTTTTCTTTCCCTCCTTTCTTTCTATCTTTATTCTGCCACTGCATTTCTGCTTTGATTTTGAGTTCTAATACAAAAAAAAAAGGGCAAGGGAGAAGCTATAAATTATACAGAATAAAACTACACTTAATTTGTCTGAGCCCCTTTTAAATGAATACATTTTTCCTTACTCTGACCTGAACACAACATTTTTAACTAAACTTGCCTTTTAAGAGGTTGTTCTACTTCACCAGGGCAACAGCCAGCCTTTCTGATCTGGATAGTGGATCCTGAAGAGATGCCAAGAGCACCCTGCAAAGGTGAGGAAGTTGCTTCTTCAGAAATACAAAGACATGGGATGGGAAGGGAAAAGTGGATGCTCACAAGGATCAGGAATGAACAGATTTAATGTCATCTGTTCCAACCTGCAGCTCTATACGGAAGTGTTACCATACACCAAAAATCTCTGTCACTTTGACTGTATGTCCATGAAAATTATAAATCTTCGTTGCACAGTAGATTTCCATGGCCCCCCCTTCCAAAGTCAAGTAATGCAGGCAACTGGGACACTCTCAATAAGGAAGGCATCAAACAATCAAGGATGTAGCTCAGGATGTACCTGACAAAGATCAGTAGAAAATTGCTTCCTTAATGGGATCTTGTTATGAATCAGTAGATCAAAAATCTAATCAAGCACTTCTCACCACTCACGTCACAGGAAGATCACAGGCAAGTGCAAGTCACAGATTCCTTGATCATTGGCTTGATGGGCTCGAGATGATGCAAAGCTGAGTCACACACTTGGACAGAGGGATACAAGAATAATGATGACATTGCCCCTTTGAGGAAAGGAAGGACTCAAATTCCATGTTCAGAAAGACTGCCAGAAACTGTCAGTGCTCCACATTATTCCTTAATCTGAAGCATCATTAGATTATTGGCTCTGAAGTTCACACTCTGAAAAGTAATTTGTTTCTCTAATAAGGCATCGAGGCAGGGCACCAGTGAGCCAACATACCATAAGAGGATAATGATATGGGTAGTTCTTTCTGCTGGTGTCTTATCCCTCAGATCTAAACACTGGACACACTTTCCATAGTACTGCTCATCTGAGCATATCAAAATGCTTTATAGATGTTCATTATAAGTAATTACCAGGCAGCACATGTGAATCATTTACAGGATGGTAGAAGTGAAATTTCTACTGCTCTCACACTTCTTCTCTCTTTGCAGTTTTAACACTTTTAAAATTTGTTCTCCCTCTTTTTCTGGCCAGTGTAAATTAAGAATATCAGTAATTTGAATAACTTCCTAAATCACATCCCTAGGTGCCTATAGTTACAAATGCCTAGCCCTAAATTTGGAAGCAAATACCAAGCAGCTGCCTAATACAGAGATCCCTTCTAGAACCAGCTGTGCCAGTGGAAGGGTTTCTGCCTCCAGCTGGATTTTTTTAGCTAACACGAGCTGCTCCATCAGCACTAACTCAGCTTTTTTATGCAGGTAAAACATAACAGTAATCAGTAGGGAGGTGTGAGCTACAAGGCAGTAAGTAGGAGAGAATCTGACTCCAAAACACACCCCACTAATATCTTGAGAAAGTCTGAGAAATTAACAGACCTGAACTCATTAAATTCACTCAGAATCACTTCTCAATGTGTCTCATTAACACAAATACAGTTTAAGCATTTGAAGATTCTTTATTGATCAACAGGGGAAAAGAAACCTTTTCAGATTTGCTGGGGTTTTCTCCTCCATTTTCTGCAGAGATTTTACATAATTCTGTTCACTCAGTCTCTGCCTTTCATTTTTCCCAGTCAGCTTTGGGATTCCATCTCCCAGGGCAGTGTACATTTAACAGTCACGAGCATTTAAAACATAACTGTGAATTGTCATTTTGAGCAGAGGCTGGGAGTTCTGAGGTTTTGTTTCCTTTCTTTCTTTTTTTTTTCCCCTACAGGATCTTAATTGCCTTTTTCATCATAGATTTTCAAATAGAGTTGATGCTTGGGAGAGTTTAATACTTGAAAAAGAGAAGAATGGTGCCCACCTCAGACACCCAGAAGGGAAAGTGAGTCAAAGAAGCAGAACTAGAAAGGTGTGTCAAATGGCTAAAGGTGTGACACAAAGCCCAATAAAGTACAAAGCTGAACACAAAGGAGGAAGGAAAAATACAGCAGCTGTCTACCAAGCCAACACAAAAATGTTGAAAAGTTAAATAACGAGGAAGGAAAAAAGGGGAGAGCTTTCATGGCAGGAAAAAGAAAAGGCAAAAGAGAAAGAAGCAGCACAAAGACAACATAGTCTTCTACACACAGAGGAGAAAAGACATGTCCAATGACAGAACATATGGACAAAGAAAAATAACCCCAACCACAGATGGATTTCCAAGGCAACACATAGAAACCAAACAAAAATTAGAGACCAGAAATTAATTTAAAATCTCCACAAAATAATTAAGCCCCAAAAATATTTTTGAAAAAAAAAAAAGCAAATAACATTTTTCAGCTTAATAAAAATGTTCATTTTCTAAAAAGGCCATTTTCCAACACAAGTTTTTCCATTCAGCTAATGTCACCCTGCTCCAGCTATGTATTCCAAGCCTCCAGGGCTAAACATTATCTGTGTTTGAAATTAGAACATCTTTGTTCAAACTTTAGGCCAACAGCAACCAAAAGGATCTATCAGTGCTCTGGTGAAAAGAAACAGGAATGGAACAGTATGGGTAGATTTGAGCATGCTTTGAACTTCAGACAGTATCCAAACAGTCAAGGATACCTGAGCCAAACTGTCACTTCTAATACCCATAACTCATTATGGGTATTGAACTGATTAACTCTAAAAATATTTCAGAATGACTCCTTCCAATGTGTAGCCCTGTAGGAACGGCAATGTGCTGTTTGTAGAGCCCTTCCAGGATTTCCAGGTCTCTGGGAAGCTGTTCTCTAGCAGGTCAGTCAACTCACTGCAGTGAGGAGCACAAACACAGGACCGTAAAGGTTCATTGTGTCAGGGCAGCTCCGGGAAGGCTTCACCCACTGACATCTCCACTATTGCTGTGGAAACAGAGTCCAGTGTGTTATACACTCCACCATTCCAGACCTTTGAGCCCAGCCAGGGCTCTTTTTTCTAGGTGCCACAGCTGTGATTAGATGGAGGCATCGCTCTGTAACCAGAGCTGCAAGATGCACGGGTCAGCAGAGCCATCAGTGATTAACACCGCTGGAACTGCCTGGCACGTCTGTTATGGCACTGGGCAAGTCAAGAGGCCTGGGGAATAAGCAGTCTCTGGCATGGGAAAACCTATGGACAAAAGGAGAAAAGACTGTTCATGTTGGAACATGGACCCTTTTCCCCTCCCATTGCTGCTGTCACAGCCTGCAGGCACATATCACTGCAGGAACATCTGATTCATAGCAGAGCCTGGGTGGCACAGCAGGCTAATGCATCTCTCCTTCTTCTCTGGAATTAGAGGTGGAAAAATTTGACAGTTTCAGGGTATTCCTATGTGCATTTCCATTTGCTTTAGACCTCTCTGCTCACTTTCTTCACCAAAAGCAGACTTCATGACCAAAAGTCATGGCAATGTCACAGGCCAGGATTTAGTAGAAATGAAAATGGCTCAAGGGGCAAAACTGGAGAAAACAGATATAAATCAAAGAGTTGGATGCATTAGCAGACCTACATGAAAAGGCTATGATGAGAATGGCTGGAAATATCCAAGTTCAAGAGAAGAAGAGCTGAGGAGAGCTCTGTGGAGACCTGGGACTAGTACAAATGGACATTCAGAATGGCAGAGGTAGAAAATTGCTGTGGCCTCTGAACAGCAGCACTAAAACATCTGTTCACCCTTATAAAAATGAGGAAACACACCCAATGTTTCAATAATGAAACAAAACACCTTGTGGCAAATGCAGATTTTTAAAAGAGGGTTCTAGCTGTCCTATCCCTGTTGGTTTTGGTCCACTGGTTCTACCTGCTTCCTGAGGCATAATTGCTTCCAGTTTTGGAATACATTAGTGTTCAGCTCAGCTCCAGACATCATTCTAAAGGAGAGAGGCAGGGTGAATTTTTAAAAGAGCCAGATAGCAGTATTATTTTCACACGAGCCGTTACTGTTCTTTCTCACTGGAACACCCCCCTGCTGGTACTGCTGATCCGAGCCAGCCCTCACCCTGAAGGGCACTCTACTTTTAGTCCTCGCTTCACTCACGGCTGTAAGAGCTCAGCCATGAAAGGAAGCAGTAGGCACATCCTACATCCCAGCTGCAGCTCTCCGCCTCTCCGCTCCTTCACCCAGCTGGAGAAGTTTGGCTCCACTGTGCCCTGACTGAACTAACCCAAGCTCAGCACGAACTGTCTCAGCCCTAACAATGAGGCCACTGGGAATCATTTAGGGTGATGCTATTAGTGCAAACACATAACCTTTGAGCTCTTGGAGGTAATTTCATCTCTGTTTCCACAGCTGATAGAGTCAGTTGTGTACAGACTTGAGGAAGCTGGAGTGGGATATTCCAAGTCAATCTCAACTAAGCCTGATAACTCCCTTCACTTCCACCTCCCTTATTTATAGCCAACAACTGGACATTGCAAGTCAATGACCATTGACAATATGACACGTGGATCTACAGACCCAGCACGTCTAATATCAGCTGAGCTGACAGTGCTGGATCCTGGCTATCATCAGAGGAGAGACAAATATTCCAGCTGCCAAAAGATGTGCCCTTGCATGGAGCTTACATGAAGCACCCTTGGCCTGAGGGAGAATTGAAATCAATTAAAATTCTTTGTTGTACCAAATTCTGCATACCTTTCAGCAGCTCCCTCTCCTCCTTTCTCTGCTACAAGTGGACCACTAATCAGCAAACTTTTTTGTACAGCAAACAGCTAAAGCTTTAAAGAATTAACAAGATGGCAGGGTTGTTTTTTTTTTTTTTTGTTTGCTGATATAATCACGGATCTCGCCTCCTTTTCAAAACCCACAGGACCAAATGTGTGAAATCTTTCATTGACTCTGCAGCTTCCCTTTCCAATCTTGTTTGCAAAAAGCTCTTGAAATTTATCCTACACTTGAAGAGGGCATTTACAGTTGTCACTTTTGCCTTCTCTCAGCATCCATCCTCCACACAAACAGCTTCTCCCTGGAGTCAGAGGACATCTGATAATTTCCAAGAGGCAGGTTTGCAGTAAGGATCTGCTCAAAGGGGAAGAGAAGAGACTCTGAAAGTGTGCTCCAGCTGCTCTTCTTAAATGTCCCTTCAGGGTACACTTCAGCTGACTGAGAGGAGCTCTGGCAAGACCCTGGCTAACCCTAGGATCCAGTGCTACCATAGTCAGAGTTTCAGCACAGCTGAAAATCAAGCCTGAGGTCCCAAAACAGCTCAGCCCTGCTACTTTTTAAAAACACATGTCAATTATTAGTGAATGTAGACTGCTTGAAGTGATCAGAAAACAACAGATCATTTCCCACAGCCCACCCAGGAGCTGTACAACAGCAATAATTCTGCATTAATGAGGGCCTGGGCTGCAGCTGGGACAGCTGTCTTGAAGCACAAGGATCCCAGCTTTAGCTCTAATACTTCAAACCATGAAACCTCCCATAATTCTCTGAGTAGACTCACAAATTACTTGTTCAGCCATAGGAAAACATTAACTGTCATAGCTCCTTGAGCTTCCAAGAGTCAGACTCAAAGTAAGGAGCAGAACATGGGAGAACTACGAGTGTAGATGGGACAATGGGACAAAAGGCAAAGTGAGAAGAAATCTCTTCAAAATAACAGTAATAAATCAGGAAGGCACTGATTCTCTGTCTACACAGTTGGAGGTATTGACAAACCATATCTCCTTTGCTTTTTCCACAATTACACTATCAACCAGGCTTCTGGAAGCAATACAAACTCTTTATCTACTATTGGTGTACATTGAGATTTGAAATTACTTTCAATGACAAAATGCAGGCTAAAGTGCTCTCACTGGCATGTAACAGGTCTGAGACATTAGCATCAAGGGATGCTGTGAATGAGCCCTGCTCCTTCATTGCTCTCAGAATAGCAGATGATGTCTGCTGAAAAGTCACTGTGATTTGCTAGGCAGAACCTCAGCTTAATAGGGACAAAGTACCCCCGAGTTTGAGAACAGCTTCTGCCTTCATTACAAGCTCTTCACCCACCTCCACAGACACAGTCCTGTAACTAATGACTGCAAGAGGCTCACCACAGGCTCTGCAGAGCAGTCCTGTAGCATAACAGCAACTGCTCATCGCTGAGTGGTGATTATCTTGTCACACCAGCATTTCCTTCTCCTAGGCAGACATGGTGAGGTTATCAGGAGAATGCCTAAAACACACATTTTTGAGAGGGAACTGTGGGGTGATGGATTATGGGAGGCTGCCAACACAGGCACCGGGGCCATTAAGACTGACTGAGGTCTGATTACAGTTTTGCATAGTGTAAAGGCACATCTGAAGATGTGTAATTTAATGGCTCATTGCTTGCTTCCTACTCAGAATTGTGCAAGAAGGAAAAACTGCCCAAGTCTGGTCGATTTGAAATCACCTGTTTGTGTTCTACTATGGAATAGTCTACAAAATCTCATTAAATACTAAGCAGGGAAAATGCTTGGCTCCCTCTGAATTGCTTCAAAGTCATCAGCCAGCAATTGAAAAGTAGAGCTGGAATTGCTGAAACATTCCCTGATATTTGCTTTTTGTAACTCCCTTAAAGTAGGAAGCCTCCATTTCATTACTCTCACTTTCCTGAAGAGAACTAGCTATTTTCTTACACTTTTCCTTATGCCATTTATTTTTTGCCCTGTAAAGCTACTGCTGGTGCACTCATGTCTTGCAATACAGGACCTCTATAAACCAAGAGCTGGTGTAGGAAAATGAGTGTCACCTTCTGCCACTGAGTGATAGAGGCTGGGAAGAGGCAGGTTTTCTTTCCACAATGACCTTTGTTTCTGGCTCTGCTCTCTTACTCCCATTCAGCCACAGCAGTCAGGGCTGGCAGAACATGTTTGTCCTGTTAACTCAGGTGCTGCCTCTGCTCTGACTCAGGTAAAGAGCTGAACACTGATTTAGACTCAGTTTTCACGTGTGTCAGCCAGCAGGCCCTTTACTGTAGCAATATATCTTGAAGCAAGGAAAGATTTGGCTTCTGCCTTGAAAATGCAATTCTTCACCAGGTTGTGATGAGGCCTTGGGGTGGCTTTGAGGTGTCTACTTTATGTTTTTACTGGTGAAGCTCTTGTTTAAGAGAGACAATTTTTATTCTGGCTAGCTTCCACATTCCAGTGCCAAACCACACCCACTCTGACAGCATCACTTTCTCTTTTTTTCCTGCCAGCCTCTGTCATGTTGCTGTTCATATTCTTGTTTTTCTAATCCCTGAGTCCCTTCTTTCATTCACTACTGGCAGAGACCTTGGTCACACAGCAACAGACCTCCTAAAAAGACCTCAAGGCTTAAACATATCCACAATCAGGCCATCAGGAAAACTACTGCATCAAATAAAAGAAAACTGTCCTTGGGCATGAGGAGTAGGCTGAGATCTACAGCTGTCAATTAAAAAGGTGCGCTAATTACCTGAGCCAGGGAATTTCACATGCAGACACAGAGTATCTTACATTTGCTAGAGAAAATCTGTGTTCCCATGAGCAGAGAAGGAAAAGTCCCAAATTTTGTGATTGTTTGTAAATTCAGCGAGCACTTTAAATCCTCCTTGGGGTGATTAGAGGTGATCAGGAGCTGGCAGCTGCCTGGCCCTCAGCAAAGATGCTGCAAAGCTGGTCCTGCAGCCTTGGGAATACACAAAGTCTCTGTTCCTGATGAGCACCTTCCAGCAAGCAGGATATGCTCCAGCAGTTACAAAAAGGGGCAAAAAGGACTATTGGATTTAGAGTAAGAGCTTGGGTTTAACCTTTGGGAGGTTTTAGGTGTTTTTGGTTTTTTTGGGTTTTTTTTAAATTTTGGTTGGTTGGTTGGGTTTTAGGTATGTGTGTAGCTTGGTTGGGTTTTGGTTTTTTCCCCCATAAAACTATTGGATCTTTAGTCTTTTAAAACTCCAGACTTTTTGTCTGCTGGAGGTGGCTGACTAAGGTGATGAGAAAGATGAAGTGAGCAGGTATTTTAAGGGTACCATTAAAAAAACCCCTGAACTTTTAAAAATACACTGTGATTGGAATCACGCAAGTCCTGCTGAGATCAAGTGGAACAAGCATCTAAAGGAATTCCAAGAAGGGGAGGAAGGGATAATAAAGATAAAAATTATTTCATATAGGGGAACGTATTTTCTAGGGAAAAAATAAAAACACCCAAAAAAACCCCAAAAAGCCAAACAGAAAATATGAGACTTCTACAGAAGAAACACCAAGCAATTTCACAGCAATTCTCTTGGGAGTTGGTTGCTTTCCTGAGACTCCTAATTAATTATACATGCAAGTGAAGAAATATAATGTGGCTCTGAATAAAATAAAGCTCAAAATTTAAAATGAAAGAGATAGGGAGAGGGAAGACAAAATAATTTTGTTAATTCAAGTTTGAGCTAATTTAACTTTAATCAGAAGCTGACAGGAAAATGGTAAGCTCAGCTGCTTGTCACATTCAGTAGAGATGTCCCCTCTGTCTTTAACAGATAAAACATTTCACTACTGACCTCCAGTGGGAGCAGAACATTGCCTTTAATGCTGTTGAGTGCTGTTGCAACAGATCTCAGTACTTATTATAATCTGTTCCATGGTCATCTCTCCATCAGCCTGAACAAATGGGATTTTTTTTTAGTCTAAAAACGTTGGAGTTTTTTTAGGGCAGTAGAAATATCTGGCTTCTGTAAGCTGCAATGACCTCCATGACAAGGCAAGTCAGACAAAAAGACTTTGGGTTCACCAAAACAAAGGTGAAAAATCTTGTCAGTAACAGTAATTTCAAGTGTTATCAGATTTAGGCTTTACAAATCTCAAGTGTTCTGATTCCTCACCCTGAGTCATGTAGAAAATTCCCAGAAACCATGTTCATCCTCTCTGTGGCCTCTTCCCCTTCTTTAGACTTCCTAGAATGTAGCCCACATCTGGGGTTCATTTATTGAGTTTTATTTGGATTTCTCCAATTAAAAAAAACAACCAAAAAAAAAAAAAAAAAAGACAGATCCTGGTTGCCCTTGACTCCAGTTATCATAACAAAAATAGAACAGCAGCATATCCCAAGAGCCAAAAGGGTCTTCCAAGCAAAACACAAGAGTTGTTTTGTGAGCAAACTCTGCCCCTCCACACAAGCAGATGTGCCCTGTGCCTTTCCTTGTGCCATGATCCCAGCTGCTCTGGGCCAGGGTGGGAATTCCTGCCACTGCCAAGCACCCTGAGTAGACAAGGCTTCTCACAGAAGCTCAAATGCCTCCACTGAGAGAGCTCAGAGCCTCTCTCTTTTCCCAAGTAGGACATTTCAAACAACTCAAGGCTTCAAGTGAGGATCAATTGAATGTGAATATTAACAGGCAGGGGGGCTTGGGTCCTGCAGCACGCACGGTGCAGGCTGCCAAGGAAGGGGACACCCTGTGCACAGTATTGGTCATACCCCTTGAGCACATATTGATGGCCTGGGGAGTGCCCTCAGCAAGGTCTCACTGCAGGGAAAAAACCTCAAATAAATGACAAATCATCAGAATAGTCATCTGTAAATAAATTAAACAAAAACAAAAAAAAAAAAAAGGTAAAGCATCTCTCAACACGCTGCTATAGGTTCACGTGCCAACAACACAGGACCTGACCTCTTTGTCAGACTGATCTATTGTGTTTCAGGTGTCAAAGGCACCATCTCTTCATGGCTTCCCATTTATACCAGGGCATTCTGTTATCTGCCTTTATACTATCAGACATTTCTTATTTAGAGGTTATAGGTCAGTTGTTTTCTCACACAACACCAGCTCCATCACAGGCTTGCTGGATTTTCAAGCAAACCTCTCTGAGACTCATCTCAGACTCACAAGGATATTACAGATATCCTTTAAATTCCTCATTAACCTCCTAGTTTCTCCGATGCCCGTAAGAATATGGAAATGACAAGCCATAATTGATGAGTATTTTACTGATTAGTACTGGCAAATCTCCTCTCTCTTCTTTTTGGATTGTATCCCCCCCCATCTGTGCTCTTGTGCTGTACTCAGAAGTGGTGAGCTCCTTGGGGAAGAAACAGCCCTTCTGCTTCAAGTTTGCACATTGCCTAACACAGCAGGGCCCCAGTTCACAGCTCCAAGATGCTGCACATACAACTGCAAACAACAGCAAACACCACCCATCTCTGCTCCTGCCCACTTGAATCTGGACTGAGCACGTAGCTGGCATGTTTGTCTAAATCTCATTTTACAGGAATCCTAGGGGCAAGAGTCACATCTCATCTGCAGAGATGAGATCTCTCTCCTCCCTGTCCATTTCCCCACGGCAGCAGACCCCAGCTGCTCCTCACCAGCTGAAGACCAGATGTGCCCCTGGTCTGATGCCAGTTGGCAACTATTATGTCTCTGTAAAATAAGGGCACTAAAAAAAGCCAGGTTAAAACAACAGTGATTCTCTGGGACCAGCTAGAAATAGGGCAGTTGGATATGAGCAATCACATAAAGAGGAATGGATTGAAACCACCAATTAACCTCAAGTAGGTCAAAGAGCCACTGCAGGGGAACACGTCCCAGTCAAAGATGACAGGGGCTGAATTTAAAGCAATGGCCTGAAAGAAGAAATCATTATACCACATGCCTAAACTCCTGTACCAATGAGCCTTCAGAATTAGGTGTTTTAGACTCTCTGTTTTTATCCAGACCCATTTCCATGCACAGCACTATAGCTCTTGCTGTGGCAGCACAGATCTGACATCAGTTAAATTTCACTTTCAAACACATGCAAGTTACGTGTTGCAGAGTAGAAACCCCACTTCACTTTCATCAATTATTAAGAATGTTGCTGCTTTAATTTTCTTCTGATCCTCCAAATAAACTTATTGTCTTGAGTATTGCTGCTTAGCAAAGTTTTGTAATATTTAATGTTCTGTCTTAGCTAGTATCTCTGAATTTGGATTTTTGCAGGTACATCTGCAGTTCTCCTGACCAGATTTGGGTTGGTAAAGTAATTTCTTCTTACAAAAGCACTTAAATCTTCTTGTTTTAAAATGACTTTTTAGTCTCCCGTTTATGATTTTCTCATTTATGTGCTATAGCCTGGAGCTCTCTAAGTCTTTGTTACCACCAGCTTTTTAATCAATGATACACCAATGATTTCTTCCTTTGTATTTTGCTCAATGGAGCAACATTTAAATTCACACCACGGGGTTTTTCTGCTTGTCATTTGTGATCTGTAAATTGCAACAGAAGAATTTTGCTACATGACCCCACATTCCTGCCAGGACCAGCTCTGCAAACAATGTCTAACTAGAGACATTTTCATTCTCCTGTTATCTCTGCACAGATTACACTGCTACTTTAATTTTATAAACACCAACTCTTCTGTAGTTTTCATCATTTCCCATCCACCCAGCACAATTTCAAGAGTATGTCTACCAAGGTATAGTTTCAGCCAAAGAAACGAAATCCTATGAAATGGGGGGTTTGTACTATACTCAAAAATAATGTCCCATCCCATTCTTCCAACACACGAATGAACCTCATGTTCACAGTGTTGGTGAGAACATGTTAAGGGCCAGAACAGAAAAGAACCAACAGAACAATGTCGAGCAACCTGTAGAGTGCAGAGCCTCACACAGATTTCCTCAAGGCTTTTTCTGCCTCTGTTTCTCATTCTGGCATCCTCCCTAGCATTCCCCAGAAATTCAAAACTGTCAATAAGCATTTTTGCTCTTCTTTGCATGGCTCCATCATATGGCCCTGTCAGGAGAAAGAGATAGAAGATTAAAAGTCTCATACAGACCCTCATGCACAAGATCTGTGCTTTGCTTCCTACAGCTCAAGATAGGTAAAAAAATTAGGGCAAATCTTGAGGTAGACTGGTCTGTTGGAGACCTCAAAGTGCAGCAGGGACTTACAGCCACTTTTACTCTAGAATCTCATATTTCTAGCACAGGAACAAGACGTGGATAATTGGGCAAGAGGTTCCTGAACAGAAGTACTGTTCTTGCAACAGCTGATAAAAGTCTGGTGTAGGCTGTCATTACCTTCTCTTGCTCAAAGAACTCTTTTCAGTTCACCAAAGCAAAATAGCACCAGGACTAACACAGAGACACATTTTGATCATTCACTTCTGTATTTCTTTCACTGTCTGACAAATGAGATGTTACTTCAGGTGTATTCTCTACTTATCAGCCTGGGCTCTTGATTCACATTGGGTTTTGCAGACACTGTACCTAAGGAGTCAGAGTATGATGGAGTGCCAGCTGATGCTTGAATAAAACAGTTTCTGAATACTAAAGATGAAATGGAGAGAAAGAAAGATATGTCTTGTAGAGATATATCTAACTTTATCCTCAAAGTGGCACACTTCCTTCTGGGAAGCAGCTAGAATCCATTTGAAAAAATCTTCAATCCGTGCTGCTCACAAGAGGAAGGAGTTGCTGCTCCATCTTTTCTCTACAGGCATTAGGTCACATACAGGGAAGCAAGGGAAATTTGTGTCACTTGGTACTTTGAGCCAACTCTCCACATTTTCACTGCCTTCTCCCTGCAGAGGCTCCCTTAAACCATCCCCTGTTGACATGTCTAGATCAGGATGGGAAAGTGGCAAAGAAAACTCACAAGGATGTATGAAAAGGATCTGGACACACTCTTCTTGTCAAATGTGGACTGGAGCCATTATCCATCAGTTTGAAATAATTATGCTTCCAGTTTTTCAGAGCAGGGATTGAGCTGGTCCCTCTACAGGGATCAGAGTGCTCAGGGACATTTCCAGTTAAACACAGAACCCTGGACTTGCTGTCTTTCAAGAACATATGATTTTATCTTGAGCTAAACTTATGTTATTTCACAGAAACCCACATCACTTCCACCTTGATCAGTGCATAGCTCACAGCTTTACTGACACTTCTTTCCCCTGCTACAGTTTTCTGTGGGAAATCCCATGCCAGAGGCAGTCATGCTGACCAGCAGTTAATGTGATTAACTGTACAGGCAGCAAGTGACAGATGTTGTGTCTAAAAAGCAACAGGAGTTTGGCATGGGAACATCTCTTACAAGCTGCAAATACACACATGAGCAGCTCCTGTGAGTATAAAAGAAATAAAAAATACCCCATTGACCTATAACTTGTTCTACAGTTACACCAGAAGTTACATAAAAATAATAAAACCCAAAATTAATTAAGAAGACATTACATATAATTCTGGGAATTGCACTGGAGCTCATTTTTAAAGTTTGCTCTTGCTTTTCAAGCCATAGCAACTGTAGGAATCTGTGCAGAAGCTTGGATTACACAGAGCCTGTGTGGACTCGTGGGCAAGGGACAAGTGATGAGGTGAGAAATGCTGGGAGGTTCATCACAGAGCTCTGCAAGTTATCACATGGACAGCACACATCCACAGAAGTACCCAGTCTCACTGGCTGTGAGTCTGTGCCACACCAATACATCAGTTAATGCAAAGGGATTAGCAACCCAGAGCAGAAACCGTGGCACTGCTGCAGCCTCAGGGAAAAAAAAAATCACACTGACTCCTTAGGGTGAGGTTTTCCCCTCACTCGAGGCTGTGAGCGAGTTTCTTTCAGATCAAATAAAGGACTGGCAGTGGAAGCTGAAGTTTTGCCTTAGCCTTTGCCAGTGAGACACACAGTTGAGTTATGGGACCCTTATGAGCCATGCTATGCTGGCTGAGCAGCACCAGCTTTGTTTGACCTGAATTTTTTAGCAAATAAATGTGACCCTTTTTTTTTTTTTCTGTGCCACTTAAGTGAAAAGCCTAATCTCTGATCAGTTTTGCAGAAATTGGATCACAATGGTAGATTGTGTGAAAGGCCATCAAATCGACAAAACCATGAATGAGAACATACAGGAAATCTAATAAAAAAATCTTATACTTGTCCATGTTACCGCTAAATCTTCTGCCTCTTTTTATTTGGTGGAGGGGACAGAAGTCTTCCAAGCTAGAGGTCACTTGTCATTTACCTTGGTTCATTTCTAATTGAGAGGAAAAAAGAGTACAGGCATGAAGAAAGGGGGAAAAAAAAGCAAACAAACAAAAGACAGGCACATTCTTCAGCCTCTTGTTTTCATAGCATCCACTGGTATTTCACCACTTCTGTGGGTTTTCACTGCATTTAGAAAGTCATTGAAAAATGTTAATGGTCTGGTGGCAAAGCAGCCATTGGGAATGAAGAATGAGCCAGCAAAGGAATGAGGGTGTGCAGCTAATGATTTCCTACAAGAGCTGATTAAACATTGCACTTCCATCTCTTGCCACCTAATTCCCTCCACTGCTGATTTATGGAAAAAGCCCCAGCATTTGAGGCTCCTGCAGTTTTATTAGCCAGTAACAATTTAGCACCACAAGAGGCTTTCCCAAGCTTCTAATTTTCTTATAATGAAGAAGGAAACGGGATGAATAGAAAGAAAAAAAAAAAACAACAACAACAATATTGCAGTGTCTTTGCTTAAAGGTGAGGGGAAAGAAACTGAGGAAAGTTAGTCCAAAAAACCTAATAGAAATATCAAGGAGGGCACCAGGTTCAGCTCTCAGGATCCTGTTTATGATGAGGATCATTACTTCACAGAAATAATTATCCTTTTCAAGGCACAGAAGAAGACAAGTACAAGTTCCTATAAATGGAATTTGTCTGGTACTATTTCAGTGGGTTTAAAAATAGTTCTTCACCTCATTTTCTCTAATACAGCCCTGCCTGCTGTTAGGTCCTTTCCAGTAAAAGATTCACGACATTTCTTGAAAAACTAAGCAGAGAGGATAGGGGGAATTTGCCTTTTTTTTTTTTTTTTTTTTTAATGATTTTGACATTCGTATTTTTCACCAGTAGGCTCAATTCTAGGAAAAGAAGAGTAAGGGCAGGACACTTAGCTAGCTGTGCTCCTTGGAAGGGGAGGAGGTGAAGTGGTGTGGGATATCCTTTGCACAAGAGGCTGTATCACTGTTCATGAACAACTGGGGGAAAAGCTGCAGCCAACCAACACTGTGATCACCCTGCAATTCCAGGCTGGGGAAGGAGAATTTTTCACAGTGGGACTGAAAAAAAAAAAAAAAGAAAAGTCACCATGAGTTTCTGAGTTTCAACCCTCTAGGAGGATCTATCTATGCATGAGCAGGGGCTGTATAGCAGTTCAGATGCTATTTGCTCCATTTGGCACCTTAAAACCAGATGTTTAATCTAAGCTAAGTTTGGCATCCTGTATTTTAAATGGGAAGCTTGATCCCATTCCAGACTGGGTCTTCCTGCTGGTCTAAGTGAATCCAGCACTTGGACATGTCAGTGCACTCAGCTGGTAGATGACTCTTCTCCTTCCTTTGTCTGGGTGGGTTTTCTGCTGGCCTGACAAGCTAAAGGGGTTGTGACAGCAAGACAAAATCCAGAGCCAGTAAAGGAGCGGAGTCAGAGAATGTGCAGCCAGGAGTGGGCAGCAGTTTAGATTGGAAAGTATCTAGGTAGGAGTTAAAATGTCTCAGGAATGCAGGAAATGACATACTAGATCAAACCCATACATATTCTATCTCCGACATCAATCAGACAGACATTTTAGAGGGAAATACAAAATACTGCCTTTAGTAAAAGATTATTTAACCTGCCTTACCGATTTTTTCCCTCTACTTCCCTCACTGTCAGGCTTGGTTTGCACTAAAGATAAAAAGGATTATTTAAACTCCTTCCTAAATCAGTGCAATTTTCATACAGATGATAGAAGTTATATGAAAAGTCTTAAAATTATTATGCAAATCTTTCTGTTCACTATGTGAAAATTTTAAAGGTGCCACTGCAAAACTGTGAAAAATTATTCCCAAAAAGTGAAAGATGCATTTTGCTTAGGACCCTCCATTTGCTATTGCAGTTGAGATGGTTTGGACTCAAGCTCTGTATTATGTTACTGGTATGATGGGCTTCTGACAGGAACTGATGGCAGGTTTCTCAGAAATTGGTGCAAAATTCTACTGCTGCACCTGAGGAGGGATCATAGGCAGAGCTGGTGACAGCATGGACTGCAAAGCTGTGCTGGCTGCACTCATTGGTGCCAAGAAGACATAAAGGACAAACTTTTCCTGGCTTCTGTGAGGGCAAGGCACATCCCAAGTCCTTCCTTGGCTGCTGAAATCTTAGCTTCCCTCAGCACTACAAGGGAAGCATAGAGGCTAAGCCAGCTTTTTCCCAGCAACGTCCTGTCCCAAGAAACTGCTGTGCCTAAAGCTGGTCTCTGATTTCCTGTCACTCATTTAAAGAGATGGATTTTTCACTCTGTAGCATCTGAAAACATAAAGTCTTCAGTAACCAATCAACCTTTTTGTTACATTCCAGTATAACAAAAAATCATCATCACACACAAGCAAATCTCCAGGATCAAACTGAGTCTCCGTTAGATTTGACCGGAAGCCCAACAACAGTGATGCCTGTGCCAGCTGGGGACTTTTCTCCTAAGCCTCCTGGTTTCTTGGAGAAAGCCTTTGTACCTGGATTACAGCCAGTACAATGACTTCATCTTGGACAGGGCTTTAGCTACCACAGCTACAACAATGAACCAAATCATCAACAGGAAGAAATCAGGGAATTCCATGAAAACCCATGGAGCTGCATGTATTTAAATCAGACATGAGACCAATAATTTCATAAGATCAATATAGAGCTGTAATTGAAAACCAAGATTCAAGAAGATGAGAGTTTCTTCTGATTTCCCTCTTGAGATTATCTACTTGGGTTTTGAAAAGCAAAAGAAACAAATTTGGCCAAGCTGTCTCCTCAATTATGGATGCCAAAGAGTAGCCATCTGTACCTACATACGTTTTTTATTTCTTCTAACTCTCCACACACACATTCTTTATTTCCTTGGAACAGACACTGACACCAGAGTCCATCATTCTGCTGCTTCCTCTTCCCCAGACAGATATATGGATGATGCAATTTCCCCTGCCATCGTTTTGGAATGAAAATATTTTGATAAATCAAAGATCTCAAAGGCATTTGTCCATCTCATTCTCCCTGACTTGTGCACTGAGAATATGCTACAGCAGACTGAAATCCAAGAGAGAAAAGAGTGGATATGTCTGGAGGAGGGAGGGTGATTTAAACAAAAGAAAGGACACAGACAGATTTCCCTGGAGATCAAAAATTCACATTGACCAAGAGGTCATCTTGGCATTGGAGCTGAAAATTTCTAGAAGGAAGGCTACAAAGAAACTGTTTTGCATGAAGATACTAATACCATTAGTAATTATGCATTGAAATAAAAGGTGCAAAACTGTTCTTTAACAAAAAGGCTTGTGCTTCCTTACAGAGTATGCACACAGCTTCAGGGAATCGTGAGTTCAGAGAGACACGTTTCCCTTTGTAATTACACAATGTCAAGCTATGATGTCCCCAAGTCTTAATTGGGGTCTGCAGGCCCTATCATCATCATCATAATAAAAGCAGCTATTTAAGTTGCTGCAAATAACATACATTAGTGTAAGTCAATCAAAAGTCTCCTCAGCTCTCTCTCACCAGGCTGTGTGCAAAGGTAAAATGAGGAAATGCATGATCTACTTGCCTTGATCCAGTCTTGCTCCCACTGAGGCCAGCAGCAGAGCTCTTGTTGACTTCACTTACAGCATAATAGTGTTTATAAGAAAGAAGTATTATTTCCCTGTTGACAGTTCAGTCTTTGGGCAATGCCATAAATATAGGCTTTGTATTCTCTTCTGTGCTTTTTACCCTGTTGCCCAGAAAATGCAATTTTTGGATTTACAGTCTGTACAAGACAGGTGAAACAGTTCTGACACAGAATGGCACAAACCCACAATTCAGATTATTTACAAGTGACAGGTCAAATAACAGGAGAATGATTTGCACCAGCAAAATTTCACAGGGAAAGCAACTAAGGAAACTGTGCTTTGGCATGTATAATTATGGGAAGGCTTAAGAGAGCCAGTGAAAACTCCAAATTTATAGAATTGCACCAAACTAAAACATACAACTACTCTGATTTTTCCCCTTGAAAAAAGGTATTTTATAACAAATGGCATTTTTCGTATTAGTAATACTAAAATAGTATGAAAAATTGAGACAAATACTAAAAGTAATAGAAAATTAAATTAACTTCTTTTTTCCAAAAAACAAAACAAAACAAAAAAAGAGGCAATTTCAAAAGGGATTTGTGTCAAGAAAATATGCTACAGGCAGATTCTTGGAAACGTTGATTTCTGAAAAAGATCCATTTTGCTAAAGCTGTGTTTTCTCATGGAAAATGGTTTCAATTAAGTTTTCCTGAACAGCAATATGTCACATCCCATATGCAAGTTACAGCTGAGCAGTAGTGATTCCCATGTTTGCTTAGATATTTATGGCATCATTTATAGCTACTCCATTATGGTGAGAAATATTTTGATTTCATTCTCTGGATACAGAGTGATGGGGCCTAGACAGCTGACAAATGAGAGCTGGTCTGTGCCCACACCCAGCATCTTTTTAGGATGCATTTCAATCACCTGGCTGCATTGCTTCCTCTGACCTGCTGCACAGGGTTGGCAGTAATCACTAGAACCACAGGGCTAATTTGTAAACTAGGAAATCTCTTTTGACAAAGATGACAAATATCAATTGTATTAAAAGAAAAAAAAATGTATCAGGCTTGATGTAAAATCTGGTCTAGATTTCCAACATGTCCTTGGAAAGTATTTTATCGTCATATATCCTTCACATTGTAGGAAAAGAAAGATTGTGCTATTGTTCTCATAAATTGTTCATGGATGTCAGTTTACAGAATATGCAGAGCTGTTTTCTGGTGTACCAGGTGTTCTCGCAGCCTAGGGTTATACAGATAAATGCCTGCGAGACATCCAGATTACAGATTCTTCCTCAAGTAAGATTTCCATGAAGCACTGTGATACGCCAATTACCAAGGTTTCAGCAAACACCATATTCAGAAGTGGCTTCTGCCATTCCATCTGTGTGTGCCTTCCAAGGGTATGAAAGGTCTTTGTAGCAGTCAGCAGGTTGCTGCTGGCCTGGTGAGTGATGCTCTGACAGTCAGGTTCTCCAGCACAGTCACTCTATGTGGCCTATTTCTCTTACAACCATTACCTGTGGAACAGATCTTTCTTCTCCCCTTTCTCCTCCTTTATCTCAGCACAGCACTCCTTAATCACTTGGCTCCTGGGAATGTTTCAGACCAAGTCTGTACAGCGTGGAGCAAAGCCAGGTGTGGCAGGAGCTGAGCAGATGCAAGCTGTGCACTGTGCTGTTATCTCTTTGGAGGGAAGTTTTAAAAGACTTCGCTGTGGAGACCAGGATTTATTGTTCCCATTTCTACAGACAACAAAACCAAAGCACAAAGTATAAGAGACGGTACTTTAGGCACTTTATGAAAAATGCAGGAGTTGCTGGCTCCCAGCTACTGGGTGTGGGGGACATTCAGCCCAGAACAGCCCATTACTTTCACAAATGGTCGTTGTTGATTGGTTTCAGCAGCATTTTCAGAATGGATAAGATTAAAAAAAAAAAAAGTTTCCAAAGAAGCCCAAGTTCCTGTGGAGTCAACCAAACCACTTCTCCACTCTGCAGCATCCCAAGTTCCCCAGCAAAGTCCTCCATGAATCCCAAAGCACTGGAACAAGTCCATGTCAATTTACAGGATGACTAATACTTGATATGCCAACTAGCCAGGCAGCCTTCTGTGGCCAGGAAGTTCTACCAGCCAAGTTCTGCCTGCCCTCACCAGTGGGGGTGCAATCAGGGCTTTCTCTGCTCTATTTTAACACCTATTTTCAATCTACTTTTATACCCTTACTAAGGTTTTCACTCCCTCTTCCACATTTGTTTGCAATTGGGTAACACATTCAAATGTTATCAGAAAAGGCAAACTACAACTAAGATATTTTTAAGCAAACCATCAGCAATACTGCTGACAGTGGCTACTGGAGAGTCAGTGTATAACAAAGGTCCAGCTGCATTCTAATTTCTGAAGCTAATTAATAGGAATCTGATCTAAAGATAAAAAAGATGGTACTGTCCTGATCTGCCTCTTTTATGTACCAGGAATTTAGGTTGTGGTGTCTTTAGCCTCC
The DNA here is from genome assembly GCF_031753505.1 of Anomalospiza imberbis. NCBI lineage: Eukaryota > Metazoa > Chordata > Aves > Passeriformes > Viduidae > Anomalospiza > Anomalospiza imberbis. Next base: position 7,064,577 of record NC_089693.1, on the reverse strand, counting down.
ACTTTTGTTAACGCTTGTTCAACCATTAACAATAAATTCATCAACATTTCTCTTTGGTTACAGAAACACACAACTCCAAACCACTATTTCATTTATGCAGGAGAATATGTCTGTTAAAATTTGGCAGGAAAACAGATCCTGAGAAAAACACAATAAAAAACGAGGGATGAAGTGGAATGAAGATGATGACCTGATGCTTACAGCTATCTTCATACCACCACACAGCCAGCCCAAGGCCTTACTGCTTTTAGATCTGGCAGTTGGGCTTTCTTGTCTCTATCCAGCTTACATCTACAGTTTGAGATATTAAAGCCAAAGCAGAATGATTGATGTTCTTGTGTTCTACCATAATTTACGGCTTAGTTTTTCTCATTTATTTGTTTTGTGGTTGTGACCCTCAACTGCTCATTAGTCAGGAAGGTCACTTAGAAAGGAAATTTTTCTACTGGCTTTCACTATGTATCAGCTCTCAGTCCTCCTACTGTTCAAAGGGAAAGCCAACCTAAACCTCAGTTACTTGTTTCTGATAACTACTGGGTAGAGACATGCATAGATAGACAGATAAATAATAGCATTTTTCCTAATATTATTTTGTGGCAGTTCTTAGCAGCCTGAGAAAGCAATGAAGACCAGTAAGGTAAATTACGTGCAAACATGCAGAGCTTGACTCAAGAGCAAGATTCTGTAGGGAAACACTCCTGTGTTCTGTGTACATGAACATGATTTCCACTTGATGGTACCAAGAGGATACAGCCCCTCTTTCTTCCTCCAGCAGGTTCTCACATGCACTAACATGACACTGAGGTCATCGTGGAGCAGCAGGTGTGCTGCAACCATCTGTGCTGTGCTCCTGTCAAGTAATAACACACAGATTCTCTCCTCAAGCTCCCAAAGACATATTCTAAGCCCCATACACCTAGTTCCGTTTTTGGCAAGGGAAAAAAAAGGCAAAAGTAATCCAGTTTCCATTAAGAGAACTTGCAACTCCTTAAGAGCATGATCTCATGATTTCCTATTAATCAGGAAAGTCTGAACCTGGATGATGGAATGGCCTCAAAGGAGAACACAGATGCTGTAAAGATCTAGTAATTAATACAAGATGGTCTTGCTTGTTATTCTGCATTGAACTAATGCCCAAAAACATAGCAGTCTTTTGGATAAGACATAAAAATCAAGGTCCTGATAACCCATCCTTTTTTTTTAAATTTTTTTTCTTTTTTTTTTTTTTTTTTTTCTTTGCAAGCACAAAACTTTTAAAATCCAAGATTCTGGACAAATTCCAGTTAAGAAGATTACATTCTGTCTACAAAAAATACTACCATTGTTCCTCTCTTTACCTGTTAACAAATTTTATGTAGTTCTTGATGGAGTAGAGCAGTTGCTGTGTTCCACCCCAGAAGTGTTGCATTTCAGCAGGGAGTGAGCAATCTCTTTGTATGCTGTGAGAAAAGCCCTCCGGGATTCTTTCAAATGAAAGGAGTTAAATAAATCTCAGTTATTGCTATTATGACTTTCTCCGGCATTTATCCACAGAATAAATGGATAGGTAAGTTGATTTTCAGGCTGCTCTTTATTATTTCCTGAGCAGAACTACCTGAAAGTGGTTCACTATTACTTATACAAAATTTAATTTGGTGACTAATAGACCCAGGCAACTAAAGCGGGCAGAACTCTATAATCAACATAAGGAGACTTGTATTTATTAGGTGGTGACTGGTGAATCCCAGGGACACAAAGGTTCTGTGAACTTTCCAAAATGCATACTGGGCTTTTGTAAGGCTCCCTGGACTTATTTGAATTCATGGAACTTTTCTTCTTCTGTAATGCATTCACAGAACTAGATCCTAGTCTTTACTTTGAAATACAGGAAGAAATCATCCACTGCTGGCTTCTCTCCTACCTGTCTGCCCACTCTCACAGCTTTCACATAGGGAAAAAAGCCTGAAGATATAGCTTATGTGGCCTGGATGTCTTTATGGCCTCTGTTGCTTAGCTACCAGAAAGGTCCTACATGGCTACTGAGCTGGCACAAATATGAGCAGCTTGATACTGCTTTTCTTTACACTGGGAACTTGCTGGATCCATTATTCATTCTGCTGGTGTTTTATTTATATTTTGCTGGGCTTACCCCTCTGCCTGGCTCTATTACTCAAATGAAAGCCAGTACACAATGAAAGCACAAATAGCCCAGGTCTAGCTGCTGAAGTTTTGATCTTTGACATCATCCAGAGGCAAATGAACACAATCCTCCTGCTTAATACTTCAGGAAAGGATCTGACAGCAGCACAACTCAGGCATGTTCACACTATTTCTCACACCTCGTCCTCAAAAAGTCTACAATAGGAACATTCTAAAACCAGAACAAGAAGGATTTTATGTAGTGGGATCAGGTTATTGGAGATTCAACACTGGCCTACTGCCAGCCCATGGGTAGTCATCATCCCAAACTCTTTCATATCCCCACTATAGTCCTTTCACTGATGCAGCTGACTACAATAACGGGGAACTTGGACTCTTCCAGGAAGGAAGAAGTATATTCTAACCCAATGGGAAAGGGTGCTAAGAGCAGCTGCTCAGGAGAGATGCTCTCACATCAGTGTACCTGTGGCACAGTCACAAGGTGAAGCTCTAAGGAAAATAATGTTTCTACTAAATGATAATTCATGAAATATGTTCCTAATTCCTGAAGAAAAATCCTTGCTGACTGATCGTGCGTCTGCAGAGACTCGTTCTAGCATCTTTTGGTAATCCAGAGGTGCTGAGTAAGTGCATGTTAATAATCCATGGACACCCTGCTCTTCTGTATTACATGCACAGGTTACCTGGCATGGGGATGGATGAAGATACACAGATGCCTAAAGGGCAGCCCTTGTATATTCATTATGAACACACTTTGGATTACTGAAATGCCAGAATGATTCTCAAAGGCCTGGTAGCCCCCTGCACTTTAAAGGCTTATACTGTCTCATAAATCCTTGCCACAGAGGCAGTACACTGATATTGCAGCTCTTACTCTGCAGAGTCTGCCTGCAGCTCAGTTACTGACTCAGCTCAGGTACTTACCTATATTGATTAAAGAGTCTGTGCGAGTTCACTAATTAATTTTCATAATTAGCAGCTACCTTTTTAAAGTCTAACTTTATGGCTATGCATCTCCCTAAACAGATAATGAGAGGTGGAGGTATCAAGCTTCTATGGAATAGGGGATCTTTTAAAACCTTATCTGGACTAACCAGGTGGAAACAGACTGTAAAAGACCCATGTAAAACTTTCCCTTAAGTGTGGTGATAAATTATTTGCTGCTTAAAGTTCTTTTGTCATAGAGTCAGCCATAATTATTTGTACAAATAAACTTTTGAAGATATTTTCCCCTAGGACTGGGAGGCTAGAAGTGCCCAGTGCATCCCTCTTCCCTGTAGGATTTGATGTCAAGCTGTTCAGGAGAAATCAGGACTTGTGCTGCCAGAATTTATTAGAGTTCTAGATCCAGACACAAGAGTAAGAGAATGTGGGCCAAAAGAGAAAGAGGAGGGAGCCTTGGCACAGGGATCCACCAGGACTCCGTGGTGGGTGGGCAGCTGGCCCCAGAAGGGTGATGTACACAGAGGGGAGCTCCCTCTGTGTGTACTGAGCCCAGCAGGGGAAAAAAAAAATCACACAATATGAACTATTAATCTACTGCTCAAAACTGAAATGGAGAAGTCTGTGCATTTAATGACTAGACACCAGCTTCTATCACAGGTACTAAAATGACAGCCAGTAGATGGAAGAGGTCACAGTTTAATCAATTCTCCCTCTTTTTGTTTTACATAACTGAGGGTGATAGGCAGCTAATACATTTCACAGCCATGTGATAAATTGCACTGTCACCTGCACTTTGCCTGGTACTCCTTCTCTGTCAAGGCTATTTCCACCATCCCTACTTCCACTCTGATGCAACTGCACTAAAAGTCACAAGTGTGTCAACTTTTCCTCTGACAAGCAGATTTTTTGCATCAGTCTTTCTAGTGCACAAGATCTAGGATGGGGAACCTGTGGGGTTAAACCAGTGAGAACTTTTATGGCCCAAATCAGAAGCTCTATGTTACTGCATAAGGAAACGTCTCAACTTTGCCATGTGGCTGACTCTGTTTCTTGTTGCAGAAGGGACAAAGAAGCAGAGTTTACAGTAATGACATTTTCAAGTGGAAATAAAAATATTTGTGTCTTTTCAGTGGTCATTTTCCCATTTCCAAAATCTTGTCTAAGCCACATTCTTGGTGGCCAAATCATTCATTTTTACAGGCTATGTGACAAAAGAGCTCCCTGGCACTTGGAAAGATGACTTTCCACACTCCTTCATGTCTTTGCCATGCACAATAAAGCAGCTATCCCAAAAGCAGAACTCAAATAATTCCAGATTACAGAGATTCCCCTTTAAGCCTTAACAGCATAAGTTCTAGGGAGCTGCATGGCTGGTGCATTGCCTGTAGTCTATCCATCACATTTCAGGGATATGGCTCCTTTCTGGCCCCTTGGATTTATGGAAACAAAAGACTGTGGTACATGTAAGCATTGAACTGGTACTTTGCCAGGGTCCTGAAATTCAGACATATCCATATAGAGTGGGATGCACACAGGACCAAATTCCCATTCCACAAAGGGCAATATTCTACTTATCTACTTGGTCAAATCATTACCTTTGACACTGAAGTAATAAATCTCAACTGCCTCCATAAAATAAAGTTCCCAGGCACTGAATTGAGCTTGGTTCAAATTGTGGATGAGTGCTGCACTATTTCTCTACTCTCTGGATTCAGCCATTCTGAGTAAATATAGCAGCAGTATGATTGGAAAATTGCCCTCAACGGTGATAAAATACAGGAATCATCAGATTTTGATATGTTCCTGAAAATGGATAGTTGTCCTTTCTCCTTGACAGCCTGGAAGAATCAGAACTTGGAAAAACACTGCAGGAAGGAGAATGTATTCCTGGAAGGGCCAGACTTCACTCCTGCTTTTCTGCAGCCATCCTTCTCTGACTCCCTATTCATCTCTTCCCTTCTCTGATGTGATACTTTCCTTTTTTGCTTCTCCTAAGAGGACTCCAAAGGAGGTGTTTTGCATTGCAGCTTTCATCTAGTTAGAAGCCCAGGTACCATGACCTCATCTCACATCAATATGCTCAGAGTGAGAACAAAATGCAGAGCCAGAGAAAGCCCCATCAGTGTAGGGCAATGCTGTGCAGGATGAAGGCAAGCAATTCCTATGTCTTTGTTTCTGTTTTCACAGTTTTGTTATCTCAGAGCAGCAAATTCCTTATCCCTCCACCATCAGTGAAAAAGAATGGCAGTAAGGAAAAAAAAAAAAAAAGGCTTCTTACTGTACTTGGGTTTTACTTTAGTGAAGTTGCATGTGGTGGGAACAAGAAAGCTCTAGGATGGCTGACTAGGAGGTGTCAAGTGCTTGCCATTTCAGAGAGGTATTCAGACTATCTTTAGAAATTGTTTCCCTTCACAGTCTTTTCCTAGAAAAATACACATTTTTAATACTTCTGGATCTAATTCTTTGCTGAAAGAAAAGACATTAATAAATATGATGGCAGATGGAGGTAAGGGAAGTTCCCTTCTCATTAGTCTGCTCCTCCCAATTTCACTAATCTTTCACCTGTGAAGATCAGGCTAGAAACATTCCTGATCTTCATTCCTCCCAGCCCATCTGCACAAGAGAGGATGTCCCTCCCTGGCATTCTCCAAGAGGGATGTTGAGCTCAGCTATGAAAACACAACTGAATCTGTTGCCTAAGATGTGCTGAGTTATTTCAGTGCACTTGCATGTGCAAACACTCTATTGGACTAAAATCTGATTTAGTTAAATTGGAGAATCAATAAATTTTAGCTAATTTAATTTGCATCACTGCTATTGAAGATCCCAACTTGTGCCAAAATCCCCAAAAGGGCTATAAACCAAGGGGCTTTTTTTTTTTTGTGTGTGGTTTTTCTTTTTATTTTCTTTTTTTTTGTTGTTGTTCCTTTTTTTTTTTTTAACTTCTAACTTAGGGCATAGACATACTTCTACAAAGATGTAACTAAACTTAATGACAGGTTAAGATAAAGATAAAGAAAATAATTTTAGGTCATTAAATAGCACTTTCAGAACCTCAAAAAAGGAAGAACGTAATAGTTTCCTTTGTGACTCAGAAATGGGAACAAGGCATTAATACAACACTTCTCAGGATATTGGGCACAGGCTACTATCAAGTCCCATCACCATTCAACAGTTAAATCATTCCTTCTGAAACAATTTCTATACCTGGAAAAATTACAATGAGTAAGTTTACTTTGCAACCTTTGCCTCTCTTCCATTTGTGAAAATCTGAACATAAGACTATGATTTTTCTTCAGTGTTTTGCCATAAGCACTGAAGTCATGGACTGAGTTTCTGTTTTGTTGCTGGAAAAGCTCAGCTTTCAAATCAATAATGCACACCATTGCAAATTCTGCATGTCCTTTCTACAACTGTTTTATAATCTGTTCTTCCACCTCCCCCTGTCCCAGATCACCCTTAGCCCCAGGATGCTGGCAGAAAGCAACACGGAAGGAATGCAACTGTGATCAAAACAAGCACAAAACCTCTAATTTATTGGAGATATTTAGTGTTATTTAGCTGCCTTTTCTCTCATAACACAAAGCCCTGGACACTGGGCAGATAAATACTAGGCATGATGACATTAACAGCATCAAAATATTCTTTGGAAATATTTATATTCTGTGCAAAAATATTCTTTGGTTGTAGTTCTTTACACCAAAAGCTCAAAGGCATATTCTGTTTCCTTTGTGTCATGCAGTACAGAAGGAAAAAGCTAATTAGACATTTAATTTGTTTGGAGCTACCACAATACTGTTATATAAGTAAAACAGTTACTTCACAAAACCAGACAATTCTGCTTAGAGGTTTTTGTTTCCACATTCTCTGTCAGTGCAGCAGCTAAGGAGGCAGCCAGCTTGTCTGAGAGATCCCAGGCAGTACATCTGGTGCCAGAGTGCTCGTGTGACAGGGGTGGGGAGGAAATATCCTTTGATTGGACTTGGACATCATTGACAGAGATTGAATATGACACCCACAAGCTACTCCTTGCTGCCACTTTTCTGAGCTACAACTGCATTTCACTGCTGGTGTAAAAGGGAAGCAGAAGTCAATGGAATAACCAGGACTCCAAAGAGTTCAGCACTGCTCTGGCTTTGTCTCAGGCTTATCTGAGGGAGCCAGGTACTATTTTCTAGTCTCATTTTGAAACTAATCTCCTCTTGGATATGTGTTACAAATGCAGATTAGAAAGCTTTGGCTTCATGTAATGTGGCTGGAACAGACAGAAAAGCAAAGGCCAAAACCATAAATGAAGAAACCATTAGAAAGAGGAGGTTATTGATACAGGATAAGAAAGCAAGAGAAAACAGAAACAAATGGTCTAGGAATTTCCACGTCATATTCTCCAGGGTTTTCAAAAAAATTTTGTTTCAGAGTTTTTCAAAATTGTTATCCTCCAAAAATACATGTGCTGGGCAAAGGCAGGTTCTCACGTACACAGTAATTCAGCACAATTAAGGCCTTGTTTCTCAGCACTGTTGGATTTATTCTTTCCTTTATAACACTGAATTCACAAATGTGTCTGCTCTTCCCCTGAAGGTGTAAAGAATAAGAGCCCAAGAAAATTGTCTTTTTTTCCCCTATTATCTTTTCCTCCCTCTTAACATTCAGCTAAAAGACGGCATATCAGGAATAATTATTATTCTCCAGATTGCAGGCAGGACATCAGAGCACCTTTTGCTAAAAAACTCCAAAAAACCCAACCAAACAAAAAAACATTATTAGAAACAAATGTGCTGAAAAAAAGAAATGAAAGTATTGAAATTTTCTTGCTCAAGACTGCATTCTCTCACACACTGTGCACTTGGGGTCTAATTCAAAGCTCACTGAATTCAATAGAACTCATACTGTATGCATGGAGCTCTGATTCAGCCTCTTTCACCTCACGTCCACCTCAGACTAAGGCTGTATTCAGAGAACAGTTTTTATCTCTTCAGAAGCATAATGGCATTTAGAAGTGATGGAAGCTCTTATTTTCCTTCTTTCCACCACTGCAGGTGAGGTGCAGGTAAACTCACCTGGAATGGACAATTCCCTGAGTTACAACACTCCATACCCTATATATGAAAGTTATTTAGCAAACAGCTGGTCCTTTAAACCCTCCTCTGAAAACCTCTGGTCTAGAAAGCCAAAAAACTTCATAGCAAAGGGAGAAGGGTATGGTCAACATATATTGTCACATTTCCTTTTCTTTTCAGTTTCTCCCTTTGTTTCCTCTGTATTTTTTCCAGCTCAGGTCTTCATTTTTCATTGGTATCTGTCCTGCCATATAAAACTGCACATCATGCTTTCTATCCTATGGGATACATGCTTTTCAGCAAGCTATAAATCAGGACGAGCTAGAAGACACTGCAATTAGAGGAGACACAAACTCAACAGAGTGCAGCTACAGATTTCAATCTTCAGATAATAAGCACTGGGGAAAATTGATAATACACTCTAAAACACTGAGGGAAGCACATTCCAGCACCCAAACCCACCCACCCCTGTATGTACACTCAGAAATGCTGTCTGTTCCATCCTGTTTACAAAGGCTACAGCCTTTGTAAAAGAAGCTGTAAAAGTTTAATATTCTGGAGTGCTCTGTGAAACAGAGAATTATCACAGGGAGTCAAGAAGACTTTACTGGAGAGAAGAAACCTGCTTCATGAACATGAAGACTCTCCTGTCAAAACAGGCTGAGACAGCTGGGGCTGTTCAGCCTGGAGAGGAAAAGGCTTTAGGGAAACTTCATTGTGGCCTTCCAGAAACTTCACACCAGCACAAGGTAGGGGATGGCCAGTAACAAATGAAATAGGCAATTACATACATTTAAGTCAGAATGAAAAAAAAAAATGCTGACTCTGACCAGCGTCAAGGCTATTAAATTTACTGGATTTCCCCTCATTCCACAAGGCAGCCCAAGGGTACCCAGCAAGAGAGCTGAAAGCAAATCTCCCTGGGTTTACATTCATCAGGCACCCAGCCAATATAACCAGATGATTTGTAGACCAGTTCTGGGCTATTATATAGCATCACCCAGACTAAAGGAGCAGCAATACTCTGGAGTCTAACTCCAATCTACTTTTAACACCTTCAATCGATCAAAAACTCCTGACAATCCCCTCAAAGAATGAAGAGACTTTGGGAAACAGAACTTGCAGAATAAGAGATAAAACCAAGGTCTTTAGATAAAATGAGCAAAGGTTTTGCGTGGCGTTTTGCAGCAACAAGCGTGTGATGAAATTTGCAATCCTTGTTTGAGACACACTTTAACAGAATAATGTGGGTTTATTCATCTTGTAACTTTGTCTGACTGCGAATATGGTTTCCAGGCAAAGGTGACTCTGAACACAGTTTCCTTCACAAGCAATGAACCCTGATATTGAGCAGATTTTCTCACTCTTAAAGACCTTGTCAACCCAGCATAAAACATGAACTTCTCTAGCATTAAAGCACAAACTCATATTTTCCTTGCAAGCAGTGCCATAAGAGAAAGACAACAAAAGCCCCAGAACCATGAAAGCTGTTTCCATGAAAGAACTCCACCAAAGCTTAGTGAAAGAGTAAGATCAAGCAGCCAAGCTTTTATGTAAATCTTCCACAGCCAAGAATTCAGTGGAGGTGGGTGGAAGTGTGGGGGAAGATCCTTGAGAATTTTCTTTCTATAGGAGACTTTAAAAAAAACTGGTACATTCCTGAGAAAAATGACAAAGTTGAGCTATTTTACTACAAAAAAATGTAGCCAGACCAGCTTGGTCACACCAAAAGGTCTTAACTGACTTTAAATATATGGCAGAAGTACAAAGGAAGTAAAAAAAAAAAAAAAAAAAATAGAATAGCCTAATGAGTGCAAATGTACAAAAAAAAAACAGCTTAGGAAAGCATGAAAAATGAAAGTACAAAGTTAGGTGAGAATGGCAAAAATATCCTACAGCAAAGGACATCATTCTTTAAGTTTATTGCTAGTAAAATGCAGCATAATTTGTTAGTCCACTTTTCACAGAAAGAAAACTTATTGACAACAAGGCTGAGAAGAGTGATTTTTGCATAAGTTTTCATAAAAGGTCAGCTGTGATGAATTAACATTGTTAAAAACTAACAAAGGAGGCCCATAAGACAAAAGGAATTGGTTAGAGAAGTTAAATTGCTCAGATTTTCCAAATTATCTGAATCTACTGTATTCCTTCTGCAGCTCTGAGGAACTGACTCAATCAAGCTGAAAGCTCCTAATGATTATTTTTTTTGAGCTTAGGAAGGACTAGTGATGAACCAGATAACTGACACAATAGAGTGACTGTCTTTTGAAGACAGGAAAAAGGAGAAGACAGCAAACCATAGACCTGTCAGGTTAACTCCAGTTCCTCTGAGCAAAGAAACAATTTGGGAGCACTTAGGAGAAAAGAAGTGGGAATCAGTCAACACAGCTTTGTCAGGAACAAATTACAATGGCCCATTCTAATTTGCATCTCTGAGAAGGTACCAGGGGAATACCCCATGGACAAGATGTCACATAGGAAACTTTTTTGAAACTATTTCAAGTTCTTGCAGCAAATAGGCAGCAGGGTCTAGGTGAACCACTTCAGAGTAATTATATAAACTGTTTAGAAAATTGTACCCAGAACAGTTCTTAGCATTTCACTGTCAAAACAAACGTGTTGAATGAGCTTCTGCAGGACTCGGACATGGATTTGGCACAGTTCAATATCTTCCTTAAAGATTTACACGAAATGCAAAGTATGTTAATTCAATTTGCAGATGAAACAAAAGTAAAACAAAAATTGCATTAAAATTCAAAATAATTTTGACAAACTAGAGATGTAACATAAAAAAAAAGTTGCAATTCAATAGGGTCAAGTACAAGTTACTTCAATTAAATAGGAATAATCAATGGTAGAAACACAGAAAATGAGGAGCAATGACAAAGTAGTATTTCTACTAGGAAAAAATACTGATTTGCCTTATTGCAAGCTGAACATGAGCCACTCTTTCCTTTATTTTACAAAAATGCAAATATAATACTGTGTGGGTATATAGAATTTAGGCTGACATATAAATTAATCTGTTCTTTCTTGATCCAGTACTATTAAGATCTCTGCTACAGATCTGTTTCCAGCTTGGGCAAAGCAATTCAGGGAGGACTTGGTTCAAGTGAAAATGGTGCAGAAGATATATTGAAATAATTAATTCTATATCTAGGCTGAATAGGTAAGAAAATGATAGGTAAGAAAAAGCAAGACAGTGTTCAAGCTAGATATCTGGAACATATAAAGCTGGTAGGAGCTAAAATAGATTATTTGGAGAAAGTCTGGTAATTCCATTATTAAAGCTCTCTTAGAAAAGATTAGATTAATATAGCAAGAGTGGTACAGGTAATGTTGATCCTCACTGCAGAAAGCTGATGACCTGTGGAGATCCTTGCCAGCCCTAAATTTCTCCGGTTTTATGCAAACACAAGTGAAGTTTAAAGTTCATTCCCCACAATGATAATACAGGAGGAATAATTTCCATACCAACTGTCAGAGCAGAGGTAAAGGAGCAGCAGGGCTGTAAGAGCTCAGGCTGGCCAGAGCACTTCAGGGTGGCTGCCATCCTTATCCACCAACCACAGCAGGAATTGCCGCATATCAGAAATGGGAGGCAGGGAAAAGACATGGCTCCCAAACCAGTAAAATCAGTCTCTACTGGAGATAATAGTATTAAAAGCCAGTCACTGTAAGGTCAAAAGACAGGAAGATGAGGAGGTACAAGTCTACATCAACATATCCTGATAAAACTGTGCAATGTTAAAGGAAAGCTTGAATAAAACTTGCTGAAGCTACATACACCAAGAGAGCATCACAGGTCACTCCTGTCTTGCAAACTCACTCCTGCTCTTTAGAAGTCCATAGCTGACCAGAAGGAAGGGAATTAGAAGGAGTTTTCACTGGTGAGCTGCTGGGCACAAATACATTAATGAAAGCTGTGTACAATACATCAGCAGCAACCAAGCTTGGCAGGGCTGCAATGGCTGGGTATTACTTTACAGCAGCAGAGATGAAGGAGAGAGGCCACTTTGGGCAGAGCTGCCAAGTGAATCATGAGCAAAAGGCTCCCCTTCAGAAGACTGAGCTGGGAACATGGCACTGGGAATTCTTTTTCTTACAAATCTCATCTAATCTCTTCTCTCTAAATCCCTTTTCTTTTCTAGGCTTTGTTTCTCTGGAGCCACTTCCAACATTCCTTTGTTGTGACTGAAGGAAGGAAACCAAAGAAGCAGCAAAGCATTTTGCTGTATTAAAAACACAAAGAAGAAATATTTTGCTCCCTGAATGTGTATTCTGCATTCTTAACTGTCTGTTCCAAAGCACAGAGAAGTCTTCAACTGCCTTGTGTCACATCCACAGGACAAGCTGATATTTTATCAGCCTGGTGTGGATTACACAGGACTGAATTATCACAGTATAAACTCTGGAATGAATTCTGTATAATTGTATAAACCATGGAACTCATTTTTATTTTCCCATCTGCATTTTAGCAAGGGCTGCTAGAGTATGGTTTTGGATTGGGTCTGAGGAGATGCATTTCCAGCTTTCACAGTCTGATATGAAGAGGTTTAGACTCCAAAAGAGAAAGAAGAGATTTCATCCCTCTACTATGCCTTCTGCTCTCTTTTTATTTTTTTCCGCTCCCTCTGGTGAAACAGCACTCCCCAGTTATTTACCCTACTACTAGTGGAACTTATGAAAGGTGTGTAAGACAGATGGGATGAATTGCTCTCAATGACTGTAAAGAAAGTGCATGAAAACTGGCATTGCTAGATACAAAATTTTAAGATGGGTAATAAAGTTGGTGAATGCATTTGGTGGGCGTGAAGGACTTGGGTATTGTTTTACTTTGTGTATATGTGTTTGCCCTTCTGCATCAATTCCTGTATTAAGTGGAATAAACTTTACCCTGACAAGCTACAGGTAGGCAAAAAAAAACAAAACCCCGTGCCTCATCTTTTCTAGAATTGAATTAGTTTTGGTGTTATAAAATCTCTATCATGTTGATTTCAAAGGCAAACTCCTCTTAACAGTTTATGCACTGCTGCTGGGAGATTTAATCCCATCACAAGCAAAGTACTTTACTTCACATGTCCAGGAAGACTATGTCCTTTGCCTTTTATCTCTGGTGACATCCTCAATGCATTAATTTTCCCATCCACAGGCCAAGTATATTATAGATTAATACGGCTCAGCAACTCAAAACACACAGATTGTCAGCCTCCGTAATCAGCCTGAAGAATTTTGAGGACAGTTGTTATTTACAGAAGGTGAGAAGAGACCCAGCAGAACACTTAGCTCTAAATAAACAATGTGGAAACTTCACTACCCTGGAAGTCCTAAGTGGCAAATAGGCAGCTCAGATGTTCCCCAGCGTGGTTTGATTGCATTCCTGCTGAGACTCAGCGAAAGCAGGAGAAGGGAAAGGGTAAGTGAGGAAGCAGGGGGCCTTTCTCACATGGATTCACTCTCATTTCAACCAGTGTTTAGCTCTGGTTTGTTAGTTCATTAAGAATGTGCTACAGAAACCAATCTCAACGCTAATCCCAGTTCTGCTGCAGCAGCATGGCCTCTGCTCCAGCCTGGCCCAGGGACAGGGACCTTGTGGCATCTGGCAGCAGCAGGTCTCACCACAAAGGCTGTGAAGGGGCCTGGCAGGATTTTGCAGCACAGAGCAGAGTAACAACAGAGTTCTTTTCCTTTCTCCTACATTCCCTTCACCAGGGTATCCATACTAAAGGAGACATTTCACCTGCACAGCAAGCAGGCTCGTGCTAAAGTGCAGTGAGCAAGACAGGCAGCATAAATCTTGATTTAACAAGAATAGGGCTGTGTGGGTCCTAAATTAACCGTGAGTTCAAGCTACAGCCTAAGAAAGATTCATGGAGAGAAGCTTCCCATTAGAACAGCGAGGAGACTCCAGCCAAACCCTATCTACTTGGAAACACGCTGGAATTTAGCTCCATGCTACCCTGCTGCTGAGAACTGGAACAAAGAGGGCGTGCTGGGGGTCCTGAGAAGTGCCACATGGAGGATGGTGTTTTAGCACTTTACCTCACTTAAATCTGCATGTGGTTTCTGCTCACCCTCATGCTGGAAAAAAAACCTCACCAGCAAGCAGCTGCTATTGACTGGAGGATTTGCAATCAAGCTCTAAATTTAGCAAGGTGCCATAACAGAGAGGGCTCCCACACTGCTGTTAACACCAGGAACCAGAGTTTAGTGATGTGAACGGGCTGATAACAGCTTCTGTCCTCACACTTTGTGGTTAGATGATGCCAGCTGCTGAATGCCTTCCTGCAGCTTTTCTGATATTCCATTATAACCAGCCAAATGCTGGGCTAAAATAAAACCTTGCCAGATTTCTGATATAAAATTGTCTGTACCCTAAGACCAACTCTTGCTGAACTTTGAACTCAGTGGTTATCTTGAAGAAAACCCTTTTCTGAATTTTGGTATGACCTAATTAATGAATTAATTCCCTGATAATCTGTTCTCTTCTTTGTGCTTTTTTCATGATTAATTTGGTTCCAGTGAATTTCCTTTACTGACTGCAGAGTAGAAATAGATTTCCTGTCTTATTAATTTCCACTTTTGACCCATCATCAGGGACTAAACAAGGTCATATGTCCCCATGTCTTAATTTTCTTAATCTTTACAGAGCACAGGTAAGTTCTAGAAAAAACAAAGTACAAACAAGGGAAACTCTCCAGCTTTTGCTACTACCATAGAGAAGATGGGGGTAGGCTGAACACTCAGAAGCTGTAAAGGCTGTGAAGCAGTTGAAAACCCTGCCTGATTACATTACCCACAAATCTAACTGAGGGGACAGTCCTGCAAGGCTGCAGAGTGCACAGGAACATCATTCAGTGACAACATCCCCCAAACTAAATTTAAAAAAAAAAAAACAAAACAAAGTAATAAAAACGCCCACCAGTAAGTACAGGGCTGGAAAGAAAGGTCACCTTCCTGGGATCACAACCCTACCCTCACAGCTGTCATATGCTCTTTGGGGAAACTCTTTAGAAAAAAAAAAAGAAAAGAAAAAAAAGAAAAAAAAGAAGTAGCGAAACCAAGCCAGCCTCCCTCTCTCAAAATTAAAACAAAAAGTACTAGGGCTTTCTGTGTGACATCCATGGTAGAACAGTGCTGCCAGCAATCAGCATCACAAGCCTTCCTCCTGATGCCACAGTGTGTCAAGGACGTTTTTAATGACAGATCAAGGGCACTGCTCTCTGTGAGGTGTTTGAGCTGTTAACAGCAGCCTTCTTGGCACACAAATCCAGTGTCCCACAAGGGAGGCAGTAAAGGCAGGAAGGTATCACAAGGCAGGAGAGATCTCTGTGCAAACAGGTATGCTGCTGTTTCTGTCATACCTGCAGGGCATCAGCTCTGAAGTTTCACTGAACATCTTTCTGTTGCTTCTTTCCCAATAGCTGGTTGCTATTAGAGCCACTCTCTGAGTGGAGGGAAATGCCAGAAAGGAGACATGAGGAAAAATATACTGAAAAGGGCAAAGAGCTCAACTGTTCCTGTCCATTATCCCTTCTCAGATAAATTCCAGCTTCTATGCCAGAGTATTCAATTCCTAAGAAAATTCAGGAAATTAGTTGATGCCATGTTACAGAAGAGCCTTACAGACAACCTGACACTGGTGAGGGCAAACTCCTGATGGACCATGGCCTCCAGAGGGAGCTGGGCTGGCAAAGGGAGCAAGGACCAGAAGTCAGGGAAGGGCATGGGGTACACTGCACCCCACTTCACTGGATCAGTAGATGCTGGGTCATGCATGACTAGGTTTCCCAAACAGTCTGGGATACAGCCAGCTGCACTGCAGGCTTAGCCTTCAGGCCTTGCTCTCCAGAGACTTTCTCTGCTCCAAGATAAGTCTTTGATCATGAGCAGCACATTTGCACAAAAGGAGTTTGGATATGATTTTAAAACGTGAGAGAGAAAAGTGAACAAAAGCCACGTTTCTGCATCTCATGTCTCCAATCTGTTTCTCCTTGAAAGGGGCAAAGACACCTCAGAGACATTGTCAAAGTGCCTAAACCAATTTTTCAGCCTAATCCATTATTTATATTTCCACTCAACCCTTTTTTTAATCCTGGATTCTTGAAATTAGGTTCTGTAATATTGAGAATCACTCCCATGAGCTGAGGGGAAGGCAGGGAGAGGGCTTAAGTCTTGTCCTGCCCTTACCCTTCCAAATCCACCTCTGACAGGGACTGTCCATCTTTTTCTCTCTGTTCTGTACCTCTCACAAACTATCAGCATCACATCCTCATCCACTTGTTTCTCTATTTTCTGCTCAGTCCTTTCTGGAATATTTAGGTAAGAATAAGCACTATCTTCAGGACAGACACATTAAAAAACACTGAAAAAGATCTAAATCAAAAAAGACACTGAAATCTAAAAGGTAAAAAAAGGCATCACTTTCTATGGGCATGCACGTGGGAGACTCTGGTGTCCTTCACCAACCCCATTTGTGGCCAGTAATCCTCCAAGAAAACTGCTTAAAGGTAAAAGGGTTTCTCCAACACAGTTCATCAAACCAAATGAGGATAGAGCTGATTAATCCAGGAAAACACCACCCTTCTTGAAAATAATCAGCTCCAATGGCGAGGCCACAGACAACACTAAAAATACTACAAAACTAAATATGCCACACTTTCCCTAGAAAACCCATTCTGAATTCATGGTTTCCTATATTTTTAATATACTGCATAAATAAGCAGGATCCAAAGTAGGTGATAAAAGTAGTTAGAGGCATAAGATTTAAAAAAAATTACCCTCTTTCATGACTAGATGCATGAGAAGGGAGGTGATAGTTGTTTACAAAATGCCTGGCAATTTAGGCACTCCCAATTATTCGTTACAGTGGAGGAGAAAGATGCATTTGCAAAGGTGAAAGAGCAGTGGATGAAAGGAAATATTTTCTTTCCTCACAACATGCAGCTAATCTATAAAACTCACAAGATAGCAGGGTGCAGCGAGGAGCAATGCAAGATTCAAAAAGCACTGGTAAGTTATACAGAAAATGAGAGCACTGGAACCTTTCATTAGGCAGAATTATTGTTATTATAATTATTCAGAAATGTTACAAATTCTCGTGTTCCCAGGTATAAATAAAACACTGTCTGAAGATAGAAAATCATTTCCCCAGGGGATAGAGGCATTCTGCAGTTGTCCAATGTGGCAAGTGGTTCCTTCCCTCTTTGAAATCTCCAGTGCTGAGCACTGTAAGGAAGGACAATTGACTGTATTAAAGTACTACAGCACATCGTCTCTCATGATTCACTTTTTCATAGATGAAAACACAAGTTGTGTACCAGAACAAAAAATAAGTATTATTTCCAGGAAAAGCCTGATGAGATAAATCCGGGTAGCAACACTTTACCCAAATTCTTGGCTGCCCCCTGCAGTTCAGTGGAAGATGAGGCACAGCTTTATTACTTGGAATGGGTATTTGCTTTCTCTTTGAATTGCATGGGACTTTTATCTTTTAACGAGATGGTGGTGCCTTTTGGAAGGTGCTATAAAATGGCATCTTCAGAAAAAAATTCTCAAGTACAGAGTGTGATGTAAAAACCTGTTGGGTCAGCTAGAGAGAACAAACAGATTAGACAGAGAAATAGAGAACAGATGCTTTCTATTCTTCAAGTTATTCCTAATTTCTGATCATACTGGCCTGATAGCAGAATCTTGTTCAGGCATTCAGCTGCTTTTATTGCTTATTCTCCCTTACAAGTCCAAATCCTCAAATTCATGTTTAAATAGGGATTTAAGGTAGTAAGCAACTGTTAACGCTTAAAAGGAAGCCATTATAGATTAAATGATGAACAATGGGCCATAGATTAAGCTGCTGATTAAGTATTTTTAGATGGTTAGGGGTATATTTGAAAGTCAACCAGAAAGCATGCTACTGTTACTTTAAAAATGAAATCTGACCTTCCAGAAATTTAAATTTTCCTCCAAACAAATACAAGTTTTAACAAGAACAAATAGAAATAGAAATGGGTGATGGCCTATGGGGAGGAAACTGAGAAAAATATCCCCAAGCAGAGACAAATGGAATGCTTTTTCTTTCCTCTTACACTGTTCTGAGTCTCTCTCTCCCTGCTGCTCTGACAGCAGCCCTTGCCCTGGCATGATGACTTCCTTTAGCACTCATGGTCCAGGCAGCAGCAGCAGCCTACACCCTCAGCATCTTCCCAGAGACACAAGAGCAGCAGGAAGTGACAATCTTTCCTTGAGAAAGTTCACAAGAAAGAGGTGTGGTTTTCCATTTGTTTTGGCCATTTTTGTATCCATTTGTATCCCAATCCAATTCTAGCAGAGCCACAATTTTCCATAGAGTTCTGCTGACGAATCTTGGCTTCCTTTCCCACTATCCCCACCCCCATGTGCACACTGAGACCTTCCAGCACATTACAGGTGCCTCTGCACTGTTCCAGCCTGGAATCAGCCCCACACCTCTGACATTGTACTGTGACATCAGTAAGAAAGTGGCATTGCTCTGTCCTGGACTGGTGGAGAAGGTCCCTTCCACTGGGCTGCACTACAGAGTGACCATGGCCAGAGACTGATGGGGCTCTGTCAGTACTGAAGGAGAATTGCTGTACTTGAAAGAGAATTTTCACTACATTCATAAGAATAGGATCTGGGATGTTAAGCTTGACTACATTTTTGCTCTGCAGACAACAACAACAACAACAAAAAAAGGCTAAGTATTAATTTATTGTGCATCTTCCCCCTCACATCCTTCTACTCTCAACTCCAGCTTAATTCTCATAAGTTCTTTTTACCAACATCACGTTAAACATACACATCCTAATAAACCCATATGGCTTCTGAGAGAACACAATGAATTATCAGGGGCTGGAGGGATGGGCTTTCACATTTGTACCTCTGTGCATAAGCACTCATCCACTCTGGTGCACGTGTGTGCTGGGGCCTGGAACGACAGCCTGCATGTATTTATCTCCTGTCTCACACAATACCTCTGCCTGTCTCTGTACAGGATCTAGTGAGGCAGCAAGAGGCAGGGTCTGTGTGTGAGTCACAGCCACAATACACTGAACAGCCAGAGCCTCTGACAGAATATACAATGCTGCTGAGATGTCAGTGGAGGTGGCTTTGGAGTGTTTTAAAATGCTGTTCAAGTGCCAACTTTCACCTGCAAATATGACACTTTGCTCGCCCACCCGCTTTCCTTCCAGGCTATGTGCTCGTTTTATTGCAACTTGACAGCTTTAATTATGAATTTCTCTATCCCCTTAACTGTTTAGTCTCTTATTTGTTTTGCTAAGTTTTTGATATGCTCCTAGATAGCAGCTGTACACTGTCACACAGTAGAGGAGACCTGGTCAGACTCTCATTTGCAGGCTGGGCACCAGACCAAAAAGACTTGCAACACGATATTTACCTCGAAAGCAGAAATCTCTGCTCTTATTTTCTCTTTGCAGAGAAAGGAGGGACACAATGAGACTATGAGGGTTGTTAAATCCATTTGGGACTCCTTAGCTCTTATTGGCTGAATAATTTATACAGGTACAAAGTTCTGGTGAAAAACTAGATCCCAGTGGTGGTTTTACAGGGGATTTGGCTCCTTTTAGACCTGTATTTCACCCATGACAGGAAAACCAACTTCAGACAGTGGCAATATATACACTGCTGCTCTCAGCACCACGCCCTGCTCTGCAGGACTGAAGCCTCTGATGCTGCTGGTGGGTGGGGATGCACTCTGCTCTATAGAAGCTCACAGAGCACTGGCATTCATTCTGGTTTGCCTCTAAGTTCTGTGAATCTTGGACATCTGAGCCACTGAGCTGGATTCAAGGGGTGAGAACACCACATGGTGAAGCCTTTGATCCAGGTAATCCAGATCTAAGTCTCTTGTTCCTGTGTTCTATGCCATGTGATTAACTCTCCAACACATGGGATAGAAAAGTCTATTTTGATCCTCAGCCAGTCTAATTTTCACCTACATGACTGTGTTCTTCAAAAAGCTCTGGTGGGAGCTATGGACAGATTAAGTAGAGGTCAACTGAAGTGACAACTGCAATGAAGAGGGGAAAAATACACAACATCCCAAAAAACGTGCTTACTTCTAAAGGCTGGAAGTGCATTTCATCTAACTACCATCCTACTCACTCCTTCCATTTAGCATGTAGCATGTACTAGTACGAAAAATCTGACTGTTCTCTGGTTTCCACAAGTCTCAAGTTATTCTGAGACTCTGAGAACACCATTTGGAAAAGTTCCACAGGGAAAAACTAAATAACCAATTTAATAATAATTTTAACTAATAAGATCCTTGAAACAACTGTAGAGTTTCTCTATGGTTCCCGACCACACAAAGGCACAAGGACTCCCACTACAGTTCATATCTTCTGAATAATGTCAAAAAGCTGAAAACAAAGAACAGGGATCACCAGCAGAGTTGCACTGACAAAGTTTTCTCCTCCTGATCTTGTGCCAGAGCCCTAAATCGAATGCAACTGGTGTTCAGTAGCTGCTGCAGTATAGATATAGTCTATCTAAGGCTGTATATAATGCTCTGAACCTACCTTTTCAGCACTAGACCTGTGACATGTTCAATCTGAAATCCCACCTCTGCCTGCATTCAAAATGATCAATAGTCTAAACAGACTGGTTCTCCCATTACCCTTTGCATCCTTTTAGGAAAAAAAAAACCAAACAAACAAAAAACAAACAAAAAAAAAACAAACAAAAAAAAACAACCAAGCATCTATTCTATTCTGGTGTCAGCAGTGTCCTGGCCTGTATAAAGGCCACCTCAGAGAAAGAGTACACCCCTCACAATGCACTGCTTTGGGGAATGCTCCATAAATGGGAACTCCTGAACCCCTGATAGCCTTCTGCTTTATTTTTCTATCTCAGCATGTGAAGGGCCCCAGTGGCTTTCATATTTCAAGTTAGATCTTAAAGGAGAAAGACTGCAGCACAAAAATACAGATGCTCCTAATCAATACCAAAATGTCTCATGCCAGACAGCACCATAGCAATATGCCTCACAGAAAGGGCACTGCAGAGCCCATTTGTTCTGCTGGGTATATACAAGTTCATTATCTGTAGTCCAGTCAGATCTGTGTGAGTATGGTAATTTGAATAACCTCAGACAGATACAATAGCAAGCAGTGCTTCTGTGCATGTTTAAAGTTCTTTCTATGATCTCTTTCTCTTCCCATTTGCTCTTTTCCTCTCCTTTCTTTCTGCATCTATTTAAATTGCTATTATTAGCTAAAAAAGGATAAATTAATTACCTCTGAAATGAGCATGAATACTTATACCCAGCCTGGCATAACTGGAGTTGGCATTTGATAGCAGTCAACAGAAGCTGAGCAGCTTGCAAGGCATTTCAGAATAATAATAATAATAAAAATCAATAGGAGAAAAATAGGGACAGCTCTAGAAAGTGTTAATGAAAAGTTGTTGAATTTCAGCGGCTCACCTGTGAACAGCTACATGAAAGCTTTCTGAATACCAAATATATTCATTATAGGCTGCATTGCTTGGCTGAGCCTCCAAAGAATTCTCTGGGCTTGCATTCTCACAATAACAAAGGAGAGGCACAGAAGAGAGCGGGATAAGAAGGATGAAGGGGTGGACAGAAGAAGGTTCACATTTTTATTTTGAAAACAAGATTATTGAGGCATATAAAAACAATAAAATCTAAAATCTGAAATAGATTCAAACTTGAAATCTAAGGGTTTTTTCCTCTCAATAACAGAGGCAGCAATTCTTTAGGTCAGACCCTGGGGATGCAAGGAGGTACCACTCTTTTGCAACATCAGTGTGAAAAGTTGCTGGAGAGTGTTATATAAGTCAGGAGTTAAAGCATTTCCTGAACTGATCCTAAAAGGTTACAGCAACATAAGACTGCTCTGAAGCCAAAGCCCAACTTCAGCCACGCTCACACCTGTCATACTGAATTAATGTTAGACTGTGATCTCACAAGTGTTTTATGAAATGCATTATAGAAACCCCTTTTGCCCCATGTTCTGCACCAAAGTGACAAAGTAGTGTGGCTTACTTAGGTAAATGCATTCCCACAGCACTTTTCTCTCCGGCATCCAAACACAGAAATACCTCATCCAGAGATGCTCATATAACAGTAGAAATTTCAGATTCCTTTACCAGCAATAAAATTTGTGACTAAGCAAGAAAATAGCATCAATAAACACCCTCCTCTTCTGAAAGCTGCCACAAAGTATTTAATGTCTACAGATGATCCAAGTTAAAAATGCACCAAATCTTTACTTACAGAAAAATGGAACTCCAGTCAAATAAACACCTGAATCAAATCTGGTCAAAAAATTCCTGCTGTGGTTAGATTCTCCAAGTGATGAAAGAGCATTTTCATCTTCAGCCATATGTCAGAGGGCACCCCCGAGTCCAGCTGTCCATTCTGCCTCAGAACTAGACACTGTGACTGCTGTGACACTCGAGCTGGGAAGGGGATGGGGTGCTGTGCAGGGTGAAGTCCTGTCTTGCACCTAAACCCTTGAGATGCAATTTGTTTCAGTATGCACAACCAAAACAATGTAACACTGACACCCACACTCACCCACAAGGAAAGGAAGACCCATCCCACCAGGCAGGGGAACAATTTTCCATTACTGCATGTGGGTATAAAACCACATTTCTGCTATTCAAAGATGCACTAAGGATGCCTCAAATGAAGTGAGCATGCTTTGTTCCAGCTGCATTTCTTGTTGTTCGAACTTTCCCTTTTTTGTTTGCTTCATTTCCACAAAATCACTTTCATTTGATCTGAATCACCTTTTGGCCACACAGTTTAAAAGATGAGTGAAATTGCTTGCACAGCTATAATCAGGGGAAGGTGCATTATAGTGAAAAGATGGGAGATTCAACAGTTCAATACTATCCAGGATCATGATGGTGTATCAATGTGGTATAGAAGAACAGCACACGTGTTTCCAAATAATCTGCAAATCCCCCTTGTCAGTTCTGGCTTTGCCATCCATACACTGACCCATCTAACTCTGCTCACTGTATGGAAGATGAAGAGATTACATCTGGACAAAGAAACAGAGAAATGATTAAGCCTTCTCTTTTTGATTAATAGCGGAGCTAGACATATTTACCATCTGGGTTGGAAAGAGATTTGGCTGAGCTCAAGAAAGGTAAGAAATGATGAAGAAACACAGGTGATAAATAGTGTCTGAGTCAGCAGAAAATGACTTCACAAAAGTCTGTTTCAACACCGGAGATGTCTCATGAACAAATGGCTGCAATTGCTGCAGTGTATGCAAAACATTTCCTAGCACGACCTGGAGGGCTGGGAAAAAAAGAAAATTAAGGAATGTGCCATTGGTTTAAACCTCAAGGAAGACGGGGAAGATACTAGAAAGGGAGGGGATCGCTCCTTGTCTCTCTCCAACCTGCTTTATGTGGGCAGTCACTTCCCATCCTCCTTGTGGTCATGACAAATGTGAAGCTGCCTGGACAGCGGTGACTTAAACATAATTACTTTTATAGGAAATGAGACATGGAAACTATTATTAAATAAACCATGTCCAAAGTACAGGCTGCATTTCACTTTTCACACAGAAAGGTTCTGAATACCAAAATTGACTGTAAGGCATGGTGGGATGCTGGAAACATCAGTAATTCTTCCTTGGGCTTGGCAATACCATCTTATGAGGCCAAGTTTGAGAAAGAGCAGAATAAATTGCTTGTATGAGCACCTGACACATGGCTTTGTTTGTTGAAAGTGGTTGCAAAGCCCAGAATATTCTCACATATTTGGCCTTTGATCTTGTCAGAATGATCTATAAGGTCAAACCTATTCAGTGCTGGTGGAAATATCATAGTGAAAAGCCACAACCAAGTCCCTACAGAGGTCTTGTGTAACATGAAGGTGCCTGAATGAGAGTCAATATGTGTCCCAGAAGCACAGCTTGATAATTAAAAGATCAACTAGTGCCTGGAGCAATTTAACCTTTCTTCCTCACATCACACATTGTAGCTCTAATGCATTTTCTGTGCTGCATCTTGTACTTTCTTCATTTTTGGCATGTTCCTGAGACAGCTGCCACATGTTGGGAACAGTGACACAGAGCTGTTAGGCCAACTTCATGGTATCCTGGGACATCATGTGTTTAGGGGAAATACTCTACTGTCCCATTAGCCACACAGCTCCACTGGTGGAAGCTCAGCTCCTCTTGGTTATTCTCAGAGGTAGCACTGCCTCTGCTGTGAAATTATTCCAAGTGTTGCCCCAGTAATGCTTGTCAATGGTTGCTTTTGCAGGTGACAATTTAGGGGAAAGATGGACTGTGAAGTGGAAACAGGAAGAAATTCTTGTCTGTGCACCAAACCATGTTTAGTTAGGTCTGCTAAAGGATCCTTCCACCTTTCTTTGGCTCATTAGAGACAGCACACTGAGCACAATGGACTTGATCTGGTGCGAGAAATCCCCATTCTCACAGGATGCCTCCATCAGAGCAGGCACTTCCCTGACAGCTATTACCTGCCTCCAATTTACTGACCACTGGCTCTGACAGAGCTCTATAAAGTGCAGAGCAAATAGTTTATTCCAGGGAAGCAGGGTCCAGCCTGCTCCTTTATCCCTCTCACAGCAGTGGTGAGAGAATCGGTCTGCAGCACACCCAGAGCACAGAGAGCCTGAAGAGGAAAATCAAAGGACACAAACAGTTATGAACCTTGACAGGTGAAAATGTTTGCTGTCGGAGGGAGATGCTGAGATGCCAAGTCAATGCCACGCACAGCAGACACCAGGGCAAAGAGAGACAAATGCAGGACATGAACTGCAGGGATTTCACAACAGAAGAGATCTCTGGCTCCACAGCTTTTGATCTCTGTACCTTTGCAATGAGACATTTCATCTGGGAGTCAGCTTTATCCAGTGCTGGATTAACTTCTTGTTCCACAGCTTGACCTGTCACCCAGAGTATTACAGAGATGGGCACTCAGAAACCCATACACAGAAAACACATTAGATTGAGATAGATGTATTTAGCATCAGCACTGTGCAGTACATCACACTGCTCACAGCTTAATTTCAGCTTGATTTCCACAAAACAAAACCATAACAACTAAGAGAAGCTCGTGTTTTCATCCAGGCTGAACAATACAAACCTTTTATTTTGATATTGGTGAATACTGCTATGGAAAGTCTCACCCATATTTGTATCTCTTTCTAGACTCAGCAGCAGGACAGTCTTTGGGACACATTTTCCTTTGCCAGAAAACATTAGCTACAGTAAAAACTATTGCCTCCCACTTAAATAGCTGTCATGCATATCATTTCCTGTGACCAGGACACTGCAGGCTTCTGGAACAGGGCTAGCTTGTAAGCTGTTCAAAAGACACTGCTGTTCACTATTTAAAGCACTTAAGAAAAATAATTCACCAAGTGACCACCCAGAACTTTTCCTGTGTTACACCTGAAGGATCCCCAAATCTGGTTTTGCTTTGGCAAAGGTACCCAGAAATGTGGGTATTTTTATTCACACCTACTCAGACTTTCTGAGGCAAAGTATAGAAAGCATGCAAGGATACTGTGCATTTTTGTGGCAAGCACACAGGAAAAGAGAGATAATTTTAAACTACAAACATTTTACTCAAACCCACAGAAGAGGGTCTATCCTAGGAAGCAGCAGAGTATAATTTCCATTGATGTCATGATATACCAGCTGCAAGGTTTTGGTGCTACCTTGGAGAACTAGATTAGACTTAATAATAACAGATTAATATTAGACTGAGTGTTACCCTTCAGCTTCCTCCAGAGAAATGTTTTGATAAAGAATAATTTATTATTTTTTTCAAAACCTGTGAGTAGAGAGGGATGTAGACATAGTTGCCCACCTGTCTGCATCTCTAAGCCCTCTGTATTATTCTGCATTCTTCCATTGGATCCAATATTCCCACTAAAACCAAACCATGGAATTCTCTTGGCTAGGCTCAGAGAAAAATGGGAGGAAAGTATTAATTTTCTGAATCAGAATCAATATGCTGCACAATCATTTTCCATGAATTATTTATTCTTAAAGAGAATATGCTAGCAAACACTTTGGTCCCGGCATCTCCCTTCACACAGCCTTTTGCAACCAGCTCCTGCAATGTGACACCTCTGCATGGGGTTATCAATTCAGCTGCTTACCTGGTCTGCAAATGGTAACAAATTACATTCAAACTAGTAAAATTTCACAACCTTGCAATTACACCCAGGGAAGTGAAAATTATCAGCTATCTATCAATTGCCTTTTAGCAATGACATTCATTCCTGGATGCCATGGAGGTGCTCACTACTGCTGGGCAAACTTGAAGAGGTAGATTTTGCTTTCAGCTACTGAGGGCACATGGGAGTTTTACAAAGTAAAAGAACTTTTATTTTTTGTTAACTTCTTTAAAAATATTTGTCACTAGAGATCTTCCTTCTGTACCGATCAACTACCACACAGTAAATAGATAATAGGATAAATAGAATGAATTCCCATTGATATCAAGTCAGGTAAAGGAAAAAGTAACAGAAGGCTACAAAGATCAGAGAAAATGCTCACTGAGTTACTGTGACCAGATGGCTTTTTGTCAGTGTTTGAGAGAAGTCAGAGTTTGATGTTTTTCTTCCCATACATTATTTTCATGCAAAGGCTCTTCTAGCTCCAGTTCAAAAGTTTGATTTATATCCCAAAACCATCCACCTAGGCAGGCTCCAGCAGTTCTCTCTAATGACATAGCAATGATCTTTTGGATGGCTGTCCACAACATGGATGGTGTTTAGCATCCACCTTATTGCTTCATTTGTATGTTCACACGACAAATGAGCACAGCTAATCCAAAGTAACGTCTCTACATCTTATCCCTCTTTTTAAACTATTCCCCATAAACATTTAAAACTGTGAACAAGCTTGCAAGAATGGGTTTTGGCATGAGGAACAGGTGGTGCTAATGTTGGGTAAATGTTCCTGCAGGGTAGAGACTGGAAGTCTGCTATAAATTGCAGGGGTATTTCTGCAACTGAAAAACTTGATGTTCATTGATGAAGCTGAGAGAGCTCTTTGATGACAAAGCCATCGGGGAGCTTCAAATCATGTCACATCACTAAGTCTTCTTTCTCCATGTGTCTTGGAAAAACATTCTTGCAAACATATGTGATGCACATAGCACTAACAAGTGATGATGGCCTAGAGAAATTATGTATTTCTGCTTCATCACAAATTCAAGCTGAATAGTCTCATACTCAGACACTTTCCAGGTCAAATTCCTCTTGTATTTGTAATGGGGCAAACTCACTTAAATACCCCCCATGGAACAGAGGAAGCAAGTAAATTAATTTTGCAATTTGGAAAAACATCTCCTAAATAGCCAGCGGGATCAAAACTTCTTTCTGTCCATCAAAGTCATAAATCTATGCTATAAATGACTAAAGGACTCCATGCATTGAGGAAAAGAATTTATAGGAATATACTTGCAGTATGAGGCCTACAATTTCTAAATCATGCTATCAGTATCCTTTTATGATCTGCAATACTGGTTCCCTACAGTGCAGCACTTAGATAATGCCTTTCTTATAAGAGATCGTCTCCATGGAGGATCCGAGCTGGACAGAACCCCATGTGACAATGAGCAGAAAAATGTTTCCTAAAGATGAATTTTTCTGGGGCAGTACCATCCCCATGTCCCAGTAAGCAGTTTTGATAAGAAAATGGAAAATCATTGGAAAACAGAGAACAGGTACTTCTCTTTCACCATTTTTTCTCACATGCATGGCTGCAGGCCATGGACCCACTGTTTCAGTAGTTTCTTTGGGAGTCAATTACATCTCAATTCCAATTACTCTCCATACACTGCAGCTTCCAAGACACAAATCTCAGCCATAAGGAGAGGAGAGTCCATTTCTGCAGATTTAAACCCAAATCAGGCCCCACCAACACCATTCCCACAGCAGAGCCCTCTGGATATGACAGTCCCTGACCTTTGTGCCCGGTCTGTGATCTCCTCCTCCAGATCCAGCAGGAGTGCTGCCTGAGCCATCAGCTCCTTGCTGCAGGGCAGGGATTTGAGGTGCAGAATCAGCAAACCAAGGCAAAACTTGCTTCCCATCTCCTCCAGCTCCTGCGTTCCCAGCTGCAGGCCCTGATGGAGAGAAGCACAAGGTTTCATGATTCTTACATATGGAAGTTTCCCCTGCAGAATCATTTGTAAATTAATTAACAGCACATGGTCTACAGAAGCCATCCTAAAATAGCCCCTGTTTTACAGCAGGGGAAACAGAGGCAAAATAAATTTTCAGAAGTCGTTGTAAGAATTAGACTCGGATCCCAGGAGAATCTGACTGTAAATCCGCTTTTACAAATCAACCAGTTTTTCTTTTTCTCTGTAGAGGACCTGTCTACCTAAGTAATGGGGAATAAAATAAGTCCTGTGATTATAAACATTAGGCAGTGGCAAAGATGGAAAAGGGAATGGGACAAGGGGAGAAAAGAGAGGAAGAGATCTTTAACAAGTTATGAATTGTTTTTTAAGAAAATCAATTACAAAGTAATTGCAAAACAACAAACACCTCTATGGAATTTCTCAGTCTGTTAAAAGCTGGTAGTACAAACAGGGTTTGCTTTATCAGCTTCATCTTTCAAGAGAGGAATTCTCCAAGCTGTGGATCCTTGCTGGTTATGAATAGTCTGTGTTTGGTTTTAAACCAAGGACCTGCATCAGAGTAAGTCAGTGTAATTGAAGGCAGTTTCATGCATCTGGTGAAAGGAGGGCAGGAGACAAACAAAGCTCAAATATACCAGAAAGAAACTAAAACTGCAGAGTCCCTCATCTTTGGCACTTAGAGACTGCATCACCCATCAGGGGCTGGACCAGCTGCTGCCTCTGCCAATAACAGCCCTGCCTGGTTTTGCAGCAAAAAACATCTCTGCAGCCAAGCTTCTGAGAGACTTCCAGCTCCATTCCCAGGCTGTTTCCTTAGCAACTCTCAGGAGTCCAGAATAAGCCCTGGCCCTAAGCATGGTGTGAGCTGCACATCACTCTCCACTAGATATTTGTTAGTGAGCATCTCATGGGTACTGAACACATTATAATTTATATTATAAAATATAATGTGTTCAGTAATCCATGACAGGGGACAGAGCTTGGCTCTTTTCCTGTATAAAGTTATTTTTGTAAAATGATTTGGGACCCTGGGGTCTGAGCACCTCTGTATAGCTGGAAGATTATTTCTGAGCCAAAAGCACACAGGTGGATGGAATAAAGAAGAGATTTCACACATAAATGTCTGCAGCTCTCCTGAGGAGTTTTTCAGTGCATTTTTGTTAGACGACAGAAACTATTTGCACAGCACCACCATGACTTCCTCTCTAGCAGATCCAGTGTATGCAGATATCATCTGGCCTGAAAACCACCCTCTCTGATCACAAATTCAGTTTCTTTTCTGAGCCCTATGAGCAAAGCATGAATCCATAGTTATGATGAACATAATCCAGAACTCAAAGATGTCCTGAGTGGCTGGACAAGGAAGGACCTGCTCAGAAGAGCACACTCAATCTGAGGGAACAGCCTCAGTGCTAGACAGTCTAGGGCCCCAGGAGAACTGCCTTTTGCCCTCTGAACAGTCTCTTAAGCATGTTTATCACAGTGGTTAAATATTCAATATAATTTCTACTCTCCTCTTATTTACCTCTACTGCAAGCTTTGCCAAGTAAGATATGGCTACAAAAAAAGTTTAGCAATAATTTATAAGAAAAACAAACATGGAGGGAGAGGTTTACGGGAACTGAGGGTCATTAACACAAAACAATAAGAATGCTCAGCAGCTCTAAATAGATTCCTAAATGTTTTATTATTTTACTTTAAAAGATTTAGAATATTATAGTGTAGCAGAGTTACAACCAGCAGGAAGAAGTGGTGACATTTCAAAGAAAAAAGATATCACTTCCACAGCAAGACAGTTATTTTCTCAGGGGCAAAAAATACAAAGAACATCTCGAGGCTTTCCCTGGGGTGCATCTCAGGGTCTTGCTTCCAAGATTAAGGCAACATACTAAACAGCTATCAAGGAGATGAAAACAGTGCCTGAGCTGAAATTCAGCCTGTGGCTTTATGACTCCCTAGAGCTTTACTCAGGATATGGAGAGGCCTTAAGAAACTATGAGCAAAACAATAATAATAATAATATTAACACTATAACACACCTCAGAAGCCTAAGACAGTAACTGTTTGTGCACTGAAGTCAGCTGCTGTATGGTGTACCCATATTACTTTCATATTAGACAGCTCAGGAGTAACAGCTAGAAACTCAGCCAGAGGATTGCCTGTTAGCATACTTTATTCACTTCAAACATGGACATCTATTTATTTTAACTCAGGCAATTTTCTCTCTCCTTTCTCCCTCCTCAGTTCTCAGCAGAGGGAGGAGCTGGAGAGCACGACTGCCATTAAACCGAAGCTGGGGACAGAGCTGACATGTTGAACTAATGTTATTGATGGCATCTGCCAGCAATGCCAGGACCTGGTGTAGTGGTCAATAATCAGTCCCACCTGCATTACTGAAAGGGAAGCCTGACCTCCAGGCATTTCCCCTGTAGCCATGTGGCACAGCCAGCTGCAAATATTTTGAGATTGTGCTTACAACTCAGAGTTATGAACATATCCTAAAAGAAACAAAAGAAAGAAGAAAGGTAGGAAGGTAGAAGTGATGCAGTCTGGTTTGGTTGAGAAGCTGGTCGGAAGCACAGCTCCATGGCAGGGAAGCTGTCTGGGTGTTACCAAGTGACAATACATGGTCTGTTTGTCACAGCTGTACAGGAGGAAGCTGCTCTGCCTGCCAGCGCCTCCCCTGCAGAGTCCTGCCAGCCTGGATTCTCAGTGACCCCATCTCCTTCTCTGGCACGAGGCTTTACAGCTCTGTCCCCTCCTCTGGTCACATCTGTGTGACCAATAGGGCATGGTGCAAAGCCTCCCATGCCAAAAGGATCCAGGCGAATTCTGAAGGAGGAAGCAGCACCCCTGCACCAGAAAGCTGCAGATAAACTCATCAGTCCTAATTAGTCCAGCCTCAGAAACATGCTAACTAAATCAACCTTCTTTAATGATTAGCTCAAAGCTCCACACAGGTTTTGCTCTCCGTTACATCAAAGTACCAGTCTGGACCAGCTTCAGCTTGATGCACCACATTCCTCTGCACGATACAAATTGGTCCCTTGGGCTCTGTCATGCAATAATCTTCTGCAGGCATCATGTTAAGGGATAACAGGTTAATTGTTTCCTGGCTATTATAGAGAGTAATGGAGCTGAAAATATTTTCTTAAACCCTTTTCACATTTTCATACTGCAACAGACAGAATGGGAAGAGGTGATGCCTCATAACAGCCCAAGCTCGAGGTATATTTATTTTGCACCGTAATACAAAACAGGGGAACAAGAATAAAAGACTTATCATTTGGCCTCAACACTGCCAAAACAAATGTTCCTAAACAAAATGGATCAAACTGTATTGGAAACCAGTTCATTCATGCTCAGCACTGATGCATCAAATAAATACCCACAACTAAATATTTTCAATATCTCTCAGCTTGCCCTCAAAATATTTCCCAGGCTAAATGACAATGTAATGGAAAAACTTTATTATTCATTACTCGTGTGCTTTAAATACTCCAGGAGACAAAGACAGTAATAGTTTTGTATCACAGATATTGTTGAAGGAGGTGGAAAGACTCCAGGAGTTAAATTAGAGATTTCTCCACAAGGGTAATGAGAATTACAGTAAATTTAGAGCTGGGAGATACT
The DNA here is from genome assembly GCF_031753505.1 of Anomalospiza imberbis. NCBI lineage: Eukaryota > Metazoa > Chordata > Aves > Passeriformes > Viduidae > Anomalospiza > Anomalospiza imberbis. The sequence continues at coordinate 7,032,640 of NC_089693.1, read as the reverse complement.
AATAAATACAAGCAGAGAGAAAATTTCAGAGGGATCAATTTTTTCCTAAAAGGCATTTTCAACATTCAGCACAGCCACATCAGTGGCCTCTCCTGCTTTAGGTCACTGTTCAGTCCTTGGGGCAACAGCTTTTCCCTGCAAGCCCACTTCCAGTCAACACATACACACACACACTTACAGGATATTCCGTGCATCTCAACAGCTTTACACAGGCACAATGGCTATGCCCTAAGGCCGGGTATAAATAAATTGACAGTCTGGTTTCTCACTAATTCCATCAGTGAGCTCTCCCTCAGAATACTAATCAAAACCATTTGGAAGCTCTTAGAGGACAAACTTAGGGAGCTGAATGAAACATTTGGTGCCTGGTGTCTGCAGCCTTAATTTTAGCTTGAGCCAGCCCTGAAGGTTACTGTACTTTCAACCCCTGTGAATGAAAATATGCAGACACCTGCTGGGGACCTGGCTATTTGGACAACTAGGACAGCAGGGAATAACCCAGGTTTTCTCATGCCCCAGAGATCCCTCAGCAGCAGGAATGGCATGCAAAACAGACAAAGTGGAGGGGATGGGAATTTGGGCCAAAACATTTCAAGAGGATAAAGCAAGTGGAAAAGGCTGAAGATGCAAGGGAAAAGAAAAACCAGGCTAGCAGGAATTTCTAGAAGGATGAAAGGGACTGGAGTTAGAGACAGGACATAAAAGGGTGGGAGAGATAAAAGGATGAAAAAGAAGAAAGGGTTGTTGAGGTCAATGGAAGCTGATACAGAGGAACAATAAGAAGAAGAAAGCTAATGACAACCTTGACCATTTTGGCACCCTTGGGGAAATGCGCCTTGCTCTGCACATCTGTCCTCATTTCATCTGGTGCTCTGCCCACATGATGAGGAGTAGAGGCCTGACTTGCTTTGAATCTCCTCACAAAACTTCTGCTGAGCTCAGCTGGTGTTTTGGCTGAGCAAACTTCAACAGCACAGAAGTAATTATTGTTTTAATCATTCAAATGGGCTCTTTTACTATTAAAAGGTATGTATGTCACAGGCAACACTGTTCAAGGAACAGACTGAAAGGGAAGATGAAATACCTTCTCCTTCTAATCTGCTGGAGAAAGAGTCCTGGACAAACTGCTCATAGAAGAACTGGGGATTTAACAAACAGAACTTGTTGCCAATTTCTCTAGAAAAACCAGTTATTTAGGTTATGAATTCCCCAGTTCTGTTGTGGGGAAAGTTATTTTCCTTCTTTCCACTAACTAGCTATTTGTTTGACATTTCCATTTCCACACATTTCCACCTTTCCCTTACAGTATTTCCACAGCTGTTTCCCTCCACCCTCTTTTCCCTTCCAAATTTCTTCTCCTTCTCTGTTCCTTCTTCAGCATCCTTTGTCCCTTCCTTAATCATCTCCCCAGAATGACTCAGTATATGTCAAGTTCATCATGTGTTGGAGGAGCCAAACTTTATTAGTGTTGCACCTGAGCTCTCTTTTTTCTTGCTACAGCTCTGCTACAGCACTGCTACTAATGTTTTATGCCAACAATTTGCAAACTACACAGGATGGAGATAGGGGTGGATTTAACTTCCCATCTCCTCAAAGACTGTATACACACAGAGGTAGTGGTTGGACCGGGAATAGCACAATTATTTGTTGTTGTTTGTTTGCATGGTATTTAGTTTGTTTTTCTGGTTTGTTTTGTTTTTTGCTTTTTATGTGGGCCATAATTGTGATGGGTGGCCATGTCAGGAACAAAAAAGAGAATGACAAATGAGGATATTTTCCACCTATGCAGACAAACCATGTAGAAAGATGCTGTTCTTTGCAGAGTTCTTGCTTTCCAATAAAATTGAGTAGTACATCGGTTTTCTGTCTCATTCATTTCCTTGTGACATGCTAGGGACCTATTTTAGGCCCTGGATGAACCTGGACTAAGCTTATCCCTCTCTGCAGACACTGAACAATCTTTCTCCTTGTCCCACAATGTCTTTTCAAACAGAACTGAAGAGGCTGAGTGAAGGCCAGGCCAGAACTGCACAGTTTAGTGGAATCTGCACAGTTTCACAGTAACAGGAGCAGGAGTGCCTCAAGTTCCTATCTGAGGACTGCTGACAGTTTTGGGGAGAAGCCTGCCTGTACCATCCAATGAAGATGAGAGCAATATTTTGACTATAGACCTAACCAATGCCATAGGTGATGCCATTATTTTAAATAATAAGAATAATTAAAAAAAAAAAAAAAAAAAAAAAAAAAAAAAAAAAAAAAAGAAAGAGCCAAATACCCCAACATGCTAATTTCTAAAGAAAAATAAATGCTGCTCCAGGACACTTCTGTTTCTGACAAGAAACTGAACTAGGGACTGTTCAAGTCACATAGGAATTCTGAGGCAATGCAAGGAAATCAAGCAATTATCAGTTATTGGAGGCTATCAAGTGCTTTGCTCTAGAAAGCATCTTTCTTCCCCATGCTCCCAGTATTTCCAGCAGGCTAACTGGTATCTGATGGTGCCTTGAAAATTCATCAGTAGTCTCGCCATAACCTCCTCTCACATATGTTCCTTTCCCTGCTATCTGAACTCTGTGGAGCATGGAACAAGTCACAGACAGGTTATAGCCTGAGGTATCTGGAGATTAAGTGTGAGGTGGGGCTATGTCTCAGAATCTGTCAAATGAATTAGCTTTTAAAAGCAGTTTGGGAAAGCAAGAAGCTGAAATTTTTCAAGTCCTAAATTGGCAGCCTAATCCCTGGATGACTTTTCTTCCCCTCTTATTCCACTTAAAAGTTTGCCTCTATAAATAATTCTGATGTACAGGAAAGTAAGCAGACTCTTGGCCCACCCAAGCCTTTTCATCAGCTATGAATTTACCCAGTTTGGCCATATTTCACCATGGGTGTAAAATAATTTTCTAATCCTGGCTGGTGATCATCACATGCCTTGGAAAAAATGATTTATGATACTTATCCTGGCTAATGTAAATGTAGATGCTACTCAAAGTGTCAAACCCACTTTAAAAAATCTCAGTAAGGTATTTGTCTTCATAATGTCATTCACATTGGGGATCCCCAGGTTAATTATGTGTTATACAAAGAGTCAATTGTTGCATCTTAATTTCATGGAATGGTGATGCACATTTTTCTTATATTACACTATACTTTGTTGCTTTTCTGCATGGTTTTCTATAGTGCATTCTATTCTTTCCCAGATGAAAACATTTATTGACCAAAATGACACAGCAAGGCTAGTGTGCTTTAATTCCCCACCCCAAATGAGACACCAGGACCATGGAACCTTTCACTTTTGCACCAACACAGGGACAGGGGCACTAGAACAGATTTAGTGAAAGCCACCACAGCACGACTCAGACAACACCCCAGCTGCTCCAGCGTGACACCCCACATTACCTCCATCCCTCTGCTGCCACACTGGATCATCGTGGAGTCTAACAAACCACTGTGAAACCGTGTCTTGGCCTGGCAGCAATGGCAGGCAGAGGAGATAGCCCTGTGAGGTGGGTTCTGCTCTGTGCTGTGCTGCCCCCCAGCATCCCCAGCAGAGCAGAGCAGAGCAGAGCCTCCCCCAGCCCACGCTCGCTGTTTCTGCCGCTCGCTGCTGCGCTCCCTGCACTGCTGAGCTTCATTCCTTCCTTTTGTAATTCAGCAGCTCCAGGATCCCCAATGCTTTCCCCGTATTGAAGCTGCCTTCCAGGCCACTAAACACTTTCATCTGTTTCCTCCAGCTTATGTGTATCACTGCTTTGTCTCTTACAAAAAAATGACCCATAACACACACAGTACTCCACAGGAGGTGTTACCACGCTTGTCTACAGAGATATTAGAACATCTTCCAAGGCTCCCTGTTTCTTCACACACACAGGCATCTTACTCACTTTTTTTTCTTTATTGCTGCTGCTGCACATGGCACAGACATCTTTATCAAGCTGTCTTTGTAATAGCTACTTATGTTTTCCTGAATGGTTAGAGCTAATTCAGTGCCCAGCCATGTGTCTGAATGCTTTAAACTATTCCTTCAAACATGCTGCACTCTGCCACTGCCTATGTTTCATCTTCCATTCTAGTACCCACAGTCTTTCAGCCCTTCTTCCCACTGTATAATTTGCATCAGCTGCTAGCAGCAGATCTTATTATCTTATTATCTCCTTGCCTTCCAGTCATTCAAATTATAAATACTGGCCAGCACCAATTCACAGAGTGGTAAATGGATTCACCTTACATTTCTTTCCATCCCAGAGTTGCCTTATCCTACCCACTTTTCCCAGCTATTTAACTAGGTGTTGACTAGACACATAACTTTTTATTTCTCACTCCACAACTCCCAAAATTTCTTGATTTTTTTTTCCTTTTTGTATGAGCCTCTCCTTTCATCAGCCATGACTCATCTGGGATGACCACTGATACCATTCTGCATGAAAAATAGCCTAGGTTTACCCTTGAAAGCCATGAATGAAACTTTATATACTAATTTCTCATTTGTCCTCTAGCTGCTGTACATCTTTAAAAAAGTAAAAATCATATTATCAAGGCCCTATCCATTCTATTAATACTCTCAATCATTGGGTTTCCTTATCTCTGTGTTAGTCCAGATCCTGTGGTTGTGTTATTGGTGGTTCTCCCATTATATCAAGTAAGTTTTTAAACATAAGGAATCATAATTATGATTATTTACCTTGTTGAATCTGGTTTAGACAGTCAAATGCTGGATCTGCTGGCCAGTTTTAAAAATTTATTTTTAGTAGTTCAATTTCTTAAATTCCTTACAACTCCTACAGGAAAAAAACCTAGGCTTCACCTAATTCTGTGAGTGACAACTTTAATCATATATCAAATAACAGAGCAGACAATGTGCAAGCACTGATTTGTGTACAAAGCAGCCAGCATGGTCCCACAGCATCCTGCTCTGTTTCCATCCTGGCTGCCTACAAGCTCTGCCAGGGAACTGCGGCTCCAGAACACACCCAAATCTCAGCCTACACAAACTCTCATTGTTCCAGTCCTTGGAGTTCCTTACTGTTTTCCAAATTACACCTGGAAGCACTTCTTTCTTCCAGGTCTAAATCTGCTTTCCACAAAATCCCTCATATCCTTCTGCCAATGGCCTCAGAGCAGAGCTTCCAGCTGGGGGTGGCTTTTCTGGGCACATCAGATGGCACACGGCAGCCTCCTTGGTGGAATGATTACATGCACATGTCCAGAAGAGATTTTCCTGAGGTCCTCTGTGTGTTGGTCTCCTTAAAAACTTACTTTAAATAGGCCTTCATCCAGACCCTCACAGGTGAGAGGTAAGGACATATAGACCAATCCACAGCCCTGCACCTTCCTCTCCCATTTCAGTTTTCATTACTGTAACCTTTTATGCCTTCTATATCCATCCCCTTATTCTGATACATGTCAAGAGCTACCTGAGACTTTTTTCCTAAATTATAAATGGCTCCCCCAGGCTAATTTCTTTTTTCCATATCACAAATTCTCTTTGGTCATCTTCAGCAAACACCATCAAAGACAGCCTTCCCACCTATCCCTCCCTACAACCTCAGCATCAGTGACAGGAAGCAACTATGATTCTACAATTTATTGTATTAGCACTTCTAAAACAACAAAGGAGGCATTGATTTTCCAAGCCAAAGGCACATGGGAAAGCACAAAAAGCATCTCTGCCCAGCTCAGATCAGAGGAAAGAGACACTGCAGAGAAGAGGGCTTCCCCCAGCCTGGTGCCTGCTCCCTTTGAAGAGGAAGGATAGAAGTACAAGCAAGGAGCTCGCTGGCTGTTCTCTTACAGGTGTTAGTGTAATCATTCTGACACAGGACCCTTCTTGCTGCTTGTCACATTTAACAGAGAAATGGACAATAATAGGGAAAACATGACCCTTTTTTTTCTTTCTTTCTTTTAAATACTCTATTCAAGTCACCTGGAGAATGGCTGATAACACTGAGGGTAATTCAGGCAAAAATACTGCAGGACCCTCTTTGATGTCTGCTCTGATTTAATATAGGTTCACAAAATGAACATGTAATACAATAACACCACAGAAAGTTACAGAATACATGAAAAAGCTGGGTCAGAGGCAGATTTCACCAGACAGTCCAAGGGCAAGCTACTAATCACTTCATTCAGAGGCTGGGTTAGGAAGGACATCCTGCAATGAGTCCCAGGGACGTGATACCCACAGTCAGAAATCAGAGATCAAGAAGGTCCTTTCAGGTGAACCAACTGCCATTAACCACCAACAAGGGTTTGCAGGCTGCAGAGCCCAGAGGTTCATTTCATCAGAGCCCACTTGTCTAGTGGCACAAACTAAACTGAGAGCCATTAAGATACATATGCTGGATATTTATACCTTAAATTTCACTGGAAAAAAATGCTACTAAAAGGAAATCAAAAAATGAGGACCAAAAAAAAGCTTCTACTTTATTAGAGGAGATAAGAGCTTGTGGTGCCTGTCCATGAGGAGCTGATCTGGAGCATGCAGATGATTTTATACATTTGGACTTATTTACCAAGGAGAACATCAGTCAGACCTGGCAGCTGGATGCAAACTTTTGCAAACCACCTGTCACTGTTTTCCTTTCTATAATCCTACCAGCACAGGGTCATTTTAATACCTGTACACTCTATGTTTTAGGAGAGACAGAGACAAAGATAGCATTTGAAGACTATGAGGAACAGACTGAAGAAAGGGAGACAAGTTCAGGGACACAGAGCTATGGTGAGGAGAGGCAGCTCTCTCAAATGGGTAACTGATGTGACCCCCACAAAAGCACATGTTGCCCTTTGTTCTGCCATGAACATGTCCACATTGACTTTTTCAGAGATGCACACCAGAAATAAGCTAATGGAGGGCAGCTGACAAATGTTTCACCTAGAGAGAGAATCAGATGAGAAGCACACAGGATTTGTAAAAACAAACTATAAGTTTCTGAGTCTTTGAAAATCTGCTGACCATTCACAGCAAAGCAGACAAACATTTATCAGCAGAGAAGAGGCTGACTCCAGATTACAGCCTCTCAGGATTTTTTGTCTTGCAGATGTACTACCTGAGAAAATTTGCATAAGAACATGCAGCCTTTTTCTTAGGAGCCCTTTTAGGATTTCTACTGAAAATTATAATCCTCTGTTTGTGACATTGCAATAATTTCTACTACAATCAAGTGTTCTGTCCAAAAGGAGGATTACTGCTTCAGTTTGGAAAGCGTATGGACTTTCAGGGGAGCTAAGGAAATTTTCCCAAGAAAATGACCTTGGTAATAGAGAACAAAGAAGACAAAGATTTAAAAACAACACTACATATGATCAGAACTGCCTCTTCCAAGAGGCATGTGAAGCCCTTTAAGTTCACAAAAACTGATATTCCTCAGATAAGGAGATGGAGACAATGGAGACAAAAAAAAAGTCAAGACATTCCTCTTTACTGTTCTATTCCAACATTCACTCAGGTTTTTCCTTTGACTAGCTATCAATGTTTTAAAACTAAACATCACAGAGATGTATAGAAAACCCAGAGCAGTTTTCAACTCCATCCTTTCAGCAGTGTCCTGTGGGGAGGAGCATCACTGCACATGGTGCTGAATGTCAAACAACTCGCTTAAACCTGTGCCTCTGGCAGCTGCTCAGAAATCCACAGAACAGAAATCCATAGTTAAGAAAAGGGGAAAAAAAAAAAAAAAAAAAGCCTTTGTTTTTTCTGCCCTTTTTTTCCCCAAGAACATAATTTAGCACGACTTTCCACGGAACAATTTGCATGGGATTACCCACAATGCACTGCATTATGGTAATACATTTCAAACTCTGATGCATATTAGACTGACAGTGCTAAGAAGTTGTTAAAGGAAAAATAAATGATACAAGATAAATGATGATGTAAGACAGGACAGTAAACATTCCACACTTGTGTAATCTGCCAAATTTCAGTCTAAAACTGGCCGAAGAAAGAGAACAAGACTATTGTGCACTCAGAACAGCTTTAGGGAATGTTCCCAACTCAAGCAGAAAACAATACCTGACTGAGACATGGATGTAATCACGAAGGAGTGGAAAGTACAACAAACCAGAACTAACAGCTGAACAGAAGACAAGGAGAGATTTTCTTCATTCCTTTGATTTCCCAGTGGGTAGCACTGGAGGGAATATTCCTTCTTGCCCATCCAAGGATGGCTCAGTTCACTGCACTTCGCCACACACATTCACTCACCCTGCCTCCTGCTCCTCTCCAAGCCCTGCTGCATCTTCTGATGCTGGTAGCAATCCCTAATAGATCCTGGACAGACTCTCTGTTTAAAAACAGCTGTCCCGAAATGCTGAGCCTCAGGGCTATGTGGTCACAGAATCCAAACTACTGACACCTCCTTCCTGCACTCATGGATGGTAACTCAGCCCTTCAGCTGGGGAACAAACATTTCCTTCCAATGTTTTCCAGAATTGGTCTTGCACTTTCCCATAGGAAATATCCACAGGAAAATAGAATCAAATATTAACTCTCCCCCTTCAATCAATTCCACACACTGTTTTCCTAGTAATTGAAGCAATGAGCTATCACTCCTCAAAACCTGAACTGAGGGCTAAGCCTCTTTTGCTATGCAGTGAAGAGCCATTTAACTGGCCAGGGGACTTTCCTGCAAAGCCCTCAGACAAACAGGAGCAAAAGGCAACAAGGAGGGAACAAGTTTTAGGGCTGGTCAAGGGGCAGGTATATGGTGAAAAGCAGGATTTTTCCATCAAGGTCTCTTCATTAGTTCTCTCAAAGCTAAGTCACAGAAAAATGAACAAAATAAGGGTTGAGGCCAAATTATATTTGCTGAAGAGGAGTTATAGAGATTGGTGTATTAATTAATTGAGACAACGATGTCAGCAAGGGCCTGACCTTTATTCCTGCCCTAGTAACAGCTTTGTCCCTGGTGACTTCCAGCCTGCACGCTAAAGTCATTTAGATACTTCCCTCAATTAATCTCAGGATACCCTCTGGGATGGAGGAGAGCAGCACTGTGAGCTTCAAGCAGGGATGCTGAATCAGAGGAGGAGTTACCTAGTCAAAGGCACCTCGTCAAGGGCATTGGCAGAGCTAGGGAGAGAGCCCACAATTCTCTTTACCGCTCACACTTCACCCCTCATGGATAGGAACAAAGCTCTTTGAAGGTATTAATCTGGAATTCTGCCATACTTTATTAAAAAAATCAGAGGCTAACAAGAAATAAAGATTAGGTTTCAAAACACCCCCCGCCGCAAAACCACAGTAAAGAGTCTGGTTTAAAAAGAACTTGTATCATTTATATTGTGTAATAAAAAGCCAGCAATACATGAAACTTGGACAAAATGACAGATACTAATGAGATCAGGTCCTCAGTCACATCTTGCTTTTCCCCTTTCCACTGAGACCAAGTCCTTCCCTCAGGCAGATGAACTGCCCATCCCCTGAGCACCTGCCACTCTGACAAAGCATCTCCAGAGTCCACAAGTGCTGCTGGATGGCAGGACACGAGGTAGGATAAAGAGCTGGTGCTGTCCTACACAGCAGGGATGGACAGGGGTGGGATCTGTCACGGCTCAAGAAGACAATGAACAATCACAGTTTTTCAGAGGCAATCAGGGGACCAAAAAGCTACATGAGTTGAGGAGAGAGTGGTGATGCACAAGGATGGATGCAACATTGGAAGGTGCCTGCTGCTATCAGAATAGATGTTAGTACAGTGGCTGGGAGCCTGAATTTGTTTTGCCTCCCAGGCAAAAGCAGCAGACACATCAGCCCATCAATCTTGCCCACAGGCTGCATCAGTCCAGACTCCCGTCCACAGACTGAGTTCCTGGCTTCACTTGGGACCCTCCTTGTCTCTGCAGATCCACCAGTGATTCCTAGGCAGACCTCAGTCACCACCATTGGACCGGATCCTGTTTCACTTGTTTGTGCTCCTGGCTTGACCTGGTTCTGCTTCATCACCACGGACCTGCTTAGTGACCTGGGTTCTGGGTCAAACCTGCCCATCCTTCACAGGCCTGCCCTGCTGCAGGCTTGGTTGGCAAGGAGACACATGTAGAATTAGCTCGATTTCTCTCACTGCCAGCACTGCACTTAACTCTTCTCAGTACAGGCTCCAAATTCTCTCCATTCCAGATGAGCAATAGTGCAGAAGCTGTAGCTTAGACAAGAAAAATTGTTCCCTCAACATGTCTGTCCACCCCTAGCTGAGCTGGACCTGCCTGTCCCTTCCACTTCAGCTCTACAGTCCTTCACATTCAGTCCTGATGCTGCAGAAGGCTCAGACAAGATCATCTCTGGTGTGGATGGAGCCTAGACTGGCACATACTACCTTTGTTCCGTGCTCCTCCATTCACAGGTTACAATATCCCAAACCACAACCAAACTTCACTGCATTACACTGCACTCACTTGTCTGGCACCTTCTTTTCCATAAGGAGCCAACACCTGTCACCTCTCAACTGTCATATTTGAATTTGGTCAAAAAAAATTCCAGTACAAGTAAGCCTTTAAGTTTAGGTGCTGAATTAATTTTCATTAAAGCCTGCAGGGTTACCTCATGTTAGAACCCAGCTACAAAAATAGATTTTCTTCCTCTTTTCTAGCTATTTTTGGCAAACATTAGTAATAGTGAGAGAAGCTATTTTGGGACTTTTATTGGCAAGTCTTACATTCAGACACTAAAGGAAGTAATTGGCTGACAGTGGGGGAAAAAGCGCTAGACATGGTTTTCAAGAAAACACCACTTTCTGCCAAGCTCTCTATGTACAATTTCACTGGGAAAAAAACCCAACATCAAACCCCAAAACAACAGAATACCAAAAAGCTTTATTAACTGCTACTAATAGAGGACACATCTGTGAGGATGAATGAGAGAAAAGGGCACATATGGAAAGCTCTGTCTCAGACTGACAGTCACCAATGTTCAAGGACACAGGTACCATAACAAACTACCCATTCATAATTACACAATTAAAATAACTTGTTCACCGTGTACAGACACATCAGTGCACATTTGTGTACTTGGAGGTGTGACAGAAAGTGCTTTGAACTAGTTCACTCATATATGTGCCCACATTCAGTCACAGTCTTCAGCAAAGACGAGTTTGCACTCACAAATATTTCCTGCACACAAACACTCCACCAGTACAAACACTCACCTCTTGTGAGTCAGGAAAATACAGGCAGGAGCTAAATAGAAGCACACAGAGATTCATATCTATTTCTCTTGTAAATCCTGCACACAGTCTTCACTCATTTATTAACACCGTACTAATAATTTCTGTTAATTAGTGTTAAAATAGGAAAACACGATAATGCAGATCTCAGTCCTTTACAAGTGAATTAATTACACTCAGCAATACCTGTCACCCCCAATACATACAAAGGAGTAACACAGACTTGTTTTTCTATTTCCCAGGAACAATACAATAAAATTCCCTAAAAGGAAACATAAAAATTAAGCCCTTTCCCACAAAGCCATGCTGAAAAGTACAATTACTCAGACTCTTCCAGACTCCTAATGAAAATCAAAAATGATTGGCAAATGATTTAGGAAGGATATAACCTGTTCTTTTTAACTTCTTTTTCTGCGTGTGGAGACAGTACATTTGTCAGCAAGCAATGGATGATGCAGCTTATATCATGCATAATCATAAACTTGTCCTGTGTCTGGTGCCACTAACCTTGCTGTGCATCCAAAACCCACTTCAGATAACATGCAATCAGTGAAGTCAAAGTCTTTTTTCAGTCCCTAAGTGTTCTTGTACCAGGTTTGTTGTGGGCTCAGCCATTTACAGGGACTAATCACCCACTCACAGAAAAATCGTCACCTCATTACATGGGTTACACGTGGAATTATTCTCTCCGTGTACCCTACTATTGATTTTTCCCTCAAGTGGAAAGCAAATTCTCTACAATCCCCATATAGAGAGACTGAGTTCTGTATACATAACAAATAATTTTGTGCTGCTGTACAAAAAAATGTGCTATGGGCAATGGAGGAAAAAAATCTTAAGGTTTTATTTTTTCTTTTTATGTTTTTTCTCTTTTCCTTTTAAATTCAAGAACATACACCTGAACGAGATGTGTTTTGGGATTATGCCAAGCCTCAGTAGTATTGACACAGAAATATGGGTAAAACATTTCTGGTTGTCTTGGGAGCATTCTGGCTGTCTTAAAGGAGAAAGCCTTCAATTACTGATTCTGCCTTTTTGGAATCTCTTTAAGGTTTAGATTCTGGGTGAGGAGTTATGAGAGCTCACATTTAATTCAGTTTATCATAGCTGTACACTCTCAAATGAAATCAGTGGAACTGACTGGAAAGAGAGGATATTTAATGAAGCACCTTGGGGCTTGAAATATCTGTTATTCAGTCTTCATGAAATAAGCCTCTCTTCAGAATTTTACATTCCCTTATTTCAACCAGTCAGGATCTCCAGCAAAGCCAGCCTGACCTTAAATGCCATCTGGACTGTACTTATGTATTCCAAACACATCAAGAAGAGCCACATGTTTCTCATTCTTGGGCTATATGAGAAGATAATAAGCCAAATCTCTACCACAATAATTTGATTCCTCTTCAGGCTGTCCCTCTTTTAAGAATCTTTTCACGTGAATTCATAAATCTACCCAAGCTTTTTCTTTCCCAGAGAATGTAACAGAAGGTTTTTCCAAAAAATATACAAGAAATCCTGATAAAATTTCTCCTTTCTAGCAACGGACTCACAAAAGGTCCCATTCATGCTCCACCAGTCGACTGCACTGAGTCAACAGCACACTCACTCAACTGTTATCTGAATTCCCTGAGAGCAAGGTCTAGCCTTGTAATTAGGATCAAGAGCATGAACCAATCACCATTTACACATCTGTGGGATGCTGAGCATCTCTCTATCAGCAGGCTGAGGGCACTTCAATAGGCTCTGACTCCTCACATCCATCTCCAGCTGAAATGGCCTTGCTTTGCCCTTTACTCCTCTGCCACTAAATCCATCCACCTAATTTTAAATCCCAAAATGTTTGTGCCGAGAAAGACATGCCTGAAAAGCTGTAGAAGATCCTAAAGAAAGGTAAGGAGAGTTAAGAAGCTATGAAAGTTCCTTTCCACCTTTTAATGAACACCATATGAGCAGTAAGGAGGCAACATGACAAAGGATAAGCTGTTCTCCCTACCTACAAGCAGCAGGTAACAGCTCAAAGCAGCAGCTGTGACAGGCACTGCTTGTGCTGGTTTGCTTTCCACCACCCCTCACGTCAATAAAGGTGTCATTGAACAGAATGCTCAGCGTGAGGAGGCTGCCCCACCCTTCTGCTCCCATCGTGGGTGGAGGAAAGGATGGGACACAACCTCACAAGGCATTCATCTCTTTTGCTGTCCTGTGGGCTCCTGCAGGCAAGCAAGAAGTGCACAAACGGCAGTGTTGTGAGCATTCTGTCCTTCAGAGCTCTGCTGCAGTACTGTGCTCTGCACACCTCCACTCCAATTAGTTACAAATGGAAGGGAACTGAGAGACAGAATTCCCCCTAGCTTTGCATTTATTAAAAGGTCACCAAGGAAATGTGATTTTTTTCCCTGTGAACAGATATCAGAAGCTAATGAAATCTGAACTCAGTCACTGCTGTGTGGATCTCTTTTCAGTCTTCCTTTAGAACTGACCTTCCTTTCCCTTTCACAGGCTACTACAGACTCCCATATGAGCTATGGCAGGCAAGATTTAACAGGAAGGCTGAGGTTATGCACCTCTGCCTTCTTCCTACCCTACCTGCACTAGCAACTGTGACATTGTCACCTGGCAGCAGAATGACACAGAGTTCATCTTCATTTGAGTTGCACCTTTCCTGCTATAGACCCACAGGGAATATCTATGTGCATTCCACATATCCACACAAGATACGTGCACACATGTAGTACAATCATAAAATCATTTAGGCTGGGGAGGACCAGCCTAAGATCAAGTTCAATCTGTGTGTTAGACTCAAGCAATGCTGATACCAATTACCTGTGTTTCGTGTTCTGCCTATAAGCAGAGATAAATGTACACTCACACACATACACACAACCTTGTGCACACCTTCTTCCAAGCACAATCTCGTTTGCACAATGCCAGAAGAAGCAAATCAACAGGAAAATCATAATCATGTACATCCTGTCACTCACCCATGCTGCAATCCCTACAAACCTGCATGCTCTGTCCCCAAGAACACACCCTTCCTGACCCCCACCTCTAGGAATGCAAGAGGTCTGGGAATCAATAACCATTTACAGCCCTTCAATCCACCACTGTCAAGTTGGTTCTCCCCTGTTTGCAGTGACAGACAAGCAGAGTAAAGATGCAGGACATCTGTATGCAGAGGAGGGGAGGTGTGCACTGTATCAGCATAAAAAGCAGGAAGACACTGCTGAATCCATTTGAGGTTTGCTCTTGCCTCCTGCAACCAAGTGAGCAGAGCTGCCACTGTCCCAGAAATCTCCTGCCTTATTCCCAGGACATCAGTGCAGAACAGAACAGGGCAATAACCACAGGCCATTTTCCAGAAATAACATAACTGTTCAGAGGAAAATTCAGAGAGAATCCCATTCACCTGTTTCCAAAGCCTAAGCAATGACCTTACCCACATAAAAATGCGCTACATGATCAATATCATACCAAAATGACTTGATGCCATACCCTACAGAGGAGACAGCATGAAACTAAACACACTTCAGGCACAGCAGGACACCTTTAGAACTGTCAGGATGCTTTGCTGACCTTTTAAAGAGAATGAACATGCAAATACAGTGCACCCGAAAGCAGTCAATACCTCTACCAATGGATTTCAACCGGCTTTGCAGCATCCAGAATAACTAAAAATCTGACAGTATTCCCAGAGTCTGACATGAGGTCTAACAATTTACCTCTCTCACAGCCCACAGCCTCACCTGCAGAACCAGCATCCAAACATCCCAGATCTAGTCAAGGTCAGCCCACAACATGGCCTCATTCTCAAAACCCTGAGTTTGCCACTATCTATATTCAGAGATCTCAATTCTGCAATACAAACAAATCCTATTATGCCAGGCCTGAATCTCTCCTGAGCAGACACTGGCATTAATATAAATATAATTATGGTTGTTTAATAAATGTACAATGTCTGCCGATGTATCTCGTTAAATTAACCACAAGAGTGAATTTTGCATTAGTCCTGACAAGGCCTATTTTCAAAGCTGACATTTAATACCAGGCCCCAGTACAAATCATACTTCAGGGTACAAAAATCAATGGATTTGGTGAGAACTAAATGTGTGAAACCACAAAAGCAGTTTTGGTGGCTTGATGCAGGTGTGCAACACCTTTACCTAGAGCTGATCAATCAGATAAGAAATTCAGGTAATTTCTGTGTATGTGGAGGTTAGCAGGGCTGTTCCTGACCCAGAAAAATCTTCAATGCTCTGACCCCTGGAAGTCTTTCCAATCACTGAACAGACTGACTTGATCAGAAAAGCAACCTTTCTGTCGCGCTTTCCAAGCCAGCCTGAGCTCCACTTTCAGATCCCATTTATTTCATTCTCCCTCACTGGAAGAGACAGAAGGGCTGCTCTAAAAAGGTCCTTACAAAATTGATGTCCAGCTGCCTACTGCACACTCACAGCTTTCATCTTTGGTGGAATAGTTCTGTCTGGTAGCACAGGCCACAGGGTTGACTTCAGGTGCCAATTCACCTGGTGTAGGAGAGCTGAAGGTTGTGAAGTCACCAAGTTACTCAGGCTTGTTTGTGCTCTGTTCCAGGGTTGTCTCCCTTCCTCCCATCACTGCCAGCCAGCAGGCACACATGCTCTGGGCCATCATGACATGGTTATGCAGCCCTTCTCCCTAACTCACACAACAGATCCATTCCTCCTCAAGGCTAGAAAGAAAAATATGAGAAAGGCAGTAAAAATAGAACTGGAAGTATAATGTAAAAAAAAAAAAAAGAGAGGGCTAAAGTAAACACCATCAGAAATGCTAGATTCATACTTCATTGTTTTTGTGTAGAGATAGCAATTCAAACCAAATAATCTCACTTGACTTTCAATTATCTTGCAAGATAAAATCATTTTATCAGCTACCAGCTTCCCTTCCAAACCAGAATAAGTCTGCACAATCTGCTGAGCAGTATCTTTTAAACAAATGACTACTTAAAAGAAAAAAGTACCTATGAGCAAATGCAAACTGCCTCATGGATCCCGTGGCAAAAGAAAATCTATATATCTATTCTAAATTATATTTTATCAAAGAAGTGAACTCCAGCAGGACTAAGCTACTGTAAACTAGACAAAATTTCTAGTTTTTTTTAGCTCTGGTAATACACAGCTGTATTTCTCTCCCAAAATCATTAACAGTATCTACCTCAAAGTCATTATAAAACATCTTTTTCATTGTCACTTTGTATGAATCTCTGATTCAACTTCATTGTGGAATTCAGTCATTACTTTCAGCACCCCCAAAGGAAACTTTCTGCTTTATTCATAAAGCTAAGAGGAGGTGGGAAACAGAAAGAGATTTGGTGAGAAATGTTTTGAGAAAGATGCTTTGTCTAAGACAAAACTTCTTTGTGAAAGTACGACAGGATACAGGTGACCTTTCTCAGGAAGAGCTGCTCAGCTCTTGGGGGATATTTTTGATCAGACCCCACAAGAAAAATATCCTTGCAAGTTGAGCTCCCTTCTTCCCTGTGAGGGATGGGGGCTGTTCATTTCAGATGAGTATCGTTGCTCCTGGGTTGTGCAATTAAGTCTCTTTCTGGCTCAAGGAAGATCTCATTATTTACACAAAATATTAAAACTCTTACATGGGAAGCAGGGACAAGTTCAACAAAAGACCTTCTAGCAATCTAAGTCCTTGCTTTGAAGCAGGCAGACTGGAATCTGAGTTTTCTTCAGCCAAAAGAGGGTAGTGACCTGCTCTGTGATCAGCTGTTTTCAGTTTTTTCAAGTTATTTTAAAAGGCTGTGTTTTCACCCTAGTGCAAAATGGGAACATTGGCTTGAAATATCAGAAGATTTCAAAGACAACACCTGCTTTCCCCAACTCCATATCCATATTCTTATCTTCTGTGGCAAAGGGTGCTGAGAAAGTGTTGACTGTGGTGACGATGACGACAATGGAAAATAAGGCAAAGCATCTTCAGAGGTGTAAGTCCTAGCACCAGCCTAGTAAGAATTTGGTTTCTTTAAATCCAATCCCTAAAACAAAAATGTTGTACTAGGACTAAGTATACAGTCAACAGACTAGAAAGATTCCCATTTCTGGGTCAGAAGTACCAAACTGAATAACTGTTTTATAGATGCCAATCCATGGCAGATAGAAAATGTTGTGAAAAGAAACAGTTTGTTCCCTTTGCTCTCAGTCCAGTGACCTAATAAATCCCAGAGGAAGAAATGATAAGGGCAAAAATAATGACCATTTAGTATCATCATTATTGAAAACACCCAGAAAAGAACCATAATCTTTGAAAAGATTAACATGGTAATGGGTGGAAAAAGAAATGCCTCTAACAAATTAAAGGCACTGCTTTAATAAAGGCATCTGTTTAAAAATGTCATCCATGCAATAATTTCTACAGTAATGTTCTAGAACTTATTTTCTGGTGATGGTGTCAAATACTGACTGCCATGAAGTTTTATCTTCTTATATCCATTTCTAACATTACCAGGGCTCGTGTCTATTTTCCCTATTTTCTTTGTTCGGGGACAATAAATCTATGCTATCATTTTTCACAAGATTATTTTCATGAGCCACATTTACGGAAATGACCTCTACTGTTGTTTACTCATTACATTCAGAAATACTAGTAAATTAGTGCTAACAAACAAGAAACTGACACTGAAATAACAGAAATCTGTCTCACTATAATCAATCATGTAGATTTTTCACCAGTATTATGAGTCACTGTCCTCTACGCTAATTATTACTTTCTTTTTGCTACTCAACCAGCATCACTTTTAACCAAACATATCCTTAATTCTTTATATAGAGAACTGTGCCTTTTTGGATATGTAACAAAATCCTTTTTTAGAAAAGGACTGAATTTCTATTCATAACACTTCAATTTTTTTTTCCCTCTTGTGGTCTGCTTTAACTCTAATATATCTTCAGCTCTGAAAAATCACCCTTATTAAGGAAAAAAAAAATATACAAGAAAACATGTTAATAGGAACACTGTCCCCTGCCCACATTAAATGTAATTGGGTCATGATCACTCGTGTCTAGGTAACCACAAACTCCCACAACAAAGATTAATTCATCATTTCCTGTTACAAATTAGTCCAAAATAGAACTGCAGTGGATACTACATCTTTTGTGTTACAAATTAGTCATCTGTAATGTTTGGAATCTTTAATAGTATTTACTGCTGCCACATGAAATCTCAAGGAGATCTCACCCAAACTGAAACCAAGGCTACAGGTTTACTTTTTCTGCATGGAATGCAAGTGCTTCTGAGGTAGCTTATCCCATTTTCTGGTTTAATTCAGTGTGCCAAGGAGGATCATTTCCTAGCCTTTGCCATCCTAACTGCAGTATGTAGACCTGGATTATCAGCAAATGAAGATGTAGCACACTGCCACTCCCCTCTTCCCAGCCAGACATGCTTCTGCCTTTTCTGTCCTCCCCAAGCAGGGAACAGAGCAGTAGCTGGAGGTGTTTAAATTCAAGAATTTCCAAAATTTTCCTAGCAGGTTCCAGTTTAGCCAGTTAAATTACAGCTTATCAACAAAGATTAATCTTTCAATTAGTCTTGCTCATTATCCTTTGGCAGTAGTGTGGAGACATTTGAGAAATTATTGCATCTGCAGTTTTTCCTGCACTGGTTCAGTTTATTTATACAAGATGTTTGAATTTGAGCTGCATTTGTTTTCATAGGGTTTGCCCCGCTACCACTTCATGAAAGGTTAGTTCTCTTCCTCCAGAGTGCAAGGGACCCTTATCCATGTGATCTCCCAGAGCACTGGAACATGGCTCAGTCCTCAAAAAGTTTGTCTACTTAAGCCAATAATTATCTTTTATTCCTCCCTTGATTAAAAAACTTCTAAAAACTCTCTGGTAAAATCACCAAGATTTTTGTCTTTCCTTTTCACCAAAAGCCCTGAAGAATCCTATCATATAGAACTCCACGTTCTCCACGTCCATTTCTCTGCCATCTGCTCCCAGAATTCATCATCCAAGTGTGCCTTTGCATCTCACACTTCTGGTCTAGACAGACCATGAAGTGTCACATTGTGCTTGTGTTTACTCCTCTGTCCACTCTTGCAAAGAGAGGATCATTTATGACAATTGCTTGGTTGAAAATATCCCAGTGGTTGTTTGTTTTACAGCAAAAGACATTCAGAGATATCCTTCTAATTCTCTGTAGAGAAGAATATCACACATCATCAGCATTGAGCATCTCTAAATTCTCTTTCTTCTCTTGACTGTCAGTAACCAACATTTTATTATTATTATTATTATTATTATTATTATTATTACTTCTACTATCTTCAGCCTCATCAGGTCTGAGCCTTCCCTGCTTATGACAAGTATGCAAATGATTTCTGAATTGTCCCCAATATCTGCATCTCTGCACACTGCATGCTGCGCCAAAATGTCTCTTTCTAGACCACATATCTTCACTTGTAGATCTCCCACCATCTGGCAGCACATGTATTCCTCAGACAAAAATTAGAATATAACACATCCAAGGCAGATCACAGCAGGTTTCTGGGGTTTTATTTCATCATCCATATGCAGTATGCAATGCAGGGTCTTACCTAAAGATAAGCCATAAAACTTCAAATTCCATCCCAAACTCTCTTGCTAAGCTTATCAACTTCTGTCTCAGAGTTCATCTGGCATAAGCATACCTACACTTTATAAGTTTATCACACACAGAAGAACACATTTCTGCTCTGGTATTCAAAACGAAAGTGTTTACAATTTAGTTTGGCTTAATTTACTTTAGAAATGAGTTAAGCCAAATTTAATTAAGGCCACCTTAATTCTGCTTCAGAGTGTTGACATGGAGCTTAATGTGGTTTAGCACAAGAATTTCCACTTGCACCTTTAGCTAATTCAGAGGCACTTTCCTGCATGCTCTGATATAGACAAACTATTAAAGAATTAAGCATGTTTAATTAATTATCAAAAAAGACTGAAAGGTCGCTTAGGTTGCATTGTGTAAGTACCTATAAGAGAACAAACTCTAAGTTACTAGAAGTGTCTCTAAACTAGCAGAGAAAAACAGCACAAATGCAGCTAAAACATCAGGCAGATTAATTCAAATGAGAATAAGGCAATAATATTTAACAGTTACGGGCACCTAGAAAATGCCAAGGGACCAGATAGATTTCCAGTCCTGTGATATTCTTAAATCCAGCCTGGATATTTTCCTGTTTACACAAACACAAGTTAACAGGCTTTGTACAAAGCCGCATGGGTGAAGCCCAAAGGCTTATGATGTTCAAGAGGTCAAACCAGAAGAACCAACAACCTCATCTAAGCATCAAAGCTTCATGAATTTGTTATTAAAATTCTGTTTTCAGAGCTTAATACCTTTCCCAGCAACTGCAGTTTTCCCTGCTACAGGACAGGCTGCGCCTGGACATGGCAGAGGAGGGCAGGAGCACGAGGCTCCCTTTGCTCCTGCTAAGACTCTGGAATGTTTGTCAAGTCTTCAGTCCAGACTTGAGACAGAACTACAGAAAAGCAGAGAGGCTGTGGAGTTGTGCTGCACAGGACACTCTTATACCCAAGGAGCTGCAGTAGGAGCAGAATTTCCAGATGTGGACTCCTGCAATTCCCACCTTCTCTAGCTGGCAGACCTGACTCTTACTTGAGGACAAGTCCACCACTCAGCACAGTTTTTAGACATACAGGCATTATTTATGATGTTTAAAGTACCAGGTAAGGGCACATGTTCTGATTTAAGCAAAAAAAAAATACGTCAGCACTCGGTCAGTAAGGAAGGAATTTAGTACTGTCAATGCAGAGAAATAATAATCAGATCTGCTCTACTGGGAAACTGGAAACCATTTTTGTGGTAGAAGAAAAATAAGAGAAAAGGTAACAATTAGTAAAAGAGTTCAGCACATCTGAAAAATAAATAAATCTGAATTGGAAACAAAATAAGGAAAAGAACCAACAGAACAGAGCTGGGATGTATCTGCAGATTTGGAGACTGAAGAGAATGAACAGACCATCCAGTGTGATTTTAGGGGAGACCAGACCAGGGGACCTGGATAACACAGTAGATAACAGAGGCATGAGGATGGCAATGAGTGTAGATACAGAACTGACAGACAAGCAAACTGGGAACTACTGCAGCCGTGGGAAGCACATTTTACAAGCATACAGAAACCAGCAAAAGGAAGATTAGATTTCAAAACATAGTTTATGCTTAATAACAGATGGCATATACATATTATGGGCATCAACTGGTAGAATGCACTGCTGCAGGAAGCGCTGTCTGATAAAAGATTACAAAAGAGAATGAAAAAGTCACATAATTATTCACAGAGAATGTAGCTCATTATTCCAAGTTTTGAAAATGATAATCAGGGCTCTTGTAGTTTATGAAGCAGAGGAGAGGCAGGTCAGGTTGGTAGGATTATTTCCTTTCTGTGTCTTAGTGCAATTGAATCAGTTGCCTTACAGGCAGGTTTTGTTTTCTTCAGAGCTGTGAGGAAACAGTGTCCACATGAGGCAGGATACCTGATTATATGGACCAGTGATCTGATCCAGCATGGCAAATGCTACGATCCTAAGAGGAAAGAAATTCATCTTTACAGAAAATCCTGTAATCAAAAACTTTGAACTTTAGATGCCTCTAAAATTCCATGCATAGTCAAAAGCAAACATGGCTCTTTTAGCCTGTGCTTTTCCACCTACCCATTCTTATTTTCCATGCCTGAGGAGTTCATGATTAGACTAGTAGCTTCATCAAAGGGCAATTTTCAGCTGCCAAATAGATTTGTACAATAAATCCACATGGGCCCAGATTAACAAGCAAGAGAGACATCAGAAATCAAAAAGCTAGCTGCTGTAATTCCCCAGAAAACTTGAAAGGATGACGTGCAATGATATTAGGGCTTTTAAAGGGGCACCATTGAAATGCTGCACTTAGTTTTCATTAGGAATGTTGCTTTTCTATTCCTTAACCTTCCCAAGAGGTTTTTCTTTAGAAGACTGAGATCCCATGGGCATTCAAGGTCATGCCATTCCTAATTTCTTAGTGGACTTCAAATAAAACAGTAACATTTCATCCAGAAAAATCAACGTGTGTGTGACTGCAGTTGTCTGATTTGTCAGGATAATATTTTAAATAGAAAATGAAAAATAATCTTTAAACCTTGCGTTTGCTATATTTTTATACCTTTTCTGTTTGCTATAATAATTTTTACTGTTAATGTAGTTAAGGCTCTAACATCTGAAGTCAAACCAGGTCCTCAGCTATGCCCATAAACTGAATAAATACAATTCAGAGATTAGCCTGACCATAAATTGCTAGGCATTTTTCAGCCTTCTGGCAGTACAAAAGACTGTTTGACTTCTGAGCATGACAGCACTGATTTTAATACTAGGAGAGCTTGTTCCTCCTTATAGCACATGGCCAAACCTACTCCCTCAATCACAAGGTGACAGCATTTGTTGTTTTTATGTCTCCACATGAGTACACTGGTTTTGTTCATTTTCAAATGGGGACACAATAGCAGTCACTTGTCAGCAGGGTGAAAATATGGAGGTGAGCCATTGATTCATGTCTTGTTCCCTCACAAAATGCAATTTCTTCTCCATGCAATCCCAAGTGCAATAGCAAATAGCTTTTTTTTTTTTTGCTTCAAGTGCCTGGGCTGCCCTGTTTGGTAATGTCAAAACTTGGGATTCTTCCATCAAGTCCTGTTCCCTCAAATTCTGGAAGATGGATATGACAGGACACTTGCACTTCTGATTCTATGCAGTCTTGTTGCTCATCCACTTTGTAAAGAAACAGTTTGATAGCCCCTGTCAGTACCTATCAACTCCTTTCTGGAGTACAGCTTTGGAATCTGGGAAGACTGGCCCGCAACCGAATATCTGGGGAAGTGCAAAAGCAGCTGGGGGCAGGGAGTGGGGGGGGAATCCCATAAACAAACTAGAAACATCAGTTGTTTACAACACATTGGGGAAAAAAAAAAAAAAAAAAAAGAGAAATTTAAAGGAAGATCAACATTCCAACATTCAAGACAAGTATTATTCAAGATGATGCCTGTTTTCCACTCCCCAGCTCCATGGAGCTTGCTGTGTCTGTCCCTAGGTTTAACAAAAACCCAACTACCAGCTAGGACACACCAGTAACGTTGCTAATATCATAAGCAGTGAAAGGAATGCAGGAGATTTCCAGGACTTGTTGGAATAAGCTCTCCAAGGGTGACTCCCAAGCAGAAGGGGTAAAGAGCGGAGCTAATACAGGTGTATGACAGTGGAAAAGGGTGGGCCAAAAAAGAGGTACATGACAGCTCTGCTTTTCTATTCCACATGCCAGCCATGTCCACTGAATCTCAACAGGGCTGGATACCTCCCAGCTTTGCGGAGTCAAATCTATTATGATCTCACCTCTGTTGTCACATTTTATTGTGTTGTAATTTAACCATATGGCATGGGACGTCTTCTCAAGGTCATAGCAAGTCAGGGATACAGCTGGCTCAACATCCCAGGAGAAATAATTATCAAAATAAGACGTGAAAAATTAATTTAGCATCTTTGTTCATGATCCAGTTATCACCAGTGACCATCTTGTGTCATAGATACAAAAAGAAATTAATTGCAATATATCTTTCCTTGGGTACTCAGCAATAATGAGAAGGAATAAAATACTGTTTCCCAGTGCCCCTGGTAATTCTTGCATTGGGTTTTAGTGCTTCCTGGGTGCTTTGGGAGGCTAAAGAAAGTTCTGTGTTCTTCTCCAGCATCTTTCTCCCCTGTTTCAAATAACAGTGTGAGTTCAGGCACAATGGAACGTTCTCCATCCCCCCACACTCAGATCTTGCAGCCCAGGAACAGCAAAGCAGATGGCCTGAGCAGCAGCTGAAACCCCCTACAGCGGGTGCTGGGAAGGACTTTTTCCAAAATGCCTTTCAAGGCAGCATCCATGGGACACCTCACCAGATGGGCCAGAGCAGGCAGCCACCCCTGTAGTGACTTCTTGAGAGAGTTAACAAATCATTCAGTCATGGAAGGAAAACATTTGTTTGTTTGTACAGCAGCAAAATCTCCCTGCTGGACTAAGGGCTCACGGCTTTTCCAGAGTCAACCAAGCACCAACATTTGGCAAATGTGGAAAGAAGGGCTGAGTGTTCTCAACAAAAACTTTAATACAGTTACACTAATGCCAGAAAATTAATTTTAACCCTATATAGAGTTGGAAATCCCCAAACCAATTCCCCTGTCAGAAAAAAACAAAAAACAAAACCAAAACAAAACAAACAAAAAACCCCCACCACAGACAAGCAAACAACCCCCCCCCCCCAAAAAAAATCCCACAAAAAACAAACAAAAATAAGCTTTCTTCAGATGTGATGATAAGAAAAATGACCCTACTCAATGACTGATCTTTTCCAAAACAGCAAGGTTAAACTGACTCTGGAATGGATAAGGAAATGGGAAAACAGAGTATGGAGACCAGCATCACCTTGTTGCAAAGTTTACAGACTAAATTAAATGCATATAAATAGTCCTGCCATATGCCAACATTGAGTACCCTCAACAAAAATTAGCAGATGGCAAAAAACGTCCATGACTTTTGGAAACAGAGATGATATTTACACCTCATGGCCACACCTGTCTTAATGCAACTGTCTTATTCCCCATCAAGAAAGAGGAGATCTGCTGGGGTGGTCCTACAGGCAAACTCTGGTTTTCATGTAGATATAAGGCCCAAAGAATCCCTACAATGGTCTGTAATTTGCTTTTCCAAACAATCAGAGAGCTAAAATCAACACACCTTCTGTTGTATTGTGTGATCTGAGCTCAGTTAAGATGCGATTTCTTAGTTAGCATCCTGTCAAATAATAAAACAAACAAACCAATAAGAAGCACTTAACAAGGGGAAATACTCCTGCAGTTCAAGTAAGAATTTCATATAAGAACTTTGTAGATTTAAGTGTCTACAAGAAGGACAAACACCCACCATCTCCTCATTTGTTTCCTTAGAAACCTCTTTTCTCTTCCCCCACTTCCTAAATACCATTAGTCCCTACAAAGCTCTATGAAGTGAGGCCCACAAGCCTAAAAGGTACAATTAGAATATCTTACAAAATGAATCACCAATCAATTAGTGCAAGGGGTGGGCAGAAATAACAGAGGCAGGAAAAGAAAGCCAATAGGATGCAAAATTTTGCCTTGGGTAACAAGTTAAGAAAAGGGAAAAAACAACACCCTTAATTTGAAACATCAGTCCTTAGATTAATATTAGACAACTATTTTTTTTCTATACTTTTCTTGCTGTTACAGCTGTTCTCAATTTGAGCCACTTTGGACCAGAACTGGAAGCAGACCTATCAGAAAGAAAAATTATTCTTTCTTATTCTCAGCATCTGCTTTAGAATGAGATCTCTAGAGCACTGAGGGTCAGCTAAAAAACACACGTTTTAGAGATGAAATTTTTTTATATAAAAGAAGCTTTTGAATGCTTTTGAGACTTACTCATACTCAAGAAAAGTATAAGCTCTGGGGCACAAAAGAAATCAGAAATGGCAAAGAGTCTGTAAGACTTGCAAAGATGATGTAATCATTTTCCAGAAATGTACACCAGAAAGCATAGAATAGATCCCATTTCTTTATTTTTTCTGTCTACAGCTACTTATCAAACATGTTTTATGGCAAGAATATTGCTGAAATAATTTTTGTTGGTGATTGAATACTGGCAATGGTCCAAATTAAAATTATTTGCAAGTTTCTGCACCAGACTTCCAATTACAAGAACAATATACATCTTACTGGAGAACAGAAGCAGCACCATGTGACCTGCAAACTCCATCAAAACAACTCAATTTCTGACTATTAACTGTAATAAACTGCTTATGAATAAAACATACATAAAAATTCCTCACAGAAATTTGGTAAGTAATCTTCAAAAGTAAGGGAGATAAAGAAAATATTTAATTGTGTGCTGATAATTATGAAAAAATAGTGCTGCAATTCAGTGGTCAATCATACATGGGTAACAATTTGGCTCATCTGGGCAGAAAGAGATCAAACCAGAGCAGGCTTCTTCTGTAGGATGAGAAACAGGGGAGGCTTTCATCTTGGCATATTCCTTTAGTTCAGCCAATCTTCCATGGCAAATCCTTCATTTATCACTCATTTAAATGTGTCAGCCCATGCTGGTCAGGCTAAAGGGGATGGATAATATTAGATCTTCTAATTAGACTCTCACCACTTCTGTCCAGTAATGATTTTTTGAATTAATATCAAGAGTGTCTTATGAACTTATGACTACACTGCTCAGTGCTGAGGTCTCCAGCTCCATCCAAAGGGATGAATTTCTCCTCTAATCAAGTCCTATGAGAAAATTTGGGTTATTCAATTCCTCTGATTCAGAAGCATTAAAATGGACAGGAAAAAAATTGTGTGTCTCAGCTCTCCCAAAAGCTTTCTTCAAAGAGGGCCCCATACCAGCAGTAAAGTCTCCTTCACAGGATACTGTCAAGATACCCGCAATAATTTTAAAATTCACTTATTACTCCTTGTTGTTTATAATCTGTTTGGAGCAAAAAGCTAAAATCTATTTCCATTAGTACTCCAACTCCTCCATCAGGCGCTCCATGCCAAGGAAACTGCTTTTCCAACATAACATGTACACAAAGAGCATGAAACTCGATTTTTTAGATTAGGTGTATGACCAAGACATATGGTTGGGAACTCAGCTGTACACCCTGGCACTAAAGGTATGAACTTGGAGGATGATGGATGCAATAATGAATGGAACAGCACAGTGGAATATGCTATGGAAGGCCCTAATTAGCAGGTGAGGTAACAAGGAATCAGAAAGAATGGTGACAGGACAGAACAGTAAATCTTCCTGGGTCATGGCTGTACCTGCACTCAGAACTCCTCACAGCACAGCTTTGCATTCAGACTTTCCAGAACCAAAGATGAGAAAGGGGCTTTGTATCCCACAAAATGGAGGCAGCAATTGAAATCAAGTTAAGCTGGAGGGGTAAAATCTCCAACGAGGGACCAGTGCAGACAGGCATCACAAGAGCAAAGAAATGATAAGGGGTTTATCATTCTATTATTAATATTTTCTGGTTTGACCACTGGGTTGCAAACCGGCAGAAACAGGAGGCAAAATTCCCTGTGAAACTTTGTTACTTTGTTTTTAGCAACTTTCAAATGGAGATAGGGCTGCTCAAAGATTGATTTGGGCAATCCAGACAAGATGAAAAAGACTTTGGATATTTTACCACCTTCTTTTCTTGTTCCTAGGTTGAACAAAACCTTAGATAAGATCAATAGTTTCTTTAGTTTTATGTTTCGGTTCCTTAAGGGTAGTTGGCTTATTGCATTTCCATTGATCACACAGACAGGGAGATTCGTCAGACAAACCATCTCTTTTCTCTTTTCATTTCCACCCTCCTCTTCATTTGAAATTAAATAACTTTTAAAGGAAGCTGGGGTCACTATTGTTTCTCATTTACATATCAATAGAACCCAATTCCTGCCTTTCTGTCACTAAAGTCTTTTAAAATTTCAGTCCAAGAGAGGGGACACACATTCCAGGGGATAAACTCTCACAGTTTTTCTATCAGGAAAACTAAGTTCTGGCTTACCTCAGCCCTTCCTCGACCTGAGATGAGTGAGATACACTCACCAGCCTTGTGCAATTAATATTTTAACCTCTTGAAGCTTCTCTACAGCTTTGTTGTTCTTCCTAAATCCTTTGGGCAATCCCCATCAGGTGCCTCTGTGCAGCTCCAAGTGCTGTACTTGTGCTCACAGCCAGCAAAGCAGCTGCTTCAATGAATTCATTTCTTGAATCGAAAAGAAAAAAAAATGCTTGAAATTTGGAAAAAAACTGGAGACCAGATCTGCTGCTCTCTAATAGAAGCCTGACCACTGATTCACTGAATGATACTGGATTTGGGAGCCTCTGCTGCATTTAACAAGATGTTTTAAATCCTAGCTGCTGTTTGTACTGTACTTCAAGGTGCAAAAGTAATGAAACATAAGAGTGTGCTTGTCCGGGGGAAATTCAGAATATATCCCTATGGAGAGATCAGTCATATGCCATTGAAAAACTGAGTCAATGATTCACAGTTAAACAAATCTTCCAAACCAAATGTCAGAAAGCCCTAAGTATAGGATGTTGACATCTTCTGCCTGAGAACTAGTGTCATTCCGCTGCTTAGACACACACCCAAGTTCATGGTCCAAGAGTGAGAAACTCATGTTGAAGCCACTAGAAAAACATGACCTCTTATGTAATTAATTTCCAGTTTACAAGAATGATTTTAGGGCTCCAAGTAGCTTTGGCTTGACAGATGGAAGCTGAGGATTAAATGGTATTTATGCAAAAAAATCTTCAGTTCAGTCTGTCAATTCCACACTCTTACTAATCCACTTGTTAGAACAAGTAAATAGGACCAATTCTAAAGATCACTAAAAAGAAGAGGAAATAGCTTATAAGTATCCATTTTTCTGGAAGAGATACAGTATGTATTTATATGCAGCTCCACTATAATCAACATAAGAAATTACATTCTATTTTGATACTAACAAGTTGAGTACTTAGTGCATTAGGAAAAAATAGTGGAAATACTTTAAATCTGCCTGAATCACAGAAGTTGCAATAAGTGTTTGTATTATCCCTATAATAGAGAAATGTTGAAGGAATTATTCATAATGGAAATATTGATGTATCCTCCTCCATCTTTGAGATAAATCATAACCCTAAACAACAACAACAACAAAACAAACTAAAACCCTCAAAAAAAACAGACAAGAATATGTGACCTCATAAACACAACCCAGTGATCCAATTAAGATTCAGCTTTTCAAGGCATTCATAAGGGAAATTCCAGAACTGCTTTACAGCTTTCAGACTTCCTTGAGAGCCATGGGAACATTGGATTCTCTCACCAGTTACAAGCCCTCATATTTGAACTTGCTCTTGTCCTCAGTGGGTGGTTGTGGTCCTGATCAGTGTTGACAAAGAGGACAAGAAGGAACATAGAAAATAATTTCACACATGTTAAAAGATTTCTCTCCCTACTATTTTAAGCATCTAATGACACACATGAAGCAAGTTTGATGGAGAACAAGTCATTAGATACCAATAAAATCTGATGTGTCACTGGTTTTAGATCTTACTGTGGTTATCTAAGAAATCAGTGAAATCCTCCTCTACAGAGATCATTTGGAGCTTTGTCATTGATTTCAGTCAAAGTACATTTCCCCTGCTGTCTAAAAAGATTCAAACCCACTGTCTTGACCTGTGGTGCCTATTAAAAAGCCATTAGCACTTCTCAGGAGTAGAGAGTGTTAGATATAATTGCCCTGGGCATTGCACTCTCTTGATTTTAACTGTCTGCTGTTTTTTAATTCTGCCTTTCCTGTCCTGGAATTGATGTGTGTATAGTAGAGCATAGTTAAAACAGCAGCTGAATACTTCCTGCTACATTCTACAGAGAGGTAAAAGGATTAGTATAGAGCTTACAAAGATAATAATTTGAATGTCTTATTAATTAATTGTTATTTGTAATAATGGCTCTTTCCTTAAGGGTCTTTCAGGATCCTTAACTGCTTATTAATGTTGTACAGATAAGGATTGCTCCCTAGTGGAAGAAATGAGGTGGAATATAGCAGTCTTTCAAATGAAAGCAACAGGTTTGGAATAAGAAAAAGCAAAAAAATTAATCATTCGAATGAATGGAGAATTATGATCACTCAAATACAATTACCCGACTTTATCCTATATGCTTAAAAGCTGCCAGGAGATCTCCCAGACTGATGCCTGATGCACTTGGTACAAGTACAGCCCTTCCTACCAATCTCATCTGATGTGGAATTCAGGTTTGTCTAGATCACAGTCTCAGGCATAGCCTGGATTCATTGACATCTGTCAAAAGTAGCCTTAGACTGGCTACCTCTGCCTGTCAGAAAAAGGCAACTCCAAATGTAGGATTTTCATGGAGGCTCTTAAATTTAGCCATTTAAGTGAATGCTCAGGCCGTGAGCCTGTACCAATGAGTATTCCAGTTAATTACCTTAGAATTAGGCTCAAAAATGTCCATATCACCTGCCAGAACTTTTATGACAAGACTGAGAAAGCCCTTGTAAGGATAAGTCCCTATATCATCCCCAAAACAGTCCTGTCTTCAGCTCAGTGCTTTTGGCTGCAGACTGGAGTTTACTTTTATTTCCCTGCTGAATGAAACCTCAGAGAGGGACTCTACTTTCTTAGCACAGAAGGTAAAAGAATGAGGGGTAAAAGAATGAGATTGCCCAGAAAGGAAATTCTGGCTACATGGGTCTGGAGAGAGCTCAGCAATGGCCATATCCTCTATCCAAGCTCATGAGATGCGCAATAGAAGGGTGGCAGAGGGTTTTTGAAAGGTTTACTCACCCTGTAGAGGCCGTGGCTGCAGCTGCAGTAGGTGCTTTCCATGGTGTAGCTCCTCAGCACCCCCATTTCCTTCCACACCACCACACGGGCCGTCGACGCCCGGGACTTCTCCACCAGGAAGCTGCAGCTGTTCATGACAAATGCAGGGGCCACTTTATCCAGGATTTTGGGAAGAGTCTATGAGAAAATGAATTGCACAGATGTGCACGTGTTGATATCATACACACACATACAGAGAGACCTGTGTTTTAATGTGTCCATAATCAAATCTAGCCATAGATACTGAGAGCTCCAACTGCTGCATTACTCTATTCCATGTGAAACCCTCAGATTCTAACATTTGTCTTATTCTGAAGACTAAAATGCAAAATTTCTGTAGACTTGACATATGTCACTCAAAATCAAACATTTGTAACCAAACAGTTTGGGTGAATTGCTGGAATCAGTTTTGTTCTCAAACTGCTTCAACCAACCTACACCTTCCTGTTGAGCCAAGAGTCACAGCTCAGCACCTGACACCCCTATTCTCCCCTCTACAGCTCTATTATATCTCTTCCCACCATAAATCCAGGGTCTGACAAGGGATTGAGCCATGGGAGGAATTTTGTCTTATAGAGCAGAGAAAGGGGATCTGTTTTCTTGTAGAATGTCACACATAATAATGTGAAAATAAAGCTCAGCATTTAACTAACTTGCATTGTGAAACAAACCAAAATATTCTATTCCAGGTCTAAAAAATGTATTTCATACAGTTCACTTTAAAAACCACAATAAAAAGTAATAATAAACCCAGTAAATATTACATCTTAGCCCTGAGTGATTTTCTTACTCTCAAAATCATATTTCCCAACAAAGTCTATAAACATGCCCGAAGTATCAAATATTCCATCAGTGAAGAGGCAACAATTACTAGGTCATTACAGAAGGCTAAATGTGTTATTTTTATACTCCATAAAAATAGATAACAGCTACATAGAGCACACCTAGCGCTAATGAATAGACTGGACCATTAAATACACACACACACAGAGGTCTGTGGGTTATGTCTGTGTGTGTCTGAACTTCAGTGCTGCTACACCAACCACAACATGTGCCAAAACACCATTTGATCCACCTAGAGGAGACCAAGCAAGATTAGAGTGTTTATTCTTTCTTTTATGACAGTTTTCTTAAACACCTGAACTGTATGGAATCCTACAGAAGGAGTTCCCACATATTGCTAGTGGCATTTACCCTTGAATTTCATTCAGTTTGGGTAGTGAAGACTAACCAGCTTATTTCACTTTCCAGTAATCAGTTTCCCCAACTAATTCTGAGGAATTGTAGTTCTGTTCTTTTGGGCTTCACATCACCGTGTGGGAATATTTGATTTGAAAGTGACTGAGCAATGTTCTTTCCTAAAACATGCTTGGTATGAGTGATACATGTTTGGTCTAAACTACTTGACAAAATCTCTTGCAAACTACTTAACCATACATATCTTTCATTTATACATTTATAATTTTTCAGTGTATTTTGGCCACAGCCATCACTGGTCTCCTCCAGTTCCGTGAGGTCCATTTTTCAGATGAAAGCACTGAGGCAGAGAAAACTAGAACAAAGCAAAAAACTTCACTTTAAATCTGAGACCACCTCAAGCCTCAATCTTAAGTCAAGATCTCCAGTGTGTTACTAAGAGCTGCAGAACTCTTTCCTGTGGGCACATTGAACAGAGAAACCTTGAAAATTCACTTCTTGTCTTTGATAAAGCATCCAACATTTCTGCACTGCCTTCAGCCTGCTACTTGCTGCATAGAGATCACAAAATTTTATGGCTTCATGCACAGCTTCCAGGTTTCCTGGATTTTGACAGAGAAGGAACCAAAAATATGCAGCAGAACCATAGCACAACCATGAGACCCAGTTAAACTGTATGTGAATGGTATGTGCCCTTATCTGAACCCATACACAAAATTTTGTAAACTTATCACATCAAATACAATAATCAGAACCCTGATCCAGTTTAGCTTTTTAGAGCAATTCAAATTATATGCACAATCAATCTTTTAATTAAATAAAAATACTGGCTGGTAACAGTAATGTCTCTGTACACAGGACTCATTTAGAAGCATTAACAAACCCGAATTTAATATTCTTTTCATTTTACCAGCATTCACTGGATTTCACACTAATGGTTCTTTCTTCTCTATTGATTCTTCTCATTAATTATCTTTCAATAATATATTTTGTGTGAAAACACATCCCTTTAAAGAATTCTTTTATGATAGTGCAGCAGCATGACTGTGTTCTATGTCTCACACAGCTGGATTTATCACGTGTGACAGCAAAGGAAGCTGCTCCACTTACTGGACCCTGTCCATAAACCTCCAATCCCATTCAAAAGAATCGAGTTATATTTCTTTACTAATGTCCCAGCAGAGATTGCTATCAAAGAAGCCTGGAATGTTTATCAAAAGGTTGGGATTATGGTGCCAATGCTGTGCAAGTCACCCAAGGCCACCAAATATTAAAGGCAAGGAGGACTCTGACTGTACATTGCCAAGGGCTACAGCTGAATCTATAACATATGAGGCAAAGGCTCTTCCAAAACCCATTATTTTCTTGAGGTATTTGGTTTCTGTTCCTGTAGAGAAAAATCAATCATGGAGGGTAGATTAATTCCCATTACCTAGAGGAGGCAGGAGAGAAGCCTGTGCAAACAGTGCAAGGCAGCAGGTCTGAGGCAGGGCTGGGTGCTGCCAGCCGGGATTGCAGACGTGTCCCCGTACAGAACCAGTTTCCCCAGCCTAAACAGGGAGAGGATGCTCCATAGGCTGGATCTGCAGCAGGCACCCACCTCCCATTTTGTGCAAAAGCAAAGATTTGAGCCATAAAAGCCTTTCTTATGGGCCACTGCAGAGTGTTCTTGGGCAGCCTTGGAGCCTGTCTTCATTGCAGATTCAAGTCAGGCTCCACATGTTGACAGTAACATTTGAATTCTGTCTGTGCAACACTGAGCCCTCCTCAGCCTTTGCAAGCCCCCAGAATTCAGACACAGCCAAAAATGCTCTGGCTGTGGGAATCCTCCCTGTTTTCCTCAGGATCAATGTTTGCCACAGGGACCCCTCACAGCCAAGGCTGGGGCACTTTCCTCCAGTAAAGCTGCAGTTTTTTCCTGTGCAGCTTCATAAGAGAAGCATGGAAAACTTGAAATTCTCATGGAAGGATGTTGAGTATTGATGCTGAAGTAGCAAATATTATACAGAGGCATAAACTGACAAAGACTTTTCAATCTCTTTCAGGTTTCAGTGATCCAAGCTGTAACTCTGTAATCAGTTTAAGGCCACAATTATGTTTTGTGAAATTAACATTTTTTAAGACTAGAATTGGACCTTATAAATTTATTTCCTTTCCTGAAAAAACTTATTTAATAGGAAAATATCATTTAAACAGGTACCAAAAAAAAAAAAAAAATGCAGATCAGCAGGAAATCTAAAGAAGAGTTTGATGAACATGATATTCCCAGGAAGAAGAAATCAAATAGATTTTAGATTTTTTTTCTAATTCCAAAAAGAAAAAAAATCTTATGTATAACACCAAACATGTTCTGGAGATAGCTTCACTATGATTATTTGTTCGGCATCCATTGAATTATCTCATGTTTTCAGTGGGACCAGGAGCATTTTGTGATGAAGAAATTCAGTTGAGTAGGACTGTGGGACACCATCATCTTCTCAGTTAACATTACATAATTCCCATTTATTTTCATATTGTGGGTAGGATGGTGAAGACAAACTTGTACATATATTTAGAAATTATAAAACACACAAAAATATCTCTGTCCTATTAGCCTGTAGCCAAATGTTATAGTGCATCTTTTTACTGAAATGAAATAAATAGCAAATACACCGTCATTAGGTGGGTCCCTAATATCTGGTGCATAAAGATATCACATGTGACTCAAAATTCTCTGGACCATTATTCCCCTGGAACAATGAAAGTTTGCACCCTATTGCCAAAATTTCTGAGGTGACCTTATCTTAAATATTTTAAATATATAAGCACATACAGGCTGCTAGTTAAGGAAGGAACCAAGAGGACCTACCCTGTAGCCAACATCTTCTGTGACAACGGCTGTGTCAACCATGCAACCTGCTTGCCACAAGGTCTCTTTAATGCTGCAGCCATAGAGAAACACATTCTTTTTCTGGGAGTGCCCATGGTAGTCACAGAAGACCTAGAGAGAGATAAAAATAAGGGAAATTGTTGGACATTGGAAAGGTTTCTTGGTTCTTCACAATAAGCACTATTAAACTATGGCAGGGAGGTGTTAATGTTTTTTTTTCAGGTCTCTTCAGAGTAGCCTAGACTCTGGCTGTGCCTTTGACCTGTGTCAGATTTCATTAGTCACTTGAATCTTGCTTTATTTATTTGATCTGACATGATCTCAGGGGTCCAGAGTCAAGCCTAGTGCACTTCTGTCTGCAGCAGAAATAAACGTGACACCTGTGCAAGAATCTATGGCAACTCAGGAACCTAAGGGTTCATGAGAACTCCTGATACCACAACAGAGCAATTTGTCAGGCTCTCTCTACTTCTAAACTCCAGCTTTATCCTCATGAGACTTGAAATCTATGCCTTCCCAAATGATTAATCATTGCTTTGTCTTCTTTAAATTAAAAACCCATGCTACATAATTTTCAGGAAAATATAATTGTGCAATTGTATTGCCAGACCTTTGCATGAATTCCTGCAAGTCAAGCACAGAAAATGACCCATATTCAAGGCAAATAATCTCATTCCACACTAATTTATCTGTCTATCCAATCCATCTCTCATGTCAGCTGTCATATAAACAAGGCACAAGGCACATTCCCATTTTAGCAGAAGTTTTGATTGCCTTTATAGGCAGATATTGATTCCCATGGAAATGAAAATCACAATTTAATGACCCAAGAGGTAAATATTGACCCAGGTCTTAAAGAATAATCAATCTCAGTGCCCTCTGAGATATGAAGTCGATGTACACATGGATGTTACATATATTCTCCATGTCTTAATCAGGAATATTCAGAAATCTGTCAATGAAAATATAAGAATCTCTAAAAAGAAGGAATTATTTCATTTTAAACCAACAGCATTCACCATAGAGCAGAGAGGAGCTTCAAGATTTCATTGAAACTGTTTTCCAGGACTTATGTTGGAGACAAATTAATGTGTGTAAGAAGGTAGAGAAAATTATGGACACGCATAGAGATGACGGAGAAATATGGGGTGCAAAAAATAGAATCATAGAATTGTTTAGGTTGGAAAATATCTCTAAAATCATCAGGTCCAATCATTAACTCAGCATTGGCAAATCCACTACTGAATCCCATCCCCAAGTGCCACAACTGCACATGTATACAATACCTCCAGGATGGCGACTCCACCACTACCCTGGACATTCTTTTCCAATGCTTGAAAACCCTTCAGAGAAAGAATTTCTTTCTCATATCCAACCAAAACGTCCCCTGGCACAACTCGAGGCCATTTCCTCTTGTCCTGTCAGTTGTCTCTTGGGAGGAGAGACTGACACGCGCTCACTGTCAGCCTGTCCAGGTCCCTCTGCAGAGCCTTCCCACCCTCCAGCAGATCAACACTCCCACCCATATTCCTACCTAAATACATACACAAGAGGGGAGAAACAGATGGAGAACATGAGCTTCTTCTACCAACTGTTAGGGCAAGACTTACCCTCGTTTGCTTATTTACCAGCTCCACAGTAACTAAGTTTAGCTGCAGCACGTCAGGGAGTTTATTTATCTGGGAATTGAGCACGTACATTCTTTCAGCTCCTCTGACACTGGGGGGGGGCTGAGGCACACATAATGACCAGTCAGATGGACAATTATACACATCCCATAATTTACATGCTGCTGCTTCCTTTGGTTTCTGTCCTGTCAACTTCCCTTCCCACACCACCATCACCTCCAGATCTTTTTGTGGGGCTGAGGGCCTGCAGGTTCCACATCTGGAGCATGTGAACAGCCACCTACCCAGCAATAGCTCTGATCCACACACAATTATCCTGGAATGCCTCCTTCCAAAGAGCTGCATTTATTAATTCTCTTAATGACAGGCATTTTTCCAGCTAGTGTTTCATCTGAGCCACCAGCAATACACAGTCATAGCTTAGGTTAACCACAGTTACCACCTAGAATGTATTTCTATGAATATCAAAGAGGATTTTACAGCTTTTGTCTGATTTCAAAGCAGAAAACTAAGCTCAACTGAGTATCAATTACCTGCCAATTTACAGAATTACAACACACAAAAGACAATATATTATCTGCCTAAAATATTATTTATCAGAAACCATGCAGGGATGATCAGAGAGTGGGGCTGCCTGATAAGTAGCAGGTCTATAATTCTGCACCTCAAGAAGCCTGCAGACAGGTCCTTAGTGACTGTTCTGGATTGAGACTTCTTTACTGGTAAAAGATTACTAAAGCCATGTTCTGCAACATGGTTCAGGCCATGGAATCTTTCACTGAGTTTCACCAGCTTCCACAGAAGAAGCGTCAGTGCCACTGAAAGCACTTTCATTTTATTTGCAGGTTGTATAGCACTGTATTTTTATTAATTTGACTGGATACTGCAGTCACTCCCAATGTTTATACTCAATTATTCTCTACAGCACATCCTTCTGCCTGATTTTCACACCACAGGCTAGCTTATGTCTCATCATTCAGCCAAGGCTAGGAGATATTTTGGAGTCTGAGCACCCAACACAGAATTCTTCCTGGGATATGTCTGGGCAAGCACTGAGCAGACTTGGCACCTCCCAGTGCTTTTTCCTCAGCCTGTCCTTCCATATGGCTGGGACACTGAGACACACAAACCAGTCAGACTCCCAAGCTTGCACTCACTGGGATATGACTCAAAGACACGCGCAATTTTTTAATCTTTTTGAAGTTATTTGCCAGCACTGATCATCTTAAAGGTAAGGACTGCCTTCTAGCTCAAAAACAACTCTCCTTATGAGTCACAGAACCAGGTACTTTTTAAAAGAGAAGAAAAGCAATATATAAAGTGGAAAGCAAGAAAAGCTGTTAGAAAACTGAACTTTTTGAATTTTCGTCTCTTTTTTGTGTCAAGTCTCTTAATAACATTGTGACAGGACATTAAATGCCAGTTTTGAGGTACACATGCTTAGGGGTTTTTTCCTCCCAATGAGTACATTCTTGCAGGCTGTGCTTGTTTCCAAGCTTGATATAATGACTTTGAGAGGCAGCAAACTCTGCTCAGAGCCTTCTGGTCTATTGGAAGTTCCTTTCCCCTTTTAGTGCATCCTGCTCTTCACTAGAGATGAGACTCTTTACAATGTCCCAATGTACCTAAGTCTCTTGGTCTCATTAAGGTTCCCACAGCCAAAAAGGTAAGCAAAAAAACCCCATCATTTAACAGGCTGTTTTCTTGTTAACTAAAGAATTAAAGTGGCCTTGGTTTGAAGGGCTGCTAAGATTCTTTGCTTTTTCTCCTTCCAGCTGCTTTTCTTTGCTTTGAAGAAACTGCTTGCACATCCCTAGGATAAATTAAACCAAATCAGCTCACAGAAATCATTTGGCTATCAGTAAACTTGGCTCCATAGGATCTTATAGGTTAAAAGAAAACCCAATAAAAACAAACAAACAACAAAAAAAAACCACCCCCAAACTCTCTTCTGAAGGAGGGAAAAGGCATTTTTGAGGATGCATAAACTAAAATCAATGTATTCTTCAAAGGCAAAGAGAAATCAGTTTATGAAGTCTGACATGCAGTCTGTGAGTGAGGGAGATGGTAGGATCAATAGCCTTCCTTCACTCATCAATGATGAAAACTTTTACTGAGTAGTCAACTTTATGCACCTGACTATGACAAGGAGGGTCATGCATTAAAAGAGGCCAGACAACAAATTACAGAGTAAAGCAAGACTCATCCTACACTGCTCTGAACCAAAGGAAAATGTTGGTGACTCAGTTTGCAGCTCCGAGTTTCAACAATACTCCTCAGCCTACAGAGAGAAATTTTAGGGCTGTCAGCTTGGACAAAAACTAAATTACTGCAAGAATACTTTTAGAGAAGATCACAGATATTTCCATCTTGTTTGGGGCTTTTCTCACCAAACCCAGATGGTTTGGTGCACTTGGACATTTCCTGCCTGGCTGTAGCTATCACCAGCAAACCTGCCAGTCCCTGTATCCACTATGTGTTTGTCAACGTTTGAAGCTCCTTGTGGTTTTCCTCCTGGGGTCTCAGAACTATTTTTTCCTTCTGCTGGGCAACTGAGTGGATGGGATGGATCCCAGATCCATCTCATGAATTTCTGGTAGCCCCCAAACCCAGTCCTTTCCCCATTACCAAAGCAGCAGGGAGGTTCACACACTTTGAGGGCTGCTTCCTATGTTTTTGTGATTGCATGGGGTTTAGCACAGTCCATTTAGACTAAATCTTTTTTGGAATTTCTCCTAATGCTTCCATGAAGATAGTAATAACTTACTCATAATATTTAGCTTAGTTGGAGTCCTTTGAGGACATAAAGAGCTTTCAAAAATTATTTTTCTCATTTTATTCCAGGTATACAGAGATTCTGAAATTTGGATTTGCCTGTTAGAAGATTCAAGAAGTGATAAATATTCAAGACTTTCAAAACAATTCCACAAGATGAAAGCGCAAGAGGACGTGATGCTCCCAAATCACTCCAGCTCTGTAACAAGACTGTTCACACAAGTACAATAATCAATCCATTCACAGAATCACACAAAAGAACCTGGAAGAGACTCACCAGAGGAGCCCGGCCAATGCTGCGCAGGTAATAGAGGAGACCTTTGGCATGGTAAATCGTTGGATGCAGCTGGGAACTGGGTGTCAGCCACTGCCTGTTGAGATCATCTCCACTCAGTGAACAACGAAGGCTGAAATCAGGAAGCAACACATCACAAACTGGCAGAACAATAGCTGATTCCAAAGCATTTCCAATCCTGGCAAGCCGTGGCACAAGGTCAGGGAATGTCAATAGAACACAGATATAATGGTTTTGAACATTTGGGCTGGAATGAACCAATAATCCATATTATATTTTCCAGGTTCTTATATTAATTTTACAATTTCCTTTCCTTCTAAGGTTCACAAAATTGCTGTCCTGCAAATAACTGCAGTTTTACAC
Source organism: Anomalospiza imberbis (assembly GCF_031753505.1). Taxonomy (NCBI): domain Eukaryota; kingdom Metazoa; phylum Chordata; class Aves; order Passeriformes; family Viduidae; genus Anomalospiza; species Anomalospiza imberbis. The sequence goes on along the minus strand of NC_089693.1, from coordinate 6,992,902 downwards.
TTACCTAAGAAGGCACAAATCAAAAGGCCATTTAGAAAGAAGTCTTCTGAAACATTCTAAATTCTGTGCTATGAAATTCACGCTGCTTGCATAGAGCACAGGCTTCTGAAAACCCCCAGAGCAAACAAGCACATCCAACTTCTACTCATTCTAATTGAAGACAGGCACTCAAATCTCATTGACCAGTCTGAAACATGAGTGCACTTAAATGAGATGAGCTGGGTGTCTCATTTAAGCTTCTCTACTCACAAGAAATGTCTCTATCGAAAGACCATCAAGGAGATCATGATGCCTGCTAGAGCATTATGTAGAACAATTACCCAGCTTCACTGCAAAGGCTGGATAAAAAGCTAAATAAGAATCCCAGATTTGCACTGAGGAAACTTTTCCCTTAGTTAGTTACAATATATTCTGTTACTGACTCAATGATCACTGGAAGATTGTGCAGGATACTTGACCATGTGGAGCAATACAGCACTACAATTCTGAAAAATTCAACTAATCACCCTGGTTAGTGACGGTGTAGATCAGAGCCTTACACTCTTCAAAGGTTTTGCTGTAATTTGGTTGATAATTTTCAAACCACAGTGTGGTGATAAAATCCAGGAAGCCACTCTCCAGCATATGAGATATTGTGGTGGTCCTCATCATGTCCAAACTATCCACTAGAATGCTCCCAGTGGCACTGCAAAATTGGGGTGCTTCTTGTTCAAAAAAGCTGAAATATCCTAAGTGTTGGATGAATTTCTAGCTATGGAGTTGCATCCAGCTTTGCTGCACCAACCTCTTAGAACAAATTAAAATATAAGTGTACTAATAGAGATGGGTTCTGCTGTTGTATTGATAGAGTTTAGGGTGTGCTGCATGTGGCATCTTGGGCATTATCAATGCCTTGCAAAATGCCTGGGTCATAAAGCAGGAATGTTTTGGGGTTTTTTTTTATTAGGTGGGAATAATGGAGAACTGGTTAAAAAATGGAAGACAAAGAAATAATGAGTTACTAAGAATGCTTTCATATATCTTTGATGTAGAAAAACAAGGTCTTTAATGATATCTTGGGGTTTCTGGCAACACCAAAAGATCTATTCCAAATTTATTCTAGTTTAAGTTATCTGAATTCCCTTATTTCCTCATAATCCATACTTCCCATGTTACTCACTCAGCAAATCAGAAAACACTAGCAATAGCTAACACTTGAGAAGTCAGCAAATGCTGCTGGGAGGCTTCTGCCAAAAATTCTTCATGAAAATAAGACAGTTTCTGTTGTGTTTTTAAGGGCTCTTTGGATAAAGTTACCTTTAGGCTCACCTCTCCTGATCTTCAGGACAACAGCTGCTCAGCTGAGATTAGCAGCTGTATTTCTGCCAAGGATTTGTGTGCCTACACAGTTTCCCTTCGATTGGTACACTGCCACAGAGAGTCACTGAATTGCATAAAGAAACTCACTTTTCTCCCATGTGACCAGCAAAAAAATAAACCCCAAATACTTCCTCGACATAAGGTTGTGATGTTTTCCTCCATCACAGTTATACCAGGGAGCAAAATTAATTGAGAATAACAACAGAATTTTCATTCTGAAGGGAAGAATGATAGCTGAACTTGTATTCCCATGTTTTAATTTAATATAAAGGGAAAAACACCAGAAGGGAGTCTTGTTATGCCTGCTCAAACCATTCACACTTCCCTCTGCTAAAATGCCTTGGTACCCACTGGATGAGTCCAACATAAAGGGAGAAAAAAGCAGAGGAATAGAAACTGCTAAAAGGATTCAGTAAATACAGAAATTAATATTAAGCCACAGCCAAACTCAATTTTTATTTTTTAGACTAAATTAAAAGCTTCTAAAAATGTTGATTATTCCTTCAGCGATTATAAAGAAATTCCATGATATGTCACATAAGAAAAACTCCTAATCAAGTCCATAATACAATCTACCAATTCTGTTGCTCTGACAAAAAAGGTGATTTTTTTCAGAGGTGACTATGACAAGACAATCCCCAGCTCTGCAGTTCACAGGTGCTGCTGTGCTTAGTATTAGTTTAAGAAGTGTAATCCAAATCTAAAATGGTAACTTAGAAGTTCTTATGAACTGTTTGGAAAGATATCACCTCTACATAAAGCCAAGAGCTAGGAGACAAAGTTCAGCTTTGTCCCTTCGAAGATTAACATTTCTGCTCATTTAAATCTTTAAATATTGGCTGTATCCACAGCACTTAAGAACATGCAGAACCTAAATTTAATTACAAGAGGCTGAATTTTCCCACCCTGCTCTGTCTGTCCTTCATTCTGCTAAAATCTGTTTACTTTTGAACATGCCAATTCCCTGCCTGTTTCTCCTTATCCCTTCATTCCTTCTCTCTCTCTCCTAATAGTGATGACATGCACAGATAATGGTTTTGCCCATTATGCTCTGCAGCCAAGGGTGAAGGTAAAATATTAAGCTGATTTCAAATGCTGATAGCAAATAAAGGGGCTGGAGAGCTGAGACTGGCTTTGAATGTTTGGCAGGATTTAATGAAATTCACTACTCAAATCAAAGGCCTTTCTTACAACACAGTTCCAAGCTATTATATTTACTTTAAATGCTTTACATGTCTTTTCTCTTTTGCAGCATTAGGAATACTACATGCCACCTTGGATGGGACTAGTGGCAGCTGACAAAACAATTGCCAGAAAAATTCCAATAAGAAACACCACTTCAGTGGCTCAATATAAAGTACCTGAAATTCTGCAAATTGTTATGTATCTTCAACCCAAGTGTATTACCCAGAGATATCTCAAATGAAACTGTGATTCTCTTGTTCATAAGCATGATCTGCTTGTTATAGTCCCCCCTCCTCCTCTACTTTTATATAGCCAAGACATTTTGGCTTTGAGGGCAAAGTAACCTCAGAAATTGCACAAAACTCTGCACAAGCCAGGTGTATGTATGGAGAGATCCTACCTGGTCCTAACATGAGCCTTGATTAGGTCAATGGAACATTTCAGCTGACTGCAATAAGCCTGTCCCACACAGATACAAAAATGGCAGGGGATGAGAAACACTGGAAAAACAAAACTGAACAGGGTTGCATAGTAAAGAGATTTGGGATAAGAATAATACACAAGATATTAGACAAGAAAGAATGAAATGGAGAGAGAGAAAAGTCTCTTTTTAAAGAAAATACGTTGCCGTGCTTGGAAGATAAAATACTTCCCAGTCTCCTGTCCATAACAGATAAAAGGAAAGACAGGAGCCATCATATTGAATGAATTATGTCAGGACTGATAACAACAGCACCTGGGGCACAGGAAAATATCAAATCTAAAGGGATGTATCATGTTTGATATGTAGAGAGAAGCATCACCATTCACTGTGCATCTTAAAAGCAGACAGCAGTACCAGTGTAGAATGAGAGTATGTGTACAAAAGGCAGCAGGCACAAGTAAACATCAAGATGCCATTGAGCTGCATGAGGCAGCTTCAACCAGACACAGCATCCTGGACTTTATAAATAACAGCAGCCTAGGATGAAAACTGAAATACTTTTATTAAGATGTTATGGTCCTGCCATTCAGAAAACTCAAAGTAACATGGAGGGAAAAAAATAAGATGGAGAGAAAGTCCTTTATTTCTCTTCATTTTAAATCTTTCCAAGATCAAGACTGGTGACGGGAGGAAGCAATAGCAGCAGAAAAGCCCTCCTTCATATTGCAATGGAGGGTGTCAGAAATATAACCATTATTTTCTGGCTTGGACTCTGGCTTTGTTCAAGCCCATGGGCTGAAATCATAATGGCTACATTGCATCTTGGTATGGCCCTGGGATACCAATGATTATTCCAGAAATGGAACATCACCAGAACAAAGTAAATTTTGGAGGCTTTACAATGAAACAGTTGTCATCGGCATTACTGCAGTTAACAATTTATTTCCCATCCTTTTCTTTCCTTCTGATTGCAACATGAATGCTAAAATGTGTGCAATAGAACCAGGCTCAAGAGCAGTTTACTTTCCCAACATAACTGAAACAGCTGGGAGTCCAGGAGCTACAATCCCTATTCCTTATCTCTTTTCTTCAAGTGTGTATTTCACTCTTCAGTCGTAATCACACTCCCATCCTTACTTATGCATGACCTACTGCAATGCTGATTGTCCTCAAACCTCATTTGTACCACACCTGGTTTTTAAAAAACCAAACTCATTTTTATCAGGATTAAAGACCACAGTTAGCATTGGAGCACCAAAGCAGGCTGGCCCTGTTTAACTGGCCAGATGATAAAAAAACAAGGCCAGAAAGTGAGCTTCTGCTAAGAGATCCCCATAAAGTACCAAACAATGGTGCTTTTTCAATTGCACTGTGAAGTGCTGCCTATTTATTTTATCATCAAGCCTTTAAGAGGAAATTTTTTATCACTCTCTTCTCTTTTTTTTTACACATACACAATGCCAGACTCACATCCTGAGTGACACTTTGTGCTACCTGGGTGCCAACCAATTTAAGGGTGCCAATGAAAAGACCTGTCTTGTTTCAGCCAGTGGCTGCTGCACCACCCTCCACTCCCAGCACTTACTGATAAATCCATGATGCACAATTCTTCCTCTTGGACAAACACTATCCTGAGGCATCACTCTGCCAGTTTTTTCCTGCCTCCCTAGAGCTGAGCACTGATACTAATTAGGGTAATGAACCTTCAGCGTTTTACTCGCTGCGTCTGACTGATTTTGTCACAATGGACAATTCCTTGCTTCCCAAGATAAATGATTCAATCTGTGTTCTTCCTGTTCCGTGCATTCACTGTATCTCTATCCTTGCTCAGCTGCCACTCATAGAAGGGCTCCTTTTTCTCTGTGGACACATTTCATTAAGCCACACTTGGTCACAAATCACTCGGAGATGCAGAACGAGAGCTGCCTCACCCCAGCTAATGGTGCCAATGTCATAATCAAATAATACAAGGAGTTCACCTGATCTGCTGGAAAGGTGAGCAAACAGCATTGTCAGGGACGAGCCAACCTCCCTCCCAGTTCCACACCAAAGGATGCCCAGCTCATTTCTGTTTCTTCTATTTATAATAGTAGTAATCATTAAATAATCATTAGATAATTCATTCACCTGCAGTTGCCCACACTTTGCACAGTCATCTATGAGAAAAGTTCAAGTAATAGAAGTTTTGTGCTATTTTATGAAGGAGCAAATAAGGATTCAGGGAACAAATAAAAACTGGGTTCTCATCCAGGACATAGAGTCATCTCAAGAGTTTCTTCTGAGGATCTTCAAATACTTTATTCAATAAAAAAGCCTTAGAACAGCATTCTTAGACACTGGCATTGGGTGAAAATTTCACTTTTTAGTTCTTATAAGTATTGACTTTTTGCAGAAAATGTTGACTTTTCCTCACCAATCCAATACCAATTCCCAACAAAACTGAATTTTCTGTCAAAACTCCAAATTTTACTATCCAAAACATCAGAACTATTTAAGGATATGACTCAGAAAACATGAATTTGAGGTTTTTTAGGCATCTGTTCCTCTCTTTCAGAGCATCTCCTTGAGGGGGGCACATTTTCCCTAAATGCAACACCAGGACCCTGTGACAACAACTCAGTGAGATGCAGAATCATGATGCAACATGGGACTTGTAGTTTGGCTGGAGGGGCCTGTACAAGAGCAGCCAAACAACTCCCAAATGGCACAGTGATGACAGTTCCAAATGGAAGTTCTGTTTTTAAATGGGAAGATTTATCTCCAGTTTTGGTAATCCATTATTCATAGAAAAGCTTTAGCTTTCCATGGGGTGAAAAAAAAAAAAAAAAAAAAAGCAAAAAAAATCCTGAAAAATATTTTCCCAAACAGCCCCACTTATATCCTCCTACAAGCGATGTCAGCAAATCCTAATTTTGCAGGCAGGGATATTGAGAAGTGAAGCCACTCATGTAGCAAAGCAGTAAATCAATGAAAAACTAGGAATAGAAGCTGACAGCTGATGAAAGCATATCACATTAACTAAAACTTTGCTTTTAAATTTATGTCCTTTAGCCTGTTTGTAATTCCTGTATCTTTTCCTATTTTAAGTGTGGCTTGTATCCATAGAGCTGAAGAGGATTCTTAACTGACTTAAGCTAATTGCACACATATGGGTTGCATCGAATTAACTGAGTTGATTTAAAAATCTGTTAGTTAAATCAGTGCAATCTCTGCATATAAATGAGCACTAAGAATTGCAATTTGCAGATGATTGTTCTAAAACTTAAACAAAAACAAACAATGCAGAAGGGCAAAGTGTGACATCATAGAATTAAGTGATAATCACAAGCAAGGTATGTGGAAGCCCAGAAAAAAAAAATTAAAAAGAATGTACTCCAGTGACTTCAGACCTCCAATAGTTTTTTCTACAATTCATCCTTAGCCAAGTAATCCAGGAGGTGGAACCCTGGCACCTGCAAAGCTTTGTATGGGAATCAGGCTTGCTTCAGCCAGCTGACACCTCACAGCAAAGCAGGACAATGACCTGTCAGCTGGCAAGGAAGAAAGAAAAAAGGAAAAAAGAGAAAGAAGCCAAGAAGATCTCAGAGAGATGAAGGTGAGGGAGCCTGAAGCCACACCTCAGCAGCTGAGGTGCAGTATGTCCCATTCTCCATCACCTCAGCCACCTTCAATAAAAACAAGCAGCAGGGATAAATCTCTGCAAGTCACACCTGCATGACAATGAGGTGGTGGTGCTCCAAAATAGGATGCTTTCGAGCACATATATTTTTGGCCCCGTAGGAGGCTGAAAAGTTGTTTTGCCAAATTTGTTCTGTTGATTTCTGAAAGAGGTTAATAATAAACTTTACCAAAAAAGTGTTTAAAACATGGCTGATCTAGATTAGGTAGTGTTGGTTGTCCCCTGTAATGATAAGTAGCTCACATACTAATCCTTCAGTATTAAATCCCATTGGTCAAAAAAGATGCTGTTTCTCTTCTCTAAGAAAGATCTGACACAGGATGGGTTTACTGTGTCACCAAGTTACTCATGTCAGTGTAGGAGCACAAAAAGGGACCTCAAAGCACAAAAATCTGCTGTGATTTATGGTGGAATTGGCCACAGGCTGACATAATTCCTCCATTAGTAAATTATAGTTGTGGAAAAGCAGAATTAACTGAAATGTGCTGATTTGTAGCTTACAAAATAACACAAACCCAAGTACAAATCTTGCAAATTCTTTCCTTTGCAAGGCAGTAGGATCAGGAAGGTAACACTGGATTGTATTTGTTGCTCATCCTAGAAGGGTCCTCCCCTCTTTCCCACCTCCACTCCACCTTTTTTTTCCCAGCTGTTTTAAACTCTATATGATGATGAAGACATTACAGCTATATCTTCAACAAATTCCCACTGTAGGGGGCTACAGAATTTTGGGACTTGACCTCTACCAACCTCACAGACTACTTGCACAGCAAATATCATCTCTCTGCAATATAGTAATATTTCCTCACGTGTTACTCAGCAATCATACATATGAAGCCAGTCTTTTTATATTTCTGCTTTGTGACATGGGATTTCTAACTCTGCCTGTGAATTCCATTGAGGAGCCAGGAGTTCCTATAAAACACTCTTTGCTTTCTTTGCAATAAATGTTCCCCTCTCTGCAGATGAACAATATTTATGGATCAGACCCATTTGCAATCCAGCTTCCATTTCAGAAAAGGCAGGCAGGAAATAGATGATCTTTAAGGTCCCTTCCAACCCAAGCCATTCTATGAAAACAGAAAAAACCCCAAAACAACCAATATACATCACACCACCAGAAAAAAAAAATCAACCTCCCCAAAAACCTAATGAAAACATCTCCTCCTATTTTTTTGCTATACATTCCACCTGCCTTTGAAAGGATGTGGTTATTTTCCATTTTACCAGGCATATATCACTGAATTCTTTCTTTGCCAGCACATTCTATCTTCCTTGTTGATGTTCTACTCCTACATAATACTTCTCTGCAGTGTTGGGAACTCTTGGCTAACACTGTGCCTGATTCCCTCACATATTCCTGGAGACCATTAAAGCTTTGAGGGACTTGAGCTGTGAGTTAAAAATACCATCACTACCATAACTGGAGACTGCTTCTTGCAGTAGCTGGAAAGGGATGCATAGCAATGTGTTTAATAAGTTGTTGTATATACTAAAAAAAAATTAAAAATAACAATAATAGAAAAGAAAATCCCCAAATAAGACTTACTCTTTTGTGGAGCTTCCTGCTCAAAAAAGTGTGCACCACCTGCCCTACTACATCCCTTCTGTAAATGTCTTGGGTAAAGAGTAACAGAGGAAAGATTGAGCTCCTCCAGTGGCCAGGCAAAGGATATAATATGTTTTAGGAATGCCAGACTAGTGATGAATTTGGATTGTCCCTGTATGAAATCTGGCAACTACCACAAGAGCCACACATCCAGCCTGTAGACGACAAAGTGTTACTAATGAAACATCCATTCACCAGGGCGGGCACAGAAGCAATAATTATTGAATAATGATAACGGCGAGGAGACACAAAGAGATAACAGTTCTGCATCTGGAATTCTCTGCAAAACAAATTCAGCCCTCTGCTAGCATCAATCCAATCCTTCAGTGCATCCTCAGCCATCAGGCAACAGCCACTGCAGCCATGCTGGAGGGGCATTTGGGCCACTGATCAGCAGCAAGCAGAGCAGTCACAGGGAAGAAAATCAGTTCAGGGTTCTGTGTGTAGATGCACTAACCTCTCTTTTATTTGTTTACTTTCCCCCACACACATGCACTGTGAGCCTTCAAACCTCAGCTGAATCCTAATTCTGATACTAAAAAAACCACAACAAATTGCACTTACATAACTGCTCATCCAAGCATGGTGTCTCTGGGCACTTCAAAACAGTAAAGTTAAACGAAGCATTCAATACACTTATTAAAATAAAGTATCCACTAGAGAAACCTGATGGGCTTGCAGAGCACTGCAAAACAGTCAGGAAAAAAAATTTAAATGTACACATATAACAAGCAACAGCAGATAGAATTCCTGTCAGAGAAAAAAAAAAAAGAAAAACACCAAATTCTCCAGAAAGCTTCAAAAACCCTAGCAAGACTTGAACAAAGTTTTAAGAGAGCTCATTTAAGTGCTAAGTAAAGCTGGCACTGAGAGTTCAGGATGCACAGAAAGGTTTAAAATTCCTAAGGGGTGCTATCACAATCTCAGGGGAGCTGAGAGACTTGCAATGGGTACCTTACTGAACACATTAACAGTCCCAGTTTTGCTGGAAGTTTCTAGTAAAGAAAAACTAGGGCACTAGATAGGAACAAATGCATGGAAGTGGCTCATGTAGACTCATGTGAGAAAAAAATCTAAGCTGCTTTTGCATAGCAATTGACAAATTTTAATTGGGGACTAGAACGATCAAAAAATTCCCTCTTGAAACAGATTTGTAAAGTGAAGTTACTCAAATACTGAAATAAATGACCTGATTTTTCAAAATATGGAGCTATTCATCATAGCCTATTGAAGTTCAATAGAGTTGCAAGCACATAGCATCTTCCAAAGTCAGGAAATTCTTAACTAGCTTCCTGAAAAAAAATTAGATTGGGTCAATTAATTTATGGTCTTTAGCATTCATTTTTAACTCTCCCTTAAATATGAATCAGGAAGCTTGAAGCATCAGAAGATATCAGCAGAATTTTCCAGAATGGAGGATACAGTGCTTTATCCAAACATTTGGGGCTTTTTTCCCTTAGGTCTTCCTTGCCAACCTCTCTACACACTTGTTTTTAATGCAACATAATAGAAGATTCATCTTTTAAAGGGGTACAAATTGTGTATATGTGAATATATGGGAATGGATGGAAAATCATGAAGACATTCATGAAGAAAACAGATGATCAGCTTCCCATTTTGGTAGCAAAATGTTTAAAAATCTTTCAAATAAGTGGCACTGCCCTTTTTCAGAGGATTAAGAATATCAGATCCTGATCAAAAATCGAAATATTTCATTGGAAAGTAGATGCCAAAGTAAGAGGCTGACAGAGTCCCTTATTTAAGCAACGAGAAAAAGAAAAGAGAAGAGAGCTGTAATGCAACCTCTATATCACTTATTTTAAGACAACAGAGAAGGGTAATCTACAGCTACAGCTCTCCTAGTTAGAAGGCCCATGGAAAAAAATTGACACAGTGTCACCAAAAGCAATTTATATCTCCTGGCTGGTCCAACTCAGCACACTCAAATAGCAACCCAAAGAATAGGCCCACGTTGTTTATCTTTATAGAAATCAACAACCAACGGCAGCAGGTTTTCTCTGTGTGTATAAGAAAACTCATTTTAGCCTTCTCAAAGGGAAAAAATTATTTTGCATAACTCTGTAGAAGAGCTGAACACATTTTAACTGTTAATACACATTTAGGCTCGACAGGTGGATGACAGCACTGATGTACTGCATTTACAGGGCAGCACAACATTTGCCTCTAAGGAGAAACAGTGCTAAGATCCAACTTGGAACCAAGAGGTTTTCAAAATTCGCTGCCAAAAAAGACAATATTCTGTCACTGCTAGATAACTTCAAGATATTGTTTTCCATGCAGATGCAACTATAGTGTCTCTCCCAGTAGAATCACATTAAAAAAGCAGAGGAATAAAATTTTCTCAATTTCAAGATGGAATTGAAAGAGAAACAAGCATGGTGCTTGCTTAAAATAACAGCAAAAAGCAAACAAAGTCTCTAGAATAATTCTGATTATACCCAATAGTGTTCTTTCCTTTTTTAATTTCTTCAGCATTCCTTGTTCTTTGAGCTAATTCTACCACTCAGACCCAAGAGAGAATAAAGACTCAGCTGCATAACATTTAGTCAATACAGATAAGCTCACAGAAATATCCCCTGCAAAAATCAATGTGCAAATTCAAGCAGGACATTCTGATCAGGTGGAATAAAGGTGGTACAAGGTTGCCAATTATTTTGGCTTCTCTTGTATTTCTGGAATATTTATAAGCGAGGGAAATCACTTGCTGCCTACAAGAAAGGATCTAGCTAAAACTTTGACCGCTGTTCTATCCTTCTTGACCAGCTTCATTCCAACAACACTGTGTAATTAATAATGCCATATAGTAGATAGGAACAAATGCACAGAAGTGATTCATATATATTCATATGAGCAAAAAAATTTAAGCTGCTTTTGCATAGCAATTGACAATTTTTAATAATTTTAATAGCTGTAATTTTTATTAAGCTATAACAATGTGTATAACCAGAGAAAAATATATATAGATTTCCAAAAAGTTGATTTTTCTGAGAAGTTGGCAAGTTTGATCACAAAATTTGCTAGTTAAAAAAAGGGGGAAAAGTACACCAAACCAGTCATATTTTTTGCCATTTTTGAATGGCCAAAATAAAGATCTACCCTCTTTAAAAAAATTAAGCATCCCTATCCTCCCTCAGAGTGCAGTGAATGTACTTTCAGTGTGAAATCTCCATTTCAATAGGACCATCTCTTTTCAGGCTAACACTGGGACATTTCAAACAATTATATAATCATTAAATTAAGCCCAAAAAGCTTCTTTAAGGTATTACTGCCATCATTGTATAGATGGCTAAAGTAACTACAAAACAATTTAATGACTTGCCTGAGATTGCACAATAAACATTTGAGAAAAATGGGAAAATGATGATTCAAAGAGTGCAAAACATTCATAGGTTTTTTTAAGCTGCTCACAGCCTGAAAAGCAATTACTTAGTGGTCCTCAAAGGATGCCATGAAGGATGCTTATCTCTATTCCTGAACACTGAAAATTACCAGTGACAGACAGCAAAAAGGGACTGCAACCAGGAAAATAATAATAAAAAGAAAAAAAAATAAAGAATTCGGTCTGTAGAGCACATTTCTCTCCAGCTCACAAGGCATATTTGTTGGCCTGAAAAGCATGCTCACTGAATTGCAGCTTTGAATGTATTTATCATGGTGTGACTCCACAGCTGCAAAATCCCAGCTGCAATTAGGGAACTGTAGGGCTGGATCTTCCATCACTCCTACACGCGCTCCTCTCCAGCGGTGGCGGTGGCAGGCTGCAGCTGGCCTGCCATCAGCCCCAGCTGCTGTCGAGCAGCAAGGCAGTAACTGCAATTGGGTGTAAACAGCAGTAAAACATCAATTTCACAGGTGTGGAAATGGGCTTAGTGTGGTTTCAGTCCAGCACTTCAGACAGGTGAATACGACTTCCCTGGGAGAAGTCGCAGAAAGGAGTTTGACACCATCACATGGGGAGGGGGGATGACGTGAATGCTAAGTCTTCAAGCAGCCAAAAACATAATCACTGAATTTCAAAATAAAATCACTTTAGAGCCAAAAATCCCCCCTCATGATTCCAGTTGTGAGCCATTCTCCGAAGATTAAAGGTTAGGATGGTGCCCTTTTCTCACATTTGTCTGAGAGAATTCTCATGTCTTCTGCAGCTCTTAAGAAAAAATACTGCATCAGATGGTTCACAGATACTAGGGATGAATTAAGAGCATGATAGTTTACATCCAAACCCACAAATTTGTTCCTTCCTCAATATTCACGACCCTAAATGAACTATTTTGGTGAATCCTTCTGCATCCAGCTTCTAAAGGGTGCAAGTAAAGCTCTCATTCAGCTGGTATAAATCTAAGATAATTGCACCACTAGAAGACACTGACAAAATTAAAATTACTTAGTGCTTTACATCCACTTGAACCATCATTTATTGCTTAGTTTTGTTTGACCTGCGGCACGTGGCTATCCTATCTTTCCCTTCCTGGATCCTCCAATAAAGGGATCCAGAAAGGATCCCCTTTATTCTTTCTCTTCTCTTTCTTTTAGAGAAAAAGAAGGTGTTGAGACTCAAAATAGATCTCATGGGCAGCAACACACTGACACAGCACACATCTCTCCACTGCATGTTCTCATTTTAAGCTTCCAATGCTGCTCAGGAATTTCACATTTCATTCTTATGTAGAGAAAACCATCTCTTCACCTCTCAAAGAGTTAAGCAAGCCTTGAAAGAAAAGAAAAAAAACAAACCAACAGTACCCAAAATGTTGAAAGCTGTCACATCAAAGACAAGACAAAAAATATTCTACCAACCATCCTCTGCAAACACACCTCCTCTCTTTCAGTTTGTTCCAAGTGTAAAGCTCCAGAAGAAGAGGAGCTGCTCTACTATAAACTGTTGTCTAAGTAACATAAAGACATTAACTAGGCCAGGAGACCTTTTGTAGATAAAGATGAGGGTAGTTGAGGAGCTGCCAGTTCCCTTCCTGCCTCTTATAGGTGTGTCCCTTTACCTGCCTAATGGGCAAAGCATCAAGGAGAAGTTCCTCTTGGAAAGGGTTTTCCTGTTCTGACACAGTGCTGGCACGCACAGCGCAAGAGGCATTGCCTACTGCTGCAACAGTTGGGAAGGAATGCCAGCCCCATCGCTGGGAGCAGACTGTTTATTACTGGCACCAGAAAGCTGCTGGAATGGGAGGACTTGGGCCCAGCACTGCCAAAAGGGGATGTTTGGCCTGGCAGTGGGAAGAAAAAGGGATGCCACAGGGCTGTCCTAACTTATGCTACTGGCACTACTCCTTGGGTAGAGCTCACTATCTTGAATTGGCAGAAAGACCTCAGAGTTCAATCCTTCTGTCCCCAAATGAGTCTTCATCTGTCACAAGGAACAATTAATGGACATTGAAAGGAAATAGGTGATTTTTTTTCCTGGGCTATGGAGACTCTCCACTATACAGTTTAAATTTCCCCTTTGGAAAAGAAAAGGTACAAGCAGGACTTAACCTAATTTAAAGATCTCTGCTGTTGGCCTACAAAAGGAACAGGATCACTCAGTAGTCGGAGACTGATTTACTGTCACCATTTATTCCAAGATCCCTGTTTACTCTAATAAATCCTTATGCTCTTGCCTTACTCCAGAGGACAAATAATCACCAGGTCTTCCTCATCTAACAGGGTCAGGAAGATAAATGCCCAAAGCCACTCAGCCTTGCAGACAGCAACAGCTTTGGGCTTTCATGGTGTTCCTTCACAGCTACTTCTGCTCATGCTAGGGGGTCCTCCAGGGATGATTTGTCACAGCCCATAGCAAGTTGCTTAACAGTTCCTCACATAATTCAGTGACAGGTTACATCATTATTTCTCCTGGTGTGCCTCAGGGGGTCTCCTCCTTCTTGCTTTTCCCTTTGCCAGCTTCCACTCACATCCACCATCTCAGCAGGGATATTATTTGAAGCAAGACAAAGTTTTGGAACAAGTTCCAAGGTAAATTAGTTTGCATCAGTTACAAGTTCTGCTATAAACTATACTTGCATCCCACAAAAAAAATCTCTGGGATAGAAAACATTTAAAAACAGTGGAGGCTCAAAGACCCCAGTGTTTTTATTATTGACCTAATCTCTCCCTTAAGAAGCTAAAGTAATCTTGCTGCAGCAGTAGTTTGGGTGATACCACTTGAATAAAATAATGATAGGAATAAACTCAGAAAAATCCCTTTTCTTACCGGCTATTAAATCCGCCTGAAGCAGGGGAAGTGTCAAGAATAAAGCTTAGTACAAATGGCTGGATATATTTTTTCACTTTCATATGTGTAAAGTAACTCAAGAGCCTTGAAGGAAAGAATCACTTCCTTGGGTATTCTGATTCAGTGAGCTAAGCTGAAAATCATTCCAAAACATGTTTCCCATCATTACAAAGGGACATTTGAGTCAACTATGTTCTCAAAGTATTATTTACATCCACTTCTCAGGATTTCATCAAATGCAAAGTGACTATGCTGATTGAATCAACACAGCTCCTTAATTGCATTCAGAAAAGAGAGCTGCTTGAATTTTATTTATTCACTTACTGATTTATTATTATTATTTAGCTGTCTGCTTCCAACTGCAAATAAGTCTTTGCTGCTCCATTAACCTGATCACATATCTGTGTTTCAAACTCAGCCCAGAATGTCCACACAGGAAATATCTCTGCAACACTTGGGGAGGCCATGTCCTGCATTTTATGGCCAAATCGTGGGTTACATTCTTAATGAACACCTGTCCAGGTTTCCTACACAGTAAATAGATATTCTCCAAGAGATTGTGTGTGCACATCTAGCATCCTAGCAAGAGTTGCAACGGCAAGGGAGCATCAGCACATATCTTCCTTTTGTTGTTCCCAAAAGAAAGGTTTCCTTGCCATCACAATCCTAACACACAGCGTTTGCTACTTGTTTCATTGCATCTGCCAGCAGATGTTTAAACCAGATGTTTCACTGACAGTTTCTGATTGGTTCCCAAAGCAGTCAGTTTGTTCTTAAGACAGAGGGATTAAAAAAAAAAAAAAAAAACAACACAGGAGAAATTTACACAGCACAATTGGGTTACATTTCCAGTTACCAGCAGAGCAATTGTAAATTTATTGTGTATTTCCAGTGGGGTGTAGGAAAATAAGATCCAGTCATAAGGTACCTATGTTGACCAGTTTGCCCTTCAAGCTAAAGGCTGTAGAAATGCTTCACACAATGTTACTCAGAAGACCATCTAGACAGCTATTTACCATTTCCTGAAACAAGAAAATTAATCAAACCACTGTTCTCCTATTTTGTATGACTGGCCAGCAGAATATGCATTTTCAGAACACTCACAGGCTCGTATACCAATGCCAAAGATATCCCTGTTAGAATTCAGGGCATTATGCTACACATGAAAATAAGCTCTTTAGAACAAGGTAATAACAATTCTTATTCCTTCTGCTCCTGGGCATAAGATTACCTCAGCAAACTTAGAAAGTTTTTCCTTACCATCCCATCATAATTAGAATGGCCTGCTCAGAATTCAGCATTGACACTTGGTGTCTCCTATTTAATCTCATGATGAATACAAATGTCAGGCTTTGTCCTCTTGGACCAGGCTGCCATGTGATGCCTGTCAATTCTTTACTATGCTTTTTTTACCTTCCTTTCATTTGCTACTACATTGCATGGTGAAGAAGAAAAGATGTTTTCTTTCTGTTGCCTGTAAACATCTTCATTGCACTTCAAAGTAGCAGGGGGGAAATAATTGCAAATGGTGAAAAGCATTGCTCAAAACAAAAAAAAAAATAGAGGAAAAAAGTGAACCCTTCTCTTTAGTGAATTGATGCATCAATATATATATTTTAACATGACCTTTCTATACCCAGATGCACTGCAGATATGTCACAGATAATTTTGAATAAATAATGTGGTCTTCCTTCCAAATGTAGCAAGTCTGACACAATATTTTTTAAAAATCCAGAAATTATATACAATATTCATTTCTATTCCTTACTAGACACTTATCTTTTTTTACCTTCAGATAGGACAGCTTATAAAAGCAACTCCTTTCCCAAATCCCTACTGGAAGCAAAAGGAATATTACATTACAATCAGCTCCACACAGACAAATGTTTTATTCGTAACACACAACTGAAAAAAAAATATATATACCAGTTAATTTTATCTAAATAAAGACCACAATGTGGTTTTTAAATGATTTAAAATTCTTTTCTTAACCTGCTGAGGTATTTTTTAATTATTTTGGATGAGTGACACCAAATGCAGACACAGAGAGTGAAACCCCAGAGATGTTTATAGTAGGTCATGGAATCCTGGGGCCCTTCCATAGATACTACAGATAAATAGATTATTAACATCATTTTTAAAACAAGTGATCAAAGACAATTTCATTTCACTTAGCCAAAAGAATTTCAAGGAAGAGAAATAGCGAAATCTGTTACCATTTTCAAGTTTGATGGCTGCTCTTCTCTTGAAATTTCTTCTCCACTACCACCTGTTTCATACTTGTCATTAATATCATATTTACTGAACTGTTAGAGAATTTACAAGTATCACCTATTATTTCTTGGAAATTAAGGGAAAATGCCATAGAAATTAAAGCTATGGTTTGGAAGATACAAGCCCAGGAATCTTTTTCCTGAGATTTGAGCTTGTTCCAGATCTGAGGAAAGCTACACTAAAGATTCTGAATGCTATTAATTGGACCATATAACACTCTCTCTTATTTAATATAAAACAGTCTACATAAGTAATAGGGGGAAATATTGTAATAGCACAGGCCAACAGGGAGCAAAGCTACTTAATGAATCGAAAAGGAAGATTTTACAAATGCAGGAGGACTACTAGGCCAGAGTTTCCCCAGATTAAGGTATATTGTCAGAGCAGCAGAGGGAGGCCAGAAAGGGAAACAAGGCATAATACCCATCAGAACAGGGTAAACTGAGAATAGCTGGCATAAAGCACACACTTTTTCAAGAAGTACTGCAGCTTCTAAAACACATAGTACCCTAAATAACTCCTGGAATCTTGGATACCAAATCTAGGTAATAATTAGTCTGCCGGAGAACAGCTGGAGAAACCTTCCTATATGCTGCCCTCTCTGAACTACAGTATTTCGTGATCATAGAATGGTTTGGGTTGGAAGGGACCTTCAAGGTCATCTTGCTCCATCCCCCTGCCATGGGCAGGGATATTTTCCACTGGACCAGGTTGCTCCAAGCCCCATCCAACCTGGCCTTGAACATTTCCAGGGATGGGGCATCCTCAATTTCTCTAAGCAGTGTGTTCCAGCACCTCATCAACCTCAAAATCAATAATTTTTTTCCTAACATCGAATCTAAACTTACTTTCTTTTAGTTTTAAGCCATTCCCTTTTGTCATGTCACTCCAGGCCACAAATAGTCTCTTATTGGCTTCCTTCAAGTACTGAAAGGCCACAATTAGGTCATCCCAAAGCCTTTCCTTTCCCATTTCTCTTAACCTTTCCTCATAGCAGAGGTGTTCCAGCCCTCTAAACATCTTGGTGGGGTCCTCTGGGCTTTCTCCAGCAGGCTGATGTTCTTCCTGGGCTGAGGAGCCCAGAGCTGGAGGCATCTCTGCAGGTGGGGTTTCACCTGAGTGGAGCAGAGGGGCAGAATTGCCTCACTTTTCCTGCTGCCCACTCTCCTCTGGATGCAGCCCAGGATGTGTTTGGCTTTCTGGGCTGCCAGAGCACATGGCTGGGTCATGTTCAGCCTCTCAGCCACCAGCAATTTTTGTTATTAAACCTCATTGATTTCCCATGGGCCACTGCTTAAGCTTGCCCTGGTCAATGTCCTTCTTTGAACCCATCTGACAAAAAATGTTCTGTTTTCAAAGAGTCTCTCCACTACCAGGAAACAACAGTAAACATTTCTCTGAGCAGTCCCCACCAGTAATGATAAGCAATGACCATGGAACTTCTGAGGTCTTTGGTCCACATCATGCTAAAGAGGAACTTTAAAAAATCCTAGTGGATTACCAAAGCAAAAATAAATAAAAATGAAAAGTGGGAGACTGGGAGACAAAAGCCAGAAGGAGAACTGCATGGGGAGAGAGACATTTGTAGAGAAGGAAAGGGCAAAAGTGTAAGACAAAGAAAGGCAGATTCTGAACCGAAAAATTAGGATGTAACTCCCTGTGGGAGTAAAGGAAGGGAAAAAACACCATATGCTGGGATAACAAGGAAAAGCAAGCAAAATATTTATATTTCTTTTCACATAACTGAAAAGGTATAAATCGTAAGAAAAACCAGCTTGGTACTCCTGGGGTTTCTCAGTATTGTTTTGTTTACACACAGAGACCATGACTTTGCTTAGAGCATCTTCCATTAGCTCTACAGAGCAGAATTACAAATGAGAAACCAGATCATTCTCTGGAAATGATGCTAATATCAGTCTCCTATGGTTAATAAGCTTCTGCGCTGTGGAGGTTTTGGCTGAAAGTTCATGCTGCAAATCCAAATAGCACTGGGCAAACATCAGATTGGAATCCTGGAAAAAATGCCAAACTCTTCCACCAAAAACCCAGAAAGATGAGAAAAACAACACTCATAATTTGACAATGTTGTTTTTCCTTCCCTGTTTCCTGCAAATACTGGAAAGAACCTAATTTTCAGTACACTCCTTGTTACCAAAAATCCTAACACAATTTATAGACTATAATTATAAACCAGACAGTGAAACATGAAGAAACTGAAGACAACAGCTGCTCTCCAATTCATAGCTAAGAATACATTATCAGTCCCAAAAAGCAATTACAGCCTACAGGACCTTTAAACCAGAAAAAAAGTGAAAATCAAAGTCAAAGGCTGAGCTTCACTATCCAGCCTGAGATGCCAGTCCATCATTTCTGCCTGTAAGCTATTGACAGATTGCTCCATCAGGTTACAAGATACTGACATAATTTGTGTGTTACTAAAATGAAGCTAGAACATTCAAATATAATAAAGAGACACCACTACATCATGTTGGAAGGTAAGCAAGAAGCAGTTATCAGCCAAAAATTAGTGCTCCAAGGGAGGGAACAGCACAAGTGTTTGACACATCATCAAGGACTACTGCCCTATTTAACAAGATTCCTCTGATGACAGGTAATAACAAAAGTGATGGCTCATAGCCTGGGCTTTAGATTTTGCAGAGCAAAACAGAAGATGCCACATGGCCTTGCTCCTCCTCTGAAGGCAGTGCACAGGGCTCACACCTTCAAGGGTTGTCTGAGTTTAGAGAGAATTCAACATCCAAAGCAGAATGACTTAAAAAGTGTCATAACTGGAGTAAACATTAACCTTTATAATACCTGAAAATGTATCTTCTTGCCATAGCTGCCCTGGATTTTATTTGTTGAGTTTTTTTGACCTGTTTTGTGTTAAGAATGCACACTGAAAGCAGAATACACTACAGCATTCTACCAGTGCTCACTGCAGTGAGCTAAAGGATCATGGAGAGATGCATGGAGGGTATAGAGATGCTTTTCTTCACTCTATTGTTTCTTATGACTTCTTATATCAAATGAAACTAGAATTTAGAATTTCTCCCTGCTTTGCTTGTTCATCTTTTCTCCCAGCTTTACTTTTCTTTTTTAGTCTTACCCTTAGGATTTCCTACCCCTGGCTATGCTATTCCAAGCACTTCTTTTCTCTGTACTCAGCCAGGTCTGCCTCACTGTGACTTCACCTGTAGGAGTTAGCAAAATTGGCTGCTTTGATTAGAAATGTGTGAGTGGAAAGCAGATAATAGCCTGGTTCTTTACACCTGATCTCCCAGTGAGGGGTCATTGATAGGGGTCAACAGCTGAAATAAGTGTTTCATCACATGAAGAGTTTGTGAAGGAAAATCTGCACTGTCAAATGAAGTGGAGCACAGCAGCACTGGGAGCTGGAGGGGCCTGACTTTTCTATATATTTGGGTTGGTTTGTGTTTCGAAAATTTTATTCTAGGAAGGAGCTTCCAGGAAGTGTAGAACCTGAAGTCATGCACTGAACTGCAGAACAGATGCACCCGAGGGACTGGCAGCTCCATCCTCCCAGAGATGGATTTGCCAAAGGGGCAAGAAGTTGTAGCCACCCACCCTTCTCCAAGGCTATGCTCTCATTGCTGCAATCAGGCTGCAGGAATAATCTGGAAGCAAGGGGATTTCCTTAAGCCAGTTCCCTGATGGGCTCTGATTAAATTATCTCCAGACTAATTAATTTGTTGATTGACACTTGTAACATGAAGACCATCCCAGATAATTTGACACTGGCCACTGGAATCATCAAGTTAAAGCCTGTACTTTAAATGTGACTGTTAGGAATGAAATGTCACATAGTGACATTTGATATTTTGCACCAATTACTACTGTGCATGTGGGCACATAAGCACCATTTAAGCAGAGTCAGACTCAGGCTTTTAGGAGCTCAGGGATCAAAAGAGACAGACTGCTTGTCTTGTCTAGGTTTATAGACTACATAGCTATTGAGAGTCCATTAATCATGTAGAGGAAAAACCAGCCATTATGGCTAATGAAAAAGAGAGATGGACTCAAGGAGGTTGAAATGGACAGGTGCCTGTTGTGCCACACATCCTTTGATCCTCCTGGACAGCCACTGGAGCATGTAACAATCTGAAATGAATTAAAAAAAAATAAAGAGCTACTGTAGGGTTAAATGTGACACAGAGAGAAGAAGTCTGAGATCAAGTTACAGACTTTTCAACAGTGGGAGATAGAGCTGTGAAAGCTTGCCCCATTACTCTTTAACTTGAACAGTCAAAACAAGTAGGAAGCGTCCTACAGACAATGTTCCTGTGTCAGCTGTGCTGAGCGTCAAAGCCCTGTCCTTCTCTTTCCTCAATTCCTTCTCTTACATTTATAACACTTGTATCACATTGCCTGTGTTTCCCATACACGTCTCATACAGGTAGGAAATGACAGATCAGGTGAAGGACTGGTACAGGTGAAGGACAGGTACAGAACTGGTGGAGGACTTTCATTCCACTGCATTTCTGACTCAAACTACCAAACAGTAGTGAAGTGAACAAAAGTGAAAGGAAGAATGAGAGGAAATCTGAGAAAAGAGGGAAAGTCCAGGGATGTATCAGGGGACAGAACCATGCTTCCAGTCCAAAACATGATGCTAAACAGTCTTTCTTTAGAGAGAGCTTAGATGTTTAGAACTAAACTTGGTGGCTTTTTGAAACCTTTTGTCTTCATGATTTTTGAGACAACTGTTAAAACTGAGGTTTATTCTTGACAAAGGTGTAAAGCTGGGGTACTTTGGAAGTTTCAACAGAAAAATACTTTAAAATTCTCAACTCAAGACTCAGAGGCTATTATGCCCATGAGAACATGCACTTCCAGCTTTCTTATTTTCTCTTTTGAGCACCCCATTGACCCTACCTATAGCTTCCCCCAGCTGTTTGTGTAGCTGCCTCTGGTTTTGGAGAATGTGTTGAGAGGAAGCCAGCATGATGGATAACAGGAGTCCTTTGACATACCATGTCATTTATCACATAACAGCCTCAATCCTGCTAAGGTGGCCTTCTCCATATGTCACTGTCAGCTTCTGTGCCACCTCAATGCATCAAAAAGAAAAGTTTGAATATGAAGCACTGTAATTCCTAAGTCACAGCTCATTGCAGATTTCCAGACATGAAGAACCATTCTGTCTATCTGCCAGCTTGTTTGTTTAATTTTCACTGTCTCACATATGTGAGAAATTAAGTCTGCAGTGTGGAAGAAAACCAGAAAAAGTCAGAGGTTTAGCAGAGGGAAGGAAGATAAAAATCTCTAATTCCATCAGGAATCCAATTTGACATTTTGAAGTGGAAAAAGAAAAGGCAGCCTATGACCAATAGGTATTAGGGAATTAGTAAGAATTCTTCCTTCTTCCCACTCAAGGAAAGAGGTTCTGTAATGGGCTGAGAGGTTCTCTAATAGGCTGATGTGAATGTAGCAAGCTTAAAGCAATGCAGATAAGCTCCTGAACTCAGCTGCTTAATGGACACCCATCTCATATTTTCTGCCACTTGAAGGGTACAAAATGCACTGAAGGCTTTCAGGAAAGCCTCTTGAGATTATCCAGCAGGTCCTGCTTTGGGCTACCTCAATTAATCAGAGCTCACCCACCAGTGCAAGATTTCAGCAAGTCAGTTCCCAGGGGACATCTGAGAACACCAACAAGAGGAGGCTGGAGCCACTGCTCCTCTCTGTTCCACTGACACAAACCAAAGAGTCTCTGTACAGTGTCATGAGCTTTAGCACAGATGGCAAAGGAAGCATGAGCCACCCACACTTTTCCATGAGCCTGAAGGGATGTAACCTGGCTCAGGTTAATTAAGTGTAATATCAAGTTTGGGCTGCCTGGAGCACTCACACCTCATGTGGAGTTCTCTTCCCCTCTCCAGTGTGAAACAGTCAAGGCCATCCTTCTTCATTTCTAGTCCAAAAACACTCCTGCAACAGGGAGTGTTGCACTCCTGCAACCCCTTTTCTCAGCTTGCTCTAACAAACCTCCCTCATCCTGCCCTGCTCATAGCCCAGTCTCTGCAGAGCACCCCCAGCACCATCAGGGCATCCATGACTCTCCAGATGAGTCCTGAACAGGCTTGGTTTTAGCTCCTTGAGTGACCCATGACTGAGCATAGCTCCCACATCAAGCCAGGCAAATTGTCCTATCACCCACCCAGTCTGTGAATCACCATTTAGAAAGCCTAAGTTACAACCTTCCCTTTCACATTCTTTTAGCAGCTTACAAAGCTTACATTCCCGGCCCAAACTTATGTGAATTGGAGACTCATTTCCCAGGTTAGATAGATTTCCATATTACATTCCAATGATTCACAGACTCCCCCAGCATGAATGGTGTTAAACTCCAAGAATTAAGATGCCATTTTGGATCACAATAAATTACTTAAAATATATGGTTTCCCACTTCCTTGGGTCATTGTCATATAGTCTTAATATATTTCCATTTGATGCAGTTTCCTTCCAAAAGGATCACAGGCAAGCTACAGCTTGAAAATTACTCAATGAACCTTTATTATGCTAAACCTTAATAGCATTACTAATATGAAGGAACTTAAACACAAGTTTTTTCCCCAGGAACTGTTTACTGACAAAACCTCATCCTTCTGTGACATTCACATTGCTACTGTCCTTTCCCAAAATCTACTCTTTCTTAAAGAACCACAGAAGGGATATTAAACACAATCTTCCTTCAAAGCAGTATTTCCACTAGTCATAAGTCAGATGACTTAGAAGTTCCTATTTTTGGTGCAAATTTCAGTGTGCTGAAGATCTTTGAGCAGTTTAGCTTCAGCCCAAATAACCTTCCATTTCTGTGTCAGATTGGACATCTTCATCCTCTCTCGAATATTTGCAGTAGATGCTCTATATAGATATATTAAAAATGTGAAAAAATAAGAGCCTATTGAGCCTCCAGAAAGCCTATGAGCTAAGCCACCAAAAACCCCTTTAAATACCTTTGTAGTCCTATAGGCAGCTCTCTCCCTGAAGCTGCAGGATGGAGCTCTTAATCAACAATATTGCTTCTGCTTTCCTTTGTCTTTCAGAGTTTGTCATGAAGATAGACTTGTTTATGTGCATATAGGGAAAGTAGAGAGCATAAGAATGATAATTCAGCTAGGGGCAAGACTTGGTCATTATTTGGGCCACTAAGCAATGGGGTTGAATTATGGCTTGCCATGACAGTATCCTAAATAACTGTTAGCAGGAAATATTATCTTACATTGTAGAAACAATTACAAGAGTTAACCATTTGGAAAAGGAAATCATGCTGCTGAAGAACTGCCATTCAGCCACCACAGCTTACATTCCTCAGATTAAAATAGAAATTTCAAAGGGAAAAGAAGATAAATCAATCCAAATTTATGTCCAAGTAATGCAACATCATTTTAGAGTAGCACACACCAAAACATATGCATACTTGTGTTGTTGATTTGCACAAACTCATTCCCGTAGGATGAAGAACATCATAATTGAAAATGAGAGCACAAATGGCCACTTAAATTCCTAAACCACAGCTTGAGTAATTGTGCATGCACACACATATCTGTTTTTCAAGCACAACTGCATCCTTTCAGTCCTGGCAATCTGGATCAAAATGGTTTCTATTAACATTATATATGCATTTACATGCATAGAATAGTGTATAATTTGGACCTCAGAGTTTTTGGCAAACCGCAAAGCTAACTCCTTATTTAGGTTTCCATGAGGTTTAAGCAAGAATTAACAATGACAGAGTCATACCTGCACCATAGCTAGTTTGTGGAGAATTAGATATGTGCTCTTCAGGGACCAATCCATCTGAGACTGCATGTAAAATAATGGTTTCAGAGCTGCCACGTGTGTTTCTCAGAGATTAATAAAATACTCAGGGAAAAACACAAAACAAAAGGGGGTTGATTGCACCTAAGCAATTTCTTTTCTGTGCTTTGCAACATCTGCTGCAGACCTGGTTGCCACAATTTCTACCTAATGGCCTGAAACCAGAAACCCACAACATTCACAAATCAATGGGTCCATCAGTTATGAAACAAAAAATTCCAAAAGAGGGACAGCAAGCAATGCCTGAAAGTAAAGCAGGTGCTTTGTTATGGCACTTTGAGACCAAAGATATAAAAAATAAACTTCTGTCATCAGTCCACACTGTCAGAACAGACAGTCATCAGTTAAAACACAAAGAGAGCTGTGAACACTGTCAAAGCCAGTTCATTAGAGAATGATCCACTCCAGGTGGACTCCAAAACTTTGTGGGATCTGCTGCTCCAGCTGGGTCCCTACAACCTGTGGGGCCTGATGGAATTCATCTGAACATCTTCAAAGAGCTACTGATATTGGAAAACCCTTGTCAATGATTTTTCAGCAGTCTTGGGAATCCAGAGAGATTCCAGATGACTGGAAGCTCGCAAGCATTGTCCCAATTTTTAAGAAGGGCGAGTAAGAGGACCCCAGAAACTACATGTCTGTCAGTGTCACAGGTTTGGGTCAGATATTACGAAAATGTTCTTCACCCAGAGAGTGGCTGGGGATCAGAGCAGGCTCCCCAGGGAAGTCAGGCACCAGCCTGACAGAGTTCAAGAAGTATTTGGACAATACTCTGTGGCACATGCTGTGACTCTTGGAGTGCCCTGTGCAGGGCTAGGAGCTGGACTTGATGATCCCTATGGGTCCCTTCCTAATTGGCATATTCTGTTATAAATATCAGCCCTGAACTGGGCTTTTGTTTTGATAAGAAACTGTGTAATGAAAATATACAGTTGATTTGAAGTATTTCTACTGTTTACAGCAACAGTCTTCTTAATATTCTCTTTTTTATTTACATTCCCAGCTGTATTACTGTTACAAGCCTGAAAGCTCACTGCCATTGATATGGACACTATTTGATTTTTGAACAGGAAACATACTGGATGGGATTACATCCCACTCAAAGCTGTCTAAAGGTAGACAGAGAAGTAGCACAGTTCAAGGGTGCCCTCACCTGCATGTCAGGGAAAGTGACAGAAATTATTGTGACTTCAAACACGTAGCTGTTCTCCACCTGAAATCCAGCATGTGCACAAAACCAGACAACAAAGTTGTTCAAAAGCAAACTCTCTTTTGTGTAACATACATGTTCTGGAAGGGAAAACAACTGTTCTCCCACTGGCTTTGGATTGCCATGTTCAGCCTCTACATGGGTTTACAGTAGGACACTTGACAGGTAAATCTGCAGACTTTGGTTTGGCTATTCCATGCAGATGGTTCAACCCACAAAGTGTCAGTTGCCTTTCCAGAGATTTCAGTCTAACCCCAAATATGTTATTTTTGCCATCTAAAAATATCCATGAGAAATATGGCTTAGTCCTCATCTCCCACAGCTCCTTCTACTTCACATTCAGACCTTGCGTCACCTCTCTACTCTCACAGATGTAATCCAGACCTGCTTTGGCTAACATTATATTCATCTAAGCATAGAATTCACTGCTACTCAAACGAGGTGCCGGAGATTTCAATTATATAGACCAAGATCTATTAGAAAATTGGATGGGAGCTCACCAATTTTTCTCCACATCACTGGAGCAAGAACTTCAAGCCATGATAGTGCACTGTAGAAGTGACTGATTACTGCAATAAATTAAGTGGCTACATAAAGCTTCTTTCCCTAGTTCTTCTCATTTCTGAATGGTATTAAAATAGTTTATGAGTGTTCAGCTGCTTTGCACTTTACACCCTCTCATGTGCCATAACTGTTAGAGAGAAGACAGAAAAATAATCACTTTTTTCATCTTTGCCTTTTCTTTTTATGCTAATGACCTTGTGTTATCTAACAAACAATGAATACAGGAAACATTCCTCAAAAAGTAAGTTTTCATTAATGTCAATCCTGTTACTGCAGGCAGAAGACACCACAGACCACAGCTAGAACTGAGAACCAAACTTCTGCTTTAGGCAGTGCTCCATGAGAGCCAGGGCCCCTGGGAGGACTGGTACTTCCCTCTCCTTCAAAAGCTGGGCTTATGAGCATTTTAGGAGAAAAATGGGGCAGCAGGTGAGACAGAAGGAAACTACTACTAGAGATGCTGTCATGGGATCCACCTGGAAAGAATTCTTGCACTCACACCTTGTTACTGCCTGGTAATGTAAAAAAAACCCCTCCCAATAAAACAACAAAACAGCATTACATGAAAATACTGACTTGATTATGGATTGTTATGTGTGTATGTTTGGCAATAAATCCTTTTTCCTATTGGCATTCCATGAAATATGCATATATACATGCAGAGTAGAATATAGCAGCTCTTCTCCAACTGCTATGAGTCCTTAAGTCTTTGCTATTTGTGGCAGACAAACAAAAGCAATCAAAAAGGTGAACTAGGACCTAGACTACGTTGTTCACTTCTGTGTTCTGCTTCCCCAGACACTGAAGGATCCTGTGAGATATAATATGTGACAATTTACATAAGGACACATCCATTGGTGAAATTCAATAAGCCAGTTCTAAAACACTATGGAAAAGTTTCTCACTCCTGCACATCTCTGAATATAGCATAATTTCCAAAGAATTTTACATCATAAATCACCCCTATTTCCATGCAGAAAAACACCAGCACAGTTACCTGAGAGTCCCTACCAAGGTTATGACATTATGGAGGTAGGATGTGTTCAAACCCTAACTTCAGAGTCGTGCAGTGTGCACAGATCCAAAGTGCACCATCACTGGAGCCTTTTCCCTGCCAATGTCACCCCCTGCTTCTCTATTTCCTCACCTCAGCTCAAACCTGAGCTATACAACTCCAAGAGCCCTTCAGTTTTTCTACTCCTTCAAGACTCAGAGCTCCTTTCCAGCATTAAAACTGTGCTGCACCTTTTTCCTGACTCCCAGCAGTGCTGCCCATTAAGCTGAAGAAAAGGTTTTGATTTCTCACCCTCTCATTGCAGTATTGACTCAATTTTCTGTTCTTTATTTTCTTGATGCTTCTGTGGGACATTCAGCTGGGTTCATGAAATTAGGATGGCAATTTGCTGAAACCATTGGAGCAAATTTTGCCCGTGTAATTACCCAATTGCATGTGCAATCACACAAGCCATGTGCCCAGGTAAACAATTCAACTTCAGCTGGACCTCTGTAGGTACATTTTTGCACAGCAATTTTGAAAACATAAGCTCTCAAATGAAGCTTATTTTTGTAGATAAGGCTCTTCATCACTTTTCTACAAACATTATTCCCACTTGCCAGTCTGTTTCCCCACCCCAAGGTCATTTTACATTCCCCTCTCCTATCACAGTACTTCACCAGCTTTTAATGCTACATTTCAATAACAGATTCCAAAGAGAGGGAAGGGAAAAAGAGAGAAAGAAATATATAAATAAACAAAAATGTTAAAGAACAATATTAGCCAAAACACAAATGTAACCCAGTATAGAATTTTTAAAAAGCAAACTCATGGAAAATAAGCTTTACACTTGCAAAACTAAGCTCCCGTTTTTTTTGTTCATAAGCTTTCAAAAATTTCAGTGCATATTTCACAAAAAAAATTATGTGTTTTAATATTTAAAAGGGCCAAATAGCAACAAAAAATGAGAAATGTCACTTGGAACTCCAGGGATGTCCAGTTTTCATGGTGAAAGAAATACTGCCTGATTTATTACACAGGGTAATATATGAATGTATATTACAAGAGACAATAACCTTCATTCCCAGGCAATTTCAGCTTTCCAGGTAGTGTGGATATTGCAGTAAAGTACTGGACATTCTTCACTGCATCTATAAAAGTGAAGTTTTTACAATTTCATTTTGTGGACTTCTATTTTCCCATCCTATGAATAACAACTCCATCTCTGCATCTGTAGCCTCCAACAGGCTTTAACTCAGATAAACAGACTTGATCTTGAGATGGGTGGCCAAAAGAGCCCCTGTACTTGTGATATTAGCTCAACTCCAAAATATTCAGCTTTGATATCAGTGTTTGATGTCTACCACAATCACCTACAAGGCACCATCCAAGCTCAGCAGCAATTACATCTCAGTGTAAATTTGCTTATGCAGCCAGCTGGGCCAGAGTTTGCATATACGTCCTGGAAATCCCAAGAAGGTGTAAAGGGATTCTCGATTTTTAATACATTTCCCCAGTTCCTGCATTGATGATACTGAGGTATCCTCCACAAACTCTCATCAGGTGCTTCTGGAAGTCATTGCAGCAGGACACTTTCCCTGTGCCAGGATGGAATCCTGAGGAAGAGCTGCAGCTACAAGGCTCCATGAAGTGCCTTGTGCAGCCAGGGCTGAGCTGCTGGGTCAGGCTGCACGGGAGCCAAGAGCCCAGCATCCTTTTCATTCCCTCCAACCCCACTGCACAGCCTGTGGCACTAATGCACCAGGCCCTAACAAGGCACCAGCTGCTCCTTGCCTGTCTCTCTACAGAGCCCAGCACGGGCACAATTGTGATGGGAATAATATCCCACAAATGGGACTCAAATAAGCATAATAACAAACAAAAGGGATAATGACACACAATCAAGCTAACAAGAATTATAATATAATTCAATCATCTCATTAACTTTACTAAGAGCTAGCTTTGTACACCAGTCTCCTGGCTCCTGAAAATGTCTTCAAAGGAGTGCACACATCTGATTACAAACTCGCATCATCAGTTAGGAAAACAGACACGAATGCAGAACAAAGGGATTCCTTTCTGAGCCTGTGGAACAACCTGTTCACATCTAATATTCATGCTAACTTGAAAATGCAAGGTAGAACATAGCCAAAATGAAATGGTTCCCAAGGCTGGAAGCTGAAGTGTTTAGTAGTCCAAGGCAGTAACACCACTGAGCCCACACCCAGTGATTTTTTGTAGTAAAATTTCTAGGTGACCTTGCATCACCAGCATAAATTGTACAGGAAAGAGCACAGGGACACACACACAACTCATTGGGCACCTTTACTGTGTCAGAGCTTACAAAGACTGCACATGCTTTGGAAATTAGCAACTGGGAGACTGATGAAACATGGAACAATACCTTGGATCCTTCCAGTATTTAATACAGCCATTAACTAATTAGATTTCATGACCATTTAGAAGACAGATGATATTGCAATCTCCATTCTATTAACCAGAACAATATGGTATTTCCATGAGAAACCTGCCAACAGGAGAATGAGGCCCCAGAATTTAAACAAACCCTAGATCCTGTCCACACCACACTTTTTAGTCAAAAGACAAAAGTTGTGATGCTCAGTTATTAGGCTGGACACTGGGACAAGCACAAATTGTGTTCACTCTCTGGGTCAAACTCCTGAAAGCACATGGGATCTGCTAAAGATAAAAGGAATTGTAGCAAAGCACCCAAAATTTCAGCTATACTGCTTCTGAGAAACAAAAGCACCAAGCAATAAAGCCAACTACTGACACAAGGCTTGTGCTGAGTCCCACAAACAATGATATCACACAGGCTTCTGTTTTAGAGGCTAAGGCACACTATAAATTAGGTGAGGGTGTTAAAACAACAGCTGGCTGCTAATTAGTCACAGCCCCCCTCAGCAGGGTATCAGCAAAGTGGCAGAGAACATCTCAAGTAAATTAAATTTTAAAAAATCCTACTGCAATCACTCCCCTGACAGACCCTTCCTTCATCTCTCCTCTCAGCTTTTTATTTATTGTAATTACTTTAGTAATAAGATTTGTTTCCTTGTTATTATATATATTACCATGCAGGGCAACAACAACAACAACAACAAAAAATAATAGCTGGGAAGAGTTATGGAGCTTATTTATCTCCTTGGCTGTTATTGGGCCGTTGGGTGGGGAGAGCAATGAGGAAGTAGGGGCCTGGGAAAAGCAGTAAATAGAAAAGAAAGCATATTCCTTGGGAGCACAGACATATGGGGGCATATTTACGAAGGAGGAAACACTGACAATGAGTGAATAGAGCTAATAACTCAGGGGGCCCAGCAGCCCTGGCTGATAAAGGAAGGAATAAACAATCCTGCACTGCAAGTGCTGTCAGAAGGGAGAGTCCCGGGGTGCAGCTGTCTGCAGGGGGATGTTTATCATAGAAGGAGAGCCAAGGATGGGCTGTCACATCAGCACAGCACAAAGGGCCTTGGATGAAACTGGGGCACCTCCCACCGCAGAGAGGAAACTCAGACAAGTGCGTGGTGCAAGGCCAGACACCATTTCTGGTTGTTCCACCAAGGAACAATTCACAGAAATGAGAGCTAAGAAATACTGCAGCTCATATTTTATCTCGTGCTGTGCAGGCACTAGCCACATTTGGTACCCTAAGCTCTCAAATCCATCACTGCCCTCTCAGTGAAAGGCAGCAGAAGCAACACCTGAGGCACTAAAGCAGCAAAGAGCTGTAAAACTTTCTGCTCCACTTGAGGAAAATTAGCCCACCCAGAGCCACCAAGTATCCCAGTACAGATGTTCACAGAACTTGCATCTTTGTCATCTCTGAGGTCTTAAGGAAAGCACCAGTGCACATTCTCTTAAAATGTGCATCTCAGAGCACAGCCAGTGTATGTGAGGGTTGAGTCTTTCACAATTTACAAAATGCTCTTTTTTTTCCCCAAGTATGCCTTGCCTTCCACATATGCCTAACTACTTTTGGCAAGGTGGTGACAATTTAGGTGCAGAACTTCTGAAGAAAACAGGGGGATAGTCTCATAGAGCATCTGTCAAAGAGCAGCACACGACTCCTGTAGCACCTCTCTCCTAGAGAGAAATTCCATTAATTCAAAACCACTCCTTTCCCAGCCTTCTCACATCTCTGCTCTGTCCTTAGAGAAACAAACACATCATAGATTAACCAGTCTGGAGAGAGCCTTTGGTGTGTATTTGCAGAGTGCATGGCACCAATTTAGAGCTAAACTTCTCCTTCAACCCTCTGACCACAGAGAAGCAATAAAAAGAAGGAGGGATGTCTGCAGTTGTACAGCTTTGTGTGACATCACCTCAAGATTTAGTCCTTCAGGATGCAGTTCTGCATCATAAAGCAACTCCTTAGACCAGCCACTAGCTTTTTTTTTTTTCCTATCCCTAATCCTTCCTGCCTCTTATTGGCCAGAGAACACAATGTGTCCATTCAGGAGAGTAAGCATTAATACAGGAGAGGAAAAGGTCATTTATACAAGTTGTGTCTTTGGGTATAGAGACAAATGTGGTGCTTCTCCTCCTCCTAAGATCGTCCTTCCAAACAGAAGGCACCAGGTTCCAAAGGTTAAGTGGGAGCACACTCCTTTTTTCCTTTGTACTTTTTGACACTGTGCAGAGGAAAACTGTTCTAGGAGGGATTTTAGTGGGCATTTCTATCTCTTTATGTCAGTAATTGTCAAGCAACTGAAGTTTTTCTCTGATAGGCTTGAGGAGGTAATGAACAAAGCCCCTGAGTACACAAGGAACAGAGAGAGTAAATTAAAGGGGAGGGAGCATCAAGGGAGAGACAGAAAATCCAGCGCCTCACCTGCCTTACCTTGGAGAAACAAAGCTCATTCAGCCTGTGCTGGGGGAGGGCAGGTGCAGGAGAGAACAGGATGTTTTTAAAACAGATAAAGAATAGTCCATGGCTATATTCCAAAAGAAAAAACAGGATTTCCTCTACCTAGCTGCTACTATGGTTACCCCATGCCTTTGAAGAAATCATGTGGCTTCCAATAAATTTCCTTCATCTAAAAAAGACTCACCAGCTCCCATCTCCACTCATTGGTTCATTTATTTACAAAATTCATCAAGTTTTTTTCAATGAAAAGCCTCCTTGATTCAACAGGAGGGAAGAGTGAAAAAAGGGAAACAGATGAAAAGAAAAGGGAAACATTAAAATCAGGTAAAGGAAGAGGAATATGCCAACTCTTACACACTCCCACAAGCTCTTACACACCCACACACACTCTTACAGGCTACCAGTAAACCTGAGCCCCAGAACAAAAATATTTCTTTTAATAGAAGAGGAACCATGTCTACTAAAAAACATACATATAAAGAAACAAGAAGAATATATGGGCCATGGGAGGATTCACAAGAGAGATGTATTTAATTTAAAGTATAAAGCAATTATTTATTCCCCTCCCCAGGCCTCATGATCAGTAAAGGAGATGTGGCCAAGTCTCTGTTCTGCTGGTCCTGTCCATTTAAGGTTTACTAAATTCTTCTTCATCACCAGATTTAACTACAGCTCAAGCTCATCTGCACCACAGAACACAAAACACCCTCCTGTGTGACACAGGCCTGGGCCATACCCTTCATTCGTGTGTCGCCAAGAGCCACATTCTCCCTCCTGAAGGTCCTTTTTCTGCTACACTGCTTCCTGACAGCTGGAGGAAAAGGTCAGCCATTCCCTCCAGTCCTGCATCTGATGGAAAATTTAACTAAGCGTAGTGAGAGGAAAAATGTAAGGGGGAAAAGCCACAATTGTTTTTCTTGTCCCTTCTGTTTGTGAGGATCAAGAAAGCATTTGCTGCCCACAGAGGCTTTGGATACCCTGGAGCAGTACCCAGCTGTTCTGAACAGTGCTCCCAACTTCTGGCAGACCCAGGTCCTGGGGAGCACAGCAGCCCAAAAGCTGTGACTTGACAGACTAGAAACTATCAGAAAAGCCCAAGGTGCTCCCTGGTGAACCACTCACCCTAAACTCAAATGAGTTTGAAACCCAGCTCAATGCAGTTGTTGCTCAGGATTTGCTTTTCTGTTCCTGCAACACTCAATCATAACAGCCCAAGCCCAAAGCAGGTGTGGGACTGTAGCTTTAAAAAAGTTGTTCCTCTACACTTTTCTGTGTTTCAGTGCTTATTTAAGCCCATCTTTCAGCTTTAGCTTTGTCATGTGCTCCTCTGCAATAAGCCAGGGGACACAGTTGTTGCAAACCCTGCAAGTCCCCATCACCAGGTCAAGACAGCAGCCACTGGTGGGATGTGATCATGATGTCCTGCCCTTGCATGGGGCAGAACCAACAGTTATTAAATCACTGCCACTCCACAAACACCCAAAGTGAACAAATTCCACCGTCTGAAGAGAGGAGGAGATTTGTTTTCCAGCAAAGGGTAAGCCTACCTTAGCCTTGAAACCTCTTCAAGGTTTCACACAACAATATTTATTTCAGATCAAAATATTAGGAGCAGAGTTGTGCCTTCTCCAGTCATGCACAGGGAGATGGAAGTTAGTGTGGGTGGTTAGGGAGGGTATAAGGTAAAGAATGCAAAAATAATCAATATTTTTCAAGATCAGATTCAGCATCTCTTAGGAAACATGTGGGAAGGAAGATTGAAAAGAAGGTGGGAGAAGGAGGAAGGTTCACTATACAGAAATATTTCTGTGATTTTTTAAGAAAACCTTATTCATCCTCCCCCACCAGGTTATACAAAGCATTAATTACAGACAGTTTTCCTCAAGCATATCTGCTTTGCAGCTGTATTCTGCCCTGCTGCTTTAGCAGAATGGATAAACCTCCATTTGTCAGTAAAGATCCTTTTTCTCCAGCACCACTAACACTCCTCCCAGGGAACTGAGAGATCTTCTGACCACAGACAGTACAGAACCACATGAATCTGACAAATGCAGGACAGCACACCTGGCCATGTCTCAGATTCACGTTTTCCATACAGGACTGATGACAGGATGAGTAAAACACAGGGCAAAGGGAATTCTCCCAGCACAAACATTGAAGATGAGACCTGCTGGGTGCACAGACAAACCCCAGGATAAGCACACGTCACAACTCACTTGCCATTGATGACTCCATCAGGATTAAGCATGGGCACAATCTTGAAGATGAAACATTTCCTCAGGAGCTCAGCAATGGGATCGCTGCTCACCAGGAACTCCAGGGTGCCCTTCATCACCCAGCTGGCATTGCTCTCACCAGGGTGAACACGGGCTGTGAGGAACACGTAAGGACGGCTGCCTGCAAAACAAAGCAAAAGCACCCCTAAACTAAGCAGGGCTTTTCTTTGAATAAGATCTTTGCAAGTGGATTTTAGTCCTTTTGAATTTAGATAGCAATCCAAAATGCATTCTAAGGAAAATACATCCCTAGACAGTCCAGATATTTTATCAAGGTGCCATTTATAAACTGATCACAGATTTGGTCCTCAGAACCAGCAGAGAGCTCATTTCTGTTTATTCTGTGATAACTTCTAGGTATTTATATGTACCATTAGAAAGCATTCTGCAGGTGCAAGTTACTGCCTCCAAATAGCTTTACCATGCTTTCTAGCAACTACTGAAAGTTTGATTCCATCAAATTTCATTCAGGTTTAAAAGGCAGCAAGAAATTATTTAATTGTCTAAGGTCCTGCTCTGCTTTCAGTATTTTGCCATTAACAATTTAGAGCTTTCTAAATATCTAAGCAGATTTGCCCACCCATAAGGGGCTCCAAGGACATGCAAGCTGCCTGATCTCTGGAAATAATTTGTGTTGTAAGGTCAAAATCATAATTAATTGAACTAAACTGATAAAATTAGAGAAAATGCACCAATATGTTCACCAGAGCTGCAGAGGTTGAGTACTCAAACCTAATTATTTCATAACAATACAACAAAAGGTAGAAATAACAATGCACATAGATAAGGCAAGCTGTCGCTTTTGGTAGAAAGACTTTTTCAGTTTTATATAATATAGATGCTCACTCAGATTAGAAAGGATGATTTTCAGAAGTTGCAACTAGTAGAGTTCATCTGTTTCTAGCACTGCTTTCATGCATGGGAAACATAAGCTGTGGCAGTTTGAGGTAGGAGAGGGGATTTGGGGGGTTGCTTAAAAAAAAAGAAAAACTCAAAGAGTAAATCAAATTTTTACTGAGCAGTTCATTAATAATCTCTACTGAACTTATTTCAAAACAGACTTGCAACTTAACAGCAAAAGTTTCCTTGTTATCAGATATGTTATTTGCTGTTCCTGTGAAAAAGCCACTAAACACATTTGGTAATGGGTACAAGCCTCCAAAAACTCTCAGCATACATATGCTTAGAAAAGACCAAGTTTGACAGCAGAGTCTTTGAAGATCCCATCTGTGCTGAGCACACTTCAAGGATGGGCCAAGGAAACAGGAGAAGGCAGGAGGAGACACCTGCCAGGCATAGAAAATAAAAGGAAAGGAGAAAGCAATTATCTGTCTTGAAATGATCCTTTTGTGAGCATTCACTATCACAAGTCAAGCCGACAGATTTACTTCAGTGGGAAGCTTTATCTCTCAGGGCATCACAGCCAAGCCAGGGCAGGCTTGTCCCGCTCGATCAGGATATGTCAGAGCTCAGGCACTGTTCCCTTCATGAACTGAGGGCACCCAGCTGACAGGACTGGGAGAGGCACCAGGACAGAATGCAAAACCAAAGGCATCAGCTGAATGC
The DNA here is from genome assembly GCF_031753505.1 of Anomalospiza imberbis. NCBI lineage: Eukaryota > Metazoa > Chordata > Aves > Passeriformes > Viduidae > Anomalospiza > Anomalospiza imberbis. Next base: position 6,956,785 of record NC_089693.1, on the reverse strand, counting down.
CCTTGTAAACAAATGCTGAATTAGCACCTTGCACGCCTTTGTCCTTTGGTCCCAAAGCCATCCTTCAGTTTCCTGATGTGTTACAAATCATTACTCAATCATAGTAAAACAGGGAGGTACGACACTATCCCCAAAAATACAGATGGTAACAAAGAGCTATTTAGCCATTGGTCTGACCAAGAAAAAGATGTGTCAGAGCTGGGAATATAGGTGAAATTTCTCATTTCACATTCAAATAAGGAATAAGCATTAATTTCTCTCCTTACCTGTATATTCTGCACAGTTCTGCTCAGTATGTACTTTACAGCACAATTTAGTTACATCATACAGGGCACACTCAGATTTGGAAATAATCCCACATCCACACTTCCCTCTTAAGCAGTTGGTGGGCACTAGAAGAGTGAACTGCATTCCCAGCTCAAAGAGCTCATACAGAGCAATCATGTTCTGCTCCAGTAAAGCAACTGGGGCTCTGTTCCTCAATAGCCACATATTAGGCTTTCTTGTCATTCTTACACCTCACCATACTTGGGGGGTTTGGTACATTTTCATCAATGTGTACTCATAAGTGGATTGCCAAAGACTCCTTAGCTCCTGCAGAACCAGCCATTCTGGCTTTTCCCCCCAAAATTAGAAGATATTAGTTCTATTCTTCTCCAGTTAATTGTGCATTACCATCTACCTTAGTACTGCCTTACAACAGCAACCAACAAAAGCCAGATTTCACAAAGACATCAGCTGCATTTTGCCATTTCCAAACATTTTCTTCTTTCTCCCATCACCATGATTTAGTGCTGTTTTGCAGGCTCATTGCTGAGCTAAACTTATGGGGCTGTGCAGCTATAGCTGGGAATGAGGCTCCTGAGGACTTCTAATGGACAACAGCTGTAAATAGCACAGAGCAAAATAAAATATGCTCTCTTTTGCAATTGATGAATACAGCTTTAACAACTCTTACCTATTCTAGATATTGATAGAGTTCAGCATCTTAATCGAGAGGTTCACTCCTCAGTCAAAATAAGAAAAATAAAAAAAACCTCTAAGCAACAGCTTTCTCATGTCAGAAACTCAGGACAATTTGCCACAATTCTGCTAATTGCAATAGCACGGGGCTGGCAAAGATCTGACTTCTGCTGTTTCTCTCAAGGCTCATCAAAGTCAAGCTTGTCTTACTTGGACTCAGTGTTGGAAAACCTCCTGGAGTCTCCAGATCTTAAACCCCAGGAAACATGAGGGAAGGGAAAGAGACCAGAGATCACCTACACTGTTCTCCTGTGGGTGACAATGGGAGGGCCCCATTGCCTGCAGGTCCAGCCAAGGAAATCTCTCTATTCCAGTGAAAGTTTCCTCTGAAAGATCTCCTCCTGCCAAGCACATCCACAGCTCTGACATCCCACCACAGGAGAGTCGTAAGGGAGGTTTGTACAAGCAAGGAAACAACAGAGCTTGTTAACTGTCTGTTCCCTTCACAGAAGCCATCACAGCCAAATCCCACCTCCAAATGCTGCTCCCCCAGAGTGCTCCCAGCGTGAAAACTAATGAAGCAGCAAATAGAGCAAAGAGCTGATGACATGGCCATAAAACTTGCTACTCTTGAAACACCTGGAAAACAGCAGGAGTGGCCCAAACCTATGGCTTACAGCATATCCAGTTACTTTGGAATTATTGTGCTAACTGCTATTAACAGAGTTCATGAAAGGAGTAGGCAGAGCACTGGCCAGCTATACTCCATACTCAACTGGCAGCACCAGTCAAGATCTCTGCACTCAGTTCAGCTGCCTCCCTTCATTCCTGACTTCCAGCACCCTCTTAACTGCAGTCCTGACCAGACCAGCTCAGTACTACCCAGTACAGCTTACTGGTTTATACTGGTGCCCAGCTGCCCTTCTCTCTCTCTGCTCCTTCAGAGCTCTATGGTACAACTTCCCATGCCCTGCTAAACCTGTGTTAAGGACTCACAACCTCAGGATCTCTCATATACCTCCTCCCAGCACCAGAACTGAGCTTAAGTCTTCAGAATCCTCAGGCCAACACTTAGGCAGATCCTTTCCAGGTTCTGAAGAAGCTGCCAGAAAGCTCAGGTTAGCCATTTATCTCTGCAAAGCCCACATGACACATAACCTTCTCTGGGAATGTAAATAATAAAAAGGGAAAGTAGAGGAGTCTTTTCGTGCTACATAAAGCCTTATCCAACAAATCATGTCTCCTTACACTATGTTACATTTCAACATGCCCAGAATATAACATGGCATCAACAATACCCAAGGTGGGAGATTAAAGAACCACTGATTCCTCTTGCAAAACTTTGAGCAAAGAACCTTTGAATGATAATTTTACTAATGCATCACCTAATTCCCATCTCTCCTTCTCTTCACTCATTTTTGATTGTGTATCTATGAATGAAAATGAGAGCTTTGTTCTTCCAGTAATGCTAACTTGCTGCATTATCTCCTGCCTCTAAGGGTCCTCCTCTAGTCATGTCACCACCAAGGTTCACTAAGAGGTGACTCTGATGTCAGTAATCGTGACATCAATTGGGGAATGAGAAGCCTGAAAGAAAAGAACAAAACCCCATTAACACAGCAGTATCCCTCATCAAGGGGAGCACAGAAAGGAAATGAAAAGCAGTTCCAGATGCCCTGACCTGGGCTGCTGTTCTAAATTATTTCAAGCTGAGGTTTGAGCCATGCCATTTGTAAAGGGACAGGGCATTGAAATGACGCAGGGCTAGGATTTTTTAAGGAGTCAAAGGGAATTATGTACACAGCATGTGAAAAATTCAATCTAGATCTGGGTCTTGGGCTGAAACTTTCCGTCTGTGCCTCTGCATACCTCTCTGTCCTTTACACAAGCCCAGGGCCATTAAGACACAGGCTTCTTTTTCTCCTTTATGTCTAAGTACAGCATGACTACCATGAGCATTACACAGATCAAAGGGCCAAGTTTACCCCAGGATATAGTAGAGAAAAACCAAGAAAGCAAAACTTTTCCTTCCAACTTAATTAGCTGTTCCCACTACAGGCTATTCTGTGAGTAAATGATGGGTAAACAGGAGGACCATCACAAAGCTCTTCCATGCATGTCCAGCTGCTTCATGTCCTGGATCCCTCTGACATGCCCAAGGCTGCAGACTTATGCAAAGCCAGAGAGAAGAGGGGATATGGTGTGATATACAATGAATATATTAAAGTATATTTGTAAAAAACATCAAATACTGAGATCACAGAAAACAATGAGCCTTATCTGAGGTAGAATCTGAGTCAGATACTTTTCTCCCCTCCTAAAACTTTTTCACCAGCTGTCAGACTTTCAGTTGGCTTAAGACAGATTAATTCTTCCCTACCACAGATTGCTCTCTCCTTGCTCTGCCTGTTTTTGGCTAAATGCTCCAAAAGCAGATACATCTTAATACAGAGGCAAAACACGGTGTAGCAGGATCAGCTGTTGTTTTCCAGAATTATCAATGAGCTATTCCTTTCTTAAATATTTCTGTATTATATGTATTATTACTGTTACCTATGACAAAGAAGTGAACATAACAAATCATCTCTGCTGCCTGTTCTTTACCTTCATAGCTTGATGGGAGAGTTTCAGCCTCCAAGTTGCTTGGCAACCTTCTTCTGTGTACATGTTTTATGAATTTATTCACCTCTGAATCAGAGATGATCAGGGAGCTGAATAAGGGTACAGAATGCTCAGCCTCAGTTCAGCTTGTCCTCCTACTAACGCTGGGTTTGAACTCCAGGAAATTGGTAAGCAAGTTGTCAAGGCTGTTTTGAGGAAGTTTCCAAAATTCCAAGCTCTTAAAGCAGCAGGAACCACCATAGTTATTTAGCAGGACCTTCAGTATGACTGAAGGCAAAGGAAACCCACACAAACTAAATCCAGTTCAAATCGAAGCATACCTTTTGGGGAAGGCTGGGGAACTGAACCTTATTTTCAGGACTTACACCCGTGGAAAGACTGCTGTAATCCTTTGCAAATTGCCTCAGATTATAAGGAACATCCCCATCCCAAGTGTGTGCACCTGCATTAGTCTAGCAGAAATTTCCAACCACTGCATCCTCCAGCCCTGGATACACCCACTCAGCATTCACTGGCATATCCAGTGTCACTCTGCACACCCTCTGAGCTGCTCAAACACCATCAGACTTCAAAACTGAAACTATGCAGATTATTAAACTGTTGTCAAGCAGGTTACCTGCATTTACCTCCTCCCAGGGCTAGCAGAGGAATTCCTCTGCCTGGGTGCACCTCCTACATCAGTGCTCACTGCTGCCATCCATCTCTGCTCCCCTCAGCCACGTTCCCAGGGCATGAAACCAAGATAGGGGACAGCTGGCTAGGAAAAAGTACTGCTAAGAAGGATCAGGGGATTACAGCAGATGAGATAGTAATGCAAAGCAGTTGCAAAAATGTCAGCTCTCCTGGGACCCACACCAGGCAACGTCACAACTGAGGCAAGGAACACTCTGTTACTTTTCTCTGCTCAACACAGTGAGCAAAACCAAGTAGCTGCAGTGCTGTGCCCACTGCTGCCCACCAGAGGTTAAAAAAACTGATGAAAATTGAAGAGATCATTGAAAATCATGAAATGTTTAGAAGTCTTAGGCTGAAAAAATGGAGAAAATGGGTTTCAGACACGGAAAGAAAAGGTGAACAGAGAGGAAGGAGAAATAACCTTTAAATTGCAAAAGGCTGCTATAAAAAGGATTGCAATCACCTGTCCTCATTGTCCACTGGGACTAGGCTGCATAAAAAGAAACTCAAGTTACTATCAGCTAAGCCAACCTGTGGTGACCTGACTGCCCTCACTGCTGTGCCTGAATATTGGCCCTCCCTCCTGATGGGCCCTTGCTCATAAAGTCCTGTGCCAAGAATCTCCACTACAGTACCCAAAACAGTGCCAGCAGAGGCCTGTAGCTACATAAGTCATAACAGCTCCTTTAGAAACTTGTCCATTCCACTTATTCCCAGCTCTCTGTTCTAAGGGCTGCTGGAATTACTATTCCAGTCCACAGGGCAGCTCTGCCACCTCCTGTGTTCTCTTTGACGCAAGGTATCTGCTTACTACTTAATGTTAGCCATGTTAACCATTAGCCACTAATTAGTGGCTGATCAGAAATTTCAGAAATATTTCATCATCATATTTTGACATCATTAGGGCTTCTTCCCACACACAGAACAGAATTATTTATGAAAAATTCTGTCTTACCTGCTCATTTAGTGACAGTCTTGCCACTTCAAAATTGGAGTAATATAATTTCTGGGATTTCTCTCATTAGTAGTGATCTTCCAAAGCCTCTCTATTACCCTTAAGATTACTATTTCTCAGCTTCTGCTTATGTATGCCTTGAAAGGTGTGAGCAGCAACCACTAACACGAGGTCCAACACATGATCTAGGTAGTTGATGTAGGGAGCTCCAGATTATCTGTCAGAAGGCAGGCAAGGATCTATCACCCCCTCCTTCTATAACACACACATTATGGCTTTAATTTGTTCTGTGGCAGCAGGCAATTTCAGATACTCAAGTATTTTGTACTGCCATGGCCAGGCCATCAATCCATGTGTTTTTCAGTCAACATGGGAGAAATGTAGACTGTCTTGCAGAGATGCAAGGCTTCTGAGACCTGGCAAGCAGTAAAAAGCAGTATTTTCTAGTTAGGCATATATGTGACTTTCACCTTCTGGGGTTTTTGCACAAAGACAAAAAAGCTGAACTGAGATAAGAACTAGAACATTGCCCTAAACTGTCCCATGCCTAAAAGAAGGTGAAGGCAGGAGATGAGTACACAGAGACCTGAAGGACAGCTGCTGTAACAGGCAGAGTGCAGAGATCCACAGAGCTATAAAATCCATGGGCTCTTTTCCGAGAGAAGGATTTCATCTGAAATGAAATCAGGCAGGAGGAGCAGACTGAAAAAGCTTCCATTGTCATAAAAATATCTCCCTGGGTAATCCACAGTGATGGAAAAAGGAAACCCTGATAATTTATGTGACAGTTTAATGGGATTTTGGTGACATAGGATACTTTAGAAAGAATTTGCCCAAATAGGACAGACAGGACTTTAATAAGCCTTCAGCTCCAAACCAGCAATATTTTCACCCCTTGCTTTTACATTTCATTCTACATACCCACTGCTCACTCACAGCTCATCTTTCTCATTTGCAAGGCACATTTCAACATTGTAAGAGCAACAACTGCACTTTCTGGTTAGGTCCCCTGCCAGAGAGGCTTCTGAGTATCTGATCCCTAAAGGGATCAAGCTGCCTTTGCACCTACAAGGCAGAGCATCACTGAGCTGTGAACTCTGAGGCATGAGCTGCCCTCTGGCCATGTCCCCTGCTCTGTGGATGGCACTAATAGCTTCTGTATGGAATTTAAGGGCAGCAGATGGACAGTCTGGAGCAGGAGCTGCTGGCAGAGGGGACGCCCCCAGAACACACTCCAGGAATAAATGGCTTTCACACACAGTGAGTAATGCCTCAGTCCCCATCTCCTGCCTGTGGGGGACACAGCCTTTACCCCCAGCACAGCACCCCATGCCCTTCACTGCCATTGCTCCCAGAGCAGGCTCAGTGCAAGAGGAATTGCTCAGAGTGCCAAACCGGGTGAATCCGGGGTTAATGGCATGAGACTCCACAAAGGAACATTTAGACTGAATATCAGAGAGTTACACTAGAAAGTCTCCCCTGTGGAGAGGAGGAAGTTAACATTAAAACCACATTGCCCAGAGCACAAGAAGTCATTTTGTACACAACAATCCTGCAGTGGCTGGGGACAGAAATAACCCACAACAGGAATTTGTTTTCTTTGCTAACTTCAACGGATCCAGTTAAGAAGCCCAAATTTTGCTAATTTCTCCTTCTGGGAAATCCAGACATGAAAGGAATGGTAAAAAACTGGGTGAAGATCTCAATATTTTGTCCACTCTGGGATGAACTTAGAACCTGCAATGAGGCCTGTGAGCCCTAAAATGGGCATGAGAAATGGAGCATCTGCTAGATTTTCTTTCACTCCTGGGAATAACAGTCAAGTTTAACAGTTTAAGTTGTGTAGTACTTCAAGCTGTTCTGCTCTACAGAAGACAAACTCCATAGTTTATTCTAAAAAAAGCTCTTTACTCTTTATACAGTACATATTTAAAACCCACCTATTACCACCTACAGCATAAAGTAATGTTTATTCTTAAATATGTGTTGTGCTTTTAAGTGGCACAAATCCATCTCTCCCTGACTTGAAGTCTTCCTCAGGGAATGACTTGAAAGTAGTAAAATATATTAAAAGAAAGTACAATCAGAGCATCTCATTGTCAAAGTGAAATATCAATTTTTGTTAAGATAAAAAGCATTACAGATTGCCTCTGATGGTAAAAATTAAATTTTTGGTCTTCACTTTATTTGATATTTATCACTCATTGCTCCAGACTCAGTCAAGCAAGGAATGTTTCTTAAAAATAATATTATTCTGTATTTCTCCTGGAGTAAGCAAATTATGACAATTTTAAATTGTGTGTTCTTTTACATACAAAAAAAACTCAGAGGAAAGAGGAAATAAACAGAAAGTCTACAAAAAAACCTACCACTTCACTATGTCAACAGCTTCACATTAAAGGATCTTCTGCAGGTTGACCTCATTTGTGACATCACTAAATTGACTTTTACATCATTGCTGTCCAAGTCTATCCTAAATCTTGGAACTACATTGTCCAGAGCTGATCCCAAAGGAAATCCTTGCTTTTCACAAAAAAGAGATCTATGAGGTTAAACTGTCTCCAAATTTTGAATAATGAATCTTGTCTTCATGGCAAGGTCTTAGATGAGCTCCCCAAATACCTGAGCAAAACAATGCAAATAAGGGGTCAACATAAAAGGTCTTTTAATCAGATCATCAAGAGAGCAAAACAGATGCTGGCCCAATGATCTTGTATCATGACAGAAGCAGCACCACGTTCCATCTCCTAGACTGCATGACTTTTTGTGTGACAGACCATAAGCAGAACATAAGTTTTCCAGGAGAAGCAGCAGAGATGAACCCTGAAGTTCCCAACCAAGTTCATACTGTATTTTTTCAAGTAGTTCTACTATTGAGTTATCCTAAAGATGAGGAAGGAATCAGGCTCATATAGCAGAATCTGAGCCCCAGAGTACTTGACAAAACTAGGTGCAACAAAATTTGCCACTGCATGAAGCAAGCAACATGCAGAAATTTCAAACAGTCTTTGGAAAGACACACTAAGCAGTCCCTGTCTCAGGTTACTAAGTTCTTCCCTTCAGATGCCAGCAAAATGATGTCTAATGGATGATGTCTTCCTGCATCAATCACTGCAGGGAGCGGAGCGTCAAGTTAGGCAGAGTCGTCTGTTTGAGGAAATAAGATGGTAGGAAGGCTAGGGTGAGGGAAAATGTTCTTTTTACCTCCACAAGCTGCTACAAAGCACAGAAAAAGGTTCTCATGAATAAAGGAAACAGGCTTCAGAGCAGTCCTGGCTGCCCCAGAAGAAACAAGAAGTGGAACATGTGATGTCCTTCCTTGGCACTCCATGTATCACTGCAAAATTGGGAGCTTTCACACAGGAAAGCTTCTAGCTCTTCATAATTTCCTAAGTGATATTAAATTTATATAAAAGCAATCTCCAGAAGATTCTTTCAGGCAAATAATTTAACAGCACAATTGATAGTTCCTAATCAGTTTGAATTTTTGAGGTGTAGTACACAGACCGACTTCATAAAGCTGATAACTGTGATGCTTCCTCAATCCCAGTGCCTTCCTGCACTTTCACCCCAACATTTCCACAGCAGAATGTTGAACTTTTCCAACTGACCCTGCCCCAGAATCCTTCTACTTATAGCTCATTCACTCGATACAGCCTGTACAATCCACAGCATGCGCTCCTTTCTCAACGTGCCATAAGAAACACTCATATCAAAACCATTCTATTCCAGAGCATTCACAGCCACTTCATCTCCTGCTCTGTAAACTCTGAGTGCTTTTAAAAGAAACACTTTTTTATATAGAAGAAAATCCCTGTAAATCATGGTCTTGACAGGCTAATGGCTAGCATTGCAAAGATGATTTATCTTCTTGCTGTACCTAACAAAGCTTCTTATGTTAATACCTTGTTTTCAAAATATGAAGAGACTTCTAACTGATGTTTTCTAACTGCAAGAATATTCAGCTAATGAAAAATGCCTTACATCAAAAAATAACCTTCCCCTCCCACTTAACACTCCCATCAACTCTCAAAATCAAAGGATCTCCTTGAATTATTTCTTTCTTCTGTTTTACTTAGGGGGCTTCCCTCATGGATGAGGAAACCAACCATTCAGTCTCACTGCCTGTTTATAATCCAAATTCATTTTAGGGTTTGCATGCATTACCTGCATGTTTTAATTTGATATATTTCATTTGATTTCTGCCTATTAAATTACATTTAATTTAATGGGGAGCGCTACCCTTTTGTGCAAACAGCAATTTTATCAGGTCTGAGCCTAATTTCACATTATATTTTGATAGGCTGGAAAACAAGGTCATGGTGTCTGCCTGGCAAGTGATGCCCCAGCTGGTGGGAGAGACTTTTGATAAGCTAGAAGAAGGATCCTGGCAGTGTTGTGATGTAAAGAGTATGATCTAGGACATGAAATTAAGGAGCAAGCCATCAGTGATGAGCAGAAGTGCTGTTTCAAGTCTATTGACAGGCATTCTCCATAGCTGGCAGGGCCATCACCTTTGGCAGCACAGAGACTGTAAGCACCTCACTACAAGTTTCTTGCTCATTCAATAGTTAGTAATGGCTAAAAATGGGGAGAATAGGGATAGTGGGGACATCACAGCTACTGACATGCCCAGAGCCCTTCATCTGTCTCTTGCCTGCTCTTTCAGCCTCTGGCCAGTAGCTCTTTTTGAAGCACAGTTCCCACGAGTTGAGTTGTGCCGCATGGTGACCCTCTAGCTGTTGTTTTTGTGCCCTTTCAAAACGCTTGACAGAACTGTCACAGAAGGAGCTTGGCATCCAGAAGCTGTGGCAGACACGATACGACCTGATTCATAAAACACAGCTAAACAGCTTGGGCTGCCAGAGGCCAGGATTTACAGGACTCAGCTTAAAAACGGCCTTCAACGCCTGCTCTGCTAAATGCACTTCCCTACTGCACACAATAACAATTCCCAAGTTGTGAGGGTGACCAGCAACACTGCAAAGTAACAAAGCAAACAAGACACTAGAGACACTAATCTTGTTACAGCCTGCACTGTCCACTGCTACTCAGGACAGGAAAGGAATGACCTCAGTCTGACTGCACCTTTTGCACGTGGCTACAGGGGTAGGATGGACTTAAATAAAAAAATAAAGATTTTTTTCAGAATTTTTTTCAGAAATTCCCCAGCACAGCAGCACAAAGGAAAAAAAAAATAAGCCAGAGATAGTTTCTGCTGCATTATTCACTACAGCCTCATTCTTACAATAAAAACCTCTCTGCATTTTTATTTCCAACAGGTACAGCCTGATTAGCAAGGAATTTAAGGACTTTCTGCCCTCCCATCCATCTACCTATTTTCTTCATCTCTACTTCAATCACTAGTTACAGCCCTCTGTTAGGTGCTCACCATGGGACCTAAACATCCTCTGGGAGACATGTCAAATTCACTCTGATGCCAGTGATAATAAATTCCATCTCACTCATCTTCTCTTGAAACACTTCATACACTGAAGATTACATGCTTCAAGTGTTTTCCAAGTTATGAAGGTAAGGATTTACAGAAAAATAAAGTTAGTTGCCCAAGGATAAAATACAAATCAGTTGGAGCTGGAAGCTCAACAGCTGTTTCCCAAGCTCCAGTCAAAGAATTTTGTGCCATCCACACTCACCCTAGAAGTGATTTTCTACATATTCCATTAGATCAAATCACTTCCTCCTCTTTTCATTAGCTATGAAAAAGAATTAAATTGTGCACTTAGACATAATCAGTAGAGCCCTCTCCCAGTCATGTTATTTGTCCTATATCAAGATCAGCTGTTATTTTCATTCTGGAACCCACCCATCCTTCCCAAAATTATCAAGCACACACATATTTGCAGAGTGCTATGGTATTCCTTTATCCATCACTATCATGTCATGTTTTCAGACTAGGGGAAAAAGCAAAAGATGATATGAAAGTGGTAAGGGAAGAATGCGGAAATAAAATAGACTGTTGTGGTAGGTCTCTCTGGTTCTTAAAAAATAAAATTAAAAAAAAAGAAAGTCCCTAAGTTGTCCACAAGTCCTTCCTTATGTGTGGACATATCTCCAACCCATTCTGACTTCATTTACTCATCACCTCTGCCCACATCATGTTTTAATAAAAATTTCAACATATTTAATTTAACCTCATTATTTCAAAGCACCCAGGCTAAGCCAGAAATATTTTCAAAAGAGTTTATTAAACAAATTCCATGGAAAAAAAAAAAAAGTAAAAACTTATAAAAAGAATTGCCAAGTGTCAAGGAAAATTACTTTATTTCGCCCCCACCACCACCGCTAAGAAGTACAACAATTACAATTGATAGAGCAAATTAAATTCTAAGCGCATTGATGATTTGATAGATATAATTTTCCAAGTGTTACAGCCACATAATAAGTGCCCTGAAATTATACAGAAGTCCAAGTTTAGCTGTCTGGGAGCACTGGTGCACTTTGCAGTATCTACCATGTCACTTGTCAGCTCGTTGATCTTATCAGCACATTTGCAGTCTGAGCAGAGCAGCTGTCCCCACTTGGTTTTCATTTCTATTTCTGCATTAGAAACAGGTGGGCAAGCTCAGAGAGCTAACAAGTTTCCTTTTGATGTAGAGATGGACAAATCCTCTCATTAACAGAATGGCCTTTTAAAAATCATTATGGGGTATTTTTAGTCCCATTTCATTTCACTATTTCTGTATAATTGCAGCCCATTAATCACAAATGCTTGTTTCTAGAATCTGTCAGTTATAGGCAACAAGTAGTAGCAGCCTGTGGCATCTGCAAACTACTACTTTCAACATATTTCTGGCTTATTTTCCTGGGATAAGATTGGCTGCATCAGTCACACAGGAATGGATCTCATTCTCCAATTACAGAAATTAAACTCAGTTAAACGGGTCAGGCAGAAATCCGCATAGACGCTCCCAGCAAAATCAACTTACAGGTGAGAATTAGAAATAGCTGGTGTTCAGAATTCCAGATACAAAACCAGGAGAAAAACAAATGTATACCATGTACTGCAAATATGCCTCCTCACTCAGTAATGCTCTTGGATAGATTAATATTAAAATCAGCACGTAGAAATAGAATTTGATTAAGATCAGCACATAGAAATAGTGTTTGCTACATTTCACAAGTGTAGAGCATGGATGTGGGCAGAGTAGCTGAACAAACTATCTGCTTGCAGCTCTGGCAAACATGTACTAAAGCTGTTCCATACAATCCAAACAACTCCAGGCATTCGTAACCCATGACTGGCTAGGTCAGCCTTTATCAGACAAAAATGCATAGCTTGGAACATTAAATCCAGAAATTAGATTGTTGTTTTCCAGAAAGTTTTCAAAGCCTTGAGGTATCAGCTGAATGACTTTTCTATTTTCAAGTCAGATGCAGTAGACAGTCTCTCCAAAGCAGTCAGCCAAGATTTAAAAGCACCAAGAAAACTCCCAGTTTAGAAGGATAAAGGTGAAAGCAACATGAAATTTATAACACCACCCACACTGTTCCCCAACAGTCTGTTAGTTCTGGGTGCTGAGGAAGGGTTTGGTGCAAGCTGAAGCCTATTGTTAGAGTGAGAAATTCAAGAGTCACGGGAGCATGAAAAATCTACCTCAGAGTAGCAGAGTTCCCTGTTAGCAGGACATACTCTGGGTCCTGTCACAGCCTAGCAGTTCTTTAATACAAACTGTGCAAGACTTGACAAACTGTCCCTGAGCTGAGCTCCCAAACTAAAAGCAATGGTTTGCTAGAAGAGTGGCAGACCCCACTTTTTGCCAACTCTGCCCAATCTTGCCATCCAAAATAGCTTGTTCCCACAAGATCGACAGACATCAGGAAGCAATGTGTATCTACCTCTATCTGTGTATCAGCACAGCTTTTCTGGAACAGAAAAGGAAAAAATACTGAAGCAGAAACAAAAATTGCTCTCTGAGATGGCAGGAGTGGTTGTGTGGGTCTGACAGCAGCTGGCACACATGCTACACTCCCTGGGATTTCCAGCCACAGATTACTCTTCCACAAGGCCAACCTACCAGCTGTCCTGCTCCCAGATCTCTGATCACAGCTTGCCTAGCAGTTATCAATGAGGAGGTACAACCAAACAGAAAGGAGAACAACTGGTCACATTTCTACTGCTGCAAAATAACAATTTCTTACCTTCCATAAGGCTTGAACCTGAGGAACTTCTTACTGACCTTTTAATTCAAGGAGCAAGAGTAATCCACAGACTGTCCCACCATCCACACCTTCAGCAGTACTGACCAGAAACACCTGCTTTAACACAGGTGTCCAAACCCAACTGCCTTCAAGACAACCCCCTTTATGCATCAGCAGGTGCTCCACACCTTCTGACTTGTGAAAAACAGCCACTCTGTGTAATATGACACATGACCAGCTGGGCAATATTGTGACCAGGTGAAGGAACTGCTTCCTGACCTTGGCTTTTACCTTGAGGCACAAGCATTGACTCTTCACACCTTGGTAAGCACGTTGCTCCTATCAATATTCAATCTTCAGTGACAGTCTGACCCTAAAATTATGTCCTCCCTCTCACAGCCCATCTCTGGCACATTGAGGAGAGATTTACCTCAATTCAAAAGCTTCTCTGGCTGACTTACACAGTACCACAGTGACCTTTCAGCACATGCCCCACAGGACTAGAATTTATGGCCAGGCATGGGAAATGTGCCACTCACAGAAACATGCTGATTTGATTTTTTTTTTTTTTTTGGCCACACCATAATTTGAAGCTGATAATAGAAACCCAGTAGCAGTTTAATGCTTGTTCACCATTTGAGGGAGTAAGAGCTGCCTGGGGGCTCTGCTGGGCTGTATTTCAATACCTTGATTGGCCATTGGAAACCCAACACCTGCAGACTTCTCACAGGCTATTTCCACCTAAAGGAGAGAAGATTTTTTTTTTCCCTTCTATTAAGGCAAGAATTTGGGCAACCTAGCACTCCTGTAGAAGCTTACAGGTCCACTGCAATGAGCAATGGTCCTGGGGTGTTGGAAAACAGGCATATTCCAAGCAGCTGACTGTACATTTCCAAAGCAATATAAGAAATACATAAAACCAAACCATTTTCAGTTTCATTGATAATTTTCAATGCCTTGTGGCAAAAATACAAGTAGTACCACACTCCTGTGAGAAGACCCTTCTGAGGCACTTGACAAACCAATCAAGAAATAAAATAATTATGACTAAGATATGCTAATTTAGATTTTCAAGATGTTTAATTCATTAGTTTATCTGGAAGTCGGGAGCATTTCCAGCCTTAAGCTCTACTGAATCATAGAATATCTTGGGTTGGAAGGGACCCACAAGGATCATCAAGTCTAACTCCTGATGTTCTAGCCCAAGTCCATACCAAGAAGATATTGATAACTTATGTTTCAGAAAGTTCTGCCTTTAATCAGATAATTTCTTCTCTAGAAAGGACATGGAAATGTTATAAATCTTTTGGGGCAGAAATAAAACTGTTCTAAATCAAAGAAGGAAAGGCAGCTGAACAAGTGCTGAAAAAGGTGCTACAGAATTTTCTGCTCTATCCCCTAAGCAGAGGGCAGCTTAGAAAAAATATCCACATTTCAGAAGGAACTGTATTTTTTAAAAAAATGCAGAACATGGCAGCTGAATGAAAAACACAACAAATAATCTTGTTTAAGGTGCTTATTCTGCCATCATGCTGCATTAGGCAGAGGATGGGACAGAATGAGAGATTACCCTAATATTTACTTTCTCTCTTTGCTAAAAACACTGTGATTGTCTATGTTTCAAAGCCCAGTTTTAGCATCCTTGTTCAGTGTTTTCTGTCCATTCCTTGCTGCCTTGACTACTGGAATTCAATAAATTAATATGTATTTTGCCAAGCTCACAGAAGGCTGACCACGGTGTCAAAGCTGTACTGGCAGAGTCGGCTCCACCAAACACTGGGATTCCAAGAGCATTTGATACATCATGAAAAATACTGGCCTCAGCCTGCAGACAACCATGTGTCTGTCTCACAAATTTCATATTCCATTCAACCAGCTTCCATTTTTATGGCAGCAGGCTGGATACTCAAAGAGGAGCATAGTTTTGCAGAGATTTCTCTGCTCTTTTTGCAAGGAGGTGCCAACACTGTTGTGACTGGGATATCAGAAAGAAAAAGTAGAAGAGATGTTTGAATTTGAAAGACAATCTTGAAAAAAATTTCAGCACAGACCATCAATGTTGCATAACTGGACAGCTTTGCTTTGGCTTCAGAAGCTTGAGAAATGCCTATTCAAGTGGAAAAAAAACATTCTCAATTCTGTAGTTATTTAGCACTGTAGAATTCATGACAATTTTATTCAGCCTTTCCTCACTGCTGCATTAAAACAGGATAACAGTTTTCACAACAGCTGACTCTGCCTGTCACCAAAAACAAAGTGTTTGGTACAAAGTGAGAGAGAAATCAGCACCTCTGCCTGGAAGCCCTGCAAATTAGGAGAAAATTTTCAAATCAAAAAAATACAAAGACACAAGCCTCATTATTGCAGATGCAAGGATAAAGAAAATGTGTTTTTCTCCAGTATTATATAATCATCTCAATCAATTTCTATACACAGTAAAATCTGTTCACGTTTAACTATAATCACAAATAAAGAGAAGACATAGAGAACTGATGAAAGGAAAAAGCAGAACAGGTCTGTAAATGGAATATTTTAAGGAAATGGTGGACACTTTCTGCATAAGATTGCAATTTGGTCCACATTTAGTACCTAGAAAGCTACAAAAACAGTCTGTCAGAGATAACATCTTCTGTTCCCATTCAGTGGAAATGCCATATAATGGGGGACCACCCAAGGAGAAGGGGCTTTTTTCAGTTCTTGGTTTCTCTCCTGAGATTATCATCAATAGCAGCAACAGTTCTTTCTTCTTGTATGACATTAGCACTGTAGTGCTGTCATCATAAAAGCCTAACAGACCTTCCCACAAAAACCAGTCAGCACCCAGACAGTTCTGGGGAGCTGGATTGGTCCCCATTTGGCAGACACGTGTGACCTGAGGGTCCACGAGCAAGTGGCTGTGCTGTTTGCACGTGTGCTGGAGGGAGGATCACTGGCAGCAACAGTGAAGAGCAGATGTGCTTGCTGGTGTGAGCTGCTTCCAGCCAGCACAATGCCAGGTTAGCACTCCAGATGAATTGTTACAGGCAGCGCTTCTGCCTGCTGAAAAGATCATTACCAATCAGAGCAGGTCATTCTACCTCCTTATTTCAACATTATTAGATGAGAGCTTCCTTTAAGGAGTGCAGCTTCCTTTGGGGCGGACTGACTCCAATAAGGTTTTGAACTAATTTGATCCCTGTTTCACTAGGAGATGTGTCATCTCCAGGTTTGAAAAAGTTATTCAAGAGGGCTTGAGACTTTCATAATTAACATGCAACACTGGCTGCCACACGGGGAGCAGGCACAGTTATAATAACTCTGAGTCAATAATTCATAAACTATAATGCATTATTAATCAATTATTGAGGCCTGAATTACATTTAATGAGATTAAGCTGATTGGAGCACTAAGCTGTTTGAGTCATATTGATTTAATCAATGTGCTTAATTAAACTGTGTACATTTTCCACATGATCATTATTTCCCAGTATCCTGCATAAGTGCCTACTGCAATTCACATCCTCTGCTGTTCTTTGCTTAGGAATTGCTCTTTGCTGCAATTTATATTTAAAGGTAAAGGGCTTGTTTCTTCCTAAGAAAAGATCAAAGTTGCAAAACAACTATCTAAATAGCTTATACAAGCAAATTGAGAAATGTTACAATAGTTTTCCCAGCAACTGTGTCTTTTTTGATTCTGTAGGCTTAAGAAGAGACCAGGTAAAGACACCTCATTAGTCTCACTTTATTCCCTCATTCCAGTTCCAGGAGCATCTGCAGATTCAATGGTATGAGCATCCTACCATATCTATCCCAAAAACATTACTCAATCCTTCTTCAGAAACATGCCTAGACAAAAAATGTGCTTCAAATCCCTGGGAGACTACATTTAAAATAAGCAAGTGTCATTATCTTTTTTTGACAGTATTCATAATGGTTTCCTCAGCCATGCATAAAGAGGACATATGATGACAGAAGAGCAACTCAAAGTGACAGATATTAGAGATGCAAATACATTTTCTAGTGTAATTTTTGTTTAAATTCCCTCTCCTGCTAATAATCTGGGATAATTTGGTTTAACTTTAAACCACAAAATTCAGATCTATAATGCTACCCACGGCTAAAAGAATACTCATTAGGTGTGTTGACTCTCAAATACACATAACACACTGAATAATCACTATCATTAATGGAGATGACAACAGTATAACCAGCCATGAGGAGAGTTGTGCAATTCCTTTGGGACTGCTTGAGTCATTACTCTGTGTTAGCACTAACCAGAATGGCACCTACACTGCATCATCACATCTCAGAGGTGTCCTGCCCCTTCCCTTCTCTGACTAAAGGTGAGAGCAAATCCACCCCAGCTAAGGGTACAGCCAGGAAACACCTACTGAAAAACGCTCACATGGCAGTGTAGAGTGTACCCTGTTCTTTTCTGACCAAT
The DNA here is from genome assembly GCF_031753505.1 of Anomalospiza imberbis. NCBI lineage: Eukaryota > Metazoa > Chordata > Aves > Passeriformes > Viduidae > Anomalospiza > Anomalospiza imberbis. Next base: position 6,938,988 of record NC_089693.1, on the reverse strand, counting down.
CATTTTGCTTTTGGTGGTTTAAATTCCACCATTCTGTTAACATTAGCAATACATCAGTGTCCTTTATTTCTTAACAAGAAGACAATTTTATCATTGCCTGTGCATCAGTGTTTAGATATTTTCCTTACACTTCTTTGAAGGGTTAATCTGTCCATTTGCTCTGTCACAACAGTATCCTACTGCTTGCAGGGTCTATTCAGCTTTCTGCCAGGGAGTTTAGTGGAGTTACACACTGCTCACATGCATAAATAATACTGTGAATTAAGAATTTGCAAACTATTACTGAGTACACATACATGCTGCTAACACTGCCTTCACTGGGTTCTGTGTGTGTGGCAAACAAGAAAATCAGAGCTCTGCAGACACCTATTAATTCATCAAGCAAGGAGCTGGCACCCAGATTTGGAAGCTTTATCATTGTCCTTGTTTCTGCAGTCATTTGCGAGTGCCCTGAAAGATGTTGGGAATTGCTCTCCCTTCAAAAGTCCCTTTAACTCTCATCAGGCAGAACTAACATAGCCAGAAATAAAGTCACCCATACAGAGTCACAATTATTTTACCTTTATCACAAGACTATGGAGGATATTGTACTTAGAATGGGTATTAAAGACATCTGTACTAGCTGGATGCTGAGTCTTCATCATCTGATGGCAGGAAGGGCAAGTTTAAAGTTAAACAGCAACCACAAAAAACAAGACAGACCCTCTCAGTCTCTATTTGTTCAAGTCTCTGCAGCTGCAAAGCCCAGCAGGGACCACTGACCAGCCCAGGTACCTACAGACATAGATCTGGAAATACAAGTTTGAGTGGAGGTTGTGCTGATTGTAACTGAGTGAGAAGTTGAAGGAGAACATGAATGAGAGTAAAAGCACAGGAAGCCAAAGAGTTCCCACCTCACTTCTTTCTGTCTTCATATCAATTTCAGAACTGAACATTTAATAAAAATTATTCAGTACACCACCATCATATAAAGGGCAGATATAAAGAGTGGAAAGAGAAAGGAGCCTAAAGTGAATATCAAAGCCTCACACAAGGCATAATGAAGGGAAGAAGTAGTCCATTTTTCTTCCCTTCAGCATGGCTTATGCTTCCTATTAACAAGGTGCACGTTAATAAATTTAACTCAGACAAATTTAACCATCCTAGGACCACATTAATCAAAAGTTTGACAGGTGCAATATGAAAGAGTTGAGGAAGGGAAGTAAAGCACAGCTGACACAGAGGATGCCATGCCCTCACTCTCTCTGAGCACTTCCAATACAAAATAACTCCTTCCCACTGCACTCCTACAAGGCTGATCCTGCTGCCTTCCCAGTACACTCCTCACACACCCAGTGCCTCTTTATTTGTGATGTTTCCTTATCCCTACATGTCTGTACTTGAAAAAGATTTAGACTATTTCAGTATGATCATGTGCAGGAGCTACAAAGACCTGGTGAGATTTGTGCCACAGGCAATGCTGAAAAGAAACTCTCAAGGAACAGATTAACACATGTAACAAAGGCAATGTAAGTTTGATAGGAAATCAAAATTACTGTAGCTCATGAAAACTGCACTGGCCTGAACCAGAAGAAAGAACAAGGACTGTTCATTTTTATCCATTATCCATGTGCCAAGTTCCCCAGTGCTGGAGTTCCACATTCATTCTCAAGCTGAAATACCCATAGAGACTGTACAAAGCCATGGGATTTATTGCAGGGAATCCTCCAGCCTTTGGTCTCTTCATATTTAGCTTTAAGTTGTTGCTCTTGAGTTATGTTTTTAGCATGGAAAACATTGACAAACAGGTCCTTCCATCAGCCAAAACACTTCACAGAAAGATGGGTATGTCATACAAAATGAGGAAACTGAGAAGTAACTGCTGATCAAAGCAACACAAAACAGCACAAATTAGACTAAGTGCATCCCCAAAAGCCATAATTATCCAAGCTACTCAAACAAAATAAGCACATACATGATTATTCAGATTTGCCTACAGGCATCCCCACAGCATAAAACATGGTGTGCTGCCTTGCTGTTCTTCCACTTGATAAAACAATAAACATTTTCATCAGTTAAGAGTATTAGTGTTTAGTTTTACAGTCTTGAAAACTTGAGTGAAACTGTGTTGCCTTGATAATGTCTTTCCCCCAAAAAAACTTCTCTTTCAGTTCGACAACTGGGGTTTCTACATGTTCTGTTTTGATTGAGTTCCACGGGCTCATGGATTGGAAGTTTGCAATCGTATTGTAGTGCAAGGCTTCAGAGGAAGGATTTAGTGGCACAGGATTTCACGGCATTTCAAGGAGAACTACAAGCTCCCACTGGCTTCATGTACTACCACAAGGCAGGAGATATTTATTTCTATTGAAAATAAAGAGGACTTAAGCCACATAATTGGGATTTGAACCTAGGTGCAGTATATTAAACAGTCTGAAGCATTTGGAAAAAGTATCTGTCCAAATTATTCATAGATGCCTTGTGAATCATTTAGCAAACCTGGGCTGAATTAGCAAGCCAAGCCTTGTCTCTGAAGACAGGTTAACAACCTTTAAAAACCTGCCAGGCTCTCTTCTAACACTGCAAGAAGGAATCCAACATACTCTGAGAATACAGTGCTCCAGAAAATGGCTATACCTCCCAATGTAGTCACATTTATAGCTCAATACTTTCATATTTTTTTTTCTTTCCTATCACAAAACACTCCTTTCAGAAAGTCCTTTCAAAACCAAAAGAGCAGAAGTCCAATGTTTAGGATAGTGACTCCTCATGTGACTGACTCACTCCAAGCCCCTGCTTAGATAAACCCAAATCTTAGCTCAGTTTTTGCTTTGTACCACCTTTGGAAAGGGCTTCTCACTTGGGCAGAAAATGTCATTCACGGCATGCCTCTTCCAGATGGCTCCAATCCTCAAATAAAATATTCCAATTTACCTTCAAGTTGCCCCCTTGAAATCTTCTGCCATGAAGCATCAGCAAATAACATCTGACCAGGGGATCACCTGCCATGTGCCAAAGACTGCTTTAGATTACCAACCTCCCCCTCCCCAGCTCCCACCCACTGGTTTTCTGTGTCATCATCATAATGGAAAAATATTGCTTAAGGGCAGGAATTCTCTCTTCAAGCCAGGCATGGACAACCACAATTAAAGCTGTGCATGCACATTTTTAATTCCCTATGTAGCCTGTACTTGGCTATTTTGCGTTCATATTTCATCCAAGAAAAGCATATTCATGATATAAATTTGCTAATCCAGGGTAAAAGCTGAATTTGTAATCAAATTATTACAGTAAAAAGGTATGAGCTGTGGATGATTACACTATAATGTCAGCATAGCTGCAGTCACTCTGCTCTAAACCTGGACCAAAAAAGATAGGAATAACTTTCACCAACTCTCATATTTCAAGTCCCTTTTAGTTTAGAAGAAGCTTGCAACAAGAACTGTGGTTCATGTCTCAGAATCCCTTTGGATTCTTCTAGCCTAGTACGTAAGTAAGGTAATGAAAAGTATTCATTTAACATCTAAAAAATCTTAAAACAATTTAAATATCCACAAGCCTCAACCTGTGTTATGTTTAAAGAGAAAAGAAAAAATCACTATACACCTTGTTCCTGATTTCAGAAAAAAATTAACCTACATATAAGCAGTTGATGATTTAGGCTCTAAAATCAAAGCTAACCCAATGTGATGCTAATCAGAATCTTACCACTTGCTGTTGAGTTACAGAAAGATGCATATCTTAATCTTGTTCATCAAGGCCACTGAAGGTCTCAATCTTTGGCTCCCACAATGAAAAATAATCAGCTCTTGATATAAAATGGCAATTATATTTACTATTAAACAGTACATAATCAGTATGGTCTCAGAATGCAAAGAGATATATTGTGTCCAGATGGATCTACTGGGCACACTGCAGGAGCTGGAATTTCACCAGAAGACTTCAATTGCTGGTCCAGCTCAGAATGTTTGTTTTTTTTTTTTTTCCAAATTTAAGCCTTCAAAATACATAAAAATTATAGTAGAAAACATAAAATATATAAAAAAAATCTTGTTGAATTAGTTATTTCACAGTTTTTTGCTCTAGGAGATATTTTATTTTGAACTTTTCAAATGTTTTACATCATTGAAGGGAAATTAGAAGTACAAAATGATATCAGTTCTCTTCCCGCTTCCATGCAAACCTGTAATTTTTAAAGAGGATCATAATTGGCTATTCCTCATAATTATATTCCTTTTTCCAAAATGAGAAAGACAAGAAAATCAGCATGCTCACAAAAGAGGTTGTTATTGTCACTGCTGACATGAGCACAACTCACCAGCATCTTTTTTAATGCTTCATTGGGCTACTTACAGAATTGCTCCAGGTCATCTCTGTTTTTAGACTCAGGCATGGCAGTGATTGTGAGCAGCGGGCAAGGATTTCCTCCTAGAGTCTGGCAGAGTGTCTGCTGCCTCCAGTAAACCTTCTTAGGGTTCCTATTTTGTTCCAGGATATCAAGATGGGACTGAAAAAGAAGCAAGGAAGCAGATTTATAAAGGAGTTCACAGTCTATAAAACCTGATTTTATTCCAGTAGCTGTATATTATTTTTGATACTAATTTCATATCTTGTTAACTTCCCAGATCCTCTCTTCTGCCAGTTAATATCAGCACCTTTTATATCCCACAAATATGCACAAGCCATTCACAATGCATCCCACTTCACTGAAGCTGCACAGAATATTTATTCTTATATCATGATCTACTTTAGGATGTCCCTTTTTTATTGCAGAGGGGTTCAAGCAGATGACCTTTAAATGTCCCTTCTAGCCCAAACTATTCTATGATGCTTTTGTTAGCGTAATGAAATTTCTATGCATACATGAAATGCAAAAGAGAAGAATTTACTCTTTATATTTTAATAAGGGTTTTGTAGAAACATGAGAAAACTCACCACTTTTGAACATTTACAGAATTGATTGCCTAGCTGTCAAGCACATGCCAGTGAAACTCAGTGACAACTCCATATCAGAGGCAGCCAAAAAGTTTATATCGAAACAACATTTTGTACAATCAGTAGTGGGAAATTTGAAGAGTGTCTTTCCAAGAAGTTATTTAAAAAGGGAGATTTTCTCCCCACCCCCCAAAGTTTATGACAGCTTTAAATAATTCTAAAGACCAACAGCTTCTTGAGAAATTTGAGGAAAAGAACTGGCAGCTTAGAAGAAAGACTTTTTGGAACAAATTCCGATCGCCTCATTAGACACGGAGCCACTTGTCACCCACACAGCAGATGAAGTGTGGTTCTCTGTTTGCATTGCAGCTGATGAGTGTGAGCAATGCCCCTGTGGGGTGGTGCTGAGTGCTGTGGAACACCAATTGTGTCCCAGTTGGTAGGAATAGGTGCAATGAACACCCTTGTCCTAACAAAAACACTTCAGTTCACCCAGTGATGCTCACAGGGTGATGGTCTGTCTCTATGAGTCAGGGTTAAATTTTAATCTACATTTATGGGACACCACATTCGTGTTTATCAAATCTTGGAGCTCACCATGTCTCAGACTGCTTTCCCAGCATTCAAATAGAGCCATGTAAACACAGAACTGAAATTTACAGTCAGCTATGTTATAAGACAATTAAAATACAGCTCTATAAAGTAAATTCAATTATTAAATGCATTTAACAATCTCACATAGATACAGAGAACTCAGTACTATCATTTACTTATGTTCCTGGTACCCAGTGAAACTTAATTTGGTATAGCTACCACAGAGATTTCAGTTAGATATCAAAACAATTAATACTGTGATGTAAAAATAGATAAATTACTGTTCATAAAAGAAATGTAATTACTAATGGACAAGAAGTAATGAACTGCAGAGTGCATCCAGTTCAAATAGGATTCTGCAATATTTCCTGCAAATATGCCTATAACCATTAAATATATATGATATTTTAAAACATTTTCAAATTATTAACTCCATATACAAGTTTATCCTCTTCCCCAAAGTACTATGTCTTTAATTGAGCCCTTGGGTTCATAATCAGTTTTAATTTGTTATTGATATGTAAAACCAACACATTTCACCAGTGGACAAATGCTTTAAAATGCAATCTACTGATGCACAAACCTGATTTAGTTTATTTACTGTGGAAATAAAAGTGAAATGGAGACATGTATAGTAGTGCATCACTTGATATTTTAAAGTAGCCCAAGCAGAATTATTAGAAGTAGTGATTTTGCTTTAGCTAGAGCTGGACATGACAATCTATCAGCCTCTTCCACCCATAATTCCCATTTACCAAACTTTATGGTCCTTATTGTGTCCGAGTTCATTTAAACTTTTCCTGAGGCAAAATTCCCTTTAACTTCAATGAGCATTTTATTTGAAGAGACAGTGAAATACTTAAAGACCTGGTACTGGAAGCCTAGGAATAACATCTTTTTCATCTCTATTCTATCAGGAGCAGGTGAGATAGTCATTCCCAGAGCACACAAACTCTCCAAGTCTCTCTTGTTTTGTGCCAGCAAAAGATAGAAATCAATAACAGTAAAATAATGATGCGGCACTGCATTTATGTGAAATGTATGGTGGTGAATAATTCCAACCAATTCTTCAGTATTGCATGTATTTTTTACCCTGCACACTGTAGATATTTGTGTCTTCAGGGCTAAAGGTCAGACCCCACCACTGGAGCACACACTCTCCCCCACGGAACTTTAGGAGTAACTGGTGAGGAACTGATGAGAAGTGAGCTGACAGACATGTTTTGGACTGAAGGCTGGACTGGCCTTCTTCCAGATATTGGAAGCAGTTTCTTTGAATGTCTATAATGGGATGCAAACCAGTTGACAAGAGGCTTTCTTGAGTGGGAATCAATCTAAGCCTAACTCTGCTGGGGTGCCAGGCAGCACAGCCAGTCCTGGGGGAGGACACTGTCCCCTGGAAAGCACAGCCCCCAAAATCTGCTTTTGGCAAACTGATATCATTAGAAAAACACAGTGACCTCCACCAACCCACACCAGCATGTATTGCCCAAAACAGAATGTGCTGATGATGGAAACTGAGGTGAGAAGAGAGGGAAACTGATCTACTGGAACTGTGTGGTTTCATATGCAGTAACATTATTGTCATCTTTAGCATCAAAGCAAAGCTACTCCCAGAACTATTAATTTAATTTCTTTCATCCTATCTCCTCTACATCAATTATAGAGGAAGCACATTGGATGCATTTCCCAGAAAATTCCCTTACCATCTATCCCTTTCCACAGCAGAGGCTGTGGAAAACAAACCTGTGCCCAGTAAAAAAAAACTTGGTATAACTCAATAACTAAATTTATGCTGTGGAGTTGTATTCTTTTAGTTTCTGTACTGACAGCACTGGTGGGAGTGTCACAAATTCCTACTGACACTCCAGAGCTGGTAAAGTATCTCCAGAGCTGGTAAAGTATCAGATGAGGTCCAGCAGCCTGGTAATGCTGGGTGCAGCTCTGAAAGCTGGGCTGCTACCCTGCGTCAGGAGGAGGATCAGGCAGCACACCTGAGCTGTCATTAGGTTTAGCCCCCTGCTTCCCAGCCCTTCAGGAGGAGGATGATCCTGCCACCAAGTGAGTGGAGACACCTTTGGTCTGTATTATGACTGGAATAAGCACTAATGGTTTGTGCTCAGCTTATCCCACAGAGAAATTTCTTCTACAGCATTCTGGGCTTTACAGCTGGCAGGAGCTGCAGCTGTAAACAAGGCAATGACACCATCATGATCACAGCATGGTTACAGTGGGAAGGGACCTTAAGGATCTTCTCATTCCAACCCCCTGCCATGGGGAGGGACACATTCCCCTAGACCGGGGTGCTCAAAGCCCCATCCAACCTGACTCTGAGCACTCCCAGAGATGAGGAGGTGTGAAATCAATCCTCTGTGTCATCTCAAACCCTACACATACCCAAGGAGCTCCAACCTGTCAGGGCCATTATCTTATCTAGGTGGACATGCCAGCATTACCATCATCGTGGAGTAGGTGTAGGGGTAGTGGTAGGCCAGGTAGCAGACATCATCTTTGTGAGGGAACTTGATGCTGAAGGTGAGGGTGTAGTAGAACCTTCCCCTCATGCCTCCTCCTACAGCTGCACTGCAGCGGTAGTGGTTTCTGGAAGAAGAGAAAGAGGAGGAAAGTAAATACTTTTCACTTCTAGATGTGCATTTGAAGCAGCCATGGGAAAAATAAGCATTCAGAGGAGCATCCACACAACAGGACACAAAGCCCAGCAGGGAGTTAGGAGGCAGAACTGCACGTGGCAGTGCAGGGCACTGCCAGTCACATGCTGCTGAGGGATGGGAGCACTCTCCTAGGAAAATAAAATCCATTAATGCTTTGTTTTGTTAAGATGCAAATAAAGAAGCAGTCAGCTAATAGTAGCTCACATAGCAGAGTCCAGACATATTTAAACTATGCATTCAGCTAAAATTGCTGTATTTCTTCAGGTATTCACATTATCTTTCTCAGAGAGGCAGGTTCCTATTCACAGCCCTGAACAATGCCATAAGAAAATACTCTACAAAAAGCCTAGAGATTCAGAAAATATGAATACCCTACCAAACCAACTATTCAGTTCCACCACATGAATAAAAGTGATATTTCAGGATTAAAAATAAATAATAAAGAGGACATACATAAAAATATTTCAGATATCATCAAAGGCACTGTGCTGAGAAGGAAGAAGAGGAGAGTGGGTTTGGGTGGAGACTGTGCATGAAAGAGAAGTGACCTCATACAGATTTGCCAGTTGTGACCTACCCAAAAATTCTTCTTTGTACCCCTCTTTCTTTGAAGACTTGAACCTCTCCCTCTCAGGGAACAGTGAGGACTAGCTGCTCCCTAAAAAATGGGGAGCTGAGCTTGACATAGAAGCCAGAAGAGCAGAGAACTCTTGAGGCAGGGTCATGTCCCACAGCACCTGATCAGGGCATGCCTGGAGACAGCAGAGGAGCTCAACCACAGGTTCAGATCATCAGACGAGATTGTGGTGGTGAGGCAGGTCTGGGTCCGACCAGCAGGTGATTTCATGGGTCAGGATCTGGATCAGGATGTGCAGCAAAGCAGGGACACAGCAGTGGCTGCGCTGAAGCCCCACTACAGCAGAGCTCTGGGTGAGGATGGTCAACACTGACAAGGTCTAAGAGAGCATACAAGTTCTTGACACTGCCTTCAGTAAAACTACAAATCTCATAACAAGCTCCTCAGACTAGTGTCAGGAGCTGATCTCTTGCAGGAGACTTACTCTGATGAAGAGATGACTTCAGGCTGAGTAGGAAAGTTTTCTCTCAGCAGAGATGAAGTGACAAATCATGCACTTTAGGGAGAAGCCTCAGAGCAAATTGCATCCATAAGTACATTTCAAACAATATTTTTCCCACATTGCACCAATTATGCTGTTGCCAAACCTTCTGATTCTGAAGGACTGTGAGATTTCTTTGACAAATGTTATCATCAATGTTGCATTAAAATGCAAAATAGAAGAGGCAACCAAAAGATGCAATTTCAACTCCTGAATGTTACAATACTAGTTTATTTTGCTGCTGTTCATTTTTATTCAAAGGGGTGGAAAGAAAAAAGATAATTATTCTTGTCAAATTCTCCAAAATAATTAGCTCTTTTTCATAAGGGAGAGACAATACAGTGCTGCTAGGTTTTCACTTGAATTCAATAGTTAGGAACATGTGGGGTGAGTGATACCAGCTGGATCAATAGATAGTGCAGGAACAGAGTCACAGTGGCAACCCGAAAAGCATATGATTTTATTTTCAGTTGAACCCCTTACCCCAAAATTTCTTTTAAAAATAAAGCTCCTTAATATTGGACAAAGACTAAAAGAGAAAAAATAATTCAATAAACTCACTAGTATAGAAACATGAACTTAGCATTTATATATGTATTTCACTGGATCAAGGGTTAAAGTCTGGTATTTTTTGAAGTCAGAACAATGACATTTAATATAGTTCCTGTTAATTTTGACAATAAAGGATAATTAATGACCATTTCCTCCACGGTGCAGAAGGAAAATGCTCACCTCCATAGCTTCTATTTTACTAAGTGTCACTTGGAAGGTTACATCACCTTATTCATAAAGTGTGGTCACAAAAGTGCTGAATTCTTCCAAGTCCTCCCCTCCAAGTTCACATTTGGAGTCAGAGGTGTGGGAGGAAGCAGGTCTTTGCTGATACTGCCTAAATATCTCAGACATTATTCCCACCTGTCCCTAACACTCCAGAGTAAAGGCTTCTCCCTCTGTAGTCTGTAATTCTGCAGACAAGTGTCCTCTCCTCCCTAAAAGGGCCACTTTAACCCGGGGGTTTTGCAGCAGGAGACACCTCTGACCTTGATGCTGCACTGGTAGTTCAGTGTTGCTCACTCCTGCCTGCTCAGACACGATCCCCAGGGCAGGGATGCTCTCACAGCACTGCTCAGCAGCACATTTCATCCTTGTTCCCAGCATCTCTGCTGTTCCACCCAACTACCCACCCAGAAAAGACACTCCCAGACTTTTGAATCACTTCTTGACACCTGCTTCAATCCATAGCAAGCTATCTGGCAGTAGCAGCAAGTTTACAGGTAGCTATGGGAGGCTTCAATATTCTTCACTCTTGCAGTGAAAAGAAAAATCCTTTTGTGTAAGCAGTGTAAATGATCATATACTTTTACTGTATATAATCTGGTCTCCTCACAATCCGCCATACAAAGCAGTAGCTCTGAATATTTTTGAAAGAAACCTAAAAAAAACCCCATTTTTCTTCTGTGCCTCCCTCTTCTCCCACTGCTGTCAAGCCAAAATAACTCCATTGCTTCCTTTTTCCTCCACCAGATTGATGCTTTTTAGTTCCTCACCACTTTTTCATCACAACACCCTACAATATCAGCATGGAGCCTAAAGTAACAAGCAAAGGAAAGGAAAGGAATAAAAGACTCTGGCAACATCTGGTCCCACTACCTTGTATCCTCTTTCAGAAACATGTGGAGTCTCTCATGCTTCCTAGAAGCCAACACACTGGTTATTGGAGAGGAAAAAAGAGACCCAAGTGTCGTTTTCTCAATGAACACATAAGCTGTATCTACTGTGCCTTTCAGTCACTTTGTAGTAGTGAAATCACTTTGCTTGCTGCTCTCCTTCAGGAAAAAAAAAATGCACGAGTATTATATTTCCAGCATAGCAGTGATGAAGAGTTAATTAATACTACTACTTATCTCTTACTCTGTAAGATAATTTTCTGAACTTGAAAAAAAAAATCTTTGCAAATACGATCTGATTAAAACATGCTTCCCCATTTATCTATTCCATTCTTTAGGTGGCAGATAAGTGACTCTAATTTTCCACCCTTTGTAGGGGGAGAAACAGACATAGGCCAGTAAAGCAGCTTGGACAAAGATGCAGGCAGGAAAGGAGCTGGGTGGTAACTGCAGAATTCAAAAGCACCAAGTGATTCAGGAGCAATATCTCTTGGCCATCTGATCTTTAGACTTCCTATCTGCAGCATCTAGTATTGTGAAATGTCACCCTGTTCTTTTAAAAGTTCTTCTAAAAGTTTTCTATACCTTCTGATGTTTACATATTTCTACTAGAGTTCCTCACACTGTTCATGTAAATAATGATTGGCTTACATTCTTCTTTGTGAGAGGAGAGAATTAATAGACTGTTGGTTTGACCAGTGTGGTTGGAGAGGTGGCAGCTTCATCCTCCAATCCACTGCCAATTTTAGAATTCTATACATTGCAAGGTCAGAAATAAAGTTCCCTCCTTTTACTCTTTTTTCCCTCTTTTACATCTAGCATGAATATGTGAGTTATTTCGTGTCATAGTCGACAGTAAAATACTAAATGTATTTTAGTACTACATGTACTCTAGTACTGTTAGATGATGGAATATGGCATTTTCAGCTTAGACTAAAATGGCCAAAGAAAGTGTCAATATCCCAAACTTCTGGGCCACTTCAAAACACAGTTCAAATGGAAAGAAAAACGTTTCTCTCTTTTAATCTGTTGATGTATTCCCTTGGTCCAAAATACTTCCCACCTGGAGTTTGGTGTCCTCATTTTCCATGTCTGGACTTTACATCTCTAGTTGTGGTTATTAGGTTCAAGACACTTTAGTAACACCCTGATTCATACTACAAAAAGCAGTATTTAACAATTTACTGGGCCTGGCTGTTATTTTAGGGTCTGCCACATTGGAAAGCAGAAAATGCACAACACAACTTCCTTTCCAAAGGGGAAATCTGTGATAAGATATTTTTGTTGTCAATATTTCAGGCAGAATCCCAGCTGAAGTAGAATATTCCCCCAGCCATTGTGCCATTAAGGTGCTCAGTCACACTGCAAAGGCCAGGTGCTCTTAGAGTGAGGCTGATGTCTCACCAATTCACAGATATCATTAGAGCTCAGAAGTGACCTGCTAATGTTATGTTTATTTCATATAATGTGATTATAAAGAAAAGAGAAGGCCTAGTTCTGACATGGTTATAATCACTAAACAGCCAAGTTTTTAGTGCTGGTGTGAGAACAAAACACTCCATGTGCCTCATAACTATCTGACCTGACTACTGTCTGAAAAAGCTGGAGGTTAGATAATATGCTTAGAATGAGCCATGAAACCAAAGGCACAAGCACATTGCCACCAATTCAACACTCAGCCTTTATTCCTTAAATAATTTGCCAGAAAGGGATATTATTCAGTGCATAAAAGCTGCCAAGGCAGCAAGAGAATTAGATGATCTTATTGTAACTGCAACTGTTTATCATGGGTGTATCCTGTCACTTCACAGAGAGACAATAAAATAGAGCAGAAGTGTCACTCAGCTACTTTCTGACAAGAGCTCTGCTAATATTCTCCACAACATAAAAACTCTAGTGAGACATATGAGAAAGGAACACAGTGACACAGCTGTGCCACAACATTCATCTTTATGAGTAAACTACCCCATCCACAGGGAAGATGAATGCCAAAGATCAGCCAACCTGCTTCACACAGACATCTCATCAATGAGATTTTCCTCCCCCTCTCCTTCAGCTCAGAGGTGTCTCTCAGCAAAGGCCCTGCTGCAAAAGCAATTAAAGGCATGCCTGGGTTCCTCTGTATTTTTGAAAGTGTATCACTGTTTTCCCATAATTAATAATAACTCCTGGTAAAAATAATTGGATGAGATTCCCTTCAAAATATGCAGCCTCACCTTAGGATACCTGTGACCAGAGTGAATAGAACTGAAGTGAGCTCTTTCTCCAAAATACTGGCAGTGTGATATCACTGTAGCAATCCCATCTCCTTCTCTTCTGAGACAAAGCCTGAGCAGCTCCAACCACACTAGTTTCACATTCCTCCCCCCTACAACTTCTAATGACTGAGAAACCTTTTTATAATCACTGAAATAAAGACATTAAAGTTTCACTAGAGGTGAAAATGTATTTGTGTGTGCATGCACATTCTTGTGTATACAAAAATATGTGAGAACCAGGAGCACTGAATAAATGAGTACTTATCCTAGATGATTATGTTGACATATAATTCAATGTACAGCTAGAAAACACAGAATATTCCAAATCAATAAAACAATTCTCTCATATATTCTGAACAAGAATCTGATTACAGGCTTAATTGTACAATCATGGCTTAATCTTGGAAGTCAGCTGCTGTTTAATCACTGCACAATAGCTGCCTTGCTAATGATATGGGAAGCCACTGCAATGTTATCCAGCATGAAAAGTCTGCCCATACTCAGAGAAGTCAGAGATTACAGGCATGTAAAGGGAAACCACTGAACCACACACGTGAGCTCTAGAGGTAGAAAAGGTTAAGGTCAGGTGCATGAAGGCCAGCAAAGTGTACCTGAAACAAAATAAAATAGCTACTCAAATTGCTGAAGATGGATGCTAGGCTGAAAGAGGATAATCTGCACCTTCAACCCCTCCCCACCCCACCCCTGAAAAAAAAAATCCAACAGAAATTGGGACAACTTCTTCTGAGGCTCTGGCACACTGCAAAAGCAGCCTGAAAAAGGGAACTTACACAATTATCAGCACTGAGCTTGTCAGGATTCCTTTACACCACCGTTGTATGTTCAACCCGCTCATTGGCTCCTCAGCTCCTATATCTCTTACAAAAGTCTGAGTATGCAACAGAAAAACAAAGATCCCATCCAGCTCTTTTCTTCCCAGCCAGGGGAAAAAACAACTACACTACTACTCCTTTCCTTCTCCTTCCTCCTGGGCAAGGGGGTTCTGCATATTCCCCAGCATCTAAGAGTGAGATCTCACTAGTGGCTGTTGTCTGAGGGTGGAAGCACACAACACATTGAGCCAGCACCAATTTAGAGACATTTGAAATAGGGGGCACTGGTGGCAAGAGGCTCATGACATCAGTGCAGTTAACAGGAAGGAAACAGAAAAAGGAAGGCACAAATTCTTCACCAGAAGTGCACTTACTTGTAGTAGCAGATCTCCTGGCCTGCCCGAATCCAGCGAGGCCTGCCCTGGAGAGCTTCCCTCACTGAGTACATGACCAGCTGCATGCCTACAGAAAAAAAGTTTCAGGTGATGTGACTTCCCTGGCTGGAAAAGACAGGAGCAGGAAGGAAAGGCTAAAGAAGAAGCATCATTATTTTGTCTGTGCTCTCTCTACTGATAGTTTATGCAGAGCAAATACATTCCCAAAGCTCTGTGTTTTGTTCTAAGACAGCCACATCTGTACAAAAAGTCCCTCCAGAAGAAATGAGCTGAATGGAGTTTATTAAAAAACAAATTATTCTTCTGGCCTTTGCAAACCATTTTGTTTACAGACAGAGGAAGGGAAAGAAATTATGAATGAAGGCATCAACAAAATCAGTAATTTGGTTAGTCTAATATTTTATGCTTGGCTGCACTATTATTGAACTCTTAATCCTACCACAGTATCAGAGATCTGTGTTGCATCCAGAAACCTGCCTTCCAAAATCAGCAAGCAAAACTACAAGGTTTTAAACTTACTATTAGTCCTAAATAACACCTAAGCATCATAAATGCTGATAACAATAGCATCTATCTTTGTACTGCATTATCCCAGAGCATGACCTCTTCCTGACCTCCAAAATATTACCATTTCATGCCCTGAGAGGTAAGGCTTTATCTGATCTGAGTTGCATGTCCATTACTCACAGCTCCATGAAGACAGCCCACCTGCAGGGAGATTTTGTATCAATTTCACACACCTGCCTGCTCTTTAGAGCAGGGTGAGGATGCTGAGCTCTCTGCACAGGGTGTCCCTGGCCAGGGGCAGCAGGGGAGGCTCCTGTCAGCAGCTCTAGCAGACCCAGCACAGCCACAGCTGAGCCCAGCAATGATGCTGGCACCACTTCTGTGAAAGCACACTTAAGAAAGAGAAAAATGCCCTCCCAATTATTTTTGCATGTTGATAAAGTTGCCCCTCAAGCCTTCTCTCTTGGCTGTTTTTGTGCTGGGGATAGGTGATCATTAATACTTGAAAATACTTGAAAATCATTAATACTGATGACACATCTGTTGACAGCTATTCAGTTCACTTCTTCCTTTGGGTTTCTCTGTTAAACTCCCCAGCACCATTAGAGCCAGGAAACATCAGCAGCAATGCCTTTCCAGCTCACCTTGGGCTGTGCTGTGGGGCAGCACTAACCCCCCACAGCCAGCAGCAGCCTCATAATGCTGTTTTCTGAACCTGTGCTGTGAGTTATGTACAAGAGGCAATTCTGTGTTTGGTACCAGGACATGGCCACCACGAATTTTGAGAGACACGTGCCTGTCCAGTTGCCCATTTGATCAGGGAAGGGATGTGAGGCTCAGTGTCTGCAGGGCTCTTGCTATCCTGAATGCCAGCTCCTGCCCTTCTGAGTCCAAAGGACTCGCACACAAAATTGTCTCAGAGCAATGGTTGATACTAGTCTGCCATCACATTCTAATAAAAAAAAAAAAAAAAAAATCAGTTTTTCCTTTTTACTTCCCCTGTGGAAATGCTCAGTTTTAGAAAACAAACTGAAATCAGGGTTCTGATAAAATCTCCCATGGCAGAATAAGTTAGTGAAAGAGGGGGAAGAAGAGAGGTGGAGGCTGTGCCTCCTGTGTTGCTCTGCTCCTGGCCACAACTATTTCATTAAAAATCCTTTCTGCTGATTTGAAAGTCACACAGTGCCATCTAACCAAGAGCAAATGGGAAAAATCAAACCAGACGAGTAACCAGGAGCTGCAAAGAATTGCCACCCAGGGCACTTTGGCACTACATCACAACTGCAGACTTTTTGTCTCAGAGTGTGGGCATTAGCCCAGGAAGGTGCAGAGGGAATGTGACAAACAAACAGCATTCTCTTACCACTGCTCTGTGTAAATGCTCTGCATGTGCTGGAAGGGTTAGTGAGCCTTGCTCAGCCAACCCAGAAAAGCTGGAGCTTCACAGAGCAGCAGAAGGAACCCACAGAGGAATTGCTAATAGCCAACCCCTCAAACAAGCCATCCAAAAGCAAGCCATGGCTTAGCCTCCCTCCTTAGTCCAGATGGTATTTTCACATTTCTCTTCCAAATATATTATTCATTGCATGCTTGAACATATGAGTCATGTGCAGTTTCAGGTACACAAAATTAGATTATAAATGCTGACAACAGCCAAACTAGCAGATAACAACCTTCCACCAATAATAGTCTGAATCTCTGGCTACAAGAGTGAAGGCACTAGGGGCTACATCAGCAATTGCATTGTGGTTTTAAATAGGACATCAACATCCTTCATTTTTAGGCTCCTACCACACTGAAATGTTTGATAATTCAGGTGAGCAGTATAAGATGACCAAAAGAATTCAATTAGGGTCTGTCTGACTACTTGAACTTCAGCCCTTTGGGTTAAAGAGTAAATGCCTTTTAATTTGTCACATCACTCATCCAGCCAGTTTCACACATACAAGTGATTCCAACTCCTAAGGCTGTTTGTTATGGGTACATTGATCCTCAGAGAGTCGTCCTGGTGATGCTAGAGGCTGCAGCCACAGGGCTTCAGAGGAATGCAAAGTCTAATATTATGGACTTAAACATTCTGAACCAGGTCTTGAGCTGGTGTTAATTAACAGACATCCATGGAAACAAACCAGAAAAACCCCCAGCCCATGCCAGCTAAGAATTCAATTCACAGTCTCCTTGCACAAGAAATAATTTCTTTCTAAAATGGGCATTGAAAGATGGGATTTGCCTTGCCTGTTTCTGAACAATTCTGCCTTCCTCCTGAACCATGACAGGAGCTCAAGGACAGCAAGGAACAGAATTTATCATCATTAATATCAACAGAAAGTTCAGTAGGTCCAAAGATGTCTTACTAGATAAAACCAAAGAATCATGAATATTTGTTTGAGGATTATCACATTTATTTAAATCTTAGAAGTACTTTCCAATCCTATGCTGCTCATTCAGTTCCAACTGATTGTCTTTCCCCCCAGCTCTCCCATCCCTAGTGCCAGTCTTCTTCAGTTCTGGTCTATAAACACAACAGTATGTTTACTTCCCCCTTCAAATCCTCTTCCAAGTCTCAATATTCAGTTTCCTCCTCAGTCATCCTGAGGATAGACAAAGGTTCCTTGACAAATCTAAAGTGACTTTTTCAGTGGACTTCAGGGCAGATAAGATTGAATTTACAGTCTCCCTTATAGACACAGAAAGTTTGAAAACTTTACAGCATTAAAAAGATATTCTTGTGAAGAGAAGGCTGCCCCAGTTCCCCAAAGGCTCATACCATAATTAAACTGGCTGTTGGACTTCTCACAGTTGATGATGTTGAAGCGATAGGGAACCACCGACTTCATGTCACGGACCTCGAAGTAGAACCACTGGTGGTGCTGGTTGCTGTTCACATCTGCATTCATAATTAGGTCATACTCAAACCTATAAAGGGAAATAATGGAAGCAGTGTCCATGAACACCCCCTGACTGCCACTGAACATGCTGAGAGCAGGATATGCAGTCAAATTGATTGATATTTTGTGAGCATCACCATCAAACACCATTAAATACTCACACTATAATAGTCAAAATATTTTGACCTTTATTTTCTTAATCGTGTTCCTTCCATGACATGCAGGTGTTAGAAGGCATAATAAGCTCCACATCATCTAACCTGCTTCCCTGGCTGACCCTTTGCAAACCCAGCAGAAGGCCACCATCCCATGCTGTGGTCACAGCAGCAGGCAGGCTGGGACACCTCTATGCAGGGGTACTTACTCACGCACTTGGATCGCCTTCCGAAGGTTTCCCGACTCAAACTTGGAGAAAAATGTCAGACAGCCTGGAGCAGCTGGGCTTGAGAGACTGCTGCAAAGCAAAGCAAGGATACCTGTAGCAGATTGCTTCAAAGACAAGTCTTCCCCAGGACCTTTTCTATGCTAAAATTTGCTTTAATATTTTTTTTTTTAATAAACAAGACCCTGGGAAAAAGGAGGAGGTGAGCAAATCCATAACCTGCCTATCCAATGTAACTTTTCTCTCTACTCCTGCTTAATAATTCTAAATCACATCTTTTCTTTTTCCAATACTCTCTTTTGTCACTGTCCATGTTTGCTTTCTTTATTCCAGTTACTTTCCCACTGGACTATTCCAATTATTTCATTAATTGCAGAAGGCAGCTTTATGCAATTACTCTATATTTACTCTTCCTTCATCTATAGTTTCTTTTGCCAACTGCTTAGAAACCCTTAAATTCATCCTAAGCAACTTCATAACTTTCTCATACCTCAAACTCTCACCTCTTTTTTACTCCAAAGAATGTCCTCCAAGTCACCTATCCTTCCTCTGAATACAATTTCTTTAAAATTTGGGACCCTCTCAACTGCCCAGTGCTAAATCTTCTCACAGACCATAGTTCAGTGCTTAAAGCTTTCACAAGGCCAGATGTTTCAGGGTTTTTTTTAAAGTGCTGTGTGAGTGCCACACTTATGAAACAGAGTACATCTACAGCCTGTGACACTGGCTGTGCAGACAGTCAAGGGGAAATTCTGCCACAGGGGCTGGAGAAGATGGATTTGTCAGTACAGTTCCCAGCACTGGTCTTCACTTCTCTGTTCCAGATCACTGCATGCAATGCAGACAGATCCAGGGACAACCTACAGTCCCTTTGATGTATGGATTTTCTTGTTCTATCTAAAAGTTCTGATTTCCTACTCCTGTGGCTTCCACAACAGATCCCTTCCCTGGAGTCACCTAGAAACAATCTACCCCTCCTGGATATTTTCTGTTAGGCCTTTACCTCCTGTTACTTTGCATTTATCACAGCTGATCAAGTAAACTGAGCTCAATGACAGCAGTGACAGTGTACCTGGTTGCAGCCCTCATTTAAGTGACCCACCTGAGATCATCTAAATCAAACACAGTTCTTCCTATCAAATCCCCCGGCTGGATTAGGCGGCGAACATCATCAAGGACTTTGTCCCTGGGAAAAAGAAAGCAGCAAATCAGCAAAATGTCATGACAGTGTGAGAAATTTTGATATATTCTTCTAGAAAGAGTCTTAGGAAATTCTTTTTAAGGACTGGAAAGGACTTCCATTTGCTAATTCCAGGTGAACTCTTTTCCCCATCATGAACACTTCTGCTCCATCCCCATTACAAGAAGTTGCCTTTTGGGTTAAATGACTGATTCTGGGAGATTATTTATTCACTACTGGATTGAGTCAAATTTGATTTATCTTCAGTTCTTCCCAGTCAATGCCAACCCCCAAGAAGCCACTCTTACCCTGTGAGGAAATATCTGCCGTTACTTAAAAACCTACTAGTCTGACTCATAGTGAATATTGACTATAAGTCAAGCTGATTTCTACTCATTATTAAACAGAGCTGCTCTCATCCCTAAGGATGATCAAATGTGGAATACCAGATTTTCTTCCTGACCTTTGAAGCAATCATATTATGCCTTGAAGCATGATATGATTAGTCCCATTTCAGCTGTACAGTTACACATGTTGTTGTAGCCATAAAAGCAGAGCTTTTAGAGCAACAGTGAAAGAAGATGGTAGAGTGATGTTCCCTCTAAATAAGATTTCTAGCTTATATACTTACTGCAGAAAGAATTATTCTCCTAGCAGTCAGAAATCAGTGGTTTTAACAAATGCCATTAGTTGATCAACTCTAAAGTTTAGCATAGAATCCACCATCTTTGCTGCCTGCTAATAATCCCCTAGGCCACTAAAAAGAAATATAAAGTCATTGAATATAAGACTATGTCAAGTCAAAAAAATCTAGTTATAAGAGCTTTCTCTCCCAGCACAACTTCAGAACACAGCTTCCCACTCATCTGAGCACCTAAATAATGAGAGGTCCTTTCTGAAAGGACAGATGGGATTTTCCCTGAAAGAATCAGATGTGACCAATGCTGCAAGCACTAAAGGTGGCTGAATAAAGAGTAAGATTGAAGGTAAAAACATATCTCACAAGGACACAGAGGCTTCTCCATCTCTAAAATGGACTTGTTCTCATTTGTGTTCTAACAAGGTTCACAACCCAACTTAGACTCCCATCACAATTTTAGATATATGGATTAATTTATTGATCAATTGAGGCAAATAACTGGGCTGCAAAAAATTTGTTCAACAACTTCCTAAGGCATTCAGAGTGTTAGAGTCAGAACCTACATAAGCCAGTTTTGAGCCCAAGAGCTCTCAGTGTGGTCACTCCATTAAAGCACAATCACCTTTGGACCGCATGCTTGCGCTCCAGCACGGGCTTGCTGTAAGGAGGTGGCTGGTGACCCCAGAAATCCGGGAATGCCAGCTCTCTGTAGCCTGGGATGGACTTCACACATGTGGCCCTGGCTGCATAGAAACAAGGGCTGTGGAATGGGATATCCCCTTGGTGTTTCTCCAGAAGATTTTTAACTATATTGGAGCTCTTCAGCCTCCCTTCAGGACTAGGATTGATTGAGGCCTCACAATGAGGGTAAAACATTTTTTTGTACCAAGCAGCATCTTTTAGGAGAGAGCACAAAGCAAACACATGACTCCTGGCTGGATCTTCCTCCCCACAGAAGTCTTTATCCTGGGCTTCTTCAGCAATGTCTCTCTTTTCATCATTCTTATCACACATGCATTGCTCCTCCTTTCTCCAGCTCTGCAATGGGACTTTGAAATCCTGTTCTCCTGGATCTGGTCCCATCTCTGTGACACTTTGGTTTTTCCATCTGCAATTTGGATGCTTCACAGAAGTAGCATTTGGAATGAAATGAGAGGGAGCAGAGGGAAGACTCTCAGTCCTGTCCTCCAAGTTCTTCTTTTCCTCAGTCTCAAATTCAAGCTCCTTTAAATTTAAAAAGCAGAAGAAATTAAAAGAAACTACAGACAGATTGTGCCTTATTCCAGAGGAAACCTTTCAAGGAGGAAAAGAGGAAATATTTACACATCTCCCAAAACTGTGCTCAACCAATAAAACAGCCAGAGTAAAATCAGTGCATGGAGCACCTGCCAGCATTTCTCTATCCACAAAGCTGTTTCAACAGAAATCCCCAGAAACCAAAAGGATCTGATTGGAGATGACTTGCCCAGATGATCCAACCAAAACCAATCCTTCAAACAAAGAAGGGAAGATACTTTGCAAGGTATTTTTTTTTAAATATAAATGTCACAGGAGCGTAAAGGTGGCCAATCTCTCATGCAAAACTCCACCCCCACCTTCATGCAGGAGTATGATTTAATCCATTTGGCTACTTATGGTACTTATGGTCACAACCAGTATCACAATATTCTGTATAAAGAAGATATATTAACCCAGGTATCTTCTTCAGATTCATATTTGAAACAGGGTTTTCAGCTCTCCTAAATTCCAAAACTTGTAATGAGTGCAATATTCCTTATTTTTTTGTCC
The DNA here is from genome assembly GCF_031753505.1 of Anomalospiza imberbis. NCBI lineage: Eukaryota > Metazoa > Chordata > Aves > Passeriformes > Viduidae > Anomalospiza > Anomalospiza imberbis. The sequence goes on along the minus strand of NC_089693.1, from coordinate 6,917,152 downwards.
CAAGCATCACTAGAAAAAAATTACTTGAACTGTTCATTTCACTCAGTGGCAGTGCAATCTCCTCTTCCTTCAAACCACAAGTTGACAGTATTTACTTTTCACATCTCATTCTGATTTTGATATTGCTGTTGAAATTGCCAGCAAGGATTCAAATTATCTGACAGATTTCTCATGTGGCAATTGATTCAACAGTGCTTACTTAATCTGCACCCAGACAAATGTGCATCAAACATCATTCCTTTTATCATTCATGATTCACACCAATAAACTACTGCAAAAAGTCATAATCTTTGGCTTTCCAGTCCTGTAATACTTACAGATTCACTTTTGAAATAGCCTTGTCTAGCTATTACTAGTCAATACTCCCTTTCAAGTATTTTTTAAATTCTGGGATATTCACAAAAAAAGGAAACTGCACTACAACCATACCTGAAAATTCTGGAAAAGTTCTGCACACAGAGCTTCATATTTTTCAAGCTCTTGTTCTGGCCGGTCAAGCTCTGGCTTTGACCTCAATTTGTTCACATCTGTCTCCAAGTCACAATCCTACAAAAGCAGAATTAGAAAAGCACATGTATTACACCTGCCCCATGAGACGATCTCAACCATCAGTGAATTGAGGATAAAAACAGAATCTGAAACTTTCACAGTCGAGGGCTGCTATGCATTAATGTGCAGCCTCACCCATACCAGATGTGAGAACCAAAGCCAAACTGTGTCAAGCATTCAGCTGCTACATTACAAAAAAAAAAAAAAAAAAAAAAAAGAAAAACACCAAAAAACCACACCAGGAAAAGTTGGAGCAAGAGGAAAGAATGGAAACATGGCATTCATGACTGGGCATTACATTACAGCAATATTCAAATAATTCAACATGTCTATGTCCCACCATATGCCATCAAAGAAATTATTTACTCCTGACAAACAGATTCATTTCCAAAGCTGTTATAAAAAGAAAAAAGTAAAATTGCCTGAATGCACCAGTGCCCACAGCATTTCAAACCCTGAGCCACGCTTGGGTCACAAAGCAGAGTCTGAAGTGTTGTTTGGGCAGAGATGAAAAGGCAGAGAAGACCTGCCAGGAACATGAGGTCAGCTGGAAAAGATTTGCCACTGAGAGCATACTGATGCATAAGAAGCTTGAAATTTTGGATGGAAAAGAATAGAAGGTTGATGTGGTGATTTTTATTTTCATAGAACTCTCTGAACAGTTCCTGATGGAAGGGTAGAGCCAAGTTTCAGTTTGGTTGGTGTTGGTAGCATGCATGGATATGTGTTATGTAGCTGTGAAAATGTTTGCAAATTGCATCAATACCAGCAAACATTGTGCAAAAGATCTTACACAGAATTAAAAGGGGGTAAGCTGAAAGTTCATTATCCATTCCTTGCTTGCTTTCCCTTTAGCAAGTTTTTTTTACAGGAGATATATGACCAGCAAACCAGACAAACAGTATTTAAAACTCATATTCAGAAAAAGCTCTTAGGCAAAAAAAAAAAAAAAAAAGACAACCCCAAAACTGCTTACATCTACTTGGTAAATCCTTATGAATAATGAAATAGTTCAGAAGCATAGAGGAACTGTTGCTGAATGAATAACTAATTAAAGAAGGAGATAAATCCACTATCAGCCTTATTCCTAATGAGCATCTTGACGAGCTCTAATAGTCAGATAAAACCAGCCAGCCAGGGGCAAGTTAGGACACTCAGATAATGGGGGAGGGGGTTTAACTCCCTTTTTTTTTACTGGGTGACATCAGTTTAATATTAGAGGAGAAAAAGACAGGGCAAGTAATGAGAACTCCCTTTCACAGAAGTCTCAATCATTTGTATTTGCAACTTCATTTCTTTAATTTGCTTTCCCAAGCCACTTTATGTGGATAAGACTTATTAGCAGCATCCACTATTTCACATTTGCATATCAGCTAGTTTATTTTCACAATAAAAAAGTTTACACCCTCATCCTCAGCTGGTAGAAGTTTGTTTGTTTTTTTGGTTTTGTTTTTTTGGTTTTTTGTTGGGTTTTTTGTTTTGTTTTTGGTTTGTTTTTTTTTTTTTTTGTTTTGTTTTTTTTTTTTTTTTTTTTTTTTTGCCAGTTAGGCCACTGCAGGGAGAGTGGTAAGGGAGAATTCAGAGAAATATTGAATAATTCATTGTATTATTTGTCTGTGTGCAGCAGCAAATAAAGAGGGAATATAGGTTCAAATGCACCAGCTGTGGCTTAAAATAACTAGCCTTTTCCTCAGGGTAGGCACACAGACCATATATGCTCTGATATGGGAATAAAGAGAGGGTTAGCCTTTCCTAGATGATAAATCAATTTTCCCTAAATGCCATTTCCCTGGCATATGCCAAGCGGATCAAAGTTCCACCATTTATCCCTGACTGTCGATGTGATTCTGAGCAGTCTCTGCAGGAACAGAGAAGTCACCAAACCGCCTCCACCTGGGGTGACTAGCATGAAATGAATAGAATAGATGCAGGGCACTTTTTAGTGAAAGTCAGTGCATTCTCCTTTCCCTTTTTCAAGTATCCTCCTAATGTCCATGTAGTGTGTTCATGTGGGACCACATGCACATCTACATTTTCTGCTTAGATAGTCTTTCAGGGTGTCAAAATGGGCAACAAAATGTTTTATTTTCCAGTATGTAGATAATTATGGGAACTATGGCTCATATACCTACTTCCTCTTTACTCTCCACATCCTCATTATCCCAGTCATTTTCAGCCTCTTCCTCTCCTTCACTTTCACTGTCACCACCTGCAGAAGTAGGAAGGAGACAGAGACAAAGGTGTTCAACCCAATATCTCTCTCATACCCCACAGAGAAATCTGTGTAAATTCTTCTATGTGTGCCACACAATCCACAGCCCACCACAACCCTGATTAAAGCAAATCCCATTTGTTAATCTCATATAAATGAATTTGGCACTAATTCAGCCAGTTTTTAAAGCTCTGTTCTCTTGGACTCAAGCGTTGCCTTTCAAAACCATGACAAATGTCCCCATGATATGGATCCAACTCATTTTACAAAGCAATACAGAGATTTTCTGCTTGGCTGCAATGATATTACAGGATGCTCTTAATCTGTATTATCTAGATTAGGGTGTTTTACTGCTATGATTGTTATAGTATTTCAGCATCTTCCACAGAAAATTGAATGTAGCAAAAATTGCTTCTGTGTATCATGGAGCCTTTTCTGCAGATGCTGTCCTGCCTTTCCAGCAAGAGCTCTCATCTTTTACTCATGCAGCATGACTGCTATCTGCTTTTACTTTAGAAATAGAAAAGGATAATAATTCCTTCAATTCTTTACTGAAAAGCTGCAGGGCAGATTTTTACCCCCCAAGCAGTCAATACACAGGCACAATTAAGTCTCTGTCTGCTACTGGGGAGCAATGGCATCTCCAGCCTCTGCTATACCCACTCTGCTCCTTTATTTTTTTGGATAATAGAACATTTTTTTTTCCTTTTCATTGCTTCTTCCCATCTTCCCTCATTTATTCTCCAAACAGACTCTTACATCTTCAAGAAGACCTGGGAGTAATTTCTTCCCTACTGAGTGACACTGTAGGTTATCAGATTAATTTTAACTGTAAACCTCAGGATTACGCCAAGTCTCCCTCTTCCAGATCCTACAGTTAATTCTCATGTCATGCTCCTTTTCCTCCTTCTAAACTCACCCTTCAGCCAGTTACCTTCAGATCCCTCACATGGAGGTTCAGCACTGGCATTCCCAGGAAGAAGGAAGGAATAGGAACTTCTTACATTCACCACAGGCAGATGCTCCTTGGGGTAGCACTTTCTCAGAATATGAGTCGCAGTAGTTATGATAGGATCCAGATTTTTATAAGATAAACAGTCCTAGGAAATAAAGGAGAACTACATTAAGAATAGTCTTTTACAACAGTCCTCCCTGTCATAATATCCCCAGAGCAGAGCCATTCTTCTGGTGAGAACAATAATTCCCTACAACACTCATGAGTTACACCCATAAACAGCAGCAAAACGTCATAATCTTGGTTTTCCAGTCCTATAAGACTTACAGGTTTACTCTTGAAATAGTCTTGTCTAGTTATCACTTTCCAACACTCCTTTTCAAGTATTTCTTAAATTCTGGAATATTCACAAATAAAGGAAACTGCACTATGATTGTACCTGAGAATACACTCCCACTGTACTCTGTTCTCTGTGGTTAAATCATTAGGCCCAAGAGCTATCACTATATATTAGCTAATCATAAAATAATTACCAATTGCAGTATCCCACAACTTCTACTGCTATAATCCAGAGGAGGAAACAGAACTGTAAGGATTTTTTTAGAGCCCAGGTATACTTTGAAGACACAGAATATTTTGCATTTTTGTTGTGCTCTTGTGCAAGTGAGCTCCTCAGACTTTTGTTGCAAAGAAAACAAACTAAAATCCCCACAGAACTAAAGAAAGACCCCATGAGACATCACAGAAATGATGTATGTCTTCATACATCACAGTGTATGTCTTCAATATAACAGAGGGAGTTTGGATAAAGGAATGATAATGCTGCACAAAGGCAAAGTTGTTTAAAACCAGTGAGTGCAATTCTCAGAAAACCCAGCCCTTGGATTTACCCAAATACAACACACCCAAAGCACAGCCTCCGTCAGAGTGACTGAGTCATAAGTGCAGTATTCTACCCAAATTCACAATTTTCACTCTGCCTCTCAGCATGTTTTCTTCAATGGTTTGGAACAAAGACCGAGCTCATGAGAACAGGAATGCAACTTATTTAAGCAGCATGAATATGCTACAAGGCAAAAGAGAACTATTGCAATACGTTCTACTGCCATTTCATCATTTTGCATCCCTGGGCTAGAGATAGAATGGAACAACCAAGAGGGGAGAACAGATACTTCGTGTCATTATCTGACAGCCCACAGTCAGCATTTGGGCTGGACAAAAAAACCAGACAATCCAAGCATTCAGTATGCAGAGGGCCAAAAGAATGTAAAAAAGAACATAAAACGACCACTGGATCACAGGTCCTGCCTGATTAACCTCATCTCCTTCTAGGAAAAGGTGACACTGTTTAGTGGTGGACTTGGGAATGCTGGGTTAATGATTGGATTCAATCTTAAAGGCCTTTTCCAATCTAAATGATTCTGTGATAAAGTACTTTGTTATAATCAGGAGCAGGAAAATGTCTGTATTGGGGTTCTTTTGGTTGAGGAGGATTTTACTGTTTTCTCATGTATGATTGAATGGCATTATAAGATTCAGTGGGATTAACCAGGATTCCTGTAGGGAGGCTAGAAAAAAATCATCTAAAGCTGACATGCTTACAAGACTCACTACAAGAATTTTAATATGTATTTCTGGTTCTCTGGCTGCTTGGAACTAGGGGGAGAGAAAAGAAAATTATGAAAGCATCTCTGAGGAAAGTTTTATTATGGGTAGAGCAAACACCAAGGAGAACTGGTTTCTATTTCTGTTTCAATTTATTCACTCCTTCATATGGTTGCCTTTGTTTGCTTGTTATTAAAGGAAATATTAGGAAAGTTTGTCTACATGTGGGAACAGGCTAATATTCTCAACAGTCTACTAGTTTAGTTTACTAAAACTGATCTGTTTTTGCTCAAACAGTGAATGCGGGACTGTTTAATTGCCTGCCTTGGGACAACCATCTTAATTCATGGCCAAGTGAATTTAAATAGTCAAGACCAAGGCATGTTCATCCAGACAATGAACTCCAACACATGGAGTTACTTAGTGAAGCTATTTGGAAGTCATATCTTTCTATACAGAAAATTAGCTCACAAGTGCAAACAAGCCTTCAGATACCTTAGAGGGAATTTGTGGGACTGTTTTCATTGCTCATAAAGTGCTCTCAGATTCTAAGGTAACACTGTTTAAAATGGCTGAAAATGATTATATCAGTGTATTGGAAAAGCCCTTTTTACTGACACCTGGGAAGCAGACAGGAGACTGTTCTGTAGGTGTGTAAGCTATCCCATTTATTTTGTGGTGGGATAATGTGAATGAGGGAAGAGTAAATCCTTAGCTCAGAAAACTCATGTAAAGCTAACCTGGATTCAGATCTGCTTTTTAATCTCCACACAATCTTTTCTCCACTGAATCTGGAATAGAACAGGTTTTATGGTGTGATATATAGGAAAAAAAAAAAGGAGGTTTCAATATGACAGTAAGACAAAAGATAGTGATGCTGATTGATGCTCCTACTGGCAAACAGAGAATGGAATATAGGATAATATTATCCTAGAGTAGTAGGGAAGGCTGAAGAGAAACAAGGCAAGCTTAAGGAACCAGATGGAAAAGTGATAAAATATCAAGATAACATTCCATGCAGCAGTATCTCCTAAAGCACATACAAACCTGTTTTCTTGTCTCAGAGTAGGCAGCTCTGTCACTGCACACAAAACCAGACAGTGCTAATGTGAATATACCATTTAACTGTCAGGAAAATCTAAGAGCAGCTAGGAAAAGGGAATGGGAACAGAAAGTACTTCCTTTCCATGAATGATTTCATTATCTATAATTATTTTTGTATTCCAGGTAGGAGTAGAACTCAAAACATCTCTAAATTCCCCTAAAATATCCCTAAACTCTCCTCAGATTGAGTAGCAGTCACTTCTAATCTATGTGAAGTGACAGTTTTTGAACTATTGGCTCCTCCTGTAAAGAAATAAGCTTAAGGGCTATTAAAAGCTCAGGTATTTCATCTGTCCATCAGCCCAGACAATAGGCAGCCAGAGAGGTTTCAATTGAAAACCAGCCTTATAAATCGAATTTTCACTGGAGTTTAAAACAAACCCATCTTGGCAAAACGGTTTTCATTTCAATAAATATGTGTGCATAAGAAAAAAAAAAAAAAAAAAAAAAAAAAAAAACAAAAAAAACCAACCAATCACTTAAAGTTTCAGCAGAACTTTTCGAGCCAGATTTTAACACCTTAAAAATCTCATTAGCTGCTCAGAGTTTGGCCCAGGTTAATCACCAGAGGCAGTGCATTCCCTAAAGGCACTGAAATACTGTCCACACACAAAAAGTCATTGCTTTCCCAGTTTAGAGTTGTTTGTCTTGTCCTGTCTTCATCTCTTTCTTTCTTGCTACAGCCTGTTGTCCATCTCAGGAGACAAGATTCCCCATTTTTCTCTCATGAAAATAATGAAGATTTTCATGGCAGCAGCAGCCTCTACCTCAGGTTAGATAGGGAAGAGCATGAGTGAGATCTCCTAGGGCTGCCAGACTCCTGCCAACACTTCATGTCTTGGAGAGACACTGCAAGACTGACAATATCCCAAAGAAGCAGTGAGAGACTATTGAGCTTTGAATATATTAACCTTGGATATTTCTTGTCCAAGGTCTCCCTAATAGCACACGCTGGGAAAAAAAAGCAAACTGGAGGCCCCTGAAGCTGTCATTTCCACTCCACTGCTGACCTTTGGAAGGATTAGCATTATCAGTGTTTACTGGAGCCTTAGTATGTCACTTCCTGGTTGTGCACCCAAGGTGACCCCACGTTTGCACTTGCCATGGAGTTGCTCCAGGCTGAGCTATCAGGAGGTGTTAGCTCAGAAAGCTTCAAGGGCTGGGGGAGGCTCTTGAGAGGGAAGGAGCCAACATCCACCCTCCAGCAGCTGTTTCCATCCAACCTATTCACCTTTCTCTTCCGACTAGGGACTTCTCATTAACAGAGGCCATAATCCTTTGGGAGGTCTGCTGGCTCTGGCCACCTCATCCTACCTAAAGAAAAGGTCAATTCTTCACGAGGAAAGTAAATTGAAGAATTCCAGAAGTCTCCCATACACTGCTGGTTCGAAATGACTCAGAAGAATCCTTCATGACAGTGATGGAAAAGGGGAAGAAATAAAACTGAATCATAAGGCAATGGATTTTTAAGGGAGAAGGAGACAGGCTTTTCTTTCTGATGGTTTTAGAGTGAGATAACGCATAGCCAGTAAGAACAGTGGAAACACTTCTATGGAATCACACAGGGGGGTTTCTCTAATTTCAAAGCAAGCTAAGGAAGTTATTTTGCTGAGAGACTGAGGAAACTCTCACTGTTCTCTGCCTGCCTTTTCTACACCTTATAGGCATCCCATCTGCAGGATCATGGCAGCTCTCTTGAACTCACATTAATGTTTCACACGATTAAAATTTAACCTCCTGAAAAACTGTTGATGGATGTTTCTCATTAGGAAAGGCTTAGCTAAATGAGCATTTTGTTTAAAAGGCTGATTGAGTGGAATTATCTGGTTATTGTAAAGGAAAATAACACAAAAGACCTAAGCAATTCCCCTATAGCTATATTGTATAATTCTTCAGAAGGAGAAGTCCAAGCAGGCAACAGGATGCACAGGGAAAGAAAAAGGAAGCACTAAAAGTATGAACTAGAATTCCCATGTGTCTCATGTTTTAAACTGGAACATTTCGGCTTTTCTAAAGTACTAACTGTGTAAAAGTCAACGGTTCTTAATGTAATCAGTTTTTTCATTTATATGTCCTATCCTGAATTTATATAACAATAGAATTTCCTGCAGTGGGATGTAGAACCCAGCCCTAACCACCTCATTCAAAAACAAAAATTTATTTTTTTTACCTGCACACTTCCATTTACCTGCACACTTGTGAAGAGAATCTCCATTCCCCGGGAACCAAGGAAAGTCTCCCTGCCCAGCTGGATGTTGGTGATGTACTTTAGGCAGAGCAGGAGACCCCTACGAATGTAAATGTAGTTGTTGGAGACATCATTGCGATGCCAGTCCTGGTAGAGCCTCAGCAATTCACCCAGGTAGCCTCTGTTCACTGCCCGGCGGCTGTTTGACTCTGAAAAGGAGAGAAAAGGCTGAATTAAACTCCTTCCTGTTTGGTAATTGTGGCTACTCAGTGCTTGAACTCCGACTTTAATGCCTGCTCATCCTGGCTTAAGGGTCTCAGTTAAAAACAAAAATATTTTTTAAACTTTTTTTTTTTTTTAATTTAAAATGCTGTTTGCTAAACATGACCTATGTTCTTGGAACATTACATGGAAAAAAAGCCCAAAAAACACAACAGTATCCTGTCTGGAAATCTGTATCTCCTTCCAAGTGCTAATAAACCTAATTCCAGTTGCAGCACTACAAGATTTCCTGAAACTACCAAAGCTCCTGAGGAGTGAGAAAAGCTGAATAAAGTAAGAGTAGTCAACAGCATAAAATCTTCACCACAGTGCTGTACTTCAGTCCTGAGAGAACACCTTGCTGAGATCAACAAATTCAAAAACCTTGTGGCTGTACAGTCCTGCCACAGCCAGAGAAATTATGTTTAACTTCTAAATGTATTCCCAGAAAAATCTGTATAATGAAAGCCATGAACCAAGTGATTCTGGAAACCCACAGTACTTAAAAATTAACAAAACACCAACACAGGCAATGGCAGTTTGGGCTTCTTTTCTGTTGCTTCCTGGCTCCAAGATTTTAAAGGTCACATTCAGATAATGTTTAAAGGCTTTACTGCATGGGCAAGAAAATTACAAAAAACATTTTAAAAAAATAACATGTATAAGAGCTTGTGATATAATACAAATCCTGCTGAGTTTCTAAAACACATCCCTTCACCTACTGCATGCCTTGCCCTGGCCCTCAGGATGAACATGAAGCCACACCAGACCCCAGGCTCCTTCCCTTTAAACCGACCCTGCCTAAATTTTCCTGACTGGTCCTGACATTCCTCGCTGTGACACGCATTAAAAGCTGTCAGGATCTCAGAAATCAACTGGGGGCAGGTAGCATATGTAAGGCAGGAGCTCAGCTCTCTGAAGAGCAATCAGCACTTGCAGCTCACAGCAGATGGCTCTTGGTACCAGAGCTAGTGGGCTCCAATCCATTTCCACTTCATTAAACAAAGTGCCAGAGCCTCTCACACCTGGAACTTTAAAGTCATCAGTGGGGATTCACGGGACAGGAGAAGCAGCTAGAGGTTAAACGAGAGAATAGAAAGATGCTGCCCGAAGAAAATCAGCAAGAAGAGAAGCCATGGAAGGAATAAGCAGGAAGCAGCATGGGCAGCAAAACTCAATTCCAGTGATGAAGGAGGTGGACACACTGGAAAGGGGAAAAAATCACCTGAAGCTGTCTCAGTCTGCTCCTTGCAGTAGATTAGCAAAACCCTTACCTGGAGGAGGGATTGGAAAGTTTTTCTCCTACCTGGCCTGGTCCTACAATTTTCTCCACCACTGGCACTGACCAGCTCCCCCAGCCCAGGCTGCCAACTCATTTTAATGCTGCTTTGCATCTTCACACCACCCTGCTGTCGTGGCCCTGCACTGAGCTGCTGGTCCCACAGCAACTCCAGTCCTACACAGCTCTGCCCGGATTCCCACACCTTGGCCTGCAGCTCTCTAGCACCATTTCCCCTTGCTGGTAACCACCTACACTAACTCTGCATTCTGAGGCTCAGTGGTTGTCAGCATGGAGAAGGTCACCCTCCTCCTCTGACCTGCACTCTGTATTTCTGCTTTCTATTTGACTCTCTGCAAGAAAACTTTAATTGCTTGAGAATCCCTTATCAATCCCAATGATTTTATTCATGATTTCCTGTTAATCCTCAGCCAGCTGTCATGTTTACTAACCTGCAGGATGACTAACCCCTTAAATCAGTCAATCTTCTTTGAAGAATTACTCAGGAAGCTCTGTAAAAGTCAATAAGTGTATAAAACATGACAAGAAGAACAGAGTTGGGGAGCATAAGGTAGGGACAATTTAGATCAGACTCTGAGCTTCCCTGAACTGTTCAGGGACAGATGAAATTGGACTAGATCTAGGTTTTTATAGTCTCTAGCACACAGAGCTTGAAGCTTAAGCTTTCTGTGTCAATGTCAATAGGAAGAGGGGAAAACTGGGAAGCACGGTCTGTACAGCTTCTTGGGGAATTTGTTGAAAAAAAAATTCTCTCAAAGTATGTCTGTGATTTTTTAAGACAGATTTCCACATTTGAATCTGAGCTCCATAGGGACCAGAACACACGACTGTCCTATGCTTTAGTTTTAATACTCATTGAAAAGCATGGAGGAAGGTGAGCAGAATAATTTTGCTGTTTCCTCACATGTTTTCTGTAGTGCTTCCAGGATCAAAAACAGTCCCTTTTCAAAATGAAGCTGAGATAGTCTATTCTGTGAGAGAGAGATTGAGAGGCAGGACTAAATTTCCCTGAACCCTTTGATCAGAAGCAATGAGAATTAATTGCTGAAGGGGCAAAAAACACATTAATTTTGTTTCTCCTGTCTGATTTCATTGATTCTCATCTGCTCTCCTGTGTTGTCGGTGCTTTTTTCTTTATTTTTTCTTTCATTTTTTCAGTTCTATAGTCAATAAAGCAGTGAATAAATGAAAGAGGAAGTATGCCAAGATCTCCAGAAGGCAGAATGGAAAAAGGAGGCCTTCCCACCTGTCTGTGTCTGTTGGTCTCTCCATCTAGGGATGCACCAGCATGGGTATCTATCTATATTTTGGCACAAATACAGATGGTGGAAATGAATCATACAGGTACAAGCAGCACTGCACAGATTTGCAGGCAGCAAGAACCACCCCTCCTGGAGCGAGCGTGTATGATCTGTGTGGTAAGTGGCAAAATGTCCTGTCTTTTGACCCTCTTCCTGATATTCTTTAGTTAGGCCCTTTCCCTCTCCCTGGATATGGTCAGTGGCCAGTAGAAATGGAAGTTTTCCTGCCATGAAGCTTTCAGAGGTGCCCAGGGATGCTGTTTCCTATTTTGAGTGAACTGAAGGGATTCCTCTCTTGTGAGGTCATCAGTGGGAATTCAGCACCAAACCCAAAAAACCCTGTTTTGTCTAAAGATTGGGCTGATCAGTGATCAAAGCTGCATTAACAGCAAGTCTGACTATACATCAACCACTTTAAGCTATCCATATCTGCAGCCATCAGATGAACTCTCCCTCTGCAGCAGCTGGATGTGTGGCACTGACCTTCCCCAGAGCAGGGACAGCTCCCAGGGTTACCCCTCAAGACTGAGGGATCCCTTGCCTGACACCAGTCATGGATGGGTTGGAAAGTGACATTTTTTTTTTGCATGCATGTGACATTCAAGACCTATAATGAACTTACGTGCTCATCTTTGTATCCCATTCTAATCTTAAGTATAGTAAATAGAGTATTGCCCTCCAATCCATCTGTACTTCATTAAATATTTTACATACTTGGGTTTATTGATTAAAACTAAACTAACTATTAGATCAGACCTCTCTGAACAATCTGACTCTTCCCCTGTGACAGTCTGTCTTCCTAACCTTATTCTGCCATCTCTGGCAGGGGAGCACTGTCTTCACCAGCACCCCAAACCTGTCCCTGGAATCCTATTTTCTTTGCAAGAGTTTCACTTCTGCCTGATGAGACTGGGGTGAAAGGATAACATTCAATGACTTCTTAGTTTCCCACATTTCAAGACCTGCCCCTCCATTTGTGGCTTCCGGGGCAGTGCTGCTCATCAGTGAAAGTTTGAGCTCTGCAGCTCAAAACATGGGACCTGAATCACCTATGCAGTTCAACAGAAACATCTGACATGAGTCTCCAGGCAACAAGCAGAAGCCTCAAATAGTTAAAGTTACATCAAAATGAGCAGGGGGATCTCTCTAGAAAGAAATCTCCAGTTCTGGCAGAATCGTCATTCTGTGGTGAGGGCCTAAAGTCAGGTTTTCAGTCTAGGAGATGAAAGCCTCACGACCACCAGTGCTACTATGGACATTTCTGAAGCCCTCTTTGCAATCCTGTCTCCTTTGAAGCATTTGCCAAGAACATGGGTACCACTGGAAAACATGCAGTGTATTTCATCACAAAACTGAATTACCATCAACCTGAAATATGATGAGCAACGCACTGCTTACCAGGCAGAACAAAGAGATATTTATCTTTCTGTCTATCTGCTTAAATCTCTTTGTTGATGCCACTCAGCTGATTCATTATGCCAAGAACATACATTGCTACAGCTTGGAGATAAGAATCCTCTGCTAAATTAACCCTATGGCCCCTAAAGCTGTGACAGGAATATAAAAACTCCAACTTCCCCACTCTGCTCTAGTGATTGACTCTTAGGAATAAAAAATGCAAGATATCTCCTACAGCAAAGAGAACACAGCTGTTTTAATTGGTCATTGAGAGGCCATTTTTGCAGAGAAAAGCACAAGGGCTCTCTACAGAAATAAAATTCATTGTCCCCATGAAGAAACCGAGTCACACGTGAAGTGTTGGGATCACTTCAGACCCAGTGGGCTCTGCAACAAGAAGGTGGTATTAGCTCAACTCCTGTTGGAAGCCAGAAGATTGCCCTGTAGTTTTGTCCTAAGCAGTTTCCCTTTCCTTCTTTACTTTTCAGAAAACCAGAAATAAAATTAAAAACAAAAATACAGTTGCACAAAATCTACAGTGTGATTTTTCTGACTGAAGTGGTTTGAAAGAGTTTTAATAAGGACACCAGAATTTGGAAGACTTCCTCAAATCCAGGCACTGAATTTACAGAAGCCAGATCATCACTGGAGGCACAAACACTGCCCATGCCAAGACAAGGAGGTAAACAATCATCATCAAGGATGTCAACAGAGAATAATGCAGCTCTTCAACACTTAGTTTTCATTACACCCACCCTGAGAGGCAAAACATCAGGAAGTCGACATGTCCCAGGAGATGAAGGCAACATTTTTCTCTGGAGCACTGAGTTACTTTCAGTTTGGGCTATGTCTATGAATGAAGAGTCTTGGAGAAGGGAATATAAAGGACATAGAAAAAATATTTTCTTTCCCACAAAGTGTCTCTTCTCAAAGAGATAAAAGTGAAGAATCAAGACTGTTTGCATTCTAAAACTCAGCAAGAAAAGACAGACACAATGCTTGGTTTAGATTATAATGAAAGGAACTGCAAAATTCAACTCTGATCACAATACCCAACAAGATGTGATCATGGATTCGGAGCCAGACTGACACTGGAGCTTGAATCCAGAGGGGGATAATAAGGATTTGAATGGATGATGAGAGATGGGTACCTGGTTCAGTATGAGGCAAATCCCAGACATTGTGCTGTTGGCTACAGGAACTGGGATGGTTTAACAATGGGGTATTTCGACTGAGATCAAAGACCTGCCTCACTAGATCTCTTGTCAAGCATTATGAATTCAGCAGCAGAGAGTGCAGGCCTTTCACACTCCCTAATCTGCTTGTGTGCTAGAACACCATTTTCTCTTCCTCAGAGTTACTTGCCCCTCCTTGATGCCAACTTAAAAGGAAAAGAATGACAATGATTATTTTATTCCAGCAGACACAAAATATTATTTCTATGGTTTCATAAAAAAGTGGGTAAGAGGTTAAATAAAGGTTAGTTGATGGAAGATGGGAGGAAAGAGTAGGAAAATGAGAGATTAAAAGCTGTGCAAGAAGATAAAGACAGCAAAAGAAGAGAGATTTAGAAAGAGAGAAGGCAAAGGCCATCAGCAGTAACTGCTGTTAGCACACAGAATAGTCTTGATGAAATCAACACCATCAGGAGGTCACCACAACCTGTCTTTTTAAATTGCTCATTACAATTTTACCAGGCAAGCATTGCACCAAGGGCCGTGCCCGTTTCCCCAGTCTTTTCCTCAATATCCGCTCAGCCAATGCCTCTGAGAGCAGCTCGAGCTAATTTCCTTACAGACATGCAAGCCCATAATTCTGGGAAGCACAGATAGTCGGGAATAACAAACACGACCAAAATTAGATTAAAATAACCTGCTGATAAACAAATTACTCACCCAAAATACACACTGGATTAGGCGCGGCGGGGATCCCTATAATCACATCGCCACCGTGTGGCTCCTGCTCCCTCACATCCCCTCCAGCCTCAGCACCCCTGGCTTGGGTTGGTCTGTGCTTGGATAGCAGGTGTCCACTTTTATTCCACTGCCCCCAACTGGGAATGGTTTGCCTGGTTTATTCTGGGGTTTGGGGTCACTAAGAGCAATAGGCCCCTTAGCTAGGAGTGACCTGGAGGGCATCCCACATCTGCTCAAACAGGCTCCAGCCCCTCCACACCTGGGGGTCTTGAAGACACAGGAGTGCTTTGAAATTAGTTCCTTGGGCCTTCATACAGAGCTGAATCAAAATATGAAGACACATGTACAGAGAAAAAGTAAGAAAAGTCAGAAGAGGCTGGAAAAAATAGCATGCTCACTCTGGGGCAGAGAGAGGAGACTTTGGGAAAGTTTCAGTGCCTCATCCCACCTCAGTTTATCTATAGTTATCAGGATCTGCCTCCTCCTCCCCACTCTGGCCTGTAGTGAGCATCTAGAAATTGAAGAAGGAAGAATGGACATGAGTAACACTAGAAAGTTTGACTGTAACATCAAAGAGAAGGAGAAAAAAAATCTGATGCTCTCACAGCAATTCAGCACCACTACAGATATTTACTAATCAGAACGTTCAGCCTTATTATAAAGTCAGAGTTAACATTGTGGAGAGACAGCAGATGTTTAAAAAAAGCAGCAAGGCAATGGAGGAAGAACTTGCTGTGAGCTGTTTGCTGAGTGCATGTGGGCATGGCAGGTGGTGAACAGCAACTGGGAGAGCAGCATGCAAGGACTGGGATGTGTGCAAAGAGATAAGTCAGGAGTGAGAGCCTAGCTGATGATCAGACAAGAAATGTCTTCTCCATATCAGTAATCTGAGCTTTCACTGATAGAAAGGTGCCACTGATAGAAGCACTGCCATTAGAGGGACTTAAATTTCTACTCCTCCATTATTCACCATCTTTGATTAGCACCACCTGGCAATCACTGGATAGAGGGACACAGCACAACCAAGGTCTCTCTCTCACTGGGTTTCCAAGCATTCTTCCCTGTTGTGGATGAAGCACAAGTTTGTTTTGCTCCATCACTTATTTATTTAGACCATCTTATACTTCCCCCTCTGAAACACAAGAGCAACAAATTCCCAGGTCCATCAGGGCTGGTAATTTTTTTCTTATGCTGATGTCTCTTTCCCAGGCATATCTTGCTTCTTGCAGTTATGTACCTGATAAGTGAGCATTTAGCATCAGCTTCTGTTAGGAAGGAAACAGAAGCCAAACAATTTCTAGCCAGCCCATGGCTCTGCAGGTGGACAAAGTCTCAAGTAGAGCTTGTGGAAGCCTGAGATGAAGATGGATGTTTCTGACTCCATCGGGGAGACGCACTGCCATCTGCCTGCTCCCTTTAAAACTGCTTTCTCACTGCAGCTCTGCTAAAAGCAAGAAGGACACACAACCTCCAGCACAGCCCTGTGTATAACCGTAATCCGCTGGATCTCTTTGGGCTGAAACACTCAAGCACAGGCCTACAGGGATACCCCAGAATGGCCATGTTCTTGTCCTGTCTTACAGCCTTCAGCACCATCAAAACACAATCCCCCCACTGTTTCCCAGCAAGGTTTTTCACAAAAAAAAAAAAAAAACCCTTGCAATAATCAATCCACCACTTCACTACTGTAGCACTTTCCAGGATTCCTGCCTTCTGTTTAGTTTGCATGCCAACTAAAAGTGCTCAAATGCCTCTGGGTGCTTGGCTGTGTACAGCTTTACCCCCTGTTTTCATAAGCAATTTTCAAGTGCTATAACATTCACCATTTGATTCCTAACTTTCCAAGAACCCCTGCACCACTCAAATGCACTGAGGCCAGGTCCACAAATATATTAACTGTGACAAAGAAAGATGTCCTGGTGCAGGCCTGAAAAATAATTCATTGCTTTTCCAAGCATGGTGAATTTATCTCAAGGAACCAGAGGTGTTTCTCACATCTCCTGACCCGCACTTCCCAAAAGACACAGCCTGCTCATTTGTATGCAGCTACCAGAGCAGACTGCTCCAAAAGCCTGGAGCTTCTCATGCCCTGAACCACAGGACAAGGAGAAAACTAGAATACATTCTTGGCCACTCAGAACTGCAGAAATCATCCAAAAAAGACCAGTCAGGCCAACTTCTGGTATGTGATGCTCTATTTGATTTTACACTATCACCACCATTTCCTAAATTCCAGCCTTGGTACCTTGAAAAAAAGAAAAACAAACTCTGAAATAAGATGATGTCTTTCCCTAAAATCACTTTACCACTCATACCCAAACAACATTGCTGTTATTTGCATCCTTTTCTCCCTTTCTGTGGAAGAAACAACAAATTGGGAAGGGAAATTTGTCACTGACTGGAGAAATCCCCCATTTCTGCCATTATACCAAGCCCCAGGACAACCAATATTCTCTTAATCAGGGCACCATCTCCCACAGGGCTGGTATGGTATAGGAGACTCTGCCTCTTTCCTATGCATTGCTCTTTGGAACCAAGGGATGAGGGAATACCAAGGGAGAATGAGGATCACTCTGTCCAGCAGCACAGCACAGAAAGGAAAGTCAGAAAGAATATGAAGAAAAAAGCTTACTTGATTTCAGCAGAGCTGCCAGAGCCCCAATGGCTGCCCTGGGGAAAGAAGAGAGATGGAGAAATAATGTCAATTTCTTCAATAATTTTTGTAACCTTCATCTTCACAGTCTTCTGGGCCAAGCTTCCCAGATGGTCTAAACTGACAGTTTATGATGGACTTTGACAGAACTGCAATGTTTTACACCAACAGAGGATCCAGCCTCTGCAGCTGACTCAGTTATTCTAAAAGACCATTAGCCCTCTAGCTTTACTGTTACACTGATTTGTAGTGACCATTAAAATTTAAAGCAACACCCACAAAGTGATCTAACAAGTTTTTAAACTGCTGCCCCAGAGCTTTTTCTTTGTACCAGAGACTTAGCACTTGCCCACTCCAGACACAAGTGCTTCTATCTGCATCAGCAGATAACTTTCATATCAAGTTGGGATGTCATTGTCAATATTTCCAGCAAAATCCCACTCCTTTTCCTATTTTCCCCAAAACAAGCTTCACCCCTATCCTCCCTCCCAGTTTTAACAGAAAACAAAACTGAATTTCTTTTAATTGAAACCACACCTTGCATTGCAGGGGTGTTTAGAGGGCCCCACTCAGAGGAGAACTGGTAGGAAAGGTGCTAAAGCTCTGAGTAAGACTGCTTGCAGTGAGTAAGGTCAGGGACAGACATTTCTGAGGACCTTCTGTGTCATTTCATTGTGCAGGTAAGCAAGTGAACCTGCCTGACTTGTTTGGCTGGGAGCTGGTCACCAACACTTGCAGCTTGAAAGTTGAACTGAGACACCTTTGCTCCCCAGCTTCTGGAGGCAAGTTCCATCCTCATGTGTTAAAATCTCCATCCCACTTGTCTCACAGGAGACTTTCTTTTCCAGTCATGTTCTGCTGGAGCAAGATCCCTGTTCTAACATGGCTTACTGCTGTGAAGCTTCAAGTGCCCAGAGCTGATTAAATAAATACAGCTACAAAAACCTCCATGTGCAAGGATTCCTTAAAATGTAATCACTTTACAAAACAATCCCCAAATAAAATAGTATTAAATTCCATACTGAGCCAATTATCATCCTGCATTTTGTGTCACCAAGTTCCTGTTCTTTGTGTGTCCTAACAGCAGCTGAGACGAAGATTCAAGAGCTGGTTCTTGCTGATACTGGGTCAACATCTCTATCTAAAGTCATTCTTTCATAATGAATCTGTCAGAGTTCAACAACAGCTTTACAGACTGCAAAGAAAACACACTCAAATACAGACAGAACAGGAAATCAGTAGCTCAAAATCTCACCAGTGGAAGCACAGCCATGTTTTCATTACTTCTTTAGCTCCAACTGAACAGCAATCATTCATATGGTGGAGGAGTAATGTCATCCCCCAGCTATTCAGCCTGCTTAGAAAAGGAACACTCCACAGCCACTGATCACACAGTCTCTCCACAAGTTCAAAGCCTGGGACAAAGTAAACAACTCTAAGCAAGTTAAAATTCCACCCAGAGCACCTCCCAAAGCTCACACTCCAGTATGTCTTTAAGAGAGACTGCTCTGCATACCTATATTTTACAAGCCTAATGTGATGTCTCAATCACCTGCTAGAGCAGCAGAGCAATGAAGAAATGACCAGAATATCTCTGGCTCCAAGCAGAAGAGTTCTCAGTATTTCCTCCAGGCATCTCTTATGTTGTAGGTGCTTATGAGCATTGCTAAAAGTTTCAGCAGAGCTACACTACTGTCATAAAAACAATGCTGCCAGCAAACCTCCCTTCAGACAATAAATCAGCAAATCTGGATCTTCCAATACTTTTGGGGGAGATCTGTGAACCACACTGTATGCAGACAACCTCATCCTCAAAGGATCTCAGAATCCCCAGAGCATGTTCTCAGTCTAATCTCCAGTTCCAGCTGTCCAGGTAGGGCCTAGATGCAGGCCCAGTAGACTGACTCCAATGATATGCATTGCTTTAGAACAGATTTTGAGAGGAAAAAACCATAAAAGATTTGAGGATAAACTGCAAAGCAGGTGAAGTAACTTTAAGGGATAAAACAGACTTACCAAGAGCAGATCAAGCCAGCCTAACTTGGTATCTTTCTTTGATAGGAAAACCAACTTCTTCTACACAAGGGATGTGTGGTAGATCAATTTATCTGCACTTCAATAAAGCATTTGATACGATGCCACACTGAAAATTATTAGCCAAGCTGGAGAACATGGGGATTAGTGTAAGAATTACAATGTGGGAAAGGAATTGGTTAAAGACTCAATGACAGGAGTTGTGCTAGAAGAGGAATTATTAGTCTAGAGGGAACTTAAGTCCTCAAGGATCTTTTCAGACTGATCTTATTTCAGCTTTTCATTAATGACCTTGGCACAAAAAGTCAGAGTATACTAACAAAATCTGCTGACCGTGTGAAGTCAGGAACTGCTGCCAATAGCAGGGAGTTCAGAATATCTTTCAGGAGTAACAAGATGTTCTTGAGTTCTGAAGGAATAGAAATGTGATGAAATATAATAGTCAAAGTGCAAGGTTAAGCATTTAGGGTTTAATAAGGATTACTGTTATGACCAGGGGCTCATAATTTGGAAATGAGTAGAAGGACACCCTGGATATATGAGCCCATTAGGGGATAAGGACAAGCATAACCAGCAGAGTGACAACCATGAAAAGGACAGATCAGGTCTCAGAAAACCAGTGGAGAAGGGTGCATGGACATTCTTATAGAAGGCTTCACCTGAACAGCTGCGTGCAAAACTCAGAAAGAACCATGCAGAAACCTGCCAAGGAAATCATTATGGTACCAGAGACATAACTCATTAGGAGTCTTAAAGATCAGAGTTTAATCACCTTAACAAAATGATAGCCACGAGACAACTGGATTGTTCCCCTCAGACACACTGGGTGGCAGAGAAGTAAACACTGAGGAAGGCACAGAGATACTTAGGCTAAGGAAAAAATTTGGCCCTAGGACAAATGGATATAAAATGGCCATGAATAAATTTAGGTGGAATTGCAAGGATGGGTTTTAAGCACTGGAAAATGAAGGCATGAAACATCCGCTTGGCAGCAATGGCACAAACAACCTAATGACTTTGAAAAGGCAGTCTGGATTGCTTATAATGGGACTGCCAGGCCCAGTTGCCAATGAGGAAAGGGTCTGAGAAAAGTGACCCAGGAATGACTGTACCCCTATAGCCTTACATTTCAAACATAGATATAATGGGAATGAAATGAGAAACATGTTTTATAAGTGCAGAGTTAATCAGCCAGCCCAGAAAAGAGCAGCTGCACCAGCTTAAGATGGAAGTCCAAAGAGTCCAGAGTCCTGTGGCCAGCAGTGCCAAGGAAAGCACGCAAGGCCACAGCAGAAACACAGTGCTAGGACTTGCAGAACAGATTCAAACTCCAGTTTTCAAGTCCAGAGGTCCCATAAACTAGCAATGATGCCTTTGGGAGGGGTTTTAGTCTTAGCTGACTTTGCCACCATATATTTGCCTGAAAACTTTTGAACTTACGTAAACTCTTAGCATTCATAATTATCCTGGAAAAGGACTTCACACCTACATTTGTTTTAAACTTGGACTTTCAATCAGCATTGTAATTTGCACATTAAGTCAGGTGTTAGCCACCCCCAGAACATTACCTATCTTTGATGCTGAAAAAACCAAACACACAAAACACCTTATGGGAAACAATAAATCATAGAAGAGCAATAGAAGCAGAATAGGCTTTCACTGAAAGCAGCAGCAAGACCATTGAAGCATCAGCGAGGCTGCAGCAAGCCAGGCAAACAGTGTTTGTGATAATACCAGCACCTCTTAGCACCACATGGCAAACCAACAGCAGCTTTGCTGGCATCAGGAGATATAAGAAGATGAGTAAGCCTGGGACAGGAATGCAGAGAAAGGAGTTCATAAATTGTGTACAAGAGCAAGGACAGGGCAGGAGGAAGATGAGAACAGGAAGAAAAGTTTGAGAGCAGAAAGATGACTTGATGAGCCATATGCCAGACCAGAGAATTTGATAGCATGCCCAGAGCAAATCTCTGCATTTGTCTCAAGAAGGGATGGAGGGAAAATGATGAGGGGAAAAAGGGATTAAATCATTAAAAAAAAACTTGCCAAATCTGTCCAGATGCCTTTCTATGATTTTCTGATTTCTGTGGAAATACATTAGCAAAATCTTAGCTGTTTCATCAAGTCCAGTATATCCCAAAGGAGACTCATTTATATATTATGTATAAATAAAGTTGCACTATCTTATAAAGCATAATAATAAATGCTGCTTCATAATCACAAAACATTAAAAACTCCCTGTAGTAGCAGTCGAGACAGTCACTCTGCAGAATGGAAAACTTTGAAGTGTTTCCAAGTCAGCAGCTTGGATATCTGGGCAAGAGTACAACGAGCAGACAGATAGACAAATGCAACTTCCAGATCCTTTGCTTAGGAACCAGGAGCAACCAAAAAAAAAAAAACTCCATGTCCCAAGCCAAAGCACAATTGGATTAGCCAGTAAAACCAGGCTGTTAAAGAGCCTGGACAAAGGAGCCCTGTACCTAGGTCACCCTTTCAGATCTGAGCTGCCAGGATATTTTTTGCTAGAAATCACTGCAGGCAGAGGAGACTGAAAACCAAGATCCCTTACATTTTCTTCTGCACTGTAATCTCAACTCACAGCACAAGGCACTATGATGGATAATCCTGGGCCTGTTTCTGTCTCGTGAAGAAAACAAAGACTCCTGAAAATACAAAACCCCAGTCCAGAAGAGAGATACAGGGTTGACTGCATGGAAGGATTTAAATACTCACAGAACCCATTGATGGTGCACAACCACCCAGGACTAGCCTGGAACTATAGACAGGGGACAGCAGAGAAGCCAAAAACTGAACAAAGAAATTAACCAAATGTGCTCTGCAGATCAGCTCCCAAGTAACTTGACCATCCTTCTGTCAAATTGTGCCTTCTACATGCTAAAACACAGAACACCCTCTTCAAATTATTGAATGAAAGCTGATGACTCGGTGCTTTATTATTAACATCTTCAACCTGATGCCCAATTCCTTACAGCAATTGCACCTGGATGATAAAGACAAAGCACTATTTTTATAGAAATGTAAGAAAAATTTCTGCCCTGGCATAACCCATGTTGGTCAATTCCTGCCCTTCACCCTGCTATTTCTCATATACTCACTTATTGCTGTCATGATTCTTTATACCACAAGCAGTGTGTGGTAGGGACCCTGCAGTATGACTTTGTACAGCACCTGGCACAATGGGCCCCTGACTCAGAGCTCAAAAACCCCTAAGCTTCCACAGCCCCTCTCTCCAGGCAGAATTAAGTGCCTTCAAGTGTATACATAACCTGGCTGCATTTTGCCTCAAACCCCTGGGACTTGTACTTAACTACTGGAATTTTTACAGTCACAGAACCACTCACTGTAAAGATGATGTCACATTTGACAACTGAGAGACATTCAGGAACAACACACAGGCACCACAATAGGTGCTTTATAAATCCTACCAGAAGGTAGATCTCATCTGAGGCAGATGCCTTGAAAGTCATTTCCCCATGGCCCAGAAATACAGATCTGAAATATACAGGCGCTTGCACAGTGATTCGTTTTAAAGACTTTAAAACCAGCAGTTTCACAAGTCTTGGAAATATGGGTGGAGAAAAGCTGCTTATGCTGCTGGCATTTTCACAGCAGTGCTAGTCTAGGACTTATGCAAAAACACCCATCATCTTGTCCTCTTTAATTCCAGCTTGTTAGCAAGGCATTAAAACTTACACTGAAGGCAAAGTTTGCTTACAGTCTGTAATGTCCCACACACTGCCAACAGGTGGAGTTTGGAGATCCAGCTGTTGTGTACAGATGTTCTTTCAGTGTAATGCTGAAAGATGAGGGGGAAAAACCCACACACTCCTTTTCTAATGGATACATCCATTCCAGTGGCCAGCATGTCTCAGCTCCCAGGTTCAGCTCAAAGCCTTCACTGCAGCATCTTCCAAACATCTCTGCCTGCTCTGGAGCTTGTCAGGTTAAAATCAGTGAAAAGGCACAGCCTTGCAGCCTCTTTCATCTCTGCCTCCCAGAAAGAAGAGTGACTCCAGGTTTATCCTCCAGGCATCCTTACAAGCATCCTACTTTTTCTTGGGTACAAGTACAGAAGTGGAGACAACTGTATCCTAGAAAGTCAAGCTATTCTTTACAGTTCTAAATTAAATTAATTTCAATGTAGTAACAAAGAACAACAAGGTACATGAAATGCGCTTAAAACCTTGCCAAAAGAATGCCCAGGCATTTCTCCCAGTTCAGGGTAGAGCTGGCACTGCCTCTCCAGGCAGAAGCCATACCTCAGAAGATTATGTCAGCTCCCTCTCCAGGGTCAGATGTCACCAGCATGGCTGAGGCTGTGACAGCTTGTCATTCACATCAAGATAAAGGGGCTGGAAGGCTCACAATCAGACAGAATTCTTAACAAATTCATCACCCAGGCAGTTCCAAGCTGACATGTGAGAACAAAGCTCTCCCACCCCAGGGACACAAGGAAGGGAACTGGGAAAGGGGCTCAATACTATCCTTGACTGATTAAGAGGAGTGGTGAGGACACTCATCGAGGCCACATCTGCTGACAAACAGCAGCAGAGCCCTATAGAACTTCTCATACACAGTTAAAGGGTGTCAGGGAATGTGGTTAAATCCCCTTCCTTTCCCCAGGCAGCTGTCTTCCACTCCCAATCCAGTTCAAAAGGGGCTGGTGTTCTCTTGGCTCACGCCTTAGCTGTCATTTTATTTGTAGCTCATCCATTCCCAGCAGCTTTTGCTCTGGAAACCACAAGGATTGACATGAAGACTCTGCTGACAAGAGAGTGTGTGTTCCACACATGGGGGAAGACACCCAGCCTCATTTTGCTTTCTTCTGGATCATTCAGCCTTAAACTGTTTTGAGTGCTGTGTACACCCAGAGAAAGAGCAGAGAGAGGGACGCAATCTCTGCACCCTGTTTAGGGCATGATGAAGTCAAAAGACATACCCAGAAACCCTGGGCTCAAATATCAGGACAGCTGGGACTTCTTTCATGAAGAGAAATTGAACTGCAGGTGTTTTGCTACTAGGGAGTCTCTGATAGTGAACGATTCAGGAAGAGTTTGGGGGTATCCAGGGGTTTATGATGGCAGAAAATAAGGCTGCACACACCATATTGCTGGCAAACCACTGCAAGATTTTCATTTTGTGAATACTCTCAATTACTGACAGTGAAATATCCAAGGGCAGCTTGTGTTGCTGACAGTCCAGGTAGAGAAGTATCTAACATGTCACTGCTTGTGCACAGAGTAATTTGAGAGCATAAAAGGGAGGCTGGTTTCAATGCAATCAAGGCTAAGAGCCATAGCTCTTCCTGACTGCTGGTTAGTGCAAACCATCTCTAAGGCAGCAGTCATCTCAGGGTACAACATCTTTAAAAAGCACTTTGTAGTGAAAGGTTCCCTTGAGCTATGCTTTAGTCACCTTTCCTGCATGGAGCTAGGCTGCTGAAATGGATAGGAAATATGAGCTCTCATTTCAGCTTTTCCTGTGGTTTTCAGAATTTTGAGGTCTGTTTTGTTTGAGGGTTTTGGTTGGTTGGTCTTTTTAGCAAAGAAACAAACACCTTTCAGAGAAGCTAAATTTAAAAAATGCATACAACATAAGAGACTTGAAAAGGACGTGAATTATGAAGCTGAAGGATGGAGAAAGCATCATGTTCCTTGATGTCTTCCAAGAAAGAAGGCTGACTTGTACAGAAGCCTTCTCTTTAAGCATAAGTCAGATGTTTAAGAATAAAAGAAGGAATTACTTATTTTGAACACAAGATAAACTCTGTTCTTTTTAATCTAATGGTATTGTTTCCATATTACAGGAAAGGCCCTAGAAATAGATTCATCAGTCTGAGTTTATATTGCACTTCACTTCCCCTCTGGTCTTATTCAGATGAAGCACATCCATAAAGTCCAGCCAAAGGAAACTCAAAGTTTAAAATCCCTAGGGAAGAGGGCTGGATTGCAGAGGGGTTTTTGAATGTGCCAAAGCTGGAAGCTGTTTCATGCAGCAGCTGCAAGTGCAAAAAGAAACCTATGAAATTAATCTTCTTGCATGCAATGCATTTATCAATCCCCATGAGCTTCCCAAGGAGGTATCACTTCCCCTGTTATGCACACAGGTCAGGCTGTTTCTATTCATTACTCTTACCCAATGCCAAAGGATGGTGAACAGAGTTAGACCTGCCTGAAAAGCTCATATGCAAGTGGAATTTCAACAAAATATGCAGGGAAAAAAAAAAGTGCAGAATAGGCCACCAAATCTTTCCTGTTTTCCAGCCATTCCTGCTTTTCAACCTTTCTAATGACTGTGGTCCCTAAGTACATCCACACATAGCCCTTCAGCCCGAAATTTAGTGCGAATTGGGCACTTTACAGTTTGTTGGTCCTGACTGATGCTGCCAAACAAGAACATGCTTGGAAATACTGGGGTATCCATTTGTATGCCACACGTGCATACAATACTGAGTTTAATTGGCATTATTAAATCAGCCTCAAATTGAGAACAATGCATAAACATGCTCGAGAATCACAAAATAACACTCTCTTACAGATTCACAATAGGCATCTTGACCTGAATTTAAAAGGCATTTCTATGTCTAAACATGTAGGTAGCACTCAGCAGGATTTTTCAAAGCTCCTTTGTATACTAAGGTCAGAACTACCTTTTAACTCTACAAGTTAATCCATTAACCTGCTGAGAGGCTTTCTTTCAAGGTTGCATTCCCTTTCATCCCCACACGTTTAAATCTCTCAAAATCTGGACATTCATTCAAAAAATTAGGTCTCACCTAGGTACCTTCAGTCAGTGGCAGCAGCCAGTTTTAAGAAAATTTTCAAATGTATATTTTGTGCTAGAAAAAAATGCCCATTTTACACACCATGTGTGCCAAAACAGAGGGCTGCACAACATAGGTAGAATGCTGCTAGAATTGTATAATACAGACTAGTTTTGCCACAGGTAAGCATGAAGTTTTAGGGGGGGAAAAATGTTGCAAACGCAGAGCAGAGAGAAAAGCTTATTAATTTGCCTGGGATTTTCAATAAGGATTTAGCAGAAAAAGCCATCCTGCTCTTCACTTCTCTCTCCATTCTGTGGTTTGTCTTGCTGGATAGTGATGGCAGGGGGTGGGGATACTGCTGAATTGTGCAGTATATCCAGAGGTACATCTGCAGGAAAAGGAGCCAAGGTGTGGAAAGCAGACAGCTTTCCCACTGCCCTGCAGCAGCCTTTTGGACCTAAGACTGCCAGGCTGTGATAGGGGAGACAGAATCACTTGAGGACTGAACAGGATCACCCAAAACAGGGCAGATGCTGCAAATGAGGATGCATCTTCTGCAAAAGCTGTCCCTGCAAGCAGGCTGAGCCAAATCCCCAACAGCAGCACCCCTACACCTGCTGTGACCCTGTCCTTGTCCTGTCCTCATCTCCACAGCTCTGCAGGACAGAAGTAGGACATCTGACTGCAGGGAAGGCAGCCTGCAGGCTGCAGGTCAGAGATGAGGCTCTCTGCATCCACAGTTCCTCGAGATTTGCAGCATTTCAAAGAACAGCCTGTATAGGACAGCAGTGGGAACTGCATAGGTAGGGTCCTGAGACAGAACGAGATGTTGGTTTATTAATTTCACTAGAATACACAAGAGCCAGAGAAATAGGGTTAACTGCTAGATCGTCCGTGCTGCCTTCCACCTTGCCCAGCTGGTGCCTGAGCTTCAACATGCAGGAAAAGACTTTGAGTCAGACTTTGAGGGGATGGGCAGGAAGACTGCCAGAGCTTTCAGCTTTCCCCCCACCCCTCCACCATCTGCAAGCAAGGGGATTTGAGATCAAGCAGTTCACACCAGCCTCAACTGCAACACAGGTCACTACAGCACCGTGGAGCACGTGAGGCTGGTGGTAAGGCATCATCAGGCTGCTGAGGTTAGACCCAGCCTAAACCTAATCCTGATCTAGCCACCCACAGACTAATGAATTTGTTCAGTTGCACATGCCTAACTCCCTATTAAGCAATAATCTGGTCACACCGTAATGCCGGCGCCTGTTCTTCACAACATTTAGCTAGAATGTTTAAAAGGAAGATAAACTCAATAAACGTCAAAATGCAACATGTACTGGGTCAAATTCTCTTGATATTTGCTGTTTGAAAGCTTCGATGTCACACTGGCATAACTGCAGGGCCTTTTTGAAGCAGTAATTTGTAGAAGCCTAAGTAAGGAAAGTTACGGGTTGGGTTTTTTCCCTTCCTTTCCATTGGAAATCTTCCATTTGATATAATCCAGCTAAACTCTGGGATCTGAAAACAGACCATATCAAAGCCAAGGCTGGTAGAACTTAAGGTGTAAATATAATGATGAAGCAACAGGGATAAAGAATTAAAATTAACAGGAAAAATTCTGAGCATTATTGGGATGGTTCTCCCAGCTGCCTGTTTTTTCTGCATAGTAAAATTTGGAAGGTCATTAAAACTGAAATGACCACAAATTTTTAAGTGCAATTTTAAATAATTAAAAACAAGGAGGAAATTAAGCTTTTGACTAGACAGTGACAGCTGTTGTGCCATTGCAGCATATGCCCTCTGGTCCAGACAAAGCCCAAACTGTATCCCTTCAACAAAGGAAAGAAACACACGGATTTGGCATGCTGAAGTTATGGAACAATGCTCTTTTTTCTATTCTGCAATAATCTGTCTTTTGCTGTCTCAGAGTCATGACCTTTCCCAGGTTCCCAGGAAACCTCAGGGGGAGTTTCCATTCCCATCCCCAGAGCTGCAGCCATCCATGCTGGGAATCAGCAGCCCTGTTCTTCCTCACCAGCCACTTCCTCAAGTCTTCAGGTTCTCCCCTCCGCATTCCAAGCCCTGCCTGCAAACACCTCCCACAGCAGCTCAGCCCTGGGTTTATTTACAGATTTTACTGGCATTGCTGCAATTCCGAGTGTTGCCCTGCAGATAAAGAGATTGAGAAGAGCTGTGCCAGCATTAGTGAGCCAGAGCCCTGTGCTGAATCTGTGCCACTGCAGTTACAAAACTTTCTCTCCCTAAAAAATTCATTTCACCTTCATTGGCAAACACTCTTATTTACCTTCTCTCTTGCATTCTCTGTAGTAATTGTTTAATAACCATTCAAAAGAGCCTGAAAGACTGAAGACTTTGGAGCTCTCTTTCACCCACTGGAAATGAGTCTCTTGTGTTGCCTCTATCTCTAAATCCAGTTACCCTGCTGCTGCTACAGCTGGTGAGGCTCCAACAGTGCTATCAGGACAGGGAACCCTGCAGCAGAAAGGCTGTTGCTAAGGCTTTGACAGTGTGTCATATAACTCTGCTCAGGGCAGGTCTAATCACTGCTGAGCTTTAAAACCACCGATAGTTCTAGAGACTGGCTCACGCTCTACCTGCCAGCATTGTCAGCACTGGTGGAGCTGGGGAAAAGCTTCAGCAACCACAGGAAATTCTTGGGCCCGACTTCCTTGTAAGGATAGCATTGTGCAAATTGCTTCTGTAGGAGTTCTGCATTGAGACTTATTTTCATTGTTTCTTCCAAATTTCCTTTGTCTATCTTTAGACTGAAAGCTTTTGGGGGGAGGATTTCACAGCTGCTTTCTACCTTCTTCATAAGGGCAAGAGGCTTCTGGGTAGGAGGAGAAATGGCAATAAATCAAGTGAGAGGCAAAGAAGAGGAGACTCCTGGGCTCTCACATGTGCTGACACACAAGTGAGTGCCCTCAGCTTTATCTACTCACTCTCTGGCCTCTATCAGAGATTCACGTCATTACCCAACTCAGTGATTTCCGAGGGGGAATTCTTTCTTTGTCTCCTTGACACAGGAAAACCAATGTAGGC
Organism: Anomalospiza imberbis; assembly: GCF_031753505.1. Taxonomy (NCBI): domain Eukaryota; kingdom Metazoa; phylum Chordata; class Aves; order Passeriformes; family Viduidae; genus Anomalospiza; species Anomalospiza imberbis. Next base: position 6,887,829 of record NC_089693.1, on the reverse strand, counting down.
AAACAGGCAGGGTGGGCACCCGTTCATCACCTCTACATGCACATTCAGATAGGCTTTGTTTGGAAATACCTTCCCTCCACTCCCCGTCCCTCAGGGCTGCCTGGCTGAGGTTTTCTGAAGGCTTGGCACTTCACAGCCACCTCAAACATGATTACAAGGTCACATAACCACATTGCTCAACCCTCTCCTCACTGCACCAGCTCCACATTCACTCCACAGTCTGCTTCAGCCGCATCCCACCTGAACATAAAACCATTCACATTCTTCTCTCCCCTTTCTCATTTCCCAGCTATGTTCTCACTGAATGCCTCAGAGAGCTAAGCGTACTCTCACTACCCTTAAAAAAAGCATGAGAAAGGTGTGGGTTTAAGTGTATGAAAAGTCTGATCTCTGTTGACTTGCCCACAGCAACACACAGCATTTCAGACACAAGAGATCCTTTGTCTCCTAACATTAGACTTTTTGCCTTCTTTACTCCTATAGGCCCACCACCACTGGTGAAAGATCTACCCGCACCTCCAGATTAGGAGCCTGCACACTATACATCTCACAGATAACCCACCAACTTCCAGAAGTCATCCCAACCCTCAATTTTTTTTATAAATTATGAAATATTTTATAATCCTTCTAGCTGTGTTCTAATTTAAAAAAAAAATTTAATAATTCCACTCTGGTTTGACATGCTACTTACAAAATGCTTGGCATAACCAATTCACACTAGTCTTGACCTAACCTCCTATGGGGGACTATCATATTCAGCTGCAAGACAGCATTAATATTAACAATTCATCTAACTCTGGGAAACACTCAGAGATGCAACTGATGTATGAAATCAAGTCACACCTCCCATTTGGATAGGAGTGACAGTAGATTCCATGGGATGGTTACATGGGATAAACACCTCAGAGAGGTCCTAGGAGGCAGGGGGATTGCAGTGAGGCACCCAGGTGTTAGTTTTAATCCAATTAGAAGACCACCAGCCAGACAGATACAGCAACATGAATAATAGTCCCACGTCCTAAGAAGTTTGGGCAGCCCACACTGGAAGCCCTGTTGCAAACCTGAGCATTTGTTAGGAGAATGAGGAAGATTAAAGCTCAGGCAAAGGCAATCTCCTGCCCAACAAACCCAGAGTTGCCTGCAGTATGGACATACCCGAAGCCATCACATGAGGCCAGCCATGAACTGCATCTGCCATAGCCACCGGCTGTGAGAGCCAATTTGAGAACAGCAGGGACTTGCCCTCACAGCATCTTTCCAAATATAGCACTCTGGCTCACCAAAGGGGAGAAATAATGGGCAGACAAAGAAAGGCCTTCTGCTGAAAGCACTGTTTCTCTTTCAAACTCTGACCTGAAATAGATGTACAACATAAGCTAGACCTAAAAGAAAAAGGCAAACATCTCTTTCAAAATAACAGTCTCACCATCTTGCTCCATTTATAAATCAGTTCCTGCCTTCCCATGACATACAAACTTAAGCTCAGAAGTGAATTTCTCTCCATATAATGCTCGTTGACCAATTTTTAATGCCTCGGAGGTGGGGGCATCTGTGGTGAAACATGCCATTCCAAAGGCTGCCAAGAGATGGCACCAGGATTTCTGTGTGCCCCGTGTTCACTCAGACCTCTGGAACAACCTTGGGAGATGCTGCTCCTCTCCGCCTCATCAATTCCTCATCCATTTTCAAATCTCGCCTGAAAACATCTCTTTTTCCCATGTTTCTACCTCTTAATTTTTCAATTTCTTTCATCTACTGCTATTAACAGTACAATGCCAGTAAAATGTAATTCTGAAATGCAACTCTATTTGTTCTGCAAAGCAGCACTAACATACCGCCAGTCTGAAATGAGATTTTGGAACTGATTATTGATATTAGAACAGGTCATTCTTTGAGAGAAACCACACAGACCGTAAAAATAATGAAAGAGAAGGAACTGCAGGAAACTGGGACACCTCTGGCTCCAAGATCATTTCTTCTATTACAATGGCTCATTGCAATAAATTTGCACAGTAGGGTTTATTTACTTATCTTAGTGATGCAACCATCCCTGCTTCATGTTATCTGAGATGTTAGTCAAGATGAAGCTACACTTTATATAAAGAAAAATTTTCAAGACAACATTCTTTCCTTTGTTGCTGGCACCATCTCATTCAGAACAGTATTTTCTAGTTTTATTTAACCGGACTTCTATGATAAATCCTATGTAGATCATGGCCAGATGGGAAGCAAGTAATTTAGCTGTGATATAGCTCAACAGAAATGTTTTTCCCTTCCTATGAGTTTTCTACACGAATCAAGCAAACCAAATAGCGTCTGTTTATTCTCAAAATGCTAAGCACTGATTAATTCTGACCACATTCCAATAGAATCATGTGTTACTTTCCAATTAAATATCCAGACTGCTCAACATGATTAATGACAAAACACAGACTAACAAGATGAATTAAGAATGATTTGCTTTTGATCTTCTATCAGGAACCATTGCCAAATAAACAAAGGCATAAAGTTGTATATAGAGCATTCCTCAAAAGGAGCCCATCACAACAGCTTCTCTATCAGTTTGAGGAAGAACCTGAAAACCTGAACTAATCACCATGTTTGTGCCTTGAGTTTCTGCTCTTTCTCAAAATACAGCCTGGCAGTGGCCAGATATACCACATACTCTTTTCAAGGAGAGAGTAGCTGGAAGTTTAGACCAACCCAGGAAATGGAATTGCAGTAAACATTTATGGTGGTCTACCAGCAAGTCATTATCCAGGATTAAGGACAGGGGAAAAAATCAAACTGCCTGCACTGTGGTCTAGGGCACATTTGCAGTTGGATCTCTTCCATATGCCTCCTCATCATTCTCAGCAGAGGAGGCAAGTCCAGTATTCAGGTCATCCCCAGTACACATCTCCTCTCTCTTTATCTAAAGAGCAGAGTAATATATATATATATATATATATATATAACTATTATATATATATAACCCTATATTCAAAACCTAATTTGAAGCTGTGTACAGCCTCTTAACTTACATCTTCAGCATTTCCAGGGTCTTCATATTCTCCTTTGTCAGTCTGACACAATATCTGATTAAATATGGCTTTTAGCTTTACATGTGCTCTTTGATCACCTTGTCATTTCACTTTTCACTTGCATGAGCTCTGCTTCCTGTAGCCAGTAAAAATCTCTTCAGCTCCCACTATGACAGAAGTATGTGATACAGGAACCACTTCATGGCCATGGCAACAGTGCCATCAATATTCCTGCATGTTTCAGGCTCATCTCTCCCCACTTCAAATCACCCCTGAGCACTTATCAGCAAAGTCAAGACACCTGTGGTATTCTCACTCCTCCTGGGTTTTGAGCCCTGACATCAGATGGATCTGACTCCACTTCACAAATTTCTTCCAGCAACCTTCTGCCTGAGCCAGCTTTAAATGCCCATCATGCCACTTCCAGGTTGCCCACTGCAGGCTTATCCTCCACTGCACAGAGAGAAATAAACATTTTCAAGACCCCAAGTTTCTAGAGGCAAATATTTACCACACATGAAGAGAACTTGCTTCTTTTTCCCTTCAGTATGTGAGGAATCCAGATATCCACCTCAGGTGAAATAGAGTTACATGGGAGGATTTCCTCCCTTTAATGAAAAGGGAGATTATCAGCAAGCATTTGAGGCTTTGGAACTATCCAATAAGCACCAAACATAAGAAGAATTGTGATCAAATGTCAGAAGTGGGTAATGCTGGACATGAGCAAAGGCAGATAATTTCTGCATATCACATTTTCTAGTGAATTAATTTGGCACCATGCCCAGACCTTTTTTATTCACTTTCCACTTTTAATTAAGTAGTCAAACTTTACTGGAACAGCCCAATGTAGAAAGCCAAGTATTCTGAATACTCACAGAAAGAGTTTTTATTTCTGATGAATACTCACTCTCATTGTAATCTTTCATACGAGGTTTATGCGAACACTTACCATGAGCCAGCTCTGCTCAGTCTGATAAATAGATGTACTCATAGAGGGTTGAAAAACAAAGACATTTTAACAGACTATCCAAATTGCTTCAATAAAACTGTGCACCAACCTTTTAACAGCAGAAAAGGAATACAAAATGGAGGGAATGACCAATGTACCAGTCACCCCACCATTTGCTATTTTCTAAAAGGCACAGGTCTTCCTCTTATGAGAGGAGAATAAACTCTGAATGTTTTGTTTTCAGCCTCTTTGATACTCTATTTCCAAAATGAGGAGTCCTAGAACAGCCTGCACAACACATAGCCACAGACAATTCACAACCTCCAAAGGCAATGGTGAGGATACCTGACAACCTGGACAGAGTCATGCAGAAGAGACCAGCTCCTGGCTGACCAGAGAGCAAACATCTCCCACTGTCACATTCCACAACCCATCCAAACACATCTCAGAACAAGTAAGATGGGAAAACAAGCAGCAGTGTTGAAAGGGGCACTGGAAAGTAGGAGAGGGGTGGAAGCTGTGGAACACACAGGGAATAAATAATAAGGATGAAAGGTGAAAAGAGCAGTGATCATTGCACTGTGCGAGGCATCAGAGATGCTACATTAGAGAAGGTGTTGATGGAGTGAAGATTTGAGCATCCCACACACACTCCTATCAGATATCCCAGCTACTGACATAAACAGAAATGAGAAATCATCTGGCTTTATTTTAAACTGTCCCTATAAAAGGTATCAGCAAACCTTCTCTTCAGCACAGCATCATGAGAGATGGGCAAGACAGCCTTAAGCCTTGGATTTCACAGTGCTTAACTCAAGAGTTCTCTACACCTCGGAGAGGTCCAGGTTTTCTCCATGTAGCTTTTACCTCAGGTATGGATAGTTCTGGAGAGATCCATAGTCATGGCACCAGCAAGCTGAAGACCTCAAATGCCTAACTAAAGCCAATAAAGCCCATGAGTCACAGTCTCAGGGGAATCAGAGCTACTTGGCACCTACCCAGAGAAGGTCAATTGGAGCATGGGGAGACTATTTCTAAATACCCCAGAGCTTTGCCACTGGGAAAAATAAATAGAACTATGTATCTTGTTTCCATATCTTAGCAGGCTAAATAAATAGCTCTCACAGGGCACTCTCCAGGGCAGATTCTTAAAGTGACCTTGGCCCTGCTGCTGCCCAGGACAGGGGAACGCGGGTGTACCCACCAGAGAAGTAGTGCATTTTCAGTGCTGCATTCCTGGCAGCTGATCAGAGAGCCAGGGTAATCTCAGCTCCCACAGTTGCCGGCTGTTCCTTCTCAGCAAGAAGGCAAACCATGGTGGCACATAGTTTTGAGGTGGGGAGAAGGTATCAACAGCAAATACAAAGCGAGGGTCAAAGGACTTCTGGGACAACATTGGAATTTTCCTCTACTGGTAGGTTAGAGGCTGGTGCTCTCTACAACCTCCCTATTGATAGCAAAATGAAACAGATGTTTTTGTGACCAAGAACCACACCAAACTACCACACTGCCAATTTCAGCATAGGCACAGCTGCTTTGGGAAGAGCTGCACCAGTGTCAGATAGCTGGGAAGACATGCTGAGCTAGACAAAGAGCACGACCCCTTTTTATCCTTTCTCCCTAGCTCAGAAAACCCATCCATAAGCTCATCACCCCAGTCATCTTACACAGCTTTAGCTAGAGCAAGTCAAATCATGGAAGGACATTTTCCCCACATGTACCTACCTCCATTTTCTGATGAGCTGCAAAGATGCTTAGGGCTTTCAGACTGCAGCTCTTCCAAGCATTTGCTAATGCTGGGAGAGAAGATCTGTAACCCACTCTACAGTCTGTTCTTCTAGGCTCAAGACCTAAATTCTCTCCTAAAGCCACTTTCCACAACGAAAGCCACACTTCCAAGTGAACTACAAACAAACAGAGCCTGAACTGGCTAATGAGAAACTAGTGCCTTTTAATGGGTTTCAATTGTGTTTTAACACAAAACAGGCTTGTGTGGTTCTTCTGATGTAAAACAGGCTGTCTCCACTGGCCACTAAGCTTCTCAGCTGCCTCTAGTTATGAAACAAAAGGCACAGCTCTGAGCCCTAGTAGGCCAGCTGAGTGGCCACCAGGCTTCAGCTGATTTATGGCTCTTGTTCACTAGACCAAGAGTAGGTGGGAGCCAAATCATCTTTTCCTGTGAAAAGATTGTATAAAATGTTTGCACACTCATGAAAAATATGTTTTAAGAAGAGCACAAATACTTTAGGAAATAAAAAGAAAATTAGGAAAGTGAACTAGCAGTGAGAAAGCTCAGGTTGACAAAAATTAATGCACAAGACACCTTTTTTCAAATGAAAAATAAATTTAAGCTTTTCAGTAATAAATAAAAAGGCTTATTAGCTATAAAATGAGATTTACTGAGGGCAATTTTGAGTTTTCTTTTCTGATGTTTGTGTCTATGTTCCAAATGGAAAAAAATGCCCACAAGAAGAATTCAAAACAATCCTTATACACCAGATAAAAGGAAGTACAAGCTAAATATTGCATATAGACAATGTGGAATCATTTAAATCAAAAGCAGCGTGTTTCTCTGATTGTTTCCCTTAGAAGTGAGTATTTTAGAGCACTTTACAGACTACATTTAGAGCAACCCTCAGCAACAATCCCTGCATCTCCAAATGTATCTCAGCAAGAAGCTAGGCTAGAAAGGTGTGACAGATACTAAGGTTTTCACTTCCTCTATGGGAAACAGTCAATGGAAAATAAAGCATTTCTGCACAAAATTCATTGTAAAAGCTTTTAGGCAGCCAGTCCCATTGTTTAACAGAAAACTGATACAGACCCAAGTCCCAACACACACAGATCCTGGTCTATCACAGAAGCAGAACTAACATTGGTCTAATCACAGCCAACACTTCCAGAGGAAGGAAAATGGGGAATTGAGTGGAATTTGCTTAGTTAACCATGGGCTTGGACCCATCAATTACTTTTGGTTGCCTCAGAAGCCAAGCCCAGCTCTGGGTCTAACTCATCCTGGGCACTCCTGTCATATATAAAACAGTTCTCCAGGCTGCCTAAATCTCGAAGTTATTACATGAGGCCTGAGGGGAATGTTGAAAGATGCTCAGATATCCTAGGAATAATATCTTACTGGTAATATTCTTTGAGTTGGGTAATATCCAAATGCCTGTGTAAGAAACATCCAGGTATCCCCACATAGAGGAATCTCAGGTACTTTGTCTAAGAGAGAACTGAAGCTGTGAAGCAGTTCCAGGTACTTGGCACTGTGCTAGAAAGCCAAAAAACACAGGCAAAATTGAGTTGGCTCCCATCAACAAGGCAGCTGCAGGAAGCTGTGTATCTGCTGGGCCCCCTAAGTATCTTACTTAGAAAAGTAAACTGTCCAAAAAATTGTGTATCTCCAGACATGCAGCCAGAGGAACTAGAAGAAAGCTGCACTTCTCAAACAACAGTACCGTGTGTTGATGTGCAGCTTCAGCACTGGTGACTGGTGGAAATTAATTCAAATTCCTTCCCAGTTACTGTGTAAGTCATGATGTTGAGAGAACTGGTATCAGTCTTTGATGGTAACAGCAGGATGAATATTATTTAACACACCCAGGGTGACTGGCCCCCATTTCAACCACAGCTAAGCAAGCTGTGGCCAAACTGTTGTGCTGTGTCTGTCCATCCTTCTCACCTCGTGCTCTAGCTGAAGCTGCTTCCTCAGCAGTCACCAGCCATGGACCTCACCCATGTCAGGTCCATGCAGAAGCCAGGTCTGGCTGAATGCTGCCTTGTCCTTGCTGACACATGCCTGAGCAAGTAGGGACTGTGCCCCACAAGCCATTGCATGTCCTAGCAGGAGAACTGGCAAGTTCTGTGTGGCTTAAGCAAACGGGATTGTGTGGGCACAGCTCACAGCAGCAAATTCTTCCTCCTGCTTTTAAAGAGCAAGCCAGAGATACGTGCTTTGCTCTCGTAAAGGTTGCACTGAATGGCATCTGAGGAAGTGGTCAGAACAGACAGCTTGGGGACTAACATTCAGCATTAAGATGAAGATATAAAATGGACTTGATGTCTTCAGGAAAGAGCTATTTGAAATATGTGGGATGGGCTTAAAAACAGATGCAAATTAATACTAGTAAGAACTGTCATACTTCAAAAATATCATGATGACCAGGTCATGACCCTCTGCAAATGGAGGATGAGGCAGCACTGCCACGATTCCACTCTATCTACCCCCAGGCTGATGGTGGCAGGCAGTTCTGGCTGAGTGGGAGGCAGGAGTGGCTTGTCTGCTGCCAGCACACGCTTCTCCAAACCCAGCTGTGGCTGGGAAACGAAGGAGGGTACCTTGCAATCAAACTGCCATTGCTGTCTAGGGCACACTACAAATAAAGGGCCACCAGCATGAATCATATGATGAATCACAGCATTAATGTGTCCTTCAGGGAACTATTTCTGCCTCTTAAAAACCCCTGCAGATTTTACATTTCTGATTTCTTTGCCTCTTCAAGTGGAACCAGAATTTTATTTCTTGCTGTCCTAGAAAGATAAGTTCCCTTGGGGCTACTGCCTACCTGACCGTCCTGACGTGTCTCTTGCTGTAGGGAGTGATGACTTTGAAAAGCAGCTCCATGGCTCCGTTGATGCCAAGCATAGTTCCCGTGGTAACTATGGCAATAAAAGGAAAAAAGCAGTCAGCTCTGAAGGAGGCAGCTGGCAAACATTGCTTAGAAGAGATGTGGGGAAGAGTAGCTGCCCCTGGGGCTATGAGGTCTCTGGGCTCCCATCTGGACTCCACAGGTCCCCTTACAAACACAGAAAGTGAAGCAAAAAGATGTCTGTGGGCACAACCTGAGACAAAATCAGGTGCAAAATCAGTCCTGCAGCTCTTTCCCAATTTACCCAAAGCCCCTTTTCCTGTAGACTCCAGAGAACAAATTATAATTAAACAGGGTCTTCGCCCAGAAAAAAATGACAGAGCTCAAATTCATCCCACATTTCCTACATGCAACTCAATGAGAACAGTTCATTTCATAGGGGCTAAAAGGGCAGGGGTTTTTTTCTGTGCTGTTATTCAGCAGAGTGGAAGTGAGTTTGGGGGGCTTCTGAATGCAGTTTAATTTCATCTAGGCCAATTTTCCTTATAATCCTTCACTTTTTAACAGACTTGGAACTTCTTTAGATAGATTTTGCAATCAGTTTCAATACCTAATGCATAGCCTAGGTGTTTAGCCAGACATCCCCACTCTGAGACAGGATATCTCTGTGTAATGAAGGAACAAATACAGCCCTGAAATATTAAATGGATGCGACCAAGGTGAAAGGATCAGTAATCAACAGCAGCCAGAAGGAGCCCTGGCTGCCTGCCCACTGCTGGGTTTTGGCTGTTTTGTAGATATCTCTCAGCGGTCATCAGAGAGCTGCCAGAGGGCTCATCATCTCCTGCTGTCCTACCGTGTCCCTGCCAAGCTGTCCTGTGATGGAAAGCCTCCAAGGCCTGCCAGCTACATTCACACTGCCTGGCAATTCATTAGAGCCAGGGTGCTGGACAAGGCTGCTCAAACTCATCCTGCTCCAGAGCAGGATGGGAGCAGCCACAAACATCTGGTGACAGTGAAGGGAGCAGCCCAGAGCAGGGCATGAGGTGAGACAAGGACTTATCTTTCTGCTTTCATACCTAAGCAGTCTCAAGAGCTTTGTATGGTTCTGGATTTCCTTAAGTTCCACTCCATAACTTTTAAGGCTGGGAACATGTAATCCCCTGGTTTGATATCACACCCGTACAGATTTTCACCTAACCTCCTCCGAGGCTTCCCAGCTGGGCCACAGAACCCACAAATTCAAAGTTATTAATGGAGAATGCTGGAGATACCTGGAGAGTAACAGAGATGCTCCAGCAAAGGTGCAGAGCTGGAATTCTAGGGTCTGACATTAACAGAAAGGAGGGCAGGCTGCAGTGTGCATCCTAAAACCTCTGCAGAAACAGCAGCTGAACTGAGTGCAGGTGCACTGAAGCAGGGAGCAGGGAAGTAGGCAAATCATAATTTTGAGTGAGAGGCAGCGCAGGGTCACTGCACAGCTGTGAAAGCCAAATAAAGGCACATTTCATCTTCTGGCTTTGGCTGCATTTTCAGCCACACTCAGACTTTCAAATACTGCTTATCATGGGGAGAGGGGTTGAGTGTTGAGGCTTGGCTGCTTGCCTGAGGAAGCCCAAAGCATGAAGCCAGCTCCTGTCCAGGCAGAAGGGACCTGCAGGGCTGGGCGCCAGGAGAGCTAAATCTCAGGATGCACAGAGCAGGCTGCAGACAGGATGGCCATCAAGAATTATCTGCTGGGTGAGGGATGTAGGGAAGGAGAGGAAAGGGTTAGAGTGAGGAAAGGGAAATTTGTGCTGACGAGCTCTGTGCTTTATAGCACAGAAAGCCTGTATGAATCTGTAATGATCCTGAGAGAGAAAACTGGAAATCCCTTTGCTTGAATCATTTAACATGAGGGCATTGCCAGGCAAGAAGAGCTGGGAGAGTGAACATCTGAGGGGATACTAGCCAGAAGACCAGGATCTAATATCTGCTTCCTGGGGGACCTTGAATAAGTAACAGATTTCTCTCGCCCTCTGCTTCTCCACGCTCGTGGAGCTGCTCTGAGGATCAATACAATCAACAACAGTGAGACACTTGGCTGTTATGGTAATGGCAACTGTATAGAGACTTAAGGTACCCAAGTCTCAGAGCAAAAGAATTGACTGTCTATATTCCAGAATAGGAGATCTTTGCCATGAATATTTTTCACTACAGCACTTTTATTTCCATAGCTCACAGATGAAATGCACTGTAAAGGCTGCATAGGCCCCTTGAGGACCACCTTTTTCTAAGGTTGTTCTGGCTTTTGTGCTTTTCTGTGTATTAATGGTGCATGCAGGCACTAACCCTACCAGGAATAATGTTTTTTGCATTGAAATGGGTAAAAAAGAACTCTGGTGGCTGTCACACGGAAGAAAAGAGGAAAATCCTGGCACTCACCATTAGAAGCACAAACCCGCAGGACCCAGAGGCAATGGGTGAGGTGCAGGTGGTGGCCCAGGTGTCTTCTTGTCAAGCTCAGTATTATATCAGTGACTTCTGCCTTCTGCACTTTAAGCCCAAACTTCCTATCTGTGAAAAGAAAATGAGAATTAAACTATTGCAAAGGCCAGGTCATTGCAGCTGCTGAGCATATGTTTATTAAGACTTGTAACTCAAAACCTTATAAGAAAGGTATTTGAATGTATCAATGAGTTAAACCAGTATTAATCTCTCTGAAAATGGAAAAACACGGGGTTCACTTTGAGTCACCATATATGAAACATGGAAGAGTCTGGACTGAAAAAGACCTTTAAAGATCACCTAGTCCAAACCCCCTGCAATGAGTTGCACCAGACAAGGCTGCTCAGAGTCCTGTCCAACCTGACCCTGAATATTTCTAGGAATGAGGCATCCACCACCTCTCTGAGCAACCCATGCAGTGCCTCACTGTCCTTATCATGAAATATTTCTTCTTTACATCTTATCTAAACCTATCCTCTTTCAGTTTAAAACCATTACTCCTTCTCCTGTACCAACAGGCCCTACTAAAATCTCTGTCCCGTTTAGCTACTGGAAGGACACAGTGAGATCATCCTTGTTTCTGACCTCCCCCCAGCAGCCCCCCAGCACCCAGCAGTACCTCGTTGGCCCACCCTGGCCAGCAGCCGCAGCAGGGGCAGGAGGGTGCCGTGGTCGGGTGGCTCTGTCCGGGCAGCCGTGGCCAGGGCCTGCAGCAGAGCCTCGCTGCCCCCTTTGCTGACCACGTAGTGAATCCTCCGTCCAGTGCCTGGGGAAGAGAGGAGAGACTGCTCAGAGCATCCCCTCCCTGAGCCACAGCTGTCACAAAGCCTCAGTCTGCAAGGAGCACACGGAGCTTCCATGGCCTTCGGACAATATTTGAGCGCCGTGAACGCAGGAGCATTTCCAGAACTGGCCATGAATCTTTAGTGTCCCCAGCCTGGGGACATGGATGATGGCTGCATGGTGGAACTGTATGCTCTGCTGCCTGTTACCACGACAGTCGTTGTCTCTCCAAACCCACGTGCTGCAGAAGTTTTTCACTGTGCATTGAAACATGGCAGAGAGGAATAAGCAGAGGCACCGACAGGTTTCAAAGCAGCAAAAGGCTCAGTGATCTTTTCTTAGATACTGGAAATTAAACAAGGAAAGAACTGAAGCTGCACTGGGCTTCTGCCAAATGAAAAGGAAACCTAGGGAAGCCTTGGGGAAAGCTTTCAAATAAATGTAGGTCTCCAAAGAAACCACACTCTAACCCTGGGAGCCTTACTGTGTTAACAAACATTGATCCAGGCTCTGTGGCTGGGGGATGCTGCTCCTTCAGTTCCTAGGGGAGAGCAGGACCCCCTGTTCCCCATGGAGGCCATCCTTGCACCCAGCTGAGGAACAGGGCTGCAGGGCTCCAAAAGGGAGGCCCAGATGGACTGGTGTTGTCTCTGGTGGGGCTTCCAGGAGTGGGGGACCCAGGAGGATCCAGCACTCACCAATGCAGCCCCCACAGCCTGGCAGCTTGGCAATTGTTGGCAATTGTTTAGTAGATCATATTTTTGTGGTGGAGCAGAAAGGAAAAAGAACTTGATTATTTTTTTTTTAGTTCTTTTGCCAATACACTTACTTTTTCGTGCAGCTTTGAGCACATAAAGTGACATCCATTCCCTGCAGCCCCAAGGCAGAAGTGCCTTTTGGAGACAGGCTGAACCCTTTGCATTAGAGGGTCCCTGGGCTCTGAAAAGTCAGGTTCCTTTCCCTGTCTCACAGTCCTTTCTCCAATGCCACTGGTGAGCATTTCCAGTGATTGACTGCCAGGAATTAGGAAATACTTTGCAACCCATGGACATCTTTGAAACTAAAAAGAAAAAATTGAAACTTTCTCTGAGTCTCTTTTCTTTAACACATTGAATAAGCTCAGTTTTCCAAACACAGAAGTAAGGACTGATGGTCTATAGATACAATTTGCTTTTTTTTTCACCTTGCAAACACCTGGTCAAGTTTGAATGCAAGTATGAATTCCCAGACTTACTTGAGGACCCACCTTTCTACCCTGGCCCACAGCCATTGCCCCAAATCTTTGCTTCCTTACCCAAAGACAGCAAGTCAGTGAGGACACTGAGAATATTCAGGATGACATCCTTGTCACAGGAGCTCTGGAATGGAAACACACCAAATTTACAGATCAGTTCAGAACAGGACACTTTGTGCTGCACAGGGCTGCAGTGCATCCTGCAGTGCAGGGGCACTGAGATCCTTGTTTGGATACTGAGCACTTCTGTGCCATCTGGACAGTGAATATGTGGAAACATATTGATGACACATTTTAAAAGCCTCTAACATATCATACTACATGGTATTTAATACACAGTAGCATTTCTGTAGAACTTACATCTAAATTCTAAACTAAAGCTCTCTTTTTTGGTGTGATCTGGCTACCCCAAAGTTGAGGAAATTCTGTATCATATAGAAATGCTAAATGTGAGGTGGTTTTCCATGACAGCATCTCTTATTACTGGAGTTGAAGAACAATATACTTAAATTATATTAATCCCATCTATAAGAAAATTCTCCTGTCTTTGCAGCCACAACCACGTGGAAGCCTTGAACTAAAGAAAAATTCCTATGATTATTTTTAAACTAATATAATTTAATTTTAAGACCAAGTTACCACAACACTTTGACATGACACATTCTGCTTTAGAGTCACTTTAACTTTTGCATTAGAGGAAATAAGATACAATGCACTTGAGGAGAAGGAAACACATGATACCTACCATCCATCTGTGTGATACACTAGACCCCTTCTTTAATTCTGCTCCAAACAGATTTCACTGCTGTGATTCAAAAATTAATCACTGGTCTATATTACAATTAGAGGGTTTTGGGTTAAGACCTGGGTGTCTTTATTTCTGAACAGATACAAATTTCTAATGTAATACAAAACTTGCATTTGAATAGCCTTGGTCCCAAAGAACCTTAGGATCACACAAACTATAACGGAATCACTTTATTTTCAATTAAATGATGGCAATAAGATAACATCTCACAAATATATGGCTCCTATATTTCTGCATGTTGAATTACTTCAGAAACTTAAACCTACCTTGTAAGCTAAACTAACCTGGTATCTATTCCAGATATATGTGAACATTTTACCAGCCAAACTGATTCAACCATTCTCTGACATATTTAACTTTATGCAACTGCACATTTAAGACAAGAGTCAAGAAGTAACACCTATCAGAAAGTAACTCTAGAAAGAGTACTAGGGAAAATCTAATTCAGATCTGTAATAATGACTATTAATACAAATGGACCCTTTTTTCCCAATGGATCCCTGCAAAAGTCACAGCACAGGCTGACAAGGTGCTGAGGATTGTGTAGCTAATTAGGGATCTGCAGCCCATACCTCCTCCTTTGTTGTGGCTGGGGAGGGTATGCATTGGGTGAGACATGGGGATGAAGCAGGAAATTGATCAGTCTGCAGTCAGAGCAGGTGACTGCCAGCCTGGAGAAACAGATTTCCAGTGCTGTCACAGAAATCCTGCAGGATGCTTGGCAGCTCCCTGCAACCAAATCTCCTTCTGTTTTGGCAAACTATATGTGCCATTTTCTGCATGGAATAACTACATTAATGCCAATGTTTCCTAGATTCTCTATCCTATACCTAGTGTACATTCTTAGATTTTTTTTTTTTTTTTTTTTTTGGTCATAGTTATTAACAAAAACAGACTCCAAATCTCTGAAAAACAAGGTTTCTCATCATACTGGTTTTGGTCAATTAGCAGTGCTACCAACCATTTCCTGCTCAATATATATTCCAAGTGAGCCACAGGGACAAGAGGTGTCAGGAGGAGAATGAGAGAAAAGAACAAGATGTGGTCAGGGAAGAGGAAGGAAGGAAAGAAGAAGAGTCAGGTGAGAATGTGATTGGAGAATCACTTCTGAAATGGGGACTCAGTGGAGAGGGTCTGTGAGCACTGATGGCTTTCTCAAGGCTCAGCTTGCTTTTGCTCTTAGCTAAAATCTACAGGTAAAGTGCCTGTCTCATCCCCACATCAGAGCTGGCCCATGCACAGAGAGAGAGCCTGCTGTTTCTCTTCATTATTAACTCAACAAGCAGAGATCTCAGCACTGAACATAAAAGTTCAGCCCTTTTATGATCCAGGTTGAAATCAAAAGGCTCGGTGATAGGATTGCTGCTCCTTTCAGAGCCAAGACACACAGAATCCGTGGCTTTCATGAAATCCAGTAACTCTGGTTTCACCAAGTATTGCCACCCTCGCCTTAGAGGAGCCCAGATTTGTGCCACTGGCTCCAGGGACCACACAGCGAGGAAAGTCTGCAGCAGGGTCAGAGCAGTTCTGAGCAGCAATACTCTTGGGTGAAATATATCATTTTAGTCCTATGTTAATCTTCATAATTCATGTCTTTGTTCATTTGAGCTGGCTCAAGTATCCCAGACTAAACAAAGAACATTCAGAGCTCTCTTCCCAAGAGTTTCTTGGTATTTTTTAGCATTGGGACTTAATAGTCAGGGGCAGGTTGTCAGGAGTGATGAGTATCCATCAAATTTACGGACTCCAGGAAGACTTACTGTTCTCAACACCTTTTTAAATATCAGGGTTGCCTAAATGAGACTGTCCTCTGGTTTTGTCTTGCTGCCTCTCAGTATCCCTTTCCTCTGTAGGTGGATGGATTACACATTAAGGTTTCAGTAATGAAGTCTTCATTGATTTATGCTCCTATTACACTGGGTTGTTTATTTTAACTGATTGGATTGTGGGTTCCTAAGCCATTAACACAAATAGTGATGACATAAGATATCCTCTGACTTTCCATGCACTTTATCCAGGGACTCAGGCAAACAAAGAACTTGAGGGAACATGAAAGATCAACCTTTAAAATGCGAAAATTAAAGCTGGGTGATATTGCCAAATATTTTACCTGTGTGTTTACTCTTGATGTTTTAACACTAAAATTCTGTGTTGGTGCCTCATTGCTCCCCTTCCTGCTGCACACTACTGGAGTTGGATGACTTATGTGTTGGCTGAAACAATGGATAAAACCCCAGTCCCATTACAAATTCTAACATATTTCCCACTAACTTTAGTGGCACCACTGAATAATACAGACTTCTGCAGAAGAGCACAGCTCCCATTTATAATAGCAAGACAACACAGAAAAAAAAACACCCTAAAGTTGCTATTGTCTTGCTAGATGACAACTTGCCTCTTGAAAAGAAACAGCTCGGATTTTGACTAATTAGCTTCAGGTTTTCAAAGTCATCAAAGATATTTGGACATTGAAATATATTAGAATTGATTGTTTAAATTAATACACATAAGAAACTCCTTGTGGATGAATTGCCAACATATTCATTCATAAAAATATTCAGTAAATCTTTTTGAACAGTAAGTACAAATGAGAAAATCACAACTTGTGCCTGATCTAAAAAAGATGAATAGAGTAATTTCTTTAATGCAAATTTCTTACCCTGCTCTGGTAAAAATAAACACATTAGTTATTTTTATTGAAAGAGATGTTTGATGGTTTAAGAACAAACCATAACCAAAGAAACGAGAAAAGTAAAATTCCTCTTACTAAGTATTTTCCATTCCTGCCAGCACTTACAAATATTAGATACAGCATCTACATGTACACAGACTAATGAAGATGCATTTGTTGTATATGGGTGGAATAAGAGCAGAGAAAAGTTCCAAGAAGCTTAAATTAGATTACAAAATCACTGACCTCCTGCAGGATTTTACTAAAAGGATTTAAAGTTAGAGCCAAATTGTTACCTATTAACACCAGCCTGTAGTTGCCTTTCACAGCTTGTGGCTGGACAAAGGCTAAAGTAGCAAAAACATCACTTTAAATAACAAGCACGGCTCTACTTTTTGGTCAGAGTCCTTCATCTTTCTTAGCCTTACTCCAGCAAAGCATCCTGTCTTTCTCACTCAACCAGGAGTATCACAGCACTGAGCTCAGATGCATTTAATCAGCTCCTGGCTGAGAGCTCCTCTCTGAGCTTTTTCTGAGAATTAATCCCTGAAACACTGGGGTTAGCTTGGCAGAAGCTCCTCCGAGATAAACAGCAGAAGGATGGAGAAAGCCAGGAATAAAAAAATACCCCAGCACATCGTCATTGATAGGTTACAGGCAGCAAGTGATTAATTGGTGACATTGGGCTTGGAGGACAACAGCTCGATCCCAGCATTTCTGACTGGCAGCTGGGGTTATTTCACTGACCCACGGTTAAGCAGGGAACAGCTCCTGTCTCCTTGTTCTGCTCCTGGGAACATGCCAAGACCAGCTGTTATTTACTCAAGACAAGATTATAAAATTGCCACTAAGCCACAGCACCAGGTAACCTCAGGGAAGTCCCTGGGGATGTTTTCCACAAGACTCAGAAACCCAACAGAGGTGGGATTTTTCTTGGCCTACCTGGAGGATAGCAGCCATCAGTGCCATTCCCCCTCCAGCACTGCCTTCAAACAAAAACATCCCATAATCTCAGTCTTTTGGGCTTTTTGTCTTTTGCCCAAAGGCAGGTATTTCCCTGAATGAGACACATAACATACTGAGAGGGTTTGTTGGGAGTCTAAGCATTAATGCTGAAAAAAGGAGGACACCCAGAAAGAAATCAAACAGCATTAATTTGTGCGGTGCGAGATTTACTAATAAATATTTTATTTGGGGGAAGAAATACAAAGCAGTTATTCCAATCACAAAAATAATGAATGCAAAATGAAAGAAGTCGCTCTTGCAAGACAATTCATAACATGGTTTCTACCAATACATCTTTTAAATTAACTGTTGAATTGTCTCACAAAGCTGTGTGACTGCTTAGGAAAAGTCTCCCAAACAAACAACAAAACAAAATGGTCACATTTTAAAGAAAAGGTACTGCTGCACTGGGCTAAAAAACTTCCAGACCTGTTTCTTTGGGTCTTTTTTAGTGAGACTAAGGAATATGATATCCAGTTCCAGGGTTTGTTTGTTTATTTATTTGTTTGTTTGTTTGTTTTTAAATAGCCTGTTTCTAAATACGGAAGCAGGGTTTGACCTGTCCAAAATATATCCTCCTCTCTTCTCTTTCCCTTAATAAATTTGCTCACACAAATAGCAGTCAGCAGCCCAACTGCCTGTGTAATGAGACTTACATCTGCAAGTCAGATTTCTCACTCTCTGCACTTGAAGGCTTTTGAAGAGAAATTCTGGTGCAAAATTAGTACTGGCTAAAATCAAGAGCAGGTTAGAGACTGAGCAGCATTAGTCCTCACTGTCTCCTGAGACCTCTAGAAAATGTTTGGTTCTAATTACTCTCTTAATGCTTAAATCAGAGAGTCCTCTGCCAGCAAGGTAGAGGTGCCTAGCAGCCCAAACTGCTGGGCACGGCCACTCACCACTGGCATTATGGATTTGCCAGCTGGATATCTCCTTCTCACAGCTGACTATCCAGCCTTGCAATAACTGTGAAGCCAGGTTTGGTGCCTTATGTTCCGTGCTTTGTCAGAGTAAATTGCTTTTTCTAATTTAAGAGGAGCTAAAAATTCATACTTAACTAAGAGAGAAAAATACCCCAGAGAGTTTCTTGTCTGAATGCTCCCATCCTCAGCCTCAGTATTCAGCCAGAAAAGCATGATTTCTTCTTGTTGGAAGGTCCACAGTATTTGTTACCTGGAGTTTTATGGGGGCAAAAATCATTATTTCTGAGGGGGGGAGTAGGGGCTCAGAGACCTCTGAAATATCAGTAGGCAACCACAGAGTAAGGGATGACTCCAATTAAAGTGATTATAGCCTGAATTTTGGCATAAGTGGAGCACCTTCTCAACAATACTACCATTATCTAGCTTTAGAAGGATCCCAAGAAATTATGTTCAAGCTGCCCCTGCTCCCAAAATAACCATCCAAACATCCTCAGCATCACCACAGGAGTCACCACACTCTGTGGCAAACAGTATGTGCATTTCTTTGCATTTCTTTGCATTTCTTTGCATGTCTAAATCTGGATTTCCTCTTCTGAGGAGTCAGATAGGCCTGAGCAAGCCAGGAAACTCAGAGGAGACATGGAAGGAGAAGGGGCTATTTAAAGCCTCAGAGAGGAGGACCTTGCTGCTCTGGAAGTGTCCTAAGTGACCTCTTTAATCCTGGGAGAAAGGCGTCCGCAGCTGTGCGGGATCACGTAGCCCTCAAACTGTACCCAGGGCAGCCAAGGGGCCTCCAGGGACAGGACACGTGGCCAGGCAACCTCTTGCTCCTGTTCCCAAGCCTTGGAGACAAGTCCCTCACGCTGGCCCTGGCCACCCCTGTGAGGCATGGCAATTACCCCACTGAGCCAAGCACCAGACATTTCTTTTCCTGCTGATGCTTCATACCACACCAAGCCCAAAGCAGAAATTATGGGGTTTAGATAAGAAAACATGGCAAAGGCTCATTAAAAATGTCCCTCCCTCTGGCCTGCTGCAATCAGGTGGGTGGCTTTTTTCCAGGCTTGCAATGACCTAAAGGTCTGGTCTTTTCTCACCTTTGTTTGCACTTGAGTGTGATAACCTGCAGCATCTTTTTCAGTAGCACATCAGATCATGGCTGGGTGCTATGATTCCAACCCTTCACAGCTCATCCAGGTGAGCAGGAGTAGTGCCTCAAAGCAAACTCCTAACACGCAAATGGACAGGGCTTTGCCCCCATCCACTGAGCTTCAGGACTTCTCAAAGGACACAGGCTACACTCTGCAGGACTGAACTGCTTCAAGGCAGGGATAGGAAAACTCCAAACTTATCTCCTAATGTCTTCAAAACACTGAAGGTGTTGAGATGAAACAGCTTGGCTTAAGCTGATGTCTAGCCAAAATAACTTGGTGAATAACATGGTGAAAACCATCTGTGCCAAGGAATCTTACAAAATTTAATGCAATAAGTTGCACTAGCATAACACCTTGCATCAGAGGATCACAGACTTCTACATAAATATTAGCTAACACCTGCCCAACAGCATTCCTCATCAAGATCAGATTGTTTCTTATTTTTCTGGTGGGAAATATCACTTAGTCAGTACACAAGAGGATAGTTGGCAGAGCCAGGATAGCTATTACAACAAAATGAAGCAGAAACACTGCGTGCACAGAAGTACTGTGGCCCTCAATCACACACTTACTTCCATCTATTTGTGAGGAGTTCAAAATTTTCCTTCCCTGAGATCAGTCTTCTCCTCCCAGCTTCCCAGAAATGCAGCAGAAAAATCTATCCCCTGCAAGGAATACTGATGCCAGAAGAAAGAGCTACTTCCCACCAGTGGCTCCCAGAGCTCTTTGAAAAGAGATCCATCCTTGTGCCAAAGGATGAGGAGGATACTACATTTAATAAATCCATACAGGAATTAGGAAACACAAAGACCATGACCTGATCTTTTTCCAAAGGATGTTTTACCTGCTGTGTCAAAAAGACTCAAAGGTGTTTCCCCTAACTTCAGAGCAAGGTTGTTCATCTCAGTGCCGTGTTATTAGTGTGTCACTCCAATAAAATATATTCACACCCAGATATCTGCAGGAATTATGCCCTGACAGACTGCAACATTTTGGATACTGTTGGCAAAGTAAACCGCTTTTTCTCTCTCTCTCTCTTTTCACACCAAAGTTCTCTCAGTGTTCTCAAAGAAAAGCTTGTCCTTGTGCAGAAGTTCCTCCTGATACAAAGTTCCTTTGTGCCACTTGTTCCTCTCACTGATGCTCCTCTAATAGAGCAATTACTTTATTATGCAGAAACGGTGGTAAAACATTATTATATAACCCTCAAATGCTTCTGTCAAATTGGAAGTGTTAAAAGAATGAGGAAACTTTGAGATAAATCAAAACACGTGATACTCTGCAAAAGGCTTTTAGACTTTCTTTTGAATATTTCTAATGTTCTTTCTGTAATTTCTACTGCAGATAAATTCTCCCAGGTTTCATCTCTTATTTCACAATAAATTACCTATGACACCTAAAGATTTTGACTGGATTTAATGTTATATTATTCTCCTTTTTGCTCTTTTTAATCTATTTTTATTTTAATGCCAAGATTATCCTAGCATATGCCTTTCACACTCACTTATTAAGTTTCTGTAAGGCATTTAGCAATTCTTGTACAATGAATTCTATATGCATGCCAGCACCTACTGTTTATTGCTGTTTCTTGGATTTATTCCTATATTTTATATTACTTTTGCTGTTACTGAACTAATTTAAAATATTGATGTTTCATTCAAATGCCACTCTGTTACAGATATTTAACACAACTGCTACCCAAATTTAATAGCGAGGGATCTGTTTTCTCCATTCAGTTTTAGTTTTATTTTCCCCTACCAATGATGAAAAAGCAGCATGAAACATGCTACTCTGTTTCTTTTTTGTGAGATTTGATGGGTGTCAGTCCAGAGAACATTTTGTCTTTCAAAGATGAAGTACATTTGGGAGTTGACAAACTTTTTTACAAGCATTTATCAAAATACAAGTGAGTCTGGAGAATCTTGGAAAATTTCCAGATGTACTCGCTTTTTAATGAAACCACAGATTTTTGAATGCTATAGCAAGTGTGAGTATGTGCACATGGAAATAAATAGCCATCATGAAGGTGCTGCTATCCTTGACTTCTCTGGGATGTTCCTGCTTGGACCACACATGATAAAGCCCAAGAATCCCTGGATCTAATCTCAGTCTGCCCTAACACTTGCCTGTGTTCAATCCAGGCTTCTCTCTGTATTCCAGTGCAAACAATGCCACTTTTTGCACATTATTCTGACACTGACTTGTACAGGTTGAAGATGAGGATCACTAAAATGTACACTCTGGTTTAGAAAAACACCAGTCCTTTCTCTTGCCAAGACAAGTGTCCTTACGTGTCAATCTACTCCACTTCCAAAAGCACCTTCTGGAACAGCCATGCAAATGCTTTTAATCAATCACATTTAATAACAATGATTGAGGTATGGGCAGCAGAGACAAGCCACTAATAACTATTGTTAGTCACAGCTTATTTTCTTCAGAGATGGAACCTGAAAGTGAAAATGATGAACCTATTTTTGCCATCCAGCCTAAGTGAAAAATCAAACAACAAACGAAACTCGGCATCCATAATGAATAGCAAACTGTGCTTTGAAATTCTAATGATTTAAAGTAATATTACCAGTAATATAAAGCAGAACTTCAGTTTAACTGCATTGCTGAGACCCATTCGTCTAGATTTAAACAGCAATCTCTCAACAGCAAAGCCCTCAGTTCCCTGAAAAGGTTGCCAAGTTTTTAAGAGGCATTTAGGGGTATGTTATTTTCCATCCAGAAGATGGAAAGATTTTTTATCTCCTTTATCTTCAGACTATACCCCATGCAAGACACCCAACAGCAGCAAGCCAATGCCACCATGCTAAAACCAGGCATGTTTGGGGCTTTATTCCACCCTTGTTACTTCATCCAGTAGCTCAAAAGCACATGCAAACTAAGTGTTGGTCAGTCAAGCTAAAAGGCATTTTATTAGCTCCATGAACGAGCCCATGTCTGTGTTTGTGCTCCAGGAAAAGGGACAGGAGTTATATTTCAATATACCTAGCTCCACACATTCTGCTAGGATCCCCTGTTGAGTTCACCCAACCAAACCCCTTGGGCTGTCTCTTCTGAGACTCTCTCACATGGAAATGGGCTGAACATGCAATGGGCACAGTGGGCTGATCTCTCAAGGAAAGATGAATTCTTCAGTGAATACCCAGCAGGAGATTTGATCTATGTCAGAATCTACCTCTGATGCCTGCATCCATTGCCAGAAGACAGAGATCACCAAATAGTTGTCGTTGTGTCCAATTTTGTTTAAGCATGTTCCCAAGGAGATCTGTTGGTGTAATAGTGCTCACAGGCTTTGTAGGACATAGCAGGGGACTCTCAGCTAGGGAGATTTCCAACTGTTTGATCACCCAGCCATGCAGACATTTTAGACAAACCCTCCAGAGTTTTCAGTCAGCGAGGTACAGCTGCTGCTGCGAGAGCTTTTGAACCAAGCTGTTAATAATCATGGTTTTCATCTCAAAGAGAAATCATTTTAATGCATCTCTGCATCCAGCTGTCCCCTTGAAGTCCCTGTGCATCGTGGGGAGATCAAATGACCTTAGCCATATGGGAAGAGAAATTGTCAAAGAAAACAGAGCCAGGCATACATTCTCTTTTTCCTTTGTAACCTCCAGCTCTCTCCCAGACTTGCAAAACTTCAACATGGAGCCAGAGGCTGTTCAAATTGCAGAAGATTGTCCCAAAGAGAAGGTCAGATAAACCAGGGCAGTAATGCTACTTTCCCCTAGCCTCTCCAGAAACACTCTCCATGTGGATGGTGCTGGTTTATTCTTGGAAGAATTGAGGGTTGAAAGAGGTAGTTCAGTTTGTTCCTCTGACTTCATCAGATCAGCATTTTAATCATAGGGAAAGGTCAGGTGGTCCATTCTCCCTCCTCCTCTCCTTTGAAGTGAGACAGGTGGGCATTCACCATGCCAAGTTAACTGCTTATGGGAGGATATCTCTCTCCCTGTCAATCTTCTGCTTGCCAGGTTAATCCTGAATAAAATGGAGGGCCAGCTTCATCTTCACTGTAAATCTGCTGCTTTGGCCTTTCATCAGGAATCCCATAAAAACCACAGAAGATGGCAGAGGAAGACAGGCACTGCACTAATTTCACCCAGGCGGCATGAGTGTAATCTACTCAGGCTGTGAGTTGTTCCACCCTTTGATTTGGGTAACAATGTGAGCTAAGATTCCCTTTGCCCTAACTTGACAGATGAACCTTATCTCCATCTACTGTCCAAATGAAGAAAGCAGAAGGCACAGACATTGAATGAGTTTGATGAGGTTTGTAACAGTTCTGAAATAAAGCCCAGCACTCCTGCTCGATCCATCAATACAGCATCATTCCCTCCTTTGAAAGGAAAGGAATAGGTACCAGAGAGTGCACTGAGCTGATGGGTTCCGGGGAGAAGAGTCTGTCTCAGTTTACTACAGGGATCAAATTCCCATTAGACCCAGTGGGAAAGCCTTTGCCTGTAAATTACACCAAAATTAATGTGCATAAAAGGCTTCTCAGAAGTTGATTGCAGTAAAGCACAATGCTGTGGTGTTTCCATGTCAGAAAAAACCCTTATGTTTTGGTTTCAAAGCATGCCTTGCTGAAAGACGGGGCGGGGGGTGGGGGAAGAAAGCCAAGATTTGTTTGGTAGAGTAGTTATTTCTCCCGCCTGAATTCTGTGTCAGAATTACTCAATTTTCTAATAAGAATAATCATGAAAGCTTTGCAGTTCTCTTTAATTCCACCTCAACCTACAATACCTTTTGAAAACAAGGCTGTGTTCTTCCACGAGAAGGGACCATGAGAAGAAAAACCCATCCTTGTTCTGTAAACCCCCAAAGGGAAGGAGATTCAGCTTTGCCCATGTAACGTTCTATTAAGCAAATGTTATTCTATTAATCAATAGTTGGTCTAAAACACTAATTCTCTTTTTTGTAGCTTAGTAGTGCCTGCAGGCAGAAGAATCTGTACTATGTTATCTCTGTCCTCTCTAGAAGACATCTTATGAAATCAATGACAAATTCTTGATTTCTGAGACCTTGATTTCTGTATGGTGTGTTTGGTCCCCACTCTGACAAAACAAAAGTCATAACAACACACAGATCAAAAGGCAATACTAAATCATGGACATGAATGGGCTCTGTCTCCATCAGCCTCTGGAGGAGAATGATCAAGTTTCCATTATCTTAAGAGGTGATCTTCATCACATTAGAGTTTCCTTCCCAAAACTGTACTAAGATAAATTGTTTTGCCTGTATGAAAAGGAAGAAGTTTATCCAGTTCTTGGAGATTTGAATCTCCACCCAAAGAATCCACCTAGATTATATTTAGGTCAACTTCTCATAAAATGAAACAATCAGGGAAATAAACCCAGATTTTTAATAACAGAAAATGTCTACAAATATTTAATTGATTTGGATTCATGTTCTTGCTTCTTAGCCATCTTAAATTAAGTTGTATTTTCTGAAATAAACTGTCTCTTCTGAAGCAGCAGCACAGTAATGCTCTCTGTGGCACACAAAGTTTGCAGGATTGCAGGCACTAGTGTCAGCTAGGCTGGACAGTTCATTTGTTCAAAAACCTACCACATTGCTTACCCCTAGCATTCCCTCCTCACTTCCTGCAGCCAACCTGGTTTTGTCCAGGGCAGAAGGGAGGCTGGCTGGTGAGCTACTGCTCCTGGTCTCCTTGGAGAAGGTTGTCACCCCCTCTCACAGAATATCTCACCAATTCCCAGGAGCATTCTGACCTCCTATTTCCCCAGACTGAAATCAGCCTGCTTTGCCCGGGAATCACAGCTCCCCATCCTTCCCTGCGGAGATTCCCGGCGCGCAGAGCCTGGGAATCAGCCGGTGGATCAGCGCCTCTGTCCTCAGGCCCATCGGGTCCTGTGGGCCAACAGGTGCAGATAGACTGTCTGTGAGACAAGAGCTTATTAAAAGAATAGGGGAAGGCAGGTGGGAATTGTTTTCTGTCCTGGTCTGGTGAGAACAGCATAGTCACGAGACCGGAGTCAGGCAGAGCCCAGCGGCACGTGTGGGCACGTGGGGTCCCAGATTTGGGATCTCAGAGCCTGAGGGTCCCAGGTGAGCACACACCAATCCAACAGACACAGAAAAGGGACACCTCTGCCCAGCATGCCAACCAGCTCATGAGCAGCTGCTATCAAACACTGCCTTAGTCTGCGTTCCCACTGACTGCTCTTGGAGCCCTGAGGAAGGAGGGGCTTTCACCTGCACTTCCAGAGGCTTAAATCCCCCCCAGATTTCACTGCAAGAGTAATGACGGCACGAGGTGTGTTATCTATCCTGGCACAAATAGGAGTGATCACACAGAGGCAGCATGTCAATGATAACAACAACTCCAGGAGCAATTTCCAACCCCGCTATCCCAGACGAAGCGACACAAAAATCCCTCCCCATCTCTTAAACTCCCAGTATGTGTATGAAATTATTTTCTTTCTGTTAACACACATCAGTAAGATCTCTGCTGGTGCCAGTAGACACTGCTGGAGCCAGCCATTATCAGCCCATATGTTTTTCAATACAAGCAACTTTTTGTGTGCGCTTTGCTGAACATAATATAATAAACTTTAATTCAAAATGCCCATGAACACATTTTCTACTACTGACATTTTTTTTCCTATTATAGATAAAACCAAGAGGACTGGACCAATGCATTGGACAGAAAAATGTGTCTAAGCCATCACAATAAATGCAGTATAATATACTGAAAATAAGATTATGCTACACAAAGGAACGCTAGCAAGACCTATTCAGGCAAACATCTCTCTGTATGAAAACATCTCTTCTTCTATTTCAAAGAGGGAAATTATTGAAACCCGAGAAAAAGAGAGGGTGGAAATTTTCCATTGTCATAAAAATATTGATGTAATGTATAAATACATCTGTAGGCATACAAAACAGCCAGGGAGGCTAGATAATTACCAATAATTATCCTCAACTTAGAAATAGATAAACAGATGTTTTTAAATATATTTGCACCCTGTATGTGAAAGATAAGTAGTTTAAACAAGTCCATATACCTCCTTCTATAACATGGTTTATTCTATTAATTTGTTTGTGTCTATAATGCAGTACCAAAATACACAATATTGAGTTGCATGACATGGCATAATGTGCCATTATATTACATCCAAATAGTCTAAGTTAAACAGCTTGGCCATAAGCATAAAGTCAGCCCCTCAACAGCTAAAAAGCACCAGTTTTTCATATTTCATTTGGTCCCCTGGAGTTACTGCATTTTTTAATTTCCACATGACAACTTGTTTTATTTCACAAAACCTCTGCTTCAGGATGAGCAGTGCCTGTTGCCTGGAAAATCACCCCATGCAGCATTTTGTCCTCATCATTTAGCATGTGGTTCTGTGCATTATTTATTGAGCAGGATCCAAGCCCTGCATGAAAACAAATTATTAATTTGCTTCTCTCTCTTTTTTTTTCTTTTTTCTTTTTTTTTTTTTTTTTTTTTTTTTTACTGTGTGGGTACCAGAATTTCAGGGTTTTTATTTTTTCCCCAGTGTTCGTCACCTGGTTTCTTAAACACTGATGTGAGACATGGTGGGATTATTTGCCATGTTACACATGATTAACTCAGAAGCAGAGGTTTATAAACCATTTTTCCAGGCTGGCACCCAACTGATCCAGCAACATGGCCATGCTGTCACATTTTCATTGCTGCAGGAAGGGAGAAAGGGCTCCCCTCAACCATTCATGACACAGCCTCATTTGTCCTCAAAGCACAAACCATCCTTGACAAGGATGAGGGACAGCAGAAAAGAAACAGAACTCCACTTTTCTTGTCTGACACAGAAAGTTCTGCTGAGCTCAGCCTGTGATGCACTTTTGTGCTCAGCTCAGTCATCACTGCTCCAATCGATCTCTGGGTACATTTTGCACCCCGAGGTCCTCAATTCTCATTAATTCAGCCACTGAAAATTCTGGATGGCCCATCTGGAGGCATTTGCAGAGGAGCTGGCAGTGTGCTTAGAGAAACAGCTGTGGCCAGCCCAGGGACAGAGAGCAATTCTGGTCCCAGCTCAATCGGTGGAAGGATTTCAGCAGGGTCCAAGACCTGTCACAGCTTCCTCTGAGGGCTTTTAGTGCTCTGTGCTGGTCCACAAGAGTGAAAAACCTCAGTGATTCTTCTGTGGCCTGGCAGGAATTTGGGGTTAATGTATGGATGTTAGCCTCCTTTCTTCTTTGTTGCTTAGCAGTGCCCCAAGGTAGTGAGCCAAGAGTTGTAGGGAAAAGCTTTAGTTTACCTTCAGGTTCTCCTTGGACAAGGAAGAGATGACAGTGGAGGTGGGAAGGAAAAGCAGCAACCCTGAAAGCTGTGCTCGGGACCTTCACTACCTCTATAGGATTGTTCATGGAGGATTATGCCTCTTCTTCCATGGTTAAAGCCAAAACCAGGCTCATGCAGCCCAAGTGGCTGCAGCCACTATTTCTCCTTGAACCCTACAAGCCAAGTGTTTCTCTGTCCTAACTGCACTTCTGCTGTTCCAAAATTAAAACTGTTTTTATAAGGAATAGCAGAAATAAGTCCACTGCTGCTCACTGTAAGTACAGCAATCTCAGTAAAACTCAGTTAATGAACCACATAAAAGTGGCCATCTGGTTTTGAGTTGATTTTTGTTCCCTCTAAGGCTATTCCACTAAACCCAGCCTGCCAGGCTGCCTCCCAAAAACATAGATCCAAACTTTGAGTTCCTCCATTCCCAAATGAGTGGCCATTCTGCTACCTGAGCAGTTCCTGGGATCTTTTGCATCTATTTCTCTCAAAGCCAGGAATCTCAGCAGTTCTGCTGACAGAGTAAGTGCAAGGATGCAGAGCAGACAAAAGCATTTTGCAAAATGCATTTCTATTCATTGTCAGTGGAGCAGCACTGATACCTTCCCACTTGTCCTTAGGATAACAATAGCTCTGCCTTGTCAGCCAGCCAGCACGACAGCTCGGAAGGGGCAGCACAAAGAGCTGAGAGCTCCAAGTTAGCAAACAGCAGATCCTGCGTCTGCTCCGCTGGACACTGCAGCCACTCACAGATAAATCCCTCTGTAAAAACAACCCCCGCCACTGATACATGAGATTTGCATCTTTTCCCTGTCAAACCATAGCATTTGGGAACCTGTGAAGTCCAACACAGCAAGACACAGTTTGAGCCAAAGATCTGCCAACGGCCCCAGGGGCTGCCAGCTTTGCAGAATATGTGAACGGGGACTGAGGCTTTGGGAAACATGTGAAAACCTCACTGAGAGCCAACAGGAAATCTGGGACTCCTCAGGCAACACGATGTATCCTGCCATGGAATAAGATGTTTTTGTGGGTAACCAAGGCATGGGCAGTGAGGAGGAGAGCAGGGAGAAGGAAAGGAAAAAATAAAAATGTTTCTTATTTGTCTAAATTATCAGAGGGTGGGGTGAGATGAAGGCCAGTGCAACCAGGAGGAGGAACTAAAATACTCTACAGTCTCAAGGGATTCAATAGTCTGGGTCACAAGGCAAGATGTTGGCTCCAGTTTTCTAGTGCTCTTCTTAGCAAGTACCAGCTGCTTTTAACTAACACCCAGATACCTCCTCCTAGCATTAAAATAACCAAGAGATATAATCCCAAATCTCTGGGGATTTTGCATTGAGGAAGCTGCCTGTAAGATGGGATGTCAGACTTTTTTGCCTGTTCAAAAACCATACATGGGGAGGGTGTTTACTTCTGCCACGCTGTGGCCAGGGGCTAGGGTGAGAGTGGCAACCAGCCCAGCCTTGACTGAGGGACTGCATTGCCTGTGTACAAAAGACAGAGCAGGGCTGGGTCAGGGCTGAGGAGCTCGATGTCATGCAGTGAGAGGTGGGAACAGAAACAGGTTATAATACCCGAGCCAGAGGGATGGGAGGTGATAATTGTAGGATCACACTGGAGAGGGAGAGTCAAGAAGAGAGAGCAAGGAAGAAGGTACCAGGGTTAGAAAGAAAATGAGAAATGACAGTAAAATCCTCAGAGCATGGCTCTGCCACACTGACACAAAACCTGTGAGATGGGGAGAGGGTTTTCTTAAATCTGAATTTCACATTTTTAAAGCTGCACATTGTAAGCAGTGAAGCACTTTTTACCTAGAGATCTGAAATGTCACGTCTTCCCTGCAGTGACATTTTGGTGACAAAATGCAGCTGCACTTTGAAAAGAGTTTTTGCTATTCACCTTGTCACTTTGCAGAACATCCATAGCACGTTGCACTTCCAGGGGTTTGAGCTGTCTTTGGAGGATCACGCTCCTTCATAGCACTGGGAACAGTTTTGAAGAACTAAAAAATGTGTTTCTTTCCATGACTGCTCAGTTACAAAGTGCACTGTGTTCTGGATTTGTTCTGCTTGATACTGCCCTTACCAAAGCCAGGCTGTGAGTCTAGGAGTGAAAGTGTCTATGCCAGGAAGAGATGGGGGAGATCCCTCCCTCAGCAGAAGGTGACAGACCCTATCTCAGGTCTGGACATCCCTCTAACTGGGAATAAAAATCTGTGCTAGTGCTTGGAAAGTAGAAATTTCATCCTGTGTGAGTGACTGATGGATAAAGGATGATTTTATTCTGAATTTATAAAGACTGGCTAAATGTTCCCTCATTCTTCACCTGAAAGGTTTCTGCATTCAAAGCAATATTATGTGCTAACAGAAAAGGAAAATGCCCAGTAATACCCTGCAGAATAGCCTGTTGTAAGCAGCAGATATGTTCTTCATGCCCAATAAAAGAATATGAACCAGCACTGACAGTCCAGCAGGTCACAAAAACAAAGCAACCATGTTTTGGACAGCTGTTGCAGAAAATAAAAAAGTGTGGAGAGATGTTATCAGCAAAGGCAAGCATCAACCAAACTTATTATTTCCCAGGCCAATACTTTCCAACTGTGTCAAGTAAAGGTCTTTTTTATCACCTGATTTTTTAGCAGAGATAGGTAATGGTATTACAAAGCTATGCTGGCAATTTTTCGGCTGTAGGCAGAGGAAAGAGGTGAATCAGAACATATAATTATCATCAACCCCTTACTTTCTGCCCTTCGGCACTCAAGCCTCCACATCAAATTGAAGATATAACAAGAAAGTTTTTTGATGTCCTTCAAGTGAATACAGAATTTTTGGGAATAAGGGTCTTGTACCAAGGTGGGATTTTGTGGTACCAGAGATGAAGGCTGTGCTACCTTGTGGTTTTACCAACACCATGCCTGCAGTGCTCCTAACCATTCCTAGTTTAGACCTCCATGTAGCCTTGTCAATGAACTGCACTTGTGATTTTAAACTATAGGCTCCAATTTAGGTTTGGGTCTTGTCCAATTCTGTCTTGCCCAATTCTTGTCCAGATTATGCAAAGAACACCAGGACTGTTATGTTAGAGAGCATAAGAAAAACAGATGTGCACTCAGCTCTCAATTATCCAAAGAAAGAGGGAGAGGACTATAGCCTGGATACAACACAAACATGATCTACTAAAAAAAAATGAATTCAATAAGCTGTAACAACATAGGGCAAACAAGTTACACTGTCAAAACATAAAAGGACAGTAGGATAATTTTCTTCAGCATGCCAGTTTACCTGCAGAACTCACTAACACAAGGGTCTACAGAGGGCAAACCAGTGTTTGAAATGAGAAGTAAAAGTTCTTGACAGTTACATAAGCTTGAATAAATACATCAAGGTTGATCAGCTCCCACAGTATAGTTTCAAAGCCAATTGCTATCATTGGGTTTTATAACCTCCTCTGCATGCGTGTAGCTGGTCACAGAGACCACCCAAGACAAAGGGCTGGGACACGTGAATCCTTGGGCTGACCCAGGGGAGTCAGTCTTTTTTGCACACCCTCTCTGCAATGTGTGAGGCTTTGATGGCACAGGTAGCAGTCAGAGGATGCTGCTGCTGCCTCAGACAGGGACTCTTATCCCCACAGGGCTCTGGGCCACGTCAGCACAGCTGCACACGAGGGCTCAGGGCACCTGAGGAGTGCACACAAGTGGCATTTCACCATGACTGTCTAAAAGCTGATTTATATGCAAGTAGCTGGTCTTGGCAAAGCAGTTCCCACCCATCCCTCATGACAGAACAAGGCTTATAAAAGCACAGGTTCCCTCCAAAACACACTCCCTATTTCACAGGGTAGCCCATGCCACAACCTGGGCATCTTCTTCTGCCAGGAGGAACACATCCTTGCAGTGAGAAAAGACAGCCAGAGATGCCTCTCCTCCATCCCATGGCCAAGTTTGTCCATCAAGAATGATCCTGGCCTGGGACACTTCCCTCTGGTCCTCAGGACCAGTCACGGAGCACACCCAACACCAGCACCTCACCAATCTCAAGAGTTTTTGTCACTTCCCTGGAGTGCTTGAGGGTCCTGGGCAGACAATTTGACAGGGAGGAACTTGCTCCTCACAGGCAGATCTGTTTACTCGTGCCCCTCAGCCCTCGGACACGCTGAGCTCAGACTGACAGGGCTGTCAGGTCCCATTCATTTCACAGCAGCCGATGGCTCACACCTCCCCGCTGCCCTGCTGAGCACAGCGAGACCTCGGCAGCGCAGCCTCTGCCCTCAGCTGGGCCCAGAGATTGATGCATAGCAGTAATTGCCAGCACTCATCGCTGAGCAGAGAAAATTCAATTCATAAAAGCTTTTCAGGGTGGGAGGTGCAGGTCAGGGCTCCCACACGCTGATGCTTTTAGAGCCAAGCCAGCCAGGGGTTCGTACCAACAGCCTCAGCCCAACAGGTCACTGATGGGGAATTAAAGAGGAAAACAAGCCCAAGCGCCTCTCTTGTTAGTTCAAGCTGTTCTTACCTGGAGGGTGGAGAGAAGGACTTGCAAGCCACTGGCTTCTTGTTCTGCCATGCTGCTCCCTACTCACACTCCCTCCTTGTAGCAGCAGACACAAAGCAGCTCGAAAGCCAAGCTGCCAACTTGCCTTGCTGCTGCCCCTGCGTCGTTTAAGAAACGAAGAACTAAACACAGATCCCCAGACACACGCACACTGCTACCACCAATAATCACAGCAATGCAACTCTAGACCTCAGCAGGAGAGATAAATGTACCCCCTCCCTCCCGGCTCTCCCACTGTGACGAGAAGATTAATTCCTATATAAAGAATCCCGGGGATTAAGTAAAGTGCCCAGGAAAGGTCTGGGTGCTTGATGTGTGGTAGGGGGAGTGTGGGGAGGGTGGCAATAGCAACAAGAAAGCAGAAGAGCTACAAACCTCAAAGAAAGCCAGGGAGAAGGGAGGGAGCAGCGCTGGCTGCCTGACAGGCATTCCCAGCTGACCTGCTGATCCGTTCCAGACCCTGCGTGGACTCGTCTCCGTTTGACTCCGTTCCAGTGAAACCGGAGACACGGAGAAGGCAAAGAGAGCGGGAGAGATGCCCTCGGTCTTAACGAGCGCTGACAACGAACGGAAGATACACCCGGCATGAGGGACAGGTGGAGCAAGGCTCGGCAGGGCTTTTGGCTTCCAACCCCGATGATTGTCCCAAGTGGCAGCTGCTGTGGCCACAGGCAGTGCCCTGCGGGGCAGGGAGTGACCGCAGAGGGGGATCTGGTGGCTGCACAGGGAGGAAAGCCATCTCTTCAAGGTGTGGTTTGAGGGAGAGTTTGCTCCAAGGGCCCCCACAGTGATCCACACCTACCTATATCTGCCTATAGGCACAGCAGCTCGGAGCCTGGTTCACTCCCTGGTGCACAAGACACGCTGTAGTACAGTTGTAGTTGTAGCTCGAATTCCTAGGAGGGCACGGAGTCCACTTTTAGCTTCAGCCCAGTGATATCAAAGGGCTTGGTAAACAAGAAGGAGCAGATAAAGAAGTTGAGTAGAGGGTTAGATGAGGATTTTCCAGCAAAATATTTTCAATGTGAAAAGGTCAATTAGTCCCACAACAGGTATTTTTTCAGCTTTCTCAACACCAGAATGGCATTTTTGGTCCTGAGAGACATCACTCCAGGATGCTTAGAAGGATGTCAGTTGACATAATTACTGGATATGAAGAAGACAAAGGTTAACTCTTTTCTTTCCAATTTGGGGACACTAATTTCAGTCTTTTACCTCTAGAATAACTTTATTCTTGTGTGGTTCTTTTTAATTCCTTTTTGAAAGAATGACAAAGGATTTTGGGAGCAGTAACATGAACCTGGGTCTCTGGGCATAAGGCAGATGCTTACAGAACTCAGTGCCACACAAAGACATGCCAGACACTCAATGTGCACACACTTTCCTTTGCTGATGTCAGCGTAAAACCCTAATCTTCTAAGAAGCAGTCAAATTAAGAATAAAACACCTCAGTCTTGGCCAAGGACTATTTTCACATGATGAACTTTCATTGATAAGTGCTTTATGCAAATGGTAAGACTAATCCTCCTCAACTCATCCCAGCAATGTGTGAACAAATGGCACAAGCATGACATTCCTCAGTTTCTGTGTGTGCCAGCAGGGTCCCAGGATGTCACTACCAGGTTATAAAATGAAACAGATTAAAATGCCTTTGTCATAACTATGGAGACACATCAGCCCCTTCAGAGAGAGTGTTGTGAAGACCACTCATTGATGGACAAGATACTCTACAGACTGCAGAGTATTATTCTGCCTACAGCTAGGCAGAATAAGACAAGAAATTTCCTTTCCTATGAAAAATCAGGTTTAAATATTTTAATTCTCTTAAAAACATGTTTTCTTTCAACTTAAAAAATAAATATCTCACACTACATTAAATACCACATTTTAGATATAGAGCTGGTGTTCAGCAATTAGAACACTGAATTTTTGGCCATTTTGGGTAAGTTTCTGGCAGCTTCCCACAGAAGTCACTCCTGTATCCTCCCCCTACCAAAACTGCCACATAAACACAGTACAGCTTTGGGGGTTCTTTCCCATCTGCAGGATTCAATAAAACCTGCTAAGAGGCCAAAAATAAGTGGAGGGAGAGAACAAAGGCAATGCAGGCAGTGTCCCCAAATGTGCTGGGTGGGAGGAAGGTGGGTACTGGGTTTGTGAGCAGTGCCAACACATATCTCTTCAGCAAATTATTACAGTGACAGAAAACTACTTCAGAGCTAATTAGAAGCTGTTTAAAGAAGCTCTTCCACATTGTCTTCACATTCTCTTTCTTGTGACAATTGTACCTGTCAGCAGAGCTGTGTGGAACTATTAATTCCTGCTGCGTGGATTTTCAGAAGGCAGCGAGAGCTGATGGAAGTAAGCAGGCAGTGGCTGCAGGCAGCCCTGATCCCCAGCCTAAAACACAACTTTGGCCTTTTTTATGGGATTCTGTAACAGGTTCTCTAACTCAGCAGTGGTCTGGTTCTTCCTCTCTGTGTGAGCTTTAGAAATAATTATAAAAATTTCACTGCAAATACGTCAACCTATGAGGAAAGGGACACCAAAATCAAAGCTTGGGGGTGGGGGAAAATCTCTTAAGTTCCTTAAAATTTTGGGGTATTTAGCCTGGTTGTACTGAGAGAGTAAAAGAAAATATTGCACACAGAAACCTCTGGAGCTCGCATTTGATTTGAATAAAGAGACAACTGAGAAGAGTGATTAAAGACTAAAACTCTCATGAAAGACCCCAGCAGTGACAGTGATGTTTACATTGATGTATAGTGTACACCAAAACCTCTTTGAAAACAAACTTGAAGCTGTAAATCATAGAGACTTCTAATTATTCACCATTCCCAAGCCATTTGCTCCAGAATTTGTTTAATTTCCAATGTTGTTGCTTTCTAAGAATAGGAGATCCCCCACCTCAACACACAAAGCCTGAATGAATTACGAAACCTACACGGAGCTGAATGCCAGAATTAAAGCATTCAGATTCTCCCATTCATATAACAATGCAAACTCAGTTTGAAGATTAGCTTGTTAGTTTATATCTATGGCGTTGTTGTTTCCCCTGTGCCCTCAGGATAATGTGATCCTTAAACAAAATGAAAATTCAACTCCTATCTCCAGCTTCCTGCTAGTGCCAGTGGTCTTGTGGGGAGGACAGAGGGATTACAAACACAAAGGCAGGACCTCTGAGCTCTCTGCAGGTGCTGCACATGCTCAGACCAGAAATTTCCTTTCCTCATGCTCCAGGGCTCAGACACACAAGCAAGCTAGAGATGTCATCTGATCTCCTGTAAATCTGTGTACATACTTTTAGCCCATAGCAAAGGGAAGGTAATTCAGGATCGTTTTACCTACATTAAAAGAGCACTCAGTCCAATTATTTCACATTTTATGAGCATATGCAGAAACCATTACCATGGATCAGCTGACATTAAGTAATACACTAAGCACAGAAACTTGTTCCTGTGATTAAACTGTTTTCCCTACCTGTGAAAGCCTGAAGAAGTTTTCCTCATGGAGATGTACAGCTATAAAATTGGTAAGCTTTCATCCAGAAGCATTTTTGTTCAGATAGAGCATTGCATTAGAGTGATATAAGGTCAGAAATCTTCCTGGATGAGATAATCTGAAAATTGATGAGAGGAAGACAGAAGTCCTCTGCCACATATCTGCAACCATGGTGTTATTGGTTTGATATTTATGAAAAGTAGAAAAACCATACAAAGAGATATCATATATTTAAACAACATTTTACTCTGTTAGTATCACTTTTCTACTTATTCCATCACCTCCAAAACAGAATTCATGCTTATCTACCTGAACCCTGCAGAATCGCATTTGAAAGTAATTTACAGGCTAAATCAAAATTAGCCTGAAGAACCCTTAAACACTACAAAAGCAGCATCAGAATCAATACCAGCAGAATAAAGTGACCAGCCACAGCCAAGCTTCACATTTCCTGTCCAGAGTCTATGCCAGGGAACTGCAGAACGCATTCTTTTTTTTTTTTTTCTGTTTTTTTTTTTTTTTTTTTTTTTTTTTTGGTTTGTTTTTTTTTTTAACATTAGCATTAAATGAAGTCCAAATACCAAAATCAGCTTGGAAACCTGCGATTAACCTGAGGATATTTTCCTCCTCATTCTCAAAATATTGACACCACTTTTGCACTCACATTGCACACCTGATTTCTAATAGGATTATTTCAATTTTTAAACCAGTGAGATAGATAAGAGACTGGCCAGGTTCTATTAAAAATGGGAAGAAAAAAAATCTAATTGGATAAATTATTCATTCCAAAGCCAGGCTGAATTTTATGAAATGCAATTGAAATATCACTGTGTAAAATACCCAGTTAACGGTCCATATTTCATTTATATTAAATAGAGGATTGACTTCCCCTATCAAAATTATGTGTAGCCAAGAAATATATCTATTTTAATAAAGGGATATTGCTTTTTCTATTTGGATGCTTTTCTCTCTAACAAACCCTTCATTTTCATTCTCATTCAAGCACAATGCTTATCGTAAGTGATTGCCAAAACAAATTTAATATATTTGAATGTAGAGGACTGATGATGTTCCATTTGTGCATGACTACGCAGAGGTTTACCCCTCTGAATAATGTCGTGTTTCCCCTCCTCTCTGGAAATAATATACTCTTCTGCACAAGGGAAAGGGTTAAAATCGAAGTGAAAACACAAGTCATGACAGTGAAATTGATTTTCAGATTCTGCTGGAAGCAACTCAAGGCTCCTGTAGCCACTGGATGTGAAGATAACATCTTCTGGCTCAAAACCAGACCACTGGAAACTGCTGGTGTTACTGGTTTAATGGGAGGCTGGGACTGTACAGAGCACCAGGGGCAGGGAGGGGAACAGGCAGGCTGAGTCAGGGCTTTGTTTCTCTGGGAATATCTCCATCCAACCTGCCTTCCATTTTGTCACTGCCAGGGGCATGGCCTGGGGAGGGGGTTTTGACAGGGGCAGGATGACAGGTAATGGCTTTAAACTGAAAAAGGGCGGGGGTAGGTTGGATATAAGGAAGAAATTCTTCCCTGTGAGGATGCTGAGACACTGGCACAGTTTGCCAGAGAAGCTGTGGCTGCTCCATTCCTGGAAATGTTCAAGGCCAGGTCAGACAGGGCTTTGAGTAACCTGGGATAGTGGAGGGTGTCCCTGGCCATGGCAGGGGGTGGGATGGGGTGATCTTTAAGATCCCTTGTAATTCTACTGTTTTATAGCTTTGTGAAAAGCCTGTGTCCTCTTAAATACCCATACACAGCTCACCTTGACAAAGGTGTATTTAATCACTTGTCTGCTGTGAGATGTTCCCACTTTTTCCCTACAGAACACCTTGCTGAGTCCTTCAATGGCTCAGATACAGCAGGTTGAAAATTCTTGCCTTTTTCCTGAATGCTGCAAGTGTGTTCTAGTCAGATCTACCCACGGGGCTACTGATTGCACCCAGTGCCCTGGCAGAGGAGGTACCTGCTACACCTAGCAGAGCCCTTGCTGGGCTGCTGCTCTTCTGGCTGGTGACAGAGTCCTCACAGCATGAGGCTCCCTGTCCACCCCTGGCCAAATAGCCCATAATGCCACCCCCTTGTTGAATGATAACACTAAAGATGTACTAAAGAAGCAAAAGAGGAGGATGAAATTATAGAAAAATACTTAAATTAAGAGCTTTGATGCTTTAATCCTCTTTGGCAGATCCCTGGGCAGCACTACAAAGCAAAGCTCTCTTTATCCTGATGCTCAGTAAATGTTTCTGCCGGACAAAATATATTTTCCCACAGACATAACTATATCAAGCTTTACTATTGCTTATAGAAAAAAAATATTTTTTCCTACCTTGACAGCCTTTCTTTGCCACTTGTGTCATCATTTTTTTTTTCTGAAAGAAGTGTCTCTGTTCTAATTTAAAAGTACCCAGCACTCCTATTGTAAAGCTGAGCACAGACACATGCAGGAAGAGGAAGAATCTGGTTTGTTGAATGTTTAAGGAAGTGGACTTTACATCAGCCAGATGCAGCAGTAGACAAAGCTTTCTAATTAGCAGAACAAATTGTGTTATATCTGACTTTTCTGTTTGTCTCACATTTAGCATCTCTGACACACACAGTATGCAAAGGTGCCAGAAAAAAAGTGGCTCTGAAAGGGTAAGAAACAAAGAAAAAAGAGAGAATTCAACCCAAATAATCCCATGGTAGCAGTTTAATGAGTCCTGCAAGTGAAGTAGAACATGGAAAGTTGGGCTGGTTTAGGTGATACCATATTGAGACTTAGAAAATTAACTCCAAAAAGGGTTCCCCATCACAGTTTTTTGTAGTAGCACATCCTCCTTCTTGTTTTGCTTTGAGGTGTGATGAATATCACTCATCTGTCTCATGAGGAAGCAATGACAAAAACAGTGATGATGGGAGAATCCCTATCCTGTTTCCCCTGGGTCCATCAAAACTGGCTAAATCTGGAGCTGAACTCTCCAAATCCGAAGGACTCTCAGTACCTACACTGAGATTTGGCTAAGACTGAATTTGAAAAATGGTTTGTGACCTAATAAATTTATCAAGGCTATGGATGCCTTGGAAGGAGCTGTCATCATGAGAAACACAGTTGGAACTGAGAATGGCCTGTTATTTGCAATACTTCATCATTAAAATCATCTCCATCCTGAATGATTAACAGTTTTCTATAGGAATACAGAACACAGCAAATTTAAAATGCAGGGAAAATTATACTGTGGGGAAGGAAATAATCTCAGAGACAGAGAAGCTGTAAGACTAAGGGACAGCATTTATCTACATTTCGCATTGACTGATTGAAAGCAGGCAGGGTTCCCTGAGACTCTGCTCTGGAAGCACCCCAGAGGATCTCTTAGGAGATTAGATCCTTCTAACTTTCCTCAGAAATATATATTTACACTCTCAGACCTGTGGATGTGCAGAGCAGTGGCTTTTTGCAAACACTCCAGGAAGTGGTTCAGAACACTGGCCCAGTTTCCCACATCCAAGACCCCAGTGAAAACACACACTGCTACAGGAGCCATATTATACCCACAGGTCCCATCTCTGGTTCCAGCTTCTGCTTCCTCTCCCCATCCTAGGGGCTTTTTCCTTTCTCTGCTTCTCTGGAGGAACCCCTGCGGAACTGCTGAAGAAGACGGTTTGGTACAATTTCAGAAGAATCTTCTTGTCAAAGTGCAGACCCTGTGGAAATCATCCTGGGCAAAAGCTATTTCTGGAAGCAATAGAGTTACTGAAGCTTGGCTGCTTACTGAATGCAGTTTCACAGCTGACCAGCTGTGGCTGAGAGCACAAGCTTTCCAACTTGAGTGCTTGGGGGCAATCTTTTCCACACTTTCCTGGTCCACATAGCCTCCAGAGCGTATTAGGAAAGCCTTTTCCTCACCAGCGGTACATCGCACGTGTCTCACTTATACCCAGACACCTATTTTTCCTAAAATCCTAGTAACTACATTATCTTTGAGATTTTTGCTTCTCTGTGAAACTCATTTTGAAAAAGGCCAATGAGCTTGTAAGTTTTTATGGCAAAATCAGAAAGGGAAGGATTTTCTCAATCATGTTTCCAAATGAAACAAAATTAAAGAACAGCTGTTAGAATAATAATCATTCAATGCCATTTTCACATAATCTCTCAACACATCAATAATGTGACCCACGAGTGCTGGTATGTTCCAGGCCTCTCCTGCTCAGACCTGTGGTGGTTGCTATGAACATGACACAATTGCTAACAAACCCCAGGCTGCTCCTCTTTTTCAAGCTGTGGCAGCTCATCCTTTTAGCTGTGGATGTGCCTGGTACATTCCCTGGCGTGCCTATCAATAGCTCGTGACACATGCAAAATGCAGCAAATATTAATCCATCAAGCCTCACAACCCCCTCCTGGGGAGTGAGACAATTTTTTTCCAGCTTACACTTTGCAAAGCCGGGGAAGAGTCTCTCAAGGACGTGTCCAGCATCGGTGGCAGAGGTGGGGGACAGTACAGGCCACACTGCCCCCAGTGCCACCTCGGGAAAACTCAAATATCTGGGACAGAAAGGAAAAAATGTTTTCATCTATTCAGTTGTTGCATTTTCCCCCCAAAAGTCACTGAGGCTGTGGCCAGGTGCACATTTGTCAGTGTTTCAAGCAGGCAGATCTTATTACTGATGCCTGAGTGTTCATCTGAACATCTGCACCCTTTCGTCCTTTGGGCAGCATTTGGCGAGCCCTTGGTTTGTCCCAGCAAGCTTCTGTGTGCATCTGCCTTGTTCTGGAGACAGGCTCAGTGAAATCATGAGGGTTTTGACTCATTTCTAATGCAAACTTGCCTCAGAGACCAGCTTCAATTAAGAGTGGCCACAAAGGTTCATTCCTCCACCTTTCTCAACACAACGTGGAGCCAAGTGTTGATTTATTCCAGGACGTGTCCCTGCAGGCTGATGGTGGGACAGTGCTGGCATTCATACAGACCTGGGCTCTCAGGTGGAAGTCAAAGCCTTGCGAATTCAGGCTTATCCTGGTGGAAGTGGAGAAACAAACACAGAGCCAGGGAGAGCCACAGGAAACAAACTGCCTTGCAACTTCATTATCATAAGTGTTCCTTCTTCAGCTCATTAAGTGAATCCAGTTCTCCATGTATTTCCTCCAAAATTTGTTAGGGAAGGGGAGCCCCATGGCTTGATATATCCACTTCACCTCCCCCCTCCAACCAAAAACTCGTCAATCACTGCTGACTCTTTTTCAGCAAAACCTTCATTTCATTAAAATTTAATTATTGGTTTAATTAAAATAGGCAAGCAGCAGTGTGAGATGTGTATGGTTTTTTATGGCTGAAGGAGATTGTAAAGTCCTCATTCATTTCCCAAATGAGCTTCCTCTAAAAATTGGGCTGCCTTTTTATAGGCCAATTCTCAATGCTGCTTTCAGATGGATCCCACAGCCATTCATATAGATTAATTCGGGCAGTGAATCAGATCCTGCTTATTGGCTGTCTTTCAGAACACACTGAAGATGCTCCAGGAGCCCTGTGGTAGAGCCCTGGGAGCCCATGGGTCTCTCCAAATGATTAATTAATCCTCATACAGGAATTTTTCAGTTCCATCTTAATTTATTCACATTGCAAAACAAATTTAGTCTTGGTGAAATGGGCCAGATTGACAAGCCTTGTGTGACTGACAGCTGCTCTGTTATTCCTACAGAAAGTGTGACATGGGGAAGGTTCTCCTATACTGGTGAAACTGGTCCTTTGACACAGGAGACAACAATAATCATCTTTTTTTTTTTTTTTTTTTAATACAAAAATACAGTCGTCTTTGTCTCTTCTCTCAATGTCTTCTCCAGCGTCCCTGTCCCCTCATCCAATACCTTGGGAACACATGTCTGTGCACAGTGAGAAATCAACACAAAGCAGATAACACACAGAAAACTGGCCTGGGCCACTACACAGGGAGATTTCCTGCTGTCCCATGGAAAAAGGGGGGAAGGGACAGTGACACACTGGAGTGTGTGGATGTATTTCTAGGGGGAGAGACAGCACCACACAAGGACTAGCAATGAGACACCCTAGTGCAGTCATGGCTTCCCTGAGAACCAAGTCCTTGAGTTGTTAATGATTTTCAAGTAACAAAAGTGGTTTTCACTTCACAATAGAGATGTGAATCTTTAGACTCTCTCAAATCCCCAAACCATCTGGTATTTGGATTTGTTTTAATCACTCTTCTCTTTGCACCAGTGAATTGGGTTTCAAAGAGCTGTGTAGCTCTTTGTAAATGCTGGTTGCAAAATAATCACAACAAAAAGAAGAATATTGAAACTTTCAATTCAGCTCATGCTCCTAGGCAATGCTGGGCTGCCTTCCCAGGGCTTTGCAATCTTCAGATCTCTTTGGCCATAGTCCGTGAGGAAATGAGAGAAGCAACCTTTCATTCTGAAGCAACCCCCCAGACACTTTTGCAAGTACCTGCAATGACCTTCAGTTACCCAACCCTCTCCAGCAACACCAGCTGAGAAAGCGAG
This sequence comes from Anomalospiza imberbis, assembly GCF_031753505.1. Taxonomy (NCBI): domain Eukaryota; kingdom Metazoa; phylum Chordata; class Aves; order Passeriformes; family Viduidae; genus Anomalospiza; species Anomalospiza imberbis. Next base: position 6,845,332 of record NC_089693.1, on the reverse strand, counting down.
TTAAGTACAGGGCCGGGAACAGAGTGTGCCGTTTCAAAAAGCTTTTACATTTCTTTTGTACTCTAGTCTCATCATTTTTCATTTTAAGTATCTTTATACATATGCCTGAAGGTTGTGGACCTCTTTGTAACAAAAAGTATAGATCAATCTGCAGGTAGAGGTCTAATTTTCAGCATTGTCACTGAGTTCCTAGGGAGCCTTGAAGCACTTGAGAAAATCAGGTAGCAATGCTGGCACCCCATCTCTTTCTCCTAAAGGTAAGAGTATTGTATAATGTGAAATGGAAGGATTTCTTTTCCTCTTCACATGGCTTGACTGAGCAATACCTCATTAACTCCTTGTTGTTGATGCTAAAATGATACTTGACTCCATGGATCCTATTGGATCTTTGTGAATACATTAATAGGTTGTCATGGTTGCTGTTTGGAACAACTAAAACCACAGACTGGCAATAGGTTTGAAGAAAAGAATACTTAGGGGATCAGAAGGTGTTTCAAACTTTCATGCCCACAGGAGAAACAAGGCTGGGCCAGACAGGCTTTTGTGTGAGACAGTAGATCCACAGGACATGTCTTTATGCCTTCATGTTCAGCCTGTTTGGGCTCTCTTGCCTTCTGCAACAGCATTAGATTCACATCACAAGGTCTTGTGAGGCTTTGCAGCTTTGAGCTCCTCAGCTGAAAGGAGCCATGTAAGTGTGGACATAATTGTATCTTACTGAGGAATGCTGCTGTAATAAACAGCCTCTATTACCAACTGTCCAGCTGTAATATTTGTGTTTATGTCAGCACTTAAAAATCATTGATCTGCAATAAGCTCTGTGTGGGGAACAGAATCTGATCTAGAGGTCAGAGAACAGAAATTCAATTTTTCCTTATCAGGCTGGAGAGTTCAGCCAGGCAATGTGGGATTGCAGGAAGCTTTGCTGCTGCTCCCTTCCCTGCTGCTAGAGCAGTGCTCAGGGAGATGACCCAAGATCAAAGCTGCTTGCAGCAGCAGTCTGGCTGCAAGGCTAATCATCATTACTCTGTTTGGGCTGCCAGGCTGCAGGTGACCACCCACTGTGGTGTTTGCTGCTCTGCCAGAGCTTCACAGGCACTTTCCAAAGCCAGAGCCTCCCCAAACCCCTGTGTGTGGCAGCAGCAGGGTGAGCTCTGTGGATATCTGCTAACAGGTTTTGCTCCTCACAGAGCCTTTGAACTAGGAACAGTTTCACTTGTTTTCTCTGGGAGCAGGAGGGTTGCTGAACAATGGCTGATATGGAGAGCAGCAGCCCAGGTGGAGCCTGCCCTGGGCACACACAGTGACCACACAGCAGTGTGAAACTCTGCTCTGCAGCACCCCAGTGCAGGATGTTGCACACTTTTAGCCCCTGAGTGTGTCAGTCCCCAAAGGCAGACTCATCATCTTAAGAGAAACGTGAGAATCTCCTCCTCAAGCAGCTCCTGATGTGTCCCCTTGCTCATGAGTAGCAGTGACCTGCTCCATCCAAACAATTCTCCTTTCTCCCACCTCCTACAAGGCAGCTTCCCTGCTTGACTTCCCTTCCTTCAGTGAGGGACTCAGGAATCTGGTCCTTGACTCCCCAAGCATCTCAACAGTCCACTCAGGATCAGTGTCTGTGTCCTCCCATCCCAGAAAGGACCTGGGACCACCCATGCTGTTCCCCACCTACCCTCTATGTCCTTTTTTTCCCTCACTTTCCCCATTTTTGTTCATCTTCCAGTAACCGGGCACTTTGGAAATGGGATTACTGGAGTACAGCATGTTCCTCCCAGCTGATCTCCCCGGTCCATGCCTTGCCACCTCCCTCCTCCATGGGCTGCAGGGAGTTTGCACCAGGCCTCAGATGGAGGGAACAGAGCAGGAGGCAGGAACTGCCTCACTGGCTCTGTGGCAGCTTCAAGGTTGCTCAAGGATGAGCAAATCTGCACTTAGATGTCAAGGAACCTGCAATTCCTCTCTGAGTCTCCACTGGCAGGTTAAATGGGATAAGAAGTTGGTTCTAGCTCATTACAGAGAAACTGAAGGGAAAAAAATGAGAAATTAGACTGACCTTGTCCTTTCCAAGCACTGGGATGTGGGAGAAGAAGGGGTGATGCAAGGCCAGAGGGCTGGTGATGGGAAACAGGGCTCATGGAGGGTGCCAGGGCTGGCTTCTGTGCTAAACCACAGTAAAACAGCACAATATCATCACCTGCCAGCTCCTTCCTTTAATGCTTCTGAGCCTGCAATCCATAGCTGGGGACTTGTCTCTACCATCTAGGGCACCTGGCAGCCCACAGCTCGCCTCCCTAGAAGAGAGATTTGTGATCAGATTAAAGCCCATTTCATGTTCCCCTGCTCAGGTCCTTGTCGGCTCCCTGCTCCCCCTGATGTTTACACAGGATGCCTGACTCATTTCCACATGAAGAGCTGACTTTTCCCTCTCAAACCCAGCGCAGGGGTCATGGGTTGCTGTGTTAAAGGGAAAAACTACAATGAATAGATTTTTCTAATCACTGCATCAGATTACAAAGGAATGTAAATCACTGAGCAGTGTTTTTTGTTAGAAGCAGAGCAAGGTTACTTCAGGTAGTCCTCAGGAGCATTTTGATATCTCACATGATACACCCACATGCAGAAGCTCACACGAGTTCACAGGAACTCGACTGTCACTGGAATCCTTAGCAGACATTAACCATGGCATGGGGAAGGAAGATGCTCTGATAATGAGGATAGCCTCCACCCTGTGCTGCACCCCGGAGCTCCCCCTTCATCTCCACAGGGTCATTTTTTGCTCCATGTCCCTCTCTGACATTGGATAAACTGGGGCAATGCCCACACTTGGCAATTGACAGGTACGTTAAACATCCAGCAAGTAAGATAAGGCCCAGAAGGAGACAAGGCAGATATTGGAAATACAACCATCAGCTGGGACCAGATTTATCAGCATGTCTTATAATATGGTTATTCACAGAAATGTCACTATAGACTTACAAAAAGATCACCAGAGAAGCTGTGGCTGCCCCAGTCCTGGAAGTGTTGGAGGTCAGGTTGGATGGAGCTCTGAGCAACGTGGTCTAGTGGAAGGTGTCCCTGCCCATGGCAGGAAGGCTGAAACTTTAACTTTCCTTTCCAATCCAAACCATTCTGTGATTCTATTATTTAACCTCAATTTTGTCCTCTCCCCCTAATGAAACTGAGGTGGTTCAAGGGAAGATGGGGAGGAAGCAAACCAATAAAAGTATATAGCAAAATTGTTTCTCTTTTGTGATAAGCATTGGAGATGGTGTAAAAGAAGGTAGATTTTGTCCTGGCCTTAGAGGTGTCAGGCACTACCTGCAATGCTTTTGCAATAAAGATTGTGAATATTGTGAATATATTTTGTGTTTCTCACTACTTCCTGTGATTTTTGGAGAACCTTCTGTGAGCCACCTGCTAAGGTCCTGCTTCAGAAAAAGTATGAAAAAATGGAGAGCAGTTAAATGTGACCTGAGCCCCACTGAAATGCTCTGGAGGGGTCTCCATGCAGCCCTGCTCCAGCCTTTTTTTTTGTCTTGAATGAAGAGACAGTGGAAGGAAGGAAGGGAGGAAGGACAGATGGGAGCTACCTCTCTGGCAGCCAGTAAACTGCCACCCAAATCAAGCAGCAGAGTCAAGGAAAAAAAATAAAAATAATAAGAAGAAGAAAAAAAAAAAGGAAGGAGCCCATAATCATTTTATGATTCTAATTTAACTTTTATGAACATGTTTTGAGCTCCCCTAGTCAGACTCTGGTATTGATCTTTTCAGTATTGTTAACTCATAACCAGACCATATTTGAAGACATAAACTTTAAGAGGGATAATAAAGAAGAGCCAGACTGCACCATCTTTATTGTTCTCAGCACAGGGACTGGGAGCGGTAAATCCTGCTGGAATCAGTGAAATTATGCAGGTGGAGATGAACTCCTGGCTGTGTCAATTTTTTAGATATTTGGGCACCAATGACATCAGTCTTTATTTCTACTTCAAAGTGGAACTGTCTTGGGATATAAAGCAGTGGGAGAGTAAGAAGCTAAACATTGGAAAAGAGCACTGACTTCTCTGTCTCTGTGAGCTTTTGAGAGATGGGCCAAATTGCATCATTTTGGCCCATCTCTGGGCCAGCTGCAGATTCTCCCAAAATTATTAATTTTTTAGATTTGTGTCCTTCCTCCAACTCCATTAAAGATTTGCGCTAAGCAGGAGCATTTAGATTTTGAAAATGCTTTTAGGGTGAGCTGTCCTGGGCTCTAGCACAGGGTGATGGATCTCCTGGCTTTGCTGTACTGCATGTCTGCTTGTGTTTTAGGTCAGGGACATTTGTGCAGCTTGCTCCCTGCTTCTGACTGATAACACGAGAAGCCTTAATAACAATGTTAATGGACTTTTTTTCTCTCCATGGTAACAGTACAAGGACAATTTTCCAGCCTCTGTCTGCTTCTTGAAAGAAAAGGAACATGAAAATATGAGGAAAAAGAAATAAACATGTGACATATTTAATTTCTTTATTACATTAATCCCAGTCTAATGAAGGGAGGGCAGGGTGGGGCGTGGCACTGCTTTCCACTCTGCTTGTGCAAGATGTGAAAGGTGTTCTCAGTTGAGCAGCAGGCTGAAAAAACTGGAGGTGTGACTTACACAACTCCTCTGAGGCCTAAAATTGTCTTCAAATTTCGAACAGCAAACAGGAAAGATTAAGTGTGAACCTGCAGGTGCTTGCTGTCAGACTGAGTGGTCCTTGTGAGACCTTACCCAGCCACAAGCCATAGGGAACTGCACACTGAACCTCACAGGCTCAAGGTGATGCTGAAATCTCAGGAACTCAGCAATGCTTTTTGTCAAAAACTACACACAGCTCTCAGTTCTCAGTTCTGAACAATGCCCTGAAACAGGTGAGTTGTTATAACTTCAGGTCTTGTTGCTAACACTTGAAATAGAACAGCTCGCTTCCTGCTCAGCATCTCCAATCCCCTCGACACCCTGTCTCCCCAAACTTGTCAAGGTTGAACACATCCCACAGCCCTAATTCTGCATTTTCCGGAACTCACACCACCCAGCATCTCCATGCTGTCTCGTGCTAGTTGGAATTAAAACACCAAGGGGATCTTCAAAACATAAAAGGCTGTGGGGTGTGTCCTGCCAACAGCTTGGAGGGAGCTCAGCGAAGAGCAGCTGGAATGATCAGGGTACTCAAGGCAATGACTTTGGAGGAAAGATTAACATTGCTAAAAATAGCCCACATGGATAACCAATGACTAGCAGGGTCTGTGATAAAAGTCCCTGTGTATCAAGGGGTATAAATAATCAAGGATGGAATTAAAGTATTTAGAGGGCACAGAGGGCAACTACCCAAGTGCACTGCTAGGAGTGATGATATTAAATAAGGAAAGTAGGGGAAACAAAATAGGGACATCACCTTCCCTCTCCCTAAATGAACTCTGTTTAACTAGGTCTTGAACTAAAGCATACTGCAGTCCCTGGAAATTTCCCTCCAGCACAGCAGTACCCCCTGCAAGAAGGTGACAATTCTAATTTACAATTATCTCATCCGGGTCTTCTTTAGTGGCACATGGAACCCAGGACACCAGACTGGGCATCCCTCTTTGTCTCTCAGTGGCCTGTCTGCCCTGAAAAACTGACAGTAACTGTATGGAGGCAGACCATTGGTCTCTTTATCCAGAAGCAGCAGCTCACTGCAGCTGGCAGTCACAGCCAGAAGGGCTCACCAGGTAAGATTATTCTGACCCAGTGTGAGATCTCTCTGAGGTGCATCCACACATTTCTGTGCCAGGAAATTCCCTCTTGCGCTGAGATGCATTCTGCAGTTTTCTTTCACTGTTGGGTATTAGCAGACAAGGACTGTATATATGTTTTATATGTCATATATGTTAAGAAAGTCACAGTAAGTTATTCCATCCTTTCAGAGCCTCTGTACCTAAGCAAACACAGTAGCAAAGCTGTATTTTCACTTTCTAAGGTTTTAACTGTTGTTGCTTATGACAAAGTAAAGAAACACACTCATCTTTTTTGTGAAGAGCTGTTTGACAAGCCATATCCAGAATAATAAATGGCTCATTGTTGGACTAGCAGGATAAGTCTTATGGAGGATTTACATGGTGCCTCTTAATTCTGGTGCTGCTCAATATTTTCATTAATAACCTGAGTGATAAAATAGAAACAAAACTTATTAAATTTGGTCCCAAGATTCTATTCAGAGCACATAAATTTACCCCAGAGGACAGGCTTAAAATGCAGCAGAGATAAGCAGGGATGGTCAAAAATATAAGTACAAAGTGGCAACAACTGGTTAAATGACTATAGAAGGGGATCTGGAGTGACCACTAAGCAGAAAAAGAGGCAAAAATGTCACACTGCTGAGAAAGGGACAAACCATGCTGGGATTCAAACAGCAGTAAGGCCTGTGGGATGCACAAAAGCAGCTTTTTGTTGACTTTGGGCTGGTGCAGGCTCAGCTGAGAACTGCAGCCTGTGACAGGCACTGCCTGGATCAGCTGGAAGAGAGCAGGGAACAGCAGGACCTACAGGAACCAGTGAAGGAATTGAGGCTGTTTGACTCACACAGGAGAAGATAAAAAGGGAAAGAAAACCCCACTGTCCTGCTCAGTACATAAACTGGGTCTGAGCAGGGGGACTGAATGTCCAGCTGGGGTTAAACCACAACAGAACCCTGCTTGTAGTGACCTTCATCTGTGCTTGAGACCTGCATCCTGACTCCTCTTCAGTTTATAGGGAGGTGACAACGGAGCTCAATCAGGAATTTTTGAGATGCTGTTTTATTTTATTTGCACTGAGGCAGTATTTATTTTATTTCATCTGACAGCTGTTTTAGACCATTTCACTCTGCTGGAAGCATGATCAGATCTGAAATGTGAGTTGTAAATAGCTGGGAAAACTGCACATTTAAGTCTAATTTTATGTGTCGCATCTTTTATTAATGTTACAACATTTACTGTGTATTTTAAGTCATCATTGATTTTTATTAAAAAAGATATTTCTATTATATGTGCATGCTGCCAGCAAAATAAAATATTATGTTTTTTCACCCTCAGTATGAATTCTCATTAATCTTCTCCAAGAGCACAAGAAAGTATGAAGACAACTCTCTCAGTTCAAGGCAGCAACACTGCCTAAGCTCTGTGACTGAGACATTGCCATGTACTCATTGCACCAGGATGCAGAAGAGCTGCTTGATTTCATCAACCAGCATGTGCAAGGTGGGGGCCGAGGCAACAAAACACTCCCTTGTGACTTATTACATCTGGGGCTGATTAGTGCTGTTAATATATCATTAAGATTCAGAGGAGAGGGATAAAACAGCCAGTAAGGACACAGAGTTTTTCTGAGGTGTGTACAGGCAGCTGAGTCAAGCCAGGCACAGGAAAATTACTGCATTTTGCACTCAGTCTCCTGATGCTTTCTTCATTCAGGCCATATTGGGTCTTAGCAATGACACAAAGGTTTTCCAGAAGTGGAGGAGTGCATGCTGCAGAAAACATGGTCCACCCCAAGAAGCCTCATTCATTAGGAGTTTTATTACCTAGAATAGGTAAAAGTGTAATGAGGACAAAGATTTTTATTTTATTTTCAGCTAGATCAGGTAACTTTGCTTTGCATTCATTGAAGGCTTGACTTTCACCCTACATCAACTGAGCAGCAGACTATTAAATCTGGTTGCTTACTGGAGTAGAATGCTGGTAAACCAAACTTCAGGCAGTTTTGGTTCTGGGCATTTTGATAAGACACCTGCAAGCATCAGCTTTAATAATAATGAAGCCATGACAGTGGGGTTAATGCAAACATGGCACAAATTTGAATGAGTAAATGCTGCTGCAACTGAAAAGGGGGTATAAGAATATACATGATTAAGGAAATTTATATATAAATTAGATACAGGGTGTATGAAAGAATATAGAGGCCTTTACAACTCTTTTCTCTAAGACTCTAGCTTCAGCATTGGGGGACCACTGTGTCATGCCACACCAAGGAGCCTGCAAGCACATGAAAGGCAGAGCTGCCTGCTGGCAGGTTTTGTGTGCTGGAGCATTGCTTTGATTTTAATGATAAAAAAAGGTTCCTTTTCCTCTCATTTATCTTTTACCATGCAGGTGTGCAAAAATCAAAGCGCTAATTTCAGGTATATGTTCAGACATGTGAGCCTGCACAGGGAGGCCACCCGGCCCAGATGCATCCAACCATTTGCAGTCCCAACCACCTCCCTCAGCATCCCCTCATGGGGGGGTGTCAGCTGAAGGTGCTGGCAGCACCAGGATGGGGCTGCTTGTGTGGGCTTAGCTGGGAACATCAGATCTATGAGAAAACCACCTCTGTTTCCCTCCCAGAAAAACATCTTCAAGAAAGTGGCTCATTTCTGAGCTTACTTTCACCCAAACACATCTCAGCACTTAGGGAGCATCCATCAAGGAGGGAGAGATGCTGGTCCAGGTGCCATTATATGCTCCACAGAAGCAAGGCCCCTCCTCTCTGAAAGGTTTAAGGCTTGGTGGCTTTTTAGCCTTTTTCTAGTCCTCACAATTAAGGCCCCCCCTTATCAGCTGTTCAATACCACAATCAGCCCCAGCAATCAGCCTCCTGCTTCTGCACTGATGAATGCCTGGAAGGGACCTCAGAGTCAAGAGACTAATTGACCTCTTTGTTAAAAAAACAACACAACAACAAGAGGAGACGGTGGAAGTGAGTTTATTCCCCCAGATTTGGGGAGCCCAGGAAGGAGGCTGGTGCTTTGCTGATGCCTTCACAGCTGGTCTGAATTTTCCAGCAGCTCTGTATTTGTTGTGAGCAAAAGCTCACGTCACCCAAGAGACTGATCTGATCTAGCTCTGCATAAGCCTGAAATCAGGAGCATGGTTGTTATCACAGGTTATCACTACATCCAAATTAGTATCAGAACTCTCTCGATTCAACATTTTTTAGAGGAACCATCTCAAGCATTCAATCAATGGACAACACTGTGCCTTCTCTCTGGTAGTTTAGGTAGAAATAAATCTAGGATTACTGAGCTCCTGTTAAATTATTTATTGTAGGTATTTTCATGGTCCTTAAAGTCCAATATGTGAACTGGGACACTGCTTTGTATCCAAAAGAGAAGACAACACGGAGTGAAGACATTTTGCTTATGAATCACACCAGCTTCCCCAGTTCAATCTTCATTTTACCTGCTCTTAGCACACCCAGCTCAGTGCTGCTGATTTCTTTGCCCAAGGTTCCATGACAGAGGCAGATGAGAAGTGGCTGAGAGGCAGAGTGGCCATGCTTATGCTGTATTTCTTCCAGACTGTGGCTGGAAATTGGCAGTGTTCCTGCCTGAGAAATCATCTCCACCTCAGAACTCACCTTTAAAAAGGAAAGATTTGTTCTCCTGTTTCAGATGCATCACTCGGTTTGTTTATTGACCCATTAATTATGCTCTGTGTCTTTCAGTGGTCAGGGCAGAGCAGCAAACTGGGATTACAGCTCCAGTGTGACTCTTAAGAGACAGAATTAGCAAAGCTATTCAGCCCAGTCGCTGTAATAAGGTTATAATGTAAAGCACTAAACAATTAGCTGGGAGATTTACCTCCCTGTCTTAAAAGCATTTTTATTACTTAATCAATCACAAGCAATTTATAAACAAGGCTGAAATTTTACATGGAGCCATAAGCCTGTCTTATTTGCTTCCACAACAAAGCAGGAAAAACAGACCTGAAGTTTCAAAAGACATTTGATCAATTAAAAAAAAAAAAGGCAAAACTACCTCAAAAGAAAATAAATGATTTTTCAAAGGGAGGAAGGACTTCAGCAGAGGCTGGAGGTAAGAAAGTCCATCTGTCATAAGTGGCTTGAAGTAGTAGAGTTGTAAAGTGAAAATGTGAATGTTTGGGGCAGAGACTTTTTTTGTCTGTGCATGCCCTCCTCAAGCTGGATTGCAGCCACTGAGTGCAATTGCAGCAGCGTGCAATTGCAAAATAAATGTATTGGGAGTGCTGAGTCAGCAATATCACGTGTGCTCCAGGTGCCCCTTTGTGCTTTCAGAGCTTCTGACTCAGGATTGCTAGGACAGGATTGCATTAAGAACCTGTTGGGTAGAGACAAGATACTTGACGCCTCCAAGGAGAGCTGCTCCAAGGCACAGGAGTGCTCAGACTCTCCCCATTTTCTCTTTTGCTTTGCCTTGTCCTTAGGATGGGTTACTGGCAGTAACTGACAGGCAGGATTCGTGCAGACAGAAGCAGTTGACCATGGGCTGCACCACAGACAAAGGTGCACAAAGATGCCCCAGTCTGAATCCTTCCTCAGCCACTGTGGCTGTTTTGCATCCTTACACCACAACTCTCCAGCTTAACTGGTTGGACCAGTTAAATTTCCATGCTGGGCCCTTGGGATTGTTGCCTTGATAGAGATGGAATCAGCACTTGCTGCCTCAGTGAGTTTTAGTTGGTTTGGCAGCAGTCCCAGCTGTGCCAGCCCTGTACCTCTGACATTCAGTGCCTCAGCAATACTGCTGACTTCTGCGAAACTGGGGCACCGACACAGACATCAAAGTCCCTCTTTGGAGACAGCTACTGAGGAGCTCTGTGCTGCACTACCTGCAAGAGCTACACTGGAGGCAAAATTCCCCTTGGCTTGTGGTGATCTAATTCTTCCAGCATCAGCTTTTTACTGGCTTTGATTGCTCTGATCTTACAGCTACCAGCCCCGATTCTTCTGCCATTTCCCACCCCGCCTGTTGGCTCTTGATTTATGCCTTTGCAGAGCAGAAACACATGGATTTGATTCAGAGAAGTGTTACTTCTGTGTGTCCCTTACCTCTAGTAACTACCCAAGATGCAGATGGATGGAAAAGCAGCCAGCTTCTCATGGGGTGATTTTAGGGCAATAAATGGAGTGGACGCTCTTGTGCTTGTGTGGGAAATCCAAGGCAGGTTCACCTGGGAGAACATGGAGAACTTCACCCAACCCCAGTCCACCACATCTGCAGATGAGGAGAAGCAGAAATCTGTGCTTCTCCCCATCCCAGGACAGCAACATGGTGCTGTGAGCAAAAACACAAAGGCAGTGACAGGACCTTGAAATACCCTGGCAGACACTCACTTGTGCCCTTCACTCCTTCAGGAGAACCCTGAAACCACCCATCAACCTAAGACCTTGCTTGTGTGGATGATGACAACATGAAGCAGCTCAGGGAGACACTTTGGACATTAAAGGTTTTCTCAAACTCTCTGCCCCATGATTCAGGTTCATATGTACAGGAGGCAGCAGCAATTCTCTATAGCTCCAGGGTGACAGGAGGGAAAAGCTGTCTAGATGAATGGCCCTGTTTCCAAGGTATTCTTGACTGAGACTTCCTCTCCTTGAGCCAGGTGGGAGTGTCCTGTGTTGGGCAGGCTCTTTGCAGTTGCAGCTCATCCATGGGCAGGTCTGGGGCTGAGCCCCCAGGACCCCTGGGTGACAGCAGGGAGAGCTGCCTGGTGGCATTTCAAGTGGGTCTCACATTTCAAGGCCCGGTAGGAACAAATGTGTCATCACATTGTTCAGTGATTTAACGGCTCTGAGTGTTTTGATAAATAGGGGCTTCCTGCTTTCAATTTGTGCACTTTTGTGGCTGATAATGGAAGTCAGATGCTCACTAGTTTAGGACTTGCACTGCTGAATCCCAGCTTTTGCCCAGAGAGCTGGGAAAAGTCACAGTCAGAAACTGTCACCCCTGCACCTTTAGGGTACAGATTCCTGCCCCATTCTGAGATGCAAGAACATATTTAACAAAAAACAAAAAAAAAAAAAAAAAAAAAAAAAAAAAAACTGTCATAAGAGTATTGCTAAATATTTTAAATTTAAGAGGAGAGGAAGTGTTCTCCCAACTGATTTTTTTCCACCATAGCAGTCACAAATAATACCTGCACATAGTTCTTTAGCATGGAATTATCACTGGATGATTTAGTGTCCTGGCCCACCACACTTGCACAAAATAAATACTTCTAACTGGCAATGAAAATGCAGGTTAATTTTCATTGCATCCTGGCACTTATTATCAACATTATTTATTATTGATCAAGTACTGACAAATGCTTTCTATGTTCTACAGCCATAAGGAGATAAAGCCCCTGTCCCATTAAATATACACACAGTGTTTAACCAAAGGCCACTGAGAATCCCACTAAAGTCAATACCCATTTATCTTCTCAGGGGAGTTTCCACAGACAGAATCATTTGGACCTGTGAAATTCTCCTGTTGAAGCCTAGATACCATGTGCTCTGAAGGACACTGTCCCCAAAACTGTGCTCCATCACAGGTTTTCTCCTCTAGGAGGGTATGCTGGGATTTAACACAGAGAGGCAGGCAAAAGCAGGAGGTATGTAGCAACATCCATGTTCTGATAAATACCCTGGGAGACAACAGGACCTTGGTATCCAAGCAATCTAAATAACATGTTTTATTGCTGCAAAAAGCTCTGGCTGCCCATGCCAAAGAGAGAAATGTGGATGTTGTTTCACTGCACTCACTGAAAAGCTTTGGCCTATTCCTGTTCCAGAGCACCCAGTAACTATAACCCAGCAGTTGTGAGAGAAAGTTTCCTTCCAAGCTTGTTCCAAATAAACATCAGCTAACTAGAAACTTTATTCATAGCCAACACAGATTATTTAATTTCTTTGTAATGCAGAGCTGTTGGTGGTCTAAAAGCAGACTTTTTAGTGAGATTCACAGGGAATGTTCAAATAGGTGCTAAAAAATACTGTAAGATCAAGCTGTTATGGCATCTCAGCATTTGTGAGTCCAATTTTTCTGGAGACTGAAAGTGAACTTTACTGTGCTGAGTATATCACAATACCCAGGAAGATTTTAGGTGGATTTCATTGAAAATTCATGAAGCTCTTTGAATTAGCCAACCCATTTCCTACACCACTGCTGCAAAGTCTTGCTGGATCGGCAGAGGTTTCAGGGGTGAATTTTACAATTGTGTGCTTCTTCCAGACTCAGAGATCTTCAACACCTCTTCAGCTTGCAGGGCTTGTATTTCATTTCTGCAGATGTTTAAAATTGCATGCAGGATCTTAAAAGAAATATCCCATTTATTTATGTGCACCTGCACTTTGACATTTCATGAACTACTGAATTGAACTCAGCGTGGAAGATTTAATATATTTCCACTTTTTTTAATAGGATAAATGATATTTCGTACTTCACTCTGTTTCTTAAGCCCAGACTGGCATCAGTAGTGATGCATATCCATCCAGAGTCTTTCAAATGATGAAATTCAGATACATTTACTTGCCATCCCACTTCTGCCATTTTTCTGTTGCAGGCCATTGATTAATACAATAAGCCTCATCAACTGCAAATGCACTACAGCAGTTATTGAGCTAATCTATCTTATTTCTAAGCAGTATTTTATCATGTAATTATTGTAATTATTTTAACAGACAAAAAAACTTTAAGTACTGGGAGCTTTCTTCTCCACTCAAGCCAGAAATTAGCAAAAAGAGCTTTTCTCTTGTTTATTTAAGCAGCAGCAGAAGTACAGGATTTTCAAAAGAAAAAGAGGATATCACAAGTTTTACAGCTTCTGAACAAGCATTAGCTTCAAACTGTGGAAGAAGATGACAGAATTGAGGGTTAGACAGAAGAGCAGTTCCTCCATCTAGGATGGAAATCTCATCTCCAGCTTGTAAGCAGCAAATATGAGCAGTGAATTTTGCTCTCAGCTTCCATGAACAAAATCAGTGTTTTGTGATATTGAGGATGAAACCCAGTTCTATGGAAACTATTACATAATCATGGAATCACAGAATCATTTAGGTTGGAAAGGAACTTTAAGATCATTGACTTCAACATTTAACCCAGCAGTGACAAGCCCACCACTAAACCATGCCCCTCCATGTCCCATCTTTGAAATATCCCCTTTTCAAACCATATTTTTATTCTTTAGAACATAGTTTCATTTATTTGATATTTTAAAAATAAAATTCTATATGAAACATTCAATTTAATATTCTTCACTTCCTCTTTTCCCTCAGTTTTCTTTTTCTGATGTATTTTTCTTCATTATTGCTTTTTTCTTCCCTGCTTATCACAGAAAAGGAGGCTCAAAATTGGAATAAACAATACATATGGAAAGACTTAATTGACCCAAATAGTCACATATAGAAGAAAGAAAACGTAGTTAAGCTTAACAGATATTATCAAGAAAAAACTCACTGTTTCTCTGGGAAGGGATTAAACATTGAATGTAAATAATGTGCACCCCTGGCAAGTGTCTTCATACTTCTGGCTTTACCTCAAACACATCATAAACCAGCACAGCTGTGAAAAGCTCTCTGGGGACATTCAGTTTAATTGCCAAAGCTTTTCTCCTCAATACAAGGTTTGCAAATGCTGCAAAATCTGTGCCTGAAACCTTTCAGTGCAGCATTAATTCCCAGTGCTCAGCCTCACCAGGTACTGAACAGCCTCTTGGCTGTTTCCAGCTCTGTGGTTCTGGGATCCACAGCGAGGATTTGGGCTCCACTTTCTGGGAGCACTGGGCATGCAGGCAGGTGTGATGTGACAGAGCATTGCTCCTCCACCCTCAGCCCCTCTGAGCACACAAAAGCTTATCCACCAGCCAGGGCAGAAGTTGGTCATTGCTAAGGGAAGGTGTCCCTGCCCATGGCAGGGGGGTTGGAAATAGAAGATTTTTGAAGTCCCTTCTGACCCAAGCCATTCAATGATTTTATGATGATGATTCTGTGATCACTCCCTTCCCTGCAGCTGCTTGGCAAATCTTAAATCCCTTCCTAGCAGTTTGATCTTCAGTCAGCTTAATTTCTCTCTTTTCCACTGTTAGATTCTTCCCAGCTCTCTGGGCAAAGGCAGAGAGCAAAGCAAAGGAACCAGACACTACAGGATGAACAGCAGAAATACTCAGCAGCTTGCTGCCCTCCCTGACACCTGCTCTCTTGGAGGTGCATTTTACCCCATAAATCATCTCTAAATGGGACAGGCATAGTTGTGCCCACATATTTCTGCCTTTCAATGCCCGCTGCACCTGTAGAAATCGTGCCTTTTATGCCATGGGCTAGTTAGCCCAGCTAGCCAGTGTATCGGGGAGGTCCTGGGTAAGCACACCCCAGGCTCATAAATTAGGTGCCAGCAACTTTGGAAATTGGCCCTTGTCACCTCCAAGCACGTTCCCTTCCACACCATTGCTGCAGAGCTGTTGTGGGATTCACCAGGCAAGAAGCATTTCTAGGCACTGTCTGAGGCAGCACAAAATGCACATTGCTGCACCTTGCATAAAAATAGAACTTTCTGTGTGCAGGAACTTGCTGTTGCCAACTTTGTCAGAGGTGGTTTCTTCTCCCTGCACCCTGCTAGACTCTTTCCTTCAGAGCAGAAGATGTGATGTTTCTCAGGGAAGTTCCTGCCTCATCATCTCCAGTTCTTTTCAACATTCATTTTAAAATTAATTTCCTCTCTTCTCCTTGCATCTACCTCTTAATTTGGCTCATGCACTGTTATGAGTTTTCTGACTGAAATTTATTCACCAGACAATGTCTTTATGACTGTTTTGCCTCATTTCATTCTAAAAAATACTTTGCAATCCAGTTTCTCTAGAAGCCTGCTTACAAAATAACTTTTTGTTTTATGTTATGGGTAAAATCTGCAAAGCTCTTAGATTGCTGCATGCAGGACATTAATTTCAGCTTATGAACATGCTTTTTTCTGGAATCCTGCAGCTCTATAAGTGGAATTACTTTGATGAGTAAACTGCTAAATCAACACTGTCTCACTCTCTTTAAAAAATAATTAAATCAACCCTCCTTTACCTGCCACTGAAACAAACAAAACAGACAGATCCCTTGTTGTGACTCAACATTTTCAGCAGTTGCCAAGTGCTGTCATGATTACATTTTTCTCTTCTGTGAATAGTTTTAAATTCACATTTTTTTGGCAGAAGCAAGAGAGGTATTATTTCCATTTTCTTCCCACTTTCATGTGTTTCTGAGACTTGAAAAGATTTTGGAAACCACAGAAATGGATGGATTAGCATTGCCAATGGGACAGAGGTGACAGATAACGCTGGGTCACTGCCTAGCCCCTGTCCACACAGATGGAATAGCACTGCTATCTGGTGGCTGCTCCATGACTCATGGAAAATGCCTTGGTTGTCTCAGGCCTCTATTTGGAGGCCAGGTATACATAGCACAGAGGTTTGCCATACAGCTGATCCCAGAAAAAAAGCCATGGATTAGCCAGCCTGCCAAACTTACATTCACTTTGACTGACAGGCAAAAAAAAAAAAAAAAAAGGAAATAAAAAAGCAAAGCACTGCTGAGAGGGGTGAAATGGGGAGAATATATTTGCCAGATTGCCAGGGGACAGGTATAGGTTTGCAAAAAGTTTCCAACATGACAGTTTCCTGATTGTCATCAGATTTTATTTTGCAAAAAACGAAACAGATAATATCAGCATGTCCCACTTGTAACAGCCATGGAATTGAAAGCTGTCATGTTGTTGCTCAAAACATGCTTTTGAAAAGAAAATGGATGTTTCTTTTGTTAAAAAAATATTGCTTTAAAGAGCTGACATCTGAACTAAATGTTTCAATCGTGTTGAAATGTTACATTTTGACCCAAGATCAATGGGGATGTGGCATGTGTTCATTTAGTTCTACGATTCTAGTGCAGTATTTCCAGTCTTTTCAGTCCTATCTGAGTCTGGTGACAAAATCAGGCTAAAAAATTAAAATATTTTCAAGCAGAGCATCAGGATCCCAGCCAGATTTTGTCAAGAAAGTAATTTGGGAGAAAACTCTTCCACTAGATACAATGCAGACCATCACTGCTGTTTGGGTTTGGGATGTACAGAAATGAGTCAGCCACGGGGTCTGGATCCAGAGGCATGTCCACGAGTGGGGCTGCTCCCAGTAAAACAGCCTGTGGCCACCCAACACCATCCATCCCAGCTGAGGATCTGCAATTCTGTATTGATGAGCAAAAGATGTGCCACAGAGAAGAAGAGCTGGAGTTGTTAATTACAACAGACCCTCGCCTCACCTTGAGCTTGACCGCCAGAACAAACACTGGGATTGGCCAAGGTGAAATGAAGCGGCAAAATCCATCCTGCAGAGATTGTTCAGGGACTTTCAGGCCCATCTAAGGAAGCCTTGCTTTCTCCTTGACAGTTTAAAACCAGCCGTGAACAACTGTGGCTGTGACTTGCTGCTCTAAATATAGAATAACACAAATTATCACATGCTGACAGGTTTCAGTTCCAGGGATGAGTCTGCCAGCAAGGCCTTGAAAGCATCTCCACTCGGCTGCCTGCAAGCCCAGCAGATAAACTCGCTGGGAATAACACGGTCAAACCAGCAGTTTTCTTCTTCCAGCTCATCTCATGCTCTCCCCCAAACCTCTCAAGTTAAACTCAGCCTACATGAGCACCCTTCTTCTCCTCACAGTGTAGGTGCTTTGTCATTGACATAACTTGATGGGGAGAATTACAACCCCGGAATTAGACAGCGCCCAGTTTTTCTTATAGCAACAGTAACAAATCTGTGCCTGGCACTTTATCATGGATCTGGCCCTGCAGACCCCCAGCCAAAGTCTTTTCCTACTTCTCACACAATTAAAGGTGCCAAAGCTTTTTTCCCTCTTAAGTCACACTTATGACAATTTCACAAAAACTGTATTACAGAGGGAAAGAGTCAGCAACAGACCAGCAAGTTGTGAAATGTAACAATGTTTGGATGTTTGCATTCTGGCGTTTCCTAGAATTAACCTTCTTCATGCAAATTTATTACCGTTTTGAAATAAAAAAACATTCTTGCGAATAAAAAAAGGAAAAAAAAATCACGGCAAGCGTTTGGAAAAGAGCATTCCCACCACTTCAATGCTATTCCTTCAAATTTTAGTTGTGAGATTTGTAATGCAATAATTTGTGGGATTTCTTTGTACAAATTTTACCCATTGGCTGGAATATGCACTTTGTACTCAGCAAAGGCAGTGTGTTGTCATCACCAAAAAGGTCTGGCATTGTGATTCAGGAAGGAGTAGGCACATTTAGCCCTCAAAACCAGTAGAATTAATTATTTTCTCCACTTTTCCTGCAAACTTGGGTCTAACTGAGATTACCCTTGAAGAAGCACTATCACAAAAGCTGTGAAAAGTGGGGTCTTCATTCTGGAAAAGTCACCAAGCAGCAGAGATGAGCAATGAGTTTGTGTTGTCACAGCACTGGGGATGGCACCTGGCTGTGAGACCAGCTGGAATAAAAAAAGCTGAATTGTAGGTGGATGTAGGGAGCAAAAAAGGTGGTGACATAAAGAAACTACATCTGCAAAACAGACTCTCAGGACTCAGAAGGACTCTGACAAAACACACAGTGACCAGGAAAAGAGAGCAGGCAAATGCAGGTAGGGTTTATCCTTCTGGGATTAATTGGTTTGTATTCTTCTCATAAAGTTACTAGCAGTGCCTGGAAAATCCTGGGCTGTTTGTTTTATTATCATGTGTCCCTGGAGATGTAACTGCAAACCCCGAGGGAGCAATTCATACCACCAAAGTCTTATCACCTGTCCAGATAATCATGGAAAAGAGAAAGGGCACTTCAGCCTGCCTAGGATACAAATTACACTCCAGAAGTGCTTATCTGTCACCGCTGCTTTTGTGGGGAGCCTGGGGTGATCAGAGCAGAGCGAACTGAATCTCCCTGATCCCTGGGGACCACAGGGTAGAGTCGTGGCAAAGAGCAAGACCTTAAGCCATGGGAGAGCAAATGGACCATGGGCTCTGTTTCTGTGATGGCAAAGGAGCCTCTGCCCAAACCTGTGCCACAGCAGAGCACTCCCAAACCTGTCTGAGGTGTAGGATTTGTGTCTTTGACTCACCATGGCTCACTGACCTCTTCCAGTGTGAAATTACTCAGCCAGTAAACTCACAGCCAGCAGCCTTTCCCTCCAAGTCTCCTACACAGAATGTGGCAAGCCCCAGAGGTTTTCTTCTCTCCTCATGGTGTTTCATCTCCTGACAGAATCAGCACTGCAACAGGGAATGGTTTGTTCCCTTGATCCTCTCCCTGCTGGTGCCTCATCCCCTTTACTTCCATGGATCCACTAATGCCTTGCTTCAAGCACATGAATGCAGGTATTTTGTGAGTCTCCTTCACTCTGGGGACTGGGATAACTTCTTATTCAGGATGGAAAAGGACATAAACAGGATATTTAACAAAATGACTGTAAGCACCAGTTATACCTGAACAAAGAACTGCAAATGGCCCTGTAATGCACTTTATACCTGCTTCTTCTCACAGATTGCACTACAGGCTATTTACAATTCACATTCCACATACCCGTGCATCTGAAAAGTCTTTCTTTCTCACTTACTTGCTGATTAAGTGACAGAGTCTAATCTCAGCACAGCTTCCAAAGCCACAGCAAACACAAATCTTCCCAGAGATAACTGAAATAGCGGATTTATTTATTTCCATTCTTTTGCAACTCAGTATTTGCATATTAGAGTGGTTATTGGGAGTAGAAAAGTCACAGATGCAAATCTGACATTCAGATGTCAGCTTCTCCATACATAAGGTCAACTCTGATGAGGACACTTGCTAGTCTCCAATTATAGGTCTCCTAATGCGTAAATAACGCTAATGAATGGCATCTGCCATGGAGCACAACTCATAAAGAAGATGTTAATCAAAGCCAACCCAGCTGAAATTTGCTCCTCTTGCTGTTTCATGGCCTTTTGAGTCTCAGGAGATTAAGATGTTGACTTGAAAGTGGTTTGAATCACTCAGCGCACATAGCTGGGGTCTGCCCAACCCTCCTGGATCAAAATGTGTCCCCTGTCACCTTCTCCCTCCCCGGGCACCCTTCCCAGCCCACAGAAGAGTGGCCTAATTTTGCAAATTAGGGTGACTCCAGCTCAGGTTCCAGCCCAGGCCTAACCACCTGCAATTCAATCCCTATGGAAAGAAGATCTTGGTCTTTTCCAAAGAGGACACTGGCCACTGCTGCGAGGACAAGTCCTCTCAGCCCATCTTCAGGAGCTGACAGGGGAGATAAGAGCTCAGTTTAGTGCCTTGGAGAGAGGGCTCTGCCACAGACATTGCTGAGCCTGGCAGAAGTGCCAGCGCTTGACCTCTCGCTGTATTTTCTCAGGCAAATAACTCCCTGCAGGGCTGAATGCTTCCGATGGCACAGCCCTTGTAGCCAGAGCTAATTGGCGACTCCTTTTTATCACCTCTCTGGTATCATCTGGATAAACTGGCTCTATCACTCTACAGCCCCAGAAACGTGAGTAGGGTAACAGGCTAAAGATGAGAACACGAGGATGGCTGCTAAATGCTTCTGGGGCTTGTTCTTCAGGCATCTTGGCTCCTCACTAATACTTTTATTCTCTCCCCATAAATCTCTGTCTTCAGGTTGGTATTTTTTGCTTTTTTAGAGCAGTGCCATGGTAGTTCCCACAGTTGGAAGCTCTGGTGCAACCTTCAAACAGAAAGTGAAAGGCTTGCAGGACCAGTGAGATGACAGTGGCACAGGCAGCAGCACACATGGGAGCTGCTGAAAACCTGGGTTCTTCACCTAGTTTTGCCTTGGCTTTCAGGGAAACTTAAATAAGATTTTTACACCTCAGTTTTTCAGGAGCTGCTTGCAGCCATCTTTGTAAAGTACTTGAAAGCTTTGTGGATGGGAAATACACAGCAGCCAGGACTCACTAAAATCAGGGTGAGATATTGTGTCTTTCTCAGATCAGGGCAATAAAGTACTGATGCAAAGAGAAAGGCAGCAATAGTTAACACTAGGAAAGAATTTACTTCCATCTGGTACAATAACTTTCTTTGGGCTTTTCTCCAGCTGTACCTCAACAATCTCCCTTTTACTACCCGTTATATGAGTTTCAAATTCCTTAGCTGTAGAGACAGGCAGGGCAGGAGGTGGAGCTGCTCTTCTGAGACAGATCCCTTGGCTTTCTCCAGCCTGGTGACTGTAAGCTGGAGCTGAGAGCAAAAGCTGTGATGAGAAATGTGGGCAAAGAGCAAGTCAAAAATGCCCACAGCTCTCCAACCTCCAGGTCACTCCACATAGCAGCCACATGCACCCATAAGCCTGGAGTTACCCCAATGCACTTGCTGGGGCACTCCGGGGTTGAAGAGGGCAAGGGGCTAAGAATAGAGGGCAAGATAAAGGCAGGAGCTACCTGCAGACAAGACCTGCAAATGCTAAGTGCTTGAAAAGCTTTGTTTACACGCAGCATGAATAAAAAAAGCTGTGGATCAAAGTCAATCTTTGGAGTAGTGATAAGAGAGTGGCACCGCTGTGAAAGCCCGTGGCTCCCAGCGTTAACAGGAGCTTTTTAGCCTTTTCCCAGTCTCGTTAGTAAGGGGTTTATTTACAGTTTCCGAAGAAGAGAGAGCTGAGAGATGTCTGGGAGTGGTCACGGGAAAGGAAGAAATTTCCTCTCTTTTCAAGAGGCACCAGTGAGCTGTGAAGCCTGGAGCATCCAGCATCTTTGCTTCCCTTCTTCTGTATCCCTGTAAAGGCATCCCTCAGCACTCCAGCAAAGTGATCCCTGGAGCTGTGCCTCCTGCCTGGGGAGCATCTCTCCCTCCATGCAATGAGACACGTTCAGTGTGCAAGTGAAGACAAGACCAAACATTGATGAAGTCAGTGCAACACCACCAAACCTTGGGTTACTCATGAAATTAGTGCAAAAATCTGTGAATTTGTTTGAAAACCTTTTTTCTTTTCAAACTAGCAGATAACTGTTCAGGCAGGTCAATGATCTCAGTCTCTAAGACCTTTTTTCATTACTACATTTAATGAAAAAAATTAAAAATCCTCACATCCATCAGCCTAAAACCAATAAAGAAGAATAGCTGACACTCAGGAGGCAAAGTCTGGCTCTAGGAGTTGCTTATGACCTGAGACTCTCTTGCCTCATACCGAAGATTTTCTTATTAACAGGATTTCACCAGCACAAAAGGAATTGCTAACAACTTTCACATCACAAAGTTTCCCTTTTGTATTCAGGGGAAACGGGGAAAAGCAGTCACACAATACAGAACTTGCTAATATACTCTCATCTGCTCATATATTATAAAACTTGCTTATTGCTCTAGTGATTGATATATTTTTAGTATGCAAGAAGCTGAGCATCATGTGCCTTCCAACTGCTTGAGCACAATTATTGTATTGATTTGATGTGACAGTAGCTCTGTGTTTAAGGTGGTTTATGTTTTTCAATTTGCAATTAAATAAAAGGATGTCTACTCTCCAAGATGGCTGACGGTTGTTTATACCCTGCAGTAGTTGATGAAGCAAACTTTTATTTGGCTTCATAAAACATAGTTGTTCTGTCACTCTGAAGCACATTACTTAGAGCTCTTAGAGTGGTTTCTTACCTAGCAAAAGATAAAACTAAACTCCAATCTATTTTAAAGTAGGCAAGGTAACAATATCAATGTTGCAATGGGACTATAATGAAGTAAGTGAGCTGGCAATATTGTACTATTGATAAAAGTAATGGTGATAATATATTTCTATAACACCTTTCATCTTGAAGTGCTCCGGGTATTCACGTGTTCCTTTGCTCTGCCCCCTCCCTCCCTTCCTCTCTTTCACTGTATGTATATAAATACAGTCATATATACTTATATTTTATTTAAGCCCTCTTCTTCTTTCATGGATTATATCTTCTCAGCTTTGCAGAAAGGAGGAATCTTGGCAGCTACTTAAAATCAGGTGCTGCACAAGTTACGGAGCTATGGATGGGATTGCTCCATCGTCCATGACTAGAAGGGAATAACCTTACTGTGGGGGATCCCAAGGTCTCACCCAGAAGCAAGTAATGCTCATGCTGACTGACTGCTTCATAAATCTGAGGTGCTGCACAAAAAATGTGAACACAACATTTTCTCTCTGTAAATGTGCACTGTAGCTCTGTAGCTTACAATCAGAGGAGGAGCCATAAATGTGAGCTGGGCACATCTCTGGGTCTGTCTCTTCTCCACAGACCCTGTGTGACAATGGAAGAAGATGACTGATCTTCCTCCCACACACACCATAACCTCATCTCAATGTCCCACTCTTAAAGCTGGAAAATTTCTCCACCAGGGCTGCCCAAGAAAGAGAAAAATCACTGAGTGCTCCCTTGAAAACTTGATGCATTATCTCTTGAAGTTCATAGAATATTTTCTACCATCTTCAGTAGCTTTGAATTGATCCCACATCAGTACAGAGGCACTGGATACTTGCCAGCACCACATAGTTCAGCTTGGTGCCTGCCAAGCTAAAGAGTTAAATCAGCTGGGGGGGACATTTAAAACCAATGCACATTTCAAGTATAGATGAGGCCTGGTCCTGCTGACCTCCATCCAGCTGGCCTGTGCCCAGAGCAAAACCCTCCAAGAGATGTGATCACCATCTCTCCGTTACCTTCGTCATTCCCGAGATTCTTCCCCACACGAATGTGGCAGGCAGAAACACAAAACACCAGCAGGGTCAAATGTTTCCAAATGTTGTATAGCACATCTCTCCAGGCTCGGGTGGGCCTCCAAAAATTCCACAGATTCTGGGCCGTCCATTCATCAACCCCAATTGAGTTCTCATGCTTGTCGTGCCACATGAAACATGTGTTGGTTATCATATGATGTACTATACCATAGAAATACAGCTGAATTCTGTGTCCCCTTGCGCTCCTTCAGACAAAATAATCTATAAATACCAGGTTCGACCCTGACAATGGATTTGTTTTGACTGCAGCAGTGCCACGTCTGCATGAATATTCCAGCAAGCAATTACAACAGGAATGTAGCAGAGACCAATATTATCAAATACTCCCTTCAAGGAGACTATTAGATGAGTTGTGATGTGTATATGGGATAATTCGTGCGTATAAAAATGTTATATATATCTTATATATATATATCTTATATATATAGGTAAGAAACACCTTTATAAAAGATTTTGAAGCGCACAAGTCAGTGTCGGGGATTTCATCACAGTGTTGCAACCATCTGGACAAGAGGAAGGAGAACCTCATTTGCAAGGAAATGAACGTGGCCAGCCCAGAGATGGGTCATTCCCCAAGGTGATCCGAGGAACGCAGCCGGGACGATGAATACATGATAAATATCTAAGATTGAGATAGCCGGAGCCATTGGTGGGATACATCTCAATGCCGAATTCTGCGATCACTCCCCCGACATGGTTTTGTTCAGTTTGTTGCAGAGAAAGAACTCTGCAGGAATTTGTGAAGTTTTGAAAGGAAGAAAAGGGACTCTGCCTCGGGCAGAATAAACTGTATAAAACCCGCTCGGACAGGACAGTTGGTGTGAAACACGGGGGACCCTCTGCTGTAGCGGTCAGACCTGTGTCTCACCCAGTGCCGATACCCGGGCTTGGCACTGACCCTTTTTGATTGGATTGTGGCTATCTTGGACTGAATTTTGGTCGCTTAATAAAAATCTATTTTTATTAAATATTAAATATTAAATTTGGCTCAATTATTTTTTACTTAGAGTCATCATGTCATCCTTTGACATTATTCAGTCCAGAGATCTGACATAAGGAGCTGGGCCCATCCAGTATAGGAACCAGCTTGTGCCATGTGATTTCACCTATCTCAAACATCCAAAGTAATAAGTTATGAAAATCAAATACAGCAAACACTGTTGATGGCCAACATTTTTAAGCAGCTAAAATGTGCATTCCATTGTCTGACCAATTATTAGAGCAGACAGGACAATTACATCATCTAGCTACCAAACAGGAGATGCCATTAAACCTCAGTTTATCAGCTTTACATAACATGACACAGACTGTCATTTTGGTGCAATGCATTGGTGCACACACCCAAAACTAGTTTTAGTAGTAGTTGAAGGCATATGCAATGTGACTTTATGACATACAGATGCATTTCTGGCAAGTTCTGCCATGAGTGAAAGTGAGATTAACACCAGATTGGCTCCACAAGGGAATGGAAAGGGACAGAAAGGGACATTTACACAAGATTAAAGGGGAATTCTGTAATGCTTTAGTTATTGTGAGTGTCATTTCTGAACTTGATGCCTATTCCCAAATCTTCTAATTAAGTGGGGAGGAGAGACAGCACATGAAGAATAAATAGCACACAACATATAGATAACCAGTATTGCAGAGTAAAAGAATTCAAAAACATTTTTTCTTCCACCATATATAAAGCCTTTATTCCAAAATCTCTTTAACTTGACATATAATAACCTTTTATTTAACTACAGGTGATGCTTCTAAGTGACTGATTTTAGCGATATTAATTTTCCAACAATTTCCTGTTGCTCACAGTTTAAAACACTTTTAAAGAAACACTTTGGGGGTTTGTGTCATTTTAAAAGCATTCTCAAACGACCCAGCTTGTAAAAGAATATACATTTATTATTTCTTTCTTAACAGAATACAGGTTATCTGAACACTGTAATTTACATATTTTTCAAACTCCTTGGAGTAAAAAACCTCCGTAATTAATGGATGAGTATAGACGAACCAGAAGAAAAGAAATATCTGGAAAACAAGGAAGCCCCACTAGAACAGACCCACTGAAACCTGGAGTGTCACACAGACCTCAAACAACCACAGCTTTGTCCCAGGATTTTTGATCCGACAAAGAAACTTGTGAAAATGGGAAAGGCTACATAAAAAAGAAAGATTTATTTCATGCTATGCAGGTGTCTGAGAGAGATATGTGGTCTTGGGATTAATAATGACACAGCCCTTCTGGTATGAAGAAATGACTGAGTTGGTCTCAATTCTCTCAGCTCATGAAAACCTTGTGGCAAACCGTGCCATGACAAGGAAAGATTGAATGATGGGGACTTTGTGGTTTAAGGAACAGCAAATTTCCACCTTGCTTACTTAAGTCTGAACATTTTCCTTCTGTAGAAATACATGTGGCAGTCTCAGACCATACCTGAAATACAGGTACGAGACCTGGCTCTAAACATTTCATCAGACCTTTCTGGCAAAACAATCCTGGGGACTGCTGACAGGAACCACATAAATGTAGTTTCTGAGCACAGGTGTAGGTCAGATATTAAGAAGAAATTCTTCCCTGTGAGGCATTGGAACAGGGTGCCCAAAGAAGCTGTGGGTGCCCCATCCCTGGACGTGTT
Organism: Anomalospiza imberbis; assembly: GCF_031753505.1. Classification (NCBI taxonomy): domain Eukaryota; kingdom Metazoa; phylum Chordata; class Aves; order Passeriformes; family Viduidae; genus Anomalospiza; species Anomalospiza imberbis. The sequence goes on along the minus strand of NC_089693.1, from coordinate 6,819,178 downwards.
CAAGACCAGGCTTGGATGGGGCTTTGGGATAGTGGAAGGTGTCCCTGCACTAAGAACCATAAAAGCAGAGAATGCTTTGGGTGGGAAGGGACCTCAAAGATGATTGACTTCCAATCCCCTGCCTTGGGCCAGGACACCTTCAATGAGACCAGATTCCTCAAAGTCCCATCCAACCTAGCCTTGAACCACAGCAAGGGGTTGATGACCTTGAAAGTCCCTTCCAACCCAAATTCTAGGATTCTGTGTTTATTAACTGCTTTGTGACACAAACCAGATTCAGATGTCCCTTTCTAGGAACAGAGGATTCACAAAGCACGTTAAACAACGCTGTCTCTCCCTCCCCACAGGAGTTTAGGACTACAGCAGTGGCTTATGTAAACACAGCTTTTCACACACCACACCTCCCAAAAGTGCCAACAAGATCCCATCATCCTCCTGCTTTTCGCACATTACTCAGTTCCAGTGCTGAAAGCAGGGCCCAGGACTTGGAGCCGGCCCAGAACAAAGCCACCCTGATACTGTTATGTTTTGCTGCTCCAAAAAACAGACTTCAACTCAGTATCAGTGCAATGTTGTAATCACACTGTGAGATGCAAGACCACAAACAACAGGCACAGAAAACTCTTTCCAATCCTGCAGAAAATTTTTTAGAACTACAAAGCCATTTTCATTCCACACGGGAGGGAAAAAAACCCTTTTGAAGAGTTTTGATGCCACAAGAACTGTAATCCGTATCTGATTCAGTGACTGGAACCTCAGGGCTTGCCTGTGCTGTACACTGCTTCTGAAATGAGAGGCAGCATATCCATGTCAGTGTGATTCCCAAATTAATGACTGCTTTTTAAAGAGGACTATTGCTGGCCAACGCAGGCATATGGTGTTGGGAACCCCAATGCAGTGCTGGATACATGCACAGGCATATGTGGGTGCTAGGATGCCTCTGCTTCAGGCAGGATGGCGCACTAGCCATGATACATTTCCCACAAACTAGTTTACAATCCAGACCAGAACACGATTCTCTGTTTTAAGGAGACTGCAATTCTCTCTCCTGCTTTTTCTCTCTGTCCCTCTCAGAGATCTTGGACTCAAAATTGATGCTAACAAACCAGCTCTGAATGCTACAGCGAATGTTCCTGTGAATATTTAAATTGCTTTTCGCAGGTAATCTATACTGTGAACCTTCAATTTTTATTGTACCTTACAGCACCAAAAGTAGTCACCTAAGGCAGTGCAGAGAGAGAATCTCCATTGCGAGGAGCTGTAGAACAAAATAGATCAGAGAAGCAATTTCCTTCTTGTTCACAGGAAAGCTCATTAATTGCACACAGTCTTCAGGTCATGGGCACAGGCACGGTATTTACTGGAATTATTTCAGGGATTTAGCCCCAGATGGGGACAACTGAGCCCCTCCCGGGCAGTCAGGAATGGCCAGTGAAGCCTTTGGCAATACCACACATGGGGATCCTCCTGGGGCTGGTGACCATCCTGTGCCCTCCCATCAGTGACAGCTTTGAGCTCTGCATTGCCCTCCCCTCCCTCAAACACAGATTCAGCAGCCAAGAGTCACCTCCCATCTCTCCCTAGGACAGGCATAGGAGTCACCAGAGGTAACCAAATGAATTCTCAGTAAGAGTCCAGGGGGCAAGAAGAGCAACAGAGAAATGGGAGATGTTTTCTGAGTGTGCTGTGCACTGAGTGCATCTCCAGGACACAGGCCCCACAGCATGTGAACAGATTGCTGCCAGATTTTTGTGGCAGTTCCTTTGGGAGCAGAAGCTTCTATTTGTGAAGAGATCACAAAGGCTGGGAGTGATTTTAACCTAGAAAGGACACATATAAAAACGAGAACCTGCTATCATTGCAGTAACTAGGTGCTTTATCTTTAATTTTAAAGAATTTAAAAGATTGTAAGCTGAGAGCTTGGCAGTTAAGAAAGAAAATTAACTCTGTGGTGAATCCTGACCTAATGCTCCTCTTTTCCCCTCCTCCTAGAGTGATGGAGAATTTTTTGTTAAACTAAAAAGGCACATAATTTGGAAGTCATGAGAAGAAAGCTGTTATTTTTTTTTTAGCACACTGCAGACACCCAGTGGAATTAGCTATTGCAGCAGGTCAGCAAGTCAAACAGTTTGTAAGGATTCAAACAGACTCAGATATCTTAGGAAAACGGAAGAGCACAACATCCAGCTGAAAGAGACAGGGAGAAAATCAAGCTGCCTTTTTCAGACCCAGATTGCTGGCCAATCTTACCCACAGAAAAGGTGAAGGAATGGCCACTAATGCAACAGCACAGGAGGAGCCTCAGAGAAGGACGAGGCATCCATTACAAAGTGCTGCCAAATCTCACCCACTGCGTCCGTTCTGCTCTCCCTCCTCGGGATGCTGAAATAACTCCCCCCGTCAGCTCCTGCTCTCAGCCTCATGGGTTGACAGAGCTCTTTAGGAGAAAGAAATCTAATCTGTGGGAAGTATTTTCAGAATTAAAAAAAAAAAAAAAAAAAAAAAAAAAACAAATCAAGTTACATTTGGAAGGACCAAATGAATTGTTTCCACACATTAGCATTTTGCTTCAGAACAGGAGTGGGATTTTGAAGTAAATCTCCCAATCATCAATTTACCATGCATTGGCTCCATTTACAGAGCTATTTTTATGCCCATGAACTAGATTCCTTTCAAAGAAAATTAAACCACAAGCTCCAAGCAAAATGTGCAGCAAATGTGCTCCAAACCCTAAGGCAGACACAAGACATAATGACCAAATTGATGTCTGGTCGTCCAGACAGTTTTGGATCCCATGTAGGATGGAGACATTTGGTCCATGGGACCAGATTAGGTCTAGGCAGAAATAAAACTCCCAAAGTTCATGTAGGACAGCACAACCTGCTCCAAACCATTCTTGCACCTCTATTCCCCTGGTTTGCTTGCTGATCCTGGATAACCTACAAATTAGGGGTAGGTCTACACATACAGCTTTCCCCATCTAGCCAAAAGAAGAGAAATCCAAGCACACAGAAGGATTTCCCAGGATAAAAAATGAAGGCAAATAGGGGCAATTTCTGCCCAGACAGAAAATGCCAGTCTGTGTCCTTCAAGAAGTGACAGGGTGACACCACAGGCATTTTCTGCAGGTCAAACCCATGCCCAGACTCCGGTCCTTTGTCTTCCCTTCTGAAGGAAATCTCACAGAGCTGAGTCATAAACCCCATAAACATGCTACCAGATAGCAAACACATTCATGAGAGGCAGATACAAATTTAAGACACTTTATTTCAGCACTACATGTAGGAGAACTATGCCAACCCTGAGCTCTCTCTTTGCTTTTTTGAATAGGGAAGCCCAAGTACAAGCAAAAAATAAATCTACTTATTAACTAAAATATTTCTTATATCATCTTGATATATACAGGCCTTCATTCATACATTCCTTTGGGTTATTTCAAAACTTTAAAGAGAAGACAAATGTTAGAAGTAAAAAGATATTTTTCATTGTCTCAGATCCAACAGCCAACTAAATGTTAATTTAACATGTTTTTCTAGACTCAGGTCAAATCCATCATCTTTAATCCTTGGGGATCTTCATCCTCTGATTTTTTCACTCAGCATTCAAATCTTTTTACTTAACAGAATTTAAACATTTCTTCAAAGTAGTTAAAGAACATTTTTTTTTCCTTTTCTTTTTTTTTCTTCTTCTTCTATCAGGACTTGCCAGCAAGGAGGTCCCCTGTTGCTTCTGCTTTATTTATTTGTTGGAAATAGTGGCAATCTTACAGATAATTGTAGGCAGGACAGAACTTTAATGGTTTTGATTAGTCAAATCAATTTAAAAGATGGTTTGTGGACTTGGTGGAACAATACATTCTTCAGCTACACAGTGAATAAATATTGAAGAAATTAGTATCTCCTGTTTGCTTACCTTTTCCTACCCAATAGTAACAACTCAAAAGTAAGCTGCATTTTGAAAACAAGCCATATCTTCACCCTGTCCTAGTCAAGGAAAAGATCTGCTGCTATCACTCCTGCTGTGAGTTCGAGGTCAATCCATGGCCTATACAACAAATCCAGAGCAAAATGATGGAGGTGGTTTTCCAGCATCAGGGCTAAATTAAGCACTGCATTCCTCTTTCTCCAAAGTTTCAGAGCTGAGCTGGTCCAGTCTAGGTTTGGACCAGAAAATGGGGAAAAGTTAATTTTCAGAATTCTGAGGTGTTCAGAACTGAGGCTCCAAACTCTGGCTTTTCTCTAATGAGAAACAGTTTGTGCATCTCTTCACACACCAAGGGAATATTGCTCAGCTTGACCCCCCTCCAACTTTATGATTGGAAGGAGTATGATACACAGGAAGCAAAATCTCCAGACTGAAGCACTACCAGAAAATTCCCCCACTGAGTGTAAAAATGAGAGACAAAATTGGATCTTAACCAATTTAAAGTTTCAGGAGAAGAATAGACTGTGGCCTAGCATATCAGTGCAACATTATCCCACTGATTCACTCTGGCAGCTTGACCAGGCTGCTCTCATTAGTTCCAGCACAGCCACAGAAAAATCTGAATATTGTCTCCAAGGCAAAAAATAAGTCAATGGAGGGGAACAACTGTGTTTCCAAGAGATACTGACTGATCTATAAAGTCATCACTGAGTGATGGATGGGTGCCACAACCCTTTCTTACTCCTGAGGTGGCCTTTCTTGCGACAGCAGTGATATAACAATGTGTGTGTGGGGTGAGATTGTCCCACCTCTGCCCATCCTATGGGCAGTGCAGCTGCTGGCCATGGCTTTCCAGTGCTGACACTCATGCTCTCTTTTCCACTCTGGGTTGCACCAGTTTCTCTTTCCTTTTGGGATGCTTGAATCCCACCAAACTGGGGTCCTTCAAGCAGATCCACCCCTGATTAGAAAGCAGAGTCCTTTTCTCAGGACTTGTCTCCCTCTCAGTTTCCCTCAGGACTGCAGAATGCCTGGGCATGTTGTACACAGCACCCAAGTGGATTTTAAATAGCCTTTTAAATAGAGTGTGGGTCCCTCCTGCTGAGCTCTGAGCCCCTCTCTGCTTCAGAGGAAGCCTGCTGCACTGTATAGTGCCTGCATTGAGCTGCCACTGTGGTTTTCTCTGAGAGATTAAGGAGAGATTTATTTTGCCACTTCAAGTGTTTTTTTTTTTTTTTTTTTTTTTTTTTTTTTAATGCTGCCACCAAGCTTGGATTTCAAACTTGAGCTTGATTGGGCTTTAATGGATTTTCTACACAGCATGGCCAGTGAGCACCTCCTGTGTGCTTCTGGAGTGACTTCCCTGCACAGGGATATAAAGTGCTTAAATGGTAGATGGTGCTGTTACCCACTTAGCTATCAAGGTCTGCTTCTAAACCACGTCACAAAATTCATCCAGCACTGCTCTCCCTGATAGCACAGCTTGCAGGAGCTGGCATTCATCTTTTCAGCTCAGGTTAATCAGCATCAGAAAATGTTGTACCTTAGACAGTATTTATTCATTTGTTACAGGCCTCAAGCAGGGAGCAGCTCAGGCTGTCAGGCTGCCTACCAAGAGTGCCTGTTTTGGACTGGAAGTAAGTAGAAACACAAAGAAAATCAGCCCTTGGTGAATCTCCACCCAACCTTTTCTTTGCAATCTTTTCTTCTGAGAAATGAGAAATGGAAAAGAGAATCCACAGGAAAACTCAGCGGAGACAATGATGCAGTAGTAGAAGAAAGGCAGGAGTTTGCATAATATCCTGGATATCTGGACTCAAATCTGGGTCTAAAAGCTGATTTTGCCTGATGAGAGATCCACAAGAGGATCAGCTTAGTCTGACTGTCAGCAGCAATTCTGACATGGCAGAACAACAGGGCTGGTCAAGAGGAGTCTGGGTCTCAGGAATGTCACCACATGACACAAGACACCCACCAGATGAGGGGACTGAGGTGGCATCAGCCGTGATGGGGCTTCAGAGCTCTGGGGCATTAGTGCTGTGGGTCAGAGCTGCATACTGGGCTGACCCAGGGCTGGCACAGCCTCTGCTTTCCACATCACACTCTGAATCAACAAGTAACTCCCCAGAACACAACCTGCCTTTTGCAGATGACCTGCACATGACAGCAAAACACACAGGAACTAGCAACTTACAGGTTTTTTTTTTTCCCTAAAAAAAGAATCTAAACAGTTCCTATGGATATTTTTATTATCTCAGGTCTTCCAGAGCTGTGAAGAAATTGAAAATTTCCCCTTTAGTGTTTGCCCATTGCCTCTTCAATAGACACAAGCTTCACCAAGCAACCACACTAAATCTGCCAACACTTATTTTCCACCATCTGCATAGTAATTGCACTAGGAGCTGAGTTTAATATCCTTAAATTTCCATTTTGACATGCTGGAGAGCTCCTGGTGTACAAGGTGCAAGGGGATATTTAGTCTCAGATTATTGACCTGGAATGAAGAAATCAAAGTACCAGCTTTCCTCTCATTCTTCCCTCACCTCAGTGGCTTCATCAATTAAATGTTCCCTATCTCTTCAGCAGAGACAGCTCTCCTATCACCCTATTCTTCCTTGCTTAGAGTGTCTCCTTCCAGCTGTATCCTACTGAGTTTGTTGCATGATGATCTGTAGTGGTTGTTTCCCTTTTCCTTCACTTTGCCCCGAGCTGTGTTTATCTGACATATTCCTGTGTTTTTGGGCAGGCTCTCTGTGACCCCCTATGCCAAACTACCAGGGAGCAGCTGCTCTGTGAGATAACTTCCCAGCTGCCTCAAAGGAGCCCCAGGCCTCAGTCTGACTATGCCCCCAGCAATCTGAATGAAACTGCAGTTTTTGCAGCTCAAACCTATTCTACCTGTACTTAAAAAGTGGACTGTTTTCTCAGAGCAACCCTCCTTCTGCTTCCACCCAAAGAAAGCACTCTTGGAGGCTGTGAAATCGGCTGAATTTCTTGAGGAGGTAGGGAGGCCCTCCTGTAGATCACTGACTGGTAAAGACTTTGTTCCTTCATTCCTGTGAGCTGTCTATTAAAAAATGGTGCCATTGAGCCTTATGTCACTTAGGACTGAATGTAAAACTCATCTCTTTGACTTTGCAATCCTAAAATACCCTACCACTGCCCACACAGAACCTCAGGCACACCTCTGTCCCCATGGAGCTCCCTCAGACCTCCCTTTCTGTAACTCCTGATACCTTAGGATCGGGTGTCCTGATCTCGGGTTTATCCTGCCATCCCTACTCATTCACTCAGAAATTCAAAACCTCAACAACACAAAAAACACCCCACCCTGGAGTACCCTGAGATAAAATCTGATTGTATGAGAGGATAAAAAGTCCAGAGGTGCTGGTAAGTCAGGGAACTGATTCAGCCCCATCACCTCAGTGCAAGTCAGCATCTTGTTAAGCTTTGCAGGGCAGGTGTGTCTGAGCCTGCCCTGCACTGCTGGGGGAACTCTGACATAGTTTTTTCCATCCAGCAGACACAAGAGCAGAAATTTGCAGGCAGCAATCTGGATGAGAGCGAAGCATTGCCAGCTCCCTCACGTCCATACCATGACTCCTCCAAGGCGTCACCTTGCTGAGGGTGGAGCAGAGCTCTGTTCACTGCTTGAAGCTCGTTTTTAGAGTCAGGTGAGGCTGCCTCAACACGAGTGTGTGTGCAAGCACAAGGGTACTACAAAAATACCTGCTTTAATAGGTCCCAGGTAGGGTTTGGCTCTGTTTTACACTATGGAAAAGAAAGCTGCAATCAATGCATCCCTCAGCCTTCCCTGGTGGAAATGGTGCAGATCAGACACAACAGAGAAAATTATTGCTTAATGTTGGATCTTCCTTGAAGATTCCTTAGTGTTGATGTTCCTTCCTAGAGCTGGGCTGGAATGGGGGATCAGAGCCACAAAAGGCTCCAGCCCTGTTACATGGGACAGAAGCTCCATCAGCACAAGGGTGCTCCCACAGCTGGTGTCCTCCAGCACCAGCAGGGGAACCACAGACACTTGGGGGTTTGCTCTGTGTGGCTGTCAGCAGATATCCCTCAGGGAGCCACATATGGAAAAAAAAACCCTTCTAGGTGAAATCTACAGCCCAATCAGAGAGGAGAAATTTGGCCTTGGACAGGAGAAGAGATGAAAAGCTGCCCTGCTCTTCAAAGTTGAGGTCAACACAAGACTTTTCAAAATGCATCTTTTCTCCTAAAGAGAGAACTTTTTTTCCTTTTCTAAGCATGGTGAATTCATCTTTAGTGCAGACATCAAACCTCGCAGCACTGAGAACAAAGGAGCCTGTACTATGTAGCACAGTTGCTTTTTATGATTTTATTTTTAGTAGCATGCAATGACACAAAAGCATTTAGTTAAAGTAAAACAGTATTTAGTGTGAAAACAAGCCATGAAATACACTACAGGCATTACATTTTGTTTAAGTTTTATTAAATATATGGGAAAGACAAAAGCTTTGAAGGATTTTCCATTAATACAAAATGTTACTTGCTTTTTGTCAAGGGAGAACCCTCACTTAATGTTTTAAAACACATTAGCCATAAAAAGCATGAAAACTTCCTAAATTTTCTGAAAGTTTAATAGCTAGTGACATGTTATTAAAAATAGCAAGCCTCCCACTTCACAAATTCTGCTGTAACTTTTAATATGAGGAATCAGATAAACATGATACCCGTAGAAGAAAATTCAGATCTAGTTTGGAGAACCAATTGCCAAAAGCAATGAAGAGCAGATACCAAAACTGACATGAAACAGAACTGAAACAGGTTTCTCAAGTGCCTGAGCTGCATAAGCACATAAGTATAAAAATATGGTGGGAAAAAAAAAAGTGGTTTAAAATTATTTTGGTTCCCTTAACATTGAAAATTATCATTAATTTAAGATACATAGTTTTTTCTACCCATCATGTTATGCAGCGGCAATGAATAGTAAACATGGGGAAATGTAATTTTGGGGTAAGAGGAGACCTTACTAACTTTATCCCACTGAAAAATGATTGAAATTCCTAACCTGCCTAAATCTGAACTAACTTCCCAAATTCACACAAACCCTGGAATCCACTTTTACAATCCAGTCCTCAGAAGCCCCCTTTTGCTTTTGCAGTGAATGTAAGATTTTTCAGAGATGTAATGAAAGCACATCCAGAGGAACAGCTGAACATTCAGGCTCTCATCTTCCCTACACTTTTGCCCTCTCTATCCAGTAATGCAGGTACTTTGGTGCACATATAACCCTGTGGCAGAAATAAATGCTGCTCCTGCCTTTACACAAATTGCAGATGAAGTGCCCCTGACTAATGCCTCTGCTGCTGCTCTAGGAAGACAGAGGAAAGGATTATTCAGAGGTTTCCTCTTTTCCTCATCTGTATGCATGTTGCATAATATGTAGTACTTTAACATCAGGACCAAAATTTTTATTATGCTAACTTATTGTGACTATGAAGTCCTCATTGAGCATTAACAAGCTCTGAAAGATACTATTAAATGTGTCACTTTAACTTCAAATTGAAGCCTATGTATTTTTAATTAATAAGAAGAAGTGTGTGAGTGTAGCAGATGCTGCCATTAACCATCTCACTGGGTTAGGGGATGGCAAGAGTTCTTCCCCAGCACTGGCTGGGAGAGCATATGCTCCTTTTATAAACCTGGAAGCCATTGTACCACCATGTGCATCACAAAACCTGGGCTGCAGCTCCAGAGCAGAGGGCACACGTAATTAGACCTTTTGTTTCATCTGTGTCTGATCTCCACCTCCTCACTACCACGATTTTGCCCTTTTCCTCTCTCATTCACATCTGCAGCTGGAATCAAAGGACGTGTGTAGGAGGGGTGGTGTGGGCAGGATTTCAAGGGGATGGTAAGATGCTTCAGCTGGTTGATACATCAGAACAAATAAGCCACTGGAAAGCTCCCAAAGCCTGCAGAGCATGGCCAGAACATGGACAGGAACTGGGGGAAGAAGCATTCTCCCACTGGTTGCTGCTTTCCACCCTCTGAGCCAGTCTTTCACCAACTACACATGGGAGCAGGCCTGCCTGAGGTGAAGGAGAACACTTACAGGAGGCACAGATTCAGTTTCTAGCCTTCATACCCTCTGGAAATACACCTTCCTTCCTATGGTGATTTGTTTTAGCTAGAGCTGGCTCTGACACAGAAGCCTGTCATCCCTCGGTTCTGTAAAAAGGGATGGGATATTCAGGACCCTTCTTCATGGGAATCCTGAATCCCTTGAAACCCTCCTGGCTTTGGTCAAAAATTGCCAGGGATACAAATGCCTCAGGCACTATACCCAGCACCTGGACTTCCTCAGCCATTTAAAGAGCAGGAAGGGGGCCTGAAGAGAAGCAAAGTGATGGTTATCTTTAATAACAAGCTGTTGCTGAAAGGTGGGATAAGCTGATTACAGTGCAGCCTGGGTGTAATTTTAAATAATTGACATAGCACTCAGAACTCATATCAGGATGCTTTTTTACTGTTCACGCATCAAAAGGAATTAAATACATTAAAAAAACATATTGGAGGGGTGAAGTATATCAAGCTGGTTAATGGATACAATCTGATATTATGCAAATTCAGATCAAGTAGCAGGAGATGATTTTGCTTGCATTGCCTCTAGCTAGACAGAACAGTGGAAGGATGTTGTACCTACTCCTTCCTGCCTTTGCTATTGGGCTTTATCTGTATTTTAGAGCATGCTGCCCTTCAGACCTCGACCAGCACCCATAATGAGGGGGGAATTTGCTCTTTGCTCTAATCCCAGTAACCTTTACACCTAGTTGTTCAAGGTCATGTGTGCTCCTTTTAAATAGGTTCCTGGGTACCATTTGATCTATGTCAGATATATAACCAGGGAAGAGGAAGATCTCAAGGGCCTTAACTGAAAACAGAAAGTATCACTGTCTAAACTCCCATAGATTGCAGACCATTGAATTAAATCCTGGTATTTCTCTTGAGTATAAGAATTTTTGCCTGTCAAAGCTGTCCAGGCATCTGATCTGGGAACTGAAGAGATTTTCAGGTGAAGAAACTACATATTTCCTTGTTAGTTCATTCCAGTGGCTAATTTTCCTCATTACTAAATCATATGTAGGTAACATTTCTGCAAACTTTAGTGTGATATTGCCTTTAACAATTTGTATGAAAACACTTCATATGCTCTTGTTCTGCTATGTGTGTATTTGTGTCTCTGTGTTGTCTCTTCCCATTTTTAAAGCTATTTAAGCAAAAAAAAATTTAGGTAGGACACTGGTAGAGAGATGAAGTTATCTCCCTAAGTTTAATATAGAAAGGGAAATCTAACCCAGAGAGGGACCTCAGAACTTCAGCTGTCTTAAATGCCCATTCTGGAAAAGCTAGTAAATTTTAAGAGTATCTTTTCCCTGGCAGGAAAAGCAGCAATTTAAAGCAGTCTCTTATGGTCCCATTGGTTTAAGCATCTGTATCTTGTGCATGTTAGCAAAGCCAAACTGTTCTGCTGAATGTTTATAATCTACCAGACCACTCCAGCATGGTCATGGTCCATTGCCTTAATCTAACATGTCACCAATTTCACCAGCTGGCAAACCCAGCAACAGTGGTTTTGTCTGCTTTATAGATAACGAGCATCTTAATAGGCAACAATTAAATATTCATTTAGGAACTGATGGAAATCAAGTCACTGGGGATTCTGCTTTCTAAAAAGCTCTATCCCACCAATAATTGCCTCACCCATGTTAAAAGTTTGTGTCTCCAAATTAAGGCTCTAATCCTGGTTGCCTCAACAGCTGGTAAATTCTGCCTCTGTGTTTCTCTCTCCCTCCCTGTCCCTGTCCAGGGTTATTCACAGTAGGAAATGGAAAGGAGAACACCAGAAGTTCACTCTGTCCAGCCATAAAGGAAAACACTGATTGACAGCCAAAGAGGGGAAGAAAAACACAAATCAAAAAAGGACTGAAGCAAGAGGGCACTTGGGGGCATGAGGGGGCATTTTCTTACAATGAATTTCCTTTACTCCAGTATAGTAATAAAATTCCCAATGTACTATCACTTCATCTCCAGTTCATCAAATTCTTTTCTGATGGGCAGTTCGTTGCAAAGGATCTCTTTCATGGCACGAGGTGGGTGAGAAAGAGCTTCTTTGTCTTCAGAAAGAAACCATCTCTGCTTTTGAACTACTTCCTTCAACACTGATAAAAAAGGCCTTTCATGCTCCTTTCAGGGCATCCATTTTAAGCTGGAGTCAGTCAGCTTTTCAAAGTTAGCACAACTTGATCAAAACTGGGTTTGCCTTGGAAACTGCACATTAGTTACAATGTGATGTTCGATTAAGGAAGCAGAGAAGTACAATGAGAAAAGTTCCCTGACTCTTTAAATATCTCCTGTAGGAAGCATTAAGGCACTACCTCACCTTTTCTGCAACTCAACCAGGAGGCAAAAACAACAGTGTGTAGCTCTTATCTAATAACTTGGGATGGATATGCCAACTCAAATGCTCTTCTATAAGAAGTCTGACTGATTTTCTGAGTTCTTCATGAGAGTATAATTAGTGCTGGAAGCTGCTGGAGGAAACTAAGGATGCAAGAATTCTGCTTATCCTGCACCTCTGTGGTAAAAACACACGTGTTTGTCCCCGTGGCACTTTTACCCTCCAGACTGACTAAAGGCATTGTGGCACAAAATACACCAGCCAAAGGACTAAGAAATTATTTTGGCTATTGTATCTGAGCAGGTGTTGGCTTGTCAATTCAGCTTAGTAAGGTAAAGGTGTATGGATGCAAATATAGATGATCTGGGGAGCAGCAGCCCAACTCATGGAAAATAATAATTTTGGGAGACCAAATTATTTACATATAGATCACCAAACAGTAAATGATTTTTGGATGCTTCCATTTTGGCTATAAGTAGCCTGAATTCTCTGACAACATTTAAAAATAATTCAGTCACTGAGACATCTGTAAAGCCACAAATATCATGAGAGAAAAAGTTCATAACATATTTTTGCTATTACATTCTGGAACTGATGCCCTGAAACATCTCAGCCCATTGCACTGAATAACTAGCAAAATTTATCCTGGTCTCTATCTCTTCTTCAGAGTATTTTATTGTAGACACTGAAAAAATAGTAGAGATAGAACAGAGATTCTGACTTGTAGTAACACAAGTGACTGAAATCCTGTGTTGCAGTATCAAATTATAATAGCATGGGTATTTCAACTCATAAATCAATTTCTTGATAATCCTCCAGAGAATCTGTAGCAAAATTAAGTCCCATAAGTTCTCTTAGAGGGGTTGGTAATATTGCTGCTGCAGGAGTTCATGCGTTTCATACCTTAGTGACTCTTTTTAGCCCTGCTGCCCGTGATGTGCTTCTTAAGACAAATATTCCACAGAAGGAGCTAAACCAATTTCCTGTATTTTAGAGGCAATTTACTAAACCTTTCTTTAAGAACGGTTAGAGCATATTTTTAGTGATAAGGAAATCTCTTCAGTGCCCAAGCTATAATTTTATTGAATATTCCACTGTAGGTTATACACATTTACGAGAATGAAAATAATCATGTAATTAAGCTTGCCACCTAAATTATCATGTGTTTTTTTTTTTTTTTATTTATGTGGCCAATTCTTCCAGTGGAAAGTGATTCTAAAATCACAGTCTACAGAGAAATGCTGAAATCACCATTTCTGCACTACTAGATCTAAAATGCTCTATCTCAGAAATGCTTTAATGTTCTTCAACCCAACCAGGGGTTTCCAAAGGAGAGAGAAGCACTTAAGGAGCAGCTTAAGGTAACTGCAGGGCACCCTTGCCAGGAATGGCCAATCTGACAGCTGGAGTGAGCAGAGATACCGACTTCAGTTCCCTTTATTTGGGAGAATTGTCCTAGAAGTTAAATATGCACAGTGAGAAGGGGAGAGAAATCCCCTTCTCCACAGGGAGACCCTGGTGTCATCTCTGTTTCAGGGAAAATGCAGCTATTAGAGGTATGTCTGTGCTGAAAACGTGAGGCAGCTCCCCAGGAGACTCCCTGTGGCGAACTGCCTTTCCATCCTCCTGGCTCCTGTTGGGTGCCACAGGATAAGGAGGCATTGGAGCTGTTAGAGAGTGCCAAAGGAGGGCTGCGAAGATGGTGGAGGATCTGGAGGGGAAGTAGCTGAGGGCACTGGAGAGGAGGAGAGTGAGAGCAGCGGTCACCGCGGGCTGCAGCTTCTTGCTCTGTGTGACCACGGACAGGACCCGAGGGAACCTGGAGCTGGGTCCGGGGAGGTTTAGGATGTTTATTGGGAAAGGGTTCCTCACCCAGAGGGTGCTGAGCACTGGAACAGGCTGCCCCGGGCAGTGACAGAGCTCAAGGTGTATTTGGACAACGCTGTCGGGCATTTGGTGGGATTTTGGGTGTTCCTGTGCCGGACTCCATGACCCTGTGTGTCCCTCCGAGCTGCGATTCTGCCTCCCGATGCTCCCGGGAGCGGAGCTGCGTGCCCGGAGCCGAGCCCTGCCAGGACACAGGGATGCGCTGGCGGCGAGTGCCATCTTGTGGGGACTGAGCCATGGAGCGGCGACACGGACAGCCCGAGGCAGCCACGGGGCCAGCGAGCGCCAGGAGCGCCGCTGCTGCTGCCATCCCAGCACCAGCCGCCAAATTCCCCATCCCAGAGGCGGAGCCGCGTGTCTTTCTCCCACTCCGTCAGCTATCCAGAGCGCAGGGATTAAACCAGACAAGTTACAGCCCACTCGGAGTTCAGGCAGGTGAAGGTGTTGTGTGTCTTTTAGATAAAGGTACTTCATCTCCCAGAAAATGGGGGCACATTGCATCAGCCGTGCCTTGGAGTTCAGCCTCTATTAAGGTCTCGTGCTAGCACACCAAGACAGTCCTTAATCTGGCGTGTAAAATCCCCATCCTGCATTCATATTTTAGATTTACACACAGTTAGAGAAGTAAACTTTAAATCTTTCCATGACTGGGGCCAAGGAAGACCAACCTGCTATTATTTTTCTTTTCTACTGGCTGTCACACTTCAGTGGCTTCAGCAAGTAAAGGTGAGAGAAATCATTTAGTGGCACATTTCAAGTACATTTTGCTCATTTTTGCTCCCAGCTGCAATTGTCTGTGCTCGGCGGTTTGCAAAACCCTCCATGCACCGTGTCCAAGGAATTCTTAGAGCAATTTCCTCATGTAAGACAGGCCAACATGAATAAGCAGAGCTGAGTAAATCACAGCACAGAAAACTTAAGTGACATTCCAAAAATCATTAAATGAGTCATTGGAACAGCTGACACAAAGCAGGTCACTGTCATAATCATGCAATGCTTTCCTGTCTACCCTCCATAATATCTCAAACAAATTCTGCCATCACAGTTATCATAGAAACCTCATGGATGTAAATGGAGACAGAATTTGGCCAGCTCACACTCTATAGCATTTGTAGATCTCATTTCATAGACTATTTAGCTGCAATTATCCTTCAGTGCTGAGCCAAATGCACATCTGATAAAAGCCACTCTGGGTAACATCCATAAACATGACAGAAAGGGATCAACTTTAACATCTTTTTAATAGATGCAGGTCATCTTCCAGCAACACTCATACCAGGGTACCAGCTCCAGAGGCCTGTTCTTTCTTTCAGGCTCTTCCCCACTTTGGTTTCTGTCACCAGAGGACACAAGGAAAAACGATGCACCACAGCTTTGGTCATGATGAAGAGACTAATTTATTTCCTCTGACTCCAATCATTTACAGTTCTCAAAAGGTGCCAGTGGATTGGAGGGTGAAAGTGCCACCTCTCTAATGACACTGGACAAACTACCAGTACATCAAATTTCTCCGCCTCTGTGAAAGAATGCAAAACAATTAAGTTGTTTACAGAAAGTTGTGTGAGAAAGTTTTCTACAGGAATGTAAACTCAGAAGGCTTTAGAAAATCCTAAGAAATCAGGGTGACAGGTTTCAATAAGCTGAGGTACTCTTCCCTTTGCAGAAGTTTTTTCAAGCCCTCAAGAGCTCAGTAAACCACATCTCTGCTGTGGCTCTCCTGCTGCAACTCACCTCCTCAGTAAACATCCACTCTAACTCCTTCACCTCCCAGAAACTCCTCAGCCTTCATCTCCTCTCTTACTGTCACTCTTGGCCAGCCTGAGCTCCTTAGTCAGCTGCTTCAGCCCAGTTGGAAATAAGAAGCGTTGGTCTGGCTTCTGGTAGGGCTAAATTTGGCTTTGCATCCCTTAGCCAGGCACATTTTGAGCCCTCCTACTTCCCACGTGGTTCTGGGGAAATCCCAACCCTGCTGTTAGCCTAAACCTCCAAGGAAGTGGGTTTCATCCCTGTTCTAAGGGTTTTGATGTAATTTGCCAGCACTGGGGCGGGGGGGGGGGGGGGGGGTCCATTTTCCTGGCTAGACTTGTCAATCTCATCACTATCTACTTTGAGTACTACCCAAGAGCATCAGGAGACAATGGAGACAGCTTTTTAATTGAAACCATTTTAATTCCTCCTTTCCCTCATCCTTTTGGAAGGCATTGGTCCCACGCCACTGCTGCTTTAGGGTGTTTGAGGTTTCCTCTGAAAGGCTGTTGTGCTGAACAAGCCCACTATGTTCTTTCTATAGGTACTCTGCTGTTTTCCCAGCAGACAGACATTCACTGGAGCAATTCTTCCATTCACACCATCTCTGAGCCAGTTTGCCATTCTCTGTGGGGAAAATAAGACATTGCAAAATCAGGACAGCATGTGAGAAAGGAGTCTAAGAAACCCATCCTCCCTACAGCTTCTTCCCAGTAGGAAAAGTTATCCTGGGAACGCACCAAACGTAATGGAGAAATAAAATGCTTTCTAATGCATGACTGGAATAAAGCAGCTTGACACGGTTAGCTGGGCGTTGCATCCTGATCAGTCAGACAGCAAAGACATCATGCTTCACTTAGCCCCAAAGCACCCACTGTGTGACAAGTATGAAAAGATGTGTTGGAGGGAGAGGAAGAGAAGGCTGCTTTGGGTCCAAAAGACCCTTTTGCCCCCACTGCACTCACAAAAGGGGTCCTGAATAGGAACCCAAATGAGCCCAGGGAATATTCATACGATCTTAATTTACCATGACTGCTGCCTACCAGCTCCAGATAAGTTGGATTAATAAACTGCCTTTCACTTGTGACACCTCGGCATGAATTTTGCATTAGGCTCAATTCAGTAAAGTTCACAACTGACATGCTTGCTTTTATGACAATCCTTTTCAATTGTTTTTTGCACTGGGATGTCATAAAGATGTTTGAGCTCTTTTTTTTTTTTTTTTTTTTTGGTGAGGAACTGTCTTTTATCCTGAAAAAGAGCTTTTATAACCCACTCATGCCGATAGCACTCTTGAATTAAGCTGGAAGGCAAAGCCCCTAGTCCATTTATACTATTAACAAAATAGGATTTTTCAGTGTCAATGAAAGCAGTGACGTGCTTGCTTCAGAGCTGGGCTTGTCACAGCAAAAATTTCAATGCAATGGGGGTGGGGATGATTAAAACACAAAGAGCACACAATGTATGATAAGATCAGCAGAACCTTTTGGAATTAATGCAAGACGAGTGGATCATGCCCACCAATTAGAGCTTACATGGTACTTGCTAAATTTATCAGACCATGAATCTGTTCTTCCTTAATTGATAAGCAGGTGGCATGGCTGATCTGCATCCAGATTTGAGGAGGAAAGATAAAAGTGGATGGATGGATGGATGGATGGATGGGTGGGTGGATGGATGGATGGATGGATGGATGGATGGATGGATGGTGGATGGACAGACAAATGGGTGGATGTATGGATGGACAAATGGATAAATGGATGATATCTTTTTGAGATGTTTTTATCTCTTAATGATACACCCTAGTTTGATGTTGTCTCTCTCAGCAGCAGCTACTCAGGTCAGGGATCTCTACTGGAGCTAGATGAACATGAGGGGTATAGGTTTGGGGAACTATTTCGGAGAGAATTTGACTGACAAAATAACAGAAGCTAAAGTTGGCTGGAAGATTTCATTCCTGACCTGAGGTGCTGACTCAGAGCCATTATACAGAACTCAGCCCTACAAAACCTTTTAGAACCCAGCAGAAGTCAGTTCCTGAGCAGTTTCATCTGTGAAACAGAGAAAATATTACCATATTACTTTTTTCTCTTACCCTTAGTTTTTTGGGCCCCTTCATATAACATGCATTTCAGAGAAGGAAATGTTCCTTACTATGCACAAAGTTCTGAACTCACTTGGGTTATCACACATACTCAAGAACATCTGGATGGATGCAAAGTCAGAGCAGGCTTATGTATGCAATGACCAATCACCCACCTGCTCTCTGTAGAGAGATCCCCCATTTACTCCTGGGCTGCCTGAAAGGGAACTTGGTGCTATACTTCAATCCCAAATGCACTCTCTCTAGTTCCATTTTTTTGTTTTTTTTTTTTTTTCCTCTGAGCATGTGTGGAGGCAGATTTAAGGCTTGCTGTGTGGAAGGGAAATACATTTCTAGACAGCAAGTTCTAAGTGGCTATGCAGATACTTCCTTCATGAAATTCTCTAAAATAGGAATTTTAATCTTGAAATTACTGAAATATTTGATGACCCTGAAACATCTACTTTTAGATATAAGGAAGGCAACCTGGAAAGAGTAGTGTGCTTTCATCATATGTACTCTGGATGACTTGGTCCTCTGTGTTTCATAGCTCCATTTGATAAACCACAGATTGGTTCACAGGCTCATCCCAAATAAGCCATCAAGACCTATATATTTCCTCAAAATTGGCCTGTAAAAGTGATTCTTCAGTTATACCAAATGTTTTGCAATTACTTTTGTTCCTGTGCTGAGAAAGCCAGGTGTCTTAGCTGTTGCTGCATTCAGAGAAGGAGGAAAAGCAACACATATAAAAATGGCTTAAACCAGCTCTTTGCATAAACAAAGCAGGACTTCAGGGATATCTACACAGATTAGTCTGACTATGCTCCCTTGCAAAGGGTCAAGCCTCCCAGTTTTCACCAGGGACAGAGCTCTGATTTCTGACTTCTCAGTGTTCAGCTGTAATACCATGATTTTACTTGTTCAGAACTGATTCTAGGCTGCTTGGGCTGTGAATTAGGGAACATTTCAAGGGGAAGACAAGATTATTTGATCTACTAAAGATCTGAGGTTTCTCACAGGGCTCAGAGGAGAGGATTGATGCAATCAGGAATTATCAACCATAGGAAGTAAAAGGACACAGGAGACTATCCCAGGCCCTGGTAACTTTACAAACACATAATTCTGCAGATTCTTGTCCCTTCAAATCAGCCACACATCTTTCTGCTACAAGCAGCTCCTTCCCTCCCTCCCCTAGAAACACCATCCTCTGCTTGATGTGCTGTTTCCATAGCAACATTTAATTAATATAAACCCCCTGGCTACTGCACAGCACAGGTAGTATCTATAAGCAGCATTAAACATGAAATAAAAGCAGGAAGTTCAGCCAGCAAAAGGCCCAGCTTCAATCTCAAGTGCGTTTAGAACAGTGGAGTGGAGCTTGTGCGCTGAGGAGGGGAAGAGTTGATCTTCCTTTTAATTACATGAGATGTACAAAGCAGTTCATTAATATGGAGCAAAATCTGGAGGTGCCTGAGCTTCCAACCCTCTGATCAGCACCTCAGATCACACATGTGGGGATGCAGTAGCTCCATACTCCATGCAGCATCCTCTGAACACTTCCACAGCTCCCTGAGTACCCCCAATGCACAGTGATTTGGGGACGAGGACCTGGGCTTTCTCTCTGCCACCAGAGCTGTCCCACCCATGCCCTTTCCCCAGAGTCTGGGAGGTCAGGGCCTGGGTATTTCTGATTAACACCCCACACACCTTTTCTCCCCTCCTCCAGGAGCCACTTTAGCATCTCTTGATGGAAAGCAGGGGGGTTGGAATTACAATGAGGCATCAGAAACAAAGTGGTTTTATGGTTTATAGGAATTGCAGATGTGTGGATGTGTTTCCACCAATAAATTCTGGGCTGTAAATTGATCAGGCTGTGGTTTTTTTTTTTGGTTTTTTTTTTTTTTTTTGGTTTTTTTTTTGTTGTTTTTTTGTTTTTTTGTTTTTTTTTTTTTTGCTTTTTCTGGCAAAGCCTCTCCACACCACGGTGCTTTCAGGGAGTTAAGAACAGGTGAGATGATCTGTAGATGCAGAGAAGGCATGATGCTCCCTCTGAGCCACCAAAACCCTCTCCTGATTGCTTTGGTTTCATTGCTTGTCCAATTTAATATGAAGGCATTTAATAAATCACCTGGAAGAAAGGCCCCCTGAGCAAGGCCTGTTATATAATTGCATAATCCCTGGGATCACAGAGATTTTGGGAGCAAATCACTCTAATTTATAGACACCATCCAGGTAGACACCACCCAGGTAGGCACCACATAACAAGGCCACCTCTCCACTTCCATTTTAATGATCTAATCCTTGTTTTTTGCTTATGTAAAACTTCTGTGGGTGGCAGTGGGATTCCTTGCGTTTGGAGAAGTCCTTCATTTGGTGGTCTGAACAAGACAGAGAGTCACAATTAAACTGGCAACAAGGGTCAGTGTTAAGATACCTCTGAAGAAAGGTGCTTGGACCCTGGTCTAAAATCCAGGCATTTTCCAGCTGCCTCTAAAAACTCATTAGAAAGGACACAGAACATCAGTCTCCCCTTTGTGTGTGAAATGGGCTTTAATTCACATCCCTCAGGTTTTCTGGTCTCTTGTGGAAAAATAAGGGAAGCCTGAAGCTTGAGGAAATAACCAATACTGTTCCCCTTATATCCAGCACTCAGAGAAGCGGGTTTCAGTCTCTCTGTCCCTGGAGTGTGTGGAAGGGATTTACTCTGGGTGTCAATATTTTGATTTCACCCTGGAATTCAGAATTACCATCTCACTTTTCTAAAAAAAATGTGTTATCCCAGAGCTTCTCATCAATTCTAATTGTTCTGTCATGTTGGTTTCCTGGTATCTGAGTCAGTTTCTTTCATGAAACTTAATCTTTATAGAAGTAAAGAAAAAGAAACTATTCCAGTTAGAATTTTACAGTGAATAATTTTTGAATGGAAAAGGGTTTTACAGTGAAAAAAAATTAAATACATGTAATAGTTTTTGTTTATCTTCTAATTTAAAAGATTGAAATGCTATTTACAGGGAAAAAAAAAGAAATTAGGAGTCAGTAGCTGAAAGTGGTCTTTCTGGGTGTCACTGGAATTCAGTAGAAGGTAAAGAATTGCATGAATATGATACTTTATTTTCTTCTTGATTTTTACTGGCATGGAGAAAACGGGGAGGAGAACAAAAGGAAACTTTCCTACTTGGATGCAACAATATCTGCTCTCCCAGGGCCCTGGCAATGGTCTGTTTGCTAATGCCCTTGTGAAAAGCACTTCGAAAGTGATTTGAAACTCTCCTTTGGGACACGGGAAAATCAACAGCTAAACAACAGACCCCAGGGGCTCATTTCTGTAGCTGAAACAACACTCTAAATCTCTGTTACTTCAGACTTATGAAACCCTTAGTATTTACTAGTACATAATACTATTGATTTGGACACGAGGGGATGTAAGAACTAATGGAGGCAGGCAGGACTGGTAAGGGGCTGGCAGCTCAGTTTCACTTTGCAGTGAGCACTTCTGAAATCAGCCTCATTAACAGTGACACCAGCAAGAATCTGGACCCTGCTGAGAGTTTGGCAGAGATGAGCTTAAAGCTTTACTTCTCAGCAGAAGTGTTCAAGGAGGTGTCTGTGCTTACTGGGGGGACATCAGGCCTGAAGAAAAATAATTAAAGTACATCAGTGGGAATGCACCTGTAAATTCAAACACATACCAAGTACTGCAGCTTTCAGGTAGAAAAGCTTCACAACTACAGCACAGAGTCTGGCTGCACAGAAAGATGAAACGTTACATGACTTATTTGAATATGTATCACATACAAGGGCCAGAAAGGGGGAGGAATATCCAGCCTGAGAGACATTCAAAGCTCAGCTCGACAAGCCCCTGAGCAAGCTGGTCTAGCTGGGTTTATGCTGAGTGTTGGGCCAAATGAGTGCCTGTGATCTACTGCAGCCCAAATTATTATGTGACTTTACGACCATATTATTCATGGTTCAAATACAGTGATTTTTTTTTAAATTATTTTTAAAAATTCTTAAGGCTTTTGTCCTCTGAATTGTATGTTAACAAGGGTGAAGCAGCATTTTAAGTGGCAGCATCCTCCAGTCTGCTTATAATTTTATGATCCTTTTTTTTGTGGTATTTTTGGTGCTCCTTAAATTACACAGCCTGTCAATGACTAGCAGGTTGTCTTCAGCAGGTGTTAATACAGCTATTCCAATGCAGAAGCTGGAGCTCAAAGAGCAGTATTGGCGGGTGATTTTTCACAGGGAGATGAAAAAAGACTCTTAGGAAAGAAACAGTGTCCAATTATTTGGTTGCAGCATATGAGACTATATTTTGTAATAAAGTCTTAAATCTTTGTAAGTTTTCTTCCTTGGTTATGAAGCAGAAATTGGAACACATTTGAGAAGACCGAGGCCTGAAGAAGAGAGCAGAGAATGGATATGCTCATGAGGAAGGGTAATTCCTGCCAAGGGTGGTGCTCACAGCAGGCAATGGCTTTTTTTCTCCTCTATCACATATTCAAATTGCTGCAAACATCATTTGACTCAGGATTTTGCATAAGGCCATGTCCTTTGACTGATAGAGCCCAGGAACAGAAATAAAGCAGGCTTGGGACAACGTGGGAGGAAGGGGGCAGAAAAGAATAATGTGAAGGATACCTTAAATTACTTGGGCTTGAAATTGCAACTAAACTCAGCTTCTCACCTCAAGCCACTGCTGTGGCTGCTGGACACTGAGCTGGCCTGTGCAATTCAGCACAATATTGCTGCACCACCATCCAGTTTTTACCTGGATTTTAAAATGGCAAGGGTTTTGGGATGCATGTGGCAACAATTCAATTCTGCAGGCTCTCTCTACTCAATCATTTCTCTCAGCAGCAGCAAAACCAGAAGCAGGCTAGAAAAAACAAAACACCTGAGCAGGCAAGATGTGGAATTTTTAAGGCTATAGTGTTTCAAACCACCCATCTGGAGGAATGTCCAGCCTTGGATGGGAGATGTTACTCAGAAGGGAAAAGATTTTTTTTGTTTAATTTTGGATCATTTTCTTTGACACAGTTCATAAATGGTTAAAATAGTTTGGAATTTGGCCATTGACATCTTTTGTATACACAGTTTTATGTAAATAGAAAATAAACAGAAATGGGAGGTTGAGTTCGTTTGGGTGCACACTTGGGCCGTTTGTGAAATGAATGTTCACCACTAGAGGACTCTACAGCAATACCTAATTGTCTTTTTTTCCCCCTCCTTTCCCCCCCCCCCCTTTTTTTTTTTTCTTTTCACGTCATCCTTTCTCTGAAGACAAGAAATCTGTTCCAGAAGCCCCAGGTGGTCCAGATTTTGAAACAAGTTCTCAGACAAGGCCACCTTGAAGTCACTGAGCTTCTTGCCCTGTTTAACATGGAGAATAAATAAACCAATTTTCAAGAAAACAGTTCACATGCTATCCTGCAGGGGTGTGCTAGGGACCTCCTGGGATCACCTTTTCATTTCCTGCACTCACCCCTGCCAAAACAAAGGAGTTTGGGCTCATGGAAGTGGACAGCCCAGGGACACAGACTTCAGATCCTAGAAGTGAGTAGGAGGCAGTGACACAGTGCTGGAACTGAGTCACAGCAAGGCTGTCTGTCCTCTCTCTCCTCCTAACACGATGCTGTCAGGACCTTTCCCAGCTGGAGCTGCTTGCTGCTTCCTCTGGAGTCCCTTGGCTCCCCTCAATACCCCCAAGCCAAAGAGGGCAGCCAAAAGGCTCCTTGTGATCCCCGGTCACACTTCCTCTCTGCCTTTCTCATATTCAAGGCATTGCAGAAAACTGGCCATTGATGGATAAATTAGAGTTTTAGAAGCACTTCTGGGCTTTTTCTTTTCCCTCTGAAACCTCTTAGAAGGAAGTCTGTGTCTAAAACACAGACATTTAAACTCCAGACAGCTGGCCAAAATCTGTGTCTTCCTGTGAACACTGGGAAGCTTCACAGTGGGTCAGCAGCAGCCCTGCTTGGAGCCCCATGTGCTGCTACATGAGGATGAGCTGGGACCAGCTCTCCAGCTGTCTTTAGAAAGCTGAGACCTTGTCACATTCGCCATTTGTCATGTCCTTGAGCTTCAGCACTCTCTTCAGCTTCAGTCAGCTGAGTCCAAGGCTTGTGCTGGCAGGATGGCCCTATTTATCTCCATCTCATGGTGTGAGGACATCTTTCCTTCAACCAAGCTGCTGGGTCTCCCAGTCCTACCAGTCCACAGGGCAAAGAACAATAGGAGGATGGCAGCTCTGGCACCTTAGACATTTCATCCTTCACCAGAGGAAGGTAATGCTGGAGAATGGCTCCTTGGAATACCTCTAAGGAAAATGGGGACACCCATGCATCCACCTGCATTGCACAGGAAGACCTGACTCATGCAGCTCACTGCTAAGAGCTTGGTTTGTGCCATCTCCAGGACAGAGCAGCACCTCTGCACTTGGCCTACCCTGATATCTGTGACTACGGAAATCTGCAATGGGTGCCTTTCTCCAAAACCTGCTGCCAGTGCCTTCCCCACCCCACACCACGGACATGCAGTGCTTGGGAGCAAGCCAGCTGCAGGTCAGCTCGTACAAGGGCACAGTCACCACTTGCACCACTGGAGAAGTGGAAATAAATCTCCTGTCAGTGAGCTACAGGCAGTCAGCAAATCTCCAAGGTTTCTCTCAAAGAGACATCATGGGGGTCATGATGTTTAATGGGATACAGAGCACACTCACAGCAAATGGGAGGCTATTTAGAGCCAGAAAGCCAAGCCTGGGGATAAAAACTCTGGTGGGGGTGAGTGGGGCAGAGGAATCCCTGAAATGAGTGATCAGGGTCTACAGCTTCATCATCTGCAGCTATGTCCTTAGTCAGGAGAACCATTTTCACTTCTAGTTGCCCAAAAGTTTGTGCCAGGTCAGGACTGACATCCCTTTGAAGCAAAATGATGCTGAAGGCAAAAGTGGTTTAGGATACTCTTATGTTTCTCTTCACCACTCTGGAGTTGCTGAAGGTTGCCTCAGTGCCAAGAAAACTCTTCATCTTACTGCATCTCTAAGTCACTTGTTCCAAAATTCCTTTAATCTCCAGTGATTTTTTGGCAATGTTTGGAGAGCATTGTTTGGAATCAGCAGTGATCCCTGTTAATTAACATTGTTTAGGTGTATGGGATATGGGTGTTGTTTAACCCATGTGGAATCTTTCCAGAGCTATTGGAAGTAGGGCATGCAACCAGTAAAACAGGGGTTCCTGTTGGCATTGCCTGTGAGGTGCACATTGTCCCAGGCACCTGGGGGGGAACATGGAGTGCCCAGGTACACAGAGCAGCCCCAGGCACTAAGCTAGGACAAGGAATCATGGACTAGCTTGGGTTGGAAGAGACCTTTAAAAATCACCCAGTCCAGCACACCCTGCCATGAGCAGGGACATCTTCCACTAGACCAGGCTGGTCAGATGAGCTGCTTTGAACCAGGCAGGGGAGAAAGAGGACATTAAAACAAGGTGGGGGCTTGAAAGCAAAGCCTCAGCACAATGGGGATCTCTGCAGTGCTGGCACAATTGGCAGCTGGGGCCAAGTCTCTTGGTGAAACGCTTGGCAGTCTCGTTTTGCAAACAGCTCTGCTGGCTCCAGATTGAGGGGGTGCTTTGATACTTCAAAGAGAAGAGGCTGAAACAAGGACACAGAGCTCTGCCTGGCTGCCTGCTCCTCTGGAGGAAGCTGGCAGGGCTGAGGGAGGGAAGGAGGGACAACGTCCTTACATGCACAGGCACTGCACATCATGGGACTCCTTTTGTGCTTGAACACCCAGTTGGAATGAACTGGGGGACATTTTCCACCATCCTCTTTACTTCATGATTCTGTAGAGGGATCAGTTATCCTGTTTTTGATCTTTCTAATTCTTTTATCCCCATTTGCAGTACCTGCTATAAGATCTCAGCTACCCTTTAATCTTGCCACACCTCAGCGAGTCAGAGAGCTGCCAGATCTGATTCCAGTGTTGGGCTGGAATGATTTGCTTTGAAACTGAAAACAAAATCACTGACCAATTGCAAATGAAATAAAACAAGTCTTTGACAACTACATTTTTAGTTTGAGTGGCTTGGATGGATTTCAGCACAGAGAAAGTCTCTGGGATACCCTATCACATTATGTGCCAAATTTGGACTTGGTCCAGTGAGGATTTTTGATGATTTTGTAACTTCTTCCCTGTATTTTTCAGGATCATGTATACATGGCCATTGTCCTGGGGATGGGACACGGTTCCCTCTGAATGCCTAATTAAGCTCCGATTAGCATTTCTTCTAGGAGCAGATGCAGCTTTTCCAGCCCAGCAAACAATGCCATCTGTTGTTCCCCGGCTGGAAGTTCCATCCCAAAGTGTGCTCTGCTTCTATATTTAATTGTGAAGTTTCCTGTTGCCAAAAAAGTGAGGTTGTTTAAATTTGGCATCAGGAGGAAAAGGCAGAGAGGGAGGGAGATTGGATTTATATTGTTACTGCAGGGAATGCTAAATTGGTTTAGTCTGACTGGCAGCTCTGCAGCTTGCCCTCCTGTGCAGTACAAGCCAAAGGGTGAAACCTTCCATCAAGACTCCCACAGACACTCTGTACCCTCTCCTTGATGTCAGGGCTGCCTCTGCAGGGAGTCTTCAGCAGCTTTTTCTGCCTTTGCTACTGCCAGTTCCCTGGAGAGCTGAATTCGGGGTGACAGCAAGGTCCTCAGGCACTGGCATTCAGTATTGTGCTGTGACCTTCTCTAGAGACTTTTGGCACTCACAGAGAGGAAAGTGTTTGCAACCAACCTTGTCTCGTTCCTGGCCCTGGGGAAATGCTGAATTTGCATGGCCTTGACCAACTTGCCATGACTGCCAATGAGGAAGCCAACTGGAGAACTGATTTTTGGGCATCTGTCAACTGGCTTCTGGCTGGAGACCCACTAAACTAATTTCACACAGACCACTTAGCAGCCATTAGCTGGTTGTGGCATGACCTGTGATGGACTGGAAACAGTGACCTAGAGGAAAAAACATTAATTTTATTATTTAACCCATTGGAGAGCAGGATGTTGTAGGATGGGAATGTTCAGGGAAAAACAGAAATAGATGCAAGGAAGTCAACGTGGTTTGCGGGCCAGATTTTATCCCTCCTGCTTCGATGAACATCACCTACTTAGTCAGCTACATCAGGAGATCCAGCTCTATGATATAAATGGGTAAGGCCAGCTAGTGAATTCTGCCTAGAGTAAATCTTTTGACTCTCCATTTTTGGGAACCAGGCAATTAGTGCTGATTTCTATAACAAACAGAATAGTTTTCTGTAGTCAAATCAAATGTTTAACTTTGCAAATGTTTACATTTTCCCTCATAATGAATGTTATACTAAACAAATATAGCCAAAGGGCTAAATGCTATTATTTAAAACTTTGGGTTTGGGTTTTTTTTTCCCCAAATTAAAAAAAAAAAAAAAAAAAACAAAAAAAAAAAAAAAACAAAAAAAAAAAAAAAAAAAAAAAAACAAAAAAACAACACCTCTGATGGTCTTGATGAAGGAAGGGATCTCAGTCAGCAGTTTTCAAACTTAGTCTCAAAATGCCAACAAGTTGTAGAATCCTGTTTCCCCAGCTGGCTGACATCAACTATGCATCACTTACATCAAACCATAGGCCAATGCAGGGCATGATTTGTTTAATAATGCAAGACAGTTTCCCCTACACAGTGAAATCATAACCACAGCACTAGTCCCTCAAAAACCCTCAGGGATGCTTAAGGCCAGTACCATATGTAAGGAGCTGGTATTAACATTCATCATAAATTAAGCTTCTTTCCCCTACATACGCCCCATTCTTAAATCCTCTTTAAGAAGAGATTTAAAAACATTTTAAAATGTCTGCCAGGGTTTTTCTCCTTTTCTGCTAAGCATTCCTATTGTGCTGCCCCTGCCTTCTCAGATGTCTGGCTCTGCATCTCCTTCACAGCGAGGAGCAGGTTGCCAGTCTGTGTGTCTGGTGTGCCCATCACTGCCATATCTTGCCTTCTGCTGCTGCCTTGGAACAAAAGCTTAGATTAGGATATTTATCGTAATCTCATCAGCCTGAGCATCTTAACACCAGATGTGTGCACTGCTACAGCACAGGATGTTTCCTGCAGAGTTTCCTGAGTCTGCCCTCTGTTGAACTCTGCCCCAGACAGAGTAGTGAGAGCACCAGCTCAGAAGCTGGTGAGTGGAGATTAGTGATAGACATCATGGTTTTGAAGTGTCTTTTCAGGGAGAGCTTTGCAGGGAGCTCTCCTGAGCTCTGTGTGCCCCCAGGACAGGCAGCTGCCAGAATTCTGCCTGCCAGGTTGCAGACCACAGTCTGAGTTCACACACAGCTTGCTCGGACAGCATTTGGCTTTTGCAGTAACACTCTGAAAGTGCTTTGGAATTAAGAAATGTGACCTTGCTTTTCTCCCCAGCTGCTTCATACTCAGGAACAGCTGGGTGGAACACAGCAGGAATAGGGAAAATCAATTTTGTCTTTTATGTTTTTGTTGTTTTACAGATGTATTCAGGATGCCACCACACCCGCCTATTGCACAAATCCCTGTTGTCTTCATGAGCAGCTCATTAAAGTCATTAGCAGGCTCACAGACAGTTTTCAGCCTCCTCAAGAGTACCTGGGCTTGTGGCTGGGAAGGCAGCAGCACCCTAAGAGTTAAACTGCAATGACCTGGAACAACACAGATCAAAAAAAAACCCCAGGAATTCGATACAGTTCAACATCTTCAGTGTACTTTGTTATTTACCATGCACGGCCTGTGCCAGCTGTAGCTGACCTTCTGTCTCAAGCTGTGAAGAAAGGACTGTATTTTGTACTTATGGGAACTTCTGTTTCAATACATCCCCATAGCAGCAACCTTCCAACCTCCTCCCATGCCCACACCGTGTAAAACTGGTAATGCAGGCAGCACTTCAATGGAGTCACCACTGCTTGTCACCGGGAGAAGCAGTGGTAGTAGCTTCAGTGGGCAAACTGGGGAGATTTCCTATGCTGGGTTGGAAGGAGCCGCCCTCAAACAGCGCATCCCTGAGCGTATGGGAGCTTCAGCACACTTTGGATATTCCCATCCAGCCATTATCTGGGGAGATACACTTAACAGAGCTGTTAGTTTTTCACTTGTCTCTTATTACTGAACATTTGTGAGTGTGTATAGGGAGTAGAGCCCTGGAGAAATGGGGTCGTGGGAGAAGATAGTGAACAGCTCTTCCCTGCCTCCTCTGTGCATTAAAAATTTGTGAAACCAAAGAAAGCTTCCAGCTTTTTTTTTTTTTTTTTTTTTTTTTTTTTTTTTTTTTCTGGTAGATGAAGCATTCCACAAACCCCAGGGAAGGCACGGCCATTCACAGTGAAATTATTCCACAGGGCAGGTCCGCAGTTACCTGCTGTGCCTGGGGTTGGAAAACACGGGTGGGATCAGAAGCATTGCTTCTTCCAGCTGCTCTGTGTTATGCGAAAATGTTACTGCTTTGAAAAATGTTATTGTTTCTAAACGAGCGGGGTTTTTTCCAGCTTCAGCCCACACTGTTGCTGAAGGCAGAGCTGCCAGGTCCCCTCCTGCTCCTTCCAGATGACGGCACCGACCCGCGGGTGGTCCCCTCGCAGGGGCACGGCCCTGGCCGGTCTCCGTCCGATCCCAGGCTCCCCGCAGCTCCCTGCCGGCAGCGGGCCCCGCGGGTGGGCCTGCTGACCTTCACATCCCCCACGCACCGAAATTCTGCTGAGCCCGGCCATTTCACAGATCTGCCTGGATTTTAGCCGGCTTTTGCTGACTTTCCCTGTGCCGCCACAGGCGCGGGCGTGCGGTGGTGAGTGAGTGACGCGCAGGGACATCACTGCGCGGGGCGCGCATCCTCCGGGACGCGCGGGGGCCGGGCCGGACCCTGCGGCGCGCTGACTGCGGGGGCAAAAGCTGGGGCAGAGGGGGACGGGTTCGTGCCAGGGCTGGCTCCACAGGGAGCCGAGGCGCAGCGCGGGCCGTTCCCCCGGGGAGCCCGGCAGCAAGCGGCGCGGAGCCCGGGCGGCGCGGCCGCAGCTCGGCAAGGCCGGCCCGGCGGAAGGCGTCCCTCAGCGCCGGGGAGCGACAGCCCGGCTCGCTCCGCCCACAAACCGTCCTCCCGCCCTCCTATTGGTCGCTCTCCGCGAAGGGGGCGTGGCGAAATAAGACGTCACGTGAGCTGCGCTCGCTGACTGGCGGGCGCGGCGGCGGGCGGCCCCGCCCCCGCGGTCCCACGCGCGGCCGGGCCCGCCCGGCGGGTACATTGTGCGCGGGGCCGCGCCGGGCCCGCTCCGCGCCCCAGCCCTGCCGCGCCGATCCCTGCGTCCCTGCCGCGCCGATCCCTGCGTCCCGGCAGCGCCGATCCCTGCGTCCCTGCCGCGCCGATCCCTGCGTCCCGGCAGCGCCGATCCCTGCGTCCCGGCAGCGCCGATCCCTGCGTCCCTGCCGCGCCGATCCCTGCGTCCCTGCCGCGCCGATCCCTGCGTCCCTGCCGCGCCGATCCCTGCGTCCCTGCCGCGCCGATCCCTGCGTCCCGGCAGCGCCGATCCCTGCGTCCCGGCAGCGCCGATCCCTGCGTCCCGGCAGCGCCGATCCCTGCGTCCCGGCAGCGCCGATCCCTGCGTCCCTGCGTCCCTGCCACCCCGCGCTGGGGACTTCGCGGCTCACGGAGATTTCGGCTCGGCCAAGCGTCGGTGAGTGTTTTCCCCCCAGATCCGCGTTGACGCGCCGCTGCCAGATCCCCTTCCAAGCACAGGGCTTGCTGGGGTTCGGAGCGGCGGGGCGGGGATGTGCCGGCCCCCGGCAGGAGGGACCATGCGTGCTGCCCCCGGTACCGGCCCGGGGCTCGCTAGGGCTTTGGAGCATCGTGTTCCATCGGCAGGAAGAGGTTTAGGGAGAGGAAGGTGTTTTCACTTCTAAAGCAAAGCAAAAAAATTAAACTCTAGCGATTAATCTCATGAATCTGAAAGCCGGGTGGCATTGCTTTTTGCTTCGGGTTTGTTTTTTTTTTCCTCCTCTTTCGTCCCTATATATAAATATTTCCAAACTATGCTCCAAGGGACACAACTTCCATTGACCTGTGATGAAATCAGTATTAAATCAGTTTGAACAAGCCTGTCTAGAGAAATGTGCAGGTTTGTGTGAGTGACTGAGCTGAGCTGACAGAGGAGAAAAATAGTTCTTCCTCCTTCTCCTGTCCTCACAGGCCCCTTCGCATTTAAAAAAGTTAAGAGCCTTTTTGGCAGTTGGGTTTTCTAATTTTTTTTGTCTTTATTTTCTTTATCTCTCCACTTGTGATTGTTGGGGTAGGGGGCTTAGACCAGCCAGACCTGTGCTTGGAAAATCTGCACTCAGCTTTGCATAAGCAGACAGCCGAAAGTTTCATACTCTTCCAGCCGAGAGTCCAAGTGTCATGAGTACTCAGTTTTCCTTTCCTGGCAATCTCTGCCTGTGTTCTCTTGTGATCTGCTGGAGTGATTTCCTCAGCCAGGGTGCTGTGGCATTTTGTAGCCTTCCTCCAAACATACCTCTTCCTCTCCAGGACAGATCAAGAGCCACAAGAAAAAAACAAGCAGCTCTGTAACCTTTACACTTGGACAACTTCCCTTGTTTTTCCTTCTTCCTTCCTGCATCTTGTGACACTTGTTTTTATTGAAGTTACCTTAGGAGCAACCCGAGCTGTGTAACACAGCCCATGTGTTCTGGTGGTGGCCAGCTGCTGCTGTTGCCTCAGCTGCTCTGCTGACTGTCTCCATCCAGAGTTCTGAGCTCTCCTCTGCTTTCTTGTCTCCGCTCCTGAGCTCTCCTGTATGTTCTGCTCTCTGTCCATCTCTCACAGAGTATGACTCCTTAATGCTATAAGACCCTTTCTGGGGCCTCTCTGTTTTCCTGGTCCTGTTTTCTGCTGCAAATCAAGTCTTATCTGAAAACATATTTTGTCTCTTTTGTGTCTTTAACCCCAGCCATCTGCTCTGGCTTATCTTTGTGATAAGCCCAAGTAAAGCACTTGGGGAGGAGGCATAGGTGGAAGTCTGCTCTGCAACAGGAAGTTGTGGGGTGACACAAGATTCTCAGAATTAGAAGCAGATTGAAAATTGCTGCAGAGTTGCACCATAATTTGGACATGGGAGACTGTAAGCAGCCTCAGCGCTGAAGAACTTAAATTTCCCACTCCTTTCTTGTCCATTTTCTCAAGTATTTGAGGATTGTTATCTGAAGTCCTCCTGCCTCAGCATGTGTGTAGAGTGTGGTATCCTCTCATGCTGTGTTTGGGGCAGGCTCAAGTAACTCAAGTAGGGAGGTTGGTGTCTCAGATGTGCTTTTGCAGAGGAGTTAAGGCCAGTTGAAAATGGTTTGACTGAAGGAACAAGGCAAAGTAAATTTGTGAAGGCGACAGCTTGGGGACAGATGACAAGATATTGCATACCATGTATTCCAAATGTGTGAAAATGAGCATGAGTCTGATCCATAAGATGGTTCTTCTGGCTCTGGGGGGAGTGCTGGACATGGTCTGGTATGGAGATAAGGAGTGTGTGCATATCTGTGTGTACATATGCCACATGTGAATTATGATAGCGTTTTTGTCCCCGTGACAGTGACCAACCGTTCCCAAAGCCTGCAGCACTTCAGGGCCTTCTTAGCAGTCAGGGGAAGTTTTAGGCAATGTTTAGGAGGCGGATGAGTGAAACACGAAGGGCAGGATGTGGCCCTCTGTGGAGGTGGAAGAGGACAGGCAGAGTTGCGAGGTGCCATGGAAATGGCAGCATTACAAAAGAAGTGTGGGGCACTGCCTTGGCTTGGCCCTGAGTAGGTGGGGCAGGACAGGCAGAGCTGGCCCAGGGCGGCCGTGGCAGCCGCAGCGCTCGCTGTGCTCAGGGTCTGTGGAAGGGACAGGTTTGGGGCCGTGGCAGCACTTGACCTGAGGGCTGGATTTACTCCCCTCTTCCACGGGCTGTAGTTGAATTGCAGTGCGTGTAGCTGGCATTGCTGAAAACAGTGGCTGCAGGGATGCTGGCTAGGAAGCATTTAGCTGTAACAAGCCATCCCAAGCCCCCTGGCCTGACCTTTAGCCACCATCATATCGCTCTGTCTTTGCTTATCAGCTTTATATCCCCGCAGTGACTATTAGTATCACTCCAGCCATGGCAGACAGCTCTGTCTTTCCCCATTGCTTGAGCCTGGGAATGCTGCATATCCCATAACCACTGTCTACTTGTTGACCATTAGGCTTTGCAAAGACTACCAGTTTTATATGATAGCCTGTCACATTGTGGCGAGGCAAATTGATTACTGTACCACACTGGCAATCGCTCTGGTCTGCTTGCATTGTGTGCAGGATGCCCGGGGCAGCCTGGGCTGCTGCAGGGATACCACAGTGGCACAGAACGTGCAAGCTGAGTGCATGGTTTGATGCTGTGTGAGTTCTGAAATTAAAAAACCAGAGGGTTTTTTTGTTCCTTCTGTCCAGAGCCAGAGGGCAATAAGCAATGCCCTGTCTTGCAGCCCCAGACCCTTCAATATCTGTCAGTGCTTTACAATCCAGTTGGGAATGGCTGTCCCCTGTGCTCAGCAGCATGAGGACCTAATCCATTCAGGAGGCGTGAGGGCCTCCCATCTCCACGGCTCTGAACTCCAGCCAGATTTGCAAATGAGCAAACCAAACCTGGCAGTTGTACCACGATCTCCTGCCTGGCAGGGGAGTGGGGAAGGCAAAACAAAACCCCAGCTTAACTGGCCGGGCCCAAAATTGAAATCCTGCCCTGACAGCAGGCAGGCAGACAGACCTGTTTGGTGTGAGCATCCGTGACAGGGTTTTTGGTCAGCCAGGCCACTGGAGCACTCAGCTCTGCCAGCCTCAGAGCTGGGAGAGTGGGAGGATCTGAGTAAGATCTCTGGAGTCAGCAGCTGCTGTGGTTATTCTGGCATTAATTTGATGTATACCACATCTCATCTCCTAAACTCTCCCTGGGAAGTGGCATGTGGTTCCTGTGTTTGAAGTACCAAAGGCCTTTTGCCTTTGCAGCACATTAGCAAGTTTGGCTTGCTTGAAAAGGACTTTATCCTGCCCAGATGGGGCTGGGGTAGGTACTGCAATCAAGTAGACTGTTCCCATTCTGGAGCCTTTTTGGGTATAATTTGGAAGAGGGAATTGTGAACTCGCTTGCCTCCTCTGCAGCCCCCATTCATTTTGCAAAGCGCCTGTGATTGATCTGGCAGAATGGGGCGTATTCACAAGCAGAGCTGGAGGGCAGCAGGAAGGACAAAACCCCACCACAGCCTCTGAAATGAATCACAGGCTCTGAAAAGATCTGCTGGGGTTAAGGCGTAGCAGTGAAAGGCTATTGTCTGGAGCCTGGACTGTGGCTAAAAGCATTATTTATCCCAGTTTGGGTAGTGGTTGTAGGAGGGCGTGGTATTCCCAGAAACAGCAAAGCCAGTGTGCTTAGTGGTGAACATGAACTTTATTTGATTGTATCACAGGTAGCTCAAGAAGCTTTTTGGAGTATCACAACTGCAGAGTAGCAAGTCCAATACCTGATTTGCAAATAGAACTGCATGGATTGCATACAAAGAGGATTTCCTACAGGTATTTTTATTGTGGTTGGGGCATGGTTACCTTTGATTCAGATGAGTGCATGTCATAGATTTGAGTCACTACAGGCCCTTTTACCAGTGCTTTTGTGAGACAAAACAAGAATCTCACTAATTGGTTCAGCTTATGGCAATAATGTTCTGATTTTCTATCAAGTGGCATTTAGTAGATTCTTGTGGTGGCTGTAGGCTCAGAGTGGGGCATGGGTTTAAAGGGAGGAATGGTGGGTACTACTGAGGATGGGATATGAGAATATGAGTGGGATATGAAACTCAGACTAAGTTTCAAAATGTTCAGATATGTACCCAGATCTTCTCCAGACAATCTGATTCCTGGAGCCTACAGAATTGGGCTTGGAAAACCTCCCAGTTTCTGTCTGAGCTAACAGAAGGAGCCTTTCACATGGTCTCTCTGTTTTCTGTCTAGGATGTACGGCTAGACTAGGAAGTGAGAAAATGAGAAGAAATGATAAGGATGCCTCCCATTCTCAAAGGTTGGGGCAGGATCAGAAATTCTGCACTGGGGGGATGGAGTCAGCTGCCTTTCCTTTGTTTGCCTATTTGCAAATCTGGTGAAACATCAAGAGTTTGTCAGGAAGGGCAAATCCAGAGTGATACTCTCTGATTCACAGCAGTTACGTTGTCTGAATTCCAGCCTGCAAAATCCCAGTTGCATCTTTGCTGTGTTAGTCATCCTGAAGAGAACAGGATCAAATTTGGCTGACACAGACAAACCACTAAATTCACTGGAATTGCTGGAGATGAACGCAACCTGCAAGAGAGCAAAGTCTGCATGCAGGCACACAGTGTGGACAGAGCAGAGGGCATGCCTGGGAGATGATGTACTGAAGGTCCCGTGCTGCCCACCTGGCAGCAGCCCAGGCTCCACACTCAACAAGTGTGGTGCTGCACTAAATGCCAGGTGCAATTTTAATTCCTTTTATCTCAAGCACTCTTGACAGAAGAGCATTATTAGTGTTGAGCATTTCAAGCAGCTCCAAGCTGCGTACCTGACGGTTCGCTGTGTTATGCAAGGACAGGAAAATCATCTGAAAACATCTTCACATTTGTTCCTTCCCCTTTCTTGTTTTTTATGTCTCTCCCCCACCATCCTTTCCTGTTTTCTGTTGGGTTTTTTCTGCTTTTGAAGCTCAAGCTGCCTCTGAGTACGTGAATGACTGCATGTAACAGATCCCCTTTCTCAAACCTTTTGATGGTCTCCAGTGCTGGGAAATTGCATCTGAAACATGGCTGTATCTGGCTCTGTGTTTGACAGCATGATGCCTCATTGCTCTTTCTCCTAAGCAGTTTTGCAAGGAGCTCTTCCCTGTGAAGACAACACAGTTAGGTGACTTTTATATTTCTACTTTGCCACTCTCTACAGTAAAAAGGGAGAAATTGGTTCAAAAGCAGTAATTTTGGCCTAGGATAATGCTGCTGGCCTAAGCACCAGGTGGTGGAGTCCATGAGAGCATTGGAAAGGTGCAGATATTTGGGATGAGAGAGCAGGCACATTACTATGATCCCACTGCTGTCAGGGAGAAGCTAAACTTTGACTGAATTCAAGACAGTGTTTCACCCGACAGGGTTGATACTGTGAGATGGAGAGAAAATAAAAATGAATCTTATGCCTGTTGTCACTGGCCATTCCAGGTGGGTCTGCTTTGATTTGGAAAGAGTGTCTGTATGGTGTAGTGCAGCCCATGCATAAAGGGGCCCATATGGCTTTTTGGGAATGAAACTGCTACAGTGTGAGCAGCTTTATCCAGGTCTTCTGAGCTGAATCAGCAAGGAACCTTCCTGCTTATTTATTTACTTATTTACAGCTTTAAATAGTTCATGGTTGAGTGGGGCACAAAAAGAAATGTGTTCTACTTGCTTCTTCTCTCATGGGCAAAACAGAAAGTGCCAGCTTTGGATCCTGGGACTTGGGATCTTTGTTGGTGTTTAGCCAGCCTTTATGATCTTGGGAGAACATTCATAAACCCTGTAGTTTTGCTTTTCTAAGCAGAAACGATTCTTGATACCCTGAAGTCCCGTTGGGGAGCATATTAATCACTCTCAAATCTTGTCCTCTTGAAAGCAAGCAGGATCTCAGCTGGTGATTCCCTGCAGGTAGTGAATGAAATTGGAGATTTGTGGAGAGCCTGTTGGTTTGAGATGGAGGGGGAACCCCAAGCCTGGCTAATTATGGTTGATGTATCAATAGCCTTTCTGAGCTATCCTCTCATATGCAGATCTTTTGTGATAGGGGACAGGGCCTGATACAGCTTCAAAGTATCTGTCTAAGAGGCACTTGGATTTTTCAAGCGGTGGTAGAGTGTCCCCTGAGGTTCTCCTAAAGGGCCATGCCGGCAGAGCTCTGAAAGGGTGACCCATCAGCCTGGGAGGGAAAGTCTTCTGCTGGGGTGTGGTCTGTAGGAAGCAAAAGGCACTGGGACAGGAGAGCTGTGGTTCTTCATGTGGGGAGTTTGGCCAGCTCTGTGCTTTTGTTTTTCCCCTTGTTCTCTTTGCAAGCTTTGTCCTGTCCAGAGAGACTGCTGGGGCGTTTCTTCATGAGCTGAGATTTGAGGGGTCTTTTTTTCTTGAGCCAACTCCTTCCCTCTTTTAGGATTGCTGTCTGCCCTGTCTGGATGAGTAGAAGGATTTTCAAAGCAACCTTATCTTGCTCTGCTGGAAAAAACCTGTCTTTCCCATCCTGGCTGTACAAAGGCTGCAGACAGCCAGGGGAATACTTCAGCCAGCAGACAGCATTGGATAGCTGTCAAAAAGCTGATGCCCCTCTGCCCTCATCCATATGGAAGAAGGATTATTATCTGCCTCTGTGTGCAGTAAGATCCCTTTAAAAGGTTATGCAGTAGATACTTATTTTTTCAATAACTGCCTTTCGAGGGAAAAGAAATGAATGCAGCATGGAAAAATTCAAGCCCCAGTTTGTTCAGGTCATGCCGTCTGCAGTTCCCATTGACATGGCTGTTCCACAACAGCTTCCTGCATGATGGAAGATGCAGCTGGGAGTCCTGATAACCCCCGGGCTCTCACAGAGCAGGTGGTAGCTTGGCAAGGGCCACTGACAGGTTGCTTTTGTAAAGTACTCCTCATTCAGAGCGGTTCTGCTTTTTCTCTTTAGTTCAGTAGTTGGGTAAGGGAGCAAGGAGTGTGCTAGGGGCCAAATTGTGCTCTGCATGCATCTGCTTCAGAGAAGTGCACGTGTCACAGGCCCAGCCTGTTCATGGCTGCAGTTAAACATGGCTTAAATCGAAGCATTCCTGTGCACATCATGAAATTGTAGGAGATACTTTGACTACAGGCTTCTGAGGTTTGTAAGCTGCTCCATTTTGGAAGAAACCTGCAAGATAAAGTAGCTGCTGCCTGCAGTTTCTGTTTGTCTGATATGGGTAAGATGATGCCAAGGTCTCTGGTAGACTGAGGCATGCAGTGAGGGGAAGGATTAGTGTGTGCCACTTTTCTGCTTGTGCCCAGCTATGGCAGGATCCAAGAAGCTCTCAGAAAAAGTTGTTTGGGTGTTGCTGAAAACCACTAGCAAGGCTTTCTGGTGAGATGGCCGCACTCCAGAGTTCAGGGGCTGCTTTAGTTTCAGTTTAATGGTCTGTCTGGTCCTGCTTGTCTGTGACCAGTGACATCCAGTATCATAACCCCACTCCAGGAGAGGCCAAGTAAAGGGGCTCTGACTGTAGCCTCTTTAGCTTTCAGAATGCCAGCTGTGTTGGGGGTCACTTGGTGCTTGTAGTGTACATGATAGAAAGAGCAGTGCTGGGAACTGGACTGCAACCTGCCAATTTACTCCCTGGATATTTTTCAATATGTATAAGATAGAAATATTATTTGCCTCCAAATTCCCTGGGATAGATATTTGATGCTGGAAGCCTGAAATTTGAAATATGTGTGTGTGGGGGGGTGCACACATATGATATATGTGTGTGTCTTTATGGGTATGTATATATAAAAAATGGCCTTGCTGCAGCTTTTATATAGACATTTCAATTTCTAAATGACCTGCTCCTTCCACTCTGAGTAGGTGCTTTTAATCTTAGTGTCAGAAAAATCATTGCTGCCTTCCTGCAATCTCTGTGTTTGTTTCCATAGCTGTCCTATATAAATTGCTTCTTTTTTTGTGCATAAGCAAATCAAAGGTTAACACTGAATAGTTGACCTGAGCTGTGAGAAAAGAAAGCCATAGCAGTGGCAGGGTGGTTTCTGAGGTTGTAGGAATAGGAACCTAAATCAATAGCTTTTAGCAGACTCATAAATGTTTCATTTGTATTTCTCTCTTCGGCGTTGACATGGGAATCCAAATAACCCTTAAATTAGTGTTGTTCCTGCGCTAGATGTTGGAAACATTTCCTTCAGATGCACTTCAAAGTGCTGTTCCATAATGGCATTTTCCTTCCTGTTTTGGAGCCTTGGTTTCTGCACAGCCTCCAGTCACGAGTGAAATGAGCTTGTCAGCCCCTATCCCAGGCTGCCAGAGTGTGGGCCATGGACATGGACATATCTCACCCGAGTACCCATATAAGTGTTCCTGCCCTGACTCAGAGGCTGAGTAGGACTTGTGGCTGCTTGGGCAAGCTTGTTGTTTCTGCATGGAGAAGCACAGAGACTTTTGGCTGGACTGTGACACAGCCCTGAGGAATGAGTGAGGCCTTGAAAAGACCAACCTCAATAACTCTTGACAGCGCGTGGGGAAGGAGCAACATGCCCACAACTGTTTGTCTAATTCAGACTCTTTTGGAGGTGCTGGAGAAGCAGGGGCAGGAAGCTCATGAGCAGAGCTTGAGTCAGGCAACTTATCTGGCCACCTGCCTCCTCCTGAGGTCATCCACCCATGGAGTGTCGGAGGGTTGAGCAGCTCCAGGTCACTGCCAGGTCAAGACTGTGACCTGCTGGCAGTCTGGGAGCACAGCGGCCATTCTCTCAGCATTTTGTGGTTTCCTCCAAGACCCCAGTGCTGGCTGGGGAGGACTGGGCTCATCTGCAGACCTTGTGTTTGCAGGCTGGAAAGACCCTTGAGAAATCCCAGCCTGTGAAGAGCAAGTTAAAAGAAACCCCATCCAAGCAACATTAACAAAAAGAACCCATCTAATAAAAAACCCTTCCTCGACTGTCTTGTCTAAACAATGCAGTGACTGGAGTGAAGGTTGACCCCATTTTGATTTTTTTCAGGTTCATTTTTCAAACCTCAGGACAACTTCTCTGTTTACTTTCTCCTATAAGAGGGGGCTGTGCATGTGTATCTGTCTGTCTGCTTTAGTTACATGGGAAGCAAAATACAGCTGGCTAATGTATTTTGTAGTAAATTACTTGGATTTTATCATCTAGATAGTATTAATTTGATTAGTCCAAAGCGGTTTTCTTCTGCAGGCAAGGATTGGTATCAGGTAGCACTTAAGTGAAATAGTAGTTAATAAAAGCTTTGTGTTTGATTCTGCCTGTCTGGTAAAAAATATAATTTATGTTTTTCTGTTGTCTTATTCTGAATAGAATCTGTCCGGAAAAATGTTTAAGTCACATGAGGTGTCTGGTGAGTTTTATCATCAAAAAGTGCAACAAATGGGTTTGGTAAAATCGGTTCAAACTTTTGGCTTCTGCTGATAATTAAATATTTTGTAAATAAAACCTGTAGCAGTTGCTTTTCCTAAACCTGCAGTAATCTACATGAAAATCAGAAGCCAAACTTAATTTCTGCTGAGCCAAGAACAGACCAATGCCCTTTATCCTGGATAGTCTGCTCTCTCTATGCTGTTTTCTAAGGAAAAATGACTCTTCTGCGGTTTGCCAATACCCTCTGGGGGCTGTTGAAACGATCTACACCAAGTTTGGGGTTTGATTGCCTCACTTTGTTACTCTTTTGTTGAAACCAAAGCAGAATTTCCCCCTTCACCCCGCTCTGCCTTCTCGCCCTGCTCAGCCTGAGTTAAATTTTTTGGAGGATGCAAGGGTGCAGGAGGAAAGGGCTGTGCAAGCCAGGGTGCAGGAGCAGCCACGGAGCAGGAGCCACAGGGATGTCACCTGGTGCTTGGAGATCCACTGGCAGTGTACCAGGGTTGGATAACTAATGCATGTGTTCTCCATGCCTCTTATCAGTCTGGACTTGTTTGTCTCCCTGCAGGCAAGAGCTCTGTCACCATGTCCGTCAGCGTCCACGAGAACCGTAAATCCCGCACCAGCACCGGCTCCATGAACATCTTGCTTTTTCACAAGGCCTCACACCCGGACTGCGTCTTGTCCCACCTGAACACCCTGCGGAAGCACTGCATGTTCACCGATGTCACCCTTTGGGCAGGGAACAGGTCGTTCCCGTGCCATCGGGCAGTGCTGGCTGCCTCCAGCAGGTACTTCGAGGCCATGTTCAGCAACGGCCTCCGGGAGAGCCTGGATGACGAGGTGAACTTCCATGACAGCCTCCACCCAGAGGTGCTGGAGCTACTGCTGGACTTTGCTTACTCCTCTCGGATCATTATCAACGAGGAGAATGCCGAGTCCCTCCTGGAGGCTGGGGACATGCTGCAGTTCCATGATGTCCGAGATGCAGCGGCTGAGTTCCTGGAGAAGAACCTCTACCCTTCCAACTGCCTGGGCATGATGCTGCTCTCGGATGCTCATCAGTGCCGGCGGCTCTATGAGCTCTCCTGGAGGATGTGCCTGGTCAACTTTGAGACTGTTCACAAGAGTGAGGACTTCAACAACCTTTCCAAGGACACTCTGCTGGACCTCATCTCCAGTGATGAGCTGGAAATCGAGGATGAAGAAAAGGTCTTTAAGGCTGTCATGCAGTGGGTGAAATACGATCTGGATGAGCGGAAGGCTTATCTCCCAGAACTTCTTAGGAATGTTCGTCTGGCTTTGCTTCCTTCTGAATGCCTCAAGGAAGCCTTGGCTTGCGAGGACTTGATCATGGTGGATGAAAGGAACAAGCTTGTCCTGGATGAAGCTATTCAGTGCAAGAAGAAGATCCTCCAGAATGATGGGGTGGTCACCAGCCTCTGTGCCAGGCCTCGCAAAGCTGGGCACACCTTGCTGATCCTGGGAGGACAGACCTTCATGTGTGATAAGATCTACCAAGTGGATCACAAAGCAAAGGAAATTATTCCCAAAGCAGACCTGCCGAGTCCACGGAAGGAGTTCAGTGCCTGTGCCATCGGCTGCAAAGTGTACATCACTGGAGGCAGGGGCTCAGAGAACGGGGTCTCCAAAGATGTTTGGGTTTATGACACTGTGCATGAGGAATGGTCCAAAGCTGCCCCAATGTTAATTGCTCGGTTTGGGCATGGCTCAGCCGAATTGGAAAACTGCCTGTATGTGGTTGGTGGACACACTGCAGTAGCTGGAGTCTTCCCTGCGTCTCCTTCTGTTTCCTTGAAGCAAGTAGAGAAGTACGACCCCATATCCAACAAGTGGATGATGGTGGCTCCGTTGAGAGACGGAGTGAGCAATGCTGCGGTGGTGAGTGCCCGGCTGAAGCTCTTCGTCTTCGGTGGGACCAGCATCCATCGAGACATGGTGTCCAAAGTCCAGTGCTATGATCCAGCTGAGAACCGATGGATGATCAAAGCCGAGTGCCCGCAGCCCTGGCGCTACACGGCGGCCGCTGTCCTGGGCAGCCAGATTTTCATCATGGGAGGAGACACAGAGTTCACGGCAGCCTCCGCCTACCGCTTCAACTGCGAGACAGACCAGTGGACGCGCATCGGGGACATGACAGCCAAGCGCATGTCCTGCCACGCCCTGGCCTCGGGGAATAAACTCTATGTGGTAGGAGGGTACTTTGGCACTCAGAGGTGCAAAACGCTGGACTGCTATGACCCTATGTCAGACACGTGGAACTGTATCACCACGGTGCCTTACTCGCTCATCCCCACAGCTTTTGTCAGCACCTGGAAGCACTTGCCCTCGTGATGAGGGGCAGGGCCTGGGGGCTTGTTTCCAGGAGGTCAATGAAGGTAAGGGTCTCCTCCTCTTAAATTAAAAATTACTGTCTTGCCTCAATTGTATCTCCACACACCATGCTGAAGCCACAGGTGTTGATGAAGTAATTATATGGGAAGGGAACATTTAAAAGTGGGATGCAGAGCCAGGAAAGAATAACCAGCTCTGCAGTGCTCTAATGTAAGTTTAGATAGTTCCAAGAGTTCTCTTATTTCCAGGTGATCCTCACAGTATCTTAAGAGATACATCTACATAGATGGGGCTCCTCTCCCTCTGCTCCAAGGTAGTTGGATGTACCAGCCTCACCCTTATGTGGGGGAGTAGATGGGCAGATGAGTCCACACCTGCTCTCACCATGGAATACATCCTGTTCCCATGCAGTTGAAGGAGTTAAGGTTCCTAAAAACACTTGTGTGTGACTCCTGGCAGGTACCAGGGCAATAAGTGCTTTGGAATGTCTCAGTAGTTTGATATTTTTACTGATTTTCTGGGTGATGTATTTAGAACTGATGAATATGTAGGCAAGTGACCGTTGGAATGCCAGCAAATCCTGGTTCTCTTTTTATGCTCTCTGTTTACATTTCAGTGGGTAGCAGAAGCAAAAGCACAGAAGCCATGTTGCATTTGATGGTCTTGGTGTTTATTTATTGTCCAAACAGTTGCTTGTTAAATCAGAACTTCTGAGACTTCTGTGCAGACCTGAGTGGGAGGGAAGGGGTTTTGTAACCAGAAGAAGAATCTGTTTATCAGTGTTTTGGGTTGTGTGAGAATAAGAAAGTTGGTGGAAACCCAT
Organism: Anomalospiza imberbis; assembly: GCF_031753505.1. Classification (NCBI taxonomy): domain Eukaryota; kingdom Metazoa; phylum Chordata; class Aves; order Passeriformes; family Viduidae; genus Anomalospiza; species Anomalospiza imberbis. Next base: position 6,775,740 of record NC_089693.1, on the reverse strand, counting down.
GATGTTGTGTCTCATTCTGGCGCTCCGGTTTTCTCTTGCTCAGGGAAGGTGCTCCTGCAGTGCCCCTGGGACAGGGTTTCTGGTTCCTTCTCTCTCCTTCCCAGTGGGGTGTTTGGTTGCCATTCTGCTTGTCAGTGTGGCTCCACAGGGCTTTGCATGTCCTCACCAACCTGTGCTGAGATGCAGCTGGCCTGGCAAAGCCCAAAAACACTTCTCTTCTCAACTTGCATCGTGAAAGCAGCTAGTGATACAGGCAACACTTAGATAGCATCACCTTCCCAGGAAGTCAGTAACACATCTGCTAGCTCAGTGTGCAGGTTTCTCAGTGCCAGCAGCACACACAGCCCTGCTTTGGTGGTTGCATCCTACATCCCAGCCAGCTGAAGGAGCTGGGAAACCCTCACGTATGGGTGTGGGATTGACAAGCTTCACTTACAGTTTTATTTGGAAAGTGAGGACTACGGGGAGGGAAATTCTTCCACAGACTCATCAAAATCCACTTCACTTAATACAGGGAAGAAGGAATGCTGCCCAACCCCTCTAACACCCTCTCACTTCCCTGCGTTGCACTTGGTGTGGTTGGTGTGCCTGGGAATCGCCCAGTGGGTGAAATTGTTGGCACCTCCCAGTGATCATCTTTTTTGATGCCAGGTGGGAACCAAGGAGGAGTTCCTGGCACCTCAGCCAGGCATTGGCCCAACGTGACCACCTGCTTTTCTCAGGTGGGAAAAAAATCACCCGATATTACTCTGGCCTTTGTGAAACACCTGGCTTTAACATGGGTTTGACAACCATGAGGGCAGGGGAAGAGTGGAAAGGGTTAAAATGAGACCTTAAAGTGTTCCCAACACTGTAAGATAATGGCCTTTCCAAATTCTCCTCCTCAGGCGTTGCCTAGCATCTGTCACAGTGGCTCAGTAATCTAATTAACTGTCACTCGGCTATTAAATATTGCAGTGAAGACTGTGAGGACTCCATCATTTTCAGCTCAGGTCAATGGGGCCTCCCTTTAAGAGCCATCCCAGAGCTGACAGTTAATTTTCTCTGGTAGCAGATGCGTCTGAATATTAAAGCCCAACACCAGCCACATGGCTGGGAGTAGGAATAGGGAGTAGTTTGAGATAGGAGTCAATTCCTCAGCCACTGAATAAAAAACAGTCTTCAAAGTCACAGTGATGTTATTATCCTCTCCTACCTTTTTTCCTCCCTCCTGTATTTGGGTTCTTCAGACCTAATAAATAGCTTTGTGGGGGTTGTATTGATACTTCTTTCCCCCCTGTAATCAGGAGCCTGACACAAGCACAGAAAACTAGGAACTGCAAATAAAACTGGTGAAAAGTCACTGTGTGAGGGTTTTATGTGCTTTTTTGGCTCTGCCTCCCAAGTCTTCGGTTAAAAGAACTATTTAAAATACATGCAAGCTCTTGCCAGAAAGAATGTCTGTCCACGTGATTTTTCTAGAGTGAGGTTTGTTTTTTTTTTAGTAAATTTTATTTCATTTAGTGAGTGAATGTCCCTGATGTGTACATGCTGCCCACACTGCAGCAGCCACATCCCATGTGCCTGCCTTGGCTGTCCTGGCTGTGCAAAAACTGGGCTTGGGAACTGGGGTAATTGGCTGTAGGATCCTATGGCTATGATCCAGTTCACCCCATTGTCCTGTTGCAGGTCTGGCCGAGGAGTTTTCTGGTTTACAGCTCCCACCATGGAAGGTCTCTGCTCATACACCTGATTTGGCCCTTATGGGATCCTTCTTCAAGTAGGGATGCCCAGAAGGCAGGCTGGCCAGCACCTGCCCACTTTCCTATGGAACTGCCTCCCCTCACCTGGAAAAACTCAGGAGCAACCACCCCTCAGAGCAGAGCAGGGTGGGCTGGTGGAAAAAGGCCTGGGCAGTCACATGGCAGGACACAGTACTTCGTACTCATGGAAAAAACAACCTCCCACCCATAAACTAGTCCCTGAAAACCAAATAGTCTGTCCTTGACAAATGTTGGTCATCAGCCACCCAGCCTGCTTTTCATATAAAGCATAAATCTGATCAGCTGGAAAAGCTTCCTTGAGGGCATGGCCTTAGCCCTTCCCAGACAGAGCGGGGACACGTTTCAGCAGAGGTCCCAGCACTGCTGCCAAAGAGGCCGTGTGACATTAATTTAGTGCTTATTACCCAGAGTTAATTCCAGGGATCAAGTGTGATTAGCAATATGAAATGTGAAAGCCTCATCCCCTCCCAGCCGAGGTGGTGGAGCCATAGGGGAGGCAAAACATGACAAATGAGCACTCGGCTAATAAAGACTCTGTGTTGATAAGGACAAGTACAGCCCAGCCCGGGGGAGGGTGGTGGGTGGTTTGTCACAGTCCTGTGCAGAGACAGGTGATGGGGACAACTTAACCCCTCCCCAGAGGTGACTTCAGGCAGCACCAGGAACAGGTTCTCCAAGCTGCCTGTCTCCCCATTAAAGTGGCTTCTCCAAACTATCTGTCCTGTGTGACACTCATTTTCACAGAGCAGAGTCACAGATGGGGGTGGGATGGTCACTTCAAGTTTCATGGTGCAGCCAGGAAGGTGACTTAGAAAGAGGAGTCACTGCATCCCTCTGTGCTGCCTCCTGAGCCTCAAATGCTCTCCTGGGGTGGAGATGTTGGAATTTCCATCTCCAAACAAACAGGACAACCCAAACCCTGTGGCATCAAGAAGCCAGGGGTTCCCCTGCTCAGAGGTTCCTAACAGGTGCTTTTTAGCTCCTGCAGGACCCTCCTCACAGTCTTCACTGTAGGGAGCAGAGGTTGGTGGCTGGGCAGTGCTCAGGCAGTGATTCCTGGGATACATCCAAAAGCTCAGAGTTGATTTTGTGGCTTCCACTGGAGCCCTTTGGTGTGTTAGCTCCCATGAGGGCTTCCCATGGCACCAGCAGCTGGTGCCTGCCTTTGGGTGGGCGCTGAGTGACTGAGGCTGAGGGGTTTTGAGGCTGTTCTGAAAACACCTGAATTCTGAAGGCACCCGAAATCTGAACTTTGGCCCCAGAGCTCCTGCAAAGATTTAGGCCGCGTGCCAGGCCCTGAGCTGTATTCCAATACCACACTCACACTAGGAATTGGGTCAGTTCCATGGCTTTTCCTGGTTATTATATTACAGCTTAGATAACAGGCCTTTTGCAAAGACACTTTTACAGCTGCCTGGTGTGGCTCCCTTCCACGTGGAGCAGTGCTTTCACCTTGCAGTGTGCATCATTCCCAGCTCCATCCACAGAGCCCTGCTCACAGAAAGGCACCTTCCCATGCCAAGACCTGTGAACCTGCAAAGAGCAGCCCCAAAAAAAAACCTCACAGAAAGGCACCTTCCCATGCCAAGACCGGTGTACCTGCAAAGAGCAGCCTGAAAAAAACTCAGGATGTCTCCTGGCTCCTAGAGGCTGCTGCTCACCTGCCTGCTGCTGGGGTGGGTTGTTTCTTGCAACCTGCTGGAATTCCTGGAACCAAGTCACAGCTGGTTTCTCCCTGTGGCTCCTAGGGAAACCCATTTGCATGTGTATAATAGGGAGGCCGGATAAACAGGGATTGCAGTTTTTCTGCCACTGCTGCTCTTTCCAAGTGGCTGGTTGTCTCTGAAGCCAGTTTATCAAGCAGTGTTGGAAGGGAGTGGCTGGCCTGGGGAGGAAAGTCGATGAAAATCAGGCTTTTCCTAACCCTGGGCAGATGGAAACATGTGCAGTCTGAGCTTGGCCCCAGACTGTATTAATCAACCCCTTGGAAATGTCAGTGATACGGATGTTTTTGGAGCAACCTGTGGAAAAAGAGAAAAAGGGTCTTTTTGTTTTCTCTGTTTCTGGGCCCTCCTCCCTGCCCTAAAAAAAACCAGAGTGAAAATTTTTCCCTCAATTTTTCATTCCCTTATCATGTCCACCAAAGTTTGCTACCTGGCTCTGAGCCCTCCCCTGGCGAAGCCCCCTCTCCTGTCCTGCACAAGCAAAGGACACCCCAACTCCTAAAGAAACCAGCTGCTTTCCACCTCCACCCACCTCAGGGAGTCAGGGTGGAGGTTACCCCAGCCCTGTGTGGGCTGAGCTGAGCGTCACACCAGTTAATGAGCTTTCTCTTTCCTTCCCCAGATGCCAGAGTCACATCCATGTCCCCTCTCTTGCGGCTGGAGCCAACACAGTGACCGAGAGCCTCCTGTCCTCCCGCACAGGACTCCAAGGCAACTTCCATGTCCCTTCCTGACAGCAGGAGTGGGAGGCACAGCTGGGCTCCCACTGCCTCACCAGGGAGGTCACCAGCATCACACCAGAGGAGTCACCAAGGGCTACCCAGCCCCACCACTGGTCACTGGCCACTGAGCAGGGATGGAGCCGAGTGCGCTGCCTTGCCAGGCTGGGCACAGGGATGGCTTGTGGGCTACTATGGACCAATAGGGTTGGGGAGATGGAGACTGTATCCCTCAGCAGTTGGTAGTCCTTTGGGCTGGGTAGCCCTTTTTGTTACTCAGGTTGGGGGCTTAAGAGATATTAATATGTTTTTCTCTAAGGCAGTGAACTTGCCATTGGCAGTGCTTGCTGCTTGGGTGACTTGGAAGTGTTTGTTAAAGGGAACAAGGTGAGAGCACCTGGTCCTCCCCATCCTCTGGCCATTTCATGGAGGCAATGGCTATTGAAATATTAAAACACAGGATCTTGGGATGGCTGCCAGCAGCACCACATACTGTGACAAAACAGGGCAGATGCCTTTTGGATTGTACTTTGGGCCTTTTAAATTTTTCCCCCCTCCCTTTCCTCGCTGCTGTGATTTGGTCAGAGGATGGGTAGCTCCCCACACACAGCTGCTGGGAAGAACACAGGGCTCCGTTAATGTGCCAAGGCAGCAGCACCACTGCCAAGATATTCCCCAGATAAAGCCCACTGCATGCTCAGAGCCGGTCTGCTGAGCTTCCCTGCGCGTGGGTGAGGCTCTCATTATCAAAGGAGCAGAAAAAGGGGTGCAGTGGGGAGCACTCGTGCCTTGGGAAGGGTCACCATGGCTCCAGCAAGGCTTCAGAGGGAGAGCAAGAGAATTAGGGTAGCATTGTAGGGTGGGCTGGGGAAGGATCCCCCTCCTTCCTGCTGCACCCCACACCCTGACTTCCCCTTGGAGAGAGGTGAGCATTTCTGACGGCGTGCTTCCTGCCAGCGGTTGGGCTGAGGCTGCCCCAGGTTATCCACGCACGCTGGCTGCCAACTGTGTTTGGGATTATGCATCCAAGAGCTGTCAGCCCGAGCCATTCCTCATTTTGCTGTGGAGGAAGGCATGTGGATTTCGGCTGTCAGTACAGGGATGCAGCTCCTGGCCTCTCTGGGACTGGCCACTGCTGAGGACTGGTCCTGCACTGCCCCAGCATCCTGCTTCCCTGCACAGCAGATCTCCAGATTCTCCAGGCTCGCCTCACCCCTGGATGAGGCTGGGCTGTAGCCTGGCCAGCTGAATGATGCAATGCCATGAAAAGCCTTGACACAGCTTCAAACAGCAGAGGTCTTTTCGGAGCAGCGGGTGCCCGTCGCTGCCGGGAAGAACACACGTTCCGCACAGCCAGTCTGCGATGAGCTGGATGACGTTTATTTACATCTTCTACTTTTTTTTTTTTTTTTTTTCCCCTTCAGCTGCTTGTGAACTTTAATAAAAATGATGATCTGGGAAACTGCTTGTGTGTTTTTCACAGGAGTCTTCATTCAGAAGTTGGATTTAGGTCTAATAACAGGGCCGAGGACTAATAACAGGGTTGGCACTCCATGGGGTGGTTCACAAACAGCCTCCAAAGCAACCAGCCCAGCTGTAATTATTATTGCTTCAGTGCTTGGGAAACTGAGGCACAATGTCAAGTGTCTTGTCCAAGGTTAATGGCAGATCTGGGAATTAAGTCCAGGGCTCCTCATGTCCTGAGGACATCATGTGGCTCTCTGTTCTACAGCTGCTCTCACTCAGCTCATCCATGCCATGGTTTCAGGAGAACTTGCAAGTGTGCAGTGCTAATAACACCTGCCAAATAGGTTGAGGGGCCCAGCGCAGACACAGCCGTACTCCTGCAGGGAAAGCCAGTAATTTCCAAGGAAGACAAGAAGGATTCATGCTTCTGTTTTCCTTATTTGTCTTCTCTTGGCTGCTGCAGCTCCCAAGAAAGGGGCCTTTTGACAGGAGAGATGTGCTTTCCAGCTGGAGCTCCTTTCCATGCTCCCCTTCATGTGCATCTCTCCCCATCCCAGAGGAGCACACGGAGGCACACGGAGATTCAGCCCTGCTCTGGGAACACTCTGAGAGGGTTTTCCCTCCCTGCAAGACCAGCAGCTCCAGCTGTGCTCAGGGCTGGGATTGTGGGAGCATTGCTCAGAGCAGCAAATCAGCACCAGGCAAATTTGTATTTGCCTCCTCTTGTAGCAGGGGCTGTTGGGCTTGGGAAGCAAAACTTCCTATGGGTGTTATACAGGGTCTCAAAGGGATTTGGAGCCTGAATTTCTGAGCTGCAAAGGAGACAGGGAACCTGTCCCCTTGCCTGCAGGAGCTGGGTGGGCAGCAGCATTAGCTGATGTGAGCTGGGTAGATATGAGTGTAAGGCTCCATAGAAAAAGCTCATTAAAGACCCCTTTGAGAAACCAATTCAGGGTAGAAATTACTGTTTGATGAGCAGGAGAGGGGGAAAAGAGGAGGGGGGGATGTGAATGAAATCCCCTATAGTTTTGTTGATTCAGGTTTTATATGCAACTCTGGGACTTTAAATAGCAGCTGGGGAGGCTTTGCAATAGGCTTGCTTTGATATGAGCCATGCAGAGACCTGCTCTTTTGTATTTATTCTGGAGCTTGCCTGAGAGACAATTCAAAAGCAATCAGCAGCTGCTGTGACAGCAGCGACCTGTTGCTATGGAATTAGAAGTAATGAGAAATACAAAGGTTTCTTGGTTAGCAGCAACAGAATAAGAGGGGAGCAGGAGATAGAAGTGGTTGTAACAGAAAAAAGCTACAGCCGGAGCCCGGCTGGCATTTAAATGGGAGGTACAGGGGTAGAAATGTAAATGTGATTTGTTTTCCTTTTAAAAAGAGCTCTTTTGCCATCTCAGCAGGTCAGGCTCAGCTTTGTCTGGGAGTGAGCACTTAGGAAAGTCTCGTCTGGTGGTGGTGCTGGATTTGTGTGTTCCCAGGCTCCTGGGAAACAAGCCCACACTCTATAGCCAGCCCTCACTGTGGGGTGCCAGAAGCTCAGACATTTTCCCCATGGAGTGCCAGGATCTCAGCATGGAGATCCCTGGAGGAGCAGGGGGGCTCATCCCAAACCTCCCTTGTTTTGCAGGGCCCAATCCTACAGCAGAATTTGGGCAGGATAAAGCTCCTTTCTACGCACCCTCTGGCCCTGGCTGGAGCCTGCCCATGAGCTCTCTCCACCTGAGTTCCCCAGCTCAGTAACAGGGTGCTTCTCACTCCAAAAAACACTTGGGAGGAGAAGGCAGGGAGATACTTGGAGGTAGAACCAGGTGGGCAGCTGGCATGATCAGACCTCTTTCCCCAGGGCCTGAGCATGCTGGACGTCCCTGGATGCAAAAAGCTGATACTTCTGTGTCTTCTTTAAATGAAACTCATAGTGCTTTATTGGGTTTTAAATATGCATTTTCCCAGCCTGACCCCAGCTGCCCTTGAAATAATACAGCTTTGCAATGAAGCCCTGCAGGGAATTATCATCTGAACCCACTCCCTTTGTCATGAGAGTCAATTAAAAGCAGAGTAGCTTGTGATTTAATAGCTCTGGTGTCTGAGGGAGCCCCATATCCATCCAGAGGCCGACTCTGGTATTTAAACACATTATTGGAGAAGAGAAGCACTTTTTTCCAGCTATCCAATGGGCTTTCAAATTCATCCATATCCATACAGAACACTAACTCCTCCTGTCCATGGCTTGTCATCTTCTCCTGCACATTAATCAATGCCCCAGCATTGCACATTCTCCTTGCAATATATCCCACGTGAAATTGTTTTCCTGTTTTCCCATGCACCCTTTCCCTTGGGGTAAACCAAATAGGTTTTAATCTCTGAAGACAGTACAGGCTCACAAAATGCCATGCATGGAAATGCTGCTCTGTAAGCAGTGTTTGAGTTAAGCTTGCAAGAGCAGGAGAAACCTTTGCCTGCAGCTCCCCACAACCAACTGGGAATTTAAACGGGGCCCAATCCGTCTTGCTCCAGTGCAGAGCAGGATCCCGGTGCCCTCCAGGCACAGGCAGCAGTGCTGGGGGCCCCAAGGTGCAGGGGGCTGCTGGGAGCCAGCAGCAGAGACTTCCAGTGGGAATGAATAGCCAAGGCTGAGCTCATTTATTCTTCCTTCCTCACAGTCTCTCTTTTCTTTCCATTTCACCACCTCCTTATTTAACATCCTGGGCTGTTGTGCAGAACCATCACCCTGTTTTGCAGCAGTGACCTACTTTGCCACAACATCCCGACTTCATCACTGAAATTGCAAGCTCAGAGCCCACCCAATCCATTCAGTGTTTCTCAGCTAAATAACAGATCCAATTAGGTGGAAAAAGCCTGGCTTTCATGCTGTCAGTGCCTGGACGTCTCACTTCCCACTCCCTAGCACACGCTGCACCACCGAGGGCTGCGGCTCACAGACGGGGCCCCTCTGTGTTTGTGTGTTCCCCGCCAAATGAATTTGGGGGAAGGGTTCAAGAAGACTGATCCTGGCTACTCAACCTGTCTTTTCATTCTTTCTGACAGTCTCTGAGGACTGCAGAGCTCAGGAATCAAGTAATTTGTGGATTTTCAGTTCTGTCTGTCCTGGGAAGCTCTCCTTTCCCAGCAGAGGAGTCCATGACTAGGCCAAGATGGCACAACTTGTGCTTGTGAAGAATCACTTACAGCCAGAATGTGATTTAATGACTGACAGAAAGACCTGTCTCTCACTCCTGGCATCATACCTATCCCCAGTCCTGTGGGTTTATCCCAAGCAAACATTTTAATTCTGCCCTTTACTGCTGCCATCACTTTTCTTCTCCACCACAGCAAGGCTCCTTATCCCTACAGCCCCAGCGGCAGCCAGTCCCCAGGATGCTGGCTCCACTCCATCGTGGGGGATAGCTGGTTGTTAAAAGGGATGAATAGAAACCAAACAAGGGAAGAAAAGCCTAAGGGCCACCAGGAAAAGCCCTTTTGGTTTCTACCTTCTTTGGCTGGGTGGGATGGAGGCCATCCCATTGCCCTGAGGCCAGCCCAGCAGCACTGGGGCCCGCTTGGCTCCCTGGCAGGTGCAGGGAGGAGGGTAAACACCCTTCACTCCAGTTCTGGGTCATGTCTGGAGGAATTACACAGGCACACACAAACAGGAGCTGCTTCCCCATGGCTGCTTCCCAGCACCCAGCAGAGCTCCCGCTGCCTCCCAGCCGCTCTGCCCACGCTGCCGCCCCGCCGGGATCACGGCTGCTCCCGGCCTTCCCACAGGGTTTTGCTAATGACTCACCACTCCTGCTCGGCTCTAATTAGGCTCCTGTCTAATTAGGCTCACTGGGAAGATGTGGCTGGTGAGAAGCAGCCCTTTGGTGAAAGGAGAGGGGAAAGAAAGAGCATCTGGAGAGGCCGGAGGGAGAGACGCCAGGCTGTGGTGAGAGGTCAGGGGGGATTGGGAATTGTCAGCTGAGCTGCATCTGTGCAAGGGATGGACCATAAAGGGACTGGAAACAAGTGCCCTCTGTACTGACATACAGAGGAGCTCCAGAGTGCAGGGAGAGTGGGGCTGGGGGAGCTCATCCTGAACCGGCATCCTTGGGCATCCCTTGGGAACCCTTGGGCATCCTTGAAACAGAGGCAGGAGAGCAAAGCCTGGTTTGGGGGAGATTCAAGAGCTATGAAGGCAGCTTCAGGCAAGACAAAAGGGACGCCCACTGTCTACCCATCCCTGAGAGAGCTGGGGGTGCTCATATCTGTTGTTAGTGTCAAGTATTATTTTCTACTTAATTTTTACATGGTTTAACCTCCTAAAAATCAAGGCATTTACCATATTTAACATTCTTGTAGCAAATTACCAAGCCCCAGGTGCCTTCAATGGCAAAGGTAAGTCATTACCATTCACCTTGTAGCTGATCACAAGGCATCTCACTCACTCACTGCACTAATTAGGGTTTTGCCTTTCCTTCTCTTAATAAACTCTCCATGAATGAGTGGCCTGTCTGCAAGCCCCAGCCCAGCTTGCACCTGTGTCCTTCCAGACCTCCAGTTTCCCTCCATGAAGGCAGTGTCCAGGACTGAACCCAGCAAGGGCAGGGAAGGGGAAATGCAGATAATGCAAATGTTTAAGGTATCACTAAACCGTATTTCCAAAGAGCCTCTCCTGTGCCTGTCAATGCTCCTTTTAGAGGCTCATCCCATCCTAAGGATCCTGTATGACCCCTTTTAGGTCAATGTGCCAGTGAAAATCCAACCACATCCAACAAAGCCACAGAGAGATTTTGCTCTAGCTTTGGGTGCCAAGGAAAGGCTGGGCAAGAAAGCCGGGATGCTCAGAAACCCATCACTCTTTCTTGGGACCATCTAAATTGATTGATCCCTGTGGTCTGGAGAGAACATCCATTTCATTGTCTTAGCTGTGCCGTAATGGCTCAGAGCATGGAAATTGTGAGCACACGAAATTATGGAAATCTGGTTAAGGATAGTCAAATTAATATATGGAGGTGTCCTGGAGCAGCAGGGCCCTTTGCTTTCTCCTCTGCCCAAGGCAATTTGCATTGCCTGCCCAGGCTTCCCCCTGGCCAGTGGAAACAGGGGGGTTTGGAGTGCACTGTGCAGGACCAAAGAAGCTCAGGGTGCCTGGTTAGTTCTGCAACCCAGCCTTTCCCTGGCAGGAGATTGATCAGAAGGGATTTGATTTTCTCCATGTGGTTTGTCATCAGTAAATGTGCTGTCCCATCTCCCGTGACCAATGCCTGTTCTATCGGAGCAGCATCTCCCATTCCCAGCAGCTGTTGTTTTACTGCAGCCATGCAAAGGCTGGGGGTGCCCCAAGGGGTGCTTTTGTCAGGCATCCAGGTTGCAGAGCCAAGAGGGGCCACAGGAAAACGTGCTTTTTAAAAGCCATACCCAGGAGCCGACAGTTTGGGCGACAGCTTTCATTCAACTTCAGTAAATAGGTGAGCTGGGACGCCTGGGAACGCAAATAAAACCAGGACTACTGAGCAGCTGTGGAGATAAATGAACTCTTTCATCTCCTGTCTCACACCCAGGGGTTGCCTGTCTTGGAGCAAGTGCTGCGTGACAGGGTGTAGGTTCAGGTACACTGACGTGACTCAGGCTTTCAGAACAGCACGTGCAACACAGCTGAGAGGAGGGGAAAAATACCAGGCACAGGGTGCACTGCTGCCTAACGGGGGCTGGCATCCCCTGATTCCTGCTGAGGAACAACACAACACCCCAAGCAGCTGACAGCCCAAAGCTTTGATCAATACCTGATACTTGGGGCTGTCCTGTGCCGGGGCAGGAGCTGGACTCCATGCTCTTTGTAGGTCCCTTCCAACCTCAGGTTATTCTATGAATACATTTCTGATTCTCCTCAAGCAATCCTTTCTTCTTCCCAGTTGTACCTCTGAAAACAAATGGAGTAACACATAGAAATGAAGCAATTCCTCTGCCTCAAAAACAATACACAGGGGGGAAGGGTGCAGGTCTCCTGCTTCTCCTGCCTGGGGAGAGGATGCTGGAGTCCTGTGCAGGACTGGCAGTACAGGGCCAGCAGTGATCACTTCTATGATCCAGCAGAAAATGGTTGTGGGGAAACCCCAGCCATTGAGGTCCTCCATGACTTCTCATCGTCATGGCTCTGTACTTCTGGCACCCTCTCCTGCCTGGACTGATGCCTGCAGGCACTGGGAACACCATGTACCTTATCATGGAATCACAGAATAGTTTGGGTTGGAACGGACCTTAAAGATCCTTTTTCCACCACCCCTCCCACAGGCAAGGAATTTTCCACTAGACCAGGTTGCTCCAAGCCATGTCTGACCTGGCCTTGAATACTTCCAGGGATGAGGCATCCACAGCTTCTCTGGGCAACCTGTTCCAGTGCCTCACCAGCCTCACAAGGAAGACTCTTCTTCCTTACATCACCTCTCCAGGAGAGACGTGGATGCTGGGTACAGCATGTCTGATGAATCTCTTCTTGCAGGAGACATGGGAACCCCTAAGCCACACAGCATTGTGTCCTGTGATGAGATGCAGCATGTCTGGTTCTCTAAGCCAAAAGAACCAAAACGCTCTGTGTCCAGGATTTGTCAAAGACACTGAGCTGTCTTAGGGGCTTACAGGAACTCTGTGCCATCAGGCAGCACATGCAGCCCCCAGACTCCCATTATTGTCATCACGGGGCTGAAGAGGCACAGAGAACAGCTGTGACACTTCCCCTTCTTGTATAAGGAAGAAAAGCCCTGTGTGTGGTGGGGAGGAAAACCCAAGGAATACCACATGGCCATCTGTCCTTCAGTAAAATGCAAATCTTTAAGAGGAAAATAAGTTAAGAGTCCAGTGGGCTCAAACTGGAATGGAGATGATAAAGGCAATGCAAACACTGATTACAGGTTGAGGTTAGGGCTCTTCATTCAGCCTTGGTGCAAAAAAGCCATCAGCAAAAATACCAAAGGTGTGGGACTAAATCAGGCAGAAAACTCAAGACTTAAAATCAAATTTATTTAGAGGAAGAATGACTTTACAAGAGGTTGATACTGATAACTAAAAAGGAAGATAAATAAAAGCTTGTTACAAAACCTAATGGTTTCTGGCAAGTTACAGAAAAACTGAAGAATTTTACAGTCAATAACCTGCTCACTTTTTACATAATTACAAATTAACATACAGCAATTAGGTTTTACCCTCTTCTTTAAAAATCTTTTTTTCCCAACTTTTTTTCTTTATGGGTTCAACATGAAAATGCAAAGCTTTTTTTTTCCTTTTTTTTTAATAAGAAACAAACCAAAAGCAGAGGTATATCAGGCTATTATAATACACCTCAATGTTCTGGGAATTACTCAAGTGCATTCCATATTAGTACAAAATAAACACCAGGCTAAACTTTAACCATAGGCGAACTGAACCAGACATAGATTTTTATTTCCTTTTTTTTTTTTTTAGTCAGTGTTTAATATTGATAAAGAAAATAGTAGCATTACTTTAGAGCATGGAAAGGATGGATACCTATAGACAGCTTAAATACATACAAAGCTCATAGCTGTATGCAAAGCAGTGAGTGTTATCCTGTTCCCCCCCTCCCCCCAAGCAATGGAAGCTGAACTATATTTGGGCAAAGCATCAGTGTCAGTGAAATGCACGTGGAAGGAAAGGGCACAGAGCCCTGGAAACACAGGAGCTGGTGTTACACTTCTCAAGACTGAAGAGCACAAGGTGTAGAAGATTTGGCCAGTTCAGCTCGCCTATATTTAAAAATTAGCTGCATCACCAATGAAGAATTGTGGATTGGTGCCCCTTCTGACAAATGAAGCAAGAGTTATGAGCAGCAGGGGAGGATTTTTACTTAAAAGGGTGCCCTAAATCATGATAAATTCCCAAACCTGGCCAGCAGGCACAATAATTTCCAGAGTTCTGGTTAACAAGGAATGTTTTGTGGGATTTTAGTAGATACTCTCCTGTGTCCCTTGCCCAGTCCTCCCTTGCTCCATGCCATAGACATCCTAGACAGCTTCCTTGGGATTTGGCACCTGAAGAACCTCTTCTAACTAGGTGGCATGTGGAAGGACTGGAATTGGGTGTTTCAGCAATAGCTGTGAGATATCCTAGTGACTCAAGGAAGGTGCAAAGCTGATCGGACTCTCTGGATGCAAATCCACACAAGTTGATGGCATTACTGTGCTGCCACACCTCCAGCGGGAAGAGTCCACCCTCAGTGGGGATGACAGCTCCTGTCCGAGGGAGGACACTGGGAGGTAAACACCTCGGTGCATGGAAAGGGCCTCACTTATTTGGATACATCCCCTCACATCTCCTTCACTCTGAGTTTCTCCAAGAAAAAGGAGCTGGAGGGAAAACCACTGGTGGGACTGCTTCCCTACCTGCTGTGAGGAAGGTGATGGTGAAGCTGACACAGGCTCTCCTGGGGGATGTACCTGAGCCAACAGAAGCCAGTTCTCTTGTCCTGCCACTTAACCTACCTGCAGTAGGACTGCAGTCAGATTCACACCCACTTTGGTCTAAAAATAATACAAACAGCTTGGCCCTTCCTCCCCTCTCAGGGAAAAGCCAAACCAAACCAGGAACACACCTACTTGAAGCTCTGATTTTGCTGGGGATACAGAGGGGGAAGCAATGGCAAAACTGATTGTCTCCAAATAACCATCATTGAAAGGGGCAAGACCAGTTCCATTTAAAGTGCTTTATGGCATCAAACTGACATCAAGGTACATGTTGAGATGATCATTTCATTTAAAAGAATCTAAGGCCAAGCCCACACAGCCCCATCGAGTCTCCCACCCTTTGCTACAGCTACTTTCTGCTGCTGGGTATTCTGGCACCCCCAGCTAATACTGGCCACTTTTGTACTTGTCTGAGCCCACACTCTCACTTTCCCTGGACACTGAAACCTCTCCTGTTGGGCAATGGCAAAGACCAGGCCAAGAAAAGCCCAAGAAAATCAAATCTGATTCCTGCCCTCCAAGAAACATCAGCACAAACAGCTCCAAGAGCCCTCACAGGATCCTCTTCTCCAACAACATGGGCTTCAAAGAGATGTTTTTGAACCTACTCTGAGTCCCAGGAACCCCATGCAAAACAGGGTGGTTTGGGTGCTCCAAATGGGATTGAGGGACTGGCTCTGGGAACTAGCAGCAGGCTGGGCTGAAGAAATAACGTGCTTTCAACAGCTGCAGGATGGATGCCAGGCATGGAACTGGAGCAAATGCAATTTTAAGGCCAGGAAGAGGAAAGGTTTTGGTGCTGTCAAGCTGGGACAATACTCTAGCAGACAACACTAGACAACCTTCAGGGATCAGAGCAGGAATCTGACTCTGGGAACCTATGCCAAGCCTTTCCAAAGAAAACCTGAGATGGGAAAAATAAAAGGCTAAAGAGATAAAAACAAGCCCTTACCTTTCTAAAGGTGAAAGAAGGAGGAAGCAGCGTGGGAGGAGAGGCTTCATTCCAAAAAAGTGAATCATACAGTAACAGGCATCCTCCAGGGACAAAGGTCTGTCCACCAGCATTTAAGACACAAACAGCTTTGGTACACAGGATTTCTGGTCACTGTATTTCTGACTCACACCTGTGGTTTCTGTCAAGGAACCACAGGGACCTTGGGAGATCACTTAGCCAATAGTATTTGCACCTCAGGCACTGAATGCTCTTTTTGATTTGCACAGGTCAGGAGAGATGGTGAAGCCAGGCAGACTCAATCCTGCTGCCCTGGGTCACTCATCTGTCTTTTGGTGCCCTTCTCAGAGCCAAGGGACATTGCTGTGTTGTGAATATAGCATGTGCTGGGACTGGGGAAAAGCCAGTGGGATAATCTGGAAAATTCATAGTGGCAAAGGCTGTTCCAGACTGAGGGGAGCTCAGATGTACCAGTGCCCTGGTCTCTGTTCACACAACAGTACATGAGCCACGCACTGCTTTGGTATCCAGAAATTTCAGTTTGGCCCATTCGTGTTTGCAGGTGTATAAGCAGCAGGGCAGAAGTTACTTTCTGAAGTTGGTGGTTTTCTTATGAAAAAGGTAACACCACACCACCAGCACATGCCTCCTACAGCTCCCCTCAGATCCTGGAGAGCAACTAGACGCTCTCATCACTGCAAGGCACTCCATGCTTTGCTTTTTCCTTTGCCTCCAAAGGGAATGAGAAAACCTAACCAAAATGTTTAAACATGGAAACTAATTGACAGAAGGAGCCCTGTCTGAAGTCACTGTGTCTTTTTCCAGATTTGTATTGGCCTAAAGATGCTCTGCCTTGAAGAAAGCTCTCAGCTGAAATTGTGTAACTTTGGGCATGGAATGAGCTGCAAAGCAGCACTGCCCAACCCCATGGTTTGTCGGAAACAGGAAGATGAGAACATTTGGTTTACCAATCTTTTGGTAAGAAAACAAAACAAATAAACTAACAAAAAAAAAAGGGGAAAGAGAAGAAAAACCTCAAACTATTCCCCAAACAAAAGCAAAAATAAAAAGAAATAAAAAAATAAAACCAAGTAAACTTTTTAAAAAACTCTTTCAGATAAAATGAAAGATAAATATTTTTGCAAGCCCTGCTTGCAATTAAGAACAAGCACCAAATAATATTAAAAAAAACAAAATAAAAATAAATCTCAATCCTTTTTCCTTTCTTTTTTTTTTCTCTTTTTCTTTTGAGTTTTAATAGTGTAGAGAGCTTCCAAAGCAAGCAGGGTTCCTGCACCAAGACAGCCCAGCCCAAGCATCCACCTCACCATCAATGCTGCTGATACTCATCAGCACTAACTCCGAAAATTGCTGCGGGTCACCAGCTCATGACGAGCCTGAGAGCAAACTGAAATCAAACAATAATACAAGAAGAGAAATTATTTGTTATTTCAAAGAAAAAAACTGGTAGGAAAGGAAATGTACCTGACAGCTTCAAACTCTTGAGCAAAACCTTGACCTATTTTGAAGCTGGTAACATTTACAAATCCACTCGAGTAATTCTCCTGACAGGGTTTGGAAGAAAGGTGATTTTTGAGAAAAGTATGTCTTGTTGCATTTCTTCTCCCCCACTGAACACATGCCTGTATTCTACAGACACCCCAAAGCTGGCACAGCAAGAGCTGCCCTTGGACCTTCCCGTTCTGCATAGACACTCCACCCCAGAGGCCACAGGGACACGCCACATTGGCCTCCAGACCTGTCCCATGGGTGTTTGTCCATCAGAACCTTTTTCTCCCCAGAAATGGTTCCTAAGTGGCCGGTATTCTGCAGCCATAGGGACAGCAGCCATCTCCTTGGAGCCCACCCCGCTGGCCCGCCATGTCTCACTGACCTGCTCGGACACTGCTGCTCTCACTCTGCCTCAGAAACGAGCAGGGCAAGTGAGAAAATCCAGAGAAACAAGAGCCCAATGGTAGCACAAAAAGAAGGCTAAGAAAAACACAAAGAACAGAACAAAGATCCCTAAAAGCAGATTTTGAGCCAGTCCCCCACTCAGTCATTAGGCTTGTATGGGGGTGTCAAATGCAACTGGAGAGCTCTATTCCGGCAAAACCATAATCTTTACTTCGGGGATGGGGGGGACTGAGCTGGAGCTCAAAGAGATTGTGTAAAAAAAATGTTGCTTACTGTGGTTTCCATTTGAACAGTCTGTTCTGGCTCCCTGGGATTGCCTTACCAGCCTACCAAAATTCTCTTTTCTGCGCCATTTAAAATATATCCAATAATGTTCTGCTTGACTCTAGAAAAAGTTTGACATTTGATTTCTCTGCCCCACAGAAGTTGTTCATAATGATTTTAAATGTTATTTTTTATCCTCTGAGTTGTTGCTTCTGAATGCTGTTACTGCTTCCTGGTGTAATGTACCCTTCTGAAACCAAACATCCCTTATCCCATGAGCACAAAAGGGGTGTGCAGGTCACTGTGTTACCGTTGGAGCAGTAAGGGCAAGATATTTAATATCTACACACTCCCTGAAAGTCATCAGGTATCATCTATCCCCACGGGTGGACCTTGGCTGTAGGGACTGTAAGCATATCCCAGTGGATACATAGATACATATATGTACATATACAGTATATCTATATATGCCAGTGTGTACGCACCATTTGTAGAGTCCTAATCTTTTGCTAAATGCTTGGTTTTGGTTCTTTTCCCCAGAAAAGGGGAATTTGAAGGCACAGACCCCATAAGGCTATGTTCTCTCATCCTTTAGCAGTAAAAAGAGACAGACAACATCTATCCCAATTCATTTGACCCCAGGTTTGCACAGGGAGATGGTCCTGTGTGCCACGCAGGCACAGCCTCTGCAGGGAGAATTGACCTAAAACCACAGGAGAGAGGCCCTTATCCACCACTTAGCAGACTTCAGAACTTTTTTTATTTAAAACCTCCAGATGCTTGTCCAGTGCAGGCACCAGCCACGTGCTGTGTCACAGGCAGGGAGATGTCCACGGTGCCAATGCCATGAGTGACCACTGGAATAGTCCATGTTCAGCAGAAGATCTCCTCACCCTCTGGAGGTGCTTCTGATGAGTGAGAATCTGTAGCACCAAAAAACATAATGTGGGAATCACTATGGGAACAGAGGGACACAGCAGGCAGAGCAAGGCTCCATGCGCACAGAAACCCCGCTGTCTGCCAAATCCACCAAGCCCCTTAAAAGATGTTCAGTTCCATGATGAGCTACCATGAAATTACACCTTGTAATGGGTGAGATTTCCTGTGCACAGGCTGGAAAACATCAGTGAGCTAGCATGAATGAAACCGGTCATCCGAGGGCATGTCATCAAATTTCATGTGGGTCAGAGGTTTGAGGTGCAGCTCTGAGTCCTAAGGGGATGCAAAACTACCAGGCAAAAAAAAAAAGCCCTGTATGTTATTGTATCAGATCAAGAGACAAAACAGATCAGCTTGAGGGGAGAGGCCAACAGAAGGCTTGTGGGTATCACCTCCAAACTGCCACAGAGCTAAAGCAGACATCAATGCCTCAGGAGCTGCAACAGCCAGGAGCATCCCAGCAGCAGCTCCTTCTGAAAGCATTGACACTGAAGCAGAACATTTTCCTCCTTGAAGCAGAGAATTCAGCCCATGGAGGCTGCTCAGGATGGGATGGAAAGGGAAGAAACAATGAGAAGAATGTGTGTCCCTCTGACAATCCCAGGGGCTCAGAACAGGCAGAAACACCCATGCAAGATCACTTCAAGCTGAGAAGTCCACTCAGCACAGCTGCTCTTCCCCATCCCTTGTGTCACTATTCTCATTTAAAGCCAGATTTTGTGGCTTCCACAAGTTTGCTGGCTGAAGGAAAACAACCAGCTTACCAACCCTAAAAAAACACCTGTGGGCTCCCCTGACACTCACCAGACTGTTGAGAGCGATGTCCCCTGCCCTTTTTCTTCTTTTCCTTCTTCTCCTTTGGTTTGGCTAAACTGAAGAGGCGAGTAGGCATCTGGGTCTGTTCCTCAGTTGCCTTGTTAGTCTGGTTTGTTGTGCTAAGCAAATGGAAAGTGCTTTTCTCTTTGTGTGTCCTTGAAAGACTGTTCCTTTTGGGGGAGACAGAAAGTTCTGCATCAAAGTGCCCTTGTTTAGGAAGGGAAGGGTTCTTCTGCATGGAGGATTCATCAATGCTGGACTGGGAGGAGACTCTTGCAAGTTTCTCATGTAGATTTGAAACCTAGAAAGGAAAAGTGTTTCATTAAAGAGGCTAGCAGAGAACATGGACAGAAAAGGTGTGTCCCAGACCACTCACAGAGGTTGTTCTTGTGAACATCCAGCCTATTCACCAGGTAAAACATTGTCCCCATCCAGGCAAAGTAAAGAGAGAAAAGCCCTCTCTGTTCAAGATGAAAATATGACGCACAAAAGAGTAACACTCCACTATCTTTTGCTCCTACATGTAGTCTGCTATGTATCAACAAGCCAAGGGCAAATATTCTCTAAGATCTCAATAGCAAGACTCACCCTGCATCATTTGCACACACAGATGGTGGCAGGAGGCCAAGGAGCAATGTGCCTCTCTGGGAAGGGAACACCAGCACACGGCACAGGAGCACCATGTGTCAAAGGAAGCCTTCCCAAGCAAAAGATGAAAGCAAAAGCATTTTTCATGATATTTTTTTCCTGTCTCAGGATGTAATTGAGCTTGCACATTCAAAGGGAAGATCAAAACAAGCCCAACAAAACTTGACTGAACACTCTATTAATAGCTCTGCAATGTCAGTCAGATACCTGCTTTGAGAAGGTGCTTCCTTCTCCTAAATCTCTTAGGCCTTGCAGGCATTTTACCTCTCAGCTTCTCCCACAGCATCCATGCCCCTTGTCTACAAGTGCTTGGAGCTGGAACAGCTTCACTGGCTGCTTGGAAAACTTCTGGCTTGATCAGGAGCCAGGTGGGGGGGAGCAGGACCTCCTTTGGTGATTAGCTTTTCAGATCTCACTGCTCAGCTCCACAATTAGGCTGTTCAGGCATTGAAAATCATTCCCATTCTGCAATCCGACATTTATAAACTAACTCTGCTACAGCTCTAAGCAAATTAGAGTCTGAGTTAGTGAGTTACAAACAAACAAATGATCAACAGGCTTAAAGATTAAATTCAGTCCGTGTTTTGCCAATGGTGCTGGCTCTCCTCAGTCAGACTGCTGCAGAGCTGTAAAGGAGTAAACCTTAGCTTGCTGAAAAATGCCCAAACCAGGATCTGTGTGTGGCTTTTCTTTGTGGCTGTGAGCAGACTCCAGAAGCCTCTTCCAGCAGAGCTGGGGACCTTTGCTGACTGAGCCACAACTGGACTGCAGGTGCTTGGTTTTTTCAGGACAGGGGCAGTGCCATCTCTTTGCTGGATATTGAGAATGCTTTTGGAGATGGATGTCAGCACGTGAACAGCCTTGCCCTGCAGTTATCAACCTCACAAGTGGTTTTTGTGACAGCTGGAGGCTGCAGGTTACCCACAACCCTCAGGCTGTTTCTGGGAAGGATGTCCCCTCTGCCTGACCTAAGCTCAGCCCTTGGGTGAAGGCCAACATCAGGCAGTGCCAACCCCCTGGGACTGCCTGGGCATCTTTCCTGGGAGCCTGCCACCTCCTCTGTGCCATCCCCCAACACACAGACAGGGAAGTGGGCAGAGCTCAGGCTGCCCAGCACTGGCCAGGCACCCCCAATACACCATGAAGCACCAACACTGGCAGTGCCTCAGCAGCTCCAGAGGTACAAAAACTGCAGCTCTGCACATCATATGTGAGGGAAGAGCCAGTTTTAAATACCAGTGCCCACATGTCCGGCATAGCTGTATGCCCTGTGCGGGGCAGGCAGCTCACCCAGGAGCTGGCTGGGAGCTCCCTGCAGGGATCAGCTTCCTTAGGAGCCTGGCTGTTGGCATCATTTACCTGGTTGTGGTCAGGCTCCTGCCGCATTTGAGCAAATCTCTCCACGTCCTGCTTCAGCTGCACCTTCTCCCTCTCCAGCTGCTTCTGTGCCGTGCGGAGCCTCTCCAGGTCGAGCTGGTAGGCCGCCTTCTTCACCTGCAGCTCCTCCCGCTCGCGCTCCAGCTCCTGCCTCTGCCTCTGCACCTGCTCCTCGCGCTGCGCCAGCTCGGCCTCATGCTCTGCCAGCTCCTTCTCCCGGACTTCCCACTCCTTCTCCCTCCTCCGCCTCTCCTCCTGGTGCTGTGTCTGCTGCTTCTTCAGGTTGGCCAGCTCCTGGCGCTGCTTCTCCAGGCTGCGCTGCTTCTCCTGCTCCAGCAGCGAGGTGGGCCGGAAGAAGCTTCGGCTCAGAGCCCTCTCGCTCAGAGCCAGCTTCTGGTCCTCGATGTAGGTGTCCTGCTGCAGCACCACGCCCTGGGACAGAGGAGACAGAGATCACTACAGCATCCTCTCCGTGGGGAGAAAGCCGCAGGGTGCTCTACTGAACCCCTTCTGAGCCCAGCCCAGCACCGCTGCCTGGTTACCAGAGCATGCTGGCAAAGCAGCTCCCCCAGCAGCTTCCCAAATTCAGGCCAGCACTGGTTCCCTTAGGCAGCAGCTCATTCCCACAGCCTGCAAGCCAGCTGTGGGGTGTCCAGCCATGCAGGGTTGTGACACAAGAAGGGGGGACAAGCAGCAAAGCACAACTGGCAGCTCAGGTAAGCAGTGTGTGGGAGCAGGATGAAGGGCTAAGCCTACCTGCAAAGCACTGAGCAGCTTATGGAGGCTGGTAATGGTTTGGAGGATCTGCTGCGAGAAAACAGAAGCGTTGCTGTTAGATCTCACTGGGTGCTGGTACGGGGCAGCACCCTCTCTTGCTCTGTGTCCTACCAGTGGGTCTGCCAAGCTGCACAGCCATCCCTCTGCACTCTGCTTTTCCTCACTTTTCCCTTGCAATGACTGTGTCATTCCCCAGTATACCAGTAGATCCCTGATATATCTCCCAGAAGTGCCTGGCATCACCTTCCTCCTTCCCCTAGTTGTTATTACAGCAGAGGAAGGAACATCTGCAGAGGCACCTCCTGGCACAGAGCTCACGGGAAGTCCTGGGCTGTCTCTGCAAACCATTTCCCACAACATCAGCTTGCTCAAGAACAAGCTGAGTAATTGAGATGAAGCCCAGAAGTTCACTTAAAAATTTCAGGAAAAAAATTTAAAGGGGTGAAAAAAAAAAGCAATCTTTAAATAGATGTGAACTATTTTTACCCTTCTCCCCCAGCTGACCTGTACAAGACCCACTGCCACCAGGCAGAAAAGCTGCACTACAGCAGGCACACAAGTGCAGCAGGTGTGTTCTTGGAGGCTTTCTGAAAATACAGAAATGCAAACACCTCATGCATCAATACAGAGCAAGCTACTTTGGAGTTATGCCCTATCCCTAAATTTAGCCTAGCTAAAAATTTCTCTGAATCTCTCATATCCTACAATTAATTTCAAGAAGAAAATAGAGCACTTCAGTATTTGCAGTAGTGGAGTGATAGCCAATATTAAGAGAACTGCTTCTCATTTTGTCATTAATGCTAATTGGGAGTTATGAATGTGTATCAAAGGGAGAATAGAAATCTAATTGCCCCAATTCACTGCACCTGCAACATAAAATTAAATTCTCTCTGTCTGCAGATGCACAATAAATATAGTCCTGTGCATCCTGGTAGTAATTAACCCTTGCTGCTTATAATCAGCACACATCATCTTGCTGGCAAGCAGATGACAATCAGTGAATTCTCTGTCTAAACATCCAAGGTTAAACAAATAAATGACACAGTGGGTTCAGCTTAATGTATTTAAAAGTCTAGATGTGCTTCAGCAAATTAAATGTGTTTTCTTCTACATTATCACCTATTGAGACAAATTCTCTAGCCACTTAAATGAAGGGTACAGCTGAGCAATGGAATCAATTCTTACCTCGTTATTCCTTTTCAGCATGAACATCAAATTAGCATTTCCACCCTATGACAAGATCACAAATGTAATATGAGGACAATGAAAAATCATAGCAAATACCTTCTGAAGCTGAACTAATGACACATCCATTAAACACTCCCCTCCACTTTCCATTTTGGGAGAATTCATGCATGTTTTTTGGCCATTTAGATTCATATCGAATAAAATGTTAATTAGGTATTATTTTGTAGTTACGTGATGGATCGATCCCCAGAAAGAAAAAGTGCAAGGTTGTAGCTGACCTTAGCATTTCAATAACAATGCAAAATGAAACAAGTGCTTTGGCAGACCTGCAGACAGATGGTAGCTAACCTGTGCCATTAAGGAGTACAACTGATTTGCAGCAGTTTTCAAGTGAGTGGTTTTGCATGCGTATTTCACATTAAATTTTATTTTTAACTTATTAGGATGTATCTAATTGTCAAGAAATTTTCAGGCATTTTTTTAAGGCTAGAGCTGTCACTCCTGAAATCTGAACTCAGTGGTGGCAGACACACAAATCAAGGCATACCTTCTTTAAAATGCTGTCTGACTCTGTTCTCCGAAGGTCCTGAGCATCATCGCCTTCATCTTTCGCTCCACCTAAAGGAAGAAGCCAGCATTGGTATCAGTTATTCAACATTTTAAGGCAGAGGTGAACTTGCTAAAGTCTGAGGAATTTAATACAGGAAACTCACGTGTTCCACAAAAGCGGACACAGAGCTCTTGACATTTTAACTAAATGAATTTGAGCCCTAAATATACGGAACACGTCAGCACTACCAGAAAAAGTGGATGTGAATTTAGATTAGGGTTGACTTTGGTTTCAGAGAACACGATGATAAATTCAGCTATTAGCTGGTGCTCTGCCTAGCCCCTGCACTGCTGTCTACTACCACAGAATACTTGCTGAGAAGACATGAGGCAGCATAAGAGCAGATGGAGGATGATAACAGAATCATATCAGGGTATATTATTGCAGGTATAGTTTCAATGCCTCTCTTGTGCAAGTTAATTTACATCTGGGTCAGATACTGCTGTGCAACACCCTGTGTAATTCTATGCTAACAATTTATCATTAACCTTAGCTATCAGATACGTGGATCTTCAAAGGGACACTGGGCTTCTCTTTCTAACTTCCCCCTGGGTGGCTCATATCAGTGCTCCTGAGCACTACTGAGCTGACCTGTGGGGACAAGAGGGCTCTGACCCTCCCCCTGTGCTGCCCTTCTGCTCAAAAGGAGTCACACAGACCTTCCATCCTCTAGCTCTTGCCAAGACTATTGTACTCCTTTGCTAGCTGAGATGCAGCCCATGGGGAAAACCCACACCTGCAGTTCCTTCTGCCACTCTTAAAGACTGTACATACACCTGAATCTGCAGCAGCGTGAAGGGCACCACACCTGGTGTAAAGCCCTCTCCTCCCCCCACCCCCGAGGCTGGCTCTGCTATTAGAGGCTGACCCTCAAGTCCTCCTAACAGACCTGCTCTCCTGCGCCACGTCCTGGGACCTTCCACCTCTCTGCAGGAGGAAACTCCTCCCTTCTGCTTTGCTGGAGGGGAGAATGAAGGGGAGTCAGGTTATAAGTCTTGCCCGAGGTTTCACAGGTTGTGAACAGAAGAACTGGAGAGAATGCCAGGTTTCATACCTCCTGGGCAGAACAGATAAGCCCTGCATTCTTTTCCCAAAATCTCCCAAGACCCTACAACTACTGAATTAGAATCAGAGGGTATATCTACAGAAAACTTAAGATTTGGGCAACAGTCTGAGGTTGTCCCATTCATCGCTGCAACAGAGAGAGGCTCAACCCTCAACAAACCCCTCCAGTGGTGAGTATATTTGTCATCATGATGACAAGGCCTGTGGAGGGCTTTGCAGCTCTCCAGCAGAGCTGGGAGAGCCTCTACATGGTTCTCATGTCTGACTGTCTGGAGCTAACACTGCTCCTTTAATGCAGGAGGTCAGACGAGGTCCAACGATGCCAGCGCTGAGACAGACACTAGCACAGCAAAACTGGTTGTATTGGGAGTGTGAGTAAGACCACAGAGAAAGGAATTTGAGGACAGGGAAGTTTCTGATGACTAGAGCAAAGAAAGAGGGCATTGGGAAGCAGCCAAGTATGCAGCTGAAATAAGTAGTCACGCATTTCTTTGGGAGAGACTTAATTGGAGGAATAATACATGCAGATGTAGGTGGAACATAAATGCATAGAGAGCAGAGACAGGGGAGAAGGTGTTTGATTCAGCAATATCCACATCCATTTGTAAATGCAACAGCATCAGGCTCCTGCTGGGAAGAAAAGTGAAGAACAAAGAACAGACCTGTAGATATTACAATAATAACATGAAGAAACTAATTTATTGAGAAGCCAAATGCTTTCATGTGGCACGTAAGTAAAATAGCAAATATTACTTAGAGAGAGCACAGAGAGGAGTGAAGAGTTCAGATTTTAACCCTTGTACAGTCACAGGTTCTCAGCTACCATCAATCCACCTGTACATAGGCTTTATTTCCTAATCTATGATTTAATCTATCAACTAATGTTGGAGAGGAGTTGTGAAACCCAAACCACCAGCTGAAGTCCTTCTGAAGCAAGAGGATACGATGACGTGCGTTATTAACAAATTCTGATGTGCACACAGAACTACTCACCCTTGGAGGCGTTCATCTGATGACTGTCAAATCCTCCAAAAGTTTCTGCCCTTCTAGGGAGTGAGATGGGGCCAACTCCTCCCTCCTGATCCATGGCAGTGCTGCTGACTTGCTGTCCAAGGGCAGTGCCCAGGCTCCTGCTCACCAGGTCTTGCAGCAGTTCAACTGATAAAAAGCAGAAATGTCTTTGGTAAAGCCCACCTCAGGTTTCTGAACTATTTTAATCCCTGCCTGAGCTCAGGTCAGAAATTATTTGGTGTACAAAGAATCTAGGTTTCTGTGACAAGGACATGAACAGTACATATTGCCCCTGCAAAAACTCATTCTGTTTGACCACTAACTTCAACTCTTAGAGCTCTGCACAAGCTTACACCTCCCTCTCTTCCTTCAGGCAACCTCAATGTTCTCTGACAACAGCATTTAATAATTTTAGCCTCTCCAAAGATCATACTGGAAAGTAGCCTGAGTTTCCACCTACCCTTGCCTTTGTCAACAGAACTGCTTGTACCTTGCAGGCACCACAAGCACCTGCTGAAACCCAAGCCCCACCCTCACATCTTGCTAAGACAGAAGAACAGCATAAGCCTG
Source organism: Anomalospiza imberbis (assembly GCF_031753505.1). Taxonomy (NCBI): domain Eukaryota; kingdom Metazoa; phylum Chordata; class Aves; order Passeriformes; family Viduidae; genus Anomalospiza; species Anomalospiza imberbis. The sequence goes on along the minus strand of NC_089693.1, from coordinate 6,749,471 downwards.
GATGGTCCAAATTTCAGCCAAGGATAAATCCCATAATGCTCCTGACCCCAAAGCAGGTTCAGTGCATGGTTTTCTTTGTGCTGACTTTCCTGCCCTCTTTCAACAGCCCTCCAATATCTGCTTCCTTTCCTGATCCTCATGATCTGTCCCTGAGACAATACCATAAGGAGCAGTTTCTCCTTGTTATTCTGACAAAGAGAAGATGTCCCCTGCAAAACCAGTGCTTGAGAACTGATGCCTTCACTGAAGGTAACCAGTTATAGTTGGCTACTATAATTTACATGTCACATGACTGGCTCACCTTCATTTATTGCCGTTTTCATGATTGCCTCTCCTTTTGGAGCCTCTTCCGTGTTGGCTCTGAAGAGCAGCCTGGAGTCTGGCATCTCCTCTTGCACAGAACTGTCTGCCATGTCCTGGAAGATCTTCGTCTTCTCCTCCAGCAAGAGCAGGATCTGTTTATCCTTCTGCTGAAGTTGTTCTGTGGGGGTGAACAGAAAACAGGGATGAAGACAAAATAAAAGCTTTGGCAAGGAAACCTGAACGATTTCTGAGATATTGGCCCCATCTAGTGGAGCATGACAATATGTGCTGGGCTTGGCAGCACGACAGCGCCCTGGGCAATCTGGCACAGCAGGATCGGAAAATAAATAATGCATGGAAGGCAATCTGCAAACCAGGACTGCAGTTATTTGCTGGATGTAGTATTGAAAAAAAAGTCACAGTTCCACCACAAAACCCAACCCAAAACCTCCTGTACATTTTTCCACAGTGCCTCCCCAGCTCTGCTCCAGGCAGATTTTACCTTTCAGTCCTCTCACTTTCGCATCGGACAATTTCTTTTCAAACTCAGACTCACAAGGGACTCCTTCATCTTCATCTCTATCCCTGGACAGGAGACATGGCTCAGTTACTACAGGAGCACACCCAGTGCACCCCCTGCCTCACAAGAACAGCTGAGTGTCTTACATGGTGTGCATTGTGTCCTGAATGATCTGTATCCAGCCGTTGCGCTCTTCTTTGGAGCTGGCATGGACTTCCACCATTTCAGGATCCTTTCCACCCATGCTGATCAGGAACAAACCCTTCTCTTCATGAGCCACTTCTCGTACGATCAACTTCTTCAGAGAGATCACAGTAGATTTCTGGTCCTTCATATGGAAAGAAATGGGTGAGGAGGGTGACCAGAGCTAGCTCCCAGATTCAAACTAGCATTGAAAAGGTCTCAATAAAGCATAGTGCTACATCTCTCAGGTTTGTAAACATTTTCTGAACATACTGGCTAATTAAAAAACCAAAATCATTTCAATGGGGTTAAACAAAAGGGATGTGTTTGCTTTCCTCCAGCAGTTATGAAGGAAAAGCAATTTTACCTCACTCCATTTTGAGAAAGAATGAATTTCAAATTGACTTTGTGGTTTCGTAAACTGTACCATATTTTGCTCTGATCTCATTTCCTACTGACCACACTCTCCCTGTCATTAATATCACAGCTCCTTACACTTGGTACAGCTTGCTATCCTGCTTCACACACAGTATCTTCACCATCTCTCTCCAGGATAAAGTCTTGTTTTCAAATCCCACAAAACCTCTGCTGTTCTCAGACGCTCACAGCTGACTGCTACGTGAGAACTCATGAGTGAGGTGATGTTCACTGTGTGCTATGGTCTCTGTGGCATCAGCCTGCTGGGTTACAATGTCCCCAGGCTGCTGTGTCATCTGCACACGAGTCAGCCCCTTTGTGCATTGCACCACATGCTACAGCTGGGGTGATCTGGTTCACTAGCAGGACTTGTATGCAAATCAGCTTCCCCTGTGCAGGGCACTGAGCCTGTGCAGAAGGTTGGTGGAACTGGAATACCAAATTATCAGCTTTCAAAATGCTCAAAGAGTGGAAAGGTCACAAGGTTTAGCCAGTCTAGACCATGCCTGGAAGGTACAGCCCAGCAGACTCCATTAGGCACCAGGTTTTCATTAGCAGGTCAATGTACCCAGCCCTTTTTGGGACCTGCCCTCAAACCTAATGTTTTTGCTCCTGCACATTTCAAATATATTTCTCTGACATTTATTTTCAAGCTGTTCTGTTGAATTTACTGCCCTGGCATTTCACCTCACTGCCCCCTGCAGCAGCTCACAATGTATTTGGATACTTCCCTCTGCTGAGGTTCATTTTTATAACGTTTGCATTATCCCCTCACCCCCTCCCAGCCCAGTCACTGCTCCAGTGTGCACAAACTGCAAAGCACAAGTGTTTCCAGTGACAGGCAGGTTTTCAAGGCCAATTATCAGCTGTGCGAAGGCACTGCAGGAAGGGGAGGTGGGGCATGAAGACATGTTTTCCCATCAAAAAGAATGGAGTCTGCTCAGCAAACAAAAATGTTCTGAGCAAGAAAATTAAGTTGTTTAGCAAGCAATTGCTGGCTTTGCAGCACAACACAACATCACGAGTCTCTCACATAGAAAAGTAAGGAGAAAAAAGGGTTGAAGCCTTACCAGTGAGGCAAAGACATACTTCTGGTCCTTCTCCTGAAGGAACACGAGCATGTCAGAGAGGAGAACAGCCTGGACTTCTGCAAAAGAAGAAGCACACCAGTGCAGTACAACCACACAACCCACCCCAGAAGACATTCCTTGCAATAACACCAGCGCTGGGGAGCAGCAGGGCTGGTTTTGCAAATCCTGAAAGCACAATCAACCTCCCAGCTGGCAGGAGGAGCAAGGGCAGTTCTTGGGGATGCCAGGTCAGGTTAGCACTGAACCAGCTTTGCATTAAGCAGGACACATCATCACCTGGGCATCCTGCAGGATTTGCTCTCACCCATCAGAGCAGGGGTGCTCCTCTCCAGCCACATGCTCACTACCAGTTAAGACATGGGCATAACAGTGAAAGCCAGACATTTATTCAATAGAAGCTCTGTTTTCTCAAACAATCAATATTTCAGCCCTCAAGCAAAATATCTGCACAGGAAGTTTTGGATTTTATGGTTCTCTTGATGAGTGGTTTGCGGGGTGTAAATTATCGTGCAATAACAACATTTGTCAGCTGCAGTTTCTTTACCAGGAAATACTGACTTCAGGAGCCACCAGTAATTCTGCTCTCAGACAAACACAACTCTGAAGGGAGCCTGCGTGAGACACAGGACCTGGCTTTCTTTCACGGGAGAAGGAAACACAACCTCAAGCCAACAGAGGATTTTAAATCAGTCTTTTCCCAGAGTACACGAAGAGCTTTCCAAGTCTCCTAATAACATATCATAAAGTTGCACAGCAACTACCAAGTGTAATGCCCCACCCAGACCCCTCAGTACAAAGAGGTTTTGTGTAATGTACTTGGGAAATCTTGTGACAGAAAGGAAGCAAACCAGAAACTTAAATCATCCCATGGGTAAATCCTTCCAGTCTGTTTTGGGAAGACAGAATCCATTCCAGATAAAAGCACCACTAAACTTTAAGCAAAGCTGCAAAATGAAATCCAGGCTCTGGGACGTTTGCAGAAGGTGACATTTGACTGCCTTTTTCTCTGTTCCATGCACTTTGCAAGAGTGGAAATGCTAAAACCCTTAAATAGAAGCTCTTCCTATAATTTTCAGTGCTTCATTTCAAATACCACAAAATAACCTGAATATATGAACGATCTACTTTCTCCCTGGGTCTGCAGCCTGCCTGCAGGACCTACTTTCCCTGGGAGTTTGCACTGTGGACACATTTGTGCATTTCTATGACTAAGAAATGCAAACGGAGCCTGTGCTTATCACGATTTCACAACAGCAGCAGAACTTGCTTCATCCACCATCTAAAGGCAGTAGCAGTCTCGGGTGCCTAGAAATCATCTGTAAACTTCCTGCTTCCAAAACCTCAAAATAAATCATACCCCATATGGAATTCCACGTTATCACCACCTTCCTGCACAGCACGGCATCAGGCTCCCAGGCCCCATTCATGCCCACAGACCATAATTTAACCAGCTAATGCTGCAGGGAGGAAGGGAAGCCCAGCCTTCCTGCCAAGCCTGAGGCACAGCCCTGTCTGCTCTTACTGCTACCGTGATCCCAGCTGAAAGTTTCCTTGGGAGATTTAGTGTTTAACTCACTGGAGAACTTCAGTGCACAGCACCTTATAAAAACTACTTCCACCTGATAACAAACAAAAAGCAACTCAAGAAAACACTGACCCAACACCAGAGCCTCTCCTGAACAGTTTCTATCAACAGCTTAAGAGGTTCAAGAGCAACAAATACCTGGGACATCTCCCTGGATCCCAGTGCAACTGGGATGGTACTGCTGCAGACCTGCTACAGCCCTTGGAGGGAAGGAAAGGCCCAGAAAGTTGAGGCTGGGTTCTAGATTTAGCCAGCACAACTCCTGGAACTGTGGCACAGGCATAGAGATCTGACTCCATGCTCTGGACAACAGCAGCCCCAGTCGTGTCCTCCTGGCCCAGAGCAACCCACAGCAACTCTGCTCTTTGGCTGACACACTGAAGTGTCACTGCCACCTGAGCCCTCGGCAGGCACGCACTCACCAGGAGGAAAAGCAGCTCTCTATCACCCCAGAACCCACACAAGGATTTGGAAATGCAATGGGGAGTGGGAGTACAGCAGGGGAAAGCTGGTGTCACAATCTGTCAAAGCAGAAGAATAAATCAAGGGTGGAGACACCAATCTGAGGACTAATCCTACACCCAGAGAAGGTGAGCTGCATCCTTCCACAGCAGAAGGCAGGAGAGTCTTACCTTTTAACCGGCCACCTGAGTTTTTTAGTGAAACAGGCCCATCTCGGATGAGTTTCCGATGCCTCAAGTCCTCTTTTGCAAACATCTGGCCACTCTTCATCCTCATGATGGACTTGCTGTCTGTCCGGCTGTAAATCTCCTCAAGACGCATTTTCTTTTCATACTTGCTGACTTTGCTATTGACTGCAGCAATCACATCTTTAACAAGGTTTAACGACTGAGTCAAGTCTTCATGTTCCACTTCATTTTCTTTAAGAAAGAAACAGAAACATCTCAATTTGACTTTGTGCAGTCTAACTTCCCACTTTTACTTCCTTCCTTCCTCTTCTCCCAAGTTCCCACATTATAACTTTTTAATACTTAAATGAGACATTTTTCCCCCTTAAAGAGAGTTTCACAAAACCTTTTGTTGAGGCTGGAGAATATTCTAATACACTTTGCATATAAGACAGTAGGGATGAAATGCACAAATTAACTAAGTATTTTAGCCAATACCAAAGAAAGCAAGCTGGGGAGACTTTGGAGTCTAGGCATGTTGCTCCACAATTAGCCACAGACAGACTTCCAATAACTGAATCAAGGTGCCTAAACAACTAATCATAAATGGAAGTATGGAATTGAGTTATCTTGTTGCAGTGATGTGAGACAACAATGACTGGATTAGCTGGTAAGAAAATCAGTTTCAGCTGTAAAGGATCAAAACTTCACACTGGACAAACAAATATGAGTTTAGAATACAGGAGCTGGTCCCTACCTTTGGTGTACTGCAGTATCCTTTGTAAAAGGACCGGGTACTTTGTGATTCTCTGTGTTACCAACAAGATACATTCAGGAATCCCAAGACGCCTCACCAGGGAGCTGCTCATTTTTTTCTAAGGAACAAAGATGAAAACTTCAGTTCTGCAGCAAAACACTCCCCCAGAGTGCAGAAAGGACATGTTTTTTCCATTGGTTACATCTGTCCTGCCAGGTCCTACCTTGACAAATGCCTGAAAGCGCTTGTCTTTTGAGTAAAGATCTTTGAAGTAATTGACAGCCTCGTTGTGATGCCCGCAGAATTTGCCATACGTTTTCTTCATTCGCTCAGCGTTCTCCCCAGAGAACTGCAAAGAATGGGACACACAGCTCCAACCTGCACTGAACTCCTGGGGTGACATCCCAGCAGTGCCTGCCAGGCTCTCAGAAGAACTTGATGAAATCAAATTAGTCCAAGGCATGCTCAACCATGCAAGCAGATCTCTAGAGAGTAAAGAGCTGCTTTGGGGACGTCACTGAGCTCACACATACAGAAAAATTTGCAACTCCACTCACATGGCTTAAAAGCCAAGCACAAAAAGAATCAAGACAAACAAAAAGAAGACAGAAACTGTGGATAAAGGAAAGTAAAATGACCCACTCCAAGCTAAACACCAGGTCAGTAAAGCAGCCAAGAAACACATTGGGCATATTTTGCTGTGAGCTCCTGCCTACACTCCAGTCTGTGGTCAAACTGTTTCGTGCCTGTCAGTGAACGCTTCTCTTTCCCACAAAATGAACTAGATTAATTTTCAACAGTGGACCTTCCTCTGAAAGAGCAAAAAGTGCTTCAAAAAGCAGGGGCAGAGATTTGTATGTGTGAAGAGTAAATTTGCCATCAACTGCGCTTATCTGACAGGCACAAACAGGAGGGAAGGAAAAGCATCTGGCTTCCAGCTGTGTTCTCAGAACTGCAAACATTTTCCAGAACTTACTTGATTCACTAGGATGTCACCTATCCTCCTGATAACAAAGTTCTTTTCACTTTTGTCTGCCAGTGACTCCTTCTTCCTTTCCAGAATCCGCTGGAAAAACTGACTGTGGATGTGCAGCAAGTTTTCCAGGCAGGGAAAGAGCTTGTCCACGACTTGCTGATCGAACTGCAGCTCCTTTAACATGGCTGCACTGTACACATCGTTCATGATCTTCAGGGTGCGGACGTGGTGCATTTCCGTCTGCATTAGCTCTGCACAGGATGAGGACAAGAGTTCATGGGTTACAGCACAAGGAAAAGCTCCCATTAGAAAGCTTTTCCATAAATGGGCTTCTCTAAGTGGCTTCAGAAAATTTCATGTCAGGAATTGTAATATCAGTCAAGAGTTTCATGTGTGAGAGAAACAGGCATCCCACAACAGAGAGCTTTGGATGTTGCGGCTGGGATCTCAACCATCAGCCTGGTATCTTCTCCTTCCTAACACCTCACTGCCAGCCTCCACACACCTGCCTTTTGCCATACAAGATGGCTCCTGAATCCCTCAGGAAAAGACTTCATAGTTAGCTGCTCGTGGTGGAAACCAATCTGAAAGTCATCAGCAGACAAATGAGGAGAGGCAATTTCTGGGTTGTTTGATGGCTTCTGGATATGTGAAATGCAGAAAGACAGCTTTCACAGAATACATTATGTTTCTAGGAACTTCAAGAATTAATGTCTGGCTTTTGAGGAAACCAAAGCAATGTTCCTATCAAGGAGCTGTTTACAGTGAGTGAAAAGTGAAGATGTCTCACCATAAATCACATCTTGCCGTTTAACAACATCTTTGTATTGCTGCTGTAGGAATTTGCTGTCTACTACTTGGCTCCAGGACTCTGCCTCCAGCTGCTTGGAATCCAATTCCAGGTCTCCCATGAGCTGTCCTTCATTCATGTCTGCACCTTCACAAACCAATATAAGTGCTATTAAGATGTGGGTAACTTGTCCCATTTGAGATTGCTGCCTAATTATTCAGGTTTAGGCTTTGTCAGTCACACCACAAATTTCACACACATTCTCCTTTACTGACACAAATGATCACATACTACATAAAAGAGTAGTTATGAAAAACACTTTTAAAGGTTATTTCCTAGTTTCCTGTTCACCATTTTCACATGGACCAAATTCTAGCTCAGATAATGTATTCCTAATCTGCCATGAAACGACATTGCAGTTAAATAAAAAACCACAACAGAAGAGGAAATGTTTGTCCCTGAGCTAAATTCCAAGTAACTCAACTGTAACTGAAACCTTTTAAATGTTTTTCCATAATTCAATGAGCTAAAGAAATTACTGTGTGGGGCTTTGTTTTAGTTTATTGTACTAATATCCGAGATTAAAATAAACACGCTTTAACTGTCCATTATAAAAGAAGACAATTGCTGAAAATGGATTTTCTATTTCTGGAAAGCAGCATTGAGACCTTCCTTCTATAAATGCCATGGAGATCTCTTACCTTCATCAACCAGTGACTCCATGGATTCATTAACCCGGCTGATTTTATGTAAAGAGTCTGTTGACTGCGACAGGAATTTCCAAGTGTGTATTAAGCTGTCATCGTTCCCAACTCTGCAGAAAAACAGAACTCAGAATATTGTTTATGACAAAAACCCAGCCAAATGTACTTTCAGATAAGCAGAATAAATGCATTTTAAATATGAATTGAAAAACAAAGCCAGCACTGCATGGTTATGTACAGAAATGTGCTTTTATGAGTTGTTTACTAACTACCCACTGGAGCTTGAGAAGCTGTAAGCGCTACAGTTGTGAGTGACGGTGCTTTCCATAAAGAACCACTCCTGAGCTTTTATAGTTTGGACAACTCCATTCCAGTCACGTCCCATCCTCCTTGCCCTTGGAGCAAACAGTGTGAAAAAATGCCACACCATTAGGCTACACAGTCCTTATCACTAACTCTGGGAAAGATCAGAAAATGGACTGAAGTTAAATTCCCCCTGGAAATTTAGGACATCCAGGACATCTAAACTGCCCAGAATAAGCCAGTCCCTGCGACTGCCTCACGTGTAGAACTGCTCAATATGCAAGTATGGTAGGAACCGTTAATTAGGTTTTCTTCTATGTTTCTTTGTAATGAATTTCATATAATGCAGTCTAAAAACAGGAAGACTGCAGCTCTGTGCCTTCACCCTCTTGTTATGGACACAAAAGTTAATACTATACCTGAGCTGCAAATGTGTGCTTGCACAGTATCTGGCCAAGGCTAGGGAATTTCTTCCTAGGAGCCCAGAGCATCCCTGGGAAGAGGCCTTGAATCTACCGGGCCAACTCAACTGTGCCTCTGAACTCCTGCCATGACTAAACTAACTCACACAAGATCGTGCAGAAGAGAAGTGATGGTATCATATAGAACATGGTTATTTCTCTGTTTGTGATCCCTTTTGTACCTTTAACGCAAGTCACAGCACGTGAACTTATTTTTAGTGAGACTGACATTACGTCTTTATGTCAGCAGCATCAGATAACACACACACACACAGACACAGTCAGGTGTGCAGGGAGGAGCCTTACCCTGCAATGTTCTGTATGGAGACACTTTTGGAGAGTGCAGTGGGCTGCTGCGATCTCCTGTTGTTGAAGGTGGAGGTGACGGTGCTTTCGTCGGGAGTGAGGATCGCGGAGCGTGGGCGTTCCTTTGGCTGCGAGCCTGCAACAGAAGGGTGGGAGAACAGTCAGCCCATGCAAACACCTTAACCACTGGTAACTGGCACGGTGAGGACTTAAAAGGATCCAGACTCTGAAATCCACTGCCTTGTCTTTCTAGAATCATGCCCAGGGGATGCCAGCAGTTAGGAACAGCCATAGGAAGGGAAGACCATCGACCCCTGGGCAGAACTCACTGCACTATGCTTGAAATACCCAGCTGGGACCTGCAACTCCAGAAACACACATAGGAAACTGAATTTAACTGTTTTGATAATTAATCACATGTCACAATCCACCCTGTTGCCTTTTTATTTCCCTGGACTCATAGTCATATAAATCTTGCTGTTTCTGGTCAAACTCTTTGAGATAGGTTTCTTTTATCAGAAGGTACCACAGAGAAATGATAATCCTGATTTCATTATACCATCACATACCTTTACATAATCTGTTCATATTAATTCCACATTTTTCCTTCTTCAGATGCATTTCTGCTCTCTGTAGCAACACCTCTGAACTTCATGATAAATACCACAGTGATTACAACTATATTATATCGTGTGGTTCCAGACAAGCTGTCATTTATCTTGTCAAAGCTTATCACTTAAGCTTATCAAATCATGGCCCTACAAAACCAATCTGGGCTATTTCACACCTATTCTTCATCTTTGGTCACACTGGGTCACTCTGCAGTACAGTGTGTATCTCAGCAAAGTCAGGAACATTTTGTCAGTATTCCTCCTACTCAAAATTAAACTTTCTATTTTGCCTATCTCAAAGTCCAAGACTATTTAATTAAAACAAAAATAACTGTGTTTTGAATCCTCTCCACTTAATACTCATAGTTGGATTCTTTCCCATATCAGACACCCATGGACATAGGCTGCATCTTCCAGATTCTGTGGTCTTAACAGGTATAGGCATTCTGCAAGCTACAACAGACAAGTGATTTTTCTAAATCTGAGATGATTTTACATTTCTTTAGAGCTACACAGACACTGCAGAAGGGGATGAACTCTGTACAACTTCCGTACAGCTTCTGAAGTCTCAAATATTGCTGCACTGAGGATGCTCTCATCCCTGCTTTGTTAAAAGCTTATTTTTCATAATATCAAACATCAGCTGTCAGAACAGTTAAGAACAGCAGACACAGAGCACTCCCAAAGCAGAGGGAAAGAAATTGTCTTACTTTTGTTTCTCATGGTTACTGTGGGTAACGAAGAGGTATCATGTGCCTGCAGCATCCCTCTCTGTGGCTGAAAGAAAAATGACATTCACTTTAATTTCTCCCTCCCTTCTCCCAGAAGGTTGTGCCATATAATTAAACCAAAAAAAAGCTATTTTTTTCCTGAAGCCTCTCAGTGTTTGTGTATTTTTAAATACATTTTTTTATTTTCTCTGAATGAAGTGGGCAAAATAACAGATGGAGAAATGTGCAGCAAATATGAAAATGTGAAAGTGATGACAATTCTGAAGTGAACTGAAATCGTAATTGCACAAACATTATTTAGCTTGAAGAAGCAGGTTCCTTGCATTTGGAGTAAGCATGAAATCTGTGTGTTCCTCATATAAACAGTATATTTAACAGTTTTCATTATGTGGAAGCTTCAGCACTGGGGCTGAAGTTTCTGCACAACAAACTGGAAACTTTGTGATGTGGTAGAAAGTGTTTTTCATATATATATATATTCAGTAGAGTAGATGAAATCTCTTACCTTCATTTTGACCTTTGCACAAGAAGCAAAATTCTCCTTACAGCCTTTGTGAACAATTGCATTACAGTCTGTCAAAAACAAAAACAAAAACAAAAACAAAAGCCAACAAATTTAAAAAAAACACAGAAAACAGGTCAATTTTTGCTGTTTGTAATCTGAACTGTTAACTTACACAACTGAGAATTGTAACTTTCATTGTGGTTTACACAACTAGCAACAAATACTGAGAGAGAGGGTGCTATCCAGGATAATTAGCCTGTTGTTAATGACATTTCCTCAGAGAATTTAACAGGAAATTCTGTTTAAAAATCAATGCAAAGTTGAATTGCCAGGGGCCTTAGATTAAAGAAATAAAAAGAACAAAAAAAAAAAAAAAAAAAAAAAAAAAAAAACCCCTGATGGCATTATCCCTCTGAATGTAAGGTGGAAAGCAGAAGCAGGAGACAGAAACAGAAACCAATTGTAGGGCCAGTATTTCTCTGAAAAGACAAATACTGCTCTCATCAAGACAAGGACTATGAGATCTAAAAGACAGGAAGAGGACAGGGAAATTATTTTACACAAACTCAGACATCATGGATAAGATCTAGAGCACAGAACCCAAGTGCTGCTGTACTGCAGGGTTACCAGAAAAGGTAACAGGAGCAGCATCTGTCAGGAATCCTTGAGGTTGGGACTTCCTGCTGGAAACTGAAGTTTGGTCCAAAAGCATCACATTCACCAATGCAAAGACCATCATGCTTTAACTCTGCTGCATACATGCCAGAGCAAAAGCTGGGTGGCTTGGTTTTTTGGTTTTTTTTTTGACTACCATGACTTTTGCAAGCAGATTTCCAGGAATCAAAGTTTTCAATGATGATTAAAACTGCCTTTTTTTTTTTTTTTTTCTTTCTGTAGGAATTGAAAATTGGGTTTCAGGCTTTAACTCTTTTGGCAGATGGAAGATCACAGCTCAAGATGAGATTCAGTAGCTTAGAGAAAAGTATTTCCTCTTATTCATGACAACACTAACACAGATAAAGAACTGTATTTTACATGTATGTTACACAGTAAGTGTGAAGTTCTGAATTATTTCTTGAAGCAGAAAAAAAAGAAAAAATTCTATGTCCAGAATGGCAAAATGTGCTCAGACTTCTAGAATCTCTTATATATGGGACAACTCAATAAAAGCCAGTAATTCTGATATTTTGACAGAGATCAGGGTAAGGTCATAGTGTGCTGTTATTCTGACAGTGTCTCATAACTTCCTGTGCAAGAGAAGACAGAACAAAGCAACCTGAAAACACTTGCAAAAACCCAGAAGCACTGTAAGTTTTTAGACCAAAGAGGAAGAGGAACAGAACCTGCTCCTCTGGTGCGTGAACAGAGGCAGTGAGACAATTCAGAATCATGAAATTCACACTCAAGCCTTGAAAGCCTGAAGACAGCTCTTTAGTGTGTACCATTTGGAAAAAAAATTGGATGTTTTATGTTAAAAAATCTGCTTGTAGGGACTTTATTCCTCCAATTCAACTCTTCAGCAACAAAGAAGTTCCTCTAACTCCTCTGTGTCACTAGTATTAATAACTTAAACCTCCAAATCCTTATTTTCTGCATCACTGATCATAAAAAAGTAAAAAAGACGAGGCAGAAAGCTATCAAAAATTAGGCTTTTTTCTTGTCCATTTGTTTCAGAACATGCACAATTTTTCAGCATTGAGTAGATGTTTCAGGAAGCTGGGGGGGCATCACTGAAAAGCTGAGACATTAATTTAAAATATCCAGTGCTTTAAAAGGCATTAAAAGTCATCCATAGGTGAGACAGAGCAGTGGTGTTAGCACCAGCCTACATCATCACAGGAATATCAGAGCCTCTGCTGCTGCTTATCCATCACTTCCAAAGCATCTGAGGTTGATTTTGAGAAGCAGTGGGACAAAGAACCACTCACTGATGTGAGCTTTCAATGAAGGCCTTCACCAAACATTTTTTTATGACATTCATTTTCTGACCAATGCAGAAAACATGCAACAATTTTGCATCATGCCTTGAAAACAAGGAAAGAACATCTGTGCTAAAACATATTACATTGTTGGGTTATTTTAACTTATTAGTATATAGAGCATCAAACTGGGATATATTTGATTTTCTACGTAGCTTCAGAAGCTGTTAAGAAAGTTAAGTGGGGAAAGGGAGAGGATGCATTTGAGAGTTTGTAATTGTTGATGTTTTACATTTCCCATCAGGCTGACACAGAGTGTGTCTCAGACAAACAACTCTGCTGAAATCTCTTCCAGGAAACTCAGAAGTGCCATTTGGAATTCAGCTGGCTGAATCCCCCTGCTCACACCCACCAGCAGGAACAGAAGGCTCCAGCCTGGGAGCAGTTCCCACAGTCGCTTTGACTCATTTCTAAGCTAGTGGAGTGAAAAATTACTAATAGTGAGGAGAGGAAAGCCTTTTCCACTGAGCTATAGTGGGAAAAAAATGAGTCTTGTCTGCGTATTCTATAGCTTTGTGTTGCTGCATGAACCAAGCAGCATTCTGGTCTCAACCACACAAACACCACTGACCTTATCGAGCTACAGGCAGGAGAAACCATCTGATAAGAAATGAGAACAAAAACCCAATCTCTCAGAAACCCTCAGTGAAGTTCCTACCCTGCTTGTTCTGTGCTGCACGTTCTTCACACGCACACAGGTAACTGTCATTTGACCTCTGATGCAATTTCTTGTACAAAGGGAGCAGAAGGTCAGCATTTTCTTTTTGTACCATGTGGTTCCCACTGTAGGCTCACCAAAGCTGTATTTCAGAGAACTAAAGCAACACACCACAGAGAGGTGGGACTTTTTTCCCCCTACTGGAAATAGAAGCCATGATCCAAGCCAGCTGTCCCTGTCCTTTGTCCATCTTATCAAAGCACCCAAGCTCCAAGCCACTACATGCAGCTGAAATAACCAACATTCTCCTGACTGATAGAGCCCAACAAGGGGTAGAAAATCCCATGGCCTGCTGTTATGGCTGAGCTCAGGCTTAGGAAAGAGGTTTCAGGACACCTCCATGCAGCCACGACTCATCTCAGTCCAATTTCCACAAGGCAACACACTGCTCCATGAATCACTATCTCCAAAGTCTCCCTCCCACCTCACATCCTCAAGCAAAAGGGAAATAAAGTGTAAGGTTTGCATTTTCCATGCCAGATTCAATGAAAAATAAAAGGAAGGGGGGGAACCCCCCGACTTACTTGCACAGTAGTACGAATCCTTATTGAAAGGCTTCATACAGTGGTAACAGGTTGCTTGGGCTACAACGGAGGTTGCAGTGAAGAGATGTCCATTTAACAGCTTCTTATCTTTTTCCTTCTCCTTGGAATCTTTGTCCTTCTCTTTAGTCTTCTCTTTATCTTTCTCTTTTTCCTGCCGAGACAAAATGACCGAAAGCCTCGTCACTCAGCAGAGGTCTCTTCCCTAGTTACAGATTGCTCAGTGTTTGCCTTTGGCACGGCGAGGCTATCGACTGAGGTGCACCTGAACAATGGCCATGTGTCTGCACAGCTCTCCCTTAAAAAAGCCCCTGTGGAAGTGGATTTATATACTATTGACTCACACAGGTGTCTCACCACTGCAGACGACACCGAGTCTGTTCTGAAGGCACTTATTTCCTTCTACCTTTGTTTTTTACTTGCTTGGCTTAATGACTTTACCTCTTTTCTTTTTCTGGGCTCTCATGAGCCTCTTCAGCACTTTAAATAAATAATTTTAAATACAAATACCACATGCAGTGTGTATCAGACTTTCAACACAGCTAGTTTTTAAGGCCAAATCATAAGGCTCATGATTTTCAACTGCATTTCTAATGGAGAACACAAGCTCTTCCTCAGTGCCTCTACAGCCTTACTGCCAAAATATTTCCACCTCTGTTTTCCTTCCAACTAGCAATTTTTTCAACAGCTACATGCAACCCCAAATAACTACATGAAGCTTTTTGGCAAAATGGATCTTTTACAAACTCTCGACCTACGGCACCAAAGAAAGGCTGGGGAACGACAGCAACACCATAATAGACCCTCTCATCTTCCACAAGCCATGACTCAACCTCTAGGCTACTCACCTTTGGAAAGATTTCAAGCACAGACAGCTTCTCCAACTTTTAGCAGAGTTTTTGCTTCTTTTCTATCTCTACCTTAGATAGAAAATACTAAATACTAAAAATCTGAAACATTTTTCCCTGTAGCCTTTCATGGATTTGGAATTATTCCAAACAAATTTTAAAGGACACTCCACAGAAAAACTCTGAATTTGAATTACAACTCCTCATCTTTCCACGTACTAACCTACAAAATGTTTATGATAGGAGTCAACTCCAGGTCTGTACTTTTAACTGTTGCTGCAGATTTCCTGGCATCTGAAAGAGAAGCTTTACCAGAAACTGGTAAAGACTTCTGTCAGCTTATCTTTGCATTTTGTTATTTATATGCCACATGCCCTTTGCCTAATATTGTCCTAGACTGAATATCAGGGAGCTGCAGAGCTGCCCATGTGAGCAACTGCCATGAAGTGGCTTAAAGAGGGATGGAGCTCTGCAGACACTGCAGGGAAACTGTTGAGCCCTGGATGACACACTCACATCATGAGGAACTCAGCCTAAGGACTCCTCTCCCAACACATCCCAGGCAAAATGCCGGAGTCTGTCTCTGCAAAGTGTCAAACAGAAAGTCTATTTACTAGCCCCAAATGCTGTTATGTTCTGCAAATAAGCAAAACTAGGAGTATTACCATATGGAATAATCCCATGTGAAGCAAAAAAGCTGCCAGAAAGAGTCTGCATTGCGTCACATCTCTGCCTCCTCTGAGCCATCAGCTTGGCTGACACCACCCCACAGGAACCTCCACAGCCCCGTGTTCCATCCGCTGACCTGCCCATCTTTAACCATATCCAGCCTGGCAGGATTCAGGAAATAAAACCACACAGTTTAGGTCTGGGCTGATGGTACCAAGTTGATGCCTAGAGTTTTGCTCTACTGCCAAGCCTTGTGAAGCTCCAGGAGAAAAGATCACTCTAAGCTCAAGCCAGATCTCGTGACTCTCATGCTGAAAGGAGATTTCCCATCCTATACTTTAAATCTACCTGAAGTTCACTGCAAAACCCAGCAATTCTGAAGTCTAATTTTAATTTCAATTAAAGCTGAACGGCCCCAAGAAAAACAGGAAATCGGTGTACCACTTTCAAGAAGGAAACAGCAAACTCCACACAAGGGCTGCCAGCCACTCCACTTAAGGACAAGTTCTCACAATGAGATTTTTTCAGCTTTTTCTTTTTTCCTGTGGCAGTTACTGGAACTTTATTCAAAGAAGGACTGTGGAAACAAGACTACCTTCGTGCTGTTGGAGCTGCCAGTGAGATTTGAAGCCCAGCTTCGTGGCCGAAGCGACGTGCCGGAGCAGCCACCACGACAGGTACCACGGTACCGCGGCCATGCCGCGGCAGCGGATCCCGCTCCCCAGGAACCACGCAGCTCTTACCTCCCAGTGCTTCAGTCCCACCAGCTTCACTGTTATCTGAGGTACTTCTGAGAATCTATTCCATTTTATGGACATCCTTCCCCGGGCCAGAAGAGCTGCTCCCCACCAGGAGCTGCTCCGCGCTAGCCCATGGCGATGCCGGAGGCTGCAGCAGGGCCGGGGACAGGAGGCACAGCAACGAGGAGTTGAGCAAAAGGGGGAGGGGCAGGACAGTTGCTGACTTCCTTAAAGATTATTTTAGCTACTTTGCTATTGCTTTCATCTTGCCCTACCTTAGCTTCCACTGCTAAAAAAAAAAAAGCTAAAAACCAAACCCATACAAGCAGAAAAGGATGTGATTAATATTTTACAAGTCAATGTAAGACCACCCTTTTTTAAAGGTAGAGGGGAGTAAATCAAACACTCTGTGATGTTTGGGCTACAGAAAAAGTGAATTTTCACATACCTTAGTGTTGCTATGTAGTACTTAACCAAACAAAGTGCTGCAGAAGTTGCCCAGACAGAGAGGTTTTGAGTGTTTGAGCTCCTCCTGCTCTGCAGGTCACGTATATTCCCAGTCTCCTAATTCTTTCAAACACTTGCAACTCCTACCATATACCCTGAAATGCTGCTGCTGGCACAGCACTGCCTTATTACGTGCAAGGCCAACGAAAAAGAGAAATTACTCATGCTAATTGTTGTAATTTCTCAGAACATCTTGACCAAAATGAAAAGAAAAAAAAGTGTTTTTTCCTGAACTGACAAAGATAGAGCATGTTTAAGACTCCTCAAATGTGAATCAGGGCACTCTGCTAAATGCAAGAGATTCACTGATAATCCCAAATAACACCAAGTACATGCTAGGAAGGGGAAATTCACACCAACTACTATCAGTATCCCCTCCAGTTAATGCTCTAACATCCCTTTATTTTTAAGGGTTTTTTTTACATAACTCACTACATTTTCCTAAAGAGCTGTTAGTAGGCTCAGATGTGCTATATTTTACTTTATTTCATCTAAGAAAACTGCATTTCTTAAGGTCTGGAGATGACTAAAAATGAGCTGGAAAGACACTGAAGCCTCCCTCCCTCCTGACAGCCCAAAAACCAACTTCCTGTGTCAAACTTCCCCTTTCAAGGCTTTGTTGGTTCTGTTTTTAACTCTTACAGGTTTTTCTCATCTATAATGCTTCTGAGAAATCAGTGTTCAAACTAATTTTTTGGTGAAATTATTTAAATGTACTGGTGCAGCCTTAAAAAAGTATGTAATGCAAACATTCCACCATGAGCAGACAAGAAATTGTAACTTGAATGACATTTTGGCTTTTATTTAGTAGAAGTATGAGAGTTGATATGAGCTGCAATTTTCGTAGTGCATGTTATGCCTGGGATCTTGGAGCAACTCTTTATCAACACTTTCAGATACAATCATGAAATTAGTGAAATCAAACTGCACTGAAAAAGTATCTAAAAGCATTGCTGTTGTATTTTCTGTCCCAGCCAGATCTCTTACCTCTCTCTCCAGTTCATGCTCAAGAGATTACTCACATTAAGTGCAAGAACCATTTAGTGAACTTCCATTCTCACTCATAGTCTGTGCAAAATGCTCCTGAACTTCTCACTGGTGTTTGCACAGAGGTTTCTATGTAAACAGATTTACTTTTTCAGCACTGCACTTTGCAGCAGGGAAGAGCACTGTCCTAAAGCTGCTCAGAAGCAGCTCTGAGCCACTTGTGACTATCTTGAAAGGGAGATCCAGAACAAGAATCTGTGTGTCATCACACCTCTCAAGGGCCTTCCCACAGTATTTACCAACACATTAACTACACATCACCTAACGAGACAGGAGAGCGCTCTGAGCTTCTGTCAGACAGAGGAATCGAGGTGAGATTGAAGCAAAAAAAATCCAACCAAGCCAAGAAAATCCCCAAACATATATTA
Source organism: Anomalospiza imberbis (assembly GCF_031753505.1). Lineage (NCBI taxonomy): Eukaryota > Metazoa > Chordata > Aves > Passeriformes > Viduidae > Anomalospiza > Anomalospiza imberbis. The sequence goes on along the minus strand of NC_089693.1, from coordinate 6,731,181 downwards.
AACTTCAAGGGGCAATCTAAAGCAATAACAGCCAGTTTGTGTGAAGTATTTAGCATTAATGTAATTATTTCTGTAATCAATACTGTTCCCAGGAAATTCAGATGTTGAGCAGGTATTAAGTTTCAGCAAATTAAATTCCAGGGTTTCAAGGATGGAAAAAAGGGAAAAATATAAATATTTGCCATCACTAAAAGTCACTGTTTGAGCAACTTCTCCTGCAGTGCGCAGGAACTTTGTGGCAAAAGTAAAAAAAAATGATGAAAAGACAATACAGCCTTAGTCAGGCAGTCCCTTCTTACAGCTCCTGTCCTTGTTTCATTAAAGGTTCTCAGGTTCTGTAGAAATTAAACTCATTAATCACTACAAAGCCCTATCTCATACCAGGGCAAAATTTATTCTCTCTGGGAAAATGAGTGAAAACATAGACTCATAAAGGCTGGAAGAGACCTTTAAGATTATCCAGTCCAACTGTTCACCCAGCATTGCCACTGTAACCCAAATCTAGGACCCAGCACTTGGCCTTATTGAGCCTCATACATTTGTCCTTGGGCTCAGTTTTGGGGTGCTAAGATTTCCCATGGAGCCAGTCCCTATCACCCCACAGACACTCCTGCCCTTTAAAAAAAAAAAAAAAAAAACCAAAACAAAAAGGAAGGAAGGAAGGAAGTAAAAGAAAGTAATTAAAAGAAAGAGACCTAAATACAGAACTCCTCTCTGCTGCCTATGGGCATTCCACAAATCACAAGAAGCACTTACTTTGCTCTTCTTGCTGCTGGACATTTTATTCCTGAGGTAGCTGAAGGTGCGGCTGACTTTTGTTACACCTTTACCAGCGGAGACACTGCTGCTCTCTTCAGATATGCTAAAATAAATAAATAAAAGATAAAAGTTACTTTTATTTTTTTTTCTCCTTCCCAAAGCATCTATTAAAGGGATAGATTATTTTTAAAGGACAAATGCATTTATTAGCCAATACAGTCTAGGTGCTTTATGGTGTTTTAGCAGAGAAGGAAAAGTGAAGAAAAAATACCAATTCACTCATTTTGAGATAAATTTCAAGGAATCCTCATATCTGTTTTGAAGCAGGCCATGCCATAGCACCCTCTGCTGCTCCCCTTGTCAAATAACCAGGAACCATTAATGCTGTAAAGAACCATTTCCTCCGAGAGAAAGGCTTCTCTGAACTCTGAAAAGGCAGTGAATGTCTTTAACAGAAACCACACTGTCTGCAGAGCCTCCTCTGAGAAATGAGAATACCAATATTAAGTAATAAACCACAATGGTTATGTATATTAATTTAGGAGTTTTTAGGATCCCAGGTAATTTTTGCCAGCCTTTACATGCACAAGCTTATGACTTTTTCAGCTATGATAGAGGAATAAGGAAACTATTATTGCATTAAACGACATAGTCTGTCAATATTGAGTACAACACAAACCAAAAGCAGAACACAAATACTAATTAAGTCAAGGAGGAGAAGACAGCAGCGAGCAGAGGTGCAGAGCCTCCCTGTCATAAAATAAAGCCAAAGTTGTCAGTGGCACAGAGACCAGACTCCCAGTGCCACAAACGTCCTTCCTCCAGGGGAGCACCTTGAAAGCACCAGGAAGATTGTCTCCTCTGTGCAACTTACAAGGATGGAAAGTAACATACAAAAACACAATTGTTTTGGCCTTTGTTATAGAGAGGTAGAGAGAATTAGCCACAGGAAGAAAGAACTGCTTTTAGTGTAAAATATAACTCAGGGTAAACCAATACCCTGCAATAACGCATAATCAACAAATTTTAATGCCTAATCTGATGTTATTAGCTATGAATAAACAGAGCCTTGTTAACAGATGAGACTTAGACTTTCATATTCTGTGATCTAAAACATTGTTCAGCCTTTAGAGACACGGGACTGATTTTCACAACTTCTGATCACAAATGAGTGTCCTGGTGCCAGGAAGGCTTTGGGGTGCCCAGGGTCCCCCCAGAAGAGGCAGGGTGTCCCCAGGATACTGCAATACTGTACCTCTGCACGGAGGAGCCCATGGAGCTGCCAAACGACTGTGCACCTGCAAAAGATGGGAGGGGCAGGGGGGGACAGGTTAGACTGCAACCTTAGCCCACTGATTCCAAAAAACATGGTTTGCATATTGGGATGGGTCAAGAGGAAAGGGAAATGTTTTCCAGAAGTGGGTGTTCAGAACAGATTTCACGTGCTCGGGATAAAGCCTGTTCCCTGTATCCTTAGGTGCTCTCAAATTAGATGCTGAGGTGAAAGCCTGTTTAGTATTTTTATCACTCTTCAGCTATTAAGTAAAGACCATGCAACTGTTAAACTTGCTGGTAAATCAGGGTGGCTGAATCAGAACTGCCAATTCAATGACAATAAGTATAAATGAGAATCATTCTGACACAATGCTTTTATTTATACCCCACTAGAAAGGATCTATTGTAAAGTACATCCGGGTTTCATGTATAAAACTTTTCTCCTTGATAAAACTGTAGTTCATTTTCCCATCAAAATCCTGAGGCACTTCATAAAGAGTAAAGGAAACAAGAGAACCTTTATTCTGCTTTCCACAAAACGTTACCAGCCTGGGGCTTGGTCACGAAACACTGCTTGAGGAAAGGCTGAATTTCAACACGCAGCTGAAGCCCTGCCAGTGGCACCAACTCTCTCTACACAAGAAACTTGCTTGCACAATGCATTTGGAGCAGATCTGGGAGCTGACACCACTTACCAGCACCATCGAAGAGCACTGAAAAATCAGGATGAAATGATCCAGGACAGAGGGCTCTCTCTGAAGTAACTGGGCTTGCCAAGACTCAAAAAGCCCCCTTCATAGAAGCAATGTTTGCAACCCTATCTGAAGTTTAAGAAACAGCATGACTCTCACCTTACCAGGCTTCTGCACATATACTGCAAGAAAAACAGTATTTTGGCTCAACTTCTCTTAATGCTAAGGGCGAATGCAGAAGAGCTACTTGCCATTAGAGGCAAAGATGGCCCTTTATCCAAAAGCAGTAAGAGCATTAGGCAAAACTGAGCATACAATACTAGGCTTTAAATTCAGATTTTCTAACCTCTGATTCAGGTGCCAACAGAGTCTCAAACAGAAATATCATTCTTCATATTTAGAAACTAAAATACAAGCATACCCTGTTACCTAAACCCTGCTTGGAGAGCTGTGTTAATATTTCCCTTGCAAAATCTTTCACCTCATTAATGATTTATCCCAAACACAACAAAGTTAGTAATCCTGTAAGATGTATGAAATGAAGTCTACTATTCAATTTCCAATATTATAATTTTATATTTATTTATTTTATATGTGATATTATATTTTCATAATATAAAACTACCTAAGTGCCTACTAGGATCACATAATTAATTTACAGACTCCCAAATCCTTGGTATAGCTCCAGTAACTCTGGTTCCCATTTCACTTCTGGTTTGCTTTTAATCTGGGTTAGACCTCCTTAGTCTTTCCTTTTTTTTTTTTTAGAAGATTCATCAATTTGACTAGATTTAAGTATTTCACAAATCTATTTGTTTCTTTGCAGTTAACAACAGAAATGTGAACAAACACTGAACCAAGAGCTGCAATAATTTGATATTTGTGACTGTTTTTCACTACCTTGAGAAAATACACTGCATGAGAACTACAATTATGTATCATTTATCTTTTACTTCAATAGTTGTTTCATCTTAAAAATGGGGGATTCTTGGTGCTGGCAGGCAAAATGGATCCAGTGAAGAATTAAGGTCTGTTTATGATTTCATATTTTAGATTATAATATAAAATCACATGATCAACACTGCTGCAAGATGTAAACCCCAGGAAGATGAGCATAGTAAAAGACACATCTTCTCACCTTCTGGTTTGTTTCTGAAGCAGAACAGGGGAAGGAAAGCTTATTTTTATAAGGTTTTTGCTCCCTGTCATGACCAGGAACAAAATTGAAATCTGACTTCAGAACTCACAAAAAATTTAAGATTTTGTTGCAAAAGCCGTAACTCCCATCTATGTCCAATGAACCTGGGCTAGCAGCCAAAATTTGCTGTATTTACACACAAAAATTAATTCATATGGTAGCTGGACTTGAAATAATTAATGAAGGTCCATTTTGCAGAAAGCAGTGACTGGACTAGGATATTGAAACCAGCTTGCAATGCTTTAATGCTCTCAGTAATTAAACTTCTCTAAGTCAAGAAATCCAAAAGCTTCATAATAATTGTCCAGCCATCTGAAATCCATGTCTTAAATATATAACCAGACAAACTTCAACTAATTCTCCATTTTCTGAAGAAAAAGCAGGAATGGAAAGGTTGAGGAGTGGTAACTGAAATGCACTTGCAATCTCAGTGTTCACAAATCCATCCTCTTATGAGAAATGAACCCTAAAGATGTGAAAAAACAAACTGGTCTGGGATTACTCCATGAAAAATGCTAATTGCCAAAGCAGTCTCAGAAGGAGCTGTGGCTAAATCAACCTTTATAAAGTCACCACAGTACCCTCAAATATGTAAAGAAAACAGTATCCTTGTTTGAGACAATATCTGACATTATCTTAAATGATCATCGTTAACAGAAGCACTGTTGAGGGAGAGAAGATACATACTGGCTACTATAAATATCCTCTAAAACTGTCATACCCTAACATGAATATCAGGTATTGGATGCTTAAAACAAAAAACCAAAAATAAATAATAATAAAATAACCCAAATGCTTAAAAGAACAAAACTCACCAAACAATCAAATGAACTCCACCAAAAAGTTTACCTAAGGCTATTTCTTACTGTGGGGCATCACATGAATTCACAACTGTGTCTTTGCAGCTCACTTTGTGGGGACCATGAACTGTGAGTTTTGTTAAAAGCAGAAGAAAAGGACAGAGCAACAAGGAAGGAGCTTAAATATGGAAGTGGTAATATCCCACCTGGGCACAGGACTTGCTGAAGGAAAGGACAAACCCAGAGTGAAGACCAGGAATGGAAAGGAGGAGAATTTAGATATGTACAACGTGGATGGTGTGGAAATTGTTATAAACTCAGGAAGCAATCAAAATCTATTGGACTGAAAAGCAATTTCCCCCATCCCAGTAAGGACACAAGGAATGTGTCTGGTTTATTTCAACAGTCTAATAAAACATGCTTAAGAAATAGGAAGCATTTTGAATAATCTTTGGTAAGCCCACTTTAAAAAACAAGAGGAGTCTAAATCACTTTAATTCAATCTTCTGCCTTAGTTGGGCTTCTTTTAGCAATGGAGTTTGCAGGAGAAAGAAAAAGCTGCCAGAGAACTCTCGCCTGTTTCCCACAGAACTATTCTGATAACAATATCAGGACCTAGATATGAACATCTTGAGGACTTAAGGTCTTTGACTGCACTTTGTGCTTTTTGCTTAGTGGGGGAACTGTGAAGTTGCTGTGAAGATTTTCAGAATTTAATAATCAGGGCTTCTGTCCACTCCTCTTTCACTGAGCAATGCACTCACTGTCACATATGGAGGGCAAGGATGTACCTCTTCTGCTAACTCCATGCCCTGCAACAAGCTCAAAGCAAGTATTTTAGTTTTAGTAAAAAGCTAAAGATCATTTTGCTGCTCAGAGTGGCAGGTGATGATATCTGCCACATAAATACAGACTAAAACTAACCAGATAAGATGTGATGGTGCTGATGTAGAAGATTCTTTGGATAATAATTCTTTTAATTCTGCCATTAGTTAGTATTCAGATACAGGACCAAGATAACGCTATTAGACATCATGCAATGGAAAGGGTAGTTCAATGTTGGCAAGGTGAAATTCCAGTGTCTGAAGCAGAAAAACAGATTTCCCTGTGTTTCCACCCATTATGGCTGCATTGCACAGAGAATGATTACTTACTATCCAACTCCTCCTCCTCATCACTGGAAGAAGAGCCAATAGAAAAGAGAGTTTTAGACTTAGGAATGAGTGGAGAGATGCTGAAGGAGAAGGAGATTCGTCTCGATGGTCGAGTCCGGCCCTGGGCTGAGAAGTGGGTTAACAGCAGACATTAGAGCATGCTTGAAAATGCATTTAATAATAAAAAGGAGAGGAAAGCAGCCAAAGCAAACTAAAGGCAAAGCAAAGGAAAAGTCTGCAAAGCAGCTGGCTCCAGAAAGACACAAGAAACAAAGAACGGAGAACGTGCAAATTCCAGAGGGTGCAGGTTTCAGAGGGCACAGGTCTCACTGCATGCACAGCTCGAGGCTCCAGTCTTTCCCTATTTTTGCTGATATTTTTTTAGGACCTCTTAGTGAACAATTATAGGCAGGTATATTTCCAAACAGAATAGCAACAACAAAATGGATCTCTGGACAAAGGGCATCAGCTTCAGTGAGAGAAATGTCATGGAGTCAAACTAGAACAGCTCAAGATATCTGTTTGAAGGTGCTTTCTGCAGTTAAATGACACAGCAAAGCTACCAAATACTAGCAAGGACAATTTATCTGAACTGTTGACTTTATCTACCTGGAGAGGTTCTTGCCACTTCTATGTCTAAAAAAAATCAACTATGTTGATAATGTTATCCCTTCAAAATTTCCAGCATTAAAACGGAGACATTTTAACTTCTCTTCTTCCACAATAAAACAGAAAAAACAAGCATCTCTTCTGCCTTATTCTAAAATTTAAGAGTCCCTGTTTTAAAGAAACTGCCTAAACATGAGAAAAGCCGCACTACACCCTCTTCTGCCCTTGGCTGGAAGATGCCTACCAAACACAGTGCCAAACTCAGCAATCAGCCTGTGACATCAAATATCCCACCACTTATTTTTAAGAGCAGCCCTTGCACAGCAGCAGCTTTCCAACAATTCTTTTTAAGTACATGGTCTCTGAAAAGAGAATTAGGAGCCAGCTAGCCATTCTTCACTGAAACTGGATTCCCAAAGGCCCTATTTCCCAAAGTTTCTCTTCATACAAGCACAAGAGGAAACCTCTGAGCTGTGGGCTGGTTGCTGGACACCCACTGCTCACATGGTACATCTGTGTGTCCTCAGGAAAGGTGACTGGGACACGGCTGAGGAACCCCTGTCCCTGGGACAGGTCTGACCTAAAGGTCCTACTTAAGGACTTAGATTAAACATCTCCAGCACAGGTATTCAGGCACTTTTAAGTCATTCCATGGATACATCAATTCACTTGCGGAACAGGGAAAACAGGCTAAAGACTTTATCAGTACTAATCTTCCAAGAGAAAGACAAAGCAATTATTTCTCTCTTTGAATAAAACATGTCCTGCCAGCCACGTACAATGAGGGTTTTTTGCATGGCTGGTACCATACATCAAAAGTGAATTCAGAATATAAAAACACTGTCCAAGGAATAGCCAATGCTAGGAAAGCAATGCAGACAAACTCCCCTGAATATTTCCTCCAGCCATTAGTCACAAATGCCAATTGTCTACAGGCAATCTGACTAAAATGTGCACAGTAAAGGCATTTAAATTGAAGAATTTTTAGGAAGACCCATGAATTAGCTTTGTTTAGACTGCCTGTTGAAGGAATTGTTCTAGTGTTCCAGGCCTGAAGAACACAATTGGGCAACATGGCTTTTTCTTCTGTAGTCTACTGTCTATTTAGACTAGAAGTCAAGATGAACAATAATACTTTACTGTAAATTGAACCACCTTCGCCAGCACAGTTCAACTTCCATTTCAGTGGTTTTATTTATAGCAATTCCTGGCTTTATAACAGTGCTGCACACTGGAAATTTGCTATTCCAGCCCTAAAAGCATTCTTCCGAGCACTCCAGCCAACAGCTCTTGTGACCTCCCTCTATAAAATGCTGAAGGATTAACATTGTGAATGGCCACATCAGCTCTTGGAACATCTGACACATCAGATGGAGTGTGGGCTAGGAACTTGGTCTTGGAAATTGCTCCTGCCTCAGCACATATGACAATAAACAGTAAAAATAATAGAAAACCCTCCATATGTTTATTAATCTGGATTTAGTTTTTGCAAGTTCTTGAGCATAGCATGTTGCTTTCTTCCCATTCAGACACATTTGCAGGGATCAGAGGGTCTTTTTTTTTTAAACACCTACCACAAAATTATGCAAGTGGAATAAAGAACTGAATTTGTCCTACAATTAATATAATTCTTGCATAACTCTTAAGTGTCCTGCTGGAAAAACATGAGCATCAAGGGACATGTGACACAAGGGAGTTTATACACCAAGACCTCCTTGCAAGAGGCACCAAACTGTCCTACAGTCACAATTCAAACATCACTGTCCCTCTTTCAAAGGGGAAGAATGAAGCAGAATAAAAGAATGGTTTGGGTTGGAAGGGACCTTAAAACTCATCCAGTTCCAGGGCTCTGCCATGGGCAGGGACACCCTCCAGTAGAGCAGGTTACCCCAAGCCTCATCCAACCTCGCCTTGGACACTTCCAGGGATGGGGCAGCCACAGCTTCTCTGGATGATTTACTGAAGTTTCTGTAGTCAGGAAGGTGTCAGGATTGGGGAAAAAGAAGTCCATGAGCGAAATTTTCCAAGTGATTATTCCTTTTCGATGCTCACATCAACCCCTCAAATGCTCTCATTTTCAAAAACCACCTTCCTATAAAAATGTCACATATTAATGACTGAGAAAATAATGCTTAGAGGAATGTTAAAAATGTTTACATTCAGTGTCCCAAACTCACAGACATCTGCCTCAAAGCAGAAGACTAACCCTGCTACTTTGCCCACAGCCCCTCTGGAGAGGTTACTACATCTTCTCTTTTCCTTCTTTCTCCAGGGACCAGGGTCGCCAGGCTGGTTCTAGAAGGAGATGGGATAACCAAGCCTCCATGGCATTTTTAATACCAGGCCACAGGACATTTTAACAACCTTGGCCATCCAGGCTCCCTCAGACACCAATAGCTAATTTTTGGGGAGCCAGCCAAGATTTTTGGTGTTTGGTCAGAGGCTGAGTGCAATGCCAAGAAATTGGTTGCCTCAAAAAACAACAAGACCTTCAGCTCAAGGAGGCAGAGGCAGTGCCACCAAACAAGGCAGGATCTGGTGGTCTCTTCACACTCTTCACAGGACAGAGCTGCCCCGTTTTGGTTACTGCTGCTGGGGGACACATTTGTTAGGCCACGTCCTTATTAATCATGGAATTATCATGGTGAAGGATTTAAAACCATCTCCTACAAAGCACAATCCCTGTGAGCTTCCTCCAGCAAGCCTCTTCCACGAATAAAACACTTTTCTTAAAGCACCTTGTTGTGCTTTGCAAGGGAGAATCACGTTAATAAAGAGGAAAGATCAGACACCATCACTAATTGACAACAGCTAAAATGTCAATAGGGTTTCTGGCTGGCAATTAATAAAATTAAAACATGTGTAATACATCCAAAGCACATCCAGCTGCAGCCTTCTGAATGACGTTTTCAGCTGAAAGAATCAATTCAGCCAAGTTGCAAAATTAAGTGCTTGTTATCGCTTCAATTAAGCTAAACTGGAAAATTTTATAGAATCATCTTTTATTATTTTCTTCAGGAATGACATTCAATAAATTACACCCAACTGCTCCAAAATATTTAACTCAAAATGAATAGCAACAAACTCCCCCAAGGAGATCAAGACATGGATTCTCAAGTTTCCACGTATCAGCTTTAAAAAAGTCTAGATGCAGGGAAGTAAGGCTTCAAGTGGAATTTACCTGACATTAAAAGAAGAAACTCAGAAAGGTGAAAGGATGCAAAATTAGATCCTTTTTTTTTTTTAGTTAACAAACTCAATAAATCATAGTTTTCATACCAGTAGTCTAATTTAGAAAGAAAAAAACAACCCACACAAAGGAAACCTAACAGAAAGAAAACAGCAGGGATTCACTGGGAAGAAAAGAACTAAACGGAATGAGTTCTGCCTCTCCACCCGCAACTCCATGCAGCAGTGAAACGTGTACTTCATGTAATAAAGGAAGCATGAGCGGGCAATAGCACATTTTGCCTTGGGAAGGAAGCAAGATATGTTCAGTTATACAGATGACAGAGTGGATAAGGGAAAACTGGATTACTCACTGTCGAGCACTGGTTTGCTAATTGACATTAGAGACATGGATTTGGTCAGTGGAGATGAAACAGCAGAAGAACAGAAGTTAAATCCTTGTGGCTGCGATGTCTGATGCACCTGCAGAACAGAACCACACTGAGTATGTCAAGAATGTCAGAACCATCCCAGCTTCAGATCCCAGCTCAGGACTCATATTTACTGCAACTCTCACTTTGAAACAGTGAAACAGTGCACAGGTTAAATGCAACATTCTGTTTCATCTTTTAAGAGTCAGACAACTAATTTTGCAACAGAGAGACTGTGTGTGCTTGATTTTCTTGTAAGAGATTAAAAACCAGATATTGTTAAAACTCTCTGATGGCCATGGAAATTGCTGTTGTGACTCCAACTCCCCAGCAGAACAAGGTTGTGGTTCAACATGACAAAAAAAATCTGATGCTTAGCAGTTTGTTCCCCAGAAATGCCATTCCTCTAAGCAAGGGAAGACACAAGTGTTGTGCTGCCCCAAAGAACGATGTAGAAAATTTAAAATAGCTGGCAATTCCTCCATGTCAAAGACAGAAGATTTCTAATATTATGTATATGTACATATAAGGTGGAAGCCTTTGTCAGACTGTCACTTGGGAAAATGACTTCCAAAATGTTGATGCAGCATTTCCCAGACATCCAAGAGTAGCTGGACAGCTTTACCTGGTGGTTGTAGTCTCTGATTTCTCCTTGCTCGAGCTCCTCAGTGAGCAGGACCAGGGACTGATTGCTGGCAAGTGGACTCCTCCTGAGGTCTTTGGAGCTCAGAGAAGAAGCCTCCAGGTTTGTAGAGGGCTTCTTGTTCTCACCAGAGTCTCCAGCAAGGCCTTCTAGGCTGTAACTAAAGGGAAAGCACAGAGGTCAGGGGCTGCCAAACTCTCAGGGACCAGCGTCTTTCAGCACAGAGCACCTGCAAACGTGAAACACAGAGCAGGCACTGAAGTGTGCAGGCAAAGGCAGGTGTTACTCCTCAGCATGTTCTTTTTTCCTTCAGAGCAAACAGCAACATCTTTGTGCTTCTAATGAGACATAAAGGTTTGTTCATTGCTTGAACAACCATTGAAACTCCTGGTCAAATGCCTTTCCTACTGGTTTTTTTTACTCTTTTTGAGTGGTGCACAGGAAAATCCAGAAACACCCCTTTAAAGATTTTGGCATTTCCACATATTCTCTTTGCTAGCTTTTTATTAGGCTCTGCCCTGGAATAAAGCCACCCAAATCAAACCATGCATAGCATGGTGCTGCCTGTTCTGGACCAACACCCCTCCCAGCAGCCACATCAGCTGCTGTAACATTCATCTCTGAAGCCACATCCTCTGAATCTATTTTAAATCTTGACACTGCACAGTTTGGGCACTGATAATGTCATTTATTCTGCCAAAGCTGTTTTTTTTTTTTTTTAACCCGTGCTGTAGTTTTGTTTTTAAATTCAATAAATGTTGTTTCCATCACCCAATCAATTTTATCTTATCATCTACTGAGGGAGCTAGCTAGGAGCTAGGGCAATAACTCAAAGCTAAATAAAATACTAAACTTTTGCTTGCAGAACTGTTAGAAATAAAACATCTGGCCAAATTCTGTAGAGACAAGTGACCCCTACAGAAAAGCACTAATACACTCTTCTCTCACCTATACAAAACACACCTTCTCTCACATGGGACTATTTAATTTAATAAATGTTTTCCTAACATTCTGCTTCTGACCCTCTTGCTGCTCGTGCCCAAGCATCAACAAACCTGCTGAAATGCCAGTGTGGGTTCACTGGGTGAAGCTTTGCAGATTCCCCTCCCAGGACACAAGCACAGATCCATGGTTAATGTTTGATTTGATACTCACTAAGTCCCAGCCCTACCCTGGATTTATATCCCAACCCAAGGCTAATCAGGATGTCTGTGGTGAGCAAGCTGACATGTAAACACATGAAAAAGAAAACATACTACAGGCTGTACAGATGATTTAAACAACCAGAGGAACTTTAAATTCAGGTAGACTTGCATAGCAGTGATTAATGTTCTGAAGTCCCTTAGAAGCATTAAAAGGCTCATAAATATGCATCTTGAAAGCAAAAACTGCAATAAACCATGAATAAGAAGATTTAGTAATTTAAAAAACCTCTTTTCATGGTAATTAATGAGAAAAAAAAGACTGGTTGAAGCATTTATAATTTAATCTGCTTTAGGAAGATTGTGACTAATCAACACGTATCAATAGCAGGCATTTAGAAGTTTATTCTAAAACACCTGTAGGTAGAAGTCAGTCCCATTTCTACTGATTATTTAGGACAGAAGAATATCTCTTTTTTGCATTCCAAGGTGGCAACAAGGATGCTACACAGTAGAGAAATAAAAATCATGCACTTGTGACAAAACTAGCTAAAACCTGCAAATATTAGCCCATAAAAGAGTTATCAGTGATACTGGTCTGTAATTTGCTGATTGGCATATATACACCAAACAAAATTAACTGTCCATGGAGGGCAGGTTTACTTCTCAATATCTACTCTTCAGAAAAAGAATTTTAATAGCTCTACCCGCAACCAGCAAAAACTGCCAGAGTAAAGCTATAAAGCCATAAAATCCAGGGGACTGGCTTCCAAACAATATTGGGTAAAGATGTGACCTGCAATCATCAATCTCAGTGCTGGGACTTTCCACAGAAGATGCAAACTTTAGAAGCCTGGGAAATTTTCATCTGTGGTGATCAGATTGTTTTTTTCAGGGAAGGTTTTACACATTTAGTCTCCTTGAAGAAAAGCCTAGGTCTTTCAATTTACAGCGAGCAAGTCTGTGTGAACTTAAATCCTTTATGAGTCTGATCTGGTACAGAGAAGAGCTGAATCATATTTAATCTTGTTTTGATTCTTTGGCTGTCACAATTATCATTCTGATCACTGCTGTGGAAAAAAACACGGCTTGAAGTCATCAGGGAACAGAGCAGCTCAACCCAACAGTGCAGCTCCTTTACTGCCAGAGGCCAGTGGAAAGCAGCCACCACCTCCACCTGCAGCCCAGCTCTGAGGATCCACTCCCAAGAGTGATTGCTGGAAAAGCAGACCAAGCAAACAAACACGTGCACGCTTCAGCCAGAGCAGCAGTGGAGGAGGCGATGCACGAGAAGCTGATGACAGGGTGCTTGCAGAGCTCCTGTGCTGCTGCACATTTATTCATACCATACCTTCTACAAGTAAAGTCAGGACCCATGGCAATGTACTGTACGCCTGAGGGACACCAGCTCAAACTAGGAACAGCAAAAGAGGCAAAGAAAGGAAAAGGGCAGTGATTATCAGGTTGTTATGGAACATGGGGAACGATAAAAGACTCTCACTCTCACATATCTTAAAAAAAACCCCCTGCAAACTCAGAAATAATGCAGTAGCACACGTCTGGTTGCACAAACACACCACAGCTCCCCAAATGCCTGAGGTTACCACTGAACAGGGAGCAGGACAGCCCACGCTTCCCCAAAACGACCCCATCAGCAAGTATACAACGTACTGGGTAAAGCACTCCTTGAGGGGAGAGGTTTTTGGGAAAAACAAGGCTAAAACATACCAAAGCCAATTTGTAACTAGTCACACACAGCCATTGTGTTAGTAATTATTAGTATTTTCCTGGGAACTCACATTCTCAAATCAGAAAAAGAATCCCTTACAGATATTTCACAGTGTAAGTCCTCTCCATAGAAATATTAATAACCTCAGGCTACACTTGGAAAAATAAGGAGAAAGACACATTCTTAAATGCTGCACAGCCAGTCAGTGAAAGAGGCTGGAAGAAAAAAACAGGCTAATCTTACTATTGACTTGGGATTAAGTCAAGAGTGCTTCTAACTAAAAAAACTTTCAGCTCCCATTCCCCGAAAGAGTCCCAAAGTTGCATCGTGAAAGACATAAGAAATGCAAATACAGAATGCAAATATTTTGGTTGTTATTTTAGACTGCTTTTGTTATTTTTCTCTGTTAGCTCATGGCCCAATTGCAGGTTTTGCAGAAACAGAGAAATCCATCTTCTTGTCAGCTATGACATTTATATGATCCCTAAATCCTGAAAAAGCTGTTCCGGAAGCATACATTGTCTGAAGGGAATTTTGCATAAGCACAAGTCCTGCTCCCAGGTCCTGGTCTGAGATCCATGAAAGGAGGGGACACGGCCAGAACATGCTTTGCTCCATGACAGGAGCCTATAAAAAGGGTAGAACAAATTTAAACCTTCCTGGACAAGGAACTGTGAGTGCCAGAAGACTCTGAGGGCACAGACTAAGATTTAAACCCACTGAATGCATCATGTCATGTCATCTCATACTGTTTCCACACACACTGCAACACTGGAAACATTCTGGAAGGGTTTGGCAGTTGGAAACAATCTGGATGGTGTTCAATGGCAGAGTTCAGGTAATTGCTGCCTGTTTTATAAAGGACGTTAACTGGGTGAGGAGACACCCAAAGCTTTGCACCCAAAAGGTGTGCTTCACCAGGAGCTCTCAGCACAGTACAATAAACATTCTTCATGAAAACATTCCTTCTCATAACATGCCAGTATTTCCAAGTACTTCATCATCCTCACCCACTTCAACCACAATGGCAGATGTTTAAGTATTAGTGGGGGATGGCAGGGACTAAAATACTTGTGTGAAATCATAGAGGAACCAACTTCAGGCCACAGGAAATTCATCTCCATCACACACAACCTGCACTCTCAGGCCTGGGTTCAGCCTCCCAGTGGGTCACTCAGACCTTCTCAGGGGCAGCAGAGAAAGCATCCCAAGGAAAGCGTCACACATGATTCCCCAGGCCATCTGCTTGTGGCCACAAGAGCACTGGGCTTGGTGGACCCTTTCAGATAACCTTATGTCACCTTGCTGTCCAAAGCCACTCATTTTTTGTGTGGTCCCTTTTCAGTTGAAGGAAAGAAGATTCTCCTCATTAATCACGTAATGGTTACACTAGACTTTAAAAGATGCCTCTGTTCCTGACCTCTGCCATGTTATGGAGATGATCCCAAATGCTAAAACTGTAGGGGAGGGAAAGAGAAAACTAGAAGGAGGGAAGAAGAAGAGCCCTACATATGTAGGAAGACCCCTGGAAGTGTTGAGATCTCAGAGAAGGAAGGAAGGGGATCTGTTGGCAAAGGCTGTGGAAAGAACTCTTGCAGAATCACAGTCCTGCGGGGGAGCCACCCACAGCCTGTTGGCAACACCATAAAATCCTAAAAGGATCAATGCAGAACATGCAAAACTCCTTTACAGAAGACAACTTGGGGAGGACGAGGAGCTTTTATCTACATCAGCCTTGTGGGAGAGCATAAACAGTTTGGAATCAGTTCCAGGCTCCTGCTCCACAAGTGGGGATAGAGAGGATGATTCCAAAATGGTTTAGAGACCAGAAAAAGTAAGAAAAGTAACTGTATGTTATTTTCACTGTATGTTTATGAAAGGATTATCACACATTTCAGATATGACCAGGTATTCTAAACATTTTTCTTATTCTACATGCAAGCTCAGTGTTTCAGGATATTTTGACTCTAAATACTAACACAGCTCCTACAGAGGAGCATTAAGACAATACTGATAAAAATAGGAACATTTGCATGAGCTGAGAAG
The DNA here is from genome assembly GCF_031753505.1 of Anomalospiza imberbis. Taxonomy (NCBI): domain Eukaryota; kingdom Metazoa; phylum Chordata; class Aves; order Passeriformes; family Viduidae; genus Anomalospiza; species Anomalospiza imberbis. Next base: position 6,715,535 of record NC_089693.1, on the reverse strand, counting down.
ACACAGAAGCACTGCACTGCTTCCTGCAGTGCTGCAAATGAAGTGGCTTCTTAGAAGAACATGCTTTAAAAAGCATGCTCTTTCCTGTGCCTTTTAAAAAAAATCTTTTTTAAGAGTGTTCTTTTGAACTGTACAGTGCTGCCAGGGTTCATTGATGCTGATACATGGTGAGGCACAGTGATTTTTTTTGGTCGTAACATCATGGTAACATTCTTTTCACATGTGGGAATGTATTTACACACACAACAGCCCATCCATATTTCAAGTGAAGTGAAATCCCTGGATAACCTGGCACAGGAGGGGAGGTAGCAGGCTATGGGAGGTGAGACAAGCTTGAACCAGAAGTTCAAGCTTGAAGACAACCAGTTTAACCAGAAGACAAGCTTGAAGGCAGGTGTTCAACTTCTCTTTCTTTCTTTAGCCTAAAATGTCTAAGTGTGGACAGTCCACATCTGCTGTGACAAAAATTAAGTATCCTCTTTTATATACTAATAGTCAATGCAAAGGTTACATGAATGGAACTGCATATCTGTGGGGTGGATGAGAAACTGAAAGCTTGTTATAGAGAGGAAAAACACATGGAAGTAAAGAGAAAAACACACCCTATTTTCTATTTTTCAGGAAGATAGTTATGGAACCATCAAAAGAGCAAAATTTAAAGCCATCTAATTCAACCAGCTGCAGATCTGCAGAGTGTTCTCCAAATCTGAGATTGTGTCTGACTTATGCCCTCCCCCTGCTGCCCCTCCTGCAAGTCTTGCCAGGAGTCTCTGATGTGCCTTAAATCCAAATCACACACATGCTCCCAGGTAAACCACTGTTTTAATCAACTCCAAATCTTATATGTGGCAAAGGCCAACAAAATCATATCTGAGATTTCTCTTCATTATTAAAATAATATCCTGGAGAAAACAGCATGTGCTCTGCACCTGCCCAGGGTCAGACTGGAGAGAGAAAGCAGCCAGGTGGGATGCACAGCTCCAATGCCAACACTTGCAGAGGTACTACAGGTTTACTAACATGAGAGGATGGAGTTAGTAGACATTCAAACACAAAACAGTTAGTCACATTAGTTGGCTTTGTACCTTCTCCTATGAATGGGAGGCTTCTTTATACCATCCCCCAGAATTCGCACTGAACTGAAAATGAATCATGGAGAATGGTCAGCAGCTTGAATGAAAAAATTAACAAACGGCAGCTAGAGGATTAATATCCCCAACACACAGACAGAGGGAGTAGACATACAGGGAAAACACAAAATGGAACATGAAAGGAAGTAATGAGTCTCTGTGTTCCTCCTCTCATCTACAAACAAATCTGGGATTTGGTTGGTTTTATTTTGTACAAAAAGAAGGCTGCACAGGTATTGACCATGTTGCAACTTTGCTGCTGCCAAAGCCAGGTCAGTTTAAAGTTTAGATAAGGCCAAACACTTTGACAGAAGCTGTTAGCAACAGTGATTAACACCAGATCCAGTTCTGCAGTGCTTAATCCATCAATGAAACATGAGGGTGTTTCTTTCCCCAGCCTGGACATTTAACACACACTGCAGCATTGTTGAAAGACAGGCATTTCAAATCTGCTATGAATGTCAGGAATTAACTGAAGGATGAACATCCTTTTGTGCAGCCTTGTTGGTTTTCTTTGTATTTTTAGTAGCAAAATGCAGACATGAGGATTATCTGTGAAGTGCATTTAAGGAAAGATGGGAAGCAAAGGGGAACTGAGCATCTTTTCACATTTTCATTTAAGACTATTATTTTTTTTCCTGATCTTTTCTGTGAACAAACTTTTATACTCATCCCTCTTACAAACAGAAAACATTTAACAGTGGAAAAGACCAAATTTTACAAATGGCTGATTTTTTTTTTTCTGTAAGCTTTTTGGGTGCTCTATCTAAGCTTGACTTAGCTATCTCTGTCATCAAGGTCTGGACTATTTTTGGTGTGGATGGGGGCTGCAAGTTGTTGCTGGGGCAGGAAGCGCCTCTCAGAGCACAGCTGATGGTGCACTCTGTCACCCCATTCCTCCTCTTGGCTGCACAGCCCAGTTCTGATCCTTGGGCTGGTTTTGGTGGCAATTACACTTTATTTGGTTATTCTTCTCCTCATTTAGTGAATGCAAGCTGCTCACCTACAGAGCAGAGAAGTGCCATGGGTGCCCAGAGGAGGGGAGGGAACACAAAGGGTGGTGGGAGCAGCACAGATACTGCCCATGAGCAGGACAAACCTCAGCCAAGGCTTGTGCTCAGTGTTACTCCACTTCAAAGGTTTGCAAAAGTTGAGTTGCAATAAGGACTTTTCCCCTTCTACTGGAAAAGCATCCACTGCATGTGAAATAAATGAATAAGCAAACACTCCAAATTTAACTGATTTGAGTGAAAGTCACTTGTTAGCACTTCACTTTCTCAGTATTTGTTGTTTCTCACTAAGCAACAAGAGCCTCAACATCACGACAGCCACATATGAAAAGAACAAAGAAAAGAACAAAACAACACAGCAAATAATCCAAATTCCTTTCTAAAAGAAGCATAAAAACAAACATGAATCTAATCAGCACCACAGACCCACCCAGCTTTTCTAACTACCCTACATGACAGCTATCCTTATGCAGCTGCAACTGTATGTGAGAACATATGACAAGAATTACTGTTCCTTTAACTCAGATTTTCTTACACTTACAATGAATGTATTTTCCCATATCAGAAACAGCCTCCAAAGTGTGATGCAGGAGAATTTAACCCCATCTGTGCAGTGTTAGCAGTGACTGCCAGCTATGCAGTTTATTACCCTCACAAATGCTTATGTATCAGGCCCTACACTTAAAAGTAAATCTCCCCAAATGAGTTCATGAGCTTATGGACTCATTCTGTCATAGACCTGCAGGTATGCTGACTCTTTTGCCACTTCCAAAAATTGATGGGGATTTCTTAACTTATTTAAATATTACCTGAGGACCAGGAATGAAGCCCAAAAAAGGTGACAGTGTTAAACAACAACAAAAATCTTTCACTGTGTTACTCAGAAAATCCTGAATGGTTTTCAACATTGACTTTAAAACCTGAAGGTGATATTCCTTTAGCGATAGCCACAGCTGCTGTCTGTAAAGGATGCATACATTCCTGATGGGAGGCTGCTACCTCTCCCTGAATTATCCAAAGGGGTCAGAATTTTCAGGAACCCGTTGTGAGTGGCCAGTTTTAATTTAATTCCATCCAGCTCCACATGCAATGGCTCTGTTTCTGTTAACAGCAGAACGTTTGCCATGAGGACACAACAGGCAGCCAGAGAGTGGCACTGCCCTGCACACCTGGGCCTGCAGCCTCTGTGAGCTGTAGGGAGGATATGGCACCCTGACCCTGCTAAAGCAACTGGCCATTCCTGCTCTGAGAGCAGTAAAGCACATTAAAAACATTGGCCAAACCTCCACTGGGCTCAGTATACACAGGTTTTGGCCCCAGGCATCCTGCAGTCCAAATGCTGAACAGTGCAGGGCATGGCAGGGAACCTCACACCAATTAATACTTTTTGGTGTGCACCTTCCTTTATTTCATCTTCTTGCCCACTGAAACGGGGGAATGAGCAACTTTTCTTCCCACAGTCACTTGGCACCAGGGTGGACACACTCACATGGCTCATACACCTCTGCCCCTTGTACCTTCTGAAAGAACAGATGGGAAAGCTTCCCTTTTGAATCTTCCTGAACAACACCAGGGACATCAGTGATGAGTTAGGTGGAACTTATGTCCATGAGAGACTGAGAGGGAGCCAATTCTGTGAAACAGGGAGGACCCATCTCACCATTATGAAGAGCTTCCACAGAATTGTTTTAAACCCCGGTGCCTGTGTTATCCCTTAATACAATCAGAGCAATGATGGTCATGTTTATTCTGTGGTCAGTGAGATTTAACACTCCAATAATTCCTTTGTACAGAAAGGGGTGGTGACAGTTCTAATGGAAGACCTGTCCAGAGGTAATTCCATTTACTCTGGACAGCTCCAGCATACTGTAGGTATTAAGTACTTTAATCCTGAAAGTCAACTTAAGAGAAACCAAACAAACATACATTAGGAGATTGTCTTAACCTCTTCAAAATGAAAAAAAAAATAATCAAAAGTGACATGATAAACTCTTCAGTTTTATCACGCCAGGTTTAAAGCTCAGATAAATATGCATGAGTGGGTGCAGAGTAAATGAAAGCAGCTCTTCACTCACCTCCTCTGATTGATTTCTGCCTCGTTGGTGGCATTTTTGCCCGGCCCCCAGCTGTGCCGGCGGAAAGGAGACAGCGGCCGCATGGAGCTGCGCAGGACGGAGGAAGGAGTGGGCACATCCGTGATGCTGTCCAGCTCCTCTTCCTTCTCTCCCCCCTCTGAGGACACCATGTAGGTGCAGCTGCCATCCAGGCTGTGCCTGTCCTTGGGCTGCGTGAAGCTCCCCACGGGTGGGAAGGGGAGGGACGTGTCGCTGCCCAGGGATGAGTTCCTCTCCAGGGACATGGTGTCATCTGCAGAGGAGCTGGAGCTGGTGACATCGCACGCAGACTGCTCCTCTTCAGGCTGCTGAGGTAAGGAAAATTAAAAGAAAGCTGAAGTAGAATCATGGACTGGTTTGGGTTGGAAGGGACCTCTAAAGATCAGCTAGTCCAACACCCCTGCTGTGGGCAAGGACATTGTTCACTAGATCAGGCTGTTCAAAGACCCATCCAGCCTGGCCCTGAACACTTCCAATGAAGTGAATACATTTAACATTTCAAATAAATACAAATATTTTTAATTTCACACAAGCTGAGAGATTTCTTCGTTGGTGGCATAAGGCAAATTAACCATCATAGAACTGAGAATTTTTGCTCTGGTTTCAAAAGAGGCTGAAATGCACTGCAGGGTGATCTCTTCCACCCCACAAGTCCCTGGCTGCCAGTACTCAGGCTCCCAGCTCAGATCCTCTGCTTGCCTTCCGATCCCCAGTTCTATATTTCATCTTGCACAGCAAATCCTGTTCCTCTCACCATTTCTGGCTAAACCTGTTATCAATCAAGGTGCCATAAAACTGCCAAAGGTTTACTGAGAGCAAGTAATGGGGAAGGGGGTTATCACAACTCCTGATGACAAACTCCAGCCTCTCCTGTGGGGCTGGGATGGGCTTGTAGAGCTCAAGGGCAATGCACTGTTCCACTGCACCATGCAACACAAAAGGGAGATTTACTCACCAGCAGAAAACAGACAGACAAAAAATATAAGCTTAATTCTCCATCCCCAGCTACTTTCCATTAAGCAGAAAGCTAATACCAGGGTTTGCAGCTTTTTTAAAATCCAACTGTCATTGAAAAATATTGTTCTACAGGAACAGCCGCCCTGTATTAGAGATTTTGAGTCATACTGTAATTTTTGGGTTTAGTTTGCTCCAAAAGCAGTATGTAGAAGCCAAACTGGTTCTCTCTGGCCAAAGGCCACATGCTGACCATACAGCCCCAGAAGAGCCCTCATTCCCTGGGGCCACTATAAAAACCACAAGCACCTCTCTGACATCACCTCCAGTCTGAAATGGTGTTTGCCCTGAGGGACTGACATGGGAAGTTTCAATTTATCCTGCTGCAAAGCCCTGTGCTGTATCATTTAAAATAATAACAGGCAGAGTGCTCGGTCAGGCCATACACCACAGAGCAGTCAGCAAAGCCCTGGTGGTTAATTGTCCTCACACAGTGGGCTCAGGGGGCTGGGCAGGAGCTGAGTGCTCCAGGGGCTGCAGGCTGTCAGCAGGCATTTGGCAGAAGACAACAGGATGCAAAATCCTGTTCTTGGAAGGGAAAGATGGGCATCAGACCACATGGAGGGAAGGATGAGCAGGAGTGGTGTTAAACAGTCCAGAGTATTTTGGTTTTATGTGCTCTATTTGAGGGGCACACACTATAAGCTATAAGCTTTTTATTTAACTGGACAAAAAGAAACTGAGATATTCAAAATATCTTCTAATTGAATATTCAGAGAGAAGCCCTGTTTCAAGCTTAGCAATTTTTTATTCTTATTCCAGTGTAACGGGTACACAAAAATGTTCCTGAGGTGGTTGAACTAAATGCTGTCACACTGCTTCCCTTCTCACATCCATCAAAGGGAAACAAAGGAAAAAAAAAGACAGCATCCACTGCACAACACCAAAATACAAGAACCTTTTAAACACAAAGAATTAAAAAACACACTAAAAATACATCCCTCCAAAAACATTCACTTCATGTTAAGGTATGTCAAATATTAATAGTGAATTTCAGAAAACTATGTTCTGTAAACTATTGAACTATTGGATTTGATAAATTTGAATAGGAAGCTGAGGTTTAAAGAAAAGAGAGCTGAAATGGAAAGCCTGAGAAGTTTTTGATGATGTTCAGCAGTATTCAAAATAATCTGATATTTGTGTGAGTCATGATGAGAGCTTACTGAATTTCTTATATACAGACAAATCAAGTAGTCATTACGTGGATAACACTCCTACAGTGGAGGAAACAGTCTGCCACTTTTCTAAGACAGAAAAATACTGTCAGACATAAGATCAGACTGGATGGGGCTTTGGAGCAACCTGGTCTAGTGGAAGGTGTCCCTGCCCATGGCTTGGGGTTGGAACAAGATGAGCTTTAAGGTCCCTTCCAACCCAAACCATTCAGTGATTCTGGGATTGGGGCAGCAGAGCAGGAGAGGAGAGGACTGACTTCACCCCATCAGCTGTGTGAAGTATGGGACAGGTCAGAAACTTTCAATCTGGATGCAAATCTAGAAACAATAGTGCAGAACACCAAATTAAATAGAGAGGAATTAGAGTAAAAAAGCATTTTTATTTCCCAGACAAGAATACTGCTGCAGTTTGAAATACATAACAAAACCCACTTCCCTAACAAAGAAGATTTAGGGCTTTTATCACAAAATGCAGTTCAAGGAGATTTTCGAAAAAAGGGAAATACATTTGATCCATTTAAAGTTTTACCTTGAGCATTCGACTGACAACAGAACACAATGAACAATTCCCTTGAACTTGTGGCCCATGCTTATTCTTCTAAAAATATTCTGTCGTCATTTCAATGATTTTTTTTTTTTAAACAAAGGAAAACAGTTAATATGAAAGATGACTCTGTCTGAAAAATGCTAAGTGTGGCTGACACATCTGAAACCTCTATATTGTAGTCACCACTGCAAAAAATTAGCTATCTGGCCAGTAAATATGCACTGCTCTTTAATCTTATTTGAGTAAGAAAATACTATGTTTGCAGAACAGAATGCTTTCTAATCTTACAGAAAAAAGGAAACATTACAGAAATACTAATTTTCTTCAAGTTAGGAGTGCTGGATTACACCTCAATGAATTCAGGACTTAACTGTGACCAAAAAGAGCCTTTACAGACATTTGCTAATAGGCATTTTCTTTGCCCTCAGTATTTGCTGAGAAGTTTCTAAGAAAAAATAAGATAAGGTGTAAAAGTGAGTATTCTGAGAAAAGGACACGTGTACTTCTCCATGAATAACAGAAATCACTGGGATGGTGGGGGTATAAGATAACTTCTTCAACTAAATCCCTCCACTGTAGGAGGTCTTGATAAGGGGAATTCAAAGGTTCTTTCAATCATTGCCATGATGACAACATGCAAAGTGCTGAGACACAAACTTTCTCTGTCCCCTGACCTTTAAAGACATTAAAGGTGTTAGAGTATTTTAAAAAAGAGGATAAAAAAAATTAAACCTTGGAATCCTGAAGTTTATTTGGAATACCATTCCACTAAAGGAGTCAACACCTTTAGATGGCTTGATATATAATCCAACAGAGTATTTTTTTTTATTTGGGTTTGCCTATGGTTCCAGGTTCCCTAAAATTAACCTCAATATAAGTGGCCTTCTATTAATTATTTATCATAACTTTTATGATTTGGAGTGGAGGTGAAAGCTTTTCCCTAGAATTTTTATTCCTTTGGGTTTGGTTCTTTTTTTTTTTTTTTTTTTTTTTTGGCACAGCTGTTGGGGTTTTTTTTTGTTTGCTTTCTTTTTAAGAGATACAACAACTCCAAAAAAATAAATGCAAAACATTTATGTATTTGTGTATTTTCTTTGAGCAAACCAAAACAAAGGCAGAAAATAAACAATATTCAAGACTCTGAGCTGCAACCCTTTCCTTTGACAATGATCTGAATCATTTCCCAAGAGGCACATTAAAAACTTCCCAGTAATGCTGGACTTTGGTGGCTGGTTGAAAGTTAAGATGAGCAAAGCGTATGGGCTCCACCCCAGGATGTTGCCAGATGGTTGTGAGAAATGACCTTATGCAGCATTAATCATCCCAGAAGGAGGATGCTGCAAAGCCTGCCCAGATGGCTGTCTGGGACAGAGAGGGAAAAGCAGCATGACGAGGACATGGGAATGAAGTGCTGACGCAAAAAAAAAAATTTTGCTGAAGCCATAGACTTGGAAGCAACTTCTGAATCTCAGTGATAGCCTGCATATCTGAAAAAAGGGGCAGGTTTTACTGCTAAAGCTCCCTCAACCTGACAGCACATGTTCCACAGATCAGCACACGTCTTTCAGAGAGAGAAAGAAATGAAACAAGCACAGGAGAAGGGAAGGAGATGGGAGAGGAGCACACACCAAACACCAGGGACAGGGTAAAGAACCTGCAGATTTTGTGACCCCATGGACCCCAATTCTTCATGCTCCTGGGACAGAACCAGGGCTTTCAGTCAATGCATTTCAAGTGAAAGCAGCTCAAAGACATTGCACGGACAGCAACTTGTTCTCCCTACATTTATTTTAATGCATTAAACAGTTAGCAAAGAAGGAGTTATTCTACAATAAATAAATAAAAAACCAAAAAGCAAGCAATTCTAGAAGACAGAAGTTCAACAACTCTTACTCCACAGAAAGGGGAAACAAGAACAGAACTAGTAGTAACAATAATCACCATGACACTGAAACGTTTGAGATCCTCTTTTTGTTCATAAACATATTCTGTCTCTTCCCAATTTGATACAGAAACTATTGCATAGGTTTATAAATAATCAACTACAGCCAAGACAAGCACCTTACACTGTTTTTCGGACAAAAGATTACAGTCACCATTTATTTTGGTGGTCATTAAAAATATCTATAATTTGCATTTCTACCACCTGGATTCAGTACTGCAGAACAAAAAAAGATTTAATTAAGGAACAAGCTCACAATTCTAAATTAGTTTTTCTGGTCCTTTAGAAATAACTTCAACTGCAGAAAAAATACTCAGATAAATCCTGAGAAAGGAGACAAGGAATCAAATTGGTCAGGAAAACAAAGACAAAGTAACTGAGGTTGAGATTAGTTTTGAATAACTTCCTAAACTCAACTCAGGAACCTTTTGAAGGCATTTGAAGACAAAGTCTGCAACCCACTGCATAATGAGAACAATGCAAAGGCTACTAAATTAAGGAATTCCCTTTCTACAAAGAAAAGAATTCCTGCCTCTGCCCTCTCTCCACTGGCAATTAAAGACCTGCTCTCCCCACCACCTCCTCCCTTCCCTATGGCACCCCTGCTAGGCTGCACTACCTACTCTGGTTACATTTTAGTCTTTCTTTCTCGTATTTGAAGAAGGAAACTTCCCACATAAGAAAGGAGAAAAGCTAAAATTCTGTATAATACAAAATTTGCAGTGTTCCCAGTGCACTCTTCTCCCACACTTTCCCATACAAGCATTAAATCAGCCTCAAATGGCAGCTGCCTGTCACAGTCCGTGTCACTCTACACAAGGGAACTGAAGACAGCCTGCTCTGCCAAACAGCCTTGTGCTCTGACAGTCCAGGGCCCCAGATGCTTTTGACAGTAGGATGGGAAAGGGTGAGGCTGGTGAGCTCTGTGCCCTACCACGTGCATTAAGGATGACTTCACTGTTCATTTACAGCACATGAGATCACTTAGCCTGGGCTGTGGTGTTTCCCATCCTACTGGAAAATACTCACCACCATCTGATTTGATTTCGGCAAACAGAATTCTGTTTCAATCAATACATTTCTCAGAAAGCCAGTGTAGTGTGAAAGCTACTCTGAGAGTTACATTTTTCAGAGCAGGAGCTGTGCCTGCTCAAACCTGTGAGCTGCAGCTGAGCCAAAGAGTGGGATTTCATGGAGACCACAGTGATGGCTCTCTAAAGAAGGGTCACATCCCTTTTGATTCTACATCACTCTATTCTTTCTGGGTGCTTTTTCATCATCTGCTTATGCCAAGAAGAGCACAAATTATCAACAAGACAATTCTTCAAGAGCAAAAACCTAATGACCCCCTGAACAAATTCAGGCTGCTCTGACATAGATGCAAAAGACTGATGCCAAAGGGAGGCACATCCTCTGCTCAGGAGGCCAGCTCTGTCTCTCAGGTCTCTCCCACTCCTCCTCCTCAGCAACACAAAGGGTACAGGGATGACTCAGGTTAGCAATGACTTCTGTTGTTGATTTTAAGCAAACTTGAAAACACTTTCGTTCTACTTGCACGCAAACAGGCATTAGAGGTATGTCGCCTAGGCAACAAAACTATTCCCTGGAATTGGCCTGAAGTATTTAGAATGAGTGTTTCCTTCCTATGACACTGAATTTACAGAAAAACACTGGTTCCTCTGAGAATTACAGCATATAAATCTGAAGGTATCAGCACAGAGGTCACAATTTACTAGAAAAAAGCTCTTTGTTACATGAGTTAAAGATGGATTTCATATCGTCTGTGCAATCCCTAATGACCTTGCAAGAAAATCCACCTTTTCAACTCTTCCTCTGGTGCCTGATTTACTTTTGGACAGACAAAATTACTTCCATTTTTTTTTAATCATTGGGGGCTGCACAGCTTTTGGAATTCTGCTGCAAGTAAATACATCCCTCATGTTGCTGCATTTGAGGAGGAGACCAGACCCTTCCCATCTATTTGGTTCCAGGATAATCACTTCCAGGTTTCCAACTCACCAGTGAAACCAAGATGATCTGTGTGTGCTGTGAGGGTTTATCAGGGGCTTTTTTAACCATATCCCAACCAGGCTTTCTTACCTTCCCAAAGACAAGGTCTTCCATCCCATCACCAGGCAAGGGGAAGAGGTCAGACTCACTCCCAGACTCTCTTTTAAGACCACCCTGTGACGAGGCACAGACACTGCTCAGCCCATCCTCCAAGAAGTTCTCACATTCTGCAGGAGCAAAGCACAAAGAGTCACAACCTGAGGCTTTCTGCAGCATCCACACATCACACTCATATTCTCTCAGAGAATTCTGGGATTTAAAACACACAGCTTTACAAATAAAGCTTTATACATTTGTTCACCTCTCAAAACTGCCTGTGAATTCTCAAATGATTTATTCCAGAGTTTAAAACTCCTTTTTAAGTGCATCATTGAAGTACATGGTGCAAACTGAAATTCTGCATGAAACAGCTGTAAACACTTGTAGCTTGAGGTGCTGATAAATATACTACATATGAGGTATCCCATACAGTGCATGTGGGATGTTTCCTATCTATTGCAACAAATGCAAAAGTAGATTCATATTCAATAAATATAAAAATATAACTTGTCAATATTTGCTTTCTTTCTCAAATAATCAATTCCCTCTAAATGCAAAGGTGCTTTTAGTGCCTATTTGGACAATTATTTAATCTCTTCTACACTACTTACTGAAAAAGCACTAGTGTGAATTCCATTACAAGCTTTACTTTCTCAAGATTCAAAAATTCAGTGTTTTTTTAAAAAGTCTCAGCTTTCGTAACTCCTGACATTGAAATATAAGCATGTTGCATTTCTTTTTTCTCAAATGCTTCCAGCTGTTTGCACTGGGTTAATCAGGAGTATAGAACTAGACTGCAGCCCCTGCAAAAGCCCTCGTTCCAAAACCTTTAACAGACAAGTATTTGCCTAAGAAATGACTGTACATATTTTATTTGTTCACCCTTCAGGCAAAAGTATAAATTATAATTTTGGCAAAAATGGAACACTCACATTTCCCAGTTCAAATTATTTTCTAATTATTATTAAGTTTGTTTGTTTTGTTTTGTTTTTTTAAAGAAAGGTGCTATTTTGCACCTCCTCTAACTAAACAGATCCAAAATGTGTTCAGCTGTCTGGAGAAGAGCCAGGGCAATAAAATATTGGTTCACTCTTAAATTATATCTTACTAACTGCATCCTTGGTGATATCAAGCTTAAACACCACTGAAAGGATGACAGGTTTGGTAGCTTAAGGTCACCTCTTTGCCTTCCCCATCCTTAATCTGTGCCTGACAGCAGCTATGGAACACCTTGGCCACATCCCAGCTGATGGCAGTGACTCCACTTGTGGAGAAAAGAGCATTACTTTGATAGTGGTGGGGCTGACCCCTTTTAGGGCAGGGGGAGTTGAAGCCAGTCAGAAAGCCCACTACCCCACAGAGGAATTTCCACACTGTGGAACATTGGAAAAGCACTTATTGGATGCTGCAGCTGCTCCTGTTCCCCTTTCAGTAAACCTGGAAAATCTGAACTGCTTTTCCATCACCGAGGGGGAGAAGGGAGGGGAGAGAAGAAGGGGGGGAATGAAGGGAAAGAAGAGACGAAGCGGCTGTGGGGACGTGGGCCAGGTGCTGTTCATCCAGCTGGCAGCCAGCACAGCATGTCCACAGCCCAGACTGAAAAACAAAGGGGCTCCAGCCACGTTCCACTGGAAAATCAGTGGGGACGGCTCAGATGCGGATGGATACCTTGCCCTGAGGATAAAGCACGAGAGGCAGCAAAGCCTCCTCAGGAAGAGCCTGCCAGGGACAGAGGAGATGGAGAAGAGAGGAAGAAGGATGAGGAGCAGGGTGATGGGGACCCCTCCACACACCTCAGCTCATTTGTGCTGAGAAACTCATTCCCAAGCCCTCTCTTCCCTACACTCTCCTTTACTTTTAGTCTGAGGTGTTGCATATTTTCTCCATTTTCTCCCTCCCATTTTTTCAGTTTTCTGGGTTTGTTTTGAATTGCACAGACACAGCACAAAGCCAGGCTCTGTGTCTCACACCCCTGGCAACACTTCTGTGCATAATATAAAGGCAAAAAAAATACAGAGAAAAAAGCTCAAGGAAGAACATTTCCAAGCAATATCTTCTGTACATTTTCCAAACTCTTGTGTCCTCCAAGCCAGGGCTGAGCCCTTCAATTCCATGCTGATAATTATGTATCTGCTACACTCCTCTGCACACCTAATTTCAAAAGCATCAACAGAAAATGAGAAGCTCTGATTTCTGGAGTTACATTCTAAGATCCGAGGTCTCTGTCCCTGCAGGTAATTTCAGCAGATGAAAAAGGCCTAATTCCTTATCAAGTACTGTATTTTTAAGCTAGCCACATTGACAGCTTGTGGTTTTATTGCTGTTAAATGTTGCCAGATTTTTCTTGCCCTCCCTACACTGCCCAGCACCACAGAGCAGCAGGAAGATGCCTGTGCAGTAACAATATTATTTCTAGAAAGGCCAGAACTTGCATAACCTGAGATCCTTCTGCTGCTTCAGTCCATCTGGAGAGCACATTTACTTAAAAAACTATCTCTTTATGCATGTGTTACAGACATGTATTACTATAATTGTTAATATAAATGTGTATATACAGCTACCTAATTACATAGCTGATATTGTGTTTCTATAGTGTAATATTGCATTAGATAATTAACAGGTGTGCAACTGATAGTGATCCATAGGAATATGTGATTATATATTTGGCAAGTCAAATGAGTCCATGTAGTTTAGCAGACAAATGGTTTGCAGTAACTATTGCCTGAAGCATAAAAATACTGTATCAAGAGGCAAAGGATTCACAGATACAATTAGTAAAGAAGAGACACAGCATTATCACAGGTTCTCTTGTATAAACACTCTTGCAACAGCTATTGCTGTTAATGACTTTTCTAAAAAGGGCAGTAATTTTGTTTGTTATTAATAAAAAAGCACTTACTGAACTTTGAATGAGCTAGAACTTCTATTTAGGATAAACTCCTCAGGTCACTAACCCACACTATTCCTTCTTAGCCTACAGTCTCAAAGACTGAGTTTAAATTTCACACTGACACTCAGTCATTTTCTTTCAAGTCTCAGATAAATTGAAGGAGATTTGGGTGAGACCACTGCTCATAAGGACAGCAGGGCAAGAAGCCTCCTCTCCATGAGCAGCCTAAGCAAAGTCCCTATTCAGAGCCCTGATAAATTACTCTATTTGTTTCAAACGCGCATAATCCAGTGAAAGGAAATGCTTTTTTTTCTTATCTTGGACACCAACCCTTCTTTGAAGCTTGCCCAGACTAGATTTTCTGTCCCACTGGAAGAGCCAGAAAGCACCAGCCAGCACGCAGGGCTGGGATGGGAGCTTGGCACAGCTGGTGGGCAGGGTGTGGGAACCATGCTCTGAACAGCCTTCCTGCTTCCTGAGCCTGGAATCATGGCAACTTTCAGAGGGGGAGAAAAAAAAAAATCTCAAGCCACTCATTTGGGTTTAAATATGGATTTAGGAGTTCAAATTTCTGGCTTTTTTCTTTTGTGGTATTATCCTTTTAGCTAGAAACCATGTCTGGGTGCTCCTTGCAATATCTTTCAAGTTTATTTAGGAAAAAAAAAAAAGTGGGGGGAAAAAATCAAAATACTAAAGCACTTGAAATGCAGAGTTATTTGAGATGGTGACACACTACACAGCTCCCTGCTAGTCAGGTGCTGCAGCCATGTGCTAACAATGACTCACAGAACAGTCATTACACAGCTTCTTTAATTTATGTGCTTTCCCCATCCAGGCCAGGATGTCAAAAGCAGGGAGGAAATGAGGGATAGGAAAGGTGAGAAGGAGGGCCATCCAGGCCAGGATGTCAAAAGCAGGGAGGAAAGGAAGGATAGAAAAGGTGAGGAGCAGGGCTGCTGGTGTGGAGCTGCCCTCAGCACAGGGCTCACCTGGAGACTCCCGCGTGCGCTTGCGCTCCAGCCCGGAGGGGTCGGGACATGGCTCCAGTGGACACCAGCTCCCACGGTTTATCTGGAAAACACATCACAGCACATCACATCAGAGAAAGGCCACTCTCACCAGCACCCCACTAGTCTCTTCTCCAATATCCCTCTGCATCAACCAGCAGATACAGAGTTATGGCTTAATTTTTTCCCAGTGATAAAAATGTCAAAAGTAACATACGATTTTATTCTTTTCTGCATCACTAAACAAACCATTAGAATATGCCAAAACCTTTTATTTCTCCATGGAAAGTTTGATTTGAAGGTGGCTCCTGCTCAAGGAAGGAGATCAGAGGGAAGATGAGTCAGTGTTTAAGCTACTAGTAGAAGACTGGATAACCTTGGCTTCAAGTTCCACCTCCACTTGTAGCAGGACTGCAGGAAAACACTCTTCTGCTTTATGCCTCAGTTCACTACCTACAGAATAGAAATTCCTTACCACCCATACTGCTGTACAGATAATTAGCTCAGAGATAGCAAAGAGCTCTGGTGATGTGGAATTGGGGGCTTGGGAAGTGCCCAGGCCATGGTGAGAACCAGAAGCACTTTGGGCTTGCATTAACTGAAATGATGATGATAGAAACGCCCATTTTAACACTAAGACACATCACATGGTTCATTTCAACATCAGCCCTTATCACCTCACTCCGTCCTTCACCCTTTCCATGACTCCCAGTCTTTCAGCAAGGATGACTGATCTGTTCTCAGCCTCCTCCTCCCTCTGCCTGTGCTTTCATCTTCCTCACTCGGGTTGTGTTGTCCAACATTTTGACTCAGAAATCTGCTGGACTATCCACAATCCTTGGCTCATCCAGCATTCACTTCCCATCACTTTTGTTTGCAGCTGGCAGACTCTGAAGTCCCTTTAGTCTCTCTGCCATTTCTTTGAGCCAAATGCCTTGACTTACTGTCAAATGCATGCAAATCTCACCTGTCCCACACCACAAAACCCAGAAGCTACTTCCCTTCCTGACCTGTCTCAATACATAGGATCTCACATGTTAAGTTGTAGCTAAAAGAAAGCTACTGAACTGGATGACTTTGCCTGATTTTTTATGTCAAGTATTTCTCCTACCCTCTCTCTGGCTTTCCTTTAATCTCCTGAAATAATTGCCTTTCCTCCTTTTCAAATAGCAATTTTTTACTATTTACTTTTATCCTCTGACCAATGTCCAAATCTCCTCCACGATCCTGTTCTATTTTTGCAGCCCCTTGCTGTATTCTCATCCCCCTCAATGCTCTCCTTTCTCCTATGTTATGAAATGCACTGGGTTCGCCTTCTTATTATTTATTTTTTTAAATAAATTAAAACCAAGCCTCTCCTACCCTTGACCTGACGTGCTGCTTTGACTAATGACCCACGTCCTTGTTTTCTCTCGCTGAGATCATGGAATGTGTTACTGCAGTCCTTGGCTGGCTCCTCCCCACTCTGGCTGTGTCCCCTGCCCGTCACCCGAGGGGCTCCTGCCAGCACCTCCTGCTCTCCACACCACACAGGCAACCCTGCACTCCCCCAGACCTGGCAGCTACTGGCTACAGCACATTTTTCTTCCTCAGGTTTTGTCCTCCTCCATACTTGTGCGATGACAAAACGGGGTTGGGAGGGCCTTTGACAGGTCAGCTAGTCCCTGCCTGCTGTGCCAGGTTAGGCTCAATTATCATCGGAGAGGTCCTAATCCAACGTGCCCCTAAAATCCTCCAGTGGAGAGGATGCCATGACCTTCCCCAGTCAGCAGCTCTTGCTGACAGAGACAGGGAAGGAACGGAGAAGTTCTGAGAGGGTAAAAACGAGCAGGAGTCTCCCAGGAGAGGTGAAGGAGATGTGGATCTCTACTGGAGTCAGGTCTCGGGGTGACCTCAGGGCACATCCCACCTGGATGTCCCTCCCACCTCCATGGAATTTTGCAGGCTACTTTCCTTAGGGATGATGCACACTTTGTAGCTCTTACTCCCTGACTGCATTATACAGATATTCACCCAAGACTCCACCACACCCCTTTATGTACACACATCTAAGATCCCAGTGTTCCCTGCACCTGTGTGTATCCATTTTCTCCCTTTTACACATGATACATCTATATTAAATGAGTGGCAGCAAGGAAAAGAGAAGCAGTCTTCAATCTGAAAAAGGATTTGTAAACAAAACTTCAAAACAATGTGTTTTTTGCTTTCCAAAGTAACAAAAGGATGTTGCATTTTAACTGTTGCATGGACACTGGGTCATGTTCTGATTCTTTCAACAGAAGACACTCCCTGTTCTCAGCGAGGCTATGTGGTATCTAATCTTAGCATCTAAACCTAACTGCAGAATTTATTCTTTTTTTAGTCTTAAAAGAGCTGCAAAGTCAATAAATACCACTTTATGACTGTAAAGTCAATAAATATCATGATATTATTCTTTTCTCTCCAGACAAAGCAGAATAAATTTGCACCACACTTTTCTGTATTTTATTAAAGGCAAATCTACAGGTTGAGGCTGAATATGCATAGGACAAATGCAAATGTGCTCAAGTCCACACAAATGAAGGAATGACCCGTTTCAGACACAAAATCAAATTCTGTCTCCTTCTGACTGACTTGCACCTCTCTTCTTCCTCCTTAAGAAGAGTAGTCTGACCCTTCTTAATTTTAAACAAATCGCCATCAAATTCAAAGGAACAGCTCCTGATTTATATTGGTATCCGCTACTGGAAATCAATAATTAAACATCCCATTCAATAATTAGCAGTAAGAAAGCAAAATAGGAAGAGGTTCAAGCTGTCTGTTGAATAAGCCATATTAGGCTGAATTAACATTATATATTTTCCTTTAATAGAACCAATTGAGTCATTCACTGAAAATGCATTATAGACATTGGCATTTTTTCAAAAAAGATTTGAGCATTTTTCCAATTTCCCAGCCAGCTCTCTCCTCAGCCCTGTGGCTTTGCCAAGTATTGAAAACGTCTGCTTTTCTCTATTTAAAAAAAGGTAATGAGAGAGTAACACTGAGGTTTAAGGTGCTGCTTCAGATATACTTGATTATGTACAAAATACAACATTAGAAATTAAATATTTATCTCCGTAGCCCTAATTCAGGAAGAATAATAATCACCATCAAAACAAAAACAAAGGAAATCACTATTATATACAAGTATTCCCTAGGCCAAAACGAGCCCAGACAGGCTTTGAGGGAGGTTTACTGCGTGCTCTCAGGGAACTGGGTGGTCCATAGACACTCAGAACACAAACCCCACTACCCACCGCCCAACACTGAGCACTGGGATCCCTCCTCAGCACCTGAATTCTGCTTGTATTTACTCAGGACTAGTGACTACAGGTACACACAGTAAGAGCTGGAGAGGAAATTGTCTTCATAAAAGCACCTGAACACCAGGAGCTGGAGAATGTACCAGTATGGAGAAATTTGAAATGAAGTTGTCTTGGGATTTTGCAGACATGTCTGCATTGCATGTGAGAAAATTCCCCTCTTTTCCCCCCCCAGTTTCTTGTTTTGCTGAGAGAAGCCAAATGACAGGACCACAGGCTGGTGGCCACAGAAGATGATAAAAGCCCCACACTTTCTTGCTTGCCCACACTGATTACAGCTCATTGATTCCAGGCATCCCGAGTCTTTGCAATGGGAGCAGAGGATGCAGTGCTGTTCCAGTGGCAGAGGGAATATGAAACAGCCTCTGGGAACAGAGTTTCAATACACAGCTTTTGAAGAAATGCCAGGAGAGAACCAGCTATTTTTCCATACAGAAGCCTGAATGTGTTTATCTGCAGCTCAGACACAGAATGAATCATGGAAGCATGTCCCCAGGCACCAAAGACTGAATCCTGCAGGATTTTCTGTTTGTCTGTGAAACACCAGCAGGCTAAATGTTCTGAGGCCTTTAGGACATCAGCTGGAACTGCAAGCAGCAGATGGTTCCAGTGCTCTTTCTGGGCACAGACAGGTATTTCCTGACTCTTGGGGACATCTTCCTGCAGATTCTAAACATGAAACTTGATGTGACTTAATCCATAAGAAAAGGACAGTGCTGGACAAGGTGACACCTCACCTGGGCTGAGGTGTCCTCTGTCCTACAGGAACTGTCAGTGACCCCAAACTTCACTCCCAGGCTCTTCCTTCCTCTCCCCTTGGTCTTGGACAAGGAATTATCTAATCCACTCCAGCGTGGTGCGTGCCCATAAAGCCAGGCTCAGGACCTCCTTCTCAAAGACACTCCAACAGTATCTAGGGCAGAGCCGTGTGGTGCAGGCTCACTAGGAACAGGCACCTTGGGGGCAGGGACTACCTGGCTCCTATGTACCTCTCCTACATCTCCAGCATGGAAAAGTCCTTTTTCTCTCCCTCTGGTTTTATTTTAACTCTTCTTGCCTTCCATTTCACAATAAAGAGAACACACTGACCTTTCAGGAAATCTTTTGCTATTGCAAAAGTTTGCACTTGTCAACCTCACTGGTCGTGATATAAATCAACATCTCCAGAGCACAAGGAACCAGATGACTTTAACTTTCATTTCCTAGTAGATCCCTGGACATTCATCTTCCCTCCATATTATTTTAACTTTGTCCTAAATGTGCAAGTTTCCATTTTTCTCCTTTTATTTTCCCCAGCTTCCAGACTATGATCTACCTTGCAGCTAAAACCAGATACTACTGCACATAGGAAAATATTTAGGAGAGTAATTGTAGCTTGCTTAGTGTACCATTAAGTACTTGTACACCACACTGAGTAATATCCATTGCAGAATAAAAAAAGTAATAGAAAAAAGCAATACTCTAAATTCAATTATAATTAATTTCTTTCATAAGCAGAAATGATACAATTATTTTTTTAAGTTCTATGCATATTGTAATTATTTTCTAGGAATTTCCCATTCCTGAAAATTTCCTAGAGGATTAAAGAAATTTGTACACATAAATTCAACATTTATGCTGATGAACTTTTAACTTTACAGTTACATTTACAATGAAATTATCCAGTTGCTTGCAATTCCTGCACTAGAAATTAAAGCAACAGTTGATTTACCCCCTTCACAAAAACTACCTTTCAAGATCTTCCAAAACACTTTGAAAAGGAGCGTGAAGGATGGGGCACCTGGGGAAGGAATTTCCACTCTTTTCCTTCAATACCTGTTGCTGCAGAAAGATTCCATACACACAAAAATCACATCAAGAGCAACAATCACTGCTTTGGCAATCATCTTGCCAGGCAATATTAAGAGCAGACATATCAATTTGCTTGCAAGTTCCACATTTATTTTTATTTTAAATTATTCTGGCAATCTCCCTATGTATTTTCTTAGCTTTGGGGGATGATATTAACAGGTGGATGCAGAACACAAAAGACATTCTCAAATGTATGCCAAAAGGGACAACACTTGCATTTCTGCAATTATTTCTGAAGAAGAAATGAAGATTTTTTTCTTCTAGCACTGTGAATATGCTACACTGAGTCTTTTATCCTTACTGAGCTGGTGAGACCGTATCAGGACATTTCTTCAAGGAGGTCCAAACTGACCATTCTCATAGTAACAAACCAGCAGTGCTATAGAAAACTATATTAAAGGATTTCACCAAAAAAGGCTCCTACAAGCACAGGACATGTTACATGACTGAATAAATTAGCTCTTTATGGTGCAAAAGCAACACTGAATTCCTAGAGTGCATTTATCCCCTGGCAATGTCCCAGCAGGGAAAAGGAACGTGTGCCCCAAGTACGTTTTCCAGCCCTTGGCACTGCGATGTCCTCCACCAGCAAAACTAAAAGTCAACAGACTTTAATTAAGCTTCAAAAATAACAGCATTTTATTAAAAAAAAAAAAAAAAAAAAAAAAAAAAAACCAAAAAAAAACCCCAAACCTATCTCTTAGCTACTACAGGAGCAAAATTCCCACAAACATGTATGTGTCTAATGTGAAATCACAATAATTTCATTTAAGCTGTCCTCCCAGTTGTAGCTCTACATGAGACACAAAGAGAAAAACTTAAAAACTCTCTATATCGTTCTAAAGACACTTCTTCTGTCCTTCAATGACCAGAACAGCATGGAAAGATGTTGGATTAAAGATTAGTCATTTTAGGCCCACAGTTTGATGAACACCACATACCCATCAGTTGGGCATATCCTTCCCCCAGGACAACTCCAAAGAAGGAAAGAAGAAAAACTTCAAAATAAAATGTTAGGAAGCCTAGTTCCAGTTAATCCAGGGACTTCTCCACAGACTACTTTTAGCTCAGGATGCTTTAAATGGCACTTTGCCTTAGGTAGGCAGGGATCAATCAGAGGATCTTCCCTGGTGCTGGAGTAAAGCTACCAGAGTAGCCAGGAAGCAGAACAACTAATTAATACTGCTGTCCTTTTAATTTCAAAATACCTTGATTAATTATTAATGCAGTTTTTAATTCCATGAATAATGTTCTGATCTTCTGCTAGAAGGTGAATGGGATCGGTTCATCTGAAAAGCAAAAAAATCAAACCTCATTGCCCCATTTACTCCTGATGCCTACCCTTAACAGCTTCAGCATTCACATACAGAGGTGAAGTGCAGATACAGACAAAAACTGTTAGAAAACATTCCCAGCTGTGATTACTCAGTCTCCCATTCCCAAAATAAGCCCAGTTCTTTGTAACTCTGCAAATCACTGCCTGTTCATGCTCACTGAATGCCTGTCTGACTTCACATGTATCTGCAAGGTGCCAGCCAGTGTGGTTTTTGTATTCTGTCCGTGTAGTTTTATTTGTGGTAGCAGGCACAATATAAAAATGAGACAGGGCTGCCAAGGCTCCCATGGGCACACTGAGACTTCCCATTTTGGGCTTGCAGTAACATAGCACAGACTGCTTTACCCTGCACGTAGCTGCTCAGAGCTCAGCAAAATGTTCAGACAAGCAGACATCCCACACACCCCACAACTTCTCTCTCATCTCCTACAATGCAAACCCAGCAGGAACAATGACAGCAATTTTTTATGTTGTTTATGCATCATCCAGGCTTCCCTGCATTCACTAAGTGCAGCATCCAAGTTCATCGAGTTTGCATTGCTGCAGCAACCAGTAAAGAACACAGAATCATAGAATGGTTTAGGTTGGAAGGCACTTGAAGATGATGCAAATCCAACACCTTTCCCATAGACAGGGACAACTTCCCTGGTTGCTCAATAATCACCATCCAACCTGATCTTGAACCCTTCCAGGGTTTCCTGGACAAGCTCTGCCAGGGTGTCACATCTGTCACAGTAAGGAATTTCTTCCTAGGATGAAGTCCTACCTCCAGCAGGGACTGGGACACTGCTGGTAACCTGCTGCCTCTTGCTTTTTCATATGTACAGAGGAGGAAGAAACTATGCTAAAGCCAAAAATAATTGTGTGCATCAACCCTCAAAATTGCTGAGGTTCATTTTTTTCATAACTTCACAGGCCACTGTTTCAGGCTCAATCTAAACATGGAAAATTTCAGACTCAACACAGTGGCCTTTCAGATGACAAAATTATGGGTAGGAACCAAAAGTTCTTTTGTGATTGTATATAAGAATGGATGCAATCAATGCAAATAATCTCATCTATAAACATTTAGTACCCAAAATGGCATAAGATCTTCTTTCTTCACCACTTGTTCCCATTGTCCTTTTTCAGCAGCTGATTTTCTCTCCTATGTCATAACTGAGTCAGCATCCTTGGAGGTATCTAAAAGATGCATAGACATGGCACTGAGGGGCATGGTTTAAAGGTGGACTTGACAGTGCTGGGTTAATGGCTGACCTTGATGACCTTAAGGGTCCTTTAAACCTACACACTTCTTTGATTACTGAGTTCCCTACCTTAAAATGAAGCTCAAGAAATGACAGCTTGTCTGAGTCAACCTGCAGCAAATTGAAAGCTGTTTGGTGCTTCGCAGGTATCTTGTTAAAATTTCATCAGCTCAAACACTCTTGATGGATCTGATTTGGGTTTGCTTTTTTCTAAGGTGTTGGATTTCTAAGGAGTTGGATTTGCTTTTTTCTAAGGACATGTACTTGCTTTTCAATATTTAAGAAACCCTGTCCTCTGAACTCCCCAAAATACAATGGCCTAGATAAGATACAATTTTATTTCAGTATTTTAATGAAAACCAAACCCAACAGAAACCCCGCCCCCAGCTCCCTCATTAAGGTCCCGATCCAACTCCCATTAACGTCAAGAGATGATCTGCTACTGACGCACTCAAGCGCTGGCTTGGATCCCTAGATCATCAAAATTCAATTTCATCTACCAGTTATGTTACAGAAACCAGAGAAAACATGAAGGATGGCTGAAAATCGAGCTAGAGTTGATCGTAGCTGTAGCTGTCACCAGCACCCTCCTATTTTAAACATCTGCAGGCTGTACAGCCCATGTTGGGAGCAGCAATGCGTGCACATATGCACACATATACGGACACTGAGTCATTTGCAGGAACAGACAGTATAACCCACAGTTCTGAAACTCAATTAGGAAAATACCAGTTGGAACTAACAAGAGCCACATTTTGTTATAAAATCTAAGCTTTGCTGAACAAAAACCTATTTTAAGGAACTGATGACATCAGAAACACTGAAGCTGGATAATTCTAGTGAATTGTATTTCAACCCAGACATTCAGATACTCTTCATAAAGAAAAAGATTATGCTTTTTATTGGCAACCAAGATTATCAGAGGTACCAGGTCTCCTCCCAAGAATTATTAAGAATTGCGCACACACTATTTCTGTGGAAGAAATAATGTGTGCACAATACAACAACATTTTTAATGACTCATACTGTGTCTATAGACTGAATATCATGGGATTCAATCCTCAACCAGCATTAGTAACATCAGAGTTCTAAAAGACTCAAAAAAATTGAGCTGGTAGAGAAAACAACTTACAGCTATCTGTGCCACCAAAACCACTGGGTACACTGAATTAAAGAAAAACACTTTTGCTCATAACAAAGCATGGTAACAAGAGCTAGGTCTATTTTAGTGCAGATAAAGTAGAACAAGAATTAATTGAAAATAAATTTGTTATATATTCTTGTCTTGACTTTGAAACAAGAGTGTGAACCAAAAATCATAAAAAAGGAGGCCATATGATCATGTAGAATCCCACTGCTTCAGCTGAGAAAAGAGAAAAAGGGAGAGGGAAAGGAAATGCTCTTCCAGCAGTTAAGATCTCTGAATTGGGCTGTGTTTTGCAGTCCCTCTGGCTTCTCTCCTATTTCCATCCACTCTGCCAGGAAACTGCTGAAGCTCCACAAAGCTGTTACAGAGACAGGACATTCCCAGACTGCCATTGTGCCATTTGGTGGAGCACTTGCTAATTTTAGATTAGAGGAGGAACACACTGGGACAATTAGCCAAGAGCCACTCCTGATTCTTGCTCCAACCCATCCTCAGACAAAATCACACCCAAACAACAAGATTGACAGCAACCCCTCTAACACAAACAAAAAACAGAGGCAAAGGAGGATCCACCATGCCTTTTTTTGACAGAACGCATCTTTTGGGAAACATATGCCTTTCAACCTCAAAAGCAAGCACTAGAAATGGAAACCCTTTTCCCCCCACACAAAAAGCCCACCTAGGATTTCAAACCAGACACTGTTTAAGGGCAGAGGGCAGGGAAGACAGCCAGGGAGCTCCCCCAAAGAGTGCATGCCACAAAGATAATAATATTTGACATGATATGGTTTGATAACACTCAAAACCATCTCCATGCTGAAGGGCAAAAGCTCTTCCACCTGTCCCTCCCCTCTTCATCATCCCAAGGGACACGAGTACAGGAAGGAATAGACTGATCCCCTGGAGACAGGAAAGGGAACCCATAAATAAATATATACAAACATCATACCTTTAACAACACAACATCTACAGTCCTGTCCACCTTGGAAATGTCACACAGGCTGTATCGCCTCTTGTGGCGTTCGTACATTTTGTCCAAAGAGCTGGGAGCAGGGGAGCAGAGCCCACCATGAACCCTGGGCTCACCACAGCCCCAGACCTCTCACATCCGTGCTCAGAGGAGTCCCCGTGTCTCAGCACACCAGCCTGCCGAGCTTCTTAACAGGAAAACGAAAATCCCAGTGCTGCGCCTGGCTGATAAAGTCTTCTCAGAACAGATTTGCTTTTACAGGCAATGCAGGAACTTATAGCAAACAAAAGATATTTGAAGACAGCTTTATACATATAGGATTTTTTTTTGCGACTGCTAAGAATGGTATCAGCCTTCCTGTTACAATAATAATAACAAAAAATGTTTTCCAGACAACTTTGATATCCAAAAAGCACCAGAATGAAAATCCTGCCCGAAAAGAGAACAAAAGCCAGATGTGTGCAGCAGGAATACTGACACTCCAAGTGGAAATGAAGAAGGTAGGCTCAGCCACGATGGGTCTAATTCAGGAAAAAAACCAAAAACAAACCAAAAAAACCCAATCACCGTATCCAACGCAAATACTGTCACCAAAGTGTTTCGTTTTTCACGCCCTCATGCACTGAAAGAAACAACAAAAAAGTACTTTCCTCCTTCCGAGTCAGTTCACTGTTCACCGGGCAAGACGGCTTGGGTTTGCGTTAAGTTTAAATTTCTAATGACAGCACTGGGCAAAAGGAAAGAAAATAATGAAATAAAGCCACTCCCTCCTGATTTGGGCTGGGACGTCACTGCTTGCCTTTTTAGTCCTGCACCAGTGTTCTCCCGGCTTTCAAATTTACTTTGCAGTTGTGGGAGCATGATTCACAGAGAGGAAAAAAAAAAGAGGAGGGAGCAGGGGAAGAAAAAGCAGCAGCTTTTCTTTGCCAGCCTCTTCCACCTCTGGCTGCAGGCACTTGGTGTGTTTGCTCGGTCCAAAACGAGAGCGAGAGCAAAGCGACGTGTTTTGCAAGAGGTAAAAAGACTCTTCCCACTCCCCCAGGCCAGGTGAATGAAAGACAGTTTCAAGGTTAATGCTTTCCTAAACCAGGAACGGAAACTTATGGTTTAATCAGAGCACATGGAAAAAAAAAAAGGAAATCAGCCATTTACTTTCTTCTTGGTTTGTTTGCAACACAGAGTGAAGATCTCAGCAACTAGTTGTCCAGAAAATACAATCTTCCCTCATCCATTCTAGCCTGAAAGGCAGAGCTTTTTTTCTTGGGGGGAGGAAAAAAAAAACAGCTAAAGTTTTTTGTCTTTCTAATGCCTGGGCCAGCGCGAGTCTCTCTGCTCTCAATAGCTCATTCACATCAGCTGGGCCCTGCATGCTCACTGCCACATGGTTTCCTGTTTTCAAACTGCCCCCTTGCAGCCCCCTCTGCTTTCCACCCCACCCTGACCTCTCCAGGGATGAAATCTTTCCATACTTTCCTGGCTTTAGACATTCTCTCATTCACTGATTCAAAAGGGAATGGGGGCGGTTCAAAACGCAAAGAAAAAAGAGAGAAGAAAAGGGGAAGCAGAGTTTTCGGAGACTGGGAGTTTGTAGTGACCAGAACTTGCTGCTTTGCTAGATGGAAAAGCTGAAAATGCAGAAATTTTTAATCCCAAGCTGCAAAGCGGAAAACACAGACTTGGAAACACCACTTATCAACCCGAAGTTTGACTGCCGACCTCCAACAGCCACCCTCGGCAGCGCCGGGAGAACTGGCCCACCTCCTGCTGCTGGGATTTGCTGCACTCCTGGAGCTTAGTTAGGGGGTTGTAGGTTTTTTCATCCAGTCCTGTAGGGTGGTCCCGACTCCCTGGTTGTATAAAGAGATGTGTGACCACCAGCTCAAACTCTGGCAAAGGTGACTCAAACCCTGCAGCCTACTGGAACGGATAAAACGTGAGTTCTCGGCATCTGAATGCAAGATGAGTCTTCCAAAGGAGATCTAAAGCCATCTGCTGCATGCAAGCCCTCCGGCTTCTCTCTTCCCAGTGCTACCCAGTCTTCTGACTGCCCGAACACACTGCGCCACAGCCTGCCTGCGAGTAACACAGGAACTGACTCCCTTCCGTGCCTGTTTGGTAAAACACCAAAACCCAGGAGTTTACAGAACCACCACATACTGCTGTGAGCTCCTGGATGTAACACCCCGATTTGTACAGTCAGACTGCACAAAAGCACAGCTACCCTACAGATTTAGCAGACTGAGTAACCAAGCTAAGGGCTTCTTCTCCTGAGACTGGATGACACAGCGGCCAGCCCTGACACAAAGGCTGGCCTTGGACCTTGCACCTGAGCGTATCCTCAAGCGTTGGAGCAAGCTGGGACTCACAGCAGATGAGCTCCCCCGGTGAGGGACACAGGTACACTCTTACCTAGTCAGTGCCAGGGTCTCCCCACACTTCCCTTTTGCTCCAGTCTCTCCCTCACATCCCAAAGTTTTATCTCCACCACACCACCAGCTGAACTGAGGAGTATTCCTCTATGAGGCTGTCTTACAGCTACAGTCCCTGGCTCAAGATCTCCGCCAGTGACTCCGTTCTCTCCAACAATGAGCAGAGCTTCTGCTTTCAGTATTAGGACACATACAATGTGGTTGTACTTTGGGGACTTTCTGGAGCCACCAGTTTTCTCCACAAGTAATGAGTCCCAGCAGTCATGTGCCCATCGAGACAAGGAATCAGAAATGGCTGTGACAGCATTCCAGCCCTTCAAACACTACCATAAAAGGCAGGGATTTCCTCAAATCTAAATTTATAAGACAGGAATCCATAAACAAAGTATGTAAATTTAGTTCAGGTGTAGGAATTTGCAACAGTCACAGTGTCTTAATGATGCTCTAATGTTTCATTATGAAGCACCTTTTTTTTTTTTTTGGCTGATATAGCAGATAGATTTGTTTTCAAATCAATTTAATTACAGCTGCTGGTATACCCAGCCAATATTTATTCTAACAACAACTGCACAGCTCTGCTCAGACACTCCATTTAAAGCACTTTGATCCAGAGTTCCTCTGGCAACCAGAAAGAGATGTCCAGCTGCAGGGCTCAAGGAATGCCCACCATGCAGAGGAGGTGAGCATCACTAACTGTGACAGTGCATCTTCCACTGAAATGCAAGATGGGTCCAACTTGCAGCTGCAACAACACCCACTCTTTCATGGCTCACTTTACCTCACCCTTCTTGCAGGTAAGGGGAAATGAGAAACATCTCCAGTCAAAGCAGATGGGAGACATGCTGGGAAATGTGCAGCTTTCACAGCAGGAGGCCAATTTTTCTGAGCTATTGCACAAGCATTTTGAAATGGCCAAAAGCCACAAATAACCCAGTGTGGGCTTTCAAGGGGCAGCAAGGAACAGAAAGCTCATGTGGAAGGTGCAGACAGGTGGAGAGAACCAGCCAGGGAAGCTACCAGACCCATGCCAGACTGGGTGACTCTGGGCACAGGATGTCCCAGGACTTGGTGCATGTCCTGTGAATCAAGATGATGACCTGCCTTACTCCTCAGTTATGCATCTAGATCTAGTAAAGCTTGTCAGTCGATCTCCTTGACTCCCCTACACCTTTAGCCAAAGAGGGAAACAATCAACACACACACAAATCTCCAATTTGTTCCAAAAGTTTCTGTAGTTCTGCTCCTGACTCACAGCAAAGATCAGGGGGCCAGTGACAACTACAGACACCCAAAGTGCATCTCATCTTCATTTCCAGACTTTACTGTTGAAGGAGGAGGGTGGGAGGAACATAATATAAACAAGTAGAAGATAATGTGCCAGACACACTCTCCCTTGGGAGACCATCACCCTCTTCCCACATTAGGTGGGGCTTTTGCTGCATTGTTTCAGGCTAGAAATCTTGCCTTGCATACAGCCTGCCATCCACACAGGCACTGTCAGGCAGACACAGAACACGACTCAGCCCGGACGGAGCAGAACAAAGGCTTCCAGTCTCTTTTGTCCAGCTATTTAGGCAGTCCTTGAATGTCATACAAGTGTTTAGACAGTATATAGTATTTATACTCTGAAACACAATGAAACAGAAGATCAGAAAACAATGATTAAATTTTAAAAAAACTCCTCTAACAAGTAAATAATTGTCTCTTTTTTTGGCGAGTTGCTCAAAATGGAGAGGAGACGCGAGCAGCAGCCCCGGCCACCGGCTGCTGATGCGACAGTTCTGGGCTCCTTATTGAAAACATCTGGAAGCTCTGAGCCACTTTGTGCAGCCAGGAGTTTGAAACTATCCAGTCATTTCATATCCAAACCCAAGTCCAGCGCTGTGGATTTCAAGGGAAGGAAAAGAGGGGGAAGAAAAAAAAAAAAGAACAACCGCACTTGATCACGCCATATGATCTGTAACTCATCCAGATAAAACTCCTCCTCCTCCACCCGCTAACAGAACTCTTAATGACAAGGAAATCATGGTTATCCTGAAACAGACCGAACTATTGTTATCTGTTTCAAATTACTTTTGCCATAGCGTTATGAAACATTGCAATGATGCAATCTGCAGAAATACTCAGGCGTATTAACTTTTTTAACCACGACCCTGATAGAAACTAATGGAGCAGCAGATGAAAGGAAAAAATCTCCCTGTTTTAAGCAAGGCAAAGCCCACTTTTGGGCTCTGAAATGAGGTGATAATAAATTAATCAGACAGTTAGAGAGAATTACAATTTCAATTGCTCTTTTCTTAAGAGAAAACAGTTTTTTGGGAAGGCTTTTAAAAAAATTACATTTCTGGCACTTGTGAGGGTAGACAAAACAAATAGTTTTTTTCCTAAAACTATATAAGGCAAAGGAAATCTGTACTCTAATGCTGCAAAGCCTGTAAGAGGAGCACGTCCAATCTGGAAAGGAGAGCACATCCATCCTGTCTGCTGGGAGGGAGGTCAGCACCCACGTGAGACCAGACCAAGATGGACACTCAAATGTGGATTCTGAAGCAGACCAGGCTGCTGTTGACCACAGCAAGCACTCACACCCCAGACCTTGGTCAAGAATCCTGGATTTCTCATGGCATTTCTCATGTTTGCAGGAGCACTGCAACACTGAGAGTTCTGTGGCTGACCCAGTCCCACTGTGCTTGCCCATCTGCATCCCTGTGGGGTGCTGGAACTTCTGTCCACAGCTGCATCTCTCTGGCCATGGCAGGATCCACCAGTGTCCCACCAAGCTACAAGTGGCTCCAAAAGGCTGGCTGTGATTTTGAATTCCCCTACAAGGTAGGGCACAGAAAGAAAAGGAGTCACAGAGAGGGACACGGACAGTCTCCCACCACCTGTGGCAGATCCATGCTACTCTGAGGGGGAAGGTCCATGATGCAGCAACAAACCTTCACAATCCTGGTTCTAAAACACCTCCATATTCATCAATTTGATTTATTCCTTGGGGAAAATCATCCACAGTACCAACACAAGTTTTATTCTCCAGCCTGACACTCTCCCAAAACATCCCTATTTAAATCATATATTCAGACCGAGGTCTGGAGAGAGGCATTTCCTCATGGAGCAACGCTTTGGGACAACATGACTGAGCTGAATCTAACATCAAACAATCCACTGTCCAGCTGCAGCCTGTGTTTGAGCTCAGACAGAACCAGACAGAAACAGCTAAAGAGCCATGAGGGAATGAGGAGGGCTTGGAAAGCTGTCAGACACAGATACATGGAGCATGTGTTTTAAGAAAATACAAAAACACCTTGAGAGACCTTCAGCCACTTCCTGACCTGCCCCTTTTCTAATATTTCTCAGAGACTCAGTGTACATTTTTCAGGAATTTCTACTGTCCAAATAACCTTCAGAAAAATGTTGAAGCTTTGGTCAGCCATGGAGCATGCCTGAACATCCTTCCAGAGGAAGTCAACTGCCCATTTTACAGTTCCCAAATGGCTACAGGAGAAACACAACCCACTCAAGAGATTAGCAACCCCTCAGCTGACTCTACATCACTTTGCAAGATCTGCTTCTTCCTTTTTACCAAAAATAACCGCAGTTGGGATGTCTAGCTGGCTGAAGTGCTGTGGGATCTTGGACCAGCCCACAGATATTTATTTAGTGTGTTATGGGAGATGAGAGAAATACTTCTGCTGTCAAGCACTGGACATGTTGCTTTGCTCTGTGAGTTTCAACATCCTGAAAATAAGGAAGGGAAAACATGAGTGGATAAAGCAGGAACAGTCCCAAAAGAGGCTGTCAAGGAGCACCTGAGCTATGAACTGCAGCAACAAATCAGCTGCACATCCCCTGTGTCCTGTCAGCTGCTCCTGTGCTCAGGCTCTTCCCACCAGGGCACAGGGTCTAATGACTTACAGATTGGGTCAAACACCAAAAGAAGGGGGCTTTTGTAAAGAATACAAAAGCAGTTTGCAACCAAAACAAGTGGATGAAAGATAATGCTTCGATTTCACAGCTGGCACAGCCCAGCCTGGAGCTGCTGCTGAAGAAATGATGCTCACTTCGCTGATCTCATCCAACACTAAAGTTGGTCACAATAGATTTGCTAATGTTTTCCTTTATGGTTTTCAGTTGCTGTCAATAAACTTGTAAATTTTACATGCACACAATGAGTCTTTGCTAGTTACTGTGATTCTCCTATAAAGGAAAAATTACAATTTTGGGGATCTGGAAAGATAATGACAAAAATAAAAGTATTTCAAATAGCAAGTTGCATTTATAGGATTTTTCAAACCACTGTAAACCTTATACAAGTCACTTGAAATTGGTTTGCACAGACCATCCCTCAAATACCTGAAGGCCTGCTCAAGCCCAATCAATGTCTAATAATTTGTCCTACTGAGGAGTTAAAGAAGAGATCATTGCATTTTGTCCTAAATGCAAGAAAAAGGGGATGTTTCATTATCTGTAAAGCTTACAAATTCAAAAATCAAGTGAGTTTTTCATTTTTATATAATCCATAATAAAAAGGCATACTCTGACATGATTGTGATACATACAGGATATAAGAAAGTACTGATTTATACAACAAAAACCACATTTTCTGTTCCCCCATAACAACACATTTGAGAAAGACTCAATCTCTACAGTTCAAGATATGAGGTTAAAAATTAGTTCAAGTTTTTGTGCAGGAAAACAAAGCACCTCACATTTCCAGAGTACAGGAAACATCCCTGTGCTCTGAAATGATCCCCACTGCTGTGGGCAGGGCACAGGAGCAGGCAGACATTGCCTGAGCCACTCCAGGATGCCTCAGCATAACATGAGATCAGTGCCATGAAATGTCTGGTGGATGGTTCTATCTGATGAATTATGTCTTTAGCTAAAAACAGAGACAGGGGAGCAGATTATGTAGATGAATTGGCGGATAAAGCCCAACAAAAATGACGCATGGCATGAGTGAGTGAAATTAATGGACAATATAAAAATGACACATCTTGAACTGAGGAAATTATTCAACTTTTACCATTCTTTCATGCCTACAGTTTAAGGCACTGTAATCTAACTGAAAAACAGAGACGGGTCATTCAAATGAATAAATCATGCCAGAAAATGATTCAGTTTCCCTTCTTTTTTTTTTTTTTTTTTTTCCTTTTTAACTGAAGTCCCTAGGACTCAGCCCTTCAGAAGCCCACACGACTCAGTGTATTGTCTTGGCCAGGCACTCTGTCAAAAGGGAAAAAGTTATCTTTTCTATCATCTGGTAATTGAAAATCTGGGAGGGGAAGCACTGGGAAAGCAGAGCACTGTACAAAGGCACCCATCATATTCCCAGGTCAGTTTTTGCTCGGCTGCTAATGAAGGCAGTGGATTGAGGACACTGCGGCATTTGTTTTGCCCTTCCAATTTTTCTGTTTGCTTTGTGGGAAGGAGGATCTCAGCCCCCATGGGGAACTGAGATGCTCTGAGTGTAGCCAAGCCCCTCTCCCATCAATAACAGCCACTCCAGATCACCCTCCTACCTACACCCGCATTCAACCAATATTTTCGTGCCCTCTCTCCATGCATTTGGAAACCTGAAATGAAATCCAATGCAAACTTTGAGAGGAGGCATTTGGAATCCAGCTCCTGCCTGGGAGGTCTGCTTTAGGACCACATGAGTATTCCTTTGCTCACTGTTTTATCCGTTTCCCTGGTAGTCCTCTGTAAAGAATATTAAACAAACATGTCTTTTCAGCTCAAGAGCCCAGGAGAGAATGTTGACCCTGTGGAAAAAAAACTGGTTTTATCCATTTTTACCCCACTTTCATCCCTCTGGACTAAGGATGTATATACAAGGGTAAGGATTCATTGGGTCCACAAAGCCATCATTAAGGACTGCCACATCAATCCATGCTGAGTATATTTTCCCCCATAGCCTGATTTTAGAAAGTATTCTTAAAGGAATTTCAGGGCATAAAACACGTATAATTACAGCCAGATATGTGAAAGCATCACCATTAGTAAGGAATTTTCTCAACAGTTGATGCTGCTCCAGAAAAAGAATAAAATATTTATTCTAAGGGTATAAACTAACTTGTCCTATATCTCTATCAGCTTTTCAAAGATCCCTCTACAGTAACATTTGTTGTTGCAAGGTTAAATCCTAACTGGAATAATGGGTCCCAAGCCCTGCTTGTGTGCCTCTCCACTCAGTTAAAGCTAGGGAATGTCCCTGCAAATATGGGGACTGTCCAATATAGGCCAATACAGGTGTTTTAGGAAAGTTTTAATTGCTGAGTTTTTGTGCTCCCCTCTCTCATTCCCCACCTGCCAGAGATGATGCATTTCCATAGATTTAATAGCCATTTTCAATAGATAAATACATTTAAGACAATGGATGATGATAAATGGTACCAAAAATGTCAAAAGCAGCATTTCTTATACCCTGCAATTTCCCTGAGTTATCCTTCGGATCTGGACTGTCCCAGGAGCTGCAAATTGCTGTGCTGCAGATAAGGAAAATGGAGCATCTGAGAGTTCTTGCCAGTGACTACAAGGAAAGGGTTGGTTTTGTTTTCTTAGGAAGAAAGAGGAAAATATTCTGAAGCCTTCTCTTCAGGCTAAAATCCAAAACATTTACAAGATTCAAGTGCACAAAAGCTTGCAGATAACCAGCAGAACTGATGCCAGTTCCATCAAAGCAAACAACTAACAGCAACTGGGAGGAATGAAGACTATGCAGCATCCTTCTCTATTGGAAAAAAAAATCTGTTATACAACAGGTAAATAATTTAACTACTCCAAGTTATTATTCCTCAGTAAGTCTTTTTTGGCTATCATGCAGCACTAGTCTCTTCTCTTTCTGAAGTTTGCCTTTCAGAGAAAAAAAAAAAGGCAACTTCAAAACATGCAAAAATTAATGAAACCCATATGTGGGATACTGTCATTATTCCATGTTTATAAGAGGATCAGGTTTTGTTAAATGGGCTTACTTAATGCAGATGCATAAGCAAAAATACCCAGCAAAAGATCTGAAAGCTATTGAAAGCAAAACATTTTCACAATTTAAACTAAAAGCCACTATATCTTTTGGTGCAATTTTGTTTATGGCTTCTCTGACAGCTTATGAAGTTCTCCTAACTAGAGAAACATCTCCTAGATAAGATTTTACCTTTTTGACTTTCACCCTCATACTGTATTTAAGCTGGGCCAACCTAAAAATCAATGGCTTATGGAAACATCTGTTGATACAGGCACATAATTTTGACTTTTTTCAACAGCTGTTGTTATTTTATGCTCTATTTTGGCTAGGCCAGTTAGTAAGACTGGAAGAAAATAAAAGTTGGGCTCCTTTCCTGACTTTGGTCTCTCTTTAGTGGCTGCAGTGAGCACCTTGTTCCCTCCCCCTGTACTGGGAGTTTGGGGGGATAAAGGCTAAATGCCCCCCAAGGCTGGTCTTGCTCACCAGACTCAGACAAGAAATAAAGGAAATACATCTCCCCCAAATATTGGCTTAAAATACCCCCTGCTGTTGCTGCTTTCTGCCCGTACAAGGGACTAAAACACTCTCCACTGCCCATCTTCCTGGCTCCCATTTGCACTCCCAGCAGCAATCCACAATAAACCCCAGGTTTGTCTTGCCTCCCCTCCTGCTATTTCATTGCTGGCATCCAGATATCTGCCAACATCCTCTGTAAAAGATAACACACAATATATTTTAAAAGCCAAGCTGCCACAAGATGTTTGGTGCTTCAGACAGTGCTCCTTCCCAGACAGAACATGCACTGCTCACAGGAAGGCTTGTATAAAAACAGAATGTACTTTTCTTCTGAATCTAATGATTGCCTAACAAAAAAAACCAAAACAACAAATTCAACCAAAATATCCTATTTTCAACATTTAATTCAGCTGCTAGTTGAAACAAGATGTTTCTATCTAAATTCTGTTTTCTTGAAGGAGAAGAAAACAACTTACAAAGCTTTTAAAGAGCTCCAGTCTTTTTCAGTGTACATTCAAACTGTCAAGAGCCAAAGAAAGCCAATACCCCACGCACAGATTTTTTTTCTTTCCCCTTGCTCTTTTTAACAGAGAGGACTTGTTTAATCTTACCTGCAAACTTCTTATTTCCCTGCCATGCACTCCTAGAGTCTGTCAGCTGTGCCAATGCTTGCCCAAAAGGACAGTCATAAAAAAACCAGTTTAAACAGAAACTGCTTATCTAGAGGAGGGAGAGCCCCAGGTTCACAAGCAGAAGAGATATTTCAACATTAAAGAATTCTCAGAGCTACTCCAAGACACAAATTTTTGTTGTCTGCTGCACTGCAAGGATTTTAAGCCCAGAAAGAAGCTATTTATTTAGTCTATATACATATATTTATAACAAAGGCAGAGGATCCATCTACAGTCTTCTGGGTGCTTTTTGCATCGTTTATAGCATACGAAATAAAACTCAGCTTCCTCAAAAACAGAAAAGAAGAAATAAACAAGGCTTGACAAGAAAAATCAAACACTGTCCCCCAAATATACAGCTGTGAACTAAAAAAGCTTTTTGAGCTGCCTCTCGTTGTCACCTCAAAACACATTAAAACACAGAATTTGGAAAATGCCCTAAAACCCATTTCTGCCCATGCTGCAGAGAGGAGTTTCTCTCACCCCTTCCCTTTGTAAGACCCCAACCTTTACAGTCATGCCAATCTTTGGTTATCTACAGGTAGGAATATCTGGACGCGATGTAAACAACCTTCATTCTCTTTAAAAGGCTCAAAAAGGTACATTACTGCTCTGTTTTAACCCTGGAGTGCAGGCATTTGAAGCTAAAACTTATCTGCCTCCTCCTGGGCAAGCAGGTCAGTAAGCATTTCCTCACCTTGTTATGGCCAGTGAGTTAAAAAAAGAAATAATAGTGGAACAAAAT
This sequence comes from Anomalospiza imberbis, assembly GCF_031753505.1. Lineage (NCBI taxonomy): Eukaryota > Metazoa > Chordata > Aves > Passeriformes > Viduidae > Anomalospiza > Anomalospiza imberbis. The sequence continues at coordinate 6,679,377 of NC_089693.1, read as the reverse complement.
AACAAGGAATCCTTCTGTAATCTCAGTAGATTTCAACAGCCCATCCCTTTCCATGCTTTTGGTAAGAATCAGTACAGTATTTTGGAAAGGCAGAAGAGATTTCATACTCCTAAACACAAGATGATCTCAGATTGAAACTGAAGTTTCAGAGAACTGCACTTCCAGTCTTTGAAAATGTGTATTTTGGAAATATTCCTCCTAACCACTTTCAGGCATTTAATATGTCCAGCTGTGTTAAGAAACCAAGCAAAAGTTCAGTGTCAAGTAGTTCAGGATTATGATCTTTTTTTGATTTATGGAGGTAAGCATAGTCGCAGACACAAGACAAACAAGTCACTTGATGCTAAGCAGACTCGGTACCAGAGCTCAGACTAATGAGCAAGCAGGGGCGAGGCTTCACGTTCCTGCCTCTTATCTCAGCAGCTGGAAGGACACCACATGAGCAGGGAGAGCACAGCCAGAGACAGGCAGAGCCAGCCCCAAGGTACCTGCAAAGTGTTGGTGCTCCAGTGGGGAAGATGGAAATGCTCCAGGAGAGGGAGGCATGTGATATTGGTAAAGATGCAGGTACGAATATGCCCCCAAATAACTAAGGGCAAAAATAAAGAGGAACTACTATTAAGTGGCTGTATTGGTATCAGGGCAAAGTCTTTAGGGAGAAGTAATATCTAACCAAGCTGAGGAAACCATAAGCCACCCATCAGACCTTCTGCAGATCTGAAAGGAGAGCAGCATAACTCAGGTTAAAGACAGAATAGTAACAATTCCTTTGTTTCAAACTACACAAACAGAAGAGAAAGCAAACAAGGTAATTCAGAACTATTTGCTCTATTTTTTGGATTAGTCTCCTGGGCACAGCTACCACCTTCATTTTCACCAAGTACATCATTGGCACTAAGATGATAAACACAGCAAGTAAGAAGGGAGGGAGGAGTTAAGTTCACCACTGCTCAAGAGGAAATCAGAAAGTTTGCTACATCAAGTACATGTTTATTTAGGCATAAATTTAATGTATAAGTGAAGCAGAAAGAGAAAGAGAATGACAAGTGGAAGAAGAACTTTATTATCTGCAAGAGATCAAGTACAAAAGAAAGCCTAGTTTAGAATTTGCTCCCATCTGCTAATTTCTATACAGCTGATGAAGTGCATTTTATTAAACCATTGCAAAACATTTTACATTCTTGTTACAGCGTCCTTGCTGGAGTTATTCCAAAGCAGAAGTCCAAAACAAAGACCACAGCAGTAGAAAACCAAAGTGGCAGTGGAAAGGAGGTACAGCAGCACTGAGAAGAAACTCTTATCTTTTGTGTCTACCTGCTCTGTGGTCCCAATAAAAAAGTCACCCTTGTCCATGCTTTGTACATGTCATTTGGAGACATCACCTCTTCGCTGACATAACTTATGACAAAGTTTTCTACCAAAATTCAGAAGTTTCCTATTCTTGAAAGTTTCCATTAATTTGGTATTATGATAAGGACAGCTATGACTGCCCACAGCCAAAGGCAACACCAAGACACTGCTCTGGCCCTGGGGGTTTTAATTCTGACCTGCAGCTGCCCCAGCTCAGCCAAACCCACTCCCTCCCAAACTTTTTAGATATCACATTCTTGGACACCAAACCACACAGTCCTTCTGAGTGATATTAGAACCATCCACTGCAACATGAACCATCTATTCTTGTTTCACAGCCCCAAGCTTAAAAACCTCCCCACCACCACCAGTCTGTCCCGTACAACTGCAAAGATGTCCCTGCCAAGCCAGAGAGCCATCAGTCTGCCCAGTGCAAGGATGCTGCATGAAGAGGCAAACATTTAGTTATCACCCAGGCTTTTATCTCATCTGATGTTTTAACAGCAGTTTGAGCCCAGAAACATTCTGCAACACAGCTGAGTCACCCTGGGCCACACCAGGATGTGTACGTAACACCAGGCAGAAACAGACACCAAGCAGAAACAGCTGAGATGCTGAGATGCTGGAGGAAAAAAAAAAATCAGGTTTCCATGTTTGCATGAAAATAATATAGTAAGGGAAGGCAAACAACCTAAAATAGTTGGGAAAAGGCTGAGAACAATAACAAAAAGGGAAATCTGTGAAAGGACCACGAGGTGACAGGCATTTTGATTCCATGTTTCTATGGAAAAAGTTTGACAGTACTTCTTATGTTCCTACTCCCATCATTCTTTTCATCCTTTGCTGGAAGTAAAGTCAGAAATGCTATGCTTGGATATTGCTAGAGCCTGCTTCACCAATGCCCAAGAGTTCCTGTTCAACTCTCCTGTCTGTGTCATGACTACTCACAAAAACCCAGAACTTGTATGGGAATATAATTGAAAATCTATTTATTGCATTTATAAGTTTTTTCTCTAAAGTGGTGTAAATTCCAATAAACTGCAAAAAAAAGTAATCTACAGAAAAGCGTAAACGGTTGCCTGTCTACACTGTAAGGGGCCAACTCTGGCTTCTAGAATATCAGAATGGAACTAGATAAGTTCCTTCAGAAAGATAAAAACGCAGTGATCTGATACACCAAAGTATTTGTCAAAATAATGCAGCCTCCATCGAAAGTCCACATTTGGTCTCCCATGTTTTCATCTTAGTTTTCTCTATATTTAGACCGGGAATTCAATGTGCAGTAACCACGTCTACTGCACAACAGTTACACCACAAAACTTTTAAGATATTTCAAACACAAATAAAAGAACCTATAGGATAAAGGAGATTGGACCTTTCAGAAACAGCACAGTATTTTCCTTCATAAGGTAATATGAAGGAAATATTCAATGCCAGCATTCCTTTGCCAGACTAACAGTCTTAAACATCCATTATTTCATGAAAAGTATGGATCCATACTTTCATGACTGCATATAAAATGAATGTATCAAACCACTGGAAGAGATCTATAAACCCAGGATTTTCTATACTTAAAATCTGTTAGGTCTGTATTTTATAAACTTGTAAAATAACAGAGTCTTGATCCTAAAAATGATCTGAAAGCTACTTTAATACACTGATGCAAAATAATTTATGAGTGAACCTCTTTGTCTGAAGCAAGCCATAAGTGAGCATTGCAGAACTGTAGCTGTGAAACAGTTGTCTTCAATCTAAACCATCTCAAAACTACAGCAAGAATATACACACAACTCTGCCTTTGAGGCAACAGCATCTGCATATGACACTGCAGCTAGATCTTGATGCTTTTAACACTGAGTGTGATAAAACAGAGGGATAAACTTCGCTGCGACCGGGAGGATGGCAGAGCCAGATGTTTCATTAGAGAAAATGAGGAAATGATGAAAAACCAGAGTATCAGGCAGCAATCTCTGCCTCTGAAGAACAGTGGCTGAAGGGGAAGGCGAAGGGGAGGAGAATTAACTCACCATCTCCAGAGATCAGCGGGGCTGGCACAAGCCCTGTGGCCACGGTTGGGGCGGCGCGGGCGCCTTCATCTGCCCAGAGCCAGACCTGGGAGCAGCATCCCTGCACTGGGCTGGGGATTTGGCTCCGTGTCCACGTTCCTGCCTCGCCCCTTAACATCCGTGAATCCTGTGACTGAGCTTGGAAACTACCGTCTTGAGCTGGGGATTATCAGCATTCTGCATAAAAAGGCATCGGAAATGCAGCACCCAGAGAAATTCAGTGCAGGACAAAAAAACCTACCACAATAGTTGTATAAACGCCTTCAAGGCATGAGCAATGGTAAAGACCAAACAAGAACCTCAGCCTGGTCTGAATTTCTTTTTCTTTTCCTTCCCCCAGCTTTTATTCTTGCTCCCCGCAGCTTGTGTGGTGATGCCCAGAGCAGCCGGCGAAAGCCAGGGTGATGTGTCCTACACAGCCCAGCCATGCATTCACTCAGGGCTGGCAAGCTGACACAATTTCCTCCCAGAGCTCAAAGCCTCTGCTCTGAGCATCCAGGGCAGACACAGGATGCTGGTGGGTGTGAGAAAGGGCTTGGCAGATGACTAGCCCAAAGCCCTGACACGACGGGTAAGTGTGTGTCAGCCTCCAGCATTAATGCCAGGCTTAGAGCAGGCCCCCTTTTGGCTCAGATTTTCCATGTTTACTGTAGTTACAGGACAATATTTACAAAGAGAGGGTTACACAAGTGATTTTAAAGAGGCAGGGTGAGAACACAGCCTATTGTTAAGGCTGCACTTTCCACCACCAGACCCAGCCCTGATTTGTTTCCAACACTTCAGCCACTAGCTCTGAAATTGTCCAAGCTGTTGAGGAAATTCCTATGCTATTCTGCAGGCCCTTTGGAAAAAAGGCCTGATGGAGAAAATGAACTTCAGTGCATACAGACAACCTGAATTTTGTCAGATCCTCAGGGCAAGCAGTTTGTTAAAATAGTTAATTCCTAAGAAAATAAATTGGAGCCTGGAGAACTATGACAATCCCTTGTCTTGGGTCACCAGCAAGGTTCAGTAGTTTGGAACAATGAAGCACCACTTGATCTGACAACAACTGTAGCAGACTCTGCTCCTCAGCACCAGCCACAGGACGTGGGTGACACTGTACACCTTGGCCACTATTTTATCCATTTATCTGATGACTCCAAGGAACAGAAGCATGAGAGATTACAGTTGGGGGGAAGGAAAAATCCCTGTATTCTTCACACCTACTGTCCATCCCAACACTCATCTCAGTGCCACGTGGGTCTCTACTCTCTCCCATAGGCTCTTTTCCATCCCCTTCTTCCCACCCTCATCTCCAGCAGTCCTGCTGTCCCAGTCCCCTTCCTTTGCTCACCCTGCCAGACTCTGGCCAAGCAGCTCCTTGCTCTTCTCCCTGTTCAGCAAAGCACAAACATGGGGGCCTACAAACCAAAACCAACCAGCAACAACAGACCTGAGGCTCAGTCCTGACAGCATCATCTCTCTTATCTGTAACAACTCCCAGGAAAGAAGGTTTCCTGGCCTCCCTAGGTGGTCTTGCAACAGTTTTATGATGGTTAACAGGATGTTTTCACAACATCCAGCCTAAATCATCCTGGCAAATTAGCAAATCAGTAAATTAAACTGCCTTGGAAATCTGGGACTTTAATAACCACTATTACATGTTGGCAGACTGCTGGATTGCACAATGGTTTTCTTTTTGCTGCATCGAATAAATTTAGTTCTTTCAATCTCTTCTCACGTTTCTTAATCTCTCCTCATTGTTTCCTTCTGGACACTTTCCAATCTGCCTGTGTCTTCCTCTGAGCAGGGCACTCCAAACTGCATTTGATGGCACTGATGAGGGCTCCACAGTGCCACACATGAGTAAGTCACCTCCCGCCCTTTACGGAGGACACTCCTTCAAATATAACTCCAAACAAGATTTGTCTCTCTTGCAATAGCTCTTGCAGTTGGTTCATTTGTAATCCACTACAAATCCTCAGCCTTATTTTAACCTATCCCTCTCCAGCTTAAGCCTGAATTGGTAAAAGTGCATTTTGCCTTCTCCTTTGCAAATGCAACACTCACTGTTTGCTTTTATCTCTTATCTGGATGTGCTCTCCAATTTCTTGAGGTCACTCAGAACGCTGACCCTGTTTTCTCAAGTCCCTACAATCCCTCCCGACCTGATATCATCTGAGTGTTATAAACATACCTCCATCTTCCAAATCATGACTGAAAATATTGCAAGTTTCCCCCCAGAAAGTGACCTTGCTGATATATCAATTGTTACTGCACTACTTGGATCAGTGGAGGGATGTAAGTGCAAGAGTTTTCTAAGCTTCATTCTCTGCAACTTCTGAAAATACAGACATTAATTAAATACTGATTCCACTGGTAAAAGGTAGGATGCATTCAATTCAATAGGAACTAACTAATACAGTTAATAAATGCAATGAGAAGGCTATTTCCCAGTGAACTCTGTTCCTGAGGTCAGTCAGCTACAACTTCTCAGTCACAGGTTCAGACAACCAAAGCCATCGGATGAATCCAGCAGCACAACCTCATCCATCCTGCCACATGAAGACAAAGATTCAGCAAATAATGAATCACAACCAATTTCTGGGATCAATACAAGAGAAGCACATCAGGGTACAGGTCGTTTTAAACTGCTGCTTTACTTTTATGATGCTGGAGTCACAGGCTCCATTTTAAATTATTGTAATATCATAGCATGCAGAAGGCAAACCAAATTTCTCATCAGAGTTAAAAATTATTCCATTTTAAAAACATTAAAGTCTCATTTTAATAGATCACATCAAGTGCTTGTCCCAGCTCTACTCAAGATTCCCCAACTAAGCAGGAACATAAGGACCAGGAGAGTCTCCACCAGGATAAGCACCCACTGCCCGCCATGCAAGGAGCCTGGGAAGTTCTGGTTACTGGGTTTTGTAGCTGAACAGATACAACTTCTGAGAAAAGATTCTGGAAATTTAAGAAATAGATAATTTAAAAACTCATTTTAGTTGGAAAAAACATTTTTCCATTATTTTCTCTTCAGTGCTTATAACCCTACAGACCATTATCTTCCTGAACATTTTTTAACAGCAGCTTTTCCACGACATGCAAGAATCTTCTGAAACGACTACAGGAGAAAGTGTGAGATCTCACATCTGTAACACTGGCATCACAGATCCAGCTAATTCTAAAAATGCTTCACAGTTTTTCATTCTTCACAACCTAGCTTAGAAGAAAGAGTTTTCCCCCTTCTCTCTCCAGAGTACTCAAGCTACTCTCCTTCAGCCTGACTGAACTATTTAAGAAATTGCACTATTTAAATCCCAAGACTGTTTTTTTTAGAAGTAACTTGTGCTTATAAAAAGCAGTGTGCAAATTTCTCACCCATAAAACAGGAGTTAACAAGTATTCCCAATATCCAAAACTGCTGACAGCACCAGTGAAGCTGCAAAATACCTGCAGATCCTGACCAGGGGCAAGCAACAACACTTCTATTTGCAGCAAGTTAAGAAAACCACCGTTACTAACCACAAAATGTCTCTGCAATGAGAAGCCAATGAGCACCTGAAAGACTCCTGGCTACAAAAATTAAGCAGCACTAAATAAAGCAGAGTCAGGACGTGGCAGGAGAGGCACAAAGCACGGTGGTGGCTTTCACCGGCCGCCTCTGACCCAGCATGCATGTGTGAATTAAGCTCTATTTATAAGCATTCCACCACTCCTTTTTTTGGTGTGTTTTTTTTTTTTTCCCAAATGACCTTTATATAGTGCAGTTGTTATTTTGATTCTGTTGAACGTAGCAACAGGAAACCCTGTCAGTCCTGCAGCAAACTTTCCATTCCCCTGGCACTCCCATTCCTGCCTCGGAAAAGCCAGATTTCTAAAGAGGTGTTTGACAGGGTGGGAGGGAGAGGAAGAAGAGAAGAAAGCACACACACAAAACCCAAAATGCCTGTAAAACATGCAAAATGGAAGGCAAATTACATTTTTTTTTCTTTTCTCCGCATTTTCTAAAGATTTCTTACTTCACTACCAGATTTGGAAGTATTGGTCAGGAAAATGATCTATAATAAAGGGTCTGTAAAAAAAAAAAATCAGTAGCATCTTTACACTCACACATTCCAGTAATGAAATACTTCCATATCACACAGCACAAATTTTAGCTTGGAAAGTTATTTTCTCTAATCCCTGGCTAACTCACCAAGCAAACAGCTACAGAAATTAAGCCTTAACTTGTTAAAAACATAATAAACCTGATTTTATTACAAGCTTTGGCAAGACTGTTCTGCTGTTCAAAGAGCTTTACTGCATGATGAGCAAAGATTTTTGGAGCTCCACCCTACAGTGTAAACTCATCCCCACAGTATTTTCTCTTTTAACAGCTTCATAATGGTAGGGGAAGACACAAACACAGCTGCTCAAAGGAAACGTGCTCCAACACAAGGCTGCCATCAATTTGCCATTTACAAAACACTTTTTCAGGAACACGAAACCACACATAAAATACAGGAGCAAATACAAATCCATCTAGGAAAGGTAACACCAAAAAAAAACACAGCTATTGACAAAGCAGAATTTGTACTAGTGGTGCTTTAAATGAAAATTATGTTCATGTAACACTAAATACCAACCTTTTTTTTTAAATGACAGACAGTCCTTAAATATGGCAAAGCACAAGTAATAAAATACAATACCAATGGATTCCTGATTCCTGGCATGACCTTTTTATATTGTTTCACTGACATGAGGAACGTGGCATTTCCCCTCACATTTGATCCCTATATACCCTCCCATCATTCATTTTTCTTCCAGTTAAGGCACAAACACTCCCAGCCCATGATGCCTTTAGACCTCAGAGTCTGTGCACACACCAACACAAACCACAGCCACAGCTCCTTCTGCCAAAACCTCCCTGGAAACACAAAGCACCAGAAGGGATGGACAGACTCTTCAGGACCACCCCAGCAGCAGCAGCAGTGCAGAGACCTTGAAGGTGCTGCTGGCCCCACACAGCACCACCAACCTCAGGTGCATTCCAGGACGTGGCTTTTGTCAAATCATACACAAATCTTGGTACAACCTTGCCCCATGAGGAACCTCTTGGCTCAATCTGTCACAGGCTGAGAAAACATCAATGTGCCTGAATCCAGCGGTTGGAAGCGCAAAGGCTAAAAAAGCCCAGGCTATCTTTAAAAGGATAAAGCAGCGTCACTGGGCATCGTTCAGCTTTGCAGAGGCTACAGAAAGGAAACCAGCAGGTCACAGTAGCAGTAGTGTTTCTTTATAAAGCATAGCAAAGGACAAGGAGACAAAACCTGCACTCACCACTTCCTCTGTGCCGTCCTTCTGAAAATCTACCTTGTCTTCGGTTTTCATTTCCAACATCCCTGTGCAAACAGAAGGTCCACAAAGGTAATTTAAAAACAAACTTCTTTCATTGCTACTAACAATTTTTTGTTTATTCAAACCAGTCCCCTCCTCCACCCCAAAAAAAGAAAAGAAAACCCAATCCCCAAGGCCCTTCAACAAGTCCATTTGAAACACTACAAGGCCACTTGATTTCCAAATTCTGGTTCCAATTGCTGACTTCACTGCTTCCTCGCTATTCATTTTAACAACTACTGTATCTGGGACTGAAGGGAACAGCAGCAACCATAGGGTGAAACTCCTGAAACCTGTAGGTGAGGCCAAGCACATCTGCAGGTATTTTTTCATATACTTTCTTGGTTCCCATTCATCTACATAAAGAATCAAGCTTTTTGCTATTTTTCTCCTTACCATAACCCAAAGATAACACAAGAAACCAGCCTTGTCTGCCCTCAATATCTATCTTAAACATTGAAAAAAAAATCACAAGCTGCAGAAACTTAACCCACCTGCACTGCCTTATGGATGAGAGAATTACCCCCACTGGACTAGGAAAGCAAAACTTTTGCTGCTGGAGTTTACAAAGTCCCAGCTGACTTTCCCCTTCTCCATGCTCCCATGATGGTGTCACCACCACAGTTGTACAAATTTCATGTCCCAGCTGCTTCCTCTGCCCAGCCAAGTTTTCATGAGTCACCATTCCCCAGGGGTTCCCCTTGCTTACCTTTCTCTGGCATGAAGTCAACATCGTAATTCTCTTTCAACACTAAGCTAAGGACTCTCGTGACACACAGGACACTTTTAGAGGAGTGAAGTGATTTGACCAAAGCCACTCTGATGGAGAGTGGCTGCGTCAGGGCTAAACCCCCCTCTAATCCCACTCCCTCTCTCATTTCTACTAAAAACAAACACTGGATGCATGACAACGCCTTCTTAAGGGCGACGTATGCTTGCAGTGAGTTTAGCCCTACAGGGATTTAGCAAGAGGAGCCTCCCATCTTCATGGGGAAATCGTCCTAACAATCGTCACTAATGATTTTCCACTGCCTTTAATGTCTACCCTTGTTTTTTGGGACCATCTGGTTTTGCAATGATTTTGCCTCAATTGCATGAATTTGTGGGCAGCCTCAAAAATCAGAGATAATGCTACAAATTGCTGTGAGGTCAATTTGCTGGAAGATGTGCTCGGGGTCATGGCAATGCCACCATGGTTGAGATCCTGATCCAAAGACAGAACATGCAAGTAAGAAACATTTGATGCACTGAAGATGGGAGAAGCAAGCTCACCCTGCTGGGTAAGAAATGGAGGATGAAGACATTTTGCCCTCAGGATGAAATTCAAGACAATTTTTTCATTCTGTCACTTCTTTCTAAATTTCTGTTAAGACATATCCCAAAGGAAAAGCACTATAAAGCTATCACAGAGGTCTCTGGGTGTAGTGCCCCCTATTGCAAGTGTGGCACTGTTAGTGACATTTATTACCTGCTCATCCTGCCATTCTAACCGGGGAAGGAAATCATTCCAAGAGCTTTTCCATAGGAAAATGACACTGATAAGAATGAGGTGAAGACTCATAAGGTGATATTCTTCTGTCAAGGAATATTTTGCTGAAATGCTGAGATCTACAGGAGATATTTCTCCCAGGAGAATAACTAAGGAGTAGTAATTGCAATATTTGTTATTTAAGATGGCAGACCCCAACCATACAATCCAACCTTGCTTGCTTTGGTTTCTGCCAAGAAACTGCAACTACTCCGAAGTGTTTTGTCAGCACAAACCCATGGCATCTCTTCTCTTCTCACCCAGCCAGGTTACTGTGGTATGATTTCATAACCTAACTCCTTTCTTTTTTAATGAGGAGCATCTACCTGCCTGACTTGCAGATAATGTGCTTGCAGAACCCATTACTCAGCTCTAATGCACTTCTGAGTCTAAAGCTAACAATAGGAGGAGATGCCTCAGGAAAGCAGGATCTACCTTCATCAGCTTCCGTCAGGGTTGCGACCAGTCACTAGATACCTGTCTGGATAAGGAAATTAGCCTTTTGAAGTCTTTGTTTTGGGGGTAGGCGGAAACTAAGCAGAGGCAATGAGATAAACAGGTGTATATTTGGGAGCAGCTCCACAATATAAATAAAAAAATTAAAGACCTTAATGATATGGAGTAATGGCAACAGCAATTATCAGCTGATTACATCGCTGATAAATTACAATGACAATAAACCCCTCTGACTACATGAGTTTCTGAGAAATGGCCTTGTGACCTACACTTCCTTTGGGAAGGTTTTCTTGTATTCCACCAAAAAAAGATGTGATTCATCCTGAGAACTGACGAGTCCGACTCCGGCATGGATACAAAATCCTCTGAACAAATCCAGACCTCAGAGAAAAGTCCCCAGAACTGACACAGTAGAAAAAAATTGAAGGTTGCCACTGAACTCATACAAAAAATGTGCCACCCAAGGCTAGACACCAACATAAAAAATGTACACAGCAATAATTACAAAAAACAAATCAGTTCTATTGAATTACTGCCATATCAGAGTTCTAGATGGTGCTCTATAGGAGATCAATTTCAGAAATATTCCAAATAGAGAGCTTGGATTCATAACCGTCACCTGCCTCTGCTTAAAGCAATTTTTTTTATTTGGGCTTCCCCAACATTTTGACTCAAAATAATCCTAAAGTACTTCAAGAAAAAATACTACAATTTAAATTTTGTTTTGTGTGGCATCTCATTGGACATACACAATTTCTGCTTAAGGATAGGTCAGGCCATTTTATTCCAAGACCTTTCAGCCCTAAATCTTTATGTATCTTAAATCAGTAACAGCATCACCTCCTTTTTTTTCTCCCTTTTCCATATCCTAACACAGAATGATGACTTAAGATTACTTAACATTACTTTCGTACTTTAGCTACTATCTTATTGGACTGTCTGGTCCCTTTTCCTTTTCAAACCTCATCTAGACAGTGTCATGGCTCCAAGAATCCAACCAGAGGTAAAGACCTGGACTGTACAGATAGAGCTGGCAGAGCCAGAGGCTCCTAGGAAAAGGAGCCCGTCCAAATACTGACTTACAGCCACTCCCATCTATTGAACTGTCAAACCAACACAGCATTAAAACATGTTCCTTCTGAAAACAGCTTTCTAATCCACCTTTAGATCTTTCTACTTATTTACTAGTGACCTCTTGACTCATGTTTACTGGTTATCTCTTTGTTTGTGGGGACACACAAACATCCTAAAAATACTGAACTCAACAAAAAATAGATTTGCTGGACCCTCCACTGACACCACCTCCCCTCCAAGCCTTTCTCCTGCCCTCAATTATTCTGCTGTCACATAGCAGAACAAACTCTCTACCATCACCCCATGCTGCACTGAAGAAACACCTCTCAGCATTAGAGCAGCGAAATAGATTTATACCTTCACAACTTCATGATTTATATCATAGCAGATTTTCTTTTAATCATTTAAATGCTTTGTTTGTTTGCTTGTTTGTTTGTTAGGTGCTGGGAAAGCAAGAGGCACTGTATCATTTTCTCAGAGCAAAGAAAAAAATGGCAACTGAAAAAGTTCAGCTGCTTCCATGTAACAGCTGCCTGAACAGGTGGGATACACAGATCAGATTAGCCCCATGCCTCAGTACCAAATTCACCTACAATTAAATCCCAGGCTGCAGCAACAAACCCATTTCTCTTTCATTCAATGCACCCCTTTATCTCACTTCCTGGAGTTACCTGGTGATGTTTTCCATTAGCTCCTGCTGCACGGACCCAAAGCTTCTGTGCTGTCCCCCAAGTCCCACAGCTCTCTCCCATCACCACTCATCCATGGGGAACGCCAGTCCCAGCTCACAGGAGCCAGAAAAGCTCATCCCCTGAGAGTTCCAGCACTGCTGAAATGCACTGGCAAACACCACCAGCTGCCCTGCCTGACAAAAAAGCTCTGAAGCCCGGAAAAGGCGGCGGGGGTAGGGCTCATGGCTGTTTTAAATGACCTAATGCTGCCAATTAGGAAGCAGCTTTGGGCAGTTCAGAGGGACACTGGCAGCTGGCTCAAGAAGACAAGCAAAGAAAATAATGAGAGCCCCGTTGTACCCACTGGCTCCACATCAGCAAAAATAAAGGGGAAAAGCGAAGGAGTAACACCAAGGAAATAAACCCTCATGCCCATATGAAAGCTTACAACTTGAAGATAAAGTAATCCAAATAGCTCAAGCCCATACATTTCTTCTCCAGCAAGGATTTACGTGCTAGAAATTCTTCTGTACAAATTCATAGGAAATGATGCTCTGTTCTTACCTCCAGTGCTAGACAAGCAACATGTATTTGAATTGGAAGTTTTTATATGAAACTATAAATTTTTTTGTTTCCCAGAAGAAAAACCTCAAACACTTCCTCTCCAACACAAGCATCCAGCTCTTACTTCCTTTCCTTTGCTGATGACGTGACAGAGACACGCCTACAAAGAAAAAACTAAAAAGTAGAAAACCAATTGATTTTTCCTACCTGTAACAGGCTCAGCTCCTTGCACTGCCAGGCTGATATTTTTCTTCTTTCTTGAGGAACTGAAATCCATTTGTCCATTAATGCTGGCTCTGGCATCCACTGCAGTCTGGGGCTCAAGCCCCACTTTTCCTGCAGCAGGTACTTCGGGAGAACAAGGTGTCTCTGCTGCAAAAACCACTGCATCAAAACTTTTCACCATTTTAGGAACTTTATCCAGAGAAGAGGCGTCATTAGCTGATACCAAACTCTTCACTCCCACATTTTCCAGTGACTCCACAGCCTGCAAGCGGCAAGAACACGGCGAGAAGGGCACTGCAGGTACAGCTCGGCTCTGCTTTCCATCGGGCTCAGCCAAGCCCTCCCCCTGCGCCCCTGTCAGGGCAGGAGCAGTGTCGCTGTCACCAGCTGGACAGAGGGTGTCGGTGCTGGAGTCGCTGTCACACGTGGGCTCCTCTGCGATGGGCTGGAGCGCTGCCCGGGGCAGCACGCTCTCCGTGTCCTCCTGCTCCTCTGCATACGCTGCAGCAGGGGCTATGGCCAGCGGCCTTGGCACCTCCTTACCCTCACAAGCATCGCTCGGGGCTCCCCCCTCTGAGGTGCCCTTTAACTCGGGGGTGCTGCTGGGGGGGCAGACTCGTTGTAGGGTTTGAGTGGGGTCTTGTTCTTGGTTCAGCTCAGCATTCTGACAAGGGTCACTCTCTGCACTCACTGACTCATCTGCTGATGCAGGTCCATGCATGGTGCCTTCTGCTGCAACCGCTCCTCCAGCTTTGCAATCTTCTTTGGGTTGGTCTGTCGCTTTCAGCCCAGCATCCACAGTGCTGCTGCCCACCACAGGCCTCCCCAGACTGCAGGCAGAGGGTTTCACAATAGCAGCAAGAAGTTCCTCTGACAAAACCTGCTCATTGCCATTCACATGAGCCTCCTGCTCAGGCTCAGCTTTGCCTCCTTCAAGTTGCTGTGAGTGGCCCTGCCCCGGGGAGCCCTCGTCCCTGGCATGGTACCCAGGCCAGGCGGCAGCTACCCCGCCATGCTCCCCACCGTGCTGCCAGGCGAGCTCTGCTGAGCCTGCCCTCGCCACCACTGCTTCCTGGTTTTGTTTAGATTCCTCATTATGAGTTGCAGAGGGTGTGCCTATCAAATTATCCTCAGCACAGTCTGCGTCCTTGGCACACGGAGCTGATCCAGGGTCATTACCTTGCAGAGCTGCCTCCTGCCCGGGAGGTGCCACTGCAGCATCTCCCTCCTGACTCACAGCCAGCCCCTCTCCTCTGGGTAGGGGAGAGGGCGATTCCACCTTGCTGCTCCTCCCCTCGTGCTCTAAAGCGCTTTCTGCTTCCTCTGCTCCAGCCTGGGCAGGCTTTTTCTCTGCCAGGCCTGTGCTCACATCCTCTGGAGGGAGTGATGCAGGCTCACGTTCCTCACGTTCACCCTGCTGAGCAGTGTCTGGTTTGAAGCTGTTGTCCATTTCACCTTTAACACCAGTTTGAGCAGCAGAAGGGGCACAGGCAGCAACTTCCGGACCACCGCCTGCTGAATCTTTGCTTCCTCCATCTGTGCAGCTGCTGGTATCAGTTCCTACTGGCTGCTTTTCACTGCTCTCCATAACTGCAGCCCCATGGTCAGCAATCTCACCACTCTCCTGGCAATGAGCAGCTTCTGCACCACTTTCATTAGACCCACCAACATCTCTGTTTGCAGGTTCAGCATCAGGGCCATCAGTTTCCACACTGTCCTCCAGTGAGGGCAGGCTGGATTTTCCACCTGTGCAGCCTGCTTCCACCTGCCCTTCTTGCTCCCCACTCTCACTCTTGCCATGGGCTTCCAAACCAGCAGCAGGTTTTGATGTGCATGCAGGCACCTTCACCCCATTCAGCACTGGCAGTGCTTCTGCAGTGCTTGCAGTGACCTCCTGCCTCGCTGTGACACTGGCATCACCCTGGCTTCCCGTGAAGTCACCATTTACCTGAGCAGTGCACGAGTCCACATCAGTCTCTTTGTTACTGCCGGTCTTGCAAAGGTCAGCAGAGACACTGCCAATGTCACCACCTGCATTTGCACCGTCACAGGCCGGCACCACTCCCACATTTGCATCCTCCCCATCCGAACACTCAGTGCCGTTGAAACCACTGAGTAAGGGCTGAGCAGCGCTGGATGACTCTTCCTTAGCTGGGTATTTCTCTTCCAGGTTTGCAGTCCTCTCACCAGGCTCTGCCATGCCATCCTTTGCCTGCCGCTGGCCCTTAGCCCTCTCAGGTGCCCCAGCACAGTTCCTGCACTCAGTCTGGCCCATGGCCACATCCAGGCCCTCTGAGGAAGCTGAGGCTTCACCTGCAGCTGCAGCCACAGCAGCGGCACTGTCAGCAAACTCCTCAGCACTTTGCACTTCCTGATGGGCACTGTCTGTAGCACCCACACCAGCTTGATCCAGAACAACTCCAGCCGATGTCATTACAGCTTCCTCATTTGTATTTCCAGAGGATGGAAGATTTACAGCACCATTTACACTTGCACACAGGCTCACAGTGCAGTCCTCATCTGATATAGTCCCAGAGCCCTCTGCAGATCTTAGCCCCGCCTCTCCTTCCTTTTTACACAAGATCTCTGAGTTTTTACTTTCACAGAAGCTCACTGGGCTGTTTGCACCCCCTGGGCTAACCATATCTTTTGGTGCATCATTAAAAGCTACCAGACTGCTGCTGTTGCATGTGTCCCCCTGACGGGTTTGGTCTGAGAGGTGCCTGATGTCCAGGTGAACCAGATCAGATGGGTTTTCCTGCCTTTCTTCTCTTGCCATTTCTTCTAGGCTCTGAGAGGTGGTGGTCATATGACCCTCTGCTCCTTTAGTACAGCTGTCTCCAGAATCTCCCAGTACAGGCTCTGTCTGCTGCCTTAAACTCTGTAACAAGACACAAAAGAAAATAAAATCCAGGTTTATTCTGTCACGCAGTTACTCAAGACCTGTATCTACCTAATCCTATTGCACACGAATCCAGTTCCTGGTGTAACCCAGGAGAGAGCTACAAATGCACTTCAGTGGGTGTTTTACATGTTGGTTTTTTTAGAAGGAGATAATGTTTAAATTATTAGAATGAAAGAAACATTGGTTGAAAAGAACATCTAAAGGTCATCTAATCCAACCACCTGCCTGAAATTGGCCTACTGCCACTGCAGCATCAGGTCAACCATGACTTTATCTTGCCAAACCTCCAATGATTGAGTACTCACAACCTCTCTGGACAATCTGTTCCCATGCCACACCACCCTCCCATGAAGAATTTTCCCTAAAGCCAGCCTGAACAACCCAAAGCTGAAATTTGTCTCTCTACCCCACTGCTACACCATCTGCCATCACTGAAAAGAACTGTAATCTTGGTAATTGTTCTTTGAAAAGCTGTAGTCTCAGTTCTTGAGTGCACTTAAATTCAAGATCAGTAAAGAGCAGAATTCAGTCCACCAAATAATGCAAATATATACCAGCCTAGTCCCAAAGGACTTAAAGCAAATGCTGCTTTAAGAGCACCTTCAGATCCCCACCCAGCACTCCCCAGCTCTTGCCTGCATTCCTCACTTTTCTTTCTATGGATGGAAATGCTACTTCAGACATGGGCACTGGCTGGCAATGTCCAAACACACCAACTGTCTCCTGCTCACAGGACTGAACTAATAATCTAATCTATTCCTGAGAACTGCAGGCATAATTAAATATCTGAAATTTATTTCCTAACTGGAAATAAGAATCTCAAAATTATGACATATTATTAAAATTAATACATGTATTATCGTGGAACAGTAGGATCATAATCAATTCCTCTCTAATCTGCATTTTCCTTCCAGAGCACCTGCTTTGTCAAGCTTTTATCGTTTGATACAAACAAACCTTTACTTAAAAAGAACCCTCTGTTTCAGTATTTCCTTTCATATTCTCATCTCTGTAGAAGAGACCATATCAATGTTCACATCTTAGAAACAGTGGCTTATTAAATTATTGAGCAACCCCAGTCCCTTGGTGTACACCCACCTGTGTCCCCACAGGTTTGCTTGGGGTTTTGCATCACAAACTTTCCAAGGTCACACTGGTTTCTCACTAAGTGCCTGAGACTCTCCACATACGTAGAACTCCAATGAACTATGTAAAATCTGATTTTTTCTTGCATTTATTTGTAAAAGGATTCCAAAAAATACATGCATACTAGAAGTCTAACTTGAACAGCTCCCTGAAAACGTTGTTTAAGTTCTTAGAGAAATAGAATTTCCTACCAAAACTGTCAGTTTAAACACCCTGATAATTAAAGCAGCCACTATCTTAACTGATGCCTCACGGGGAACTTCTGGGTACTGCATATACTAATAGTGGCTAAAATCATCACTGCTACCTTAAGGATATTGCATTTACTTGTCTTTCCACACTCTGAGGTTTGCAAACATTGAGCAGTGCCACAGGCTCACTGAGTCACAGACCACCAAATGTACTTCTGGTATTTGCCACCAATCTCCCTGCTATTCAAAATAACCCTGCTGCCCAGCTTCCATACACGCTGTCAGCTATGCCTCCCTGGTTTTGAGGCATCCCAAGCCAGGTTAGCACTGGAGGCAGCAGCATGGCATCTCCATCCCTTGTGTAGCATCAGGGATGGGATACGGGGCTCTGCATGCAGTGGTACCCACAGGCTGCAGATATTTTTTGCAAGAGCAAACAATGTGCCAAGCCTTTGGTGGCTGTAACCCCACAGCAGAGCATGGAGACTGTGCTCCTGGATCCTAGCCAGGATGGACAGACACACAACAGTGACACTTGCTTGGGAACAAGCAGGGTTTTCAAAAGGAGGGGCTGCAGCAGCCACAGCATCCTCACAGTGAAGTCACTCTGCTGATAGCCGGAAAAATACAGCCATCACCAAAGGAAGCCAACAGGCTTTCAACTGACCCAAAATAAACCTAAATGAAATAATTACAGGGCTGCTTTCCAAATTCAAATCAGATTAGATGTGAAGTAAAACAGTGGTGGAAAGCAAAGTCTATTTCTGATTTCATTGTCAGGCAAAATGTTCCCAATCTGGCATTTGCATGAGCAAACAAGCAGTGAACTGGATATGCTTGCCATGGCTTAGGGTCTTTTGATGGAAAGGGGAAGAGATTTTACAGTTAGCCTGGATTTGCAACTCATGCCAGCACCGCTGAGATTGGGAGTAATTAACATCTCAGGTACTCAGGGAAGGCTGAAAATGGCTCAGCATAGCCCATTCCTCTGCTCATTCCCCCAGCCCACTGGCTGCACACAACAGTTCTCCCCTCCCTTATTTAAAGCAACAAAAATATCCTGTTGTTTAGACCCTATGGCTCTGCAACCCCGGATATGTGATCTGATGAAGGAACACCCACAAGTGATGCCAACGGTGACAGATACGTGGGTGTTTCTGAGAAATGGCACAAAAGTATTCTGATGTTTCACCTTCCCAACTCAGACGCTGTGGCATGGATTTTAAAGCAGCAGGAGAAAGCCCTTCCAAAGCCCTACAGCTCCTGTGGTCCAACCACCACAGAGTTTGAGAGGAGCACAGTGAAGGGACCATAATGGACACAAACTCTGTGGCAAAGGCAGGCTTGCCCTCTGAGTCCTACACTGAATTGCTACTGAAACAGCCATTTTTCCATCACCCATCTCAGAAACTTTCCTCTCAGTCTCCTCTCTGACCTTGAACTTTCCTTCTGAACAGAAATGTCCCCACTGTGCTTAAAGCCCACACCCCCAGCCTCACTCCAGAGCCCGTCTTAAGCTGCCCAGTGTCTGCCAGCCAGGCAGAGGGTCAGCAGGTCTCCAGGAAGGTGTTCCTGCCCATCCAAGTGGGTCCAAAACTAACAGATCAGGCAGGAGCTGGAAGCAGAGAGAGGCAAAACAGAGCTGGTGTTACACAGCCCTGAGCCTGCTTCTCTTCTGAATGAGAACATTTGCTGCCTAATACAGCTTAATCAGATCTCCCCATGCTCAAATAAGAAGCAAATGGACAGGTGTCTACCTGGATGCTTGATAATGAATCCAGAGAAAACACCTAGGGAAACATGCCCTGAAGGATGCTGACATGTCAAAGTCCTCCCCAAGTGCCAGGCTGCAACCAGCCAGATCTGCTTCTCTTCCCTCCCCTCAGCCTTTTGCTCACCTGGTGTTGGTGGCTCTGCATGTGCATCTGCAGGTGCCGAATGTCCCTCTCCCAGCTGGCTGCTGTCCTCTCCTTGGCCTCAGCTGTCAGCAGGTACACGTCGAGCCCGCGGTGGTGCTTCACGCTGTAGTCCCCCGAGTGCACGGTGTGAGACAGGGTGCTCCACGAGTCCGGCTCCCTGGCTCCCTCCCTGCAAAACACGGGTGGGTTAGAGTTCCCTGGCTCCCTCCCTGCAAAACACGGGTGGGTTGGTGGGCAGGCGAGCAGGGATCCTGCACGGCAGGACACGCACGCTCTCCTTCACTCTGGACAGCATCTAATCATGGCAGCGAGCGGAGCATGGCACCGGCTCCAGGGCCAGACAAACAGATACACACACACACTCCTCAGTCTTGAAAATTAATGTGATTTAGCGCTAATGCCAGCCACAAGCTTTATTTCACAAAGTCCTTCTCAGGTAGAGATCAGTGGTTTTTACCCCAGACTGTGACAGACTAGCAGCTAAGGGCATGACAACTGCATTTTAAATCAGATTTATCACAGGTGAAGATCGCCAAAGCAGCTGTCACAGAACAGCAGAGACCCAAAACGCAGAACAGCAAAGGGATAAGTTGGAAGGAATGAAAACTATCATGGTACAACTACACCAAAGCCAGCACACTGCCCACAAACACCCAACAGCCATCAAACTGCAGCAATTTTATCACTCCTGAAATGAACTGAACTCTGTGAAACTCCTCTGTGCGAGATGTTCTCAGTGTTGTGAGACAGCTGTTTTTCTGCAGCACTATCATGGGCTTTCTTTTTACCAATCCAAAGGAAAGAAAGGAAAAATGCTGTAGATCAGAATGAAAAGTAACTTAGCAGGTAAATGAAGTCAACAGAAATCTCTGTTCAGTCCTCTCTTTTTGAACACCAAACCCTGATTTTGCACCTCTCAATGTGATTCCTCCGGTCTCACTGAGCTGCACAGCAGCTACACTGGCCCACTGAGGTGGTGAGCAAACAATGAGGTGTTCACCACCTTCAGGTTCACAGATTTCATTTTGAATCAGAACTGATTCAGGAAACCCAAAATCTGTTTTGATCATTTCAGACAGAGCAGCTTGTGCACCACCCCACCAAGCCCTGCATCTCCCAGGAGAGATATGGAGCCAAACCCCAGGAATGTTACATGAATAGGGGATGACACTGACCTGCTCGGGGTGCAAGAAATGGGAATTTCCCTGTCTTCCTTCTACCAGGGACACATCTACTGACACCCAGCCATGGTGGGTGAGCTGGGTTGGGGATTGGACCGGATGACCTTTAAAGGTCCCTTCAAAACCAAACTACTCCGTGATTCTATGATGTCCCTTCCCTGTTGCAGAGACTAACCATTTTCAGATCTCCCTTTCCTGCCCAGCTACAAATTTCCTTGGAAGAGGCAGAGCTGTGATTGTTTTTAAACAATTAGGAATTCAAGAAGGTACATAAACACAAATGCATGCCAACAACCAGGTAAATCTACACAGAGTTTTCAGAATCTTTGCTGAGAGGTCTTGCTTTAAAATTTGCAAACCTTTCTTATGGGCAAAGGCCCCCAGCAAGCCACAGGGCTATCTCTCTGGGAAGCCAAGCAACCTAGAAAGCAAAGTCATAACGAGCAAACACCCTGATCAGCAAGAGGAATGAGCACAGAAGGGTGGGGAAACGGTCAAATGGTTCATCAGAGGCAGAGAAACCTGTGCAGGCAATGGTGGTGGCAATGGCTGCCCCTGCTTTGCCTCAGCACAGCCACCCACCCCCTTCTGTGACTCATTTTGGGTTAAATCTGCAAAGAAACTGAGACAAAGGATTACTATGGCTTCCACCATTCACCACCTTCTGTCTCATGACTTGACTTCAGCAGAATTACACTTGATTTAAACAGAATCAATATTTCCACAGAGAAACAGAAGGAAGCAGCCACTTTCTGGTAGTGATTGGTATAAATCCACAGAGGCACTGAAGTCAACTGAGCCATTACAAGTAACTAAAGAAATGACCTTCCTTTATCAAGGAAACACAGACATTTCTGTCTGGACTGTTTTTCTCTTCAGCTGTCATGTATGAGAAACCACTGTACTCGGGGCCACTCTCAGAGTACAACAAGGCAGTGAGCACAAAGCCCACAGTCACCCACTCATGGGGACAACAGCAGCGGGATTAAAGAACCGCGCGCGATGAATCTGCTCCCCTTTCTCCTCAGCTTCAAGGACCCTCGCAGGCATCTCCAAATCAGCACCCACAAAGCTGCCTGCATGACTTGCTGAGCCTCAAAGGGCCCTCAGCAACTTCAAAAGGCTCAGTCTGGAGCAAGATGACAGGCAGAGTCCCCTGCAACACCGCACGTGTGTCCACCCCTCCAGCAATCCGCAACCTTCACACGGCCCAGAGGGATCAAACAGTCACTTCTGCTTACAAAGACAGCAGTTTCTTTTCATATTCAAGCTGCCAGTCTGTGTTACTCTTTATGAAAAGCTTTAAACCTTTTGAGAAAGCCAGAAGTTTCTCACATCCAGCCAAGTACAAACTCCAAGTTCTCATTTTTAATAGCAGTCACCTTTGTTACACGGAATTAAGCAGCGAGATAGAGAATGGTTCAATCTATTGCCTCCTTCAAACCATCCCTTTCACACCCAGCATTAATGGTCTGAAGCAGAGAGGACAATGAGGATTCACAAGCGTTAACTCATTTTCCCACCACTGTTCCTGTTGTTCAGGCAATCACTTCCAAGGACATTTGAGAAGACACTCCTGCTCATTTGCCCTCATAACACTGAGCTTCACTGTTTGTGCCTTTCCTGCATGTCTCACTGCAAGTTCTGGGTTTTATTGAGAGATGATAAAAACACACTTTCTTCCAGGAAAAAAGCTTTGCTGTTACGCATTTTGTACTTCCTGGCTGTGAAAGATGCTTATTTTGTCCAGACTTGGAATTTTTGTAGTGGTTGTACAGGCATGCATATCCAAGCTTCTCTACTAGGAGATAAAAGCAGATATGCAAATACTTACTGAAGATTTATTAGCAAAAATAGGTATACAAACTCCAGCCTTCAAGAAGTTTGAAAATCTGCTTTTGTTCAGCACAAAAATCCAGTTTGCTGCGCTTTGCCAGAAACAACGGAAATCTGTCTTCTTATGAGATTTAACCATCCTGGGTCAAATCTTTCTCATCTTCCCTTTTCAACAGTTTCCCATCAAAATATGTAACAGATACCAGTGAACTGAACATTTTGTAAGAAACATTTCTGAGCTCAACTTTCACAGAAGAAAGTATCTTGGTTAAAAAAGTAAGGACTGCCTGAGAAGGCTGATAACGTTCACTAGCTCTACCCTCTGCACAACCATGTCATGGGACACTGAAAAAGCCTGGAAGAAGTCCTCCAGCTCTGATCAGTTTTCTGTGCCATGGAGGCAAAACCAGAAGGGAAAATTTTGGTTGAAATGAAGAACAGACTTACCAGCCCACCCTTCATCTGCAGAAAGGTGGCTTAGAGAAGAATGACAACTTCAAACAGAGAGAGAGGAGAAGCAAAAATACTTCAAAATACTCTCAGGCCATGTCCTGCTCCATCTGGGAGCTGATTAGATGGCTGAAACTACAGGATCACCTCCTGCCCATCTGGCATGTAAGACAAGATGATAGATCATAGAATCACAGAATGGTTTGGGTGGGAAGGGATCTTAAACATCATCCCAACGTGGGTAGGGACACCTCTCTCTAGACCAGGCTGCTCCAAGCCCCAGCCAAGCTGGGATGGGACGGTAAGTAGGAAGTGGTTTTTATTTAAACATCCCAGCACTGCCCAAGTAGCCTGGTTCCTTTTCACAGCAGAGCTACACTGTACTTGTGTGCTGATCTCTCCTCATCTGGCAGGGGAGCAGACAGTGAGCGGCGGAAAAAGGAAAGGAAAGCCCACACTGCACCGCTCCTGGCTTCCGGCAGATACGGGCGAGAGATTTTTAAGAAGAGGGAAGATAAGTGAGAAAAGGAGAACAAAAAAACCCCAAAAAAACAACAAACCACCACCTGATCAAAAGCTCTGCCTAGCCTCAAAAGCTGCAGAAACTGCTCAGTAACATGGGTCTGAAATTCAAGGTGCTGGCGCTTGCAGCAGGTGTGTTTTCCAGTACCAAGAGACAAGGTTTGTGCTGCAAGGGAGAGGAAGAGGAGGGAGGAAGAGATCAGAAGATGAATTAAAAAGTCTCAGTGAGTTAAGCAAAACTTCATGTTAGGGAGATCTATCCCACAGTTTCACAAAGGGGTGCAGAAGGCAGTGTGGGAACTCAAGGTGTTATTTCCTGGGGATATCCCCTCCAGATTTCTGAGCTGAAACAAAACAAGCTCAGTAGCACTGCCAGCTCTTAGGATCTTACTGCAGGTCTGACAACAGCTGTGGGTTTATTCTGAAAGCACCAGCCTCTAGATCCACGTGACAAAGAAAAAATGAAAAAAAGGAAAAATTTATTTAAAAAAATTTAAATGAAGCCCCTACCATTATGGCTGCAAGAAAAACTAGGAAAAGACCAGAATTTAGATGCTCTTATCTATAAGGTAAATAAAAACCTAATTAAATTGAGTTCTAATCTTACGTTGTTTTTATTACTATTATTATAGTATCCCAGTGAAAATACCAAATCAGACAGACTGTGATCTGGGATAAGCAAGGAATGGTGCCTACAGGGATAGGATTGATGGTGATTTTGCAACATGCCCACAGCACAGGCAATTTAAATCAAGCCAACAGTCCCTCCTGGAAAAACCCAGCGCCCACACTCAATGCAGTCGCCAGCATTTGAACCAATCTTAGAAATCTGACTAAACAGAACTTCAGTGTTATTTGCAGAAGTGTTGGGGTAATGGAGGCTTTGTATCTGTATGACCAACTTTGCACTCACAATCTTCAGTGATAAACAAAACACTAATGCACACAAACACTTTCTTGCTCCTCCTTGTTTTTCTAACCATCCATATGCATTGTATATGAGACCCAGAAAACACATGCAACTAGCATGTGCTAGAATGGGTTAAAATAAATCAACTCTTTTCAAACTGGAAAGATATTTAATAAACACAGAATTCATATTTCAGGTGTTTCCAAGTGTTTCAAATGCCCCAGGAAAGTAGAAAAAAGTATGTTTCTCATATAACTAAAATTTACATATTACTTACTAATTTGAATAGTTTTGATGTTGAAAGAAAGAGTTAAAAGTTCATCAGACGTAGAAATAATGACTAACTCCTTACTGTGCCTCGCACAAACATGAACTGCAGTTGTGGGTTCTGACACCAAACTGAATTCAAGATTGCATAACCTACTCTTCAATATTAGATTAAATATTTAATTACTCAAGTCTATGAAATGCTAACTACTCATTGATCAACACACTATACAGCAGCAAACCACAGAGAGAAAAGCTGGCTTGGCCCTTCAACAGTTGTTTGCAGATGCACATATACTAAGGGAACATGTCCAGTATTTCCAAACACAACGGGTCTGTACTTCTAAACCCAAGCATTTCTTAGGCCCCAGTGTTAATTATACATTTTAAAAAAAAGTATAAAAATACAGCCACAAACTCTTATCAATTATATTTGCCAAAAAGTACAATCTGCATCCCATACAAGTAACTGTTTCTAAATGCATTTTCTGTAACTGTTATTAAATGCATTAAACTGTTATTAAATACATTTTCCTTTTTTTTTTTTTATTTTCAGAGAATTATTTAACAAGAAGGATGCCCTGCTCAGGATGTGGAGCTGTAGGTCCAACACAGAACCCAATGTTCACCTGGAGACTCATCAGTAAACAAAGGGAATTTAAGGTGAATATATGAAATGCACTCAAGAGTGAAAACAGATGCCATTTGTTGCATTTTAAATTAAAAAAACACCATAATGGAGAATACTTCAGCAAGCAGTGTTTACAGCTAAAACCAGCACCTCAGATCAGGACAAGTGATATGGAAGAAGAGTTGTCTCTGCAAAACATCTCCACATGCTGCAAGCAAGCATGATCATTGGCTCTGCAACACACCCCTGAGAAGAAGCTGTGCCTTTGGCTGCCTCTGACACAGCAGTTTACAAAGACTTCTTCTACAATCATCTGTTCAAACTCTAACCCCTATCATGATGAATGTCACTGCTTGGAGCAAATCTGCTCCAGAGACTAAAAATGAGTATCCTAACTGGGTATCCAGCTAGCCCATGCCTGAGGCCAAAACCCCAGCAGTTCTGGGAAACCACTTATCTGCATTTTCTAAATTTATCCTGAAACAGAGCTGGTCTCTCATAATCACTTACCAACCATACAAGGCTGTCCAGCACTTATGGCCCCTATAATTTTTGGGAACACTTCCAGATCAGGATTGCTGGGGGAAGTAAAATAATTTCTTCTTATATCTTGGCAAATATTCTCAAATCTCTTCTAAATCTCTTCTTTCTCATCCTCACAGGTCTGTTTCCATGATCTCCCAGGACTACAATTTCCAAGTGGGAATACAGAAACATTAAAAAGCTCTTTCTATCACATGGACTAAAGCCTTCTCTCTCTTCTGTATTCAGAGGTGGTTACATACAAAAAAAAAAAGGAGAGGAGGGAGCCAAAGAAAGAAAAGTCTTCATAGGGATGTGGGAACACACGAGGAAATCAGTAAAAGTTGGAGCCTGATGTGGGGTGAGTAGGTGGAAGAAAGAAACACAAACCCTTCCTGCTCCATCACGTTTACACCTGGTTGCCCCATCCTCCCACTCCCAGCCTGCTCCTCTGCTGTGGCCAGAAGAAACCCACAACCCTCAGCATCTTTCTAATCATGATGTTAAAGCTATTAAATGATGATGTTTCAACTGAAAATCCTGCAGCCACAAAACTAGACCCTGCAGACCTCTGGCCTTCCCACACTACTCCAGAGAGATTACTGTCTGTAGCTGAACAGCACCTCCTTAACACACCCCTCTCTGAGTCCTCTTCAAAGTGCCCTTTTAACATTTATGAATCCCTCTTAACACATTAATTTTGTGCCATCACTTGTAGATACGAAGTCAGCTGTTCTCCTGCCACACCACAGCAAGCCATACCTCAAACCCAGCTCCCCAAATAGCAATCAAATGGATTTGTTGCTTGGTTTGGAGTGGAAGAACAGATGGAGAAACATCAGCACTAATTCAATAAACCTTACAGCCTCTGATTCTGCTTAGCCAGAAATAAAATATATGTATACCATGTGACCGATTTTAAGATCATGCTTAAACACTCTGCTGAATATAAACTGGGTATTTCTGAAATTAAACACTTGCTTAAAGGCCCTGCTAAATTGGGGTGAAAAAAAAAAAAGACGTACAAGGCAAATCCTCTTGCAGCTCTGGCTCAGAAAAGCAGAAAAGTGTATTTAGCTATAAAAGTAAAGTCACTGAAAAAGCATCCTTATTTGAGAGGCACCATGGAGATTACAGCCCAGACCTCACCAATTACTTATGTAAAATCAGAACAATAGCAAGTGATACTCATGGATTGAAAAGAATTCACAAAACCCTCCTGCTACCAGTGAGTTATTCCTCATGTGTGTTAATTAAATCATTTTTAACTTTGGAAATACAGACTTCTACTAATTTACAGTTTCACAGAGTGAGCCTCCAGATTGTTGAAATCTGAAGGGATGAGCAATCCCAGAGCTGTGCAGAAACACTTTAAAGCAAAAAGCAGAGAAACGAGCAAAAGTAAAAATGTTTACAGTAAAGAACTCAGAGACTGTTGCAACTCTTTGCAGGGATTAGAAAAATGCTTTTTTTTTTTGATTGAATTTATTTTTCTCTCGCTTCCCTTTTTCAGAGGACATAAATCACTCTCATCTGTGAAGGAACTACAAGTGTTTGGCTTTGCTGGGGAAAGAAATGTTACTGGACAGAAATAAAATCAGTGTTTGTATGTTTTACGAAGCAGCACTTCCAACCTCTCTGCAATCCCACACGCCCCCGGTGCCTTGAAGCCATTTTCCCCACTGCTGTAAGAGCCCTGCAGAACATGGAGCTGGCAGGGGATTGTGTTACTGCCCTGACTGCAGTGGGAAACACCAGCTCCTGCTCTCTGCAGCTGTCCAGTTACTCACGGAGTTCCACCAGCCTGTTTCATGGCTGTGCTGCCTCTCCAGAGCCAGCACCCTGCAGTCAGCATCACCCAGCTCCAACACTGGGGAGAAACAGGCTCCAACCACAGACCCTTCACTCTGGAAATAGTTGAAACTCAAAGAAGGATTTGCAAACTGTGCCATTTCCAAAGTTATCTTTACAGATAAATCTTTGTATATATTTTCCCCCTATAAAACCACTGCACTTCTGCACTATCCTAGTCCATTTGAACTGCAGGACACTGTTTACTGCACAGTTTTACTCTTGGAGATAAAACAAGTCCACTCAGGAATGATACACAACACAAGGACGTTTATTGATGATGAATATTTATCTGTTTATATGACTATTTATTAATGAATGCTGCTATTGACTATCCCTGATGACCTACACGGGTTCTGTGACAGCTCCTTGTCTGGGTCTCAAAAGAAACAGCCCATGCACCTTTCCTGTCTGAGGATGAAAAGCCAGTGCACATCACAGAACAGAATACTTCCAGGGATGGAAAACTTACATAGGAAGCATCTTTTTTTTTTTTTTTTTACATGAAATGCTGCAAAAGCTGAGAAGGGAAAGTTCATCAGATAAACACAAATTCAAAATGTCACCAGTGAAATTAGTTTTTGAGAAAAATATTTACACTGCAGCTGAATCAAGCTACTTCACAGACAAATCAAGGCAAAACAACAGTGGAGAAGGTTTTATGTCTGCTCTTTGTTGTATTCTAATTATGGCAAAATTTCACCCCTTCCCAGTGCTGGCTGAGAGAATCATTGTAAAATGCAGGGTCCTGCAAATTGGCAAGCAATAGAACAGTAAGCTCCCCCCAAGGATAATTCATCCCAAAACACACTGCATTCATTTATTTGGCATAGTGCAGTTTAATTACTTGTAAAAATAATGACTCCTTTGTAGGGGCCCTCACTAACATGCATTGCTGCTCTGTGTTTTGCTGAGTGGGACAAGCTGTGTGCCAATTTTGTGTGCATGGATTATACAGTGTGAGCATAGGCAGAGTGCAGAAAGGAGGTTGTACAGTGTCCTTTGTGTTTTGACAGCACATAAATGACACTTGCTCTCTTCACGAAATTGTCTGTGTTTTGAAGATCAGTATTTCTCCTCCCAATAGGGATTTACAAGTCTTGATCCCATCTTATTGGAGAAAATGCTCAGCATTAAAAAAAAAATCATTGCTGGGGAATCAGGGTGTGCCCATTTTCTCACCATCACCCTCCCATGGGGAAGGGCTGTGGCCATCCCCATGTCACTGCTCCAGTCAGTCCCAAGGTCATATCACGATGCTCCACCACCATCCCACCCACTGAGAAAGGGAACCAGGATTTCCAGCATCCATGGATTTCTGTTTGTAGGGCTTCATGGGAATAGAAGAGTTTTCAGAGTCAGGGGACCTGAGGCATGGCTGTCAGATGTTTATACATTGTATTTCCACCCAGCAGTCCAAGAGGAAAACAAATCACAAGGAACAGTTTAAGGATACACCAAGAAGAACAGGAATTGGGACCTTGATGGTAACATGTCTGCAGTTGTTTGTGTCTTATTTTTCAAAGACAAACTGCAAAGGTCATCAGAAAAATTCCATGGATTGGGCTAGCAGCGTTCCTTAAAGCCAATGACACAGGACAATGTCATGGAATCCCAGTCCTCTTTTCACTCCTCTGAGTGAGAACTGCCATTGCAAAACTGGAGCCAGTTTGAAATACTTCACCAAATACATGAATAGCTGTTGTAATAATTTTGTTTACTTCCCATTTTTATTTAAATTACCAGCTCAACTCGCATTAGGGTTGCAGTATTTGCTGTGAGCTCTATAATCAAGTTTTGGCCAGCTCAAGCTTCCTGACAGTATGTAAAGCCTGTTAATGTGGTTAGTCTCACCTTGGAGAACCTTGCTGCAGTTACAGGATGAATTTGCACATCCCATTTTTACAATCTAGCCTGTGAGATAGTTGTGTTTTCACATTATGACTGACCTTGATGGAGAATAATGTAACACTGCCATCCTCTCTGTACTGATGCCAGCAAGGGTGGCAGGAGAAGCTATTTGGGTATAAATGCCATCTCACCCTGCACTTTCCCCTTCACCATCACCTTCCAAGTGGCTGCCTGAATTTAAGGATAAAACTTAAATGCAATCACTCCAGCAATACAGATCATATTTTCTGTCCCCCAACACTGCACCCAACAACTACAGAAAGCAGAATAATTTACAACTCGTAACAGGGAACGTTGCGTGATAATGTGGACAACACAGCAGACCCCTAAACATGACATTGGGTCACTCAACATAAACTCCAAGTATCTGAGAAATCAATTCAGAAACACAAAGTTTATAACAAAGCTTAAGAGAACCAGGCATCAGAATAACACACACAGAGACTAAATCTTTTCTCCTATAACAAACAGCCCTCTTGAGATTTTTTTAAGCTCTTTGTCTTTATTAGGCTCAGCTATTAAAGCTAGATCTCCAAACATTTGCTGCTTGCCATCTTCCAAAGGATTCCTTGTAAAGCAGTGCAATAAATGCTCATACCACTAGTTACTTGCTATGTGTGGTAAGACCTGATTCTTTCTCAAGACCATTTACAACAGACCTGTTTCTGTTAAATATTCTGTTCTTCTTTAAGTATTTGCAATAATTCTTACCTTATTTTTTTTTTACCTACACCAGTAAAATGCCTGTTCTCTACAAGATGCTGCCTTATGTCAATATAATGATCATTATTTCATTTAACTAAAAAACTCCCTCTCTACAAAGTAAGAACACAAGGGTCCACCACTACCACAATGCCTGTTAGCTCCCCTCTTTTAGGCAGTTGTGCTTTCCTGAAGAAAAGCTTTTCATTTGTGTTTGCATAAGATTTGTTTTAATTAGTCAATATTACAGTGACTCACTTTGGACTTTACAAGACAGCTGGAAGCAGAATACTGAGCAACAAGAAAACCCCCCCAAAATATTACTGCATTTCCCCTAAACCCTCAGGACTGCCCCCACTGCTGCTAGCAAGAAGGGTAAAAGCAAAATTACATCAAAATTGTCTTTAAGGACGGAGTATAGCACTCAGACACCATTGAGTGATAATGTACAGCAAAGCCAAGCATGGTAGAGAATGGAAAAGCAGCAGAGGAACCACCAAATCATCCTTACTCTGTCAAAAGTTGGTGCAGCTTCTGGTAGCCCCTCTCCAAGGCCAAGCTCACAGGCGTTGCCCCTTCGTTGTTGTGGATGCTGAGAGCTCCTCTTCCACCCGGCTGCTGGAGCAGAAACCACGTCAGGCGCAGCAGACCCAGCCTCACCGCAAAATGCATCAGCGTTTCCCGAGGGATGTTCTCTGGGAAGGGAGGAAAAGAAAGAAAGAAATGGGAATTTGTAGGCTTGCAGGTTAGGGGAATGTTATATCCCCACATCCTAGCTCCACCACACAGCAGCTGGCATGGAGCTGACAGCCTAAAGGAACCTGCAGCTCCTGGAAAAACAGCCTGGTTGCCAATATCCAGGAGACACCAGTCTCAAAGTGAGGGACATGCTTCAGTGGGGCTGGAAGTGCTCAGGACCTCTCATGCTGAGATTGACCACAGAAGTCAATGTGAAAACCCCAGCATTTCCTGAACAGCCACAGCCACCACCAAGCTCCAGCACACCCAAACAGAAGCATGGTCAGGTGCATTTTCCTGGATGTCCAAACCTTCTCCTCACACAACCAGGACCAGGTTTTAGGGGCAGACAACTTTTGTTACCTAATGGGACACTGATTTATTCCAAGGCATGAAGAAAAAAATAACCAAAACAATTACATTTGATGCACATATCCAAAACAGTTACAAAAGAGAACTGTTTAAAAACTCATACAGACAAAAAAAAAAACCCAAAAAAACAAACAAACAAAAAAAACCACACAACCAAGGTTTTCTTTCCTGGTTTGATTATTCCTCAGACTAGCTTTTCTCAGCTTAATACAGTAGCTCTGTCACTCTGAGTAGCAGCATTTATAAACTACCAATCTCCACTGCTGCTTTTTGTATTTAATAACCGTGACCTTCTAATTTGGTAAAAGTCACTCTAGAGCCTGAGCTTTCATCTCAGAAAAATATCCCCCTACTCCAAAAGCTGCAGCCCTAGAATGATGCTCTGAAAAGCTTTAACCAGAAATGAGCTCCAGATGCACTGCTGAAATCCAGCATTTGCAGATCAAAGCTTGTTATTTCTGTATGAAAGTCAAAAGCATTTGGGTTAAAAAACTGCAAGAAATAAAAATTTGTTCTTTTAATTAACAAAGGATTTCAGTATTGACTGACAGCAACAACAACAAAAAAGCACCAACTGAGTCTCAGAAAGCCATGCCAATGAGCATGCTTGGTATGAACCCTTTAATATCACAGAAATGATTTATTGGGTTATTGATTTGGGTTCCAGCCAAATCTATACAACAGGTTTTAAAATGCACGCACATAATGGCTTTAGGATTGAATTTTGTATTTTTTTCTTTAAGAAGTGTGCCCCAAGAGAAGTCACTTCTTCAAAGTGCTGCTGTTTTTCTTGCTTATTTACTTACTTTAGGGACATCATTAAGACCTTTGGTGAGAAACAAAACAAAGCAAAACCAGGCAGCTCTCCACCGACTCACACACAATTTTTCACAACTTTTTGGATCCAATTCTGAAGAACTAATCTGTATGCAAGAACCAAAGGCTTTCTGGCACCATTTCTCTTCTGAATGACTCCAAATTAGGTCTCTGGGCTACAAACCAAGTATTCCCCCGAACCTCCTCTTGATTACCGTAAAGCAAAACCAAGCTGCCCTGAATACACGAGTGTGTCTGAATGGAGGTTCCAGCTGATCAGAGAAAAGGGAATGGCTGAGCTCTCCCAGAGACAAATTCTCAGCCTTTGGCTAAGTAATGAGAAGGATTTGGGTATTAAATGTTACAGAGTGCAATGATTTAGAAATACCACAACATGGAGGTTAATCAATGGTTGCAGCCCTGAATTTAAAGAAGAATGAAAAATAACACAGTATATAGACAGACACAGAAGAAAGGGTACTGATGAGGCTGCAAAATGTGGATACAGGTAGGACTTTTCTAGAGTGAAAGCAAATGCCCAATGTTTTACTCAAAGAACTTGTACATGCACAAAGCTCTCACACTACCTGTACACTGACTGGCAGAGCCAACATAATTAATGTGGTGTAATTCTTCCTACAGAGATGCAGGAGGCACAAAAGCACTTCTGTCAGAGCAAACAACTGCCATCCAAATAAAGAATGTGTTGCACTGGTCTGACCACATTCTGTTCTCACATGGGATCTCTTGTTATGGCTGCTTCCTTGAAAGGGAAAATCATCTTCCTAGCTAGAATGGACAGTTTTGCCCCAGAGCTGAGCAGTGTAGACCTGCAAAGCATAAGCAGAGATCCCTGGCCCAAAATACTTCCTCCTCCTGCAGCTGAGAGCATTACCAATAGGGAGAAGCATCTTCTGCTCACCAGCTCATGGTTCACCACTAAATACACATTACCAACTGCAAGTTCTGCAAGATGCAGGCAGATATTCCTCTTGTCCCCGAGCCAAATGGGTGCTTCTCTCTGTCTCATACGTCCAAAGATGAAATGGCCCCTCCCAGTTGTCACAATGCCTCCCCAGTTGTCCCAATCTGCTGATATGACTGCACCTTCTGAGAACACCTTTCCTGTTCTGTTGAAACAATCTTCTTTATCAGTGAATCAGTGGACAGGGTAGTTCCAGAGCATTGCTGGAGGTGTCTGCAAACGCAGCTGAGGTGAATGTGGCACTGCCCTGATGCCTTTGGGCAGTGACAGTGTGCACACAGGATCTGTACAAGGAGAGGTGGCGTGCTGCCACCAGAGCATTTTAAACACACAGGCTCACTCACTATCCACTTTTGGAAGGCTCTGCCTGACACAGAACCTGGCACGAGGCCACCCTAACAGATGGGCACAGATGATGGCAGCAAAGAAACAAAGTACTGTACATCCAACAACTGCAGGGGCCCCAGGCAAAGGCTTTGGAAGGTTCTGGAGTGTGCAAAGCTTGCATGGTGACAGTTAAAAAGGCATGTGCCATCTGTGGGCTGGATTAACTACTAATATATAATGAAAATACATCTGTTGGTGTCTGGTGTTGCTCAAAACTAGACAAGAGCTGGTCTGCATCAAGTATGGACATTTTTCTAGATGGAGAGGGGAAGAAGACAGACAGATCCCTTCAGACTTCCTACCTTTGCAAGGATGAAGCTTGTCACACAAAATGTTTGAAATCCAGTCAATGATTTTATGATCTTGTCATGGTGCAAAATGTCCCACACATGAAAGAATATCAAAAGCTTTAACATGCAAAAGCCAGAGCCCTTTCTCCTACTACATACCAAGCAAGAGCTTCTTGTCTTAAAATGGCTGTCGTTTGAATGCCAACAAGAAGCTTCTGGTAATTAGGAAATTGTGGAAATACACACGATACTGAAAAGGCCAAGATTGTTTTGTTCCTTTCTCATTTCCTAGTAATAGGCAAGAGTTGAAACATATGATTATTGCCCCATAATGGCAGGGTACTCTAGTCCAGCTGGCAAAACACAAGACTTTGAATATATTATTTTTGTGTAATTGTTTTCTGCTGCGATACATGAACAGACAGCTTATCTGCACAACTGAGGACCAAATTTCCATAGAAGACAGCCATATGTACTTTGCTAATAGTAAAGAATTAAGGTTTAAGGTGCTATTAGGACAAAACAAATAAGCATTGAAGGGAAAAAAAACCCAAAACTTTGGGTATGACACGCCCAAGAACATTAAGTAAAACCTTTCATTTTAAACCTGATTAAATAAAAAAATTAAAAAGAAAATAAAAAACCACTACTGTTCCTTTTAAAAACAACTTTCCAGATAGAGTAACCTACACCTAATGCTCAGTTTATCCTCCATGTCCTGAGACATCTCACAAGCCAGCCATGGAATGGGGTAGCATTGCTTCGTCTTCCTGTACTCATGACCTTTACTTGGTTCTCACCCAAACACATGTACACTCAACAATTTGGAAATCTACCATCACATCTGGCCCCAAAATCTTGCCATCTGCTGGAAATGTTCTCACTGCTCAGATCAATCCTTGAGAAACAAGGGTAAAAAATCTCAGAACCAAGCTGCCACCTCACACTGAGGTCCTAGAGGAAGGCTCCAGCAGACAACAGCCCTGCAGAAAGGTCAAGGCAAAGATGATGTGTTTGGAGTTATGAGCTCAGTTAATACAAAGATGTGTGGGTAATTCCTTTCTTAATCTGATAAACAAGAAATGTTTCAAAAGATCTCCATGTCCCCACTCCCGCTACTATCAAAGGGAGCAGGAACATTCTCATGCCAACAATTTCTCGGCCATAGACTAAATGGTACATCTCAGTCTTGAGCAGCACATTTCTGAAGCTGTCTGAGCAAGAATTGCTTTCTGCTTCCCATTTTCCACTGCAGAGGGCACTAAATTTAGGTATGGAAAAGACTTTTTACATCTTATCAAGGACTGCTGCTGAACAGAGCACTTTGTGCTGTTGGCACTGAACAGATCATGCTGATTTATATCATACCATCCTTTATCAGAGAGCACAGAAGCTGAGCATCAGGCTGGAAAGGATATGAAATCCAACCAAAAGAACACCTTTAACTATTACACTGAAAGGGTTCCAAGAGAAACTATAACAAGAGTGCAGCAGATGAACAGATTAAAGCTTCATGTCTGAAATACATCATCAGTAGCATAACTTTACCATCCTCCCATGGGAAAAAATTCTAGGTACTAATAACCTAATTCTAAAGGTTTTAAAAAGTTTTTTAGGATTTTTTTTGTTTAAAATAAGATTTTTTTTTTGGTGACTTTCTCCCTTCAGACATTCTCCCTTCATGCAAAAAAAAACCCCAATTCATGATCTGTATTCCCAGTGACACTCATGTTGTCCTGTACATTGAAATCCTAGTGGTTTTGTACATTGAGCTATTAAACCCATAATCGTAACACATTCAGACTATTTCAAACCAGGGCAGAGAATTTCCCTGTACACCCACCCCCACCTGGTGAGGTCATGGAGTTTAATTTCCCAAACAGTTCTTATTGAAGGACCATGTTTATCCCAGAGCACTTCTGGGAAGCTGTACATATTCAACACATCAGTAACTGCAATCAGTTAAGTGTTCTATCTAATCTGATGGTCTCCTGGTTATCTGCCTGAAAACCTGGCTCACTATCTCACAGCAGTCCTTACTCCCAGGGGAATTGCTCCATATCATGGTGATCACAGCAACCCTCTGCCAACATTAACCAGCTCCTGAAGCACCACCTCAGAAAGCTCACAAAACCAAAAATCAACCACAGCTCTGGGTTTCACCACTCACTTTTAATAAGCAAAATGGAAAGACTGTTTCCTCAAAGGTTTTGTCAGAATATTACTTCCAAGTTATTTTGAAAGTTATCTGTTTACTAGTGATGCAATCAAGCTCTCTATGTTTTTCATACCTGAGCCTCAGATCCTCCCTAATTTTTTTCTCCTTTTTTTACCCCACTGCAACATAAACAAGCCATAATCATTACTCATACCTCAAAGTATTCAGTTGTGGTTTTCTAG
The DNA here is from genome assembly GCF_031753505.1 of Anomalospiza imberbis. Classification (NCBI taxonomy): domain Eukaryota; kingdom Metazoa; phylum Chordata; class Aves; order Passeriformes; family Viduidae; genus Anomalospiza; species Anomalospiza imberbis. Next base: position 6,643,147 of record NC_089693.1, on the reverse strand, counting down.
TTAGCTTATTTTCTCTTCAGTAATTTAAAATAGAACATCACAGTCCTGCATTAACATTGCATACATCCTCAGGATACATATTAAATTTTGATTTCTAGACATAAAGCGTAACAATCTGTTCCATTTAAATAGCTGCCTTTAAATGCCACTGAGAACAGTAAATAGCCCCACTGTTGACAGCAGTAACAACTATGTTCTTTAGAAAGTTACAGTGCACTTGTAATTATTAAGACAGACATGATTATATGGCACCTGAAAGAAATGCTGTGTTTGGAATACCACAGTAACAAGACTAATCCTTAATTATGGATATCCTGAAATTTTGGATGTCATTGGATCTCATACAGATAGAGAGATAACTAAGAGCAAGGCCCAGGAACTGCTTGCTGTGGAGGGACAGTGTATGATTGGTGAAGAGCACGGCTGTGTCTGAGGGACTGCGCTCTTCCTCAGCCACACACTGTCCTGGGCTCTCTTCTGCCTCCCAGGTCATCTCACCAAATGCTGAGCACCCTCTCCCAGTCCCAGCAAGAGAATGGAGCCCAAGCACCTCTGATGTCAGAGATCCTAGGTGTCCCCATCCCCAGTTCTGCAGCTGCGTCTGTTCAGTGACACAGCAGATGACTTCAACAGCCTCAGGAGACTGAGGTGGGTGGAACTTCCAGCAGCCCCTCTGCCCTCTGGGGTGACAGCAGTGAACTCCCTGCCCTCTGCTCGAAGCCTGGCCAGGGCTGGGTACAGGCAGAAGCAAGGAGAAGCCTCCACACAAAGCCACCCCTTGCTCAAAATTCAGCCTGGATTTGTGCTCAGTGGTAGATTTTGTACCCGGCTTCTGCCTGCAGTACTTCCTAACTTTTGCAAAAGTTAGACTCCTACTCCAGGCCTTTGAAAAATCGACCTTTCAGTGTGTTTGACAACAGCAGCCTCCTCTGAGCAGCAGTTCCCCATCAGGCTGTGGCACTCAGGGGCTGGCAGAGGCTCCCCGCTCGCTCCTGCCGTCAGAGGTTTTGCTGAACAGCAGCGTTTTGTTTCCAGCCCACAAGAGCCCATAGAGATGTGCCAGCTCAGAGGCAGCGCTAAACATCTTCCAAGAAGGGATCTGACATTTTCTTTTGTTCTCATTTCTGTAGTATTTTCTCCTTCGAGAAGGTTATTTGAAGTTATCTGGTGCTGACATTTAGGGAAATGTGAAGCATGAATTGCAGTAGCTGTTCATAGGTAGTGAAGCAGTGCAGGACAGGGTGTCCCACTGCAGGCATTGGCCAGAATGTGCCTAATTGTTCAAACACTCCTACAGTGCAATCTTTGCAGTGCTTTTCTCTCTCCCACACACAAATTAACACACAAGCACCAGAATAAGGGTGCTATATTTTAGCACAGAGGTTTTTCTAATCTAGCGCTCCATCATAAACCAGAGACATCTCTTCCACCTCACTCTAGTAAAACAGAGTTTTGTGACCAAAAGGATGCTTATGCATGCAAATCCTTCCTGTCACAGACACAAAAATTCATCCAAATTCCCTATGTGTAAATATCTCCCTGCAAAAAAACCTACCAGATAACTCTGCCTCTAACAAAAAGGAACATATTTTACAGCCCTAATATTCTTGAATTAAATTTGCATTTAGTGACATTATATTTATTCACGTCTATCTCTGCACACCTCAGCACAAGATGCCGAAACACTCAGGAGTTACAGAATTTGGCACTACAGAGCTCCCTCTTCTCACTGTGGATACTCCACAAGTCCATTAACATACAGAGTCCTGCATAACCACAACTTCCAGACACACAAGCAAACTGAGCAAAACAATGTAAACTTTATGGCCTGGTTTCCCAAAGTGCTGATTTTCCAAAGAATAATCAAAATAAAATTAAAAAAATGCAGATCTCAGCCTTCCTGCAAAACCAGCAACAATTCAGAGTTTCAAAGTTTTCGTTAAGATCACTGTGACCGTATTTATATCACTTAAACCAGAAATGACTGCATTATCACAACACTTTTCAAATGCAGAAAGAAACATCAGTGACTTCCACACAGAGGAAAAGAAGTGTTATCCCCTTGTAAACTTATGACAGCTGCAGAATTTCTATCAAGGAGCCATTAAGTATGATCAAATATTTTAATGTCTGCTAACAAGGGAATTGCCTGTCCTTGTATTGAGCTTTACAAAAGCAGTCAGCAAGCTGGAGAAAAATAAAGCAGGAAAATCTCCTGTGGAAAACCCTGTTGCAGTGAGCAGAACTGAGCCTGCTGCGCTGAGCAAGCCACATCCCAGCCCCATTCAAGTGTCTGTGCCATTGCATCTCATAAAAGATAACAGATGCCTCACAGTCACATTCCTGAAGTGAAACAGTTTGCCAAAATACCCTGGAAATTTACAGCAAGGATTTGTACATACTGCAACTAGTCTCCTGGTCCCACGTGTGTTTCCTTTCACCCCCTTGTGACAAAATAAGCAGAACTCCAAGGACAAAGACACACCACAGCACTCTGAACATCTCAGCACTTCTGCTTCAGCAGCCACCAGAGACTTTGGGCCAGCCTTGGGATTTATTTATAAGCTCTCAGTAGCCTTCACTGCTGTGGTTAAGGGTCAAGTTTTCCCACCCTTCCCTTATTTGCAAAATTGTCCAGGCTTATTCTGGAGAACTGCAGTGTTAACCCATCCTGTGTGCAACCAGGGATGTGATATAACTCTCAGGGCCAGAGCCTCAAGTTCTCCAAGAAAAATCACACGTATTTTTCATGTCACAGTCGTTTTGCACCTGTGCTATAAAACCAACATTTACTACAACTGCCAAATTTCTGGCACACGGATATTTCCAGGTGCATCAGATATTCTACATACTGGGTTCTACCAGCATATAGCACTATGCTGATACACATGCCATTGTTACACACACAAAAAACCGTTTTCAGGCTATATGTGAACATACTGACTGTCAGCTCGTGCTATTTCATAAGAGAAGAGCAGGGAAAATCATGGGTTACGATTATATATTTTACACATTTTATATATTTATATATTTTATATGTTTTATATGTTTTATATGTTTTATGTATTTTATATTAAAATATGTTTTATACCTTATATATTTTAAGGAACTAAAGGGCAAGATATGAAATGTGGACATCACATCCCATCTCTGAGCACAGAGGCCACCACACCCTTTGGAAGGTACATGGCAGGCTCCCAAGGCAGGGAACCCTTTCTCCCGGGCTTTTTACCTCTCTCCCAACCTGCAAATCTCACTGTACCCCACAGGTCCTCACCGGTCAGGGACTGGTCTGCTCCCAGCACGTTCCATTCTGCCGGCAGCTTCAGGTGTCGAAATGCCAAGGCCACTTTCTCATCCAAAAAGTCCACGTCTGCAGCAGGTGGCCTTGAGCGGTCCAAGAACCGTGTGAAATTCAGCGCCTGCTGGTTGCCAGCACAGGTGGCCAGAAACTGGGCGGCATCGTAGGCTTCGTCCTGGACAAACTGGAAACTCTCTTCTGCCACAACCAGAACAGGGTGACCTTCTCTAGAGGCACAAAGTGCCACCTTCACTGTCTCACAGCAGTCATGGCCTGCAAAACAGAATTCAGACAAATGGTTAAAAAAAAAAAAAAGAAAAATGACATGGGCTGAGGAAACACAACTGAGCAATTCCTTTGACACACACATTCTTTGCATTAAATCAAATAAGACCAAGCTATTGAGGGTCACAACTCTAAAATAACGTTGTCTTTGGAATTTATATGTATCATCAGAGATAAGTATTTCTTATAGATTTTAAAAGGAAAACGTGTATAACTCTTCTCAGTCCCAGTATAAGCCAAGAACTATAAGCCACCCAGACTATTTATATACAGCAACAAGCAATCTCAAGAGTTTTAAGTAATTTAAATAAAAGACTTTGCTAACATACCTTAAGCCAGTTTATATGGACAAACTTTTCTTTTGCAGCTCCGCAGGATTCCAGTAACTCATCAGAAACTAGAATCAGAGTGCTGCAAAACTACATACTCCAAATGCTGTCACAATACTTGGCTTGCACTGAAAACTTCACCTAAAACAAAGGTCTGCATGGCTACAAGAGCACGACCTGCCTGGGCATGCCCTGTGTGTGCTCACTGCTGCACCTGTCCCTTGCATTTGGGTTCACACAACAAAACTAAAAACTAAGCTGCTTCTGCTAAATAAAAACATGGAAATGGCCACTTTCCATATTTACAAAACAAGAGGGTTGGAAGTCTGGTAATTTCATTATTTATTTAGGGAAGGGAAACAGGAGAAAGGAGGCATGGCAGCAATTTCATTGACTCAGAAATTGAGGGGGAAAAAAAAACCAAACAGCAAACCAAACCAAACACCTTTTGGGAATTTTAAAAGGAAAAATATACTGTGTGTCCAACACAACCAGAACTTGCAGTTGTCAGACATGCCCCTTCAATAATAAGGTTTGTGTTTCAAGTTCACTGTGTGGAACAGTTTCTTGTTCCAGCCTCAGACTGACGTCACGGCTGTTTTTGCCAGAACAGCATGGACCCTGTACTAATTACTGGAAAAGCTTTTTTTTTGCCCATGACCTCAGCATACTACCACATTCATGAAACCCTGATTAATTAAATACAAAATGACAATTTATTTTTAAAGGCTTGAAAATTCAATTTAAGCCCCTATTTGTGGTCAGTGGGAAAGTTTCCTTCTTCTGTTGGGGCCTTTTGCTGTTGATTTCCCTGACAAAAGGGAAAATATGTCCCTAATCTTCATGGTCTTTCAGCCAACCTCACAAATCTGTTCTGAGGCTTTTGGCATCCGTACAGATTTTGTCTACTGAAAGAGGCAATCCTAAAGTTAATTGAAAGGTCAAAACTGCTATTAGGACACTGTGGGTAACACCAAAATTGTCAGAGATGAGGCTGTGGCTTCCTAAGGAGAGCAAATGCAGCTGGAAAGGTATCAAAGGCAAGTGGAGAAAGGGAGGAAAACACACACGGATGCTGCTGCAACTGCTCAATACAACCAGGATGCTCTAAAGCTGAAAGGTGAGTAAACTTTTTTTCCTTCCAGAACCAGATACCTATTAGCAACAGGATGATATGAAAGCTGAAGGAGTACATTTACTAGTTCTGTTGTTTTGAAGAATAGGGGTAGGAAGGACTTCTACTGCTCTTGAAAATACTGCATGTGCATTTTAATCCATTACTGTATTAGTACTCAGCTGCCCAGATGGAACCCATTCACAAATTCCACTCATCCTCACAGTAAAAGCCCCAGATGCTCAAGGGAGAAGTGGGGTCATTTAGAACTGTACATGCCTCCCCCTACACCTTCTTGCTTTGCTGATCTTCCTAAGGTCATCAAACACAGAGCAGGTAAGACATTAATTTTGTTTCCAGCCTCCACAAAAGCAGTGATCTCTATGCACACTGTGAGAGGACTGTGCCAGCCTACAGGAGCTGACTCAAATCCTACAAGCTGGGTTCTCCCTAACTCACAGCAGTGGATGGTTGCTAGAATGCAGAGTTTAAAAAAAAACAAACACATTAAAAGCTTTCTTAATATCATGAGGACAGCTAAATCTTTTATTAAATTTTTAAAAAATATTTTCTGCCTATTCCCATAAGAATCCCATCTGCAGAATAACCTAGAATACGACTACTCTGCCAGCAGACTTTAAGGATTGAAGCAGCAAGCCAAAATGGCCCACGAGCAGCTACAGAGAAACCATTTGGGACAGTCACTTCCTTGTCACAATGCCAAACAACTCTGCTGTTGTTTGGACAGCAAAGGCTCCTCCATCGAGACAACAACTACAGAAACCTCTGTCAAGACGTGTGGTATCCTCAAAGCAGCACATCACAGATGCACACGAAGTTCCCCTGGATGGAGCCTGTGTTAAACACCAGCTGCAAAGTGCAACACAAGGGAAGGTGACAAAAAGACCATGTCCTGACCTGTGGCCAGCAAGGATTCTACTGAAACTTCCCCAGATATTGAATGCAGTCTAGAAGAGAAAGTGACAGACCTGACAATCCATTTTTATCTAACAGGATCAAACAAGCATCATGCTAAACCCTAGGGAATGCTCTTCAGAAGAGCAACAGCTTGCAGTGCTTTGATGTTGTGCTTCCTCACATCTGAGAAGATGTCAGACGTGGGGGCAAGAACATGGGACAGGTTCTGACTTTTGGCAAGCAGTTCAAATGAAAGGGGAGCCAGTATGTAACGAGAGCAGACAATACTAGAAAGATTGTTCAAGAGGTCTCTGCCCCCCTGCTTTGAAATGGCTGCAGGAATAGTGTGAGCAAACATGCCCCCAGTACAGGAACCTTCTGAAGGAACCATCAGTGGGGCAACACTTCTCACCACATCAAAGATCCAATGGCCTGGACTAAAATCTGAACTTCTACAGCCCTTGTCCCAGAGGTCCCCAGAAGGGAGCTGAGCTTTCTGGCACTCTCAGGAGGTATGTGGTTATCACTGCAAAACCAAATCTGTTTTCAAGAGGTTATGTTAACTTGTTCACAATCACACAGAGCTCCAGGCAGTGCCAGAACAGCCAGTACTGCTCCTGTGCCTCACCTTTGTGCTTCCTCTGGCAGACAGCAGGGCTTTCTCCTGCCATGGGTTAAGCACCAAGTTATGCACTTACCAGCCATCAGGGGGGTTCCATCACCTCTGTCCATCCACTATGGACTGCTGTAACCCCCTCCTACACCTGCCTAGATGTGGAACAGAAAAACGTCTGACATTGAAAGGGGAAAAAGAAAAAACTCTGGGTGTGTCAGTGGGCTGGTTTTGGTGTTTTGGTGGAATAAGAGTTAATTTTCTTTGCAGTAGCTAGTGTGGGGCTGCTTTGGATTTGTGCTGGAAACAGTTTTGATCAGCCAGGCATATTTTCCTTCTTGCTGAGCATTGCTTACACAGACCCAAGGCCTTTTCTTCTTCTCACCCACCCCACCAGTGAGCAGGACTGGGGCACAAGGAGTTAGGAGGGGACACAACCAGGACAGCTGACCCCAAGTGACCCAAGGGATATCCCAGACCACACGGAGTCACGGTCAGTGTATAGAGTTGGGGAAAGAGGGAGGAAATCTCCACTACATGTGATGGAGCCCTGCTGCCCTGAGCATGGCTGAACACCTACATGTCCATGGAAAGTAGTGACCTAATTCCTCGTTTTGCTTTGTTTGCATGTGGCTTTTACTTTGCCTATTAACCTGGCTTTATCTCAACTCTGAAGTTTTCTCACTTCTTCTCTTCCAATTTTCTTCCCCATGGCACAAGAGGCAGCTGTGTGGGGCTTAATTGCTGGCTGGGGTTAAACCACAACAGTCAGGAAGAGCAGTGAGTCTATTTACAGAGGTTTGCATTTCCACAGGGTGAAAACACATGTAACTGAATAAATCACACAGATAAGATCACCTCAGAGAAGGGATGAGAAATCTCCATGCTTTGCAACGCCATCAGGTTCCCAATACTGCCCAGCAACCCTTCTGATTGCCTTCAGTCTTCTCCAGAAATCAGGCCCTTTGGCCAAATAGCAATAGAAATTATTAAATACTCAGTTATTGTCTTGCTTGTACCATCCAGCAGTATCCTTGTTCAAGTTTTACCTCTCTTCACAAACTTAAGTGCTTCTCTCTAGCTGACATCTCAGACTGCCTGGCTACACTTCCTTTCTTCACCCAATTTTTTTTTTGCCACAGTATCAAATGTGGCCATTTGTATGCTGTCTGTGATAAAAGTCAAATAATCCATCCCTTAACTCCAGCAACATTGCATTTTATCCCATTTCTCCTTTTGCTCCTCAGTTACTTTAAATCTAGCTTGGAAACAGCTCTTGACTTGGAGCTGTTTTGAGAAATACCAACATATTGCAGGAAAAATACAGAAATTAAAAAACTATTTCAATCTATGCAGGGATGGGTACAGTGACTAATTATGCTGTTATGAAGTGAATTCCTCATCTACACATCAAACCATGCTTTAAAAATTATTTAAAATGAGACAACAGCTCTTGAACTGAAGAATTCCTAACTGGAAATGAATGGAGACACTTAATGAAGCTTGCTCTGGGGAAAATACAAGAATGAAAAATGAAGACATGGTGCTCTGGTCTGTCTGTTCTTATCCCTGAAGAGATGAGATGTATCAGCATGATAGCACTGCTTCCTCTACATGGAACTGATGCAGATCAATGAGCACGAGAACAGGGGGAGATTTCTCAGCTGCAAGTCATTAGCAGAGAAGTTAATGTACAGCTTAGACCTTGTCAGGGTTTACCCCCAGATTGGGGTGACCCTGAAAGATGGAAAAGTCTCTCCTCCAACCCGTGCCTTCAAAGACTCAGTAGTCTTCAGTCGTCCAGTCTCAAGGTAGTTTATTGTGTGTTATCTAAAAGATTTTCTTCCTGAACTGCTGCGGTCCGTTCAGCAGGTCAGACAAAGGCACACACTGACTCCCAGGGGGCTGGTGCCTTCTTTTATATCATACATTGTGTGTTAAATGTTTATGGTTTTACCCCAATGTCCATCACCTATATTGAATGGTGACTTTCTACTCTAAACCAGTCTGTGAGTGCCAACACAACCATGAACATGGAGGTTAGGGAGAAGAAAGAAGGAGGACAGGGCACACCCAAATCCCTCCATCTTAGAACTTCTGACCCCCATGTACAAAACTCAGACCCCTCTGTACAAGACCTAAAACTCCCCTGCACAACACTCAAAGATTCTTCCTTTCACTTTGTGACTACTTCTACTATAATATCTAAACTTTTGTGATTTCTTGTTCTTCCTGCAAGGTTGGTAAATTGTTCCATGGGTCAGATTCAAAGCCACAGGGGTTTCCAGGTGCATGCCAGGGTCTCAAATGCTTCTGACCTGGGCCCGGAACATCCAAAAGTGTCCAAGGGACATTCTGGGTTCCGACAAGACCTGTCCATCTAATTGCTACCTGTGCCTGTGACCTGGGGTGCAGTTAAAAGGGCAGCAGCTCAACTCTTCTGACTTCTTGTTTAACAAGGCCTACATAGAGACAAAACACCCCTAATCAGAGCTTTATTAAAAGATGATTTCATTTCCTACTCCTCCAAAAGTGGAAATCCTGTCCAAACCTCCTATTTTCAGAACTCACATTGGAGCTATCAAACAATGGGCCCCCAGGCTGGGCAGCTATTTAAAGCCCTGCTGGAAGCACATGTTTGGGTTTGCTTGGTAGGTGACTAAAGACTAATTGCATCCTCCAAGTCACCATGGTGGAGCTGGGTTGAAAGAGGTCTTACAGAGAGATTTAAGGACAGGAAAATCAGACAACAAATGTGAACCTCATGAAGGATCTCAGATTTGCATCCAAGATGCATCCAAGAGATGTTGCCATCTGGTGGCTTGTGGAAAAGGAAGCCAAGGGATCTCCTGTGACCATCCAAAAAGTGCTTCTTTTCTGCTTCAGAAACCCTGATTTCTGGTTCTGAAAATCAGAGCCCGTCTTTGAAGCGGATTTGTGAAATGTACACAGTTACTGTATTCACTCTTGCAACACAGGAAGCCTTATGAAATACACAGGCACAGCACCAGCACTGGGCAGGAGCCTCTGCTTTTCCTTTCAAACCTTGCACTGGAAAGGTGAGAGAGAGATTGAAGAGTGGGTAAAGATTTTTTTAAAGGCCTTTACACCCTGCAGATGCCCTAAAAACCTAGAGAAGTGTAAGACCCCACACATTACATCTTAAATAATTTCAACACAGATTCAATCACTTTTTCCTATGACTGATGTAATCTAGTACTGGCATCACTTCCTTTTAATTACACTGCCTCAAGCAATTAAAGACACTGAAGAGGATGAACTGCAAAAAGTCTTCTTGGATATGCTGTTTTAGTCTATTTTAAGGGTTTTTTTGTTTCATAATTAAGAGTATTTTCAAATCCACAACTGGTATTGCCAAGTGGCCATTTGTTATGCAACTTGTTTACCCTTCTGGTCTACCAGTACAAAGATTGTAATTCATGAAATACAGCTTTTTCTATGAAGAGTTGTTTCTTAGGGGAAAACACAGTCTGTGGTAGAAATGAATAAAGCATCACCAGATGTAAAGGATTTCACAGTAAAAGAAAAGTTTGAAATGAAGGTCTTTCTTTCCAAACTAAGTGAAATTAATTTTTGTCTGTCCTTTTAACTAGCATAAAGAAAGTAAGGAGAAAGAAACCCCAAAAAACAACAACTCTGAGAGCTATGGAATTAAGAACAAGTTAAAGACTGAAGCTGCTTCTCTGCCTTAGCTTAAGGTTTTGAAAAAGCTGAGAGTGAGTCAACGGGAATGTGTCAGCCCTGTGGAAACTGCTGGCAGGCAGCTACCAGCAGACAGACAGTCTCTCAGACCCTTTTCCTACTTCAGTTTTGATTCTCCTCCCCTTTGAAACCCACACAAGAATCCTTCACCTTTTGAGTTCAACGAACACGAGAAAAGCGATTTTGGTATTACAGAGCTCAGAGTGATACAACACATTGAAACAGTACTCACCAAGGCAATTACATCTCACTACATTTACTTCTCATTAAATTTTGGTGACCTGGCTCACAGACAGGGTGTTTCTTACCCTTCACTTGTTTGAGCAGGAGCTGCTGCAGCAGCTCTGGATTTCTGGACTGTCTCTCCATGTTTGAAATTTCATTTCAAATTTCCCCCGTGTTTCCCACACTTTCCAGACCACCAGTCATTAAATGCAAAGCAAAATACATGTCCAACCATACAGCTGCTATGGTGATGGCATGCAAACTTTTGCAATAAATGCACCACACAAATAGTGGAGCTCCCAGCACATCAGCTCCTGCAAGAAAATTTCCCCAGATCTCCCCAAGAGCTTCCCGATGCTCAGAGGCCTCCGCTGGCCACGGCAAGCTGTGGTTGGGACTTCTGACTTGTGTGGACAGTGATGAGGTCATTCCTTCTTCTGCTGGTTTGTTTGCCAGATCATGATTTGAGGATTTTTATTACTGGGTTGGGTTTTTTCCCAGTGGTAAAAAAGCTGCTCTAGCAGAGAGACGGGAGATGAGGCTGCTGTCTTGCAATGAATGTTTCACTTCCCTGCTTTACACAGATTTCCTTCACTACCACATGCAATCTGATTGGCCTCAGTTACCCTCTCTACCCTGCAGAGATGGTGGGAAGAAAAAAATGCATTGAGATTACTGCAGGCTCAGCTGCTGTAGGAACAAGGACTTGCTGAAAAGCTCAGTTAATGACCAACACCATGAGGACAAGCATCTGTGACCTAAGAGGACACAACCATCCCCAACAGTACAAACTGAGCAGCCAACAACAGTTAACCACAGCAGCAGAGATGGTATCATTTCTCTACTTCCTTCCTGCTCAGACTTTAGATGCTTTCTTAACACCCAAACTCCAGTGACCAAGATTTTGCACTGAGATCCCCACTGGAGCAGTGCCAGTGCCATTACACCTCCACCTGCTACCTTATTGCTGTGTCTGATACAACAATGCTTGAAATTGTGCTGTAGAACTACACAGTGCCTCTGGTACTGAGGAAAACTGCTTCCATTAGGGAGAATTTCAACCAGATTAATTAGAAATAGAAGAACTGTAACATTGACAGCAAAGCCAACAGTCAAATAAGGTTTTGGTAGCTTTTCACTGAGACAAACAAAAGCTTGCTTGGGTGATGTAACCTGGTGTGTCCTTAGGCTGGTAAAAGAGCTACTGAAAGCACACAAAACCTCATCTCCTGGCTAATTCTTGAACCTCAGTAGCTAATTTTGACCCTTCAAGTCATGACTGGGCAGCTCAAATGAGAATCTGTTTTTCACAAGGGGAAAGTACCTTCCTTAAATTAACACAGCCAATTGCAGGGCAGGATAAATAATCCATCCCATTCTTCAGAGCAAGAGTGTAAATACAGGTAAGTATTCTGTAGTTTGAAGAAGTGATGAATCTGTATTTATTCATGTCTTCAGGTAAAATAAAGCTACTCCCATAAATCAGAAGTCCTTTCTTTTACTATGTACAGAAATAAAAGCTCACATTTGAACAGCAGTATGGACTATATATATATTCAGCGTTTAAGGCTGATGATAAAAAAAGCATAGGAAAGAAGCAGATTGCTCTAGTAATTATATAAGATGCAGCAGTCATTTAGTTCTGCAGTGATAAGCTTTTATTTAGGTAAAGTCTTTCAAGTTATAGAGAATTTTCACATACAATGAAAATTTATGGGGTATTTTGACAGCTTATATTTCCATTCCATTTTCTCTAATTTTTCACCTAAAACAACTTTATGTTATTAAAATTTCTTTTTAAATGTGATTTTATTTGAAAGCTTTGCTAAAACATTCTGATTAGTTATGAAATAATTTGTCTGTCTGTTACACTTCTGTACGTCAAGAAACCCACTGAAAACCTCAAGAAACAAAAATTACAAATCTGGGCTTGTTTTTACTTCAGCTTGAACAGAATTACAGTCACCCCTTTCACCCCAGCCGCTGATGGACTTCATCTGAAGTCTCCTGGGGACCACATGAAATTTTGAGGACTTGGGGCAAGAACGAGGGAGGAGCCTGCAAGTCCAGACGGGATGCAGAGAAGGTTCAAGGAAGGCAGAGAGTCTCCTGAGTGAATCAGCCCTTCCTTAGTGCACCTGAGCTGTCCCAAGAGCTGCTGTGCTCACAGGGATGCGCAACACTCCCTGCATCACGGAATAAATGAAAGATGCTCGGATCTGCAAGTAAAGGGTGAGATTTTGGCTTAAAGCTGTTTGCAGGAGTTTCCTTGCAGAGCACTTGCTAAGTGCCCCGGGCTGGGTGTTTGAACAAGGGATGGTCTCACACACACTGTGTGCTGTTCATGGCTAATCCCTCCGAGGTCAAATAATGCTCTGAGTCACCACAGCCATCGCCAAGGCAACTGTGGAACATACAGAGTAAACACATGATTACAGATTCACTGTGCGTCCAGGAAGGAGGAGGAGGAGGAAGAGCTGCACTGAAGTAAGTCATACTTCCACTGAAATCAGTGTAATCACTGCTGAAACAACACTGGACAAATGCATGAGTGTCAGCAGAGGGTGTGAAACAAATTAGGCTTTTCCCATTTCTTGCTTTACCTTTCCCCAACAACCTCTTCATCACTGAAGTATTTTTTTTCTTAGGCAGTCTCACCAAAATGAAGTATTAGCACAGGTGAGGGTGTTATCCATATGGCTACTTTACATCTGAGATGTCACCTCTTCCTTGCACCACAGCCCTGGATAGTGCAGGAATAAGACTGCCTTTCTGAAAGGTCCCTTAAAACTCTGTCTGAAACAAGCTGTATTTTGGGACAGCACCCATCCCAGTCCAGCTTCACACACCACAAGATCATGACTATACTGGGAAAAAAAACCAACAAAAACAACAAAACAATCCATTATTGCTAAAGGAACAATTGAGAGAAATTCCCTCTTTTCCTTTTGAATCATGAATGGTGTCAGGTTTCCCACTAACAGCACCAAAAGGAGCTGCAGGGAGCCCTCCCCAGTGACTCAGTTACATCTGGGGCTGGCAGGACAGGACAGGCAGTGCCCAGAGCATCACTCTGGTCCCACCTGGCAGCCACCGCCCTGGGCACGTCCAGCACTGCTGCAAGGGCAACAGGGATGGGAAAGTGTCCTTCCTGCCCGGAAATCCCATCCAGCAGGCTGGCTCCCACATGGGCTGGAGGGAACACTGAAGCTTTTCAGCTCCTTTCTTGGCGCAGCAGCCACGGCCCCGAGGGAGAGGTGAAGTCATTTTGAGCAGGGCTGGCAGAGCCCCACGCCCACCACACAAAAGCAGGGAAGGAGTCACCCCCTCTTGCTCTTCTGGGAGAAAATAAGCACTAATCTAATTGATTGCACGGGGCTCCAGTCATCAGTAGCCATAAAAAGGCTTCTCTTCCCAAGCCAACTGAACAACATGAACGGCACAAAAAGAGGAGGAAATGAAAAAAACAGAGTGGCCAACTTTTAGCCACTCACTCCCAAGAGAAAACAACTCCAAATTTTACTCCATGTGCATCTCTCACAAAACAATACTTAGGAGGTAGATGAAAAGACAAACCCAAGAAAAACACTTGATGGCCTGAGTTACACTGTGTGTAGTGAAAATGTCAGGCGTTTTTCTCACACTGGCAGCAATGTGCTGCATAGCAACAAGTCAGAATGAAAGGTTAATGGTGAGGACTGCAGCCTGGAACACGCTCATTCCCACGGTCCTGAAGTCACCAAAGGGAAATGCTGATTGGTTTTGTTTTGTTGGTGGCACAAAGGATAAAAACAGAGGTGGGCTTTCATGTGGAAACCCACCTCATCTGAACCAGCCATGAAGAGATGGCACTGAGCAGCACATCACCTGTACTGCAAGAGCCCCAGAAATGCTCTGTGAGCTCTGAGCTGAACAGGATTTAGGGGAAAGGGTTGTATTTCACCAGGAAGACAGCAAGGAACCTCACCAAGTCAAGCAGATGATGAGTATAGCTAAGACTTACTGGGCTGTCCACCATTTGGGCAATAACATCTGTAACTTTACAAATGTATATCCCACCATCTTTGCTGCATTTAAAAGCCTTTTACTATGTGCATGTGCAACTGTGAGTTTTCTACAATAGTATCTCATAGTTACATATTAAATAATTGCAATCTCAAAGTCATATAATTCTAGTGAAATCAAGTAAGAGGTTTTTAAAAGGCAAAAGCAGTCATCCAAACCACTTGTACTATTCCTTGTGAATGTGTAAATGAGGAAAAAGTCAACCAAGCAAATAGCATTACATTCCAGTCCCCTTGTAGTAACCAAATTTCACAGACTGATACACTGATATGCAAAGAAAGGCAATTGTTTACCAGGAGAAATTGTCTCCAGACTCCCAGGATTAATCTTTCTCGTGCTTGTGCAGTGTTGGACAGTTGATCCAGTGAAGACCAAGTAAAAAACTACATCATCTTCAACTTTATCTTCCTCAGTCAGCTGCACTGTAATAACAGAGTCACCCTAGGAAAAAGGACAAGAAACAAGGTCAGGTTTACATGACCAAGAACTGCATCATCTGAAATAAAATTACTCTTCCTACAAGGTTCACATTCTCCATTCATACACTCCTTTCACAGGACTCTGTGCCCATCCTAATTTTCAGATATGCAAGTCAACCTCAGTATCAAAGCCTGCCAACATCTAGGAAACAAGCTGAATGCAGCTCTAGCAGGACACATGCAGAAATCTCCAGGGTATTTTCAAAATAACAACTTAATATGGTGAAATCACACCAAGTCTGACAAAGATGTGCACACTCCACTCAGGGTTTTTTTGTACACACACACACGCACATATATACAGACATATATAACAGAATATCTACACATATAATATATATCAGAATATAGACATACATAACAGAAATGAGATAGTGGCCAAAATTGCCTCTGCTCTCAGAAATTTGAAAAAATGCCCTAATTCTTGCTTGAGCACTCACATTTCTCCTGTCCAAGCTAGCACTGCAACCAGAGATCCAACTTGATCACTGAACATATCTCTCATCCACAATCCACAAATATACAAAGATACCAAAGTTTCATATCAAATGAGATTTTTTTTCCTACTTTCCTTGCAAAGAAACAGTAACTGTGGTGGCACAGACAGTGGTAGCTCTTCTCACTCATCAGATAAGCTCATGCCTTGGTGAAAAGATCTGTGTGTTAACAAATACAGCAGTTCTTCCAGCCTTGAGAGAAAAACCTCTCATGATCAGTTGGTTAAACTCTCCTGCTTAGTATTATGGAGGGTTTACTTCAGTATCAC
Organism: Anomalospiza imberbis; assembly: GCF_031753505.1. Classification (NCBI taxonomy): domain Eukaryota; kingdom Metazoa; phylum Chordata; class Aves; order Passeriformes; family Viduidae; genus Anomalospiza; species Anomalospiza imberbis. Next base: position 6,627,329 of record NC_089693.1, on the reverse strand, counting down.
AACATATTTTATCATTTAGCTCATCTTTGCTCTCAGGGAATATTATATTTATAAAGGGTGCACCCGGTTATCACAGTTAACCCAGCAAAGGGTACAGTAAATACACCTGAAATTCCTACATCTACATGGGAAAGAACAGGGGCAATATGAACCAATTTCAGTATTCCATGGGGAAGGAAAAGCAAGGAAAGAAGATGGCTTACAGTTACTGCAGAACTAAGTGAAACATTTTCATTTGATGAAAAAATCATAAGACTCATTTAGGTAGGAAAAGACCTCCAAGAGCATCAGGTTAACCCAACATTGTCAAGCCATCACTAAACCATGTCCCCAAGTGCCACATCTACACATCTTTTAAATGCCTCTGGGGTCTCCCCATACTTTGTTTATTAGCCTGAAAACATTATATAAACTACAAGACACTGAGAACAACAGTCTGTGATGTGACCTCCTGTCCCTTTTCTATCGAGATCAGAACCAGGTGGATGCCCCAGTTTTACACAGCAGCTGTGGCTGCCAGCTCCCTGCCACCACCCCACTGAGCATATGATTACAGCTGCAAATCTGGAAAAGATTTTATTATTATTATTATTATTGCTATTGCAGATTATGTAATTCTGATTTGCATATTCGAGAGCATACATGTCATTTCCTTTAAAACCTCGCCCTTAAGATCACTGAGTTCATCCCTTCTCTTTGTCAAATACAACTGTTGTAGAAAATTCCCAGACTTGCAGGCCCTCCTGTACATCCATCCTGAGTTAGCATTGCTTCCCACGCTCTGCCTCACGTCTCCCTCTTCTCTCCCTCAGCTCCTTTTACGTTTCCTCCTCCAAGTTTATGTCCAGTTCTCCCCTGATCCAGCCCATCTGGCACCTCTTGCCAGGGGCAGGACTGCACCTTGTTTTATACAAACAATGTTTTGCAGGGCAAGTTCACGACCAGCCACTGGTCTTAAAATAAAATACGTGGGTCAATGCTGTGACACAGGAAAGAAAACCATAAATTCAAGAAGAACTCCACAACCTAATGGAGCAGAGAGTGTATTTTGTATTTTCAGAGGTTGTAGAGTTACAAATGTAAATTTTAGGAAGGTCTCACGTGATAATATCAGACCAGACTTCCAGCTGGGGAGGAAGGAACCATGTAGCAAAAGTCTATCTTGTATAGAGTCAGTGTTAAAATAAAAACAGGTGCAAAAAGAAATAAATCAAGCTTTAAATTCAAGCATGACCAGTTCACATGCTGAGTTGAAAACTAAATATTCCATTTCAAGCAAATGGATCCAGATTTGAGCTGATCTTCAAAAAAGCCAAAGCTTGAGTTTTAACCTACAAACCCTTTGTGCTTTGTTTTTTTATATCTGTCTTTGTTCAAACCATTTCTCCCTTAAGGCATGAACATACAAAGTACTTAAACAGATTTAAAATGCAGGTGACACTTCAGAACATGCACCAACAGCACTGAGTGTTTAACATGGTACCTGTCAAAAGAGATTTTTCTTTTATTTAACTCAGAAATCAAGTACAGCTAGTCTAATTTTTGTGAAATCAAAGCAAACTGACATAGAGTTTTTGTGAGAAGGCACCTGTCTGTCCATGCAAACTACTCATATTTCTAGGAAAAGCAATTTAATTTGCATCAATATTACAAATGACAATTTGTATATTTCATTATTTACATAAAACCTAGTAAATACATGTAAGAAACCTCAACACCAGAGGCTCCACATAACACGAAATCTAAGCTGGAACTTAAACATATAGCTGAACTTATTTAGATACCTGACCTAATTTTGAAGGTGAAAGGTGATCAAACCAGTGACCTCTAGCAGATCTTTCCAACCCACTTGTTCCATTCCTTAGACTTTAATTCAGTTCACTTTGGTTATTAAGTCTAGGGAGATTACAAATTATCATCAGCTGGTATCAATTTAAAAGGTTCTGCAGCTGTGTCTAAGCAGCACTTCATGGTGGGAGGGTCTCCACCACCCTGCTCCCACCTCTTCTGGAGGATCCTTCAGCCAAGACTGTGGAACACTGAGCATCTTATTTATTGGATTTTTTACTTTAATTTTTAAGTTGTCTCCAAATACCTTTGGTAAGACTGATAATGTGCTACTTAACTGCTGTGTGCTTCAGTTTCCCTGCAGGTATCACCTGAGCTAACTCAGTCACTGTGCCTGGTACAGGTCACTGTGCTGATGTGATCCCAGAAACACAAAACCTTCCTTTTTCAACACACCTCTCTACCTCCCAGTTACTGACAATTTCATTGTTCACTGCCAATTTTGATTTGATTTTTAAGTTATTCAAACAATGTATGTATTTGGAAAGGAAATAATGCACAGAACAAACCCCTCTCTTTCCAAGATTTTTGGAGTTAAAGAAAATCAGTTACAAATGCAGCCAAATTCCTCTAACCCACATAGAAGACTTTCCAACAGCCCTATTGCATTCAGCCTCCAAAAACATTTTAATTGAAGTATGTTTACCTTTATTCATTTAATATTGTCCAAAAAATGTCATCTGTTCAGGATCACTGCCACACAAGGTGGTTATTATAACCCTTCTTTCATCCCAAATGGCTAGAAATGGGAGGCCAGCCTGCCAATATCCCTTTGGTGAAAGTACAGACAGATCAAAGCCATTCTCTGGAATGCTCCAACAAATAAGAATAATTTAATTTCAAAACTAGTTTGGATCGACTAATATTTACTTGGCTTAAAGCCCATTGGAAATGAAAACATTCCATCTTGGTCCATTCATGAAAGAGGCCACCCTGTCCCTTGTTTGGATCTGAAAAATCCCTGTCTCAGTCGTAACGGGATGTAAAGAAGGTGGATGGGGCTCTTTCCTCTACACATATTCCCTTTTCCAAACCACAAGGAGAAAGCAGGTCTGCCTCACCATGGGACAGGTGCACTGGAAAAGCCAAGCCTGACCTCGAGCTTTAAACCAGAAAACAACACAGAAAGGGATTTTAGAGTGGCCCATCTCTGAAGTTTTGGCTTAGTTAAGGCAGCGGAAATACAATTATCTCTAAAAAGGCCCAAATGCTGTCATTAGAACTAAACCCCAAAACTATCTAGATAAGGCACCTGTTTGTCAGCATGATTTGCTGGCATTAGCACAACTCCACCTTTTCAGGTAGCAATTTTTCCAGCAGTTGTGGCTGGTGTGTAGGCAAAGCACAAACAACTCCAAGTTAGCCTGTTGAAATGGACTATTTACCTTCAAAGGCTTTTTTTTTTTTTAATAGATGACCTCAGCAATATTTGGAAGTGGAAACAATGTGAACAAAATCTTTACGCTCAAAAGAATTAAGATCATTTATGTTATCACCTCAAAAATACTATCCATCTTCCAAAAATAAATACTTATTGTAAGCATATAAAGACATCTTTATTTTCCACTTCAAGCTCTGGAAATCTGTCTCATTTGGGGGAATTGGTCATCATTTGGGACCATGAAAACAGCTCTGGCAAATGCAGAACTCCAGACTTCAACATAAAAACCATGAGTTTAGTTGGCAGTAGGGGAGGTTCCCCAAGGGATATCAGCTCTACCAGAAACAGGTATGCTTGTCAACAATGGACTGAAAAAGGGAAAAAAATATTCTTAACATGCTGGCTAACAAATTTTAACATTTCTGAAAACAAAACCAACCAAAAAACCCCAAACAAACAAAACAAAAAATAAAAAACCCACCACATACCAAAAAAACACCCAAAAAACCCCCAAAAAGGCAAGTTGTATTTTTGTAGCTGAAGCATTTCATTTCTAAGCTGGTTTTTCCCTCCCATGGTTCATCCTGGGAGTTTTCAAGAACATTACTTAAGCCACTAACCACCCACTGATCTCCACACACAGAATCTAAAAATACTTATGAAAATTAAGTGTGCATTAGATGGTACTACTGCAGCACTCAATTGTTACTTTAACAATCTTCTTTTCATGAGAAAACACCAACAATCAGTAATCATTCATTTATTCTACCCAGAAAAGCAAAATACAAAAACTGCTGCAGACCATTGACAGCAAACTGTGGCTGTGTTCTCATGCAGCACAAGCCTACTAAATAGGAAGTCCATGGGTTAGGTGGGTTGGAGATTCACATAAAGGAAAGGAAGCTTCTTTCCCTAGGTATTTCCTTCTAACAGTTGTAGATTTTGGGGTTATGATGCTTTATTAAAAAGGCTGGATTAGATGAGTAAATGTAACCTGCCATTGCAACAAGTTTTGTTTTGTTTCTGCTACTCACAACATGAATCAGGCCCTTGGTGAGTCACTGCTTTATTGCAGTTTTGCGTCTTCCCCTTTGGGAAGCCCTGAACTGCTCCCAGGAGAGCTCCACCATACCCAGTACAGCACAAAAATCCCATCTGTGGTTTCTTCCTCCTCGTCCTGCAGTTCAGTCTCATTGGTACCTTTATTTATTAATTTTTAGATGGAGTTGAACTCCCTGTTACCCCAGCTACTGCTTGACACAGACTACCCAGGATCAGGCTGGAACTGCAGCAGGAGGCAAGTCCTTTCACATCCCTGTGCTTTGAGTTTCTCCATCAATGAAATGGGAATTGTGGTCTAAACACTGAGTACTTTTCATACAGATGGCTTTTAAAGGAACAGCTGGCTTTTCAATCACATGACGTTTTCTTTGGAAAGTGTGCAGCACTGACAATAGTTAAGCTAGACAAAATCAAAGGGAAATTGGAGACAATTCCACCTCAAACTGAGAACTGCAGAGGAGTCTGAAAGCAGCTGGAACATGGAAAAGGCAACTGCAAGGCACCTTTACAAAATGTAGCAGAAATCATCAAATAAGGAAAAAAGTACAGTATAATTGTTCAGATGCTTGATGATCCATTACCATCTAGCTCTGTCAGTACACAACAAGATCAGCAGCTAAACTTTTGCTCTCAGACAGTTCCCATATCTCAGCTGACTACCCTGGAAGATCCCTCCCATCTAAGGTTATTTTGGGTTGGTGCAAACTTGTGCTTAAACCCTCGGAGAATGACATCTGGAAAGGACACATGGACATCCCCATGCAGAACAAAACCATGTGCAGCCACACAGGCTCCTGACTGCAAAAGGAAATGGGGGTTTGGGCTACTATTTTTAGAGCAAACATGACAGTGCTCTCATCTCCTGGAATAACCCTTTGATTGAGAAAGACTTAGATCCCAGTTTTTCCAGGTCTGAGTAAGTGTTCCAGCCAGTCAGCTGTGACACAGCACTATCGCTGCTGGCTCCAAAAGACATAGGATGCTCTTCTTCCATGGCAAGAAAATAACCCACATCCACCAAACTCTTCCAGGCTGCAATTCCCAGGTTAACAGATGAACAGCTCACAACTGAGGGGCAGAATCTGGGGATGAGTCCTCCCTCCAAAATACCCAGCTGAGTCCCCTTCCCTCTCTGAGTTTGTCAGTGGATCTCAAATGCCTCAGCCTGGAACATCCATCCCTTTTTCCAGATGTGGCCATTCAGCCTGCAAACTCCCAGCACACAGATAGAAAAGGAAGGGACCATGGGAGGAGGTCAGAGGTATCTGTTACAGAAAGATAACAGCAGTCATTACAGACATCCTCAATTTCACCACTATGGATTGACTCAGAGGAGCACTTAGTGGGGGGAAAAAAAAATCATTTCAAACACAGTTCATTCTGCAGAACTCCAGGCCCCAGGAACAAAGGTAGGGCTGTGAAATCTGCCTGAACATGAGCAGCTCTAGAAATCCCCCCTCACCTGGAGATATCCCCCATGATAAAGGCAGTGACCTGGGTCAGGAGCAGGTAGAAAGATGGATGTTGTTGGGGTGGAGTGTTGCAACCTCCTGCAGATAAAACCTTCAGGGAAAGACTCCAGAAATAAATAGAATGGCAAGATGCCAAGTTTTGGGGCAGTCATACTCAATGACTTTAAACTCCTTGATCATAAAGCATGAAGCAAAGAAGTTTTCCTAATAAAAGTAACACAAACACCCACACAAAAGAAGACAAGAATGACTCCAACGGTTTAAATAAAATAAATATTTTTTTTTAAATCGACCTCCAGACCTAACCTTACTTCCTTTTTAAATTAACAGTAGTGCTACTATTTCTACCACTGAAAGTTTTCAGGTTAACAGCACAGATACTGAGCACCTCTGTGATGAGTAAGCCAGATTTTGCAAAGGACTCTCTCATTCTTTGGAAAATACAATCACAGACCATTTTGTCTTGCCCACAGGCCACTAAAAGAGCAGAATGATGGCAGACATTTTTCTGCCAGCCCACAGAACAAATCAAGGTGATACCTTCCATATTTCATTAACATTGCACTGAGCTAAGTGATCTCCTCTTCCAATACTAGCCACAAAGCCATGACTTGAAACGCTGACATAGAGACAAAATAACTTTCTACTCTCTACTACTTTCATTCCTCAAAGGTGAAAAAAGAATTTAGTCCAAAAATAAGATTAGCTTAGCACATTGATGGATAAAATGTTGACATAAGTGCCGAGTCAAAAGACCATTTATTCAAGACTCTTAGGGCAAAAAAGAATTTGTGGGAAAAGAAGGACATTTATGAAAAACAGCCCTGAGCTGTTGCCTCCAGGTCCAAGCTAGCTCTCATGGATCCACCCTGAGTGCAACCTGTGCTAAAAAACGCAGCATGGACACCCTCAACTTGCCTGTCTGCAGAGCCAACATTGTTAGGGCTGATTTATTAACACCATCTCACAGCCTCAACCACGGCCCAAGCCAGTCCAGGTGCCTAATCCTGCAGCAGGATTTGCTTGCGAAGAGATAAAAGGTCTGAGGAGAGCAAGGGGTGGATTTTCTACTCTGAACCAGTGCGAGCAGCACAAACTCCTGTGGCAATGGGTATGCTCCAAGAAATCCATTATTAGTGGCCCACATCCTTTGACAGAGCATGTCTCTGTCAGCCTCCACATCAATCATCTCCAAGATGAGTCTTTATTGAGTGTCAAGATGCTATTATAACCATTACACACATATTAATCCACGCAGCTCAAAGGAGATCTCTACAGACTGCCAGCAGAAATCCATCAAAGTAACAGGATCTCGTTAGTGCTGAAAGAGACACATGATTTATCTTCATGCAGAGATCTTCCTGACGTGCCAGTCTGCTAGCCAGAGCCAGGCAGGTTATTAGATTGGGCTGTTAATAGCTGATTTAGCTGTACCACTGCCTTAGCACAGGGCTCCACGTGCTCTGCAGCACTCGCTCAGAGCATGCAGGGTGCAACACACAGTGCCAGCCTGTGCTGCACACAGCCCTCACAAAACCAAACAGCCAAGGTCATTCCTAATAATGTTAGCATACACGAAAACATGGGAAAATTAACAGTACAATTAGCAGCAAAATCAAACTTAGGGAGAAAACAAAGGATAAGAAGAGTGCCATTCACCCTTTTGTACTAAATGCAAACACCCTGGAAAAACTGCAATGGGGACTTTATTGTTTTGGTGAATTTGGCAGTATAGTAAAGAAAATATCAATTTAATTTTCATTTATTCAGGCAGTTAGTGTTAGCCAGGCTATCCACTTAAAGAATTGTGAACTTTCTGGACTGAATAAGCAGGCAGTGATAGTAACCCCAAGCCCCTTCCACCACAAACCCTGTACAGCTCTGGTATAGAGAAGGTGGTCTAGATGTACACAAAAGCTGTAACACATTGTGGCTAGCCTTTAAATTATGCAAGTCTCCATGTAATGTCACAATGAACACAAAGACAAGACAAAAGAAAGGGAGAAATTTCTTTGTTGCAGAATGTCCCCTCCAGTACCATCCGGTTTCTACAACAAGGACTGATCTTACTTTTAGGCTTTTTTTCTGAAATTCTGGAAACTATTTCAATCAGTTCCTAGAAAAACACACCCAAATTGATGTGGATGTCTTGCTCTGGCCTCATCCTAAAGCCTCTTCTGTTCTTCATTACACTTAAGAGAACCAAACCAGGTAATTTTATAACCAGCTGCTTGAGTGATTGATAGTATTTCCTACTAATTGCCCATCTAGCAATAACAACAAAATTGCAGTGCTTAGGAGCAATAGCAGGCAGTCTGAATGTGTGCAGTGACTAAGAGAAATCCAGCTACTCTCTTGGCACCAGAAGGATGGAGAGAGTCACAATTCCTGGAAGATAAAGTACATATGATGACATATTATTAGAAGCAATCTTCTACCACTGGAGTATTTTCACAAATAGCCTTGGGGTGTCTTAAAGAAAACCAAAAGAAAAAAAAAAATCAGGTTTGAACACTAAGATCCAAAAGCAAAAGAGAGCTGAAGGATGGCTTTTTCCTGGTACTTCAGCCTCCTCTACAGTACAGCAAAACCTTCAGAGAGACAGAGCTCAGTGTGTTCCAGAGCACTCATTTTACTGCCAGCTGCAAAATATCCTCAGCAGTCTTTAAATTTTTCACAGCTACAGCACTTAGAGCTACTGCAATGACTGAGGCACTTTTTAAAGTGACATTTTTGCCATTAGAGAACAGAAACCATTACAATCATTACCTTACTGATGAAGTAACCCCCCAACCACAACTGCAGACAGATGACACTTTTGTAATATTTAAAAGAAACACTTTGAAACAGCAATACAAACACAGGCAGTCCTGAAAATGTGTCCTACGACAGAGCTGCCACTTGATGGCACTGCACAGCATCGAGCTACAGTGATTCTCAATTATTTTATTTTCCAGTTAAGCACAATATGGAAATGCTTTACTGAGCCAGGCAGAGGACAAGCACTTGCAGGGAGACCACATCCAACACAGCCTTTGGAAGCAATGGGAAGCACTGCAGGCAGAGTGCAGGGGATTGGGGAGGCCATGTGAAATTTTGGCTTCATGAAACCAACATCTTCATGAGCACTGCTCTCACATCAGCTTTGCAGTCAGAACTGCCTCTAGCTGAACAAAATGACTGTCAGCACTTTGTTACAGGAAATACAGCAGGGGCATGTATCCTGAGGAATGACATGGGAAATGTGTTTGTTCATTCTAAAGGTAACATAAGAATACATCCCACAGTGGAATACTACTTGGAGAGCATTTTTTGCTCCCTTAAACCTAAATGCAGACCTCCATTGCTTATTCCTCCTGACAGGAGAGGAGGCAACAGTGTCAGTGATGCTGGGGACGGGACACCATCTCTTGTGTCTGTCCAGCTACTCCCAGCTCATCAGCTACCATAAGAAATAATGAATCCCAAACACAGAGCCCATGACATGTACATAATTTCATCCAATTTTAATAGAACTCTTAGTGTGATAATTTAAGGATTCCTTCTGCAGTTTTAGAAAACAGGAGGAAGCAATCTAGCAGCTCCCCAAGAGCAGATCATTGTCTCTGCTTTCCCACCCCTACCAGCTGTACCAGCTCTGGCATCTTCTGCAAGTCATATTAAAGTTCACACCTAATGCTGCAAAGTAGTGGTGAGTTAAGGGCAGAATTTCAGAGAAGTGCTCCAGACTTCAAGCCAGACTGTTTATTGTTTACCAGCACTTTCACACCCACAAAACAGGATCACAGAAGAAAAGTTCAAGTAGATAATGAGGGGAGGAGGGCTTTGAACCCATATCCAGCACTTTTAGTTTCAGACAATATGGAAGAAGGGTTGAGAAAAGGCCTCTGAGCTGCAATTTAAGCAACAGCTTCTCCTGGAGGAAGATGCTGCTGGTAGTCTGGCAGCCTCATCCGACTTCTCCAGGCAAAGCTGCCTTCAGTAACTGCACAAAAGTGACCATTTCACCAACAGCCCTATGCTAACATCACACAGATCTCATGAGCTAGAGAATGTCTCTCTTAAGAGGAGCAAGCCAAGCAATCAGCCTCATAATAAGCAGACTGAGCAGAAGTCTGCACTGAGGTATGACAGAACCCAGAAGCAGCAGGGAACTTGCCAGGGGACAGTGCTGAGCTCAGGTGGCAGCTGCCAGACACCCATTTCCACAGAAGGGATGGCTTCTTGCATGATGCAGACCAGAGTTTGGGAAGTGGAGGATGAAAAGAATCTAAATCAAAGATCTGAGTGACAAAAACTTAAAAGATGAGGTCAAGCACAGTTTAGTGAGGAAAGTATTTTGCCTGGAGAAATTAAAGCAGAGCCAGACAAGCTGCAATATATTCTTCTCAAAAAAAAAAAAAAATCAGTTTATTCAGGCGTCCCAGCTGAGTTTCTAAAAACCAACCAACCAGCAGGTTCTTCCACAAGCAATGCAAGCAAATATTTTATTTGTAAAAGATGCTCAGAGGCCTCCACTCATTCATTACTCAGAGACATTTTGAAGGTAGGGCAGAAAACTAGTTTGTCATTAAGAAGAAATCAAGTACCCAACAAATAAAAGACAAGAGGTTTATCAGATCCTCTCACCACAGAGCTGAACTCAACATCAAGGCTGGCTGTCCTCTTGCCTAAGGACCTTTCGAGAAACAAAGACAGGGCTTCTGTATAGTGACTTTTGTGAGAAATTCCCACATCAAAAGCATGTGTGGTATGTTCTCCTTTTTCTGCTGGACTGACCTCAGATATTCAGGCATCTCAGTGGCCTTTGTCACCATAGATGCCACTAAGCAAACAAATTCTGCTTTAGTAGAAAAGTAACTTAAGCACAGCTTCCAACCTCATGACAGCATCTTACTGTAAAACTATAAAAGGATTTCATTTTGTCCTTTTGTCCCCTTGGTAGAGATTTCTGAAGAACATTAATTGGAGAGATTTCACAGAGATTTTTTTTTTTCATGTTGTATAGAACACAACAGTGCACAAGTGACACCTGAGATCAGAAGCCAGATGTGAGGCACACACAGGTACAACACCTCACTGCACTCAGGGACACGGGGAGCCGCAGCACTTGGGACAGACACTGCTGCCACAAGCCTCAAAACTGCATTGTGAACTTTTTTCTTCAATTCTTTAGTATTGAAACATGAACATCAGAGGGTATTACAGTTTTCCCAGGTATACACAGTGCACTTCAGTAGGGCATCATTCTATATGAATATGTAAGTGGGGGGAAAATATTACAAGCATCATCCTTTTTTTCAGTTTTAGATTAAAGCAGGACAAACTGGGAAATTTACAGGAGTAGTTCATTCATTAACAGAAGAGGACCTACTGTACCCAAACCCCAGGTTATATTAAGAGAGGGTCAATGCATTCCTTCTGAGGCTTTTGAAGTTCATACTTCATTAAGCTGCATGCCATTTTGCCTTGGAAGTGGGAGCTCTCATCTCTATCAAAAAGTCTCCTTGGGAAACTCTGCAGGTTACACAGCTCCTAAGTGGCAGTTTAGACAAGAGACTCCATCCACAGACCTGATTAAAGACCAAAGTCAATGGCAGCATTTTTATCAATTAAGTGTTTGCTCTCTCATGCAATCACCAGTTATGACACATTTGGGTTTGTCACTCCAAGTAACGTGGGCACACCTTAGACAAACCATGCAGAGGAGGAGTGCTGTGATTTAAAACAAGTTTGTTCCTTTTAATCTAAAAGGAAAAAGGAAAAAAAGTTTGCAGCTTTGCAGCAATACATCATGCTTCTCCAGCTGCTAATCTTTTCCATTTCACACCCACTGATCATTATCACCATGAAAAAATATTCCCCTCTTAAAGGCAGATCTAAGGTTGTAACCTTGGTTGCAATCAAGAGTAGATGAGATTAATGTTTCCCAAGCATTCCCTGCATGTCACCCCAGTGCTTTTCCAAAACATTCATACCCAAATACTGCTCTCAGGTCATTTTTCTAAAAAAAAACACAAAATAACATTGATTTTGGAGATGTAGGAGATGCGACTGGGTGACAAAAATGATCAGTAATTCCACAGAGACCCCAGAGCCAGCAGAGGCTGAAGTCAGAAGCTGTGCACATCACTTTTGAAGGGAGATATTCAGGACACTCTATGCAGCCGAAGACACAACCTTGATCATTCTTTCAGGTGTACTCCATATTTATTAAAGTTTGGGTGGAAATAAGGACATGGCTTGCGAGCCTTGATCCTTTTGAAATTAAATCTCCTGCTGAATAATCTGCTCAACTCCCAATTAATGATAATGTTTCTAAAAAGATCAACACTTCACATTTGCAAAGCACTTTCCCATGGATGTTAACAACAGTGGAGTTTAATCTAAGTGACTAATGTAAGCAATCTCATCTATAAACAGAGAATTAATGAATCACAACAATAAAAAGGCCACCTAATAATAAGCTTCCATTGTTCAGAGCATTGTTAATCCTTTTTTTTTCCATACTCCTAGATGATCTGGATATTCCAATACAACAGTCACAAGTGCCAGGAAGTACCTTACAATGCTGAAGTTGAAATTTTGACTTTTGGTGGTAGAGAGATAGAACTTTTTATAAAAGATGACAATCACTGAGGTCACTGCAAGCACCAAAAAAAAAAAAAAAAAAAAAAAACCAAACAAACAAAACTGAAGTTTGTGACTTCTTATCTCCCATCCTCCTGTTACACCCCAGCCCTGCCAGCAAACCCAACAGCTTGGTCACTCAGCTTTGAGACCCTGGGCTCCCTGAGCACCAAGTCCCAGGCAGACCACCAGTAAGGTGTGAAACACTGCCCTGCATCCTCTACACTGTGCCCGATAAGAATTCCCATACCAACAGGATGGCACCGAAATACAAGAGGGAAGTGAGTAAAGTTAGTTTTGGATTGAATCCAGTGTCTGTGCACCAATAAAGATGTTCCCAACTGCAGTCTGAGGCAGATAACCAAAGGACTGCCCGGCCACATGCACTTTTTTTTAGCAGCTGAAGAAATCAATGCATCTTAAGGAAGTGGGTTTGAATATTTTTATTTCAAATTCACCCCATAAAATTCAGCCACAGGCTCTGCTAAGTCCCACCACCCTTTCTAAATGCAATTCCATGCTGACAGTGGTAGGGGTGGGGGAGCTGCTTGCCCCACAGCCCACGTGAGCACCGGCATCGCTCTATCGCACCCGAGCTAAATTGGGGAACACTTCCCTGCCTTATCTCTCCTGGCACCAGCTCCTCAGCCCCATGACTGCTCTGCTGGGAGCAGCTCCCAGGGCCAGGGGAGCTCCTTAAACAGCTCTGGGTGACACATACAGTGCTCCTGGGGTCCTGGCTCCTGGGGCAGCAGAGCAAAGGAGGAGCAGCTATCCCAGCACAAACCTGCAACAATGCTGAGCTCCAGTTCCTGACAACCTGATCAATAAGAGAACAATGAGGCAAGGCTGAAATGAGACACTGAACCACAAAAACACAACACTCATTATTACAGGATATGTTTTCCACCTAATTTCTTAATCTTCACACTTAAAATGGCCAGTAGTCTCATCATCACAGGCTGTGACCTCCCAGTGGTCACAAGCTCTGCAGAGGCAGGACAGATGATTTTTACAGAAGAGGTGAATAGAAGTTCAAGCAGCCAAAAGAAAGTACCAAGAAGGATACAGCAGGTGGTCTTCCTTCCTTTTGTGCACACTGATTTGAGTAATACAAGGATCTCTATCTCTCTATTGGTGTGTATGTGGAAATACCATCTTTTCCATCACCCAAAAAACTTTGGCCCCAAGTACATTGTACATCTCCAGGTTCCCAGACCCCTTTTCTTAATAAAGAGTTATGAAATCTGGGCAACCTGGTAATTATCAGATAGGATAAAGTATGCTTTAGCTCTCTAATTGGCTTCCAGGAACTGGAGACGTAATTTTTTTTTACTTTCTCCTCCTAAAAGAAGCTCAGTAATGCTGCATATGAAAACAACTATCTAATGGATCTTTCAGGATTAAACTCATGGCAGATTTAGTAAAAAAAAATAAACAAAATTGCATAATCCTTAATCTAAGATATTAGCTTAAAAGAGGAAGATGCAAAGGTGTCAAAAATAAAAAGGTCAAGTGTGGGAGAAGCATATTTTCCTGAAAGTAAAGATAGGGAAATCCTCTGACATGTCAGTATTGCCTGTTATTTCCAGTCATTCACAGAGATGAAATTCCTTATGGAGGAATTAACAGGATACTGTTCTCAGTAATTTGGAAACAAGATCAAGGAGGCTGTATGTGAAAAATGAAGTTGCCATCACTCTGAAGAAGGAATGTGGTGAGGTTTGTTATTTGCCTCCCAAAGGCCAGGCCACAAGACTGCTGTGTCTGCCTTTAGAAAAATATAAATACCAGGAAGATACCCTTTTCTTTGTGTTCTGCTGGCACCTAACGACTCTCAGATGAGCTGTCAATTAGCAAAACATGGAAAACAAAACTGATCTTAAAATGTACAAAGCATTTATACTGAGAGCAAACACAAAGACTAAATCTTGACTTTTCAAACTTCCTTAAGCTACCAACAAATTTGTTTTTTTGAAAGGGAGCTGATTTGTGTATACACCTGGCCTGGGGAAGAGGAGAGAAAAGGGAGTCACTGATGTATCAATAATGTAACTTATTTGCATTGCAAAGAAACACTATCCCAAGTGCAATACAATCATTATTTTACACCAGGCTACATTTGACCTCAGCCCAGTTCTCTGTCACGTGGGGATGAGGACTTCTGTGTGTACCACTTCAGTATTACATATTCAATGAAACCCCACACGAAACAGTGGGAAAATAAACTACTTCAGTAGATAAGCCTGAGAAAACAAAGCCTCCTGATTAGCAAAGTCATACACTGTTCAAATGACATGAGGATAATTTAGTTCTGCATTACACCATTCATGTGTTTCTACTGTAGCAATTTCATCATATAATTGCATATAAATTCCATTCTCTCTTAATGTGTCCTAAGTTTAAATGAAATTTCTTCAAAGTCAAGGTAGATTCAGCAGACTTGAGATTTAACAAAATTCAGGCAACATTTAGTTTCAAAATTCAGCATATGGTGTACTCCTGGAAAGCCACTCTACAAAATCAGGTCACACTATGTAGTATTTTAATCTTGCTTCAAGCACAGACTTAAGAAAGCGGGTAGAGAATAAATTCCAATGCAAACTTCTAGTTGGTAATTAAAGGTAGACAAAATGGAAAGCCTCCATGGCATTAAAGCTCAATATGATCCATTACTGACAACACACAACGCTCTCCAAGATAAAGGTCTATCACCAGTCCTGACTGTTTCTCCTTCCTTCCCCTTAAAAGCCACATTTGCAAGCAATTTTCCCTTCAAATTTTCCATCCTCACATCCAGCTCTGCCCTGGCTGGCGAGGTCTGCGGGCAGGACCATGAGCTGCAGCAGCTCAGGCTGCTCCCAGCATGGCAAGGCGATGTGGGAAGCAAACAGTTACAGAGCTGGCTGGCAGCTTTGGCACAGATTTAACACACGCTCACACACCCCCGCACATCCAGGTCTGATTTGACAGTGCCCATGTTCTCCAACAAAGCTGCTATTCAGAGCCAGGGGAAGCTTGCTCCTTATTAATGGAGGTTACGAGCTCGGCGAGGCTGATGTAAACCATACCCTGCTGCAGCCCAGCCCTGCGCTGCCTCCTGGTCCTCCCTGCCACGTTTAAAACTCCAAACAGAAAAATATTATCACAGTGGGCAAGCCCTGCACACTGGGATGCCCTGTTTTCCACACGAGCAATTTCTTCTCACCACCTCTCAACACATCAAGTCACACAAGCACGGCCATGCACTCCAGCACATTTTGGGGAGGAAAAAGAAGAAGGGGGGGATACCTGCACAGGGACAGCATTACATAGCTCAAAACCTACTTAAAACAGTCTGCTGGAAACCAGAGGAGCTCTGTGACTTACCTGAGAGCGTTACCACTGAGCACCTGCAACTGAATTAATACAAATAAACTCCTTAGGGAGCAAAGAGAAAAGAAGCAGCATCTCCAAAAAGCTGATGGGAAGTGTTTTGTGTGAACAGTAAAGTGTTTTAATTGGTACTCACATACAACGGAGCTTGCTGTGGATTAAGTTTCATGACCTCAGTACACTGAAACAAAAAAGAAAAAGTAAGTTTAAGCTATTTTTCATAAAATTGTAGATCCTTCTCTATAAGTTGCTTTAGCACTCACACATTCCTTTTCCCAATAAGCACTTTTTCTCTTCCCCTTCATGTCCATCTCAGTTCACCTTTCCTCCTAGCAATCTGCTTTTTACGGCAATTATCAATCCTTAATCGAAATCCTTCCACCAATTCCCCACTCCCCCAGGAAAAATCATTTATGAGTATTTGCAGTTCTCCCTGCTGCTCAAGAAATCCAACTGCTACCTTGTCCAAGGTAATTTGGTGTCATTTTTTACTCCTTTCACTGGATTATTTGTTTAAAAATGTTTCAAAACTACATAAAAACAAACTATCAAAAATGCTCTGAAGGAAAAACTTCCAGAATATTTGATGTTCATATTCTGATGAGAATTTTTCATAATTAAAATCTACCATTACTTATCCTGCAAAAGCTATTTTAGCCAAGAATCATTCCTCTTTTCGGTCTGTCCCTGGAATTTCTCTGTAACCTGGTGAAAGTTTCTTATATTGAGCTTTGAATCATTTGAACCAGAATTTCTCTTGTATTAGTTCTTCCACTCCAGGAGAAAATATTCATTCTAAACAAAAGCACTAAGTTTCCATTTCATATGTGTATTAAGAGATCCAGGATCCTAAGATGAAGGAATGCAAAACAATTAAAAATGGAATTTCTGCTGTTACTCATGTCTGCAGAACTGGTAATGCTCTGCAAATACTTCAAGCTCTTTTTAAAATAGATGAAATACCATTCTGCTTTTCACACCAAAAATGCAGGATCTTGTTCATACTTTGCTCCTTTCCAAATCCCACAGTTTGCCTTTAGTGAGACAGAAATTAAACCACAGCCCAAGTTCTCTTAGCTGATTCCAGCTAGCCTTGCTCCCTCACACACTCTCTTTATTTTACAAAATGTTTTTGTGCCAGTTGATTTAAAATACCCGAGTGACCTGCCAAGCTTGTGCATCAAAACAGCCCCTCTGCAAAAGGTCCTCTGAGGCAGCCAGTGGATGGACAAGTATTTTGCAAGAGTTTTACATCAGTCCAATTCATACCTGCTTTCAACCCTGAGATTCCCCTTTGTACAGCAAGAACACCCTGATAGTTATGCCTGAGAGTTTTCACTGTATTTTCAGCTCCTACAAAAACTTACTCAAGAAAAGAGGGGATTAGTAGCACTAGCTGCCATTTGGGCAGGTGAGCTCCAAGAACAGCTCTGCAAACAATCTTCCCTTGTGCCCTACAACATGCCCCAGGCAGTTCCAGTTTTACTGAGGGCTCAAAATGAAAAAAAAGGAAACAAAACCAAAAAATGCACAAAACCTGCCAAGCTCCCTCATGACCTATCTGAGCCTCTCACTCCTGTTCTGAACCTAGGTGTCCTAAACAGCAGCATAAAAACATTCCCTAGACAAGAGCATTTATTGTATCATATAGAAATCAAATCATGCTTTAAAAAAATTCCAAGCTTTCAAACTCACTTCACATATGATTTTTAGTATTTCTCATTGGTATAGACTAATTCCCTGTGAATTCAAACTCACGACAGTTTTTGCTGGGTTTTTTTTTTTTTTTTTGGCAAGAGAAGTGCACAGTAGCAGCAGTGAAATAAGGTGACACTGCTGAACACTGGGTCTTGTCAAAAAATCATGGGAACACTTCCTGCAGGGAGATTTTTTTACCCCTACTTATTTTACTGGTTGGCCCTTACATCAGTCACTTAAAGTGATTCCTTGGTTCACAATGTACATGTCATTCCAATTTTTCTAAGGATACAAACTTAGTTTGCAAGGAGCCATGCAGGTTTGGAAGATATTTCATTTTATCTTGTTAGGTAGTTCTTTGGCAAAAACATAGGAGAAAAACTGAGTGACAGATAAGCCTGAATGACTACTCTGTGTCAGTAAAGGACTAAATTTAGGTTTCTAGACAAGTGAATTTCTCCAACCAATAGACAGGCAGGGCAAAGCCTCTGAAAAACTTTAAAAAACCTTTAATCCAGTAAGAAGAGGAAAAACAAAAAGCAGATCATACTGGTCATAACCTAGCCAAGATACATAGGGATCCTAATACAATCAGTAAGTTGGACTACTTCAAGTGTAAAAATGAGGAGGGAAAGGAAGCTAAACAGCTAAACTTTGATTTCTCCTATTATTAGAGGGACACATCCTTCAAGCCAATGCCTGCTCTGAGCCTAGAAAGCCATTTCTATCTTTTTGGGCAGGAAGAACTTGCTGTCCCAGATACTGAAGAATGCAGTGAGAATAACTGGCCCTACTGTGAAATCAGGATCCGTCCAGACTGCACATGAACTGTCTTGAAAGCCAAACTAACAAGAACAGGTAAATATAAATCCCTTGCCCAGCTGCCACCCAACACCCTCATGGCAGCCCACAGATTCTGTTCCAGTAGCAGCTGCCTGTACTTAAAACATTTATGGTATTTCTTACAAAGAGCTAAACCAGTTTCAGTGGCTGGGAGGTTTATCACAAGCTCCATATACATCCAGACAATTACATTGCAAGGTTTCTAGAATTATATTAGGTTTTCCACCTTAGGATAACACAGTGAAATCCCTTGTATTTGCAAACTGGAACGTAGGACATGAAATGAAAATCCAGGTTCAAGTTCTTCAAAGCAACAGTGGTTTTAGACAATATAAAAATCTGCAGATGTCAGTAAAATAGAAAGCTACTGGAGAATTCTTAAAATGGGACAGACACCTTTCTGCTGTGTTGAGCACTAAAGAATTAATACAGTAAGTTTTATTAATGTCTCTTCTAGAGAACTTCTGTGTTATTTCACACAAAATTTCATGGATGAGGACAAATGACTGCTCTTCATTTCTCTGGGTATGGTAATATATGTCAGGGAAAGAAAGGAAAAATAATAATTTATTTGCTTTACTGTGGTTCCCAAAACCTCATCCAGAATTAGGGCCCAATTGGTTACATGCTGTAAAAATGTCAATGCAAACGAAGCTTCTGCCCTGAAGAGTTTACAAATAAGCACAGGCAGCAGGAAGGGATACAATCCCCTCGTGCCAAAGCAATAAACCCTCTTCTCATCCACTGCCCCCAGCTACCACTAATTTGGCCATAATTAGGTGGCTTATTTCTTCTAGGCATTGCAGGCAAAGTGTGTATCATGAGGACAAATCTGACAGGGAGGTCAGTGCTCCTCCAGGCCAACCCATCCCCCGTACAGTCTGTAGGGCTGAAGGACTCTGAACACCATGAATGCCAAAATGCCTTTTCCATTTTCCCATCACACTCTGGTCAGGATTGCTCTTTTTGGCAGTGGGCTAAATCAAATGCTGGTTTCACTGCCCAGCTTCTGTGAGCTCCCCAGCATCCACTCCTGGCTGCCTGGCTCCATATGAAGAGCATTTAAGAAAGAAAACACTCTCATGTAATAAAGTGCCACTCTCAAGAGCTGTCCATTAATGAATTTGTTTTAATTTTTTTTATCAGAAATAAGATCTACAGAATGGGCAGAAACAAAACAACAACTCTTGCCTGCAACAACTGAGCAGAACTGCAACAAGGAAGATGAGGGGTATTTAATCCACGTGGTACAGCTAGGAAAGCCTACCTAGCCCTTTCCCTCTCCCTCATGCACTAAAAAAACTTCAACTGTGTTTGAGTTTTTTCAAGCTTTTCAAGTTCAGTTTTTAGGTATTTTAAGTAAACTTCAGTTAGACATATATTTCATAAAGCTGAACTTTAGCTGAATCTCAGCACTTGACCTTTTCATTTATCATTTTAACATTTGATTTTTAGAAACACTGATCCTTATTTGCAAAGCTTTAGCCATGCATTCTCAGCTGTACCAAAGGAAAAAACCAAACCCCAAAGAAAACCTAACCCAATCATAAAGAACTTGTGGTTGTAGGCAAGAAAGAACAGCCAAAAAACACATGAAAAATCTGATGGTTACAGATGGCATGGAAAGCATTCCAGCAGATAAACAGAAATGCAGAGAAAGCAGGATGGCTTTCCAGCTCTAAGTATCACAGCGTTGCTGGGATGAAAACCAAAGGAAGATTTACTTTTTTTTTTTGATGCAACAGAACTTACTTTGTAAAAATTATCCTCTAACGCTGGTTTGAAGAGACTATGATTTCAAGGCTCTGGAATAACAATTCACCAGGTAGTCCAAACTACATATATCCTATAGAAATTAGGAAAGCACTACTGATGCTAGTTATCTGCAAGAGAGTAAGACAAATAGAATTTATTTTATATATTTATTTGAACAGGGGTACCAATAACCCACAGAGGGGCAACCTGCCTCAGAGGCAACCCTTTAGGCAAACAGCCCAGAAGTTGTGAAAGAGTTTAAAGAAATCCCAGGATTTCCTGGGAGCACACATTCTCCTCCCTTGCTGACCTGCATCACTTCCTTCTATATGGCTGCACAACAAAATTAAAACCAAGATTCCAAAACCACATCACTTCTCATTCAACAAAGCACAATGTCCTCAAAGGCAGTCCTGCTTCTACAAAATGTTAATTTATGAAGTACTTAGAAATATCAAGAGGATTAGGTTTCAGGCCCTACAGAGTTGCTGCTCTAAACTACACAAGATAAATAAAGATGGAGAAGTGGTAAGTGAGGGGAGCAGAGAGGAGACCAACTGCCCATATACAGAGGAATTCCTGCTGGAGCCATGATTTCATGCAAAGAGAACTAAAATAGCAATGTCTTTCACAAGTTTATTGTTCTCCCCTAGTGTCAAGGGAATTGCTAAGCTGGAATATTCCCTTTACTTCTGAGTGGTATATGACCTTTATTGTGTTGTATTACCCATCATCAGTCTCCTCATTTTTTGTTATAACACAATTCTTTGAAAAAAGGCTCTTCTTGGTTTAGTTTGGGGTTTGCTTTTGGGGTTTTTTTCTTTTTCACCTTTAGCAAAAACTCTGAAAATGGAAAGAAACAATTACTTGATGTTGCTTTTATTACTTATATTTTCTTGTGTGGTCTTTTTCATGGGTATATTCCTGCAAAGTTGAGTTACCTGCAGGAAGTTACTCTCACCTTGTGGTATTAAGCAAGACATGGGTTTGTTCACACACGCTGTTCTACAAGTTTCATTCAACACTGAATGAACACCAGAACTGACCATTCATAAAATGAATGAACTTTCTAATCAGTGTAATCAGTGTACTACTGCCCTGTCCTTAAAACCCATGTGAAAGGAGACTGAAAAAAAACCAGGACAAAACCTACAAACAGCTTTGGCAGGAAAAATAAACCCATAGTCCAGTTCTTCAAGAACGTGCATGGAGAAATTTGTATAAATAGAGTAGCTGCAATTGGAGTGACTAAAATAAACCCCAAGACAAGCACCATAATTCCAAATGCAGAACAACTTTCTCTAGAGCTGTAATAATGCATGATTTTGTGTATCTGGCCAGAAACGGGAGGCTGAAGGCATTAGGAGAATTAACCCATCCCAAATTTATTTAGCAGACACATGGGGAAATGATACCACCAGCAAAAGTCATTGACCCTGGAAAGGAGAGGAGGTGAGGAAACAAGAAACCACATCTCAAACACAAAGCACCAAACAAGTTAGCAGCATATGGCAGCATTGTGTTTAGTATCACAGCTGAGCCTAGAACTACAAAACCTCCAGATATTTGTGTACAATCACCTGAATTTATGTAACTCACTGAACAAGATGTTTTCTCAATAAATGGATTGCTTAGGAATAAAAACACATTCCTCATGCAGCATTTCCACAGGTGATACTGCTTCCCAGCTGTGTACTATCTGCAAACAAAAACATATGTTGCCATTCAACTACAGACAAAACAGGAGTTTCTTGTACAAGGGAGGGATGAAAAGGAGGTTTAGAGATGTTTTGTGCTGTTCTGGATCTACCATCACTGTCCTCCAACAGCACAGAGGTACCCCAGCAAGCCACCCTCAGGAAAAGCAGACACACAGAGATTCCTTTCACAAAAAGAAAAGAAACTTCACAACAATCTTCTCCCTCCAGAAAAAAAGTAATTTAAAGAACATATTTAAGTGCAAAATCTGCCTAAAATCTGTTGGATTTTTTCTTTACAGTGTTGGAAACCACAGTACTGTGGCACGCATGTACAAGAGCCCATCAAGCAGCAGTGGGGGAGTTGTAGAACTGAGCCACTTGCAGAGGGGCTGGAGCCTCACTGCAACACAAGCTAACAGAGCGTTACCAATTTAATTGACTGATGATTTAATAAAATGCCCTGGATATAGATTAACTCGCTTTGCTTAATGTAGCTCAGCTTCCTGGCAGCAGGAACTGGCACCACACTGTTCCTGGGCTGGGAGCTGGGCTGCCCCCACCACTTGCCTTGCCCAAACCTTTCCCATTACCCTTCCCAAAATAATGAAGTGTAACACAAAGCTAAGATACAGGCAAGCAGATACACACACATAAAAAATAAGCTTAAACCTTATCTATGCTACAGTAAGTCCCTAACTCAGCTTTGCCAGCCCTGTCTTACTCCAGAGCCAAACATCCATAGTCTCAACATTAAGTTTCTTCTTTTGGACCATTTCAATCTCATAATTGTCAAAAAGATAATCACCTGGATTACTTAATTCCTGCCCAAAGCCTGAGAAGATATGAAGCAATGTTGGGTTAACAAAAGCAGCGCTTTCCTCTTGTGATCTCTTGAAGGCAGAGATCCCTCTCAAATGTGTTTCCCTGCTCCATCCCTTCACCTATTAGTAGGTAAAAAAACAAACCTACAAAACTCAAATCACAGCAGCTATCTCTATACAGTTCATATGCCCAATTTCAAATAAAGATACTGTAAAAGTTGGAAAAACAGAGAGTAAAAAAGGATTATTAGCCAGCTCTAATTATACAAACTGATCTCATCCTCTTGTCATAAGCCTCTTTCCTGTTTCCGGAATCTATTTGTGCTACAGAAAGACCAGCCTTTTGTAAATGTCCATGGATCATCAACACAGGGTGATTAATTTCCCATTTTACAGTACACACATACTGTCGAGCAATTCACTTGTAATCCGATATAACCCTGCCCTCACTTGTAAATTTTTTCCTCTAATATATTACTAAAGGCAAACAGTACTTAAGATACCGATTTGTAAAATCCAAACAACGTTTCAAAAGGAGGCATCATGCTTCTATAATAAAATAAAAATCACAGACCACATCTTCAGCTCAAGTAGCTACATCCTAATAAAGTTAAGACCTAACAGTCGACTTGAATTAAAGAGCAGCATGTACGCAAGAGCACACATATGTTTATACTCAAATTAAGTCCTCCAACAGGTTCTGGGGCAGCTGTTTCACTTATGCACGAGACTTTTATCTCAGGCTCAATATTAACTTCCAGAAATCCTTAGCAGACATTCTTGCTGCCTCCTCAAATGAGCAAAATCCATTTTACACCTTCCTATACATTTTCTTGTTTGAATACATGTTTTGGCATTAAACTGTGGGGAAGCTCTCAGTGAGAACCAGCTCATGTTTGCAGGGGTGATTCTTGACTTTGGGGTTTAACCAGGAACTTCATGAAAATCCCCAGGTATCAAGCATCCCCAAGCATCGTGCAAGTTACTGGTTATCTTTCAAAACAGAGATGCATTATATGGGATGAGGTGAAGAATGGAGGGAGGCAAGAACAGGCTTTGGGGAGCATTCCACTCCAGTGCATAAAAGGATAAACACAGTGGAGTGCTGTCAACAGAAAGGAGATGCCTACAGCCTTACATATGCAGTAGGAGTGAGCAAAGCCTCTAACTATTGATTCCGACACTTCTTACTACAGCATGTGTCCTAAAACCTTCTCCACTGCACTATTCTCTGACTCTCAAGGCTGTGCTGTTTGAGGAACTACGCTAAGCAATGATGGTTTCAGTAAAAGAAACAACATCCCCAAGCCCTAGAGCTGAGCAGTAAGGCCCTGCTTCTTTCTGTGCTTCCCAAACCACAGCACTTGTACTGCATTCCCAAAAATACAGGCTTGCAGTAGAAAACCATCCATGATGCCCAAAACATCACACACTTTAAAGCTGACAAGTATGAAATATTTCCTAGCATTTACAAACCAGGTAGTTACCCAATGCATATTTTAATAAAGGCATGCACCAACCTTACCTCTCCACAGCACAGAGTTCTAGCCACAGGTCGAATTGGAAAAAAATGGCATCAAGACCAAGATGCAAGACATGTTTCCACTTGCATTTTGGTCTAAGAAGCTTCTGTGCCCAACATTTTAATGTGCTTTTCTTGTCTGTAGAATACATCAGACTCACTTTTCCCTTTAGGCTCCATTTTGCAAATGCTGCCACTGTGGCCCCAGGCACCAGAGACTTACTCAGGAAAAGACTGGCTAACACTCCAGAAGAAGAAAATTTCATCAGAAACTCCAGGTTTCCTACAGGAGTACCTGTGCTAACCGCACTCCCTGTGGCATTGCATGACCACATCTGACACTGCAGAATTACAAATTGTTTCTTCATAATTGTTCCTCTTCTTTCAGCTCACAAAACTATGGGAAAATGTTCTTCTCTAAACATATACTTTCGGCAGTTAGAGAACATGCTCGTTTTGCTGAAACATCCTTTCTGAGGCACAACAGGCTCAAAAAATGCTCATCATTCACTTAGCAACTGCAATGATGGAGTCACTTGGAGTGGCATTCCCTGCAAGGAAAATGAGAGCTCTGCTCCCAGGACACTGTATTGCACTGCGAATATCCCACAGGAAGTAACACCCCAAGCAACAGAAAATATTACATCCCTAGCCCAGAAAAAAGAGA
Source organism: Anomalospiza imberbis (assembly GCF_031753505.1). NCBI lineage: Eukaryota > Metazoa > Chordata > Aves > Passeriformes > Viduidae > Anomalospiza > Anomalospiza imberbis. The sequence continues at coordinate 6,602,555 of NC_089693.1, read as the reverse complement.
ACACTCATTCAAGCCTCATTTGTAAATAAATTAAAGCATCAAATAATGAAAATCCAAGTAAGCACAGTTTGTACCCAGTTCCACTACCCCACCTTCTGCACCTGACCCTTTCTGCAGCACGCTCATATGCAAAACCACCCATTTTGCAGACACCTAAAATTGTTTCTTTCCACTGCCTTTACAAAGTGACCTTGAAGGCTGGTCCCTCAGGAAATGAATGGGTTAAGTGCCCACAGGTCCCAGCCTCCCCAGTAAATCATTTATTACCCCAGCTCAGGGACAAGTAGCTCTGCAGAAGCGAGAGCCCACGCTGTGCAGCTGTTCCCAGCCAGGCAACTCTCCACAATTATGTTATAACACAGGATTAAGCTCGGGGAGTGGAAATCCGTCCCTTCATTGCTGATGGCTTTTTTCTTTTTTTCAAGTTATGCAGCTATTTTAAATGTTACAGAGCTCATTAACATGACGTTCATTAAGCAGTAACCACTTTATGAATGAAATGAAAAGACTGTCATTATAAGCACAATTATGGAAATACTAGACCAGCAGGTAGAAAAAGGAAAGGGTTTGAGAATGCTGCTCCTGAACTCCAAATTAGCCTTTCTTTTTTTCCCAGATCCTTCAGAGGAGGCACACCCAGAAATCAGACGTGAGGCAGAGGCTGGTTCCCAGGCAGGGCTTCAGGTGAGAAGCTCTTGCTACCTGTGCTGGGCCTCCCCAGAGATTTCACTGCTGTAGCTGAGTGTAAAAAGTCATCCCCTTGGTCACCCCCAGAAAGGGTCTGGAATCTTCCTCAGCAGTGAGCACAGCTTGCTGCAACTCACCACGCTCCCCAAATTAGCAGAAAGTTAAGAAATACTATGACAAATCAAGCCACAAATCACTTCTCTGCAGCTGGTGTCGTGCATTCCTCCTTTAAACATGATGAACTTGGAGGACAGCTCTCAGCAAGCCACTTATTCATTCCTGATAAAGCAGGTTCCATTCATAATCATGCCAAGGACTTAATTTCTTTCTCAAGGTCTGAAAATAGGTATAATTCCACCGCTCAACCCCACTGAAAAAAGGAAAACCCAAATTATTACAATACATACTTGTCTCTCTACAAGTAACAACAGTTTATGATTAATCCACCCAGCTGTTGCCACAGCTCAGTAACACCAAACGATTTGGACTCAGTCTCGTTAAAGCACTGGTCTTGTAGTCAAGACCATGGAAAATACAAGGCACTGCAGAAGGTAAACAGGTTAGGGACAGTGGGAGGAGAAAAGAGACAGCTTGCTGTGGTTTTCCTCCCTTCCTCCCTTGACAGAGCTCGCACATGGCAAGCACCCATTTCCAGGCAAGACTCTGGCAGTTTCTTTGCTTCAGGCTAACAGTTTTTGCACATTCAAGTCTTTTTGGAGAGAAAGGGTGTAACTCCATGAGTCAAAACAGCTCCTGTCAGCATTGGAATAACCATATACTCGCTTTTAGGCCAGATCCATGCCGTGATCTGGTTCACCACACCAAGAAGCTGGTGTTAGCTGAACAACAAACCCAGAAGCCTCAACACCGCGACTGCTCCAGGGCAGACAGACTGACAGCCGCTGTGCCGACTGGGAGGCACCTCAGCTCTGATCCCGGCCGACTCCTGTGGAAATCCTGGGGCTGTAACCATATGCCTGCCTGCCCCAGGGACATAAAAGCTCTATCTTAAAATATTAGGGAAAAACAGCTGATGTTTTAAGTGTTAAGTGCTATTTTATACTGTGGCATCTGGCTGATACAGAAGACAACACCACATATCCTTTTTCTAACCCCACCACAAAGAGACTGCATTTTATGGCAAAATATCTTGTTGAATTTGTTTTTATCATTGAAATCGCTCTGATATCAGCATGCCCTCCCCTCCTGTCAAGGCTAAGTTTGACAAATGGCTTGACAACGGGCAAACCCATTCTCCCAAACCCCTCATCTCAATCCTGGTGTATACCTAAAAGAGTTGCCAAAACACTTAACCTTACTTTAACTGCATGAAGCAGTACAGGTGGCTCCAAGATGTTCCTCAGGTTGTTCCCACACCGAGCAGGGAGAAGTAGGGCAGGTCACAACACTCAGCTCCTAGAAGGGGGAAGAAGAAGAAAGAATCACCAGGTGCAAGGGTCAGCATGGCTGAGAGACGTCCCAACACCCAAACTGGCACTGCAACACCTTCACCAAGGGGGATGGAAACCATCCTCTCCCTTGTTAGCCATGTGGGAGGCATGTGTTGCTTCCTGCAGCAGTCCCATGTGGTTCCATGAGCACACACAGGACAATGGGCACATTATAGATAGGGCTATTTATAGACACACGTGGGCATCTGGCACCACCTAAGAATAACTGTGCTGCTGAGTTATATTTGCTGCTGTCCTGCTATTTGGTTTATCCCCAAAGCTGTTGATCTGCTGTCCATCACCATATCCCAAACAACTAAGCTGGCCTTAAGTCCTTTGCATCCATCAACACAGCCTCTCCATCAAATTGTTTGTGGACTCCATTATACCAAGGTGTTTTAACAAGAACAAAGGTAGATGATGGCAGATGGTGACCAGCAGATGAAGCCCAAATCTACCAGGACGTCTCTGCCAAACCCTTCGGTGCTGCCTGCAATTTTCCACAGGCTGATTCCCTGCTCTGGGGCAAAATCTACTCAGTAGATTCATCCATAGGGATGGTCTCCAAAGCATACCTAGAAAGAGCAGTTAAAGTGAATCAAAAGGTGAAAAAGCCAAGGTTGGGCTATAGTTTGTTAAATGCAGTGTGGGAGATTTTATTAGCTAAGTCAAAGTTATCAGGGTATCTCAAACCATCATTTGGTTACCATACCAGGAAAGGTTGTGGCAGCACACAACCACCACCAAACACAAGGACAACACACCAACTGCCTCCTCCTGTTCTACCAGAGACACACTCTGCCCCTGCACTCTCCCTGCTGGGAAAACATCCATAATCTGGGAATCTCACAGACTGAGCCAACCTACCAACCTCAAAGTGCAATTACGAGCACAGAAGTAACAATGGCAAAACTAGTTACCAGCTGGGAAATCAATTGTACTGTGTGAATTAGCTGGGGAAAGTACAGGACTGGAAGGTGAGGCACTGCACAACAAATCTCACTCCATCTACACAAGAACTGCATCACCTGAATACCTCAATGTTGGTTTTACACAATGTTTTTTCTTAAGATTAACAACTAAAAGTCTCTTTTATCCATTCTGCTGAGAAACAAGGAGAGTATTTTGCAAGGCACTACAGGGAACTGTGCTTCATTACAAATATGTTCATTTAGATATAGACCAAAGAAGAAAACCAGAAAAAATTTCATCCTCTTAAAGTATGAGGATTGTGCATGAATTCCTTCATTGCCATGTCACACATTTCTGAATTACATTCTTATGCCAAACTACTGGAGCTGAAAGTGGAATTACCTGAACTCTTAAATCCCAGTTAAGAGCGTACAAACACTCTTTGGATTCATTAACCAGTAAAAACCACCCTCGCAGTCACAAACAAGCAGACTGGAACTTTCCTCTGGCATTTTTGTAGTGTTATTTTCAGGACCTCAATTTAGAAGATGGTTACTGTTTGATAAAGCAATGATTAACTATTTGCCATCCTGTGTTGATCTCCAAGGAACAGCTCTTTCCAAGGCACATACAACAACAATACAGTGGTTTCACTCGTTTCTGAGACACTGATAACTTGGCTTTTAAGAGTCTATTTGTATATTTTGGCAGAGAAAGCAAGGTTTGCTGCTATCCCTTTGAACCAACAAGGACTGTGGGTATGGCATACGTTGCCAGGGTAGAGAGTGAGCATGCTGTGAATCACTGCAGGTTTTTCCTCATCTCCACTAAGGAATGAGGGTGTGTGTATGGAAAGCTCACTTGGATGCTCAGGACCTGGAAAGTATTAGCAACTGGAGAAAATAAACTGGCCCAGCAATGAAAAACTAACATAGATCATAAAATTCTTTCTCACACTTTGTTGTCTGGTTTTATTCTGTGGGAGTTTTTAAATTGCTACAAGAAGGAGAAAGTAACATTAAAAAGTCTTGTATATTTTAGTTCTGTATGTAAAGAGCCTGCACAATCAGTAAGGTTGTCGGCAAAGTACTAATCCCCCAAAGAACTGATTTCTGCTTCCCATGAAATCGTTATGGGACAACTCCTGCATGCCTAAGCACACCCATTTCAGAAGGATTTCCCCATGGGGATTCCTTCTCCTCCTCCTCCTTTACTAGGAAATCATTACCAAGTGCTGACGAACACTGACATAGCTCCTATTTTCTGAATCTTAAAAAGATGGGTTTAAAATTTATGTTTCATGGGCGAGCTCATGCTGCTTTACAAATGAAAAACTGCTCAGTATTATCACAAAAAAATTATGACATACAGTAGCTTTATAAAAAGCAATTTGGTTTCTACATGGCTCTGTAAATATTCCAAACAACCTCTAACTCTGAATAATTTCTCCCCTAAAAGGGCCTACAGTCATGATACCCCACAGTGCTCACTAAAGTAAATGAGAATGTAAACAAGAGTCCTTTTGACACCTGCCTTTACACGTCCTATTTTGCTTGAGTTTAGTAAAAAAGGGGGGAAATCCCATCTCTTTTGTTAGGACACAATTATTTGATAGCAGACTGCTTACGGTCTTGCTCCCTCCCCACTGAGACAGCAAAAGCAGAAACTACCCAGGCCACTGATTAATTACTGTAACACTCTTTATCAAGAGAGAGGAAAAGAGAATTTAAGGACAGTGTTACAGCTACTTACAATTTTAAGAAGATAACATTAACTGACCCTGTGGATTATATATGCAATTGTTGTAAGAGATGAGTCGTTTTACCAAAAAAGCTCAATAGTTTAGAGGTGATCTGCATCTGATACATCCTCAAGAGGCAGAGGAGAAAAGCATCAAAAGATAGTCTTGTTATATTTCTAAATTAAATGAATGACAGTGAATAACACAGACAAAAAATAAATTGTTCTGTGTTGATAATCTATTTGAGAGGAATCAGTTGGGACTCTTAAACATGCTTGGTAGAGTCCCAACACGTGGACCTCAGGGTTTCCAGTTACTTTGCTGATTCCTCCCCAGCAAACTCCCACCCTTCCCAAATACTCACCAGTGTCCAGCACAGAGGAAACCACTCCTCCAATTTGCTCTTTTTAACCTGCACCCAAACCCATTTTATTTTTCTGAGAAGCATTCCATGTTTTGTTGTTCTGCCATCTGAGCACTTTGACATGTCGAACAAGTTATCTCCCCATCTGGTTGTAATTGCCATTGCAAAACTTTCAACAAATTCAAAAAGCTGCACTAAGAGGAGAAAAATAATGGTCTAGGAGATGGACAGCTGATTATTTGGGATTATTTGATACAGCTGGAACCTTTTCATAGACAAGACACCAAGCACAGCTAGTCTTCAGCACCCAAACAAACCTCTGGGGTTTTTCTGACTTTTGGCTGTTGTCTGCTATAAAACCTCCTCAAAATTTCATATCAAATGCTGTCAAGGAAAACATTGCTTCTCCTCCTCATCTCCCAAATTGCTGGGTGTACAACTGTGTGCTGCTGCAATCTTTTGCTCTAAATACACAGCCTATACTTGCATACCATAATATTCTCACTACAGGACATCCTTTTCCTGCTTCTACCACATCTCCCAGGAGAGACTGGCTCACGAGACCTTTCCAGAAGTTTGGCTGATGGTCAGAACTGTATTTCCTAATTCCTTAGGGAAGGGAATCTGGACACACTCCTTGGACAACCAGAGGATCACACCCAGCCAGCATGGGTTTAGGAAAGGCAGGTCCTGCTTGACTAACCTGATCTCCTCCTATGACAAGGTGACCCGTTTAGTAGATGAAGGGAAGGGTGCAGATGTTGTCTGCCTAGACTTTAGAAAGCCTTTTACACCTTGTTTCACAGCATTCGCCTGGAGAAACTGGCTGCTCAGGGCTTGGATGGGTGAATGATTCTGCTGCTTACTGGATTAAAAACTGTCGGGATGGCTGGGCCCAGCACGTGGCAGTCAATGGAGGGAAATCCAGTTGGCAGCCAGGTCACAACTGGTGTTTTCCAGGGCTCGGTACTGGGGCCAGTCCTGTTTAAAGCTTTAAATTGGATGAGGGGATCGAGGGCATTCTCAGTCAGTTTGTAGATGACACCAAGTTGGGCAGGAATGTTGATCTGCTGGAGGGCAGGAAGGCTCTGCAGAGGGATCTGGAAATGCTGGACCAAGGAGCCAGGTGGGGGTCAGCCTCTTCTCCAGTGTAACAACAGACAGGACAAGAGGAAACTGCTTCAAGTTGTGCCAAGGGAGGCTTAGATTGCACATGAGGAAATATTTCTTCACCAAAGGTTGGTAAGCCACTGGAACATCTGCCCAAGGAATTGGTGGAGTCACCATCCCTGGAGGCATTTAAAAGATGTGCAGAAGTGGCACTTAGGGACATGGTTCAGTGGAGGTCATAGTAGAGCTGGGTAATGGTTGGACTTGATGACCTTAAAGGTCTTTTCCAAGCTATACAATTCTATGATCCTATTTAAATGGAAGAAAAAAAAACATTATTTGCCTAAAATCTGCATTGCTTTGGACAAGTGTAAATACAGTGTGATCTTCTAGCCATTGCATCAAGCTGCATTTGTACCATAAAGAGTGGAGGGCAGATTGCAGCTCATCACATTTTGACATACACAAAACATTCCATTGGAAGTAAATGATGGGTTTTGTTTAAAGAGCAGCATCTGACTTGGCATACTGGATGAAGAAAAGCCAAGAATTTTAAAACAATAGAAAGTAAAACATATCCATATTTCACATGTCTCTACACATTGCAGAGCAAGCAATAATACTAAGATGTTAATTGCAGTCCCATCAATCCTGTTTAACAAAAGATGGACGATAAATATTCTTTCATATACACAAGGTTAACTTTTGAAACCCAAACTCTTTTGACAGTATTGCACTTTTCTGCTCACTCTAGCCCTGGACAGACACAAATTTTCTCTCTAGAACTTGGAGACCTGCATAAAACTGGAAGAAGTTTGAATTTTTGAAGAAGTTGTTTGAAGTTTTTTTAATTCCACTAGCAATCACAACAAAGCAGCAAAACAAAGAGACCTATGATGCTTTATGGCTCTCTCCCTTGCCTCTGGACAGCAACCTGGGCTCATAGACACCTCTTGGACAATAACACACAGCAACCTGTTTCCCCAGGAGAAGATGAGGTGACACGGGGACTTTGCAAGCAGTGAAAACCCCATCACCTCTAAGAGCATGGTCCTGCACAAGTGCTCTTCAAAGGTACACAAGGCCTCAGTCTTCAAAATTGAACAAAAGAAAAACTGGAAAGAATAATGCTTTTGTTACCCATTCGTTTTTACTAATAAAAGCAGGACTTGGTCCTGAAATTTGTTCTTCTTTAAACGGCAGCCTGTCACCATGTTCACCCTAAATAGCAACTGCTTCTTTGCAGACAGCCTTGTTAAACCACATCAGGATTGAGATAAGGACTTCAAACTGTTTCCACAAGTTTCCTTCAACTGTTTCCATCATGGCTGTCTGTGGGAGATATTAAAACTTAACTTGCAGACAGTTTAAAATCTGTGCAAGGGTTTAGCACTTCATTGAACCACCATGGCAAGACCACTACTCTCCTTCCTACTGGGAACCAGTATCAGACCGATTAGCTAAAAAACAAAGCAAACAGCAGCAAGCTGCAATAACATCTCAAGCCCTCAGACACTTCTAAAACAATATTTAAAAAAAAACTTGTAATTCTGCAACAGTTCTTCTCCTTCCTCTCTCCTCCACCATGATATTCAGGTGACAGTCTCAATGAGTTGTGCCTCTTGCTAGAACGGGGCAAAGCCCAAAACAAACCCCCTTCAGAAGACCAGGAAACAGAGGAAACATGAACAGCAAAGGCAAGGACTACTTCAGCATGGCCATCATCAAGAGCTACCAACACAATGCCTCAAAGGCACAGGAAAATGCCACTCAACCACAGCTCCCCACTTAAAAGAATGGGCCTATTTTCTCTGAAATACTGGGTGCAGGTTGTGACAGGACATGCCAGACATTTCCTGGGAAGATGACATGTCACCCCCAGAACAGGATATGGACCCTGACAGAAGGCAGAGTGGTTTGAAACAAGATTCATGTGAAAATTTCAGTTTGAAGGCTTGTCTGGTCCATCACCCTGCGCAAAGCTAGGCCATGATATCAAGGTTATGAAATTATCCCCATGCTTTCATGGTTCAAAACCGTCCCAGTCAATGTGGCCTGTTTCTCAGTTCTTGTATGTCAAATTGAGCTAAATAAGGTAATTGAGCTCCATCACCACAGAAGGAAATCAAACTCATCATCAGTGCAAGGCATTCCTGCTCCAGCCATGAAGCCTACAAAATTCACTTGTTTAATCTGACTTTCTCCATGTACAAAACCGATTTTCTTCTTCATTTCCACACAGTTTACAAAAACACTCAATAAAATAAAGGAAATAAATTTTTACTGTACTTAGAAGCCTTGTAACAAGGATGGGAACATGTACATGCTGAAACCAAACACCAGCATATAACACACACTGACGCATTAATACAAGGTTTTCTCCTACGTGTTAAGGAGGTATCTTGGTATAAAATACAAAGAACAAATCCATATTCTTTTCTCCCACTGCAGCTCCTGCTGAGCCCAAGGTCCCTCTGTGCTGAAGCCCATGGTTGCAGCAAGAATCCCTCTGCTACAATGATAAACAGAGAAATGCTTGGAGGGGACACAAAGGGACAGAAAATGACACAACTTGCCCAAAGCTTTAGAGATGGCTGCCAGCACAGCCTGCAATATGGATGTTATCACCTCTTCACCCAAGCAGCAGTGACAGTTCCCCTTTCTTCAAAAGCTGTCTCCATCCCCACCCGTGGCTGCCTGGCTCTGCCAAGCAACCGTGACATTAAGTCACTTCACTGCTCAAATCAACATGTCACTGGAGCTACCCAGCACTTAATTATATGAATTAGGAGATCTGTGTAATGGTCCTAAACCAGTAATGAAAGAGAAGGTTTAATGATGCAACAAAAACCTGCAACACAGCACTCAGAGTACGGGTGGGTTACACAACAGCTCAAACTATTCAGCGTTTAGGCTGCAGACTTGCATAGTGCAAGTCCCATTTTCCCAGAGCCATCATCTGACTCCAAGCACTTGAGATCCACTCAAACACACCCTTCCTGCCTTGCACCAAAAGCTCAAGGATGAAGGTGAGGCTCAGTTTTTGAGCAGCAGTCATCCACATCCAGGAGAAGAGATGCCCAAAGCAAAGTCAGCCCTTTTCCCAAACTCAGATTCAAACTCAAAAAGATTCATCTGAAGCCTGTCCTACCAACCACTTGTATGTCACAAGTAATGCTCGTTCCTCCCTGCATTAACACTCCATAGCACAGAGATGACATAACTCCAGTGAAACCTGTTCAGTTGACAGCTGGAGTGACTTTTGCATTGTGCCATGTGAGTTAACTCCCAGCTGCAGCCTCGTTTAAGGAAGTATTATGAGCACAGCTTTAACAGAGATATCACCCATGAACTGACAGCAAATAAGGTAATTTAGGTATTTGATGAGCACTCAGCATGAACTGTTCATATGGAAGAGTGCTCCTACCTCAAGATTTCTGAATAGAGCTTATTACTACATAAGCTCAAATACTTCCAGATAGTATTGATTTCTATTCATAGCACTTATATAGCTTAAGGGAGAAACCATTTGGTTTGAAATATTCTTTTAAAATCTATTGACCTTTCATGTCAATAAACACAATACCAAATTGCAGCTTAGCAGGCTTATTTTACCTTTTTTTTTTTTTTTCTTGGTAAAGTGCTCAGATGAAAACCACTATAGTCTGAGAAGTATTATTTAGATTTCAAAAAGCAGTTAAGTGCCATGGCCAATCCATATGTTCAATATCAAGGGGCTCATAAGAAAATTGACAGGACCAAAACCGCAATGGGGAAGGAAGAATGATAGCATCAGCTGGGAAGCTGCTTACCAATATTTGCACATGCTTGTTGAAACAAAAGCCTCAAGAAGAGATGTTGTGCCTTATCTAGAAACCCGTTAAAATGTCACTAGTATGTCACTATTCTGTATAGAAAAATGCCATACTCATATTCCTCTGCACCTGTAAAAAACACTATTAATTCTATTAAAATCCACAATGGCAACTGTTCATCTCCATGTGTTACCATTCCTGCTCACTTTTGCCAAGGCAGAAGGAAGCACGGGGTGCTGTTACAAGCCATTTGCAGCTGCAACAGATATGCATTTCGTACATCAAGGCAGATGGCTGGAAACAAGCAGCATGCGACCACAGAGCATCTTTTACCCTGCAAACCCTTCAGCAGGTTGCCAGATTTGCTTTCATATAGCTCAACTTCTCTTTTCCCTCACTCTAAACAAAAAAACTGTTTTCATTCAGCTGCCAGTTTTTTCCCCCCTTTACAAATGCAGACACCTGCAACAAATTCCTCTTTAAGGAGGCAGATCACAGCAAGGCAATGTATTATGAGTAGAAAAGCAAGGGACATTATCAAATAGCATTAGCACATGGCACAAATTTTCTCAGTGCCCAAAGAGCCCAGGGCATGTAACTCCAAGGGTATGCCAGGGGACGAAGCAAGCTTTTGCCACTAGCAAAAAAATTCCTGAAACAAGTCAGCAAACGCTCATACAACCTCTGTCTCAAAGTCTGACATCAAATACAACCTGAGATTACCTGAGCCTGTTACTGGCTCTGCATTGACACAGAAAATTGAAATCCTGGAGGTGCCTGCATCCTCTATGTGTTTCACACATGGGCTAGAGGTGGCCACACTAAGACCTACTCATTATTTTCTCTGCAAAGCACACTCCTCCCTGTTCATCAAGAGTTACAACCCAACTAGCACTGTGATGACTTTACTGCCAGCTGCTAGGCATCCTCAGAAAAACAAAAACAAATTACATGAGGCTACCGTCACTTACCAAACCCTACTGCAGGTACACCAGGCTATTGGGCAACTTTGCTGACGTACCTGCCAGTACAGCAGGGACTTATTCCCCAACCATCCCCTGAAGCAAAGGATCTTTATTTACAGCAGTGACAACAATTTTCACCCAGCAGAACACCCTCACCCTCCTCACCTACCCCAAGCAGGTACAGCTTTTTGCTCAGTGAAGGAAAAATAAGAAGTTAAAGCCAACTAATTGTCAGGACACACCCTTCTCCCAGTGCACCTGTAAATGACCACTTGTGCAACAGCACCTGAGTGTCAACAGCACTGTGGGCACTACCCAGGCACCAACACAGCAATCAAGCAAAGGCACTACCCACATTTCCACGTGCAGGTAGGGTTTTCAAGTGCCTATCTATCTATCTACACCTATGCAAGTGGTGATTCACCTCTTGCAAACCCAGCCTCATACTGTTGCTATCTCCTCTTGCCCGTACTCCTGCAATTGTGGCTAATCTCCCAGTCAGACATTGCCCACCTTCTTCAGGACTTCACTGTCATTCAGCAGAGCACTGAACTGGGTTAGCTGGTAACAAAACAAAAGTAAAAAGTCAATGAAAAGTAATGAAAACTCCCTGACAGGTTTTTTAATATACACTTCATTAATTACAACTAAGGGCACATGCACTTTTTCCACAGCATGTTTCGTATTAGAAAGAGTTAAGCCAAGGAAAGCAGTGACATGCTAATGCCAATTCCAATTTAACTTTTGTGTGTTCTATGCATAAATAACAAGAAATAATATGCTTTAGATAAATGAATAGGTTCTGGCATTTCTAAAAACAGAAAATAAAGACAGCAGAATTTAATGTCTAGAAATCTATCCAAAGGGGTTTAGATGAAGTAAAGTATTCTGAGAAATTCACCACACATTCCCTGATCCCTTCGATTTTCTTCCCAGCACTTTCAAATAATCATCCTCACCCCCACCAAAATAAAAATACAAGAGGTGCAAGCCTACAGCACAAGTGTTTAGCACTAGAGGTTGCTAGAGATCACAGACAACCCACCAGATCCCAAGAAGTGGTTGGTGCCACAGGTGAAAAAAAATGCTCCTTTCACTGAGAGTCACAGCCTCACAGAAAATCTCAAACAGCCTTTTGATCTTGGATCATCCAGGGAAACCTGACACTAACTAGTTCTGGGAAGACACAGCTAAATTTTAGAGGTGCTCTTCTACAGGTCACTGCCAAGCCTCCTCCAGTGAGGGATTTAATCTCTAGTAAGATTTCAACAACTGCGTTATGCCAGCCCCAAACAGTTGCCACTAGGAGGTTTTGCTCACCCCTGAGTTGCCACCAGCCATACATCTGCTGCTTGCTGGACCAAGGGTCAGCCAAGTCAACACCCACGTTCCTTTTGACACATCATTTTTCTGCTGGAGCAGGTTCCCCGATTTGGGAGAAGGAGCCTGAGCACTGGGACATCCCAAGGAAAGCCCTGTGCCTGCCCCCCTCCAGCATCCCTGTGTGCCTGGAGAGCAGCCAGCTGAGAAAGCTGGGGCTTTCCCCAGGGACCTACGGGAAGGGCCCTTCACTGCGTTATAAATTCCTCAGGGCGAGGCTCTTTCTGACATCTGAATTCTTAGGGGTGACGCAAGAGGAAGAGATCACCTGAGAACTTCAGGTGCAGGAAGGACAGTCAGCAGAAGCCGATTAATTCCTAAGCAACAGAGATCTTCCCATGCAAACCTGCAGAGAGGCCATGAGCTGGGGGTATGCATGTGATTAGGGAGGAATGGCAAAGGTGGGGACAGTCACAGCAACAGAGAAAAACGAAGTTTTTCCAGTGTTTCCAGAGGAGATAAACATCTACCTACTGAATTTAATTTATTTGAGGGTGAGAGGTTGTTTCTTTCCTTTTTTGAGATGACATTAGGGTCAAAAATAAGAATTAGAATCATTCAAGTCCTATTGCTTCTGATAAAGGCCGAAGAATTTCACCTTCACATTCCTCTCAAGCCCATGACTCCAGGATTAGGCCCATTTCTAAACGCTTACAGGAGAAATTTGGAAAGCAATCCAAATAACCCCAAGGGATTTGCCTTCAGTAACTTTTCCACAGCTTGAACTACAGCTGTTTTCCTTTACAAATTCCACTTCTCAACTGCCAGAGCACCAGGAGAGGAAAGCAGCAAAGTGCTATGGTTGGAAACAAAAGCTCAACATGGAGATGCAGCAAAATATCAAATCCACTTCGGCTGCAAGCAAGAGCACTGACCACTAACACACTGATTTAGCTCCTGCTGTGCAAAACACTTGAGTTTGGACTTTCTTTTTTCATCCTCAAGGGTACAGAAGGAAATGATGAGCCATCCAGGACTAAAAGGTTTCTCTGCACCACTGGAACAAGCAAATAATTTCTCTGACGTATTTTCAAATAAAACATGAGTCTCTACTGGAGGTAAAAACCAAGTTCTTCATTCAAATCTTGCATGCCCCACCTGACTGACCATGGTTTTGAAGCATCTCTGCCAGCCTCAACCTTTCCTTAAGCAAGTGAGGAAATGAAATACAAAACTTTAAACAATGTGGAGGGTCAGATTTAAACCAACAAAGACAAGGAAATTGCAAGTCAAGCTTCTTGCTCTGCCCTTGATTCACCTTGTTTTGTTCAGCTACTGCTCTGTTCCCAGACTCTTTCTCCCTCCCAATGCCAAGAGCAACAGGACACAGAAAACAGCATGATCTAAACATAGGTGGCATTCTCTCCTACCCATGTCTTGTCTGTCACCCAAAATCCTATACAAATACAAGCACATCTGGTTTCTTAATTCAGGAGCCTTGCTGGAAAGAATTGCTGCAGCACTGCTTGGCTGGAGGTCCAGATGTGCCCCTTCCTTGTGGTGATGGGGACATTCTCTGGCCAACATCTCCAACACAAGGGGTTGCAGCAGCAGGACAAACGTCATATTCCACTCGCATGCACAAAGAACAATAAAATATGAATGATATTTATATTCCCAAGAAGAAAGATCTGCAGAGGGGAAAAAGAAGCAATGCTGAAATTCTGGCAAGCCAATATCTTTCTAAAGTAGAACAAAATGCAACCTTTAAAATAAAGGCCTCCAAGATGGTCATTTTTCTTCACCAATAGCACGTACTTTTTACAGCCATAGCCTGTGTTTGCAGCACTTAAGTAATGGATTAAAGAAGTTTCATAAGCTTGTAAAGAAATGTACTTCAAGATTTGGGCAGTAAGAAAGTATATATATTACATAAAAGGCAAAACATGGGCCAAATATAAAGTGCTGTTACAAATTTGGGAAAGACTAAAAGCATCTTTTATTTTCCATACTCTGTGGGAAGACTCCAACATAGGACACAACTGCTTAATTGGAAAAAAATGCACATGGCTCAAAGCCTACAGGCTGTCTTCTGATCAGATGCAAATGATGAGTATCACAGGGCTTCTACAGAGGGTTTTAAAGAAGGGCCACACTACCAACCCACCACTGTATTTTAAAGGGATTCACAATATTACTCCTTTTATTCTTTATATTGTCTGTCAACAGAACAAATCTTTCCCATGGCATAGTAAAACTAAAACCTTAGATGAAAGACAAGAGCACCAGTTTGAGGACTGAAGATGTGCAAAACATGCTGGTGAACTCCTTGGGAACACAGGGAATAAAGTCCAATTCAAGGATCCATCAGGTCTCTGTTTTGCTTTTCTTTTCTCAGTTGAATATATTTGCCAAAACGATTTCTCAACGCTTTCCAGCTGCAATCCAAACCCTCTCCCCTACTACTGGATCTTATTTTTCCAGGAATATCTCACAGTTCAGTCACTGGTCTTCCATCACAAACCACGGAGATGTCCTTTATTAGCAGTGCTATTTCCACAAGCACCCAGGGTGTTAACAAGCACCACATGCATAGGGATGAGGAGATGGAGGAAGTTCATAAAAAGGTTTGCTCACTATGAAAATCATCTTCAACTTCCCACGAGTATGGTTCCACAAACACTTGCAGTAAGGCAGGTTGTATTATTCTCTTCTCTCTTGCCCAATAGTTGCTATTATTGGATCTGGCAAGGCAGCATGTGACTGAAAAATGCAGCTGCATTTTTGGCTCAGAAGCCTCTGCAAGAGCCTTTGAGTCATGAACCAAAAGGCCCACAAAAATCAAAAGAGAAGAATGCAGATTCAGTTTTCTTTTCATTGTAAGCATGTGTCTGTACTGCATAGTCCTGATGCACATAGATGACAAAAGCAGAAATAATTTTGAAGTCCCTTTAGTCAGGTAAGTTTGGCTCCCTTTGCCTGAGGCCACTTGACATAGAAACAGCATGGAAAGATTGCCACTGACCACAGAGTGTCTGAGCCACACAACATAGCACGTGCCCAGATGTGCCTCTGAGCTATGCTTTTCTACAAGTCTACAGTAGTGGAGGGGGTTTTTGTGGTCTGAGTTCTTTTTGTAGAATTTGTCCCAAGAAGCTCAGCCTCATTCCCAAAGCATAAGGCTGAGCTCTTCCACAACGCTGCCTGGTAGTAGAACATCCCTCACCTGCCCGTCGCACTGCAAACAAAGTTTATAGTGCAACACTTTGTCTAAAATGTGTCAAATTGCTCTGAGTACCATGTTCATTACTATCACCTCTCATGCCTGATCAAATGTTTCAAGCTTTTTCCTTTTTGCAAATTAAAGTAATCCAAAATCACCCCTTTTCCCAGACTGCTGGGAGTGGGTATGACAAACACAAGGCAGAAGGGAGCGTCTGGACTGTGGACTGCAGAAGAATGTCTCAGGAGCAATCTGGACTGTGGACTGCAGAAGAATGTCTCAGGAGCAATCTGGACTGTGGACTGCAGAAGAATGTCTCAGGACTTCTCTTTATCAGCAGCTCATGGATTCTGTCTGCAAGAAGCTGTTCCCACACTACTTCATGTGTTCTGCCTGCAAGCAGCAGCCCAGCTCTGAGCCAGCTCAACAAAAGCAGGCTGGAGGAGAGCAATGGAAGGGGAAAACAGGGCACCAAGAATAACCCTTTACTCAGGATAAACAGCACAGGTCCACTGAAGTTCCCATCCTCTGAAGAGGTTTTGGATGGATGGAACATGACAGGAATGAACACTAAAGGTGCACAGAGGCAAAATAGCACAATGCTGCTCATGCACCTACCAAAAATGCTGGTTCTCCTCTGTCCAGCTGCTGCATTAACGCATAACCACCTTAGAAAAATGATCCTTTATGTCCTATATTCTTCCAAAAAAAAGTTGAAAAGCCAGCAGCTTGTGTTTCTTCCCATTTCAACTGGGTCCCATCAGCACCCTAGCTCTTACTAGCATCACTCCTCTTGAAAACCAGCTTTGAACATTGCTGTTGGACTCACAAATTTAGTCCACATCAGCACACATGATGATTAACCAGCAAAATAAGCATGTCTTGCCTCTCAGGTACACTGTGTTCCGAGGGAAACGTTGTTACAAGACAATGCAAGGCAGAGGTGAGGACTGGAAGGAAAGTTCCCTAAGGCAGACAAAAAAATCCTTAAGTAACTTTTGAGAGAGAATTTTCCAGCCCTTTCTGAACTGGAATGACAGGAGGAAAAAACCACTAAGTATCATCCTGCGTCTTCAGAGGGCAAGGAGCGGAACACGAGCAATAAGAGGAAAGTTTCTCAAAGGTTACCAAATGCATCACTGCTGAAATAGAAATGATGAGTATC
This sequence comes from Anomalospiza imberbis, assembly GCF_031753505.1. Taxonomy (NCBI): domain Eukaryota; kingdom Metazoa; phylum Chordata; class Aves; order Passeriformes; family Viduidae; genus Anomalospiza; species Anomalospiza imberbis. The sequence continues at coordinate 6,585,802 of NC_089693.1, read as the reverse complement.
CAGGTTGGTGGTTCAGATAACAGTTGTTCAGATATCCAGGCTGTTGGTTGTTGTTCAGATAACAGTCACGTGCAGTAGGATAGAGCAAGGTGTTCAACTCATGTAAAGAATTCAAAGAGTTTTCTCAAACACAGCAAAGAAATATGGGTATAACCCAACACAGACACAACCACAACAACCTAAGCAATGTACCTCAAAAAAGCACAGCTGTCATTAAGTTTGTTTTGTAACTTTTCCTCAGTTTGAGGACCCAACTCTGGGTCCTTTGCTTCACATGAAGAGATTCCCCTCTCCAACTCATCACTCTCCTAAACGTACAGCTAGAGAAAGGCATGAAGGCTGATGTTGGGTCTTCGGGTCTGAGGCCTCTTTCGGGAGCAGAAACTCCCCATTCCCCCATGAAAAGGCAACTCCCAGCAAATTAATTCCAACTCCACCACCCTCTTGTACTGCATTACTGGGCTTTGCTACTCCCGTGCATTCCAAGTCATGGACAAAGTCAGGAACCTCCACCAATGCTCAACCAGCCGTGCTTGGGTTGGTTAGATATTATAACACCACAGTACCCGAAACTGCCCTCTCAGGCACTCTGTGCCAGGCAGCCTACAAACACCACTCAGAAACACTGCTGTGTCTTGAAAGACATTACTATCTTTGCCAGTGTTCTTTACTACTCCTCAGGAAATGACAGGCTCATTCTTCAGAGCGGTAAATTCCAATAAATTCTTCTTAAACTGGATGGAAGTCTGAAAGTTTAACAGACCTAATAAATTGTGTATTATCTGTATTACCAAGCCAGCCTTATACAAACAAATACATCTAAATTAAGACTTGAATCTGCAAATCTTCCTCCATGTGAATAAGAGCTCTGACTTTAGTGGGGCTACTCCCATCAAGGAAAGAGGGGTCTTCTCTTTTTACACTATGTAAACCATGGGAATTTAATTCCTCCCACACAAAGCTCTCACACAATCCCTGCTACATCTTGCTTCTGGTTCATAGGTTGAATATTCATTTCCATACAGCTTCAAAAGGTGCACACCCCATCTGTCAGGCACTTTTTTCTTTTGTAAAATGAGAAATGTACTGTGAATTGAAAGAAGTTTGGGTGGGTTTTTTTTGCATTCCCTTGTAACAACAAGATTTATGTCCTTTGCAATTAAAAAATTATAGTCCAAAAGCATTGCTAAAACCTTTAAAGCACTATATTTAGGGACCGACCTGGAAGATGACTCCTTACCACAATCTCCAACACTAATAATTCTTTCCAGCCTAGGGCTCTAGGTAATGATTGTGCATCAAGGTCATGTTCTTGCCTGGACAAGTTTATTTGCTGTATGTTTTTAGTAACACACAGACCACACATCTTAGAAAGTCACAGCAGCAGAGCATAAATGCTGACAGTGGTCAGGAAAGAACACCAACTTTTCCAGTATTACCCATAAAAGTCTGCAAACATCATCCTGCATTAGTGCCATCTATATGTCTGCAAGAGGACTTCTCATATGGCATCACTTATCACACAAAAAAAAGGGACAATGCACACAAGGGTCACATTTGCACACATCTTCCTTTATCTACTCTATAGGACCTGATCTTAAAGTTGCTCAAATGGCTTCAAGGTTGTACATTAAAACAGAAAAGTCACCAAATAATACCAGCGACCTCCCAACACACTGTCCAACCTTGAGAAGATGAACATCTTGTTCATTTCTTTCCACAGGGCTTGGGAAGAAGATGGGAGAGACAGCAAACAGCAGCAGATGCAGAGCCCACACTCTTGTGATTTCACTGGAGAGGGGACAGGTTACATCATAAATCAACTTTGTCTTAGGAGGCCACATGGATAAATGTCACTACAGAACCTCCAAGTCAGTGGCACTTGAACTATTCCATGGTGCAATCTGATCATAACTTCAGAAAAAACTACAGATGCAATTAATTCACAGGAACACTAATAAGCAAGCTTTATGGTTCTTAGGTTCATCCTCTTTCATCTTTACACATTTAATTTAAAGTATCAACCTATGCACAAGCTTCTCAACCTGTGCAGTACAGACACCAGTGGTCAGGTTTCCTAGACACTTTGATTAATTGCCAGTAACTTATGCCTTCAAGTATCTGATGTTTAATTAAAAAACAAGGATTAAGCCAAATTGGTTTGTTAGTCAGACCAAGGTCAGCTGATGTAAAGGGACTACAATCTTAACAGATTTTCCTTATTTCATTGCAAGGCTTGGCTACTTTATTTCATTATGTGCAGAGGTCATGACAGAGCCAGCACTCAAATAAAAATTGTTCCCAGTCACTAAATGTATCCCAGGTTCTTGTAGTTCCTCACGCAAATAAAGAGCAGCAAATGTTTATCCCTCTGTTTTCCCCAGCATTACTGGTTTACGTTCCTGTAGCTGAGGCAACCACACCACGCCAAGCAGCTTTCAGCCTTTCAGAAAGATTAACTTCTTAAAAAGGCACAAACAGCCAAGTTCAGCTCCAGCCAACCAAGGTGAGTGGCAGACACAGCTCATGGACCAGAGCACAGCACAGGAGACCATGTGATGACCTCCTCATTGAGATCATCCCCCCATCTAAAACGTCACTCATGGCAGGGTCAGCTTTGAAGTTTTAGATTACCCCAGGTTTGATTTGTTTGCAGAATGTCATTCCTTGCTAAACAAAATTCTGGAAAAAAATAAGTAAGAAAGAAAGAAGGTGGTAATGACTGCTTGGAACAAAGATGGAAAGGAGCACAGCAACAAGTGCAAAAGGCATCCAGAAGAAAATTTTATTGCTGACAACGTTCATGACACCTCACAGCAATGCCATGATCAAGGAATACTTTAAATTTGAAAAAAATGCCAACTTTCCAAGTCCTGCTGCACAGTGAACACCACAATGACAACAGGAATTCAAGTCTAGATCTTCCAATAGACTGCAACTCCAGAACTCCCAGGAATGTTAGGCACAACTGAGCATAAATAAAAACAACTCTTAGGTAACACATACATCAGTTGAACAAGTGCTAACCAAATGTAACTAAAACTGCACTACCAACTTCCTCATTCCCTTTCTTCCTCTCCCATCCCTGGGAAAAGATGTGAAATAAAAGTTATTGCTGCAGTAGGCAAACACTAATAGTGACTGAAACCACTTAACCATCTATTCTTCCTTCTCTTCCTCTCATTTTTATTTTAAGAAAACCCACAGAACCCCCTCCCAAGAAGGGTTCCAGCATAACAGAATTTTTCATCCTTTGCTAGTTTGAGTATAGATCTAATTCAGGATTAAATGCAACTCAACACACACTTTATTTCAAGCCATAAATATCCAAGATTAAGAGATGCTGAGAGAACTGGCTGACAAGCCAAGACAAAAAGAAAAACTAAATTCTTCCATACCATCCATGCCACGAGCTCACTGCACAGAGGTAATGGCAAGGAGCTGAACCTGAGTACGTGGCAATTGACGGGAACTACTCATGTATATTTTTCAGAGATCTGCCAAACACTTCAGATTTCACAAGGAAAACCCTGTGTCCCACAACTCAGCTCTACTCCTTTGCACTGAGCTCAAACTGTGACCAACGTTAGGAGCCTGATCAAATTCCTTGCTTTATCCACGCTTGAATTAAAGCCTTGGCTCAGCAGACCAAGTTACATGAGCTTTCCCTCTTTCAGAGGATGCCGGCCATTAGTGCTGGTGCCAGTGCTGCAGGTAACACCAGCAAGTCCCAGGGAGCTTCAGTTTGGTTCCAAAGAGATTTCATCTCTTGGTGAAGCAGTTGGGATTTCTTCATCTCTTGTTAGACGCTCCAGTGCTCTCTTTTCATCTGCTAATAACATACTCTTGAAAAATCCAGACTACTCTGATCTGGGAAGTGGGAATTTCTTCAAATAACTAATCAAATCATGTTCTCATGGGTGGGTTTCAGCTCTCTAGTACTGATGAATATCAAAGAAAAGTTTCAAAATGTTTGCAGGTCAGATAGAGGGAATGCAAGTGCCTCACAAAGGCAGCAGTTGCCATTACAGCATGATAGTGCAGAAGGACCACTGTCCCTGGCCACAACAGCCACATCAGCTCCAAATGAACCTTCCCCCAGCTCTCCTGGAAAAGCACCTTCTCACTGTGTCCCTGCCACAGGGAGCACCTGCACACACATCCATCTGCAACCCCAGTGCAAGTCCAGTTGCTGGCCTTGAACTCTTCCTCAGCTCCAGGGATCTCCATGACCACCACAGGGAGAACAGCAGCTAAGGCTCACCCATCTCCTCTCTGGGGAAGCAAATCAAAGTCCAAATGGTTTCCCTAAAGGGCACCTGCCAAACCTCTGTGCAGGGCCTGGGAGTGACACAAGGAAGGAAATAGCAGAAGGAAGATTTTGTTTGCTGCCAGGAACCAGAGCCCAACCTCATGGGTGCGGGGAAGAGAATTCCTGGAACAGGCCATGGGGTGACGATAATCTTCAAAGGAGCTTCTATGGAACGATCATAGAATGGTTTGGGTTGGAAGGGACCTTTAAAGAACACCTAGTTCAACTTCCCAGCCATGGGCAGGAACATCTATCTCTAGATCTGGTTGCTCTAAGCCCCTTCCACCCTGACTTTGAATACCTGTGGAGCAGAACTGCTTGCTTCTCGAGGGACAGACTCACAAATTCATGACAGGAAGGTGGGCAAGTGAAAGGCTGATGGCTTGGGTCAAATGGGAGGAGTGAGCAAACAAGGAGAGAACTGGGTCAGGAATAGCCTGTGTGACTCAGCCATGTGCTCGCACAGCAGGAGCACGGAAACCTCCACATTTAAGAGCTTGCACACGCAAATGCAGTATTTTACAATCCTACAGCACTTTTAAAGTGCTCCAAGTGCTTCATAATTGTTAATTAAGCAACAGTACTCACAAATCAGAAGCATAAGACTGAGATTTAGCTATGTCAATTTTTAACAGTATGATAGCTATCATGGTTTAACCCCAGGCAGCAACTCAGACCCACACAGCCAACTCATTCACTCTGCACCAGTGCGATGGGGGAGAGAACTGGAAGGGTAAAAGTGAGAAAATTCATGCATTTAGTTTAAATACAGGTTCATAGGTAAAGCACAAGCTGCACACAAGCAAAGCAATACAAGGAATTCACTCCCTAGTTCCCACAGGCAGGCAGGTGTTCAGCCATCTCCAGGAAAGCAAGGCTCCATCACACGATGATGATATGAGAAGACAAACACTGTCTCTCTGAACATCCTCCTCCTTCTCTTCTCCCAGTTCTATACACTGACCATGCTTCCATATGGTCTGGAATATCCCATAGACATCTGAGCTCAGCTGTCCCAGCTGCATCCCCTTCCCAACTCCTTGTGCCCCAGTCCTGCTCACAGGTGGGATGGATGAGAAGCAGAAAAGGCCTTGGCTGTGTGTAAACTCTGCTCCCTGAGTTATCAACAATTTCCAGAGCAAATCAAAAACACAGCCCCATATTAGCTACTATATAAAAAAATAACTCTACTCCAGCCAAAACCCGCACAGTAACTTTGGGAACAAAAGCTGTTTTTAAGCAGTCACATACCCCCAACTCCTCCTGCCTCGCAGAGCCCGGGCTGTGTCCCACAGCCAGGCAGCACAGCACTCTCTGAAAGAGGCCGGTGTTGAGGATTTGAATCCAGACTCCTGTTTCATGAGGATTTGAATCCAGACTCCTGTTTCAGAGCATGCCCCGATGCCTTGCACACCGCCAGCGATCCGATCCCGCTCCAGCTGGCTCCCTAAGCCATGCCTTGATCGCCAGCCAAGCCCCACGCAGAGGTAATCTTACCAAAGTAACACCGGTATGTGGCTGTAAATTGGGATTTTGTGCTTCACTTGTGTTATATGCCTCCTCTTGCACTCTGGCTGCACAAATTATCTTCAGCAATTTTATCTTAAAGCTCGTGTTTTACAGTACTGATTTCCCTTAAAAGTATATTTTTTTTAAATTTGCTTTTATTAGTTCAAGCACATTTGCCAAGTTTCAACAGACAACTTCTTCCTCAGCTGCCTAATTTCAAATTCACTTTTACATATAGCTTAAAAGGGGGCAAAAAGTCATCACAAGTAAGTGGGATGTGATGCTTAACATCAAGGTTTATGCAAATACACTTTAACAGTATCAGCTGAGGGTCAAGAATCATGAATTTACTCTGCAACATGGGAGAATTAGAAAGAAAAAGGATGAATCCTAGCCAAAACTTGGAAATATGTATACTCCTGATTAATACAAGGCTACTAGGAAAAAGCAGATGTGAAGTCACACCTTGTTTTATTCAAGGGAAAAGCCAAAGTGTACAAGAGCCAAAAAGAACTTATTCTACGCAGTGGCAGACTCTGAAATATAGCAATATTACTCCTTCAACATTAATAAAACATGTTGTATACAGAGCTTTTTTCTTTTCAGTCCTTGAAACCCTGCCAAGTCATAAGCTTTTTATGGGAACATTGAAATGAATGTTGATCAGAGCCATACCCATAAGAGTTTTAAATTTTACCACCACTTAGAGGCAAGGGCTTCCCCCCAGTCCCTCACGCATCTCAAAATCTGTACATCTTTGAAAAGCCTGACAAACTAAAAAAAAACTCATACACCATCCATCTATGAAGATACTGAATTCCCTCTTGGATTATCAGCTGAACTCAGGCCTTGAAAGAATTGTGAACTCCTCCACTCTCTAAAATAAAGTTCCTCAAAGGCAAAATTTTACATTTTATATACAAAAAATAATAGCTACTTGGTAAGTGAAATTAGAGCACCAGAGGTCACCTCATTACCAGGAACACTATATTCTTTTCCCCATTCCTTCCCATATTCATCAGCATCTGTTTTTTCCAAGGCTTAAGCTTTATTTTTCAAAAAGTTAACACTGGCTCATAAAAACTCAATTAATTTGGAAGTACAAGGCTCCTGGCACCCAGACAAGTAGTTGATCATTCAGTTGTCGCATCTAATGTGATAGAGCTTCAACTGAGTTGGAAAACTTTATAAAATAAGGGGCTTCTTCCTATCTAATTAACACAGCAGTGAAATTTAACAGTCTGGCACAGAAATGTCTTTCCAGCATTATGTTTTTGAAATAACTCATCTACTCCCACAGTCTACACGACCTTTTACAACACACTAAACAGTAATTTACCCTTTCCAGCTTAAAGGGTTCAATTTGGAATCCTCTGTATCAAACCAACCAGGGCAGCAAAGATGCTGCACCACAAGACTGCACAAACATCTGCTTACCCTGAATGCTTTTACATCTATTCTGTAATTGTAGCACTAAAATCTATGTCTATTGCAATATATAAATTTTAAAAGGTATTAATTAGGTGCACAAGGCTTTAAATTTATCAGGGAAATGGATAAAAAGTACATAGGCTACATCCAAGTAGGTCTGTCTTTTAGGTCCCTGGGCTGGGAACTTGTGTTGTTTGTATACTATCTTGATTTATGTTTATTTAAATAATGCCAAATATTAGTTTTAAATTTACAGTGATTGCTTTATAAGATATCTCAAATACTATCAGGATAAAAATCTTACACTAAACAAAACAGTTTGTTTATACTAGCAATGCATCTCATATGAAATACTTAAAATCCCACATGTTCAAAGCAGGACAAAATTTCAGCCTGTCTTTCCACAGAGGGTTGCTATCTCCTGCTACCAAGAGCCAGAAGGACCACATGCAGATCACAAGGCCTCAAAGTTCCAATCAGGAGAGGCTGGTCTGCAGAACTTCAGTAAAGCTGAAAGTGAGTTTTAATGTTACCTGAAAATAACCATTCACACATGCAAACCAGTTCCTGGTGCAGGTACTTAAGTGTGAAAGCAAAGGCAGAGCAGTGCCTTGTCTTTCTCTGAAGTACACTAAATATTTACACGTTCCTATAAAGATGCCTCTGCATATCCAAGTGCTGTATTTTGTACTCTGGAACTGTGCTTGTACAAGGACTAGCAGAGCAAAGCCCTCCTCTACAGCTGATGCTCTTTTGTGCTGGGATCACAAATTGAAAGTGGATGAGATAAATACTTAAAATCATAGATCCATAGTGAAATCTCCTCAGCACACTTTACAGCCTCTTGTGTCCAGTGACCGCACAAATTTTCTCCTCTATCTATAGACTGAGAAAATATTCCCCCAGTTTGTACACAAATGACAGCAGGTCAGTTTTGAAGGGGAAAGAAGGAGAAAGGCAGCACTCAAAACTCTAAGTATTATTTACGAACAAGCTGAAGCCCTATAAACTTGGCTATTGAAGAAAGACAATCCTCTCTAGCTTATGCCAAGTGGGTCAGACAGAGGAAGAACCTCAGCAGTCTTCAAAGTCGAAGCAGATGGGGAAGTGAATTAGTGCCCATGTGAGCAAAGAGGAAACAAGATTCAACTCATTTTAGCTTGTTTCAGAGCTTCAGTTTTCTAGATACCATTGACAGACATAAGCAGAGGAGCTCACTTCTGTAACAAGTACTAGAATTGCAGAGTAATTACTTCAGACTGCTATAGATGTAAAAAACAATAAAGTCCCAGTGCGTGCAGATTCAGGATGTTGCTTAGCTCAGTAGTAGGGAAGTAGGTGAAGTGGAAGAAAGGTTCTAAGAGGCAGAGAATGGGAGAAATCTTCCTTGCTTTGTAGCTATGAAAAAACCTCTTGGGATTCTTTATCATTAGTGTTTCAGTATCAGAGATATAAATATTTATGTAGCTCTAAAGTAGATTCTATTTTAGAGTTAATTGTAGCTCTAATTAGTGTGTTAAAAAAAATACACATAAACTTGCAAGTACATTTTTACCCTTTGTGAAATAAAAAAGCAGCAGTCCACACATGCCACAGAATGACCATACATCACATTCCTTAAAAAGCTGAAGCTGACCTCTTGGTCCTTTCTCAGGCTTTACATTGCCAGACAAGATCTGGGCCAAGACCATTTCCATACACAGGGATGCATCTCTGTCTCAGGCTAACCTCATCATCCAAGTGGTGAAACCTAAAACCAGCTAATCTCCCCCAGGGTCATGATTGTGGAGCTGGGAATCCCTCCATCTGCCTCAGCAATATAAAAACATCACTGGCTGCAAAATAAACAGCACATGAACCACAGAACATTTGCCCTTCCAGTCAATGCTGCTCATGCCACCCATCAAGGGCTAATAATTTTTAAGAGATCCTTCCCCCTAAAAAATACTTCACACTTTGAAGAAAGACTTTGTGCAAATTGACAACACACAACTTCTTTTCAATCCATCCAAAGGAAGAACTCCCTCTCCAAATTTCTGAGAGTTTTGCAATCAGACAGAGCAGACCTTGAAGGACCACAGAAATACTTTGAATAAAGAACTTTTAAACTGAGCTGGGAACAGTGGAAGAAGGAGCATTCAGTGCTGCAGCTTGCTAGGGAGACACAGAAGCCAAGGACATGCCGAGGAGATGCTCATCTTCCAAAGAAAATACTGCTAAAAGAAACAGGCATCCTTCCACCACTTATTTTAGGAGGTGGCTGCTGAGCTGCATCAGCTATTCCACTGGTGTGTCCATGAGTGTTTTCTGTCCAAGACTGCTGGAAGAGCCTGAGCTGCAAAACTTGTAAGAAAACTCAACAGAAAGAGGCACTGAGGGGTTGAACAACATCAGCCCACTTTGGATACACACATCTGCACTTATGCAAACTCAGTTGATCTGATATCCAGGGTGGGTCATGTGGGGCACAGTCAAGATAGAAATATGTATATGAAGTCTTTGCTTGTTTTTCTGTGTGTGTAACTATACATCAAGAAATTTGCTAAAATGAGAGGTATGAAGGAGATGAGAGAGGCTGTGCTATGAGCAACAGCAAGGAGGGGGAACTTCAAACTACAAGCTCTTTAGGTTTTTTTCCTATTACTATTTATCATACATGCTGAAAAGTTAACTACCTTGCTTTAGATAACTTTCTACCATGACAACTATTCCTTTTAGCAGATATATCATCATTCTCACAGCAACTTCAGATGCTTTAAGATGCAAAGCGAGGACTCCCCCAAATCCCTCTCCCCACTAAAAAAGGTCCAAACACATTAACCTTGAAGGACCAGTCAAAGTTGCATTTGCTGAAGTCAAAACTTTCTCTGCATGCTAGTGTAGTTGGAGGAGAAAAAAAAATATAAATACAAGGTAAATTCATGCTGGCTTTTTAACAGCATCTGCACAAAAAGGATTTTTTTTCTATGCAACATGTACAGTTGACCTGGGTTAACACTGCGGTGTGGGGAGTTGAAAAGGGATCACCTGATGAAACAGAAATACCTCCCTCCAAACTATATTGCAGGAATTCCAGCCAAGCACCCCAACCACAGCAAACAGTAAGAGCTTTCTGGAACAGCACACGTTCTGTGTCAGCAAAGCAGCACTAATACAAAACTCAATTCAAATAAAGGAGCACTGACCCTTCGGAAAGGGTAGGGCTTCATCAGGCTCCTAGCACGCCAAAGACCACCAAAGATACTCCAAGCACTGCAAAAAAATTATTATATAAAAAGGAGGGAAACAATGTCAGCCTTGTACATGTTTTGTTGCTGAAAAATGACAGTGTTTACCTTCCCAGCCTAACACATTACTGTGCTGGATCCAACTTTAAAACAGAGTACGTGACAGAATTAATTATGCCCTTTCCTCTTAACTACCATTCCCTGGTTATTTATTAGTTCAGTCTGCATATATTCATAGATGTGTCTAATATACGGTGTTAAAAGGAATTAAAACTGATCCCTAAATACTCCCCTCATTTGCAGAGTCCTCTCTATCCTCTGGACAGGCAGTGGCATCAATAAATACAGCCTCAGTCTGTAAATTAGTCACTGCTCAAGCAGCTGAGGGAGACATGGAGGAAACTCAAGCACAATGCAAAGGCATGTCATGTCTCAAGAGCAATGCAGTGCTGGATCCCAAACAGCAATCTATCTCAGACATGTTCTCAAAGGGTTCTGCTAAGGACTTTTCCACCTTTTTGGCTCACTCACAGTTTGGAGTCCACCAGCCTGTCCCTGTGTGTTTCTGGAAAAAACAACATCTACTCCACATAAAATACCCTGAGTTCAGCACTCTGGCAAAGGAATGGCAGATAAACTCCAATGAGCTACCTAAAAGGAAAACTAAAGGGAACTCCAAAGCCTCTCTGCAGTTGTCTGTCTTCACTCTCCTAAAGTCTGCCCTGAAGAGGGATAAATACCAGGGAAAAGCAGATGGGAGAAGACTTCTGGTTTAAGACAATCAATTTTATTTCACCAAGGTCCCTCATCTCAAGGAGAGAAGCTGCTGTGCTGACCATTCACTGGAAGGAGATTGAAAAAAAGAGAGGGTGGATACTGCAGAAAGCAAAGACAGCAGAAAAAAGAAAAGGCTTTCACAGACACTTTGCAAAGAGCAGCAGCACTTTTGTCAGGGTAGATGTTAGGATATTATATTCCCATGTGAACTCTGCAGTTGCTTTTGGCTTCATCCAGGATCAACAAGCAACTCCAGCTAACACATCAAATTAGGTGTATGTCTAGGGATTGACTTCTTGTCTTGCATCAGAGGTCAATCAAGCCTTCTCTCCACCACAAAGGAAAGCACAATACATTTTGGTACAGCAGCACATTTAGCTCTTCCACCCATCATCCGTGGCACTGCGGCACTGGATTTGTTCTCAGAACACCCCAAAGATAGACAGAATTTAGAAACAGGCAAGACCAGGTGCTTTCAATCAACACTCAAGATCCTGTCAATAACCAATTATGTGGAATCTGCATTTTAGAGATGTAGATGGGGTTCAGAAGATCAAAGGGGTGTTTTGTTCATGTTCTCCTGTCTTTTGGGCTAAAAAAAATACAAAACTCTCAAGCTTCTTATGATTTTTCCATACTGGAAGCTCCTGCCTAAAGGTAAAAGGGAAAAGAAAGGGATGGAGGAAGAGCAATTTTATCTAAAAACCTGTAAGCACAAAGGTTGCATTTCATAACAAAATTGTTAAGTGATAGCAACAAGTTTATTTTCCAGTGGGAAAAAAAAATGCAGAGCAACTCTTGAAAAAAAATTTATAAATTGATGAGATTATGCAGTAATATGCAGATATAACCTGTATTTCATTATTCTGCATGATGTCCACTTCATCTAATTAATAAATGAGGTCCTTATGTCATACTAGAGGCACTACCCCACTTTTGTTTACAACATCTTTCTAGCCTTTAACCACAGCACACGACGCACAGCTGGCTGGCAGCTCAACATTTCAACCCAACACGCAAAAGAAGTTAAGATAGGGGAAGTGATTCTAAAAAAATCCACAGGAAAATAATCTTGCTTCACTTACCTAAGCAAAGTTGTCATTAGAGAGTTTTCCAGTAATAAAATCCAAGAAAAAAAAAGCCTGAAAAAAACATAGAATAAGGCAAAGTTTTAGTACATAGGATATTACTCTCACTCATATTTTTTTTTTCTTAGGAATTGGAAAAGTCAGTGATTTAAAGAAAAAGTAACTTCACTCCATTAGTTGCCTTTCTGATAGTTATTTGTAACAAAAAGCTCCTCCTCAGACAGGGAATGTATCAGAAACAATAGGGCAGATTTTTCACTGCTGCTGCCAGCATTATACCAGTGCAATTCCCAAATGTCAATCACGTAGGGCTGCAATAAAACTAGTGTTATCCAGCAGACGAGTCAGGCCTAAGGCAATTAGCTAAACGGCCCCATTTAGATTTTCAGTCATCTCTCCCTCCCACTGAGCTGGATTATCAGAAAGTTTGGACCAAGTTGTGGGGTGGGAATCAAGGAGTCACACATGTTCACACACAGGGTAAGGCTGAAGGTGCCCAGAAACAAAAATGCTGCTTATAAAAGAAATACCCTAACCACCTCAAAGCTAATTGAAAAGACTGAGGCAGAATAACACATACCAATATTAAGAAAGCTAGGAAATACAAGACCTCATTATAGGCAAAAAAAAAAAAAAAAAAAAAATCCAAAGCAAAGTAAAAGTTACTGGCAAAAATGGCATGTGGCCATGACAGATTTCACCAAAATCACGGCTACCAAAAATCCCAAAAGCTTGTTGAGACTCATGAATGCAGACTGGAATTTAAAAAAAAAAAAAAAAAAAAAAAAAAAAAAAGAAACCACACACCCAAACTAACTGAATATGGATGACTGCAAGCCTCCAAATCAAAGGAGGAGTTGACCACTGTTTAGGAGGAAGAAATCATTGCTTGTTCCAAGATTAAAAACTTATAATTCTGGCCCCAGCTGAAGCACTATCATTCACTAATCTGCTGCAATTTAGTCGGGCTGATCCCCCGCTCAGACAGACGGGGCATTATCAAAAGTTCCTCCATTCATTTTGCTTCCTGTTAGGCAGTGAAAGCCCCTTTTATACCCTCCTCCAGAGGCTGCTGAAGCCAGGGAAGACTTTCCGATAGAGAAGATAAGGTTGTTGGATTTATTCATGAGAGGAGGAAGGGAAGTTGTACAGGCTGATTACAGCTGCTCCAAAGCTGAAAACTAGAGGTTTGGAGAAGGGAGGTACAAGATGATGGATTTCTTATTAAATAAGCATTACATCACTACCATTACTGTTAGAAGTAGCATTAACTCTCCTGATACTCAAGTACAGAACTGAGATTTCACTCTGAAATTGGCAACATCAAATATGCACATGTGGTGAAATAATTAAAAAATACACAAACAAGGCAGAATGTGGTATTTTTCTGGAGACTGAGTAAATAATTTTTTAAAAATAGAATACCTAAGACCAAAGGATAAGCTAGCCAGAGTTAGAGGGAAGACACTAGAAATGGTCTCCAGATTGAGACTGTTCACATGTCATTTTCAGGGTCAGATCTTGTTCTTATTGTCGACATGAGCACTCTCAGACTTCAGTGGGGTAGGACGGTGATTTCCACATTACTTAACATGTGTCAGCAATTTTGAACAGTTGCTTTGCAGATTCTTAGAGTAAACCAAGCAAAACCTCACCAGTGAGAGCCCAGTACAGTACTTGGCGGATGAAAAGCTGCCTGGAAACTCTATCAAGTCTCTGAAAAACATTCCCCCATTAACGTTCAAACAATCTGGTACAGTTAGAATAGTTTTTAAATGCAACAAGATGGAAATGCAAACAAAAACACATTTCTCAAGTTTAAAGAGGTCGAGCCAAAGCAGCAAAGCTCTAGCACAAGTTAGGGGTAACAATGATGGTTGTAGGGGTAAACCCTGCCTCTTCCTTCCCCTCTCCCAGACTATTCTTCTCCAAAAGAAGGAGCAAAATAAACAAGAATCAAAATATCCACAGCAGAAAATCACAAGCAGCTTTAAAACAAAGAAAATAACTCAGCTATACCTCGTCATTACTCCATCCAGTCCAAATACACATCAAGTCTTGAACTGTTTTCCCCTCTGACAATGCTAAATGAGATAGAAACAAGCAAAAATTATATATATATTTAATATACTATTATGTGAGTGGGAAAACTTAAAGGCACCAGTTTGAATTAGACAAGGATGGAGTGTAAATCTCTGTTGGGCAGAAAGAGAGAATAACCAAATCTAGAACAGCATGAAGACCCAACAGAGATGGTTCACAAGTCACCACAGGGAGGGTGAAGTATCAACAGTACTTATGTAAATGGGGACAGGCTGACAAATTAATTCTTGCCTAGCAGAATACTCATACGCAACCAAACAGCATCAAGCTACAACAAAATCCAGAGCTTATTTTGATCCACCTCCTCCTTTAGGTTATTTTATATATACTAGACAAAACTTGAGCACAAACTGTACAGATCAGTTTGCCCAATGGTCACATTATTTCTTCTCAGTGATCAAAGAATCAGAGAATGAGGAGACAGCAGCCTCTTTTTTATTCTCACCCCAGCCTGCATCTCTGCAGACACATCCACTTCAGGCAAAGCTCAGCTGGCACCCCCTCTCCCCACTTTGTGCTGCAGTGGGATCTCGCCTGTTGGAACCACCAACTTCAATCAAAAACTACAGCAAACTCTGCAAACGCTCAGATTTAATGGGTATTTCAGAAAAAGCTGCCAAGTCTCAGATTCCCCCCATAATAAATAAGATAATATTGCTCCCCTATCTTCACAGACACTTTGCAACACAAATCTGAAGGGACAACAAACTGTTATAAATCTCAAACACACAAAAGCAATTTTACATGTTTATTTGCAGTTTCACACTATGAATAAGGACAAATTTATCAAAGCACAAAGGGTGTTTCCTACAGTGGGAATGTCATGACGGTATGACAAGACAGCCTGCTTGTTCTGCATGTTTGGTAAGATTGTTGGGTCTTTCTCGTCACAAAAGAACTTTTGTTACACCAATATTTAATTAAAACCAAGCAAAAGTCCACCCAAAATTTCCCACTTGTTTTAAGGTCCAAGGAACCCACAGTGGCAAGTTAGAGCTGATACGGCGTCACAAGGAAATGAAGAGGCATAAAGGAGATTTTCCTTGGTGTTTTCAGCTTAACAAAGAGCCAACTGCAGCAATGTTACAGCTGATGCAAGGGAGCCAGACCAAGTCTGAACACTCTGACTCTCACTCAAGCTGACAGACTACAGGAATACCACAACCAGAAGCCCAGGTCCACTGGTACACTGCTGGACACAACTCATTTTGTTCAGTGGAAATATGACTCTACACATATGACAATTTCAGGAAAGCCAAAAAAAAACACAACAGGATTACTTGGCTCCTTCTGCAAAGTCAAAGTTGGTTGTTGTGATGATGCCAGAGTTTGGAGGTCAGTTTGGGTTTTTTTAATAACCCCAAAACCTAAAAGTTCCTACTTCTAAAGACCACCCTATGTTTCTCATGGGCCTGGGTATGGATGTCCAGATGCCCAGTTTCTAGCATCTGTACTGTCAGTAGTTACACTTGGACTAGCTGTGACTGAAGGCAATGGAAGATTTCAATAGTAGTTTCATTGTCACACAAGTCTGCAATTCCAGATTTCTGCACACATTGCAAAGGGCATGTGGCATTACCAGTGGCTGTTAAAGGTGGCTGCAGCAAAGTTCAGAGAGAAAAAAACAGCAAAGAAATCCAAAATTTGGGGAGAAACCCTGCACATGCAAATCAGGCTTTGCAAACTCATGACACATTGCAAGAGGAAGGATTTTCCATCTCAACTCCAAGCACACACTGCAGTGACAGGAAGGTTAGAGGACTGCCAGAGCATGCACAGGAGGAGGTTTGTCTGCAAACAGAATAAACAGCCTTGACTAAATTCTTGTAACCAATTAAGCAACAATTCTCCACTGAGAAAACAGCATCTCCTAGCTCCCTGCCTAATCCTCAACTCCTGCTTCTTGAGCTGGCTTTAGATTTTTAAGTCTTCCATTTTTCTTCAGAAGCAGAAGACAAATGGATGCCAGTTCTGCAGACAGCCTGGTTGCAAGGCTTTCATTTGCCTTTTAAAGACCATCGGTACTCAGAAGTGACTTAACACTAATGAGCTTTCACCAGCAAGTCTGCAAACATTAATACATGTGAGCAGGCACGCTAAATCCACTCAAATTACCTATCTGCAAGGCTCTCCTCCAGCCTGGACTGGACTTCAAGCCAAGGAATAATGAAACCTGGAAGGTAACTATGGATTTTCTCTCATCTGCATCCCTTTGTTAAGCTCCTCAGTGATGCTAAGCAGATGCATTTTGAATGTGCTGGTTCATCTCATGTAAAGAGGTGAGAAAAGGAAAAAGAGTCAGAATAGTACTTATCTGGAAAAAAAAAGCAAATATTTTAAACTAAGTACTGCTACTGTTTGTAGAATGGCCTGTAAGAAAGATATAGCTGAAATTCCTTTAAATACATGTGCTCAGTTTTTAAACTGCAAACAAGTCAATCTGACAAACCAGCTCAGTTAGGATTGCTCCAACAAAGCCAAGGGTCTCGTCCCCCACCCTTTTCCTAAGTAAGCCAGCACAAGTTTCTGGCATAGGCACTGGTGTGTGAGATTTTAACATTCCCCTTTCCATAAACAATCATACATCAAGCTCTAAAAATTTGCTTCACAGAAACATTTGCACTAGTAAAACTCAATTATTCTAATATTTGTATGACACATACAGGAGGGGTACATAAAAAGGTTATGGTGAGCTCATTTAAGAATTTAAACAAGAACTTGATAAAAAGGTTTTGAATTATTCACTCAGCTCAACTATTAAATCAGGCTTCCAAAGGAGTCTTTAAACAACAGCCCAGAAGATGCTGTATTTATAACAAAGAGGCAGCACTGAAGCCATCACACTGTCTCACAGCACAAACCATTCATAATTACAGTGTAAATGCACACAGGCACCATATCGTGCCTTGGTCACAATCCTGCCAGATTAACTGGACACTTTAAACATTTATACAAATATTCCTGTCCAGAGAGGCAGCACCACTTCTGTCAAAATATCTTAAGTGCTCCCTTTTAGGCTAAGAAAGAGCAATTTCTTCAAGAAATCTGAAGCTGAAACACTCAGAAACAGTACTAAGCAAGACAGAGACAATCTTTTACAAGTATTTATTTACTTTTATACCAGTCCATTTGGGCTGCCACCAAGTATTTTGTTATGCCCCCCAAAGCTTCACAGCCAAAATCAAGCGAAGACATCACCATGCATCTCAGTTACAAACTTCCATGCTAGATTTACACACAGCACAGCAATTTTCTCAATACTTGCTGCTCACACACACCCAAAACCTTTTTTCCAAACCTCAGGGCCCACTTGAAATAATGGCCATCTCTAGAGGGAGGAAAAACAGAGGGCTTGGAAGAGATAACATGAGTGCTGCTTCACTTCTCTGGTACACACATCCTCTCACCACCTGCTTCCTTTCTCCCCATCCCTTTTTCTTCTGCCTCACAGGCTGCTCTTGGAAGTTCAGCTCCATGAACATGAGCCAAGACTTCCTCTCAAAATAACTACTCCAAGACCATTTCAGCAATGAGCATCACCCTCAGAAACATTCCCATCTGCATATCATCATCTCTCCTTCATCAGTCTGCTCCCAAATGAATGCATGGGCTGGTGATACAAGGTCATGAAGTTGTGGAAAAAAAAAAGCAGGATACCCTCCCACTGCATCCAGCCACGCTCCCAGAGCAAGGGCAGATGAGTCAGGCTCCCAATATAGCTGGTTTCAGGCATTTCTGGAAGCATTATTTTAGTGACAGTATTTAATTTCCTTCAGCCTTCTCACTGAGACAGCTCAAGTTAAGTATTAATGAAGTGCTTGAACACTCTCACTGTCTGGAGGAGACATGGGGTGTCACCTAACCAGCTGCTCAAGATTCACACTCAGCTGCTCTGGTCACCATCACAGCCAAGAAAAGGATTTTTGCATCAAATGAGCTAAGGAAAGATTTGGGTGTGAGAAGCATGAGGCAAAACAACCACAGTAACAAATACCACTGAGCCCTGAGCAGAACCAGCAGCACATCAATCTAAGACAACCATAATCCATTAAAAACAAATAAAAACCTAAGAGTATCTTGCCATTTCTGAAGAAGTGGGGGTTTGGATGGTTTTGTTTTGTTGTTACAAAGCCAAGCCATTGTAGCAGTGCCATCACCAACACATCTCCTGAAACTCTTTTACGTTTTTCAATCCTCTAAATTCAAATCTGCTGATGTACTTTCCTCAAACCTACATCCCATCTCCTCATCCACATGTTCTTACAAATCTATCTATTTGAGGCACTGGTTTTCCTGGCCATAGGTAAGGCTCAACACCTGCACTACTGCAAATGTAATTATGGCAAAATACCATGGCTATTTGCAGACTTCCTGTTCATCAAATAATATTAGTGTACCTTTGCCTTGAGCAATTATTTACAGAGCTGGAAATCCTGAAGCAACACTGGAGATCACAGAAGCATTCTGCTGTCCACCCCTCCATTATGCAATGATGCTTTGTGTTAGCTTTTGGAAGTACTCAGAGGGGAAAATAAAATCATCAGAATAATTCTTTATAAATCTGTCCAGTGAAAAGGAGAGGAAAAAAACATAATTCAGTTAAAACTCTGCATTAGCTTACTCCAGTTGAGACTGGAAGGCATTTTACACTTCAGCTGGATTGGCAAATTCAACTTCAGGCTCCAATGCAAGCTTTAAGTCAAATTCCTCAGCAGAGTAAAACCCTTATTAGCCTGTCTTCACTGTAATTTTAATCTTACTTAATTCTGAGTATGTAATTTATGTTAAGAATAACCCACTTTTTTTTCAGAACGGGATATACTGCATGCAGAATTAGTCCCTGGCTAGCACAGTTAAGGTTTCCCTTAAAGAAATAATTTTTAATATATTGACACCAAAGGAAAAAAACACTGAAAGCTTAAAAAAAAAAAAAAAAAGATTTCATAAATGCATCACAGATGGCTGTATTAATTCACCTAATATATCCCTAAACCATCAAAACCCAGCCATGCTGCTTCACCTCAAACCAATGTTATATGCTAGAAAGATGTTTGATCTATTTAAAAACTGACACTTCTTTTTCACCACTTACACAAGGGGTGAGAGAGGGGAGAAAAACAGTTGGTATTCCTACATTTAAAAAGGAACAAGAGCATCCCTTTTCTTCTCCCATCCATTCTTCCCAATTAATGATTAAAAAATTTAATTTTTTTTTTTTTAATCACCATGAAAACACCTTGTAAGGACAACATCTCAATTTCATGTTCCACCAACAGGACACAATTGATAACAACTTCTCTAGCTGAAATGAAAACAACTTCAAAGCAGTGTCTGAAATTTACAAAGTAAGTTTTAGAGTCCAAACTGTCAATGAACCTGGTCCAGAACACCCACCCATACCGACACAAGCAGTATTTACATCCTGCATGAAGCCAACCTAAAGCTCAGAAGCCCCAGTTACTATCTCTCCCAATCACAAAACATTCATTACGTATTTCCTGCATTATTTTCATGGTTACTCAGGTTTTGGGGTTTTGTTTGCATTTTTTTTTTTTGTGGCCACAAAGTAAAAACCTAGTAAGATCTCCCACCCAAGCTCAGAGGAAACTCCAAGTGAATTACCAGGGTGGTTTCCCACCCTCCTTCTGCACTTGCTGCTGCAGTTTTGTGTTGTACCCTTGCCTCCTACTCCTCTTTAAGAAGTAAAAAAAATAGTTCAACCCCTATCACCCATCCCCATGCCTGCAAACCCACAAATCCTTTTTAGTGAAGCTTACACCCTGCCACAGCCTATATGTATAATCTGAATAGGAGAGATGGAATAGTTAAGCATTTGCCAAGTGAGTGATTTAAGAGTGAAATGCAAGAGATGCACACACCAGAGGAGCTGGACTGTGCCAAGAGCACGAGCTCAGGTCTGTCCCGTGTAGCAGGCTGGCATCAGAACACCAGAAATATGAACGACTTGCGTTGAAATACCCACTATGGGAGAAAAAATTCCTCACTCCCTTTACCCTCTGGATTTTCCTCCATTTTGTGCGGTGCAGAGTTAAGGAGAGGGTTCGCAGGACTTTGCAGCACGTTCTGCAGCACTGTGCTGGAAGCAGGAGCTGTGTGAGGGAAGGGAACCAGAGAGGCCCTGGACAGATGTTTCCATTCACCAACGCTGCCAAGGAGCAGGGGATGCCGAGTTCACTACCTTGGTGTTATTTACATTTCACAACATCCAGCAGTAACCATGCCACAAGCAGCTTAGGAAAGGAAAAAATCACACAGCCTAAGAGTTTTATCATCATCTTCATTAAAAGGGTGAAAATTAAACTTTTTTGATTCCAGTTCTGAAACTTTACCTGGTTTCATTTTGCCAGTGAAACAGAACACAAGTATCCCAAGCCTCATCCACTTTGAGACAATTACCAGCCATTGCCCTTTTGCACACATGATTGCTTCTGGGGTATCAGAAATGGTTAACTGTGCCACCCTTGAACCACCTGGAAATTTTCTTTCCATTTTCTAAAATAAACTTATTTTTGATCTAGCAGAGAGGAGAGTTTCTCCTTCAGCAACTGCGCCACAAACCAAATGCTCCAAAGACCAAACCTGAAAATATCCTTGGTGGAAGGGTGCATTTCAGAGGCATTCATCCAAACCTCAATCCTGAGACCCAACGTGTTTGATAATGAGCTGCCAGATCCAGTCTGGCAACTAGAACAGCTATTCCAAGTGCTGGCCCATCCACCCGAACACACAGGAGTGTTAGACATGGACCACATGCAGCAATGTGCTCTGCATGTCCCAAGGTGCTCCCTGCAGCAAATGATAGGGAGGGTGATGAGGGAAACAGTTTTCACACCATATTATCATACTCCAAGTCCTCTCTGAGCTGACAGCAGAGGGATGGAGAAAATAAAAAGGCCAGTATTGCCCATTTCTATAAATGTCAGTACTTTCTGGAGGTTTCAAAGGGGTTCTGTATCTCAGCAGAGACACTGTATCATGTTTCTCAGAGTTTCGTGCTGGTGAACACTGCCCAGACAGGGCAACTTTACTGGGAGTGAGTGCAAGGCTCCCTCCTGCCACTGCCACAACAGGACACCTTCCTTCCCAAAGTAAACCAGACACTAATGCTATTTATTGATCCTGTTGCAGAACCAGACAGGCTTCCCAACCACTATTCATCAACGTGCAACTAGGTTTTATCCATGGAAGGCAGAAGAGATTTGAAAGAAAAAGTTCGGAAGTTACGTCTTATTTTTTGAAGGAAATAAATATCTGAAGATTAGTTGGAAATTCAACACAGAACAGTAACACCTGCAAATAAAGGCTGATCACAGATTCCATGGAGAACACTTTATTGGAAAAGGCAGCCAGCTGATGTCTGTCCAAGGGACAGACCCCCTTGGGAACATCAGCTCTATCAGTCCACCGTATCCAGAAGAAAGGCAGGGAGTATAACTGTGACTTCTTCCTTACTTTGTAGAAAAAAAAGCACTACATCAGTTCCCAGAGACACACAGATGAACAACAGTCACCAGCACTACTTTTAAACATTAACACAGCAGACTCCACTGACTTGTCTTCCTATGTCTTTGGGGTTTCAGTGGGAACTACAGCTTTGTACTTACAAGCATTTTTCATGGAAGCACCTTTGCATTTAAAATGTCAACTGTAAACGTATCTGCTATTCAGATAAAGCACCCACAAGCACTTAATTTCATATGCAACAAGTTTTACAAAGCTCTCAAAGAGCCCAAAGACATTTGGAAGGATAGATGCAAGTTTAGAATGAGTCTTAGCATATCATCAACCAAAAAAAAAAAATCTATTCTTAGATATCTCCCTTTGGTGATTCCTATAATCTTCTTTTTTTTCCCCTCCTACTCCTTTGAGAAAGTAAGTTGTTTGGTTATTCGAAAAAAAAAAATGGAAGAACCTGTTTTGCAAGGCACACAAACAAAGCAGTATCTTCCAAAAAAAGAAAAGCTCATTCAAAAGCATGTAAATATTAGGGCTGGTAACACAAACAATAAAACCACAGGAAACACAAGAAATTAAGAATAGATCAGGACTCATTCAATTTCCTGGCTGCTGGATATATAAGCGCTTTCCTGGTTGGATGTATGAGACAAAATTTATTTTCTAAATAACAGACATCAGGGAGTTAACACAGATAATTTAAAGAGGCAAAGAGAAATGAGTGTGTGTTCTGATTCTGCCTCTGCTCCTTGGCAGGACAAGGACACTGACCAAGGCAGCAACACCCAGAACGTGGCACATCAAGCTCCAGGGTTCAGCATCCTGCACTAAGCAGTGAATTCAAGTTCGCTTAAGTCACAGGGAAGGCAAAAACCAGAATTACCCCTGTCTCAGCACAGGATGCTGCTGAGTGCCCAGTGAACACCCAACAGGCTCTTCAACAAGGGACAGCTCGAAGCTGAGCACAAAGCAGAGGTGACAATTAGTTCCCAACATGCAGGGTGGTCCCTGCCACTGCCACCCTGCAACTCTCCCTGGCTGGAAGGCACACTCACAGAGCTTGACCCTGCATTCCAGCTCGGGTGTATTCCCAAATTTCTCACTGCTGCTAGGCTTTCATCTAGCAGCATCCCAACAGTTCTTTCTCTCCTCTGCATCATGGGCATATTTTTTTCCCCCAACCAGCCAGAAGCAACAAGGTCTCAAGGAGACAGAGTTGTACATCCCCTGTGTGGGAATTTAAAACACTGCTCTGCTGAGCATCACAGCCACATTAACACAACCACACTACAACAGCTCCTGCTCCTCAGTCAACTTCCACCAAATGTTAAACCAAGTCTCAATCCCCCAAGTATCCAGTGGCTCAGACTCAGACTTATCTAAGAATCAAAAAAAAAAAACCCTGCAAGGAAACAATTTATTTCCTTCACTGCAAACACTGACTGATGTACTTATTCAAAGAAAAACTTCAACAAGACTTAGAGTACATGTCCTCCAAAATGGCCTAGGTTTCTCTTGGCACTGAGATATCACAAGCCCAAGGCATAAATATACACAGGTATTCATGCATATGGCATTATTCTTTCTTAATTAATATCAGTAGCACTGATCAGACCAGATTTTTAGTAAAAATTGGTAAAGATTTTACTAATTAGTTCCAGGGTGGGGAGAGAGGTGGGAAAATCAGGACTACTCTAAGCAGAGTATTAAAAAGCTTGATAAGTTTATACTCACTTGATACATTTTATCACAATGCCTAATCTTTTTATACAATGCAATTGTACAGTAACTGTTTGACTGCCATTTATCTGCCATCTCATATAATGAACTGATATCACTGAGGGGATGGGACCTGCAAATAATCCAGGAAAGAAAGGGTAAAAAGCAAATTCATGTTTTGTAACTTCAGGAAGATGTATACATTCCAAGCACTTTCCTTGCCACAGGTCCTCCATCTTCCTCAAGTATTTTTGAATTTTCATTTCAAAACTTGCTCTCCACATACTCAAGTGTTTGCCTGCCGTAAGGTGTTGCTGGGATAGGATCTCCTATTAGTCTCAAAGAACCCTATGACTTCTGAACTTTGAGATTATAAAGCAAGAAAGTTACTGAACATGCAAGTCGATTGGCTAAGAAAAAGTAGCACAAAGTCCTGCCAAAATCCTAGCTAATCTGATAAAGGAAAAACCAGGGAGGTCTAAGCACTAAATGCTGCAGTTTAAGTAGAGCCAATTCCAGCTGCAGAAGGAAGCACATCACATTCAGCAGAGCACCTCTCCTTCTGAAATGCCACCTGAAAATACAACATTTTACCACTTTAGTGCCCATAGGTAAATTGCAAAATTCCCAGAACACAGAAAAAAAAAATGTGTGAGACTGGCAGGTAAATTTCATACCAATAACAAACACAACTTGAAACTTACCCATAACAAACACAACTTAAAACTGACTGGAAGGAGGGAGAAAGAAATTTACAAGACCTAGGAAGCCAGTTAGCACTTAAGTACTTCTTTAATTCTCCCATTTTCAATGCACTTCACAAAAAATTAATCCCCTTAACATCCATGCAAACATATTTATTATCCACAGAGTGACTTCTAAGCTCTTCATGCAACGGTCTACTTCTTTTTCTAGCTTCATACACTGCCCAAGAAAACAAGGATCAAAGCCCTGTTTTCACTGTGGGACAGCTCTCTAGAAACCTGCTCCCATCACCCCACTCCCATCAGCATCTTACAGAGGGACAAGAAAGGCACCCACTCAAGAAAATACTTTTATAATGCTTTTATAGTTAAAAGATTTTTATGCTAGTTAAGTGCTCAGATCTCAGCCTCCATGCTACACACAAACTCTTCTTCAGGCTACATAACCAAAAGACTCTTCCAAAATTAATTAGTAGCTCTAGCCAGGGTAGAAAAGCAGCTCCAAATTTTGGAGACTCCCAAGCCCCCACTGCACAAATGGATTCACAGTCCTGTTGCCCACCTCAGCAGATGCCACCAGCACTCAAATGCAGCTACACTGTGGGTACCAACATAACCCCCAGCATCCTCCCACAATGGGTCTGAGGACAAATGTGTATTTTCCTGTTGGCATCTGCACCACAATAGAGAAAAACCTGCAGTTAACAAACATGTGCAGCAACCTTTCGCCTTGAATCACACAAAAGCTTAAAGAGACACCTGGACCTTGTGAAATGAATGTTTATTACACAAGGCCTTCTTTTATGACAGTACATATAAAAAGGGTTTAGTCTTTATTTCTATACCCAGCTGAGACAACCTACTTTCTCTGCAGCTGCTAGGAGAAGAGAAACTATAAACATTTACATTTAATGTAACAAAAGGTTTGCTCACCACCTCTTGTGTTCCACTGTGCTCTTCGACGATGATCACTCATCATAAAAATGGGTGGAGTGGCTGCAAAACACTCAGTGATGGAAAAACTGACTCCCATGCTCAAGAGAGGCTCCTGCACAGGCTGAAAACCCCACTGAAATGGAGTGTTGTCATTATTCCCAGGATGGGAAATCTTTGGGCTACGGATGAAAATGCATCTGCTACACAGCACATGAAGCAGCCTGTTTTACTTTATTTCAGAATCATCCTCTGCACCAACTCAAAGACCTTCAGATCACGCTACAGAAACTGTTTTAATCTATGCCACACATAAACCCAATCAGCTCCAGTTTGGTTTTAAACAATTAAAAACCAGCACTCCCAAGTACAAAGCGCAGACTTGAAGATGTCCAGCGCCGTCAGCACTGCAGCCTTGCTGCTGCAGTGAAAGCTTTATGGTAACAGGGAACAAAACAACAGAATTCATCACATAACACCAGAGGTGCATCACGTAAACCTCACTCCTCAGCTGACTCACTAAGTGATATTAACTCAAAAAAAAAAAAAAGCAAGTCCCAGTTTTGCTGCCATCTTACTTGTGGGTTCAGCAATTAGGAGGCATGCTGTGCACAAGCTCATGAACCAAAAGAAATTAGTCTGTATAAGAGGCAAATATGGCCATCCTGTCCTCCCCTTCCCCCCAGAAGAAATCACTTCCCCCCTTCCTTTAACACCTGCTTCCTCCATCCAAGCATTCATTGTCCCACTGCTATTATGGGACCAAAGGCTTAAGCATCCCAGAGGAAACTCAGGAGGGAAAACAGCATGTGTAAAGTGACCAAGATCCATTCCCTTCAGCAATCTCACTCCCACCATCCCTTATTTTCCCTCTTTTCCTATTGACAGCAAGTTTCAAGATTTGGCAGGGTGTTGACAGCCACACGTGCTAGGAAGCTGAATGTTCCACACATCCTGGTATTGAACCCCACTGTGCCCACAGTCACTGGTGTGGACTTGCTCTCACACCTCCCCAAGAACCCACAACCAACACCATGGGGCAGGAAACAAGGCCAGACAGCCCATGGTCTGAGCCAGCACAGCTTTTTGTATTGTTGCCCAGAAGGGAGAGACTTCACGCAAGCAGCCACTCTGTGCATCCCTAAAAAGTGGTAGAAGCAGAGCAACATCAGGCACATGGTAAAAGGAGCCTTTGGGCAAACCCACCCTCAGAATGAACTTCCACCAGGAGGTTTTTAACTGCTGCGCACACACACACTCCCACTTCAGCCTTCCCTGCACTAGAACCAGGGATACCTGCAAGAACACGATGACGCGGCCAGCACCCATGCGTGACACATGAATGGGTGAGTCAGTAGTTCGATCTGAAGACAGTCCGGTTTAGAACAACTGCTCCGTGCCAGAATCTTTGTTTGTAATGGTTTTACTTAGTGCAGCATTCAGATTTACAGAACAGTTACACCACTGAGGGCAGAGACACACTGGGAAAAAGATTTACTTTCCCAAGTAACTTTGCCAGAAACCTCAGATACGGTTTAGATGAAGATACAAATATGTCACAGATTTTAGCATAACTTGCTGCTCCAGTTTGCATTAGTCATGGGTGATAAAAAGCACAGAAAACTCAAACATGACACATGGGGCACTTTCTCTCCACACAAAGTTTTGATCACCATCATCAAATGACCTTTAAGATGACCACCTTAAATCACACTCACAGAGGAAAAAAGTCTCACCAAAATACAGCCTCATTTTTAAATGAATAATTTGTCACTTATTTTCTTTTCCCTTGCTCTCAGAAATAAAACCTGAAGGAGCTGCTTCAGAAGAAAATCCTTAAATTCTTCCTTTTACAGTGGATCAGGCTAATCTCAGAAGTGCTGCCACACTGCGAATAACATCTCACATTAAAAAACAATTTGGGGAGATCTCTCACTGTGTATTTCGCAAACGTAGCATTAAAGTAAAAACAGTTCAGCAACGAGACTAACGGGAAAGTTAGATCAGCCACCTGAAAGCAGTCAAAAAAATACAAAAAGAGACTAGAAGCAGTCTGAAGTTGTGGCAAATTTTGCATAGTCTATTAGAAAATTTCACAAGTGCTTGAAACAAAGACACAATGGATCACTTGCAACTACCTGTGCTCATACATTTTAAATATCATCTCAGAAGAGCAATGAGCAATCAGTCTCCACCCCATGATTTTCAAGGAAATCAAAAGGTGACCACATGGAAGGATCAAACCTACAAGAAAACTGTGATAGTTCAGTTGCCACATTGACTGAACAAAATATTGTGACCAGTTTTGGAAAGACAAGAGCAGCCAAACAGGAAAATTATTTATTATTAACAACTTACGGAATCACAAAAATTAAAAAAAAAAAAAAAAAAGAAAAATATGACTGAAGAGATTGGATCATTTTGAATATAAAAGCCAATTCACAGTCTTTATAAGGGGAAAGAGATTTTCAAGAAAAATCCAAGTGGTCCAGGAGAATTAACTTTATCAAGAGAACCTGTGCTACAGAATTATGAGTTCATTGAAGCACCATTCTGGATTCTGCAGCAAGGGCCACAGTGAAGGTCCTCCACCGACCATGGAAACCCTCAAGGCCCACACCACCAGCAGACCTTGCCCAGAGGCACCAAACCCAACCTCACGCCCAAAACATGCTTGGAATATACTGTATTTCAAGCCCTCAGTACAAGTGCTGTAGAAGGTGCTGACAGTAGTTTCAAGGATATTTTTTTCTTTAAGTTTTCTCCAATCCTAGTTTTTCTCACGCATATTACAAACCAACCAATAAATTCTTCAGCATCAGATTTGTAAATTTCTTCTCAATATATATAAAACAGTCTTGCTAGACTGCCTGACCATGTCACAACATGCAATCCATTACAGCTACAACAGAACTATAGCTTACTTTTTCCAAGGTATAACACTTTGTACTTTTCAAGGACTGTTGAATACTTAAAAACATTTGTGATTGCTTATTCTTCCCCTGTTCTTCAAAAACCTAGCAACCTATCTAAAATGGTTATAAAGAAAATTTTAAAGAACATTATTAAAATGGCAGAACTTATTTTGCAGAGTTTTCTCTTTGCTCTTGAACTGCTATCTTACGGAACTTAAAAATTAAACACTTTGACTTTTAGCTCACTGGCTTATCTCAGAAACATCTATCTCCCATGTTGTCTTCACATGCTATAAAAAAGGGATGGGCACCACAGCCAAATGCCTTATTTGCAAATGGAAAAGCACTTCCAAGAGTTTAGGATTTTCCTGGTGGAAGCATCCAACCCTCTGCCACAGCAGCTGCTTGTGGTAACACAAAGGAACACGAGTCAGGTAACTGATGCAGGTACAGAACTTTTTTTCTTAATTGACACAAGTTATGAATTGTATACACAAAAAACAATAATGTATTCTTAACTGGGATCCAATTCCCAGTCTGGTTTGCTGAACAGACCCAAAACCCCCAGTATGGCCCAGCTGGGGAACTGGAAAAGGCTGCTTATGCTACGCCAACACACACAAGAGATGAGATGACAAAACTGCAGTTCAAGTTTAGCACGATACTGAAACTTTTACCTACTGCATGTCTCCACCAGCCGTCTCCAGAAGGACAATAAACTCTTTACAGGATTTGTGGCGTCACAGCTTATTTGTCATGCAGACATTATGAGAGGAGTCACCCTGTTTCCCTGACAAAGCACCATAAATATACAGAGGTATATCGGTCTGAAAAAGATCTGTATAGCTTCAGTGCAGCAACAAGTTCCCAGCATAGCTGCTTTTCGTGGAGCACTGCCATCATATTTTCTTATCAGTAACTGAAGTAACTAACCAACTAACTCCCAATGATGGGCTTTGCCTTCTACATCTCCATAAAGGTCATTTGCAAAGGGAAAAAGGCAGGCTTGATAAACAAATAAATAAATAAATAAATAAAAAGAAGCCACTGTGCCACATCCATGGCTTTGTTTCCAAAAGCCAGTAAGAAGTGCAATGCCAGGCTAAAGTGTCTGACTATTCACTAAGTACAAGGAGTGGCTGATTCCCTCCCCACAGTGAGATTGTTGACAGCTGTTTTAGAAGAAAAAAAAGTGAAGCATGACTAAGCTATTCATAAAAATTGCATTATATCCAACACCCTAAAAACAAGTTTTGTTTTGGAAAAGGTGCAGGGCTCCTTGGACGTGACTGACCAGGTGATACATGCCAGCCCCAGCCAGGCTCCCAACTGGATTATGTCTCCTGTGGCAAACCCCAGGGCAGCAAAGAAGGACTCTACACCAGAGCTATCAGCTGCTTCAGGACGTCACTCACTGCCTTTATCTGTCCGACAGGTGATCAATGCAAGCAAGCACATGAGCACTTGGCACCGAACAGCACTCAGTAATCACAAGGTGCAGGCTGCAAGGTGTTTTCCTCCCCGGCTTTCCACATCCAACCTCTCATGTGCCTGCAAATAGGAGCTATCCTCCAGCTGGAAACCACGCCAACTGCCAACTCCCTATGCAGGAGGCTGGTAAAACATGGGGCCACAATCACACAGGGAAGCCGTATCACGCCTTTATGGCCTCCTGGACTATCCAGCCTTTTCCTCACGTTTTTAACTTCTTAGCAGTGCCTTCTACCAGCAGAGACAAGCCAAAACCAAATAGTTCCTCCCTATCAATCAGCTGTGTGGTTTAGCTGACTTCAGGCTATTTATTGCCTGTGTGGGGAACCCCTATAGAAATAGCATTTAATAGCACTCAAGTAGATTGCAGAGATAACCAGCTACAGTAAAAAGCAGAAAAGCTTCCAAGCTCCTTCAAGGTCAGTTTTACTGGCAAGTGGATCACCACCAGGCAGAGAAAACTGATATGTTGGTGTCCTGGAAACAGTGGGAAAAAAAATAGGTACAGCAGGCACTGCAGCTTCTACTAACAATTTTTTTGTTAAGTAACTATTTATTAAAACTTAATATTCCAGCAGAAAATTATATGAAAGAACCCCACTGCTTTTGTAACACAGGAGCATGTGAACACCACCAATAAACCTACCAATGTTTTTTTCCTCTAGGATAATTTATTGAGTGCTGTTCTTAATTCATGCTTTGGATAGAATAACCAGATTCCTTTAACAGTACTTAATCCTCCTCTTAGCACAGGAGTGTACCCTAGACCAGAACACGGCTTACTCACAAGTATATCCTGCTGAGAGATTAGTGAGTTCTGCATATGCCTGAGTCTCAAAGCTGCGCTATGCACACTGTGTTTAAAAACATCCATCATCGCATAGTACCTGGCAGAGCTCTGTTCCTTTGAGAAGCTTTGAGTTCTTAAATGTGTTTCCCTCCTTTGATGCAGCAAAGCTGTAAATCAAGAACATCGAGCTCCTGCCTTTCTCTCTGGCTGCAGTCCCTGGCTGGACTCTCTCACTTCGGACACGTCGTGTCCTCACCTCTCGGGCTATGCCGGCCATCCGTGGCCGCCGGAGCCGGGCAGGAAATCCAGGCTGGAACGCTGTCATACAGCACAGCTCATGCACACTACCTGCAGGGGACTCGTCATTCAGGCTACCTACAAAACCTGTCTGCCTGGCAGAACTCAACATCCATGCCCTTCTAGCAACAGCCCCGGGCTAGCCCGTCTGTCCAGCACCAGGCAGCGCTGCAAGGACAGACGGCGATGGAGAGGCTCAACCCATGAAATGAACAACAGTCTTAAACTCGTGCCAAAGATGATCGTCACCTTGCCTAATGCACCCTTACTCTGCTATCAGCCTTGTAAAAAAAGCAACCAAAACAAAAAAGCCCAAACAAACCCAATTCCAAGTTTGCGAACAAGACACTGTCACCATGACCCAAAGCACAGCAAATGCCCTTCTACTACAGACAGCAGTTTCTATCCACAGAAGGGATGTTATGAGGTTAACAATCAATCTACTCCCACTGCTAAGGTATCTATGTATAAAAATACACCTCCTCTAACACCACAACAAATTATATCTCACCTTCAAGGACCCATGTGGAACTTAGTTCACCCTTACAGTTCCACAACAGCTCAGCAAGGGCGTGCCAAACATGAGAAACACACCCAACAAGGGACTCAAGGAGAGTCACCACAAACAGAAATAATGTCACTTGGCCCTTTAAAACCGATTAGATTACATTAGCCAAAACTCCCAGTACACAAGACATCCACAGATCTCAGACCAACTGTCTAAACTCAGCTCTGAAGCTACATGCTTTACATATTTCTACTGCATCGCATATCTCCATGAGTACCTAAAGTTTTACGGCTGACAGAGATTACAGAGAGCCACAGCGACCAACTGTCCTACAGCAGTGCAGGATTTCTAATCCCTTTATCGAATCCCTATCAGGTCATCCACAGCAGAATTGGTACAGTGCACTCTTAAAAAAAAAAGAACTTTTTATAAATCACTTTTTTCCCACTTCCTATCTCCAGCTAACATGAAGCCCTGTAAAGGACACTGGAGCAGAACCAATTCCAGAGGTCAGCAAAATCAGATTCTGCAAATCCCCACTCCTCTATATGACTTGTGGTTACAACACAGTCACAGAAGGTGGATTAATAAACCCCAACAGTTTACAGGTTCAGAAAAACTACTATTTCGCAATCCTCATCCAGAAACTCCTGCATTTGCTTCAGAAGAAGGGTCTGCACTCGAGAAGGAACAAAAATAATTATATTTTCAAGCAACAGAGTGAAAGCATGAAATAGACCCCACGGCAATGACCCTCTGAGTGACACCAAAGGCCACTGAGACCCAAAGATGACACACACCAACACCAGCGTGTTGCGGGGGGGTCTAGATAAGAATCCGCGGTGACTTTCCGCGGATACAAACTGAGATACAAAGTTGTGTCTGTGAGCCTGGAGCGGGGTTCCGACCAGGATACAGTGTTCCAGTGCGGAGGGGCGTGGGGGCCAGGCGGGTGCGTGTCCCCGGCACACTCCCGGGCACAGCGGGGCTCGTCCCCGCGCGTTCCCCCGGCAGCGGGGCCGCCACCGCCGCCCGGCTGCGGGGGGACCGCGCCCGGCCCCGGCCCGCAGACAATAGCGGCGGGGAGCAGCCGCGCGAGAGAACGCTCCAAATAAATGAAAAACTACCGAGAGCCGTAAAATGGAAAGGAATGAAGCCACGCGGAGGAGAGGAGCCGCCCGGAGCGGCTCCACGCGAAGTTGCGCGGAGAAAAAAAAAAAAAACCCGAGGACGAGGAAGGGCGGGGGAAGCGTGCGAGGGCGCGGGAAGGGGCGGGGGGCTCCCGCACACCCCCGGCCCCGGGGAGCGCCCACCCCTCCGCCCCCGCCGGCGGCCTCCTCAAACTTTCCCCCACCCCTTCGCCCAACTCCGGCGGGGCAAACTCACCGCGGGGCCCGGCGGGCGGCTTCGCCCCTGGCAGCGGGGCCGGGAGGGAAGGGAGAGGGACGGGGACGGGGAGGGGGCGGAGGAGGCGGCCGGGCCGGTGCTCTCCGCCCGGGGAGGCGGGCAGGAAGGAGAGGAGGAGGGCCGGGGGCTGCCGCCTCGCAACCTGAGCCGCCGCCGCGCCCGCCCGGCCCGGCCAGCCCGCATGCGCTGCCCCGGTGGGGCCGCCCTAGGCCGGGGGTGCGGGGCCGTGCGGAGCCGAGCGGCACCGGCGGCACTCGCTGGGGCTGAGACCCGGCCCTGCCTGCCGTGAGCAGCGCTGGGGAAAGCCCCGCTCCCTGCCCCGGGGGCTTCTCCCTCGCCTGTGCCCCTTCCCGGTTGCTCGGCTGCTGGGGGAGAGGCGGCGGCGTGCGTGTAACACGGTGGTGCGGGTCTGAAAGAGCGCAAGCAGCTGCTGAGGCTGCGGGTTTGTTATTATCGAAGGGGGACCTGGGGATTGCTTCATGCCTGGAAGAGTTCAAGGCCAGACTGGATGGGGCTTTGAACAACCTGCACTGTGGGAGGTGTTCCTGCCGGTGGCGGGGAGGTTGGAACTGGATGATGGTGAAGGTCCTTTCCAACCCGAACCATTCCGGGATTTTAGCATCCTGCCTTCCCACGTGCTGAGCTCTGGCTGTAGGGCCTGTTCTGGTGGGTGTTGGAGTTCTGGCGTCCCCACTTCCAGCGGTTAAAGGCTCTCCTAGTGCCCAGAGCACGAGCTGTCCAGGTGTGAACAGAATCTGCTGCACATCTGTACCTGTCACAAACCCAGCAGCTCCACTTGAGTCCCACCAGCCCAGTCTGCAGCCTCATCCTGCTCCTCACCCTCTTTCTTGGTTCTCCTATGGTTGTGTAGGTTTGATGGAGGAACATCTCCTGTACCGTTCCCACGCCTTTCCCTGGAAAAGCAGTGGAAACGGCAACCCACCATTAGCAAATGAGCTCATGTGGTCTGTGGTCCGTGTGCGGCTGGGCTGGAGGAGGCCCTGTACAGTGAAGATGCCTGATCTCTTGTGGTGGTGACTTGCCTTCAGTTACCGTTTTTGTTGGAAGCTCTTTGGAGATGTGTACATGTGGTGGCCCAGCATTTCCACTTTTCCAGCATTCTGCTTTTTCTCCAGCACACATGTGTCCTGCTAGCCCTGGCAGTGGCTGCATGATGATGTGCACAAAGGCATTATCAGCACTGAGCTTAACATGTATCACTTCATGAGAACCAGCCCAAAAGCACTTCACAATACTTTCCAGAGATTTTGCTTCTGATCAGAGCACTGGGCGAAGGCTGCAGGTACATATACATGATGTTCGCTCTAAGTAGAACAGAAAAACCAACACTGTGTATAGTGCGGAAGATTATCTCATGAAAACCCTGCACGTGAACTTGGCATTGGCTTCCAAAATATACTCTGTTGATTCAGTTGAAAGCAACAGAAACAATAAAAATGGTTTCAATGCTTGTGCATTTTGGTCGTTTTGGAGACTGGAATGTACCCGCATTGTACACCCTTAACAACCAGATATAAAGCAGTAGGTTTTTTTCTTACATGGCTCCAGTAAAATAAGGCACATGAGAGCAGGGACTCTGGAAAAATATTTTCCTTTGCCTTAGTGCCATCTGTACAAGAAGGGCTTATGGGGCAGATCACTGGGAAGTTCCCAGCTCCAAGAAGAGGGGTCAGACACAGCGATGGCTCAGCAAAGAGCACCATCTAGTGAAAGGCCACGTCTTGACAAAGAAACTGTCCCCTACAAGGTTCCAGCCAAACAATGACTGACGCAGCCCAGCCCAGCCCAGCCTGCCTCATCGCATCTGTAGCAATCACGAGCGAGGTAGCGTGGTAACAGATAACACCTGCCTAAATTTTCCATAACAAGAAAGCCGAGATCTTTAGCTCTACCCTCTTGGTTGTCCATCAATGGAATATTTGCTTGTCAGCTCCATCCTGGCAAATCAATCTCTGTCTTCTGCTGCCTCGCCTGGAGCTGACACAGCCCTGGTCTTGCTGTAGGTGCCCCCCTGTCACATATAGTGGGGGTCAGAAGTCCCAAAGCAGGGATTCCCTGAGTCTGAACCAGCTG
This sequence comes from Anomalospiza imberbis, assembly GCF_031753505.1. Taxonomy (NCBI): domain Eukaryota; kingdom Metazoa; phylum Chordata; class Aves; order Passeriformes; family Viduidae; genus Anomalospiza; species Anomalospiza imberbis. The sequence continues at coordinate 6,551,021 of NC_089693.1, read as the reverse complement.
TGCACATGCCCATGCAGATGGGCTTGTATGTGCCACTATTGCAAAGACTTTGGAAATGCTTTTAGGGTGCAGAGTGTGAAGATCATCTGTCATCAGGGCTGCCCAGAGGCATTTAGCATAGTCATTATATTCCAGACTGGGTGGCAGGGAAATTAGCATGGAAAATATTGAGAAAAGACAGTGCAGCAGCTTAGCACCAAGGCAGGAGGATCAGCTGGTTGGCCCCATTCATGGAAGATATTCTGGCCCATGCAGTCACAGAAGGTGAATCAAAACACAGGCAGAGATGGTGTAATTTTCCGTAAGAAAAATATTCCCTGCCGAAGTGGGCTTCTCCAGCCTCCCACATATCCCTGGAGTGCTAGGTGCTGGTGGTAACTCAGGAAGAGAATTAGCAAAGGTAGACAGCGCTGTGGGATGGGTAGGCATCTCCCCAGACTGCCAAGGGACTGGACAGGATCTCAGTTTAGATTTGAGCCCAGGTGCCCCTGGCCTGTGGGTGGGCTCCTGATGCCCCAGGAGCAGAGACCACTGAGCATGTGCCACAAAAAGGCTGCATCAACCACTTCAGATGCCCAGCCCCTGCTCTCAGCAGCAGTTAACACATCTTTTTACCTTGCATTTCCCCAAGATTAGTCTGCACTCTACTTTAGTCTTTAAATTATCCACCCCCAAATTCTCTATATCAAAATATCCTGTCTGCAAACACACATCACCACAAACCAAAACAGGGAGGCAGTAGATTAAGGGAAATTTGTGCAGCACTCTGTGGATGCCAACCTCTTGACAAATCATTTGCCTTCAAACCATCTCTGACACTAGCTCCCCTGGGTTCCATCCTCTGCTATATGCCCAGGTCTGTTTTCAAACCTTATAAAAATAATAAAATATATCAGATGTTCTTTCATTGCCTCTTTCAGGTTTTAATTTGTCACAAGCTTTGCTGCAGGGCTCCATGCTTCTTGCTAGGGAACTGGATTGAAGTGCGAGTTGCACTCATGAATGAGGCTGGAATTTGGTTCTGCACAAAATAATCTGAACATTTGTGTGTAGTGGCATGAATTAGCAATATGAGCACATTGTTCCCGTTTGCTGGAAATGAGCTGTCCTTGCAACTGAATAGAAAACAGAGTGCAGTGCAATGATGGAAGCAGCAGCTATCAAAGATTTGTTTTCATCATATCCAAGCTACAAAACTGAAACACTGAGCATTAGTGTGGCTGACAACAGTGTGTGGTGTTTTCTTTATGTCCCTCCTTGTTTGAAGCTAGTGCCTGGTAGCTGAGAATAACAGCAGCTACATCTGAAGAGATTTTAATATTATTTTCCTTCTTGAAACTCTACCACTGTAATTTCTAAAGTGCTGTAAGAGGTACAATCTTTGCTGCAAAATTATGGACTGTGGCTGAAAGCAGCCTTCAGGAGAAGTTAACCCACTCTTCTGGTCAGAACTTTCCAGTTACTATTGTTTAAAGGACATGCAAACCGGTCAGGGAACATCTCCGCTGACAGCCCCACTACTGTGTATAACATAGATATCTCAGTTAAAATGTAAAAATTAGTGTCTCACATTCTTCAAGCATTAGAGTTCGCCCTTGGCAAAGGAGATGGTGTGGAATGGGTGAACTACAGTAAAACCCACCCAAAACACAAAATACTTAATGACCTGCAAAATTAAGTTAATGAATTAAAATGAAGTTCCCTGGGTTCTTCTGCCCCTCTGTGGAAAGTTTGGGGGGCTCTGCTGGGAAGAGAAGGGGTGCAGGCTTGCAGGTAGGTGTCACCCACCATGCACCCCAGCTGCTCATCACAGCTCTTTGTGATGATTTCTCAATTCTGGGAGGCAGTGCTTATCAGTTGCTCATGCAGATGTCATTTGAGTTGCTCAATTGGTGGGGCACATCTAGCAGGTCCACCTCTGCAGCTCACAGGGCCCCTCCAATGCTGATAAGCTGTGCTAACACCAAGCTCTCAAAACTCCCCTTCACATATATCACTGTAAGGCCTGCCATAAATGCTGTTTTTTATTCTGGTCAAAACTTCCCAGTTACTATTGTTTAAAGGACATGCACACTGGTCAGGGAACATCTCTGCTGACAGCCCCAGCAGAATCACACCCACCTGAATTTATGACAGGTACAAATCATCTTATTTCATGTCATCCTTACATATCCTCCAGACCAAAGAAATCTGGTGAAGTCCATGTGGTACCTGCACTTGCTGCCTTGCTACATCTCTATCTGTAACTTCACTGAATCATTAAATGTGCTGATTTGGAATGGACCTATGAGAATCATTGAGTCCAACTCCTGGCCCTGTGCAGGACACCCCAGGAATCCCACCATGGGCCTGAGAATGTTGTCCAAACACTCCTTGAACTCTTGGAGGCTTTGAACTGTAACACAGAAACAAGAAATAAAAGCAACCAAAGAACGAGAACTCCAGTCACCTTTGCCATCCCACAGGAATAAGATCTATGCAGGTGTGTTGCAAAAAAGGTGACATTTCATGCCCTCCTGCCTGGTCTAATAAATAATATCCAGATTGGATGGGGCCTTTGAGCAACCTGGTCTAGTGGAACGTGTCCCTGCATGTAGCAGGGGGGTTGGAGCTACGTGATCTTTAGGGTGCCTTCCAACCCAAACCATTCAGTGATTCTTTGCTAATAGCAACTACAGAAGTAACTCACACAGGCAGCCTCCTACTGCCTTTGCCAGACCTTTGAAGATCAGGCACTGTTTCCTTGGCCCAGAAGAGGCTCAAGATATAACTGCAGGCTTGCCCTCCATTCAGCCCCGTGGGATGGTGTTAGAGCAGAAGGAGGGATGAAAGGGGACTTGCAGGCTCCAAAAACTGTCTTTAATCCTCCTGGGACAGTTTTCTCTTTCACTTGGGTTTTATACGTCATGCTTTGTCAAAGCACACTGTTTACAACCACCTGCTCTGGCCATCCTGTTCTTTTCAATACACCTTTTAATTGAATACAGTTCTATTTCTGTCTTCAGCAAGCGTTGTCCAGGTACGTGCAGAGCAAGGGATAGGCAAATCTGTGCCAAAAGGTTTTACTGAAGTATCAGAAAACATTCATCAAATCAGTTTATGAAACTGAATTATGTGGGACCCCAGGAGTAAAAAATGACAAACACAGAGAGTTAAGTTGATAGCAGACTAGGATAAAAGCTTTTATCAACACAGTCTATAAAACTAATCAAATGCAGTATATTCCCAAAAAAAGAGAGCAGTTTCCTCATCCTTTGCACTCTACTTAATTTCCAATCTAAATATCATACAAGGTAGATTACAATTAATCAATTCAGCAGATCCCACAGTAAAGCAACTAATCAAGAAAGTAACATGTGCATTTGCAACCAATTATCTATTACCATCACCACGTGTGGCCAGGATGCGAACGCTTATGGCACCCCTGGCTTCTCTTGAATCTGTGCCAGAGCTGATGGCTGTATTTGCTTTTTGTGTGTGGCAGCAGGAGAAACTGTTAACATCTAGGTCACTTGACAATATTTGCTTGAGTCTTGCAAATATTATGAAGGGTGAAACAGGCTGAAATTGAATGTGCAGTGTGGATGTGCAAAAGTGTCTTTTTCTCTGTCTAGGACCTGAGTGCTCCATCTATGACCTGTACTATTCACATTTTCCCTGCAGCTGTATATGGACTGGATAAGACCTCCCAAACTACAGAATGTGAGAGAGGAGAGTCCTCCAGGTGCTGGGAACCATGGGTAATGGCAAATATTTCCAGCTTATCCAAACATATAAGCACTTTCTCCCATTCTTTTCCTTGCATGAAATTCGTATCCTTGCCCAAACTTTTCCTATGGATCTTCACAAACCTGCCAAATGAAAAATAAGTAGCAAGAGAGATGCCTTCCTCAGAAAGGCAAAGAGGGATTGTGTGATTCACAGAGATCCAAGTGCACGATGGAAGCCCCCATCATGGACCATCCGCTTCAGGCACAGGAACAAAACCTATGGGTTGAACTGCTTTAAAACTGCTCTGAATTTCCATCATCAGCCGCCCACCAACTGTTTTGCCAACACCTGTGTGTTACAACATGTACCTGTAGCAGACTGTTGTGGTTGGCTTCATATCTTGAGAGCAAAATAGACTCCTTTTATAGAGATTTCCAGTGCTAGACAGCCAGAAAAATCCTCAGCTCGTCTCATGAAGCCTCATTTTCTCACACACAAGTTCTGTACCCACTGCCAGTCAGTCAGCCCAGCTCTGCAAGCTGACATGCACCCACCAGATGGTCCTCGTACTTCTGCACAAGAACTGCTGATGTGCACAAGGGTCAGCAAAAATGCACCGTGGTTTTCCTCAGTTTAACACACTTCCAAGTCACAGAAAAGCACAAAAGGCCATTGAACATCTCTGTTCAGCAGCAGGAACAGTTGGCCTGTCAACAAGTGCATATCTCTTGTAGCAGTAGGTTGAAATAACCTCAGCTCTCAAGAGGGGAAAAGGAAGCTGCTTTATCATGTGTGTATAAAATGCTGTGTGGGTCCTAGGAAATCAAACTAATGCCAGGAAGGACAGCAGAGGTTTGGACATTCACTGGAGGCTGTGCATGCATGTAGTGATGGAATATGGTTCAGCATGGCAAGCTCTGAAGAGTTAATCCTGAATATGCACATGGCTTTGGTAGAGTGGTAGTCCTTAGTGCCAAAGGAGGTTCTCAAGGAGAAACCAGGCTCACAGTCACTCATCTCTCCACATTCCCCAGACCAGGAGAGGCAGCATAAAAAGATCATTTCTCCATTCCCTTCTCTGCCCCCAGTTGCAATGGCTCTGGCTGCTGAGACAGCATGAGCTTGGCTGGCTATTTGCAGCAGCAAGCCTGGGGGACATGCTGCGAGATGGACATGCTGCAGGGTTGGCATTCTGGCCTGTCAGGGTCTCCCCTCACTCTGTAATGCTAGACTGCCTCTCAATTATTTCTTAGGAGCTTGGACTAAGGAGCCCATGTCAGGAATGGGGTATGGCATCTCTGGCATCCCAGGCTGAGCAAGTTGTGTTTTGCAGCATTGACACACTTTTGTGTGGAAGGGATCTCTTTCCCACTAAGCAGCCATCACATGGTATTTTTGATCACCACCTGTAAGCAAATCCAAGCACAGCTCATTCCAAGGTCAGCTGGGTATTTCTGCAGACTTATCTCCAGCCTTGCAGGCTGCAGAACAGGCCACTGCACTGGTCATTTAAACCTCTGATAGATCAAACAGAGATAGAACTGATCCAGACTGGCAAGAAAGGGATTAGGATCAAACAGCCTCCTTCATCCCTGCAGCTCTTCATTGACAGGTGTCCAGGATGTCATTACAGGCAGCAGACAACTTCAGCTAATGAGGTCTTTGTCTTCACAACTATATTATAATTTTTTTGTCAACACAGAGCTGTTTAACCCATCCTCAGACATATCTGAGTTTGCTCTTAGTGAAGTTGATGCAGTGTACCATGGCATACCTGCCCTGGGTAGCAGGGTGGGCAGGGGCTGTGGCTGTGGCTGTCTTGGGTAAACCTGCCAGCCCAGAGAATTCATTTATGACCTATGAAATGGCCATGACATCTGAGAACTTCAGCAAAAGCTGTGTTTCCCTTTTTATTAACTTCTCCCTCCTCCCAGTGCCTGCCTGGGTTAGCAGAAAGTCACTTGTGTGCTTACAGTAACAGATCAGAAAGTTGAGAGGCACCTCATCAAGCAAGATCACTTAACAAAACAGGAGATTAAATGCCTCACATAATTAAGGTCTCAAAAAAAAAAAAAAACCCACTCTTTGATGCTACACAGAGAGACATAAGATTTGGTTCTCGTCCATAAGTATGTCCTTCAAAATCCTTTGCTTTGATTTTGACTCTCTCTTTTGCACTAAGTTTTCAAATGCTGGCATCCATTTTCTCATGATTGTCACAAGCCAAAGCATTGGTTCATATATATATATTCAACTCCAAACCACATCTGAGAGATTACTGTTACATGGGCAGAGAATCAAGTTAACATCCCTGAAAATAGCCCCTATTTATTGCACCAAGTTGGGAATAAAGGTGCCCACGGCAAACTTTGTCCTGCAAAGCATTAATTGTCTTGGAATGGTGTTAACATGACTGTTTCTCATTGAAGATAGTGAAATTAAACTTTTAAAAAATTTATTGGCTCATGAAAAATTGTTGAAAGCCTATATGAACATAGACAAACAGATCTCTCCCTCTATCATTAATCTGATTTACCCACTAATCCAAATATCAATAAAACTATTTTCAAATCCTTTACAGCTGTGTAATTATTAAAACCACAGACACTTCTGCCACACAAAGTGCCTCATTCCGAAAATGAAACAGGAGGCTCATCCCTCTGTGCCAATATAAGGCCCCATCAGGTTACTCCTGTAATCACATTCGGTTCCTTTTCCAAGCATCTCTAAAATAAGAAAAAGGAACTGACTTACTCTTTCAGCTGTTGTAGTGGGCAGAAGAATAAAGCAAATATTGCAGCTTATGCTGAAATCACTGGGCGAAGAAAATAGCCTGGGGTCAGAAGTTTACAGCTGTGTATGAAGACATCTTGCTGTGCATATATGAGGCTATTTGGAAAAAAATCTGTAGTTTTAAAACAATTTTAAAGCTAAGAATTCATGGGCAGAATTTGCCTGCTCATTAACTGTGACTGTATACGCCATCTGATGATTACTTCTGCAAATGTTTGTTTAAATATGTTTATTCTCACACACAATTTAATTGTGCAAGATGTGACAACTAATGATGGAAGAGCAGTCGCTTCAAAATATCAGGGTCTTAGCTGATATCTACACCTTTGTAGGGTGCCAGTTTTTCCCATCCCTCCTTGCTTTCAGATGAATCGAGGGGATCCCCTCTTCCCATCTGTAGCCATTGCATCCTCCCAGCTACTGACATCAGTCAGCACCAATCTGGAGAATAACCTGTGGTGTTCCCTGCTCCTCAGACCTCAGCATGCTGCTTTCAGCATCCATCTCTTCTAGCACTGGCAGCAAGAACCTGGAAACTCAATGCCCTGCAGGCCCCTGAGGGGTTTTCCTACCAGCAGCAAACATCTGACTACTCACCCTGATATAATTTATCAGAAGTCTAGAAGAGAGAAGAAGAGGCAGAAACTTAATGGACTATGGAGGGTTTCATTCTTTGTGCATAATGCTTTGCTGTGCATTGGAACTGGGATGGTTATTATAAAAGTGACAATGAAGATGTAGACAATCACCTTCCTTTATCTAGAAAGGGTGTTGGCTGTTTTCAGTGGTTTATTGTAAGTATAGTTTGTGCAATATGGCAGATGGAGCGTGTGCTGAGAGGCTGAGTGAGGAAGGGAGCTGGTTGTGTTTGACAGGGAGAGGCACATGATGTGTCTCATTACTATGGCTTTGTAGGACCACAGAAGTTAACATCCATTAGATCACATATCAGGCTTTCCCACACCCTCACACTACTTCTTCTACTTCAGTTAGTTCCCCAGCATATATTTTTAGTGTTTTATCAGTTGAACTTGAAGTATCTCAAGCAATGAAGATTCCATTCTCTTTTCCCCTTGGAGATTTCTGCCATCTAACACCTTGCAGAGCTGTGTCTGACTCTTCTGCCTGAAACCCTTTCCTTTGACAGCCATTTATGTGTGACCCACACTCACTAGATGGAGGGCAGCGCTTTATTTTCTTTGCAGCCACTTCTGGGCTCTTGTTTGGCTCTCAGCCCCCCAGGGCCAGTCATGATAAAGCCATTACCTCCACACGTGCACACCACGTGCCTTCCCTGGGCAATTTCCACTCTGTGCATCAGCTGCTTAACTCAATGGTTGAAACAAGTACAAGGAATGAAAAAAGAAGTGTTATTAGTGCCCAGGAGGTCTGCTGCCTCCCGAAGCACTAATTCCTAAAGCTTTTAGAGCAGATCTTGCTGCTGTTGCTTTTTTCTCCTCCTGCTGTCATAAGGATCCCAGTATCTTCTACACTTTTCCCATCAATTAGTTCTTGACCCCTGGACTTCTGTCCAACCAGCCATTGTGTCTCCTTGCTGCTTGCCCTAGAAGATTCTCTAAACCAAGCTTACACCCCACATTTGTGCCATGCTTTTGGCAGTGCAGGTCAGAGGGACTCCTCACAATAAACAGTTGGGCCTACTCTGGTTGAGTGTGCAGAGGTAGAAGGATTATCACCTCTGGTGCTTTGATGGAACAGAAGCAAAAGCCAGACCCAGTTCCGTTTTATGGGTTAGAACTAGCATTTTAAGGTTGTCTGAGCGTTTCAGGCACAACACAGAGGGTGTAGCATCAGTGATTAATGTTAATTCTTCACCCAATACACCCACACCACTTCTTGATTCAAACTGGAAAAGCAGAGACTGCAAATACACAAATATTCACAAGGAAAAAAAGTGTTGATAGTTCTCTCCGGACCTAATTTCCTGTGGCAGGGGACTGAAAGTTTGGACTTATTTGCAGCACAGCATGCTGGGGATAAACGAGCTAGAGATCATTTCCAGAAATGAGCTGCTTACACAAAACAATTGAGAAGATAATGCTTGTGCTGCTGCACATGTCCTTTCTGTTTAGGGATGGAAAAGAAAGTGATAATTGAGGATGGTTAGCTTCTGTGCTTGGCAGCACCTTGGCAGCAGGTCGTGAAGTCACGCTTTCAGTTGTCAAACTGGGAACGAGACTATGCAGAGTCATAGATGGGAAATGAACAGTGACCCATCTATATTAATAACAGTTAATTAATACTTGCATTCAGAAATGTCGGAATAGCTAATCAAAGGGGCCAGAATTACTGGACAGATTGGTAAACTGACAGAAAGTCATAAACTTTGTCCTCATTTAGGTTTTGGCTCTATGTGTCCTACAAGTTTGGTCACAAAACTGAGACTACTCCAGGCTGGGCTGAATCTACACCCACATCTAACAGCTCCTTCATTAAGCAACACTGCTAATTCCGTGTCTGGATCCCAAAGGGCCCGTTGGGAAGGCTTGTCCCCCACACATACACACCCTGTGATGATTACATTTCCACTTGGAGAGCAAAAAGAGGTGTAACATCAGCTGGAACAAAGCTGAATGTGCTCAGCCACATTTCATTATGACCAAGACAGTCTGGGGCACAACATTTCCACCCGAGTACACTATGAGAGAGCACGCTGTTCCCCCTGGTACTGGGAGTAACGAGATGATAAAACACAGGCACAAGGAGTAAGTTTGTCTTCATAAATCTGAAAGGCACACATTGAAAAAATGCCAGATTTCTGAAAAATTAACACCCTCTTTCATCCTCTAATGAAAAAGGCCCTCTGTCGCATAAAAAAAAAAAAAAAACCTCACTTCCTAAACTATTCTAAAATTTATTGAAAGCTCTTTAAAGAAATTAAGCTATTTTAGAAAGGACTGTTGACTTTACTGATGGTGCTCTACTTATTTTTCCACATTGCTGCTTTTTTAAAGAGTAGTTACTGGCATTTATAGTCACCTCTCTGTTCATTTCACTAAAGTAAAGGCATGGCTCAGCTTTCTTTTCACAGGTTGAAGCCATTTCAAGCATCAAAGGCACCTCACATATTGCTCCATCATCACTGGGTATGTACAAACAGACCTGAGCTGTGGAACTGCAAAAAGGCAGCAATACTTTTATGGATTTCATTGTTCAACCCAATTTGTATCATTTTTATATCACCTAGAGTAAACACACACATGGAAGGTTACAAGCTTTGACAAGGGTCAGCCCAGAGCAACATCATCCCAGCTGGAAGGGGAGGTGCCAGGTACTCAGGAAGGAGAGCAGACCATGCCCTGGTGGAAAGTGGGCACGTATTTGAGGTTACCATGTCTGAGAGGCACCAGATTTCATTTTGTTTTCTTTCTCATTAAAAAAAGAAGTCTTTCTATCCTGCCTTAAAGATATCTGGTTTGGCATGCAGTAGCTCCCTGGGGACCTGCATTTCCTAGCAGTGGTTTCTGATGGTCTGTCTGGTGACGATGGTGAGTTTGGGGGCGAGGAAGGGAGGGAGGCAGACACTGACATCACCCCTTTGCAGAGAGCAGAAAGCATGGCTCTGACCCAGAGCTTTGCAACACGCCTGGGGATCCTGGAGCCAAGACATGACACCACAGAGAAGAGAAAAAACACCCTCTGGAGTGAGGAGCATGCCTGGGAGTGAAGGCCACATCAGAGACCTCAGCCTGGAGTTATTTTTGAGCTTACAGCAGTGGACTCTGCCGGCTCCAGTCAGGACACCAGCTGTGCTTCCTTTTCCTGCTTCTCTCCCTGCTCTAATAGGGATGCCTCAGCAGTGACCAGGCTTTGCAGGGCACAGATCCCCATTTCCCAAGGGAAAAGCAAGACCCTGAGAAGAGTGAGTTTGCAGGATGCACAGCAGCACTCACCGGGATCCCAAAACTGGACAGAGAAGGGGTTTTGCAAAGCTTGGTCCAAGTTCCTGAGTAGAACCTGTGATGTGCTGCCTTTTGGGGCTGCACAGCCAGAACTGTGGCTGTCCAGTTTTCCTGTGTCTGAGCCCAGCCTGAGCTCCCCTGTGAGCCTCGCCACTCAGGCCAGGATCAGCACTGTGCCCCAAGGCAAGGATTAGGCTTCCAGCCCGCTTCTTCCTTAACATGCCCCCAGCCCATTGTTGGTAGGAGAGAGGCTCGAGTGGAGTGGAGTACGAGGGCTGTTCTCCTTCCACCACTGATGGATGGGGCTTTCAGGAGCTGCCTTCAGGACCTGGCTGGTCACACCATGTCTCTGCCTGTGGGCAGAGTGACAGGCCTGCCTGCTTTCACAGGGCAATGGGATGTGCAGGCAGGTGCTTTCACACACACACCTTCAATTTCAAGATCCATTTGTACCCAGAATTATTACTCTGATTCACAGGTCCTTTGGCTGCTGAATTTCAGATGGCTTTAAAAGCTGCTGTCACTGACCTTCCTGGCCTCTTTCTGTGGTCCTCGCAGGGAGCACCCCACACTGTGCTGTGTTTTGAGGAGAGGTACAGGCATGCAAATGCCAGCTGCATCACCCAGGTTGGGTGGAAACAGCACCCAGAGCTCCCAGATCCCCTTTAGTGCCTTGGCTGCTCCTGCCACCATCCACTGTCCACTGTCACTGCTGTCACCTTCTCAGAAGCACAGACCAGGCACCTTCAGGCAGCAGCTACTCTTTTAAGCCCAGGTTTCTGTTGCATTTATGTATTTATGATCAACAGCCCAGAGCTGCTGATAAACCCCAAATGCAAGGGCTGTGCCAGACAGGCCATCACGTGTGGAAGGCTGCCTGCATCTGCTGCCCAGATGCTCTCTGCCACAGGCCAGCCAGGAGGATATTGGCTAACAAGGCTAAAGGAGAGCTGCAGCAAAGCTTCCCCCTGTATTCAGCAGCCTTTAATTTGACCCTGGCTGGGAGGAAGTGACAAGGACAATGCAGAGATCAGACAGTCAAAATTTTTGTGCTCAGTGTGAATATTTTACATGCTTGTCAAGCTGTGCAGTAAAGGATGAAGGGCTGTAGCCAGCTGTAATTTAACACAGTGGGATCAATCCAATATGAAGAGCAACAGACTGTATCTTTCCTCTATATGGATATCTAAACAAATGTTGTATTGATTTAAACATTTCTCATCATTTATGGGAACAATTTTCACCATGGTCTATTAAAGCATCCCACTTTGCACTTAAAGCTATAGATGTGTTCAAGGATCATTCAAGCTTTTTCAACTTAAAATTATTAAAAATTGCAGAGTGGATGGCCCCATTCTGAGGGCATCTGCATAATTATTGCTCTTAACTAGTTGCTTCACACTGAAGTTGCTTTTGGCATTTGATAGGACAAAATTTGATGCAGCTCCAGATCCAAATAAGTTGCAATAGAAGCAGAAGAGCCAGAGCAGATCACCCATGTGGGTCTGGGGGCTGCAAGCACTGGGGACATCTGTCCATCCTTCTGACAGTTTTGTAGGACTGCGAGACATGGAGCAAGTGCTGCAAAAGGGAAGATGCTGATCCCTCTCCTCCTTCTTCTAGGAGGAGATATATCAACACCATCCACCAATCTCACCTTGGGACAAAAGCTTATCTACTGAGCTTAATTCCCTTTCTAGGGAGGCCCAGTCTTCACATTTTGAAATTTAATGTTGGCTTCTTTACACAAAATGTACTTTCCCTTAGCTATTGAACCCATATGTTCCCCCTTTGCTGATCATTCTGAGAGGATAAAGAAATGAAAACCCAAGTCTGCTTTCCCCCTGCAGCATCTTCTCAGCTGAAACTAATTTTTTAGTCTTTAAGGGACTCCTTTAGCTGCTGACAAATTCTGCCCTCCAAAATGTTCAAAACTCCTTCTCCAAATAAAATTGGCTTTAAAAATACCAGATTTTCAGCAGATACTCTTATTTATTGTCTTTGTAGGTTTGAACCTGTTCCACTCAAAAGCTTTTCTTCTTAACAGTGAGGGATAAAAGCTGCTATTAAAATCAAAAGCTGAGTTGCCTGCTTAATCCCATGACTCCAGGAGTTGGGGCTTTAAGAAAGGAAAGCAAACTCTGTGGTGCTTGTGATAAGATTGCAGGAGTTGGCAACAGCACTGGTGCTTAACCGTGGGTGTTGCTGGGAATACTGGCTGCCGTTCGGCTTTGTGTCTCGGCAGGGGATGGAAAATCCAGCAAAGCTCCTTTAAAAAAAAAAAAATATGCCTCTGTCTGTTGTTGAAGAAACAAAAGCATAAATCACAAGTCCTTGGCACCAAGTGGGATTTTGTGCTGCACAGGGTCCTGGTGCTAAGTTACGTTCCCTCAGATCATTTGGTCCCTTGTTCATCAGCCAGCAAGAAACACGAGGCTGTGGAGGGTGTCTACACGTAGGAGTGTGTGTCTGAGTGTGACTGTGTTTGTCTTTGGTCCCACACCCAACATGGTCAGGTCCAAAACATGTCAGAGGAGTGTTTAAAAATGGTATTGATCACTCCTTTACAATAACACCAGTGTGAGGGAATGACAGCCTGCCAGTCCAACAAAGAGTTAAAATATGATGCTGGCTTGTGCTGAAAATTGGAGATAGGCAGCTGTGACCAGAGCTGGGACCCTGGGTGCTTTGTAGCTGTGCTGAGCTACATGCAGACTCAACACAGGTCACAGAATGATAGAATGGCTTGGGTTGGAAGGGACCCCAAAGATCCCCACCATGGGCAGGGACATCTTTCACCAGATCAGCTTGCTCAAAGCTTCATCCAACCTGGCCTTGAACACTCTCAGCAATGTTCAAAGAGTGTCTGTGGTGTCCAACTGGTGTCTGTGCCAATTTTTAAAAATTACACGATCTCAAAAAAAGCACACTTGATGTTTCTCCTACTAGAGCCTGCTTCCCCCAAGCAGGTTGAGGTCCCCTTGCCTATCCCTGGCAGCACCCATGTGACATTTCTGTGGGCAAGCATTCCCCCTGACAGGGACAGGCAGCTCCACACCTGCAGCTCAGCCTTGTCTGGGTGGTGAGCAAGCTGCAGCTCTGATCGAGCCCAACTTTAACCCTGTTATTCACTGTGCCCTTTTTGCCACTTTTGTGTTTGAGCTGCACTTTGGTCCCTTTTAACATCTGACCACCAGCCAGAGAAGCTGAAATCTAAAAAGGCTCTGCTAGAACCAACCCCAAACTGGAAGTCACAGGGGTCCCTGTGCTTGAACCAGCTCTGTGCAAGGTTTTGAAGTAGCCACATTTCTTAGTCAAATGCCACTGAAGTCCTGAAAGCTGAGGAAGAAGCTGAGGGCAAGTTCCCACCGTGCATCTCCTCTGTTCCCCTCTCAGTGCCAGCAGCAGCAGAGCAGCAGGGGCAGGGTGAGCAGTGTGCAGCAGCAGTGGCCTGGAGAGAGCACCCCAAATATCAGTGCTGGCTGGGATGAGCCAGATAATGCTCATCTGCTGACTTTGGTTGTCATTTTGCTGCTCCTTCAGCTCACAGCCCAGCAGTGCCAGGCATGTACCACTGCTGGTGCAGGAGCACACCCAGCCACAGCAGGGAGCAGAATAGGAGCTTTCCTCTGGGCAGGAAAAAGGCAGGCTCGGGGATGCCTGGGTGAGCAGAGAGCAGACCCCTGCACCTGCATTCCTACTCCCCCAGGAAGAGGCTTTTTCAAACAAGAAAGGCTTGCCTAGTGCCATTTGAGCAAAATGAGGGATGAATCCCACGTGTTTGACATCTCTGGTTGTCATGCCCTTCAGACACCAGCAGTAGCAAGTTTCAGGAGTTTTGGAGTTTAGGTAGCACAGACACAGCTTGTTGGGAGCTCATTCCAGAGTGATATCATTTAGCAACAATTCATAAGAAATAGGTCCCAACTAGCAGGGAGAAGTTGTGCCTGCAGGCAAACAGATGCTGGTTCAAGGCTGTTATCAGGTAAAATGAGTGGGTGAAAAACCTTCTCTGAAGCTTGTCTGTTGCCATGAGAAGAAGCCAACAAAGCAGGGACAAGGCTGGACTCCAGACAAATGAGGCTGTTGACTGGCTGGCACCTCATCCCTGTTAGAGATGAGGATGAGATGCTTCCTTCTGGTGAGGGCTGGGGCTGTGTAGGCTCGATGAGTCTCAGCTCTCAGCAGGCAGCTGCTTCAGCAAGAGGAGCAGATCCAGGGAGGTAACTGGTGCTTAGATGCTTACAGAGGGAGCAAAAAGTGAAAAGAAGTTGAGTTTGCATTTGCTTCATGTCTGTCTTCTCTCACACTGTGCACATGGAGCAGCAACAGGAGCATTGGGCACTGCCCGTGGTGGACAGTGTCACCCATCTCTTCTGCGTCCCTGTTCTGCTCTGCAGCACCATTCCCACCTCTCTGAGCATTCATGCACTGAATTGCTTGAAGCTCAAAAGAGGGCCAGAAATTGAATCTGCAGTGCCCTGGCAATCCCACCACACTCAGGTGGTACTCAGGCATATCTCAGCTACTCAGTTTAGGTTTCTGCATGTTGCTTAACCATTGCAGCTCTGTGTTTTCCACTGAATACAGATACTTGGCTGTTGTTCTACAGTGGTGCTGCACAGCCAGTGCTGTGGGCTGGAGCAGTGAGCCAGTGGATGGCCCAGGAGCTCAGAGCAGGACTGAGCCCTGTCTCTAATGTGATTTCAGATTATGGGATATGAAAAAAAAACAATCTGGTAATCACATGAGAGCCAGTCTTCTCATGGGGCATCCAGTCACTCCTGCTTCCAGCTGGACAACACAAAAGCATCTTTATTAGCATCAAGCAAGCCTGTGTGCCCATCCCTACTGAGAATACTGAACCCTGTGTGTCTTGCCAGTGGTGTTTGAGGTCACATGCTGACCTGTCACACAGCCTGATGAGACCCTCTGACACTGTGGTTTTACATGTAGCTGCAGAGGACATAAACACGAGTCATGCAACTACCAAATTGTGTGTTTTCTCCATGAACTCAAATAAAGAGCCATCACACACTTTGCAAAGACAAAAGCTTGAGGGTTTCCTTGTTGTTTTACCCTGGGGGCTGTATGAAAGGGGGGCCCTATCTAATCCCTTCTAGGGAAATTCCTGTTAGGAGGCACACATGCATGTGCAACTGGCATTCAGCTGGATCCTGAGGAGAGGGAAAACATGAACTGGGAAAAGGTCAGTAAATTGTAGGGCTTCGGAGATCAGCAAATGCAGAGTTGCATCTGTGACTTCCTGAAGGACCTGCAGGCAACAGGAATGCAGACATGAATACAGATGTATCATCATTATGTTTGTTTGTATGTAACATTGATATTTTATAGAGCATGGATATTATACCAAAATCAGGCTGAAAGGAAGAAAGCATATCTCCACTTTCCTCTCCAAAGTAGTTCATCTGCTGGCCCACACTTGCAGATGATCTTTGTGAAGGGAAATGCAGCTCCTCGGGGGTGAGCCCAGGGGCCTGTGACACCTGGGTGCTAGGACAGCACTACTGAAATAACGACAGAATAAAAAATAACCACTTGTGCCTATCTGCTGCCTCAGAGGCGTGATGCTGCCAGCACATCAGCCAGCGGCCGTCTCTTCTCTTTACACCAAGCGCTCCGGAGATTTTGTGACTTCATCGACTCTTTGCATTCTTTTTAACTTTTTGCTGCTGGACAGGAGTTATTAGGAGGCTGACGAATTTCCCGAGGTCTGTGTGGAGTTCTGGATGCCCTGGCCACGGCAGGGGCCGTCTGTCCGTCTGTCCGTCCCTCTGTCCGTCCGTCCGTCCGTCCCTCTGTCCGTCCGTCCGTCCGTCCGTCCCTCTGTCCCGCTCTCCGTCCGTCCCTCTATCCCGCTGTCCGTCTGTCCCTCTGTCCGTCTGTCCCTCTGTCCGTCCGTCCCTCTGTCCGTCCCTCTGTCCGTCTGTCCCTCCGTCTGTCCCTCTGTCCGTCCCTCTGTCCGTCTGTCTCTCTGTCCGTCTGTCCCCCTGTCCGTCCCTCTGTCCGTCTGTCTCTCTGTCCGTCTGTCCCCCTGTCCGTCCCTCTGTCCGTCTGTCCCTCTGCCTGTCTGTCCCTCTGTCCGTCCGTCCCTCTGTCCGTCCGTCCCTCTGTCCGTCTGTCCCTCTGTCCGTCCCTCTGTCCGTCTGTCCCTCTGTCCGTCTGTGCCCCTGTCCGTCCCTCTGTCCGTCTGTCCCTCTGTCCGTCTGTCCCTCTGTCCGTCCCTCTGTCCGTCTGTCCCTCTGTCCGTCTGTGCCCCTGTCCGTCCCTCTGTCCGTCCGTCCCTCTGTCCGTCTGTCCCCCTGTCCGTCCCTCTGTCCGTCCGTCCCTCTGTCCGTCTGTCCCTCTGTCCGTCCATCCCTCTGTCCGTCTGTCCCCCCGTCCGTCTGTCCGTCCGGCTCCCCGCTGCCCCCTGCCGCAGGCGGCTCCGCGCTGCAGCGCGGCCGCTGGCAGGCGCTGGCTCCTCGCTCTCTCTCCCCGTGTGCTTTCAGAGCGATGCTTCTCTCCGCTTCCCCTCCGCCTCCCCTTCGCTTCTGCTCAGGGAAATGTTCCCCTTTGTCTCCGTTTTTACACCCAGATTCTTCCCAATGGCCAGTTCACGTCGAGCCTCAGTGGTGGTCGATGATACCACAAAGTTACAACCCAGTGGTGCAAATACCTGAAATGTTTATAGGATCGTCAGCAATTCTTTCTTTCCCCACACGATTTCCAGTTGCATTCTATGAAAACATCTCCCCATCCCCTTCCCCCTGCAGATGCATTGCTGGAAAGCAGCCTGGCTGTGGTGCCTTCTGCCCTGTGCACATTAAACTCACTCAGAAGTCCCTTCTGATCCAGCTCGAGCAGCCTTGTGCATAGGAGGAGAAGCAAAGACATGAGTGAACAGCTAAGGTGACTTTGTTTGAAAATACCAAAGCTTCTTTTTTCTCTGCCTTTTATTGAAGGAGGGAGAGGCCCCTCTGCTTCCCTCAAGGAAATTCCCCAGAAAGCACAGCTTCAAGAATACAAGCTCTTCCAGACAAGTAAGAAAAAAGCTGAAACCTGAGCCTTTGCATCTGAAATTACAGCTTAGTATTTAATTTCTCGGTAATGCAATATAGCACATTTTCTTATCCCTTAGATGCCCACATCTATCAGAGTGTTCTGAAAAACCACTCAGATAAAATGAATATTGTACACCAGGCTTAGGCCATTTGCTGTAGTTACAGAATAATCATGAAAATATGGAAAGGTTTTGCTAGTGGAACATTTATGGGCAATTTAAATTGAAGAACAGGCATAGTTCTGTTATCTGGAAAAACACTGTTGATATCTGTTCTGTACAGGGGAGCAGGATGGAACCATCTGTAACTGGCAGCTGTATCACAGCGGGTACAGAGGAAGAACAGATTTAAGATTAATATTTGTTTAATATTATATATAGACTTAATATATTTGTCTCTGTATACAGAAGAGAAGAAGTGCTAATGATGTAGGATTCACATCTTTGTTTTACATTGTTGTCTAACTTGTAGCAAATCTAGATAAAAGATGGGAGATAGACTGTGCTGTGGATGTGCAAGGTTAATAAACCTAACAATTAATACCTAGACATTAAAGAAATCAGGTAATGCAAAAAGCCATGGTGTTCCATTGCAGCAGTTCCCTGCATGTATTATACATTATCCAGAAATGCAATTTCTTGACAATTGAGCTGCCACACATAAAAACAACATCTTTTCTACTTTCCATTTTCCACTCAGAGAAATCCCACAAATAATGCTTATTCAATTTCCAGCAGCTTCTGCTCTCCTGACTCAGCCCTCTCTGAGCAACAGCCAGGCATGTTCATAGCAAAGAACATTAAATATTAATGCTGAGGGGTTTGCTGATGATTGTGCTATTAACATGTAGGGAACCATTCATCCTTTCCCCATAAATAAACTCTGACTAACTCATTAGAGCTCTCCAAAGTCAGAGTTAAACTGACAATATATTTCTTCATTTTGAAAGATGAAAATAGGGGAAGAAAAGAGATGTGTGAGCTGCTCTTTAATGATTTTCTGTGCTTGTACTTGGGATTTTCAACCTAGAAAAGAACCATTAGAGAAAGAGAGGGGGAAAGAGGGACAAAAAAAAAAAAATAGTAATGTGTAGGGTGAACCTGGAGAATGCAGCCCTTAGGTAATGTATTTAGTCCAGTGCTGTCAGCACAGGTCTTGTTTTACTCATTAGTTTGGCCCTCACACCTAGACCTGCCAAAGTCCCCGTGCTTTTTCTCTCAGGACTGTCTTACAGAATGGTTTCTGCTGGATTAGAGACACTGAAGCACCTCGTCCCCACACTGAACCACTCACAGGCCACGATGCTGCTGACGGATGGCAGCTGACATCACATCCCCTGGCCTGTCACAGCAAGTGCCAGTGGCACCAAATTTTAAGAGCAGTGGCTCCTTGGAAAACTGAACAAATAGTTTTCAGTAAAATGTTTACCATGATGTTAATTTCTTATTTTTCTGGTATGGTGCAGCCTCTCCAGCTCAGCTTTCCAGCTCAGGTAAGTTGATCTTGCCACAGTGACCGCACTTTTGCCCTGAAATCTCAGCATCAGTGGTGTCATGTGGGTTTTAGATAGTTCAGGAGCCCCTTTGGCTTGGAGGGCACAAATGCAGATTGTGTTTTGCAGCCTGAACCACCTCTCTGAGAAGGCAATTGGGTCAGCATTCAGAAGCACAGTTGGTGCTGGGATTTCCTAGTCTTCCAGGAGCTGTGCAGCCCTTTGGGTTGCCACAATAGTCAGGAGCTCCTGTCAAGCAGAAAGTAACAGGCTAATTTAAGGAAAATGAAGTATTATTATGCTTTGTGGAAACAGAGCCTTAATTAGAAAAGCTCAGAATCTTGGAAGAAAATATGAAATGCATTGAGGTGTTTGCCCTATTTCTCCTACATTCAGTAATTCATCTCTCCTTTTCTGCAGCTCATTGGTATTGTGGGTGGCAAGGCTGGTGCTGCAGGAGTGACAGCAGCCAGCAAGGGGCTGTGCTCCTGAGCAGCACCGAGCAGCAGGGCCCATCCAGTGGGGTCTGTGTGTGTATATCCACACACCCCATCTGAACTGGGGGCGTGGACACCTTTCACAGACCCAAACCCTGACCTCTGCAGGATGTCACGCTGCACTGTATTCAGTGTAAAACCCGGTTTTCCCCACTTCAAGCTGACTTTTTCCCCAGACCAGGCAGCAGCCATATCCCTTTCTGGCAGGAGGCACTGTGGCATGGTGTGGCTTTGGCCCTTTGCCATGTGCTCTCTCCTCCTAATTTGTTTTTGGGTCTTGCCAACACAATCCCTTCACAGCAAACCCACAGCACAGAGGACTGACAGCTATGTTATTGATATGCAGATTGATTCCATATGCTTTTTATCTAAATCTGCCAGTGATCAGGCAGCAATACCAATGATCAGACTTAATGCCTGTATAGCCCTTTACATTGTATTTGTTATCTGCATCACTAATCCTGCTTATCAGGTGTAATTGAAGGTGCAATCAAATATTGCCTGGGACTTTCCCTTCCATTAAGGCCAGATTCTGGCTTTTGTAAGCAAATTTCATTAGCAGAAGTGGTGGAGGGAGGGGGAGGTAAGGGCTGTTTCTGGCTGGACAGCTGTCACCAGTGGGGAGCAGCAGCCACCAGCCTGCTGTCACTGCACACCTTGGAGAGGTGGCAACGCCCAGCTCCTGCTGCCACCGCCCTGCAGCCGCCAGCCTCAAATCCTGACCCCTCAGACTCGTTTAACCCCTGACAGACTGGTCAGCGGTTACAGCTGGCTCCCCCGGCTCCTGTAAAGACATGGACACTTCCAAGGACAGGTCAGCTGGGGCTCCTCTTGCAGACTGGGCAGGAGGGCTCAGGGCAGGAGAGAGGGACACTCGAGTGTGTGTGTGAGTGTGCACCCCTCAGCTGTGTGAGTGTCTGTGTGTGGAGGCAGCCCTGCAAACCATGCTAAAAGCCCTGAGCTGACCCTCCCCTGGGCACACAGCACCCCGTGGTACCCAGTGCCTCTCACAGCAAGTGCCCAGGCATGTAAGCCATGGCTCTGGCAGAGCCATGAAATATGCATTGTTTGTGCATTTTTTGAGTTGTGCTTTCCCTCTAATTGCCTTCCTTTCACTCCAAAGCCCGTGAGCCATCCCAGAGGCTGCTCCTTCACCCCTTCTTGTTTTGCTTTGTACACCTTCCCCACAGCATCTGAGCACTGCTGAAGGAGGGTACCCTGCCTTGTCCAGCTCTGCACCTCAGTGCAAGGGTCCCTGGTGTCTGGTTCATGCAAGGACACAAAACAGAAACGGCTGAGGTGGGATAAAAGAGGAAAATGGCTTGATTTTGACTGTGGGGCTCTGCTCCATTCACATGGATTGGCCAAATTTCCCATCCCACCATGCTTCACAGTAGATCCGTGAGCTTTCCACTGTGTTCAATGATTTCATGGGGTTAGATCAAGCTCTATTTGCCTGTGTAGTCATGTTGGTTAATACACCTTCATGATTAGCCTTTACACAGTCTCCTATTTCCCTGGGATGTAATTGCTCATATAATTTTATCCATCTCCATGCCAGGTACTTATTCATTGCAGCTCTGCTTTGCTTTCCATTTCCTCCTTGCAGCTCTGAGACAGTCAGATGGCTGCAGATTTCATTAATGTGCTCTTTTGAACAGAAAGATGTTAGTCCTTCCCATGCTGCTGCCTTGGATGTCAGGCAGCCCATGAGGGTCCCTGCTGGCACCATATGGCACCACGGAAAGTGGCTCTGTCTGGCTGAGGTACCTGGATACGGGCAGCAGTGATTAACAGAGAGAGCACAGGAGGGTGCAGAGGTAATTAGAAACTCTGATAATCACAATGCACTGGCAAAGAATGCCTCCCAGGTTTATTGCCTCCCTCTCTGTTCATTCTGCAGTGAGCTTTAATACAGGTTTACCTGAATTAGATCTCTGCTGCATGGGAAACAGTAGGAAGATGCAGGGATTTCCTGGGAATGGAGACAAGCCCCCAGTGTCCCTACTGTCATTTGGCCAGCCTGCCATGTCTCTCCTCTCTTCCAATCCCTCCTGCAAGTGGAAGGTGACATGAGGCAGAGCAGCCTCCCTCCAACAGCCTCTGGGATGGAGCTGGGACTGCCCCAAGCCCTTTCCAGGAGAGCAGAGCATGAAGGGTGCTGTGCTTCCTGAGCATGACCCACACGTGGAGCTGACACCTGCAAACAGAGCTCCTGTCATTAGAGGAATTTGAACTATTAATGAGCTGGAGGACTCAGAGAAGCAGTGACAGGCAAGCAAGCAGTGCTCAGTGGCATGGTGATAGACTGGCTCTTTTTAGCTTTGCCAAGGCCTTGATACTTGGCCTGTAATATGCAGGATTTCTGGTAATAATTTGACTTCTGAAGTGCTCCTACATCAAAGTGACTGGTACACTGTACCAAACACAAAATGCAATTAAGCTAATGTACTGTGCAAGGGAGAATAAAGCTGAACCTCAGATTCAAGTTTCAATTTTTATGAGTGGGTGTAAAAAAAAAAAGATCTGAATTAATCACCTACTGTGTTTTCTGTATGGCAGTGATGCCACCAGTGCAGTCACAGGAACTGTATCAGCAAGCCATCAGACAAACAGAGAATTTACAGGCCCAATTTGGAATGCTGTCAATTAGTACAAGCACACCTGAGCTGGAGATTCAGGTGAGCTGAGGGGGTGCAGTAACATACAGGCCAGGGAGGAAAGGTGCAGGATGTGTGTGGAGGAACCCTGGAAAAAGCCTAAGGAGTGACAATCTCTAGTGCTTATACAGCCTGGAGGGGCCAGTAGTGCCAGTGCTGGCTTACAGGTGGGGAAACTGAGGCACAGAGTGGGAAAGTGGCTTTCCAGATGTCACCTGCTGACAGAGACAGGGTGGCTGGCTGGGGTTTCACTTCCACTTCTTTGCTCAAGTACAAGGAATTCATGCTGCCCTGTAAATCTGCCCCTGTTTTGTTTCTGAAAAGCCTGTGGATCCGTGCTGCTCTTTAGTTTTAGGTTAGGAGAAGCAGCAATGAAAATCTGTCAGTGAAAATATTGCTCTCATTATTTGGACTAATTTAGGCACGTCTGCATGGAGAGATGTTGCCAGGTGTGGACATGCCCCCCATATGCACTGGGAAGGCTTTCTTAGGAGCTGCATGCTTTGCTCCTCAGTAAGACATCTCCTCATGTTACTGCTTATCTCTTTTAATAACACAGAATGATGGGGATGGATTTCCAGGGCAGACTGTGTTCCATGCTGCTGTGTCCACATGGTCTCCTTCCAGCACCAAATTGCATGGACAGTTGGATATTTCCTGCTACTCTTCTGGCAATGAGCTTGCAAATTATAAACACAAGGGAATTTTAAATAGAACAGGCTTTTCCCAGGATTTTTTCTGAAACATGCCCCTTCCCTAGCCATCCCGGGGAGAGGGGTCTCAAATGTAGCAATGGTCTAATATATGAAGTGGAGAGATGAAGGATGCCCAGTCATGCTGGGATTCCCCTCTGCTTCCAGCTAGAAACATTCCTGTATGTCAGCAATTACACAAAAAAAAAAAAAAAAAAAAATCCCTCATGTAATGAAGAACTCTGCTAGAGAGCTCCAACACTAGACTCTGGGTTGGATTTTATTACCCTGATGAAATTACACAAGCGTTGCCTCTCTCTCCCTGCCTGCTGTGCAGCTTCTCGCTCTCTCCGCTGCCTCCGCACGCTCCCTCCCCGCTCGCTCCGCAGCCGGGCTGGGGACGGCAGGGAAGCAGGTAGGACACTCTGGGCTCCCTCCCGGCGCTGGGGCTCCTGGGCTGGGATCCCCGGGGCTGCATCATTGGCATGCGGCGCCTGGCAGGACTGCATCAGTGCTAGAGGAGATGCGAGCGCAGAGCCGCGCTGCGCCGCACCGCCCCGGCCGCCGCTCCCCCGCGCCTCCCGCACCTCCCCGGGGCCGCACAAGGTAAGAGCCCGGCGCTCCCTCTGCCCCACGGAACAGGGGGCAGCTGGCAGCCCGGGGTGGGGCTGGCTGGCGGGCAGGGAAAAGAAACTAAAACAAAAGGTGCCGCTGGAAAAGAAGATGCGCAAGGGCGCAGAGTCGGTGGCTGAGTTGGGATGGATGGGTGGGAGCCGCAGGGGCTGGGTCAGTGCGATGAGATTGAAGGGGTCAAGCCAGTTGGGAACAATTTAAAGCAGCCCCGCTGTGCTGCCTTCGCTCTCTGCCGGGAGCCCAGGAGCTGCTGCGCCGTAGAGTTTTAACTTGGGCTGGAGCAGTTTGGACCGGAGCGCTCCTGGTGCGTGCTCCGGCCGGGGTGGACTGGCAGGGAGGAGGAGAAGCTGTTTGCTTGGGGACAGGGGCTGTGGTGTCCGCACGGAGCCGTGCGGGACTGTGGCGGTGCTGGCACCCCAGGGCTGTGCGGGTGTGCCGGTGCCTGTGCGCACCAACCCGAGCTGTCCTGCACCCCCTGCCATTGTCCTCCCTTCACCCTCCTCTCCACGAGAGCTCAACTGCAGCTAAAGATAAAAACTGCAGCTAGTCTCCCCTCTTAGGAAGGGTTAAATGAAGCCACTGAGAGAAAGCAGTGACCTGTGAGCCGGCAGGGCTGGCTCTCTGCACGGTGGCTGTGGTGGGATGCAGGTGCTGTGCTGACAAGTTCCCGTGCATGTGTGCATGCCCACAGCACGTCCTGTAACACATCCAGGCACACATCTCTGCAGGCATTATTTTTCTTTTGGAGGGCAAGTGTTGTTCAAGGGAAAATTTTATTACATGTGTCAAACTACAGCAATATGATCCATGACACCAAGATCCTATTAAAAATAATGGGCAAAAAGTGGCCCTGCAAGGATATTACTTGTCAGGGATGACCTCATCTTGAGAAAAAAAGGAGAAGAATAACAGCCTGGTGGTGATAATGTTCAGGGGAGGAGCACGCAGTGCTCCATGTGTGCTGAGGAGGATCCCTGACTGTGTTCAGGTTGGAAACTTGTAAGCACCCACTAGAGCTTAAGGGGGACTCCTGCCATGAGGAGTCAGAGTAGAAGCTTCTGGTAGGCTGAGAAAAAGTCATGTGTCTGACATGACATAAAAACTGCTGTTTCATGTCTCCTCTGTGTTCCTGGTGTTATCACTTAAGGGGAGGGAGAGGAAAAGGGTTAATTCTCTGGTTTACTTAGCCACATACTGAATATATAACAGCTCTGCACTGATCACCCCAGGCACTGAGCCCGACCTCTGCTGCCCATTTGGGAATACACTTCAGTGCCTCTGCCCTAAAAGACATGGGACCCTAACACTTCATGCAGTGGGATGCCTATGGTCAGACTCCTAGAGGACAGCCTGGAAGAAGGAGTGGGAGCAGATGCAGAATCCATGGCTTCTTCTGATTCACAGTAGAAAAGCCCTCTTCCATCAGAAAGAGGAGGGGAATTCTCCCTTCTCTGTAAGAGAGCTACCACAGGTAGCAGCACCTACATTGGAGCCCTGGGTCTCAAGAGTTCCAAGAGGTTCTAAGTAACTCCTGTTGCTTCTCCTCCTCATGGCCCTGCTGCCAAAAGCATGTCCACCACTGTCAGATGAACTCAGCTGGAGATCAGATCTGCAAGGACAACTTAAGTTTTCCTAGCACAACTTTGCAGTTGCATAATGTGGGTGCTGGGGAACCCTTTGGGAACATCAAAGCCAGAACCAGAAAGCAGCTGACATGAGACAGCCTTCCACTTTAGCTTACCAGATTCTGAGAGGTCTGTCCCATGAAGCAGCTTTTTGCAGCTATTTGTGTTCTGGCACATCTTTAAATGGAAGTCTCTGGTACCTGACAACTTCTGATTGAAGGAGCTGAGCTGAGCTGAGCTGGAGGTAGAAGCCCACTCAGGTTCTGAGGCAGCCCCCAGCCTGCAAGTGCAGGGCTGGATGCTTCCCTGAAGTCAGCCTTGCACCTGCAGATGATTTCTGCCAGTTTCTGCTTGCAGGCAGAGTGTGGGCCCCAGCTTCTGACAGCACAGTCAAAGTGTGAAAAATTCCATGAGGAGAGGAAGAGCACATGGGCAGGTACTTGGTACAGGAGGTGCAAGAGTCTAGTTTAGCCTGTAACTGCAGGGAAAAGGCAGGATGCTTGAGGTGCATCCCTTTCATGCTCTGAGCTGGGAGCACTGCTTTGGTGAAATGAAGTATGAGAGATGAAAAAGGCGGGGAAATTCCCCGTGACCCATGGTGATGCTGTCCCACCTGTACAGCACACTGTTGGGCAAAACCTGGTGAGACAGGTCTGGTTTTGAGGCTCATCCTGCAACTGCCACAGCTCTCTTCCTTGCCTGAGCCAAATGACAGCCCTTGGGTCCTGCCACCTCCCCTCAGAGCTGTTGTGGGTGGCCTCTTCTGGCCACCAAGTCCCAGGGCTGATGACAGTCCTGCTGGGGAAGCCAAAGCCAGCCTTTGAAAAATCCTCTTCCTGCATCGTCAAGCTGGCAAATTGATTTTCCAGCTGAACCTCTAAAATTGTTCTCTTCTGAAGAGATTATGGAATTACTTCTGTGCTAATGAATGCTTTAACGTTACGGTGACTAAAGTCCCATAAAGACTTTAACTGCCAAAAAAAAAAAAAAGAAAAAGGCATTGCAGGAAAGGGGAGCCTGTGGTGGCTGGGTTAGACCTCATTTCACCATCTGGGGAAGAAGAGAGGAGGAAAATGAGAAGCAGGTGAGGAGGCAAGCTCAAGAAAATAAGGAGAGAGAAAATGAGAGAGGTGAGGCTTGCTGTAGTCTCCCAGGAAGCTGCTGAATCAATCAGGAATCCCTCCTGCATCCGTTTATCCCTCCATCTCTGAATGCAAGCAGGAAAGGTAGCGTGTTAACTATTCCCTTTTCACCATCTCTCTGGCTGTACCCTCTGGCAGCAGGGATAACCCAGCTCATGGTGGCCCAGGGCAGGCAGAAGAGCCCAGGTCCTGGGGCAAGCTGCTGTAACCCCCACAGGATTACCCAAGTTTAGCACTTCTCTCTGCCCTCCTGATGCATTGCTGCCAGGCTCTGATGGCACCATGACACTGGTTTCCAAACATACAGTAGGAAAGTATATTCCCTGACACCCCCAACAAAGGAGTTTGCCATTTACTAGGGAGAGAACGTGCCTCTGGGGATGAGTCTGCATTGATCCTGCTGGTGTTCACAGAGCACAGTTTCACCTCTGCTTTACAAACCCTGGTTTGTTGCACTGTAGCTCCACGGGTTAGAGCCAGGTTGTCCCAGATTTGAGCAAGAACAGAGTTAACCCCTAAGATGGGACGGGGAAGCAGTGCAGGGAAAAATTCTCCATGCCACAGGAGCTGCAATGCAAGGTGAAGGCTGGTTTATATTTAGGTTAAGGGCTGTGCACAGAATGGGTAATCCTCTTTTCATGAATTATCCAGGGGATTAGACAGCTTTAAACTCCCCCAGGCCTCCCCGGCTGCAGCCAGGCTCGGTGGGAGCCAGGGGGGCAATGGCTGGAGGGAGGGAGATGCCAGCAGGTTGCTGATGACTCATTTGGCTGCTGCCAGCCTTGCCAAGCACTCCAAGAGGTCACCAGGGGCCCAGACACAGAGTGACACAGGAGTGACGTGCAAGGCGAAAGGGAACATCCCAATTAGGAAAGAACATGGGGCTTTATAAATAATTGCAGAGACAGGGAGCATGGCAGCAGGTAGGAGGAGGGACAAGAGACCCGAGGCAGCAGTTTTCCAAAGTATAATATCCTTGCTAGACTTTTCCAAGCTGTCTCTCTAGCCAGAAAAAGGAATGCTTTTGGAACTGTAGCTCATCCCTCTGAGGAGATGCTCCAAACCCACCTGCTTGGGCTGGCTCAGCAAATGCAATTCTGGGGATGCAAGTCAGGTTCATCTGTTTGGAGTGCGAATGGATCACTGTCAATACTCCATTAAAATGTTGAAGGGAGGCCAACAGCACAGCTCAGGGACAGTGAGGGGGTGGGGAAGAATGGGATACAAACAGGGAGGTAGGTTAGATTGCACCAAAACCTGAATATTTCACTCCATTATGGAGCAAATGCCCATAGCAGATTTCTGTTCTTTACCTAATGCACAGCTGCTAGAAAAAAAAAAAAAAAAAAAAGGAGTCCTGTCACTAATCTCACCCTGGGGGCCCATTCATGCCACAGAAGAGATATTCTTGACCCTCTACATGTGGGTCTTGGGACAAAGCTTTGGTGGGGAGATGAATGAAAAAGGCCCAGCTGTGCAGGCTGGGCTGTGGCTGACACCCAGCTCCTCAAGGATGACGAGGGGGCTCTTCCTCCTTGTGCCAAAGGCAGTGGAAAAAGCCAGCAGGGAGGACCAGTTCATGAAACAGGAACAGAGTCCTCGTGTCCGAGCTGATTTTCTGTCCATGGGTTTGTGGCGGGGCCACTCTCTTCCTCCCCTAATCTCTAGAAGCTGGTGTCTAGCTCTAAGCCAGTATGGTTTGCCTTCCTTCACTTGGTTTTCCAGACTGTCACTAAGAAATCAGTGGGCTTTTTCCCCCAGTTCTCTTCACTTTTTACTGCTGCCTAGACATGTAGCCACCTTGACCTGGAGTTACATCCTCCTGGACCTGTGGATACTCACAGTACAGCTCTTATCCCCCAGACAGCCTTGTCACCCTGGTGTGGATTGTGGAAAAATCAGGTTTATTCATGGGGAAGTTGAGTGCACCAAGACACTTTTATTCCCCTGCATTTAAATCAATTTATTCTACTCTCTGCTGCTTATCCTACATAAGCTATATCAGGATTTTGACCCTGTGTTTTCCCCTGCCCAGAACTGGGACAAATTGAAAGCCTTGTTCTCCGGTACAGCATTCTCTCTTTTACTCATATCATCCAGAGGATGCTGTTTAAATAATGTCAGGGGAGCCTGAGCTGAAGAGGGACTAAAAGAACAGCCTCCCAACTCACTGCTAGGATGGGGAATTCTGTGGCAGCTCCTGCCTTGCCCAGACACACAGGCAGAGTCAATACCAACCGTGGCTTGTTTCTGCCTGTAAAGGCAGAGCTAGAAACCACTGGAGAAAGCCTGGGTGAAAGAGAGAAAGCAAAGAAGGAAAAGACCATGGAAAGTCTTTGCCTTTAACGTGAGCTAATGTCTTTCCTTCCTGCGTCGTCGAACATCCTCAATTTCCTGTTTAACTTAAAGTCAGCACATCTGTCATGTTAGCATCGCTGCCTGGTTTCCCCAAGCCACCCCCTCCCATCTGCTCTCCCTCCTCCCTCCCCTCCCGTTGCTCCGTGGCTGGGGGTGTGTGCCTGCGCTGGTGTTTTCTGCTGGCTGAGGGACTCTTCCCCCGCTCCTTCAGTACCTGCATGTGCTCGCAGCGGGATGATCGCCTTGGCTTGCAGAGCATTGACTCCTAATCTCCGGCTTGTGACATCCCAGCGGAAAGGGGCAAACCTTTCAGGAGCAGCTCCGCGGGCTAGGAAGAGGGGAAATGGCTGGTGAACGGCTGTGGTGAGATATTTCCTAGTTCTGGTAAGCAATGCTTTTCTCTTTGGTCCCGTTCTGGGCAATCAGTGCAGATGCAAAAGTACTAGGGCTTAACGGGGTAGAAAAGCAAAAGGAGGGAGCTAAAAAAGAGACGGGAAAAAAACCAGTGAAACTCATTTGGTTTGTAGTGAAGCTTTTCCAGGGGTCAATGCTCATCAAAGCAAATTAATTTACTGTTAAGTGAGAGGCTGGGAATCAAGCAGATCAATGTGTGAGCCTGGGCAGCTGGACCAGCTCTCTCCCACTGGCAGATCCATTGCCTGCCCTGTGTCTTTTTTCCTTTGTGATTTCCAACTTGGTCTGATATTTTCTATGTCATCCTATGTGAGCTCCTACCTGAATGATGCTTTTTCTGCCCTGTGCTTGTTATTGCAGGACTTGTGGGAAGTCATTCATAAATTCCTGCCCCTGAGTTGATACATAAAGCCTCTCAACTTTCCTAGCTGATGAACTACCTCCATCCTAAAGTCTAACTGCATTTTTCACTGAAACCGGGCCCCCAGGTTCTGCCAGTAGGTGATATAGAGAGAGGTGCAGATGAAGATGTTTGGAAGGAAGAGGGTCTTACTGGACACTTTATTGGGACCATGAGCTGTCTGATGTCCTGGACATGGGATTACTCCAAATGAGAGGTTTGCAAGTCAGTGTCTCACGGGAGTCTCAAAATAGATGTCCTGCATCTTAGTTGAGTGACAGCAGAGCTCTTATACCAGGGATGAATTTAGGGCCCTTGTTTAAAGAGGATCAGGGAATAATAAACCTAAGAGCAGCCTTTGCAATCTGGCTGTATTGAATTTGCAAAGGTCTGTACATAACAAAAAACCAAAGGAGAAATGCAGGGGGGGAGCTTTGGCAATTTTTCTATCAGGTTCAAAGATATGACCTTCTTGACAGATCCGTGTTTCACCCAAAAATTGGTGCAGGATTTGGGGATACCAAAACATTTTTTTCTAGATTTATTTATGACAAGCAGAATTAAAACTAGTTCTGGAGAACGTTTCAGAGATGACTTGTTTATAAAAATATTCCTCTCATGATGTATTCATGCAGAAACCTCCACTTGCTAAAAACTCACACATTTCCTACTCTTTGATGTTAGATGCTGTGGCACTGAGAGTAAATCACTTTGGGGTTTGTGATTATTTTAGAGCAACCTAGACGTTTCAAGCACCAGTTATATTACATTTAAAGAAAAAGATACTCCTCTCTTCAGCAGCAGGTTTTAACTTGGAGTTTTGTTTCAAGTGTGTTTCGGGGGCACAATCTTTTGACCAAATCTGTATGGTAAGCAGAGGGTGAAGAGAACACGGGGAACTGGAAGGAGCTTTGCGTGACTAAATCCCAGCACAGGGCAAGAAGGAAAGAGTGCACGTGCAGGAATTACCCAATTTGTTGTCTTTGGGGGGTTGATAATGTGAGGAAATCATCTTAGAGAGGACAGCTTTTGTGTCCTTTAACCAAAACACCGTTGTTTGTTTCAAAAGGTTGAAAATCCTTCATGTTACCTGGAACATTGCTTCTGAACACCAGTAATGTCTATAAATTATTTTTATTGTTGAATTGTCTTCTAAAACCTGCAGTAATGTTGATGCCAGAGTACCTCTGCTGTTAGTTTGATGTTGTGAGCACTTGTCCCACATTCAGTCTGAGACGCTGGACAATGGTGACTGTGCTTTCCTGTCCCTCTGCAGTGCTGCCTGGCACAGTTAATTTCCCCTGTTTAATTAATGGCTCTGTAATATTTATAAAGAAAAAAACCTCATACCCATCTGTGATAACTTTGGTGCTTCTGCCAAGATGAAATTCTAGGGCCAAATGAATATTACAATATGCTGGATATAGAGATGTTTATAATGTTCCAAATTTCCTGAGCCATCCTGATTTGATAACGGGGAAGTGAAGGACTGATCCTAAAGTCTTTGACTCTGCATAGAAACAGAATTGAAAGTGCTACAGAACCAATGAATGTTATGACTTTAATTGAATTTTAGTCTTTTCTTATGGACATTTGGGTTATAAAGGATGGATTTCCCTTGTGAAAAAAAATCCATTTGGTGAGGGCAGTGAGTCATATGGGATCTTAAATGAAGAATACTCCAGATCATTCCTGTGATGGCACTTGGCATCAGTCATTATCTCTTCAAGACAAGGCAATCAAGAAGATGGAAGATGAAACCTTTCCTAGCCAGGGAGACTTCCACATTATTTGATTGAAATTGGAATCCTGTCACCTCACGTCTCTCCAGATTTTTCTTACCACATCTGCTAAATTACCACCAGCTATTTGCGTTTGAAATGAGGCCTTCCTCCCGCACAGCCCATCTGCTCAGCCTGTTTGTTCTTCCCGTGCAGTCACGACTTAGTGAGCAGGGTTATGGCAGAGGAAACTCACTGGTGCTGGGGGGAGAAGGAAGATGGGATTGATTGAGGTGGCCTGGCAGATTCCCTCGGCTGTGCTGAGTTTGAAAGAGGAGCTGGGTTAAAACTGAGGGAAGAACCTCTTATGAATGAGATTTTAGTCAGAGAAAGGGAGCTGGGGATCTCAGCCACTTTGAGGATCTTCTCTTTTCTAGTACTGTCCCAGGGAATCTTTACAAACAGACGTCAGAGAGTTTCCAATATCTAAGGTGGCAACTCCCCTGGGCATGTTCTTGACTGCCCTAATGCCAGGGAGGGAGAAGAAATTACAGCTTCTCTTGCTTGGAGGTGATTGAAATTTGAGAGCACTGTAAGTATTCTAATCTCCCTCATTAAAGTTGGAAGGACCACAGGTCTTCGAGACATTTTCTGCTCACCTTCATGTGTCAGACCTGGAGATATGACTGCAGATAGAGAGGGATGCAATCAGGATCTACAAAGTTGTGATGTGGAGGAGACAGCAGGGCTGCTGACTTCTCTTCTCAAATCCAAGACCCAGGCAACATCA
The DNA here is from genome assembly GCF_031753505.1 of Anomalospiza imberbis. Classification (NCBI taxonomy): domain Eukaryota; kingdom Metazoa; phylum Chordata; class Aves; order Passeriformes; family Viduidae; genus Anomalospiza; species Anomalospiza imberbis. The sequence goes on along the minus strand of NC_089693.1, from coordinate 6,519,106 downwards.
GAATTGACTAAGAGAAGCCAAGTACAGCTCCAAGATGCCTCTTGGCATGAAGACTGAGTCAGGTTTGATGCTGGGCAGGCTCCTCCTGGAGATGCTGCAGGACTGTGAGGGCTCAATGAAACACTGATTCAGTGTTTCCAGTCAAACTCTGTGGATTGCTGAGCTTCACAGCAGCTCTTGTGGAAGATGAGTTTGCAGGAAGCTGGAATTCAGCAGCTCCCAACTGGATGATGGATGGATTTGTCCAAACCCTGGTTCCCAGCACAGCAGCTGCCTCCTTGGCCTCCCACCTTCCCAGGCTGGGAGTTAGGCATGGTGTCCTCTGAGCAGCACTGCAACGTGGAGACTTTCCCAGTCCTGGCCTGGAGATAATCCCTGTGGGGTGTTCTGTAAAATGTGAGAGGTGAATAAATCCCTGCAGGATATCTTTCACCCTGGAGAAAGTGCTGTGGGAGCCAATCTGCTTGTGCACTTGATAGGCTTCACACCCCTCCTGCTCTCGAGGTACTGCAGTGGTAAACTGAAGACAGGTCCTCTGTCAGCACACAAGTGGTGTCTCAGGGATTGCTCCCACCATGTCCCTCCTGGCAGCAGGGAAAACCTGTCTCCTCCAAGGGACCCTTCTCTTGCCCTCTGTGGCAGGTGGTCAGGCTGCTGCAGATTAACTGCTGTAATTATTGCAGCTTACAGGCTCCTGACCGCCTGAACTTATATCCAAGCCCTTCTCAGGCATGCAGGACTCTCCTGGTGTTTCCTCTCTGCCTTGACACTCAGAGGAGACCCCCATAGAGGAGATGGTGGTGACTTTTTTGAGGAATCTCATTTTTGTTGCAGTTCTTTAAGCAGTAATGGTCCTCCATCAAGCCCAGTTACACCTTGTTCTGCAGCTCCTGTGAGTCACACTCCCCGGGGGAGTAGCACATCTGGGGAATCAGGTTAGAGGCAGATTAGATTTGATGCCTCCAAGGGGATGATTGAGGGTTTGGGGGACAAGAATGGAAGCATGCAAAATTCTTCTCCAGCTGTACTTGGCACAGAGGGTGTGTTGCACAGATGGATAAAAGTTCCTACTGATGGATAAAAGTTCTTTTAGATTTATAAACTACCCTGTGTGGGTGGATCTTGATGTCATTCTCAGGGCTGTAAATCCAGTAAAATAAGTTAAATTTCTTTGGTGTTATACCAGAATAAGAGATAGATGGGCTACTATGAGAGCTACAGCACCTCATAATGCAATAAAACAAAAAGTGGTAATTCTGCTCTGTACACAAAATTCAGGGCTCTCTCTGACCTGATAGATGGGAAGTAGGAGAAGATTTGTGGCCACAAGAGGTGTGGGCTTTTTGCAAAATGGCAACTGGTTCTCAAATGCTTTCAGCACACTACAAAGGAGGATATCTGACCCAAATTCCTCTCATCTGCTTCCACTGAAAGTGAGAGTGGGAGCCAGTGGGATCAACCATTTCTTGGGGGAGTTCATTTGTCCTTCTACACCCCTAAACCAATGCACTTGCAGCCCAGTGCATTTCAGATGTTTTATCAGGACTGTTTCATTGCAGCAATCCAGTGTGCATTAATTATAAGCATGTGTAAATGAGGCGTTAAATGATTTATTCGTAGACCCAGATTGAGAAATCCCAGTGGTTTCTTCTCCTGATGTGTAGCTGCTCTTGAAAAAGTCAGACTTCCTGGCATTGAGGAGGAGATGAGGAGTGCTCACTTTCAATTCAGCCCCAAAATTTCTGGGCTTGGTGCAGGCTGAGCCTCCCTGCTGAGCCAAGGCAGGCTGTGAGCAGCGTGAAGGGAGCAGGGAGCCCATCTCCAGTGGGGCCAGCACGTGCAGGACAAATCCTGCTGTCAGCACTGCCAGTCACTGGCCCTCTGGGGCCTGTGGTGGTGTCCTGACGTTGGGATACCCTTGGGAAGACGGGGAATGCCTTTTGCATTCTCAGAGCCAGAGGATGGGAATTAAGAGTAATTTTAATTAATCTTGTACTTATTATTTATCACTAATTGGATATGCTTTTGGTGCTTTTTTTCCCCTTCTTCTTTTAGATAAGGGTGTTTCGGTTTGGTTATTAGTATCTATTTCATACTTTTAGCAGGAGAGGATCCTTTGTTCTTAGGAGCTAAGACAGTGCAAACCATCAGAGAATGCTGCCTGTGCTGTGGCCGTGCCTGGATTAGTGCCTGGGGGTGCTGGCAGCACAGACACCTCCAGCCCAGGGTGCCCAGCAGCAGGGGAGGGACAAGCCAGAGCCTTGCTGGGCTGCTGGGTACTGGGGATCTTGCAGAGATCAGGGGCTCTGGTAGGAAACATTCATAGACCATTTCTGACCAGAAAGCATTTGGTGTTTTGACATGATTTTGGAAAGTCAGGCACGACTAAAGCAGGTCACTTTGGGGTCTCCCCTTAAGGCTTTGTTTCCAAGCTATCCTCCTAAAGCATGGTGGCCACCAACAGAGTCTGTGCTGAATGCTGCAGAGCCAACCCATGACAGATAATGTCTTTTTAACTCCTGTAATCCCTCTGACACACACAGGACAGGCACTAAGGGAATGAGGAAAGAGTAGGAAAAGCCTAATTTAGCCCCCCCACACACCCTGCAAATTCTGCAAAGCCTCATCTGGAGCCAAAGCTTACACCCTGCCTGCTTTAAAACCAGAAAGAAATGGGAGAGAGCTCAAATCCTGCTGACTCACAATTACAGGGTGCTGAGCACAGCAATTTCCCAGCCATCAGTAGGAAAGGAAGTAAGAGTTACACCTGGGAAGAGTCAGGGAATTTGGAAGGGAGGAATGAAAAATAAGGTGCTTCAAAGCCATGCTGTTTGAAAGCTGTCACAGCTAAAGCAGAAGGCTGAAACAAGACTCACATTTGCCTTTCTCCAGAGCAAATCTGTAGAGGAGGCATCCTGCTCTCAGGATGGAGAGAGGCTTGGTGAGGATGAGAGCCCTCATCCCCCCTCGCCCGCTCTGTGCCAGGCAGCTGCTGCTGGTTCCTGCTGTTCCAGGCCATGCAGCTGATTAAATATTGAAAAGGTTTTGTTGCTGTTGCTTGAAAAGCTTCTGTCTGGATGAAAATGAAGTTATGTGAGGACAAGTTTGTGCTGGTGAAATTAGTCTCTGTTTGAATACATCTGGCCGTACCATACAAACAGACCCAAAATAGATTTGTGGGTTTTAACAAAAAGGCACCATCAGGACGTGGGTTTGGGTTCCTCATTTTCAGAGCCAAGGTGTGGGAGTGCTCAGGGAGGTGGGGATTGCACATGGGGGTCAGGCTGAGCTGTCAGAGACCTTGTGGCATTCAGAAGCTGTTGCAGGTGCTCCAAGGCTGGTTGGGATGGGAGCCAACACCTGAGCTCTGTGTGTTCACACAACTCCAGGCTCAGCTCCCACACACCCCCAAAACCCTGGGAGAGACAGTGATGGGGGAAGTGCAGGCAGAGAGAGGGGAGGGATTTGTGATGAGTTATAGGATAAAGGCAGAGGCAGGAGGAGAATTAAAGGTAGGGGCCAAAAGTGTGAGAGATTGAGAGGGTTGATCTGTGGGCTGTGACTGCAGGGAGTGTCACAGCAGCACAGCTTGGCCTGAGACATTTTGTCACTTTATGCTGTCAGAAAAGACACATTTCAGCAGGAAAACTACCTTCATTGTCTGAGTGTCCAAAACAGGCATGCAAATCTATCCTGTGATCAATGGAAAACTTGGGGAAATGTCCCTGATCTCGTTAGTGTAAGTATAAACAGAAAAAAGATATCAACTTAATTAAAATGCTGCTGCAATCTGCAGAGATGTGGGATAATCTGTCCTGAAAGCACCAGGCCACCAGCAGGCAGGGAGGACATCCAGCCTGGAGGAACAGGACAGGATGGGTAAAAACCTGCTGGTCCCTCTGGGTCATGAAGAGGTTCAGACAGAGGAAGGAGACACAGGCTTTCCATCCTTCCTGCAAGGGGAATTTAGCCCTTGCACTGGACTGAATTTATTTTAATACATAATCATCACTGAGAATTGATTTCTGGTTTTTTAATCTATAAATTAAGTCAAATTTTGTCATAATTTTATGAAATATTTCTAGAGTTTGATGGTTGCATCCTATGGGAGAGAAGTCTAGAAATGCTGTGAGTAAACATGCAAACAAAGCTTTGCTTACTCACAGCCTGAGTGAACTGGCCAACATTTGCTACACAAACAAGGCATTTAGCAGCTAATTTTTTTCCAATGATAAGGAAAAAAGAGATATTTATCTTCCTTGATCAAAATGAGGTGTCTGAATGCAGCAGCAGAATCTGCATTTTCATTATTCTTTGGACCTAATTGAAACTTGATTTTCAAAATTACATGAATCAGTTCAGTTTATGGGAGTAATTTAGCAGTTTGTAAGTGGGTTTTTTTTAGTGTTTCATGACAGTTGTTAATTGTATTTGATTAGAAGAACATAGTCACAGCAGGGCTGAAGCATGGCTTCTCATCTGAGCAAATCTGGATTAATCTATAGCCCTAAGGTTGTGGTCCATAATGTAATTGAAATCAAATTAAAAATCGAGACTGCTATTAAAATGGGATGTGTGTTCATAGTGAAAGTCGTTTGCTGTCATTTTGGCATCTTTTTCATTCTTTCAGAGCATCTAGTGTAGCTCTTCAATTTCAATTATTTTTTCATTATTATAAGAAAAGTTTTTGTACTGGGAAATATTCCATCTGGAAGGTTTCCAAAAGAAAATATTTCTTTTGACATTTAAAAATCAAATTCTGAAATAGCTTTGAATTCCTACTAGATTTAGATAAGCTGTTTGATTAAAAAAAAGCATCCAGAATTTCCATCTCCCAGCAGTGTACTGAAAAATGCAGGACCTCAATTATTCGATTAACTGTTGCTGAGGGTTTTTTTTCCCTCCTATGTGCTATGAAATAATACCATGATTTTGGCACGCTTACAGCATCTGAGCCCATGTGGCTCAGCAGAAATGCACGGCAAGTAAGGAAGCAAATGAAGTCTGTTACACCTGTACTATACAACTTTTCCCTCAAATGGGAAGGAATGCCCAGCCTGCCAACCCCCCTAGTTGGAATTAAGCCCCCCAGGTAAATAGGTCAGCTCAGAACAGACCCTTCCCAGGGGCCTTGATCTCCTGTACATCTCCCTGAATGAGAGGATTTTCTCCTTGAGGTGCTTTGAGGGCTGTGGGATGGGGGCTCAGGACTCCATCAGAGTTTGTGGCACCTGAATTATAGGACACAACCTTTGTCTTTTTCCAATTAATAAGTGTAGCTCTCATTCAGTTTCTTCCTTTAATCCCTCCTTTCTATCAGAGTAAAGTGTGTGGGAGGAACTCTCTGTGGAGGGATCTCCCCTGGATGAGAAAAGCTCTTTGGCTGCAGGAGTGGTGGTGCAGTGGAGCTCAGGGACAGACACCCACAGCCACCCAGGGATATCCACAGCCACCCAGGGATATCCACAGCCACCCCCTTTCCCCCGGGAGCTGGCAGGGGCTTCAGTGGCCTTTCAACAGCAGCAAAACCAGCAGCTCCTTGCCCTGCCTTTCCAGCACGTGGGAGGTGGCAGCTGGTGGATCCCTGCCCTGTGGGGGTACTGGGGATAATGGAGCTGCTTCCCTGATTAACTCTGGCAGCGGCTGCTGAGTTAATTAGCAGGCAGATATAGGATACTAGGCATTACTAATTTGTCCACAGATGCAGCTTGGAGCTGAGTGGGTTTGGGATGAATTTCATCCCTGCTGTTAGCAAAAATAATTTTCAATATCTGTTTTGAAATGTTTCAGATTCCTGTTTGAGCAGGAGATGCTTCTGCTGTTTCCACTGTGAGACTCCATCGTGAGGTTCAATCTACACGAGATTTCAGTACAGAATCTTCCCACATGGCTGCATTTCACATCCATATTGCCCTGCTTGCTCATGTCTGGACTTGTGCCTTGCCCTTGACAGGCATGGTCATTCAGATTTCATCTTCTCACTAGGAAGGGGAAATTTTGTTGGTTCCAAGTGAGGGAGATCCAGTTAAACATGAGAGGCTACTGAGAGGTGCCTAGAAATAATTCATTTACTGTGGTTGCAGAAGCAGTGGCTTGTTCTGACCAGTCATGTGTGGCTAAAACACATAAAGGCAGAGATCTCCCAAGATCCAGCTGATATAGAAAGGAAGGCAGGACCCTCAGTCAAAGCCTTTAGTAATTTCACAGGTTTGCATGAGTTCGGGCCATCCCAGTGAGAATTCCTGTCCTTGAAGCTGGAAAAGAGCTGTAACCAAATGGTCATTACAACAGTGGCCATGGCATGATCTGTGCATCAGCAACTCCATTTCCTGCCCGTTCCAGGTAGGCAAATGTTTTCTTTGGGAGTGTTCTGGAGACTGTAAGTGGTTTGGATTGGGATATTGTGCCTGTGCTGCATCTGCTTTCATCACATTCTTCTTCTATAGGGCATCAGAGATAGCATCTTCTGAGTGGATGATGGAAAATAAGTGGAGTAAAAAGGGAGAAAGGTTGAAAATGGAGTTACCTGTTAGTTACTACTCAGTTACTCATCACAGAGGAGTTTTCTTACTTTGTTCCTGAGTGATTGCTGAGTCAAAAGTGCATGGCACACTTTACCAAACAAGCCTGTTCTGCACACTTATGCAGAGCATTTCTTGCTTGAAGATGGAGTCAATTACTGTGCATGTATTTACCCAGCTCAAGGAGCCTGCCAGGCTCCCATCTATATTTCATCAGCCTCAACCCTCCCCGAGGCTTGCAGCACTTTGCTCTGCCTGCAGTGAAGGGCTCCTCCACTGCAAAAGCAACAATGACTCAAGAGAAACACAGAGACAGATGAAGTTCCCTGGATTTAACATCTCCTGGCAGCCTTGGCATTATCCCCTTAATGCTGGGTGGCATTTGGATGCTCTTTTCAGCCAGGTACCACCTGATGTTTCATCTACCTGCCACTGGGCTGATGTAGAGAACAAGCTGCTCCTCACACACTGTGCAAGTTGGGAGCCAACAGCAGCACTGACCCCCTCCTGCCATGCTGTGGTGTCTTTTCCATCTTTAATTCATAGAAGGGTTGAAGAAAGGTCTCTTAAATTCTGGCTCAGTGGTACAGCCAGTGCAGGCTCACACTTACGGGTTACTGCCAGCAATTTGATTTTCAGCAACCCTGCTGATGAGGCTTCTGTCTGTCCCCTCAAGATGCTGTCCTTCAGCCCCAGAAATGTTGCTGTCAGAAAGCTTTGTCTAAACTTCAGCATCAGTTTGAATTTCAGGTTTTGGCATCTGCTGCCAATGTCCCAGCAGAGCTGAGTCCAGCTGGAAAGTCCCTTTGTACTACCCACTGAAGCCAATGGGTTCATGGAAAAGAGAAACTCCCCATCTCTCTTTGAAGAACATATTCCTTCCCTCTGGTCAAAGAATGTTCATCCAAAAATTTTATTCTCAAAAGAAAAGGGATCTGTTCTGGACAAATTAGAAATGTTTGAGAAGCAAATGTTTCCCTTTGTCCTTTTACACTGAAAATTACTGAAGCCACTGCAGAACTCTGAATGAGGAAAATACAGACAAATTTTCAAGAAAAATATTATTTATGTAAAGAAAAAGAATTATTAGCACCTCTTTTTTCATAGAAAGCCAGTCTATTTTTTATGCATTTTCCTACTTTATCAGCCTGATGAAACAAACAAGCAAGGACTAGAAAACAGATTGATTTTCTTAACATTCAAAGTTATTCCCCTGATTTCTAGTAGATTCCCCAATTTCTGGGCTCTTAGTCAGAATCATGTGGAAGAAACAGTGTCTGTTCCTCTCAGCAGGGCTGTATTTTTAGAAGAGAAGAGGTAAGGTGAAAAAGAGAGGTAAGGTGGTTATTCTTCAAGTAACATATGGGCTTTCCAATAGTGATCCCATTTTTTGATTATTTTGATTTTACTTTAGGATTGAAATACAGTGGGTCTTGATGGTATTTGAACTCATCTGTGTCCATGTGAATTTCTTTACATTGCTTTTATCGTGGAAAGAATAAATGACACATTAGAGTTAAATCTTCAGTCCATGATAGTGCAGTTCACTTTTCTTGCAGCTGGGATCAAGCCAAAGGAATAATTATGTGTATCTATGCAATGCATATCTTTAAAATCTCCACCTCACATTGCTCTGGGATCCCAACACAGGTGATTTTATTGCAGTTAATACCTGCTGTAATTAGGAACCTAATTAAATATCCTCTGATCTTACCCTTCTCAGAGTCAAACAGCTCAGGGGGCTGATTCAGATTCTCCAGCTTTCTCTTCACATGGTCTCTTACAGCAAAGCACAGGTGATTTTTAGCACCCTTTGAATAGAGACACTGCTCCAGCATCCCAGAGCTCAGGGGCCAACAGACCAGCAGCATGAGCCAATGTCGCTGGTAAGTTCCTAAAAAGTACATGGAATGTATTAAAAAGCTGAGCTAGAAAGGAGCCAGGGAGGGCAGGAAAGCTGGAGAGCGTGGCCACGTTTGAGCAGAGAAAGTCAGCAGTGCTCAGCCATCTGTGGCAGCGCAGGTTTGTCAGGTTAGAGTGGAAAGCAGTCTGAGAAGGAGCTGCTCTGTGGCTGGGGGCAGGTGCTGAGGGTGCTGTGCAGAAGGATCAGCAGTTTTGCCTTCACTTGGCAGCCAGGGTTACTCTACCAGAAGAAATGAGCCCTGTCCATGAGCCAAGGGAGCTCTGTGCATGATGTCATGCTGCAGGGGAACCCCTTGCTGCAGAGACCACAGTCAGTGCTTCCCTCCTGCAAAGCACAAATGGGAGAAGCAGGGAAAAAAAGGCAAAACTTCCCTGCCTGTACCAAGGGCTCTGCAAGCTCAGACTGGCTTTTAGTCTGGCTGGGAGAGGTGGGAGCCCTAAATGAGCAGAGTAGAAGTGGCTGCTGGTTTTTAGGAACAGCACTGAGGCAGCCTTGGGGTTGTATGGGCAAATACCAGGGGTGAACCTGGGCTCACAAAGCCCTGCTATGTTTGCAATCCACTGCAGTGAGTGGCACCACTGTGCTGTCACCCAGCTCTGACCACAGGGGAGTTCCCCACAATTTGCAATATTCAAAGACAGCAACAGGTTGGGAACCCTCAGGGAGAGACATTTTCTTTGTTTTCAGCAAGGGAGAAGAGTTATTTCAAAACAATTAGGGGGAGTTATTTCCCAGAGAAAATCCTGCCCATCTCACAGTAAATTTCCACGGTACATTGCTTGCAGGCAGCAAACCTCTGCTATCTTCTCATCGCTGCTCCAAATTCTGGTACCCCAAATTCATACTTTACAAATTCAAGCACCTGGTGCAGCTGGTGTTGAACAGAGACCTCCTGCAGAACCTTGGAATGTGAGCCTAGATGAGCACAGCTGCACAGGGGACCCTTAGGAAACAGGTAAAGCTGTCACCTACACTCTGTAGAGGACAGACAGACCTTTTAGACACCAAATTTTATGAGATAAGGACTTACTAATTTTTTTTTTAAAAATGAGGGACCAAATGCCTCACCTGGAGGCTGTTGTACCTGACTCAGATTAGTTTGGAGGTATAGTGTGGCTTTTTATTGCTGTCTAATTGTGTGGAAAAAAGGTTTTACCTGGATCCTACAGGCATGAGCAGCTCTGCACACCAGCACATGGCCATGGGAAGCAGTGAGCAGGGAATATCCATGTGTCACATCAGTCCTGGAGAAAAGTCTGGGCACCAGCACCTCAAAGCTTGGAGGTCTGGACAGGACCCCGCCCTAGTCATGGGTTATTGGTAACTGTGGAAGCTGCCACTACATCCAGCCCTCAGCTTCTCTACAGGGAATTGAGAAACTTGTTTTATTTGGAAAGAACAGACCCTTCCACAGAGCAGTTTGACAACCCATCTCATCCTAATCCCAGCAGTAAACCCATTTACTGTGGAAAAGAGGCAGGTGGTGCTTGGCCCTCTTCCAGCACGGAGCTTAAAACACAACAAGCACATCAATGCCTTCAGCTCTCAGCTCTGTGCCCATCTCTAGATCTGTTTGAGGTTTTCATGGGTGCAGGGGCTGTAGAGACTCAGAACTGTCCTCATTCCATATTCATTTCCTGGATTCCTCATATCTGGAAAAGCTGATGAGGGAATTCAGTGCTCAGGCAAAGCACCAACTCCACAGGCCTCATCTGCAGCAGAAACACACCTGATCTACAGCAGAAACACACCTGATCTACAGCAGAAACACACCTGATCTACAGCACAAATGCACCAACACACCTGATCTACAGCACAAACACACCAACACACCTCATCTGCAGCATAAATACACCTCATCAACAGCACAAACACACCACTTTTACCAAGCAACAGCATTTGGATGCCCTTGTCCAGTGGAGATGCAGCATTATCTACCTCTGTTCCCAAGTATCTCACAGCATATTTGGAAAGTAGAAAGTACTGAATCCCATTCCCAAAATGGGAAATAGAGATGGCAGTTACATAGATAGAGCCCAACAAAAATTCTGTTTCAGAGAAATATCTTTCTGTATAAAATGTCCAAAATTGATATGCTAATCATGGGTCCAGGATGGTCTCCTACCATCACTTCCCTGCAGGGATCTCATGCAAGCCAGAGGGGGACTGGTCATCTCTTGCCCCTCCTGCCTGGCTTGTAGTGACAGGATCTGTTCCTGCAGGCTTGGCACTGTGGGTTTCTGTGCTCTGGTTGCTTATTCCTGGGCAACCAGAAAGATTTTGTAGCCACCAGACTTTACATTCATCACTAAAATGCCATCACAAAGCAGCTTTTTGCCTATCCAGTCTCTGTTAGCTGCAAGGCTCGATATCCCCCTGCTGTCTCTTAGCCATTCCTTGGCTCCTTGACAGAGAAGTGTGAGGTTACACTTTGATAAATAACTTCTGATCATCACCTCCTTGCCACTTTCTTCACCTGGGATATTCTATCCTTTTACCCCTGAAGAGGCACTAACATTATCTGCCTTGAAGTATTTGTTATCCCCTTGAAATTTGCCAGCCAATCCCCCCAGGCTTGTCATCTGGAGGACACCTGCTCTCACACTCCACTTCTTCCTGCCTTCTCCCATATATCATCCAGGATTCCTGCTTCCAGCCAAAGTTTTGAATCTGTTTTGTCTTTACTCCAGGTGTGATAGACTGTAATTCTCTATTCCCCATGGGGAGCAGAAGCCATTTGCTGAGATATCTTCTGGTGTCATTTCTGTGTCAGTAGTCCCAGTGGATCAGGTAAAGGGAAAAACATTCCACAGCCTTCCTATTACTGCTACCCAGGACTGGCAGCCCAGGAAAATATCTAGCTTGGGATGCCCTCTCTGACAGCTGGCACCAGCAAATATGTCCAAGAAAACTTCTTGGTAGATACTTACAAATCAGCCTAGACCAGAATGAAGTTCTCTTGATGTTTGCCTCATGCCTTTAAGATCTTATTTCTCCCAGTAGGAAAAAAAAAAAAAGTTGTAGAAAAAGAAACTCAGATGAAACTGACCTTCTTTCCCTCAAATACATCCAATCCCTGCTTTTTAATGCTTCCAAGACCTTGCCTTTTATTACCAGGAGCCCTATGGGTTAATGTGTAAATACGAATTTCCTTGTGCAAGATTTTAATTTCTTGCCTTTGAAAAGTCTTTAATGTCACTTTGTCTCCTATTATGAGACTGCAAGTCCATCTCATTTACATTTTGAGGACAAAGAGACTGAATTTTTTTTTTCTTCCCCATTGCAAGGGACATTTTCTCTGTCCCAAAACATGCTTGGAAACAGAGCCCACCCAGAGGGTAAGGAAGGCAGACACTGCATGGAGGCCCCTCAGAAGCTGCTGCCTTGTTGTGCCTTCCCTTCCAGCCAGCACAGGTCTTGGGTGTGTGCTAATCTGGCAGCCACTTGGCCACCAGACCCATCTGCCAGTGAGTGACTTCTCTCAGTCCTGACAAGGAGCCTTGCAGAAGCCTTGCCAGCTGACTTTGGGCTGAAGGGAGGAGAGAAACCAGAGCTCTGTGCTGGGGCCCAGGACATGAGCTCGGCAGCCTGGCAGGGAGGAACAGCATCAGCACTAGGAGCAACACATTTCAGGGTGCACCCCCTGCAGGTGCTGCCAAATTCAGGAGCTCCCCTGTGAGGCCTGGGAAGGCAGGGGCTAGAGGAAAGCCCATATTCCCTGATGCCATGCATCTGCTCCTCAGAGGCCAGCTGGAGGAACACTGCTGGGGAGGGTTGGCAATAGGGGGCACTTGGAGCCCAAATCCTGGCAGCCAGTCCCTGACATGCTTTTCAAGAGCAGCTCCTTGAGGCCTGTTGTGCCTGGCTCTGCAGCACACAGAGCATGGCCAGCTCTCCTGGAGCTCTGGACTATCAAAATGTCAGTCAAAAGGACAGGCAGCCAAACCACCCCCGAGGAGCCTGGCGAGGTTTGGTCTCAGCGTGTCAGGATGTGGACTGGAAGCTGGGTAATGACACAGTGACAGATGAAATGCTCAGATGGGGCCAAATGCAGCTGCCCACCTCAGTCCCTCCATTCTCCTGCTGACACGAAGAGCTGTGCTCCAGCTGAGGTGTGGAGAGGGCTGAGGGAAAGGCTGCCTGCATAGCAAAGGAGATTTTGCAAGCAGGCTCAGGGCAAGTGGAGACCAGCCAATATGTACATGAGGCCAGTCCCAGACTCCCAGCAGGAAGGAAGATGATGATGGTCCTTGCTGCTTAAATTTTGCTGAAAGCCATATTCCTCCACTAAACTCACTTCCAGGGAGTCCAGAGCTGCCATTTCTGCTGTACAGCTCCTTGAGCTGGGTCAAAGAGTCTGGGTTTTGGGAGCAGGTAGAGGGATGCCCCTCACTTCAGTATCTGCAGGAAGGAGCACACTTAGACCAGGGACAATGGGGACAGGTCAAAATCTACCTGCCCCCCACCTCTGAAAGCCAGAGTGTCTCCTTTGCATGGGATGCTCGAGCTTCAGGATCTCTCTCAGTTGCCTTCTCATTTTAGGGACTCTGATGACTCTTAGAGTCCTTACATGTCTTCTCTGGCTAGGGCTGAAATGAGAGGAACAGAAGGAGAGCTATGAAACATGCTGCAAATATTCTTTATTCTGATCAGAAACTGCACATTGAAGGTCATTCACAGGAGACTGTGTCCTTGTGAGCATAATTTCAACATCACAGTGGTCTTGGCAAGGAAAATCTGAAGTCCAGAAGGGTGAACTTTTGAGCTTTAACCAGTGGCTACAAGATTCTCTTTGCAATTATGTCTGTGTTTTCCCTGCACAATCTCTGACAGGTAGAGAAAACAAGTTATTACAGCTATTCTGCAGACAATGAACTAAACCTAAGGGTAACTAAATACCTTGCTTTAGGTTGATCGAGCCATTTGTGGCATTAGAGAGAACTGTACAGAGTTCTTGATGTTGCCCAAGTCACTAAGCCATCTCTCTTCTAATCAAACCTGAGTCCTAACAAATATCTGCAGAGGCATGTATTTTTCTTTTTTTTTTTTTTTTTTTACTCTTTTCATGTTTATAGAGAAATTCCAGGTAGAACGTAGGCAGAAGTTGCCTGAATTCAACTCTCCTGGCATAAATTCCCCTGATGGCAGTCTGATTTTAACTCCCATCTGTACTGTCGCGCCCCTACCCACAGGCATGAGTCACACTGAGCAATAAATAACAGCTAAATCCTTCTTCTGCCTCGACAGGTGATGCTGAGGATTTTCTCTCTGCGTACACACAGGGCATAGTGCTACAGCCTGATGATGTATTGGGGCTATTAATTTGGGGAGATGAAGCTTTTTCATCATTAATGTCCAACCTGAATTCAGGAATTTATTTGTGTTTGGGAAGCACATGCAGAGCCTTCTCACTGCCATGAAATGCTGAGCCTAACAGGTTTTTTTTTTTTTTTTTTTTTTTGGTTTGTTTTTCTTCTTTTTACTGGCTCAAGGCAGCATTAGTTTCTGAGACTGATACTGTTATGCCTTTTTCTCTCCCTACCTTTCTGGCCTTCAGCATCCCCAGCCTTGTCCTGCCTCCTTTCCTATATGTCATGCTCTTCTTTTGCTTTCTCTCATTCTTTGGCTCCTGCAGTATCTTCTTGTTTCAGTTTTTTCCTCCTTTCCTTCTCTATTGCACAGAGGCACAAACATCATTTCAGAAGACTGTGAGACAGCAAATGCCCATGGCACAGCTGAAAGCCACATGACTTTGGGTTGTCAGAATATTGGCCAAGCTTAAGGCTCTGTGTAAATGAGCTCCTCTTGCAAAGACCTGTCCTAAAGGCTCCTGCAGGAACAAGAAACGAATGAGACAGGCTTAGGAAAAACCACTGCCAGGCAATCCAATTTTCCAAAATATTAAGAGGCCCATTACACGTGCTCAAATTATCAATTCTCCTCTTCTGCAAATGAAAAAAAATACTGCTGGGTGTTCCTTTGAGTCAAAATCCTTCATGAGTATAAAAACATAAGTATAAATGTGGAGTTGCTATGTGTAAGGTTGCTGGTAAGTCAATGCCAACATATTTCAGGCCCTATGGCAATTTTTTATGACTTTCTTCAAGATGCTGATTTCAAAAGCAGGTTCTTCAAAGATCTGAGAATCTGAGATATTCAAGGTACAACTCAGACAGGCTTTGCAAATTGTCTCCTTACAGAAGAAGACATCACTCTGTGGGTATGTTTTTGTTTGTGCTGCAGTGGTATATGTGGGGCACATAGTGAATTTGATAGCTAGATAATCAAATCTGTTGAATGATCATGGCTGCTACAAGGTTCAGATCCCCTCAGTAGTGTCTCATATTAAAAAAAAAAAAAAAAAAAAAAAAGGTTAAACTAATCAAAATGGCATGAACATGAATGGAGCGAAGCAATTGCTCCAGTATTTTCCCTGCCACTTAACCTTGAAAGGTGTCTCTTTAAATCTGCTTCTGCTTGCACTTGTATTTGTCCACAGGCAAGGTGCATAATGAACAGTACATTTGCAATTTTCAAAGCCCTTGAGGCCACAATACAATTGTTTTGGAGGTCTTATGCAGAAAAGAAAGAGGCTGGATTTGGCTTGAGAACCACCCTTTTTATCTGATCTCATAATAACTGAGCCCCTTTAGCCTTGATCATTGGGCAGCCCCGAAGGGAAACACAGGGATCAAACCTATTAAAAGGGCATGATGGAAGCATAAGGTTGGCTGTGTCTGTGACAGGCTACAGGGGATTTCTGGGAACGGGAGAGAATTCTGGCATGGCCACTGCATTTGTACACTTCACTGGGGCTGGCAAGCAGCTGTCTGAGGGACTGATGCCTGAGCATCCTGGGCTGGGAAAGAGCTGTTCCTGATGGCAGGAGTGGTTTCCAGCCTGTGGAAATGTCTCTGCTAGAGCTCTTTCTCAACACACTCCAATACCACAGAAAACAGGAGATAACAACCCTGCAAAGGCTGCTGTGAGGTGCAATAAATTATTTTGTCCCCAGGAGCGGGGAGGTTAGTTGGTTCCCCAGCAATGGGAAGGTGATCATGGGCAATAATTGATGGGTTTTTATCAGAACCTGAAACACCAAAGTCACCTCCCATCTGAGACTGGGGATGCTGAGGCACCCTGGCCACAGCAGTGTGGGAGCACTGGGCAAAGGGTCATTTTGTGGCACAACATTCTGCATGGATCCAAAGGAAAGGGGAAGCAAGGCAGAAAGGAGGAAAGGACAAGAGCATGGAGTGCTGGGGGCAAACAGACACAGCAGACCTCAAGGCTGCTCTGTTATGTAGAGGCAGGAAAAGAAGGAAAGTGATATTTAATAAGCATACTTGCTCAAATAAAATCCCTCCTGAAAGAAAGCAGTACTTAGAAATCACTCAGAGTTTTTCTGCTTTCATGCCTCTGTCACTGGAGCAAATCTATTCATCACAGCCGTGTATTAATGAATTACTTAATTAAGCAGCTCATTATTTAATAACTCAGGTTGCAAGTGTGATGAAATAAAAATCCCCTTTGTAGCCAGAGGCACATCTTTGCCAATAAGCTAAGCAGTTTATAGTTAATCAGGGATGTTTGCTGTCTGACACAGGCAGAATCTGCTGAATTGCAAGCAGTTTCCTTCCAAGGTTATTGCTTACAGTCCTCTCTGGGAGCTTGTCAGGGCCTCCAAGCCCAGTCAGGTTAAACCTAATAAGCTGTCCAAGGGCAAACACACGTAGAAATGCTCAAATTCATGAAAGGGCACCAGGGCACTGTTGTTTCTGAATAAACATCCAATTTGCTATTGGTTTACTCTGCCAGGTGCAATGCTGATAGAGAGGCTGGTTTATTAATAAGCAGTAAAACCTCAAAGATTCTAGCTTGTTATGATATTTAGAAAGACAAGGAAATAGAAGCATGTGCTGTTTGTTTGGCTCTGATATGGCTCCCCCAGGTGATACTGGGGAAGCTCCTTTATTTGCATCTACATTGGGACACCTCTAAGTATTACTTGATGTCCAGGTTGGGGTTTGTGCCTCAGCTCCACATGAAGGAAAATGTTTGTGGGGCAGCAAAGCTCGCCTTTGTCTTGTTCATCATGTGGAGGATAGCTGGGTTTGAAGATGAGAATAAATCCTTACATTGCTTGTCCACAGGTTCCCTGGAATATGGGGGACAGCACACAGCATTTCCACTTCCATGCTCAGACACTGTTTTAGTCTCTCTCTGCCTCAAGTCATGATGTGCAAAACAAACCTGAGAATTTTTCCCAGCCTTTGATAGGACCTGGGAGCACTGTAGGCTGCTTAGGTGCTGTGGTAATGGGAGAGGAGGAGAAGAGGAAATAGATATCTAGAAGAAGTTTAGAGATCATGAGTAATTTCTCAGCTAAAAAATTGTTAAACTCAGTAAAATGGCCAAATTCCACCTCAGGCATATGCATTTCTGTTTTCTTTGGGTAAATTGTCATTTCTACAAGATTCTGGCACATAAAAGCAGGCACTCCTCTCCCACCAGCCCTCCTGCTGTGATTCTCCTCCATCCTCCATGGTTTTGTTCCTTTCCCCTTCACCACCTCCCTTCTGACTAAGCTCTCGGCTGTGACTTCTCCCTTGTTTGCTCCTTGAAGCAAGTCTGTTCATTATTTATTAGCTCCCATACTCTTACACCATCTGTCTCAACTCATTATCCATATTCAGCTTGTCAAATTGACCTTTTATGGCCTTTCTCTGGAATCCTAATGTGTAGTCTGTCCCTCCTTATATAGATATGTGTTGCTAAGCCATTGCTTTCCAACTCCAACTGTTAAACACTCCTCTCTGTATCTATCTCATGAATACCCAACTTGCTAGTCTGTGCCCCTAACTTCAGAAAAGCTGTTTATTCTGCTTGACTGATGCTTGTTCCTTTTTTCATCTGCTGCATGTTTGCTGTGCCAGCTTGCTGTAGCACATACTGTCTTAGATATGACCTTTAAAGCATCTGCACCAACACAGTATCAGACTTTAGGGTATAATCTCCTTCTAACAGTCTGGGGGACTTTCTGTCCCTTAGTTCATAACATAACATAGTGGATTACAAGCTGAATTCAGCCCACAGCCACTTTGCTGTGAGTCACCACCACCACCACCACATAAGGCAATGGCATTTTAGTGTGCAATGTGCTGGAAACCAGAAATCTCCTCCAGTGGGATGGGTGAGAAGGAAAAAATGTTAAGGCATTGGAGCAGTGCAGCCAGATTCTTACTCAGCATAAATCAGGTCAGTTCAATCAAACTACTGAACTATTTGTGTTCATACCCCATCCCTCTCTGCTTCCAAATCCAAGGGCTACTACTGTAAATGCTTCAGCTTCAAAGATAATAGTTTCTCCTCACATAACATTGTGTAACGCAGGACTGTAGGATCAAATAATGCAATAAGTATTTTCTCCTGGTGGAACAAACATACACAGTATGCACCTGCTCAGGAATGTGTAAAACCCACCACAGATCAATAGAGATTATCCAGAAACTGTAGGAGAACTTCAATAAACTCAGTAGCAGAGAATTTTGAACTAAAATGCTTTTTCTAAATAATTAATCAGGGCTGCTGGTAACACACTAAATACTCCAGCTCTGGTTTCCCTGCATTTCTTGATATACCAGGACTGCATCTGCACCAATCTTTTCCAACCTACAGTGTGGGAGCAGCAAATAAATGAGTCCTGTCCCAGAGACTCTGGCAGCATCTTTGAGCAAATCAATGCATTTTACACAGAGGACTTTTACCCTACCTGTCCTACCTGTGCTGTAAGGGGAGCAATCAGCAGGTGCCATCTGTGCTACTGAAAGCCAGTTCTTTGAACCAGATGATTTCAAGTCAATGACTTTCAAATATTTTGCTCTTCTTTACAGAATCTGTGGCACAGATAGCTTGCTTAACAAGCTCCGTGGAGAGTTTTTGAACCTGTGTTACATATCTATCAAACAATTTCTTAATAATAAAAAAAGTTTCAGGAGAAACTAGTTTTCTCCTTAGTTTTCACTTAATACAGTGCCCTCCTCTGAAGCTACAACAAAAGACACCTCTTTTTCCACAGTTCAAAGCAAATTCTTTTAAAAGGTAGGCTCTGCTACAGACTTTGATTTTTTAATCTCTTGCTGCCCAGACCCAGTTAGCCTCCTGTGCTTGCAGCCACAGTTGATTGTTGTAGCCATTAACACATAATTTTACACCTGAAAAACATATATTGACATGCCTTTCCATGTAATTTTGTTCTTTGATGGCAAAGCACCTCCTTTTTGCTTGCAGCTACCATGTCACTGAGTAAGAAAACTAACTTCAGATACTCTCCTTGATTATGTCTAAACCCATATACCTTCCTTGATTATCTTGTCCCTCTGGAACAAGAGCAGAAAAGAGACCTCAGAAATTATATTGGATCTTATATTGCTCCCATTGCAATGGGCTTTCACCCTGGGTCTGTGATACAGTCCTCCTACAAGAATGCTTGATGACCATGGTTTCTTTTGGACATTAATTGCAGACAAATTTTACTTGCAATCTTGTGGGACTGGAGAGGAATCAGAATGGAATATTTTTCCTAGTGATACATATAGTGCTCCTTTACCTGTCTAAAATCCTGTAGAAACTTGCATCCCAAGGGCTGATCTGTATTTTGAAAAAAAGGGACCAGGTCATCAGCTGATTAAATCACACTGGTTCGCTGGCCAGTGTTCAGATCTGAGAACATCCTCCTGGAAATTCCCCAGGGACACACTGCTGTTCACCACCATTGATTAGGGTATTTGATGGAAAGGCAAAGGAAGGAAAATGACTGCTGAAGACCTGCAAGAGATGTGATCTATTTTGATACAATCACCCCCTAAAATAATGCTCAGTCACTGGTGAGGTTTGGGTTGGGTTGTTTTGACTGAGTGATGTCTTCCACAGCCAACTTCCTCCCAAAGTGTTTCAGAGTCCTGTGCTCTGAGACTTTTCTCCTTTTGTCTTGGCAGTGAAAGAGAAATGCCAAAAGTCAAGCAAGAATTAATAAGGCTTAGGGCTGATCTCTAACAGAGATGGCACCAGATGCATTTATAATCCTTGGATATGAAGGCAAGAGCTGCTGTTATTACAACACATTTTTTTCTACAGTTTGTGGATCAGTGATATGTCGGGGCTTCCATCTTTCCCTGGCATTTCCTCCTTTATTCTGAGCATAGTTTGCACCATTAATCCCTGTTCTTGCTCCTTGACTTCCAATTTCACTTGGTTTCTCCCTTTTTGTATCCAAAACCCTCTCGTTTCCTTTTTCTACCTTCTCTCACATGTAAATTCTCTTCAGATCCTGCTGCTTTTCCCTCTGCAGGATCCTTGCCAAGAACCCAGCCTTGCCATCTGTCCAAGAGAATGATGGTGATGATATTGCTCAGCTCTCTTCTGGATGTTGAATTGTGTGGCTGCAGCAGCAATTTTAATGTTAGCAAAAAAAAAAAAAAAAAAAATTAAAAAAAGACCCCCCTAAAAAAAAAACCAAAACAAAACAAAACCCAATAAACCAATAATCAGAACCCTGTAGAAGAAAAACACTTTTCTGCCTCACAGAGGTCAGACACTTTTAGTCATATGCATATAAATAGCAGGATTACTTTTCCTATATCATTTTTCTCTATATTGTCTTCTTAAAGGTGCACCTGAGATAATTTTACATCCATGAGAGCATAATCAGAGCTTCTGTTACAATTTTTGTTGGTAAAAACATGCCATTTTTCCAAACCTGAATTATTTAGGGAAAAAAAAATCAGTTTCAATGAATGTTTCTAATAAAAAATGGATCAAGCAGTTGACAGGATGGCATTTCTTTAAGGAATTTTTTTTCAGTTTGAAACAAATTTCCATGCACCTCTTTTTTCTCTTATTTTATGCCAACAAAAAGGGCAACTTTCTACAGTATAAGAAGAATAATTCATAATGCACCTGATCTGAAAGCATTTTTGTTGTGAATTATGGGGTTCAAATCTAATTTTTAGATATTATTATTATTATTATTATTATTATTATTATTATTATTATTATTAAGAAATATGGAAATTTTCCAAGTTCTCCTGAGGTAAAATAGCATTTTTCTTAGTTTCAAAAGAAAATTAAAATGCTAGACTGCAAGACTTCATTGAAAACCTGACAAAGACCTGGGAGCACTTTTCCTGACAGATCCTCAGCTGTGAAGCTGGGAGCACAGAGACCTCTTTGCCTCAAATTCTGGTTTATTTAAGGTTTAAGGTTCTGGGGACACAAGTTGCCCGTGTACTCACATATTCATATAACCACAGCTGTGAGGGATCTGCAATTCCCACCAGAGGAAAGCTGTGCTGTCCTGATGTGGGGCCTGGGGGGACACAGAGATGCCAAGGAGCCAAGGGACAGAGCCCAGGATGCTCAGCCTGCAGCACTTCATCCAGCAGCTCAGTGATCACTCATTGCTACAGTGCTCAGCCTGCCTGATAACATTGGTGTCACTGCCTGAAATCCAGGATGCTGCTCTCCTGGGAGCTGGCATTTGTTAGGCACCTCAAAAATCCGTCCCTTCATGTGTACAAGCAGATCCATTAATTGCAACCTCACTTGGAATCTGAGATTGGAACTTCACAGAAACCTATCTACATAATCATCTTTCTCCTCTCTGTGAGGAAAATTCCTTCTCAGGAATTTATTACAGTCAGCTTTGTGACTGCAGAATGTCCTTATGGTCACTGTAGGATCTGGGCACCTTCCCATTGCTGTCAGCAGAAAGCAGCTCTGGGGGTGAGGATGTTCTGCAGGAGGAGTCGTCCTTCAGGCAGAATATTAAACTGCTCTGCCATCTGTTTTACAGGGATTATTCTGGTGAATGCTAAAAATCCCCTGAAAGCATTTCTATGGTGTCCCTGTCATGCTCCTTCTCCTCTGTGTTCAAATAACCTCTCCCTCCTGCTGTTGATTTTGAGTGTTCTCCCTTTCTGAGCATGCAGAAAGGCTCTGGGTGGCAGCTCCCAGCCTTGGCTCTCTGTCCCTGCTGGATCCACACCATGGATGTGCATTATGTGTTTATGTGTGTGCACTCACGGCTTGTGCTCCCACAAAGCAACATCCTCACTCTCTTTGCTTTTCCAGAAACTCCATTATGCCCCAAGGTGCAATATTTCATAAGAAAATCCTTCTCATATCTACCCTGTTCACTAATTTGACATGATTTCTGTCCTCTGATAGAGCTCAGCTCTCTGACAAGCCCTGAGCTCTCTTCATTTAGTACCAGGCACGAGAAAATCACCCTTCTCTGTATCCCCTTCAAGCTCTGCTGCCCTCCAGCCCCCAGTTTATCACCTCAGCATGCCAGACTTACCTATAGACCCTCTCAGGGAGGCAAATGCAGGTGTTGATCTGCTTTTTTTAAACATCCCTTCCCCTAGAGTAGATACTGTTTCTATTATGAGGATATCCAAGACTTTAAGTTCCTATTTTAATATGCAGAGCTCAAATGACTGAATTCCTGGCTAAGTATGCAACATCTGAGCTAACAAAAGAGTTAAAGAGTACAAGAAATCTGCAAGGTGCATATAAAGAAATGAGGAAAGGATCTGAATTCTGATCTGTTCCAGGTTTCTGTGTCCAACACAGTTTAATGGGCTGTTCTGGGGAGACCCAGAATGAGGCTTTCCTGCCTCTGCCTTCCTGCCCCTGCAGACTCTGCCTTATGGAGCCTGACATTTGTTGTGTCTTTAAACCTCACTTGTATGTCTCAGAAAGGGAACTGGCAGTTTAAAAGGGCCAAGGGTTGTAATTAGAATCACTTAGATTGGAAAAGAACTGGACTTAAGATCATTAAGTCCAACCATTGACCCAGCAGTGCCAAGCCAACCACTAAAGCATGTCCCCAGGTGCCACATCTACGTGTCTGCTAAATACCTCCAGGGGTGGTGACTCCACCACTGCCCTGGGCAGAGTGTTCCAATGCCTGACAACCCTTGTGATGATGCAATTTTCCTAATATCCTGTCTGAAACTTCCCTGGCACAACTTGAGGCCGTTTCCTGTTGTGCTGTTATCTGGGAGAAGAGACTGACACCCACCCTGCTACAATAGGCTTGGTGAGATGTGTATATTTGTCTCAAGCCTCATGCATCACTGTGAAGGGTAATTATAGCAACCCAAGCCTGCCATCTTTATGACACATCATGATTTCGCATCTGAATGCTAAATGGGGCTGTTAATGAGTGAGAGCAGCTCAGCTTGAGTGAAAGGGTGTTAAAGAATCAGGTCTGGAGTGAATCAGCCTGTGCATATGTGGCAAAGAAAGAAAACAAGTCGTGTGAAATATAGAAAGTGTAGCATTCTGAAGTTATAGCCTGCTTCTCTGCACTGCCCCTTCTACTGGGGTGATCCCAGAAAATATCCATCCTGCAAACTGAATGGGAAACCAGTCACTATTTTTTGCCATGACCTTTTCTCTGAATTCCTTGTTCTTCCCCATACAGGTGACTCTCACTGATCTGTGAGACTCATCAGCTCATGCCATTATTTCTTAGGCTGCCCAAGATGTGATTCCATCTGGTAAATGCCAGACTTTGTGTGTCAGTGAAAAAGCACGGATGCTTCAATAGGTCTTTTCTAAGTTTGTGATCTTTGGTCCTGTTGTTGTGGGAGGTAAAGAGCCCAGCTTTAAGCCTCAGCAGCTTTTAAATAGAGAACAAAAAGATTTCCAGCACTTGGTCTTTAAGAACATACTTTTACCTTTTGAAAAGAGAGATAAGGTCTGTGGAGACTCAGAGTCTGATCACTTCTGCTATTGATCATTAGTGTTATTGTTACTTCGTTTTCTAAAACAAGTTTTCAATTCAGTTCTGTGGCAACCAGAAAGGGACAAACACAGTGAGGTCACTGCGCTTCCTGCTCCAAAATTTGAGGTTGCTTTGAAGCATGACCTGCCAGCAGATGATTCTTAAAGACTTCCAAAGCAAGGCCTAATGTTCTTTTGCACATATTGTTCTTTTGTTTTTTCTCTTTAAATAAAAGGCTCCTTCCCCTACTTTTCAAAAGAAAATATGTCTCTGTGGAACTACATTTTACCGCCTTGGAGAACACGATGTTCAGTCATGACACAAATCTTTGTGTAATCAGGAAAGTTACTTCAGGACTGGGAGAGAGTTCTGAGACTCAAAAGTAATTTTGGACTTCTTTAACCATTAAAGATAACACTCCAGCACTGAAACAAGAGCTGTAGAACTCACTTAAGTGCTTCTAATGGGTGTCAGATGTATTAACTCCCCTGAACATTAACAGCTCTGGTGCCTATGCAAATACTTCTCTTTACCCCTCCCTGCACTGTAGACTCCTGATCATTATAACCTGATCAGAATGCATTTGGCATTTTTAAAACTTTTTTTCCTGTTCCTTTATTGATCACTCTTCTTGAGCCCTGGAGGAACGCCATGTTGCCTTTTTCACTTGATGCAAAATGTGCGGTGTGATTCAGCACAAAGAAAGGGAAGAGGAAACATGTTGAATGTAGTGACAAACAGCAGAGAAAAGGAAGAGGTTCTGGCAGGTTCTGCAGAGGCTGGGTTGTAATTATGGGCCACAAATATAGAGGTAGATAAACAGAAGGGCAGAGGAAGCTTTTATGAAGTTCCTTGGAGCAGTTCCATGAACAGCACAGGCAAGGCATGGCCGTTAATCCATGCAGAGAAGTCAGGCCTCTGCTCCTTCCTTACCCTGAGCATTTGGGCTGCCAGAAAATCACAGCATTAGCAGCAGGAGTGATGCCCCTCTGAGCATTTTATTATAGAGATTGCGACTGAATTTCTCCTCTGAAGTCATTTTAGCTGCATTTAGCACTGTTATTTACAGTGTGTGCGTTTGCGTGCGCTTCTATAGGTCAACTGACTGTGTAGGTAACAACACCCACACATCCTCAGGCTTGTGCCTGCCCATGTCAATCCGTACCTCATTTACACTTTATTTAGGCAAGTAGCTCAAAGCTTAAAGCAAAGTCCACGTTCTGTGCATGCCTACGCTGTGCTGGCTGCTCTGGTGTGACTCCACTCCCTTTCCCATGTGCTTCTCCTTCCAAGCTCTGTGTCTACAGCTGTGTGAGGCAGGGGAACACTGCAGAGCCAGCTGGCTGGAAACCGCCTGGAAAATAATGGAAATCAGGTGTCCAGAAGGAGTATGTGTTTAGATGTGTCTTGACTTCCCTTGGTTTTCCCTGCAGACAGCAGTGATTCTGTATTAGCTTTGCTTTTTTGCTCTCTGTGAAAATCATCCCCTGTTGATGTTTAGATATGGGGAGAAAAGAGCTTGGTGTGACTTTTGGTGACTTGGCAGACTCTGTATGCCAGTTGTGCACCTGGGATACAGATGGAGAGACACTAGGGAAAAGAAGAAACCAATAAATAAAATTAATGTGGGGATCTGGATGAAAAAGAAAACCAAGATCATATTTTGTCTCATTATGATGCTAGCCAGTTGTAGGGACCAAGGATGAGTGTACTCTGAGGAGATAGATGGAAACATTTTTAGCAACCTGAGAGCTCTGTTCCAGCAATCCAACCCAGTGCTGTTCTGCTCTCTGTGGAAAGGAGGACCACATATAGGAGGCAGGACTTCCAGGAATGACAGAAATTGGGACCACATGGTACTTTACATTCTAATTTGGGTTCCCACTGAACTTGGTACATTTTAATACTCTGTTTTTTTCTGAGGCTTTGGGTTTTGATGATGCAAAAACATTCCTCTGTTGCCATATTTTTTCAAAGGAAAAGCACGTATTCAAAATGTTGGGCATTAAACAGTGTATGTGTGCTTGCAAGCTTACTGCTGTCTCATTGCTATTGTTTTCTCTTTCTCAGGACATGACCTTCAGCACCACAATGAATCAGGAAAAACCTGTCAAGTCCTCCTAGCTCCCCAGCTGTGCAATTTGCTGTTCCCTCGCTGTTCCCCAGACAGCAGCTTTTCTCACCCAAAGTACAGAAGCCAGCAAGTCACAAATGACAGCTGAAAAGTGAAGCATTACCAAAAGCTGCGTGAGACTCTGTCAAAGAGAACCTTTATATATAATTCTCCTTCTGAGCCTGGGAAGCTGTGCATCCCATCAGTTCCAAAGAACGGGGAGAAGATATGTTCAAGTAACCAACACCAGAAATTGTGTAAATCCATACCCATTTTAGAATATCTACACCGCGACCTCCAGCATTTAGAACTCTCCATTCAGAATGGATGATGGATATAGAAACACAAACCAGGTCTCAGATGACTACAGGTACCACGATGGCAACTACGACGCACCCAATGATGGCTACTACCGGGGCGGGGATGAGCCCGCGCAGGACGAGGATGCCCAGAGTGATGTCACAGAAGGCCACGATGAGGATGATGAGGTCTATGAGGGGGAGTACCAAGGGATCCCACACCCAGATGACATTAAAGAGAAGCAGAAGAAGCGAGCCCCTGCCATGGATGATGAGTACAGAGACCGTGCTGACCTTATGGCCGAGAGGATGGAGGATGAGGAGCAACTTGCCCACCAGTATGAGAACATCATTGAGGAGTGTGGCCACGGACGCTTCCAGTGGACTCTCTTCTTTGTTTTAGGGTTGGCACTGATGGCAGATGGGGTGGAGGTGTTTGTGGTTGGATTTGTTCTTCCCAGTGCTGAGAAGGATATGTGCTTGTCCAGTTCCAATAAAGGGATGCTGGGTAAGTGCCACTGGCAAACAGCTCTTCTAATGCAGCAGGAAGCAGCTGGGACACGTTTTTCTAGTCACCAGCCGATTTCAGGATCTTCTGATGACTTTCTTCTTGTATTGTATGTCATGCATAGTCATGCCTGGGTCGATCTGACTCAGGAGGGGTTCAATGCTGACGAGCAGCAGAATTGTACCAGAATGTGCTGTGGCCCCATATCCAGTCTGGTCAGTGTGCGCTGGATCTGGGCAAGGCAGCTCACAGTCTGCAGGTCCACAGGGCAAAACTCCAAGCGGTGTTCAAGGATAAATAAGTGAACAGTTAAAGGTGAATCTAGTGACTCAAAATTCAAAGCTGTTAGAAACTACAGGTTTCCCTTTACTTCAGCCCAAAGTCCCAACAGGCAAATCAACTGTCCAGTCAGTTCCTTCTGTCTGCTAACTTCTCAGTGTGCTCATATGTCTTGGATCAGATGTAGTCAATAGAGGTTTTTTTTTAGGTCTGTGGAATGCAATTAAAGTGCAGCATGAAGATTAAAGCTGAGGCTATTGGCAACATCCCTTTTGCATCACTACCGACATCTCCCTGAGGTCAAAATACAAGGCTTAATTATTTATTGGAAGTGAGACTTGTTGGAAAGGTTTGGATGAACAATTTTTTCCCCTGAACAATAGGCAAGCCAAATTCCATCAGTCAAAACAGCAAAGCCTCCCAGATCTCCAAGAATCAGGACAGGATCCAGCACGGTCTATAGTGAGAGCCAGCCACGCAATAGGACAGAGTATCTGGAAGGGAAATAAAATAGTTCTTGGAATAACTTGAGGAGGGAGACAGTGTGTCTTGATGGACATGTGCTGGGATTGCAGGGAACCATCAGGGACTCTAGGTCATACATGCTGGCCCAGAAGCCCTGCCTGATGCAAGGAAAATGCAGATTTGGGACTAGACCGCAGCCATTAACTTCATTCTATTGACATTATTTTCATGTGACAAAGGTAATAGATAATTATCCCTATATAAGCCTCTCCTCTTTGTGTACTGAGGTCATACTCACTTTTCTGGTTCTCCCTTTTTTCTTTGAACTTGAGGATTGGGATATTTCTTTCTATAGTTAGCCAGGTTTGTACTGACTTTCGTGCCATAAAGAATTTAGTAACTTTTTTTGCTTCACAAACCCATTAAAACTTCTATCTCGAAATATCTCTGGTCAGATATCTAAAAGCAAACCTCTCACAATTAGATCCTGATTTCAAAGGGACTTTGGAATTCCTCAGCTCCCTGTGGGACACAAGGCTTGGTGTCTTTTTAGTGATGAAACCTTTTTTGAAAAGCAGGTAATTTATTTTGGTGACTCTATGAAAGCTGAGATTTTCTGAAACTCTGACCCCATAAATATCTACCTCTGTATAGCTCAAGCTCTGGCAGGCTCCTGAATGAGAAAACTTCAAATGTCACAAGGAGATCTATCTTTGAAGTATTTCTGGCCCAACCACAGGTAAAAATGAACACAGAATCTCCCCAGAGAGCTTGTTCTGCTTTTTCCAGCTCTGTATTTGCAAGGCTGAAAGTTCAGGGTGTTCTGATAAGCTCTGAATTAGCAAGGAGACATTTGGGTCCGTATCCAATCCCAGCTCCTGCGCACTAACAGAGCTAATCTGGGACTGCTAATGAGGGGAAGAGAACTCTTCTTGCTGCCTTTCCTGCCCACTTTCCAACATAGCTTGTGAGAACCTGATTTTGCAGGACAATTTATCCTGTCCCTAGCTTGTTTGTTTGGGGGATCTGCTGTCAATCTGCTTGTATTCAAATGATTTCATTACTTCATTATGAGAGGAAAAAAAAGTAATTTTTCTTAAAACAATAAAAGCTGGTTCATCTTAATTTGGGGCAGGGAGGAGAGTGGGTGGTTATGGTAGCATGCAGTTTTCATTGACTGGTGGTGTGCATGGGGCAGGTCTCTGATTCAGTCCATCTTATTTGTTAAACCCCCTTTCTTGACTGCTGGACATTTCTCTGCTGCTGGATCTGAGATTTGAGGAATAGCTTTAAGAAAATGAATTAAGCATGGCTTGGAAAGCCTTACATTGCCCAGCAGTGCTCTGACGTGAGTAATGAGTACCCAAGGCATGAAGAAGAGAGTGTGATGAGCCTGGGGTTGGTAGGGGGCTGCTGGAGGGCATAGGAAGGGAACAGTGCAGATCTCTGGGTCTGGAGAGGGGAAGGAGACCCTTCTACCAAATGAAGGGTGGCAGCAGCAGGGAAGATGGTGCTGGAGGTTTGACAGGCAGCAGGGCAGTGCAGGGACATGAGGTGTGGGTGCAGCCCTGCCTCCAGCACAGCCTCATGTCCAAAATAGTGCCCCTGCAAGAAGTTTTCTTCTCTTTTCTCAGCAGCTGGGGCATAAGGACAGCAGATATCAGCTTCTCAAGGGGAAGGCTGAGGAAGTGCTATTGATGGAGACAAGAACAAAATCATCAAAATCTTTCTTAGGATATCTTCAGCTCCCATCCACCTGCAGCTAGAAAAAAATGTATCTCCCACAAAGCTCAGTGTCCAAGACAAGCTCAT
This sequence comes from Anomalospiza imberbis, assembly GCF_031753505.1. NCBI lineage: Eukaryota > Metazoa > Chordata > Aves > Passeriformes > Viduidae > Anomalospiza > Anomalospiza imberbis. The sequence continues at coordinate 6,490,391 of NC_089693.1, read as the reverse complement.
GTCCCCCTGTGAATCCATTCCCTTAATGGTCTATGGCAGTGCACATTAATCAGGGTTCAGTTACATTTGGAGATTGATTTGGTGGCAATCAAAAAGCCTTCACCTCAATTTCTAATGTGCAGTGACAGTCTTGCGCGAGAGTGTCTGCACTGGATGAACAGAGGGGTGATTAGAGCAGGCACAGCTTTCCTTCAAGTTATCACACGGTTTTAGGGAAGCAGGGATATTATCCACACATAAGCTACTGCCCCCTGCCTTATCCCCATGTACCAATAAACATCTACAGATAAGCTCGTGTTTATTCCCAAGGAAATGATTATCTCCCCAGTTTTTGCTAAGGAAACATAACCAGGTTTTCCCAGGAGCAGTTAAGGTCACTTCCAGGCAGCTGCTAACATTTAAACACACAAGGGCTCAGCCATAAGAAGAGAGGCCAGGAGGGAAAAAAAGGAAATAAGTCAGGTGAATTATCAAGCTCCATCAGAAATAGGAAGGGACAAATAAGAGCGATAAAGCAGATGCCTCCTAAAGACCAATTTAGTGAAGTTCAGCTTCTGTTAAAAGGACATTTTGCATTAAACACTCTGCATATTGCATATTTTTTCTCCCTTGGAAAGCAGTCATGGGAAAACATCAAGCAAACTATGGCCAAATTATGCAAAAATTGCAAATAAACAGATGCCCACAGTGTTTCATGAAATGTGTGAAATGGATATGACACATCTTCGAAAACGTTTACATTTCATTCTGAAAATAAACATCTCACCATCAGATGCAAATTAACAGCTATTTTAGCCCTAAATATCCCGAGTGGGACAAAACACGTATTTGGAGTTTTTCAGTTATGAGAAATGCTATTTTAAAGATGATTTCAGGGGTATTACAAAAATAAAACCTAACAAAAAAAAAAAAAAAACAGTATACATATTTAAGCAGTTTGATTTAATCAACTTATAATACAAGTTGTTGAGAATAAGTTTGGTAACATGTAGCAACTTCATTTTTACATATTCATTTGAGAGATCAGCTTTGCTGAGCTTTCATCAGCAGTAGTCAAAATAATAATTCAGTTCTTAAATTTACTGAAACAGAATATTCCCTCTCAGTATGATACAGCCTATTGGAAACATTTTTTTTAATGTACTAAGGATAATCAAAAGAGTAATAAAATCTGTATTTTTAAATTTGCTGAAAGGCACACAGTATCATTATTTGGAGAAATATAAATATATATTTTTACATGCTATAAATCACTTCTTAGAGGACTAAATATAATGTTTGCAAGCACAGAGCAGTAAGTACACAAGCATAAAAGATAATGACATAGTAATTTTTAAACTTCTTCACATCCTGCATATAAAAAACTCGAGGCACAGTTAAAGCATCAGCTCTCTCAGATCCCAGAGCTGCAGTTGTGTTATTGTCATTTCACAGTTCACTAAAGTGAAACAAGGAAATTTTTAAGGGCTTTGCCCATAACTGTGAAACAGCTACACCAAGGCTGAGAATAAAATTGCTTTTTCAGGCTCCCTTTTCCTTTTTATGATTTATTAATAATTTTTTAAGGAGAATATCATATTACAGACTCTTAACCTCACAATGCCAGATTAAAAAACCTAGTAAAAAAGATCCTATAAGTAATTATGCTTTTATGTAGCAACTCAAGCTTGGCTGTGTGAGCCAGGTTAAACAGAATGTGTGCAACGTGCCTGCTTTTAGTTGTGTGAAGAGGATATTTTATTATCAGCTGAGATAAAATCTGGTCGCAGCTTCTCATTGACCTGAATTCACCTGATATGACAGTAAATCCTAATCCCCTCTGCAGAGCTCAATGGCTTGTCTCTACTTCTTTTTTTTTTCTCTGGCTGAGCACAGACAAGCCCAGCCATGGCTCCCTTGCTCTGCCATGGGTATTTGCTGCCTCTTTTGCTCCTCCATGGCCATGGACTCCCAGCTCAGCAGCCACTACACCCTGATGAGACCTGCCCATGGCAGGCACAGATTCCTGGCTGCAAATTTGCTCTAGGTTAGAAATGCCCAGCCCAAGATGCGGCCCAAGGAGCATCATCACCTTGAGCAGTAGGGAAAAAAGAAAGATGTTTTTGTGGTTTGAGAACACCCCACATTTTGTGTAGATCTGATATGAGGATGAATGTCTGTGGCCCCATCTGTAAACACTGTGGGAATTTCATCTGATGAGTTCCAGCGTGAGGACCTTTTTTCTGGACAGAAAAGGATTTGTTTGGCCTGCTCTGTTAAAATCTTTGCTTTGGCAGAGGGGTTGGGTGGGGAGAACCAGATGGTCCCAGGAGTATTGTGGTGCTGGACAAGTCCCGTGGGGAGATGCGCAGCCGGCTGAGCGTAAACACCACCCACGCCCCGCTGGCAGCGCCGAGCCCGGCTATGCCTCACCTCACCCGTGCTGTGCCACAGCCCCACGGGCTCACCCACCCACCCTGGCTCCAGCTGCACAACCCCCTCCATCCCAGCAGCCAGATTTGCCCGATATCCACACACAGATCTCCCAAAACACGGCACTGCCTTTCCCATGGGAGATTCCCTTCTCAGTGCCGGAGGCGCTGGCTGTGGAAGGAGTCTCACTGCTTGTATTAGCCAACAAGGAGAGTGCAATGGGACAAGCCTTTCCTCTGAGTTCCATTTAAAAGGTCAAGTTGATTCATGGGGAAGGCATTAATAAACCTACAAGGAAGAGCAGATTGAAAATTGCAGGAAGAATGGAAAAAAAGGCCACTAGCCTTTAGCTCATTCTCTGTCAAGACCACCCCATCACTATGGTACAAGAGAGTCAGCACTATCATTACTTTATTCCTCTCTTGCAATTACTTACTTGGATCTTCTGCCTTGCCACATCCATCTCCCAAATTGTCCAGACCTGACTCACAAAGTTTTCTTTGTGTCCATAAGGTGCATCCCTAACAGATTCTACACCAGTAACAGTATTTTAATTTTGTTTTTATTACAATTTGAACTACAAGATGTATAAGGGCCTAATAATTTTCTGTTTTCCAAATGCTTTCCCTCTTCAAAAGCATCTTTTTCTTTTACCATACTGGTAGTGGCCTGGGATTGGAAGGCAGGTGGGAGCTTTCACCTTCCTGTGGTTACCGGCTCCACGCAAAGCAGAGACAACCCTGGGCCCAGGCAGCTTCCGTACCTCCATGACAGCCCCAAGGACTCTGGGACTAATTCTTCTCAGTGAGCTATTTGGCTCAAATAGCTCAAATTTTCTGTTTATTCCACAAGTCTTTGTCCTCTCCTTAAAGGGATTATTTTTAGATGTGCCTCTTTTTTAAAGGACTTTAATCCCATTAACTGACAATAAGAAAAATTCACACTTGTGATGCAGATTTAGGTAAACCTTGGAATTTTTGGGGATTTTTTCTGAAACCCTTAGAAGTCTACTTTTAGCTATATTGAAGTAGTAAAAATACAGTTTAGCACACCAAGAACCATATACTGTATCTGCAGTATATTCCTTTCCTTATTCCTAGAACTTCAGCTTTTAACTTCCAATTCCCGTCTAATACAGAGCACACAACTTCAGTAAAGGCTAATAAATTTCTTAGTGTGAAAATGCTAAATATGTTACCCCTTTTCTAGTGGGAATAGGCCCAGTCAGTGGTCACATATTTTCCTTATAACTTCAGCAATGGATGAGTCATAACCCAAAATTTGTTCATAGAATTTCAGCTCTTTGGTTTTCCACCACTTTTATGAGAGGATGTTGCAGACTTTCCCACAGGCATTCATTATACTCCAGGACTTGTGGAGTATAGTATATATATTAGCCTGCAAATAATGGCTTATTCAGAGTTGCCCTTAACATTTCATCTGAGCACCTTATGTGTCAGTTGGGAAGGTGATCCCTCCTAGCACAGTCTAAGTCTGTGTGGTTTGAAGCCAAGTTTAGAAGCAAGATTCTGGTGCAGACCATTGTAATGTTGTACTGCAGAATATCTGATGGACAGAATTAGCCCAGCAAAACAAATATCATTTTGTGATCACTTTTCTTGGTCCAACTCTCCTTAAAATTTTAGTTTCCTTGACATGAGCTGGATCTTCTTCAGAGGTAGCAGCCATCACTGTGTTCTCTAGAAGATTGTCTCCCTGCAAAGAGGCTGTTTGAGTAACTATTCCACTCTTCCCTCGGTCCCTGCCACCTTGTTGTCAATCCAGGACACAGCAATCTGCAAAGCAGACGTTGTTCTGCACCCTGGGTCCCGAGATCCATCAGCTGACAGAGTGTTCTATAGCAGCTACCCCAAAATTTTAATTACATTGGCCAGAACATGCAATCTTCACCAAAAAAAGACTTCTCCATGATAAGGAAGTGTTCTACTGATTTGTGTTTCAACTCTGAAACAAAACCATCCATAACCAGGATACTTCCCTCAAAACCTGGTTAAGCAGACAGTCTCTGGTTGTCCCTTTCTTTTTCTACAGATTTTTATTGTTTTAAATTTCTGGGGGACCCTGAAATTTTTGGTTGTCCCTTTCTTTTTCTACAGATTTTTATTGTTTTAAATTTCTGGGGGACCATACATCAATTGATTTATCAGATACAATAACTAATTAAAGCAACATCCTCTAGATGAGTTTGTGACATTAACAGCTCTGCTGTGATTTGTCTGCTCACTGTGTGATGGATGCTGTGTTGCAAAGATCCAATCTTCCCTTCTATCCCAGATTTGGGCTCCTTAGTCAGAATCTGCAGGGGTTTGCTTACAAAAGCAGCTCCACTTGAGCTTCAAGTTTCAAGCACTGCCACATCCCATACCCAGCCCACTCTTCTGGCCAGAAAACAGGCTGACCCTCACCAGTGACTGCAGTAAAACACCAGCTAGAAGACAGTAACAATCTCCTCCGCCTCCTCCTGACCTGGGACATTTTCTGTTACTAAGAGGATTTGGATGAACATCTGCCATCCAGGGATTTTCTCCAGAAAAAAAAAAAAAAGTTTGGCAGATCATTTTTTCTTCCTCACCAGGGTCTGGCAGTGCTGGCAGGGCTCACTGTCAGATGGGTGGCTGTGATGCACCAGTGAGTAGATACAGGGCTCATCATCGCTTCCTTCTGCCGCCTGCCATCAGAGTTGCTCCATTAAATGTGGCTTAGGAGACAGGGTAAAAGCATTAAGCCATCCAGCACAGCATTAAGAGCCTTCCTTCTGGAAGTTTTTGACTGAAACTGTTTTTGCTTTGGCTCACCCTTGTAATTTGCACTTCAGTGAACAAGCTGGAGGTCAAAGTTAATAGAAATAGAGATCCCACACTCTGAGATGTGTCTGTATCTTCTCTTGTGATCAGTACCTGAAAACTTTACACACCTTCAGATCTCCTCACCAGGACAGCTTGGATCAGGAGGGTAGGGCAGGGAGTGCAAAGATTGGTTGCACAGGACCACATGCTCGTGGTGGAGGTACAATTGACCAAATCAAGCTCCACAGTTCTGGTACAAAGGCTTTCAATAGACAAGAACAGATTTTTTTTGCCTTTGACATACAAATCCTGCCTGTCAAACATTGTGTGGATTGAAAAGAATCACTCACATATAGGTGACCTCACTGTGGAATAGAGAGATTTTAGAAATCCAAACTTTTCCACATCTGATCAATGCGACGCAAGTGACCTTCAAACACTGCAATGGATCTCTGCTGCATAGCTTTTAATTTAGTAATGCATTTTAAATCAAGTGCAGGCATTTGCAATCAAAAGGAAGAAAGGATCAGCTGCCAGATAACTCTGCATTAGCCCTTAGCTGGCTTTGCTGGATGGCACAGAGCTGCCTTCAGCCACCAGACTGATTGTTTTATTTAAACATTAATAAATTACAAAAACATTCATTGCCACCTTGTTTTTCAAGTGTATTTGACAGAACAGGAGCAGGGGAAGGTGTTGGCTCTCAAGAGAAGCTAAGCTTGGTTCAAGGTGAGGAATGAACTTCCAAAGAGTCAACCATGCCTGAAAAATGTTTCTTTTAGCTGTATTTCTTCAATCAGTGAATAGGAATGTTTTCTATTAAGGCAGTGCATTTACTTGCTCAGCATCCAATGCCTTCACTTGGGGCCAGGGATGCAGGGAGCACTGCTACTTTCCTTCAACCCCTGCTCAACTGGGTCTTGAACCTGACTTGTCCCCACTCTCCAGACATCCTCAAGCATCATCCCTTTCCTTCAAGAGCACCCTGCACCGCAAGTTCTGCTTTCCAGCAAGCAGATGTTCTCCATCCTGAAATAGTTCAGCCCATCTGGATCACATCCAGCTGTGGTCAGGATCTCCACAGCAGGACTGTGCAGCCTATAGACACAGGCTACAGTCCTGTCAATGGGGTTTGATATGATGCACAAGGTATTCTTGGGAGCAGCCTCTTGTACCTCTGTGCTCCCCAGGAAAAGATGACGTTGCAACCATTTTCTTCTGAACTACATCTGGAAAGGAGATAACATAAATGAAAAAAATATATTCCTGAAACTTTGACCATTATGAACCAGTGTTATTTACACTGGTACCTGCATAAAGCAAAAGGCAATAAAATCTGTGGCCCTTCTGCAGCAGTGGCAGTAGAAGAGCAAAGGACAACTGCCATGTTCTCCAGGAGAGTGGCAAGCAAAAACTGAGCAGGGAACAAGGAGACTACCTAGGGTGGAAACTCATTCTCTGCTATTCAGCCTGGCACTAAATGAGTCATTGAGACTGTCTTTGAGGATCCCATAGCAGACAATCTAGTGAAGTCAGGTTAAAAAGAAGAATCCATCTTTCTTAAGAATGTTGGAGAGATAACTGTAGAGCAAACTGTCCAGACAGGCCTTAGATTCTCCCTTCTCCTGAAATTTTCAGATGAAGACTGCACTCTTGAGTAAGCTGTCCTTTAGTTAGACACCAGATCTTGGCTCAGTAAGAAAGGAAGTAGCTGAGCTACATGAGGTAAGTCTGGGTAACAGACTGATCCTTTCAAATACAGCTGGGAAAAGCAGAGAGTGAAAGAGATGAAACACTGCAAAGAGATTTAGCCGTGCTTCATCAGTCTCTCTGCTCTCACAGCTTTCTGAGCATAAACAGCAGCCTGACAGAGCCTCTCCCTATACATCCTCCATCCCACTGCACTCAGGGGGGTCAGAGGAGTTAAGACATCAGACTTCTGTTGCATTGTTGGTGGCACATAGCGGGGACACGTGCATCCTAAGCTGCTTATGCCTGGCCATTGCTTACGTGCAGGGAATATGTGAGCAGCGAGGTTGGGAAGGGAAGATGTGGGTCTGGTCAAATGAGGGTATGTCCATATTGCCTGAAGTGATGCAAGCTCTCAGGCACGAGATGGGAAAATTACTGCCAATGGGCAGAGTTTCTGGCATCTGAGATTTGGGGTGCTTAATAGTATCTCTACTTTATTGTACAGTATGCCAGGATGACATCAGCTGCCACAGGGGCACTCTCAAATCTGCTTCTACTGTGTACTATTTCCAGCCTGTTAACCACCTGACTGTCTTCTCTCACTTCCAGGCTTGATAGTCTACTTAGGAATGATGGTGGGGGCTGTCTTGCTGGGTGGCCTCGCTGACAAACTGGGAAGAAAGCAATGCCTCATCATATCACTTGCAATCAATGCTGCCTTCGCGTTCCTCTCCTCCTTCGTCCAGGGATACGGATTCTTCCTCTTCTGCCGCCTTATCTCAGGCCTCGGGTGGGTACCTGGTGAATACCTCTGGCCCCTGGCCTGGAGGAGCCCCATCACAGCTGGGCAGTGTGGGTGTGTGGGGTGGGGCAAGGAAAGGTGCTCAGGAGATGCATCCCTGGTACCCAGCCGGGATGGCATTGCCATTTGGGACGTGCGGCTGTGTTACCTCACTCTTGACCCTCAGAGCTGTGATGGTGGGAAAGTTTGGTCATTGGTGTTCTTCTGGTACTGCCCAAATTGTGCAGAAATGCAGGTGAGACTGAAAAATGCCCACCTCCAAGGCCTCCAATGAGAACCTCAGCAGTTCCCACTGGCTGCCTGTCAGGTATTTTGCCTCCCTAAAATGAATGATTATGAAATAACAAGAGAAGATGTTTAAGCGAAGAGCAGGGTATTACTCTGGGTTTGTACAAACTACAGAAAATTCAGCTTTTAGAGCATGAGAAGGATCTCGCTCATCTTTGATGTCTAAGACCAATGCAGCCAAAGAGAGATTTGCATTTTTCCTTCAAGTCTCACTTCTGAGCAGCCCATCTGTGAGTGTGACCTTCCCTCATTAAACATGCAATCCTAACCACAAAGACATTGAAGCAGACTCTCATTTTTCCCATGTGCTATTTTTTCTCTTCAGTATTGGGGGCACCCTCCCCATCGTGTTTGCCTATTTCTCTGAATTCCTGTCTCGTGAGAAGAGGGGGGAACACCTGAGCTGGCTTTGCATGTTCTGGATGATTGGTGGCATTTATGCTTCAGCAATGGCCTGGAGCATCATCCCACATTACGGTAATTTATACTTTTGAATTTCTACACCACCACACTCCTACACCACTACACGTCCCCAAACCCTTGCACAGGTAGTGACAGTTCTTACACATCCTAGCATAAATATCACTGAAAATAATAGATACCTGAAGTGCTCACAGAAGGTCTCATAAACTGACTGCACGATTGACTGATAGATACTAAGGCTGAAAACAGGACTGGATGGGGCTGCTTTCCATCTAGAGCCTCAAACGCATCCCTTGAATTACACTGCTGGAGCCTGAGCTTCAGAGAGAGATTATATTGCAAAAATGGATCCCGTTATCAAAAATAAGCAAATTTAATTATGAAATTACTGGATGCTGTGAATGATAGCAGCGAGGATAGCACATGTGCTTTCCCTTAGCCAAGTGTCCACACTGTCAGGGCTGTGTACCTGGTAATACATCTGCCCAGCATGTGATGGGCTGAAGTCACATCTGACTTCACCTAAATGGGTGCAGGAGTGGAATGGGTTCCTTGCCCTCAATTGGAAGTGGGAATGAAAAGAATAGATGGCTATAAACTGAAATTTACTTGTGCTCTGAGAAGTAAAAGTCTGCATGTCACATGGAATTCCTTGTAACTTTTGTATATAACCTAAGAAAACACCAGAAGCAAATATCTACTGGAAAAGATTAATTGCCCCAGTGTTCAGTGACACCAGCTGTTTGCAAAATCCTGTTTGAGGAAAGTTGGACAGTTCACAAAACCCACAAAGGAAACCACTAACATTTACCTATCCATCATTTAATTTTTAGCACATTGAAAGCACGTTCAGTATAAAGAAATATTCATTCTTTTGATTGACATGACAGACACTGTTGGAAGAAATAGGCAAACTTACTGCAGTGGTTTCAGCTAGAAATAATTATATTACTTGCAACAATATTTGCTTTTAGAAGCCCTTAGATATTTTCATTACAATTATTTTTCAGATGACTTTTTAATATTGTGTTTTTGTAGCTTCTTTTTGATTTCCAGTGTTCCACCTACTCTTTTGGAACTTTGTGAAATCATTAGAACACCATGACTGGCTTAGATGAGACCTCTGCAAAACCCATTTCTTGATGATTTCCTTATTATGTGAATACATTTTTTTTAAGAAAAAAAAATTTAAACACTCCTTATGAAATTTGAGCCTAGGGAGAGTGAATGGAGCAATGTAAGAGAATGAGGCTGTACTTTCCAGTTCTTAGCAAGGGAATACCTAACTTGGTTAAATACCAGGAAAAAAGCAGGAGAGGGGGCATCTCAAATGCAGGATTAGGATTTTGATGTTTTTAAGTTTGAACCCCAGTTCAGGTTTTGTAGGTCTGGAAAAAATAAACTTGCTTTTCTTGCTCACTTCCATGAGATGTGAAATACATATGTGATGTAGGAGATGGAAAGAAGTCGTCTCTACTGTGCCTCTCAGATCAGAGATTTAATGAGAAGTGATCAATTGTGGCCCTTATTCCTGCACCATTTTCCAGCCTTACTCGCCTACAGCTGCTCTGAGCAGTTCCTATCACTAGGTGATTTCTAAACTCAAAGATAAAAGGAGGTTTTTAAAAGGCAGAGCCAGAGCACGCTCCAGTTTCTGTAATGAACATGAACTTGCTGCTATCTACTGAGCATGCTACCGAGCCTCCAAGAGCCATCAGTACTAAGAATAGCAAACTTTCAACCTGTCCTCATGTCATACAGAGCTGCAAAGTTCTGAGCTGCACCAGCTGAGAAAACCTCGGAATTCCTGGTCAGTATTTTTACGTGTTGGCTCTTGCTGTTTCCAGGCTGGGGGTTCAGTATGGGAACCAAGTACCACTTCCACAGCTGGAGAGTCTTTGTACTCGTGTGTGCTCTGCCCTGTATCGCCTCCCTGGTGGCGCTGAAATTCATGCCTGAAAGCCCACGGTTTTTGCTGGAGGTAAGATGATTCATCTCTGATACCTGCAGAGGATGGCAGGTCCCCAATGTGTCACTGTCTGTCTGTCTTTGTCCCATCAAACACACAGAGCACAAGCTCAGAGGCAAAGCCACTCCTATGTGTCTACAGCAGCTCCACAGACTGCTTGAACCCCGAAGACTGCAGACTGTGGGGTCAATCACTGATGATTAGTGTGTCACTGCCAGATGGGGTACAGAAGGAAGGTAGTGAGAGATGGGAATTTTATATGTCCCACAAAGGCACTTTGAATACATCTCACAGAGTTTGGGTATGGAACTACTGAATCCTGGTGGTAGAGCAAAGGGTAAAATACATTTCACTGAGTAAAGTACTTAAACCTCAGAAATCTTAAGCAAGTATTCTGTATCTCCACAGATGGGAAATGTAGCAATACATAGTTCAAGCCTGCAAGTCTTTAGCAGAGTTGGGATGAGAGTCCAGTTCTCCTCATCCATCTCCTATCTCCTCTTCTTTCATCTGTTTTTAAAGCTCTATCCCTGACCCCTTTTCTGCCTCAGGCAGTTTTAGGACAATTCCTTTCTCCAGCACAGAGGTGCTTCACTCTGTGAATACCAACCATGCTTTCAGCTCTTTGGGTTTCATTCAGCCCAGGCTGCCTGTGTGATTCTCTGCTATGCTGGACCTCTAGAATTGCTTTCTCTCTGTGCTTTGACAAATTACAGAGCTGGGAGCTTGAACACTTGCTTTCCTTCTCTTTGGTGTTTTCAGATTGGTAAACATGATGAAGCTTGGATGATACTCAAGCAAGTTCATGACACCAACATGCGGGCCAAGGGCGAGCCAGAGAGGGTGTTTACGGTGAGTTGAGCAAAGCCATTGGTTAAGAAAAGCTGGACATACTCTCCTTAGTGCAGCACAGCACGACTTTGTTTCTCCTTGGGACTCTTTCAATGTAATCTCTCCCCCAGCAACCAGGAAAAGGACTGTGAGAAACATTTTGTGTGTTTAAACTTAGATGCCACTCTGTTTTTCCAAGAATTAGTCAAGTCTGTCAATTGCAGCGAGTACTCTTCATTCCTGGTGTTACTCCACATCCTTTAGACCAGTGATTTCTCAATTATACACGTGTTTAATTGGCTTGCTCTAAGAGACTAAAACAAAATAAGAGACATATTAGCCGTGTGGGAGACCTGAGTCACTCTCCATTCTGGCTTCTAATCAAAGTCTAATTAAACTTCATATACTTTCTAATGAGCTTTCCAAAGTCCACCTGCCTCATATCCAGTCTTTAATCTCTCCAAGGGAAAGTGGGATGAGTGAGTGGCTATTACTCATTGGTCTGCTGCTTGTTGTGAAAAAGGTCACACCAGAGGAGTCGTTAACATTGAAATCAGAGGAAAGGCTTATGCTGGGGTTAGCTGCAAATTACTATAATTCAGTGTTACAATCCTGGTGAGCCAGCCAGGGAAGAACTCTTGATTTATTCTTTTAAAGATGAGAGCACAAATGCTTTTAAAGGATGGAAAAAAAGGAAATACACTTGTGTGTGAAACATGTATTTTTGATCAAGAAGGAGAGCAACACTCCGTGTTCAGAAGGGCTGTCAGGAGACTGTGGCCCTTGGGAGTGATCCTTTGAGGAAAATAAAATTTCATATCTGAGCATGATAATTGCATGCAGGTTCATGTAGGATCTTAATGAGCATGTGTTATTTTTAGGATACCAACCATTTGAGTAATGCAAGCCCTGATAGCAAAGGTGACAGAGATGTTTTCTTCAAATCCATCACTGGCTTTGCTGTAATGCTGAGCTGGAAAATGAAGCTCAAATATAAATATATAAATATATATATATATATATATATATCTCACAAAGTAGGGCACAGTGAGAGTCTGAGCTGAGTAGAAGAATGAAGGAGCAGCTGTACAGCCTCCACTAGTGCTCGTTACTCCATGCAACAGAGTAATGACTGCAGTGGAGGAGCTGAGCTCGGCATGGCACGTCGAGGCACCGGCTGAGCCGAGATGTACTGACACCCGCTGGCACAGGAGGGTGACCAGTGCTCCTGGTGTGCACAAACTGCCAGCGTTTGTGCTTTTCTGACAGGCAGAAGTTGTCAGTTTGTGGTGAGTCAGCCTGTACGGGACAGTTCCCAGATCTGACATTTAATTGGTGCCAGGGAGAGGAATGTGGAGACTCCACAGCTGAGCCAAGGCACTTGTTCACACTCAGAAATTTATTCAGCAGATTTTCACCTCCTCCATGTGTTTACAAACAGTTCTGTGTTCCTTGAATATGTCCTTTAATTAAATTTACTAAGCAAATATTTATTGGTATACATTTGTAAGTTTTCTCAAGTAAGTTTTCCTGAGTAAGTTTTCCAGGTATTCAGCAGTGAAAATTCAGATTATTTTGGTGAAACAAACTGATTGCATTGTGTGGGCTCACTTGATGGCAGGATACATTTTCAGCTGCAAAGATTCGCATCTACACATTTATTTGTCATAGAAGTTCTGTCAGTGGTATTTAAAAGATGTTGAATGAGAAATATTCTTGCTAGTTGTCTTAGAAGAATGAAATCCTGAGGATACAGTTTGGATACAAGTGGCTGATCTTGGAGATAATTTTTACTGTACTTTCTGAGTCCTAATTTGTAGTAGGAGTGTGAAGATAGAGAAATAAGGTAGTATACAGGTACATTAGTCAGCAAATGAAAGATTGAAGTGGACATGATGTACTTAAAATATTTCATGGAAGAAGAGAGAGAGAGAGGATGAAGGGATGGATGAAAAGAAGGAAGCAAGGCTTATTTCTGTTAATAGTCTCTTGATGTAATTAAATCAATGAGTTCAGTTGCTAATGCTAACTTTCAAGGAAAAAATAATAGATGCTATTAGGTAGAAACATTGCCCAGAAGACAGTGGAATTTAAATCCACCCAAGATCAATTCTAAAAACAGCAGTCCAATGTTTTTTCTTTTTTTTTTTTCCTCCAGGTTTCCTATATCAAAACTCCAAAGCAAGTAGATGAATTTATTGAAATCCAGAGCTCAACAGGGACCTGGTACCAGCGGTGGCTGGTCAGAATCACAACTACTTTAAAACAGGTAAGGAGAAGAGGAAAACTTCACGCAGTGCTCCAGTGCCTCTTTACTTCAGGTCATTGTACCTTAAAATCCTGACTCCACCTCAGAAAGTCTGATTTTTGCAAAGATCTGTAATCTGACTGCACTTTCAGTGCAGGTGTGTGCACCTGCAAGCTGCCAAGCTGCCAGCCAGGCCCCAGAATGCCCCAGTGAGCATCACTGTCATCCAGCAGTGCAGAGCTTCCAGGAGCAGCCACAGCCCCAAGCACTTGGCTCTCCTCCTGAGCAGATAAATATTGATTCTCTCTCCCCAAGCCTAAGTAAAATTACCATCTGCAGTGGAGGCAGGAGGTGTTTGCTCTTTGTTCCTGCTGAGACCAAGTTTCTAAGAATGTTATAATGTTTCCTCGATTAATTTAAACTTTCACACCTGCTATGCTGCTCGCCTAATGCCCATGTAGGACTGTGGAAAACCTTGCTAGAACTTCTGTCTTGATGGATGAGCTGAAAATAAAGTTCTTCTTAATTAATAGCAATGCAGGTGCTATACTATTACTATACTTATGTGGCAAGACAAGAGCTTGAGGAGCTACATCCCCTCATGTTCTTGGCAGCATTTTCTGCAATGAGTCAAGAGCAGATCTTGGTTTGCCTCCTGCTTGGCTTCATCCCTACCTGATTTCATCTTATACCTCCTAAAGTGCCAGCTGTGTTTGGGCTTTTGCTCTTCGGAGAGCTTTCGATATCCGTTTGAAAGCACTCCTGACACCATACATATATTTGAAAAGATAAAGTTGTCAGAGGTCTGAGAAGAATCTCACATCCACATTTGCTGATATAGCCTGAGAGGGACACTGCCTCATACCCATCCCTAATCATGCACTCCAGCTCATTACAGAGGGCTCAGATCAAGTGCCCTGGCACTGAGCTGAATAAGTGATTTTATGTAAGCCATTTACTCGATAAGTATAATTTTGAAGAAACACTGAATATAAGCCACGCATCTGACCTTCCCCTAATGAACCCATTTTTCTGACAGTAGGCTTATGATGCACTCAGAAATTAGGCTGTCAAGTGTCTGCTGGGGTGTCCTGGCAGCTAATTCCTTCTTGTGGATTTGTAGGTCTGGGACAACGTGCTATATTGTTTAACAGCCCAGTACAGGATGAACACACTGATGCTGGCTGTGGTTTGGTTTACAATGGCCTTAAGGTAAGGAAGATACTTCTTTATATTTTTCAGGAAACTAAAGCATTATTCAGAGTCTGAATAGTTATTTACACATGTAAATAAACTAATCCTGGTCTTATTTTAAAGAGTCTTTGTGAACTAATCCTTGCTCTGCTACAAATATTGATCAACCTGATTGCTTTATATGAAGGACAAGATGCTTTGAACAAATCAGGACTTGAGAAGTGGCTGGTAGCACAGTAATAGATTGACTTTCTCACCTTTAGATCTTTCATTTGATCTTGTCCACACACAGACAAACACAAAAAAAGACACAGCCCTACCAGACTCTCAGCTGTTCCTTAGTCTGGATCAAAACCACTCTGGGGAGTCTAAATCTAAACTACAGGTAAATTTTTTCTAATTCTCACTTGAACTGAACACTTACAGAAATCTGCCCAATTTGTTTCTTCTCTACTAATTTAATGGCTAGCAAGGTTAGCACATTTCTTTATTCCCCAGCCAAGGGGAACTGAAATGAATTGTCCTGCTTCAAGTGAAAGGGAATGGACCAACATACTTCTGAGATCAGCAGGGTACTCAGAGTGCAGAGACACTTTCCTCAGTCCCGTGTCAGAACTGAGTAAGAATTTGTGTCAGACATGCATTCACATTTGGAGTTTAACAAGTTTACGAGCTGTGGAGTAGATCTCTGGAAGAATCTTGTGTCCCTGATGTGTCTCCCAATCCTGCTGCAGTTACTATGGCCTTATTGTCTGGTTCCCTGACATGATCCGCTATTTCCAAGATGAGGCATATGAATCCCGAGTGAAGATCTTTGATGAGGAAGAAGTGTCCCATTTCACCTTTAATTTCACCCTGGAAAACCAGATCCATAGAAATGGGGAATACAGGAATGACAAGTAAGTGAACAGAATTTGCTTTGATGTATTCAAACTGAAATAAATTTCTAGAAAGCTCACTCTTTCTTTTCCGTTTTCCATCAACTTGAATTTCTCTGTTGTTCTTTTGGACACTCAATCTAAATCTCTCAAGTCCCAGAGGCAGTTTTTGAAAGACAAAATATCATTTTAATCCTTTTTTTCCACCTACTTTGCCTCTGTCACTGACTTCTGCAGAACCTAGGGGATGCCTGTGAGGAGTCCTTCTTCCAGCAGCCCTGTGTTGGGATCAGGGCAGCAAGTGCCCACCTGGCTGTGCTGGGCAGCCCCGGATGCAGAGGTGGCTTCTTTTTCCTTAGCCAACACTGACATCTACTGGGCTTGGGCAGCCACTGGTAATGAAATTGGTGCTGTATTTCCAAAAGAAAAAGCTGTTTCTTCTTGAAGTCCTCTATATGAATTACCCCAGTTTCCATCCTGCAGCCCATGGCAAGCTGGGCCATGGCCATACTGGGGTGCTTCTCCCACTGCAGTCACTATCTCCCCACAGATGAATGAGTCACCTTCTCTTTTAGTGTTTTGAAGTCAGTGCATTTGCTCCAGCAGAACATCATTGCTTTCCTTCCCCTTTTCCTCCCATTTGGGCTGGACTTTTTTTTTGTCTGCGTCCAGCCTGGACCCCAATCATTCTATGTTCCACAGCAATGTAAATCCTAGTCATTCCATTACTGCTTTTCAAAATCTCAATAGAAAGGAAAAATATTCCTGTGTAATTTCTGTGATCTCATTCCCTAACAGGATGCTGCTCCAGCTGCCTTGCTGGAGGGAGCTCCTCCCCATGTCCAATGTTACACAAAACACTCATTGTTTTAATCTTCACAGCTGAAACTACATCTCATTGCCCAGCCAGGTTGTTCCAATCCCCTCAGAAGCCATTTCCTTGTTATATATTTGATATGAATTGGTGAGGGACCCCAACATGTGTCCTTATGTCCTTCCATACACCTTCCCTGCAGCAAGGAGCTGAGCTTGATGATGCAAACCTAGCCCCACAATTCCTGTTCCCCAAGAGAAAGTGATGAGAAGTGGATGTTGGTCAAATTTAGGGATTGGGGACATTTTTCTTATGCCTACAGGAGGTGCTGAATTTTCACTAACTTCATTGAGAATTAAGGATACTCAGCACCTTGCTGGATGAAGACATAAAACTTGATGTAAATCACTATTCTCCTACCTTGGCCCTCTCCATTTCAAATACTCAAAACCTCATCAAGCTAAACTGCAGTAATGCCCAGATATTATCTCAGTTTGGTTTACAGCTGTGTTTTCTCTGCAGCCCTTGGCTGTGAGCTAAAACTCCGTGGATCACCATGCCATTGCTATCTGACTCGTCTAAAGCTGGGTGTTAAGAAAGCAAACTGCAGGGGGAAAATGGGTTTTAACAGTCTTTAGGAGTAAATACATCACAGGCAAATACATCACTGAGTAAATACAGAACAACTTAAGTTTTGCTGTAACCTGTAAGACGCTCTGCATGGAGCAAAACACTTGAATAATATTGTGGTATTTTGTGCATTGATAATTTCAGTTAGTAGGCTCAGTCAAGAAGCCCTGCAGTGCTCATTTAAAGGTGTAAACAACCATCATGTTATTCTGTGTTAAAAGTGCTCAATTCAATTAAGCTGCAGAGTATATGTTAGAAGGCTTTTTCTCATCTGGTGACAGTCATGGCCTCTTTAACTGGAGCAATAATGCTTGTTCTTAATAGCTCCTTACATCTTCTAAACGTGTCTGTGCATTACCTAATACGTCTTCTCAGTGTTCCTGCAAAATCTCACAGGTAAATCAATATTGTGTCATCCTTCAGGCAGCCAGGTCAGACATGCCACGCTTCCCATCAGGGGAGAAATCAATCACCTGACACAGTTTATTATTTTTAGTGAAATCTGTTTTCATTACATGATTCATAATAAACCTCAAACAGAGATGGTTACAAGCAGGACTCAGATAATCTCCCCACTCTCTCCAGAATCCCTACTGCTTTTTCACTTAAAAAATCACTTTGAGTTTAAACAACTGTCAGAAACCTTTCACCAAATGGCTCAATAGGCTCCTGATAATGTCTGGTTTTATTTATGATGGAGGAAGGGAGAGACTAAGGAAGGCAGCAAGGTCAGCTCATGAAGAAAATGTCCTGCATTGAGTGGAATCCTGTCTTCTTCAGACAGACTAGGACTGAACATGAGAGGATTTGTGTCTCCACAGCTTTAGAAGCACATTTTCTTAGATGCGATTATTTTGAGGAATAGAAAAACTGCACAAATTCTAAAAGATCCATGTCTCTTCTAAAAAAATACTCTTCAGACCCTTCCCTCCTAACAAAACACAGAAGGACCGGGAGGGAGTTAGGCATTCAAGCAACACCTTTTCTGTAAATGACATTAGAAATTAGAATTAGTGCTCTGTCTCTTGAAACAGCCTCTGCACACTATACAGTGTAGAAAATATCTTAAAACACAGAGTGAAGTTCTGTTTCCTGCCCCACAGATTTATTGGCATGAAATTCAAGGAAGTGAGATTTGAGGATTCATTATTTGAGGATTGCTACTTTGAAGATGTGAGATCCAGTGAGACCTTCTTTGAAAACTGCACCATCATCTCTACTGTCTTTTATAACACCGGTAATGGGATTCCTGCTGCGGTGTCATCTCTGTAACTAGGAACTTTTTTTTATCAGAAAACTATTTTATTAGAACTATTAAATCTGCTTTCTGGGAGAAAAGATAGTAGGGATCTGTGTGTTTGAGTGTGTGCTAGGTAATGAGAGTGATGCTGGAGGAAAGGAGTGTGATGCATTTGGAGGGAGACCTAAGGTGGCTCCATCAGTGATTTTAACCCTATGGCTTCTGGTGTCTCTGGGTGCTGCATGGGAAATGCAAAATTCTGTGCTCAGGCCTTGACAGGTTAAAGTAATGGCAAAATTCTCAGCACTTTACAGCTGTACTCAGTAAAACTGGCTTAAAATATAATTTCAAGCCACCGGCAGTTGAAGATGACCAGCAGTAAAATAGTCACTAATTAATATCAAAAAAAGCTCTTAACTTCTACTGAAATAAAGAACAAATTATTATGCTATGAAAACCAAAGCCTGCACTGCCCTGTACTTGTGGCATGGGGATAGTGTTTCAGTATACTGAGTATGCTCCACAAATAAAAGGAGTGTATGAGCTTGCATCTGCCAGGAGCCAAAGACTCAGCTAGAGTTTGCCACTCTAATAAATTTCCACTGAAATAAATACTCCCTGGCCATTTCCATTGGATGAGAAACTTCTCCTGGGTCCTTGGTTTCATCCTTGCTGTTGTATGAGGAGAGCTCAGCCAAGCAGGGTCAAGCCTTTGCCTTTTTCCCTTACAGATCTCTATGAACACAAATTCATCAACTGCAGGCTCATCAACAGCACGTTCATGAAGGAGAAGGAAGGCTGCCACATCGACTTTGAGGAGGACAATGATTTTCTGATCTACCTGGTCAGCTTCCTGGGCAGCCTGTCTGTGCTGCCAGGCAACATCATCTCTGCTCTGCTCATGGACAAAATTGGGAGGATAAAGATGATTGGTGAGTGGGGATGGTGGGCGATGGGGCAGGACAGGGTGGAGCACACACCTGCAAAGAGCCCTGCTCACTGGCATGGCTCTGGTGGGAACCCAAAGCAAAAGGAGCAGAAGGATAAAGACTAGAGGGTGAGGCAGGTGATCCATGGCAGTGAGCAACTGACCTACTCCCCTCCTCCTCACCCTGCTTTTCTGTGTAACATCGTTTTTTATTATTTTTTAATTTTGCCATTTGTGTCAAATCCTGCACGTTTTTGCAGTGTTCAGCAAATCAGGGTCAGAGCTAAAAAAGGACCTCTTGGTCCTGTTGAGTTGCTGCTGAAGTCCAAAGCCTCTGTATAAATAAATGAACATTTTGCTTGTAGCAATGAATATTCCCAAAGGTTATTTGATGTGGCAGCTTGACAGCCCAGGAGTTCCCTCTTTTGGTTTTTATCTGATTTTCAAATGATTGCACAAGCAGCTTCAGAGACCATATGGTAAATTAACTGACCATGTCACGGCCAAGAAAGGAGCCACCCTTTAGCATCATGAGAATAAGTTACCAAGTTATCACCTTATCAGCTTTATGAATACTTTGGGAATTGCTGATGTTGCAGCCTCCAGGTTCAGACCTTGCTCTCATCCCATGATATGGGAATCATGCCCTGAGGGACAGCCAAAGGAAGGTAATAAAATCAGGGATGTGGCTCAGGGGTAAGGGATGAATAACTCTCTTGAGCTCTTCTCTCTCCTCTGAGAACAGAGGGAAGGTTTAGCTCAGCCTCACCTTCAGACAGGATAAAGTAGAACAAAATGACTGGCTCATGAATTTACACTGAGGGAAAATGAGCATTCATGTGGTGAATTTGAAAAAGACCCAAACAAACCAGAGGGTCTGTGAGAAATAAGTTAGAGGAAGCTGAATGAGAATCAGATTGTGCATCCTGCAAATATGTCAGCATTTCAGCATTTTCATCTGGAATTGAGATGACAGCTGAAGCCCTAAATGCTTATTTCTCCTGCAAAAAGAAGAGAACAGGACAAAAATTAGTAATGACATGCTGAAACGTTTCACTATGGAATTTCCAATTGAAAGAGCCTTCTGGCGTCCCACCTGTATCACTCTGTCGAACATATTATTTCTGGTCAGCTTAACTGGAAAACTTAATTTCTCCTTTGTGTTACGTGCCTTGCTGGGGCTTCAATTCCTTTTTTTCACGTCCTGCCAAACCTTTTCTTGAACAAAACAGCAGATCTCCTGGTGCCCTCACAGTGACCAGTGCTGGGCTGGGCTTTTGCTGCAGGGGGAATATCCACACCACACTGTGTGGCCTTGTACCATGGAGAAGTGGTGGACATGGAGTCCTGCACAGCAGCTTTTGATAGGCAGGCCATTGCAGTGGCAAGATGCAACATAATGTCCAAAATTAAGCATTTTAGTTACACTTCAGCATCCAAATTATTTTGGATGGCGCTAAATTGACTCCAAAACCACCAAAGAACAGAGAAAATTGTTTGCTTTTCTGGCAATAAATGGAGATATTTCATTGATAACAGAACATTCTCGTGAAAAATAGTTTGATTTTTCCCAAATTTCACCTTTCAGTTGAAAATTCCCAATGGGGTAGAAAGCAGTGATGTAGCTATTAATATTTCTGAATCTGAACAGTGCCTAACTGAGCATGAATGCTCTCACTTTCTCCCTTGGTGATGTTCATAAAATTATGGCTCCTGTGCAAATGTGCCATGAAATTTAATGATGTTCTTATAATTAAAAGAGACCTCAAGTGCTTCATACAAGTGACTGTAAATTAAACTAATTGGGACTAGAAATGTGTCAAGTGACTTCAATACAATATGAAATGCACAAGCTTATCACTTGAAACTCGAGTTGAAAAACCTTCACAGTGATGCTTCCTCCTTATTGACTTTCATGTTTACTTGCCTCTGTTCTTCCTGGGTCCATCTGGAAGTCTGAGATGCTGGAAGGCTGCCTGGAAAAGCCTGTCTTCATAGTCTTTGTAGAGCAGGACTATCAGCAAGATCAGGTGGACATTAAGAACATTTCCAGGCTGGCTTCCAGCATCAGAGAACGACAGATAGGCAGCATCAAGGTGTTTTTGGATTCTCACAGATTTAATTCTTATTGGGATGAAACGCCCTCACTTGAAAGCCGTCTTTAACAAATGTATTTGCTCAGCTGTGGACAGGGGAAGCTGGTGCCAGCGTTTCTCTGTTGGTTTCCCCCTGCAGGTGGCTCGATGCTGATCTCAGCCGTGTGCTGCTTCTTCCTGTTCTTCGGGAACAGCGAGTCGGCGATGATCGGCTGGCAGTGCCTCTTCTGTGGGGCCAGCATCGCCACCTGGAACGCCCTAGATGTCATCACCGTGGAGCTCTACCCCACGGACAAAAGGTGCTCAGAACATTTCTCCTTTAATCTCCACCCTCTACCTAGTCCTCTTGGTTCCCAATGGAAAAAGCCACCCTAGAGACATGTAGGTGGGGGAGCTGTATGTTTTTATTTATTTTACTTTCACCAGTGCTTCAGGGCTGTGTAATCCTTGGTCAGAACAGACATTTGCAAGCATAATTCTGCATGCGTGGCAGGTTGAACACAGGGATCACGTGGACATATGGAAATTATGGGCTGATAAATCAAAGAATCATAGAATCATGATATCATAGAATAGTGTGTGTTGGAAGGGACCTTAAAGATCAACTAATTCTAAATTTCCATGGATGTGCATGGAGGTCTGGCCTTTCCCACTGCATCCCCATCCTCTCGTCATGGCTCATGACTAGGGCAGCCGTCCCCTCCAAAACCAGGAGAAAACCATGTACACTGAGTGATTTCGGACATGGGGAAGAGCAGGAGACTTTGGGACAATGTCCTGCAGATTAAATCTTTCCTTACATCATTATAAGCCCCTTTTTGCCTTTTTCAGACTGCTGGGGAAAGCCAGAAATGAAGGAGAGGGACTGCACGTTGAACATAGTGAGCATTTAGCTGCTGGGTTAAACAGGATTTAGAGGAGAGCTGTGTTGCTTCTCTGGTGACAACCCACTCCAGGCAGCCCTCAGAAGGGCTTTGAGGAGATCTAGATCAGATTTTGTCCTGCTGTCTTTGGGGAGGGCAAAGGCTGACAGAATGGGCCACTCAAGGGCCCTAGAGTGGGTCACTCTAAGGAGAAGGTGAGATGAAAAGGAGAAATGAGTGCACACAGACATTCTCCTCATCCACACAGACATGCAAATCAGCTGCATCTATTTATCTACTTATTTATTCCACCTGGTTTTACTTGCTAGAAGCGTAGCCTGGGCAGCGTAGGAGCATTCACAAAATTACCCATCCAAACCTTCTGTAGTTGTGCCAGAACCTGTCTCCTAACCATTGCTTTTCTGCTTTTCCTTTCCACAGGGCAACAGCCTTTGGCATCCTCAATGGGCTTTGCAAGTTTGGTGCCATCCTGGGGAACTCCATCTTCTCCTCCTTTGTAGGGATAACCAAGGTGGTTCCCATCCTTCTGGCCTCCTCCGCTCTGGTTGGAGGTGGCCTGCTCGCTCTGCGCCTGCCAGAGACTCGAGAACAGGTCCTGATGTGAGCAACAGAGGCCGTGGGGGCTTGTGGGGGGGCAGATGGTAGAAGAAGATCAGAAAAGAGCCGTGTCTGGAAAAACCCCAAACGTTCATTCTATACTGATCTGTTGGTACCTCAAAGGGAGATGGCAGAGGGAAAGAAGAACCCGCAGGGATTTAAACAAAACCATCGTTCCTGACTTTGTTACAGCCAAGACTGGTGCATGCAGCCCCCACACACCCCTTGCAGAGCTTGGGTTCCACCCTGCCTATGCTGGGAGCCCCCTGTCCCTGTCCATCCCCCTGCCAGGACGCCAGCCGCAGACGGCGGCTCCGTGCCCGTGTGGGTGTGACACGGGAGGACAGACCCGACCCTCCTGCCTCTGCCCAGCTGTGACACCCTGCCCTGCCTGCCCAGCACTCCCTGGCCAGCCACGTCAGCTGTGCTCAGACACGCAGAGCATCCGGGGGAGGCAGGTAACAAACCTGCTGTAGCTGAGCCCCAGCAACAGCGGGAAGAGTAGCAGATGTGGCCAGAGGCCTCTGCTGTCTTGATTTTGGGATTACCACTCCACCCACCTGGAAGAGTGAGAGTCCTGATTTCTTGAGGATGTAAGGGTGGGTGCCCAGCTGTCTCAAAGCTTCAAAGCCCTTTACTGTCTTCACTTGGGCACAGGGAATCACTAGACACCTTCTTGCTGTGGAAGAGAAATATCTAAATAATTATATATATATGTATTTACACCTACTTGCAAACATACATACACCCATTGAAGTGATCAGCTATTAAAATTTAGGATTTCTAATTTCTGCACCCTTAAGAGGATTTTAAGAGTGGCACTAGAAACAAATCACAGTAGTTCAAGTTTATCAGGAGTCATGACCAACTTAGTGACACTTTGTTCTTTACATCCAGATACCAAATATTTAAATGTATTAGTGGCTGTGAATATATATTTCTATAATGATTAAGAGGGTTTTTTCTCTACAACTTTCACAGAGGAGAAATTGATATGATATTGGAGCATTCCACAAACCAAATGTGTACATATTATGCAGTGTAAATAGGGGATTTTTGCCTAATACCCAGAGAATGGTAACTGTGAATTTACCAGCATTTTAGCCATATTATTTGAAGAATATGATGCTTGATTTTATAATATACTTGGGTCTCATTGAAACACTGTAAGCACAGTTACTTAAAGCCATTTAACTTGTTACACAGGGAATGCACACAGCAAGCTTTCGCTGTACAGAACATTAAATTCCCCATTAAGTGGCATAGTTAAGTTTGATATCCTGTGGAGAACATTTCTGAAATTTGTGTGCCCTTTTTATCATACGAGTTAAGTCCTGTTGCACCTAGAGGCAAAGTGAGTTGTGTATTTTGGGGTGTGTTTTCTTGGGAAACCAGAACGAAAAGCACCCTGTTCAATAACACACCAGTGCTCACAGTGGATGAGATAACACTAATTATACCCTTTCAACAAGCTCAGCAACAGACCAGAATTGATCTGAAACCACCACATAATGCAGCTAATTTGTCAAACCAGGATATTTTGTGACATAAAAATGTTCTTTTGTACTTTTGCTGGTGACCTTCTCATTTACCTTTTGTTGGATCTCCTTTGTTGGTTTTTGTTAGTTTTTTGCTTTTTTGGTGATTTTTTTTTTTTTTTAAGAAAACCAAGCAAGGCTAGGCTGAAATCCTGCAGGAGTGATGTCTCACACCCCTGCCTTTGGCTGCACAGGCACAGCCCCTTGCACTTAGGCTGGCTGGCACCAGGGCCAGCCCAGGCTGCAGCTGAGGGATTCAGCGTGGTGCTGCTGCAGGGGCAGCTGAAGGACACAGCAGGGTTGGATCACAAGCAGCAAATCCTTGCCAATGAGGCAAAAGCCTCTAATGAGCATTACTTTTATCATTGTGTCAATCAGGGATAAACACTCATGGATCAACTAGGCTACAATGGGCTGTTTGAGATTTTTGACCTTTATTCTGAGGTTTATGAAATTGATGAAATCACAAGCTGCTGTAATAACTGAGCTTATTATGCCTCATTTCTTCATTTTATGGGTAGCTTAGGGCTTTTTATTATTATTATTTATTTTATTTATTTGTTTTCTAAACAGCAAGGTTCCTTCTCTAAGGTAGGAGTAAATGTAATTATGTCCTTTGGCAGCAGTTCACAGCTTCTGTTCAGAATCACAGCCCAGAATGTGGGTTTTTTCTCTAGGAATATCTGGTCTTTTTGCATGATGAGAAACAGTTTAAATATGTATTTTAACACAAAAGGTCACCATGACCTTTAGGTTTCATTAATTTTGTTGGGCTGTACTTGCTGGTTACCACATTTCAACTGGACAGAGGGGGAGAAATTTTGTTTCATTTTCTGGACTATTTGCTTGTTATGCTCTGAGGAGCTAGAACCTATTTGTCTAAATATTTATTTTGCATAATATTCCTATTTACATATCACCCAACACTCACAGCAAACCTGACTATTTGTGTTCTCCATTGACATTTTGCAGTGACATTAATGATGTCATTTATTTTGCAAAACTTCCCTGTAATTTTCAGAGAAGGAAGAAACTGAAATCATGAGGAGATAGAAATGGCAAGGTAATATCAGGAAATATTATCCAATCTTAGAAACCTTTCTTCCTTACAAAATGGCTAAACCTCACCTCACAGACCAGCTGAGAACAGGTAAAGAGTAAAGGGATCTCATTGTCAATGTCACCTGGAAATTCTTTGCACCCCTAAAATCCATGGGTCAGTCACTTGAGAGCTAAGGGAGAGTGCACATGTTGGGACAAGGCTCCTACCCCTGGCTTGACCAGGGAGTTTGTGACCTAACAGGAGAGAGCAAACACACAGCACAGCTGGCATATGAGAGCCTGAGATAAAGGACAGCAATGAGCAGAGCAGGAAGAAAGGAAAAGCTGAGGAGAGCTCCCATCACCTAGCAGAGACACCTAGGTTTGGACTGAATGGATTGCCATTATTCCCAGCTGAAAGGCAGAGGGAATGTGTGGGACCCTGCCCAGGCCCTGTGCTGAGCTGGAGATGACTTGCCCTGGACAGTCCTGCTTCTTCAGGGACAGAGAGATCCAGGGCAACAGCTCCAGCTCAGGCATTGCATTTGTGCCACCTGGGCTGATATCTCCCACCCAATTCAGTGAGGCCAGGCTTAGTCAATATTCCCAATGTGTTTGTTTGCTGTCCTTTCCATGGTGTAAATCAGTGTAGGTGTCACACTGCTGCTCTCCAGAGCAAAACAGCAGCTGCGTGCAGACTCCTCCTCATTGGCTGGGGTTTGTTTTAGGCTCAGTTTCAAACCTTGGCCACCTGCTAGGCTTAGCCTCAGTCACGAATCCTTGAGCCTCAAGCAAGGGAAGATTTCTCCTCAGGCACCTCCTCTGATGGCTCAGCTCAACTTCTGCTGTAAAATCAGCATTGCCCCTGCTGTTCAAGGGCCAGCACATCTCCCTCAGTTCCCCTGCCTGCGTCTGCCACAGGGAACTGTCTCTGTCTTGGATACATTGGACCATCCATGGAGAAATCTGCTGGCCACAGGTCCCCTGATGGTCTCTGCACAG
This sequence comes from Anomalospiza imberbis, assembly GCF_031753505.1. Classification (NCBI taxonomy): domain Eukaryota; kingdom Metazoa; phylum Chordata; class Aves; order Passeriformes; family Viduidae; genus Anomalospiza; species Anomalospiza imberbis. The sequence continues at coordinate 6,464,077 of NC_089693.1, read as the reverse complement.
CACCATTTCCATGGATTTGTGAACTTCACTGCAACAGGAACACAGAGGACCGAGGCAGGGGACTTGCCTTAAATCCCAAAGATCTCTTCTAGAGGACACCTGGATCTCCTCATGCACGTGTGGCAAAGCAGGACAGCCACTTAGCCAGGGACATTGTGGCATGGGAAAGGTGAGTCTAGGGATCCCAAACTGGCCTGCTGTGGCTCTGTGTTTTCAGCTCTACAGCACTCTAGTGGGAGGAGTCCATTGCTGAATTTCTGAGCATGCAGACACAGGCTTTTATAGGAACACCAAGCACTGTTTATACTATTATTAAAGACCAGAGGAATTACATAAGAGTTCTGCCTCCTTGTATTCCCCATTGGTTTAACAGGTTGTGCTATTGCGATTTATTTACTCCAGTTGTGCAGGACAGCTCCTGTTACTGCCTTTGGCTCTGCGACATCCTAGAGGTGGTGGCCGCAGCTTATGCTGGGTGGGGTGATCCCTTCCTTGCCCATACCAACATCACTCTTCGAAATTCCTTGAAATGCTTTGGGAGTTACAAATGGAGGCGTATGGGATCTTTTGGACTATGAAGAGGGTCAGTCTTGGAAAACCCATATCCAGTGCCAGAGGTTCTGCACACTGGGAAGTGCTCAGGCACATCCTGATGTCCTTCAGTGATACTGGAGAGGCACTGAGGGATGTTTCCCGAGCCTGGGAGTGGTCCAGCCCCAAGGCTGCCTTCACACAAGGGCACAGAGCAGGACTGCATGGAGCTGAGCTTTCTGCAGAATCCAGGTCCCTTCCAGGTCCTGCTTTGAGACCTCCAACAGCAGAGTATACTCTGATCTCTTAAGGAGGCCCTAGGTCCTTTTATATTCCCTGCTTATGTCCTTTGACTTTCCAAAGGAGTCACAAAACCTGAGAGGATATTTTTAGGTTTATATAGATTTGAGCCCTATGTATCTTATTTTGCATTAAGTTTCTCCCTTGGTTTCTTACCCTTATATTAGCAAATGCTGCTTTTAGGAAGAATCAAGCCTGGGAACTGTGAAGGAAACAAAATTAAATTAATTTCTTTGCTGTATGTGATGCTAGTGCTGTATAAATGTACGCACACTACAAGTCCCACTGTAAATAACACCTGGTGTTGTGCTTTAATGGAAAGTTTCATTTAGATGTTCTGTCAATTCTGTGTGTGAAATAGCCAATTCCAGTCCCTTGGTTCCTTTTCTTCATTTAAAACCTTCTTTTATTTTTTTATTTGATCTGTGTCTGGTCGTCACTGGAAATTGCAGCTGTTCCAATGGACTTTGTTTTTGTTCTCTCTGTCACATTAAAAGGCTGGAAGAAAAAGAATGGCTCTTGTACTGTTTGTGTTTAATGAACTTTTTGAGCCTTTTCACAAGGGCTCTACTGGGTAACTTTGTACCCTGACACTGTAGGGGCTTTCTTTGATGTTTGCTACTTGTTCATCCTCCTTCTTTCATACAATCCCAACTCAATTTAGTCTGCCTTCTATCACAATCCTTTCACACCGTGGACTTCCAAACACAGGACATGAGAAAATCTTTACCCTGAGAAATTTTCTGGTAGGAAGAAGCACAAAATATCTTCAAATGCTGTGCAAGACCAAAAAGCTAAACTCTGCTTTGTAACAAGAATGCATCCCCAAAGAGGCATTGCTTTTGAGGCTTGGCACACCGTTTGACCACAGTATACTCCCATCTCTAGGGATGCATTTCTAGGGATGTGAGCTCTTTCTTTCTATTCATAACTGTCCAGGCCATGCTTTCAGAGCAATGATACAGATAGCACCAACTGTATAGGAAAAGAGCTCATGGCACAAGCAGTAGAGGCTGGATGCCAGACTATAGGGCTTTTGCAAGAGTTTCTTTAAGTAGAAACATAAAGTTCAGTAATCCCACTTGTCCTAGGCCCACTAAAGGGTTTTGATTTGAGTCAGCTCAGGCTTGTTTTTAAGAAATTTAAGTGCTGTAAGTTGTTGGGTAAATCATTGATTACACATCACATCCACTGCAACATGCCAAAGGTAATATTAAAATGAGAGATAGGAAATTGAATAATGAAACTGTGAAGGTATTTCCATCATCGGGGGACTAAACCAGCATTTTCCCTCAGTTTGGGTTCAGCTGGGTCCCATAGGACCTGTCTGGGCTGGGGTTCCACTGGGTGAATCAGAGCCAGCAGCAGTCTGGGGTTGGTAAGGACTGGTCTCAGGTGGGAATCCGTAAGAACTGGTCTCAGGTGGGAATCCGTAAGAACTGGTCTCAGGTGAGAATTGCCAGCTGTGAATTTTGCCATGCTCCTGTCCAGCTGCAGAGTACAGAGCTATGGAGTCAACCTTCCCTGAGCCCTTCTGTGTGTTTGGCCTGTAGGAAAACGTGCATCAGCAAACACCATCAGAAAGCATTTTCTACCAAGTGAGTTTTTAGATAAAGGTCAGAGATTTGCACTGAAAGCCTTGCAGGTGTTTTTGAGTCGTTCTTACTCTAGGCTAGATGACATTCTGCATGAGGCTGAAGTCTCAGTAAGCAGAAAAATCACATATTTGAATGTTCAGGCAGGGTTGCTGATGAAAACAGTGCAGGAAAACCCCTGACTAATTTTAAAGTAGGGCACAGGGAATTTAAAGGCAGGATTATGTGACACGTCTGTCTGAGATCACATAGCATGGACTGGTTGGTAAGAAAACCTTTGCAAATCTGTATTCCTGCTTTTCCATATTGATGTTCCTGCCTTGACCATCTCGTTTTCATCATGTGGATTTTCTGGCACAGATTCTTCTCACTACTAATAAATGACCCAGATTCCCTGGATGTGCAAGTTCATCCAAGCTGTCACAGAAGGTTACCTGGTGGAGGAAGAAGGCTGGGGATGATGGCATTCTTAGCAGCCACAAAATCCAGCAATAGGTCTGAGTGATGCTTCTGAACTGTGAAGTGGCTTCATGTTAGCAATGTGATATGAGTCAGGTTACGGTAAGATGGCAAAACATTTCACCAGTGCTCCTGTACCTCAGATCCTAATGTGGGGACTTTAAATGTAGAGACCAAACTTGGCAATCTGAGTTCACATTCGTTGAAAAGACAAGAGAAGGGCAAGACTTGGCCAGGTCCTTGTGGATGGGAAATGGAGCTCTGTGTTTTCCAGCTTGGGGCAGAAATTGCTGGAGGCTGCGCACCCTGCCAATGCACAAACCATGGTATGATTTTGGGGCTGACACTAAGTAAGTCTGTCCTTCTCAGACAAGGTTTGTTTGTTTGTTGTTTGTTGTTTGTTGTTTGTTTTTGTTTTGTTTTGTTTTGTTTTGTTTTGTTTTGTGAGCAGGTGATTATAAACCAGAAAAAAACTATCAAAATATTTTTCCACCATTCTCAGTGAGCAAGGAGAATTAGCTGAAGAACTTTCAGCTCCCCTGGCCAATGCGAACGGTTTATGGGATTATATACAGTTTTTAACATTTTAAGTGTACAGAGTTATTACTGCACTAACCCACACAGTACTATTTGAAAACAATAAAAGTCGGATTTAAATTTATTGTTCAGCACTTCTTTTTTCACCTATAAAAATATGTGTGTGTCTATACCTACGTACACATATATACACATGTATGCCCTTATATGTAAAACTAAATTATTGAGCTTGACCTTACTGATGCTGCCCAAGCTTTTTGGGGGCTTGAAAGACCAGGAGATGGCAGCAGTTGCCCACAACATTGACTGGTCTCTGCTCGCCAGTAACTGCTGGAGGCTGTGCCCAGGACCCCCATCAGACAGACAAGGTGCTGCAGCAGTGCCATCAGATACAGCTCACAGGGCTTTAACCCTCAGCGAAATCAGGGAAGAGGAGGTCACAACAAAAGCAGTGACTCAAAAGTTTAGGGAACAAACAGCGCTGACTAACGCCAAAGCTTTTGGAATGCAAGTTGTGCAAACCTGAAGCAAAGCAAATGTAATTATGGGGGAGAAAATAAGGATTTCTGCTTCAGTAGGCTAGTGCAATGGCTTTTAAGCTTTCTCAGCCTGCACAACCTGAGTGTTTTCCAGGGGAGATGTAGATTCCTTGTAGTAATGTGGTGAGACTGCAGTTAGAGGAGAAAAGCTGTGGGCTGGGCAGTGCCTTAGAGTGGGGCGGCACCAGTGGTGCCTCCTGGAGCAGCCTGCTGAGATGCTGTAGGGATGGGCTTTGTAGACAAGGTCTCCAGCCCAACTAACCATGACGAGATGTCACCAACATTGTCTCACAAGTTCCTCCTTCTCCAGAAGGAAGAACCTTCTGCAGTTCAAATGTGGGCTATTAAAAGGAGAAGTCTCACCACAGAGTGGTTTGCTGAGCCCCTCCCAAATCTCTGTATGAGGAATGTAAAGGCAGGGGACAACACAGGTATTTCTAAGTGCTTTGCTTATCACCTCAAAACAGCCTGAGGCCACAAACCCTCGATGCTTTCCCTATATGGATGATTCAGATCAGAATTCTGGTCCTGCTGGGAATTAACCAACTAAAATCAACATTGCAGCTGTCCTGCCCACAGCTTCTAGAACCTACAGAGCCCAGCCTGAGGCCTGTGAGCCTCTTAAGTAGGGCTTTACCCCAGCCTTAGGAGCTCACTCTCACCACACGTGGATACAGCTGAGGTCCACCATGGATTTTGTGTTGATGTTTTCTCTCTGAGAACCACAAGTTTAGAATTCCCTGGAAAGCTTTTCCTTCCCTCTAGAAAACAAACAAAAGAGCTACTCAGTAAATACAAACAGAGCTAATAACAAGGAAACCAAAGCCAGATCTCAAGTGGCTTCACTCCTTGCTCTCGTTTCCCTGGCGCAGTAAAGGGACACTCCTGGAAGGACGTGACTTCCCAGGGCTGCAGCCTGTCCAGCAGTGGAGAGCCATGGGCAGGACAGGAGCAGGATCCGCTCCTGTCCTGGGGTTTCACAAGAAGTTGGTGAGATTTCTCCAGAGGGAGCCCTTTCTTAGCCTTGAAATTGTCTGCTTCAGAATGGGAAAAGAATATTGTACTCAGCCCTCCAAAACACACCTTTGAATGATAAACTCAGCTCTTTTATCCTTTCTTATTTAGGATAAGAGCTTTGAAATCTTCCCAGCAGCCCTGTTCCTTCCCTTAGACCCCTGAACAACAAACTGCTCTGAAGAAACCAGCCCCGTACTGAGCCCTTAGGCCTATAAATATTTCAGAACAACTATTTACAGCCCTCTTTTGACCCTATCCAAAGAGGCCATCAAGAGTTCTGAGCAGCCCTGGCTTGGCACAGCTGTGGGACCCTGCTAAGTTACTTTGTCCCCTTTTGCATTCCCCCTGGAAGAGGACAGGAATAGTGTCACCTTTGTGTTGGTCTCCAGGACAGATCTCTTGCTCTGTGTGGGATGACCCCTACTTTAGGGCTCAAGAGACCTTCTCAGACAGATTTTCTGAGGTTTTGGGTCTGGAGTGACAGTTATTATTCCATATTCTTGCTGACATTTATCTCTGGTATTGCAGAATGCCCTTCCTCCAGGTCAGTTAAAGCAGCTTTTCCTTGTAAATGCTACACATTTGCTTCTAAATAACCAGTTCCCTGTCTCCTCAGTATAAAACTTGTGGGAAGAAAAGCTCATTAAAGAGAAAAAAAAAAGAGTTAACACTGAGTGAATGCCACATCAACCACAGAAGAGTTCAAGGCTGAAGTTAAGTGTATCCCTATATCATGCACATGATTATTGCAACCTTTCAGTGTCCACTGGGAATGAAATATTGCCTTGATAGGCTTTAGAGACAGGATTTCATAAAGAAGAAGAAATCTAGATGGGAAAATTAAGCAGGGAAATGTTAACATCCAACCAAACAAAATGCCCCAAATTCAAACCCTAACACTTTTCTGACCACTATCTCATGTTAAACAGGGGTACCTCCCTCTAGAGCAGGTTGTTTAAAGCCCCATCCAGCCCTCTCCCAGTGCCACACTGGTCACACTGGTGCAAAGGCAGAGGCTTCAGCCCACATCTCTTCTGTGTGTGCAAGCCCCAGGCTCGTGGAGGTGTGGGTGGCAAGTTCTCTGAATGAAAATTAGGGTGGTGGTGTGGCTCAGTGGACAGCTGACAGCTCCTTCTCACTTTATGAGAAAACTTTCTGAACTAGGTCTCTGAGGTGGCTCACAGCACAGCAAAATCTGGGAAAATTGCCTTCTGTCTCCTTTTCTCTCTGGGTTTTCTTTTTTCTCGTCAGGTATGACTTCCCCAGGCACCCTCCCTTGCTTGATGCAGTTGGAATCTGGTGACATGATGCAAATGAAATGCTGATTTTTAAGCAAGATTATGTAAATCCAATATGTTCAGCCACTGTAGTCCTGGAAATTCCCTTATCAGCAACATAATCATTGAGAATGAGTTGCCCCAGTCTGTGAGATAATGGCAGGGAAGGAGTGAGGGCTGAGCTAACCACCAGGCATTACTCAGCCAGGGCTTCCTCGTACATGACAAGGAATGAGCACAAGGTGAAATGTTTGTCCCACAGAGATTCCCAGTGCAATGACCCTGCTCTCAATAAACCTCTTGAATAAGTGCACAAGGCATTAAAGCCAGTGTGGAGGACAATCTCCATCTTTCTGTTTGCCACGTAGAGATCCTGGTCTAGTTTGATGTCTGCTCAGTGGTCAGAGCCCTGAGCTATTAGTTCTTGTGTTCCCCTTTGACTCTGCAGCAAAAACGTGTTGCTTGGCATTACATTTATGAATAAAGTCCTTGGGTGGTGGCCTGATTAATTTGGTTTCAAAATGAGACATGGGGGATAATGCTGCCTACTTATTTTATGTCCTTGCTACTTTCTTACTACCAATCTTTGCAAGCACAACTCACAAGTGACTACTTTGTTTTCCTCTGGGCATGATTTACCTTTATTTATTGACATTGTTGTTATTACTATTCATAAAAGAAATTATCAAGGTAACCTGGCTGGTGGACTTCCAAGCATTTGGTAATGACTTCTGCAAATCATGAAGAAAAATGTACCTTCAAAACTGAAGACATAAGCAAAAGCAGGGCAAGGGGATGATGAGCTTTAAAGAATAGGTGTCCTTTGAAGCCAAAGATTAATTCCAGATTGAAATTATCAGACAGTAAATAATATACCTGAGTCTTTGTCAATAGGAAGCAAATTTACCCTGTTGCAAATATACTAATCACTAGCCTAGCAACTCACATTATTAGCTGAGAATAATTATTCTCTCGGAGGAAAGTATAGACCTTCAAAGGAGATAACATCTTAAATCACAGCAAATTTTAATTTAAATTCAAAGTGTAGGAATGCACATAATGCCGATCTCTCTTATCCATCCAGGATGGTGTCATTACAGTGTTTTAAAGAGAGCCCCAATCATTGGGCTAAATACCTGCAGCCTAACACTTTGCAATTTCATTTTCTCCTTGTCAGACAGTGTAATTGATATTTGTACTGGAGGTAACAAAACAGAAAATGTGAAGGTGTTGGTAACTGTGCCATTACTGTCTCTTAAACTGCCTGAAAGGTGTGGAAGGCTGGGTGACAGTGAGGAACTGGTGCCTTTGTAACTGGGCACAAAACCACTCCCGTGGCCTAAGGCTGCACTCAGTGCCTGCTTGGACTGGGATAGGTGTGAGGTCACTTGTCACAACACCTTGTGTGACTGTTTCTGCTGGAAGCCAAGTCCTGCAACCATGCTCATTGATTTCAACAAGATCCCAGCTTGCTGAGGACATGACTGGGGATGTGGAGAGTCAGCCCCTGGGAGCTGGCAGGAGATGGGGATCTCCAGTGCATCTGCAGGGACAGATGGAGGGAGCTGACATGTTCACTGATGACTTTGCTGTCTGACTTTCATGATTCATGCAGTCTTGAGGACTGACAGTTCCCATGTACAGTCACATCCAGAGATGTGACCAATTCTGTTCCCACTGTTCCCAGCTCAGGGATAATGGGTAATGGGATCTGTTTCATGGGCTTTGTGCTGAGAGTGAATTCACCCGGTGAATTACAGTGATTTTTCTGCCTGTGTGAGAGTTTGTTTTCTCCTCCAAATGCCTTGGGTTCAGGAGGAACACTTCATCAATAGAAGATAGCTCAGAAGTGTCAAACTATGATGAGGGCCAGGTAATTGCAACACTTTGAAGAAGGCTCACTGACTCTTGTCTTTCCAGGTGCCACATCAACCTTTTCATTGGCCATCACAGCTCTGAAGCTGTGTAAATGCCCTAATCTTCTCCATTGATTTATAATTCTTCTAATGTTCTGCTTTCAAGTTTGTGCAACACAAAGCACAACAGAGCCGATGGGTTGGGGAGATGCAAATGCCCTGCAGAAGTGACCCTGAGTCTGAAGCCTTTAAAAACCAGGACCTTTGGGTTGAAATTGCTCATCAGGTACACAAAAGAAAAGAAAACACCATCCCAACACCCTTCAAATGTGAATAATTTCTTGAGAGTATCTTCCAGGGTGATAGATAATTTTATCTCTTCCACCTCCAAAGCAGCTCAAATCAGCCCAGTGACATTTGTCACAAGTGGAGGCAATTATTAATAGGCTGCATACTTATAAAACTTCTTTACAATGCAAATTGCTTCTTACTGCCTTTATCCCAGCTTTGGGGATATTTTATCCGTGTATTCCTGACTTCTGATTCCTGAGTCGAATCTAAATATCCTTAAAGGAAAGAGGAGTCAAAGCCCAGTTGACTCCAAAGTTTTGGACAGCACCAGGAGCTCTGAAGATGTGTCCAGGGGGATGTAGGACACTGGTCCAGCAGGAATAAAAGACTGTGATGCCTCCCTTACTGGTTAAAACCCTACCGGAATAAATCCCAGAATACGGCCAAATTACTTGCTCGCCACTGGAGCTGCTTGTACCCATCCACTTGGCAACACTGATTGAATAAGAAGTTTAATTTATTTGGATTTCAGAGATGCTTTGGCAAACATAGAGTAGGGATCACCCTGTCTTCTTTCCAGCATTACATGAAATGTGTATTTTTAGCACTTGAGCTCAGAACTAATTTTTCAGGAATTTCACAGCTTAAGCCTCTTGCTTTGGAAAATGATCAGTGAAACATTAAGAAAGGCTGAAGGTAATGGGGATGGGGCCAGCTGTAAGCCCTTGCCGATGTCCCATGTTGATTGCTGGTTTTATCCTCAGTGTCAGGAAGAAAAACCGGAGCAAGCAAATACAATGCAACCTCCGAGCAGAATATATAAATATAAATCATCATATAAGAGTAGCAGTGACCCAGGGGCAAGCAGCTGCTGGAAAGGAGAGGCTTTCAGACTCTCAGATGAGATTTAAAATCAAAGTCCTGAGCTCTTCTTGTCAATGACGGATTAATGAACAGACACAATGTGCACACTATGGGAAGATGTCAGAAAACTAAGTACTGAAATCCTGGCTGTATTTTTGTGTGCAGCACAGTAGACTGAGTTGCTTTAAGAACTGAATTCTTGCTTCTTTGAAAATGTGTCCCCATACTGAAAAAAATGCCCCTATATTTATACACAGATGAACTTGGATTTACTGCAATGTGTATACTATAATACATTATAATCTGTGTAAACAGATTCCGGTAGCTCTTGGGGTCAGATATGATTTAGAAATGCAGATTACTGTTATTATTAATAATTATGATCATGACCAGCTGGGGTTTATAACTCAGGACATACTAGCCACGGCAGTCTATTACTAATGTATGTGTCCTGATCATTATCTTATAAAACAGCCAATCAGAGTGCTATACTGTCTGTAGGAAATCATCCCTTCTGCACTGCTAAGTGAGCTAAACACATAGGTACCATTAGCCCTCCATTATATACTCTTCCAAGTACAATTAAGTGCAGACAGGGTCTAAAACTGGGGCCTGTTGTTTTTCCCCTGTGCATCATGTAGGTGGAGTTGGTTTATTACACCCATTTCAGTTCTTGTTTTTTTAAAAAAAGAAAAAAAGCTAAATGGTCTCATTAAAACCTCATAGAGGAAATTTATTCATCTTACTGAAATATTTTTGGGCTCTTCCGAAACCAGTAATCAGCATCTGAAGACAGTCATCTGCCTTGCTAATGGACCACAGTTACATGTGTAATTGATTAATTAAGGAACGAAAATCACTGCTGAGACTAAGGGAGACATCCACAGCTTCAGCAGGCATGGAAGTGAAATAGCAGTTCCTCCTGGGCAAAGCAGATGAGATTGTTTCATGTATTTTTGTCCATTTTAAACAGCTCTATCTTCTCCATACAGGTTGTTGTTTGGTATCCCAGACTTTTCTGTGGGGGTAAGAAGCAGGGAAAGAAAGAAACACTCCAGCCCTCCTTTTTCAGCTGGCAGAAGGAGCACAGTGTGGTTGGGTTTGAGCATGTGTGTGTTTATCCCCGTGCAGTCGCTCATTGGCTTTGTGTGCATGAGCAGTCACGTACATGGAAAAAGGCAATGGAGGCAACTCAAACAAGCTCTTTGGCAAGCTCTGGGTGAGCATGGTGGTGTCTACTACTCTTTACAAGCTGTGTTGTCATGATTTCCCTCCTGTGGAGGTTGTGCCTCCTGTCTCACCACTCATTTCATCAGTTTGGAGCTTCACCGATGCTTTGCAGCAAAGCTCTTTACGGGGTCCTGGCTGAGGAGAGGTTTCACACACAGGCAGAGCCAAATATAAACATCTCAGCAGATATTTTGAACAAGAGAAATGGTGCAGAGTCACCTCTGCTGAGCTCATGGTGAGTGTACTGCTAGGCAGAGGAGCTGTGCTCCACTGGAGCTCTTTCAAGGCATAAGATTCCTTCAAGAGCAGGAAGAAGTGGGACCTGAGGGGTTCTGCCTGCAGACAGCATGGCTGGTGCTGAGGTTTTGCTTCTTCCATTTAATACCTGATCTGAGAGATTCCTTGCACTTTGAAAGAACTTTCAGATGTTTCTGGTGATATCAGTGTTAGGGGCTGCATCTGAGAGAAAATAAAAGATAGGCTTAAATACTTCCCATCTCTAAGTCTATTGTTTTCCTGTGGCTCTCATTGCCTTAGTTTGATCTTCACAGAGCTCCAGGCAGATCCAAAGATCAGGCAGATTTTATAGCGGGTTAGAAAGAATCAAAGCGTTGAAATTTGACAAAAAGCCCTAAACCTATTTTTAGATAAGCATCTTGAGCCCTCTAATAGCTGAACCTTTGGCAGTTCAGCCAGGCAGCCCAACCAAAGCCAGTTTTTAATAGTCAGAGACTGAGCTGTTTAGCTTGCTCTCTTCATCTGCCCATTAGACACCTCCCATTAGGCATTGCCACTCCAGCTGTGCACTGGTCAACAAACTCTTGGACAAAAGATGGCTCAAACAGCTTTTCTGTAGATTTTCTGTAGACCAGAGTCAGGCAGTTTCAGTGCCTTTATGTTCTTGAGGATGGTGTAGGTACAGCTTTGGACTCCTCACTCCCTGTACTCTGGCATAAATACTCTCATAACCAGCCCACTGCACACCCTCCAGGGGCTGTTTCTGCTCATGTTGATGTGCACATGCACTGTTTGTGTTAGGGATGAGTTATCTCAGTGGGTCATGAAAAGTCAGGAAGATAACTGAGATGCTGAATTGTTTCCACTCAATTTTATTAGATGATGAATTTTCAAGTATAGGTAGGCAGCTACAAGCAAACATCCCAAAGTTACCTTCAGATTTTGTAACATGTGAGTTTAGTTTTTATGCAGCTAAAATGAAGTATATGGAAATTGTCTGGCTTTTATGGCAGCTGTGAATGATTGCTGAACTCAAAATTTTAAAAGCAGCATTTCTGTGCATTTATTCCTCAGAGTTTATGTCCCATTTGGAGAACAAATTGAACCTTCTCCTCTCAGCTTCCTTGAGCTTTTGCTTGTGAGTGGCAAAGATCTGAAGCTGGGTACATTTCCTTAACTGCACCTTAAAGTATTTGCCTCTAACTGCTATAAACAGCTATAATGAGCAGCCTTTTGGAGGTCACTTAGGCCTGCATTGCTATCCAGTGCCAAATAATGATTTGGCAAAGCACTACACAACTGGGCTGAATTTTAAGTATGGCATTAACTGTATTTAACTCTGCTTGGTGCCAGTGAGGCTTACAATGAGTTTTAAATGTTTCACTGAACAAGGATGGATTCAAGCAGGTGCTTATCATTCAGCATCACAAAAACACCTGACTGATTCAGGACCTAAGAGAGATGAATGGAGGGAGCCACAGAGCAGCTGGTGCCCCTGCCTTCCTAGCAGTGCAATTTTCATCCAGGGAGCAGGTGAAAATTGAAAGGAAAGAGAAAAACTATTTTAAATTAAAGAAGGGAGAAAAATATGTGTTGGGTCACTGTGGGTAAGTTTAGAGTGACGTGTTCACTCTGTCTGACAGACTCCTGGGTATGGATGTGTCCTTTCTTTGTGAGGGGCACTCTGATGGTTATGAATGATGGCTAAATGGAAGGATCATCAGGACAAGTGCAGTCTTATACATAGTCCATAAAATAGCAGGAGAGGAGCTCTCGGTCTTGTCATTTATGTCAGCTTTGAGACCGAGCCAGAAAACCTATTATTATGGAACAACTTTGTATGCGTGTGCATGTACATTGTGTGTCTGTGTATGCAAAACCTGTCATTGTCAGACACAATAATGGCATTGTACTGGACAGAAATGGAACTTTCCTTGTCTTTTTGGGTTTTGATTTTGAGAGGAAGTGAGAGACCTGCTGACCCCTCAGCTTCACTGATTTATGATTGAAGCTTATTTTACTGTAGATTTTGTTTTCTTACACATTCAGATGATAACATGGTTCAGAAGGGAAAGCATGAGTGACATCCAGAATTCCTCAGTTTTCTTGAGGATTATGTAGTTTATCTGCTGTCTGATGTCTCTCAAACAATTTAACTTCCATCATGGATTTCTACTTTATTTATAAAATAGATATTTCTGTACCTACCTAAGAGGCCCCATATAATCACAGACTGGTTTGGGTTGGAGGGGATATTCTAAGATTATCTAGTCCAAAACTTTTGCCGTGGGCAGAGACATCCAGCCTGACTTTGAACAATTCCAAAGTTTGGGTAGCCACAGCTTCTCTGAGCAACCTGTTCCCACGTTCCACATAGGGCAAGTTTGTGGTTTTCCTGTGTCTCCAGGACTATCATAGTAGCTCTGTATTGAACTCTCACTTTCCCCTTATCTAGATGGAAATCTCTTTTGCACACACACACCACTCAGTTCATGTTTTCATCTCTTGGGAATATTTAGTCTTCTTATGAAACCCAATCCAACACAAAGAAATCAATTAATTCTGACTCGTGAAGACAATGATACTGCAGAAGGAAAATAGATGAGTAGCGGATGTTTAGTCTAATGGATGATGAAAAGCTAAAGTGTTTTAAACACTGATTTATTACCACTGAGACCAACAACAGGACTTAGAGACAAGAAGAACTGCAGCTCCTCATTTTGCTGGCACCTCCATTTTCCAGGTTGGAGGCAAAGTTCTGTCCCAGCTGGTTCACAGGGACAGTGCCTGTGAGGCACAGCAGGTACCCTGTGAGGTAGGGTGGCTATTTAAAGCCAGGGGCCACATTCTACCCTCATCCAGGGAGAAGAAAGGTGACATGAAAGTGCTCATGACTGAAGACTAAATCAAGAGAAAACAGAACAGGAGGATAAGAGAACAGTGAAGCGATAGCAGTGAACAGGACAGGCAGGGACATCTGCAGAGCAGCCTCTCAGTCCTGGTTTGCAGAGGGTAATGATGACAAACTCTCAGTTTCTCCTTATGTAATTCAGATCTGCTACAATAGAAGCAGTCTATAGTATCCTTGGAGCTGTTCCAGCTGTCAGAGGCCAGCCTGGTAGCATCTCACATGTGTTTGATCCATCGTGGAATTGTCCGAGTTTCAGGAAAAAGGGAGGGTGAATCCTGGGCTGAACTTGAGGGAAGAGCACAGATACAGCTGCTGCAGCTTCCCCCGGTAAACTGCACTCTTAGGAACATGTCTCCTTCCACTTGCTCTGCAGTGGTAAATGCAGAGGCTTTCTGGCATCACTCTGTCTCCTGTACAGGGTTATACAAGTGCAGTTAAGCACTGGACCATTTTACTGCCCTGACCACCCAGCTACAATGAAATAGATTAGCAATGCTCCTTGTGGATCCCTTCCAATGCAGGACATTCTATTATTCTTCCAGCCTTCATTTAAGCTCCAAAAAGAACAGAGAACAGTCTGCTTTGTGGCCCTGACTCTGCTCAGTGGATTTAAGGGAGAGATCCACACAAACTTGAGCTCCACAAAGGAACCTGACAAAAGAAGCAGGGACACAAATGACAAAGTTCATGGCTCCAATCACCATTTGATTCTTTATTTGCTGCTGCCAGAGAAATTATGCTGTTGCAGAGTATTTGTATGTTGATGATAACCATTAAAGGCAGAGAGTATATGAAATAATTAAATTGGTAATTACTTACTGCAGTAAAATGCCCCATTCCCCTCTAAGAACATTCTCCCTTCCCTGTACCTTGCTTACCATCCTGCAAAGCACAGGAAATTAGCAGCTGAAGGGGTTAGATTGTAAAAATGTCCCAGTGAAGAAAACCCTAAAGCAGTTGGGATCTACATTAATGTAGATACCTGGGCTTGAGCATGGGCTCTTGCTTACTGCAAATACAATCTTCTTATATTTACTTGACACCTGCAAAATTAAGATCTAGATGACATGCTTCGTTTCACTAAAAAGATTTCTTTAAATAATGTCAACTCTTTCCCTCCTCCCTTTGATTATGTCCCTCCCAAAGTCATTCTCAGTAGAGACAGATTATTACTTCACAGGTAGGAGCCAGCCAAAAAGCTTTTTGAAGATATTTTTGACAAATTTAGCTGAATTTTGTTTTTGGATAAAGAAATTTGGGCTAGGAACTACCAGTGAGGACACAAATTTGTGTGTTCCTCTCTCCTGTGGAATGTGCAGGAGTCAGTGCTGAGGGGCTGACAGGCAGAGCTGGTCCCACTGAGCTGTGCCTCAGGCAGGGGGGCTGTTTCCCCCCAGGATCATTCCTGCTCCTTCCAGGTGTGTGGCTCAGTTATTAAGCCAAAAACCAGTCCACAATGATGGCTCAGGAACATAATGCTCACATGTTGTGAAATGCATTATTAAATTTCAGTTGTCAGCTTAAAGCCTGATGCTGATGTTGCTGCCCTAAAACACGCTCCTTCTTCATCCCTTTCTTTAATTGCTCCACAGTCAGCTGGTCTGGAGCATCCAGCTTGGATCATCAGGGACCACAGTCACTGCTGCTGCACCAAAATCAGTTAAATGTGGCTGGTTTACCTCACTGGAGGCTCAGGTCACCTCTTCCATTTGTCCCAAAGCAGGCAGGGTTTCTATATCCATTCCGAATCGACATCTGCCCTCTGAAGTGCACTCAGTGCCGGCAACCTGAGCTCCTGAAGAGGTACATTCATCTGACAAACAAAATGTTTAGTGTCTGCTAAGACAGAGGCTCACTAGAACAGACCATCCACTTAAGCAGAGAAAATATAAGAGGTTGTGCTCAATGTACTGTATACAGGAGTCCCTTTTTCAGCATATACCCTATTAAATTAACCGGAAATGACTGTTCATCAGTCTCTAAGGGAAAGAGCCTGAAGCCTTTTCTTTTCTCTTCACATCAGACGTTCATCAGGCCTTTGATCTTACTGCTCATGACTACGTTGGCTCACAGAAAAGGTCAGGAAACAGCTCTGCAAATACAAGTAGGTTTTCCAAGGGCTAAATCCCTTAGTTCATAGGTGGGAATTTTTCAATAACATAATGGTCAAATGCAGCAGGTCAGTCATGTTCTTTTTATTCAGTCAGGGTGTTGAGATTGTATGGAGATTACCAATTCTCCCTTCTCTCCAGAAGCAGGATGAATTCAGAGTCAGGGTAAAGTTATATTAGTTTTGCATGCTCAAAACCTTCAGGTCTTTCTACTTACTCCAGGCATCCTCTTCAAGAAAATTCATGCTGATGACTGTCAAATAATCTTCTAGGTTTTGGCAAACAGCTCAGTATTTAGGGAAAATGGCTGGCCTCAGCTATTCTTCTGAATGCTTCTTTTTACTTCTGGTGGACCATGAATATCTCCTCTGTTTTGGTAAGGAGGTTAGAGATACATCTAAAATCATTTGCTCTCACTCAATCCGCTTAAATGCATGGAGATAAAGCACAGGTTTGGTTTTGTTTGAGTGTCTCATTCTAGGTCTTCTTGTTATATAATAATAACTACTGGGAACAAAACAGATGCCTTTTGTCATAAAATTCTGCTCCGAGACAGGTGAATCAGGTGAATCTCACCCAATCCCTTGCTGAATGAGGCAGCAGAGTCCCTCTGTAGAAAGCAGCCCAGCTCTCCCAATTTTCTTCTCTGATTTTATTCCTAAAATACACTAGAAACAAACTCCTGAACTCAGGCTCTGGAGAGAAGTTTAAAGCCTCACTTGCAATCTGCACATCCCCACTTGGGGAGGGAGAGCCATCGTGCAGGCTCCCTGACAGATGACATCTCCTGCAGTTATGACTCCATAAAGGGGCCCTTCTCGTGCTTTGTGAAGCTTTTCCAAGTGATAAATGGTGTTTTCCTGTCTCTCCATATCCATCAAAACCTCTTCATGAATTTGATTGCACTCTGAAAGTGCACCCTTGCCATAGAAATGAATTAATATCAAGGGGGAAAGTCAGTTTTCTGCTAATTCGCATCATTTTTTTCATTTGTCACATTATCTCCTCAGCTTTAAAATCCCTAATGCTCTGGGTATAAGCAACTGATTAATGACACAAACTTTCACCACTGATCTCTGCACTTGTATAAAGCATGAAAAATGCAGGGGGAAATCAGCCCATCCACAGTTCTTCTCTGCCCTGCCCTTGAGTCTCTGTGGTGACCTGCTCCAGCAGATGCGTTTGCTGGGATGTCGTGGGTAAATTAACAAGTCTGATGATTTCAAGTGAAAAGCTGTCAGGAAGCTGAGCACTGCATTGTCAACTCTTCCTTCAGAGTGAGGACAATCTAGCCTAGTTTCTCTCAGAGAACACAATCCTGGTGGTGCAGCGCAGGGAAGGTTGACTCTTGAGCTGAAGGTTTGCTGTAAAGACTTTGAAATGCTGTAAGCCTTTGCTGGAGAAGCAAATCCTGTGGTAAATGCATGAGCTTTTGTGATGGCTTTTTTATCTCACTAACTTCTTGCGTGCAGAAATGTGACCAAATGTTTGCAGAAATCAAATCCAAAGGAAAGCAAGCACCAAAATGACCACTTCTTCCAGGGGAAGGGAGCAGAATTTCCCAGACTCCATCCAGGAGCAATGTGTAAAAGCATCTGCAACAGCCCAGGTTTCTGCTGCTTCTTTACAGTTCATGTACTCAGAATAACATCCAGATTTTGAGTCACTGCAGGCCACCTTATTGCAGGGCCATACTGCTTTTAGGGGAAATCTGAAAGCAGACATACTTGGTCACCTATCTGATGCCTCGTTGCTAAACAGCTCTGTCTTGCTTAACTGCTCTAAATTATACTTCTGTTCTGTCACATTGACTAATGGGGCACTATGGCTGCTATTTTCTTTTTTAAACTAGAGCCAAACTGAAGTCTCCATGGATGAATAAATGAATTAATTTATTTTATTGCAGTACTCAGTCCTCAATAAAATGTCAGAGGTAAAGTGGGGTTATTTTTTTTTATGTTCTTGGATAGGAATATTCTGAGCATATGCTGTACATACACTTCCTGGGGAAATTAATTATTGTTATTTTATTATTAGAACAGTTGAACACTTGCATGGAGGTTTACATCTTCAAAGCACTTTGCAAACATTTAGCTAATTAATTAAAGTGCATTTCACGCAAATCCATTTCCATCTGGATTTACATTCAGCCCTCCTTTATGTGGAAATTATGTCACACATAAACTAAACTGAACCGAGGCGGCTGTAGCTGTGAGCAGGAGCAGTGGGAGGCGGGCAGTAATGATGCCTCTACAGCTGTCACCCTCGGCTGGGGTCTGGCAGCTGCAGGGCCCCTCACTGCTCCAGACAGCCCCTAATACCCAGAGACCTGCAGCTCACAGCACCACGCACACCCACAGCAAGATTTAGGGACAGCCCGGTGGCCTTATTTCAGAGGAGAGCTTTGGAAGTGTTGACGGCTGCCTGTTGTTAGCAGCGCTCCTCCGTCCTGTTTTCATCATGGGGATGACAGCAGTTATTTCAGCCTTACCCCCAGCCAGAGTGATGGCAGTGCCATCCTCTAAACTCCTCTGTCCTGCAGATGAAGATCACATTCGAGGCAGAGATTTTTTTACCCCTGGTGGAGTTCAATGAGGCTTGAAAGACAGCGAGTGCGAGTGATTAAATGGGAATATTGCTTTTGACAATGGGGCACGGGGGAGCGTGTGGCTTCTTGGTCAGCCTTCTCCAGCCCCTGTGACAGGGCTGGCTCTGCCTGCCAGCCCAGCTGCCTCCCACACCGAGCTCTTAAAGCCAGGGATGTGTTCAGCCACTTGGATCAGGAGGAAAGACAGTCCTTGATGCACTCAGACATGCCTTTGCTGCCTCACAAAGGATCGATCTTGGTGCCTCCAGAAGATATTTTGCCAATGATTTTGAAATTATCTACAGCATTTACTCAATGACCAGCACAAGCGCCAGAAGTACCAGACACAGTTCAGCAGAGGTAAATAGGGTCCTAAAATTGAGGAGCTCCTGCTGTCTCAAATAGAGGAGGCCAGAGCCACCACCCAACATGCTAAGGGCATCTCACTGGCAGCCAGCTGCTCAAAACTAAACATGTAGAATGTACATATGCATGTTATATATACACACACAGTGGTTCATGTGAAAAATAAGAGGTGTGATCAATCATCCCATCAAGAATGGTGAAAAACTTCTGTGAGAATGAAAAGGAGAAAACCACAGCTGTCAGAACTCAGAAATTTTAAAATACATTAGGATTAAAAGGAAGATTTACAATACAGGTGGCCACTAGATTTGTGTGTGGTTCTGGGGAAAAACACTTTAAAAATAAATGTCAAAATATTAAAAAAATTCAATCTGAGTGCAAGACAAAAAACATTTAAACAGGAAGAATGCTTAAGCAGCAAAATAATTAGTGTCATCGTTGTCCCATCTTCCACATTCTTTAAAAAATCTCTGTGTTCTATCAGAAATTTCACATAAACTGAATAGTTTGTATGCCCAGTTCAGCTTAACTGGATGAAGCTTTGAGAAGTCTGAAATGAGAAATTTGATGAGAATATGAAATCTTTTATCCTTGAACTCTGTAAATGGCAGAGTGAAGGACACCTTCACCTACAAACTGATGTAAAAGCTGCCTTAGAAAGAGATCAGCATTGGTGGGAGGACTCTCAGCTGACAGCACAACAGAGCTGCTGCCCCAAACCAGCAGCCTCTGGGGCTTTGCCAGGCTCCTGCTGCATCGAGGGACAGTGGAGTTAAAACTGCAGAGGTGGGAAATTGCAGGGAAAGAGCAGAATTGTGAAGGGATGTCCTAGAGCAGTCAAGGAAGAGAAGAAAAGGCATGTAGCTTGCAGCATTGACCTAGTAAAGATGACCCAGAGGAAGAGGAAAAGATTTCACCAAACATTTTAATTTCTTTTTCCTCTTCTGTATGAAGCTGAGATTTTGGCATTTCAGCCAGTATTTTCCAGCTGAAAATTAAAACACTCTCCTTTAGGACTCCAACTATATTTTACAATATTCCCATACTTTAAGGAAAACAGATATGACTTTAATATTTTTCCCCCCAGTGAAAATGAATGTTCTCTTAAAAATGGGCTTTAATGAAAAATGCTGATTGCTGTAAGAATCTGTACAGTCACAGTGACATAAGAAGCATGGTAAATTGTGTCTATAATACTTTAGAGCTATTCCTCTTCTCTGCTTGTGTCAGTGCTATTGGACTGTGTGGTCAGACACAGTACAACTGTGGCCCAAGTCCACAAAAATCCTGATCTTTCACTTAAGCAAGAGCAGAAAACATTGTTGACCCCAGGTGCAGTCAAGAGAGCTGTGTTTTCCTTTACAACCTGTTAAAGATGAGTAAGACCCAAGAGGAGAGAAGTAGGGTGAACGAGATCTCAGAACAAGCAGAAGCTCATGGCTGTGTTTGCTTTCTGAAATCTAACATAGAAATTGCAACATTAAATTCTAATGCACATTTTTCTGGAAGGGAAGAAGGATCAGGTGAAAGTTAGCTCTGAACAGGCATTTTCTGCATCATGGCTGCATTCCAAAGGGAAGCCTCCCCCTCCTTCTAATGATGCCCTTTGGCTCTTTATGTTATATCTATCTTGGTTTTCCACTTTGATGATCATTTCTAAATTGTTGCTTATTATTGTAATATTGGCTCTTTGCAGAACGCTTCAAGCAAAATGTTTTAAAATACAATGTATAAATTCTGTTGTTAACTACTACTGATAATCTCTACCATGCCTGCAAGAGCTTTCCCAGGCTGGGAAGGGAGGAAATCCCAAAGCTCCTGCAGAGGGCTGAACTCAGAGTTTCTCTTGTTTGAGTATTTTTGAGTGCAGGAAAGACCAAATTTTTCTGTCATCACAGGACAAAATAGAACTCCTCTCAGTGAGACATGAACTGGCTCCAAAGACCACACAGGGCCATGGCCTTGGCTCCTGAAAAACAACAACTGTTCCAAGATAGGTGACAGCCCTGGAAAGTAAAGCAGCCTGTAGACAATCCCCAGTTTGGCTGGGGTCTCTGCCAACACATTGAGAGCTGTTCATCTTCAATCCATTCCCTCTTCAGCCCCAGTGACAAGGGAGCACCTGCTCCTGGTAGGTGAACATCTCCATGGCATCACACGACCATGCACTGACCATTGCCCTCAGGGTCTCTGCTGTGTGCAAATCATGGCTGAGGCTGAGTTTCCTTTCCCCCAGGGAGGGAAGGGCTTCCCCTGCTACCAGAACAGCCAGCAGGATTAGTCATTAAATAAATTCCTCAGCAATATAGTTCATACTTGGCTGCTGGGTGCTGGGGTTTCAAAGTCTGGCCCCCAGAGACTCCCTTTCCAAAGCACAGGAGGCAAAGCTATGCATGGATTATCTCTTGGCAAACACTGGCTTTAGCTAGAGGAATCTAAAGGGAAGTTATTTAAGAAATTATTTTCTTTTCCCTTTATGCCTTGCTGCTTTCTTGCCTTCCTCAGACTCAATTTCTCTAGCTGAGCTTCAATTTTCAGCTCTGTGTCACCTCTCTGAACTAAAGATTGAATTTAGTGCAATGAAATCACTGAAGATATTGACCCATCAAATTCAGATCTCGCTCTACTTTCATGCTTCATACTGCTCATGTGTTTTGGGGTAGCTTGATAGTCGAAATGCCTGGTGAATTTTCAGATTGTCAGAGTGCAGTCCAAGAAGCTTCTTGCTTTTTCCCCCTCCTTTTGCTGCTTTTCAAGTCAGTGTCCAGCTAAGGAACTTATGCATGTTGTTCCATGGTCAAATGATCTTAATGAAGAGGCCTTTTTTCCCAACAACATCCTATCTTCCTAATCTGATGGAATCAGTTTGCTCACCTGGAAGGATCAGCTCTGGAGGCTTGAGGTTGCAGCAGGTTTGGAGGGACAGATTAAGCAGGCCATCAACATGATCTTCTGGTTTGTCCCCAACCCCTTGGTCCTTGCTTTATTATTGAATACTGAATTGAGCAGTCCATGTACCTTGCTCACATTTGTCCCCTCTCTAAACTGCTTGGAGAGGCAGCAAACAAAGACTCCAGTGGCCCACACTCTACTTTTATGTAATGAACAGACAACACGTGGAACAGTCTTCAGAGACTGATGCCATGGTTGGATCAGCTGGGATCAGCTATACAGATGCACCTTTCAAGGCATGCTTGGAAAAGGGACTTCATAAATCATTCAGTCATCACCATCTTGAGAGTGCTCACACCCCCTGACCACAGGGCAGGAGCACAGCAGCTCAGGGGATGCAGAATGTCTTGATTCAGGGGGTTATTCTCATTTCTTTAGGCTGCCAATATCCTGTAACATTTCAACAGCCAAAGAACTATTTGTTCTTGGGCACCATTTTCTGAACAGGGAATCTGTCAAGTACATTTGCATGATTTAATTCCAGAGGCTCTGTTTGTTTAAGCCCTGATCCTCTCCAGGTTTTGAAAAGTCAGTTTTTCCCTGCATTTGGTAAAGGCTGATTTCTTCCATCCCTCAAAAAACCCTATGAAGCTTAAAATGAGCCTTCCTTTTCAACCCAAGACAAACAAACATAAGTTTGTGTCCTTCCACACTCAGCTGCCTCCCATGTTCTTGGAAGCAGATCTGTTGGTTTGCTCACACTCCCAGACTGGCTGCCTCTCCTCCTCTAGCACACACCAAGTGTGGGCACAGGGTCTACAGGGCTGGCATGAACAGCCTTCCTGGCAGGACTTCTTGGGGAGAGATGTGGGGAAAAAAACCCCATGAATTCACGAAACCTCCTTCCTGCCATTTTGTGTCTGGTATTTGGATTATCCCGGGTTTAATCGTCTGGATTGCAGCTGAATATGAGCTGGCAGTGTGCCCAGGTGGCCAAAAAGGCTGGCAGCATCCTGGCTTGTGTCAGCAACAGCGTGGCCAGCAGGACAAGAGCAGTGATTGTCCCTCTGTTCTTGGCACTGGTGAGGCTGCACCTCACATCCTGGGGTCAGTTCTGGGCCCCTCACTACAAGAAAGACATTGAGGGCCTGGAGAGTGTCCAGAGAAAATGGAGCTGGTGAGGGAACTGGGGGGTTCAGCCAGGAGAAAAGGAGGCTCTGGAGTGACCTTTTTGGTGTCACAACTCCCAGAATGGAGGGTGTAGCCGTGTGGGGGTTGAGCCCTCCTCCCACGTAACAAGGAACAGAACAAGAAGAAATAGCTTCATGTTGTGCCAGGAGAGGCTTAGATTGGATATGAGGAAAAATTTCTTCACCAAAGGTTGTCAAGCACTGGAACAGGCTGCCCACAGCCGTGGTGAAACCACCAACCCTGCAGGTATTGAGAAGATGTGTAGATGTGGCACTTGAGGACATGGGTTAGTGCTGGGATGTTCATAATAGCTCTGTCTAATGTTGGTTCTCTAGTGTTTCATAAGAAATGTGAGTTCATTCCTAGTATCAGCCTGAACATAGACACAGACACATTTCTACCTATTTCCTATTTCTGGCCTATTTCCTTCTGGGAACTTAAAATCTTTCTGATTATCCAGGCATCTCATTCAAATCAGCCAGTGGACATTATGATTTTTACAGAGGCAGAGGCAGACAGTTGCATACACAGTGTGGATCACATAAACCTCATTTTCCCAGGTGCGCTGTCCGCACAATAATCCAGCAGTCACTGCATTTTTCCACCACAGCTGTGGTGAGGAAGGGCTGTGCTTAAACCACTTCAGTTCTGCCCATCCACATCTAGATCCACCAACCCATTGTAGTCCTAAAGGATGAGAACCCCTGGCACCCTTTTCCTTTGGTCTGTGTTTATAATTCATTCTTGGAACAGCAGCAAATCCCACCCTCCTCAGCCCCCCCCAGGTCCCAGAGGAGCAGAATGCTGTTAATTAATTCTAATGAACATCAGACAGCCACTCTCTCTCTATATTGGGACAGGGGTTACTTTTATCTTCATCATTTGCCTTCCTTGATCTGATTTGCCCCCAGTTAAATTAAATCTCTGTCTTCTGTTTCAATTGATTTTTCTTTTCCTGCTCTCTTTTTAATTGAAGTAAGTTTACATAAATGTAAAAGTAACAAGACAAAGTCTCAGAACAGACACGCCAGCTATTTAATATGACACAGGCTGTTGTAAAGCAATAGTAATGTAGTTTAATTTGTATTTTCATAACTCATTCAGTTTCCCCTCCCCTCTTCTACCCTAACCCTGAAAGCTAAATTATATTTAAATGTCATGGGGTGCTGGGAGATTGGTTGAAGCTGCCTGACCCATTGGACCATTCATTTGATGCAAGAGCCATGAAAGACTCAGACTTATGTCACAGAAGCAATATTTCTTGTATTAGCTATTTATGGATTTACACATATTTTTATTTTTCAACAGTAAATAAAATAAATAACAGGCACCAAAATGCTGGCAGCATGACAGGGACCTTTATAAGAAGCAGAACAAGGAAAAAATTAAAAGCAGAGAGACAGTAAATAATTCTGTGGACCTGATTTGTGACACGTGCATGGGTAATTGCTGAACTCTGTGTTTTAAAGTCATCTTTATATCTGTGTGGGGTCAGAGAAGTTGGTGCCCTCCAGAGAGAAGGAGGCTCTTTCTGTAACATGAGACCACTCTTGCATGGGAATCTGGCATGGTTGAAAACCTGGGGATAAGACAGGAAATAGCTGGAGAACTAATGGGCACCTCTGGTTATGAAAGCTATTTCTTGGAAATAGTAAATCTAATAAACTTGGAAAGACTTGGCTTCACATAGGCAAATGTGATGGCTGCCAACAGAAAACAGGCTTAATTATTTGAAGGAAAAAAATCAAACCCCACAATATTTCAGGGGTTATGGATAATGAGGGGCAATATTTGTATCTATTTGGACAAAAACATAATGCAACAAGCCTTTTGGATTGTGGGCAAAATTTAAAAGTATTTACACTGTCTGTTGGGTGTTACTTGGAGATGGCCAAGGCAAACCCTGACTTGGGAGACTCCTTGTAGGATACAGTGGCTCCAAGGGTTTGGCCTTGTTTGCCTGGGAAGCTGTGTTGGAGGGTGACAACTTGCACTCATTTCCCCTGGATGAACTGACTGCTCCTGGCTTTCTGACTGTCCTTGTCCTCCCAATTTTAATTGGATAAAAAGGTTCCCATCAAGAAGCAAGATTAAGCCCGTGCTTAGCTTCCACTACATTCAGCCTAACTCCATGGTCTTAAATCACTGCAGCTTCTGGCATTGACTTGTGGGGTTTAGGCCTAAAGCCAGGACAGATGTGTGCACACAAACAAATATATATATATAAACCATATAACATTTGCTGTCATGGTAGCAGCAGGGTGTCTGTGTGCTGCTGCTGCCTTGGTAACAGTGTCTGTGTTTGTCTGCCCATGGATCCTGAGCTGCCATGGGATGGGGTGTGGGATATATTTAAAGGAAATAAGTTTTTTAAAAGCACAGGAATAAGAAAACCTATCAAGACTTCTGTCTGCCAAATCGTGATCCCTTTTACACACCTCCTTACAGCCCCTACATGCACTTCTGCTCTGTGTTATAACTAAGGAAGACTGACGAGTCTTCAGAATATCTTTTTTTTTTTTCTGTGCTTGTCCTCAAAACTCCACATATACTAGACAAAGGATGGATAAAATTTAGGGGGAAAATAACAGCATTACAACACAATGAAATGTGAGCATCAGTGAAAACTGTTTCATTTGGTGAATTCTTTTTTCTCCGAAGAATGAGTGCAACAGAGCACCATCAATAACACAACAGGGAGAAAGAAAGTGGCGTCAAGTCAAGCACATCTACCTTCGTAAAAATCATGGTCTAGTCCATTCTCTACAGCAGCCACTAATAATTGGAAAGATTTCTGAATCCCCAATGTTCTAATACAATAGTTAACAACACAAAGCATTCATACCTAACTGTTGCAGTGAGATTAATAAATTTGTTGGGTGCCTGCAGAACACAAATAAGTCAGCCTGCTCAAACTCATAGCCAGAATTCAAGGGAGTCATTACCACATTGGCCCTTTACTGAAAGCTGTCTTGAATAATTAGATTTATGTGTAGCCATAAGTTATCTTGAAATTAATAGTTCTCCAGATTTCAGGATAAAAATCCCAAATCCTAGGCAATAAACATCAATCCATTATAAAGAAGGAATGTCGGACCACTGTAACTGTGTGAGGGTCATGAGAACACTGCTTAGATCAGAAGAAATCAAAGGTATTGCTTCCATCTTATGCAATCATGCTCATGAACTGAGAGATCCTTGAAATTCCCCTCCTGCATTTTTCTTGCATTGGTTTAACAAATCATTCTCACTGGTTTTATTAAACTGGAAGTGTAAATCCTGGTCTGACTGCCACTGCACCCCAGTCAGTAGGAAATTTTATTTATCTCTTGTGAAATTAATGCTTGAAAGGACACAATAAACCACAAAGAAGAGTGGGAGAAAGAGCAGGGAACGAAAAAACCGGCAAAGCTCCTGAGAGACAGGGTTGCATTAGGCTGTGTTTGATTGCAAATATCTCTCTGATGGCAGCATATTGTTCTTCAAGTCAGTCAAAATGTGGGAGCTCTCCCTTTGGAATGGCGATGAACTCTTCTGCAGGGCTGTCTTCAGCTGCATATGAAATGGATTTTTTCCGTACTTCAAAAAGTTTGGTCAATTGTGCCTGCCTTCACATCCCTGCTCGTACCAGTGGTGGTGTTTTACAGGCTGGTTTGCTGTGAATTTAGCCAAGAAGTGCTGCCGACTCACTCCTCATGAGCTGGTGAATCCCCAGTCCCCAAAGTGCCATTTCCTTTACCCTTCCAGTTCTTGTCAAACACCGGATTTCTACAGAGAACCATGTGTGATACCAGCTCCTGGATGCCTTTTCCTGCAGCTTGTAGCAGTAACACAGCAGAGCTGGGGTTCACCAAAGCCTGGTAATGAAGGGCTCTGTAATGTATCAACTGAGCCTTACAAGGCCTCATCTATAGTAGAATTGTATATTTACAAGGAATCTGATTTTAAAAGCAATGTAAAATATATGAGCATGAAGAAATTATTTTAGGAATGGCTGATTTCTGCAAACTTCTTCAGCTTTTATGGAAAAATTCTATAGAAATCCAGGGGGAAAAAATGAACGTCTCTGAAGAAGTTTGGGGTGAAAAGGTTAATAGAAAAATCATATCTCTGGTGTGGAATTTTTTTTTTTTTTGGTGCACCTCAGTATAGCATTCTGTAGGCAGCTAAAAGGGGAAAAAAAATCTATCAGAAAGTAACATTTTCTAATCTAGTTTGCTGTAGTGCAGCCCTGCAAAGAAATAAAGACTCTCTCATCCCAGGAATCTAGCAAGTGTGAAAGGCAGATAGGAAATAATTTGTCAATAGATTTGCAGATATCAAATGGATGCGAGAGGTTAGAACAAACACGAACCTCTGCACAGAGCTACAACTTGTCTAACATTTTCTTCAGCAGCTCAGGGAAAGCAAATAGTTTTCCATGAACCTTTTCAGTGGAGAGCAATAAAGAAGCAGTCCCTCAGCAGCTGCTGCCTTTAATTGCTTTTCAGGTGTTCTCAGCACTGGCACCTCTCCCCTGCTGCACGGACCAAAATCCAAAGGAAGAATTCAAGTAAGATACCATGGAAAAAAATCTCACTGGTTTAGAAGTCTGTTCAGTAAGTTTCTTGTTGAAAACAGGGCGTACTTTTTCAAAGTTTGCATTTGTAAGGCAAACGTGGGCATCCTGATGACCAAAATTAGTTGGTGTGGGCACTTAATTCCTTTGGCCCCTTGCAAATTCACACTAAGATCGCTGATCCAACAACAAAGGGAATGCTGGGAGCTGGTCCAAGCAAAGCTCTGATTTAAGCTACTATGCACCAAATCACAGCAAACACTCCAGTGATTTCATCTGCTGTGAAAAGAAAGCCCTAAACATCAGTAAATGCACCAGAAATTAGCTTTCCCTGGCAGTAAGATTTTGTGAGTTTATTTATAGCCTATTAGTGCTCATGGAAAGCAAGGAACAATAATCTAAACCAGAGTCAGCAGTTCTGCTGCTAGTTAGAAAATATGCCATTTTAACAACTCTTTGCTCCTGGTCCAAAACCCCTTTGTCTTTTCCTGCTCTCTTGCCTGTTCACCCTCATGCCCTTCACACCATTTTAATCTGGGCTGAGGGGTCCAGGCTCCAGGAATTTGCCTCTCTGCTGAGCAATTTTAACCACAACACAGAGAGGACAGAACTGCTAAGAAGGCTCAGAAGGTGATTGTTCTCTCCCAGAAATACTCTGGTAGAAGTAATATTTTTTTCTTTCCCTTTTGGATCCAACTTTGCCTCGCAAAACCTTCAACATTTTAGGTGAAAAGCATTCTCTTTCCATAAAAAGGCCTAGTCTGTCAAAAAAAACCTATTGAGAGAGGAGAATAGCTCTAAGAAATATTCTCTGGGTAGTAACATGTACTATCACACCCCCATCCCAGCCTCTACTTGAAGAACTCCCTTTCTCCATGCAGTAGCCTCCAGCTTGTTCCTTGGTTTGCCTGTCAGAGAGAGCAGGGGGGTGTAGGGAAGCTATAAATAAAGCTGCAACAGGCAGCACCAGCCTTCTTTACCATGGGATGAAAGAATAATGCAGTTGTTCTTGGTTACTAATAGAATAGCTGAGTTACAGGGGCACCAGAAGCCCCAGGGCTGTGTTAAATGGTGCCCAGGTCTATGGAGGGGCTCTCCTCCTCTCCTCTCCTCTCCTCTCCTCTCCTCTCCTCTCCTCTCCTCTCCTCTCCTCTCCTCTCCTCTCCTCTCCTCTCCTCTCCTCTCCTCTCCTCTCCTCTCCTCTCCTCTCCTCTCCTCTCCTCTCCTCTCCTCTCCTCTCCTCTCCTCTCCTCTCCTCTCCTCTCCTCTCCTCTCCTCTCCTCTCCTCTCCTCTCCTCTCCTCTCCTCTCCTCTCCTCTCCTCTCGAGCAGCAGAAGAAGATGCTGAATGAGAGGAGTGTCAGGTGCTGCAGGGTGTGTGAGGAGAGGAGGTCACTGGTGGAAGGTGGGCTTTAGGATCTCATCCATGAGTGTGGATTGACAGGAACAGGCTGAATTGTAAGACCACTCCAATTTAAACAAGAGTAGTCAAAATGGAGTGATTCTTCCCTTAGACCCCACTTTAGCAAACTGTAAGTGGAAAAACTCCTCCAACACATAAGAAATGTTTTCAATTCCTGCCAAGCAAACCTGCTTTGAGCGTGTAAAGCTCCAGGCTCCTAAGAAAAAGGCTGACACAAATTACCTGCTATACAGCAAAGAAAGCTGCTGTAGTCACCCTGTGTTGCCAACAGTGTTGCAGAACCATATTCCCAGAACAGAGTGGAGTAGAGATGCACTGTGCATGTGTAGATCCATCACAGCATGTGGATTCATGGGACAGGACAGACATGAGGAGTTTGATGTGTTGGGAGGAGGAAGGAGGCCTGCAGGACAGCAGACTCGATTATTAAAGAAGGGGTCACAGGCCCTGAGGTACAAACCACTATCAACTTCCGCTCCTGTAAAACCCATCCCATGCATACCTGGGCTCCAGTGCAATCCCCAGGAAGCAATGGCTCACTCCATGAATTCCAGCAGAGGCAGGAGGACACATCACATCCCACTTAGGCTGAGGTGCAGCCCAGAGGCTCAGCTGTGTGCCAGAAGACATTTATACCACATGCCAAGGCCTCCAAAGTCTTGATGTTAACCTCAAACTAACCTCTTCCCTCTCCACTAGTGGGAATAACACTGGGTAGTTTCTCTTTTGTATACATGATCTTTTCTTTGCTGGAAATCTCTGGTTTGAATTATTCTGGAGCTCTAAGCTATCTGGCACGTTTAATTATTGGCTATGCCACATGTGAGAGGATAATTCTGAAAAGGGCACCTGGGACCCAAATTCTGGTGATCAGTGTATTGTCTGTGTGGCCCACAGAAGAAAATGGTTTGGCTGCTCCCATTTAAGCAGCAGTGAGCAACAGAGCATAAGGAAAGGAAATGCAAGGTCTTAAATGAATCCAATTACTCATGCCATTAATTTAGATTTACTTGAGTAGTTAGAGCATGTTAAATAAACAAAAATTGATTAGTTAGATCATGTTCATTTGAAATTTGACCATGAGTGGATGGATATTTATTTTCCAGTCTAATGGTAAAGGTTTGCCAATATGTTTCTGTGGTATTTAAAAGGAGATAATTTGATTTTTTCATCTTGGATTTGCAATTATTCCTAGAATCATTTTCATCTGCAAGCCCTTTTTTCCTAGATAAGTGCTGTGCTGATGACAGGTGTAGGTGATGCTTTTTTGCATGTTTCAATCAACTAGACACTCTTACAAAAGAGTGTGTGTGGAATGAACCCTAAAGTTTGCCTCTAGCTCATGTGAAAATCTGCTACTGCCCACAGGAGCCAGCTCTGATTTTTACTCTTGAGGGAAAACAGCAAAATATTATTTGAAACCCGAATCAGTTAGAGAACTATAGCACAAGGAGAATAGAGTCTGAATGGGCTTTGAAATGAAATCAAGCCGAGAAGGTGCTTGTGTAGCAGACACGCATGCTGAGGCAGCTGAAGGACAATATTTCATATTAACTACATCCCATGCATTAGGAGGTTGGAGAAAAATGAATGTTTTTTATTTAGAAACAAGGAATATTTCCCCAGCTCCTGTTTCCTCTTGATAAAATCACTGTTGTCCCTGTAACTCAAACATATCTGGAGGTGGGGACCAACCTTTCCACTACACAAAAAAAAACTTCCCTGTGAAATGTTCTACCACAACCTTTTCCCTATGTTACACTCAGCAAGTATTATCTCCCCTCCGAATTGTTCTAGGTACTCAACCTCTGATAAGAAAAGAGTGAGAAATAGTTTCTTCTGTGGCTTAAAAATCTTAGTCTGAACCCAGGTAAAATGATTGTAATGCAATGTGCTTCTTAACCTCATTACTATCAGCCAACATTTCCTGTCCATTAATAAGTTTCTGAAATGGTTCTCATGGATAAAAATGGAATTTAAAAGATAATTTATTATTTCCTTCACTGGAAACAGAATTAGGAAGCAGGTATATGTAAAAATAGAATATTCACTTATGTTTGGGGGTAGGTCTACATAATCTTCTCTCCAGAGGGTACATCTTGATTTTCATCAGATATTGGTGAAATTTTGTGGGTATTTGTTCTCTACATGAATACTGTATTCAGTTCCAGTCAGTCTGGTTTTTGTACACTATATTTAAGATGGAAAGACCTTGATAATATTGAGATTAAGCCCAGTTCTCCCAGCCATGGAATATGTGTTGATAGAGCAAAATATTAAAATAAGCTCTGTATTGTGAATGGCAGTAGCATTCTACCCATGGCTTGTAGAAAAATAATAAAGGTTTAGGCGGCAAAACTGGGATGTTCCTTTGCAGTTTTTATTTGCTTATTTCATTTGGTGGTCATAACTGTTTTTCAACTCAGTTGGTTTTAACTTTTTCACTTTCCATGTCTCATAGTGCCTGAATCAGTCTTCCTTAAAGAATGCCCTTGTAAATGAAATGTTATCCTCTCCAATGTACTTTTAAAGAAATTAAAGTACTCTTTAGTTCCTACTTGGAAAACAAAATCAGATCTGGCAGTTTAGGATTATTGCAGTTGTGTCAGGTTGTATTTCAAGAAGACAACTCTCTATGTGCAGTCTTCTAATTAAAATGAAAGATATGATCAACTTATTAAATTAGCTTCCCATCTGGTAATTTTAGTGTTTAAAATAAATTTCTTTTGTGCTTAAAAAAAATCTGAAACCAGCATAACAAATGCTAAACTGATCTTAATACTGTTATTGCAACAATAGTTTTCCAAAAGATGAGGGAAAAGTTGATAATCCTCACATAAAGTGTAGAAATAGAAGAAAAGAGCCAGTAGTGGGGAAGGGCTGACAATGATGAATGTTTTACTGGCTCTAGATCAGGTTTTATTGTAAGATTTTCCCTGAAACTCACAGAATCCCCCTTCCATCAACCTCTGTGTATAAGGTGAATGACTCCTGCCCCTATTCTAAGTAGCATGAGGTGGATTTAGAAATAGATGTATCTTATTAGTGTATATCACATGTGAATATTCGATATGCCAAAAAGGAGGGAAATTTCAGCAAAGGAGTGACTGTATTTCATGCAAAGCCATTGTCACACCCCTCAGCTTGCTCTTGGTGCCCTCCAGCAGTGGCAGCAGTGGCCCTTTGGCAGGGGAGGTGTGGGGACAGGCCTGGCTCAGCTGCATTGCCATGTGTCCCCTCCAGACAGGGATGTCAGGAATGTGGAACTTCCCTGCAAGCTGTGACACTGCAGCTGCCAGCACTCAGCCTGGGCTCACATTTGCCCCTGCCAGGGTCAGCACCAGCAACACATACTCCACACCAATGTGTGTATTTCTCCTGTTCTTCATCTCAGCACTAAGGGATGTGCTGGGAGCCACATCCTGAGAGCTGAGATGTCTCCAGCTGCTTTGGGACCAGCACCCACCCTGGAGTGCTGCTCCCCAGGGAGAACAGCAAGATGAATTACTTCTCAACAATTATTTCAAAGTGTTCTGATCCTTTTAACTGAGGGATTGTCTTACTTGGGGAAAAGAAAGACAAAGAAAAAAAATCCAAGGAAACTCCAAGCAGTGTAGCTACATGAGTTATCACTTAAAAACTCCTAAAACAAGGCTTAAGCTTGAATACCCTTTAATTGAATTAATTCTTCTCCTTTTTGTTCATTTGCATCCATGGAAATTTGTGTGTATAGCTCAAAACAGACTTTTCCTTCTTTCTTTCTACTTCTCATCTGGAAAATCACTTCCTGATGTCTTGCAGACTCCCCAGGACTATCCGTGGCTTATCCAACAATGTTCTGGGCAGCCAAGATATTAATAAAGAAGACCAGCTCTGTAGTCATTTATACACGTTTACACTGCCAAAAGCTACACAGCAGGAAAGAAAGAATTGACAAAATAGGGGTCCACAATCCTGAATGTTTTATGAATCAGAAGAATTTCTGGGAAAGTAAAAACTAACAGATAGCATGTGCTGTACCTGGCAGCAGCAACCTAGAATAGATTCAAGTCCTTCCAGGCTTATTGCTTATGACTCAAAGTCACACTCCTGAAGGTGCAGAGGCTGTAGGGTCTCAGGGAGGAAGGATTGGAACCCAGTGCACCAGGTCTGGGAAGCATGGTGACAGGATGCGGGCCAGGTGATGAAGACAGGTCCATCATCTCAATATTCTCCCTTTTCTTCCACTGCTTGGAGCCAGTAAATAAGGAGAAAAATTACGAAGGAACAGCTACAGACAACCATCTGCTGGAAGAGAAAGGAATACAACAGGAAGAATTACTCAGCTGGCTGTGAGAATAGCTGTTGGTCAAAGGCCCTCCCAAGGTGCTGTGTTCACATCTGAGGATGGAGATGCTGAGACAGGGAGAGCAATCCCTGCTGGCAGCACAGCCAGGAGCACTGCCCAGCTCCCTGCAGGCATTCTCCTGTGCTCAGCTGTCAGCAAGGGGCAAGAGCACAAGCTGCACCCATGCAGTTTACACCAGTGATCATTTTCAGATGTTTTTCCCATGAGGAAAACCCACCGGTATTTCCGTGGCAGCTTAATGGTCCTTAGCTTAGCTGAATGGCCCTTGGCAAAGCCTTCACTGTGTCAGAAGAGCTGTTGTGCTGTGTTAAGGGAGGGATGATTTTTACTTCAGCTTTCTGCTACACTCAGACACACTTTTTTTCCCTTTCAATGAGTGCCCCCATTCAGCCATAGAGTACAGATTCAGAAGAATGTGTTTCCATCCAGTAATGGGTCTGGGATAAAGACCTCATCAGTCTGACATCCAGTTGGGATTCTGGCTCAGTAGTGATGAGCCAGTAACATTCATGCTGGATACTAAAGCAAGAAATAGATTTTTGGGCCTTAAATTGTTGTGTTCGGCTCCCTCCCCAGCAATCCCGTCTGCACAGAAATGGAAAAATAAAATCAGAGAGAAAAATTCTGTTAGCAGACAAGGCAAGAAATTCAATACAGATGACATTTGCTTTGCAAAGCAATAAAAAAAGCTCAATCTGTTTAACAGTTAGGTACTTTGAGATAGGATTTAGCACAAAACATTTAGAACATTTTCAAAACATTGCAATGTTAAACACTCAACCCTCAGGACAGATGTGGGGTGGAGATGAGGAATTGGAGGCAGAGAGGTTGAACTGTGGCAGAATTCCAATTAGGACTCTTGGCTTTTGGGTTTTTATCCCAAGAGCAGAATGTCTAATTCTGTTTTGCTGGGTGAGGCACCCAGCATGGCGAAGGGCAATCGGCATTTCAGCAGCAAACTTTGAACTTGTATTCTCCAACACAAGAGGAGTGGGACCTCAGGGAGGTGATCCCACATGAGCCATGGTGCCTCACACCTACCCAGCTGTCAGGATTCCGTGGGTCCCAGGCGTGTGGACCATCTCCTGCTCCTGTCTCAGCAGAGCTGTGCTCATGACAGCCAATGTTTGCAGCCTTAGCCAAGACCCTCCTGCACGTGACACTGATGATCCTGTCTCTGCTGCTCGTTCTTCCAAGTCACAAACGCCAAAATCCTGGTTTTAAACAAGGAGCTCTTTTCTTACTGTAAGGGAGTGTTCCAGTGTTTAGCATACTGGGGAAACTCATCCCCACAGAAGTGCACATCTGCTCTCTGCTGAGATAACATGAGATCCCCAGCTCAGCCTCGTGCAGCAAATAATTCAATTGTTTGTAATTAGACTCAAAGAGCAGCAGCTCCCACTCTTCTGCATGGGTCAGTGAGGTCCTAGGAAGGGCTACCAAGGAACCAGAGCAATTAGCATGTGGGCACCTAATCAGCTACTGCAAAATGGCCTGAAATACAAAGGAGAATAAAGCCTCTGCACATGCCATTTCTGACACAAACAAAAGCTTCAATTAATTTTGGAGCAATATGCAAAATACCTATCACTGTTTCATGGATATTCAGAAACAACAGCTGCTCTTTTTGTGGCTGTTTGCTGTTGAGACCTGACAGAGGTTAAAAGTTCATTGTTTCCATTATCCTCAATATATATGTATAAATACATAGCAATTCACAGAGGTATGGTGAGGCTGGGTGCATCTATTGGCATTCTCTTCCTGGGAGGGGGGCCTGCCTATGTGTATCTGCATGATGGAAAGATCTTGTTCATTAGCTCAGGATGCACATATCATGTATATTCTATTAAGCACATATTGAATATGCATCTCATTTTCATTTCAATTAGGATCTGAGGGCTGATTTCATTCATGACTATTGATTCTTTCCAGGCCATTTGCATTTTATTCTGTTCATTATTATTTATAAGCTCTGTGCTCTCTGAGGAATTTAAACATCCCTCTCGTGATTGCCCACAAGTGATGAATTACACCCCGTCCTTCAAAAACCAACGCAACAAGCCCCAGGTTCATCCTCTGCTCTTTCTGTGTATTTATGGGGCTTTCTGTGCTTTGCTCTGGTGCCTTCTGTTGGGCTGGCAGCAGGTGATGCTCTGCATGGTGAACTCGATTTACTGCCTGACAAGCTGTGGGACCGCCTGGAGTTTTCCAGTAGAAAGACATATTTCAGCCCCAGCTCTGGTGGGAAATATTTCCCTGCCCTGTCAGGGCACTGGGTCTCCAGGAGCAGTCGATAACATGACAGCTGAATCACAGACACCTCCTCTCTTCAGAAAATCACTCCCGGCTTTTGTCCCCGACTCACCAACCAGGACAAGAAACACTTCACTCCCAAATCCTCTCCCTCCCCAAGGACTCCCTCCTGCCTGACATTTCACAGTGTCAGAGAATTAATTAAATGTTCTCCCCCTGGTTTTGTAGGAAGGCTGTGTCCTTTTAGGCAAGATATTGTGTTTTAAGTGTTTTAGAGAAAGGTTTTAGTTCAGTGCTTTGCGCACACTGATGTGTGTGGCTGAATTTGCTGGTCCCTGAACTCCACGGGGGTGAGTGAAGAACTGGAGATTCTTCCTGACATGTGGGGACTCCCCAATGCCTTTTGATGATTTGACAGGTACGGTCTGAGATCAAATTTGCACAATCCTTAGTTTGGAATGAACAGACAGGAAACTTCAAAAGAGCCAGAATTGCAGTTTAAATTGAAAACAAGTTGTGTTTTTATTGGAAGAGCTATGCAATAATTAATTGCTTACTTAAATGTAAGCTTAGATCTGAAAGGTCTTTTGAGATATTTAAGAAAGTCTACACATTAAATCTGATAGGAACATATGCTCCTAGATTGTTTTGATCTATGCTAACAGAGCTGGAAGGATACAAAAGTGCAATAGAAGTAAAATACAAACTGAATTTTTCCAGATGTAGAAGAAAGCAGTTTACTTGATAGAGTTTTGATACAAATGGATAAAACGAGGAGAGGAAAAAGAAAAACGGCAATTATTTTTCTTTCAACAAATTAACCCCTCTGTCCACAGGTCAGGCTTTCGCACACCCATCAGCTAAAGCAATGGCATCACACCACGTGTGCAGTCAGACAGGAAGAAATGAAAGCCTGGCT
Organism: Anomalospiza imberbis; assembly: GCF_031753505.1. Lineage (NCBI taxonomy): Eukaryota > Metazoa > Chordata > Aves > Passeriformes > Viduidae > Anomalospiza > Anomalospiza imberbis. Next base: position 6,427,786 of record NC_089693.1, on the reverse strand, counting down.
ATCAGGTCTGGCAGTGTTTTTCTCCATTCCCATGAGGATTCCTGTGTGATCATATCAAGGTGTAACAGAAGACACAAAGTCCCAAGACATTTCTCCAAAAACTGGCATTAAGGGCAGGTTTAAATCATGGATGGATGTTATCTAGAGATTACATTCCTGACTCTCCAGTGAGTGATTAATCATCACATCCTGGCTGCTCCTAAGGGGGATTAACATGGGACGAGAAAGAACTCAGTGCTGAGGATTCCCACACCAAAGCAGCTTCTCAGCCCACAGGCATAGATGGATAGGAAAGAAGGGAGTAGGAATGGAACAAAGAGAGGAAATTAGTAGAGCTTTCACGGCTATACCAGGCCTCATTTAGCAGAACAGAAAGAATGAGATGTTGGCCAAACTTTGAATTTCTTACAGCAAAAGGTACATAAGAATATAGATACTTGCAAGGAGGGAGCAAGGGCTCTATGAGATGCCTCTGGTGTTTGCTCCCTCTGCATTAAGTCAAGGACAGTTAGTTTCTAGAATTCTTTTTGCCTGTGGTCAGACACATCCTGCTCTGAAATCCCAGCCAGTTTCTGGGTCATACTTGTGAACAAATCCATCATATTATTTGGATTTTCAGGCCCTTGTAAGCTGGAGCACCTAGCCTTAATTACAAACTCCTATTATAAATGTTGCTTATTCTTGAAGCTATGGGTGAAGAGGATTTATTTCCAAATAAATTATCAATTTAGCCTGTACAGAGCTGCATCTGAGAAGCTCACCTCTTTACTGACAGCTTCTATTGGTAGATACATTTCCCTATTTCATTGTAAAAATAAAAGCCCATTTGTAGCAACATACAAAAGGCTCTATTGACACCAGAGACTACTCTTGGTAGAAGTCAATTATGTTATACATACCTCTTAAAAAAAAAAAGTTTTGCGATTCTTTCATGTGTAAACTGGGTATTCCCTGATTTGTCTTTAAATAAATGCCATTAATTTGTCTTGAAATAAATGCCATTTGTCTTCAATAAATGCTCTGATGTATCTGGGCTGATCAAAGGGCTCTGGTCCTTGCCTCTCCACTGAAGATGCCAAAGTGGTTAATGCTTCCCTAAGTGGGTATTTCACCCCTTGAGTCTAAGTTACCAGCACCCTGCACAAAGGCAGAGCTGGGGGCTGCACGATGGAGATAAGACCCTGAATGAAGCACTCACAGATGGCAGTTGCCATAGAAGGTACAAAGGATTCTTTAATTAAGTCTTCCCTTCCCCTTATTAAAATTCAGGAAAGATTACCAAGGAATTTGTACTGTATCTTGAAAACAAATCATAACAATTACAGCAGACTGCCCCAGGCTGGCTAGATTGTAGCTCATTATTCCACAAAGGCTTGATGAATGTGTAAATTTATATAGAAGGCTTCTGCCTGTCATCATTGCTGTGCAAAGACTTCCTGCTTGCCGTATCCAGTTTTAGAAAGAAGACCAGCTGGCTAGAGTCCCTTGAATTATTTGTTGTTGTTGTTTAATTTTTAAAATACATATAAATTATGTCTCACATTTACAGTTTTTCTCCAAGCTGTCAAACAGGGACTCATTCCTGCTCTTTTTGATGCCATCTAACTCAGTTAACTCTCTGGCCCCACATCCCTTAAACATCACCAAAAACAAGGGCTTTAAGATTCTAAATGTTTGTTTTTTAAATGCTACATGCTTCCCCTTAAGGAAAAAGGAAACTTTACAGCATAACTGTTATATATCTATGAGCTTAATTGCCTCACAGGAATAAAACAGGAGATTTGCATATATGCACATCCCTAAGGACAGTCTGTATTTCCCCACTAATCGATTAAATGGTGGGTCAAGTGGGGTGGGTGAATCACTCATATGCATTTCCTCTTAAAAGGGGAGCTTTCAACAAAGATCAGGGCTAGATTTGATCCTCTTCGTCACATCCTTTGCATGTGTGATTACATAGAGAAGACTGGAGCAATGGTGTGATTTATTGAAAAGGATTATGGATTATAGCGCCACGAGGGACTGTCAAGATGATCTTAGCCAACTCCCCTGCATAAACCAGACCAGAATATTTCTCTGAATTAGCATCTGGATGAAGATCAGATGACGGAAAACATGTCCACTTGTAATTAAAACCTATCCATCAGTAGATAATGCACTAACAGCCCTGGGGAAATGAAGCCAGAGCATCATTCTGGGACATGCACCCACCTGAGCCAGCATCCATGCCTGCTCCACCTCTGTGCTTTTACTGTTCTCCTGATTTAATACCTGAGACCTCAGGCTCCAGCACTGCATAGGGAACTCCTTCACCATTCTCCTGGGTATATTGCTATTATTGCAAGTTTAAAGTCATTTATATGAAACTGGTTCAGTGTTAGTTTTCTGTAGAAGAGAGGAAAATGTAGATTTTTGAAAGATAGTGCTTATGTGTTCTGTTTCCCAAATGCAGGGAAATTAATGTTCTTAGTCTGTCTCCTGCCTGGCTGTGGTGACTTCACCTTCTCTTGCAAGATTTTAAATGTTCATATACATGCAAATCCCATTTGCAAAGAAAATACCAGGCATTCCAGAGTGCCTGAGAGCTCACAGCACTATGTGAGCACTTTGCAAATATTTCAAATTCTGCTCGTTTTGCCAATGGCACCTTGAAGCCAGGACTCCAGGGTCTCGACCCATCATGCTGGCAGCCAAGTTTAGCTAAATCAAACAGATCCAAGGTACAGCACTCCACAACCTGCATGTAGAGGCATGGACTGGAATGCGATGTCACCAAGGCCATGGTGAGAGACTTGGCAAAGAAAAAGGGAGAAAAACTTCCCACAGTATGGAAAAAAGACATAAGGGTTTCTGGGTTTGTACTGTTTTTATTTTTGATTTTATTTTTGATTTTAAATGGCATTTGTCATTGCATCTCTGTGTAAGTAATCAAAAGAAAATATTCAGCAACCTTCTCCACAGCTAGCCTTTATTCTTGCTTTTATTCAAAAACACTCTGGCTGGGCTTGTCCAATAAATCAAAACCTTCAGCTGATCATGAAATTAATAAATAAGGTGACACATTTGCTCTCCACTGAAGATGAGATTTCCCATTTCATGCCTCAGTTACCTGAAGTAAGAATGCAAGAGAGGGAGATGTTTTCCTGTGGTGGTAAGGAGAGCTGATGAAAGATTACCTTAAAATCCCTCATAAAGGACAACCAAGCAAGAGACAGGTCTGTTGTTTTTTCTTTAACTTTCCTTCAAAAAGATATAAGCAAATAAATAAACAAAGTAGAAGGGGGCATGCTTTATATTGATTTTCCTGCTCTGCCTGCATCATTCTCCCAGGGACGGCAGGGAGAGGGGAGCTGAGATGAGGAGATGAGCAGATGCTGGGGTGTGTGGGCACAGCTCCCGGTGCTGCCCACGCCTGGGGGGCTCCTGCTGCCAACTCCTGTCCACCCAGGGCTCTCCATTCACAGCCCTGTCCCTAAAGATGTGTGAATGTAAAAAACGGGAGTCCTCTGGTATTAAAAGCAAAAAAAACCCCAAAAGATTGTTGCTGGTTCAGAGGGGGTTTGGATACTTTTGCAGCACCTGGAGGGTGTGAAGCACATTTTGAATTTCAGTTGAACAAAGGAGCCTCCAGTTCCTTGGGTTAAAATTGTTCTGCAAAGATGCAGAGTGGCACAAGGGACTGACGCACTTCAAGGATTCCAGCAAGAAATTCCAGCCCCGACTCATATTCATGAATATACATGCACATAACCCTGCCATGTAATCTTTACTAAAATGATCTCATTGATAAACATTGAGATACATAAATAAATAAATAAATAAATAAATAAATAAATGTATCATCCAACTAACTATGGCATTTTTCAACATTTATTTTAATAAAGGGAGACAGGAGGAGGTCTGTGAATTCTGAAATACATTCTTTGCAGGGATAAAAGCATCTAGGAAAATATAAGATATCATTACTATTACTTAGAAGATGGCTTAATTATATTTGTGACAGAATGTTTGAAGTTGGATGGTGTGGTGCATTCTTCAGCAGCTAATGAAAGACTGCAGCCTTCCCTGCAGCTTGATAGATTTTGAATGTCTGTCTTATTACTGCAAGGAGGAAAACTTTTCTGTTAAATGTTCTTAAGGCAATGGAGAACTTCAAAAAATAAAAGATCTCTTTCACCTTCAGGACAAAAAAAATTAATATGGTCAGTGTTTCCTTGTGCAGAATACCAGAGTGTTCACTGGCACACAAATCTCTAGCTCTCCAACGTAATTAATTTTCTTTATTATTATTAAGAAATTTTGTTTTCGTTTCAAAGTAAATGGAAGAGGAGGGAACGATCATAGAGACTAGTAAAGCCATCTTTAAAAAAATAGATTTGCATTTTGTTTGAAAAGACAGGAGGAGAGGTGTGATTTTGGAGGATCTTGGTCACTAGTGGTCATAACAGCAAGAAATGGTGCTGCTGACAGGCTGCTTCTTTCTGGCCTCTTCTTTCTTCCATACAAAGCAAGTTACTTTTGACACACAAACCTCCCACCCTCACATATTTATTTTTTATTTGTATAAAAGACCTTGAATGCTTGTTAAATGTTAATTTGTAGATTAGAATATGCACTGAGTGCAAAGGTTTTCGTAAATCATGACTAAGACAACCAAAGTGATTTTGAAAAAAATTTCCAAGATCACTGTGATGTGAATCATTATAAGAATAAAGAAAATATGTTTCTACAAATGAATTAACTAAGGAGAAAAATAAGAAATCCCAAAAGTATTGTGAAATAATGTCAAATAAATATGCAAATTCAATTATTCATTTTCTAGAAGAAGTTGACTTGGAAGACATTTCTAACATTTTGTTCTCTGTCCTCCCAGAGCAAAGAGACTGTACGAAAGATTTAACAAAATGTTAGATAACCTTTGATAAATCCTAATTCGTCTTTGATTAACAGTAATTAAGTACATCAGGTCCACATTTTAGTTTCTGTTTAAAATACTCTTACCTTTCAAAGAGAATATAGTTCATTACAGACACACTTAGCAAATGACAAGGGTTAATTTATTTTTTCCATTCTCAGTCTAGCCCTAGTATCAGGGAGAGCCTGGATTCCTGGTCCCTCCTTCACCAGGGATGTTGTAGGATTTGCATCCTACAGAAAAAAGGCTTATTATCACTCACTGTGGTGATGAATTCATGAGCTGAACAGAAATTTCTCAGCTGTTGAAGAATGTATTAAATGCTCCCAATATACATTCTAGCAAGTTAATGAATATATATATATGCATGTGTGTATATAAAAATGCTAACTTACAAATAAATCTTCCTCTCCTCTATGAGTTTTTATGCCATAGTAAGTTAACCCCATAAGCTCTGGTTAATATTATTTTATAGAATTTCTGTTTATGCCAAGGGAATTGCAGGCTGGTTGATGCCACCTCTGGGTCCTGGGCTGGGAAATCAGGAATTATGGAATCTAAATTCATGGGAGCTTCTCAGAAGCTGAATGCAAAAGACAAAATTGGTGTTAATGAGCTGCAGGATTAAAAAGGACATGGAAACCCCTGAGCTAGACCTGGCCTCCTTGATTCATAGCTACCACTGATATTAATTCAGCTCCTCTGCAGAAAAACACCAGGCTGCCACTGTGACACTCCCTGTTCCCTTGGATGTCCAACCTGCTCCAACAGGATCTTTCCATCTGCAGTCAGGCAGGAGATCAAGAGCTCTCAGCTTTAGATAGAGCTGATACCACTCCCTCTATCCATATCTGGTATTTCAGTATTACTGACTGAGCATTACTCACTGTATCATCTTTTTAGTCTCCTCACAGAGGAAGAGATTGACAGCACGTTCAGCAGTTCCCAAATGATGAAACCCAGGCGTGTCCCTGCACCCTGCTCTTACTGCTGGCTCCATCTGAACCTTTGTTTCAGGACAAGGCCATCTCTACAGAGCTGAAGCACTCTTATTCCAGATTTCAGCTACTCAGCCTGGGGTGAGATCCTAGGAAAAATTAGCTGGTCTTATTTTACTTTAGAAGTAAAGCTCATTCTTCAGACTTTGTCTTGGAGCTTAACATGACTCTCTCACACCTGAAGCCAGTTCTATCCTCTCTAACAACAGATAAAGAAGAACAGATGTCTTAGTTTATTACTTTTTCCTTTCCCTGGTTCTATTTAAACCTCAGATGTTCAGAAAGTAGAGTGTAAATCAATGAGCCTTTTCCCTATAATTATCATCAATAGCTGTACACTACAATTTTCAGCCCAGAAAGCAGACTCTGCCTTTCCTGTTGTTTGATCCCCTCTCCTCTGCATGCTGCTGCCTGCAGGAGATTCAGAGGGCAGCAAGGCTGTGAAAGCTGTGTGGGATGAAGCCCTAAACAGGAAAGAATCTGTTGTGCAAGACGCCTTTTGTCAGCTGAAAATTGCACTTGTAAAAAAACACAGAAACCCCAAAGCTTGTAGTTAAAGAGTAACATCTTTAGCTCTAATTTATACTGACAGCACAATAGAGCTATTGCTCAAGCTCTGCCTGCTCTCTCCCCATCACAGCAAGGGTTTTATTAAGTGATAAATCAATTTCTACAAGGCAAACTGGAGATTAAGGCCTTACCCAATGTTCATTTGCAATTGAAAGCAAAGAGAAATACCCTGGGACAGGGGCTTGGTGACCCTTTTCAAGGGCCAAGCTTGAATAAACACCCCACATGCCAGCACAAGGCTGAGATCAGTATTGCAAGTCCTGAGGGAATGCTATTTCTCAGAATCTGATCAACTAACGATTTCGTCTTTAAATTAATAAGTTCCTTGAATAAATAATTTGGATTAAAATGGTCACTGCTGAAAGAAATGTCATTCTTTGGTTCTGATGGCAGGTCTCAGCTGTTGGAAACCAGTACCCAAATAGACTAGGACCTGTCTCATCTCAGATTCCCTGCCAGGTGAGGGGCAGAGCCTGATATCTCAGAAGAAGACACAGGGAAGCCTCTCAAGGAGCAGATCTGTAAGTGACCTCCTCATGGACTCTCTCCCCAGGTACAGCATCAGCTCTTTGCCGTGTGAGGTGAGAGCACCTCCCTTTGGGCAGTTGCTGTGCTGATTAAAATCCTCTCCTGCATCCAGGGAAAGCTAGAGTGGAAAACTCCCCACATCTGTTTACAGTCCCAGTAACAAAAACTGAATGGGCCCAGCTTTCCCCGGCAATTTAACTGGAGGTGCTGTACACGGGATGGAGGCAGGGAGAAAATGTGGGAAAAATGAGAGTTGCTCCGCTCAGCCCAGCAGCAGCTGAGTGAAAGGGCCTCCACAGGCACCCCCTTTGAGGTGGAATTGAGTGCTCAGGCAGAAACACAGCCGGGAACACCTGGGAGCCGGCAGAAGTGACACTTCATGGAAATGCAATTACTCAGAAGATCAAGGTGGGCTTGTGAGGCAATGCCTGCTTTCTTCTCCCTGCCAATACCCCTTCAGCAGTGCTGCAGGAAGTGGTGACAGCCTAACATCTCTTTTTCCCTTGGCATGAAGCCAGCTGCTCAAAAGATGTGATTACCCTTCTCCTTTGGCTCCTCTTTTCTTTGTGGAAGAATTCTGGCACTATTTGTCACCTCACCAGTGGTGGTTTCCCCAGTTCAGTGACCTCTAGCATTTCACCCAGCTTAGAAGTGAACGAGGCGCATCTTTAGCCATTGCAGTTCAGAGATGACCTCTGGGTTGGCTTTAGCTCCAGGTTTAATCTTAGAATCTTCCACTAAGTCAAGTGAGTTTTTCATTTTGTTTAGGTTTTTATGTTTTGTGAGGGAATCTATAACTGATCCATCCTTGGCTGTGGTAGCTGTTTGAGAAAAGCAGGAGGGAAAACTGTCACAGTATGGGAGAGGGAAACTGTTTAGTAGCACAGGGATTAGTGGTTTGCAGGCAAACTCATTTCAGAAGCCATCAGAGGAGATAGGAAATCCTGCCTTTCAACTTCCTCCTTGGTGTGCCCCGTGCAGAAGGACCAGGCTTTCAGTAATCCCAGTCTTTGCACAGGGGAATGGGTTAGGGATGCTCCCATGAGCTCCCCAGCTGGGAGGTGTGAGTGGGTGGCAATCCCTCGTGTCAGGGGCTGAGTGGAAATTTCCACATCTGGCACAGAGGATGGGAGCTGAGGGCCTCCTGGAGCTGCGGGTGCCCAGCTCCCTGTAGGCTTTTCCCCATCATTAATGGGCTCTGTGTGTTTTTGTGGTCTCATTAACAATGCAGCAGCCACAGCAGGGCCATTGCTGTAAATGGCACCACTTCAGATCATTACTATAGATTGCCGTAGCATTATCTCTCTCCCAGCAACAGTTTCATTTGAGTTCGACCAGATTCCATCAAATATTCAAATGCAAACAGATATTTAACTGCAGTGGAAGGTGGTTTGCTGGCAGTGAGTCAAGGCTTTCAAACGTTTTCATGTTTTTTCAATCATACCCTGCATCCCTGAGGTGTTTATTGTGAATTATCAGGAGGGAAGACATAACTTAGCAATGAATGGGGGAAGGAAAAGGGAGCAAACCTCTAAACCACAGCCGAGCAATAAGCAATTCACTTTGTCCCCAGAAAACTGTTTTCAGTGTTTCTGTTTTCTTTAGAGCTGGTTATATTGTGATTTGAAGAACAAAAATGCCATAACCTAGAATCCTGTGGCTGGTGCATTCAACCTCTTTTCATCTCACCCCACACAGGTTAACTATAGTTTAAAATAAAATTTTTACTGCTGTTCTGCACTTCATAAAAGCATACAAACCCTGAGAAAAATCAATTGCCTTCCTCCAGATCTTTGGTGTTTACATATTTTCCCACTCATCTGGGAGCTGCCCTTGCTGGACTTATCATCAACACAATCAGGATTTATTCCCAGGGACAAAAAAAGAGTAGCAAAGCTCTAAAAAAGACCAAAATGACACCAAATCCCTATGAAATCCAAAGCACACATAAATTTTCAGTGCTCACTGTCAGTAGAAATGCCAGGTTATCACAAACCTGGATAGAAAAGCACAGAGGAGATGGTGACAGATGGGAGGACCTGTGCTGGGACAGAGCTGAGGTCAAGTCCCCCCTGAGGAACAGGGAGATGGAGCTGCTGCTGCCCTGTGAGGCTGTGGCCTTCCAGAAGGAGCAGCAGCATCTCCACTGCTCACCCAGGAACAGCAGCAGAGCAAAACCGAGGGTCGGATTCAGGAAAATTCCTGCAACAGCCAGGCCTTACACAAAGTGTGTCCGAGTCAGACAGCACAGCTTCTTCTCCATGAGGACAGGGGTGGGTGGAAAGTAGATCACCTGGAACCACTGAGCTCCTGCATTCAGGGCATGGTTCCTACACCTCCAGTACAGCAGCAAAACCAGGTTGAGGAGTTGAACCACAGCAGTGAGTCCCTGACCCCTGAGCACCACCCACCACCCACTCAGCTGTGCCAGCAGGGCAGAGTCCTGACAGCCTTCACCTTCCAGCCTCATCTCCCTAACCTTTGCACCATTCACAGCAATGTCTGAGGCTCAGAAAAACGCTGTTAACTTGAGGCTGTTCCTGTTGTGGCACAAATTGTTTAGGAAGAACCTCTTCGAACAAGCCAGCAGCACTATCTCTTCTCTTCAAAGCCCTTTACCAGAGATCCAGTCTTTCCCATTCGTGTAGCACAATAATTTGTTATCCAACAGGTAGAAGACCGTAAATAAAGAGCACACAAAGAGGGGAAGGGAGATATGGAGAACAAAGGCATCTGAGCACAGCCCACTGCTGGAAACAGCAATGTGAGAACATTCCAGCATGTGAGACATTTAAGTTTTACATCTTAGGTCAGAGAATTTGTTGCACAAAAGACAACAAAAATAATTCAAAGCAATTTTGCCCCCATTCTCTTCGTGATAGGAATCTGTTCCTTTTGCAAATAAACCATGTTTTCCACAGCTCATCCCTCTCTGAATAGAGGAGCAGGCAGAAACAAATTAATCATGCTTACACTGCCTATTTGGTTTTTGCTCATTGCTCTAAGCTCCTTTGTGATCTCTCTCAAAATATTTTCATGTATTTGTTTAGAGAGAAACTTTCCTCCAGGCAGTAATGCATAATACAGTAATACAGGACATTGCAGGAAATTTCATCTTGTAAAAAAAAAAAAAAAACAAAACCAAAAACAAACAAAACAAAACAAAACAACAAACTAGGTAGGTTTGGTCTGGTCTTCCATTTGAATTCCCATTCACTTACCTAAACAATAATGCTCTTATCCCCACTGTGAAAGGATAGTAAATACGTTGCACTTAATGATGTTTTTCTCTGGTCTGTCTATTCTCTGCATTCTAATTTTCAGTGTTAACTTCCAGACACATATCTAATGTTTCATAAAAGGCAATGATCCATTTCAAATTCCTTGGGACATGTCTCATTTTCTGAAAGATGTGTGTTGTTTACTGCTGGCTGAGAAAAAAAAAATCTAATTTCTTGCTGCTGGCCTTTATATCCCTTATTTTGTGTATTTTTAAATCCTGATGGAGAAAACAGAAAAGGTGTTGACCCCCATTTTATGAAATTTCTACCCAATCAGTTTTTCTCTCACTGATTTCTTAGGGTTAATTGTGCATCCTGCAAGTGACGTTTTCAAATTGTTAAGGGCAATATTTTCGTAACTGTAGCGTTTAGATTGATGCTTGGGGTCTTGGCTGTGTTTAGTGACCGTGTTTATCTGCTTTGCCATCGCTGGCTCAGCCCTGCAGAGGGGCTGCCTGCCTTTTGCTCTTGCTCTGCTGCACCACAACTGCTCTGCTCCATTGATTTAATGAAAGGTATCATCTCTCCCTCTGCATCTTCACTCACTCCTTTTCTGGGAAACATTTCCAAGTCCTGGTAACTGCAGGAGGGATGCCCTTGGGCTTTCTGGGCATCTTTTTTCCCAGTTAAAGTCTTGTACAGATAGAAAAGCACCCCTTTTCCAAGGACAGATCTGGGCCTTCCCCAGGGAAGTGGAAGCAGAGTTTACAGCTATCATCTTCCCTGTGTTTTGATGTACATGTCTTGACCCACCTCACTTGTCCCAGTGGAGTTTGCATAGCCTTTCCCCCTTATTTTCCAGGCCCTAGGGAATACAACAGAGGAGAAAACAGCTTTCTACAAAATCCTGCTGATATTCCAGGAAATGCTGATGCCAGGAGGGCTGAGCTCTTCTGTTTCACTTCTCATGCAGCCGTCAGGGCAGCATGGGGGGGCAGGGAGGGCAGATGAAGAACATCCCTGTGGGATTCCCATCAGGAGTGGTGCTCAGTACACCTCCACAACCCATGACCCCACGGAGCTTCTTGGCTTGTGCTGGCACAAGGACACATGTGGGGAGCCAGAAACTCAGCACAGCACAACAGCTTTGCCTCTCTGTGCCATTAGACAGCACAGCGAACAACCCTTGACACCCTCAGTAATGCTCAGACATCAAAGTCAAATCAGCACCAGCTTTATGGAGGGTTTTATGTATTGATTTGTAAATAGACAAACCAATTTTATCTGACTCCCTCAAGACGTTATTGATATTTTCTGCTGTAAAATCTTCCATTCTTTTGTGTGTATTTATCAAGGACAAGGCAAATAAATGACAGGATTGTTTCATAAGGGTAGCTCTGGAATGAACTGTCAAGGACTTTGTTTCCTATTTCACTTGCTGCAGTCCAGTTTTAAACTGATATTATATAGAAAAGAGTAGAATTTTTTTACCCATTCTCTCTAGGTTTGGTTACATTTTTAATTGATCCAAAGTTTTGGGCGTGACCCTCTTATATGAGTCTCTTGCATTTGCAGATAGTTGATTATTCACACAGAACTTCTCCTGAGAAAATAGAAATAAGATTAGTGCACATCTTCTGATCTTTAACCACCACTCTCAGCAACAGATGGACAATCCTTTGGTGAGGAGGGACATTCTAGTGCAGGACACCCAAGAACTGATGGTCCAGTGCTCGCCACGTGGTTGATTCCTCTGTCGGCAGGAACCACAGTTACCTGAATTCAGTGAGTATTAAAGGTACACATTTGCTCATAAATTAAAAAAAAAAAAAAACAAAAAAAAAAAAAACAAAACCACAAAACCAACCTTTATTATATTAACAAAATGTATTGAAATCCATTGTGCCTTCCACAGGTACTGATTAATTGGGTTCAGAGGAAAGTGAATTCCCTTGTGCTCCATAAGTGCAAGGCTATGGAGTTATCCAAACACACCCAAGCAATGGCTCAGTGGATATTGAAATACAGCAGGGAGCATAATTCCCACTGCTGCTGTGCATTAGATTAAACCCTAGCCCTTTGTGATCCTGGCACAGAAGATTTTCTAGCTGAGAATATCTCAAGTGTTTTTACTAATTAACCATCTCCAGAATCTGCCATCCCTAACGCATGAGTCAGATTCCAAGAAAGCATGATATTTTAACTTTTTTTAGTGCACCTTCTGCTTCCTAAGACCTAACATTGAATTCAAGCTTTTCTGTGGAATCCTATAGCTGAGATTTCTATCTAATCATGCATCTGCAGGAGATTCATTGCTGAGAAAAACATGACATATCATAAGAGTCAATGAGTTTCATGCTGTTTGTCTGTGAAGAAAAATATCTATTTCCATCATTTTCCTCGAGGATGCAGACTTTGCAGTACTATTCCATGGTATTTCAATGTGTAAAAAGATGGGAGAGACCTTTGTTGTAAGAGATCCAGACAGGTTATTTCAAGTGGTTTGGAACAATGTGGTAGAGATCATGCCACAGAGTGAACAGGACAGCACCAAGCCCTGTGTGGGCAGGGCCCCCATGAAAAGCTCTGGACAGGGTCCCAGCCTGTTTGATTGGCTCCCAATTACCTGAAACAGCAAGGGGAGTTCTTTTCTCTTGCTCTTGCCTCTCCTGGACCAAAAGCAAATGCAGTTACAAGGGGCCAAAGCAGCCAAACTCTTCACATCAGAGACAGCATCAGCTTGCAAGATACAGGCTCATCTCACTGCCAAAACCCCACAGACATAATAAAAGAAGGCATAATTTTTTATCTCCCTTTGGACAATACTAAAACAGGATTCTAAGGGGATGGAGAATTAAAATCCAAATGCAGATGTTCAGCATGGTGTGGGCTGTGCTTTTCTATTTCATTATCAGCTGCTTTCTGTTGGGGACAAAATATCTTTTCATCTCTTGAAGAGCTCCTTTACACACCACCTCTTCAGCTAGGAAGGAATTAACAACTATTGTGGATGTTTTGGTAGTGATGAAAGCTTCAGTATTCATCATGCCAGCTCTCCTATTCATGGAGAAGCCAGTCTGTGCTGCTGGAAAACTCCACCAGCTACACCTCTCTTGGGTGATTGTGAAGTGTCTGTGCACAAAGTCAGTCCAGCTCCAATTCCCTGCCCTGCCCTGGTTGTGGGAGCCAATTTCCACTGAAATCAAAAGCAAATGCAAAAGGCAGGAAATCAAATTTATTGCTGGGGGAGATCCACAAACTGAAAAACTTTGAATAAGGCATTTTTCATCCACAAAGAACAGCACTCGGGGTCACCCTGTGCTATCTCTCCACATTAAACATTTTATTGATTTTATCTTTTTCAAGTCTGAAGAGTCTTTCAGATGATTAAAATTCAGGTGAAAGCAATCTCAGCGAGGGGAAGGTGTGGTGGAGCCAAACTTCCTCCAGCAGGGCAGCCACATCAGAATGCCTACATAAATGTCTGTTGGAGGTAGTTTCTTTAGAATCCTCGAAGCAGCTTAAAAAATAGAAGCAGCTTAAAAAATAATGATGACCCTCTGTCCTTCTGCTCCATTACCCTCAACATATTTTTTCTTTTACATGGATACATGTCATAACGTGGACAAATACCAGGGAAAGTGAGTCTGTGGAAGAAGTGCTGTTTAAATCCTGGGCTAAGCCATTTCCACATGAACAGGCTAAGAGGTGCAGAGGAATCTGAGATGAAGAGGATGTTAGTTATCCTGAAACATTCATCAGCACTGCCAGCACAGCTGTTGGATGAGGAAGGACTCCTCTGTCACTCTTGGCTGCCAGTTTGGTGGAGAAAAAGTAAAGATGTTGTGTGCAAAAGAGCACAGATGCACAGTGACTCCCTCAAACACTGCCAAGGGTATTTGGTTCACTGCCCTGACCCAAGCTCAGGCAGGAATGACAGGGCTGTGGGACTGCAGCTCTCCTGACAGCTGCTGCAGGGTGGCTCTTGCTGCTCAAGAGGGCTCCACACCAGGGTGGTCACGGTGTTTTTGCCAAGGAGCAAATTGTCTCTTTGGGGTGCCAGTGTTTGTTGTGAACTCAGCATCTTGGCACAAACTTGTATTTGTGGGGAAAAGCTTCTTACAGGGCACGTTCTGATAGGACAAGGGGAAATGGTTTTGCACTGAAAGGGGGTCAATTTAGATTAAGGGCAAGGAAGAAGGGTTTTTTTCGGTGAGGGTAGTGAAACACTGGCATGGGCTGCCCAATGCCCCATCCCAGGGAACATTCAAAGCCAGATTGGATGGGGCTCTGAGCAACTTGATCAAGTTGAAGATGTCTCTGCTCACTGCAGAGGGGCTGGGCTACGTAGGCTTGAAGGGTCCCTTCACTCCCTCTGTTAATGTTCACAAAGAGACGGAAGCAGGTTTGGAGTTCATTTAACTTTTTTTTTTTTATTTCCATTAAAGATGCGGGTGTCCTGCTAATTGCTGGGATCTGTTTCCAGGGGGAAATGGAGACTAAGATGGATAGCTGCTGTTAGCAATGCCTGCTTCATTATAAAAGACAGCTTTTTGCTGTTGTTTTCTTTTGGTTGTCTGTCTAATAAGTGCAGAGCAAGTACCAAAGTCATTACACTCAACAGGAAATGGCTTTGGGCCACAGCAAGCTGGGGTTGTTTTTGAGCTGGCAACTGAAAATGAGATTTCTGTGTGCTGTTTACCAGCCCTCTGCACCTCCCATTCCCCCCCTCTCCTTCCTCCCTGCCTTGCCCTCCGTCACACAGGGGTGTGGATCTGTCACTGATGGATGATATCCAAAACCAGGTCCTGTCCCCACCACAGGATGTGAATGTTGGGCAGGTTGTGACTGCTGCACAAAGAGGGACCTCAATTTTAAAATGTTGAGGAAAAGCAAATTCTCATCCTAGGAAATAATTACTGAAAAGAGAAGAAAAATAATGTTCTGTGGCTGCATGTTTGGCTCCTTCCTGCTTTTGCGGTTCCCAGCACTGGCTCAGTCACCATCATCCTGATGGTTATTGACAGCCTGGGGGTGCTGGTACAGTCACTCTTCCCACACTCCTCCATCGGGCTCTCAATTTTCCCCACACAGATCATTCCACCAGCCAGCATGAAGGGAAGAAATGCTGTCTCCTGGAATGTTGAGACCTTCTCTGCAGCCAGAGGCTTTCCTGACCCCAGCCTGGGATGTGGTTGAATGCTGACAGGATTCCAGGAGCTCAGTGCAAAAGGGCAAATGCCCATGCTCCTGGATTGTGAGGGGGAACTGGATTTCTGGTGTTCAAAATCAAGTGATGGAGAAGGAGAGGATCTAAAAATCAGTAGGAAGAAAGTGGGGAGGGAGCAGTGTCTGCAGATAACAGAAATGAGTAAAGGGGCAATAATGGCTGGAGAACAGTGACAATAACCATGGAAGAAGACAGGGAAACAGTGCCCAGAGCAGGCAGGAAGCAAATGGACTGTTCAGAGCACACTTGTTCATTTTGGCTCATAATGTAGCTGATAATCTTTTCCTAAATGCATTTTCTTTTCTGCTCATCATTTTCCCATACTAACAGCCCTGCTTCTAATCCTTAGAAAGGTAACATTTGTGAATAGTTGGCTAGCCAAAATACTTTGGGTGAGAAATTTAACAGGTTTCAGGATGGAGCTTGCTACATTTATCAAAGATATTAAGTGGTGGATGTGCCTATGGGATTTGGTACCCTTGGAGTCCCCTTTGGTTCTGTTTCCTAGGTTCCTATCTCAAAGCACTCTGCACACATTTAGCCTCTAAGCCTCAACAACTGGCAAACAGATATTATCACTTCTATTTTCTATCTAGGGAGCATTAGACACAGAAAAGAGTTGGTTAAAAATATTGTTGCCAATGAATTTAGTGGAATTACTAACTCCTTAAAGAGAAGTGCGTGCTTCAGTGCTCAGGGTCAGAACCTCCCTTGTGCTCACTTAGGCCCATTTGTGCCTTACAAATGACACCCTCTTAAGATACCAGCTGGCCCCTCAGTTTCTGAGCTGCTTAATGTGTGTGTCTTTCCCCCACTGCCTTTCACATTCCCAGTCAGATGGCACTGGGCATTTTAATACCTTTGACAGCTAGAGGGGTGTAGAAATGCATCACATGTTGCTCCTGCTAGGTAATGGAGAACTAATGAGACGACAGCTGCCAAAAGCCAGCAGTGCCCCTCGCTCCCTCCCGCTCTCCGTGCCGGCAGCGGGAGCACGGCAGCAGAGCTGGGGATGGTGCTGGTGGTGTGGTCAGGATGCAAAGCAGTCCCTGGCCTTGGGAGCAGAGCACACCTTCAGCCCAAATGCTCCGCTCTGCAGCTGTGTTACTTCACACAAAAGGGTTTTTTCATCTGCCTCGCAGGCCTTGTGCAGAGAATGAGCAGGGAGGGAGAGGGAGAATGGCATGGAGCTCACTGCTAGTTCTACACTAGTCAGGAGCAGACAATGATATCTATAGCCAGAAGTGAACAGTGTTTACCGAGAGCCCAAAGATTATTTTTTTTCCTTTCCTACTTGCTCAATGATTCTTTTTTTGCTTGTCATTCCTAAGACCCAGTTTGGAAAATACAGTCTGCAGCTCCATAAACGTTCAAGGCTCTTCACCTCCAAAGATAGTTACTGCATTCTGTAGGGGAATGAGCAGTCACAGCCCTCCATTTCTACCTTGTAAAGCAAGAATGTCTGATCAATAAATTTTACTGCTGTAGCAGTAACTGTGGTAGTAACTAAACTAAAGTACAGGAGATGACAGAATGGCTGGATTGATATTCTGTCAGGAGGAGAAAGAATTGCCAGATAGGAAACTCTTTAAATGTTCATGAACAATCAACCATAGGATATTTCTTCCCATGGGACGTTTTTTAAGGAGAATAAATTAGCTGCATGAAAATATTTGTTCTTCAGAGCAGCTGACTGAAATGATAGTGTGGAGATGTGTTTCAGCTTCTCGGAAGTCCTTTGCTTCTTTTTTAAAGCGGCATCATGCAAATCCAGAGTCACCTTTGCACAGGTAGCTGGGATTGGACCATCTGCCTATTCAGCATGACTGTATGTTCAGGTCTATTGCTAAAACCTGCAAGGAGATGGTGGAGAATTATTCCTGACAAGTTTAAAAGCCAGCTGAATTCAGAAGGGTTGAAGGGAAAGTTCCTTTGTAATTGTTGCAAATATTGATTCAGTCTCCAAACCTCTCTGACACCAGAGCAGGGAAGAATTACACTGAAACCAGACCTCTGTCTGCATCACAAGAGTTCCATTCTGGGCAAAAACTGGAGACATTTAGAGGTGAGGAGTCAGGAGACAAAGTTTCACTGAAGCACAGGCTTCTCAGAATCACATTTTGTCAGGTTCTGAGGAAGGAAAAACACTCCTTGCCTGTAGCTGGTTATGTCTCTTGAATAATTCTCTGCAAACTCATCACCATTTGTCAACAGTACTTCAGCTGGAATAATGCATGACCCTCGTGCATCGATCCGCTGGCTTGGCCAGGGTAAGCCCGAAGCAGCAAGTTAAATTTCCATCATTAAAATCTCAAATACAATTTACTTCTTGATCGTATGTAGGCAGCCTTTTAGAGCCCCTATCCATGAAAACTGGCTGCTTGCACTCAGAACAAGGAAAGGGTAACAACTTATTTAACACCCTCTCAATCTGTCTTCTCAAAGGCCTTTTCTTTTTGTATTTACTGCAGATAAAAGGCTCTGGGATAACCAAACAAACTGTTGGTACTTATCTAAATGGAATGAAATCTTAGGAACTTTCCCCTCTTTTGTTGCAAGCAAATCCTGGCCACACTGAAATGAAAGGCAGAACTCCTGTCACTTTAGTCATTCAATGCCCATGTTGCCAGCAATTACTCCTGGGAGTGGGCTTGATGCCTTCCTATTCCACATGATGAATTGATCCTTGTTCAGGACACAGAGGGGTCCCTTGCCACGTGTGGGGAGTGAGTACGGGAAGGGGTGAGCAGGGCTGAAACAAGACAACACGCTATGCCAAGAGAGATGGTTTCTGTCCTGCTGCCCTGCACTGTGCCTGAGCAAGCAATCAGGGTTGGGTTTCCCTTTTCCTTTTTCAGAAACTACTGGGTCTGAACAAAGTTATGTGCAGGCTGGGTTGGCAAAATGCTGGTCTGCATATCACACTGGGGGCTGGCATCCTGCCTCTCCCAACTATGCTGCAGTGCATCACTCCCTGTGTAGGTACCAAATACAAACTCACAGTGGTCTGGGGAGATAAATTCCAGCGTTTATCACCAAATTAAGTGAAACAACCTAAAATAACTACCTAATAAATAGTGGTGTGACCTCTCTTCATAACATTTAATGAGCAGTAATTATTGATTCATTAAAATGACACGTGTCTCTTGTTTTTCTGCACAGTGCCACGTGTGAAAGCAGCATCCACCTTGAATATTAATGGATGAATCATTTAACAGTTTACAGCCTCAGTTCTGATAAACAATTAAGTGCAATCCATGTCTTGTTGGAGTAAATGGAGTATTTGGGGAGGAAGGAAAGCCAGCATTTGCAACCATGACTAAGATGCAATCAGGGGTATGGGAATAAGAAGGTGGAAAAATGTTTTTGGGAGCATTCAGACTCAATCTGGGTCCTCAGCATTCAGATCAACTGGGTGAGGGACAGTCATCAGCCTCTTTCCTGGGTCACTTAGTATTTCCCAGCTACAGATCAGAGTCTGACCATCACCACCGTCAGCATGGTTACTCCAGTTACACCAGTACAAGGTTGCCAGAGGACACCTACCCTGAGGCACCTCCCAAACGTGACAAGCAGAGATGTCCAGAAGGCACATGAGTCAGGGACGTTCCAAGAGAGCTGTGAGCCAGAGAAATCCCAGAGGAGTGAACCCAGAAGAAAAAGGACCATGTCTAAATACCTGAGACAATATTTCTGTCAGCAGCAGAAAAGCCTACACACAGATCAAGCTGTGATGATAAAATCTAGGGCATCCTACTCTGGAAACTTTTTTTTTGCTCTCCCGGGTTACAGGCATTTTGAGCACATGCCAGAAGGGAAAACACTCTGATTGGGGACAGAAATCCTGCCTTTCCAAGAAGTCCAGCCCCAGTCTTTTATCTGGACGGAGCAGCTTGAAACATCACTATATTCAACAGCCCTACAAAAATTCAGCCTAAAGATAAAGTGCTCTGCTGTAATATAAAGGCACGTGCAGCAATGAGCTGTGCTGGGAAGCCCTGGGAACAGACTCCCAGCCAGAGGATGGGATTAGTGAGGGCTGGAATTGCTTTTACAGCTTGGCTTCTGGTTAACCCTGTAGTGCACGAGGGGCTGCAGCTCCTCAGCAGCTCAGTGTGAGCAGTGCAAGGCTGGAGGCAGCTTTGGAGATGGAGAACCAACCTGTGAGAACTTCCTGCTTATTGGGAGTGAGGAGGAAGGAAAAGCCAGCTGGGGTTTTCCCAAGGTAAAGTATTTGCCCAGCTGTCTGGTCACAATATTCTTTCTTATCCAAACAAGGTTGTAAAGTGTCTCCCATTAAAAGCTGCACAGCTGTGGCTCCAATTTAATGCAAGTAAAGGTGCTGCAGTAGCAGCATGGAAAATGGGGTGGCTACAAAACCTTTAATTCCACTGAAACTGCAAGGTTAGAGGGTCAGACAGCTTACTTATTCTCCCTGCAACTCAAAGGGGACAGGAAAGAGGGACAGGGATGGTACCAATCCCAAAAACTGTCCTAGCAATGCCAGTAAGGATCCCTATTTCCAGGCTATTCTATTTCTTGAACTCATTTTACTGTGTTTTGACATTTTCATTGGACATCATCCCTCCTGCAGAGAACAAAATCAGTGTTTAATGTGTTCCCTAATAAAATAACTCAGACCATCATCCTGGACATTCCTTCCCTATAACCCATTGGTCACGGCTAGGGTGAAAACTATGTTTTCCCTCTACTTCTGTTGTGTCCAGTAATAAACCATAGAAGATTTATTACCAGATCAAATGATGACCTGCTGTGAAACTTCAGACCCTGGCTATTGATCTGTGTGTGCTGCCTGCCTGTGTTAACAAGCCCAGGGCAGACTGAGGGGTGTGCTCAGTCCCCCCTGATGCTGCTTGGTGCAGTTTGCCCCTGGCAAATTAGACAAAAGAAGCTCCAGAGAATGGATATTTTTTAGACTGGAGAGCCAGGGATTGGGAAGGGGATTTCTGTGCCACTCTGGGCTGTCATTCTTATTGGGGCAGATTTTTTGTGAAGCTATTTTGACTGTCACTACTTTCTTGTCCTTCCTGTGAGTAGGAATGAGCTATGACCTGGTGCCAGGGCCATGTTTTTGCCATCTCCCCATCGATCATAATGCTCCAAAGAACTGGGACCAGGTCTCCTGTCCATAGTGTGTGCCTGGTGCTACAAGGCAATGCAGAAAAGCCTCTTTCCCCTCCCTTTTGCCCTCCCTGCCTTCCTAGCACCAAAGCCTGCTGGCCTGATGAACTTAACCTGTTTTCTTCAGTGTGAGAAAGCTCTTTTAGATTTCTTTATGGAAGACCTCATAGCTCTTTTCACTTGTCAGGAACAATTAATAAAAATGAGAATACGAGATTTGGCAGAAAGGATAAATCAGTGTAATAGGAAATATCTAATCTGAGGGAAAAACAAAGATCTTTGCCCAAGTTATTCTTATGCTGTAGCTCTTGAGCATCAATATTTCTTTCCTCCTAAGCTGCACTTCCCTCAGGACAGAGCCAGGAAGGCAGAATTCTCCTGGGGCTGGTTGGTAACTGATATGCTGTCTGCTTTCTGGGCACTTGAGATGGAGAAGATAGAAAATCTGTTTGTTTGCTAAATCTAGGCTTGACCAACTTCTCTGCTGGACAGCTGCTTCCTATTATCCCCCTTGGAAATTTGCTTGCTCCCCAAGACTGAGACTTCAGCCTTCAAAGGGGTGATCCTCACAGAGCAGAGAGCAGACCCTGTGCTTTGCTTGCCCTACATGTGGAGTTGGCACATGGCAGTGCCAGAATTATCAGCTGTGTTTCACAACAGGAAAAGTGACCCCATTTTCCATCCTGAGTAATGAAGTCCAGAGGAAGAATGGTGTGACACAGGTTTACTTCTGTTCTGCAGAGCACCCTGTTAGCCTGCTGTACAAAGGCTCTGCTGCCCCTGGAACAGGAAAATCCTGCAGCTGTTCCTCTGAAGACATGCTGCCCTCAAAGCTGTCACTTGGTGTTGGTCTCCTGACATGAGAGCCAAGAGTTCTGCTCCATATGTGCAATTCCCACTGATGTTGAGGGCTCTTGAGAGCACTGAGGAGGTGTAAAGCATCGGATTTTTTTTTCTTAGCTTTTTTCTCTCCCTCCCTCTGAGAATTAGGTTTTGGCAGTGCAAATTTGTGGCAGTAGGCTCTTTTAAAGCACATGTTGTTCTATCCTTGCACCAGGTATAATAGCAAAAGGAAAGATGGACCAGTGAGAGAGGCTTTATTTGTGCATGCAATGTGGATGTGACAATAGAGAGTACTGACAAAGATTTTACCTGAGCAATTGTCCAAGTCTTGTACAAACAGATCTATCCATCTCTGCAGCACCAGGCCGCTCACTTTGTATTGTCTGGTGAGGGGCTTAAATCAAACACAGAGCAAAATAAGACTGAGAGCATCTTGAGTTACAAATCTCTGAAGAGAGTTTTGCTTTTTACTGCTCAGGTTCCTGAAGACTAAGTATTTAAATGCTGTGTGAGCTTTGAGCACATAAAGATATGCAGTAAAAGGTGGAAAGAAGGTAGGATTACGGCTTCTTGGGGGAAAAAATCACCATAAGGCTTTCTGGGAGAGCATCTCAGCTGGGTGAGTAACTGCAAACTGAGAAAAAGGCAGCTTGAATTTAGACAGAAGTTCAGACCTTGCTGCTGGATGGACTAGAGGAGGTCCCAGTTGATGAGCCACCACACTGATGTACCATTTCTGACAGGGGTGGCTCTTGTGCAGCTCTGGCCACTTGCAAGGATGTGGCCCAGACGTCCCCTTAGATGCAAAGAGGACTAGGAAGCAAAAAGCCATGCTTTGAATCATGCAACATCACCTTTTACCACCAGCACAAAGTTCTTCCTTTCTCCCCACCTTTATTTTGGCAAAGGTTTAATATTTCTCGAAGGGAGTTGGGCATTAATTCCCTATTCCAGTGGCTGCTAGTGCCTAAATGCTTTACCTGGTCCTCAGTGCCTAAATCCAGTAGAGATGTCTCTATGCCTTAGCCCTGCCTACATCCTTCTCTCAGATTGGCCTGACTGCTCATTTTGTTCTCCTTCCTTTAACAATTGCCCACCCATCTGAGCTGTAATCTTTTGTCTTACTGCAAAGGTGTGGAGAGAGATAAAACAAAAGCACTCTAGTGAGACACAGAAAAACCTGGCTGTGAGCAAGGTTCTCTTCTGTGCTTGCAGTGCATCTATCAGCCATGCTTGGCAGACCAAGAAAATCAGTCTCTGGCCTGTATAAATATGAATGATGCAAAAAGAGGATTAGATGCAATAAAATACCCTGGCTATTTCTCCTGCCTTATTTACTTGGTTTTGTTGCTATTAATAAGTATTTTGCACAGAGGATTCAAGTGTTGCTATTGCTCTACAAAAGTACATAAACAAGTTTAAATAAAAATAAAGGCTGTTTATCCTAAAGTCTAATTTGGTTTGGCTAAAGACACATGTTAATGATGTGGTGACAGTGTGGCATTGCATTTGGTGTGCTGTCCAGACATGAAAACAGACACTGGCAGAGGTTTAGGATGTGAATTGATGCTGCATCTAACCAGGACCCTGCTACAGAAAGGTGCAGCCCTACCAACCCTATCACCCTCCCCCTGCTTCTCCTTCATCCACTCAGTGCAAATTAGACCAAGAAACGAACCCCCTGGAAGATTTCTTTCATTTTTTCTTCCTCTTCATGGCAGCTCAGCTCACTGAACTGACTCTGACCCAGGGGCTGCAGGCCCTGCAGTGCTGAAGAGCCTACAGAGGAACAGCTCTGCCTCTCCCAGCCCAATGCCCTACTGCAGGTGGAATGCGTGCTGAGAGTCCTGGAACATCCTGAGCTGGAGCAGGTTACTCCCAAGTGAGCACCAGCCAAGGCAGGAGCTGCACCAGCAGCTTCTCTGGAGCTAACAGGGGCGGTGTGGTGAGGCTTGGATCAGGGTGCAGAGATGTGCTTGGAGGGAAGCACAGATTCCCCTTGCTCCCAACATTTACCAGGGAATCTGATGTCCCATTAGGGGCTTTATTAATGTACAATTCCTTGCTGGAATTGATGCACCTCCTCGGGAGCCTCATTTTGCAGCGGGGTGGAACTCATGAAGGAACTCAAAGCATGGGTTCAGTAACCCCCCCGTGCTGGGGGAGTGGGGGCCACCAAGGTGATGGAGAAGGAACAGCAGGACAGGGTGGCTGCACAATTTTCCCTGGCCACAAGAGGGTGGCCTAAGGTGGCACTTGTTCTGACAAGTGTCGTGTTTTGAGGTTAGAAAAAGCTCTGTTTATGTGCATTTTTCTAATTCCACCCAGAAGCACAAGTGCTGGAATAGAAGAAAAAGTTATTTCGCTGTGATTTTCCTGCTGTGGCTTGCAGATCAAAGGAGTTTAAATAGTTTACTTGGGCAAGTTTTCCATAAGCTTTCAAACTTTCTTGGTGCTTATCAGCATGATGTTAACTCCAGCAGGAATGAAGGATGCTCAAAATCCTAAACAGCTGTTGAGTTGTTCTTAACCTCCAGCTGAGTAATAGTGCCTAAGAAGCTGCATTTGTGATATGCAGAGCTCCAGAAAGTGGGATGGTTTTTTATTGCTTCCACATCTGGAAAAGAGGAAGCCTAATAGAGTAGCTTACTTTCTCTTCTTTGTTTCCAATGAATTAAACTTCCTCAAAACACTTCTGTCTTCTCCTCTGCCTGTGTTTGGTTATTATCTTTGTTGCCATACTTTTCAGGTGTCATGAGATAAATCATCTTCACATGGCAGAATAGTGAGATTTTGTACACTTCTCTGAGCTGGTACAGGTATAACTGCAATTAGAGATAACTTGTTTTTGTGCTGAACCAGGGGTTGAAAAAAACCCTTTTAATGGGTACTCTCTCCAAGACAACAAACGTCAATCACATCATTACTGTGGGCTTTGCTACCTGTTCCATAGCATCAAGCTGCATAGAACATCCTATTGTCCCAAGGGTTTTTGTGATGGATTGGTTGAGTAGAAATGAGGGGAGGGGTGTGCTGCATTTTGTATTGAAGTGGTACTTTTTAGTTTATATTTATCCTGGATTCTTTTCTTATGAAGAACAGTTCTTCTAGCTGATGGGAAAATCTCCAGAGTGCAGTTTAGCAGCAGGCAGCCTAGAGGTGATGTGGCTTTGCAGGGAAGGGAGCTCTGCCTGGAATCTTTGTTTCAAAGGGGCTTTAACAGGTGGCCAAGATGTGGTGTGGGATGTCTAAGGGTGCCTCAGGTGGGAGGCAACAGTCCTGGAGGGGAAATGGGGTCAGGTGGGCACTGAGCTGAGCCCTTGGTAAAAGACAAATGGGAAGTGCTGCCGGGTGGGGAGCAAGATGTGAAGAGACAGTAACAGGTTCAAGAAGGGTTCTAATGTGAGCTTTGGGGGTTTCATGGAGGGTTCAAGTTCAAATCAAGCAGCTTCACCCTACAAAGCTTCTGAGGCTGATAATGCTCATAATAGTACTTGGCTGCTTCACAAAGCATCCAAGGCAGATGTTCAGGCTGATGAACACAGATTTTTCCTGCAGGGGGTTAATTTACCTTCTTATTGCTTTATTTTTTCCTTTGCTAGAAAGGTGTGTTGCTTTGCAAAGCAGAAAAGCCATCACCTGCTACTGAATGGGGCAGTCCTGGGGAGTGGAAGCTTCACAAAACTGCTCCCCATGAGCAGCTGCAGCCTGCCTGGGATTTCCATGCCTGTCTGGAGATTAAGGGAGTAGGGATGAAAAGAAGCTAAAGAGAGTTTGGGTAGCCATTGTATCAGGGAGTTGAGCATAGATGACTAAAGCAGAATGGGTTCTGTTTCTGATTTCCCCCTTCAGTGCTTAATGATTACTAATGGAGAGCTATTCCCTTGGAGCTTGGGTTGGGAGCACCTTCCCTGCAGCTTGCTGGGCTTTTTCTGTTTGAGTTGAGCTCTGTTACTACAGCTGCAGTCAAGCTTTGCAAGCTGAACACTGTCATTAGTGTGGGTAATTTTGCTGTGGAAGGTGCCTCAGCTTTTCATTGCTCGTGGGTTTCTTCTCTGGAAAACTGACAGAGGGATGGTACTGAGCTTGCATCCACATCTTGCCAGCCCTGTCTCATGCCTTGTGGTGGGATGCAGCAACCATGTGAAAGGTGTTCATCTTCACCCTCCTCACTGCACATCCCCTGCAGGCTGCAGGACCCACCTCCAGGGGAGTCAGAAGAGGGGTGAGGAGCTGAGCCTTCGGTCACAAAAGGACACACAGCTCCTGTCCTCCACTGCAGTGACAACGATGCACAGGTAAATGCACTTCTAAGGCCCTTGGAATGATGCTTTATGTTCACTCTTGTAGGCTCTTTGTAGTCTGTTACAGGGGCAGGTTCGATTTTTAGGAGGAAAGTGAGACATTGTCATAAGGAAGAATGAAATTTTAAAAAAGGGAAAGAATGACCAAAACAAAACACCTTGCCCATTTTGCTTTTTCCTCTGGGCGTCACCATCACTGCTGCTGTTCTTGTATTCAAATGTGTGTTCATGCCCTACACTTCTATTTCAAAGTAACAAATTCAAACCAGCTGTAAGTGTGGCTATTGCTCTGAATTTCATTTGTTTCCATATGCTTGTTTCAGCTGTGAATTCATGTTGGGACAAGCGGATTTTTTACTCAAATGATTATTAAATACCTCTGTGCTGTACATGCAGGGTTTTTTCAGGCATCTTTTTTAAATTATTGTCACTATCTCATTAATTTTATTCAAATTCCACATAATTACCTTTTCCTATCCTATTAGTGAATATATAACAGCAAGAAAAAAATCATGAGATGACAAAAATTGCCAGTACCCAGCTGTCTCTACTTCTCCAGCACAAAAAGATCCTGCTTCTTTTAAGTAAAGCTTCTCTTTGTCTGTAAGTGAACCTGCTACAGGACTACAAGAATGGATTCTTTCAAGGGAAAACAATAAACACGGTATCAGCTGACAGGTGCTGTCCTTCCTGACTGCAGTGTTATATCCATTATTCAATAAGATGGACATGGTGTCCAGGAAAGCTGGAGCAATGAGGTGAAACTGTATCTTTCTGCACCAGGAGGAGCCTCCAAAGAGATTAATGGAGGAGGAAGGAGGGGAAGATTTTTCCTTTGGGTTTCTGGTGTCTTATGACTGCAGCTTTTGGACTGCAGGCAGGATTCTGGAGGAGTCCTACTGGATGAAGACTGACATACAGAAAGCTGCTAGTGAGTTGTGTTGGTTTGTTGGGGTTTTCTCACCACTTTGGCAGCAAATGTGTTTTCTTTCTTAGTACAATTTTATCAAAATTTTTCTGCAAAAGTGAGGTCAAGTCATGTTCAGTTCAGGTGCTCTTGGTTCTGTGGATGAGCAAGAGGCACAGGGATAAATGTGTTGTTACTTAGAGTTGAGGAAATAACCTTGGAGCAGCTCCATGCTGAAGGTTCAGCCTGAGGAGATGGATCAGCAGGTGTGAGTCACAAACATCAGCTGCTCTGGCACAGTGAGGTTTCCTTAGTACTCACTGGAAAGTCTTGGAGAAAATGAATTTCTGAAGCCAGTATGCATATGAAATGAGACTATGTGTGGTCTGAAGTTTATCTTAATAGTTAATGAGTGGTGCAGGGACAATTAGAACAACAGGCAGAGTCTTCTTGACTAAAAAAGGTGCAGATCTTGGCTGTGCTGTTTTCAGCTAGATGAAATTTGGGAGGTTTCTAGGTCCTGGGGTAGTAGATCTAATTCTGATCTCTAGGAACTGATCTGATACCAGTGTTTTTTTCTAAGCAGTCTTCCAAAGTGACTGCTAATAAGTCCTATGAACAGGTGTAAAGTAGCTCTTAGATGTGAAAGATGATGATGCTCCCATGAGAGACCAAACATAGCAGGTAGTCCATATGTCTAGACTGGGACAAGAAATATATATACCAAACCCCTTGGTTCATGCAGGTCAGATCTATTTCAGAAGCAGGCTTTGTGCCTGGCTACTGGGATATAAAGCTGATTTGGCTCCCTGCCAGCAGAAAACAATCCCCAACCACCCCTGGCTTTCTTATCACAAGGCAACACACTCCAGGCATGCTGGCTTCCTCTGATCTGGCCGTAGGTGCTCAACTGTCAGCAATTAGTCTCCCTGAATCTCATTTCTTGGGTATTACAGTTCTAAGGAAAGGGCCAGTGCCTGATTCTTAAGAGGGCAAGGGGTTAACATGCTTAATAAAAATACCCTGACACTATAAAAAGCTGTATCCTTATCTCTGAAAGCAACATATTCTATTACCCTGGAAGTGACTGATTGGCCCTAATGAAGCTCCATGGGGAGAACATACAGGAATATGGCTGGGTCTGGTTACCTTAGCAACTCTCTCCTTGAGCATTCAGAGGCTAAATTTATATAAAATTGGAGATCTAAAAACACCTGACAATATTCCAACAGAGAAAAATGTTACCCACTGAAATTAACCTTGATTAAGAAGGATGATGTTGCTGTAATTGACACTGTGTGTTCCTCCAGCACAAGGGCTTTGAATGCTCATTGTTGAGTCAGGGAAAGCAACAGGCAGCACTGGAAGGGCCCAAAGGAACATCCTTGGGGAAGTTTTGGAGTGAAAATCAGTGAGATGGGGAGAAGCTGGCTCCAAGTTATGTGGAAGTGTCCAGCTGTGAGTGTTTTTAGTGCTTGCTATCCCCTATCACTGTTTGTATGCAATTATTTAGGTTCAAAAAGACCCTTAAGATCAAGCCCAGCTGTGAACTTCCTATGACTTCTAGGATTGTTCTTTAGGTTAGAAATTCTCCAACTCTCAAGGCAAGGACTACCCTGTTCTGTCTTGTGAAGCACCTACTTGGGTCTCCACCGAGAGCAGAACTGCAGTTTGTCAGTGGAGAATTTGTTATTGTGGACCAGTTAGGTCAATACACATATGGCTGCTTGTATTACCAGGGTGCCTGGTCCTGTTTGTATTTCCCTGGATGTCAGTGCAGATCAAATCTCCTACATCAGCCCCAATAAAGCTGGATAACCCTTGAGAGGGAGTTTGGAGAGCAGTGCTTTTAATTCTTCTGTCTTTACCTTTCAGGCACATGCAGCTTGCGAACATTTTAATGGTACTGCTTATTGTCTTTAATAACTTTAATGATATTCTGGACTGATTTAACTTTTAAGGACTGAAAGGGAATGTGGGGACTCAGTGGAGAAAAGTAAAGTGGTCTGAGAAACCCTGAGCTCCCGTAAGTGAAGCTTAAAGAGATGCTCCTGGCTGGGATCAGGGACTGAGCCACTGTGGGCTGTGAAAGCCCAGTTAAAGTGGTTAATTTTATGTGTGGAATTTGTTGCTGGGAGAGGTCAGCAGGCCAAATACTCTGGTTGGGTTTTAAATAGGGCTGGATAATTTCATGATGTCTAACAACATTTGCAGCTCTGCAAGGCAAGCTAACGAGGTTAATCAAATCTTATGCTTCAGGGAGCTGCCTTGCCATGCAGGCCTGCTTCTGTGTAAACACTGCAAGATGGTGCATCATGGGTGTTTGACCAAAAATATCAAGAGTCTGCATCAGTGAGCCAGTTTTGTCCTAAGCTAGAATGATCAAGGAGTTGATCTGAGATGGGAAAATGGAATGACCATCATTATTTCTCAGCCTGCTGCTCTCTGAAATGCAGCTCTTGCTGGCATATTATAAGAAATCAGAGCATGCGTGCAGCCACAAAACCTTGAGGAATTATCAGTTACACTCCACTGCTGATGAGTGAGGCTCTTGGTGACTGTAGTCCCTGTAGGACGTAATGCTAATGCTGCTAGGGCAGTGCTTTCCTGCTGTAGTGCAGCTTCTGCTGGGTCAGGAGCTCAGGAATAGATCAGGAAATGGTGCTAAAAACTGAAAGGCTTGCACAGGTGAGGCAGGGCATGACTGCACAGTCTGTGCATTTCCTCCTCCTTCACTTAGTAAAACCAGAATAATTTCATTTAAATGGCTTCTCTGCGAGTCCTGCCAGTGACCCTGGCAGGCTCAGCTCAGCACAGGCAGATTTTGGGGGTGTCAGAAAGCTTGGGACTCTGAAAGTGGAGCAGATCCTCTGCTGTGTTAATGAGGAGCAGCATTCTGATGAGCAACCAAGTTGTTTCTGATTTAATGAGGAAATGGATGGAAGATCTTAGCCTTTTATTCCTATGTTGATCATTCACAAAGGGGTTATACTGGGATATATCTATTGACTCATTTAGGATTTATGCTCTGAAAATTGGTGGCAGGGTTTGGCTGGCTGCTTTTGTTTTTGCTGCTACTTGGCTCTTGTATGTGAGGCTTGTAATTGAGAGCTGAAAGCAAATGGAGTGAGCTTGGCCACTAAACAGCCTCACTTCTGGTCTCTTTATTTGCACAATGTTTTCGCTGTCTTGAAAGGAATATGGAGGGGAAATGTTCCTAGCTTGACTGTGGCTTTAATCCAGGCTGAGCCAGGTGGGCTCCAGCTAAGTTTGGCTCTTCAGCTGTATCTAACAGGTCCAGAGCCATGGGAGAGAGCAGAGCTGGAAGGCAGAACACTTTCCTGCATATTTACTGGATGGTGTCCTTCCTTTGCCCTTGCTGCTTAAAGTCTCTTTAGTTACACTGAGAGTTAGGCTGGAGTGTGTTAGTGAAGGCTGAAAAAAGCTTAGGGTTTTCATGGGCTTTCCAATATTCTGACTGAAATATTTAAAGGCCTGAAAACCTGAAGCAAAATCTTCTGGACTTCCCTAAATTGCCATTTCCTGAAAACTCACAACAAGCCAATATGTTTATAATTACCAGGTGTTTAAAGGGGGAACCAAAAGGAATTTAAAAGATACTTCCCATATATAGGGGAACTCCAAGTTTCTCTGAACTAAAACAAAAAGGATTTCAGTTTTTGGGTTGCAGATGTTTTCAGTATCACAATGATTAGTTTTTCACATATTCAATTATTGTTTAAACATAAACTAATAGATGCAATGTATCTTCAAGGCATGGAAATATAATTTGATTGTAGCTTCCTTTTTTGTTTTACAAATAATTGCATGATGATCAGGCAAGAAAAATTTTTGGAGAATTAATTATGGAAAGAACATTCAGTAAGAACTCCCCTCTGCATTCTTATGCCATGCTTGTGAGCTTCTGGAGATGCTGACTTCTGCTTAACTCAAGCCAACAGAGAAATACAATAACTTCCATAAAATTACACTTTCATTGTATATATATATATATAAATGTGTATATATTTTTGTGTAGTAGATAATTGTTGTGAAGGATTTGACTACATTGCCCTTTCAAGTTAACACTGTCTCCAGTGCTTGTTCTCAAGTGGTTCTGTCCCAGAACTTGCATCTCAGCAGAACATTGTCTGACAGTCAAGAGTTTCTAATACTCTGTTTCCCCACTTCAAAACAATCCTGAGAGTATTCTTCTTGAGTGAAATAAATTATGACGGTCTCTGATACATTAAAGGGAGGAAAAAGAGCAATCTCTAGTTAGGGGTTAACTGATGGTTAACCCAGCTGATAAGAGAAGGTGTTGCCAGCCAGGACTGCCAGAGGAAGGTGATGGCTTGTGTGACATCTCATGGCATTGCAGTGGGTGATGCTCTTCTGTCAACACCTAGCTCAGAGCCAGGAGTCTGGCCCAGGAGCTCATAGAGGGAATCTTCCTGCTTGCCTTTGAGCCAAGCCCAGTGTCCTCAGGCTTGGCCTGCCTGGCCAATAATGGATTCAAGGATAGGTACTTTGGGTGCTATTAACTATGCTTGTTTTCCTTTTATGTAAATTATAATGCTGCTTCCTACAGAAAGGAAGTAAGCTGGTCCCTGCTGGAGGGTGATTCTGCAGCCTCCTGTTGTGAGGGTCTGAAGTGCCTCAGCCAGGCTGTACCAGGAGCTAATGTAACACATACTTTGGGACAATGTACACTTTGCCAAGATGGGCAGTTTGAAAAGGAAAATGCTCAGGAGAGGCAGACATCCAAGGAATGAATCCTATATCCCTATGACACACTTCCCTTGCCCTCTCCTATCTAACCAGGTAATGGAAGTGAGAGGGTCAGAAAGTCCCAGGAAGACCATCAGCAACATCACCAGCTGTTTTCTATTTCATAAAAACTGGTTACAGGGTATTGATAACCCTCACCTGACCTCTGCTAGCCTTGGTGCTTTTGAGTGATATTTTTAATCACATTTGACAGTGAGATGCCCAGCTGTATGGCTCAAAAACCACAAACTTTATCAGACAATCCAGAAACTCATCAAGATCTTTCCATTTGCAAAACAGGTTTTGAGATGTTGCATTCTGGCCCTGGCCACACATGTGGTGTCTGTCTGTCACCTTCCAGTGCACGCTTGTCACTCAGTGAAGGGTGTGGAGGAGCAACCTGAACATAATAAGAAGCCCTGGATAAAAGGAAATTGAAAATGAAAGTCCCTGGCCTTTGGAATTAAAGGATGAAGCAATCTCTGGTTAGCTCATTCCCCCTAGGGAGGTCCTCAAGCCTCTTGCAGCCTGCACTGTAAAGAAGCTTACAGTAAAATATGCATTTCATTTTATTTTGTTGAGAGGAAGAAGGGAAATGAATCGGCCAGGAGAGAGATGGACAGAGTGGAGCAGAGTGGGCACTTTCCATTATGTTTCATTTGTCAAGCCAGTTAGTCTTGCTACAGGAATAATCTTAGGTACTCTGCCTTTTTTCCTCTGGACATCTGCTGCCCTTTTGCAGTGATTTATCTCCTTGCCCCATTCCTCCTTTCAGGGAGGGCAGAGAAAATGGTTCTTGTGCAAGAACATGCCTCAGTTCAAAGCCAAGCTCTGCCTGTGTTTTGATTGTGGTTTGAGTCCCTTGCTGCTTCTGTGGGGAACCTAAAGATTGCTCTTTTAGGAGGTTTTTGGCCAGCATCTAGGAAATATCTCCAGTTCTGTTTGCCTGGATTTGTCACAGCACGTGTCCAAAGTACTGGGTACATCTCCGAGAAACTGGTTTAGCACGCTCCTCCCTTCCTAAATAACTGAGTGATGTTTCTTTATGATGGAGTTTGTGCCATAATTGAGCTAAACCTCTTCCTTTCTCACTAATAACAGCATTCCCCCCTCCACATGCTGCCCTCTGCTCATGGACTGCAGCCTGTGGCTGGGTTCTGTGAATTGCTGCATCTCCTGCCTGATGCTATAGGCTCTGCAATCCATTCCCCAGCTGAACTTCATGCAGGTTCAATCCCCAGCAGTGCTGAGCTGCTGTGCTGCTGGGAGGACTTAGAAGCTGTTGCTTACACAAAAGCTGGCAATTAGCAAATTTTGGTAGGGACATGAAGTAACACTTGTACCTGTGCTCAACTCCCCGCAGGGGCCAGTTTACAGTCCAATTAAACAATTATAAGTCATTAAACTGAATCTTCAGAATCCTCTGGGCTCTCTAAATTGCTATTTACATAATTCTACAGCTAAAAATAATGAAGATAAAGTAATCAGGTGGCAGTGGAACGTCTTTTCAAGCATATGAGAAGTTAATTGCCTTCACTTTATTCCCAAGTGTGCAAACACTGTCTTGTTTGATAGAGACAAATATAATTTGGGGGGTATTTTACCCACCTGATATTTTGAAGAGGGTATAGGCTGAGCTTAGTTGCACAGTTAACATCTTGGAAAAAATAATATTACTCTATACAGGTCCATCACCCTGCAGTGTTTATTAAGGAAATATGAGATTGCTGAAAGATGTAACTTCCAAATTAGGCTCTGCCAGCCTTGACAGGAAAAGGAAAAGCTGGAGTGAACTTTCCAGGTGTAAATCCTGGTAAAAAGGAGTTTTGTTTTTCCTTTTTCTTTACTGTGCAGGGGCAGGAGTTGTACTTTGATCCTTGTGGGTCCCTTCTAAGTCGGGATATGCTACGATTCTAGGTTCATGTCACCATTCAGATCAGAAAAAGCCCTTTGTACTCACATGGATTCAGACTCTCAACAGCTTTATTTGGAACTCTCTTGGTGTTCTTCTCTGCCCTCAAACTTTGGGCAAACCTTGCTAGGCTTGCCATGCTTTCACCTATTCCCTTTACTACAGTGGAAATGCAAGGCTGGAAATAAAAAGATGACATTTATCTTAAAGGCCACACTTGACTTCAACTGGAGCTTCCCAAGTGCTCAGTGCTTTGGAAAATGCATTCTTCAACTGACAATTCGATGGCTTATCCCATACAGGACATCTTAAATGCTTTATGAAACAGAATGGCTTAAGCTTCTCATTAAATGCCCTGCTGAATACAGAGTTAAATAGCCATTATTTTGCATGACTCAGTTTCTCTACCCACCCAGAAGGAAGTTTTTGATCACTCTGTACAGCATTACAAGGAGATATGGTATAATATAAGTGAACATTGTACAAAATCCTGCACTCAGCATTAGGTTTGCCTTGCTGGGGAAAGCTCAGATAATTGTTCTTTGCAATCAGTGTTCATATTTCTTCAGAATGACACCAGTACAACTGCAAAACAGAAGTGAGTGTTCGGAAAAGAAATTGCTATGAACTGAAAAACAATTTTTTTTTTTCCCAAGTACTTCTTGTCCAAAGCTCCAAGTACCTCTCATCAAATTTTATGGAAATGAAACCAATTAGCTCAAAGTAACAGAGCTGAGGACTGGCACCTCAGCTGTGAGTATGGTATTTGTTCTCTTCTGCAATGCGTTTCTAGGAAGGGAAAAAAAAGCTTTAGAAAAGTGATGTGAGAAGGAAAAGTTGCACAGTGTGCTTGTTCAGTACCTCAGCAATATCATGATGATTTATCTTTGTACCAGAGCTTTCTTAACCCTTTGGAGTTGTTCTTGAAGCCCCTGAGTTGTTCTGGATCTGTGCTTCTGTTCCAAGGAGAAGGGATCCACTGCAGGGAGCAAAGCCAAAAGCCCAAGTTTTGAGGAAGAAAAATCTTCTCCCTATACAGATCTAGGGAAGGACTGACAGATGCATTGCAGCGATATCTCCATATTTCCCTGATTTCACAGGAAGCTATACCCTTGATGCTAAAAAATTTAATTCAGCCCTGGTTGCAGCCCCGGTCTTAAAACTCTTTGTTCCTTTAATCTGTGTGTTAACTGATTACTCACAGTATCCAAACTGATTACTTACAGTATTCCCCTGCTCCTTGGGCAGCAGGGACCAAAGGCCAAAGACCCTGCCTGAGTTTTTATTCTTAGAACTGGTATCCAGTCTGGGCTGTGTAGGAAAAACATGTGGTACAGAACTGGATCTGACTCCTAATTTCCAGCTCCTTCTACCAAGGGACACACAAAGAGGCAGAGATGTTATGTTAAAGAAAAGTGAGAGTGGCAGAGGTGGCCTCTGGAGATTTAGCACTGCACAATGTCTGTTCCCATCAAAGTGACACCCTGTGCAGGTGTCCCTGGGACACTGAGCATCCCAGGAGCTGCAGGCAGCACAGGGACCTCGGTGCTGCTGGAGAGGGATGCCTGCAGGAGAAGTGCAGTGGCTGCACACAGCTCTGCTGACAGACAGATGGCACCTTCAAGAGGCACAAACACCTGAATTTGATGATGCTTCCTTGCAGTTATCACTCCAAAGTGACCTCGACCTGTCACAGCCTGTGAGATACCTTATAAATCAAAAGGCACGGTAATTACCAGCATTAAGCAAGTGATTTGGGATTGTTTTGGGTAACAGCATCGCTGCAGATTCTTCTAAGGATTTCTCAGCTTCAGGAGAGTAAGACTTAAGGTTCTCTCTGGTGTCCTTTGCTAAGCCTTTTATTGCATCCTTTGGGCACATTTTATGATGATACAGCTTTTCTCAGAGCTTGTAATGACCATTGCTGGCTGGGAATGGCATCAAGAGGCTTTTTTAGCTTGAAGAATGTGACATTTTATTTACAGCATCCTTATGCTTGGCCATGATCTTGAGTGGAGGGACACATAACCTAGCAAGCTGGAGTAAGCTATGACTTGAAAAACGTGAGGTTTTCCTGATTTCTGTACCTTTTCAGGAAGTATTGCTTACCTGACTTTAATTTTGCTATTCCTACAAACACTAGATTCTGCTAAGTGGGTTTTATCCTTTAAAGGATAAAAAGAAGAATAGAGATAAAATGAGAAGCCCACAAGAACAGAGATAAAATGAGAAAAGGGCCAGAATTGCTGGGCAAAAATGGAAACAGCACTTTGTATTTGACTGGTGTAATTCTGCTTGGTCTCACACTTCCAGGTGAATTAGAGCCCTTGAGACAGAATATTACTTGTCTTTTTAACTTATGGAGAATTTAACCTGCCTGTGGAAATTAACATTTGCTCAGTCTCAGAGATGGAAATGCTGGGGATTCCCTGTGCAGAGATGAGTCAGCCACGGCCCCCAGCTGCCACTCCTTCAGAACTCCAGCTCTCCTGTGATGTGCCTTCTGGCCTGACTAGGAGGATGAATTGACACTAGAAGTAATACATGGAGAAAAAAGTGAGTTGTCTGGAAGAGGAATGGGAAGCCCCTGTAATCTCTGAAGCCCTGCTCACCTGCTAAAATATTATCTTTGTCTTCATCTGAGCTCCAAGACACTAAGGGCTTCCAACATTTCTACATCACCTAAATCTCAAATGTCATAATTAGTAATAGAAGATATTCTAGTAATAATTCAGAAATGGCTTAAGCCTTCCTGCCAAAAAAAATCCTCACCCCAAACCAGGTCTATTAGAAACTTTTGAACTCGTTCAACCATGAAATCCCAAATTCTATCTCAAAATCCTGTGCTCTGGGTTTTCCTTCAGTGGCTCTGTCTGAAGCTGTTTATACACCCCTGGAGGATGCTCACCCCCAGCTGGGGATGTCTGCACCGTGGTTCTCCTGCCCTCTCTCATTTCAGGTGGAGCCTGGCTGTGCCTGCTGCTGGGCAGCCTCACCCAGCAAGGCTGAGGCTGTCCTGTCTGTCTGTCAGCCCAAGTGACACAGGCTGTGCTAGAAGACACTGCCTGTGCTGGGTTTTGTGTCTGAGCCCACTCCCTGTGCAGAATATCATCTTGCAGAGTCCCTGCCTCTTGCTTAAGAGCAAAAGGCCAGGGTAAATCTCACATCCTGCTTTCTTGGATACAATAGCATCCTAAAAGGACAAAATCCTGAACTCTGTGCCTGACCTGCCTGACTCAGGATGTCTGTTGTGGAGGCCACAGGCTTTTTGATGGGGTTTTCCTAACAATAGGACAGCCTCAAATAAAGCCCTTGCTCAGAGACATGTGTAGCTGAAATTTCTCCAAACTGTTCAAGGAAGGAAGCTGGGTCTTAAGAGGAAAAGTCTGTCTTTGAGTCTTGTTTCTTCTACTTCCTAGGGCTATTTTGGAATTATACAGAGTGGAGGAAACAAAACATTAAAAAGCAAGGCTTAGGTTGACTTTTTTTCCCTGATTGAGCATGCCTTATGTCACCAGGAGCTTTGCAATTCATTTCAGTGGGAGCCCTTATCACTGCCTTTCATTTCTCCAATTTGCCTCCAGCTCTGCAAAGCAACCTGAAGTGTTTTCCTGGCTTTCCTGGGGAGTGTGTTGAACCCCACATCCTCTTTTGCTGTTGTTCTCCCCAAGAACTGAACAGGAACTTTTCAGTTATGACTATAAGCTGGCTTTGTACTGCAACAGTGAACAGGGCAATTCCCTGCAGTCCCTGGCTTCTGTACCCCCACTCTTGTGTAGTCGTGTAGGGACAAAATGACACTGTCTAAATGTAAAAGACTCTCTGCATGCATGTAAAGGATCTCAAAATAGAGTCACTTCTGTGGTGGTGTGACTGTTTTGCAGCAGTAATCCAAAATCTGTAGGAGTGTTACTAGTATGGGAAACCTGCAGTGGGATGCACGAGGTCTGTGTTTGAAAGGAAGAAAATTTGCAGTTGTAAATCTCAAGGTGGTTGTTCTTTCCTGCCAAGTGTCTCCTTGTTATTTCCAAAACCAAACCTTGTCTGCTCTGCATTGCTGCATGTCTCTAGGTCATTCAGTGAAGGCTTTCTCTTTGATTGAGGTTACCAGAGCTGGAAATCCACAACATTTTTACCCTGAACATTTGAATTTGTAGTGAGATCCAGCTCCTGGAGTTAATGATACATAAAGAATGCCATCTCATTTACAAAATAAAAAAAAAAAAGAAAAGAAAAATAAAAAATAGAAAAGGAAAGGATATTTTGAGCCCTTTTGGCTGAGGGGAAAAGCTCTCAGTGGTCTCCTGAGGATTCCAAAGGAACAAATAGAACTTGGGAGTTGAGTTGTTTTTAAATTCCAAATTGCTAAGAATTGGAAAAACAAACAAATCCCTGAAACTGCCTCAGAAATATAGGGCACATAAGGAGAAATGCTGTGCCCAAGCAGCACCCTGATCCCATCTGTTCAACAGTGGCAGAGACAGCTTTCCCATTTTGCCTGTGGCTGACTTCTTGCCCTCATGATAATTTCCTGACTGCTGAGGACAGGTAGGGAAAGCTGCAGGAATCAGCTCATTCCCATGGATCATCCAGCACTGTTTTTTACCCTGCTGCAATATTTTTCACCTGTCCCATGCAGCAGATTTCAAGAAGTCATACAGGGGCCAGGTCTGCAGTTCCATTTATCATTTCAGACAATATAGAAAATTGTGTTGCAACAGAGCAAACTATTAAATCACACATAATTGCTCTGATAACGACTTAGGGAAGATGGCAACAACTAGGGAACTCTTTCATCTTCCAAGGTTAAACATCTTAGAGGTATTTGATCAACTCTTCATGTGAAAATGCATATTTTCAGCCCAGAACTTTTTTGCACAAAGCAACTCACAGGATAAAAAAAAAAGAGGTTTGCTTATTTATCTGCATGTAACCTAGGGAGAACTGGCTGTCTTATGGGGTGTGTGACACTGAGGTCACACTGCAGAAGGCAGGTGCAGAGCAGTCACTGTCCCTGTGCTACAACAGCAGTGTGGCACACTGAGATGAAGGACCTCACCCAGGACTTCGAGAAGTCTTTGGCAGATGTCATGGTTGGGTTCAGGTTGGTCCCACAGCCCTCCTATGAGCAGAGAAGCCCCCTCATCCCTAAGACAGCCTGCCTCCTGGTTTGGTTTCACTGATTTCAAAGCCAGTGTTCCCAGTAATTGAAATCAGTTTGGTTCCTGGGGCATGGAAAGTTACAAAGTTTTATCTGTGCCGCACTGGAGGAAAAGGCTCCTCCAGCTGTTGACCGTTCCCCCACCCTCAAAATATCCTTTTTATTGTCCTGCAATATTGAAACTTCAGCAGCTAGAAACTGTCATCAAGCTGCTAAGAAAATCAGAAGAATCTCACTGCTAGAGTTTTAACGAGGCTTTTTTTTTTTTTTTTTCTTGTGGCACTCCAGCTTGGAGCAGCCAAAAACAGAGCTGACAGTTGAGAAGCCTGCAAGGAACTTGTCTTGCTGCTCACTCCCTTTCACCCCTGGCAGGGTGTGGGGTGCCCAGCAACTACCCATTTCCACAGGCAAAACCTCCTTGCTGGAAGGATTTCTCTCCCCTTGGACACCTAAAATCTTGTACAGCTTCCCCAGAGCGAGCTGTGTGCAGTGGCATTGCAGCAGGGATGGGTTCAGTGTGCTGGTGGCTGCCTGGATTCTGGGAGAACTCTGGGATAATGCACTGGCTGCAGTGCACTGGGGGTGTCTGAGCATGTCCAAGTGGGGCAGTGGAGCCTGCCAGGGTTTTGCTGCCTTGGGAAATGCCATTCCCAAAGGTCAGGACTGAGGGCTGGCGGAAACCCCTCCTCAGCCAGGCTGCTTTCCCTCATTGTGCCTGGCTCTATGTCCAGCTGTGAGGCTTATCTTAGAGGAAAAGGTGGAGGCTTTCTAAACAGCTGACTGACTTCTGATTTTCTCACCCTTGGGAAGATGCCATGCATCCTCACTGCCTCTTTGCAGCTCTGACTGCTCCAGCAATTTCCTAATTGCTTGTGGGAAAGTCTGCAGGAGGCTGAATGTGGCAGTGGTGGGAGCAGGGCTTTCAGGCAGCTGGGGAGATCTGCCCCCTGTTTTTCCCAAAGAGGCACAGCCCAAAAGTAATTTTTCTCATATTAAAAAAAAAAAAACAAACAAACAAAAAAAAAAAAAACCACCACACACAATCAAATGAAAGAAAAAAAAGTAGCTTAAGAAAGCACAAAGATTGCAAGAAAGAGGTGAAGAGGTGGGAAGGGAGAACATGGAAAAAATCCCGTCATAAATTGTTGCTAGCTGTAATGCAATGTCAACACCCAAATATGTCACTAAACCCAGGGACGAGGGTCTCCTCTCCAGAAATCCATGGGTTTGGGAGGATGCTGAGCTCTGCATTAGCAGTGACCTCCTCAGTGCAAAGGAGAGATGAGATCCACACCATGATATTTTCCAAAAATGACAGCTAACTTAATGCCTGGGTCACCAGTGAGTGCTTCACCCTGTCATGGGAAGGTCAGGTGACTGCAGAGCCTCTGTGCTCTTGGGTTTTGACTCACCCTCAATACCAAAAATGCAACACAGGCATGTCTGCAGAGGGTGTGAGCTGATGTGCCTCTTCTGCCATCTGTGGGGAAGGTGTTCTCCCTTCATCTCAATCCCAGGTCTCTAAGACAGCCAGCACAGCTTATTGGATCGCCATGGTGTATTTGCAGCAAGCCCAGGATCTGTGAAATGCCACAAGGAATAACAGAGGGGCAGGTGGTGGCTGGATGAACAGAAGTTGGCCTCACTTGGGAACACCTTGCCCTGGGTGTTTCTGCCCAGTTTTAGGCAGTGGGGATGTCAGTCTGAATAGATTTGTTGCTGGCAGGACTGTCAGTGCAGATGAATTTGTTTTGAAGCAGTCTCAGCCACACAGCTCCTTAGAGGACACCTTTGCTTCTCCCCCAAGAAGCAGCATCACTACCCCAGCCATCATTATGACACCCATCCCTCACTGAATATACCCTATAACCAGCAACCAGTGAGTTTTGTGTAATGTCACATCCTCAGCCAGGCTGCTGACCCTCAGGGTAGTTTTTCTGGACTCACTTTCCTGATATACAAAATAAAATGAATAACACTTCCTTCTCAAGCTGCTGCAAATCTTCAGTTTTGCTTCGAAGATGCTCTGGTCCCTTTAGATTGAATTCATGGATCAGCTGCAGTAGCCTTCTTGGAGTTATCATGCCATTTTTTTATTTTGATATTTGTAGTTTGTATGGTAAGATGCTTCCTCAGGCCCTACAAAAAACAGGTGTATCTGTGATAAAAGAATTTCCAGCAGTTATTTATCTGACCCTCTGAATTTTCATGGTTTATGTATGGATAGGGACTATTTCTGGCTTTGCTCTGGGCTTCAATGATGGGAACTGGGTTTTCCAAGGCTTTAGTAAGAGTTAGTCTCAAGTCCTACTTCAGTCCCAGTGGCAGAGCAGAGCAGTTTACTAAAATA
This sequence comes from Anomalospiza imberbis, assembly GCF_031753505.1. NCBI lineage: Eukaryota > Metazoa > Chordata > Aves > Passeriformes > Viduidae > Anomalospiza > Anomalospiza imberbis. Next base: position 6,386,935 of record NC_089693.1, on the reverse strand, counting down.
TGGAATATTTTATGAACAGTTTACAAAACAGACTTTGTAGATTTGTTTCACACTTAAAATAAGAATTTCACAAAAGCAATAAAAACAGTCTTAGAAATAACCTTAGGTTTGCAAGACTGAAAGTCTCCTAAGTCAAGAAGTCGCGTGTGGTAATTCAAAAATCTGTTCATCCATTTATCAAGTTCCATTATAAGTTGAAAGGGGGGTTGCTTTTGATTGGTGGCTTCTCTGTGTGTGAAATACTTTTTTTTTAAATTTTAACCCTTTTGACTACCTGGGTTTCATTTAGGAGGAGTAATTGGGCCCAAGACCTGCCACTTGTCTCCCTTTCCTTTCACAGCCACCACGGTCATTTTTGTGCTCAGTGGGGCTAGAGAGGTGAGAGGCAACTTCTGCTCCTGGAGCTCCTTCAGAAAGCAGCACAAATTTATACTAATAATGGTGGGGTTTAAAATCCAGTGCAATTTGTAAATGTGCATTTCCATGGTAACACGTAGGTAGTGAAGTAATCCTCAATTCATCATCTTCCATGAAATTCCAGCAACTATTCCTAAACATTCATCCTTTTCTAATCCCAGAGCTGTTGCCATGGAAATGATCAGATAAGATACAGGCCTTTAGGCAGATGTGTCTATAAAGGATGCTAAATCTTGGCCCATTGAAATCCTTATTTAAAAGCAACATAGCTGGCAGTGATTTTGTTTTGGATTGTTTCAAGATTAATTAAATTAACTTCATATTACAAAAGGCTTCTTTTCAAGTGACCCCTGGGAACTGAAAGTGTCTCTGGCCACAGAGAGTCAGGTCTCTCCTCTTTGGTGTGGTGCCAGGGGCTTCTGCTGCTCCTGTTTCCTGCTCCCATGTTCCTGCACTTCTCTCCACACATGGATAACTCAAATTCTCACCAGCTTTGCTCACAGTCTGGGGTTTGGGCCTGCTTTTCAGATATCTTGCTCTGCAAAGAAGCTTATTTTTAATTTTTGCCATTCATTGGAGCAGAGGACAGCATCCAGGAGATTACATCCAATACCCAGAGGATCCCTGCTTTCCAGTGCAGTAAATTCTCCATTTCAAAAGCTGTGCAGGATGAGAGGCTTGCACGTGCAGAGGCTCCTTCTGAGCAGTTTTCCAAGCTGGACCTGGAGGTGTGTAGATGACTGTTAAAATGAGATTTGTTTTTTAAATCTCTATGTTAAGTGCTCCTAAGTCACAAAGGTGTGTTGAAAGTCTTCTGTCTTCATCAAGACATTTCAGTGTAGGAAGACACACTCACTTTTGCCTTCTCCTGAAATCAACAGGAGAGAGTTTCAAAGACTCTTAGGCACCAGTTTTCCTGACTTTTAATAAAGGTTGGGGATCCAATTCCCATATACACCTTGGGCATTTTTCTGCAATGTTTCTTTATCTCTCTGCACAGAAAAAAAAAAACAAAAAAAAAAAACAAAAAAAAAAAAAAAAAAAAAAAAAAAAAAAAACCCCAACATGTAAATTAATCTGAACAGAGAAAATCTGAACACAAAGTGGATTTCTTGTTATTTTGAGACTTTAGTGACAAGAGTCAGAGGGTAAGACTGTGTTAACACTAAGACAGGTGCTACAGAGATAACAGTGGTGGTTAAAGAGCCCTCCCTCAACCAGCCTGCTTGTTACCAGTTTTTGGTGGAGGTTTTTCACCTCCTGAAAGGTTGTGAGCTTTGAAGGGGGGAAGGCACCTGGAGTAAAGCATGGGTTGAAGAGCTGTGAGTGTTCCTCAGCCAGAGCAAAGTCCACCAGCATAGGCTGGCTTGTTAAGGAAGGTCAGGTGGATGTTATCAGTCCTGAAGGACTAATGAGACGTGGAGATAGGACGTGAGAATCAGAAAGTGGAGGGCTGGAAACATCAGGCCAGCAGGGAATATTTAAGAGGACAGGAAGAAAGTGAGAAAGGAAAGGAGGGAGATCACTGGGCCTGGAAAGCGGGCAGGAGAGGAGGAAGGGCTCTGCCAGAAGCTGTTCAGCACATGAAACTCCAGGGAGAAGAGCGGACAATATTACAGCATCCATCAGTGTCTGCACAGTCTGTTCCTCATCCCCTCCCAGGCTTCACTCTCTGCTCTTTCCAAGAAGGCAGCAGTTTTGTTTTCATTACAGGGGGGAAATTAGAGAAATTACACCCCCAGAGCCAGTGCCTTGTCCCTCCCAGTGCTGCTGGCAGAGGCAGCCCAGGGCATGGAGCCCCATAAGAGCCCCTGCAAATCAAAAGCTTCACTATTTGCCTTGTTGCAGAGAGGTACTTTTGAAAATTCCCCCATGGAAAACTAATAATTCCCATTAAAATAAACTCCATGTAATTGTTTATAGAGCTTAAAATAAATCAATATCAGCAGCTCTGCCTGTGTTTAAATCATTCATGGACACTGTTTATTGTCTAATAATAATATTGCATGGATTGCAGCTCCTGTGCCAAGCACATCTCATTCCCTGGGAAGGAAAAGGGGGGAATAAATTCAGGAAAAATGGCATGTTACAGCCAAGAAAGGCAGCCAATGGTCTCCACCAGAAAATTTGGCCAGTTCAACTTCTCACAGAAGAGGTTAACAGCAATCACACCCTGGATTTATATTGTGCCCTGAACCCAAGGAACACAACGCCCCTATTGATATTTTTTCCAGCTTTAGCTCATAGATGAGGAAGGAGCATCAGAAAGGGGCTGAGTCACAAAAGCTCATGAACACTGGCAGGAATCAGACACAGGTGTCTTGGGCTCTGGTCTGCAGCTGTAATTCAGTATATGATATTTATCTAGACACCCAAGAGAGTTTGAACGGGAGAGGCTGATGTAAACAGGAAGGCAAAGGGTGATGAGTATGATGGGAAGGAAAGAAGAAGGGGAAAAGAGGGGCAGCAGAGGAGTGTGCAAGGTTGGAAGGTAATTTTCCAGTGTCTTCAAGTTAGTAGGAGTCAGAGGAGTCAGAGTTAGTTGGACCAGCAGTGGAGGAGAGATGGCCTAGAAGAGAGAAGAACTGCTGAGATGGTGTGTAGGAATGGTGCTGGACAGCAGAGCTAGCAAAGATTTCATGCTGTGCTAGCCAGTGGAGAGCTGCAGTCTTTGTATCTGCTCCTGGGCATCATCAAAGCCTCCCACATTACTGCAGGAACATTGACTCTTCTGCACAGAAGCAAAACATCCATCTCCAGGGAGACAGCTTGGCTAAAGTCTCAGACAACATCTCAGTCTCTTTCATTATGCCCTAAGTAGCAAACTGCTGTGATTTCAGCAAGACTTAATAAGTTCCCTAAAATATCCCCTTGACCAGGCCTGGCCACAATTGCCTTGATTTGCAGAGCTGCAAAAAATAGATGAAAAGACAAGTGTGAACCGGGTGCTGTCATGCAAATGAAAGGATGGAAAAGCAGTGAAATTTTTGTCTGGCTCCTCTACCTCCCTTTCCCTTTAGAAACACTTACCTGTTTGCAGCAGTCCTGTCCAAACGCTGCTTGATGATCTGCTAGGACTTCCAAAGTGGCTGCCAAGATTTCATCCAGTGACTTTTTACAGAAGAATTTTTGTGAAGTGTTTCCCAGGTTTATCCTATTTTCCAATCATCATTCAAAAGCAGGGTACATTAAAGAGCCCCTGGTGCTCCTGATATCACAAAGACTGGTTGGGAATGTAGCAGCAAATGGCATCACCAGCAGGGTCTGAATCCTGAGCTTTTGGCACTATCTCTCCTGCCCAAGCACAGGGAACAGTATCTCATCTGGTAGCTGCTGGAAGTTATTTACTATGTTTAAAAAATAACAGAAGTCCCACTTTCTCTAAAAGTAAAACACTTTGAGGGTTTGATAGCAAGGTCTCACCACGTTATCTCTGTTCCAAAGCAATGCATCTGTGTGTGCTCACAGCCAAGTGCACCATGAGCTGCCTGGAGTATTTTAAAAGGCAGGTCTGCAAGATGAAAACTCTGGAACAAGTAGCTTATCACTTAAGCTGCTTCGAGGATTTAGAGTGGTTTAAATTACTTAAAGTGCTCCAGGGACCCGATCCTGCACCCATTGAAACTACTGGTGATTTTGTTGGAGACTTACAAGGGACAAGGATTTGGCACTAAAGGCTTAGAGAGCTGAAGTGGATAAAACCCTTACAGCCCTTTAGAGATGGCTAAACCATTCCAAAGCCCTAGACCTGTTCACACAGAGGTTGGCCAGTGATAGAAAAGCCTTGGGAGTGCACCAAATGACCTCCTGATGTTTACATCAGGCACACTTTCAAGCCCTGTGATTGCAGCAACTCGTGTCTTTTTCATTTCCCAGTGACAGCTGTGGTCCCATCCTGCTCTGCAGCACCACTGGACACAGAGAAAGGAGGTGCCTTGTGCAGAGTATTGCAGAATCACTTTGGCAATTTGGCTGGTGTTAACCAGGCAGGAGCAGAATCGGGCCCCAAGATGGTAGTTCAAATGTTTCCTCCTTTTGGTTTTTGCATAAGGACCCTTCTCTAGTCCTTTTTGAAGTCCATTTCAATACTTTACTGCCATTTGCTTTGATCCTGTCTTCCTTCCACATACCTCTTAGACTATGCTAAAGTGTATTTAATACTGATCCTTCCCTTGTCTAAGTACCAGCAGGCACCCTGGGGTTTAAGTTATTAGTTAATGTATTTATCACAGGCAGAAGAAAAGAAAAATAAGAAACCCTTCCAACTTTTCACAATAGCCAAAAAAAAAAAAAAAAAGCGTTTATACCCACTGCAAACCTTGGAGGTTTATTGCTCTCCAGACATCCAACCTTCCAGTTATGCACAGGCCTATTCTGCTTTTCATGCAGAGTGGGATATGATCCCAACTACCGTGGCAGGGAGTGTTAAGGGACCTTGGGAAATGCTGACATGGCCTTGCAGGCACAGATTATCATCTGCAGAGGCCACATGAGACTGAGGGACTGAGCCAAACTCCTCCAGACCAGCACCCAGGGACCCTCAGCAATGCTCAGAACCGTGTCATCCAACAGGATGTTTTTCCCTGTCTCTCCAGCTTTCTCCTACAGCCCATCCTCGTGGGCAATAAGAGTAAAAATCTTAACTTCTTAAGGGGAATTCAGCCATCCACAATATAACACACCAGGTGATGAATTCCTGAGAGAGACCCCTTTTGGTATAAAACCTAAGAGGAACTGGTGTTGTAGCTAATAGCATGGAGATAAGAAACATTTTAAAAACCTTCTTGTGCAGCCATTGCCTGATAAGGTGTTCCTCCTTTTCCAGTTGCCCTCACAATTTCAGCAATCCCCTTGGATTTGGGCTCTCATGCCAAAAAAAAAAAAAAAAAAAAAAAAAAAAAAGCTTGTAGCAAAACCAGAAGGAGAGGATTATATTCCTGGGATCTTCAGCAAATTTTTTCCTAGCAGCTTTCAGAATCTACTCAAATCCTGTCAGTGCAGTAAAAGCCAAAAGAGCTGCAGAGAAGCATCAAAGAACCATCATACCAATAGAAATGATCTTGTGATATTAATAAAACAAAACATAGTTTAAACATTTTTCAGGTCAGGAGATTTCCCTTGGTAGAACACAGCAATCTGGACAGACTGACTAGAAATATAAGTCAAAGAGACTAATCTATTTCCATATATATACCAACCTAGATATATATATTTTAGGTTTATAGTGAATAGCTCAACAGTGTCCCCTGAAGGATGCACTGTAAATAAAAGTGGTTATGAAAGAGGTAAAAGAAAACAAAAACAAAAACAGAAACAAAAAAACCTTTTCAAGAAATAATTCCAGCTACTTTTCTTGTAACACCTACACAATTCTGGAGTTTTCCAGATCAGTTAGTTGCTGCAGTGGTGTCCAACTAGCTAGACTTCAGATAGCTGTGCCCAAGAAACCTCTCTGCCTTTTCAGAGGGCGTTTCTGTCATGACAAAGAGAGTCTGGTGTACCTCCCTTTTCAGCTGAGCAGGGAAGCTGAGCACCAGGAATGCACCCAGTGACTACCCATGGACCCCACAATGCCAAAAATTTTGCCGGATGGATGCTGAAGTCATCCAGGTATCAAGAGCCACATCCCTCAGTGCCACCAAGCTCCTGTCTGGGGGTTTACTTGGAAAGGGATGTTTCTGCAGCATCTTCCTCTGAGCACTGAGGGTCCCTGTGGAGGTAGAACTGCTCTGTGCAGCCCTGTCCAGTTCGAGGCCACAATCTTGCAGCCAGCTCCCTGTGCACACTGAATTCCATGTGGGAAAGCAGCTCCCAGTACCAGCCCAGCAGGATTAGGAAGTTCCATCAATTCATTTAACACCACTGTGGTTTTTTTGCAACAACAGCACCAATGAGGTTTTCCTTTTTTTCTTTACGCAGAGGAGAAACAATCTGACCATGATGAGTTCAGCTCTGTAGTTTTCTGTAGGGAATCTATTTGCTGAGCCACTGGCTCCACTGGTGCTTTGCAGTAACACCAGTGCTCGGTAAATATTGGCCACAGTGCCTCTAAGTACTATTAATGAAGTTAATTAGCAACAAAAGTTTCCAAATGTTAAAAAGCTACAGGCACAGCCACGGTTCATTAAGCTTCTCAGAAGCTTCAAACCAATCTTAACTGCATTTCTCAGGGAAAAAGAACACAACTTTTTCTAAAGAATTGAAAGAATTTAGCAGGTCTTCTCTACTTTATGAAAACAGCATTTGATTCCTGTGGGTAAGACAGATTGGTCCTGCTTTTCCTGGGAACACTTCCCTGCAAGTGACCTCCATGAGGAACCTTCTACCTATAAAGATGGAGCTGATGGAACATGTAGGAAAGAAAAGAAAATATCACAACTTTTTTAATAGGCAGTGTGCCTATGACACTGCTGGCCAGTTCAGCATATCCCTCTCACATAATTAATCAAGACCAAGCACTAGACTTGCTATTGTCCCATTTCAGAGCATTATGGAAATCCAAGATTTAAGCCAGTGCTTTAATGTCCCTGCCTCGTTTAATACCATTACTGCATTATAGATTTAAGGTAGCTCTTAGGTGGTATATTTTCAAAGCAGTGTGTGGGACTTAATATCAACAGAATTTTCATCACTAAGTCTTTTGCTCTGCTTTAAAAATGTTCCTCTTAACCTCTCGCCTGCAGCTTAATACCTGGGCTAAAGGGATACTTTCAGAGTATTCCTCATGTCAGTGTATTCCCTGGTGAGTCACGGGCTCTGAGACACAGATTTCACCCTGATGGAGATTTCCCCATGGTCCAGATCTGAGGTGACAAATGATAAACAAAGATGCAATGCTCACCTTTTAATTTTCTTTGACCAGCACAGCCTCCATCTTGACCAGGAGAGAAGGGGGGTTGTGTCAGGCTGTAGGAAATGGGGAGAGGGAAGTACCAGATGCCTCTTCTTCCCTTCCACATCCAGGAGACACAAGTTTGCACAGAACTGGGGCTGTGCTTTGTGCCAGTGTTTGAAGTCTTTCTGATTCGGGTGTCAAGATCCCACTGACAGCTACATGACAACATGTTTTCTCCTTGCTGCTTTCAAATAAAAACAAAACGAGATTTCCTTTGCTGTGCCCTGTAAGTCTGTTTTTCTCTATTTTTAAGCCTAAGCTGGGTGCAATAATTATTCCCTTAAAATCAAGGGTTATTGTACCACTTCCAGCTGTGTAGTTGAAATGTTACCTAAACCTCTTCAGCTGATAAGCTACAATCAGTCTCTAACAAGGAGTGAGACTCAATTTCCCAAATAATAGCCCTCCTGAAATAGAAACCTAATCAAACACATTCCACAATCTCAATGGTCACCTCAGTCTATTTCCCAATAATCTTTCTGTGCCAGAGTATTAAGTCTGGTAGAGTGAAAAAAGAAATTGTGGAGGAAATTAAAGTTGGTTTACTGTAGCAGCCATCACTTCTAGCTCAGCCAGATGCATCACTCTTCGCTGCTGTGAAATCAATTTTGGAAGCAAAGTTCTGTTATTGCACCCTGATATTTCCTCATAAGTTCCCTGAAATGTATGTGAATAGAGTTGTGACTGGGATGGCAGGGTTAAGCTAAAGATAACCAAAAAGAGTTAATATAAGAAGCTCTGCTATTCCATGGTCTGTATCCCTGGAGCACTGCATGCACATGGAGCCTCCCAGCATGAAAATTTTGATGCAGATGGAAATGTTTGTACCTGAAAGTAAAAAATTACACATATTTCTCAGCCAATTGAGAGATAAAGCCAGTATCCTGTTGTCTACAAATCTGGTAAGATTTAAAACCCATGCTGATCTCCTTGCAGATGCATCACAAATAGTTTTCTCACATATAATAAGAACAACATAAATCCTTCACCAGAATTATTTACTGAATTACTTTCCATGACCAGTTATCAAAGGAGAAAGCAAAGTAGTAATGAATTGAGAAAGAGATGATGAGAAGTTAACAAAGTATTCATGTGGTTTTATTCCTTTGGGCAAAACCTTTATTCCACCAAAATCAATGAGAATAGAATAGGGTGAGTTATGATTTATTGCTACAGTCAGATCTCATTGTGCTGTATTAAAGAGGTTGTGATGATTACAGGTTTTCTCTGAACATGCCACAAACAGCGACATATTTAGAAAGCATCAGATGTCAAACACCAAACTGTTTCTGAGAGAACTTATAAAATCATTGTCACATCGCAAAATGGATTAAAATAGTGCCTTTCCCAGTCTTGTTTGTTTCCTTTTGGCAAGCACTAATTCCTCAATGTGCTTTTCTTGATGTATGGCCATTGTAAATCAGCTCTGAGGACAACACAGCCACACTAGCCTGAGCCTGGCAGAGTATGTGGCATCTGGAGCATAGATCAACGTGGCTTTGCTTATTTCCTTCCTTGATCATGCACCAGATAATCAGTGATGACTCAGAATTACTCAAAGAGTAGCCATTGCAAGTTCATTTTGCTATCCTTGGTGTTGCCTTGTCTGTGTGTGCACTAATCATGCTCCAGGGTAGCTGGATTTAATGACAGTGTCATCAGAAAGTGGTAGTGTCTTTTTTGAATTTTTTGTGACAATAAAAGCCTAGTTGATGTATTGTTAGTGATATTTTCCTGCTTATATCCGTAGCATGGATGGTACCAAGATGAAAACAACACTGTCAAGCCTTTTTGGCTGCAGCTAAAACTCCTATTTGCTATCAGAAGAAATTATGTTAAACCAGCCATAGTGGGGCTGGAGGTACCTCAAAGACATACTGCAGTGACAAAAAGCATTACCAACACAGAGATGCAATTGCCTTTCATGGGAGCTTAGCTCCCAGGTATGACTGATTGTTTTAGGGCAGCAGCACTTACAGGCTGGGCTAATTTTATCAGATGGAAACCTCCCTCTATTTTTGATTTATTTTATTAGAAAATGTTCTCAAAATGCTGGTCCAGGGATTTTGTATACTAAGTGTTTTTCTTTGCTGGAAGGGAAGTGTCAGGATGTTGAAGTCCATCTGGTTTTAAGAACTAGGCAGTGACTTTCCAAGGAAAAAGGAAGGAGATGAGCATTGTTCTCATCAGTTTTCCTTGTCACCAAGAAGCGAGGGAGTCTGCAGGGTGCTCACAGTGAGTGGGCACGGGGGCTTTGAGAGGGGCTTCCTCCAGGCTGGGAATCTCAAACCCTGACTCTTGCAAATCACCTCTGCTAGTCTCTCCTGAGCACTTCAGCTCAGACCACCACCTGCTGCCCATGGATGCTCTGGTACCTCTGGAGAAGAGCACAACAGCAGCAGAAAAGGAAAATGATCAGGAGCTGATGAGCAGCAGAAGTACTGGATGTGAGCAGGGACTGCAGTGTAAGATCAGTGATGGTTTGTGAACCCTTTGGTGCAGCTGGGAGGAATTCCCCAGCACTGCTAGAAATCTACTTCCTGTTAGCTGAGAACTGATGATGCTTGAAATGATTCTGAGAGGCAAAATAAGTGCATAAACTTGTATAGAGGTTCAAGCTGAAATAAATTAATGAACAATTTTTATTCTCTTAGGTGGCTATTTTATTTGAAGAGCTGAGTTCCCTTCTTTTACTCTTGTAAACTGTTTACAGGGTCTTCTCAAGCATCTTCCTTCTCTGATTCACCCAGTAATGCCTGAGGAATTTCCTGGTGGGAGGCAGAGCAAGGGGCTGCAGGTGGGTTGGCAGGTGTGGGGAGCTTCTCTCTGCCCCTCTCTTCAGTTTGCTGCAAAGCAGTGGGCAAAGTTCTGTGATGCACAGTAAGGAAAGGAGGGGCTGAGTAGTTTTTGGCAGAGAGATGTACCCAAGTCCCACAGGTGTGCACATTGCTATGTCACTAATGCTCTGGAGAGGCTGAAGGTGGAATATTTCTCCTCTTCTGTGAGGAAATACTTCCAGCTCTGGGCTGGAACAGAGTGGACACAGTCCTGAGGATGCCATCCCAGCAATGTCGCAACTAGCTGGAACTGAGGCCATATTCCTGTTGATTGGCCATCTGAAATGAAGGCAGTGTCTGTGCCTAGGGTGGAAAGAGCTGTTAAACAGAGAAACAGTGAGATTATGTTTTATGTTCATGGCACTACGTCCCTGATCTTACAGGAAAGTGTTCAGGCTGTTCCTCAAAGCAAGAGCTAATCTGCCAAAAGCATTTGGCATGGGCTCACTGACTGTCCTCCTCACATCAAATACTGATCTTTTGATCTGCTCATGAAGTGTCTCCTGTATGTGGTAGCACATTTTCCATCATTGGTAGGGAATATCTACTGATATTGTGAAGAACAGATCCCCTTTGTGACCTCTCAAAGAGACCAACTTGGTGCTTCCTGAGCAAAGAAAATAGGTAATGCTGGGACAACTCCGTGCAGGGAAAGTTCAGAGATCTGCAGTCACATGAGGAAAGAATAGAGGCTGAGTGAGGAAAAAATTTACTCATGCATTCAATTATCCGAGTCAGCCTAAATAAATTGGTCATCCTAGGAGACGGCAGGGATCCAGGAGCACAACCATCATCAGAGGTCCATCAGCAAACATTTGTCATCTTCCAATTAGTGCTGCTCTGATGGCACAGATTCCCAGTCTCAGCCCGAGATGGGGCCCTCCCTGGAGATGCAATGAAATATTGAACAGAGGGTTATAGGTTGTACCAAAAGGAATGCATGTATAAGGGACTGAATTAGGATTGCTTAGGCAAGCTTAACTCGGGCATCTCTTACATGTGGTGCACTTGACTGGACTGTAGTAATGTCCTCTTAATGCTGTTTCTTTAAAGACGGTATCACAGATGAAGAACAAGGAGTATGAAGAGTTGTGTTCACAGAAGAACAAAGAACAAGTCAGCAAGAAAGCAAACGAGACAGCCAGAGGCAAACTTCCTTAGTGAGAGAAGTCTCAGGACAAAGCCTGACATGGTTCAGCTGCAAAAGATATGTCTGCTGTGCTGAGAAGAAAGGATAAACTTCTATGAGAAATGAGGTGGTTTTGCTCTGTATTGAGCTTGATCTATTAAATACCATGCCAAATTCAGGTCAGACTATGAAGAAAATATCCTTAGATTCTTAGAAATTAATAATCTTGCTTTTTAGAGCAATCATTCAGATTAATATTGAGAAGCAGAAGAAAGACATTGGCACAAAATTTTAAGGAAGGAGATGGAGTTTGCTTTTCCTGAAAGCACTATCTTCCTTTTTTCAATTAAGAATAAACATCAAGAAGTCTGATGATTACCTGTGGTTTGTAGTTCTCATACTTTAGACAGCAAAGAAAGATTGACTTTGCGTGGTTATAGTTCCAAGACTTGGTGGCAGGTCGGTGAATTAAAAAATTTATTCTAAATTAACAGAATTTCCAGTATTGTGCACTTAGCTGTAAAGCTTTGAGGTAAAATTAACAGTTGGAAAGAGAAGTTATCTGATCGGTATGGGAATGTTACAGGGGTGTGCATGTTCCCTGTCCTTGCTGGTTTATTTCATGAGTCATCGCATTCTTCCCTCTGCCATGCTTGATTATCTTAGGCTCTGATAACAATGTGATTGCCACATTGCAGCCCTCAGCAAAGCCAGGCAGGATCCCATGCAAGAATTTGGATGAGGAGGGTCCTGCTGCTGTTGTTAAAATCAACCACCCAGCAATTGCTGGGGCTTTGGCTCTGCTGGGCTCTGATGTCAACACAGTCCCTGTACAAGGTGCCTTCTGCTGGTGAGATGGTTTGGATCAGGGTATCAAAACCTTTCTTTGCAGTTAGAGATCAAATACAGCAGTTTAGCTCAAGATTAACACTGGCTTCCTACAGTCTTCTGGATGGAAATGGGTATTTTGGCTTACTCCCCATAGCAGCTGACTAACCACAAATAAAGTCTAGCCAGTGGTCCTTGCTCTAATCCATGTATTGGTGACCAGAGCTCTCTGTGATCTCATGTGTGTGTGTGTGTGTGTGTTCATGTCTGTGAAATGAGGAGCACATCATTTAATTTCTCTCTATCTTGGGTCTCCATCACTAGGGAACAGTTAACATTCCTTCTGCTACTCTGATAGAAATGCCATTCATTTTTAGGCTGATACCCTAAAGGCACCCATACCTTAGCTTTATAATTACATATGGCTAAAGGCAGCACTAAAATCTCATGTTCTCTCTCCAATTCTTGCAAGCTCTTCTTTGGAGGAAATTTTTAAGGCATAAAAAAAGTAATTCAGCTTATCTCTTTTTGTCTTTTCTTTACAGACATTTCTAACAATGGAAAGTTTCACAAGAGGTACACCCACAAGACAGCAAGAAGGAAGGAGAATATTCTAAATACAACTTTTGCCAGCAAAAAAAAGAACGAAGTTAATACATCTTAAAAAAAAAAAAACAAAACTTGTATTACAAGTTTTCTTCTTGATCACACTGTAAAAGTCTTATTCATCTCAATGGAATTACCCAAGTGTAACTTCAAGGGGAATTTGGCTTATGTGGGATGAGGGCAGGAGGCTCAGGAGTAGAGGCTGGCAGGACTCCTCATTCCCTGTGGTTCCTTTTTCTGGGAAGGAGAGTGAAAGGGAGAAAACCCTACAGCACATGTACTCAAAACATCTCATCAGAGAGATCACTCATCCCAGCCAGAGTCAAAAAGCCCATTCTCCAGCTCCTATGACAAATACACAGAGCCCTGACTGAAGGGATACTCCGGGCTAGAAATCTGGGGCACCCCTTTCTGTGGTACAAAATTAAGTCCAGTAGAGAGAAACAAGAAGTGGCATTTCAAGGAGGAGCATTTCTGTTTGGATGCTGGGGGGTGTCACACAAAACTGCTGATGGTGCTGCTGATGACACACAAAGCATGCAACCAGTGCTGCTCTCCAGTGCAAAGCACAGCCTGAGCTGCTGAACCAGCTCTGCTCAGGAGTGACTGCAATAAACCCCTGATCTCTGTACTGTGTATCACCCAATGGATAAAACACTCCCCACCAGTACCTAATTATAGCTTGGAGTTATCACAGCGGGGCTGCAGATCTGGTTGACTAAACCTCTGCAGTGTTTTGTCCAAAACTCCCACTGACATCAGCCAGGCACAGTCTGGGTGGGGGATCACTGGAATCCCCCTGAGGATGACAGATTACAACACTCCAAGGGATTAGAGCTAAACCAGTGGTGCTTATGGCACTGGCTGTGTGGAAAGATTTATGAAGGGTTGGCAATTGCAGCCTGCCAGTGAAAATACATGTTTTAACAGTACAGTGACTAAAACTAATGTTGTATTTCTGCTAGCTGCTGCCTGGGAGTATGCTGATGTACTTAGTTCATAGGTTCAGGGCTAGAAGACCTTACTCATCACAGCTCTGAATGCTCCTAGCCTACTGCAAAGCCTGGCACCTGACTTGATGAATAGTTCCTGGAATTAATCATCAGAGGAGACCAGTTTCTTCATCGTACATTTGTCTGAAAAATTGCTCTCTTTGTGGAAGCTTTTAATGGATTTCTCAAGTCTTTCTGAACCGTGACACATAATGCCTGACATTCAATGGAAGCGACAAATGAAAGGGATGAAAACTGAGGTGGAAGCATAATTACTGAATATCAAAATATGCTTTGGTAACTGAAATTCGTAGGTGATGTGGGACAGTTTAACACTGCCAGGGGCTGACAGTCCCCTTCTGCACAGCCATCCACGCTGTCACCCTGCTCTCCCTTCCCCAAACTTAATTGCCTTGCAATTATTGGCTAGGAAAAAAATCTGTAATCACTAGTGATTAATTGGCCGTCCCTGGAACTGACAGGAAGAATGGTCTCAGGGCTTCTGTCCATAGCATCATTTAGCAGTGAAAATACAGCAAGTTGTTTTGGAAATGTCAGGGGGAAGTTGCCAGCTCTCCTCTTGGGCTTGGATGGCTGCTGGAGCACTTCGAGCTCTGCTATTTCCATTACAATGGAGCACAAATCATCTGATTTTCACAGACAACAATGAGAAACCATCTCCGGGCCTAAAAGAGATTCTGTAATGCATCTCCTCCTGCGGGGAAGCAGGAACAGAGCTCACCTTGCTTAGGAGTAAGGGTAAAGTAAGAAAATGAAGCAGAGCATTGACCTGCAGTGGGACTCTGCCTTTTTTTGAGAAGACAGGGATAAAATCTTACTGAACCTTAGATTTTCTCACTTCCACCTTTTATACTCTGGAAAGCATCAAAACCCATGTGCCCTCATGATCACAATTCACAGACCCACTTTTCTCTCCTGAATGACAGGTTGTCACCATGAGCTCAGTTTGGTAGGATCAAAACTGATTCTTTTAGAACACTATAGAGAACACCATTATTTCATTTGTCATCCAGAAAAAAGGGGAACAGGATTCCTTTCAGGTTATCATACCCACGTTGTTTCTAATTCCAGTAGAGAGGAGCAGACCATATCTCTGCTGTATTTCCATGCCCATGTAGCCTTACAAGCTCTCCTGTCTTGCTATATGTAGAGCAGTATCCAGCATATTGTCAACTACAATCAGGCACTTAGCAATACAGAAAAAAACCCCCAACAAAACCACAAAAAAAAAACCCAAAACAATAACAACAACAACAAAAAGGTACAGGAAAATCATGTGTCCAATTCTGAAATCTCAAGTGATTGGGGAAAATCTTTACAAAAAAAATGTTACCAACCACACGTACGAGGATCCTGTTATGGGAGTTAGAAAAAACACAGCCACCACATCAGTGCAGCACCATAATTTGGAGGCTGAAATTCTCGTTCTGGGGTATGTGCCATAATTTTTAATAAAAACAAATCTAAAATAGAGATGCTGCCAAGCAAAGCATTACCAGGGCTGCCAGAAGGCCTTCTGAGGAGCCAGCCCTACACAAAACCAGGCACGGTTTGGACATGGCTAGTAAGGAAGGCATAATTGGATAGCTTGTGGATTTGCATGGGAATTACAGCAGATTGAGGTACTTCTTTTTTTTTTGCTGAATTGGAAAATATTTGATGGGGAATGCTGTGGTTTAACCCCAAATGGCAACTAAACCCCACACAGCCTCTTGCTTCCACCCAGTGGGATGGAAGAGAGAATCAAAAGTGAGAAAACTTGTGGATCGAGATGAAGACAGGTAATTAGGTAAATCAGAAGCTGTGCATGCAAATAAAAAGCAAAACAAGGAATTCACTTGCCACTTTCCAAGGGCTGGCAGGTGTTCAGCCATCCCCAGGAGTGCAGGGTCCCATCACATGTAATGATGATGTGGGAAGACAAACACTATCACTTTGAATGTCCCCTCCTTCCTCCTTGTTTCCTCAGCTCTATACACTGACCATGACTCCACATGGTCTGGAAAATCCCTTGGGTCAGCTGTCCTGGCTGTGTCCCCTCCCAGCTCCTTGTGCCCCAATGCTGCTCACTGGTGGGGTGAGAGGAAGAAAAGCCCTTGGCTGTGTGTAAGCACCATTCAGCAAGAAAAAAACTCCCTGAGTTATCAACAGCACAAATCCAAAACAGCCCTATACTGGCTACTGTGAAGAAAACAAACTTTACTCCAGCCAGAAGTAGCACAGGGGAAAATGTATTTCTGAAAATTCACAGTCTCTCCTACTGTGTTTTACACAGCAGCTGGGAACAGCTTTTCCAGATGGTTTGAGGTAGGAAAAGAAAAGCACAATTGCTATATGACACTGGAAAGTTCACAGAGCCAGATGACAGACATGAACCTGGTTTGGGGACAAGACTCAGCAATGACACGTGGAAAACATGGCTTTTCCCACAGCACTTTCTGGATCTGTTATAGTTGTCTCTGTTAGGTAAAAATTTTCCATGTGAGCCTGTTGTACTAAAGATATCCAATTAAAACCAGACTCCTACAGCACAGAAAATATATAATTTTTTTTTTAAATGCAACAAGTGGGTTGTAAACTGTTTAAGTTCTGCGGCTTTTGTTCATGCCAAGCCCTGAAGTAATGGAAACTGGATTCCAACTGACCAAAGCAAGATCTTGCCAAAAAATCTTTTATCTAGTACACTTGCTGCTTTTATTAAACACAAAGTCCCTTATGGAGAAGATCAAGCAGAGTAGGTGGCAACAAATCCTGGCATCACTTCCTGAGATATTAGTGGCCTCTTGTATTGCCTTGTGCACTGGATTTTTTGTCTCACTTGCCAGAGCGCCACTGAAGCTGAGTTATTAAATGACTGAGTCCCAAACACATATGTCATAAGCTACGGGGCCCCCCTTCTGTCTTGATATTTGTTACCTGATGTCGCTGCAGGCCCCCAGCTGGGTAATAATTAGCATTGACTCTATGATTGCAGAAGGCTGATCAATTGCTTTATTATATCATCTTATACTATATTATACCATACTTATTAAGAAACTTAGTAACTCTTCTAGCCAGTCCAATACAGCTTTGACTTAATTGGTCAATCAATCTAAATACTATCTAGTGTCCAATTAAGAAATCACCCTTTGGTAAACAAACCTCCATGACACATTCTACATGTGCACAACAGCAGGTGCAACAACTGGAGATAAGAATTGTTTCTCATTCTTTCTCTGCTCTTCTCACAGCCTTCCCCAGGAAAATTCCTGGAAAATTCTGTGCCTGCTCTCTGTGGCCAGAGAGCTGCTGCCACAACATGACATGATTTTTCTTTCTGCTCTGCATCTTGAAAAGGAAGTTCAGTGTTGTGGAGAATTTAAAACTGGCTCACGCTGCAGAGGAGATTTCATTACCAACATATCAGCCCTCAAGGTATGCAGTAATTCTCTCCTTTATATTACTGGAATTTTTTGTATCTTTTCTAGGAACTAGGTATTGATCCCTGGAAAATGAAAAACACTTAAAATAAAATATAGATAACTGCAATCCCAGTGGTCCCATTAAAGGATGAAATGCTTCATTAACACCTCATAAGAACATTTGGAACATGAGCGGACAGCAAGTTTCCTCCTTCATCACTGGGGCATGGTATCCACAAAGGAATGTCTCTTAAACTTCCCAGGATTAGTCTACACACAAATTACTATAGTGTAACCAAGACAGATAAAAGTTGCGGTGCTCTTTTCTACCATATCAAGATAATTTTTCTGCTTAGAAATTGTTTTATCATATTCCAGCCTAAATCAGCTACTTAGCAATTTAATCTTAAATGAAGTAGAGGAAAAGTAAACCTTCACAAGAAACTATAATTAGTTTGACAAAACTAGGTTAAACTATCAATTAAACCAACACAACTTCATATATCAACGTGCCCTTGAACTTCTTGACTGTGAAGAACCCATATCAAATTGCTGGACGTGATCTCCCTTGAAGATTCAGCTTGTAGGTTTTGGCTGGGAAAAAGCTCTTCAGTCTAGCAGAGGTAGCAAATCTGACTGACATTTGAGAAATATAGAAATGCTGAGTCTCTACACATGACTACATAGTTTTCTTGTATTTATTTGAGCAATGATGTGAAGGCAAAAAAGAGCAATATGAGGTGTCCTGCTGATTTCCATGGCACAAAGGTACCTATGAAAATTTAGTCCCCAAGCATTATGCAAGTCATAACTTGCACATCAGGTGGTGCCTGCCTGGAGTAGCTGGAAGCACACATTAAATTAGCAGGCTTATGAGAGTATAATTAGTTTCCAGTGAGGCACCCAAGAGAATAGGTCTCCAACATGATTTCAGGCGCTAAATAAAGCGTAATAAAGCCCAAGAGGTAAGTACTCAATATAGAGACTGGATCCACCTGAGCTAGTCTCCTATATCTCTCCAAGCCTGCAAGAGGTTGTAGGGGCTAACCTAAATCCTCATCCACCCACCCAGCATGCAAACGATGCCTGGATCACAGCTCTCCTCCAGAGTGGGTGAAGGCCCCCTCAGAAACTCTGTCTCAGCCCAGAGAGACAGAAAATGGATACACCTATGGGTCAGGCTCCCTAATGCCTAGAACAATCTCATTCTGCATTTTCTGCCAGGTTTCCTATCGATTATTTCATCCAGCTAGAGACTGATTATACCTGAGACATCAATGGTGTTATGTAAATATCTATCCTATATAATCACTGTTATCTACCTAAGGCTTCTGAGGTTTCTAGTTTACTTCTGGCAGGTTCATGAAGAGTAACTCAAGCTAATGATCCATGTCAGTTGGCTTAAATTCCTCAGTTGGAAAATGCTCAGGGGGGCTGCAAATCCAAAAAGGTTGAAAACCGAGGCAGTCAATAGACAGATAGTGTCAGTCAGTCTGATACTCTTAGTGTCTGACAGAAAAAAAATATCAATAGCTGGCATGATTGATGGGGAATGAAGGAAATACCACCCACAAACAAAAAATAAATAAGTTCTGGAGGGGCTGAGTTGCATTCATTTTGAGACTTCTTTTCCCTTTTTTTTTAGCTGATTCGATTTCACTCCTTGGAGTAATCCTTTGATCCAGGCATACTTTATAATAAAGAATTTCATAAATTCATACATACATAGTGGCCCTCATGGGCAGCACCTTTAACATGGGCTCCACTCCCACCTGAGTGGAGTTTCTGTGAACTGCCACGGAGAGGAATGGAGATACATCATCTTATATTGAGTGACCTCTGTGTAATTAATAGTGTGTTGCTCAATGCCTTGTAAACATGTAAGTAAAAAAATTAAAGAGAGGAAATTATGGGTAATTCTGTTGTTTTTTTCTTAAAAAAAGGTCCTTCTTGAATGTGTTCACCTCCTCCTGGTGTTTCAAATTCTAGTGTTAAGCCATTTGGGACCATAGATAGCAGTTTTCGGCTGCAACCTGGGTGTTTGAGTTCTGCCAGGCTATAAATAAACATTGATTTACATATTTGTTAACCTCATTTTTACAAGGTTGCAAGCATTTCAGGGCTTTCACATACTGTGGTCAAAATGCCAACAAGGTCATTCTAGGAAATGCAGAAATTCACCAAGATACTTCCCAGTGTCAGAAATGCATCAGCTTAGGAGCAAAGAAAAAGAGACGAGAGAAGGCACCACATGGGGTCTGTTATAGGTACAGGTGGGGAGGATCTGAAGGAACTTCATGGAAGTGTAATATCATTAACAGGCAAGATACTCATGGATACCTCTCAGTTGCTGGCACTGTAAGAGTGTGACCTAGATGAGTTTGTGGAATGGCAGATCAAATTACATGGAAGACCATGCCTGTCGCCTCAAGGAAGCATGAAGAAATTTAGGGTGGGAAAGGAAAGAAAGAAATCATGTGAGTCCAAACATACACTGCTACTGTTTAAAATGAGCCACTTCCAGGCACCTCTGAGAAAATAAAGCCAGGTGAACTGTGATCTCAGCTATTGGCAGCAGCAGCTCAGTACCAGTCACACAGAGCATTTCAGCAGGAACTCAAAGTGTGATTTCCAAAGAGGCTGGTGTCTCTTCTCCAAGGACCTGTATCTCTTCTCACGTGGAACGAAGTGTTCTGATTTTCCAAGCACTACACCTAGAGTCTACTTGTACCTTTATCTGCCTTCCATCCAACAAGTCTCTTGGGGAATGTAAGACTCATCCTTTGCAACTGGGGCTTCAGTTGGCATTTGAGCCGGTCCTCAGTACAAACTACGCTGTCTCCTTAGTGCCTTGCTCTAGGCTGAAGCAAACTACATGGCTGGCACAAGTAAAAACAATCTGAGGTATCACAAGAGGAGAAAGAGCCTGGCTTCCCCTTGGTAGGACAGCTGGGAGCAGATCGTGCCACACGCTGTGACAAACTCAAGTGCACGCTGGCATCTTTAACCAGGACAACACAAACACTGCCAGCACGAGCTATGTTGGGAATGAGTGATGCAACTTTTTGTTGCTACTTTTCTTTCACACCTTCAAGCCTTTTGTCCAAGCTGCACCACCAAAAAAAAAAAAAAAAGTGAGAAACATATCATTCTTTGGAGGGGTGAGGAAATACTGCTATTCTGAGCAGGAAAGAACAAAGTCAGTCCCTGAGCCAATATGTAGATCACTGAAGAGTTTACATATTGTCATCAAGAATAGATGCCAGAATCTGATGTCTTTGATGGCCCATCAACAGTCTAATCAGCAACATAAAGCAATCTCAGAATGGAAATTATTTGTCACACTATGAAAGACTGACATTTGACATCTGGTTTGACAGGTTACAAGGCACCCTTGTAAATGAAGAAATTCAGTTCTTTCATCAGAGTCTATAAATAACACTTTAGTCATCCCAGAGGTTCTGGGATTCTAAAAGGTGAGTTTGGACAGACACCCTCCAAGGCCACCTGGCATGCTGTACCCCTCCCTTCACATCAGGAAAGAGAATTTCTAATTGCCTCTCAACTCACACCTCTGAGAAGACCCTGAAGCCAAAGGATCAACACACATAGGAAATGCAGGGGTAGACAGAAAATTGACTGAAATGTCCCATGATTAACCTATCAAACACAATGGTTGTGTGTTACAATGTTGGGACATAAATCACACATTAATTAACATCCCATTCATTGCAGGATGCTCTGAAATACTGACGCCTGCAGAAGAAAATGTCCTTTCAACAGCAGTCCTGGTGCAACTCTCAATTTCTCAGGGATGTAGAGACTGAGACATAGTTTAGTATCTGGTACCACTGCGAAATGCAGAACAGCGAAGCACTTCACAACAGTCATAAGAGATAAGGTACCCTGCTTAGAAGCTGTAACAGAGCAAAAAGATCATGCCAGCAAGCACCAGAACACCCTAACTGAATTATCTTTTAAAGAATGAAGCACTTGTGGCAGTCTCCTGGTTTTGTGTGCAGAGAGTTTTACAGCACTGCAATGTGCAGAAAAGGCCCCATCCTCAAGGTCACTGCTGATTTTATGCCCAGTTATGTTCAGGAGAGTTTGATGGGCAAAGACTGCAGAGTTTTTTCCTCAAATCAATTGCCCTGGTTAGAACTTGCACAAATGGCTGCATAGGATGAGAGCCCATGTCTGTCTAATCCTCTGTCCCCTTCCTAATCATGGTCAAAATCAAAATATATGCTGGACTCCACCTGATAGCCTTCCTGGAACTCAAGTACATTTGCTTTGCACTTGTGCATCAACAGACTGAAATTCTGGAGAAATAACAGGGGACATGTATTAAAAGCTGGGGGTTTTCCAGTAATAACTCCCATAAACCAATCACACCCATTGAAATCAACCAGGCATGCCATTTATTTGGTGTTTTGATAAATTACAGCCCTGGGGGGCACTGAGGGCCAGATTTTAAAAGCTGTTCAGCTGTTTAACTCTCATTGATTTCAGTGTAATTGATTTCAGTGGGAGTTAGGGGCCCGCATTGCTTCACACTTTGGGCCAGGCCCTCCTATGGTAACTGTACCAATTAGGCAGGAGAGCCATTTATCAGGAGCCCCATTAAACAGAATCAGAGGTGCCCAATTACATCTAAATTACCAGTTCAGCCCCCGTAATGTTGGAAGGGGAGGGGTGGTTGTTGCTGTAGCACAGGCACCACCACTGGCAGGGGAACATGTCTTCCATTGTATCCCACTTACAGCAACACTCATCCAGGGAAAACATCCTGCTGCCTCCATTAACCCACGGGGTATTTTTACCCTCCCATCGGGTCACTCTGTCACTGCAACAGCCTAATGGTGTAATGGATACCAGGAAGAAAAGCAGCCCAAGTCCAAACCTAAATGAGTGGGGCTTACATAATTAGAGGGTGAGAGAAAGAGAAACTAGAATCAGAGACACGGCCTTTTCAAGGTTTCCAAGGCAGCAAGCGACTGCTTCTCACGCAGCATGCACCACAGTCGTGTTTGCAATTCTACAGCATCCGTTTCCCCTACAAGGAAGAGAAAAGAAATCCCCACTCTTTTGAAATGTGAGTGCTTTTGAAATAAGAGAGAGAAGGTCTGGGGCATTGTGCTCCACATGAGTAGTTGTGGTGATATCTTCATTTATTTGATATCATCTTCTGACATTTCGTTCCATTTGCAGGCGAGTCATTTATAACATTACGTATAAAGGATTCTGGTGCCATGATCTTTAGCTTTTGCCCTGCATTTAATACTAAAGATCACTCAACCATGATGAAACCAGCTGGATGAAATTCCTCTCCTGCAAGACACGAAGGCCAATGACGGTATGAAAGATGTGGGGCTGCTTTGTCATTTATTGCTTCATATCCCATATGTTTGTCTGATTGGTGAAGGGAAAGGTCTGTTTATTAATACATGTGAATTACAAGCAGCTGAATGGAAAAAGGAAAGAAAAAAAAAAAAGGGGGGGGGGGGGGGGGGAACCAGCCAGGAATGCAATGTAATGACTGAGCAGGACGGCCTTAAGGGAGTTCCCAGGAGGCTGCTGAAAACCACATCAGAATGGCAAGTCTGGGTGGCTAAGCCTTCCCTAGCACCATGTTTTGAGATATAATTTTGGGGAAAAGGATTCTAGCAGGGGGGGAAAATATCCTTTTGGTAAAAACACTGAAAATTTCTGTCAGAACACCAACAGGTAAAGCAGGGGAAGAAGCTGACTCTAGGAAGTATAGAAATATTTCCTTGGACAGATGGATTGCTCTATATAGGTCAAAATTTTGTTTTCTGCCAACATTCTTTCTCACCCCTAGGATGACACCAGCTGCACCACATTGTACTGCTGGTTCCTCGTTCCTGAAAGGAGTTTTTTCCAGGTGCCAAACCAATCAGAACAATGTAGGTAGCTCAGGTGATGACAGGAACCCAGAGCCAATGTTTTGGGAAGAGTAAAATCCACAGACAGCATTCCTGGAATCAACACCATCAGGAGAGAGACCTCCTGGCCTGCATGCACCACCAGGTCTCCCTGGATATCCCTCCCAGCTCAAACATGCTACAGTCCCTGGAGTGCCTGGAAAAGGTAAATGCTGACTAAAACTGCTGCCTTTTTAGATTAGCTGTTAATGAAAGCTCCTTGTTACCCACAGTCTTGCTCCAGCATGAATGAGCCAGTTAACACACTGATGGTGTGTCAGTGCCTCACTGTGCTCCCAGTTCAAGATTCAATGCTTACTACTGTTAAGGGAAACAATATGAATAACTCGTTTAGCTAGATTTAATTTCCTTACTTTCTGCAAAGTCTACAAATTAATTCCTCAGTGGATTTCTGTCCCAGCAATTAACCTGATCTTTTCAGACACAACAGTGATCATTTCTCACTTCCTGCCTTATTCTGCAAGAAAATAGCACCACAATACCCATCCTTCACTGACCTACCCTTGGTAGAGCTCTCACACAGCTATGCCAGAGAGAACAAAAAAAACTTTTATATATTTGGGTGGAATTTCCAATACTGCAGTATTGGAAGCATTTTTTATCAGTATATTTTATCAGTTCAGTATTTTTAATTTAAAAAAATCCCTTCTTCTTCATGAGACCAAGATCAAACACCACCATGGGGTTTCCCTTAGTGGGTACCCAATCCAAGCACTCATCTAGTTTCAGCTAGGGCTGGGGGAAATAAATCCATTTTGCTTTCCTTCGCCATATTATCCCAATCTATTTCTTCTCTGTTCTTTACCCAGCTAAACTGTTCATTTATTGTTGAGTCCAACTAACTCTTTTTATAACGTGCTGGTCTTCATAGGTGTGGGAAGGAGGGCAAGGAGACTAATGAGACTCATAATAACCCCCAGCCTTTTACTTGTACAATCTGGCACTTGGGAAAACTTTCAATGGTATCTTTTCTTGTGATGAAAAAAGAAAAAAAAACGTGGTGCTGCTTGGCCAAAGGTTTAATGACTGGGGAAATCATCTGTAGCTCAGGGTGAATGCTGGCTTTCTGCTTCTCAATGAGCTCATGTTTTCACACATTAGGCTATAAAATTGTTATGTGGAATATTAGAGCCTCTGGTTTCTCACTGTGAATGACACAGAAGGACACCTTCTTGCCACGGTAACAAGCCAAAGACACAGTGTTTTAGCCAGAGAATGAAAATATGGCAGAAACAGCAAAGGTGGATGGGTTGTTCATCAGGGAGTGTTTATAGAAAACCAGGTAGGGGGAATGGGAAAAAAGACAAAGTCATTGATATTGCCTGTTCACTGCAGAGAATGTGTCAGGATGTGGTGCTTCCATAGATGTTGGAGTGGATGCAAAGCGAGTCTGGGATTGCTGAATGCTGCCACTGGGGTTATCTCAACCAGGAATCTTAAAGTCTTCTTTCTTCAGATGTTTTTTTCAATAGATTTTCTTTTACACTTGTAAAACCTCCCAGCTATTAGTCTTACTTATGGAATTTCTCCATTTCTCACATAATTTTTTCTACCCCATCCTCCTTAAGACAAGATTCTCTTGAGCCATAAATGGCCCTTCTTAGCCCTTTCTGAGATCATGTTGCACTTAATGAGTACTTGGCCCAAATCAGGAATGGTGCCAGGACCTCTGGCTCAGAAGACCTTTGAGCAAGACTTCAGTCCAGGTTACCACCTTAATTTTTAAGTAAAACATATCTCTAGTGCCTCCAACAGAGAAGTGTGTGTACTAGCCAAGAGTTTTAATCCTTCCCAGAGGCCTTTTGCAGCTGGTCCAGGCTGGCTAACAAACCTAGAGCTTGTGCATAAGCTTTTAAGCACCCGATCTAAGAGCACCATTTTAGCCCTTTGAGTTTGGCCTTACACATGCTCTTTTTGGCCTGTGCTAGTGACTGACATGCTGTCCTGCTGACTGTGTTATATCCTGGAAACACTGCAGGCTGTGAGCTGCAGGACTCTTGGTTTGGGAAAAGCACAGGTTTCTTCTGTAAATCTCCATAGTCTGAGTGGGTCCTAGCAAGAGTCACCTAGCAATAACAAGAAGGGAAAGAAATGAAATGGGTGCTGAAAAGCATTAATACATAATAAACAAAACAGTGGCATAACAAGCAGAATTTGATCAGCTGGAATCTCAAATATTGGTGTAGAAGTGGACTATTTATAGAAAAAGGCTGCTTCAGCCCTATTTAAAAATACTGGCAGAGGTTGGAGGGAAAACTCAGATTACTGTGTAGGGTGGAAATGGCCAGCCGAGTGTAACATTTGCAAGTCTCTGGAAATCTTGGGGATTTCAAGCAGCTTGGGGCAAAGTATACTGCACACACATGGTGCCTGCCATGTGTGCAGCCCTCTCCACTCAGCAGAACAACTGCCAGGATTTGTGTAGCATGTGTGAGGATGTGTTTGGATAAAGCATTACTGGAAAGGGAACTTATGCAAACTTCACTGAGCTCACATGAAAAATTTCCACGCACACCTCTTAACACAGCAGTTGTTTTATAACTCAAACCCAAATGATGCCACTATAGAATTTTTAACCTTTGTGACTCTCCCTACATTTCCAGACAGGGAGAGTGTTTTTCTGTACTTCACCAGCTCAAAATTCACGCATCAACAAGTTCAAACATCTGTTGCATCTTTTTCAGGTTCCCATTCAGGTGGCTTCAACCTAGAGCACACAAAACCTGCAGCAATGCTGTAGAGATTGTGCCACGTTGCCACTAAATAGTTCCCACTGCCTCAGACACAGACAGAGCTAAAGTACTCAGAATATTGGAAGGACAGCTGAGTTTGACATAGGTTTCATTAATTCAGTGCATAACATCCTTCCTCTGGCAATGCAAATAGTCTTGGCAGTGCCCAAAGTGTCTCTGTGAGCGCCGAGGAGGTGCCAGCTGCTGACATGGTGGGAGATTGAATTCAGCCTGGGGAAGGGGGAGGATCATTTCTGCTTGTAGCTGCAAAACAATAAGGGGTGAAAGGAGAAGGGCAGGAACATCACTGCAGTTAAGTGTTTTTACCCTAAGTTGACCCCTGTGGATACATTTATTCTGATTTCTTTGAATTTAGCACTTGTTTGCTGGCTTTCATTTATTTATTTTATTATGATTTTCTCTTTGCTTCTTGCAGAGCTTCTGAAGGTTCTTGAGATAATTCTGTCTGCATATCCTTTTACCTACACGTCTGCCCCTAACCTTACCCCAAACTATCCCCAGGCTTGATGGGGCTCTGAGCAACCTGGCCTGGTGGAAGGTCCCTGCCCATGGCGTGGGGGTTACAACCAGCCCTTTCAGGTGCCTTCTAATGACCAGTCTGTGATTCTCTCAAACCTTTGGGTCAGATTCTGCCAGATGTCAGCTAAATCCAAGTTTCAGCTGAAGAAAAGGCACAACCATGGTTTTAATATTTATTAGAGTACTAGGGAGTGTGCTCAGAAAAGAGACAGCAGTAGACTGGAGCAGAGTTCAAGCCTCTCAAAATACAACCAAATCCAAGTGCTCAGCACACTGTTGTAGAAAGCCAAGTTCCACTTTACAGTGTTTGACTTTATTTAAAAATGCAAATGGCTGCAGCCCCCCATCCATCTGATCTGCCAGAGAAGAGGAGTTTGAGGAGGTACAGCAGAGCACACAAGACTGCTTTCAGTACATCTTGTTATGCTGCAGCAGAAAACTCTAAAATGAAGCCTGAAGACCTCATGTATCAATGAACACTGATTTTGCCTCACCGAAGGTACAGAAGAAGCTATAAGCACTTCTATAAACACTGCAGAGGGTCCCTGCACAGTTCTTTGCAGACACTGTCTCCCCAGATGATTAACAAACAGCAGTAATGGGTCTGTGTTTGAGCACTATGCTGCTGGAGTTAATATCCAAATCCTTCCCTGAATGGGAAGGGTATTTTCTAGGTGCTTGAAAATGGGCTGGTTAATCATCAAAACTGGATTCATTCAGGCAAGAGGTACTTCAGAGATGAGACAGCATGGGCAAAAAAAGGCTGCTCTGTTTGCTAAAGGTGACAGATTTGACAACATTTTGTTTCTTCTGGAAGACAGGTGCTTCATCTGTGTTGACGTCAGGGAGTATGGTCATGTAAGATTGTGTAGACTATTTTATTGATACTGAATACAGGCAAAAAATTGTGGGTTTTTTATTGTAGTTTTTAAACAGTCACATGTTGCAAGACATTGTCTATGGAAAAAAAGAAACACTGCATAAGCAACTCTTAACAATTAACCAGAATTCTTGCACCAACAGTGCAATAGGGCACAAAATCTTCTCCTCTCGTTATGCCCAATTTGGATTTTCCACACTTGATTTGGCTCCCTGCCAGCACGAGCACTGGGCCAACACCATTTTCTTTCAACCTTTCCTACTAAAATTGCAAGACACAAATTTCTTTCAAAGAGCATTTGCTGGCCTGCAGAAGGGAGGCATGTTGGTGTTTGTGAAACTCTGTGAAGATGCAGAATGCTTCGGGAGTGCTGCTTGTTCTGAAGGAGGACCAGAATGGGGGGGATGCACGCCCAGGGGCTCGGGGAGGAGGAAAGGTCTGTGTGCTTGCACAGGAGGCAGTGCTGAGGTGTGGTGAACTGAAGGAAGAGCTCAAGGGCAGCGTGCTGAGGCGTTTGGGAGAGCAGAGCTGCTGTCAGCCCCCACTGAGATCTGAATGCATTTGCTACTGTGACGAGGCTAACACTTTCTCTTTTGTGCTAACTTTGGTTCCTTGCAGTGCACATCCTCCCCCTCTCCTTCTCGAGCATCTGCTGAGGTCGCATCTTCTCCTCTGCTCCCCTGCCTCCGCGTTTTGGGGAGGAACACTCATTGTTGCTTACCCCATGAGCTCCCAGCACGTGCCCAGCCTCTCCCCCAGGACTGGGACACATGGCATTGCTGTGACAGAGTGGCACTTACACTGGGGACAAGGACACTGTCAATCCCAGCACAAAAAGAGAGCTAAAGAAGCATCCACACTGTGCATGCTGAGAGGCTTAAGCTGTGCCCAGGCAGCAAGGCCAGCTCAGGACACTGTAGTCCTTCCCTGGGGCTGGGGAGGGAGGGAATGGCTGTTTGCTCGGGGTCTGCAGCATATCCACATGGCATTGCTGCCACTGGATACTCCTCAGCACCTCCCTAGGGCATGGAAGACATTGGATCAAGAACTGCACACCGTTGCTGGGCTACATCCTATTTTGTCTTCCAAATTCAGGATGAAGGGACAGAAATTAAGTGTGAGCCAGAAGATACTGCACGTCCAATGGAACAACTGTCAGTATTTTTTCTCTGCTGCACGTCCAATGGAACAACTGTCAGTATTTTTTCTCTGCTACAAGTTCTGGTCTGCTGGACATTGGGCCACCAGCCTTTCCCTGCTGCTTCATTTCAGATGCTTTATGTAAACCATTTAAATTCCTTCCAGTACCTGCTTTGGCACCCATGCAGCAGGTTTTCTCTGTTGGTGTAGGCACCTCAGCCTCAGTTCAGTGACAAGGGTGGGATTTCTGTCCTGCACATCATTGCCTTGCACTTGTCATGGTCTATATGTAGCACAAACAGACAGAGATGGGGAGCTGGCATGCTGGTGAGTCCTGCCCTGCAAGCAAAGAGCAGGATAAATCTCTCCAACAGAAAATTCTCACTAGACAAAATCTAAGTTAAATCCTTTTCTGTCCTTCCTAAGACCTAAATAGCCCTTGCTGAAGCTTTTATTTTCCAGCTTAACTCTTCAGGTATCTTATATATTCTCTAGCCAGGGAATATCTACTAATAAGGTCTGAGCATACTCTTGCAATTTCTTTAAAGCTAACTAACACTAACCTATCCCTTCAGGACTCTGCCTTAATTACTATAACTTTACTCCTACTCTGGCTTATATATTGCTGGCCCGTGTTCCAGATTGATGCATTCTTTCCAGATGGGGCAGGTTCTGGGATGTGGGGGAGTGGAGATCATCCGTGAGACAGGGGGAGAGGAGGAGGTGCAAGAAATGGTCAAACAAGTTTGAAAATTTCTTCAGTCTACCTGCTCCAAAATTTCCAAAACAAGGGAATAAAAATGAAAACAAAACAAAATTGGAACCTCAGGATTTAAGGGCTCCAGAGAAGGATCCAGCTGATTTATTTTCTGCAAGAAAATTTCCCTAAAATATAGCAATTCAGATGGAGTGAGACAATGCATGTGAGCTGACTTAGGCTAACTGGAAAAAGTGAGTGCAGCAGTTTTTATGTACTAACTTTCATGTACACAGTGTTAAAACAATACATTTTAGTGCAGGCGTGACAGTTGCAGGCCTATGTTTTCAAGCTGAAAAGACTGGTCCCTTCATGCTGAGACAGGAATTTTTACTGAAAAATTGACCTAGAAGTGATTTTTTAACAGAGAGAAAAGTTTAAAATGGTGAATAATCCAAACCTGAAAAAACTATTTTTTAAATATCCTTTTTTACTTCCTCTAAACTGATTTTCTCCAACATACTTACTTTGTGTTTCTGCCATTAAATCCCAAAGCCAGGGTTTTACTGTGCTTCAGCCCTTCAGGCTGTGCTGTTCTGACTCCTCAGCACTCCCAGAGCCTTGCAGGAATTAAGTGCCTCTCACAATAGGACACATTTCCAGGGTGAAGGTTTAATTTGGTTTTGGACTGTGTGACTAAACGGATGAAAAAGCAAACAAGAACTTCCTCATGCCTCTCCATCAGTTCTGCTAGTGGGAGCTCTAAGAGTAAATGGGTTGATTTGCTCTGTTATGGGTGGGAAATGAGCTGAAGCAATCCTCCATCCACCACATGTCCAGCCAAAAGCAATTTAGCCAGCTAGGAAATAAGGAAAACTGGGATGTGCTGCTGGTCCAGGGCAGCCATGCGCTGTTATCCTCCCCAGGTAGGAGGGCAATGCCATGGAAGTTCAGATCAGTGGGACTCCATGGCACCACACTTGTGCTAGAAGAGCTCTTCAGTGAACATGAGAGTGTTTCTGGGTTTAGACACATGGGTTGGTCATGGCTTTCTGGGGCAGCATATTCAATTTATCATTTATTGAACACAGAGCAAGTGAGCTACTTCAGCAGCTCAATATCCCACAGACTTTCCCCTTCCCTTCTGGGGAATCCTTCAGGAATCCTTCTGTATGGACCAGTCCAGTAGTAGCCCCCCAAATTCTCCCCCTGGATCACAGCAAAAGCTGCCCCGAGTTTGTATTTTGCTGTCAGCTCTGCAGCCATGCACAGGTAAGGGGACACCAGGAGGCATTCTTTCCTGAAAACAGGGAGGGATTGTATTGCCATCCTTCTCAGCTGCCTCACAACACCCACCCGAAGCAGGTAAACAGCTTTTTTAACAGAGATGTGTTAGCTGGGTTGCTGTGGCCATCCCAGAGGCACACCCAGGCTGGGCTGTCCTGCTGCACAGAACGCAGGGCAGAGCAGGCATGCAGGATGTGATTCCCAAATTTGTGCAGTCACTTTGGTTTGGGCCATGCCCAGCCCACCCTGGGAACCAGCTTGGACAGGGCTTCCTTGGGGATCCCAACCAAGGCACCCCTGTCTGGGGCACACCTTCCCTTAGACTGTGAGCAGCACGGACAGGAGCACTGTGTGAATTTTCTGCTTTTAGTCTTCTTTGTCAGCAAAACTGTGCTTCTGTCCTGGGAATACCCCAGTGGTGCATCGCTTCTGCTGATGAGCTAGGATTAGAAGGACTTTACATAAGGCTGTTTGATTAAGTGGCTATTATCAACTAAAAACTTGGTGCTTCCCATTAAGTGCTCTCAAATGTGTGTCCTCATTTTACTTATTTTGTGCTTGCATTATGCTTCAGAAGAGGCAGCCTGGCCTTTTTGCCTCACCCAGGCCTTTTTGCCAACACCAATAAAATGTTCTGTCTTGTTCAGTACTAGTTTAAGGAATGCAATGCCCTGATGGAGCCCTTCCTTAAAGGTGTTTCTCTAAAATCAGCACATCACCCTGTAGTTTGCCATGCAAATTGCCCAGCCCCTGTGAACTTTCTGCTCCTGACCAGATCCTTCAGCACCTCTCCCTCGAGGCAGCTCTCTTCTTCCAGCAGATCAAAGCCGGCACCACTGACAAAGGGCTAAAACAATAAGGTTTTCACCTTTTGTCTTTGTTTCTTTTGGTATGCCAGTGCACTTTGATTTGCTCTTTTGCAGCATCTGTGCTCAGGCTGCAGTGATTTCCCATAATAGTCCAATATACTTTTCATGATCCATGTTCAATTTATACCCACACCCCACTTTAATCCTTCTGTCCAGATCAGTTATTTCATACTTTTCTACATCAAATTGCTTTCACCATCTGTTGGCCCAGTTGCCCTACATAAGCCAAACCCTCTGAAGGTATAATTGCAATATTGTTCATTATTTGCTCATTCCCCTTCCTCCCAATATACATAATGGCAGCAAAATGAGGAAATAATTTAAATCTCATTTAAATTCCCTTCAGGTTTTTTACACTGTGCTGATCAAAATAGTAGCTAGGGTCTTCAAAAGAAGAAGCCATCCATCTCAGAAGAGCCTTGATGCCCTTGGATAGCTATCTGTGAAAATGAGTGAATTTTTGTAGGACTGGAGCACCATGTACCAGCATTTAACAAAGCTGATGGCAAATGCTATCAGCACATCAGCATGCTGTTAAATCATTGCACAGAAGAATTCCAATCTGGTTAAACAGGATCTGATTTTATGCTGCCACTTCCATGAAATAAATGTACTTAAACCATTTTTCCTTCTTATCTATTTTCATCTCTGTTTCAGCCAAAGCTCGATGTGCTGGGGCTGTGCATTGTGCTTGGGCAGTTTTTCAGGCATCTACAGAGAAAACTTGTAAGCACCAACCCTCTTCCCCAGGGATAACTATTCCTTGAGCTTTGATTTAATTTTTCCTACACTCAGGAGGCCACCCACAGAGGTCCAGTTCTGCCTGACCTGCTTCATTTCTGCCTCAGCATTAACAGCAAGGGCGCAGAGGGGCATCAGTCTCTGGCAAGATTCACAGGTTAATTCAGTCCTGGGTTTGCATTTACCTTTAGGACTTCCAGTGGGGAGGAAACGGCTGCGGAGCTGGGGGCAGTACCCCTGCCCAGCATCAGAGGGGCACGTTCCAGTGCAATACATTCCACCAGTACCCAGCTCCTGCAGGAGTAATGCCAGTGGAGATAAATAAGACATGTAATTTCTTGTCAGGCTGTTGCATTTCCCACTGCTCGTTTTAACAATTACACTCTGCGACTTCTTTTATTAAACAACCGAAAAGAATAGATTTGTGTAACCCAGGAAGAAAAATTGCCTGGAGAAATGAAACATACCCAGACTTAATCTTCTCTCCTGCGCTTTTTGAGGTGTTTGAAATGAATGTGTTTTCAGTACAGCAGTCGGTAATGAGACCTGTGGTTTTGGCACTTCTTTGCCACGCTCACCTCTTCACCAGCCAATTTCATTACAGACAAACCCCGGAGGAATAAAAGGACCCGTCCAAGCCATGGCACAACTTTCTCCTCCTGAAACCAATGGAAACACTGCCACAGTTTACAACAGGGATTGCCAAAATCCCACCATAATTTCATATGCAGCTTTCTCCAAGACTTATTTTTAAAGCAATTAATAGAAGGAGTGATTGACCTTTAGAGAGCCATATCCCAGTGGGATTTGTAATCAATGCTTCTTCCGAGTGCTTCTTTGCACTGACATCTGTATCAATTAGTGGCTTCTTCTACAGAAAGGTTACACAAACACTTTCTTTTTTCTTATTATTAATTATTTTTCAGACAGGGCTAAGTTTTAAGCAGCTGCCTGGACTTAACAGCTACAATATTGGATTTGCTTTTGTAAAAAAACAGCTGCTTTTAAGACTGACCTGGAAAATAGATATTCAAGGAGCAGACATGCTAAAAGAGGTGAAGCACTTTGTTTTGCTTTCAAGACCAGAAGGTTGCACATAAAACACAGTCCAATACTCATTACTACAACTTCAATGCTTTTTAAACAGTGATGATTCTGAACTCAAGACCAGGCTGTTGTAAACAGATAATAAGACCAATCTGAAACCCTCTTTGTATGCTCAACTGGTGCACCTTTGAAACAAAAATAAAATGTAGAATAATAAAATTGAACTTTCTTTGAAGACCAAAAGAGAAGATACTGAGACATCAACCTTTCCTCTAGAAACATCTCTGTTTAATTCCAATTCAACAAAATGCAGCATGGTATCGTGGTCTAGCCACATCAGGATTGGGAGGACGATCGAAAAAAGGTAAAGCTTGTGGCCTGAGAAAAGAACAGTTTAATAAGTGAAAGGAAATAAAATATACTAATAATACTATCCACAATAATAACAATTGTAATGAACATGTTAAAAATAGGGAAGATTGAGAAAGGAAAAAGGTTGGGGAATAAAGGCTTTTGTTCCACAGGATGTGCAAGTCATTAAAATGCATCTTGCTGTACCTGGAATATTTCTCTTGTGAGGGACAGAATACAATCCCCTTGAAACAGCTACAACAGTCCTGTTGGGTGTATTTTTTTCCTGGCAGAACAAGCTGAATCTTCCATAGTATAGCTTGTTCTGTTGGAATTGGTGCCTGGCAGAAGAGGTCCCTCCTTCATGGCTGGGGCAGGAGGGTCAAGACCTCTACAGAGGAGACTGCTGCTTCAAAAATCAAGGACATTGATAAAGTTGAAGAAAGACTTGAAGGAATAAGTGCTCAGTGTTGTCATTACTACTGAGTTTCAGGGCAATTTTTAATGCAACATCTAGGTTATAAACATGAAAATATGGCATTCCAGACTCACAGCCATCTGAACGTGGCTGACGGTGAATGCTCATTTCTATCATTTCTCACCAGGGTGAGTATTGATTTCATTTCTCACACCACACTAGTCACTTGACCAAACTGCAATCCAATATTTAATGTGTTAGTCACACTGGCTTGTGGGGGCCTGTGCTCTGTAGTCTATCATATGGTGACCTTTATGGTGACTGGAATAGCCTTAATCATGACAGAAAATGCTGATATAGAGGTATTCACATCATTATTTCTAGCACTGGAAATAGGATTGTTGAAGAAGTAAGGTATGATTAGAGTAGCATTTACTGTTCCCTGTGGACAAGTGTAGTGATTTGTTGTACAGTTTAATGTTGTTTTTTTGGGTTTTTTTTAAGGACAAGGACAAAAAGTTGGCTGCATAGGCAGCTGAGAGGAGGTAAATGCTCTGTTTTAGGTGGAGTGCTCAGAATAGAGGTATCAAGGCTGAAATTCCTCATATTAATTGCTTGCACAGCTTTTCCCAGCAACCTTATTCCCCTCCAAAAGCACTGA
The DNA here is from genome assembly GCF_031753505.1 of Anomalospiza imberbis. Taxonomy (NCBI): domain Eukaryota; kingdom Metazoa; phylum Chordata; class Aves; order Passeriformes; family Viduidae; genus Anomalospiza; species Anomalospiza imberbis. The sequence continues at coordinate 6,352,480 of NC_089693.1, read as the reverse complement.
GCAGAGTTTGAACCTCAAAATGAGGGATGAGCCAGTGACATTGTAAAGCCCTGTAAAAGCTTTGTTATGCTCAAGATGGAAGATACTCATACTCTGGGAGCAGACAGACATTAAAAATGGCCAGGAGAGCCCAGCCCACAGGGAGTTTGCAGAATAAACAGCTGACCTATGAGCTGGAAGGTCTCTGCTCCCATGAGAGGTCCTGATAGCAGAAACTATTTTTCATTGAGATCAGTCTCACCCCTCAATGTGCTCTCCCTATAAGAAATAAATGAAATGGATTTTTCCATGCTAATTTTGCAATTTGCTAGCCTTCCTTGTAATCTTTGAACTCTTTCCACCTTCCTTACTATCCTTCCCTTCTATAAACATTATCACTTGTCCAAAGCATTTTGCAGTTATTAGATGAGCAGTATCAACATCCTCCAAGAAGAGTAAGAAGCTTTGATTGATAGTGAGATCCTCCCCACTGTGAAGGGTTAACTTGAATCTCTCTTGAGGTTCTACTCAAGCTCCCAGGCTGACCCTCAGTAAAAATTAATAGCTTGTATCTGTTTAATATTCCTTTCCAGTACATTGTCAAATCGTTTCATCTGTGCTTAAATGGACCAGTGGTTTTCATCTCCAGTGTTTCCTCATTCCTCTTTTGGGTTTTACTAATTCTTTCTTGTTTGTAGGTATTTTTAAAATCAGAGAAGAAAGTTCATTGCTTTTATTTTTATTTCATAAGGATTTCATAAAGTTGGAGATAAAGGACAGATATCACATTAACAGATCTATGTTGTCTTGATCCAACTAAAAAAGTGGACCGCATCTATGCCTTTTATAAGCTGCATTACAGACATGGCAGTGTCATCATCTGCAGCTAATCAAAACATGCCAGTTGGGCACAGATTTTCTAAACACATGTATCAGTCTTATTTGTCATGCAAGTCATACATTTAAACTGATGCATCTGTTACAACCATTGGTGCAGGAGATGGAAAAGATCCATAGGGAGGCTTTCAGCTTTCCATTTAGTGCTAAAGTGGAACAGAACTCTATCAGATGTACTATTATTTTCATTATTATTTAATACCCCCCTCTGCCTCCCCCATGCATTAGCCACTTAACAGAAAGCATGAGTGCAGCCCTTGTCTCAGACTGCTTGCCATCCAAGTGACAGACTGGTGTCCAAGGGACAATAAAACATATTTCAAAGAGGATGGCCAGGATCCTCCTGGAATGGCTCCATGGTTGCTCAGGAGAGGGGGGCCAGCTGGCTGGTGGACACAGAGGGATTTGGGGGTTGGTGTTGCTGCTGAAGTGTAAATATGATGGTGCAGCCATGAGTTTCCAAGAATGGCACGATGGTGAATGAATTCATGGAGTGATTGTGAGCACTGATACTTCATTAGCATAGACACCAGAGAGTGACAGAAAGAAAGAAGTATAAAGAAATATATTGCAGATGCTGAATAACAGAGAGATGATAAACTGACCCAACTGCTGCTGTAAATCCAGTCCTTAGGCCTGGGTTTAGATGCTCTGCAAGCACTGGGCAGTGTCTAAACCTTGCATGCCCTCAGGCTTGCATTAGCCATGCTTCCAAGCTCAAGAACTTTTTTTCTTTCAACAATGCTTCTGACAACTCCAGCTTGAAGTCTGTTCTTGTGCTGTTTCTGCAGGACTCACGGTGCTTGACTTGGAAAAGAAATCCTTTCTTCATTACACTTTGCAGGTCACAGAGTTAACAAGTTTCCAAGAAAACCTTATGTACATCAACCTTGGGCAAAGGCAGGGGACATTCTTTGTGCTTCCAGGAGACCCCTGGAGCCCAGTGATGGCCACATTCATCACCTAGATGAGCTTTCCTTCGGAAAGCACACTTTGAATTTGCTCAGGCCTTAATGAGTTATCTACGAGCCATCAAATATTTCACATTCCATATGGATCATCCAGGTTTCCTAAATGACACCATCAGCTAGGGTGGCTGCAAGGATGATCGTAAATAACTCCCTCAGTTTAATGAGTTACAGTCTGAGGAAAGGCTGCTCTACCAGGTAATGAGTCACAGCTTCATTTTGTTGTAGATCAGCTGAGACACTTGATTTACTGTGAGGGTTACCTGTATTAAAACTAATCAGAGGCTATCGAGGAAACCCAAACAGACCCAACCTACCACAATTTAATCTCCCCACAAATAAAACCTACTCATAAATCACAGACAGCATGCATATGTGTCCCTCTAATGTTTCTATTAGGAAACCTAAACCCACAAAAAGCTCAGAAGGATGTGAAAACTGTGGTAATGTCATTGGTATCAGGCTAATTCATAGCACAGAAGGAGATGTAAGATACATTCTGATGTCTAAATAATCAAGATAGAGAAAGCAATTTGAAAGATATGCTGAAGTCTCTGTTTTCATTTTGAAACGTAAAATGAACACATTTTTACACTTTTATTGACCTTCCCAGAAAAAACAGAGAGAAAACTATAGATAAAGGTATTAAAAATGTCATTGTAATTTTTACTTATTGAAAGGAGAATTCTAATAGAAAATCCAGTAATCAAAACATACTGCTTTTAATAAAAATTACATAAAAAGCTGAGTTTCACAGAAATACATGCATTCACTATGGTTGAAACATGTCTCTTGATCAGCTCTGGTAATGAGCTTTTCTCAAGCAAACAACAGCAATAGTTCATGGAGGGTCTGTTCAGCTTGATTGAGAAAAGGCATGTTGATACAATGGAATGACTGGAGAGACAATCACTCTCTTGAATAATCATTATCATATTGTCCTGTGCATGTGGTAAAACAATCTCCATGTAGAGGAGAGCTGAGACTGAGCCTTTGTTCAGGAGAAAGCAGCACCTCCAGAACTTCAGTCCTCAACAGACCAGGTGGGCACTGCTGCAATTTATGTAAGTCAACAAAGCTGAATATTTAAAAAGCCCTATCTTTTTGTAAAGACCTTGATTCTCATCCTCTCAGTATATGTACTACTTCAGTTCTCTGTTCCAGAAAGGCATTTTTAATTTTGTACGAAAGGAAAGAATCAAGATCCTTCTTGTCAAAAGATTAATGATACACATCCACATGGAGGAAGTTATGCAAGGAAGTTTTGTTGAGCACAGTGGTTGTCTTAAGGTGCCATGCTCCATTTTGCTTCAATGTGACATGCACAGACTATTAATAATAGTAAAATATTGCATTTGGGACAAAAACTCAAGGAAATAATTTATAACAAAATCTGCATTCAAGTCATCTCTCAGCTTTCACATACTGGTCATAAATCACTGGAGAGACATTTATGATTGATTCACAGGAGAGTTTTATATTGCCATAGAAAAATAAAAATAATAGTTACCTTCTTAACAACTGTCCTTCATTCTAATTATGCAGCCAAACATACCCCCCATAATTGACAGTTAGGATGTTTCTGTCAGAAAAGAGCCTTTGAAAGTCAGAAAGGGAGCTAAGGGGTAGGTGCAAAGCTAGATCCTGAATGATAATTTCAAGTGTTTGTTGTTAGGCAGTGGGAATCAGATCCCATCCTTGTGGTGTTCATACAGGTTGTGGTGTCTTTATGGCACCAGATCCCACTGAGCTCTAGGGAATATCCCTGAAAACAACGTCTCAAGGTAATTTCTTTCTCTAGACTAGGTCCTGTCTGTAACTTTCCTGGGTAAGTGTATATTGTCTCCTCTGGGAAGATGAACAATTTTAGTTGCAGAGTGAATCCCATCTCTTAATGTCCCACCATAAGTATAAAAGGCTGGAGCTAGTTTCTTGATCTAGAGGGGAAGGACATTTAAATGAGTAGTGAGAGATTATTTCTTTTTTAATCCATTTGAACTAGTCATCCCATTCTCTGATGTGAGATAATGATTACCATCCAAACCTCCACTACTGCACCCTCAGCATGAGCAGAATGCTATTCTTGGCTTATGGACAGCCCTTCACACACCAAAAATGTAAGAGATAGAAATTGTATCTTTTTCTCAATGAAAAACACCTGCTGAGGGCTCACCTGCAAGCCACTCTACCCAAAAAGCAAACATTCATGTGAGATCTTTCAGGATATTTCCTGTAACCCAATTATTTTCTTTTTAAAATAGCAATGAAAAGTGGAGCAGGAATGTAACGCTGTTAAGAACCTGTCAGGCTTTGCCTCTCCTTGTTGCTCCATTTTCTCCATGCTTATTGAGCACTCTAGAATTAGCATCAAGCCTCAAGATAACAAGTTCACAAATCTCCTTTAATGACACCTTCCTTTCCCTGATTTTTTTTACAGGAGAGTTGTTCTGTTATGTCAACCAAAATATGGTCTCTGTTTGCTTCACAGTAAGAAAAGGAATTGGACATTTTTTTTCCTTTGAGGGCTTTGCTTATTTCAAGGTCAAATAGAGCAACTCTCTGCTGCCTTACCGAGGCAGTTTCAAATAACTTGGTTTTAGTCTTTGACCACCCATTGCACTGCCCTGTTTTCATGTTGGAGGTCAGGCCAAGAGCAAGTGGATTCCCTTTATCTTTCACTGGCTTAGCTAAGTTCCAGTGAGGTCAACAACTCCTCTCTCCCCTGCATTCCTGGGTCCTGCATTTCTATCACTGCATTTCTATCATTGCTTCAGAGATATTGCATTCCTTCATACCAAACACTGTAAGGATCCTTCATAAGGGGAAGTTCAGCCTCTAGGACCACAGGGATGAAAAGATGCAGCAGGACTCTGGTGCTCTTTGGATAAAGTTTGCCTGCAGACCTCAGGACTGCTCTGCAAGGTCTTCTGCAGAGACTTCAGTAAAGGCTCCTCTCACAGCTGAGTCTTTATATCAGATGACCATTGCCTTAAATATCAAATTGTGACACTATGTACTACAAGAGGCTGTTATAAACATTTCATTTTCATATAGACATGAAATAGTTTAGGGATTGTCTTAATTCTAAAAGCTTGAACCAATAAAGCAGAATAAACCACTAAACCCCCAATAAAATTAGTTTTAAAAAAATACAATTCAATTCTTGAAGTTCCTACTTGCTTCCATTAGTCTGTGTGCAAACCTTTGAGGACCAAATATTGTCAAGAATGCTGAAACCAAATTATAGCAAGCTATTAGAGTCCAAATCAAAAGAAAAAACATTTAATTTTGGCCAAAATGCTCACTATATACTCATATTGCTGCCATTTTTCAAATGCTGCCATTGTTACTTATCAATATGAACTTAAAAGATTACAGCTCAACTCAGGGTTATGTGTCCAGCCAAAGCAGATTGTGACTGACCTTATGGTACCCAGAGGCATGGGGATAGCTAAGGTGACAAAAGGGTGTTCTTTTACATCAAGCTCACCCAACTGAAATTACATAAGTATATAAAGTAACACCCAACAACATCGTTAGCTGCTCCTAAGATGAACCTATTGAATTGAACTGGGGTCACGCATCAGTTGAGGTGATGCATGAGTTGAGGTGAGAGAACTCAGTTCTAAACCAAAAAAAAAAAAAAAAAAAAAAAAGGCAATAAAAGGCTGGTTTATGGGAACTGGTTTTGTTTTGAGGAGCTGTTCCACAACATCACAATGCTATCAGTGAAGTTCCTCCCTTTTCTGTCTGTACTGTCCTACTTTGCGTTTGCTGATTGCCTTGATTCTTTCATGGACAGCACAGGACACTATTTTAATTATCATCTACAATTATTCAGCTTCCCACTCTGCCATGAACACCTTTACCTCAGCCTGAGAGATGGAACACCCTTCACAGTGGCTTACTTCATCTGGGACTACAGTGTGTGTTAGAGAGACCCCACAAAAATCACACAGGAAACTCTCTTCCATTGACAAGAAACAGCTAATCCAGAAAAGCCCTAAGCCAGGTTTTTACCAGCTCAGAGATGTTAATAAAATCTATTCTGCAAAAAGATACAACAGTCATTTCAATAAACCCAGGGACTAGTTCCGTGAGACAAATACAATGCTCTATATTATGTCTAGAGAAAAAAATATGACTGGGCTGAAAGCAAGCAGTGTTTGATTGAAAGTGTTCACGCCAAGCTGCAAGATCCACTGAGAATGTGGTCATGGAATGTAAATAAAAGGCTACAGGGGAAGTCAGCCCATGCACCCATGGCTGGATTTCAAGATGCCACTGAGCATCACTATAAACAACTTCTTTACTAAGGGGACAGTCTGATTTACAAGTACTGGGTCCCTAAAGTCATTATCTAGCAAGAAGTGTCAGGACACAACTGTTCAGTGTCTGGGTGGAACTCCACTTGCTTACACAGTGTTTATAGCTCCCTTGGTCCAAAGCACTTCACAAGCTTTCATATAGAAGCTGTGCTACATTTTGCTATTAAAGGAAGTTACTCACAATGTGGACACGTAGAAGGAGCAAATAGTGTCCAACTAATACCAAAAAAAAACCCCAAAGTAAGGGGTCAAAATGAAATCACAACAATGAACTTTGGGCTGACCCACTAATATTAATGCCCAGAGCTGGGCAGAAGTGTCCATGTGTCACCAGCAACTGCGACTGTGTCAGAGCTTGGTGTGACTTCCTACACAAAAGATGTCACCATCACTCATCTTGTTATCCCACCACCTGGAAGATGAATTCTTGCAGACTCCAGGGAACATTGCCTTCTGCTGCATCATCAGCCACGGACAGGTCTGGCCAAGAATATTTTTCAGAGTGTGACAGTGACAGGAAAGCAGAACATTTGTAATAATGTGTTACTACTGTGAGTATCTTAGTTGTTTCACAAATGCACATCAATGTATAAAATATAGATGACATTCCTTTTTTTTACTAAATAGAATAATCTTTTAGAATTAAGAGCTTGAAGGTCTCATCCTTAAAATAAAGAAATTAAATATTTTTATTGTATATTGACTTAAAGTTTAGACATGCATTGCTTTATGAGATGCTGATTAATAGTCAGGAAAGCAGCAGTCTATTGTCCAGTAATTTACTTTTCATTTTCTGATTCTGCAAATTAACTTTCCTACTAAATGAGGTGTTAGGCTGATGTCAATATTTGCAGGTACTCCACAATTATACTGTGTTTGCTAAATGACATTGCTTTAATTCAAAAGTCATTCGGATTTCCATTTAGACCATGATCCTGCTGGGTGCCTAGTTCTGCTGTAAAAGTGTCGCATGCCCTCAGGTCTCATGGAGTCAGTGGCACTGGAGATTACTCAGCTGCCTTCAGATCCAAGTCTCATTTATTTGGGAAACCGTAATTAGAGCTTAGGAGCCAGGTTTATGCAATGTGGATTGTAGACAAGACACCCAATTCTTGCATTTAGGAATCTACTCTCTTTTTAAACTCCTTTTCATAGGTGGAGATTTCAAGGTGAGCCTTGACCTCTTGTTAAACTAATGTGTCCTAATTTTCTGCATTTTTTAGCTTCAGTGAGGTGTTCTCCATCCTTTCATCATGTGGGGGAAGGAACAGCTATCTAATCTGCTTGTCTGAAGGAAATACCTTTTTAATGAGTCCAAGTCTCCAGCAGGACTCAAAATAGCAAGGCAGTAAAGTCAGAAGTGTTTATAGAAAGAAATTGCTTTAAAACTGTTAATGTCATGGTATCTTGGAAATGACAGCTGCTGATATGTCCACAAGCTGCCCCAGTCTCAGTTCTCCTTACTGCCATACACCTTTGGTTGATGGGCACACTTATACCCCCATTCTACATCGGTAGGTGATAAAAATCCCTTCCTGTCTCCTCCCTCCTGTGCCAGCTGCTCCACAGGGTTTTGCACCGGGGAATCACAAAACATAATTTCAAAGCCATCCCAAGGAAAAGTCTCTTGGCCAATGCCCTGGGATCTCATATTTATTTACATGTTCTTCCTTGTACTTTGAACATATCTGAAGTTATTCCTTATTGTCTTAATATATAAGTCTTCCCTCAGACAAATGCACCAGGCAGGACCAGCCAGGGGTGCAGATCTGGTGCCAAGGGGATGTGATTTACGTTACATGCAAATCTGTTTTGGTAGCAGATGAGCTCTCCTTTCATCCAAATGGCTTAAAGCAAATGAAAACTGGCCCAAACATGGATACACTGTCCTGGAAAGAAACCCAAATGGGTGTAGTCTGAGACTGGTATCTGAGGCAGCTGTGCCTGATTTTTAACCTCACTGGTGGGATTTTGAATGGAGCGGAATACAAACCTCTCAGGGACATTATTTTCCTGTGCCTAATGCAGCGCTGTGGCATCTTCACAGCCAGGTGAGAGCATCTTCTCTGCCAGAGCAAGGGGCAGAACAAGTGTCAACGCGGCAGACTGAGGCAAGCATGCCTCGGGGACGGCTCTCACGATGATGTTCCTCAGTCGCCCTTGCAATTATCTCAGATTAGCAGCGATTTACAGCCGGGCTGGCACCCAGGGCCACGGGGCAGGAGAGCAGCCCCAACACTGCACAAATGCCCGTCTGAAAGCATAGCTATGGGGAGGGGTGAGGATGCAGACACTTGGATGAGTGTCAGACTGCAATAGCTGACCTGCAGCAGTGGAAAGGAGAGCAGTGAAGTGCAGTCACCCTGTAGAGAACATCCAGAGAAGTTTTAGTAACAGAAGTCAACAGTTATGGTTGCAGCACTGCTTTGGTTGGGTGTTTTTAAATATATATCACAGGTCTTTGTAAGACCATCATTTTGTCTTAGCATCTGTTCTTGGTTTTCCCTGCTATTTCTTGGTCCTCAGCAGGAAAAGGTACAGTTCTCCAGAGGGGCTGTACTGGGTGAGGCACACATTAGTTCCCTGGACTGTAAAATATGTCTGGAAGGTTTGGGAATATGATTCCAATGGCAGTTGTAGAGATGCCTAATGATACAGCTCAGCTGCTTGCTTTGGCACATTTCACAGGAGTGGTTTCCACCAGCTCTGCTGAAGGGAAATCATCCTCTCCTGCTCCTTCTCCTGTTACCCACACTGCTGATGGTCAAGCTTAGATTTTCAGTTTGCACTTTCGCCCCTTGAGGTGTAAGATACCAGTCAAGTACTTCACTAAGGTCCTCACCCTGCACAGCTCTCTCTCAGTTCTTCAGTGCCACACACCCCATATACCACAGGCAACGACTGCACACATGGATCAAAAAAGTTATGCCTGCCTAGTTTCAAGCCACACAATTACACAGCTAATTTGGAGTAGTATTAACCATAAACAGGAGGGGGGAAAAGTGAACTAAAGCAGAAATTGTTTCAGCATGGTTTCAGACTAAGAAAACTCTGCCTGCTAAGGTTACCCAGAGGTGAATGTTGACACAAGCCCAGAAGCAAGGAGATGTCCAGAGACAAGGTGCAATGAGATGGTCTCAGGAGAGCTGGCTTGTTTAAGATTGGAGTGCCCACCCTTATCTAGGGCAGCACGCTGCCTGCCGGCAATGAATGTCGGAGTGTTTATGAAAACCTGACAAGGTATCTGCAAGATGCTTTAGTAGAAATTACTGTGGGGGAAATGCTTGCTTTGGATGTGGAAACAGCTGAGAACTGTGCTGGCCAAACTGCTGAGCCCTGAGGAGAAGGGACTATTCTAGCTATAGAGTCATTTTTCATTCTAGGCTAATGATAATCCAGGAACATTAGTATTCCACACATTAGTAGTTAAAGCTGAGTCAATTTAGGCCAGAAAAGCTGTTTGGGTATAGCAATAATTAACTATTAAATCCAACCAGGTCACTTGTCCATCCCTGAAGCATTCTACTGAGATCTCTCAGGAATGTGGTCTGTTTTGAGGTGGCAGAAAGCAAACTCAGGTCTACCAATCTACTTCAAGTGGAGATGAAAGACCCTCACTCTTTCTTTCAGCAGAGCAACGCAGGAGGATTTTTTCTAGAGGAAATAAGCGTGAGTATACAACATAAATAAGAGAAAAAAAATTCCAGGCATTCTGTCTCTTCTGGAGAAAAACTGAACTGAAAATTGTATTCTGCTGCAATAAACCAACCAACCAGATGTTTCAGATAATTAGTATTAGAGTCAAATTTTTCTAGCAGCTGTTTTCCTTGTGAAAGACAAGCAGTGTATCAGCCCAGACAAATTCTTCCAACAGGATGTCTAAGATGTGATCAAGACACATGATGTCATTTGCATATATTATATATATATATATATATATATATTCTCAAGAGCTTTAAAGCATCAACTTGAATATTGGTAACTGCAGTAGCACGTGCAGAAGTTTACTTCTGCCTCCAGCTATATACTTGGTGAGTTTTCAGAGCTTTGCTGTCTTTAGTACCTAACTTAAGAGCAGCCAAAAGATGACTGGAAAGACCAGCATGCCCCAAAAATGTGTATTGGTTCTGTTGGGTGGGGTTTTTTTCAGGAAATTTTAAGACTTCCCCTAGCAAAACTCTATGTTCAAGTATTTTAAGAGACACCACTCTGGTTTCACCTATTTAAAAGTCTGTGAGCTTGTCCATCCTGTTTATCACGCACTACAGCATCCACCTGGAGCAAAGCATCTGTCTAGCCACGCTAATTGAATTAGTCTGCGAAGTTACCCATCTAGAGATAGAGACCTTGCTGGCTTCCCAACTTCAGGATGTTTACAGAACAGGTGCCCAAATAAACATATTAGGAAGAAGATGAGCACTTTTGTTGTCTAAAGAGATTTCCAGAACACTTGCCTTTTTGGGGTTTCTTTGGTGGAAGAACCAGTTTTTTCAGGATGGAAAACAAACACCTTATGAACTGGCAGAAACCTGTATGGAAGAGCCAGTTTCTCATGGCCTCATGCAAAAACCGTAGCAACTGAGCCCTCAGGTAGCTTCTAATGTGCATCTCGTGAGCCTTGCAATGTCTGGAGGACTGGTCTATATCTCATTAAAATTAAGACCACTCATCTACAAGCACCAGACTGTTCTCCTCGCTCATTAATTGATAACGATGCCTCAGGCCATTACTGTTGGAGACCGTGTCCCTGAGGTGGACTGGACTATTGACTCCTGTTGATGTGGCACAGACCTGCTGGAAAAGCTGTGGCAAGACAAAGTTCAGCATGGGAGGGACCTGTTGGGCAGCTGATGAACGAAGGGCAGCATCTGAGTGTGCCAGGTCTCTCCATTTTCTTTCCAGCAGTGGTTTGCAGTTCTGCAATGTGCACCAGCTGGTCTCAGTAAAGATTCATCAGCCTGGCTGGAGACGCTGCTCAGAGATTTTCAGCATTGTGTTTAATAAGGTTACTCATGTAACAATAGGCCAAAATAAAAAGCCCCCAAGAGGTGATAATATTTTGGGAGAAGAAACTCAAAAAGAGTACGGGAAGAAAAAAAGAGTTCATCCAAAATATCAGTTCTCTTGACTTCCTGGTGCTGACTGGTTTATGCTTTATAAATTACAACGGTCCTAAGTTCCATTTTCAAAGATATCTTCTGAGGTGTTCAGGAGCTTCAAGGTCTCAACTGCCTCTGAAAATGAAATTTAGGATGCAAATCATGGGGTAGTTCTGAAAAATGTAACCTGTGTTTCCACAAATTCTTCCTCTCAAAGGCCGTGGGCATCCCAGTCCTAAATGAACCATTGATTTAAAGTTCCCTATAACTTGGAGTTTAATAACACAAGGAAGTAGAACAGCAGCCGCCCAGCGTGGATCCAGAAATGAACAAGAAAAGTGCATCTGAAGAGTGAAACAGATCAGGTTTTGCAATTACGTTGACAAGGAATGTGATCTGTAATAGTAGAAGTGAAGATTAGTGGTTTTTAAGAGAAGATATCTCTTGAAATTAGAACTCGAGGTGGGGCTGACCACAAAGGCCACCACGGAAGGCAGGTGCCAGGGACACGCAGCATGGCCAAGGCTGGCGCACATGGCAGCGGCAGCGCGACGCAAGTCACCTCCAGCCGCTCGTTTCTTCTTAGGTTTAATTTCTGTGGGGCCTCCGTTTCCCTTCGTAAAGGGGCCCCTACAACCGAACGGAGCAGGGGACACACACCGGCAGGGCGCCGGCCGGGCGGATGAGGGGGCATCCAGCCCTCCACCTGCGGGGACAATCCCCGCCGCCGGCGCCGCGCGGGAGCACCGCCGCTCGCTCCGAAGGCGGGTGCGCGGCCGCCGCCGCGGGGCAGCGGGCTCGGGGCGGGCACTGCGGCCGCTGCCCCCGCCGTGCCCACAGCCCGGGACGGGGCCGCCCCGCCCGCCGCGGAGCCTCCGCCAGCCCCGGCCCCAGCCCCAGCCCCTCGCGTTCCCCGCCCCTCGCCGGCGGGGACGCGGATTCGGCCTGCGCGGAGCCGGCGGAGAGAGGGAGCGCGGCCGGGCGAGGGGAGGGGAGAAGCGAGGAGGCGGCGGCGGAGGCGGCGGCGAGCTGGCCATGGCAGCAGCCCGCGGGCGGAGAGGCAGCCGCGGGTTGCCGCTGTGATTGGCACCCCGAGGAGGAGGAGGAGGAGGCGGTGGAGGAAGGCGCGGAGCAGCCGCGGGGCCCGCCATCCCGCGGCGGCGGAGCGGCGGTGCCCGGGAGGATGCCGGGGAAGCGGGGCTCGGCGGGCGGCGGCGGCGGCGGCAGCGAGCTCCCGGGGGCCGGCGCGCCGCGGCAGCGCAGGCGGCGGAGGAAGGTCTCCTGCTTCTCCAGCATCCAGCTCTTCCTGGTGTCCGAGTGCGCCCTGATGCTGGCCCAGGGCACGGTGGGAGCCTACCTGGTGAGTGCGGCCGGCCCGCAGCCCCCCGCGCCGGCGGGGCTGAGCCGCGGGCGGGGGTGCGCGGCGGAGCGCAGGGGAAGTTTCCCCGGCGCCGGGGCGGCTCTGCGGGCAGCCCCCCAGCCCGGCTGGGTCAGGACAGCCCGGCGTTCGGCGGCTGAAATGACTCAGCAGTGCCGAGGGGTCACCCACCCGCTGCCGCCCAACTTGTGCGGCCGCTCCGCGGGACTCCCGAGCGCCCGGAGCGCGGCTGTGCCCGGGGCGGGCTGGCACCAATGCGGGTCTCCGGCTGGCCGGGCACTCGGCTCCAGCGCCAGCCTTTCCGTTTCTCACTGAATAAATACCGGCAAAAGCTAGTGGGGCATTTATTTCGTGCCTCCCGCGTTACCGCTTTTCCTCATCCTCTTAAGTGATGCAGCGGTGCAAAGCGCAGCAGCCCCGAAAGTCCCGGTGTTGGGTACAGAACAATCCAAATAAGACTTTAGCACTAAATCTGCATAGTGAGATGTGGTGTCAGAAGCAGAAGTGTAGTAGAAGAGTTGGGAAGATGTCCATACGGCTGTGCTTGTGCCTTGAAGTGTACAGCCTGTGGAAATGTTCTTCTTCCAGCAGATGTAAGTGTATAGTTGATTTAAATTTCTTAAAATAGCTTGCTGGATTTGAGAATTATAGTTTCCATGGAAAAGAAATGTATTCGTAATCTCTGAGGCTTTTTGAGGCCATACACATAATATATTCTACAGTAAATGTAAGAACTCTGCATTTGGTAACTTACATTCAGTATTTAGCATTGCTTCTTTCACATGCTCAAACTACTTATGCAAATTTGTGCTGAACGTGATCTATAATTTTTCAAGGTATGTGACTAAACTAACCATGGTTAATAGTCCCTCTTAATATGAAATGGAAATTAGAATTCATCTCCATATAATAAAACATAAGTTTAGTTTGAAACATATTTGTAATTCCAAAGGAAACTGCATCACATCTGATGAGATAAATTCAGCAGCTCTATACCCTAGGTGAGTATATGTAGATATAACTAAATTTGTAGGAGCCTGACAGGAACATGCCTGTTTTATGTGAGTAACACCTTGGTAAGTAAATATATTGTTTCCGATGAGCTACTTGCAAAATGAGCTGTCGGTGTGAATGAGTGTAGGATAATCCTTCCTCAAAGTAATAGCCAAGGAAGAGCCCACGGGTGATGTCACCCAGTGGGCACCGGTGTGCCGGGAATGTATGGATCTGCTGGAGGACTGTATTTCAGCACGCTTCGCTGGGGTGTTCGAGCGTAGGATCAGCAGCATTAGTCCCTAGTGTGGCATTTCCCTCAAACTCCTTTGCATTGCTCACTCCTCACCAGTTTTGCATTTCTTTTCCTGTTTTCCCCAACTCCTGGGAGGTGCTTTGTGCCGGAGTAGCGTTGCTGCTCCTTTGGAGTGTTTCACACACCCCAGCCCCACCGTCTGGAAATGAGCGCTGCGATTCCCAGAGCCCTCCCTCCTCCAAGGGGTGAACTCAGCGGAGGTGCTGCTGTCTCTGCTCTCTGCCTTTCTCCAGGTCTATGTCCTGAGCAGCATGGCAGCACGTCCCATGGCCAGCGGGATCCGCAGGCAGTAACAGACAACTGGGCAGTGGGGGAAAAGGAAAAAAAAAGCAAACTAAACTCAAAACGATCCCTAGCATGCATAAGCAGTGGCCCAGCTGCACTGGGCAAGTGTTCCTCTGTTCCCTGTATAATTTATCTGCCGGCATTACAAATACCATGAAGCTCTTCCTACAATGAACAGATGCAAATGTGGAATTGTCATTGCAGGGTGAATCTGTGCTTAAAGCAAATCTGCCCAGCGCTGTGCTAACAGGTGCTGCAGGGGAGTGAGAGCGGGAGCAGCAAAGATGCTTGCTGGAAAGCACGGAGGACTTAATCGTTTTTACAGACCAAGTGTCCCGTGGGGCCAGGTGCTGTTCTCAGGTGCTGCCATGGGGTGGAATCAGTGGAGGCACTGCAGAATTGCCCAGGTGTAACTGCAAGTGGATATTCATTTGCTCAGGCTCCTGGGATGAGTGAGGCTCAGCGGTGGCTGCTGGGCTACTCCCCGAGGGACAAATTAGCAGGTGAGACAAAGTGGAGAGCACAGAAAGACAAATAGGGAGATGCTGCATAGGACAGGCACAGTGTGTAGTTCTGGGCAGTTGAATAAACTACTAATTTTAGCCTGTCAGCAGTGAGGGAGTTCGGTATTGTAGTTCTGCTTTCCTTAGCCACATGTGTGACTTTCCCTAGTTATTTGTAACTCAGGAAGAGAAACCTTTTTTTGCCTTATACGGCGACAAGTTGGTTTCCTCAGATTTTGTCTCGTTCTGCACAGGGAGACCACAAGGGCAGAAATTCAGCTTGTTAAGAAAACAAGCCATGGGCTTGGCTTTTCAGGAGTGATTGAAGAGCTCAGTTTGGATTGGGCTTTGCTTTCATGTCAGTACATTTAGAAGTGGCTATTGTTACTTCTTTTTAGAGATGTAAAAAACCTCCCCTTTTCCGTGTTCGCTGTGCAGTAGACTAACAGCAACCACTTGCATATATGTACAAAGTATACATTCATTCATTATGTGGTTTTTAAAAAAGGATCATTCACTTTTATTTGTTCATAAAACATTCTTCTTGCCAACAGGGCTTTATAAATAATAAATGCTGATAAAAATCTATATAAAGTCCAATTCTTTTCCCACAGAACTCAGCAGTGAAAATACCCCAGGATGCCAGCAGTAGATGTCTGTGTTTAAACAGTGCAGTGTCTCTGAGGTTCTTCATGTGAAGTTTTAGGGAGTATTTGATCAATGTCACATTCCAAAATATTTGTCTATTATTATGCTTGCTGTTTGCAAAATGCACATGTTCCAAAATTACTTGGTGCCATATCCTGCATAGTTTATGCAAATACAAGCCTGCGCTGCTGCTTTAATTTCTGGGGCTGCTGAATACACCCTATTATTTGCATATTCGTGTAAGGTTTTGTGTACACATTTATTTGGCTTCATCTAATTACTCCTGCGTGCTTTTGGAAACTTGAATTTCCCAGCAACTGCAGTGGCAGTGGGGAAAATGCTGCTTGTAGTCTGCAGGCATTCCTGCTGCAGAAGTTACTCAGGATTTTTGCAGCAACTTTTAAAAGCCCAGCTGGTTTCCACCTGCAGTTGCTCTCCTGCAGCACTGGGCAGTGGATTATAGAGCTGAGGGTGACTGGTGCAGAGGGCACCAAGAGGGAAGGGCTGGAGCCTCTGTTCTCCAGCTGGAGCCTTGTGCCTTTCGGGTGGATGCAGCAGTGTGATCAGTCATGCCAGCCGTGCAGCGATGAGGATTTCGATAAGGCTGATTCACATACCTTGGCAACACTTTCCTGCCTGTCTACCTCCCTCCCCATGAATTCCTGCATGCACTATATTTTGGAATATTTTTGCTGGTAATAACGTTCCAAGTGCTCCTGACGGTTCATCGCTGAGGCATTTCATCACCCTGCCAGTCAAATCTTCTGCCTAGCCAGTGGTGAAATCACTGCTTGAGCAGAAGGCAAAGCACTCTCTCTTTGACAGCCACAGTCTGTGGAGCAGGAGCACAGTTTAATTTCTCTCCCTGGCCTTTAGCCTCGACTTGCTCTGGTTCAAACTGACCTAGTTGCAAGCATCCAACATCTGCCAAAGTCATGGGCTTCTTTAGATAAAGGGCATGCATATGGGAAGCGCGCTGGGAGCCGGTTCTGTGGTGTGCTCTGGGGAGCTGTTTTTACAGAGCTTTACTGAGCTGTCTCTGTTTGCTACAGCTTTGAATGCAGCTATTCATGTGTTTTATCAAGTGATAGAGGATGACTGGCCTGAGCATGGGATGGAAAGGAAAATAATTGGTCCCTCCCAAGGAGGGTGCATTGGTGTTTGCGTGGGAATGAATGCCAAATTGTTTCTTGTTTTGCTGAATGAAAACTTTTGAGCCGTGCTTAACTTCCTAGGGAGAGCTTTGCCCATGAAGCAGTGTTTGACTGCAGCCTGCAAAAACTCTTTTAACTAAGTGTCTGCAGTAAAATTAGTGCTGTATGACTCCAGGTGAGAGTGTGTGTGTATGTGGTCTCTGAGACAGCCTCCTTCTGTGTGGTTTTATTGCTGCTGGGGTTTGAGATATCAATGAAAATCTTGAAATTCCATCTTCAGGGAAAAGATAAGTATAAAAGATAAATACAGAAGTTAATGACCAAAGGGTTCCTGGTGGAGCAAACAGAAATAGGAGCCCTGTATGATGCACAGCTGGGAACTGGGGGGTTAACAGCAGAATTTGGCTCCTGTATTTTTTAAGTTGTTTTGCTGTGCAACCCCTTCCTCTCCCATGTTAAATATAACAAAAACAATACTGTGTTCTGTGGCACAGACCTGATCAAACCCTCCTTGAAATCTGGCAAGATCTGCATGGAGGATGTCATTAAAGTCAGTTTTGGAAATACTGCAGTGCTTCAGAGCTTTCTGTTGTCCTTGGTGCTGCACTATAGAATTTGCCTCTGTGTATTTGCAGTCTGAATGGATGGGGTGGGAGAAGTGTCACAGGTGGGAAAACTGAGGCAGAGATTAAGAGCTTGATTCTTTTTCTGAAGCTATTGATAAAGCATTTGATTGGTTGGCAGCAGCAGAGCCTGAATGGCTTAGGCATGGGCAGACTTAACTACAAAAGTAGTTTTTCCTATTTTAATTTATTATTTTTAATAAAGTATTTGTTTTTCTAGAATAAGAATCAGCTTGAAAATACTGCTGCCTTTTTTTTTTCTCTCCATCCTCGGCTGTGCTGAGTAATAAATTAGCTGTAATGTTCATAATTTATTTGTCACTGGGGTAGTTAAAGGGGAAGAAACCCATGGAGTTAAATAAACGTTTTAGTGGGGATGAGTATTGCCAAGCATTGGCTGGTTATTGCTTACCGTTCATTTTCCCTTAATATATCTTTGCTGGCAATGTTATTTCTGGAAAGTTGTTTCTAGTGTGCCTTTCCCATTAGAGAATATTGTCTGTTCTGCAGCTGAGTTGCACAGAAAGTTATTCTAAACTAGCTCTTTTGACTACATTCATATTTCTTCTCGAAGAAGCCTTCTGATATATTTTTGGGTCTCTGACTGCAGGGTGGAGCAGAAACCAGATCCAGCTCTGGGTCCTGATGCTTTCATGCTCCTGTGGGGTGTGAGTCAGGACTGTGGCATGGACACATTAATATAAAAACTTTATTTAAGTTATAAATTCCAATCCAAGTGTGGATTTTTGAATATCAAGAAAACTTGTAGCTGGCATATATGTGTTGATTAGGAGAAAGGGGTTTTTTTATCTGCTACTAATAGATGAAACAGTGTGGAGATAACATGTTTATCTCTTAGATTATGTATTATATGCAAATTACAACCTGATGTCTTGCTGGTTAAATGCATTTAAAGGCAAAATGTACTTGATGTCTAAATGTGGACTAATTGATTTTAGTGTTTTTATTATTTTTAGCAGAAACTTTGGCAGTTCTTCATTTTCTCTGTAAGGGCCAAGTGATGTTTGTAGGCTCTGAAAGAAGGACAGTTAGAAATGCTATGGCCCACTGTAAAACCAGTGTCTCATTTCTTCTGGCCAGCCTTTGCTTCCAGAATCCCTCTAGCTCTTGCAGGGTGCCTGTGTGACAGGCTCGGAGTGGTTTAATGGCCTGCAGTATTCCTGCAGCTGAGGTTTACAGGGATCCTGAATTAGAGCAGAAAATGCACTGGTCTGAGGGGCTGTGCCATTCGTGCTCAGGAGTTTCATGCAGGTGACTCTTTTAGTCGTTGTGTAGCCCCTGTCCCAGAGAGAGCTCAGTGGAGCTGTGATCCCTCCCCTTCTCTGCAAGGCAGAGCAGATACTCCCTGCTTCCCAGAAAGGAGTGTCTGTCAGGTTTGCATGGGCTTTTTTGTCCCTTACTTTCAGGGTATTGTAAAGGACCAAAAGCCAACTTCTGTCCTGCTACAGCAGTGTAAATTTATTGCTTCAGAAAGGTTATTCTGCAATTCATCAGGAAGAATTTGTCCTCTGTGTATTATAATCCTTACTTGTAGACTGCTTGGTCTCCTGCTTTTCCTTCACAGGAAGATCAAACAATGGCAAACTA
Source organism: Anomalospiza imberbis (assembly GCF_031753505.1). Taxonomy (NCBI): domain Eukaryota; kingdom Metazoa; phylum Chordata; class Aves; order Passeriformes; family Viduidae; genus Anomalospiza; species Anomalospiza imberbis. Next base: position 6,333,701 of record NC_089693.1, on the reverse strand, counting down.
TTTAGTGGCTGAGGTTGCACCTTGGATGAATTAGTGTAGCTTTGTCTCCTGATCAACACCAGATGAAACCTACAAGTGTTGTATTTTAAGCATCATCCAAAGAAGTTTAAATCAACGTGATAGTACTTTGTGTAATAACTCCTTTAAGTGCTCCAGTGAAGTTTGGAAGACTTAATTTTTCCTATTGCACAGAAAAATGGGCCACTGATTTTGATTTACAAGGCTTCATTATAGCTCTGCAGCAAAACCAGGACTAGAACCCCAAGAGTCCCATCTCCAGGTCACCTTGGAACAACCACTAGACACTCTCTCTCTTTGTAGATAGGCAGTGCAAAGCAAACAGTGGTGCCTGCTCCACGGAGTAGAGATTTCACACTGCCCTGCTCCATACACTGTCAGTAGGATCAGCAGTGATTGCAGGCTGTTGAGGAAGCTCCTGGAGTGTCTGTCACTCCGTCCATCCATGCTGGGAGGGCTCTGCCCTGTTGTGGGAAGCATTCTGTAGTGTTCAGAGAGGTGGTCCCTGCATCCAAGCTGTTTCTGTTTGAGAGGAGGGGGAGAAGGAATGTTCCTTTTTCCCAGATGTTAAGCAGGTATGCAGTTGTAATCATAAGAGGTACAGACTTAGAGCACAGGTCTGGATCTGCCTCCCCTCACTCAGCAAACTAGGAGACACCTCAGAACTAAAATCAGATTTTCTAAGCTCTCCAGTTAGCAATTTTTTTCCCAGCCTTATTCTTAATTTGATGTGCTTCAGCATTTTACCACCTGAGTATTCCTTGCTGAAGTGGGACAGGCAGCCCCCTCCTGCTGTTGCACAGTGCCCACTGTATTGAAGATCTTTTACTGAGCTTCTGTTGCAGCAGTGCCTGAACACTGTCAGTTATTTTAGATGGCTGGAGTGTAAAAGCAAAATATTTATTTCTGGTTTGCTAGAATGTTTATCATCCTTGTTATTTTCAAAAAGAAAAGGAATTTGCTTTGGTTTCTGTTTTTCCCCTCTATTGCCTCTCCCTTCATAGTAGCCTTTCGAAACCTCACCAAGCAGCCAGCTATTTCTCTGTATTTTTTAACACCATCTTGGTGTCTGCAGCTATCACTTGGATGGTTTCTGCATGTTTGCAGGCACAGTGGCTCTTAGATAAGTGGCTGTGAGAGCCGGTGTGGGAGCACAGGAGTTGTTATTTCATGCTACATCTGTTTCCCGGGCAAGGATTGCTGGAATTGGCTCATTTTTAATATTTAAGTGTCCTTTTGAAACACTTACCATGCTGTTCACTGGTATAATTCATAATTCCTTAGTTTACTGAAAGTGGAAAAAAACTTAAAATTTAGTTTTATGGTGATCCATCAAATGACAGTGAAGTTTTTGACAGAACCTGGATAATCAGTTGTATTGAGGTCTTCATGACTCACCCAGTTTCTGAAGCAACTATAGCAGGTTTGTTTTTTGGTGCTTTGATGTTTGCATCTCAATCCAACATTTTCTTTAGTTTTTTGTTTTTTTTTTTTAAAGGCAAATACAAACTCTGCTATAAGGAAACTGAAAGAAAGTTCGGCTGTTGAGAGAGATGTGTGGTGTGGGTGTGGAAGAATACAGAAACCTTTCAGAAATGTTTCACTTTTCATTTTCAAAGATGAATAGAATAATGGTATATTTGTGACATACTTTTTTTTTTTTGTCTCCCACTGAAAGACTTCTGGCTGAATTGAAATCAGCGTTGAGTTTGGGTCAATATAGAAGAAACAGCCTTGAAATGTGTGTTGCATGTATGTATTTTAGGATGATACCTAACATTTTAATACCTGGAGAACTGCATGAAACAACGTGGAATTGCTTTACAGTGGAGAGTGACAGGTAGTGGTGCCCTCTGCATTCCTAAAACAGAGGAATTACTCTATGAATTTATGTTTAAGGTAAAAAGGAAGTATTTTTCCTGGAATCTTCTTGAAATGTGTGTTAGATGGAGCACCTATGTTCAAACACAGCAGGGCCAGAGGATAGTGGTGGGCCTGTTTGCCGTAGCAGGACAGAGTTCTGAGTTTTCTGGAGTTTCAGATTTATTTCATCCCTTTAATGCTCTAAAGGAATAACAGGGAGTGAGAAAACATCATAACTTAATAGTTTTGCAACCTGTCCTGTTAAACAATGAATGGTATTTGTTTTCTCTGTTGGAACTTTACCAGGAAGGGCTGCAGAAAGATCGTCTGGAGTTCTTGTTTTTTATTTCTGAAAAGGAGGATATTAAATAGTTGCTACCTCTTTCTTCTTCTCAGTTTCATGCAAACATAGTTTGGCACATCATTAGCAGGAGACCAGAGATTTGCTTGGGAGTGTTTTGGTGCTGGAATGGACTAAACCTCATGCTTTGGCTTGAAAGGAATCTCTGAAGGAAGATGCAGGAAGACTGGCATGTGCATTACTTGGGACAGTAGCAGGGCAAGTCCCTGTACCTCCGAAAAATACCACACATGCCTGTCTACGCTGAGAAATGCCAAGAGAGAAGAGGGCAAGCTTGTAAAACGTTCCAAGAGAGAAGCTAAAACACTGACTGAAAGAAAATTATTTTGAAAAACATGAAAGGGGAATGCCCCCAGTGGTGTCCTGCTGCTTCTTGTGCCCTGCTAATGAGTTTCATCTGCTGGCAACATGCTCACTTCTCATCCTGACATGGTCTGAGTGTTGTATGATAATGCATTGAGTTGCCATATTAGGGATGGATCCTTTGTTACCCAGTAGTTTGGAAACAACAGAAAAATAACAGTATATAACTAAGGTTTGATTTTTAAAGAGGAGAAGTTTAAGACTTTAAGTTTTTCAATCCTACAGCTTGCTTCTCATCATCTCACTGAGCTGCAGGAAGAGCCGTAATTGTTGTGACTTAGGAAAGCTATTTTCTCCAAGTTATTCTTCAAGCTTTAACTCTTTTCCTGTTAAAGGATGTCCACCTTGCTTGGTGAGATGTTATGGTGTGTTAACCTTGGTCTGCAGCCAGATAACCACCCATCTTCTCTCTCACTCCCTCATCAACTCAGTGGGGGCAGAAAATGAGGTGAAAAAGCTTGTGGGTTGAGATAAAGCAATTACTGTCAGGGATAAAACAGACTCAACCTGGGAAAATTAATTTTCATCACCCATTAAAATAGATTTTGATGTTTAAAACAAAGCCAGAAATCAAAACACCATATTCCCTTCATCCCACCCCTTTTTTCCCCCTAGGCTCTCTGGGTGTATGTCTCTGTCAGATCTTCACTGTGCTCTGCTGAAAGAGCATCCACCCTTGCCATGAGCTAAAGTAAATCATTAATCATGTTTGAGCACTGACATGCTCTTTGCAGAAATGTTGGCTGCCACTGGGTAAATGGTTTCCCTTTTGCTTGGGTCCTGTCTGCACTTGGTGATCAGTCACTGGTTTTTGTGGTGTCCCACTGGGCAGCAAGGTTCAGCCCAAGGAGAAGCATGTCTGTGTGACTGAAACACGGTGGTGTTCTTTCTGTCCTGCAGGCATTGTCTGTAAAATGTGATTTTGGTGGGAATTAACCTTCCCATAGCCTATGCCAAATGCTCTAGCTTGTGATAGAGAAAGTGCTGGGCATACAGGCCCTTTATGAGAAATAGTGGGCAGTGTTTTTAGGGCTTGGCAGCAAAGGAAAACTGTGGGTTTTGTTTTTGTCTTGTCCAGCGTACAGGGCTGAGAGTGGTTAATTACAATGGGCCTTTCAGCCTCTGCATGAGATGCACACTTTGTTTCCTGCTGCCTATAGCTAGTTATAATGCAGGTCCTTATGTCTGAAGTCAGTGCAGCTGCTGGCCGAGGGACAGGAGCTTCAGCTGAAGAGATGCCTTGTCTAGGGGTGCTTGTTTGTGAAGGGCAGTGATGGCTGTTTGGGTGATCCTCTTGATGGTCTCATCCAAGGTGCTCAGTGCAAGGAATGCCCACTTAGCTCAGCTGTGTTCCTGCAGGAACCTGCCTTGTCTTGTGTTCTCCAGTTTTGGTCCAAAGAGGGGTGCTTGGACCACAAGTTTCTATTTTTGATGTCAAAATGTGATACCAAAACTACATGGCTGCTTGAGCCCTTGGGTCACAAGATGCTAGTCTAGGTTGGGTTTTGGGTTTTGTTAGTTCTCTTTCTATAGTCTGTGATAATGAATACTATTAAAAATTGTAACTCAAGGGAGCTGCTTAGGGTTACTGAAAAGCTTTCCCATAGTCTTTGGGATTCAAACCTACCAGCTTCAGAGAGCTTGAGAGCAAAGGCTGAAAGTGTTCAAGTATTCCATGGAGCTAGATAAACCATTCACTTCCATGAGTTAATTCACTTGATTGAGGCCTCTTCTGCATTGACAAATCATTGTGTGAATGAATGGATTCCAAAATCTGCTTGGGAGTTATTTGATGGCTATTGAAGTTAAGCCACACTAGCAAGCCATGTGCTAGAGGCACAGTTTTGTGGGTTTGCTGTGTCATTTGGCACAACTGCACAAGCTTTCTCAAATGCTGGCCCTGTACAGAAGTTGAGTGTTTTCCATGGATTAGGATGCATCAAGGCTACTGTGTTGCACTTAATCTCAGTTCTTGCTCTTTCTTAGCAAGAAGGCAGAAGTTTCAAATATCTTCTTGCTGTTTCTTGTGGAAGCATTTGAGCCGTATGGTGTAGCCTGCTGTATTTTAGATGGCATTTATTGATTTGAATTATTCAGCTTAATTCAATGCTGGACAAGCTTTTTGCCAGAATTTTTATTTTGCCTTCTTATTTAAATAGATCCCTAATGAATTACTGTAGTTGTAGATAATGACTCTTGGGAAATACTGGATGCAGCCTCTAGAATCAGTTCTGTGTGCTTTCAGATTGCAAACTTTTGAAGTCTGTCCCTGATCAGTGTCCCTTGTTGTTATCTAAGTTTTCCAGATACTCCCACATTAATAGACTGCACCTCTGGTACCTGTGGGCAGGTATCCAGTGAGGAATTGGTTAGCAGGGTAACAGCTGGGAGGTGAATCTGGATGGAGAGTTCTCTGTGGGATTTGGTGTAAGGTTGTATGTTCTCATGCATGGAATTTTTTCCCAGGCTCTCCTACAGTCTTTCCAGCTCAATACTTCTGTATTTCCATGTTCAAACTGACCTGCTCTGAGATGGCATTTTAATTTTGGGGGAGTGCTTGGCTAAAACGGACAAAAATGTTCTGCAAATAGCTGGTGGCAAAGTGTGGTCTTCTGGTTTAGCTAACCCGGCCTTTTGACATGGATGGAGTGTGTCTGGTTACTCCAATACTTGTATTCAAGTTACTGTTGATCAAGTCTTTATAGATTCCTGTTAGGCATCACACTGAGGCTTCAAGGAGTGGGATCTTTAAGAGGTACACAGAACTTTGCTACACTGGAAGTGCAAATGAAACTAAAATGACATTTGGTTTCTTGTTTGTTTGCCCCTTCTGCTTCATAATGCATAGATACAGACACTTTCAATTTGATTCTCAGCATCCTGATTGTATTCAGAACTCTTGGTATCCAGACAGTGTCACAAAATATTATGTTCATGGAGTGTTTCCAGGAGTCCTGTCACTGTGTATTTCCCTGACCTCCTCCTCGCCCCCACTCTTCAGGCAAGTGAGAGATTAAATGATGGAGGAACAGCAACTTGATTCATCTGAACCAATACTGGTGAGGTATAATCTGGTGATGGTGGCATCTTGGCAGGAACAGAGGAGCACTCCTGCCACATGTGGATAATGTTTTCAAGCCAAGCTCTTACTTTGTAGCTGGCTGTCCAGACCTGTCATGTCCAAACTGACTCTTTTCATCAGTCAAGACTAATATTTGTGCCCAGAGAAATCTGGATTTATTTGCATTTGGACTATGTGACATGGGGCAGACTTGGGAGAGGACAGCTTAGCCCATGGGGTAACTCTTGTTGGCTGAGGAACAACTACTATTTTGTATTTTGTGGTGAAGGTGCAGACCAGGCATGCTTGGGATCATTTCCTGGCTTTGTCATGGACATCGCCAGGCCTTCTTTGGGCATACTTTCTCAATCAGCAAATGTGCTAGCTGTGTTATTGTCAGGTTCCGTGGTCATCTTGTGGTGTAGGATGATGGGCACTGAGCTGCTCCAGTGATGGTAACTAGGATGAAAGAGGCCCCCAGGCTTGGGCCCTGAACCAGGTCTCTAGCAGTTATCATAACAGGCTGAACCTAATTAATTAATGGGGATGGTAATTTTGTGCTATCCTACCTGTGATGATGCAGCCTTGTTGCTGAATGGTATCCCTGTTTCCTTCACACCTGCCTGAAATGTCAGGGCTGAAACATTTAGCCTTTTGCTGTTTGAGGCTTCACTGGAAAAGACTGCTTGGGGCTGCTTTACTCACTCTTTGGTAAGTGATGGATTTTAAAAGAGCCTGAGGGTATTATTTTCAAGGATGTTTTCTGAGCCATACTGTCATTGACAGAAGTGACTTACTCCAAGTGTCTCTTTGAAAATGGGACTCTGGTTCCAAAGCCACTGAAGTGCTTTTGAAAAATATCCTTCCCTGCTACTGGCTGCAGTGGACTGTCTCAGTGGTGTCTAGCTTCCTTTAAAGCAGGGCAAAATTAGAGTCTAAATGTTATGTGCCTGGCTAGTAAACTGTATTGTAATTAGTACCTTGGGGAGGCAGTAACCAGAGAGAAGCTGAGTATAAAGAGAATTAACTTCATGTAGAAGCTTTCTGCAAAGGATGAGTGAAGAACTGGAAGGAAATGAAAACATGGGATTCGAAATGGCTGTGGAGGTTGAGAGAACCCAGATTGGGAAAGTTCCAAGGAGAGGAGAAAAAGTGCTCATGTTGGCTGCAGTAACCATTAGAGTGGATGTCTCTGGCTTTGTGTTGAATGCTGAATGCAAAACCATTCCCACTTCTAGTGCCTGCATGATGGATTCCTCCCAGAATTTGCTATGTCCCTAGGAGCAGTGATCCTCTATAGGAACCCCTCTCCTATTGTGCTTTGGCTCATGTCAGACTGATAGGTAAACAGAAGAGGTGGGAACTTCTGTTTTCCTGCTGTGTGCTCATTAAAGTTTTTCAGGGTCTGGTGATTCTGCTGTACATAGATGTAAGATCATCTTCAAGCCATGACTCGCCTGCTTGCACCGTGGCCCCTCCTTGCTCACCTCCCAGCCTGCCTCTCCCTTTAGTGGGAAGTTTGGCAGCAGCCAGCACATGGCTCCTGTTTGTACCCTTGGTGCTGCACAGACACAACGTGAAAGGAGAAATGAGTTGCTGGTGAGCAGCTTTGTAGGAGGGTGTTACTTAGCAAATAAGCAGGATGACACGGACAGTGCTTGTGTGGGCTGCAGGGTGTGAGGTGGGGATAAGCAAGCAGCACATGTGGCTCTGGGGCAAGCTTGGGGTGTTGCTAGTTAGGTGCTAAAGTAAGACCCCAATTCCACGTGCAGAAGTGTAATTCAGTATTTCTTTTATGAGTTGTTAAAAAGTGCTGTGGAATGGCAGTACAATGTGGCCATTTTGCTGTTTCCCTTTCAAATGGCTTCCTATGTCCCAAGGCTTACTAAATTGAAGCACTTGATGCACTGGTTGATGGGAAAAGCCTCAAACTTCTCCCTAAGACAAGTTCCCATTTGCTGCAGCCAGGCATCCTTTCTGCTGGATAGGGAGTAGAGCAGGAGAGATATCAGCAGAACCAGAGCAGAAGAGGAGAAAAGTAGTAGGACTTGTCAGAAAAGCTCCTCTCCCAGTATGTAGCCTTTATATAATCACCAGTGTCCTCCAACCATGAAAACTGAATTCAGCTTCCTTCAAAGCTTTTATTAATGCTGCCTCAGAGTGTCCTGCCTGTGTCACTTCTGCCCTGGTTCATGCCTGGCAGCTGGGAATGCTTCAGCAACCAGCTCCACAGGCCTTGCTTCTTCATCTGCACTGTGGCATAACTCAGGTGCAGCCCTTAGCCCCGAGTTCAGCTCTTGATCATAAATTAAACTAACATGAAGCCCTTCACGTGACAGGTTTCCTCGTCAGACTTGCCTTATGGTTTCTGCATGGGAAGTGCCCTGTTTATAGTAGAAAGCCTTCTCTGCAGGCATGGAAGTGTTGTGGTAGGAAGTGATTCATTGGATGAACAGGCAAACCTGCATTCAGTTGTGGAGGTGGAGAAAGGAGGGCATTGCAGTGTGACAGCTTGGGATGTGCCTCTCCAGTGGTAGTACATAGTCCATGTGATAGTATATAGGAAGGGGTTTTTTTCCTGTTAGGAGTCTTCCAGTGACATGAATTTCATTTTCTCCTCTCAGCTGGAACCCAGCATGATGGTGCCCAGTTTTCAGAGTTCCAGATGCATGTATGAATCTTGCTACCAGTTCTGTATGTGGCCAGGAGTGCTGCAGGAACCTACATTTAAATTATACACTTCAAATTCCTCTTCATCTGGCTTTGTACTGTACTTGCTGGCCATGGAGAGAAAAAAGATCCATCTCTGAATGTGTCTAAGATGTTCCAGCAGCTTTCCCTTGGCTGTTTACTTTGACAGAGAGATTGGCTGCCCCTGCTCACCAGCCCCTGCTGCTGAGCACTTGTTCCACATGGAATTCTTCATCCTCCAGGTCTGAAATGTGCCGGCAGCACTGTTCTGTGCTACAGTTTTTAAAGCATGCAGAAATGTAGCTGCAGGGTTGAGGTGTTGTACTTCTTTGCATGTTTATGATGTGTTGTTTGACTGCCAGTGAAAATGACATAACATTTAAAAATAAGTAAGGATTCAAATATCTACTGGCTTTGTTGTAAGTGTGCTACTCAAGGAAAGTTTGTGCTAAAAACGGATTCTGGTGCTGGATGTTTTTGTAGATACCTTGTCAGGGACTTAAATACCACCTGCTTTCACTCAGTGAGGTCGGTATTGAGCAGCAGACTTAGGGGCATAAAGCTTGTGGACACTAAGTTTGTGGTTGTGATTATAATATCACTGTAGGTTGGGGCTTTAAAAGGTTAAAAAACTAGATTTTGGCTGTGGTGTGCATCTGTTTCAAAGCAACAGAAAAAGCCTTTCAAGTTCTGCTTAGGCAGTTCCGTATGGCCTGGCTCTGTATCTGGGTCTGCTTTGACCTGTTGGTGACTCAGGCTGACTTTCCATGATGAATGTGGGGGGGTAGCTGCAAATAACACCCCAGTGATCTTTTTGTTCACGCTGTAAATGGGGCACTGCGCCTTCCCTTCCATGGGGGAGCTGGGAAAGGGGGTCAGCCCATTGTGTCCCATGCAGGATCTGTAGGAAGCAAATGAGGGAGGTATTGACAGCCCTGCCTGCCTTGCTGCTTGCTGCAGTGAGTGCCTGGGTTAGAGGTGAGGTTTTTATGCAGAGTATTTGGATCCCAGTTTCACTCGAGTAGCGGAAAATGCATGTTTACCTTTGAGAGGCACGTGGCTTTTTTCTGCTTTAAGTATTTTGGAACAAACTGTGGCTTTGCACTGATGTATCAGCTTCTGACCAAACAGGATATCTTCCATGGGTGCTGAGTACTCTTTGCTCTGTTTGCAGAGTGCAACAGCCTGGAGCATCACTGTGCTTGTGGCACAGCTGTGAAACCCTGCAAAAGGTGCCCAGGTACACTTGTTTTTTGCCTTGTGTGTTGGCCAGGGGCCAATGGCACAGGATGCTGTGGCTACTGAAATGTGGCAAGGAGATGCACAGTGGGCTACAGGAGATGACAGGAAAGTTTTCTGCTTGATGCCAGAGAGAAGAAGGTTGCCAACAATGTGTGCCTTGCCTCAGCTGGGAGTGTGATGTGCTCTTTTTCTTGCTGCGTGATGCAATACCTTCTCTCTTCTCAGGCCCTGAAAATCCTGACCTTGAATGTGTGCTTAATTTGCACTGTGTCACTAACCTCAGAGTTGGTCACTAGAATATAAAATGAATTTTTCACACCAGTGAGGCACAGATCCAATCTGCAAACTCCTCATGGCACCAGTACAGTAACTTGCATATTTTTTGAGTGCTGGCCTAGAAACAGCACAGGCACATGCAGCAAGAGCCAAGCTAATAACACCCTACTTTCAGCAGGGGTTCAGCTGTGGCATCTATTATCCTTGTCATGTGAATGCAGATTTCTATGCAGAGATGATTTCCAGACCTTGAGCAGAGCCAGCTTGGGTGTGTTCATATCACCACCTTTTTTTGCTTTCCCGTATGTTCATGTGCCCAGAGCCAGCACAGGTGTTGGCATCTGCAGTGAAAGTGTATTTTAAGTTTTGACTGACTTTGCTGGACCAGGAAAGGTGTTCAAACAAGTGATCAGCAGCCTGAGACAGACAGTCCTGATGCCCTCACTTCAGTGGGGTGAGGAGCAGCAAGAAGAGCTGTTGCCTGGGTTTGGGCAAAGGGTATGAAGGTTCTTGCCTTTTTCCCCAACCATCCCATGGGGAAAGAGTGTGCAAAATGCCAAGGAAGTGGCTGCCTTTTTAAAAGTTTGGCTCAACCACAAGTGATCCATCTCAACCCTGGAACTGTGGAGCAGGAAGATGTCAGAGCAGAGGATCAGCATCATTCCCTTGGGCTTGAAGCCTGAGCCTAGTGGCTGTGGGAGGAAGGGTGACCAGCCCCTGGGGACCAGCTCTGCAGGAGGAGAGCTGTGAAGAGTCTCACAGTGGTGGGATCACATTTGCCCCATCCTGCACAGCTGTTGGAAGAGAGGATGAGGTGACACCTGAAGAAGTGGGTGGATGCACCTGGAAGGAGTGGCACTTCTGGCATGGTCCCTTTGGCTCTGCAAGGAACCTTGTGTTTCCCAGCTCTGTAATGGAGACTGCATTTGTTTTCCTTTGGGAATGTAGTTGCCAGGCAATTATTTTACACCCTGTAGCACTGCAGACATGTCTCTTCAAGTCCAATCTTTTACCACATAACTGAGAAAATATATTTTACATTAAAAAGAAGCCTTTTGAAAAGGCCCTTCAGGCATAAAGTCAATGTGTTTTCTATATATAACCCAGTATTATTAATACAATGAACTTAACTGGAGACACTGTGGGTGAATATGACTTGATCATTAGAGATCTGAACAATATGATATTCATTTTCAATGTACTGTGTCTGACTCCATAATGGTGCTCCCAGCCTTCAGTTCATTTCTTAGTGATAAAGTGGGGCAATAGGGTGAAGCAGGTCTGTGGATTGTATTTTTGCTGAGCACTAATATAGAATAAACAGCCTATAGAGAAAACAAATTTACCTTGGTTCAGAAAGGCCGAGGTCTGTAGATTTGGGACAGACAGGAATGATGAATGTGAGCATGTATTACTGAAATAAGTCCAGAATGGCATGGCAGAAGCTTCCGTGGATTTAGTTACAAAAGTTGCAACACAAATTGCTTTAGCTGGAAAATTTTAAGGTGGTGATTGATTTTTTTTTTTTTTTTGATGTTGGTCATTTATCACTGTGTGCATTATGTGAGACATTTTCCTTTTTCAATCATTGAAGAGTGTTTTAGAGCGGTGTTAGGAGGCCTCTTTAGCCCAGGCCTGTTTGATGTCAGTCATCTGATCCAAATGTGTGTGTGCAGCCTGCTGTGGCTCAGTAAGAGGAGGAGAGAGTGCAAGCATGCTACAAATTTTAATCACTTTTAGTTCTTGTATGTTGCAGTGTGTTCACAGAAAGCCAGAAGGCTGGGTTACATCATCTCCTCTAGATGCCCAGCCTGCTTTCTGCATGGGCAAGGTGTGCAGGTGTCAAACTGGTGTAGTTTTCAGTGGTCCAGTTGACTGTTCCGGTACAGACCCAGTCTGGAGGAGCAGGAACCTGTGGAGGAACAGCAGCCACATAGTTCATCTGTCCCAGAGCTACATCTTAGTGGAGCTGCTGTCAAAAACTGAGGAGGAGATATCTGGGGTAGGTGAAAGGGAGTCGTGCAAGAGGCAGCAAAGCTGGCACAACAGAAGGCTGAGTCCATGCTGCAGTTAAAGGACTGGCTGGTCAGAGCCCCAGTGCCCTGCTGAGGGGCAGATGTGAGCACATACGGGTGGCAGGCAGGCACATTGCCATGGGAAGCTGTAGTTTCAGTGCAGTTCCCATTTTCCTGGGTGCTGGCATGTCCTTGTGTCTGCTCTGGACCCGTCTGGTCCTGTGGGTGGTTTCACACCAGTGACTTCTTGGGGTCAGACTGCATGATCTGCTCTGTCTTGTCCGCCTGAGTTTTGCCGGGTGCTGTCTTTGCTTCCTGTAACCGTTTTGATCTTGGGTTAGAAGCTTTTTTTAACTAAATACCCTCTTAGTCAATTCTTTCCATCCCTGACTAAACAGCTGTGTAAGTTGACAGGAGTCAGGAAGTAGCAGCCTCACAGCTGTGGGCTCCTGGTGTTTGCCTGCTGTGTTTTAGCAGGAGGTTGTCCATCTGAAGCTGCTGTGCTGCTGCACCATCCCATGGCCCACGTCCCTGCTCTTAAACAGCATCCACGTGGGCTGTGCTCTGGAGTGATGGACCTGGCATCAGCACATGGGGACTTTTTATAATCCTCACAGCCTTTCCACATGACATCAATATTTTACAGGGACCTGTGGTGTCTTTTACACCATTTTATATAACTCTGGATAAACAGAGTTAGTGTCTGTGAGTGGTGATAGCTGGTCTGCTGGGGAACAGGACTGTGAAAGGAAATATGGGCAACACAGTGTTTTTATCCCACAGTTACAAGGGTACTGGGAACACCCCACATAGAAACAACAAGTTTAGTCAGACTAAACTTATGTGCAGAAAGTCCCATAAAAGTGGAGCATGGAGGGTGGGGGAATTATTTTAGCCATGGGCAGAGGTTTATTTTGCATAAATGCAGGTAACATCTGTGCTATGCTATTGCTGATTTTGTAGTTGGTCTTTGTAAGGTCACAGCCAATGTCACAGGAAGAGTTTGGGCTGTGCTGTCCAGGCTGCAGCCACCCTGGATAAAATGCAGTTGGGCTCCTGTTGTTCTCTGGCTAAGAATTTGCATGTTGACAGTTTATTTCCCAGCCCTATTTTTATTTTGGGATTTTTTTTTCCCTGTCACTGTGACTGTCAGTTTTGGAGGCTGCTCTGCTGATGCTGGTCTCAGCATTTTGTACTTGGATGCTATTTTCTTCTGGATGCTCAAGGCTGGTATGATGGATTTGTTCTTTCACCAGACCCCCTGCTCCTCATAACCCACTTAGCAAAGGCAGAGCTGGTAGCAGTGCTACAGCCAGAAGGAGCAAACTGGGAAATGCAGTGTGATCTGGCCAGAGGAAATAAGGAGAACTGCCAGCTTTTATCAAGAGAGTTGGAATTTGCCCTGTGTTGTTGCCCTCCTCCTGCTTTTGTTTCAGTCTTCCCCAGAGTAAAACAGGAAAGTATAAGGGGATGGTGAGACTCTTTTTCCCTACTGTGAGTGGGTTAGTGTTTTGTAAAAAGGAAAAGAATGGCTGAAGTCCCACAGAAATAAGAGTGGAATGAGAACTGGGACTCTGGTTTTAGTTCCCTGGTTTGTCACGAATTTACTGTCTCTGTCACTGTGAATTTCACCTGGAAATGGTGCAGTTTTCTGTATCTGAAATCCAGCTGTCCAAAAGCTGACCCTTTTGACATCTGGACCCACATATGTCTAACCACCATCCTGTTTTCTAGCCACTTGTATATATGTATGAGAAAAGCCTAAAATGTGGCAGCCAGGTCAAAATGTGGGAGACTTCCAAAACTAGTTAATACCAGTTGGCCTTGGGAAATTACTTCTGTTGGCTTTCAATCTTCCAGCCTAAATTATTCCATCAGAAATTAATTTTGTTGACTGTACTTGTCTCATTAATAGTTGGCTCTCTACCTCAGTTTATACAGCTATAATGAGTAATCATGAGTTTCCCATCTAGGTACAGCTCAGAAATGAGCACCACAAACATAATTTTGCATGCTCAGAGCTATATATTGATCTTGGAGAGATTCCCCAGTCTGTCAAAATTGGTGTTCACAGGACCGCAGCACCGTTAGACCACACCTTGCAATAAAACCATGGATGATAAATTCTTATCCACGGTGAAAGGTTTGAAACTATAGATGGTCTTTAAGGTTCCTTTCCAATCCAAAACTATTCCGTGGTTCTTTCTCCTGTGGGTGCCTGGTGGATCTGCCTGTGGCTATGGGATGCTGTCTGCATCCCCTCCTTGGCATGCCCTGTTCTCTAAACACCAGCATGATGTTTTACAGCAGTGTCTGTGCTCACCTGCTCAGCTCCCACAGAGAGAGGGCTGGGAGCAGCAGTGTCCCCGTAGAATGTGAGCTCCAGCACTGCTGGCCAAGGCCACTGGAGCAGGGACAGGCTATGCTGTGCCCTCTCACAGGGGACTCTGTTGTCCCTTGTGAGTCACGGGGCTGTTTCTTCCCAACAGGGACCTGCACCTGGTGTTGCAGGCAAAGTGGTGATCTCCTCTCCCTCTGACACGCACACTTGGCTTTGGCATGGGAAGAATTACTGCTCTTGCACAGCCTTTATTCATAGGATTTCATTTTTAGGTTTCTTTCTCCTAGCCTTCCTCAGCTCTTGCTCTTTAGCTGGGGAGGATTGCACTGGTGGTAGTATAAAATGATAGCTGCCTGTATGAGAAGAGAGCTGGATTTTCAGAAAACATTAACACAGTCCAGTTTTGGAGATCTGACTTGGACACTTATCGCAGTCAGGTTTAGGAGCTTTTGCTTATGCAAAGCAGCAGAAGTGGGTTGTTTCCATTTTTCATTTTGTTGCCAACGGGGCTGTCTTTGTCCAACTGTGCCCTGGTGTACCCTAGCAGAGGCAAACTGCCCCCGGAGAAGAACTGCTGTCAGAATACTTTAAAGTCGGTCAGGCTGGCTCCTGCTTAGTGAGGTTTATCAGCAAAGATTTTCAGTGCCTCCAGTGGGAGGCTATTTTTATTCTATCCAGGGGCTACCTTCTGCTCTGAGGTCTTTATCACATTTTTTTGGAATAGAGAAACCTGCCTCTTTTAGGACAACCTTAAATACCTTCATCTTTTGCAGTTTGAAAAACTAGATGTTTTTTTATTCAAGGTAAAAGTTTTCGGCATTTCTGTGACACGTTCAAGATTTCTTTTGTTGCTTTTTTGCTGTAGAAGAGGGACACTGCCATCGACCTGAGAATACTCTGGTTTCTCTATTGAGCAGAGCTGACAGCAAGTGAGGTACTTAATGGTTCATCCTTCATGCTCTGATCAGTGCTTGACTGTTGCAGAAAATCCACATTGTGTTTCACTGCACCATGTAATCAAGATTGGAAGAGCTCTCAAGAGATGATCTTGTTCATTTTCCTGCCCTATACCAAGATCAGTCATATCTGTGTCTTTCCTGACAGATGCTGGTCGGTGCTCTGTTAAAGGCCTCTGCAGCCTTTCCAGGCAGCATATTTCAGAGCCTCACAATCCCTAACAGTAAAATCTGGTTTCTCCCCACCTTGTATCTAACTTGAATCATCTCTGCTGCTGTTTAGACTTGTCACTTCTTGTCCTGTCCATTTTGAACTCAAAGAACAGGTCATTCCTTTTTGCAGCAATGTTAAATATTTGAAGACTATTCATGTGCTTCTCTCTTTCTAGTGTTAAATACCCACAATTTGTTAAATCATCCCTTCTTCATGGTGGATTTAAATCTTCTATGTAAACCTTAATTGGCCTGTCTTCTCAAAAATACTCTGTGACGATCCCAGTCATTAACTAATCCACAGTTTGATCAGCATTTTATTTATATACTTGAGTAAAAGCATTCAATGCCAGCTAAACTGCCTGTTTGTACATCGCTGTCTCTGAGTGGCTCGATAGCCTTGTGCTGGTGTGCAGGCAAAGAATCTGCAGGGTTTTCTGCTGCTCCCTGACTGCAGTTCATTCCAGGGGAAAGGCTGGGTGCCTGGCAGGATGTGAAGCTCAGTATGGTTTGTGCCTTGGTTCTGTGGGACAGTGCACCATGAAGGTTGTGCCTTCAAATAGAAAGGGAGCCCAAAGACAGAATCATGGACTCATGGGTGTCTGCAGGCATCCAAAATACACGCTGATGGGCACAGGAATTCGGAAGTGACATGTGCTCAGACAGGTGGCAGGCTGTGAAATGTCACTTGGTATTAGGACCTTCTGGCGTGGCTGTATTTGAGCCATCAGGTCATGCTTGGAGCTCAGCTACTGTACTGTGATTTGGATGTCCTTGATGGATATGATTTCAGCTCCAAGGAGAAGTCAAGGGAATTTACACTTTAGCAGTACATATGGGGAGAATGGAAGGCATGGAATGTAATTTTCTGTGGATTTCTCTGTTGTAGGTGAGTGTTTTAACCACCTTGGAGCGGCGATTCAACCTCCAGAGCGCTGACGTGGGCGTCATTGCCAGCAGCTTTGAGATTGGCAACCTGGCCCTCATCCTCTTCGTGAGCTACTTTGGAGCCCGGGGACACCGGCCACGCTTGATAGGATGTGGAGGGATAGTCATGGCCTTGGGTGCCCTCCTTTCTGCGTTGCCTGAATTTCTGACCCACCAGTACGAATACGAATCGGGAGAAATACGCTGGGGAGCTGAAGGGAGGGATGTGTGTGCTGTCAACGGGTCCAGCAGTGATGAGGGACCAGACCCGGACCTTATCTGCAGGAATAGGACTGCTACCAACATGATGTACTTGCTGCTCATCGGGGCACAGGTCCTCCTGGGCATTGGTGCTACCCCTGTCCAGCCCCTGGGAGTTTCCTACATCGATGACCACGTGAGGCGGAAAGATTCCTCCCTGTACATAGGTAAGGCTCTCTGAACTTCTTCTCCTGGAAGGCTTTCCTTGTGGGCTGGCATCTGGCTCTTGTTGCCTGTTTGATGCCAGTGGAAGGGATGCCTCAAGGCCTCTTCTCCATGTGCTGCTGTGCCTGTGGAAGTAACTTGGCATGGGTCTCTACATCAAGCAGCAGGGAAGCACAGCAGTGCTTGCTTATATTGTAACAGTGGTAAAGGTTGACAGCCGTGATGATTGGGCAGATGCTCATTCCTTCTCTTGTGTTTGCCCAGATTGCTTTAAGTTCTTATATTGGTGGCTTATGGCTCAGTTTTAGCTGAAGAATTTTCAATTGGTGTGTGTAATGATGATTGACTTTCTTGGCTTTTTTTACCCTACATGATACCCTAGTTCTCTTCTTGTTCCAAATCCTGTGTCTGAGTGATCACTGCAGTCTAAGGAGACTGAGAGGACACACGTGTTGTCACTACCACTGTCACATTTTAAAGGAAGTGCCAGTTACAGAGTAGGTGCTGTGACCCAGGATGCTGTGGCAGGACCCTCGATAATGCGATCCCTGTAACGGAATGGGATGTGAAAGCTGGTGAGGTCTATTTTGAAATACAGTGAGCCTGAAGTAGAACTCATAGTTCTGGTGATCATGTTGCAAAATTCTTTCATATGGTTACGCTGTGAAATTTGCCTTTGAATCCCCAGTGAAACATCTCAGTTATTGAGGTAAAGTGCTTGTGGGTTTCAGCAGTAGTTCCCCTCCCAGCAGGTTTAAAGAGGATGTTGTTGGCAAAGTTTTCTTTGAAAAAATGTACCAGCTTGGCACATTCCTCTTTCTGCAGGATTTGTCACTAGGTAAGCTGCTCCAATGGAATAAATCAGTGGAGTGTGTGCTGCCATTGTTAGTATAACCCTGGTAACCAAAAGTGTGCACTTGTCCCATCATCCCCACCTTGGTGTGACTTTCAGCTGAATGGGTGATCCTGTTCCCCTTTGGGTTTTTTTCCCAAAGACATTTTTATCAAGTTTCTAAGCTGACTGTGGCCACTGACAGCAGAGCTGAGCAGTCCTGCTCACTTTCAGAGTGCTGTTTAATGTCTTGGGTAGTGCAGAAGCTTGGTGGAAAGTTACTACACAGTGTGGCATTCATGGATGTATTGCTGCTTCACTTAGAGCTTCGTCTGTGTATTCAAAACATGTGCCTTCTTTTCTGTAGCTGGCCATAAAATCATAGTATTTCAGCATTTAGCTTTGTCCTTGGGTCATTATTCATCTTCACTTGGTTCTGCAAGTGTTTGTGAGGGATCCACTGGACAAAGAAGGATGATGTATAAAATACAAGATAATGTACAACCCAAAGGTGAATAATGAGATTGAATTCACTGGAGCAACTGTGCCAACACCATAAATGATGAGCTGGAATTAAGAGTGATTCTAAGATTATCTATTATAAATAACTATATAGAGGAGCAGCAACTTCTTTCAGTCTGTTCCGTGGGCATTTTTTAAGCAATGCTTCATGTCTTGAGAACAGGCTGGAGGAGGGTGCATGAGAGGAGGATTAGGAAGAGTGATTCTTCTTCTTCCTGAGCTACATTCATCTTGTATGCTAAAATAACGTGTTTAAAGTTGGCAGTTCAAGTGTAGCTGGGAAAATACTTCCAGAAAATTATTTCTGCTTACTATATGCTGCTTTTTATTTTTTTTTTTCTGCAGAGATAAGGATGTTGTCTAACCGTATTTGTTACTACATGTGGAGTTTCAAAACAAACAAAGGAAAAAGCCACACCAAAAAAAAAATCACCACAAAACCCCAAGCATTTTGGGGTTGTTTGCTTTCTGGCATTAGCTATGGAAATCATAATCTGGATTTCTACATGGGTGCCTGTGTATGCACACTCAACCAGCAATGAAGTTTAATTTCTGCCCTGTCCTAGCCTATCCATCACAAGTAGGGTTTGAGATAGTGGATGATTAATTCATCTATCAACTTGTAATCAATTTGGCTAGTGAAAATAAAAGCTACAAGGAAAAAAAATCTATTCCATGAATGAATATAAATGGAGAAGAAACAAGTGGAAGTGTCATCTTACCTTGGTGGATACTTGAGAGGGGGTCAGATTGCTCGGTTTAAATGTTGTTTGAAAATTATTTGCTCAGATTTGTCTTTAACTGATTATTTTTGTTGATGTCATCAATGCAGTTTTCAGTGGCCTTAGAAGAAAGCTGGCTGAGCAGCTTACCCACTTCATTCTGCTCTGTTTTGCAGAGGAAATAACTGCAGAGTGGATACTGTCACTGTGCTATATTTATATCAGCTTGCTTTCTCATAATAGCTCACTCACTCAGTGGGGGCTGTGTGTGACCAGATGAAATGTTTTTGGGTAAGTTCCCTTAGTTGAAATTAGGGGCAAATCTGGCATAGATTGTTCTCTCAGGATAGGAACTAATTAATAGCAGTGATAATAGTCTGGCTGAACTTCTAGAATGACTGGCTGCTGCTGAGAAATGATCAGATTGACCAGTTTGTCCTGTCCTTAGTGAATTGTTTATGTTGAGTCCATGTGTGCTGCATTGGGCTGGACTGTAGCTGAGGGTTAGAAGCAGTCTCTCAACCTGACAGCTAAGCACTAGTCATTGTTTACCTCTGCAATAAAAATCCTCATGTCCCAAGGCAGTGAATTAGATAGAAATAACTGTGTGCACCGAGAGGGTTTTTTTCCTCCTTCTGAGCTGTATGAAATTTAAGTGGAGTAATCATATAATATCTAATACAGTCACTTTGCAGTGAAATAACAATACAGGACACCTCTGGTTATTTTTTAAAAAAGTCCAAACCTCCAGAACACCCTCCCAAACCTTCTTTTTTGTGTGTTAATACTCATGTGTATGCAGAAGAATGCAGATGTGGTACCATATGGAGTTTAAAGTGATGCTTTGGCTTTAATCATTAGTGGAACTAATAGCATCTGTGGAGTGTAATATTCTTCTGGCTATGAAGCCCATCAGATTTCTCCTGTGGTTTCTCTGCAGTGACAGGCACACAGGAGGTTGTGGGCAGTGCACCTCTGTTGTGCATCCTTTGAAGTCAGGGGTTGCTCAGGCTTGTGCTCTGCCAAGGAGGTGGGGATTCTTAGAGTTTCTTAATTAGAGAGGCAGGGGTGAGATACTGGAGGAATATTTCTCTTCATGGGCTGCTGACTTGCAACTTCATGTTTCTTGAACTAATGAACAGATTTTTTTTTTTTTTTTTGCTGCCTGCAATGTGTTGCTACCAAACTCAAAAAGATTCTGTTGCTGTAGTAACCAGGCCTAGGAAAAAGGGCTGTGTTTTGGTAACCCAGGGCAAAGTGAACCAAAGAGATGAGTATGTGAAAGTACACACCAAAGTATGTTCCAAAGGAAACACATTTGTGCTGTAGCAGGGTTAGAAAGATCATGGCACCATGCCTGCTCTGGTTAATCATAGAGTCATAGAAGAGTTTGGGTTGGAAGGGCCCTCAGAGATCATCCAGCTGCTACCCTGCTGTGGAGAGGGACACCTTTCACTTGAACAGGTTGCTGGTCAGGTGAAACCTAATGATGGGGAAGAAACTCTCCTCCCATTTTCAGCATCTGAGCACCTGCTTGACTCAAAGGTCATAATGCTGGCAGTAGCAGCCAAACAATGGAAAAAATAAAGGAATTTTCTTAGCAGTTTGAAATTGGGAAAAATGTTCTGATTTGGTGCTGGTTCGGTTGCTTCTCTCTGAATCTGATCTGGTATTTAGTATTGGAACTCCCATCTAGAGGTTTCCAAACAAGCAGATTAATTTTACCTGTGTGCTTATTGGCATCTGGCATAAATAAGCCTTTTGAGTGGAGGAATTCATCATTCCTGCAGACCATGTGGGGCTTGTTACTGCTCCATCTTCACTAGTGTCAAAGGATTCCTTCAATTTGTGGCACTGTTTATTTTAAAGGAGTAAAGACTACTTACTATATGGTTCTTTTCTCCACCCACTAATGACTCACTTGTCATTTCCTTTTTTAGTTCTTTTTCTGCTCAGTCTTGCTGAGTTCTCTTGAAATCAGTGAGGACTTTGTCATTAGGAGGGGGATCAGAGGCATAGTGGAGCTGATACAAAGAGGGAAAAAAGCCCTGACCTGACAGTGGTTGTATGGATTTGCTGCCTCTCAGATAAGTAGAAGCTTGCAAGTGTTTTCTGCTCACTGGAGTGCCTGTGCTGCTCCCAGCAGTGAGTTCCATTAGAGCCAGTGCAGTGATGTGGTTGGTTAATGTTTTTAGCAGCCTGAGACACACCTTCTGGCCTTCCTGCTGCATTTAACATTTGCTGATAAAAGTTCTTGCCTCTTGTCTGGGACACAGTTACCTATAGAGCAGAATGAATAGCCTCTGGGAGCCAGTATTTGATCTGGGACAATTAAGGGCTGTATTAAACAGAGGAAGTTGCTATTATTCTGTCTCCAGTTGATGGAGGAAATTGATATTGATGTTGGAAGGAGCCCTGCCAGATTGTGCGACTCATTCAGAAGAATGCTGTGCTGATCTTTAATGCATTTCAGAGTTTCCCTTTGCATTTGTTGAAGCTGTCTCTGTGTTTGGCATCGTGGGCACACACCCCACATGTTCAGGACCTGTGACTTGGCGCTACTCACTGAATTGCAGTAATGTGAAGAATGGCTTAAAGGAATCTCCAGAAGGGACAAATCTTGAGTCAAGAAGTATGTGCTGAGTGATGAGTGCTCCTGAATTATTGATGTGCAAGGGTGTATGTGAGCACAGCATCCTCTGGGGCACAGAGCTGTCCTTGGCCTGTTTCATGACAGGGCAGAGGAATGCAAAAATGGATACCTCAGCTCTGCTGGATGTGTCGGTTTAGCTGCTTTCTTCTGTCTTACCTGTTTGGCCTTTTCTGTGTTTGTTTTGGTTTTATCATGCTTGTTCCAGCTCTTACCCTTGATGTGAGAGGAGAACTCCACAGAATGGTGTGTTCTTACCACATCTGCCCTAACTAACCCTGTAAGAGGGATGGGACCCTGCATTGCAGCTGCTGGCTTTGACCTTTGTATTAGTGTGGGGTTATTTTGCATCAAATGCGTCGAAGCACTTTTTGTTTTGTGTTGACAGAGAGAAAGCTCACTCTCACTTCTGCTGCCTTCTGTCTTGCTTTAAGCACCAGCTCAAGATTTGCTGCAGAGGAAGACAAACATGCCCTAATTGGAATCTTGCTGTCTTCAGGGATAAATTTGTCCATTTGAAAACTCATTTATGGTAGCTTACGTCAGTCAAAATGATAGCAGCCATTGTGCTTTGGAGAAGCAGAAACATTTTCTCGACTGACAAGAATTTAATCTGAGAGTTAGTATCTAAGCTGGTGAGTTAATGGCAAGTTATCAGCATAAGCTGCTGAAATCAGAGTTTGAGTCAACATTTTGTGTGTTTGAGGTTTGCTGGTTTTGTCTCTACCTGATGAAAAGTCTCTTACAAAGAGGATGAACATATTTTGGTCAGTCTTATCCTTTCCAAAGCTCTCAAATTTCTTGACATGTATGTCTGAACCTACATTTCTAAACCACAGGAAGTGGAATAATTGTGTGTTTATAGCATACAGGTCATATCATCAGCCATTTGAGGCCATCTGTTGATGTGTATCAATTGGAAGGCCTTTAGGACCCACCTGAGAGGTCTCTACAGCTCTGCCCACCCTGACTGCTTATTCTTTTACTCCTCACAGCATTTCCCACGTGGCCACCCTCCTTCCTGTTGTGCTCATTTGTGGTCTGCAAGCAACGTGGGTACTTTATTCACATTAGCCCTTCCTGCTGGAACATGCTTCTCTGAGCTCACCACCTAAGGCTCTGCCAGCCTTTTGCATTCCTTACCCTTTTTCCTTTTAAATCCTGTTTTATGAGGTCTTTTGTAGTGGATTGTAGCTGACTCCTATCTGTTGTATTTGCTCTGTGCCCACTCCATACCCATCAGCTGCCTGGTGAGTTTGTCCACCCCCACGTGGGCACAGAAGCGAGAACTGCTTTTCTCCTTGCTGGTATAGGCAGTTTTATAGGTGTGTAATATTTTTAGCCTGAAGACGGAATTCTGTAATGCTTTTGTTCAGTAAATGCATCCTCCTACGGGTGATTTGGAGAGCCTTTCCTTCCTGTCACAGCCTCCCATGGGCTGAGAAAGGCACAGTATTAGCTCTGAGCTCCGAGGAGAGCTGCTGCCAGCGCGAGGGCCGTGATGCCTGTTCATTACTGAAAGGTGTCTGTGCTGAAAGATTCTCTGGCTGTCTCCCCCGTGGACTGACTGTGATCAGATTAAATTACACGGCTTCACGCGGATGTCCCGGTATTAACCCACTGATCCATCGATAACCTGCGGCCTTTTATAATTACAGCCCTTTGGGGAGAGATGGGTGTTCTCATCTGCTGTGTGTCAGCGGGGCTGGCTCCGTTACACGTGTCCCCTTTTACAGTGCTGGTGGTAATACCCTGGAAAATTAAATGGAAGCACAAACAAGTGTGTAGGGTGTATTAGAGCACTAACAATAATCAATTCATGGGAATAACCTTTCCCACTACAGGCAGGAAGGCTGTTGCAAAAAGCAGTAGCTGAATGGATGTATTTATTCAATTAAATAAATATATATGCACGAAGTCGTAACTGTTGTGGGCTCCATTATTTTACAGAAATTGTTTCAGGTACCTTAACTTTCTGCTAATAGCTAATAGCTTTTTTTTCTTTTTTTTTTTTTTTTTGCTGTTGTTATGAGCTGAGTAAATAAAGCTTAGGCCCAACCAAATGACTTTGTGTGAAAGCATATTGAGGGTTAGGAGCTGTTTCCATGTTACTCTGTGCTCTCTGTGTACTCTGCAGCTGATTTTTGCCTTAACTGGGATTTGCTGTCTCTGATGTCTGTGAAAATCACTCCATTTGTTGAGTTTGTTGGGTTTTTTTCTGTGATGTCCTTTAAATAATCATCAGCTGGGAGAGCCTAGTGAGGTACATCATTCCTGGGGCAGCCTGTCTAGTGCAGTGCCCTTGTCATTTAAATGGCACATATGCAGAGTCCTAAGGTTCGTGAAATTAATTAAGTAGATTGGAAGGTGGTGAGTTGCCCATGTCAAAAGCTGAAGGCTGTATTGTGCCTCCTTGATGGCACAAGCAGGAGTGGTGTGTGCCAATCTTGGCCCTTCCTCTGGGAACTTGACTGAGACTCCCCAACTTATTGCGCATAAGGAGTGTCCAGATGTTTTGGTCACAGTTTACAGGCTGGCACTGAGGACAGCTGGGGCTCTGTTTCCTATGGTGGGACAAGGCACAGAATTTTCCCCTTCACCGGCACTATTCAGGGCACTGGCTGGGTGTTACTCACTTATCTGCAGGACAAGGTGTTTGTATGAGTATATAGGAGAATGCAGAGAAGTTCCTGCTTTCCCTCTTTCACAGCTGCCTCTCGTGTGCCTGGGTGAGGTGCTCAACCACGTTTTCTTGCACTTGGAAAAGTAGCTGCAGGTCTGAGCTGGGTTCTGGGCAAGCTGGCACTTACACCCTTTGGGTGCCAAAAAAGTGCTATTTGAATAACCTCCTACGTGCGTTTGCTTTTGCAAAGTCCCAAGCAGTGCCATGGCACAAACGTGCAGCTCTGTTGACCCACAGGGCCTGGCAGCACTCAGCTGCCAAAGCTGTTAAAGTGTGGTTTTATGCTGGCTTTGCTGGGCATCAGGGACTGTGCAGGGCACTCCACCACCTCCCTGTAAATGTCACATGTGCCATGTTTTATGGCCCTCCTCATAATACATTTCTTCTGTAGATCTAGTTGGAATTGACCCTGTAGTAGTTTAAAATCTTTATCCCTTGTCCTGTCAGACAGGCCCTGAGATGGCCCATCAGGGTGGGACTTGGGGCAGAGCTGCTGTGGGGACATCGGTGCAGCCTCACTAACTACAAGTATCTGATTGCCCCTCATGCACCAGCCTGGAGGAAAAAGTGTGGCCACAAGTGATGGCTACCTAGTAAAACAAAAATGAAATTCCACTGCATCCTTTGTGGTCATCTTAGCGGCCAGTGGAGTGGAAGCTCTTCCTTGGTTTGGTGAATGTTGAAAGTTTATCACTTTATGGATTTATTTGTTTTGCATAAATGATAAGTCTGCATAAATCTGGGGTTATTGAGCACTTTCCCCGTGGTTTTGGAGAAATTCTGGCTTTACTTGGTTGTTTGGGTCAAAGTTGGTATCTGCTCCCAAAATTGCTTCTTCTAATTTTGCTCTTTTGAAAGGACCCAAGTCTTTTATCAGATTTATTTTTGCCAGGGTATGGCCATTCTATTAACTATGCTGGTAATGAGGTATTTGGCTTTTCCTAAGAGGGAGGCCTGCTCCCACTAAGCCCCCTTTTGATTTCAGTAATAGGGATTTTGTATGCAAATTTGGCCCTTTATTAACCAGTTAAAACGTGAGATTTAGTTTCTTGGATAGAAGTTAACAACATGTGACTTTGCTCTTTGACTTAATACCTCAGAGCTCTTGAGTGCAGCCAAACAAAGCTGTGTCTGTGACAAGGAGCAGGATCTGGCTAAAGGCAGCAGATCAAAGCAATAGTGAACATTCAAGTGTTCAAACTGGTAGAAGAGCAAGATACTCTGTGCATCAGTTCTTTCCTCTCTGTGTCTCTCTGCTTGCCTCACTTTTCCCCTGAGGTATTCTGTACATTCCTGCCCTCAGTGTTAGACAAACCAGTCCCACTGTGACTCTTTGTACAAGTCAGTGATACTGCTTATTAGAGTTTGAAAGAAATAATATTAGGGGGGAGAAAAAGACAACTGGGACAACTTTGCTGTGTTAGTAATTGCTGCAGAGACCAATTAGCCATGTGATGAAAAACCACCTCTATCTTGTTAGCCATCAGCTACAACATAAGGATGTCCTAATCCAATCAGGTTGATCATCAAAAGAATAAGACTTGTTAGAGAGAGCTTTTTCTCAGTAGACAGTTATAAACTGTGTGCTGGGGTTGGAGACTGAAGGGGTGGTAGCATGCAAGAAGTGAACTACAAATTCCCCTGGCTGTGCTTCTGAGGTGTTTGAGCACTGATTCATGCCTTACTGGCCTGAGCTCAGTTCTCTCTTATCTATCAATTGTCAGTTCTATCTTATCCCTTCAAACCTTGCTTTACTTCATGTGTTGGTGAGACTTCCCTATCAAATGGAAACACTCTCTTCCGTAATTGTATGCCCCACCTCATCAGGAGCTTAGAGCCCTGGAGGTACTTGATTTAGAAGTAGGAGCAAAACTTAAATTAAGCTTAGCTTAAGCAAATACTCCTACTCAGCAACGTCTCAAGGGTTATAAAACAAGTTAGTAAGAGGGTGAGAATAGACCCCAGGAATTCTGACTCCAGTGCTCTGCAATTGCTCTGAGAACCAAAGCATTTCACTACATTCCTGCAAAGCAATGTATCTTCCATGGGTGCAGACATTCCTTTCTTTTCAGTGTCAGAGGGGTTACAGATCCTGGCTTTTTGTCTGCTAGCACTAGCCTGCTCCGCCTCTGCAAACTATGTTTAACTTGCCTCCAAGAGCTGGATGATTGAGACCAACACTGGCTTTGCATAGTGGAGAGAGACTATTTACAAGAGCATGTAGTGACAGGACAAGGCTTCAAACTGAGAGCAGGTTTAGATTAGCTATTAGGAAAAAACATGATTGTGAGGGTGGTGAGTCTCTGGAACAGGTTGCACAGAGAACTGGTGGATGCCCAGTCCCTGGAACTCTTCAGGGCCAGCCTGGATGGGGCTGTGAGCAGCCTGGTCTAGCAGAAGGTGTCCCTTCCCATGGCAGGGGTGTTGAAATTTAAGGTCCCTTCCAGCACAGACCATCCTGTGATTGAGGTTGGTGAGCTGCAAGAAGCATTCTGAGGACAGTCTGACACCTCACTCTTCTGTAGCTCCTTCCCAGAAGCCAGCAGCACAGGAATGCACATCCCAGACTTGTCCAGTCACCTCTGAAGCTCACTTGCAGCCTGCACAACAAAAATGGTAGCAAATTCCACAGTTCCCTCTGGCTTTTGTCATCTCCGAGTTAGGCTGTGCATTTTTATTCCCAAGACTGTTGCTTTCTTGATTGGATGTTTAGGATTTTGGCTTTAAGGCTGTGAAGGTGGCAAAGTGGGCACAAAACTTCTCTTGGAGTAAAGATATCTTCAAAGTGTCATCTGCCTATCAAAAACCTGCTGAATTAGCAGTCATGCCATCGCCCTGGTGTTGCAACATCCCACCACAGATAGGAGTGCACCTGGAATTCCTTGGGCTGGTGAGAAAGTGCACTGAGGCTGGGGAGATAAGGCACAGGCTGGCACAGCTGGCAAAAATCAGGACAGGCAATCCCATTAGGTGAAAAATACAGTCTTTAATGGGTTTTGCCGATGCATAAAAGACCTGTTGAAGTGAAAATTTCAGATAAACAAGAGAAGTGGAAATGCAGCTGTGCTGCTGCCCAGATTGCTGTGTAAAATGCTCCCATGTGTAGCTCCCTGAGTTCATCTCACATTCTGCACCCCCCAAAACTGTGGTAATGTGGAGATGAGAGCAGCTGAGTGAAGCTTTCTGAATAAATTAGTCTTGCTGTCCTGTGATATTCTAAGTCTGAGTAAACAGAAGAGACACTCTGTGCCTTAAAATCAGCAAGTTTGGGTTTTATTAGCCCTGGAGGGGCAGTAAATTCTAGAGCTGAGCCAGAGGAGCAAAGGAATGAGAGTCAAGCAAGGAGGTGTAGGGCTGGCTGAGGATATGCTTGAGAAAGTCCTTGCTGCTTACTGCAGCCCAGGAAGGCAATTGGAAATTAAATCTACAGTGCACTGGGGAGCTGTTTGGGGTGGCTTAGGATGGGGTAAGGATTTGGGAAATCTGCTTGAGCAAAGGCTGCATTCAGCAGAGGCAGGGATAATGATGGTGGTGAAAGGGAGGTGAAGTGAGCAGCAGCGTATTAAAACTGGGGGTGAAGGGGTCGGGTATTGAAGCAAGCAGAGTTAAGACAGGAGCTCAGCCAATACAGCAGAAACATGGTGTGGGCCATCTCCATTAAGTCTACAGAAGCCTGGATCCTCACATCCAAAGACTCCATTTTTTATTAAAATTCAGGCTCTTAAAATAATCGACACCCACCTGGGAATCAGGTGTCTAAGTGGAATCTGTGCTAAACGTTGCCTTTCTGGGTCACAGCTGTTGCAGGGTTCAGGAGGGTATTGCTGTGTGCCTCTTCCTAGACCACAGGGTGCTCACATCTCCATTCAAGCTTGTTTTGTGAATAAACAGTGTGTTTTGATGGTGAGTGTGGGTGGTGTCAGGAAGCGAGTGTGCCAGAAGCCTTGTTCCCAGAGAGAGATCCAGTGTTTACTGAAGATGCTAATTGCTGCCTCCAACCCATCATTATTTGTCTTCTGCCCGCAGCACACCGATCAAAGGTGCTGATAGTGCTTTCGCTAAAAGCACTATCAGCAAAAGGTTATAAGAAGGAAAAGAGATGATCTTGAATTTCAGAACTACCACCGGCTGCTGCTTTACTTTTCTTTACTTTTTGTTTTTATTTTTCTTTTTTTTTTTTTTTTTTTGGAGAGATTTTGAGACTGAAGGTTGCAAAGGAAGGAAATGCTTTTGGTTTTTTGGTTTTGTTTTTTAATGCCCCATATGGCCGTTTTATTAACTGGAAAACCTCCAGCTGAGAATTGGATGATGTTACAGAGCTACAGAGCAAAACTCATTCCCAGCCGTGTGGCAGAGAGTACTTGTGCCTTTGAATGTGAGCCATGCCTCTCCCAGCTAGGGTTAGGGTGAAAAATAAAAGCTGTGTTTGCCCTGTTTTGCTGACCCAAGGAAAACATTGATGTTTTTCACGCTGGGGATGTTGAGCTTTTCAAACTAAATGCAAACCTTGAACAAGTGAGTTGTCAGCATATCATCAAAGAGCACTTTGAGTTGAGGTTGTGGGAGTGACAGGTACAGCAAACCCCTAAGTTTGGGGGTTTTATTGTTGCAGTGAGTTTATCCACCACAAAGTTAGAAGTAGAATAGGTACATTTATTCATTATTCCCTGTTTGTATGAGTGGGTTTTTCTACTATAATATGAAAGAAGCATTGCAAACCAGACTTGTGTAACAGTGATCTGCACTTCCCAAGGATTGACTCTTTGATTCCTGCCTGAGCAGCATTTCTTCGCATTGTCTACGGACTTCTGTCCTGTCTCCCCTGCTGAGACAGAGAAATTACTTGCTGTCTGTGTCATCTCAGTTGGCAAATGAGACTGAGAATTTAGAAATAGCTTGTAGACGTGTTTGTCATCTTCTGTGAGTGTGTATGTTGAAGTTACTACTTCAGTTTTCTGTCCAGGAGACTTAGAAACAAAGCATTTCTCCAGACCTGCATTTTCACGGGTCATTTTCTATTGTGTGAAGTGGGGAAAAGGAGGGTTGGGACTTCAGCCTTTGTTCTGAGACTATCTTGATTTTTCCACAATATCCTGCAGACTCTCTGTCTCAGAGGGATGCAGGAGAGAGGAATGGAATTTGTTTAAGTGAATCTCTTTAGATTTAAGGATTTTCTTCCCTGTCAGTTGCGAGTGTAGAAGTGGGTTTTGGTGTTTGGAAGCAGACCTTTCCCACTTCACATCCCAGAAGTTGTGCCTGTGGTTCTGCTCCTCACAGCTTTCAGAGCTGTATCCAGCACAGCAGAGTCCACGCTCACGCTGTCACGAGTTAAGGTTCAGCAGATGATTCATTGTTTTTGCTGCCAGCTTCCCTCTGGAGCTGTGTGCTAGGTAGCACAGAACTGCTGCCTGCTTGCCAGAGGTGATGTTCAGGAGTGAATGAGCTGGAGAAGGCTCCTCAGTGGGTAGGCAGAGCTCCCCATGCCTGCGAGCAGTGACTCGGGGCTTTGGCTTCTCTTCCGAGGAGATGCCTCTGGATGGGAGACAGCCTGCCAGAGACAGGGAATAAATAAGCTGTGCTCTGGTTACAGCAGGTGGATAGTGTATCAGCTGGGTCCCCACAGCAGTGTCCAGGGTCTGCTGCCAGCTGGGCCAGAAGCTGAGATAACCTTTTGCTGCAGGAGCAGGGTCAGGGCTGTGTCACACCAGGTGCCACCGTCAGTGCCTCTGCTGGTGACACTCACACAGTGAGTGTGCTGGGTGGCATCACTGGGGTGAGGCTGGTGTGCTGCTGCCGTGGGGAGCTGGCACAGAGCAGGCACAGGCTCAGTTCTGCCGGGTCTGCACCTTCTTCTCCCTGTGTAACCTACAGCCTTCTGCAGGAAGGCACTGGAAGAGAAGCAGGAGGTCCAGTACTGACCACTGAGGCTTACTGCCTCCAGCCCAGGTTATGGGTGCCTTAGTTACAACCTGCCTGTTCAGCACAAAGTGGCTTCAGTTGCCTGAAGGGACCTCTCCTTTTCTGTTGGTCACAAACATGTGATCTGGTAGAGGCTGTGTGTTGTAGCTCTGTGTTGCCCCAGGCTGTGTTGCTGCATGGGAATCAGTATCCCTTTTTCAGCCAGTTGTGTTCATAACAGCTGTGTTACAACTAAAAGAAAGGGGAGATTTGGAGGTGACTCTTAAATTGTTGTTTAACAGGCTCCTCTGTGTTGCAGGAGGATGAGGCACCTCCTGTACAGAGATTGCTCTCTCTCTGGGAGAGTTCAAATCTAACCTCGAGTGACTGCATGGAGGGTCCATGTAGCTGAGTCTTCGTCCCCCATCAGGTGCACAGGAGACAGCTGCATGTTAGGGTTTGGCACCAGGTTTGTTTCTGGTGTCTCCTTCTGCTCTCCTTAACGAGGCTTTTGGGGTTTAATTACAGTTACTGCCTAACTTCCAAGTCCCCAGTGCCCTTAGGCTCACAGTAGTCAGGGGAGAGACTGGCTGCTCTGGAGCTGAGCTTGGGGGCTTGGGGCTCATCTCTGGAGATGCTGCTCTCCAGGAACTGCTCCTGCATCTTGGGATGCCATTGTCTACCCAAGTCACTGGCTTTGATTTTGAGTGTAGGTGGTTAGAGTATACTCCTTACACACACACTTCAAACCCAGATTGTGCAGGATTACTGCTGGATAACAGCCAAATCCCAGGCAGTAGAGACTGTTTAATCACACTCCTCTGTCTCTGCTGGATTAACATAATTAATGTAAACCCTTTTGGATGGACGACCTGTTATTTGTCTGGTGCAGTTCTTAATTTGTGCAATGCTGTGCATACACCCAGGATGCTCTAGAAATGGTGATGAAGGTCTAATTCCACTTGCATACAACTGTTGACCAAGTAAATCTCCATTGACAGACAAGAAGTTTACTATCCCTTCGGAGGAAGTTGTAGACTACTTTAAAAAAATCAGAATGCCAAAGTTACATTGGAATGATAATTTTCCAAGTTTCTTCAAGGGAAATTAAAATGCTCTTTTTTGTTTTTAGTGTAATTTCTCTAGGGAGCAGAAAAAAAATAATTAATAAACCAAAGGTTCATCAGTGCCTTCTGATCCTCACTAATTTCAAGGGTGACACAGAGCTTGATGTGCAGTGGACATAATAGTGATTGTGTCCTTGCACATCCAGCCTGAGCACATGGGGCGGGAGCTGTGCCTTTATCTTCTGCCTTCTGTGGTATCTGGAATCATGGCAAGAAGGCAAAAAGTGTTTCTCAAACATATGACACTCATCTTGTGGGCCCAAAATCCTGTTGGTTGAGTTACTCCCTCCTATTTATCTGTGCTTCTTATGCAGCTGGACATGATCTAAACCTTAACAGGACATGCTGGCTGCCTTTTATTTCCACCATTTCAAGGTTTTCTAGCAGCAAATTGGTGGGAGTTTATTTAAGAAAGGAAGAAAACACAATAAAACCTTGCAAAAAATTAACCTAACTAGTGAAATATTTAACTTGAATAATAATTTCTGAATTTTAGTAGGCTTTTTGTGTGCCAGAAGTAATTGCAACATTCTGGGTTAGTTTTTTTTTTTAATGAAAGTTAACTTCTGCTTTCATTATCCCAAGTTTTAACTGTAACCTTTTATATTCAGAAAAATCACAGATATAATAATTTCATAAGGAGGAAAATCAAGTCTCATCAGTTCTGGTGGATTGTTTTCTGGATCTTGGCTGTACCCATCTGTGCAGAAGGCGAAAGCTTTCTGGAGCATTCTCTGAAAAACAAACACTTGTGTCCAAGCTTGAAAATTAGTATGAAAGTGACATTTAGTATTTGGCCATGAGCTACAAAGCCTGTTATTTTCAGTGAGGTTCAAAGGAACCTCAGTTGGGCAGCTCTGGCCCGCAGAGTCCCGGCATGCCCAGGTCCCTACAGCGGAGCCGCCGCGGGTCTCGCCAGCCGTGGGAACTGGCAGTGTTCCTGCTGGGAGCTCTGCAGTGGGCAGCGTGTCCTGGGCTGCCCTTCTCCCGTCCTGCTTCTTCCACGTGCCCTTCCAGAAGCAAGAAGCCCTTTCCAGGGAGTGCAAACAGGAGCTGATCACTTAACAGGCGATCCATGGTTGTATGTTGCCTCTGATTTGTATTCAGCGCTAGTAGAATGCTCTCATCACCCAGTCTGCTCACAAGCCTTATTATAACTAATGTCGAGGCATTTTCCTATAATTTTTCTCCCTGGAGCCACATGGTGTAAGGAATTTGGGATCCTGTGCAAGTCCCAAATGCTCTGTGAGGGAGCGCAGACTGGGGGAGCAGACGGCAGGAGCATCATTACACCTGGGCCAAAACCTGTGTGTCTGCATGGAGGATGGAGTGTCTTATTTTTTCAGCTACAAGAAGCCCAGTCTTTCAAGGTTCGTGTGGAGCATCATTTGCAACAGAATAAATATCTTGGCATGTCACGTTTTACACAGCAGAAATGCTTCTGACTTTCCAGCCCTTGGTATCTGTGACTCGCTTGAAAGAATTGCTGACGTCTGCCCAAATGCCAATATCTTCTCAGCCGTATGAACCTTAATATCACAGCTTAAGCTTTAGTCTTTGAGCTGTGCAGCACAGCTAAAATCAAACTGTGTTCCCAGCACTAAAGGAAATCCTGACTTTCAACCCACTGGCTTTTTATTTATCTTCCTTCTGTGCTTGCTGTTGAATTGCAAAGTCAATTTGATTCCAGGGTTTCTAAATGGCATATGATTTCTACACCATGATGGCAAATCTCCTTTGGGCTGTTTATACCATCTGATGCTGGTGGCCTAAGCAGGAGCAGGTCACTGGTGTTGTATTTCCTTGTACCCTTTATTCATAATAAAACAGGCAGGTCACAGCAGTGCTTAATCTCCACCTTCCTGTTAATCTTTACATTGCTTTGGTTCAGTCTTCTTTCCTTTGCAGCTCCCTGCTGTCAAACTCTCTCCTTTTTCACCCCGAGTGTGTTTTGTGTTCAGCCTCATAGGCTTGGTGGCTTTGTCTTTGCCTTCCTGGAAAGGTGCTCCTGAGCAAAGGTCTGGCTCTGTGTTTTTCTGGCTGGGGATGATTAATGGGGGATGTCCCATCCCACCAGGACTCCCATTTGACTGGTGGTGTCACCATTCAGTCAAAACCACTCAGATACGGAAGTTTAAAGTTGTTGAAAGGATAAAAGCTGGTATGGATTGGTTTGGCAGAGGGCTCTCAGAGGCTCTGAATGCTGTAACCATTGCAGTGAGACCTCTACTGGGGGGATGTGATGGTCAGCCCTTTTTTCTTTTTTTCTTGCTTATGGTCATCAGAGATGCAGCTTTTAGGACCCAGCCCTTGACACTAGGCATATAATGGGAAATGTCAACTTTACTTAGAGCAGAGGGACCTGCAATTTATTCTCATTTTCCCCTCTTTTAAATGGACAGTTTGATTCTTGTGTTTTATTTTAATGATTAAAGTATTTTTTAGCCTAGTAATTAACCTCATGAAGTTCCTAAGCATTTTTAAGACTTCCTCAAGTCTTCTGCCAACACGCTCACATGTTGTGAATGTCACCCACAGAAGGCTCCTGGCTGTGACTTACAAGTATTCAGGAGTTTGGGATTTGGGGCTGGCCAGTGTGGACCAGTTTACCTTAGAGTCCTTTGCATGCCCTGGAGGAGAGGGCAGAAGTGGTCTGTGGGGTTTGGTCCTTGTGCCTGAGGTGTAATTCCCCTTGAGTCATGTAAGGAATTGTTACTGCTGTTCCTTCCCATCCCACGCACTTTGTTCAGTGTCAAAAGTAAGATCTCGGAAAACAAAATTAATTTCATCTTGGTGCAGCTATTAATGTTACACACTGCAGGAAAGCTCTTTAAGGAGGCTGTCGACCTTCATCCATGTGGAATAAGTGCTGAATAATGGAGAGCTTTCGTATTTCCACAGAAAGAAAAGAGCTTTTAAAGTCAACTAGAGATGTTATAGACTTGAGGGAGGGGGGGAAAGCCAAACTGTGTTAGGAAACAATGGGCAGAGTGTGCATGAGGACAGGGCAGCAGCTCCCTCCGTCTGGCAGGTGCTGCTGTTTGCAGAGGCCTCTTTGTGAGCATGTGAAACTGCACTGACCTGTCTCATCTGCTGCTCCCACGGCACCTGCAGAGTTTTATAAGTCAGTGTGTTCAGCTTTTCCTCCTCGCCAGCCCAGAGACCTGCTTGGTGTCTGCACTGCCAAGCCCTGCCCCGGGTTTTTTCTCTCTTTCCTTGAACTGCTTCACATTTCATTCTTCTCTGATGTCCTCTGGTAAGCTGTGGTGTGCTTCAGCCATTTATTTAAAGAAAGAAATGCACCATGAACAATTTCTAGATGACCTGTTTTGCCTCCCCACCTGTTCTTGCTTTGAAGAAACATCATGTTCTGGGAGCAAAGTTCTTGTTCCCTGATTGTCTCTTAGTGAGGCTGTTTAGAATGGCCACTCAGGAGAAGGATCCTTCTCCCTCACCCTGTCTGTTTTGTGGGGCTTGCCTAAACTTCTCCACACTGTTGATAATTGGAGTGCTCAAAGCCTGAGCTGCTCGCAGAGTTTTCCAGATTCAATCCCTGCCTAATATATCATCAGCTTAATAACTGGAAATAACCATTTGTGCCTCTTTGTCACCCTGTGAGGTAGGAGCCTGTAAGAACTTAAGATCTTAGATGGAAGTGGTAGTTTTGAAGTGACTACACAGAAGAACCAGAATCCACTAAGAAAGGATGGAAATTAAGACTCCCACTCATCCCTTTGAAACCATATTACTGAATATGAGACAGGTTTGATTTTGGGATTATTGTATTTAAACTTTGTGACATCATTTGGTCCTTAGGCTCTATATATTGTAGTTGCCTTTCCTTTTCTAGCTGCATGTTGGATGGTGGGACTTGCCTTTAATCCAGGAAAAAATACGAAAGCCAGCAAACAAACGGCAGTTGTGTTTTTTTTTCTGTGTGGCTTTTTGTAGTATTTGCATGCTTCTGGCAGTGTGACAAGAGAACAAAGTTTCCTTAGCACACAGTTGTGCTGAAAAAGGTCTGAGAGAACGTAGCAGGCTTCCTTGAAAATGTTGAGTGAAGGTACAAGGAGAGGTTCTCATCACATGAGAAGAGGAGCTGATGTTAGGACCTCGGACAAAAGAAGCTATTAAAATTTTGGCTTCCTGACAAAGCAGCAACAGCTGCTGTGTCTTTGCAGTACTTCAGGACTAAGCAGCCATGTCCCAGTGCTTCAGAGGGCCACTTGTCCATGTGGCTGTTCCTGAGCATGTGGCACTGGGTGGGACTGGTACATGTGGAGTGGAACAGGGATGTTGGAGATTAGGAGGTCCTGGATAGACAGGCAAATTCTGCACCACTTGCAAGGTAACCAGGAGCCATTCCTGTGGCTCTGCTTGTTTGCAGCAGCAGCAAAGCTGGGTTTGGCTCGCTTCCCACAAGTCACTGAACTTCATTTTGCATCTGTTTCCACAATGTGCAGAAAGGAAAGGCAATAAATATTTATTACTCTAGCCTGGATCCAGGTTTTATTCCTCTTACTGTTCTTCCCCTGCTCCTGTGACAGTTTATCTTGTGGCTTTGGAATGCCCCAGCTTAGGGAAAATTGAAGAAGAAGGGTTTACAGGAGGTGTTGAAAGAGGCCATTGCCACCCCAAGAAGCATTGCTAACTAAACCTTTCTAATGTTTGTCTCCTGGAAGAGAGGCAATTATTTGCCTCTGCCTTCCCCTTTGCTGGTAATTACAAGCTCTCCTCTAGCATGTCAGATGCTAATCTGCCATTTGTCATTGCACAGCTCTGCAGAGCACCTGGAAGGGCTTTCTGAGATGGGAGCGCTGCATGTCCAGCTGTGGCCCCTGCGCCCTCCGCAGTGAGTCACCCTGATCACCCTCCTGAAAAACCCTCTCTTGCAGAAGTTTAAGGAGGGGGAAGAAAAACTTAATCTTTCATTACTCAGATAATGAGTCATTCTTATGAAATTCATGGTGCTTTAGGAGCATCAGTGTTCTCAGGAGAGAAAACCAAGGAAAGTGAGACTTAACGCAGTATTGACCTTCTGTCTTTTGTTTTTTTTTTTTGGTTTTTTTTTCATGGAATTAAAGCACAGTTTCTTTACATCTCATGAAAAATTAGAAAATGAAATTGATTGCAATGAAAAGAAAAATAGAGAGTGCCATATAGATACCTACCCTTCATCTTTGTATACCAGCGGGATTTATTAGTTTGGGTCCAGATCTCTGCTCTTGCTTTGAAGGCTTACACTTTCCCTTCTAAGTTTAAAGAGAAAGGGCAGTATCTTGCTGAGTCCACAGGAGCTGCTGCACACCAGTGTTTTGTGGAAAAGCAGTCATAGATTCTTGGCTCATCTTGTTTTTTTCCCCTCTGGACAGCACCAACAGCAAGGAAATAATTAAATGGTGTTTTTACTCCTTTAAATTGAGGGGAGTTTGTGTCCATCTTTCTCCGGTGCTTCTGAACTGCCCTTCCTCTCACACGCATTTGTGCCATTGGCACTGGCAATAGTTCAGGGATTTCTGTGCTACATTAAACGTGGGGACAGCTGTGGCCAGAGTCCCTCTTAGCCTGTGCTCTGCCTCACATAGTAACCAGCAACAAATGTTCAAGTGTGGAAAAACACAAGGATGATCCTCTCCTGGGTATTTGAAGCCAGTTCTGGCTGTTCAGTGGTTTGGTTTTGGAGGCTCCATCTGAACCATTGCCATATTAAGTTCATCTAACCTGACTATAGGCTGATTTGTCTTTCAGGCCCTGCAATATCTTGCAGCCGCAAGTTCAACAAACTAAATTCTTATTTTTAGATCTCTTTGCAGGTTCTGCCTGGGCACCCACAAGCCCTGACAGAATAGTAATGTTTTGTTAATCTCTTCCACACAATTTGGTCATCTTAAGTTCCCAAAGCAGTGGTTCTCTCCTTCCGTGTTTCCATTCCATATTTCTGGTTTCCTTGTCTTGTATTGTCTGTGTTTTCTAGTTCTTTTCTATTGTTTCTGAAGCTGGATGGCCAGATGTTCACATTTGATATGATACAGGTTTGCTCTGGAGTTGGATGGTGACAGATTTTTTCCCTTCTTAATTGCCTCCCTCGTCCCTCAAGTTTTGCAGAGCACATTCTAAGAGATTTTTTTGGTATCAGGATGGATTTGTTTGTTTTTCCTATGAGACTGTAATTAACAGCCTGAGCATTGTCTAGCACTGAGACATTCTGGCACATCTTCACAGCCCCTCAGTTGTGTCATTGGGTGGAGTCGGTTGATAGGATTCCAGGGATGTTGTCCTTTCTTGTTGGACCCAAGGTCTTCTACAACATGACTCATTTCTTACTGAGGCTGTGATAAGTACTTAAGAGTTGCTAAACTGGCATTTTTGAACAAAGGAAGAGAAATAGAGAGGGAGAAGAATGCTGTAGGCAGAGGCATGGTCTGTGTGGAGGTGTGTCTCTGAATGAAGGTATTAAAGCATTGTACTGTGTGAAATTGGTTATTATTTTGAAATCAATGCACTGAAAAGACAGAGCCTCTAAACTTAGCCTTACACCTGTATCCCTTCTGCAGTAAATATTTTTTGTAAAAATCAATGGAGGGAGCGTACTCAGCAGTGTAAATTCTGTGTAATTATTGAGCAGAGAATTATGGTTGTCTCATATCGATTCCCCCCTACTTTGTAAGAGCTTCCTCTATTTTACAGGGCTGAATTGCAGTCAGTGTTGGCATTAAGGAGCTAGAGGAAGGACAGAACATGCTGCTGATGATCAATATGTGGGCAAGGGGCTGCATGTGAAAATGCATGTGTGTACACAGATTGCTTCAAGAGCATCTGACTCACATAAGCAAAACTGCTTAAGGACTGAAATTTCCTTCTCTGACCCCAGAAAGCTCAGCTGCTCCAGCAGTTCGTGTGAGCTAATCTTGAGCCATTGCTTCAGGGACAGTCCTAGCGATGGACACGTGTGCAGTTCTCTTTCTTTGCTACCCCACCCCCCGTCAGAGATGTTAGAGCTCTGTTTTGTCCTCAGAGTCACGCTAGGATTCTTTTGTGGGATTTTAGTCTGCTGCTTCACTTCTTCTTGGAGGTGTTTGCAGTGCAGAAGTGAGTAAAACATTTCCTGGACTGGAACCTGAAGGAGAACGTTCGGTTTTCTTTTGTTTTAGAGCCAAAGGATTACATGTGTCATCTTGGGATGGGTTGTTAACATCACAGAATCACAGTTCCCAGTGATCCATCCTGAGGAGCTACACAGGATTATTCTACTTTTAAACAAGCAACTGCAGCTGCTCAGGGGAGCATTTTTCCTTCAGCTGTGTTGTGCACCAGAGCAATTTAAGCCCACTAAAATGAAATACTGGCTAGGGATTTGTGACAGAGTAGCAAAGTCATCCTTATTTTCAAATCCTCAGGAAAGGCAGGTGTAGTTTGCTCAGAGAGCACCCTGTCCTGAGATTTAGGGCACACCTTGGTTTTACACTGTTCCTTTGGAGCATCCCAGAAACACTGATGGAGTTTCAAACTGATTGGCAGCACAGTGGTTGGGTATAAGGAAGGACTATAGCTGGGGATATGTGCAAGATCAAGCACTCTTACGCAGCAGAAGGTCAGTATTTCAAAGGTTAAAGAAAAGAAGGGGAGGAAAAAAGCTTTAAAAGGAAGTATGTCAAAGTTTTGTTTGCTTGGAACATTCCAAGACAGCAGCAAGGGTTTTCCTGGGGTTTGTTTCAAAATTAAATATACTAACAGTGATCTCTGTTCACTGCACACCTGTTAGTGAGGTGTATCTTTAGTCATGGGATGGAAGGGCTGCTGTGCTGCTGCTGTTCCTCTCACCTGCACCATCCTTCACTTGGCAGAAATGTCACCATCTCCCAGCCCCGTGGTGCTGGAGAGCTTTGCCTCCAAAGCTGCCCTAGTGCCCCCTCTTGCTCTGACTGGACGAGTTTGCTGTGCCTGGTGAGATGGGGACCTCAAAGTCTTCCTGGTCCCTGGGGTTCCGAACAGCTGCTGAGGTGACTGCTGCAGCATTGGGGTCGCTCCAGCCTTACCCTGCTGAGATGCAGAGCCAGCATGGGATTGGGATGGGGAAAGGAAAAGAAGTGCTGCCTGAGGCTTTCTTGTATGCCACAGCTTTAAAAAAACCCCCAAAGTTATCACTTAACCTTGCAAGTTTAACTTACTCTGAAGAAGTTTTGAAGTAGCTGCTGTCTCTGAGGCACTTGAAGTAAAACTGGTTTGTAGTTGGGAAGATACACAGCTATTTTAGGCAAGCTTTGCTCGTACAGGCTGCCAGCACAGGGTGGGCTGCAGGCTCTACTGCGAGGATAAATGCAGCAATCGCTCCGGACGGAGGTTTAACTGAAAGCCAGCTCCTGCCCACAGTGTCTCATCCTGGAGTGTAGGATGAAGTGGTTATTGATGCAGCTTCTGTCTCTGAAAAGGGGCTGGAAAAGGGAAAGCCTCCTGTTGTGAATGAAAGGATGGCAGCAAACTTCCTAGGGCTCGCTTCTGATTCATGTGCATGTTTCTGAAGTGGCTGAGAAGAAGAGAATCCTTCTTCATAGCACTTTCTGCAGCTCTTTGTTTTCAAATGTAAATCATAGATGTGTGGAAGATGTGAACTTAAAAAGAAAAAAGAGAAATTTGTTTTGTTTCCTCTTTATTCCTGAAGGAGTGGAAGAAAACTTGTACAGGACTTGGTATTGCTGCACGGAGTACTGCTAGGTGGTTTTGGGAAAGGAGGAAGGACAGGCTTTTCTGTAACTGCAGGAAACGAATGTGTACCTTGTGTACAGTAAAGCATAGATAACTTCCTTCCTTCCTCTGATTGTGCCAGAGCAAAAATGTATCACTTGTCTGTGGGGGTTTCTCTTTAGCCAGTGTGTTTGGGTGTAAGCTGTCTGCAAGAGAGAAAGCCAGGTCAAAGATAAAAATCCCATACTAATCCACTGTCTATTAATTTCGGCTAAACCCTCCTGCTTTTCTGATTTTTACCTCTGTGGGGTCAGCAGGGTGGCTGCTGCTTTGCTGTCGTGCACTGCCTTCTGCTTGTTTTAACCTGATAAAATAGCCTGCATTTCTGTGACAATCTGGCCACAGCATCTCCCCATAACCCTCACTGCTGCTGGGCTCCTTCCTTAGGGTCACTCCAGGTAACTGCAGTGTTGCTGCACAGGCAAATCAAAGCAACATTTGTTGGGTATTTTTGCTTTGGCTCCACACTTAAATCCCTTTCTCCTTCTGTCTCCTGACCTCAGCCTCAGGCTGCTTTGCAAGCCTATTGCAGTCTCACCTGTGGCAAGAGGGACACTTAGTCCTTTTTTGATTGTGATTCCTTTTTCTTCTGCAAATGTTATTTAGAGATCTTGTTCCAGTTTTTGAAATTACATCCTTTACATAAGGTCACACAGTTTCCAATCTCGTCTGTGTTTTGTACAGACCAGTGGGACTTGCCACCTGAAAATCATTTATGCCCTATTAGCCCTCTCAGTTCTTAATGCACTTTTTACTGACTAGTAGAGAATACAGATTTTAATGGTGTCCACGTCTGGAAACCTCCACTGCTATTTGATCAGAGGAAATAAATAAAGATGGGAGGGTTTTGTTGTCATAGTAAGCAGAGCAAAGCAGGCCACTATATACACTGAGCATTAAGGGTTATTGCAAGAAACATCTTTTTTCAGGTACAATGCCTGAATGGGAAGAAAATCAGCTTTATTCTCTGAGAGCAGAACAGGCTGAAACAGAGCTTTGCTGCCAGGTTTCCATCCCAAAGGACTCTGAGGCTCTGTCCAAACTGCTCAGCAAGAAAAGTGAAAACGTGCTGATGTACATGTGCCACCTTGCTACAAAATGTAAAGAAAAATCTGAGAATAACACACTTGGTGCTCATTTACCTAGCTCTGCTTCCCACGCAGACAGTGATAATGAGCTGAAACAAAAGGATCAGGTGAGAGGGAACAGGCTGGCAGGGAAGGAGCTGCTTCTCCATGGGCATTGAGAATTGGAGGGAGGAAAATTAAATATCCAAGCTAATGTGTTTGGAGGACAAAAAGGCTGCACTCCAGTAAAGCGAGAGGCAGGGAATTGGGAATGCAAGCTCTCCTCCTGCCTGGTAGCTGTTTTCTAGGGCCTCTGTAGCCTCAGGGCTCAGGAAGAACTTCTGCTTGCCTGTCAGTTGTAGTTGGCAGGGCTGGTCTGTGGTGCTTTTACAACTGCAGGAAACTGTACAGCCACAGGGCAGGGCCTCCCTGCAGCCCTGCCACATCATCCCTCCGTCTGGGGAGAGGAACAGACCTGATCCAGGTCTTTCTTGCTCACAGACTGAACAGCAAAGCTTTTTCTTGGGATCCATCAGCTTTTACAGTGGCCCCAGGGAGGCTTTCCTCACACAGGGACTGTGAAGCACTTGCTGCTTTCTCTCACCCTGATGTTCCCATCTCTGCTTGCAGCAAGTAAACTGAGTCAGAGATGCTCCAGGCTGGGTTTGTGGAAATGCTCTCTGCACGGTAGCTGTTTAAAAGTGGCTGTTGCCTGAGCAACAGCTGAGATTTATGAAAATCTAGGTCTTGCTCTGTGTGCTTCTGACAGCAAATCAGTGTTTGTTACTTTGTGTCTTGACTCTCAAGATAAATGTCATTGTCATCAATTTAATATATCTAATCTGTTTCTATTTCAGCAGAAAAAGCATTTAAGCTGCTAGGTTCTTGCTTAGTAAAAATCAACCACAATTAGTTTATTCTTCTCCTCCCTGTCACCACAGTATAAAACTCTGGCCTAACCCAAAGCTTTGTGTACTTGAAGTGCAGGGTTTTTTCTCTGTTGAAGATGTTTAACCTTTAGCTCTTCACCTGTGATTTTCTGCAGCACCCTCTTGTAGCTCACACCCGTCCTATAATGCAAAGTCATGCTGGATAATCACACACCAGCCCAGGAAACACAACTTGGCCCCTGATCAAACCTGTTTCACAGTTCTGTATACTCTGTACAAAAGGTTTTTGGCTCATATAAATTAGCCTGTGCTGCCTCTAGGGTACTGTTCATTTTGGAGTTTTATCCTTTCAGGCATTAAGGACTTTTGGACATGTTTTGAGGTCTTAAAAAAAAAAAGTAAATTTTTGTTTGCTCATATTTGTATTTTTTAATAACTAAACCATTTTTCTAGGGGGTGTGGTGTTTATTTAGATTTATAAGAGCAAGACAATAAAAACGCCCAGCTCAATTACTTCAGTGCCCTTACAAATACATTCAAAACAAACCAGATAGGAAAACAAGACTGGTGACCACCTCCTCTGTGTACAGCAGCAGGCAGCTGAGCTCCCCTGCCCTGGGGAAGAAGGAACCACTGGAATCTGTCCTGAAGAGCACTGCTGGGTGAGATTCTAACATCTCACCCCAGCCATAACTGGTGTATCAACACATAGGAGCTTTGGGTTTTAAGGGGTGAACCATTCTCAGGGAGATTTGAGGTGGTGCTTGTTGGAATAATTTTCAATATTTCCTGGAAGCAAGATGCACCTCTTGCTGTACTCACCAAGCAGCTTCTTGCTTAATGCCATCAAATCCAAGTAGAATTTACCTCCCATGTGAAGATGAGTGTCAGGTATCACCCACTGCATGAAGGTGTGCGTGCTCTCCTCCTTCAAGAACATTAATATCTAACCACACTTGCAAGTGATATGATTGTTTGGAGGAAGAGATCTCTTTGAACTTCCAGGATGCTCTGTTCACTCATTCATTCATTCATTCATTCATTCATTCATTCTGTTCACCTGCTTGTTTGGAAATAGTGGCTTTAACTTCCTTTACATGTTTTAGCTTTGTCATCCATGAAATGGAAATTATAATACTTATTTGCTTACCTCACAAGTTTGTTGAGAGGATTAACTGATGTTTGGACAGAGTTTTGAAGCCTTATACAAATATTAAGGTTACTCTTAATAGGCCACATGGAATAACAGAACTGTAAAAAAAAAAAAAAAAGCTCAAAGTTGAACTGTCTTCATTCTTTGCAGCAGTCTGGGTTTCCAGGCTCACGCCATGTG
This sequence comes from Anomalospiza imberbis, assembly GCF_031753505.1. Classification (NCBI taxonomy): domain Eukaryota; kingdom Metazoa; phylum Chordata; class Aves; order Passeriformes; family Viduidae; genus Anomalospiza; species Anomalospiza imberbis. The sequence goes on along the minus strand of NC_089693.1, from coordinate 6,290,482 downwards.
TGCTGCTCTGGAGGTGGGATTTGTAGGGCTCCCGTGTTCCTGTTCAAAGGTGTGCACCATGGGAGGCTCCTCTGCTTTAAAATACCCTTCACAACCCAGTTCTCATGTCTGTTGCCCAGCTTGTCAGCCTGCAAACAGCTGAGCTTTAGGCATTTTAAGGAGCTTCAGAAGTGTTTTGAAAATCCTCAGTTACAAGATTGTTTTCAGTTTTCCTAAATGAAATCTCAGACTGTACTTTTTAGGGATTTTCTTTCTAAGTATAGGTTCGAGGGGGTGAGTTTCCATTTCAGAATTTAAGTTAGCTTGAAATGTGGTGGCTCTTTGGAGAAGCCTTTCTATTTTTTCTCTCTAGCTCTGGTAATCTAGATATGCCAGCCTTGAACCACTGGCAGTGTATATAATTTTCTGTAAGCTATTTCTCAAACCCAAGATTTGTTTTCAGCTTCCATGCTTTTATCTTGGTGTTGTCCTTTCAGTGTTCATCCTAAAGGAAGGAGCAGGTTAACATCTCTTCTGAAAATTACTTTATTGTCTTGTTGCAATGCTTTAAGAATTAATTTGAAGATTCATTTCAGGTCCCTGAAATGAGGCAGAGAACACATATGCCATATCTCTTCCCCTTCCAAACATGCATGGGGAATTTTTTTTTCTGGTTTTCTGTCTTTCTCTCTACTCTTGGCCTATTAAAATAGTAGTTGCTTCCACCCACCATGTTCTGGAAAAAGCTGTTGCTGTTCTAACCATAAGGCTCTCATTAGAGTCAATGGGAGGTATATGACTAACCCTTCATGTGAGCCACTTAAGGAAAAAATTGTAATTAATAACATGGCTTTTGTGTGGAAAACATTTTTGGTGTTAAAAAAGGACTTGGTTTTGTCCTTGATCTATAGCATATTTATGGGGGAGTTTGCATGTTTCAGTGTGCTCTGTATATCCTGTAAGGAATATACACAGATCTCCTCTTCAAATAGTGATGGAGCTTGGCCAAAGTGTGACAGCTCTGGAGCCTCCTATTCAGTATGTTCCAAACAGAGCTCCCCCTGGGCACTACCTGGCTCCTGAGGTGATTGGGGTTTGGCTGTTTCCATGCCCTGCTTGGGCTCCCTCTGCTCTTGGTTTGGTGCCCCCAGGGAGAAACCTTTCCCTCACCTGCAAGGTGTGAACGTTGGTTGTGGGTTTATGTGATTGTGCAAATTTCTGTCTCTTTTTACCCAGGCAGGCTGATGATATGTGAACAGACTCTGTAGATGTTGGGATTTTAGCACTGCTGGTTTTTTGCTGTTTTCTCATGGAAGTTGGTGGCTGACTGGCTTTTTAAATACCTCGGTACATCAGTATCTGGCACTGTGGAGGGAAGAAATAAGGCTTTCTGTGAATGTGAAGTGTGCTGAACTAAAGCCAACAATCTTCAGAGTCTTTAATTACCAAGCCATTCAAACCTGCCACTTTTGAGAGAGATATTTTGACACCACTTGAAGGTTTTAACATCTGCTCTTTGTACGGAGCTGAAGGCATTTGGTAGAATCCATTTAATTTTTCACTAGATATTTTCCGTTGCATTCCTACCACAATAATATAGAGTGCAGAATGGGAGCTCTGTCAGCAAAGACAGCTAGGTTTTTGTGGTGCAAAAATTAATTGTTATTGAATCCTCAGCAACCAAGTATGAGCTCATGTTTGGGGAGGAGGGTTAGAGAAGAATTGCTTGGATTGTAGTCCAGTTGATGCACTGCTTCTCCAAAGCCCTGGCTGAATTATTTCAATTAGGCTTTCCCTGTTTATGAAACTTTACAGGGTGTTACAGGTTTTGAGTAATATTTTCAAAGAGATAAAAGCAGGAGTTGCTACTAGGATGGAAATGTTTGTTATGGGCTCTGGCTGGACATTTCCTGTGTTCAATGAAGGTTTTATTTGTGGTGGTGAAATGCTCTCATTTAGGATACTGTCAGATGCTTTAATGGGCATGGCAATGACTGGTATTCAATTTATCCATGTGGATTCTACTTGCAGTCAAGGCAAAAAAACCTGAAGTGCTTCAAGATGTGGCACTTCCTTGAGACCAGAGATGTGCCACTTGATGTGATTTGGAAGACTTGTAAAAGTGGGAGAAAATCCAAAAAGTTCTTATTGAGGTCCATGTTTTAAGCCTGATTCTTCAGCTCATTGGATGGAGGAAGCAGAAGAAAGATGCTCTGCTTTCTGCTGGGCTGTCCATGGTCCTACAGCTGTAACCCTGCCCTGAGGAGGAGGGAGCAGTCAGTGCCTTTCCTGCTGTCATCTGCCCAAGAGTCACATTCCCTGGTGCCAGATGAGTTAGTGGCACAGTGCACCAGCTGGGCATCCTTCATGCCAAAGAGGCAGAGCCATCATATTTACTGCTTTTAATTCTGTCTTTGTAGCACTGGCACAGGGGATGAGATTGGAGCAGAATTCCTGCAACCTGCCTGGACTTAATCATTTACTCTGTTAAACTGTACAATGCTGTAGCTCTCCCCAAACAGGGTGTTTTATAAATGGTTTTTTTCTCTCCTTGGCTTCCTACAGCTCTACCCAGAGCTGCCAGCCAGTTTGGTTTCACACGTAGGAGGGCTGTGGGGTGGGATCTGGGGGGGATTCTGCCATCCAGGCTGGAGCCTTCCTGTCGTGCTGCCTCCCTGTAGTGTCACAGCGATCCTCTGAAAGCTGCTCTTTAAGTCTGCTGTGGAAAGGTGTGGGAAAGGATTCTGATCAAGTGGGAGATGATATTCTCCAAAGTTTTGCAGAGCCAAGCTGTGTCTAATTCCCCAGGCTGCTTTCTAGGAGGAAAATACGGCCATTGCTTCTTCAGCTGTCTTATTTTTGTATGCAGGCTGCTTGCTTGCATGTGTTGTCCTCCAGCTCTGTCAGTTTGAGAGTGGCTTACTGTTTCATTTTGTTCTAATCTTTTCAGTTAAATGAAGGCTGGCCTTGAAAAGAAGCTTGTAGCATTTTTCCCAGCTGTTGCACAGAAAAAAACAGCCCCTCCTTGCTTCATTTCTAGCACCTCTACTGTACTCAAGCTTTTGGAGAGACTGCCAGCTTAACTCTGACCAGTTTTCCTTGGTGTCATCACAGGACTCCAGTGTTACTGTGTGTCTCCTCTCCTGCTGTAAAAGCAAGCTTGCTTTTCCCAGGGATCTAGTGATAAATTAAGGAAGTAGGATAGTTGTCCACACTTGTGCAATAAACAGCTGAGAATCAGTGCTTTATAGCCAAAACTAACACAACCCTCCCTGAAAATGCAGGGTCAGTCAGGATATAAAAGTACATTCTCTAATTACCAAAATTGAACTTGAAGAACATCTAAACTGAATTTTGTATATACGGCCAAAAATACTTCAGCTATGCAAGCAACCACACTCCAGAACAGAAGAGCTGATGTTTATTTTCCTTTTTTCAACTGCATTCTTCTCTGGACAACTCCCTACAGCTCTGGAGGCCATCAGAGTGCCTTCTCTGTAGATGAAGATGATGACTTCTCGTTCCATGACAGGAATTCCCAAATGTTGTTCCCATTGACAGGGACAGAATGTGCAGCTGCTCAGGGTCTTCCTTGGTATCAGATATTCACTGGGCTTCCCTGAATGCTCCAGTGGCACCAGCATGGGTTTGCAATCCATGCCTTTGGAAACACTGTGCATGACAGAGGATCCTTTGTCTCAAAAGCATGGCTGGGCTGCTCCTTTGATGTGGTGGCTAATCTGTTACTTTTCCCTATGCTTTGTTTCTTCTTCCTGTCTTTGTCTCCTGCATTGGCTCTATCATCCATCCAAAGCTTTTTGGATAAAACTGCTACCTGTTGTCTTACTCCTAGTGTAGTATATAGGGGTTTCTACCAGCTGGACAAAATGTAGGCCAGAGGCTTAGAGCTCTGGAAAGGCTATTTTACCCTGGTACGGAGCCTCTGTTTTCACTACACTTATTTCCAGAGATGATTTTTATCAAGCCTGGCCCTGATCTCAGTTTTACAGAATGTTCCCTGTTTCCTGCAACTCATGGACGATAATCACATTTAGGCACGAGCTGATTATTAGATTTAATTTGGAGTTGATCAGGGAGGCTGCAGTTAGGATGGGCATGTGGTGAATTTCTGGGGAAGGCAAGGATGTGCAGCGTTAGGAGGGTATGAAGCTTCCAGGAGAATAAGGGAGGCTTGTGGCACCTGCTGTCTACACGAAATTGTGCTCAAATATCACCTCCCTTGTGGTGTGAAGTGATATCCATGAAAGCCAGGCTACATCTATTTACATCTTTAGATGTCAATAGAAGAATGTCAAAACGTGTCAGTGAATGCAGTAACTTCTCAAACACCATTCAAAAACATCCACTTGCAGGACACAAATGTGACTGCTGGAGGAGTGCTGCACAGCTGTGCAATTCCCCTCCTCCTGATCCCAGGCAGCACCTTGTGAAGTCCTTACTGGGCACTGGTGAGGCTTGGGCTGGAGATGGGTGTGTGAGGAGAGGAGACATCCGCCAGTACTGTCAGCAATTAAAGCTGGTGCTCCTGAGCTGTAGAGACTGAAGAGAAGCAGCAGATCCCTTGCTGTCACAGCAGTTGTGGGAGAGAACTGCTAGGGACATGTATCTGGAGGGAGGGATAACTCTCCAGTGCTGGGCAGAACATGGGGAGGTAAAAGAGCTCTTTGCACATATTCCTGCCATAACATGCAGACGCTGACTTTGAATTACGCCAGTAAAATAAAATCTCATTCATCTGGGTCTGCAGGTAGTCCTGCAGTTTAACTAACCTTTCCTTTGAAGTCTTGGCAGACTGCAGTCATTCTGAGCGGCTTTCAATTTTGATTAGGCACAGAGCTGAACTGTCAGCACAGCTCCCAAGTGTATTTGGGCAGAGACATGACCACAGGGGTAGAGCTGGTGCAGGAGTTGGAACAGTGTGGGGTTGCATAGCAGCCCCTGTAAGGGCCATGTTGCAAAAGCATATGCTGTGTTTGCATTGCTTAGTAGATCTACAGTCTCAGTCCATACTTCTCTTGCAGATTTGACTCTCTGTTGTTTAAACGCCAAACCTGATGCAGAGAAGTTCCATCGTCACCTTCAGCAGTCCTCTCCTTCCCCTGGATGGGCAGATGGAAGTGCAGGAGTGAGCTGTGCTCGTTGCAGCCGTTACTGCTTCTTGTTGGCCTTTGTCAGAGCAGCAGAAGAGGCCACTTTGCTTAATCTTATATTGTCTTAGATTCAACCAAAAGGAGAATTGATAAGGCTAGGCTGAAATTCTACAATTGGGTATGTCCCAAGCTTATGAAGAATTGTCAGATCCAAGCCAGTGGGTTAGCTGGATCCGTGTCCTAGTTGGTGTTTGATCTGCAAGTAATGAAACCGCTGGAAATGTCAATTCTGCACCAAAATCAATGGTGATGAGGAGGCTTCAGATTGTCAGTGGTCAGGCACAAGGGGAGGATATTTCTGACTGGGTTCTGGGCTGCTGTGCTCCTCCCTGCGCATCACACTTTGGTGACCTGTAAACAATGTCTGTGCAGTTATCGTAGTCAGAAATAGGTCATGTGAAGCCAAGTATTTGGGTCAACTGAAAATGCTGCTTATTCTCCTTTTGAGCTTAAAAACCAAACTGAAACAATTGTTTCTGCCTCTGGTGGGACAACCTGCAAAGCACAATAGACTTTATCTTCTGGGTTGAGATCAGCTGTAACATATGAGTGCTTAAATATAACTTCAGTGTTAGAAACAGGCTTAGAAATATGCTCAGCTGACATTACCTTTCTGAGCCATAAACAAGCTTTCATCTGCCTTTAGAGGCCATCATATTTTCCAGCTGAGTCAGTGTAGACAAAGTTATTAATAAATCAGAAAGAGCAGAGTCACTGCGAATGCCCCTTGGCAAACCACCTCACCTCCAGGGTTTCTCAGGTTTCCAAGCCCCCAAACTGGGAAATGATACAATTTCCCCTGAAGATGCACTACTGAGAGCCATCTGTTGTTAATAACAGCCCATCAGCTTCTCCCTTTGGCTCTTCAGGCTCATCTCAGTGGAAGTGTTTTCCTCAAAGCGTTGCTGAGCCTCGGCTGTGAGGATGCAGTGGTAAGAGGTCCTTGTGCCTTCACCAGCTGAGGTTCCTCTCCCATCTGGGACGTGTGAAACCGTGGTGTACTGGAGCTCTGTGGGGAGATGGGTCCTGTGAGTGCCAGCCCTATTCTGAGGCAAGAGAACAGAGGTGAAGCAATCACTAATTCAGATGTAATAGTTTCCAGAAGGGTTTGTGCAGGTCATTCTGGTGATCAGATCAGGTGACCAGTTAGTGATTCCGTAATGCGGCTGTCTCTTCTGTGCAGGGCTACAAAACTTTTGTATTTTTCAAAGTGATATCCAGCTTCAAGTATAAAAACTGGTCAAAATTTGCCAAAAAACAATATTCTGTGAGAAATACTAGATAAATAATTCATAAAAATATGCCATGTTGCTGGTTCTTAAGAAATTCCAAGAAATAAAGTAACTTCGGTTACTTTGCAGACGAGTATGTAGTGCTACTGCTATTCAAGATTGCTTATTTCAAAAACATCTTGTAACTGAAACCAACTTATGGGATTAATTTTAAGATTTAGGTGGCATCTCCAGATATATGCAAAGAGTTTCTGTGTTTCTGAGGAGATTCATAAACCAAGAATGCCATTTTTGTTCATTCACACTGCAGAAGGCGAGAGAACAAAAGAAAATTCATGTCATGAAGGTGAAACAAAAAGGTAAATTTTTTTTTTTTAGCCGAGGATAAAAATTTGCTTCTGTGTCCTGACAGGGACAGAGCTTCCCAGCATCTGATTTTAATTGGTTGGGTGCACTGTACACATTTAAAACCCTGTTTTAGGGCTCTCCTGATGTACTGCATTTGAAAGCCTTGCTCACATGCATTTGCCTAGGGTCAATTTTGGCTTATATGTCTCTTCCAAATCCCTATTTTCTCTTTCTCTCCAAACTGGTAATAAGATTTCTTATTATCTTCTTGCTTAAGACTCCTTCAAGGCTGCTGACAAAGGGGCCTCAGCTGCTCTCTTGATATTATCTGGGCAGATATCAGTTGAATTTGAAAGGGTGGATTAAATAAGTGCTTCACTAATGTTGCCAGGCCTAACTTCATTACTGTGATCCTGCAGAGGAGCAGAGGAGAGGGGAGAGAAATGAGCTGTCTGTAGAAATCCGAGTGCCAGGATAGCAGAGTGCTGTGCATGCAGATATATTTCTATACATAAATATGTGTATGAAGGCATATGGTACCTAAATTTGTAAGACCTTGCCTTCTTTCTTTCAGACATATAAATTATTTATAGATGCAAGTAATATGCACGACATTCTCCTTTGGGAGGAAACACTGAAATGGAAAAGAGAACTGGCTGTTATTCACATATATGCTTTTCCACACATTTCTTCCTGGCATTTATGGTGGAGCTGTCTCTGTGCAGGTATTTGAGCCTTGGCTTATCCAGGAGATATCTGGGCACTTTCTATAGTGGTCAGGGAAATAAATGTCTGTTCTTTGACTTCCTATGCTTCCTGGAAACCTGAGTTCCTTTGGCCTCCCCTGTATGTTTTATGGGGATATTCCGCCTCTAGTGTGGGGAGCTTGGCTGTGATGTTCAGTCTGATCCAGTGAGTAAGACTGAAGCTCAGGGAAACAGAATTAACTTCCTAATCATCTCAGTGGACAATTGTATACAGGTTCCTTTGCCTTCATTTCTTCTGATGCACCTGGTCTGCCCAGCCTGGTCAGACCATATTCTTCAGTACAGGGATGATGCTGCTTTGTCTGTATCAATTTCCTAATGAGGCCTCCACTCTCCTGGGTCCTCTAAACATTAACAAAACAAATGCTCAATGTTGAGTGCTTTGAAAATCTCAGATGAAAGGCAAAGTATTACTAGGAAGAATTAACATCTCCTTTCCCTCTACATTTATTGATGGGGGAAGTGGTCCCTATGGAGGCTGGAGAATGGAGACAGCCTTGTGGATGTACTGATTTGTTCTGCGTGATGATTTCTCTTGGAGTAATCTCACTGTCAGAGTGTTTATCAGCTAATGAAAACCTACTTCAATAATACAAAAAAACCCAGCAGGCTAAGTGAGCCTTGGCTTGGTTTTCTGATGTTTTCTTCCCTCTCCTGAGTGTTATTCATGTGCCACTTCTGTTCCCCACTCCAGCAAGCTGCAGAGGGTAAGGAAACCTCATCCACCAGCCTGGTGAAACCCCATGTAGAAATGGGTATCTAGATAAGAAGAATTGCACTTAGCCAAAAGCAGATGGGGTGGGAGGAGAAGCCACAAAAGGAAGTTTAGACTTGAACAGAGCTCTAGTTGTGAAAACTTTGAATTAGCGCATTGTCTGAGCTGTGCCAGGGTCTGCTGTGGGGGCCTGGGCTCTCCTTTGTCCCAGCCCATGTTTGTGCACATGGCAATTCTACCTGGCCAGCAGTGTGTGAGTCCAGCTCGTGGCACAGGCAAGACTTGGGTGCTCAGGAAGCTTGGATGCTTTTTGCAGTTGTTGAGCTTGCCCCGAGACTGAGCCGTGATCCGAGTCCCTACATCCACATCGGCTGTTCCCTGATCTGTGTTACGCTGCAGACTAATGATAGTGCTGCAGATCCAAGCAGCTAATTATGTTAATTAATGAACAGGGTGTTCTGGATCCCACACACAAGCACACACAGCAGTTCAACAACAAAGAAGAAAGCTAAGCAGGATGATACTCTGTAGGTTATGTGTTGCCTGCTGGCTGGGTTTTCATGGGGAAGGGCAAGAGTGGTTTGCATGGATCCAAGAAGCCACAGCAGGCCAAAGAAATAGTGTGGATGTGTTTTGAGAGGGAAGGGCACTGTAAGACTAATAAGCTAAACAGCTCCAGGACAGAAACCATGTTGGCTAATAAAATATTTTTTAGCTGTGCATTTGGGCTAGGCAGTGCCATCCAGCATTTCTGTCTGCTCCTTGGGCGCTGGCACCCTCGTGCTGCAGTGGGAACAGCGGGGGAAGGAGGCTGGATGGTGCCTGGACTCAAACACACACCAACCCCCAAAACCTCAAGCTGCAGAAGATATTGCAACCAAATGGATAAAGCAGGGAGTCAGCAGGAGGATGGTGTTTCTGGCTTGCTTTGCTTTCATCCTCCAAAATGGATCTGTGACTTGGTGGGACATGAGATGAAAAAAGCACAAGTTCTTAATACTAAACCAAAGGTTATCTTTTTAAATGTTTATTTACTTTTAAATTTTTCTTTTAGTTTGAAATTTCTAAGCAAAACATTGTTTCAAACTGGAAAATATGATATTGCTAGTTTTGAAGGCATCTTGGAGAAAATATAGGAGCAATTAAAAAATATTTCCAAACTGTGTTTGGAAAGATAAAGGACTTGAATCCATCCCTTTCAGTTTGCATTATGAGAAGCCAAGTTTTCTCATGTGAAAATGGCTCAAATAAATCATTAGCTGGGGCTCTGCTAATGTGACATCCTGACCAAGGTTCAAAGCTGCATGAAGAGTTGGTGTTATCAGGAATCCTGTTTTGTGCCTGTGGGTCACACCATAAATGTTAAGAAATTGATGTAAAAGGAGCAAGTTTTTATTTAAAATTACAGAGCCTTGAGCTAGAAGAAAACTTACTGTGCTATGGAGAAAAAGTTTTATTCACTTTAGGAGAGAGTTTATTTCCATGCAGAGCTAATTTGGAGGTGATACAGCACAGGGTGGAAAAGATAGTGGGATGTCAGCCCATTTCCTCCTTTCCTGGGGGGGAACACACCGTGAAACATCACTGCTGGGGCTCTAGTAAATCCATGCAGATTGGAAAGGAGGTATTTTATCTTCTCTCCTGGTCCTCTGCTCTCCTCCTGTCTCTGCAAGTGTTCAGATGCTGGCCTGCTAGAACACACAGACCAGTCAAAAACCATGTTGTCAGAGATAGGATTTTACATTTGTACCCGTACTTCAGCTGGGCTGAAGGGAGCACTGACTTGTTTATTTTGCCTAAAAAAGCAAATAAGCCCTACAAATGCAATTTCTATTACATGCACACCTGCACCCATATTGAGACCTGGCTGAGCAGGATGCCACTCTAACCACCACAGGCAAGTGAAAGCAGTGAACTTCTAGCACAGGCAAACCCTTAAATTGGATTGTGTGATCCATGAAATGCTAGTGCTCTGTCTAAAATTTCCCTTGAAAGCCTTGGAGCCCTGTACAGGTTTCATCGGGGTCTTAACAAAGTGGCGGTGGTGGATTAGTTTTTAAACCATAGTTAAGGTTTCCTGACTTTTCTGGGAATCTGAGGGGTTTTTTTTCCCACATTCACGCTGTCCTGTCAGTAATTGAACCTTTAGAGCATGGATATTTCTTTTCCCATGAAAATATGATGGAAACAGGATGCTTAAACTGAAGTTCACACTTCTAAATTTCTTGTCCTTAGTTGGGCAGCTTATGGCTAACTGTACTCTTCCTTCCTTCCTTGAGCCTCCTCCTCCTCTTTCCATGCTGCTGACTTGTATTTGCATGTCCTGTTATATATGTGGGACTAAACAGAGGGACAAAGTGTCTAATTAAGACATTTAAATAACTTTTCTTAGTCTAAGGACTGTTTTATCACTGCCTGATGTCAGGCAGAACTGATTATGCCATGTGGTGCTGCATCCATTTCTACATGTTTTGAGCAGTCAGTATTCTGCCAGCACCTCTAGAATGGAGCTCAAGATCCTGTTTTAGCTCATTAAGATGTGTCTACATGTTCCTAGTGGAGAAGATGTTGTGAAAAAGCAACTTTTTTTTATACCTTTCTCAGCAGTTGGGGATTTTTGTTGCTTTGACTTCTGGTATGAAGGGGCACTGTTGTCAGAGCAGCAGGGAAAGGGAGGATTTGTGCGTTTGGGTCTCTTATCTCAAGATAATACTGAATTCAAAGGGTGTCCTACTCATACTGCTTAGTCTTCCAGTGATGTGTCATCTTCCAGTGCTGAAATTTATGGTAAGAAAAGAGGCTGAGGTGGCAAATGCTACAAGGTTGGGAACAAATTCAAACTGGAAAACTTGCAGTACATAGTGTCACAGAGATCTCATTTTAGCACACAAAATCAGGCAAATACTTAGGATTAGGACCTGACTCAGCCTCATCTCCCTTGTAATCCTCCAAATCTTCAAGTTTTTAGGCCTTTCATTTAGCTGTAAGCAGCCAGCCTCTGTGGCTAGGCTGGTTGATGTAGGTCACTGCACAGCACTGGACTTTAGAGTGTGTCCTGAGGACCAGACACGTCCCTTCTGCCATGTCTGAGCTCAGGCAGCAGCTTCATCTCTGGATAGTGTGGACAGGAAATACCACCCTGCCAATCCTGGGAAGCTGCTCAGGAAGTGGAAACTCTTACAGCAGATGTGGAGCTTGAGATATGAATGGATCAAAGCTGTCTGGCATGGCTGTGGACTTCTTTGCTGCTGTTGGCCACCATCTGCTCATGCAACACCTGACGGACCATAAATCCCTGACCCTTCATCTTTGTCGTCATCTGTGCATCACCACCTATTTATATCATCACTGGTGCTGTAATCCTAGAGCTGTCATTTTATACATCCCACGTGACTGTGGTGTCACTAGTGCATGCATGTGGACACAGAAGCTTGAAGTTCTGCCTGAGATTTTTGTGAGCAGCAGCCCATTTTAATGTGCTGTTCTCTCCTTTCCCAGCAAAGGGGGTGAAGCTTTGGGAATTCCTGTGCTGGAGAATTGCAAGGTGGGAATAACACTTCCTCTGTGCATGAGAAGCAGTGATGTATTCCCCACTGACTCGCTGCAAATATTTTTCTTCACATGCTGAACTTGCTTTTTGAGTCAGTAGTATTTTTTTAATGATACACAAGTTGTGCAGAGCGTTGATTCTGGGATTTTCACTTACATGGCAGCTCAAATTTGTGTGCATCAAGGCAAGAGCCCTTGTTCTGTTGTCCTCAGAGGCTGAGAGTTTGGCCTTGGGTGTGATAGGGCAGGACAAAGTAATGGTATTTTTGTATGACAGATCCTCTTGTGTGGGGGGAGCTGTTGTTGTGACCCTGTATGTACAGTTGTGTAAGTTTGATCTGACTGGACCATTTCTCCAGTTATTCCTCAGGATCAAGTGACTTAAGACTCAAAAAGGGGTTTTCCTATGACCTCCAAAAAATTCAGTGTGAAGGTCATCAGAAACATCTGCTTCTGACTGCCAGTGCTTAAGGCAGTATTTTAGGCTGCCTGGATCATACTATGCTTGTATGCACAGATATATGGAGGGAAACCTTTCCCATCCATTGGAACCAGGCACCTGGCTTCTCACTGAGGCATTTGAGTGAGTCTATAGAATGCCAGAGTCACCAGAGGATTTTCAAATAGCTTAGTTAGATCTAAACTGCAAGACAAACACTTTATTTGTGGGTGGCTGAGAGCCTCCTGTCCCCGTGGCCACTGCAGCAGCTGGGCTTGTGCATCATTACATGGCACCAGTGTGGGAGGACCAGGGTGCAAATATTCATGAACAAGACCCTGAACAAGAGTGGATTTTGCTCTGACACTGGAGCTGCTCAGAGGGCAATGCTGTTATCCACCGCAGAAGGCAAAACTTTGCTGTGTAACCATCTGGCACTCCCATCAGTCCTCACTAACACTCTCCACAGGCTTGACCACAGCCAGTCTGTGTGTCTGTCTGCACTTCAGTGCTTGTGGTTGCTGCTCTTCATCCTGCTCCTGATGCTGGCTGTTGAGCATCATGCTCCCAATCCCATAGACAGGCACCCAACTGCTTTGAGAGCTTAACTCAGGTGCTGCCTCCAAAGCCCAGTTTTAATTCTGTGTGTTTCCATCTGAGAGTGGGAGTCACCACCGTGCCCTCAGGCTGTTTCTGAAGGCAGCATCTGCACTGGGCAGTGATGGGGGGACTCAGTCTCACGTGAGGAAGGAAGCTGTCTCTTCTGTGAAGAATTCCCTGCTTGGGAGATGAAGGCATCTTGTTAGCGCAAAGCAGAGATGGGATACTGGTGATGTCAAGCTTAGAGATGAGGGGTTGGCATCTGAGAGAGAGGTTTCTGCAGATGGTGCTGTGGGGAAGGCTGAGCTTGTGTTCTCCTGTCAGTGCTCTGCAAACAGTCATTGGTGATTTTTCCGTCATGACAGTTCTTGGTGTGCACAGCTTCCAGGAGATGAAAGCCTTCTAGTTTATGATCTTTGTAGATAAGCTTCTGTTTTCCGTTTTGCCAAAGAACAGAGGATTAGCAGCAGTGGCCAGGTGTTACCAGAACATTAAAAGGCAGGGACTGGACCTTTGCACCTAGGCTGTTTTTATTATTTTTACCTCTAAAAGGGATGCCATGGAGGTTACACCTGTAGGTTGACCCCTCCCATCTGCATTTGCTAATACAGTTAATATCTCTTGGCAAGCTTGAGAAGGGAGCCAGAGCAGCAGCTGTCAGTGAGGTGCTGCTCCAATGTGCCCTAGGCAAGACAGTCAGAAGGAACCTAAAAACAGGAGACTAAGGACCCACTTTACAACAAAGCCCTGCAAGGAGGTTGTAAATTGCTTTTTAGCAAGAATCTCAGGGGACAGGAGAAGAAAGGCAGTTAGAAGCCTTGGTGATCTTTACCCAAGCGTAAATTTGCAGATATTTCCTTCCTCGTGTTTTTCTGAGTTACAAAACCATCGATACATTTCCCCTTTCCATTTCTAAGTGATGCTTATTTCCCCTCCCCTGCCATATCTCCTCAGACAATGCATGTTAGGGGTTGTTCTGCTTGGCTCGGTGATCACTGCTTGGCTGGTCTTGCTAAGCCATTCTGTTAACGGGGTGTCTCTGAATATATTTGCCTGAGTAAATTATTCTACTTGTGAAATCCTATTTTCTTTAGTTCCTGTTTTTCTTCCTTTTTTTTTTTTGTGCCGTTAAGATAATATGAGGAAAATACCAATTTATCAGCTTTTGATACAAATACTAATTTACCTTTGAACTGATTCTTGTAAAAAGATACTAAGTAATTTCCTCCAAAAGGACCAAGCTGGTTCCTGCATTGTCTGTTCTGATGTGCCACTACAAAATCACCCCAGAGCAGCCACTCTGAGGAGCCTGGAGCTTGCAGGTGGGAGCAAAACGCCTCTGTGCTGCACAGTTTGCATCATCAGTTATTGCAAAAGACTCAGTGTTGCTGTACCTGCTGATTGGGTCCAGTGTGTACCCAGCAAAACCAGAACAAGTATATTTTTATTAATGTTCTTTGGAAATCTGTGTTATTCCTTTGAATTATAGCTATGTCAGTAGGGCTTTACTCTTAAACATGAACTGGACTCGCTGAGTGTGTGTTCAGCACCTCTAGTTTTGCAGGTCTGTGGTCATAATTTAACATTTGGTGTTGCCCTGAACCAGTCCATTTGTGAAGAGGCTGTAATAAGTTTGCTGGTGCAGTTGTCATAGCTTTAAATTAAAATAAACACAAATGCCATATTCAAATTGATTTTTTTTTCAGCTTTTAAACAGTAATGATTTATTTTCATTATTCTTTGTTTCTCTGGCTTTCAGTATATGTTTGCACTCCAGCTGGGGCTCTAGCAGCCAAAATACCACAGTACTTCTTACACAGTGAAGTCTACTGCAGCAATGCCTACAAACTTGAGCAGAGATGAGAGCTCCACTGTACTGCCTTGCCTCCTTTGTGTGTGGTTTGCTCCCACCTTTGACTTCACAAAGAAAAATATAAATGCTCTTTTAGGTTTATGGAAAAGTAAAATTCTGCCAAATTTTTGAAGCTGTAGCTGTTGAGTCTGTTACAGCAGTTGGGTCTCCAGAGCTATTTTTGCTTATAGTGAGAGTTCCTGAAGTGCTCTTTGTCTGCTTCTAGTTTGAAAAGACTTTGTGACCTGCCAGGGGACTCTTTGAGCGTGACCCATGTTCCTGCTGTTGTGAAGTTTTGCAGATGAATTCAGCCAGTTCCCTTGCCTGCAGAAAGCACTTTTTGTGTGAACAAAACATGGGACCCCAAGGCTGCATAATATAAGGATGAGAAGCAGAGAAATGTGTTGTCTGTGCATAAATGGCAGAAGGAGAAAAGTCCTTTTTGGCAAGATGTTGAAGTGTGAGGTAAGGCATGGGGCAAAGAGAAAAAGGGTAATGAAAAGACTTGCTAGCAGGTTGCAGTCAGGGTTGCTGACATCAAGGGCTGAGTGAAGTTTCCTGCCTGAGCAGAGGTCCTGTGACATCCTCCCGAGGTTTCCTCAAATCCTGGCTGTGGGCTTGACCAGCTGGCCAGCATTAGGGATGCACATTTCCCCTGTCTCTTCATAGTGTTGCCAGGCTGGTGTCACCTGCTCTGTGAACTGTGAGATGCTGATACAAGCTGGATAACACTAATGCTTTGCATTAATTTGGCCTCTTGGAGAAATCAATCCATCACACTAATTGAGTGCAGTGCTTTGGTGCCAGGTGGCTGTCTTGAGTCCAGAAAGTTGGATCACATATGGTCTGCACTGACTTCTAATAAAGAAAAGAATTAGTGCTGAACTCTCTTTATTATTTTTTTCCACATGCAGAAGTTTAAGATAATATGCTGAGCCACAGCTTCTCTGATGTGCATCCTTTGCAGTGGTTTGAATTTGGGATGGAGATTCAGGCTGTCTTATAGAGTCCACATCTCAAAAGAAAAGTTACATTTGTGCCAGCTGCCAGCATTAATTATTTGCCCTGATTTCTTTGTCCACTGAACAGCTGGAACAAATACATCTATCCAGATCTTTGTGCATCAGCTTCATCCTCTGTGGTGGAAGGAGCACTTGGGACAGAAAGTGGAACCTTGCGCATGGACATTCTTTAGTAGTGGTTATGAGCAGCCAGTCTGTGGAACTGCGGCCTTCCAATGAATTGCATTGTGCTCTCACAATGGCAGTAGGAAGGGGGTAATCTGAGGGGTTTTTTCTGCCACTTAAACAGCTTTTTGACAGTCCCCCTTCCCCTCTCAAATTTCCCGATAATTACTTTTTGTCTCTTAAGAACTTTTTATTAGGAAAAAAAAGTATTGAAATTATTTTTTACTCTTTTATAGGAAAACTTCTTTTAAATTAAATAAGATATGGGAAAATTTTGGCCAACTTGTAGCCTGGCTTTCACCCACTTTGTTGTCAAAGTGGTGTCTGACTCCAGTGTGGCTGTGGCTGGGAACAAGAAGAAGCTGCTCCAGCATCTTGTGCAGGTGCTGACAGGAGAGGTTTTTGGATCTAGCTGTCCCTGAAACCAGTTCACAGTTTTATAGAGATGCTGCCTGTTGATGTATGACTTCCATACCTTCCCTTGTGCAATGAAAGTCAAGAAGAGCCTATATATAACAGTGTGGGACAACTGGGAACATATGGGAAAGTCCCTTGGAGGAATCCTGTTTGTTGTGAACAACAGACCCTTAAGCCTGCCATTCCTTGGTGTGTGGAAAGCAGTCAGGCAATTGCAAGCAGCTTGATGCATTTGAAAGATGAATCACCCCTTGTGTTATTTGACCATCAGCGTTTTAAACATGACGAAAGAGTGTTGATTGCTTGGTCACAACGGCTCCTGAGTAAATAAAAGGTAGGAATGTAATTTGTCTCTGCAAAGTAAAACATTTGATTAGAGGAGAATGACAAAAAAAAAGAGCTTCTAAACATGGTGGCTGCAGCCAGAATCCACTTCAAGGGCTTTCATGCTGATATGTCTAAATTACTGGATTGAGTGTCCTTGGACTGGGATCCAGGCTGTTGTTGTTGTGCTACTGCTTTGTTTGTGACCATGTAGCTCACCCTGTATATGTTTGTGCACAGTTACTAGTGCTTCTTTATTCCCAAAAGCTGTTCGGGGGTTTGCTGGGCTTCTCTAGTGCCTGTCACAATCAATGTCAGCAAACTCAATGCCATCAATACAAACTTGGTCACCAGGAGGAGCACACCTTGTGGGTGCTGTCACAGTTCTGTGGCTGCACAAGATGATCTTCACGATGGAAAACCCATGGGCCTAATGTTGAGCAAATACAAAGCAACAGAGTACACTTGGGCTGTATAAACTGAGTGTCTGTCTCTTCAAATTCCTGTACTGACCAGGGCTGGAATTTTGAATGCTGGTGGTTTGATGTGATGTTAACTCCTCCTTGGGTTGCCTTTTGCCCCATCTCATAGTGGGGGAAGTGAAACCTTGCTCTCTCCTATCTGCTGTGTTACTTGGCAGGAAGAGAGATTTCTTATTTTGTCCAATTGCTTTTTTAATCCATCTTATCTTTTGGCGCTCATTACTTGACAGTGAGTTTCCCAACTTCAAAATTAATTGGGGCAAAAAGGTAGTTTCTTCCATTTGTTTAAGCTCTTTGGAAATATAGTAGTATTATATATACAATAGATATTAGGATTGGCCAAACTGTTCCTTGTGAGCTGCATGCAAGCAGAGCTGACTCATCCCTGCTTGATTACTTGGTTTTTGGTCTTCCTCTTAATTAAGTGGCCTGTAATACATTGCCAGGTACATACCTGGTGTTTCTCTTCTTGGGAAGGCATCACTTGGGTTGGTACCATGGAGGGGTGACAGGCTGTATGATCACAGGTGGGGTGGAGGTCATCTCCAAGGCATTTCTTCAGCAGATGAAAACATTTGACAATTGTCTTTGCTGGTCTCTCCTGAATAACTTCTCTGATGAGGGAATAAGCATGAGAAAAGCACAGACTTGTAGATCCAAGATTAAATTCAACGTATTCACTCAAAGGCTGCTTCTGCTAATTGAGGGCACTGCATTTCCAGGGCTTTTGTAAAGGCAGTTCTCCAAGGAGAGAAAGACACACTTGAAAACAATCAATTCCATTATTCTGTAGCCTCTGTTGCATTGTAGTTACGTTCCAGGATCCTTGACCTGGATAGCATTGCCTGCAAGTGGCTATTTTACCTCCACTTGTTCTCTTGCCTTTTATCTTCTTAACAGAAGGACATGGAATGGAACCACAGAAATGAGAGTTTGGAAATATTCATTACATCTGTCCTCTCAGGGTTGAATGCAAGATGATTTTCAACAGTGTGTATGCTCAGGGCCCATCCAGTCCAGTAAATGACTCGTGCTGAGGTTCTCTAGGGAAGCTGGGGCTGCAGAATGATATATTGTGATTGACAAAGTGTATTTGTCCTGGCTTTCTCCTGGGAGCTGAAGAAGGGGATTTCTCATTTTAGTAGTCAATGAAGAAGAAAATGGATGCTAACTTACAGCTGTCATTTTAAACTATTGGAAATTAGTTTAATGCTCATGGGTGCCAGATTGTCTGACCTGAAGAGTGTCCTTCTCTATCGTGCAGCTGCTGATGTTCCTCTCTGCTCCTTCAGTGGGCATCCCAGGGAAAACTCAACTTTGCATTACTTCAGATTTATTCTGGCATTGACACCAAGCTTTCAGCAAAGACTCCAGTTAAACCAGGGTAGGATTGGCACACAGGGCTGTGGCAGGAGCCCTTCATAGGCATTTTTACATAAATCCATTAGTAGCCATAGGAAGATCCCTGGTGTTGATTCATTATTAGGTTCTGAAATCTGAAACTCTCCATCTTCTGTGATTTTCTGAGGCTCTAAGAGTCTTCAAGCTGTCTTTTCCCCTCATATTATATGTACTTTTAATTGTTTGTCAAGGGGCACATTTTTGCTCCAGTTGCAGATGATTTGGTCTTTTACAGTGACGTTACATCAAGTACTTCACACAATGAATGGCTGAAGTTAATTGTTGAATCCCAGCACTGTCTAATTGGAGAAACTTCAGCCAACTTACTTCACAGTGCTCATGCATCATTTCAGATGTTTCTATCTCTTGTCATTGATTTAGATACACGAGTGAGTGCCAACTTATCGTAAAGAGTTTAACAAGTATCTTTGCTACCTTTTTAGAATAATATTTCTAGCAATGACACTGTAGGTTCTATTTTGCATTTTGGTTCAAGAAAATAAAACAGACTGTGGTAAGTCTTGAATGTCATCAAATTCATAGCAGTTCTGTCTTTCCTAGCTAAGAAAATACTGTAACTTTCAGCTTATCCACATAGAAGATCTGTGATTTGATGTTTGCATCTTTTTCTAAAGTCTTACTTTTATCTCTGAGGAGATAAAATGATCAAAATAAATACATCTCCTTTTCTCAGCAGTGCAAAACCATCAGCTTAGCTTTATTTAAGAATTTTTTTGTGCTACCAATAAAATTTCATGGTCCAAGTCAGCTCTTGAAACACGAGATCAGGACTGAAGAAGCTCAGTGCGCACACTCCAGAGCAAGTTATCGGTTGCTGCCATTCCAGCTGAAAGGACTTTGTGGATCTCTGGTGTGTAAAATAATTTTGGTATTGTATCACAGACAGAGTCATCTTCAGGGAGGAATGAGAGTATATTGTTTCTGACATCTTTTTTTTCTGACAGTTTTACTCTTTGACATTTTGCTATCCCAACTTGTTTTCCTACTCACTGACCCAAAATATCGTAATGGCCTGGTTCAAAAGCTCCAACTAGCCTCAAATTTTGTGCTCTGTTGAGCCTTCATTTCAGTTTAGTTTACTGAATTGTCAAGACTATACCTATGAACGTTGGAGAGCGATAGAGAGACACCTTTAGAATTCTGATGATTGTGAAACTGTGATGGGGGCAGAAGGCACAATGTCATACTGCTGCCATTGAGTTATTCATGAAAAAATTAAACAACGTTTTGACTTTGAAATCTTTTTTTTAAACTCTTTTTTTTTCTTTTTCCTTTTTTTTCCTCTTCCTGCATTTAGAGCTAGATATATAGACTGTAGTCAAGGAGCCATTAATGGGATTTGAGGAACTGGATAAAGCTGTCTTTCCCAGGCAAAAACTTGGCATAATTTTGGAGTTGTCAGTTTTACTGAGTTCTTGGGTCCCCCCTGAACTTGGAGAGGTGGGCACGGCTCTGTCCAGCCCCTTGAAGAGTTTGAAGATCAGTGTAGTCAGTCGTGCAGGGCATAACTGGCTCTGCAGACAGTAGGACTGAAATATCTTTCTGTCATGGTCTTCTGGTTGTTTCAATAGACTTCCTATAAAAGTGAGTTCTAGGTTCATGCAGAGGCCTGCAGTGGTAGAGATATTGAAAAATTCTGCCTGTCCATTGCATTTTTTCCCCTGGAATACATCAGCATGCAATGCTGTTGTGTTTAAAATCCCTTCAGAAAACAATATGTTTTGAACCACATCCTATCAGGCCAGAGTCACAAGTACAAGGGTTGAGGTGTAGAGTGGGACCACCCTATTACCCTCAGGGCTGCAACATGGCCCCTTGGAAAGAGCAAAAGTGAAACATCTGGCTTAGAAAGATGTTGGAATTTGTGATGGAAGCGTATTACACTGTATAAAGGATGTTAGATCAATGGAACACTTTATCATAGACCTGTACCTCGCTGCCCTTACGCACTAAATGTCTTGACTACTGAATATATTCTTTTTTTTCCAACCAAATGCAGGGACTGTGGCCCAAAAATGTTATGCTCTGTCATGGTCAAACAGTTGAGCTCAGAGCAGCAGTCTCAGCCAGCTGCAGAGTTTGCTCTAGGCCAGCCACTCTCCTGCAAACCAGGCTAAGGAAAGCACAGGAACACGCACCCACAGCGATGGGGTGCGTGTCAGTCAACAATAAGCATCTGTATTTCTGTCCTGATGAAGCACAGTTCATCTCCAAGTGCTGTGGCTCAGCACAGGGAATGGAGCTCTCTGCAGAGCCCTCGCAGGTGGGTGGTGGGTGAGCTCTGAGAGGGAGCTCCCCCTGCCCACCCATGGGCAGGGTCAGCCCAGCGATGGGAGACACGTAGGCAGCCAGCAAGGAATCCTGGCAGGGGTGGGAGGGAGCTTTCTCGCCTCTCCACTCTGCTCTGCTGCTGGCAGGGAAATGTGCTTTCAAAGCACAGCTTACAAAAGAGGCACAAGAAAACAAGATGCAAATTAGAGGAGAAATAAACTTCAGAAGAGTTTCCTTTGTGATTATGGCTCAGTTGTTCAGAGGCAGACAGAGTAGCTTTGGCAGCATCAAAGGCATGTCACCGTATCCTGTAATGAATTCCTTTCTTTCAGTTCCTTTGGACATACGGGGAGGCCTCAGATTTGCACGGCGCCAGAGCTGCTTGCCCAGATGCTTGCCTGTTGCTGTAACTAAGGCAAATACAATTCAGAAATATTCTTGCTGCTTTTTACGCTCTCCTGGGTATTGGTGCCTTGTGGTCACTTCTGTCTTGGTGGGTCTGATGAGATGCAGTAGGTGTTTGTGCCCACAGATACAGTACAACCTGTACACTACACCTGCTCTGTTTTTCAGTCTTAAAATACAGACATGGGCTCTCAGTTACACCCCTATCCCAGGAACAAGGAATTACTTGTTTTGGCCAACCAAAATTCCTTCTGGATCTTCCTGCTGATTATACAGGATAAAGGAATTGCTGAATGTCTTCTCCCATATGGAGTTGATAGCTCTGGGTTTTTTTCCAACATAATGCAATAAGCAAGCTCAATTGCAGGTGTCTTCCTCAGACCTCCATTGTTTGTTGTTCCTGAACTATCTTTCAGCTCTTGGAGAAAGTTGCAAGATGAAGTGCTAGAAGTGCTTTGCCAGACTGGTCACCAGGGAGCCAGGACATTGCATAGAAGGAAAGCTGCTCATCATACATCAGCTTTGCCAGTGCTTTTCCTTTCAGTGTTGTCAATAACACGTAGACAAACTTGTGTCTGAAGTTGCTCCCAGGCCATTCCACCCTGTAAAATGCTAAAGCTGAAAAGAAAACCCCTGAGGCAAGTTCTACTAGGTGAACTTTTCCTGAGCTACCTCCTAGAGCTCATGTAGGAGGAACAAATAGTGCAAATGCACCTCTTGTCTACCATGAGTGCAATCCTTGGGTCCTGGTTACACAGCAGCTGTATCACTGTGTGTAGTTTATCTTCATTTGTCGCTTGAAGGTGGCTGTTGAGAAAATTGAGGCTTTTTCAGGTTATTCCTAAGAAGGCATTTGAACCAACCTGTCAAGAGCCTGTGTGGCAGTATAAATACAGCCAGCCCAGGAGGTAAGAGAGAAAGAAATGCTTATATTTGTCTTTCCTTCCTATTCTGCCAAAGGCTAAGTCAAAGCACCTATAAAAAGAGTCTTTAGAGCTATGTTTTGAAAGACAGTAATTCTGGTGGCCTTTATACCCTGTGTTTTCTGGAGTCCCACCTGTCCTCTAGTCAGGGCTGTGGAGCCTACTGAGAGAAAGCCAATATCCTTTGGGCAGTTCAGACTGAGGCAGCTTCTCCTTTTGGAAATCTGTGGTGCCCAGCACTTTTGTCGGATGTTGCTGGTTACTGGTTTAAAAATAGATCAATACGTTCATTGCTCTTATTTCATTATGCCCAAACCAAGGAAAAACCAAAGCCATAATTTTTAGTGGTTGCTGTCAGAGTCCTGTGGCAGCCTGCCAGTATCATGGCTCGTTGGTTACTGTGGACAAATGAGAAACTAACTGGAGGAATTCCACTGACTCACTCATTTTGCTTGGGTAGTCCCTGCATTTTTATTGGCCCTGAGGCTTTGCTGCCCTCATTTTAGAAACCAGTCTAGCTCTTGATCATGCATGGATCTGAAAGATCTTAACAGCGAAGCCTGGCTTTGGAGATTGGGAAATTAGAGCACAAAAAGGCAGGTTTCCTTGTGCAGGGATGGGCAAGTGGCAGGGCTGGGAGCAGCAGCTCCACTGCCAGTTCCATGTTGTATCTGCTGGGTCACATTCCCTTCCCTTTCTCCCTGCTCAGCAGTGCAGATTGGGCTTCTCTTGCTCCTGTGGAATAACAACTCTGATGCTATGCATTAGCATCAACTGTAGCAGGGGTGCTGGCAGAGCAATAGAAGAAGGCAGGAATTGAGAGAATAATTTCTTTTAATCCTGCTCATCCCAGTCTGATTTAGCTGAGGTACTTCCACAGTAGAATCAGCCCCATGTAAAGAGTGTCACCCAGTGATCGGTGCTTTCCATAAATACCCAGTCCTGTGTTAGTGACTCTGCCCTGCAGACCTGCTGTCAGATGAGCCAGATTTTACATGCTTTTAAGCGCTATATGTGTGTATTTTAAATGTTAGCTGCGTATTTTGGTGGCATAACAGCTGGAGACCATTATGGTGTGACAACACTGCTCTCCTGCACCTCTTAGGAAATTCAGTTTGGTCGACCTACATTCATTCCAGCCTCCACACAAACCTTCTCTGTAATCTCTCACTTCTGTTGTTGCAAATCTGAAGCACTGAATCAGGAAACAGAGGCTCACCAAAACTGTTAAATAAGCAGAGGCCGTGTTGTTTGGAGACTGCCACTGTGTTTCCTTGCTCACATGGTCCTGGAATGTGTCTCCTGCTAGGGGAAAGGGAGCATTTGTGAATGTAGTTCTCAGAATGAGTCATTATGGTAGATATTTTATTTTTCTTTAAATTTGTGAGTTAAGATTTCATGTTTCTGAAATGATAATTTAGGACCAGGAAAAATCCTGATATAACAGCTGGTACTTGCTGAGAGGTCTGATACACATGTGATGTGTGAGCGAGGTAAAGAGCATCCTTTTAGGGAAGACTATTTTTAGAATTACAAATCCTACCTCTTCCATGCAACTGTCCTATTTTTAACCAGGAGTGCTTCCGAGCTCTCAGCCCTGCTCCCAGCTGTGATCTATCTGCAGGAGCCTTCTGTACAACATCACTTTGTTAAGAGCTTGTTGCCTGTTATGGAACACGAACGTTGTGGTAATTGCTCTGTGTTAACACTGACAAAATGGCTACACATTAATTTCATCTTTCTTTTAATATTTCTTAGTACTGATCTTGGAGGAGGTACCCAACCTGTGAGCAGTGAGCAAATTTGGATTAGCAGGTAGTTAGCACAGAGCAGTTTGGCAGGAGTTGTGAGATGTTTGCAGAGGAATGGAAAGGAGCAGATGCTACACAGCCCTCCCCTGCTTTTTCCCTACCTTCAAGAGCTTTCAGCCTCAGAAGCAGCTTCTGCTTCTGCTTTTTCGGCCCAGGAAGGAGCATCCCACAGACTATAAAGGCAAGTTTTTGGTAAGCAATGAAGTGTGGGGCAGGACAGCCCATGGGCATGAAGAGT
Organism: Anomalospiza imberbis; assembly: GCF_031753505.1. Lineage (NCBI taxonomy): Eukaryota > Metazoa > Chordata > Aves > Passeriformes > Viduidae > Anomalospiza > Anomalospiza imberbis. The sequence goes on along the minus strand of NC_089693.1, from coordinate 6,266,350 downwards.
GGCAGTGACAAGTGATGCAAGTTCCTTGACTGTTGGCAAAGGAGGAAAGGCAGAGACTGGCAAAACCCATCCAAGCTGCAGAAAGATTTCTGACCAAAAAGGGAGTTTTTTGTACATAACGACTCCTTTTTTACTCATACAAGATTCATAGCACAATGATGCACATTTTTGCAAGCAGACAGATGTTGGCTGTTGAGAATTGGGTCAGAAAAGGTTGCATCTGTAATGAATGTGTGATCAGTCATTACCCTGAATTGGGCCTGTGTGAAGGCCCCTACTTGCTGATTTCCCACAACTGCCTGTCTACTGGGTGCTATTGAATCCCACTTTGTAAGCTCTTGAAAGTCTGGCTAACACTTGCAGTGTGAGGTAATGAGCATCTTTGTAGTGTTGGAATCTGAAGAAATGGGATGAACACAGAGCAGGGTGTGATACAGGGGCAGGTGAACAGGGTGTGTAAGGGTTGTGTGTCAGAAGGAGGTGGAGAAGAAGGAGTTTCACTAAAAGCAAGAGAGGGAGGATGTAAGATAATGATCCTCTAATGATCCAGCTTTCAAGTTTGCACTCCTTCAGGTGTGCAAGAACTGCCCCTCAGTCCATGATGCCCTATCAGTGTCGATGCTGTTCTGCTCTTCCTAATGTGTTTGATGCCCCTCCTTCAGCTGGACTGGATCTCTCCCTCTTGTCCTCCCTGCCCTTTCTTTTGGGTTTGCACAGATAAATTGCATCCACACTTTTCTGAAGAAGAAATGGGGTATCCACCCCCACATGGATGAATTTCTCAAATCTGATTTCACTTTTAGGTCTTCTCCGTGAAATTGTCCTCAAGAAAAGTTCTCTGAGGATAAAATGGGTGTAAAAACTTTCAAATGGCATACTAGGAAAAGAAAAAAGAGTGTTTCTGAGGGTGATAATGCCAAAGTGTTATGCTTTTTTCTGCTCCATTCACTTCTGCTTCTCCGTTGTGGCACTGCCTGGGAATACAATATGCTGCTCTGTGATGGCAGAGGCTGTTCTTGCAGTGTTTCCATCACATTCAGAAATAGGAAGAACAAGATGTACCATGAAGAAGATTATTTTTGTGAAACTTCAATCCAGCTTTGCAATTCCAAGTGCTTCAAATCTATGTCTGATCTCTGGCATGTTTGCATATATCAAACAAGCTTTGAGACTCTGCCCATTGCTGGCTGTGCAATCTTGCACCCAGTTTCCCACCTTCTTGTTCGAAATGTATTTTGCTCCTGACTTCTACCAGTAAGTTTGGCTTGGCAGTGTCCACTTACCTTGGTATATAGGGTGACCTTGAGACATCCTCCTCTGGAGGGACAATGGCACTTTTTTCAGAGCTAGAAGGCTGAGTGTGGAGGCTGTGGGACGACTCAGGCATTGCCAGAGGGTGGTTTGTGTTTCAGGTGGACTCATTTGCCTCTGAGCATGTTTCTTGGGAGGATGGAGTGTCTAGGGATATATTGTTCACATGTCTGAACAGGGGGGATGCTGGAAAGAGGTAACAGATATTTGACCAGTTCTTGGGTTAGTTATACCAGTGAATTCAAAGCAGACAAGTTCTGTTCAGCAGCAGTAATTACTGAAGTGCTGTGGAGTTCTTTGTTTCCAGTCTCCAAGAATGAGGTTGCTGTATAGTGGTGTCATCCCTCAGGAGCTGTGGCTGTTGTCCTTTGCATGCAGCTCCCACATTAGTGATACATTTCAGTGACACCTCAGCAGAGATGCAGACTTGACTTGTTGGGAAAGGTGGTCTATTCTATTTGATTCTATTTGATCTGCCTTTAATAAAGTTCAGGCACACGAAGCTTTATTTTTAGATGCTGATTGCTTTTTGTAATTGGATATAATAGCTGAAATAGCTCTTCTTCAATGACCCAGTTCTCATCAGGAGTGACACTGACACCAAAGGAAATGTTCTGATCCTCCTTTTTGTTTCTGTATACCTTTTTCTAAAAGTCTGGGCTGAACAGATGCGTGAACGTTGTCCAAAAGCTGCAGTGCTCCAAGGAGCTGGAGCTACTTCTCTCGGGCTGATACTGCTGTGCCAGGCCAAGGCAAGAGCAGAGTCCTGACCCAGCCTTGGCAGCCCAAGTGCATGGTCATTGTCATCATCATCCTCAGCAGAGATGGCCCTTCAGTGCTCCCCTCCAAGCAAAACACTGTTCCTGCTGCCCAGTTGTATTGTGCTAATATTCCCCTTAATTAAAGTGTTGTGAAACTCATGACTCAAAGATGAAGTCTAAGAAGGAGTTTGTCAGCCCTCATGTTTCCTGACTCTGTCTGGTGACCTAATCAGTAAGTAGGAACCTGGCCTCTTTGGTTATAAAACATTGCAAATAATGATGCCAGGAGCTAAGCTTTATCAGCCGCCTCTTCTTAAAAAAGATTTGTTGTGTAATGGTGTGTCAGGTGTTCTTTTGCTGTGATTTAAGGGTCCGGGTCTGCTCGTTGATTTAAATATTTTCCAAGAGCATTATAAACCTGGGTATTGGGTCAAATTTCTGGCTTAGAAACCTTAATGGTTCAGTAACTCACAGGCTCTTTTTAATAAAAGCCCTCAGGAGAAGAGACGTGCCAGGGTGCAGTGAAATATATGCTCTGTTCACAAAGAGAGCAGCAGCTGCATCAGATGATTAATATTTTGTGCATCCTGACACTGAAATGCAGGCTTTGGCTGAAGGATCCAGGTATTGTTGTGTCACAACCATATTTTATTACATTTTAAGATACAGCCACTGAAATGGCACCGTTGCTTCCCCATGATAAATGATGGAAATAAAAGCTGATTAAATAACAGCCCTCCAAGAGGGGAAAAGCTTCTAGGAGCTGGTTTGCTTTGTCTTGGCCTTCTTTTTGTCTTGAGGTAGTTTATAGTGTATGGTAAAATGTTCCCTGGGAACTGAATTATGTAACTTTTAGCAGTGTTAATGTGTGATGAAATGAACACTCAGCCATTCAGTTAGCACTGTGCTATTGCTTACACTGATAGACACAGACATATTAATGGCATCTGCATTGATAGGGGGTGACCATAAAAATACTGCCATTGTCAGCAGTAGGAGTTGCTGGGTGGATGTGCAGAAGGGTTAACATAAGATAGAATAAAATCCTGGTGGTTCTGTTGCATTCCCCTCCTGCCAGGGGCCCTGCTGCATGTTCACAGTTCTGCAAGCAGAATAAACCTTGGATGGGAATTTTCTGTGTTGCTGAGTAGCTACTTCAGCAACTACTGAGTTCTTCTGTTTGGTTTTTCTTTTCTATAAAAAAAAGGAGAGGTGAAACCCATCATCAGTCCAGTGGTCCATCTCTAAAGGCTCCACTGCTCAGACTTCAGAGAAAACACAGGGACAGCTCAACATTTATATTAGAGAAAGCAGGAGCTGAACAGGTATAGAGAAATTTTTGATTCAACAGGAAGAGAACCTCAAATTGCCTGTTCCTCTCCAAATTTCTGTGTATGTCAGGAAAGAATGAGATCTTTGGTAAATACACATGGGATAACTTGACCCTGATAGTTGGTTCCCTAGAACACACAAGGATTTAAGGACAGTTTGAGTTAAGTAACCTTTGCAGATTTTTCATTTAAAGCAAATTCTAATACAAATTTTGTCATGTTTTCAAGTTCCATTTTCCTGAGAACAAGGAACAAACTGTCCTTCTGCAGTTAAGTACAAGATCCCAGCACCACAGACATCTGAAACTCCATCACAAAGGTCCTGTATGGCACAAAGTAATGTGCTCCCAGTGGCTGGGTGGTTATGCTGTCAGAAATCACAAGTTCTTGGCAGATGAAGCAGCTCTGAAACAGCTTTAAAAAAACATACCAGCAGCACTAGGAGATGAGGTAGGCTCCCTCCAAACTCCCCATTGCATGTGTTGTGTTTGCACAGCTCCCACCAGCAGTTTATGTTAGCAGATTTATGGAGCTGGCTTAGATTTATAGCAGGGAAACAGAGCATGGGAGCCCTGGAGGACAGCGTCAGTTCCTGCCCCTGAGTAAAGTCCTGCCTTTATCAGCAAACCCTGAGCCAGGTGCTGGGCTGCAGAGAGTTCATGTGGGGCCAGCTGCTGTTTGTGACCCCTTCCAACAGGAGCTTGGTGTGCTCCTGCCCAAACCCTGCTGAGTTACCTGGGGTGCATCCCAGCACAAGGATCCATCCCTGCCAGGGGCTGCAGGGCTTCTTTTACAGCTTCACCTGCCTGTGGTCCTTGAAGCCTTATAGGAAAAGTCTGTGGTTTTGTTCAGTCTTTTTTCTTTTTTTTTTTTTTTTTACTTTTACTTTCCTTTGAAAGTGTTGCAAAACAAGAAGAAGGGAGAGGTTTGCAAGAGAGGTGAGTTAGCTTAATTTTCTTGGTGCTGGCTTTCATCCCCTCTGATCTGTTGTTAGTTTTATCTGTTGATTGTTGGGCTGGCCCCAAATCAGCAGTTTACACCTATTAGTGGTTTATGTTGGTATCCATCACCTCAGTTCCACAAGTTAGGTATTTTAAACCATGCAGTGTGTGGATGTTCAGCACAGTGCTTGTCTGACCAGTGCACCACCAAGTGCCTACCACATAAACCAAAGAATCCATGCTAGGAAACCAGTCCCCAGCAGTTCAGACACCTTCCCCATGTGCAATGATCATCTGTTTGAGGACTGGCTTAAAAAACACCATTCAGGTACCTCAGGCTTTGCAGGAGGTTGGCTGTCCACCTGATGTCCTATTAAATGTTGGCTCTGCAGTGTTGGAGGCGGATCAAGCAGCCTTACAGCTGATTGTGTCCCTTTGCACTGCATTGGTTTTAGCGCTTACAGCTTTTCCAGCTTTCAGAGCTTGACACGAGGTTTTCCATGCAGAGTGTCAACCTCAGGGTGAGATTTTAGGAAGAAATTAAATTTTCAGTGCAAACAGCTGCGGCTCAGTGTTTTTGGTTGAACACATGTTATTTTACCATGTTCAAATAGAAATATAATTCTTACAGTTATCATGTACTCCCAGGCCTTGCAGTCTGGGGAGAGAGAGTTCTGTCACCATTATTGAATCACTTAAGTATGCTGAACTTTGCGGTCTGAAAGACTTTATTTTGTGATGAAATTCTGAAAGATTTTATATTTTATATGCTTGGTGGGGATCTCGGTAATGCATCTTGTCCAGAGGCTTCATCTGTGATGGGCATGCATGTGCCATGGCTGAGGGAGCTAATGTCGAAGTTTCTTCTTCTTAGTCCTTCCACTCATTTCTCAATGGCTTAGGGACCAGGAGCTGACTCAGAACCCCATTTATCTCCTTCTGCAATTCCTTTAGTTTCTGGTTTGCATTTTGACCTACAAAGAACTGTTCTTTCAGGTCTTCTTCATGGTAGGATCAACTCTTTTGAGTGCTGATTTTTGAACCCAAACTTGTCTTGTTTAACATTAGATTTTCCTGACATAACCTAGTTCTGACTAAGCTACGTGAGGCTTTTTTTTTTTTGGCTAAAAACAGAGAAAGGTGAATTTATTTGGGTTTTTCCTGATAAAATAATGAACTGTAAGCTGACGTGTTTGTCTGGACGTTGTCTCTGCCATACTGTATTTTTTCTTCCAGTACCACCCTGGCATCATGCCCATGTAATTAAGTTGAAATGAGTAAGCAACACGTGCTTTGACTGTGCCATGTGGCTCCCTATTGTATGTGTTACAATGGAGCTCCTCAGAACATGCGGGTTAATTAACATCTTTTGGGGACCTGAATAATAGATAATGCTGCACAGGGCTTTTAACGTGTTGGGCTCTAATCAGTTTATTAGAAGACACATGAAGACAACACAGCAGGGCTGTATTATTCCTGTCTCTAGCCTTGGAAATTAAATTGCATAGCATTTATTTGAAATTAACCAAATGTGATCTGTTTAAAAATGTACTAGGACCCATTTTGTTCAGGTCTATACTTTACTTGTTTGTTTGTTTTCCCTGTTTCTGGAGGGGAAAGACAACCATGTTCAGCCCTTCCAGCACAGTGTAGCACTCACCAGTATTGCTTTTGAAAAGTCCCCCTAAGCTTAATTAACAACACAGCCTGTACCCAGGCAGCATTAATTAATCACTTGCAAATGGCAGTTTTGAAGATGGCAGTGGTGACTACTGTTAGCAGTCTGCAATCAGCTTTTGCTGCCCACACAACAGGGATGGCCCAGAGGAGCTGGGAGTAAGCAGCAGGCTTTTTGCTCTTTTTCTTTTTGTAATATCAGAGGTGAAACTCCTGCTTTGTTCTGTACTCACAGATCTCTGTCTCCACAGGGCAGAACCCAGTGGTGGAAAGGACAGGCTCTGACGGTTTGACACTCTTGCATGCTGATGAGTGAATCTCCTTTTCTTTTTTCTCTGCTACCTTGCAGCATCCTCTACACAAACCAGAGAGCTGTCACACTGCCTGCTCTCCCACATCTGTAGAGCATTTCACAACCAGATGGCGATACCTGAGCACTGACCCACGTCACCTGTCATTTCAGGACAGAGGCTGCTCTGCCATGTGACAGGTAGCTGAACTGCCTTTAAACTTTCCTGATGCAAGCCAGGACTCACAAGCTGAGAATCAGGTTTTACTTTCATCACCTAGGTTGCTTTGGAGATCAGTTCTCTGACCCTTGGCAGGCTGCAAGTGCAGGGATACAAGTGCTGGCAGGCTGGAAGCCAGCTGGAGTGACTGTGCTCTAGTCAAAACTTTGTCACAGCCCTGTCTGTGGTGGCAATCCTGAACTTGTGCCTTTGTCACCCCACCACTGAGATGACTTGCAGAACCTGTGAAGTACGTGGTGGTACCCAATGTGTCCTCATTTACAGTGGCAGCACTGAAACATGAATCATCTTTATACTCCTGAGGATAAGAAGGAAAAGTGCTTTCCCTGCAGTTCTTTGAAGGGCTTTGCTAGCTGACAGTCCATTTTTATGCCTTTTTTATTGGTAGAGAGCCTCTTTGGATGCCACTCTCTCCCTCACCCTGCTGATGCCTTAGATGGTGAACTCAAAGCTTCTGCTCAAAGCCCTGGTGCTTGCTGGTTTTATCAGCAGCAGCCTCCATTTTTGAAGGCCTTTAATGAGTTGAGTGGAAGTGAGATGCTTTGGTCCTGGTAGTGGGATGAAGCAGGAGCTTTCATCCAGGAGAGAGAGAGAGAAAAGCATGGCTGAAGGGTAAGGATGTGTGATGGGGGCAGATGGACCCTCAGCTTGGCTGCTGCTCTCAGGTACTTGTAGAAGTAGAGGGAAGATAAGGCACAGCACCTTTCCCACAGGAAGATAAACATGACGTAGGATGGTATCCACCACAAAGTGTGTGAGATGTTTGGTGATGGAATGCTGGGAACACCCCAAAAATCTTGGCTTGTGTTTTTCCTCTGCTGTTGGCCAGCAGTGGAAAGCGATGTAGATATTTTGCTCTCAGTTTGTTCTTTCTTCAGAGGGGAGAAAGGCAATATTTTGACTTTTTTTTTCCCAGAATAATGTGAGATCAAGGGCTGTGGAATGTCCAGTCCCTGAAATGAGTGTTGTTACTAAACCAAGGCCATAGAGATGTGACCTTTCTAGCCTCTATTGTCAGCTGCAGTTTATTTCTCTAGCTGGTATTTAAGAGATGCTGACCCTTGATCCCAACAGGCAGAGTTGCTCCTCTGATCCATCCCTAAACCAAAACGAGCCAGGTGACTGAGCATGTGAACAGGTCTTTGCTAATCTGGCTCCTCTTGACTGGAAGGAGGTAGGATGCCTTTGCACTGGTGGCTCGGCCAGCTGCCCCGACTGCTAGCAAAAAGCATAATGAGAAGTAAAAAAGAGGTCATGGTGTACTTGAGAGGGAATGTCTGTCAGTGCCTTAAGTCTTAGAGCCACATTTGTTGCTGCTGTTGGGCAGACCTGGTGGTGTAGGAATGGAGAACCCCCCACCAAACTGTTCTTAATAATCCAGGGAGTTTGGATGCGACTCATTCGCTGCAAATACGGCTCCAGGTAGCTGCAAGCAGAATGTGATGGAATTGTCTGCTCTCTTCTTTATTCATGCCAGCTCTAATTTTTCTTACAATGACAGGTAAAGGGAGAGGAATTTGCATTGCCTCTGCCCACAAAGATTACACAGAGCCAAAAGGCAGCACAGAGTCACTTTTCAGAAATGACAGTGCCCTGTTCACATATATTAACTTCTTTTGCCTTCTGCCTCTGGATTATTCACGAGCCAGACAGTATGCTGCCTAAATACCAATAGTGAGTAATGAGGATTAAGTGTTACCTCTAATTCCATCGTTATGAATATTTCAGAACTTCCTGTTCAGGCTTAACTGCTATTTTGGTGCAAAAAAGGCAAGTCTTGGGAATTGAGCTGCTGCTGGCCGTGACATCACAGCGCTGTGATTTGGGTCTGGCGTGACACGTATTCCAGAGAGCTAAGCTCCATCAAGCCTCTTATGTAGATGTGTCTGAGAACCTCTGTGGAGAGAGAAGCACTCGTTAGTGAAAGGGTGGATTTCTAGTGTGTAACAAATGTGATTTTTCTGACTACTCCTGCTACTTCTTTTTTTTTCCCCCCTGGTTTGCTTTCTGAGCAATAAAATTCAGATCCTAAACCGGTATATGAGTTAGGTAGAAGTTTGGAAACCTTTAGCTTGGTTCCAATTCAGGAATAGTCACTTGTAAAATCTGGCACCAGACAGAGAGTGGCGCAGGTGCTTCCCTGGCAAGGGAAACAATTGAGATGTGGTCTCCTGGAGGCAGATGGGCGACAAATACCTGGGCTAATAATTGTAAAGTGGCCTCTTCATTCTTTGGCAGGTATAAGAATTTAGTCCTCACTGGCAGTTTTTTCTGGAAGTGCTGAGTGAGCAGCACCTGGGAAGTTTGGAAGTGGAGTTGCTCAGTCTGGAGAGTTTTTCAGGTCTCATAATCACCCATGACAAAAGCTGTGAGAACAGTGAAACAAAAGCAAGCTCCTCCATGCAAAGGAATGGACTTTCTGTGCCCATCTCAGGGGCAGGTGAGGAAATCTGTAGGTGTTGTATCTGAGATGTACAGCATGGCTCTCATCAAGCTCCTTCTCCCCCTTTCAAACACACTAAAACCTCTTTTCAACTCCAGCACTTCTGTGCAAGCCCAGAGTTACGTCAAATGCCAGTATTAAAGGGCTGTAAAGGTTTGTGGAACGGCTTTTCTCCTCTGTGTACCAAGAGGTGACCTGGTTTTCTCCACATTATCTTTTCTTGCTGTGACAGGACCACAAGTGCTTTCCTCTGTGAGCTGTGGAGGAGGAGCAGTGGCACAAAGTGGTGGTTTGGGGGACAGGGCTCTGTTCACTGCCTGCCATGGCCAGATGGGGAGGTTGCAGAACGTTTCTTATCCAGCAGTGTGTAGAAAGCTGGATGAGTGCTAGAGAGCACTCAAAAGGCAGGATTAAACACACTGTTTGCAGCAGTGCCTGTGTAGTGTTGTCACTTCAGGATGGATGAAGGGTCCTTTATAAACAGCATCATAGATTTCTGTGTCCCCGAAGGGTTTTCGAGTTCCAGACTGTGTCAGTCAGCACCTCTTTGTGTATTACAGCTGCTACTGAAAGGAATAGTGGTTTTCACATGCAGCATTTTTTCCCTACCTTCTTTTTCTCCCCTTGTTCACTAGTTCAGTATTAAAAATGTGCATGAATGTAAAATTGTACATTTGGATACCTGAAAATAATCCCCTTAAAAAAGCCAGAAAGAGCAGTCCTACCGTGACTGTGGTGATAAAGTAAATGTGACCCAACAGCTTTGCCATAGTAATGCAGAGCAGTGATACACTTACTGAAGTCATGAACTAGATGGATTCTAACCTATTTAGACTGTGAAAATTGCATATTTCCTAACTGTCCTTCGTGGCACACACTGCAGTTACCATTCTTAATGGTTGCTGTCCCCTATTAGTATTACATGCTTAATGGTCATTTAGTGTCAAAGAAAACTTTTATCTTTCCTAAGTGGAGAGGTGTAATAATTTGCCTGAAGGCTTCAGTTAGTCACTGGAGATGAAAACACTCCATGACTTCAGTGCCCAGGTAATTTCCTTTAAAGAAATGCCCTGCTACAGTCTTGTGCATAGTCTTGACAAGATGCAGTGATTAGAACTTTCTGCTACAACCTCCATATTTAAGGATGTTCATAAAGGTCACATCCAGATCAGAAACCCCCTTGTGATCCTTGCACCTTACTGCTGGGAAAACAAGGCACATCAGGTTTGCAGAGGGAACCTTGCAGGGTGATTGCTGGGTTGTGTCTGCTGGACACTTCTCACTGTGGCAGGTGTTTTGTAAGGTAAATTCGTTCAAATTGAAGTGTTTTGTATCAGATTTATCCAAATATTCAACAGAAGATTGTCAAAATTATGTATTTGGGTGGAGACAAAAGATCTCTTTATATAATGTAGTACTGAGATGAAACAGGCTCTAGGTAGTTACTTTTCCCCTCTATCAACACATAATGTTTCAATAATTTCAGTGAAGTGTCTTGGGAATGTTTCTTTTGGCAAAATAAATCACAAGGGCTGATTATTTGTCTCGACGTTGGACTAAAGGAATTATTTTCACAGGGATGGAAAAATCTTTTCTTTTTACTGTACTACTTTGCCAAACCTTCCACAGAACAATCTAAGCCTCTAAATCTGAGTGGTGGTATGCTTTCCTTCTCTTGGCAACTCCTCATGCACTGCAGAACCTCCAAGGTGTCTGTAGATGTTTATCCCCATATTAAATAATGGATTTGATCAGGTAAAGAAAAAAAGTGAAGAGAAGAATTAACTTTAAATGCATTTAAAGTTGAGAAAAGGAGCAAAACCTGGATAATGTGAAAAATTAAGTCCCTTTCTCCTCCCCACGGTTCAGGTTACACTGGCAGGAGCAGAGCGGGGAACTTTCTGGCAGACATGTGGCTGCTTTGCAAAGCAGAAATCTTCACAATAAATGCAGAGTGCCTTCTGTGTGTCTGCTCTGGATCCTTATAGTGCTGGTTTTATTACTAAAAACCTCTGGGAGATGATAAAAGAATAGAGTGAAAGTGAAGGTGGAATGTTCCCCTGAGATGGTCATTCCATTGGTGAGGCTTTATTACTAAACCAATTTAGTAGTTTTCCTGTATCCCCTACAGGATGCAGATTTGGTGGCATACAGCAGAGTTTCACATTAATTTTTATCAAGATCCAGTGGGTAGCTTTATTGAGATCTACTCAGAGGGAAGCTCCAAACCAGCCCTGGCAGGCTGTAGCCTGAGAAGCTGGGAGGGATGCCATGGAAAGCCTGGCTGGAGAAATCCTGATGGCTTTGAAGGAGTGAGGGAGTTGTCAAAGACACCCTGGACAATACATACTCATGACCAAGTCTACAAAGAAGTCTAGCATTCAAGTGGGCCTGAATCAGGATTAATGGGGATTTTTCTTGAATTTTAGATGCTATGCAGGACATCACCAATGTTGTCGGTCACGTTTCCTTTAAAATTTGGTACCTGTGAAGAGTAGAAATTCCTGTTGAGTGTAATTGTGATTACTCACTTTGGGACTGCTGCTTTGAGAAGGTGCCAGGCACGTGTGTCCTTTGTGCCTGTGATGTGTGCCAAACTCTTGACTTGTTTCTGTGCTCAGTGAGTGAAAATAGAGACTTGATTATTAAAAGGAGAATGACATAAACTTCAATGGGTGAAAGCACAAACTGTGAGAAGGGATCCATCACAGCAGATTTTAAAGTATCTAATGTGGAATCTGGGCATTTCTGGATACCAGCTCAGGAGAAAAGAGGTGGAAGATTAGAATCCGCATTCTCTGAAGCTCTGGGAATATCCTTGGTCACATGCCTTAGCCTCTTGGTGCCTCAATCCTCTGTTCGCTGTGGTTTGATGAAGAAAATACCTGAAGTGTGTGATATGCAGCGACAAGAGCCTCTTACTTCCCCTCAGTGAGAGACAGTGTGACTTGTCCTCATGCAAGGCTTGATCCCCATGTGCCACTGAACCACAATTTCTTCTTTTGGAAGCAAGGCAATTGTAAAAATCAGGCAGTAGAAATTAAAAAGTGGAGGAAATTAGAGGTTTTCTTCGGACTGAAAGACCAGTTTTCCTGCCAGGGTGAACTTGCTACCAACCCACAGATTGGCCCATGGGGCTGATGTTTGTTGGGTGGAGGCAGTCAGAAGGTGCCCAACACCTGGAGAAACCCAATGCTTTCAAGCCTCCCATTCCCCGAGTCAGCTAAAATACAAGAAGAAAATGGGAGCCTGATACTTGTTGTGTGAAAAAGACCCCAGATTTTTATGAGGAGTTTTGTTTCTGTTTTAGCTATCATCAGCATTGGGTTGCTCATATCATATCGCAGCTGCTCAGTCCCAGCTGATGTGGTAACAGTGGGGACAAAGCAAGTCCCCACTTAAAAACTGGTCCCCACTCATGTACCATTCTACAAAATCTCCATGGTTTCTCTACAGCCTTCCAAATTTCTGTCTTTGTTGCTTATGGTATTTCCCTGTTCTCTTTTCAAGCCTCCCTCTCCCTGAAGCCAGCCTGGTAACATAACCAGAAAGGGTGGTTCTTGTAATGGGTTTCCACAGCACATTAATAACTAATCAAGGCTGGAATCACAGCAGGTGGTTAAAAATGGCCTGTTGGTCATCGTTTCGAGCTCTGGCAGGAAGCCTGCCTTGGAAAATGTAATTACTGTCCAAAAGAATGCGACAAACTGCCAAAAATAATGAAAGTAGATCATCGTCCAAAGCCACACCAGCTGAAACATGTGGCAGTTTGTGGGGGCCGGCCAAGCGCGTCCCGCGGGGCTTGGCAGCGGCAGCTCCGTGCAGAACAACTCTGCCTCCCTCTGCGTGCAGGGAAATGGGGCAGGCTTTGAAACCTCCCACACAGAGCGTTTTGGGAACAAAGTGTCTGAGAGATCAGTGGGTTTTGTTAACTCTTCTGGGTTTTTTTTGTTTGGCTCTGTATCACTCACTCTGAGAATTCATCACGGAGGAGTGACTGGTTTTTCGACCCCAAATTAAATAATGTGGTCTGTTTTGAATGTCTGGGGAGAATTTTCAGCATCCTTTCCTTTTTTTTTTCTCTCCCAAAAATTAAAGTAAGGGTAAGCAGCCACAGTCTCATTAAAGCCTCCTGGCTTCATCCCCTGCATTTTTCCAGTGGCACACTGGTCCATCAAAGCCTTTTTGACCAATTCCATATACCAGGACTTTGCAGTAGAGATAAACCTTGTGAAATGCTGATAAAAGAGGCAGCTCTGTTTGCTGGTTTGGAAATTGCTGTTTCCAGCTTCCTGTCACAGACTCTCTAGGATTCCTCACTGCAGCGTTTTTTTTTTTTAGCTGGATTATTTTAAAAGTATGAGTATCTTAACTTGTATTGCTTCACAGGATTGGGCTTGGAAATGGCAGCACTGGCAGTTCAGCTGGCAGGATGTGCAGCATGTGGGTGCTAACAAGTTCTATAAACCTCTGAGTCCAGCTCAGATGCAGCCAGAATAGCATGGTTGTCTGAAACTAGTTTCATTTTCTGAGCAGTTAATTTGCCTATGCAGTCCTAAGGAGTTAACATCTTCCAGGAGGTGATTGCTGGGAGAGGGGTAATAAACAGTCAGAGAAATGAGTCAACATGAATTCATTAATAGAACCTCACTGGAGATGAGCAGGAGTGACAGCACCAAAATGACTCTTAGAAATACTATTCAGAGATATCTGCAGTTGCTTGGTTGGTTAAAACTCCATTTTTTTCTAATCAAGATGAAAGGATGCTTGCAAAGAGAAGCCACTTGAAGTCAAAAATTTGGGAATTAATAGGCTTGTATTAATTTAGTTGTTTTTTTTGAACCAAGCCAACAAATAAAAGAAAAAAGAAGGCAGAACAAATGCACACCTTCACCCTTTGTAAAACATAAAACACCAAAAAGTAGCAAACTCAGAGGTGGACATCTCTGAACAAAGTGGAAATTATGTATCTTATCATTAAAGCCATTACTCCCAGAAGAATGACCTTGCAGAGTCACACTAGCTCCTGAAAGGTCATTGAGGAGGAATAATACGAAGAATTTTGGATAACCTGTTTCAGTGATAAGAGGCCCTCATGGACCTTCTATGTTCATCCTACTTGGCCAACTAGGGTTGCTTCACTAAGGCAAGGGCAGCCTCCCACTCAACACCCTTAACCGGGCCGTTCTGACATGATTGATTTTAGATGGGATATTCAGCAGCTTTTAATTTACTTCTCAACTTAAAACAAAATTCCAGGTCTACTGTAGGAGAATTGCTGTCTTCTCCCAGAGCCTCCATCCAACCCCTTTCCTGGAGGGCTGGAAGAGGACTTCGTTTCATCTTTCAGCTGTGGCTGTGGATGTTTAATTGAGGGAGACAAGCCCATAATGATAGCAGCAGCTGTTCTCTCCCCTGGGCAGAAAGAGACTCTTCAAGGACAGGGTCCTCCTTGGCACAAAAGAAGATATTCTTGTGAAAGCAGCTGAAGAGGCTGGCAGCTCCCCACGGCTTCTGACTTGGTAAGAAACCTCAGGAAAACAGCCATGTGTCCTGTAGTTTTGGCAGGAGGAAGGAGGGCTGTGCACCAGGGATGAAATGCTGAATAACACTCTCTCAGGAGCATATTCCTCTGCATCCAGTCTGCAGGGTTTGTGCTGATAGTGCAAGCAACTGCTAAACAATTACATTGGAAGTAATCTTAGACTGGGGGATTATCCTGCGTCCAGCCAGTCTCCCCATCCCCCAGTGCAGACTGGCATCTGGCATCCCTCAGACTTCCTCACATGGGATAATTGGGGGCAATATTTGGAGGGGATTGTCAGACTGGATCACCCCATTGCCTGCCTGGAAGGTTTTGTGGGAGCATAGTGCTGTCTCACCCATAAATAATACATATTTAGACTTCCAAAATTTCTCTTGCTGAGAAGTTTACATAGAGCTTGTTGAGAAGTAGCTTTGCCATGAAACAAAGCACAGCTAGAGCCCCAACCCCAGAGTGATCTTCACAAATGCTTTGGGGACACCTTGGCCTACTCCTGCCACTGTCCAAAGGAAGCAGGTGGAGCTGCAACCTGTGCATGGCCAAGGGCTGAGCAGCTCTGCAGTGGGGTACCTCAAAGGGAGGAGATGGGTGGCCAGGAGGTGTGAGATACTTGTGTCAAGCCAAGTCTGCCAGGTCCCAGGCCAGCACCCTATATGTCTCTAAGATCAAATATTTATCTGCTCTAGGAAGCAAACGGTGGATTTGATCCAAAGTCTGTTAAGATCAGTGCAAGAGTTTGCCTAAACCTCAGTGAGATTTGGGTCAGGGCACAGAATGACTAGAGCAGATGTTTTTTTCTGATGGTGTTTGCAATATGAGGAAGCAGAACAACACACGTTTTGTTTTCAATTTCCTTTCCTTCCTGACAGCTCAGCCATTACCAGAGTAGATTTAATCTCTTGTGCAGAGGAAAGCATGGCGCTTTCTTAAATGGTGGGTGAAGATAACTGTTATCAGCACTGGCTTCCCAGCAGCTTGCCTGACGTCATTGGTGATTCCCAGGCCTCTCCTTGCCTCGGAAATTTAGGATGGGCTTACCCAGTGCCAGCTGCCTGTGAGTCATCCTCCACCATGCAGCGTAGTCTGTACCTGCACGGCAGCCAAGCAAAGGAGATTCGAACAGACATCTCAAAATGTGTGAAAACTGCTCTTGCTAAAAGTGGAAGTTGTGCCGATGGCTTTTGGGAGGGCAGGAGCTGCCCTGGCAATTCTTAGGGAACTGTTGCTTTTTGGATGCTCTTTTCTTACTGCTTTCCTTCACAGATGAAGAGACCATTTCATGCATCTTTAATTGTTCTGAGTTTTTCCTCCAAGACCTTTTGAAAAAACATGAAACCAAAGGAGAAAAATAAATTAGAATTGCTTATGTTCCCAGGGAGCTGTCAGCTGATCTGCAAGCACTGGAGCAGGGGTGATGTGGGGCAGTGGGAGGGTTTCCTTGGCACGGAAATGCCTGAACAGCAGGGATATGAACTTTTCACCCATTGTTCAGGGCGTCAAATTCTGTAGCAGGTGCTCTGTTTGGGATGGAGGATTACTCATGTATGTGTGTGTAACAGCTTGATCAGCTGGCAGGGGAGCAGGATTTGGGGAGCTGTGGGCTGCTGGGGTATCCAGGACCATACCTGACTTGACTGGATGAGTCTGCGTCATCCAACCCTGGAAATCCTTTCTCTGGATGATGCTAAGATGAAAGGTCTTTAAATCCTAAGTGCTGTCAGCTCAAGAAAGAAATGGCAAATGCTTTTAGAGGCATGAAAAAACTGGAAATGCAGCAGTGGCCCTCTGCTGCAGTCAGGTGAGAAGTGGGTAGGAGCAGAGGGGAATTCTGCAGGGAAGAGTTTTTCAAATGGTGAGACAGACATGTCAGAGGTCCAGTAGGGAGAAAAAAGCTGAACTTTTCTTCCTGACTAATCATTGTTTAGAAAAGCAGCAAGCTGCCTGTATTGACATAAAATCTCAGTTAGCAATTGAACATGTTCTCATTTAAGGTATGTGGGATGGGAAGGGATACCCCCAAGACTGATGTTAGAGAGAGAGGGAGGCAGTTCTGGCTGCTCTTTCCTCAAAAGAACATGTTGTGTCTGTTCTGAACGCAGTACACAACTGAAAATAAATAAATAAAAAGGGAAGGTGGTGTTGCAGCAACTTCCAAATGCCAAAATTCACATTTTACAGGCTGTGAGAATCATGTGTGAATAGCTCATTGTACTGTGAGTTGTTTGAGCTGTTGGGGGCTTTTTTCCCAGTGTATTTTAGTGTATAAGGAGGTGCCTGACTTGTGCAGAATTCAAGTGATGGAGGTTAAAATGTACAGGAGCCTCAAAAGAGTCTCATGTCTGTTGAGCAAACACAGGCTGTGCTCGTAGGTGGAGTGGACAGCTCATCCGAGCAGGGAAGAGAGGACTGGGAAGAATTTTGTGCAGATCTTTAATGTATCCCTACGCTCTTCTGTAGGATCAAAACCACCCAGTATTGAAGGGGACATAAGCCAGCAAACTCAGAGCAGAGTTGGCAGTCCTGTAGAGAGAAAGTGCCCTGTAAGTATATTTCCATACAAACCTATAGTTGGCACAATTCCTGGGAAATAACACAAGGAAATCTGCCCATCTGTAGCTGCAGAGGCATCATGGGTTTGGGGGAACAGGTGTTTGTGTTTAAGGGCTGGGGGGAGATGAACACGGCTCGAAGGCGTGCGGCTTCAGCCCTTCAAAAAAACCATACTTGGCGTTGGAGCATGTGGCTTTTTTTTTTCCAGTCTCTTTGGTGGCTGCCTCCCAAGGTAATTAGCACAAGGGAAAAATTGCTTACAAGGTGGAAATGGCTGGTTCAAGCCCACGGCTATGGCTGGTGTGTTTGCACCGTATGTTGGAGGTGTGGAATCCGTGGCTCGTGGGCTCGTGCGTCAGGGTGGAAATAGCCTGCCCTGGATTTGCACGCTATAGTTAGGAACGTGCTTGTACCCACTTCTTAAACTGAGCTGCCTCCTTCTGATGTGATAACAAGCAAGTTTCAGGGACAGGAATGTGAGCTAGCAGGGTAGGTGGAACAAGTGGCTTGTCCTTATTTTTCAGAGATCGCTCAGCATTGGCTTTTTGTGACGCACCTGACTGGACAGGGCATGGGTTCATACTTTCTTTGTTTCTTTGTTTCCTTTTTGCAGAAAGTGGCAGAAGAATTTACTATTGAGCTTCTTTTTTCAGACTTCTCCTAACTCAGCCTGAGTCTCTAATCTCTTGCAGTGCATGTCCAACTACCTGTAAAATCTTTGCAGAAGGAGACAAATCTTCTGTGAGGATTAAGCAATATGACTATCTTAAGAGATGCTGGTTTATAGAAATAACCAGCATGAAGATGAGCATTTTGGAAGAGGTTGGAGACAGCACTAGGTGCAGGGAGATATATTAAATCAATGCATGTGTGTTTTCATAGGCTCTCATCTTGCTTGGATGCACTGATGTGATTCTGCATGCTGTTTGTGCGTAGAGTGTGTGTAAATATTAAGAGACAGGGCATCAGAGTGATTGCAGCTCGAGTAGGAAAACACTGCTACAACAATGACACTGCGTTCGTAATCCTCTGTGAGTGTTCACTGCTTTGGTTAAATATGCAGAGACTGATGGAGATTGCCAGTGGATTAGCTCTCGTGTGGCTGGTGCCAGGGATTGATTAGCATAAGCAAATTTCTTCTCCAGCTTCCCATCAGTAAGGAGAGAAATGCAGCAAGAGGTGCCTCCGCTGCCTGGGAGGGGACTGAGATGGTAGGGAGGAAAACTGGAGTGGGAACAGTTTGTTCCCAGTGTTAACTGGTGTGACCAAATAAATCCCAAGACTTCTGTAGTCAGCACATCCCCACAGTTTACCTTGCAGAGCTCACAAATTGGCTGCTTTAGTTTTTGTTTTGCTTGCAAACATGGTTTTGAGGGTTGTGGAGCTTTTCTTATGGTGTGATTTGCTTTTCTGCCATCTTTTTGGTGATCCCGTTTCAGCAGCTGGATAAAGGAGGAACCTAAAAGCCAATATGCACAGAGCTCTGGGTTGGGTTTTTGGTTGATATGAGGTTGTATTTGGGGTTTTTTTTCGAGGGGGGGTGTTTGTTTTGTTTGGCTTGGGTTTTTCCTTATTTCTGTGCTCATCAGAATGAGGGCACAAACCAGATCATGAATGTGTTTTGAGCTGCTGCAAGTGCACCTAGTCATTATGGAGAAGATACAGGGCTGGATGCTGGAGCTTGTGCTCCTAATGCAAAAGCCCAATCCCCTTCTGTGCCACTCCACAAACATTCTGTGTGTGCATCAGGATCCCCTGGGACTGTCAGTTGTTGATACAACATTGATCCTTCCACATGTAGCCTTGATAGTGCTGAGGACAGGGATTTGCTGATAAAACAAACCTAAGGCTTTGTAATAATTGAAAACGCAGGGTTCACCAGGCAAAATGCCCGCTTATAGAAAACAGATTTAATCTCTAAGTCAGCAGACATTTCTTTAGAGAAATCCCAAATTCTGATGGAAATCAATATTTGAAGGGACCCTGATAGTCTGGGGAGAAGCCTCCATGTAAGATACTTTCAAGTCCAAGCAACCCCTTTAGGGATAAACATCTGAATGTTAAATATAGGCTAGAACAAAAACTGTACTGGAGTAGTCAAACAGTCTTTTCCAGCAGGCAGGGAAAAGGCCACTGCCATGGGCTCTCTCCGGCCTTGGAAGAATCATATTAGAAGTTTGTTATATCTGTAGCATGGGTGCATGTTTTTGTTGCTTCTTGTAAGTAAGTGCATGAAACTCCCCAACCAGCTTTAGCTACAGTTACTAAGTCTTATTAAACATGGGGATAAATAAGTCATTCTGCAGCATTTGCATACGGTGGTGAGTAGCTTGCTTTAAAAACCCAAATATTCATGAAGCAAGAGTGGTTTTTACAGGCTACTGAAACTGATTTGGTATATTGATAGAAAGGCTTGATCAGAGAAGAAGGGAGGATGGGAGATGTCCAAGGCTGCCTGATTTCAAACTCTGTAATAATTTCTTTCACTGGCTGGAAGAATTAAACCCCTGTATGGCTTTTCCATCACAAGTGGTTACATGGAAATGGGAGAAGTCAGATTCAATCCAATGTTTTTGCTTTGCAGGCTTTTTGGAGCTGCTCTGTTGGCCCAAAAGCAGCTGCAAGTCTGTCAGTGAGAAATGGGATGTCTTGGGACAGTGCTGTTGGACCTTCCTCCAAGTGTTGTGTTGCACACACAGCTGCAGGCAGTGAGCTGTAACAGTGGAATCAATGAGACGAGCTCAGAACTAAAACTCACTTTGATCTAACACATTTGGTGTTCCTGATAACTAAAGCACTGCATAGTATTTGTGCATCTTGCAATACATCACAAGGAGGGACTAGCTTTTGTTAAAAGGTAGAAAGGTAATGAGATGCAGTGACTGGTCCATGGGAAGGGAATGGCCGAGCAGGGATTTCAGCCTCTCACTGCCTTGGGACTGCCAGGACATCTGTGCCTGTCTTTGGCATCACTTGAGCAACCCTAAATAGGTGTCTGAGGGGTCTGCTGGTGTTGAGCTCCTGAAGGCAAAACTAATAAATAATGTGTGTGCTACTGTACAGGTGGGATGAACCCCCAACCTCTTCACTCCTCCCCACCTCATGCCATACAGGGCTGGAGCCATTTGATCCCCATCAGAACAAAGACTAAACATTAAAGTGAATTGTCCCAAAGTTGTTCCTCATTAACCGACAGCTGCAGGCACTTGGAAACATCTGTCCAGCCTGTTTGAGCATTCCCTTCGCTTCAGTGGGTGCCCTGAGGAGGCAGAACAAATCAAAACACGTCGCCGGGCCAGCACCAGCTCTTCACCTTTCCTACAGCCGGTGTGAGTGAGCAGCAGCCATAAGGGAGCAGGAGGTGGTGGTGGGCAGCTGTTTGTGTAGACAGGGAGCTGAGTGGCAGGGAAATTGATGTCTTTCCATGGTAAATGAGCAGAGCTGGGAATGAGAGACCAAGGGCTGAGCAGGGATGCAGGCATCCCTCCACTACTGTGGGCACGGGCAGCTCATGGGCACGCTGTCTACCAGAGAGCATGGGCAGTGCTGGGTGACTCCAGCAGGTTTTGCTGTACAAAGAAGCTATCTGGGTAGGAAACAGCCTCCCTCTACCCTTACTGTGTGTTTTTCAGGTTACATCAACTGATAGAAGTCAGGGAGAACCCACTGAAGCGGGGAGCTTTGCCCACTGGGTGTGAGCATGGAGCGTTTGTCCCCTTGAGAGCCACTCCCTGGTGTGCAGGAGGATGCGGCACTGTACCAGGATGCCTTTGGTTCCCACAGGCTGTGCTGGGCTGGTGTCTCTTTAAAGGCAGGTCACAGAGCCCCTGAATTATGATATTCCAGTAATCCCTTTACACTGGCCTGCCCGGCCCTGCACGCAGCGGGAAATGTGGGACAAGCAGGGTTTTGAGATTATCTCGTGCTTTGCAAAGCCAGTTCCCTTTGTGCTTTTAGAAAGAGCTTGCTCCTGCACAGGCAGGGGGCTGAGGGTGACGTTCCTGGCCAGATGCTGTCCCATGACCACGGCAGCACTCCGAGGACCATGGCAGGTGGGGTCTGTGCTGTGCCCTCCCCCGCACACCCCAAAACCTCTGGTTTGTGATGGTCACTGCACCACCCAGTTGCTGACAGAGATCACATTTAGCTCCTTGATCCCTTCCTCCTCAGGGATGTAGTTACTTGATGCAAGGACAATGTTTTGCAGCAATTTCCCACACCTTCCAAACTGATCAGCTTTTTGCCCACCAAAGCTGTCCCTTGGGATGGTGCAAGGGGGAGGAGGTATTTCTCTGACCACGTGCTTGGCTGAAGGTATGCTGCTTCTTAGGAGCACAGTGAATAATCTCCCACACTTTAATTTCATGGAAATGCCAAGGTAGGAGCAACCTGGCTCCAGGGGACCCAACAGATACCAGTGACAACCCCATAGCTAAATAAAACAGTATCCTCTGCTACACCAGGGGTTTGCCCATGGTTGGGAAGTGCTGTGTGAGTCACTGCTGATGGTTCCTGCTCTGATAGCCATCCCTGCTGTGGGAGATGCTGCTTTTCCTCCTCCTGTCTCACCTACCCAGCTCACCTTTGCCTGGCGTATGTTGGCAGCTCTCCAAAATAAATTTCCTCATGTCTTCAGCCCCTGGTGAGGAGGCTGAGGCTTTTAAGCGAAATGACTTGGTGTTCTTTAGCTGCCCACGTGTTCTTTTCCTCAGCCCGTGACTGTGCTCTTATTCCTCAGTGAACTGTACCTGAGGTGTCTCTGGCTGCACCTTGGTGAGGCTGGCAAGCCTTGCAGTGTCTCCCTCGATGCCTTATTTCCAGCCAGGAGGGCTTCTCCTGGGAGTTACTGTCCCCAGTTAATTCATTACAGGGATTGAGTTGATGCTTCACCCGTTTTACCCTGTGAACAGCACAGGTTTGCTCATGTTTCAGGATCCTGTTGCTACTGGAAAGCAATTTGAAACACCAAGGGACAGCTCTTTATTACTGAAATACTGACAGCTTTTATCCCTCTTTGCAGTTTGGTTTCTGTGTACTTTGTGTGACTCAGAGCATCTCTGTGCCACCATCCCTCCACAGATGTGGTACCTGCTGCTGCTCCTTCCCTTTGCTCTAATGGAAAACTGCATTATCAGTCTTGGGCTTTACTAGTGATAAAGTCTCATCACAAAATGTCAGATCTAATACTGGCCTCTGTCTCAATCCTTTCCTCAGCTCTGGGAAAATGTTATTTGACAGGACAAAATAGGATTTGGCAAATTTTTCCATTTGAAAAGATGAGGAGGAAAACATTTCTGATTTCTCAGTGCAGCCTGCTTTGCTGCTTTTTTTTTCTTCCTGCCTTTTTGGGAGGCAGGAAGAATGATGAAGCGCGTAGAACAGGTAAACTGAAAATTATTAGCTGTTTTCAAACTAAGATGTCATTGTGCTCTAAAAGGACACAAACTGGAAGGAAATGTTTGAGAGTTACCAAAAAAAGTGTTTGAATTGTCCCAAGACAGAGTTGCTTTTTTTTTTTTAATTATCTTCTCTGAAGTACTTCTAAAAACTTCCATAATTTAGTAAGAATTTGGAAAAATAACTCAGATATTAAAAATAAAAATACCATCAAATTTCAGTACCTGTACTGATCACTGGTTTTATTGGCATCATTGGGAGTTTCCCAAGAGCCTGGTGGAGCCAGGATAGGAGCTTTGATCTGTTTGTTCCTGGTATCAGTGTCCTCTGGCTCCATCAAGTCAGACTGATTTAAAAGTTAGAGGAAAACATTGGAAAAGAACAAGCAAGTGGTATTAAAGCTAGCCACAAATTTAGCACATTTTAATTCTTAGCAGCAGCCCCAGCACTGGGAAAAGGGTTTTTGCAAGACCTCCTTTTATACTAAGCATCAGCTTTCTTGATGCATGACGAGGTGAGTGATGTGGAAAGTGTTCTCCTAGTAGCAGGGGTGGTAGGAGTTGTGCAGGATTTCTCAAAAGAGGAAGGATGTCTTAAGCTAATTCAAACTTGCCTAACTTCCCCTTGTGTCCTCAATTCCGCATAGATGTTCAACCACAGGCTCCATCCCACTTGCTTAATTAGCCTGGCTTTTGTGCCCAGCAGCATGCTCCATTGATCCTTGAGCGTGGTCCTGCTCTGTACAGACCCTGGACTATCCATTGTGACAGTCCATGCCTTGGGTTTTTCTACAATCTGCTTGATTTGTGAATTAAAGTGTAAAATACTATTATTGCAACCCTTGGATTTTGTTGGAGTCTCAAAAAAAAGATAAAAAGGGCAATGGGTGAACCAGGTGTTTTCTTCTTGATTTTAGAACAAACTACAGAAAAAGTGAAAACAAAATTAACATGGGTTTTTAAGGCTAGCCTAGAGGTGAATAATAATTTAATAGCTTTTGTAAGATGTTAGGTGTTTCAGTGGATGCTCTATCCCACATTGCCCTCTAGTGAGGATATGGCAGAGCAAATCGTGGCTTCCTGCAGCCACCAGGATACGAAATGAGGTCCTTTAATAACGGAGGACAGGGCTTGTTTTGGCATAGTGCAGTAAGATGCGGTAGTGTGAGGAGGGGCAGTGTTCATCTGTCACCTGTGCCTGCACTGGCTACAGCTTTCTCATTGTTTGCCTTTTTCTGAGACAGTTCTCTCTGCAAGCATCTCGCTGCTGCTGCTGGATCACCAGCCACAGGTCCCTGCTTTTGGAAAAGAGGAACATATTTCCTGTTTGGTTTTGGTGAAGGATGATCTTTTTCCGTGTTCTTTGTTTTGGGCTTTGCTCCATGAAACAAACACCAGTTCTGTGGTTTTGCTGTACACACATGGTCAGACAACTCTCTGGTTTGGAGATCATCACAGGACAAACTTCCATCCCTCCTCAAACCAACACTGATGCGTCCAAAGGTGTTGCCTAGGAGGTAGAACTGGCTGGCCCTTGTCCTTCTGCCTGAGTAGCTCCATTTGTCATTGCTCCATCTGATATGGGGCCCAGCGTGTCCTTATGTGCTTGACCATATTTACATAGAAATTCGTAATTAATATTCAGTTTTCAAAGGTATTTGAATGCTGTCTCATTCGTCACAGGAGTAGCCATAGCAATCTCTGCTACATGCTGTCTCCTTCAGCTCTGTGCCTGAAAACTTAACAGTTAGAGAACAGTTTGTCCTAAAACCTGTCATTTTTGGCATGCAGACAGGGAAGGGGCTCAGCCTGAGTGTGCATATGGCAGATGTGTGGGTGCTGACAGTGCCCTGTGTCAGTGCCACCCTGTGACATTCACATTCTCTGGACAGAGAGACATAATTCTGTCTCTCAGGAGAAGCACAGAGAGTAGAAGAGAAAGCAATCTTTATCTCTGCTCCTTTATTTTCCCCATGTGGAATGTGGTATGGAGATTGTTTACCTGCAGTGATTGCTGGGTTGGATCCTGGTGAAGGTTGTTTGGGTTCAGTGACAAATGGGATCCAGCTGTGTGTGGGGCTCTCAGCAGAGAGTCACGAGTTTGAGTTAGATAGGTAAGTAAGAAGTATGTAGAATAGTAGAGTATCTCTTTAAATAGTATATTAATGTAATATAGTATAGTTTTAATAAAGCAATCCTTCAGCCTTCTGATCTGGAGCCAGACATCATCATTTCTTCCCTGAGTCGGGGTCTGCTGCATTTTTTACTATACCACCCTCCATAGGGCTGCAGGATCCCGGGACCACCATCGTGTTCCGGGAGCAAGGATGAGCAGCACTGTCACCCAGCCTGCTCCACATGGCACTTGGGGACTGAATGCCAAACGCTGATGCCATCTAGTGACCACAAAAAATGTGACATGGATATTTTGGAAAATCCTGTTGGAAAGTGTGTAACGGCAGTGGGGCTGGCCTTGGGGCTGGGAGGGAGGGGAGATTGGGCTGAGATTTGCTGGGGAAAGAAATCCCTTTTTTTCTCTCTCCCAGCCTTTCTCTTCCCTCACTTCACATCCCTTGAAATGCTTCTGCAGGTGTTCAGGGATCTCCCCTGTGAGGCTTTATAGATCCCCAAAGGAGCAAGGCACAGGCTTCCTAAGCAGCTCTGTTGCTCAGGGGGCACCAATTCCCCAATGTACTGCTGGATCATGAAGCACAAACCCAACACCCAGGACAAGGTGACTGCAGGAGGGGAGATGGCTGGTCCTCCTGTGACATGGGACAGCACGGGCAGAGACCCTGGGGATTAATTTAAGCTGGCAGCACGGGCTGAGGCACGGTGGCATTGCTGCAGCTTTGAGCTTGGCAGTCCTGCTGCTGCCCTGACAGCAGTGACCCCTCACTGCAGCTCATACAACCTGGCACTTCTTTTCCTCCCACCACCTTCCTCTGTCCCTCATGCTGCTGTAGGTGAGAGCCTTGAAGGCTTTAACGTGCTGGGTTTCTGTGTGAGCAGCTGGCTGGGGGCACCTCTGCTTTGTCCCTTGTTATTAATCCAGCCAGATCCCAGTGCCAGCCACCTGGAGGAATTAGTTTGCACCCTGCGTTTTAAAAATGAAGGTGAAGTTACTTCTGACCATACAAGTTTATTCTGCTTGGCTAAGCTGTTGTTGGCAGGTGTGGTTTGCCTTGCCTGGGGATGGGGGTCTGGGATTTTTTTTTACAGCTCTGATAATTTCTCCAGCTCATGAGAAATGCACAGAGAGGGAGCTTGGGAATTAAAAAGTTTCCAGATAAGGAACGTGAGGGCTGAGATAGCTGTGATGAAGTGCATTATAAATGCACTGAGATGCCAGGCAACACCCCAGAGAGATTAGGAGAGTGAGCAAAGCACCCAGATGCAAATAAGGTCCTTGTGGGCCATTTCTGAAGTGCAGTGACACCAAGACTGGTGCTGGCACGTGTCTGCTGAGGTGCCCCCGTCACCAGGCACATGGGTCCATCAGCAAGGTCCATTCCTTCCTCCAGAGGGAACAAGCAGGCTCTTGCTCTGCTGCACACTGCTCAGTCTGTCCCTGCTCCCTTCAG
This sequence comes from Anomalospiza imberbis, assembly GCF_031753505.1. Classification (NCBI taxonomy): domain Eukaryota; kingdom Metazoa; phylum Chordata; class Aves; order Passeriformes; family Viduidae; genus Anomalospiza; species Anomalospiza imberbis. The sequence continues at coordinate 6,240,281 of NC_089693.1, read as the reverse complement.
AAAACCATTTACAAGGGTCCTTGGGGGACTTTTTGTTGTTTTTCCCAAATGTTGTTGTTATCCCAAATGTGAAAGTACCTAATATGTTCTTATTGTCTAATTTACAAATGTTTTGTGTTATCTTTGCTGTTTCTTTTTCTGATTTTCCTTGTGTCCCCCTGCCTTTCTGCCTTGCATAATTGAGAGCTGGCGCTGTGCCTGTAGCATTCCTGTTTCAGGGCCAAAATGGGAGTGTAATAAATGCTTCTAAATACTGTATTGAAACAAATAAGTAATTTACTCATAATGGCTCTTCTCCTGGCATTACACTGGCAATTTCATGCAGGTTTTGCAGAAAGAACAAGCAGTTGTGAGAGGCTGGAAGTTCCACACAGCATGAATATTTGCCATGTGCGTCTGATGGGGAGAAGGGCTTCACAGATGTGGAAAAGTGCTCCTACTTCTGTAAAGGGACTTTATCCAGCAGTCTGTGACAGCACTCGTTTCATAGATTCGTTGTCCCTAATGTTTGAAAATTCTGTCTACCAGGATTTTAGCTGGAGGTGGCAAAAACAGAGTTGCCTGTGAGGAGAAGGCAGGGCTGCTTTGCCTTGTGCTGTTGAGTAAGACATCTTTTAGAGCAGCCAGCCGACCAAAACACAGCATATGTCCACACTGTCTCCTCAGCTCAATAGAAATCCTTCAGCATTATCACACCTCCATCTGTTCATTTTTCTGAAGAGATATGGAAAAGCAAAACACATTTAGGGTGCTCTTTTGCTTGGAGCATTCAACACAGAGACTGTCCCTATCTATTTGGCATCACTGAGGTAATACAAGCAGAACAACTTGCAATGAATAACCAGAGCCTGGTACTAATCTTCTCTTTTCTCTCTCCTTGTAGGGATCCTGTTTACGATGCTGGTATTTGGGCCAGCCTGTGGATTTATCTTGGGCTCCTTCTGTACCAAAATCTACGTGGATGCTGTCTTCATTGACACAAGTAAGGAGAACTGGGTTTGGTTTCAAATCAAATATGCTACATTTTTATCATCGGGACGAAAATGTTGATGCTCACAAGCAGGAAACTCATTCTATCTTCAGTGCCTCTTGCATGTATAAGTGTCACTTTTAGAAGGGTTTTAAGACTGGGATTCAAAAGGATTCAGCTCTGTTAAGCAACAGATTTTTAATGGTTAAAATTTGTTCCCTTCTGTGTTTTCTACTATGAGATGCGTTTCATCCCAGCTCTTAAAGGACACCTTGAAATAGCACTGTGGCATTGTCATGCCGGGGGAGCTGTGTCCAGAGCACGGGGTGAAATCTGGAGAGCTGCCACCCCAGGGTGTGGGGGAACCAGCCAGGTTCTGATGGAGGCCCACCAGTAAGGTCCATGCCCAGCACCTTCTGCCCATGACCCTGCTTGGATGGGCAGCATCAGTCCCACAGCGTTATTGCTTTTCTCCAGAGCATTAAATAATTATTGCTCACCTTGACTTCACTCGGGTTAAAGCAGATTGTTTGCAAATTGTCCTTTTGTTCGTTTAGACCAAATTCTGCTTTTTTTGGTGCCTGCACTGTGTGTTCTTCGCCATGAGAGGGCAACATGTAACAGGCTGTTTTCTGCTGCTCCGCGGCCCTCTGGCTACACACAGCAAACCTGATACTTCATTCCTTTCCCTCAGTTGTTCAGATGCTTTTTCCACAGTTCTCAGCTCCATTGGACCCCACAGACCCTTGTGCAGGGGTTTTGTCTCTTAGAGGGTGTGTTTCAGCCCTATGATGTTGCAAATGCGTTGTCACAGGACACATTTGGGTGGAGTTGAACCTTGCGGGACTCAGAACAGAATTGTGCAAAGCTGCAAAAGTGTTACTGCTTTTTTTTTTTTTTGATCTCACATGCACATGGCAGCTGAAGAAATGTAAATAATATCAAATGAGAAGGAAGTATCTTTTGGGATGGCTGAGGCATTTGTCTGCAGTTTGGTCAAACACCACATGGCCCCTTTTCATTCCTTGGCTTTACCAAAGCCTCATTTGGCAGAGGAGCTGTTTGAAACCTGTTAGATATTTTACCATTTAGTATAATTTACACTAAAATATGAATGTACAGAAGAAAATATTTTATCTCCCAGTAGGTGAAGCTGTGGAACTCCTCACCGTAAGGTGCTAAAAATCTCCAAATGGATTTTAAAGCAATTGGACAAGTGTATATAGATGAAAAAAAAATGAACATGACACCAAATCTAGCTTAGAAAGCCTCCAAGCCACAAGAATAATATATGCTGGCTTTATTCATGTAGGCTTTCTGGGCAGCTGCAGTTGGTTGCCATCAGAGGCAAGATGCTGACCTAGCTGAGAAGTTAATTTGGTATTTTCTGGCCATTTTTAACATAAGACATTGCTCAATATTTACAGCTCAAAAAGCCCCAGACAAATACTGAGCCACAGAGAAAACTGTGGAAGGTTACTGCTGAGAAGCCTGGAAGGGCTGTGGCTCAGCCACTTTCCAGGGATGGTGCAGTGCTCCCAGCTCCTGGTCCAGCTGGCTTTGGCCACGGTCAGTCACTGTCATGCAAAAGCTGAGGCACACATGGCCTCTGTTTGTTTTTGTATGGGAAAGAGTTTCCACTTTGCAGTTGGCTCTGCCTTGGAGCTCGAGGTGGCATAAGGAGAGCAAGCTCCAGGGGGCTGAGCCTTGTCCTACTCCCTGTTTTGGGCAGGTGTGGGATGCCAGGGCATGCTGCTGCACTGCCCACCATCCAGCAGCTATTTTAGGAAAGGAATATGAAGAAAACTCTGATTTGCCTGACTCTTCACGCTGTTGTGTTCCCAAGAACCTGAAAAAAATGCACTTCAGGCAGGAGGAAATAACAGCAGAAGAATCCAGTCCCTCCACAGCACTATTTTTCAAACTTTATCTGTGTTTGAGAGCTACGTGTTATTTTCCCTAAGGCAAAAAGAGTTTCCTTCTGTCTCAGCTTGAGAGACAACTTGATTGCCTCACTTGAGACAGATTTTTCAGAGTGGCAGTAACCAGACAGTCACCATGAACAGAGGATTGTTATTCCAGCCATGTGGATGTGGGTCTCCCCCAGGAATCAGCTCCAGCGCTGGGCACCCTTGTGGCTGTGGCAGCAAGGCAGCTGTTAGGAAAAGTTTTTCCTCTCCTGCTGTTTATTTGTATTTCCTCAAACTGACTCCAGATTCTTCTTGGACCTTACCTGTGCAGAGTGATGGCCTACGGATACTCTAGCCTTTTATTTTGCTTTTCTTCCTTTTCTGATTATTTCTGTACTTTCCTGAGCCCATTTGATGCTGTGAGTGGGTTTCTTTTCCAATATTTAGGACTGTTTCACCCTCCAGTCACAGATGCCCCTAAAGCCCAAATACCAATCTCTCTTTTGCTGAAAAGGGCTGTGAATTCAAAGCAGCAGGAGCATTGAGCTCCTGGGAAAACAGGGTGGTAAGCAGGTTGGAGGTGCAGTGTCCTTCTCTGTGCAGGTGTGTGCCAATAGGTGTCAGGTGAGTGTGACACACTTGGACAGGGATGCCCAAAAGCTCAGTGCCAGCGCAGGGGACACTGGTGTACAGCAGCTTCCTAGAGCTGGCAGAGCCAAAAACACAAGGGAGAAGCTCTGACTAGAGGGTGTTGCAGAAGCTGGGTGTACCATTTGGGTAGAAGAGGGGATGGGAGCTGGTCCTAAGGATCTCTTGGATACGGAGGACACTGTGCACTGATGTCTCACATGCTACAGCTGTGGGGTTCACTGTGGGCTCCCACTGTGGGAATCCTTAAAATCCGAGGGTTTTGGGCAAGTTGCAAAAGGCAGGCCTCAGAGACAGTAGAACTGCGATTACAGCTAAGCAGTAGACATAAGATTTGTCAGCAGAAAAATTATAAAGTAAATAGAAGAGTAAGGGCAAATAGAACAATGGTCTGTGTATTAACGTTTGTCTGGAATAACTCCCTAAGTTACAGAAAAGTATATCTAGTGAGATACTAAGAAGTTCTAAGCTTAATAATGGAGCTCCGTGCATTGTATCTTAAGGCTTACAAGCTGGTATTGTATTCAAAATAAGCGAGCATTGTTTTAACCAAAGGTACGTGTGCGGATATTCTCAGTTCAGTCAGACAGAAAATGAGACATTTCTACCAGGCTGGGCCTGGGAGAGAGTTGGAAAAGAATGTAAATAATGCACTATCTCTCTTGTTGTTCACATTGTTTATAGATATGTTCTGCCACCGTGAGTCATTCAGACCGCACCAATGGTGTGGGATGTTTTTACTTTAAGACCAATGAAATTAGTCTGCACGATGTTCTCTATAAATAGAGTGGTGCATTTGAAATAAATCAGTTTTCTTCTCGCCTTCTGAATTGGAGTTCTTCTGTTCCCATCCTCAACAGCGACAGTACGTGTGCTTACAGTGGTTGGACAGAACTACTGTCAGTATGCTTTTGCTTTGTGCGATTGGTCAAAAAGCTTTTAAAGTAAATTGTAACATTAAGTTTAGTCTGCTGCTGGGGATGTGAGCTGCTGGCATCTTCCCGTTGTCATAGCCGTGTAATGAGACTGATGCTGGAAAATAAACAGCTCGAGACGCGTTCCTCAGCAGTCCTGTCCCGTTCATGATTTGCACATAGTCCCCTGGCCGGCGATATCCCACCTTGTGTCTTGTGCCCCTCCCTTGCCAGCAAAGGCCCCAGCCACCGCTGTGCAGCCCACGGGATCCTTCACACCGCTGTCTTCCCCTCCCTGTGGCCAAGCCGCTGACTCTGGCTCGTGTTTGCTCCCCCACAGGTAAGCTGGACATAACCCCGGACGACCCTCGGTGGATCGGAGCGTGGTGGGGAGGCTTCCTGCTCTGTGGTGCCTTACTCTTCTTCTCGTCCCTGCCGATGTTCGGCTTCCCGCAGTCGCTGCCGCCACGGCCGGAGCACGCCGGGGAGAGCGAGCAGGCCATGCTCCCCGACAGGGACTACGAGCGGCCCAAGCCCAGCAACGGGGTCCTGCGGCACCCGCTGGATGGGGACAGCAGCACCACCTGCTTCCAGCAGCTGCGAGGTGAGGCGTGAGCCGTGCTGTCCGTGGGGCTCAGCAGCAGGGCCCGCCAAAAGCCACCCAAGAAATCGCTAGCCTCAGTTTCCGTCCTTAGCTGCTATTTAATTATCTCCGGCATCTCAAAGAGAGATTTCGTTCCACTCAAAAGCTTTGGGTTGCTTTTATTTAAGCTGCATGATAGTGCTGTAGAGTTGCTAAAAAATATGAAGGGGAGCACAGCTGCCAGAGCAATTTGTGAACTTCTCTCCAGTGTACTGTTCTGCTCCCCTCTGCCTCCTGAAACGGAGAGCAAGCCAGCAAGGGCACTTAAAAGAAATAGGGAGGTCCCAGCACCTGAGCTTCACCTTAATGCAATCCCAGATACAAAGCAATGAGTGCTGGGCATCACCATAGCTCTTAAACTGAAATGGGAAGAGGGAGATACCAGCCCAGAATAGCAGCAAAATGGCAGGGCAGAGCATGATTTGCAGCAAATTAGAGAGAAAGCCTCACATCGTGTCCTGCAGTGATGGAAATGGAGGTGACTCTAATTAAAGTAAGCTGATGATCCAGCATTTCGTGGGAGAGTGTGGGCAGATATCCTTTCTTTAGGCTGTACTGGAAAATCCTTCATCTGAGAGGGTGTTTCTGTAGCACTGGTGGCTGCTTCCCACTCCCTGTTGCCGTGGCAGAGCAGGTTTCATTACTGCCTGATGCATTTAGATAAATGAGGACAAAATCACTTACTCCCTATGCAGTCACCTTAATTGGGAGTTGGATGAAGTGCGAGTGGGATGGAAAAACAGACTTTGGGGGAAAAAAATGTTGTCTAAATATATAAAAATGCCTTGAATACTAGATGTGGTTGTTCATTAAGGGAAGGTCAAAGATGTGAAATTTTGAATTGATGAGGAAATTCAGAAGGAAGGTAAAGGGATAAATTTTTTGAAACTCAGTAAAATTCATTTCTTCATCCTTACATCCTTTTTGCAAGGATTTTCTATTGAATGGGCTTTTCCCACTGTATGTCCATATGGATAGTTCTGTGGCTTTTGTTGTGTACACATCAGAGTGTCTGCTTCTGTCCACTGAGCTTTTGGAGTGGGTACTAGAAACGTTTGCAGATTTTTGTACAGAAAAATGAAAGACTATGATGTATCCCTGCTGCATGGAGGGGCAGCAGTTCAGCCTGAGGATGATTCTGAGCATCTTGCACACAGGGAGGCCATGGGGGGTTCACTGAGCATCTGTTGCTCATTGAAGTAGAGAAATTAAACTGCCACATGCATATGCTTCAAGTATTGATTACATCAGGAGGCACCACAGGCCTCCACGTTAGCCCTCTCACTGGGCAACCCCCTTTCGGATCAGTCAGTATTCCAGGAGCCTCTTTGGAGATGGACTTTGAAATAAAATTTACATCACATCAAATAAGACAAGGAATGACCTTTTTAGTAATTCCTTTGAGGCTGTCACAGGCGACACGGTGTTGGTAGCTGACATCTCCTTTCAAATCCCCTGCCACTGTTGTCATAGTCGGAATGTGGTGAAGAGTCACATTGCTGAAGTGAGGCAAACACACCTCATCATTCCTGACGAGCGGTGTTTCAGGTGATGGTTTAACCTTTCTGTGGGTGTACATTACTTTGGTAGCAGCTGAAATATCTGTATTCATTTCTTTGTGGCAGGTCTTAGTCTCCCTAATCTATTTGTTGATTCTCCTTTGGAGAAAGTTAAGACTGTTTAGGCTTTTTCCTAGGGTAAAAAAGGCTCTTAATTATATACAGAGGTTAAAAATATGTATGTGCATGCATAGTCATGTCTTCTGTCCTAATATGACCTTGGATTTTGCATGAATTGTGACGCTGAACAGAATCCATGGAGTCATAAAACGGCATGAGTTGGAAGAGACCTTAAAGATCATCTAGTTCCAACCCCCCTGGCATGGGCAGGGACACCTTTCACTAGGCCAGCTTGTTCAAAGCTCCATCCATTCTGGCTCTGAACACTTCCAGGGATGGGACAAGCACAGCTTCTCTGGGCAGCAGCAGAGGATTTGCCTGTACAGGGGGTTGGGGCTGGAGATGCTCCTTGGGATTTGTCTGGCCACGACTCTGACTCATTTTTAGCAAGCGTTGGTTCTGCAGCTGGTCCTGGACAGGGCTGTCCCTGCTGTAAGTCCATGTCTGCATGGAGGTGTGGATTGTCCATCTCTTGTGCAGGTGTGGGGAGGAAGAGCTGTTTCTCTGGACTGATTATGCAAACACCCTCTGTATCAACAGCACATCCTGAGAGGATGAACTGCATCTCCTTTTTGGCTACTGAAGGAGCTTTATTATTTTTTCTTACATTTGTTTCCAAACATTGCAGTGACTGCCATGAGAGAAAGGACATGGTAGGAGAGGGAGCAGGGCAGTGTCAGCTGGGGACATGCTCTGAGCTGGGTCATGGCTGTTAGCTAGAGACATGGCACGGCTGGCAAGTGGGAGGATGCTCCAGACACCACAAGATCTGCTGAAAGTCAGTGAGATGCAGAGCTGGCAGAGATTCCTTGGCTTTCTCTAGCCTTAGCATACAAAAAAAAAAAAATAAAACCAGGACTAATATAAAAGGAACATGCTCAAAGTATTGATCTTTTACATTTCTGTCAAAGTCTAAGCAGGAGGGAGGGCCCAGCTTTTGGGAAGCTCCAGCATCTCTTCCTGTGGGGTATTTTCATGCCAGGAAGAAGCAGTCTTAAGAGGAGCTCTAAACTTGAAATGAAAGTGGTGCCTTTGAACAGCAGGAGGTGAAGAGGCAGTCAAAGGCAGTGGAGGCAGCAGGGGGCTCAGCACAGGGGCACGGCAGCTCAGGCAGGAAAGCTTTGGGACAGTCCTGGGAGCTGCTTCCCGTGGCTAAACTGGCATGTGAATGCTGCACTGCTTTGCCTGATTAGTATTTCATTTCAGCAAAGCAAATCCATTTGGGAGCACAGAGAAGTGAAGGATTAACAGCAGTGGAAGTCTGAATAAATGCTGCCGTTGCTCTTTGCTCCCGCCTGGCAGGGTTGTTCCAGCCCTGTGCTCTCCGTGTGGTCTGTGGGAGCACTTCAGGCATGGGTTGGGCAGTCCCTGATCTTCTGGGGGGCACACCTTTGCTTTCCTACCTCTGCTCTGCCTTGGAGACCTCGCTGCTCCTCAGGGCCAGCTAAGATGCTCGGCTCTGTCAGGGCACCTGTGCCCCTCTGCTCGAGTCTCTCCAGCATCTGCTCTCTCACTCGCTGCCTCTGACACACCACCTGCTCTGGGACGTGCTTGGAAATAGTTTGTTAAAGCCTTTCTCTTTTTTTTGCACAGAAATGTCACATTTATTGAATTGAGCGGCCAGTTCTGATGAAATTTTATTTCAGAATGTTTCCTTGGCATGATCTTTAACACCTCTGAAACATTCTGCCCTAAATGCATTCTGTTTTGCAATGATTTAAACCAGAAATTCGTTATGTTCTGCTGCTCTGTCTAGCAAGAGAGATTAAAACCCTAAAAGGATTGAAATTGATATGGAATCCTCCAGGTTTGGAAAGAGAAGCTCATTCATGAGGAATTAAAAGAAAACTCGCTGTGGAATTAAATGAATTTCAGAACTGCAAATTCCCTAGATTTGGAAACGTTTTGGTTTCTTTCCAGCTTCATTTTCAGGAGTGTAGGAGAGCTGGGACGTACAGCTGACAGCTGCCTTGTCTTCTGTGCAGTTCCGTCCTGCTCCGTGTACCAATCTGCTGAATACCTAGGGAGGGAGCTGCTCTGAATCTGCGATTTCTCTCCCAAAAAGTGCTTGCTGGGAGCATAGTGTTAGGCCAAAAGCTCCCAGCTGTGCAGGGAGGACCTGGACCATGGGGAGCCTGTAATCCTCAGTGGGAGTTCATAGGATTGGGCAGGATTAAAGGCTAACAAGAGTCGTTTTTAACACCTGACTACTCATGACTGATAGTGACAAGCTTTTGGAGAGGGCTCCATCTATACCTTCATTCACAGCTGCAGCAGTGAGGCTTTGGGCCAGGTTTAGACTTTAATGCCTTTTTGGATTTGGGTCTTGTCCCCCTGCAAACACTTTAAAGGCTTGCTGAGAAGTCCAAGTCTTAGGTGAGAAGGTGGTGATCATAAAAGGCATCGGGTCTTATCAGTCTTTGCGTTTCCTTTGGCTTGTGTTTCATGAAGGAGCAGGTACTGTTGTCAGGTTTTTCATGGCTGTTTCCAAGCCAACATCTTGTTGTCAGCACCTTTAAAAAATTCAGAAAGGCCTTCAGCCTGCACACCTCAAGGCCAAAGCTGAGCAGCAGCTGAAGGCAAGCAGAGCCTGTCTCCAGAAAATTCTTTTCCATGACTTCTGTGTCACAGGTGAGGGAGGTCTGTGTCCTCCTCTCAAGTCAAGTAAAGGTGGTTCCTGCAGGGAAGATGATGGACTAGAAGGAACTGCTTTCCATGCTTGAGTATGTAACTGCTGCTTCAAGCTTGCATCTTGTCAGGAAGACTTTTTTGATTTATGTCATGCTTTTCCCTCATATCCATTATGATAATTTTGCCAAGGCCACATGGAACTTCAGCAAACTAACCTCACCTGAGATATCTTCAGTACCTCTTGCCTTACTCCATATTCTCTTCTACAGGAGCTACCTCTTTCCAGAATGTATTTTAGTGTTGCTGCCTCTGCTGATTTCTTCATCCCTTTTCCCTCAAGCCAGGTGGAGATTTTGCCTTTTGTTTTCTCTTCAGACCTGAGGCTTGCTGCTGACATGGGTAGTAGAAAGTTGTGTTTTGGCTCAATACTACATTTTGCCTTTCCCTCACCACTCTGTCCTAGGTGGACTGGGCTGTAAACCTCCCTCTAATTTATTACTTTGCTTTCTGTGTTCTTCATCTTTACTGCAAATTGAAAACATGTCTCTGTAGGGTGCTCCAACCAGAAACAGGGGCCTTGGTGATTGTAATGTTCCAAACAATTCATTTCAAGCACCAACGTGATGATTATAGTTTGTCGTTTCTGGAGAGTAGTTAAACCTCGTGTAATGAGGTTGCCAATTATCCCCGCTACTCCCCGATGTGCAGTGACAAATCAAAGCTACTTGGTGTACATAAGTGTGTGCATTTGTCAAGCCCCTGGCCTGTCATCCACAGAGGCCCCATGGAGGGAGATAGGGAGGGGGTTTGGATGCCTTGGCACCGGTGTTGCTTGAGGGTGAAAAGGTGGGGAGTCAGGGGGTTGGTGGGGGGTATTGGAAAGCTTTGGGACATCCACCCCATCCCTCCCAGCCTGTGGATGATCCTGTGACCAGCACTGCACGTGAATTGTCTGAAGAGTGGGGATTAAAGTACTTTTCACTACTTTTCAGCAGTGAAAAGAGGTGTTGTGTTCTCCTCAGTGCATCTTGCCAGGGCAGTGGGAATCGCTTTTCTGCCACCATTTCTGGAGCATATCAGGTGTATCAGGATGAGGATGGCAAAATGAGCTCGTCCTTCTGGGAGTGGGAGGCTGAGTCTGTCTGTGTGCCGTGTCTGCTGCAGCTTGTGGGTTCTCCAAGTAGATTTCTGAGACTCTTTGGACTCCAAAAGACTTTCACACTTGGCAAATGGATTTCTTTTGAGCTTTGTAGCTGCAAAGGGCTGCTCCAAAGTGTTCAGGTAACCTTTGGGCTCATAAAGGTGAGGGGTAACGTTTACCATCACACCTGCTGGGTTGGCTCCAGTGGAAAAACACCATCCGTAGATGTTGTGTTCCCTAGGGCTTCACTGTCGCCCATCAGGCATTTCCATTCCTACTCCATACCCAGCACCATAAGCCAAGCAGCTGAAAGCATGTCACTTTAGTCCATTGAGAGATTTTTAAACTTTGCTGCTGACTTTTTACCTTTTTCCCAGAGGTATTTTACCCCAAGAACTGAGACAGATGAGGCAGCAGCCAGTGTCAAATGATTGGTCTTAACGAACGGTAGCAGCAAGATGAAAGGATATTCAATTCTACAGGGAACCCCGTGTTATGTCCCTTAGAAGATGAAAGAGAATGAGCTGGCCCTGGCTGAGGAGATGGTGGAGGCCGCCAGACACTGCTTGAGTTGTCTGTGCACTCTTTGCACTGGGTTTTGTGTCCCACATGCCTGATGGTACACAGTCCTGTTGCAGTAGACAGTGGTCAGACATTCAGCAGAGGACAGAATCTGTACCAGAAAGTTCACAGGAAGGAGAAGCAATGATTGTGGAATAATGGAATCACAGGAAGATTGGGGTTGGAAAGGACCTTAAAGATTATCTTGTTCCAGACACCTCACCATGGACAGGGACACCTTCTTCTAGACCAGGTTGCTCAAAGCCCCATCCAGCCTGGCCTTGAACACTTCCAGTGGCATCCACAGCTTCTCTGAGGAACCTGTTCCCATGTCTCACACCCTCACAGTAAAGAACTTCCTCCTTATATCTAATGTAATCCCTCCCTCTTTCAGTTTAAAGCCATTACTCGTTGTCCTGTCACTACACACCCTTGTCAAAAGTCCCTCTCCAGCTCTCCTGTAGCCCCTTTAGGTGATGAAGTGCTGTGACTTGGAGCCCTGTACTGCCAGACAAGGCACTTATGAGGGGTTCCTCTCCCATGTGCGATGCTGCAGTAACTCTGCAAATTTGTTGTTGTCCACCCCCAGATTGATTGATTTTGACCTTGGTAGTGCATGATGGTTGGGTGCCAACTTCAGAAATAAATGTCCGTGATCCTTAGCTCCCTCCTGCAAAAGGCAGGCTGTCATCACTATTGTTTGGTGGATAAAGTTAGAGGTAGACCTTAGTGTCTTTGGATTTAAATTGGCACAAAGCTACATCTCAAGGAATCCATTAATCTTGAACAAACGGAACTCCCGAGGCACAACAGTCATTAATACCTTAAATATGGCTTTTCAAACTCAGTACTGCCAAGTCCACCCTTTCACTTTTTTATTTTTCCTGGCAAGAAGGGGAAATTCTATAGGTGGCCACCAAAGAACTGAAGGAAGCAGCAGGTGGCTTCTGAAATTTATCCATGTCTGAATTCCCCCATCCCCATTCTTCCCACACAGTATTTTTCCCCCCTTTTTTCTTTTCTTTTTTCACCTGTTCTGCTAAAAATTGCTATGGCTCTTGCACCTTAGTTATGTTCAGTAAATCTTTAGGAAGCAGAAATTTTGTACAGCTTGGAAAAATGTTTCTGATATAAAGGGACCAGAAACTGTGAAGTGACCTCTTCCAAAAAAGGTTAGATCAAACCTAATTATAACCCTTTTTTCCACTGTCCCCAAGAAAGAACCAAGGGCACCCAAGCAGAGCCTTGACAAAGAGCTGTGCATTCTCTGCTGAGGCCAGTGCAAAAAAATCCCTGAGGGAAGACATAAGCCAGCACCAGAGAAACATCATCTGCCAGTCCCTGGTACACCGCAGGGAATCTGGGGGATGGATTTTCAAAATGCAAATAGGGGTCCATTGAGGCTCCACTACACTACTTCAAGGTAATTTTCAAACTTAATGATTTTCACATTTAATTCAGGGAGAAATTAGTCATCAGGTATTGAGACAAAGCAAGGCTCTCTTCTGTACTGGGATGCTCTCCTGTTCAAGCTATGTTATCTCAACAATAATTAAAATGCTCGCTGGAGTAGAAAACGTGCAATCTGATTCATTAGACAGATTTCCCTTTGTAGGGAAATCTTGTTTGCTTATGGGAAATTGAGATGGGCTTGGCAGAGAGAGGACTCTAGACACGGCTGATTTGGAAGGGGAGAGCCAAGGGATCATGAGACCAGAGCCACATGTGTGTGTCCTACACAGTGAACAGCTCAGCCCGTCCTCTTCCAAACTCTTAAGGATGGCAGGGTCTACATGGAAGGCATTGGTTGGCTGGAGAAGCCTTAGGTTGTGGGAACACACAGACTGACAAGCCTGTCCCAGGCAGGATGACCCTTGTGCCATGGGTATCCATGGGCCAGGCTAAGCCTGAGAGTTTCAGCTTGCTGAAAACACCCACATGTGCTGCAAGAAGGTGACCATCAGTGAGTGAGCTAGTTTGGAATAGGAAAGTAAATCAAATCTGGATGGCAGGAGAAGGAAAAGCCAGATGTGAGCTGGGTTAATTTGTATCTGAAAACTTGCAAGAATTTATGATGAATACAGCACTGATGGCACCCATCATCTGGCTCAGCTTTGTTCATGGGGAGCAGGTACAGAAAGGAGAGGGGGAAAAAAGAGCACACCAGGTTTTGATTGACTTCTCTGTGGGGAAAACAAAAAGCAATATGGGAAATTTTTCTCATTTTTCCAATTTTCAAAATCATCTGTAAGAGTAAATAACAACAGATTGTTTCTTTTTGCACCCTCTTGGTTGTTGAATCTTTAAGTGGCACTTTCTGGGTTTTTCACATTGTTCTGGTGTTCCCACATTTCAAGCAGCTTGTCTGTGCAGAGCAGGAAATTTCTCCTGCTGTGAAGTGAGTTTACCCTACAGAAGAGGAGAAAGGCACCTCCAGCACCTGATGTAAAGTCTACACAAAAACACCTCTCCCTTTTTCCTCTCTTCTAGTGATCCCCAAAGTGACTAAGCACCTACTCTCCAACCCCGTGTTCACCTGCATCATCCTGGCAGCCTGCATGGAGATCGCGGTGGTGGCCGGCTTCGCCGCCTTCCTGGGCAAGTACCTGGAGCAGCAGTTCAACCTCACCACCTCATCTGCTAACCAGCTCCTGGGTGAGTAACCACAGGGGACACCAAACCTCTGGCCTCCAAAGGGATTTAAAAGCGTTCAGCATGGCTGGTAACTGCTGTCAGTCTCGCTGGTTGGGCTGCCCAAAAAGTGATTTGTCTGACATGTGGGGATGTGTCTGTGAGTGAGAGGGTTGGCCTTCAGCTGTGCCATGGCTGCAGGGCCCGGAGCAGACCTCCAGCATCCTTTCTCCACTGCATCCTGCTGCCATCACTTCCCCTGTGGCCCAGCCTGTTGTGTGGGACACCCAGGACAGGAGAGTCTGTGAGAGCCTTGGATGCAGCAGAAATGGACTGCCTGTTTGCCCGAGACTGCAGTTGCTCTCCAAGTGATAGTGTGGCCATTGAACTGCTTGTCTCATGGTCTGGTGCCCCACAGTTCTGCAGCCCATCTCAGTCTGGGTTAGGACGCCCAGTGTCTCCTGTTAGTCACTGCTTTCCCCTTGGCCTGCAAATGACAAGATTGCAATGAGCAGTTCAATACCTGAGTTAGTGCAGCTTGGTCGTCTTTCAAGTGTCCCTTCTCTCTGACCGTTCCATGCTGCTGTGATTTCACGTTCTACATTTCTCAGTGTTCATTTGTTCCCTGTCAGGACACTGATGGCAGAATAGTCATTTATTTTCTGCTGCTGCTCATCCCAGGCAGGCCCAGCCATTTGTTTATGACAGCCCTTCTCTCAGCAGCACCCAATTAAGATATCTGCAAGTTGATCTTGGACGATCTGTGACCACAGCTTGCCAGATGGGCATCTGGCAGTGATCTGTCAAAAACTGGGACATCAGGAAATGGGTGGATCTTCACAGCATAACAAGGAGTTTGCAAGCTGCTCTCCTGACAGTTGTTTATTTCCCTATTAAACTCGTTGATATCTTCTGGTTTTGGCCTGGTTTTCCAAAAGAGACAATCCCCTGCAGTCAGCCTTTCTTCCCCCAGCAACCCAGGAATTTGCTAGTGAATTTTAATACTATTTGACAGAAGGCCAGAGGTCTCAAAGTTGTTAGGCTATTCCATCTTCCCTGAAAATTAAAGGCTTGGCAAGGGAAAGTAACTTCACTGTTGACCCAGTGGGAGAAGGGAAAAAGCTGTTTGGTGGGAGCTGGCTGGGTAGTCAACATGTGAGTGCAGCTGGGTGGCCAGCAAAGAGGGGATCACCCATGAGCCAGAGCACATCCTGCTTCTGAGCTGACAGTGGGAAAGGAGACTTGGATACCTCTGTGTTTCTCACAGCAATTTGCTTAAACAAAGTTGTAATCAGATTTCTCACATGGTGTTTAAGGGAGTCTAGAAATGCCAGGACTAGGATTCTCTTCTAAGCACAGTTCAGGTGGTGAGATCTGGAGTGTAACTGGCAGCAAAGGGATGAAAGGGATCCCAAACAAGCATAGTGTGGTAATTTCTGTCTGTGCTGGAAAGGGAGTCACTTCTGGCAGTGATTTTGCATTTCACAGTTAAAAGAAAATTCTTCTAGGGAGATTTCATATTTTCAAATGCTGCTCCTGGCTAGTCTCTGAAGATCAGATTTCTGTGAGTTGCACTAGCAGGGTTCATCCAAAGCCTCCAGACACTTTGGAAAATTCTTGACTTTATTTTGCTGCTGCTTAGGTCAGGCTGGGCCAAGCTCAGCAAGTCTGGCATTCCCTCCAGCATGGATGAGAACTGGCAGAAGATCCTGGTTCCTCCATGCAAGGCAGCATGTCTGTTTGCATCTGTTCCTTTTTTTAGGCAACCCCAGCTTGGTGCTACTCCAGCAGTTGGGCATTGCAAGGTTCCCTCATGCCAGCACACAGATCTGGCTGCTGGGGAGTTCAGCGCTGTCACACTGTCACAGTGTAGTTCACTGGGCCTTGCTAATTGTTTTTTTCTCTTGCAGGGATGACAGCAATCCCGTGTGCATGTCTGGGCATATTCCTGGGTGGCCTCTTGGTGAAGAAGCTCAGCCTGTCTGCTCTGGGAGCCATCAGGATGGCCATGCTGGTGAACCTGGTGTCCACAGCTTGCTACGTGTCATTCCTGTTCCTGGGGTGTGACACAGGACCTGTGGCAGGGGTTACTGTTCCCTATGGAAACAAGTGAGTCCACAGAGAGTTTTAGGGAGCTTTACCAACATAAATCCATGTTAGTGTCCTTGACAGTCAGTGCTGGCCTTCAGACACCCATAGAGCAAGCTCAGAGAAGGCAGTGTAGTATGGGCTCTTAGTCTGGGATGTTTCCATGCCACTCACCACTGAGAGAGTTGAGTACCTGCAGATGACAACAGAGTTTCATTAAAATCTGAAATTCAGTCAAACTGAATCAAAAAGTGCCAGACTTGAGTCTGTGCCCACAGGCACCTCTGTAGCATTGGGGCTGGTTTGTCCTGGCAGTAAGGGACATGCACTGCTCTGTACATTGATTTAAGTGCCTGAGGGGAATCTGTAGAACCAGGTTTTTGATGCCTGGAAATACAGATACGGTGAAGAGAGAGTGTTTTTGGCTGCAGGCTCATTTTAATGTGAGAAGTGAGGCCCATGTAACCCTGTTTTGTCCTGCACTCACAGGACTTGGAGGGAGCTATTTGGTATTTTCTTCCTTAGTGCTCCTGTATGCAGTAGCAGCTCTTTAGATGACAAGATCAGCCTGTCAGTTGCTTACAGTGTTGCAGAAAACACAGAGCAATCTCCACAGCATCTCTTTGTGTCTCCTTGAGGATTCTTGTTGAGGTAACAGGGCAGCCCAAGCCTTGCATTAGATTCTCTTTTGCAGGGGGATAGTGGCCATGGCATTTCAGTCTCCAAGGAGAGGCTGTAGCCTGGAATTCTTAGAGCTGGAACCCAGCTATCCTGCCCACTGCTTTTTTATAATGTGTTTGCCTTAACTATCCCCCTCAAAGGCATCTTTGTGAGGCAACAATTGGAAAAGCTGGCTGATACCACACTGTCCATCATTTTCTTTCTCTCTTTATCTTACAGCTCAACTCCAACCTCATCTCTGGACCCATATTCCCCGTGCAATAACAACTGTGAATGCCAAACTGATTCCTTCACTCCAGTGTGTGGGGCAGACGGGGTCACATACTTATCTGCCTGCTTTGCTGGCTGCAGCAGCACGGTGAGTGGGCTTTCCTGGGGACCTCTCGCCTCTAGGAACGGTTCTGGGAGCTCAAGTGAGTGAGGTTCTGCATGTCCGGTAGGGTAGCTCACCTACAGCCAGCAGTGGCTGCACCCCCAAAAGCTGATCTCACACCTCTGGTGGGCCACTCTGTTCCATAAATGCCCACTCTCTCCAGCAGCAGCTGCCAGGGTCACCCACGGAGCAGGATGGGATCTCACAACCTCCTGCCCTGGTCTTCCTCCTCAGCAGGGAAGCAAGGAACGTGATAGGAGATCTGCACAGGTGTCCAGTGGCAGAACACATCCTCTGCAAGAGATTCCTAACCCAGAACAGGCCAGCTGAGGAACCAGCTTCTCTTTTATCCTGCCACTTCTCATCTCCCCTCTTCTCCACCTGCCCATGTTTGCCCCACCTAACCCTTTTAGTCTTTTTCCTCTTGCTGTTTCCCTGAATCTGGTTCCTAGATAGTTGTGAGCAGTTCCTGGTTTTATTCACCCTTGTTTAAGCTTTCCTTTAACTCCACTTACTTATTTCTCTTTCCTTGATTTGCTCTGAGGCAGCAGCAAGAGCAGTTGTCAGGGGAGCAGAGTTTCCATCCAAAGACATTCTGCATTTTTCAGTTCTCTCTAAGAGTTTTTTCCCCTTAGAAAACTCTTAAAGACCAAACTATCTCTCTATAAAGAAGATGTGGGGGATTTTTAACCGTATCTTAAAAGCCAGCTTTTTCATTTTTTGCTGCTGAAATGTTAATGTCTTCTGGGTTCCACTGAAAATGAGTGCCTGCTGCTCCTGTGGGTGGGGACTGGTGGGATTCCTGCATCCTTGCTCGCTGCTTGGGACCGTGCCAGGCGTGGTGATCACTGCTGTGTGCAGTCCGTGGGAGGTCAGCCTGGTCACAGGGACTGTTTGTGCCTACACATCAGTGCTCACCACATGCAGTTATCCCTTCAAGGCTTCATCCTTCCTCTTTGAGGAAATACCAAACCTCCCTTCCTGCCCCGGAGACAAAGCACATGTGAGTGCTGCTGAGCAGAAACATCTTGTCTCCTCCATTCTCTCTCCAGCCTCAGAGATGCAGGCATCCCTTTGAAACACCACAGTTTTGACCTTTCAGCAGCCCTACAAGGATCTACGTCAATGTGTGACACATGAAGGTGTTACCTCCTGCCCTCTTCTTCCTCCTCCTCCCAGTAAGTCAGCACCTGAGATGGCTGCAGGATGGTTTTAAGAAGAAACCAGCTTGTTTCAGGCACACAGAATCGTGTCTCACCAGTTCACCAAGCCTTCAGCAAGGGTACAGCTGGTGTTGGTGTGTGGCTGCAGCGTGGGAGCGATCTCCTCGCTGTGCAGGGCAAAGCTCTGGCTCCTCTGGAAGGAGCATGGTAATGAAAATTCAGCTCTGCTCCTTCAGTCTGCAGCTACCTGACCTCGTGCTCTGCAAGGCAAAAAAACTCTCAGCAAAAAACTCACTCTCCCTCATGCTTTCTCTTACTCACTCCTTCTTATTTTACCTTTTTGTTGTCATCCATGGGGTTCTTCTCATCTCTTTGTTTTGTGGGGGTTTTTTGCAGTAACATTTTGAACAAAAATTGGTGAAGCAATAGCATCTGCTGGAAAGGGCATTATCAAGAATTATGGACCAGTTTGGCCATGCAATGGCCTTGAGGCAAAGCCAAATTGCCAAACCAAGTTTTAAACCCATAATCCAGGTAATGACCTGTCTGGAGGGTCTTGTGAATGTTATGTGCTTGTGATGAGGCAAGGGTTGCTTTTTACTGGGACATAAAATTCTCTGAATGCTTTATTTAACTTTACTACATTTTACGTTTCTGACTGCTTCTCTTCACTTTTCCTCTGTGAACTATTTCTAAAAGCAATGTGTAGCTCAGTTATTTTTTTCTTTTTCATTCCTTCTCTCTTACTGAGCTGATTCCAGAGGTGCACTTGTCCAAAAAGCCATAGGAATATCAGTGCTGGTAGGCAGAGCTCTGGCACCCCCAAGAACTTTCTTTCAAGCCATTCCTGGGAGTGACCCTTGCATACCACGTGTTGGACTGTGCATCTTGTTTGTTTGATGCCATTGACTCTCAGCATTTTGGCTGGAGACACATGAATTCCATCCTGGAGTTACTGTGCTGGCACCTCACAGCTTTGCATTGAAATACCAGCCTGTCCCTTCCCTGTCAGAGCCAGGGCTTAAAAATGAGTAATTAAAAACATGGGTAATTTGCATGGATAATCACACCAAAGTCAAGATGCTGTTAAAGGTGTAAACTCTGCATCTGTGTAACTTCACAGGCACACATAAATCTGGGTGTGCAGGTTGCTGGGCACCAAAAGGTTCTGATAAAAAGTGGTTGAATGCAGTGGGGTTGCAGACAAGGGGATCTATAGAAGTTTGGCACAGGTAGCAAAAAAAATTTCCTCTCCACAGGACAAAGTTATAACTCCATCTTTGATGTTTCCTTGTTTGATGTCTGTGAGTTGCATACTGTGTCAGTAATAAAAGATCAAAGATCTCCCAGGTAAGGATGATGTGCAGTGCCAAGCAAGCTGAGGTAGTTGGTACAAACCACTCACACTGCTTCAGGCTAGCACCTTGAAGCAAAGTGGTCAAAAAAGCAGATTGAGGGACAAATTTTCAGGCAGTGAAGGTAAGCCCTGCCTTGTGCTTTGTAAAAAAATCACACAAGTGGGAGGACATTCTGCCCACCACTGCCCAAAACAGGTACTTTCTGTCCCTTGATGAGAGCCCAGGGAAATAAACACCCAGTTCTGCGTGTTTGCTGTGATGGGAATTTTGTCCAAGGGTTATTCAATGCAGGTATATACTTTTCCAGACTTACATGTGTTTTGATCCACAGGGCTGATGGCTAGAAATGCACTGCAGTCAGAGCCAGGAGCTACAAATTCGTGTTGTCTGTGCAAATACCACCTCAGTGGTGCTAATTGTCACCATTCTGGAGCCTTCAGGTGTCAGCTTCTAACTCACAGCACAGGAATTTGTTATTTTAATTACTGCTTGCCAGTGGAAAGGCACCTGCATGTCTGCTCCAGCTTTCCTAGAGTTATGCACCACAGTCTCTCTTGTCCTCTTTGCACTTAATTGGAAAAAAAAAAGATTTGACTCCTATGCAGAAGAAAGAGATTGGTGTCAGAAAGGTTGGAGTAGTATCCCTGCTGATCCGTATCTTTGGAGGCAGTGAACCAGAAAGTGTGGTTTTGTATGGTCCTAAGGGGACCCCTTTGGCAGAAAAGCAAAGGAATTTCTGCTTGCCCATGGTAGAGGAGAAGGGGAGGAGACTGAGCTGCTTTTCAATAAGTTATATTTTATGACGTTACTCCTCATACAAACATGTGACCTGCAAACCCAGCGGGCTTGTGAAGACAAGCCATGAATCATTAATGACTGTTTCTTTCTGTATTCGTTAAGGGATTTCTTGGTAGTATTGTGGGCCTTAATTGCACTGACATCCCCCACTCAGAAATTCAGGAGGACGAGTTGGAAAATAAAGGGGAAAAAAAAAGTAAATCCTTAAATCTGTGACTGGCAAACAAAGCTTCTTTTCACATTCTGCACTTGTTGGAGAGATCAAAGCAAAATGCAGTCATTCCACCCTCCTTGTGATCACATATTGATAAAGTTTATCTTGCTTGACTTGAGCTTTTAGCTCAACACAAATCCCTCTGAACCAGATGTCAGTTATTAGCCCTGGAGTGCACTGAAGTCCAGCAGCATCCGTGCTGCCAGGCTGTGGTGGTTCAGCTCTGGGTGAGCTTCAGCACCCATAGTGGGTGGCTCCTTCCCAGGGTTTGAGGTGCTGGAAGCAGGCCCCAAACTGCAGCCAAGAACAGGGCTGCAGATTTACCTGCATTTAATCTACTTCAGTTTAATTGCAATAGCCAAGAGGATGGAGGTAAATAAGAAAGTAATTAGAACCATAATGGGGGAAATCTTCCTTGTCACAGATACACAGATTGTTTCTTTATTCTCCTCCAAAGAGGTAGGACTCGGTAATAATTTTGTTTCCGTGACATTTATGGGAGAGACTTGAAAGGAGCAGAAGAAAAGAAACAAGCCAAGGGACAGCTTTCCCTCCCTGGCAACATGCATCAGCTCTGACGCTCCTGAAATTCTTTCCAAACCCCCCTCCAACAAGCACTTAGGAGTTATTTAATTGACCATTAGAGGATTAGGTGTTGCTGCTGACAAGCCCTGTTACAGAGGGCAGCGATGGGGATCACAGCTCTCCCTTCTCCTGACTCCTTGTGCTCCTCTGCAGAACCTCAGTGGCTGTTCGTGCCTCACCTCGGTCCCTGCCGAAAATGCCACCGTCGTTCCTGGCAAATGCCCCAGCCCTGGGTGCGAAGAGGCCTTCCTGACATTCCTGTGTGTGATGTGTGTCTGCAGCATGATCGGGGCCATGGCGCAGACTCCATCGGTCATCATCCTCATCAGGTAGGGCTTCTGTCACCGTCCTCATCAGGTGGGGCTTCTGTCACCGTCCTCATCCGGTAGGGCTTCTGTCACCGTCCTCATCAGGAGGGGCTTCAGTCACCATCCTCATCAGGTGGGGCCATCAGTCATCATTCTCACCAAGTTGGACTATCAGTCACCATCCTCTAAGATGAGGCCACTCTTGGCATGGGATCAGGGCTGAAGGGACCTGAGGGCACAGGGGGAGCTCAGAGTCCCACACACCTCCTGGCCTCTCCCTTTTACACCAAGCTCACTGTCCTAGACCCATGACTTTGAACTGAACCTCCATTCAAGCTGTTTTCTCCCTAAGCCACTTTTTTTCACTTGGTAGCACCTGGTTTAGCCAGGCATGGCCCCATTTCAGGGCCTGCAGTATGGAGCTGCTAGAGAGAAAACAAAAACTGCTTAAGCTCTCCTTTGGTAAAGTGAGGGAGTGAAGTGGAACTGGGCCCCCAAACAGACAAGATTCCATCAGGGATGTTTCAGAGAGTGGTGGCAGGGGTTGTTCTTCTGGGATTAACATGGAAATGCACATGTGCAGTTTCCAGTCCAGGTAGTAAGGAAGTTACAGCTGCATCGGGAGGGGGTCAGAATTGCCACCCCATGTTCTCATCACGTAGTGACTTAGAGAGAGGCTTAGGCTCACCTTTTGAGATAGTCTGGAGACCATAGAAACCATGGAAAAATGAAAAGCTGTGGCAAAGACTAGCTTTGGTAAATACCTCCCTGACTGGAGTTTAACTTCTCTCACCCTGGACCAAGTCCAAGAACATAAGGAGCTTGGAAGTCTGAAGGACATGTCTGAGTTAAACCAATGTGAATAGGTGGGCAAAAGTAGCTTATTCAAATAACTGACCTTGTGTTATTTCCAAACATATGGAACACTTCACTTTATGATATACATATATATCTAAGCCCACATTTATCCAAAATTACTTAGCTGTCCAAGCTGTCACTTACTGAGACTAATAACCAGAGGCATAAATATCAGCTCCATTCTGCTGCCTGGAAAATTCCAATAAAATTCAATCAATAAGGTCTGTATTAGAAACACACTCTTGAGTGGATTTTGGACAGAACAGCTCTGCGAGGGCATGTCTCCCTGCAGGATACAAAATGAGATATTCCACATACTAGTTCATTTCTCTCTTTGCATCTCCGGTAGCTAAAGGGAAATCAAATTTCCTCATGATAAATATTGTGACAAAAGCAATTTGAAGTTTGAAGAGTTCTTTGTTCAAGGAAGCTGCCAGCACCTTTAGGATACGGCATGGAGACATCTTAGTGTTGCCTTCAAATGAGATAAGCCCAGCACCAGCCAGGAAAAAGAATACCAGGGAATAAGAAAAGCAAAGGGAAGATTAAACATATTCAGTTCAGAGCTGTAGGAAATAAACAATTCATGCTTCCAGATTTGTAACTTCACTCAGAATCACTGATAGCTACCAAATGTACAGCGGAGAGCTCTGAGCCAGATACCACCTCATGCTCTCTTGCAACTGTCATCTTCCACTGCTTAAAGAAAGTTGTGGCATATGAATGTGTCCTTGGTGTCCAGAGCAGTGACAAGTGACACTGGAAGCTCCCGTGGTTGTTTAAAAATTGACTCGGTGTCTACAAATTAAATGTCTTGTCTTAGCAAGTCATTGGTCACTGCTGTAGTCAGTGAGAAAAGGAGATGTCTCCAAGTAGCAATTTTTACTCCAGCCTAATTATGGGGATTGACTTTAGTCTTAAATATAGAAAAGTGGATGGAAGGACACCACCACTAGTTAAAAGCCCACTATGAATATTCCATGTGATAATCTATTTTTTCATTAAAAAAAACTTTTAATGCTCTATTTCCTTCATTTCTCACCCAACTGTAGAATCCCATTTGAGCCAACCCATTAACCATTGTAAGATTTTTCCAAGGTCATATAATTCCTGGCATAAAGGCTTTATATATAAAGTGTGGAGGTCTGCCTGGAAGCTGCTGAAATTCATCCCGACGTCACAGGCTTCACACAGACATCATGGTGTGGTATAGCATGGCCCATGAATGTGTGAGAGGAGGGCACGTGATCCGAAGGATCTTCTCCTAACTTAAAAGCTATCTTGAAAACTGCTTCTGTTTTATCAGTTTCAGCCAGTGCCCCTCCAGTGCATTTATACAGAAAACCACCTCTGCCATGAATGGTTTTTTAAAGCACCTTTGATGGCTAACTCTTAATGCAATAGTGGTTGTTCTGTTCATAGCAGAAGACACTGCAAACACTCTCCTCCCAAGATAAAAAAAGTGGCATGCTGATGTCACGTGCATGAAAACTAGTGTTGAGCACTTCCTCACTGAATCACCAGGCTGACTGAACCTTTTGGTCCCCCATTCTCCCTCCCTCTCTTGTTCTCATTGTCTGAGGAGTTTCAGAACCAAAAGTTTTGTCTCCCTCCAGTTCTCAAGATCTGGAGCCTCGAAAACTTGATGGGGAGCTTATAAACATCCGATGTCAACATTAGCTGTTGTTATTAATGACTTGGCTAATTCCTGAACCTAGCACCAATGCAATTACTTTTGGGGCTGTAGGCAGTTCAGGAGAAGGCAGAAGAAAAGCCCCATTAATGACTTTTTGAAGAGGTGCTGGTGGCATCCTGGCTGACAGCACAGAATGGCCACAGGGTGTGTTAATCAAAGCAGAAAAACAAGGAATTGATTTCTCTCTCTCTCCCTCTCCCTCCTCCCTGCAGAACCGTGAGCCCTGAACTCAAGTCTTACGCTCTGGGGGTGCTTTTCCTGCTGCTCCGGTTGCTAGGTAGGTACAAAAGTTGTGTGTCCTTCTCTCCCAATCTTTGTTCCCTCTTGGAACACTCCATTTTTAACATGCAAAAGTTGATTTCTACTCCCTGTAGTGCTGTCACTGTCGTGAGTGGGGTCTGACACATTGGGGTCCAAGCCCTCTCCGTGAGGGATGTCACATCAAGGCTCCTGAAGGCCCTTTTCCTGCCATTTGTGTTGTGCTAATGGAAGAAAATGCAGTGTTGCATGAGAAATTACTGTTTCTCCCATGGTCCCACACAACCAGTTTCTCTTCTGTAGCTGTTAATAACGTGTCAGCAGCTTGCAGAATTACTGCTGTACTGCATATTGCTGAAGTAGAGGGATATGGATTTTCACCCTCCTCTGAGGGACAGGACCTGTGTTACACGGTGAGTTTGCCCCTTCCTTTGGGTGTCTCAGAAATGAAACTAGGAAAATGAGACAAGCTGAGTCCTTGTTTCCTCCTGTGGGTTAATATCCCATTAAAATGCTTATGGCTCCTCCCCTGAACCAGTATGTTTTCCTCATGTATGAATTAAAGGGAACATACCAGGCTTGTTTCTGAGTGTTTTTTTCCCCCCCCAGGGAGAGGTGGCTCCTATTTTAAAGCTCTTCTATTTCAGCTCATTAGTCTCAGTGGTTTAGGGCAAAATCCTCTGATCCATCATTGTGTGGGACCATCTCATGCCCAGGGTTTCTGCATGTTGTGGGAGTGGAACTTACTTTTTTTAGCAGGGCACAGAGAGCACCTTCCCTGCATGGTCCCAAAGGAATGAGCTGGAGACTAAAGTGCCATCTCTTAGGCTACAGCAAGACACTGGAAAGTACAGGACTGAAAATCCAGCAGTACCAGACATCGCTTTGAATAAGTGACCTCATTTTTTACTTATTTTTTTACCGCCTTATTCCCCGTATGCTAAACAGGAAATTGTGCTCCCAGACCAGTTTACAGTAAAGCCAATTAGATGTCCATTGATTTTGGTGAAGTTACTGCAGCCATACAAAAAGTTCCATCAAGTTCACTTACCCAGAGCTCAGATAACTCAAAGGGAAGTTTGTGGGATGACCCAGGTCAGCTCTGGTTCAAGCCTTGCAAACACAGCTTTTTCTTTAGCTGCTGGTGCTGCTCGTGGGTTTTGGCCTGACTTCAGCTGTGACTGGCTGAATGTGGAATCTCAGCAGGCACGTGTGCAAGGAGGATGGCTGTGGGCTGTTGTTTCCAAAGGAAAAATACTTGCAGAGAGGGATTTTTAGCTTTTCTTTTTTCCTTTCAAAAGATAGAAGCCTCCCGAGACGGCAGCATCCTGAATTCCTCTAAAACCAGGCTCAGACATGTATGCTTAAGTTGAACAGATTTCTTTTTTTCATTCCAGTAAAGAAGCCATAGTGAGAATTTAAATTCAAATCTTTATATGTTGCTCTGTCACTAAGGGATTCCCATGAAATAAGACAATACATCCTGAAGCGTATCAGCAATGTAGCCGGAACGCACAGAAAATGAAGAGAAAGACACTTTTCCATATGAGCAAGGGTATCCAAATATTGCCTCTGTCAACCTGAGGTTTGAGAATAGCTTTACTGATTTATTTTAAAAGCTTTTCAGTTCACCTTTAAGCTTTGACTTAAGAAGACAGCGATAATAGCTGCTTCTTACACCAAAGGAGAGAATTAAATGCAAGAGGTATGAGACCCGAAGGTGCAATCGTAGCTAATAGATTTCAGTAAGACAGAAGCACCTTTTTTTATGCAGCCCTACCGTTTCTGCTATGAAATATACATATATATATATCAGAAATTTTTGCAACACTTTGCAGTAAGAGGTAGAACATGATTGACTCTCTTTAATATTCAGTGGAATAACATGAAACATGACTGAATTCTCACAGTATCCTCCTGCATATATTACCTCATTTCATAGGAATTCTGCTGTGAGAGAGCAGCCTAACAGTGTCTTCATAGAAAAGCATTACTGCAGTTTCCCAGAGAAGGGAGTAAAGCAGTGCCATTGGAGCCAAAGGTTCAGAATGGAATTGTCTGGAATGGCAAAGAATTTCAGACCTTGGATGCATTTTTTGTGGGTGGTGTTCACCATGCATCCTAGAAGAGCCCCTGCTTATCAGGGCACTTCCTTAGATTTTTTTTCCTCCAAGCTCATGTTGTCTGCCTCTTACTCTAACATGACAAAACCCCACAGTGTTTCACTCTCAGGAGGAGTTTCTGGTGTGCAGTGCAACTGCCCAGCTCCCTCGTCTCAGGGGTTCTGAGCACCAACTTGCTCCTGTGAGTCTCTTGTCCTCTCCCCTGCTAAAAACAACCTGAAATACTCACTGGTTGCTGAAGGTTTCTCCACATGACTGCATTAATATGGGAGTAGCTTTGGAGTTCAAGGGAGACAGGTCCTTCCTCAAGTCTTATGAGGAGCACTTTCCAGGCCAAATTTTCATGGACACCAGCCTGGAGCCAGCAGGTGGGGATGGCAGCTCTCTCTGAAGTTCAGCCTGCACGTCTCCAAAGCTTTGTGTCAACATCTCTCAGCACATTAACAAGTAGGGACTCACACCTCAAAATTATGATCCAAATGTGGTTTTCTGTTATTACAGAAAGAAAGTGGCTCTTCAGTCACTGCCAGATCCAGATATTACTCCTGAGGTGCCATCCAGCAGCACTGGGCACAAAAACTGCAGTCAGCAGCACAGCTTCTTGCTTCTTTGTGGCTGGAGCCCAACTGAACTTTTAAAATCCAGGTTGAGTGTGCGGTTGTTCACAGGTTTCAACAAAAAAAGCATCTTTTAACTTAGAAGCAGAACCAGCCCAGCCTGGATTTTCCAGTCATTGAATTGATGAACAAAGAACTGGTGCTGATATTTTTTTTCCAGAACATAGATAGGTTTTTAGATATGATGACTGGAACTAGTATTTCTAACAAACAGATTGTCTTGCTTTTTTATCATCTGGTTTTATTTACTACATTTGTGCTGTTAATGACTGGTTCAAATGAGTACCAAAAGCCCATATAGCCTTTCTTAATTCCTGCATTTATCAACATATAAGGAAGATCAAACAAAATCTGCAGAGCTCCAGTCATCAAGAAAATAAAATAAAGAGATCTCAGTTACCACAGAGAACAGTGAAGACAACCAATTTATTTGTAGTCTTAGGATACATGTCATGAATGTCACTACTTTGCTCGTGACAAGCTGAAGGAAGGTATCTTTTTTAAGCCTAGAAATCCAGGTTAATGATGAAACTGGATCCAAGATTAAACACTTTCCTGTCTAAAAACTGCAGTCCTCGTGTCTGCTGTCACAGGTATTTATAGAGTCTCAGGCATCACAGCACCTACGGATGCATTGATACTGTCAGGGGGGTGTTGTGCCTGCCTGCTGTTGGGTTTCAGTAGATGCAATGCTCTCCTCTGCTCACTGTCTTAACCCACAGCAGTGACTTTACCAATCAGGGCTTTTTTCAGGGTTTATCTGCTTCTATCCTCTGCCCATAAATACAGCAGAAGGTAGAGAAATGGTTACAGTATGTAGAATGTTCACATTTCTTCCCAGTGCTGCACACTGGCTGGGGAGCGCAGAGCTGGAACGTGGATGTCCTAATCACCATCAGGCTAATAGGAAATGGGGGGTTGCTGCAGTGTCCCTGCAGGATGAGGGAAAGTAGACAAGAAAAGCATTTCTTCTATTAGTTAAATGAGATTGGAGTGATTACTTTGCTTGAAGATTGCAGCTCTTCTGCAAACTATGATTGAGAAACACTCATCGGTAGTTAGCTGCAGTGGCTGTGGGAGAATCCTGCTGTGATATTTCATTTAATGGCACTCTGAAATTTTCCCTTCTTTTCAGATGGCATCTTTGACATCTATTAGAGGCTATTGTTTCTTTTCCTTAGATTCAGAGAAAACCTTCAGCTATGTCAGGGTACAGTCCAAAACTGGATCTCAGTGCCAAGGCTGATTTTAGGTGCTGAACTGGAATGCTATGTGATCCTTCAGGTGAACACCCTAAAGTGCAGAATTAACAGCTTCTAGAGAATGAGCTGCAAGGCTGTCCTCCTCCTCTTTCATTTACCCTCCACTTAGTCTCATTAGGCAAACATGAAGTTTAATAAAAGCCACTCAAACTTGAATAAAAGCCTTGCTGCATGTTGATATCAGCAGGAATCTCTTCCATAGACGTTAAGTCCAAGCTAAAATCTCATCCACAAGCTTCATTCAGGTTGATTTAGAACTTCAAAAATTAGAATCACAGGCTGCAGCTGGGACTATTAGCCTTGATAAAGTACCCTCTTTCCACTCACTGCAGTCACGTCCTCTCTCTTTATCACAGGGATCATCAAAGCATGATTTGTCTCTCTTATTTTGGCAGGTTTTATCCCACCTCCACTGATCTTCGGGGCCGGGATTGACTCCACGTGTCTGTTCTGGAGCACATTCTGTGGCGAGCAAGGAGCCTGTGCACTGTATGACAACGTGGTCTACAGATACCTGTATGTCAGCATTGCTATCGCCCTCAAGTCCTTTGCATTCATCCTGTACACAACCACCTGGCAGTGCTTGAGGAAAAACTATAAAAGATACATCAAGAACCACGAAGGTGGTCTCAGCACTAGTGAGTTTTTTGCCTCTACTCTCACCCTAGACAATCTGGGGCGGGACTCAATGCCCCAAAATCAACCACATAGGACAAAATTTATCTATAACCTTGAAGATCATGAGTGGTGTGAAAACATGGAGTCTGTTTTATAGTGACTGTGGAGGAGTGAACTATATTAATAATACAAGGGTCCTTTTTAATAAAAACAAGGAGAGAGCACGAACGGAAGAGGAAACGACTGCAAGACAGCAACGGCAACACAGGAAACTTTTGTCTTTTTCTCAAAGTCAGACCCAGCCAGGATTCTTGAGAACAGCATCTTTTAATGGGATCACTTGTGACATGCTGTGGGGTGATGGAGAAAGCAGGGAGCCCTTGTGGCTGGGTACCAGCCCCTTCGGTGACAGTATGAGCTTCCAAGGAGGGCACCTGCAGAGGTTCAGCGGAGAGTTGGTCACAAGCTTGGGCACGAGGCATAGAGAAAGCAGGCTGATAACAGCAAGCTGATAACAGCAAGGTGATAACAGCAATAGGTTCTTTCCCTATGAGATGGGATGCGTGGAGCCCTGCAGGGCTGGCCAGGCTGGGTGCTGCTCCAACCTGCTGCATCCTCGATGGCAAAGAGGGAGCGGTGCTGGAGTCCTTCCACCAGTCACACTCTGTCACCAGCCATGAGTCCACAATAAATTCCTTGAAAGCTGCTGGAAACCTTCCCAGTGGGGAGCAATGCTGTCAGGGGTATCCAAGTCCTTCCAGGCCAGGCTTATTCGCAGATTGCAGCTTCATGGCTGTCTGTGAATAACCATGCTCAGATCTCAAACCCAGTAGAGTTCAAGACATTTGCTCACACTTGCCAAACGTGCTGTCATTTTTAAAGGGGGATGAGTTCCAAATACTTATCTGTGTAGTCCTCTAATAAGATGTTTTTTGAAATTATTTTCGAGTATATGTTAACCCTTAAATCGCTGACACTTTTCCATGAGGAGGATTTATTTATGCTAGTTTGGGGAAGGATCCTGTTTAATTCACCCAAACTTAATGTGACTCAAGAGGTTTGTTTAATCCTCTGCATTTTTTATCCATACGCCTTCATTCTAATATGCTACCAAGCCAATGAAGACACATAATATGTTTTTAAAAAAGAGAATGAATGCACTGTGTCTCTATAAAAACAATTGTCTGTTGGAGAATTATAGATAATATGATGATTTACATAATATAGTTTTTTCATATTCTATGTGACTCAGTGAATACATATATATGTGGAGAGGCTGTTGATGTTCTCTCCAGTTTTTAAAGATATATATATATATATATATAATTTGCAATCTAGAAATTGTGTGGTGGATGTTTTCTTTAAAGCGTGTGTGTGCGCGTGTGTGTGTGTGTGTGTGTGTGTACAAGATGAGAGAAATACTGACCTTAATCCTTCAACCCTCACAACTGGTGTTTTATTTTTCACCTGAGAAATTCCACTGACTTTCAGTGGAAGCCATGTGAGGAAGATGGAGTAATCTCTCCTGGTTGCCACATTTTGTTCATACATGTGGGAATAGTGTCCCTCTGGAAGGCTGGGTTATGGGAGCAGAGGCTGGCCAGCATTGAGCAACTCAAACTTCCATTCAGCTCCCCACAAAGCATCCATGCAGGAGCAGATTTGGCTTGGCTCCTGCAGTGCAGTCTTACCTAAACCTGCAAAAACCATGGGGAAGCTTTCATCTGATCACAAGAAGCATGGGGGTCAGGCTCATTTTGTATGCACATGTTTGTTTTCCAAAACATTCCTGCTGGGAAGCAATGCAGATTGGTGGCATTTGATGAGTTTTTTTTCCCAGGAACCAGACTTGTTTCCAATGGACTAAATGTCAGAAGGGCTTTAAGGGTTAGCATCATAATTAAAAGTTCATTTTTTGTGTGAATTTCGAAGCTGTTGTGAACTTGAGACTGTTTAGAGGAGTAACCTGGCATGTTGAGTCAAATGCTGGATGTCACTTCCATGCAGGTGGCAGAGGGGTTGATCTTCCCCAAGTCCTTGTCCATTGCTGCAGTGGACAGCCCAGAGCTGGCACAATTACAGAGGGTTGATAACTTGTCACTCATGTTCAGCACATTTTTAGCAGCCTTTGCTCTTATCTAGGCTTTGTAACATGGGTGTGGAATATCACTTGATTGTCTTTATATGTGTGCTTGCAACTTAAGCACAGAATTACACGTTCAGCAACAGTAAGGGCAGGAAAAAAGGGTGTATCAAATAAACTCAATTGTGCCAAATACTCAACAAATATTGTAATTACAGATATTTAATTCTTGGGATTCAGCCATGTTATGAATCACTCAATTGATGAAGGAGTTTAGGGAAAAAAAAAAAACTAAGCTATGCAGTGCCATTGTTATGTTGGGTGGTAAATGATGCTTTTTAGACCATTACATTGGTTTAGTATATCCTATCTGCTAAAATAGAGATACTGCATCCATAAAACAATGAATTCAAAAAAGGCACAGGGTGCATAACTGTCTCATAAAATATATATAATTGTCGAGTATAAGCCTCTGAAATCATTCTGTACAGTTCTCTTCGTTCTGCAGATTTATTACTTTGACTGCTGTCTTTCCAAGTGTTAACTCATAATTTTATACTATACACACACTTTCAGACTCAAACACAAATGTCACAGAATAGAACCTTTCTAAGAGCCTGATTGCTTGAAATTTCATAAGCCCTTCCACAATTTCATGATTTTCCCCTATGAAAGTCCAAGGTGAAGGAGAATAGCATGCTGATTGATATGATGTAAAACAAACTCCCAGTGTTCACGAGCTGTGGTTTGTTGCTAGAGTCAAAAGTCTCCCTTGACCGGAGTTATAGAAACAGGATTCCAGGGCACATAACATTTTCATTTTTGTTTTCTTTACTTTTTCCATTTGATCTCTTCTCTTAGTATGTGTGGGAGATGCAGTTGAATAGGGTTACTTATGTTATTTTTAAGCTGTAACTTGAAATTCCTGCATGATTGTTATTTTATTTCTTTTGATAATGGCACTCTTGAAAATCTTTTCCCCCATCCCACTCTTTTTCTTTTTTTCCCCCCCAGGGTTAGGTCTGATGCCGTCATTGTCTAGGGCTTTGCTGTCAGTGCTTTGGTACAGATACAAGAACAGAGCTTTAGTTGAAAGAAAATACACAGACCAAGCCCTTCATCCACACCAGCAGGCATTTTGGTTTTTTCTGATTTCAGAACCACAAGCCATTTTTGCCTACAACCCAATTTTTGTTACAGAATAACAAAGGAAGGGCGTCAGACATCCTCCTTCTTCCCAAACTGCGTTATGGGCCTTCACCTGTCAGCATTTCACCTCCATCCTGTAACTGCCTTAACCATGCAGGAAACTTAAAAAACAAGGATGGAGTTAGAAAAATGCCCATTCTCAGGAGCAGAAACAGAGGCATGCTCTGAGCTGTGTGGTCCAGATCCAGTGGTGGAAATTGTTTCTTCATGTTCAAGGACATTGAAATTCAGGGGTTTGTTGAGGCCTCAGTCTCAGCAGAAATGTTATTTTGGCATTTCCAAGCACTGTGTTCCCCATGTGGCTGTCTGCTAAGGAATGGGATGTTTGGAAAAACAATTTACTTGAGATTCTGCAGTCTCTCTGGGATTGACCAGTTGCCTTGCATGACTTCAGGCTGGGGTTTCTTTTCCCTTGCTCAGATCCCACTTTGGAATAGCCCCAGTGGAATCAAAAGGGGACCCCAGTCTAAAATTGGTGCAGATGACACTGGAATCGTTTTCTTTGCATCCTTGTTAACAAGGTGATGCATTTCCAGAACCTTCATTTAATACAGATAGAAATCATCTATTTTTCTGACTTTACCAGCACATCTTGGATGTAGAGTGGGACTGAAAATCCATCAGTTGAATATCACAAACCTTCCATTCTTGGCAATTCAGCTAACAGGGACCTCCCTCTGCCATTCCCCTCTGAGATGCACTAAACTCCTCGGTGCTTCTGCTGCTGTTCATCGTGGTTGGGTCTCACCTTGCTCAGAAGGTGAGAAGGGAAAGATGCAGAGAGGAATTAGCTTCCATTATCTGACTTAGCTACACTTCAAAATGCTTCCAAATTGAACTGATGGTCTGCAGACATTTGGAAAGTGATTGGAGTATTTCCAAATGGCTGAGATGCATTTACTTCTTTTGCCTTGCAAAAAAAAAAAAAAAAAAAAGGAATGAATGAATGTGATTTGAACCCCCTCCTATCCCCATCAGAGTTTTATGTTCATCACATTGCAGTGGAGGCAATGTGCTTAAGGTTCACCTTTGTGTCTCACACAGGCTCACTTTTTTTCTCAGTAAATGAGGTCCTGGGACACAGAAAGGCAACTCCATCTCACAACCAGCAGTTTCACTCCACAGCCAGTCCACAACAACCTGAAGCCTACCAGCACTGTGAAGCTTTAGCCCCCAGGTCAGCCACAGCTGTTGCTGCCATATGAGAGTTTGTCACAGCTGGGTGTGTTTGGCTTGGTATTTTCTTCAGATTTTGGCATTCTTGGTGTGATGTTTGCTTTATTCTTGGCAGGTGATATGAGGAATTGTCAGTATAAAAGACACGTGTAAATGCTTCACTGGACTGATGTGATAACAGCTTTGTTTGTTTATTCACAAGGGTTTGCAGACTTACTCCTGCTCTGCCTTTAAATGCAGCTGTGCTCATCTATCCCCCTAATTTCATGTGAACTCTGTTTGCAGACAGGAGCAGGTTTGTTGTTGTTCTCTCTCTAGATCTGATTACCATGTGCAAAGCTCACAAGCTTGCTGTGCATAGGGCAGAGCACCCCTGATTACAAGCAATAATACTGACCTGCTCTCGTTTGCAATTGGGCTTCTGGGTTTTCTTACCTAAATCTGGGTTCACCTCTCCCAGCATCCCTCACTGCTGCTGTACCTCACCTGTTTTGTTGGCAGCCAAAATAAAATTGGTGAGAATATAGGTAGCAGTTTACTAAGATGGGAACCTTTGGTGTGAGCCAGGTTCAGCCATGCTTATCTGATGGTGGAGACTGATCCGAGGAGGAAAGGACATTGTAACTGAGCCACTTGGTGTCTGTGAAAGGATTATCCACCCTTCTGTGCTCCTGGATAGCCCTACCTCCACCAGACCCATGGTTTATGGGTGTTTTCTTCCAAACTGACCGTCAGCTTCCTTTCTCTAGCCACAGTTCTTCCTTCCCCCAATGGCAAAGCACAGCTTGGCTCTACCAAGTCAATACAAGGTATCCAGAGTTACTGAGAGGCATTTAAATTTGCCTGGGATGCCAGCAAGTCTCACTTAGTTTTACATATGTTCAAAATGTTATAGTTTGTTCTGCTTATATCCCCTAAAATCTATAACTTCTAGGCTGCAAATGATGTTTTCTATCATTCCACTGACATTTCTAGCCAATTTGAGTCTTAATACAATTGCTTTGCTGAAAAATGGCCTCTCAGCAGTTCTTAGACATGAGGTACTTCTTTATTAACTAGTGATGCCAAGTAAAATCTCTGGCCATTGTCTGTTCCCTGGATTCAGGGGAGCAGAAGGAGGCTGTGCCTGCCCAGAAGCAATACTGATGTTTCCCGGGGCAGAGTGTGAACATGGACTGCTTTTCTGTCAGCTTCAGTGTTGCCTTGGCTGTTTGGCTCTGAGCATCTCTTGGTCCCAAAAGGACACAGGGATTTCAGGAGAAGCCATGTGGATAAAGCAGTCCATTTAGATGTCTGCCAGAGTAGGACTTCAGGATGCTTCTAGTGTTGATGTTGTTTTGCTTGTCCAAGCTTTGCTTCAATCTCTATTTGTTTGATGAATGGAGTGACCCCAGGGATGGGGTCTTTGGGATGGGATGAGTTTGTGATGTTTCCCCCATTTATTCAGATTAAGTGTGGCAGAACAGGGTGCCCAACCCTAAGAAGGAAAAGCTTTGTCATACCCTGAACAGTTTGTAGTGCAGGACTTGTTCTGCATGAAGTTGGTATCTGCATATGGCAAGAAGCAATAAGAAACTTGTCAGCTGCAACTCGGCAAATAATTTATAGCAACTTCATACATTAATTCTTCCTTTTATTTCTTCCTTGCAAATTTCTGATAAAACCAAGAAAATGCCTCCAGTGTATTTGCAAGGTCGTTTCTGCATATCATCTGTGGTCTGGAGAAGTTGGAAAAGCTTTCTTATAATTCATACACAGGGATTTGTTCTGGATGGACATAAAACTCACAGGAGTTATTTCTGCTCCCTGAGTTCCCTAAGATGTAATTTTCTCATCAGTAAAAACATTTAGTTCAAAAGTATATGATTAGGAATTGAGTAAGAGGATCCTTGCTCAGTGTAAGTGGGCTGAGCGCCGCTGGACACACCATGCTCCAGGACAACCACAGTGCTGGCTTCCAACTCACAGTCCATTTCCCAGGAAAGTTTTCTCAAAGATGCTTGAAATTCTCAGCCTCTCCCAGTATTCCTACTGGTTAAAGCACTCATTTGAGTAATTGCTGAGAGCCAACACCAGAAGAGTATGAATCCAGACAAAAGCGAATCGGTGTTGAGGTGAAGCAGGTGGTGTAAATTTTATTTGCAATGTTTGCACAGCTCCTGCATCAGAAGCAGAAACCTCTTGGGCATCAAGAGAGTTGCATATGGCCTAACATGTCTTAGTTCTTCCCAAATGAATTGCCCATGGGTGGGACAGCAAAAGGCATCTTTCTGTGCCACAGATGTCTCAGCCCCCAAAACCCGTTCTCTCTTGCAGTATGGCATCGCACAAACAGCAGTGCATTTAGCCCTCAGTGCAAACCGTGCTGTGTTTTTGGTGCCTCACAACTCTAACTGTGAACTTGGAAGGAAGAAAAGACCCCTGTTCTTCACCTGTGACACTTCCTGCCCGATCAGAGGAGGAGGATGATCCCTCTTGGAGACTCACAGCCGTTTTCCTAAAGTCTTACTGCAGCAGGACCAAATGGTGCTCTGTGATCACCATGGGTGGCCTATTCCCTGTGCTAGGGGTCTGTAGCTCAGCTACAGCCCCACGTTGCCTTCACGGTGTTTTGGTGCAAAGCATGGTGAGGAGGCTGCACATGACTGCCCCTGACAAGTGCTAAGGTGTGCCAGTGGTCTGTGACCACCAAAGTTTTGGAGTCTCCACGTTAGCATGTGAAAGCAGCTTCCCTCACCTGCTTTTGGGGAAGAGCCATCCCAGAGCAGGTTCAGAGGGAAACTGGAGCAGCGCTGGGACCGCACAACAGGGAGCTCACATCCATAGGGAGGAGGGGTGGGATGGAGCAGAGGGGACAGCTGTGACATTTTAAAACCCATAGTGCCTACCACTGCAAATGGAACGCTGTATTGTATTATATTATACGTGACTACCATGTAAATAAAGTACAATAAATGTGGTGTTCGTTAGGATTTTGATACAAGTCAAATGCAGTCTGCAGAAATGGTTTTTTCCCTGCTGTATGTACTTATATCACATTCCAGGCACGAGGACATTTGGAGTTGTGTGAGCTAACAATGCATAAATGGCATTAGATGGGGCATGTTTGCAGTAAGGCTGTTCTGAACTTCCTTTTGCCCTGTGCAGGTGAGACACGAGCTCCATCTGAAATCAGAGGAGAGGGAGTGGGGCAGTTTACACAGGTAGGAGGAGAGCAGCTCTTGATGTGGTTCATGAGCAGAAGAGACTGCCCAGCCAGTCCTTGGCCATGTCTCATTCACGGTGGAGAAACAGCCAGGTTTCAGTGGCTGATCTCTCTTTCTTTGTTTTGCTGCTGGAGAGGTTGACCAGCAGCACATGCCCTGCCTATGCAACCTGGTTATTCCCCACCCCTGACAGCCCTTAGTGGCAGCTACAGATGAGCAAACTCAAGAGCTTAAAATTCATAGCATATTGGGAAAGAAGTTCTTGACCAGCTGGCTCCTCTGTGTCTCTGACAGAGATTGAGGGGCTTGGGGTTTTGGCTAGTAAGAATATTAGGAACCTACTTTGTTCCTTAACTCACTCCCTTATCCATCCTTCTCTTTCTCCATAGTGTAAATAAAGAAAATAACACACACACAAGGCAGGCCTGCCATGTGCCCTCCAAATCCCGATGCATCTCTTAACAGGGTTGTTGGTGGAAGTTTCTCTGGGCTTCAGCAGCTCAGGACTTCTCTGACAAGTGTTTGCAGCTGGTGTGTGGATGCAGTCTTCCATCAGTGCACGGAGGGTGCTTCCACGCTGATTGTCTTGTTGGAGAACAAGACAACCCCATGCAGTTTGTCACACCTGTGCTTGAAACTCACCTGCAGAGCTCTGTGCAGGGGCCACAGCACTGGAGGAGTATTTACTTGTCTCTGTAGCAGACCAGTCCATGGTGTTTGTCCCTCAAGCCATTGCTGTTCTTCACAGTCACCTGGGCAGAGCAGCATTTGTGGGCTGTGGAGAAGGTCCTCCCTGCACAGAACATCTCCACAAATAATCTGTAGCACTGTGGGACCTGGATGAGCCCACATGCTGCTGCCCCTTCTTGGGCTGGGGGTTACTGTTTTCCTGCAGTGCCCAAGGGAAAGTGGTCCTCAGAAAGGTCTTTGAACTGTGCTGGTAATTTGACTGCTGGTAATTTTTCAGCTGTTTAGCAGCACTTCCAAAATAAACCAAAACCTGGTTTGGAAAAGGAAATGTTTCACTGTACAATTGACTTTAAAAAAAAAAAAAAAGAAGCCACATGCTCGATATATTTTGAGTACTGTGTTCTGTATTTTTGCAGCTTATATTTTCCAGATGAGCAGTTTAGAAATATGTGATGTGAAATACATACTGTAAGTTTGCTGTAAATGATATTAAAAACACTATTTTCATTCTTGTCCTGTCTCACTGGATGATCTCTTTGGTTCTCCTGGGTTGCCTGGCTGGGCTGGTGCTCTGACTGTTCCAGAAGGTTCTCAGCCTCAGTAAAAGCAGGGTTGAGAGTTCAGGTTGGAGGTTTGCTAGAAATGACAGTGGGGTGAATGTGTTCTGTGCATGTGCAGTGCCTTCAGAGGGGAGGTCCAGTGAAGCAGTGGTTGTGGCAGAGAAGGTAAGGCAGGTTTTGGGGAAGGGCAAAATGAAGTTTAATGAATGGAGAAAGGAAAGCTAGAACAAGGGCATCCTAAATTCTTGATTAACAGAGGAACTTGAACACCTGGAAGACACCAAAATGAGGAGGAGCTCAAAGGAAACATGATTTGAGCAGGAAAATGGTGGATATGTCAGTGGTGATGAATATGTCTCACACTCTTAGTTCAGCTGTGGAGGGAAAAAAAAAAAAGCTTTTTAGCTGAAATAGCAACAGCTGAGTGAAGTGGCTGAGCCCTGCCTTGCACCCTGAGCCCCTGCAGCTGCAGAAGCTTCTCCATCTCCATCAATGGGATCAGGCCCAGAGGGTGACACATTCCTGAGGATTCAGTGACACACACTTCCCCTTCTTCCAGCTGCTGTACTGGTCAGAATAAAAATAATCACTTCTTTGATCCTTTATTTCTAAACGCTTCAAATCTGGTGTATCAAAGTTTTCTCCTGAAGCTTCTACAATATTATGCTAAATGAGGCAATTGCATTCAAACCCAGTTGAATATTCACTTATTCCTTGGTTGTTCCATTTTTTATCTTTCCCTGTTCCAGTTTCCTCTTCTGAAAGGCAGTGAGCAAAACAAAGATTAAAAGTCAGAAAACAAACAAAACCCAATTTTGTTGCACAGGAGTTGAATCCAACCACTGTTACTTTGAATTCACTTTCCAGCAACAGGGACTTTGAAGAATAGTTCAGGAGGAATGAGGGAGGAAGTCTGGGAAAAAAATGTTTTGTTAAATGCTGACAGTGAAGAATCCTTTTATTTATTTCACTTCATTGCTTTTCCTCAGCCCAGCTCCTGGTAGTGCTGAGATCTGTGCAAGCTCCCTCTGAAGGCATCACTCCTGCTTGCTCCTCTGGCCATTCCTGGCAGGTCCCCTGTCCCCCACAGGGGGTGAACACACCAGCACACATCACACCCAGCATTTCAGAGCCTCCCTTCAGCCAGCCCAGACCTTTCATTTTTGTGGCTGCCTCTAACAGAAACTGGTTAATTGGGTATTTACCAATCTGAATTCTGTCGTGGGTGCAGACTATTAACCTTTATGTCACCTAGAAGATATTACACCTGGTAAAGTTAATATTTTGAGACTGGGAGGTTAATGTGTCAGTCAGTGCTCAGTTCTCCCTTAATTAGCAACAGGGCCCATGTGTAGCTGTGCTTGAGCCCTGCTTTAATTAGAAAGGACTCACAGTTGGGTCACATCAACAGCATCAGTTCACCTGTCCCTTTCAGCCTTCTCTGATCCTTCTCCTCCTGGGTGTTCCTGGGCTGTGCGTAAGTTATGGTGCCCACCCCAGGGAGATTGTGGTGCTGGAACCCTTCCTAAGGCCACCCTGAGCTGGGTCTAAGGCAGTGTCTGGTGATGAATCTGGGGAGCTCCAAGTGGAGAGGGTTGTGATGTTCCAGGCGATGTTCCCTGCAGAAGGTCTTAGCTCTGCACCAGCTTTGCTCAGCTCCTGAAGCTTTAGATGATCTGTGTGCTGCTGAGTGGGCTGGAGGGGCTGTGAGAACCTGCCTTGGTTCTGTGTTGTGGTGCTCCCTGTGCTGGCAGCAGCCCTGGGTTGTGTGTGTGAGTGCAGAGAGCAGTCTGGTGGCCTGAAATGGAGAACGTTGGAAGGATAAAACACAGCATTAGAATTGTCACTCTACCACAAACCTTCTTTGAAGAGCCTTTCTCAGCCAGCCAGAGAAGAGGGGCAGATCCCTTGCTCATGGCAGGGCAAAGTTAGGTGTTTATCTCATTTCTGTTTACCTGTCACTCCTGTAACAAATAGGTGTCCTTCCACACAAATGCCTTTGGCTCTGCAGGCAAAATGCAAAACCAAACTGCTACATACAGCCAGTCAGAATATTCCCTGTGAGGGAAAAAAAATGTAATTTCCTCCAAATTATGACTTTTTGTGGGAATGTCTCCGTTTCAGTGCTATTTCATTCAAACAAAAGCTGATGAGCTCACAGTATCTTGTTGAAATTGGAGCATTTAGAGTTTTCTTTGGGAAACTGTAGCTTGAAGTTTTTCAGCACATAAAATAAATTGGAGTATTTGGGCCTTTATCAAAATGAAATGTTTTGATTGCCTTCAAGCAATATTTTCTGCTTAACATTACACTTCTGCGGAAACTCTGAAATTCAGTGTTTTGTTCTATTTTGAGACACAAGTGCATATAAACCTTCTGGAACTTTTCACAGATGCCTTTTGCCAATCCAGACCCCACCAGAAAAATGCTTTGAGTGCCTGACTGGCCTGGTGGTCGCTTGGGACATGGGAGCAGGCACAGCTGCTGTGAGGGAATGCAGGAGCACAGTTACCAGTAGAAGGGCATGCTCAGGCCAGGCAGTGTGAGGATGAATCCTACTTCTAAGCAATTAAAGGTTCATCCATTGCTCAGCTTCCTTTTTCCATTGATCCAGCCTTTGAGAGAATAACTATTTAAAAATCAAAGCTAATGGTGCATTTTTTTTTTCCTGTTAGCTTGAGGCCAGCGTTGGTTTTAAAATTGGCTTTGTGTCTGCTCTTTTGCAAATCTGCATCTTCCCTCCCTGGCAGGGCAAGATGCTTGAGCAGGTCTCATCTTCAGGCTGGGAGCTCCATGTTCAGGGGCTGAGCCTGCTCACGTCCCACAGGC
Organism: Anomalospiza imberbis; assembly: GCF_031753505.1. Lineage (NCBI taxonomy): Eukaryota > Metazoa > Chordata > Aves > Passeriformes > Viduidae > Anomalospiza > Anomalospiza imberbis. The sequence continues at coordinate 6,199,800 of NC_089693.1, read as the reverse complement.
TACAGAGCCCCAGCCTGTATTACTTTTGGAATGCAGAGTTCCGGTAGGAGACTCCTTATTTTGGGAGTGAAAATCCATAAAGCTGAAGGGCAGCTGTAGCAATAGGGTGTTTTTACTGGCCTTGTAGGTGTGAAAGAGCTCCTTGAGGAGACCAAAGTGCAGCTCAGGGGAGTTTGCTCCCTGCCTGAGGTCCGTGGGGCTGGCTGACTGTCAGGGACATTAGCTCAGCACAAGGACCTTGCTGGCAGCCACAGTGCTCTTCTGCAGGGCCTTTCCTCCACCTCTAAGGATGTTTAGCCCATTAGTCACCTTGCTGGCCTTAAATAAAGGAATTTGAGGTTTTCATTAAACGTCTCGAGCCTGGGAAGCTGATGCTCAGCAGAGGGCCCATTTTCACCTTTAGGAGATGGCCAGAAAGAATAAAAATGGTCTCATTATACAGCAGGTTAGGAAAATTTCTGCTGAGAGGTGGGAAAGCAAAGGGGATGGAAACTTTATCTCATTCTCAGGTGGGCTCAGGATGGCAGTGAGGAGTGAATGTGCCCCAAAGGCTGCAGGGCAAAGTGAACAGGGGTCCTTGGGTGGCTTCCAGCAGATGAATACAGAAACTCAGAGAGCAGAAATCCAGGAGTTTAAGAACTGCTTGGGATGCAGTGGACCCTCCTCCTGATTCTCTGTCTTAGAGATGGTTTCTGGAATTAAAACTACCTCTCCAACCCTCCCTTCATATGCAGGAGGAAAGGGTCTGCTGAGCCAATAGTATGAATGATTGATACGATGATGTTTTTGTGGCGACCCTTAGAGCATGCTGGAGCTACCCTTCCCCTTAGGTTAATTAGGAATGCTTTCACCTGAAATCCTGGAGGCCTTTTCCTGCAAGCCTTGTGTGTATACAAAGCACCTTCTCCATTCAGGACATGTAGGGATTCCCCACTGAAATCAGCACTCATCCAGTACTAACACCCACACAACTTCCAAATGTGTCTGGAAAGGAGCAGAGCAGCTTGAGACTCATCTAGATTTCTGTATGAAGCCAAAACATAACCCAGCCTTTGTTGAAATGACACAGAGATGTTTGACTTATTTTATTTATTTTCTTTCCAATATTGTGGAAACATGCTGCTGGACTGTAAATGCCTCTGGAGGTGCAGAAGAGGATGCTGAGCTGCAAACCAAAACCTGCTCAGCACAAGAACACTCTTTGTAGCTAAAGAGAAGGTTTTAGGGGGCTCTCTTTGCCTCTGTATTACTTCTAATCTGTTTCACTGCGGGTCATAAAGCCTGGTGTGCTGAGTTTTTCAAGTGCCATTAGTTTATGGGCTTATTAACAGAAAGGATTTTGTTGGTCTTTCATGGTCTGAATCTCATTGAACCGGAGATCCCTCGGTGTAATTTTGATGGCAGAGGAGAATCAGGTTAATAACATTTAGGATCATCTTATTTGAGCTGGTTCCCTTTTCAATTCCTCCTTTCCCTGCGCTCTTACTGCCATTTCTGGTGTTAGCTACCTGGTATCACTGGAGCTGCATTTCTGTGGTCATAGTTTGGGTTACAGCTTTAGAAACATGCAGGGCAGCCACCTTTTGGGGGCTGCATGCAGAAAAAGGTGAAGGAGTCTGCAAGAAGCATGTTTGTTTGGGTTTTGGGGGGTTTTTTTTGTGGGTTTTTTTGTTGTGTTTTTTTTTTGTTTGTTTGTTTGTTGTGGTTTTTTTTGTTTTTTTTTTTTTTTTTTGCATGTGTATCTCTACACAAAGCCGCAGATGGGAATGCCAGGATGTTTAAAAGCCAGGAGACAAAAAACAAGTTAGGCTTTTTAAAGCATTGTTAGAGCACAGCAGGCCCAGTGATAGCAAGGATGTGAGACAATAAAAGAGTGAATCAGTTAATTAGGATGTTTGGTTAATATACTGCTGCAGTCAAAACTCTTCTGCTGGCAGTGCTGCCTTCCAGTGTGAACAGAGGAATTGTGAGACCTGAAGAGGACAAGTGGTTATGGGGGTGGAAATAGAACTGTGTGTTTCAGCAAGGGCAGGAAGGAATATCCAGAGGAAAGTCTTCAACAAAGAATGTAGCTTCCAGAAGGGCTGGAGTTTGTGAGTAGCTCTTGATGCACATCATACATTCTGTCTTGGACTTTTCATAATGCTACTGCTGCTGAAGGAGCCTTTTGATGGTTGAAACTCAGAGATGGCCCAGCCTGGCTTCCTGCACCTTTTAGTTCTTCTCCAGTTTTCTAGTTAAGTGCAAACAAGTGCAATGCACCAGGAAGAAAAGTTTGGGGTTATTTCTGGGGAAAGCAGTCTTAGAACCTACTGCCTGCTTTCATTCATCTCCTTTTTCATAGGAGAGAGCAGAGACCTTGCTGATTTCAGTAAGACATTTCTCTTAAAAGGTAACAGCCTTTGCAGCAGCCTCTGTTTTGACGGGACATTCTTAAGATCTAATGCAGACACCCGAGACCTTTCCTTTCTTTAGAGAGGTGAAAATGAGGTTTTGCCTTCTGGAAGCTCTGTATAACTAAACAACCTATTGACTTGCCTGCTACAAGGTGTCTGCTTTCTCAGGATGTATTAAGCATGACAGACACTCCTCTAGTCCCAGGCAGTGCAGCATTAACCATGTCTGTGCTCTGCCTCAGGATGCTCTTCCCAATGACCAAACTGACATGAAGGAGCAGAGGGACACTGTAGCTACACACACTAGATAAATAGGTCAACAATAAATGCTTTAGAGAACAGAGTAAATGACTTTGCTCTCATCCATGCTGCCTCACACCACCATCTCATCAATATCTTCCTCTCTATGACAACCCTGAGAAAAACAAGGCAATTGAGGAGTAAAAGAGGTTATTTAAACAAGAATGCCGAGTGCCTTTCTGAAGTAACTCCTGTTCATTATTGATCTGCTGGGATTTTTTGGAAGCACTTTATAGAGCAACAGGTTAAAAGAAAAAAAAAATAAGAAACCACTAAATAAAAGACCACGCTGGAATCCTGAGCGGCTGAGCTGTCCTCCAGCTCAGGTTGCACAGAGCTGCATGTAACCATGGAGGAGCTGACTCCCGTGAGGTGTTGGGAACAGGCTGGGGGAGGTGTGGAAGGGTGTAGCCAGAACCCAGAAAAATGTCTCTTAGACTTCCTACAGTGCAGATTTTATGCCACCTTTAACAATGGCTAATGCTGGGCGTGAAGGTGCTGTGTTTTTAAGAGCTGCTCTCTCATCAGCTTTGGGTCAGACTGGCTTGGCAGACAGGTCTCCATCCCACTCTGCACGACCAAAGAAGTTCCTCTTCAGCTTAATCAACTTTATCTTTTCCTTTTTTTATTTAATGGGCTGTGTTTCAAATGCTGCAACAAGTCCTGACAGGTGGCCATTTCATAGTTACAGTAAATAATTTACATGACAAATTCAGACCTGTCCCTTGGTCCTGTATTATTCATGAAAGAACAGGGTTGGTTTTTATGACAATGTTGCTTATTCAAACACAATCTGTGATGTATCTCAGTCCTCGAGTTCATTTCTCTGGCACCTGGCTGTTTGCCAGCCTTTTGTTGCTATTTGCTGGTTTGCAAAATGTATTACCTAGATTGTATTTCTTCAGTTCACTCTCTGAGGGACTGAAACTTTTATACACCACAAAGATTTCTTTGTAGTGAAACTCAAATGCATATTTCTGAGCATTTTCCTTTGTATAGTTGGTCTTGCACAGAAAAATATCATTTGTATGAAGATTCGTGGCAAAGGGAAAGAATGTCCCCAAGGAAAACACTCAAGCACCATTTATATAAATCCTCACAAACACTCCACCGTTGTTTGCTCATTTTGGCTTGTGCAGATCTCACCACGGGGTTTATAGATGTGAGGGTTAGGCTCCCTGGCGACCTCTGGGCCACCTGTTATCTCTGAGCATCTCTAATCCCGTTCATTTTGTTGGAGGTGGAGAGGACACAGCTGCGGTTTCCCGGCTGCTGACTGAATTTCTGAGGTGTGGATCTTCTTGGGAAGGTGCACACTGTGGCTGGAGCACAGGAGTCACCTCTCAGTCCTTTACACTCTTCCACTGAGCCTTGTTTCCTCACACCTTCACTCTTCAGCCATCAAATGGGGTAATAACAATTCCTTTCTTCCAATATCCCTTGTCCTATCAGCTCACCCTGCAAATGCTACAAGACACAGATCCAGGGTCATCTTTACACCCATTTGTACAAATGACCCCTCATCCCAACACTGACAAATAAACATTAAATATCTCTGTGACACCAGGCAATGTGAGAGCACTGAAACACAAATCCAGCCTTTTGTATTCATTTATATATTGCAGAAATAATCTTATATAGAGGGATAATTTACCCTGGTTGCTCATACCCAGCTGATTTGCTGCCTCCATGCTTGATTGAGTAATTGATGGTGCTTTCTGTGTGCACTCATCCCCTGAAATAAAGTGTGTATAAAAATAAATTATCCATCCCCTGAAAATAAGCCCATTGTAAATTAGTGAGAAATTAAAGATAGTGTTATCTATTTCTTCAGAGAATGTTTGGTCACAGCCTCAAAAAAGTTAAAATTCAAGTGAGAAAACTGGCCAAGCATGTTATTAATGCCCTCTATGTCTTGAGAAAAGCATTGATTAATTTGCTACCAAGATCCCTTTGGATGAAAAGGGTCATGGGTTATTTACAAACAAGTGCTATTTCTCCAGCTGTCATTATTCAAAATTGTGATGGAGGAAGCTCTTTGTTTTCTTTACATTTCTTTCTGTATTTGAGAAGGCTCCAATTTGTTGGATCTCTGCTTTTGATACAGAATTCCTTTAAAAGCCAGAGGATTCACCAAGCCTTCTCAGGGGGTGATGAGACTGCTGATCTAATTAGGAAAGGATTGGAGCATTGCAGTCTCCTCAGATGACTTCACTAGAAATTGTGGGAGCAGAGATGCTTTTGAAATTCAGTCTGTGCATCCTTTATGTGTCTCTGGTCCACAGACCTCCAAGGAAGCCCCAGGACACCACAGAAAGTCGCAGCATCAGCACAGGATTAGCAGAATTTATGGTTTCTGAAGATAGTTTCAGCTTTCACATGAGACCAAAGCAAGTGCTTTGATCATTTAACATCATGAGCCATCCTCTGCCATTTCTGACAAATGCCAGGTGCTAATTTTATGCAGTGGAATCTGAATATTTTATCTCTGTGTACACATTCTTCTTTATACTTTTGGGCAGTGAAGCTACTTTGGTTACATTGGTGGCAATTTTTTTTCTTTTCCCCCATGGAGCTACTCCCCAGGAATGACCCCCAAGAAAAAATTTGGGATTATAACGTTGGGGTTCTTGGAGGAAACACTTTCTGAGTTGCAAGAGTCAGGGCATCCTACCCATTTTGATATTTTGCAGATCAGGGGAGCTGAGCTCAGCAGCACTCTCCTTTTGGGCTGTGAGGAATGGGAAGGATAAAATGGATAATTCAAGTCAGGAGTGAAGGGTATCAGGAGGGACTTGCAGAATCAGGTCTGGAGCAAAACTAAGGCATGTTGATAGAGGTTTGGGGGGATCTCGGAGTTGAATGAATGCAGCAAATAATTTTGCTTTGAATTAGGGAGTGACCAGAGCTCCTGCAGTGCTCCAGGAGTGGAGGAGAGAGGCACTCAGACCCGAGGGCAGGGACAGCCAGAGGGTGCCTGTTAGGAGCCAAGTACCTCTGCAAGCTGTGCCAAGGGGGTGATTTTACACAGAACTTTATATATTCCAACCTGGGCTATTTCTCCCTTCACACACACATCCAAGCAGCAAGGTCAGCAGGAAGGTGTGTTTGCCCAGGGTCAAATTCAGCTCTGCTCTCATCACCAGCAGTAAGGACTGCCTGCTGAATTCATCCCCAACTGTTTATCCGCAAAACCAGTGCTCCTGTGGATTCAGCATAGGAAATGGCAACCCAACGCTGTACTCAGGCATCTTGTGCTTTCTGCTGCTGCTCTGCTAACCAGATTAGGTTCCCCTGCTGCCTTATTCATTTTGCACTCATTAAATCTAAATTTAGAAGTGAAGGCAACTCTTCTCCCCTCTGGGAAAGGTAGTAGGGAGAGTCCTTGTTGCAACAAGCCATGAGGAGGAAAAAATAACATGTAGATTTTCTCTCCTATGAGATGGAAATGGGTTTCTGCTGAGGCAGAGAAAGAAACTTGTGTTCAGTTCTCTTCTGCACAGAGCACTTGATGGACCTTGGATCTAAAGAAATTTCTGCTAATTGTCGCAAGCATGCAGCAAAAGGTTTGTCTGACCCAAATCACAGGCGTGTAGCAGTGGCAGGAGATGTTATTTGCTCTGGCCAGATCTAGAGGAGTTGTAGCTTGCTGCTGAGTTTGGAGTTTGGGCTTATCTCCAGCACTAGCCTGGCAGATGGGCAGTAGCTCCCAGATTTCAGCTAAAGAGGCAAATGCAAAGATATTTCTTCCTCTCACTGACCTTTAATAATCGGTGATGTCAGCTTTTTATGAAAAAAAAAAAAAAAGTAATTGTGGTGTAAAATCTGCCTTCAGGTTCTTAGAAACAAGAAGTGGTGGGCAAGAGGGCTGAGGTCCCCCAATGCCCATCCCAGCTGAGCATCCCTCCAGCTGTGCATTTGCTCACAACACAGCTGGAGTGAGGGGGAAGAGCTCAGGTCTTCTGGGCAGTCAAAAGCCATCAAATAGCAGGGAACCTCTGAAGGATTTCAGAAATCTGTGTGACTAGGTAAATCTGAGTGTCAGTGTAACTGACCATAATGAATGTGGGGAGAAACAATCTGGGCCATCTCTGCACATGCTGAGCTTGGACTGGGCATAGCTGGATTCAGTTCTGACACTTCTCCAATATCGTTAGTTCAATGGGCAGTGGCAGCCAAAAAAAAGCTTGTGAAATACCAGGGAGTCCATTGAAAATGAGACAGTTGTTTTGCCTCCATATAAAATCTTGGGATACCCCCATTCTGGGGGTGGGATGCCCCTGGCTGGGGACTCCAGATATTTAGCTGTGCCTTGCAGATCTGGCCAGCTGCTGAGTGCTGCTTCCACATGGAAAACTGAGAAAAGGAAGGGTTAACTTTGGCTGTGGGAGAGAGGGCAGCCAAGCCTGAGATGGTGGCACAGCTTAGAGCACTCACAGGGGCTCTGACCAGCAGCCATGGGCTGTCACTAGCTGTTAAACGCAGAAGGTGGAAGAAGCTTGTCAAAAGACAAGCTCTGTCTCTGCATCTGTACGAGATCCTGGCTGGGTGTTGGGAAACACTGCTGCCTTCCCCAGGGGTACAGACTGAGCTCCAGACCCTCTGCCACTGCCGGGGCCTGTGTGACGCAGTTGTGCCGTGCAGGATTGCAGGCAACGTCTTTCAGGAGCAAAAATGATGTGTTTGACCCTCATGTGGGAAAAAAAAAACAGTGAGAAGGACTGTCAGCACTAGATTAATGAAGTATTCCCCTGTGGAAGGATCTGTGCACAGCTTTCTGCCAGGGACCCTGGCAATGCCAAGAATGAGGCGTGGGATCAGCACCTCTTCCAGAGCTGAGAAATACAAATCCAGCACACACACAGAGCCAGCTTCACTGATAACTGCCAAGGGAAACTGCACTTACCAGCACAGCTTGTCAGGCAGCAAAACTTAGAGCAGAGAATATTGCTGGGGGAAGAGTGTCTTAAGGTTTTAATAATTTCCAGTTTGTTTCACGGCTGTGGTGAGGAGGCTTGTGCAGACCATCTTGTTGAACTTATTGCAGATCACCTGAAGGTGCAGGATTGGCTGAAGTGTAGCAGCAGATTTAAACCAAAGGCAGCAGCTGGGAGCCCTGAGCCTTGTGCTTGTCCTCCCTGGAGGGCTGTGTCTCTCCAGGCAGGGACAGCAGCTCCATGTGTCTCATCTCCCAGCACACTGTGGCTTTTGGCCATGTGCTGGTCACAGCTGCAGTTCACTCTCACAGTGAGGCAGAAAGTTTCCATGGCTCAGGAGCTGGGCCACAACAGGATGGGAATCCCTGGCTTTGCTCTTGATGGCTGGAGAAGTAGCAGCTTCCACCCATCTGGTTTAGATCTGCTGCTGTACATTGCCTGCAGCCTGAAGTTTCCTCTCTGTGCCATGAACTTCCTCCTCCTGGTTCATTTACACTTGGTTGGCACTGGGCTGCACAATGGGCTGAGAGTGCCAATGCAATTCCTTTAGGGGAAAGAAGAATCTGCTCTGACTTTCAGGCAGTGATAGTGATTTTATTTCTAGAAAATAGAGCTATAAATTCGGCTGATGCCAAACAAACACTATGCAATGTCTGTATTAAGGTGGGATGGGGGAGTTCTATCAGAAAAGGATGATATTTGTCACTCACCTGTCTGAGTGCTGAAAATGCTCTTGTCTTTATGTACTGACTGCTTGATTTTCACCCTGCCTCCATCCTGGCCTCAGTTTTTGCTCTGATCTTAAGACTGCAAGGCTCAGTAGAAAAATATTTCCTTTTCAGTTCAGCACATAAGTTTGTAGCAAGGAAGAGCTGTGGGCAAAATTGCCAAAAAGGCAAATAAAGGAAGGTGCTTGGGGTGGTTTGTGGCCTCAATAGAGCGTGTATGGCAAAAAAGAGAAAGATTAAAAATCATATTTTTAACTGTCCATCTACCTGACAGACACCTGGATGGGGACATTAGAAACCTGATGGATAAAATAGGCAAGGCAGGAGTAGCAGGCTGCTAAATTACATAAAGTACAGACAGAAATTGCAGGCACAAAAATAAAAAGGAAGGACAGCTCAAAAATTGTAGCTGAAGTATCCATTTCTAGACCAGTACTTGTGGTGCCAGGAAACAGATATATCATTTGGGTCTGAAGGAGATGAACTATTTATTTAGCTTGAAGATTGCCCCCAGCAATTGTGAATCGAAGGTTATCTAATGTCTTTGCCATAGGCTCTAAGTGTCTGGACAGTTAGCATATGCAAGGGAATTACTCACAGATAAGCATCCAGTAATTTATACAGAGCATTCCAGATAGAAACCTCTCCCATATCAATTCCTGCCTGCTCTGTAAACTGCTCCCATTTATCAAGCCGGATAAATTCACAGGCGGGCTGTGAGGGGGTGCTGAGACCTGTGCATGCTTTATCAGTTAATACTCACTGAGGTCCCTTTGACATGATTGGAGTAAATCTTTCTCTCCTTTTCTTTGGTTATGACCAGTCTATAATCTTCCTGGCTAAACACCATTCTAATGAATGAAGAATAATACTGAGAAGTAGGGGGAAAAGTAATATGTAGAGAGAATGCATTTCATCTCACTTTGGACATAACGAGGCAGTTTAGTGTGACATGTCATTTAAAACCAGGCTTTTCTTTTTTATAGATTCCATATCCCCGAAGAAGTGACTGACAGATCAGTGCACAACATATTTTTCCCAAGGGAAAAAAAAATTGAGGTTGACACAAAGGGGAGTCAGCAGAGTCGTGATGATATTCAGGAAGACAAAGGGATGAGTCTTTTTCCATCATGTAAATAACACAGACCTGAGGTTATGCAAATTAAGATAAAAGCTTCAAAACCAGAGTTTGTTGGATCAGGATGTAGCTGTGGTATCTCTGTCCTTTAGCTGTCATCTCTAAGAAGTTCCCTGACCAGTTCTGCCATGGAGGCAGCCCCAGAAATGAGCCCTGAGCAGTAAAATCACAAATTCACAGGATGGGTACGGCTGGAAGGGACTGGGAAGTCACCTGGTCCAACCTCCCTGCTCAAGCAGGACCCCCGAGAGCACTTTACTCAGGATTGTGTCCACACAGCTTTTCAGTACCCCCAAGGAAGGAGATTCCAGCTCCTTTCCTTGGGCTTTGCTGGCCACCTGCTGCTGTTTGCCTGAAAATTCCTACTCGGTGCCCTGTGTGCCCTGTGTTCCCGGTGCTGTGGCTGCCACAGGAATATCACCTGAGGGAGCATTTGGGGTTTGCTTTGGCTGGGAAGATCTACTGAGGCTGGGAGTGTACTGAGGACTGGATGGATCCCAGCAGCTGCATTTTGTGTTGGCTGCCAGCAGCTCACTGCAGGCTACCCGAAAGGAATGCACAGCTGTTTACTCCAACCAGACAGATGCTTCTCTCCCTTCGAGTGTGAGTGAGGACTGTGGAGCACATCACACACAAGACATGTCTTTGTTGTACAAGAAAGGAGCTATCACCATGATCCCAGATGTGAGAGATGTTGCCACATACTTGGACAGAGTCCATACACAGCTCTTAAAAAACAAGAAAAAAAGAGGTGCATAATGAGTCCTGGCACACGTGTACTCGAGGCCATCTGTTAATGTGATCCGGTGCCAATTTGTGGAGCTAGAAACCAGTCTCTGCAGGTGATGGATGCCAAGAAGAAATGGGCTTAGAAAAGGCACTTGCAGGATGTGCTAATGGCCAGTGTTTATCAGAAAAATCTTGCTAGCAATGAATGCCATCAAAGGAGACAGTGCTGCTCTTTGGTGTCCGGGACCACAGCAGCCCACACAGATGGAGCGTTCCTGCCATGTCCTGATGTCTCTGCCCCTGCAGTGAAAACAGGAAAGTTCCAAACCTTTGTAAACACGGCAAGAAGTGAACATTTAACCAACCTACTCTGTAAGTTGTTTCAGTATTTATCCCTCTGCTGCATGACTAGGTGCACAGGAGGAGGCTGGAGAGGAATTGATGTACATGTGAGCATCCTTAGGAGCAGGAACACAGATTACAGGATGTATAAAGAGCCATTTTCCCTGTGGCAAGCACAAAAACCACCCTGGCCTGTTCATCAGTCATGCCTGGAGTCTCACTTGCAGGACACCCTGAGAGCAGGAGCCTTCCTTCCTCTGCTAATTTCCAAATGGCTGGACCTCACCTCAGGGGACAGCCAAATACAGAGGAAGCCAAGGTTACAGCCACCAGACACCTTTTAAAAAACAGTGGATTGTTGATAAAAAAGGCCCTAAGCAAATCAGATTTATTTTCTAATCAGCACCTGGTAATGTCATCATCATACATTTGCATAAGCAGGATGTTTTATGCATTGTTTTCCTTTGAGCAGGTACCTTCTCATTTGTGTGTGCTTGCTGATGTGCTCTCTTAACCTGCCACAGGCTTCCCCAAAGCTACTGTCTGTGAATGCTGCTCAGATAATAATTAGAAATATTCACCCTCTCTACATCCTTTTTCCAACAAAGACTTGAAAAACACATGATTTTTTTTTTTCTGTTTTCTCTCTCTTTGTCCTTGTTCAGGTAATGGCTGCATGGAGGGCAGGTGCCTTTCATCAAAAGACAAGGAGTCATCTTCTCCTTAGGAAATGTTTATGTGCCTTCCACAGCACCAAATTGAGAAAACAGATTACCTCTCAGAAAGCCATCTGTTTCAGCACCATGTGAGCTCTCAGGTTGGTTCTTGCGTTTTATGAGACAAGTGAATCCTCCTGTGATTTCTCCCTTTCACCTGTCTGCCTGTTACAGAAATTGTTCTGAAGGCTCAGCACACCCATTCAGATATGTCAGTGCCTGATTTCCAAATGTTGTTGTAGGGCTGCGTTGTAAAAAGCCAAACTCCACCCAAAAGAACCCTTCTATTGTGCTTTAGCATGGATGAGCACAGACTAATAGGAACTGGATGAAAAAATGAGAAGAGGTGGGAATTTCGGTGGTTTTTATTATTATTTGAGAGTAAATCAACCTTTCCCCGCCCCCTAAACTACAAATTATGAGAATAAAATAATTTCTATAAGCAAAACTGTGGCTTTCCAATGAAAATTTGAGATCTTGGGAGGGTGGCTGACGTATTGTGTGGAAGGAGATGTTTACTGAGAACACGAAGGATTTTCCAGAGAAGGGCTTCAGCCTGACACAGCTGCCATGTGCTGCTTGTGTACCCATCACTAGCTGCAGACCTACAGCCTTTTTCTTGGTCTACATTGTTGTTGGGAAATGTGAAGATTCTCCAGACTCTAGAGTGGTTCTTCTTACTCCTCTTTGAGTCTTGAAAAGTTCATCTACTCCAATTATGCTTTCTTCCATTTGCTTATCCTCCTCTACTCATGTCAGAGCCACTTAGTCTCTCCTTAAAATCTGAGAGGGCATGAGATGGACTAATGCCAGAAAAGCACTCATTGCATACCAAAAATACCCAATAAAAAGCTCTCCAAACTTTAACACAATATCTTTTCTGCATAAAAATAGGGAGTGTGTAAGGACTGTATGCTGGAAAGAGTGTTGTCACAAAGCACAAATAGAAATTACTATTAATTTAAACATGTTTATCTTTGGAGTCGTTAGTTGATGCAGGGGATATGGTAATGGGGTACAAAACATTTCCCCTCTGGGTCGTGGGTTATACTGTGATACAGAGAATTAGTGGCTAAAATAATTAACAGCCATTATCTGTTTGGCAGCATAAGTGAAATCAGATGAAGTTTGTCCATCCCACTCCAAACAGGCCGGTGTCTCCATTGCCAGGGTCACCAGCACATTTAGCACTAATGGACAGCTCCTCCTGAAGAGATAGGGCACGTCTGCAGCAATTTCCTCTGTAGAAAAGTTGTTTAATTGGTAAATTTTCATCCTGGGACATAACTGGGTCGCTTTTCACTGCACGAGAGGCTCCTTACCTCACACTGGCACTTTTTGCAAGGCAGCCCCTCACACCCCACACACCCTCCCTCCCAACACGAGAACTTTGCAGTTCACCTCCCTCCTGCCTGATCCAGCAGTGACCACCTAATGGGGCCATTATTTTCATCCCTAATTGAATGGTTTCTTTCTCTCCCTCCCTCATTTTTTTTTCCCCAAAAGAAAATTCAGTAAAATCATCTCTTTAAAAAAGAAAAATAGATGAACTGCAGCATCCAGAGCAGAAGTGCCAGCACAGCTATTTTTAGCAGGGTCTCCCAGGGCTCAGAGCCACAGCCGGCAGGAGGTCCTGGGAGGTGACCCAGCAAATCCCAGGGGTGGGCAGAGGCTGCTGCTGGTTTGGCAGGTATAATGACCAGTCAGACAGCAGCGCTTTACCTGGCTTCAGATAAAGGAGCCACGGCACCTCTGCAGCCAGGGGAGATGCCAGCACTTCGATTAAGCCATGCTGGGTGGTGCCCACATGATTATCTGTTTTACAGGCAGGCAAACTGAGATGCAGGGAGATTAATTGACTTGCTCAGATGAGGTGAGACAAGAGAGAAACCGCAGAAGTGTAATTGTCTGTGCTAACTCTAATTGCCAGCACATACATTTCTGTCTGGGAGAGGCATCCCCAGAACAAAGCACAAAGCCATGACTGAGGGTACCAGTGAGGCAGGAAAAGAGGTTCCTCTTTCCGTACCATGCCATAAGTTCTGGGACTGCCTGAGCACTGTTTAAAGTATGGAATTAACAAAAAACAGATTTATTTATTTATTCATTATAACTAAACCCCATGGAAACCATTCTCCCTCCCCTCACTGTCATCTTTTCTTTCACTCTTTTCATACTGGGTATTGTCCCTGTTACCTTTCCACTGCTTTTACAGTTCCTGCTTTTCAGTCATCATATTTTAACTTAAAAGAAAGCGAGCCATCAGTGGAGCAACCAGCCCTCACCCCATCCTGAGCCCATGCTCTCCAGGCTGGAGGCACTGCTGCATCCCTTCTTCCCCTCTGGAGCAGCTTCTGAGCCATGTCAGAGCTGATCTTTGGACTTGAGCGTTTTGCCTCCTCCCAGTTAAAAGAGAGGAGATATTGTTACAGTGGCAGCATCCCACTGGGCCAAAAGTAGCATGAAACCTGCTGGCCTTGTTCAGACAGCACAGCAGACTCCAGGTGTCCTTTTGGGAGAGACCCTGAGCCCCCCAGCACTGCCCCTGCCACCCAGCCCAGTGTGCAGGGCAGGTTTTAGAGCTGCTTTGGCAGGATGAGCAGCTTTTGTCGCCATTATTAAGCAAATCACTGCACTGCTGAGACTCTCGCAGGCTTCAAATGCGCCTCAAACCCACGGGGTATCCACATTTATACCTCTCTTAGGGAAAGCTCTGTTCTCCACTGCTCAATTGAGGTAGAAAGGAGAGAGGTTTTCTCTTCCCATTCAGCAGTGGATCATGGAAGAGGCAAAATTGAACAGGAGTCCCCTGTTCTGTAGAGATCAGAAGTGATGGAGGGCAGCCCCTCGGTGTCCCAGGGGAGAGCTGGAGTCACTGGGAGTTTCACAGAGGTTTGTCCCCATCTGAAACCCCGAGTTTTGCTGTGCAAAATGGATTTGGCAAGAGCTCTGTTGCTGCAGGGGCTGTGACAATGCAGGAGTGTTGGTTTTCATTGTACAGTGTTATAATGAATGAATGAATAAATCAATAGCAATTAAGGCAGATAGTTTATTGATTGACATCCCAAGGCAAACACTACATTTATTGCCAGGAGTAAAACACACTCCACCATATACCCCAATAACCACAGAGCCATAATTTGATACTATTGATGTATGGCACAGTAAATCATGGCCCTGTGTCCTGCTTCATCCAGCTCCATCCCAGGTGAGACAAATATGCAATACAAAACCTCCCAGATGTTTGTTTATCTGAACACAGCAGCTGAAACTCTGTATGAAGCTTCCCAGGGACTTTCTGAGAGGTTGAAACATTTCATTATATCTTTGCTTATGATTTTTGAGTACAAAACTATGCAGAGGAACTTCCTTTTCACCCTTGCCAACAATTCTCCCTTCCACCCTGCCAGCACTCCTTCTTTCTTTCTTTCCCTGTTTGTCAAATAGGATTTTGTCCCTATTCCCCTCAGTTTCCCTTTCCACTGGTTTCAGTTCCTGATTTTCAGCCATCATTTTGTTAGGACAATTCTCATCTTTATGTCTCCATTTCCCCAGTTTTCCATTATTCACTTCAGAAGCAAACACTCAGAGGTGTTGTTTTTGTGATGTAGCCCCTAGTCTATCCATCTGACACCTCACACTCAGTGAATGCTGTCTTATTTTTCTATTTTCTGCCCACTCTCTTTCCTCACTGTCCATCCTACTTAGCCTGATAGATCCACTTGACGAGAAAATGGAATCTTAACTTGCATTTATTAATTGGAATTAGCCATTTACGTAAGCAAGCAGTTTTCAGCTCCAGATTTCTCTGCAAGCATCTCTACCACTCTGTCATATCTCTTTTGTTTGTTTGTTTTTTTAAGTAGTAATGCAAGTCTTGGCATTTTCATTTTTTATCATTTACATTCTATTTAGTGAAACACCCTTTTTCTACATGCCAATATCCTTCACTTACCAGAGAATTTTCTCCCAAAGACCATTCCTCCATCTGTTCTTCCACTGTCCTGCATCTTTCTTTCATTCCTTCTCCAGATTTCTGTCTTCCTCCGTGGACAACAGTTTTGTTGATGGATGCTCCTTGGAGCCGTAACTTCTTTATCCTGTTGAAACAGCCGGGGTTTTTAAATTATTTTTTAATGGACACACTTTATTTCTAACTTACCTTTAAAGCCTGGTGACTCAGAGGTCTTTTGGTAATTTCTTGTGTTGTGGCCCCACAGCCATGCACCTGAGATGGGTCCTTATTGCATGTGCAGGAGGTCATTTGTGGTCCCACAGCAACTTGCAAAGGTTTTTTATTTAAATAATGTGCCAGCATGGAACAGATGTGGCATGTACACCAGTGAAACTCAGTTCTCCCTGCCCATCTTCTCTGCTCTCTGGGAATCCCAAACTCATCTGCCTCTGGCTATATTTTGGTTTACTCTCTCAGGTCAAGGATCCTCCTTACATTCCCATTTCAGCAATAAAAGTTTAGAATAAATGTCTGCAGCATTTCCCCTGTAATTCCCTCAGCTGGTTCTTGCTCAAAGCCACACTGAAGGAAAAAGAAAGAAGCACATTTCGTAAGATTAATGCCAGATTTGATGTGCTCCAACAGCAAACCCCACCTTGAAATTTAATTCCAGTCTTCATCCAGGGTATCCTTTCAAGTCTTGGTTGAGAAACTCCAGCTGTGAATTTGCTCTCCAACTCAGACTGACTTTGGGGCACTTGTTACACTACCTTAGATCAAAATACCAAGTTATTCGTCCTATACTTATGTCTAAACATTGCTCAGGTTGTAAAACAGGTATTCTGAGAGTATTCAAAAACTCTGTTGGAATAGAAATAGGGCATCACAGTAGAAAACTCTCAGCACAAAGCTGTAGCTAAAGGGACAAATATGAGCCATGAATGAATAAGGAAGGAGATTAAAAGTAGTGCAGAGATGTTACATTTAAATGAAATGTCAGTGAGATGAGTTTGGTTCTTTCTTCGGTTTGGGCATCTAAAACTCAAAGAAAGATGCTGGGAAAATTGGAGAGAGTTCCCAGAATGATTTAAGACCTTGAAAACCTTCTTTACTATGAGTGGCTTAAACCCTAATCTATTCAGTTTATCCACCAGAATGCAAAGAGCTGGCTGCAGCCTTCCTCTTGGGTTAGAGATTGCTCACATTTACAGCTCTTTAATCCCATCACAGTGGGAGCCCATCCTGGGTATGCTCAGACTGGCAATGTGGTGTGTGTTAGAGAGGCAGGTAAATAAACCTTTCAACAGCAGACCTGTAGGTGTGATGAAGTCTCTGTCATTTGAGATGTCTAAGTCAAAACTCAGCATCTCTTTAGATGCACAGGTAGGACTCACAGGCATGCCTGCAGTGTAGATACTGCTTGAAGAGGTTCTGTGTTCTGATTAACAAATGCTGTATAAATAAATTAACAGAGTCATTGCTTCAGGCCCTAAAAAATCTATTAATATTTTCAATTCCTGATTTTTTTAACCATCATGCCTCCCTCTTACAAACCACATGCCCGAAACTGCGGTCAGATCATGAGTTAATTATGCTTGAGTACAGCTCTGGATTGTACAACTGAGAAATCCAAGGCAGCAAAACTTAATTGGCTTTTCCAAGGGCATCCAGCAAATCACTGGCCAAGCTAGCCACTGAACCCAGGGGAGCTGGTGCTTTCTCACTGCATCTCACACTTCCAGCTGCTCATGGCAGCGACAGCATCGGGCAGGAAGTGGAGGCCTTTGAAGTCTCCTGAAGGGCAGGGTTTGACTCAGCATTATCTGATTCTGTGTCAAGGGGAATATCTCACCACTGACAGCCCATCAATGGCAACTGATGAGTCTGGCTCCTGACACAGATGTGCCACCTGTGATGGCCCCACCCCTGAACTCCAGTGTTGATGGACAGCCTTTTATCTGGGTGGAGGAGAGAGGGTCACGTTTGGCCCCTCACCCTCCACTTCAGCAGCTCAATGGAGCCGCCATTGCATTCTGCTCCTTTTTGACCATATAATTTGTTATGTTTAAGATTGTTCAATTTATTTTCCAGATCTGCTGTCATCAAAGGTTTAACAGCCTTTGGTTGATCCATTAGAAGTGGCAGCAATTAGTTCCCCCACGCTGACTCTTAGTGAGAGCTGGAAGGGAGTGAGGTAACCCTGTCCCCAAAACTGCTGCGAGAGGATGGCACGAACACCCCAATGCCTTTGTACAGCTCCACAACGATCGCCCACCTAGGAGGAAGGGAATTTTTTCCCAAAGTGCAAGCAGTGGAGTGAACATCCCCAGAGGCCCAACAAGCACCTGCTTTGGGTAAAAGCTGAAGGAAAAAACTGCTAGTTTGGCAAACACTGCTGCAGCCCAGGCGAGTGCCTGGGGGGTGCTTTGTGCAGAGACAGTGCTGGGAGCTCATGTTGTGTCACCTCTGCCTGGCGAACCCAGCAAAGGAGAAATGTCAAAATGACAAAGCTGAAAAAGCTTCCATGAAGCCAGAACAGTGTAGAAGCTCAAGCTGTTGACAAAATGCTTGAAGGAGCCTGCTGGAACCAGAGCCCACGAGCACACCAAAACCTAGGTGAGGAAAACACAGTCCCACCAACAGCACTTTGCCTGGTCTGGCCAGGGAAGTCCATCCCATAGATTTGAGGATTTGTTTGGGCTGTGTTTCCAGAGTGATTGTTACAGTGAGGGTCACATGTTGGCTCTTCTGACCCCTCTGGAGGCCATTCCTCAGCACACCACAACTTCCTTGGTGAGAGGTTAATTCTGCCAATGGGCCCACACTTCTCCCTGGCACACTGCCAAGCACCTACCAGAAACTTCCATCTTTGCCCTTTCTATTTTGTACCTTTTCAATTAGATATGCATTGATTTGAAATTAAAGTTGTCCAGGAGATTTAGCAAAAAGCATGAAGCTCTCCAGAGAGTCTCCATGGCTTGGTGGTGGGGTGGGATGGAATGCTATGAGAAAGGACAGTATCAGTCATGCACAGAGCATTGAGGTGGGTGATGAAATGTCCCGATCTGTGTTGGGCTGGGTGATGCAAAGTTCCTGTCTGGCTTTAAGCACTTCTCCTCTGCAAATCTGCAAAATGGAGCAAGCAGCCATCCCTTCCCCACAGGGACCTGGGAAGAATAAAGACTGCCAGGCAATGGATGGTAGAGCAATCAGGGCTGCTGTAGATATGTGCGATGGTTGGATTGACTGCCCTCATGAAAGCAGCAGAATCTTTCTGTGCAAGACTGGTGATAAATTGAATGAGAAGGCTCATGCAGCCCATCTATTAACAGCTGGCCTCTGCAAGGGCTCCAGCAAACAAATGCTGTTGCAAGATGATCTCTTTTCACAGGAAAAGAACTCATGTCTTTCCCTTTTTCCCCTCTTTACATCGAGAACCACCAAACAGCAAACACACCACCAGCTTTTTTTAAGTGGTTGTTTTCCAGAAACACTATTGGCTCACCTGTTGGCTCTCCAACTTGCTGGAAATGGGGTTAAATCAAGGAGGTGAAAAAATAGAAAAACAACCTGAGAGTGCTGTGTATGTACACCAGGATGAATGAGGAGAATCAGATGGCAGAACAGACGACATGCGGTAGCTCTCGGCTCTCCCATCCATCCTCTTTCCGAGCCAACCAATTCCCTCCAAATGACAAAAATACATGCTATTTTTGCTTTCCTGATTAGTTTGTTTCAGTAAATCCCACTTCACAGATAGACCCAGCTCACTTTAATTAGCTTTGGCACTTTGACAAGGAGAGGAAAGAAAACACCATAGGACAGTGCTGTCTGGACACACATCGCCAAGCAGTGACAAAAATAAACCATTTTGCTACATAACAGCTAAGTGCTTCCTGACTGCCTGCTTTTATCCTTGTAAGCTGCTACCTAGCTGGTGAAATCAGTCTGACCAATCCAATTCTTTACTGAACAATACCTATTTTTCATCTCTTACTAGTAAAAGGTCCTAAGCCCAGCAAAATCAGTGCCCATTTGGAGTTGGTTTTATTTTGATTCTTCACCCCACCCCCTCCTTTCACAATCTCTCCCATAGTTCCTACATCCCATAGTATATTTCATCTCCTGCCTGTTCAGGGCAATCTGGTCATTGCTAGGCAACATGTCATCATAAATATTTCATCAGCAGAGGAGTGTTCAGAGATGCAGCCAAAAAATCTTTGTCTGGAGCTGCCTCCATGGTTTCCTTTGCTCACATTCCCTCAGGGGTGCAGCAGCACACACCAGCTCTGGATCCCACACAGAGAAGGAATGCCCAGGATCATAAAGGACAGAGGTGTGGGCTTCTCAGCCAGCATCCTGCCTTGACTCAGTGCTCAGCAGTTTTTGCAGGCTCCCCTTTAGTTGGAGCAGCTGAAGAAGGTTGGTGCACCCTGCCCTGTCCAACCTCCAGGGGCTTGGACTTAATACTGTCCCTCAGAAGCAGGTTTTGAAAATTTTTAGAAAATTTTGTGCATGGTGGGGAAATAAGGAGTGGGAAGACAGAGGATGGGTGCTTGTAGATGAACACCCTGTTCCTGACCTCGCTGAAGGTGCACTTGGCATCTTCCAACAAAGCAAAATACAAATCCTAACCAGATTTCATGGTGCCATGGGCATGCTCATCCTTACTTCCAGGACCTCCAGAGCTCTCTACCCCAAAATAGCCACATCTCTCTTAACTTCCACTCCCTGTATCCTTTTGCTTGGAGAAGAATCCCACCTGGAAGGTCTGAACCGAGGAACACCAGCAGATGAAGCTCTGGAGGTGACTGATCAGCTCTTGCTGGGAAGTTGCAGCATTTTGTCAGTAAAGCCTTAACTGTGTGAAGAGTTCTCCCTTGTGCAGTTGTCTGTCATGCTGTCATTTTTCACAGTTCCCTTATCTAAAACGAACCTGGCCTGCCTGTCTTTCCAAGGCTCTGTGGCTGATTATTGCTGCTGTAAGAGCTGCAGATTCAGTGCTAGGAGCCTGACATAAAAGTGGAGCCACTCTGCCTGGTGGGCTGCCTGTTTCTTAACCATGCATTCAAGATGGGCATCCACCATTCCCTGGTGACCCCCAAAAGGGTTTGTGTTGGCTGGTCAGAGCTGTCTGAGACTGTGGCAATGGATGTTTCTAAAAGAAAGCAGCCATGTGGTGAGCACTTCATGGCAGAGGTTACCTACAAGTGCCAAAAAATGTCACCCTAGGAGGGTGGCAAAGATCAGCTTGGGAGTGAGAGTTACAGCATCATGGAGAGCACTACAATAAAACTGCAGCTGTTTTCTCCTACTGCTGATTTTTGCAATCAGTAAAGGCACCCAGCTTGGGTCCCACTGGGTTATGACCCAGTGCCTTAGACAGACATATCCTTTATAATGTTTGTAAAGCAAAGTCTTGCTGCCCTAAAAAACAACCTATCCATTCACACCAGCCTGAGCAGCTTTAACTTCACCAGTTCTTCTTCCACTCATGATTTGGAGAAAGGTTTTGTGGTCATGGCACCCTGAAAGGTCTCAGCTCTGCTCCAGAAGAAAATGAGCTCTTTCCTCCCCTGCTTCCAGAGGAGTCCTGGCATGGACTGCCAGGACCTTTCCTCTGGGCTGTTCTGCAGCAAAGCCTGTGCCTCACCTCCCTGCTTCACCTTCGAGGCACCAGCTCATCCAAGATTTGCTCGATGCATGGAAGAGCAATGGGAATTTGACAGATTAACTGAGTACTCTTCTGTCTAGACTCCCTG
This sequence comes from Anomalospiza imberbis, assembly GCF_031753505.1. NCBI lineage: Eukaryota > Metazoa > Chordata > Aves > Passeriformes > Viduidae > Anomalospiza > Anomalospiza imberbis. The sequence goes on along the minus strand of NC_089693.1, from coordinate 6,178,797 downwards.
TCAAGCCAAATACAATCTTAAAACAAATGACCTACTGCAACAGGCTACTGCTCACGCCTGGATGTTAACAAGAGGAAAGACAAGTGCAGGGAGGTATTTTGAGCTTGTCTATTTGCTTTCTTTAGCTCAGTGACATGAACTTGTGGCTGTTTATGTAGATCTGAAGGTGCAGAATTTTGCCTGCTAGAAGAGCAAGCTCATCACTTGGTACGTGCTGTGCCTCCTGTGGGCGTGGGAAACCCATTACTCAGGCACCAGTGTTGTGCCTCTGATTGGAATGCTTTCATCACGTCTGCCTGCAGATCATCAATCACGTTTTTTATTTCTTTGCAAGCCAAGAAATAGGTGATGTTGGAAGAACCCCTCTGGAGATACTATTAGCTGAAAGAAGCAAGCGAGAAAAAATATGAATACGTTACTAAGCATGTGGGAATGTAATGATTTCAGATCAAAACCTTGGTGTTTTGTAACTCTGTGATGTTTATATTTTAAATGCTTTAAGAGAATTTTATTGCCAGATGAAAGAGCCCAACCCCAGAAAGGTTCTGATGCAAAGCCATGTTTTAAGTAAAAGTTATGGAGACAAGAAATTCAACTCTTCCCAGTTTCTTTCCAAAGAAAAGTGTTTGTGTTAGCAACTGGGTGTCCCAAGCTAAATGGCACCAGGCGATCTCAATCTTGGTAAGAAGAGCCAGCTCGTTATTAGTGAGAGTCTTGGAGATGAGAAAGGGGAAGTTGGGCCTCCTCACCATGAGATTAAAATCAAGCAGAGGTGCAAGAGACACCAAAGTGGCCCGGTGGGCACAAATATTGGTGGGAAGTGCCAGGGAGCTCCACGTGCCTGCAGCTCAGATGCCAACAGTGCAGATACTGCCTGACTGGAGCTGGCTCACACAGCTCTGCAGAGTGCTGAATTATGCTGCCTAGACACAGCCACGGTGACAGCAGTAAAATGTCAGGGACCTGGGCAGCTGTGAGGCTGAGACAGGCTCCTCTCAGTCTGCTGGCTCGAGCTGAGGGACAGGAACGGGGAGCCTGAGTGTGAGGAGAAGCAGGCACTGCTACCCTGGCCCTGTCAGGACATCGATGGCATTGCTAACGTGGGGCTCATCTATCCTGGGAGAGCTCTGCTGGTAGGAGATGACCTTTGGGAGTCCTGGTAATCCATTAGGCTCTGGAGGGGCTCTCGGGATTAATTGCTATCAGCTAAGAAGTTGCTCCTTGTCCAGCATGTCAAAGGCATATTTGATTATCTGATTAGTTTCCAAAGTTTGTCAAAAACGATATCTGCAGATCCTGACCTTCCCTGGAAAGGACAAATCCATGAACAGAACTTTTTTTTTTTTTCATAAGGATATAAAAATGGCTGTACTCATCTGAAGCAAACATCAGCTTTGCTCTGGTTTCTGTCTAACAGTGAACAGCTGCAGAAGCTTTTTGTACTGGAAGAGAGGAAGCATCTCTCTGTGTCCTTTCATCTTCAGGCTGTAGTATTGTTTGCACTTCTTCAGGCAATGTTTAAGCCCTTCTTTTTAATGACTCTTGACAGGTTTTTCTGGCCATGAATATTTTCAGCCCCCACATTATCCTGTGGCAGTATATTTCAGTTTAACTATGTGTGCAAAATGCTCATTTGCTTGACTCTGCAATTTCAGAGTTTCACATAATGATCCCTTGTTCTTCTGCTGCAAGAACAGCAAATAATTGTTTCCTACTCACCTTCCCTCTGGCACACTTTGCTACTATTCCAGTTGTCTCCAGATTTTTTGGTGTAGCTGTGCTGTCATGTGAGCAGGTTGATTTAGCTGTGCTTAATCTACCCAGTGCAGGTCCCAGTGAGCTGTGACAGTGGAGGGATGTGGATGGTGCCATGGGTCAACAGACTGTGAGTTTGTACAGCTTACACAGCTGTCTATTCCATGCAACCTCCCCTGTTGTTGTATGTGCTGGGTGCATCAAATCTGGCACAGATGTGCCTCCCAAGATTACAGCCTATCTTAGATGGGACAGCATTCCAGTTCAAGGAGGCACCCTTTCAGTGCTGGTGCCTGGGCTGTGAATGTCTATTAGTGTGACTAAAGGCGTGCTGAAGGCCCAGCTGATATTTGAAGACTTGGGCTGGATATTGACTGCAAACAGCATCTCAACACGGGAATTGGATGCTTTGAAAACCCCTAATTTTCAGAAGTCCCTGATGACTCTGAGCTAACCTCCAGCTTACTTTAAAAATGAATCCAGCCTGGAAGGACTCTGCAAGCACACAGCCTATTGTTGCCACCACTTTTCCTTCCTGTACAATACCAAGAAGAATTAAAGACCCTGGTAGGGTTTTTTTGCCCCAATCAATCATATATAATACATAGTGCAGGATTGAAATTCTGCTTGCCTGCTTTGGTATTGTCAGAAACACAGCTGAAGTCAACGCTTACTTTGCCACAGAGCAGAGCCAGCCTCAAAATACAGCAATCTGTGTTATCACCCCTGGAGTTAAATGCCTCCAGACAGTGAGGGCAGTTCAGGGCTGAACCCATCCTGTGTCTCAGCTGGAGAAGTCAGTCATGAATCATCAGGGCTTAATGAATGCTGTGCTGAGGATTTTGCAAGGATGCAAGAGGTAGCATCCAAATTCTCCACCAGAAATGAGCTGATTGCTTTCAATTTTTCATTCTTGTTTGTTGGGTTTTTTTCTTTGAAATATACAAATTAAGGGAATTTTCCCAGCCTCAGAGATCAGGGAACAGTCTTTGTGTTGAGACCTTGGTTATGACATTTGATTTGGGAGGGCAGCCTCACCTGATGCTAAGTTTTTGTAAAGGCAAAATACAGGCTTGCAATGAGGTCACTATGCACTAAAATTTCTGTTTAACTTGTCACCTTAAATTAAATCATTTCATGTATTTGGAGGAATAGCCAGTTCCAGTACAGTCTCTTTGAAGGGATTTTTTCCAAATACAAGACCATTAGACAAATGGTTTCATTTTATGCCAGCTGAGCTTATTCTTCAGAAGAAACAAACACAAGAGAGCTTTTTGTTTCTCCTAATTATGGGCATGGGAAGGCATTGGGAATGACGTGGTATCATTGGGCAAGGCATGGCATGTGAGGCAGGCACCTCGGGAGAGGATGTTGGAGAAGGACATGGTCTCTAATCTTGTATCACCTTTTTCCTTTGAAAAGAGCAGAGAAATTGTGAGTGGAGAAGTTCCCATTGTTTCTGTGGTTCATCTGATTCTGTCTGGTCTGGAGTCATCCTGGTATAATCTCCAGTGGTTTTGTCCCTTCCAGTTGCAGGGTTATGTCCATTTCCATCAGGTATAAGACTATTCCTTCATTGACTTCTCCCATTTGTCTCAGATTCATTTGATTTCACTTTACCCTGACAGTGATTATTTTTCTTCCTTTCTCTAAAGAAAAATCCAGTCAGAACCATTTAGGAGCCCCTACTGGCAGAGAAGATGGGATAAGAAGGGTATTAAAGCACTGGAATAACCAAGGAGAGAGCTCAAAGCTCATGTCAGGGGAGCAGAGAGATTATTCCTGTGACCTTCTCTCAGGCCATCTTTGTTTGGAGTACTTCCCAAATTCCTCTGAGCTGTGGTGGGCGAATCAAACATCAGCAGTGTTTACCAAGGACCAGTGTGGCTCAGGCAGTTGGCAGAAGGTCTTGGAAGTAAAACAGCTGTTCTTCCATCACAGCAGCATCCTTGAGAAGGGGTGGCATCCTCGATGCTGAGAAGTCAAACAACACTGACTTCCAGCAGGAGCAGAACATCCTTATTTGTTACAAGAAAAAAAAAATCCTCTTTAGCCACATCAGCGAAGTGATGGCCAAGTGTTCTCTTTAATCCTCCTTAATCATGGTGTTGCTGATTAACATTTGAATAGAGCTTCTAATTGGAAAGAAGACACACAGACAATCTCACCCTGCTGAGGAGGTGAATTCTCAGCTCCTACCACTCATTCCTGCATATGCTGCCCTGATTAGGGCTTGAATAGGACAATGATTAAAGAGGCCACTGCCACTGTGCAACCTCACAGTAGCATAGCTACTTTCAAGGATTTATTTTCAGCTGAGACTTGAATAAATGTTTTGCAAATGTGAGCCACTCCTTTGGAATGGGAAGAGCTTTTAAACACTTCTGAAGCACTATTCCATCTTGTTCCTGGATTTATCACACTGATCTCTGCCTCTGTAGAACATGCCCTATTTGACCATAATGTATTTCAATTAGGATTGTGGTTTAAGCATATGTATTTTACTTGCTCATCTCTTTCATTATTCAAAAAGCAGCTGAAGCCTGGTGAAAACCTGGACAGTGTGCTATTGAAAAATCACTTCTACTTTCTTGAGTGAAGTGTTTTTTTCAAGTTCTTCCATCCATTATATAATTTATTTTGCTTATTAATTTGCATTAGGGCTAACCAAAGTCAGGGCTGCTGTGCTAGGAACTATTTGCATTCAAAGAAGATCATACTCATAGTCTCCCAGGAATTTTTGATGTCTGCTCCTGTCAATTATATCAATCCACTTAGAAAGAAAGCTTTTCTGTGCCTAACCACATTACAGAGCTGGGGAACAAAATTGTCACAGTTGACCTAAGTCTTGCTGGACATGGGTGTACAGCCACCTACTCGCTAGGACCTGCTGGTTACAGAGCATTGCCAGGTGAATTCCTGCTGCAACAGCTTAAGACATTCCAGCCCCTGGCTGTTCAGCTGCCTCTCTGCCAAAGCTCAGCACCTCAGCCTCTTCTGCAACAGGTCGGTCTCACACATGGCAATGGTGGCTTTGAAGGATGCCAGAGCCTGCCTGGGTGCAACCGAGGTCCAGATCCCTGTGCCCTTCTGAGGAGGAGGCAACACCCTAAACCACCACAGAAACATTCACATAAAACCATGTTCAGGTACCTTTGCCTCCCAGACATGCTGACTTCGGAGGGTGGGAGACCCTGCAGCTCAGTGAATTGTGAGCTTATTCTTTCCTCTAGACATTAAGTTAGATAAAGAAGATGGAGAGTGTTTTGTGGCCTGCAGCATGTGGAATGGATCTTTTCTAGGCCCTTCTGCACTAAATTCCCTTTGTTGTCCTCATTTTTCCTAAACAGAGCTGCAAAATCATCCTTCTTTCAGAATTAAAGGCATTGTCATAAATGGGATCTGGACAATATTTTCCATCCAGGTACCCAAAATTAGGCTTTGTGACAGAAGTGGACTCATTATGAGAAAGGCAGTAAGCTTTTGTATCTCGGAATCATTACCAGGCTGTGTGGAACAGAGGCAGGAACAGGTGAAAAGGGAGAGGCAAAGCTTGCAGTGTAAGATCAATGATCTGATTCAACTGTGGGGAAGAAGCAGAAAGATTTTACATAAAGCTATGGTAAAAAAACAATCGCAGAGAGATGCTTCTCTTCTGAAAAGCCTTTTCTGTAGAGCTGGGCCATAGCCACCTAAATCTGCAAAAAGGCAATTAGCCAGGGGTTTTTTTAATTTATTTCTTTTCATCTCATCACAAAAGCAGAAACTCTGCTGTGGTGCTCACCAGGACCTGCCAGGTACACACTTAGGGCATCAGAGAGGGAGACACTGGACCCTTGGCCTGGTTCATCTCTTGGGGCCACAGCATCTCCAGATGGCCTCAAGTGCCTGCAGCTGTCAGGGCAAAATGGAAAATCATTCAATTGACATGACATTTAATGTCCCACAGCAACAGCAAGGGAGAAGAGGAGGAGAGGAGAGGAAGAGGAAGAGCAAGAGGAAGAGCAAGAGGAAGAGCAAGAGGAAGAGCAAGAGCAAGAGAAAGAAAGAGAAAGAGAAAGAGAAAGAGAAAGAGAAAGAGAAAGAGAAAGAGAAAGAGAAAGAGAAAGAGAAAGAGAAAGAGAAAGAGAAAGAGAAAGAGAATCCTTTCTGAAGGAAGAAGCAAAATGATGTGGCACCCTCCCACACTTAGAGCTTATCTGCAGGAGCTGAGTTCACACCCTCCAGTAATGATCATCGTATAAATGCAAAGCCATCTCTGTCATTTAGCAGCTGTTTCCTGGATTTCAGGATAGTTAGTTCCTATGGGCTAGAGAGTGACAGTTCCTGTACAAGTACAGCAGAAACACAAGCAAAAAGGTCTCTCCTCCATCCCTCTCTGTGCCCTGAGAGCTTCCCAGCTCTGCTCACTGGGTTTGCACCCAGCCTTCCAGCTCTGGGGCTGCTCTTGCTCAGTGGCCAAGATGAAAATAGAGTTTAGAGAGACCACAATACACTGGAAACACTCTGACCCCTTCCAGAGCTGCTCTTGGGGAAGTAACATGCATCAGCACCTGCCCTGCCCAGAGAGGTCCTAACAACACCCTGAGGCAGGTGAATCCCCACTGTGATGTGTGAGGGCAAGAGCTGCTGAGCCTGTGCTCAACTCCTCAGTACATGGGGCTTTGGGAGCCCTGGTGTCCCTGCTTGAAAGTCAAAATTCTCAGTGACTTCTTTCCCTTCTGCTAGCTTCCTAACATCCCAGCTATTCTGGGATGATGCCCTGTCAGGACCAGGGGCTATTCTTGGACCACTCCGCTGATCACACCCAGCAACGGCAGCCTGCACTGACAGCTCCTGCTGTTCCAGGGCATGGAAAGGCAGGCAGGAATAATTTCCCAAGCCAAGGCAACGTGAGGAGTGCTGTGGCTCTCTGTTCAGCTGGTGTAACTCCAGAGACAAGTAGCTCAGATACAGCAGCAAGGCAGGGAGAGTGAGTCTGGAGTTTAATGTCTCTGAAGGAGAAAGCAGCAGAAGTTGAAAAATTGTTGTAGCAGTGAAAAGTTCCTTGCTTCCAACTAGAAATAAGGAGTTTTTCAGGCATGTGATGAGGTGGAAGGTCTCTGTCTTAACTCTTCTGAACCCACTATGCATGCAAAGATATTTTTAATGACAAACTTGCTCACTTGAGAATGAAATATATTTCCAGCCCATGCTAAGAGGGAACCAAATTACTGCCTGTGGTAGCAGGAGGAGGTATGAAATAAATTGGTCAAGGGAAACCTTACTTTTAAAAGCCAAAAATAACATGGTATATAATGTAAAGTTCAAAGTTGAGCATTGAGGCAAGGGACTCCTGTGCAGTATAAATTCAGTGTCATAAAAGAGCAAGAGTGGAGCAAATTGCTGCAAAATGCAAGACCTGGTAAGTAGCAGCAGGATATTGAAGACAAAGCTCACAAAGTGATTTTAACAGGTTTTGAAACCTGCTGCCATAGCTTGTTTTCAATTGCTGTGATTTTATTTGGGCTCGTTAGAGTGTCAGATGCTCAGGCTCTCTGTGGAGGTAAGGGGTATATTCAGCTTATGCTCATGCTACAACCAAATCAACAATAACCTAATAAATGATAACTAATAAAGACCAAGGTTTAATTATGTGAAACTGTGAGCATGTTATGAGCAGAGCAATCCTCCCAGGAGCAGAGGCAGCCAGAGGAAAGATGAAAGTAGAGGATGTGCAACTAGTGTTAAAAAGCTGCTTTGCTGCCGTTTCACTGAGCTCCTTGGGTATGTGAGTGCCACGATCTACTTGGCAAATCGCTCTGTACAAGACACTAAAAACACAACAAAATTCCTTATAATGTCTGGGTCAGGATTACAGGCACCCCAGAGAGAGAGCAAACGTGTGCACCTCAACACTAGGGAGCATTTTTGGTTCAATCCAAGTGCAGTGAGTTCTCGTCTCCAAGCTCCAGGCAGGCTGGATGCATAGAGGAGGAAATGTTCATTTTGCTGGACACACGCTCCAGGACAGAGAAGGGCATGAGAGCCCATGCCTCCAAGTCCCAGCCATGGAAAGTGTGATTGCCAGGCTCTGGCATTTCAATATAGCCTGTTGTGAAGGGGAAAGTGATTAGAGAAGCCCCAGGAGGTCCTGCCAGTCATTAAAGCTGGATCTAACGGCAGGAAAAGATGGAGCGAACGTTATTGTGTCAGGTTTGCCCCTCTGAACCCACTCAGGCCGTAGGCTGAGCTTTACACAAGCAAGAAGTAGCAGCTCTGGCTCTTGCTTCATGGCAGCCAAGCTGGCCAAGTGGTCCAGGCTCTCCCTAGCCTGGCTGCTTGGCTTCCATGTGGGAAGGTGATGTTTTTATTCCCCACCACTTTACCAGGGATGCTTTCAAACCTAATTAAGCTTAGCGTTATCATTGTTTTTATCACATTAAGATCCCACTTGGCTCTCAGCAGCACAGACCACAAAGTCAACACTGCATCTTTAAACAGAAACAACAGATTTTGGTTCAATTAAAAATTCATTAAAATGTAAATTACTTTGTAGGGTTTTTTCCTTCTAATGCCTGTTCAGTGTGACACTCTAATGGCACAAAGCATTAAGGGGAGGTTAACTGGCAGCACAGAGACAAATTGCTCTCCATATACTCACCTGCTTAAGTGATCTTGGAAAATAATTTAACCCTTTTCTCTCACCCACAGGGGTTTCTACCTTATCCCAGTTGTTTGCTATGATCTTTCTTTGTCATAAAATCATCACAGAATGACAGAATGGTTTGGGTTGGAAAGGACCTTAAGGATCATCTCATTCCAGCCCCCCCCCCACCACGATCAGGGACACCTTTCACTAAACCAGGCTGCTCAAAGCCCTGTCCAACCCGGAACTGTCATGCTTTCTTATATCTAAACTGAATCACCTTATCCTGCAGCTCTGCTTTCCCTTTTCCTCTGCAGCTCTTCAACAGCTCTCAGGGAATTTTTTTCTCCAAGATGACCTATCCTAAAAGCCAATCATTTCTTCCCAGACCCCTGCTAGATGCGCCAGAATAAATTTCCTGGCTGTTTCCCTTCCAGTGGCTGCACAAGATATGACGATTTAACCACATACTTATTAAATCATTTGTTGCTTCTAATGCTCTATGAAACCACGTGTGAGCATCATTATTATTATTATTATTATTATTTCCCTTATCACAGTAAACTCAGTCACTCTTGCAAGTTCATTAGGTGTCGTTAATTGCTAACAACATATTCAGAACGTATGGTAAACGCAATTTAATTGAGAACTAATTAACTTGTTATAGTTATCTCATTACATGCCAATTAAACTTTTCAGCATTCCTTTTCAGTAGATAAAGGAACAGTTAAAATCCCAGGGACCAACTTTGGAGCTGGGGTAAGGGGGGCAGCTCTGCTGCCTTCATCTGTAATGCAGTTACTTTGCTTCTCGCATTTTTGTAAGATTAAGGGAAGCCAAGGGAGTTCAGGTTAATTTAGTGTGTCTCTGAAGAGGCTGAGAACTGGGGAATTAAAAAAAAAAAAGCCTCTGATGGTGGTTTTGTGTTTTGTGAGAGGAACTGAAGGACTCGGGTCAGGAATTTCTGCTCTGCAGCTGAATCAATCTGCAGTTTTTGGTAAACCAACCTCCAGCTTTAACACATCTGCAGACTAGAGAGGGGAATACTGACACACTACTGACACACTACACCAGACCCAGGGCCCATGCAAAGGTATCCCTGGATCACAGCCTTCGGATTGGCATCTTTGCATGGCATCATTTCAAGGGGCTCTCCCCAAACAAGCTCCAGCTGATCACTCACAAGAGAGCTCATGGCAGTGTGATTGACTGCACCTGCCCCCCACCAGCTCTGTGATCAAACCACATTTGTCCAGCTTAGGTTTCTGCCCTTTCTCTGCACGAAAGTGTCAAGCAAACAAAGGAGAGGGAAGTAATGGAGGAAAAAAGCAGAGCCATGTGAGTAAAAAGTGCTTCCCAAAGCCACAAAATAAGCAGCTGGGGAAAACTGGGAACTATATTGCCTTTAATCTCTAACATAAACAGTTTCAGTCATTTTAGATATTACAGTAACATCTGTGGCTTTTAAAAAAAATACAAAAATCAACCTGTAGCTGGAGCCATTAGGTCCACAGTGCCACTGTAATGCTTGCTTCAAACCAAAATGAAAATCTTTGAAAGTGAGAAGATTTCAAGAGGCTCTTATTAAAGTGTGAGGTGACTATTCTGACACTACTGAAGTGAAGGAGAAAGTCACTGTGACAGGTTTGATGACTAATTTCTGGTTTATTCACTCACTGCAACAACTTTGTGAGAAACTTGGAAAATATGTGAAGGGACAAGTGGGCAAGCCCACTGGTCAGCCACACAAGGCTCTGACCTCGACAGCTTCCCCCACAAAAGGGAGTTGCAGCTGCATGGGGTGGGAGGAGAATTCCAAGAGTGCCACTGCCCTCAGTGCCACACACTGAGAGTCAGCTGAGATGAATCACAACAGTTTGGGTTCAAAGCAGAGTTAGCAGGGACCAATACCTTTTAGCAGGGTGCAGAATCATCTCCTCCCTGGTGCAGGATCAGGGTGTTGGTTCCTCCACACTGAGCAAACCGTGCTCTGCAAGAGCAAGGATTTATGGAAAAGTGTCAGGGAAATGAAGAAAGAGCAGGGAGGCAGAACGAGCTGTTTGCATCCTTCAAGTGAAGCAGAGAACCGCCTGTGAAGATGAACTTTAATTTAAACCACAGGGAAGAAGAGTGTTAATGCAACACCCACCTCATGCAGCTTTTCCAATAAGGGCTATAATACAACAAAAGCAGCTGAAGAGGCTTTTCTTATAGATTATTCTAACTAACTTTGTAAAGCCAGGAAAGCAAAATTCTTCTGGAGATCTTTCATGTTCTTAATTTGCTGAATCCAAACATTTACGTGCATCTTCTCTAACCAGTGCTGTTTGAATAGAGAGCACTCCTCAAGTGAGAAGGGTGAGTGTGATGTAGTGTTATGGAGGCTATTAGTACATACCAGAAGCCTCAAGAATTCTCCAGCATTTCTATCCAGGATGTGCTAAGATGGCAATACTTGCATGGTGAATGTGTTTTTACTGTGTATTTTTATGATGTTTTCATTATATGCTTTTATTATGTGGTTATAAGCTGCTAGAATGGAAAGAGGAGCTATAAAGTTTGATTGATTGTTATATTCCCATATATAAAGAGAGATTATTTTTTCCACTAGAATCTATGAATGACAGACAAGTTTGATTGAGATGCAAGTCCAAGCATTAAGTCCACTCCTGGACTAATCAAATCCAGCTCCTGAAATCAAGTCAATGCTGATGGAATCATAGAATATGCTGAGTTGGGAGGAACCCACAGGGTTCATCAAAGTCCACAGGATAAGCCCAGTGGTGCTTCTGAGCTTTCCTCAGGTCATCAGACCCTCAGCTTTACACAGCTGGAGAGGCAGCTGGGACACTTGGTGCCATGTGTGTCCCCACAGATCTCCAGGAGCTCAGGCCAGGGTTCTGAAATCCCTGAGGCTGAAGCAGCAGCTAAATTCAGAAACCAAAGAGGGTGTCACAGGCTCTTGTTTAAGATCCTATTTCTCACGAAGCTTAATTTAGACAACAGATTCAAGAGCTCTAAAGTGACACTGTGTTCTCATTTAGTGCTTAATATTTTGTGATGTGCAAGGTTTGATGTGCTACCAAACACCTCGTGTTCCCCCTGCCCTCCCCATGCACAGTGCAGCCCCTGCTGTGCTGCTCCAGGTCCCACTGAGTGCACCATCCTGGTGGAATCAGGCTTCTCTCCAGTGGGATGTGAAGGAGAACCCCTTTAATAACTTCTATTTACGGTGGCCACAGTGATGGGCTCTTCCCCAGGGTTGCAGGGTAAATCTTTGTGCAGTCCCCTGGTGTGATACTGTACTTTATAAACCTTCCAGAGCAGGGATTTGTCAGGCTGATGAACATTGCAACTGGCTTCAGCTGACACAGATTTTTTTCTGTTGTACTGGAGGCCTATTCCCTGCAATGCTCCTTTTCTTGTTCACCTACCCTGGAAAGAGCAGCTCACTGTGAAATACCTCTCAGGCACCTTATCCCAGACAGAGCCTTTTCTTTTACAGATCTCAGAGGGCTATCAGCACCCAAAATTCCCTGCTGAGGCCTTTGAAGTTGCTGGTCAGCCCAAGAGTGAGGCATGATGAGATATTTGCTGGGAGAAGAAACACCCTGGCTTTCAAGGAAGCAAACCCAAGAATCAACCTGTAATCTATTTATAGGAAGAAACAAGGGAAGTCTTTTGTGTTCCTCCAAATAAACCTCTCCTCTTGCTTGACTCAAATCATTCAAAAACCTTGCAAGGACTGGAAGCATTTCCCCATCCTCTGTAGATTTTGTGCTTTGTACTCTTGCTTGCTAAATATATGCCAGCACATATAAACCACTTACTGCAGCATGCAGGCTCATGATCTTTGCATGGCTTCTTCCCCTCTAGGACTGCCATAAATAAATCACTGGGTCAAGGAGGTTCTAACATGCCTGTGGTTCTTTTTCTCTCTCCTTCCTCCTCCTGCATTTGTACAGAGCACTTCAACCTGGAAGGAGTGTTGCCTGCAGCCCCCCTCTTGCGGGTGTTCTGTGCTAGGTGTGATCTGGCAGCAGATCATTCATATTCCTCACCACACAGGACACTAATGATCCCAGATCAGAGCAAAAATCACATTTTGGCACAAGCTGCACTAAAGTTTTCCCTCCCAGGGAACGTGCTCACTGAGCTGACAAATCAGGTTCCCACAGAGGTGGGGTTTTGAGCGTGTGGTGCTGCACAGCCAGGAGCAGGTATTCAAAAATTCGATTTTGGAACCCAGAAAGGAAGTATGATTTTGAAAATATCCTGTCCCGGCTGCTCCTAATGTGATTGGGGTGTTTGCAATTCCTTAAGAGTTTTTTGGATCGATATACGTGCTTCTTTCTTGGTGTTGGCCACCAAGAGGTGAGTTCTAGCCAAGAAGTTCTGTTCTTGCTTCAAAGGAGGACCTAACCTGGGGGCCATGCTCTCCCTGCACCTTCTGGCTCGAGCTCTTCAGGGGAAGTCCTTGTGCCCTACTTTGCTCTTTCAAAATTCCCTTTCTTTCAAAGCCCAAGCAGTTCCCTTGGCAGCTCTGCCCACCACAAAGGACATGAAGGATGAGAAATATTAGTAGAAAAGAGAAGAAAAAAAGCATTTATTATTGATGGGGGGCAGAACGACAGTCACCGTAGTTACAGAAATCAAGTGCCTTTCTAGAGCTGAAATGAGGCTTCATATTAAAGACATTAAAGGCCTTTTGCACAGCAGTTTTTTAGCTGTTAGCAAGAGGTGGAGAGAAGAAAAAGTTACATTCTTAATGTTACCCTTTTAGGTTTTGTCATCTTTGCTAAATGGAACATATTGTCAGATCTCGTGTTTTCCTGGCAGAAGAGTTCTCATTTGCAAAGGACCATGTGTGCATGTGAATTTTTTTGTTCCTTTTCTTTTTTTGGTTGTTTTAATTGCTGTTGTAACCTGCACATTTTGCAAATATTTCAATCAAAATTTTCCAAAGCACCAGAAGAAGGCAAGAAAAAAAGCCAGAGAGCCTTCCTGCAGATTTTTTCAGGTGTGCTCATCACTAAGGTGATGGATTTTTGAGTGGTTAACAGTGCTGTCTTGGAAAGCCCAAAAGAGGGTTATAAAGATTTTCCCTTCTTTATCTATTCCTGTGTTGTCACTCCCAGGCCTCTTTTTTCACTCTGACTTCTCACAGGTGGGAACAATCTGAAATCTCAAATTATTCTTGCAAGAAACCCCTCTCACACCTTGCAGTGCCTATACAGAGCTTGTTCCTTCATCCTACATGTGAGATTGTTTATCCAAACTAGGTAGATTTACCCCCTCAACATGGCTGTAGAGAGTAATTGGTTTTCTGTCAAGTATATGAAACAAGACTAATCAAACCTGTCAGTCTGAAACAGGTCAAAACTAGAGTCAAATATGACCTGTGCTTCGAGGGCCATGAAATGCAGCAATACCGTGTGGAGGTGCTGCAGAAACAAACCTGAAAGAAATGTCATGTCTTAGCAGCTTTAATCAGAGATAAAACACAAAAACTGAAATTCGCTGAGGTCTCCGTTTGGCATCTGAACCCTACATCTGTTTATCAGCCACTTCAGATCTACAATTATAAGTGAGAATTACATAACACTTTGGACTTTCCTCGGGGGGATGTGTTGTTAAGTTCAAATCATTGCTGGTTGTGTGCAAAAAATGTGCATCCTTCATACACACTGAGAACGTGGGCATCTTCTGAATCACTGAAAACTCGGCCTTGCTGGCTTAATTATTTCTCTGTGAGGTGGGGAAAAAAGGGTGAAGCATGTGGGTTAGGGCAGAAGCAGGGAACAGGGAGGAGTCTTGTGTCATTTCTGTTCCATGACTATCAGCAAAAGGCTTCTTTTTTCCTCTGGTGACCATGCAAGACAAACAGCACAAGTGAAAGTTTGAAAAAAAGGCTGGGACAGCTTGGATGCTGTAGAATGCCAGCACTGGGAGCGACATTTGGGCACTCACACCTCCTTGGCTGCAGAGCTTCGCACAGGTCCATGGACATGCAGCAATTGTCCACGTTCTTCAAAGCTGAAACATCTTTCTCCTCCTGCCTTCTACCCTGGGCATCACAGTGGCTTCACAGAATGAGCAAAACATACCCAGGCTCACAACACCCCCAAAAAGAGGGGCCCCCATTATGTGTGTATATAAACACCCGTGCACACACAGCACTGCCACCCAGTGGCTTGCTGACCACAAAGGGGGGCTGCAAACTTGGTTTAGGGTGGGCTTTTCTCCCCTAAATGCCATTAACACGGTGTACAGATTTAACACAAGCACATACCCAGCTCTGCCTTCCCAACCTGGAGGTGCCCAGCTTGGCAGGCACGCAGGGCCAGGCTGTAGGAGTCAGCCAGATGTGCAGCTGCAGGTGGAAATACCAATTCCTTGGCATCAGGTTCAGGTAACAGGCAATTTGCAATTGTCACACATATTCTGCCTTTTCCCTTTTTTCTCCCTTTTCCGTTTTTTCTGTGTCTGTGGTTAATTGCAAGGGGGAGGACGGCAGACCTTATCTCTCCTGACTAGTGGTGGCAAAACTGAAAAATTGTTTTCATTACAAGGTGGAAGGCTTTTCACATGCAAATTATCGATATCATTGTGAATGTGGCATTTTTATTAATCCAAACCAGCTTATCTGACCAAAAAGAAAAGAAATATCATTCTTGTTTTATATCAAACATTTTGCTCTGACAACAGTGAGTCATATTTGATGAAATATTGCATGGATCGCACCATTTTTACAATTTAGTGCAAGAGAGAAAGAAATAAAAAGGACTAATGGATGGGGTGGGGTGTGGGGATTTTTTGATGGATTTGGGGTTGGGATTTTTTGGTTTTGCTCTTTTTCTCTTTAAGATGCTTCTCCTAAATGCCAGTCAAGTGATGCAAGTTCACATAAACATTTTAACTTCTTTTCTTCAACATCAAAGAAACTGATCTGGTTTTATAGATGTATTTTTATCTCTCTATTGTGTGCACTTCCCCTTCAGACACTGGGAAAATAAGGTCACATTCCCTACTGAGTCCATCCTTTTCTATTGATTTTACTTTCTTAAAATCCTAATAGAGCTTGAAATTAATACAGTTTAATTTTCTTCTCCCTTTCTTGTGAACCAACAAAGCTTTCTTATTGCTGCTACACAAGTCTGGGTACAAAGAAGATGACAGACTTGGCATCCTCCTTCCAATGGCAAAAATCCTTGAAAAGAGAAAATCATGAGGGGTTTGGCTCTTTATCCAAGGATGTGAAGGCTCTCCCTTCCTGTCTCGATGAGGAGCAGGGCACGCTTCTTTACCCATTTAAATAGGGGATGGATCACAGAAAGTTATGGACCCTGGTAATATAGCAAAATTCAGATTCACTGACTTTAGGACAGGTCTGAATTTCCATACTTGGGCTGCAACTCAGTGCTCTCTGCTGAGTTAAAAAAAAAAAAAAAAATTCATATTCCCCAGCCTGGGACAAACATCTTGTCCTTCAGGAGCCAGGTGAATGCACTTCAGTAATGGGCATAGCCACTTCAGAATCCAGCTGGAAACCATTTACCCAAGGGTAGATGAAGCCAGGTGAGGAGGCTGGCAGCTCTGGAAGCTGCTGGGCTGTTACCAGCACCCTCCATCCATGAGCAGAGCTGCTGGGGTGCTACTGTCCTATCCCTTGCTCGGCGTGGAGACCAGCAAGAGCATTCAGGAGAAGATGAAGGGCATCAAACCTACTGAATCAGCATCCTTCCCTCCTGCCAGCGAACCTGCTGGGGAGGAAAAGACACTTCATGGCCCTTGGGAGTCACCTCTCCTTCGTGGGAGGGTTTTGCTGGCGGAAGCAGCGAGAGGCAGGTTGGGTGTCAGCAGTGACGCGATGGAACACAACAGCCTTGGCTAGCCTGGGCTCCTGTGCCCGTTCGTCACATCAGAGCAGTGCTCAGCTGTATAAAATGGGCTGTAAACTTTGCTCATTTTGGCTGACAGATACGATAAAGGTTATGTGTGCTTTACAGCATTACGAATTTGATGGAGAAAGGCCCCCTGAGACCTCCCGCTGCACCAGGTCCTAGCACTTGGCACAGCGCAGCAGGGACCTCATGGGTCTTGTTCCCTGCCCCTCCTGTGCTCGTTCAGGAGTCACTACCCACCTCAATGATGCTTCTCACGTAGATTAAAAGCATTTTAATTATGTATTATTTTTGCACTCTTTGTGTATCTGTGCCTTTCATATGCACATCTTAAATTCATCACCTCTCTGCCAGTTGTTTGTAAATGTCCCCAGGTGTTTAACTCTTATTCTCTGAATCCTCTGAGCTATTGCTGGTGAGTGTGGCTATTACATATTCCTGATATTTCTCAAAGGTCAAAAGAAAATGTAAAAATGCCATTTCTTTTCACTTCTCCTTACAAAGCAGAAAATGCAATATTGTTCTGGTGTAGTTACTTTAGCTGCAATGCTAACATTTTTTTTTTTTAAGTAGACCTTATTGTATTCACTGCAAATGTTCTGGATACAGAATTACTTCCTCAAATTATTAGGAACTAGAAGATATAATCAGCTTTTATTCTGTTTTAGAAGATATTACTCTACCACAACAGTCTATTTGCGACAGTTTGCTCTCATCTTCCTGCAACCCATCTTACAAATGAGACATAAAATTGAGGCTGTGGATGCTTATGGACCCAATCCTGCAACATTTATGCACCTGTTTAAGCTGAATCATGTAAAGATTCATGGTGGATTGAATGTGCAGAATGACTAACACTTGAGGAACTATGGCAATTGCTCCAAAGCAGTCTGCAGTTCTTCAGAATAATGAGCAATGCATGAAACTGGTGCATTATCAGGGTGGATTATCTGCTCCTCCTCCAAATCTGGCCAGGATGCTGTAAAGGATGGACTTGGAGTGAATGCAGAGTAAACTGTCCTCTCTGTAGTCAGTATTATGATATTAATTTCCTCTTATCACTGCAGTAAGACTCCTGACTGTGCAGAATTTAGCCCTCAGCAGTGCATCGAGATCTCGAGGTTTTCATCACAGAGTCACACTTGGTGGTGTTACACAGCTTTGTTAATTGATTACAAAATAATTCAGCAAGCTGCACTGTTCCTGCATCTTCTATCCAGCTTGCTGCCTCCTCACCTCAAACCAGCTGCACTTCAAGGTCCTGGTCCCTGTGTCTGAAGCCAAATCAGCCAAAGAACAACCTTTTTTTTTGACCTACATCTTTCAGAGGAATAAAGCAACAGATGACACCAAGTAGAGGATTCACAGAGCTCTTTGTGTGAGCCCCTAGCAATGGAGCTCTCCAGTGAAGGGCATCAAGCTTACCTCTCAGCTTGGAGAGTTAACCCTGCAAGGAGGATTTTTTTTTCAATTTCATTTATTAGCAGCATTTCCATTGACTTACGCAGGAGCAGAGCCAAATCCCAGCGTGTCTTTTAAGAAAAGCTACTCCTCAGCAGAAGCAGCATCTCAGCAGATAGGATGCCCTTGCCCCTGAGAGTCCTTGTCCAGGCAAACCAACACCCACCACGCACTGAATGATCCCCCCTCTTATTCCTCAGCCTCCATCAAGATTTCTTCTTCTTTCACATTGACACTGTGATTGGCAACTGAAACACAAAGATCAGACAAAAGAGGCTGGAACACCACCTGGGATGGAGCTGAAAAAGATGCAGGAGCAGATATCTCCATCTGTATTCTCGAGGATGTGTACGAGGAGAAGCCAGCTGCGGTGTGGTGCTCCCAAATCACAGGGGACTGACTGGTGCTCTGCCCCGCTGCATCTCGGGAAACCCCAGTGTCAGTCCCTGCACCAGCAAGGTCACCTCAAAGCCTGTTTCCTCATCCTCAGGCCAGTCACACTGCTCTGAAACTCCAGAACAGGGTGGGCAAAAGGAGTCCAAGATGAATAAAAGAGGAGGAAAATGAGGCTTTTCTCAGATTTACGCAGAAGGTAAATTACGAGGCTACTTATGCCACCTAAAATCACTTTCTCCCCAGGGTCCTGAATCTGCTCTATTATGAAAGCTGTATACTGAAGTGTAAATTTGCCATATATACACTGCAATATAATTGTACCAGGCTCACCTGTGTTGTATTTTTTTACCTATAAATGTAATGGTGATTTGTTTGTCTCCTCTTTCTACAAGAGTTTCGGAATCCCCAGGAAAGCACGTGGGCCATAACACGCTCTTTCCACCATTTAATCCAGATAAAGAGAGAAGTCTTGTGCTGAGTGTGCCTTCTCATACATGATGCTGGTGTTAGGCATCCCTGTACATATGGACAGCTTTATCCTGGTGCAAGGCACCTCGGCAGGAATCACACAACACTGACAGTGTATCACACTGTACTTCTGAATTGATGCAAAAAGCTGTGCACAGAAGGGAAAATGGCAGCTTTCCAAGTGGCCCCAGTTAATAGCTCTGTTTTGCTTAATGGTGCCTCCCATTCAGACTAAAGATGCTGTTTTAAATATGTAAGCAAT
The DNA here is from genome assembly GCF_031753505.1 of Anomalospiza imberbis. NCBI lineage: Eukaryota > Metazoa > Chordata > Aves > Passeriformes > Viduidae > Anomalospiza > Anomalospiza imberbis. The sequence continues at coordinate 6,159,923 of NC_089693.1, read as the reverse complement.
TAGTATCTCTCGCTCTCAACACATCTGTGCTGCTTCTCTCCGCTGCATTATAAATCTATCGCGTGCCTCTCCAGCTCGGCAGTGCATATATCACCAGATATTCTGATTTTCAGCAACTTTCTGGTCTGAAAGAGTTGTGCTTGGATTTGGTGATGCTCTGCCAGGCTGGCCTTGCCTAAACCCTGATACAGCCAGCCTCTGTTCTCCGTGTCTGTCACTGGACAAACAGATAACATGGATATAGGGAAAGCACCTCTTGGTGTTTTTTTGGTGATTCTTTGGTCCAGTCAGTACTTCTGTGCTTTTCCCAGCTTCCACACACTTTCTGTGTAGAAACTGCAGTTTTTTTCTCTCTGTAACAAAACCCAAGGGCGCCTGTAGCCTGCAGGAGGATGTTTGCAGGGGTTGCAAGGTGGTTGAGATGCAGCCAAGCATCTCAGAGGCAGAACACCTACCTTGCAGTTTTGTTCTTAAATAAATTCTGCCCGCACAAACTCCAACAGGATCTAGAGTCATGGCAGGACCAGTGCGGTTATGATGGTCAGCATTTATAGGAGTGTAAGAAATCATTGTTGCTAAAATAGCAATTGACAGTAATAGAACTGGGTGTCATAAGTTATTCCGCTTTTTTTTTTTTTTTAAGGAGGAGAAGGTACAGCCACCGCACCGCGCGCGGGAGTTCCCGTTGTCTGATTTCATTACAGTTTTTGTCCTTTCGGGCAGAAGCCGCCCCGCCTGCGCGGTGCCCACCCCCTCCCCGGCCAGGACCGACCCCCGCCACACCGCGCGGTGGGCGCAGGGGAGGAGACGCCACAGCGGCGAGGAGCGCAGCCCGGTGGCAGGGGCTGCCGGGGGCTGCCGGGGGCTGCCGGGGGCTGCCGGGGGCTGCCGGGGGCTGGCAGGGCGCGGCGGAGGCGGCGGCTCCCGGCGCCCCGCGCTCACCCCCGGGCCGCGGTGCGGCCGCTGCGGGACGCGCGGGCCGCGGGGACGCGCCGCAAACTTTAGCGGCGGGGGGCGGCGGGGCCGAGCCCGCCCCGAGCGCCCCCTCCCCGCCCCCTCCGCAGCCTCCCCGCGCCGGCGGGGCGGGCCGGGGGCGCCGAGGGGCGGAGCGGCCCCGCCGGGCGGCGGCGGCGCCGAGCCGGGACGCGGCGCCGGGCTCCGCACCCCGCGGAGCGGCGCGGAGCGGCCCAGCCCGGCCCAGCCCCGGAGCCATGCCGCTGCCGTGCCGGGGCTGGACGCTGGCGCTGCTCACGCTGCTCGTCGGTTTCCTCATCTTCGCCGATATCTCGGAGATCGAGGAGGAGAGCGGGTAAATCCCCCGTCCCCGCTCGGGGGAAGGGGCGCGGAGCGGAGCGGTGCTGGGGACCGGGGAGGAGGCGGTGGCGGCGGCGGAGGGGGCGGGCGCCCGGACAGTTTCTTTGTCTCCGGCTCTCCCGGTTTTTGCCGTGCCCAAGTGGGAAGGGAGCGCGCTGCGCTCCCGCGCAGCTCCGCGGGGCCGGAGGCAGCCCCGGGCGGGACCGCCCCGCCGCCGGGCAGGACGGGGGACGGTGGGGCACGGGGCCGGGGGGCAGCCACGCCGGGTCGGGCAGGGCTGCGGGAGCAGGTACCTCTCCCGCTAGAGACGAGGTGGTACCGGTCCGAGTAGGGATGCTGGAGCAGGTACCGGTCCCTTTAGGGATGCTGAGATACCTGTCCGGATAGGGATGCCAGAGCAGGTTCCGCCCCGTTACAGACACTGAGGTACCGGTCCGGGTGGGGATGCTGGAGCAGGTACCACTCCCTTTACAGACACTGAGGTACCGGTCCGGGCAGAGATGCTGGAGCAGGTACTGCTCACGTTAGAGACATGGATATTCTTGTAGAGAGGCTGAGGTACCAGTCCAGGGATGCTCTATCAGGTACAGGTCTGGGTAAGGATGCTGGAGTGGGTACCAGTCTGATTAGAAATGTTGGAGCAGATCCTGGTCTGGAGAGAGGGATTTTGGCACGGGCAGTGCTCAGGTGCTGATGGACGGATGGAGCAGGTCCCCAAGTGGGATACTGGTGTGAGTGGTCTGCTGGACAGGGATGCTGGGACAAGTTGCAGCCCAGGGGCCTTAGGTGCCACTGCTGGTCCAGATGGGTGTGGTGGAGAGGGCACCAGCTGATGGGAGTGGTGGATAATGGACCAGTCTGCAGGTGGATAAGGGACCAGTCTGTGGGATAGGAGAGATTGAGCAGGGATCAGTTGGGTGGGGGTGATGGAGCAGAGCGCTTAACCCACTGGTGTGTCCCTGTGGCATGTGTTAGGGGCTTCATGATCACCCCTTACTGATCACTGTCATGGTCGGTGTTTACCTGCAGGTGCCATGTATGGCAGGGGCTAAAGCAGCCCTTCAGTCTGAGGAGCAACACCCTTCCCACCCCATAAACCCCATCTCTGAAGTCTGCTTGGAAATTTAGGAGATGAAGAACAAATGCAGAGAGGAGGGTTTGCATTAACTTGAGGAACTTGCTACAGCAATGTGGAAAACCAAATAATTTTAGTAATGAGGTGTGCTGTCGGGGCGCCCAAATGACACAAAGGTGTTTCTGTTTGGGACCAGCTGGCTTTGTCCACTGTGTTACACCAAAACAAACACCTTTATGAGATGATAAATGAAATGCAGTGATGTTTGTTTATTGTTTCATTGTTATGTTATGCTGGGTGCCACAGGCAAGAAGTCCTTAAAGGTCAGTAGCCTTGTCTAGAAACATCCAGCACCAGACTGTGGGTTACCAGGGTAGATGAATTGTTGCTCTGCAATGAGCTGGCACTATCTATATAATAATAAAGGAAATTAAAATCTTCTGATGCATCCTCCCCATTGGACAGGCTGCTCTGATCCCCTTGCTTTCTTCCCATCTCCTTTTCCAGCTTCTGTTCTTCTCTCTCCTCTCCTATCTGCTAAATCTACCCACTAGAACTTGCTGTGCCCTTATTGAAAATCTATTCTGTTTTGTTACTTACTTGTCCTGTTTTTCACCCTGGTTCATTAGGGATTCCCAGTATTGTGTCTTTTTTCTCCTCTCTTTTCTATACATTGTATGGAAATTGGCTGTTTGTTGGCTGCTTATCTCCAAGCCCTGGCATCTGAGTTTGTTGCTGTAGTTCCTCCAAGGAAGTAGTGCCAAGTGGTGCGGTGGCAGAGACGGCAACAGGGTCAGATGAGTTCTGTAGGAACAGCGAGCAGCTTGTTCCACACGGCATCAGAAATGGTAGTGCAGGAGGGAACCGGCAGAGGAGAGGAGCACCCTGCCTCCAGGGGCTGAAGGAGTGTCCTGGGTCCCAAGCCCTCTGATAGACAGCACCAAACCTTTCGCAGATCAGTGCCCACATCAGCTGTGCTTCCCATGTGAGGATAAACGAGCAAAGGTGGGACCCTGCTCTATTAATTATGTATTACTTCATCATCAACTCGGGCAAACTGAACCTTTCTCTTGCTTTGTCCTCTCCCACCCACTTTTCCCCATCGCGTCTCTGAAGTGTTTTGGGTTTGATGAGCTCCTGCATCCCAAACACAGTAAGGGACCAAACACTGCTCACCTTGCACAGAAGCCTGGCACAATGGGCACTCCATCCCTGTGTGCTGCCATGGTGCCAGGAATGGTGAGCACAGTGCTCTGACCTGGCTGAAATGTATTGCTGTGGTGACATGGAAAAGCAGAGTGCCTGTTCTGCAGCAGGTCGGGGGATGAAAGAGGGTTTTCAACTGTGGGAGCCACATAACAGCGGTTTTTGTTAACAGGTCCTCTAGGTAAAGGGAACCGTGTGACAGCAAAAGTGCACAGCAGTGTAGAGAAGAGACCATTCCAAAGTTTACCAGGAGCTCTCTGTGTGTCCAGGAGGGAACAGCTCCTCTCCGTGAGAGGTTTGGGAGATGCTGTACAGTTGTGCAGCTTTCCCCCACATCAGGAGTATTTGGCTGTTGTATTGTGTGGCTCAGCATCCTCCTTCACACCCCTCCGACCACCCTCGCTTTGGTTGGTGCAGCAGGGAAGGAAGGAGCTGCCCAGATGTCCCCTGGCAGGCTGGTGGCACTGAGGGGGGCTGGGAAACACAGGCAGGTGCAACTCTTTTCTTCTTTTTCCTTGGCATCGAAACGCTCTCTAATTATTGTGAGGAGCGAACAGCTTGCCCACTTTTACACGTACCCTGCCCCCTGCCTGTGATTTGGATTGTCTTTGGAAGAACGTTCCTCGAACGGGTGGGAGTGGGGGGGGGACAGATTTCTCTCACCTACAAACACTGAAAAATTTCAGAAAGAAAACGCAAAACGTTCATTAGGTAAAAAGTAAGAGAGAATGTAATACTACTGGCAAAAGGACAAAAACCCAAACCCATGCTGTTTCTCTGGACAATAAGTTCCCCGCCTCGCAGGTGAAGGGAGGTAGGAGTCGAGGGCAGCTGGAGCTGCTCTGCCTGCCAGAGGCTTCTGAGAAAGATGTTTGTGCCTTAAGCAGTCCCATCTCACTCCTCTAGACATCCCTATACCACCTCCCACAGCCAGGAGATGCTGAAACAAAGAGGTGTTGGGGCAAGGATGAAAATTCAGCAGTTTCTCGCTCCTGGTGCTGCGTCGCTCTTGCTTAGCCCGTTCCTCCCACCTTGCAGCCACCCCTGTACGCGGGTTTTCCCCCTGCTACATACACGCTTGTCACTGTCTGGACATGTCACCTTACGGGTTTGTGGCTTGGGTCGCGGAGCCGTGGGATGCTGGCGGGATGCCGGCGGGCAGGAACACGCTCGCCCCGCTCGCCGCCGTGTGCTGCTCCGTGAGGTATTGCTGTGGCGAGTGGTCTTGGCACTTTGTTTCCGAACTGCCAGCTGGTTCCGGGCTGCTGAACTTTTCCTGCAGCCCGGTGGCGCCTGTGTTTCCATGCACCGCTCCCGCTCTTTGTTTCGCTGGCAGGAAACAAAAGACGCGCTCCCGTCTGTCGGGGAGCGCTGATGCCATCGCAGCCATTTCTCCATCGCGCCGGGATAGGGCAGCGCGACAGACCTGTCCCCGCAGAGGAGAACAAAGGACTTGGCAGCGAGTGCGGTGACTACTGCCGGTGGTGAGGAGGAAAATTCTGCTCCGGTCTAAGGGGACCCTCTTTGTTAGTCTGCGCCTGCTGTTGCAGTTCTGCAGGGGTCCGGCTGTGTCCTGATTGTCTGTAGAGGGAGCTGGTGACCCGCTGCCACCAGGTGACTTCTCGAATTAGCGTCTGAGCCATATTAGGGAGCACTTGACACTTGGTAATGGGTTGGTCTTAATATGAGTCAACCTTTTCCCTGCTAGCCCGGACCACATGCCTTTCCATCCTGATTACAGGAGGAATTATATTCTGCTCGCTCTAAGTGACGAATAGGAGTCTCTGATACTGCTGGCCTGCCTGCCTGGGAGCTTGTCAGTAAATTGCCACTTTTTCCTCATGTGCCCTTTTCTAACACCTGCCTTTCAAAGGCTCGGGAAGAGAGATTTTGTGTCCTTTATGGAGGCTGCTGCACTTGCTGTGCGCAGGCTGTACTCGTAACCCTTCTTGCCAGCGTTGGTCCGTGGGGTATAAATGTCCTGCTTACATCTTCCAGACTGTGATTTACTGCACCCAGCCCAGAGTGAGTCCAAGACTTGCTCTCCCCCAGAAAGTTTTACTGGAGAAAGTGCTGCATTCTACCAACGCGCGCTTTTGTGCCCTCACGCAGTGGGTGTGCACAAGCCAGCAATTATCCAGGTTGGGCTGGAGGAGGAATAGCTCTCGGCAGGAAAGGAGCCCATAGACATCCTGGAAGTATTCGTGTATATGGAGCCAGAGGTGACCTTTGTACTTCTTGGGTATGGCAGGGCTCTAATCAAAGCTCCGTGACACATCAGGCTGGAAAATAAAAGCAATGTTGGAGCACTGATTTGAGTAAGAAAATACTCAGGGTATTGAAAAATACTCAGGCTTTGTTTGCAGCTCTTCTGACAATAACCTGAAGTACAAGCAGCCGATTTCAGGCTGCAGAGCTCCCTCTCCTCCCCATGAAACACTCCCTCACCTCCTGCAGCCCTGCAGGAGCAGGGCAGGTTGCCACAAAAACATATCCAAACCCTTGTGCTCCTGCCTGAAGCAGGTTTGGGAAATGAATGTCCACATTGAGCTGAGCTCTGAGGGAATGGTGGGAGTAGTGGAGGGCTGGGATCAGCAGGATGGAAAGCACTCACAGACCCCCAAGCGAGCCCCCAAATGAAACAAGAAAGAAAAGCCAGTGCTAAGGGATTTCCAGTACGTCTGTTGAAAAGTTACTCCTCAGCCCAGTACTGGTTGTCAGCAGCTTACAAGACCCCCAAGGAGGAAATTTCTGGCCTTGCTGGTGAAGAAAGCTGTTGTAGGAGGATGTAAATCACCAGCCAGCCTTTCTTGGATGCACTATTGCCGTAGCCAGGCCAGCTCATGCGACCAGGGCAATGAAGACTATAAAGCACTTCCCAGCAGGGCTTCAGGTTTCCTTTTTGCCCAGGTGGGCTTTTTGTGTCCCACCTGTAACCCTGCAAGTGCAGATTTCCAGTTGGGAATGCAAAGGAAACCTTTCTGTCCCACCAGAGAACACAGAGCTGGGAGTGCTGGCTCATTTAGCGAAGGCTTGTTGAGCAGCTAACGGTGAGTTCAGAGACTCAGCCTCAGCAGTGCCGTGGCTGCTCCTCTGGGACCAGGGCCAGCAGTGACACAGCAGATCCTGCTGCTGCACCACCCCTCCCAGCCTTCCCCATGCACGGATGAACTCAAGGGGTTGGTTTTCTCTCACATGGCAGATGGGCTTTTGATCTTCCAGGAAAAGCATTTAACAGGAGCGCCTTTATCTTTCCTTGGGCTTTCAGGCTGTCCTAATGATAAGATGAGGAAATGGCCTTAACTAGCACCAGAGGAGGTTTAGATTGGATAGTAGGAAAAAGTTCTTCACTGAGAGGTCTGACAAGCAATTGGCACAGGCTGCCCAGGGAAGTGGTGGAGGAGTCATGATCCCTGGAGGTATTTAAAAGATGTGTAGATGTGGCTCTTAGGAACATGGTTTCATGCTGGACTTGGTAGTCTTGGGATGACTGTTGGACTCAGTGATCTTAAAATATATTTTTAATCTATATGATTCTGTGATTTTACAGGTATTTTGCCTTTTCGTCCTTGAGAATAGCACTACTTAAATACATCAGGCACAGTTCCTGTAAAAACCAGTTGTTCCAAAACCAAACCAAAATTGGACTTCTTCTAATTGCCTCCCACATTTGTTTCTCCTGGGCCTGGGTCATCTGCAGCAGCAAGAAATAAGCCCAAAGTATGACATTAGGCAATAATTATTTTGCAGTTTCTCTGGCTTCCCTCCCCAGTTGCCTCAGGAAACAAGCAAGTTCCCTGGCAAAGTAAATTCACTAGAGGTGCAGAGTTTCAGGTGTCCTTCAGCAAACACCACTGCAGAGCAGATAGCTGTCAGCTTCTCAGTCCCTTGCAATGCAATAGAAAAAGAAAGAAAAAAGGGGAAAATGAGAGTTTCTTTAAACCTTCTTTTTCTTCATGTTTCCACTGTAAATCCTTGTCTTGGCTGGCAGCAGCCTTGATGGTGGTGGTGGCCTTTGGGAGATGCATCTTCATCAACAGCAGCAGAATTGGCTCCATTTGGGAAGTGAAAGGACTGATGCAAGGAAACGGGCACAGCACTGCTGAAACCTGCCAGAGCAGTGCAGTGGTGAGGGTGAGAGCTCTTTCCAGACTCAAGTCTGAATACTTCTTGCCATTGCAAATCAGGTCCTTGTTATTGCATGCAGAAATCCCCTGGGAATATCCCAAACAAGCACAAACCCCAGCCCAGGCTCGCTGTCTTCATGCTGAGCACTCTGTCCCTGCCCATACTCTCCATAGCTAGGGCTGCTTTGAAAAGCACATTTTGTCACAGTTTTGGAGAGCTCTCTCAAGGCATCCTCAGTCCAACAGCATCCCAGTGGGCTCCAGGTATCACCCCTGTGTCTGGCAGCTCGGAATCCAAGGATGGTTCTTACAGCCAGGCTTTGCCAGCACCTTCAGGAATATCAGTCAGCTCTTGGCCAGTGGCTACAACAGTGGCCATGTTTCCCCTGCAAGGACTAAGCATTGTTGTGAGGCATCTCCAGCACCTTTTCAGACACCCAGAAGCACACTCAATTGACAACCAGCAGCTGCTCAGTGGGTAACTAAACTTCTTACTGCTGCCTGAGTTTCCACAGTGTAGCTTTGTGAGCAGGGGTGGTAAGAGGAGGTTGAGCTCTGAAACCACCTTGGACTTTTCAGTATTTAGCAGCTCGACATTGTGATCTGTGATCTACATCACTGTGAAGGTCCTGGGACGGCTCCATTGCTGGTTGTGGGGTGTAGCTCTTGCCCAAGCACTCCCAGCCCTCTTTGTGTAGGCACCAGATGTTATTTTGAGGATGCTCTTACAGAAGAACTGCCCCAGGAGGGTGTCTCTGCTCCGGAGAGGTCCTCAGCATCTGCATCAACAGGGAAAGAAGAAACCACACGAGACCTCTCCAGTATTCCAGTGTGCTGCACAGAGCACTGGGAAAAGAGATGAGAGGTTTGTAGGAGGATGAGCCCAAGGGCCCACAGCCCCACATGATAATATTTCATGTTGTACCGATTCCCAAGGTACGTGGCACCCAAGATGCTGCAGGAGCCACTGGGATTTCTGGCTTCTGGGATGCTCAGGGTGACAGGTTCTGCTGCAAGCCTGATGCTCTGCTGTTTGTGCTCCCTGAGAGCTCTGCTCTGTTAGCAGAAAAAAATTATCTCAGGACAATTGTATAGTGTAGACATGTTTTGTAAGCAGTGGGGCTTTTGTCTCAGCTACTTTCTAGATCTTCTCTGAACTCTTGGGGTTTTTACCTTCTCCCTTCCAGAAGGAAAAAAAGAGAAAGAAACTAAATTACACAAACATATACTAAGTACACAAACACACACCCTGCCCAGTCCCAAGCCCCTCTGGATCCTTTTTGCCAGCTTCAATGTCTGTTTCTTTGCTGGCTGTTTCATTAACACAGCCAGAGAAAAAGAGCTGATGCCAGGAATAATGTTTTAAAGATGAAGGAGAGAATAAGGTCCTGCCAGTATGCAGGATGGGGAGAGGGGAAGTGTCTGCCAGTTGAGCCCTGTGAGTATTTTGTCTTTAGAGCAGTGATAGAATAAGAACATCTGAGGTGATTGAGTCAGGCCATGCTGATGTTGTGGCAAATACTTGTGGGTTTGAGAGCTGACACTCCACAGGTGCAAGAGACACTTCTGTGGCTCAGGAAAAGCTCATCCTGGGTTGGGCCCAGAGCTCAAGGCAGGGACAGGGATTTGGTTACCCCAGTGCAGTGATCCCCAGCAGTGTTCTGGTGACAGGCTGCCACAGGCATCTCCCATTGCCTCGTGTCCATTTGTTGTCAGAGCTGCACTGTTCCTGCTGATTTCTCACTGGTTTTGTCTCAGAAGTGTTTCAGACTAATTGGCATGTTCCTTATTAAGCAGTAGATGTCTGTTTTGCAAACTCATGTGTCTTCATTCCATCGTGTCCTCAGCAGTCACTTGCAATGATTACACACCGTGGCTCTCAGCCAGACAGAGATGTCAGGGTCAAATCCTGCTCACATTTACTCCAGAGCTGATGTGGAGCCACTGTCACACCTGGCAGGCAGGGATGCTGAGCACCCCCGACCTTCCCATCCTCTCGTGGTCCCTGGGAAGGAGCCTGCAGGGTGGGTGATGTTGTGGAGGTGGGATTGGGGTGTGGGAAGAGGTGGCCAAATTAACAAGGCTGCTTTGCATGGGACTGACAGATCTGCATTTCCCATGCCGAGTGCCATGGGCAGCAGTGAGGCCATTGGCTGGTGCCTCACTGGTGCTTGCTGGAAGATGCTGTTCTGCCAGCCTGGCTGCTCCTCATGCACCAGACCTGCACTGGGACCCCAGCTGGACCAGGTGATGTTTCTGAAAGCCATAATATGGGCACACTTTCCCAAATGCAATTGCATGACTTGCTAGAATTAAGCTTGGAACACTAAAAGTAGCACCTGATATTTAGGAAGTTTTTGACACTTGGGCTGCCAAGCTGTGACAATATAATCAAGTGAGATTTTTTAAACACATAGAAGTGTGATTTCAAATATCTCATCAAGATGTATTGCAGGATCTTCTGTCCTAGCAGACAACTGCTTTAGAAACATATTCCCGATTAATCCCTTGCTCGCCTGGGGTGTGTGGGTACTCAGCTGCCAGCCAGCAAGCACCACTTCTCTTCATCACAGTCTCTTCCACATCCCAGCATGAGAGAGCCTCCAAAACAACTGGTGGAATGTCACAGGAATGGCCTGCAAGGGTCTGATGTGCCAGCTTCCCCCAGTATTCAATGAGATGGGTTGCAGGAAGGCAAGATGATGCTGGAGCCTGGAAGAGCAGCATTCCTGCAGGGGAACAGTGCCAGGAAAGTGCACAATGGACTGTTTGAGTGCAGGATCTCAAGGTTCAGAAATGCATCTCTGATCCCATTGCTTCTCATCTAGCTTTGGCTTTTGTTTCTGATTTGCAAGTTGATTTACACATGGGGCTAAGCAGCCCTTCCTCTTCAAATTTGTCTCTCCTGGGACAGCAGAGCATTTGATGGATCTGGTTGGATTTTGACCCAAACTCCACAGTGACCACTTGACTGTCTAGTCAGAAGCCCACAAGGGGACTTATCAATGAATGTGTCCTTTTTCCATATTTTTAGCCACACTCTGATGGGCTGATGGAAAACCAGGACACAACCTCCAAGGAATCCAGGCTGGATTCTGGGCTCAGTTTCTTCTCACTTTTGGCTCCTGGGACACCTTTGCTTGTCCACCCTCCAGGGTAGAGCTGGACAGGTTAGCATTTGGAAACTAATTATTTCTCTTTCACAGACAACTTGGAAATGTGACAATTTTCCCCCAAAAGCTCTGGAGTGCAATTGCTGTCCTGCTGCTCTCAACCCAAGCCCTGAATTTCAGGGAAGGGGAAAGAAGTGCTGAAGCCTGTGTACTGATCCACATTTCACAGCACTGTGAGCATCAGCAGGAGCAAATCTCTAAAGTTTGGGAGGAGGAGGGCAAACTGTATCTATATCCTTCATGTCCAGTGGCTGGGCAGTGTATCCTTTCCCCCAGAACTATTAGTTACGGTGACTGGGTCTCTGGCCACAGCACAGGACCCTGCAGAGGGGCTGTGAACATCCCACTCCACATCCCCTCCACGTTTGGCTGCCTCAGGGAAAGCCCCTGGGTTGGGAGGACAGTGATTGTGGGTGGGTGCTCTCTAGCCAGGCCTGGCATCATGCTTGTGTGCTCTTCAGATAGAAAATAGCAGTTCTGGTCTTGAGGAAAACATCAGAGCAGTCCTTAAAAAACAAAGTAAATATAGGTGGTGATTTATTATTTTTTTTAAATAGATACAGACTGCCTTAATGGGCACAATCTGCAGCCATCCCAGGAGACTGTTGGCTGCCTCTGCTTTTTGGGCCAGTGAAACCTTTGCAGATAATTCCTGTGGTCCTCTGGGCCCTCTCAACCAGTAAGAGCCATACCCAGCAAGTAAAGAGCAGCATTTTCAAGAGGACAGGTCTGCTGGAAGCTCACAGTGCCTGCTCCTGGCTTGTGGAACTCATTTTTTGGTGTTAAGGGCCAAGCCACTTCATCCCCAGTGTCCCAGCTGTAAAATGAGGATCATAAAATGCACCTAACATAAAAGCAGGTTGTGAAAACCTAATTAGTAGGTGTTAGTCTTTTGAACCCCTCAGGTAAAAATTGTGGCACTCTGAACTCTCTTCCTGGGGAATTCAGGTGGATAAATTCAGCTTAATAATCCCCCAAGGGACTATTATTTAACTTTTATTTGGAGGAGGGAGGAGGATTTGGGTTGCCCAAGGTCAGGAAGAGGCAGAGGTTTTGTTCCACCAGGAATGAGCTTCACAAATATGGTTAAATGCAGGAGGGTTGGAACGAGATGATCTTTAAGGTCCTTTCCAACCCAAATCATTCTATGGGCTATGAAATGGGTGGTTGGGCATGGCTGAAATTTCCAGTTAATTCCTGTTTCTCTTGCCCTCTCCCCATGTGTATTGCCTGCCACAAATGCTGAGGGGAAGCAAGACTTGGGGGTGGGCATTGTAAAATACCCATGGAAAACACATTTTCTAGTTTGTGAGCCTGGGAACGTGGACATGTGGAGTCTGCTCGTAGATCTGCTCTCCCAACGAAGCTCTGTGACCTACTTGTTCAGTCAAAGCAGCTTTGATTTCACGTGTCCAAGTGGCGCCAAGTGGGACTGAACTTACCTAGCAACAATTAAGAGAAGCATTTAAGAAGCAGGAAACGATGAAAAGGGAAATAAAACCCCTAAACAGGCCCATTCACAGGGGGTGAATAGAAGAGTCTTTGCATACCTGATTTGTCACAAATTATTCATCCAAGAAAATTTGGACCTGAACCATATGACAAATTTTCTTTTAGATCCTCTGATATATGAATCAGTGTCACTTCATATCTGAGCTCAGACTGTTTTTGACCTATATAATATCTTAGATAGTGGCAATGCAGCTTGAAAATCTCAGTGAAAATGAGAAAAGATGGCATAAGTCAGTAAGATGGCATTAGCACATATAGATGCAACTTATCACTGGAAAACATCCCAACAGAAGCCCAAAGAAAAATGTTTTGTAAATAATAGGATTAGGAAGCAGGTTGGTACTTTGTGGAGCTGGCTATACAATGAAACTGATAACAACTAGATTAATAAGGCAATTCAATCCAAACACAGTGTAGCACTAGAAAGCTTTTCAAAATCAATGCTATCTGTGCTATTTTAATCGAGGTTGGTCTTTGCCTTTTGAAGCAAAGAGATTTCAAACTCCAGGTCAGGAAGGTGTAATAAAATGGACTGGGTTTTTGGTTGGTTTTTTTTTTGTTTGTTTGTTTGGTTTTTTTTTTGTTTTTGTTTTTTTGGGTTTTTTTTTTTTTTTGTGGTTTTTCTTTTTTTTTTTTAAACATGTGCTTCCTAATTAATACCCCCCATTTCTAAATGTTTTCCTCTTCCCGGGGCGGGAAGTGAAGGCATACAGGGGTACTGGCTTGCCTGTGTTCCCAGTGAAGTATGGCAGACTTTGGAGAATACTGTGCTTGGCTCAGTTTCTGGTGTTTTGAGCAGCTGATTTGTCTGTCTGGGACCCACCAGTGGGCTGAGCTGAGCAGGGTGGCTGGACAGGGCCACACACCCCACAGCATCCTACAGCACACGTTGCCTTCCGCTCTACAAAGGGAGATTGCAGGGAAAACGTCCTGAAGTTGTAGAGTGGCAGACAAAGCACCAAAGGACTGAGAGTTTTGAGCATTTTAAGATCCATAAACCAGCTCAGACCTTCAGCCAAGTATCATGTCTCAGCTTTGGGCAGTCTCTCTGTCTTGGAGGGAGAAACCAAGCCTGGCACAGGGAGCAGTGTCTTTGCCAGCATCTCAGGTGTCCATGAGAGCATCGTGTCTGCTGCTGGCCAGCAGAGCAGTGATCCCAGTGCCATGGGAAGATGGTTAGCAGAGCCTTGCGCTCCCCCACCAGTAAGCTGCCCCCTCCCCGCTCGTTTATGACAGCAGAACACTTTGTGCCTCTGTCTGCATTGCAATATTTTTGCTTTTCACAGTGCATGAGAAGGAAAGAGTGACCCCTGACACTGTCCTTGAGGGGGTTCTCAGCTGGCAGCCAGCCCCCTTCCCCACCAGGCTGCACACAGGCAGAGGTGCTCTCAACTTGGCTTCCTCACATCCAGCATCTCCAGCCCCAACACCTGCCTTAATTCCAGGAGGAAGCACACAGACCTGTCACGGGGGCCATGTAAAGCCAGACTGGATAAATGCATTTGAATAGTACGTTGTGATGCTCTGAATCCTTCCTGCTGTAGCCACAAAACATGGACGAGGTAGGAACTAACACCTAGGGAACAGTCTTCTCTACTTCCTAATTTACCTTTTTTCCTTTCACATGTGAACCAGCATGTATTCAGGGAAAAAAAACATTTCTTTCTCTAAGCTTTGTCTGTCCTACAGCGAGTGTGAAGGAGTGTGAATCCCATTTGGAAGGCTCCTTCAGAGGAGACGTCTCTGAGCAGGTGCGTGGTTTGCACACTAATCCAGTCTGCTCCCACACCCCGCCGTGAACCCCATTAATGTGGAAGCTTGTTAAATGCCAGTATGCTCCAGGAATGAGCCAGTCCTGCTGTTCCCTTGATGCACCAAAAAATGAAACAGCTCGCAGGCTCTCAGGTCTGTCAGAGGACAGAGGAGAGCGCCGGAGCAGGAATCGCTCTGACTTGGCCATGGATGGTCTCTGGCAGGAGGGAGGAGAGGGAGAACCATCGTGGCATTTCCAAGGGTTTGATGTCACGTGGTGCTGAGGGCTGTGTTCAGCCTAATGAGGGGATTTATGTGGCATCCTGCAAGTCTGAAAATCCTTTTTAATGACACCAAGCACACTCATACACGCTTTTTCTCTTTCATTTTTGTCTAATGCATTTGGGATTTTCTTCAGAACTGGTAGAAATACATTCTCCTGAGATACATTTTCATTAAGGTATATATTTCTGGGTAGCAATATTTCTGCTGGAAGAGAATTTGGTTCTCTTTATGAGTGTGCTCATTGGGATATCTGTGCAATGGGAACAATAAAACAGAGCAACGAGTACACGGCAGTTAAAATGCATCTGAATGGGAGCACAGCTCCCTTGAGCACCACAAGGTGGGTGGCTTGTTCTTTGTGACCCCTTTGAAAACAGCAAGCTAAAGCAAGCAGCCAGCTAGATGCAGATCAATACTTGTATGTGTTTAAGTGAAGATTCACAGCTTGTGTGAATGGTGTGGTTCTCTGAAGGGGCTTGGTCCAACCTGTTCTTCAATATAGCGTCATAGAGGTGCTGGAATCTTTGGCTGTTCATTCCCACAGGTCTTGGTCAGACTGGTCTGACATCTGTCCTTGTGTGGTGGTGTCAGGCCATGGGAGTGGCACTGCTGTCACTTCAGGTCTCAGCTCCAGCATGTGAATGACTGTGGTGAGTTGGCCTTGTAGCTTCAGCCAAGTTACACCAAAGGTGGGGAGAAGGAGCTTGAAGGCACTCACAGGATTGGAGTGGGCTGGAGTGGAGCCATGGGTCTGGCCTGGGTCCCTGGGAGCTGGGAGAAGGTACACTGAGAGTGTGAAGTCTCCACAAGTCAAGGGGGCTGGTCATTCAATCTGCATAAAATAGAGATATCGGATGTTCTCAACTAAAAGCCCAGATGAAGTGGTGAGATCATTCAGTCCCTACCTGAAAAGGACAGGGCAAGTCCATTGGCAGCCTGGAGATGGAGGAGAGCTTCTGTGTGCACTGCTAACACCTGGCTGTAAAGAGAAGTAGAGAAGTATTTGATGCAGCTGTAGGGCGCACACTGCGGTGGCAGCAGGACCAGATGTCTGTGATGGCTGATTAGATCACACAGGTATTATGAATTGGGGTGGCTCGGGGTGTTTTTCACAGTCAGAGCAGGGCAGCGGTGATGAGGGATGAAAAGCCCTTCGGAGGCATCAGGACATCTCCCTTCTGGATGGGATGGGACACGGGCGGCGTGGCAGTGTCTCCACTCGGAGCCCTTCAGAACAGGATCTCTTGACTGTTGAACAATGCTTGGCAGAAAGGAGCTGGAATTATAAATAATGCATTTCCTTTGTCTTGCAGGAGTTCTGGAGGCAGAGGTACAATCAGATCAGCTGTGAACAGCTTACATAGCAAATCTAATAGGTTTGTAAATTAGATTTTGTGTTCATTTGTTTTTGCTGTAAGGCAGCTATTAATCTGCTTCTCCTCTTCGCTGGATAGTGCTGTTGTTATTTAGCAAATGTATCTGTTCCTTTTCACTTCTGCTTTGCATTTTCTTAATCATTTCCCCCCCTCCTTCTTCCAGCTCAGTGCAGTAATCATTTGCAAATAACCAAGGATCTGGAAGTTGTGGTGATTTGAGAGAATGAGTTTACTTATTGTGAAAATAAGTCAGTGATAGAGTTGCTATTTTCCATAGTTTTAAGTGCTATTAGAGAAGAGATCACCACGTTTGGGATCAGAACTCCAGTTTTGTTGCAGTGCACTCGTGTAACATCCCTCCGTGGCAGTCATTCCCTGGCATTCCAGCCCCATTCAGTGTCTCTCTGTGTCACTTTTACAATGATTCCCTGTCAGCCTGGCCTTGCCAAGTGGCACATTTGAAAAGCTTAGTGATAACATGCAAGGAAGAGTGCTATCATTCTGTGATGATGTCGCCACCCATGACCAAAACACAGAAAATGGACAAAACCAAAAAAAAAAAAAACCCATAGTTATTCCCAGGACTGCTTTACCCTACTTCAGTCATAATTTTTGACACCTTCTAGGTAAGGTTTCCAAGACATGAGTGATGCAGCAAAATGCAAGAAGCAAACAAATTCAACAGACTGGCAGCCTCTGGAGAGGTACTGTACACACACACATCAGGACGCTGGCAGCCAGCATTTATAAACACTTTTCCTTGCCTTTTCAAAACATTATACAGTGTGAGCCACATTGTGTCCTGGGGAGCTCTTTCCCTGGGCTGGAGATATGTTCCCAGGAGCTGGATGTTTGTCCATGAGCCTGGGCTACCATCTCTGCCCCATCTCTCACTCTGCTCCCTCCTTAGGGTTTGTGGGCTTTATATAAATGCATTTATTTACAAAGCATTTCCCAGCTGGAAGAAGCCCTTTGCAGTGGAGAGGGAGATTCCCTTTAGCTGATAGCGAGTGCTTTGGCTGTGTATTTTTCAGAGTGCTCTGAAGTGTGAAGGCTTTTTTGGGTCTGCAGATACACATGCAGCTTCTTGATGAGATGCTTGGCTTTTCTTTTTGGAAGGCAGCTGGCTGGAACCAAATATTTGGAAGCTCCTTCAATTCATGCCGTTTGATTTTAATGTCACAGAAGTGCTGGGGCTGATTTGCTTCTTTGAGCAGGGATTAAACACTGGGGTGTCCCAGTGATCTCCAGCATCTGGCTGCTGCTCATTTCTTGGTCTGGAACAGGTGATAAGGGTGCTGAAATCCTTGTGCTCAATTCTAAGCAGGGAAAAAGTTTCCAGTGAGCCAGCCTGCCCTTCTTCATTACAGGATGCTCACAGCCCAGTCTCACAAGCAGCACCCAGCAGCTCAGGTGAATTAATTTCTCCATTGGGTGAAGAGAGAGTTGCTCCTTTCTGGCAAGGATTTTAATCTTCTCCAGGAGCTGAGCTGGCTCCACTTTGGGATGTTCGTGTGTGACCACGAGGCAACAGGGCAGCCACCTTGGCTAGGAAGTTTCTACGTGAATTTTGGGGGCTTTGGGGCGTCTTGTCTGCAAGTGCCCATCTGCCAGCCTGTCACTGTGTGTTTTTCTGTGCATGCAGCTCAGTGTGTAATGGTGTGTTTTCTGTGGAGCTGTGCCTGGCTGTCAGTCTGTGTTCGTGGAAGCGAGCGGGTATTTAAGGATCTCTGTCTGTCTGCTTGAGTGTAGCAGAATACGAACAGGCTTTCACTTCTTGTTTAGCTAATAACTACAATTTTGCTTTTCTGATGAAGTTTGAATTCCAGCAGCCAGAGCTGAAGACGGTGATTAGAAGTGCCATTGGGATGCTAACGGATTCTGTCTCCCTCTCCCTGACTTTCTTTTCTCTAGAGCTGAAATAGTAATAAATGACTCCTCATCTCCAGCTGTTGTTGACAGAAGTAATGAAAGCATTAAGCACAACATTAAACCAGCCTCATCCAAATGGAGACACAACCAGACACTCTCTTTGAAGATCAGGTACTGGTAATTACCTGTAGGACAAGAGACAGTTTTGGTCCTCTCCAGTGCAAGCTGGCAAATTGTGTATCATCTAAAGAAGTCAAGGAAGAAATAAAAAGACTTAGCTCCTGCTGAGATAGGCTTCATATCTGTAAACGATTGCTTGGAAATGAATTCCCAGCTAAGCCAGCTGGCCTGGCAACGACAAAACAAGGAGCACTTGAGCCCCTGTTTTTCAGGCCAAGTGGAATTTGTGTGTGCAGGTGATGGGTCACAGAGGGAAGGAGACCTTCTTGCCTGGGTAAACTCTGGGACCCTCACTAATGGTGGGCTGACTGTGGTAGCCTGCCCCGGGCAGGGATGAGTGGAGAGGGAGCAGGCATTGAGATGGAGATAACCTTTTGTAAGCTGTGCCTGGAGAGCATAGTGAGATGCACTGGCCAGAGAGTGAGGGCAGCCAGGAGGCAAGAGCTCATCTTACATCTGACCCAGGTTATCTCTGCCTCGCCTGATAAGGCTGTTTTCTTCCCTGTGCTCAGGAAACAGATCTTGAAGTTCCTGGATGCAGAGAAGGACATTTCAGTGCTGAAGGGGACGCTGAAGCCGGGGGACATCATCCACTACGTCTTTGACAGGGACAGCACCATGAACGTCTCGCAGAACCTGTACGAGCTGCTGCCCCGCACCTCTCCCCTCAAGGGCAAGCAGTTCCCCAGCTGTGCCATCGTGGGCAACTCGGGGGTGCTGCTCAGCAGCGGCTGCGGCCCCGAGATCGACGCTCACAGCTTCGTCATAAGGTAGGGAGGGCACTGCTCCTGCAGCACAGGGGCTCGGGGCCTTGGGGGCAGTGCAGGGGGCTGGAATCCAGGTCAGCTGGGGCAGCACAGCCCCACGTGCACTCACAGAGTTCTGCTGGAAACCCTCCCACGCGTCTCCAAGCACTCCCCACGTGTTCTTGTAAGTGCACCTTGTCTCTTCTCATGGTGCACCATTACCCCCCCCAACCTCCTCTTCTCTCAGGTTTGTCCTCTTGAAAACAAACCCCATCCTGGGCTCTCACACACCTGATTCTTCCTCAAATCACTTCTGCCCTCGAGCACAAGGGTGCACCACGTGATGCCCTGGCACACTTGTGCATGCCCAGGTCTGACACTCCCCTGCGTCCCCTCTGTCCCCAGTGCCGTTGTCCTTGCAGCAGCACATCCTGAGCCCTGCTGGGACGCACCAAATTCACTTCTGTTGGTGTCTGAGGTGGAGAGGAGGCGCTCCTGCCCTCCCAGCCCGATGCCCCTGTTAGTTGGGAGGCTGTGGAATCCACAGATGATTTATGTACATGCAGACATTTGTTTTCTGGTGAGTCTATTACAAGGACAGCCCAATCCATCAGCAGCTCACAGAGGCGGTGCTGGTGTGACGTGGGAATGAGGATAATGTCACCTCTGTCCCCCACTCAAACCTTGCTGCTCCAGCTGCCTGGCTGCTGGCAGCTCCAGCCTGCCCACAGGGCACAGAGCATTATCCTTAACTGGAACACAAGTGAGCAGAGGGAAAAACTGCTTACTGTGGTTCTGGCAAAGTTTAGTGAGGAGCATTCAAGTCAGGCAGCAAAATTGCTGGAGAAAAGCTTTTCTGGATGTGAGGATGGGGATTTTGAGCAACTTCTCCCCAGCCATGTGCTGGTGCAGGTCTGGCACAGACACACTTCCCACTGTAGGTTGTCTGAGCCACTGCTGGAACCTCTGTCTTCCTGAGGAAGGTTTGCTCCATCCAGGCAGCCTTTTCAGCAAGGTTGGCAGTGACCAGTGATTGGGTCTGTGTCCAGGATACAGGTCCAGTGTTTATTTTTACTGAATTCACTCCTGTGATGAGTCAGTTAAAGGGCCCCCATGCCAGTAGCTGGATTTTCTTTCCACCGTTCCCTTATTTCCCCCATGTGTAAGTAGGGATAACAGTAATAATGGCTGATTATTGAGGCAGATGCTTAGGATGCAATGCCTGCTTGTTAAATACTGTAACTTCACTGTCAAACACCACAGCAGAGCACTGAGTGTGCAAACACATGGGTAGCCTCTGGTTTTTAGGATGTTGGGGGAGCATCTCTCTGCATCCCCCCATCAGCTGGTTCCCAGTGCCATTGCCCTGTGCCATGGGCATGGCACAGACACAGATGACCCCCCTGAGGGAGCTGTAAGAAACCACTCTATAACAAGGCTGATTTGCTGGCAGTTTGTCCCACAGGCCCTCAGCCCTCATGCTGCTGTGACACAGGAGCTCAAAATGGCCAGTGCCCACATGTACAATCTGAGAGGAGGCACCAATGAGCACTGCAGAGAAAGGTGTTTTGTGAGGGTCACAGCCTCTAGACAGCCAGACCCTGTGGAGACCATGTCCTGGCATCCCCCTCCTGCTGGTGTCAGTATCACCACCGGTGCCACCAGGTCTGCTGTTTGTAGAGACTCGCCAGGGGGAGAAAAGGCTTTTGGGATAATGTTACTCCAGCAGGGCTGGAATTAAGAGACAAGTGCTTTCCTTGAGTGGAAAAGGCTGTTTTGTCTAAAACCTGCCATGAGAGCAGGGATGGGAGCTTTGTTGCTGATGTTATTTTTGAGAGGCACCAGAAGAGCCACTGCTCCCTGCAAACCACCCAGGAGACACCACAGTTGTGGCTGACATTAGCCTGGTCCCAGGGGGACACGTGTGCACGTGCAGTCGTGTTGAGGGATGGTTGCCTGAGATGGAGATGGCTCATCATCACTAATTTACTGCAGAGGGTCATTCTCCCTCCTCTTCCTCCCAAAAGCGCGGGCGAATGGGCACAGTGTCACCAGCCCTGGCTTTTGGCATCACACCCTCCTCGTGCCCGTCACTGCCCTCTCTCAGTCCACTGAACAGGGCTGTTGGGCGCTCCCCTTTGCAGGTGCAACCTGGCCCCCGTGCAGGAGTACTCTCAGGACGTGGGCATGAAGACAGACCTGGTGACGATGAACCCCTCGGTGATCCAGCGCGCCTTCGAGGACCTGGTGAACGAGACCTGGAGGGAGAAGCTGCTGCAGCGCCTGCACAGCCTCAACGGCAGCATCCTCTGGATCCCAGCCTTCATGGCCAAGGGGGGCAAGGAGCGAGTGGAGTGGGTGAACGAGCTCATCCTGAAGCACCACATCAACGTCAGGACTGCCTACCCCTCGCTGCGCCTGCTGCACGCCGTCCGAGGGTGAGCGCCTCTCTGGTGTGCTCCCTGCCAGCATTTCCTGGGCTGGAGGGGAATCCCTGGGTTTGTGCTGGGGGAAAACAGCACAAGTTGTTTCCTTCTGCAGACCATCAGGATGGGGTGGTGGATGGTCCTTGGATAAGAGATGGAGACCAGCTTGTGAGCAGGGGCTCCCCACTGTGCTCGTTGAGTGTGAGGGCTTTTAGCAGCATCCAAACCTCCTGTGCTTTCCTGGGGCATCACCATAACTCCCAAGCCCGTGGTTAGGGCTTTCCTTGGAGAAACTGGTGTGCACTGAGCTAGCGACGAGATTTGTCACCTTGTGCTTCAGTGACACAGGTCTGACACAGCTCCTCAAGTCAGGTGTGTGAGCCTGGGTGGGGGGAGAGTGAGGTGGTCTGGTCCTGCTGATCACATAAACAGGGCCAGCTGGTGGTGACTGGGTTACTCTGAGGGAAGGAAAGGGTCTTTCTGTTCTCTGCCTGCATCTTCAGGTGTAAAGGAGACACAGGTGTGGTGGGGAGGAGAAAAGAAAGAAAATAAAAGAAGGAGAGCCCCAGGGGTGAGATTTTCAGGTAAATGACTTGGGAATGGGGTAGAATCTTGCTTTTGTGCTTCATTTCTCTAGGAAGATCATGATTCCATAGGCATTTAGGGAGTTGAGGCCGACAGTGACTTTTGCTGGAGATGACTTATGGCAGTAGTTGTCCTCTGATCCTGACTAGACCCCGTTAATCTCACAGGACAGCAATTTCCTTGTGTAGCTGGTGCTCCCACTTGTAAGCCTCAGCAGTAATGTTCCTTGATTTCTTTGAGCACTTCTCCTGCACACCTCTGAGCCTGAGCTCTGCAGGTCAGTTGGTCCCTGCTGGATGTTTCCTGTCCCAGCTCAGGCTGTGTGTCAGTGCAGGGGGTGGGTAGGGGACAGGTTTTGGGGTCATTTCTGCCAGGAGCAAGCCCAAGGAGGGGCTCTAGGGCAGCCTGGGGAGGCTGGGAGGAGTGGAGTGGTTCCATGGTGCCTCCCAGGCAGCAATAATGAGCAAGGTACCACATCTGCCCCAAGTGCCTGTGTTAGAGGCTTCCCTGGGCCAGAGAGACATCTCACAGAAAGCACTGGCTTTGAGGTAAAGAAAGGGAAGGAAATGATACCACAACTCACAGAAGGGGAAGACAGGAAGGAAAAAATCCCACAACCCAAATTCAGAGCTATTTCTAGCTATAATTGACTTACTTTCATCTGTCAAAATAGAATTAAGCTCCTGTAATAAGCCCTCTAAATCAACAGGCTGCTAATCCTGTGCTGGCAACCATTCCTAGTGCCAGAAACTTCCCATAGGAAGCTTTGCAGAGGAGTTGGCAAGGGTTAGGCATCGCTTTCCTGTGGGAGAGGAGGATGCCTCCACAAGCTCAGCTGCTGGGCTTATCTTCCAACTCACAGCATCTTCCTGGCCTTTCTGTGTCACAGCCCTGCAGTCCAGCTGGGCTGGCTGGCACGCTGGTTGTCCCTGTGCAGCTCCAGCAGAGCAGTGTTGGAGCCACCACCTGTGGCTGGCAGGACCTGCCTGGCTGGAGGAGGTGCAGGATTTTGGGAGAAGCCCAGGGGCTCAGTGCTGCCTCGTGCCCAGAGCAGTGCACCTGTGGCTTGGAGAAGTGTCTTCCTTCTGCACATGCTTTAGAGTAACCATGGACTTCACTGGGGTCTCGTGCAAGGAACGTGGGTTTGGGCTTCTCAAAACCTCCTGGGGCTCAGAGGGATGCAGGCAGCCAGAGCAGCAAGCACCTGAAGGGAGCTGGGGGTGTCGTGGTGGCACCAGCACGTGGCTGGACAGTGGCTGATGCTGATGGCAAACCCCAAGGTCCTGGTTGGAAATACAGCCAAGACCTCCATCCTGTCCCTTGGGCTGGTCACCGTGCTGGGGGCAGGGCCAGGTGGCTCCTGGCAGCACAGAGGCAGCACTAATTCAATTATAACCACAGAGGCCAGTGCTAATCCTCATCAGGGATTGCCCTCTAAGCCAGGAGAGCTGCTGCCTGACCTGCCCTCCTGCTCTCACACGTATCAGCAGGAAAACAAGGATGCCTACTGATTAGCAATTAATCTAATGAAAAGTGCAGCCCCCTCAGCAAGCCAGAACTGATGGGAGCACTTCAACACTGACCCACTGTGTTGTGGCCTGGCCCAGGAGCTCACAGAGGGGTCACCCAGGGCTGGGGGGCGAAGGGCTGTGCTGTTCTGGGGGAAGGCTGCAGTCAGTGTTAACCCTTTCCTTGGTGCAGCCTCCTTAGGTTTGGGCTTGGGTGGATTTGAGAGTGCTTCAGGCAGGATTGAATGACCTGGGCACAGCTGAGGGAGGTGGCTGATGCTCTTGGTGCTGTGTAAGAAGTTTCTTAGATACCAACAGGGTTGTCTTGACCATCTGCTCAGGGTAATTGATATGATGTGGTTTGGGGTGAAGGAGTCCTTCCTCAGGTCCAGCTGACCAGAATCACTAGGAGTTTACTTATTCATCTTCTTTGTCACTGGCCAATTCCTGTGATCATCCCATATTTCTGCTTATGAAGGGTATGGTCTCCATCAACATCCTCTGTCTCTCCAGCTCTCTCTGTGCTGGTTCATAGCACTATGTTTTTATTTGACAGATCTGAATTTTGTGAAACAAATACATTTTGTGGCATGTGGTGTGCAGCAGAGAAAGAATAATCCACAAAGCCCCACAGCACATCCTTCTGTGCTGCAGTGGGCTGCTGTTGCAGAGAGGTCCCATCTTCTCCCTTTTTGGATAAAACTACCTTTTATCATCTACCCTGAGTTGATTTGGAAGTCACAAAGAAATGAGAAATAGGGGAAGTTTTTCAGCCAAGGCACCCCTTTATATTTTTTTCCCCAAGGAATAGCACTTTCTACAAAGGCTGACATCTCAGCCAACTTCAATTTGGCCACAAAAGTGTTGCCTTTTCTTTTTCCACTACCAGCAAAATACATTTGTGAGCCCTTGACTTCTCCTTGAACCACAGTATTTATTGTCCTGCTCTACTTTCCCTGAAACCAAAACTCATTTCGAGTGGCAATTGAGGGTTTTTCCTATAATTTTCAGTGCATTTTGGGGCATTTGTAGAGGGTGCATTGCTGAGATAAGTAAAGAGCATTTGGTTTTGTTGTCCTCAACAGCATCATTTGAGACATCACCTTTCAAGCTGTGAGGGTGCTTTAAATGTTTGCTGATAGTGCAGGCTTTTCTCACATGGTTCAGCTCTCACCAGGAGGGGAGAGAGCCTTCAGCATTCCAGTGGAGGAGCTCAGAAGGGAGCCAAGTCACCCCCAGGGCTGGAGAGGGGGCAGTTTGGTGGCAGGGAGCCAGCTCCTGGGGACAGTGCTGTGTGTTTCAGGGTGTGTTCGTGCCTTGCTTCACAGTGGTTCCATTAAATGTCCCCTGAGCAATTCCTCTGGCGAGCCCCACACACCTCGCCTGGCTGGGGAGCAAGCAAACCCCTTATAAGTTACCTGTTAGTGTCTCCAAAAAGCCTTGTGATCCCTATTGCCAAGCAGCTTTCGTTAGAGAAATAACATGAAATGCAGGCAGAGAGGGAAAATAATTGTGTTGGGAGGTTTGTCTGTCACTCCTTGCAGCGAATTCAGGGACACGTTTCACTTTGTCCAATCTGCTCCAGCATTTCTCACTGTGTCCATCACAGGGTCTCTTGGCAGTAACCAATTCCAGTCCCATAAGATTTTGTTAAGGGCTTCTTGAGAGGGAAAAAAATTAAAAATCAATAAACCTTCCAGCTCCTAGGCTTGGTCTCCCATTAGGTTTAAATCCAAGCAGCTGTGACAGCTGGCGTGTGCTCTTCAGGACAATCACCTTGCCCAGGGTGCCACAGGCCACAGGGTGCATCCACCTTTGCCTTGGGTGTCTGCCTGGGTCCTCACACCTGAACAGGGCTGAGCCTTCAGCTCAGGTTTCAGGGCACGATGCCTTTCCCACCCATCAGCCATGGAAACACACACCTGGTCCCTCCTCTCCTCGTGTCCCCATTATGCCACATCCATTCCAACCCCCTTTGCCTCACTTGCCTCACACAGGACATGTGTGCAGATCGTTCTCCTGACCTGTTGCTTTGACTGCACTCTCTTGCATCCCTCCACAGCCTCTGCTTTCCTCTAACACATCAAACCTAAGCTCCTGCTTTTCCTTTTCAGAGCCCTCCCAGCTCAGCTTTTCTCACCCTCTGTCTCAGGACTGGCTCTGCTGTGTCCAGCAGTGTCAGGCCAGCATCACCCACTTGTTTTCTAAAGCAGCTACTTCATGCTTCCTCCCTTATGGAGTTCCATGCTTACAGCGGCTCCTCTGAAATACCTGCCCTGGGGTCTTGTGCCTTAAAGCCCTTCCCCTAAACATTAAACAAATGGTTTAAGGACTGTGCTCCTGCACTCAGGTGAGGGGAAAAGATGTCCAAAGGATGTAGGGAAAGACAACAGCCATTCACAAGTGTGTGACAGGAGTGGGATGCGAGGGGGAACTGTGAACACCCATAAAGCCATGTGTGGGTTAGATCAGTGGATATCCTGCAAAAAAAAGTCCTTGTGTGAGCTATTATCCTCTCCTCTTCTGCACTTGAGGCACACTGAACCCCAGCTGTGGTGTGTCTGCACTGGAGGCCCAAGAGAGTTAATTTGTTCCTGTTAATCTGGAAGATGCAGTCTTTTCTTTTTCAAAAGAAGTGAAGGGGCATAGAAAGGAAAGGTGAGAGAAATAAGGTTATTCTCAATTATTTTCCTTTTTTGTCTGTTTAGAAAATCTTTAACTTGAGGCTGTTGAGTACCATATGTGTTTGAAAAGGCATCACAGAGCTCAAGATCTGGAGGAGAAGAGAGTTTCTTATCTGTGGCTCAGAGCTGATTTCCTTGTGCCAAGTCACCAAAACCAGAACCAGGCTACACGGTCTGGATCCAGTCTAGACAAGGAGGCTGGGTTTGGTGTTTGAGCTTTGCCCAGACTGTGGATAAAGCCCAGCTGACACCAGATGCAGTTTTTGGAGTCACTGTTAGCATCTGGATGGGGACATGCCCGTTCCTGCTTGTCCAGCACAGCTCTCATCACTGCTCATGGCTCTTGGCTGTTCTGGTGGAGGTGACAGAGGAAACTCTATACCTGGACAGAAAAAGGGCTGGAAGAAGCTGAATGGGGGGGTATCAGCTGCTCTCTGGGCTCCAGCACTTCTCCATCCACCCAGCACTGGGATGTTCTGTCCCTGCCAGCAGCAGCAGCACCAAGGTCAGTCAGGGCACTCGCTCTGGTTATCTGTGTCTGGTTTTTCTGGGTGTTACTGGGAGCAGGGGGTGTGTGGCAGACTGATAATACACTGCTGCCAGTCAAGGACTAGCACCTCCACAACAGCTTGTGTTTATATCACCCTTTTATGAATTAGCTTTTTTTAAAAGAGTCTGAAATTGCATTATTTCAGCTATTCTGATTTGTATCATGAAATAATGCAGCTGATACTGCTGATACTTGATTTCTTCATTGACCTATGTCTTTTATTAATTTCATGAGGGCAATGGATTTTCTGTTAATTTTATCCTGTGAGTTAACCCTTACCTGGAGGGTACAAGTTATTTTAGGTTTCTCTCAGGCATGTCAGGTTGGTAAGCAGAGAGCAGAACCCCACCCTCTCTAGCAGTCCTCGAGTGCTGCCTGCAGGGAGGAGTTCTGCACCCAGCATTCCAGCCCAAATCCAGGCCAGGCTCTTCTCCCAAGTTCAGTGATGGTGGGGAGGATGAGCACTCTCAGTGTGGTGGGACATGTGCTCCAGGTGTGCAGTGGGGTGGCTGCCACCTTCCCTGGCTCGGGTAGCAGCTGTGGCTTCCTAGGGGCAGCTTCAGAGTGTTGCCTCCTGCAGGACTTCCCCTGGGCTTTAAGGTCCCAGTACAGCAGTTTCTTTCCTGTGGCTGCAGAGCAGCCTCCTCACGAGAGGCACCTGGCAGCAGTTCTGCTTAGCAGACTTCTAATCATCTCCAGCTGAGGATTAGGAGATGAGGAGCAACCAGAACCATCTCCCAGCTGTAGGATGAGACTCTCTGAGCTGCTCTTAAGTCTCAGTTCAAGAAGGTGTTAGGGCTTGTGTCTAGGCTGCCTCCTTACAAAAGATGGCCTTGAAGGTCTGATGGCATTTCCCATCTGTCACTATCCTGATCTGAAACCAGAGCTGTCTCAGGCAATTTTCCCCTGACAGAATCATGGCTCCTGTTCTGAGCCACATCCTGCTCAGGCTCCTGCCTATCTCAGGAGCTGCATCCACACCTGAGGGTTTATTTACAGACACAGCAGCAGCTCCTCACTGGAAGAACAGCTCTTAGAACAGAGGTATTGGGTTTCAGGACTGCTCTTTTCTCTTCTCTTTTAATTGCTGTCTCTTTCCATAAAATGTTGCAGTTAATAGTTATGGTGATTGGTGTAGCCAGTTTGAAAAATAATTACTGCCTGCTTCGAGATTATCTTTCCTCCTAATTAAAATCCTGGACCTTGCATATTAAAGGTGTGCTGTTGACACAGCATCCCATGTGCGCCCAGACAACCTCATTTGGATTTACAGAATTAATTAGGTTTTATTTCCATCCCCAGCTGTTCTCTCCTGCACCAGGGTTGTGGCTGCTGTCTCAGCTGGACAGTGGTGGGAGAGATAAGAGGAAGGTCTTGCATAGCTCTGACACTCCCATCACAAACCAGTCGTTCAAAAGTATTTCACAGAGCTCACCAGAGGATTTCCCACCTTCACTATCCAGGAAACAAATTGCAGGAGCTGTGGCATGGCCTGTTTTATGGATTGGGCATTATGTGTTATGTTATGTCATCCGTGTGGGTGGTTTGGGACAGCCTGGAGTCCCTCACCCCCTCTCAAAGCTGCATTGAGAATTTATAATGCTGCATGAGTGAGGTTTTTGCAATACCCTGCCTGCAAAAAAGGGAAAAACATACAAAAGAGCCAGGTTTTAATTTTCATTATTTAAAAATTGTCAGTGTTTTCTACCCCCTAAGTATTACCAAGTGAGTGCTCACTAGCTGCATTTGGTGAGGTGGATACACTGGGTTGGTTGTGGTAGGGCTGTTTTAGGGTGGTGGTTTGTGCACACTCGTGGGATTGGTAGGGTTTTCTGTGTGTGCTGGGTTGCAGAGGACAGCATGTGTCTACAGGGTACTTCAGTGTCTGACCCAGGTCATTTTTCTCATTGTTAAATATGCATGAAGCTGACGCTCACATGAATGGCCTGTGCCTCTGTACAAGAATCACTTCATCTTGCTGTCAGGATCCTTGGATGTTCATAGAGTATTAACAGCCTCTCAACAAAACACAAAAGTTAGTATTTTGGGAGGGTAAAAGGTCACCAGTATGCTTCTGTGTACTTCAGCTGGTAAATTGACAGAAAGGAGAGTTTTAAGGCTAAAGCAGCTGCAGGACAAACCCAGACAGTTGTCCTCCCTCAAAGCCAGCTGCTTAATATGACTTGACAGTTCTTCCCAGGTGGCTCCCCTGCTGCATGAGGATACCCTAATTCACAGTGTTAAATGGTTGTGATAATCTCCCATTTCCCTCTGCACACAGGGGGTCTAATGTGCTTACCCATAAACTCATCAAGGAGGCTGCTTTATGGCTACCTGTGGGAGCAGGTTGCCTGGCACTGCAGTGAGCTCTGCTGGCTCCCCACAGCACAGCCCTACGGCTGGACAAGCACAGAAAATGCTGATGGTAGTGCTTTTCCCCCTGTTTCTTGCTCTTTTTTTGTGCTGGATGTCAGCATGAGCCAGGCAAAGATCTCCTTCCCAAAACATCATATTTATCCTTTGCTAAAGCCCCCTTGAGCACCCCTGGATGTGCCACCCCAAAAAGCTGTCCCTGTGCCCTTCCTGCACATGCCGAGGCAGTCACTCTGCTTCCAGAATTTGATTCACCAGAAAAGTCAATTTTTTCTCTTATCTGGCTGAGAACAAGCAAGCACGTTTTGTGCCTTGGTTGCTAAATTTTAATGGCTTTCTTGAAAAGCTAATTTGCAGGATTAAGGCTCAGCTCTCCCAAGGGTTCTTGCTGTCTGAGCACCAGACCCTCGGGAGCCCAGCAGAAAGTGCAAATGAGGAACAAGGCACTTCCTGGGGCTCCACTGCAACTGCAGGACCCGGCTCAGGGTCCCAAACATCTGGTGAGAGCACAGCAATGCCACGTGCTCTGCTCTGCTTCCTTTTGTCCAAGGTGCTGCCAGTCACTCACCTGAGCTCAGGCCCTTGGAAATACCCGTTAAAAATAATCCAAGGGCTGAGAGAGGCTGCGGCACAGCGGGATGTGCTGGGGCAGTGCTGGCATCAGACATGCTGGGGGAGGAGGGAGTGTGCCTGATGGGGAAATCTTCTACCTCCCCAAACCTTTTGCTTTCTGATTTTGCTCATCTGACAGTGTTTTCCTGCTGAGCAAAGCAGATAAATTGCTTTTGCAATAAATATGGGGCACTGGAAACATCTTCTTACAGGATGCGATATTGATTCTGCAATAATTTTTATCAGCAGCCCAAAATACCACAGCTGATACCGTTTCTGCTGTTGCATCACTACATCCCTACATCCTTCCCCTGTTCTTTTTGCCATCCCTCATAAAAACTAACGTGCTTCCCAACAGCGAGCACAGCTGACCTCCGTATCTCACATTTTCTACTGCAACGTGCCATATTGTGTGTCTGATGGACTCATGCTGCCAAGTGTGGTGATGAATCTTGGTCCAGGATCACAGCAGCAGTCGCTGGGTGTAATGGGAACTCAGCAGTGCATTTTAGCTCTTTCAGCCCGGGGACCCTTTGTTCCAAGGCAGATGTTTTTCTAGCCCTGTCGTGTTTGCTGTCAGAGTAAAATCTTCATTCATCAATGGAAGTCATCAGCATGTGTTTGACTGTGTCTGCTTCGAGGGGTTCTTGAAGCCTACTTGACATGTGAATGCT
The DNA here is from genome assembly GCF_031753505.1 of Anomalospiza imberbis. Classification (NCBI taxonomy): domain Eukaryota; kingdom Metazoa; phylum Chordata; class Aves; order Passeriformes; family Viduidae; genus Anomalospiza; species Anomalospiza imberbis. Next base: position 6,129,893 of record NC_089693.1, on the reverse strand, counting down.
CTGGTCTGTGGTATTGATCTCCAGGGTTGATTGGAAGATAATTGTAGGCTGAAGTACCGAAGGCCACTGTTGCAAGCAATTTGTTTTTCATAAAGGATTGTCGAGGCATGAGATGCTTCAGTGCCATGGCAACAAGTGTGATGTAACCAGCAGACAGAGAGCAGGAGGATGCAGTCCCTAGAGAGGCTTTTTCTTGGCATGGAGAACTCTGCTAGTCAGAATCCTCTCACTTTGAATCACCAATACATCTCAGTCAGAGGCTGGAGAGAGAAAAGGTGCAGGACACGAGCCTGGATAACCAAGGGTTATCCAAGGGTAACCGAGGGTGAATAACCAGCTCCACTGTCCCTTTGCAGGTACTGGCTGACCAACAAGGTGCACATCAAGCGACCCACCACCGGCCTCCTCATGTACACCCTGGCCACCCGCTTCTGCAACCAGATCTATCTCTACGGCTTCTGGCCCTTTCCCCTGGACCAGAACCAGAACCCGGTCAAGTACCACTACTACGACAGCCTCAAGTACGGCTACACCTCGCAGGCCAGCCCGCACACCATGCCCTTGGAGTTCAAAGCCTTAAAGACGCTGCACCAGCAAGGAGCCTTGAAGCTGACTGTGGGGGAGTGCGATGGGGCCACGTAGGGTGGTCCCTGGCCATGTTCCTGCACAGCCACGGGAGGAAGGGGAGGGGGCAGAAAGGACGAGTGGTGCCTGGTGGGGTTGGTCGTCTCCGTTAACGCGCAGGACAGCGACACAAATATATCTACGTGGTACCTATATATATTGACCTGAGTATTATAACTGTTCGGTGTTCACCAAGGGAGGGGCAGGAGAGATGCAGGAGCGTCTCACCAGACTGGCCTGGGCAAGACCGCTTGCCGTGGGGCTTGCTGGACTCGGAGGGTGTTTGCCTTACATCTGAAAGGTGTGAAGGTGGCCTTGGTTTTTGAGGGTTTGTTAGGTGATGGGTAAACGTGAGCCGTTTGTCGTGACTGGTCCGAGGTTGGTAGTTAGTTTGTTTGGCCAAGGGCGCCGGCAGCGAGGCGCGTCCTTGGCCCCGTGCTCGTGGCGGGGAGGGGAAGGGGCAGGGAGCGGGGTGGGCAGGGAAGGTTTGTTGGTGGCTCTCACAGCCCAGAGTCCCGTGGCACCGAGCAGGACCCGGGTCCTGCTCCGCAGGGACCACTGCCCAGATCCATCCGGACACAGAGTGCCAGGCTGGGCACAGCCTTCGGAGCAGGAGAAGCCTCCAGGCCTGCAGCAGGGTCTCCAGGAGGTGGCAGGGAGCAGAGCTAAGCTGATCCCAGTGACACTTACACAAGTGAGGGCCTCCAGAGAATGAGAGCATCAGCGCTGGGCCAGGGGCATGGTGAGGAGGATGCTGAATGTGTATTTCTCTTCCTTTTCTGAGGAGCAATGTAGGGAGGAGCAGAGATGCTGGAATGTCACGGGAAGGAGCTTTGCTGCCACAAAGCAGCACCATTAGTATTGAGTAGTCTCACTGTGTCACAAGGACACCCAGCATCTGTCAGGGCTCGTGGAAACCATAAGTATATCCAGCTCTAATTCCTCTAATTCACAACTGTTAACTGCTAAGCAGCCTGCCTTCTTCCCTCCTCCAAAAACTGCTGAAATATGGATGATAGGCCTAGACCCAGCCAAGCAGCAAGACCACAGGACTTCAAGGGACTTCTTCAAGTCTAAATTATTTATTTTCAGTTTCTCCCTGAAGAACCAGCACACAGTGCTGAATTCCTGGAGTCCCACTCTGTCAATCCTTTCAAGCCCTAATTATCTCTCACTCCCAACAGTTAAATAGGATGTCAGATGGATCTTGATGGGATGCTTGCCTAGTGATGAACATCATAGAAATAATATTTTCTTTATTTTTTTCCTGTCAGACAGAACCCAAAATATAAAGAATTTTTTATAAGCCCATTTGCTTTTCTCTAATTTTTAGGGGTTTTGAAGGAAGCAACTAGATAGATCTGATGATTCTGTTTCATTTTCTGCCTCTGTAGCCTGTTCTGTTTGTCTCCTAATTAGCACTCAGTGCCAGAATGCAGGTGAGTCCAGGGTTCAGCGAGGGCTGTTTGGATTTAATTTGTGGGACAGTAAATAACACTGCACAGGCAGACCTCAGGCATGCAGTTCACTGCTGCCATGGCTGGGTATCATCACCTTTGGGCCTCCTCCTGCTGCTGTGTTTTTTAAGTTAAAAAGTGTACAGTTTGGGGCTGAAATACTTGACATTGTCTCTTTAAAAGCTGAGTGCTTCAAGTGGTAAAAAGAAGAGCTCACTTTCATGTTTTGGGCCATAGAAGCTACTGTACCCAGAGGAGCCTCCAGCCTGCTAATTAGTGTCAGATGAAGATGGCTAAGATTAAGGTATAAGCAACATTATAGTGGATAAATGTGGGCTAATCTGCCACTGAGGGGATGTTTCTTTCCAGCACCAGAAAATCGTTTCTTTCATGTTTTTTTTTTTTTTTTAACCTGGTGCCTTTTTTCTTTTCCTGCATATTGTTTTTACTTGATTTTAGTTTCACAATAAAGCTAAACCTGGCTGTGAACCTCAGCTTAAGCTGAGACAGAGAGTGAAACTGCAGGATGGAAGTAATTTGCAATCCCAGGGAGTTTTCCACGATTCAGGAGTGGTTCTTAAAGCCAGCTAATTCCCAGGTTTGTCCCCAGCACAGGGAGGGACAGAGCAGGGCTGGAGCTGCAGGGACTGCTAAAGCCAACTGTTGTACTGAGGGGCCTGGGCCATGGTACTGATTGCTGTTAGCAAACCTTCTTTTTAAATAAAAGTAGAGGAAATGAAATAAATGTGCAGGGGTTTTATTTTAATTCTGTATTTTGATCGAATAGAAGGGCGAGAGGGGAGGCAAGACCATGAAGTGCCATGGGATTAAATGGGGAGATCCTGGAACTCCTTTGGCTGGTGAAGGAGAGGGGAAGGCTGGGCTTGTTTGCCCACGTGGGGTGGATGTCAGGGCTGTGCCAGGGAGACATCCAAAGCCATCAGGATGTTCTTGCTGTGCCTGCAGAGGTTTTTGAGCTGAAGCTACAGCAGCAGCACAACAAGGGTCTGCTGAGGGGTGAAAAGGGGATGGGAGAAGGGATTTTTTTCCTGGTGCTCTTGAAGCAGCTGCTGCATCAAAGCACAGGCAAGTTATAAGCAAATTATTCAGGGGGATGAAATTGCTGGTGATGTTTCTATTCCCAGAATGGGTCCTGTTCCACCCCTGTTGTAAAAATGCATTAAACCATGAGCAAGACCCTGCAGCTATTGAAATCCCTGGCTGAGCTCCCATTTCACCTTGCTGCCATGCAGGCTGGTCTCTGCTGTGTTTATATGCACAAAAAACAACTAATAATTTCCCCTTGCCTTCATGTTTAGTGTCAAGCCCTCTGGTCTGGTTCTCTGAGCGGCTCCTTGGGTTGGAAACATAATTTATCATCTCAGCTTCCAGCAAATAGGTGGGACCTGGCTCCACCAAGCCCCAGCAAACCATAAAGCCCTTGTGCTTTTCATGAGCAGCAGGAGCAGAGATTCAGATTCGCCTCCTGCAGCAGTGCTTGGGGTGGGTGGATGATATTTGGGCTATTTTGGGGCAGCCACCAGCCCTGGAGCAGCACAGCAGCTGCCAGATGCTGTGGGGACCCGGCAGCTGCACCAAGCTGCTGCTTGATGGATTTCTTCATGCCCAATTAAGGCTCTTCTGTCATCAGGAGTGAAACAAAAGAGAGCAGTGATGCTGCTTAGGCAGAGATGCAGGTGCAAGTGTTGCACCACGAATGTGGTTAACGGCCCTAAATGGCAGCAGCAGCTCCCCTTGCTCTCCCCTCCTCCATCCCACCACTCCCTCCAGCACTGAGGCTGCTCCAGACTGGTGGTGCTGGTGGCTCTGGGATGGGGAGCTCCCTTCCATGGGTTAGGCACGTTTGTGCCAAAAGGCCCCTGGATGGTTAGAAGTGACCTAACTTGAAAAACAGAGGCAAACTTGAGTCTCCAACTGGCTAAGCCCAGAGTTTGGGGCTTTTTAGGGCAATGATCTAAAAGGTGCTATTGGCCAAACACAGTGTTCTCCTCACCCTGTGCCCCTGAGCCATAATTCCTGTACCTGGAATTATTTTCCAGGTACTACAGATTGGGGGTAAGGGCTGTGTGTTCCCTGCTCCCACACCACAGTGAGAAGCCCAGCTGTTTTTTCATTTTATCCATGGTTTGCTTGGTTACATCCCAGCCTTGGAGTCTGCCACAGCTTTGGCATCTATATAGATATAGATATAGATACAGATATATGTATACACACATAGTGGCATGGCTCTTGCTCTCCTGGGGGAGATCATGCCATATCTGGCCCTGACACCAAGCACATCTCCTGGTCAAACTGCAGACTCTGCAGGCTCCACTGCCAACATCCTTTATCATTAATATCTGCACTGCCTTATTTAAAGCTGACTGGGGTGCTCTGAGTTGCAGCAGCTCCTCTGGACTGCAGCACAGCATCCCCTGGCTGCTGCCCACGCTGCCCAGCCCCTCGCCCAGGCAGGGCTGCCCTCCCTTCCAGCCCCACAGGACAGGAATGGACTTCGTCTCCTTCCCCCAAACTCTCCACCAGCCAGGACTTGCTGCAGGTCAATAACCAGACCTCTGCTTCAGTCACAGCCCAGATAATTAGTGAGCAAAGTGCAAATAGTCACTGTGATTCAAATTACCTTTTAATTTCTTTTCAAGCTGCCTGAGGGGTTTCTTTAGTCTTATGAAAAAACTGATTTTTTTTTTTTTTGAGACACCAATCTTGCAAACCAGAAAGACACAATATTTTGTATTCAAGGTTCAAGGTGTAATGAAAGTTTGCATTTTTACACTGCCTTTTGGATGCTTCTTGGGAATAATGCTGAGCACTTCAGACAGTCTCACTTAAATGATACAAATTATTTCAGTTGATCCCAAAACAAATTCATTTTTAATTTTGTGCAAAATAGTCTCAAAAAGGTTGCACCATCTACAAATCATGACATAGATATTGGGTTGTTGGTTTTTTTTTATCCATCACTGCTTTTTAAAATTTAAACAATCCAATTTCATGCTAGAGAGGCTTGAAACTATGGAGATTAAAGCTTAAAGCTTTGAGAGACCCACAGGGGATGGCAGGAAAGTGGTTTGGTTTCCTCCAGAGTGCCTCACAATGTCAGGAGGTAAAACCAGGCACGTAACCATGGTCTCTAATGTAATACTTTGTCAAACCATACACTTTTCAGCTCTTTTGGTCTTTTGGTTGCTTTAATTTTTAGGTTTCTCACATTTATGAATGGTTTATTAGCATGTATTTTCATCTCTATGAGTTACTCTATCACCCTCAGCACCAGACAGCAGAATTTCATTTTGGGGTCCCTGTTTTAGCAACATCAAATGCTTTCTAGCCTTCCTCTTCTTCACTGCTACTTAATCTTATTTTTCTCTGTGATAACAACTGAGCACCTCTGAGCTGGCAAATCTTGTCTGCGACTCCAGTAGTGCTCATGTCCAAGTTCTGCATTGGGTCATCTTCTCACTGTGGACACCACCAGCAGCAGGGAATGGACTCCATGTCTTACCTCTGCCCCCCCAGATGGTTGCACATCACCCACGTAGGCACGGAAATTACTGAGAAAGGCCTTGGACAGGGGCCTAAATGATAACCAAAAAAATCATCATCCACCCAGGAGGATGGACTTCTCTCCCAGTATGAGCAACATCAAGGCATTCAGCAGTAAGCTCATTTTCCAGCTGGAATAACTCCTGTTTGATGAGCTCCTGTTCATCAAACCCACCCAATGCATAAGCAAAGCTGTCACAGGCCAGTTCCCTTCACAGCCCAGCTGGAGGCAGGTGCATTTGGCTGTTTTAACATCATCTCCAAGCAAATCTACCTGTGCCCCTACAAGAACCAGGAGCAGCACTCACTGGCCCTTCCTACTGTGGTGCCCTCAAGACTTCGTGCATGAGCTGAGAACAAATGTGAAGTAACAGCATGGATGGAAATATCTCCTGTTTTGTTAATGAAGGATTCTTCAGCCATCTCCAGCCCCTAAAGAAGGCACAGGCAGGGGGAGGACAGACCCCAGGGATGGCCAGGGAGATGTCATCCTAAATGAGATACCAAAGTCACCAGGCTGAAGGCTACACAGTGCAGGCACTGAATTTACTGCTCTCATGCTCAAAATAGAAGTGAGCAGTATCTGTTGATTGTATCCAGGAGAAAAGCACAGAGTTTGAGCATGGATTAGGAAAAAACACTGTCCTTGAATTCCAAAAAGCAGCTGGGACCATTGTAACCCCTCAAAGAGCCCAGCCAGAACATACCCATGGCTCTGCTGGAGGAACCCTGCCAGCAATAAAAGTTAAGTCCCCCTGTGCTGAGATGGTGGCCGGTCATCTGACACTAATCCTGTTCCTCCAGCAAACAAAGCCTCCCAGGCATTGTGAAATACCCTCAGCTGTTTGCTGGCTTGGTTGCCTGGAGAAGCTGCTGTGTGGAGGGCTGATGGAGCACTCGGTGTTCTCGCATGACCCAGGCAGCAGAGGTCAAAGCACTTTAGAGCAGCGTAATGAGGTTTTTAACCAGGGCTCTGGAAAGCCTCACGCGCCGCTCTCTAGAAAATGTTGCAATTTAGGCTTCGGCAGGAACCACAGAGCAAGGAAAATGTTATGCTTGGACCATCAGTCTTGTAGTGTCTTGCTGCAAAGCTTCCAGATGAACTTGCTTAACTCGGCTTGCGCCTGGAAACCGCTTTGGGTTGGAGATTGCTAGGAAGAGGAGAAGAGGCATGCTCTATTCCTGGACTGCATATTAGTGTTCCATATGGGTGCAGAGCCAAAGCATATGGACCTCCATCTGTTAGGCAGGCCTGGTCTGGCCCCATGGATGGTTTATAATGCGCGTAGATTCATCCAGATTTGGGATTCCTCCAAAGCAAGACGAGAGCCAATGACTCAAATATTGTGCAAAGCCATTGAAACTGATGGCACTAAACAACAATCATTTGTCTCCTGTTTGATTTTACTTGCTGTAAAATAATGAATTTGTTACGGGGGTGGGTGAGTATTGTGCTGTGGATGGAAGCTTTGAAGGAAACATGGCTAAAAGAAAACAAAACAAGAATCATCCTAGTAATTCTGTATCAGCTTCCTCCTGTGTATTATTCCCCAGAAAGTAAGCTGTGTCCTTCAACTTCAATAACATGGCATTTAAGCTCCATCTGTGATCAGATTTAAAGATGTTTGCAGGCACAATTCAGTCAACTTTCAATGACAAATTCAAGGAAGCTGGAGAAAGAACTCTTGAAGTTCTTCCATGACTAAAACAACTCTAGGGAAAATGAACTTTGCTCCTACAAGCTCTTTATTAACCACAAGCTCCAGACTTGGATGTTTTCTTTTCTTTTAAAGCAAATAATTAGCCCCAAAAGACTCCAAGTCTTAGCATGCTGCGCTGTTTCTTGCACTGAGAAGCCAGTGTGTGGTGGGACTTGTCCTGACCTCGCTGAAGTCAAGAGGCACTGCAGCCCAGCAGCACCCGGACTTCATCCTCTTCTTCAGGTCACATTTCTGCTTTGAAAGATGGGCCTTAGAGGCTGAATTTCAGGCACCATGCTGGAAACGTTTCTGCTGAATTTTCCTGCAGAACTGTGTGGGACACATGATTAAAGCCGTGGGATGACCGCCAAGGAGATGGGCTATTGTGGCAGCCCCTGGGAGAGCTCATAGCAGGAAAAAAGCCTCTCTCCACTAAATTAATTAATTGCCATGCATGTTAGCTCTGGGGTTTGGGGAAATTACCGTGGCCTGATTTTCTTCAGCACTTTTATTCCTGGCTGGAGACCAGGGGAGTTGTTGAGGTTGCTGACTTAAGACACCATAACAAATGGCTCGAAATGACAGCGGGGCAGGCGTTGTGATTTGTAACCTGTGCGTCTCACCTGCCTCGAGCACGGGTTTCACGGCACCTTTTCTGGGGATTTTATGGAAGGGGCAGATTTACAAGCATGCCAGCCTCCTCCTGGGCTTCCCAGGAGAGACCAGGAGGGCACAAATTTCTTGGCCGAAAACCATCTGAGAAGCCAGGCAGCTCTGAACATTCTGTGGTTTATTTTTGGAAGAAGCAATTTTGGTAATTGCAGGCGTTAAATGAAAGGCAATTAGGGATGGAGGGAAGGTGTTGCATGTGTGTTAGAACAGGAGCCGGCTCCAAGCCAAAGGGCCTGTTAAAAACGTGGACCCCTGAATGCGCCACAGGCCAAAGGGGGCAGGGAGGTGCTGGAGGGGTGTGTGGGTATTTTTGGGTGTTTAATGTGAAACAGGGCATGGAAACACTCGCATATGTGATGTGTCTTTTATGGTCTTCCCAAGGTTTTAATTAAAAACGCAATAAAAGCACGACGAGCGGAAACCAGGATGTTTTAACAATCAGCTGTTATAAATTGTTTTGTAGGAGGGGAAAGAAAATCAAAGAACAATTGTTCGTGTAAAGGAGTTCAGGACACTGAGCTCACACGGAGAAATAAATCCTCTGGGAAAGGTTTTCCTGTCAGGAAGCATGTGCTGCACAGACCATAACGTGCAGGGGGGCTTCCGTGCTGCTGTGGGGATCTGCCAGTTGGCTGTTTCCCCATCAGGTACATCTGTCTGCCAGAAACATGGTACAGGCCAGAGGACTGGGAGCAGGATCACATGCCAGGAGGTGGGATGATGGGGATGTTGGATTTGGGTTGGGATGATCTTTGGATGGCTCAGAGGAGTTTCAGCCATAATTTCTGAGATTACAGAGCACGATGCATTTTGTGCTTAGTGACAGGCACACTAAAATCATTTTGTGCAGCACCTGTTGCCTCTGACAGAGGTGACAGCAGGAAAACACTGGAACAGGATGGAAGGGAGTTAATGAGGCCCGGAGAGGCGGCTGCAGGCCATGCAGGCATCATCTCTGGCTGTTTTTAAGGATTATGAGGGTTTAGGTTTGTCCATGGCCTTGGGCAGGATCAGGGGTTTGCTGCCTACTGCTGGGGTGCCCAATCCATCTGGAGATGAATCCATCTGGATATGTCTGTGAGCTGGCCCCTTCCTTGTGTCTCTGTGTTCACATTCTCAGTGGAGAAGGGAACCCTGGGCCAGCCACCACAGCACTCCTGGACTCTATCTCTATCTATCTCTATCTATCTCTATCTCTATCTCTATCTCTATCTCTATCTCTATCTCTATCATCTCTATCTCTATCTCTTCCATGACCTTGATGCCTTTAGACTGTTTCCTCCATGTGAGTTAATTTGTTTTTGTTTTTTTTTTGCAAGAAGAGAACTGCCTATGCCCCCAGCTGGTCCCTGCTGCTCCCACAGGAGCATTCTGGATGGCTTTTCTCTCTGCCTTCCAAAGGAACTCAATGAAAGTCCACAACAGCCATGGCTCCCAGCAGCCCCCAAGGACCACAGTTCCCTGAGCTTGTAGTTTAAATGGAGATTAGCTTCTAAAATTTAACGAGGATCTCTGTGAAAACAGCGTCCCAAGGATAAAACAACAACCAAAAAAAGGGAAGCCCATTGAATACCCATCCAATTAAGTCTTCCAACTGATCCTCATTAAGCATCCATTCCTGACATTTGGCAGAGTGGTTTAGATAAGAGCAGTGAAAAATCCCCTTGAAAAGGCAGATTGACATTTTGCAGAGGAGTGTTTTCATAGTAATACTAATGGCTTCAAACCCCCAGCTTATAACCTAACATTAAAAAAAAAAAAAAAAAAAAACAAAAAAAAAAAACCAAAACAAAGCATTTGGCTTGGTAAAGGGGTAAGGAGCAGCCAGGCTGGCTGGCAGGGAAATTCCTGGTGACCAAACTCCTGGCTGTAGTGAATGCAGACAACCCCTGGAATTGGCTCTCCATGTGCAGGGTCCTCAAAAGGCAGCATTTAATAACATACAGAAGCTGGGTTTTTTTGGCTGAGCTGAATATGAAATCGCCATGGCAACCTTTCTTCCAAGGTGATCTGAGTCAGGTAGCAACAGCAGGGATGAGTTAAAGGTCATCCCTGCAGAGGAAGATGGGCACTGATAAAGCACTTTAACAAGTCCCAGGGGAGGTGGCATTTAAAAGCCACTCAAAGGGCTCAGCCAGATCCATGAAGGGAGAGAAATCCAAGAGCAGCAGTGCTTGGAAAGCTCCTGGCTGAGAAGGCAGCTGCATCTGCAGTGCTCTGAGGGCACTCCCATGAGGGCCCTGGACCCATGAAATGTGTGTCCAGCCTCAGGTCTCCAGGACCTGGAGAAGGGTTTGTTTAGCAGCTGGGCAGGAACTGGGGAAAACCTTTGCAAAAAAAGCTCCTGTTCTGGAGTGAAAGCAGTAACTCTGTGTAAGGGATGAGCCCTCACCCTCCAGCAGAGCAATAATAATTTCAAAAATCATCTAAGACTAATTGCAAACTGATTTTCACCGGGACTTATGCTTCCAAAATGCCTGAGGTTCTTTGAGGGTTCTATCCCCTCCCACCTCAGACAAAGGGCTCAGTGTGATTTGTGAGCCAATGCTGTTATCCTCACTCCACAGAGAAGGAAAACAGAGGCATGGAGGGGTGTGCTGTCATCTCCACAGCCAAATCCAAGCATTTAAAAATGCAGCTTGGAGTCCAGTGATAGCAGCTGCTCTGTAGTTTGGCCAAGTGCTGGCATATGACATTTTGGGCATTACAGGGTTGGGGTGGCTTGGTTTGAGTAACCCAACACAGATCAAGGTAGTGGCAGGGAATGTTTTCAGAGTGATATGTCTGGGAATCTTCCTGTATGCCATCTATTTTTAATTTTACTATGTTTTTTTTTTTCTGGTTCTCAGGGTTTCTTTTTAAGTTTTTCCCCCTGTAACCCTGAGGGCTATAAACTCACAGTTTTTTTTTTTTTGTATTAATGGAAGCTGAGCATCCCAAATAATCTCAGGTTCAAGAGCTGTGACTTCAAAAACGTCACAAATAGCATGCCCTGTGGGGGAAAAAAAAAAAAAAAAAGTAGTTCAAGCTCACAGCACCTCTTTCCCCTATTCTTGCAAAGCTCAGCTCCAGGTAAAAACCTGGAGCTCACATCCCACTCTCACCCATAGCTTATTTTCCTCTCCTGCATGGCTGCAGCTCCTGGGTCAGGACTTTCACTGTCAGAAGCCAGGGGGTAAGCCTGATGGCTGGGAGAGAAACCAGAAGCTCAGGAGAACTTAAGAGCTTGTTCTTGCTGCTGTACTGGTGGGAGCAGACACCCTGACAGTCAGAGCCTCCCACAGAGTTTTAAGCAAGACCCAAATGGAAACTTCTGCCCCACCCTGCCCTGTGCTCTCTAAGCTGGATGCTCACATTGCAAACTCCGCTGCACACATCTCACCGCTGGATCTGTCCAAATCAGTGTGTATTTACTTGCAGGAAAAATGTCTCTCTAGCTTTGTTTTGGAATGAGAAGGGGAGGAAAAAGTGGATCTGAAGTGAAGCCCAAAGAAAGGGCACTGTGGGACCATGGGCTGCAGAACACGTGGAAGCTCCAGCCTTGTCCAAATGCCAGGAGTTTGCTGGCTTCTGCTGAAATTTCTGCTTCTCTGACCAAAGCCACGTGCTCACTGCTGGCCTCAGCCCTCCTGGCTGCCAACCCATCTGAGCACAGCGTTACACAAGTGCTTTGTGCCCTTCCCCTGCTCTGAAATTGGGACAAAATAAACCATTCTGCTCTGCTCGCAAGGAGGGTCAGTCTGCACCTTGCTCAGCCTTTGGAGTTGCCATGGACTTGTCATCAGAGCTGCTCTAATTTGAACTAATGACTGGGGAACTCATTGCTGATTACAGGGCACTGCCAGGCTCTGGCTGCCAGCACACAAAAATCCAACTGCCCCCGCAAAGCCTGGTAGAATAAAATTTCATAGCATTGCCAAAATGGACTTCAACCGTTTATTTTGACAGCTGTAGTTTTAATTATTCATGTTTAGGTTTTACAGTGTGCTGGTAAAAGGACCACGAGGCATTTCATAAAGAAAAAAAAAAGAAAGAAAAGAAAAAAGAAAAAAGAAAAAGAAAGAAAAGAAAAGAAAAGAAAAGAAAAGAAAAGAAAAGAAAAGAAAAGAAAAGAAAAGAAAAGAAAAGAAAAGAAAAGAAAAGAAAAGAAAAGAAAAGAAAAGAAAAGAAAAGAAAAGAAAAGAAAAGAAAAGGAAAAAAAAAAAAAAAAAAGAAAAGAATGAGGTAGACCTTGATATACCAGGAGGAAGAAATGGGGAAAAGCTGTGCCAAAGGACTAAGACTGGGAATCTTCTACAGGCCACAATTCCACTGGGAATCTTCTACAGGTATTTCCCCTTGGACACCTCAGGAATTATCATAAAGCTGAGTGAGTGGGCAGTTCAAAACTTTGAGAATGGGCACATATTTGCAGTTTTTTAGAGCACAGACTTGTTGCAGGAGACAGGGGACCTGTGAGCAGGAAAATCCGTGTGTTCCATCCCTTTGACAATTTAACCCCATCCCACCCACCAGGCAGAAGAGCATTTCCATTGCAACTTCTCAGCATTTGCCTTTTTTTGGGGAATGGAGACAAAAGCTATACATTTCAAAGATGAGAAAGTGACACAAATATACATAAGGGAGGGGGAATTTGGAATGGATGAAAAGGTTCCAGCCTGTCCAACATCCACCCACGTGTTGAAGAAAAGCCCCACTGGCATCACAGTTTGGATCAAACATACCATGGGTTCTCCTCTCCTTCTCTGTGGGATCTGTGGGGTCCACAAGACATCTCACAGATTGGATAAACATGCCTGAAATGTGCAGGTTGGGTCATCTTGATTTTATTCCCAGTCAAGAACATCTGCAAAAATCATAAAATTCCCATGGAAAACTCCAGGCATGCAGAACTGAAAATTTCATCAGAAGTATATTTAATGGGAATTATTTCCCCGGTGGTGCTGGGCAGCCCTTAAAATGTGTGAACTTGAGGACATAATTTAGTATCTGCTGCAGCTCTTGATTTTCCAAAGGGAGAGAGAAACAGTAGCCCACCTTGTTAAAGCTCTTGGAGACAGATTGTTGAACATTAAATAAAAGCTCCCTGTTGCCGTTGTACAAGGGAGTATTTGAGGTCTTGCTGTTCTCCTGCGAGGCTGAATTTGCACCAAAACTGGTGCTTGATGAATGTGAGCCCGTGGCAAAGGCTGTCCCAGAGATCTGCAATCACCACTTCAAGTGTTAGTCTGAGGGGACCCATCACTTCAGAGGTGATTTTAAAGGGGAGCATGAAATGAGCTGAGACTTTACACCTGCACATCAAGAGGAGATAGATGTAAAAAATAAATGGGTTTCTCAGGCAGGGGGTCAGGCTAATCACCTGCGGGTTCTGTTTGCTTGGGTGTCTTTCTGACACAGCAACCGGACTCGATTTTTGCCCGTGTTAAAAATAAAAGCAAGTTAGGACATCTGGAACTTTGAGAAGGGATTCAGGGAAGCCCTTGCTCGTGGCTCTCTGCCATGGTTCTCCTGACATGAGGAGCAGGTCGTGGCTGTGCCATCCCCACACTGAAGGACACTAAACTTCACTAACTGGTTAAGCCATGCCTGAGCAGTGAGTGCTCGTCTCTGCTGCCCTCCATCTCCCATGGCCATTTCCATCAGCCTGAAGTCCCACCAGGTCGTTTCCATGGTCATATCAAATTGATACAAATGACTGCAGAATATGCAGGGCAGAAGAGACTCAGCTCGGCTCTCAGCAGAGCGTTCTGCAAAGAGGATTAGCAGCTGTGGGGAATGATTATTATCATTAATGATGTCAGAAGGGAGGCAAGCAGAGAATTCAGTATTTAGTATTTTGACAGAAGCCACAGGGTTCGGATTTGCAGTCAAATTCAACAAAATGTTCTGCACCGAAGGCTTAAAAAACAAATTAAATGTTTATTATGCTAATAATTCTTCAGTTAACATCAAGACAGGTGAGCAGGGGATCTAACACTTGATCCCCTGCTAAGGCTTTGGCCATTGCAAATGCTGAAAAACCCTATGAGACTACACAGGTTGCACAGAGGTAGCAGCTCAAGCTGCTGGGGTCTCAAAAAGGGCTGCTAATTTCCCAAATCTGCCAGCACACTGTTTGTGCCCTGGCTCCTGACCTCCACACAGCCTAAAATCCAGCATGCTTCTGCACTCCAGCATCAAACACACCCCAGGAGGATGCGTTTGGAGCAGGCAGGATAGCTCTGGCTCTCATGTGATGCCCTTACAATCTGAGCACACCTCTTCAGAAGGCTGTGATCCTCCTCTGAGCCTCATATGCCTTCAAAGAGTGCTTTTTTTTTTTTTTCTGCAGCTCCAGCTCCTGTGTCCGAGTCCATGCTTATTTTTCACTTCCAAACCCCAAACTAGAAGACCTTGCAGGTGACAGGGTGTGCAGAGAAGTGTGTTAATTGCTGCCCACTGAGATGCTCAGGCTAATTAGGAGACAACATTATATAAAACACAACAAAGGACTAATGATTAAACAAACAAGCCTCATTTGGGATCTTTTCAAACCCTTTTTGAAGCCAGTATTTTGACTTTTGGATGCTTGAGAGCCTGAGGAGTGGCAGAAGCAGCAGCATGGCAGAACATAGGCCTGGAAGAAATAGGTGGGAAGGAAACACAGAGCTGTGATTCAGAGAGAGGAGCAGGACTCAGCATTTCATGCTCCCTGGGGAGAAATCCTGGTTCACTTCTTTGTTGTGATAAAGTCAGCCAGCTTGCCTTAGAGCAAGACTTTTAACCGAGTGAGTTTTGATTGCTGCTGAAAGGATGAGATGGACAACTGCCATCAACACCCTGGGTTCCTCACCCCATGGCTGCTCCAGGGTGCTCACCGCACAAACACAGTACTGGCTTACAAACTGTAATTCTTTCAAACCAGCCCAGAGCACCTCAGTTTTCCCTAGAACAGGCCATCTCCCTCCTGCTCTGGACCTTGGAGGCTGGTTTCCCCCGTGGCAGGGACAGCAGCAGGACACTGTGGGGCTCTTGTCACTCTGTGACTTCCTTTGCTCTGCAGTTTCAAACCTGGGAAATGTAGGTCGCTGATCTTCAGCATGACCTACATTCACAGCTCCAAATAAGCCCCTTTTGCCAATGCTGATGCTTTCTAGCCTCAAGGTGAATCTGGAATACACACATGAGTGCCCTGCTTTGCCTGGGTGTCCAAGGAGGGAGGTTATGATCGTGCCCAAGCAGATGCTGCCCAGACCATGTGTGTCCTGCACACGTGGCTGCAGCACGGCCCTGCCTGAGCCAGCAGCACACTCAGGTCTCTGTAAAAGCATCTCCTCACTCAGCACTTGCTGCACTTATGCCCTGCAAGAGAAGAATGGGCAACAAAAGAAATTTTAGCGTTCCTGTTGTCTTTCTAGTGTGTTGGATGGGGCTGGCAGGAGCAGAGGAAAATGCACCCACACATGGCACCCCTGGCAGAGCTGTGGGCAGGCAGCAGCTCCAGCACTGATAGTGGAATCCCAGAATCACAGGATGGGTTGGGTTGGGAAGGACCTTAAAGATCATCTCCTTCCAACCCCCTGCCATGGGCAAGGACACCTTCCACTACACCAGGTTGCTCACAGCCCCATCCAACCCGCCTTGAACGCTTCCAGGGATGGGACAACCCTGTACCAGGGCCTCAGCAGCCTCACAATAAAGAATGTGTTCCTAATATCTAATCTATAGCCCTCCTCTTAAGGTTTAAAACTGTTCCCCTTTGCCCTATCAACTATCTGCTTCTGTAAAAGTCTGGCTCTTTTTTGGAAGCCCCTGTTTGGTATGGAAAGTCACAATGAGGCCTCCACTTGGAGCCTTCTCTTCTCCAAGCTGAACATCCCCAGCTCTCTCAGCCTGTATTTGTAGGAGAGTTGCTCCAACCCTCAGATCATTTGTGCACCCAAATATGTCCTGCCTTGGTTGCCACTGGCAGCACTCCTGCTGTTGTCTTCACTGGAAGCAAGTTTTTCATCCAGGTTTCTTCTTTCTTCACATAGGTGAGGAAAAAAAAAAAAACTGTCAGGTGCTTTTTGTGCTGAAGGGAATTCTTCGTATGCTTCATCTGTCTTTTACAAAAGTGCCACTTTCACTGATCCTTTCAGACCTCGTCACCATCCATCACATCACCTCTACACCTAGGATACCTAGAAAATATGAGTCATACTGACTGGATTTCCTGCACAGAGAGCAAGGAAAATGCCTGTTACTTTCTCTAAGTTTGGGAGGATATTTAAAATGGTCCTAGATTATTCTTAGCCATTCCTTCCACAAGCTAAAGATGAAAGACAAAAAAATCTGATGGAGGAGGAATGGCATGAGAAAAGAGGGAAAGAAGAAGAAGCAGCATCCTTGTATACTCTGGAAAGAAGGCATGGGGAAAAGCCAACATTCCTGGTGCCTACATGCCCAGGGGAAGGCTTGTGATAGCTCACAGCAGCCACCCAGGTCACCTAGCTGTGCTTGGTGGCCTTTCAGTGACACAAAAACATCTGAAAGGGCAATGATGCTCACCCTGGGAATATCTCCAAATCCTGGATAGCCTGGCATCAAGGACACAGCACAGCTTGAACAGCTGGGGGAACAGAAATAGCCCAAATTCTCTCCTGAACTGTTTATTTCAAGGCTGAGGTGCTTTGGACAAATCACTATCAATGCTCTTTTTCTCTTCCTGCCTCCCACAGCTTCCTGAGGCTGCCCAGGGAGAGCCAAATCTGGCACTGGTTTCATGCTGTTGTTGGCTGATGGAACACAGGGCAGGCTTGGTTCAAGACCAGCACACTTGGTGCAGCACTGATCCCAAACCTGAGGGGCTGGCTCCGACCAGCGCAGCCTCCCAGAGCCTTCCCAGAACCCTGCACCACTCCTGCCCTGCCCCAGCTCTTCCATCATGCCCTGTGCATGTTTGCATCCCATATCTCATGCACAAATGTAGGTCATTGCTAAGACCATGTCTCAGTAAACTGTGAAATCTCAGCTTGGCCTCTTGCCTTATGTGCAAGAGGATTTTCTCACCTCCCATCGCTCCGGGCTGCTGCCACACTGAGTTCTTCCTTCTCAGCGAGTCCCTGCTCCCCAGCCAGTGCCAGGAAATCTCCTGGCAGCAGCAATGGCAAATGCCCTGTGACAGGGTGAACATTGTGGTCTGCCTCGGGCAGGAAAAGAGGGTGAGGTGTGACAAACTCCAGCATCTCACCTGAATATCTTTGGTGCAACCACCCATCCACCACCCGCAATGCCACTGAGACCTCTCCCAGGTGTGTCTCCTCTCTGTGCACTGGAGTGAAAGGAAAACCAGTTTGTTTTGTACACACAAGGCACCAAATTCTTGCAAGCAGGGGGGAAGCTCCACGTTCGTGTTGGTGGCAGCAGGAGCAGCGTCCATGGTCCGTCCTTCTGGCTTTTTACTGCTGGGTGGGCAAAGTCAAAAAACCAAAACAACATGTTCATGTACTGAGAACAAAATAAGGACTTGTTGACTGGGAGCTGGCAGCACAGGAAATCCACCTTTGTGTCATCTCAGCAGAGCCACAGCTGAACCAGCTGCATTTTTGGCAGGAACCCTTCCTCCTCCCCTCACTCGTGGTCAGTATGTGCTGCACCAAAGCCTAATGCAGGCTGAGTGACACCAAGCTGTGACATCCTCTGTGTGCTTGGAGGTGCCACACCACATTTCCAAACACCCCAGTGATGAGAGCCAGCCACTGGAGTGTGATGGGGAGAGAGCTGGAGCCATCGAGCCAGATGATTTAATGTATTGCCGTGTTACACACGCATCACCAGGGGCTGAGCTGACCTCCACAGCAGCAGGAACAGATTTTTCCCCCAGTGCTTCAAGCCAGGCTGTTTCCTCCCCTGCACCTTCTGCCTCCATCCCAACACGGCTTCTAAGACAGCAAAATTAGTACTGCTAAATAAAGGTAGCTCCATACAAAGGCTCCTGGTCTCTGACCTAGCAGCTCATGTTTTTCTGGGAGGGTCACAGACGTGGTGTACTAAAGCTCAGTGCAGCAGCTACACCACTGACTAACCCCACACCTGCTGAACATTTCGTACTTGTGAGCTCCATAAATGTTTCCTCTGTTTGCACACATTTTTATTAGCCCTTAATAGGCTGAAATAAAGTATTTTCAGGTCCTGCACAAAAACAAAATGCCAAAGGAAGCCTAACATTCCACATTCCTCATGTCCTTCCTCAGATTTCACCTTTTTAGACAGCACATCAAAACAGGAACATAATGGAGCTGCTATTACTGCTAATGCTTTTCACATTATTCGAGGTGCAGGGAACAATTAGATGGCACTAATGAAATATTGCCACACTCGGATCTGCCAAACTGCAGCTCCATTCACCTTCTCCCCTCCACTTCTGTTCTTCCCCACCTGCTCCCCATCAGAGGGTGAGGCACAGCCGGTTTGCTCTGCTTCCTCTGAAAATCCTATCAAAGAAAACTCCAAACGCTCCGAGTTCCTTTCAGAAAAATGAAATGAAATGAGCAGAGGAAACATCGCCTTTCAGAGGCTTTTGCCCCAGAGCAGCAGCAGCACCTTGATGCCTCTGGCACAGGGCAAATTGCACAGCAGCTCCCCGTGACAGGAGCAGACCCACCTTGTGCCCAGCTGCCTGTTCTGCTGATGAAGAGCCTGGCAGGTCTCCTCAGTTCTCTTTCCCAGCTTCTGTGAGCCAGACTCATTAATCACCTCTCCCTTACCAAGGGAGACCTCACTACACACTCCCTTCTTGCCAGCTTTGGAGTGAAAAGAGACAGATGGGGCTCCCAGGCTTTTGACCTGAGGTTGTGGGAGCTTTAGGTTCTGCAGCCCTCTGTGCACGGTGGTGATGCCCCGGCTGACTTGTGAAGCCCTGCTTAAGGGATGGAGCTCTGAGAGGTCTTTCCTGTGGCTCAGGCTGCCCAGGTTGGCACAAGCTGCAAGCCCAGCCTGATGGAAAGCCAGACAGCCGTGCAGCAATTCCAAGCCCACACAGTTAAACAGCTGAATAACCCTGCCCTATCACTGGGGAAGGAAGTGCCATTCATTTTATGGCTGGAAGAAGCCAGGAGAAAGCACCTTCAAGGGGTGAGAAAAGCACACAGCACCACTGAAGCAGTTGGAGGATTTTGTATTGTGCAGTTCTGCACACAGGGGTTCCAAAAATGACATGTTTCCCTGGGAGCACAGCCATGGTGCCATGGGCCAAGCACTGGGGCAGCCTCAGCATCCTTGCACTTAAAGGGATGTGATTTGGTGAATCGGAATAACCAAGAAACTTTCAGCCCAATGCTATGTCTTTACACAAGCTGCCAGCTCTGTTTGGATCTTCACTGGGTTTCCTCTTCCACCCATGCCTCATGGATAGTGACTGGGGTGTGAGGAGCAGCTTTAGAAAGGACAGAACTTGGCAGGTGTTTGGTCGTTCGATGAGACTGGAGGGAGGAAGGGTCAGGACCAGAAAGTGATAAAGGGCACAAGTGGAGCAATCACTGCAAGTGGTACAAGGTGGTTTGCAAGTGTTTTGTTAGCTACAAGCTCGTGGAGACCAGCAGAGCTCCACACCTGACCAGAGAGATCTCCAGGGCCTTCCTAGAGACAGGTAAGGTAGAAAAAGTAGCTCAGAGGATTAGTTCTGAGTACACAGAGGTGTTTTGGTTTTAAGTGAAATAATGCTGGTATCAGAAACAACATTTGTACATGTGCTTGTTTGCTCTTGGCACCCCTCTCTGAGTGGTTTGATAATGCTCAGGGTGGAGAGGGGATGCCTGAGACATCCAGATTTGAGACTGGAAATGGGTGAGGGATCTGTGACTTCCACCGGTAGTGAGGTGACTGGTCACCTGTACCTGATCTTCAGGCTTGAACTCACCAAGGTGGACATCAGGACTCTTCAAAATCCTGCAGCTTAAAATGCCTGGAGGTGGCCAAGGGCAGTGATGTCAGCTTGGAGAGTGAGCACTGGGTGTATTGAGGCTGTGCTTTTACAAGACTGAAGGGTTGTGCTGTGTTCTTGTGGGTTTAGAGCAAACAGAGCAGGAATTGATATATCTTCAGTGCTGTGTTCTGCATTTGACATTGTGCGTGCACCTCGTGTGCATGTATTCATCCTCCAAACAGGTTCCTGCCTGTTTGCTCCCACACTAATGAGATATTCTCACTCATTTCTTTGTTATGCCAGCTCTAATTTCCAGCTCTTTGACACGAGCAACCGTTTTTCTCTAAAAGGCTATCACATGACAGAATTATAAATTTACTCCTGAAATGCACCATTAATAAATAATAAAGTGTTTATAAATATGCAAAATAGATTATTAGTCAATTCTATAAAATCTTGGCTACAGGAGCATAAAAGTGTGCCCTGCAGCTTGTATATCTATTATAAAAAAAGAGGAAGTAACTAAAAAGAAATCCAGATTCCCTTTTTAACTTCCAAGCAGTAAACGCTGAATAACTTATCTCTGATAATGATTTGTTAAAAGCAAATCATTTGTTTCCTTGAACAGCAATGAACAATGCACTACAAATATGTGATTTTAAAAATATTATGTACGAGCAGAGGGACAGAGTATGTCCTCCATTTGAACAGCTCATTAAATAGAAGCTCTTCAGCAAGAGCACCCTGTGCTGTGAGCACCCTGAGCAGGACCATTCTTTTATTTAAGCTTAGCAAGCTTCAGGGGTGCTAAGAGCATCTAAATATTCCTGCCTCTTAACGACAGGAGCTCAGATTGGAACCTTGAATCACAGAATCACAGAGTGGTTTGGATTGAAAGGGACCTTAAAGATCATCCAGTTCTGTGTGTTTGCCCATGGAGTCAGACATGGGAAATGGCAGCCCCTGAGGATCTCGGCATTGCTCTGGGTAACCCCTGCCCTTCTAGCAAGACCCATCCTCATCAGGAGGTTGTTGCAGCAATGTTTTGCCTCATTAGTTCAAAATAAAGAGATTTATTTCTCCTTTGCCACAGCTTTATCCACAAGGGTGTTGTTAATCTGTAACACACAGCGGTTGTAGGTGGGAGTCAGGAAACTGGGAATTTGGTGGCAGAAAAACCACAGGAAGGTGGATGGCAAAAGGGGCAGGAGGGGAAGAAGGGCAGGGACCACTGCATTCACTGCTGAGCTCTGAAAGCATTGCTGCATCATCAGCAAGAGGAACTGGTCTGGCCCAAAAAGGGTTATACACAGAAAAGGAAATAGGAGACATTGCCTAAACAGACTGGGTTTTTTTTCTGTTTACCTAAGAATCATCTCAGTGCCACTGGGATCTGTGTTGTAGGAGTCCTTATGCAAGGAGATGGAGACAACCAGGTAATTTCAGACACTGTCCAAAAGGCAGTACTGAGACAACTCTGCTGACAGCCAGGAAAAATGAAGTGGGGAAATGTCAAATGTTCTTGACCTGAGCTTAAGCCTTTATGAATTGAGAGAAGAGGGAGGGAAATGTGTCTGTAAAGAAGAGCTTCTCTTCAGATAAATATGTTTTTATCAAGCCACAGACAGTCTGGAAACCCATGGAGGGGAAACAGCTGGGGGAGGCAAAGGATTTAGAAGTGATGCTTCAAGTGATGACAAAGAGTTTATTTTTGCTCAGCAGCAGTGCAGTGGTTATTCCGGGCTGGCATCAGAGCTGATGAGGACCAGCTACATCAACATAGGCCCCTTTAACAGACTTGTTCCCTGGCAAGAAATGCACATCTGAAACTCACAGCTGAGATTCAATGTGAGCAGGGCCAGCAAGTCTGGAGGGCGGGTTGGCTTCTGTGATCCCATAGCCCAAAGAGAGTCTCCTTCCAATCTGGATGTAAGAGGGAATTGTGCCACAGTTATTTCACAGGCATTTAAACTTGGCAGAGGAGTCCCCGGGGATGTTCTGTGCTGCGCAACACAGGTCGGAGAAGATGTTTAAACTGGTTTATTTGGCTTTTGGAATTGGTAAAGGTCCTGGGCAGGTGTCTGGTGCTAGTCTGTTGATAGGACAGAATAACAACATGTACATTGAATTAAATTATCTAGAGAGAGCCACTGCAAGAAGCTCAGAGGAGCTAGGATGAGCTTTAAGCAGATGATGTGTTACCCTTCACAGAGAAGCCTTGAAATAAATCGTCCTGGCTGAGGTGGTGCAGTAAGTCATCTAATCCTTATCCCTCCTCATCCTTCAAACAACAGTCCCCCATCTGCACAGGACAGAGCTGAAACCCTGGCCAGGGAATCTGAGTCCTTGTCCTTGCTTCACCACACTCAGATCAGTGGGTTCCCTCCACCAGACAGGCAACAACCAGGAGTGTGTTCTCAAGCCAGGACTGGTAGCCTTTGAAGGCTGGCAATTAGGATTGCAACATCTTCCAACATAGAGATTAAAGAAGCTGGTTGAAGCTTTGAAGCAGCTGCTCAAGCTCGTGAGGGCCTGCCTTCTTCCTTGTCCATATGCAGCCTAAGTGGGTCCTCCCCATGGAGCTGGAGGGAGATGGGCTCCCCTGTGCTGCTGGTCCCCCAATGTGGAGACAAGTGAGGGATCAAGGTGGCTGGAGACACCAGCATGAGGGGAGAGAAAAGCTTAGAAATCAGCTTTATGCCTCCTAAGCCATCAAAAACAGCATCTGGATTTTTAACATCCTTTGCTTCTTAGCTTTAAAAGCAATGGCCACGCCTTCCATGCTGCTTTCTTCAGCTGAAGAGTTGTTTTCCATGAATTAGAAGTACTGTTTTGAAATCTATTTGGCTCATCTAACATGCTGTGAGCAAATGGCCACAGAAGAAGTGAGCCAGCCTGGAGTGGGTGTCTGTCTGAAACCAGAGCTAGAAGAGTTTCTGGCCTCTTCAAAATTGGTAATTACCAGCTGATAGGGAGATTAACTATCCTCAAGGTTTCTGTGCAGCCTAGTTACAGACTACTCAGTCTTAAGCAATTAGAGCTGTTCCTGTTTCACACTCTTAATAGAGCTTGTTGTCAGGCATGATTCCAATCATCTCAGTGCTCAGCTCCTGTCTCTGATAACATTTGCCACACACTGCTGACAATTTTGCAGTTATCAGTATCAAGGCATCCGAAGATCACTGACAGAGACACAAGACACCCCCCACCTTTTCCAGGGTTGTAAATGTGAATTAGCTCTGTTCACTTCACCTCACTGCTGCACACAGACTCGCCAAGAAGAGCAGCAGCTTGTACGAGGGTGGTAACAGCCACCCACAGCAGAGGGGAAGCTCTGTTGTACTCTGGCCCATGCAGAACTCTTCTAGATACTGCAGAAACATCCCCTTAATGGGATCAATTTAGAAAAAAATATATTAAGACTTGCCTGAGAAAAATCTTTGTTGCAGCTTTGGGCTTTCCCATGTCAAAATTCAGGAAGCTGATGCCCTTTCCTCACACAGTTTCAGCTGCAATCATCTTAATCAAACTCAGCTCTTCAGCTCTTACTTAGGTAATAATTTCCACAGGTCATTTGCTCATCTTCCACTTGAGATCCCTTCAGAAAGGTAAGTACACCAGCGATTGCAGCCTCTGCCTTTTGTTCTGTCACATCCTCACTCCTGCAGCCTGTGCTGAGAGCAGCCTGTCCTGCTTGGCCAGCGTTAGGCTCAGGCTTACCTGGAGGGGTCTTACAGCTTCCTACACAAACCAGCTTGGCTGCTCAACAGCTGGCTCAAGGCTGACAGCAGTTTTTTTGGGTATTTTGAATTAGATTGAGCTTCACTTTGCTGGCAGGACATAATTCAAAAAGCAGAGGCGGGACAGCAGCTGCCTCTCGTCTGCAGCACTGAATTACTCTTAGACTGTTCCTGCAGAGATGAAGACATCAGTACAGGGAAATCATGGCAGAGGAGAGAGGCAGAGCTAATCCATGCACAGCGTGCTGGACCAGTCTGTCCTGTAGCTGCTCCAGAGCCCAGGAGTGTCTGCACTCCATATCCACGAGGAAAACAATCCCCTGGGAACTGCCAAAAGTGTGGAACAAGCAGCCTCAGACTTACCTGATCCTTATCAAAAGCACTTCAGCATATTGCCATGCCCTGAAAGCCACAAAGCAAAATTGCTTCAGAGATGGGCAACTTCATCAAGCAAGTCTGGAGGGGAAGGAAGTCTGCTGAACAGCTGTGGTGTGACCTGGCCACCCCAGGGAGGGGACAGGGCTTGGCCCAGTGGTGCTCAGAGTCCGGGACAACAAACACAGCTACAGTTTATGGGCTCTGAGTACCAAACACCTCATAAAGTCAAAGGCACTGAGATCCCTTCCCTACTGCAGAGGATTGTGTCTTTTGATCCCAGCAGTAAGCCCAGCTTCCTGATAGTTGATGGGGACCTTGTGTGATTAAACATATTCCTCTACCATGCTGCTAAAAGCAGTTTTCCCCCTTATCAGGCTCTGATTCAGAGTCACAGGACAAAGGGACTTGCAACCCTCTAATAATGGAGCACACAGGAGCTCTGACATCCACCTCATTCCAAAAAGCATCAGCCCTTTCCCTTTCCTGCCTTAAACATAACACATAGCACAGGGATTTCAAGAACATGTTTAATGATGGCAGTTTCTACTGAAACACATGAAGTCCATTCAAACACAACCAATTTTTCCTTGAAAAGAAGCTTTGGTCACAATGACAAATTCTTTTTAAAAAACTTCAAAGCAATTACACAAAACTGAACACATGGTCCTAATACCTCCTCACACACAAACTGCAGCAGCAGAAACTCATCTAACAAGGAAAAATCTTTAACAAAAACCACAGCCCACCACCCTGCAGAGATTATATCATGTACATGGAATTAGAGGGAACACTTATGAACAAAGTGTTTGTGTTAATTAGTGTCTATGTGTTCAAGCTTCATTAGTGCCTGTAGACTGTTACAAGTAAGTTTGGTCTTAAACAATAGAGGATCACAGAGTCAGTGTGCTAAACAAGTGTTCGCAGTCATCTCTGGAACTTCCAGGGAACAAAAGGGGGAAAATGCAAATACAAAGCTATCTGTGTACTTAGTTCTGCAGGTAAGTATGGCACACTGATTTCTGGCTTCTCAAATGTAATCTCTGATGACAGGGCTGTGGCTGGAGTAAAGCAGCTGCAATTCTGTGCAGGGTTTTCCCTTCACATGCACAAAGGGAAAAGCCTCTGACTCACACACTCTGTTTGCCTCAGCCAGGAGTTGGAGGATTCTGTAAGCAGTAAGTGAGCTACAGACAGACAGCTGTAATAACATTTCTGTTTTCATTTTCTGTAACAAAAAATATGCCTTTTAAAATGCTCTTGAACAAAGCAAGTTTGACTACGCAACACAAAATAGCAGCAGATACTAAAACACGTTACAGTCACAATCAGATTACATCTGCAGTGTAAGATACACAGAACATTAAAGTAAAAAACTCATGTAGTGGTTAATGGCTATTTCTTCTCTGATGAACTCCTAGAACTAACTGAACCAAACAGTTCAAATTATTAAAACTATGTTTTAAACTGATTTCTACAATTAAAAAAATATTCATATATATACTATTAGATGAGTCACATCAAGTGCTCTTAAAATCTTAACTAAATATAGCTATAGAATATTTAACCAGACACTTTAAATCACATACAGCAAGTTTTGTAGAGGTAAACATTGCCTCACATTTGCAACACCAACTGAGTATCAGACAAAGCATTTGGATTATTTTCATGACTCTGAGCAACTGGTTAGGTTGACCTTTTATATCCACCAAGCAGCTGCTGCTTCCCTATAAGCACTTTTTAGCTTATGGCACACAGGTTGGGACTTCCTCAAGGAGCCAGGAAATCCCAGCTGCTGTTGAGCACCTCCATCTTCAACATCTTAAATACCTGGTCCCTGTCCACCATTGAGATTTGGCCATGTTGTGAAAATAGTGGGATTTTTTTGGTTTTTTTTAAGCTACAGGCAAGAGGAGCAGAAGGCCTTTGCCAGCCTAACTCAGCAAGTGACCTGAAGCTGCTGGAAAAACTGATTTCAAGAACCGACTTGCTCAGAAGGCAGAAGTGCCCTTCATGCATATTTTCTTCACATTTCTCTCCTACATAACTTGGTCTTGCCTTTCTTTTGTGCAAAGAGATGGTTTCATTCCCTGTCTCCACTCTGAGTGCCTGATGCTCAGCTTAATGAGTGTGGCAGGAGAGTGGGCATGAACACGTTGCCATGGTGCCTGCACAGACAGGGCAGCCACTTCATCCTGTCCTCTCCTTCCACAAATGCCAACAGAAGCTTCTAATCTCCCTCTCTCCTCTCAGCATTGCCACTTCTCTGACTTCAAAAGGGCTTGGTCTGCCCAAGAAGTTCAATTCCCAGCCTTCAGTCTTGCAGCCCTGGAGAAACTCATTATTTCCTTCTGGAGCATCCAGCCTAGAGCCTGAAACCTGTTTTATAGAGGTGAGGAAAGAGCTCCAGACCTCACCTGAACCTGCAGCATCATTCTCTGCTCCCTGAGGTTCCTGCCAGCCAGAGCAACCTGCCCAGCCCATCTTCACCTCACAGCTGACATATCAAATATTGCTTGGTAACAGTGGCACAGAATGACTCAAACTACTCCATGAATGAAAATAACAGAGCATTTTATATTGCCTTGATGACTAATATTAACACAACAGTCTGCTTTGGGATTTTTCCATCCAGGCTGAGTTGGCTGTCTGCAAAGCCTTTGCTGAGTCACAGCTAGGGGAAAGCAAGCTGTGGTATGGCAGCTGCTGGGATGAATGCACAAGGCTGATGGAAAGGAAAAAAATTCCCCTTCACCTCCTTTTACTGACTGAAGGGCCAAGAGAAACCACACAGAACTGGCGCTGGTCATGGTATTATGACAAAGCAGTTTGGTTTCTCAACAAGCCTCAAATCTCAATAGGGCTTTAAAAAAAAGATAAAAAAAAATCCAGAAGTGGCAGCCTGCTGCAAGGCTGGTGCTTTGCCAGAAACTGCAGTCTCCTTGAGGGATTGCAACTGCAAGGCTGGGAGAGGGTCAAGCAAACAGTGGGACAATCCTAAAACAATTGGAAAATATGCGTTCCCCAAGAAAAGCAAGGTTTCAGCCAGCTTAAAAACACAAAATAGAAGGTGTTAAGGAGTGCAGTAAACAGTAAAGTCTGAGCTTCATCTGTGGTTACTCTAAAGGAAAACCACAAAGGAAAGAAACTAACCCAGTTAGGTTTGCCCTTTCTACCGCTGGCCTGGAATGCCTGGATGCCTGCGGTCCCCCAAACCTGACCTTTCCAGATGCAGCAATCTAATTCCCCCAGTGTCATCCCACAGCTCTGACCTCTGCAGCTCAAAGCACAGCAGGGAACAACAGCTAAAAATCGTCCTTGAGTTAAATGAGCTTTGTCAAGCAGGTAGTAAGGGAAAACTTCCAGTTTGACAGAGAATAAGATCACTTACATGAAGTTTCCATGAAAAATAAGACATGTTCTCTCTGCAATCCAATCATTCCACATGAGGACTTACTTTGCTTAGAAAAAGGTAATGAATTGTAGACAAGTTACAGTCAGCACAGGGCAGTACAAAACACTGGTTTTACTCCCAGTGGAAGGGCAGAAAATTACAAAAATATATCTTCTTTAATCCAATATTGTTGTAGTTTAGAGCATGCCTGATTCTTCCTATTTCCCTGTGGTCTCACTGAAGTTGATCTGATCAGAGCTCCTTGGGACAATGAGAGTGTCATCATGAAAACTTAGTGCAACTGTTGTTTAAAAAAAAAATCAGTAGCAAGTCAAGAAAATTTCCCACTTGAGTCGACCTCCCAACTCCTTCCCACCCAAACCCTACACCAAAGATAGTGTGGCATTTCAGCATGGCTTACATTTTACCATCTTAAGTCCTAAGTCACCTCTTTAAGGCCCAAAAATATTCTTGATTTTTTTTTAAACACATGATCCATTTAACAATGACTGAAGTTTAACAGTGACTGAAGTGTTGAATTAGGATTTTAGAAAGTAAGTCCTTGGGGCAGCTTGGTTTAATCTTCCTTGTCTTCCTCCTCCTGCAAAACTTATTTAGACCGCAAGGAGCTGCACCTTGTAATGCTTTGGTGACACTGCAGCTCTCCTAAAGCGAGAGCGCCCAGTTTGCAAAGAGGAACTCTGGTCATTCCAACGCAGGAGCTGGGACACCAGGGAACCAAATGGTGCTGTTTAGTCAGAAGATCCACAGCCTGCTGTACAAACAGCACCTCGAGGAGGTGAGGTTGTAACGCTGCAGAGATGAAAGCCTCCCCTTTCACAGTTATGGGTTCAGCAGGTCCCTCGACAGCAGAATGACGTCTTGCAGGGCACTGACGCTCCACGGAGCTGCTTTACCTGGAAAGCAGAAGAATTAGTACAGCTGGAGATTTGCAATTCAAATTATTCACAGGCAGAGATGAGAACTCATGTGTGAAGCGGAGAAAAAAAAATCCCAATGGCCACAAAGGAAAAGGCAGCATCATTCACTGGGATTGCCACCAATTCCAGCAGTTTATCTGGTGGCAGTGATGGGATGTTAGTGCCATGCCAGAGGAGAGATACCAAGGGAACACAAAAGCAGAGTTAGATGAGAGAAAGGCCAGATGCTGGAAGATCCTGTGGCCAGTCCCCGTGCAGAGCAGAGAAGGGAATGCGCACAGGGAGGCACATGAAACCACATTCTGCATCTCACAGCTTTTACACAGCAGTGCACACCTTGCCCATCAACACACATGGACCATCCTCCTTGCTATGGACGTTCCTTCTGATGCCCTAACTGCTTCAGGGTTCAAAAAAAATCTTAACAGGAACCTGTTACACTGCAGGAAAGAGGCGAGAGCCCTCCCATAGGACTGCAAGAGCAGCAGAACATGGTGTGCTTTGCAACAACGGTCACAGTAACATCAGGAAAGAACTGGCCTTCAAAACCCAGCAAAAATTGCTTTTTGACTATCTCTTTTTCTCCCCTGCTGTGGGCCTATGGGAAATACTTAACAGCAGCACCAAAGCTTTGGCAATTTGTTGTATTTATAGTGAGCTGCTGCCTGTGTTGGTGATTTGCACCCCCTTCAGATGAGGATAAATGATACCCCTCCATTTACACACAACTTGTCACTGCTGCCTGCTGGGGGAAAAAAATAAGCTGCTATAAACCCCAGTACAATTCACCTGGCATCATCCAGAATTGCCTGCAGCTTTCACTGGAAAAAAATCCATTAGAGCTGCTCCCTTGAGAGTGAACACCTCACAGTAACAAACAGAACAGTCCATGCTCCATTCAGAGCTGCACACACAGTCAGCATCTGGAAAGGATGTAGTCCTAGAGAAGACACCAGTAGTGTAACCCATATTTTACAGAGACTCCCAAGACTTGGGTACATCAAAGGCTGAGCTCTGCAGCTGCGCTGAAGATGTTTCTCTACAGTTCAATGTTATCAGTGCCTGAAAAAGGGATGAATCTAGAATCCAGCCCTTACATGTGGTGCATCTTTCCTCTAAAATATCCTGCAAGTTCTCAAAAGCCCTTTAGTCCCACAATGGTTGAATAAATCTTCCTGTCCTCTTCCTTCAGCCTGCCACTTCTCCTTACACATAAATCTTTCTCCTTTCAAGAGCACGTTGGAAGATGCATTCCTAAACCACTTCTGCGTTCTGCCGGTGCTGCTGCTGTTAGAGGAAAAACGACAATCCACAGGGAAAACAAACTGAGGAATTTTACTCAGCCAACAGGAAGGACAGAGGCTTCAATCTGCCCCAAGAAAAACTTCCTATCAGTATTTATTTAGGAGCCTGACACCAGGACTAGCATTTAAATTCCAAGTTCTTTCCCCAGCTCTGGGCTGTCACATGGCACATATGGCCCCGGACAGTTGTGAAATTCCCCCAGCTGGGCCCAGCAAGCAAAGCAAGAACAGAACTCACTGCCTCCAACAGCTGCAAGTCAGCAGGGAGAGGAGTCACTGCTGATATCCCAGATTACTGAAGTGCTTTCAAAGCCTTTCATGTGCAAGGCGCCACGGAATTTATTCAGAACCTGTTTTCAGTTTCCTATTGAAGCTGACAAGAAATCCCCCAATGAGCCTCGCTAGAGTTAATAAGCTTAACAAGCTAACAATTTTATTTACCTTTTCAGAAACTGGTTCTTTTTGCAGCTGTTTTAATCTCTTTTCTCTTATTATACAAAATAAGTAGAGTGCTCTGTGGTGGGGGATGGACACCAGTTTGTTGGGGATGTTTGCCTGTAACCTACTTTACTTCACTGTTCTCTAGTCAAGTATCCCTGAGTGCCAAATGCCTGATGAATTGATGGCTTAGTTCCATCACAGAGATCACAGAACCCGTGCAAATTCCCCCTGCCCTCCTGAAAGAAGGAGCTAAAGGAGCAAAGAGGATAAGGAAATCTTCAAATCAAAATCTATTTGTAGGATGGGAAAAAGCACATATGGAGAGTGGGATCTAGCTTTCCACTAACTCATTTTTGAAGATATGCAGCAAATCCCATCATAAAACTTGAAAAACCATCTGACATCTGGGAAATGATGACCAATATAGTTCATATGGTCCCGGAATCAACTGGACAAGAACACTTTTTGGCCTTCAGCACAGATTGAATCAGTGATCAAGAAACAAACACTCTTTCCATTGCTCCGTTTGCTTTGTGTAGCTTTATAGTAATTTCAGAACAATTTCTGAACTTTTTATCCAAATGCCTCCCTCAACAGCAGAGCAAATACATACAGGAAACACACATATTAAAACAGTGGTTTCCATGAAGCTTTTTAAGGAGGTGTTAATGTCCAAGTGATCTGGCACATTTTCTCTGTGACAATCTTTGTTTCATACTTTCCGCCTCTTTTCACGCAGAAATTGTGCCTGCAGGATTAGAGGCCTTGACAGAGCTGCTTCCCTGCTACTGGAATGAGGTTGCAAAGAGGGGATCTAATCCAGCACACATTGGACAGAGGCACCAGTGGGTGGCTTTTGCATCCACAGAAAGGAGTGTGTTTGGGTAAGATTTTGAAGTGGTCTCATTAGTCTGCCTTACTGGAGGAAGCTGGTTATTTCTTGTTGCTCCACTGCCCAAGGGAAGCCGGGGGTGGGGGGAACTACTGGGAGCCTAAAACTTTAAAGCCTCCTAAAAAAAAAGGAAAAAATAGCTATGACCTTCATCCAACAGCACAATTTACACTGTCTGCTGTTCTTTGATGCCTCATGTAAGACTGGAAACAAGTCTGCACAAGGACAGAGCATTAAAGGAAAGAAAATTAACTGCACAGGAACCAATTGGAGAGGTAAATGTCGTTTCTCCCCTGTTGCTGCTCCACACCAACTGCCTTTTAATTAGAGAGCTGTTTGCATTACATGGGGAGAGAGCACAGAATCTCAATCACTCCCCCAAATACAGATGCAAGTGCCAGCACGGATCTTTTAGCAACGGGAGGGGATCTCAAATAAACCAGCTCGGAGCATCCCACACCATGAATACCAGCTTGGGGGGCAGGGGAGGACTGAGGCAGATACACCAAGAGAAGACCTGTAAGAAGTTTGTCCCCTCACTCCCTGTGGACAAGTCTGAGCTGCCCTTTCTGCAGCTCTATCCCTCTCTTCCCATCTGAACACAAGTACCTATGAAAAAAGTCCTGACTAGTTCAATGGGGTTGTCAGTGGTCAAACTCAGCAACTCCAACTTGCAATGGAGTCTCTTTACTGGTGACAGGATTTGTGAACTGTTTGGGATATACTCTCCAAGCTGCACAAAGGAACCAGAGAGCTTGACACCTTCTACAGAAAATGTATCCTCAAAGAGGCTTTCCCAAAATCAGCACTGCTAAGGGACTGTCTGCAAGATGATCTTCCCCTCCAAACTGAGTAGCTCTGTTTGAGCTAAACAAAAGTGTGCCTGAAACAGCAAGCGTTGCAGAAAACATGCAATTTAATAGCTATTGCACTGTGGCAGAAAGGAAGAATTCCCACAGCTGAAAGGAGGACTGGTTGGCCAAGAACAGGGACCCAGGATGAGCTGATACCTTCAGTGACAGTGGCAGAGTTCCTGCTCCAGGGAAGCAATGTTGGATGACACAAACACAGCTCTCAAGAGATAAATGGTCCCCAGCAAGCCCTCTTTGTTCATCCACTATTTCACTTTTAAACATCTTGTCCTGAAGCACTGCCATGACTGAGATTCTTCTGTTCTCACTCTTTGGGGAAAAAACCCTCAAATCCCATTTCCTAAAGTTCACAGAGAAAAGTATGGAGTTAAAAGGAAAAGACTGGGACATGGGGGCTGTTTAAACAGCCATGGCAACTCAGATCTCTGCACTCTGGGTTTAACAAAGCTCGATCCCAAAGTACAAACTGCACAAGCTGAAATTATTAGAGCAAACACAGGGCAGCCACAGGAACAGCAAAAGTCAGGTAAGGACTGATAGGAAAAACTAATTGTTTACACACACAGGCTTGACTCACACCCTTCATTGTTTCATGGCTCTCAACTATTTCCTGATTTTTATAGAGAACTAATGCAGTGATTTGGGAAACAACCAGTGGAACATACAGGGGTACATGGTTCAGATGTTGGCACACATGTGCTCAGAGCAGATGTGGTGTTCCCCCTTTTCCAAAGTTAGGAGATGGGCAATGTGAGTAAAGTCTGTAAAATGTCCTGTTAGAAGTTGTCAAGATCTGCATTTTTATAATTAGGAGAGCTTATTTCAGCCAAAGTAGGACAGATTTTAGAGTAGGCCTTATTTGGATGAGAACACAACTCAAACAGTGTGGATGGCTTGATGCAAACAAAAATAAAAGATGCAGATACCCTGATGCCATAAATCAACAAGCAGCATCCTTATGTGCTGAGTTGTTGCCATAAATCTTCATGCCCAGAATAGGCAGCAGAAGTTTGGGGCTGTCACACCACTTCCATCTCAAAGAGACAAACATATTTAAGGAAAGTTTGTTGCTACGGGGTAACTGCTAACAGCATCAGTGAGGGCCCCACAGTCCTCTCTGTCACAGACCAACTCTGGTACAAATCTTGTGGAGATTCATTCTGATTTCCCTCCCAGGCTCACAGCAACAGCAGTGCCTGGGAAAGAAGCCCTGGATCCACGACCCTTGATCCACAGCCCTCCATCCAGTGTGAGCACACAGGAACGACTGCCAGCAGCTGCCCGAGAGGGGAAGTTCAGTCTGTGAAACTCTCTCAGCTATTTGGGACACGTGTATCCCATTGTGCTGCTCTGCAGGGGAAAGAGGAGTGCAGACAGCCTGGGGTAGTGACAGGGTTATTGCAGGAGCACGGGAGGACAGAGCCGTGTGTGCTGGGAATAGGCCAAGGAGTGTAAAGGAAAGGGATAATGCTTGGGCAAAGAGGGAGACTGTGACTGCCTCATCCCTGCCAAGTTAGCCCAGCAGAGAAATAAAAGAGCTCTCCTCACTAACAAGAGCTCAGTGAAGCAAGTCTAACTGGATGGATGGCAGCAGTACCTGTATTTCACATCAAACACTGTTGAGTCTTCATCCTCGTCGTCTTCTTCGTTCAGAGGAGCCATTTCTACCCGCTCGGCCGGGGTGGTGATTATGTCGTACTTCCTGGTCTTCTTAATCCTCTTGCCAGACCTGAAACACAGAGGTGGGAAAGACTGCCTTTATACAGCATTCCTTGCAGAGGCTGAAGCTGCTCCCACCAGCTCTGACTCTATTGGATTCAGACTCCCTAACAGGAACGTTGCAGAACCAGCCTCTGTCCCCTCCTGCTGCTTTCCTAGGCCACTGTTGGTGCCTGTGTGTGGAGCAGTTCCTCGTCAGCTGCAATCCAGATCAATGTCAGTCTTTCCACTGCTGACAAACCAGAGATGCTCTGGCACCCAGGGCAGCACACGAACGCCGCAGCCACCACGTGCTCCTGCTGCCACACTCAATAAGTGAGACATGGGCTTAATCAGCTGAAGCAGCCGCTGGTTTAGTGAACATGCTCAGATGAGAAAGCACAGGTTAAGCCCTGCTGAGCCATGGCAATGTTCTAGGCAGGATTAGGAGCAAGGAGGTGATGCTGTCTGGGTACAAAATTGCCTGCTTGCTTTCCTTGCAGTCAGGCCAAGCTCAGGGGTCCCACAGCAACAACCCTGAGTCTCATCTGAAGCAGTTTCAGGTTCCATCTGTGCAGCTGCTATGAAAAATAATCAACCATTGTTCAAAGCTAACTGTACCTACCACCTCTCCTCCCACGGATGACAGTCTAACCTTCCCTTGTAAATGGAGATGCTTACACACCTGCACATCCCACGGTTTTGACAGATCTATTTTCTAACACTTACTTTCAATTAATAAACACTTTGTGTGTGGCTTTTCAACTTATTCTCTGCCTCTAGCTTGAATTATGTGGGTCCTTTTTTTTTTTACTTCACCTACTGTTTTCATACATACTAGGAAGGTCACACTGCTCATGCATGAACGCATTTTTGTGATTATACATTCAAGAACGTGTTGATGTGTACTCGGCCAGCCTTCGGGGAGAAAAGTGGATGGTTTTGCTTAACAAAATGCAGAACTTTCCCCTACACCTTTTAGCAAACAAAACTGCTACCTGCCAAGCATGACAAGGGAGCTGGTACAGGCACAAGCAAGCAGCCCAGCAGAATTTTGGTAATCACATCTAGTGCTCTGAGCAGCCAGCACATCCCAAGTGCACTTTCACCATCAAGAAGCCCTCCCCTGGCACATCATGTGAGGTGTGCTGGATACAAAAGCACAGCTTTTGCCTCAAGAAGTCTTTAGAACAGTTACACAGCAACAGGAACTGGGCTATGAGCACTGCAGAGACACGGGGACTCCAGCCCTGAGTGTGCATCTTCACCACAGTGGTCCCTTCTAAGCTTGAAGTTAAGGAAATTTAAATCAGTGACCAGCTCTGATGTGGAAATCTCAGTACTTCTGCCAAGCACTGCTTTTGGGCAGTAGTCCAAGGCTGAACAAACAGGTCCCAGCCCTTGGGATGAAGCAGTTTGCATTTCCTCCCTGTTCTAAAGGCTGAGGTTGCATCAGGAGTGAGGAGAAAGTCAACTCCTGGTCTAATCTTTAGAGCTATCTGTGCTGCTGTGTCACGCAGAGCACAGGGTGGTTTGTTCCTTTACTGCTGTTGTTGAAACAAGCATTTTATATCCAGTACAGTAGGACTCTTAACCCAAACACTTGAAAATCCTTTTGAAACCAATTCTTCGTTACTCTGCTTCCCTGCTAAAATCTAGCAGCAAAGTGATCTAGCAGCAGGGAGGCCTCCTCTTGCAAGTATAACATTGTTTTTACATGAACTATTTACTCATGCTGGGAAGCCTAAACACAGACCAAGACTAACCTGTCAGAACTTACCAAGCACAGCCTTACCACTCTGCACTCACACACAGGCTACAGGGGGTTTCCATGGGTTCAAGATCCTACCCAAGTATCAGGCCCACTTTACTGACACCCCTCCTCCCTCATTCCCTCCATTAGAAAATGTAACTTGTTCCACAGAGTTCATCTTAAAACTGTTAATAATGGAGTGGTTCAATAAATCACTGCAGAACAGATATTTTTGGAAATGGGAAACTAGAATCCTTTTGCCTCCAGCCATTAATTAGTCTATTTGGGCTACACTTTTAAGAGGACCTGGAGCAGAACTCACTGTACAGTGACCTATTAATCCCCACAACTTCACTTAATGGTGGTGTTCATCTAGGACAGGAAGAAAGCTCATTTTGCTGCTGGATTTTGGCTAAGCTGCTACAACCAGTTGTTTGCCATTGATAAAGCAAAAAGGTCTTTCCCTCCCACCCCTTTCTCAATCCATTCCACCCCAGATTATCTAGCTAATTTGTCATTAATCTGCTTTCCAGTAGTCGGTTTTCTCATTTGCTCATTTGCACAACTCCCCCACGCTTCATAAATACCAGAATTACCCGAGCTAATTTTGCAGGAAAGCCTTGGGAGTTTCCCTACATGCACACTGAATAAGGCTGCCTGTCAGGAAACTGTTTCACATTAAAGCTCCTGAACCTCAGTGGGATCCCTGTAACCATCAGCAATGACAGCACAAAAAGGAAAAGCACTTTATTCAGCAGGTGGGACCAGGCAGCAGAGTCAGCAGAGCAGCACAGGGCAGGAACTACAGAATACAGACTTTTCATGAACTTTGGAGACCTCCTGGACAGGATCAGGACACATCAGACCTCATGAGCATCTCCTTTCCAGCCACATTCACTTTGTGGGTTTTTTTTAAAAGCAAACAAGAAGCATGCTGGAAGCTGTGGTCAGAGTGTGGCCCTTGCACAATGACAATGCACTCCCCAGGGTAGAAGTAGTTCTGAGTAGTTTAGCACAGAAAACCATCTTCGACTTAAAAAAATCCTGTTGCTTCTGCTGATTCAGCCATCCCCTGTAATTTAGGAGGGAAGGCTACAGGTCTTGCGCAGAATTATGAGGAGGAAAGAAAACCCAGGCTAAGTGGGGGCAGGGATATGAACCTTTCACTGCAGACCCAGTGCTGAGGCACCACACACCATAGCAGAGTCTGCCTGCTCCAGCCCACATCCCATCCAGACAGCAGGGAAGGACACACAGAGAGCTGCCTTTGTGGCTGTACTTTGACCGGGGGCTATTTTGATCAAGCACCAGTCATATGCAGCACTTCACCCTCCTTTCTGAGGCATCATGTGGTGGGGTAAGTGCTCGAATCAACTCACTGGTTCATTGTATTATTTACGCCTCTAATCTATTTTAGTCCACAACCCTGACATTCAAGGATTATTCTTTTCCTGACCCAGAGAGAGAGGTCTCTGCATTTTTTACCTCCTGCTAAGAGATGTAGAG
Source organism: Anomalospiza imberbis (assembly GCF_031753505.1). Classification (NCBI taxonomy): domain Eukaryota; kingdom Metazoa; phylum Chordata; class Aves; order Passeriformes; family Viduidae; genus Anomalospiza; species Anomalospiza imberbis. The sequence goes on along the minus strand of NC_089693.1, from coordinate 6,093,073 downwards.
GGAGGGGAACATCCCTTGGAAAGAAAAAAAAAGAAAAAAAAAAAAAAAAAACAAACAACAAACAACCCCCTTATCCCTTCTAAGTAGAGTGCTCACTGGAAGTCTGATTAAGCCAGTCCTTCCTAGAACTGCAGCAATGTTATATGCAGAATGGAATTAGGACCAGTTTACTTCCTGTTCAAGGAGTCCCTTAGCAGTTAAAAAACAATGGAACTAAAAACCTCAAGAAACTCCAGGCTTCCTACCAGCTGATGAATTAGATCAGCAATAATTCATTCCTGTTGATCTCTCTGGATATCTCCTCTGCTCTCTGGATGCTGCTGTATGCAACAAAGTTGAAGCACTAAGCCAAGTTCTCATGTGTTTTCTGGAGATGGGACATGTAGTGACAGGCCAAGGAGGAATGGTTTCCAACTAAAAAACAGGAGGTTTAAATTAGATAATAGCAAGAAATTCTTTACTGTGAGGGTGGTGGTGAGGCCCTGGCACAGGCTGCCAAGAAAATCTGAGGCTGCCCCACCCCTGGAAGTGTTCAAGGCCAGGTTGGATGGGACCCTAAGCAACCTGGTCTAGTGGAAAGTGTCCCTGCTCATGCAGCAGGGGTTGAAATGAGGTGATCTTTGAGGTCCCTTCTAACCCCAACTGTGATTCTGTGATTCCATGATCAACGCTGCAGCTGCCCATGGCTTTCAACATACTTCATAGATATATATTTTGGGGTTGGATGCTTGGTTGATTTTGGGGTTTGTTTTCTTCTCCATTAATATAATTTAATCTGAGCTTTTTGTTCCTGTTTCTAGCAGAAGTCTTGTCTTTGCTGGAGTACTGTAACTGGTTATAATACAATTAATTTTAAATCAGTAAAACTCTCTGGGGTTAAGCCTTGGATGGCCTGGAGCAACTGTCCAGCTCATAGAACAAAGGGTCTTGTATCTTATGATCATATGCTTGAACCTCTCCTCAATCTCATTTATACCAGTTTTGCTATTACTGGAAAACTAAGCTCAGAGTGGCATTTGAGGAAGAAATCAAAATTGAACAAGAAGAAAAATAACAAAGCAATGAAATGCAAAATAAGCAGCTAGTTTTTCTCTGAAAATCTAGATATACAGCAGCCTTTCCAGCCTGGATTCTGTTTGTTCAAGGGCAGGTGAAGATATGATGCAAACACTTACAGAGCAGAGTTATCTGCAACTAAAGCTTTGGGTTGCTCTCAGCTGGCCCACTGGAGCAAAAGGAACTTATCAGATTTCCCTAGAAGGCACATGGTCCACCAGCACAGTTGGCCACGTCTGAAAAATTGCGTTTCCTGTGAGCTGATCCCAAAAATTGCATTGCAGTGGAATGAACCGAGCTGCACCAGGGGAGAGAAACAGGGCAGAACATGGAGGTAAAAAGGCAAAATCCAAAACACAGATCAAAGAGTGAGTTTAGCCACACACAGTCTGCTGCAAGACACTGTTTCTTGGTAATGCAAACTACCCAGCCATTTGATTAAGAATAACATGGAATTTGGCTTGTTGTGGAAATGGTTTTGGGTTGGGAGAATGCAGAGCCCATGGGTGTAAGAAAGAAAGCAAACCAAGGACTGAGCTTGCAAAAAAGAATAAATAAATAAACACTATAGCAAATTAGACCTTGCCTCATGCAGACAAATAGCAAAGTCTTGGCTGGCCTTCACAGACCCCAGCAGCCACAGAGAGAAAGGAAATTCAGACCACTTTGAGTGATACCACATTCTGAACCACACAACCATCAGATGAATTCAGAGCATAGCATTTCCAAAAGGAATGAAGAGGAATCTCTGAGTGCTGCCTTAAGAACTGAAAGCTTTAAAAATGTATCTATTCCTATTCAAACAAAAAAGGAAAATAATATCAACAGAAAAATATGTAAAAATGAGATGTATATAAAAATTTAAATGTATAAAATATTAATCTGACGTCTGTGACAAGTATCTGGCCAATCACTGGTTTATTTCATCTCTACAACTCATAAAAAAGTATAATTTACTTCCAGCAACAGAGAATAATTTCACAGTGAAAGTTTAATCAAAGACTGGATTTTAGCAAAATCTCTTTAATAGGAATCCATGACTCTTCAGAAAAAAAATCACAATGTTTTTGACTAAGTGTGAACAAAGCTTGTATTCTGGTTGAGAAAAGCTTTACATTTATTGAGGGTAAATCCCTTATCTCTTCTGCAACAGAATCTCCACTGATCTGTGTTGTCAGCTACAAGTGTGATGCTGTACAAACATACCTGTTGGTATTCTTGTCTCGTTTGCAACTGGGATAACTGTTTACAAATAAGTGCTCTGTCAGATAAAGAAACATACTCAGAAGCCAATAGCTGCATTTTCCACTTCCCCAGCAGGTTCTACCAAAGATACACACGACATCTCAGAGGGTGCTTAACATATCTTTAATGCTGCATTAACTCTGATCAGCTGTATAATGACGACTCTGGCACGGGAGAATAAATCCATCTTTCCCAAGGTGACTTTAACTTGGACCTGCTTTTGCTGATAATGGTATAGAGAAGGCCTTTCAAGGTTATCAGTTTGCCTTCTTTGGCTACCAATATTCAGTCAGGTCTCCTTGACACAAGATATTGCTTTATACTCAGAAGAAACAGTGGCCAAGAAAATAAACTCTCCAAGATCACACAGAACCAGGAGTAGGAACTTAGTGCAGAATGAAAAGCCTTAGTTATAGACTTCCTAATTCTAGCTCATATAATTTCTACCAATTCTGCTGTTTGTCTGTGACAACTCTGTACAGCTGCAAAGCAGACATATTGATTAAAAAAAAAACACCTCTTCAACATTTTATTGGGCTCTCTCAAACCACATCACTTTATGAGCACATTTATTTGCATTGCCTTTGCCAGCTGCTGCACACACTTAAGTAGAATACAGTTAAATGTCAATTTCTTCAGAAAGTATCAGCCCTGATCATTTCGGTTTATAGACCACATTTTGGAATACTACCATCGTGAACGCTGCCCTTCCTACATGGAATTAGTTCAAAGTAGGAGAAGCAGAGCATTCAGCCATGCACAAAGGAGCTGCCTGAAGACAGAACAAGGAAGAATGTGCCAGCTCCACTTGTTAAACTGCTTCTGTCACCTGAGCCTTGGCTTCGCCTCCTCCCGCCACCGAGCACCAGCTGTTCCCGTCTCTTTCCGGCTGCCCCTGCCCAGCAGCCGGACACTGAGCTGTGACACTTCGCCATCTGGGCCTGATCTCCGGCTGTGCTTTGTGTGTCTCCACGGCCAGGCCAGGCTCCTTGGGCACCCCTGCCAGTGGCCCACCACCACCTCCGCCAAGAGCCCCCCGTATTCCCAGATGTTCCAGCAGAGTCTCACGCGTTTCTCTCCGTGCCCACCGCGGCCCCACGCAGCGGGTGTGTACCCACGCTGGAAAGCCCCACTTGGAGCCCAGCTCCTGCCCCGATTCCCTGCAGGAGCGGAGGAAGGCGCGGGTTTGCCAGGCCGGCAGCCCCGCACGGCTCCCCAGGGGCTGCTGGGCCAGCCACACACGCCGCGCTTGAGGCCGGGCTTTGAACACATCACTAGCAGGTTATAAAATATATGATTATCAGTGCGATACGTATTATATTTATAAATAATAAAATAATACAACAGGAGGGGCTTCCCCCCTCCGGCCCCTCGGCCGGTCGGTGCCCCCGAGCGCGGGTGCCGGCTGCCGCGGGCGGTGCCCACCTGAAGACGCGGAGCAGGAGGCAGGCGATGAGCGCGGCCGTGAGCGCGCAGGCCCCGATGACGGCGGCTTTGAGCGCGGAGAGGTCGCGGAGCATCGCGGGCACGGGGCTCAGCCGGGCCCCGCTGTGGTTGCCGGGGCCCGGCGCGGCGGGCGGGCGGCTGCCGTTGCCCGCCGGCGGCTCCAGGCTGCCGCGGGCGGCGGGCGCGGCGGGCAGGAGCAGCGGCAGCAGCAGCGAGGCCGCGAGCAGCGGCAGCGGGGCGGCGGCGGGGCGCATCCTGCCCGCTCCGGCTGCCCCGGCTCCGGCCGCGCCGCGCCGAGCCCCGGAAGGCAGCGCCGGCCGGCCCGGCCCGGCCCCCGCCCCCCGAGAGGCGCCGCCTCCCGCCGCCGCCGCCGCCGGGGCCCCGCGGCCGGGCACAGCCGGGGCCGGGCACAGCCGGGGCCGGGGCCTCGGCAGCCTCCGCTCCCGGAGCTGCCCGCGGCCTCGCCGCTGCCTCGGGCCCCGCTGCTGCCGGGGCTGGCGCTGCTCCCTCGCTCAGCACGAACAGCTCTTATTAGAGAGGATCCAAGGGGAATGCGATGGTGAGGAAGGGTGTGGGGGGCCATACGAGGAGCGGCTGAGATCACAGCCTGGAGGAGAGGAGAGTGAGGGCAGAGCTCACCGCGGGCTGCAGCTTCTCGGGAGGGGCAGCTCCGATCTCTGCTCTGTGTGACCACGGACAGGACCCGAGGGAACCTGGAGCTGGGTCCGGCGAGGCTTAGGATGGATATTGGGAAAAGGTTCCTCTCCCAGAGGGTGCTGAGCACTGGAACAGGCTGCCCAGAGAAGTGGTCACAGCACCGAGCCTGAGAGAGCTCCAGCAGCATTTGGACAACGCTCTCAGGCACAGGGTGGGATGTCTGGCATCTCCTGTGCAGCACCAGGAGTTGGACTTCGATGATCATTGTGGGTCCCCTCCACACAACTTTCTGTTTCTGTGATTCTGTAACCACCTTTAATTACAAGACAAACATCGGCCCAGCTGCAAAACAATCACAGGGTTCATACTGCCATCAAACAGGGTACAGACCTCCCTAGCTGCTGGGTCAGCATGGCCCAGCTGCTACATCAACAATTGTACATCAGATTTATGTCTTTTTGTCTTTTCACTGATCACCAGGGCTCTGCTTCCAGTGTAATGTATTTACAGATCTTTCACATCTTTAAAAATGTACGATGCGAGAAAATCTCAGCCATCATTCTGCAAACCATCCTGGGGCACTGAGCATGTGAGTGGTGCCATCAGCCAAGCCAGACAGGGAGCATAAATCATAGAATTACAGGAATCATAGAACATCCTGGGCTGGAAGGGAATCACAAGGATCACCCAACTCCTGGCCCTCCAGAGGACAGCCCCCAGAATCCCACCTGGTGCCTGAGAGCATTATCCAAATGCTGCTTGAACTCTGTCAGGCTCCATGCCATGACCCCTGCCCTGTTCCAGTGACCAACCACCCTTCTCTAGATCCTCCACCATCTTCACAGCCCTCCTTTGAACACTCTCTGTGGCTTTATATCCTTCTTGTATTGTAGCACCCAAAACTGCACACAGTGTTCGAGGTGAGGAGTAAATGAGGGAGCAAAGTGCCTGTGCCAAAATACTGCCAAAGACAACTTTTGCTTTCAGAGTTCAGTATTAGCAAGAGTTTCATTGCTGCTAAATAACTGTATGTGAGGAGATGGGCACGTTGGCACTGAAATGACGTGAAGCAAAGGGGAGAGATGAAAGAGCTGATTTCTGTCCTATTAAACTCTGCACTTCACGGCTGGCAGGGCAGGGTATGATCTGTATTATATGTGTGACTAAGCTGTACAGGAGATGCCAGAGGTGTATTCCTGCCGGCAGTGTCCCTCTGGAGAGGTGGCAGTGGAATAATGCCAGGTCCATTGGCCTCCCTGGCCAATTGGGATGCTGTATGAAATACCACCCACTCAGTAATAAAAGCATCCTGTGTGTTTTGCAGGAAATTCTTTGGGATGAGGAAATTTTGACATGGACACTGTGCAGAAGGCCCCCTAGACCGTCTGAATTGGGCATTGTTCCGAGTTTATTTCATTGCTGACTTTTGTGCAGTTTCCCAGTTTCCAACATGGGGCCTTGGTTTATTTCTGTTCAGAAAAAAATAAAATAAATAAATCAGTAAAAATTCCATCTGGGCAGGAGGTCAGATTGGTGGTGTGGGCTACTTCCCAAACGCTGATGTGAGCGTTGCTCACATGAGTTATCATTTGTAAACACTGACCCCGTTGCTGGCCCTGCCTGTTCTGAGATGTTTGCCAGCTGCTGCCAGCCTCTGCCAGATCCCTCTGGCATTCATCCTGGCAGAGCAGTGCTTCCCCATAGGATGAGGGAAGATGTGTAAAGGATTTCCAAAACAAGAACCGCCTCCTGCAGTTTGAGTGAATATATTGGAGGTGAAGAGCCATTAACATGACAGTTTTGGAGAGCATAATTTGTTTCAAGTGGCTTCAGGATTTCTTGTTTTGGTTTGGCTTTTTTGTAGGTTTATTTTTTTTTTTCTCCTCAGATCTTTACTGATATTTCCCATGTCATTTGCCTAATTTGGGAATCATTCCTGGGTCCTGGTCTGGAATGTGGGATTTCGCAACTCTGTTCTTCAATGACATCATGTGGTTTGTTCTGAACACAGCAGTAATAAATGAGAGCAAGGGGAGTTTACCAGCCCTTCTATAATAAACATTTCATTGGAACAGTTCATCTTTTGGGGATCTGAACTAATTTGTGGGGTTTAGATTTTACCTAGTAAGTCATGTTTTCCATGTATGTAGGACAAAGAGTCCCACTTGGATAACAAGGAAGCAACATCTTGGTTTCATCTCCCCCTTAGCAGTGGTGGCTGTGAAAGCCAGCGCTCCCGAGAGCTTTGGTAGAAGAACACAGCTTTGAGAAATCAAGAGGAAGTTCAGACAGTAAAAAATGCAGAAAATATTTGGTTTCCCCTCTGATGAAGCTTGTGTTTCGTTCCCGACACAAACACACTCCTGGAGGAGAAGGCTCTGCAGGTTGCAGGGGTGGGAGTTTGTGTAGCTTTTCTCCCTGCTGAGTTTTCTTCCCGTTTACACCTGTTCAGTGTCATTACAAGTTGGAGCTCTCCATAGCAATTGCACTTTCTGTAGAAGAGTCTGTGCTGGCTAAATAGAAGGAGCGAGCGTGTTTCTGAATGCAATTGCTTCTGGGAATGGCAGATTTCTGTATTTATGGATGCCTGATACAGGAGCAGCCCTGTTTGTGGGGAAGGCTCTTCATGCACTGCTTAGCAATGCATATGAAGCTCGGGCTGCCCCTTCCTTTGTGCTCTCAGATGGCCTCCAGGCAGCACCCAGATATATTTTTAGCTCTCAGAATAGGGAGAAATTTGCAAGAAATTGTGCAAAGAAATAAGCAAAGGAGTGGAAGCTGGCTCAGTCGTCAGATTTAGGCGGACTGGATTTGCAAGAATAAATAAGTATTTCTGTGAGAGAAATGAAATGTGTACAAAATAAGGCAAACTACATTCCCAAGGATTTGCTGCAGAAGTAATACAACTTCTGGAAAAGACCAGGGTCCACTAAGGAAAGAAATAAAATGGAGCTGGTAAGATATCTGTGCTCCATGAGCCTACCTCTGACATCTCAAAAGCAAAAAGCCAGGCTACTAGCAGAGATAAAAATTCAAGGAGCAATCACCTCTCCATCAGAGAGTGTTTGAGCTTGGATGTCAGACAAGAGAGCACAGGGTAATTGCAAGATTTAATCATTCTTCCAGTGACTATTTCTAGATAACCTCAACCAGCAGTGCAGTAAAACTGCAATGCCTCATCTATCACGAGTGGTCCAAGGGCTGCAAATACGTCCTATTGCTAAGTGAAGACCAGTGGTGTAGAGCAAGCAGGAGCTTCAGATCTACTTGGACAAGTCTTTGCACATTCCTAGTTAGCACATTACATTAGCCTGTTAGTTCTATAACCCTCTAAAACATTTATGGCTTTTTGCAGATATTATAAGACAGTGTTACTGCTGCAAAAGGCTTGTAATTTAAGTCTGTGATAAGCAGCAGATTCCTTTTAAACGAGGTTGGTGCAGTCATTAAGCTGGGTGCAGAGATTATCTCTCGAGCAGGTTCTACAATATTGCTAATACGCACAATGTTGCAGTGCAGCAGTTAATCTAAAGAAAACAGGGAAAGGAAGGACAGCAGTAAACCACAAATCTTTGTTTAGTTTGGATAACAATAATCAAAGAACACAAAAGCCGATTATGACTTTGCCTCCCACTGCTTCACTGCCTATTCATGCAGTCTGTCCTAGCTGGCCTGCTGAAGTGCAACCTCAAGGAAACTGACAAATAATTCAAGCCTTTTGTTTTTCTTTTTTTTTTTAAAGATAATTTGCAAATGGTGTCCTTAGACTGGTTTTCTTCATGTCAGCTGCATGAAATAAACTTGTCGGGGTGGTAGTGGCTAATCTTGCAGCCTCAGGTTCATTGATGATGTTAAAGTGATTGCCAAGTAGCAGGACTCCATCCAGAATTGCAAGTGACCACGATATGGAATAAACAGAATTGGATTTAACCTGCACACTATCTCCCAGTGCAGCTGAACCATCGTCAGACATGGCACTTACTTTGTCATTGCAGGAAAATCAGTCAGACCAGCTCAAAGAGGAAATATCTGTGCTGTGATAGTGCTTCTCATCCATCAGCACCTACTTACCCATGTCTCAGAAGTCCTGCACCAGCAGAAGAAGCCGGGAATCCACCTGAGCCCTTGCAGGATGCTGCTGTAACACATGGTGGCCATTGCTGCTGTGAGAGCAGCTCGGGATGTCTGTGCAGTCCTCACCAGCAGACGTTCCTCTGGAGCATGCAGCCGGTCTCCAGAAGGGCTGGAGGGCACAGAGGTGCGCTGTCACTCTGTGTCCATCCCACCGGAGCACCTCACCCTGGCAGTGCCTCTGGAGAGGTGATCACGCTCCCTGTCCCACACAGTGCCTGTGATTTGGAGCTGCTGCTCCTGGGTGCTCTTCTGTAAATCACGAACCACCCCAAAGGGCTACAGAAGAGGGAGTTGTTGGGAGTCACACACCTGGCCAAACATCTGTTTGCAGGTCCCAGGAATGCCAGCACCCAGCAGAGCAGGGAGCAGGGATGAGGCACACATCCAATACATGCCCCTTTCAGCAGCAGCAGACTGTAATCCTGGTGTAACTGAGCACTGCCTGTAACTGTCATCCCAGCACCGGCCTTCTCCCTGGAATGACAGTGATCTTGAGTTGCCTGGATTAATTCTCTGTGTGAAGCAGCTCCCCTGGAAGCTGTGAGATTAAATCCTTGTGGCATCTTGTTACAGGGATCAGCTCACAGGGGATTATGGATGTGCAAGTGGCACCCGCTCTCTGGGGAAAGTAGGAAAACATCTGTTAACATCTGCAGCCAGGCTTCCAAATCTCCGGTGTGAACCAGACCTAAGACTGTCCTGTGGCAAGATGGATATCAGGAGGAAGGTGTGCTGACCAAAAGGTGTGCTGACAGCAGGAAATCTGTGAGCTCTCACTGCACTTTGTTGCTCTCTAAAAGGGCTGAACCCTGTGGTTTGTTAGTGGGGTTTTTGTTTAGTTGTTTCTGTTGTGATTTCCAGAGAAGGATTTTTCTGGTTTTACTTTAGCATGAAGTCTTATCTTTGTGTGGCTGGAGGGTCTCTATGGATAAGTGAAGAAATAGTAGGATTATGACCTTACTAGATCGAAAAATAAAAGATAAGCAATCAGGAAAGGAAGGATTATTTCTCAAATTGCCAAAAATTCACAGTTGCTTGTTATAATCTATTTAATTAAAATATCAGAAAGACACCTGGGATAGGAATTGAGCTGCTCAGAAGATTCAGGTGTGAATCACTGAAAAAACCTTATACCTACTTTCCACACCCTTTAAAAAGCAAAGCAGGAAGGAAAAATGTCTTGATAGTTCTTCAGCAGCAAACCTGTTTTTTCAACTAAATTTTGATACAAGGGGAGTGGGTGTAAAATATATTTGTTTCCCTTCAAACGAACTAAATAAATGTCTCTTCCTACCACACAAATTGTCACTTAAAGCAGCCTTTGTGAGCTGCAATTTCTACCTATCTCTTGTTTTTGCTTCCTGAAACACCATTTAAAATATTTTCAGCCTCACCCCAAATACAGCTGATGATTTTTGGAAGCAGCACTTCAAATGATGTTGGCTGTGAAGAATTTGCCTGGCACTAAACATCTGCTGTCAGTGCTGTTATCAGCTGAGTGCCACAAACCCTTCCTCACCTGTGGGATGCTAATAGGTTTACTGCAGTTCAGATGAAAGATGTCTAGTCCATAAGCCTATCCTGTTTCTCACAATTTTCTTTCCCCAACCCAAACACCTGTGAAAGAATTATAGTGTTTATGGAGCTGGAGTCTGATAGCACTATTTGGAGCCAAATATAACATACCATCCTCCCTAAGGATGTGTTAGGGTTCTAGCTAGGAAGATTTGCTAATTTAGTCCCTACTTCTACTCCTGCCCCTGCCAAATCTGCCATGTCTCTAAATCCTGAGCACCAAAAACCCTATGAGCCCTTCTCCTGAGGCAGATGTACTTACTGTCTTCCAGTGTACCATAAACTTAATTTCAAATCAAACCCCTTAAAACTTCAGTCCTAAATTCAAATCCTTACTGGTAGAGTGAACCTTGCTAGAGCATGAAGCCTCATCCAGTTCAGGGAACAGCATACCCATTCTCTAGGAAAAGGGCTGATAGAAAAATCAACTCATTTGAATTCAGCTCAGAAAAATTTTCCACTTTATGTCATGCTTCCTGCCAGCAGAATGCAAAGCCTTTTTAATCAGACTAAACATTCTCCAAATCCCTGGGCAGTGAGTAATAATGTCTACTTCTATAGTATACTTCAAAGCCTCTCTTCAAAGCCTCCACTACCTGCAGAACACCAAAATGACCTTTATTTCACAGAGAGATAAAGCCACACTGGGCAGCAGTGCCAGCCAGGGGAGGATGGAGAGATTGCACAGGATGCTCTGCACATGGATTCATACCAGCTTCAGTCAGAGGCAAGGTGGGACAGGCCTGTAGGTCACAGAACACTGAAATCATGCAGACAGCCTTTGCACAGGCAAGAGGGCTTTAGCTAATTCCAAGCAGAGTGGTGTGAACCTACAGGTAAACATAATTCCTCTGCTCCCACTTACTTCAAATCCTTTAGCACTGGGTGCTCTGGAGCCATCTAAAGCATTCTGGCAGTGGATTTGTCTCAGCTCCCTGGCTGCACTGCTCTTTCCTGCCTCTCCTCCAGAATGTCCTTCTCTGGCTGCTGGCAGTGTCCTGAGGGGAAGGATGCCACAGTGTGGCAGGGACACTTGCACAGAAGAGCTGCTCCAACTGGCTAATTTGCCCAGTTTCCCCAGGACTTACAGATCAATGGTCATTTGCAATTGAGAGTGTCCCCAGGAGTCCTCTCCCTGTCCTAGCCCCCTGCTCTTCCAACCAAGAGGTGCTGGGAGATGGTTTAAGGGAACTCAAGATTGCCTGCACACCACAGCAGGTTACAAGGCCTAAACCTCATTTGGAATCTCTAGAATCCCTCCTTAAATCCAACTCCAAACACCTAAACCAAAGGAAACACAGTAGACTTTTTCACTTGTAAATTTTCATCTGCCAGCAGAGGAGCCAAGTGTAGATTTCAGGGAAATAAGAGTGAGTTAGTTACGCTCCCCTGAATAATCCACTCTTGTCAACAGAGGTGGCTAATAGAGTCTCTGCCTGGGCATTTGGATGGAAATTAATGCATGGAGGAGACAAAGCCATGTGCAGTTTGCAGACATGACACCAGCTCCCTGAATGGAAATGATACATCGAGTTTTATTAGAGAAGATTCTTGGTAGATGTGTTTATTAAATGACCTGCCTGCCAGAAATGCTAAAGGACTCTGTGTTTTCCTTCTGGCTCACTGTATCACATCTCTAGGGCTTCACATGGAGCATCTCCCCACACACTGCACTTTTTAGGTTTTTCACCCCATGGCATGATCCTAATGAGCATACCTTTAAAGCTTATAGGCATCTGCAGAAATGAAACTTTCAATCTGCCCAGGTCTCTGATTCAATGCACTGGGATATTTTTGTCCCAAGTGTCTAGTCTATCCAGATTCCTTTGCATTATCTTTCAGCTTACCCTGGTGTTTTTGATCCCTTTCAGCTTCATGTCACTGTGTGAATTCCTGTCATCCTTTTGTTTGATCCTTCCTTAGAGTCATCAATAAAAATGTCAGTAAAGACCAAAGACCTGATCTCTGTGATGCTCTAATAAACATAATTCTGTAACAGAATCATTCTCTATTTAGTATTCTTCTTTGCAGCCACTCAGCTGTGATTTGGTCCATGGATTATTGTATTCAGATCATCCAAAGAGCTAAGTTTTGTGATATGTTATCAAGTGCTTTACCAAATCCAAAAAGGCTCACTGATTTTTAAGATCAGAAAGAAGCATGAGAACATCAAATCTGCTCCTTTCAATCCTCGAGTGAGCTTGCTAAGGTACCACTGAAGAATATTTTCCAGAATGTCCACAGCTGAAGATGCCATGAGATGAAAAATCAAACACTTTGCTTCATTAATCACACATATTGGGGTTTTTTTGGGTTTTTAAAAAATACTTATTGTTAAATTTAATCAGTCTTTGCTTTCTAGACATTGGGTTTGTGTCTTTTTTTTCTCAGATTAAAGATTGCCTGGAATCCTGTTGTTTCTTGCTGTGCTTGTTGATGTTTCATGCAATGATCTTTGGGATTTTTTTCTTTTTTATTACTAACACTGCTCTTGATTCTACAAACTCTTCTTTTCACATGCACCTGTGTGGAGAATTCAGTCTCTGTGATGGTGAGGCCCTGCTTTCATGGGGCAATTTGCAGACTTTGAACTAGAATTTCTAATTCTCCCCATAAACAAGTATCTGTCAGCTCTGGCAAGGCTCCCTGTCCTGCACATCTTCCTATTGCCTGTGGGTTCCCTGATGTACTTTAATTTTCATGTCTCCATGCATAACTCATTTTCAAGCATTTCAAAGCTTAGGTAAATTTCAAGACTATCTTTAAACAATGGTCCAGATTCTCAACTTGTTCAAATGGGGGCAAATGCAGAGCAACTGCTTTGAAGTCAGCATTGGAAAACAGGTATAAATGTCAGGGAGACAGTCACAATCTCTTCTGATATCTCTGGAGCAGGTCATGCAGAAATAGAATCCCAAACAATACCTGTGACCAGCTGTTCTGTTCATCCTGTGCCTCCAGTCATTCTCCACATACAGCAGATCTCATCTCCCAGCTGACAAGAAAACCAACTAATCCAAAAAATGGAATTACCTAATTTTCTTCCCCATTATCTGAGGCTCATAATAGAAATGTGAAATGACCTGCTCTATTTCAGCAGCAAAAGCAAAGATGCCAGTTGACTCTCAGCTCTCAATGCTCACTACATCATATTTCCATTTGCAAAGGTCAGGGTCAAGCCTGGTGGGGATTTTTGTTCAGGAAAAGCTCCCTACAGATTAAATGGGATTCTTTCAGATTTAAAGAGGGAAGGGGAGAAAGAGAAAGAAAGAAAGAGCTGCAGGTTTGATTTAATGGGAAAATCCTAGTTCTCAGGTGGGGGCAGTTCTGCTGACTTAACGCCAGCTGCAGACTGGGAGCATCCTGTGCATGTGCTCCACTGTCTGATCCCATAAATTGTGGCCAGAATCACATAGGCTTCCCTGTGTCCCTTCATTTCAGCCAGCTAGGGCTGTGCCATGCCTTTCTCCATGGAAAGGACAGGGACTCACCCACCATGATGTGGATTCAGGGATTCCCCAGAGCCATCAGTGAAGAAGAGACGGGAGACACTCGTATCTGTGATGGACAGTCATCCCACAGGCAGGGAACCAAGAGGAGGGAGAGATATTTAAACATTTCCTTTACTTGCTCAACCTCTGAGCACAAATATACGGGTGTCCATGGCTGGGCTTCATCCTGTGAGCTGTAAATAAGGACCTGTAAGCCATCTTAAGCTTGCAAATCTCCCTGTCATCCTGAGAAATCAACTGACGTCGTCAGCCAGAGACAGAAGAACACATTTCATAACCCTCATTCCTCAGGGCTGAGAGCAAAACCAGCACTGCCTGTGGAGCTGGGACATCACAGAGTGCATGGAACAGGGAGAGCACAGACCCATGCAGAGCTGCTGTCAGCACCAAGGCCACCAGCAGAGCTGGGCTGCTTCCTCTCCAGGACTGGAGCACTGGATGAACGCGGCCAGATGCCATACAGAGCCAGTGACATGTTCAGGCTCCTGGCATCGAGGTTGCCAAGGAAGCAAAGTCACAGGATCTCCTCCACAACATCTGCATTGTCTCATAAGGCATCAAATATGCCAAGGAGATTCCTCCCCAGGGCCATCATCTAGATTGGTGACACATTTGACTTGCATGGTAGTGAAGGTGAGAGCTCTGAGCTGTGAGCTCAGTGTCACAGCAGTAAGGAATGATTTTGCTCTTGGGTGTGAGTTTCACAGTGTCAGAAAGGCCCACACTTTATGTCTGAGCAGCAGAGCTCTACATCCTCATTCGTGTGCCTAAAGGAGTGTCAGCCTCAGGCTGTGAATTCAGGCCAGGTGGTTTGGCAGGGCCCTGCAGCAGCTTTTTGTAACATGCTGCTCTCAGACCAGCTTCCTCAGCTGCACGCCTCCAGGGAGGTGATGGAGGGCACAGTACCTGCCTGCAGCATGATGCCATGCTAAAGTTATCCTTTTTTCCCTGACTATCCTCCCTTCCTTCCCTGGCCACCCTTCCACAGCAGGGGCTGCAGTGGGACTGTGGAGGCTCAGGTTTATCCAGGGACTGTGAAGCCCGAGGGGTGAAAGGGAGCAGGTCCCACAGCTCCTGTGAAGCGAGGAAAGAGGCAGTGAGTCAGGCAGGAGCACTGATCCAGGTCCTGCATGGTGAAGCTGCTGTACAGCACATCAGGGGCTTTTTGGAGAGAGAGGCCAAGCCCTGGCTGGCAGAGTTACATCCAGAGAGTAGCAGTGATGAATGGGATGTGATTCGTGTAGCAAATGTGCTCCCATGATGGAAATCACTTTGCTGGAGGATTGATGATGCTCAGCATGGGTCAGTTCATCTCTCCCAGTTCCCTGTCCTAGATCCTGGCAGACACAGAGACCACAGCTCACCCTCCACCAGCCCCGAGCATCGCTCACGCTGTAGGACTGACTCAAGGCACCAAGGGGATTTGCTTTTTGGATGGAAGAGTTTCCATTTGTTGGGAGCTTGGGCAGCACAGCTGAAAGCAGTTTTGCAGCCCCAACTGAAAGTGGCCCAGGGCTGCAGGGAGGCTGCAGAGACTATGACACAGGCTATGCAGACTGGGGGAGACAAGCAGATTTTGAGGATTCAAAGTGGTCCAAAAGAGAGTGTTTCTCACTTTGGCCTGCAAATAAGAGTGGAAGTTGCAATAGGGTAAATCCTTGCTGGGAAACATTAGGAGGAATGAAAGCTGGAGACTTCTGTGCTACCAAGTGAAAAGGTGTTTGGGACCCAGGGATCAGATGTTCCTTTTAAGCTCCTACTTCAGCCTGCATCAGGACTGCACTCAAGAAACGATTTGAGAACAGTGATATCACCTGGGGATGGGACTCCAGTTCCCCATGAGTAAGTGGTTAAACCCACGCAATTTTGTGATTTTCTTTTCCCAAGGTCAGGACCATTTTGCAGAACCTCTGGGAATAACAGGAGGAATTTTTCCTGCTTGTTGGAAGCACCACTGCCATGTGATGCAGGCCAGCTGGGGAGAACTGAGGAGCCACATGTGGTGGAAGAACAATGCCAGCCTGCCTCTGGGATTGAGGCTGCAGCTTTCTCTCCTGTTGTATTTCAAGAGGGTTTTAGTAACTCTTGGGACCTCTTAAAACAGATTGTCTGATTCCTGGCAGTGTATTTTGAGCGCCCAATTTGTTTCATGGCACAGAAGCATTTGTGGACCATGATGTTTCTATGTCAACACGTGTTTGAGGAGGGTTTTCTTTCACCAGAAGTGGCAGGTGTTAGAATCCAGATCAGAGCTCTCTCCACATCATTATTTTTAGAAAAGGATTTCTATTTTTAATAAGACATGTTGATATGTTTTCTCTATGTGGGATTAAAAGCACTTCAGGCTCATGCACGGAATTTTGCTTTATAAATCTGTGGGAGTGCAGATTTCCTCCACTCTTGTCCACTCTTGTTATATTGCCTTTGTGAAATGGGAATAATAAACCTTGTCTGCCTCCTGAAGGGGCAGAGAATTAACTCTTTGAAGCTTGTAAGACCATATAAATGCCTTCCTATTATTAAACTTACTACTGCTCAGGGTTTTTAAACAGCTGCCACATTTCACTTCAGAGGAGGTCGCCTTGAACTGGTAGGTGGAGTGAACACAGTATATCAGGGTGTTATGCTGAAAAAAAACTTTGGGATCTGTTAGATTGAAAGGCCCTATATAAATATGAGTTATGTGTAGAAAGAGATTTTATAACCCTATCATTCTCCTCTGGTGTACCTCTTAATCTAAGGGTTTCACTATCTTTTATGAACACTTAACAAGACCTATATTAAGCTTCAAGCCTCTTCAGAGCACATATTTTACACGGAGTCAATGCAGAGGGGACAGACCCATTTTTTTGCCCAGCTTACAGAGCAGGTCAGCGACAGACCCACCTGGCCTGCTCTGGTAATTAGTAATTCACAATGACCTGCTGCACAGAAAATGCTGAGAGAAATACAGGAGCTTCAGGAGAAGATGGCCTCTAACGCTGTCATGTTTTGAAAGATTCACTGCTTTTTCCTCTCTTTTCAGCTTTTCTAGGAATAGCTGAAGACTGATGGTCTTGTTTAACAAATGTAGGCTCCTATTAAGTGGTTTTGGATTACAGGCTCAAGGGGCCAGTCCCTGAGCCTGGTGTCTCTGTGTTTGATCTGCATACACCCATTCCCATCCTGTTCAGGAATGCTGGGACAAAATAATAAGTAAAAGCTTGTGATCATCCCAATTAATGTGGTTCTGGAGACACAATGGGGAAACTGAGGCAATTCCAGACCATTCGATATTGAGAGTGCCAGAGTTTGGATTGATAGATGTAGGAGGTCGGCATATAAGCATTTTTGAAGAAAGATGCATGAGGATTTCACTGCTCTTATTTATTTTATAATATGCATTTCTTGCTTTGTGTCTTCAAACTACTTAATGAGCATTAGCTAATTAATCTTTCCAGCGTGGCCTGTAAAATTGGTAAATATTATTCTTGCTCTAGAGCCGGAGAAGTGAAAACAAGAAGACACAGTGGCTCCACTGAGCTCACCCAGAAAATTGGTGTTAAGGCCAGAAGTGAAGACTCCTGACTGTTGATGGCCATCATCACCTGTGCTGCCATGGGTGAGCCTGTGTGTGGCACCTTTCCTAGAGGAATTAACAGCACAGGCCTCAATTGTCAGCGTCGAGATGTGCTGAGGTGCAGCATGAATTCTGATTTCCAGCCCTGTCAGCCACACACGCTTCACCAAGCATGGGGTTGCTAGAAGAGACAAAGCAGAACATGGTCCCAGTGTGCACTCGATGCTCAGCTGCATTTACAGGTGTCATGTGAGTTAGAAATTAAATACTGTGAGACAGCCCTTTCTTTTACAGACACTTTATTTACAGTCGCCAAGTAAATTGGTTTTAGAAAAGGCATCTGAATTTAGGACGTTTCTTTCCACCAAACCACTGAAATTCCCTGGCAGGTGAGCTGTGAAGCACGAGGGTACCCTGGATGTGAAACATAAACCAGTCTCCTATACCTGTTCTTGGTTTGAGCTAAAGTTTCCCTATTACAAACAAGCAGCAGCACTATGGATGGAAATTATTTGCCTTTTTTGGACAACATAAGTCTTGATTAAAAAATAAATAAATAAAGTGAAGCCCAAGAGTGTCACACCATTTGTCCCAGTTTGATGATCAAAGGTGCTTTCTGTTGTTTCTGCTGCCCCTGTTGTTTTACACTGAGAAGATTCAGTAAACAGGGAGCACGGCCGCCCAGGCAGCGGCGGGGAAGAGGATTAAACTCCAGGAGCGAGGCACAGACGGTACCTGGAGGTGACACATTTTGTACTGAACATTTCATTCGCTCCCACAAGGCTGACGCCTGTTCATTAGACACAGACATCCCAGCCCAATTGCCCATGTCGCTCTGCAAGGGATCCCATCGCTTTATCCCAACGGTGCCGCATACAAAGCAGGAAGGCTCCAGATTTCAAGCCAGCTCCTCAGTAGGAGCTGTAATTAGGGATCCTGGTCCATCAATATTTCACCACATCTGCTCCTGATCTTGCTGTGGGATGTTTCTCTGTAGCTCATGTGCTGCTTAAACTTATCTCCTTGACAACTCTTTAGTTTAAACAAAGATTATTTTGGAACAGGAGCTGTCAAAAAACCCAGCAGCTCCAGGAAGTTTTCCTGTTAAAATATGTTGGCTCGGCAGCACCATCTTCTGTCCTGCCCTTCAAACAGCCCGGGATGTCACACTGCGAACGGCAGCGTGTGCCTGGGCTAGCTCGGGGCTAAAGAACAGTTTGAGTAAGACTGAGTTAATGTTCTCCGTGCTGGAAGTCGAGGCCATAAAGCAGCGCTAGCACAGCAGATGGGAAGCCCGAGTCCAGCTCTGCAGGGACCGGCCAGCCCTGGAATGCACCGGCAAATCGCTCCCAGTCAAGGCTTTTGGGGTGAGGCTCTGGTGGTTGTTCTCCTGCTCAGAGGATTCATCACGGGCTGAGACCCCCTGGCTGCTGCCGTGGCTTGGAGGGAGCAGGGGCTCGGTGCTGCTCAGCACAATTCGTCTCACACGCTCGCTGAGCCACGCTTTCCCTGGGTTTTTGCTGCTGGGTTTGCTCGGCTTTGAGGTCATGAAGTTGCTGGATGGTTGCTCGTTGCTTGTGCTGCTTGAATGCCAGGTCCCACTCAGCAAAGCCCAGGGAGCTCCAAGGACAGGAGAGGAGGAAGGACTGGAAGGACTCAAAGGAGCCAAGGCAGACAGTGAAAAATCAACAGCGGTGAGAAATCAGGAATTACAGAAAGAGCTGCTCCTTGTCCCACTCCTCCACAGCACATTGGGATTCAGGCAGAGATTTGTGGCATGAAGGTTAAATTAGGAGGGCAGCTACAGTCATTTCTCATATGTTCCAGCTGGCTGCTGTCTCCTCAGCATCCTGCACACATCCTCTGGGCTGGCAGCTCACTTTACCTCCAAAATCAGCTCTGCTTCTTCATCCCACCACTCAGACAACACCCATGTATCTCTCTATAGTGTGTACAGGAGAAGGAGAGGCAAAATCTGTATTTACTGTTTACTTTATTGCGTTGTTGCAGGCCTTAAGTAATTAATATCTGAGCAGCTCAGATCCTCGTGTGACAAGCATCACACAAGAGAAAAGCATTCTTATGAAAAATACAACAAAGCCCTTAAATCTGAACCACAGCAGCTCCCTTGTAAGAGACACTCAGTGGCAGGATTGTGCAGCACAGCAATCAGTCTTGCTTTAATATACAGATCAGGGGAATGTAAGAAATACTTGGAGAGCAGCCACAGCTTTCACAGCAGCTGCTGCTACGTTTTTGTCAGGATGAAGTTCATTTCAATTATAGAAAGGCTTGTGATCACCTGCTAGGAGGAGGGTTTCAGCCGTTCAGGAGGCCGGGGGTGTGTATACAGCTATATTTAAATGGCAAATGCGCAGCACACTCTGGTGCCATCCCATTTGCAGAGCACTCTGCCCACATCCCCTAATGAAGTGTTTAACTATAGATTCCTTCTTCCTTTATAGTGTGATATGAATGGACTTTTTAAGGAGGAAATGTAAAGGAAGTGAGGAGAGGGACTAAAATAGACATCATTTGTGCTGCTGCATTGCTCAGGCTCTGTCAGGAGCACCATCCCTTCTGGTGCTGCTGCAACCCTTCACTTCTTACAAGGCAGCCATGGAATGTCCTGTCCCAGTGTAAGCACACGGACCCACAGCAAACACTCAAAATGACTATTTTATTTTGCACAGACATTGATGGACAAGATGCTGAGAAACCCATGTGGAAACCTGGAGGGAGAAGAGGAGGGACTGGAAGCTGGGACAGAAAATGGGTATCCAAGAAATGGTCTCTGATGAGTGGATGTGCAGTTTGACATGGCCCTTCTGCCAACCACTGACCCCAAAGGGCTCTTCCACGATGTAACTGGGCCCAAGCAGCCAGAGCCTCATGGGTGCAGAGTAAAAGGGAAGAGACTTACAGGGATTGCTCCAGGTTAAAGTGTGTTTTGCACAGTACTGTACTCTACAGGCTGTGTGTCCAGCCTGTACCATTTCCTTCCTCACTCCAAACCAGGTGCAGCCACAGACCTCTGCAGCTCCTGAAGCTTAATCATATTAAGACTCTGCCCTTCTGGGCCCTTATGTGTAGGAGGTTTGCAGAATTAACAGCAGATGGTCCCACAAGAAATCCTGGTATCCCAGTGTGACTGCACGTGGAGGCAGAGAGGGAGAAGGGCACCCATTCACCTCCCACTCCCCACTGGGTGGCTGTAAGGGATGTCACCTTGCAGAGCTGGCCAGCAAGGTCACCACAGATGCTTCCCTTCCTACTGTGTCTGTCTTGTCATCATCAGACCCCACAATCACTGTGAAGGTGTCAAAAAAGGGGAGGAAGAAAGAAGCCAAAGGACTTGACCACCCAAGCAGAAGGGAAACGTTTCAGGGTGACAACAGCTGTGGGAAGTGACTTTTGGTGAGGAGGTCTGGCACCTCATGTTCTCATAGAGCTGCTAGCAGGCAGGTCACAGATCCCATTTGACCTGGGAAGCAATGTGGCTTGATTATCCTTTCAGAAATAAATTAGGAAATAGCTAATTCCAATTTTTAACAAGTGTCAGAAGAAGCTTCCTAGCACTTTCCAAAATGATGCCAGAAGGTTGCTCTCAAAGGAATTAATTTTGTCTAATTAAATATCTTCACAGAGCTCTCCAAGTATCAAACCACAACATCAACATGCAGCACTCTGCAGACTAATAGGAGTCACACTGGAATTGGCATCGTGTGCTGAAGTGTCAACAGATGGAGAGGGGTGGTCATGATGGAGGAGGAGTGGGACAACAAACCTCCCTTTCCACTTCTGCCCCAAATGACACACTTCACCCCCATCTCAGCTCTCCCATCTGTTAAATCCATGGAAAATACTTCCTAAGGAATGGATTCACCCCGAGGGCAAGCTGGCTATGGGCACGGAGCAGGGCAGCAGAGGTCTTGAGGGAGCTGAGAGCTTTGGATTTTTTGGATGAGGATCAGATGATCAGAGGTAGAAGGATCTGGGGGATTGCTCTGCACTGCAGCAATGGGACCCTCACTGTTTGCACCCCTGCACATTCAAGCCTGCCCAAGGACTCTCAAATCTCTGTGTTTTGGTGAACATTGCAGCAGAGACAGTCCCGAGGGTTGAGCTGCATCCTGGAGGCAGAGGGCTGCTGCCAGCTCTGCCCTGGAGCATCCTCTTCTTGAATTGCTGATTCACACCAAAAATCAACCAATTTTCCTTCCAGCCTCATTCAGTTACTATCACTGTCTCCTTCTTTTCCTTATTAATGTCCCTAGGAAGTGAAAACCTTGTGTTACAATCAGCTCTGTTGCTACCCCCAAGTTGCTGTTCTGAACTCCTCCTCTTTATTGAGGAGGATTTACACCCATGGCTGTGTTTTGGCAAGATGGAGGGGTTTTCTGACACTTGGAAAAGAGAGCTTTTTAAAATGTACCACATGTCAACACCTCCTGTTTTATAAAGCTAGGATTATTAGTTACAAATCAGGTCAAATGAAAAGAAAGAAAAAAGTGGGAAATAGCAAAGTCTTCAGAGGAGTATAAATAGCCAGTCGAAATTGCTGGTGCAGCCTGGTATAACACAGCCATTCCATGCAGGCTCAATTATTTCTCCAGCTGCTCTGAAATCCCACTCGCTTTGCTACCTATTTCGAGCATTTGCCCTGTTTATAGGAGACACTGTACACAGTGAAACTCTGGATGAGGTTGGACGTGGATGCTCCTGGAAAATCCTCCCTGCGTCAGCTGCAGCTCGCAGTGCAAACCTGGTGCCTCAGCACTGCTCGGGGTCACCTGCCTGCAGACAGGAGCATCTCACCTGCTTAAAACCGCCAAATCACTGATCCCTTGCAGCAGCCAATACGATTATTCCAGGGTATTCTGGCTTTTTAGTGAAGTGACAGGCTCTCAGATTAATTGTTTGCATGCTGGATGATTTCTGTTGACGGGGTTAGGCTTTCTGCAGTAGGAAAAAAAAATCAAAAGCTGACCTTTTCTCTTACAAATAATACAGGAGATGAACGAAATTATCAGCACTGTATGTCCATTTAATTTTTTTTTTTTTTATGGCATCTCCCATTGCCACGGGTCTGATCCCTGTAAATGCTGGGTATTAGAACGTCTCCCACGGGTGGACAGGGGCTAAAGAGAATTTTCAGCAGGAGAGGGAGCTCTCTCTGCACCAACTGCTGGGGAACCAACGCTTGCTGCAGACATTAAAAAATGCCAGGGAAAAGCTGTGCTCACCATTTTGTCCTCATGTGTTCTCTCATATGCTTGCAGGAATTTCACAGGCTGTTTAACTGCAGCGATTTGGGGTTATATATCTAGTGATGCTCTATCAATCTAATAGTAAAACGAGCTTCCATGTGGGGTGTGCATTCATTTGGTCCAAGAAGAAATAACACACCTGCTTAAACACAACAGCTTTTGGAGGAGCTTGGCCCTGGACAGGGAAAGCACACTTGTCACATCCCTTAGGGAGCTGCAGGTGGGAAAATTCCCCTTATTTCAAGAAGTTTACCGAATTCTAAAAGCTGTGCAAGACAGAGCCACAGTGATACTGAAATTCCTCTTCAAAATTAAAAAAACTAGATCAGATGAAAGTACTGTTGCCCTTCTGAGGGAAGGGAAAGGGAAAGGCCGTGGGCTGTGCCCTCGGTCCCGGAGGGGAGCAGCGGTGCTCGGCCGGGCCGGTCCCGCCGCGCGGGGGCAGCAGCAGCCGGGCTCCAGCGGGACGGGAGAGGGAGGCGCCGCATCCCGGGAATGCCGCGGCTCCCGCGGAGCTGCCCCTGCTCTGAACCGCAGAACCACGGACGGTTTGCGTTGGAATGAACCTTTCATGGGCTGGGGCACATTCCACTACACCAGGATGCTCAAAACCCCATCCAGCCTGGCCTTTAATGTTTCCAGGGATGGGGCATGCACCACCTCTACGGGCATCCTGTGCCAATTTCGCCACCCTCATTATAAAAAAATACCTTCCTTATATCTAATGTAAACCGACCTTCCTACAGTTGAAAACCATTCTCCCTTGTCCTGTCCCGCCAGACCCTGCTGAAAGGTTGGTTCCCATCTTCCTTGTGAGCCCCTTTGGGCGCTGGAAAGGGCTCTAAGGTCTCCCTGAAGCTCCTCCAGGCTGAACATCCCCAGCTCTCTCCCTGTCTCCAGAGCAGAGGCACTTCAGCCCTGTCAGCATCTCTATCGCCTCCTCTGGGCTTGCCCCAGCAGCTCCATTCCTTCCTGTGCTGGGCCCCCGGAGCTGGAGGCAGCTCTGCAGGTGGGCTTTCACCAAAGAGGGGCAAAATCCCTCCCTCCCCTACTGCCCACGCTCCTCTGGATGCAGAGCAGGCTATGTTTGGCTCTGTGGGCTGCCAGCACACATGGCCAGGTCATGTCCAACCTGTCACGTCCAGTCTCACACCCACCAGCACCCCCAGCCCTTCTCGGCAGAGCTGCTCTCCAGACACTCCAGAGAGGTGCCCTTTTATCACTCCCCAGTATGCTCCACGAGGTCCCTGGGCTGTGCTTTGCTGGGAATGGGTGTGGCTGTGATTTAGCTCCAGTCACTGATAAGGGCAATGCCATGCAACTGGCAGGGTGTTAATGTGGATTAGAGTTTCATTTGGGGTCATTAGAGAGGATTAGGGTTTGATTTAGGGGTGTTAAAATAGATTAAGGTGTGATGTAGCAGGCCCCAGATTTAAGAACTTCATGCTGCTCCTTCTGGGTGGCAAAATAAGGCTCTCCTACCTTTGTCCTCTGGGATTCCCAAAAGGATCTGTGGGAGCTTTGTTGTATTTTCTCTCATATTTTTTCCTTTATTTCATCCTGAATATTTAATTTGAATATCTGATGTAGTTCAATTCTCCTGGCTGTGAACACACTGAATAAGGCAGATTTTAGCAGATCTTTCATGACTTTATTTTTCTTGTGGATTTTTTGCGGGTTTTTTTTCTTGGCAATAGGAAAATCTCATTTCCAATTTACTGCTGTGGACAAAGCAGTACATGGCAAATATGTATTTCCTTTTCACACTCTGTGTTGGTTTTGGCTGGGTTTCAGGTCTGACCTCTCCCTGTATACCAGATGTTTGTGCCCTGTTGTGGTTGGTGCTGGACAGAAAACATTGCCAGACAAGCAGATATTTTTTCTCCTTTTTAAGGAGAAAATCCTTGAAAAAAATCCTTATCCTTGGCTCAGAACAGGAGGTATTTAAGTCTAGTGGTATCAATTTGATTAAGAAAACAACATTTTCCATTTTATGTTGTTTCTTCCATGTTGGGATATTCTCAAACACTAGGAAATTGCACAATCCAAGTGAGTGCTTAACTCAAAATTGCAACAACTCACAATTGCAACAGCCTTTGGGCTCATGCCTGACTGCTGAAACAGAATATTCACTGATAAAATATTTATGTGTTGAAAGAAGAAAGCCTGCAATACATACCTTAAAACCATGACTTACATTTCAATCTCATAAACAGATGGGGAAAACCATTGGGTTTTTGGGTTTTTTTTGTTTCTCAGTGTAGCAGAGCCATATTCACCTCTCAGCTTTGGGCACAAAGTTCATGGCAGAGAAATGGCATTTCAGGACTGATTTAATCTCTCTGTATTTCATACTTCCATGAGGCACGCAGGGAGGGGACCTCAGCATTTCACAGTGACAACAGGACTGAGTTGTGGACCTGCCTCTGCAAATCTCCCCAGCCAGCAGCAGGTAAAGGTTTAGGGGCTGGAGCAGTCCCACACCCAGCCAGAAGAAGGAAATAGGACCAGTGGGCCACATGTGAACCAGTTCTTTAATGGAAACTCTAACAGAAGCTGACATGGCTGGGATGAAAACTGATGCAACTCTCCCAGGAGGTCACTGGTCTCATTAGGTACATGTTTAACAGGAATAAATTCCAGTACTGAGCCAAACCACAGCATCAGAGGTGAAATCAAAGTCCCCAGGGAAACCCAGTGTGTCCTCTGAGCCCTACTTTAATGTCTCACCCACCTTTGGTATTGACATTCATTTCTCCATGAAAGGGTTTTTGTTTACTTGGGATAATGTGTCATTCTTCCCCCGGGAGCTGGAATTTTAGCCAGGTACAAGTCATAGCAAAGCTTTGCCAAATGCCCCGTGCACTGCAGCGGGTGGCACAGGGAAAACTGCAGTTCCTGGGTGGAAAAGGACAAGCTGTGGTGCTGGCATTCACCAGCACAGCCATGCTGACAGCAGGGTAGGACTGGGGTACCAATGTTTGACCCAGCCTGCTGGGGGCTTGAGATGGAGCACAGCAGCCAAAATACCAGTGTCCCCTTTCAAGTGCTCTCAGGGGTGCTAGTTTGGCATTATGTGTGTCCTGCAGTGGAATGTGCACCCGTTAGCATATTCCTCCGGAATTAATCAGACAAATGGGACATGATTCTCCATGAGCAGGAAGTAAAGCCTCATTTCCTGTAAATCTGTGTCCTGTATTACTAGATTCCACTGTGAAAAAGAATCCCTCCCCACAGCAAGCAGAGAGCGTGTGATGTGATGACACGCACACTAATGAGTGGGCTGAAAGACAGCTGCCTCCGAGCAGGATGGCAGATGGCCACGCTCACAGGCTTCCTACCCCGACTGTCTGGAGGTCAAGTGGGAGAAGGAGTTTTCAGGAGACGCATAGAAACTTCTCTTCAGTTGTAAAACACGTCTTTCAGGGGCAGTTGGATGTGGCATTGGAGCTTAAAGTGTTTTAGCAGGCACTGGCAGAATATGCAGCACAGCGTTCCCCTCCCAGGAAAGCAGGATGGCAGGGCTGGGCTGGGCTGGGCTGGGCTGGGCTGGCTGCTGTCTCGCCTGACACCACAGAACCTCTACCTTCTGCATCTCCCAAACATCCTCAGCAAGTCTGGAGCTGCAGATGCCATCACACCAGAACAAGCTCCTGTTGGCTGGAGTCTGAGCTGTTTCCAGGCTTTGCTTTTTTGGGGGTAACACAGGAATACATGCTGAGCTTAGAAAATGTATAAATACTGGAACCAGAATTGGGGTAACTTCTTTCTAAGAATGAAAGAGTTGGTAGGCTCCCTCTTACAGGTCATCTTCCTGCAGTTCCTCTAACACCTGGGGTGGTAATGCAGAGAAGGCCATGGGCTCTTTCTCTTTGATACTGCTGATTTCATGATGCACATGCTGTGTGCTGCGTGCTGGATTCAGAGAGACAAACTTCCCCAAGTCCTTGGTGCTGCTGGCTGCAGACATCTTGCACTCCTCTGTCTCAGTTCCGTGTCTCCACTCTGTGTGTGCTGGCTCTTGTGCTCATGGAACTGATCCAGCTGAAAAGTCAAGAAAAAAGGAAAAAGATGGAGTCTGAGCCTGGATGAATCCATCGGTCTGGCTGACGGTACAGCCACTCGGTAGCAAGTGTTTCCACAAGAGAAGGGGCTGCTTTGTCCTTGAGCAGAAGCTGATCTAGAAGCCAGCTATTGAAAAATATGTTCCATGAGCACTCCTGCTTCCCTCCAGCCCCATCTGCTGTGTCCCAACCCAGCAGTGCCCCTGCTCTGCTGTCGGGTGGTTTCAGCCAGGGCTGAGCTGGCTGGAAGCTCCTGGTGAGTCGTCAGCTAAATTAATTCCTGCCCCAGCACCCTGGGTGGCTGTGTGTCACCAAGGGTGATGAGAAGGACGTCAGTCTCTTCCCTTAACACTACAATGGATTTGTACCCAATTAAAATGACTATTAACTTTGGCCTTCATTAGTAGGACTGACAATGGAAACTTTTAATCAAGTGTTTGGCTTGCAAAGAGGCAGAGGAGGGAAAGGATCACTTCTCCATTTATCACGGGTAAGTTACAAAAAAAATCCCCAACCTAAAAAAAATTCCCCGTGAGTAATTTGAGTGCAATACAGCTGGATTTTAAAATTCATTATTTAGGCGTGGGAGGGACAAAATATATTTTAAACCCCTGCTTTCTCCGCCCAGCCAGATAAGTTTAGCAAGGATCAGGTTAAAGGGTGACTGTTTTCCTTGTCGGCTCGAGTGTTTCTGCCAGAAGTGGATTTTTATGTCCACTTATAAGGGGGCTGGAGCAGGGGAAAGGTGCTGTAATGGAAGTGCTGACATCACTTCAGAACAGGGCAGCCTGCTAATGGTGCCCACAGAGATGGAGGAGCTCACTTGGCAGCTCACACCCGGCTAAGCCTGACAGAAAGGCTCTTTGAAAATAACTTACTGCTCCAAAAATAAACGCAGAAAGCCCAAACTCCTTCACACTGGACGGGTGGCAAAATTGCTCTCAGCTTTATGGGAGCCCCAGGACATTGTCCAGGGCTTTCCCCAGCCAGCACTGCCATGGGATAGGGTTAATTGCTTGAGGTGTGGTGGGAATTGTTGGGTGTGATTTAATAACACTCTACATCTAAAATAGGAGGGAGGAAAAACCAGATTAGCCAGAACAGCCCTGGCCTTGCTGAGGGTGGAGGCCAAGCAGGGTGCAAGGGTAAAAGTATCTCATCTATGCCCTGTCCTTCTGTCCACCAAAAGTCCTCCCAGCCCCACAGCCCACCCATCCAGCACTGTCCCAGGCTGCTGTGCTCCCACTCTTGGCTTCCTCACATATTTTTCATGACTGTGATCCCTTTTGCTTGTGTGGAGTGGAAATCTGTTTCCAGGGAGGAGGAACAAAGGCTGGGTGCTTTAAGCTACCATGCTGTGGGCTTTGGGGAAGTTTCTGGTGATGTTTTTGGAGGAGCTGCCTTTCTCTGCTCCTGTTGGTATGCATGTTGTGCCACAAACCACAGGGCAGAGCAAACCCACTGCAGGTGTGGGCAGCAACCACCCTGCTCCACACAGCACAGACCCAGGAGAGCTGGGCTACAGAAAAGAAGCTGCTGTTTAACACCATGTGAAAGTGCTTCAGCTGGGGACACCATTTATCTGATTTTTCAGGAAAGCAAGTCCAAAACTGAGTTTAAAGCAGTTAGCTGTTTGCAGAGGGGAGAACTGTGCAGAAATCAGGAAGTTCTCGGGGTTGCTGAGGCAGACACACTCATTCAAACCACAGAATCTGCAGGGAAATTTAAGGGAGCCTGGGCCTTTCAACGAAAAATTGTCCTTTTTACATAATGAGTGTTTCAGCAGGGAGGTGACACTTCACCAGCAGGACTCAGAGCACTGGGAATGCAAGGGACGCTCAGGAGGTGGGAGAGCAGTGAGGCTATCACAAGAGCTGGGAAAATGAACTGAAAATGAATTGAAAATGTGTATTTCAAGTGAACTTCTATAGTTTGGAAAAGTGATGGGGTTACTTGAAAAGCAGGCTGTGAAGAGATGTTTTCAACTCAAACCACGTTAAGGTGAAGAGCCCCAACACAGGCTTGTGCTCAGTGAGGCCCCTACACGGTGCAGCACAACACGATTCACTGCCTTGCCCTCCCTTTCTGTGGAAAATGTGTTTATCTAGTGGTGGACAGTGCTGTGTTTACCCATTATGCAGTGACAACAGTGTCCACTGTGTGGAAACCCAGGTTGCATTAGCAAACCTAACAAAGCTGGGGCATCTTTGCATTCCCTCCCTTGTCTGTGTTGACTGAGATGAAACCCCTTTTGCTTTCTTTGTCTCAGGGCACAGCCTTGGAACTGCAGTAGAAAATTCCCTTGATTCCCTCCTGCCACAGGGGCAGGTCCATGCATGACCACGGGTCCTCTGTGCCTCTATGCAAGACGGCTTTATGTAACCCCAGCCTCCGACCCAGATTAGCTTTCACCGAAGTGCAGGTTTGCAGCTATTCCAGGGAGGCTCTGCAGGAAGCCTTGTGTGCTGCTAGAGGGTTTTATTTCACTTCTCTGTACAGCTTGTAAAAAGCTTCTTGGAAACCAGATCTTTGCGTTTTACTTAGAGTTCACTTATCTGCCAAAAGCAGTTTCAAGTTACTCTTTCCGAACCACATAAAATTAATCCCTCGCTAAGAAGGAAACAGCAACAAGTACTGTGTATCTTTGTTGAGAACTCGCTTCTTCTAATTATGTGTCCCTATTCTAAGGTTTAATATCGAGGAGTACAAAATGAGGTCAACCTCTATTAAATATAATGACTTTCCCTATGGAGCTCGCAATGAAAACAGCTTCACAACAAAGGCTTCTATTTAAGGGAGAGGAAGTTTCTATTACAAGGAGTCCCCTGACTTGGTGCAGGGCCTTTGTTTTCATTTGCTGGCTATACCAGAGTGAAAAAAATATTTGTGTTGAGGCTTTAACCAGTGCTGAGAAAAAACAGGCAAATTAATACATGAAGATAGGGAAGAACAAAAGCACTGTTGCTGCAGGAGCTGACCTAGAACCAGCCTGGCATGCAACATCTGTGATCCTGGGCCACACCATGGCCAACAGGAGCTTCATGCAGTGAGCAAAAAAGGAAAAACAAAAGCAGCAGGTCTGCATTTCTATTCTGGCTGCAGGTTGGGCACAGTTCCCCATAAGTACCCCAAGAACAGGCAGCGTGGTCTGCTCCTGCAGGAGACAAAATGAAACTTGTAAGGGATGCAGGAGCTACTTTTGAAGACTTTTGGGAAGAGCACCGTTTGGTGCTGTGCAGTCTTGCTGGGCAGCTCCTGAGTGCTCTGGGGGCAGATCCTGCCCTGCCCAACCAGTAAGTCTGCATATCTCCGGTTTTCAGAGGTGCAGTAGCTCGAGCTGGCTGCTTGGTGCTCCTGTAGCTATTTGTGTGGCTTTTGGGTTTGGTATTAAAAGCTAGGTAAGCACAATGCTGTCTTATTAACCAAATTCTATTTTACATCAGAAATGGAAATAAACAAGGCCACGTTTTTTTATTATTGCTGTTGTCCTGATAGCAGCTTAACCACTGCCAAAATTTGCTCTTTCTTTAAGGGTATTTTTTTTCCTCCTGCAGCCTTGCAGGAATGTGCCAGGCAGTAGTTAAAACTCTGCTCCTGCCAAGCGCAGGAGGGTGATTTTGGCATCAGCCCGCAGCCCGTGCGAACTGCACCGCGCCAAGGCTGCCGTGCTCGAGCCGCGTCGAGAGCAGTTCGAGAACGGCAGCCCTCGGGTGTTCAGCTCCGGCTGCTCTGCTCCCCCCTTCCCTCGCAGCTCAGCTCGCTGCTTTACGCTCCTGATCCCCGCAGCCGGCTGGAATAGCATGTAAACGATATTTCAGTGCATTCATGCCCCGGTGCGCGGTGACGCACTGCAGCCTCCCCGCAGGAAACACGGGCTGACCCTGCGGCGCGCTGGCAAGTGCTATGCGGATCAGCCTTCTCCGCCAGCGGCGGTGCTCGCCCTTTAAGAAAGAGCCTGCAGTAATTTTCCATTACCCTGCACGGTCCTGTCTACGTGGCAAGAATTGTTTGTGGAGGCTGGAGCATCGCGGGTGAGGCGCAAGCCCCAATCCGGCTGCCGTTGCCTGGCTACGCGCTCGGCATGCCGGCAGCACGCCAGGCTCCTGGGAAGCACCTTTGTTCCCGAAAAGGGATTTGAGTTGTGTTTTCATGCCCAAGGCTGGGGACAAATGCTGCTTTTCTCAAGCAGCCTGACAGAACTGGGCTTTCGAAACAGCACAAGCCAACCAAAATGCTCAGTAATAATAATAATAATAATAACAACAACAACAATGTGCATGGTGTCCATGGAGTCCATCTCTTGTGGCGGATTCTCTTCCTTTGCAAAAGGAAATAGCTTGTAATGTTTGTTTGCTGTTGCTCCGATCATAACAGTCGTGAAATCGTCGTAGAAATACCATCAGCAAAATCCTCCCCTGCTCCTGTTCTTTCCATCTAATAAACCAGACGGATCGCTGTTCTGCAACTTGATGAGCAGGTTTTTGGTTTTTTGGTGTTTTTTTTGGTGTTTTTTTTTTTTTTTTTTTTTTTTTTTTATGTAAGCTCTGGGCTCCTGACAGGAGAGTAGTCTGAAATGCCTAAAATATTTCAAATGCCGCCAGCAGAATCTGCAGCAGCAGGAGGAGCTGGTCTGTGTGCTGTCCCTGCTTGCTGGGGCTTAGCTTTAAGTATGGCAGCAGCGTCCGTGCAACAGGCGTTTCCATGATGCCTCAAGCATGGCTTCAGCTCCAGGATAGCTTATTTTATCTGTTTGAGGTTTGATACTTCTCATTAATAAGAGTCCTGTGTTCCTGCTAGCAGCCCATGCTGCCAAGGTCTCTCCCAGCATCAGCAGACAAACTACACTGGTAGCTGTCACACAAACAAGTGTGCCACCCCACAACCCAACCCTCCCCCCATTTAGGTAATGCTGCCACTTCCCTTCTGCAGCAGCTCCAAGAGCCCTCTGGAGTTGCTCCCCAGGAGGAATGAATGCAGATTACTTTGTTGCGGTGTCTGTCTACCACTAGAAACCTGAGAATTGAAAAATTTTATATAAAGTGGAACACACTGAGTATCAGCCTTAATTCTGCTTCTTGGAGCATGCAGCCAGAGGGGAATTTTGTGCTGGCATTCTGGCATCCTGCACAGATGAACAAACCTCACCCAACAGAGCCCTGGCACAGCTACACAGGGGACCACCTACCCAGCTCCACTCCCTGGGGAGCTCCACTTGGATGCTGGCTTTGAGGCATTTCTCCTGAGCACAGGCACAGCCTGCCCTGCAGCCCTGACACCCTATCACCTGTCTCCTAACCACAACCTCTCTGAGGTTTACAGTTAAGAGATGTTGGTTTCCTGCAGTTTATCTCGCAAATTAGCAATGTTCTGTGCTTTCTGGGCTCCTTTTTGGACCTGTTTTCTCACACTCAGCCTTTCCACCACCTCCTCCTTATTCCTGCTGCTGAGGGCTACCATCCAGCAGCTCAGTTGATGCCCTGACCATCTGGGGACCTGCACAGCATTCCGCACCTCTGGGAGAGCCATGCAGGAAGGGTGGAGCAGGGCATGTTTAGCAGCTTGGCTACATGCCATCCATCAGCTGGAATATGCTGGTCCTCCATCAGTGAAGTGTGCCTTGTCTGATGGGAACGACTGAGCAGACATTCGGGAGGGTGAGTTTCCACATCTCTAGGTCAAAACTTCCTATATGGGTAACTTGATGGTTAGAAACAGCACCTTATCCACATTACACACTGCTGGGCTCTCTGTTCAGTGAACTTTTGGACTTGTTTTATCTGTTCTTGGATTGGTTTTTGTTTGTTTGTTTGGATTTTTAAAAGTAAACCACTACCTCTATTAAAAAAAAAAACAACACCCCGTATCTAACAAAAGATGGGTGTGGATCTTAAAAACAGGTTGTTAGTAGCAGCCCTTTTCCTTTTCAGTGTGTTTTCAGAAGTGAAAAGCAGTACTTGGGAACTTCTATTTTTTTCAAGAAGGCACATAAACACAGAGGTGTGCAAAAGCGGGTCCCTTTCCAAAATACATGTATCTTGTGCTGTGTCTGCCCTAACACACCACCACAGTCACCTTGCTTGGGATTTGCTCCACACGGGAAAATGTGGAGGATCCTCACTGCCAGAGGAGGGTTTGCCTCTCGTTTGTGCAGTTAGGAATGTGGGTGAATCACTGCTTTCTTTTAGGAATGAAACCTTCCATCCCAATCCCTTATGCCTTTGTTTGCTTTTAGAACTGCAGTGCTGTTGAAGGTAACTCACGTTCCTGTGGCTTCTCTGGAGCTCTGATTTAACATCTGGTTTCACGTTTTATATTCCCTTTTTAAAAGCTCAGAGATGGGACTACATCTTCCCACGTGTGGTCCAAAATCCAAAGGATCCTGAAGACCATAGGAGATGAGAGCAAGCAGACCCCCAGCCGGTCCCCAGGGAGCGAGGCTGGTTTCCAGCACCACCGGGGCAGCGGGGTGTGGCTCTTGAACAGCAACGAACCTAATTAAAAGTGGCAATTTCCAAAGACAAAATTAGAACAGTCTTTGAGGTCATTTTGTTTCAGGAAGGCAAGAAAAGCGGAGAAAGGAAAAATGTGCTAGAAAGACGCAAAACCCAGAGCACAGTTTTCTAACTTTTCTAGCTTTCAGCGATTTAAGCTTAGGGACCTGTGGCCATTTTGTGAATGAATTATCTGATTTCAAAGGTTTTTAAATGCCTTGAATGATATTCCTGCTTTAGAAAATGAAGTCCTTGCTTTATGAAGAGGCTTAAGTATCAGTTTCAGTTATTTCTTTTATGTTTTGCAGATTAAAAAAATATATATAAAAGACATCATAATTGTGCCATTTTCCTCGAGTGCAATTTGACATCTAAACCTGATCTTTTTTCCATAATTAATAGATGGTTTCATTCTTGGGTTTTTTTTTTCTTTTTTTTCTTTTTAACGCTGTAAATCTGCAAGTTGTTCCCAAAAGCCCAGTATTTATATTTATTCCATAGCAAGCATGTGAGTGGTGTGACTGCATCATTATATCAAAATGAATTTGAGCTTCTTTTGTTGCAAAATGCTCCAGGGCTAGAGATATGTTTTGAATGCATAATAAACTCCAGGTATTGAGATTACAAGAGAAACTATCTGCAAAATCCTATGGATTAAGGTCATACATGCGATATTTAATTCTCTCTCCTGTGAGGTTTGATTGCAAGATAGTGAGCTCCCACTGACATCTTAAAATGAGAAAGCTTGAAAAATTGACCAGATTCTGTCAAATTTGCTGTGCTGCTAGTGGAACTGGAGGTGTTGAAGAAAGGGGGAACTGTGAGGAAAGGAAGAAGCAGAGACCAGGAGGTCAAAATCCCTGCTGGTTCACAGCTTGAAAGTGAGGAAAGACACCAAGATAACTTTTTTTTTTCCTGCCACAGTTTTATCTACTATAGAATTCTCTGTATGAGAAGGGCCAGCTCCCCCCTCTCTTGTGACTGCAGCAGTGTCTCAAGGCTGCAGTTGGGACCAAGGTTCTGTTGTGCCAGGCCAAAGGATGTGTCCTTGAGGGTAAAGGCTGCAAAGTGTGGATGGGAGAAATGCGAGGAGCAGAATGGAAGTCGTGGGGGGAGCACCTCAGTCCTATGAAAATTCAGTGATACCTCTTCCCCCCATGCCAAATGTATATATGATCAATCAATACACCACAGAGACTTGATTGGAAGGTAAAACTGTCTGGGGGACAGCCAGTCCCCGAGACCATCGCTCTCCTCCACATCTGCCAGGAGGTAGATTCACTGAATTCTTTTTTTATAGAGGTGGCTATTCTTCTGCCTTTTTTTTTTTTTTTTTCTCTCACCATAAACTATTGAAAATCTTCTGATGGGAACAACTTCCAGTAACTGACTGTGTGAGATACAAATGGGGTGTATCTTTATAGAGAACAAGCCAGCCTGGGTTTAAGTTAAATATAGATCAGCTGCATGGACTCCCTCCCCAAAAAAGGTGTGGACGTAACAATTTCACCCTGTTGCAGACACGATTAGTCACTGGTGTTCTTCATGCTGTCCGTAACTAGGGCATCGCTGCTGCCTCACTGCCTGCCCGAAGGGACCTGGGTGGACCTGTGCAAACGCGATTGGGCTGAGGAAGGGGTGGAGAAATGCAGCTCCCTGCCCGGGATATATTTAGTGAATGCAGCTGTGGGAGGCAGCAGGAATAAGAGAGCTTTTGTATTGCCTGTGCTCTGACGGCTCACATGCCTAAATAATCTGCTAGGTTCTTACCCATATGTTTCTTCCCCTCGGTCCCCAATGTTTTTAATTTGACTGTAAAGTTATGCTTCAGTCAGAATACTTCTAGAGCTTAAAAGTGAGATGCGTTACAGTGTCAGCCTTAGTACAGCACTTCAGACGTGGCAACCTGCAACTTTCAAGGGCACTGGACTTTCTCCATGGCTACTAGGGAAATTTGACTTCATCTTTTAGGGAAGGTAGTGATGTTCCAATATGCCTTTCATGTGCACTGCAGAGCTTGCCTAGGGTGGGAGCAGAGCTGCAGCGCTGCTGCAGCCCCTCTCAAGCAAGTAAAGTCTGCTTCTTGCCAGGGCTCCTGAGCTGCGGTGCAGAGCCTGCGTTTGGCACCCTGGGCACTTTAATGAGCTGTACAAACTCTGCTGGTCCTCCTGGCATCCCTGGGAGTCTGATCCAATATTCACTGGTACGTCATGGGATAAAAAAGGAGGATAAAAACAGGTCTACTGACCCGCTGGGTCAAGCGGGAGCAGGTTACTGTTGCTGCGCATTAGGACTAATTTGTCAGTGCTCTCTGGCAGTGTTCAGACTTGCCCCCAGAGAAAAAGGTCGAGGCTGAGAATTCCCTGTGTGTCTTTTTCCCTGGTTTGTTCACACAACAAGCCACGAGCTGGCCTGCCTCAGGCTTTAAAGGTTTATAACAAATTATACTGCTGTATATTAAAAAAAAGGGGGTTTTTTTGGTTTTTTTGTTTTTTTTTTTTTGTCTTGTTGTGATGCGTTTAAGGAGTTGAAAAAACAAGACTGGTGCAGGGTATTGCTGTCTGGATGGTGGTGGAGACATCACATTTGGAGGGAGACAGATGCTGCCATTGCTTTCCTAGAGCTTGTCCCACCCTACGGTGTTTTTCCACCCACAGCAGCATTGCTGGGAGGTGTTGCAGTGACACATCCATTCTCCGGCAGAGCAGCACTCTGACCCTTCCCAGCCCGCCTTGGACAGCATGGATTTGCTGCTCCTGTGGCAGGGACCTGGTATCCGTATCGGAAATGCACCTCCTCCGGGTGGCCGCTATCGTTCCACCGCAGGCCAGCACTGATCCTGAAACACATCCCGCTTCTGGTGAAACTGTGTGGTGTACGTGTGCAGGATATAGCTGTCCCACCTTTGCATGCCGTGATCTAGCAGAGTTTCAGTAGCCAGTTTGTCTGTCGAAAGTAAAAGGAACACAAATGCATCTGTGAATAAATCTGTACGAACAGGATGCCCTGGGAACCCACACAGTCTTTTCTGTCTCGAATCCCGCGGACTGCGTGCCCGGGACTGGCTTTGTTTCCGCAGTTAAATGGTTAACAGGAGCACTAATTGGCTCTGAGCGCTCCAGCCCTTTGCAACAGATTTATTGGCATGCTGGTAGGAGCAGCTCCCTTCCTTCCCTTCCCCCTTCATTATAAAAACATGTACTGTAGAGAAACCAAATACCACATGGCGCCCTGCGCCGAGCCCGTCACCGCTCCTGCTCCGCGTTCAGCACAAAAACTCCTTTTATATTTGGGAAGCGGAGGGAGAAAATTCTGGAAAGCAAGATCGTGGCGATAGCGGCTGAATCGGCACATTTATTTCCAGTGTGCAGGAGCCCACAGCCCCACACACCCACGCCCGTGTGGGGAGCAGTCCCGGGGGGCTCCGAAAGCGGAGGGGAAAGGCCGTTTTGTGAAGGAGAACTCCCCGTCAGCTTTCGGCTTTGCGGGGGTCTCTCGGGAGGTACCGAGGGGCTGAATGTGAAGACAGAAAAATAAAAGCTTTGCTGGAAAAAACTAAACAAACAAAAAAGAAGTTGCATTTCTGTTTTCCCGAGGAGCCGTGGGCGTTTTGAGGCAGCTGTCTGCAGAGGCAGGCGCCATTTCGTGAGGCGGCATTAATGCAGCGAGAGGAGACATGTTGTGTTCCTGCAGTTCGGATTTTAAGGTTTTTCTCCTTAGTTTGAAGCAAGAGGCTTATTCATCCCGCCTCCACCCTCTTTTAGTTCAAAGGCTTTCATTTTTTAAACTTGAAGGAAAAAAGTTACGACAAGCGGGGGAAACCAGGGAAAAGGGGGAAAGTTCTGAGGGTATCACAGTGTGGAAGCAAAATCAGGTTTCTCTCCAAGAGACAAAAAATCTTAGAGGTGTAGATGGTTCCAAAAATGCCACGAACAGTGCAGGGAGGATAACAAGGATGACAGCGTGGCTGTGCACCCAGCCCAGGTGTGCAGGGAAAATGTGGTACATCAGGCATGTTTTAAATAGAGGATTTTTTCTGCTACAAAAATGGGTCTGTGCACACACAAAACTGGCCTTTTGTGATGTACACGAGCTGACTTGATTTGCAGGTTTTGAGATACTAGTTTTGATCTAAAAGCCCAGACTATTGCTAGTGCTGCAGAACTGCTCTTTTGATCAAAGGAGAAAATAGGAATCGTGGCAGGAGTGAGCTCAGGCTGATGCCCTTCAGTGCAGAACTCCTGGAGTAAGCTGCAGCATTTTCATTACTGGCTTTTGGTATGGGAGTTGACTTTTTACCACTCCGGGACCTTTCACTTGCAAAATGCATTATAAGGCTCATTTGTTTAACAAGTCTCTGGGAGCTGTAAGAGGGAGAATTAATGCTGGCATTTGGGAATACAACTGATAGTGCTGCATTTGATTTTGGTTTCATGTCATTATTTTCTGGTTTCAGAGTCAAGAAGAGCTGCTCATTTATTTTTCATGTAGCTGTATTTTTTTCTCATGGCTTCTTAAGGAGGCAGAGTTCATGAAATGGTGCTGTTAAAGGCCTGGAGCTTTTGATCTGATGTTCAGTTTCAACAAATTTCTGTTCCAGAGGTTCTGCACTTTGGGGAAGGCTGCACGTTATAGAGATGAATCAGTGCATCTTCTATAGGAAGAGCCACAAAAGGAGTGCAGAGGGTCTCTGTTCATCTTCCTTGCTGACCCATCAATGAGCATCTCGTTGCCAGCTGACCTGTCCATTATGTGTAGCTCGGAAATGTTGCAGCCTCTGAGGGAATATGGTGTGGGATTGGGAACGCTGCAGAAGTGCAGCACACTTGGGTGTGGGGCTGCTGACCCCCAGGAACTCAGCCATCGTTATTTCAGCTGCTCACAAAAGACTTGAAAACTTCCAGCCACAGTATTCAAATCCCAGCCAGGTTTTCAAGGAGTATTAGTCATATTTAAGACTCCTCCATGTTCTGTGCAGCTGAATTTTGCAAGGTCTTTGATCTCCTTGCTCTGGGTCTAAAGGTTTCTTTTCAAGCTTGTCACCTGCAAAGAATTCTTTGAGATGATTATTCCTTTATTACAGAAAAGCCTCTTTGCCACCTCAGGACCATTATTTTTCTTGATTGCCCTTTTTTACTGTTCTAAGGTTACGTTCCATCTGCAGTTCAAACATAACCTGGGTGCAGCGCACTGATCACCAGCAATAAATGCAGAAGAACTCTAGCATGACATTCATGCATATCCTTGGTTTGTTTAAGACTGTGCATTATAATGATAACATAAAGCATAAAATAGTTTCCATATATAAAAATCACTTTTTCAGCATTTACTAATGTGCAGTTTGGAACCTCTTAATTAGGCTATGTTTTCCCCTAAAATTAAGTCCACATTATTAACAGCATTTGAGTGGACTTTAACATTCCAATTTTGGTTACAATTTTCATTCTGCTCAGGGTGTGTGTGAATATAAATATAAATATAAATATAAATATAAATATAAATATAAATATATGTATATACAAGAAGATAATACTTTATTAATCGTTTGAGCAGAACAGTTTTTGTTTGTGAAGCAGAAGACTTGTGCCTGAATGTTCATTATCAGCACCTGATATGCTAGCCTGGAGCACAATAGCTTAATAATTGGAGTTTAAGGGGGGGAAAAACGCTTAGTTATTAAAGTCAGAGTGTTTCATTTTCCTGCATGTTATGATTGTAAATTATTCAAGCATTTGCCTTTAGCTCCTACACTGACGAAATTAGGCTCTCCACACATTTTTTCCCCCAAAGTGCTCTATGGTTTCCTTTGTCTTACACCCTAGGTTGGAGTATTCAAATGTACTGTTTAATATCAGTAGCATGTGTGCCTCGTTACAGGAAAATCTGAGATAGTTTCTAAATTAAAAGCATTTTATTTTGACTTATTTGTTTCTACTTCTGTCTCACGTTTGGTCTCTTCATAGTCAATATTCTGTTTTAGGGAAAGGTTTTAAAGGTGTACTGAAGGAGAGGAATAAGAAGTGAAGTACCTAGCACAATTTAAATTCTTTCTTTTGCCATTATTAATAAAAATATGAAAGAAAAATAAGTGTTGGGGGAAATTAAAAGAATGGTGATGCAATTATATCTGTATGTGCAAAGTTACAATGTGCTTGCTCTTACTCTTGAAATTTAGACCTCTGCTTCAGGTTTTCTTTCCCTTCTACAGACTGGATTAGTTCACTTCAGTTGCATTTTCCAAGTACTGCCATACATGTTCATCCCTAATTCACTTCATGTGCTTCCAAATCCTTAGGACAACATTTGGTTTAGACACCAAGAAAAAACTGGAGTGATTCCATGGGCCTAAATGTAATTACTCAGCCCTGAATTAAAGGCACAGGCACATAACCTATGTCCCATGTGTTTGGAGTAACAAGAAGAGATCAAAATCTCAGCTTTTGTCATTAAACTAAATGTTTCTACACTTAAGACACATTTGTAGAGAGAAGTGATAGATTCTGGTTAGATGCATGATTAAATCTTGAAGAAAATAAGTCTTGTTTCGGCCACATAGAGCCTTGTTGGGCTCTTCCTCTGGGTGAAATGGCAATGAAGGTGACAGTCAGATTTTTCAGGTGGTGATCAAGCACTGTGCGTGTCTCAGCCAAAATGTCTTGCGTTTGCTCTGCTGCTTTAATTGCACAAAAAGCCATTGACCTAATTTTGTTACAGGATTGTACCAACAGCGTTTTCTAGGGCTGCTTGCATTTGTCACAGCTCAACACCTAATATAAAACTTCAACTATTAAAAAAAAAGCACACTGTGAATAGTTTTAAACTGAGACAAGATTGTCACCCATACTGCATTGGTCAGAGACAGGGGGAGTATTTGTTTCAGCATGAAAATTTCTTGTCTGCAACAGTTAAAGCTGGTAATTCCCGAGTTTATGTGCCTGAGCTGCTCTAGTCCCTGGCCTGATGACCTTTCTGAGTTGGGTAAAGTTCTGGCAGGAGCCAGTTTATAATGAATTGACTGTAGGAAGAAAATATAAAAGCTCATGAGAAACATCAGTCTGACACAGGAGCTGTTTCTGTTCAGGTGACATTCTAATCCAAGTGTGTCAGTGCCTCACTACAGCAAAAATTGCACTCCATATCTAGCAAGTATTGACAAATATGAAAAAAGTTTGTTTTGAGTTATTACATAAGGGGTCTTTTATACAGATGGTGCATTACAACAGGGTGATTCAGTGCTTTGTCACACTGTCTATGAAATAAAAAAGTATATGCTTGTAAGATTTCAGAAAAAAAAGGTACCATTTCTTTTCCCTGCATGTGGCAATTTACTGAATAATGCATCATTTTGTCAACTTTTATATAGCAATCAATAAATGCCCTGCGGTGCCACCTGCACACGGGAGACGAGAATGAGGATCATTATAGAAACAGGCTTGAAACTTGCTTGAAATAAAAATCCCAGTTCTACACTTGCGGTTTTGGTGGTCTGGGCTGTTTTTCTTTTCATTCTAGAGTAGCTGTAATTTATCTTGTTCAGTCTGAGTGAAATTCCTCATGTTTGTAAGGCCGGTATGAAACTTTTTACCTGCAAAACCCCAAGGAGATTTACCAAGAAAATATGGTTGTTCTTACAAACATCATCATAACTTTCCAAAGTCTCCACTAGAACTCAAATGGAGAGTGTGTAAAAATAAAAATTTGAGATTATAGTTGGAAATTCTTTGTCCTCCGTCCTTTGATTTTGATGTGTAAACACATATTAGTGCTAAGCCTGTTTTCCCTTTTCTGATCATAACTGTTCTGATCCTTGAACAGTTAAACAATCAAGCTTTACTGGCTTTTGCAGGAAATAAGTTTCAAGGATGGTCAGGTAAATGCCTTTGGAAAATGAGCTTTAAATGTGCATAAGGAAATAATCATGCTAGAATTTCAAATTATGTGAAGTTACAAAAAAAATAATTTCATCGTCTATATCTTCTAAAAATTTTGCAGCTACATTTAAAGTCCATATATTCTGAAGATTTGGCTTAAAAGTTGTAAGATATTCTGACTCGTCATGTAACAATTCCATAACATATTGGAAAATGGGAGAACAGTATCTATTTTGAAATGTAAGATGGGATTAGGCTCCCTTAATTATGCTGATGTTTTTGGTTGTTTTTAAACAAACTCTTGTTAAAACAATGACCACACAACACTCCTGTGACTCTGCAGACTCTGTTTCCAGCTGGAATGGTGAGATAAAGAATGCTGCTTGCAGCTTCTACCTTTTAAAGTGATTTAAAACCCTATCACCACGTCTGATCCTTGTATGGTTCCAGTCCTGCAAGTTTGCAGGCAGGGAACTTGATCAGTGCGGAGCAGTTCAAGTGTGTAAGCCAGGTGACAGCACCTGCCTTGGTGTGCTCTACCTCTGGCATTACAGTCCCTGGGAAGGTGCACTTTAGTTTCTTATTTGCTTTCAAAGGTGATGTCAGCAGTAAGCAATATTTTTTTTCATGTGAGGAGACATGTAATACCTTGTTAACACTTCTATGAATTCCAGTGTCTAAGTGGAGACAAGTAAAATGGTCAGTATTTTTCTACCGTGTCCCAGTCCTCTTATAAAAGTTTTCCAATCCAAGCAGAATAGTCTGTTACCTAAAAGGTGATCTTGAAAAAGCAGAACATTCCATACAAGAAGTAGGGACTAAAAAGGGGGGTAAAGAAACAAATTTGTTGTTTCAAGCACCAGTGGTTTACTTTAAGAAGCAGTTAAACATATTATTATCCAATCACCCACATTATTTAAGTTTGTACAGTCTAGAGTTTTAAACTGTCATAAGATTTCAGCACAATAAGGACTACTGCTTCTTTCTGACTTTTCTTATACCTCTAAGGCTGCCATTTAAGGCAATAGCTGTGTGTTAGACATTGACCAAATACAGCCTAAATACCTTGACTGAGATGGTCTCTATTTCTTACATCCAGTTAAGATGACAACAAGGGTTAGTTTGAAGACGATCTGTAATAAAACCAAAGAACTTCAAGTCTCAAACCTCCTTAAGAAAAGTGGATTTGATTTCTCAAGAAAAATATGTGTATGTTCCCTAGTGGAGTTAGTATAAAGCATAATAATTAATCCTCTCACTAGACAATAGTTGCTGGTCTGTTATTTGCTTTATTGTATACAGGAACTCATGCAAAACTGAAACAGCGAGGTGTGTCTGTTCTTAAGGAGCTCTTAGATCTAAACTTTGAGCTCAGGCCACAAGATCACGTATACAGTAACAGTACTGACTCTGATACATTGTGACCAACAAGTTAAAAAATTGCTTAGGAGAGACCATTAAGTCCCAAAAAATATGTTGAATCCATTTCTGACTTCCATTTCATCTTTCTACTTTTTATTAATAACTTAATTTTCTTTGAAAGCAGGAATAGAAAGAGCTGAATCTTGGTTAAAATAGCTTCATTTTGAATAAATTGAAAAAACACTGGGGTTTGGCTTAGACTGAAAGATTTTTTTCTTTACCATATGTTTATAACACTGATAAGAATTTGTTTCTAATTATTCATAGTAATAAATCTTTTTTTTGCTGCTCACAAGGTTCATCGTTCTGAACATGAGCCCCATAGAAGTGTCAGCAACTCCCCCCCCCCCCATATTAACATAATCTCAGTTTTTGGTGTTAAAGCTTAGGAACAAAAAGGGCATATGTAGAAGTTCTCTTTATGTGTGTCGATGTGTTTGCAATTATTCATTACCGGCTGGAGC
Source organism: Anomalospiza imberbis (assembly GCF_031753505.1). Lineage (NCBI taxonomy): Eukaryota > Metazoa > Chordata > Aves > Passeriformes > Viduidae > Anomalospiza > Anomalospiza imberbis. Next base: position 6,050,307 of record NC_089693.1, on the reverse strand, counting down.
AAAAGTCTGGATTTCAGTTCCAGTTCCAGTCTTGGAGCAGAATGAACAGCATGAGTTCATTGCTAGAACTGAGTTTTATCCTTGCTGCTGCTGGGTTTATTGCTTGTCTCGTGATAGTAGCAAAAAGCTTTAGCTGGGATCAATACACCATAATCATCTTCACCAGTCACACGGGGAACGTGGTTCCATGCTTAGAAGGTGAATTTGTATCTACTTGAGCAGTTACTGTGATTTTAATAGTGAATTACTGAGGAAGGAAACAGAAGGGGGAGAAAAAAAAAGCAGATTGTTTGTTTGACCAACATGTTACAGGTTACATACAAAATCTGAAAATAGAGCCCCTGCTTGATTCAGGACAAAGTGACAGCTTCTATAAACACCCAGGTCACAGGAAGTTAAATGCCTCCCACAAACAGCTTGCTGTGCTCAAAGGGCATTCCATATCCTGTTTGCATATTCTCTGTCCAAGTAATCCAAACTATTCTGTTTGGCCTAGGGCCTAGGAAATTTGCATTGATTTCTTCTGAAAAGTGAGAGTTTTGGTTGAAGAAAAGTTTGGTGACATTTCTCAGTCTTGTTCAGACTCCTGTTTTCTACTTCAAAAGGCAGATACAATACTTAACCATTTTGTCCAAGATTTGCCTTTCCAATAATTTTGTCCAATATTTGCCTTTCCATTATATTTGTGTTTCCAAAGATCTGTGGGCTATGCAGTAAAACAAAGAATAAACTGCTTCACCAACCTTTTGGTGTCCTCTGGTACCGAGGGCAGGTTGGGACAGGTGGGGAAGGCACTGCCCTGTGCCTTTTTTTGTTGTCCCTAAGGGATAATAACATGGGGCTGGAGGAAGGAAGAAAAGTTCTAGAAGAAAACTGAGTACCAGAAAGTCAGGTTCTGTGCCTCCATCTGGAATTCCAGCCACAGACGCAATCTCAGAAAATAGTTCCCAAATTAGTAATGGAAACATGAACTTGTGTCATTATTTTCAGACATTTCAGACATTTTCATAAAACATGGGTGAAGTGTTTGGTCTAATGATACACAAAGGAAGAGAATGTATTATCTGAAAAAGAATGAATTAACTTTGTAGAGGAAATTGCAGTGTAGAAATGCTGAATTTAGGAGGAAAAAAATGGGGTAACTGCCGAGTAGGAATGAGAATTTTGTTTCATTAGGAAGAAGAATGCAAACAGTCTGTTCCTGGTAATGAACAGCAACACCATGGTTCTACAGAGTGACTGTATTTGTGTTCACCTCCATGCAGCTACTCAGGGCTAAGGAACAGAGGAGGTCATGGATACTCATGGAAGAATTTTCAGAGCTGCTTCAGGTCTTGGTGCCCAGGAAGCAAAAGAGCAGCGCTGCACATTTTTAATGAAGATATTAGACTCTGAGTAATTTTTTGGTAATGCATGACAGCAATAGAGTAACAGATTTCCAGAAACATTTTTATATAAACGTACATGGGGTTGTTATGTTGGTTTTTTTTTTTAGAGGAACAGTCTATTACATGAGACAGTCTGGTATAGCTAGAGAAAATCAGATAACAGTCTGAGCACACAGGTTAGGTCTTGTTCAGGCACAATCTCAACTCCCCTGGCTGGAATCACACTACTCTTACAAGGCACTATTATGTCTAGAATCCCTGATCTCTTTTCTCCCTTTCATGTGGTTATTGCAAGTGATCACACATATATTCTGCTAGAAGCACACTTGTGTTTTGGGAAGAAACAAGAAAAAGGCTGGAAATTGTACATGGAATTTCTAATCTTGGTCTTTGCTGTGAAGTTTTACCATGCAGGATTGGCTGAAAATGCTGACATAAGGAGAAATGCTGTTGCTGCACCCTGCTTTCATCTGGATCCTGCCTCATCCTTCCCCCTTTTTTCACTGCTGGTGGTTTTCCAAGGACGACAACATCTGAGTTCTGTCTGTGCAAGCACCTTTAGATGCAGTTATATGAGAGCAGTTCCACTGAGAGCAAGAGGATTGGCCTTTGCAAGAATCTAAATGGGAAAGAAGTTGCAAGAACAGGCTTTCTGCTATCCATAGTCTCTGTAGACTAGAACTTCAATAATTCTTCTTGTGAGAGGGGAAAAAAAGGCATTTTGCCCCTTTTCAGTGAGAAGCTGCATTGGCTCCTTTGTACCACCACTGCTTCCTTGACTGGAGGTTCCCGTGCTGTGGCACCTTTATGTGGGTCACCACCATCCCTTCTCTGAAGATGTTAACACCTTATCCCACTGTCTACAAGTAGTAGATATCCCCTGCTATCCTATACATGAGGTCATCTTTTCTCTGTATTTTGAAAGGAAATACAACTCTTGGCTCAAAATCATAGGCATTGATTCTTTTCAGCTGGCCACTTGTGGTTTTTCCAGGACTCAGCTCAAGAGAAAGTTGCCAAAGTGCAACTGCGTGATCTCTAGTGCCAGACTGGATCCTGAAGCCTTCCATAGTAATTTGAAGTATTGTTAGTTTAATTCTGTCATAATTACCCAGGTTCATTAATATGAAAAAGGAGGACTTAAGATAATTTTTGCTTTTAATTTAGTCACCTGGGCAAATGAAAGAAGGTGAAAGGTGTGCATATTATTCAAAGTGACTGCTGAAGTGAAACTTTATATAAGTAAAACTGATATAAATATCAGTTCTGTCATGTTTGCTATGTGTGCTTCATGCAGAGGAGCACCATAACTGGGGCTGGGCACAGGATTCATGGCAGTGACCAGGAATTTAAGGGATGCCTTTCCATTTTGCTGATATCTGAAGTGGTTTCCATGGCTCTAGTCAAAACAGGAGACAGTGTCCTAGTGAGACTAGCACACCAGAGAGTTTCTAGGGTGTTGGCTGAAAAAAGCAGGATACCTAGTTTTGTTTGTGTGTGTGTTTCTGAGCAGCAGTAATGGGGGACTGATGCGGCAGACAGGCAGGTGACTGGGCTGTGTGGCTCTGTGCCCCAGCCGGGTTCTGGGCTGAGGGTGCACAACAGCAGTGTGTATCCCATCAGAATAGAGGGGTTCGTGGCCCCACTTCTCCGTGGGGACCCTGGCGAGTGAGCTGTCCCTGGCTCATGTCAAGGGCTGATAAGAGAGGTGGTGTTTCTGGAATGGCGGCAAACGGGGCCGTGAGATACGGGGCGCCAGGAGCCAACTCAGGGGGCTGAGCCCGCTGTGTGTCAGTGCAGGCAGGCGGAGGCACGAGGAGATCTCAGCAGTGGGGTCCGGCAGCGCTCGGGCCGAGCGGGGCCGGGGCAGTGCTGGGGCAGTTCAGGTGGGACGGCCCGGCCAGGCGGCGCTGGAAGGGGGCGGCGGCCGCTGCCGCTGCCGCTGCCGCTGCCGCCGCCTCCCCCTGAGGGGCGGCTGCTGCTGCCGGCGCGCGAGGAGGCGGCGGGAGCCAATGGGGGGCGGCTGAGGCGGGGAGCGCGGGCCAATGGGAGGCCGCGGCGCCGGAGCGCGCGGGGCCCGGGCGGGGGGAGGCCAATGGGGAGCGGCGCGCGGCGCGCGCGCAGCCGAGGGCGGGGCGGGGCGGGAGGGGCGGGGCGGGGCGCGCGCGCGGTGCCGCCCCTTCCCCGCCGCAGTGAGGAGCGACCGGGCGGCCATGTTGTGCGGGGGGAGGGGAGCAAGGAGTTGAGAGGAGACGGCGGAGGCTCCCTCACACACACGGCACAAGATGGCCGGGGAGCAGCCGCAGCTCCCGCCCGTCTCCCGGCGCTGTCCCCGCCGCTCGCACCGGAGACGCCCGGCGGGCGCCCTCGGTGCCGCTCCCGGGCGCCAAATCGGGCCCGGCGCTCTGTGGGCTCCGGGGCTTCGGAGGGCGGCGAGCCGGGCTGCCGAGCGGGGCTGCCGACGGTCGGGCAGCAATGGCGCCGGGCTGCCGAACGCTGCCCGCGCCGCTCCCTCGCCGGGCGGGCGCGGAGCCGCCCTTGACCGCGGACAGAGAGAGCCGGGAGCAGCGCCCCGTCCTCTGGGTCCCGGGTGCCTGTCAGCGGGCTGCTCTTCGCCGGGTAAGTGCCGGAGTCTCCGGGCTCCTCATTGTCCTTTGTCCTTGGGAGGAAAAACAAAATGTCCTTGGGAGCCGGGAGGGGGAGGGGGCGCTGCCTCCCCCTGCCCCCTCCTTCCCCCCCCGCCGCTCGCTGAGGGGACCTGCGGGTACCCTCGGGGACCCCCGCCCGTGCCCGAGAGCGGGCTGGGCTGAGGGGGAGCGGCGGGACAAGGAGAGCCCGGTGACCCTCGGCGGCTGCGGGCGGCTCCCTTCGCTCTCCGGCAAGCACCCGGGAGGCTCCGCTCGCCCCGTCCCCGATGCAGCCCCGGGGGGAGCAGCGGCGGGTTTTGGCTCCCCTGTGCAGCACCGAGGGCAGGGGGGGCTGCAGCCCGGTTCCCCCCGGCGCAGCGTTCAAGGGGAGGTATCTGCAAACCTGCCTGGAACTCCAATGCAGCAGTGGAGGGAGGGGGGAGAGGTGAAGGCTGTACGACAGCATCACTGAAATGTTTAGCTCCGTGTCTGTGTAAAGAGCGTTTCTTGCCCGTCGCTGGTCGGATGGGGATATGTTTTCGTAGTTTCTAAGAACAAAGACGCCATGTCCTTTTCTCTTAAAAATAAAACTTGGAGTGGCTTTTTTGTGGGGTGTTGGCTTTTAACTCTTTGTAAGCCAGTAAGAGAAACAGGCTGCGGATGAGACAGATTGGTACTTTATGAAACAATAGAGAGAAATTGGCTTCGCTGGAGAAACAGCAATGCAGGTGCAGAAGTTTAAAAGAAAACTCCTAGGAATTACGTGCAAATTTGATTTTGCAATTAAAACGGCAATGTAGGAACTTAAAAGCTTGAGAAAAACAAAGCCCGGTCATGCCAAGTCTACCGTTTAAAGTTGGCAAATACTATAGTTGTGATTTAAGCGACACTACGAAAAGAAAAGAGAGTTACTTAAATACGAATTACACGATAAGGAAACGGATGAGTTTGCGTCTGACATGGAAAGCTTTTAAAAAACATTTAATGGGTATCAGGTTTGTTTTTATTATTCAGTTTACAGGTTTTTCAGAGATCTCACAGTTACTTCTCTTTACAAAACATTTTAATCGTCCTTTCGGTGTTCTGATAATTTAGAAGTTGTACAACACCTATTGCAAGACTTTCTAAAAATGCAAGTTTAAATGTAATGGCTGACGTTTGTTTTGGGTTGGCTTGCGTTCAGCAATTACCAATTTAAGGGTAAAATTGTAATTCTAAATATATAAAAAGTCCCTGTAGAAGAGCAAAAGGTAAATACTAAAAACTTTGGGTTTAATTGGAGGTTGTGCATCGCCATATTTGTTGGATTTTAATGGTGTACGCTTGTGCAAGGTTATAAAACTGAGCAGATTTTAAATACTGCAGTTGGAGGTAAATCTACATTTTTCGCTACTTCCTCTGCAAATAAGAATCTGTCATTGCAACAGTTGAAGTTAGCCTTTTTTTGGAAATAGAAATACAAGTTTTAGCAACCACTGGACTTCTGTCACCTTTATGTAAAGTCTTCGTTGTCTTTATTTTAGATTTGGATTATGGTGGTTTTATAACCCCAGCAACAGTTCTGCAGTGTAGAACAGGTTCTGGCATACACGCTTTGCCCTAAAGAAAGTTCTAGCTTTAGGTGGGTGTCTGCTGAATTTGTCTTAAGTATATTACAGGATAATTTTAAAATAGTTTTGACTGGTTTATTTTAACAGTTGAAAATAAAATAGCAGGTAGCTGTCCAGAAAATAAATTACTTGTGATCCATAATGTGTTTTATTTAATAGTTCTGCAGCGGGTTTTTTATATTTAAGGTGTAGGTGTTTGAATTTATACGTCTTTTAATCCAGCATTAAAATGTTTTTTGAAATTGTATATTTACAGAATGATTCTACACTTCTAGAGTATGAAGTAGTGCTGGTGATAAATATAATTGCTGCAAAATAAAATATTATGGCTTTTCACAAAAGGCAAGAAAAGTTGGCTAGAGGTTGTGCAAATATGGTGTTCCTTGTGTTAAAAGAACATAGTTTGAGATCTGATTAAAGGTTAAAGAAGCTGAAGTTTTTAAAACTGTATTCTAAAGGGCAAAAAATATGTTTTTTTGGGGAGATGAAGTAACTTAGGACTTAAAATTCAGAGAAGCTGAAGACAGAAGCCATTTTAAAATAACCTTGCTATCAGTAAAGGTTTTCTTTAATTTAGTATAGCTTATTGCTAAAGATTTTAATGTGAGAAAAAAGTAAAAGGGCTGAGGTATATTGTGTGATAAATTATGCAGGCAAAAAGTCTTAAATTGGAATTTTAAGTCTTTCAAAATTGAAGTAATGGGAGAGAAGAGCAGTCTGCAGTTATTCGTGAAAAACACAGATCATGCCTGTTGTATGTCAGTCACTCACCTCCAGTGGGTTTTCTTCAGCCAGGAATGTATGGCCACTCATACTTTCATTTTTAGAGTTCAGCTCAAAAAATAGTTACTGCAATCATAAGTTTTTCCTGACTTAATAATTACCTAAAGATTGATAGATTTCAGGTATATGACTAATGCTGCTGTTCTAAAGCAAAATACTGAAAATTTCTATACTTTGTTGTTTCAGGTACGATTTTGTGAACAAAACCTTATTTCCTGACTACCTTCCAGAGGATTCATTCATGCCTTATTTTTCTTAGGTAAGAATACTTATACCTTGTGTTAATATGTTAATTTACTTTTTTTTTTTTTCCCTGAAACTGGAATTTGCCTTTTTGCTACTGTGCAGATGTGAAGAAAAAAAAAATCTCATTTTTATGTGGCAGGGACACATTTTATAAATTGTCTGGACTTCTAAAAAGCTTTTTATTGCAGTTACAGTAGACGGTCTTCATATAATGTCACATTTATGTGCTGCTTGGGTGTACATTTCAGTTTAGTATGGCTGTTTAAGTGGATTGTTTATTTTTATAATACGTGGGTATATATATGTATTGAATTTGGAAAAGGACGGTATTTGCGCATAAACTGAAGTTCTGTATGGCCTGTTTCACCAGTGAAAACCTGTGTTAAACTTTGAAAGCGATTTAGGTTTTTTACTTAATGAGTGTGTAGCATTAATGTTTGGGGAAATTGTAGAATTTGTATATGAGGGCAGTAACCCAAGACTTCAGGAATTCATGGAGGAGGAGATTTTTGGGGGCCTGTTTCTTGGTTTTGGGGACTAACACTTAACAGCGATAGAATATTGGTTTTGTACTGTTGGTAAAACTTTCGTTTATTTAAAGACATTTCCTTTACGTGTTTTCAGAAAGTTTGTCAGTCAAGAATGTCAGGATTTAAAGAGCTTGTCTGTACCTTGTTTTTAGACAAACCTGGTTTTGTGTTTTTTTATCTTTAAGGGCTGTTACTGGATATTGTTCTTCCAGAGATTCAGATGACTGGTTGGGCAAAAGACCTTGAGCAAAATTCTGTACTGTGCGTGCCAGGTATGTGACACTGTGTTGTTGGGATTTGTTTGTTTTGTGTTTTTTGTTTTTTAATCATCCTGGAAACAATTTTTTTTCAAAATAAACATTTAAGTTTCAGTGTTTTACCTTGTTGAATTTCTTTTCTTTTGAGTTTAGTGCAGTTGGAAATTGTTAGTATGTACGTACTAGAGCAGTGTTAATGTCTCCTGCATCTTTGAAGATTTTATGGTCACTTACAAGTACAACTTTTTAACAATCTTCTTTGACCATGTTGACATGTGGTGAAGCCAAAGGATTGTCATCTCCTAAGGATGTTGTCTAATCAAACTTGAGGAATGCTTTTCCTTAGTTCGAGGTACTGGTTTATTAGCAAAGGATGCTCATAAGCTTTTCCTTTTCAAGAAATTGCTAATACAATAAACTTTAAAACTCTGGTTTTGGTGTAAATTTTATTCTAAAAGCCCAAAGTGGTACCCAGTTGTTATGAGGTATCTTGCTCTTCTTGCAGTGTAAACAAAGCAGCTTTTTAACGTTTTATTTTTTGTTTTTACACTTCACATTCTGCATTTAGGATCAGAGTAACCTTTGAGTCAGGCTTTCACCACTCTGTAATTAAAAGTGGGGGATCCTGTTTGCCTGTGTTAACTGGTTCCTTTTCACAGCTTCCCATGCTCGTGTACTTCTTTGCGTACTCAGGACCTCAAAGCGTAAGGCGTCTTCATGAGGACACATGTATCAGGATTCCCAAAAATACTTCTGGTGATTTGCTTTTTCAAGTTACATAATTCATCATGATAACCAAAAAATACAATTGTGAACCCTCACCTGAGTGCAGCTGGGTTTTTTTTTTTTTGGCTTGGATGAAGCCTTCAGTCTGTTCACAGAGAAGAGATTTCCCATAAGCTTTACAAAAATGTCTCTTCAGCTTGTAATAAACCTTTATCTGCAGTGAGTCACTGCTGATGTGGAAGGTAGGGTTCAAATTATATTTATAGATATTGGACATGTGCCACCGTCATGGATGTCCTGCAGCGAACACAGCTAACGAGCAAGGTGATATGTCAGAATGTTCCTGCAACTTCATCGTGTGACTGTCTGATGGGAAGTGTGAGAACTAGAAGTTTGTGTTAGAAATGATCTCACACCTTAAGAATGACAGGGCATTTCTAAAATCCCGCATAAATTTTCAGTTTAGAGGGTCAAAAATCACAGATAAATGCACAGTCTATTATGATAAAGGCAAGACCAGCCTGGGTCACACAAAAGTCTGATAACACTGATGGGATTGAACCTGTCAGACTCGACTTATATTCCTGGCATTAAATTCTGAAATGTCGGAATCTGCAATTTCTAACTCACCTGCTCTTAAAAAAATAGAAAAGTAAAAATGAGAAAATCATAGTGCTCAAGAGAGATCTTGCATGACCTGAGCATTTTATTATAACTGTGAAATGGAGCACTTTGATCTTAATGGCCTTGCATCTTTCCAGTATTGTCCTGATACTGATAGTGCTGAATAGACATTACAATAAAAGCAGCTTGAACTGTCCCTTTTGTGAGCTCTTCAGAGCTGCCTTTTCTTGCAAGAACAACTTGTTTTCAGCTAACAGTGGCTTCACCTCTAGAATAAGTGGACTTCAGTGGGTTAGATGCTCACTACTGGGAGTTGAGGGAAGTTCCAAGTTCATGGCTACGCTACAGCGTGCTCGTGAGGGTCGAGGCGGGTCAGGAGCACTCTCAGGTTGAGTCCAAACCTTCTCAGTGGAGGAAGCTCTGTGGGGATATGAACCTGTGTTAAGTGTTCTCTTAGAAGAGATTCTGGTAGCATTGGCAGCGTATATGGAAGAACATTGGTGTGGTGATACACATGGTCTTTGTCAAAATACTTCGTTAATTAAATAATAAATACAAGAGAAAATGTGATACCAGGTCATAGCTTTTGGGTGACTGACATCACCTCTTGCTGAAAAAGGAGATGCATTTTGTGATGGTTAGTGCCAGTCTTTGGGGGAAGGAGCCATGGACCGATGATGCCGGGCATGTTTTGTGTGGTAGGCTATACTGTACTTCAAGTGTCTGTAATTTTAAAACAAAAATAAGCCACAGCTATTAGAAAAAGTAAACTCATGGTTTTTTTTAAATAGGGGATGGATTTTTTTTTTTAATCACCCAGGCTACAATAATTATAGCAAGTAGTCTGATTAAAGGATTTTGACATTCGATATGGGAAATACAGCTGTTAACATGAAAAGTTAATTTTTTTCAGCCAATACTTGTATTTCTAAGCTCTGGTTTCTGGCTCGTGGCATAAACCTGTAGCTTTGGTGATTTATTCTGTCGTTTAAGAGTGAATGTGTTTTGAATGTAAAAATTAAAAACTCACAATACAGGGGTATGTTCTATAATAGTGAAAAAAATAACTTAGGTGAATGAAATGTAATATATTATCAACATCCTCGTGCTGTTTTTACAAAACTCATTGTTTGGTTTATCCACTCACTTCCAAGAAGAGAAGTGTCACTACTATTATTGCGTGATACCACCCTGACACACCAAAGCTTCCTTTTGCACAAGTATGCTGAGGTCAGAAGAACAAACTCCGGTGGAGTCTTCATAACGCTGTCATTAGAGGAAGGTGCTTTGTGGTGACAGCCATGTTAAATATTGCCCTCAATAAAGTTTCTGTCAAACTACCATAGCTGTATGCTTGCTCTAGAACTAAAGAAAACAAGAACCAACTCGAAAGCAATGATGGATGTGTAGCTGTGCAGTGAATTATTAAAAATGGCTGAGAGCTGTAAACTGAGAGCCTTCCAGTCATTAACTTTACCTGTCTTCATATAGATTGTAGTTTCTAAGTGGCCTTTTTTGAGAGAAATGATTCAAAGGGCCCAAGTAACTCTTGTTTCCCTGGTTCATTTTTCATGCCTTGGATGACTGATGGATGCCTCATGGCTGATCAAGGTCCAGCAGCCATGTTGTGTTTCTTCTAAAATGGTGGATGGGCACTTCACAGAAGTTCTGTGCTTCCATTTAGTAGCAGCTGCTTGTGCACATTCAAATACATTTTAAAATATCATTACTGCATTTTTAAACCTCTAAATTTCACATACATTAGGATATTCTAAGTGCTTATGCCAGTCTACTGCTATATTTTTTTTTGTCATTTCCCTTTCTAAAGGCTTTTTTCCATAATAAGAGTGTGCATAAATTACATCAACAAATTGCAATCCTGTTCATCCCATATTTCTTTCTACACTTGAGTAGCTGTCATATGGAAGAGAAGAATTTAGAGGCTTGCACAGTACACTGTCATTGGATAGGTTCATTAATTTTTATGTATTTGAGGCTATATTTCAATATAAGTAGATTCTGAGCGATTACATGTGGTTTGCTTGTATGTGTCAAGAGGATAAACTTGAATGTCTTATTTAATGTAGTTGAAATTTACCCTGCAAAGGGGATTCATGAGTTGTTTCAGAGTTTTAGGTCTTTATCTTGCTACCTTTGCTTAAGGTAACTGTGATTAAGAATGTATTGATACAGATTGCCAGTAGGCATTTTCAGAGTCAGATTTCCACATTTGGACCTTGACCGTACATGAGTACTTAGAGATAGAGTAGATAATTTGGTCCACATAAATGTGTTACATAATTGCCATGCATCCAGCAGATACCTCCTCTCAATAAAAAGAGCATTTTATTTTCTATTGTGAAGGGCAAGTCAGTTTGCTTAAGCATGCTTCCGCTTGATGCCTGATTGATCTTTTTCAAAAACTTCAAAGAAAATATTTTTTGTTGTTTTTTCTCAATGAATTTGTGGACTGGGTCTGAATTTATTGGGTTGTTTGTAGGTTCTTTAATAACAGGTTCCTTAGTGATACTTTAATTTTTTTTTAATAAAAATAACTTCTGTAGCACATGCTGTGAGCTGGGAATTTTTTGTGTTTGTGGGGGTTTGGTTTTTTTTCAATGAGGGCTTTTGTAATAAAAGCTAATGCTTGTTCTTGTAGACTTTAAGGTCTAAATCTCTTTTATTTTTAAATTTATTTTAATTCAATTGTTTTAATATCCTGTTTTTCCTACAGATATGTTGAGGAATTGATTTACTCACTGTAAGCAAAACAGCTGCTCTTGGTTGAAGCACTGGTAAGTTGTTATTCCTAATAGCATTTACTTTTTAGCTTTAAAAAACACACCAGCAACCACACATGGCTGTTATGTTTAAGTGGCTGAAGGCTTTGGCTGAGTACATTCTGAAGGTCATTAGTGTGTGGCCATGTGTGTGCATGTGCGTTTCAGAAAAGCTTAAAAGGATCCTGGATCATTCCTGTGGGCTCTGGGGAAGTGAGCAGTACTTGGGTAGGGCTCTCTCCCTGGCTGGCTGCAGAACAGCTTGCAGATCTGATTGTAGTTCTGGGGACTTCTGTGATTTGACTCCAGATTTCACTGAGAACTTTTATATCATAGTTGTGCTTGCTCAGAAGGGTTTTTGGTATGCAGATGTCTGTCTCTAGAGAGGTACTACACACAATTTGGATAACAAATGGTGTGGAAAGTATAGCAGGAAGAACTTGCTTTACAAGCATCTTGTGTTGTCCTTATGTTTCTGTCAGGATCAGTGGGAGCCTTTGAGCAGATAGTTACTGTCTCCTGTTCTACATTGTTCTGTTTCTGTTCTTCATTCATAAAGCTCTGGCTTTGCACAAAATGATAAATGCCAGTATTTATTTTTAATTAAACTGCTAGCTGATAGACTTGAAATCATTCCTCATATAGTCAAAACATAAAATTGGCAGGCTTGAGTAGGTAAATTAATTCAGTTCTAAACTGCATGAATATAGGGACAGATTTTTTTCCCATTTCGTTAACTAAAAGGAATTTGGTCTTGACCTTTTGTTGTCTCTGGCACAACAAGGTCACCTTTTGTGATTTACTTGGGAGTTGCTTGGGGAAATACACAAATCCTTTTGTCTTTCTCTCTGCTTAAAATTCAGACTCCTCAATTCTGCATATTTAATTAGGGCATCCATTGCATTTTGTATACATGGATTAGCTTTTTTTAAATGTGAAGCTCTATTCCTGTAGCACTGTGCTTTGGAATATATGCTTTTCTTTAAGAGACAGTTTCTTTTATTCTGACATGCTACCTGATTGAGCAAGGCCTTCCTTAGGCTTCAGATAGCTTGGGAAGATGTTCCAAAATGCAAATCCACTCATTTTAGTGGCTAGATGACAGTGAATTTTAGCTGTCCCCATGGCTGTTTGTTAGTAGAGCCCTCCAGCAGCCACTGCCTTCTGCACTGCCTCAGGTGCTGGGAGAGAAGCTGGTTTTGTACTCGAAAGTCCTGTGCTTCTCTTCCACTCCATGCTATGGAGACTAATGTAGAGCCCTTCTGAGAAGAAAAAGGAGTATGTGGAAGAAGGTGCAAACGTTGCCAGGCTGTCTTAGTCTGGCCTTCTGCTGCTTCTGGGTCCATTCCATTTCGGACCAATTTTTATTTTATCACTTGAGTTTTCAGTCCTGAAGCAAAAGAAGTATAAAAAGATGTAGCAAAAGAGTTCCTGGACTTCGAGGAATTAAGTTTTTAATGTGTGTACACAAATTCAGTTTTGATGAGTATTTGATTTCTTCTACCACTGTGGTCTGTAAGTTTTATTACTTTGTTCTTTCAGAAGTCTTAAGCTGTTTTTCCTACTGCAGGTGTGTGTCGAGCAGTATATTTCTTGATACGTTTCTTCTCCAGCTATTCCTCAAAACTCTTCTATGGTATCTACACTGATGCCTTCCTAGCCCCAGTCACCTGATAGAATCTCTAAACATATGACTCATGTTCCATTTTAATATTAATCTTTGTGTGATTGCTACATCTTTCTGTGTGCATTTTTGTTTTTTCATTGGGTTGTAAATTAGCTATTGTCAGATCTGGCTCTTTGAGTAGAACTTTGACTTTTCAGTTACATGCTGAGTAATTACTGCATTCTTTTCTGGTTTACAATCCTTACCTAAAGGAAGAGGTGAATGTGAAACCCTTAAATGGCTTAGTTGAAATAGTTGTCTACAAAAGAAGTTGTTTCAAAAAGCAGTTGTGAAAGCATTCCAATGTGTGGATCTTGAAAGATCTGGTGTTGCATTCTCTGGTTAACATGGTGTTTAGTTGAAGCACTGAGTTTTATTTTTAGCTCTCTTTTTTAAGAAAAGAGAGAAAATACTCAAAAACACCAGGAGCTTTATTAAAGTTGGCATATTTTGCTTAATATAATAAAATGTATTATTTAAAAATAATGCCCACAAAAGAGTGCATTTGTGAATAAAACTACATCTTATCTGGAATTAACCTTGAAATCTGACAAACCTGGCAAATAGCCTTTCTTAACTAAAAATACCCAAACCTACATGAGTTGGCTTTTACTGCTCTGCTTAGGGAACATCTAATGGTGGTAAAAGCAGATTTAGGGCTGTCTAGAGCACTCAGTTCCTGCTAAAGATGGTACAGAATAAAATAATGGACTTAGCTGCCAATAAAGGACACTTTTTCCTCCAGTGTAAAAGTTACCAGGGATGTCGTTGAGAATAAAGCCTTTCTTTAATGAACTTTGAGGTGTAGAAATTGAGGTTTGGTTTGCTCAGAATCTCATTTTGTCCATTCAGCTCCCTCTGTTGGAGTGAATTCCCTTTCCCAAGTAGGTCACCTCGGTTAAGAGTTTAAACCTCAGATTTCATTCTCGAATAGTTTGTAAATGTATTGGTGTCTTATGCATGGGTATTGTACGTGTTGGGCTTCAGTCTCACACTGTGAGGAGTGCAGGGTTGCAGTGGACCCGAAATGGCTGAAGCCATCGGTTTGGCCATAAGGGATGTCTAGTGTTGCTGTGACCTTTTAATACAGCAACAAATAATTGCAAAAAAAGCTGAAGAGAAAAACTTTGTAAACTCAGATGTTTCGTAATTGTTGCCTTGAACCTTTAGGCAGGTTGGGAATAGATGGCATGGAGTGTCAACGTGTTACCAGTGGTTTGAAGGAAACTTTGTCAGGATTGCAGGACTACCCAGGTCCCTGATTTATCATGACCAAAATAACAGTGCTTGGAAACCAAACCAGTAACTAGTAGATAAAAGAAGCTTTGAAAAATGGGTGGATGCCTAATTCATTTTACAGAAGGAATGGTAGACTCGTGTCATCTAGGAAAAAAAAGGGTTTTTCAGGATCTACCTCAAGTGCAGGATCACTGCATATGTCTTCATGGAGGAGTGTATTTTTGTAACATTATTGAAATTTCTTAGTAAAATGTGCCTTAATTCATAAGTAAACAAATGCTGTGAAATCTTCTAAAGCAAATGTAAATTTCACAAGTGTAGAGGCTGCTATTAATATTTTGGCCATTCCTGTGGCATCCTTTTGATGTATAATAAGTTGGAGAACAAGAATGTGTTCTTAATTATAATACCTCATGAGTTCTGTTTACTGTTAATTATTTTACAAGATTTAGAGAAGCGTTTAAGATTAAGGTCATGGGGTTACTTGTGAAGTTCTTGGTCCAACCCAACGTAGCTGAACCGAGCAGGGAAATTTGCCCTGAAATTGCTTTTGACAGGTCCTGTGAGTGTCTGAGGCAGAGGTCTAACCCAACTGGAAGGACCCTTTTAAGGGTGACTCATACATAACTGAAGTACTTTTTTAGAGATGGGGAAAGTTGATGTCAGTAATTGGCATTCTATATGTTAAGCTTATTAAAAATAACTAAAAATAATTTTAATGGTCTTATTTATGGGGATTCCACTCTATGTATGTTAGTACTTCTGAGTGTTTGATTTTGTCAATAATGGACAAATTTTTGGTGTTCTTTTGTTTTGATACTTCAGTCAAGGCATTACCATTGAAAAGCATTCAAAATTTTAATTCGTCTTCAAATGCCTAATTAGGTTTGAAATTAATTTAGTGAGAACTGGAAAAAAACCCAAAGCAACCCCAAAACTAGCTTAGTGTGAGGGAAAAACACCTTTCAAAATATTTAATACATTGTCTTAACTGAGGATGAGTTGAATGTTTAAAACAGAGCATTTCTTTGAACTTGAAAGTTCTGTTTCTGAAAGTATGAATGTCCTGGGGTTGAATACTCCTGCAGCTATGCGTGTTTCCCGGTGCAAAGTGAAATTACCAGATCCCATATTCCACTTCTATGTGCACTGCTTTCCCATTGTATTTAAAACAAGGAAGTCTATAGAACAGCATAAAACGGGACACATGGGTACTTGTGAAAGTCAAACTGGGGCTTGTTGCACTGCTTCCAGTGCTCTTTGCGTTGCTGTAACTGGTTGAGATGAGACTGGGGATGCTGAGGCAGAGACCACTAGATGGCCCCACTGGTTTTTGCTGGGCTGTGGGTAATTTCTGCATCCCTCGTCAGAATCTGCCCAAGATTATCAGGGAGCAGAGTGGTGGCGAAGTTGGCTTTCAGACTAAAATGAGGTTAAACCTATACATATTCAAAATAATAAATTGATGTTGGAGTGCAGATACTCAAAATCATGAAGACGTTTTAAAACCCTTTTTGCATGTCAGCCTACAGTCAGCATTGGTTTCAAAATGATGCTCTTAACACTTAGTACCTTCCTGTACCTAAGTTTTGCATGTGAGGAGGAGTTAGGTTTTACTTGAAGTAAATTGAGCTTGTATTTCTTGGAAGAAGATAGGAAGATGGGAACATTGGGTTTGTATTTATCCATGTGGATACTGTTTGTTCAGTTTGGTTTGTCACTCACCTGTGGGCTTGGTTGCAGTTCCATGATGAGTGCAGTTGGAATATGGCTCAGGAGCCTTGCTAAATAAAGGTAGCTAGTGTGACTTGTGACCATTTTTGTCTGATTTCTGGTGTGTCCTTTCCCACCAGTAACCAAACCAGTCATTCCATTTGCTTGTGTTTGCTGTTGCACTGTACATCTTTCATGAGCTGGAAAACTGGGTTAAGATGGTGGAATGTCTTGTGTCCAATCACCATCTGTAAGAAACCAGTTTTCATTGGTTTTGATGGATATGTGTCTTCGAAGAAAGGAGCTTGAGCAGTACGTAAAAGTTTTGGGTTGTTACAAGAACCTTGGTGTTCTCAGCAATGTCAGCTTCAGGGGTAGGGCCAGTGCAATGAAAATGGTTGCAAGAGCAAATTTCTTTGATTTCTCACCACAGATTTCTCTAGTGGTTTAAAAATTTCAAATTGAATTCATGGTTCCTGAAAGGGTTCTTGGACTTCTAATACTTTCTCCCATTTTTTAATAGTTTTGGTTAAACTTTCTTTTTTCGATTCTTGAATTGATTATTTGATACTGTTTCTGATAAAAGTAGATATTGTGGACTGTGTAACATGGAATGAAGCATCAGTTACATGTTAAAATTATCTTCAAGGTACTGTAGTTGAATGTCTTAGTTTAAAGCAATGATGTGTATTCCAACAGCATTTTTCTTCTAATTTTTCATAAAGAATCCATTCAGATGAAGAGTGTCAAAAGGAGTCTACGAATGAGACACCAAGATGGCAGTTCCACTGGGGAATGAGAGGTTGAGGAAATGGACTAATGCATGAGTGCTGGGATGTCTGTCCAAGAAAAGGATGTTAAAACGTGGACTCTCATGTTATTAAACCAGAGAAGATCTGGGTTGTGATCATCCTATCAAAATGGACTTTGCATTTGAATTAATCAGTGACTCTCCAATGATGGATCTGTTTGAGGACTGGGTGGCAAAATTTTCCTTTTGGGTTGTTTTTGCATGACAGGCAAATTAATTTGGTGAAAGATCTGTTGCTACTGCTTTTGAGAAAATGTAATTTATAAAGTGACTTTAAATAAAAGGCTTTGGTTTATTTCACACTTCGTGTTTGTCCTTTCTGGCTGAATATTTTTTATTGAGTTGATTATGAAGTGGGTTACATTTTTGGTTGCTATTAAACTGAGAAATACTTTAGCTAAGTACTGGAGGCAAGGTAAAATTTTGTGCTATACTCGGTATCAAATGTGGTTTTCATTTGCAAATTATGTTCACTTTGCCATGACTTCCAATGAATTTTTATTCACTGGCTTGTTCATTCAGGTGCTTAATATGAGGGGTTTTCAGTACTTGGCCTATTGTCAGGGCACTGCTGCTGAACTTTGTGAAGTTATTTTAAGATGGAATTGATACCAATTGAAGGCTGAGAAAATACGACAATAAAGGAGTACTTGAATGTTTTGTGTAACTTTTTTAGGTATGTTCTTGGGTTGTGTGTGGGTACAGAAACTTTTCAACAGATTTCCTGGACTACAGACTTCCTGAACAGTCTCTTTGGTCTTAAAATTGTTCTGTGCAAGTGTCCAATCTGCTTCACTGCTCTTGCATGTAGCCTTTGTGTCACAATACTGTGCCATGTGTTTGGTGAGAAAAAAACGAGTTCTTTTTGATATGGCTACAGATGACATATTAACCTTTGCAAATTAATTCTAAAATGGTTCTAATGTTTGAAGTCATGATTTCCTTACAGGTTTCTAGTGGATCTAATATTTTAACTGTGGGCATTTCTTCTCTATGTGTTTCACCTGAAACTCCAAGTTGTCTTTGTTTTGTGCTGGAGGGTCAAGATGGTAAACCTGGTGCTGAGATAACCTTGAAATTATATTTGAAAACTCAAACAAAATCCTGTTCATTGTTTAACCATTTGCCTTGCTCAGACTTTTTTGGAAATACCCATTTTTGCCATGATGGGTTGCTCATACCTTTTCCATCCAGCCATTTTGGTGGTACACACTTGCCCCAGTTTGGTTTTGCCATGTGTTTTTATGGTGGAGTTGGATTCTGGGACCAATGTGAAGGGTTTCTCATTCAAATGAGTGGATTTCCTTAGTGTTACCAAAAATGCTTGGAATGGTGTCTTGCATTGTGGTTTTTTAATTCTTGCAGTCGAGGTGCAAGGAGTCTTCTCTGAATAATTGGTAAAGTGGATTCTTTTTTTAATGGCTTGTGGCATTGGAGAGTTCCTAATGAAACCCCTTGTGGAAAGAGGATAGATGGTTGTAGTTGATAAATGGCAGGTCTGTGGAGGAATTAAAGGGGATAGTGTTGGTTCTATGGGTCGAAGCCAATGGTTTTGGGCTGTTGGGATGCTGTGCTGTGGATGTTCCAATAGAACCCCAAACTAGCCCATTGCCCCTTTGTCCTCCAGTGGTCCCCCAGTGGCTGATGGCTCTGCCTTGTTGTGATGCTTATGAACACGCAGGATGTTCTTGTGCTTTAAGGGGTTGGTTTTGGTCGTGGAAGACAACTGGTAGTCAGAATCAAGTGGTCAGGGTATTCATGGATCGCCTCCATTCCCTTGGTGGTACATCCTCTCAATTCCAGGATGTCGTGTTGGAGATGTCCATTGATTAATTTGCAGTTCTGCCAGTTGGCTATTGTGCATCTTTAAAATTAATTTGTTGTGTTAAAAACTGTTAATGCCCATGAATGGGTTAAGAAAGTGCATTAGAAACAAGCGGTTTGATGGTGTTGGACGGGCTTGACCGCAGTGCCTTGGCGTAGCTGATGGCAGTGGTGTGGCTGCTGGATTTGAGTTGTTGGGGGAGCCACTAGGGAGGCGCTGTGGAGCTGGAGGGCAACCTCAGCTCTGTGGGGCTGGCTTGGGAGCTGGTGCTGCTCCTGTCCCCCCCTGCCAGTGCCAGCACTGGGGGGCAAAGGGGAGAGCTGTTGTCTGGGGATTCTGCCACCAGACTGGGGGGAAAGCTGCCCCTTGGGTGGGGTGACCCCCAGGGTGGGCTGCTGCTGCCTGCATGGCTGTGAGCTCCACTTCCATGCCTTCAAAATGGCTTGTAACAGCACCACTTCCTGTCCAGGGAGGAAGTAATTTTAGCCCAGGCACTGAAATATTTAGCAAATCTTTAAAACAAAAGGCACAAATTCCATTTCTTTCTGGCTTCCAAAGGGTGCCTGAGCCACATGGGGTTAAGGTGCCCCTTGAGCTGGGGTAGTTGGAAGGAGCCAGGGCTGTGGGGTAGCAGGCACCCTTTAGGTGGAGGCTCTCTTTTTTTGGTAGAAATGAAGGGGTGGGTCTATGGTACATCACCTGAGTTGTGGGGTAAATGTAGAGAGTGTCAATCAAAGGCAGAGCTCAGAGCTGGGAAGGAGCTCTAGATGGCGGCTGTGCCTTAGAGAGAGCGCGCTCAGCTCCGTGCCTTCCCCAACACTTTACGCAACTTTCCCTAACTTTCAGGCAGCCTCAGGGGGCCCCCACAGCCCCTTGCCTCTCCTAGGCACTAATCGGGGGCCGAGCGGACCTTTTTCGGGCAGAAAAGCAGCTTTTGAGGGCTCCCTTTTCGTGCCTTGCTAGAAAGAAGAAGCCGTGGAGAGAGCCCAGGTCGTTGTTTTTCCAGCTTAGAAGCCATGGCGTACCTCCATTTTTGTGCGCTCTCCTAATGAGCTTTTTCCCCCGGACATTTTTGTACTAATTACCGCTTCTTTTGCTTTATCGGCAGCATATTTTTGGGATTAGAATATATATTTTTTTTTTCATTTTCTGAAATTTGTATTTTATCGGTATAATTACAAATATTTTGGATCTAATGTTTTTCCACTACCCGAAACTAACATCGACTTGGTCCTGGCGGCGGTGCATGGATCAGGTAGGTGAGCAATTAATAATAATAATTTTTAGATTTCTGCCGTTTTGAATACTTTGATTTTCGACCGATTTGTGCTGTATTGGGATGACGCAATAAGATACAGAGATTATTTGCATCCAGTGTTACTTTGGGAAAGTTTGCAGGATGCTCCTCTCCTGTGTTTATTCTCGGATTTTTCTTGTAAAAATGATTATTTGTTTTAAATCTCCGGTTTGCCGTGTTGATCAGTGCTGTGTATTGTTATAACAATATCATTGCAGCGTCAGGACTTTGTTCCTGATAATGAAAGCCAGTGAAACGAACTGGGACCTTACCTTTCTTTCAACTTTTGACAGTAAATACCTGGGCACAGGACTTCAAAGCAAACAGACACCCCTGACCCCCTTTTAATATTTAAGAATAAAAAGATGATGAGAAATAAGGACAAAAGCCAAGGAGAGGAGGGTTCAGTCCACAGCAATGCATCGAGGTATGACCTATCAACTTTCTTTTTTTTTTTTTTTTTGTAAAACCTGTGAATACCCTGTTTACTTTGACAGCCTTGGGTTACTGTCAGTGCTTAATAGAAAACATTTTACTGATTTTGCTTCCTTTTTAAGGAATGACCTTGAGATTGTTAGCATGCCACACCCTAATTTTTTTTGGTAGCAATTTCTGAAACTTGTGTTGTGACTTAAGGGCCCATGTCCTAGGCAAAAGGTACTGTACCTTTATTCAGGGCAGCCCTTGCCCCTGTATGATGTTTTTCCAGCTTTTGAATTTCAGTTTTCAGGTTTTTTGTGCTGTGAAAAATGACCTTGTCGGTTTAGCCATTGCTGCATTGCACCATTTTACATACAAGGCAAATTTTTCTTTGAAGAATCTCAGAAGTCTAAACTTTAACTGAGGGCCATACAGAAGCCTGGTGTAGTAGTAAATTATAGTAAATAGGCACAAGAAAAAGTTACATGAATGAAAAAAAGCTTATTTTAAAATATAAACTGGAAAGTGCTTGTTTGTCGGATACCTCTTACCTCAAATTTTATTTGAGCTTGTAGAACTTTGATTCTGTGGAGGTATTTTAGAATATTTTTATACAATTTAACCAGACTTTGTCCTGCTGGTGATGGCATTTTGTATCGTAAAATATACACTGGGGCTGTTAACAAGAGGCACCAAATGATTTGCTTGTTTTGTTAACGTAATTTTTCTCAGGGTATTTTTATTTACTTTTGTCAAGTAATGAGATTGTTTACAGATTTTTAGAAACTTAACCTTGATGTGGGAAAAGTATGAAAAACTGAAAATGTTTGTTTGCTGGGAATGCAGAAGTACAATTACCAGATCACTCATTTTGTATTTAATAGGTCGGCTCTTGCAAAAATTGGGAATTAAACTATATGCATTTTTGGGTTTTAGTTTGTAAATACGACTGAGTTATGCATTTTGTTAATTTCAGTTGAATCTTGGCCTGTTTCTTTTTCTCTGGTGTTGTCTTCCTGCATTTTTAACCGACATTAATAAAAAAGAACTCTGAACTGTCTCTTGTATCACATGTGCTCTGTGTGATGTTCAGGTGTTTGAATAGTATTCTTGATGTCCAGTATTTAACCTTCCTTAAGCACACGAGCCTGAAATACTGTGGCAATATATATATTCTCAAATAACTGTAACATTCTAGTATAAACTTGGATGGTGTTCTAGGTGTATTAAAAATGCAGTCAAATTTTGAATTCTAAAATAAATATGGGTAAGATTATTTAATTTGAAATTATTAATAACTAAATTAGCCTCAGGGATTGTTGAAGCACATAAACAGAGCTTTTCTAATAATGCAGTTTTAAAACATCAGATTTTCATACTGTGCTTTCTTTACTGTAAATGCACACAAAATACTATGTAAAAAATCACCATTTATAAAAATTCTTTTTCAGATTCTTTAAATTGTTAAGCTTTTTTGAAGTGGAGATTATCAACAAGAGCAGCAATAGACATAATTTATTGAGGAAATTGAAAATATTTTTCCAGTGTTGAAAAGGAATAGGAGCTAAAATCTGAGCCATGTAGCAGGAGTCCCACGGGGGTTTTGTCCTTAGGGGTATGAGATTTGCATAGTGTCTCGTGTGCTTTTGGGGTTTTCATTGAAAGGTTATTTATCGTAATTGATCCATTTCCATTTAACACCTGTTGTGTGAGGTTACCCTTCTTCCCGTTCACATATTTTTTTTCTCTAAATAAACCTGCTGTGTGTGACAACAACACACCTGAAGTGTGGGAACAGTTGAGCACAGGATATTTGCAAGTGAGCCCTGTTGAGCTTATTTGTGAGGTGTGAGTCAGCTCAATGTCATAAAATGGGCTTTACTTCCTGAGGTTGACCTGAAGTAGGGGAAATGATTTCTAGGAAGTAAAGCCACCACTTTGCTGTATTGTAACCCCAAAATGCACCGGTGTCTGCACTTCACATGCTGCTGAGACCAGCTTGGCATCCGTGGAAGTACCTGAACATGGAAGTTGCCCAGTCCTGGTGGGAACCCTGGGTGGTGGAGGAGGTGGATATGGCTGGTGCCATTCACCTGGGCTGGAGAAGGGCGTTAGAGTGGAAGAAAATACGGTTCTTGCACAACACTGTAGTGGCCCCAGGAATTGACTCCTTCTTTTCCAGTTCTAAGGAAATACAAAGGCCTGTGTGAAATAAACAAAAATGCCTGAGAATTGTCCCAAAGCAGATGATTTACTCTTGGGGAGAGAGATGGTGTTAACTCTTTACAGTTTGTAAGCTGAGGGTTGTACTCCGGCCTTTCCAGATGCCCAGCAACACCTGTCCTTTGTGCTTTGACAGTAGATTGAACTTGGAGCTGAGTGATTCCATGCAACTTTGCCCAGGGTAAAAGTTGCTCTGGGTCTGCTGCAGTTCCTGCTGACCCCACCTGTGTGCCTGGGATTTGCATAAGTAATTGAACACAATCTGCTGTACTTTCTAGCATCTTCTGTGCTGCCTGTCTGAAAGGCAGGTGGTGTGGAGGTACATCATCACGGGAAGTGCCGAGGCCGAGGCAGGCTGGGGGGCCCCCCTGTAGCCCAGGAGTGAGTTTTGCAGGGATAGCAAGTAACAGGCGTGGGATACGTAGTTTTCCTTTC
The DNA here is from genome assembly GCF_031753505.1 of Anomalospiza imberbis. Lineage (NCBI taxonomy): Eukaryota > Metazoa > Chordata > Aves > Passeriformes > Viduidae > Anomalospiza > Anomalospiza imberbis. The sequence goes on along the minus strand of NC_089693.1, from coordinate 6,027,107 downwards.
CCTTGGCCTGTATCTGTTGCAGTTGCTCTCCCACCTCAGAAACACGCGGCGGTGGAAGGGTTTGAGCTGCACACCCTGCAAGGCTGGGCCAGCCCTTGTGTCTGTATCCAGCTCTGGGCTTCTCTAGCATTAAAACATCTTTTTTGAGGGGAAAACTAGGCTGCGATGGCTTAGCTCCCAGGCCGTTTTCTGTGCAGAGCTGGAGCTCCGAGGGCTGAAATGGCGTGTTTTTGCTCAGCAGCCACCTCCCAGCGCAGGGCTTTGCGCAGCACAACACCCTCGCCTGACGTGGCAGCCATTTTATGGAGATGTCGGTGCACACAAACCAGCGTTTGGCGGAGGGGGGGAACAGGAGGGAAACGGTCGCGTTAAGCGCAAACTGCCCCCGGCGTGTGGCGCTGGGAGCAGGGCCCAGCCCGTTGTCGCTGGGGCAGCGGCGGGGCCGGCTCGGGCGGGCGGCGGCGGCCGGCGCTGTCACAAAATGGCTGTTCTTTGTGCCGCGCTGCTCGGGCGCCGCGGGAAGCGGCCGCGGGGTTCAAAGGCCGCCCTGCGCCGGCCGCGCCGCCATTGGCTGCGCGCGCCGCGCGGGCCCCCGGGAGCAGCGCGCCGGGAGCGGGCGGCGGCCGCGGCCTCCCCCCGCTTCCGCCGGGCGTGGGCTCGCACCGCTTTCCTTCCAGGGGCTTCTCGTTTCAACACTGAGAGCTATTTCGAGCAGTCACTTGAAAAGAAGCACGGCTATTTTTTGCTGCGGATTCTTTCTTTTCTTCTTTTCTCTTTTTTTTAAACTTCAAAAGGAATTGTAGAATGCCATAGTATTCCCGGAACGTCTGGTGTTTTTTTTGGTTTTTTTTTTCGTTATCCTTAAATCACCAAAATTCACTCTTTGCTTTCAGTGTGCATTTTGCAACTGCTTTTCTCTCAGCTGAGTAGAAACATTGAACGCATTTGTTAAAATGCCTCAGACTGTGGGTTTCAAGTTTTTATCCGGGTGCCGAGTTATTTTTTAGCTATTGTGGCCATGTGCATGTGCCGAAGCTTTCAGTTTCATTTGCACCGCCACATTCTTCAACAAGGATATTTTTTCTCCCTCTCTTTTTAAGCTTTAACCCTTTGTGAAACTGTCCAGAGCCTTTTTTGAAAAGGAAAAATGCTTGATCAGTGCGGGACACAAAAGGAATAATGTGCAAGGGATTCTTATGAATTGAGAGATGTAATCTGTGTGCAGCACAAAGGACATTGTTCTTGTTTTGCTTTGTTACTTCTGTTTCACATTACCCTCGTGAAGGAAGTGTCTCATCTAATTACGCATGCACAATCCTGAGGCTTTCAACTCCTCTGTTCCCTGTTTTGTGTTTGCTGCCAGAGATGGATACAGTATATACAGTGCTATAAAAAGAGCTCACCAACTGCAAGAAGCTGCATTTTGCTGTAATTCATTGTCTTCTGGATTGTTATTTTTTTTTTTAGTTAAATATCTTAAGCTAATTAATCAAATTTTATAGATTCTCTAAAATGCGTGACTTTTGCTGAATAAAAATTGGAAAATGGGAATAAAGAGCTCACCTGGGTAATTCTGTAACCCAGTTTCTGTGGCACAGCCTGTGCTGGGCTGGGGCGTTGCCGTGGCTGAGTGCACGTGTGTGCAGGCATGTTCCCAGCTCCATGGGTGCCTCCAGCCAAGGGAAGGTGACGTGGCTCAGATGGCAGATTGGAGCCTGTTCCCCTTTCTGTGCGTTGATGTTTCACCTGCCTCGCTCACAGGCAACAGTTGCCCTTATCTGCACCTTCCCCCGCTTCCTCCAGCGCTGGAGCTGAGCTGTGGCTCGGTGGGGGCATTTCTGAGAACGCGGATCCCGGCTGTTACTCGGGAGCAGCGCTGGGGCTGCCATAACCACATTTCTGTGTTCAAACAAACACTGCCACTGGCAGCTTTGACTGGGCTCGGAAGGAGGGCCAGGACGGCCCCGATGTTTCATTTCAATCTCTCTAACTTGCTATAGGGATAAACCAATTCCTGTCTTTGTTTTCGTGTTTCACCCCTCAGAAAGTTGCTCATAGCATTAGCAGGTTACTGAGCTGCCAGACTTGTCTCTGAGGAATTTTTATACTGGGACATCTCTTAATTCAGGTTTATCAGCGCTGGTGTTGAGGAGCAGGTGAGGGTACCCGTAGCAGGTGCAGGTGAAGTACCTGAGACAGCAAGCAGGAGTCTAAGGACTGAACAGAAGCTTCCGATGCCATGGACTGTCTGCTTTTGAACTGGAGACAGCCCAAGTAAACCTGCTTTGGGTAGGTTTGGCATTGCACCTCCTGATACATAACCTGGAGGTGTTTGTATTCACTGTATCTTGTTTCAGGTTGCACACGACGGTCCCAGCAGGAATTGCAATGTTAAATTAGGCTGCTAAATTCTGGAGATGGAAAAGGCTTCTAAATCTCTTCTTGCCCCTAGCTGAAATCCAGCTGAGGAAGGAGCTGATAACGGCTGGAGAAAGCTTCTGTTCTGCTTTATCTCTCCTCTCCTTCAAGGAAAATAAATACAAACAGCACAGCACTGGGGGAGGGGATGGCCTGGATTACCATAATTAGATAGAAGCAGCCTTCCAGCAAAGGATGTGCTGTTCTACTGACATGGTGTCTTACATCAGTCTTTCTGGTGTGCTTTTATTAAAAGACATGTGCTGAAATGCCATGTGAAGATGCTCTTTCAGTAGGTGCTGGTGTGCATGCAAAACCCACCTTCACATCCTGTAGAGGAGACTTGAAATTAAAGAAAAAAAGCCCAGAGGAAAAGTTTACCCCTAGTGACTTGCAGTGAAGCTTTTGTAAGTCTGTCACACTGTTAATGCCTCATTTTCTTAGAGCAGGGAGTATCTTTTGGATATAATGAGACAAATGTTGCTGATTCTTTCCAAATGTGCAGCAGCTCATTTTACATTACAGCTTGTGTAGCACTGCTGCTAAATTATAATTTTCAATCTTGACCTTCCTTTATTCGTGGGCTGAGATAACCTACTCTGTACTTTTTTAACCTTGACTAATAAGGGTTAAAAATTAAAAATTTTTAACAGTGATCTCAGATTCCTTTCTGGTATTGTGCTGGAAGTGCTGGCAAGGCGTTTGATCTTGGCAGGGCTCAGTTCAGTGTGTCTGCCAAGCTCCACAGACTGGATGGGATGCTTAACACTTCACTGCTCACCAGCCTTTACCCCAGCTATGAACAAAAGTGTTGCAATGTCAAGAATCCACTGACTCCAGAACACCCGACTCCTTAGGAAAAAGCCGTGTTGCAACTGTTTATGTCTCTTGCAAGTGTTATTGTTAGGTATAGATGACTTAATAGAATTGCTAATACGTTAATTATAGGAGTCGTTTGCATCTCTCTTTGGGGAGGAATCTGTGTACTTCACTGCAGAGTTGTCACGAGTTGAGATTTGAATGCCATGCGTTGTCTATAAAACTTTAGGCTTAAATCTCTTGGTTAAAACCAGCTTTTAAGAGTCACTTGGAGTAATCCCCTCAGGCCAGATCAGGCTCCATTTTTCTGAAGTGCAGGTCACTTGGAACCATAAAGGAATTTCTGCACCATCATGTTCCTGTTAATGGGTTTTGGATCCTAAATTTCCATATACACTCCGTGTCTTTAATCTGAGAGGTTTTAAAGGAAGTTTACAAATGTTAAGGGAGAAAAAAAACACCCACTTTTTCTGTACTAATCGTGTGTGCACATCCAGCCCCCCTCATGCACCCACATGTCCTTGGCCAGTGGGATGCACCTGTGTGCCTGGGCGGGACGTGGCGCAGGGACAGCCCTGCCCGCTGTCTGAGGAAGGTGTGCACCCCCGGGCTCCTGCTCCTCTCCTCGGCTGGGCGTGAGGAGGAGCTGGGAGCTGCCGGGAGCCCGCCGGGGTCCGCCCGCTGATGTGGGATGGGGAGCCCGGAAATGCTTGGGAAATGCTTGGCTGCCTCCCGGGGAGGGAGAGATGGGCCCTTTCAAACCCTGAGAACTGCAATTGTTCTCCTCTTTCTGTGCAGAGAAAGGGAAGGATACTGCCTTGGAGATTATCAATGGTGCTCCTTAATCAACCCGACAGGTTTTGACTCCTTTTGTCCCTCTGCTGTTGTTTTTTTTTCTTTTTTTTTTTCTTTTTTTTTTCCCACTAAACTTCACAAGCATTTTCAGTCTCTGGCCTAAAGATCAGAGAGAGTCAGCTCTCCCCATCATGAATGAATTGCTCTTTTTGCTTGCTTATGCAAACACAACATAGTGTCTTCCTAGTGGAGAAAAAGCCCCACCAGCTTTTGGAAAGTCTGTATCATTCAGGACAGCCCAATGTGCTTTGCTGAGCTGCAGCAGAGCAGTGAGGGATATATTTAGCTCTGCCTTTGGCATTTGGGAGTCCTGTGCTGGGTTAAGTAGCAGTGGCCAGAATAGGCTGGAAAGCCTCACAGCCTAGTTGAGATGGATATTTTGGATAGATCTTGGGTGCATAATTGCTCAGCTGGTACAGCAGCACCATGGCCCAGCTGAGCCTAGTGCTGTGTAAATGTAATTTACATCTACACGACCCAACCCTGCAAGCCAAGTTTGCAGGCACAGGTGGGAGAAGTGTGGATTTTCCATGAGAACTTCTCACATGCCTGTTTAAGGGGAAAAAGAAAAAGTTGCTGATCATAAAATGAGGTTAGGGAAATATTTTTATGTTGCTTTGAAGAACTTGTTGGTCATCTTGAAGGGCCAGCCCTATCACCGTGGGAGTTTGTTGTGCCCCTTTAAAGCTGGCCTGGATTTGGACAAATCATATTTTGAGTATTCAGAGTTGTTTTGAGACTCACTCCTAAATAGCATGAGAAGCCTGGTTGTGTTTAGGATATTTAGGATATTAAGTTCCTGCTCGGAGATCAATATCTAAGAGGACCATGCATAGGTTGGAGAGTAGAGGAGCAGGAGTATTTTTCTTCTTTCCCTTCCTCCCGTTTCTACTTTTCCCTGCAGGAAATAAACTGGGAAAAGCTCTTTCACCAAATGACCCTTCTCAAGGCTTCTCACTCAGAAAATCTTTGCCTTGGGAGACAAGCAAGCACCAATCACTTTTTAGTAGACTTTCAGACTCAAATCAAGGGAACTGAAAAAGTTAGGAATGAATTTATTTATGTTCAGTGTCACAATCTGTCCTTTGCTTGGCTGTCCTGCACACTCCATGTGCTGTGTCTGTATGGCCTTGTCTATGATTACTGTGGTATTTGCTCAGTCCTCTGTGGTACCTGTATTATCTTCTCTTTATCTAGTGATCTATAACTAGAACTGATCTTGTGTTCCTCTCCCTGGCTTGTTTAGCCTAAAGGTTAAATTTAGTTTAGTGCCTTTTTACAGCTACCCTGTGACTTGAGTGCACATATCAACATTGATAGTGGTTGTTTGTATTTGCAATATATGTAGCCATTTCATATATGTTTATATAGAAACATAGAATGGTTTGGGTTGGAAGGGACCTCAAAGATCATCTCATTCCAACCTCCCTGCCATAGGCAGGGACACCTTCCCCTAGACCAGGATGCTCAGAGCCACATCCAACCTGCCTCAAATGCTTCCAGGGAATGGGGCATTCACAACCTTTCTGGGCAACCTGTTCCAGTGCCGCAGCAAGCTCACAGTAAGGAATTTTTTCTTAATATTTAATCTAAACTTACTTCCTTTCAGTTTGAAGCCATTCCCCTCTGTCCTGTCACTACATGCTCTTGTAAATAGTTTCTCTTCATAATAGGGAACATCCCATTTATAGATCAGATATTCAAAGGAAATGTTTAACAGCAGCCAGTCCTTATCTCAGTCGATGTATTTGCCCTTTCTGTGGTTTGTTTTGTCACCATGCTTGTGTGTCCCACAGTTTGTACCGGTCACTTTAGGAAGACAGACCTGTTTAAATAAAGATGGTGGCCTGCACTGGCTTTGCTGCTCTGTGCTTTGGAGTAAATCTCAGGTTGGTTCTGCTGATGGACGGGAGTGGCTTGGAGCAGCTGGCAGCCTGAGCTGAAGAGCTGTGGTGGCCCAGGAGCTCCTCTCAGGTAGAGTTAGCTCTGCCAGACACCCCTGGTCTGGACCCTGCCATGGTCCTGTCGAGGTCAGTGGGGCTGTGGGGACAGGGCATGGAGTTGGGCTGACCCAGCAGCTCCTCCAACCCTGGGCTGCTCACCCAGCAGCAGGATCTATGAGATTGGAAAAGACCCCTGAGATCATTGAGTCCAAGCTATCGTTGCGTTGTCCACTCTGCAATTCACTGCACTGCCAAGTGCAGTTTATTTCCACTGCTCCTGGTTACTGTAAAGGCTTGGGCTGGGCTTAAGCCAGCAGAGACCTGCTGTTTCTCTGGGCTATCCAGGTGTTATCAGGAAGCCCGGCGGGTCCAGCCAGTGCTGGGAACATGGGCTGCAGGGTGAGGAGGGATGGGAGCAGGGAGGCGCTGTGTCCCAGCCACCTGCCCGGGGCATTTTGGTGTCAGTGAGCCGCTGATGTGCACCTGGGAGTCACTTACCAACAAAACTCATGACGCTGTGGCCAGCAATGCACAGGAGTTAAATATAACGGTTCCTGCTCTCATCCGGCCCCTGATGTTATCCAGCCATGGGATCATCTGCCAAGGTCCTTCTCCAGCCTTTGCGGGGTGGTTTTGCTGGTGCTGAATCCCTGCAGAGCTTGCAAAGCCCAGTGGAATGTTGCTGTTGGGATTCAAACTTGTTTAGATTCAAAACATTCACAACAGTTCTTAAAGCTGGGAGGAGCTTTGCTTGTGGGAGGGTCTTGGGTTATTAATCCTCCTTTATTCCCCTGTCTGAATTCAAGTTCTGTCCCTCAAAAGCCACATTTTAAACACTGAGGCAGAATGGTCCCAGTTAGAGCCATTCCCCAGTCATTTCTTGGTTTCACAAATGCATATTGGGGTCATTTTTTCAGCTGTCTCACACCTTCTGGAAGCACATCTACTGTTTGTTCTCACTGAGAACTTATAAATTGATTTTCTGTTTGCAAAGATGGTCCCCTATAAAATGAAGTCATATGTGAAATATTAAACGCAAAGTCTGGAGGCTTCAGGCACATGGTAATTGCCTTTTAAACTCAGATGCCTCACTGTAAAGAGTCTTATCGCTGCCTTTCAGCTACTTATTTCTTGGAAGGATCATGTCCTTCTTGGTAAGGAATGATAGTTTTGCTCCCCTTCAGGTCAGGAGCAGGCTCTTAATTAAACCAGACTTCCAGCCTAAAGTATTTCTTAGAAACTAGAGGAATGTATTTGACTGAGTCTTTGCAGATCTGAACTTTTTTTTTTTTGAGTTTCTCACTTCAAGGAAATTACCAATGGTCCATCTGTTGCTTTCTTTTGATGTTCATCGGTGTTTTTTTTTTGAGGAGTGTGGTCTGGCTGAATTGTGATTTTTGTGACAATTACTTATAGCTTATTTCTCACTTTTAGTTTAATTGAAAGTAGGTCTTGTTTGGATGCTAAATCAGGGGCATTAAACCTAGACAAATTCCTAAAATAACTTCTGAAAAGAGGACCTAGGTCTCCAGGTATATACAGTGTCAGGCCTGATTTGACATGTAATGTTGCTAATACATTATATTCTGTTGGCAGGTAGAAATGCTTTCCTGATTGTCCCAGTGACAGTTATAAATGATTCTTTTATGAAAATAGGCCTTTCTGATTTTTTTTATCTGATCAACATAGAAAAGAAGACAAACACACATTTTGCCTCAATAACAGATTGTTCATTAAAAAAAAAAGAGTTATTTGCAACAGCCTTCAAAAGGACACAACCCCTTCTCATCTGTGTTTCTTTCCTTAGTAGGGGAAGCAGGTGTGCAGGCAAATACCTGCACATACAGATGCGTCTGTCACCAGAGAAGTCTCGCTCTTTTCAGATGACACAGTTCACAGCCTGAAAAAAAGAATTACAGTGTTCCGACAATGTTGTGGATAAAGCACATGAATTATGGCTCTTGATGTGCAGAGAGCCTGTGTCCCTGTGTCCTTGAAATAAAGCTTAAGGCTTTGAGGAACAAAGAGCTCCAGAGTGGGAGGAGGACACTAATTACTGTTCTGCCTCTAAACAAATACTGTCAGAGCTGTCTGGCCTCAGTCTTGCCTAGGCTGTTAAAATTTCTTCCAGCTATTGCTCAGAAATCCGATTGAAGAAAAAACCGGCCTCCTCTTCCGTGCGTCCCTGTGGGACACGGGACACCAACATGCCTCAAGCAGAGCCTGACGTTGCCACTTACTGTTGTGACAGCAGAGGTGTGGATGCCTCCAGATCCCATTCCTTTGTGGAGGCCCAGTGGGATGGTGTCCTGCTGAGCCCTGCCCGTGGACACCTTCTGTCCCCAGAGCTGCTGGAGTGCCATTCCCAGGAGCAGTGTGGCACCGCCACAGGTCATGGCTGTGGCAATGGACGGCTGTGGTGGACAAGGGGGGACTTGTGGAGCCTGCAGAACAAGGGGTGCAGTGGGACACTGTGCGTGGGGCTGCGCCTTTGGTTCTCGTGGATAACCTCCATCCATGGACAGGGACAGGCAGCAGGGACTGGGCAGCCTGGGATGGCCATGGTTCTACGTGAATTTGCAGCCCGGCTTGCAGGACGCAATGTGATATCCCTGTTCCCTCAAACCCAGGCTGGGACGGTGAAACAGCAGCCACGGGTGATGGCTGCCCCCGCTCCTTGCTGAAGGGGCTCCTCCCTTAGGCTCGGAGGGCCGCGCTCCCCACGGTTCCCCTTCCCCGGGGCAGTGCCGGGGCTCCATCCCGGGGCTCCATCCCAGGGCTCCATCCCAGGGCTCCATCCCGGGGCTCCATCCCGGGGATCCATCCCAGGGATCGGGCACAGCCCCGCTCTCGCAAGATGGCGGCGGAGGGGCGGCCGCGAAATGGCGGCGGCGGCGCCTGAGGGCGCGCGGGTGCTGCCCCCTGCCCGCTTCCCGGCCCACAGCCACGGATCCAGGGATTTGTGCCGGCCGGAGCTCCCTCCGGGCATCCCCCATGGTAACCCCTGCGGAGTCGGATGTAAATGTGCATGTGCACATGCTTTCTCTGCGTTGGTTTTTTTTTTTTTCCCTTTGTATTATTTCTCCCTTGAATCGTGAAATCTGAGCAAAGCCCCTCATGTACCTTGTCACTTTTGTACAAAAGTTAAAAAAAAAAAAAAAATAAAAATTCTGTTTAATCTCTCTGCAAGGTTTTCCTGACTCTTCTTTCATAGTGTTCTACCTAAGTGAATTGTTAAATATCACAAACACATCTGCCAGTGGAAAGCTGACTTTGTTCCAAAAGTTTGCGGCATCGTCCTTGTCTTTTTGTTTGTGGCAGTGGGGTTTGAATGCTGCCTTGCCAGTGCACGTGTTGTAACGTGTACTGAGACTTCAGTTTGCTTTTTTGGCTCTTAAAATAAAAAAATATCTATGTTGGTAGTGATTGGGCAAAGGTATTTTAATATGTTGGCCACCTAAAATAGTTTGGCCTCTCATTGTTTTGTTGAGGAGCTTTTATTTAAGGGGATACACTGGGTGTTAACCCATTTTTATATAAAGATACTAAAACAAATTAAATGGGGGAACTACACCCACTTAGTGTTCTGCTCTCCCATTGCTGGCTTGAAAAATGCAGTCTGCACAGCACTGGTGTAATCCTTTAAAGAGGAGCTGCCCCCGCCACAAGCCCATATAAGCTTCTTTCTTCTGCCCTGTTGCTGAATTAATCCTTTTTGCAAAAATCGTTATATTTAACATCATTCATGGTGTTATGGGTATAGCGCTTTTGATAGTGGCCTCTTGCAGAAAGCAGATATCAGATTTATTTTGAACCACTGGCCACACTAGGATGCAGTGGAGAGCCGTGCTGGAACAACTGCTCATCTTTAATGTAGCAGGACGGTCCCCGGATGCTGCAGCTCCCACCGTGCCTTACTCTGCCTCACTCCGAGACACACAGATCTCCCAGCAGAGCCTGTGCTGCTGGAACTGCTGATGCTTCTCCTCACCTACCACCACTGCTTTTGTTCTGGTGATGAGCAGGACATCCCGGGCAGGGATTTTTGGGGCTGCACTCTCACCAGTGTTCACTGCCAGTCCTGGTAAGGAATTGCCTCTGCTGCAGAATGCCATTGTGGGGTGTCTGGGCCTGCGGGGTCCACACTTGCATTCAGGCTTTTCCAAACCTGTTGTTGTGGCTCGGATGTGTCTCAGGTTTGCTCCCTGCATATTTCACAGCTGTGTCAGTGCAGTTAAAATGTAACCTCTTCTTTCTCTACCATTAGTCACTCGGCATCCGAAGAAGCCTCTGGCTCTGACTCTGCAAGCCAGTCTGAAAGTGAGCAGGGCAGCGAGTCAAACAGCAGCTCCGAGTCCTCTGAGAGTCAGTCTGAATCCGAAAGTGAATCAACGGGTTCCAAATCCCAGCAGACCCCTCCTGAAACCAAAGAAAAACCAGCCTCTAAGAAGGAAAGGATAGCAGATGTTAAAAAGGTATTACCCCTGCTGCTCTGCACGGACACGTTACTCCTGTACCCACCACGGAAGGTCAGACAGCAGGACCTCAGTGAAGATGTGCCCAGCTTCCTGGCCACTTTGCACATGGAACAAACAGCCTCTGACCTCTAGTGTCCCCAGGGGCTGTTTGGTCTGTGTGCTGGAGCCCTGCTGCTGTCACCCTTGAGAGCAGGAGCTGCTGTGTTTGTGGAACAACCACTGGGGCACCAAGTAGATGGTGACAGGGCTGACTGGTGCGAATGAGGGGCAGGTGCCTGTCATCAGCACATGATCCTGTCACTTCATCCTCTCTCTCTGTCTTTCCACTCTATCCTGTCTCTCCTCAGAAGCAGTAAAGCCTCCCCATATGATACTCAGGAAGAGGGTTTGAAGTTTGTCTAGGATTTGAAGTCTGAACCACTTTGGTTTTTTTTACATCACTCTTCCTCTCAAAAAAAGCATAGGGAAAAAAAAACCTTCCATTATTTATTAAGTCCAGACCAGGACAGTGCTTCTTTGTTGTGGCTATTTTTTTTCCTGCACCTTCCCAGCTCCTCCCTAGCAATACCCCTCAGATAGTCAGGTTTTACCTCCACTTGCTGTCCAGCAGGAAAGGGATTGTGGGTGTTACTGCTCATGGTATCCCTCTGCACACCCCAGGGCAGAAGCTGCACCTCAGGTACCTGCTTTACCTGAGGGATGGAGGCACCTGATGAACACAGGGCAGTGTGAGGTGAGAAAGGGGAGCCCAAATACCATTTGGAGACAGGAACTCAGTGAACTGAGTTCACTTGGAAGGAGAAAATTCTGGTTTGGTCAGCTTGTTTGTTTGTGGTGTGTAACCGTCCTGTTGTTCTTAGCCATGGGTTGCACTGGGCACAGCTTGCTCCTGAGAGTGAGTTTTATGGAAAAGGTGCTATGTGTGTAAAAGATAAGGAGGAAGGACAGTGCTTCCAGCCTGTGCTTCCCACAGACCTGCCAGGGAGAAGTGAAGGGTTTTGTTACCACCTTCTGCCTCACACAAAGCTCAGGCTGCTGGCTTAGGTAGTGGTTAAATCCTCCAGTGCTCGGACTGGCAAGGGAGGATGAGTTTATAAGGCAGTTGTGGTAACACCATATTAAAATCTGTGGGTTACTGTTGATAAGTGGGCACCAAAGGAAATCTTCTCTCCCTCTGAAGGATTCGAAGAGCATGTCCCTAACAATAAATGTTAACATTATCCTATGAGGAAGAGCATATACACACGGTGATAATTAGCACGGGTGAAACATGAAAAGGTCAGGACACCCTCTAATAAGAAAGCCTCTCCCTTCCTTAATTTCTCTGTTAATGGGTGTCTTCCTTAGCTAAGTCTAACCTAAGCATGTTGATACCTCTTCCCCTTGAATAACTAATGCAATTAATGATTATATTATTGTTTATTTGGTATTTGTCTAGATACACCCATGAAGATGAGGTTAATCTGTGTTAGGTGCTATTAAAATTTATCATGGAAGTTGCTCCCACATTCAAAACCCATGCCATTTAATAGATAAAAAGACAAGTTCTTCAAATGGTTTGGGGAGCATTAAATTTGAGGGTTTATTCTTTCATGAGAATGTATGTCAGTACTTGCATACCCAGTAGATACACACTGTCACAGTCTGTCCCTTTTCCCATTACTCCTTTAACAGAGGCAGGAAAATTCCTGCAGCCACGTATCCATCACGCCCTCAATCCCATCACTGCTTCATCTGGCAGCATAGTTTGATTTCCTTTTTCTGCCAATAGCTTGCAGAGATATTAGAGGATTGGAGGGAGAGAGAATCAGAAGGAAATGAATAGATGTAGAGAACTAAGAGCTCTGCTGAGGGAGAGAGGAATTGCTGGTGTAGGAATTTGAGGGGCATGGTGGTGGTTTGTGTCTGCCCTGTAACTCTTTTGTCCTGTGTCACCAACACAGCTCTGCATTCATCCCCCTCAGGACATCCATTTTTGTGTCCTCTTCTCCTGCCCATTCACAAGAACAATTGCATGCTTATACACAGTGTGTTGAACTGGAGAGGGCCTCCTTTTACAGCAAAGAGCACAACCATTGCCAGCAGTCACCTCTGCACATCCATGTGTCCTGTGCTGCCAAACCACATTCCCATCAGTGCATTTGGGAGAGGAGCCAGCGGCCAGTGCCTTGCCTTGCCAAATGACAGGGTATCTTGCTGCATTTGCCATCCAGACTGGGCCACAGAATTCACCTTTGAAGCTGCAGCTGGCCATGTCTCCAAGCAGCTGGTGGGGCTTTCCACCAGGAAAGGAATTATGCTGGAAGCTGTTAGTGACAGAGAAGTGCCCCGTTGGGTTGGTAGGTCTGCTCATTCCATGTCAAAAATGTTGCCTCCATTAGTTTGGCATCAGTGCAGCAGAGGGCTGGTTACCTCAACACTTTGTCCTTCAGCCTGAGAAAGCTGGAGAGTGATTTGTGCCTCAGTGGAAAGATGGACCACTGTAAAGATAACACTGAGATAAACACATGCTGCTTTAGAGAAGTGTCAAATATCCCAAAATAATAATAATCTTTTTTCAGCCAGTTTTTTAAACTGTCCAACTACTGGTTGCTAATTCTCTAATGGTTTTTGGTTGATTTTTTTTAGGCCACCATCAAACTTCTCTAAAATGTCAAAAATAATTGGGGTGAAGCAGGCCTTCTGATGGTCTGTTTATTTTGCAGATGTGGGAAGAATATCCTGATGTTTATGGGGTTAGGAGGTCAAACCGAAGCAGACAAGAACCGTCACGATTTAATATAAAAGATGAGGTAAGGATAAAAAAAAAAAGGATGAGGGATTACCAAACATATAAAACCAACCAATCCCAAAGAGGAAAGGGAGGTCTCAACTGCATTGCCTTGTAAACACTTAAGTTCCAGTTTGGTGCATGGATGTTGGAGCTCACAGTTGAGGTCCCAATCCTGCAGCTGGATCCTTGGCCTGAGACCTCTGGAGTGAGCGGGACACTGCCTGGGCAGAGATCTGCATGCACTGATCTGATTGCTGGAATGGGGCATAATGCAAGTCCTGCTCTGCTGTAGGAACATCCTGGAGAGGAGTCTGTGTAATTAAAAAAACAGAACGAGACCAAAATACAACACAAATCCAACCAGGAATAAAGAAAGATCCCAGAAACACCTCATACATATCAACAAAATAGTAATTTTTGCCCATCCTGGAATGGATCTCACTAATAAATGCATTTGTGTGTGTGCAGCTTTATGACCTATCACTTTTCTTTGGTTGAAGACTGGGGAGTCTTTTATGCTTCAGTTGAAGGTGACAGTGGTCAGAGCCTGGCAGCCAAACCTAATTGTTCCTGTTTCAGAACACTGTTGGATTTTTTTCTGAAGATGTAGAAATTAGGTTCCGCCTTCATTTGCATCTGACAGGTTTTCTACATGGAGCATTTCATCTACAGGTCTTCAGGAAAGTCGAGTAGCTATAGCTCAGGGGAAAGAGAACCAGAGAGAGGCATCTGTGGAGAGCTTGGGGCTTGGGGCTAGGAATCTGAAGATAAGCAGCAGACTTGGAGCAGAGCAGGGGTCCAGTGGTGCTCTCTGACTCAGGCTGTTTGTGCTTTGCCACCAAGATGTGCGTTTGGATGCTCTAGGGGTCACACAGAGGTCTCCAGCTCCTTGCTCTGGTGCGTTATTGCTGAGCCTTGGTGGCACCCCAGTGCCACCAGCTGCCCCCCAGACTCCTGTGCTGGCTGTCCCGCAGAGCAGAGGTCAGGAAGGGGCTCGGGGTGCACCATTGACGTAGCTTTTGTTTTCCTTTTCAAGTTGGCAGAGGCTGGGCTGGCCGGCCGCCCCTCTGTGCGATGGCCCGGCATGCACTGTGCCGGCGACCTCACACCCACCCCAGAGCTCCGCTGCACACCCCCCTGCCCTCTTAGGGGCCCAGGTAAGTCCCTTCTTTTTTTGTTTTACAATATTACGTGGTTTTGCAAATGTTGTTTTCTTTTTCAATATCTTTATTTCCTACTACTTAAGGTAAAATTAAAAATTAAAAATCTGAGATGCAAAAACTTTGCTATACCACAAAATATTGTAAAAAAAAAAAAAAAAAAAAAAAAAAAAGACAAAACACCAAACCCAAAGGTCCTCCAAATGACCCTCACTGCAACTTCTGTGAAACAGCTGAAATTAAAATAATTGGAGCATGCCCTCACCCCTCTCTCCCCAAAGCAACACCGACTGGTTCCCACAGGGCAGCTCCCATCTGCAGCAGAGTCTGGAGCACAGTGCTGGGGCCTTGCAGACAGCAGGAGGAGATGGAAAGTCTTGCTTTTGGAAGACACCAAGAGAGAGGAAATGGCATAGCTCAAGCCTGTGTGGTGCTGAGCTCTCCTTACTGCTGCTGGAGGGGGCAGAAACCCAAGGCACGTCTGAAGATGCTTTTTGCCTTTGCAGGGTTAATCCTGTCTCCAGTGACCTGCACCACTCACTTGCTGCTTGGGACTTCCAGCACAGTGTCTGGGGGCTTGTAATTACCTTCTTCCCTAATGCTTCTCTGCAGATTAGCAAAGAGCATCGTGCAGGCAGTGTGGCAGGCTCAGAGACCAGAGCAAGGATGGATGAGCCATGCCAGCTCCCTGCGCTGCCCCGTGACTCACCTGCACGGGGGAGACGGCGCAGAGGTGGAGGTGATTCAGGTTTTGGGGCCCTGCTCAATCACTCTGTCCTCTGAGAGCAGCACTCTGGGTAGGGTTATTTGTGTGTTAGACATGGTTACCTTCTGAGGATCTCTGGGCTCGTTGTGTAGGTATCTGAGGTGCGATCAGGGAGGGTGATAACTCGTGATCAATATCCAGGCATGGGCTGAGCCACTGGGGAAGCGAAAGTGCAGCTTTGCATAGGAGCACAGATCTGCTCAGAGGCCCAGAGCTGTCTCCAGGAACAAGAGAACGTGTGAGTTTTTGAGTAAAAACACTACTTCCCCAGGTATTTTCTTTGCAGTTGATAAATCAGCTTCATGTTTCATCCAGGGGATGTGAGGCATGCAGAACCAGGTGCCTTTCAGAGTATTTTTTAATTGAAATGAGGGAGATTTAGGTCAGATATATAAGGGAGATTCTTCCACGTGAGGGTGGTGAGATACTGGCACAGAGTACCCAGAGAAGCTGTGGCTGCCTCACCCCTGGAAGTGCCCAAGGCCAGGTTGGATGGGGCTCTGAGCAACCTGGTCTACTGGAAGGTGTCCCTGCCCATGGCAGGGGGCTGGAACTGAATGATCTTTAAGGTCCCTTCCAACCCAAACCTTTATATCATTCCATAATTCTGTGATTCTGAGGCAGTTGAGAAATAAATGTGCCCCAACCAGACACAATCTTTCTACTATAAAAAGAATAGTTTCAGATTGAAATTGGTGACAAATGTCAGTATATTTTTTTCTGTCAGAGGAAGGCCACAAGTCATGCACCAGTGTGTTCTAAAAATACAGCTGGCTTTCTTATTGGAAAAAATAATTGCTCATTTGCATTTTGGTCAATGCTTTGCTTTAGTATTTACTGAAAATTCAAACACTACTGGTCTCACTGGAAAAGAGAAGTTTAGCAGACATAAAACTAACCTGGTGAGCTGAGATTCTCTAGCTTTTCTGGAGCACTAGATTTGGCCTCTGCTAAGCCTGAAATGAGCAAATCCTCACTTTGACTTTAGTCTAAAATACTTTTGGCTCTGTTTAAACAAGTCATTATCTCTCCTTATGTGAGCTCCAGAGGCTCACCTGGACCTCCTCTCCAATGGCCTGGAATCTCCATTTCTGCCAGCCTGGGTTAGTGTCAAGGACACTCACGGATAATCTACAGGAGCAGAACTTTGAATTGCTCTGTGTTGCTCTGCTTGGTGCTACATGTGCAGCATCATGATGTTTGTTCAGTGTTGCTCCACAGCAAAATACAGTGCCATTAATCTGGTAAAAGTGTGTGCACTTTATGTGCTGGGAGAGGGAAAGAACTAATGGGAGGAGTCAGTGAGGCATGGAGAGGGAAGGCTGATCCCTTCAGCTGCAGATGAGGAAATTGTAAGAGGCCAGGTCCTAGTCCAGCTCACAGCAGTGGTGCAGGAATAAGTTGGGCACGTTTTGATAAGGGGGAGCCAGGCTTGTCTTTCCCCTTGGTCACAGCAGCAGCACCCCAGCAGGGCAGCCTGAGTCCAACACTGGCACTTGGGCTCTGGAGCAAGCAGCGTGACCCCAGTATCTCATGCTGGGCTGACAAAAATCCCACTGGGATTGGGGATGGACTTTGCCAGTCCAGCTTGTGTCATTCGGGGAGGTGACATGACAAAAATTCAAGTTTCATGTGATTTCCCAACCAGTGTGTTCTGATGGTGGTGGTGGGCAGACAGGGCCTCAGGTGCACGCTCTGGACCTGGCATACCCTGGCTCTCTGGCTGTCCTCTGTGCTTCCTTAAACAAGGAATTTACCACCAGGAGACACGAGAGAGTGGGGAGGAGAGGCTGAGGACTCCATACTGCGATGGGGAGGATGTGGGGGCACAAGGCAGGCAGATGACTCAAGCTGGGGATTGGTTGTGTCAGAGGAGATGGGGCTGGGCTTGACATGCATCCAAAACAGACAATGCTGGTTTTGAAATATGTAAGAGAAGGTGGCTGAGCTGCAATCACAAGTTACGTTTTTCAGGGTGGAAGAGGGGAGAAGAAGTCAAGTCATTTAGAGATTATCATCAGTTTTGTAGAGACAGTGACAGAGCAGGGGGAGAGTACAGGCATTGGGAAAATGGACACTAGAAACTTGGAAAATGGGATTTTGGCACAGAAGTGGAGTTAATTTCAAAGAACTAAGGGTTGTATTTGGTTTTCTCCCAATGTGATCTCTGACGCAGAGCAGAAGAGAAATCCACCTCTCTTTACTTGTGGCTTGCCAAAAGACAGCAAAAGTAAACATGCACTGAGGGGCAGCTGTTAAAATCATGCCCAATTGGAATGGAAAAGCTTCAGAAAGTGGATAAGAGATTAAAAGAGAAAAGAAAAAACTGAGTATTTTTAAATTTTGTTTGTTAAAACTGAAACCTCTGGAATGCTTGGCTTGCGTTGCAAGGCTCTCCACGGTGTTTGCCAGGCACTTGCATCATGGTTGGTAAATGAGACAGGGATTTCATGCAGGGCCATGAAATAGGTGGATGAACACGTGTTTGCAGTAAGATATGGTGCAAAAGCTGTTGTTGTGCCACATGCCAGTCTGACACCAAATCCAGGAAAGCTCATGGTCAAACATGGTATCCAGTATTTTAGTGCATTTTAGTGGATACGCTGATGCAAGTGAGACAGAAGTTTCGATGGGTGGAAGGAAAGCTGGAAAATGGGAATGAAGGATGCATTTTGCAGCTCACACCATTCTACAAGGTCCTTGTGTGCACAGCTGTGTGAGCTCTGTCCAGGAGAGCAGTGGGGGGGTGTCAGGGGATGCAAACTGTGGTACCCATAGTAATGGACAGACAGTGCCTGGAGCCAAAGCTGAATACTGTGGCAAAAAAGCAGCTAGAAGTGGAAGATTTCCAGTAAGTGTGTGGAGCAAGCAATCTTGGAGGCTGCTTCTGTCCTTTTAATACTTCTTTAGAAATCTCACATGGGTTTCTTCAGTTTTGTCCCTGCCTATTTGCATTTTCAGGGGGAGGCTAGGGAGAAGTCATGTTATCTGTGTGGTGATCTGTTTTCATGGTTGACTAGTTTTTATGAAAATGTGGTTGTGTACAACCAGCATAAAGAAATTATTTTAGCTATCTTGGTCTGTGGGATTTCGTGACGCCCACTTTTAAAATAGTACAGCAAGTAGTTAGAATAGCTCTAGATATATTTAGCCAAAGAGACTTCACTGGTGGAGAGTGTAGAACTAGGAGGAAGGAAAGCCACAGGACACAGCTCTGACCCAGTAAGGTCCTTGGTGACTTGCTGTGGGAGAGAAAACCCAACAAGAAGACAAGGATACTTTTGATAAAAATATTGCCTTTTTATGTCAGTATTTTTATTGCATTCCTTGTAGGAAATTTGTGCAATGAAGGCAGAGATCATAATGCAATCGTTGGGATAAATTCACCCGTGGGTTTGCAATCCCTGGGGTGTTGCACACACTGCAGGTCTTCCTGGCCACTGCTGCCATGGTGTCTGTTGGGCACTGGGGGTTGGTGCTGAGGGGTGGATGGGTCCTGAGCTCAGGGACTTCAAGACAGGTGATCTTGTAGAGCTCTCCAGGCTTCCTGCAGGGTTTTCTTCTTCACACTGAGAGCAGAGCACTGGGACTGAGCAGCTGAGGTGGCTGTGCTGGGAAGCAGCTGCTCTGCTCCAGTGTCCTTCAGGCTGCAGGGAAAGGACCCTGGCTCAGCCCACGAGCACATGTTTCACTTGCATCCTTGAGGAGCCAGTCCACAGTGAAGCCTACAACTTGATTTTCTTTCTTTTCAATTAAAGGCAAGTAGTGAATCTGAAAATGAGAGCCCAAAAAGAAGACGCCAGAAGCAGTTGAAAAGAAAGTAAGTTTCTAAGGAAAGGGTTTTGAGTGGTGATGCTTTGGTTTATTTCTCAGAACAGTAGTGCATTGGATTGTTTGATAGGAGTTGTCATCATGGTGAGCTTGTAAAATAAATATTTTAGTAGTACTTTGGATTGCTAAAATTGAAGTATGAATATGAATATATTGATGGATACAATCTTCCTGCCTTTATTTGTATGTTCCTGCTGTGCCTGTGATGGAATCTGAATCAGTCAGGTTCACTTTCTGTTGTTGGTCTTTCACTTTTCTATCAGATTACTGATTCTCCTTCAGGGACACTTAAAAGAGTTTAATCCCTTCTCCTCCCACCTTTTTGATTAAATGAGAATAAAATGCCAAATTATTATCCTCTTTTTATAACCCTCTGTTAAAACAAAAGAACTTCCATAAAGAATGCTTTCGATGCCTAAGCACCATAACTTGAGTTCACTTACAGTCATATTTTATTGCCTTTTCCCACCTAGTAAATGCCTTCTAGTTTTTCCCTACACTAAAGTGAAGTGGGGAACTATGAGCTGCGTGATGGAGAAAATGTAAACAGAACCACATCATCCTGCTTGCTTTCTCCTGCATCTTGTTTTTTAACTCTTCATTTAGTTGTACCCATCAGTGCAGGAGGGAAGGTGATAAAGCACAGGGAGGACTGTGGTAGTATGGACCTCTCCTGGGCAAGGGCAATGATCCTTGTGGACCCTCCATGTCCTCTAGGAGGGAGGAGGGGCTCCTCCAAAAGGCATTTTGGAGCTGCAGCTTTGTTCCTAGTTGTCCCCAGAGAACGTGCTTCCTTCCACTAATGTACAATGTGACTTGGCTTCACACTTGGAAAGTTGAATTGGCAGGAGAATTTCCACGGCAGGAGACTTGTTCCATTTTCTGGGCTCCAAGGAGCTCATCTAACTCTGCACGTTGTGGCTCATGCTCTGTGACAGTGAGCCCTTCTCTTCAGATCCTTCCAGCCCATCTGAAAAATGCAGAAGTAGAGAAAAAAAATCATCAATCAAAGCCCTTGCCCAGCCAGGTTTGAGCAGTACAGCTCTGCCACCAGCACAGGAGGTGAGAGCTGCTCTCACTCAAGGCAATCCTGCCTCTGTGTGAACAAAGCCCCAGGTGACTGAGACCTCCCCCCCTCCTAAAAGCAGAGAATCACAACACAGCATCCCCCCCTGCATTGCACTGAACAGCCAAGGATAGAATAACTTTTTTCCTGTAATTATGGCCCTGATGGTTTTTTCAGCCAAGTATTTGTGTAGAAATATTGTTGCCCTTCCTGACCAGCATTTCTGACCACAGAATTAAATGGAAAAGAGAGGTCTCTGCTGGAGAAGAGGATGAAGATGGAGGGGAGCAAGGCACCAGTGGAGAGAGTGAGCCTGAACCGAAGAAAATTAAAGCAAGAAGACCTGTCCAGAGGAGGTAAGGAATGGTTGGTTCAGTCTCTTTTTCTGCCTGTGCTGTGTGCAGAGGAAATCCCTATTTGTCTCTAGTGAATTTTTCGTGCAATATTACCTTTGTTTGTGACCTAGCAAACCTAGGGCCTAGATACTCCCTCATCTCCCCATCTCATGCTCCAGTGAGCGCTAGAATGATTTTCATTATAGTTGGAGCAGATTAAATCCCTTAGGAGTCTAATATTTGAGATTCATGCTTCCTTAAAGCCTTATTAAAGTGGATGTTTACATAAACCATGCTGCATTATGGCTTTATTAACTCTTATTTTAGAACAGTGGCCAAAACTGGTGTTAAAAAGCCCCACAAAATCCAGCGTGGGAAGAGGAAGAAACCAGACTCGTCTGAAGATGACGATGATGACGAAGACGATGAGACCCCCAAGAGACAAACACGGCGAAGAGCAGCCAAAAATGTCAGGTGTGAAGAAGTGTGGGGTTGCTTGGGAGTGAGAGCTGGCTGGGGAAGGGGGGCACTGGGGGCCCTGACTCCCTGTGTGGTCCTGCAGGGAGAGACCTGTGGCTGAGGCGTGGCTCTTCTGACAGGTTCCTGCTGGGCACATCCAGGGTTTGCCTCATTTTGCCCTCTGCGAAGGAGGGAATGTTTACCAGTCCCTCCTAAGAGAAACGTGAGGAGGTTTGCATCATATTTCTAAAGCACTCTCAGATGAGATTAATAATTGCAAATAATAGATGAAAATGAGCAAAAGGGAGCAGCTGTGCTGCACTGGACCAATTGGCTGAGAGTGGCTGATAAGGTGGTGCCTTGGGACAGTGTGTTGAGCCAGGATGGAGTAAAGCTTTATCCATTCCCTAATGTACCTTCTCACCTTTCAGGCAGGGTCTTGCAAAGAGCCATCCAAATGATATTTTGTGGTGGTTAAACATTCACCAAAGATGAGATGTGCTGTTCCTAGGCACCCATGCAGCCTTTCGATGCTCTGCGACCTCCACACCATAATCTTTCCCTCAGTAGTGGAGACTTTCTCTGTTATGGCCTTGCCTCTGCTGCAGGGATTGTTCCACCTTATGAATCATCTGATGTTGGTCATGGTCAGAAAAACTATATAGGCAAGATAGAGGATTAGTCTGGTAAAGTGTAGCTATCTGAGTGTCTTGGGGAAAAATACTGAATGGATGACTTAAGATATGTGTGTGCTGAACATGCACTGAACCACAGCACAAATGCTGGAGAAGGTGCTGCAGTCTGAGCCATTCTTTGTTGGTGGGCTGGGAAGAGTCAAGGGTTTTATATCAGTTTGGTTTTGATCTTATTCAGCTACAAAGAGGATGACGATTTTGAGACAGATTCTGATGACCTGATAGAGATGACTGGGGAAGGAGCTGATGAGCAACAAGACAACAGTGAAACTATTGAGAAAGTCTTGGACATCAGGCTTGGAAAAAAGGGAGGTGCGTGGCTGTGGAAGAAGCCTTTATTTCTCTTGAACTGGTGCAATGCTTTTGCAACTTTTAAGTGGGGCCAAGGGTTGTTTCAGTGCTTTCCATCTTTTCCTCTATGCTTCTTATTTTTACATCTTGTAATATGTAGAGCTTTTGTAACATATAATATTTAAAATCCTAAAAATCTCTATAGTTTATGTGCTCGGCAGCTTTCATTTAGCCTGCGCACATTTTAAAGACGTAGCCATTGTTCTGCCATTCCTGCTTTTCTCTGCTTTGAAATATGAAACAGATCTAGGAGAGTCAGTTTTCATAGCCCCATTGACAAAGCCATAATGAAAATAAAGCCAGTGTTTTCTTCTCAAAGCCTTACAAAAGTACTTTCAAGAGGCCTTTGAATTATATTTAAAGAAAAGCTACTTATGACAGATTTAAAAAGATTCTGTTGCATGGAGAACTTTTTGTGTGCCTGCCTTATAGGTTTGCAGAATCTTTTGGAAGTTCTTTGTGCTCCCACAAAAGATGTATTAGAAGAGTAACTTTCTGCTGTAATGCAGTTGATGTCCAGTGGTGGGTAAGGAGGTACCTGTGATGTTTCTCTTGCAGCCATTGGAGCTTCCACCACAGTGTACGTGACCGAGGCCAACGGCAACCCCAGCGCCGACTTCGACCCCGAGAAGGATGAGGGGGAGGTTCAGTACCTGATCAAATGGAAGGGCTGGTCATACATCCACAGCACGTGGGAGAGCGAGGAGTCCTTGCAGCAGCAGAAAGTGAAGGGCCTGAAAAAGCTAGAAAACTTCAAGAAAAAAGAGGAGGAGATCAAGCAATGGTAGGCTTCACTTCAAGCAGTGATTTGGCCTTGGGCAAATTGGTTTTAGCCAGAGGTTTGAGGAGTCATGACTGAAAATGTTTGATTTCTTCTTACAAAGTGTGTTTCACGTGCCTCTTTGCCTGTTGAGGAACGTCCCCCCACACAGAAATTATATCTGTGGTGTGGATGGCTGGAAAATGGAGAGGACAAGACATGAAATCCACACTTCCTAGGCTTAAGAATTGGGCAGGCTGGCAACCAATAAATGGTGCACAGACTCACCTGGCCCAGGAGCTGCTGTGAGGGCTTGCAGAATTTTTAACTAACCCTTGTTAATTATGGGCTTCTCTGTGTGCAAGTTTTTGCATCAGTTTATGTTCAGCTTCCCCAGGAACTATAAGGGGAGCTACAGTGTCTTTCCAAAGTACTAAAGCTGGAGTAGCAGCTTCCATCTTTATTTGGTTCCTGTTTTGAGGCTGATTCTTGCATCAGAATAAGGCAGCATTTAAGAGGGACACAATCTGAACATCTATGACATTTGCTTCTCAGCAATAATTAACAATTTTAGGAAATTTAAGAAACATGTCATAAAATGGTAATTTGCCCCTGTGACTTGTCTGAATGACAGAACCATATAGGAAAGTAGATTTTCTATATGCAAGATCCATGAGCACTATGACAGAAGCATTACAGTGTTGTTTTGTTTTGTTTTGAATTATTTTGCATCTAGGCTGGGCAAGGTATCACCTGAAGATGTAGAATATTTCAACTGCCAACAAGAGCTGGCTTCAGAGCTAAACAAACAGTATCAAATAGTGGAGAGGGTAATAGGTAAGTGGAGCCAAGACTTTGGTGAAGAGGTGAGGTAGGAATGGGAACTTTATTTCATGTGACAGCAGAATGAGTGTGCAGCTCTCTCTTCTTCCCTGTCCTCCAGTATCCCTGAAGAAAACTCCGTGGTGTTTACTGTATTTCATTGTGTGAAATGTAGGAATTTGGACAGTAGAAATCCAGGTTTACAGATTTGTATTTACAAGCAATACAAATCAGTGACTCTCCTTGCCTGGAGTATGGGATGACACACTAGTTTCCAACAGGTTGCTGAAATTGTTGCTACTGAATTTCTTTGTCTTCAACCCTTTGGATGCAAGATGTTTGTTTCCAAAGCAGCAGCAGGGGCCTGGCTTTTGTGAGGTCCACTTTCCATGGTGTGGTTAGGCTGCAAGGCAGCTCAGGGGCGAGATTTTCATGATTAATAATAAAAATAAAACCAGAACTTACTGAGCACTTTGGTAATATCACAGTCATGTCAGTCAGAGGTGCCAGCACCCAACTGCTTTGGGAATTGGCTTGGAGAGCTGGTTAACCTATTTCCAATACAATTCCTGTAAAGACGTGGGTGTGAGGCAGTGATGGCCTGCCCTGCTCCCTCTGCTGGCTGCCAGCATTCCAACCCTCCCTTCCCCTCTCTCTCCAAACACAGCCGTGAAGACCAGCAAGTCTGCCACGGGACATTCAGATTTCCCAGGTAAAGGCACATTTTTTTGGTCGCTCTACACTTTTGCTCTGAGCCAAGACCTGTTTTGTGGCTGTCTGGGCAGTTCACCCTGTGAACCATGCTTGTGGTTCAGCTGCTCAGCTGCAGGTGCTGAGGTTTGGGCTTTTTTGCATATTTTACAGCAAACAGTCGCAAAACATCCTCGAATGATCCCGAATACCTGTGCAAGTGGATGGGGCTGCCCTATGCTGAGTGCAGCTGGGAAGATGAGGCTCTGATCAGCAAGAAATTTCAGCACTGCATTGACAGCTTCAACAGCAGGAACAACTCCAAGACGATTCCCACCCGTGACTGCAAGGTTTGCTGGCTTCTCTCTTTTGCTGGGTTCCTCCAGGCTGGGGGAAGATGCAAGCAGTGGGTGCATGAAGTTTTGTCAGGATAAATGTCAGAGAACATTTTCCCATCCTCCCACCTTTTGAAGGGTTGTTTGCTGTTTTTGTATTGTACTTCAAGCAGAGATGTGAACCCCTTTGAGTTTCATTTACTTTGTGCACAGTGAGAACATTATGTCCCCCTGGGGAGTGGGAGGCTTAATTAATCCTTGCAAAGTGCTTCCTCCTCAGAAGGAGCTGCGGCAGTTTTAATATCAGTTAGATGAAAAAACAGCACACCTGGGAAAAGAGGAAGCCTGCAAGATGCTGATACAGTGAAGGAGAGGGACAGAAATAATGGGAGAAAAACCAAAAGAGGACAAAGGAGGAAGTGGAGCTTGTTATGACCCCTATGTATTTCGTGCAGCTTACTACACTCTTGGGGGACTCAGAGCCCTAATCATAAACCACAGGGCAGCAGGCAAATCACCAGAAATGCAGACACAAGCACTGGCTAGGAAAATGTGGATGGAGGTGAAGTTCTCTTCACTTGAACCAGTGAAGACATACACACTCTTTGGTGAATTCATAGATTTCATTGCTGAATTTTCAGCCTTTAAGCCACTGGGAGTTCTGTCTTTCTCTTCAGTGGACTTATGGCAGCATCTCTTCCAGGTGTTGAAGCAGAGGCCAAGGTTTGTTGCCTTGAAGAAGCAGCCCTCGTACATCGGTGGAGAGAACCTGGAGCTGCGGGATTACCAGCTGGAGGGCCTCAACTGGCTCGCTCACTCCTGGTGCAAGTATGCACACAGCCTGTGATGTTCATTCTGTGGCTTTTTTGTCCCTGAAGGATTTGGCACACTTCCTTTTCAAGTGAGGTCTTTACCCGCCCTCCCTCCGCAGCTTGGAGGATTTCAAATGTTACCATGCCCAGCTGCATTGCAGACACTGCAAGCAGGAACTACCTAAAGCATGAACTTAAGAAACCTTGTGTGAAAACAAAAAACATTTTCCCTGTCTGGGCCTGTTCACATGATGGATTTGGCTGAGTCTGCTACATATAAGCCCTAGATTTCCATTGACTTAATGGGAAAAAATGGTTTCTGGCTTAGTGTGCTTATATACTCATTGAAGTCTTTGAGAGATGTCCTTCTAAAATTAGGCCACTGATTCCCCTCTACCTTTGCCTGTTTTCCTCATCATAGGAAGTCATCATAGTTCATTTTTGCATGTTATTGTGCCATGTTCAGTCTGGCTGTCCCTGGGATCCACTTGGAAGTGTTCAAATAACTGTTTTTGCACTGCCCCTCTCTGTCCTTGTTGATTGCTGTTCATGTGGAGCACAGTCAATGAGTAGTGGCAGAAACATGCACTCAGACAGCATTTTTTTGTTTGTTCTCCTCTTTCTCAGGAACAACAGTGTGATCCTGGCTGATGAAATGGGACTGGGCAAGACCATTCAGACCATATCATTCCTGTCATACCTGTTCCATCAGCACCAGCTGTATGGCCCTTTCCTGGTGGTCGTGCCCCTGTCCACCCTCACCTCCTGGCAGAGGGAGTTTGAAGTGTGGGCACCCGAGATAAACGTGGTGGTTTACATTGGAGACCTCATGAGCAGGAACATGGTGTGTAATCAGAGAGCAAAGGGTGAGGGCTCAGGGAGAAGCACTGGGTGCAAAGCAGCAGCTTGTGTGTGACACAGTCAGCTGGAGAGGCTGGTGGATAGTGCTGGCAGCACTGCAGGCAGCTGGAGCTGCTGTAGCTGAGTGTGTGGGTCTAACTCCCTGCTG
The DNA here is from genome assembly GCF_031753505.1 of Anomalospiza imberbis. Taxonomy (NCBI): domain Eukaryota; kingdom Metazoa; phylum Chordata; class Aves; order Passeriformes; family Viduidae; genus Anomalospiza; species Anomalospiza imberbis. The sequence goes on along the minus strand of NC_089693.1, from coordinate 6,000,730 downwards.
CAGGGAATCTTCTGCTTTATTTTGCCTCTTGGAGTGAGTGCAGGAGCACTCTCAGAGTCTGGAAGCCAGTACTGATCTGGAGTGAACCATGTAGTGAGAAGTCCAGCAGTGTAAAAGTGCTTGTGTTCAGTGTTTGGGACTGTTCAGACAATGGGACACACAGGTGTTGGGACTCCAGTGGTGTCTGCAGTGAGGTGATGTGTTCATTAATGTCACAACAGCAAGTTAACCTTATTTTGTTACCTGTGCAAGGGCAGTTGAACCATGTGTGCACTAAAACAAATTGTTCCTTGGGCACCTTGAGCTCATCAAATGGCACCTTGGAACAACGGGGGTTTGGACTTGGTTGGAGTCTCTGGCTTACAGCTACACCACAATAACACTTGTTAACATTTCCTTTTGATAGCATGTGTTCAAGTTAACTTTTGTCTCCCCTCACAGATACGTGAATATGAGTGGATCCATTCTCAGTCTAAAAGATTGAAATTCAATGCACTTATCACAACGTACGAGATCCTCCTGAAGGATAAGGTGAGTCATTACTCCAAGAATGTTTTTATTTAGACTTGCTCTCATTTTCAAAGGAGAAAGCCAGTTCTCAGCTAGTGGGTTTCACCTCTTCCCTCTGTGGTGATGGACAACTACAGCCACTATTTGCTTTTCCTTCCCAGTAATGCTAGCAAATGTGGGAATGTGGGACACATTTTACAGTGTCTTCACTCTTGGACTGCATAGTTGAGTACTGCATATTCTTTTTACATGTAAGACATCTAGCAGGATCCAGCAGTACCTGGATTTTTACCTGCTTTAATTTAGGCTTGTTAAGAGGACAAAACATTACACTGAACCTCTGGCCACAATGTTAATAGTATTTACATTTTTACATCTACAAGAAATCTGTCTGCTTAGGAAATACTCATCAGCTCAGTCAGAGTCCTAGCAGAAAACGAAAAGCTTAAAAAAATAGAAAAAAAAATTAAATCAAAACTCTTGAATTACCTGAACTTTTTAGGCTGGTTCATCTGCTCTCCTACTCTTGCTCCAGTGGGACTAGTGCTACCCAGGGCCCCAAGGGCATGGAGAAAGGGGGAATAAGGAGCTGGGGAAGGATTCTGCTTTCTGGGTAAAGCAAAGGAGGATTGGGATAGGTGTACTTGCTGCAGGCCTATTGAGATACAGCAGGAGTGTTGTACAGCATGGCTAATTTTCACCTTTTCCTTTCTGGGAAGGCACCCTGGTCCCCACATTTTGTTAGCAAGAAAATCCTGTGAGGGTGCAGCCTCGGGGCTGGGTCAGAGCACCCTGGGCAGCACACACTGCAGGGCTTCCTGCCTTGGAGAGACACATGTGCAAGGTGGTGGGGCCTGTTTGACCCAGCATCTCCTCAATGCCTGTGTTTTTTCCTTCTCTTCCTCCAGACTGTTTTGGGAAGCATTAACTGGGCCTTTCTTGGCGTGGACGAAGCCCATCGGTTGAAAAATGACGACTCCTTGCTGTACAAAACCTTGATTGATTTCAAGTCCAACCACAGGCTGCTGATCACTGGCACCCCGCTTCAAAACTCACTCAAGGAGCTCTGGTCCCTGCTGCACTTCATCATGCCAGAGAAGTGAGTCTCCTTTCAGGCCTTCCAAGAAATGTCTCTGTTCCGCTCTTGTCTGTTAAGTAGGCTCAAGGGAGTGCAGAATGGCAGAAATCCCTGAATTAAACTCAGTGGTGTGACAGCAATGATAGGAGAACAGACATTAGTGGGGAAAATCAAAGGTTAAATAACTAACACGAGGAGTATTTCTGGCAGCAAACTGAATGGGGGAACCTGATACATGCCTTTCAAATCTGTCTGCTGTCTTCCAGCCATCTCTAAAAAGCTAAACTTGTTTGAAGCAATCAGTTCTGCCATTTCTGAGGTTTCCAGTACACTGTGGTTCAGGCACCTCTGCCAACCATTTCGTGGCAGCTCTGGGGGTGCTGTCTGGCTGATTGTGTGTCCACAGTGTAACAAATGTTTTGTTTCCTTTAAAATAAAATGAGCTATGGGCATCTCTAAGGCTAAGGCAGTCATGCCCCAAAGCTCACTGAAATCATGTTTGACTGCAAGAAGAGCTGTCCCCCAAATTATTTCTGTTGGATCACAGAAAGAATGAAGGAGAGGCGTGAGGTTTCCCAAGTGGAGTAGAGCGGATCTCCACATTTCAAAGGAGCTGTCAGAGGAAGCAACAAGCCCAAAAGAGCCTTCAGAGCAGGGTAAAACAGTCCAGTTGTCAAAGCTGTGCCTGGGGGAGGCACCGTGGAAAGTTCAGAAACTGCTGCCAGGTAAATGCCAACAGAGTAAAATAGTGGGAAACTTTGGATTTTGGGTCCTGGGAGTGCGGAGGTCCTCCACACACACCTCCTGAGTGTGGAGCTCAAATATAAGATGTTAGGAAGGTGTCTAAGCCCAGAGATCTTCTAGCTTTGCCAGCAATCTCTTCAGTTAACCAGAGCAGAGTGAATCTGTTATTTTCCACTGTGTTTCCATTAAATCTGTTATTTTCCACTGTGTCTCCTGTCTTGTGGTGCAGCAGGAGTGTGTCCAACAGATGCTGTTTGGTGCCATAAGACAAGAGGTATTCTGACACCTCCCTTCTCCTCTTTTCTGTTGCCAGGTTTGAGTTCTGGGAGGATTTTGAGGAGGATCACGGGAAAGGTAGGGAGAATGGCTACCAGAGCCTTCACAAAGTCCTGGAGCCGTTTCTGCTGCGCAGAGTGAAGAAGGATGTGGAGAAATCTTTGCCAGCCAAAGTGGAGCAGATCCTCCGGGTGGAAATGTCTGCTCTGCAGAAGCAGTACTACAAGTGAGTCACTGAATGAGTTACTGGGAGTTCCTGTAGAAACGGGCACATCTTTCTGTGGGCCTTGGCAATGTGTTCCAGTGTTCTGTGCATACTGTGGCCTTCAGAGTGCAATGAGACACCATCACCTGTAGTACTGGGAGCTTCCCAGCAGGAATATGAGGTAGGGGAGTTGGTATCTTTCCTTCTGGAAGATGTTTTTGTAGAGTGATGCAGTTCAACTGGCCAGTTTTCCAAGACAGAGGTTATGTCTTTCCTGGGGGAGTGACAATATGCACAAAGTTGGGATGCTGTTCAATATTAAGTAGTGATAATATCAATAGGAAAGTCAGGTCAGGGTTTTTAGAGAGGAAAGAGCTTCCTGTAAAAGAAGTGAGGAGAGATGGAGGGAGGGAAGTAGACTGATGCCTGAATGAGCTGTTCCTGAAGGTTTTGTTCTTCTAAGGCTCCACTCTGCACTGGGTAATGATCTGGACTTAAATTTTCCTGCCTGCAGGTGGATCTTGACAAGAAACTACAAAGCTCTTTCAAAGGGAACAAGGGGAAGCACATCTGGTTTCCTGAATATTGTGATGGAATTGAAAAAGTGCTGCAACCATTGCTACCTGATCAAACCTCCCGAGGAAAATGAGAGAGAGAATGGTCTTGAGACCCTTCAGGTGAGTGGTGTCCTTAGTCACCACCTTTTTTCCTTAGATTTCATTCTTTTGTCTTCCCAACAAAATAATAGCTGGTGAAGCTTTATCTTCTGTGACTTCTTCTTCAAAAATAGTTCCCACAGCTAAGCCATGTGAACCCCCAGCCCTCCACATCTACTGTAGGCAACATTTTATGGCCTTGTAGAGCAGGAGTTGTGGGCAGTGTAGGATCTGTCTTGTGTGATTCATTGTGTGTGTGGGCTCTGCTGTGTAAATCCAGATGATTAGATTAGAGGTGTACAAGAGATGAATAACCCCAAAAGGAGCAGGTCTGTGCAGGTCTCTGTGTGATGTACATAAGGATAAGATTGGAAATGATGGTTATTTCTTCAGTCTTTGATCAGGAGTAGTGGAAAGCTGATTCTCTTGGACAAGCTGCTGACCAGGCTGCGGGAGAGAGGCAACAGAGTGCTGATTTTCTCCCAGATGGTGAGGATGCTGGACATCTTGGCAGAGTACCTGACTATCAAACACTACCCTTTTCAGGTGAGAAACATCAGCATGCAAAACAGTGGGATCCCCTTGAAAGTGTGGGAAAAAGTGGAGGGAGCTTGAGCAGTGGGAGTCACTGAGTTCCCCAGAAGCTGGTGTCTGGGATTACAGGTGGCACTTACTGGAAGGAACTGGGATGTCCCTTCATTTCAGTGTGGCCCCATCTCTGCAAAACTCCTCTGACAGGCCCCTGCTCTGGGCTGTCATGTGATAAACCCTGAGCACTGTGAGCACAGGGAGCCTGGCTGGAAGCCTGTAACGGGAGCTGCGGTGTCACCCGCTGTGTGCCTGCTCCCTGAGCATCCCCCAGCCCTTGTGACACAGCTGAGGCAGTGCAGTTATTTTTAATTGGTGGCTATTTTTAACAATTAAACGCTGCAGGCAGCAAAGGGGGCTGTAGGGCTGACAGCACTCGGGTGCAGCAGTGCCTCAGGGCTCCTTTACCTTCTTGCTTTTATCATTCTTGTTGATTTTTGCAGCGCTTGGACGGCTCGATCAAGGGGGAGATCCGAAAGCAGGCGCTGGATCACTTCAACGCCGACGGCTCCGAGGTACCGCAGTCCTGGGCAGAGGGTTTGTGGCTGAGCCACAGGTTGTGACCGACACCAGGGGATTAGTTCAGTTCAGTTCTTTTCACAGGACTCCAGGTGCTTTTAAAGACACGGATATGGCAGGTTTTGCAGCCAGCCGTATTGCTTATTTGAAATATCTCACATCCAAGGAACAGGGCGGCAAGTCAGAAAGTTCTGAAGAAGCTGGGAAGAGCCAAAATTTAGCAATTCTCTCCCTATTGGTCTGGAGAATGAGATGGGTGCTGAGTGATTCCAGTCTGAAGCTGGTTTTGAATATGAAATGACAGAGGCAAAAGAAGGATTTTAAGTGTTGGCAGGCAGTGGAGTCCAGTGCTGGAGGTGAAAGTCTCCAGTGTAACAGGAGAGGGCATCTGAAACCTCTCATCTGGGCTTGCTGACTCATAGTGACTGGTGCAAGATACTTGTTTTTGTGTCAGTCACCACAGCTGTGAGAAATACCTTTCCTCACTCCAGAAGCCTGGGCTGGAGCAGGATTCTTGGCTCACACAGGGGCTGTGAGAGATGGTGGTTGTAGGATAGTTAACAAAAGCAAGTGTGAGGGGGAAAGGAGCAAGAATGCCTGTAGAACCTGCCCTTTTCCCTGTCCTGAGGACATCTATGAGGGCTCAGGCATCTTAGCTCTAACCTGGCACAGTCTGTTCATTGCTGATCTCACTCCTAACAGAATCCAGGCAGCAAAAAGCAGGTGTTTGCCTGCTGCCTTTGCAGGAGTCTGGTGAGCAATGTGGTCTGACCTTCAGAAGTGACTCCAAGGTGCCCTTGCCTTGAGGTGCTTGTGTTGCTCTCCCATATTGATTCATGCCTGGAGTAGCACACCCTTCACCTGGGCCAGCACTGCCTCACCCTGGGTGTGGGCATAAATACTGGTGCTGCTCAGCTTGCATGAACAGGGGACATGGGAAGGAAATCCTTTGTCTGCTTTAAGAAGCATGAGTGCATCAGAGCCTTCCCTTTTACAGCGTTTGAGTCACCACTGCTATTTTATGCCCACAGTTACAAGCTGGTTAACTCACGGATGCTTTTTATTTTTTCCTTCCCAGGACTTCTGTTTCTTGTTGTCAACAAGAGCTGGAGGGTTGGGAATTAATTTGGCCTCTGCTGATACTGTTGTTATCTTTGACTCGGACTGGAACCCCCAAAATGATCTTCAGGCTCAAGCCCGAGCTCATCGGATTGGACAAAAGAAGCAGGTCAGAAGAGCTGCCTGGGTTGTTTTCACTGTGGCTTCAGTGTGTGCATCTAAACATCCTGTCACCTCACCAAAGCTTCTGAAAACATGGGCTTTTTGTCAGCTTTTGTCAAGGACTGTCAGCCCAGTCCTTGCTCCAGAGAATGCTGCCCAAGGGAATCTCATTTAAAAAGTAGGAGACAAAAACCAGCCCAGATTTGCCAGGTGCCAAGACTTTCTGTTGGTTTTGAACATACCCAGAACCCAACCCATGGCATTGCACTTCTCAGCCTAGTCCTAGTAGATTCTGCTCTTTCTTGCCTTGAGAAACTTAAAGCGTAGAACATCCACCTTTACTAGGGGTCATTAGATATGTGAAAGACTAGCTTGGTGCTAGTTTGAATTTGGAGTGATTGTTTCAGAAGATTTTTACTCTGTGCTTAGGCACACGACAGGAACTGTGTTAACTAACCTGATTTTTTAGCTGGATCTCCTGAGATACAGAGAGAATGTGCTTGTTTTTCTTCTGAAAAAGCACATCTGTACATGAAGAGACAATGTCAGCAGCCCAGTGAAAACAGCGGAGGGATGCATTGCTGTATCAGCAGAGCCTGTCCAGGAAATAGCTGTGGTCTCTTTTTGCCTCTCAGGTGAATATTTACCGCCTGGTCACAAAGGGGACAGTGGAAGAGGAGATCATTGAGAGAGCCAAGAAGAAAATGGTGCTGGATCATTTGGTTATCCAGCGTATGGACACCACTGGCCGGACTGTTCTGGACAACAACTCTGGGAGATCCAAGTACGTGGCTGTGTCAGGAGGCAGAAATGTCTGGAACACGTGGCATAACCAGCTTCCCCTGCTGGCGTTTCCCAGTATTTATTTGATAGGGTACAGGGCAGAAAGCTAATAAATAATGGCAGCTTCCACTGATTTGGCTTCTGCAGCCATTAATTTGGATACATAGGATAAAGATGATCAGAAATTTTAAATCTGTTTTAGGGCACTATGTGTTTTTGCTTGTGTCTTCCACCCAGAGGTCATCCTGGTCTGAGGGAACCTGGCTGTGGAACAGCTGCATTTTGGCAGTGACCTCAGATTCTCTTCATTTCCCCCAGTAGATGGAGGTGGTTCCCATTGCAGTCTTTGTCTGTGCTAGAGCAGGAAACAGATTAATAACAAAGCTTTTTATAGTGCTGGGTAGAAAGCTTACTCCTTGCTTCAATTAGGAAAAACTTTGGTATGGTTTTGTGCTGTAGCTGTTCTGTCTGAACAGCTCAAAACACCTTTTCCTTCTTTTCTTCTTGCAGCTCAAACCCCTTTAACAAAGAGGAGCTGACAGCTATTTTGAAGTTTGGAGCTGAAGATCTTTTCAAGGAGCTTGAAGGGGAAGAGTCAGAGCCTCAGGTAGTTTGAAATTAAAATCACACAGCAGTTTGTAGTGCTCTCCAGGTCTGCAAGAAGGACTGTGTGTGGTTGCTCCTGCTTTGTTCTTGCCCCGTGCACGAGAACAAGTTGGTGAATAGGACCCGTGGGAGTCTGGAGAAGCTGGAAGCAGAGTCTGGGATTGGGGGATCAGGGGTTGAGGAGAGCCTTGTTGTTAGGGATTAAATAGTAATGGTCACCAAGGGAGTCCCTTCTGAGGATTATTAGCTGGTGACAGCACAGCCTACTGAAGGCTCCTCTCCCTGCCTCTTCTGAGCACATGCTCAGCACCCTGTCTTGGTGGTTCTGAGCGAGGCAGGAGTCTGCACAGTGCAGTGAACAGGTCGCTCTCTCCTGCCTCAGTGCAACATTGCTTGACAGTTTAGCATTGAGGGTTTTGACCAATTCTCTTAATGGTCCAAGCAGCAGAGCTTCTGCACAGGGAGACAGTCTACAGTTCATACATCTCACTGCCTGGAAATTTTCTCCACTGTTCAGCCTTGATGGTCCTTTCCTTCTGCTGTTCTGTCACCTTATTTGTACTTTGTGTTACCACTTGAGATAGTTCATCCTTGCCCTCTGGGATGGCACCCTGCAGATATTTGCACTTTATTTAGCTCATACCAGCACATGAGCCTGTTCTCAAAGCCTCTTACTTCCTGCTGTGCCTGGCACCCTCTGCTTTATCCCTCCTTCTCCCTGACTGGCAGGAGATGGACATCGATGAGATTCTGCGTCTGGCTGAAACACGGGAGAATGAGGTGTCCACCAGTGCCACCGACGAGCTGCTCTCACAGTTCAAGGTATGGACCCCAGGCTCTGTACTGGGGTGTGGGAATGTGGCTCCCCACACACCCTGCCATGGAGGTGAGGTCAGTTACAGGCAGGAACACCTCGGAGAGATCACAGAATGGTTTGGGTTGGAAGGGAACTTAAAGATCATCCATTTCCAACCCGCCTGAGTTCGGTATTAATTTAATTTCAGGAAAGTGGTTTTGAAGGCTGTGAATAAAATGCAGAATTTACCAAATTTGGAAACAAACCCAATAATTTACAAATACTCAGCAGTACTTCTTTAACTGCACGTACTTCCTCAAAAGCTCTTAGTCCAAAGACGTGGCAAGGAGCCAGGAATGTAGTGGCATAGGGATCAGTTATGGAGTAGTTATGGAAGTGTTGGCAGAATTCCTATGGAGAAGGAGTTGAGGCTTAGCAGACAGCTCTGGGGTGTTCCTGCCAGGGGAGGGAATTGCTGAAACTTCTCCTTTGCTTGTAAAAGGTTGCCAACTTTGCAACCATGGAAGAGGAAGAGACAGAACTGGATGAGCGGTCCCAGAAGGACTGGGATGATATCATTCCAGAAGAGCAGAGGAAAAAGGTGGAGGAGGAAGAAAGGCAGAAAGAATTGGAGGAAATCTACATGCTGCCTCGAATCCGGAGCTCAACAAAAAAGGTACAGCCCTTCTTGAGGGGATGAGAGGCTGGAGGATGGAGCTGCCAAAGAGAATGCTCAGGGGAAGCCTCCTTGCCATCTGAGCATCTTTCCCCTCCTCCAAAGTTGGTTGGGAATAAAGCACAGAGGTAGCACAGTGACCTCTTGTTGGCACTGTGCATTGGACCAACGGTTTGGGATGCAGCCTGAGGGCCCAGACTGCAACTCATCTCACCTTAGCAGACAAAATCAAAAGAATCTGTAGTGACCATAAAGTGCATTGGATTTTGCTGCAATTTTTGCCTTTTTTGGCCATCTCTTTTCCTTGGGCTCTGTAGCTCCCTGGGTGGCTCTTGCCTAAATCTAGATCCTGAGGAGCAAAAGAGATGGTGTCTTCCCAAGTTCTTCTTTACATAATGGGATCTACCCCAATCCAAAAGAAAGCTGACTGTGCAAACATGCTCTGCTGGGACATGGGACTTTAAGGGGCTAGAACTGTTCTGTGGGGTGAGCTGGAGAAAAACATTGATATGAAAAACACAGAGAAGGATAATTCATGTTGGATGAATCCAGATTAATTTTTGAGGTGTCCTGGTTTTCAAAATAGTCTAAGGGACTGTGGCACAAACCCATGGAAATCAATATTTTGACATCTCTTAGTAGATCAAAATGCAATTGTGAAAGGAGGATGACCACCACAGCCTCAGCCAGCTGGGAGCTGCAAGGGTGTGCAGCCTCTCTGGGCTGGTCACCTGGGCTCCTGCATCTTCAGGAATGGATGCTCAGGTGTTGTGCAGTCCATTAAATAGTGCCAGTGCATGGAGGGACAGAAGAGGTCGTTAGCTGATTAGATGAGCAGTTGTTAACTGTCCTGCTGTCTCTCTGGTGTGTGCAGGCTCAGACAAATGACAGTGAATCTGATGCTGAGACCAAGAGAAGGCTTCAGAGATCATCTGGGTCAGAAAGCGAGACTGACGATACCGACGACGAGAAGAGACCGAAGCGCAGGGGACGCCCTCGGAGTGTTAGAAAAGACACTGTGGAAGGATTTACTGATGCTGAAATCAGGAGGTCAGTGCTGGGCACGAGAGACAGTTCAGAAGACAAATATAGAAATCCCATACAGGTGGAGAAAATCCCAGATTAATCCAGGATGTGCTCACCTGTAAGCACGTCAGTGTTAGAGTTGGTTCACTGGCACAGCTTCTGCACCTTTATATAATTCAGCTTGATCCCAGCTGAGGACCTTAACATTCAGATCAGTGCAGAATGGACTGGATTGTCTTTAGTCAGGCTACAGAGAAGGTTGGCACCTTCCTAAAATTAATCCATGCCGTAGCTGCCCTTTGTGGGCCAAGTGGATGGAGCTAATGCTGTATAACATGTGAGGTCTTAGGTGCCATGAGCTGGAGAAGCCAAGGGCTCTGGCCTTCCTGACATTTTTCTGGCAGTCATGCTGCTGATTTAAGCTCTCAGGGAAAGGCAGGCTCTGGCAAAATGCCCTCATGAGAAGCACTGGTCCTGTTGATCCGAGTGTGTCAGTCTCTGATGTCAGCTGGAGACTGAATTTCAGAACATTGTTTTCTTCTCCTATCTTCTCATTCTTGGTTCTTTCCCAGAGATCTTTGTCTTACAGCTCTACCCAGATGTTCAGCCAAAGAAGGAAGAGAGGGAGTTAGGAGTTTTCCTTAACTCTCTATCTCTGAGCTGGTGTAATTTTAAGCAGGAGATAACAGAGTTTTTGGGCTGTGATAGCTGCCCCATAACCATCTTGAAACCATGGAGCAGGAAGGACATGTTACAATATGCAGTATAACAGGCATTTAGGTTATTGTGATGTAGCAGAAAGGGGCTGAAAGAATACAAAATTAAAATAAGAAGGCAGAAAATTAATTAATTTTAAAAATAACCTGTAGTTGTAGCCATTGTGTCTACTCCCAGCTCAAGGCAATGTTTGATTGCAGCAACTCTTGCTCTAAAGATGTGTTAGCCACAGCAGGGATTTTCACAATAAAAATAAGACATGAAAATAAATAGCAAACCTCATCTGCAAACCTCTGTGATGGATTGAACCACATTTAGCTCTTCTGTGATGGGTTGCTACATTTACAGCCCGAGCTTTAAAATTACTAATGACATTGATTTAATGCCTCTTTTCTTCCTGGAAAAATGAAGTTAATAATTACCAACATGGTGTGAGCCAATCCTTCTGGGGTTTTTTTTGCCCTACAGTTACCACTCTCCTTTTTGTTTTTTTTTTTTTTCCCTCATCTGTCAAACACTCAACATTCATAATAATGTTGTGCTCTTCTTCAGCCAAGGTCACAAAACTCTTTGTGGGGGCTAATGGATGAGACTTCCCAGTGCTGAGGGATGCTGAGCTGATCAGTGGGGAATGCAAGGGTGATAATGTGACAGGCTGTAATTAATATATTCAAGCATATTTGTGATATTGAACCTACTTTTTATGGCAGCTAGTTTAGGATATTTTTGGTTTTTTTTCTCCTTAGGTTTATCAAGGCTTACAAGAAGTTTGGATTGCCTCTTGAACGGTGAGTCCCAAGCTGGCCCTGCTCCAGAGGGGAATCATGGAGGCACATTGTACTAATGAGCACAGCCAGGCACACTTTGCTCTGGGTGTTTGACACAACCTCCACAGACAGCACAAGCCTTTCTGTCCTGCCATCAGACCCCAAGCACTGCTGTACACTCCCTGGTGTCTCTGTTGATGGGCGCTGATGAACACTGGCTAAAAACCAGCTGGAGCAGTTGTGGTGCCGAGCTGTGACACAGCGGGGTCCTGCTGGCACAGTCCTGCCCTTGGGGCATTCCCACTCTGCCCAGAAAGGAGAGGGAGCAGCTGTCAGAACAACAAATGCTACCCAAAACACTTGCCAAGCTTCTCTATGCACGTTAGCCTCAGGACTGAATTTGGAGAATCTTTCCGTGCTCTATCCCTCCTGAAGGGAAACAAAGAGAGGCACCATCCTTAAACATGAATCTGCAGAGCCCTGTGCTGGCTCTGGAAAGGTCTCAGGGCTGAGGCAGAGTTCCCTAAATGTATTATAGGAGAAATTCAGTGCTTTTTCAGCTGGTTCTACTCTCCTGGTATGAAACACAAGGCTTGCGTGTGAGTCTGGATGTTACTGACTTCAGGCAGGCAAAAGGGACAGCAGATGGCAGCTTTGGACCATCAAATGGAGCTAATGTGGAACTGGAAAAGCCTGAGGGAATACTGGACAGTCACAGAGGGTCCCTGTTGTCCCCAAGAGAGACAGTTCTCACCTTTGCTTTGGTACTAAAAAATCCAAAGGATTGGATCAGTTTTTCTACATCTGCACTGCAGCTGTTAGACCAAAAAAAAAGACAAAAACCTGAGTTGTTTCCTGCATGAACTCAACTCATGCATGTTTCATACATTCACATTTGTACAGCACTGAGCTGTGAAACAATTGAATAGGAAATGACTGAGAGAAGAACTGCTGTATCACACACAAAACTCTCCCTGTTCCCCAGGCTGGAGTGCATTGCCCGGGATGCTGAGCTGGTGGATAAGTCTGTGGCTGACCTGAAGCGGTTAGGGGAGCTCATCCACAACAGCTGTGTGTCAGCAATGCAGGAATATGAGGAGCAGCTGAAGGAAAATCCAGCAGAAGGTAGGCAAGGGGGTTGAGTGCTGCTGTTAGGGTGGTTTTGGGAGTGTTCCATGGAGCTTGTGAGGAAACCGTTCCCTTTCTGGACAAGGAGGCCACATTGTGACTTAGAAGCAATGAACAAGAACACACTTAAACCACCCCATCTCTGCCAGGCAGCTCTCACCCACAGAGAGGAGCCCCTGAGCTTTCTGATGAGACTGGAGAGTGCCACTTGGGTCTGTTGGCTTCTGCTGGACATGAGTTTTTGTGGGGAGAGGCTGAAGTGACCAGCTTATTGAATGCTGGGCTACAAAGCAAAGCAGATCTTATTTTAACTGCTCCTGGGACTGGAAATCAAGCTGGTGCTGTGTACTCCACAGTAAAGCTGGGTCCACAGTTAGCAATTCCCAGAGCTGGAATCATCACCCACTCTGTCTGGTTGTTCTTTGCTGTTTGTTTGGACATACAGATTCGGGGATGGATTTCCTGCTGGGTCTCTGCGTGTTGCAGCTGACCAAGACTGCAGAATCAACAGCTCCAGTGTACTTAGAAGTTTTAAGAAAATGGTACTGGGAGGTGTTTAAATTGCAAATCTAATTGAGTTAGTGGAAGAAAATTTATATTTTTGACCTTATGTTTAAATAAGGTTGCAGGCAAGGTTTTGCTCACTGTCTGTGAAACCATTTTATAGAGACTCTTCCTTCTGTAAGAGTTCCTTTAACTGCTGTGTTTTATTGCTGAGCAGGGAAGGGACCTGGAAAGAGACGAGGTCCTACCATCAAGATTTCTGGTGTCCAAGTCAATGTGAAATCCATCATCCAGCATGAAGAGGAGTTTGAAATGCTGCACAAATCCATTCCCTCAGACCCAGAGGAAAGGAAGAAGTAAGTTTGGCTAAGTAGGCAATGCAGAAAGAGGCTCAGGGAATTTGGATTTTGTAGTGGAAAGAGAATAGCCTGGATGTGTGGATTTGCTTTATCCTCCAGAGCATTAAAAGGAGCTCGTGTTTGAAATGCCTTTAGGTACCGCCTGACGTGCCGTGTCAAAGCTGCTCATTTTGATGTAGACTGGGGAGTGGAGGAGGATTCTCGCTTGTTAGTGGGAATTTACGAGCATGGTTATGGAAACTGGGAGCTAATTAAAACAGATCCGGAGTTGAAGTTATCTGATAAGGTAGGTCGCTTTGCTTGCTGCTTCCCTTGGGTCCATTGCAGTGCTCATAGCAAACATGCCTCATTTACTCCAGAAACAGATGTTTATGTTTGTAACTACTCCAAAAATCATGATCAATAATAATGAGGGAAACAGTGGCCTTCATGGAATGTTGCATGGTCGATGGAAAGCAGAGTTGTGTTGTTTGGTGGGCAGTACCGGGTGAACCACACTGAAATGATGCAGGCAGAAGATGGCAGTGCTGACATGTGTGGTTCCATGCACAGGATAGAAGAGGCTGTGACTTGATGTTTCCTTGAGCATCTCACAAGAAGCTGAGTGTGAATTTCTGAGTGGAAATAATTTTTCACAGATTTGACGCTGCTTATGTCAAGGCTGGTCCGTGTTAGCTTTGAGGGTATGGTTGCACGACTGGGAATGGCAGCACAGCCAGCTGGAAAGCCTCCATCTAGTTCCTCTGTTCCTCAGTCATCCCCACAAGAACAGTTTACAGGCACCATGTTGAAATGATCTGGGTTAAAAATAATCCACCATCCGTTGTGTCAGTGTGGTGGAAAAAGTGTGGAAACTGGAGCACAGAGCTGAGGAGCACTGGGAATCTCCACACCAGCTCTGCTGCCAGCGTGCAGCATTCCCCTGATATCCCTGCTGGTGTTTTTAGCAAAGATCAGGCTCTGCCTGAGAGCCCTCCATGTGTGGAGCTCATAAAGGCATTTTGCAATGGAAACAGCTGCCTGAAACATGCCACTCATTTTCCAGTGAAGTATGAAACAAACCTAGCTGGCAAGTTGAGCTATTTCCTCCACAAAGTGTCACCTTTCAGCCTTGTTTTCCACTAAAAATTGTGCATCTGTGCCCCTGCTGTAGCAATGTCTCAGGTTACCAGAGTGACTGGGCTGCTGTGACCACGCTGTCACAAACAAATCTGAGGTGTCACAGCGAGTGGACTCAGTTTTGCAACTCGAGGTCCCAAATATAGCTTGTAAAGGACTTTTCTCCTTCAAGAGAACTTAACAAGCTTGCAAGGCTTAGCAAGCCTTAGGATCCTTTAACTTCTGCAGGATTCCAAGGGGAGGGATGCTTGCTTGCCAGGAGCTTTGCCTTTGGCCAGACAGGGACAGTCTGAGAGAGAATAGGAAGGCTTGAACCGTCTTGTTCCCCCAGAAGGTGCAGCATTTGCTGCCCTTTGCTGGGCCTAGAAGGGCTGCTGCTAATGTGTAAATCTTTTGTCAAGATTTGTGCCTATGAGTATATATATTTTTTTTTTCTGCTTTATCAAAGATCCTACCGGTTGAGACAGATAAGAAACCTCAGGGAAAACAGCTCCAGACCCGAGTTGATTATCTACTGAAACTGCTGAAAAAAGATCTGGACAAGAAAGAAAACATGAAAGATGGGGAAGAGGTGAGATGTGGCCTCTTGATTCTGAGGGTTTCAGGGGGAGTGGTTGGCTGATGGCAGGAGACACCCTGTGTTCCCAGACATCATTTCTATGAAGGAATATGGACTTATTGTCTGATTGCATTGTGATATTTCTCATTTAAATGCTAATTAATTTGCTGGGTGCCAATTGGAAGAGGGTTAAAAGCTTATTACTGCTCTTACTGAAGGATTTGGTCTCATCAGGTTTCCTGCCAGCCTGCAGGACCTGCAGCTGTTTGCACAATGTTCAGGAGATGGGAAATGTCCCCAGGAAGTAGCTGTAGCTGTTTGCTTTCCCTGACTTGGTCTGTGTTTTTACCAGGGCAAGCTCAAGAAGAGGAAACCACGAGTGAAGAAAGAGAACAAGGCTCCCAAAGTCAAAGATGAGCATGGGAATGAACTCTCCTCTCCTCGGCACTCAGACAACCAGTCAGAAGAAGGTGAAGTCAAGGTGAGTCAGCCTAGGTGAACAGTGGCTTTTCCAGGTTTCCTTGGGCTGTGCTTCCTTGGGAAGCATTGCCTGCAAAGCCCCCAGGAGTCAGAGGCACTAAGAGTGAATTCCCACAGGACTGGCAAACTCACAAAACCACCAATACAGCTATTGGTGTGAAAGAAGGGCCTTTCCCACCTATTCTTTTAGCTCAGTGCTTTAAGGGATTTGGGGCATCCCAGAATGGCCACAAACACCCACATGTTGACTCAGGGGAAAGGTTGTCTCAGGACAAAGCCTGTTGCCCTTATAAAGGAGAGAAAGAAGAATTGTTTCCCTCTCCTTTTGGGCACGTCAGCCCGTGGTGAAGCTGGAGTTTACCAAGGTCATGCTGTTGCTTAGAAAACGTTCAGTTTTTGAGTGGTTTGGCTTGCAGTCTGAGGCTTTTTGTTCGTGTGCTGATCAGTATCTACCTCAGGGGCTGATCGTTCTGGAGTGCAGCTGGCACAGGAGAGCAGGGCTGCTCTGCAGCTTGCCAGCTTGTCAGAGTGGGGCTGGTCTGGTTTTCATACCCTTTTGTCACATTTGGGGGAATGGCAGCTGCTTGAGCAGGGCTTGATGTCTGCTTAAAGAGGTGTGAGGGTAAATCTGGATGGACCTCAAAAGTTGCCTGTGTTTTAAGGATGTTTTGTGGAAGAAAATGTACATGAGGTGAGGGACTCCAACTTTGTCCTGTGACTGATGTTCTAGGAGGATGGCTTGGACAAGAGCCCAGTGAAAAAGAAACAGAAGAAGAAAGAGAACAAAGAGAACAAGGAAAAACAGACATCCTCTAAGAAAGAAAAGGAAAGCGATAAAGAGAAAAAGAAGACAAAAGACAAGAAAGAGAAGGTATGTGGTACTTCCAGGAGTAGCATGATAGGGAAATCCCTGAGCAGGACACACTGTAAGATTTAGGATTCATGAAAGGCCCTGTGTGAAGAGACATCAGTGAAGCACCGTGGGGTGAGGGGGTATCCCTTTTTCAGCCCTTCTGAATTGCCATAAAAAGTTGAAAAGGCTTTATGTCCTAAAGCTTCATGGAATGTGACCAAAACTGAAGAGATTTTGTCAGGCTGCCTTTAAAGTACAGCTGTCCCTGTGACATGCATATGGCCACAGAGCTGATGCTAAGGAAGGAGCCTGGAGCACTCACATCAAAGTTCTGTCCAGCTGTGATTTATCACGGGGTTGGCAGGTCCTTGTCCGTATTCCCCTTTAATTTAAACTCACCCAAATGACCCAAGTGTCCACACCATCAAGACTGTAAGTTGTCATTGTCACTGTTCAAGACTCAACAGAATGAGTGTTTCAACATCACTGGTATGCTGGAGACTCAAATGTCTCTTGAATTTTGGATACAACTGCCCTGAGGCTGGGTGCAAATTGGAGGGGGGGCGGTAAAAGCTTCCATAATAACGACCTGAAGTACCTGTCCAAGGAACAGGTATGTGCTACATGCCCGGTGTGTTTTTACACTGAGGTCATAAGTGCAAACTAAGAAGTTTCATTGCTTATGTAGGGGAAAGTTTGCTTTCCAGTGATTTTTGGTATGGCTTTGACTGCAAATAAGTCATATAGGTAAAAATGTACATGAACAGGCCATGATTTGAGAACTAGTGATATCACATAAAGTTGCAGGTCCTTGGAGACATGAGACTGCCCTGAGCTCTATGCTTTGCAAGGGAAAGATACTCTTTATTTTAACCTCTTTTCCAAGTCTTCAACACTGGTTTCTCCCCATGAGTGTGAATATCGTATTTGTGGCCAAACTGTTGGCTCTGACTTCTCCCTGCTCCCTCATGGATGACATAAAGCTAAACAGAGCCATTGCAGCTCAACAGTTGGAGATTTTGGGAGGAAAGTTGTAGGAACAGTGCCCAGGTTTAGCAACTGCCAGTAACAATAGTGTGGAGGTTGTTTGCTGGGTCACTGGGGATCCTCCATTCTGGTTCATCGCGTGATGTGTGTAATTTGTCCTTGTAAAGCCTAAAGGTGGCGAGGCCAAGTCTGGAAGTAAAGGGAAGAGATCACAAGGTCCCGTCCACATCACTGCAGGGAGCGAGCCAATCCCCATTGGAGAAGATGAGGATGATGATCTGGACCAAGAAACATTCAGCATAGTGAGTATTTTCCTTGGGAAATGGGAGGGCAGTGCCGAGAGCCCAGCGAGGCCGCCAAGGTTTGCTCAGATGTCATCCAAGGACGTGTTTTAGGTGTTGGGGTGTGAACCCCATCCTAGTGCCCCACAGGGGTTTCCTCTGGCTGATCTGAGAGCAGGGCAGGACAGCCCTGGACAAGAGCTGCCCACCAGTGCTGCCAGCTGGTAGCCTGTCAGCAGAGCAGGCACAAGGGCTCTCTGCTTCAGCTGGTGACTTCCCAGTGCTCAGCTGGCAGCCCTGGGTTATGGAGCAGCCTGCAGCCTTACATTCGCTCTCTTGTAAAAGCCAAGGAGCCACTGAAGCGCTTTCAGGCAAGGAAATGCAGGAGAGTTTTGAGGGTGACCTTGTAGGAGGTGCGGAGCTGTGTAAATGCTCTCACAGCAAACGTGCCCACAAGGCTTGTTGTAAAAATTGCCTTTTAGTAAAAGTTGTCAGTTGTCTCCTTGGCTGAAATACCACTTCTTCAAAGCAGTTCTCTCAGTTCAAATCTCTGAATTTGCTGCAGGTCCTGTGGGTTTTTTTGTCTTTTTCTTTAACTTTTGTTCTGCGATGCACAAAAGATCCAGGCAGGCAGTCAAAAAACCTGTCTGATTTCCTATCTGTGTGCAGTGTTGATGTGCCCAGGCTGAAAAACATGGTGCTTTCATGTCATATCTGCCAGTTTTGGTAAAAGCAAGCATTAAAGTGACCAAAGATGGGATTGGACAGGATTGAATTGAGCAGTCTTTCAGCTGGGGTGGCTGGTTCAGCACGTGGAGGCTTGGCTACACTTCCCTGCCTGCCACAGGATCTGTGCAGGGGCAGATCATGTGTGATTACTGCTTGCAAAGCAAATTGTTCCCTCCTAAAAGGCAGGGGCAGTGGAGGTGGGGAGAATCTTGTCTTCTACTAATTATTTTCTGCAGCTTGTCTAACAATTTGTTATTTTATAGCTGATTTCTCCTTGCCTAATGGCCAGATAAAGCTAAATGAGCTTCTTTTCTATTAACAGGGCAATGATGTAGAGCCCCCTGCCAAATTAATCACTTTCTCCTCTCTGTTGCTCTTTCAAGTGCAAGGAAAGGATGAGACCAGTCAAAAAAGCACTGAAGCAACTTGATAAGCCTGACAAGGGACTGACAGTTCAAGAACAGCTGGAGCACACGCGCAACTGCCTGCTAAAAATCGGTGATCGCATCTCTGAGTGCCTTAAAGCCTACACTGACCAGGATCACATCAAGCTATGGAGAAGGTGAGGGAGCTTTTTGTTTTCCTTAGCTGGTCTAGGATATTTTGAAGTGGTAGTCAGAGGCTGCTGGTTTTTCTGTGGATGGATGTGCCATTTGATCTTACTTAACCCATGAAATCTTGTGGTTGCTGGTCCACTCAGTCTACAGAATCACAGAATCACAGAATCACAGAATCACAGAATCACAGAATCACAGAATGGTTTGGGTTGGGAGGGACCTTAAAAATCACCCAGTTCCAACCCCCTGCCATGGGCAGGGACACAATTCACTAGACCAGGTTGCTCAGAGCTCCATTCAGCCTGAACCTTGAACACTTCCAGGGATGGTCTTCTATCACCAGTCCCAGGCAAATGTTTTCTCTTCAAGTTGTCCTGGTTTCATTAAAATTGATTTCAAAGCTAAATCACATAAACCACTGCGAACCTCTTTATTTTACTCTGAAGAATGTGGCTCCAGCCCTCCTGATCATCCTGTACTGAGTTGAGACTGTTTTCCAGAGAGGGTAGAAGGAATTTGATGTTGGTTTGGAAGCCATTGGCAGTTAAACTGCTGCTGTAGCATTTAACAGAAAATGTTCCATGTCCTCCTAGGAACCTATGGATATTTGTGTCAAAATTCACAGAATTTGATGCCAGAAAACTACACAAACTCTACAAGATGGCTCATAAGAAAAGATCACAGGAAGAGGAGGTGAGAATTGAAGTGCTTTCCCTTTGATTTCTGTCCTTAAAAGTTGCTGCACTGGAAGTTCCAATCCTTTCTGCCTCTTACTGTGGGTGTTCTTTGTTGTTGTTGGCAGTGTGAGATTTTTCTCAACATCTAAACAGTCTGATTAGACTGATTAAACATCTTTTTCATGTGGCATTTCTGGTCACTTTGTCCTGGCTGTTCTGACCAAGCAAAAGCATTGTTTGGTGTGGCATGTGATGTTCAGTTGCCCTGTGGAGTGAAAAGCCTGGGCACGCTGCCCTGTAGAGATCAGGTGTAGAAGCGGAGCTGCCAAACTCTGCCTGTCCTCCACCAACATTTGTGCTGTTCTTGAGCACAGAGATGGCTCACGTCAAAGAGGCAGGAAAATCCAGAACCTGGCAGACAAGGCCATTGCTCACAGTCCTGCTCTTCTGGTGGGAGAGCAGTTGAGCTGTATAGCTGAGCTGTATCCCTCTCTTCCACCTTGCAGGAGCAGAAGAAAAAGGAGGACATGTCCAACATGAAGAAGCAGTTCCGCCCAGAGCCTTCGGGCTCCAGCCGTGATTCCGTGATGTCCCAGTCCCACGTGCCTCACAATCCTCATTCCCAGAAGATCCACATGCCCCCTTCCCACACCCAGCAGCAGATGCACGGGCACCCCCGGGACAACTATGGCCATCCAAACAAGAGACATTTCAGCAACACAGGTGAGCTCTGGCAAGGCAGAAGAAACCTTTCCTTCTGACCTAATGCTCCTGGACACAAATCCTTCTGGGGCTTGTGACTGGGTTTAAAGGGGATGGGATAGAACATAACACTACCACTGTACTTACTGCTAGGATAGAAAACATGGTGAGGTAGTGAGGAAAAGGATGTAAGAATGGTGTAGGAATGTTCCCCCTGTTGATGGAGTAAAAAAGTTACCCTTTGTTTCCTTAAAAAAGAAAAAAGCCCTTAAGTTTGTCTATTCAATTTGGTTAAAAGACACCTCATAGGACCTTGGAGACTTCACGTCAAACTTAAGGATAGCCAACTGGACAGAAGCCAAGAAGTCCCACCTAAGCAATTCACTAGAAAAAGAAGAAAACAAAAGAAGTAATCGCTTTTGTGAAGTGTTTTAGCAGGAGCAAGAACCTCTTGCCCTGGCTCAGTCTTTCTCTGTAAAGAGCTTTTTTATTTTGCCTTTTATTAAAACTTTTTTGTTTACTGCACTGTCACAGGAGCCATTCTGCTGCTTTTATACCACCTGAGGTAGCTGAGCTATCGAGGGTATAATACTTGTCTCTGAGAGCTTATAAGACCTGGCTCGAAGAGACCAAGCACTAGAATGGGACAGAATAAGATTTGTGGGGATGATCAAGTGACAGTGATAAAGACATTCAAATAATAAAATTTGGCCCTCATTGTTTAGGGAGGAAAAAGTTAAAGGGGCGTCAATAGCTATTATTTCTTGGAGAATTCAGGGAGGAAAATGGGCTTAAACCAAAGCACGAAAGAGACTCAGAGGTGCTCTTTGCTCATAGCAGACCGAGGAGACTGGCAGAGGGATCGGAAGTTCAACTACGGTGGCAACAGCAACCAGATGTGGGGCGGGGAGCGGCACCACCAGTACGAGCAGCACTGGTACAAGGACCACCACTACGGGGACCGGCGGTCGCGGGGGGATCCCCACCGGAGCTCCGGGAACTACAGACCAAACAACCTGTCCCGCAAGAGGCCCTACGAGCAGTACAACAGCGACCGAGACCACAGAGGCCACCGCGACTACTACGACAGGTGAGCGGTGTCTTGGTTTGGAAAGGCAGGTGTCTGCTAAGGAAGGCAGGAGCCTCCCCTGAAATGGAAAGTGTAAACCCCCTTCCTCCGAGTTGTTATAATTTTGAAATTAAGGGGCTCTCAGGCAAAGATATGGGAGCAGGAATAACAGTTCTTTATTAGGGAAGAAAATTTAAAAAAAATTAAATAATGCAGTAATACAAAACAACACTGACAGAGTCAGAATACGACCTGACACCCTCTGGGTCAGGGTGTTGGTAGCAGTCTGATTGAAATGGTGGCTGCAGCCCTCCTGCAGTGACAGGTGTGGTTCTGTTGGAGCAGTGACCCTGTAGAAGGGTGGAGTTTTCCTCTGAAGGTCCAGTGGTGGTGTAGATGGGCCTGGTCTTCCTCTGGGAATCCAGTGAAAAAGGCTGCCTGTGGTCTTCCAAATCTCTGATTATATCCAGATAGTAATGCTTGGCTCCTCCCTCTGGGCAGAGCATCTCCCAATGGGATGATGTAATTTTATCAGCCATGCAGTGACACTCACTGGCCCATTAACAGAAGATATCTCCTGGAGGGAGGATTGGTTGTGGAAGAGATAAAGAAAAACTGCCCAGTTAACAGAAGATAACTGCTCCACAGATAGGAATAGAATACTCACACCCATTTCCAACCTAAGACATTGCCCTCACCTCAGAGGGCTTGGGGAGCTGATCTCCATCCGTTTTTCTCTCCACAGACACCACCACGATTCCAAACGTCGACGGTCCGACGACTTCAGGCCTCAGAACTACCACCAGCAGGATTTCCGGCGGATGTCTGACCACAGACCGCCCATGGGATACCATGGCCAAGGACCTTCGGACCACTACCGGTCCTTCCACACAGACAAACTGGGGGATTACAAACAGCCCCTCCCTCCATCTCACCCTGTAGTGTCGGACCCTCGCTCGCCCCCCTCTCAGAAATCCCCCCACGATTCCAAGTCACCTCTTGATCACAGGTCACCTCTGGATAGGTCATTGGAACAGAAAAACAATCCAGATTATAACTGGAACATTCGGAAAGCATGAAGTGACTGACAGGGCAAAGCGCACGTCTGAAATACTGGGATTGATGTGACGGTGGCTGCTTTCTCCAAGCCAGCAACAAGAAATTCTGAACATGCTGCTATCTGGCTGGGTCAAGGAAGATTTTGGGGGAGTGGGTGGAGGAAGATTTTCCCTAGTTCTTGATTCTGGTTTAGATTCCCGTTTCCTTTCCCCTTTTTTACCATTGAACTGTTCTGTCATGGAACCAGCCTTGCTGCCTTGTTTGTTGTTTTGTTTTTGTTTTCCTCAGTCCAATGGACCCAAGGGAGTTTTCCCCAGCCAGTGTTTCCTCAGAAGGAGAAGGCAGATTGATGCTGCTTAGGATGGTGCAGAAGGCTGTGTGCCTGCTCTGACTTGATGTTACATGACAGATGCTGCTTTGGGGCTGGGGATAAACTGGTTGGGCTGGGATTTGTATGTCATCGGCATGGGGCAATGGGAAGATATGTTCAAGGAGGGACAGCAAAGTCCCTCTGCAGTCCCTTGGTTGAAAGAGGGACTTGATGTATCTGCAGAATGACTCCAAAGGAGCTGGATCCATGCTGGTGACAATCCATCACTTTCCTGGCCATGTTATCATTTTCATGTCTTTATCCATTTCAAGAAACTGGCTCTGCTTTGCTGTTGTGTCCCCTGCAACAGAAGAGGTGGGGGGATCTTTCTCCCATCTCCAGAGCTGGAACTGGCAAATCTTGATAGGGGTAAGTGGGAGCTGGTTAAAAAAAGGCCAACATCCTTAGCAAAGGCTTAGTTCACTTATAACCAGCAGACAAAATTGAAAGAAATTGTGGTGAGAACAGTATTTCTCAGTGGACAGGGCTCAGGAATTCATAACAAAACTCTTCTGGCATGGGCAGCTTGGGTGCTCCAGGAACTAACAGATGCCGGCTGGGAGGTGCAAGATCAAAAGATGGCTCTGGGGATTCTGGAACTCCTAATCTTCCTGCCACTAAAGTCTCTGGTCTTTGGGCAAATCACTTCTCTCTGTGCTTCACAAAGCAGTGATCACAAATCTTTACTGTAAGTGAAAGATAAGGGATGGTAGAACAAAGTGAAGCAGGAAGGTGACTACCTTTCCAGCAGTCAGCAGTGACTCTGAATTAAAGTACCTGCATTTATAGACCTTTTGTTTGTCTAAATTGGAAATAAACCTGAGGACTTAGCACCTCAGTGAGCAGGGAGAGAATGAGGAATTCAGGATGGATCCATAAAGATCCTTGGAGCAAATGTCTTAGAGCCCAGCATGACAGAGGGAAAAGAGGAATGTGCAGCCCAGCTCAGTGGACTTCAGGGCAAGCACTCCAAGTATTCAAACCACAGCATTTGATGCAAACCAGTGTCCGGCCTGGGCACTGGTGTGGTGACAGGGGTTGGTTGTGCACATCCTGCTGGCCAGAAGCACCTTAGGTGATTATTTTTCAGGGTGGAGTTCCCTGGAGACCGCAAAGGCTGCCCCGAGTGTGGTGTCTGGGGCTGCATCACCACCCGGAGCTCAGTATTAAAGACCAGGCAGTTCCAGACTCCTGTTAGGTGGGGCACAGAAGCTGGGCCTCCTGTTAAGATGCCAGTATTTGACTCTAATAAGCTGTGATGTCCCTTCCCCAAAAGACTGAGGGCAGATGGGTGTTCAGGGCTGGCTTCCTGACTCCAGCCAGTGCCTTGGAAGGCGCACGCAAACTGACACTAATACTCCTCCATGCAGTATATCCCTGGAAATCTGCTGCCATCACTCCTCCCCATCCCGCTGCTCTAAGGGGACACACGGAAGTGTTTGTTCCCCTTCTGTTTTTATGTTGCAAGATTTCCACCGAATTCAGGGCAGTTTTGTTTCCTTAGGGGCACTTGCTGCCATGATAAAGTGTTACACTTGTGTTTACCTGTGCAGGGTGAGCTGAAGGCATGTCTTCCACAGTCCCCCTCGGAGGGGTGGGAGGTGTGGAGAGAGCACATTTCCCACTAAGCTGTGATTGCAGGCTGTGGTATTCTACAAAGAGGTCCTTTCTTTTCAGAGGTATTAGCTTTTAATGTGAAAATGGAGGCAGCCTCAGAGGGGCAAAGAGAATTGCTGGTTTTGTCATGGTGCGGTGCTGTCAGGGTGGGAAGTTCGTGCCATACTTGTGTAGCAAAGGCAATACTGGCAACCAGTGTGAGGGCTGGTGCAGGAAAACTTTGAACTTTGGATCCCAGCAAGAGGCATTTTCTATGTTGAGATGTGGGGGTTTCTGCTTATCCCAGGTTCCAGGCACAGGGTTGTTTGGGATTTCCTTCTTGTGCAACAGCAAAAGCTTTACCCATATCCACTGGAGAGCTGTCCCCACTGTCACTTCAGCCTCATGTTGACGTCACATCATGTCCACTCATGACGGGTGAGTCTTCGCTGGGTTTGGCTTTAGTGAAGCTGGAGAAGGAGATGTGGGAGAAAGTCTTCCCTGAGCACACACACACACACACTCTTGTGCATTTTTTGTCCCCTCAGCATAGGGACCATAACCAAACACAGTCACGGGGACAGGAGTGGGATCAGAGGGGACACATCCACAGCCATAAACTTCCCTGTAGTGTTTGTGTCAGCATTGGTACAGCTCTTCCTTCCTAACCAGCTGTGGGATTCCCTCCACCCTCTTTGCAGAAAAAAACAGTAACTTGCTGGGGTTCGATTAAAAAAAAAAAAGGAGTTTTTCAGCCTGACCTCTTTGGAAATGGTGTAAAGGTATGAGTTCACATGGTGGAAATCCTGCAGACCAAAACTTGCTGTGGGGACAGGCGATGTGGTCCCAACCAAAATGGACATGGAAGCGAGTGCTGAAGTCCTTGTGTGAACGGTTTGTGATGCACACAAAAATATTTTTCTGCTTTCACCCGTTTCCTCCCCACCTCTGCCTCCCCTCTGGGGAGAGAAGGACTCTTACTGTAAAAAATACGGACTTTTAAACCTGTTGACTAAAAACAGTAATTAATATTAATTTATATTTGTGAAAGAAATGCCACTGTCCTAGTGATTTCTGATGTAAATATGTTGTTTATATAGTATGTATGAAATTTTCCTACATTGTAAAACTGCTGTACTTTTGATTCTTGTATATTAAAAAGTGTTACTGAGATTTTCAGAAGGGCCCCAGTGTGGTGTCTCTGGGGGGTCCCGTGGCAGGTCTGGGGGCTGGTTTGGGATGACAGCGCCCTTTCCTGCCAGCCACAGGCAAGCCACCGTGGATATTTTCACTGTGCAGGAATAAACATGTTCTGCTTGGCTGTTTTTACATAGTCTCACAGTCTCTGGTGATAGAGTCTTGGAAGCCTCTTCAGATGGGAATTTCCACCTGATCAGAAGGAGCTGTACGTTCTCTAACAGAGAAATCTAAGCCAGATCCACCAGGATTTCACTGGGATGATACTGATGATTATATCCCGCCTCCACGTTTTGTGGATCTCTGAGGATGTGTAAATTTTTTACCTTTTCTGGAGAGAATTCCCCTTTCTCTAGAAGTGTTGCTCCTGCTGCACCAGTGAGTTCTCCTCTCTGTCCCCAGCCCCTCCTGGGCAGGATGTGCCTCTCCCCAGGTGGGATGTGATGGCATCCAGTGGCTGCTTTGCTTTGGTCTTTACCCTCCACTGCTCACACTGAGGCCCACACAGCAAAACACAGAGCAGGGATTGGAGCCATTTCTCCCCAGGTTATAAAAGCTCATTGTAAAAAGCACTTTTCACACCTGTAGCCACTGGGTCCAGCCCTTCCCAGACTCTCTGCTGCTGAGCCAAGTTTCAGCCAAGAGTGAAATTTCACAGCTGAGTTATATGCTCTTGAAAAATGGATTTCCTAATGGAAAGAGTGACTGGCTGTTAGCCATGGGGCTCAGCAGGGAGAAGGGCTCAGCTGCAGGGAGGCACAGGGGCTGCAGGGAGCTGGGCTGGGTGTTAACATGCCTGTGGGAACCCAGGGCAGGGGGAACATCCCCCTGTCTGCCCTGGGGTGCTCTGACTCCTAGGAAAACACTGACTTTGACCCTCATTCATGGAGAAGGCCTCCAAAGCTTCAAAGTAAACTAGAAAAAGTGTGAAATAGATTGTAGGGATTGTAGAGAGTAGTGCAGTGTGGCACATGGGCGAGAAATTTAGGTTTTAGGATTTTTAGCAAATTGTAGATGGGTACAAGATGGAGGATACAGGGTGTTGTCTTGAGTTCCTTTCTTCTTTCTTCTTTCTTCTTTCTTCTTTCTTCTTCTTCTTGGGTTTGGGTGGTATCTTGTAATTGGGTAGAAAAATCCACATTGCGGGTCTTTAGGAGTCAGTTATTGGGTTAGAAAGGGAAATAATCTAGGTGTCACTTCATAATTGGGTAGCTTAGTTTTTGATTAGACTTAAAAAGACCTTGGAGCATGAGTTTGTTAGCCATTTCGTGCTGTTTTCACGCATGCAAGGTCTGGGTGCAGACAGTGTGCTGAAGTCTTGATAAGATGACAATAAAACAAGAACCTGAAGACCAAAACAGTCCCCTGTGTCTACTTTTCCTGACAAGAACTGCTTCAAGAGGGTTTCCCCCTGCCAGGGGAGCCCTCAGGGAGTTGCTCGACACGGGGCCCGGTACAGATGGTGAGTGCTGTGACACCGGTACCGGTACAGATGGTGATTGCTGTGACACCGGTACCGGTACCGATGGTGATTGCTGTGACAATGGTACTGGTACCGGTACAGATGGTGATTGCTGTGACACTGGTACCGGTACCGATGGTGATTGCTGTGACACTGGTACCGGTACAGATGGTGATTGCTGTGACACTGGTACCGGTACCGATGGTGATTGCTGTGACACTGGTACCGGTACGGATGGTGGTGATTGCTGTGACACCCACACCAGTGAGGGGACAGGGCTGTGCTTTACACTGGGGCAGACCCTCTAGAGGGAGCTGATTCCCAGCAAAAAG
This sequence comes from Anomalospiza imberbis, assembly GCF_031753505.1. Classification (NCBI taxonomy): domain Eukaryota; kingdom Metazoa; phylum Chordata; class Aves; order Passeriformes; family Viduidae; genus Anomalospiza; species Anomalospiza imberbis. The sequence continues at coordinate 5,973,542 of NC_089693.1, read as the reverse complement.
CACATTTTTGGTGAACAACATCACTCTGCACTTGTGGCTGCTCCTGGACAGCTGGTCCTGGCTCACCCCAAGTACTCAGACATGAAGCTCAGAGACCAAGACAGTGGCCAAAGGCCAGAGGATAGGCAGGCCCAGCCAAAATGGGGCTGGAAACCCACCCCAGACCCCAGGTGGTGGCACTTGAGCTGCTGCTCATCACAGTGATGGGATGGGACCCAGGATCCCGCAGGCACAGCCCCCTCACCAGCCCTGAACATGGTCTGGAGAGCAATTTGAACCACAAGGCCACCACCAATGTCCCTGCACAGCCTGTGCCTTCCCCACTTACCTCCTGGGGATGCTTTGCTGCCTTGTGTGGATAATGGGGACAGGGCATCCTTATGCCTCAGGGGTCACCATTCCCTCACATCAGCACTTGGTCCCACTGGAACATGCAGGGGCTGCCTGCTCACTGTCCCAGGCTGGACAGCAGGGGACCATTGTGACCTCCTGGCAGAACACTCAGTGAGGGAGACCCCTGGCCCCTGCACTCTGGGCACTTTGTAGAGGAGTTCTCAGGTTTAGCCATTTCAGGTTTAGCAATTTCATATGGCTAAACCTGAGCTCTCATGCAAGGAATGGCAGAGGAAGTTGATTTGGCTCTTTCCAAATGCTGCCAGTTCTCTGGGCTTTGAAGGAGGGGAAGGCCAGATGTCAATGACATCTCTGGTGCTGGGCATCATTGCACAGATTTAAGCCAAATAATGTGTGCTTTGAGTTGGTGTGGGTGTCCCACCTGCCCTCAGCATCTCCCTGTGACAATGAGCACCTTCAGATTTCAAAACCAGAAAATTTTAACAGAAAAAAAAAATGCAATTTTGTTTTTCCTCATTAGAGGGCAGCAACAAACCCAGCTGGGACAGGAGAGCTGCCCAACAAAAGGGAGGAATTACCATTACCGGGCTGTACACCTCAATCTGCTGTGGTGAGCAGGGGAAGGGTGGTGGCACCCACCTGGACTCCATTGCTGCACATCTCCCTTCCCGGCGAGGCAAGGTTCTAATGGTTTATTATCTATATTTTCACCCCCATCCCCTTTGTAATTTTCTCTTTTGGCTTTAGATAAATTGAACTCCAGTGTGAAATTCTCAGAATTCAGGACAGAAATGAGCTCTCAGAGGGTCCTTCAGGTGGAAGAGAGCTGCTTTGGAATGAGTGCAGAAATGGGGCAACACTTGCATCCAACCAACACACGGGGAACAAAGTGAGACCCACTCATTTATTGTCAAAAAAACCTCAAACTTTACTTGTGTTTCTCTCAATAAATAATTTACAGTATTTACACGCGGTGACACTCCCGTGGGTCTCAGCACAGGGAGGAGCTGGGAGGGCCTTTTCAGAATGCCCCCCCTTTGCCTATGTTTTTTTTTTTTTGTTTTGTTTGTTTCCAAGTATCGGGTCCTTCTTGGCCACACTTCACCTTTAACCAGAACTGGGTCAAACACAACCAAAATAAAGTGCTTCACTGTTTGCTTCTAAAATAGGGATACCCCAACCACCTCACACCATCAGCCACCACTGGAGCGCCCACCTGGACAGAGGGAATGAGCCACGCCATAACCAGACTTGCCTTGGATGGAAGCTGTCCCTAAACCACAGCGTGTTGTGCCGTGGGGTGATTGTTTTATGGAAAGGGGAGGTCTTAAGGGAATTATTGACCTGTTGGCACACTGTGGCTGGGCCAGCTCAGGCAGCTTTCAAGCAGTGCTTTGTGCTCAGAGGGAGGCTGTGCACAGCTGCATTTAGCTGTGGGGTAAATCTCTTTTTTGCCCAGAAACAGGTTTTGGCTCTTAAAAGGTGGGTTTTAAACTTCTAGGGAAGATTAAAATTTGTTTTCTCTAGAACAAATGAAACAGAAAGTCCAAATCAGCCTGGCTGAGCATTAGTGCATTGGGAAATGAAAGTGTCCGGTGCCGTGGTCCAGTGGCTGCTCCTCTCAGCACCTCCGAACTGTGATATCCTTATTTCAACATCTCCCTAAACAGAGTATCTGGGGCATCAGCAAACAAAGCAAGGAACAAAGTAGTAAACACATCTTTTTGTTTCTTTTCTTTCCTTAAACATTTAAAAACCAATTACATCTTTTCATCTGTACAGTCACACGAGATCAATGCCAGGGCTCTATATATTAAAGAGACAATATAAATTACATCAATTGACACAAGTTTGCATTTCTCTGCTGCTTTACAAATGGAGCTCTAGAGCTGTAAGGACACAATGAATAGTCATGTTCAGTATTTACACCAGGCTGCCTCTTGGCACCAGTTCAGACTGCCAAACCAAGCCTGTTCCCACCTCTTTTGGTGCTAGCTTGTCTCATCACGCCCAGAGACCTCCCTTTTGAGAGCAGGAGGTGCCCCCAAGTGTGACATGTGTTTGGGGCTAGTTTCTGGGAACTTCCCCCTGAGGAAAGGTGGGGGAAACCCACCAGGAGGTCTTGAAGGCGCAGACCAAAGGTGGTCTTGATGTTTGTTCAGTGAGCAATGGGGTGAACCACAGAGGAACATGGAGTGGAGGAGATGGGCAGCACTACATGGTGGGGGAAGGAGATTATTGATGGTTTTGAGGCAGGGAACAGACATCTGGAGGCAGCTGGGGGGGGTCCTCTGCTGCATCCCATCTCCTGGCTGAATTCTGACATTGCCCCATTTCTGATTCAAGCCCTAAAGGGCTTAAGGTGCAACTGGTCTGCAATGGGGTTGCAAGTCGCGGCCCCAGGATGGGGAGCAGAGCAGAGACCTAGCAGCAAAAAAAAAAGAGCACCACGCTCCTGCTCCATCCCAGGGCTGGGCCAGGCCGAGCCACAGGCAGGAAGGGGCTGGAGGGAGGTGCAGGTTGGGTCTCCCACTGAGCAGCCACACTGCTGCCAGTTTCAGGGAACCAGAGAGCGAATGGTGTGAGGAACTCATCCAATGCTGGGCAGAAGTTGCAGAAACCGCTTGAATACTGGCCAGGTTTCTCCCATTGCCATCAAGAGTCCACGGTAGGTCCAGGCAGAGACAAGGGAGACAGGAGTAAAACTACTGAGTGAATCAGCCAGGTGAACTGGCTAAAATAGGGGATGCCTTTGAACCACAAAAAATGCAGGCCAAGGCTTGAGGAACATGTCCTCCCTCCACCCAGAAGCTGCCTGGCACCAGCAGCCAAGCAAGCATGGGATCACTGCCCACCATTTCGGCCCCTTGCACTACCTTCTGCAACAGCAGGACTGTGGGCAGAGCAGGACGTGCCAAAAAGCCGAGCCCAGCCCCAGTGAGCAGGACATCCTGCCCTGCTGTGCTGGCCAGGCTTGGTCCTGTCTCACTGCTCCGTGCCCTCCTCATGGGCTCTGCTCTCTGCAGACAAAGCCATGTTCACACACGCCAGTGTCACAGTCACCACGTGCACGGCTGGGACCAGGGGAGCGCTACAAGCAGAGTAGCTACAAGGGCTCCCCAGCACCCACTCGAATGGGAGCAGGAGGAGGGGGAAGTGAGGAAGGTCCAGACAAGGTACAGTCCAGCAAAAACTCCTGACTGGTCCCACTGGCAGCACATTCCTCCCAGGCAAGAGCTGGGAAGGTGGAGGACTTGCACCAAGAGAGAGACTGAGGTCTGAGGACAACCCATGTGGCTCTGATGTCCAACCTCTTGTTTTTCAACACCTGCATCTCATCCCTGGTTGCCTCCTGCTCCCCTTTCCCTTCTGTCCAAGGTGTGAAGGAGCAAACCTCTATAACAAGCACAACCAACACAAACAGAGCAGTGCTACCCAGAGGGTGGGATGTGTTCCCGTGGGAGCTGTGTTGCCTGGGGTCAAAACCCGTGTCCTTTCATAGAGGTGCAGCTTGTCTTTGTTGGAGTGAAGCATCTTCACGTCCTCAAAGGCATAGTAAGCAGCCAGCATGAAGTTGACATCCCCCGTGGTGAGGAGGTCAAAGACACAGGACTGGAAGTAGAGGTCCTCCACGGGCAGCTTTTCCCTGCACTTGGCCGTGGCCGTTTCGTAGGTGAAGGCCTCGGGGGGGGCGGGCAGGCTGGGCCCCTTCCTACGGGCACGACCCTCCGTGGCCTGAGCCGAGCGGATGGTCTGGAAGTCAATCTGTTGGTTGACTGGACAACCACGGAGGCACAGGTAGAGGCCCTGACTGTCCCGGTCCTCCACGGCGTTGACCACCTCCTCCGGCATGCGCACGGCGAAGGTGAGGTACCGCCCCACCTGCCTCACCACAATGGTGGTGCCGATGTACTTGGCCTGGATCTCAATGTGCTGGCCCGACACCTTCTCTGTGATCTTCAGGCTGTTGGCTCCGTGCTTGTCCCCTCCATTCTTGGAGCCGTCCACAAAGGCAGCGGGGAGCTCGTCCATCTCTGCCTGGTACACTTTCTGATCCACACACTCCTGGAAGCTCTTGAAGATGATGGTGAGCTGTGGGGGAGGAAAGGAGCATGGTTACAGCCAGTGATGACCACCTGAGAGCACACAGCCACCTGAGACAACACACAGCAGTGGGGTGGGAGGTGGAAGGGCTGGATGCTCAAGTCCAGACAGGAGCGTGACCCTCAGGCTCATGGTCCTTCATCCTAAGAAGTGGCCCTGACTTTTAGCCCCCCAGACATGGTGATCCTGCTCCAGCCAAAGGGTGAAGACACTGCGTAGAGATCCAAGAGCCAGAGGCTTGACTGAATGCACCACCTGGATCTGCCTGTTATCTCCAGGCCCAGCACAGGAGCTTCCTTGCAGCTGGAGCTGGGTGGAGTATCCCTACTCACAGGCCTGTGGCAGCATGCCCGTGCACGCAGCACTGCCTCGCCTCCAGGGCTGGCAGATGGCAGCAGGGATGAGCCCTGACTCCCTTGGAGGCGGTGGAGCTTCTCTTCTGACTCCCATGACATTTACATCCCAAGGGCTGGACCAATTTGTTTCCCTAACCAATTGCAGACCAACAGGATTTCTCCCATGGGCCCTCAAACATGTCCTGCTCCATCTCAACCCCACAGGCACACAGTGTTCAGCCTGTTCCAGCAGGATGGCCCTTCTAGGGGTGACTTCGTGGTGGCCTTGGCAGTGCTGGGTTAATGGCTGGACTTGATTTTAAGAGATTTTTCCCAGCCTTAATGACTCTGTGATTCTATGACACAAACATAGCCCAACGAGCCTCTTTCACCCCTGGCTGGGCTCAAACACAGACCCCCCACCAGCGGAAGGACCTCACAGTGCTTGCTCTTCCCTTGCTGGCCTGGCTTTTGGAGGGAAGACCTGGGGAGGAAAATGAGTAGAATTTGCATGTACAAACAGTACAAACTACGTTTCCTCTTTCAGCTCTTGCAGAGTTGCTCTTGCACCTTTCTGCCCATGAGGAAGAAGTGGCAAAGGGGACCTCCTGCCACGTGGGCCCCATGAAGGGGGAGACTGAGACCTGGCCAGAGCAGGGTGGGGCTGGAGAAGAGAGCAGAGAACACAAAGAGCCCCAAGGATTGAGTGCTCCCATCATTTCCAGCAGCACAGTGCCCACAGCAGTGCTTCCCACAGCTCACGCTGCAGATCTCATGACTAATCCCTCCTCACCACAAGCCTGTGAGGCAGATAAAAGGCTCAATTAAGATGGTGATCCTGCGATCCCAGCAGGTCCTGGGATCCTTAAGGACCACTTTCCTCAAGCCAGACTTCCTTGCAAGCTTCAGCAGGTTTTGATGTCTTTTAGCAGGTAAGGACATCAGAGCATCATTAAGTATCTTTTAGAGAGTTTATCTGGGACAGGTCAGAACCTCACTGCCAGTTCCAGCTCATGATAAAGGGGTGACATCCAGAGCAGAGGAGCAGCCCCTGTTCTACACGTCCTTCTCTCCTATTCCCACACACAGGGAGAAGCAGAACTCCCAGACATGGTGGGACAGGACATTTTCCAAAAGCAAGAGGATGCCTCCTGCTGAGCCTCCCTTTTTGTCTGGCACAAAAAGTGCCCTGTTAGCTTTAGAGCTTGTGCACCAGGGACAGCACACCAGTTCCTCAGCTCCAGGTCCCTCCTGAAGCTGAGGCTGTGACACACAAGTCCTGCTGTATCACAGCAGCACATTTTCACTTGGGCTTTCTGTTTGCCTTGTACCTTCAGGATGTTTATTTAGTCTGTCAAAGCACCTCCAGAACAGACTGTTCCCCACAAAACGTCTTGACTTGGCTGCAAACCACAGAGACAATCACAAGCCTGGGTAGAGGGGAAGGCAGTGTGAGGAGCTCAGCTCCCTCCAGGTTTTTCCTGCAAGCTGGATCCTCCCTGGAGGGCACTCCTGGGTTTGCTTGTGGGGGTCCCCCAGGAGGTGCCAGCATCATTCCTGATCTGGCTGCTCACAGCAACCTGGAGACCCAAGGTGGGAGCCCTCCTAATTTGCAATACCTGGCTTGGCCATGAAGGCCCCCTGAGGTGCAGCACCTCAGCCTGCTCACTGTGATGGGGCTGGATGTGCTCAACAAGAAACCGCATTTCAGTGAAGGCTGGGGACAAAAAAAGGATGGACATCTGATATTGAGGGCCAGACATTCAAATTCAGAGGAGCTCGTGCTCTGTCTTACCCTCCCCAAGGAGATGCGGAAATGGGGGAAGACACGGAGGAACGAAAGGCTGCTCTGAAGCCTCTCTGCCCTCGCCCACCTCTGTCCAGGGGAACAAGGCTCACCTTGCTGGTGGCGGTGGCCGAGGAGCCAGGCAGCACCGGCGTGTTGGTGACCTGCACGTTCAGGTAGTTATTGTCTATGAGCGGCCAAGCCCCCTGCACCTTGCAGGTCTGGAAAGTGTCCGTGAAAGTCCTGAGGTGGGGGTCCCCAAAGAGCCCGCAGTGGGTGTAGTTGGGGGTGGCCGAGTGCTTGTGAAAGCTCTTCTCGTAGTGGCAGATCTCGGGGCTGTCGGAGCGCTCCTGGCTGTCCCCGGGGGGCAATGTCCGGAGGCGGGGCTGGGACGTGGGGCCATCCTTGGAGCAGTTGTGCTGCACCATGAGATCGTCTATGCCATGCACGGCAGAGTGGTAGGCCAAGTCTCCCCTGCAGGTGCGGGCGGTGCGGCGCGTGCAGTGCGCGTAGGCCCGCAGCGCCGTGCAGAACTCCGGCGCCTCCTCCGCGCCCAGGTGGTGCGAGCCCGACGTGGCCACCCAGAACTCAGAGTTGCACTTGAGGATCTTGCATGGAGATGTCACTGCGGGAGGGCAGGAGAACACAAGGGGGTCAGTGCTGGCTTGCCCGCGGGTGGGATGCCCAACTCTAGCCCACCCAGAGGCCACGTCCTCCTCCCGCTGCCCAAACTCATGACACCGGTCCGGCCGCGTGACAGGGCCTCATTCACCAGACGTGACCCTCTCACATGACCCAACTCTCACGCATCAAAGCCAAAGAAACCAACAGGATCTGCCCCAGCTGAAGCCAAAAAGGGAAAGAACATCCAGCCTTTAGATGAATGATCATGGGGGGAAACCATGGTGTGGAAGAATGCAACATATTCATAAGGAGTGATGAGGGAGGATCATTAATGCGGGGGGAGATGCAATGGGGTTTCTAATGCCCTTTTAGGGTTTGACATTCTAAGCTCTGTGCTTCGTGAGTTACAGTGTCCAGACTGATCTCTACCAGCACAAAGCTCTCTCCCTTTTCCTTCTTTATGGGCTTGGGAAAACAGAGCAGCATCACAACCACTGTGCCCAGGTTAGAGCAGGAGCAGTGCCATGACCCACCCTGCAGCACAGCCAGAGGCCATCCACCATCACCAGCGCCACAGCAGTGACGGTGCAGCACTTGTCCCTGTGCCTCCAGAAAGAAGCAGGAGCCAAAAAAACTCCTTCTTGACATCTGTGCAGCTCTGCCCAGCCCTGGGAGCCCGTTCCCCACCACGGCCCGCTGAGAGAGAACAAGAGGTGGAGGAGAAAAACCGGCACAGCAGGTGCGGGGATGCCAGCGAGCCCCCGCCTTCCCTTCCCACCTGCCGTGTGCTGCCCAGGCAGAGGCGAAGCAAGAGGCTGCAGGGCCTTTGCCGGGCTCAGCCGCAGCCCTGGTGCTTCCTGGCAAGGCAGAGGAAGGCAAAGAAAATTCAGATCCTGTTTCTTCCCCCCACACACAACGTCTGCTCCCTGGGGCAGTGTGGCTTCCCTGGAGCCACACTGAGAGCAGTGTGTGTGGAGACTTGAAAGCAGCTGTGTGAAAAGCACATGGCCATCATCGAATGTCGCAGACACTGCTCTGCCCCTGCCAATTTGGAGTCTTGCTGGGTGAACCCAGGCTCACACTACTTAAAATTCATGGCATTTTCCTTCCTCTCCTCTTAATCGACCCCCTCAAAGCGCCGGGAAACAGGATGGGTTCAGGCAGAAAAGGCAGCAGGAGGAGGAGAAGACAAGCCCCACCATTTCCAGATGCTTTCATGGTGCCTTTTGCAGGCGTACCCATATATTCCTGTCTTGGGGCTTATTTAGAAGGAGCTTATGAGGGCATCTGTGCCAAAAGTATCTCAGATTTGTTTAGAAAGAAAGTTACAAAACCCAGTATTGTTTCAGGGAAAACAGTATGTTTGAGTTTTAAACATCACAGTGCTGGAAACTTAAACAGAGTTGGTGCTGGAAAATCAGAAAGGGAGACTTAAGACTATAAAACACAGAGCAGTTCAGCTGTGAGAAACAAGCCAGTCTCCTCTCTGCTTCCAAGAAGACTGAAGTGCAAATAGGAAATGGTGACAGGTTCCTCAGAGTTTTAAAATTCATGTTTAATAAACTCAGATGCTAGCAACAGCACCGAGAACCCGGGAGCTGTTTGGTCTTGGCAGCGTCCCACTTAAACCTGCAAGAAGCTCTGTGGAAAGCCTTTAACTCATCATTGACCAGAGGTGACTCAACAACAAGGTTCTGATCTGGGACATAGGCTCATGTTTCTGCTAAGTCTTCTGCATGTATGGGTCAAATTTAAACATATTATTTATTCCACATCCCTCTCTCGTTCATCCCAGGAGTGTGGTTTTCCAGGACTGTCATAATGGAAGGCAGGAGTCAAAACAGCACGCAGGAGTGTGACCAGTGCCACCACTGCTGGTTATCACAAACCTTTGTGGCATCAGCCAATTAAAGTCATTGCTCTCCTAGTTGTTATGCTAATGTACAGCTTGAGGATGCCTTGGGGTTTCTCGTGGCAGAAGGTGCTGTTACTGCAGCCCGAACAACCCCAGGAGAAGCTGGAGGACACATCCCTGGACAGGCAGGAGCCACACACCCCACAGCTCAGCAAGGCACCAGGATGCACTACACAAAGCATCCCATGCAGGGAGCAGCTTGCAGAGTGCTGGCTGCAGCGCATTGCCTGCTCCAGCCCTTCAGCCGCTGCGTAGAGAGGATTTTTTTAATAGGAACAAATCCACCGCCTCTTGCTCTTTAAGGACTTGCTTCACTTGCTTGGATGAGGAGATGCAGGCGTGAGCTGTGGCTGCCTAGGGACAGAGAGGGCCCTTCTGAACAGCCCAACATCCAGCGCTGGGCACATCCTGGTGCTGAGCATCCCTCACTGCTTGCCCTGCCCGGGGTCACACATGACTTTTTAAGGTACTCAATTAAAAAATCCCAACCAAAAGGAGGGCAGGGAAGCCCATCTCCTTCCTCCCTGCGCCTGAAGGGGGAGCGTTCTGCTCTGAGATGTTATCGCTCCACTTTTGGCACCCGTCCCCTTCTGGCTGTTTCGCTCAGGGCCCCATATAAGGCCAAATCTCCAAATCCAGGTGCCCCGGCGCTGGGCGGTGTGTGAGCGGGGCCGCTCACGCCTGGCCTTTGCCATGGACATTTCCCCAGCCACCCTCGTGGCAAATCCCTCATGCTGCTGGGGAGGGACCACAGCTGACAAAGGCTATGGAGGAGAGCAAACACGACCCTTACCCCTCCCAAGCAGCCTTGCCTCGTCCCCTCTGGCAGCAGCTTTGGCACAGTGGTGCAGGCTCATTTGTACCCTGGCCAAGAAACGATGTTTATTCAATTTCGCATAATCTATTTTCCATCGACTCACAATGGTTCTGTTTTTCAACCACAGATGACTTAGCATGGAAACAAATCCCTCTCAAGCAGGAACCCAGCAAGGCTCTCCTGGGATCTGTGAGACATCCCCAGGTCTGGGTGATTTCTCGTCCATGGCAAAGCAGCCTTCATCTCACACACAGGTGACTTCAACCCCTCCAAGCCACCTCCCAACCCTCCCCCATGGTCTTCTTTCAAGGCCTTGGTGCCACTCAAACCAGAGAACAAAATTTCCTTTGTTATCTTGAAACCAACGGTTTCAGAAAGTTAAAGCCAGAAAAAAAAAATAAAAATCAGAAAACCACCTGGACTAGGATAGCCCCCTCCCATATCCCCCCATTTGTTCAGGGACACTTCCCAAGAGGACTCCTGAGGTCTGTGGCCACTGAAAAGCCACCCCGGGCGGGCTGTTTCAGGAGTTTATCACCTTTACAAAACACGGGTCTTGCTTCTAAGTGGATTTTATCTGACTTCATTGTAAGGACATAAAAAGAACCAGCAATTTTCTCCAAAGCAGTAAAAGGTCCGTTAGTAACGAGTGTGTTTCCCACAAAGATATTTACACACTGCAATCAAGTCCCTTGTCAATCCTCCAGATAAGCTAAACGGTTTGCACTTTTAAGTTCTCGCTGGAAGGTGTTTGCCCAGCCCCACCACCAGATCTCCCTCCAGCAGCCTTGTTTCCTGCACAGCCTACCACCCCGACAGGACACGGGATAAAGACAGCTCTCAACTCTCCTGAGGTCAGCCCTTTAACCAGGACATGGCATTGAGCAGGCAATGAATGAATTGTGACCTTTTCCTGAGGGTCCTCCATTCAGCAACGTCCCATGGACCACCGAACACACACTCAGGGCTCTGGGGAATCACCCGACCCCAGTCCCACCGCTCTGCCCTCACCATCAGTACACTGCATTACCTGATGTCAAATTAAGTGTTCAAATGCATGCACACATCTAACTTTAACAGCATTTCATTATCACTGCCCCCCTATTCTCCCTTCAGCGGGTGTCAAGTAACCTGGATTTCATTTACCCAAATCAGGCTCTTACAGAAAATTAGCACAAAACCAACATTTCGTCTATTCTCCTGTAATTCCTAGAACAAAGAGAATTACTGGAAATTAATTTCTGTAAGCAAAAGCCAATTCTTTTAAGACTCTTGAATGCACCAGACCTGTTAATTTTAAAGTGTTCACTGCTAAGCAATGTTTTTTAATATCCTCTTGGTTCCTAACGGGCTGGAAAGTATTTCATCACCCACATGTGATGCAAATACATCATCCCGCGTTTTTCCAAATACATGGACTGAAGTGTAGATGTGCAAGCCTCACACATGCAGTAAAGGGCCTTTTTGGAGAACACAGTAAAACGTAATTACCTTTGGCCTCAGATCTGAGCACCCAGACTTAGGCTCCTAAACACATATTTATTTAAGTAATCTCAATAAACATATTTATGCTGACACCTCAATAGGAAAGGCACGATTCTCCAAGGTGCTAAATACCAGCAACATCTGCCAGCTTCAAGGAGATGGGGGCTGCTTTGCTCACAGGCAGACAGCAGTCACCACCAGCATCAAAATGAACCCAGAAGAGTTTAAAAAAAAAAAAATCTTATTGCTCCTTAAAACCATGGCACAAGGGATTGCTTCCAGCAAGGTATCAGGAGTCCCAAGCAAAAACGGAGGGAATGAACACTGTGTTTCGTACCCAGCCCCTCGTGCTGCTCCTGTCCCAGGGGCTGTCCCCATAAGCCATTCCTCATGGTGGCCATGCTGGACCCACATCTTGATGCCCACGAGGGTTGTGAGATTAGACACAAAGAAGGAACTTTTTTACAGTTAGGGTGCTGAGACACTGGCACAGGCTGCCCACAGAGGTGGTGGCTGCCCCATCCCCGGAGATATTTAAGAGGTCCCTGTCCTTGGAAGGAGGATTGGACAGGGTGACCTTTAAAGGCCCCTTCCAACCCAAATCATTCTGTGATTCTATTTTATGACACGGATCAGCCGGCGCCTTGTCACGCCAGGGAGAGAAAGGAGCGATTCGGTGCAGCCCTGATGGATGGGGTGTCACGGGCAGGGACAGCTCTCCGCAGCCCCAGGGGCACCGTGGGGCGAGCAAGAGCCAAGGGCCACCTGACCCAAGCTCGGTGAAAGGATTTGTGCGGGAAGGCAGCGCCGGGCTCTTCCAGCGACCTCCTTTGAACTGTTAATCAAGCACAATCTTGCAGAATAATAGCCTGGTTATTATTGCCTTGTTTGCATAACAAAGAGGCCCAATAAAACTGATTTGACTGTGCTCAGAGGGGGTGTGAAAGATCAGCCCTGAGAAAAGAGCTGCAGGAATGCAGCAAACTGCTCCAAAGCCTCAACCCAGGAAGAAAGACAATGCAATTTGCCATCAAGAAAAGCCCAATAGACCAATAAATTACCCATGTGCAAAGGGATTAGATCAGGTTTCAGTTGCACTGAAGTGGGGGGAGGACCAGGAGGAGGGGACTGAAGGAGAAAAATAAACCTGACTCTCTTAAAGAGCTGGGGCTCGTATTTTGCAAGGGTGTGCGTGGGGAGGTTGGCGCGGAGGGGCCACCTTCCACGCTGGGGCCGGGGTTATGTGCTCGTTCCACTGGCAAAATCAGCAAATGCATTAAATCCAGGCAAACGCCCTACTTTGCGTACGATAAAGTGATTCTAGATGTACCCCAGAGTGCACCTCAAACCATGCAGCTTCCTTTAACCCAGTCCTTGTCTTGCTCAAGAGGATGCTGGTGGAAGGAGAAACCAGTTCCTTGAAGTCAGAAGAGGGACACAGAAAGATTTTTCTCTTTTTAGCCCATGTCAATCGCTAAATCATCCGGAGGACCTGCCCATGGCCAACTCCTTTCTGTCCTCAGCACCGAGTTCACGGCCCCCCATCTTTCCTCTGCAGGCATCACAGAGACACAGGGCAAGTACAGGCAGGAAACCAGCAGAGTCAGTGTCTTCACCAGCTACAGCACAAACTGCTGCACGCTGCCGAAGGAGCCCTTGATCGCTCCTGTCACTTAGTCAGCTCTTTTGGCTCCAGACTCAGCTTACGGCTGGCCCGGCATGCTCCGCGCCAGCCAAGGCAGCTCTCCCCAGCCCCCCAGCCAGCACTGCTCCTCCAGGCTCACCTCAGCATCCATGTGCAGGGAGAAGGGAGAGCAGACACCATCGGAGAGGGCACCAACCAGAGCTGCCAGCCAGGGCCGTGCTGCTCTGAGAACTACCAGCAAACCTTGGGGACTTCAGCAGGCGCAATGGGCTGAGAGGGGGAACCAGCGCAACACACAACGCAGCAACGGAGTCACTGACTTTGTTCTTGAATCTTCCTCCTGGGATTTGGGCCTTAGTGCTGCCTTGCCACAGCTGTTGAGCTTTTGCCTGCTCAGAGGAAGCAGTGCCAGTGGGTGGCTCAGAAGATGCAGGTTTTACTCCTCCACGAGCCGGTGGACGAGGATAAGCAGGGAGGGAAGCGATAAGGCAGTGATCTGACTCTTCCTCTGCAGAAGGGCACTAACAAAGCTGGCTCTCCAGCAGCACAGTGTGCTGCAGGCTAGGAAGCTGTTCTGGAGCTGCACATCTGACTTTCTCCATTGGGAGTGCACCCGGACACTTTCACCAACAGTTCCCAAGAGCTGGTAAATCTCCTCAGGCAAATGGTCCAGTTTAGAGGTGAGGACACTGAAGAATGTTAAGGTTTTCACTCAAGATGACTGCCGTGGGAAGAGAGGTGAATTTGCACTCTCATGCCCTGCATGAAGCATCACCCTCACCTTCCTCCTCAGCCACCACCATTCATGTCCCCATCCCTCTGGAGAAGCGGTCCCTGCACAAGGTCACCTGTGCCAGCCACCCCCACTGCCGAGTGTTTCAGGATTCCAGCAGACATTTCTCTCCCCACGCCAAAGCTGTTTTCCCAGGGTGCCTTTGAAGGCAGCGCTGCCACCCACCAGTGCCCGGGGGCCCCCAGGTGTGGCAGCGGGTCCCTCGCCCTCCTCCCCCTCGCCCAGGCCGCGGCAGGGCTGGCAGGGAAACGCTTTCTGCTCACAGGTGTGGATTCCCTCTAGGAATAATCATCCCCACTGTGCTCTTGTGAAATTTCAACCCTTCAAACGCAGAGGTAAATGAGATACAAAACGAGGAGATGGAGAAAAGCCCGGAGCACATAAATCTGGATGAGGCAAATTTATACAATCAGATGTCTGCCAAAAAATTGCGGCATCTCAATCGGAGGCGTTGGCTTGCGCAGGGCGTGGGGTGGCAGCTGCCCGGCTGGAAGGCAGCAGCCCCACAAGCCCATCAAGACACCTGACTGATTCTGGAGCCCCACCTGGGGATGCAGGGGACCCTGTGGATCCGTTCCTGCAGGCTGGGCTCCCACCCAGCACCAGACTCCCTCCCTATTGCTCATACCCCATGGAAGCCACAGTAACTGTTCATCTTTCACAGCCACAGACTTTCAGAGGTTTATTTATTCTTAAATGCTGCCTCTCCTGGACTCAGGTTTTAATTTTAAGAAGAAAAAGTAACTTTCTAACTGGAACCCACTCCCCCAGTCCCACTGCTCCCCCACTTGTATCCCAGCACAGTGATGCTTTCTCATCACTGTGGGCTGGCAAAGTTCAGAGTCATGTCCTGCCACATGGCCTTGTCATCTCAGAAAGGGCCAGCTGGAGTGTGTCACACAGCAAGAGAAAAAGGTAGCTTGTCCAAAACCCAAAATGCCATAGATCATTACTAAGGCCTTGGGGACCAAAGTCAACAGCTGTCCAGGAAGGAGAGGAAACCAAGGGAGGAGAAAATTCTTTGGCCTCAAGTGAAGCTTGCTCTCTGCCTGACCCATAAAACCTGTACGTCAGGGACAGCTCTGCTTGCTGGAACTGAATGGCCAAACACTTCTGGATGCTCGTGTAGTGCAAAGTGGGAATCGACACCCTTCTGAAGGACCTGCTGTCCCTGCAACTGCGGGGACATGAGACCCTGGCCACCCCACACACCACGGCCAGGCTGTCAGACAGAGCAGCTCAGTCTGTGCCTACCAGGGCTCTGTGTGTGTCGGAGCCAGCTTGTTCTCTGCAGTGAGAGCCCGATGACTTCATCAAGGGGATGGCATCTGGTTTTGCAGTTGGCTATAATTCAATTCTCCCCCTTGCTGCAGGAATTTCAGCTGGTGGAGCAGTGATTTACTCAGCCGGGCTGCACTTGAGTGCAAAGCAATCTTGAGGCTACAATCGAACGCACTGTTATTTTGAGAGCTCACAGACAAGGGAATAAATATCCTCTTCTTTTCATCCCAGTAGCTGCCAAGTGCAGGCTACAGAGCTTTTTAAAGGCATTTAGGAGCTCTTGTCTAACAAGTGCACTCTGGATGCTGTGCATGGTCAGGCAGGACCCTGCCTGCACAGCTCACTCCTGATCTGTGGCATCAGGATGGGATTTGCAAGGACAGCCAGACACAGGCCAGGGCACCCCCTCACCTGCCCACCACAGCCACATCTCCACACAACCCCCATCCTCCCCAAAAACCCTTCTCAGTCACCCCAGCACACATCACTCCTGTATTCCAGCAGCTCTGAGCTCACCCCAGCCCCCTTCAAACCACCTGGGACCCTGAGGCTCTTTTGGTCCTGGGTTCCTACACTCCCCCTTACTCCAAGTCTGGTGTCTGCTCCAACAGGAAAAGCAAATCAGACCAAATCAAACTCATCCAGATGGATCAAAAGCCCCCATCTTTGACCTCTTTCGCTGTCTCACCAACACTTATCCTTTGGGAGCAGTAGGGCTTGGCTGTGGGATCCCCTGAAGGACTGAAGGGCTGAGGAGGAGCTTGCTTGGGCCACACACTGCCGTGCCAGAGCCTACGGATGCTTTATGGGATGTGCCCATCAGGGAGCCAGCAGAGAGACCACAGAACTCATTGTCACTGGGGCCACAGCCTGGCTCTCCAGGGACAGCAGGTCAGGGCAGAGTCCAAGAAGAGCCCCCAGGTCAGGAAGTTTTTATGGTTGCCCAGCCGTGTGAGCACTTTCATGTGCACATCCGACTCAGCACAGCTGTCCAGGCCACAGAGAAAGAAACCTCCACTGTTCCCATGATAAACCCAAAGTCACTCGTAACATTGCCTTGTGTCCAGTAACCAAGGGCCAGGAATTCCACTATTTTCTGTGGAAAAAAGCAACATATCCATCCCATGTACAATAAAAACCAGGCGCCTCCTTCCAGCCCCACAACGTGCCTTGCTGGCAATGGCAGAGAATTCCCTGTTCCAAGTACGAGACCAGCTCCAAGCTTGCAACAAAACAGGGAAGCCAAAATATTTCCAGGTTTACGTTTGAATCCCTCCCTTCTTTGCCCTGACAATATCCTGCACAGGCGCGTTCCTCCCCTGCCTCTACCTTCCCCAGGATGGGCTCCATGTTCACAGCACCATGGGGGTTATTTTAGCCTCTAAGGCCCCATCTCAATTTTGGCTTAATGCTGCCATCACTTCCCTGCTGCTGAGACAAAAGCAATTTCTTGACTACCCCATACACCTCCAATAGGGTTGGATCCTTATCTGAAAACCACTGCACTGCCTGGATGGACCATGAGCAGAAAACTCCAGATTCTTATGGAGGCAGGAGTGTATTACAGCCAAAACAGCCAAGCTGGAAACAAAAAGGGAAAGCTAAAGCAAACCTGAGCCTGCCACACCTGGGGCAAAAACACCCAGGGCCAGATCTTGGAAGTACAAAAGGATTTGCAAGAAAACTAAGCACAGCCTGCACTGGGAGGCACAGGTTTGGTTCAGCCAGGAGATCAGGGTCTCAGCTGGGAGAGCACCCATGAGCATCCAACACTGGGACTTGGCACAAGCTCCAAGGAGAATTTCTGCCAAGGAAACTGTCAGCAGTGGCGCGCTCTGCCCAGACCTCCTTCCCCAGCTGCCTCACGGTCACCCTGACCTACGGCCAGAGCACCCAGCCCAAGGGCACTGGATGGTGGGCTCTGCCCAGGAGGCAGCAGGGCGAAGCCATCAGTGTGAGAGCAGCACAAGCGGGAATCCAGCCCGGGCTGTGAGCGTAGGGGGGTTAAGCAAATAAATAAATAGGGCAGGACTCGGCAAGGCACTGATCTGGCACGCCGAGAGCCCGCTTGGGCAGCCTCCAGCGGCCCTGCTCACCTGGGGCTCCCAGGAGGGGTGCAAAGCCGGGAACGTGCTGGGAACCCACAAATTCCCAGGAAGCATAGGGAAAAAGGGGGAAAAGGATATGGCAGGGAATAAATCCCCCCTTCTCCCTACCTTCCCACCCACAAAGCTTTCAAAAAAGCCCCCAGCCTGCTCCCAGCCCACGGCACGGGGAGCCCCGTCTCCGCCTGCGCCCCGCTCCCGCGGGCTCTGGATCGCCTCGTTCTGCCAGTTCTTTGCACCTTATTTGACTGCTGAAGGGAGAATCAAACAAAGCAGCCAGCCAGATCTCCTATCAAGTTCTTTCTTGCACCGTAAATCTCACAGCCTCGACGCTTTGCAACTCAACCGCTCCAAAAAGGGCGTTAAGCAACACATACGGGAGCAGCTCCAGAGTTTCCAGAAAAAAAAAAAAAAAAAAACAAAAAAAAAACCCCAGGGGGTTCAGCTTCCAGCCTGCTGGGAAGTTTCATGGGAGAACTGGGGTCCAGAGAGACACCTCAGTGCTAAGGGCAGCGCTGGAAAGATCTTCCTGGAAGAGGGCGAAGAGGGCAAAGATGGGAGGAAGGGCGTAAAGCAGTTATTTATTTATTTCCTACATGTGTGTGCAAGACTACTTCACCTACGGTTATGCAAAAGAAAGGCAGAGGCGATTTAAAATTAATAAATTGATTTTTTTTTAAATGAAAGCTTTACTAAAATAAAAAGGGAGAAAGAAACACTCTTAAGGCTTAAATCTCCCTTTCTCCCTTCTGCTTTCTCTCCATTTTCCCCCCTTGCAAGTGAAAAAAAAAAAAAAAAAAGAGGTAAAGAAACTGGAGAGTTTTGGAAGGAACAAATCCGCCTCTGTGGACTGGGTTTCCCCTCCCCCAACAAAAACAAGCACTCAGGGCTTGAAGGAATTTGCAGGCAGAGATCTGCCAAAAACATTGTGAAAAACTATGGGGGATTCATTGGAAACAGATGGCGTTTTCAGCTGTAATTCTGAAATTCTCCCCTTTTCTGACACAATACAAACATCGGGGCCGGGGGCGGCGGGGGGGCCGAGCCCCGCGGCGGGTGCGAGCGGCCGGCCGGGGGTGCCGATGCTCGCGGGACCATTTGGTTGCCATCCCGCCCTCGGACAGCCCAACAGCTCCCAGCCCAGCCAGGGCAAGTTTTTCCAAGCAAACGAGGCTGCTGAGCCCCCAGAGCCGCGGGGCGATGAGGGAGAAGGGGCGGCCGCCCGGAGCGCCCGCGCATCCCCCGCCCGCCCGCCCAGGTGCGCCCCGCGGCCGCGCTCCCCCCGCCGGGGCCGTGCGGCCCCCGGGCCCCCATCGAGCCCAAATCACACCGCAACGACCCCCCCGAGCCCCTCCGCGACCGCTCCCCGGCTCTGCCCTCCGCGGGGGCTCGGAGCGTGGAGCCCAGCGCTCTCACGGCAGAAATTTCGGCTGGGGGTGTTCATGGGTGGGTCACCCCACCAGTGTCCCCCCTTCCTTTCGCGGCACCCGGGAAGGGCAGAACAAGGTAACCTGGCGCTGTCAGGAACACCTCCCGGCTGCCTTCGCCGCTTTGATTTCCACCATCTCCTTCCTTGTGGGATGAGGAGCGGGGAGACAAAGAAGATGAGGTCAAGGAGAAACACCCACCGCAACTGCTTGGGGAACGGGGAATTGGGGGTGCACGCACCAAAACTGAGCCCCACTTGCTTATTTTAAACATGTGGCAAACTGCTGCGAGGAGAGGGAGAGGGAAAGAGGCCCAGGGACAGGGGAACGGGGGCGGCGATCCAAGGGCTGCCAGAAACACAAGGAAAAAGTCTGCAAAATAAAGAGGCTGTTCCTTACCTGAAGGGAAGATGCAGAGAAAGACAGGGAGGATTTGGAAAAGTCCCAGGGCTGTGGATCCTGCCCCTCTCCCCATACCCATCCATCCAGCTCGAGCTTTAACCACTATCCTCTCCCTGGAAGAAGAGTTTAAAAAGGGAAAAAAAAAAACAAAAACAAAAAAAAAAGGAGAAGGGAAGAGAGGAAGAGGGGAGAAAAAAGGGAAAAATAAATCAATCGAAAGAACTTGGGGGAAAAAATGAAATCAAAAGCCCCACATGGCTCCGGAGAGCGCAGCAGACACAGGCGGCCCCAGCTCCGGGCTCTGCACTGAAAGATTACACAGACTTTTTCTCCTTCTTCTCCTCCTCCTCCTCTCCGTCCCCTCCCATTGCAACCCAGCCCCAGCCATCAATCATCCCGCTGCCTCCCAATGCCTGCATCCTCCTGTGCGCCTCCTCCTCCGAGCGCGCCCGCCTCCCCGGCCATGCTGCGGGAAGGGGCGGGAGCGGCCGCGGCCATGGGAGCCGGGCAGGGAGGGAGCGGGGAGAAAGAGCCGGGGAGAGCCCGGCCGGGGGGATGGAGCTGGGGACGGAGCTGCCAAGCTTTCCCGTGCCCCGGGGGAAGGGGGTGGCGGTGGTCTCACGCAGGATGGGTAACGGAGAGGGCTCTTGATGTGTGCCATCATCGCAGCTCGGTGGCAGTTTGGGAGAGGGTCTTCCTCCCACCCCATCGGGTCTCAGCACCCACTGTGCCTTCCCTGCCCGTCTCCCATGGGCCTACCAAGAGCCCTTTGATCCAAAGAACAAGGTAACCTGGCCCTGGGATCCTGGGCCCAAAACTTAAGCAGTCTGGGGTAAAGGGGCTGTTGTTCAGCAGAGGAGGGAAACTGAGGCAGGGAGGCTTTAGGCAGCTGGTGTGGGGTAGGGGTTGTGATAGCGACACTGAGGTCTCCAGCCCGGTGGGGGGTGGCGTCCCCACAGCACATGGAGCTCCTCCATGTCTTCCCAGCCCTGGCACCATGGTAGGTGAGAGTTTCACAACAGTTCCAGGTCATTCACCCGCACCTGCACTGGCAGCGGTGAAGTAACCCCAGGTGACTCAGAAACAGCAAGTCTCATAGATCCTTATCATTAGACTGGCACTTCTTACATAGGGGCATGACTGTCAGGTACCCAAAACCAGCTGCCAGGCCACCAAGGACTGATGGAGATGAGTAACAATACCTAAACTCACTCAGGACCACCCCCACTGCCTCCTCTGCACCACCAGCCCACTTACAGACCTGGAAGTTCACTGGGGGAAAGTCTCACCAATTATGTTGGTAGGGTTGTCCCAGGTTCTCACTTTTAAGCCTCCCTCAGAGACCCTCTGGGCAGTCCCAGGCAGACACCAGCCCTGGGAGAACCCTGCCTGCTCACAGACCATCAGATGCAGCAGCAGCTTGGAGCGCACAGGCATTTGCCTGCTGGGTTTCAAGATCCTGCTCTTCTCTTCCTCCTGCAATGCTACAGTGTGCGGAGGTGAGCAGATTGGATCTGCATCCCCACCATCCCAAGGGTCTGTGCCACCCATGAGAGGGCTAGGCCAGGAGGAAGGCATCCACTTAGCTTGGATCTCTTAAAAATTTCCCTTGAGGGATGTTTTAGCCACAGTGAACTAAGACCACTTCTGAATGAGGGTGCCCATGGGTGTAGGCTTTAATAACTTCCGTGTTTTGGATCATTAGCTCTCCTTTGATGGTGTGTCCCCTTGCCATCC
Source organism: Anomalospiza imberbis (assembly GCF_031753505.1). NCBI lineage: Eukaryota > Metazoa > Chordata > Aves > Passeriformes > Viduidae > Anomalospiza > Anomalospiza imberbis. The sequence goes on along the minus strand of NC_089693.1, from coordinate 5,952,732 downwards.
GGATGTTTCATCTCCTTTCTTTTGGGGTTCTTATACAAAGAATAAAAGGATGCTGGTTGTTTTACACCACCCATCTCCCAACTCTGTAAGACCATGTGACTTTCCTCCTGCAGGTTGGTATAGGCTGGGATACGCCTAGACTTTTCTTCTAATTATTCTTGGAAACCTCCTCTTCTAGCTCATATCATCCTTAAAGATGCTTTTTTGAGTGACTGTGGCTTAAATCTCTAATAAGAGTTTGGGATCTCCTCCCTGTCACAGATTGAATCTGTGATCCAGTACAACGAATATCAAATAACAAACAGAAAGAGGAAGAGGAGATGGGAATAAATATCCAAGAAGCAAAGATATCTTTTAACACATATCTATTTCTCCATGAGGGGAGCGAACCCCCATGCCTCCAAATGAAGGAGGAGCTTCTCTGGGGCTTTATCCTGGCTGCAACAGGAATTAAAACACTGCAGCTTTTCCATCTGGGACCCAGATGGGATCCAAAAATCCTGTGGCCTTGCCTGCCTAACGGAATATCTGTCTTGGTCCTGCTGGTCCTAGAGCTGCTCTCAAACGGTGTCCACTAAAGTCAGAGGGAGCTCTGTGTGCAGAGGAGCTGCCAGAGTGGGCAGAGCTGGGCAGGAGATGAAAGCTGGCAGGCCGGATCCAGACCTGTAGCAGAGGCAGTGTGGGAGGAACGCCGACTCGAAGCACCTCTTTGTGGGGGATGTCAAACAGGGGCAAATATGTCCAAACCCTGCCAGCTGCTCCTACCACCCAAGAAGAAATGCTTGCTGATGGGATGTGTAGGCAGCTGGAGCTGGAAGGGGCCTGGGGGTAGGAGAGGGAGGGTCTGTGAGCTGGGGAGAGCCCAGGAAAGGGCGGGGGGGAGATCCAGGGGATGGGGTTCCAGACCTCAAATCCTTTCCTCTTGCTCCCACCCTCTCCTCTTGCAACGCAACTTTTACTTTTATTTCAAAATGAAAAACATAATTTCTGCTGTTATCCTGACTGATGACATCTAACATGATCTGTTTAACTAAAAAACCCCATCTGAATTACGAACTTTTAAAACCCAGCTGTTAAATAGCTGCTGCGAGGCTGCTTTGATGGTTTGACCTAAAGCACCACTTTGGTATTGCTGTTTTGGGGCAGGCTGACACATTGCAACGATAGCCTGGAATCCAGTCTGAGGCATTATAGTTAAAATAAGACCCTTGATGGAAATTCAGCCCTTGGTGTAGGGAAAACTGTGCTGCCATAAAGCAACGGTCGGGTGCCCCTGGCTCCAGTTTGTAAAAATTTCTCCTTGATTTTGCTCCGTTGCATCATGCATTGCAAATGGGATTGCTGTTCTTGGCACTGATCAAAGCAGCGGATTTCGCTGGAGAAAACAACAGATGTGTCCAAACCGTAGCTTCAGGGAGGAAAAGGCCCCAAATAAGGTGTGTTTCTGAAATCCTGCTCCCCCTTACACGTTTTAGAAATAAACTTCACCTTTCTGTTTAGTTGAATCAAAGCTCTGGACTTTAAATCACCTACTGAATCAGAGGCTGTGTGAAATTCGGATCTGTGCCCTGCTTCATGGGGATAGCTAGGCTTGGAAATGCGGAGCTGCTTCGTTTCCCCCAACTTCTTTCCTTCTCAAAGCCCATCCAGGACTCCCTGTTCAGGCAGCGTTGAGCTCCGTGCAAACAGAATGTGGGAAACCACCCACCGCTGACATGCAACCACTGCAGCAGCCCAGCTCCAGGGCACAGGCACCTCCGTGGTCATCTGCACGTTGTTGCAGTGTTTGGTGTCATTGCGGAGGGGTGACATACAAATCACAGCCTTCTCCGAGGTATTTGCAGGATGCTGGAGGAGTCACAATTCCCATGGGACGCTCAGCTGGGATAGCTGGGCTGAACTTTCCTTTTCTCTGCCCTGCGTGGCTGTGGGCTTCAGTGGGGTTGAGTGAATGTGGCTGATTTGAACCCAGAGGTTTGCAGATGAGGGCTCCCCTTACAGCCTTCCTAATGGAATCATTCGCTACCTGTAATTATATGGCTAAAACAGTAAACATGGGTATTTCTGAGGGCTGCAACTAGTAGTTAGAGGAGTGGATGTCGGAGCTCCTGGTCTGCTCCTGACTCTCCCATGAACTTTCTGTGTGGCCACTTGTCACACCACTATCTCCATACTCCTGCTCTGCCTTAGGACACGGTGTTCAACTCATGGCCTGTCTGGGATAAGCCATAATCACTCCTGCAGGAAGCTAATCCTGAAACGCTCTGCAGGGATACGTATGTGTTTGGGGTGAGCAGCAAAAAGCAAGCTGCTCCTTAAAGGAGGAAGAAAGGAAGTTTGGAATGGAAACCCCCAAGTTGTTGCCTGGAGAAGTTTGACAACTGATCCCAAAATGTTTGTGAAAATAAAAGCAAACATTTGTGCACTGAACTAAAGAAAAAAACTTCACTAAAGAAAAAAAACCCTCTGAATAAGAACCAAAAATACCCCAACATCTTTATGCAGTAATAGGCACCTCTGATATCAGCAATTAAATTTAAAGACCTTCCTTTTACTCATCAGTCCATTTTTTTTATCATTTTACAGTTTCCCTGGCTGACCAAGCAGTTGCTGTCTCTGAGCTGTGCACCCAAAGCTGCTGAATACTCATCCAAACGCCCCTCCCTCCCAATGCTTCCTTGCAGATAGAGCAGGAAAATGTCCCCCCAAGATCTCTTTAGTGCCCTGCACTGAACTTTGGCATCAGTTGGACGGGGCAGGCAGAGGGGATGGCACAGAGCTGGGCTTTGAGGAGCGACCCACTCCTGCATAGCAAAGTGCAGAGAGGAGTTTGTTGGTTTATCTAAATCCTCCTTCCCACAGCTGCCCCTGTGAATATCAGCCTCACCAACCTGGCTGTGTAAAAAGAGGCCAGTTGTGAGAGGTGGAAAAAAAATACAGCTTTGTGCCACCAGTAAATGAAATGTAAGAACTCTTTGTTGACCTGCATCCTCACATCTGCAGATTAACTGATTATCAGCAACCCCCACTGAAATCACAGTGGGTAACCTTCTCTCCTCAAATTGCCTGCTCCAAGCCCACAGCCATAAAAATCACCTCTAAATGCTGAAAAACAGCCAGGCTGCATAAGGGGAAGGGTAGATGGGCTGGTGGAAAACTTACAGTCTCACCCATGACAGAAAGCAAAACAAGCAGGGATATTTTAAGGCAAATAGAGTTCATCACATCTTTTTTTTTTTTTTTTTAATTTGTAACATTCATTTGTGTCTCTCTCTTTCCCTTTCCCTTGCCTGCAAAGCCCTGGGGGGGATGAGGCCTAATTCTACACATGGGAGCATGTAACCATCCCTTCTTCAGCAGTGTTTGGAGGGCTGGCTGGAATTCACCATCTGTATATTTAATTCTCTGTAGGGAGCTGGTCTTCCTGGCCCAGTCTCCTCTTTGGGGTAGATATCAAGTAATATCTCTGTAGTGAATCTTCTTCACATCTGGGCTCCCCTCTAAGCAAAAGACAAGATGGGCTGGGACGTTCCCTAGAGCAAGTTCAAATGGCCAAATGTCAGCTCAGCAGAAAAGATGGATAAGTCTGAACTGCCAAAAAATGATCAGAATCATAGAATCACAGAATGGTTGGAGTTGGAAGGGGCCTTAAAGATCATCTAGTTCTGATTCCCCTGCCATGGGCAGGGACATCAGAAGAATTGCAGAGAACTGGGTGCTTATCAGCAGAGACAGAAGCCAGTCTGTGTGATGGGACAGTCTTTCTCTGCTGCTTTTAAAAGCTCCTGACATCTCGAGAAAGTGCAAACATAGCTCACTGATTCCCCTCCTCTGACTGACAGGTCAGCTAAGGACACCTCCTCGATCCTATTTAAAGGTGGGCGATGGCATCGAGTGTTTGCAAGCCTACATCTGCAGCCCTTTGAGCAAGGGATGTTTGAAGGATCCTCTGGAAAAAGCTCTGTGAAACCAAATCAGCTTTGCCCTTTGCCAGGTCTCCTTCTATCAATTCGTGGCAGCAGTGGCCAGAAATACAACCCAACACAGGATGCCTTTCCTGTGTTCTCAGTTGTGAGACACTGAGTGACAGTGACCTCAGCTGATTTAAAACTTTGTCCTGAATATCTGAGAAAGAGACATTCCTTCTTACTGGGGAAAAACCCCCAAACCTAAACAACTTTAATCCAGCACTTCTCTGGGTATTTTGGCAAACGAAAATGGGAGTTTTTCTTAAGGGGGAGCATCTTGGAGTTGGCACTAGGAGTCCTCCCGGGTGTGCCTGGCTCGGGGCTGGGCTGGGTTGGGTTAGGGTTGGGCTGGGATTAAGGCTGGGACTGGGGCTGGGGTTTGAGCTGGGACTAAGGCAGGGTTGAAGCTGAGCTGGGACTGGGGTGAACTGGGCTGGTACTGGGCTGGACTGGGATTGGGCTGGGCCGGGGCTGTGGCCCCACTGGGTGGTGCTGTTATCCCTGCGCCGCCTGCGAAAGTATCCAGTTTATAAAATAAATGCAATCCAACGCCGCCTTAAACCACATGACATAACAGCAGCTTGCGAGCTCCCATTAAAATCTCAATTTGGGGAAATTGATTCTACCTCTGAGCAATTGCGATGCAATTACTCCAACAGGCAGCAATCAAGAATCACATCAAAACAACACCAAACTTTCATCTCCTGCCTCACAACCACCACCACAACAAAAAGCACCTGTCTTGCAAACGCAGCCCGGTTTCCATAAATATATGTAATTTTTAGGAAAGGCAACGTGCATGTCCCAGAGTGGAAGCTTGGACAGGGGCTGCTCTGGCTGGTGCGTTTGAACTGTCCTGTCGGGGGGCTTTATTCTGTCCTCCTCGTCTCCTGGAGGAGGTTTTGGGCCATTTACGGGCTCAGGACATCAGGAACGAAGTCGCTGCCCCTGCCCTGCCACACTCCAGCTGCCCACCCTCTCCCTGCGCACAGATGTGCCCGTCCCAGCCGTGTCCCACATCTGTCCAGCTGTCACCCCCCACCTCGGAGCTCCTAAACCCCCCGAGCACTTTGCAACCAGGGGAGTTCAGGGAAAGCTTTGTGTCCCCGCTCCGGTCTCGATAACCGCGATCAGCCCCGGGATGAGCAATCCGCGGGAAAGGGGGAAATATTGGGGAGGATGTTTACAGTTCTCCTCAGTGGTCTGCAAGAAATTACTCGATTGACTTAGCGCAGCAGGGAGCAGCTTTAGTGGCAACCATCAGAAGGGAGGATAAATGAATAACCTCAGGCATGCCAGCTAGCGCCGAGCCGGGCAGGGAGCGCTGGGCAGGGGAAGTGGGAAGAATGGAGGTTCCTTATAAAAACGGCCGGGGAGGGGGAGCCAGGAGGGGACCGGGAGCCTCAACAGGTCCGGAGGAGGAAGGGCCATGCAGGGAGCCGGGGGACATGCGGCCGGGGGGGGCCCCAGCCCCCGCCCCGCTTACCTTGACGGCCGCATCAGCCTCTCCAGCCCCGCGGGGGTCGGTGCAGGCAGCGGCGGCTTTTTTTTGTAATTTTTTTTTTCCAGGAAGGGTAAATAAAAATAAAAAAACTAAATAAAATAAAACCTAAACGAAATAAAATAGTAAAAGCCCCCGAGGGTCGAAGTGGGGGTGGCGGGGGGGTGGAGGCCGAGGGGCGCGGGCAGCCCCCCGCCCTGCGGGCAGCCCCGGCGGGGTGCAGGCGGCCTCGCTCAGCGGGACGCGGGGAGCCGCATCGCCCTCCCGGAGCATGTGAGAGGCAGCGGAGGAGATAGAGCCAGATAGGGAGGTCCCCTCCCTCCTCCCTCCTTCCCTTCTCCCTCCTCCCTCCTTCTCTCCGCACACGCTGAGCAGCGTCGTTCGCAAGGAGCGAAGGAGGGAGGGAGGGAGGCAGGCGCAGCCCCGGCCCCGCGAAGGGGGCGCTGGGGGTCTCCGCTGCAACACCCCCGACCCCCAGCACCCCCTCTCCATGTGCAGGCAGACAGGGCTGGGGGACGTGGAGGAGGATTTCAGGGTTTTCCCGGAGTGGTGGGGATGCTCCACCTGCAGCAGGAGGAGATGAAGGAGAAGTGGAGTTTCGAGGGCACCCCCCTCTCCAGCCCCTGGGGTATGTGTAGGTGCTGAGAGCATCTTTACATTGATGGGGGATGGTGACAAAGACTGGGACTGGGGGCGGGAGGACGACCCTCAGCAGAACGGTGTGGTGGGGAAGGGATGGAGACCGCAGGCTGCCCTCAGAGCCCCTCACTGGAGTCGCCCACCTCAGCTGCCCCAGCACCCAGCATTGCTGAGAGCTGGGCAGTGTGGCAGCTCGCCCTCAAGTCTCCCCAGTGCTCCTGTGAGAGGCCTGTGGGGGCTGGTTTTGGCACGCACAGGTACCAGGGCAATGGGAAAGCTCTGGGTGCGGGGCTGTGCCAACACAAGTGTCAGACACACAATTAATTACTGCAGCCCCAGAGCCACAAACGCTAAATATGCTGTCGCCGTAGCGTGTGGATAATAGCAGCTCTTTGCAAAGTGTTTCTTTCTCCCCTTTCTCCTCTGTGTGCAAGAGACAGCGATTGCAGAGAGCACACAGCAGCTCTCCACTGCTTGATTAAGTCAGCAGTGAAGACAAAATGTGCCTGTACAGCTCAGGCTTAAGGAGGGATTTGAGTGTGTGTAAGGTACAAATTAGAAAATGGATGTGATTTAATCACAACAAATCTAAACAGCCCTGCTACAGAAACCTTGCCATCAAAGAGGGCTTTCTCTTAAATGTGGGCACAGTGAGTGTATAGTCCTGACAAAGGAACAACATGTTTGGGGATGAGTTATTAAAGCAGGAACAGAGAGAAGACTGGGGAAAGCCTGATGTATACCAGATAAGTTATCAGTTATAGAAGGAACGGCTTCCTTCCGTAATAATTATTTGCAAATCAGTCCGCAGTTCTGGATACTGTGGTGTCTGGACACCACAGCAGAGACAGAGCAGCTTCTGTCAGGCTTGGGATGCTGCACAGACAGGAAACCAGGCGCAGACCCTGCCTGGGAGAAGGTAAACTGCCTGTTCGGAGGAGCCCAAGTGAATGCAGCAGACAAAGAGGAGGGGGAGAAGTGATGGCAAGCCCAGGCCTTCCTGCAGGTGTGCACAGTGGGTCGGGCGCGAGTCCCAGGCTGTAAAATACTGTACACTGGAGCGTTACTAATTCCAGCTCTTGGGGACTGTGCCCCTGCTGGCTGGGGGGGCATTGCCACCGCAACCACAGCAGCTTTGGCTGTGCTGGGGAAGGGCTTCCCTGAGAAGACAAAGCGCAAGACAGAAGAATGCTAATGCACAGGGCGCTGAGGTGCCTTGGTAACAGCAGCAGAGCATTGCGGCGGCAGCAATTGGTGCTGAGCCCGGTTCCTGTCGGGAACCAGGAGCCCCAAAGCAGGGAGGCTCCAGCAAAGCACAGCTGCATTCGTGGGAACTCTCAGAAGTCTCCGCTGGCCACTTCCCCCAGCTCTTATCGGTGCGCCCGTTAATCTTTGGCATCACAACAGGAGTTGGCACCTCCAGTTCCAGGTGCAAGGTGCATGTCTTTGACCTTGGCATTTCCTCCATAAACACCCTGCGAGGTGTAGGAGCAACAACGGCCCTTCATGGGCACCTTCTGTGTGAGCTTAGCCCCTGTGGTGACAGCAGCACCCAGCTGGCAGGGCAGTGGTGAGGATGACTGCGGGTCCTGGGGCAAGAGAAGGCCTCCATGGGGGGTGGGCTATTGTCCTTGCAGGGAAACTCCAAGAGTACTGATGTAAATTTGTTCCCCACGCGTACAGTACTGCCAGGTTACAATTAGATCCAGCATAGTCAGATTTCCCTTTTCTTTGCTTGTCTGGTGAATCCCCAGTTTAGTGCCCGTGACCAGCTTCTTAGCCCTGGAGATGAATTTGCCTCTCCGCCTGTGCAGGGACCTTCCTGGCCGCAAACCAAACAAAGCAAATAGTGCCAGTAGAGTTTGTCCTTCCAGATATGATTAAGACAAGGCAAGTGAACAGGCAGTTAAAGGAGGAGCTTGGCCATGGGAGAAGAGGAACAGTAGCATGAGACCCATTATCAGGAGGCAGGTGGCTGTCCTGAGAAGCAGGAGGACTCAGGTGACCTGGGGATGGGTTGGGACATGCCGTAGAATCATAGAATGGTTTGGGCTGCAAGGGACCTTAAAGATCATCCAGTTCCAGCCCCCCTGCCATGGGATATGTGGCAGAGATCACAGCTCACTGACACTGATGGAAATCGTCTTCAAGAGTTTTTGGGCATCACCAGGCTGACATGCAGGTGCAACCGAAAGTGTGAGACACATGAGCTTTTCATCTGCCATTTCCATCCATGCATGAGGATTGCCTAAACCTATTATTTTGAAGGCATTTTCCATGCTGCAGCTATCTTCCTTGACCTCTAAAAGATCTGGCTGATCCTGATCTCAAGATGAAAGATTGCCACCTCACGGGCTGTGAACACCCGTCTGTGAGATTAGGCCCTGAATTATTAATACAATCAATGACTACCTCTTTTCATCCTGGAAGAGGCACAAAGGAAAGCTACAGGGGCCCTGAAAGGGAGGGAGGATTCTCGAGCAAGGGGGTAAGAAGTCACCAGTGGAAACTGGTTTTCTTTGGGTGGAAACGCCTCCTGTGTCTGTTTTATTTTGGAGGCAGGAACAATGGCACCATTCAGGAGGCGACAACCCAGCTGTGTTGGTAGGGCTGATGGTGGCACTGGGAAACCTCCCATGGGGACTGTGTCCCCAAGAGAGGGCATTCTTCCTTCCAGCCCCATTCCTGCATTCAGTGCATCATGGGCTGCACTAAAATGGGGGCCCAAAGAGCCTGAACTGCAGAGCTAAAGCATGTGGAGCCACCGAGGAGAGGAGGAGCTGGGGAGCAGGGACATGAGTTCATCCTTCCAGTGCCACAAAGCTACCAACACCTACACTCACAGGTCAGACCTGGCCTGCAGGCAGGTGACAGAGCCTGTGTTTTGTGGGGTGCAGTGTGGGGTTTCTTCACCATGGGAAGGATGTGGACATCTGGACCAGACTGGAGTGAGGGATGGACTGCAAGGCCATGCTTTTGCTGCCTGGAGCACAGTAACCTTTTCTTTCCCCTCTTCCCTGTGGAAGCTTCAGTGTGGAGGTGTTGTGACCATGTGCCACTGGGTCTCTGTCCTGATCTTTACACTTTTCCTTGACTTGAGCCTGATTGACCTATTAGGGACATTTTGGTGATACTGGTTCCTTTCTCCTTTCCCTGTTGCATATGGGAGGAACGTACCATGGCCCCATCCTCATCCAGGACCAGAGAAAATTCCCCAGTTCTGAGCCCCACATAGAAAATGAAGCTAGTTGGAAACCAAAAATAAAATACTATCTTTGCTGTATTTTTCAAGAGGTTAAAAAAAATTATTGTGCTAGTGAAGCTATTCTTTCTGGGTAGATAATGTAAAGCATTACTTCAGTGCTGGCCAAAATGTCTGAGAAACATTTTTTCCCCCTCCTTTTAATTAAAGTTCATATTAACATTGCAAATAAGATAAGAAAAGAAGTGTTCAGTTACAATTATGTGGCACTTTGTGATCACAAACAGATTCTGTAATCCCTACTCAGGGGGTTTCAGAGCTGAATTTAGCTTATTTCAGAGTACAAAATTGAGCTCAGCCAAGACTACTCTCCTACTCCGTATGATCCTCATCTGTGCTCTGGTCACACAAGGGATGCATGGCAAGCCAGGCTGCACAGCCAACAACATCCCACAGATGCATCAGCTGCCCTGGCTGGGGACCAAACCTCCTTTTTGCCTATGCAGCTATTTATTAATATTCTTCTACCTATTAGTTTTAAACCGATGCTTGCTTCAAGCATCAAAACCTGGTACTGATTCAGCTGCAGCTGCTGATGGGCTCATTCCCAGAGATGTGAAGCTCTTCACTGTGGCTGAAACTGAGCATTTATGGGCTCTGACCGGGTCAGTGTTGTCCTGTCCTAAGTAGGACCATGGCCCATGGGCAAAGGCAGGATCCTGAGCAGGTGGAAATATTCCTCCTCCCTCGCCTGCGCTTCTAAACTGTCTGACCTTGAAGTATTTGCAGCAGGCATGGGAGTAGTCCCCTGGGTTCAGCATGGCCATCCTGTGTTTAAATTTAGGCACGAGTTGAAATACCTGACTGAGAGCCTTGGAGTGACATTTACAGTAGAGCAACCCCTGGCACTTAATGGACTTAATACAGCAATGCAATCCACAGTGAATGTGAAATTCAGTGCCAGCCTGTGCATGGATAAAGCCACAGAGACAGAGAGATGGACAGGAGTCAAGTGCATCTGGGCTTCTGGAGAGCAGCCCCAGCTGCTCATGGCTTCTGCTGTCATTCCTTGACTTGATGTCACAAGATGGAAAGAGCAGAGGATGGAAGGTCAGTGGCAAGAGGATGCCCTCTCCACAAAAATAGTCCTTTGCTGTGCTACAGAGCTCTACCTCCGTTTCCAGGCAGCTGTTAGAGAAACATTTTTACATCATTATGTCTCCTAGAGCGATCCATGAAGAGGAGCTTAGGGAGGCATTAGGGTTTTATGTGAGTTTAGGTTGCAGTTTGCAAAAGTCCTTTGTTCCTAAAATGCTGATTAGGTTTGCTGCAGACACTGGCGCGTTAAGAGGCAAGTCTGGCTAGAAGGTGAGGAAAAAGTCACCTGCCAAGCAATTTGGAGAGCTTAGGCCTCCCCAGATAATTCAGTTCCATCAGGTGATTCATGCAGGACACCACAATAAGAGTCTCCAGTTCAGAAGGCCGCATCTGGAGAGTGAGTGGTGAGGTAAAATTAAATTAAATTGAAAAGTTCAGCCAAGGATTTTGGAGTTTTTATGAAAAGATAGTGTTAACTTCAACATCAATCACTAGAAATAAAGATTAATGAAGGTCTGAGCTCCAAAAAGCAAAGGAGCAATGTAGAGGGTCTCAATACCAGCAAAATGGCATGAAGACCCAAAAGAAGCATTAAATAATTAATACAAATATCTGAAGGCACCTTAGACCTTTCTCCCCGTTTCAGGCTATGCACTGTCGGGGAGATTAGCCAAGTTTGAGGTTACCCAAACCCTTCTGCCCCGCCGTGCAAGGCTGATGTCCCCCCTCCCCGGGACCTGCCACCCTCCCCTGTGCCGCTGCCGCTGACTCGCTCTCACTCCCTGCTCCGCTCCAGCGCCTCCTCACCGGGGGAATACAAATTGGGCAGCACTGGAGCATATGGAGGGGAAGAATGCTCAGCTGTGAGTTTCGGGGATGGGTATTATACAGACCCAGCCACCAGCACGTCACCTTTTCAAAGGCTTCAAATCCGCTACAAATTGCTTCTGAATGACAATGGGAATTTCTCGCCCTTCACAAAGCCCCCCGTATTAGCATCTTTATTGGAATAAACTAGCTAATTTCTGCAGTCGAAGGGCTGGTCTGGAGAATCCGTAATTCTAATTAGATGGATATTCATCAGCACCCTGGTGCTTGCGGGGTGTCTAGTCCAGCCAGGGGCTGCCACCTGCCCAAGTGTGGATCAGACAAAGGGAAGGGGAGCGTTCGGTCCCTGGGGCCAGCAGCAAAGCGGGACATTGCAGGGACTGAGGGGTCCTTGTAATCCTCAATTTGTTCTTTGTGCCATTTGTTAATTCCCAGGCACGGGCTGGGGAGCCTGTACTTGCAGGAATAATGATAAATCTGTGCCCTTCACCATCCCTGTATGGCAAATAAACCTACAGCTAAGCCAGGCTGACTGACTGTGGCCTGACTGAAACACTTTAGGAGTAGGAGATTCAGTCTGTCCGTCTGTCCATCCTGAATAACTGCATAACAGCTTGTCATTAAAATCAGCATTTAGCTTGGAGAATGGTTGTGGGCTTTCTCCAAACCAAGGGCTGATGCCTTGCAGTTGGCAGTGGTGCACAGATGAAATTTCATCTTTGTTGCTACCAATAGATTCCATAAAGAGAAAGGAAAAAGAGAAGAGATAAGCAAAAATCCATAAACATAAATACTCCAAAGCTAAACCTAGATGATTTTGCAGGGAAGTAGAGCTTATTTCTCACTATACATTGAAAATGTGAAGACTTGGGAGGGCTTTTCCTGGATGTGTGCTCCCTGGAGCATTAATTAATTGGGCATTCGCTGGCCTGGCTCATAGCCAGGATGGCTCAGGACTGTCCCAGGACTGTCTCCACAAAAAATCCTGATCTATAACCCAGGTACCAGCCGTGCTGTAGTAACTGCAGTGTTATCAAGAGGGAGCATGAGTGATGTGCCTTCCTGCCTGTAGCAGGTATCTTTAATCTCTGATCTGTTTGGCCAGAAGTGGCTCAGATCAGTTGCATTCAGTGGCTCTCAATGTCAGCAGGGCAATATTTTCCCTTTGTTTTTATGTTAAACTCTTGGATTTAACCCATGGGCCATGGCTGTTCAGGAGCATTGAAGTCTCCATGGTGTCATTTGCGGGGGACAAATCCTTCAGATTTTATTCTCTTACAAGGTCAGGCCTGGTGGAGGAATGCTGAAAATGTCTCATCTCTGTGCTGAATAAACACAGCCTGAGGGCAAAGCAGGGCTAGTTTTGACACTGTCTGTCTAATTGTCAGAACAGTGAAGCCCCCCAGATGTGCAGCATCAGAGGCAAAGCTGGTGGCTCCAGAGTCCTCATAACTGCTGTGTCTCTCCCAGTGTGCTGTGGACCAGGCAAAGCAGCAAGCCCATGCCAGGCTGCTGTCCCCATGCTTCGCCCGTGGATAAAATCTGTGCTTGTGGTGTATCCTGAGAGCAGCTCACTGCCCTTCACGCAGAGCACCAACCACCCAGGGTGCAAACCCATTCCTTTCTCTGCCTCCCACCTCTCCGAGGGTTAATGGAAACAGGAGATGGGTTGCTGAAATGCCGGTAAACAAGGCTCAGCTGCTGAGGGGAGAAGGTCAAAGGACAAAAATGAGAACAAGTCTGTGCTCAGCCCGGCTGCTGCTGCTGCTGCCACCTGCCCCGGCCCCACGATGGAAGTTGCTGCTTGACTCTCCCTTCCTCCTGTTGAAGGTCTCACCCTTCATCCAGTCTCTATTTGTATTTCAATGGATTTGCCGGAGATTTTCTTCTCCCCCAGACCAGTGGCTGAGGGTCCCATGGATGCAAATTGTCTTGTTCTGTTTTCTTCTGAGATGGAGACACAAGGGTTCCTGCTGAGGAGGGGATTTGACCCAAAATGTGCAGAGCAGTGAGGTTTGCTTCCCATCACACAAAAACTGCCAGGCCACCCCTGGCCTGAAGCAACACTTTATACAGGCAGATTGCAGAGCCTGAACCACGGTGCTGCCTGCTTTGTGATCACGGGTGAGCCTTGCTGCAGACTTATTTATGCTGGAAAAATTGTATTTGAGAATATTTTCCCTGATAGGCAGCCACTGCTGGGGTGGGATGTGGGAGCCTTGATATGGGCTTTCCTATCCCTTGCCAGTGCTCCTATCCCAAGTATCAGCCATCTTTCAGCAGTGCTCTGGTGATGGGATTAACGTGCATTAGGAGGTTTTGTTCTCATCTCTCCCTGGGAGGATCAGATGCAGTGAAATATCTCATTTTGCTGGTTGCTTTTTGAAAAATGTGTGGTATGTGTTAATGTTAGAAAGGCAAGGTCAAAGGAACAGGACCGCAGGACACAGGGCTGGGAAAACCCTTTTAGGGCCAGGATTTTGGTCCATGTTATTGTAGCCCTGTTTGCACTGTTTTAGAAGCAGTGCAGTTGTTTACCCCCAGCACATATGCTGCAAGGCTGTTCCTGGATCCCAACTGTTTCCTGTGAAGAAATGTGGAAGAAAAGCTGCGGATCTTGTGTCACTTGTCCTTCAACAAGAGAGCAAGCCCTGTGCCAGCTCAGCACAAGCTCCATCTGCTGCACCTACAGGCGTTATCCTGCCTTGGGAGGTTTCTGCTCTACCCAAGAAATACAAGTCATTGCTGATATTTATCCCAAAATTTTTCACTGACCATTTTGTCTAGAGGAACGTGAATTTGAGTTAAAGCAGTTTTGGCAGAAATCACCCCCGAGAGGAGACTTTCTTCAGTTTATAGAGAACACTGATGGCATGGTTTAGGAAGGATGTTGAGAGTAACAAATCCAACTGAAAGAAGCATCCATGTGAGCAAGTTTAAACACCAAAAGCCATTTAGGCAGCACTGATACATTGCTGCTGGCATCAGGTACAGCTGTTAACTGGTCCCTCTGATGGACAAAGTGTCAGTGACATCCCCACCACATACCTCCTGCATGCTTGATCTGTGACCCATTTCTCTTTGTGGGGCCAATGCCCCCAGCTTGACCTGCTCAAGTCAGAGTCATCTCAGCCTAAAACTGTTCCTCATGTGGAAGCAGAAGTGCTTTTAGATCAGCTGCCTGGGGATAATTTATACCTCTAATACACAAGAAGTGTGCAAGTATACATCTATATTTCTAGGTACTTGTAGTTTTGTGGTTATGGTACCAAGAGCTCTGGAGAATTCCCTAATAACGAGGCCTCACATATTGCTTTTCTTGGCTTCTCCCTCCTGAAGTTCATCTTCCTTCCTGGCTCACAGGAATGGAGAGGTGTCCAAAGAGGGTTGCACCTTCCTCCAAGCAGGTGTGACATGGCAACAACCAGAGGTGACCACTGAGTGCACCTGGGCCACGCACCTGGAATGAGTCCCACACTGAATGGTACAAGTGGGAGGGTTATGAACCCTTTCAGGAAACAGATTTACAAAGACAGGAGTGTTTCCCAATGCTGGAGTGAAATCAGTGGTAGCAGTGGCAGAAACATTGTTTTTGTGGTGAAGAAAACATTGTGTGGCCAATGCCAATAGAGCATGATCCAGCTTCCTGGAAGAGTCTTTGAGCAATTTGTTTCCCTTTGGCTGTTGGCACCCTTCTCCATTCTGTTCCCTAGGGATTTTAGCTGAGCTGGTCTGTTTTCAAAAGCCAGGTCTCCAAACCCAATGCAGTCATTGAATCAGAGGTACATTTGCCAGAAATGCCTGGACTCAAACCCGACTGGGAGCTCTGTCCAAGCCATCCTGGACCATCAAAGTCAGCAGCCATGGACAGAGTGGGTGAGGTACTGAAGTGGTATTGGCTGATATTTTGGCTGCCAGGCTGGGGTGGGAAGGCACAGGTTATGTTTTAGGAGGGATGAGTCTTCTCTCCCCAATGCATGAGTGTTGCTGGCTCCAGCTCCCTCATGCTGGAAGTTTTAAAGGTTTGAGTGCACACAGAATATTAGAATATCCTGAGTTGGAAAGGACCCACAAGGATCATTGAGTCCAACTCCTGGGACATGGGATACTTGACAGGAACCCCTGGAGATGAATATTGAACAGACCCTTCTCCAACATTTCTTAAAAAAGGAACATACTTTGTGTGTCTTTTATGTTCTTCATCCCCACAGATCCCCAGCTACACCATGGGACCAAAGTTACCTGGGGTGAACAGATATTGAGGGTAACTGGATCTGGAACAACCCAGCAAACCACACAGTGCTCTAGGGGATGAAAAGGAGCTGGTGTTCTTGTGGGGGTGGACTACAGTCCCTCCCAAAACCCTCTGAAGGCAGATGGGCACTAAAGGGCATTTATCCCGATACTGTGATTAGCAGCCACGACTCTGCTCATGGGAAATTTCCATTTACAAAGTTAATAATGCACTGGTAGGAGGCAGAAGGCAACCAAAGGCTGACTTTTTCATCTGTTAATTATCAAGGTCACACTGCATTTATGTTGGATTTTCCTGCTGTTGTGTTTTAATTTCATTACAGTTATGTTTGTTAGGATAGAATCACAGGACAATTTGTAAGGGACCTTTAAGACCATCCAGTTCCAACACCACCACCACGGGCAGGGCCACTTTCCATGAGATCAGGTTGCTGAGGATATAGCTGGGATGAGCATGGATGAGCACTGAGAGAATTCTCCATGCAGAACAAGAATTTTTTTCCTTCCCCCAAACAGGCAGTTCATGCACTGCTTGTTCATAGCAGCATATTTCTGGAAGACAAGTAATTTTCTTCCCTTTAAAAGGACTTGGGGAAAATGGACCATCATTTCCAGGCAGAAATTTTTCTGAGGAAGATATTTTTGTCCCTGGCTAAGGAGAGATGTGAAAAGGTCATAGAAAATTAAAATCACATGCTCAGAACATTCTGGGGCAGGTGTTTTTCCTAAGCCAGAATTCAGTATTTGAAGGGTGTATCCCGGGATTTACATTCCTCCTGATATTTCACCTGTTGCAGCAGTACAACTGGAAGGCTAATGATTTCACACCCCAAGCAGCCTGGTTCCTCTGGACCCAGCTCAACAGCAGTGCTTTACAACACTGCAATTTCTGCAGCTCTCACAGCCCTCAGACGAGCACTCTGGTCTGGCTGCTCGTCGCTGCATTTCACTTGGCATGTAGGCTACGGATAAGGAATGCACAGAATTTCCTTTTCCACCCCGTCAGATCCTCTGTCTCGAGCCTGGCCCGGCCCCAAGAGCACAACGGATGCAGCTGGAGAAGGGCAGGTCCAATCTTGCTGCTGAGCCCCAGTGACACTTAACCTCCTGTGCTGTGCTGTGCTGTGCTGTGCGAGCCGCCAGCAGCTGGAGGTGGATGCGAGTGAGTGGCCCAGCATCAGCTGCTGCCTGTGGAAACAGCTCGTTTGTGAGGAAAGAGGGGTTTGTTTCCCAGGCTGGAGGAGGTGATGGAGCCTAGGGCTCCTGTGGGACAAAAAGGAGGTGGCCTAGAATCTGAATGAAGGTGTTTTCCTGATTTTGCATCTTGATTTCTCTGTTGGTGTTGGGCCGTGTGAGCAGGTGATGGGACCAAAGGCTCTGCCTGCTGAGGGTTGCTGCCAGCAGCTTTGTCCCAGCAGGAAAACTGACCACAATTAATTGTGAATTCTTAGTGTCAGCTGTAGTTGGGAATCAATAAGGAGCTTTGAGCTATCAAATAATGAGACCAGTTAATCCCTTGTGTTGCTCCAGAAAGGTGTTTGGGAGGAGCATTGCTCTTTGGGGCAAACATTTCTTGGTGCCACTGATGCTCTGTGAGACTGAGAGGCTTTCCCACAGGTCTGTTGGCTTGGCCTTTGCTGCAATGGAGGCTGTAAATACAGGATCAAGTTCTGTCTTATCTCATCCTTAAAAATTATTTTTCTTGGCCTGGGATGGAACATTAACTGGCTTCTTTCCTAAAGCAGCTGTACAGCAAAGATGGGATTGAATGAATCTCTTTCCCTTGAGCTTAGGAACAACTCAAGATGGGTAGAAAGCTGCTATTGCATCACTGGTACAGAAATAACTATAATTCACACCATGTACAAAGATACCAGAGTCTGATTACTGCTAGCAATGGCTGTATTGGTCACAACTCTCTTTATTGCATCAGGAAAGCAAGTTATATCCCAAGAATGTTGCTGAGAAATGAAAAAGGGGTTTTAGTTTTGTTTGGTTTTTCCTTTTAATTTTTTTTTCCAGTAGAATTATCCCAGCAAACAGTGTATAAATTGCTGGAAGAAAGTCAGACTTCAAAAGACATTAGAAAGTATTCCTCTTCCTCCCCAGACTATAGATTTCCTTTATTGGAAGAACAGTGCCTTGAAAATAGCTTGTAATAAAATTTGCTGTTTAATTAGACTTCATTTAATTTATGTATTTAATTTTGCTGGAATGGTTAAAGACTACTGATGTTGAGGGAATTTCCTTTTGTTTTTCCTGTGTATTTCCTTATCTTAGAATTTCTAGGACTGTCAAATGTTCTCTTCTGGTTTTGCTAGGAGGTCTTCCTTAGCTGTGTAGAGGCAAGTTTGCCTAATAGTGTTTATTAACTTAATCAAAATATTAACAAAGACCTCTTTTAAACAAAGTGCTGGCTAGGCACTGGAATGAAATAACTGTTAACAAAACCTATGAGTTTAAACTAGAAAGGAACTTTCTGCATTCAGCTTTGTGTTCCTAATGGTGTCATTATTTTGCTGTTTAGTAACCATGTAAAGCTCAACTCTCACTTGAATTTTTTACATCAAAAATTACAGAGAAATGAATGGCAATTTCTACAGAGAAGTTTTTCAGGCTTCTCTCACCAGCAAAAAGAAATCTAAGCTTAATCCTACATATTGATGTCTCTGGCCTCTTGGCCAATTGGGTTGGATTTAGTTTAACCCAAAGCAATCATCAGGTCACGGTGACTCTGGAAACAATTTTTTTTTTTTTAAGCTGAACTACTTTGTCCTTGTCTCTTCCTTCCAGTTGCTGTGAAGCAAAAGGCTTCAGTTGTCTTTTCTCCAGAGATTTCAGCAGCAGCAGAACAAGGGCCGTGCTAATGAAATCCTGTCTTGGTTTAATCTAAGCAGGGATTTGGGATAAACTCTGTTTGTTCAGTGACCCCCCAGCACAGAAGTGCCCTGGGGATGGCTCAGGCTGAGGCACAGACCTTTGGAGAGCCAGTCTGGGGGCTGAACCCAGACAGTGCTTTGCAGTGCTGGTGTTATCCCCAGCTCCTGGTGCTCTGCTGGCTCTCCCAGGGATAGAGTGGAGGGGGAAAGGTAACTCTGGTCTCCTCTGCGTCACTGGGAATTTCTTTGTGAGGTGATCAGCCACCAAAGCAGTGCCTTGTCACCCTTCTCACTGTGCTGGGGATGCCAAGCACTGATGGTGAGGAGGAGGAATGCTCCCATCCTGCTGCTTGGCAGAGCACCCCAGGGCCCTGAGCCACTTGTGCAGGCTGTACATGATGTACCAAATTGTCTGCAGCAGGCAGGTAAGGGCACCTGACCAGTGTGTGGTGTGGAAAACTCCCTCCCAGCCTCTGAAGCACGTTGCAATGATGCAGGATGTAGAAAATGGACAGCATTTGAAGTGTTTCCTTATAGGATAATCAGAGGAAGTCATTGTATTAAATATCCATTTGTGACATTAGCCTTTTATTTGGTGCTTTGTCCAGACATCCTGTTTGCTTCCCCTTGGAAGTAATGAATATATTTCCCATGTGCCGGGTCCGATCCAAAGCTCCGATGGAGAAGCGAAGTGAGCTGAGTCCAGTCGTGTCCTCAGTGGGGAAGGACATCTCCAGAGTCTCCTCATGTGAGGAGTTTTGGATGAACACACAGCACTGTTTATTGGTTGTCCTTGAACCACACTCCAGCCCTGCCCAGAGGTCACAGTTACCCGCTCCCTGTGCTACAGGGAAGGAGTTTCTGGCGTTTGGGACCTCATGCTGCTGTGGTGGGGCATTGCAACAGCATCATCGGGTCATCCTGACTGGCCCAGAGATCTGCTGCAGCTCCCAGGGTGCACAGCAAAGGCTGAACCATAATTCTGTACATTAGGAGGTATCAGGTGCAAAGAGCTTTGACTGTAAACTTGGAAAGTTACAAAACTGCTCTACATCCCTCTCCCTGTCTCCTTCCAGTTCTAGCTGAGGGAGCTCTCACCACCTTTCAGGCAGGCAGGATCAGTGTCCAGCTACTTGTCTGCAGTAATTGCTTCATACCTGCTGCCTTAGCCATCCTCAGGAGCTGAACCTGGAGTCTCCCCAGCTGGCAGCAAAAGCCACTGTTTCTAAATAGGTGTCTGGGAAAAGAGATGGAGGTTTTGTATATGGGGCTTCAAGGAGAGGGCGTGACATATGCTAACGAGTGGAGTACAGCCACATCCAAGGTGAACCTTATATAAATACCATGAGGAATATTGTACCAGCACGTGGGATCCTGCCCAACAAACAGCTGGAGGAGCTGCAGAACCCCTGACCACAGTGGGGAGTGCAAGAGAGAGGGAACCAACTCTTTGTGTCTATCTCTTTTGTGCCAGGGTGGGAAGGGTTAACCAGGGAAGCACAGCCCCTGAGGAGCAGGGCTGTTGTTCTATGCAGATTGGCTTGTTCTTGTTTCTTCTATTGATCGCAATCACTCAGAGCTGTGCCTGTAACAAACTGCCTTAAATCACTGCAATCATAATAAGCACACCTTGGTAAATAATGCATGAGATGGCCGAAAGCCTATATTCATTAGAAGGAAGGTGCATATGGACCTTGGTAATAATCAGGGCTCGAGATGGGGCTTGGCTGGTTGGATTGAGATGTAGTAGTTGCTAAGGATGAGCCCTGAACTGAGCTGGGTTTCAGGGAGGCTCCCCAGCCCCTCAAGTTGTTGGAAGCATAGACAGGCTCCTTTTCACATTCATGAATTTTGCAGGAGACGTTTAAAATGCCTCCAAGGTTCACAGCATAATACAGGTTGGGCGGAAGTGGGCTTGTGGCAAGTCTCCAAACAGCATAATAGCAAGGCATCACAATTAATAGTGTTTAATATACCTTAGTGACAACAAAGCATGCAGTGGGTAACAAGTTTTGCTGTGAAAGCCTCATAGCCAAGTTAATGGTCTGGATATTAGAAGCCTTTGTTTTAAACAGCAAATTAAAAATGTTTAGTTTTCCATTTTTCTTGAGGCGTGGTGTTAGAGTGTGGAGCTTCTTTAGGGCAATTTTGCTTGGGCTGGGGGTTCGTGTAATGCTTTGGCCAGACCCCAGAGCAGGGCAAGCTTGGGTGCTGTAGCCTTCACTAGAAGGTTCACAGGGCAATCTGCAGAAAAATTTGGTTGTGTGGTAACTTCCACCTCCTTTTCATTCTAGGGAGATGACTTTTTTGTTTGTGCTAAGTGGCAATGATAAGTTTGGCTTTTGTATGGTTAGAGGAGACTGAGGAGGAGGCAGAAACATTCCTGGTTGTATCAGACAGCTGCGGATGGTGATGGGTCATTTCACTCCATTATGGTTTCTGGCAAGTGAGTATTGAAGGGGGTGTGAGGGCATCGTGTCTCAGCGATGACTTCATTTGGCTGTCTAAACAAACAGCCGTTCCTCACCAGGTGCAAAAGGTCTTGTATTTGTTTTTTTCCTTCCATGAAGGGAAAAGAAATACCTAAAGTTAAAATAGCACCAGTGGGTCGTGTCTGCTGGACAGCCATGGTGGTCCCTGCTTCCTGCAAAGCAGCAGTGATGTGAGCAGGGAAAGCTCACTGAGCCCCCGTGGGCTGCCTGCATGGACAGATGGGTGGGTTCAAAAGCCCAGAGCCTCCAGTTCAGACCTTGTGCTCACACTGGTTGGCTCTAGGCTGTCTGTATCCAACGTGCAGGTCTGCTGGGAGCACCCACAGTGGGCTGTGTAAGGTCTGAGCTTGCACAGGACATGAAGGGCAGTGGTCACTAAGCTCTTGGAGGTTTGTGCTGGTGGAGGGATGAGCCTCTGGTGTGTTTGATCTACCTGAGATTAATTGGCCTGTCCTGGAACACAAGTGTGGGGACTGATCTTGTGCAAGGTCAGTGAGTCTGGCCTTGAAAATGGGTGAACCTGTGTGGTAACTCAATTTGCAGCCCACTTCCAGCTGTCCTCCTGCCCCATCCTTCACTGGCACTGGCACAGGCACAGAGATTCACAGCATGGTTTCAGTTGGAAGGGACCTTAAAATTCCCCTGTTTCCACTGTCCTGCCATGGGCAGGGATACCTCCCACTAATGCCCCATCCAACCTGGTCTTGAAAGCATCTGGATGTTTACCTCACCATGAATCAAACCTCAGCAATCCCATTTTTCTTGAAGTCAGGAAGCAGGAAATTTAGAAGTGCTGATAAGTCTACTGTCCCTGTAAAATGTCCTCTTGGAGAATGCCAGGAGATCAGCTGGTTTGGAAGAACACCTCAGCTTCACTTCTTCCTGAACCAAACCAGAGTACTTCCTAGATGCAAATAATTTAAAATTATGTCCGACCCCTACATAGGCTGCATCTCAGATAAAATTAAAACCCCTTCTCTCTTGTTGGCAGTCACTTCTTAAACTTTCATTAAACTGCTCTACCTTCATCTCCAAAGCTGTATTTTTGTCCTTGATGCTTTTCCCAGAAGGCTATTGCAAAAATTCACACCTGGTGGCTATGGTTAAATATAAGGAAGAATAGCAAAAAAATTTCCTCTCTGAAAGTAATTTCTGAATGCCAAGCTCAGCCTTATCTCCAGGAACAGTCTGAGGAGCTTGAGATGATTTTTGAGTTCAGGGTTTTTTTTTTTTTCAGAACCAATTATTTTTGCTTCTTTCTTATGTAATTAAATAAATAAATCCCCCAGCAGCTCAGCCCACATAAAGCAGAGTTCCCCACAGAAAAGTGATGATCCTAGCTAGTTTGTAGTTAAACTATATTTTTTCCTATATTTTTACCCACCTCGTTCATCACAGTGAGTTTTAGAATGAAAAGAGAAAAAGGGTCAGTAAATTTTTAGCTGGTCCAGTCAGACTGGAGAAGAAAGATCAGCAAACCCAAAGAAAATAAATGGGGAAATATTTCCCAGCCTGCCTTCACCTTCACATCCTTGGGTGCGGCTGGCTTTGCACTGGCAGTTTGTAGCCATGAAACTGTCAGTCTGGCCAGGTTCCCCAGGAAGTGGAGCTCCAGCACGGAGATGCTCTGCAGGGATGTGGGATGCTGAGTGTGGTGCGCAGCACATCTGCTGGGGAGGGAGGAGCGCATCAGAGACGCTTCCTTTGGTAACCTGAACCAGAGTTTGGCCTCCAGAGGTGAAAGGCTAATACTCTGGCCTCTCTCCCTGCCACTGAGCCCCCCTTCTGCTGTTGTTAAAGCGATGCTCTGACTTTGGGAAATCGCTCCTGCAAGCCACAGGCGATGGCTGAAGGGAGAGCGCCCTGCTCGGTGCGCGGGCAGAACGAGCGGCCAGCGCTGGCTGCTGGCTCTGTGCTCTGCGACGGTCAGCAAACAGGCTGCAAAGAAATCTCAGCTCGATCCTGGACAAAAGGAGAGGATAATCAACTGGAAAACTCGCTGGGTTCAACCATGGGCGGGCTGCCCTCACCCCTCACCATTCCCACCCATCCCTCCCCGCCGAAGTCTGTATCACAAGTAGTTTTTTCTAAGTCTCAGCACAGCATGCAGAGGTATTAGGCTCATAAAGGGTTTCTTATTCACACAGAGTCCCGTGGATGCCATGGAAGCTTGCACAGATTGCTTCTGGGTGAGGCCACAGTGCTGGAAGTGGAAGGGGCTGGGATGTTCTTAAGGCTGGGAAATCCAGGCTACAAAAAAGAGAGGGGTAGTTAAAGCCCATAAATAGTTCTCAACTAATGAAATTGCTGGGTAGGGAAAAGGGGAAAATAGCTCTTTTTTAAAGCAGATGAGGCAAACATGCCTCCCAACATATTTTCTGCTCATAAAACTCAGCCTGGGTTTCTAGGTAACTAGTGGAGATACCCCAGGGAGAAGTCTCTAAGGGTTTCCCACAGTTGCCAGCTTTGAATAACCAAATGCTGGCTATCAAGTTAATTTGGTACAGAGCTTGGCTCACCCCATCCCAGCTCTCCTGAGACTCACTTGTGTATGGAGCAAACCTGAAAGCTTGGGGGTCCTTCACCCACTGCTTGGGTCCAACATTCACCAAGTGCAAGAGTAAAAGAGATCATTTTTATATGACCCAGTCTGACTTCCTGTCTAGCTCTGCTGAAATTACAGTTTTGTTCTCTGTCTGAGCATTGTCCTGGCTCCTGGGACTGCCCACCCTCTCACAGAGCCACATCCCTTGGATGGCTCATTCACCTGCTGGATCAGGATTCAAATTCTGATGGACATTCAAAAGGCTCTGATCCCACTCTGGATCTTACTGCTTCTTTCTTTATGTTGTTTGACTGCTAAATTACTTTACTTCATTTTACTTCTAAATTTCTTTGTTTCTAAGCAGCTGTTACTTTCTGGAGCTCAGATTCTCTGCTGATCGCAGACTCCCCTTCAGTTTTGCCCACAGTCTTGCTGTGCTTTGTAATGAGGCAGTGAGTCAAGCCAGTTATCAAAGGCTCAGATGGAGAGGTTCAGATGGATGGATATTTTGGGATGGATGTTTTTTCCTTGCTGGCCATGTTTTTCTTGCAGGACCAGGTTGCAAACAGTGGGAAATAAATAAGAAAAAGAGTTCCTTCCTTCCAGTGTGAGCAATGGAGCTGGGAGTGACCAGCACTTTTATTAAAATTATTTTGAATGTTTGTCCCTGACTCTTTGAGATATTTGGGTTTATCCCAGTCAGTGGAAATAAGCTGTCAGATCCCAGCTGAGACTTGACGTGAGCTGAGGCATTAAAAACAAATCAAACTGGATGAACATTTGGCTTACATGCAGCGTTTTTACGTACTGGCTCCTCATCTTCACTGGATTCAGACAAGTTAATTCAGTGTGTGAATGATTAAGGGCTCTTGCCTGTCATAAACTGAGTCCTCTGTCCAGAGAAGCCTTGAATGGCAAAGAGGGGAATCCAGGGGGGTTAAATGCACCAGTGCTGCTTTGTGAACGGGGACAATTTAAATCTAAAGAGTAACATGTTTTATGTGTTAGAAAGCAACTGTAGAGAAAGTAAAGAGTCAGCTGATCACCACTGTGATCTAAGAGGGTCTTGGGCTGCAAAAGACACGGATACTTTTCCTGTGAGCAGGCAGGGATGCTGGCTGGGACAAACAGAGATCTTTTACCCTTGTGCTTGAATTTAGTATTACTCATATGCCCGTGCAAACAGGTGGCCACACAGTGAAGGTGCCAAGAGAAAGGTGAGCTGCTGATGGGTGTGGGTAGGTTAGGAGGGCAGAGATGGCATGTGCCTGCTTCCAGAGGGCCAAGCCACAGCCAGGATGGCTGAATATGACTGCAATGAAATCTGGTGATAAGTGTATTAAAATGCTTTTCTGCAGATGCAGAGGTCAGCTGTGACTACAAAGGCTGAGAAAATTCTCAGCATCTCAGGATTAATTAACACATTCTGCCATTCCCTGCAAACACAGGCTGATCTCGTGTTTGCAGAGTAGAAGGGGCTGTAAATGAAACAACAAACTTGTGCACTGACAAGTGAAGAGATTGTTGTCTTAATCAAAGCCTCAAAAAGATTGCCTGGCGAACGAGTTCCAGACCAATCTTGCCAGGCCTGGGACTGGCCAGTCCCTGTGGCTGGCACAGCAGCAATGCCACCAGCTGCTCTCACCTTTCCAACATGCCCTGTGCTGTGTCCTTCTGGGCCCTGCTCCTGCTCCTTTTGCCCCATGGCCAGTTTCTGCTTCCCCACGTGGCTGTCCTTGTCCCTGCTCCCAGTCACCCACCGTCCCAGGCCAGGACAGGCTTCATTGCTCAGGGCCCGGCATTGCCTCCCAAAAGCCAAGGAGTTCACAGGGTGGTGTGGTGTGACTGAGCCTGTCTCTGACCTCTCTTGCTTTGCTGCACCTGCTCTCTCTCTGCCTCTTTGACTCTTGGCTCGCCTGAGCATCTCTTTAGCACAGGCTGGCAGTTTAGTGCAATCCCAGATTATTGTTTTCTGATATCTGCTCCAAAACCAGTTCTAGCTGGGCTCTAACCACTTAGGCGTAATGTTCTAGCTCACATGATAGTTTGAAGCCCACAGGAGCTGTTAATGTCTGTTCAGGTGTTCAGCAGAGGCTGACGTGTGTGGGGAGTGGAGGACTGTGTGTTCTGTACATCCCTCCCGCCCCAAAGCCATTGTTTTTATCCTCAGATCTATTTTATTCTCCATGCTAGACACTTTGGGAGGACAGATATAAATTAAAAGCAAATTATACAACCCGATACCATCAGTCAACAGACACCTATCTCTGCCCACACACCCCAAATAAATGAAACAACCATCACATCTGACTGCAGACTATGGAAAAGCTGAGGGAGAGGTTTGAAGGTCAAAACACTCAGACACTGTATCCATCATGTGTTTGGGCATATTTTGAATAGTGCTGCATCAAGCAACTGTCTCTCTCTTTGTGGTTGTGCTTGGAAGCACTGGCTGTTTCAGGTGACAGCTACTGGATCAAAAAGCAGAAATGGTGGCATGAAATTCCCTTCAGAGGGAAGATGGATGGTGTGCATTTCTGTTCAATGCATGGAGTAGCTGATGCAGTCTGGGATCTGCTCCTGCTGTGGGGGATTTCCTCTGCAGGTGCACAGACCTGTGGAGAGTGCTGGCAGCCAGGTGAGCGGGTGCAGGACTCCCAGCGCCCCTTTATTGTGGGAAGGGGGTGCAGGATGCCACTTTCCTTTGCACTGTAGCCCTCCTGCTCCCCAGGAGCTCAATTCCAGCTGTGCTAGAAATCAGGGTTGGCAGCATTTTGATCAGTGAAAGATCCAGTGTCTCTGGATCCGTCCCACAGCGTGCACTCTGTCCATCCAGGCATTCACCACTTCCTCCCAGCTGCAGCTCAACTTCACCTGTGGAAATACGTTTCCCTGTTAAATCCGTGCTTGCAAAGCTTGCAAAGACTCCAGACACGGAAACCCAAGTGCTCTGGGCTGTGCTGCAACCAGCTGGGTGCTGTTTATTGCCCCCAAAGCTCTCTGTAATTGCAGGAGCAGGGCAGGGCTGGGCTGCAGGCTCCTGTTTCATGGGAGGCAGATGAGAACAGCAGTTTTGCTCTCACGCTTTCTTCCACACGAGGATTTTGTGTCTCTGCATGAGATACAGGTCTGGCTCAGTGTGAGCTCACAGAGCTTGGCAAGATCCCCTGTCCCCACTTCATCCCTGCTCAAACTTTCCTCATGGGTAGTGAAAGGGTAACCCCTGCGTTGGAGGGAGGCTCCAGCTGGTGTCCGTAAAAGAGATCCAACATTTTGTGTTTCTGTCCTGTCTCTGCAAAGCTGAAGAGGTTAATTTTTCCTCTGCAAACCCAGTGTTCTGCTAGAGAAGGGTAAGGCCAGGCCTGTCCTGTTTGACTCTGCTCTCCCGTGGTGGAAGGTGAGACATAAAATGAGGCATTTGGAAGGGGCTAATGGAAGATGAGAGTGAGCCCAGAGGTGCAACTTGAGGGGCCCATGGAGCAGAGACCTTGAAAACTGTGTCCTTGGCACTGAGGACAGCCTTCTCCATGGTCTGCTCTCCATTGGTACCTGCCAAACTTCTCCATTCCTGATATAGCTGATTACACAAGAAGCTGTCATTGTCACTGTTTCTGGGGATGGCATTCCCTTCCTCACATTTGCTCCTGTGGCTGTGCAGGAGGGTATTTCTTCTGCTTGGTTGAGAAAAGCATCCGAGCTGTCTCCTTGGTATTACTGCATTTCCCAGGAGCATCCAGCTTGTGAAATGTCATTTCCCCTGGTGTTAAGAGCTCTGGAAGCTGCAGGCAGCCAGAAGATCAGTATCTTTAACTGTATCATGAGGACTTCTTTTGGGAAAAGGCAACTGTATAAGGAATTGTCATGGATGCATGAATGAAGTGTTGAAAATCAGATGAGGGGCAAAGCTTACGGGGAAAGGTGTGTCTCTGGGTGTGCTGAAAGGAAATGTTATCTCCAAATTGCTCATTAAAAACCTCATTTTAATGTCCTGATTCAGATCCTGTTTATTCCAGTGCAACCAGGAGGACTAAAGCTCATGCCAGGGATGTGGCAGTACCCAGGTGGTGCAGCAGGAGGAATTTGGGAGCAGAGGCAATCCTTGCCTCGAGGACTCCTTACTGTGTTGAAGCACACAGCAGCTATAACCGACCTCAAAATCCGCCCCATTTGAGGGAATTTTGCTGTCAGAATTGAACACAACGCCCAGCTGCTGACTCTTTGGTCTACCTGGCTCTGTCCATCAGTGAGTCAATCCTTGGTGTGCAGCTCTGGAGATCCAGTAACGCTGTCTTGGCAGATTTTTGAGGCAGTTCACGGGTAGTCATTCAGACACTGTTCTAAACCCTCATGTAATAAGTTAGTAGCAAGGCAGCTTCCAGAGCTGTGCTCTATTCCAGCCAGCTAGAAATTACACTATTTTCCAACTTCATTATTACCTCTGTTTTTTATTATAGCATCATTATAGTGAGAAAACTGGAAAGGAAGTGGGGATTGTATAATGCAGGAAATAGTGAATTAATACCTCTACCATATGATGGAACGGTGCAGAGCTGTGACTGTGTCAGGAAAATATAAAGCAAATAAAGATCATGCTGGCTGGGTGAGGATGGGACTTTTCCACTTGCTCAGAGGAGTATTAAGTTGCAAAAAGAATTATTTCTCAGAACTGCAAGATCTGCATTTTCTCTTCTCATGCACGTGCTCTTGCTTTTGATTAAAGCCATCATAGGGATATTGAATGTGGAGAGGAAAAATAAGCTTTTATGGTATGTAGATGGGCTTTAGCACATCAGCAGAAGAAAGCTGATTTATTGCCTGAGAAATCGTGTCAGGGCATTTTAAGGAGGGGGCTACGTATGGTAATAACAAAGAATTGTCTATTCCTTATCATGTGCTTCTCCAGGGCTAAATCCTGAGGAGTGTTTACTGGCTCTTGAGCATTTATAACTACTGGCTTTGGTGGGCTGGGATCTGAATAGGAAAGTGAAGCTTGTGACAGCCAGGAATGTAGAGGGGTTTGTCTTTTTTATTCTGAAAGAGCAGGCAGTGCTAAATAGTGCAAAACATCTTTTTATTCTTATCCCTGACACTTTTCAAATCACATTTGTACTTTCAGGCTTGCTGACCTTACAGTGACATACACAAATCAGACAAACAACCTGCTATTTGCTGTGTTCCCCTGAAATTTCTGTTGGAACATGGAAATTCCACTGCTATAATACATGGAAATGGCTTTGCCTGCACTTTCTGCACACGCTCGGCTGAAAGCCTTTGTAAAATGTATCCTTTAAAAAACCCATTTTGTTTATAGCAACACCAGCAGGTAATTAAATCCGCACATGTATCATTTTTATTTTGACACCGTCTTTGGAGAAGTGCAGGGATTGCTTGGGGTAAACCAGCCCTGCACACAACCCGTGTGTATTCTGTGGTGCAGTTGTCAGACCACAGCAAATGTGCTTTTATAACAGCTTGTTACTCCCCTCGCCGGGCTGCAAAGAGATGCAGCTTTTAGAAACAATTTCTGATTTATGTATCTTATGATCATTCCAAACACCTGACAGAAATGGGATGAAGATGCCGCTCAGCTGAGTAAACGCCTTCGGAAGAGCTGCAGGCAAAGAGGGGAGAGCACAAATATCAGTTGGGAAGCATCAGTGGGTGAGGAACTATGAATTTTGAAGGATAAAATCCGGATTATACGTTTCTAGAGGCTCTTGAAGGTTTAAACTCTTTACAGCCTGTTGAGAGCAGAATGATCTCTGACTTCCTGCGGGGAGGCCAGCGCAGGGGTGGAGGGATGCAGCTGTGGTACCGGCGTGGAGCAGCTGGACAAGGCTGGGAGGGAGGCAAAGAGGAATTTTACATCACCTGAAAACGCAGGGAGGAGGTGGGAAGGAGTCACCTAACCTGCAATGAGGCCCTGGAAAGGCAGCAGCTCTTGGTCTCATTCCTGCTGCGAACGGGACCAGCGCGGAGAGCTGGGGCAACCCCTGGCGATGCTTTCAAAGTCCAAGAGTTATATAGGAAAATTATGGGATGTGAAATAAAATACTAGGTGATCGATGGAAAACATACGTTTATTGAGATGTAACAGTCAATTGCATGGCTGTTAAAACAGCTATAACTGCGTATTAAATAATCTGTTCAGCTGGTATTTATTTAATATAATCGCAGCCTATTAAACCTGAATTAAGTACAGAGTTAAGTGTCTCTGGGACACACAGCTGAAAATGGTGCCAGGAACATTTTATGTTGCCTGAAACCCTTTGTGGAAAACTCCCACAAACAGGGACTCTGCTGAACTATCCTTTGCTTGATGGGGGAAATAAAAGATGAGATTTTAAATTTTGACCTGGACTGTAGGAGAAATATCTGCATCTGTCACCTAGACCCAGACTTAATATAGATGCTTAATTTCTTCAGATCAAAAATATTTGAGTGACTTTTTGGAACTGTTCCTTTTCAGATTTTTGTATGGTTTATTTTGCTTTACTTGCACATCTTTGCTCCCCTGATTGCCTGATACTTATGCAGTTATTCACACCAGCACAAAGTGAGTCCAAAGTAAATGTAAAATGCTGCTAAATCAACACGGGATTTGCTCTGGCCTGGCTGGGCTTACAAATGGGAGATGTGGATAAGGAGCAGCTCACACCCTGGAAATGCGAGGTCGGAGGACTCCAGGGGATGTAGAGTCCTCAACTCCCAACAATTTCCCTTTTTCTTTCCACCAGCTCCGGGGTTTGTGCCCATCTCGTGGGCTCGGGCCATCTGGTTTGCTCCATGAGTGTCCCAGTGCTGCTCTGGAGTCAGCTGGTGCCAAACACCTCGGAGCAAGCACACAGCAATACCTGGGATGAAACTTCAATCTGTCGCTTTGTGGAATTGCTGCTAAACCTATCCTGGGTTTGGGTCAAAGTTTTCCCATTTTTGCTTATTTTATGCCTCTTCCTCCTCTTTTTAGTGACAAATGAAACCAAGTGAACACTCTTGTCTTTCAAAATAAATATCCAGACCGAATGCCACGTAAACTGCATATGGTCTGCATTATAGATTTATTTTCATGAGAGCTTGCAAAGAAAAACTGCTGAAGTCAGGGCAGACCCTCACTCATTAACCCTCGATGCCAGGGCTGTCTGTGGTGTTTTATGTGCACATCATTTGTGTTTCTTTAACAGGACTTTGTCTTTCCCCAGCTTCCTGAGCCAATATGTCATTTCACCATTCCCGGGGTGTGGAAGTGCTGGGGAGAGCTGATGGCAATTTATCCTTCCCATCAGAGATGCGCTCCCTGACTGTGGCAAACACAAGCGGAGAGGAGGTGAGCGGACCCACGCCGGGCGTGACCCTGCCTCCCAAAATCTCTCCTGCTTTACAGCAGGGCCGGAAAGAAGCCGGGATCGCGCTAAGCGGGCAGATCCCGGTTCCTGCGGAACCTGAATGTCTCTGTGAAATGAATGGCACCGCCGCAATGCCCGTTCCCCTCCCTCCGGCTAATTATCCCGTGCTGAACAGCCAGACAAAGCCCCTCTGCACCTGCACAGCCTCGGGAAGCACAATGCCAACAAAGCGGCGTGGCAGGGACCCCACCGCACTGAAAGCCCCGCCAGCCCCTGCAAGCACTACTTAGAAAAAGGATAAGAGAAAAGGGAGGGGGAAAAAAAGAAAAAAAGGAAAAAAAAAAAAAAAAAAAGAGGAGGAGGAGATTCGCTCGCTTGGACTTTTTCACTATTGGAGAGAATGGGTGAAAGCCCCACAAAAGCGGCTTAATAAAGAGGAGAGGGAGAACAAGGCGAGAGGGGAAGTGCAGGGCAGGCTGAAAGGAAGGAGGGCTTTCCAGGTTGTATTGTTCCCTCCGCCCTCCAGAGATCCTTGGTCAGCGTCTCAAAAGCCGTCGATGACATCAAGCTGATTGGTTTTGCCGCAGCGTTAAAAGTAGGCTGGAGAATCAATGTGTCCCTGTCCACACGGGACCCACTTGTTAGGAGGACAAAACGGCTCTCATTCATGGCACTACAAAGGGGGGAGCTCTGCTTTGATGTGGTGGTGGATGGCCCCTTCACCTGTTCCTTTCCTTGGGAGGAACTGGGCGAGGTATTTTTGCCTGCCTTTTTGGCCAAGTTCTTCCTAAAAATCGCTGCAGTTCAGCAATAGGTGAAACTATGTTTTTTTTTTTAAACAAAAACTTATCTAATAACTAGAATATAAATAATTTTTTACTTTCCATCCAAAAGTGTAGACTTGTTCCTCCCTGATCCATACGCATATGACAGGAAACCTTATGTAGAACCTGTGTTTTTTTATGGATGGGTTGGATGACTATTTGGCTCAATTTTAGGGCACAACTCTTAGAAAATGCTGCTGCCTTGCCATAAATCGTGGTTTATGTGCCACGTGGGGAGATTCAGGCCCCCAGGCTGATGTAGGGCAGCTCAGGAGGGAGCAAAGTGGGGTGCACTGCTCACAGTCACCTGAGGGACAACCTGAACTGCCACAATTTTTAGTGTGGTAGATGAGCTGTGCTGCAGGAGGGAAACCAGAGAGGGCACGGGTAAATATCTTTCCTGAGATTGCTGAGAGTTAGTGTTGGGGATGGCCACAGACCTCCGGAGATTCTTACTTCCAGGCCAGCGTGGCCATATCTTTAGTCACCTTTTCTTGTTATTATCTGTATGGGGTGGAAATAATGGAGCCCACACAGCCCAGATGAGGTCCCAGATCTGTTGTGCAAGGCATTTCTCCTTGGCTGAGTTAGCACTCCCTGACCCACAGTTTGGTGCAGAATTCCTGAGAGAGATCTTACAGGGGAGAGTCTGTTCCCTGTGAATGAGCTCGCTGATGTAAGGATTCACTGCTGATTGTGCTGGGGAGCTCTGGGACACCCTGAGCACACCCATGTCCCCCTCACAGCATCCCCAGGAATACCAGGCATGGTGCACACAGGCAGGTTGTGCCTGACTGACCAGACCAGTTGTGGGGTGGTGCTGTCGGTGGGCTCTGGCATCTGGGACTGCAGGGCAGTCAATTAGGAGATTGCTCATAAGAGCAGCAGTACAGTCATTAAAGGCTTCAGGCATAACATGGCTGGTCTCAAAACACGAGCAGAATACAGTCAGGCTTAACTAGGAGAGTGATCAGAAGGTCAGTCCCAACAAGAATCCCTAGGAGTCTAATATGCTGGACATAAATTAGTATCATTAGCTCAAACACCTCAAAATGGGAAGTAAATTACTTTAGACACTCAAGACAGATGGTATCCACGCACCAGGCAGAGAGCCCATCTCCCAGAGCAATGCCAGTTACTCCCTCTCCTGTGAGCTGGATAGCAGCAGGGAGATGGGACTATTGCTTGATGTGAATTCACTGGAAAGCAGAGAAGGGAAGGAGCAAAGAAAAGCAATTTTCGCCTGGGAACAGATAATTTTTCTAGAAGTACTGCTTCAATTCATCCAGAACATGAGCAGCAGAGAGAAAAACTAGTTCTCTAACCCAGTCTCCTGCTGCGTTCTCCTACAGTGATAAAAATATGGCTGGAAAATGTCTGTACTGTTTATTACTTTGAAGTCAAATGTGTGCTGGTTATTTTCAGAAACAAGGGAGCAGAAATGCTTTCTGGCTGGCTCTAAGTTGCAAGGTCATGTGGCAAATTTCCCTTTCCCTGTCCCCCTGCTTTTATACACACATGGAAATGCCGACATGGATATTTTCAATATATATATTAAAAGTAGACCAGACCTTTGTGTGCTGTTTGGAGATGTGTGGCACAGGAATAAATCAGAGATGAGAGCAAGGGGGGAACACGTGCTGCTGCTTGGCAGCTTGGGTTTGCTCAGGGCTGCACAACCGAGCAAGACACGTCTCTGGAAGAGACAGGTGGATGCGTATCAAACCATGTGAGCCTGTGGGTTTGAGAGGAGATTTAAAGGGTGTTTAGGGAGTAGCTGGGGGGTTCAGCACAATGCTGACAGCTTCAAGTGGGGAGAGGGTTCATGGCAAGGAGAGAGAAGAAGAAAGATGGTTTCTCTGGTTTTCATGGCTACAAGGTTTAAGAGGGGCTGCAGCCTTGAGGGACTCTATGGGACTGGTGGAGGAGAGGACACAGAAAACAACTGGGCCAGCCCTCTGCCTCGTACAACCGCTTGAAAGTGTCCCAGGACATCAGCTCCAAACAGCCAAGCAAAGTAAATCCAGACTTTAAAGAAAGCACAAGGTTAAAGAAGATTATGGAGCTCTTTTGTTTCCTGTCGAGTAGCTGCTATTTGCTTTCTGACCCTTGTGATTAGATAAAAGGAAGAAAGCCCTTGAAAAGGTGACTTAGGTGTATTCAGGGCCATGGAAATTAGAGCTGCTGTTCTGACAAGCATGAGATACTGGACCTAGTGCTGAGCAGAGGGCACCAGGGACTAATCCCCCACCTGATGCCACCAAGAGCAAGGCAGCTCTGCCTGGGGCACCCCACAATTCCCAGATCTCCACCTTTCCCTCAAAAAGCTGGTGCTGTTCTGTCTGTGACAGGGGGGCAAGGCTAATTGCATGGCCTTGGTGCTGGAGAACAGCTACGAGCAGAGCTCCCCGAGAGCACTGCCTGCTCTTTACACTCATTATCATTAGCCCTGCCTTTCCAGACGGGATGGATGGACAACCCCACTGCCTCGAGAGGGTTTTGTGCACAGACCTGGGCGCTGATAGAGAGCAGAGCTCTAACGGGGAGGAGGGCAGGGCCTGGGCTTCTCTTGATTGAGTGTTAATGGGTCCCAACTGGGAGATAGGCTCAGCTGGGTGCCAATTACCCTAATTGATAAGAAGCTCTGATGGGAGCCTTGGAGGAAGCTGGCTCCTTACCGAACTTACTAAAGGGAGGCTGGAAAAGGAAATGGCTCTTGTTGGAAAAGCTCTGGTTATTGATTTCTTTTTTTTCTGTTGTTGTTGGTTGCTTGGTGGTGTTTGTTTTGGGTTTTTTGGTCATGATTTGGAAATGTGCTATTAGGCAAGTGGAAGAATTGACAAACAGAACCAAGAAAGATGTGTTGTGGGTTGAGGTTGCAATGAAACAAGCAGAAATACCCAGAAGAAGGTTTCCCAAAAGCAGGTAAGAGAAGGGAGCTATAGCAGGGCTTCCTGATGGGTGTCTGCTTGTTCAAATACTTGTAAGGAAAAACCAGAGCTGCATCTTCCTTCTTCTGCTCTGGTTCTCTCCCAACAAGTGAGTGGGGCTGGGAGAGGACTGTGTGGAAGCTCAGGCTGTGAGGCGGTGGTTCTGTGGCTCTGGCTCCCCCCTTGCTGGGTGGGGGCTGCGAGATGCAGAGCTGTGTGCAGGGACTGCAGGGCTGGTGTGATGGAAGGTGGGGACCCTGGGGGCCTGCAGGAGGATCTGGCTCATCCCTGTGCTAGGGGGAGGGTGCCTCTTGGAGCTTGGGCTAGCTCTGTACTCGCTGCTGTGTCAGACTGTGTGTCAGTGTTGTGTGGGGAAAAGGGGTCAGGGAGAGCAGCTTTTTGTTCTGTGTCTCTGGGCCTGCTGGCAATGCTGATGTGAGTGATGGCTTTTGCCTGATGGTTTCCTTCCTCCTGGGACCTGCTTATTACCGTTGGAATAGATGGAAATAGGAACTTCTGGTTGTCTTGGAGTCAGAGTTAACCCTTCGTAAATAAGAAGGAAACTGAGGCATGGAGAGGCTCTGCACCAAATGCAGTCCAACAAGCCTAAATTAGCTCTACTCTGCCAGGTAAATTTAGACTGTAAACACACAAGCACATGTGGTGCTGAAGACTCTTTGCTGCTGGTTTGCTGAGAATACCTGAAACTTTTCCTTTGCCTGCCAAACTGCTCCATGGCCCTGACTCTACTGAGAGGTGGTACCTTTGGTGTCTCAGTCAGAGCCCTTTAAACCCTTCCCACAAAGGGTTTTCCTTTCCTGTAGGAGGAAGGAATGCAGCAGGCATTGTACAGCCTTGCTGCAGTGCCAGACGCTGGTAATAACCTCATTAGAAGATCTCCTCTTCATCTTTCTTCCTCTCTAGGACCATAAAGCACTTGCAGATGTGAAGGCAGCTTCCAAGCATGGCTTTCCTGCTCTTTGCAGTGCTTGGGCTTGATGCAGCTCCAGGGAGCTCCTTAGAAAGCCCTGTAAAAGTATCCAAGGGATGACTGGATGTTTTAAGCTCCTTGGATTGGGTTTTCTGGCCCAGGCTTTGTGAAAGCTTTGTTTTTCTGTGATCAGCCAAGGTACCTGGGCAGACCAAAGGTGTGTCTGTCTCTGAGGCTGTGTTTTGTGCTCATTAGTACTGGCTTTGTGCATTGCACTGGTCAGTGGGGCACCTGATCTGCATCATCTTTGCCACGTGCAGGACTTGCACTGGTTTTACCCTTGTGTGCTGGGGAAGCAGGCACAGAGGGCGCTGGATGCTGTTTAACACAACATAGACACCTAAGCTCTCAGAATTAACCTGCCAATATTTTTGGAGCTGGAAAAATTTTTGTTGAAATTTTTGTTGAAATAAGGCGCGGCACTATTTTTTGTTTCATTGTATCTTTGAGCTATAACTGCACAACAAATTTTGGACTTAAGGTGGCTTTTCTGAATCCCAGCCTTAGATGATCAATATTAGAGGCTTTTGGAAAGAGAGTCAGAAGGGAGCAAACAAGCAGTGATTCTCCTCGTTTTATTCTCTCAGGTGGTGTTAAGCAAACAATGCTGGCCATAACCGTATGAATTTTATCTGTCTCTGCTGGTGAAAAAGGAAAAGCACAACAGACACCAAGGAAAGCAGCACAGCCTCATCCCCCAGTGCGTGCTGCTGACTTATCAGCTTTTAAATTGCTGACAAATGACAAGCTCCTGTAATGATCTAGTTCAGAGGGTACCTTCTTGGAGAAACACAGGGATGCTCCTGGCAGGGTCATTACTGGAAGTCGTTAATCACTGATTTGATATTCAAAGCTGATGGCGAAGTCAAAGCAGGTCAGCATGCTAATGGCCATCAGCGGTGGCAATGACCAATTTCCACAGAGTTATTGTCAGTGCAGGCAGCAATAAGCAGCTCAGAAAAGGCAATCTTTTATTTTTAAATGGGAGCCGGCATGGGGTGGGCTGTAGGGGCAGAATGAACTGCTGCCTGACAGGAGGCAGATTTGCTCCTAATTGGGAGAGGCAGCAGTCAGGAGAGGTACGGCTGGAACTCCAGGGACAAGCAACATTTCCCAGCTGAGACCTCTGCTGTCATTTTTGACAGAGGAATTAAAGATGGCAATGCTTCTGGATAGCATGAGGGAGCTGGTGTGTGTCGTGGGGGAGCACTAGCTGGGGGTGACTCTGTCCTGGGGACTGGAGGGCAGCCCTGCCCCGGTGTGGGAGGTGGGCAGAGGTGTGAGCCGTCCAGTTTAAAGGTGGAAAACAAATGCTGGGAGCGCTTGAAGTCATTGCTCAGCCATTGGCTGGGAGCACACTGTCCAGGAAGAAAACAGAAATGTCCTTTTTTATGTACAACTGCTTCTGGCAACATTAAAGACTCTCCAGAAACACTAAAGGCAGGTTTTGCTGTGTCTTCCCCTAGTCCCAAGTGGTGCCATGGAGGAACCACCTAGAACACAATTGCTGTGAACTGCTGGTTTGGCAAACATGGACAATTTGTTTTTGTTTTTGTCCGATAGTTTCCTGCTCTGTCAAAACAGCTGAGTCATTTTTTCCATGAATGTGATTTTTTTTTCAAGTGTTTTGATATTTCACTTTCTGTTTTAAACATTTTAGTGAGTGGCTTTCCCTCAGAAGTTTTCTCTTTCTTTGAAGGCGAGCACTGGTTCTGACTGGGAGCACAGTGGTGCTGCCTGGCCATGCTTCAGAGCAGTGATGGGTTCTTAGTCCTGTGCTCATGGGGGAGGGAATTCTGTGAAAATGGCAGTGAAAAATTGAAGGAAAAAGTCTGTCCCTGCCCTATAAATCTCCATGTCTAACTCCATCTTGTTATCTCAGACATTTTTCATTGTAAAAGAAAGATTCCAGCATCATAATAGGCATGCATATGACTCTGAATTATTGACTTGATGTATGTGAATCTGAGAAATCTCTAAGTTATTTCTCTGCAAAAGCACATATGGTGTGAGAACAATAGCTCTGGGAGTGGAGACAGCAGGACAAGCACTGTTTGCTCAGCCTGACCTTCACCAAAGGGGGGTTTCCATCTGGGAATGAGGCAGGAGCTTCCCCACCCCTCACTTCTCTGCCCTTGTGCTCCAGTGGCCTTTAGCTGGTGCAAGTTTTACTGAAGTGGACACACATGTACTAGGAGCTGGACTTGAGAGCAGCAATTACTTTCACATAATACCTTTGCTGTCCCTCACTTGGAGCAGATTTGAACTACTGACCTGGAGCTGAAGGTCACCATAGTCCCCTAATAGTCCCCCAAAATGGGTGGTGAGCTGCTTTCTTGCTGGCTGTGCTAAAAACCCATGGCCAGGCTGTTCCCTGCCTCCCTCAGGTTTAACCCTCTCCTAGCCCTCTTCCTTCTCCCCACCTCCTCCAGCTCTCTGCCTGCTGGGCATGACCAGGATAAAAAGAAGAGCAATGAGAGCCATATGTGGAGCCCTTTCACCCCTCTGCTGTGGCCTGTGGTGAGCCTGGCTGGGGGTGAGTTGTGCAAATCCTGGGGTCCTCTGGATTGCTTGAACCTCCAGACATGGCTTTCAGGGCATCAAATTGAGTGGAAATGTGTTTGCTGGGGAAGAATTGGCAGTGTTCAGGAGCAGAAGACCTGTAACTGGCATCCAGTTGAAGAGAACAAGGCTGCATCTGATTCCTTTCATCTTCATGTGATCCTCATGCATGTTTACCCTGCTCTGGTCCCCTGCATCTCCCCATGTGCTGACAATGACTGGTGGGAGGTGCTGGAAAGCAAATTCCCAGCATCTCTGCTGCTGCAAACAAATGGAATTACCCTTTCCCATAACACCATCTACAATCCTCTTCCTGATGTAGACTAGGAAAACCCCTCTGACATTGGGTCTTTCAGACAAGATGCAAGATCATCCATTTTCCTGTCGTTTGTGCTGCTGAGCCATAAGCCTGAAACTCCAGAAGCTAGTCTAAGACTGACATGCCCTCGGGTGGGGAGGTAAATTGAGCATGGTTAAGTTTCACTCTGTAGCCAGAGGTTCAGAGCTGAAGCTGTCTTGCCTGGAGGACCTTCAGAAACAGAGCTTGAAATGTATTTCTGAAAGGGGATCAGCCAAACCTGAAAGTATTCCTGAACAGCTCCACCTTAGCAGAGCAGGCAGGGAGTGCCTGTCTCATGTCTCTCACCTTGTCTCTGGCCAGCCGCCTTGGCTCCTTTTGGTGTCCCAGCGCTCCTGGTCTGGCCCTGACTTGGCTGTGATGGGATATAGGCTGGGTAAGGAGCAAAACAGAAAACAGTTCCCATCTGATGGCCAAGCACTGTGAATTATCAGCAGCTTCCATCCTCTTCCCAGTGATCTCCAGCAGCCACTGGGATGAGCAGTAACCCCTCAGCACTGGTGACTGCTCTTGTTCCCACTTGCTGCAAAGGTGCCACAATTTGGGCTGGACCTGCACAGTGCCAAGTCTTGTCACTGTGGTTGCATGGAGGGGAGAGGGGCTTCTCTGAGGTGTGTTTTATGAAGCCTAAAAGCCATGTCAGAGGAAGGAAAAGTGAGCTACACCCTGGTAAAATATCTTGATTTGGTGCTACCCATGAAGTGCTGTGGTCTGGTGAGCACCAAGAAGTGACAGGCGTGCTCTGGCAGCAGTGAGGTTCGTGCTGCAGAGAACTCCCACCCTGGAATGCAAGAGATTTTATGGGCACTAATAAATTAAACCTCATGTGTTGACTCTAAAAATGTGGTGGCAATGAACCAGCCTGGATTTACAGATAAGGGGAGCAGGGCACAGAGTAATGTGCTCATTTCCCTGTGCTTGCAGGGCCTTCCAGCAGTGTGGGTGGGATGACACCCAGGAGTCCACCTCTCCTGCACAGTGGGCTTTCCTTCAGGCTCTTGCTCCTTGCCAAAATGCACCCAAATATTCTCTTCCAAAGTCCTCCCTCTGATTTTCATCTAGCAGTACATGGGGTACTTGTGACTAGCCTTGGATAGGTTCCTCAGCAAAATAGGCTTGTTGTTAACCTGGAATTCTCTGTCCAGGAATTCCTCCCCAGCGGAGGAAAAAACAAGTTCTGGAAATCAGAAAAATGCTGATGACTCCATAGGTCCCACTGCCGCTGTTTTCCAGAGCTGTGGCTGCTTGGCCATCCCCCTTTTGAGGGCTGGCTGCCAGATTAGTGACAGAGTTCCTGAGGAGGGGAACACGTTCCTGCAGGTCCCACGCTGAGCAGGAGCTCTGCAAGCCTTCCACAGCTCCTCGCCAGCTGACATGGAAACACAAGAGGCACCCTTTCCCCAGATAATATTTTCTTTTTTCCTCAGTCCTCTCCCTCTTTCACAGATGTCTTAAGGACCATCCCAAGTCTCGCTTTCAGGCTCTTGGCCCTGATGAAGCAGAAGCTGCCTGCAGGCAGCTTTTGGACAGCTGGATGAAGATATCACTCGTCAAGCGTCAGCCCTCTCCAGGTAACAAATCTTTTGCTCCTGCTTTGCAGGAATGTCTCAGTCACAGGCTCACACCTGAGGCTGTCAGCCTTCAAAGCCCCTCTCCTGGGCTGACCCCCTCCCTGCTCCTGGGACAGGCAGGTGAGTGGTGCACACACGTGCTGCTCTGGGGCTTGGCCCCGTGAGCCTGAGCGGGCTCCAGTCCCAGCCAAGCAACTCCCAGTTCACCCAGGGCACTGGGGAAATCTCAGTGCAGGCCAGAAGGAATCTCATCCCTTAGAAGGGAAAAAGCTTCTGCTTCCACGTTGGAAGGCTCATTGGGATCCAGCACTGTCCCCCTCTACGAGCTGCTCTGCAAGCTCCCTGCAGATCCCTAATCCCTCCTGCCACCCCCCATCCACCCAGCTGGGATGTTCCACACAGCCCCCACTGCTGCCTCAGTCTTCTCCTCTCCCCTGCTGTATGAGAATGATATTAATAATAAATACTTTAAACGAACCTTTTTGTCCCTCAGGGTCAGGAAGTACAAGGGGCGAGCACAAGAAAGGATTTATGTGAATGTGAAGGACGTTAGTTCAGGAGGTTGGTCCTGGTCCGTGAATTAGTGCCCCTTAATGTCTTGCTACAGGGAGGTGATGACATGACAACTCGGTCATCCCGCTGTCATCTAGGAGAAAAATGAGAGTGTATTTGGGGCAGGAGTGAAGGCTGACAGTCCTGGGAGGGACCATGC
This sequence comes from Anomalospiza imberbis, assembly GCF_031753505.1. Lineage (NCBI taxonomy): Eukaryota > Metazoa > Chordata > Aves > Passeriformes > Viduidae > Anomalospiza > Anomalospiza imberbis. The sequence goes on along the minus strand of NC_089693.1, from coordinate 5,912,035 downwards.
CTTCCCTGCACTGCTTGGCAGCAGGACATGGGGCCAGCTGTGGAGGCTGTGACTGAACTGCCTGCTCAGATACAGGTGTGGCCTTTAGGTCCATGCCCAGTGAATTTTGGCTGGAGTGCCCCCAGAGGGATCAGGCAGGAAGGTCATATTCCCCTTGTGTGGTAACAAGGAGAGTATTTTGCCTTAGCAATCGTGTTGCAGAGGATATGTTGACCTTGTTCTGCTTTCTGGGTCTCCATAGGGCTTTTGGTTTGTGTAAAAGTGTCAAAAGCAAGCTCTGAGTACTGCATGTGCTGGGCTGTGCATGGGGAATGGGGTCTTTGAAGCACTATAATGTGTTTTTGCTAGGGAAGCCTCTCCTAGGACCAACAGGAAATATTTCTGCAGTCTTTGCCATGTGTCCCAAAGCATGAATTGCCTCCAGCACATGGGGAGGGTGCTGAAAATAGCAGCATCCAGACTTGCTTTGGGGAAAAAAAAAAAAAAAAGATACATATATATATAAAGAAATGGACACATGGTAGGCAGCAGGAGAAAGGCAGTGATGGAGCCCTTCCAGGGAAAACAACTCTGTTATGGGTTGTGGAGTAAACACAGATGTCAGGAATTGCAAGGAGCCATGGGGGTGTGCTGGGGAGGGTTTGCCTGGGGGCAGGCTGAAGGATGCTGCAGGGTGAGACAGCAAATCCCTGCTGGGGAATGAGCTCAGGGACAGCCATGGCAGCCCTGCCTGGGTCTCACCAGCTGTCCTGGCCTCTTGGCTGCCCCAGTGGGCTTGGGTTTTTAGTTAGGGGCAGGGAATCTGTGGAACAGGAAAAAAGCCACCAACTTGGCCAGAGTCATTGCTGGGTGTTTTTATCAGAGTGAAGAGTCAAGATTTGCTCTCCCATGTGTCACTGGGCAATCCCACTTTTGCTCACAGCTTTAAACCACGAGAAAGGACCCTGAAAGTCAAATGCGTTGTGGGTGAGAACCTGGAATGTGCCCTGAGAAGAGGACAGACAGCAACTATCCTTCCCAGACAAATCTGGGTCCTGCCACTGAGCTAACCTCTGCTGGAGCAAAAATTATTTATATTTCAGTTATCTAGATATGGGAAACAAAAGGAAGGAAAAAACAGCAATTGTTTAAAAAGAAAAATAACAAAGCTGTGACAAATAGCTGATCTACTTACTCCCTTCTGGGTGAGCAGTCTGGGAGGATCACCATGATGGGCTGTAAGGGCATGGCATAGCTCTTCCTCCACTGCTCTGTGATCTCCCAGCTCTGAGAGTTTGGCCAGCAGAATTCTGTCCATCACTTTTTAGGAATTCTCCATCACTATTTCTTGCATCTGTTGTAGTGGCTGAAAAGAAAGGGAAACTAAGTCTTGAAAAATACAACTGAGAAATGGATGTTGGATGTGTACTTGGAGATATTTTAGCAAGGATTCCTTTTGAAACTGAATTTGACTGTATTTCTCAGGGAAGGGAAGCCAGAGCTGCATCTGCAGAAGTGCTGTGCAATGAGATCTGGAGCAGTTCAGCTTCCTGCAGTGCAAATGGACCTGGATTCTGACCTCACCCGGGCTGCAGGCAGTTGCAGGAGGAATAAAAAGTAAATCTGGGCTTGTTGCCATTAATAATATGATGTCTTTACATCCTGACCTAATTGTATTAATTCTTCATGGCAAATATCATATGGAAGTGGCTGATTAGTAGCTAGCAATGAGAGTGGTATTGGCCATCTGGTGTGCTTGGCTTGGAAAGAAAAAAAAAAAAGGATGAAACAAAACTGAAACACATGAGTCTTTCAGATAATGAATTAGCCAGATTCATTAAATTTCGGTTCAGATTTGTCTCTGCTGACACTTGTGTATGGGCAGGGCAGAAGGCAGTGGTGTCCAGGAGGAAAGTGATCCCTTCAAGCTGATGGTGTGCAGTGAATTGAGATTATTTTTCAAGTAAGAACCCATAAGAAACAGTGATGTCAGCTGTTTTACCCGAGCTACTTACAGGTTTGCTTCTGTTAACCTTATGTAAAGTTTCTATGAGCTTTACCCAGGGATTGCATCTCATTCATGAGCAAAATTAATTAAAATCAACCTGGCTTTTCTTCCGTGAGTAAAAGTAGAGTGGGAAACTGATCTCTTTCTTATGTCTTACCTTGGCAAAAGCATCTCAGCTTTGTCTGGCAAGGCAGTCATAGAAATCCTTCCCTTTAAACTCTGCTCACCTCTGGCTGCACAGTGACAGGCAGCTCAGAGACAAAAGACCTGTCTGTGATTTTACTCTGTTGATATTTAATTTTTTTTCCTTTCCCTGCAGCCCTGGGAAAAGGTGGTATGATGGAAAGGCACTCTGCACTGACCTGAGGAATGCTGCAGCTCCTCCTGGGGTTTGGCAGCAAAGATCTCCTTTGAGATCTCCCTGAGGGTCTTCTGGGGTGTGCACGCTTCCTGAGTGAGATTTGGCTTCACACACCAAGATATTGGGACTTTTGCTGAAGAATTTTGCTGTTGTTGGAATTATCCAGGAGGATCCCATCTTAGTTTGGAAAACAGGGTGGGAAACTTGAAATGAGTACTCAAGGGCTCCAGGGGGATGACAAAGTGGCTGGGTTCCTTGGCTGGGTGGGGAGAGCAGCCAGGGAACCTGGGGTTGAGTCAGAGGTTTCCATCTGTGTCAGGGTTGTCCAGAGGTGAGCTTGAACTCACTCTTTGGCCAAATGGCCTTGCTGGACTGGTCACTGAAAGACCTGGGTGTGCCAAAAGTTTGCTGTACTCTGCAGTGCTTCCTCCTGGAAGGCTTTGGGGAAAAAAGTTTAATTAATTTTTGTTACCAGAGAACTTCCTGCATTGCACCTGTGTGGGCTGGAAACAAGTGAGTGGTGGCAAGTTTGTTTGGATAAGAGAGTGCTGGAATGGGTGGAGGAAAGAGGGTGAGACCTCTTGGCTTGGGCTCCAGAGACCATGTCTGTGTGTTTCAAACCCAAAACTCTGCTAATCCCGTGCTAAATCTCTGGAATCAAGGAGTTCTTGAAGGCAACGTTAAGGATGGTAAAAAGGGGTGGACACATTTCTCAAGCAATTGAATTTGAAATATTATTCAAAGACAGCAGCACTGGTTTTGCTTTTAATTTAAGCCAGCACTTCTTCCCCCCTCTCGTCTCCAATAATTAATGATCAACACCATAATCCAACCTGATTGCCCAACAGACAAGGACTGCTCTGTGACTGTGGCCTTTTTAACAGACTCCTTATTAAACATTCTTACTGGTTAACAAGCTGGGGGGAGGGTGCTGGGGGTAATATATTTCCCAAACACTCCAGAGTTGCCAAAGCTCTGGACCAGAGTATGTGTGCTGAGAGCTGTGAGAGTTGTTTTTCAGTGGCTTTACTGACAGATGCTCCTAATTGTGTGTGTGTCTTCCTCTGAGGGATGAGTCATGGGCTGCTGAGAGCAGCAAGAGGTTCCAGAGTAACTTTGAGCAGTACATGGACATGATTACTGCAAGAAGCCCTAAATTTGGGATGCTCTAGGAGGAGCCAGGTTCCTGGGACATGGCCATCACCTTGCCTCCCTTTTTAAAGATTGGAGTTGAAGATGTTAAAGGTCTTTTCCAACTGCAATGATTCTATTTAGGCAGGTGCTGGAGGATCTGACCTGATGATGTTGCAGGATAAGGGCTGATGTGCTGTGGGTTAGGAGTGTGCAAACATCCCATTCTCAGGAGGAAGGACCTTCCCAGTCCTGCTCCAACTTGACTAGATGGGGTCTTCCCCTGGATTTATTTCAAATATGATTTTAATGATGGATTTCAGGCTTCTGTAGATACTAGAGCTGGTTCCAGGGAAGTATTTCATGGCTGTGGCTGCTGATAGAGAGCTGGGTTTGTCTCACCCCAGTGTGTCTCACGTGGACTGCAGGATTTGTTCTTCTCCAAGGTGCAGGGCTGCTGCTGAAAATCATGCACTTGAGCACTGAAGGGTGGCTGTTGTCAGCAAAGAGTTGGAGTGAGACTTTGCTATTTATTTTACTTAAAGACACAGATGGGAATCACTCTTGATCATTCACAAAATCTGTCTGGGTTTGGAGCCAGTGACCTGCAGGTCAAAGGCTTTGTGCCCTTTACAGTCCCTGGAGAGTTGAGGACTCTCCACACCTGTTTTGCAGTGACTGCTGCTTTGAGAGCCATGTGTGCAGCTCCTCAGTGTCCCCTCCTCGTCACACTTCACCTTTTCACACTGTATTTTTTGAGGCTAACAAAGTGACATCTATGGTTCTTTCCTCCCTCATCTTCTTCCTAAGTTGTTGTGGCTTGTGTAAAGCTCTAGCTAATGGTGGATCAGCCCACCACCTCCTGCAATCCCTCTCAGAGATCTCCTCATGAAACACACACCATGGATCCTCTCCATTCCCTGCCAGCCTTTTTCTTGTGTAGCTCCAATCTATGAACCTGTGATTTTGTGCCCTGGGGAAGCATCTTGGTGATACCATGCCCTAAGGGGGATGGTCAGTGAGGACAAACTCGTATGTAATTCCATTTTTGGCTGGATGGTGTGATGTAATGAGCGCGTGTTGTGTCTGCACTGCTGCTTCCAGGATCACTCTAGGATCACTGTGTTTCCCAGAGAAGTGGCTCTTTATTTCTCCTATGGACTCCTGGTGTTTGTTCATTACTAAACTAAAAATAACATTTTGCTTAGAAGCAAGCCTTTGCCAGCTTATTATGGGGAACCTAAAATATACTGAACTCGGTTCATCAGGACATGATAAGATTTGATCCTTTTATGACTGGTATGTGGAGGACTGCTTTATAAATTATAATATCATGTGATTAATATGACACAGAAGTTATAATTAATAGCAACATCCCATGTGATGGGAAGAGTGAATGCAGGCAGACACCTTTCCCACCCTATCTGAAACATGTTGAGGCAATAAAGCAAGTGTTAAAAGTACACCTAGCATGGCACTGCATTTAACAACTGCTACAGAATGAATCACAAATAAAAATCCATGCTTCCATAGATGAAGAAATTAGGATAATGATAATAAGCAAGTGACCTCAGCTGCAATGGATGGCACTGTGCAAGTACACATAATTATGCAAGTGATTTGCTGAGCATTGGTGGTGTCTGTTACGAGGTAAAGTCATTCTGGAGCACTGTGGGAAGGTCTGTGCAAAGCAAAGCAGGGCTAGCACTTGCTCACTTGATTTAGAGCTTCACTGAGCTTTGGGTAGCACTGCAACTGCTCAGCCTCTGGGGGCCTGGCATGGTTTCTGCTACCTGCATCTTCCACAGCTTTGCTGAGACCAAGGCAGAGAGAACTCCCACCTCCAGGGACCACCAGACTATGCAAATATATGCTTGCAACCACCTCATACCAACCTCAATGTATGTTTGTTCATTTGTTCCAGTGTTAGCAGGACCCAAATGTATTGTTTTCAAAGCATCCTTGCTTCTCTCCAGCAGTTTACTGCTTCCAAATATGTTCTGTGTCCCTGCTCAGCAGTAGGTCATTATTTAAAACAATACATTTCTCTTCTGTGCAGTGCTTTCTCAGAGGTCTTGGTTTGTTCAGGCTTTAACTAGGTTTCAGCATGCAAATTTAATGTGTCATTGTGGCATACTTAGGAATAATTAATATAGAGGGGTTACTTGTAAATTGGTGCTGGGGACAGATTTGTTAGGCCAACCCCAGCAGTGGAGTTCTTTAAATGTTCAAGCTGTTGACAGGTTTGATGTGAGAGTGTCAAGTAACATTTACTAGTGGGAGGAGGCCAGGAGTATTTATATTTTGGATGTGTGTGGTGGGAAGTTTTTGGTTTTTGTTGGCTTTATTTCTTTCCCCCTCTTCACTTTTTTCTGTTCCCAAATTTTGCAGCTGTGATTTGATTTACACAAAGCAAAGTTGCAAGTTTGCAGTGTTCCAGTGCCTTCCCTCATCAGGGACCAGAATGGCCATTCCAGCAACACCCTGGGAAAGGGGCTGGGGTGTTTCACGTGTGACATGAAGGCAGATGAACTTATCAAGTCTTGGCTGAGATGTGGCAAACATTGATTTATCTGCTATAGCATGAAGCCTCTGTTAAGTTTGTCACAGGAGGCTGGAAATACTTTGGGGGTGCCAGAGTCAGCTTTTTGGCTATCCACAAAAGCAGGCTGACCCTTGTTCACTGCAGTCCCCTTCTGGAAGCACAGTGCTAAATAATAGGAATTATTTGTAAAATGCAAAATCAAACACTTGGAAAGCTGCAAATTCCCTTTTAAACCTCAAAGAGGAGGGAAGCCCTCCTGTTTTGGGATGCAGACTGGTTTGTTACAGGAAGGGACTGGGAACAAACCTTCCCTGAAACAGCTGGGGCTGATCCCCATCAGGCTCAGGATGCAGGACCAGATGGTCAGCTCTCCTGTGACAATTCTACTTTTTATTTACATGAAAACACACTTTTAGTTGGGGGGAAAAAATGTAGCCAAATCTGCTGTAAATAAATGTAATGAAAATGAAAAACTATTCTGAGAAGCTCCCTGCCTGTTTGAATGCTGTATCAATAGGAATATCAAATGAGGAGTAAGAAGATCAAGAAGGGAAAGCATCAGCTCTTTTTTGGCTTTCAGGGACCAGCAGAAATACAGAGAAAAATCGCTGGTAGTTGATATATTGACCGGTTTTCATTATAACTTCAGTGTTTCTTTCAGCTGAAAGAGAAGATATGATATGTCTTGATTAAATGAAATGTCATCTCAGTGTGGAAATAATTACATAGAACATGGGCAAGGGCTTGGTATTGTATTAATTTGGCTGCTCTGGAGAAAACATCAATAGACTGTTTGTGGATGACAGCTTCATACTCTGTCAGCTTCTACCTAGGATCTCACAGCTCTTTGCAAGTTCTGGTGTGTTAAGCTTGGTAGAGGCAGTGAAATCATTAAAATTTCCCTTTTGTACAAGCTAGAGCAGCACTAAGAAAACTTTCAGGCTTTTCCTCTGCAGTTCAAAGCAGTGTGAGTTTGCTACACAGAGGTGTGGAGGACTGCCCCCTGAATAAGCCGCTGAAAGCCTTTCTGGTCCCCACCAACTTGCACAGGATTGGCCTCAGAGATGGAAAGAAAAGACCAGATTTCCATGTTATTCAGTACAGAAGTTTTTAAATGAATGTTGAGTTGCTCCCTGCCTGGTGGCTGATTAAGAAAGGGCCACAGCCAGGGGTTGGCAAAGATCAAGATTGGATTTACAAGCCGAGATTGACTCAAGTGAGTTTTGTCACAGTCTGCTTTTCTGGGAAAAGGCAATTATAACTCAGGAAGTTCTGATGTGAAAATTATTTTGGCAGATATGCTCTTTTTTTAATAGTTTATGCATGCAAAAGGAATAGGCAAGATAAGGTGATGGGAAAGGTGAATCAAAGCAAAAATCTCTTTGTGTGGGGTCATGTTTTGTTTCAGAGAACTGCTCAAAGAAAATGCAAAGATATTCCCTGGATTTGCCACCACATTTAATAGGTCATTTCAGGCTTGAGGAGAGGATTCCTGGAACTTTGTAGAAAGGCTTAAAACCAGCCTTTATGAAAGACCCCATGGGCAGAGACACAATGACAGACCTACCCACAACATCCCAGCCCTGATTTGGGTTACACTTGGGGCAAGGCAGGATAATAGTGGGGGTTCACTGCCTGCTCAATCCCTCTCCCTCCCACAGAGATGGCCAAAAAGGCTCTGGTCCATATCAAGGTGCAGAGCTCTCCCTCCCAGGTAGTGTCTCAAGTCACCATCGTCGTTACTGGCAGTCGCCATGGGAGGTTTTACAGCACAGATGTAGTTTTATGGTTATTATTTATTTTTATGGTTCATTGGATCAAGGCCCCAAATTTGCTTCACAGCTCTCCAATGTCAACAATTATCAGGCAGCTGCTAATTGGGGCTGGATCAGAAAATCAGCAGCCTTCTATCACTGAAAATCTCTGGGGGTGATGCTTCTGACACCTCCAAAATCAATGGCAAAAATCCCAACTTGGAGGAGAGTTGGACACTGAGGAAACCGGGAACACATCCTGCCCTCCTATGCCCATCTCCAGTGACAGGACTGCAAATTCAGAATGAAACCTGATTTCCACACTGGTAAAAGCTAATGGAGCATGGAGGAGCATCATTAAGCTATAAGCAATTTTTACATTAGAGACTGGATGCAAGGAAGGATCTGTTGAGGTTTTTTGGCTTTTTTGTTAGTGGTTGTGTAACTGAGTTCTGGAGAATTCAGCCTTTGGGTGAGTGAAAAGGAGAGACAGACTAAAGGTAAGGGGAGAAGAAAGAATGATGGCATCCTTAGAAGAAAAAGGAAAAGGGTAAAAGGATTAACTTTTTGGACAACATTTCTTAAATTTCAAATTCTTGCAAAAGTAGCAAAAAATGGAAAATAAAATGTAGACTAGTCATAGTTTGGTTCCAAACCTCCACCCCCTCAATGACAGGAAAAAAAAAAAAAAGGTCAGACATAATTTTTGGTCTCAAAACTTTAAGACTTTTAAGTTTTGGTTGAGTTTAAGCCTTTAAGTGAAGCTAACCTTTTAAGCTGAATGTAGTTTTCTATCCATTTCTGTGAGGCAAAATCTTTAAAAATAGCATTTTGCACCTGCTCTAACAGTGCCAGAGACCAAAGTGTGCTCCACGATCCTTGCTGCCACCCGTCCCATGGCTTCCAGGTGGCAGATCCTGCAAACCTCGTGACAGCTGTAGTGTAGGAGGGGCAGGAGTCGGATACATCCAACCTGTTTATTCCACGGGCTTGGATGGCAGGTCATGGGCATTTCTCTGAGCTGAGCAAAGAGCTGACATATGTGTACTGAGAACAATTTAAAAATGTGCATTTGATACATTTTAAATAGTAAGACACTGATGGTTTGTGCTGGTTTTTTTTCTGAGAAACCACTAAATCTGTCCTGCTCTGCCCACGTGCCATGCAGGGAAGTTGTAACTCCCCACCCAAGCTGATTCCCCGGCACTATATTTCACCTTCATTTTGATGGCTCTGTCATTTAAGCCTTCAGATAATAGGCCATTATTCTCAGAGTTGCTATTATATTTTATTAATAGGAAGGGCAGGGGGGGATTATTGTCATAAACTCTGATAGATTTGCACTTGGAGCACTCAGAGCTCTCGAGAAGGGCAATTCATTCATCTGCCTTGCTGGATGGATGTAGATCTCATCTCTTCCTCCCTGCTTTTCCTGGTCCTACCAGCCTTTGCCAGCCATGGGGACAGGTCCCACCCCAGGCTGGTGGCGGGACCAGCAGTTTGGTCTCCCAGGAATTATCCAGAGTGGGATCACGGCCAGCTGCAGTGGTGGGTGATGGGGATGGAGGCTGGGTTAGTGCTGGTGGCTGCAGCCCAGAGCAGCTGAGCTCTCCTCTCACATCTGTGCGTGTGGGTGTGTGTACACGTAGAGACAGCCAGAACAAGTCTGTTCCTGTTTGGGAGATCAGTGTCAAAAGTGTATTTTGTAAGAGCTGGCCAGGCTCCTGTTTCCACATTACTAACCAAAAGCAGTTAGATGGTTTTTTGGGTGCCTCTGCTTTTCCAAATCTCTGCATGGCTGTGTCTCTCCCTTCAGAAAAGGGAAGGACGTGCTCCAGAGCCTCTGTGGAGGTATGCCAGCAGCTCATCCCAGTTTGATGGGGCTGGGCATCACCTAATAGGGTGGCCAAGGTGTGACTGCAGCAAGAAGGCAAGGAAAAACCTGTGCTGGGGGGTGGGGACCAGCTTGCAGAAAGGTTTCTGCTCCCCTGGTGCTTACAAGAAAGGGATGAGTAGAGACATGTTGGATCCAGCTGTGTCTCCCTTTGTGTCTGTACAAATTGTACCTCCTCCAACCTTTCAGAACCATAGGACAAGGATGGGTTTTTTTTTTTTTACCCTGAAGTGCCTGAACACCTGAGGCTGAAAGTCCTCTCTTCTGCCTCCCCTTTTTCTCCTGCATTCATTATCCTTGGTTGGGAGTCAGCTGCTAATTGCAGTGTCCTGCATGTGTCCATCAGTGCCCAGTGAAAAGCATCTTCCGGGGGTGTTTTGAGCACCATTATGCAGCTGGGACGGGGAAAGCAATAAGGTGTGGTGGAGGAAAGCGGTTTTGTGGCTGGTCTGCCTCTGCTAGCAGGAGGAGGGGGAAAGGAAGAGGAGCGTGGCTTGCTCCAGTCTGTGCATCAGCCCATCCTGCTGCCTCTGGAGTTGTAGCATCTGGGGACAGGGGGACACTGACCAAGAGATGTCCCTGAGGGGAAATAGGACACCTGTGGTGGGAATCAGCTTTTAGTTACTAGTCATTGCCTGACTGGTTTGGGTTTTTTCTTGTCTTTGATGCATTTTTCTCCAGCTCCCTTTTCTGTCAGATCCAGAACAAATGGTGTTTAATGTGCAGATGCAGCCCACAGCTGGGATGAATGTATGCATTCCTGCACCTTTGAGTAGATGTAGGTATTTGTCTGGGGGAGCAAAAGTGCTTCCATATTCTTGGAGAAAGGTTGTGCATTTTATGCAAAAGAGGAATATAAATTCATAGCAGTATTACAGCAGTATCAGCTGGTCTTATAGATTTGCTTGTATCCTAAGTGGTCTGTTGCAGTCACCAAGCTGCTGGTTTGGAGTCTGAAAGAGGATGCTGCAGCCTGGTCTGTGGCAGCAGGAGCACAGGTGGGCTGTAAAAATCCTCTATGGCCAAGATCTGGGGTGGTGAGTGCTGGAAAATTCCTGTCCCTACACCCAGCCCATGCTCTGAGCTCCAGGGGCTTGGTTCTGCCTTTACCTTAGGGTGAAGTGGGGGAATCACCATCCCTGGAAGTGTGCAAAAACCATGGAGCGTGGTGCTTGGGAATGTGAGTGAGTGGTGAACATGGCAGTGCTGGGCTGATGGTTGGACTTGATGATCCTAGAGGTCTTTTCCAGCCTAAATGATTCCATGATTGTTAATGCAAAGGCTTCACTGCAATGAACCAACACTGACAAATTGATATCCAGCATGGAAGGATTTGAAGATGATCTTCCCTAGAAGAAATGCTCCCAAACATCATTACTGATGGAGCTTGAAATAGAAGAGGGATTTCTTGACTCCCTGTTCAATCTGCAACCAGCAGATTCAACTGTGGAAAGAAATCAGTTGGGAAGTCAGCGGGTGCTTTGATATTTTAGCTGTTCATGTTCAGTGCTTTTTGTCATGTCTTTTTAAATCATGAACTTCAAAATTCCTGGTTGGCTACGAACAGTATGGTCTGGTTGTCAAAGCTGCTGAGCTGTTAAGAACATTTTGAAAATTAGAATAAGGACTTTGGATTCCCAAATATATCCTCAAGAGCCCAAGTTTAAGCACTTGGGTTTGCATACCTTATTTTTTATTATCTGCACCTTTAAGACAGGAAAACAAATACAATTGCTGCTTGCCACTATCATTAATCCAAGCAATTTGAAGATAGCTTATTGTGTTATGAATTAGTCAATTAATTGTTTGTTAATTCACTCTGTTGCAAAATATCAGGCTAAAGAAATTTTCTGTACATTAACATGATAAATCTTAATTTGTTACTGCTGTTTTCTGAGTAACCCACAGCCAGCAAAAGTCAGATTTATTTATTTTTTCCATTTTTTTTGGTTAAGCCTAATTCTTATGCATTTTCTTCTGTCTCTCTGCTGATTCTTCAATTTTTAAGATCACAAGGTTCAAAAGGTCTTTGGGGACCTTTGGGGAGACCTGGTTTGTATCCTGAACTCAGGAGCAAGTATTGCAGGTCCCAGTTTGAAAAAAGGAGCTGCTGATACTAATTATTTTTGTTGCTTGTTTATCTCTTGATAGTTCCTACAATCCAATTAAAATCATTGCTGTTCCTTGCAGGTGGCATGGATCTTCATTTGGATTTCAGGAGATAGAAACAATAGCAGCTTGTGAAGACAACGCTTCTCTGAAGGGTAAATTCACTTTTGACTATTCACCATGAAATTCACTTTTGTTCCAAAAAATAAAAAGAAAAGAAATGCAGAGACTATGGAGTGATTACAAGCCTCCAGTAGTGAAGATTTAAGATGGTAAATATCGTAAAGCTCTAAATAACCCTTATATCATGACTTGATTTTAATGATATTGAATGAATTTGGTCTTGAATTACCAATAATTTCTGAGAAAGCTGTCAGGAGAAAAAACAAAACGGGCACTAGAAAAAAATACAGTTAAAAAAAAAATCACCATCCACTTTCAAACGATTCCCTGAGAAAACTATCTTTAAATGGCTGAGGGCAATTGGCATAATGATTTAAAGTTGGGCTGCAGGCTGCATGTGGGTGCTGGCAGTGAAATGAGAGGCAGCACGGAGGCTGAGCTGTGAGACAGAGATTGCTCTAATGAAAGGCTCACGGTGACACTGCATGAACTTAATATTTAGCCAGTGACGTTTGCACTCCACAAAAACCCAAGGGAGGCAATTAGGAGGGCTGGAGAAGGAGGGAATAATTTTACCTGTCAGGTTTGTAAGTGGGCAGCTCTGTGAGTGTGTGTGAATACTTGTGTGTGTGTGAAAGATCCAGAAAGTAATGAAATAGAGAGGCTTGGCGGGGACTGTCAAGCCTGTGGTTAGAGGTGGGGAAAGAGCTGTTTCCAAACCCACAAGATTTATTTCTGGAGCTGGTGGGTAGGTGGGAGGCAAAGTTAGCAGGCTTTACCCTTCAGGGCTTTCATCTGCTTTAAATTCAGTTGAAAATATTGCTAATTGTAGCAGCAAGCAGGCAAGGTACCCATGTACATCTAATTTTTTTTTTTTTTTTTTTTTTTTTTTCCCTGCTCCTTGATTTCTCAAGATGTGACTAAGGAGCCATAGGTAGAGAAGGTTCCAAATTGCAGCTCACAGGCCTCCCAATGGTGCAGCACTGCCCAGAACTAACCTGGCAAACCAGAGCTTTCCTTTCGGGATGGAAAATTGAACAGTGCTAAGCTGGTGTTAAAAGCTGTGTAAAAATGGTCCTTGCTCCAGGAGCTTGTTGATGCCAGCACTGGTGCAATGCACAAATGTTCCTGTGCCCACAGGAAGGTTTGGCTGAAGTCTGATCTCAGCTTTGTGATCAATGTGGTCTTCAGTGAGTGATGAACCCCAGATCTTTCATCTCACTGCTTTTAGGAGTTGTGGATCTACAGTATTTTATTTCCAAAGCAGATAAAGCTGATGAGTGTCACAAGAACTCTAAACCCAGTGTCCCTTTATTGTCAAATCCTTAATGATTTTCAATTTGGATATGTGGGGGTGATATTTTCATTTGTTATTCCTCTTTCCCCAAACAAACCCTTCACCCTATTTCAGTGCTTTCTTGAGGCATGTCTTTGTTCCTTGCAGTGGAAGAGGTCAGTGGGGACAGGACCTCGGACATAAACAAGATTTCAAACAGCCTGAATCATCTGAGGTCCCTCCCTGATTGTTTCTAGGACAAGCCCCTACTGCAGGCACTGGAAAGAATTTCAAATTAGCAGCCAAATATCTCAGGAACTTGGTTCTGGTGCCCTCAATCAGCCAGCAGTGATGGGTCCAGGTGTCATTGCTTCTCCTCAGTGCCCACACAGGCACCTGCCCTGCCTCTGCCAGAAACTATTGGCCAAAACCAGTTCATAGAATCACAGAATATCCTGAGTTGGAAGGGACCCACAAGCTGTTGGTGTGAATATGAATACGTGGATCAACTGCTGCAGCAAAGCAAATTTATCATCAAGCAGTGCTTTGAGCTAACCCACTTATGTGTCTCTGAGGCAGTTATTTTGGGGGGAATATATAAGAACTAGGGCTTAAAAACTTGGCTTGAACTGAGGGCAGAGAAGACGGCTCACTTAGCCTGAGGAATGCTTTTGACAGAGACACATTGTCGCCACATCTCTTGGCTGGGAATAAGTTGTACCTTTCCTGCAAATGGAAATATTTCTCTGAAGTCCGACAGCTGCAGGAACAGCAACTTGTCTCTTGATCACGTTTTCAGTTTTAAAACCCATTTCTAGTCCAGCAGTGAGGAGAAAAACCCAAAGCTCATTCAAATGAGCTTTTTAATGGAAAAAGTCACATTAAATCTAAGCCAATTTCATGATCTTGTCTGAGTCATGACTTTTTAAAGACTGGGGGCTGAGGCTGCAGTTAACATTGCTTTAGCAATGCTCAGTACTTATCTGTGAGTAGAAAGGTAATGGTGGGGAAGGGCTTGTGGTGTTATTTTTCTAAGGGCCTGATCATTTAGCTATCTAATTTGGGAAGCAGGACTATCTCTGGCTGACTCTTATCACCCTTTCAGCGAGGCAGATAGCAGCCAGCACATTACTCAGCGTTACCCCATGGATATCTGGTGTCTGAGTATGTGTTACAAAACGTGGCAGGCAGAGCAGTGGAACCTCTCAGTGCTGGGCACAGGGAAGTGGCTTCAGCCCCACATGGTGAGAGCTGGATGGATTTCTCCTCTGGGCTTGTTCTCATCACCTGAGAGACCCTCGGTGGCTCTGCTCTGTTGTCACTCAATTATTTACTTCTCCTGGGGAGTGAAGGGTGGGGAGGGGATATTACTGTGATGTAGGAAACTTTCTTAACTTGCTTTATAACTGCAATAATAATATGGGAATCTTTATTTATAGTTAGAGAAGGGCTTTCATTTTTTCCTATCTCCTGCTGTCTTCTCCCTGACAGCTGGTTGTGAGGCATCAGGGAGAAATTTAACCTCTTACTGGTACTTTGCAGCTTTGTTTTCCCCACAGGGTTTCCATGTGGGTAGCTTCTGTGGGTTTTTTTTTTTTTTTCTGTTTTGCAGATGGAAAATAGAGACATGCAGTTCAGAGGTGTTTGTAGGGAGTCTTCTGACTTGAAACAAAACCCTCAAACCGCTCCAAAATAACCTGTCAAGTTCTCTCCATGCCTTCTGATGGACTTTATGGATTATTTTTATGGATGCTCGTGATGTATAAAAGGGAAAATGGTGACTGCAGAGCTTGGAGGGCCATGGGCAGAGCCACGAGGCTGGGTTGGTAGGAAGAAGGCCCAGGTTGCCCTTGCTCA
This sequence comes from Anomalospiza imberbis, assembly GCF_031753505.1. NCBI lineage: Eukaryota > Metazoa > Chordata > Aves > Passeriformes > Viduidae > Anomalospiza > Anomalospiza imberbis. The sequence goes on along the minus strand of NC_089693.1, from coordinate 5,896,998 downwards.
CTGAGATATGACACATCCCACACTGACCAGGGTGACTGAGAAGCACCCATGGCTTTGTTCCATCACCCTTAAATCTGTCCCAGTGCAAGCTGGCCCTTTAACAGGAACCCACTGCTATGTGTCTAGAGGGGAGCAGAGACAGAAAGGAAGTAATATTGAGTCACAGCAGTAAAGAAGGATCAAAGATTGGCTATTTTTGACACACAAAAGGGTAAGTGATGCTGAACTCTCTCTAGACTGATTACAGCTGAACACAAAGCATTTTAACCTCTTAATCCTCACGTCTGAGTTATAGTCCCGACATTGAGGGCTTTGTGGCTTTTTGGAGATTCTCTGCTGCGTGTGACCCTTGTCCCAAGCAAATAAAACACACCCCTGGCTGCTGCACAGCGTGTGCTGAGTGTTGAGCGTGGTGCTAATCCTGCAGACTCTGTGGTTTTTTGCCTCCCTCACTGACCATAAGTGGAATTCATGGGAATTCTGACAGAGAAAAGCAATCAGGCTGGATGAGGCTTGGAGCAACCTGGAACAGTGGGAAGTGCCTCTGCCCATGGCAGAGAGGTTGGAACAAAATGATCTTGAAGGTCACTTCCAACCCAAACCATTTTCTGTGATCTGTGAACTGTGGATGTAGTTTCTCATTTCCCATTTTGGTTTGTGGAAACTGAACCCCAGTTTCACCTCACTGTCCTGAGGCTAGCCCTAACCTCCCCGAGTTTCCCCTCAGAGAAGCTGTTCCTGGGCTCTCCTCAGCCATCTTCCCACCCTGGCCATTCAGATATCCCCTCTCCAGATCCTGAAAGGTTCCTCTGTGCTTCCCATCACGTGGACTGGTGTTCTCTATGAATCCATGTCCACTGATTGTAGATATGAAAACATAATTTTGGTTTGAGCCTTGTTTGTGTTATTTTTGGTTTGCATATTTAGGCTTGACATAAAACCCAGCAAAAAGACTCTTACTTAGCCAAGGCCATTTCTGCATTCACTGCAGATGAGCATGGTGCTCCAGGGAACCAGTTTTATTCCAGGCTTTGCCAGTGATTCATTTCTGGATGCTGCCTGTGTGATTCCCTCTGGGCCTCAGTTTCCTGTTCTGTAAAATGGAGATAATACCCTTTCATGGCACAGGACTGCTTTGAAGCCTGTACAAAATTACTCTGATGTGTTTGGATGAAAGTTTCTATAAAGCAGATTTAAAAAAGCATGCAGCTCTCATTGAGGGGTTTGTATGGAGTGATCAGGACCCCAGAATTACTTCCCAGGATGAATGTGTCTGTGTTGAATTCTCAGACAATGCTGAACACTGAAACTATATTCATGTAACTCTTCTAAAAGCATCCACTGTTGGTGCCCATGGCAGGGTTTGCTGCTATTCATTCTTTTTGTTTGTTTTATGTAAATCCTTTTTCCTTCTCATTGAAAACACAAACAAAAAAAGGGATGACAAAAAAAAAAAAAATTCGCTCTATAAGCCCCATAAAATTGATTCATCTTGAAGAAGTTTTTAGCAGGACCAACCCTCTCTATCTGTGTGATTTTAAAAGAAACTCTCCTCTTTCTCCTGGCTGTCATAATATGGCAAGAAAAAATACCCTGAAAGCAGAAATGGAAGAGAAAATGAACAATTTTTGTCTCCTTGCCTTTCTCACTTCGGTCCCTTTATGTACTCTCCCACCACCCCCTCCTCCATGCCCTCCCTCCTGCTCTGCCTCAGTTCCCATTGAAATGTCAAATGCAGCAGTTGTCTGCGAGTGAAAGAGGGACTCCCTGGTGGGAACAGGCTGCCCTTCTAACCTGAAGGCCTCGGCTGTTCTCTTCTCCCCTTTTTGGTGTTTCCCATCCCACTTTCTCAGCAGATGTTGTGTGGGGCAGCACAGGCTGTAAAGGAATGAGTTTCTTTTCACCTGGCCATGTGAATGGGCTGGCACAGAAACCCTGGCTTATTCTCTCAGACTCTGGCAACAGCTTACACAGAAAGAGATTGTTTCGAAGAGCTGTCTCTTTTCTTTCTTTCTTTTTTTTTTTTAGACGAAGATAGGGAAAAAAGGCTGAGAGATGCTGGCTGTATTTTAAGCTCCCTCCTTGGGTGCCAAAGGAGTCCTTGGAGTTTTGTTGCTGCTACTTTTGTTCCTTTTATAGTTTCCATTCAAGCCCCAGGCTTTCAGCTCCTCTTTGTCTTAGTCCTACTTTTCCCAAGCAGTTGACATGAGAATTAGTTCAGAAAGATGGTGGAGGTTCATCCAGGAGCATTGCCCCATTTTAGTCCAGGGCTGTAGTTTTTGACTCTTTGGTGGAAATTTGGAAAAGAGTGACATTTCCCATGCTTCTGCAAGGAAATTATTTAGTCTCAGGTCAGCTCTGTCTGAAAACATGTGACAATAGTGTGCAAAAATGCACAAATTCTATCCTAATGTTGAGTTTTGTCACTGTGCTACTTAAGATTGGAGAGGCACCTTAAAGGTAGAAGAAATAGGGCGTGCGTGAGTTTTCAGCTTTTCTCCCTTTCTCTGCCTCTCTGTTCATCTGTTTAATGTGGCTGTTTGTTTTCTGTAGCCTGCTCTCTGTCCCTTAGAGCTGGTCAATTGAACCACACCAGAAAAGCACCCAGAAGAGATATTCCCTCCCTTGCATTGGATGTCTTTGCTTGGCACCTTCAGAGCACTGTCTCTTATCCAGCTCACTTTTGGCTGTGTCTCTGTGCCCAACTCATTATATCTAAAGTTTGTGTATATTCAAGAGCAAATTATGCACATGGCTTGTGAATGATTTGATTGCCAGCGTGAGAAATGCACACGCTGCTGATCCTGAGAAAATGGAGCTGTCGTTTGCTGATTTAATGAGTAAATAACGAATTATTCTGAAATACTGTGGGGATATTATGCCAGTGGTTCTCTTTTGGTCTTTATACACATTTTAACTCCAGTTGGTTTTTTGTTGTGTGTGCGTGTGGTTTTTTAAAAATCTGAAGTTTATTCTCGCAGTGGTGCTTGGAAAGCTGTAAATGATCCACAAGGAATTAACAGACAAAAATCCCTGGCTCTGCTCCACCCTATTGAAGTGGATGGCAAAACTCCCATTGAATTCAGTGGAAGTAACAACTAGGCCCTGTGAGAGTGAACAATAAATCAGTTTTATAATCACAATATTTATCTCCGTCCTGTTCTTAGTGCTTTATGTGGCAGAGGTGTTAGGTGCTTGTATGATGATAAAAGGCACAGACATCTCAGGTGAAATACAGACTTGCAACAGTGAAATTTCTAAACTTGAAAGCTTTGGGTAAGCTTCACCTTTCAGGCAGTATTTTGGAAACCTGCGCTCCAATTCAATTAATGACAATTCATTTTGAGGGGTTGAACTGCCTCTCCATCCATCATGTAGCCAGCAGGTGTAGGAGAACATTTTCCCTTTCTAGTTTTAAAAAATGCAGATTTTAGAGACATGGGAGTCTAAGAATCAGCAAACTGATTCTCCTGCCTGGAAAAGTGGACATGTCACAAATCCCACTCAAAAACTGGTTAGGAGGAGATGGATCATCTCCTGTCAGATATCCTGCAAATGTGGTGCCTGTGGTTAGAAGTTTGCAGAAGCTTTTATCCCTGTGTCTGCTCTGGCACATCTCATTGTTAAAATTATTCTGTCAAATAATAGGAAGGTATAAATAGCTCAGAGGTTTAGTTCTTAATCAGCCTGTTCTGTCAGTGGACTCCAAATAATTTGATTAAGGAAACAAATATCAATATCTTACATTTTACATGGAGGAACCCACAAATCCATGGCATAGCCAGTTGTTCAAGGATGGGGTGAAGTCTTTTCCTAAGTCCTAGTCTAGCATCTTATCCCCTGACTTTTAAAGGCTTTATCCCTCAAATGTGTCTTGAGTTAAAGGCTCTGTATTGTAAAGTTTTCCTATTGATTCCTTCCCCGGAGTTTGTGCCTTTTGGAGGAGATGGGGCATTGATAATTGCTTCAGCTGTTCTTGACTGTTACAGGGCACTTCAGCAGAACTGTGTGCTTGTGCTTTGTAAAATAACCCTTTGGCCCTGCAGAATGGGAGGATTTACAGGTTTAGCCTTCTTGATTTATTTTGAATTATTTTGTATGAGCTATTCATGGAGGGTACAACAGAGCTAAAGGTAAGGCAAGGTTGTTACTAGACTATCCAAAGATGAGAGCCATGGAAATAAAGCACTATTGTTGCTCTTCAAGCAATGACACTGACTGAAATAAAAGACATCTGGGTAGGAAATAGCAGCCTGCTTCCAGGGAGCATCCATAGTGTACCTCAGCTTGCCATGAATGCTTGCCCTGCTAGGCAACCAGGAAAGGGATCTGCAGGCAGCCGTGAGTCAGGCCAGAGAGAAAAAGAAAAAAAGCCTAACCCTGAGAAAAAGGGGTGCATTCTACCTAATTGTGCTTTGGAATGGAAGTCTTTTTATTCTTGCCTTTTGTTGTATTTTTCCTCTTCCTTTTCACGCCCCAGCAGCAGCCTGGCGGTCTCTGGCTGCTGGGAAGTGCTGGGTGGCCGTGTCCCACCCTTCCAGCTCTGCCTGGCCTCCAGGTGGGTTTGGGGCTCGCTGTGGGAGAACTGCAGCACCTCTGCACGTTCATCTCACAGTCCGTGCCCTGGGGGCTGGGTCAGACTGCCGTGTTGGCCCTGGCCCTTAGGAAAGGAGGGTGAAACCTGCCTGAATCTGCTGAAGAAAAGAGTCTGGCTGTGGGTGATGGCAGAATTGCAGTTTCACCTAAGGATAAACATCCAGCCAAAACTGACAAGATTTTTTGGAGTGGCTGGTGGCCAACATCAAGTTCAGAGTGTTTGGAACATTGAATAGATGTTCATAAATAAAACATAAATATCTCTGAGCAGTACTTTGAAGAAGGCAGTGGTGGACAGGAAGAGGTGTGAAATAGGATGCCCAGGGTTAGGTGAGAAGTCAGTGGCAGAGAGAATTGAATGTGGCTCTCCCCTGCCCAGGCTGTCACCCTCACTTCTGGGCCATCTTTTCTCTCAGCAGTTTGTGCGAGTAGACTAAACCTCACTCAAAATCAAAGTGTGAAGGACAACAAAAAAGGGGGGACGTTGCTCAGGGGAGAAATGGCTTTGGGCAAGAGCTGAGAGAAGCTGGAGCAGCAGGGCAAGAGTGGTGGCAGGACCAGTGAAAAATGCTCTGAGGTTGTAAGGAAGCAGGACCAGGAGCTGTCTGGGTGAGGAGAGAAGCTCCCTGTGGTGATGGTCTCACCTCTCACACACATTTCTTGCTGTCTGTTTTGCCTTTCATGTTTCCCTGTTCTCCCATTATTAGATGTGTGCTGGCAGCAAATGGGTTCTCAAATCTTTATCAAAATTCTTGACTTGATTAATGAAAATTTATCATATGTGCCTCCCATCTTTAAACAATGAAACCGTGATACCCTCTGGAGACCTGGAGTGCTGGGAGTAACCTGAGGCATCCTTTCAGCACAGGCTCAGGGTTGAAGTGCAGGGAAGGCTGCAGGCAGGGCCAGCTGTAGCTCAGGCAGCAGCCTCAAGAGGGAGAGAAGGCTTTCTCGCTGGCTTTTATGACCTATGTTCAAAGGGAAATGCCTTTAGAGAAGAAAAGGCTGGGCTTTCTGGCTGTACAAAACTCAGACCTGCAAATCTGTTCTGTGGCTTTGTTTTCCCTGATGCTTCTCTTCTACCTAATCCTTCCCTTTTGCTCCTGCTGATGGCTGGGGACTTCTTTTCTCAACCTGGGGGCTTTAAAGCTTAGTCTGGGATGAGGAGCCTCACCTAAACAGATTCAAGTCTGCACCTTTTCTCCTCGGTCATCATCCCTGTGTATGACAGGACAAATAGCCTGGACAGGAGGGGAACAAACTGATTATTTCCCTTGAACTGAAGGATGCCCTGGCCCTGTGTGGTTGATCACTGGACAAGAGCAGCACAATTGGACAAATGACCAATATAATAGCTAACAAATGGAAAACACTGCTGCCAGCAAGGGAGCTGGCTATTTAAAGGCAGCAAGAGGTTTGCAGCACCAGCCCTAGCAACAAGGACAAAAGTTATTCCAAACACATGAGGCAAAGCCACCATGAACCCACTGTAGCATGCTATTAATAGGAAGGGGGCCTTCATTAATTTCTTAAAGGGTGATGCCAAAACATCAGAAGAAATTTGTGGTGCACATAAAGGAGCAGCACGTTGCACTGTATCTAATTGCCAGAGTAATTATTTTCTGCTATGCAAATTACCAGGAGCAAATCCACTGCAGTACATCTATGTGTATTTAATTATCATCAAGAGCTGGAGTTGAGGGACTAGATTTAATACGTTCATAATGAAATAGCCAGAAATTGTGTGTGCATTTGCAGAGAACTCGTTATTTTGCCACAGCTGGATTTGTTTATTTTAAATAAATCATTATGGCAGATACAGTTTCTGCGTGCTTGCCCATCTGCTGATTTATCATAAAAATTGTGGTTTCATTTCTATGGGTGGTTTCTATCAAACACACATCACCCCTCTTGCTTGCAAGCTGCATGTTTCTGTAGGATTTAAGGAGTAGCTCAATGCAAAGAAAAGCAATTTTGTCCATGTATAAACAAAGGCAGGAGGAATTAGGACCACCTGGGTGAGTTAAGATTTTGTAGTTTTGGGTCTTCATACTTAGAAGCTTGTTGTGGTTTAAAACCAGAACAAGGATGAAAACTGGAATTCTAGCAGCACCCTTTTGGAAGCCAAACCTCTTACTGTTCAATGTCAGTTTGATGGTGTACATGAGGCAAGTTAATCCTTTTGGTTTCTAGGGAATATTTTATATTTTCTCATCACAGCAAGAAACAATAGAAATGTACACAGGATGTACACTTGTACATGCCATGGTTCTTCCCCTCTTAAGGTTCAGACTTTCTGGGCCAGAGCTTTACTAAAGATATTGGGATATCATTTCAAGGCTCAAGTTTTAAGAAAAATATTAAAACTGGGAAGAAATACTTTTGCCACTTTGTCATATTTTGGTGGTTTTCTGTTAATGGAACTCTTGGAAAAAAAAAATCTGAAATCCAGCAGCGTAGGTGGCTGTTCAGCCAAGAAAAATCATGTTGTGTAGTCCCCAGGAGCAGTGTGTGTGACATGATCCTGTTAAGAACTTGGAATCTGCAGCTCTGGAGGAGATGCTCCAGTCAGGAAAAGTGGTTGGTCAGGACAGATTTATTTCTTGTGTCTCCTGCTGTGCAGCTTTGCTTACCTTGATCTGGCAGCACCAACCTGGATGCAGTTGGCTTCCACTGAACACCCAATTGTTTGTTGTGGTCACTGTTTCAAAAAGCAGGAGGGAGGCTCCAGGCTGTCCTCATCCTGACGTGCCAGGGGAGTGCCAGGTGGAAAGGTGGTTGCAGTGCAGTTAGAAACACAAACCACTGCCAAGCCTTTGTGTTCCTTTGTCTCCTCTTGAGGACACCAACTCAAGTTACAGAGCACAACAAGCCAGGGGTAACAAAGGGTCACCAAGGTACCGTGCTGTGTCACGGGCGGTGGGCTGGGGCCAGCTTCTGGTGACATTTCCGTGACGGTGCCCACAGGACCCTTTTTCACAGTGTCCCTGAGCTGGTTTGTGTATAATTGATGGGTACCCTGAGGTTCTGCCTCCCCCTCCTCCCCAGGACGTCCTTTTCTGTGTTAGTTTATTTTTTAAATAATTAAGAGACTTTGTGACTGCCTATCTATCTGTCCCGCTGGAATTCCTCTCCAGCTGCTCTCATCCTTTTCCACAGCCCCTCCTTTTCCTCCCCAACATGCTTTTCCTTTCACTGTATTTTAAAGGAGTGTCTTTTATTTTTGCTTTGTGCAATGATACTTTATGAATGAGATGCCCTTTGCTGCTTGCTGGTGTCCTGAAATCTTTCCTGCCCACATTCCCTATCTCCTTCCCATTGAAGGAGTCCTTTGATGCAAGGTAACTCTTACCTGATGGGCACCTTCTCTCCCTCCAAACCACAGTGATAAATTCCCAGCAGCATGAAGGGGTGTGTACAGCTGGGGATGGCCAGGGGACCCCATTCCCACCCTGTTTGTCCCCTCCTGTGGCTGGTGGTGGCTGCTGTGGTCTGACCCATGCGTGAGTTGGTGTGGCTGATGTGGATATGAAGTTATTCCAGCAACACTCCATGCACCTTCTGAAGGTTTTGGGAGCAAGGATAACAGTCTGCTCCCTCTCTCCTCCCAGAGCGTCCATTTCACTGCGGTGCCAAGCTGCAGAGAAGCTGTGGCACATCTTAATGCTACTGGGAAAATCAGCTCTTGAAGGTGTTGCCTTCCCTTCTGCTGCCAAGATTGCCTCTATTCCCATAGGAAAGTCCTCCAAGTAGAAGAAGAGAAGCCTCAAAGCACAGTGGGGCTGCTGGAAATACTTACTCTGTGTTTTGGGCTTTGTAAAAGTGGTCTGCACTAAGGGTGGATGATGTGGCCCTGGTAGAAATGGTGATTTTTGTGTAAAAGCCCGAGATCTCAGGGCAATGCTGGTTTTGGGCATGGATTTGGGAGTGAGAAACACTAAGACTATGCATTTGTCTTTTCATTGTCAACAGAAGATTTTTGTCAGGCTGCTCCCCTTGACCTCATATGAAGACCATCTACCTATTTTAATCACCTGATAAATAAGCTTGCTCCCCATCTCTGCTTGCCTGGGCTTGCTGCTCTCCAGATCCCCGTTTTAATTGACACACAGCCTGTGGTGTGGCTGGGGGCTGTGCCAATAACTCACATATTCCAGGCATGGCAGGCAGATAGGCCCCCTCCCTCCAACACCATCATTCCAAGCAAACATCAGACAAGCACCCGGCTTTGATGTGGCTCCTGGGCTTGCAGCCTCAAAAGAGGAATCTTTGGAACCCCGTTTGCACCGTTCCTCATGCCAGAAATTGCAGCAATGTCACAAAAGCCAAGTGACTGGGTGCTCAGCATGGCAGAGGGAATATTTTGCAGACAGGGTTGTGCTGGAGAATAATCAAGAGCAGCAGCCTGGGGTCGGCAGGGATTTGGGCTGTGAAAATAATAATAATCAGGGATGGGGAATGGGTGATAGGGCTGTTGTCGGACCATCTGAGGCACATGTCAGAGGACATTAGCCCTGCAATTAGGAGAAGCTGGGGAGGAGGGAAGGGAAGACAGCAAGAACAGTGCTGCAGCAGGGAGGGCTTTGTGTCAGCATACAAAGCTTTTTTCTCAGCAGGGCTGCTGGGATTTGCTCAGGTCCCCTCCCAGATAAATTAACTCAGTACAACACCTGCTCCTTTAATATGGCCAGGCTAACTCCACTGAAGACCTGGCCTGTCTTTCTCTTTCTTCCCTTTTTTAAAATTTTCTTTTTTTTTTCTTTTTTTTTAATGACATTGAAGCAGCCTGTGAACTCCCTTCTCTTGTTTTCTTCCACCTCTAAACCACCCTTTCTCATGAAGGGTGAGAATGCTTCCCCCAGTAAGAAGGGCTGGGAAAAAAAAACCCAATCAAACAAAAACAGTTGAAATATTTAGAACAAAACAGCCCCCCCCCCCACCAAAAAAAAAAAAAAAAAAAAAAAAAAACCACAAAAAAACACCAAAAACAAAGAGCCCAAGCTGGCAAGAGGTGAAGGGTATGTAATTGCTATTCCTTCTGCAGCCCACTAAAGCTGCATGCTTTAACCATCTGAGGACAGCAGGAAATTTTCTCTTCCAAGAGAGTAAAATGTGGGTTTTGCATTTTCTTTCTTTTCAGGAGGGTGAAAGAGGTGGGCTTCATTTTCCTTGGGATTAGCTAAAGCTCCTTCCACTTTTATGTTGGCAACATGAGGTTTCATCAGACCTCTGATCCTGCCCTGAATAAAAATATAGCATTACTGTCAAGCAGAGCAGAGGGCTTGAACTTAACTGGATTAAAGCACTGGATTTGAGGCAGTGCTCTTGGCTTCATGGAGGGAGGTGTGGGGGCTCCTCGGCTCCCAAATTCAGCTCAGGCCCAGGGGAGTCCTATCTGTGCTGCTGGCTGAAAAGCCTCAGCCTGAATTTTCCTCCAGGATGTTTTGTTTGATGCTCAGCTGTCCCCTCACTGCAGTTCCATGGATTTATCCTTGACAATGCCCCATTGGCAGCAGCTCCCTGTGGGTGGGGTGCACCTCGTAATCATGGAGATGTATGCACGAGTTTAACTGCAAATAAATGCCACATTTGCTTATAGCTTTGTGTTTGCCTTTCCCATATGAATAAACATCCCTGGCTGCTCCTCTCTGTCCTGCCCACACCCTTGAGAAAACTTTCACAGCCTGTTTGCTGCCCTTGGCTCTCAGTTTGCTCTTTGGACACTTTTCTTGCCAGATTTTGCAGGTTTTTTCTGACCTCTGCTGATGTCCCAATGTGTAGTGGTTTAATGGTGTGTTTTACGAGGGAGCAGAAGCCTCAAAGCATCTTCTCTTGCCTTGTTGTGTGTCGTGCCTCCCATCTTGGTGAGCTTGGATGTATCCCCATATGTCCAGTAATGAGCATGGGCTAATTGCCTAGGCAGATAGAAAAATAGATAGGTAATTTGTAGCTATTTAATTTTACATTAGGTGGAGGGATGTAGGGGCAGAGGCTAATGTTGTTGGCATTTCTTTTCAGGGTTGTTAACCAGATATGCTGCCTCTGGGGCATAACAATGCCTCCCTCGGTAGAGCTCTAATACTTTTATTACATTCTTATTAATTTAGCAATGGCCTAAAGTCTGTGAGGCACCTTCCAAGGCATGATCCCTGCCCTGAGGACCTTGCAGACTAATTCCAAAGCGTGATACAACCGGGGATTACTCAGTGAGAGCAAGGGCCTAATGGAGTAAGGAATGGTTTGTATTAGATAAATGGATAAGGATGAATCAGTGCAGGAGTTAATCACATTGTTCCTCACAGGCACATGGGGATAAAGCAGCTCCTCAGGAGATCTGTGGTGTCTTTCAAGCAGGGACCAGAGCTGGAGGTGTCTCCTGTCTCCCAGATCCACACGGATGGCTGCTCTGGGAAGCAAAGTGCTCCACGTGCAAGAAGCTATGTGAGCAAATGCTCTATCAACAATTCCTTGGCTGTAAGCTCCAAAATTGGCCATGTCCTGTCCCCCAGAAACACCAACAGCTCTCACTCCACCTCCCCTCTTAGCCCTTTGGGGGCAGAGGGCTGGGGGACGTTGTGTTATTTGGAGTGAAATCGTAAAGCTGCGTCTTACTGCCACAGATTTCAGCTCTTGGGAAGCCACAAAGTGACGGTCCCAAACAAAAGAGCTGTGCAGGAAGCTGGGAAAGGGCCGGAGGGGAGCGGGGGCTGGAAAAGGGCTCAAGCTCAGGGGTGGCCAGGGGTCCCCCCACCCCCCAGCACCTGTCCTGCTGTCTGCAGAGCTGCCCAGCACGGCCCTGGGACAGATGGGTGTGCAACAGCTGAGGGAGCTCAGGGCAGGCGGGATGAGAGCCAGCCTCCCCGCGGAGCCCCGGCAGCGCGGGCTGCTGGGAGCCAGGGGGGAACATTTGGTGTCCATGTGGCATCTGGCAGCAGAGTTTGCTTCTCTGGCATTTCCTTTGGTGAAAGGAAGAGCAAAGCAATTCCTTTCCAAGCAGCTGCTCTGCTCCTCTGGGAGGGAACAGCATCCTCCTCTTCCCTGCCCTGGCCCTTTGGCAGGGTGCTGCATCCCAGCCCCCTAAATTAACACCCCCAGCCCCAGGTAAACATCCTTTGCACTCATTTACTCGCCTGTATTTTTCTTCTACTGAGAAAAGAAAACCTCTATGCATCACTTATGTTAAAAATGGGTTGCTGTGGCAACTGGACGCCACACTTAAAGTGCTTGGCTCTGTCTTCTTGACATCATTGTTTGACTTCCAGTTGCTGGAGCAACAGATCTCTGGGAAGAACCAGTGAGGCTGAGGTCTCTTTCTTTTTTCCTCCACGTTGCTTTTCTCTGGGGCCCAAGAGCACCAGCAATGGTTTGCTTTTCACTGAAGACACACACACTGTTAACATATGATGGGAAGATGTCAGGCAGCAGCAGAAGGAATGGGGGTAAGGTCAAGGGCTCCTTACAATGGGGGAATTCCTACAAAACTGAAAAAAAGAGAGAGAGAATGAATGAGCCGTTATGTGTCCTGACATCAGAGGGTTAGAGAAGTGCCTCCAGCACACTCAGTGTCAGGCATTTGCCATGTAATACTTTTCTGTTGGTGGTTCTGAGCCCCAGGTTTTCCCAAAGCAGACACACAGCTGGGGTGACAAGCAGAGAATGTGAAATGCCATCAGATATAAGTCAACACCACAATGTAGCTCCTTCATTTCCTCTTAATGAAATATTAGACTTATAGCTTCCTTCCAAAAACTTTTTCTTGCTGTCCTTGTTGTCTCTGGCCAAAGAGCAGCTGTGTAACCCATCTCAGATAACTTTCTGCTGCAGTGGGATTCAGGAGGGCATATGGGACAGCTGTTTACTAAATTATTGCTCTCTAAAAGCTGCCTGTCCTCCACGGTAATTGCCCAGGGCTCTGGCTGTAGCCACACAGGGCGGTTGGGGGTGCTGCCCATTGGGTGCACCAATGTCACCATTGTCACCATGTTCCCACTGGCACAGGGGTATCTTGGTGATGCACTGGGACTTCAAGAACCAGAATAATGATCTTTGTCAAAATGCTTACAGCTAGCAGTGCTCAGCTCCATTTTCACTGGGTTTGTGCACTGTGGTGGCTGATGGCAGCCAGCTCCTACCTCAGCACTTTGGGTGAGCTGACATCGTGGTCCTGCACAGAGCTCTTGGTGAAATGTGGCTTCCCAGGATCATGGGCTCCTAGAATGGTTTGAGTTGGAAAGGACCTTTGAGATCAACTAGTTCCACAACCCCCTGCCACGGGGTGGGGGTTTTCTCTGGGATTAGTGCTTGCAGAGCTTGAGCTGACAACAGCTACTGACTCTCAGCCTGATGCTGAATTCCCAGTTCTCTAGGGCTGAGATTTGAATATCTCCCTGGCAGGAGGCTGACCAGGTGTGGTGTAAAGGCCAGGGCAGGAGGGAGGCTGGAGGTGGGATGATGGATGTGCTGGAACAGGTTTCTGGTGTTGCACATTAATGAGTAATAAGTGAAATGTCAAAGCCAGGATTGTTTTTTGGCAAAGACTTTAACCTTAAAACCTTAATTATAAACTACTGCACTTTTAGTATGCTAAACATTTATTTGATTACCTGGTAACACAACCGTAGGATTTCAATTTGTATCAGTAAATTAGGAGAGGCCTTAAGTGATGCTGTTGGATGGGCTAGGATCCATGAAATTTAAAGTGCAGTTTTTAATTGAAATAGATTTGAAGTTAAGTGTTAATTTGAAAACAAAATTTGAGAAATAGTAATAAAATGTTGTTAAATCTCTTGGTGTCAAGATAAAGGCAACTGTCATTAAAAGGTATTTAGACTCATAGAATCATTAAGGTTGGAAAAGACCTCCAGGGTCATCAAGGCCCACTGTTAACCCAGTACTGCCAAGTCCACCACTAAACCATGTCCCTCAGTGCTACAAAATTACTTAAAAACCTGAGATTTTTTTGTTCTGAGAATTCTTGCTAAGGTATCTGGCTGTCCAGATCATATCACATTTCCATATATATACAAAAGTGCAAACTTTTTCACGATGAAGTTATGGTTTCAGTATTACACCCTCAATGCCCACAAAATACACAGAATTCAAATTAACAAATATACATGCCTCAAAGTCTACACAATGTCAGCCACAAATATGCAGGCAAGAATGCTGGTTGCTAGAGCTTGGAGTTAGCTATTAGTGAACATTTGTATGGTGCTCAGATAATTTGTTCTTTAAATGCCACACATGTACCACATGGTTCAGATGTGGTTTGAGGAGCTATAAAACGGGATTTCAAACTGGTTCTGTCCCCACTCTTAAAGCCATGGCTCAATTAGGGCTCAGATGCATCTCAGCTCTAGGGCTGGCATCCTGAGTCAGGGGTTTGTGACTATCTGGGGTTTGTGGGAGCTGAAAGGCACGGATGCAGCTGCTTATTAGTGAATTTGTGCACGTGCCAGTCTGCAGTGAAATGTACTTGAAATAACCTATCCTAGATGCCTCTATGAGGATGATGGCCCTGATGATTTAGCTATTTCGGTTCCAGCTTGAATTATTCATGTATTTGAAAACACTCATGAATTATTTGTGTTTTTGCTAAATATATAATTTAAAACCCCAAATCCTTCCGACAAAATATAATATTTATTCATTTCTCACTGCTCTGATGTGCTGCCCCTACCCTGAGACAGCCCTTCAGCCAGAGGCTCGCGGGGAGATGCGGAGTCAGGGCACAGTGAAGGCATCAGCATCCCTGCCTTGACCTGTGTCCACAAGGAATCAGCCCCTGTTGCAGCAAGAAAAAGGAAGACTTATAAAACTTAGATCTAGCCCCAACTTGTTTTCTTTAACTTCTGGGCTCTGGGTTTTGGGGAATGGTGACTGTCTCGCACACGTGGGTTTGGGATTTAGAGGCTGCTTTCACAAGCTGACACACCTGGATTTAAGGTGCCCAGCAGTGGATCAAAGGAGCTTGATCCCTGTGATGGAAACTCCTGATCTGGTACAAATTCACCACCTGGTTCAAATGCATTCAACAGCTTTGTGACATACCTTGATCCTGGGAACCTTTCTGCCAAGTCCAGAGCTGTGTGTCAGGTTCAGATTGACATCATGTGGCCAGCTAACTCAAAGCTGCAGCACATCACATCACGTGTGCAGGCTAATTCAGCAAAAATGTGTTTGTGCTTGATCCAGATCGAATCTGTCCTGCCACGAAACCTCAGAGTGAAGCAGATGTGATATTAATAGATGTGCAACCACAGCCTGAGCCTCTCCCCCTCCCCAAACATCTGCAGAGAGGGGGGACGGCAGAGCTGGGAGGAGGCATCCTGCAGGGACAGCACTTCTGCTCTCGTTTAACTGTGTGAACTTCCCAGAGCTTACATTAATTTTAAAGAAAGCACTTTGGCATAACTGACAAAAAATCTCGTCCCTTCACCTCGGGGGATTTGTTTCTTCCAGGGAAAGTTTGAGTACCTGCTCTCTAATGAAGCATCTTAATATACCATGTGGTTTTTATCTTTTTTCTTTTCCCTCACAGCTCCTTCACTGCAGTAAAACTGGTACAGTAACAGTAGTTTTCTAACCTCTTTGGGCTCCATATTATCTTAATGATCTTGATTTCACCTGAACATAATATTGGCCTGAACTGCCCAGTGCCACTGCTGAGGCTTTGAAAAAATGTCCTTTCCATTTGGTTGCTTCTGAGAGACCAAGATCTGTGTTCTTCCCTAATTAAAAAAAAGAAAAAAAAAAAGAAAAAAAAAGCCTCATAGTTTTCTATGAGATTCCCTGGTCTTTTTGCTTTTACATTGACACTACATTCCAGCAGAAATCTTTCATTTTTGATGCTTCTGTCATAAGACTTTAGATTCCCCCCCCCCACCTTATTAGCTGATTAATGTGCTTTCATTTTGTCTAAAGTGTGTGTGTGAGTGTGTGTCCGTGTCCTCAACAAAAGCCTTTTCTCTCTTCATCTCTTATGTTCTGGGACTGAGGCCAAGTTGTGATTGTAATAATGTAATCTCTCCTGAATACTTGAAGTGATGGGAAAAAATGAGATTTTGAAAATGAAATAGATTAATCTATACAGCTAGAGGGGGGAAATAATGCATTTTAATTAGCTCTTGAGAGTAATTTTCCTTAAAGTAGTACAAGCCAGGTGTGCAAAAGTATTCTCCTGCCTTAAGAGTGTGGTTTCTCCTTCTGGAGTCCTTGGAAAAGATGGTGACAAGTGACAAGTTCATTTGGGATGCTTCTGTTGAAGGGATTGAACATAAGGTAACTTGATGGGACCTGATTTTTTAGAGGCTGCACTTAAGGATCTATCTGAAAATCAAGCTCCTCTCCCCCTAAAAATGCCTCAAACCCTGAAGCAGCTGCTCACTTCAGCTTGCAGGAAGACTCTTTTTTTGTGTGCTGGTGCACACAGGGGAAGGGTGATTTATCAAGTTGTTTTATTTAACTTTTGTTCAGGATGAGATCATTCCCTAAAAGGTGTTCACAGTTTATTCCCTTGCTGGCTGGGGCTGCTGTCTGTTCTGCAGGCAGGAGGGCAGAGAATGAGGGAGTTTTTCACCAGGCAGGGGCCCGGGGCTGTGTTGGAAGAGAAAAGCTGTAACTCACTGTGTACCTGCTCCTGCTCTGCCTGCTTGGGAAGTGAAAAATCACTTGTCCATGGTGTGGTGGCTGCACCCATTCTCACAGTCTGGGCTGGGAGAAGACACCCAGGCAGTGGCTGGTGGGCACCTTCCATACAGCCAACATACTCCAGTGACTTTTGATTGTCAGACAATGCTCATTACAACCCGTAGTTATGAAGCCACCTCAAATAGACACCCTAATTTATTTTTATTTGATGGTGAAGGAGCAGTTTTCTGATGGTACAGCAAATAAAGCATCGTGACTGGGGCTGGAGAAGTGTTCGATCCATTGATAAAGATGTTTATTCAGAGAATCATGGAATGGTTTTGTTTGGAAGAGATTTTAAAGATCATCCAGTTCCAACCCTTGTGCCATGGACAGGGGCACCTTCCACTAGACAAGGTTGCTCCAACCTTGCCTTGAACATTTCCAGGGATGAAAAAGTTCGGGCAATTTTTGGCTGATTAAGTCTGGTCTTTTCCCAGAACCACCCCCACTTCTGCTGTTCCATCTGCATAACAAAAATCTCCCATTCTGGAGTGCTAACAAGCTCCTCAACCTCCTCTTTCAGCCCTGGTCTACAACCAGCTGCAAAGGACACATGATTTTAGAGAATGTACTGTTTTACCTCAGTCTGAGTTTTATATTCCAGCCAGGCATACTGAAATTTTTCAAACTTCCTTTTCAATCAGTCACTTTGGCATCGTAATGGCTTGGGTTGCTCTTTTCTTAAGTCTGTTTTAATTCTTTACCTTTGTATTTTAGCAGCAAGTTGCCTTGAATTTACAGTTCCTGTTGAATTCCTCTATGAATAGCACCTAGGTTTCCTACTCTGCAGCTGCAAACAAGGTTTAAAAGCTTTTGGGATTTCTTGGCAGCTAATAACTCCCAGACTCCAGCATAGTTCATTTTCAAAATGTTTCTCATGCTTCAATCTGGACAGCGTTATGCAGGTCAGGGAATCCTGTCAGACTGGGGGCCAGGGGAGGATGTTCCATCAAAAGCTTTTTTGGCAAATTAAAGGGGAAAAAAAAGAAGGCCAAAAGGACCTTTAGGAATACTGCTTAATATCCTTTCCATCCAAAATAGGAAAAGCACCTGTAACTGATGCCAAGCACAGGACTAAATAAATAAATAAATAAAAAATCCCCAAGCAAAGACCTCCAACTGGAAATATTTCCTGAATGATCTCACTGAGAATCCCGTAAGTGCCTGGATCAGTTTTCGGGAAAAGGGAACATGGGCTTGAGCTCTATACTGAAAGACAAGAAAAAGCTTCAGGAAAAAAGAATGGGCCAAATCCAGATGCAAGCTGTCAGAAGTGCTTGGATTTTTTCATTCCTGATTGGGACCTTCTGACATTTGCACCGAAAATGTCACAGGAATACAGCAAGACTTGAGGTGAAGGAGCAGGTCTAAAAATGGACACTAAATGATGTTCGTAGCTTTCAGCTTGTGCCCACCCTGGCACAGAGGCAGGGCTGAGAGGTGAATTTTATCTTTCCAGACCTGTGTCAGTGTCTGAGGGATGTGGCAGGTGATAGGTTGAGCAGCAGAGGACTTGTTTAGTGTCACCTTGGACTTGGGCAGTTCATTCAGCTCTGCTGGGTGGTAAATGTGGATAGGTTTGGTGACACAACATTTCTAGGCTCGTGCCCTCAGCTAAATTTCAAGCTTCTCATTATTACAGACTGGCACTTTTAGCAAGAACATCAAGCTCATCACCAACTTGGGGTTTGTCCTTAACTCTGAGCAGATCTTTGCTTGTGTCTGACCTAGAGCAGATACTGTCTCTCCTTTTTAATGATGTGTCTGCAATTAGTATTTATTTTAGATTTCAGCAGTCAGTGCCTGTCAGCTAAAACCTCAATAATTATGATCGTGTTGTCAGGGAGAAAGGAAATTAAACCTCATGAGGTCACACCAAGGCTGTGAGTCTGCTCTCAGTGTATTTGGGATCCTGGGCAGGACTGAGTGCATTTAGGGTCAGGACCCAGAGAAAAATGCAACAAGGTTTTTTTCTGTATATTTGGGCCAAGCTGAGGCACTAAGACACATTTGGATGGGTATTTTCACTTAGCAAAACACCTTCTCAGAGCTGGATTTCACTGTTCAGAATTTTTGTGACTCATGCTTGGTTTCACTTCTGCTCTTCTTCATTTGTTCCTCCAAAGAAGTTAAACTGGATTATCCTGAGGTCCTGGATGTATCCTGAGATCCAAAGTCCACCAGTCTTTGCTTCCAGCTGCACTGGAAATCTTACAAGGCATTTTCTTTTACAGGTTAAGAAATATAAGACAACTGTATCATACAGATAAGATGTTTTCAACCTGTAAATTGCAAAGGAATAGGAGAGGCCTCCCTCCTATTTTAACTGCCAGGAAAAAGAATCTTGAAATCTTTCTTTTCCATTGTAACATAGGCTTATGAGATAGAAGAGACTGAGACCTGCCAAAGTAAATCCTCACTGAGAGCCTGCTTGGAGCTTTAGAAAAGATCTGAAGAACTTAATCTGAGTTGAATTAGTTTGCCTAATCCTAGTGATAATTCAGCTGGAGGTGTTCACTCCTCTCAGATACACTGCAGGCTGCATGCTGTAGTACTTAGGCACAGATTTTACAAGAACAGAGAGTCTCAGGGAACTTCCACACCACCATGTGAACACCTTCAGCTCTCCAGACTGATGCACTTCATCAGAGTGGACTTTTCTGTCCAATATGATGGCTGGATGTGAGGTACAAGCCTGTAACTGCAGGTCTGCTCAGCAGAAGTAATGCATGTGCCATATGGTAGAAATTGATGTCTGGTAATAGATGTTTCATATATTCCAAGAACAACATTTGCTCCAACTGAAAATTCATACTCTTTAACTCTTTTTTAGCCCACAGCTTGATTTTAAGTTGAGCTTTTTGCTCAATTTAAGGTTCTGCTTTCTCTGAGATTCCACAGCATCCATAAGGAGTACTACACCCTTCCTCCACAAATACTCTCTGTGGGCTCACCTTCACATGTTCCTTCATCCCTGGAGCCCTGCTGGGAGGGCTGCACAGTGCTGACAGCTTGTAATGAGCTGCAGGAACCCAGGGCAGAGAGGACTGCTTTCCATGGGGGAGGGCAAGCTTATCTCTTAATTTCCAATCTCAAAAATACTCTGGGGTCCTGGGAGATGAAGGGCTTGTGTGTGTAAATGTGAAAGATAATTCCAACAGTGTTTCTGGCAAGTGGAGATGATGGAAACACCATGACAGAACCATAACATGGTGAAGATCTGGTTGGAGAGGGCATTTCTGTCCCAGGCTCAGTGTGCTCCAGCACTGTGCCCATCTCATTGAATCCTTATTTAGGAGAAACAGAGGGAAGAGGCTCCAGCATTACTGAATAGCTCAGTATTTTATTGCATTTGGGGTTTCACGGTCAGATATTTCATTTAAAAAAACCCAAACAACTTTTTTTTTTTGTATAACTTACAGTATTTAGTTGTAAAACAGTAAGTTACTTATTGGGGAAATTAAAGGAACCAAGAAGAAAAATTACTAAACAATTTGTAAGCCTCAGAGTAAGGCTGAATCTTATTTTCAGGAGAGATGTGATCCTTAAGTACTTCATAAGAATGACCCTGGTAAGTTCTTTCTGCATAATTTAAACCTGAGTTGGCTCAGCAACAGCAATGCTTCACTCTTTTTGGGTGAAAATCACCTCTAAATCATCCTTTAGGAACAAATGTGGAAATGCAGTAATGTCTGGGGTGGAGGATTAACAGTGTTCAAACAATGCTAGCACTGCTCAGCACTGAGCTTTCCTGCTCTGGAAATTCACAAAAATACCACATTTCTCTGAAGCTTTTAGGGGCATGCAAGGTACCAGAATATGCTCAGTGGGCTTAGGAATAACCATGCAAACCCTGACTGCAGGACTGACTGGGGTCTCCTCAGAGCTTCATACACTGATTTATCAAGGGGAAAGTGTTCCCCACTGCTCCCTGACCTCTCCAAGCTTGTCCAGGAGAAAAGGGCATCTACCAAACCCCTCTGCTAGGACCTGGAGGATACTGGGAGATATGGATATCTTCAGAAACAGCTGGGCTCTGGCTATAAGATAGGCAAGCAAAGGTCTTAACCTAGGCACAATAGCCCTTCAGCTGCTCCACACATGATATTGAAAATATATATAGACTCTAGAACACAGCTAATATAACACATAAAACACAAAATAATAATATATATAGTATGCACATGTCCTGGACACAGCTATACCTTTCCCTCTGGCACGTTTCCTTGTCTTCCTGCCCGTACATGACTCTGTTCAAGCTGTGCCACTCAAAGTGCATTCGTGTGGGTCTTGTGAGGCCTTTTCATTCCAGTGGGGCAAAGGACCACGTGGCTCAGAGTCCCATCAAACAGAGTGGCAAAAGCTGTATCTGGTGAAGTCCAGGGGCTCACAGCATCGGTTCAAAATAAGGGAAAAAAAACAGAGCAGAGAATTGCAGCCAATATGTTGGGAAAGACTCCAAGAAAATAGCAAAGCTGCCTTTTTGTATGGACAAGACGCGTTAACTGGACAATGCAGTGAGGAAGCAGACCTTCATTTGCAGAGATAGACTTTATCCAGTGTTGTCTCCTTTCTCCTGGGCTGGCACATGCCTGTTTTGGCTGGTGCCAAGGAAAGATGCAGGGCAGGTCCTGGGCTTCTGTGACAGCCCTGAAGACTGTAACTATCTGTACTTTGTGAAACACAAATCACATGTGGCAGCAGAGGAGGTTTTCAAGTCTCCTTTTCCACCATTTAATGGAACTCTGGCTGCAGCAAAGGGAACAGAGTCCTGGGGCCTCCTCTCATGTCTGGCTGTTTTGCTGGAACAATATTTAGGATGCACAGACACATTTTTTCCCCAGTTATAAGGGGAAGAGAAATGTAAGGAGAGAGGGGACGGCTCGTAGGAGGGAGAAAGCCTGCATATTTTTCCTTCATGATCATATAAACAGCCCACACTTATACAGGTTATAGGTGTTGGCTTCTCAATTTTAATATGATGGGAAGCTGCCTAGAACGATGAAGGACGTCCTTTAGTGGAAGAATGCTTTGTGTAATGTAGTCATAAATTCATATCTAAATCTCTGACAAACTGAAAGGCATTTTCATCTGCCTGAGGAAGATGATGTTGATTTAAGTTTGTTTTTTTTTTCCTGAACCATACTGTTTCCTATCAATATAAAATCTCTACAGAGAAGGAGGCTGTGAAGAGAGTTGCTTGTGCTGAAATACAGTTCTGTGGGAGCTATTTCATATTCTCCTGAAACTAGACAGGACTGCCATCCAGAAATGAGCTGCTGGAAAATACCCTCTCCCCAAAACACCAGCTGGTGTGTCCTTCTGCAGTCACTCTCTGATTTCTACCTTGACTTAACCAGTCAGTCCAGTCAGTGCTGGCAGGCTGCATTTTCCTGTCACTCTCCCCAGCCCTGGGATGAGATGAGTATCTGCCTGACAGTGGCACAGGGAAGAGCAGGTTCCAGGGCTCAGAGCCTGCAGATGCACAGATAAAGATGAGAGGACATCTGGTCTCACCCGCAGTCTGTGAGACGGGCTCTTGGCAGAGGTTTCTGAAGTGGCTTCAAGTGGGGAGGAAGGAGGGGCTGCTGGATCATCCTCCCTTCTTTTGAAAACGCGGGAGGGTCCTGGGGAGAGGGCTGGGCAGGGGAAGCTGCCAGATGTGAAGGGATGCTCAGCCAAAGGGAAACTTCCAAAGGCTCAACCTCATTTTCAGGGGTGTTCCCATGCAAAGCTTTCAGACTGGTCTCTCTCCTCAGCGTTGCTCCGAATCAGAATTATTTTCAGGCTAGTGGTACACTGCCCCACCCTCAGCCCCCACAGCTTGCACGTATCAACCAAAGATATACAAGTTTTGGCTTTTTGTCAGGTTCTTGTTATTTAAAGAAAGAATAATCTCAAATAAGCACAATCTGTGATCGATCCATAAAGGCACTTCAAGGTTGTGCTGTCTGATAAGCACAAATAGAGATTGACTATCTAAATTTCATATATCCCCCTGAAGCCCCCCAGCTCAGAAGTACAAATATCTCTCACACACAGAATCACCTAGGGTCAAATTCTCTGCTGGTGTAAACTGGCAGAAATCCATTGACTTCTCCCATAAATCAATTTAATTAAAAGTGTCTTCTGATGTGTCTTTGTTTAGCAATAATGTTAATTTGAGAAGGTGTGATGGCAAGAAAACAAATCCCATTACATCCCTTCCCTCCAACCCTCTGGCTAAATTCTGTTTGTAAAGAAAATATTTATTTTTAAAAACCGGAACAATAAATGAATTGTTCACAAGAAGTCTTTTGTTCTGCCAATAGATTGACTCAGAAGCAGCTTATCTGAGGTTGTGTATTGGAGAGAAAGGGCCAATTCACAGGTATAAATTGCCCATAAACGTAGGGACAATGAGTTCACCTGATAAAATCAGACCACCCTCCCTGCAAAACTATACCTGAAGCATAAAAAAATTAGTACTTTTTGAACTTCTGAAACGCTGTGATTTATTTAAGAACGTTTTTCTTTTATCTTTTCTACAAATCTGACTATTCCACCGGGACTACCCCATTAGGCTCAATTCAGCAAAATGCTCCCGAGTTTAAACTCACCGGCAAATCACTTAAACACATGCTTAATTTTAGGCAAAGGCTTAAGTCTCAGGCATTCAAACCATTCATGTGTGATTTATTCCTGTCCTTTTGGAGAGCAGAAGGAATGTAACTTGGCCAATCCACAGCCGATAAGGAGGCAAAACCAAAGTGACAGACCGAGGTGTTGGGAAATATTTGCTTGGCTCTGAACTTGTGTATTGGCTGGAACGGGTTCAGATGTTTCCTTGAACTCTGTGGGGAATCCTCATGGGTTTTTTCCTGCTTTTCACATGGGCTTTAGACAACACGAGGGCTCCTAAGCCCCAGGTGCTGTCGCTCAGCACTTGACAGCACGTAACACACCAGGACTGCTTTGAGGAAAGTTGGGACAGATGGCCAGCCTGCTGGATCGCTACGGCTGTCAAGGGTCAGCTCTCAAACAGGGCTCTCTCAGCCTTCAGTGCATCTGTGATTTTAGATTTCTTAAACTGTATGCGTCACGAGCATTTTCTCACATTTACGTCCTGCGGGATCTCCCAAAACCCTGAAATGCGAGGTGCCACTATGCCAGTCTTGTTTGTCACCTACCAAGACAGTCCCAGAAGCAGGTGGTGCTGGAGACTGTCGCCGCAGTCATTCTTTTAAGCACCCTTGTGATCATCTCCTTTCCTCTGGTGAAGGAGCGATCCAAGCTGCGCCCTCAGGTTCCAGGTTAGAGCACTCGTCATTCCGCAGAACGGCACAGGGTGCTTGCACTGCACTTCTGCTTTTAGCCCGCCCTGGATCTCTCCCTCCTCGGGAGGAACTGTCTCTCAGCCTTTCTTTCTCTGCAGAGCATCCCACGGTTCCCAGCTGCTGTAACTGGGATCATCCAGTGGTTTCCAGCAAGAAAGTCCTGGACTCCTGGGGACGAAAGGAGAAACTTGGGGGGAAATCCAGACATTGAATAGTTACTTTGTTCAGGAGACTAAAGATGTAGAGAGCTAATGCAAGGGTTTCCTTGGAAGTGCAGGAGGCTTCAGCTCCCCCGTGGCTGACTCTGTGCATGGGCTCCAGTCCCACCTCACAGCTCATCACCTCCTGCCTCTGCTCCCGAGGAGATTAGGGCTACCTATTCCTTGATCCTCACTTCTGAATCCTCCTTGAATACAAGGGCGCAGTTCTTCCATGCATGAGAAAGAAGCCTCTGTCAGTGCTGCTACAGTGAGATCATCCACTGAAACCATAATTGCTTTATTAAATTAATTTTTTCTCGGAGGTTTCCCTACATTTTGCTGGATGTGTTGAGCTGATGAGTCCTGTTCACTTCCTGAGATGTTTATAGGCTGTAATAGAGAATCTGATGGACGATTCTGTCCTTTGAGGGCAAGGATTTAAATTTTAGCCTGTATTAGCTGAGGATATATTGGGGGATAAGCTAATATTTCTTACATAGAAGTCTTTAATTTGATTCAAAGCACCTTATTTTACAGTGTTAAACATTACTGCTGGAAATTATTTCAAATTTGCAGAACATTGAATCCTAAGAATAGTTCTGAATTGAGCTTAAAACTTCCGTGCACTGAAAAGTTTTGGGGACTGAAAGAGGGAAAAGAATCAGAAAGGGATAAAAGAGAAAAGACTGCAGGAGCTAAAACAAAGAAAGACAATCCCTTCATCACCTGAATAAAACCTACTAAGTGTTGAAATGAGGTCGAAAGATACTCGCTGAGACTGTGAAGTAGAAAGGCAGCAATTATTTCTTTGGAATGTCTCTCTTAAGGACTTAAGCAGAAGCCTGGAGGGGGCTGCCTCCAGCTAGAAGGAATTGCCCCTGGCTTTACCAGGAGAGAGGGAAAGAAAGGAAGCAATTACCCACTGAACAATGGCGCGTTAAGGAGCTCCTTTCTGTTTCCAAACCCAAGCTCCCTCCCCAGTGTGATTTCCAGCTGGGAGAGAGGAGGAGAGGGCCCCGTGGGAGGCAGCAGCTGCAGGCGGGGAGCCCCTCTCTGCTGGCTGGGACAGCCCCGGTGCACAGCGAGGAGATGGAAGGGAGGTGGAAATCCTCTGAGGGTGCTCATTCCTTCAGGGATGGGTAGCTGGAATAGGGTTATACTGTGGACCCACTTTTTGCAAGCCTTCCTTCATCAGATGGTAACAGAGGAGGTTTAGATTGGAAATTAGGAAAAAGTTATTCACAGAAAGGGCTGTCAGGGTGCCCAGGGAAGGAGTGGAGTCACCATCCCTGCAGGGATTTAAAAGACATGTAGATGTGGTACCTGGGGACATGGTTTTGTGCTTGGCTTGGCTGTGCATTTAGCCACTAACCCACCACTTAACTGGTGGGTTAGTGGCTAAATCAGGTGATCTTAGAGGTCTTTTCCAACCTGAATGATTCTGTAATTCCTATTCCTCTCTGCACTGCCTCCTCCGCACCTGCTCATCCACCCAAAACTCATCCCTCTGCTCCTCGGGAAGTCAAGATTAATTGAAGAGGATTAGTCAAACTAAAAAAGTGGAAATCCTGGGCCCGTTTAGAAAAAAAAAAAAAAAAAAAACCAAAAAACCACCACTTTTTAAAAGTAGAACCCAAATCAAACCATTGCAGGCCCCCTCTCAAACCTGCCCTGCCATCAGGGCACCTTGCAGAGCATCTTGCCTGCAGCAGAAAGTTGCTGGGGTTTCAGGCATTGCTACAGCGAGATCCTTGGTGTGTGAAATAAATCAGCAGCACACGTGGCCCAGTGGGAAGGGCAGAGAGAGGAGTTAAAGACAGGAGGTCATTCCAAGCTCCACCACCCTTCCAGGGCAGGGGGAAGGAGGGACTGCTCTGTTTGCTGTCCACCAGGGAACACTGAGGGGCTTTAAACACACACAGACACACACACACATACATTCTCTTGATGGCTGTGCTGCACCTTGGCTTTCCAGGAGCAGGGGATTCACCCATCTCCCTGGTTCCCCAGCACTTGGCTGTGCAGGACCAACCCATGGCATCTGTGTGTCAGGCTGAGCACAGGGAACAGCTGGAGCCTGCTCTGTTTTATGAGGCCTGTAAAGCTCTGGTAGGTGCTGGCAGCCTCTCTGCCCCTCCTCTCCCACCCCAGCCACATCTCCCCCTCCTCCCACAGCCAGGCTCCAAGCCTTGGCCTCTGGCCCCGGGGCTGTGCACAGCTGGACAATATTTCTGGGCTGCTTGAAACAGCCCATTCCCACTGCCTTTCTCAGCCAGCCTCGTTTCTCTCTATGTATGACCTTAAACCTTTCTTCCTGTTCTTCCCCTTATTGCCTTTTTCTTATGCTTTGCCTTCCCTGACTTGTTTCTGCACTTTTCCTCTCCCCATCCTTCTGCAAATAGGTCAGAGGGATGCTTTCCCATCTCTAGGACACTTATTTCCAGTTGTCATCTGTGAGTGGTGTTCTGCCTCCCTCACAATTCTCTTCCCAGATCCATATTTCTGTCAGGGTTGTACAAAGGCATTTCTGCAGCCACAGGTTGGCTTGAGTGGCTGGAGGAGTTTGATTATCTGGGTGGAAACCATCCCAATGCCTCAGTGGTCTGTGTGCACCCTGCACTCCTGTCAGGCTCCTGGAGGCTGCTGCCTCACATGTGTTGAAGGGTGTTATTCCCCCTTCATTCTTCTCTGGATAGAGCTGACTTCAAAGAGATTCTGTTCTTCATATCTGCAGGTCAAAACACTTGAGAAAATGATGCCAGCAGGGTTTTCCCTGCAGTGTCTGTGGGTCAGGAGGTCAGCAAGGAGACTGGTTTTGTTCCCTGGTCAAAGGGAACTTGTTGCAGTCCCTCTTGGGGCTGCAGGAAGAGGGATGACGGGAAAACCAGCCTAGGCAGGGCTTCAGTGCCCCCAGGGACTTCAGTGTCCATCCAAGCCAGAAGAACCTGATGGATGAAATGTGGATTTTGAGATCATCTAACAGAGTGACCTTGATGCTCTAGTGGAAAGTGTCCCTGCCCATGGCAGAGGGGTTTAAATGAGAGCATCTTTAAGGTCACTTCCAACCAAAACTCTTCTATGACTCCATGTTTCTAGGCAACAACCTGGATATTGGTGTGGATGCAGCCACTGCTGAGCATCAGTGCTGCTGGTCCCTGATGTTTTCACATCCTTTAAAGCATGAGTCTGTTCATCCCTGTGGAACAATGGGCCAGACCTCTTGAGTCCCATGAGCAGATTTCTCCTCCAGTCATGCTGTGAAGCCTGAAGTTGGCACTATTTGTCACCTGAGCCACATTTTGGGATCTACTGGTGGAGAGCAACTGAAGACAGTGGGGGTTTGGGTAGGTGTGGGGAGAACGAGAGCAGGTCACAGGTGAACCTATCCACAGGTGGCTCCTCTCTGCTGTCTGTTGGGAAGGGTGATTGGAATAATTAAAGCCCCAGAGCTCAGGTGTTGAGCTGATGTCCCTTCTCAGTGAGCACATATATACCCATCCAGGCCTAGGGAGGGTTGGTTTGTCTGCTGACTGGGGGACCTGCAAATTGTGGCTCATCCTCCATGGCTTCACCAAGGTAGGATTGTGCCATACTTTTGCTCATAGGTCTCTTCTTTTCACTTGGGGACAGCACTGTTGCTCTGTTGTCCTGCCCATAGCTGGGAGTGAGCAGCAGAGCTCGAGTGCAGGCGTGTGTGGCTCCCCTCTGCAAGCTCCTCTGCCTGGCAATCCATAATCCTGATAAAGCACCATATGGGCTGGAAGTGTGTGAATATCCAACATGACAGCACCTCACATTCTTTCTTTATGCTTATTAATAACAAGCTGTAAAAATAGCAGTCAGACAAGATGAGATCATAAGGCTGATCGTGGGATGCCATATGCTGTCTGTTTTACTGGGGGAGACACACAGAGGGGACCTGTGCTCTCCTGCCAGAGCAGGGTGGGGCTGGGGGGGCAGCAAGGGGTCTATGGGCTCTATCCTTTTTAGGATAAACCATTTAGGATAAACAGAGAGGCACTGCTGGAAATTGTTGAAAATCTCTGAGTCTCTGAGGAGCAGCAGGTCTGTGGACGGGACAATTATTCCATGGGTTTGTGGTGGCTTTATCTGGTTTTGCCTCCAGCTGCTCTGTCCTGACCACATTTCTCTGTTTCTTTGAGGTGATGATACCTTAACACTAACCAAAGATTTTTCCTTTTTTTTTTTTTTTTTTGACTCTCTTTACTGTTAAGAGTTGAAAAAACACAGAAAATGCTGGGTCCATTTATGTTTGTACATGCTTCAAAAAGATGATGTGTATCTTGGCCAGCTGTGGAATAGCAGCATTTTCTGTACTTGAAGGAATGATATTTCCAGCACCTAGCAGTGTCCTATTTGTCTTTCATAATCCTCTGGCTGGGAAGCGTTAGTGTAGATTAGGGCTCTTCAGACTTTGATAGCTCATGGACAACAGTGCTGTGTCAGTGAAGTGTGAAGGGCAAGAACCTGCTCGGTGCTGACGCATGCCAGGGTGTTGTGACTTCTTTTGCCTTGAGGATTTGCCTGTGTTACATCCGGGCTCTGGTTCGTGGCAATCTGGAGAAACAAACTCTTTCCTCTGTTTAAGGAATTAATTTTCTAACTCAGAGTGTTGCTCCCTTGGTAACGCCCCAGGCTGTGGAGCTGCATGTTCTGCAGCCCCCTGTGCTGGTGCATCTCTGCCTTGCCACAAAAGCTGATTTTGGGGGGTTACTCTAATACCCAAACCAGGCTCAATGAGGCTCAGGTGCCAAATAAACCTTGCACAACAAGAGCAAGTGGGACCTTGGGTAATATCCCTTCTGCTGTCCCAGGATGCGTGCATGAGTCATTGTCTGGAAATCCAGGTGGCCAGCTGTCCTCCAGATCCCGCTGGGCTGCTGCGGCAGAAGGGCCTCCTTGGCTCGCCTGCTGCCTGCAGAGGTTCATCAGAAGTGTTATTTCTAGTTCTGGTTTAGTCCATGATTTTGGAGAATTTCTTCAAAATCCTTTGTGCTCATGGCAGAAAAATCACTGTTGTCTGGCTCTGACAGAGAGTGGAAGTGTGTACCTGAGAGTGGAGAGTGAGCGCTCTGTGAAAGTGGTCAGGACTGAGGCTGGTGGTATGTGAGGATGAGAAAAATGAGAATCCTGAAGGAAAAGCAATCTTACAGGGGTAAGAGGGCCACAAAAAAACCCACCCCAAGCAACTTGCTGGAACTTTGTAGGATTTTTGGTGATCCCTGTGTAACTTGGCGCATCTGGAGCAACGCATGACCTTTGTTCTCCAGGTGTGGGTGAGGAGCTCGCACATCCCCCGGCAGCGAGCCAATACTTGTGGGGCTGGCCTCGGGGGAGGCATCTGCAGCAGCTGGGTCCATCTCTGCCCCCCACCCTGCTGGGAGGGAAGGGGGCTGTTGTCACAGCCTCCCGCAGCACTCGCTCTCCAGCTGCTTTTGGCTGCCGCGCTGGTGGCTTGCAGGGAGCAGAACCAGGGACCGCTGCGGGCCCCTGCTCCAGACAGCTGGGGAAAGGCTCCTTTGGGTTTTCCCAGTGCCAAAGGCTTTTATTTCTTAGCACAGCATTAATCTGAGGGTTCTGCCCCTCCCTGTTCCCCTCCAGCCCATGGGCTGCAGGCTCCAAATGGACGATGTTGCTGGAGAGTTTGTCTGGAGTTTCAGGAGGGAGGCACAGTTCTGCCTCAGGCTCTGGGTTGTGTTTGCTTTGCAACCAAGATGGTATTCTTTAATTTAAAAAAAAGGTTTATTTTTTCCATGACTTTTCAAACTGTTCCAAAGCCTGGTGGCAATAAGAAATGAGGACATTATATTGGTTTTAGACAGTCACACATGAGCTTTTGATGAAAAATCAGTAAAATAACTAGTGTTGAACTTAATAAACTCTTTAAAAAGCTGTGAAACACCAGGGAGTCCTGTTTTGAGGAAGATCATTGTCTTTCCAGAAGGAAAAGCAGATTTCTGAGGAAAAAGTGTGACTAAGTGTGACTAGATCTAGTTGGTAACTTGTTGGCCATGGGTAGAGGTTTCTCTCTCTGCCTCAGATCCATCTCCAGCCTTCCCCATAGCCCTGAGCTGAGCTGTGACATCAGTGTGCAACTAAATTCCATCAGCCTTCATAGGTCAGGCAATTCTCTTCTTGAGGAGGCAAAATCAGCCAAAGCTCTCAAATTCTGTTGTTGTGAGGAACAGAGCACTGCAAGGAGCAGTTTTGCTTTAGGGCAGCTCCTCCTCATCAGTGCTGTTATCCCATGGGCATTGTTCCTGCCTGTGCCCACCTTGGGGATGTATAGATTAGGGCTCCATAAAGCACTGCCATGCTCCAGGAACAGGGCAGAAAACCCCTTTTTGTATCTGTCCCTGAAGGAATTCTGCTGGAAGATGAATCAGGGCAATGGCTCTGCAGGAGCCTGTTGTAATTGCCAGATTTAAGATGTTGGGCTCTGAATAAATCTTAGCTTTTGCTTTGCTGGGCTAATTCAGGCTTGAAAACTGAAGTGACAGCTTATAGCCAGGCTTTTCTGTTTGGCTTGTCCAAGATTGTGGATGTGTGTTACGTGGCTAAATGCAAATAAGCTGCTCCCAAAAAACACAGTCACAAGTGCTAAACTTATCATCTGCATGGGCTGATGGTGTGAGCAACTGGAGACCACATAAATTACCTTTTTTCTGCTCAGAGTGAAAGTGATACTGGTGCTGTAGTCCCTGACAGTAAGGAATGACTCTTTCTGGTTGGACAGGTTTGATTGGCTGCTAATTTACTCTCCCTCCTCTCATAATTCAGCACAGCTTTCTTGATGCGCTCTGCCAGCTCCCCCACAATTTGCTGCTAGGAGGATTTTCATGCAAGTGAATTGTGGATTCCAGTTAAAACATGTACTGAGCACGCTCCTGCTTGATGGCTCTGTGCTTAGATGTCGCAGGAAGACAGTGTTTTGTATAACTGCAAGAAAAATACCATGTTCTAATTAGTGTAATTTATAGTCCCTTGCAGGCTAAAACAACAGCTGATGAGTCATGGAAGTTCCTTCTTCTGACACTTGCTGAAAGAAATGTTATTTTAGCTCCCATGGTTTTTGGGGAGGGGGGAGGAACAGGGTGTGGAGGGTCTGAAATGTCTCACCCCCTCTCCAGCACCTACCTCCTGCAAAGTGTTTCCTGTTTAAGGATTTCTGGGGTGGTTGCTGAGCAGTGAGGGATCACTGATTATGGCCATGTCTAATTATCAGCCATGGTGGATCCCAGTTTGAGTGTTTGTGTCTGAACTGGAGCTCCTGAGCCTACTGTGGTTGCTGGGACAGGAAGTTTCCGTAGTTGTAGCTCAGCAGGAAGAAGGATGAGCCCTCAAGGCCCCCTGTGCTCCACCTGGGCACTGGAATGTTGTGAACATACTGTGAGCAGATGAGGGCTGAGTGAAAGGTGAGACTTTCAATTCCATTTTCAAGGATGGTCTTGCTACTGAGTTTCAACCTTGTCCTACCCCTCTGGCCCAGGACTTTGTTCAAAAGGGTCTCTGCAAAGGTGAGCCACTGGGATTAAAGCAAAGCTTTACTCCTCAGGTTGGTTTTTCCACCCTGAACTTGTTGCTGATGCTTGGGGGAGCTGAGACAAACAGCTCAGCACCTGACTGAACTGCAGGAGTGATAGGCACAGGGGTGGGGACCCTCCCACTGTGTCCTGGGGACTGTCCCTGGCCATGTAAACCTGGCTTCGACCATGAGAGGTCAGCAATGGCCCTGCCCAGCAATGGTTCTGCCCAGCAGCCAGCTCCCCTTCCTGGAGCAGGCACTGCAAAGCCCCCTCCATTCAGGTACAGGGGGTGCCACGTGGATATTTTGCTCAGCATGTGTTGTCCATGCATGTTGAAGTGGTTAGTGGCATAAAATAAGCTCCCTGGAGCATTGGTGTCTATAACAAGCTGTGTCAAAGGTTTTGCCCACAGCAAAGCTGAAGATTTCTTCACTGAACACTTCTTTTTCCTCCTGGTTGCTTGTTTGGCCACCCTTAATGTGGTTTATGCTGTTGGAAGACAGCCCATTCTCCAATAATAGATAAGATGTGACTACCTTGCACCATTGTCTATGAACTTCAGGAACTTATGGAGGCTTCTGGAGGAAAAAGCATTCTACAAATCTGAATCTTTGAATGAAAATGAAGTTGCAGAAACTTCACCCAATGGCATGTCAGTTGTGAAGGGTCCTCAGACAGCAAATGAAGTGGCCATTGCTGGTTCTGCTGAGAGTGTGCCAAGGACTCTGTTGGACCACAACAGCTCCTTAGAAGTGTTATTTCTAGTTCTGGCTTAGTCCATGATTTTGTAGAACTTCTTCAAAATCCTTTGTGCTCATGGCAGAAAAATCACTGTTGTCTGGCTCTGACAGAGAGTGGAAGTGTGCACCTGAGAGTGGAGAGTCAGCGCTCTGTGAAAGTGGTCAGGACTGAGGCTGGTGGTATGTGAGGATGAGAAAAATGAGAATCCTGAAGGAAAAGCAATCTTACAGGGGTAAGAGGGCCACAAAAAACCCACCCCAAGCAACTTGCTGGAACTTTGTAGGATTTTTGGTGATCTCTGTGTGACTTGGTTCATCTATGTGACCTTTGTTATCCAGGTTTATTGAGGTCAATAATAATAATAAAAAAAAGGCAGGAAGAACACTGCCTTGCATCCTTACTCAAACACACTGTGCTTGTGTAAAACCTCAGAGTAACTCCTGAGGCAAGTGATGATCTCAGCTGAGTGGGGCCAGATAACAGGATTTCTGGCAGGCACACACAATTTTAAGGTGCTTTTCCCAGCTATTTTTATGACTGTTCACGAGATGGTATTTAATCCATTACTGATATTTGCAGTATGACTTTAGAAACACAATGAAGGATTTAATAACTTCTGGAGGAGCTAATTTCTCAAGAAGAAAATTTCTTTCTTAAGGGCTGCACTTAACCTGAAAACTTCAATCCCTCAGGTAAATTTATCAAGCTACTGGTTGTAAAAATATATTGGTTCAAACAGATTTTGGGTGAAAGGATCTCTCAAGTGGGTAGCACTCAATTAAACTTAATCTGAATCTTCTCTTTCCTGATGTATTTGGTCTTAGTTTATCTTTTTTCTTCTTCCATCTTTGTAGCAAGAGGCCTAAATCCTATTTTCAGTTATTTGTGCTGAAGTTTTAAGGGATATAATGAAACCTGATGCATTTTAAAGCAACATTTTCAGTGTTTTTTCTAGTTTTATGGGGGAGAGATGCTACTTTCAAATACGATTAATGAAGGTTTGCAGATGACTTTTAGCTAAAAGGCATTTCTTGGTCTTACTCCACCCTCCAGCCTCTTCTTCTCTTCCTCTCATCAGTCACTGCTGTGTGAATTGTCTCAGCCCCTCCAGAGCATCAAGTTGGCATCTGAATAGCCCCAGAGAGGGCAAATGATTTTGTTGTTCTGGTTAAATCCCTGTATGATTTTCCCAGAAAAATGGGAACATAAGCAGAGATTGCTGAGAAACAGTGAAGAATTAATAGCTGCTCATCAGTAGTATTTTTATTTCCTCTGGGCCTTTATCTAACAGTTGGGGTGACTTTCTACAGCCATGCATGGCAAATACTTGCCATTGTGAATGGATATATTCTTCTTTCTGCCTGTTAGAAGTAAAGGTTGGTCTGAATGAAAAGTCTCAGAGGGTTTCTATGTATGATAATGAAATGTTGTTACACTCTGCAGCTTTGCTGGAACAGCCCCTGGATTCCACAGGACAGGGAGGTGGCCACGAGCTGTTGATCTTTTGCTTGTGGCTTCCTTCTCACAACTGGCACTGGCCTGAGGAGCTGCCCTCTGCATCTCTCCTCCCACTTCCATATCAAATGACTTCTCTTCCCTTTGCAGAGACTTTCTTCTCTCTGACAACAACCCATGGCACTGATAAGCTGGGTTTTCAAGCCAGAGGGATCATCCATCACAGCTTGTTCTCCTGTGCCACCACGTCTGAGGCTCATCACAGGGATAGTTGGTGCTCAGCTCCCTCCACAGCTTGGGTGTCCTGGTGGGTTCTGGCCTGGAGTAACCATGCTCCAGGAAAAATGAAGTTAATTAATGTTCTAGTGCTGAAATTTGTTTTTCAATGTGTTCTCTCCAGAGATGTCTCCTGAAAGAGTCCAAGCCTAGGCTTGGATGAACGAGGGGTTGGTCTGGACGTGTCAGTGACTCTTTATCCCTCCTATCACAGGGATGGGAGAGGTCAGTGCCTTGGACAGATACTAGAAATATGGGTGGTATTTCTGCCTCTGAGGCAATTCCTGTGTGATCCTGTGGTCCACTCTTGTCATCCCCAAGTGCCTTGGCAGGATTTAA
Organism: Anomalospiza imberbis; assembly: GCF_031753505.1. NCBI lineage: Eukaryota > Metazoa > Chordata > Aves > Passeriformes > Viduidae > Anomalospiza > Anomalospiza imberbis. The sequence continues at coordinate 5,862,837 of NC_089693.1, read as the reverse complement.
GTGCTTTATTTTTAGGGAGCAATGTCTCAAGTTGGTCTTTCATATCCTGTGCCTTTGTTTCTCTGAGTTAGTAGTATTCAGCTGTGTGCCAGGACAGTTTTAGGGCACCATTCATGGTGCCAAACTTGAGCCTTAGAGCTTCTGGTGGAACTTGCTGTCCAATTGCAAAGATAAAATTCCTCAGAGAGCTTTAAATCTCAAACTCACAGAGCATTCCTGAAATAGTTGTGAAATGATATTGAGTAAATGCCTAAGGCAATGTTTAGATGTGGCAAGCAAAGATGCCCTGAAGCTGTTGAGGCTTGCCAGTTGCCTCTCACGTGTATTCTGGAGCATCTAAAAAGGACATTGCTTTTGGCATAAGTGACCATGCAAGGCATGTGAAATGCCCAGGTAAGGTGGCAATCTGCTGCTTGAGGTGGAACCTGGCAAATGAACTCCAGGCAATGCAGCTCTGAAGTGAGAACCTGAGCAAAAACATACTTGATGCTCTTAGAAATGACTTTTTACCACTTGCCATATATCATAATTGGTGTGACTGGGGAGGAGAGGGGGGAAGGTCTCCTTTGCTCTGCTCCTTTGTGTTAAAATAAAATCTTATCTGAAAGGCTTTAAATCTTTCCAGGAAGATAACCCTCCCTCAGAAAAGGTGAAATAAGTCTGGGCTTTAGACATATAACAAGTGAAAGTCATTTTAAAATCCCCTATTAATAAATTGTCATGCTTATACCTGCTCTTGTTCTGCTGAGTGTAATTTATAGAGGAGCTCCAGTGGCTAAACACAGCACAGGGAGGGATAAATTCAGCAACTTGTAAACACTGCTTGTGTTCCCCTCTCACAACGTTTGAAGGCATAACAAGAACAAATTCATTGCTCAGACCATAATTTATTTAGGAGTGTCCAGATCCTGGTCAGCAGAGTCAGGTTTGTGGAGCACCTGATCAAGAGTCTGAGCAAAGCCTGGATCTTAGAGATGAATCCAAGCAAGGTGGATCTTTCTGTGAAGTGTCCACAGAGTCATCCTGGTGACTGCATTTTCCAAGTCTTATCTCTAAAGCTCCCTCAAATCTGACCAAGGAGCTCTGATTCTCTTGTTTGGGTTTTTTTTCTGCAAGCCATCAAAGCTCTCCTTCCAGTTCAGGAGAAACTGGGTTTGCTTTCGGCAAAGATGGACAACATGGGCAAGCAAAATTGTGTGTCTTGACCTTCATGCAGCTGGGGAAAAACTCATCAATCAAACCAGAGGCTGCCATGCTTTGTCAGGCAGTTTTGAGCTGGCGTTCATATGGTTTAGGAGTCAAATCTATTGTGATCAATTATGCAGAGAATTCCAAGTTGCTGCACATGTTCTTATACTCCAACAGTGCATCTGAGCACAGGGAAAAGCTTCTCTATGTGCTAACCTTGTTAGGTTGCCAATTTGTGTCCTGGGATAGTGTGGGCAAGCCCTGGGGTCTGTCAGGCTGAAAAGGGGTGGCATAGCACAGGTTGAGTTCACCCTCCCAGCTGTGGCCAGAAAAAGGCAGGGACAAAAGGGAAGAGACGATCTCAAGGGAAAGGATGTGGTTACTTGTGGAACTGATTGCAGAAAGCTGTGAGCTGGGAATGGGGAAGAAAGCTGCTGGATTTTCTAGGAAGGGCAGTGTGACAGTAGAAGATGGGCTGCTTTTAATAATCTGTTCAGAGCTATTTCTGCAAGAACAATGAATCTCTGTGCCTCAGTCATTCCCCATCTGTTTTCAGAACTCATCTGAAAACTCATCTTTCCTTCCTTTCCTCTCCCCTTCCGCTCTCTCCACTGTCATTTTTATTTTAATTTTGCCTCTCTGCTCTCCGAAGTTTTTGTGGGGATGGAGCTTGAATGAGGCAATAGACAAGGTAACACACATTAGCCAGCAAAGCAAGAGCTGGTTTATTTTTGTTGCGCCCATTTATTTTCTTCACGCCCCAAACATCTTCATAAAAGAAATTATTTAACCTTTCGAGTAGGAAGTATATGCCAAGGAGTTCTGGGTTTGTGTTGTAGAGTATTGTGAAGTGTAAATCGAGAGAGGAAAGGCATAAATCCCTCCCCAGTTTGATGCAGCTTTTGTGAGGTGCTCCAGGTGATATTGTTTGCCGTGGGAAGGGTTCCTGCCTTCACTCCCTTAGCAAATATGAAAAGTAGCCTTTTTATTTATATACAGATGTAAAAAGGATCAAGGAAGGGAAAGACATTTTTACCTCCAAAGGCAGTATTCCTCCCTCTCTTCCTTAGTTCGTGGTGGAATTCAGGTGCTTTGGGCACTTTGGGAGATGCAGAACATGAGTGAAATGGGGATATGAGGTGTTAATGGGTTGAAATCTCTTAATGCATTAAACATAGGTTTAGACATTCTCTCCTTATGCTTTTCCAGTTCCCCCCACCCAAACTGCTCTCAAGGGTATGCTTCCCCTGGGTCAGAATAATCATCTCTCTGGTCTGCCACCAGAAAAGCTCTGCTCAGCAAGTATTTCCAATTTTTCATTAGGATAATTTTACTGCGTAGATTTTTTTTTTTTCTCCCTCCTGCCAAAATACCCAGCCATATGCTATTATTTTCCTGGTGTAAACTGCCACCACTTCCCTTTCCTGAGCCGGTGGATGTCAGGGAGAAGCCTGACAGCCTCCTCTGCTGATAAGTGATGGAAGCCTAAAGGGCAGTGTCTCCAGCCAGATCCTGCTTCGGCCGAGCTGTGTGCCTTGGCAGAGGGAATTTGGGAGTTCTTCTTGCCGGGGCAAGTTTACACTAAAGGTCACAACGAGATTCATAGTGCATTTTTTTTTTTTCCTGCAATGACACTACTGGAAAGAGCTGTGTGCTGGGAATGGATATTGATGGTGACAAGGAATAGCAGTTTGCCTAAGTTTGTAGAGGGATTTCACTTGGGGTATGAAGTCCTTGCTGGGGAAGTGGCCAGAGGTTTGGAGCCTGTCACTTAAAATCAAGAAATCAAGTTAAAGAACATTGTGGGTTTGGTGTTTTATGGTTTTTTTTTTTTTTTTTTTTTAAGTGATTTACATTGAAAGTTTTTTCTGGATTACAATCCCTTTGATTTTTTATTTTTTGAAGACTTGCCTCCCAGCTATGTCTGCCAGGAGTGGGCACTGTTAGTGCTGCAGTTTTTTCTCCCACTGTCTGCCTGAAGCCCTCAAATATCTGGGGCTCTGTTGGGCGTTGGGGCATTTGGGACAGGGAGAGCTGTCCCATGAGAGCTGGAGAGTTGGGCTGTTGAACTGAAAAGCAGGAGCTGATCGTTCTTTGAGCTCAGTGGATCAAAGTCTGTATTTGTTATAGTGCACAGTTGTGGTTGTGTCTTCCTTTAAAGCTCAAGATTTTCTTCTGTGAGCCCTGATGGTGAGGAACAAATTCTACCTCCTCTGCCCTTGTTCCCTGTAATGGCTCCCTGCACTCCATTAATTAAATGAAGAATTTTTCAAGGAAATTCTAAACACTTAGCTACAAATCAGCTAGAATAACTCTGACAGAACCTGGCTATGAAGGAACACTGAAAAGGAGAAAAAAAATAGGCATTTAAACATAAAATGAAAGGCTGAGAACCCAAAAATCCACCAGGAAAAAAAACAGACTTCCCAGATCTCATAATTTCTAAATAAATTCCCTGTTAGCAGCAGCTTTGCTATGGCTCATGCCATTTCCCTGCTGTAGTTAGCTTGAAATATTTAATCCTCCCTTCCCTACAGATCTCCTGACTGCTTTGAAAATGAGACCTTGTGTTTTTCCCTTCAGCATCCACTTTATTCTCTGCTTGTGTTCACAGACCTTAGGATGCAATGCATGGCAAGGAGGAAAAGTAGAGTTAATTTGCTGGTATCTGTTCTGAGCATGATTGCTGTTAATTGTCAAGCTTGTCCTCTCCTGACTGCAAAAATAAGCTGGTTGAAAATAATCCACTCTGTGCTTCTGTATTTTGCTGACAACCTGCCAGCTACCAACTAGGGGTGTGATAAATGCCCAAATGGCTAAAATTTCCAACCAGCTTTCCACTCTCCTGCTTTCCAAGCTGTGCTTTTAGTGTTAGGTTTGTCATCCACGTGCCTGTTGCCTCCTGCACATTAAAAAAAAAAAAAAAAAAAAAAAATCTCCAAATCAGCTGGAATTTCAGACTTTGTGCAGCTCCTGAACCTGGGCCCACTGATATATGGTGATGCCAACAACTTCTTTTCTAGCCATGGCTTAGCAACATTCTCCTGAGCAAGGTCATGCTGCTACCAAGCCAGTTACAAGCAGGTTTACATTTTGGGGGACTGTGGGGAGGGATGGGATGTGTGTTTAAAGCTGTTAGACTTGAGAAATCCTACTGAAACACCATGTTTATTGCCTGACTGGGATTATGCAATGCAGGATTTCTGCCCATCTCTTACAGCCAGAGAAGAAGTTGGGTTTGGCAGTTCAGGCACATGCAGTAGCTGATAAAGGTCCCCAGGTTTTCTAATTCTAGCTCTGACCTTTTTTAAGGTTCAATAAACCTCAGAACCTGGCTTTGTGGAGATGGGGACAGATCTGCCCAGTGCATAAATTGATGCTGGCTGTAAATATTCCCTCTCTGTTGTGCTGCTGCCATGAACACACCGTGCTGTCAGTGCTTTGCTTGAAGAGCACACTTGGTGCTTTTGCCCCCCCCCAGGCTTTAAAATGATTGACCACTTATTGTCTGGGAAGTGAGCAGCCTTGTCTCGTGCCTCTTTGGGAAGGGTTGGACAAATATTGAGGCTGTGCACTTAATAACTTTCACTTGTGTCATTTTCCCTGGAGATCCATAAGCAATATATTTCTTGACTCCGAGGTAACACTTCAAATGAAACTTTGATGCCCTGAGAAATACCTGCAAAAAAGACAGAGCAAGGATCTACTCACCCTAACCCAGAGCTCTTGTTTGAAGCTGAGATGTAAAATACAGATGGGGATCTGATGTTTCTTTGAACCCAGATGCAGCTGAAATTAAAGATGTAATTCAGAAAAGCTGAAAACATCTTGACTGTCAGTTTGAGCTCAGTGGTTTTCTACCTGCTGGAGCAGAGAAAAGCAAGTGAGGACAGCATAGGTAGATAATGTGGAATTTTTTAAAATTATGATTTTTGTTGTTAATTTCTTGTTAAAGTGAAGGTTTTCTTAGAGTTTAATTGTGCTCAGAGGAAAGAGTGAGAAGAATATAGCTGTGATGGTTCAAAATAATAAAAAGAAGGATAATAGGGCAAAGGGAAAAGCTAATTATGAATGTTACAAAGGAAAGGCATGAACTGGGTCAGTTCTTTGCCCTCTGAGGTTTTTCTAGTCCTGCTTGCTTTAATGCCTCATGCAGTTTGATTTAAAATGTTCACAGTAATGGGAATTCCACTGGTCCGTAAGCAAGGAGACCTTCCCATCCTGAGCTCTGGCTCAATCCTCAAACTAACATGTCACCACCTTTATTTCATCTTTGTGGTTTCATTTCTTCACCCCTTGTAATGCTGGGACACATTCTATCTCTTTTTATAACCAAGAAAATTATCCTTAAAAGATCTGCAGCCTCTGTAGGTCAGTTTTCTGCAGTCTTGGAGGTGGATCCGTGACAGAATGGTACACACTTTCCTCACTTCAGCTTAAGGTTTGATGGAAAGGCCAAGGTTCTGTCTAATGTAATAAACCCAGTATTGGCCATTTTACAGAATTTTACTTTGAACTAGGGCGAGTGCCATAATTATTTCTGGATATTCCTCATTGTGTGGATTTCAGGACAGGTCAGCCCACCCTTTCAAAACAAAACAAAAAAAACCTTTGTGTATCAGCATGGTCCAGAGCAGCAGTTGATCACAAGATAATATAAATAACAGGACAGGCTCGTGGAGTAACATGAGGAATAAAGCTGACACAAGGACTCAAAGATAAACGAAACTAAGAATGAAATCCATGCCATGAGAGCAAAATGTCACAGCTGGAGAACATCAGGGCTCCCAGTTCCCAACAATAGTGCTGCATTAGACACATGGGCGAATGCCTTTTCCTTTTTAATGGGAAGAAAAAACAGATTAACAGACCAGAAGGGAACTGCAGTGTGAACTGGTTAGATCTCTGACAAACAGCACAGGAGCTTTTTTTTTCCTTAATGATTTGAGCATTTGATGTGGTATTTCTGAAAGCACATTGGGACCTTTGTCTGAACAACCATTCCTGAATCATTGGGTGGAGAGAGAGGTCCAGAAGGCAAAAGGACATGACTGAGGTCACACGGAGCCTGTCTTTAAAGGAAAGAAAAGCTTCCTGCTCTCCAGGCTTGTTCCATCTGGATGACTGAGGAGGGTTGAAGAATTCTGCTACTATTCACCACTTGCCTTTAAAAAAGAAGTGTTTTCCTTGCAATCTTGTGATTGTTTACACGGTGAAATGTTGGTTGTTTTTTTGTTCTTGCTGGTTTTTCTTTTTCTTTTTTTCTTTTTTTTTGTCACTTGAAAGTGAAAGGCGGTTCTACACAAGTTTATTTCTGTGGGGAAATGGGGCAGAGTGACTCAATGGGTTTATCTCTACTCCACTGTAGCTGCTTTTCCAATTAAAACTGCTGGCTGGCAGTTTGCATTATCAGGAGAACAGTGGGAGCTGGGCTGTGCTGAGGATTTGATGGCTGGATTTCTCCCCTGCTCTGGGAGCCACCATGCAGTAGAGTGGCAAAAGCCACTGGAAATTCTATCTTGGCCTTGCAGGTGGATGGAAATGTTCAGCCATTTCCCAGCCAGTGTGAGCAAACTGATAGCAATTCCCAGGAGCTGGATCCTAATTACATCTCTGCTTGGGGATCATTTGAACCTTTAATGAGAGGTTGGTAAGGAGAGAGGGAGAGGTGGTTTTTTATTACAGCTGAGGAGAGAGGAAGGCTTTACTGCCAGGGAATGTGGGCTCCTTCCAGTGCCATGCTGAAGTAGATGTCTTTCCCACTCATCATAGAAACAGTAGCTGCTTCCTTCTGGTGGAGGGAGTGGGCAGGTTTGGCTCATTTTGTGGTTCATTTTCCCCACATGTTGCTTCCTGGTAGCAGGATTTTGCTTTGCAGAGATGGATTTGACACATCGTCCCCAGTTCTAAAATTTGGTGGCATTTATTTCAGTTTTTGGGGGACAGGATTGAGGGGGGAAATTTTTTTTTTTTTGACCAGTATCTCCAGGTTGGTAATGTCATAGGTGGATCCACTGGGGTACAGACAGTGGTAGGCCAGAAAGGATTATTTTATATTTCCCACTGACTTCTGGCCACAATTTCTGGCTGATGTCTCCAGATCAGGCAATTGATGTTCAGACATTAATTTGCAGGGACAGAGCTGCCATAGAAACTTTACCAGGATTAGCTCAGTTGCTGCTCTCACAGTTTTCTTTAGCCACTACCCCTTGACATTGAAGACTTTTCATGGGATTGTTGGTGCAAAGTCATGGAATGGCTTTTTGGAGTCCACCATGTCCCTGTAAGCTTCTGAATCGTGTGGCCTGGGAACTGAGCCAGTATCAGACATTTTAAATCAACCAGACAGAGAAAAATGCTTGAATAAACTTTTACAGGAATGACAGGAGGCAGTTCTGGGATGTCCATGACAAAACAGCTTAAAAAGCCTATAGTGGTTTTATTGAAGTCTCTTCAGCTTGAAGAATAACAAGTTGCAAGACCTAGCCTACTTTTAAATCCTGGTGTAGTTGGAAGCCTTTTGATGCTCACTTTGTTTTCTGATTACTTAAAAAACCTAATTCAGTTCTATTGCTGCTCTCAGCATTTTGAGACTTTGACCATCTAAGATTTGTCAATATTGTTCTTGCCATTCTACACTAATTTATTGTAGTTTACCTTTTGCTAACTGTGGGTTTTGCAGATAGAAGGTTTTGTAGCTTCAGTGAGCAAATGCTGACCACAGCATATGAGCAGAAATAAACTCAGCCGTGAACGGGGAAAAAAGGAATTTGAGGATTTCTTTTGGATCCCATCTTTTGTGATGCTCAACAAGTGGCTGAGGACCAATGTGAGAAACTTTTGGATAGTACAGGCTGCTTCTATAATGAGGAGTCACTATGTTCTTACAGTGTCATGAAAAGTTCTACTGAGAATTGACTGAATTTTTCACAGGGGGCCAATATGAAAGATACTGCCTCTGCTCCTCTGCTTCCTCTTTGAGGTGTTTATAGTCTGAATGTCTTAGCTGTGTGGTGCCACCATAGGAATGAACACACTAAATCCTCAGCAGGCCCCTGGGACAATATCACTGTTTTTCCAGACTTTGGCACCAGGAAATGTTTCGCTGTACTACTGAGTTAGTAGTGAGGATGGTGTAGTTTAAGCTGCTCATCTTCCACTGCCCTCTTTGTTCTCATATTTACCTTCTTTTGTAAGCTTCCCACCTGAGCAGCTTCTTAAGCAACCTCAGCAGGCTTGAGAAGGATAATTTCATAAGTAACTGCTCTCTGAATTTCATAAGTGACTGCTCTCTGAATGGATACTAAAAGGAGTAGGCAGGGATGTTTTCTTCAAAGTCCCTTGTGCAATGACTGTGGGTGTTGGAGGAATCTGCTGAGGAAGGGATCACACAGGCTTCATATTCTGTCAACAGCATCTTCTATGGTTGCTGCTGGAGAAATGAACCACTGATCTAATAGGGACTTCTCAGGCCCTTCAAGCAGTCATACCTGTCCTTTTCCAAGTATAGATTGGAGCCCTGGAAAGCAATCATCACTCTAAAAAGGCTGGATGTGTCCTGTGTGTATATCTGGCTCACTAACACAACTGAATTTCCAGCTGAGACCCTGGCAGAGCTTGCAGCCAGGTGCAATACTAGCTGAGCTAAAATAAAGCCTCTTAAGTCAATCCAGCTGGCATCCTGCTGAGTGTCTCACCTTTTGGCATCATCTTCTCATTTACTCATGCTCCTTATTGTGATAGAGCTCTTTCTGTTGCCACATTTCCTTTAGCTATCATAATTCACGCTGATGCTTGGCAGCCAAATGGTTAAATGCATTTGGCTTTGCTGTCCTGCTCAGTCCCTGTAGATTGTGTTGGAAGAATTGAATGAAATTGATAGAGCTAGCATTACAGTGAGCAAAAACCCCCTGAAGAAAGAGTAGATGGGTGGATAGAGAGAATGACCCCAAAGAAAACAGCTGTCAAGGGCAGCTATTGGTTTATCTTTCATTGAAAGAGAGACGTAATGAATTCTAAATTAAGAGAAACTAGAAGCAAGGCTGTTTATCAGCTCTCTGCTGCAGCATAAACAGGCACTTTAGAGGTATCGACTGCAGTCTCACTTAATGTGCCAGTAGGTGCATTTCCTCAGTGCCTGGGAACACCATGAACCCCAGGGTGGACTAAAGCTCTGATATTTGAAATATGCCAGGTCAGAGCAAGAACTGTTTTGCATCTTGGTCTCCTTTCAGAGGGTCTTTGAACACGGTTTTCTTCTGTTTGGTGGCTGTAAGAGCAGCGTAAGCACGTGCAGCCCAAATTGACTTTTGCAAAAGGAAGACAAAAGGTCCTGACTTAGGTGAAATCCCCAGGGACGGCACTTTGCAAGGGTCTCCTTGAAATTATCCGAGGTTCTGAGCGCAAAACAGCTCCTCAGTAGATCTGCCCTGAGAAATTTCAAAGAAAATGTTATGCCACCTTCTTATCTCCTCCTATTGTGAGAATAATTGCCTCTTTGTAGCCCCACTGTGCAGACCCTGGATGAGTATTTATTAAGTGAACATTCAAGAGTGGCAAGCAGTCTGACAACTGACTCCAAATAATGTAATAAGGCTGACTGATGACTTGTCCTTGCCATTCTTGACTGTTTTTCTCCACAGCCTGTCTCTGAGATGCAGGATAGGAAAGCTGTGTCTGCCCAAAGGTGGGTTTGTGCCATGAGCATAGATTCCTTTAGGCTCCTAATTCAAAGGAATTCTTGATGCTGGAAAGCATCATCACCTAGACAGGATCCTCAATTATTTACAGAGACATATACGTCGCAGAACATATTTCAGATATTGTCCACAAAATTCTATGTGAAGCTTGCCTTTGAAAGAAACTCATACTCTCAGCAACCAGTTCATGGCAGACTGACATCTGAACTTGTGTTTGTGAACAATGTTCCCAGAAGCAAACTTTTCAGAGCTGATATAATACATCCAATTAACTTGTTTGATATTTCAGAGTATATCTCATGAGAACTAGTGAGCATTTGGTAAAACAATACTTTTTGCTTAGATTTGATGGAAATTTTGATTCTGCTGATTCTGATTTGATTCTTCTGATTTTGTCTCAAGCTCTGGTGTTTGTTTTTTTGTCTTATGTTTTGAGAGATGCCAGCAAGAGTTTTCTGCAGCCTGCCCAATAACTTGCTGATTCTCTGGATTTTCTGTATCTTCATTATTGAGCTGTAGGTCTTGGAAGGGGTTGAGTATAAACGGCTGAGCCACAGAGCCCAGGATGCTGGAATGGGTCCTCCATTCCTTCATCAACACCACTTTTCCTTAGCTGAATTGTTGAAGATGAATTTGTCTCAAAGTGTCAGCTTAATAAGGTCCAAATCCAGATGCCAGGGATGAATATGGCTCATTACATTATCCCCTTGTGAAAACAATCCTCACCATCTTCTGCGGTGTTTTGACTCCTCTCCTTACTTGGCCGCATGCTCTTTTGTCATTTTTGCACATTTTCATGTCTTTAATTAAAAGAAAAGGCCTTCCCCATGGAAGATTAATTAGGATAAGTGTGCCACCATTAATATCTGCCATGTTTGGAAAGAGATGATTCACCCTGTGATTAAAGCCAAACGGAATCTGGAATCTGAGGAGTAATTAGCCCTCAGCGGCTCGTAAGTCTGAAGGAAGCACTATTTATCAGTGGCAGTGCTAATGCAATTACTTCTCCACTGCAGCCTCCTGGACTGATAAATCATGGCCTGAGCATTGGGAGAAGCTATCAATTCAGGATTATGCTTCTTTGAGTCTACAAAGAGAAAAAGGGAGGAAACAAAGGGACAAGCAGCTTCTCAACAGCTCTGATTGTATCAAAACTATGGAGGCCAAAGGAATCTGAGGGTCTTTTCTAAATACATTTCCTGATGTACAAAGCTGTGAAACTTTGCAAAAATAATTGAGATTATGACCTGTTTTTGGGGGTGGGGGGAGAGAACTGAATCCAAGAGAAGCTTATGTTCAAACTGTGAAATTTGGGCAGAACAGCTTATCTCTGCTGAAGCTGAACTTGTGATCCATCTTTCCTTAGAACATTTTTGCACGTTTTTCCTATGTTGGATCTTTTTAGGAGTGGATGGTGAGCAGTGAGTGTTAAGATGCTGCTCCTGTTTTCCCTGTTGCTGGAGAATTTTTTTTTTGGGGACTATTTTGCAAAAAATCTGGAGCACCTTTCCTGTGGGATTTAAAAGATTATGAATACATTAATCAACAACAACAAAAAAATTTTCTTCTTTCATGTGTATATGCACTCAGTCTCTGAGTTGAGGCAGAAAGTGATAAAATGTTACCTGATCCCCTTTGAGAAGCCAGGTGCATCCTTGATGGTGCTGACCTTGCTTGGAGAGAAGTGCTGCCTGTCTCCATGAAGGATTTGTCCTCAACACTTCCAATTCCCACTCCCTGACAGAAAGCTCATAAAATGGTTTGTTTTGAAGACTGAGTAACCTCTGTCTCTTCATCCTGGTGTTTCATAGGTGCCATTTTCCAAATCTGAATCACACGGCATTTCACCACATTGAAAGTAAGCTCAGAGAACCTAGGCCACTCCTGGAGTCTTTCCAATTAATTCCACAAAATTCTGCCATTTGCCTTTCATTTACATTGCATTTCTCAATCCCTTCCATTTCCTGTAATTCCTAAGGTGGAACCAACCTGCCAATAAAATATCTGGAGGTTGTGGATGAGAATGTAATGGGCTAGGAACTGATTGCTGGCCTGGACCATGGGGAAATACCTTGGTCCTTTGCATTATGGTAGTATAGAAATACTCTGGGTTTAAACTTGGCTTCTTATCTCTGACTGGTGCCCAAATAAACAAGTGCAGCTGGGAGAAATCCAGTAGGGTTCAGACCAGATGAAATCTTCCTTCTCACAGCAGCAACCTGCTGATAGAGTTGTTCTGGGATCATTCTATCTTCTCTGACATGGAGGCATTTGGGCCAGGACCAAACTGTTTCTTGCACTGGTTGAAACTGTGACCCTATTTTAGATGTGCAGGAGAAGCCTTGTTGGAGCTGAAGTCTGTGTAAGGTGGAAGACATGTCCAGTGGCTTTTTTCAGTCACTTATGTAAGGATTTTCCATCGTATTTCAGATCTGCTGCTTGAAGCAGAGAAGGGAATAGGGTTAATTGTGGAGCAGCAGTGCAAAGGTGGAGCTTGTCCTTCAAATCCCAGGCAGATCTTCCTTCAGGAACATGGAAGATGAACAATGTTTAGGATACTCTTGTCATAGGTGTTAGTTATGTTGGTTTTTTTTTTTAAGCAGATGGGCAAACCAAGTCAGACTGAGATTTCTTGCAGGAAAAGATAACACATAAAATTACATTAGCAGCTGCTGTGTTGTATTTGTTGACATGTTGGCTGAGTATGGAACATGTCACAGTGAAACGGCTCCAGCATCAGTGAAAGAACACCATTTCTTTAGGAGCTAAAGGGAGAAAGAAATCTGATGTCCCCTTTGACTGCTGGAAGAAAGAAGCCTTAATCACCTACTGGTCCTCTTATAGAAAAGATCTGGCATGAGATAAACATTTTTTCTGAGATGATTTTCTTTAACAAGTGTGTCCTTGACCTAGCTAGTGAATTATAGATGCTGTTTGTCTTGTATCAAACACTTTGATTCTTTTTATTTTCACAGTGCAAACATAAGGTAGTTTTTAGCACTGAAGAGTGGTTTGCCTTTCTAGGTCCTGATCTCTCATGTCAAATTTTTGGGCTGGTATGTTGTTCCACAGGCAGCTTCTTAGGTTTGGTGTTGGCTCACAGACCCTTATGAAGATCAAAGGGATTAAGCTCAAAATTCAGGGAAAATATGGAGAGAAGGTAAGGGCTGCTTTTTTGAGGTTAAAAAAATTAGTATTTAGACAAGTGAGCCCTGCCTTAGTGCCGTGATAGCAACCAGTTAAAATCTTTAACTGGAGCTTGGAGCCATGTGGTGAAATAAGGCATGGGCTCATATAGTGGAACTGGTGATACTAAACTTCTGTGTACCTATTTTTATATGTATTCTCTACAAGAACACTTGGCTTGTGTGAAGAAAGGTGGTATTAAGAAATTTCCAGTACCTGTTGGTACTGTGTGATATAAAGTTAACTCCAGAAATGAAATGCAGGCCAAGAAATGGTTGAAATGACCCATTGCCTTCCCTGCTCTGCACTGCCTCAGGGCAGGTCGAGTACATCAATTTTCTGTCTAGAAGGTCAGTAGTGGGAGCTGTTGGTTTGCCAAGGAGGTGGATTTCAAGAGACTTCTGAAATGTGACTGCTTGACTGGTTCTAGTTACCACAAACTTAAATTTGTGAAAAGGCTGCAGTGAGGGGAAAAAGTAGCCAACACAAGTGAAAAGTAACTAAATTTAAAACAAAAAGGTTTTTTTTTTTTTTTTTTTTTTTCACTTGTAAGAACAAGGAGCTTTTGGTTCCTGATGCTTCTGTTAGGGGCTCAGTGGGCCAAAGGAAGAGATTTGCAAGGAGAAGTTGGAAGGATTGTTCCCTCTTATGGGTTCTTGTTGCATAAATCCAAAGTCCAAGCATTTCTTTTCCCTGGCTATAGGAGTGGTGGATAGAGAAAGGTGCTGGGGATGGAAGGAAAGTACTCCACCCAGCCCTTAAGATGACCTGCTAGTTGCTTATTTATAGTCTGTGGTTTGAGCTGGTGTTAAAGCCCTTGCTGACTTTGCAGTGGTAAATAATACTGGAGAGTTGGATTGTCAATACCTCATAAAGCTGGGGATGGCTCAGTAATACACAATGGGAAGTGAGGTGAGACTGGCTTTAGATGTAATTCAAACATTCAAACTTCTTTCATAAAGGCTGTTTTTTTTTTTTTCTTTTTCCCTGAACCTCCTTTGTTATTTGGCATGGCTGAATGGATTGAAATAGAGACACCAAATATCTCACTCGTTCTTCATTCCCAGCTGAAAAGGCTCCTTAAGAAGTGGTCTCCCATTTTAACTGGAATCAGTTGCTTCCCACGGATTTGGTTAAACACTCAAAGATTCCAACCCAAAGTGAGTTTTGAAGAGGTGCTGAAGCAAAAGTCTGTTCCTGAAAGCAGTTTAGACACGTGGTTGCAGAAACTCTGTTGATAACATTCAGGTTCCTCAGTAATGGACTGCTTCTGCTGGCCTTGGAGTCAAGGACCTCACCTGTTCCCATTCCCAGCACAGTAATCCCAGAATATCCACAGCACCCCTGCCTGGAATAAGCATTTTTAAAGAATATTCTAGGTCTTGTTTAATTCTTTACTTCTAGTGATTAATTGCAGTTCTTTCAGGAAGCAGGAATTAGGGCTTTTTGCTCACTTCTGTTTTTTTTCTTGACGTCTCTGAAAATCTCAGCCAATGTGTTGATTTTTTTTCCTCCTCTTTGTTTCTTAATGCCTCAAATACTGCCTGTTTTGTTAAATTCTGGCTGTGGTTAGACTTGTAAGTATTAAAACAGCATTTAACAGAACTACCTGAGAAGTCTGAAACAGCTGGGGAGAGAACTTCCTCTTAGGAGATTTAAAGCCTTTTCCTGGAGCTGCAGGAAATTTTTCAACATGGTAGAAAGTTCCTTTTGCTTTCCTCTGTATCAGCCTGGAGTTTATTCACCTCATAGTGTGTTTTTTTTTTTTTTTTTTCTGTGTTGTGTTTTCTTCACACCTGCAAAACCGATCAAAATTCACCGTTAATTTTCTAAACTTGCTTGTTTGCCTAGTTTCTTCAGAGGAACTTGAGATATTAACAATACTAAGGTCCCATGCCAAAAGCCTGATGTGTGCAAATGTGGGTGTACAATTTGGAAGTAATCTGTGGAGCTGCTGGCTGCAGGCAACTGTTAGAGTTTTAGAACCATTGTTAGCCAGTTGTAAGAACACAGGACCAATTCTGAGAGGGGTTTTCCCCTCTCTTTACACTTGTGCAACTCAGCAGCTCACACAAAATTGTACACTGGACATACACATGGCAGTTGCAACTGAGCAGCCAGTAGCCCCTGTGACCAGAGGGACTGGGTAATTGGCTAAAGTGGAATTTATATTTCAAGTTCTTTGCCATTAAGTTACTTCTGAGCTTCCCAGGGGCCTGCTGCACTTGGGTTTTGTTGACAACCAGAGGTACCCATTGGCCCTACCCTTCTTCACTGTCCCATTTGGGGTTCCATTCCTTGATACTAACACATCAAAATGCTGAATTAAATGTATTGCTTAAGGAAAGGTTGTGCAGGAGCTTCAAGCCATGCAGAAGGTGAATTGTATTGCTCAGCACCTGGTGTCCAAAGAGCTTGTGGCAGCTGCAGGCAAGAGCTGGGTTCCTTGGACCTCTCTGAAATGTGTGGTGTCATCCTGACTTTACAAGTAGCTGGAGGCACAGGAAGACATACCTGAAGTGCCATGCAACAGAGCCTCATGCTCTTTTCCTTCCCTCCTTTCTCTGGGCACCCTCAGCTCAGCAGGACCTTTCAGCACCCAGCAGCCCCCCTGGGAGGCTGCAGCAGGGATAAATTGTGTGCACAGCTCAGCCTGACAAGAGCCCCAGAAGGATCCTCGGCTCGCTCGTTAGCAGCAGACACCCGTGGTGATGCCTGGCTCCTGTTCAGGAGGCAGCCAGCCATCCCCACTCAGCAGCTCTGCAAGCACAGCCAGCCCTGCAGATGCCTTCCAGCAGCATCCAACGTGCCACAGAGGGGCTTCCAGTCCAAAAGCCCTTTGCTGTTTTCTCTTGGAGCAGATCTGGTTGCCTTCATTGTCAGCCCTGCAGAAATAGATTAGTAACTGCCCTTTCAGCTGGAGGGAGCAAGGCAGACAGTTCAGGAGGAATGTGATCTGAGTGAGCTAGAAAGCTCAGACCTGAAGCATCACTGTAAATATCAGAATTCCCTACTGGTCAAATGACAGGCCTGGGTAGCATTTCACTGCTGGGTCTGTTTAATCTTTTTCCCATGCCATTGGAAAATAGAGAGCTGTGAATTTCCTGCTCAATGCTTCATTCCTGCTCAATGCTTCATTTTTGTGCAGATGGAATCACAAAAAATGTCTTTTAGGACCTAATATTATCCATCATTGTTTTTAAATCTGGTATGTTTGCAGGTGTAACAAGCCTGTGGGGGAAAGATGATGTTTTTAACATCTGTGCTACTCCAATGTTTTTGCAGCCAGTGGAATTAATTATTATTTTTTATTATTGCACTTAGTGATAAATGTTCTGCATTAGTGAGGAATGGAGGAGGAGTTAACATTGCTGGCTTGCTCATTACTTGGAGCTGAATGGACCTTTTCATGTCCTTATCAGAGATCACTTCTGCTGGCCTCTGACCCTTCAGTATATGCATCCATTTCTTCCCATGAAGGAAGTAGTGGAGAGATTATACCCCAGTATTTTTGGGCATCATCACAGGATTTTCCAGGTCCACACTGAGAGCTTGAGGCATAGACTGGGAGTGTAGGAGCCAAGGGTGAGAAGGCCAGAGGCAATGCACACTGTTCTTTTCCTGGCTGAAGGAAGGTGCCTCAGCTGCTGTTGTAGGATTTTGGCCACTTCTCTCCCATCCTGGGCTGGCCAACATGAGGTCATCCCAAAAACCACACACTGATCACTTGGGAGGTATGGGCAAAGGGATTGATCAGAAAGAATCCACTGGGAAATCGTAAGTACATCAGTGATGTCAGGGATTTCTGCTTCTCCATCTTCCATTCTTACCCTATTTTTGTTTTGTATGCTATTTATGTATATTTTTGTATGCCATTTCCTGTTACCCTCCTAAAGAAACCATTTTAACAGAAATCTTCTAACACCATATGTGCTGGTGATGAACTCCTTCCTCACCACCCACTGGCATTAAAGACTATTAAGGTAATTACACTTGCTCTGGGAGACAAATAATTTCAAGAATCCATCCTGCAGCTGCAGAGAAGTGAAATTCTGTTGTGCCAGTGATGCCAAAGTATCTGCTGACATTTGTGTCCAGCACAGCAGGGGAAATAAATTTTGACCTTAGACTGTGTGGATCAAAGTGAGCATTGAGGGCTCTGATCTTCTTGCCCCACCTTGTCTCCTGGCCCATGGGTTTTGTTAGTAATTCCAGCTTGCTCTGGTGGCTTTGCCTGAGGCTTGGGATATGAAAGCTTTCTCTCTCTCCGTGGCTCCAGTAGAAACAGGAGTTTATTAATTTCCACACCTCACTGGAAAATAACAGATGAGGCATCTCGAGGAGTTTACATTTAAATGTTTGGCTGGTTTTAGTCTGGCTGGGAGACTGAGAGCTAAAATCACAGTGGAAATAATGCAAGTTAGGGGAATTTTGAGACATGGAAAACTGCTCTTGTTGACTCCTTGGCAACCCTCCCCACAGAGGTACAAAATGAAAATACCTATAGCATCTCTCTGCTCAAGGATCTGTAGATAGTAGAGAAGAGATAGATAAGCATTTACATTGGCCTAAAATATGTGGGTTTATTATGCTATGAGGCTGTAGTCAATAAACATTTATCACAGCATTTGGAACTGTTTGCAGGTCCTTCTTTATCTGTTTAGTGATTTTCCCTTGTGTTACACTTTGTGGCATGACTCAAGAGTTAAATACAGTCAGTTCACCAAAGTGATGCCAATGGGAGTGGATGCTCCTAAATTTGTGTCCCTCATTGCATCAACAGACTGTGTTTCAGATAAGATAGTTTGATTACAATTGTTTCCTTTTTTTCTAGTTTGCTTGGATTGCAAATTCTGTGCATTGGGAGAAATAATTTTTTTTCCTGTATCTGTGTTATAGCATGTAAATTTCTAGGGTGAGCAGGGCTGCTTGGCTTTCTCGTGATACAGGGAAGAAGCATTGAGAATTTAACTAAGTTTTCTGTCCCTGGGAATTTGAAGATGGTTCAATTACAGGTCAAAAGCAATTCTGTGCAAACTTCTAATTTGAAAAATGTTACAAGAAGGAAATATACATCATTAACTCATTTCTGTTACAGGATAACTATTTTTCCTCTTCATCTTTCTTTCAGCAGTAGTTTGGGGAGCCTGTCCATATAATTAATGATATCTGATTTATGTTAATCACTTATGATGTCTTTCTTGCTATGAAAAATGACTATATTAAGCACACCTACCTTTCATATAAAACCTCCAAAACACGCTCACTAGAGTAAGACAAAAAGAGTGCTGCACTTTAATGCCTGTGCTTGACAAACAGCAGATATGCTCAGGAAGGAGCTGGAAATTGAAAAGTCAGTTTCTCCAGCCTCTGGGGATGAGAGGATGGGAAGAATGGAACATAGCAGGGGCAAGACAAAGGGAGGTTACAAAGAAGGCTAAAAGGGCATTTCTCCTGTCCTTGCCTGCTAATGGACACTCTGGCCAATGGCCTCTGTGGGATGTCCAAGGACTGTCCAAATGGATCTTCTCATTGTTTGTAACAATGTGGTTTGTTGGGTGGGTTTGGAGCAGGCCAGGAAGGAGGTAAGAATTTAATGACTCTGAGCTTTTTCATTGCCTATGTTGAATATTTCCCGGAGACTGCCAGCCCAGAATGTTTCAGTGGAGCTAAATACATTTCAATTACTGCTATTTTTAATTAAAAATAGATGTCACAACTCATTTGACACTTTGCTCTGACTTGTGCCTTGTTTAATCTGCAATTATTTAGAAGAGTGCTTAAGACAGGCTACCGAGATGGGGAGTCTTTGCAAATTGAAGTATGAATCTAATTTCAAATGACATTTTGGCAGCCCCAGTAAGCTTTTTTTTTTTTTTTTTTTTGGAATTCTGCTTCATCTTCCATCCACATAGAAGAGCTCCCAACACAAAGCAGAGAGAATGCCATGGTTTGAAACCATGGGATGGGTGCAGGGAGCTCTCCTCACCCCCCTGTGCTGGCAGGTGTTACCTGTGTATGTGAAGACAACTTGTCATTCATATGTGGTCTGCAGCTTCTTGGGGTGGTTGAAGTGAGATAATGTGAAATAAAGAGAAAAGGAGAAACCTGCTTGAACCTTGTTCAACAACTCTGTTTTATCAGCTGGATTCTTCTTGAGTGAAGGCTTTGCCAAGCTTTTCCTTCTTGGTGTACCTTAAAATTTCTGTCCTTTTTTATGCGGGGAAGCTGCTTATTAAGAATCTCAGCTAAAATGTGGCATCTAGGGTTTTTTTGGGTGGGATTCATATTTCTCACTCAGTTTTCCAGCTTATGATATGAAGGGGTGAACAGTTTTGCTGAAGGCCACACAGTGAGTGGCTGTGCCAGGAGGAATACCTTGCATAGTTTTTTATTCCTGTAAATGTCCTTTATAATGATGATATTGTGCCACCACTAAGGCAGGTGTTCAGTGGCACAAAGTGTCAGCAGCTCCTACAGGTTTAAAGAAGTAGGGTAGGAGAAGAAATGGCCTTTCAGATGTGGCTTGCCCTATATTAAAAGAAAAAAAAAAGGTTTATTTGCTCATTATTTCTTCTCTGGAAGTAAGTGCTTCTTACAGCACAGAAAATAAAATTAAGGAAGAGATGGTTGGTTGGATCAGTCTTTGGCTGATGTGACTGGGAGCTGCCAGCAGTGCGCTCATTCATGTCCCCTCACTGTCCTTTTCTCCCACCTTGGTGTCCCCTGCTCCCCAGGCTGTGACACATCACAGTGCTGGCCACATCTTCAGCCAGGTCTGGTCCTCTGGAAACTTCTTCCAGGCCACTGGGTAGACTTTCCAGTGGTCAGTCCTGCTGTATTTTTGCATCCTCTATGGAGTGGTGGAGAATTTGGCCGACTGACCAAAGCCTACAGAATGTATCTCAAACTTTCAGCTATAATCCTGCACCTCCCTTTTGGCAGGACTTTTATAAGACTTTTGCATTCCCCCAGCCTTGTTCCTCCTGAAAACCTCCTTCCCCCACTAACACCTTAGGCTGGCTGGGATCCTGGAGTTTCTCCTTTCCAAATGAAGGGTCTGGCAGGAGGAGGGATTGTCCCCCAGAGTCAGCTTGGTGGTGGTTTCAGCCATTAGAAGAGCCCTAAATTAAGAAATTTTGCTTGGTGTTAAGGCCAGGATTTCATAATTTTCTGCTTTTATTAGTTTGTTTGTACTTCCTTAGCCCCTGGATTATAGATTTTAAACCACGGACCTTGCTGCAATCCATCTCTGTTCTTTCTTAACTGTGCTGTTTGGCTCGGTCTGATCCCACTAGACATTCAGCAGAACATCTAAAAAGCTGCAAAAACTAGGGGAAAAAATGCAGAGAGGAAAAAGAGGGAAGAAAACCTTTTCTCCCTTTCACCTTCCAGAAATTTTGGCCACGCATGGCCCAGAAATGAGGACTTTCCAAGACAAACGGGCTGCATTATCACACCACACTCCCCTGGCAAGGAAAGAATTTTGACAGCCTAAAACCATATTTTTCTGTGGATGGGGGAACAAATAGTTGCAAAGCAAACACTGAGCGTGTTTGCAGGTGCTGTGCTCCATTGTGCTTGCCAACCAGATGTTCTGTGCTGGGACGCTGCCCTGGCCTTTTCTGGGATGAAATGTCACTCTGGATGAAATAGAGCAAAAACCCTGCACAGTCTCTTAGAATGAGCTGAGCTTTTAATTTGTCAGCTATTAATATAGCTGTGTCTTTGTATTGCACAGGGCACCCGGCAAAATAAACATGTAAAATTTGACCTTCAGAAAATTAACTACCATTGGACCATGGAAATCTGCCTTGCTGCAGCAGGCTGGGGTGTACTTAGGTACTATGGCAGAGCTTTAAAATCCCCTTCCATATGTCACAGGACTGGAATGGTTTCAGGGTTTTTTCTCTGCATCAGGTACCTTGATCTGCTGTAGCTGAGTGCTACCATATGCATCTCGTGGTGTTCTAGGGGAAGGTGACAGAATGTGCACTTCCAAAAGGCAAATATTAAGGATGTCTGTAAGTAACTATCCTAGAGTTGTGTTTTCTCTATTGCTCCTGTAACAGGTTAGATTTGGGAGAAAATATTCCAAAATGTTAGCATAGTGGTGCTGGGTCTTGTAGCCAGTGATCCAAGAGGGAATTGTTTGACAAACAGCAGGATTTGAGCAGCTAAGCTTTGCCAACACATAGTTTTGCTGTAAAGGTGGGTCCTTTCTGTGCTGGAATGACTGAATACAGCTATTAACTGCTGCTTTGGATCAGTAAATCCACTGATGCTTCCACCTTTGCTTGAGTGATGTCCTGCATGTGTTCCTTTGCTTTTCTAGCTTTGTTCTTACTGGAGAACAGCAGCAAAATTTATGATGGAAATGAAGCAGATTATATTTAGCCTTTACCAAAAGGGCTCTGAGGAAGGGATTTGGATATTGACTCTCAAGCTGTTATTCCCTCCAAGGCCAGTGGATGCTTTTCTCAGTTTCTTGGTTCATCCAACAACAACTTGACTTATAGGTTTTCCCTGAATGAGCAGAAATCTGTTTTCACTGCAAGGAACATTTTATGGTGTCAACTTCTCCCATACATCAAGGATCAACTTTCTTCTCCCTTCTCCCTATCCCCTATTGCCCAAAATGAGCACCCCCCCACTTTTTTTTTTTTTTTTTTCATCTATCACAAGGGCCACAAGAGTAGCTTCTTTGTTTTCCCTGTTTTTTTTGACCTTATTTCACACATGCATAAAACACTTCCCTTGTGCTTGAAGCAGCACTGCTAATTGACAGGGATTTGGAGGAAGCATACCCATGTCAGCTACTGTCTGCTCTGGGATCTCTGGAGAGTATTAATCACGGAATCACAGAATTGTTTAGGTTGGACAAGGCCTATAAGATCATACAGTCCAACTGTTAACCCAGCACTGCCAAGTCCACCACTAAACTATGTCCCTAAGCATGAAAGAGCTGTTCTCTTTCATCCTGGCAACTCCTCTTAGAGATTTGCTTTGTTAAAATACCACAGGCCACATTGTCATGTACACAAAAGCCACATTTCACCTCTCTAGCAATGCATGGCATCCTAGGGTAGATATAAATAAAAATGGCCTTCAGAGTTCCATTTGTGCTCCCACAGAATAATGCAAACCAGCCCAAAATGAGAAATCAGGGCTGTGTGAGAGGGAGGATGCTCAGATTGTTAATGAAGTGCTGTCCCCAAACACTTGAACACTGTTGATTCCTTTCCAGTTAATAAACCATTTATATGGGGCCTGCTTTTAGCATGGAACCAAATGCCTTTTTCACTCAAGCTGTGATGTATAATTATATAGCTGACATCAAACATGAGCAGATACCAAGTCAAAGGAATGAATTTGGTCCTGTTCCTGTAATTCCATTTCCATGTTAACAATTTTTCTCCCCCTCTTTGAATTATATTTTTATTGAAAGCTTCAAAGGTCAGCTTAGACATTCAGAGAAAATTTGTAACTCAGATTGTTTAGTATTCTCTCATATAGCACAGCCCTCCATTACCATGTGTCAGCAAATTAAGGAAATGAAAGTTGTGGCCAAGGATTACAATAGTGCTGGTGCTAACCTTTTACAGCACATGGCATACTATCAATTTTAGCCACGGGAGAAATGTGCTGTTCACATACAGCAAGTGGGTGTTGAAGTTTTTAATCTAAAAATGAAATCTTGCCTCTAGGAGAGACAAGTAAAGGCCATAGATCTTCCTTGCTGCTGGATGAACCTCTTGAGCATCTGAGATCTTTTCAGCCACATGTTTTTCCTTTATCCATTTTTCCTTCCTTTCTTCCTCACCTGGAGACAGAGGGGCATCTATTCTACTCGACTGGAAGGGCAATACTGTAGCACAGAGATATGTGGGTGCCCATATATTCACAAGATGGAGGGCCAGGGGAGATGGATGGATAACCTACAGGCTTTTTCTTAGCTGCAAAACCCTCACGAGGTTTAGCAACACACATTCACCCAGCATCAATCTTCTGTGCAGTCCTAGGGAGGTTAATGGGATTGCTCAGCTGTTTAAGTACCTTGCTGAATGAAGGTGATAATTAATCAGGCTGCAAATTATTCTGGAGAACCCAATTTTAATGTGAGGTTTGCCTTACTCAATAGTTGCTATATAGTTGTTCAGGGCACACTTGATTCAGCTGGGCCAAGAGAAAACTGATAGACCAGTTTCACTTAATTGCTATTCAGTGTTGGGTTTTGATTTCGCTGGGAGTGTTTCTTTTCCCTTTCAGACATGGGATTTTTGACCTGCTTTTCTCTGTCTTCACTCCAAATCACAGCAGCATATAGCCTGTAGTCTTGGAAAGGCTTTAGTTTGGTCTCTAAATTTAAAAGGCTAAAGGCAATACATAGATGGTTCTAAACTGTTGTCAGAAATTAATTTCCCTGGAGTGCAGTGTAATAGGGTCAGAGTTTATTGGGTAATGCTTAGTCAGTAGATGGCCCAAAGATTAGGAGTTATTTTAGCTGGGGCATGAATAATTGAGCTGAAGGCAAACTAAAGTCAGAAATGCCTCTTATCAAGTTCTGTCACTGTGGGATATGATCGTTCAGGCTTTCATGTTCCACAGAACTGGTGTTAAGTTCAAAGTGGTGTTGCCAGCTGAGCAGGTGGGGAGCAGCCAAGGAGCCCATTCATGCTGAAATGCCTTGATGCCTGGGTAGTCTGTAAATGCTCTTTTGGAGAGAGAGGTGGTCCCTCAGGCAGGATTTCACAGCCTCTGATTTCATCTCCTGCTTTTATTTGGATTTAGAAGTGGTGGCTTGTGGCTTGTCTTGCCTGCACAGCGTCACCCCAGCAGTGGGTGGGAGAATCAGCTTGTTGCTGGGCCAGGTTTAACACCCCTTCCCAGTCCTGGAGTGTTGTAAGGGTCATGTGGGCATGCCCTTTCCTACCCATTCTTTAAATGAGTTTTGCTGTGAGGATGGACTGGCAGGAGCAGAGGTTGGCTTGGGAGGCTGTGATGGAGTGGAAAAGATCCCCTGCAAGCAGAAGGTGGAACTGGGAGGTGAACCATGCTCTAAGACCCCCACAAAACTACTCATTTCTAAGTTTGTTTTCTGCTGGAGTCTGTGAGCTGAAGAGGTGTCTATCCCCTGCTACTTTCCATAGAGCCCCTCGTGGGGCTGTTCCTGATTTTAACTCACTTCTATAAAGATGATCCAGTTTGTTCAAACTCTTATGAGCTCATTTTGACAGGAAAGACTCTGTAACAAAGGGGCTAATAATATCCCAGAGAAGGAGAATTGGAATGCACCGAGAATCATAAACTTGTCATCTCACATAACTGCAGCCAGAGGAAGAGGGAGACTTATAACAAGGAGGTTGAGTTAGCCTTGAAAAACAGGTCTACTTTTGGATTTAGAAATTATAAAATCTGTAAATAGAAGGTGTATTTTTTTGGTAAAAATGCTGAAGGAAATAGAATTAATATATTTTAACTATTTTATAGTCTCTTCAGATATGCATAGAAAGACCTAATCCTATTATTTCAAATGTAATATTTCACACCAGCCATTTTCAAAACTGTTGCATTCAGCAGAAAATTGATAGAATTTCCCCAGGGCTGATAAACTGGCAGGCATTAATTTGGGAGTCCATCAACCAATACTGCACTCAGAGATCTGAAATAACTGGAAAAGTAATAGATAGGGAACTGTGCTGCTGCTAGAGACCATTTCAGAGGTGGATTAATGGGACAACAATTCAGAAATGGATCCCTGATGCCTGGATAGCCATCTTGTTCCAAAGGTTCAACCCCAAATAGCAATAGGGGTGTTGAAAGGTGCATCAGATGGCATCTATCTCATACACAGAACTCAACAGAGTCTAAGTTAAACACAACCCACAGCTGCCAAGGTTGGGGGCATGGAGGTTGTGTCCCAACTCAGACTTTTGGGATGTTATCCTTCTGCCTCAAACGCAATATGGGGGTCTTCTTAGCATTGCTTTCCATTTAGTTGGGAGAAGTAAGGCTTGTTGGCATAAGAAATACTGCAACTTTATGCTGGGTAGGAATGGCAGAAGTGAAGCTGACAGGAGGCAGCTGGACTACAAATTAGAATTGAAGCAGACCAGTCTTTTCTCATTCCACTAGCTCAGGAAAATATTGAAAGCAAACCGCTGGCAAGTCAGCAGTGAAAAGCAAATTAAATTTGGGACCAGATGGTGTAGATCAGTATAATACAAGTTGATGTCAATAATGCAGTGTGATTAATGCTGCCAAGAATATCACTCACGATCTTTCCCAATTTCAGGTGTTATTTGTAGCACAGGTGAGGTGCACACAGATGCGTGCACAGATCATTTTGGAAAGTGGGTTTTAATTGAATCTCTGTTCCAAGAGAAAGTCTGTGTCCAGATTTATCTGGCAATGTGCAGCCACTAGAGACTGTCCTGGAGGGGGGAATCTGGGGTTAAGAAGAAAAAGAGCAGAACATAGGGTTGTATGATCTCTGTCTGACCATGAAACTCAGTACAGGACTGGATCCTGACCACTGGAGGCTTGCGTGTCTGATAACTGGGCAATGCACATCAGATTTATGGGTGTGATTTTAGCATGCTTTATATCATTCCAGTAATTATAAATTTTGTTATTTCTCAGTAAATATGAGTGTATCTAGGTAGAGTGTTGGCTCATCAATATTGCCTTATTCTTGTCAAGCTCTTCAGTGGTGGTGGGTATTGTCTGACCATAATACGTCCTCGAGACTCTTCATTTTCGAGTGCTCTGTGAATTAATTATGAAGAATCTTTCATATAGTCAATAGTCTCAGTGTCATAGTTCATCTTCTGATGGCACACTGAAATTCTGTGTGACTATCTGACTGAAAAATGAGGTCTATGTAAAATAAAGGCCTCACTGTTGGATTAGATACCAATCTGCAAAACAGACCTGTAAAAGATGAGTTTGATGATAGAATGAAGAATAACTTTAAAAGTGAGTCACATTGTTTTGAATGATGTAGTTGTTTTCCAGAAAAAATCTGTTTCCAAGGATCAGGGCATCCTTGGCAAGCTTAAATGTGCAGTAACATCCCTTCTTAGTGCTGAACTCTTTTATTTTGAATGTTTTTTGGTGAGGAACTTGGTAAGAGACTTCAGCTTTTCTCAAGGGATGAGTATCAGTCAAAATTGACTTTTTGCCACCTTTGCCCCTAGGCAGATATGAAACAGGCCATCTCTCAGGGCATATAGACACTTATATCCTAGGTATAAGGAATTATACATTCAGATAGAAAATCTAACCTTTATAGAAGAATATTTTGTTCTCTGACTCTTGCCTTTCAGAATATATTTTCTGTGACTTGATATGCAAGTCCTTCATTCTCTGGATGTGCCTTTTTTGGTGCTTCTCATGCTCATTAATCACATTAGCCATTCCCAGTCTTTGTAGAACACTAGGAGTTAATATATTCCCTCCCTTTTGTGTGTGTTTATAAGCATGTGTCTTCCCTTTGGTTTGTATTGACTCTGAAGGCTGAAGTGAGGATCAATGGCTCAGATTATTTCCTTGCTGTCAGCTATTGACTTTCTCTCAGCCTGATAGCAGAGCTCCTTTCCCAGGGTGATGCTAGCAGGGCAGGGATAGGAGGGGGAGCTGAGCAAAGGCTTCACAGAAATCTTACACTTTATCTCAAGGCATCTTTAACTGAATGCACATGAAGATGAGAGAAATTGCCAGAAACCTGCAATTGAGGGTGGAAAATTAGAGAGGCTGAAACTCTCTATTGATGATGCTAAAACTGGGATAGCTTTTGCCTCAAGAGGTTTATTTATTTATATGATGATTGTTGTTCTGCTCAGATGGTTTTGAAGCTGAAAGTGGTTTCTTTAGCTAAACTGCTGTGCAGGTTGGGCAGTGTGGATTCCCTTCACTGCAGCAGAAATAATCAAGATCAGTATGTGTGCATACAAAATCCTCCAGTTTCTGAAGAAAGGCTTTTCCTCTGTTCATCTATTATGCTGTGGGTTCTTGATTCATAATTCTCTGCTAGATCTGTAATTATCTACATCAGAGTACAGAAGTCACAATTTAATTCCTAATTAGAACAGCAGCATTTTCCCTTTTCTGCCAAAGATGATGCTCAAGTGTCAAAATAGAGAAAAAGGGTAGATATTTTCAAGGGAAAGTGAATTTATTGGAATATTAATAGCTTCATCTTCTATTAAACAATAGTCTGTCTTCCAGAGTCCACATTTTTTTAATAGGGAAGTAAACATTTTTTTATCTGGAAGAATTCTTTGGGCTTTGAATTAAAAATTATAAGCTTTTAGTTGACAGTATAGATGGGCAGGAAAAAATGATGGAGTAAAAGGGAAAGAGAAGCTGGGCATGAGTGAATCTCTGAAGGACTGGCAGCTGATTCTGAAAGAAGAGAAGGTCCTGTGTTGGTCAACATCTCTCCAACTTGGCTTCTTTTCCCACCTCCACCCCTGAGGATTAGGAGACTCCTTCAAGCCAAAAGGAAAATTTCCACTGACCTCAGTGGACTGGAGTCCTTGGCATTGCCCCAGGGCTGGAAGACACAGTGGGAGAATGTGTGTGGCAGCCCTGACCCAAAGTCTGGGTGCCAGGGTGGGAAGCTGGAGTGGCAGGTGGGATGTCTGGTGCTCCTGAGCCAGCACTGAGTGTGAACTGGGATCCACTGCTCTGCTGGGTGCCTTGGGCATGGGGGTCATGGAGAAAAAGCTGGAGGAAGGAAGGATGAGTGTGTCCATGGGCTGAGAAACACCTTGGGTTTGGATCTGGCTTGGGTTAGCTTTAGATACTGAGCCTGTCTGATCTGTCAAAGTTGGAGCTGTAATTGGGCAGTTCAAGGTGTCAGGGGAATTTAAAATAAATGCATTGATTAAAGGCAGAGTATGGTTTAGCTGACCACAAAGTTGGCACAATCTCTATTTTGCACAAGGGAGATCCTCACAGATCTTCCTGGGCTGGGATCCAACCCTGCCCTCCTCTCCCCATGCTTATTTTGTTGATCAGCTCAACCCTGCATTTTAATCAACACAGCCCATCATTAATGTACATACCTAGCTATGTGTAAACACAAATATATAAACTAACTTCAGCTAGGATGGAAAGATCAACATCTGCCTTTAGCAGAATTTCCCCCCTTGGATCTGCCTGAAAGCAGACCGTGGAGTTAGCAGTTTAGCCCAATTTAGTTTTCATTTAACCAGACCAGAGAGTCTATATTACAAATGACACGTGGCCACCACAGTAGCATAGTTGCTGTTTACCTAATCAAACATGATTAATGCATTGGTTTTACATTAGGATCTGCTTTTCCCCATTGTGAAAGTAGTCAAGGGATTTTCTTTGTCTGCTAGCAAGGAAGAACAGGTTTTTTATCCTATTCTGCTTATTGTGCAGTCATGTCAGCAGTAAAAAATGTCTTTTAACATGCCTTCTTTTATCAGTAGAGAGATCAATACAGCAACTTTCTGAAAGCATAATTCAGTTACATGTGTTGTGAGAGACTAACACGGACTCTCTTGGCGAGAATGCTTTTCAGATAGGCAGGGAAAGACATCATGGACTTTATTTCAGAGCAGGGTAAGATTAAAGGGATTTCAAGTGTGCTTTGAAAATATCTTATAAAGGAGGATGGTTCAGGCTTGCAGAGGGGGATCCGTGTTCCAGAATGGAAATTGAGAATTGCTGCAGATAAAGTTTGCCTTTGCATCAGTGGTGGAACCAACAGAAAATCTCTGCTGCTGAATTGGACCTGAACCTGAAAATGACAGTGGTGGATGGTGAGGACAGTGGGTAGATGGATCTGTTGGCTTCAGGGGAAAGCCACCCCTGAAATGGAAATTTTCACCCAGGAAATAACAATGAGGACTAAACTCTACCCTGAGATAAGCTGAGAGATTTTATGGTATTTTGAGAAGCGTTGGACAGATATCTCCTCAGTGAACCTGCACTTGGTGAGTGAGGGGTACTGAAGCTGTTAAAGGAGGCACTGAGCTACACCATGTTCTGCTGTTTTATCTTGGGTAGGACATGCTGTTAAAGGAAGCACAGCAGCACTATTGGATGGCTTTTCCTGGCAGGAAAACGAGGAGCTGACCTCAGTTAAGTGGGCAACCACTTAGACTTTGGCTGGGGCATCACTACAAAGGCTTGGAAAACATACATCCAGTGTGGTGTAGAGGCTTTTGGAGCACCACCTGCCATAGGTCTGGATTTTATTTTCCCATTTATAAACACCAAGGAGGTTTTCTTTGTCCCTTGAAAATGCATGAGTCCTTGACTCCAAAAAATTTTGGGCCAGTACCTTCCCTTGATTGTCATTCACAATCCCTAATAACCAGTCAGGATAAATTTAATAACTCGTGACTACTTTTTTATAGCATGCTCACAAAATCTCATCTTGAATCAGGAGAGACATCCATAAAAGCTACTGAAATCCAAAATATTCATCACATAAGTCACTGTCACACATTTCTTCATTTTTTTCTGATGACTTTGTTGGCCTTAACACATTGTCAGCCTTGTTGGACCTCACTACCTCTCTACAGGAATGTTTTAATTTTCAGAGAGATTCCTGTACTTGTCATAGTCATTAACATGTAAATGCATCTCATAAAGCACTGAAATGAACTAACAGTTACAGCTTTTCCAGCCATTAACACGTGTGATAGTTAAGCCTGATTATGAACTTCACCTCATTGGCAACACGTTTCTGTGGGTCTGTGAATTTCTCTGCCTGCTCTGAGCTGGACTAACGTGGGAGTCCATAAAGCTAAAGTCTAATTAATTAAATAACAGCACTAGTTCTTGCACTGGGCTTAAATGTGCCAGGGAGCATTTTTTTCCAATTCTCAAATAAATCTGCTTATTGAAAATACCATCCTAGAAATAGGAGTCTCTGACTTTGAGAGATGCCCTGGAATTTAACAGCCCATTATTTTTATATGGGCAATTTATTGCAGTCAGAAGTGATAGAGTTCATGGAAAGCGGGTGGATGGATGGCTGAATCATTCCATCACCTGTCATGACTCATTCCCATCATTTCCGTCTCCTCACGAAGGGTGCATAAACATGTCTGCAGACTCAACCACGGCCCAGAGCATCTCATTAAAACATTGCCTTGCTTAGAGTCAGAAAAAAGGTTATGAAGCCCCATGACTAGGTTAGAAGAGAAGAGGGATTGAGATCTTGACTGCTTCATTCAGAGAAAGGTGTCCAAACCAAAAGCACACCCAGGGACGTCTGCTTGAGCTTTTTCTCGAGTTTCTCACTTTGCAGGCAATT
This sequence comes from Anomalospiza imberbis, assembly GCF_031753505.1. Taxonomy (NCBI): domain Eukaryota; kingdom Metazoa; phylum Chordata; class Aves; order Passeriformes; family Viduidae; genus Anomalospiza; species Anomalospiza imberbis. The sequence goes on along the minus strand of NC_089693.1, from coordinate 5,832,462 downwards.
GCACAGATACAATTCCCTCAGGAATTTTGTAGAGCAGTTTGGTCTGGCTGTTCTGCTCCTCAAGTTCTGCCTGCTTTCAAGGGTCCTCTCATTCTCTGGATGATACTGGATGTGGTGACCTTGTCGCTGGTAGTTCTGTGTCAAAATATGCTGATGTATCATCTCCTCTAGATACAACCAGATGTTTTGGTGATAGTGAGCCAGATGACTCCTGCTGGAGCTGTCAGTCAGTGAAGTTAGCACACACTTCGTGTATATTCTGTCCTCTTTCCTCAACAGACTCCCATAGGGTGAACAGTGCAAACTCTTTTGTGGCTTGGCTTAATCCACCTTCAAAGTGGAACCCAGCCTGTTCCTCCCAGCAAGAGCTCTCTGGACCCAAGCTCTGAGCTGACCTGCTGTGAGCTGACCTGGCCAAACGCCGCGTGGCCAGAGTTAACTCGAGCAGAATTTATTGGCTTGCAGAGGGCACTGCATAATCCAGTTACACAACTTCACTTTCGGAGCTGGCTTGTGTCTGGCCAGGTTGGAAGATGGGTAAATGTCTCTGGAAAATTATTTATTATTATTTCTTAACAAAGAAATCTTGTTGTTTGCTTGCTGTAATGGCTGAGAAATCTAATCACTGATTAAGCTTGCGCTAGGGTAGGGATGCTTCAAACAGAGCATCAAAAATACAGTGTGTGTACAAAGGAATTCATAATCGGGATGTCACACACCCTCAATAGCAAGGGAGCTCCAGGCTGAGCCCAGCAGTGATAAGCTCATGCATCTGTGTGCTTTGTGAAAGAAACACAGTGCCAGTGGAGAAATGAAGGCATTTTGTGGCTCAGAGTAGGGTTGGGACACACAGTAGGTGTTCCCTGATGGATACAGACTCTGGGACTGCATCCCTGGGGTGCAGCAAGGCACGAGCAGGTTTGAGTTTGCCAGCCCTTGGCCTCTGGTGGAGCTCACAAAACACGAGCAATCTCTGTCCCGTGTCTTCCCTAGGTCTGTGCCTTGCAGACATCACCTCAGCAATTGTTGCTGGCTCTTCCTGAGCTGAATCCTTGGCCTCCTGAGCTTCGTCCCTGGCTCTGCGTGGCGATGTGATGTAATCGTGCGAGCGCGGCCCCTTTATTGCACCGCGAGCATAATGCCCCATTATTCTCTAGACAAGGGTAGGGGGAAACAGCTGTTTTACTGATTAAGTAAATAAAAGCATGGCTCTCCAGTCCTCCTCCCTCATCCAGCACACAGAAATCTGCCCAGGCTCTGCGCATCGTCACCATCCACTCAGCTCCTTGCCCCCGAGTGCCATGAAAGCAGCAGTGCTGCAGCTGGAGGGCTGCCCTCACCTTTGCTTGCTCTGCTCCAAGTGGTTTTGTGAGTCAGGCGCTTTGCTTTTGCACAGAAACCCTTATTCCACCCTGCCTTTCCATTTGCTCATGCCCCTCTGCTGCCAAAGTAACCATGGCAGGGCCGGCGTGGGGGGGTGGAGGGGAGGGGAGCTGCGTTGCCAATCTCTCATTAATTTCTAGATGCAGAATGATGGGGGTGATGCATGTGAGAGTCTAATAATAATGACCTGAGGTCCCAGGCATGGTGAGCAAGGCAAACTTCTTTAACTAACAACTTAATTATAATAAATTTAAGTCTAAGAGCACCAGGCAAGTAAATCAATCAACCCTTGCAGGCGGGCTCATTAAAACTAGCGAAGTACAGACCATAAAGGTCATCTTATTAAAAGGGATTAGCATTTTCCAGTTAAATCCTTTGCTGCCCATAGGTGCTAGGAGAGAATGTGCATTCTGAGGTTCTCTGTTGTTGCAGTGGTAAAGGGCTGGCCCTGCACAGCTGTAAATGCCTGCAGTCCCCATGGTCAGGCTCTTGGCTGCCAGTGCCAGTGGGCAAGGCTGGATAAATGCTGGTGGACCTTTGCCAGTCTTGCCCAGCTGTGGATTGCCAACTGTCCCGTGAAGCAAGTGAAACACTATCAGGGCTGAGGTCTTTCTTGCAAAATACGAGTCAGCTTGCTCTCCAGGCTTTTGTCTAGTCCTCTCTCACAGACTGAGACATCACCTCAGCAATTGTTGTTGGCTCTTCTTCCAATGACTTTTCTGGTTGTGTGGGATGTCTCTTCTCCTGTCAGGTTTTAATATATTGTAGCCCTCAAGCAGCATTTTTTATCTCTGCCTCTATTTCCTGGCTGTGTGGTACAGTACTTTGGGTTTCCTAGTGCTTTGAGAGGCAAATTTTCACAGGCCCAATTACTATCTTGTTCCTTTAGGAGAGTATATTTACCTTGGAGGAAACATTAGACTGAGAACAGCTATCAAAACAGCTGGCATCCTTCTTCCTGTTTTCCTCTTCTGTCAGATACAGTGTTGATGGCAGGAGAGGCATTTTTTTTCCCTTTCCAAACTTTCCTCTGCCCACACTTGCATTCTAGTGATGACCCTCTGCCTGTGCAGCACCACTCACTGCTACTGTGGAAATGGGGTATGAAAATTGCTGTGTTTTCTGTGGATCCTGGAGCAGTGGGGATGGTGCTGGAGGGGTCTGTCCTGCTCCTGCATTGCATTTTGGATGGAAACTGATTTTTTTGGCGGTAAAGAGAAGTGTCTCACAGCAGTGTTTGTCACTGGTTGAGCAAAATATCCAGAGTTAAGAGGATTTTTTTCCATGGAGAGACAACTGCAGTTAGGAAGGTGGGCTACATACCACCCTGTGCTGCACTCCCACAGCTCTGCCCCTCTAACCCCCTTCTTGATGAGACTCTTCTCTCCCATTAGGGGGACAAAGCTCAGTGCTAGCAGCTCAGTCAGCTGGTGAGGAGAGTGAATGCAAGAGGCACAGCTCATGGCACACTTCCCTCAGCTCCTGCTGTGCCCAGGCAACACTTTGATTGCACAGCAGTTTACAAATAACTGTACTTCATAGGATGGAAGCTCCCCTGCACTATACTTGATCATTTCCAAAGGTCTTTTTCTTTTAAGCCCTAGGAGGCCTCGGGAGCATGTAGGAAATTAAGCAGAGCCTTGCAGCAGTTCAGGAGTTCATTCAGAACAAGAAGTTATGTGTTGGAAAATATGGTGGGAGAGGTAAGGATTAGAAAAAGCAGAGCATCTCTTTTATCCCACTAGGCTTCCCTTTTGCACAGGAAGTACTGAGAGTCTTTCCTGCTCTGCTTGACCCATCAGCAGAGAATGTCACAGAGAGCTACAGGCTGCCTGGGGGAGAAAAAAAAAAGGAAGAAGAAAATACTTATTTTCTACTGTGTTCCCACTCAGATGTCACTGTACTGCTTGATGATCCTGTATCATCTCTCTGTAATAGCAAAAAACTGCTGAGCAGAAGAAATGGGTTTTGAGATTGCCCTTGGTAGGAAAGTGCTGGCAAGTGGTAGGTGTCTACCAGTCTGTGCTCCCTCATCAGCTCCAAGATCTTTCTGGGGAGCCTTTGGATAATTGTCACTTAATTTTTCTGCATCAGGCTTATGATTTGGAATGTGTAGTACTTAACACTGTGCATATCAGCCAAGTTGCTTAGATGAAAGGCTCTGCTGACTACACAAATGTATTTCAGCTTAGTTCAAGAGCTCAGCCTTCCCTGCTGCAGGTGAGTGCAGAGTTTGGAGCCATTTTTATGCCTCTGCCTTCAGGCATCTTCAGCTTCACACATCCCTTGAACTGAACGTCTGACTGGCACTAGCTTTGCACGGTTTTGTCTTGATGAAGGAGTTGCCAAAGAAGAGGAGGAGCCCCTTGTGCTCCCTATCCCTAGCAATCTTTCCTACTTCAACAGGGGCAGGGGCAAATTCAGGACAGACCCAATACCATCATCACTTTATGAGTTCTGCCTGCCAGTGTGATCAATGCAGGATCCAAAATAGTACAGTTTAATTGGAATACTGTAGAAAATACCCATTCTTGGTTCTCTTGTTTCTTCATATTTTCCACTCACTGCCTCCCCTTCACATCCCTTCAGCCTTTGCCCAGAATTTACCTCAACCCACAAGCTTCTTCTATTTTCTCTCTCTTTTTTTTTTTTTTTTTTTTTTCTTCCTGGGAGGTGAGGGGTTAAAACAATAAATATATTGGTTCCTGTTTTTCCTCTCTGCAGCTCCTGAGCTCCAGCTGGGTGCAGACATGGAATAGTAACAAGTCCATGGGAAAGGCTCCTCTTCTCACAGCCCTTGCAGCAGCACTCTGAGCTCAGTGTGAGCTTCCCAGAGCACAGAGGCAGAGCTGAAACCCTCGCTGATGCTGCCAGGAACTTTCTGCAGGGATTAAAGCAATAAGGTAGAGATGAAGTGTGTGTGAACCCAAACTGGATTCCAGGTGTCTATGAGGAACAGTGTACTCTGTCTTCAGCTGAATTTAAAATATGGATATAGACTTACATAATCTGTGGCCATTGGCAGTTAGCTCTTTATCATCCAGAGACACAGCAGAACCTTCCAGACCCTGAAGGAAAGTACATTTCTGGTGTAAGAGACAAGCACAAGGCAGCAAGATCCAGACACTTAATGATAATTTTGTTTTGCTTTTGTCCTTTCATGGCAGGTGCTCTGCTTCCATGAACTGTAGTGCTGCTATGAACACTTTCTGTTCCTCAGTGATTCCTGATGGGACAGAGGGAATTCTGCATCCTTGCAGATGGATAGGTTTGCTTGGATTGGTGTCTCAGCCTAGAGAATGGCAAGAGGGGACAAACTCACCCCAGCACAAAGACTGGCATGGTGCAGGCAGCCTGGGTGGTCTCAGCTGGGTGCAATCCCATTTCCATTTCCCTTTGGCTCTGTGTGTGCTCATGGAGAGTTGCTGTGGCTCAGTTGTCATTGCTGTTTTGTTATAATAACCCAATTGCTGTCTCAAAGCCCAGTTCTAATCTGGTGTTAGGGAATGCCAGTTCCTGGGAGGTCTCCAGTGTGCTGAGCATGGCTTATCTCCTGGGGATGCAGCAGGAAGATGCATCCAAGTGATGCTAAAATAGTGGCAGGGGGACTCACCAGGTTGGCACTGCAAGGTGACAGGGTGACCTTATGTGGTAGAACTGTTGGGCTTTTGTTTTGCTAAAAGATGCTAAAACTCACTCAAAAGTACTGAAACTGGAGCAGGTGGAGATGAGAAAGCCCTGATGGATGTTTGTTATGTCAGCTTAACTGGGGTGGAAATGCCAGGAAGGCAAATGAAATGCCCCAAATTGTGCCTGATGTCACCTAACACTGCACTCCTTGCAGTCACTTTGAATAAACACAAGACATTTCTTTATTTTCATGCATTCTTTGTGGAGAAAAATAAATGAAAAAAAAAAAAAAAAAAAGAGCAGCAAGACAGTCTGTACTTCCCCTACCCCTCGCCAAGCAGTAGAGAGCAGTGGGAAACAGTTAGCAAAGGTGTCAGATTTTCTCTAAGGCCAGTCACAAGGCTCTTGTGCCAAACACTATTTGACATTTAATTTAAGACCCATGTAAAGTAACAGCCAGGGCAGGCAGAGTGTTCCAGTTGACAGACTGGCTCTATTTGCTTTAATTTCCTTAGCGTGATGGCCAAGTTTATCTGTGACTGAGAACTACTCAGAGTATTATTTTTTCTGTTAGCCCATGATGAAAAGAGAACTCTGTGTTGTGCTCAGACACCGTTTTGGGTTCAGGTGGCCCTCATTAGGGAGCATAATGCAAGAGAGCTGTGCGTCAGCGCCCGAGGAGCCAAAGAAAGTTGTGCCTCTTTGATTAAATTCTGCTGAATTCAAACACTCTGTTCCTGGGCTGAACTGAGCCATTCAGCAGGTTTAAAGGTGCAGAGAGGGGATCTGTGTGTGGAGGTTTGCAGCCTCACAGCCAGGAGGAGAGCAGGGAGAGCCTCCTCCTTCCTTAGAGGTTGGGCCAGGACCACTCAGTGCAGAGGGGTTTGTGCGAGGACGTGTCCTGTACACGTGCGGAGGGAACATCCACAGCACCTCGAGGTGCTGGTCTAGACAAAGGTGTCCCTGCCCAGAGCAGAGGGTTGGAATGAGATGATCTCTGAGGTTCCTTCCAACCCAAACCATCCTATGGTTCTGCTCTGTGTGGTTTGTGCTAGAAGCCCACGGATAGGGAAGGAAAGGTCAAGGGTGCTGAGGGGAAGATTGCAAAGGTTTTTTTGCATTCTAATTTCTTTAGTTTTCCTGTTGGAGCTGAGAAAACTGATCTGGTGTGCTGCTGAGGAGGTAAGATGGGAATAAAACCTACTTGCTGAGTGGTGGGAGTTGGTCTGAGGCCTGGGTGAGGAGGGGAGCAGTAGTGGAAGCTGTGCTGGCTGTGTAGCTAATGTTGGCAAAGGGGAAATGTTGCAAGGTGCACGTAGAAACGAGTCAGGAAATGTATTAGTTACTTGAATTTGTTTTTTTAAAAGAAAATAAATGTGTTTCGTCAACAGCAGGAAGTATGGTAACTCTAAGGGTAACTGTTTGTTGATGGAGAGAGGGAATTATGTTAACCATGGAGATAGGAGTATTGGAGAGAAAAGTCTGTGAAAAATGTGATTTGTCACATTGAAGAGCAAAAGCAGCTGCAGAATATGAAGCAGTGGGAGGAGAAGGGTTCCCCAGGCAGTAGGACAGAGACAGCAGCCTGCAGGCAGCATTGCCTGGGTGGAGGAGCACTTGGCTGCTTTTCCAAGGTCATTAGGAAGTCTAGACTTTCCCATAAAAGGGTCCCATTTGCTGAAGAATCCTTGGGCTAGCACTGCCCCGAGGGCTTCACAGAGAACTTAAAGGCATCCAGAACAGCCTGGCTAGACTGAGGCACCTTTCCTGAGTTTTTCTGTGTGTATGGACCTTGGAAGACAACTTTGGGGCAGCCTGGCAGGAATGATTTCCATGGGACATCCAGCCTGCCCCAGCAGAAGGCAGCTCTGGGGCTGGGACACTGCTGCTCCAGACAGGCTGGGTTTAGCTCCTCTTCAGGTTTCTTGCCCAGCAGACAGAGCAGAGGAGCCAAACCCAACTGCATTCCTGTCAGAAAGGCAGAAATGTAAAAACTGCTTCTGTGTGCTGATGTAGGCATTTGAGGCATAACTCTATATTTGCAGTTATTCCCAAAACTCAGAAAGGAGACTTCCACCTTTGCTGCAAACCTCTCTTGGTGCCTCATCACTGGGTTGTTTGAGCAGTTGGTTGGTGCCATCCTATGGCTTTAAGCACTTCAAATACCAGCTGTCCTCCCTATCTTAGAGAGCATCTCTGTCTAGCACAACCCCCCTGGAGAGAGCTTCTCCATAGCAGTGTTCAGAGTAAATCACAAGTCCAAACCCCTCTAAGATCACAGAGTGTGGTCTTTTTCCTGTTAACAAGGGCTGCCAGCCTATGCTTCAACTTACCTTGGAAAGAGAAACCAAAGGGAGACGCTAAAGGCAGGGGAAAAATGAGTGCAGCTTTCTAATTGAGTCAGGGGGAAAAAAATCCAAAGTTTGTTCAAGAAAGAGTTTGAATGTTTGGAAGACTGGCAATTGTTGGATAATATTCTTTTTGCAAGCCCAGCTATATTATCCTTGTCTTAGGGCCCCCTTGAAAGCCAGTGTCAGGATGACTGACCTGGTGGGCTGAATCAGCATTTGTCAATATGAACAGCCCCTGGGCACAGACAGTGGTGCCCACCCCAAAAGAACCCACCCTGGGGGCTGCAATGGGGGATAAAGAGTGTGGTCAGGCTTCTGCCCAAGGGAAACAGTTTGCTGAGTGTGAGAAGCCTTCTGGCATCTGCACAGACTTAGCTGATGTCACTTCTTTGAGGAGTTTGTTGTCTAACTGGGACCAGCAGTGTGATTTGGACAGCCATAACACAGCTGGGGATGATTCCATCCTGGGAAGGTGTGACTAACCTGGGGCCATCCTAAAATGGTTTCTGTGTGTATTTACTGGATATTTTTGTGGTAGGTTTTCTTTTTCATAATTGGGCCTTCCTGAACAGCAGTTGGATGTTTCAGCAAAGAGAAGAATGTGTTCTAAAAATCAACCAACATATCACTAAGCGGGGAGGAGTCCTGGATAGCACTAGGGTAACTTCCAAAATTGGTGTTTACCTTTGCTTTTAGCAATCCAATTTCTCTTTGTGAGCTGTGTGTGCAGAAGAGAGAATATAAACTGAGTTTATCACAGCAGCAGAGCTGGAGCAACTCCAAGTACATTGGTCTATGCCCTGGAAATAGGAGACTGCTTATCCAATTATTTGCAACTTGTTTTCAAGGGAAAAACGATTGACTTGAGTCCTGCACACAGGGTAAAATCCTGCTAGAGTGTGTAATTTTGTCCTTTGGAGTGGGGTGTAGTCCCAGGTTTCATGAGATGTTTTGCCTCCTGGGATTGTTGAAATGCTGCTGTGTCAGAGTGGGGACCTTTAGTCTTCAGATGAGAAAGTACCTCTCTGTTGGAGAGAGAGATGAGGTTTAAAATACACATGATAAGCTTTATCTTCCTGTCCCAACCCTTTTCACCTACTGCCATGATTAAATTTGTGAGAAGAGTCACAGTAGTAAATAAACTATACATGATTGAGGGTAAAAACTCCCAGGAGGGAGGCATTGAGTGGTACAGAGATACAGGAACATTTAACAACGAAACAAAGAGACAGAGTTTGGCTGAACATCAGGAAAAACATACTGAGAGTGAAATAAATTTGGCTGTAGGACAGTTCCCAACAACAGTAGCAGCAGTCCTGTTACCAGACTAATTTTAAACACTCCTGTGGGCATCAGTCCCATCTGGGTCTGGTGAGAGAAGATGTCAGTCACATGCATAGTTTGAAGATGCCACCTTTTCTTTGGCCCAAAGTTTTCTATGAATTTTTTTTTTACTCAAAATGGAGATAATTTCTTTCCATCTGAACCATTCTCTTTGTTTGTAGCCAATTTAAAAAGAAAAAATCATTTTGGTAAGGTGAGGACAAGGGAAATTTCCAGCTGTTTTAATGTGGCTCTTCCTTTAAAGCGGTTTGGAATCAGCTATAATCAGACCAGATTTTTGCACTAGGTAGTAGAAACAAAATCAGTTGGAGGAAGATATTAAAAGACAATTTTCTCTCCAGTCCCTATCACAAACCTACATCTTGTGAGGTATAGATGGGTCTGCTCAGAGTGGTAGCATCAGATGCTCCTTGCCCTCCAAACAAACCAACCAGAAAGGAGAAAGGAGTCAGGAACAAGGTTTGGCCAGTGATGTGGATACTCCACATCAGCCACAGCCTTCTCCAAATTCTTGCTTCTTCCTCCTGGTACTTTTTTATTTTTTTTTCTTGTGGCCACAGTGAATCCAGTATGAAAGCCCCGTTTCTCACTCACTGGGATTAAGCACTGGTGAGAAGAGGTGTGAGAGGTAAGGAAAAGATGGTGCAAATGAATCAAGCCCTCCTCCAGTGCCTGTGTGGCAGCCTGAGGGCATCCCAGGCTGTTGGCTGGGAGGGCATGGAGCTCCTCCCCAGGCTCCTGGCCATCTGGAGGAGCTGGATGGTGCTGGATGGTTTTGTGTTTGCTCTTTGGCTTAGTCTCTCATAACATGGTTTGCAGCACATATTTTGTGATGTTAGAATGTGCTCTCTGTTCACTTCTAATGCACCTGTTGGTTCCACAAACAGGCCTGCCAATTAAACACAAAATTCAAATCCCACAAGGAGCTTGGTTGCCTATGCTGGAAGATGTAAGTATGTAATAAATGGTGTTATGAGGTATACACCCAAGCCTATTTATGAGTTACCATATAAGAGAGAAAGCAGGGTCAGAGTACTGAATAGGCTTAAATAACATATGGATTTATATGCTAGATCCACCTTCCAACCCTTTATTTCATCTCAAGCAAGTTATTTAGCTTCTCTGAGCCTCAGATCCTCTACTGAGTACATCTGGGACAATAAAGTAATCCTTTTTATCTGTTTTTTCTGCTCTGGTTCCTCATGCTCAGAAAAAGGAATAGTGTGTCTGTGCACATACTTGATTTTGCCAGGGTTTTTAGCAACACTCAGGTGTTGCTGTTGCATTTCTGCTTCGTACTCTTGCAGATCAGAGATGATTTAGGAGCAAAAGCAGAGATACTCCTTCAAGTCCCCTTTTATGTTTCATCCTTGGTACCTCCTCTCATAAGTAAGTGAGCTGCATTTTACTCATCAGATCGGAACTAAATTTTGGTTTCCATGGAAATCAGGTACCTCTGTATTCAGCAAAGTCCTGTTATTACTCACCAGGAGAAGGGCAGCCAACATTGTACTTCAGCTGTAGCTGACAGGCAATTTATATGGGACGAATCCCTTAGCAGAGGACTCCAGCCTTTCCTGAAATCTTATCCCTTGCCTCTCCATGTGAGCAGGGCTGCTGGCTTCGTGGAGCAGCTCGTTGCAGACAGATGCCGACAACTGGAGCTGAGTGGTGCTGAGGGAACGTGACACAAAGCTGCAGCAAATGTATTAATTGCATTGCTTGGGGAGGGCTGGATTCTTTCCCCTGCCCCTCCTTTCTCTCTGCCAAAGCTTTGTGTGTGCTGGGAGCCTTGCTGGGTTTTTCTCATGTACGGTAATTAACTAACACAGCCCCGAGTTCTGGGCATCTGCTTCACATCCCGGGAAGGTGCGTTATTAACCCAAAAGGATTTGATACCCTCCCGCTGTGTCCCATTTTCTCTGCTCTTGCCTGGTCCTTCTATTTGATTCAGCCTCCCAGGTCCATTAAGATCTTCACAGTTGCCCCTGCACAAACCTGACAGGCTCATGGGGAGATCCTAAAACGATGCTGGTTCAATTAGCAGGATATAATTTGCCCTTTGGTGAAACCCTGGGCTCCCCTGCCAGGCTAAGCACTGGCTGCCAGAGCACTTAGCACAAGGGGGAGTGTTCCCATCACATCTTTCTCAGTGTCAGGTCACAGGAACCATGAACCCAAGTAGCTGCTGTAAGAAAGGAATTTTATTTTTATCCCAATTTTATTTTTCCTCATGAAATGAGTTTTAGAGAAACCAGAAAGCCCAGTTCGGGTGTTTGATGTGAACAAACCAGCTGGCAGACGTAGTTTTTATTTTAGCCTGGGAATCCTGCTGGCTATATTTTTTTTCTTCCTTCCCCATGAGCCCCTCTTGCAATTTGAGTTGTTCTGCCCTATAGGTCACAGACCAGTTTGCTGTACAATTTTCTATCTCTGTGTTGATCAAACACTTTTCTGAATGATTTGATGTTTGCTGTGGTTGTTAACCTCCTGAGTACTCAGGCTTGCTTCTTCTCTCACCTCTGAGATGTGCTGAAATACCTGAAGATATACCAATATCAGATCATGCATATTCATAGTGGTTATTCCCCATTCAGCTGCACAGACAACAATTTTCACATGCTCACCAAAAGCAGCTATGAGTCAAACCTCTAGCAAAAGTGATATTCAGGATGGGGGGAGGGAAGGAGAGTTGAGATATAATTTGGGTTTTTTTCTCAGCCTTCAGCCACTTTGGACAGTAGCTGTTCCCATGAGATCTTTTGTACATTAGCAAAGGGTTGGATTTGTATGCTTTGATGGTGGAGCTTCTCACACTGGAGGAGGTCTTCTGGAGAGATGAAGTGGAAAAGGCTGGTGGCATCTGCCCCTGCTGGGGCAGGGAGGAAATTTGACCAGAACTGCTCTGAGAGTAGTGCCAGAGTTCAGTCTGGTTGCACTGGCTCTCTCACACAGTGGGAAAAACCTGCCCTTAGCTCTAGTCTTGAGGAATGCTTTTTCTTTTTTTTATGTTACTTCTCTTTCCCAGGAGACTTCCTTGGGTTTATAAATGACTGCATTTCCCTTCGGCATGACAGCTGCAGCTTCACCTCTTCTCGTGTGAACCTGGAGTCAGGTCAGGCTAAAATGCTGAATCCTTCCTTTCTCCTTCCCGTGGTCCTCTGGCCCCCTCCTTCCTTCCCCATATCAACTGCCTGTATTGCCATAACTTGAGGATTAGCTTTTTCCCTGCAGGACTGAGCTGAAATTCAAGTGCTTTACCGAGCAAAACAAATCTCTTCAATATTAGCAAGGCAAAGCAAAATGCTTGAGCACATGTGGTTTTTGTTAGCTGACTTCTCCCCCAGCCTCATGTTTGGTCGCAGTGTCAAATTCCCTCTTAAATATGCTTAGGAGGTCACAGAAAGCAGGTGAATAGTCATACAATAAAAATCACATCACACCTCTTAAAAAAATTTAAAAAAAAATTCCTCCCCTCTTTCAGTCTTCCTCCCACCCCACCCATCCCTATACACAGTAGAGGCAAAGACCTGATTATGCATTTAGTGGGAAAGAACTAAAAATGAGCTTTCCTAGCGGGCTGGAGCACAGGGATGTAATTAGCAGATCAGGTTGTTGCAAATGAAGACACAGAGTTATAGGGTGCCCAAAGTTAAGCAGGTACATCTCGGTCAGGCTCTCAGCAGGTACAAGCTGTCTTCCCTGGCGTGATTCCACACGGCAGCATGGTCTGGCTTCCAAAGGAACGTGCTGGTGCCAGCTGGGTACTTTTGGGAAATGTGTGTTGAGTAAGATGCTGAGGAGATGGCAAAGGTATGTGTGCAGAACACACCTCTGAGTGCTTGGTGCAGGTGTGAGCAGTAAAGCTTGGATGGGGTTTTTGAAACCATGACTCAGTTCCTTTAGGAAGATCAGATACTGGGTTTCTGTTGTGTTAGCAAGGGGAGCTGAGCCAGGGCCCCAACACCCCCAGTGCTGCTCAGTGAGACTCACACGAATCTCTCTGATTGATTTGACCTTATGAAAGAAATTCTATTAAATCCTCGAGGTCCTGGTAATGAATTTTATGGGTCCCCCCAGCAAAGGCAATACCTGTCTCTTGGCAGATATATGAACTAACTCAAAGCTGGTTTGAGCACTAGAGACAGCGTGAGAAATGTTTGTGAGTGAAGTCTCAGTGAACCCAGTAGCATTGCCTGAAGAGTATTCATTCATTTTACAGCTTAGATAGACACTTGCAACACCAGAGAAGCTGTGGATGCCTCATGCCTGGAAGTGTTCAGGGCCAGGCTGGATGGGGCTTGGAGCAGCCTGGTCTGGTGGCACCCATGGCAGGAGGTTTGGAAACAGAGGTTTGCACCTGTGGGTTTTATTCAGGTTGTTTGTGTGTATACACTGATTTTAATGGCCAAAAGGTGACAGAGTGAAAAATAGAAATATTGAGGAAACTTCATTGTGTTCAACTCTGTGCTTGGGTATTTACTTCTCTCAGCAGGGCACTAACATGTGAAAAGGTTTTTAACAAAAGGTTGTCACAGCTAAAAGCCAAGACTTTGCCTCTTGTTTTACTGAGCAGTGTGTTTGACTCATATTTGAGGTACCTTTTGAAAGAGAAGCTGTTGTGGTATGTGCAGGTGTGTAAGCTATGAACCTTTGTACAAAGCAGTGAATTTATTTGAGCTGAGATTTGCTCTCGGAAGTTAGTCTTTGGGCTGTGAAAACAATTCTCCCCATTACTCTAAGATTTTCCTGGCAATAGATATCCTGGTTTTTATCTTGATTACTTTTTTTAGTTCTCACAGCTCTGCACTCTGCTCCTGAGTCTTTGGTGCTCTGTAATTTCCAGTTTTTCCTGATGTAAAATAGAGGATGAACACAGCAATTGAAACAATTGCAGTAGGGAAGGTTTTCAACCTCTGCCTCTGCTTGCTGCCATACTGTGAGTCTTAAATAACATGTTTATAAGGTGGTCTGATGTGTGACATTCAGACGAATGCAAGTGTCGTTCAGAAGTGCACAGACCTGCAATTCATATAGTAAATACACCTTTCATGTTCAGTAAAGTCAAAGTCAATCACCTTAGTCTCAGGGTGACAGTATTTTAAGCCATAGCTGTGCAATTCTACTAATTAAAAAGTTGGGAGGCAGAAAGGTCACAATAATTCAGCCTGTATCTTTCTGGGATTCTTTTGGCTATGAAAAAAGAAAGAAGCAAATTTTTGTTGTGAAAAGATTCCACTTCTAGGTTTTTTTTTTTTTTATTCTTTCATGGGCTATAAAATCCATGCAATTACTTATAGGGACTCTTGGTGATTACAAGGATAGTGTTTGGAAGCAATTAATTTGGAGCTTTAGTCTCATAAATAGTAGATGGCAGTTACTGGAACTCCTGCTAAACAGCGAGGGAAGCAGCCCTGGATTGCTGGATTCTTTAGGGTGCTCAGCTGAGACTGGAAAAGAAGAGGTCTGTGGTGGGTGAGAGGGTAAATGTGCTTGCATGACATGTAAGCAAAGAGGTATTGGAAATATGTTTGCCTCTGGAACATGTAGATGAAGTGCTTTCCTCATCTTTAAAGGAAGCTGTAGTAGTAAAAAAAAAAATGGAAGTGACAAGAATGAGTCTTAAAATTTCATCCCCTAGTGAGAAATCTGAGATTATTACTAACATCATCTTTTTGAAGAAAATCAATAACCCAGAGCTATCTATTTGAAAGCATAACAGAAGACTGGCTATAAGGGTAAAAAAACCCAACACATTCACAGGTAGTAGCTGAAGAGAGTGGTTTTAAGAATCATTATTATTTTTGCAACTTTTTACCAGTGGTTGAAGTTTGCTATTAGAGCAAATTGGTTATGGTGGCAATATCCTCGCAGGGAAATGTTGCTTATATCCCATGTGTTTGTTTTCCCTAAGAATCTAATTTTCTATTTCAGACAGCAGCAGAGCGCAGAGATCTGCACAACATTATGGCAGCGTTACCCATGAGGTCACAATGAAACACCCACTGCAGCCGCCTCATGCTTTGAAGATCTGAGGGGATGAAGCACAGCTCAGCTGCCTGCTGTAACAAGAAGTAAAATAAATAAATAAAGATAGATAAATTGCCAAGAAAAAGTAAAATGCTGCCTACACACCAGGAGTAAAAATGTAACGGTGTCCTGTCCCTTCTGGGCAGCCTCAGAAGGAGAATTAGGGAAGACAAAGTTGTGTGTTTTGGATAATTCTTTCCTTTGCACTGCAGAAGCTGCCAGACCCCTCCCAGCTCAGGTTCTCTGAGGGCTTGGGACATCCACCAGTGATGGGGACAGTCAGCATGGTGAAATGTACCATCATGCTGGGGCAGGAAGGTGGTGGTAGAAGTGTTGATGGCTTTGATCTGCTTGGTACTGGTCACAAGGGATGCCCACATGTTGTTTATTACTTACAGGAGAGGAGCTTGGGAGCAGCAGTGGAATGGAGGATGTACTGAGGTGGAGAGGCTGGGGATGATGAAAGACAGATCTGCTCACTCAGCCTGGGAGGATGGGGTTGCTCTGGCAGACAGTCCTGTTTCCCTTAGCACAGCTGCTCAGTTCTGATACTCTACTCTCTTACTTTATAATGAGGTTTTGGATTTGGACCTTTTTGTCTCATTGTCACATGTCTTCTACTTGTCTTTGTGTCTTGGGAGCTTGGTGAGTGAGGGTGGGTTTGGAGCAGGACCTGCTGTGATGATAAATAAGGTACAACCAAAGCCATGGGCCCCAGATAACAGATGTTCCATTCCGCAGGACGCACCCGTTTGGGCAGTTTAATTTCGAACCAGTTAAAGATCCTTCTTGTGAAAAATGACTTCCCATTCCCAACCTTATAATGAAAGTAAAATAGTGGGAAGACAGATGAGTTAGCACTCCTAGAAATCTATTATGTAGCTGGGTGAGAAATAAAACAATTTGTCTCCCCCTTGACTGACTTTTCTTACACCAAATAACTGTGTAATTGTCTTAAACCCTGAATAGAGAGCCCAGTCTGGAGGGGAGAGGTTCTTATATTTCAGCTGGCTCCCAGCTGTTCAGCTGGGGAGAACAAGGTTGTGTGTGTGAAGGGAATGCACTGGGAACCCATTTCTCAGAGCTGTGACCCTTTTCCTGTTTGTCAGATGCACTGATTATCTGGAATAAGTTTTCTTGCTAAGTATTGTGTGAGATTCTGGCAATACAGCTGCCTCTGAGCCCAAAAGGAGTCCTCAGCTGGCTGAGCCTTGGGTGGACAGTGTGGGATTGTGCACTCTGTGAGCAGCAAGAGGAGCTGGCTGGAGCTGTGGACCTCAGAGCTGCACCTTGGATGTGACAGTGATGGGGCAAATGCACTCAGGAGCCAAAAGATATAATAACCCAAGTAGTTATTAATATTTTTTAAATTTGCATGATTTAATTTTTTACTCTCTTTTAAAATTGCTGAAACAATGCAAAGGGATTTTGTGGGAGTGAGACTACCTTTTTTCTGGGTTTACTGTAGCTGGATATATTGTTGTTCCTTCCTTACATCACTTTTTGAAGTGCTGATTCTGAATGCTCTCTATGTAGATTCAGAACCCTTTTTTACCATGCATTATATAGGCTCCATGTTAGAGCTAGACATGGCAATGGCTTCCCCTTCATGAGAGAGATGGGTATCTCTTCTGATGGTACTGGAACTGATGGAGTTTGGGTCAGGAAGTGGAAGAGATTTCAGGAAATATGAAGAAGCCAGTTTTTCAGCACATGGCTTGAATCTTACCCTCTGTGTTGATATCTTTGTAAATTGTTTTCTAAAAAATGACCAGTTTTATTTGAAAAAGTATATTTTTTTTTTCTCAGTATGAGGCATGTGAAATTCAGAGACTGTTAAGTCTCTAAGTTTTGTCCAGGGGCTAGCAGTGCTATATCTTTCAACTCAAGCTTTCAAAACAATCAGTAGTTTATTGTGTTAGGACAGATTTCTCCTCTTCTGAGAGCAGAAACTGTGTTTTAATAGCAATGTTGATAGTAATCGTTTTAAAAGTTTGAAGTTATGGTATGGAGAAATTCAGAACTCTCAGCATAGTGCAAACTTTTGTAGCTAAACCAATGAGCTCCCCTGTTGAGAAGTGAATGACTAAAGGCTCTGCATCATCTCTGCCCCCTTTACATAATCCCAGTGGTGTGGAAAGTGGAGTTGCTGCCCAGAAATTAGCAAACAATTCACAACAATGAAGGCATAACGACACACACTGAACACACAGCCAGGGAGGAAGTTCAGGTTTGTGTAATTGGAAAGGAGAGGAGTCAAATCAGGAAGAAACACACCCTTGAAAAAACCCGGGGGTGTGAAGGGGATTGCTGCGCTTTTCTCTCTGCTGCAGGGATGAGCTGATGGCCAAGAGCAGGCGTTGTCCTGCTGTGGCTATTGTGTGTGTGAAACCTGCCCAACTCCTTTTGGGACTTGACCTTCAGGGAACGCTGAGTCTCTTTTTTTCTCTGGCACCCAGCTGAAGTCACAGCTGATGTGACATCCCAGCTCTGAGCCATGAGAGCTTTTCTCTGCCCAAACCCATGGCAGAGAACAGGAGGGAGCAAGTTTGCTTTCACAAGTACCCAAGGATGGTTTGGGCAGCATTCTATTGACATTTTGGCATTGCTTTAGTGAGGGCTGTTCTGTTTGCTTGCATTTACCCTCTTTGTGGATGGATTTCCTCCTGCTCTGTGTCTTCATGCCTGAACCTGTCTTGTCAAGATTTGATTATGGCTTAAGTGTGTGAGACTAAGCAGGGGAAGCTGTCCCCTGAGCATGAGGCAGCAGGGCACAAGTTCATCCTTTACTTGACTTCCTATGATGATCCAGCTCCTGTTTCAGTAAAACCTCACCAAATGAGTTATGCCAAAGCATGGAGGTGTGTGTGGAGACGCTTCTGTGCCTGGGGTCTTTGCCTTCAGTTTGCTCCCAGCCCTGGTGCAGGAAGGAATGGAATGGGCTCCTTGGCTCTGGCCTTGGTGCTCCTCCACACACGTGCAAGGTGCAGAGTAAATGACTGCTTGAATGGGAAGGAGCTGAAAAGTACATGTGGTTTGGAGCCTGGTTGTATTAAAGAAAAGCTAATGACAGTTATTTACATGGAAATGTCAATAAACATTTTCTACATGCTTTTGACTGGCCCGCTGGTAATGTATTCCTAATGGAAACAAATTGGATCCTCAGTCAGCCCAGTGCCTTTGTCAGTCCTGAACTCTGTTTAAAAATAACATTATTTTAACATGTTTTTAAAGCACCTTTTCCTAACATGATCCAGAAGGCTGTGTAAAAACAACTTGGAATAATCTTGAAACCCATAGAGGGCCAAGCCGGAGAAAAGGAGCCAACACCTTTGGGCAAAGAAAACCAGAAAATCTGAAGAAAAGAGCCAGGAAGAAGGGAGGGAATATATTTTCATGGAAAAATCTACCTCTAAAACAACATGTTCTCCAGAAAAGGTATTTTTTCCTTGAGAAATCTCCATGTAAAATGAATGCAATGCTGTATATATTTATTCCATTTTCTCTATATATCTATTCAATTTTCTCATTGAAATAACATCCCATTAGCACCTAGAGCCAGCAAACTTTTGTCTTTAGAGCTCCCTCAAATTATGATCTTGGTTATTCTGTTAATGGAATATGAGATTAGGGAGTTTGGGTTAAACATATCATAAAGCACCAGCAGTGTTCAGCTCAGATGCCAGTTTTATTTTTCTGTGACTGGTAATCTGTGAATTGAGGAGACCAGGTGTTTAAATTGCACATTCTTGATAGTCCTCTAGCAGTGTCTCCCAGTCTGTGGCAAAAAACAATCATTTGAGGCCACTCTGAAGGAATGCTAAAGCAAAGCACAGCTTGAGAAAGACTCTTTTTAGAAAATGGTAACTCTGCAGTTTGTGTCAGTCCTGTTCCTGCAAACTGACACCTAAATGACTGACAGCAGCACAGATAAATATAGCAGCAGCACAGCAGGGGAGTGAGGTGAATAGAGGCACATTCCAGTGACAGACTCTGTGACATCCAGAACTGGTGTCACTGATGAACATCTTGATCAGCGAAAAAGTCCCAGGATTTGCCCTGCTGGATTCAAAGACACTGATGGATGCTGAGGCAAGTTCCAAGGCACAGACTTCCCTTCACTTGAAGCCTGTTCCCCCTGGGCTCAAGTCCTTCCTGAAGATTTTCAGGTGTGGTCATGCAGGATCAGGAGCTCCTTGTGAAGCTGGTCTGCTCCACTTTTGATACTTTAGTATTAATATCTGTTTGAAAGTAGGAATGTTGAGCTCTGCTCTACTTCTCCAGTGAGATCTGAAGCAGCTCATACTTGCAAAATAGATACAAAACAATGAACAGTCAAGAAAAAAAAGTCAGCCAAGAGTTGGAAGCATTTTATTGTGCTTAATGGTCCACCAATAGTAGGTAGAATCCACTGGAAGGGTGAGAATGTAGTTTCCTGCCTTTCACTGACCAACACCTATTTAGAGAGTTTAGTTTGTAATTCTGGGATGGTGGGAATGATGTGGTTTCAGGCATAGCTCCAATTTCTGCATCTAGTAGGGGCCTCTGTTCTGCTGAGTCCTATAGGTGCCTGTTCCACTCCTCTAGCTAAGAATCTGTAAAAGAATATGAATGATTACTGAAGATGGAAAAACTTTTATTTCTTTTTGTTTTTCTCAGCTTGCTTAACAATAAAACCAAGATTGTTATAAATAGAGGTTGTATCTGGTCCCCTCTCCTTTATGGATTGTCTGTGCATCTAGACAGGCTAAGGCAAACTACATACTTGAGAACAAAACTTGTCCCTCAGAGAGGATTTTATGATGCACCTTTGTATGATATTATATCAAAGCAGAGAAAATATTTATGGGAGAGTTTCCCAAGCAGTGTGTGTATATTTGTGCACAGCTATGAATGCATGTGGACTCTCTCTGCAGGATAAAAAGCTTTTGTGATAGTTTAAGAAAAATATTGAGCTACCAAGGGGACTGGATAAGCAGCACAGCAGCACTTTTCTGAATACTTGTGCTTTTCCCACACAGCATTCAGAAATAATCTCTGGCTGCTGAGACAAGAAATGAAAAAGCAACAAATTTGCTCTGATGGGGATTTTTTGGCTTCTGTATGAGCCTGGGTCATGTGACAGGACTGGGTTGATTTATGAGCAATGCACTGCAAATCTTTTTGAGGGTGCTGAATTCAGAGGCTACTAGGCACTGCAATTAGATAGTGTTTGTAGGATAGGGGGATTAGAAAAAATAGTCACGTTACAGCTGCCCTGTGTCTCAAAGCTTGTTTGGAAACACTTTTAATTGGTCTATCTGTCATGCCTTTCATTTGGATTAAGAATGGCTGGTGCTCTGTGCTGCCCAGAAGCAATAATCTCAGCAAGACCATGTTCTTTTCACAGCTTCATTAACCTCTACAATAAACAGTCAAGGCTTTACAGCATAAATGTTCACAGAGAAAATGTTTTGCTGCTCTTGTATGGGCCATCTGTCTTTTGACGTAGTCATGGGTGAATGCTAGATAGTTATTTCCTAAAGAGTTCACTACAAAAATCAAATTTTCAGGGCCCTGCAGATATTTTGAGTGGACTCCAGCTCTTCTTGTGTACATCCATTCCCAGAACCCCCTTGTGGGCTCCTTCAGCAGAGCTCAGTGTACTTGGAAAGGCATGAGTGGGTGCTTGGGATGTCTGTAGCCTTTAGGAGGGTGGAAGTGAGGAGACAGGTTGCAGTTATTCCCCTAGAAAATAAACAGTGCTTTTTCACATGCTGCATCTTGCTGATTTTGGCACCAGACTGCAGTATGCCCTAGCTGGAGGGAAGAGCTGGGTGGAGAGACCTCATGGAAAGATCTTGTGGATAAGCTTTCCTTCTCATCTGGGAAGTGCTTTGAGAGAGGAGCAGAAAAGGGGAGAATAACCCAACCATGCAGGGAATTGGGTTTATAGCCAAAAGGTGGCTGAGTGACCTGCAAAACAGGGAGTTGGCTTTGGGAACTTGCATATTCAGATGGCCCTCTCAAGCAGTATCTAAGGTGGTACTTAAGACAACAAGTCCAGATAGGAAAAAAAAACCCAACAAAACCAACAACAAGAAAACAAAACCAAAAAGAAAAACCCAAACCCACAAAACCTGCCAAAATAGAGCAACAATAAATGTATTAGTAGTAACTGGAAAAAAATCCCCATGCCAAAATCCTGGAATGGTGTGGAGTGATGTGGGGGGAGAATGTGTGGCACTGCTGCTTTGGCTGTCTGTGCTTGACATGAGCAGAAGTGAGAGTGGGGTTATGAGGTTAGGTTGAAAGTGGAGTCAAGAGAAGGATTTTATGGTGTTCCACACTGGGCTTTGGGTTTGAAGTAGTCCCTCAAGCTTTTAGGGTTATTTCTTTGAAAGTAATCCCACGATAGTCCTGTAAACCTGCCCCATTGCTTGCTCTGCTAAGACTGTCTGGGTGATCTCTCTGTGATGGTCTGTCTTATAAAATATGCAATATCTGATTGAGCTGAGATTGATTCAGGCTATAATGAGGTTGTGTGTGTGTTAATAAAACCCTGTTAGGTTGTTATAACAATTCTGCTTCTGTCACAAATTGTTTTAACTTCAGCTTGTGGCAAACAACTCTGGGCTCACAAAACTGATTTCACCATTGGTCTTTAAGTCATTTAATTATGATTGGAAACAACATTTTCAGGGAGAAGCTGCAAGATAAATTCCAGTTTCTACTTGGATGAAACTCCTTTTAAAATCTGTCTTCTCTGTGTCTTGTGTTCATCCAGGTACTCACAAGAGGCTTCATTGTCCAACCTTAACTCGGCTGC
Organism: Anomalospiza imberbis; assembly: GCF_031753505.1. Taxonomy (NCBI): domain Eukaryota; kingdom Metazoa; phylum Chordata; class Aves; order Passeriformes; family Viduidae; genus Anomalospiza; species Anomalospiza imberbis. Next base: position 5,810,916 of record NC_089693.1, on the reverse strand, counting down.
CTTGTTGACTCTCAGCCTTCCAGCAGGGAATGGGCACCTACCAAATACATTTTTGGATGGCATGGAATTTTATTGGGACTACGTATGCTTTTAAAACCTCTTCTTTCCTTTCCAGAAATGCTTTAGGCTTTGATCAGTCTTGAGAGGAGCTAGACCATGGAATAGCAACCAGTTGTTTTATACACAAGCTGCTGGAAAACAGACAGGATCTCTTCATTTAGCTGAGATGGCATCTTCTGCATTCTCTGGGTCTCTAGCCAAATTAATCTCAAAGATAATGGGTACCACAGGTAATTTGAGGAACAAAGAGCCTCTCCCTGCAGCTATGTGCAACTGCTGGTGGTTACCTAATCCTGCACCTGCACACAATTGCTGATGGTTTCATGATCCTATCTCCTGCTATCTCACACAGTCCACTTGCTTCTTTGACACTGCAAAATGTCTTGTGCTGTAGACTCTCTTGTGGCTGGACACTCTTACAGGCCACTCATCTCTTTGTTCCAGCTCTAACCAAATTTCTCTTCATTTGATTCCCCTCTAGTTATATATATATATATATATATATATATATATATATATATATATTTTATGTACTAAGAAAACTTTTTTTGTGCAAACCAGAGTGGTTGGTGAGGCAGCTGAACCTGATTAGTATTTCTGAGCATCTCCATGGGATAATCTGCAGTCATCCTTCCTCCCTGTTCTCTCTATTGCAAGATAATTTTCTAACAGTGAGATCATGCATTCAGAGATGTTGTCTTGATGCAAACCTATATCTGCTAACACATCTGTGTGAACCATTTCACATCAGCTTTCGGTAGCAAACGAAGGTGTTCCCATTCCTTCATGTGTGCTGAGCTTCTTCCCTTGTGGAATTTTCCAGTGATGAAACAAAGTATCTATCAGTCAGGAATTATATCTAGGTTTTAAGTCTCTTTTTGAATAATCTCACAATTTTTCCAGCTATTTCATAGTCTCAAACTATTTAATTTTCCTTATGTCTTGTCTACTTTCAGGAAGATTTAACTGAGATATTTGCTACTTACTGGTTCCACTTTCTACCTCTCTCTTAAAACTCTGGATCATGTTAAGAGTATGTGTGGAAACCAGCAAATATGAGTGGTTTGCCAGAGGTCATTAGCAGCTGTTTTAGATCCTAGAAACTCTTGGAACTCTTTGCTCTAATTATGAGAAATAACAACATGCACCTGTATTATAATTATCTGCAGATCTTGAAATTATTCATAAATATCTGTCAATTATTCACCACTCCTACATGGGAAGGTAAAAGTCTGAGTAAATGGAAGGGCCAAGTCACCAAAGGAACTAAGATAATGCACCTTTCACCCATACTGAGATGCTCCGGATCCACAGCTCTGAAGGAGTACCTGAACTTGCAGGACAATGCACTGGGAGAGCTTGGGATGCCAGTGCAGTACATGAAAGTCAGAATATGGAGTGGAAAGCAATGCAGACTCACAAAGAATTAAGGGTTTACACAGATGTCTTTCTGGGTGTGGGTGCTTTTAGGGTGTCTTATTTGCTGCTCTTGGAAAGGAATTGTTGTTGTTCTTTTCATGCTTGAGCTGCTTTTTTGCATTCTCAGAGCAGAGGGCAAGACAGTTACATTTTTGGCTTGGTAATTCCTCCAGAAGCTAACTCTGCCTTTCTGATTACCTCCTCTTTTGCTTAAACCTCTGGAACATAATTAAAGTAGGTTCATTAATTAATAAGTAAATTAAAAGTAAGTTGGAGAGGGCCTTAAAAATAATCTTTTTCTACCTTCCATGCCATGAGCAGAGACACCTTCCACTAACCCAGATTGCTTATAGCCCCATCCAGTGTGACCTTGAACACTTCCAGGGATGGGGCACCCAAAATGTGTGATCATGTGGACCTGAACTAAAGCTCTGGGATCATCTGACTTGTCCATGTGGATATGGACATAAACCCTCAAAGAAAAGATGATTTCAGACCCAGTGGTAGAGTTACTGCAGGTGTAATTACTGTGTGTACAGCAAACCACATGAGCATAACTCTCCATGTTGAATTGGAGTGCAAAAATGCTCATTTGGAAGAGCCTGATTCATACATTACTTCACATCAGAAACAATCTTCACATTGAGAAGAGATTATTTGTATTTGATTACTAAAAGCTGATGTTTAGTCAGCAACTATTTATATTTCTGAGGGAGATAAGTCATTTTACTTATTATTAGGCAGATATATACAGACCTTAATGAGAAGGCTGCAAGGATTTCTGTGATGAATTTTGCATGAACGCACAGTGCTGTATCTGACACCGGTTGTCCAAACTGGAAATCAATATTTCTGGGTTTGATGACACTTATAAAGAAGGAAATCAAGCTTGTTAGTGCCTGTCATGAAATCAAGTGGGTATTTAGTTTTCAGCAAAAATCTGCGAGGTTTTTGGAAGCCTTGAGGACTGAGGATTTTTTTTAAACCAGTTTATCCAAGGTACTCTTTTTCTATATAAAAAACTGTTATTCTTTTTATGGATATTTCCTATGGGATGAGTGTATGTAGGGAACCATGTTTTCTGTGGAATCTCATTTTTCTCCATAGTGTTTTTTGATATATAATTACACTGTTTTGGTCACATATAACTCAATTATCTTATGATTAAACCCATGTATGAATTATTGTCTCAGAGAGTGTAATGCTGAAATAAAGACATGGTATATTTTCATTTGGCCAATTACACAACTTAAAATCTGATTGAACGCTGGAGGTATTACTCTTAGGGGGATTTTCTCATCTATGGGTTGATTTATTTTAATAGTAATAATAATAATTTAAAAATGGTTTACCACCACCTTAAAGAATGGTTTGAAATGGAAAGCCTTTAGAATGTAATATAGAAATCTTTCAGAAATATAAAAGAGAAGTTTATAATAATTCAGCCATGTCTTCACCCATGCATGACAAACTGGTAACTCTCACCAGACCTTATACTGCCAATTTTTCATCTTTTTTAAGTCCCTCTTTTTATAACCCTCTATGGATACTAGAATTGGGAGGATGAATGGCATCTGTCAGTCATGAAAGGAAATGCAGGACTATGCCATTTTTAGATTTAACAGCATGTATGTTTTGGGCCTCTGTGGAAGGAATATTTTTGAGCTGTTCCTTGGCCAGGTTAAATACTGAATTATGGACTTAGATTTTTAGATACACCCCGACCAAATCACTGCTTGCCAAGTCCCTGTAGACATTTGCAGTCAATGCCATGGTTCGTTCCATGTTTCTTCAGTCAGAAGAGTAAGCCATGGTTCAGCATGAGACTCCTTTGGTCCCTTCTGCCAAGGTGGTGAAGGTGGGGAGGAAGGGCTGCTCTCTCTGCTGGATCTGTCTGCCTGTGGATGAGAAATTAAATGCTCCAGCTCTGCAGTGCTGAGCACCCATTCCATTTGAGGGGATACTGTGATTTGCTGCTCACATCTATCCATACCCATTAGCCATGCAGTGAACGGCGTAGTTGGTGTTCAAGCTTTCAAAGAATCAGGAGTGAATTTTGAATTTGTTCAGAAAACACAGTGTAATGTTTCCATTGCTTCTTGTCTGGCTTAGCCAGTGCTCAATATGGGCCTCTCTTGCTGAGTTACTGCCAAGAGAAGGTGAGAGTGTGTTGCTGTGAGGGGTGAGTGAGCAAGGACAGCCACCCTATAATCCAGTAGAACAAAACTGTGTCCTTGCAGGATAATATGACAATGTCCTGCAAATTAATTTTTTTTTAAGTAAATCCTTTGTTGATTGAGTAGCTGAGGCAGATATTTGAAGACCTCTATTTGCCCCCAGTGTAAGTGTAAGCTGATGAACTGTGGGCTTCTGTGTTTTTTCATCCATGCAGTATTTGCTAATGAACCTTCACTGTGTCTTTGAAGAATCCTTCATGGTGTTGAGAGGAGCAGCAGATGAGCAATGTGGTTAGTGATGCTGTCCATATTAACTCAACTGTTTTCACCTTTTTATTTCTTAGGGGAGTAGGTTCATATCACAGGGCCCTGGTCGCTGCAGGCTGGGCATTTCCAGCCACATCATTGCTGGAACAATCTGGGAAAATGGGAAAAGCTATTGCACAAGAAACTGAAGAGGAATCACAGGCAACATTGTTAATGATGAATTTCTTCCGGAGCTGGATCTAGTAACTGTCAGCTGGGAAAAATATTGATAGAAGTAGCTGGCCATGGATTTCAGAGGTAGCAGAAGTAAATGATGATGTGAGTACTGTTCTGGGCAGAGGGCTCTGATAGTCTTGCCAAATAGTGGTACAAATTTTAGGCTCCTGTTATCTGTCTTCACAAGGCCTTTCTTTCTGCTATTATCTTTGTCTGCAGGCTGAAATTCTGTGATATTCTGGGATGTAAATACCTAATTGTACTTGCAAATCAGGTATTTAAACTTCCAAATCCTCATCATCTTAATATCTTTGTTTTCCAGATTATATTAATCTGAAGGGTCAGAAAAGGAGATTTCCATCTGTGAAGCTGTCATCCTGACACATTTCATCCAGGACTTGTGGCATTTTGTAAATGCCACCTTAACAATCAGGGATGAGGGATTGCTCAGAAAAATTTTGGTAAATGAGTAGAGGCCCTTTTAGAGGCAAAAATAGAGACTATCACAGCAAACATCCCCAGGGCAATGTATTTTCCAGGCTGGACACTGTCACCCATTGGATTTGTGATGGAACACAATTTTTATCTTCTGCTTCACTTAACCTGCCCAAGCAGCTCCTGGTGAGTGAGAATTTCTCACTTAAGAAGCTGGCTCCTGTAGAAACAGTGGTGGGCTCTTACCTGTCCGGCTGTAGAGCAAATTTAAACTTTTATGTTTTGCTTTCAACTTCAGGAAACACCTCAAGGAACAAGTAATTACTTCAGTGTGGTTTAAAATGTGTCTACCTCCAGGTAACAGTAGTTTAGCAAAATGAATCACTGCAGAGTTAAGTGGGATTTGGATCTTCAGATTCTTATTTATAACATAATTTTCATGTGAGGGGAGGATGAACCAGAAGTTTTGTGATAAATAGAGGCTTAATTATGGCAATAAACTGTGGCTTCTTTCTCAGAATGGCAGCCTCATTTATTTACTTTTAAAATAATGTGAAATTATTAGACTCCAGGAAAAAATAACATTTTATCCTCCAGAGTAGTTCTTCTTTTATGAGATATAATTAATAACACTCTTACTGCAGTTGATGTCCTCTCCAGAAGGAGCCCAAACAGTGCAGTAGAGCTTTGTATTTTCTTTTCTAAGGCACTTCACAGATGACTGCAGTTATTTTACTGTGAGACACCGTGATGCTATTCCCACTGGAATATTTGTCAAAGTGAAGCTCTGACAGCTTGAAAAGATGATGGGGAGAAGAGCAGCTTTGTCTGATTCAGTCTGGGCACAGGCAGTTCTGTGGCAGTAAAAGGCAGTCACGCAAGTGAAAGCGTGGACAGAGCGATGCTGTTGTCTCTGTGTGACAGCTCGTCCAACTGTCTTCTGCAGACCTTCCTGCCAAACTCAAATATGGGCCTCCAACAGCTCCTTGTGAATGTCTAGACATCAGATCAAGATTACTGAAGTTTTCTTCACTCACAGTCCCAAATGCCTTTATGGTTGAAACATCACCATTATGTTTTTGCTCATTACAGATGTCTCCCATCCAGGCAGTGTTTAGATTCCTGTAGCTCTGAAAGTCTTACATCCACTTTTTGTCTAGGTCTTGTGTAATATTTGAGGCAACAGCCTGTTCTATCTGCTGGTTTAAATAAAACTCATGTCCAGGTGGTAGCTTTTATTTCATTTCAGCAACATCATTTTTCCTCTGACTTTGACAGGTGCCGTGTGGCTCAGTTACAGGACCTGAATATATCACTGGGACTGTGCTACCTATGTACTCACTCCTCTCTCTCTAATCCTCCAAATGGCTTTTCTTCATTTCCCAGAGCTTTCACAGACTCTTCCCCACTTATCTTGCAGTCTGTATCAAACAAGATCAAAGTTCCTGCCTCCAATCAGCCCATAATGCTGCCCTTCATCACCTGCTCATTACATTTTCAATCACACATTTCTGCTCCTTTCTCTCAGGCAATCCTCCACTCTTGGAGGAAAGCCACCATCAGCCCCCCCACCAGAAGTGGCATTGGAGTCCATACTTTTTACCCCATTGCCTAATGATAATCATTAGGTCTGTGGAAGGTGCATCTGCCACAGTCCTCACCTTGATCTCACAATTTCCTTGCAATTTTTCCTCTTTCTGCACATTGCTGTCATCTCTTGCCTTTGGATGGTGATCTCTTTAAGGCCAGGGTGGATCAGTACATTGTGTGATGGTGACACAAAATTAGTAACAATAATATCTGCAGAATTTTGAAAGACAAAGAATATTCATATTCATTATTTTAACATCATAAATTGGGTCCAAATAAGACTTCAGAAATAAGCTACTTATTTAGCAACTTTCTGCTGTCCTATGAGATAATGAGTTAGTTATATATGTCTTTTATTCATTTTTTAGGAGATGTGTGAGTACATTCAGTCACAGTAACTACTCCACAGCTATCTACTTTCTCATTAACAGTATGAGAGCAAATTTAAAGACATGAAAAGGATACAGGGAAAATGGTTCAAATTAACTAAATCTCCACATTAGTGCATTATCAAATTGCCTTAATTCACTTTGGAATAAATATTCAGTCTTAAAATATTCACGCAGCATTTGGGTACATTACCTCCTCTTATTAATTTTTTTCTGGCTTCCTGGTTTGCCTGGGTGGGAAACCCAATACTGGGCTGGGAACTGAATTCTCTCACTGACCTCTCTTCAGCTGATCCTTGGGATACACCACAGAGATTTGCTTGACTTTTTGCCCAGATACATCTCTGGGAGCCTTGTGCTCACCCAGCTGTGTTTGGAGTCAACTCCCAGGGGCTCTCTGGGTGCAGCTGATCCTGGGGTCTCTGTGTGAGCCGCAGGAGCTTTCTCAGATGGTTCTGGATGTGCTGCACAGCTGCTGCAGGCAGACCTGGGACTGGCACTGGCCCCATTCAGACACGTGGTGAAGAGCAGGGATTGCAGCTTGCAGAGCTCATTGTCTGCATCCAGCTCTGCAATTCTTTGTTGTCCCAGAGGAAGACATGTGGCTACGTTTAGCAGGAGAGCTGGTAAATTGAGTCATTCTTTTGACCACCTTTTAGCACCATCAGAACTGTCCCATCAGACCTGTTCTTCAGTCAAAAACACACTCAAATTACACTTGCTTAAGTTTAGTTGTGTGGGAGACTTCTAACAACATCTCTACTGCTTGAATAGATGTGTTATGAATATTTCAAATGAAAGCCTCCTCATCCCCCAACATTAATTTTATAGATGGATAATTAATTATCCTCCCTATGGCAACTAGCTGTGGTTTTTATTAACTTGCAAATCAAAAGAAGAGCCTGAAAAATGACAAGCTAATTTTTTAATAAGGTATGTCTTCCGTGTTTATTCGTATTTTATTACCCAGCAGTCTGTAAAGTTATCTATTTAATTTGGAAAAACGCATTATCGCGGTTTGAGTAATCTCCCATGGAAAAAAAAAAAATAAAGATTATTTTGCAACTGCAGTGTTGAAATATATTGTGCTGCAGTCACGATTATGCTAACCAGATAGATATCTTTGCCTGATTTAAGTAAATCAGAATCTCACTCTTTAATTATAACAATCGTGACTGTAGCATTCATGTTCACAGTACCCTTTATTGTTTTCTCCTGATATGTGATGTTCCCAGACTTGAGATTTCTGCCCTGTGGTTTCCTGCCATAATTTTAATTTTTTCTTTTCACTTTTGATATAGGCCCAGGATTTATTTCAGCAGCAAGTGTTTTGCAATTAGTTTTGATGGAGTCAAGATTTCACTGGTTCTCTCTAGTCCGCAAACCCCGGAATTGTTCCACCAATGTGTAATGACGTTTGTACAAGCAGCTCTTCCACATGAAGGGAATGAAAAAGTACAGAGGAGCTCCTGCCAATCCTTGCTTCATATTGAAACTATTCTGAGGAAGATTCTAAGAAATGAGAATGAAAATCATGGCGAGGGAGAGAGAGAGAAAGGGAAAAAAAAAACCAACAAAAAACCTGCTGCAATATTTTCATAGCTGTTTGTACCCTTTCTACAGAGTTGGGTTTACCACTCATGGTCCTGCTGTTTCAGTGGCTGATCAGGAAATAATGAGCTCTGCAATCCTGGCCATGTTTAGCAAAGCCACTAATTCCTAATTGCTCTGATTTCACTTTTCTGCTTCTTGTCCCATCAAGTGCTGTCTCCTGCCTGGGACTGTGCCTGAAGGTGGTGACAGATTCCTGCTTCCAGGGGGCTGGTGTGTCCTGCCCCTTTGGAGAAAGGCAGCTCAGCTCTCTATTCTGCACATCTACCCCTGTTGCCACCAGGAATAATCATACCTCTGCTCATGTGGATCCATCTGCTGTTTCATCCTGCTTCGAACATGGGAAGTCCCAGATGTGCTCATGGATGATGCTAGGTGCCCATAAGGGAAGAGGGGATTTCTCTCTCACCCCAAGGCCAGCTTTTTGAGATGAGCTCATGTCCCCTTTGAAGCTCTGAAACAAATTGCTCTGTTTGTTGCCCTGTCGAAAACTTGGCTAGAAGTCATTGGCTTTCCTTCTGAAGTACAATGGTTTATCATCTCCATATTCCTTTTGTGCTATTGGCATAGTTTAGAGAATTTTTTATTATTCATATTTATGCATCACTTCTTGGAAGCCTGTGGGGGAAGACAAGATAGAGAAATCATACTTGAAAGAAAAAGCTGTCAAGCTTAATCTGCTGCATTTCTCATTTTCTGGAATGGTGGGAAGAAATCTTTGCAAGGCAGTTGTTTGCACGGTCTGTTCCAGCTTTAGAAACCCTGGCACATTTATAATGTTTGACTGTATAAAAGGTATGGGTGGATGTGAGGGCTATAAATCCAGGTAAGTGCAGCACTGGGGAATTCAGACCTGTGCTTTGCCAGGTGACAGCAACAGAGGACACCCAACATGCCTGAGGTGAGGGGGCTGCACCCACAGGTGCCCCAACAGGCAGGAGCTGGCTCCTAACAGCAGTTGGGAGCAGACATGAAGTCACAGCATTATTGATCATCATCATATTTACAGGTTTAATATAGCTGGTTTGTGTCTACAATGAGAAAAACACGATTTTGGATAGCAGTAGTGTTTTGTCTGCCTGAGTGATTAGTGTTTCACTTAGCACTCTGTTAAACTGCCTGCCAGAATCATAAAGGATGCAAGCTGCTGTGTCAAATCTCTGTCCAAGACCATTAGGATATTTATTTAATCAGAGGGTGAGGGAAACGTTGTGCTAAGCACCCCAACGAGCAATGTGATCATATTGGCTAAGCAAGAAATGTGCTTTGATGTCTGTGGGGGTGAGTTGGTTTGTTTCAATTTTCATCATGGGTCTTCAGTAGTGAATCTGAGTTTGCTGGACTCCTAGAGCATCCACAACGTTGCAAGCAGGCTCATTCAAGGGTTAGCTGACTTGCTAGAATTGAGTGCTGGCTCTGTGCTGACCCATGTCAGCATGGTCAATGGTTCCCATGTGAAGGGAACCATTCGAGTGTAGGTTGGCATCCAGCTGCAGTGGCCTTGACCAGCAGGAATTGCTGATCCCCCAGAGCATCCCATGGGATGGGTTGTCTCTTGCACTGCTGCTTGCACCCAGAAATAAGACTCCACACAGGCTTGCAAAGTTCTTCTCAATTCAGAAACTAGTATCTGGCACCAATAATGAATTTTGAATTGCCTGGGCTAATTAGGTGTAGTCTGAAAAAGCCAGAAATGACTTTGCCTTTAATTAGAATTTATCTTTCTTAGAGGTAATAAATCTTGCTGGGGTTTAGGGCCATCCATGCACTTCTGTTGCTTTTTATTGACTCAAACTTTGGTTTCCCTCCTTGGAGTGTCACTGATCAATAAATATCTTGCCTTCCCATATCATGCTGTTTAACTAACATTTTTTCCCATGCTATCCAAAATCTAGATCCTTACCATTAGTAAGCGATATGCAAAACACTTGATTTCTCTCCAAGCTCAGGATAATGCAGGATAATCCCCACCCTACCAGCTTCCCTAGAAGAATGCAGCAATCACATTTCCTTTTTCTTTCTTCAAATTTTGTTCATAACCTTGCTGTACTGCAAATTAAAGAGAGTATTCTTTTCAGCCCTGGCACCAAATTAATTTAATTTCCATATTTTCATTATCTTCCTATTAACCACTAGCACTCTGCAACAAAGAAGCTATTTGAAATATATAAAGCTACAGCCATTCCCTGCTGCAAAATCTCAGGGGTACTTCGATAAATTACATCCTCATAATGAAGAAGTAGGGGAAAGAGTGGCAACAATAGATTTTTTTCACAATGAAATGAAATCGGGATTTGATCTGATGCAACATGACTTGCTCACAGTGCAGATAGAATATCAAATTATCCCTGTGAAATTTAAACCTTGCTGTGTTCCTCCCCTTGTATCTATTGTTCTGCTGAAACCTTGAAGACTGCATGCAATAATTTGCAAATGGGGATTCAGTTGATACAGTTTATTTTTGTCAACTTTCTCAATTTAATTATCTTCAGCCTACAGTCTAATTTATGTGTTTGATGTCACTATTCATTAGCAGTGCAGATGCAGCCTGGAAAGAGATTGTAAAAAAGCCCAACAATGCAGCTGGGTTCCCTCTTTAAATACAGTGCACCAGTTTAATACTGGAGTTGGTTACAGAACGGGTTTGAAACAACACCATCAGAAAAATTACTACCTCAGGAAGCATAAGAATGTGAGTTTGTATAAGTAATGTCTGTAAAAGTTGTAATATCAAAAGGATGTAGTTCTAATTCTGTGCCAGGACACATATCTGATTCATTAGCTGTCACTTAGAGGAGAGACAGACAGCCCCTAAACTGGAGTTATGATTTTCAAGGTCACTGGCCAAATGAAAAACTGGCAATGCATTTCATTGTGGGTTACTGTGAAATGGATTTGTTTGGGTTTTCTGTTCCCTCCCTTATATAAAAATGCCATACACCATTTTTAAACAAGTCTAAGGTTTTATATATTCAAAATGAAATATTTGGGATTTTTTTTAAAGTACAAACTACAAAATGAAGGTCACTTCCATCTGAAAAAAAGAAGCATATTTAAAACACCTTTTGTTTCCACTTGTGTGTTTTTTTTTCTTTTGTTTTAAAAACAAATATTTCCGCAATCAAAACAACTTACTTGCGCAGCTTAATTTTGATTCACTGAAATACACGTTTGGAAGAAAGTCACATATATTGGTTTGGCTGACTGCTAAATACAGTCCCTGAATTGGTCAGAGATCAAATCAAGGTGCTGGCTCTGCAGCTATCCAGCTCTACAGGTGAACCCAGGATTATTTTATGCCTGCCCACGGCATAAGGGAAGGAGTTTTCCCAGTTCAGGCTCATCTTGCTGGCAGGAAGACACCTGCTCGTGAAAATCTTGTCAACACAGCTTCTCCCCCTGTCCATCTTGCCCCTGGGGAATTAGTGGATCCCTGGAAATAGGAAGGCTGAACCCTTTGCTGTGACCTCTCTGTCACTTGTTGCTCCCCGAGGATGGGCCCTGCTGGGTTACAGGACAAACCAAGCGGGCACACTCTGCTCTGGGCGGTCTGGTTACCCTGGCAAGGCTGATCTGTGCTTTTGGCTGTGTCTCTTTGCCTTCCGAATGACAAAGTAGTTACTGGGAAATTAGGAAATAACTCATTAAAACATAAAAACCCCCATCCCTCCTCCCCAAGACCAAATTCCCTGCTGGTGTAGATCACACAGTGCTCTGCCCACTGCGGGAGGTCTTGCTTGGGCTCAAAATCCTCTGGGTTTTGCTGAAATCTCAGGTTTCAGGAGCGTGGCCTGTTGCCCTTGTTTCCCTGGCCATGGGGCCGAGGAGGAATTGCTCAGTGCCTGACACTTGCCAGCTGGAGCTGCTGCTGATTTTGGGGGATCCCATGGGCTGGCAAACAGGTGCCAGTGGCTCCAGTGACTGAGTGGGAGGTGCTGCTTGGTTTTGGGGTATTTGGGGTCTAAAGCTCGTGAAACTTTGCATGCCACTCTGGTGACTGTTCCCAGTTATCTGGATTAAACCCCACCTCTTCTTACTGTGAAAAATCCAGCCCACATAGCTTTCAAAACCTAAAGCCATCGGGTGAATCGTTATGTGTATCAATTAAATCAACCCTTCCAGTGACAAGTGGATATTTGATTTTCAACCCCCAAAGGACAGTACATACTGTATTACACTATGGTGATATTTTCTAATAAATTATCTAGCTGACATCTTGCCTCTGAGGGGGAGAGGTAGATTGTTAACAAAGGAGACAAACCTGTCTTTTTCCTATTCATGCCTCATTTCCATTATGCATAAGGACACTGCTCTCAGTGCTCTCTACTTTGTGTACTTTGTGAATGATGAGAGGTGGGACAGGAAGAGTTCCTGAGCTGCTTATACAAATATATAGGTATATATATATTTAAATATAGAAATATAGAATTGCTTAGGCTTGAAGAACTCTTTAAAGGACATTTAATCCAAGCCCTGCACTTTGACTAGGGACATCTTCCACTAGATGAAATTGCTCAGAGCCCCATCCAATCTGACCTTGAATATTTCCAGGGATGGGGCATCCACCACCTCTCTGAGCAGCCTGAGCCAGTGCCTCACCAGCCTCATTGTAAAGAACTTATTCCTTATATCTGTTCTAAATTGGCCTCCTTTAAATTAAAAACAATTGCCCCTTGTCCTATCACAGCAGGCCCTGCTAAAACATGTACAAAGCAGTCACAGAGTCAACCCCAGCTTTGCCCTTTCCTCTTCCTTTCCCTACCCAGAAGCAAGTTATTATCTCTCTCATAGTAATGGAAATATTAAATCAGATCTTCCAGTAATCTTGTATCAGTATTGCTTCAGCTTCATAGAGCCTCACCTAGGAGGTGAAATCACACAGCTTATGCAAGGAGACCACGTGAAGTTTGCTGGCTTGGGAGGGGCCCTGGCTCTGTACAGGAGCTGGAATAAAGGCAAAGGCTGGGTTTGCTCTCTTCTGGTCTCAGGGATAGCCAGGATTTGTTTCTCAGCATCTCTTTCCTCATTTGTGGAGATGCTGACCCCAAATATCCCCACTGGGGCTAAGGTTTGGTGAAGAGCCAGAAGAAAGGCCGTGTGAGAGAATATGTTGGACCCAAGGGAATGTTTGTGAGGTTTCAGTGGTTTGCAGTGTTTGAGAGAATCACTGAAATTATTAAATTAGAAATAAAAAATTCTCAATTAATTCAACATTTTGACCATGTACACTGGGGGCGAGGGAGAGAGATGACAGCTAGTGGAACCAAGCTTTGCAAACTTCCGTGAGTTTTCACTGCCCAAAAAGTCTTTTGTTAATTCCAAGTTGTTTCAAAAGCATAATGGCATCTGCTAAGGGGTCAAGAGCCACACAGTGAGGCACCTGTAAATAAGCAAGCAAAGCAGACGTTAGAAGGCAGTTTTGCATGAATCTACATTGAAAACATTCCTCTGATTCACTTTTCACATATTTAGGAAAGTGCTTCTTGGGACTCAGTTTCACTTGAATACAAGACATTAGCTCATTGTCTTTACTGGGAGCTTGTTACGTATTAATATCTATTTATTAGTATTTGAGTCAACAAGTTACATGAATTTGGTTTCAGTAATTTATTTTTTTTTAAACAAATTTTCATGCAGCTTTATCCCATCAATATGTGACAGAACAACTGGTTTGCCGGGCTGTGTTTTCCCTAGTTCTGCCTCCAAAAGGGTTTTCACAGCTTTTAAATAGGAGTTGTTGTGGTTTAGTGTCTCAGAGCTGCAAGTAAATGGCAGTTCTCCACAGGGAAGGATGTGTCTGAAAAAGGCTCAGCCTTCTGTAGACAGTGGAATAACTGCAGGAGAAGCCTTAATTGGGTGCAGGAGGGAGGAAGGAAAGAAAGCCCTTGACAGGTTGAAATATTTTTCTGTAGCAGCAGCATTTTAGAGGCACTTGTTAATGAAAATGATTGATTGGAAAATGAGTCAAAGCTTTTAAATCTTAAAAAATGATATTTTTTTTTCCTTCTTGAAAGTGGATTCCTCATCTGATCAGAAAGACAAGAGAATTTTCCTCTCCACCTCCAAAGAATTAAAAGTTCCTTCAGGCTCAGTGTTTCTGAGAAACACTGCATAATTATGCACGGGACACCTGGTTCATGTGTGTGACAGGCAGGATGAGGTAGCTGGTTTGCTTTTGAGACAGAGAATAGCGAGAATAAAAGGTGAAATACCTTTTGTACTAAGTGTTTAATGATGTCTTTTGTCAAACAAATTAACACCAGACACCCTCCCCAAAATCCAACCTAAGCTAATGAACAGCTGGAATATTACCTGACATACCACCAAAATTTTTAGATAATATGTATTGTTGGTTTTGATGTAAAATAATGAAAATAAAATAAATGACAGGCTGTTTTCAAATGGCTTTATTGTCTGTTCTGTTCTAGTGGAAGTGGTAGTCTTCAGTATGAGTAAGGAAGGTAGAAATAATGGTAGGAATATTAATATCCATCTTCCACTTATGTCACACTTCCAAGCCCATGAAGTATATGCTAAGATGATACATGACATCAATGTAGCATTAATAAGAGCTCAAATATTAAAAAAAATCCCAAAGTGAGAGATTTTCTACCAGTTAATTCAGATTTGCTGCCTATTTATATTTCATAAATAAAATATATCTTTTTGCCACCTGCTTATATAGCTGGCTGGCACTCATAAATTAAATAGTGACCCAGTAGAATTTGAACATTGGGAAAGGGAGTGAATATAATTTTAAAATGTTGAAATTAGCTGAGGTGGAACAAAAGTAGCTGGCAGGCTGCATTGCTTTCTGTGTATTCAGCTTGCATGCAGGGTTTATATGCCTTCAAATTGTTTGAGGTTTAATGGTCATAAAGATTAGAAAAAATTAAAATCCAGTGAAGTAGAAAGCAGGGCTCTCCCCACACACATTTTCTTAATTTATTTTTTTTTTTAAATGGGTCTGCTTCCAGCAAAATATTCGGTTCAGAAGCTCTGACCTCAGATAAAGAATGTGTTCAGCCATTGTTTTAAATCAATGGGTATTGTCCATGTGCTCAGTGCTCGCTGGGTGTGTGAACACCCTGCTGATCAAGGTCTCTTCTGGCAGAAGCCCTGAAGTCTCTGCAGCCCCAGGAGCGAAGCTGCTCTGCTTGGGAAACGCTCAGGCTCCATTTGTAGTGGAGACCCATTGCTAAATATCCGTTTCTGAGGATCCTGAAGGTGAAAATGGAGCAATTCCTTGTTGAAAAGCGTGTGTAACTGGCCAGTTTGGGCTGCTCTGAGAGGGGTGGGAGGTGTTGCAGGCACAGCTGGACTCTCAGGTTTGTCACTGCAGTTCTGGTGGCTGGCATCCCACAGCTGTGGCTCCTGTCTGTGCAGTGCTCCTTTCCCAGGGTCACTTGTGTGGGTTTTGTCTTTAAATGATAACAGGAGGGGCTGAAATGATTTTTTTTCCTCTGCTGGGTTGGCTTTATCCTCGTCACTTGTGTGGGTTTTGTCTTTAAATGATAACAGGAGGGGCTGAAATGATTTTTTTTCCTCTGCTGGGTTGGCTTTATCCTCTGAGCACACACGATGCAGTTGCGGGCTGCATGCCTGGGTGGTGTTGAGCCTTGGATCTCTTCACAAGCTCTGCATGGACAGAGATAGGGAACATGTTTCAGTCCAGCTCCTGGGCTCTTGTTTGCAGTCCTCTGTGATGCTTCAGTAATCCTAGGAGCTAACAATAATAATATCAAGTGTCATTACCAATGGCTTTTTTAATCATCATTATAATTCTTATTCTGAATAGCACTTAAAGCACATTTTTATCTTTTGTCGACAATAACGTGCAGCCTCATAAATATTTAAATTGTCTGATTAAATTATCCATGCTGAAACAGATAACTGGGCACTTTAATAAGCTTAAACTAAAATCTTGGCTGTTATTATGTCCCTGGAGAAGAGAGAGAAAGTAATAAATGTTCCCTTGGCCCAGGTGACCCTCACACCATTCAGATCAGCAGCGGGCAATTCTTGTCAAACCTGAAAGATGCTTTAGAAATGAACACAAAATTGTTGATAATTAATAGCAATCATCATAGTCTGTCTTTATATCTCTCCAGCTGATGATAAAGAGAGGACAGAAAGCCTGCATGGCTCCTCTGCTCCAGAGCCAGAAAACCAAAGTGGGGAGAGCTGCTGGATGGGGTCAGGCTGGATGGGGTTTGAGCAGCCTGACCCTAATGGCAGGTGTCCCTGCCCACGGCAGGGTGTTGGAACTGGATGATCTTTAAGACCCCAAACCATTCTGTGGTGGTGGTAGTGCTGGTGAAGGTGTCCCACTGGAGAAGGGGAAGAGCTGTGATGCCTTAGAAGTTGATTACCAAACCAGCTTTCTCTATTTAAAGTCCCTGTCAGACATTCAGAAACATTTCAAGTCTGTATGAGATTTTCAGAGCCAGAGAGGACTGCTGTGCTGTTCTCTTGAGGCACATGCCAGCCATGGGATGTCACCCAACTCCTTGTTCAAGTCCTCTGGCTTGCAGCTGGATCAATGCATGCGTTTCTTAATTGAAAAATGAAATTGTTATGGCAGCTGCTGTTTTTCTCTCTTTGTCTTCCTGGAAAATGTTGAAACAGCCTCTGAGTCACCTGTTGCTGACTTTTGAGGTCATTGCCCTCGCTCCAACAGAGGAATTTTCTTTACCTTGCCAGCCTGAGTCAGTGAAAGCTCTGTACAAGCACCTGCACTGGGTCCTAACTCTCCTCCAGGCATGAGAGCACCTCCCAGTGCCACTTCCAGCCCAGGATTGCAATACATTGTGATTTCCCCCTTTGACACATGACATATACAAAATACACTCTGGGGTCTGGTGGAGCCTCAAGGCCTTGGTGGAGAAAAAGAGGAACCAGATGAGCAAATGGGGAGAGCAGGGAAGTTTCAGAGCAGGGAAACATGAAGATAAGGGGGAATCATGTTTGAAGCAGAACTTGGGACAAGTCTACCCTGTGTGGGAAGTAAGAGAGCATCATGGTGGGGGGAAGGGAAAGAAGAATGAAGATTTGGATCCAGGCTCAAATCTGGTTGTACTGTGGAGGTGGTGAGTCCCTGCAAGACCCTCTGTACCATTAGAGCCTCCTCTGCAGGAGTGGGTCGAGCTGGCTTTGTTTGATCCCAGCCCCCAGATCACTTTGCTGCTGACTTGCAGTGGGTTACCAGGCCTTTGGCTGCCTGCTCAGCTATTTCATATCCTGTCCAAAATTCTTGTGCCCCTCCTATTTTTCTTAATCACTTCTGCTACCCACTCCAGTGGCTCTGCCAAGCAGCTGCAGCGAGCACGGCTAGGAGCCAGGACCTGGTCTCCCTCCTCTCAAACAGCAAGAATTGTCCTCTGCTTACTTTTTGTGCTCAGGGGAACAGCTCTGAGCAAGTGTGGACCGGGTCAAAGCAGAGAGGAAGGGAGACAGAAGATTCCTATTGCAACATGTTAGATTGAGCAAAGTCAGCATAGAAAATTTGGAGCACAAAAGCAGGAGGCACAATCTGATTTTGCTTTTAGTCCCTTTAGTACTTCACAAGAAATTAAGCAAAATTTTCTCAACATCCTTCAGCAGCAAAAAAAACCCCAAAAAACCCCCAAAACCAATAAACCCTCCACTTCACACACATCTGAAGAAAAAGAAAAACCAGATTGGTCTGAAAATAAAAAGGAAAACCATGGCAAGAAATATAATCAACAGACTTACTACTTCAGGGGAAAAGAAGGGTTTGTTTTGCAACTTCATAGGATGGGAAGGATTTAAATGTTGAGTGCCTGTATATCCCTGTGCACAAGAATTTCTAGCTGTCTGTGCTTTTGTGTCTGAGTATACAGATGGAGAGTTGGCAGGGCTTGTGTTACTCCATTTATATGTAAAATGTATATTTTATTTATACATTTGATAGGAAACATGGAACAAGCTGTCAAGAGCAGGTGAGGGGTATGTGTGTATGAGAAATGCCTAATATATACTTTCTCCCTCCTTCCAACTTACACAAACACACCCAGCTCTTCAGACCACATTTCCACTCCATTTTAGGCCAAATGCTCCCAAAGTCTCTGAGCACTCTGCACCTTTCCCTGTAAATGAGGCACTGGCAAATAGCAGCTGAAAACCCACCATCCCTAACCTCTCATTCCTTTTTTTTTTTTTTTTTAACCATTTTCCACGATTTTGCTGCACTCTAGTTTTTCAAAAGAGAAACTTCAAGCAGAACTGCCAGGTACTTGTCTTGCTGAGAACAGAACAGAACACATAACACCACACACAATTGTTAGTCTGGCAGGTAGTGCACGGTCCTCCCCGTTAATTAATCTTTAATGCTATTAATTGGTTGTCTGCTTGGTGGCGAGGAGAAAGGGTAAACACTGTTCACAAATCAATTTAATTCTGCTCCTAACCAGGTTGTTTTCAAGGGGATAGAAACAATTATGAGCACTGCAGTGACTGGACACTCAGGCTTTGCTGATAACACCCCTGGAACAGCAAATGCACGAGCCACACTCACCGGTGCAGGGCTGCTTATTGAGTTTTTCCCCTCTCAGATTGACTCATTTGTTTGTTGTGGACCCAGGTATATGAGAAAGGAGGGATATCATTGGATTTTATTCCTTCTTTGCAGCTGACTCTGTTATTTTATACCCTGGGCCTGGTCTAAAAGAGACCTTTTGGAGTCTGCTGCACACAAAAATAAAAGCAGCTGCTCCTTGCTTACAGGGCAAACTTTTGGGTGTTTTCTTCATTCCACAGCAGGATCTCAGATTTTTCATTCTGTTGGTCACTGTGACAATCTTTGCTCCCACACCTGGCTACAGAGCTGGCATGACACAGTGGTCCTTAGTTTTAGCATGAGGGCTGGGTGTGACAGCGTTTGGACAGAGCAGGAGTGGTAGTGTGGAACTTCCCATCAATTAACCAAATTTCGTCACAGGTCTAGAGTAATGTGCCAAAATGAGCCGGTGTCAGGGTGAGGCATATGAGTTCTGTACAGTCAATATCACAGATGTCATGGGTGTTTTATGATAGATTATCCCTGCCCACAGCAGGAGGGCCAGAACCAGATGATCTTTAAGGGCCCTTCAAACCCAAACCATTCTATGATGTCTTCAGGTGACATCCCTCTGGTAGAGAGCTCTGCTGGGCTCTTCACAGCCCCCCACTTCTCTGAAAGATCCAGGGAAAGGTCTGTGTGTGTATGTCTATAAACTCTTATTCCACAGTGTCTCCCAAGCTCCGTCTTTTATTTTTAAAACATTTCTTCCTGCCAGAATTGGCCTACCTGTCTTAGTCCCATGTCAAATACCCAGAAATACCCTCTAGATAGCTGGTGGCCCCTCTTCTTGTTCTAAATTGCCTTTAGTAAAGCTCAGCCAGTGGTATGATAATGTGACCATCTCCTACACCAGCTCTGGCTGAGCTCAGAGAAAGCTGCAGGGAAATGGCTCTCCTGAACCTTCAAAATGATACTCAGGACTAGGCAAAACATCAGCCTTTGCTTTCTGAACTTCAGAGCAACTCAAACCACCTGGTGAATGAGCCTGGTAACTCAGGAAAGCTGGGATTAGGGCAGCAGGGAGATTTACAGATATATGTGAGTAGCAAAGGAGAAGGTTATTGCTCTGGGTCAGGGCAGGAGCTGAGGCTCTCACGAGTAAAATCTGGTTTGCTTTAGGGGAAGAAAACATATCTTCCCAAAAATGTCTTTAGGAGAGATGAGGCCTTCTGGCTTATGTGCTCTGCACATGGTAAGGCTTGTGGACTGGCAGCAGAGTCAGGAATGAAATCAAGCAGCAGCCCTGGTAGAGGAAGAGGCATTTGTAAGGCTCTGAAGAAGGTTGATTTCATGGTGACACTGGATTCCCTGCTTGGCTGCACACAGAACTCGTGGTGTGACCTGGGGTAAGTGTTTCTGTGAGAATTATGGCTTGATAGCCTTGCCCTGCTCTGGCTGTTGGTGCACAGTGCTGCAGGGAGCACAAGAACTTGGAGGTGCTCTGCAGGTGATGGCACCAGTACCCTCAGCTGCCCCAGAGGTGGCATTGCATGGGCAGAAGCCATTGATCCAAATGTCTGGTTCTCACTGGTTCTCTAACTTTTATTAAGAAGTTGCTAATTTAAAATATTCTGTAGTTTTTGTCCTTCCTGGAGGACTTTGAAGGCTTCTTCTGTGGTTTGTAGAAGTCAGAAAGGGCTTTGGATTGTCATCATGAGTATTTAACCCCAGATGAAGTGGATGGTTTGGATGTAGGTGGTGCTTTGGCTCATGCAAGTGTAGAGGTGGGACCTGGCTGCTCTAAGTTAGCACACTTAGACAAATCTTAATTCCTTCAGCAGAACTCAGACAAGAGCATTGTCCAAACTCCTTGTGGCATTTTCTGTTCTGTTGTGACAGTTCTGAATGCTCTGCTTGCAGCATTTTCTTATCTAATGTGATGGCATTTATGAAACCTTTGTTGCTGCCTTTCAAGGGGGCTGGAGTCTTTCTTTGTGTCCTTTTAATCTTAAAATTCTTTGATAAGGAGAATATTCTTTGTACTTCAGATATTTTCACAGAAACCCACTGGTGGCTTTATGCTACTGGTTGAATTTTTGCTTTTTCTGTTTGAGAAAACTGAATAGAAACACAATCTCAATCTATGTTCAAATGCCACATTCACCTTCCCCAAGTAGTTGAACTGACATTTCCTGTGTGTCCCTCTCAGGAACTGAAGCTCTTGCCGGGATAGCTCCTTCTCCCACATCATCTATCAGCTGCTGTTGGGGTATTCAAAGATTATCTGAAGCTTATATTACTTTTCTTTTGAAAATTGCTTTAACTTAATTACTCATAGCAATTCAAGAGGGTAATACTCTCACTGGTTGGGGTAATTAGGAAGCCTTAATTAGCTCTTTAAAAAATATCAAAATGTAGCTGTGTCATTGCTATAACATCCTCATTATTTCAATCTGGCAGCTTTAACTGCTGCATTTATGTTTCTGATTTACATATTCTTTCCCTTGGTGCTGAACAATATGACTTGGAATAATAATAAAAAAAGGCAAGTTACTCCAGAGAACCATTACATGAAAGATGTGGATATAGACAATATGTGAAGAATATTCCAGTATCTTACAGTTAAACTTGGTTTATTAGTACAGTATTTAAAATGCAATTAAATTGTGTTTGTGGATGTTACTTTGTTGTATCACTATCCTTGTCTTTCCTTAAATTCAGTGGGTGTGCAGGAACACATTATTGCTCTAAAACCCCCTTATTTTTGGAGGGTAAAAATGCCAAATGCAAGCTCCTCTCAAATACAATGCTAAAGCTTCCAAAATGCTAAAAAAACCCCTTTTTGTTAGACACAGCTGAAGGTTTTGCTCATGATCTTGAATCAAGCAAAAGGTGATTTTGAAATATTTCTCTTTCAGTCTTAATCAGAATAGGAATTTTTGAACCTATCAGTACTTTGTTCTAAAAGAGATATAAATTCTTTATATAGAAGTATACTGTACATTTGTCAGTATAAAAAAAACTAGACTGCTTATGGTGAAGAAAAAAATAAACCTTTCAAGTAATCTTTTAATGAGTAAATAAATATAATTTGACCTTTAGCCATCGTGTGCATCACTATGATTTAAAGTGATTCTTTAGGTGGAGTTTGAGGGGTACTAGAGGAAATGATACTTCCTTGGATATACAGTTTTTACCTATTCAAGGGATGCTTCCAGGAGTGGAACAGGAATTCAAGGAAAAAAAAGGTGGCTTAAAAAAAATTGTACTGACTATTTAATTTTAAATTTATTTCATTGCATTTTTTATGGAAAAGTCAGGATGGAATTGCTCAGGTGACCTGAGAAGGCTGCAGCAAATGGAGGTGAAGGTCTGGGGCTGGAGAGGTGGTTTTAGGACAATCAGAACATTTGGGACACTATTTTGTAGATAAAACTATAAATAGCCCAGTTAATGCTTCCATTCCAATTTCCTATTATGTCTCTTCCTTATAGAGTTCTGTACGTATCAAAAAGGGAAGACCATAGGGAATAAGTTTGCGTCTGAAAGTGCAGGGAGCTGAGAAGTAATTTAGAAGTCACTTATCTGCTATATACTAACTGATACATGAAATTGAAGGAAGGCAGGTGAGTGGCCTCTTGGAGCTGATTTCATGATGTTGAAGGATGGATTTTCCACATTTGAATGCAACAGTTATCCAAGGTGGTTTTCACTCTTAAAATGAATACCCACAACAGAAGATTTATTTTTTTTTTCTGCATCAAAGCAAAATCATCCCTTATTCTTAATGCAACTCAGCGTGACTGTCATGTAGGAGTTCACTCAATAATTCACAGTGGTATCTCCCTGCTCTCCTCATCCTCTTGCTGGTCACTGAGGCTGCTGGCCCTGCTCTGATCTGATGGTGCTGTGATGGCCAGTAGATCCTGGACCTCAACAACTCATTAGCAGAACCACCACAACCTTTAGATCCTCTCTCTCCAGGGAGTTCTCTTTGAGAAAAGTCTGTTCGAACCACTTTGATCCACCATTAGTCGTGCACTTCACTCCCCAGGTTTGATGACACTGGAAGGTCTTCAAAGATGCTTTCCCCCCCCCTTTAATTTCTGCTGTCTGCAGAAATGAGCTCAGCCTTTCTTTTCTGACATTTCCTTTGCCCCCTGCCATAGCTTCCTCAGAAGCAGGATGGTACTACAGATATTTCTCTGTTGCCCTTCCAGATGTAAACAACATCAACTCGCTTGAATAAAAACCATGCCACTGGATGGGAAAAATGACCAGTAAGTAGCCAATTCAAGAGGTTTTTCAACAATATAGCATCTAAATAAAGACACAGGCTCTGGCAATGATGTAGTCCACCTCCAGTTTATTAAGATGCTGAGGGTTTGGGAAGTTTCTAGATAAATCTGCAAACCTTGCTGAAACAAACCAGACGAATCGTTCGAGCACTTTTTTCTTTTAACGCAGCATTTACCTTCTTACAATGGCTAAGCAAGCATGTTCCTGTGAAATCAGCTGATTTGTTCTTCTCCAGCCGTGCTTACCCTCTGCAAAGCCACAGTACAAACTAATTAGGGATTTGCTGTTTGGAGAAAGTTGTGATAAGTCTACCGACAAGGGCATTGCCTAATCTCATTGCACACACGTCAGTGGCCATACATGTGTGAAATTAAGTGGGTTTTTGCTGATTCCCACAGACTGCCTGTTTTTATCTTGAGACAACATTCCCAATCATAAAATGCATTAACATCTGCTATCAGGGGCTTACTATAATATGTGTAACACCAGCAGCAATTCTTTGATATCACCTTCAAATGCATTGTTGAGGGAGATCACAGTATTGGCTTTGATAGGCTACATGATTTACCTAGAAGAAGGAAAAGCTGATAGGGAAAATAATCCAAGGTTTTTGCTCCAAATAGAAATAGTATAGATGGATCTGGTACCTCAGCTGCTGATAGAAGCTGGTCTACCTGAGGGTATTTTGTTCTTTTAAGCTAGTTTTAAGTGAAACAATTGGCCTGCAAAGACCTTGGAATCAAACACACACCTGCATTTGGGAGGATGATGGGAGGTTTGAAGTGATAATAATGCAGAGCAGGGAATAATAAAAAAAAAAAAAACCAGCAAAAACCAACTACCTTCTATGCAGTGGAAAAAGATCATCTTCAGTTCTAAAACCTAAGCCTAATTTTTCTCTAGGTCATAGTAAAACAATACTTATTTGCTACAGACAAAATGTGATTGTTGTTAAAGCACCAGATACATGAGGCCAGGAAAACAGCATTCCATTTCTTCAGTTATTTTGTAGTGTGATTATTTGGTACTTGTCAAGAGATTTCCAGCCAGTTGAAGCTTTCTGGGCTTTCAGCTGAAGCACAGTTTTGGAGGCAGTAATGTCCCAGTGGGGAATAGGGTAAGAATATTAAAATACAGGGTTTATCACACATGCCTGAACTTAACTGCAGGTAGGCTCAATAAAACAGCTCCCCTGGCAGTGAGCAATTACTTCATCCCTTCTCACTGGGGATGCTCCAGGGTCCTATCAGGACACCATTTCCTCTATCCTTGTCTTGAGCTGCTCCAGTTCCACATACAGTGGCTGCAGGATATCATCACAGCCAAAACGTGGGGCATAGGAAGGGGGGGAAACAAGGAGAAATAAAGAGAAGCACTAGTTTTTTCTTCCACTTGAAGCATCTCATCTCAAAGCTTTTTTTAGGTCCCTGTTCTTTCTGTGCTGTTGAGTAGGGCTCAGCATTCAATTTGCAGGGAGTAGAAGGTGTTTGGAACTGCAAAACCTTGGATCTGAAACAGCTGTGGGTGTGGGGAAGGGTGTAAAATGGAGGGAACTTGTTATAATCTGATGGCATATAAGGATTGACTATTTTTGTTCTATTTTAATTCTGTGGAAATACGAGTAGTGGGGATCTGCAAACTGAGAGTGGTTTGCTGCTATGCAAAGGGAAACCTTTCCTTTTACTTTTTGCCTTTCTTCCCCCTAACCTCAGAGAAAATTCCCACTTTTCTTCCTAACTGGAACCTGCAATCTGTCTCTGTGATTAAACTGAGCCTCTGTTTTCAGCAAAGTGTATGGAAAAAGATGGTGAAAACCTCCAGTTGAGACTGGACATGTGATTTACATAGTTAACCTTAGGGATGTTAATGAATGTGTAGCTTGTAGGAAACAAAGCCAAATGGCTGCTTATCAGTGCACTAATTGGGATTGCTGAGGCTGCTGCACACCAAGTAAAATAACTAGGATGCATTTGGGATATTTGTCCCATGGTATTCAAAGCACGGAAGAAAATCCAGGGAAATTGCAGGAGAGCCTGACTTAATCAGAAGTCCGTGCTGCAGCAGTCAGGATCAAATGAATAGTAATTGTGTTAATCAGCTTGTGAACTTTTGTGCCATGTTCATAATTTCAAGTATCATCAAATCCTGTGCAGTGGGCCAGTTGCTGCTGCTATAATGAAATATTGTCTGTGGGAGGAGGGGTTTATTCTTTTGTAAACCAGTTGCTGTTTTCCCTCTAGCAGTTTTTGTAGAAGTCTTGGATATTCTTATTTTATTGCTTTTATGATTGAACTAGAAGAAATATTCCAAAGTACAGCTGTGGAGTCTCTGCCCTATTTTTCAGGAAGGGGATTATTTTTTGTTATATCTGCTGAAGGATTGCTCCCCTCTAACTGAGCAGCATGTTGTCAGCTCTGGAAAAAAAAAAAAACAAATAAACAAAAAAAACCAAAAAAAACCCCCCAAAACTTGGGAAAATCCTTCTTTTACCTTCAGGTCAGGTTAGGACTGACCCTGAGAGAACTTTGCTCCCCCAGCTGTGCTGATGTCCTGGGGTGACTCTGTGGAGATGAGGTACCAGCCTCACCCAGATGAGCCTTTAACCCATCTGTGTCATCCAGGAAGTTACTAGAAAAATCAGGACAAGCTCCAGAATCCTCCTAAATATTTACTACCTTAAAGCTGGAGCTGAATGTGCAGGAGTTTCCTGCAGGTAGGGTCCTGCTCTGCTGCACCAGTCAATCACACCTCACAAATAAGGAAGGTTGTTTTGGCAGTGGTGGTTAAGGCATCAAATTCACCTTGCACCCGGGGGAGCAGCACGGGCCAGGGCTGAGCTTCCCAGCTGGTGGCAGCTCAGGTGTAGGAATCCCTGACCTGGGCTGTTATTTCCCAGTGTTGCTGCTTTTATTTCCCAAAATGTTTTTTTTTCCCCCATGTTGTCTATTGAAAGTGTGAACTCTGTAGGGTTCTGAGCTCTAACCCAGGAGCAGCTGGACTTGGGAGCAGTTGTGCTGGGATACTTTGGTTCTCCTGTGTGCATTTGCATGTTTCCTCTTTCCTTTCTGTATAACTTTTTCATGGGTAACATTTTCATTACAAATAACCATAAAAAGGAGCAATAAACGTCCTGCCTAAAAGGAATGAACGAGGTTGTAGTGATTGGAAGTGCATAATGCCACGATGCAGCACACAAAACTTCTCCATGCTCTCATTAAATTAAAATGTCACTTGTTTATGGGCCCAAATCTTCCTTGCAGAAGTCAATACAGAACCACTCCTCATCTGGGACCCCTTCCTCTCTCCTGAAAAATCACAAGCCAAATATGACGAAAGCAGCATTAAAAATAATCTTTACCTTCCTGGAGCCAGAGAGAGAAACAGAGACTGGTGTCTCTTTAAACTCAGGTTCTGTTGAAGCCAAAGGGAATTTTGCTTCAGTGAAAATGGAGTTGATCCAAATGCAGAATGGGAATGTAGGAAAAAAGTGGGTGCAGAAAGTGCAAAGCAGGAAAACTCCTTGAAAAGTTAAAGTAAATTAGGTCTTGAAGTAGCCTGTATTCAGTTTTGTCCACCACTCTGTTTCCTTTGTCAATTTAAATTAATTAAGCTGTTAATTAGGGCACAGTCGGGTTATAAAACATATATCCTAGAAAGTCAGAAGAGTATGTTTTGTTTTGGTTTGGTTTTTTTTCCCCCTTAAATGAGCCTGTGCCTTGCAGCACAGGGCTTGGATTCCTTGGGAGCTCTCAAGTGTATCCCAAACACAAATGCAAGCCTGTGTGTTGGCTTTTGATTTCCTTTTTTTCTTTAAGGTCACGTGTGATCTATGCCATAACCAGGGGAAAGGGTCAGGAACACGAGCAGAGGGAGGTGAGAGGGGCAGCCGTGATCACATCCCCACCTCGCCACATCAATTAAAGCCTCTGTTGCCAGCACTGATGGGTGAGTGGCACCGGCACCCCCAGCTCCTTCAGAGCAAGGCTGACAAAGTCATTTTATTGCTAATGTCTCGTCTTTATGGGGAGATGTCTACAGGAGTCTTCTCATGCCCAAATTCCTGTCTAGCAGTGTAGGAAGGAAAATAGCTTGTCTCTTACCCTACGTTGATTAATACTTATGAATTATGTGGTTCTTTCTGCCCGATGCCATAGTTAAATTTCAAAATGCTTATCTTGGTCCTGGTGTTGCTGTCCCTGCTGTAAAACACAGGGGGTGTGCACAGGTAGGACACACAGTTTGACTTTCCAGTTTCCTGACCCCTTGTATGGGGAAATCATATTCCCTTCCTTTTCCTGACAGGAGAACAGGGCACTTCTGAGGTCTTCCTGGAATCACTGCAGCAAGTTGTGATGTGAATAATAGATGACATGAAAATCCCTGCCCAGCTGAGACAGAACAGTACAGCGTGGTGCAGTTTTCCTGTTGCACTGAGACACTGAGCTGAAAGCATCCAAGCTGTCATCTGCAATTAAAAACAAAATAAAAGCACCTGATAAGAAATAAAAGCTCTCATCCATTGCTGTGCTCTGACTAGAGATAGTGATGTACCAGGCCTTTGTTCTGAGAACAAATCTTCTCCTTGGGAAATTGTATTGCAGAGAAAGCAGCAGCCTCCCTTTTACCTCTTGCCTTTTTCCTTCCCCTCCAGCTCCTGTTTGCAGCACACAGCCTGATCTGTGAGGTGGCAGTCCCAGCTTTTGAGGCTGTCCCCAGCCTTGTCCCTCTGCCCTGTGGGGTCTCTGCCTGGAGCAGAGCTTGAGCTGCCATCACCCTTATGGGTTTTGCTCCCTCCCCTACAGTAAGGTTCTGGAAACCCTTCTCTTCGGGGGATGCTCGTATCAAAAGCCTCCACAGCTCCTTGCAGGTGTGGTGGCAGTGGCAGAGGGGGTGAGGATGTAGAGACAGGCTGTGATCCCCCACGGCCCCTTCCCTCCAAGAGGCTCTTCCCTCCTGCCCTGACTCTGCCCTTGGAAATGGGGCTAAAGAGGCTTCCCCTGCTATTTCCCAGGCTTGGCTGCATTAGCTATTGTGGCATCTTCCTGGAAATTTCAGAGGCCTTTTGAATACTCTCATTTTTTTAGTCATCAATTTAATGACAGAATCATCCTTGCCAGGTGGGAGACCCTTTGCTGTCACTCTATCAGATTTTCTTCTGATCTTCCTGAAGCCTTCTTCCCCCACCTTCTTTCTGGCTTATTCTTTTCACATTGACACAGGTTGTTTGTTTTTTCATGCTCCTTTTCCCCTCAGGGTAGTCTGTGACCCTACTATTTATCTTTCTGTATTTTCATTTTTCTTTGTGTTTTTCCTCCTTTGGCATCTTTGCTTCATTGCACACC
The DNA here is from genome assembly GCF_031753505.1 of Anomalospiza imberbis. Lineage (NCBI taxonomy): Eukaryota > Metazoa > Chordata > Aves > Passeriformes > Viduidae > Anomalospiza > Anomalospiza imberbis. Next base: position 5,782,589 of record NC_089693.1, on the reverse strand, counting down.
CTGCTCATGTTCCCCCTGTGCCTGATATCCCCTTCATACTCTGTGCTCTTTCATCTTTTCCTTATAGATCACCTATGCCTGCTCATTAATTTATTTCAGGATTTCTAATTTCAAAAATACACATATTTCACTTTATCTTTTTAATTAATTTTAATGTACTTTGTTAGGTGACATCTTGAACCCATCAAATATAAACCCCTCAGCAGAAAAGAGTGGGTGAAATTATTAAATCAAATTCAGTAGAGAATGAGCAAGAAGTAGCTTCACATCTTAAACAAAAGCATAGCCTTAGTAAAAGTTGTATTATTAAGTAGAATTTCTTGCTTCTTGATCTTTGTTCTTTTCTCTTCCCTTTTTTTTTTTTTTTTTTTTGAAGACAAATAGGAAAGGGAGTGTGTAAATGAAATCGGTATTTTCTACCTCTCTTGGTTAGGGAAGGTTTTTTTCTTGTCAGCCCAGAAGGTCACAAGGATAGAGTGGAATATAAATGACTCTGAAAATGTTTAGATTTCATAAAATTCAAGCATGTACATTTAACATGCTGTCTTTGATTGGACTCTGCATTCCCAAACTTCCTGAACAAATTAGGTGCTCTGTGCTGCAGGCTTGAGAGAGATTAGTGACATTTAAAAAGTGGCTATTTGGAGGGAAATACATCCTAATTATGACCATAAGTCTTTTGTGTCTATTCATGAATTCATGAGGTTGGCCTAGTGCATCAAGAATGAACTCTAGGGACAATAAACAGAAACTCAGAAATGCTGAAATATGAATTGCTAATGAGGTTCTTCAACCCAGGGCTTGTGTTGGAGTCTCTTTGCTTACCTGGCTGGTGGGTCAGGGAAGGCATTGCAAAGGATTTCACTTGGTGGAGATAAAATAGGTTAAATAGGTTTGGGGTTTGCATTTCAGCTTCATAGTTGTCATTTCAAATTCAGGCAAAGCACACTTCAGCACACAGGAAAGTTCATTTGCTGGGTCTCTCTGAATAAGTAGTTTCCTCTTTCTAATTTGTGCCTCAATATCTACTCATGTTTTTCTTCAGAATTTTATATTACTTTTAATAGGTTGAATTTTCTTAGGGTAATTTGGACTGCAGCTGAGAAGATTCAGCTCTGCAGAATTTAAGTGGCTGCAATTATGTACATAACTAATCCATCAACCAAAAGTTGAACGTGGATCATCAGAGGAAGGACTTATGATCTGTTCTGTCTTCTGTAATTTGCTTTTTCCAATTACACAATGTCATTGTTGCAGTTGATAGCATTAAACATTGATTCCTGTTCTGTCATTGCCATTTTCCCTGCTTCACTGTTCTAAATGGGGTTTGGAGTTATTGCAGCAGTGAGCAGAACTGTGAGGGACCAGAGGTGCATTAATTAATGTGTCAGCTGCTGCAAACCTGACTCAATCCTGCTGTGGTGTGGCTCTAGAGCTGGGATGGGATGTGTTGGAGGGCAAAAGTACAATTCTGCAGAAATTTGGAATTATTCTTCCAAACTCACATTGTTGAAGTCTGTAGCAAAGCTGAGAAGAGAAACAAGTTGCTGCAGCCAGTTCATCTCTGGTCTAAGAAAGGCTCCTTCACTTGTTTGCATATTAGCTCTTCAGAGATTCCAAAGGATTTTGCAAGTAGCCACATTTGGCCTCTTTTTATGACAGCAGAATTCCTTCTCCCATCCTCTCTGGTACCTGTAGGCTTTGTTTGCAAAGTACCTTTCACTCCACCTCCTGCAAACCTCTGGGGAGACCCAGGCCACTCTGCATGTTCCTGGACTGGAACTCGCTGCCTTTTATAGAAAATACATGGCAGTGCCACATAATTAATTCTAGAAGTGGTTTAATTGCTTTCCCCATCAGAGTTCTTGCTCTATTTGGGCCTTGCTTATTTCTTGAGCCAACAGGCCATGGTTTGATAGTCATAGCTGCCTGCACCTGGTGTAGGATTTATGTATTAAAGTCCAGCTCTGCTGTTGGCAGTGGGCAGAGCCCAGAGGAAAAGAGCTGGAAGGTGAGAAAAGTATTCCTGTTTCATGGGTATTACAGCCTATGGAGCAAGGGTCTCACATCTTGTGCAACTGGATCCTGTGTGTGAATTGCAAACCCTTTTTTTAAAATCTGAAAAAGAACCAGTGAAAATTTACTGATGGATGAAAGGGGGTAAGTGGGGAGAGGATTATTTCTATAAGAACAGTGAATGTATTCTCAACTCTGCTGTGGAATGGTCTGGTGATCTTAGTAAGTTTATAGCTGAGGTGGATACAGGTGAACCATTGTTTAAGAAGCTTGGGATGAAATTAGCTAGAAAATGAGAATATTTTAGTTGTGTGAAGAATCCAAATGAAATTGGTGAAATTGGTCTACCTGCCTAGGGATGACTTAGGGTGAGGAAAGGATGCGTCTGCCATCAAAATCAGTTAGTTTGTTGGATCTGCAATGGGAGGGAGAGAGAAAACTCTGCCTTCAAAATGCAGAGCAGCAGTTTGATACTGCAGCTATGACACATCCTCCCTGGTACATGTTATGGTGAGATGCTCCAGCACTGATGAATAATTCAGGCTCCTGAGAGGAGGCCATTAGACACTGACCCAGCACAGGCCTGGGCCCATCAATCTCTGTTTCTGAAGGAAGCTGGGGCTGCAGCAGCATCCCTCTGAAAGCACCAACACAAGACACTTTTGATTTGCAAGCTAAAGCGGCCCTCAAGTAAGAAAATCAATTTCAACACAAAATGACACGTGAGTTTTATTAAGTCAGCATCGTCTAGCCTGCATTATTTAATAGTATGAGCTCCTCTGACCTCTGTGAAGAGTTAAGCTGCATGAGCAGAATAATGGATGCTTCAGTTTAGCTCCAGTAGTCAGTCAAGAGTTAAGGTAGAAAGAGTCTGGCAAAGTGGATTTACCTTCTATTTATGTCCTGGAACAACAAGTAGGTGAAATATAAAATCTCTGGTCCAACTAAAGTGTTGTAAAGAAGATCAGGTGCTTCCTTTCAGTACATTTGGTTGACATCAGCTCTGTTTTCTTTGACCCACCCCACTTTTTTCCCCTCTCCCAAACCTCTTCTGGTAGCCTTTTGGCTCTGATGAGAGTAGGAAGTTTGCCAAAATCCATTCTTTCCTGATATTTTGGGACTGGTCCTAGACATGAGTATAAAGGCTGCAGTTTGGAAAGCAAAACAATGTACATAAACACAAGGAGGAAATGGATCTTTTTTTCTTCAAACAACTACCATTTGAAGATTGCAAAGTTTATTATGAGTCCAGCAGATATTTAGAACTTTAAAGTTCAGGAATGGAAGAGGGGGTGCCATGCTGAGGCGTGGCCAATAGCTGGGAGATATTTTCAGCTGATGTGAGAGACAGAGATTTTAATGTCTGCTATTGGCTATGTAGGATGTGTTTCCAAACTCTCTGGATTTGACTGGAAATCTTGCAGTTGATAATGCATCATTGACAAGAATGTCATTAAAACTACTGAAAAACAATAGTTTTAATATCTGTTCTTTTTTTATCTGTGGAGGGAAAAATGAAAGTTTGAGTGTGTTTGTTTTTTTTTCCCCTGAATTAAAGATGTGTGAAACTTTTCAGTCCAAAGCTTTTTCCCCAAAAATTATTCATTTTGCTGGCTTATTTTGGCTGCAAATATTTTACCTTATAAATGAAATGCTTCAGTATATTGTTTCAAATGGGCATTTAGTTTTAACATTTTCTGTACATTTTCTACATTCAGGTGGTTTTGAATTTTTTTTGTCACAGATTAGAAAACCTGTTCTTTCTGATGAACTTTCTCTTTGTATTTTTTGTTCAGCCAGGAATGTGGAAAATCAATTATTTACACAATTCTATTTGAGTGAAAGCTTAGGTCAGGTTAGTTCTTACTTTACCCTGCCATTCCAATTATTTTCTAATATATGCAAATTCCCTTTGGCTCTCTGATAGTCTAGTCTGTCAAACCTTGGCTGCCTAATTGCATTAAAAATGAGACTCATCAGGCAAATAAGATACAATTCTACCCTTAACAGTTCTAATTGTTAAGGAGGCTGGAGCCATTGTTAAAGAGACCCATCTTTTGATAATATTTTAAATTTTTTTTCCTACAGATAATAACTTTACAGTGTACCTCATCTGCTGGAAGTAGAGGGTGATGTTACCTTTCAGCCCTTAGAACTTTCCCTACCAGAAATATGTGAGGCTTCCAGTCCTGTGCATGGGCAATCCCTGCCATGGCACAAAAAGCTTGGGGCCTGAGGATGGGGCTCTGAGTCACTTGTTTCCTTCTTTCGCAAGCCCAGCTCCATCCCCTTGATTAAGGAATCCCATGACTTGCACCACAACAAGTTTTTCATTTATTTCGGATACAATTAAAAGGAAAGAAATTTAGAGCGCAATTTGCTGGCAAGCTGCACTCCCTACTCCCACCCCCCCCATTACCCCCTAACCCTTATGCTTGTTTTCCAAATTTGGGTAATGATGAGACTCAAGGGAGATGTGAATTATAACTTGTCTGTGCCTTGGCTAATGAAGAAGGAGCAGACTTTGTTTCCATCTGGACTGTGTTTTTATTTGTTTCCCCTGCTTTATTTAAAGGAAGCTGAATTTCTTAAAAAATATATGTATTGCATAAGTAAATGAACCTGAGCTTGCTGGTAGTGGAGTGTGATTCCCAGGCAGTTCTTGTCCACACAAATATTTGTTGCTTATACAAAGTATATTTGCAATAGGAGAATATCTTCAATATGTACAGACTTGTGAGGGTTTGCTTACAGGGTTTTACATACAGACTTTCTCTGTGGTGTTTTTGCTAAATGGAGTGCTCAAAAATTCCTTCTGCAGGGAAAATAAAAGGTGGTAAGTGTAAGGCAGCCCTGGCTTTGAAGCTGAAAGAACAGGAGATAATTTGTGTGGATACACAGTGCTGCAGCTGGGAAAGCTGATCGCTCCTCTTTTAATTTAGCTTACTCCAATGAGATGAGAACAAGAGCTGAATGCCCTTTGCAGGCTTTCCAAAAAGATACGAGGGTCTGGAAAGACCAGCATCTGATAAATGGTTAGTTTGAGAAGCTAACATGGTGAGGACATGCACAGTTAGCAGCAGCTCAGCAGTTTACACAGTTTCAGGATTAGTTTCTGACTGTGGAATACTATTCCCAGCTAAATGCATTTGTTCGGCATCATCCAGTTCCTCCTCAATCCACTGCTGTGCTCCCCTGGGTGCTGAGGAGGGTCCCACATCTGCAAGGATTTCCCTGCAGCCTCCGGGAAGGCTCCTGGTGGCTTTTGGAGCCCTGCAGTGGAGCGTGAGGGCTGCTTCCACACTCCAAAACCTCAGCACCAGCTGTAACATCTTACTCATCTTCTGACAAAATCATTTTGCAGCTTTGTTGTAGGAGATACAAAAGAGCTCTTGGATGGGCTTCTCATGCTTTTCTTCTGCTTCAAAGTGACCATCAATCTCCACAAAAGGTTTTGATGTCTTATGTCATCACATTGGAGAACGTTCTTATGGTTGTAGGCTTGACAGGGATGGTGTCAAAATGGAGCTGTGGTAGAAAAAAGACACTGAAAAGGCTATGTGGAAGAAACAATTTAATATTGCTATGTACCTAGCAACTTGTTTCCTTTCCTTGCATGAAATTTACCTCTGGAGGACACAGAACCTACCAAAAAACCCTACCGAGGTCCCATTTTGGGAAATCAAAGGAGACTTCTCTAAACAGAAAATTAAAACACAAATTCCTTCTTGTTCACATTATTTATCCCACTTAATAATATTAGAATCTGTTGAAGAAGGCTCTGTTTTCACTTTTCTCTGGGCTTTACATCCACTCTTCCCATTTGCCTTGCTGGAGGTGGAGGCTATTTAATCTCCAGTTCCAAACCCACAGCAGGCACAGCGTGCTGCCTCTCAGCACACCACACCCCACACATCAGTGTGCAATTTGTGAATGAGGGGGCACTTTTGTTCTTTCTCAGATTGATTTTTCTTTAATCTGACACAAGATGTGTAGACAGAGAGGACACAGCTGTTGGAGCAGCACAAAACCAAACACGTGCAGTGATGGAGAACAGCAACACATCCTGTCTGCTGTCAGATCTTGGTGTACATTATGTCATGTTTGCTGCCTGCATCTCTTGGAGGAATTTTAAAAAATATTCAGGAAGGAGCCATTTTTAACATGCTGCCATGAGAAACAACTGTGCCTGACCCTTCACTGCTATCATGTCTATGAAGGCCCTCATGAATTAGATGTGAAGACTTTCCTTTCTGTGGGTTTTTGGTTTTTTTTTCCCATTTAATAATGTGCCAAACAATTTGTCCCAATTCTGTAACCAATTTATTTAAATGCCTTGTCTCAACTCCTGGAGCTTGCTAAAATATATAATTCAGTCTTATCAGATCCTGTTATGCTGCTTCCTTGTTGACCATATGGTGACAAAGTTCTGAGAAAGGAAATAGATTTAGGAAAGAAACAATGAGAATTGTTCCTGGTTCTGAAAGATATATGGGGTTTACTTAGTTCCTACTGTTTCCTGAAAGGGCACTCTGGAGAGTAAATTACTCTGTTAATGGTCTAAAGACGTGTGCCTAAAATAGCTTCTGTCCTACTGTTAATAAATAATCTGCAAACATGTCACACTTCTCAGCTTTTCATTATATTAGGGAGAATGCAGGCTTTTCACAGTCCTGTCCCTGGGTGTGCATTTACTTCTATCTATCTTCCCTCATATGCCAATAAATAGAACTTTTCTACCATACTCTAATTCAATGAAAAGACCTGTGTTGGTCATGTTCATAAGCTTTTCTTTTTTTAAAAAAACTCCAAACCTATAATCAGTTGTTCCTTAAACTAGCATGGGCTTTTTTTTTTTTTTTTTTTTTTTTTTGTATGGTTTTGTTTGTTTGTTTGTTTTTAATTTATTGTGATTAACAAGCCTGAGAAGAATTTAAAAGCAGTTCTCTGGGAGTGAGGTCACGGACCATCTCAGACTCTCAGTTCCTGCACCTTAATGAAATGAATTGGTGTATGGGATCCGTATGTCCCATGGCAAGCACATATTGAGTGAACTAAGATCAAACTGCTGTCACTTTTTGGCTTACAAACAATCCAGAACTTGCTGACACTGAAAAAAATGAACAGCCTGAAAGCACAAGCAAGAAAGGGGATTCTCTTGATCTAAGGATGTTTCTCCTTGGAATGTACAAACAGTACAGAGGACAGCACCTTACAGCTAAAGGGGCTTTTTGACACTGGTGTAGACTGAGTGATGTTCCCCTGCTCCACTGTAGTCCTGTGTAGCTACCCTAGAAAGGTGTGTTTGGCTTCAAAGAGCTGTTTCATTTCTCGTTTCCTCTTCTCTCCGGTCATTACCCTTTCATATTTCTGATTTATTCCTCTTCCACTGTCCCAACCCTTTGTGCCATCTCTGAACTGTCAGCAGACCTGGCAGGGAGATGAGACACAGGGATGGTTTCACTTCTTAATGTTCTTTCTTCCTGCCCCCCAGGCAGATCACATCCATCCCCTGTGGGGTGTCAGAGTGGGACAAACAACGGGGCTCCGAGAGTTTGGGGCTGGTGAATCCCTGGCTGTGGGGCACAGGACAGGCAGTGGCTGCATTTCCTCCCCATATCTCAGGGCTGCACTATATAATGTTCACATAAAAAAAAAGTGTGTTTTCTCATCTTGTTATCCTTCAAAATATCTCTCATCTGACAGCATTTAGGAGCTGATTGTCTTGAACATTTTGAAGAACTGGGCACTGATTACTCACTGGTTGCAGTTTGCTTCAAAGTTTCTTAATGGAGACAGAAAACCTTTTATCTGAAGAGACCCGAAAAGTGCTTTGCAAATAGCAATTAACCTCCATGCCATTCCAGTCAGTTGTCAGCTGTTAACCTTGTAAGCTCTCTCCTGACTGCTTTGCTGTGTGTGTTTGGTGCCTGAACCTTGATTTAACACAGGAGATGTTACCACGGTGTTTGTTAAAATCCTTTCTTGACCCAGGGAGAAGCTGGACGTTTGAGGTCATTTTGGTTCATGATGTAAAGCGGAAAAGGAAAGTTGTGTGGATCCAAGGTGGATTCTGAGTGAAGAAGGGAAAGGATAAGTCAGTATTCATATTTCCCCCTACCCTTCAACCCCAGTTTCAGTATATTAAAGGGTTTTTTTAGGGCTTTGCTGTGCAGAGGTGAGATTGATTGCTGCAGTTGAGGCTTGCAAATCTCTCAGGATGCCCCGGCTCAAAGCAAGCATCTCTCCTGGCAAAATATTTTAACCTGATCAATTACTGCGCCTTTTGTTTATAATTTAATGACACTGTGAACCGTGGAAACAGGCAGTTGAGAGTTGATCTGATACCTGCAGGTCTCTTCCTGCTCTGCCTTGAGGAGTGAGGTCAGACCTGAAGAACTGTTAGGCTTTGGTCGTGTTTGCTGCCATCCTGTGTTCCACCAAAACCATCAGCTGCACCAGGATAAAATTGGGTTCATCTGTGGCCAGCCAGCCTCCCAACATGCACATCTCCCTAACAGGCATTTATTAGCTGCAAGGACTGCAATAACTCTCCTGCCTCAGTTTTATTGTCTCTCCCGGCACTAAAATGCTGTGTCATGTTGAGCAATCGCTGAGCTTCTCTGCACCTCAGTTTTTCAGTTCCACAGGAGGGAAACGATATTAACCTGTTGTTCAGGGGTGATGCAAAGGTGAATTACTATCTGCAAAGTATTTATAGATTCACAGGTGGAAGGTGCTTCTATTTTTTTTTCTCCTGTCACAAGCTTAGCCACAGAATGCCCCAGTTTTTAAATCTCATTTAAAAAAAAAAAAAAATTTTTTTCTTTTTTTCCCTGTAGTTCCCAGGCTGCAAGGAGATAGATATTTATGCCACACTAAAATAAATTAACTGACTATTCAGGTAGTGAAGGTAGACAAGGGATATCCTTGACTCTGGACCTCTAATGTATTTTTATTTTCCTCAGTATTCTAGAGACCTTTTCCTTCACTAAAGTTTATAACAGGAGTGGGAATAGTTTGGTGCTGATAGTGGATTTAGGAGAAAGAATAAGTTCAAGTGGAAAGCTGATGCTTCTGAAAGAGGATTACTAGAAACCAGGGGAACTTGTACTGTTTAGTGCACTCTGATGTGGGCAATTTAATTACAAATGAGTGGCAAAGGTGAGAAGAAAAGCTGGTGGTGTTGATGACAGGTTAAATAGCTGGGGATGGCATGGTGCAGTGTTCACAAAAGCCAGCCCCTGCTCTAAGAAGCTCCCGTTTTCCTCCAAATATTTAAATGCAGACTGTAACACTAATGGCTGTTTGTGCTCCGTTCCTGTGGCTGCTTATCCTGCAGGTAAAATACACAAGGTCACTGAGCAGGGCTGTTTGCCAAGGAAGTAAAATTGCAAAACCTTTATTAACGAAGAGGAAACACTGAGAGCAATGGGTCTCTGGGAACGGATTACATTTTCTTCTAATTATCCAGAAATATGAAAGCAGTGTGCAAGGGAATTACTGCAAGAATTAGCATGAGATTATGTATTCACCCATTTTAAAGAGGGCCAAATTTACAAAGCAACCGTGATCTACTTATGGATTGGTGCCACCAGGGACTGAACTGCACCACAGTTGTCTGGGGGCTGGATCTGCCAAGGTCTGATTTAGCAGCTTGTGCTCTGTGCTGAGCTCAGCTTAAGAGGGTGAGCAGCATCCTCTGTCAGCAATGTGAGCTGCTACCTGTGCAGGGCTGCTCCTCCAGGGCTTCAAGTATTCATACACAGGTGGTACAAGCTCATGCCTTTTTGAACCAGAGAGAGCCTTTGATGCTCACAAGATGCATATTTTAGAGGTTTCTGTTCTGTTCTGTCATACCACTCAGCAGATACCATAAAGGGCTGGTGAGGAATCGGGTGTCCAATATGGGTTAACTGCAAGGGAGAGAACTGAGATTGCAAACTTACTTAAATCAGATACTTCGCTTTTAACACAGCTCTAAAGGAAACAAATGCTCACAAAGTCCACTTTCTACTTGTTTTCAAGGGGTGGCAGTGAGCTATTGCTTCAAGACTTTTTCTTAATCATTATGTCCTTGCTTATTTTTGGTATTTTCTGTATATAAATAGTGCAGGAATTCAGGAGCAGACAAGTTTAGAGACATCGCCTTGAGCCACTTTGGTTTTTTTTGCGGTAGGCACAGATATGCTTTGGTTTTGCCATTCTTGTAAGGACTTTGTGTCAGCAGGAGGCCCTCAGAGGAACACTCTTCTCCCAGCCTCACTGGAGTTTGTTCTCTCTTCGTTGGGATGCTTGTCTCGGAACACAGCTGCAGTTACATGGAAAATAGTTCTCTGCACAGATATTCATAAATTAAATCTTGCATATGCAATAACAAATTTTAACTTCTAGACAGGGTATTTCATTCCCCAGAGTTTCATAACCCTGTAGCACAGGTGCAAGAATTGGTTCATTTCTTAGGGAAATTTAGTCACCTCAGGGAAACATTATGTGTTACCTGCTAAATCCATCTATCTAGTTTCTTATTCTGAGCTGACTCTGGGTTTTCCAAATGCACAAGCATTTCCTTCCTGTGTAGCTTTACATTATCCATTGAAAATGAATTATGCCTTCAACCCTCTAATTCACTTACTCTATTTCCAAAGTTGCCTTATTGAATATTATGATCTTCTGTGCGTTCATGTTTTAATTTGCATTTGATTACGATCCCCAGACCTTGTAGACTGACCTTGATCATCCTTGGAAGCAGAAAAAAATATTGCAACCACAAAAGGACAGCAGTACACAAACACATCCATATAGGTTCATTAAAATTTAAGCTATGGGGGGTTTTTAATCATTTGAAGAAGAAAAAGGTCTCCATGTTTTAACATGAACACACTTATGTAGCTTGTTTTATAATGTGTTCCCATTTGAGGTTGTGCTTCTGCCAGAATCTTTGCCTCTCTAACATTAAATTGCAGAGGCTTGAATTCTTCAGCCCATCTCATCTTTGACTCTGCTGTGAACACTTTGTCTGCTCTTCCCTGTGCTTTAGTGTTTTTGTGTCTGTGGTTTAGAATTTCCCACCAGTTCTAGCCCTAGTGAAGTCAAACACAACTTTTCCTTTCCAAAAGGGAAAATGTGGTCACAGTTTTACTGGTGATGGCAAAATAACAGCACTTCAACTCTTACTGATGAAGTCAATATTCCCAGAGTCACAACAGGGTTTGGGAGGAACTCAGCAGTTTGTTTGGACGGCAAGCAACCTTTTTCCTCCATTTTCCCAAATGTAAGTGCTCTGTCCATGGTATTGCAATACTTGTGGTGAGTAAATGTAACTGTCCACAAACTGAAACAAATAAACAAATTTATTCCTCGAGGACTGTAGGATTGCCAACTAAGATTTTCCTGAGCGCTTTACAGACCAAATAACATCACCTGCTCATGAAGTAAGTACACCTGCGTGGCATTCATCCAGGGTTTTCTCACTCCATGAGTTGCCTGTGATCAGATTGTGATTTAAGAACCCATGTTTTTTATGGATTGCTGCCTATCCAAAATTGCCAGGCAAGTGTGTTTGAGCAAGTTTCAAAGTTCTGCGTGTGAAAGAATTCTGTGATTTCTTATTCACATAGCAGGTCTGAATTTCCTTATCCCTTCAACAGTAATTCAGTAAATCATTCTTATGCCTTATTTCTTTATTCTTCCTGCATAGCTTTTCTAAACTGCGGGTGAGCTTTCTTCTCTTGAGAAAATAATTTCAGTTTTAAAATGAAGCCCAATTAGCCCATCGATTTGTTTTTTGCTTTTTGTTTAAATACAGCCTGGCTTGTATAAACACTTGCAGAACACATACAGTAACAAATGCTGGATCAAAACATAGCTCAAAACACATGCAAGTAATCCTGGATGCCTTTCCTTCTGGATTCAAAGATCTGTAAAGACTGTGGTGGATTTGGGCCTGCCAAGGCATAAAAAGGGGAAAAAAATCAACAAAATTTGTTCCCCTTGCAGAGGATGGCTATCTGTGTATATAATTCTTGGAGAAAACCCGGCTCCACACAAAAGCCCAAGTTAGTTATTTCTTTCTTTCATGTTCTTTTTCTAGCAACTAAAAAAATAACCAAACTGTGCCATCCATCCCAGACAATGGATGAACAACAGCTTTCCCTGAGATGAACCTCTTTTACCTGATGACTGAACACAGATTTTGAGATCCTGGAATGGCAGGAGCACATCAATTCTTTGCTTGCTCATGGTTATTCATTTAGGCCTTATCAGAAATTTATTTCAGGAGGATGAAAGACTTGCTGTTTTTTTCTGTCTCTCGCAGACACGTGACTGAGACAGGTTATAGATGGATTATGGAAGGATTATGGAAAAGATGAGTTGTTTGGCTCCATTTTGACACCTTGCTGTGCTTTTTATTAAAACATATTTCTAATAAAATGCAAAGAGGCATTTATATCAGCTGAGAGTTTGACCCAGGGACCTTGCAGCTTTTTGTGGAGACACTGCCCTCATATAAATAGCTGTTTGTTCATGCTCTTGCTCTATTCATTATGGTCAAAGTCTGAGCTCATGTCTGTTTCTTAACGCACAAAAAGTCTATAAATTCAGTGAAGCTTGAGTCATTCGTGAGTTTCATTAAGTCAGATGTTACATTATGATAAGCCTGGACAATATGAATGTTGGCTTTCAAAGATCCTATCTCAGGAAAAAAAAAAGACTCTCTAGCTATTTTGAGCTTTGCAATTAACCACAAATGTAAATCCTCACTGTTAAAGAAAATACAATATATCCCATTACCAAAAAGCAGCAAATGGGATTTAGCTTGTGTTAGAGAAGACATGCTGTCGTTTTTGTTTTTCATTACCAGAATAATTGTAGCAGATTTATTTAACCAATCATTCATCAGCTAGTTTACAAAAGCTCCTGGGGCTGCTGCAGTTGTTGGACAGTTGACAGAATTATTTAGCTGATAAATACAAAAGATAATTTGATTCAAGTATGATTTCTGTGGGGCTGAGAAAAACACAGCGGTTGTTTTGTCTCCCTTTGGATTCAAAGAGGATGCAGAATTAGATCTTGGAATACGAGTTGGTTTCACAGTTGGCCTCTGGAAATATCTTGCTCTTTTAAAAATAATTTTAGTCATTAGTTCTGTTTGTAATTAAATAAATATAGCTACATTTTGCACTAATTATGCCCTCAGTCCAATAAAGCACTTAACAGGTGTATGACTTTAGAACATGAATAATCCTGCTCGCTCAATCTGTGCATAACAGCCTGGTTCATCAAAACACAAAAAGTGCTTTAGTCTCACTAGAAGCAGTAAGTTTTAGGTGTGTGCTTGAAATTAAGCATGTGTTCAGTTGCTTTGCCTGGCTGGTGATGAAAAATAGCCTGTAAAATTAGCTGCACATTGGAAAGCTTTACTGGATCCGGGGCTGTTGGAATAAGGCTTGGAGAGCCACTTATTTATAATTTATTCTGTGGCACAAATGACCTGATCTAAATGCTGCAATTTACTACTGGGGCTGATTGTTGTGGCACTTGGGGTCCTCAGTAAGATTTTGGCTTGTGGACCTGGTGAAATAGAAAAAGGCAAGAAGATTGGTCAGAAATGTGGAAAATGTGAGAAAGGATCAGCTGAGGAGCCCTTGCCAATGGAGGTGTCCAGGAGCAGGACAGTGACCCCATGGGTGACAACTAAAATCAGCCCTGCTCTGGAGAGACCTGAGACTTTGGTTTTTGATTCCTGATCCTGGAAAAAAGTTTTACTGATGAATATCTGAACAGTTCCCATGTCAGTGGTTTTATCATTAAACAAAGAGTGCAAATAATTCTGATCTCTTTTCTTCCTTTTTATGAAGGAAATTTCACTGGAAATAAATGAAATGTGATGCGTACAGTGTGTAGACTGATTTTCTTAGCCAGGCAAATGTTTAATATTTATTTTATTTGTCTTGTTGGAATCTTACCTCCCAATTGCAGAGGTAATCTGTTTTACACAGATTAAAATGAAAATTTATACTGACATGATTTCCTGACAAGAGTCAAACAACTCAAGGGCCACAATAATACTGCAAGGTACTACTATTTTTTTTTTTATTCTCAAAACGCCACACTTCCCAAATGGGTTGAAATGTGCTGAATAGAAGAAAACGGTGCAAAATAATTTCCTTTTCCAAAGATGCTCTTTTGTAAGTTGCTGTGAAGGGGGTCTGACAGACATAATCTACTCTAGTGAAGTGTGTAATGAAAAATCCTTCTCTTAAAAATCTCAAACTCTTACCTGGACTTTGAATTCTCAAGTCCCCCAGTGTGTTAAACCTCTTTATTTAGCAAGGAGGGAACAAGTGTCACATTTTGATGTAGAAATCAGCCATGGAAATCTACCAAGGCTATGGTAGAGGTGGAGCCAGAAGATCTGTTGTCACTCACCCTAAGAATCTTTTTCCTGCTGCTGCATTAACAAAAACCTAAGAAAACCATTCCAGGTTTTCCATGCCTCCCTCCCTGCCCAGAGCAGAGATTTAATTACCTATAATATCTTCCTTTGGTCTCTACATGTTTTCCTCTGAAAGATCTGCTGTTTGTCCAGCTCCAACACAAATTTATATTCCAGCATTTCACCATTTGGGAGCAAGAATTATGATTTTGTTTCTTTGTTTTGTGTAGTTTTGGGTTTTTTTCTTCCCACTTCTCCTTTCCTCCCTGATGAGATGGAAGAGCCCGTGATCTGCAATCCAAGACACCAATATTTTCTAGGCTAGCTTGCATCAGTACATCATTATTATTATTATCATTATTTTGCTCCCCTTCTCCCCCTCCCCCTTATTAATTTATTTATTTTATCGCTGGTTTTAAATGGTTTTGTCAAAAGCAACTCTTTACAGACCATTAATGCCAGAGCAGATGATTGTTTTCCACCAGCCCTGATGAATAATTCAAGCTGCCAGCTCACAGCCCCATCCTCAGCACCGAGGGCTCTTCTGAGGAATCAGGGTTATTAAAGGTAACAGTGGTGATGAGTCTCATCTCTGGGCAGGATGTGCTCATTATTCCTCAGGAGCAGCTCTGTCTTCAAGCAAATCAGACAGAGCTGAGGCTCCTTCCACCCCCTGCTTTCCTCTCTCCCTTCTGCTGCTTCTGATGATGCTGCAGCTTTTGAGTTTCTCTTGTACAGTTGAGGAATGTCATAAATACTTTGGGTCAAGTGGAAGGAAAATGGTGAGACGAGTGCTCAACAAGCAAGCTGCTCTTCTTTTTTCCCTGTTCCTCTTTCTAAACTCATTTATTTCACCACTTCTCATGCTCCTTGCATGCTGGCTCTCTGCAAGCACTTGAATGAACATGTTCACTGGCAGAAATATTCTGGGATTTGGGGAATGATAATACTGGAATATGAAAGCAATAAAAACTGTATACATATTCATATACCAGGAACTTGATTATTAATTCTGATAATCTCTTCTCAGCTGTGTTTACAATGGTGGTGAAATCTTATAAGTAAATTGTGAGGTTAGTTCTGAAGCTGGCAATTGGTCTTACTCATGCCAATCACAAAAGAGAACTGGGAAAATACTTGGAAACCAGCCTACTCTCTTGGATTCACCAGTGTTCAAAACAACCATGAAACATCTAAGCTCTCCAAAATGGTATTAATATCATAGTACGGTAATAATATCATAATTTTTTGTTTTCTTTGCCTTGAAATGTGATTTCATATTAGACATTCTGAGGTTTTGTGAATATATTTGTATAAAAATACAGTAACAGCCCCTAGACTTATGCACAGCTGAGCTGCAGGTGGCTTATAGTCCAGCCAACTGCTTGCAATTTTAGCAGGCAAGTGGAGTTTAGTCCCCCTCAAGTCCTAAGGGAAGCTGTTGCTCTGGGCTCTTTGGATGATAAACAGGGCATTTCTATTATAATGTGCATGGCATAATTACCAATTGCTTGATATGGTTCTATAGGTTACTGGAATGGACTGAAAAGATGGACATTTTTTTTGTACACATTTGTGATGTCTGTGCTCTAGTTTTGATTTTTTTAATGAATGTGGATTGTTTATAAAAAAAAAAAAAAAACAAAAAACCAAAAACAAACCCAAACCTCCATGATTCCTGCATTTGCTGGAAAGCCTTTCAAACACTGGGAAATACCAAAGGCAGTATTATACCAGGAGCCAACTAAAGGAAGAAATCCTCAATAGCTGACCATAAAATTTCCAGTTAAACCAAATTTTTTCTCAACTTCCCCACCTACTTAGAATGAATACATTGCCCCTGGGGACTGGTACAATGTCTGCCACTGATCACATCTCCTCCATCAACCCTGTTCTGGGGATGAGGAAGGACTGGTGTCCTTTCACACCCTTCTGAGAAAGCTAAATGTCTCCTTTCCCTCAATCTATTCAGTTTATTGAAGAGGAGGTTAAGAGGTGATTTGATCCACTAACAGATAGTAGACAGCTCCATTAATCTCGAGGTGTGAAGTAAAGCATGTAAGGAGATCCAGTGGGAGGAAGGTAAAGCTGCCTGAAGTCGAGCTCTGCTGTTTTTGACACCGAAGGTAACTAACATCTCACCCAGGTCTGCTTGTGGATTGTCCCTCTTCTGTGTAAAATACACTGTCGTGAGCAGCAGCTGTGACTTTGGTAGAGAAATAACCAGGTGGAGTTTGCTGGTCTCTGTTCTGCCAGGGAACAAGAGAGCAGAGGGCTGGAGAAGGACAAGGGGGAGTGGCCTTAAGCTGAAGTAGGGTAATTTAGATCAAAAATTAGGAAGAAATTCTTTACTGTGAGGGTGGTGAGGTACTGGAACAGGCTGTCCAGAGAGATTGTGGGCTCCTTATCAATGGAAGTGTTCAAGGCCAGGTTGGATGGGGCTCTCAGCAACCTGGTCTAGTGGAAGATGTCTCTGCCCATGGCAGGGGGTTGGAACGAGATGATTTTTTTAGGCTCCTTCCAACCCAAACCATTCTGTGACTCTGTGATTCCATGAACTCATTTCCTTCTGGCCTAAGTATCTATGAAGGGTGAGAGAAATCCCCACACCCATCCATCTCCCAAGTTTTCTGTACTTAAATGTGAGGGAAAGGACATGGTATTCTGACACTGTGTGTCCAAAGAACAACAAACACAATATACCACTATAACTTAAAACTAACTCCAAAGATAAACATGGACCTAAAATATCTTTCTTTGTTCATCCTAATGAATCAGGCCTCTGTAAGAAAGCAGAGAGCATTTTTATTATGGTTTTGTTCTGTAATTTTCAGGCTGTGATGCTGTTTCATTTGTCTTAGGAGGGGGTGTTGGGGAACCACATTAATGAAAGCAGAACTCCTTGCACAGAATGCAATAGTCAATATTTTTTTTCCTTGTGAGCAGGACCAACACTGCCTGTTGATAATTTTCCTGCTGGTTCTGCTGCAGCAGAAAAGCATGGCTGATAACTGCTTATACAAAGACCTTCTTCTTTCCCCCTTCCAAGATAAACTGAGGCCTGAGTAGGAGGAGGCCACAGAGACAACAATTCCCCCACTGCTCCACAAAGACTCAACTCTTGCTTCTTTTGCTAAGCATATCAATGAGTAGGTGCCATTCAAGCCTGTGTTCCTAATTACTGGGGCTTTAGCAACAAGGCTTCTAGAACTAATTTTAAGTAGCCAGAACTTGGAAGACAGGGTTTATTGATATGGATCTGCCCAACAAACAAGTTGGGAACACATATGGGAGATACTTAATTTCTCTTTCTAATCCCCCGAGGCTCCTGTTTCCTGAAAAAAAACACCTTCAGATTCTTAGTTTGATACTGTGACACAGCTGACTGCTCTTTCCCCTTCAAAGCATGTAGGACAGGGCACTTATTTCAGTGGTGTTATTCTGCCCTGTGTCATGTTTTTAATGAAATTGGTTAGTAGGAGGTGGCTGAGGCTTCACCCTCCCCAGGCAGCCCCAGACAATCCTCTTTGGTTTTGATGTCTGTTTTCCTTGAGTACAAAACAAGTTGTTATGCTCCTCAAAATGGATTCTCTACATATTCTGATTAATTTCTAGGTCACCTGGAGGATATTTGCAGCAGCATTTGATGGAGATTATGCTCTAAAGGCAGGACTGAAGAGCAGTTGATAAGGGTTGGAAAACATTAAATTTGTTCACTTGCTAAAAGCATAAAATCACAAGGTTAAACTTGATTGTGTTCTGTTAACTTGGGACAATGCTTCTGCACAAATGTCAAGTGATGTGAATATTAATAAACCTTTACTTTAGGAGTATTTTCATCCTCAAAGTGCCTTTTTGAGATAACAAATGAAAGTATTTTTAAACTCTAGTAGCTGGGAATGATGGGCAGATTACAAAGCAGCAGTTTGCCTAAGAAAAAACCCAAAAAACTATAAAGCTTGGATATTAATTTTCAAGATGAAGTGCCCTAGAGGGCTTTCATGCCTCTGACTTTGGCCATCTAACACAGTGAGAATCAATCCTTCTCAAAGATCTGTAACTAACATCTCTAGTTAGAACTTCAGGAGTGCATGTACTAATGAGCAGTAAAATGGCACGTGCAGGAAGACTGGGATTTTAGGGTTGGGGTAAGATTTGTAATCTTTGAAATATTCATAAAAAATAGCTGTAATCCTTTAAAATGTGTTAGCTGATTTAATACTTGCATTCCCACTGTGAGTGGCACAGGAGTTGTATCCACCTCCTAAGATACACCTTCATTCATCCTTATTCCATGCTGTGCTCTTGAACATGTACTGATTTGTCTTAGCCTGTTACAGGCAAAAAAGATGAATGGAAACAGTTCAAATATAAGCTGAGATTTAAACTAGAAGTGTCCTCAAAAGCTGGGATTTTCAGGTCTGTTTTCTCCTTCTGAAAAACCCATCAGTGCTGTTGATGAGGATCATGTGGAGTTGGTGTGAAAAGCCTCAGTTTGTCCCAACCAAGTCCTGAACCTTGGTGTAAACCTGGGGAGATTTATGGTTTCAAGATGAAATCAGGTAATGCTGAAATTCTCTTGGGGTTTCAATACCAGGTGAAATATGTTGTTTATTCTTAGGTTTTCCTTTGAACTTGGTGTTTGAACTCCTAAAAAGATATTATTTTGGGGGGGTGCAAATTACTACCAGATGGCAAAGGATAAGTGTCTGACAACTCTTCCATCCTGTAAACATTTAGTCTAGGTGAGGTTCTGGAATTGGAGGGTGGAAAAGACTGCAGGGAGGGCTGGGACTTTGCATGACATTCCTGTCATTGTTTTTTGAGATGGCTGAACTGGCTCAGGCTACCAAAGGGTTGATGAAAACTAAGAACATTCAGAAAATAAATAGCGTTTGATTTATTTCACAGCAAAGTGCCAAGAGTTGCAACCCGCACTGCTTTGCTCTGTGAAATGTTATGTGGCAACAAGTTCCCCTCCCAAAATAAAGATTTGTGTAGAAATGTGCTCTTTTAAAATATTTTAAATCTGCAGCTTGGTAAATTTAAGGTTCTTTAGCCACATTTGTTCCTAGTAAACTTCACAATTAGTGAAAATACAAGGACAGAACGGACTCAAGATGTTCTCTGTCGAGCATGGAACAGAACTTAATCCAGCTGTTTGAGTTGTGTGAGGATGGGGCTGTGCTTAATTTTCTTAGTGTTAAATGCTTGTGAGTCTGCTGTCTTTTAATGCTCACACTGAAACTGGTTTTATGGCACAGATCAGACCTTCAGATTTCTCTTTTCTTCAAAGTTATGTGGCATGAAAGCAAGGAAGAAAAGGAAAAATCAATGATTTCTCCTTTTTCTGAGCCACAGTCTTCCTCTCTGCCTAATTTTCCAGTGCATTATTGGCCTTTTTTTGTGTCTACACAATTATAGAAATCCTGTGAAAGTCCTAGGTGAAATTATTTTAGTGTAATCCATGTTTGGAACTTTTTTGTGGAGTTCAGTCCCTTTTATGTCAAACCAGGCAGCACCTATTAAGCTCCAAAGCTTATTCCAGCTGGACTTCTTTGCTAGGTTGTCTGGCTTGCTGGAGAAGATGCTTTAGATAAGTGCATGAGTCCAGAAGTAAAAATCATTGCAACATCCTAAAAAAAAAAAGAGGAAGAAGTTCTCAAACTTCATGCTTCTGGCCTGACTGGAAAGGTATCTCATGGAAACCTGGACTGGGTCATTGGTTGGAGTCAGTTCAGCAGACATGCACAGCTCTTCTTCACCTGCCATCTGAACTAGTGTTTTCAAAGATTCTGATTAATCACCTTTGCTAGATTGCTGCCTGAAGGAAAAGCCTTGGATGAAAATCCCCAGAGTCTGAGCAGCAATGAAAAATACATATCAGTCCAGATATTTCTTCCACAATATATTTTTTTTTCTATACATAAAGACGATTCTAGACACATACACACACTCACACACATTCATTTTCCATTTACAATTTCAAGGTGAACTCCAACAGCATGGGAACATTATCTTTTGTTTTAATGTACATAACACTGATGTACAAGACGTGACCAATGTGGTTCCATCCGCATCGTGGTGCAGTTTAAACAATAAAAATTTGGGCCACCTGCCATGACAAACTTCAGCTTGTAGCTTGACTGCTGGGGAGAAATTTCACAGGTCCCATGGAAAGCAAAGCATGAAAATATACTGTGGGACTGCAGCAGCTTATGGCAGGGAGAATATGCCTTGCAAAGTCAGAGCTGCAGAGAGTATTTCATGTCTTTGGCAAATGTGGTGTGCAGGATCTGAACCATTAATCAAACTCTGACAGCCGGCTCGGGGAAGCAGAGTGTCAGATGGAGGAGGGCTTGCAGAGCCCCATCCAAATGGCATCTGGGGGAAAAGAAGAGGGGGAAAAAACAATGAAAGGAATGTTTATGGTGCTGGAACGATCTTACTTACATTTATTTTAAAGGTTTGGAAATTTATATTGATCTGAGCAGGAGCTGGTGCTGGGGGGAGTTAAATCAGCGTTCCCTGTTGCCCTGTCAGGTTTGATTTATTCTGGGCATTTGACAACCACTCAGTTCAGAAACCTTTCAGAACCTTCTTTTCAACTTCCTAAGCAAAGCAAATGAGCTTTTAAAAAAAAAAAAAAAAAAAAAAAAGGCAAAATAAGAAAAAATAGCCCATCCAGAAACAACAACAAAAAAACCCTTATCCTGAACTAAATTTAGAGATTTCTGCACATCTGGTGATGCTAATGTCTCTGTGATGAGTGTCCAGATGTCTACTTAGAGAAGGTGGAAGTGTATTCAGCTTGTTTATGTATAGTATTTGCTGACTTCAATTTTGGCAATCTGTGTAATAGCTGCTTTTGTCAAAATAACATGGCTTTGTCTCCAGCTTCCCCTCCTTTTTAATATTCTCTCTTTCTTGGAATTCAAATATTGCATAAGGAAAGAAAGATTCTTTTATTGCATTTATTATATATGAAAATTAAAAAAATAATCTGGTTTATTGCCTTTATGAATTCATGTACATGTTGGAAAATGCAGAGTTGACCCTTTTGAAATCCATATTTTTTCTGCTCCATTTCTTTTGGGAGGAGTTCATCCTGGGTTTTCCCAGTGATGAGAGGTACATGTAGTCAGTGATGTGAAAAAAGAGGTTCTGAATCTTGCAGTGTTACTGGAAATTAGCAGAAAGTCATTAGCATCACTAGGGTTTTGTTTAATTTTCAGCAATGTCATAGAGGCCGGCTGATCATCACTACAGTAATATGTACATAGCTCTGCTGGAGATCCACAGCTAAGAATTGTCCTGAGGTTTTTGGTGGTTATTTTTCCTTTTTTTCTCTTCTTTCTTCTGATTTACTACTGATTGCTTTCTATCACCAAAAATATTGTTTATCTCTTGCCCATCTAAGATATATTCTATATATCTAGAGACATATATCATTAGTATTGGGATTGGTTATCAGAACTGCATGTTTTAGCATGTTCCTAAATATGCAAACACATGTAATACTCACTTTTATAGAGAACATTTATTAGGGAAATGAATCTGTTGTCTGTGTTTTGGGATGGGATCTTCAGGGAAGAGCTGTTGGATAGTACCACGAGGAGTGGTAACTCTCTGCAGCTGAGTTCGTGGATTTTACACTTGGCAGTTGCATTTTATAACCTGTTTTGAAATCCCTTTCAAGGAGAGAATGGTCTCTCCAGCCTGATGTGGCTGATGGGCAGCCTCAAATTCTCATCTGCAGAAAGCCTGCAGGGCCCAGGGGCTGGAGCTGGAAATAGAACCCAGATAGTCACCTCTGCCATTCAAGGTGTTGTATGAAAGTGTGTGTTTATGTCAACATGCAGCGTAAAATCCACCAATTTGGTGGTACAACAGCTTCAGTCACATGAGTACAGTGAAAGGACTTGCCGTGGACATTCAGCCCTTTAAAAAACCTTTGGAGACTTTTGTGGGCTTGGTTTGTAGCTGGAGTTTTCAGTTCCACATGTGCAGCAGGGAAGCCTGTGGCCACGAGTCACAGTCATTATCCTAAGGGCAGAATTGGAAAATTGCAGTGCAATCTGCAGCCCTGCTGCAGATACAGAGACTGCAACCAGGCTGCTGCTTCTCTGGAAAAAACTGGCTGGAAGAAGGAAAAACAGGTCCTTTAGACATCAACCATTTCTGTTCCCTAAGGAAATGAGCTCCTCTTGGTAAGACAGTGACAGAATATAACATGTATAGAAAAACCTTTAAGAGATTAGACAAGCTAAACTCTGTCACAGGCTATCTTTAAAACAAAGACAAAAGAGGAAAAAATAGGAAAAAAAGAGGCTGAACTTCCAGTTACCTCTTGTGTGAAAAACAGCCAACTTAGCTAAGTCAACAGTGAACTCTGTCTGCTCTTCCTCTGCTGAAAAATTCAGGCTCATGTCAGGGATGTTTCTGGAGTGCAGTGCCTGTGCAGCGGGTTGCATTGGCAGGTAACACAATCCCTCAGCTACAACGGGCTCTTCCTTCCAAGGCATTTTAATTTTTACAGCTCAAGTGCTCCGAGGGTGCCAAAATAATCAGGGCTTTGCATTTCATGTTCTTTCCATATACGGCCTGGGATCTGATTGCTAATCCCTCAAGGTGGCAGTAGCTTAATTAAAGCTATGTATAGGTGAGGAGATAATTGTAATGTCCTTTGAGTGGCTGCTCCTAATTTACACAGTGTACAGCCTGATACAGTCATCTATAATGTATCAAAGGTCCACACTAGATTTTAATGTAAAGCTGTGTAAGATAAATGAACAGTACATGTGGCAGGTGCTCAGTACATGCATTTAGATTAAGCCCTGCTCATTGAGGTGGTGATTAGATGAGTTATGTCAGGGAATTGTAACTGCTTCAGTGGATGAGGAAAAGGTTGTTTCAAAGGGCTCATTTTAACGGTGTAGCTGGCACATATTTCAGATTTAAAACAATAAATGAGAGCAGGAAGGGTGCAGAGTGCAAATGCTGAGCACGTGGACAATGCACACACAAATGCAATAGACCTCCTAGGACAGCTAAAAAGCTGTCTGAGCAATGCTCTCTCTGGTTAGCTTTAAATACCTGGTAAAGATATTTAACTACATCAGAAGTGAGCTGGGAGTGTTATTTGTTCAGAAATGGGGGCTCAGTCATAGTTCATTTGCTCTCCCTGTGTCTCTGTAGATGCAGGAGCATGGTGGTCAAATCCATCAGAGCAAAGGTGGAAGCACAAGGATTGTCTTCCTCAAACAGTTTTATTAGCAAGAGGATCATTGTGTTTATCAAACTAGCAGAGCTTCTGAAAGAGATAGCTGGGACTTGCTTTTTCAGCACTGCAGCAAGATCATAGAGGAAATATGCACTGGTGGGTTGATTAACTCTCCCATAATATATGAGAGGTTTTTGTCTGTGCCGTGTCTCCAACTGGGCAGGGACAAACAGAGGATTTGGTGAGCATTAATAGGCCATGCCCTTCTCTGCACACATTGGGGCTGGTGAGTGAAGGGCATGAGGCAGCTCTAAAGAGCAGAGAACTTGAGGGCAGAGAGAGGGCTCATAGCAAGGATTCCTGAAAGAAAAATAGGATGAAAGTGGAATGAGAGCTGTGCACGTGTAATGAGCAACTGTTTAGATCTGTTCAGCATGTACTTTTGTTTTATATCCTCAAAGAAAACAGTACAGCCTGGAAATACCAGGCTCTGGCACTTTCTGCCCTCTGTGCCTGTGACCTCACTCAAAAGGTCAGGAACATGCTGCTAGGTGGTCACAGGAACCTCTCTTACCAGAACCTGCTTCTTGAACCTGGTTCCCCAGCAAGTACAATAACATGTTGTGAGGTTTTGCAGCCACTATTGCTGCATTAGTCATTTTCACCTTTATCTTTTCTCTTAAAGGTCACTTGAGATCACAGCCCCTGTTCTGCCAAGCACAGCACAAGAAAAGGTGAAGTGGGAAAAGGGTGAGGTAATTCTGCAGGGTGACTCTCAGCGGGTAAAACTGGAGCCCAGGTAGTGCCGTGAGGAGCCAAGCTTTAAATCAAATGTACATGAGAGGGAATATACTTCCACCTTCTTCTGGTCAGGGATGAAAACTCCACAGAAAACACCCTCTAATAAGTTACTATTACTGGGTGCCTCTGTGTGTGCTAAGAACCATGAAATACTGGATGGTCCCAGCACGTTCCTACCTTCACATCAACAATACCTACTCCATCTCACACTGTGCACTCTATTAAACCTCACAAGCAAGACAAATACCCTGTGACAAGTGACCAATCTTCCATGTCTTGCTCCAACCTCACGAAACAGAAGGCTCCTCTCAGCCAAGGCTCCTGGAGGGAGCATTGGAGCAGTTGTGTTCCCTTCCTGTTACACGAAGGCTTAGCAAACCGTGCCATAAAAGACATAACATTCAATTGACCTTTTGCTTATCTATAAACGTAAAATGAGCTGCAGAGACCCCGATTCACCGAGGAGCCATTTCTGAGGAATTTATTTCCTTCTGCCAGCCATAAAAATAAATTGCTCCGCACAAAGAATAGGCTCAAAAAAATAGCACTGCTCACCTATGGTAAGATTATTATGAAGGAGATGTTTTTCCCTGGGCAATCACAGCCAGCCAATGTGTTATCAAATTTTTATCTTGTCAAATTGCTTGGCACTGATTAGTGTTCTAGGGAGATTTTGTGTCTTAAGCTGGCCTTCTGTAACCTTCTAGGCCCTGAGTACCTAAAAGTGGCTGGATTCAGGGACTGACTTCTGTTCTTTGAAGGATGGATTATTCTTTTTTGCCTCTGTCCTACTTTTAAGCCAGATTTGTGGAGCAAATCTTTACACAAAGCATTCAAAGAATAAAAAAGTAATTCTTACATGTCATATCAGTCTATTTGGACAAAGCCAGGCAAAACTGTTCTGAAAGGCAATGGGAGGATCAGGCAATAAGTCAGGATTTATCCATCCTGTTTCTCTTTATGGAGCCCAGGACAATGAGGCTGGCTATCAATCTTGCTAGGACTGTAACTGGAGAATTTGGCTCACTCACTACCAACCTTTCATTCTGCTTTTTCAATGAAATTCATAGTGGAAAACACTCTTCCTAACGACAAATACTCCTCCTAAAAGCATAAACCCCAGCGCATTGGCCCTCTGTGATAAGGAGTCAGGTATTATCAGGTTTAGGTTATTTTGTGTTCATTTGTGTCCTGATGTGTCATGTACTGATGGAAATGCTGGGCATCTAGGTGAATCCTAGAATCAGAGAATGGGATCTCTTTTTGGTGCTGTTATGTCCTGCTCTCCTTCCCTTTGCACTCCCAGCACTTTAGCCAGATCAGATTCATTCTCAGGCTTTCTACAGGTCAGGTTTTTCCACCCAGATACACCTTGTTACATGAACACCACGTCCAGCATCTCATTGGGAAGGCCAGCTTGTCACATCTTGGTGGCTGTTCCTCTGATGGGCAAAGGGAAATGCAAGAACTGGGGAGTTGAGGTGATGTGTTTGCCTTGGGAACCAACCTGCTTTGGTGCAGCTCTGTGTGGGGTCTCTTTTTGCTCCTATCATGACAGTGGAGCACTAAATGAAATACATTTACTTTAGATCTAGGCCATCACTTTATGCTTTCTGTTTTTATTGTTTGCAAATGTATTGGGAGTTTAAATCACTATGTAATGGTGATTAATATTGTGAAAGTTCAAAATAGCCTTCTCTGCTTTCACATGTTACTAATTAGGAAACAGTGGATTAGTAAAATCTGCAAGAAATGTGTGTTTAGAACCATGATTTTAAATTGTTCCTTGGTTTCTCAGTTCTTACATATCTATTTCAGATAAATAGTGCAAACCTCATTTCTTGTTCAATGGCCCCTGAAACTACAGACTACCCATGGTGCTGTTTCTCGTGGTAGCACTATATATATATGTATATATATCTATACGTATATATGTGTGTGTGTGTGTGTGTGCATAAATGCATGTAAAAAAATCAGATCTGTTTCTAAAGGGACTGAGTTTTCTCATTCTCTCCAAGATGACCATCTTGGAAAGCCCCATGTTGGGGCCAGGAGGGACCTTGGTGCTCTGAAATGAGCCTTTGACAAGTGTTGGGGGAGCTGGCTGTGATTTTAACAACCAGTTTGACTACACTGCCTCCCACAGATCTGGGTGAGGGGCCTGTGTTTGGCAGGAAAGCTTTATAGTGGCACGGTTTAACCTGGTAAGATGCTGAAGTCATTTTCCTATTAGGAATCTGGCTTTGCTTTGCATGAGTACAGCATGTCTGCACTTGGGGTTTCTGATGGGAGTGTTCTTAATATAGACCAAAGCTCATGCAGATCGATGTCTCTTCAGTTAAGCACTTATTTTTATCAGAGTGATGCTGAAAGAGCAAGTCCCGTTCTTTTAAATCACTCCTGAGTTCACACTGAAGAAACAAAATCAGTCTTGAAACAAAAGATGACTAAAAGATCTCTGCTGCTAAATGGGGTCACCTCAGTCTGGGTATTGAAGAGGGAACTGTGATCAGCTGCTACTTTCCTTAGTGTCACTCTCTTGCTCATATATATTCAGCTCCAAAGGGATCAAAACCAGCTTAAACTCCTTTGCACAAGGATTCTTTTTCTCCCCTCTGTATTGATGGATCTAAGAGTGACACAGAGCTGTGCAAATGGGCTGTGATAGAATGAGGATCTGCTCTGGGGTGACCACAAATCCAGCTCCTTTCCTGCCTTCGCATTTCTCCCCCCTCCCCTCCTCTGGTAAATAGCCTCTAAAACAAACACACATTTTTAAGCATTATGTCACTTCTGGGCAGCAGCCAGGGGATATGATTAGCACCATTGTCATCAGAAAGAGCAAGGGCTGTCTCTTTGATAAATGATATTGGATCCTCAGGATTTGTTATTTTTTAATTTAATGTGCCTGTGTATTTTTGGATATGAATGTCCCCAGATAGCCTCAGGATGGGGGGGCAGGGGAAGGAGAGTGGTGAAGAGAGAGTGATAAGGGAGCTTTGCTGTAGCCCATTTTCTCATGTCTTCATCTTTGTGAGGGGAAAAAAACCCCAAGGTATGAACATAGGCCCCTTGCCCAGCTGGGTCATTCTGTACCCTCTCTGCCACAAGAAAGACCAAAACATATCGAACAGTTAACATCACTTGGCTCATCACTCTTTTCTCTCCCCTGGTGAGTTTTTCATCCTTATTTAGCTGCCTGGCTCTTTGGAATACCAAAGGTAATGTCAGTCCTGACAAACTGGGAATCATGACATTTTGAGCTGAGCAGCTGCTGCTGAGTGGCCATATGAGCCCAAGGTGCCTGAAGCCACAAATCTTTTCTTTCTCCCTTGGTCTGGTTTTCCTCTGTCCTCTTCTTTCCATCCTCTGATACAGCCCCTGGGATAGAGGATGCCCATTTTGTGTTCTGTGTTTTCACAGCACCTGCTGCCATTTCTCACAACTAGGAGATTTCAGATTTGGAGAAAGCAAATAATGGCATTCACATATCCAAAGACTTCCTATTACAAATGTCCTTCAAAAAGAAGTAGGGAAAACAAATTTTAAAAATTCTATTTTTTGGAGATATAAGTCAACTGTAGCTGAACTTGGTGTTTATTTTTTGTTGGGTCTTTTTTTTTTCCTCCCTAGACTCTTACTTTCAAAAGAAAGACTGTGTTTTAAACTGGGGAGACAGCCCCATTCCCCACCCCCTAACACGATCCAACAAAGAAATAATTGTATATTGGAAATTATTTTAGTTGCCAATTTGCATTGCTCAATCCAATGTAAAGTGAAGCAAAGACAAATGCTGTCACTAGGAACAGCATGAGATTGCTTTGTGATCTTAACCCCCTGTACCCTTCAGATGGAGCATCTGTGGCTTCACCCAATGTGATTCATTAAAGAGATTATGTATTAAAACAAACATGCTTTCTATTACCTGAGAAGCAGGGAGCATCCTCACCACTGTGCACTGATGGCAGCCTATGCTGATTTCACCATTTCTTTCTCCCCATCAGTTGTGTCCACTTGATATCACTTATCTTGGGCTGGGGGCAAGGATCCTTATTTCTACCTGCATTTATAGACTGCCCAGGTCAACGGGTTGCTGTTCAGAACTGCAGCAGTGGAAAAATCCCAACAGAAATCCAAAATGAAATTTGAAATAGTAGCCTTTCCTGAGCATGATTTCTTCAGTATAACCTGTGTTTGCTGATATAGAAATTATCAATTCCCAGTGTTACTGGAGCTAGAGTGAAAATCAGCCTCGCTCTAATGAAATAATTTCCTTCTTTTCTCTCTGTGGGAAGCTCATAAGCTGTCCTTCTATTAAAGGAGGCTGTGTTTTTTGGAAAAGGGAGAATATGGTCCCTTAAAGCATTGAGGATGAGCACGCAGCACGTGGCAGCACTGGGATCACTGCAGTCTTCCCATTGTGTCACCATCCACCTGGGCCTCTTCATTCTCTCTTTCCAATTTATTTCCTTACATAATAATGACCCAGAGGAGGGTCATCACTTTGCAAATGCCATTTGGCTGAATTTTGATGAGGGATTTGAATCACTCTGACAAATGGGAGCCTTCTGCATGGCTGGCTCTAGAGGTGGGGGAATGAGAAACCTCTCACCGAGCCTGGCGTGTGCTGTGTCCTGAAGGTCTTTACATGTCCTGCAGGCCTTTATACCTGAGCAGGAACATGCATGAAGGATTTAGCAATATTAAGGTTGGATGATGGAGGGGAGGACTACAGGGAATAGTAGCATTCAGCAAAAGGAAGTTCAGATAATTCGAGCAATTACAAGCAGATAATGAATTTATTTTTGTTCCTTCTTCCCTTTCCCTTTTTTATCACCTTCTTTCCTACCTTGTACCCATTTCCTTATGCACCTGGGGCTGGTGGGGGTAGTTAGGGTATAGTTGCAAGGTGCTATTTGTGCTTCCCAGGGCTTTTGAAAAGCCAGGAGCTGATTTTGCCTTCTGCTGAAGGTTAATCAAGCCCAGGTGAGCTTGTGGTGGGCTGGCAGTGCTGTTTTAATCTGGTATTGCCTGATAACACCTTGATTTTGATATCAGAGTGTCTGGCTCTGCACTGTGTTGGTGACCTCTCAGGCCACTTGGGATCCCCCAGTTCCAAAATGCAGCAGAAAAATTCTTATCTAGGAGTTGAAGGGATTAAAAGTGCTGCTACAGAAGCAATTAGTACTACCTCGTGTCTTTTTATCAACTGTGTCAGATGTGTCCTACCTTTGTTCTGGAAATGAAGACCACCTGGGAATCCTTATGCAAAATGACATTGCCAGTTTTTGACCTTCCAGCCCTAAATTTGAGTGCATTCTCACCAGGCTCTCAGCACGTTGGACTCCTATCAGTATCCTGGGATGTGTTTTAAATTAGTGCCTGAGGGGGGAATGGGATTGAGTCGTGCACCACATACCCAACTCGGCTGAACTTTCTTTTTATGCTTTTTATTAAAGTTGTATATCATCAGGAGAGTGTGAAAGTCACATTAGAGAAGGGAAATCATCTCCCCAGCACCCTGGCTTGTCAGGCTATTTTGCATAATAACTTACGGAAATGAACTGGCCACTTCTGATACTTGAGGACAGGCTGGGAGAGCAAGAGCCTTCTGAGGGTTTTATCACAAAAGAGCCTTATGTGGCACATCTGGTTTGTTTTAAGCATCTCTGTGTATTGGGAAGAGAGCAGCAGGGGATGGGGCGGGATTGCTTTATTTGAAATCTTTTAAGTCAACTGTTTATGATGAGAACAATGGTCTTGGGAAAACTGCAACCAGAACACAGAGCAGCTGAGCACTTGAGCCACTGATGTGGAAAATTCTGTTGGGTTTCTTCACCTGCTTTATTTCCCTGCTGTCTCCAAAGAGCAAGTCCATGTGAATGTTGCTGTAGAGGTGGGACTTACCTTGTGGAATAGTCTGAAGAAGGCTGAAATTCAAATCAGCCCCCTTTGCTCCAGCACAGTCTTGTTAAACATCCCTCAATGTGCAAAATCCAGCTGTCTAAAATCATAGCTAATTATATAATTATTCAACTATTGCCAGGGCTTGCTTGGTAGTTTGGTGTAGTTGTGGTGAGCAGAAAATGGATGCAGGATGCTTCTCTGGGGCAGGAGTCAGAGAAGTTCTGGGGATTTACTGCACCTGTGGCTGGGCCCAAGACTTCTCAAATTGCAATGCACAAGGTTCCCATTTGCAGCTTGAATTACACACCTGCCCTGGCACACGTTCAGGAAAAGACATTACCATAGTCACCACCCATATGTTTCTTGGCCTTAAATTGAAGAACAAAGCACTGAAGGAGAGTAAAGCAATAAATGACTGTGGATAGCAAAATGCTCCTTGGTTCTCAGTCCTGGAGCAACACCCCAAACACTGGGCAAACCTTCTGGGTGTGCAATTATAAAAATATAGTTTTAGTCTCTGTGTCAATAGGCTCATCAGAAATCTTTCAGAATTGTTTGGCTCTTCCCTGAGAGTACAGATTTAATACTGCCAAAAATCAAGTACAATGTAAATTTATTTTGCACATAATTAAATAACAAGCAGGAACAATTTCCCAACCAGACTAAATGCATTGGATTCTCCTTTAGTGTCCAAAGTTTCCCTGCTTTTACCAGCTATTGTGTTTTTTTCATGACACAGCCTTACAAACTGCTATTTTACATTGGAGATCTTAAGGAAAGAAAACAATTAATTACACCTCAGAGCTAATTGGAATCAATACTTAATGTTTTTAGCTCTCAGTTAATTGCCAAATGATGTATCACTAGTTCGATGATGAAAAATAGATGGATATCTCAGGTTCTTCCTCTAGGGTGTCATTCTGTTGACGTAGTAGCTGGCTCCAATGTTTTCCTTTCCTCCTGCCTGCCCCTCTGTGTTCTCTCTTGCTTTAAATCTCATGTCAAATGTTTGATAATTTGGTTATCAAAATATGGTGGTAAGTTATAAAAACTGCAAGGCATAAATGGTATTTATTTATTGGAAGATATAAGGAGTTTTAAAGGGGACCCTTGGAAAACGTTTCATGTTATTGTTCAGTTCTGATTCAGCTGATGAAGCATTTGTTTCGTTTCTGGTCCATGGAGGAAAGGGAAATATATCTTTACTTGGTTCTCACAGAATCACCCAGGAGTGTCTGCAGTAATTGAATGCCTTAAATTGCAGCTGGGGGCTCTCCTGGGGGTTTCAGAGGTGCACAGGGAGGTCAGACCCTGAGTACTTGTTGATGTCCTGCCGATTTCCTCAAATAACAGCTCTCCCCCAAACCTCTAAAACTCGTAATGTGCGAAATGAGTGATCTGAGCACCTCCAGCTCTTGTTCCTGAGGGTCACCCCCACACAACCACTGTGCCAAGCCCCAAACTCTCCAGCTCCACAAGCAGCAATTCAGTCAATTTATGCAGCCACCTCACACCATGGTGTAATACACCTAAATATTGCCATGCTCTCAGTAGGGCTGACTCACACAGCACAAACTACTTCCACCAATAAACTCTAATAACCTGGTGCCAAGTGTTAACTGCTGCCTTTGCTCATGGCAATGTGGACAGCCAGGCTGAGGACCAAGTGTGGCTCTGGTCAGTGGAGGTGCCCAGCAGGTCTGACTTAAGTTTGACTAAAGGAAATCTGTTGGTGTTAATGTTATATGGAAATTAACACTTAGACACATTCTGGTGGTACATTGACACCCACAACTTTTACTTGTGGTGTCCAGCATTATTTCACAGTTGGAATAGTCATTTTATAAGCATGGTAGGGACTCTAGAAAATGTTTTGTCATTTCCTTTCCACTCAGCTTCTTCCCAGAGAAAGAGGCAAGCACAAAGCACTGTTTATGATACCCACATTAATAATCAGATGTGTGTGTGTAGGTGTGAGGATTGCAAATAAACACATCTTAAAACAAGGTCTATCTCCTTCCCTGAGCTGGCATGCTCCCAAACAAACTCAATTGTAAAATTCCCTCATGCTGAATTCAGATTTTTTCAATGTATGAAAGCTGATGACCTCACAAACTCTCCACATGGAGTTAGGGGAGTGTTAAAACCCTCCAAATATTTGGTGGTGGTGTGAGCACTGAGCAAGACCCAATCCATGGGAAAGGCAGACATGGGATGGACCCTTTGCCTGCGTGCTGCCTATCCTTGTACTCTCTAAAGATGGCTATAAATCAGTATGAAGAGCAATGTTTTTCTGTATATGTCCTCCGTTTTTCTTTCTGCAGCTGACAGCCCTTGTGCGTGGCCAGTTCTGTTTTCTGTCTCTACAGTCCTGCTCTTTCTCTTAGATGGCTGTGTCAGGGCGTTTTTAGACAAATCCTTGAGAAACAAGGGTGAGACTTAAGGAAGAGCAAGCAGTGAGGTGCTTACCTGTTTCCATGATGCTGTGACCCAGGGCAACATCGCCTTTTCAGTCAAGAAGCACAGAAAAAGCTGGAAGTAAATGTTATCAGTGCTGGTTGGGGATTGACTCTAGGGTGTAAGGGTACACTTTGGAGAAGGATTCAGTTAAGAACTCTGTATTGTGTTGTATTTTTCTCCTTCTTGTGGAGCTCTCGTCACTGTTGTGAAGCTTTCTTGGTTGTGTGACTCCTGTGGCAAAGGGAAATCTTTAGGTGACCCCTTGTCACTGCTGGCAATGAGCAGTGGCTGGGTCTAATATTCAGTTTTTCAGTAAATGTTTTCTTCCTTGAGCTGGTTGAAACACTTGTAACTTTTTTTAATAGAAAAAAATTGAATTTCTCATTGAAAAAAGCAGACCTCTAGAACATCCACTTCTATGAACTGTGAAAATGGACTCAAATCTAAGTCTGTTGGATAAAAACAAAATCAAGACAAAAAAAAGCTCTTCCTCCCTTTCTTTTCCCTAGCATTATTAAAAAGAGATTTAAAAAAAACCCAAAACATTATGAGATAAATTTAAAATAATGTGTTTTCTGGGGAGAAAATAGAATAGATGGATGACTTTCAGTCTAATTCAGTAATTGCCACTCAAGATACAACTTGGAAAGAACTTTCTAAAGCTGGAAAGTTATTCTAATCACATTTGTGACTGGGGAAGCATATGATTTTCTTTTGTGCTTTGATTAATATTCTCTATTACATGAGGCAGCTTAAAAACTGAAGGAATACATACTTTATCAGTGTTGTTCTGCCATTCCTTTAATGCAAACCAAGCTCCTTTTGTAAAATGAAAAAGCAAATTGGCCAGTGAAGGACTCTGGGTTTTTCTGACCTTTCTGATGCAAAGCTGAATGGGGTAACTCCCCTCTGTGCAATCAGATGTGCATCCACACAGTTAAACCTGAGGCAAGACACATCTGGGAGAAGGGAGATGTGTTTCTGGGGGTGAATGTGAAACATTTCTCCATGTTTTATTCCTTTTTGCAGGAGTTGCGAAGCAGGGTGTGATTGTGTGTAAGCA
The DNA here is from genome assembly GCF_031753505.1 of Anomalospiza imberbis. Lineage (NCBI taxonomy): Eukaryota > Metazoa > Chordata > Aves > Passeriformes > Viduidae > Anomalospiza > Anomalospiza imberbis. The sequence continues at coordinate 5,748,680 of NC_089693.1, read as the reverse complement.
ACTGGGACAAAGCAAATGAAAGGAAGAGCAAACAAAGAGGAGGAGGTGAGGGAATTCATAAGGGAGTTTGCTTGCAGCTTGAGAAAGCTGCTAGCACAGGTCTGAGAGATGAAATAAGGTTTAGCATAAGAGAAATCTCTGTCTCAATTGTATCCAAGCCCCCAGGAGACTCAAAGGCACGGGAATTTGCACATGGGTCTCTACATCTGGAAAAGAACACGGGGTGATGAATTATTCATGGATTATCTACTTGTGCTTAGGAATTTCTCTTTATTCATAGTTCAGGAGCAGAAAAAGAAAAAAAAAAGGATAAAAAGTTGTATCACACCTGCCTTTTAATTTGGGAAGGTGTTACTTGTATGGCTGTGGGCAAAGTCATCTGGACACAATGGCAGGGTTTGCAGGATGAGGTCTTGAATCATGGCAGGCTTTTATTCCATTTCTTAAGCAATCTGAAATAGGGCAGAGGAAATCTCTGTGAAAAAGACAAATGTCTGGTAATTGAAAAGTAGCCCCACAATCTTTCAAACATTTTTAAATAATGTGCAGCTTCATCAAGTCTACATAGAGCTGGAAAAGCATTCTGAAAGATGCATTTGCAGGGCTCTCCAGGCATTGCCAGTGCCTTTGCTTTAATTTGGAGTTGAATTAATCTTAGTCTTCTGGGCTGATAAATATAAAAAGTCCTCTGAGAAATCAATTGATTGTTTAGTATCTTTGCAACATCTTAATGTAGATGAGAGGGGAAGATTTGTGCTGACCAAAACACAGTTGGCTGTAAAGGAAAGAGGGCAAGGAATTATTTTCCATGTTCTTGCTAAAATAATCCCCAGTGCAATGGACTTTTTGCAAAAACTCTCTCTGTCCTTCCCAGCTGATTGGTATACCCATGGAGCCAAACTCATCTAAACTTAACCCTCTGAAAATAATGTTTTAACATATTACTTGGGAATTGAGGGTCCAGAGGTCCTACATGACCTGAGGAAATGGCCCTTCTGGGGCCTTTCCAGGGCCATTTGTTTTAATAATGAGGAATTTGGGAGACTAACATCTCCTGTCCAGTTTGTGGCCAGTTACGTCTCCTGTGCTGCTGTACAGATTTGTCTGTTAGCTCAACAGCCCTTTTCCTTTGCCAGTGCTTCTTCCCTCCTGCCCTCTCTCCTACACTGCATTAATAGAAAGCAACCTCGTTGCTCAATCTACTTGGGGACAAAGCTCTTCAGATTTCTATTTCTTCACTGGCAGAAGGAATCGTGCTTTAACTTCCAAAGGTATGGAGCTGCTGTTCAGCCTAGAAGAGCTTTTCCAAATGAACAAAGACTCTTATAAGGTCAGGCTGCAGATATGCTCATTGTGTTTTTTCCGAGGCATATTGAAATGCCAGATTTTGTTTTATTTTAACAGTTTCTGGGCTCAGTTTCTGTATGAACAAGGCAGTGTCACAAACCGCTTTCAGCTGAAGCCAGACACACTGGGTTAGAATAAACTAATAGTTTAAATGTTCACTAACCAGAGTCCCATCTTTGGTTGGCAGCTGGGAAAAAGTGTAGGAACAAATGAGCTTTTGGGCCTGAATTTGTACCTTGTGATGGTGCTTCCCTTGGATTGCCTGCTCACTTCCCAAATCCTTGTAAAACCTAATGCAGGAAAGGTTTTGCTTTTTAGCAAGACAAGGTATGGCACAGGGTCCTCAAGGAGCCTGTGGCTCACGTTAACTCCCCCCTGAAACTTCTGGCACATGTCTGTATTCATGTTTTCATCCCTGATAGTAGTCCCTTCATCTCTGTGTGAAAGCAGAGCTGTGAGAGGATGATTTTCCATTGTGGATGTAACATAACTGTACAAGTTCATGCTTGGGCATGAATATACACCCATGTTTAGTCAAACCCTGCCTGTCTTGGAGGACGGTGTCTTTGGAGGGAAGTGATCTCATCTCAGGCTTTAGGCAGGACAAAACCTTTTCCAAACATCACAAATCACCTGCAGTGTCCAGCAGAGGGAAGATTTGCTGGCTGGTTGGACATCACCTGGCCTGGTGGCTCTCCTTGTCTTAGGGTAGTCAGGTAGGTGATGGTAAGAGAAAACAGCAGTGCCTCTTTCTGATGGAGAGGCTGCCAAGATGACAGATATTTCTGGGAGCACTTTGACAGAATGCAGTAGTGCTGGCAATGACCCCTTGTACTACCCCTACACACTTCCCCAACTGGGGAAATCAGCTTTAGCCTGGGGAGTGGTTGGGAAAGTCATAGCCATGTTATATAGCCCCTAAAGAGATCTTATGGATTCAGTGGGCAGTCAAGGGGAAGGAAGGCAGATGTTCAGTCTTACCTTGCAGCACAAACCATCCTGGGCTTTTCTAAATTAACTGGCAAAGGCCGATCTGCCTCAGCCAATGTCAAAGTGCAGATTGGATTTTCTGAATGTTTCTGCTCTCAGCACAAATCAAAAGCGCCGTTCCATGCCAATGCTCTCAGTAAAAGTGACACTTTAAAAGGTCATGGCTGTGGAGTTGTGTTCGTTTCAATTTATCAGTCTTGTAAAATTGTTGCATTCTTCCCTTCTCCCTGCTAGACAGGCTATGGATTTGTTATTACTTTTATTTTTTTATCAATCAACTCCTAATAAGGCATTGCAAAAATCCAAAGCAGATGACAGAACAACAGCCATTCTTGGCTCTGTTTGAACTCCGGGTTTTCCATCTTTACTCTTTACCCTGGTTAAGAAGAAAATCCTTGAGCTGTGCGTTGGGAACTGGATTTTCTAGTGCTCATAACAGCACTACTTTTTCTGGTAGATACTAGAGATCCATACTAGGAGTAAAAGTAGAGTGATTTCAGGATCAGGACATGGGCTTAGTTTTTACTTATTCTCATATGTTGAAACGAGCAGGAAAAATGCCTTGGTTCCTCGTTGGCACTTGCTTTTCAAGGGAAGTTTGCTCCTGCAGGAATCCCCCCCTGGGTGTCAGATGAAAAACCAGGTACTGCTGGAAAAGGAGGACATTTGTGTTCAGGAGGGATTTATTAACGCACACAAGCTGTTTTGCTGTTGGGAAGGTCAAAGAAAGACATGACTTAAGGAAGGGTTGGTTTATTCTCTGCTTTGGAATTGTTGGTCTCTGCTGAGTGAGAGTTGTGTGCTTCACTGTGGCTTTTCCTGGCAGGACAGCAAAGGGTGGGCTTGTTGCTTGAGATGCAGGTCATGCTTTTTCCTGTCCCTTCCATCTCTGAACTGCCTTTCCTGTGCACTGTGCTCTCACTTAGGTTCAGGACCATGAGTAGATGCTGCATAAAGCTGTACAAAAGGGCTGTGTCATCCATAAACTCTTGAGCACAAGGGCTGGGGGATACAGGAGCATCTGGGAGAAAGGTGTCTGTGAAGGGAGGCAATATCTGGCCTGCCCTGGCCCCCATGGCTCTGGGTCAGGGTAGGCCCACCAGGAGAAGGGCACAGCATTTTAAGCCCAGTCCCTGGCTTTGTTAGCCCACACAGATCATGTTTGCTGTGCTGTGAACAAAGGGCTTGAACCACACCCTAAGATACGGTACTGGGTGCCTGATGAGGTCCCTTCTTACCTCTCCTTGTGCTCCAAGGCACAAAAATAGCAAAATGGAGAGTTAATACACCAACAACAGAGGGAAGGAGGGCAGCAAGGTCATGTTTGAAGGAGATCTGCATGTGGCTGGTGTTCCTGTCCCTGTTGCCTCTGTGTGTTTGTGCTGTGCAGACAAGCAGCTTGGTCAGCATGGGCCAGAGCAGCTGACCTCAAACCAAAGGCTAAATTAAACTGTCTTTGCTCCCTGGAACCCTAAATAATGTCAGGTTTCCAGATCAAAAGTGCAGTGTAAAGGAAGGCCAGAATGACAGGATTAAGAAGCCAAAATTTCCTTCTTGTTGGTTGTGGCTAATCCAGGGTGGACTGAGCTGGGTTCAGCTTGCCAAAGGCTTTCATCCCCAGCTGTAAAGCACTGACCAAACACCAGTGGGAGGAAGTTTCTATTTTCAGTTTTAAACGTAGGGGTAACACATGGGAAAACATCCTTTGACTTCACCAAGATTGTCGGGGGCCAGGGAGGCAGCGACTGCCATGACTTCATTATGATGAGAACTGGGAAGGACCATTGCAACATTTTAGAGACTCAAATGTGGCACAGATTCCTTCTTCTTTGAGGAAAGGCTTAGAAGGCTCTTTAATTTCTAAATGCACTGGGCCAAATGATGAACTGAAACAGATCTTCCCTGTTATTTTTTTAATAGTAAACTAAAGAAAGCATAATGACAAAATGTTACTGAATCCTTGTAGCAAGCCATGCAGAAGGTGTCAAACACTGAAGCATTTGAAAAGGAAATTAATAGATTATTTTATTCACGTGCTTGATTGTTCCTGAGCAATACTGGGGATATGTACTGTTGCGTTACTTACCTTTTTACCCTTAACCTGAAAAAAGTACAGGTTTGGATATGTGCTTCACCTGTTTACAGAGCACTAATTCAACCCTCCTTACTCTACCCTAGGGAAGCATCCATCGGTTAAGTGCTGAAAGAGGTGAAAAGAAAGCTGTGTTTAGTGTTTTGCCAGGGTTTTTTCCCCCCCCAATCCATTCTCCAGTTGATTTGTTTGTGCAGGCCTTGGCTGGTGTTTGTGTAGAGGTGGAAGGTAAAGCCTGCAGTCCATGGGTGGATCTTAAGCCCTGAAGTGACTCCTGTGCTGGGTTGTTTTGTTTGCTGTTCTGAGGGGATAAAGCACACGTCAGGGACAGGGACTCAAGCTGAGGGAAATCTGCAGCAAAGGTTTGGCTCTCAACAGTGTCAAGCTGAGCTGAGCGTGAGAGGCTTTTGTCTCCTAATGCAGAGACCTCAAAAAAACTTCCCTGCACACTGGCGAGGGTTTGTTTTGGTTTCTTTTTTTTCACCCCTTTTTTAATCTTTTTTTTTTTTCTTTTCTTTTTCCCTGCCAGATTTCATCAGTTGTCGAGGAATCACTGAGGCTTGGTTGCTTGGGCTGCTCTGAGCCCCTTCCTGAGAGATTAGTGGGAGCTTTCACAAGCTATTCCCAGGGTAATATTTTGGGTGCTACACTGTGATTTGCCTCAGTGGTCCAAACTGTGCAGCTTTTAATTAATGAGAAGACTGTGCGAGGAAGACTGGCTGATAGAAAGATTGCTGGTAAACAGTGATCTCACAGAAGTATTTATTTATATTCCTGGAGTGATGCAATTCTTAATAGCAAGGCCCAGATTACTCATTTTAGGTGGGGAAGAAGGCTGAGTTTGGATTGAAAATTCCCTGATGGAGCTGAAGTGGGGGAGACAATTGGTCTGATTCCCAGGTTCTTTCTACCCCAGAGGCAACCTCTGCTTATGCAGCCTCTCTGCATCTACTTTGAGAAGGCAGACCAGGGAGTTAAAACTGCAGGAACCTGAAATAATGAACAGGTATTATTAATTTGGCCAAGTGCTTGAGAATGTGGCACTGATCTCAGAAGAAAGGAAAAAAAATGGAAAGGAAAGGAAAAGAAAATAAAAAGAAAAAACATGTTAACATATTGGCAAGGGAAAAATCAATCTGCAGAGTGGATATATTTAGCTCATATTCTCTACATTAGGGCCTTCTCAGATTTTGAATCTTAATGCCTGCTTTACCAAAGAGGATAGCATCCTGCAAAGTTGGAATGCAGGAAAGCAACGCTTCTCCTCACTGCCAGACTATTATCACAGATGATGTTAAAAAAGAAACCACTGATTCATCTGCAGTGACTGCCAGGAATTCATGCAAGCCCCACAAATCACGCTGCTGGGCAGACTGCACTTCCAAAAGCAGCTATTAGAAGTGGCTGTTTTCTTGCTCTCTGAGTTAAGAATCGATTGGGAAATGGCAAAGAATATTCAATGCTTTCAGGAGTTGTTTGCTGATTAATTTCTCTCTGAATCCAGCTGTCTCCCTGGAGTCTTGATTTTAAACTTACAATGTATATTTATTTTTATAATCTGCTTTTCACCTGAAAAGAATAATAATCCCCATTTATTTTAAGCTTGGCTGAACATGAGCTGGATTCAGAAATTAATTTCTCCCTGCTCTTAGCAGTTAAGCTTTGAAGGATAGATCCTCAGCTGCTATAAATTGTTTAGCTTCACTAAAGGGTATTGCCTGGTGTCTTTAACCTCTGGAAGCAACTCTCAGCTTAGAAACCATATGAAAATTGATTTTACTTGTCATGTCATTATCTTCATTTGGGTAAATGGTATAACTGATGAACTTTCAACTCAGTCCTGTGAGGCTCTGAGTGCACCCAGGGACAGGGTGAGCACATGCCAGTGAAGTGTTTTAGAGCCAAGGTGAGGGTGCTCAACATCCTCCAGGGAAGTACTTTGTACCTCCTCACCTTCTGGGCTCTGCTCTGGCACTGTCTCAATTCTGCCAGACTCAGACCTTCGAATCTCAGACACCCACTCTGCAAAACTCAGGTGCTGAACTTTAAAGTTCTGAGACGATGAAAAGATAACCCCTGGACTGGCTTGCATCTCACCTTCTGGCTCTGAAGCCTGGAGGGATGTTCTGATAACAATTAAAACTATTTTTAATTTATCAGTTCAGGTTGTTACCTGGGCTCTCAACTCCACCAATCTTTGTGTGAAGCAGCAAGAGCCCTTTTCAGGATTTAGCTCTGACTCTGGTGGATTTGAAAGAGGACAGTCCTCAGACAGCTGTTTGGGACTGAGCTACTTCTGCAGGTCTCTGGAGCAGGGGGTGCACTGAGACCTTTGCCAGGGTATTTGCTCCAGACCAGGCAGTAATCCGTGGGGCTGATATAACCTTTGCAATTGGCAACATCTCTCTTGATAAAGGAAGAACCTCTAAAATTGGATTTGAAGGCCACTTAATAAACCAAGACTAAGAAAAAATAAGCCCAGCAGATTTTATAATATTTAAGGTTTTTTTTCTGGTCAGGCAGCAGCAAATGTGGAATAAGGCTCAGAACTCTCAAAGCTGCTTCTGTAACCTGTAAAACCATAAAAAACTACATTGGAAAGGACTTTGCTAGGGTTTTTTGCTCTGTCCCTCTGGCTGCAGGCAGGATGTCGAACCTGCTGTTAGAAATTGCTGCTGCTGATGGTTCCATACCCTCCTCTGGCAATTTATTTTAGTGCTTTAACTGGCCCTGCAGGTCACACACTCACCCTGGTCTTAAATCACAGTGCTGCTGGCGATGGGCCCTGAGGAAGCATTTGGTGCAGGAGGGGAAAGTATCACACAGTCTGGCATGTTACTGCAAAGGACTGCAGACATGGATAAATTGGCATCTCTGCCTAGCTCTGCCAGCTCTGGAGTTAAGGAGCTGGCCTTGCCTGCCCAGCATATTGCAGGATAATTTATTGACATCTAATGGACTCTCTCATTTCTTTCTGTCTCCTTGTGAAAAGTGAAGGGGATTTCTTTCCCTTCCCCTCCCTCCACCTATTCTCTGAAATGCTAAAGCATCTGGCTGCCTCCAAGCAAGGACAGACTGCAAACACCTGGGTGTTGGGGTTTTTTTCTCCTCCCCTCTCCTACTGAGCTCTGCAGCTGCAGGACAGAGCATTCTGAGGCTGTGAATGGCACCTTCTCCCTGTGGCTGCCCTTGGATCAGAAACAGCCTCTGGATTGATTTAAAGGGTCCTTACTCTGCTGCTGACCTGATTACCTCATGATGAAATGATGTGGGGCCATGACACCGAGGCATGATGTCATGGGCTTTGACGTGTCACCAGAAGAAATACAAGCTTCCTGTGCTGGAACTGTATTACAAGGTGATTTTTGTTCCCTGCACGCTGATTTAAGGGTGGGTAGGGCACTTATGCCATTCATTCCTCCCCACTGAGACCACCACGACCACTGATTCTGCTGGGAGCCTGGCTGCAATGTGGGTATTGGCAGCATCACAGTCCTGTGGGGTGGGAGGTCTGGATGTGCCCCAAATGAAGGTGCTGGCCATCGGGCTGTGGATCTGTGCACAAAGCCCTGCTCAGCCAGCAGCTCTGTGCTGCTCCCAGCCTCCTAATTAGATTGAAGCCTGAAGTCTCTGGATATCATCCCATACCTTTATTTGCAATGATTTATCATGCCATCTAAATCAATCCCCGCAGAGAGACGTTACGAGGTTTTGTTTAAAATGCTGTACACACCCTGCTGTCCAGTGCAGTAAATGTTCTTGGCTACATGAAAACCAAAGACTTGCAAACCAACCTTAGGAATATTTTCCTGCCTTTTCCTGCACACCAGCCGTGCTTTCCATGGAGAGCAGGCTGACAGGTCTTTGTCTCCTCGGATGGACACATCTGGGGATGATGATTTTCTGTCTCTTACCCCATCCCTGATGAAATGCTTGCTGAGCTCCCTCCTGCTCAGAACATGAATCTGGCTCCATGAGGGACCACACCAAAATCCTCAAGAGTTCAGAATTCTGGGTTCAAGGCAAGGGGAGTACAATTGTCACAAAGAACCATCTCTGACACAAAAAATACCCTGCTATAATTATGTCTTTTGTGCTTCCCTAGTGAGCAGAGCAGGATTTTTGCTCCTGATTTCACTGGAAAAATTGGGATCTGAAATGAAAGGTGACACAATGGGCTGCCCAGGTCTATTACTGTCAGTTGTCTTGAGCTGGTAGATAATTCATGGCAAGTAATTTATATAGCACTTTTACTTATCCTGCCCTTTATCTCATCTGTGGTCAATTTGTTGGAAGTCCTTCTAATTAGAGTTGTCTTTGCCAATCACATGGTTTATTTGTATTAGCTCATTGGCTAAATGTAGCTCTTAGAAGGCATTAATGATATATAACTGTTATGAGAATAGGAAGAACTCCCTTCAACTGGAAATAATTTCTGCATTATTTAAGAAAAATGGAAGTCAGATGGAAAAAGAGATTTTTTTTTCAACCAAAATTGATTTTTTTAATTTCAGAGGCTTTAAAAGATCTGCTATATAAAACTGAAGAAAAAAACAAAAAAAAAAAAAAAAAACCTAAGTGCAGCTGAAAGACAATGTTTTATTCTCTAAATGCTAAAACCAAACATTTTTATTCCCCACCACTACTCCCCATTTTTCTGACAAAGTAAATTCACTTTAATCAGCCCAAACTTGTGAAATGTTTTGGATGGGAAAAAAAAAAATAAGTCAAGTCTGTAAAATATTTCCCAACTCTGTTTATAATGATAAATTTGAAAACCATTTTCCTGCAGGGTAGCAACATTATCCTTAAATGCCTTTGTTCCTTCCAGGCACCTCATTTGCTGGAGTATTTGCAGAAAAGGAAACACAAAAGAGAGGTGAACAAAGGGGAAGTGGTTGAAAGATTGGAGTGAATTGGAATATTTCAGACAGCAAATGGAGGGCAAGAGGGAAAACACAGATAACAGTGCCACCAAGCTTATGAGTGGATGTGTTCAGCCCTTGCCTGGGCTGGGCAAGGAGCTGCTTTGATGTTTCCTTTCCCTGGTAAAATCAGCTGATGAGTTGTGGGTGGGTGAGAAATACAACAGTATTTCCCTGTTCTGCTGGATATCCTGGTGAATATTGGCTCAGAGCTACAACCTTAGAGAAAATCCTGTAAAGACTGACTTCATGTCTGTTTTGTGAGCAGTAGGTTTGGTTTCTGGGTGCTAACACAGGTCTTTGCCCACCAGCTCTGGGTTTCGTGCAGATTCCAGCACTTGGGAGTCCATGTGTAGCTACTGCAGCGCTAAGCTTCAAAATCCCTGTGGAGAGCAGCCTTGTTACACTCAGCTGGGGATCTGCCTGCTCAGATTATCCATGTAATCCATGCAATGTGAGATTAGCATCCAGACCTTGAGAAAAAATTTGGGCATGTGATTTATTGATACTTATTTCCCTGCTGATCGACTCCTCTCTACCAGAATCCCCTCCAGCAGGTAACTTTGAACCTGATTTTCTTCCCTTCATTTCTGCCACACTAAATAATTTAACCTCTGAGCAAATTTTGCCTCAGCAAAGCATGTAGGGGACCAACACTGCCCTCCCAACCCAAATTGCAATTATGCAGATCTGCCTGCTAGGGAGGAAAGCTGAGTATTTTCCCCACTGCAGCATCCTCCTGCCACACGGTCCCACTGCTCCAGACAAAATCATTTGACACACGTGCCTTGTGCTCTTCATTCTGGGAACTGACTGCTTCCCCTTCTCCTCCCCCCTCCCCACCTCACTTTCATTTCTCTTTCTGCCGAATGTCAGAGTATATTGAAGAAGCAGCATTTAATTATTTATTTTTAATGCTCTTTGGCATAAATACTCTGAGGGGCACAGACAGCGCCGAATCGATTCTGGAGCCGTTGGGCGGCGGGGCCGTTCACACCCTGAATTTAATTTGTCAAATTGATCTATGGAGATGAAGACAGGTTGCAAAAGACAAACAACCCTCTGTGCTCTGCTCTGCCATTCTTTGGCCCTCAGAGCAAGAAGGAAACCAAAGTTACTGTGAAGATGTTGACTATTTTAGGCTTTGCATAAGCAACAGCGTTGGAAAAACTAGATGTGAAATTCAGACTCGCTTGGGTGGAAGCCAGGTCTGGGTTTGGATTTGGGTTCTGGCTAGCCACAAATCTCAGTCCTAGATTGAAGCCTTTGGTAGGTTTGGTAGTGGTTTTTATTGTTTGTTTAACAGGACACGAGGCGTCACATTGACCCATGCTGGTTTTTATTTAAATTGGTTAAAAATTCCAGGGGGTTCTCTTCACTTTCCTTTCTCTGACTGTGGGGTAATCCAGTGCAGTAATCACCCATGGCAGCAGAGAATGCAACCCTGTAGCTGGAACTGCTTCTTAGTCATGGAAAAGAGGAGAGAAATTTTATGTGTGAAGCCTAATCCAGTTCCTATCTGTGACAGGGGGAATCTTCAGCCTTGGTCTATAAAACAGGCTCTGGCTGCAAGTACTCAGCCCAAGGGACAGATGCATTTGGAGCCTTATCTAAATTCTTCAGTCACATTGTACCTTCAAAAAGGGGTGAAAAAAATCTTTGCTGTGCAGGCTTCCTACTGAGATTTCCCCCAAGCCTTCCCCCAGAGCTGCTGAGGCAGGAGGATGCTCCCTGGGACTTGCTGTGGCCACTGCTGGTGCCAGCTGGAGCTCAAGGACAACAGAGCATGAAAAGGAGTAAATGGGATTTGGGGGTAGCATGGCTGGTGAGTTTTGTTTTGCATGTGTGCATGCTGGGAATGTCTGAACCATTCAAACAAGTCTAACAAACTTTACTTGGAAGATCTGAGACATAGGATGGCGTTTTCTCACTTTTAAGGTGCTTTCTACTAAACACAGCCCAGAATCAAATACGACAAGATCATCCCAAAAGCAAAGACATACTTGGAGCTTAGCCTAAACTTCACCTCCTTTTCTTATAAAGGCCTGTTGGATTTATTTCTTTAGGCCCAGGCAAGACCATTGTGAGCCCTTCTCCTTTTTCCTTTGTGCCAGCTTTTCTTCTTCTTCTAGGTAATAAATAACCTTATAAATGCCCTTTTAGCCATGGGTTAAACCCTGCAAAGAAGACTGCAAGTTTCCTGTGCCTGGCTTTGTTCTTCTAAATCTGATAAGGATGTGGAATAGTGTAATTTTCCTTGTCTTCCAGTATTCAGTGCTACTTTCTAGTTTTCCCTTTGAGTGATGCTCCCCAGAAATCATGGCACTGAACGAACACCTGGCATTTAGCAGTCTGCAGCCAGAGCAGTAGTTTTACTCTCCCAGTGTCACCTCCTTCCAACAGCTCTCTTTCTTCCCTTATGGCTGGCACTTTCCATTAGGTGACAGGTGCTAATTTTATTTTTCTGCTTGGCTGTTGCTGCCACTACCCTGAGATGCTCTTGTTCCCAGCCTTTCCAGTAATTTCCTCACACTTTTGGTCCTTGACTGGCATCAAACAGGAGAATACTGAATATCTTGGGTTTTGCTTGTTGCTTCTCCAGGGTAGGTTATGCTGTGAGCAATTTATGCACAGGGGTTGGAGGGAAACACAATAGGAATAGGAAATATTTTTCTTGTCTGCAGTGAGAAGTATTGATGGAGCTGCATGTTAATTGTGCTGGGCTTAAGCACAGCCTGCTTCCTTACACTCTCCTTTTGAGACTTTATCTTCACTGGCTCTAAGGAATCGTCCTAGTAGAAAAGTTTCAGCATTTTAGAAAGAAATCATATCCCAGAAACATTCTTCTCACACATTTTTACATGTATCAGTATCCAGTTTGTTGTGTCAGCACACATTTTTTTGCAGGAATGTTTGCCACAGGTCTCACTCTGGGAATCTGCAGCACACTCTAGGAAATCTGCCCAGTGCACAGCTCTTGGTCTGAAAGAGGGGAAATAAAGAGGGGAAGTAAAAGCAACTTGTATGTCTCACTCATCACCAAATTTTGTTTGAAAGTGCCTAATACAGAGCTTTCCTGTTACAGCACTAAGAAAACAGTAGGGGAAACTGTAAAATGGAGTAAATGAAGTAGGAAAATGGAGTTAGAAAGCCCCTTTTCCTGGGCATGTCCTGCATCAGCAGCTCGGGGGCTTGCTCCCAGGGCTCTTTTTAAAACACAGACACGATGACCTGCACAAAATCTATCCTCAATCCTGCTCTGGTCAAACGCATGTCCCAGTGGCCAGAAATAGCTTTGTAGCAGTTGCACAAACCCAAATGAGTCACAAGCTGTAAAAACAACATCGCTGTGGAGGTGAACTTGACACACATCACAGCCTCTCCAGTGCCAATCAGATAGGTTTCACACCTCGTGGATCCCCGTCCTTTATCGCTCCTGCCATAATTTCAGCTACACTGAAAGGGCAGAAAAGCATGAACAAACTGTTACACTTGGCCTGACAGACATCTCTACTTTCAATTACTGCTCTGTAAACAGATTGAAGATAACAAGTGCAGCCATCTCGAATGGCTCTGGTTGCTCAGGAGCTGCTTGCACCTGCCTGCTCATCCTCCCTGCAGAACATAATTGAATTTCACCTTCACCTCTTTTGTTTCCACCCTCCCTTCTGTTAGGGGTGAGATTAGAATTATTTACACTCCAGCTTAATGTCAGCGAAAACCTTCAAGGAAGAATGTGAGATGCACTGACAGGTGCCAGTCACTATTTTTCAAGAATACATAAAATCATTCATTCTTTCCAATGTCTTTATTTCAGAATTTTCCATTCAGGTCAGGGAGGACTGTGAGGATTACACTGGATGCTTTTGTGATCTGGTCCATCATTTTTTGAGTAGCACAGCCCACCACGGCCATGGCTTGCCTGGGTGTCAGTGGCCCATGAAGCAATGGCTATTTGTCCTTCAGCACCACTTCTGAGCCATCTCCTGCCATGATTTACAATGAACTTCTGTTCCTACAGTGGCAACTGGATGTGTGGCAGGTTGTGAGTCTTGCTGCCCACCACCTTATTACTCTTCTGAATTTTGCAAGCAGCAGATCTGTGATGAAGTGCCTTCATCTGTTGTTACAACATCTTTCATTTCTGTGGCCTGTGCTGTCTGACACAGGGATGCCTTTTTTTAATGTGTCTACACACTGTCTCCAGATATGTTATCGAAATGCCTCGATAAATAGGGCATAAAGAACATCCTATTTTCACAGCCGTGCCAGGAGCTGAAATTATCTGAGGTTATAAATGCTTTCTGCCCAACTTAAAACAAGTTTTACTCAGGTGGCTCAGAAGGGAGGAGCACGTTTTAAGGCTGCTGAATTAGTCCTTGGGAGAAGGCAGCATTTTCTGAAGCACGTTTCTCTCTGCCTCATCTCTGTCCCCCCGAACTCAGGGACAACATTCCTGTAGCTTTCCAAGGAGCTGAATCAAGCCCTTATCACACAGCAGTTGCTCATCCTCCTCCAACACCAGAACCCTTATTAATGTGTTCAGACATGATAAAGATTTTGATTTTTTCATCAACATTTTTCCAGCAGCAAATAGAAGTGCATCCCCATTTCACACTAATATGCCTGTACAATCACCCCTGCTGCTTGGATGAGGGGCTGATTTCCATGCCAGGAATCCTGCTTTGTGCCAGATTCCTTTATTCTTCTTGGAACTTTGAAGATACATTATGATGCTAATTAATTCCTTTCTCAAGAAGAGAATAATTGCAAGTATTGGAAGCAACTTCATCAATGTGGCGAATGAAGGCAAATAGATGCTCTTTTTATTTTTTCTTTTTTTTTTTTTATTTCCCTTTTGATGGCAAAACCCACAAATTGATCTGACTTGTGGGTTCTGTCATTAACCCACTGGGAACTGGCTGCCACTGGTGCCACTCACTGGGATTTTCCTACTGCGACAGAAGCAAATGTTCATTAGTGGAAGACATTAATTCATTTTTGCTCAACAGGAGCTTCTTGGCCATGTGAGGGGTAGAGTTGGGCCTCTGTGGTTGCTCTGTGAAGACAGTAGGATGGCTGCAACACAAACTTTCTGTTCTTTATGGATCCTCTCATGAGAATCCCCTGACCTTTTATATGCCTGATTTATATAATCCTCTCAGAGGACAGACTAGAGGGGGGATATTATCAGCCAATTAAAAGGTTCCCTCCTGAGGAGGGTAGAAAAAAAACCAGATTATCTATTTTTTATACAACATCAATTACCATTTTGTTGCTGGATGTTGCACTGAGGAAGATCTGTGCTGTCAGGTGCCTCTCCCCATTTGAAAGTCTGGGAGGAGAAACCCTGTGGTGGATTCCTAAAGCTGTGTGGGTAATTAAATACTTGATGGGTGTAAAATGGACCTTTATGACAAATCAACCATCAAAACTGCATTGGCTATATCCTTATTTGCCCCAGGCTGTTCCCTACCAATTGAAATCTTTGTCTAGATGAATAAGTAAGTAATGTTTAAAGGCAAGGGCTGTTATTTTATTGCTCTTTTCTAGGAATCTCTCAGCTCACACCCACACTACACAATCTCTGTGGTATTTACTCACAGCTTCATCTGATCTGCCTCTTACTTCCCTACTTCCAGCTGCTCTTTGCATCCAGTAATGCTGCCAGTTATCTTCAAAAGGAAATGTGTCAGTGTGTACTCATGAAGATATGCAGTACCACAGTATTTATATCAGGGTTTTGGTCACACGTGTCATGTGGGAAATAAAAGATGCTACAAACGGGAAACAGTTGCTGCAGGCTCCAGGGTGTTAAGGAAAATACTCTGCAAAGCATCTTGTGGAGAGGGAGAATGTTGCCTTCCACAGATAAAGCTGGGTGTTTCTGAGGTTTCTAAGTAATTCTAGTTCAGACAAATTTTTGAAAAGGGAGATTTCTGCTGTAGCAGGTGAAGATTATTGATCCATGACAGCAGACCTTGAAGAGAGGACAGCAAGGCAGCTCAGAGAAGGAATGAGGCAGGGCTGGAGCAAATCTGAGCATGGTAACTGGGATCTTGATCCCAGAGCACATCTTCAGGGAACAGCTGCCTTAGGCTGTAGGGAAGACCTGTCCTTCAGACAGATGCCAACACACTAGAGGTGCTCTGCTCTTAGGCTTGAGATGCTGTTGAGTGTCTTTGGAGCCTCATTTTCCCCTGTGGTCCTGGGAACTGTCTCTGCTACCTGCTTGTCACTTCATCTTAAACTGTTTTTCAGAGCAAGATCCAGCTGTCACAGCTTCAAGCCACCCTAGCCCTGGTGTCAACATCAGAGATATTTTACTGCCATTCATGGCGTGCCCTGATCCTACCCCACTGTGTGTGGGTGGGTTTGGACACCTCCACAGAGGCTGATAGGTTCATTTAACTCCACATGGGGCAAGGACACTGCCTACACTTGCTGTCAGAAGCTCTGCAAGGTTCTGCATCCCAAACAGACCAGAGGCTGGAGGGTTTGCAAGGCTGTGGCTGGACAAGGGCTCCAGTGCAGATGCATCCTGTGGAATGAAAGCTCCCATTATGCTGCCCTTTTAGCACATGTCTGCTTCACCCCAGTGGTGCTCATTAGTTCATGTCCAGTCAGTGCTTGGCTAATCCATCAATGCCAGTCATGATGGATGTGATTGTGAGGAAGGGCATTGGTGCCTGGGAGCTGCTGAGTGTTCAAAATCCAGGTGGGACAAAAATTCAACCCATCATTCACTGGCCTCAGTGGTGCCAATTCAGCAGCAATGGTGTCAGCTGTGGAAAGCAGCAAAACTTCAGTCCTGAGTTTATTTCCTGAGTCCAGCATGGTCCAATCCACATCAATCAGGTCAAGAGATGCTTCTCGAGGTCCTTCTCCAGTCTGTGCTCCTCACTGCATATTTCATTTTATTTGCTCATGAGTCAATAGCCCACGGTGATCCGGGTCCAAAGCCATCCTCTGAGTGCTGACCCAGGGCAGTCCCATTAAGGGCTGTCTGCAGTGATGTGTTACAGGTGCTAAACCTCATTTCAGGGAAGCCAGTCCACCTGCCACACAGAGATCCCCCCTGAGACCCTAAAAGGTGTGTGGATTCTTTGGTGCAGCTTTTTGCCTGGATGGGCCACTTCACAGGCCACAGTGTGCTGAGGGTGTAGTGCCTAACACAGGTCTCAAACCCTGTGTTCAGTTTTGGGTACCTCACTACAAGAAAGTCATTGAACTGCTGGAGTGTCCAGAGAAGGACAGTGGGGCTGGGGAAGGGTCTGGAACACAAATGTGATAAGGAGGAGCTAGGGGGCTCAGCCTGGAGAAAAGGAGGCTCAGGGAGGACCTTCTCATCTCTGTGACTACTCACAGGTGGTAGCCAGGTGGGGATTAGACTCTTCTCCCAGATAACAAGTGACAGGATAAGAGGAAATCATCTCAAGTTCTGCTAGTGGAGGTGTCTTCTGGATGTTAGGAAATATTTTTTCACTGAAAGAGTGCTAAAGCATTGAAACAGTCTGCCCAGGGAAGTGGTGGAGTCACCATCCCTGGAAACATTTAAAAACATGTAGATGTGGTATTTAGGGACATGTTTTAGTGGTGGACATGGCAGTGCTGGCCATGGCTGGACTCGATGATCTTATAGGTCTTTTCCAGCTCTAATGATTCTGATTCTAGTGAAGACTTTTGTGTCAGCATGAGTGAGACAGTAGCACTCCCAGACCCTGCACATCACTCCCTCATTCTGCTCTCAGTCAGGCAGATTCAGAACTGTCAGGCTTCCAGCAGCTCAGCTCTGGGAACTGTGCAGTGGGACCCAGCACTGGGGCTGTTGTGTGTGGGGGATCTCAGACCCCTCTGCTCCTCCTGTGGCAGGTGACCACAACCCAGGCCACAAACCCCATCCTGTTTGCTCACAGGGAGAAAAGCTGGTTTGCCAGATAAGGTCCTGCTAAGCCTTGGTGATATGATGAGGGTGAGATGTGACAGCTGCAGGCGCTGCAAATATCTCTGTGTGCCAGGCTGCTGCATCCCAGCAGCACGGTGCTGACAGCTGGAACCTCTGCAGAGACCAAGCAATCACCACAAATGACCTGAAGGCACACAAATAAAACTCATTTCGAGTCCCTGGTACATTCCATCAAGGAATCTTTATTGGAAAACCAAATGGGAAATCCCAAGTCCTTTTTAATCGCTGTGCTGCAGAGGACAACATGATACTAATGAGTCAGTTTAGCTGGGGAGACAGAGGTGTTTGGTGATTTGGGGAGAGGGGAAATGTGCAGTTGTAGCGAGGGATTCCCGATTTAGGATGCACATGGAGTAATATGGGCAGCAGGTGGCAAACTGAAGATGCAATATCTTGTTACAAAACTCGCAAAATATATTTTCTGCAATTAAAGTCTCAAGATGCCATGTTGTTACAAACCTGGAAAGTGCATCACGCTGTGAACTGGGAGATCAGGTTTCATTTCTTTAATGTATAAAATCATTCATTCCTTTACAACCTCCCCGATGTTGTTCACCCTGTTGTTTGATGTTAAATTTCACTTACTGGTAAATGTTCCAGCACTGAGCTCTCCAGGCCTGTGCTCTGCATCTTAGACAGCAACTCACCTTTGGAATACGCCTCAGGTTTGTTAGCAAACTCTTGGATTTGACCATTAGGACAGAGATCCAGCAGATGGAAGGGGAAGGAGAGCAATTTCCTCATTTCAGCACAGGGCTGAGCACTGGTTGCGTAGTTTATGTTCCTTTAAGACTTTTGAGGAATGACTGTACAACAACATATATTTTACAATTGACTCAGATAGTCCTTTCCCTTGGAACTATAACTAGAAGGACAAGATTTTGAAATAGTCAGTATTCATGACAAATAATTAACACATTTTCCTCTATGTGTGTGCCTGTACTCTTGGAACTGAGACCCTGCCAGATCTCTGAGTTCAAGAATACCAGCATGTTAGGGGAAAAATTAATTGTGAGACCAAAGAGAGGAAGACAGGATGTAAAGGAGGTGGAAGGGAAACCGGAAGAGATGGGAGTTTTCAATAAATCCAGATGCTCTTGAGCTGAAATCATAAGAAATAATCAATTAATATCTGGGTAATTTGAAAAATAGATGACAAGGATGGTAGAAAACAGCTGTTCCGGGGAATCTAACCAGGTTATTTCTCAGAGAGAAGGAAAAAAGTGTCCTGTCAACTGAATGGAAGATTTAACTCCTTGTGTTCTTGTGAGCCCCTGCTGCACTGTAATGACACTTGCAGATTCTGAGGCTATTTTTTTATTCCTTGGGACAACGTGGATCCTAATTGTTTCCATTCATCTCCCACCACAGCCAGCCCCCATTCTCTTTATTAATTACCACTGGAGCTCAACACAAGTGCAGCTTTCACACCAACAGCCCCATCTATCCTCTGTTTCCTTCCATTTCCCTTAACTGTGCCAGTTCAGTTTACTGGGTTTGACTTCTCTTGACATGAGATTTTCAACTTGCTCCATACAGTTTACTCATCAGCTCTCACCCTATAAAATTTCCTGGAGCAGGAGAAATTTGGAGGGTGCTGGGGCATCCTTTTACAGCAGAGCATTCCTTGCTGAACTTGAACATCCTTACTCCCCAGATCCAGAGATTTATTTCTCTTTTGCTTTGTTTGCATTACTTTAAATCGTGATGAATCCCAATAAATTAATTGTGAATCGTGAGTGAAAATTTGGTATGGGAGAAAACAGCCTCATGTCCTTTTATTGTTTAAAGTGGAGCATTCCCAGTGGGTAAATATCCTGTAGTACCACTGTGGAAGAGCAAATATATGAAAAACCACTTAGTACCACTAAGGATACTAATGTAGTTAGAACATTAATCTTGCTGCAGCTGTTGTCAAAACTGTCATAGGGCTTAAGGTGGTTCCCTACAGCTCCTCAGGAGAGAACAGCAGCAGTGTTTGGTACGGTCTTAACGGGAGGAAACTGGATCCGGGGCATTTTTCATTTAGATGTACAGACAGACATGTGCTTCCTCCCCAGGATTCCTGCAGCCTGTTCTCATCTGCACAGTATCTGTGAGAGCTTGGACAAGCCCAGGGCTGCAGGCTGGAGAGAGCAGGTGGTGGGAGCTGCTGGGGACGCTAAGCTGTAGGATTTTGTCAGGATGTTTGCAGAAAATGGGAAAAAAATCCCATGAGAAGTGACCACAAATTTCTTACAGGATGCTCAAATGTTGCTGGGAGCAGCAACAGATGTGTCCTGTTGAGCTGCTACCTTCAGTCCTTTGTGTTGGTTTTTCTCTTTTTCCCTCCAGCGTCCTTCTTTTGGGCTGATCCACAGCAATCAATACCTTCCCCACATTTACCTTTTGCAGCTCTCTCTGCCTGGTGTTTTAACATCAGTCTAACTTCCATTTCAGCTCCAATTAATAATAATTTATAGGGGGAAGAGGAGGGAGAAAAGGGCAATTTCTTCATTGCATGCTATCCAGAAAAAATTAAAAAGTTCTACATTAAGTGATGCCAGTATTGAAAGCTCTCAGGATTTTTAGGAAAATCTCAAAAGTTTGGGCCTGGCACTAAGGAGAGGGCAACCCAGCTGGGTGCAGGACCTAGAAGATAGTTGAAATCTCCATCTGTGAACACTGAGGAGAGAGAAGTACCCTGTTCTTTCCTTACATGTCACCCCTTGGCATGGGAGATGGTGGACATGGTGGACCTGCAGCCCTGCTCTGGAAGGAACAGAGAGACTTGAAGCCTATTTTTAAAGGGTTCTGTTCTCTGCAGCTGTGGAGCAGTAAAACTCCTTTATGTGATACCCTGGCATCAGTGAGACCTAGCTAGTTTTGTGTTAAACTTTTTGTTCATAGGGAAAAGTGTTCCCCATGGGCTGAGGGAGGCTGTAAAGGGCTCCTGTGGACCAGGCAGGACAGGGTGATGTAGAGACAAGTTTTGTAAATGATGTCTTGTGGCAAATGTCTTAGGCTCTGTGTCAGATGTATGACCCCCAGCTGTGATCATCCAGTGTGCTGCACCCTAAGAGCTTCACTCAGCTGAGTTATTGTGACCCTCTTCTCCAAGCCCTGGAACCCCAAATCCTGCCAAGGGGGTGCCCCCATCACTGACTGACTTCACATTGCTTGCTGTCTCTTCAGAGATAGGGCTTTTCCAAAGCTGCACGTGCCTTTTAGCTGGGAACACAAAGCCAACATTTCAGCACGGGAAAACTAACCAGTGTGTTTTCCCTTTGAATAAAAGCCCGTGTCCCTGGGGCTGGAGGGCGAGGCTGTGCCACTGCAAGCATTCAGGTTAGTGTGTCCTTAATGGAAACTTTCTTTCACCTGGAGGTCACTGCTATGAGCTGCAGATGAGTGCCACCCGAAATTAAACATCTGAAGCTTCCAGCTTTGCCCAAGAAACGTCAGTTCCTTTGAGGCAGGAACTGGGATGTTCAGAGCAATTCTTGTCATCATCTCAATTACAGCTGAGCTGGGGCTGGTCATTGGTGTGGGGTGGGGTGGGCATGGGCTGAAACCCTGCAGCTGACTGTCACCCTGGTGCTGTGCTGGGAGCCTCTGCTGTGCCTTGATTTGCTCAGAGCCTTGGTCAGATGCCTGGCATCGTGCCAGCAGACAGGTCCTATTTCTGTTTGTTGATAGATCTCCCTCCCATCTGATACCTTGACTAACATCCATTGATTTCTCCTCTTTCTGCTGGTGAAAGGGTGCTCTGAGCAGCAGCAGCCTGGTGTCTCTGGGAGGGCTTTCTGCATTGCATTTAAAACCCTCAGCATGAACCAGTGCTAAGCACAACGTATATTTCAGGGCTTGCTTTCCCCTGCCACTTAGTGGCTTTAAATGGCAAAATATTTTTGCAAAGACAAATTGCTCTGCAGGTACCATGCTGAGCTGCTGGACGGGCTCCAGATGCCCAGGGGGATGGGAATGACTCCCTGCATCCCTGTCAACAAGGCGAGATGGCTCTGAGCGCTCATTGTCCACAAATGAAAATTAGAGGAGTGTGAAATACTGACAACAAATTGCAGCACTGTTTGGAATGCAAGGCAGTCGTGCTGCTGAAAGGCTCAGAGGTCCACAGCACCTCAGCTCATACTCAAACCCTGAGTATTTTTTCAGAGCAGCAGAATTAAGACCATTTTCAATATGTACAGGCTGTTTCTGAGTAAGAAACAGATAAAGCAGGATCATTCCCCCACAAATATCTTCTGTGCCAGTATGATGAAATTTGAATGAACCTGGGACTCTGCCTCAGGACAAGCCATTAGATTATCAAACTGAAGAAGAATTTTAGGTTACAAGTTGCTTGGAAACACGGATAAAAATCTGTCCCTGGCCTCTTTTGCCCAGTTGCAATCCCCAGTGCTCCCAGTTTGTGAAAACACAGTGGGTGTCTGCAGTACCACAAACCTGGCAGTAGAAAATATATATTTATTCTATAATTTCTCACATGGAGACAATGTGGTGACCCTCTGGATCCTGGAATAGCAAAAATCCCAGCTTCTTTCTGTAGCACTTGCTTTCTTCCCCTCCTCTCTCTACCAGGTACCCTAAAGTAGAGGGGCATCTTCTGCTTCAGGTTTTTAACCCTTTTCTCCCCAGAAGAGCCAAGGAATCTGATTCACTACAGGTGGGTTCAACATGCATGTTATTTATTAGGATCAGCAACTCTGTAAAGTTAGGCAAGAAGTTGCTTTTCAAGGCCCTGGGTGGCTCTAAACATTATTAAACATGGTCATTAGAACATGCTTTTCCAACCATTGAACGGCTGTGAACATTAAATATTTTGGTTTAATAAGTGCTTGCTTTTTCAGCTGCTGAGTGGCCTTAATCTTTTTTTTTTTCCCTCATTAAAAAATGTTGTTTTTCCAGCTCATGAGCCACTGAAAATACTGTTCTGTTTTTTCTCTTCCTTTTTATTTCTTTTTTCCCTCTCTCTCTCTTTAATTTTTTTTAAATTCACGGATCAGTTTATTTTTATTTTTTTAAAAGGGTGAGAATTTTGGAGCCTTTGGCTAAAATAACTTGTTTTCAGCTACTAGGACAAGTATAGGGCAAGGCTCAAGATAACATAATAATCAAATCTTGCTTGTGTGAACAAGTTCCACTGAGATAAGAACATGCAAACTATCCAAACATCAGCAGATTTTCTTCTGTGTGTGCTCTGAAAGGACGGATAAATCACACTGCTGCATGCCAGCTTCCCCACCTGCCAGTCAAGCATGTCCTATTGTGTCATCCCTACAGATTCAGGGGGCAAGGTATGAAGCAATCCTGGGGTCAGAGGTGAGGCCTGTGTGTTTTGGACTCAGAATGAAGATAATGCATTTGACTTAAATTTCATTTCCCGCACTTGTTCTCCAAGGGAGCCCAGGTTACATAAGAAGAACGGTAATCAGGAAGAAAGGTCTTTTGCTAAAGCATTAGACTGGAAAAGCAACTTCTGCTGCGAGCTCATTGTATAGCCATGGGAAAGTAGTTTGTGCCACGGGTGTTGCCTAACCATCCCAAACTTCTTGGGATGCTCACCGTGCGCCACCTGACCTCCAGCTGTCTTTCCAGGAAGGAGGATGTCTCTGTAGGTCCAGTATTCTCTGTGCTAGGACCACAAACTCTTGAGAGTCAGGGGACATTAATTGTCTCTGCTTAGGCAAATAGATGGCAATCTTAAGTCTTTCTGCCTAGCTCTCCCCTAATATTAAATCCCAGGAGTCTGCTGGATGCACAGGCTGCCCCTTATGGTTGTTACCATTCCTGCTCCCCCAGATCCCTGGTCCTGCTGGAGGAGAAGACACTGACAGGATGGAAGGCAGTTGGCAGGAAGTGGCCAACACCTTGCTCAGCTGGGCAGCTCTCCTGAGGGAGGCTGAAAGTGGCAGCTTTCCCCTGTGGCTGGGGCATTTGGCTTTCTGCAGCTCCTAAATCACCCACTTGGAATGCTCTGTGCATCAGCCTGGAAGGGAGTCAAACCGTTTTATGAAAGCTGCAATTAGTGGCTTCCCACAAACAGCATCCAGCACTGACAAGTGGCTGCTATGTAATGCTGTTTATGGACTTGTTTCAGGTAATGGAATTTCATTGCCTTTCAGGTGCTCTTGCCACAGGAAGCACATATATTTTTTCAGCTCTGTGATTTTTTCCACTAAATTGCACAAATCTTTGTATTTGAGCAAGTGAATTGGCAACATTTTACTCTGTATTTATTCTGCAGTTCAAGTCCTTTGTGAAAGGAAGAATAAATATGTTCTTCTAGGAAAACTGGAGGGAGAAAGCAAAGGGAGCAGAGATAGTGGGAAACAAAACCTGGTCTTCACAGATAGTAAATCAGTGTACGTGTATGGCCTCAGTGTGCCTGTGCTGTATTGGCTGGTGAGGGGATCCAAAATTCCCCTTCTTCTCCACCCCCAGCTGTGGCAGCTCCCACAAACCTCCACCTGAACCCATATCTGCCTGTGGCTTTCTTGGGAGACTGAGGATGCGATGTGGAAGAGTTTCTTGGCTCTTCTGCACAGTTACATGCTAATTGCTAGGCATGGAGCAGATCAACCTGAGACTCCAAATGGCCTCTTTAACTGCAGCTGCTTTAATGATATGGAATGATAGAATCTTTATGGTTGGAAAACACCTCTGAGATCACCGAGTCCAACTGTTAACCCAGCACCACCAAACCATATTCCCATGTGCCACATGCACACAAATTTTGAAGACTTCCAACACGATTATGTTGTGTTTAACGTGGGAACAGAGGGCAAGGGCATGTTCCATTGGTTCTGGCTGGCTCATGTAGTATAATATCTTTCCTGGGATGATGCATTGCCTCCAGCCATCCACACTCCCTCCCCGTGTGGTCCAAGCTAAGCAGAGTCCTGCTGGGCTGCCTGCACTGGCATTTGATAGGAAAAAGCATCCCACATGGGTGTGAGGGCACAGCAAGCCTGGAGATTGATCACTTACCCTGAGCCTGTTAGGTCACCCTTAGAGGTATAAAGAGCATTTGTTAGGAAAGCTGAGCACCAAAGTGCACAGCATCCCCTTTTGTTCATAAATCCTGCTGAAATCATGAGCCTCCAAGGCAAAGGAAGGCTGTGAACCCAAGGAACAGGTGAATCAAAGGCAAAGGAGTTGCTCCAAGGGAGAAAATTTGAAATCAAGGTTGCAGAAAACCAAGGCTCCTAATGGGATAATGCAGGTAATTCTATACACATCACTAAAACAATACAGAACTAATTAGTTCAAATATTTGCTGACAACGTGGGTTTTGAGGAGAGGGGGGCATGGGATTTCATAAAACTTAATTAACTCATAGAGTAAATCAGTTTCATTCATTGCCACAACAGAGCCAATCAAGATAGGCTTACTGTTTGCTCATTTGGAAAATGATTAGGATTCCCATTTAGACTTAATTACAGTGCAAAGGTTGACAATTATCATCTTTGTGGAAGTACTGGATACCACAGTATCTCAGCTGAACACGTGCCTGTAATTATAGACATCATTTTCTTCACAGAAAATATAACCCACTTATTACCTGGATTTCATGCCTGTAATTATAGATAGTAGAAATAAAAAAAAAAAAAAATAGAATAGGGCTGGTGCTGAGTTACTTTGGATATTTTCACAGTAAATTACTTTGTGCAACTGTTTGTCACAAATTAAAATGTAGGTTTGTGCTTTATAGTCCCCAGGGAAGGGAATTTGTGGACATACCAAGGAATCAAACCAGCCACATGGGTCGTATTTGGACACTGCCAAGAGCAGCACTGCTCGGATTGGTTTGGTTCATAAAGCCCTCCTCATACCTCCCTGAAGTTTCTCAGGTTACACAGGCATGTACTTATCATTGCAGAAGCAAATTGCTGAGAGAAACTTGGTCAGTCACTTTGGAAAATCACAGCTTGATCTGAACCACAACCAAACAGACTCACCCTGCTGACCAAAATAAACCACATTAGTATGAAATATTGCAAGCAGTGCTTGGCTACGATCATTTTTAATCCTGCCAAACAAAAATGATAAGCAGGTAGAGATTCCTCCCTTTTGCCAGCCCAAATCCCTCCAAGAGGTTGCTTCAACTCATCGCATCCAGGGGCTGTGCCATGGCTGAGATAAGAGAAAAGGAAAGTTCAAACCATTTTACAGATATTAATTACAGATAAGGCAAGGGGTAAAATGAGGACATCATAAACACAAGCTCGATTCAGTCTGATTTGTCACTATCCCTGGGCCTCTGTTTATCCCATGGGCTTGTAAAGATGGAGGGAGAATGTCCTTGGGAGAGAACAGCAATGCTGAGCACTAAACAAACACCATCACATTTAACAATACAGTTGAATTAGTCTCTTGTCTTAGTTTTAATTATATTTGTTTCCAAACCATGGTTGGTGAGGTAGAAGTAGGTGAGACTCCAACTTTCCTGTATTTGTTTCACACAGGACGTGTCTGACCTTAGATTAATGCCTGAACCTCCTGGGGAAAATGGCCCAAGTGACTTTGGCACCAGGGTATCCCATTTTCTTGGGCAGGTTTTTGCCTGCTGAAATGCTGAGTTTGCAACAGACTGAGATGATTTGCAAGGAAATAGAAGGAAAGAGTGACATTCCACTCATGTATCCTCTTTATTTTCCATGCTCTGTAGGAAGGAATATACCGTTCAAATTTTTTTCTTATCTTTGCTGTGCTTCTCTTGAAAGACTCTGTGTGCATCCAGAAATGAGCACTGCCCCACTAGGAGAGGAAGAAACCCAGCTTTATCACGTCAGGTAATCCCTGTGCACCATAATCAACAAATACTGTCAGCAGGACTTCAGGGAGTACATTTTTGTAGCTGTGTTGAAAGGCAGCTGGGAGTCTAGAGGCAGAAAAGCTGCTGCTTTTTTTTTTTTTTTTGGTTTTTCCAGGAATATTAACTTGTGTTTTCATTCTGCTTTTTTTTCCTCGTAGGTGTAGATAAAAGGGAAGAAAAAGAGTTTTGAGTGTTGGCTGTGTCCTTTTGAATGTTTAATGTTCAGGTGCTTTTAATATTGCTTGAATGCTGAGCATTTTGTAAGGAGAATAAAAACAGTCATAAAAATAATATGACAGGAAAAATAAGTCCTTACATTGTTTGAGGTGCTTTTAAAGCTGAAGGCCTTTGCTTTTATTTTGTTTCTTATACCACATTCACTGGAGCTTTATGTAGCCATGGAGCCTGCATGGTATTATTGTGTTGCTTTGGAAAAGCTGAGAGGGTGGATTTTTTGATGCCTTGGCTCCCAGCTGCCTGGCAGCACGAAGTTCCTTCAGATGTCAGCAGAGAATTCTGCTCATCTGCAGGCTGAAGAGGCAGCTGAAGCCCTGGAATGCCAGGCACTGCCTGCTGTGACAGCAGGAGGATTCCACATGGGAGCTCAGGGCTGGAGCATCTTGCTCACTGCAGGCAAGTCAGAACAGGGCAGCCATGCCCCTGCCACCGCCTTCAGCGCGGGATGAACGAGCTTTCTTTTGAACTGCTGAACTGCAAATTCCCCTCCTGGCCCAGCTGCCACGGTGGGTGGGACGAGGGGGAGAAGAAAGAAGGAATAAGGCACCAATAGGGGTGTGCAGGTGTGGGTGGTGGGAGCAGCTGACTTGCCAAACCAACCGGAGTTCACTCCACCCAGCTGAGCGCAGTTGGGAAATCTGGCAGGGTTTGATTGCCTGGTGCATGGAAAAGCTCACTTGGAATGCCTGGTATCTCCAACCAACCCACAATTAAGTGATTAGCTGCAATGATCAGCAGTTCAAAGAAATGCACAAGGTTGAGAAGTATCCATGCTTGTTTAAAAAGTAAGGATAATAATTTTTAAAAAAGAGCTGAAGGAGAGAGGAATCCTCTGAACAGAAGGAAGGAGGAGGAAATGAACAGAGCAGAGATTTGTTAGCATATACCAAATCAGGCCTATTCACTGATTTCATGCAGAACTAGTTGTGCCACTTCAGTGTTTATTTATCCACTACAGGAGTCCCAGATATGACAACAGCCACAGGAGCTCATTGGCACAGAGTGATTTGCCAGCTGGTGGTAGAGACATGTGAGATCCAAGGCAGGAGCTGCAGTGCTGTGCATAGTTCCTGCCTTTGAGGTAAACAAGAACTAAAATCTTAAAGACGGGGTTTTGAGGTTCAAAGCCAACACTGTAATGTGTGGTCACTGACCTTGAGAAGATGGGAAAAAAGTTTCAGGAGCAAAGGAATACATGCTGAAAACAACCTCCTGCAAGATTCACCAAGCTGCATTTTTATCAAACTACTTCAGCAGCAGAACTCTTGGGTCTCATTTACTTTCCTCCCTCACCCGCCTTTAGTATCATCTTTGTCTTTTTTTGGAAATCACTGCCAAAATTGTGTATTTCTCTCTCAACCAGAACCTGGCTGAACCTCCCTGTTGTTCTGAATTAGTGTCATAAATGGAAGAAGTTTTGACTTGTCAGTGTGAGTTTTGAAAAGCAAGTTGATTTTCATATCCATATCTGAATTCAGCCCATCTGTGTATGTTAAGTGATTAGTCTGTTTTTGATTCTTGGAGATGCTGCCAACTTAATAGTCATCACCTTGCAAATGTATAAACACCACAACAAGTCAAGAAAAGTCCATTTCTTGTTATAAAGTTTTCTGGAGGTTAAGCCTGGAATAGAATATAAAGTGGAATTTTAAATTTCAAGGATAAGTAGCTTAGACAGCTACAGTGTCACACAGATCTATAAAAAACATTATTACTTTACTATTGCCATCCCTCTGAGTATAAAACTGAGAGGAGAGGGATGTTTTTTCTCCCTTTGCTTTTTACTAGAGGTATTTTATGCCAGAATTCTTAGCTGTGCTCTTCAGAGGTGAAAGTGATTTTAGTGTGGTGTTTGTGAATAATTCTTGCATGGAGCAGGGATTTGGTGACTAAGAGAGAAGGCCTTGGGTGCACACAGGTCTGAGATGTAACAGAGTTTGCATTAAGAAAGGATGAGAAGCAATGCCTGAGCTCACGCTAAGCTCCTCTGCAGGATGACTGTAAAATTATTTTTGATAGGGATCCAGGTAAAGCTTATGCATAAAAATTAATCCAATTGTTCAAACCCAAGTAACACATTTTTGATACAGAGCATGTCATCTTAGTGAGCTGGAGAGACACAAAATTAAAGGCGAAATGGCCCAGATCACCTTGGCTTTGGTGTTTGAGGATTTTGAGTGCCTTACTTTGAAAGAGGAGTACAGAAATAAGTGCCTTCTGAATATGCTAATAACTTGTGAGTATTCAGAGGGGATAGAAGCTCCTTGTATGTGAAAAATATCCTTGGGAACCAGTGCTAGACATTATGCAAAGTGAACCTGACAGAAGTGATGGGGAGCAGACTAGAACTGCTGAACAGGTTTGTTGTGTGTCTTCTGCAGGAGGAAACCTTCAGTGCTGGGCAGGGGGAAGCATGCAGAGGGCTGTGGGAAGAGGCAGAACCAGCTTTGCATGGGAACACCTCATCCAAGGAGAGGATCCAAAGAAACAGGGTAGGTGATCCAGTGCTGTGCACTGCACGTGCATCGAGGTATTTGCTCTTGGCTGTAGTCAATCAATAACTCCTCTTCAAGGCTTTCCAATCCTCCCTGAAGGAAACCCTGGGGGTGCCCACTCCAAGTCACACCTGGTTTGGAGCAGGCTGCCCCTGGCAGGGGAAAAAGGAATGTCCAATTTGTTCAGCGAGGAAGTATGTTTTGAATCTCAGTGAAATCTGACTCCCTGGATCAGGAGAGATAGCGCATGGGCTTTGAGACAGAAATCAATCCCATTCTTGAAGTGGTTGGGAAAAAGCAGCGATCTGTGTGGGAAAGCTGGAGAAATGGTGGGAGAGAAAAGAAAAATTACATGCATTAGTGGTTTATGCCTTCCAGACATTTACAAACTCTGGGTAATGCAACTCAAGAGGGAATTTTAGTCATTCCAAGGAGGCTGCATGATTTAAGAGGGTAGGAGGGTTGCAGTTTGCTCTATGGTTTAATCCACAAATAAAACTTCCATCACGCGGTTGAATATCTGGAAGGAATTTGGGGGTGCATTTTTTAGGAGCACAGACATTAATAAGGCACAGCTTTACTGCCTCAGTGACCTATCACCTCAGCATCATCTGGCCCTGTGCTGCCCATGGGATGGAGAGGTTAATGTGTAAAACACACCACAGCTTCAACAGATTGGGGAAACAAAGACAGTCTTGCAGTTGTTGCACTTGTGAATTTTTTTACAGATGACATTACTCTTTCTGATCTATGCCTTAAAGACAACCTACCCAAGCCATTTTCCCTACTCTCTGCCTTCCAGAGAGAGTTAAAACCAAAGCACCATGCAGGTGAAGGGCCAGTGCCCATCATCAGACCATGATCTAATTAAATTAACACACTGTTACATGTCCCTTTAATATATTCTCCTACCTGTTTCATTGAGTGATATCTTCCAGTCCTTTTCCTAAATAGCTGATACCTTAGGAAAGATCCTAGTGTGTTCCTCATTATATTCCACTTGCAGAGGCCACTTTATTTTTTTAATACATATTGTTATCTCAAGCTTAGGATGAATTCTCTCAGCATTATTCTTAATAAACCGTATTTCACCTAGAATTTTCCCTTTTCTATTGCATTCCTTTCCTGCCTTATATTTCCTGTATTTTTCACATTCCAAAATGCTTTTCTGCCTTGGTTTCTGATGTGTAAAGATCAGACATATATCAGTGTCAATAAAATCCCTCAACCTGTTTTGTGATGAACAACAGATGAGAATGACAGCAGTGAAAAAACCCAAGCATTCTCCTTTCTTGAAGGCCATTAAAAAATGGAGGAAAAAATATTTGGAACTGGGATGAGAAACTTCAGTCTACTGAGGGTTTAATTTTTATCCTTATTTTATTAGGAAAGGGAAACAGAGGTGGCAGGACTTGGCCAAATGAGTCAGTCATCCAGCCTAAGCAGATGTGCTGGCATGATCCTGGCGTCTTTCAGAAATACCAAGACTCATTTTGATTGTGAAATACTTGCAGAAGTGCATTATCAGAGAGCCTCAAAAGGGTTCATTTCAGAGCTAGTGGTTCGAGGCTCCTCTGATGTGAAGGAAAAGTAGATAATGCCTCATATTTCAATCCGACCATGAGCAAAGACCCAGAACAATCAAATTCAGCTCCTTTGCCCTTTATGCCATACTTCACATCTTCTTACAGCACTAGGACTAAGTTTGAGCCAGTGGAAGCTGGAGCAAACTTGCAGAGTTGCAGCAATGAATAGGGCTGAGAGAAACTGGGATTGGACTCATGGGGACATTTTAACAGCTCTTTCTGATCTACTGGGGGAATAGCAGCAGGATAATTTAATTCCTGTCACCTCAGGTGTAAAGTGGTCTTAGTGATGATGGGGATTTCCAAAGTGATGTGCTCTTGATTTGCTTCCTTTCTTCTGCCCCTTTTGGCTCAGCTCATCAGAGCAACTGGCTCATGGTCCAGGCTGTAATTTGGTTCATGATTAAAGTCCTCCCTCTCCCATGTGCTCCCATCACTCATTCCAGAGGGGATCTAACTCAGGTAACTGGTGACCATTCCTAACCCTGAATTGCCCAGACAAAGCAGGGAGTTGCAGTGTCAGGTATTGAGGGTAATAAAGCAGCTGATCACAGCTCCACTTCCAATCCAGGCGCTTTGGAGAACTGGAACAAAACATCTTCCATGTGGCACCAAAAGTCAAAGTACAACTTCAGAATACACCAGGGGCTGCCCAGCCAAGGCAGCAGAGAAGTCATTGCAGGCTGCTATATTAGCTTCAGAAGCAGAGGGAGTGTTGGGTTAATGCCCCACAGCCATCTGCTGCTGCCTTATAACTTCTGAAAGAGCTGTCCCCTTCCTGCTGGTTCAGGTGTGCTGCCTTCCTCCCATGTCAAACGCACGGCCTTAGAAGAGCTCTGAAGGCTTTCAGACCTTCCTTAGGCAGCAGTCAAAGTCTGAATATATTTTATGTCCTGGTAGGATCTCACAGAGGAGAGAATATGTGCTGTGATGAATAAAAAATGAGGCATGCAGAGGGTAGTCTAGAAAAAAATAATTTTAACCAGTTGTTTTGATTTTCCTTATGAAAAAGTCTCCTATTGTTATTTGAAAAATGTGAAAATCAGCTTTTTTAATAACCATTTTTTTTTTAAAGGAGGGGGTGGAGGGGTCTAAATGGCAGGTATTTTCATTGTGACCCTTTTCAAAAAATGCCGTGCAAACATATTTCTGTAAAGAGCACACAGGGCTTAGGCTGCTTCGACAGTAGCCAAAGCAAGCAGCAAAACATATGAATGCCTCCAGACTGCTCCCAGGGTTTTGTTCCACTGCCAAAAGCTGAGACTCACACTCACAGCATGAGGCAGCAAACTCCTCTGGCTTTATGTGCTTGCACATGAGGTGGATTTAACAGAGAGATTGTTACACTACCCTCACTTCTTCCCTTCTATTTCTCCCTTAAGGTCTTGCTGTAAGAAAATAATATGGAAGTAATTCTGGATCCAATGATACTGAAGGCAGATGAAACAACTTTGCCAGTTGCAGCACATATTTGTCAAAACATCTGTGCTTGTGCACACTTCGGAAAGACCAGTTTGAGCGTGCTTCATCAGGATGCTTCTGTCTTGTGCCTGTGGATGGCTGGATATTGGGAGATTTCTTACATACTGTGTGTGCTTCCTGAGGCTGTTCAGAATACAGGATCAAGATGCTGGAAGGACTTTTGGTGTCTGCACAGGAGGATCTGGATAGCTACAGGTGTTTTCCTTTCTGTGTCTTTCTGGCATTCAGGGAATATGGGATGAGCTCTGTGCATTGCTGGTGGGGCATCATGTCCTAAGAACAGATCAATCCCATCACCATGGGACAACCTTTCCTTTCAACTTGCCTGTTCCCTGAGATCCTGCTCAGCTAATGGGAGTTAATTGTCCCCAGGGTAAGGAAAACAGGCAACAGTTTGAGTTTGTTGCTCTTCCATCACCCTGGAGGAGGGGAGCTGCTGGGGGATGCTCCACTTGCACCTTGAGCCCTTGTGTAACCATCAGAGTGGCTCTGATCTGCATGGACACTTTGATGGACACGGTCATGAAGCAAATGTGAGCATTTCCCTCACCAAATCCTGCTCCCCAGTCCATGCAACAGCAGGAGGTTCAGGCCTGGAGTCTGCAGAGCATCTTTCCAGGATGGGCCTTGAGGAGTGTGCCCAGTATGTATGAGGAATGTGTGTCTGCTGGCAAACATAAAATCCTCAAATCTATACATGTGGAAATAGATCATGTCAGAGAGAAACTTTGATCACCCATGTGTAATTTTCTCATATGCAGATGTCAGCTTTCATAAAGCTTATGAGTTCAGTTTCAGATTAATGTGAGTTTTGCCCCCATCTATTTTGCATCACTTAAGAAAGGTTGACTAGGTCCTTAAAAGAGTGTCAGCCCTGATTAAATCAACCTTTAGGAATCATCTGGTAGAACCTGGGCATGTCTCTGTATTTGGTAATCTTTTGTCTGCCTTTTGAACTGTCTTTTGTTCCACTTCTGCTTATACACTAAAACAGGCCGACAGTAATGCTCTGTCATCTGCTATTCTTGGATTACGTGGATCATAAGAGATTTTAATTAGATGAAGCAATGACTTCTGAGGGTTTATTTGGGGAATTACTTCTGTGGGTCTCCTGCCTGTGCAGGAGTGGGAGCAAGTTATGAAAGCTTTGGAGCTGTATCAGTAAGTTTGAAGCCTCTTACCCAGATCTCTCCACTTTTCCCTCCTTTTTCTGCTTCTGAACAAAGGGCTGCAGATAGAGATCACAATCCTGTGCTAGGAAAAGCTGTCTTCTGAACACGTTCGTGCATGTAGAATATTTCCCAGAAGCAAATGCGTTTTTCTAATCTCAAGACTTCTCTTTGTGCATCGAGATCAGATTTTAAGCAATAGGAATTCATTGCCAGACTTCCCCTCTGCTATGTACAAATTCTGCATATCAAAGGTGGCAGGGTTTGTCTGTGCAAAACTGATTTCTTGGAATTTGTGAGGGCAGGTTTTATCCAGCAGCATGGTGTGATGGCATCACTGAAGGGCATTTCTGTTGCTTAACAACTAAACAGAGTCAGAAAAGGGGAGAAACATCTTTAATATGATGACCAGGTGGGGGTGCAGGAATTTCTTCCAGGTGTTTCAGGCATCAAACAATTCCTTGGCTTGGACTGATCAGCTTTGAAAGTTACTATTCAAGATTAAGAATGTTTAGATGCTAAAAGTTTATGCTTTTGAAAGATCTGTTGTAGTTAGCACTGAGAGCTATCCCGTACAGCTCTGCTGTGCCTGCTTCTCCCATGTGGGCATTTTTCCACTGACAGCTGAGCTGGCCTCAGCACCTGTCTTTTAAATGTCCCCAGAGAGGAATCTCCTGGTTGGGTGATGCTGTGGGGGTGACCCTGAGCAT
Organism: Anomalospiza imberbis; assembly: GCF_031753505.1. Classification (NCBI taxonomy): domain Eukaryota; kingdom Metazoa; phylum Chordata; class Aves; order Passeriformes; family Viduidae; genus Anomalospiza; species Anomalospiza imberbis. Next base: position 5,714,863 of record NC_089693.1, on the reverse strand, counting down.
CAGCTGAGGCAGACCTCTGTGCACTGATGTTAAACCAAGTGCCTGCTTGTCTCTGAGCTGTCAAGTTGTCACCAGTAGCTTAAAGAGGCCTTATTTCCCCTTTAAGATGATGGAAATCACAAGATCTTGGTTTTTTATGGGCTGACTTCTTTAATTTCTTCTTAAACTGAGACTGCCAGACTAAGCTAAATTATACACAAACATGCCCAGCCATCAGAACCCAAAGAATTTGAATTATCACTGTATTTCAGATGCAAAATCCTTACTATTCAATCTTCTTTCCTGCTGTGTGATATTAAACTAGATACCTAATCACACTCTCTGATAGATTTGATTTATATTAAAATAGTTCACTTGCTTTGCTGAGTAAGCTGCTCCTGTGTCTGGTTCTGATCTCAGGATTTCAGTCACGTAACCTTGAAGCAGATAGAGACCTGTAGAAGAAACTTCTTTAAAAGTAGGATTAAACTTCTTTAGAACTGGAATTAAACTTCTTTAAAAGTGGGATGAATTCAGCTGGCATGAGCACAGAGAGGTGAACTATCCTCTCTCTGTGTTTGCATTCATGACTGTTAAGAGGAGATAAAAGGGTTTTCAAAAAGGGATGAAGGAGAGATGTTATATGAGGAAAATGGGGAAAATGATAATGACATCTGTGGAAGTTTCTTATTTGATTTTTGAAGTGTGAAATATTAAGTTGGTCAGTGATGGAATGCTACAGGCAGAATTATGGATTCTCGGGAATTTATATTGATTCAGAGGAAAATGAAATTTAGGATGTATCTGTGTGGAAGGTGGCCTGAACATTTAAAGCATGTCTAAGAGTCTGCAGATAATTTTGCATTCAGAGAAAGAGATGAATTGCTCTCCCTTGCACCCAAAAATCTCTTTGGGATCTATGTGTGTAAAGGTATCAATGATGCCTCATTCACAGAATTGCTTTGAACCACCGGAGACCTTCACCAGAATCAGTGATTTGCAAAGGTAAAAGCCATGATTCTGCAGGTGTGCTGGGGTCTGTGTGAGATGGGGGACAGTTGAAAAATCCCCTTCACCTGATGGCTGTGGAAGGAAAGCCTGGAAGATGAGGATTCCTGACCCAAAAGAAGCTGTTTTCTTGCTGCCAGTGTCCAGGAAGCCTTTGTGGTGCAGATGTGAAATTAACAGCAAAACTTACTTCACTGTCTTGCCTTGGGGAAGCTGTGAGTACCAGCAGCCACACAAAAGAGGTAGTGGAGGGCCAGGGAGGACCCTTGAAAATACCAAATTGTATCTGTCCTTCCTGGTGTAGTGTTCCAGTTACTTGTGGCTTCCATTGCCTCAACTCCACAGCAGTAAAAGCTCAGTGCTGATATTTGTTGTTTGTCCTTAGATGTTGCAAGTGTAAGGGCTGATCTACTTGGAGAGGGATTTTTTAATTGTGAGATTTTTATTAGCTCACTTTTTAATCTCATTGTAGGGAACAGAAAAAAACATGGTTAACTTAGGCTGTAAAAATTAAGGGAGTTCTTCATCAACAGAGATGTTCTGCAGTAACCTCTGAACACCAACAGTGGTGACAAAAACTGGACTGCTTTTGAAACATAGCTGAATGCGTGAGGTACTAGTGCTAAGGAGCTATAACAACCCTAATTAGGGTTAATAATTTTACAAGAGATATTAAGCTTTATTACTGCTGGAGGCCATTTCACCCTGTGGTTCTTGGGTCGGACCTGTGGTGGTGTCCTCTTATAGAGCAGTAGTGCGGCTACACTGGTGCTACTCTTGATTTGCACTGTTAGAGAAGAAGGAAGGAGCCAACATATTTCCAGGGTATATTTTGTAATACCTTATTCAGATTTTATAGAACCCCACTGGTTTCCTCCCTCTTAAACACTTTAAAATTTTCTCACACAAAGTGTAAGATAATTCAGGAGGGAGGAGGTGCTGAGGCAGCCAAAGGCGTGTGTGATAAATTAATGTAATTACTCAGGTTTGCACTATAGCTCAGAGACTGCACTGTGGGTGCAGTGGGTGCACATGAATGCAGTAATAAAGGTAATATATCACCAGCATAAACAGAGATGGACACATAAACACCATCTGAGACCCACACTCTTTCTAGATACGTTGTCTTGCCACATCTGGCCCTGTGATAACAGAAAAGAGCTTTCATGCTATTTTTACTCCAGACTTTCTTTTCATAGGACTTTTGTTTGATTTCCTACTGCCTTTCCCTCCTCCTCTTTGCCTCTGACTGCACTCCACATGTGCTTGGGCATGACAGTAAACATGCAAAATCACATCAGCAAGGCAGTCACAGAAGGAGAGAAAATGTACTTTTTTTTTTTTTTTTCTATTTGTCTTCTCAGATTGCTCTGACTGCTCATGCTGGCTGAAGAACTTGGTTTGGCTATTCAATCTGCTAAAACAACCTTCCAAACTTGTTGCTCGGGTCCTATCTTTGGACCCTCCCGGCAACACAAACTTCTTAATCAAGTTGTTTTCCTTTAAATCCTCATCTAGCTCAGCAACTCATTCCCTTATCCCATACTTACCCACCTGACTCTCATCCACTGCTCCTGTGCTGAAGTTTGTAGGAGACAATTTAAAATGAGAGATGCCAAACTCCAGGTGTGGGAGTGGTTTCCATTGCTCATCTTCATATTTCTACTGTTCTTTTCTAATGTTCACTGTGCAAGGATCTCTTTGTGGGGGCAGGTAACCTAAAGACAGAAAAAACGTGTGAGCAAGTCCTGTGGTTGTGTCTTAAGTCTTTGACATTCGTAATGAAATCTAAATTTGATAGGGGTTCTAAGAGCCAGATCTTTGATTTTTGACCAGTTGATCAAGGAACTTGATGAAGCAATGCTTTATTCTGCTATGGGATTTCTCAGCTGGGAGACAAACCCCATAAATCACCACAGAGGAATCTGTGAGAATGAGCATTTTCCTCCTGTAAGAGATATTTAATAGAGAGATCCCAATGAGAAGATCTTTACTACTCTGCTGTAGGGTTTTGTTCTACTTTCCAGTTCTACAAGTCCTGCATAGTTTAGGAGGTGCAAAAAGTTGTCCAAAACCAATTTTTTTCCTTTCCCCCCCTCCTTGCCAGAAGTGTGAACACAGCATCACACTTCCAAAATGTTCTGTAAAGAGACTCACCCCCACCTTAGCAAATATCTAGGGAGAAGTCTTCAGTCTGTATTTATAAAACATTAATGTAAGAAAATTAGTGCTCTTCTTTACTCCCAATGTGAAAACTTTAGAAAGTGTTTTTAATAATTTTTGTCTCGCTGACTGGCTTGCCCCGTGGTGTAACAATAAGGAGTTATGAGCAATTTGCCAATGAAATATTTCACTTTGAACCTTTGATTCAATATATGTGAGTCCATCTGCAGTGCACTACTTTAATATCACTTGATCTGCAATAATAACTATAATTAAAGCCAAAATGAAGTTACTGTTGCCTATTTTCAGGTTATTTTTCCTCAAAGCAGCTCTGTGTAAATCTTCTTATGAAATATTATGAGCCTGAATGTTTTCAGATGAGAATACCAGGCCAAAATTGGAGTTTTTCTGAAAATACTCTCAACAAAGTGCAGAACCAAATGTTTGATGTTTTCTGGGATTCCCAGTAATCTGAGTACCTTATGCAGCAGCTTCTTCACAAGTTGTTTTGAGGTAAATATTCATGGCAAAAGCAAAGTTGTACATCAAAAATATCAGTGAGTAATGGATGGAACATGCTAGAGCATAATGCACATGTGGTCTCTCTTGCAAAAAAATTGAGCACTGCTCTGCTTTTTACCTTTGTGTCTGTAATAACCACACACAGGGAATTCAGGGAAAGTCCTGTACCATCTGGGTAGCCCATTTTCCCAGCTCAGATGTTGTTTCCTCTCTCTCTCGTTTTTATGCTCTCTGACTAATGAGGACATTGCAAATACTCAAGCATTGGAAGTAAATCTTTTTCCTTTGGAATTAAAATATACACCATTCAGTCTCAATAGCTTCAACTTTGTTCCCTCTTGTTTGTCTTTTGCTTAAAACACTAATAATAATAACAATAATGATAATAACAAAAACATTCTGTCTTGTTTAGGCATTTCCTGAGTCAGTACTAAATTAAACACAGAAATTACTTTCTATTGGCCATTGGAGATATTAGAAACACAAAGATGTCCTTGTTGTTGGGGCATCTAGAATGGGGTGCTGAGAACACAAAAGATACTCAGTTAAGTAGATTTTGACTTTAGAGCACCCCAGCTCAACTGGACTAATGTATTTATGGGGTCATCCAAGCAGGCATGCAAATTGTAAGTGAAGGCCAGCAATTGGAAGGGAAATGTTTGCCAAATTCACAGGTTTCTCTGTGTCTCCCTATAGATTAATGATTGCAAGAGATTTACTTTTTAATGCAGGCAGGTGGATTGGCATAAAATAGAATGTCCGTGGTAAAGAGGCAGCATCTTGATGCTATATTGATCTTTAAAAATTTTGCTTTTCAAAAAAAAGATTGTTTCTGAATGATTCTATAAAATGATAAGTGCTTGCACTAGAAGGGACTGGACACAGTGTCCAAAGAGGTCCTGTCCATTGTTCTGACCACAATCTATGTGTATGAGTAGGAAAACAAAATATCTTTAAACACTAAAGCTTTAGTTTTAAGTTTTGAACAAAACTTGAGTTCAGCTCCTTTATGCAAATCTATCCCAAAGGGAGGGAACAAAACCACTGCATTCTGAGCCCACTGGAAGTGTATTTGAGTAATTTGCTTTCTTTTATTCTCTGCAAAGATTCCTAACCTAAAACACGTGAATGGGATAATTTGTTTAAAATGCTTTTTCTTCTTTCTCTTTATGTTGCCTTTGGCAATTTTAAGCCTTCAAAGGCAGCTACAGTTTCTTAGCAGTCTGCTCTACTGAAGTAAGACTTTAATCAAGCTCACTAGCATCCAAATATGATGTGCAGCTGTACACTGTGCAGCTGATTGATTAATTTTTAGCCTCCCTGGGTACCTCAGAAAAAGTGGACGTACTGGCAAGTTGCAGATACTTTTCATTTAGGTATTTACTGTTCTTTTCTCAACCTTACTTCATTTGTTCTACTGTGAGACATAGGAAGAGGGTAAATGGACATCTTAAATCTAGACAGTGAATTTCATGCTAATCAAAATAAGATTTTGGGTTTTTTCCCCAAAGTCTTAAGGATTAGAATCATCCAAAAAAAAATTAAAAATATTTCTGTCAAAGAAGCCATTTTATCAAAAACTGGAAAAGAATGAGTTTTGTATAGTGCTGTATAGTCACTATGAGATCTGTTTAATATAAAAGAGGATCTTGAAACAGAATCTTCTGTCTTGAGTACAGAAAGGTGGCCTCAGCCCCTTTTTTCAAACTTATCCCAATGTGGTTGTTCCAGTTTGCTATCTTAGCCACCCAGCAAGTTCATTACTCTGGCTTGTCTCTCTCTCCTGAAAATTTTCATGAGAATTGTTGAAAGGTTTCATTTTAGTTCCACTGTGGAGTGAAAATCAAGTCTCAAGATCATGACAGCTGGGGCTTTGGGGTTCTCTTTTCCCTTTAATGGAATGAGATTGCTGGTTTTAATCTGCTTCCATGTACTGAAACGACTCCTGTGTTCAAATTGGCATTACTGACAGGGAGACAACTGTAGTTTGGGTATCAGTTCTCTGGGACCTGCAGCCTGCCTGGCAAGGAGATGTCATCAGGTGGGTTTTACCTCATTTAAATGCCATTATTCCAAGGACTTGCTCAATCTGTGTACTCTGAAGTGGGAGAGACACCACAGAGAATGGAAAGATGGATGGCAGGCTTGGATGAATGCCCTAGTTAGATTCTCTATATTAGATTGTCATGCTTTTCCTGGCCCAGATGCTAACATCTAACACATTTTTAATACTATTGCCTGTTGAGATCCTATTAGAAAATGATTCAGAGTCTGGAAAGTTAGGGGGAAAAAAAAAAGTTAATTCCCTAGAAATAATATGGTCATTATGTGTACACTGAATTCAATATGTAACTTGGGTTTTTTATGGCCTCTCTACCATCCTGCACACCAGCTTTTTAAAATTGCAGTCACATTCATTATGAAGTAAATGCCTAGTGCAAGTGATTCTCAAAACAGTTTGTAATTTAAATTCCTATTGGAAATAAAAGTAATGACCCACAATAGCTCATTAGTGGCTTTGCAAATGTTCATTATTTCCTTTCTCTTTGTCTTTCTCCTGGTTTTCTCCCCTTACTAAAAGACAGGGGAGTTTAAAGGTTTAGACTACCTTTAGAGCTATCCATCTCTAATGACCCATGAAAATGAACATTCGATTCCTGAATGAGGAAATCATCATTCCCCGGTGTTTTTGAGGGGATAAATGTGTTCACTTAGCAATCTGTGAGGAAGCTGGGTATTCCAGGTGATTTTAAGAAATTATTTTATATTTATGCCTAGGGGAATTTTAAAAATTATTCTAAAATATCAAAAGAAATAGGGAGAAGGCCAAGAGGTCCCTAAAAAGATGGATACGAACAATTTGGATTTTTGAATCCAGGCTGTTTTTAATGATACCCTGGATGCTGCTACACTACCAAAGATTTGCCTGGCTGTCCTTTGCTTGGAGATGCACAAGGAGAGATAATTCAATTCCGTGGTTCTAAGGAGGGGCACACAGCCCGTTTCCCCTGGCTTCTCTGTCAAATGAAGACCCAGCATCTACCATGCAGATATCCTTGGATTTCTGGGGAAAAGGACACAGGAGAGAGGGTTGCAGTGACATTCTGCATTGTCTGCTGCCATGAGCAAGATTTAAGAGTGCCTGCTCTGGAATGGTGTTATCCTTAATAAGAGGGTCACCCTTAAAAATACACCCTTAAAAATACCCTGATTCTCACTGCCCTGAAGTCTCCAGCCCCTCAGCACCACTCTCTCTTTGTCTCCTTTATGCTGGCTCATGTGGCAGCATTTGCTGTGGCTCTGGAAATTCCAAAACGCTCCCTGCCCCAAAATCCTTGCAGCAAAAATTCAGTGGGATCAAACCTGTGTGCCACATGGCTCAAGCATGGCTCTGCTGTAGGGTGTGCTTGGAGAAAAAAAAAAAGAGGGCAAAATATCTTATTTATCTCTAGTTTCCCTCTTCCCCAGTGATTTTTTTCTCCTCGTTAGCAATCAGTGTGCTGCTGATTGCTGGTGAGGCAGGCCTTAAGGCAAAGCTCTTTAGAATATAAAGTAACAGATTGCTTGCTTGTGGAAGGCTCTGATAAGTGCTCAGCAGAAGTTAAGTTTCACTGACTACTTTCTGTGTGTGCAAAGGGATTACTTTGGCAACATATACGTGAAACAAAACCTGGTAACATGCTTAAAAGCATTACCCATTGTTGGAATTTGGGTTATTCAGTGCAGTCATTAGATCACACCCAATAATTCTGTAAAAATTGATTTTTTCCATCCTAAGGTCAATTCATTTTACTGCATTGCTTCAAGCAGGTTTCTCCAAAGCACAATGCTCCTCTGTGAGCCACCAGCACCTTGGCTGGTGTGCTGATGTTTACATTAGGTCATCTAAGATTTAGGTTTTACTGAATTTGGACAAAACTAGCTCATTTGACCTATGATGCATTGCTTTTAAAAAATAACAAGGAATGTTCCTTTTCAACCTTCTTATCTGCTTCTTGCCTGAGCTCTGAGATCACTTCTTTCTGACTGGTGAGGCTTGCTGGAAGCAGCTTCTTCTCTCTGAGCAGGAGAGCAGCTGCTCTCTGCCTGTCTCTACCTCTCAACAGAGAGAAGCAAAAGGTCAGTCTCGGTTTCTCATAACTGGCATGCACTACATTGTTTTCTTTTTCAGGTTTTTAGCTCTATTCTTATTCAGATCTACTTACCACACCCAGTGCGTTCTTCCCCCTCCTCTGGTGTGTACTCTGGTGTGTCACTCTTCAGTTTGGCCTTCGGGGAGGTGTCAGATGTGATGCTAACCTTTCCAAATCCCAATTTAAAACAATATTATCGTTCTCACTTCGCTCACCATAAACTGACTACACAGTACCACCTGCTGATGGGCCGGCATCACAAACCTGGCTTTTATTACTGTTTTGGTTTTTTTTTCTTTTCAAAGGCAGAGTTGTCTCTGACAGCATTGCCTTCTTGGGAAGGGGCCCTGTGTAAGAGGCAGGAATGTTCTCGTGTTTGTGCAGTGCTTTGGACTCTGTCATCTGCAACCACTTAGCAGAAGGATAATGTTGTGTCAGAAGGAGACTTGTGCCTTAGAAGAAAGGGTGAATAGTGTCCATTTTTTCAGAGCCTAAAAAGGCAGAAGGAAAAAAAAGAGAACATAAGCCAGCAGGCCTAAGGCTATTCTGATTTGCATCAGGATCTGTATAGGCCCTGTATGGCTTACAAAGCCTAGGAATCATCTACTTCTGTCACCCACCCCAAAGTTCAGGAATGAAGTGTCTGAATATCAAGGTCATTATACTTCATTAGTCTTCATTAACGTGAGAGCTGATATTGGTCTGATCTCTTATTTCAAAAGCTTTTACTACTGAGGCACCAAACCCCTTGCCCCCCCACAAAATTTAGGAAACTTCTGTCGTTTCAACTAGGAGCTTTAACCCTTTGTAAATACAGAGAAATATTGATTGTAGTTTTGCAGTTGTTGATTCTGAATCTGTCACTCACCCCAGAATGTTCCAGTAACTTCTGGCCTAATAAAAGCTTGCAGAATCTGTCCCTTCTTAGGGAAAAAAAAACAAAAAAAAACAAAAAAAAACCAGCTCAGTGTAATCACAGCCAGATAACTGTCAAAGAGAAAAGGAGCAAAGCCAAGAAAAAGAGGCGACAGAGCCAGATCTTGGTATTTTGCAAATCCAGATTGTCGTCTCCTTCAATTATTCATCGGGTGATTAAGACCAGTCTATCCTATAGGCAATGCTGCTGGGTTCAAGAACTTCCTTTTCACCCAGTTTGCATGGCTTTCTCTCTCTTTTTTTGTCTTCTCTTTTTCTTCTTTTAAGATGTGAAATACTCTGGTGCATGGGTTTTGGTTTAGGAAGGCTTGCTTTTTTCTTTTCATTTCATCAAGACAGAGTTCCATTTGTTCAGCATCTGCACAGGACAACATCTGGAGCCCCAGGAAATTCAGCTGCTCTGTGTATGACGCTTAAATGAAATTACTTTTTCATGCACTTCAGAAGAGTATCAAGAGCATCTCTCTGACCAAACAGAGCCTTTTGTTCTCCTCCAGCAAGTGTTTCTCATTAAAAATGTCATCCCCCTAACAAATTGCTTCATTGCCTTTGCAGCTGGGGTTATTGTTTTCATGATTTTGTGCTTGTGTGATTCTCTAGGGGATCAGAAAGCTGGGAGAAGCAGGGCTTGGTTTCTTCTCCTTTTGCCTTGTGTGTGCCATGCTTGGACTTCCCACCTTTGGGGTGCAGTTTCATGTATTTACCTCTGTACCCTCTTGGCACAGCACTCAGGCTGCCCATGTGAGGCAGAGCATGAGCCTGTGGGGACTGTCCCACTTCTGTTCATGGGGACTGTCCCACTTCTGTTCATGGGAACGGTCCTGGGGGCTCTGAGCAACCAGGTCTAGTGCAAGGTGTCCTTGTCCATAGCAAGGAGGTGGAACTCAATGATCTTTAAGGTCTCTTCCAACCCCAACCCTTCTATGATTCTGTCTCCTGGGGCTGTTGTGCTTGTACAGGGACGGAAGGTGAGAAGAAGGAGAAAGCAAAGTGAGAAATATCCATTTAAAACTGGAATATAAAGGATGGCTTTTAATGAGATAAGCATATTTTGCATGAAACTCAAGGGTAGGTAATTTTTCCAGGAAGTATTCCCAGGTGGAGTATGTGGGGCTGTTGAGTCTGCAAGAGAACCTAAATTATCTTTAGGCACTTAGGAACTTAGTGGTGACTTTTCATGGGAAGTCTGATCAGAAATAAAACTAGAAACTAAGGGAAGGAGCTGTAGGAATTCAAAGGGAGAGAGCATCAGTCTGTACATACTGCACCAAGTCTAATAGTGCAGAATGTGTGAAATGCCTTGCCATAGTGACAACACTGTGCTGAAACTTACCCAGCAGCATAGAGCTGAAAGGTCTGTATCGTTTCCTTGAAGAACCACTTAGAAAATGCCAAAACTTCAAAACCCATTTTGCAGGCAGGACTTTATTTAAAGCCCAAGCATAAACCCCTCATTTTTCTCACCTCTGACTTTTCCACTAGGATTGCCTCTTTCCTGCATCCTGAAAAAACCTTCCTCCTCATCCTCCCCTGAAGAGAGCTATATGCCAAAATCTTAAACTCACAGAATGCCCCAGGCTGGAAGGGACCTGTAGAAGTCTGGTCATCTTGGAAGTCTAATTTAAATAGCAAGTTGTAAATAATGTAGAAGCTCCATCTCACTGGCTTAAGTGTTCCCTGCATGTTAACACACCATTTGCTTAACCTGAGATCTCTTTTTTGTAGGTGACTACAAATTACTCCTTAATAATTTCACTGGCCCCATAAACTTGCTGGGTAATCAATTTACACAGGCTTATTGCCCACTTTCACAGTTCTAGTGCTGGTCCCACAGTGTTTGCAGTTTTTCTTCAAGTGTTGATTTCCTGAGTCATGTATTTCTCTGAGAATGCAGGTTTTCAGTTTTTCAAGTGGCAGGAGCTGCAGAGAAATGTTGAAAGGCTTATGCCTAAAGAATCATAAGTGAGAATGTAAGTACTATTCATCATTTCTATGATTCTTCACAAATCTTATTGCTATTTACACATTCTGATCTTTAAAACTTCAGCTTGTCATTCCAAATTCTCCTTTATTTAAGAAAAAGATTGGGCTACTTGCAAACAATTTTTTTTCTGTTTTAGTGAGCCATTTCTTAACAGGATGATTTTCCAGGTTTGTTTCTCTATTTCATGTGGGACGTGAGCAGCCATTTAGCTCACAAACCACAACAGTTACCTTTGGTTGTCTCGGGCACAACTGATTTAACCATGTTACCTCTTCTCCTCCCACTTTTGAGCAATGAAAACAGTTCTTGTTTGTTAAATATAGCACCAGGCACAGCCTTCCTGTGAAGCAGCTCCTTTCAGGCTGAAGCAGAAACATTGGGCACCACACTGTGGAAAATAAGTATGTAGCAGTTGTAAATATACACGTATATTTATATATATAAAACGGTGCTAGAGCCCACAGTCTGTAATTTGTGGGTGACCTTTAACTACATGAGGATAAATGGTTACAAATGAGGACCTCTGCTCTTGGCTTTCATAACCTATTTTGTTACTTCTGTTGGTAAATCAAAAAACATGTATATCCATGGGGTTTTTGGAGTGTAACATTTGGCTTAGATTTAAGCTAGGATAACTGAACAAAGTGGAAAACCAAACAAATAAATATGATTATCCTGCAGTGTTTTGTTTTATGGAGTCAGGTTCTGAAATAAGTGAAGCATGTGGGATACTTTAAGGTCTGTAAGACAGACATGTGCTATTCCCATAATGAAATCTACTCCCTGAATTAGGTCTTTGTGCTGTTAAGAGGTTTTTCTTGTGTTTATTTTGTTACAAGACTGCATTTTTGCTGGAGTCAAGCAGCATGTTAAGCTTGGATTTTCAGAGGTGCTCGTGTGATGAGGCTGGTGTCATGGATCTCTCTTCTTGCAGGACCAGCTATGGTGAGGGTATCAGTCTTCAAAGCCCAGGGTGTTCCAAGAGGTTTGGTTTTGAAATGCACTAAGAAGGATTATTTGGGATGTGCACAGAAATTCAGGAATGAGATGGAAAGAAACACATTTTTTCCAGGTAGATTATTTGCTACAAAAATATCTATGGGTCTGGGGGGGTGATGGTGGTTCTCTGAGAGCACCAGGCAGGGAAAGCTGGAAGGAAGTCACATATGGTGTCACCAGCCCCTATACCTGTTTGATTTTTTCCCCTATCCTTAAATGCACATAAGAGCTTTCCCCATTCTACTTGGTCACCACAACACAAAAAAATAAGTTTCAGGAAGTCTTCCAAGACCTTAAATAGTCAAAAACTCTCTGGGCTCTTGATTTCTCTGCCTTGGTTTCAGTGGGTTAATTTCTCTGTGGCAAGCTCTGATTGCTGCTGTGCTGTGACCTATCTGTCTTTTTCTTTGAAGCCCAGATATTCATGTCACAACAGAGAATAAATGCATTTGTCTTCATGAATTTGTCAGCTCATTACCCATTTACTTCAGGATTTTCCTGAACAGGGAGCAAAATGAAAAAAACCCAAAAAACCCAAAACACAAACTAAAAGTAAAAGTGCCGATGGACCATTTCTGTGTGGATTTCCTTTCTTTGATCCCTCTTGCATCCTTTCTTCATCTCCATCTCCACTAACCTAGTTTGAAATCTCTGCTTCATCATTTGGGCTGTACCATACACATTCCATCTCCAGGTCAGCCATTTATCTCCTGTTTCCTTAGAGGAACACACAGGGACCCTGGCTGGGTGGATGCACACAAGTCTGGCACCTCTTTTAGTGCTTGCAAAACTGGAAACTCTATTTGAGGAAGTGTTTTCCTGAGGGGTAACATTACAGGGGAAAAGAAAGAAAGCACTTCTGGCATCTTAGGAGAAGCATTCCGTAGGTGGCTGGACAGGACTGATGATGGCAACAGGATTTTAATTTGATTACAGCTCTAGAAACAATTACAAAACAAAGCCAAAAGCAGTGTGGTTTGTGAGATGCCTAGAAAGAAATGTATCTTTTGAATTGGAAAGGATGGGAAGGGAAAGAATATTATGAGTGTGACCACAGCAAGGACGTGTGACACACTCCAGATCGCACCGTGCTGGTGCTGCCCTTATCACCTGTCACTGTTCTGCCTTCTGTGAATCCTCATGTCCTGCATTAAACCCACAGGTTCTTTACACACCTAGGATACAGAAATCAATCTCTGCTAATAGTTCCACTGTCTGTAAGATCCCCAGCTTCACTTCATCTCCCATACAGGTTTGTGCCTCGCCACAATCTCCTGAAGTATTTCCCATCAGTATTTTCCTTGCTGTTATACTGAGCTTCCTGATGGTTTATCCTCCTGGTTATTACAGCAATTTAATACAGAACTGTTGCACATGAGAGAAAACAGAGGTCAGCAAAAGCAAGATTGGGATCTCTCTGGTTCTCATCTTTTTTATGGTTAAAAATATCTCTCTCCTCAAATGTGGAGGGATGGTGATGCTGTGAACGTCATCCTGCTTGTGATGGAAAACGTTTTTCATTGTGTCCCAAAGGTGCTCTAACTGGATTTCTCTCATTTCCTCTGCAAGTTTGTTCCACAGCTGCAGCTCCAGCCAGGAGACTTTGTCTCTGGCTTTTGCACTTTTTGTTCTGGACTTTGTGATTGGTGCTGTCATGAAGAAGAAATAAGTTTAACTGTCCAGCCAGCGCAGAGATGGAGAGCAGGTTTGCAGTGTACCAGATGCTGCACCAATTACTCCAAAGATGGGCCCTGAGGACCTCAATTAGGAGGAGGAGGAGAGTTGGAGCAGGTGGAAATCATGGGCTGGTTTTGTAGCTGGTGGAGTTAAGCAAAGGAGCAAGCCACGGGGGAGTCTTTGCTTTTGGTTTCTATTTCTCCTGAGTTGCTGTGTCTGAATCATGGATACTGTGCACACCTCCAACGTGACATATCTGGGGATTGCAGGTGCCTTTTCTCTCAGTTATTTCACTGTGTAATCTCTATTATTTTGTTTTTAATGTACCTTTCTTGTGCAAGATTCATTATTCTGGCTTCTGTGCCTCAATCCTCCTCCCTGAACAGGTGGCAACTCTCATTTCCAGGAATCTGTGGCTGTGTCAGTGAACTTAAGAGCTCACCAAGATTAAGGATCTTTCTGCCTTCGCCTCCTTCCTTTTGTTCCTTTTTACCATGCCCTACATTTGGGCAGCCAAGGTGCTCATGTTCAGCTGCAGTCCCCTGGGACCTACCCTGATCTTCACTGTGGAGGTAGTTTTCATTTTTTTCTCTTTATGGCTTCAGCACTATTCCCTACTCTCCCGAACCAGTTCCTCCTGATTTACATCTGTCTGGGGGCAGCTGAACGGGTTTTTCAAAGCTGCTTATTAAAAACTCCCTCCCTTATGCTCTGTTTCCTTCTGCTGCCAGCTGTTTGCCCATGTTTCCATAGAAAGGTGATTGCACCTTCCCTGCCCTCCAAAGCCTGGCCTCAGCAGTCCATCCCCAGCTGACCCTGTCCCTTCTCCTGCTGCCTGGCCCTACCTCACAGCCCTTGGCAGCACACCTTGTTCTGAGAGGTGTTTCAGTTACTGATGGGTGAGTGACTTGATTCGGAGTTTGGTTTGGATAAGCGCCCATAAATTGTAATGCTTGACTGTAGGTTATCCAAACTATCTGGGCCTCTTGAGACTCTAAATTGGCCTGGAGGACCAGCTGGGAAGGCTGTTTTCCGAGCTTTTGGCACTTCCTGATCCCAGAGAAGCTGCAGATAGCATGGCAACAGGCTCTTGCATGAGAGGTCAGCGTTTTGGCTGCTTGTTTTAGCTGGATCCTTAAAAAGGAGTGAGCGAGCAAACAAGCCCATTTAGAGCTAGGTGGTCCCATCAGCCAGGTGAAACACGAGGCAGCTGTAAGGAGCTCTCTGATTCCTTCTACTTGAGATGTGCATTGCCAATGATTGCTGGCATTTGACAAAGTGGGGGATGGAGTGACTGTGTATTGGCACAACATTGGATGTGGCGCCTCAGTGCAGTAGCCCAGGGTAGGTCTGGGTCGAGAAGGGATGCTGCAACACAAAAAGTGGCCACTGGAGCTGGCTTTGCTCAGACAAAACCCCAGATCTACAGACAAAGTTGTGACTGACAGATTAAAGAGTGTATTTTTGCTTGCACTACAAGCCCTCATAACGATGTGTGTACAAACAGCTACAGTGTCATGGCTAATGCAATATCCTGTCTGCAGGGAGAGTAGGAGATTTGGATGTGAGCAGACTGAGCAGTTCCTTGGCAGAGCCTCAGCAGCTCCAGCATGCAGTAGTTCAGTGGCTTTCAAGCCAAAACTCTGGTGGAGATCATTAAGGGCCACTGATGAACCTATTCTCCCAGACTTTGTCTATACAGTTTTTAAACACATTAGCACTGTCCATTTATAATCACTAAGACAGAAAGATTGATGGGGAGAGAGAGAGAGAGAGAGAGAAAATCCTGTCTTTTATAAATCTCTGTAAAGGCCCATCTGTTAAAAAAAAAAAAAAAAAAGTCAAACTTTTGGACAGGCTCTGCAGAATAACTCCTTATTCCTATAACTGCAGTTGTGGATGGATTCCCTACAGAGTTTGGAGGTGGGATCGAGCTTATAACTTCACTGCCAAGTCTGTGAGACAAAGAGAGCAGTCCTCTGACCTGATGATGTCATCTATTTTCATTTACCTTTGAATTCACTCTTTTCTCAGCCCCAAACCACTGGAAAACACAACCATTTTGCCAAATATGGGCATAAAATGGAAGGCAGGTGGAAAAGCTACCCCAAAACCTACATTCCCTTTACATTATAGTACATTCTTTGGGGTAATTTGGAATGTTCTGCTGTTTTGCAACCCTCCCTCTCTGCAGCTTAGCCCTGGTGCTCAGCCTTCCCTGCCCATGTGGTGCTCAGCTTCGTGTGGACGTCATGAAGTTATTGCTAAATCACAGCTGGCTTGCCAAACAACTGCCTCTTCCTCTTGCCAATTCTGTTCAGCCTCTGAAAAGCTACAGGACTTGTGCTGGGCCCCAGCTTAAATGATGTGCTCAGTTACAAACACAAAATAAAATGCAGTGCAGTAATAAAGTAGTTAAGTTTTGATTAATTCCATGAAAGGGTTAATGGGATTATTTTTTTTTTTTAAATTCTTTTTTTTTTCACTCTCAAAGTAGGGAAAAAAAAAAGACAGAGTGAGAGACCCAAGTGGACACAACTAGAACAAAGCCCTGTTTATGATTAGTATGGCTGAAAATATCCATGTTGGGCCAGGTGCAGATGGCTAATTCCCCCAGACTACAAGCCAATTTAAACCATAATTCCTGAGATAGACCACTTTTCCCAACATTAATGGAAACCAGCTGCCTCCTATTAATAATATGGATGATTACAAGAAAAAAAAAAGTGGGGGAGGGAGTAGTGGAGTTAGAGAAGACATTATTTTCCAGACTGTTGCCTGTGTCCTGCTGAGGACAATATGGAAAGCTATGGAATATGAGTCTTGAAAACCTGTCAAGTTAAATACACACAGTGTGTTTGCTCAGAAGAAGGATGGAGTTATCAGTGTACTTCTGTGTTCCAGTGACAAGGTTATTTAAGGCCTAGCAATTGCATTTATTTAGTAATTTGCTGGTGCTTTGCTTTTGCCTTCCCTCTGCTGGCACTGGATGGTTTTGATTAGCTCCCTAGAAAGGGAGCCCATTGCCTTTGGTGCACTGAGCCTGGCCGTTCCCACTGAGGTCTGATTTTGTGTGAGATTGTAGAGCACATCAAAGTAGAAAGACAAAAAAATTTATGAATAGCTCTCCTGAGAGCCTGACTTGCTGGTTCAAGAAATTTGTTCAGGCTCCCATTATGGTTTGTGCCAGTGTGAGGTGAAATGGGAAGACATGGCAATTCATGGTGTGTAATGGCAATGTGTCTCAGGAGTGGCTTTTTTTTTCTCTCTGTGTTCTTTGTGATTGTTTTCCTTTGGTTGTTTTTGGAAATCTGAGTAGAATTTATTTTAGATTAAAAAAAATATAAATGTCACACCATTCTTATTTGTCAGTGAGGCAAAAGCTAAAGTCCTGTGGTATCAGTTGTTTTGGCTATACTCCTTGCTTCTTATGTAGACAGGACTCTTAACACAAGGATCATGTCTTTGAGGCTGATGAATAAAGGAGACTCACTAAAAATGTCCCTCTTGCCCCTGATGGAGATGAAAAGGAGCCAATTTCCATTTCCCAGTTATTCTGCTAGGATTGTGTGGGATTCTTGGAGACATTTAGCTCACACAGGCTGCAGTTCTTCTTAGTCCATTTGATGATAGTCTGCAGACTTGGCACTGTAACTCTTGCTGGAGGGTTCTGAGGGGAATTTTTGTGTACCTGAAGAGGTGCATAGCTGGGGCAAGCTGGGACTGCCCTTTACCCAGCCTGAGGATACAGAAGGATTTGATGCCTTCTCAGACCATGTGGGGCTTGTACATCCTTACTCCAAAAGGATGAAATCTAAGGGACTCTCAGAGCTTTTCCTGCTCCTCTGTCATGTGTGAGAGGAAGTGGGGGAGAAACACAGACTAGGACTTTGATTCTTTAATACCTTGATCATTTGACTTGATGACAGCCAGGAACCATGGTTCTTGGTAACAACTTCCCTCACTGACAAATTTCTGCCCTTTGCTAGGTTACAAGAAGATCCCTTTTCTAAGTCAGGAGCAAAATACCCTCTAGATCACAAACTCTTAGATGGCAACTTAAGAAAAAAATAAATCTTGGACCTTCTAGCTAAGGCATGAAACTAAGGACATTTCAGCAACACATCCCAGTGGCAACATTTTGTTTTCATTCACACATCTTAGCAGCCCAGTCCTTACGTGGGTCACCAGAATATCTCTCTGGGGTATTTACTGTAAAGAAGAAAACCTCTACTGGCCCTCTCCAAATTTCAGTAGTATTTAAAGCAGACAAAGCAGAGGTAATGAGAAAGAGATTATTGATTTTATGTATGTAAATAGAGCATAGCTGAGTTGACAATGATTCTTTAAATAATTGAAAAAATCTGCTTCAGCTGACAGTAGTTCACCAGATAATGAGGCTGGTAGTGGAGGAACGTGAATAATTAGAGAGTAGGATTCTTGCTGCATGGAATTGACCCTTGGGGGCTTAGAGAAAGAAGGATTTGTGGCTGCTCTGAAATGCTAGTGGTCTGCTCCAGCATTCCTCTTGTCAATACGAACCTTGTGTTTTTATTGGAAACACGTGTCAAAACAAAACAGCGTTTGAGGCTGCTGCTGAGAGAAGGTGGGCAAGTCCAGAGACAGCAAACCTGTTTTTCTGTTTGTTGCCAAAAATTCCATGCCACTGCTGCCCATCATCTCAGATGGAAAGAGAGATGATGAATGCCCTTATAATACACTGGTGATTCTTCTTCTGTTGCCTCCCCAGTGAAGTTATTTATACTCAGAAAATTAGAGAAATCGGGATAACCAAGGCATCTCACTACACTTTGATGAAGTCTGGATTGAGGGCTTACATTGCAGTACTTCCCTGGAGAAAAGCTGTAGCAGCAAGTGAGTACTTACCTCTCCTGGACAGGCAGAAGGACATTCACTCATATGTAATATTTAACTCCCTGTGGGCTGCCAAAACATTTTGAGAACTTGGTAAATTTTGAGTATCGGCTCCATTACCTGCATTTTGGAAAACTCAAAGGAAAGAGGCGAGACACACAGTATCTGATGTTTGCATAAACAAGTATTTGGGTTTACTAATTTTCTTTTTTTTTTCCTTTTTCTTTTTTTAATTTTTATTCAATTGGAAATTATTTTGTTGGACTGATGTTAAACATCTGCCTCTTTCTCTGCCCTCCTTCATACCCCAGCTCCTGAGATGGTTTTATTTCGTGGGTGAATTAAATTGTTTTGGGAGATAAGATCCCAATTTGTAATGTGCTTTAGGGGCTTTCAGAATGAAAGGCAGGGATTGAAGTAGAGTATTTGGTTATTAGTGTCTCCATATTTCTTTCCCTTGATCTACCTGTCCCATCGTGTTGTCAGATCTTCATGGTTGAGGTTTGAGGCAATAATGGTGAAAGCTGGAACATATGAGCCCTATTTAAACCCAGCACCATCATATTTCTGGAGTGAATCTAAGCCTAATTGAAAAGGCAAGTGGGTTTCTCTGGCAAAAGAAAACGTGGCTGTCATAGGCTTTACCAAGTTCAGTTAAACAGAGTAGAATGTGCTCTGGCATCTTTGTTTGGTTTCCATTTTAAATATAAAATTAAATAAATATAAATGTAGATATATATAAATATATATATTAATATATATATAATATATATAAATAAAAATTTAAAACATATTTCATCTGGTGTCGGTTTTAAGGATGATTTACAAACTTAAAAAAAAAAAGAACTTTGCAGCTTTTCAAGGTCTGGCCCCTGAGATGCCAGGAAATAAGTCTCTCCTCATCTCCACAGTATCATCTCCACAAGAGTTTGTGCAGGCTGCCTTACACATCACCTTATGGGCAGCGTGTAGAGTTGTCACCATTCCTCATCATCTTCTTATGTATTTCCTCTTGCTCTGCAATAGTTCAGGAAACAGAAACTGTTTGCTTCCAAGTTCCAAAGGATTAGAGCCAAGCTTTGGATTGGAGGCCCATGCAGGTGGGATGAGAGCAGCCCCATTTCTTCCCTGCTGCCATAAGCACAAGCAGCTTTGAGGCACTTTCTTTGACTGGTCAAAATATTCCAAAGCTTTCAGGCACAGCTCAATCTGTTTCCATCTTCTGAGATATTTTTCAATCATCACTGTTATTTTAGACATATTTCTTTCAGTCACTATCCATTTGCAGTTTAGAAGTTTCATATGACTTTTTTTCATAGCTGATACACCTTTTTTTTTAGTTTGAACCACCATTTGATGATTGTCATGTGCCTTTCAGAACAGAGTTTATGGGAAAGTTTCACCCTCAGTAATAGTTTTCTCAAAATAGCTTCCTGTATTATTTAATTACAAAACCTAAATGCATTCTTTAATGGAATATCACAAATAGATATCAATTCTACAAATCTAAATCCACTTGTTGTGGTCTTTTGATCAAGTGCTGTGTTTTTACGTGTGTCTGATGCATTTTAGTGTCCTCATTGCTTCCTGAACAAAAGCGCTGCTATGAATCAGGAATATTTTAAGAAAGGTTATGACAAAATGAAAGAATTTAACATTGAAGAAAGGTAGCAGCCAGTCAGCTCTGGATGGCTCCTTTTGGAGACCTCATCTATCATTTGGGAATTGGCACTGGCAGCCCCTGGATTACTGAGGAATTACATGCACTCTCTTCTCGCAGCGGTGGCACAATTGTTTTGAAACTAGGCAGATCTTGTGTGTTTACTATTTGGCAGGTTCTGTGTTTTTGGCTGGCAGCCACGCTGAAATGTGTTTAGTTTTAATTGACAGCCATGGTCAACACTGCAGATCCCAGGTAGGTACTGCTAATCCTGACAAGGCAAGGCAGAAACAGACAGGCTTGTGTTCCAGCTAGCCAGAGACTCAAACCTTCAGGAAGCAAAGGCATTTTGCCTCCAGACAGTTCTGAACCTCAGGAACTCACCCTTCAGTCTCATCTCCACAGCACCTCCTTGTAAGCAGCCCCCAGCCACGGGAGCTGTAAGAAGCTGCAAACAAAGTGATTGTGTGATCAGATTTTGTAGAATGGTTCAGGTTGGAAGGGACCAAACCTCCCTGCCATGGACAGGGATGCCACTTATTGACCCAGGTTGCTGCAAGCCCCATCCAACCTGCCCTTGAACACTTTCAGGGATATGATGTTCTCAGCTTCTCTGGGAACCCTGTGCCAGGGCCTCACCACCCTCACAGGGAACAATCTCTTACTAATATCCAATCTAAACCCACTCCTTTTCAATTTAAAGCCATTCCCCCTTGTCCTGTCACTCCATGCTCTTTTCCACACTCCCTCTCCAGCTCTCTTGGAGCCCTTTTGGGTACTGAAAGGTGCTCTAAGGTCTACCCAGAGCCGTCTCTTCTCCAGGCTGAACAACCTCAGCTCTCTCAGCCTGGCTCCAGAGCAGAGGTGTTCCAGCCCTCGGATCATCTCTGTAGCCTCCTCTGGACTTACATCAGTCCATGTCCTCCTCATGCTGGGGGCCCAGAGCTGGACACAGAACTCTAGACAGGGTCTCACAAAGGCAGAGAAGAGAAGGAAATACCTCTTTTTATCCTGCAGTGGGAAGCCAGGTGCTAGTATCCTTACATGAGAGATCTTACTAGAGCCCGGAGACATCCATTTTCCTGGGTTTGAGACTTGAAAGCCAGAACAGTTACACACAGACCTCTAGTTTAAAATAGAGGGACATTCCAAAAGTGCATATGGTTAGATTTATGTAAGCCACAGTTTGTAATATTTTAGATTTCACCTCCTAGTCCTTG
Source organism: Anomalospiza imberbis (assembly GCF_031753505.1). NCBI lineage: Eukaryota > Metazoa > Chordata > Aves > Passeriformes > Viduidae > Anomalospiza > Anomalospiza imberbis. The sequence continues at coordinate 5,693,707 of NC_089693.1, read as the reverse complement.
TGAGAGTTTCAGCCTTGCTCTCAAAAGAATAAAAAAGAAATACAGAACATTTACAAAAATAAAAGGGAAAAAAAGCCCATATTCACAGACTTAGGGTGGCTTAGTCATGACATCTAATTAGGGACAGCAGTGATTTCTGTGAACCACAGAAATGTTAGTTTCAGTTGGCATAAAATTCCATAGAGTAATACTCGATACTATCTCTCAGCCTATCTGTCTCTCTGTCTATCAACCATGCCCATATGCTTTATTATTAGTGATGCATTCCTTCTCATGTTATTGTCTTCCTTATAAGATAATTTCTCAAGGAATTCTTTAACTTCCCCCTCAAGTGTCTTGCATTTCAAGTAGCTGCTCAGCAGAGCTCCACAGCAGAGGGATTTGTATTTATGGAGAAAAGGTTGCACCTGGCCACTGGGACAGCAGGGCTCCCATCAGCATTTCAGCCTCATCATTATTAACCTCTTATAAATCTGACAGAGGACTGAAAACCAACAGCATCGAGTTAGGCACCACCGAGAGAGGACACTGAAAGCACAGATCCAGAGCAAAGGAAGTTTTTTTGTCACCTGGGAGTAGATGGGATGTTTTTCCACCCCTGTGTTGTAGGATGCCCCAGGAGGAAGTAACACAGACACTGTCAGTGACAGCTTTAAAACATGACATCAGAGAGTCAAGGTATTCCCCAGCCTCCAGAAACAAGTCCTGGTGGTACCTCTGCAGAGAGACATCTTCAGAACAGCACAACATTTATAAATTTTCTTTATTTCTGAGAGCTGTTTTTTCAATCTGGGAGAAGTTAAAGAGTATCTCCCAGTTTCTCATTTTTAGTGGGCCTGTGAGATTCAGGTGAAGACCTGCTGTTCCAAACTTTCCAAAAGGCATTTCCAATAGCAAAGTAGCCCTATTTTCCCCTTCAACAGGAATTGAAACTGTGCAGTACTTGTTCATCAGCCTCAGACTTTGATTTGGCACTGCTATGTCGTGCAGATGTAGCAATCACATTTGTGAGCCTGGAACTAATTAAAAATGGAATATTTTAGATCAGTCATGGTGAGTGTGGCCAGATTTACAGGGAGAATACAAGGGAGCTTAAGGAGCAGAGTGATCCAGCCTTGTTTAAACGTTCTTCCTTTAACATTGGTACATTACCTACAGGCCAGCTGGGCTGGACCTTTACAGCACTGTCTTTATGCAACCTCTGGCTGGGTAAAGGGGAGCTTTAAGAGGACACCAATGTTTCATGGTTTGCTACATTCCAGATGTATGCAGAACCATCTCTAAACTCTTTCTGGCAAGACACTGCTTTTTTCCTTCTTTTTTTTAATCTTTTTTTTTTAGAGGGCATGGTTGCCAAGCCTGTCAATCAATTTAACAGGAGACAATGAATTAAAGGCACTGGGGAATAGAAAAATCCACAGATCTGAACAAAAACCAGATGAGGGGATAGATGTGGCTCTAGGCCTGCACAACCATGCATCTGACAGCTCACAGAGTGGGGAAGGGCTATCAGAGGTAATACTGTTACCTAAAACTTGGAGGCTGCACTGGTTTGCAAGAGCCTCTCTGACCCTGTGTGAGCCTGAGCTTGGTGTGTGAGCCCTGCAGGGCCTTTGGGGGAGGAAAGATTATCCTCAGAGCAATTATATGGTGGGCCACCATCATTTCCTCCTTGCTCAGCTCAACATTTTCAACATTTGCTGCTCCTGGCTGCCAGCTCTGCACCTGCTCCATGCTGAGTCAAGCTGAGAAACAAAGCAAAACCCCTGTGTTGGCTCTCAGGGTACAGCTAGGGCTTGTGATAGATCAGTGCTTCTTCCCTTTGCACCTCACCAGCAGCTTGCTCTGGTTGTGACTGGCAACCAGTGTGGCACAACACCAGCCACACACACACCACACCACTCAGCACAGCCTGGTGGGGACATGGTGCTCCTGTCACCACAGCTCTGTGTCACCTGGCCATGCCCTGGGCAGCACCTGGCTTTGAGTGCCTGGAGTCAGGATCTCTTCCTGACCTGCAGGCTCCACTGGGCTCTTTGATCAGACCCTTGTGAGATTGCCACTGAGGAAACAAATGAATAGGATGCCCCAGATGTTACTGCTGCTAGAGGATGGAAAGCTTACTTGTGGGTTGTCATTCACATGTGACATTCCTTGTAGGATGTTCAGATGGCAATGCCTGTTCCTGGTTTGTAAATGTGAGGATGGCTTTTTAGTCCTTGTGCACCACATAAGTTTTTGATTTGCAAACCTCAAGATAAGCAGGTAATTTAGTATCAAACAATGGTATTTAAAAAAATATTCTGAAAGATCTTATAAATTAAACTGTAGACAAAGTGTTGAATGCAGGTGGGGGCACTACCATGGGGAGGTGATCAGGGGGTGTCACACCCAGCTTTTCACTCCAACAGATGCACTATGGCCAAAAGGCCCCATGTGCTTCTGCTGAGGGTATACAGCAAAAGCCTCAGTTTATCAGCACCCCCCTAAAGATAAATAAAAAATTAACTTTTCTTGAACATGGCTTGGCTGGCAGTCTCTGCACAGAGTTCTGTGCAGCATGGCTTTTATTACCATTAAAATGATTTAAATGGAGACTCTGCCCAGCAGCATTGTAGGTGACACATTCTCTAGCTGCCATGTATCCAAAGTGATTGCTGCAAGGCCTTGAATAAACATTTTGTAAGTTTAGCTCTGAAGTAATTTACATCAAGCAGCATATATTGCATGGATGCCAACTAGTTCTTGTGTATTCCTCACAGAGCAGACAATGTTTTCTATCAAATCTGTTGGGTGAAAACAGAAAACCTATTAATAATGTGTCAGGAACCTGACTGAATGCAATATTTATGTGGAAGTCTCATAGAGGGCTTGTTTATAAAAAGTACACGAATTCTGTGGTTCGTGTTTGAAATGTGTAAGAGAGCAAGAATAATGTTAACATTTTTCTCACAGGGACACCTACCCACACAATTTCATTCCTCTTGTAATACGAAGGGTTGATGTTTTTCTCAGAAAAAGCTGAATGCAGAGCTCGCCAAAGCTGGTCCATGCATTGATCTCAAGAGGTTTAGTCCAGGGTCGGTGCATTGTAGTAAAGAATTAGACTAAAGCATTCAAGATCTAGCAAAAGGAGCAAATTCCCAGGGCTCTTAATTTTTTTCTTGTGTGTTACTATGGTGAAATCTCAAGCCCATGCATTGATTTGGTGACGAGTTGAAGCTGTGTTGAAATGGAGCAGAACCAGGTCTTGGCCGGCGCGGCGCTCGTTAGGTGGTGAGCTGAGTGCTAAGCACCTCAAACCTGAACCTCATCCAAACCCCAAGCCTGAAGGATGGAGATGGAAATTTTGTGAAGTGAGGCTTCACTTGGAGTATTGCTCCTTTTAATTTTTTTTTTTTTTTTGCTTTTGCACAAATCACTAGGGTTCTAAAAACAGCCTCCACACTCATTTCTACTGGCACGGCCGCTATCGATCGTGTCCAGAAAGAGGAATGGAAAGACACGACAGAACTGGAAATGATCCAATGATCCCAAGCCATGAAGCTTGGATCTAAACCTTGATCCAAGCTTTGCTAAAGAACAGGAGGGCTTTTTTTTTTTTTTTTTTTTTTTTGGTTGTATCTGGAGGTTTGATTTAATCTCTTGTACTTGCATGGAAAATCCGTAGTGCTGGAGTACGGTGTTTCCTCAGTGGATAAGATCAGTTGAATCTGGTGTTCCAAGGAAACTTTTAACCTGAGAAGAGAGTGGCTTAAGCAGCATCAGCAGCATCTGTGTGAGAGAGGGATCTCCAGCCATGGGAACCAGGAGAGCAAAAAATATTCCCATTGGTCCTGAACACAGCCCAGCTCAAATGTCTCATCTTTTTTTCTTTTCCTTTTCCCTTTTTCTTTTTTCCTTTTTTCCTTTTTTTTCCTTTTTTTTCCTTTTTTTTCCTTTTCCTTTTCCTTTTCCTTTTCCTTTTCCTTTTCCTTTTCCTTTTCCTTTTCCTTTTCCTTTTCCTTTTCCTTTTCCTTTCTTGCAGGTATAGTACTTAAAGCCTGATTCAAAAATTGACCCATGAATAACATGGAAAGTTTAATCAGCATGAAGACTTTGGTCACATTGTGATTAATACTTGCCAACTCCCTGCAGTATTTTCTTTTAATGACTTGCAACTCATTAAACTAATTAAATTCATTGATTTCAACCAGATGTTTGCACCTGGAAGTGCATTTATTATCATTTATTATCAGAGAGGGGCTCTCCATCAGGAACTGTAGTATAGGACTAATGGAGTAATGGGTTCAAACAGAAAGAGGGGAAATTTAGATTAGATATGCAGGAGAAATTCTTTACTGTCAGGGTGCTGAGACCCTGGTGCAGGGTACCCAGAGAAATTGTGGCTGCCCTACTCTGGAAGTGTTCAAGGCCAGGTTGGATGGGGTTTGGAGTAACCTGGAATAGTGGGAGGTGTCCCTGTCCTTTGAACAAGATGATCCTTAAGGTCCCTCCCAACACAAACCACATTCTGTGATATAATATTAATTGGTTGTAGTTTTAAGATTTTCTGCCTCCCCAGTTAATAAATAGAAATATTAGCACGTGATTGAGCCAGCTGGTATCATCATCATTATTAAAATCAACTAACAAAACATCATACTGTACAATTTTCAAAAAGACAACAGATTGGCAATTCCTTGTCCAAACTGTATGGTAAATATATTCCAGTAATGAGTGGCTTACCAGAAAGCAGGAGAGGAAAGACCACAAATAAAATCAATTTTATTATAAATATTACTTGCCATCAGTAATTTGAAAAGCTACTTTTTCATCCAAAACATTTGTTTTAAATTATATGTTGACATATTCTGGAAATAACTATGATAGACTATTTTTAAATTAGTAGTGCACAAAGGACTTTCTTCTTTATGTCTTTTTTTACATCTACATTTTCTGGTTTCTGCTAAAATAGACTTGGATAAGGATCCACAGAAGTGTGTGTGTGTATGTAGATACTTTTATTTATTTATTTTTCTGGTTTGGACTACGAAATTGTGTGCTTTGGGAGGCAGGTGTCTTCCAACATTTTCAAAGATCTGCATGTTAAATTAGTTCTGTTTTGTATTGCAGGAAAGTATTGCTACATGTATTTCTTGACATTCCTTTCAGGCATCTTTTTGGGGTTGTTTCCAAAATGCTATGAAAAAAAAAAAGTAATTTGCTTTCAGAAAGTAATTGCTCAGCTAAAAATAATGAATATGGTACAGCTAATGTGGAAAGTCAATATGTCAGGGGTGATGTGGAAAACTTTGGAGCAGACTGAACTGAAAGGACAAATGATCCCAAAAAGGAATCAAATGAAGCTGTTACAGAAAGTCCTACTTTTACTGGTATCAGGACAGTTTGGACACCACCGATGAAGGACCCCTAGCTCTCTGAAGGGTTCAGGAGAACAGGAGACTTTCTGCTGGTTTTGGTCAATGAGTTGGTTCTTGGCCAACCTATAATCACATCGACCCTTTTTGGGCAAAGGATCTAAGTGTGGTTGGTGCCCCAAGCCCTGTAGCCCCTTATGGGATGGCCAAGTGTCCCCCAGAGGCTTGTTCAAGCAAGGAATATTTATAGTTCCAGTGCCACACACACACACACACACACACACGTGCAGCATGAGCTTCTTGTTACAGGAGAAGTAGTATTGGAGACCTGGGCTGGGAATGAAGGTTCCTTGTGGTTGTCCCAGGGAACCTTGATAGAAATGCACATTTCTGCAAGTTTCAGCAGAGCCCTGTCTGATGGTTGACAGCCCCCAGGGATGCCTGCCCTGTCCCCATCAGCAGTGTCCCTAGCACAGTGGGTCTCCCATGACTCTGTGCACTGCCACGTGTGTGTGTTGTTTCCCTGGTTTTACCACCAAATATCACATTGGCTGAAGATTAAAAGAGAATTCTTTTGAGTGGCAGCTCTGCTTTCCAGAGCATTCATCTTACTAGATTGCTCTGATCAATTCTCCAGTTTGACTACTAAAATGAAAATTAAGCATCCTACCCACCAGGAAAACTAATTTGAAAATACGTTTTAACTCTAGAGCCATCTTTTACCTGAAAACTTAATTGTGTTCCTTTAAGAAGATATAATTAAGTATCCTCATGGCAGACCATCAGTTTTAACAAAGCATCTCTAGAGCAAATAGACATCATTACTAATACAATTCTTTGAGGTGCAGGCAGGAAAATAAATTGGCTGTCATTGGGACATCATCAATATAATGAACATCTGACATGTAGACTCTGTTTCAGATGACACAGGCATAGATGAGCAGGAAAAATTGTTAATAAGAACTGCAGACAGGATATTTCAGGCTGTATCTGTCTCATGAAATGTTATTTGCTGCCAACACATTGCAGTAAAGAAGGACTGTTCTACCTGGAGATAGATGAGGCAAATAAAGTGAAGAGTCACTTTCAGGTATGTCCTGAGAAACTCTGCTCAATAACACAGTTTGAATCCTTGACTTTTTTTTTACTACATCTTGGTAGCTACTTTCATTTCAGGCAGGAAATTGGTACTTTGCCTGTTTTTTATTTCCATTTAACAACTGCAGCAAAATGGAACCTTTGATTTTTGGAACTATACCATCTCCAACAGAAATCAGTAGCTAACATTGTCATTCAGACAAACACAAAGCAGAGCTGGTTGGAGTTTTGCAAAGCCTACGGGAAATTTTGACATGCAGAAGTGAATACCCAAATACCCTCAGCTGTCTTGGGGATTTCCGGCAGTGTCTGCAGAATGTGGGGAAAAAATTCCAGGGTTGAAAACAGCTGAAAATGTTCTACAATGGAGTCCTAGCTCAGCACTCCTTAGTCTCACTTGTCTTACGTGGATTTAAGCATGTGTTTATTGTTAAGGGTAAATGTTTAATCCAGCAAGGACCCACTGCTTTTCCAAGCAGGACCATAGCTCCTTTTCTGCTTCATAAATAATTTGGAAAGTGAACCTATACTCTTTCAAGTCCTTTCTCCCAATATTCATTAACAGGCTTGGATGGTGTGTACGCCTTGAATCAGTTGTTTCCTATTCAATTCACATAATGAATGAACTGAACCACACAATATAATTCTTTTTCCCAGTTTTAGATGACTGAAACACAATGAAGGAGAAAATTTTCTTTACTTGGGAGAGTTTTAGCTCATGTAAAAGGGATTAGCAAAGGGGTTTGTCAACACACACTGATCCCCACTTGTCAGGATATGTGTGAGCTGAAGCCCCACAAGTCGGAGCAAAGTAAAAGAAGCAACACCACCAGGAAGTATCTTTATGCAAGCAGAACTGTTTGAAGCACTGTGCATACCCTGAGCTGATCAGGAGGTATAAATAACCCTCCTCATGGAATGCATTTGGCCAGAGAAACCATGGAAAGCAGAGTCAAAGTTTACAGGGATTGTGAAAGAGTTACAGGATCAAAAGCTCAGATAAACATCCTAACACTTAGATATTAATATGGATGCTCTCCGAAGTTCTCCAAGCCATCTGGGCCCAGCTCATCCACCTCATGGTCATGAGAAGTGGTTTTCTCACAAGGCTGCTAATGCTTCCTCTTGTTTGACAGGCAGGAAATTACAATCCAATGAGCCTTTCTCACTAGAGGTCATAATTTTTGGTAAGAGGGAGAATTAGGAAGTGCAGAGGCAGAGATAGAATGTAAAACAGAGTGCTGGGGTTGGGATGAGGGGGAAGAAGGGATACTGAGAAGGAAAGTTAATCAAGTTCTCTAATGCCACAGAAACATACCAGGATTGAAAGGTATCAGCACTTCTGGGGATGGGATGCTGTGCCAGGTAGCAGCAGGATGAGCTTCTGGAAGAGGAACTCAGCCCACTGACTGGTCCAGCCCAGGTAATAACATTCCCCTGTGACTGAAGAATGCAGCAGGATCAAATGAGAGGCTGCAAATGCAGTTCTAAAATGGTTTTTCCATGTGAGAATCCCAAACCAGTAACATTAATCTTGATGCTGTTGTCACTTCTCAGTGCATGTGGCATCTTGTAAAAGGCTCGTCATCCATTGGGATTTTTAAAATTGTTATCCATTTTTTAATTTTGCAGGGCTCTAATTAGGCTGGCAGTGCTTATCTGGCATCCCCTTATTGCCCCAGGGTAACAGGGAAGCAGCCACCACCCCCAGTGACAGACCCAGCTGTGTAAGGCTGTTGTTTTCCTACAGCAAGGAGCATTCTTTGTGTGCAAGTCTGAGGCTGTGTACACATGTGTGAACTCTCCAAAGGCAAACAACTCACGTTTAGAAAACCAAATTCCAAGCAAGAAATGAGCCCGGCAGCTGTGAAAGGTGTCTCTGTGTTTCATTGTTGATAAAAGTACAACCCACAGTGACTCAAACCTCAGGATGTGGTGGGGAACCAAGAAGAAAAGAAAAAGAGTGGGGAAGAAAGGGGGAAAAGGCAGCCTGCTCAGGATGAGGAGTTCAGACATGCCAGATTTCTTTGGCACAGATATTGCTGTTGTGAGCCTTGTGGACATTTTGTGTTTGAGTCCCTGCTTTCTTTTTGTTGGCTCTGAGCATTTTGAAAGATTTTGAAAACAGTACTGCAAAGTGTTTCAGGTTGCAAAGCTGACCAGTGAGTGCCATAAACAGCATCCCCTTCACAGGCTGACAGTGCAGGCAGAAACCTGTCACCTGAGGGCTGTCACCAATCTGTCATTAACCTGCATCTCCTCATTGTGACATAAATGTCAATGGTCATTTTCCTCCACATCAGCCCTTTCTTCATCTCTCCTGGGTAAGCAGAGGGCAGCCACTGGAAGGGCAGGGACTTGGCCCTGAGAAAGGGAAAGGCAAGAGCTGGTCTGGAAGCTGAACACTAAAAGTAGGCATTGATTTCCTATCATAGAGATGACGTGTTTGAATTTACTGAGCTGCTTTAGATTGAAAGGCATTTACCCAGTCACAGGGACTGCCAGGTGTGCTGTGTTCAGATGAAATAATGCTTCAGGATTGGTTCCAAGGCCCTGGATTTCAGTCCACCAGCTCCAACCATCTGGCTCGGGCACAGCTTCTTTCTGAAGTGACTTGAAGCTTGGTGGCCTCAGTGTTTCTCCTGTGATGCTGTCAGGTATTTAGCTGTAGGAGCACAAGCTCAGGCATGAGGAAGGAACTAAACTAGCCTGTCACAGACAGTACCTAACTAACAGAACAGGTCTTTTTTTCTACTGAACATGTATATTCTTGACATGCAGTGGAAGAGGAGGGTGGCTACAAGATGTGTGGAGAGCAGAATGCTGCAAGGATTGAAGAAAATAAGAAATGGAGTAAATGGAGTGAGGGCTGTATGGCCTAGTCACTAGTGTTCCATGTTTGGAATGTTATAGGATCTCCTGTCAGGTCTAGTCAAACCTATTGAGCTGACAGAGGCTGATCCAGCACAGAGATGCAGTGCCTGGTCTCCAGAGGAGGGCTCAGCCTGAGCCTTTGCAGCAGTGAGGATTGCATTCCTGGTGCTGGGAATCCAGGAATGCTGACACCAGGCACATGGAGAGTAACTAAGGAGAACAGGTATTACTGATAGATTTACACTGCTACCCCTCCTCCATCAGGCCACTACAGAGGCCCTAGAGGCTCACACCTGCACAGAGCTGGAAGCCAAAGTGAGCTGCTCTGCATCACCTGCATTGGTGATGGTGACAGGAGTGGGATTTCAGCATCCCTGTGAGGAGTTTGCCTTTGAGAATAGCAGGTTGTGTCCTTTTAACTTCCAGAGAGGTTACAGGAGTCTGGTGAGCTCTGAGTGTCTGGAAAGGACCAGATCCAGGAATAATTGCAGTGGTACCATGTGGTATTCACATGCCCTCTGAACAGAGGCTTAGATTTCCCCTGAGAGAAGCTGTGAGAGAAGCAGAGAAAAGAGAATCAAAACAATTCTTATCTCATTTGCTGCTCCTGTGTTTGTGCCCATGTGGAATGTGGTATGGAGATTGTTTACCCATGCTTGCTTGATTGGATTCTGGTGATGGTGTTTTTGGATTGATTGACCAATTAGGTCACAGCTGTGTCGGGACTCTCAGCAGAGAGAGTCACAAGTTTTGCTAGTTAGTGATAGTTCTTATTAGTGTAATATAGTGTAATATAGTTATAGTGTTATATAGTTTAATAAAGTAATTAATTAGCCTTCTGAAATAATTGGAGTCCTGCACATCATTCTTCCCACTGGTTGGACACAGCATTTTACTATAGTACCAAGATGCCCCAGCAGGCAGTGACACCTGATCTGTGCCATGCCTTGTGGTGTTTGGTCTTTGGTGGTTCAGAGATGCCACTGCAGCCTGGAGGGTGTCACACACAGCCCTTTTGGGCAGGGGGAGAAGCCACAGCCTTGGCAGAAGCAGAAGAGTGAGTTACCCACTGCTCCTTGCTTCTGACTCAGCTCTGCAACAGCTTGTGGGAAAGCTAAAGGAGAAATATTTATTTAATATTCAGATGTTCTCATTCACACTTACGTGTGTGTGTGGATACCACACATATGTAACATAAATGTGTTTGTTTATCAGTGCATTTCCTGAGTGGCTCTGGTTCTCTAACAGCTCTATCTTCTCATCTCCACAAATAAATAACAATATTAGACCTAAATTCTAAATATATTCTGAGGACCAATAACTCCCTGAAGTTTTCTGGATGTCTTTAATTAGAATAAAAGCCAAACAAAGCAATCAAAAGGAAACAAATGGGTTGATGGAGCCTCTCTACCCACTTGCTGGTGGTTAGGAGCAGAACTGGGTAAATGTTCATGGCAAATGTTTGGTTTTAGACCTGTCTAGCTTTTCTTGGTATCCTGCAATTATTTTTGTATGCATTTTTGGTACACGTTTATATTCTTTGAAATTTTGTATACATATTTTGTATAAACATGTTTCAACACCCTGGTAATAAAGTGCTGTTTAGCTGTGTTCAGGGCTGTTAAAGGCATTTGTGTGACATTCAGTATCCAAGTAGATGTTTCTACTTGGAGACCTGAAAACACTGTAAAACAGAGCATGAAAAATCAGATTCCTAGGTGATCACACAAGCATTGCCTAAACTGTTAGAAGGATGCAAAAGTAGACAGCATGACCCAGCATTATTTTAGTATAAAGGAATGGGTGTTCTAAATTTCTCTCTCTCTCTTTTTTTTTTTTTTTTTTTTTTTTTTTTTTTTTTTTTTTTTTTTCAGATTCTGATGAAGTTATAGTTCACTTTTAATGGCATAATCCGTTTTTAAGAATATTTTACCTTTTCTCATTTCGTCTTCAGGTGATTTCTGTGGGAGCAAAGCAGTCCCTTGCTGTAATGCAACTGCCTCTGGGGTTAAACACTCCTGGTTAAGTCCAGCCCAGAAGCAAAGCAGATCTGTTTCTTAGACAAAAAAGGAAAATCAAGAGAGAAGAATTGGATGGAGGGGACAAATTTGATTTGTGAGGGTTCTTTTCAGAAAGTACCATGAGATCTTAAAGAAGGCAGCAGGATTAGAGTTGTTATTGCTTGTGAATTGCCTGAACTGCATGAGTGAGCTTTAAGGAGAGCAGTAATGAAGAAATAAAACAGCTTACAAGCTACATCAGCCCTGGAAAATAGGAGCATTTCACAAATGTTTTCATCTTCTTTGACTGGTGATACCGGACAGTGATGTACAATTACTTCTTGTTGTAGTTCTTCTATTACATCTGAAACACAAAGCTTTCAGTCTAAACCTGGTTAAAGAGTAAAACTAGAGAATGCAGCAATTTCTAAACTAGCCATTAGCTCATCAGCAGGGTTGTCTCAGGCTCTTTTGATAGAGGCAAAAAAAAAATTAAAAAAAGAGAATAGTTTAAACTTTGCCTCGGGGGTTGGAAACCTATTTTTCAGGCTGTTTAACTGTCATTCTCCATGCATCTGTTCAAATTAGCTTCAGACAGTGAAATAAATAGGAAATGTGGCCCAAGGGTCCCTGGTTTTGTCAGAAGGGACTTAGAACGAAGTGGAGAAGAAGAAGGAAGTCTGGTTCATGAAGTCCTGCTGGATCTTTTTGCTGACATGAAGTCAAAGCTGACGGAGGGTAAGTTCTTTAAATCATCACAAACACCCCAGAGGACAAGAAAACCCTGAATGGGGTGATACTGGATGGAAAGTCCAAGACAAGATGTGGTGTGAACTTCCCCAGGCTTGGAGTCAGAGTTTCAACAAAGGACAAAGAATGCCAAGGAAATGTGGGGAACGGGTTCAGGGAAGGGGTGAAAGAAAAGATTATTTGCTCACAGTACAGAGTGGCAAAGCAGCTGCAAGAGATGTGCTAACGGGGCACATCTGGGCATCCTGAGTCAGACGTTTAGATCTCAGTGTCTCTTCATGTTACAAGACATTACTGTCGACTCTAGAGAGCCATATGAGGGAGAAGCTTGGGCACTCACACGTCTCAGACCCAGTTCAATAAACTGCTTTTCTCAGGCAGCATTTTGAGCAGTTCTGTCCCAATAAACCCTGCTGATGACAAAATCCTGGATACTTGGTTCCTCTTCTCTCAGAGTACTACCAGAGCATGGAATTGTCTTTTTTTCCAGACTCCTTTGGTACAGGGCTCCTCTCTAGTCATTTTCACAGAAAACCCTTCATCACTGCACTGATTTAAAATATTTGTGTGTCAGTGGTGTGACACATGTATGTACAGCCATAGCAAGAAGCAGTAACATCTCCTCACCTCTAAGCTTTCCCCCATCCCCTGATTTCCATGGCTTGCTACCTGGAAATTCAGTTATTCCTCTGTATCCCCTGTGTGCACGAATCAGGCCAATACATCCATCACACTTATATCACAGAAAACAATTAGCAGATGTTTGTGTGCATTTAAGAATCAGTTTCTGTTGGTTCAGTGCGTGTTTCTCACAGCACAAAGCCTTGCATAGGACACCTCAGAACCTAGAACATCCTTGCTAGGTCAAGCATGAAAGGCATTCCTGGAAGCAACTTCATTAAAAATATATATTTTTACGTCACAAACGTATCTTGCTATTGCTGATGATTTTTCTATAGCACATTTTAAGGTGCCTAAAATCAGCATGGAAATGTGCAGGCAAAGGAGACTTAATTAATCCTATTTTTGTCTAATTTGCACCTCCAGGGTATTTTGTGAGAAATAAAATGCACATCACAGATCTCTCTGGCAAATGCACATCAGAGATCTCTCTGGCATATACTATAATTATGATCAACATTTCTGTGTATCATAATGAAGATGATGATAATGATGGCCACTGTTTCCCACCTCTTTGCTGCAGGAAAAGAGCTGACTGCAACAGGATGTACTGTGAGTTAGATTTATTCCTAGATTTATTCCTCTCCTCTCTCAGAGGCAAAATATATCAATATTCTATTATAGTCCAAACATTATTAACTTACTGTCCTCATATATTTTGATACTCCAGGGGGAAAAATCAACAAAAATCAAAATTGAACTTCAGAAACATGACTTGTTTCAAGTGTAATTTTTAAAGTTTTCTCAATCCATATTTTCCATTTTTTTCATACAGGCTTCCTGTCTATGTGCACTTTACTTTCTCAACAGAAAATGAAAAAAAAAAGGGAAAACAAAAACTGAGGACTGAAAATGGAAGAAAACAAACCATATCTTGGTGCTTGTGGTTCTTTTCACCGGGAAAGAAAAAATCCATGACACATTTCCTGAAACCAAATAAAGATTGATATTTATATTTATTTATTGCAAAATAAATATAAATATGAATATATATATTTAAATATAAATATAAATATAAACACCCTTTTGACAAGTGTGTCTTTCCTGGAGTTGTTGGAACAACACAATTGGAAGCTGGAAATCACACAATCCAACATCTTGGGCTTTTTAGGGGAGAAGAAAAGAAAATGCCAGTGTGAGGATGTTTCTGGGTAGAAAAAAGCTCTTAGGCAGCCTCATATATTAAAGCAGAACAACTATAAATGTCCTGTCCATTTATTCAGATGACCTACAAAGAGCATTTGTGGGGTTTTGCCTCCTTCTCTGACAGAAGAGAAACTGCAGTGAAGGAAGAAATTCTTCTGTCTGTGCCCAAGGTTAAGGAAATCTGTAGGAAAGAATGAAAACGACACTGAGAAATGAATATCTTGTTTCAGCCAGGCCTAAATCACTATCTGCAGCATTTTGGATGACTCACTGTGTTTCCTGAGCTTATTCTTGCCTCTCTCTCCTTTCTCCACTGTACCTGAGGCTTTTCCTCCTGCTGATTGTAGGATAAATCAGATGTAAGTGCAGGGGTGGTCCAGCACTGGTGTGAACTTCCTGGGTGTTACACATCTCCAGACCACTGCAAAGACCTCAGACTGGGGATCAGATGTTTACAGCAAAAAACCTACAAGAAACACAGCTAATTTTTGGATTGAATGACTGGATTTTGGAGTTAACGACCGGGACAATGAAAAGAACGGAAAAAAATATAATCCCATCCAAGGAGTAACCTTCCCTCTTTCCCCAGGCCCAATATGGAAATACATTGCTCCTCACTGGAAAATAAAGCCATGAACACATTATGAAAAATGGGATGGAACAAAGCCTTATCTTTTTGATTTAAACAGGAGGACAGAATTTTTAGGATTAGCATATAAATTATTCCACTGATATGTGATATTCGCTATCACGGGTCAATATTAGAAAGCAGTTTCCATTTCTTTTTACTTATAATCTACTACAGAAACACTTAATTATAAACATAAGCTAAATGTAAGAGGGTAGAGAGAAAATTAACAGCTGGAGTAAGTAATGAAAAGGGAGAAGCATGAGGAAATGAAATGGAAAAATACACATAACCACATTTGCTGCAGAGGTAACAAGGAGAAGAGTATGCACTTGTATTCTTTGAATATGTTCTTGTTGACAGGACCTGTAATTTTTATTCACTGTAATTTTCATCTCCAAAGTATCCATTTTTACTTGAAATCTTGATATTTCAGATAATTCACATTCCAGAGAATCTTAATTCCCCACTCTTCCTCAAGATGTGTGTGATGAGAGTTAAAATATCTAGATTTTATAAAGAGACAATGAAAACTCCATAACAAATCTATAACAAATACCACTGATAATGTACAAAGTGATAAAAATCACATTTTCATGCTCTTTTTGGGTTGGGTTGTTTTATTTGTTCATACTGCCAATCATTTCCTCTTTGAGGGAGGAAGGTAAACAGAGACACCAGATAAATGGCTTGAGGTGGCTAGAAATGGCTAAAGCAAAAATAATGACAGCTCAGACTGTCTCCTTATGGAGCTTGTGCCCCAGCTCATGCCTATGGAATTAATTATTATGTTGTGGATCTTGTTTGTCAAGCACCATTCACAGGAGTTCTCCTTGCCCCAGAGCTGTGTAGCTAAACCCCAGCTATGGAACTAAATTGGCAAACTCTTCAAAATTACTTGAGAAGTAAGTATTCGGTCAAAGGTACAGGTGAAAAGGCTGGATGGGCTGATGAAAGGTATTCCCCAAATGAAGGAAATCCTGTCCAGATGAAGAGGTCACTTCATCTGCAAGCCTTAGGCACTGCAGGGATAATAATCCCCAGGTTCAAGCGTTAACAGGAGAATAAAAGACAAATGGAGCCATTTGTCATTTATTTCCAAATAAATGCAAGTTCATTTTGCACAGAACCTTCACCCTGTCTCAACAGGCAGATCTGAGAGGGTAATTTCAGGGCAGTTTTCCCTGGTGTGTGTTTGCTCAAGGTTTATGCGAGTTTCTGCTTCACTTCTTCAAGGCACTGGGCTGCTCAGAGACTGGTTGGTGCTTTGTATTTTATGATGCTACTTTTGGTGAACAAAGCTCTTTAACAATTCCACACAGTTTTCTTGTAGAGAGATTTCCTTAAGCTAAAAGAAACACCTACAGTGGTGCTGTGGGTTGTGAAGGAAGCAAAAGTAGGTGTGTTTTTACTGCCTTGGCACATGCCTGGGAACGATGTGAATGCAAAAAGGCTGAGGTTGAGTTTGGGAAAATGACACCCATTCATTGATTAAAGCACTTTGCTGATTTGCAGGGAGGGACACATGGTCCTGCTGGAGAATGGTTGGGTCTGCCCACCTGTGGGCAGGAGAGATGTGCTGGTGATCTCCACCCCCATAGCACCAGCCTGGGAAGGGCTAAAGAGCACCAAGAAATCTGCAATTGAGCATCTGAGAGGCAGAGCTGGCCAGAGGGATGAGCCCAGAAGGGCTGTGGCAAAAGGTGAATCTGGTTTGCCTGGAGGAGGCAGTCTGTAGGCTGTGCTCCCTGCAGGGCTCCTGGGCTGGGACCAGCAGCTCTCCTGTTCCATCCCAAGGGCAGCTGCCCTCAGGAAGGAGCTGACGATGGCTCTTTTTTTTGTTAAGGGTGAGTAATTTTGAGGTTTAAATATAATGTTCATCTTCTATAACTATGATAGAGCCACTTTCTAGCCCTTGAGCTGAAGCCTGGTCTATGTTTTTTTGGCTGCAAGAGGTTTCCCAGGTTGGCTCTTTGCGTGGGGACGGAGCAAGAAGTGCTCTAGCTCATTTCAACTAAGTCCAAATTTATTCCTCTTCCTTGGCAATATTGAGACTAGAGAGAAATAGCATGAGCTCTTCAGCTGCCTGGGTTTTTTGTGAACTTCCATGATGCTTTGTGTTGGCACCTGAACATGAACATCTGAGAGCTGTGGAAGTGGAATGTGGTGTGGCTCTAGAACAGCTTGATGTTTTGCTGAGGAGCCAGCCAGTTCATCCTCTGATCATTACCGAGACTGGAGGGTCTGCATTTCCTCTGGGGCAGAGGTGGCAATGAAGGGGGAGTGAAGTACTGATGGACTCCTCTTTTCACTATTCCAGTGCTCACCAGGAAAGTGTTTGAGGGCCCTCCAGAGGAGAGGGAGGAAAAAACCACAAACAAGGGAACCCAAACAATAAACAGTCTGGTTTCTGTAGTCCATTGCTGAAAAACAAATCAGTGCCTCTGTTCTGTGGTGATAAGGAGAATTTGGTATACAGGTACACTCTGGTTTCTGGTTTCCCAAATAATCTAAAGTGGAGGCGAGGTAATAACTAAAAAAAGAAACACACACAAACCCTTATAAAGCTCTAGGCTTGTGGCCTGTTTTGCTGTTTCCCTGCCTCCTCAAGCCCAACACACCTTCAGACATTCCTGGCTGAGGTAGTTATAAAAAAACCCCATGTCTAATTTGGATTCAGAGAGCCCAGTCCTATCCTAAACAAACAATGGTGCCTGGAATTGCTTGCCAGGCAGTTGGCATATCTGGCAGATTAGCTAACACTAACAATAACGTGTTTCAAGAAGGAGAAGAGGCTGAACCTGGCCTCCCTCTCCAGCTGGAACGGCAGTGTGGGGATGTGTGCCCATCTGAGCCCCTCCTCTGGAAAGGAAGGATTGGCAGAGAGCAGGTTTCTCGACCCCAGCACTGAACCCTCTGTGGAGGTGGTTTGCAAGCTGAGCTGGGAGAATAATTCCACTACAAATTGCTCCAAGTGTTAGAGCTCCAGGGAGCAGATTTAATAGCTGCCTTCAACTCCTGCCTTGGTTGGTCAGACTCTGGTTTATGGGCACAGCTGGATGATGGGGAGAAAGCCAGGGAGGGGAGGTTATCCTGCACTTAAATTTGTGGAAAAATTAGTTTGCACTTGTCCAGGCTTTCCTTTGTGTGGATTCATCCCTGTAAGTTTAGATGCATGGAGGAGAGGTGCAGTCTGTGAGGGAGGAACTTTAATCCAGCTTGCCTGGATCAGGAATGTGGGAACCAGCACCAGGCAGACCTTACACGCTTTATGAACAGTCAAATGGGGTTTCAGCAGCTTGGTCTGGAATTTGGGTGGCCACACCAGCTTAGCTTTCTCGGGGAGGGGGGAAAGCCAGGACTTCAAGCTTATATTTGTCTCGGATTTCAAATGGTGAAAGGGGGAGGGTGTATAAATGCCAACTCAGCAAAATAAATGGTTCACACAGAAAACCCAATGTCAGGAGTGAAACCTGACTCGCTGAGAGCCTCTTGTGTACTAAGTGCATGTGCTGTAGTGACAGGAGAGGATCCCTGCTGCCCTCATCCTCACACAATCAAAACACTACTTACTCAAGTGTTTGGAGATCAAAATGCCAAGAGCAAAGGAACAAAGGTATCTCTCTGAAGATGTGAATAAGTGGAAGCTGAGGTTTCACATATCAGCTTGAGGAGTGTGCAAGGCAAACAGCAGTGGTCCTTGCTGGGAGCCCAGCCCAGCACATCTGTCTGATACCTGCAAGGTAGATCTGGCTGCTGGGCAGTGCTGGCATCTCCTTTTGGGAGGGAGAATCTGAGGGGGTTGCCATTCCAAATGGATCTGTGGGGTGGTGTTGTGAAGGAAGTACCTTTTGAGAGCATTTGTTTCTGTCAGCTTGTGTGGAAATCTCACCTGGCAGGCTTTGGAAACACTTTCTTGAGGTGCCCAGTATTTGTTTCCACCCATTCCCATCCCCTGTGGCACCAGCCCCTTCTAGATCCCAAAGGAGGTGAGTAAGGACTGGCTCTTCCCAGTTTTCTTCCCTCTTGCCTCCAGCCCAGGGCTTGTGTGTCAGTCCTCTTTCACTGAGGAAAAGGCAGTGTAGTCCTGTAATGCCCCCTGAAATGCTTGTGGTGCTGGAATGGGCTCTGTCTCTCACTGCTATCAAGTTCAGTTCTTAGCAAGACTAACACTTCTTTTTTTTGGCTTCTGAGCAATACAACTTCACCAGGTCCAAATGTTGTAATTGCTCAGCTGTTGTTAACTGTTAAAAATGGTCAGAAACTGGAAAAATCACGACAAGGGGAAATATGAGGAACATGCTTACAAAAACCCCCTCGAATCATCAAGCAAAACACCCAAAAATGTAAACAGCTGCACCAAACAGACACAGAAGTTGTTCAGATGGCAAAAAATGTGCTTATCTAATAGCTCTTCAGACCATTTCTAGATGCCCAAGGCGGTGCAGGTTTCCACTTGCTTGTTCCTAAGCTTGGCCATGCTTTCTGCTTTTCCAGCCCCTGCTCCTGTGCCAGGGTTGGGTGATGCTCCCAAGTCAGCTGTGTGGACCTGCCTGCACAGGCTGGCTGTGTGGGGACCTGGCAGGTCCCCCTGCAAACCCCTGAGCCAGGGGCTGTATGAAAGCCACGGGTGACTCAAGGGTGACAGAAAGCAAAGCAAGCCTGTTACGTCGTGACTGCCACAGCTGTGCCACTCCTGCAGCAGCTGGAGAGCTCTTGCAGGTGCCTTTGTCCATCCAAAGGGGTGCAAAAGGCTTGAGGAATCACTGTTTTATTGCTTGTGGGGAGAAGTGAAGCATCTCCCAACAAAGGGCTCCTTGCTGGTCCAGAAGCAGCTGCCTGCTGATCCCAGGGAGCTGCGGGAGCCGTGGGGCTCCATCCCAGGCCAGGGAGGCTGTGCCCTCTCACAGAGCCACTCTGCCTGTGAAGGGAGCTTTGAGAAGCTCTGCAGGGAAAACTTGTCCATCAGAGTTTGAATATTGCTGGAAAGAATCCCAGGGAAATCTGGAACCAGCCAGAAAGCACTTATTAGCTGAAAATCCAAATAATGTGACAGTTTTTCCAGAGCGTTCCGAGCGCTGACGTCCTTTGTCACAGCTGGTGAGGAGGTCTAGCCCCAGAAGGGAGGCAGTAAGCTGGGAGCAGAGTGTCTGCCTGGGGAGTGATCCTGCCAAAAAAGAGGTGTGGAAGAGGGGATCCTCTCTCTGTGGAGCAAAGGAGGAGGCATCTTCCTCAGTCAAGTGTGTGTGTGGAGTCAGAGATCCTCTCCAGAGCTCAAGGCAGCTTCTGGCTTTTCTCTTTCTGCTTTTGGCTACTCTGCTTGGGCAGACATTTGTGCATGGACCTTTCAGACTAAATTCAGCAGCACTTACCTGAGATAGCCTTCTTTAGACTAATTTTGCAGTTTTGACTGTTTTGCTGTTGAACATCCTCCTAAAGTAAATGGAGCAAATCAAAGTGAACATTCCTGACAAATTAATGGGCAAACACATTAGCAGCTCTGAAATGAAATGCCTGCACATCACATGAATTCATTTCACAGTGTTTATGTATTTATGGAAATTTCTTTGAATTATATCCCCAGCTCTAGCACAGATGATTTCTTCCTGCATTATAAAGCAGGTTATGTGGTGATAACTTCTAGACCCCTAAGAGCTACTGGAGCATGTAATTATGTTGTTCCACTTATTAATGATGAAAGGTCCATGCAAGTCCCAGAATAGCTGTATGTACTATGCTCAGTAATCTAAAGAGGCTATATAAATTTAATTTAGTTTAAAATTTAGTTGCTGACTTTAAATAATCTTAAAATAGAGAATATAAATGTTTTAGAGCATTTAAAGCTTTAAAAAATTATTAATGGATCTGTAGTACTGGAATTCTAAACTCAGTTTTGTGGTGCTAAGATATGGAACTGAGAAAGTGGGCTACGAGCAAAATAAGCTGATTAGGCTCCACTCTGAAATGCATACTACAAAAAAAATCAAGATAATACAAATTGGGACTCAGGGTTTTAATTGTGAAGTCATATTATCAGTAATGGAAGAAATGTTAAAAATGGGTTTCATCTTGACATCCTTGGAAGGTGGCCAATTTATGAAATTCTGGGCTAGAGAGCTGCAAACCTCCATTCCCCAACCTTCCTAAAATGGCATCACTCATTTGATGATGTCTCTCAGCTACAATCCTGCTCCTACAATCTGCCATAATAATGCTAATTAGTTCTGTATGTAAATAAACTATTGTTGACAGGACACTTCAAGCAATTCACACATGACTCATGGAGGGAGAGAGAGAGGGGGTTTAAAAATGATTTATCCATAAACAGAGATTCCATATGTCCTAATCTGGCGTGGATTTCTCTCCTTCTCTTTATAGCAAGGAATGTGTGTATGCCTGTATAGCAGGGCTATAATGTGACAATTTGTCTCAAAGGGAAACCAGGATTTATGGTACTTAGCAGAGACCACAGAGGTAAAATGAACAGCAGGCTGTATTTAATCATCTGAATTTTCAAATATTTCTTTTGCTTGGGTAAATGTGTCTCTGTTCCTTTTTGGAAATGTGCTCAGCTGGAGGACTGGTTCCTGTAAAGGTGTCTGAAAACGCTGCAGGCACATTTAGTGAAGTGCACACAGGGAGTGTGGGAGGATCCACAGAGAGGGGACACTCCTGCTGGAAAGGGGTTGGACCCCAAATTCTCTAGGCAAAATATTACCAGATCCTTGAAGAAAATGCATGTATTGGGTGTCCAATGTACGTTTCTGGAAATCAGGGTATATTGCACTGATCCCAGATAAATGCCATAAGAAATCTAGGCAGAGGAAAAAAAGAGGAATTCTGAACAGTTAAATACTATTTATTTTTCCTTCAGGGCCTGATCCTGTGCCCTGCAGTGATACCATTCCAACCCTGAGAGGAGTTGTGCTGATGTGAATGTAAGGCAAATGTAATTTGGAAACTTCCCTGGGAATCAACCTTAGGCTGAAGTACTTTGTATCTGGATTTTATTATTGCCCTTGTAGTCTGGTCTGCAGTATGTATTATGCTGGTGGTGCTGGGTTTTTTTCTCCCCATTTCTTCCTTTGGACTCTTGCCTTAAATTATTTTTGCTTTTAGCACAGGGTCACTCACATGACTAAAAGTAATTTGTGTAATTTGCCGATTCTACTCTTATTTTAAATGAAACCCGGGGTTCTCATAACCACAAGATTTCAGAATATGGAGTTTTGGGTAAAACAAATAGAAATCATGGAATTTTGGTGCTTACAAAATGGCACATGGATTACCTGAACACAGATCAGGCAGATTAGCAACCCACAAACCAGTGGCAGGTGGTGTTTGTGCCTTCATAATTTGAACAAGACAATGCTGCACATGTGACCCATAAAATGGGATGAGATAAAGTGCCACTGGCAGAGAGTTGTGATGACAGAACAAGAGGAAAAAAAGCTGAATTTTGAGTGCACAGGGGCAAAGCTGGCATCTGCAGAGGAAAAGGCTGGCTGTTTGTTTGTGGCAAAGATGGCAGCTTGGCTGCCAGTGGAATTGGAGCCTGTTTTCTCCCTTCAAAGAAAGAAATCTCTCCAGGGGTGACGGTGGTTTAATTGGGATGGCTTGTTCCAGCCTTTGGGCTGCTAGTCCTGATGAGGCTGCCAATGAAGTGCCAGAGTGGAGGAGATTTGTCTGCTGCAAATCCCTGTCTTCTGAGAATTGGACCAGGCAGGGATGCATTGGCACAGCTGTTTGTGGGAGAGGCAAGGCCAGAAGTACTTTTTCCTCCTCTTGAATTTTCAATGACTTTTCCCCCTTCAGGCTGTTCAGAGAAAAGAAACAAAGGCACTGAGATGGCTTATCCAAAGGAGGGGATCTATGAAATCTGAATGTTTTAGAGCCCATTCCTATTGCTCTGTCTCTGTCCTTGACTTCCCACCAAGGAATTTCTGGTGTAAACACCTGGTGATGATAAAAATGAAATAAAAGCAGATTTTTGTGAGGCAGAGCAGAAATTTGGGTGTGGAGTGGGAGCTGGCTCTGCCCAGCTCTGTTAAAA
Organism: Anomalospiza imberbis; assembly: GCF_031753505.1. NCBI lineage: Eukaryota > Metazoa > Chordata > Aves > Passeriformes > Viduidae > Anomalospiza > Anomalospiza imberbis. The sequence continues at coordinate 5,671,117 of NC_089693.1, read as the reverse complement.
CTTTCATTTTTCCCCTCTGTAAACACTTGACAGCTTATAGAGGGATCATGGATTACATTTCCACACTGTTGCCATTAATTAGTGCTTGAAAGGTGAAATGAAGAGTTGGGTTGCTTGGCTGCTGTGAGGTGAGTAATGTGTATTTACTGAGTGGTGATCTGCTGCCTGCCAGCACATCTTGGCTACCTGTGCTGGCTGGTTTCAGCCACAGAAAAGAGCTTGGGGTTAGGTTGTGTAGGATCCATTTAAAAACAAAGGAAAGAGAGATTCTTTCCCATCTTTTGAAACAAATTCTTTAATGAGCAATATCCCCAAAACAGGCTGAACAAAATTTTGGTCAAACAGGGTAATCCCAATCCAGAAGCCAAGCCATTCTCAGGGAGCTGGGATTGCTGGAGAGAATGGATTTTGAGTGTGAAAGGTGAGCTCAGAGACATGGCTGGGGGCTTCCAGTATAATTTTTCAGGGAAATTGGAACATTTCTGCAAAGTCAGGTGCCCTGTGCCCCCATGCAGTGGTAGCTGCTCCTCATGCAGAAGTGTCAAACATTCCTTATGTGCTGGAAGAGTTTCAATTGAGGGATGATAGCCTAGACCCCAGAAATTCCACAGAAAATCTTTTGCTCAAACTAAGGCTTATATTTTTAACTGTTGTGAGGCAAATAATGTAGTTGTTTGGAGGAATAAGTGCAGGAGGAGTGCAGGACAAGTCCACAGAATCCAAAGTCCCAGAGTCCAAAATGTGAAATTTAAATTTGCCCCTGTGTGCAGCTCTTCTGTGTGTGCATAAACTCTGAACAGAAATGTCAGGACTGTGGCCAATGATGATTGAATAGGTAGTTACAGAATTTTTTCAGAAACCCTCTGGAAGAATCCTCCCTGAATTTCTGGGGTTTATGTCAAAATGTAGGTCTTGGGGAAAATACAAAATTTGGTTTGCACATGCAGCTGGCAGTTTAATTCTCAGATTACCTGTGTGTGTTAGCAGATTTTTGTGGTTGCTGCTTATCTCCCCATCCTTTGGAGCAGATCGTTCAAGCCCAATATTTGCAATGATGGCTGTGGATTCCCCTGGCAGAATCAGAAGTGTGTGGGCATAAAGATGCTGATTGATTTATGTGAATTTTTGTTTCTTATCAAAAGTCCCGATTGAAAGGGACTTCCTGTTCAGGCCTTGTGTTACTGTTTATTGATCTGATATGAAGCTTTTACTGATAAAACGTTTTATTTTTCCTATGGTGAAGCTTCACTCAAGTTTGATAAGTCTTCTAACAAGCCTACAAACACACAGGAGCTGTGCTAGTTATATTATAGAGAGAGTGTGAATTGTCAGGCCCCAAAGCTGCTGGGGTGTCTTTTGTGGGAGGTAAAAAAAGTTCAACTTGTTGAAAAAGCTGGTGACAGTGAAATCTAACATGGGGTGTTTGGGGTAGGCTGTGACAGAAGTAGCTGTGGTTATGTTTGAGGCGGAGTAGCTGTTTCTTGAAATCCTGTTGCTCCCAAGGGGGCAGTGAGGCTGTGTGGGATTTTGGGACAGCGGTTTTTCAGAAAAATGTGGCAGGTCAAGGCCTGCTGTGCCGTTTCCTGGTGCTCCCAGCATTTTCCATTGGGATGCAGTGGAGAGGTCAGCTACCACTGCAGTTGGTGTTAGGACACCTTTGGGTACCTGCTCAGCAATGCATCCTGCTCTGGTGCTCAGCCAGTTGCTGCAATCCTTTCCAGTGCCTGGAGGAGGAGGGAAACTGGACGTAGAGTTGCCAGAAAGAATGGGCAGGCAAAAATTCAAGTGTATCAATGACAACTTGCATTCAATGAAAAGGTAAAAAAATACACCCAAACCCAGCAGATATTGCTATTGTCCTCTAAATTTTTTCAGAACCAATCACTGCTCTTAGCAGATATTACTCAGAGAACCTGTCCCTGCCCATGGCAGGAGGATGGAATGAGATTTAAGGTCCATTCAAACCCAAACCATTCTGTGATTCTGCAAACCTGAGCTCAAGAGCACACCTGGAGCTTGGCTGCTCTTGCTTAGGGAGGAAATGGGACCAGCTAAGAAAATCCAGTTCACCAGGAAATAGGCACCATGTGGGTGGCTTTGCAATAATTGCAGAAAGAAAGATGTTGGGGGGGGGAAGGGATACCAAACTGGTCTGCAAAAAGGAATTGTATCAGAACAAGTATGGATAAGTGATGTAATTCAGAATTTCTTTGGGCTTATTTAACAGCTTCTGGAGAGCTTGTCTGAACACAAACTTGAAAGTGGATTAGAATGTTAGCCTGGTAGGATCTAAATTTTCAGGTATTTCTTGAGATCCATGTTTCGTTCCAACCTCTGCTACTGGCCTAGAAGGAAGAAGGAATTTGGAGAGGATATTTCAATCTGTCTTTGATTTCCTGTAAAATCAAAGCAGTGATACCAGCTACCATGAAAACATGTGGAGATAAGCTGAAGGAAAGTTATTAATTATAATAGTAAAATCATTTCCATGTTTGTCTGTGGCAAGTTTCCCAAATTAAACTCTTGAATTGACTTCTTTTGGTAAATAAAAATCCCTTGTTTATGCCTCTTGTCCAGATACAAGAGGGATCTCACCTTTCTGTTTCTTCCACTTAATTGGATTAATCAACTACTCCAGAGGTATGTGCCTCAGGTCCAGTTCTTGCTGACAGCCAAACCAATGGGCCATTACATGAGGTAGATGGAATCCTGCATCAAAGGAAAGAGCAATTTGGGCTGGAGAGATGCCAGCACCTTTTTGTGCTTAACCAAATACCTGCATGCAGAGAAATTTTTTTTTTCTCGTTGCTGTCGTGCTTCCTTATTGCATGTTGAAAAGGATTAAAGCCTCTGCTCTTGAGCAGAGTTGTGGTACCGTGATCTCCAGTGCCCAAATAAAAATGGTGTGGGTTTGTTTGTGATGTGGGAGATCACTTCTCACTTTCCAAAGCTGGTAGCTCTGGGGAGTGAGAGCGAGTGCTGCAAACAGCTACCTACACATGGGATTCCTAGCAGTGCTTCCACATGATCATCTCTGCATCTCTTCCTGTCGCAGACACAACAAAGAAAATTAAGACTTACCATTGTTATAATGTGGCAGGGGGAGGTTGAAAGGAGAAGGGAGCGCAGAGTTCCTGCTGAGTCTTTCTAATGAAGCTGTTGCTGCAAAATAGCTTCCAAAACATCTGAGAAGGTCCCTGGAGGGCCTGTCAAAGACATGGCATTGCAATAGTTTGTGTTGCCCTGGTATAGACCTCGGCAGGGTGCTCTGTGCTCTCGGCTGTGGCAGCTCACAGTGTCCCCGTGGATGTGCCATTCGCTGTAGCAAGGACCACCTGCAACTTGAGAGCAGCTCCTAAACAGACACTGGGAAAGCTGGAACTGTGTTCAAAGCCTCTCAAAGAGCAGGAAAAAAATCAGATAAATATCCAGTCCTGCAAGTGTGAGAAATTAATCCCTCAGACCTCTATGGAGCTGAGTGCAGCTGTTTTGCAAATTGACCCCTTTGGTTTTTACATTGAGCCAGATAGCTCAAGATAATTGTGTTTACCGTGTTATTTCTATCCTGCTATCAGTATCTGCCTGGGAAAATGATTTTTGTGTTCCTTTTCTGCTGAGGAGTTTGGAAGCAGCGGCAGAAGAATGGTAACTGGGCTTTGCTTCTTCTCAAAGTTGCTGTGGGGCCAAGCCAACGCGCAGCTGACGTAACCTGGAAAGATCTGCTAATCAAATTGTTGGCCAGCCTGCTTGGCACAGCCCATCCCCTGCTCTGTGCCTTAGTTTTCATGTTGAAACGTGGGAGATGATGCTGATCTTTGAATTACTTTGTCTGGAAGAAGAAAGAAACGTTTGAGCGTTGCTTCCGTGGGACCCTCCCTCCTTATCACTAATTCCAACATGGAATTGAGAGCTTTGCTGCAGTGGTGGGCCAACATGAAGAGCAATGAAACCACATGAGTTTGCAAAAGAGCTCAGGAGTGCCTTTAGAGATGCAGCCTTTCCTCGAGTATCTGCTAAAGCTGTGAGAGACCTGGATGAACTTATTGGGACCAAGGTTGTTAGGGCTGGGCTTTACAGCCCTCAATACATTCGCAGCTACTTCCTCACCAACAAGACTGCTCAGTTTTGGGTTCTTTTGGTGTGAAAGTTGTTGGGGTTTTTTGGTCGTTTGTTTCGTTTTGCTTTGTTAATCACTCCCTGGCTGCTTCCACTCCTCCCACTTTTGCTGTGGTGATATTCAGCTTTTTCACAAGCCTTGGGGCAGCTTGCCCATACAGATCAGGCAGGTGCAAAGACTCCTCTTGAAAGTCTTGTCCTGGGGGTCTGCATCTGTGAAACCTGGCTCTATCAAACCAGCTTTTGGGTATGGTTGTTCCCAGCATAGGATAATGTATGAAGTCAGGAATTCCAGTGTTAGTCCTGGGCGTGGATTTGCCACTCTGACATGTTTGTCTTTTTTTTTTGTTTTTTTTTTTTTTTTTTTTCTCTCTAAGGAGAAGATATTCTTGCTTTATTTCCAGAGGTGAGCCTTTCCAAAGTTGTGAACACAAGAGCTTGCCAAATATTAGCTTTCAAGGTTTTAAGTTGCACAGTGTTTACTTGAGTTACCTCTTCTTGAAGTCTATATAAAGAGTCATGTTTGCTCAGGCACACTCCTGAAAGCCCCAAGACATGGCTCTGGAAGGAGGTATGCAGCAGCAAATGTAAATATTGCTGTTCTTAAAACTGGAAGCCCTCTGAGTAATCTATAGAAGGAAATAGTAATGTGAGGAAAAGGCCTTAGATTTGGAGGGAACTTTATATGGTTTGGAGGTGAAGATTACAGAGCAGTACCTGGAATGGATAAAACCCAGAAATTAAGGGATATTGAAAGTACAGTTTCTCGTGGCCAAGGCTTAGCCCTGCAATCACAGCTGCTCTCTTCTGTTCCCCAGTGTTTCCCTTTGCTGTCACCAAGGCAGCATTTTCCCATACCCCAGCCTCTGAAGCAATTGCTGGGAACAGTTTTTAGAGATTTTGCTGGACAAACTATGCTGGCCTCTTGCTGTGGGACCAAGTTAGAAACAAAATATTTGTTGTACTTAGCCAAGTGATTCCCTCCCACCTTTTGTGAGTAATTGGTGTCATTTTTCTGAGAAGGTTGTGGAAATGTGAGCTGAGTTTCAGGTGCTCCATGATATGATAAACAGGAGAGGCATTTTCATGAAGAAGTGCCTAGATACAGTGCAAATAAAGAAAAACAACTGAATTAAAATTAAACCACAATATTTACCATTCTCCCCACCTGCCTGTATATGCAGGTATGCTGAGACCAAATTCTCATCGTGTTTCCTGCAGCTGAGACAAGTGAGCAGAGTGCTGGCTTGGCTGTGGAGAATATTTGCCCTTGTCATGCCACTTTTTCTACGTATCGACGGGCGGCCCAATGAATTCCCACTTCCTTTTTTTCCCTCTCTGTACATAGCTGTTATCAGCCTTCCCACAGCAAGGGCTGGAAGTAAATAAACGGAGCTGCAGCAGCAAAAGCCCTGCGCACGAGTTAGTGCAGAATGATTACACTTATCGGTGTATTCATCCAACGCCGTGCAGCCTCGCTGAGTGAAGGATCGCTGCAGGGCTGGAGGCAGCAGGAGCAGCTGCGATGCTGCAGGTTATGGATTTATGGGTTCCCGGTGCCATCTGCTGGCACAGAGCTCAGTCAGCAGAATCGCATGTGCAAGGAACCCTCCAGCTCCTCTCCTTTGCAGATGGTGTCACCCCCATCCACCCTTCCTGGATGATTTCTTGGGCTTCGCAAAGCAAATGCTCCCTGCAGCCAAGCACCTGCAAAACCCCTCTGCTCGTGGTCCCTCCCGGAGTTTTGTTTAGCAGGAGCCTCCTGGGCTTCCCGCACCTCCCTTTGTGCTGCTGGAATTCTGTCTGCTCCATGGCAGCAGCCCCAGATCCAAGGGGAACTGCAGATGGAGCTTTTTTGGTAACCTAGCAGGCTGAACTTCTAAATCCATGTGGTTTTGAGGGAGAGGGTTTGTCTTCTGTGCAGAGTGACACCAGTGATACTGCTGAGGTAGGGTTGTAAACACACTGCTGGAAAGCTTTCAGAGCAATGGGAGCTTTATTTTTGTACAAATCTCTGAAATGGCCTGAAGAAAGAAAAAAAAATTAAAAAAACCAAACCCATCCATGTGACAGAGGATGTAGGGAAGTTTTCCTTTTTTCTATCTTGTAAAAGCAAAGATGAGCTGTGATAACGACATTAGTTGGTGATATTCCTTGGCTTTTCAATTATCACTCCAGATAACCCAGTAGAGCTGCTTTTATGCTTCAAATTTGCACTTTAAATTTGTGTTTTTCACTGCCTCCATCACAGCATCTGCTCTGGGATGGTGTGTGCTGCAAGGGGGCTGATCTCTTTATCTTCCTTGCTGCTGGGAAGCACATTTTGGTGCGTGTCAGAGTCCTGATGGTGCCCATGTGCACTGCACAAGCCTAAAGACAGGACGTGTGTCAAAGCCAAGTCATCAATTCACTTTTGAATTTTTTTTAGAGGTAATATATCATTCTGTGCAATCACCACATTAAACAAAAATTATAAACTTGCTTCATGCACCTTGCTTTGACTTCAGTCCAGGTTTGCCCTGGGCCTCCCTTATTTCTGCCCGTGGGGAAGTTGCAGCAGTTAACCACAAATAAAGTGGAGTTTCTGACACTTAAATTCTGGTATGTCAGGAGTGGGTAGTGACAAGACCTAGGTGGGATCTGTATCAGCATGTTTGCAGATACGGATCAGAGTTTTGAAATGCAGATGACAGGAGGATGAATGAAGAGGAGAAATTGCTAATCAAATTCTCCAGGGCTGCAATGCAATAAACCAGGGTAACTCGATGGAAAATGTAATCAAGCCTTCTAGTCTATTTTTCAGCTACATCTAGGCTTCAATTTTTCAGCCTTTGTGCCTCCCTCTCACATGGACTTTAAAAGGAAGGAGGATGTCTGTGAGGATCAATGAAGTAATTTAGTTTTACCAGGTGAGTCCAGTAATCCTGCTGAACAGATGTCCCAGAGATTTTTTTCTCTTAACTGGGGAAATATTGTAAAGAAATTCTCCATCTTCAGCCCATTACTTGTATAGCTACTGCCAAAGCAGAAGCATAACCTTGTAGTGGAAATGGATTTTTTCCCCTCATTGGTCAATAAGTGGCTACATTTGAGGGTTGTTTTCTTTATCTTGCACATATATAAATCAGCTTTTGTGAGTTTCAATACCTGATTTTGTGCTGGGGGATACTGGTACTTGTGTTCGCTGTCATGTTTATCAAAATGATTCAAATTAATACAGAATATTTATCAGTAAAAAGCATTTGTAGACATTATGATGGGCTGCATGTATTTTTTGGAGATGACAGGATGCAAAAAGCATTGCCCTCACATTACTGGATGGAGGGATCTCCTTGTATTGAGACTTTTACTGGATATATAATTGCAGATATTTTGACATTCCTGTAGGATGAAAGGAGCTAAGCAAATTCATAGTGGAGTTGCAGGTGTTGGTTTTATACAAAATAGAAAATTTTCCTCTGAAAAATGCAGTGCAAAAACTCAGCAGTAGCTGACATACTGCCTCCATTTGGAATTTGAGCCAATATTTAACCTAAAAAGAAGTCATCATCAAGCACTTTGCCTTCTATAGTATTTCAGGCCCATCACTTTTCATGTTTTAACATTGGCCAGGTGGGAGGGGATGCACAGGATTGCTGCTTTAAGTCTAAGAAGGTCTCTGCAAATTAATATCTTATTTTTTCCTTCCTTTCTCCTAAAATTTGCTTGCCGCTTGCATGCAAACCATTGATTTGACAGGGAGAGCCTGATTAGTTTTCAGGAAAAATGATAAACTGCCAGCAAGCTGTGAGCACTAGTGGGACCAGATTGCTTTAAGACAGAACTTTTTCAGTTCCATCTTAGAGGTAATTTGAATGTCTGCAAGGGGATGTGCTTATGTATCCTGGGACAGTCATATAGGGATGTTGTCAGTTCTTCTAGGCCAATCAACAAATTAAAAAAAAAAATACAAATAAATACTTGAGTGATCAGACCTTGCAACGGGCATCATCTTAAAATGGTGTTTAACTTGCAGGGTTAAATGAGGGAGTGCCACAGCCATTTAAAGGATTTCAGTGTGTAAATTAAAGGGCATTTCAGGCTGTTCTAAATCATGGGAAAGATGGGGGTGCAACTTATAAAGACCCTACATTTGGGGGATTAGAAACAGCATCTTATCCACACTCTTGTTGCACGGCTTTTGGGGGAGCTTGAACAAGCTGGAGGATGCTCTGGCTGCTTATAAAACACACAGGTTTGATTTGCTGTTAACACAGAAATAAAAGTTCAGGAGTCAAATGGAAGCAGCTGCCCTTGGAAGCTCTCACATTGTCTGCTCTCACTGCCTGCAATTTTCTGCATTTCAATTCACTCCTGCAGGCCCCCAGGACTGGGAATTGGATGGCTTGGAGAAGCTGCCCTTTGCTTCGTGCTGCTCCTCTGTAGTCAGCAGTTATCTGTGAGTGAGGTTTGCTTTCAGTTTGATGGGGACAAGCCTCTATGCCAGAGTCAAAATGGGATTTGAAAGATGATTTTTGCTGGTTTTGTGCATCAGTGTTAATATTCACTGGGAAGGAACATGACCCTTTTTATATTTTATGTTGTCTCTGCACTGTTTTGCACTCAGCTGATTTGGTTTTTGGGCTTGCTTGAAATTTCCATGTGGTTTGACCCAGAGATGGTTATACTTGGTGGGGGGAGAGGGTTTACTGGTATTTGAATCATAAGAATACTGAACTATTTAGGGGATACAAAATAGAAACTGCTACAGGAAAACCACAAGGGCTTTTATTCAGGAACTGTACAGTAGAGAGAAGACTTTTTTTTTTTTCCTTTTTTTTTTTTTTTGTGGTCATTTTAGGTCCCTTAGGGTCCACTTTCACCAGAGTGCTACCGAAAACTCTTTCTTGGGGATGCCAAGAGCTTCTACCTATATCACATTTTACTAAATTCTCACCAGGATGCTCAGGTTCCAGTTTCTCAGATTTCTCACCAGAAAAAAAAAAAAAAAACCAAAAAAAAAAAAAAAAAAACCAAAACCAAAGTGTATTTCTTTGATAATATCTAATTTTGCCTGAAAATAAGTGACATCAGTGACTTGTGTAAGAAAATACAAAGGCTGGAGTCTGTAGCTGTGGAGTTGTCTGAATTGCATTGCAGCATCTCACCTTGAGATCTTTGCTCTCTGTTATGATAGGTGGGCCCCCAGCCAGGTAATAATTGGCACAGACTCCATGTATTACAGAAGGTTGATCAATAATATCTTTCTTAAGAAACTTATTGCTCTTTTATAGACTAATTTGCTACAGGTTGACTTAATTGGTCTTTTACTTAAAACACTATCACCGTTGGTTAATTAAGAAACTCTTAAGAAACTCTTACTCTTTGGTAAAAAAATTTCTATAACACATTCTACGTGTTTACAATAGCAAGTTAAGATAAGAATTGTTTCTCATTGTTTTTTTCTGATTTTCTCACAGGCTTTTCCCAGCACAATGCTTGGGAGAGTTATCTCTTGCTCTCTGTGACCAGGGAGAGCTGCTGCCACCGCTCCCCATGGCCACAGTGCGGCAGCAGAATCCAAACAGGCTTCCCTGTCCTAAAGCAGCGCCAGGAACCAGTCCGGGAGAGCTCTGCCAGGTGTGATGCTCGGCTGAGCTGAGTCCTGCTGCTGGGGATTCACCTCCAGCAGTACTCGATTCCTTTTGTGCTTTGCTCCAGGAGGAACTGGGCTGGGTGGGAGTGCACAAATTTTCTAGACATTTCCAGTAAGGTTTGGTTGAGTTGCATAGTTTTTCGAGGAATTTTTTTTTTTTTTTTTTTTAGCCTCTCTCTGAGGATGAATTAAAGGCATAGTAGAAATCAGTCTGGCTTTGGAGCATATGTGCTTTAATTTCTGTCATATTGTCATTACAGCTTCGGGGTCCTCTTAGGCTCTACAGACACAGTATGAAACCATTCCCTAACCAATCCTTGAAGCCTGAATAGAAAGCAACAAGGAAAGGACACTTCTATTACAGGTAAGTTACAAAAGCATGGAGGCAGAGCAAACTTCCTTTTTGTGGCTAAGGATTTCTCTAGAGACAACTAAGAAACTGAGTCTTTATAAAGAGCCTCATTCCCTTGGGATAAAGTCTTCAAGTGTTTGAATTGCCTAAAACGACACTGGAAATCCTTGGGAGGTGACTGGAAAGCCAAGTTTTATCACAGCCCTGGTTCCAAACCCACTTGATGCCCATGGCCTGAGCCATAACTAATAAGTAAGGACAGGGCTGAAAGGCAACTACTAATCTATTATAAAAGAAAAATAGTGCAGCTCAAGATGGATTTTTGCCTCCTGCTACATAAATCTTCATGGTTTCTCTGCTTGTCTAGAAGGACAGGAATTTCTTTGCAACTAGAAAAAAAGATGTTGGCTGTGTCTGCAGCATGCCCAGCTCAGCAGAAGGGAAATGCTTGTTCATTATTTGCAGCCATAATTAGTATGGGACACTAGTTAAAGGAGAAGCTGTTTGCTAAGCAATCACCAAGTGAGCTATGAGGGAGCAGCATGGGACAGCACTTGCTCCAAGGAATGTGGTCATACAGGAAAGCAGGGCAAAGCACCACCAGGTGTGTGAACTCTGCAGCAATTTTTTCTGTCTTCCTGGTAAATGGATTAGAGACAACTTGAATTCCTCCCTCAATTAACACCGTGTCCTATAGATGGAGTAATTTACTAGTTCAGATAGGAAATAATGTAGTGCAATTTATTTAAATGACTCATCAAATGGAGTAAGGCTGATTCAGCCCTCTGGTTTATGCCTGCCCTGTAGGAAGGGGTATCTCAAGGTGCTGTACCCACAGAGCGCAGGCTGTCACTTTGGGCTGTACCTCTTGCATGTCACCAGGGGCCTGTTTAACACTTTTGTTCTCTTTTCTTTTCAAGTTTGCCAGAAATTAGGTACACACACCTGTCAGAGTGATGTGGGTGCCAAGGAATTTTATGGAGAGATCATCTTGAGTGGGATTGCAGGAAAACCAAGGCATCAGGCCCAGCCAGCACAGGGTGTGAAGGGCACATCCTGCCTAACCAGCCTGATCTCCTGTGACCTGCCCAGGGGATAAGGAAAAGGGATGTTTTCTACCCAGACTGTAGTAAAACCTTCAGCACCATGGTGGCTTAGTGGTTGGACTCAATGATCTTAAGAGGTCTTTTCCACCCTTAACAATTCCATGATTCTACAGCTGAGATGGAGATAAATTATCTTGCAGCTTATGACAGCTGCATGCAATAAAGGGCTTATTGAAATTTTAAGCTTTTCTTTTGATCACTAGCCATTAATTATAAAAGAAAAATAGTGCCACCCTAAATGGATCTTTATGTTCTGGTTCATAAATCTCTATGGTTTCTCTCCTTGGCTAGAAAAACAGGAATTTCTTTAAGGTGCTATTGATCAAAATTAATGCTTATCTGTGCTCAAGGCTGAACACAAGGCTGGAACACTGGCACAGCCTCTGCAAACTCCTTATGATTTTCCACTATATTTTGCAAATGAATGTTCTAGCACAGAATCTGTAGTTATTTTACTGCAAGTAGCATTTGGAGGGCTACTCTGACCATGAAGGTAACCTGGATAACCTGGAAGGTTGGTATATTCTTTTAGAGAAAGGAATTAAACAGAATCCTTACAACCCCATTCATAGGCAAACCTGACGAATCTCTGAACAGCCTCTTCCTGTTCTTGGGAAGGTACAAACACCTCTACAGGAGGTGGCACAAGTACTCTGGATTTCACCTGATACATTTTCGTGCATCTCACTGGTTTTCTTCCTCTTCTATGTATGCTCTTAACCTCCATGATAAATCTCTTATTTCCCACCTTCAATTGGTGGTCAGACTTTCAGCCCCTCAGTGCCAGCTTTGGAGCAGAGAGGGGTTGGATGAGCTGTCCCTGCACCTCCCTTTCTCCAGGGCCCAGTTCCATCAGCTCAGTCAGTCTGTGGTTGGGCTTTTCCCCTGAATGTGCCTGGATCCTGTTCTTTGGTGTCATTCCTGCTTGCACACGTTCTCTGAACTTTTGCTGGCTGTTTGCATAACCAGGAGCGTATTTCCTGGCTGGCATGTGGCCCTGGGATCTGTTTATGAGCAGTAATCCTGGATGGGAGCGAGTTGGTGTTCAAAGCTGAGGGCTTCTGCTTCACATGCTCTTCAGGGTCTCCCAGGGGCTTAACCCCTTGTCTCATTTAGTCACTTTGTGATTTAATTTCTGGCCTTTCCCCCACCCCAAATATCACTGTACTTGGAATTTGTACAAAGATAAGATTCCCAGATGTGGTCCTGATGTTGATCTGAGGGAAAATGCCTGGTACCACATTGCCTAGTTCAGTTCCTCTCAAAAGTTTCTAAACATTATCCACCTTCTCACCAGGCAACTGTAAACTGAGACTGTCTTGAAAGCCAAGTTTTCAGGATATAGAATCATTTATGGAGTCTGAACAGTAATAATGCCTCAAATGCACTTTGAGCTCAAGCTTTTGATATTTCTGCACACCCATTTGTTATCCATCTGATTTCAGTTTCAGTGTGGATTTCTCGCAGACTACAATTCTTCCTCTGGGCCATCCATCTACTGAGCGTCAACTGATTGTCTTTAGTGTCTCAAGCAAGCCAGAAGAATATTTCTTTGCTTTTCCTCCTGTGTTTGCCATTTCTATTGCTGGCACTTAATGTCCATTCGGCACCAGAGCTGCACAACTGCACTTTGCTCATCCACTGTACCTTTTGTCTCTTCTGTCATCAGACCTGCTCTCTCTGCTGTTTGCATCTTCCAGCTCATCTGAGGGTAAAACCTGCAGTTCAGCCAGAAGGGAGGAGTGTTTCTGTGCTGCTGAGACAAGGGCAGACAAAGCCCATTTATTGCCTGAACGCTGCAGAAATGGCTTTCTTTGGCAAATGGTAGACGTAGCCAAAAACCAGCCTTGGAACTTCCTGATGGAAGATGCTCCAGGTGTGTTTCTCTTTAGCTCCCTCGTGTAAGAGTGGTGCTGTTTTGAGTGCTATGGCATGAAGTTTAGTGATATAGAAAGTGGAAGAAATGTGGTGATGCCAATTAGTATAGGCTAAAAAACCTTTTTAACCTTATTTAATTCAGGTACAGAGCAATTCCTATGCAAGACAAACAGATGGGAGATCTGAGTTGTGTTACCATAACAGCTATTTCTTTTCTGTAGAGTTCAGATGCTGTGACCATTTAAAAATGGAAATACAGTTAATAGTGAAAACATGTATGTGCAGCAGAAGCCATGGCCTTCTATAACCAGAAGGAAATAATATTCTGTAAGAGGGCTATGATGTGGTTTCTCCCTGTCAGAGAGAGGCAAAGGAAGAGAGAGGAAATATTCATTTCAGGCAGAGGAGAAAGAGAGACTTCCATCAAGTCTGTCTAGTGCTGTCAACACCTGAGAAAGATATTTCATGGTTTTTTATAACTTTACTAACTCATATGGGAGCATCAGGCTCTGAATAAAGAATAGCATGGAGGAAAAGAATGACTCAAAAGTCGATCTGTTTTACTGTAAGCACAGTGAAACTCTGGGCACGCACAATTCCTGAAACTGTTTTCCCTGCTCTTAAGGTTTATCCTTGAAGTCTCTGACTTGCTACAGCTACTGGAGGAAATGAATGTTGGAGTCTGTACAGGATGTTTGTAATTCTTCTAGTGGTATAAAAATAACTTTCCCAGTTTTGATTGAGTCCTCATAAAGATCATTTTGGGTTTATGTAATGAAATTTGGCAAATTCCTAACGATATTTTCTCTTTAACTACCAGCTTTAGAAACAAGATTGTCAGTGTACATCATTGATTTATCAGCTGTTAGGAGTGATAGACTTGTAAAGAAGCAGCATTTTCCTTCATTCGTAGTGTTGTAATTTTGAAAATCAGTGTACTAACCTTCACTTTTAGATTAGACTTCATTCCTTACTCTTAAATTTACCTTTTTTTTTTTTTCCGATATTCAGACTCCTAAAAAAAGTTTATTTCCTTCTGAAACTGTGACATTTTGACCCTTTAAATTTAAGTTCTCTGCAAAAATTGTGGAACTGAATTTGATACTCAAGTAAGTTTTCACTATTTCTTCTAAAAGCACAAAAGGTGATGGTGCAACAGTTGCTCTTTGGATAGGCCACAAATTGGAGCCAGTCTCTAAGATTTAAGAGGGTTTATGCTGTATCAGACTTTCTCAGCATTCCCACTCCTTCTCACAAAGGTTAAAAGTATGTTAAATTCAGCCATGTGAAATATTCATAAAGGCAAATGAAGCAATAGCTCACACTCATATGGGTTTTTTTTCCTGTGCATCTAGAACCAAAAAGGGGAAATGTTTTCATCTTGCACCATTTTTAGGCAGACAAATTCAACCCAAATATTGATAAACAATTATTAGAAGGGAAATTCTCTTCAAGTGGGAAGTGATTTGCTGTGTAAGAATCCACATCTGAACCAGTTAATCTGCTCTTTGGGAACCAGGACAAGACCAATAATTCTGTTGAGAAGGTGTGACCTGAAGAAACCATAATGAGCCCTGTGGTGTGAGCAGTGAGGTCATCTCCAGACAGCTAAGGTACTGGAAACCATTCCTGTTCCCAGGTGATCCATGTCACATCTCAGTGCTGGAAGTGGTTACCCTGCTGGGGGCTTTGGCAGGGGGATGTGATGCCAGGTGGGCTGAGTTCAGAGAGCAGCAAGGGGCAGGAGCCTCTGAAGGGGGTGGGGAGGAGGCAGAGTCCCCTCCTGCTGACCAGGCCTATTAAACCAGTGTTTAAAAGGCCATTGAAGCTCAACTTCTCTTTCACAGCTACAGAGGAGAAGGGTTCAGGCAAACCTGATTGTCAGCTTGTGTCAGCCAAAATAACCACTTGAATTTATGCAACCGGTTTAGGTTTTTCCAAGTGATGCAAAACCAGGCAAAGTGGGAGAGTCTCACTGCACCTCAGGGTTTCCAGAGCTGAGTGAAGAGTAGAACTCAAAGGCCAGGCATTCTGGGAAGACTTTTATGAGAACTCTGAGAGAAGAAAAGGATCTAGAACAGTTTTTTTGTCTCTGGAACATGTAATTCTTTAGCAAAAGGCAGTGAAGGGGCAGGAAGATCCGTGTTGAGTGCTTGAGTACAGGATTAGAGGCAGTGGGAGGGTAACCTTGAAGGCATCTCCTAATTAATGAAGTTCAACTGCACCCATATGAAAAGGCTCTGAGATGTTTTGCAGTAACTCCCCTTGTGCTGTCCCAGAGCAGTGGAGCTCTCTTTTCCTGCGTGTCCCTGTCACCCCACACCCTGGATGCTCAGAGCTGTGTCCTCTCTCCTCTCCCAGGTGGAACAGGTAAGTGTTTGGATGCTGAAGCCCTGCTCATTTCAGGGTTTTTTGGTCAGAATACCTTCGCTTTTCCATCAGGATTGTATCAGTCTTGGAATGTGTCTTCCCTTCCCCATCTAGTTATGGAACATTCTGGAGTATTGGCCACAGGCAGAGAAATGGTGTAATGGGAGCCAGGCTGGACATGGGAAATAATTCAGGGACTGACCAGAGAATATTGCTCATTTTTGGAGGGTTTGCTACCATTATTGGCATGGACCTTTAGAGTCTCTGTTCTAATGTGGCACAAGGGTCTGCTTTCAGGGACTACTTCTTATTTTTACAAAGTTACCATCTTCATGCATAAAATATCTTCTGTTAAAAGAAGCTAGGAAAAAATATTCTTGATGTTTTTCTGCAGAACTTTGTTTTCTATACCTTGTGATCTCCTACAAAATAGATGTAGATTGGTCCTAAGATACCAAGAGTGTTTTGTGGCATCTGGGATAGCAAGTAAAGTTGTGGTCATCCCCCTGGGTTGCTCACCTGTTCTAGGGCTGCTTTAGATTGCAAATCTTCTTTCCTGTACTAAATTTTAAGGTGTTTAGTGGTGGTTGGGAGAAGAACTTGTACTTTATAAGCAAACAAATATTTGTTTCCTTTACCCAGTACATACTCCCTTTCTCTCCATGATTCCTTCTCTAACTCCAATTTACTTGCCTGTTTTCAAAATAAGAGTCTGGAAGGATTCCCAGTTTGCTCCACTTAGGCATCATTGCAATTATAATTTCACATTTGGCCTTCAGCAGAACAGAGTGTCTCATCTCTTAGAAAGGAATATTCATAGGAAAACAAATAAAAGCACTCACCAGCTGGTGCCTGGTGAATTATACTGTTCGAAGTTCAAGGATATTGAGTATAGTACGTGCTGATTGGCATTTATGTGGATGTTTCACTGGCATCATTTGACTCTTCCTAGCACTAAATTCAGGCAGACATACACCAGTGTAGTTTTTGTCTTGCTGTGTGAAAAAGATGTTTAAGCTCTCAAGAACTTTCCTTGCTCCCTGTAGAGATTTGATTTGCAAATGGTCTAGGTTGGTATCCCACAGAATTGCTCTCTTTAGTCCTTTCTAAAACATAGGTGGAGGCAGGCTGTAGTAGCAGCTGGCAGCCAGGAGTGCCTTGACTGCAATGTGATTCCAGGCAGGAGCAGTGCTGGGATCTGCTTGCCTCCTGTCAGCCCTCAGCCTTTTGTGCTACTGCTGGACAATTCTCTCCCTTCCCTCCTCCTCCTCCTCCTCCTCCTCTCCCACCACCCAGAAAGGGGCTTGGAAAACTGCATGTGGGGGTTAAAAGGAAAGTAAAATGCTCTGGTGTTTTCCCCCTGGTGCAAGAGGAATCATGTCACAGCTTCCTTCACCGGCTGCTAGATCACAGTTTGCAACATGGAAATGCTGTCTGTGGTGAAAGGAAGTTTTAAAAGTTAACATGCAGGAATACTTTCCCCAGAATCTTGGGCGATTTGCAGCCCTGGTTTCCACTGAACTAGACAAACAATGGAATTGCATCAGTTCTCCCCAGGATTTAGAAAAAGTAAGACATTTTGCAGCTAAGGCTGCCCTGCAATAGTGGTAAAAATCCTGATTTTTGAAGAACAAAGTCTCTCCCAACTTGGCTGCTTAGTCTTTCTCAATGCTAAATTATTTGCATCAATTGGAGATTTATAAATAAAATTAACAACAAGATGCTTAAAGGATACATCATTTTGGAACATCTTGCCATGTGATTTATTGAAATGCCATAAAAACGGATACATACATTACAAATGCATTTATACATTACAAAACCCTTTAAAACACCCACACTCAATAGGTTGTTTTTCTCCTCTGCTTTTTTTTGCTGCATCTTAGTTCTAGGTATTGAGGATGGTAAGTGTACAGACATGAATGGGTTTGGGGTTTGGTCATTCTGTACTAAAACCTTGCTTCATATCCCTGTGCAAAGCAGAACACACTTTTTTTTTTTTCTCAATTTATTGATGCCTGCCTATCTTTTATCAGCTGTGTTGAAGCTGGATGTATAAAGCACCTGGCTGTCAGCTCTGGCTGTTACCTGGAAACATCACTCAACTGTTAGTGCTGTTTCACCCACCTGGTCCCTAGGTTTATATTAAAAACCTTAACTGTAACCTTTTGGGTTTATCAGGGAGGCAGGGGAAAAAGCAAGCTCAAAGTACTTTTGTTATAAATACATATTGTATATCAGCCTCAAACTGCTGAGACAAGAATTAGGTGGGGTTTTTTCAGGCTGCAGTGCCATAAATCTCCAGACTGGCTCTGTAGTTTATCGGGACCGAGTGGCTGAGGTGATCCTCCATAAACAACTCAGACATGTGGAAGATGAATTTTAACGAGTGCTCTCAAAGCTAAGTGCTACCTCTTCCTTCTACGCCTCAAATTCACCCATTCTTTATTTTTATGTTATATCAGAGGCTGCTCTGTGCTTTTTTCCCTCTAATTATCTACACTCAAGCTGGATTCTGTCAAACCCAGGGGAAAGAGAACATAGCTGTGTACACAGAGGTGGGGTTTCCACCTGGCCTGATTTAAGCAAGGGTTTAAACTCCCAGTCAAAACACCTGGGCTTTTAAAGAGGAGGGATTAGACACTTGTGCCTAGGGATTGTTTCATTTGGTTTTGCCTATGCAATAGGTTTTTGTGTTTCGTGTCCTCTCTGTAAAATGTTCAACCTTGTTCTAGGAAAGGCTCCAAAGTAAATTAGAGCAGCCTCAGGGGCTGTTTTAAATCATAGCAGCTGAGGCCTTACCCCAGCACTTCACGCTCCACCCTGTGTCTCTTCCACCAACACTCGCTGTAATAACCTCAGATCTTCACCTTTTCACAGGGAGAACTCTTTGCTTTGCATCCCTGGTAGGTTTTCCTAGGTAGGCTGGGAAATCACCCGATCTGGTTCACAACAAGCAAAGAGAATGAGAAGCAAAGCCCACTGGCCTTGCTGGGAAACAGACAGTCACCACTTACTGTAATTCAGTATTCCTGTTTATATTCTGGAGCACGCAGACTGACGAAGTAGGAAAAACACAGCTAGAATAATTGCTCCTGGGTATTGTGCTTTCATTTACAAACATAACCACTCCTGAAGCTGCTGAGGACAAGTTCCCTAAACTTGCAGCATTGTGCAATTGCCCCTACGCCTTCTGTGGGGTTTCCATTTTCCTCAGCTCTGACAAATGCTGGTCCCTAACAGAGGCAGGGCAGAGAAATTGATGGATCAGTGGGATGATCCAGTACCAACAAATTCATAGCTACAAAAATAGGCAGTTATTCTTATCATTTCCTTGTTCTGACACAATTTCCTGCCCTCCTCTCAGGCTGTTCTGAAGATTGCCTGGATGACAGACCCGCTTTGAAGCTTGTCAAGCCCTTTGCAGAGCACCTCTCCTGTTAGGAGCTGCTGTCCTGGAGAACAATGGCTGGGAGCAGGGTGAGGGGCTGTGCTGTGCCAGCAGCCTTTGATCACACCTGGCACGTGTCCAAACAGGGCCTGCTCGTGGGCACTGCTGGGTTTTAGCATTTCTGATCATATCACACTGAAGTACAGGAACTGTGCTTTGCCTCGTGAGTTTTATTACCCCTCCTACAGATTTAGTCATCTCCAGCCTTCTTGGAGCAGCCCAGACCAGGAGAGGGATGTGGGGACTGGAGATGCTCCTGAACGAGGTAGTTAGGACATGTCTGCAGCAGCCAAGGGAGGAAGGTGAAGGAGTTTAATTAACAGGGCTCTGCCAGTGCAGTTCATTTTGACAGAAGAGGATTAATGAGCTCTCACAGCTGCAGCCCTGCTGACAGCTCTGTGTGTGATAATGTTTGGCACAGGGGGCGCAGTGTGCAGATGGAATTGATAACCTCCTTGGCAAGTGCAGCTGTCCTTGGCATGGGAAGCATGGTAGGCTTTAACAGTTCCAGCAAGACCCTCAGGGATCTATCTGCTGGTGGCTCTAAGGATGTCTGTGACACCTGGCCTGGCTTTGCAGGCTTGTCGCCTTTAGCTTGCCATTCTCAAACCGAGTTAGGCTTAGTTATGGTAGTTCTCAGCTCACATTTGGTAATTTCTGGGTCTTTAATATTAAAAAGTAATTGAATTAAAAAACCTGAAGGGTCCATAGGTCAGTATTTTGTAAAACAAAGCCTTTCTATTTGCTCATGGGATAACACTTGGAGAGAAACAGTAGGTGAGGCTCTAAGTAGATCTGTGGCCATGCCTACATGTAAACACTTGTTCTGATCCAGGAATCTTAACATTGAAAAACTCATTCAGCATCTAGGAGTATATACAAGACTAACCCTTAGTGTCAGTAGCTTTATGTTATTCTGATTAAATGCACTGGAAATATGTATTACCAACAGGGATAGGATCTGCTGTACTCTAATTTCCGCCTATGTATTTCAGCTTAGTGAGAGTTTTGTGCTATAATCAAGTGATAAAAACCCCCAAAACACTAACAGTAGCAAAAATAAAAAGGCAAATAGCTATTTTTCCTGATTCAAGTAAGTTGTGAGGAATGTAAAGCTTGACGTTTAGCTATCAATTTTTAGAAAACACAGTTGAAAACTGCTGTGTTGAAACCTGTGTGTGTAACTTTCTTCCTTTGGCTACCCCAGATCACAATTTATGAGCAAATGCCAGTTCCAACAGGCATGGTTCAAGGTAGGAAAAGACTATCTTTCTTGAACATGCATTTTGCTGAAAAGAGGCATAAAGAAAAAGAATACCTTACTTGGTAGAGTCTGGAAAAGAATAAAACTCTTTCTTGCATTCACTCCCAGCCCCGTGGTCTGTTCTCTAGATCCAGGACTAGGTCTGGAGCACACTGTTAATCTCCAGTTTGTGTTTGTATCTTCTTCCCAGGAGGATCACTTTGTGAGAAAGCAGAGTTAATGGTACACCAGTAATCAGCTTGTAACAACTCTGTACTTGAAGGAATGGGAAGAGGATATTCAGGGAAAATTTTACAAAAATATTGAAAGACTGGTTTGGGTTTTTTTGTTGTTGTAGTTTTGGTGTGTTTTTTTTTTTTCCCCCATTTTTCCAGCCCTGTGTTCATATAACTTATTTGCATTACTCAGACTCTCCATAGCTTGTGAGGTGCCAACCTCCCTCTTCCAAGGGCCAAATGGCTCAGTGGAGCTCTGGTAAGAGGTTGGAGCTGGGAGCTACAAACATGGGGGTCAGAAGTACAAGCAGAAAAACCCCAACCAAAATAAGTCACTCATCATCTCCTCCCCTACCAAACACTTTGATATTACTGGAAGGATCAAGATTTCCTATTTTATCCCAGACTCACTGGTTTCCTGTCTAATCCTGAGCCAATCATAAAAAAAACTTTGCTCATATCAGCCTTTTTTTCTGACAATACTTCTGAGATGTATGAGGATGTATATATTAATGCTGGTAAATTCCTTGGAGATTCCTGGATACAATCCTTTATTTAAATCCCTGACTACACTTTTGTTCTAGAAGTTGTCAGCTGGTCTCAGGAGCCCACAGACCCACTGCTCAGCTCTGCTCTACTTTTGGGATGAATCAGAAGGTGAATTTTCAAATGTTCTAAAAAGCTCATTGTTTGCACAAGAAACAGTCCCCAGCATTGCTGCTCAATGGATTTTCAGGAAAATAACTGCATGGATTCTGAATTATAAATTCTGTCACAAAATATAGCCTGCTTAAATGGCATTTAAAAGCTAATAATGAATCTTGAGTGGTTGAAACAGTTGTGTCACATCTTTGTTCTTTCTCTCCTTGTACAGCTGATGGAAATGTTGTCAGTGCTGCTCAAATGGTGAGGCTGCACACAAACACGGGCATGGGGTTGAAAAAGTGAGGAGGAAGGTTGAGGCTCTGATGGTTTCATTTCTGTGAAGTTTCAGCTCAGGTTTGCCCACGTGGCATTTCCACAGTTGAGAAAAAAAAAAAATGGTCAGTGACATTTCAGCGCAGAGAATCCAGCCCTAAAGAATGTATCACACATTTAACTGATAAGGTGAATCATAATGACGTTAAGTGGGATTGAAAATATGTGGTTTTTCAAGGTAACCTGTTGGAACTGAAAGCAAGCAGTCAAGCCATAACTAATTCTCATTATTCATTTATTAATCCCAGACTTACTGACATGCTTAAGTCTCCTAAAGTCTTGAGTGCATTTATTTCTGCAATTGCACAGAATGACTTAAACCTTGTAGTTGGCTTAGTTTGTCTTCTGGGAATGGCTTAACACTCAAAGACCTGGGACCAAACACACCTTTGGTCCTGCTCCAAATCCTGCCTGTAAACCAGCTGCTCAGCTGCGAGGAAAATGGGCTGCAACTTAGGGACTTGTAATTCTGTATTTTGGGGTTGCCAGGTCTCTGGGACCTTCTTGTCCAAAAGACATGAAATATAACACTCAACTCCTGCAGGAGACTTCACTTTGGGGTTTTGAAAAGCCTTTATCAGCTGCATAGCTGAGGGGTTGTGTCCCAGGCTCACAAATGTCCCAAGCAATCTGTCAAGCCAAGTGCTGTAAACACGTCAGTAAAGCTGGTGCTGAACAGGTGGGTGCAAACAGAATTGCTCAAAATCCTGATAAGGGCATCTTCAAAGCTTCTGGCGGTGCTTCCAGTGAACACCTTCCACTTGTAGGTGAGATAAGAGGAGGAATTACTGACAAGCTTTTAACTTGATTGAGCTCCCAAGACTTGTTAGCAGATACACTACCAGCGAGGTCAGGAAAAGGAGTTTTAACATACATGGGAGGGAAATTCAGGTTAGATATACAGAAGAAATTCTTTCCTGGCAGTGTGGTGAGGCCCTGGCACAGTGTGCGCAGAGGAGCTGTGGCTCCCCATCCCTGGCAGTGTCCAAGGCCAGGCTGAAGTGGATGGGGCATTGAGCAGCTTGTTCTAGTGGGAGCTGACCCTGCCCAGGGCAGGAGGCTGGAATTAGGTGAGCTTTAAGGTTCCTTTCAACCCAAACTATTCTATGACTCTTTTCTTCTGTGATTTGATCTCTTTGTGCTCCTGTGCTCTCATGTCTCTTCCTCACAACCCTGAAGAAACAGGCTGTGCAGAGGGGTGGGCTGGATATAAACGCTTCACTTGCTGCCTCTCTGAAAGGTTGAGGCTGAGCCTGTAATTAGGAAAGGAGCTAAACCCATTATTTTCAGCAGCTTCACGTTGATCCACATTGGCCAAATATCGGTAAAGGCTGAGAAGGTAATTTTTTATTTCAGCATACAGGGTATGCATACAGCATTTCAGAATACAGGGTAAGAAAATGAAGGCAAAGAAGAAAAGTTGTGATTTTTTTTTTTTTTCTGTACTGAGAAGACAGGTCTTTTTTCCCTTCTGAGAAAATGAGATATTCACACAAAAGATGAGTAGGATTTGATAACGCCAAATATGGTTCTCAATTATATATTTTCTCTTCCCTCACAGGAATTGATAATGACATCCTTAATAAAATCCAGAAGAAAAACATTTGTGTGCATGAAGAGAAGGTGTACAGGGGCTCCTTGTGAGTATGGAAAGCTAATGAGAAATCTTGTTTAGACATACACATTTCAATTACTCATGCTGAAATGCTTCTCTTTGCTGTATTTTTAACTGTGCCCTTTTTTTTTTTTTTTTTGACAAAGTGTTTTACAGGGGGATTTAATTAGTGCTCATCTTTAAGTCATACTAAATGACTTATAATAATGCATATCTTGGCTCTTGATGACTTCAGATTACATTGGATACATCCATAGAATACCCTCAGATTGATGTTTTGGTGACATTTCCAAAGTTTCACATTTCTCCTCTCTTCTCCTTAGCCTACCAGTGATGTAAAGTTCCTATCCTGAGCATCTTCCCAGTACTGGCCTCCTTTTTTCTCTTAGTGGTGAAGTAACAAAGAACTTGATATTCAGCATTCTGTGACCTTATCAACATCCTTAATACAGCTACGTGATGCCTAAGACAAGAAAATTCCTCAAGCTCATGTTTTGCAGAGCCCATATTTGGGTAATCTTGTAACAGTTAATCAATTTATCTCTTTATTGCCACTAAGTCGTGGCAAGCTTTTCTCATTTGGGTGGATATTGGCTATGAGAATTTAATTTCTGTATTTCTTTCTCCTATTGCATCCAAGGAGCACTGTTACATTTCATTTTGGCAGAGGCACACACAAGCTGCTTTCCTTTGCTACTCCCTAAATCAGCAGCCACCTTTATTAGATTGCCTTTGGGCATGTCTACAGTTTTTTCTCTCTTGGCTGCAGCCTTTGACAAAACATGCACAGAACTATATTTGATACACATTTTGTGGGATCACACACCTAAGAGAAAACTGTTTTAAAGGCTGTGTTGTTTTAGTTCTAAACTTATCTAATTATCTGAAGCTGATATTTTTCTTGGTTTAGATGAAAGGAAAACAAAAACATTACTGCCATAAGTTTCCTTTCTTCTCTGTTTTCAGCTGAGATCGTTGATTAGTTTTCTGATCTCAGCCAACTTCCCCTTAGATTTTTGATTGCATGAGCTGAATAAAACTGTCCTATTCATCATGTAGACAAACTTGGGGAAGGTTTATGCAATTTAGGAGTTGCTGTATGCCTATAACACTACACTGTCTGCAGTAACCAATGTTGTTGTTGAGCTTGTGCTGGAACATCAGGATCTGGCCCTTCACACATGACCTTTAAATCAAGAGGCAAAATAAAGCATTGCCAGTTTTTTATCCAGTTCCTCTAAAATTTTCACGTGTTCAAGTAATAATCTTCCTGATGTGTAGCTTCCAGCTCCTGAACTGATGGCTCCTGGTCCTCTTTTTGTGAATCCATTTGGGACCGTGCATAGGTGTGAATTCTTCCTCTCCAGATCTTGTTGAAAGAATTGGAATTGCGGCTTTTATGTTCACCCCGCATTTTTATTCAGTGGTTAGAGAACGATTCTTTGCACCGTGACAAACCCTTCCCACAGGTCCATGACCATTTCTGTTTTGCAATGACACAAGGTGGTTGCATCACCAAGTTTCACTCGATGGTGTGAGATGGGTGTCACTACATCAGCTACAAGGTGTAATTTCTGATCAGAATGACACGTATGGAACGTAAATATGTTCCACCACCCAGCTTGTCTTTCCCCTTTTCATTGTTCTGCACCTCCTGCAGTGATACCACACTCCAGGGATGTTGAACACTGCAGGTGGGAGTGGTGACTGGGTGAGCTCTCCGGGAAGGTGTGTGACCCAGCGTGCTCCAGAAACACCCTGCTACTGAAGGCGTTGTTGGGAGGCGTTTGCCTTTCCACGCTGTGGCAAACTCATGAAGAAACACGTGTGGGACCATGTTTCATGGGCAGACACACCAGGTAAGCTCAGCATCTTACCCAATCCTGCCTCAGTTTCCTTGCCTGCAACACGGCTGCAGCCCTTGGCTCCCTTGTCAGGCACCTGGAGATGCTGCCAAAAAAAAGTGTTGGGAGGTGCAGCCAAGAACAAGTGTTACGTGGCAGCAGTGCTGCTGTTGATTACATTTCCCTTGGCCTGTCGTCATTCCCGTAGTTTCCTTCCTAGCTCCACCCTCGCCCAGGGCTCTCCAGGCAGTGCTGCCAGTCCCCTGCCCTTTACCACCACCGTCCCTGGGGTGTTGGCTCCGGTGGGACTTTGATGCTTTGGTCTTGGTGTGGAGCGGGCGGGCAGGATGCAGGTCCGGGAGGGGAGGATGATGC
Source organism: Anomalospiza imberbis (assembly GCF_031753505.1). Taxonomy (NCBI): domain Eukaryota; kingdom Metazoa; phylum Chordata; class Aves; order Passeriformes; family Viduidae; genus Anomalospiza; species Anomalospiza imberbis. The sequence continues at coordinate 5,645,918 of NC_089693.1, read as the reverse complement.
TCCGAGCGACAGGGCCCGCGGAGCGATGCTCCAAGGGGGATGCTCCAGCGGGATGCCCGGGGAAGCGGTACGCACGGATGCCGGCGGGGCGGGTTGCGGGCAGCCCCGGAGGTTCGGGGGCGGGCGGGCAGCGGAGCGCGCAGGGAGGTGCCGGCGGCGGCACCGCCCCGGCAGGCGGGAGGGGACGGGGACGGGGACGGGGACGGGCGGCGGTGACAGCGGCGACAGCCACACGTGCCCTGCCGGGAGCGGCGGCGGAGCGAGTCCGATGGGCGGCGGCGGGCGCGGCGCGGCCCCGGCCCGGCCGGCAGGTAAAGGGACCCGGAGGGGAGCGCGCCTGGACAGGGCAGCCCGGCGGCTTCGGGGAGGGTGGTTCTGTGGTTCGGGGTGGTTTTTTTGTTGTTTGGTTGGTTTTTTGAGGTCTGGCGGGTTTCGCCCGTGTTCTGGCAGCTCGGTCGCTCTCGCTGTTCCGCTGCTGGTGCTTCCCCAGGCACCCCGCAGAACGAACTTTGCCGTGGGAGGCTCGGGGTTACTTCGCTTTTTTTGCTGTGTGGCGCTTTAGTGATGCTGCTCCAGCGACTCGCACCTTGTGTGAATAATTCTTGTTGCCACTGATGTGAGAAAATGATGCTGGGGAGTTTCTCTCCTTCCTCAGGCAGCTCTTCACTGAACCGACGCATCCCCGTGTGCACTTGCTGACTGAAATTGAGTTGGTTGGCTGTTGACTTTGAGTAAATAAATAAGCCACTTAACAGTAATAATAAAACAATCCCTAAACTAAAAACAAACAACAAAGTGGAACATTCACACAAGTGGATTGACATAGGGGAGTTGTTTTAAGGGTAACTTTGAGGGAAATGTAGTGCATAAAGCATAGTTACTTTGGGTTTTTTTTTTTTTTGTGCTTTTTTTGCCTTTTTTTTTTTTTCTTGAAAGAGCTGTTCGTCCGATTGTAATGAGAATTAGTGTGAATTTTCATTGATATTCGCCTAGCACAGCTATGGCAACTGGCAGGGATCCAGTTGGTGCCCTTAGTTTTATGACAGTCAGCTGCTCAAAGCACACTGAAAGCTGAATTGTTGCTACGTGGCATTAAGAAAATAGTTGTTCTCACCTGGATATCTTACTATTAGGTTACTGGGATTAAACTGTAGAATTTGTCATGTATTTTGCAGTAATTCTCAGAAATTATACTGGTGAGTCAATTTAGCTGTCAAGATGAATGAGTGTATTTGAGTAATAATCTTACTTGTTTGATTTCTTGCTGCTGTTCAATGCCATCATAAAATAGCTTATCATAAAGCAAATAAACTTGCATGTGCTGTAGCCTGAAGATGGATTCAGTATGTGTAGTTTCACTTTGCAATGCCCGTGGAAGGTAAAAGTCAAAATTGGTGTAGAGAGGAAAATTTCATTTTATTTCTTAACAATTCTGCGCTTTTTAAAAAATAAGAATGGTAAATTTTGTGCAGTTTAGACAAGTTTATCTTTGATTGAATTAAAGGAGCTGTGGGATAGTTTGTAGATGTGTGGGTTTAAGGTGTCAATTATAAACAAGGGCATGAGGAGAGGCACCGCTGTCATTGACAGGAAGGTGGGTGTCTAAACAGCCCAGGGATTCCTGTAATCATCCCCTCCTGGGACAGTGCATGAGGCTGTACCAGTGCTAGAAGTGTTGCTTATCATGTCATTCAAGGTAATTAGATCCATAACTGGCTCAATTTTACTAATTTCACTGCAGGTTCCTTTTTTTTTTTTTTTTTTTTTTTTTTTTTTTTTTTTTTTTTTTTTCCCAGTGTCTTTTGCATTTGGTAATGTAAGCAGCTGGTTTTGGACCAACTGCACCTCTTACTTGAGCAGATGATTATTTTAAAAATCTACCTGCTCGGGCAAGGAACACTCCTGAGGAGAACAGGGTTTGCACCTTGGATGTTGAAGTTCACTGGGATTTGGTGAAGCTGGAATCAGGTTGTGTGTGTGGCTGGAGTGGGTTTGGGACAGGGGATAAACCTCACCCCAGAAGTTTCTTGATTGGTCCCACTGATATTTCCAGGCAATACTGAGTGTCTGCTTCTCCTCCTTTAGTCTACACTGTGCAGATTTGCCCATCTTTTCTTTAATTTCTCATAGACAGCAGAATGTTGACATGAGGCCCCCACCAGTGGCTGTCAAATTCAGGCAGGATGCAACAACTTGTGCTGTCGCTTCATTGTGAGAATTTTGAGTTTTAACTGTTTTGTTCACCCATCACCTGTACCATGAACTAATTCTAGTATGAGGTTTTGAATTCCAGTCTTCCAAAGTGCAGAGAGCTGGGGGTCTCATCACCTGGGGTCCCTCTGCCTGGACATGGGGGACAGGGAAGCTTTACCTCAGCAGAGGAGAGCAAAGCATGCCAAGTATGCTCTGCATTTCCTCTGTGTTGTTTCCACCCTTGAGTGGAAAATTGCTCCTGATTTCCTCAGATTTGGAGGATTTACATTGGCACTCTTCCCACATTCCCATTTTACTTCCAGTTGTACTTATTAGATAACGTGATTGCATAGGAGCTTGTTTATAAGAAAAAGAACATTTTTCTTCAATCTATTCCTATTTAACTTAAGCAGTTAAATATTCCCTGGGTCCAAGGGATCTGTTTCTTAAGGTTTAACTGGTCTCTTCAGGATTGTGAGGATGTTGGAACCACAAGTGCCTTGAACTCTGATTTTAAATCACATAGCAGTGTAACAGCTGATCCTGAGTGCACCTCTGTTTCCTGAGATGTTGATGCTGTAAAATCATCATAGAACCAGGTGGAATAGCCATATTTGGACAATTTACATATCTCAGTATCAAGGCTTTCTTTGTATATCCTATTGTAATCCATGTAAGATTTTCTGTGATCCACATAAGAATTAACTCCCCGTTGTCTTCTGTGTGAGGGTTCTAATGAGGACCAAGAGTGATAAGAGAAACTGGGTCAAGTCTACCATGTTAGATCAAATGATTGATCACCTTTTTATATACCTGGCAATTTCTGCCTTGGGGAAATTAACTTGGGTGTAACTACAGCTTCACCAGTGGGTTGATTGCTACAGAATCAACCAGTGGGTTGATTGCTGCGTGGGCAGATGGTTTTGGTCCAATTTAGGGATCAGTATTAAGGAAGAATGGAGACTTTGTTTCTGTTAGGTGTTTTCCATCTTCCTTGGGTATTGGGTATTTTGTGATCTGCAAGGCACTGTGGATGTGCAATCTGTCTGTCCTGCCCAGAGGATGTCACCTCCACATTTGACTTTTGGCACCCCTGTGGCCTCATGCCTCACTGTGCCAGGGTAAACACTTGCAGGAATATAATTGTATTTATAGTAACTCATCAAAAACCTACTCTGGAGTGATATAAAGGAGGGTCTTGCTCTAATATTTTTGAAATATTTAGGGATTACAAATTTTTCTTAATCAAAAACTTCAGTCCTTTAAAAAGCTACACAGCCAGAGGTGATTTTCAAACCCTTTAAACTATTCTTTCAACTTAGAAATGACTTAGTAAAATATTTGTAAAGACTGTAGAAAATTAGATGTTAATTACCTTTTCTTGAAACATTCTTAGATGGTTTTGAACTTAGGTTGTTTTGCACTACATTATATATTCAGACAAATCAATTATCTTGGAGGAAAGAAAAAAGCCTGTGGTGTGTGCCAGTTCAGATGTTTGGATGGTGTAACATAAACCAGGTTCCTTGAATGAACCTCTCTTTCAATTAAGAGAAATAACTAGAGAGGAGAATGCAGGACTGGGAACAATCTGAGTGATGTAGAGTAAACAGAGAACAATTATTTATAATTTCACATAATTCAAGATGTTAAAGAGGTAAGAATAAATGAGCAAGATTCAAAGATTTTTTTTCCTAAGATCCTCTTCAATAAAAAAAAAAATTCTTCCATAGCTAAATTATGCTTCTGCTTCATACAAGCATAGTTTATCTGTGGAGTTCATTGCTCCAGTGTCTTCCTGTTAAAGTTATAAATGAATTTTAAAAGTTGTTTGGCAAATTAAGAGGGAAAACGCCGGGGGCTCTTAATCACGAAGATGCAGGTACAATTTTTAGCTGAAGCAGCTCCTTAATCACAGGTTCCTGGAAACAAGGATTATTTTGCAGGCAGAATCATGGTATGATTTTGTGACCTTATGGTCTTTCCCCTGAGCATCTGTTTTTGGTCAGAGTTAGAGGCAGCTTATTGGGCTAAGTGGATATTTGGAGTGATGTGGTCCCCTTGTGTCCTGTGCGTGATGGAAATTTGGATGGATTTTCCTGGGATCACTGCTGTTTTGTCTGGAATAGTTTCAAACAGGTGAACATTAGATGCAACTTCAATTTCCACACTTGGGGAAAGAAAAAAACTCAAGTAAATAGTGTACTGTGTTTCCTTAAGTTTTGATTAACTGGCTATTCATAAACGTAATCTGTAAAAAACACAGATGGAATTGACCTTTTACAAGGCTACACTTCTGCAAAGCTCCATTGTGAAATAATTGGATTATTGTGGGAAAATCTGGAGCATGTAATAATTTTAGTTTTGATTTCTATTTTTTTTTAATGCACACTGCTTTTCTAAGACGACTTTTTTGGTTCTTTCCTTCACATAAGCAGCCTGCTGACCTTTAGGCATTTTTTTAACCCTTGCTCTGATTCTTTCACTGCCTCCTGTCAAACCGTAGGTGGGGACTGATGGGGACAAATTGTGTCTGTGCTTTCCTATTGACTTCTAAGGAAAACAGACCCTGGAGCCCAGAGTTCTTCAAGTCTGCCTGTGGAACTGAAGCTGGACCTTCCAGTCTGATCATGTAGGTGTCCAACCCCTCCTGCCACCAGAGAGGACCCTCATGTTGGGTAGGTTGGATGTACTCTGTGACCACTTCTGGCCTTAAAGGGAGCCTCTTGGTAACAATTTCTGGTGGTCTTTAGTTCAAACTAATTAATTTGCTTGCTCCTGGTGTTTTGGGCAGTGTGTGGTGACAGCTGGAGTGCAGTGACCCAGGGGGTGACTTTTCCTCCTGCCGTGGTGGGTGCCTAGTTCCTTTGTATTTACACAGATGCTCCTTCACTGGCTTGTTTTCACTTTCCCACAAAAACAGCTTGCTAAAATGTGAGCTAAATACTAACGTAGTAGTATTTTGAGATTTTTGTTCAGTTTTGTTGGCCTTTTGGGATGGGGAGAAATAAAGGGAGATCTTATTCATATCCTTCCTTTCTGGGAAGCACTCGTACCCTTGACAATTCTTCCTGTTGCCCACTCCTAGAGCTGTAGATGCAGTCTGTGGAGTAAATTTTGCTTTACTGGAAACTTTAGGTTTGGAAGAATTTCGCTGTTTTGGGAATTCTTGGAATTGTATAGCTTTACTGCCTTTAGATCAGAGCCAATTTAGAAATAAAACTGTTTTTGCGTAACACCATAAATTAAGACACAGAAGCAGCTCTGTCTTTTAAAGATTTATGAGTGTGCACTTTCATTCTCTCCTCCCAAACAGATAAGCCCTGCTCTAGAAGTTAAGCTTTTAGCCGGGACAGGGTATATAATCTATATTGTTTGATAATCTTTTAATAGGGGTGAATGGAAATGAGGGGGCCATGCTAATTTATTTGAGCAGGCATTTGTCTGTGTTGCCATTGATGTGGAGGTGGTGATGATCAGGAGCTGTCAGTGAGGATGGGGCAGTCTCTCTCTCAGCTCACTTTATCACGGTTGTGAAAGTTCTTTTTTTTTTAAAGTCTGACTCATTATGGTTTAAGTGAGGAGAGATTAAGAGCTCAGTTCTTTGAAATTTTATTGGATGCAGGTTCCCCTTGAAGTAAAATCTTATTGAACCTAATGGTTTTGACAATTTCAAATAAAAATATCCAAATGAATGAACATAACTCATCCCCTTGTCGCTGCTTCCCTCGGTTTGAAGAGGAGTGTTTTTTTGCTGTCTTCCCTCATGGGAAACATCTGCAGATCCAAATGGCAGATCATTAATGCTCATTCAATAACAGGCTTTGTTCCCAGTTTCTTCGACTTGGAAACAATTAACTGGAGAGTTTTGTTTTGTCTTGTTTTCCTTTTTGAATGCAAACATCTAATTCCAGTTATATATTCTAGTGGATTTTGCAGAAGTCCTGCTATTTGGGATTGCTTGTAATTATTTTAGAATAAATGCTCCCTACTCAAATTCAAATAGTGGGAACAGTGCCTTTGTGGTTGTGGTGTGGTTTTAATTTATTTTATTGTATAAGTGGCTGAATTTTCTTCAGCTCTGTAAAACTGTAAGATACAAATCTCACTACAATCATTTGTGTTCAGTTCGGGAAGGCTTCTCGTTCCTCCCATTCAGCAAATGCTGAATTTTCAGTAGCATTTAACAAATAATCTGTCTTGGTCTTTGATGGTAAGCAAATGAAAGCTGATCCAACATTCACCTACTTGGGTGCAAAAGTTGTTTGAACCAGAAAACCTGCAGATCTGTTCAGCTGACTGGGAGCAGTTTGTATTTCAAGACACTTGCCAGACTGGTGACTCCTGTCCATATCTGCTAGATGGAGAAACTGGGATGTGAATAGATCTTAAATCCATTGTAAAAAGCATTACTACTTCTTTAAAGGGTTTATTGACACCTGCTGAAAAGTTGTGGATTTGAGCTTTATGTGCTTTTAATCCATGAGCCAAACGAGGAAATTGTGTAATTATGACAGCTGAATTAAAATACCTTTTAGTCAGCATTCACCAGAACTAAACATTCCTGATTATAAACTCAGTGTTTTGTTGGTTAATTAGGGGTTAAGTAGTCATAATTTGTGCACTTAACATGTGCTTTGAGAATAGGTGAATGGGGCAAATAATGAAATAATGACAAATGGTCAGCTTGATCTGTTCTAAACTATCCTGCCTGGAGCTATGTGTGCATGAAAGGAGGATTAAAAACAAAACAAAAGCCCCACGGTGGTAGCAGTGGGGCAGCCAGTGTGGTTGGGCAGCAAGAGCTGTAAATATGCTTAAGGAAAGGTATTTAAAGTTTAGCAATCAACCCCACTCTGCCTATGGCAAATATGCCTCAGATGAATCAGGCCCCAATAGTTTTTTAAGGACTGCACAATGTGTCTGCAGGTTTGTCTTATTGAATCTTAGAAAAACTGAAAGTGGATTTTAAATTGCTTCATCAGGTGTCATCCTAGCTCAGCAATGACAATATTCCTGTTTTGTGGAGCTTTTCTGATTCACTTCCAGGAACCAGAATTAACAAAACCAAGCTTTGATATAGTTGAGGTTCTCTGAACTTCTGCAAGTAAAATCCTGAACAGGTCACCCCAGCAGAGTATTCCTATGCTTTAATTTTTGACCCTTTTATTCAAGCTTAAAATAGTTACTGGAATCATAGGTTGTGGTTTTCTTATGATGCTGCTGCAGCTTGTATGTAGGGACTTCATCTTGAGCAAACCAAACCCCCAGTTTTAAGACTTTGGAAGTGCCAAAGTATAATTGCCAATACACGTGAGTTAAATTTGCAAACGTTACCTGATCTTCTCAGTGAGAAAGTAATGCTGTAACAGAAACTGGAGACAAGGTGCAGATTTGGAGTGCCAGGAGGCTGAAAGCTCAGATGGTGAATGGAAAGAGAAACCTCAATATTGGCTCTTTCCTGTGAAAAATGACTGGCATTTAGAGATGTGTGCTGGCATATGTTCAGTCCTTACAGTTGGAAAAAAAGGAAGTTTAAAGGAGTTAAAGGAGTCTTTGGGTTTGTGTGCTGAATGCTTTGCTGTCATGACTTCAGGGGAGCAATGTGACTGGTTTTAGTTGCATTGCATTGGCTTCTTCATATTTGAAGTACTAAATTACTGTCCAGGGTGAGACCCTCAAACACTTGACTTCACCAAGAGATTCCCAAGGGCTTTCTCTGTCTGTGTCCCTTCCAGCTTTCTCAGTGTGATGCACAACTCCAGATATTTAAGTGCTGTTATTTTCTGTAGGGAGACCTGTGGCTCTTGCAGAAAATCAGGGCTACGACTGGTGCAATTCCCTCATTCAGTGCCATTCTGCAACGAACCAAACACTCTTTTCTTTAGGGTTCTTCAGCCTCCTACCTATGGGAATTAAAAGACTGCAAAAACACTGGTTCACTTTACCTACAGATACACCGAAGCTCTGAGCCTGGCTTGTGCCAAGTTGGAAGGGGGAGCATGCTGTAGTATGGAGAGAAAAAAAAAAAAAAGGCAAACCAGTAGGTTTTTGTCCTGCTCAAGTTGTCATCAGGGCATTTTTATGAATCAAAAGTGTTCTATTTGGGTTATTTTGGTAAAATGTTAAATAAAGAATCACACAGAGCTTTTAATAGACCTCTCCTCTATAGTCACTGAAATTTGGTAAGAAGTGTGACAGTCATAGTAGTTATTTAGGGAGAAATGCTGGCACATGGACAAGTAATTTGCGTATAGTCACAAGCTGCTTTTATTGAAATATATGATTTAAGTGCTAGTAAAAGGCATGAGTTGATTTGGCCTCCAGTGGAAATGAGTCTCTGATTTCCTTCCTAGGTTTGTTTTCCCTGAGAGTTATGGAAAGGGAGGATCTATTTCTGTGCGCCTCTTGTTATAAAAAGAAACCTTTTGTTATGAGGGAGGTGAGCAGGGGCTGGAAGGAGAGAGTGAGGAGGAAGGAGGCTGCAGGGCTGGATTCCCAACAGAGCTCCTCCAGCAGGGACCAGCTCCCTCAGCATGTCTGTTCCTGCTTCCATCCTGGTTTTGTGCTGTCCCTCATGTGAGTTCAGTTACTTTAGAGCTCTTTTTATCTCATTCTTACTCTGCTTGTACCTACACCTCTCCTCCCCTTTGCTATTCACCAGCTTTCCCTCTCCCCCTGCTCCTCCAGGTGCCAGAGATCTTCTGATGGGATTGGGAACAACGAGACAAATGATAAACCAGATTCAGTCAGTCGGGAAGAAGTGTCCCAGTTGCTGGTGGGATCTCAGCAGATGGCACAGTGCCTTCCAGGAGAAGGATCTGCCCCTGCAGGATGTTCCTTGGAGTCTGGTTTGAGGTGCACATCATCAGTGCAGGAAGCAGATCTGTGTGCACAGGTGTCCCTGGAGAGCTCTGCTGCCCAGCAGGTGTTGTTTGCATTGTAAAGATCATATCGATCATATCTGATTGCCCCATTCTGGTACAATCCCACAAATTTCACTGAAAAGGTTTCAAGGGCCTTTTTGCTTGCACAGGTACAATTGCAAGCCACAATAATTTTGAAGGAAGCTCAAAGAGTGGAAGGAACTTGTGAAATATTTTTGTAAAAATACACCCAAACACTTCCTCCTTCATTTCCTCTATACATACTCATCATTTTTCTTCTGTTTTAGAAAAGACAGAAGCAAAATGAAAGCAATACTTTCATAAGCTGGAGGCAGGTGCACGGTATTTTCTCAGTAACTTTCACTATCAGATGCTATTTTGAGATGCTTGTACCAGCTGGTCGTTCTCTTATTTCTCGTAGTTACTGTCTGCTCATAAATGTTGAGAAAAAAGCCCTCCAGATTGTGCAAAAGAGCCTCTAAGGAGTTAAAGTGTCCCTGTTCCTCTTGCTGCTAAGTGGAGGAGGATGTGTACTTGTTTCGTGTGTTTGTGAAAGATGAAACTCATCACATTCGAGCCAATTAAAAATCAAAAAGCCGAGCATAGGATCTAAAAACCCATGAATCTTTGAAAAAACCCCAAACCCAACTGAAAACAACAAACCCCAAACCTAAAACAGGAAATACTACTTTAGATGCCTTTATTATCTGCATGTAACAAACAGGCTTTTCTTTAAGCTTTGTATTTACCCTGGATGTTACTTGTGATCTTCTGCAGACACTGTAGATTTCTTTCATCCCACATTAAGAAAAGAAAGCCAGTTTGTTTTGGTTATCTTGTTTCCATTGAAGCATGTAGAATTGTTTCTTATGAAGCACTTGTTCTAGTTCGGCTGACAGCAACAGGTCAAGTCTCTATTTTATTTTATGTATTCGAGTTTAGCATCCTGCTATGCTCTGCAAATGAATCTGTTACAACAGAGCAACTGAAAAGCAGGATCTGTATCCATAGACTGGCATAATTTGAAGCCCTACAGGGAAGCTTAAGCTCAGTGGGAAGATTTGGAAGCTGCCCAAGCCATGACCCTGCTTTAGCAGCAAATCACCTGTGCAGTGAAGATTCTACCTGCACTGCATCAGTGCACTCCCTGTGATGCTTGTTAGTGCTAAAAATAATTCTAATACTGATTTCCCCTGGGTAATTAGCCTGTGCAGAATCAGATTGAGATTAGACTCTTTTTTTCTGGTGCCGTATCAAATTTAAGTCGAGGTATTTGCCATGTGCTGCAGGGAGAAAAGGCTGCCTCAGTTTGTCCATATTGTGCTGTAGGGAATTCAGTGTCCCTTGCTGCCTTCTGGGATCACACCCAGCTCTGCCTTCCACTTTGGACTTGGCTTTTTTTGCAAAGGAGGCACAATGCTTGCTTGAAGGTGTTGATAATCCAAGGAACATCCTGCCTCTGGTAAAGTATTCCCTGTTCTTTTAATAACTGGTGCTGGGTTTGGAATGCTCCAGGGCAAACTGGTAATGCTGAACAAAGGGTTACTTTATTTGGATGATATTTTCTGATCTCTGTGGCTGTTGGTGCTTAGCATAAAGCAGATACGGGACTGAAATAAGTTATTGCAAAGAAAGAACTGTTGGTTTCTTTAGAAAAAGTCATTCCATTCCTAGTAATGGTTTATCTTTGGCTGTGTTTGAGCTACAATGATATTAAAATCCTGGGGTACTTGGTATGGTCTGTTATAGAAATAATCACCCAGCACATGCAGTGGTTGTTCAGCCAGCAGAGAGCTATTTCCCTGATATTTTCCTTTCTCTCCCAGGGAGGAATGGTTTCATTTATGGCTCCCAGAGCCAGAAGACTCAATTTATAGCAAAAAGATAAAAGAATATGAAAAAAGGTCCTCAGTCCCTTTTCTCCCTGCTCCCTTATCACCTTCTTGTCAGTCTTGTTTCTCAGTGCACTGAATTCAGACATTATAAACCTAATGGAGGTTATAAACTCATATTAGAACTTTCCATAGCCAAATATTATGTTGCATAAGAGAAATGTAATTATCTTTTCTTGTAATTTGTACAGTGTCTCATGCATTAAGTTTTAAGTCAGTGAATGTGCCAGAGAGGCAGAGATTGGGGTGAATATCCTATTCCAGGACAGCCAGAATCAATAGAGGTTTTACACTAAGGGAGTTCCATTAGTTCCTCCCAATTTGAACCTATTCTAATATGCATTCAAGTGAGGAGCACCTTCCTGACAGCCTCTGATGCACGTGTTGGTAATTTCAGCTGCCATGGATTTAAGTGTTTATTAGCATTTAGTTGTAGCTGAAAACACACTGAGCAATTTTGAATTTAGAGGTGGCTGGCATGCACACTGACCCAAAGTTTTCACCTTCATTGGATAAACAAAGGAGTACAAGGATTAATAGATGTAATTAATCTAGAGCTGTAATAGTGCTGCTGGCGTGGTGCTCAGGTGTGTTTTTGTCATCTTGGCTGACTTTGAAGGTGATACTTTAAAAATATTAACCAAGAGCATCTTCAGTGTGCCTGGGGCGCTTCTGGGTGTGCAGGGAATGGTTCCATAGTGAAGAAAGACAGTTTCTTCCATAATTTCCAGTGTGTAAATCAATTTGGGCTTGTTCAGTTTATTTGCTTGGTTATATTGGGCGCTTTTATATTTTCAGACCGTCTTGCAGTGTTTCTCATTTGTGGCTTTGCTGGCTTCCTGTCAAATCAGTAAGTGAAGTAGAATTGCAGGATGATTTCTCTAGGCTTTCAGTGGCATTTGAAATATCTCTTATAGCCACCTGGTAGAACATGTAAAAAATCATTTAGCTCTAAATATTATATGAATTTAAGGGAGTGCATATGGAGTGTTTTACTGAAAGAAACCAAAGCACATGAAAAAATTAAAAAAAAAATCTGAGGACCATAATTAGAAGATACTTAAGGGAGGATAAAATGCTAGAAATGTTTGATCAGTCACAGTGAGCTGTGACCAACTTTTCTGTCACAAATTCTTTCTGTCTTGTCCCTATTGCCCCCAAAAGAGTAGGAGATGGCAAAATAAAAGGATATAATAAAAATGACAGGTGCAATCAAAAGCAGTCTCTCTGAAGGAAGAGATTAAAGTATATGGATTCTTCTGAGCATTTGAAATTTGGCAGCATATTAAAGAGAAAGCTGAAGGAGATAGACTGAAAACATTATATTTTTCTTGTTACCTAAGAACAAGGAGCCATTCAATTAAATCAAAAACAACAGAGTTGAACTGATAACAGGAAGTGTGTCTCTTTGAATGTTTTCTGTTTGCAGATTTTTACTACAATGTGCCATTGAAAGGGGAAGAATAAAGAGGCCAGGCTTAGACCAAGAATTTGGCAAAATATGTTTTTTCTCCTTTGGTTGCTTAGGGAATATTTGGCGATGCAGTTGGCCATGAACTTCTGAGGCTGAGGAAGGAAGAGGGAAAACTTCTGGCCTGTGGAGGATAAGGACTACATGAACAACATGTTGGTACCAAGGGCACGCTTTCTACATGCAAGGGAGAATTTGTCTCTCTTTAAAAGAAAGTATTTCTATTGATGCTCTTCCGTATGGAAGAGAAAGCAGAGGAAATACATGTGGGAAGAAAGAAAGAGTTGTATGTGTGAATATGAGCTGGCCCCAGCAATCCTGGCACCCCTGGCTCCAGCAGCACTGGGGAGAAGGGTGGTCCCCATTCCCAATCTTCCAGTGATCTCTCTAGGGAACATTTCTTGTCATGGTGCTGATCTGTGTGTCTTCTTAAACTGAGGAAATGAAAAAGGGCCATTAGTGGATGGCTGATGTCAGAGTGCATTTGGCCTTCAGATGTATTTACCCTTTTCTCAGATGAGGACACATTGTGTATTTGTTGTTAATTGTGTATCATAGCCATCATTCGGGTTAATTTATTTGTAAATACAACACTTATATGAGAGAAGTTGTAGCTGCAGCAGGAATGTGAGTGTAAAGGTTCAGAGGCAGAGTATGGTTAAACTTCCAGGCAATCCAGTGACTAGGGATGGGCTTATTTCTTCTGTGGCCTCAGTCAGGCAACCTGCTGCTTCCTGTGCAGCAAATATCACTGATGTGCTGCTCCAGTGTAGGAGCTGTGAGGTGGCAGCTCAGTGGAGCCATTCCTGCTGTCTCGACAGAACCCCTTTAAATTTTTTTTTAACATTTTGATTCCACTGTGTTGCTGCTGGGCTTGAGGAGGACTCTGCCCACTCTGGGTTAAATGCAGGCAGATATCAGAGACACAGTGTGGTCCCTGCACCATCCTTTCAGAATGGGCATTTCCAATCAGCAACTGAGGCAATCTAACTGGGAAAAAGAACATTTGACTTGTGGAAAGCAACTGGAAAAACCTACAGGAACAAGTCTGCTCCTTGGTAACAAAATCTCAAAGCAAACAAAATAACAACAACGGCAGTGGGTCCTCAAAGTGAGAGGGGTGGAGAATAACAGGAAGGGAATGGGAAGCAGTAAGTGCCTTGGGAAGTGGTTGTTGAGCTGGGCTCTGCCTTTATTTGCAACGTCTTGGCTCCAGCAGGTTTCAGTACAAGTAGGCGAGCCACGCAGAGAGCAGTAGCAGAAGATGAGTTGTTTAAATGACTCCCAACAGTGTGTTTCATAATGTTTTGTGCAAACGTGTTTAGCCCAATAGCTTCTGTTGCTGGCACGTGATGTAACGCTGCCTGGGAGGCTGTGGCTGCCTTGTCAAGATTTTCTGGAGACAGGGAAGGGCCTCAGTGAAAGCTCTCAGCTGGTGTGAGCAAATCCAGCCATGTCTCGTGAGGTTGTGCAGGGCGTCAGGTGCTGCTCCAGCATGGCCATCCCTCCCTCCATCCCCAGTCAAACTGGGCTGGCATTTATGGCTCTTCTCCCTCTGTAAATCTGTTGTGCTTCAGCCCGAGTTCACTGAGAAATACAAAGGCACGGTGGGTCTTTCTGTGTGAAATCTTCCTCTGTGAGGTTCAGAAAACTGTTTTTACATAGTGGTGCTGTAAAGGGAAAAAACCAATTTCAGTTTGTCCATGTACACTTTGATATTGTGTCTGTGTTAAGCTGATACATCTACACTAACACACATTCCTGTTTGGGCAAAACCTGTTATTGCCTTGTGAATGCATGCAGTGCCATGAAGCTTATTCATTTATTGTGCTGAATATAATAATGCTGATATTCTTTATTTGCCATTATAAATGGGGGAAGGGAGGATTGTGCAGCTTTAGCTAGACAGCAGTGCAGTTAGAGAATTTTTTTTGTAGATTCCTGAACACTCTGCAAGTGTGGCGAGGTTAGTCATAAAGTTATTTAAATAAGTTATTAAGTAACTGGTTATACAGCCTCATTCAAATTAATGAATGCAAGAGTAGATTTCTTTGAAAGCAGGCAGTAATTTCTTTGTGTGGATTAATCTAACAATTGTGTTTCTGTTGCCTGTCCTGGTGTTTTTCCTAGTAATCAGGAAAACAGTAAGAAGTAATTTTTTGTTGATTATGCAATAGTTAGAAGGTAAATGTGCTTGAGTTTAGGAACAGTCCTCATGTAGTTAATGGGTGTATATTTCTGAGGACATGGGTATGTACTGTAACCTCTGTGTGCGTGACTGTAAAGGAGTAATTCTGCAGGTCTCACCAGCTTTTTCCTTACTGGGTTTTAATGATGATTTGACCACTTATTTTCACAGAATAAGGATGATTGCTCAGCTGTTAACCACGGAAGAGTCTGTCTGTGAGGGTATTCCTGTGCACAGAGCTGTCCCCGTTCCCTTACGATGCACACACAGTGAGTGATTTTATTTTAGCTCTTTTATTCCTGACCCTCCCAGTTGTGTAAATGCTCGCTATGAATCAGCTCAAAGATGAGTCCACCAGTAGGTTTTCAAAAGTGATCCACCCATCCATTTTTTCATCATTTTTCTCTCAATTGTCTACTTTACAAGAAAAAATAATTCTGCAGTTTTCACTGACAGTGGGTTAATGTAAGGGAGCGTTTTGGGGTCCCAGTTGGGATTCATCAAGTTCAATGTCCTCTCTTCAGCCTCAGCTACTTAGTTTGTGGAGCTGTTTTACATATCTGCCAACAACACATCCTGTAAGAATCCATGTAGCCTTGGAAATAGCCAACAGAGCCCTACATGGCCTGGGAAAGTGGCAGCAGAAATGTCAGTGCCAGCTTTGCCAGCGTGTTTTGTGTGCTTGCGTTATCAAGATTTAACTCCCATCAGTAAGCTTTGTACAGAAACAGTTTCAAATTGGATAAATCTCAAGTTTTCACAAATCAGGGCTTAACAGAAGAAGAAATATAATGTCCCCTCTTAGAAATAATGAAGTAGTGGGCAGACATTGCATTTTTGTGTAGGAATAAATACTTGCTCTGGCTGTTTTCCTCCTAAATAATCAAACCTACCCACCAGACTGTATTTGGAACACTTACTAATGTGACATGCTCCGTTTTAACTGTTCAGAGAAATGACTGAAAGTTTTAAGATGAGACAACATGAATCATAGTCTTGAGCGGCTGTTCACTTTTGTGATTGACTTGCCTCCTTCCTACGTTCCTTTTAGTCACCCTGGGAATCGCTGAAGCTGTTCTGTGCAGGAGGCATTGCTGAGATTCCCCTTGCAGCAATGGACTTGGACAAACAATCCGTGTGGGGATCCCTGAAACAGAAGACCCGGCCGTTCCTGCAAAACCTGAGCGTGAGGAAGACGAAGAAGAGGTCTGGCAAAGTGCTGGAGAGGAAGGGTCACTCCTTGGACCGCTGTCTCAGCGTGTCAGTGCCTGACATGCTGGAGGTGGAGACTCTCATGGAAGAAGAAGAAGAACTAGAAACGACTTACTCGAGTGCTCAGGTGTTGTCGAGCTGCTCCCCCAAGAGCTTTTCCAGGTCTGTGGTGTCCTTGAAGAGCAGGAACGCTTCGGTGAAGGCAGCAGTGAAGGCAGCGGGAGAGGACTGGCTGTGGGCGTCGCAGCAGAGGACACGGATGGAGGTGACAGTCACCCCCCCGGACACGCAAGCTGTGGGCGTTCACCTGGTGTCCTCACGAGGAGCTGAGGCTGTGGGCAGCCCTGTGTCCGAGGGGAAGAGGAAATCCAGCGAGGACTTCTTTGACCTGCTGCAGAGCTCCCGGCTGAGTGCCGCACTGAGCGACGAGGGGACAGAGGTGGGTGCTTGAGCAGCAGTGAGGCTCAGTCGCCACCTCCTGTGGGCTCCTTGTGCTTCTCCCTAATTTTCTGGCTTATGAAGGGATGGAGGATCCAACCAAGGCCAGGTTGCACAGGGCTCTGAGCAGCCTGGTGTAGTGGGAGGTGTCCCTGCCCATGGCAGGGGGCTGGAATGAGGTGAGATTTAAGACCCTTTCCCACCTGAACCATTCTCTGAGAAGGGGGCTCTGTTCAAGGAATGAATGAGCAATACAATTAAGCCTAAACTTTACATGATATATACATTATTCTAGACTAATTCAGCTATCCTTCCTGTCAGTCTGGGGCTGCAAATAACACTGCTCCAATTTTTTGGTTCTTTTATTATTCTTCTGTTATTTGTAATGATACTTCAGATTTTTCAGATTTGTTGGAATTACTTGCTCAAGTCCAAAGTTGTTGCAGTTCTCTGAGCTCTGAATTGAGGTGCTGATACATTTCCTTTCGAGTTAATGTAGTTACCAGGATTGCTATGTAGCACAATCTATTTGCCATCCACCCACTGAACACTCTGATGAAGGCCGTAGGTGAAAGAATGGCTGTGAGCAAGGTGAGCTCTGCCTGTACCTGGAATTAACCAAAACAAGCACATGATGGGGAACAGAACATGTAGCAATCTTCTCAGGACTGGCTTTTGTGGTGATGATTTAAAGAGATGAAAAACTAAAATGTTTTCTCTGCACTGCCTTGTCCCCCTTTCCTTCCCCCTGCTCTGTGGTCAGTATTTTTGTGTGGACATAATGTCCCAGGAGGATCAGACACCAATACTGTAATGAAACGAATTCCTGCCTGGCCTGAGCGAATTGTGAATCCTGAGGAGCTCAATGATAACTTCATTATATAGACAGCAGGTGAAGATTGTGGCTGCAGGAAACACTTCAGGCAAAATTTGTTTTAGTTAGATTTTGTGGAAATACATCTGCTCCTGTTGAGTTCTCTCTGGGAAGGTTACATTTGGAACTTTCTGAGGCCTTTTTCTCATTACCTGATTGTTGCAGTTGTGGGAAAAGCCTCTGTAGTCATCCAAGGTGCCAAAATGGGAACTGGGCGTTTTTGTTTCAAGTTCTCCCTTGGGAATGGGGATTTCACAGGTTAATTGGTTTTTTAACTGAACGTTCAAAAGGATGATTAGCATTAATGTGGGGAAAGCGGTCCTTTCTGATATAAACTGCTTGTTTTGCATCTCAGAGGCCTGTGTATTCCTACCAAATGGGTGTTGGCTCCCAGTCTGTTGTGATGCAAAGTCTCAGACTGGTAGTTACTGACCATCACTTGCGGTTTGGGGTTGCTAAATTGTTCACAAATTGGTTTCATCTTGCTGGAGTGTTCGTTATTTTGAGGGGTACTAAAGAAAAGCGACTGAAGTAGTATAGTGCTTTGTTTCCCTGCTCAAACGTTACTCAAAAGTTGTAGCACATCACTCGATATATGGTAAATACATGGATTTTGGAAGTTTTTCCAGGTTGTTTTCACGATAGCAGCAGTTTTTTTCCTGCTGTTGTATGCGTGAAACCCTAATCTAAAATCTACTTCAGCACAACGAAGTTAATACTAAGTCCTGCTTTGATTTCGGGCAAACTGAGTGTTCTAGGAGAATGAAGTACCTGTATAGTGATGAAATAGCTTAACCTCAAGTCAAGTTTCATCCAGATGCACAGTCTGAGTCTGGCTTATTTTCTGCAGCACTTACATCTTTCCCTAAATGTGTATTTCTGTATTTGCTGGTGTGTGTAAATCATTTGGTATTTACTTGTATGGCAAATCATCTCTCTGTGTGGAAATGCTTCCTTACTGTAATCTGCCTCGAGTGCAACTTATAAAGATCTTTTTCCTCAAGAATAAAAGGAGAGAGTGAAGCAAAGGAAAGTAGAAATGAATAAGGAGTACTGAGCAAATTTAGTTATATTGAATCTGGTGAATAACAAATTCAATATTGGAAGGTGGCCATGACAGGGAGGGTGGAACTAAATGATGTGTAAGCTCCATTCCAGCCCAAGCCTCAATATTCTATGATTCAATTACAACTTCAATATTCAGCTTTGCATATTCTTAATTGAACAGCTACAGGGTTTGTGCTGTGTGTGCCTCGGATGGGAATAGTTTGTTACAGATGATTTTGGTCCCTGAATGCTGGGTGGGGTTCCTCTGAGGAGCACAAAGAGTTCGCATTGTTCTTGTGTGAGCATCTCTCACTGCCCAGGGAGGTAAATCAGAAGGAAGGCAGATCCCTGGAACACAACAAACTAAGAAAAGCAGAAATGTAGGTTGAGCTTCTTTCCCTCCGGAATTGCTTGTCACATGCCACCTACTCATTTCCTGGTTGACTTTGGCCACCCGCTACCACTACCGTGAGATCCTCCTGAGCCTGGCGGGTGAGATCAGCGTGTGCTTGTGGTTTTCTCACTTGTCTGAACTCCCCTGCAGAGCTGGGGGTGCTCAGCACAGCCCATCTTCACCAAGGCTCTGCCCAGAGGTACCATTTTTCCATTTGCTGAGAGGTTTGCTCTCTGTTCCCCATTGCACCCAGCTAGGCAAGGCTGAAGAATCAAGTGAAGTTGTGTTGAATCCTTGTGTGATTCAGGTCATAAAAGATTCCTGCAATGCCATTTTTTTGTTTTTGCCATTGGGGTCTGTCCATGGCCACGTGTCATTGCTGAAGTGCTCTGATATCTCTTTATCTCCTTGCCAGCACTTTGCAGTGAGTCCTGTCCTGGTTTAGGACAAATTTGGGCAACCCAAAGCCTTGTCTGGTTGCAGATGCACTCAGTGGTTTTGTATTTTGAATAATTCTTCTACAGAAAACAAGAGGAGGCAGAGGTGGGAACGCTTGTCAATAAGAACTTTCAATTTATGTATATTCATATATCTACTCTTGCTTGATTTGTGTTCATGCAAATATATGCTGTGACCCACCCCCCCCTCCCCGGTTGTGGCCACTTTTGTTTAAAGCTGAGAAGTGTCACTGTAGTTTGATTAAAATCAAGGTTTCATGAGCATGTTTTCACCAAGACTTTAATCTATATTCAGTGATCTCACTGCAGTTAGCTACCTAGAATAACAGCAATTAATATTATGTGGAGCTAAAATTAAAACCCCAAGTTTTTCTATTTAAAATTATAATTGTTCAGTATCTGTGAATGTAATGGAAATAAACAAAAAAACAAAGACAAAATCATAATTTTGAGGGTATTTTTTTAATAAATGATATCAAGCTAGCTGAGGAAGTACTTTAAAAATTATTACAATTTCAATGCAGTTATTTGATCCTGTGTTTGTGCTGTGTAAAACAAGCTGTAAAGAGAGACTATTACCAGTGCCAATGATGGTGCCTGAAGGAGATTCCTGTGAAGCCAGAGACTCCAAGAAACACTAAGTTTAAAGCACATGAGTGCGATTTTATGCATACTAGTCAGAAAATTCAAAGTTAGGGTTCCCCTAGCAGCTGTAACTCAGCTCTGTTGTGTGAGAAAATTCTTCTGCTGCTCTTTATGATGATAATTTTCTCACTTTTAATGTGTTTTTGCAAGGTGGCCAAGTTATGATTACTGTGGGAACCATAAAGTTAGATTTTGTCTGTCGTGCAAGGGAAATCTTACTTGCAATGCTGGATTACTGTACTTCCTGCTATGTAACATATGTATTTGCGGGAAGAGGAGGAAAAGAATTGCACAAAAGGTATTTATGTTTATTTCAGCATGTCAGCCCAGCTAAGATTTATGTACTTTGGTGCAGGAGCTGGTTGACTTTTAAATGTTTCTGTAGTGCTGGACACAATGCTGCTGTCATCTGAGAGGTTTGGATGTTACCACACTTTCACATGAGGATCAAATTCCCCCTTGTGTGCATTTCTGCAGACCCAGCTTACCCTTAGCATTAATCTTTGTGTTTGAATGGGCTGAGATTGCCCTGCATCAGACCTGAAGAGTTTCCTAGGCACGTTGGTCCTCTTCAGCTGAAATGATGGTCATGGGCTCTTGGAGCAGCCAAGGGAGCATCAGAGGTGTCCTGGCTGATGAATCACTTCGGACAGACTCGATGCTGGGCCACTGTAGCCTCAAGGTTTTGGATGAGTCAGTGTTTAGTAAGAAATGTTTGACTTCCTCTACCATAGATTAAAAATCCTTTGGATCTTCCAGTTACTGCAGGAAGGTGGGGGAAGTACATGTTTCTTGGTTTTTTTTTTTTTTTTTTTTTCCTCTTTTGCTGTGGTTTAACCCACCAGGCAGCTAAATATGACACAGCTTCTCTCTTACTCCTTGCTCAGTGGGAACCATCATATGCAGGAGAGAACTGGGGGTAAAAGGTAAAATTTGAGGGTTGAGATAAAGACAGGAAAGGACAGAAAAGGAAGAGGTAATTATTTTGATAATATTTTATGTATTATAGTATAGAGATACTATAACACAAAAGTCTAAAAAAGTATTAATTATATTTTATCTAGTATTTAAAAAGAATTAATATTTTTATAGAAATGATACAACAGTTAAAATATTCAAAACAAGTGAGCACAGTGCAATTGTTTATCACCTGCTGACTGATATCCAGCCAGTTCCTCATCAGAGGGACAGTACTTGTCCAGCAACAACTAAAAACATCAGTGTGTTATCAGCATTCTTCTCACCCTAAATCCAAAACAGAACACTGTGCCAACTACTAGAAGGAAAATTATCCAAAGCAAGGACACCTTTCCATTTGACAATTTCATTTTAACTTTACCCCTGAACGATTTTTTTTTAAACTCAAACCAAACAAAAAAACTCTACATAAACAACAAAAAAAAAATCCCAAACACCAAACCAAGTTAAAAAACTATTTAAAAAACCTTTAAATGGAACTTGCTTTTTTGGGTGGTGAAGGAGAAGTTGTGGTCAAGTGAGGCTGCCAGACACAACAACCTTCAGACATCAGGAGAGCTTGTGATAAGAACCTTCAGCACCCAGTGCTGGGGAGGAGAAAAAGAAATTTATTCCTAGCTGGAAGCAGGCACTTATTTTTTCTGGATTAAACACATGAGACTAAGAGCAGTTACTGTAAAATAGGAAAAAGAAATACATATTTAAATTATTTATATGCGTAAGTAAGATCATTTCATTCATTACATGTATGTACGAGTAATTTCTTGACTGATGCTAGGAGCATTTTCTTTCCTGTACTGTTGTCTAATTCATTGTATCTTTTGTTTTATAGTACCCATGTGGAGAAATGGATTTTGACTCTTCCCTATCATCTCAAAACTTTGATGACCAAATGGTAAGTCCTGTCATTTTGAAGCTTGATCAGAAACACAATTTATTTTAGATTTAGGTTCTTTCCTTCTTACAAATTCAAAAACTCATCAGGTGAAGAACCCATCTAGAGATTTGCCCAATGTGTTGTTGTTTTTTTTTGTGGGGGGGTGTTTCAGTTTGTGGCGGATTTGTTTATTTAGTGGTGGGTTTGTGTTTTTGTTGTTTGGGTTTTTAGTAGTTCAAAGTGGTTGCTAATATTTTGAATAGACCCAAACACTCTGGATTTTTTGAAGTACTCTATAATATCTATATTGTACTGGTAACTTATGAGAGCAACAGCATAAATACTCAAATAAGAGTGTAGGAACAAACTGGATTAAAGTAAATACAGCAAGTAACATAGATGTAAGCTTTGACAGATAGCAAAATCAGTTTTAGGGCAGTGTGAACAGGCACTGGCAGTTCTGACATGTTTTTCTCATGTAAAGCATGTTTGCTTTGTGGATGAACTTCTCTACCTTTGCCCTCTGATAACCTCTGAAGTGCTGTCCAGAGCTGTTTTTACTGAGTGTTCCAGCTGGAGGATGATGCTGAGCTGTGGCAGCACCTCTGATGAGCAAGAATCCTCTCGAGTTTGCCTCTGCTAAAGCTCACAACCAGCACTGCCTGCCACTGGTCTTTCCTCTTTTGGAGCTGCACAAAGAAATGCTGTGCTCTCCTCTCAGCAGCTGTGTGAAATGTGTTCTTCCTCCTGAGGTTATCAGGTGGATACAAAAGACTTTCGGGGTCTCTTCCAACTTGAGAAATGCTATGAATGCACAAGAAACAGCTCAGAAAAAATGTGCTGATAGGATTTGGAAAACCTGTGCATGCATTTGTGATTGTTATATCACCATTCATTTTCAGGTGAAACCCTTGCTTTGTTGAACATACTTGATGCTGACACTTAGCTACTTGCATAGTGAAGTAAAGCCTGGAAAAAAAATTTTTTTCTTTTTCCTCTTTTTTTTTTTTTTCTCCTTTCTGTAAAAGATTGCCCTAAGAAAAGAGCAGAACTTAGTCTGCGCAGCAGCACACCTGCCTCTTCAAGAGGTGTGTGACTGATTCCTTTGTTCTCCTTAGGCTCTGGAGGAAGCCAACGACTGCCTGAGTGACCTGCCCAGCCCCTTTGCCTACCTGCTGACCATCCACCTGAAGGAGGGCCGGAACCTGGTTATCAGGGATCGCTGTGGTGAGCCCCACCTTCCCTCTGCCTTCCTGCAGAGTTCACACACTTTATCACTTTATTCACTCCTTTATCACCGATCTCAGTTTGGCAGCAAGCTGGCTGCTTATCTGCAGTGCAACAAGTCACGGGCTTGTGTCTCTCCTGCGTGTCAGAGCACTCAAAGGTTGGGTTTATCACCCTGGATACACAGGGGAGGGAGCTGCCCTTGGCACCTGTACCCATTCAGGAACTGCAAGGAATTCTATTTGAGCTTAAAAAAAACCCCAAAACAAAGAATAATTGGCGGTTTATTAAATGATGGAGCTGCTCTTAGGAGTGCTTTTGGGATTATCTGCAAATATGTTAATACAAGGGGGGAACCACATGAGCAGGGCTGTAAGCCAGCCATCCTCTCTAACCTGGGATGTGACTGAACAATGACAACATCCTAAAAACCCAAAACCCACCCCCAGATGATGTATCAAATAAATTGTAAAATATTTGGGGAATTCTGGGGGAAAAAAAAGTGTGAAAATGCCTTAACTTGGCTTTTCTTCAGGATGTTGAAAGAGGGAGGAATGCTTATAAGCATCCAGTCAGTGGCTGTGGAAGGAAGAGCTATCTATCCTGCCAGAGGCTCTGTGCAGGCTGTAGGACTCTGAGGCAGCAGCTGTGTCAGGACCTTTGATCTGAACCTGTCAAAGAGCTCTTCCATACATCCACTCTTGATTTCATATTTTTTTTCCTGCATGTGGAAACAGTTCTGGTAGTTTTGTCTTGCAAAATGTCTGAGCAGCTTCTTTTGAGGTGAAGCCATGGGGTTTGCTCATTTGGTTTTAAACAAAATAAGCTTGCACAGCCTAAAGGCCTGTGAAGGTTTGCACCTGGAGGGACCTGTCTGATTTAGGTTCTCCCATGAGGTGCTGTTGGGATTTCTGTTGTCTGGTATGTCAGTTAATTTTTTCCATGCTGGTTTTTCATGGCTTCACAAAACAGTAACTTCTGGTTGTTTTCCTTACCAGTTTTTGGAAGGAGTGAACAAGTACTTAGATTAAGATCTTTACTGGTTACAAAAAGTTTGTATTTCCTAACAGTGTAGCAGTTGATCAGATTTTACTAGCAGACTGCACAAGCCAGGACACATCCAACTGCTCCTATGAAAAAGATGCTAGAAATGAGCAATTCCAGCAAAGTAGTATTTCTAGAGAAGACAGAGCATACTTTGCTCTAGGCTGTGTTTTGTTGTGTAAGAAAGCAAATGCTTGTCTTAGTGAAGCAGGGGACAGCACAGTGAAACAACATAAGGGGGGAAAAATCCCTTTTGATGAGTCTCTGTTGCTTTGTGGCAAATGACCTCTCATTTAGTAAACTGAATATGTGAGGTGATGCTTCCTTCAGTAAAACTGCTGCTTTTTATTGCACAGGCAGCAGGAGGGGAGGGAACAGTGCCTTAATGATTATTCATCAGTCACCACATTGCTGCAGTGGTGGCTCCTTAAAAAAATGAAAAGCCCACTGTGGATGCTCATGGTTACAGGCCTCTGCTGTCACTCTGGTTATGTGACATCTTTGTGTGATGCTGGGGCTTGACCTACAGCCACTGGGCTTTTTCAACGTGCCTTTGAAAGTGGGAGGTTGTCAGCTCTGCTCATCTCTTCAGTGTGAGAAAGCCCCAGAGATAATTTGTGGGCTGGGAGTGTGAGACTTCCCTCCTCTCCCCCCGCCCTGGTGCTGGTTAGAGCTGCTGTGCTGGAGTGTATCAGTGTGCTCTGAATAATTTGAATTTAGCACAATATTCACACTGACTGAGTGGAGAGTTGATGCCTCAGCATCTTTAGCCTAAATAAGGTTTAACATAAGTCTTGCAATTTTCCTAAATTTTAATTTTCATTTATTGTGCAATCACCGATTTATCTGGATAAAAGTCTCAAAGCAGTCATCAAACCCATCAGTTTACATTTTTTGAAGGAGTTCCTTTATCTACATAAAGAAAATGGTATTTAAGTGTTGTGTCCTGCCTTCTTCTCATGTTTGCACTTCTCCCCTTAATTTTATTTTACAACAGTTTAAATGGCTCAGGCTTAGGGGCTGCAGTGTGGGTGGGTGATGCCCTCTCCTGGCAGCTGAGTAAAGTCTCTTGTGCTCATGTTCAGTCTGTTTCTGCCTCTGTTTTGTCCCAGTGTAAGAAGTATTTATCTGTGTGTACATGTAAAAATAAATCTAAGCTGTGTGACCAAGGAGAAATATTTCTGACATTGGAAACAGCTATTGCTTAAAACCATCCTGGCACTACTCATTAAATTCACAGGTTTCTCTCTGAATTTTGTCATTATATGTGTAAGTTATTAATTAGGGAGTAAGTATGCTTGGCCAAGTAAAGGTGAGCAGGAGTTCTACTTAGAACTGCAGACTTAACCTTTTTTTCCAACTTTCCCAGTATTTTTTTCTGATTCTTTGCCTCAATATGTACTGTTATTTCCAGGATATATTCCCTTTGGTGTGATATAAATTCCTCCTTCACTTTACCAGATTTTAATTACAATTTTTTTCCTCTTCATAATACTAATCCTGTTAAATCTACTCTTTCCTATTTTTTCTTCACTTTTTACTTCTTGTATTGCTTTTTATTTGTCTCTTGTGTCTCTCCAGTCCCTGACTTTCTGCAGCTCCTCTCCTTGTACTGCTGTCTTTAGAGAGGGTGCATCAGCCCAGGAGACTGGTTCAGAGATGCATGTGCTTCCTCTAAATTGCACAACAATAAAAGAAAAATAAATCAGAATTTCAGTGTTTTCTTCTCCTCTTTTATCTGTGTTTTGAAGGGTAAGTGAAAGAAAAACCCTCTCTACAGCAACACCCAACATATGTGCCCCAGCCAAGGAACCCAAGTGCTGCTAGAGCAGGATCCTAGCTCTGGTGGAAAGTAGAGAAGCTCCAAAAACTCCTTTCTTGGGTTAAAATCAGTGTCCTGTCTCGGGATGCAGGCTGAGAGAGGTGTTACCTGTTGGTCATCAGCTTGCTTGGAGTCTGATTTACTCGCTTACAGTCTCAGCCGGTCACACAGCAGAAACTGCCTAAGCAGATGGTAAATTTGGCATGTTACTGTGTGCCCCTTTGGGGCCAGTGTTAGGCAGTGCATGGGTCCTGCATTTATACTTGTAGAGGATGAGCCAAACATTGAAGGTTATGTATGTGTGTACATACACTGCACCAGAAGTTGAATTTTTTAATGTATTTTTATGTATTTTATGGTATTATTCTTACTAGATGTGTTTCACTGATGGCAAGGAGTTTTCATCTGTGTAGTTTTAATACTGCAGGTAGTAAGAAAGCAGAAATGTATTTTTTTTAACTAAAAATTTGTGGAGCACTGGAGCAGCTTGGCAGAACAGAGAGATGATTATTCTGTATCTCATTTGGTGTAAAAAAAATCACTGGTGCTCTGAGTGTTGGCATCTTGTGGCACCCTTAGTGGTTTTAGGGCCTTGTTGACCCTTGTTTTGTGAAGCCCAACTTCGTGCTTTGAGCTGGGAGAGGCTGGAGCCCATTTCCACCTGCTGGTTCGCCTTCACAGGCCAGGGTGATGCCTCGTGGTTCTTTGAGTCAACCTGAAGAAATCTCAAAGGTCCTGCTCCCCTTGGGCACTGGGATGCTCTGGCTGTGCAATCACCCTTCCAGAGCAGTGAACAAAGTGATGCCACAGTTGTGAGGAAGGGCTGCCTTCCTTCAGGTGGCAAACCCAGCTCTGCTGCTGTAAGAATAAACAGAAGCTGTATTTTGAGTGCCTGTGAGGGTGAGGAGTCCCTCCCATTTCCAAATCCCGTGCTTCTAAAGTTCATTTTTCATCTGTTAAACAGTGTAGTTACAAGAAACACAGTTCTTGGATGTGGCTGTGGTTGGTGACTTTTTTTCTTTTTCTTTCCCCTTTAACCACATGTTCCAGCCTAAACTTCGTGTGTGTCTCTTTTCTACCTGGTTTTGTGTTTTTGGACCTTTGTGCCCGTCTCTGTTTCTTCCTTTCAGGTTTCATTTGTTTCCACTTGCTGCACTTTGGTTTTCCTCTCCTTCCTTTGATGGAGGCAGTGATGGAGGCAGTGTGAAGGGTGCAAGGGGAGGTGCAGTAGTGCAGAAGATGCAACACCTCCATGGGTGCATCCTGCTTTCCTTGTCCTCAGCACATCATCCTCTGCTCTCACATCTCACAGCCCGCACTGCCTGGGGTCCTGGGGGGTCTCCCTGCGAGCTGTGCCAGAGATCAGCCTCCCAAGGACGAAACAAAAGGAAAGAAAGCTTGTAGAATAACATACACTTTTACATTCCAGCAGCAGCGAGCCTGCAGGAGCCCACCACTCATAGCTCTGGGCTATCCAGAACTTAGACCTTGGTGATCCCAGTGGGTTTTGCCAGCTCAGGGTATTTTATCACTGTGATTCCCTGCCTGGGTCCGTGCTGATACCAGAGTGCCAGAGGAAGGGATGTGTGTGTGCTCTGCTGGGTATTTGTCAGCTTAGAGCAAGTAATTGTTTGGAAAGCAAATGCTCAGAGCAATTAGGCTGAATTGCTCTCTGCAAACACGCTGATTAATTTAGACTTTCTCTGTTTTCAGGGTATCTGCAATTAGATCATTAGGCCTTCAGACTTATTAATTATTGCCATGTATTAGGCAACTTCTCACACTTCTTTTTGAAAGGCGTAATCATGGCTAATTTACAAATGCTGAGAGTTTGGATGGTGCTGAGCCCTCGTCTGGATGTTTTCTGGATGCTGTGTGGCTGTGTGAACGAGGGCTTGTGCTGAGAGAGTCTGTCTGTGCCAAGCCCAGTTTCTGGAAGTGCAGAGTGTGTGCCTGAAACTTTGTCCTTGGGCACAGTGATCCCTGTGAGCATCCTGCCCACACCGGTGTGGGAAAGGAATGCACTGAGATAGGAACCTCAGGAAAACAGGAGGAGTTCAAACAAAAGCAATCTGTGTCTGGAGGAGTTCAAACAAAAGCAGTTTCTATGTCTTCCCATCCTTGTAATGTTAGGAAATGTTGGAATGATAGCACTGGAAGAGAATTTTTGGGCCCAGAGAACACCCTGTGACTTTTCTTGTGTCAGAATTGTGGTTTAAAAACCAGGTTTCTTAAACTGTTCTAGCTCCATCAGTTGTCAGAGCTGAGTCTTGAGGGGCACCTGCCTGCATTAACAGCTCACTGCATCTTTCTGGGACCTTGTAAGAAGATTTTCTTTGGGTGAAGACTCTGAATACAAGAAACAATGCTGAGTTGGGGTTGTTTAGCATGCAGAAGAGAAAGCTCCAGGGAGATCTTGGAGCCTCGGCCAGTGCCTAAAGCAGTGTTCAGTTGAACTAATTCTTACCAAAGACAATTCTGTGCCTTATGTCACATGTCCCTGATGTATGTCACATGGCATTTTGTTAGGTTTTTCTCAGTTCCTTTGCTTTTTTTTTTTTTTTTTTTTTTTGGTGTTTTTGAAGTGTCTTGAATAGAAAGTGCCATATCTGCATCTTTCATTCTATTAAGTTCTGGCAATTTTTCCTCTCCTTCACCTTCCCTGAAACTGTTTGCACCCTTTCTTCACACTTCTCTGGTCTTTTCAGTTTATTGGTTTTTTTGTGGTGGTTTTTTTAGGTTTGTATTTTTTTCCTGGTTGGTTTTATTTTCCCTTGGAACCTATTGGGACTGCTTGTTTCCAAGCAATGTTTCATTTCCATCTGGCCACGTGAAACTAGCTGGGGACAAAACTTTCCAAAATCACCTGAATTTCCTGCCAGCAGAATACTTTTTTTTTTTCTGATTTCCCCTTTAAGCCTTGATCTCGGCTGTTTTGCTGCAAAGATGTAGTGGTTTTCCACTTAAAAAGAAAAATGTGTGTTCTGTTTTAGAATGTCTTTTACTCCTTGTCATAAATAACTCCAGTAATTCTATTTCTAGGAAGATTTTCAGATATTTATTCTTTACATGCCTATAAAATAAATCCTTAATTTCCTTCTTCAGATTAAAATTTAGTTTTTTAACCAAAACTTAAGATGGTTTATGTTATATTTCACACTGCTCTTTGATTTTTTCAAGATTTTAAGGCAATTTGGTGGTCATTATTATTTATTTATTTATGGAATGAGACTTGTTTCATATGCTACATTTCCAGTAAGTTTGCTCCCATAAAACAGTGTGTGGCTTGAAATTATATTGGGTCTTCTGGGTTTGTTGGGTTATTTTTTCCCTCGTTCGGAGGCAGTGGATGTGATCCACCTCTCGGTAGCTGCTAGAGGGCAGCAGTATCCATTTAAAAACACCTTTAACAGTTTAGTTTCTTGGGCTACTAAACCCCCTCCTGCTGCTCTGTCCCAACAACTTTTTGCTTACTGAAGCTTTCTCAGGTTTTAGGTGATGTCTGGTCTGCCTGCACTCATTGCTTTTTAGTGTTAGTGGAAGAAAATAGAAATGAAATTGGTATTATGCAAAGGAATTCCAGGGAGCATCACCATCAAGATGAATGTTCTTTCTCTCATGGGGGAAGAGGCCTAGCTGATGGAATGATTTTTTTTTCAGAGGTCATCTTTCCTTTTTACTCTTTATTTGGTTTGCTTTAGGCCGAGAAGTAGATTATGTTGGGGTTTTATATATATTTTGTCCATATATTTTAGTGTGTGGGAACCTGCTTGTTTCACTGCACAATATACAAATTAACCTCAAAGCACCTTGCTTTTCCCACCAGAGAGATATTTCCTGGGGGCAACATTCTCAACTGGCTTTAACAATAATCCATTCCCCTGCTGATACTGCTACAGATGATGTGAGTGAGACCTTACTTTCAGAAGAGCCTGCATGTACGTGCTTAAAAGTTGTTGATTCAGTTGCCTTTACTAGGAAATGAATGCTAAAAAGCTTGCTTTTTTTTTTTTTTTAAATTGGTCTGGCTTTTTCAGAAAATTATCCATTTCTGTCACAGTTAAAAGAAGATTATAAACAAAAAAAACCTTTTTTTAGACTGGTTCATCTCTAACATCACCAGGCTCTTTTCAAAAAAAGTTATGTTTTTCTGCCTAGATTGTAGATTGTCACTTATAAATAGCTTTTAATAGACCCAGACATCTTTCTGAGCTTGAATCCAGAAGGCTTCAAGCCCTGAATTCAAATGCAGTCAGTAATTTGCAGTCTGTGCTGTTCATCCCATCAGGAGAGGCTTGCCCACCTGGCTTATTTCTCATTCCCTCTCCACTATTTTGGTCACCTGGATGCAATCTGGGGTGTCTTACAGGAAACCAGAACCAGACCACAGCGAGCAGAGAGCTACGTCAGCATCTTGGGACCCACCTGGGGCAGGCCCTGGGGGCCGTGGTGCCACATCCATCCCGACATTTCTCCACCGGCCACCCAGCTTCACCCCAGGGACCACCACCAACCCCCAGGTGCCCTGTGTGCCCCCCACCCAGGTGACAATCCCGCTGCTGGGTGGCACAGAGCTGCCATCCCGCCGCTGGTGTGCCGCCCCGTCCCTCGCCCGCCTAGTTGAGATGTCACCCCCGTGACAGCCCGACAGGCGAGCGCCGCAGGACCCCCCCCCCTCACCCCCGCCCCACCACAATTATTTTCCCTCACAATTAACACCGGTGCTAACTTGACACCTTTCCCTTGTTTGGCTTTTGTAAGCCGCCGTCCCCCTCTCTCTCGCCGTTAATTCGCCGCATTAATATTTTCCGCGGCGCGGGTGCCGCCGCTCACCCGTGAAGCCGCTGGAACATTATGGAGCTGTCAAGATAGCGAGGGATTACCCAGCCTGCCTTGCTGGAGTAAGTGACACCACTGAGGCCCCGCTTTGAGATGTTTATTTTGAGAGTAAGCTGACAAGCATGAAGGCCTGATCCCACAGTGGCAATCTTATTTAATTAAAGGCCTCTTTTTATTGTAGCTTCCCCCCCTCAACTTTTTTTTCTTTAATGTACAATATATACTTTTATGTAAACAAAATATATTTTCCTATTATATATATAAATTATATATATATTCTTTTTATATATATTCTTTTTGCATCTATTCCTTTTATATACGTATGTTTCTATATATAAATATGTGTAAATAGAAAGGAAGAGTTTATTAAAAATAAATATGTAAAAATGATCGCTAAAGCCTGGCTCACATGAGCAGTGCTGGGCAGCCCTTCCCTCCCCCTTCCCTTTTATTTCTCTTTACTGTATAACAACCTGGAAAGCTTTTCAGAGCAATAATGCAATTGGGAGGCTTACTTAGCTATAGTATTCTTGCTTCCCATCCTCAGAGAAAGGGCTTGGAGTTTTCTGCTTGTTGGTATTGAACTTGCTGGCTGTTTGCTTTTATTCTGTATCTCCTATTTTTCTTTCTCTCTTTTCAGGTTTTGTCCTTTTTCATGGGTTTTCTGTGCCAAAAGCAGATGAGTTATGGCCATAAACCACCTGCCTCCATCGTCTCTTCATGCTTTCATCACTTGCTTTCCTTGTCTTGGCCAGTTGCTATTTCATGCACAGAATAGATTGTGGACTTATTATTATTCTTACTTTTAATTATGAAGCTTTGTCCAGCTCACCCAGTAAATAAAAGTTAGGGAATTTTTTTGCCTTTTTTTGGTCTTTTAAAATCTTTTTGAAGTGACATAAAAGAGTTCAGTGCTGTTATTTCTTAATTCTTCATCTTCTGAGGACTGCTGCACCCCCCCCCCCCCCCCCCCCCCCCCACTGTGGGGCTGTGATCTATCTGTGTGTTCCCACTCCTGGACATTGTGCTGGTTTTAAGCTGGATGCTTTGTATAAGAATATAGTCATAGTTCTGAGAAATTTTTAGGGAAAGGTCTAGTCCTAACCCATTGGGAACAATGAGAAACTGCCCTCTGACTTTCCTGGCTTTGGATCAGGCCCTTAGTATTAGTCTCTCTTGGAGGAGAAGAAAAAGAAAATTCTATTTAAGAAGTCTGCAGCTTTTTTTTTTTTAACAAAAAAAATGATTTTTTTTTCAACAATTATTATTCAGAAAAAGGATCAGCTGCAGACAGTATTTGAAACCCAATTGATATTTTCCTTCTGTGAATGAAACACACTTTATGTGCAGAATGGACCAGGTTCTACAACTCTTCCCTTTTGAAATTAAAGCAGAATAAAAACTTCCTATAATTCTTAGAAATATGTCTGTCTCCCCGGAGCACAGTTCTTTACAGTGCTTATACAAATAGGTGCTTACACATAATTGTTTTTTCTTGAGTTTGTCTGTCTTCACATTACACTGCTGAGAGCTTTGGATGTTTAAATATGGATTTTTCACATCCTTGCAGGTGCACAAATCATTGGCAAGACTGAGTAATGCTGCTAGGCTGGGTTATCCTGGACTGCCATGTGTTTGTCAGGCCAGTGGGAACCAGGGAGGACAGGTTCAGATTATTTCTGACTCTGAAGTCTGCTGTAGAAATCAGTCCTTTCCTTTCCCCTTGCTGCAGGCTGGGGGGCAGCCAGGACCATCACCTTAGCTGTTACCCTTCTAATGAAATTCAACTGTTAGGAGGGAAGTATAATTCCAACTATCACCTACAATAGAGAAAATACTGGATATGACAGGTGAATGGCACCTAGGCTCAGTTAATTGTAGATCCTGCTACATCTCAGTTTGATTTTTCCCCTTTATTTTCAGCCTGTGAAGATTTTTTTTTGTTTTTGCAAAGTCTGTATGAATAACTAAATCAACCATCATCTAGTTAAATCCTCCCTGTGCCTTGTTCCCCCTCTTACCCAGTCTCCTGCATGGTGGCTGGTGCTAGTGCAGATGCCATCAGTTTAATAACAATAATAAAAAGTTGATTCCCTCTTCTGTTTTCCTTTGACAGATGCAAGTCTTTCTATTGCTGCCGAGTGGCACGAGCCTCACGTTCTGTCCATGGACATCTGCTCCATAAAAACAGGGGACATTATTGCCATGGCAAATTGTGCCACTTGGATTAAAAAACTTGTTACCTGGACAGTGCTTGTTTTTACAGAGTCTGTTCTCTGTGTGGCTTTTATCCTGAGCTGATGAATAACGTTGCTCTTTTTTCACTGAAACCTCAAATTGGGTTTTAAGTAAATTGGCAAAGTGACACCAGTGATGAAATCCTGATGGGTATTTTAGCTATTGTTACTGGTTTCCTTGGAGCTCCTATCCCAGTTACGATGCTTTGGAGTTTGGGTCCTTTGAATGCATTCCTAGTCACAGGATCACATTTTCTCTCTTCCACTGTGTCATTACTTGGCCTGTAAATAGTGCTTCAGTGCTGCTTCTGTTTGCTCTTTTACCAAATTAAAATTTTAACAGAGTTGTTAAACAGCAATTAGTGTTCTTAAGAATAATGCAACAGAGATCAAGCAAACAGTGAAGATATTTTTGTTGCCTGCTTTCAGGCAACTTTCTGGTTCTGTCTGTAGATTTCCTGTATGAATGAGCAGTTTTTATATAGGTAATTAAGTATATACATGTATCTGTAAAATAGGTAATTACGATGAATTGTTTTTAATTATTTTATTAAAATATAATTTAAGGTTCTGGAGTTGCATACGGTGCTGATGCTAATCTATTTTTTGATTAATTATCACAGGTACAAGTGACCCGTATGTGAAGTTTAAACTGAATGGCAAAACCCTTTACAAAAGTAAGGTGGTCTACAAGAACCTCAACCCAGTTTGGGATGAAACTGTTGTGCTGCCCATACAGACCCTCGATCAAAACCTCTGGATCAAGGTAAGTTTTGGTCTCAGTTTTTTGAAAGACTGGCCAATATTTTTTTAAGCAATTATTTTCAACTTTAGAAACATCCTGATTTTTATTCGCTGTAGCAGCACAGCATAAAACACAATCCGGTTTAAGAGCTTCAGCAATTTCAAATTAAAATGCACATATGTCTTTCCCAGATTTTACTTGCATGTTTTGCTTTCTGTCTGCAAAAACCCAAGTTTGAAATAAAACTCCTTGACTGGATCTGTTTAAAGCCGTGGAGCTGAATTCTACTCTCTCTCTCCCCCTCTCTCTCTCCCTCCGTGCTTGTGCAAACTCGGGGAAACCAAAGGCAGTTTCAGAAGCACGTTTTAGGAGTGTAATTTGGCTGGGCTGCACAGAATTATTACCTGGGATGTAGCCGTGACAAGAGGCAAAGCCTTTTCTGGTTATAAGTAATGTTACAGTTACCAGAACCACAAGCTACCAGTTGTGAGCACTAATTGCTAAAACATCTGTAAGCACAAGTACCTGATTTTTGTGCAGCGTTTCATTATGCTGTCGTGTGGAGTATAAAGAAGCAGGCACAATCCATAGCAGCACACATGTCTCTGTTTACATAATATTAAGAAGATACTTTCAAAATGCTGGTTAAATATTTAGCTAAAAATACAAATTAAAGCGGGGAGATGGAAAGTGATCCCTGAATTATATCTAAGCTTTGATCTTTCAAATACAAAATTGAGCTGAAAGGGCTTAAAATATCTCTTCTTTCATCGCCTGGGATAAAACTGGCTTATGATGTGAAAATTGGAAATATTTGTCTTATTTTGCCACCAGGTGTACGATCGTGATTTAACCTCTTCAGACTTCATGGGTTCGGCATCTGTGGCGCTCACTGAACTTGAACTCAATAGGTAACAGTTCATTTAAATAAAGGTTATTAATGCAGCTTAATTGAGAAACAGAGGGAAGTGGTGAAATGCTTTTTTTCTGGCTTGGAGTTTTTCTATTTGTGAAAAGTTATTTTTGATAGAAGAGCGGGGATTTCACGAGAAATCATTTGAGATAAATCTTCTGCACACGTTTTTATCCGGAATTATGCACCAGATTCAAATCCAGCCTGGACAGAGCCCAGTGCTGGGACTAAGAATTTCTGTGTGCAGCGTTGTTTAGGGAGAGCTACACCAGGACAATTTATGGAAGTGGAAGAAGGAAGAGGGGGAGAAGGTTTGGGACCTGTCCTCAGCCCCACGGGGTGCCTTCCTCTAGGGCTGAGGAGCGTTTTGCCCGGCTGCTGCCAGCGCCCCTTTTCCAGCCTCCCCCTCATCCATCCCTGCCTGCAGCAGCTGCATCTGGCCCTGATTTAGTGCCGAGGCAAGCCCTGTGCCTTTTGTCTGCTGCTGCTGCCTGGGCTCAGTGTGGAGCTGGAAGCCAGGAATTCAAGTTTTAGTTGTTTCTTTTATACTCCCTTGCTGTGCGATGACTTTTTTGGGGGGGGAAATGAGTTCTCCCAGTGCAGGGGGTGTTTTATCTCCCATGGCTGTTGTATTTGAATTTCTAGAAATGTTAATTTGTCCATGAGATAGTGCCACCAGGTAAATACCAGCATTCCTGTTTTCAGCAAGGGAACAGAGTCATGGAGGGGGATTAAAAGCAGGCAGAATAAATATCTCTGGAGTCAAATACAAACCATTAATATTAGAAGATTCACTTGGATGAGTTTCCCTGTCACTCTTCTTTTCTGTGTAGTGGAGGTAGTAGTAACTCAATTCAGTGTGTACCTGCACATGGAGTTATGAGTACTGAGCAGTGCTGTAGGAACACTGTGCTGCATTATTAAAAGAGGGGTGTATTTTGTCAGAACCAAGAAAGAACTCTCCAGATTTCCCACTTTAACATTTAAACTCAATATTGGGAATTTCAGGCAAGAAGCTGAAATTTGCACAGCTCAACCTGACCTTTAATAATCACCTCGAGTTAACTGGAGTCAATAAATGCACAACTTTTTTTGTTTTTCTTTTTTTTTTTTTGCCTTGTAGAACTACTGAACAGGTTTTAAAACTGGAAGATCCCAACAGTTTAGAAGATGACATGGGAGTGATTGTATTAAACTTGAGTCTAGCAGTCAAGCAAGGAGACTTCAAGAGAAATGTAAGTGGCTTAGGAAATCAAATTTATAGCTGGAATTTGTAGGGGGGAGAAAAAAAGGGCTGGCATAATCTGATTTACTGGGAAATGCCACCTTTATTTTCATCCTCTGAGACTCAATATTGAAATCGAGATGGAGCATAACTTTAAAAAAAAAAGCCTTGTATTTAGCTGGGTTAAAGTTGTGTAGACATTTGTAGCTGGATGCTTCTGTCTTGTCACTGTGATGTGCACTGTGGCAATGCTCTCTGTGCTCTGGGCATGTGTCCAGCACTGCAATGGGCAGGTTGAAGAAAAGCTGTTATATTTTTTTTTTTAAACAACAATGAAAAAACTTATCCATGTGAAATCTAAAAATTACTCTTGGATGTTAAGACTTAAACTGCCCCAGTCCTGTGGAGGAGCACCAGGCTGAGAGGAGGTGGTTGCTTGTAAAACCCTGATCTTCCCACTGATAGTTTCTTCACTGAGTTAATTGAACTTGGCTCCTTACGCAGAAATGTGGTGATTAGTGATGTTAGAAACACAGAGAAGCTGGGCAGAGACTGGGAACACAGTAACGGAAGCTGATAGTTTTTTTTTTTTTTAATTTCAGGTCCTGCATGTGGCTTTTTTGCTTCTATTTTTAAAGTTTTCTCCTAGTGTTTTATACAGCATGCACCACACACAAATATTGGTGAACTAATCCTGCTCCTGGCCAGCAAGGGGCGGAGAATACCCAAGATCAGGCAGTTACTTGGACTGTCTTAAAAACCAGACTTAGTTTTAAATATTTGTGATACATATTCAGAGAAAATATTTCTACAAGTTTTCTGCAAAGTCAAGTATGAAACTTGCTGTTTACAGCACATTAATGAATTATAGGTGTGGAATTCCAGCCTGAATGGGATTATTTATAGAAACATAAATGTTTCAAGGGGTTGGAAAGCAAAATGAAAAGAAGCTGATGTGGGATATCTGCTGTTCATTATTTATTTTTAAAATAGATGCCTTTTTGAGAATTGTAAAGCCTTAATTAATAACAGTGTAATGATTTGGTTAATTTCACCTCACTGTGTGATTATTTGAAAGCTTAATGACAATATTTAAAATAATGGTGTATTTATATGTCTATGTTATGAGTTGGCTTTTATTTGGAATGTGAACTCCCCTCTAACTTGTACAATCAGCATTGTTGGCGTGTGTTACTGAATTGCAGGAAGGGGTGAAGCAAAAATGTAAAGTTACTTTAGCACAAAAGTCAGTTTAGTTAGAAGAACCTCAGGAATTCTAGGATTTTTATTAAGGCCTAGACTAAAGTGGACCTAGCAAGTGAAACAAAGCTTATTGGCTTAAATAGCAGCTTTTGGTACTCTCGGGTGCTTAGTTAACATTCAGAGTGTAGATGATAGAAGAGCTAGTGCTCACTGTAATTTTTTTAAAAGACAATGTTTTAAGCCCTCATATTTCAAATGCAGATTGCTCAGCCATTTCCAAAGGAGTCAGAACAGTGAAATAGCTCTGTCCACATTAGCACTTAACAGCAAGATGATTTTTTCCCCCTTTTTAAATTAGCTTACTGTAGAACCAGATGGCACCAAAAGTATAAGCCATGTTTCTTACTAAT
This sequence comes from Anomalospiza imberbis, assembly GCF_031753505.1. Classification (NCBI taxonomy): domain Eukaryota; kingdom Metazoa; phylum Chordata; class Aves; order Passeriformes; family Viduidae; genus Anomalospiza; species Anomalospiza imberbis. The sequence goes on along the minus strand of NC_089693.1, from coordinate 5,608,699 downwards.
GGCTCTGGGTCCCTCCACTTTTTATTCTCAATTACTTTTTTTTAATTGCCTCCTTTTTTGGTGCAATGCAGGTATTTTGAGTTAGTTGGTTGTTATGTTCCATGAAGCAGGGAAGGTAGATGGAGATGTAGTTTTAGATTTAGCCCTCTATTTTGTAATAGGCTTTTCTAACTCATTTGACAAGCTTCTGTTTGAATTGTTTTACTAAACACTTTCCCCATTTTACTCCTTACCTGTTTTCTTTCCCTGGATTCTCTTTGGTACAATAATGGGGACTCATGAACAGAGATGGTCAAGTCGAAAGAAAAGAACTTCATCCAAGGTAATACTTTTTTTTTTTTAACTTAAAGAAAATGAAGGTCCCCTCCCAAAATCTGTGCCCTCCTCTGAAACAGGGTAAACAAAGGAAAACTTTGTGAAGAAGTGGTAACCTGTCACAATGATCACATTGTGGTTGTGGCTGTGGTAACCTTTGCTTTTTTGATTTTTCTATTCATCATGATGGGAAATTGCTGTTGTTTCCTAATTGTAGCCGCTGTGGTAGTGTCTAGTGGCAAGTGAACAAAAGATCCTATTCACAAAGAACTGTAGAAAGAGAGAAAAACTTCCTGTACAAAAGAAAGGGGTGTAAATTTAACCAAAATGAGAGAAGCTGTGGAGGGTTTGAGTTGTTTCAGAACACCTGGACAGTGGTTGGTGCAGGAGCTGAACGAGGCTCTCCTGGATCCCCGTCTGTCTCTAGGGCTGCCTCTCACCACGGGTGGAATTCTGTGAGGCAGTATTTCTTCTAGTTGCCCCTGTGGGTTTTGAAATTCCTTTTGTTCTTGGGATGGAGGCTGAGCAGGGAGTTTTCATTACCTCCATTGTAACTGGATTTCCAAGATTTGTGTGTTGCCACATGTCCGTGTAACTTGGCTTCCCTTGGTCTCCTGTAGGATCCCTGCAGGCTTCCATTACTTTTATATTCCTGTATCATTTTTGCATTAGATTTTAACTTGTTCAGGAAACAGACTGTGGCTTTTTATGTGTTCTGTAAAGCTTTAATTTGCTATTGAGTAAATAACAATGATACAGACACTGCAAGCCACACTACCCAGCTTGAGAGCTGTACAGTCTCAGCCTGTGAAAAGCAAAATTTGGCTCTTAAGATGAGTGTGTTCTCATGATATTTTCCCTCTGTAACTATTGGTTTGTGCCTAAATAAATTGAATCATTAACCTCCTCTTGTTTTATTCATTACAACTGTGGTGTGCTGTGTAGAGGAGCCAACCATCTCAGGTACTGTGCCAGCAAGAATGTTTTTGTCAATAGAAGAAGTGCAAAGTACAGCCTTTGGAGCCCTGATTGCAGGGATATTGCAGTGCTTGGAGCAGAGAGCTGCCAGGAATGCCTGAATGCCACATGATAGACAGTGATGGAATAACTGAAGAGCTTATCACTTCAGTTTTTAACTAAAACTCTGGAAATTACTGTGCCCTGGCTCAGTCAGCATTGCTTGATCCCCATCTTTCTCACACAGCTGTCTCTGGATGCTGGTTGGCTTTGGGACCTGGGACAGGGAGTTGGATTTTTAAACTCAGGTTCTTTTTCTTCAGAATAGCCAAAATTCTGTTTTGGTTGCTATTACTGGAAGTTTTGGGGTGGTTTTTTTTTTCCATTTGTTTAGGTTTTTTTTTGTTTGTTTTTTCTTTTTGCTTTTATGCCATATCTCAGTGCATTTTGTATAATTTTTTTACGTACATGTTTTTGAACCTTTAGCTGTCAGCCTTTCAGCTCTCAAGACTCTGTCTTGTGCCTTACCACCTTTCAGAATAAAATTAAGAGATGCTGAAGCGTGGTGCTGATTTAGGAGACATGAAAGTATTGTTCAAAAGGAAAAAAAGCTTCAACCCTGTGCTCTGTTCTGTTCCAGTCACTAGAGGGTAGGAGAGCTTCAGTTCTTCCTGGGGAAGACACAGTTCATGCTCCAGTGTGATCTCTAAAGAAAACCTCTGTGACCATCCAAAGGCAGTAAAAAATATTTCCCAGCATGCGCCGGAAAAAATCTGACAAAGCAGTATTTCCTGGTTTATTGATTCTGCTTCTGCACTAAAACACTAGTACTGTACATCAATAACCATCTTTAGTTAGGAAACTCTGCTCTGTGGAAGCAGTACTAGCAGTTTGTGGCAGAACATAAAGGCTAGGAAGAAAAATTGTGTGCATGGGGAATATAGGTGTCTAGGGAAGGCACAAGAGGTTATGGAAGAATAGCCAGAGAGTATGATGGGGTAGAAAACAATGTTGCTGGACGAGATAAAGATACAGGAATAAGGAGAGCAGGGGAAATGGAGAGAGCTCTGTAATGGATACACAAGCTTGTTTGTTTTTTGGCTCTTGAGCTGACTCTGGTTGGGTATTGCAGGAGGAAAACATAGTATACTTTCCTTTTGAGCAACATTCCTCCCTCCAGGTTTAGGCAAATAAAAGTTTGCTATTTGAAATAGTTTTTCTGGGATTTTTTTTTTTTAATGTGCTGAACTGCAGCTGACCCCTATTGTAATATTTAGCTTTTCCTCTTCTATAAATACAGGGAAAATGACTTATTTTAAGGATGGACAAAATGAATATAACTTTCACAGCTGTTTTTTAATCTGTATTGCCTACATGAAAGAAATCTGATTATCCTCTAATTTGACCATTTTGTGTTGTCTTAATGCAGATTTGGCACATCAGTGTCCTAAATGAGTCTTTTCACATTAATCACGGGATTCTTGCTGACTTCCCAAATTTACCCCAAATGTTGATGGCATTGATACCTGTTGCAGCTCCATGTCAGACTGGCAGCAGGGCTCATGTGGGCTGTTGTGGATACTGTGCTCTCTTCATGTGTGTTCTCTGAGCTCCCTTGCTTTTTGGAGAAAGAACTGCATTTCAGACAACAGCAAAAACAGTGCCAGCACAAGATCTCCAGTCCAGCTCCAGTAGCCTCCTGGTCATTACAGGGAGTATGCAGGAAGGATTCCAGCAACTCAGTATGGTCTTTTAAATCATTTTGGAGCAAGAGCTGTTGAACTGTATGATTTAGGTGTCTCTTGATTATTACGAGTATATATTTTTCACTGCTGCTGGAAGGAAATCATTGCATGTTTGGGCGGATTCCCCAGACATGGGCAGCACATTCAGATCCCTCATTTTTCATGGGAGCTGAGGACAGCATTGTCCTCGGTGGGAGCTGTTTTCAAGAGCGTGGCTTTCTTCTTTTCCTCATGGAGGGTGGCACTGCAAAGGGAAGAAGATGCTGTTAGGCAGCATTAATATATTCACTCATGTCTGTGTATTGACATGCTCTCCCCTCTGTTCTGCTTTCTTTTCTGGGGCACAGAGGGAGTTGGTAGCTCTCTGCTGGAGCCCAGCATGCTGATGCTCAGTACCCTTGTTTGTCCCGGGTGGCTTGAATCTCACCCTGAGTGCCCTGCACGCTCTTTCCAGCATTTGCACAGTTGAATAACCTTTAAGTGTTGAACATCCAAGAGGCAGATAAGCAGGTCTGCTTGGGGTGGATTGACCTGCAGCAGTTCAGTCCTGAAACAAAAGCGATGGAATTGCCACCTTGATAGCTTAAGCTGATTGAATAAATTGGCTGAAAGGCTGACCGGACCCAAGGGCTCCTCAAGCATCTCATCGCAGGGGAAAATCCCTCACTCTCCTTTCTTCTTTTTTTTTTTTTTTTTTTGTGTTCCTGTGTGGGCTGTTAGGTTTCATTTTTGTCTGCCTTGTTATGCTTGGCTCTCTCCCCCAATTCCCCGTGGGCAGCGCGGAGCGCGGGGACTCGCTCGCCACAGGGTCACAGTCGTGGTGCCAATCTCGTGTTGGTTCACTTGCCTTTCCTGCTGCCCTCTCCTCTTTCCCAAGGGGAAACTGCCTCTGCTGAAATGGCTTCTCTGCCTAATGAGGAGAGGTCTGAAGAGTCCTCCTATTTGCGTGTTGTTGTTTTCTCAAATGGTGAATTACGTGGCCCAGTTCTGACGTTGACCTCTTCACAGGGATTGCAGCAGGCTTTCTGTTGTCCTGTCTCATCCTTTTAAATGAAGGATGGGAGAGATGGGCTCACTTCACACTTGGCCACCTCGCCGTGTCATTTAAATGTACAATTTTTCTGCATCTCTTTATTGCTTCAAAAACAAGTTTGAACTTGGGGCATGTATGTGTGTGTCAGGAAAAGAGACAGATTTGAAAGCAGCCCTGATGCACCAGAGGGGATTTGCTGGGTGCCTATAGAGGGACATTATAGACAAATGGAGTTATCAGAGAGACTGGAGCTCCTAAAGGATCTTGTGAAGCTGGGTCAATGAGCCGGTTCTTTCCCCTCCAAAGCTCCGTCATTCCTGTTCAGCTCCTGTATTTGGCTCTGTGAAGGCAGAATATAGCCCACCTGCTCATTCTTCTATTTTAAACCAGAACCAGAAAGTGATAAAAAATTGAAAGTTGATGTGAGAAACTTTTATATTCATTTTGAAACCAGCAACAAGATTTTGAGAGTGGTGATGTGAGCACTGATTTTTAAGTTTTCTGTTCAGAGCTGGGGAATGTTTTTTGGGCGAATGTCCTTTCTAAGCAGTTAGGAGAAGTATCATCTTCTGGTCCTTTTTTGGCAGGGTTCTGCTCTATAACCAGGCCATATTTTTGCTTCAGAGATTACTCTTTAGTTATTTGATGAGTTACAATCCCAAAATCTGCTGCGGAGGATATGGGTTCTTAGACTTAAAAAGCATCTAGTTTTTTTAAGGAATAAAGATCTCTGGATATTTTTGTGCTTATTATCTGTGGGGTTTTTTTTTTTGGTGGTTTTTTTTTTTTTTTTTTTTTTTTTTTTTTTTGTTGCCTTTTTTTTTATCCTGGCTGGCTTGTTTGAGAGATGTCTTTAGTTGCAATTTTTATCAATTTTACAGCAGTGAACTGCTCATAAAGGTGACCTTTATGGTGTTACTGATTATTTGCACACAGAACCCAGCCAAAATCAGAGCTCTGTCTAGAGACAGCCCTCAAATTCTGGTCTCAGAGCTACCTTGATTTCAGAAATGATGAGGGGAAGGAATAGGAAAGTTTGTCCAATGCCTTGTGCTTGGGACATGTGCCAGCTTCCATCATAAATCATGTGTTTTTTAATTTCCAGCCCTGTAGCCTGGTCCCAGTTTCAGCCAACTTTTCTGTACCTCGGCAAGACACCTTTACTTGGATCTGGGATGTAGCCAGAGTGTGAGCAGAGAGCTTACAGGAAAATATAGCAGGAGAGGCCTGAAGGACCTGGCATCCAGTGTGGGAGCCCAGCTGGAAAGGGCTCAGGTTCAGCAGGGGAGGAGATGCAGTACCCAAGTGTGGAGGCATCAGTAGCCTGGGAGGTAGCAGCAAAAGGAAGAGCTGAATAGATAAAACACTTCAAAATTGTCACTGATTAAGCAGTTGTGTCCTCATTTTCTGGTCAGTATGGACCAGGGCTTTGGCTTTTCTGGTCTCATTGTGAAGGCAGGTTAGGAGGCTGGCTGGAGGCAAGGAAGAGTGTTTGGAGTGTTTTTTTCAGTGCTTGTTTTGCCCGAGTAACTTTGTTGGACTAAAGGCTGTGCTCCTCTGTGCTCTGCTCTGCAGTAGTTTTGCCAACTCAGAGGGAGGCTGTGAAGTTTAATCAATTAGCTCTGTGTAAATCAGTTCAAAATGAGTAGGTGTGGGGTATCAGAGAGGAGGTAAGACGTCTAAAATAAATAAGGCAATATCATTTTCTTGTCACCTGGGAGGCATTTTCCATAGTTCAGACTTCCCTAGGCAGCACTAAAGTTGACTCATTGAAGGCCTGGGTCTGTGGGTCTACCACACATCTGATTTTCCCCAGACGTGCTTCCTTCCAGAAACAGTGAGTGGAATCTGAGACACTGCCTGTTTCACTGGGATTTCCATCAGGGTGGTCAGAGGAACAGCCTGCCAAATACCTGGGGAGGCTAGAGAGGTGGCCACAGAGCAAGTACAGAGGGGCTCTTTGGTGCTACGAGGCACAGGAAATGTGCCAGACCTGCTGAGCAGACTCTGTGGGGGCGACCTGGGCATGTCCAGGAAATCCAAAGCATTCCTCGTGTGCTGTGTCTTGCAGGGGTGCAAGACAAGCAGCCTTCCCATGCTCAGTTTGGAGAGAGCCCTGTGCCAGTGGCAGGGCTGGACTGAGGGAGGTGGGAAGCTGTGGGAGTTGTGGAGCTTGTGTGGGGCTGCTGCAGGTCAGCACCGTGCCCTGAACCAGTTGCAAACATCTTGGCTCCACTCTGCAGTGGGATGCTCTCAAATGATGCTGGATCTCATGCAGGTCCTGTTAGCTGGAGAGCAGCACACCCCTCTTCTGAGAGGAGCACAGAGCAGCTGCAGAGCCAGAGAAGGGGGTGCACGAGGCTCTTTGCTTGGGGCCACCTGTTTTGGGAGGTCAAGGTTGGTGCATTGCAATGTGTTCCAGTAATCCTGAGTGCAGGTGCTGATTTTTCCAGTGGCTGTGTGGGATCCAGGCTGGTTTGGGTACCTCCCAACAGTCCTTTGAATTGTCAAGTCAGCAGCTTCAAGGGTGGGGTTATGTCTGCTGTAGAGCTGGGGTAGGAAGGTCCCCAACGCTGAGTGGCTCCCTGAAATACTGGCCTGGATGAAAAAAGAAAAGAATCCAAGTTTGATTTGAAAACTGAGTGATAACAACTGTCTTTTGTGTTCAGCCTGGAAGCTTTGAAGAGAGCTGGATGCTTTGTTTTGAAAAGAAATTGTAACGTGGATAATAAACTTCATCTGTTTTTTATTTTTTTAATTTTTTTTTTTTGTGAGCTAACATCAAATACCTCTTCCTCCTCCGAGGAAGGAGCAGGAGGGGGAGGGAAAATCCTTGCTCCTAAAGCAGCGAGTACATCACATCAAACATGACTATGTTAAATACTAAAATGTTCAAAGTACAAGCGAGATAGATAAAGGCTTTGATGGGAAGTGGATATTTCCCAGGGACATTACAAGCAATAATCCAGATGTTATGGTGTAATGCAATGAGTGTCCATGGATAGATGGGGAGCTCAAGCCAAGCAGCGCCTGCTGTAGGCCTTAGCCCTCCACTCCCATGCTGTTACGCCATATGGAAGCAATCTCCAGGCCCCCTTAATAGCCAGCTTTGGATTCCATTTTCACAGGGCTCATAGAGCTAAGTGGAGCTGTTTTATGGACAAGTTAGATAGAAGCCTTTCCAAGATAAACATCCAATTCGAAATTAGGACATACCAAGCTGCAAAATTATTTTAGGGCATATTTCATGGAAGCACTGCCATTTTTCTAAGGCGATTGCCAGACTGTAGAATGCCCTTTGATCCCTTGTGGACATTACTCCCTTTTTTATAAAAAGGATTTTGAAATAGTTGCAGTGTTTAGGGAGGAGTATATCTGCTGGGACTTTGAAGTATGTCCATGGGAACAGTCATGCTTTAGCTTTTTGGCCCAAAAGACAAACTTAAAAAAAAAAAAAAGAGAAAAGAAATTACATTGCAGCTGGATTTATGAATCAAAATCTCGTTTTCTTTTTAAAGGTAGGAATTTTTACCCATTGTGCCAGGAAAGCCAAACGGGGTGTTTAAATGGAAGTATATTAATATGCTTGTGGGATTCAGAATTCGGTATTTTAACCAGTAAAGAGCAAGTAAAAAATTTGTGAGTTCACCACCTATGATTTAAGAATTTTGTTGCCGGGTAATTGATCCATAAAAAGTAATCTTCAGACATCAGGTGCTTTTGCAATCGTTTTATTTAGCAACAACATTTCTTACTTGCTTTTAAAGCTAACACGTCCTGTTTTAAAGTGACTTGTGAAATCTTCTCCTCCGTCTTGCTCCCACCTGTACATGACATGATTGAAGCTCCAAAGTGTGGCGAGTTAGAAGTTGCTTCAGGAGAATAAAATATGGCAGGATTTTTACTGAGGGAAGAAGGGTATAGCCTTGAGTTTTAATGTTTCCAGCTCACTCCCCCCAAATAAAGGCCTATTTAATCATCCTCTGTCCAATAAAATATTGCCAGTTAGCAAACTGTTAGCGCAGCCGTGCTGCACAAGATGAAGCTGCGAAGGTAACAAATGTGGCTACCAGGTAACCATAACTCCAGATAAAGAGCCTGGTGGTGTCAGTGTTTTTTCAGCAGGCATCAGTATTTTTGATTCGTGGGCTCAGTTTCTGGAAGCAGGAACAGCAAAGTTAGCAAAGAGCTAAGGCGGGCGGCTGAGTGATGGAGGGAGGGTGGAAGATGCTGCTCAGCCTTTCACCTGGCTGTGGGCATTATGATCCAGGTCTGCCTCCCCAGAAAGGACAGACCCACATTTTATGGATGTAGCTGGAGAGGTTTTTAGAGTTTACTTTAGTTTCTCCCCTGTTCTGTTCCCCACGGCTCTCCCATGCCTTTCCTGAGCCAAGGTACCAGACTGCTCTCAGTGCTTGAGGTCTGCTCTTGCCAGAGCTCAGCCAGGGTAGCTGAAGGTGACTTCTCTGGTGGGTTAAACAAACCCTGCTGATTTTGCTGTGGCATTGAGTACTGTCCCTTCACGGGGACCGTAGTACAGTTGGGCAGAAAATCCATACCATCCTACGGCCTTCCATTGCCTGCTTACCTTTAGGGAAGCATGGTGTCACTCTCTCTCCTGGTGTGCTTTCATAGCACAGTTAACGTGAGCGTGAAAATGTGTTTGGATCTTGAAACATTCCGTGTTGTGCTTCGCTTTTCAGTCGAGTTTCACGCGGAACCTGCGGCTCTCGGAGTCCCTGCGCAAGAACCAGCTGTGGAACGGGCTGGTCACCATCACCCTCTTGGAGGGGAAGAACATGCCCAGAGGGGGCTTGGCAGAGATTTTTATTCTCCTCAAACTGGGGGATCAAAGATACAAGAGCAAGGTAAGTGTTAAAGACTTCCTTAAGTTGTCTGAAGTCAATAAGGTGCTTGGTGTTTCTTTTACTGGTGTTGATACCTCAGAGGGAACTATTCTTGATACTCTTTTTGATAAGTGAGTTCAAAATCAGGAGACCAGACTGGAAGCATTGACATTTTGCTCTGTTTTGATGCCGGTAGAGAAAGAGCAAGTAAGGAATACTGTGTGTTATCAGTGTTTTGTGCATTTAACATACTCATCATGTTGATGGATGTTTGACGTTAATATGAAATGAAATAAAGCTACATGTATCACACATATGTTTTGTTCTCTGCCAATACAGAAGTTGGGCTTGCAGTGCTGGAAGAGTAGGCCTGAAATGGTTTCCAGTGCAGGGGAATTATTATTATTTTAAAGTACTTTTCTTGAAAAATATGTTACACATTGCAGAACCTGCCCCCCAAACAGATAAAATGTTCCATGGTTTTGATACTAATTTTTATTCTTCTAGGCTGTGTTTATCTGTATACAGTTCAGTTATATAAGATTCTAAGAAATGAATGAGATTCCCAAAGATGCACATTTCATCTGGAAAGTGTAATAAGAAGAAAGGCTGTAATTAAAATAATACTCTTTTGAGAGAGCAAGAGCTCTGCATGTCATGAACTGGAAGTGCAGAGGAGGAGAAAACAAGCCTCCTCCTGTACAAAATGTACAGAGCAAGTTCACAGAACATAACATTTGGATGTAGGCGCATCTGAAACCTGCACTCTGTCCCTCACATCAGACCTCAAACCAAGGTCATGATACGCTTTTTATTTAGAAAAGTAGTTTTGAAAAATAACAAATGGTTTAGTTACCTTAGAATAAATAGATGGTATTCCCATTACAATCCCTTTTTTATGCGTCTCTTTAATGGTCCATAGATGTGTTGTGAATCTGCAAGACTGAGCTGTCTGCTTAACAAAGATGGGTGAAAAAATACTGCTTTGGGTTCTTTAATTCATTCAAACCTGTTTCCAGGTGATGTCCTCAAAAGGGTTATTCCTGATTTCTTCCAGTATGATGGTGAATGATGACTGTGGAGCTGGTGGGGGTCTACCTCGTATTTCAGAATTTTTCCAGCCATTCATTCACATGGCAACTGTATATTTATTGTTATTGAGAGGGAGGAAAGAGAATATTTAGGAAGATGAGACTATATGTGATGGGCTGGGGAGCTTTGGTTGGAATGGCATTAGTACTTGATGCTCTAACATCCAGCCTTGTTCTGTAGAATTAATTTTTTTTTCTTTTTGATATACTGTGAAAATAAGTACTGTTTAAGAAAAGTAAATATTATAACTGCATGTTTTCTAGACACTGTGTAAGAGTGCAAATCCTCAGTGGAGGGAACAGTTTGATTTTCACTACTTCTCTGACAGGAAGGATATGTTGGACATTGAGGTGTGGAGAAAGGATAACAAAAAGCATGAGGAGCTTTTGGGAACGTAAGTTGGGTTTGAGTTAGATTTTATTTTTTTTTTGTGGGGGGGGAGGAGAATGGGTTAAGTACAAAAAATAAAGTTATTTTGATTATTTTTTTAAATGAATTAATTTGTTTTCATTACCAGTATCATAATGTATTTTTCTGTCCTTATTCCAGTCATGTCCAGGTTATGTTTACATTATGTTTATTAAAACCTATTAGTGGGTAATCGATTAGCCAAAATCTGAATGCAGAGACAGCCAAGTTGCCTCTAAAACCTGAGATACTGTGGGAGCTCAGTGGCATCAAGAGGCAGACTCTTCTGTATTTTTGTGGTCATATTGCTCCACATCTTTGTATGCTGTGCTGGTGCCAGCCCAGGGGTTTTGTGCTCCTTTTGAGAGTGGTGTCCTTTTTTTTCTGTTTGCACTTCAATGTTGTGTTCTTCTAAGATTCTTTAATTCCATTCCACTCTAGCTGAATTTGTACTGTGTTGTTTTCTTAGTAGTACCTCTCTCTTCCTTGCTTTGGCTTTCAGCATTGCCCTGTGGACCCATCTCCCCAAACAACATCTGTGCTGTTGTGGACGTGCAGCAGCACCACACTCTACAGGACACCCTCTTTGGTCTGTCCCTGCTCATCTGCTGGCAGGATCATTGCCACAACTCTTAATTTCCTGAGGGTGGGAACCCTGCCTGCAGTTATTTGCTGCTCTCACCTGGCCAGGGTTTCACAATGTGCTGACTAAATAACAGTAACTCATAAGAACATTCTCTTACTTCAGGCATTCAAATAGTTTGAGACTATTCACTGAGAAGAACAATGCCCTTTGGCTCTACAAATGTTTGTGGTTTTGCAGAGCAGGAAATTCTTTCTGGCTGAGTGCTGTTGCTCATCACATGGCGAAGTGGCTGAAGATGAATCTGTTCCTTCCATTCTCACAGTTACTTCTATTACTTCTGATATTCTGTTTAGAGTTAAGAAATAAAGCAGTGTTTGCAGCTTGCCTCAGGTCAGTCTCTGATGCTGGAGCAATTCTTCCTGAGGTTTTTCCCCTTTATTTTAATTTTTCCCTCGGCTTCCCCCGACTTTTTTTCCTACTGGTTTCTGGCAGGTGGTGTTTAGTGTGGCAAAAACGATCTGTGAAATGCTTATTCTGTTCAGCACTGGTAGGTCTGTGTAGTAGATTTACCTTTTAGTAAAGGTAAATCTTCCAGGGTAAATCCCTGGAAGTGTTCAAGGCCAGGCTGGATGGGACCCTGAGCTGCCTGGTCTCGTGGAAGGTGTCCCTGCCCATGGCAGGGGGGTTGGAACAAGATGATCTTTAAGATCCCTTCCAACCCAAACAATTCAATGATTCCATGTTTAAATTTATTTTTGATGTCCATGTGGAGAAAAAAATCTTTTGCTTTTGTTTTCTTAAGCACAGCAAATTGGCTGTAGCATCAAACAAGGAAAAAATACACTAGTTTTTGAAGAGCAATTGCAAGAATAGGTAAACACCAAGTGCATAATAACAAGTATTGTTTTTACAGTGTAGAAGCTTCTTGACACCCTATAAATAATATTTTATGAAGGGTTCAAATGCAGTCTAATCTGGAGAAGGATTCTGTTGGAAAAACAGCATTATGAGGTGCCATGTTTATTGTCTCCATGATTTCCAAGTTGAGTTTTGAGATTTCTGGATTTCACAACATCATTGTAAGAAATATTCTTTAGTAAAATGTTTGTGGGTTATATTCGGTCATTACACACAGCAGTGTAGCCAACTGCCCTCAAATAATTTGCATGGCTTTAAGGAAAAAACAAAATTTTCTGGATCTGACTTAATAATTTTGTGGTCAATTTATGAATAGAGTTAGAATTCATTATGGTCCCAGCCTGTTCAACCTCCAACTGCGTTGGTTAAACCTTTAAATATGTGCATGTTATTAATATTTAAATTAAGTTGGAGGTGCTCACAGCAGAGTCAAATCCAATAAACTTTTGTGTCGCAAAGATTCCTGTTAATTCCTTTAGACCCAGGATTTCAGATAGTATGGATGCCTTAAGACTCTGGAATATGGTTCTTCTCCCAGGCATAATTTGTTTTCAAGGCAAAATATTGTTCTGGAAATAGGACCTGAAGTGTCTGAGGAGAGCATGGAACATGTAGAATAAGGAATGCCTTGGACCTCTGGTGCTGAACACAAACACCTGGGGTGTTTGTCTGCTTCTGAATTAGTGAGGAAACATTTCATGTCACCTTTCTATCACAAAACAAACCCACACTGTCAGTGCACATCACAAGCTAAATTATTACATTCAGCCTACCTGCAGTCTCCTCAGAGTTTCAGCTGGGTCCAATTTCTCTTCCTCACTTAAAATCCCACAGCCTTGAGTGGTTCAGCTGCAGGCTCTGACACTGAGGGCTGGCTGCATTTTGGTGCTGGCTGAAATAATCCCTCTATTTAGTCTGCACAGGACTGTTAGTAACGTTTATTGAGTGCTTTTTGTGTCCTTTGGGAGAAGAGGCATGCTATAAACAGGAGATGATGTTAATGTATATGAATAAACAAAGGTGTTAACGTGTGCAGAATTTGTCCAGGCAGAGTTAAATTGTTTATGCCAGGTTGTTAGAGAGTGTTTCTGCGTTAGGGGATATGTTCTGGAAAAAGAGATGCTGCAGAATGTTGAAGGGTTTTCCTTCACATATTTACCTCAAGAAAGATTTTACAAAAATTGCTAAACTTAGGACTATGAGCTCTGAGACTGGAGTGCCTCCAATATCTTTATGATGAATGCCTCCAGGAAACTGTCTTTGCAATAAGAAACAACCTGTGTTTTAAAGGCTGTACTGTTGGGATGGAGCAGTAAAATCCCCATTATGGATGCAACCAAAACCTTTGCTCAAATCTCACCAGGCTGTAGGATGAATCAGAAAAAAACAAAATTTGTCCATTGAATAAGTCATAATAAGACCTTGTTAATTGTCTCTCTGACACCTGTGGCATTTGAAATTTCAAGTATTAACCATAGATAGATCTTTCTGTACTCTCTGATCGTTCTGATCTCTTTTGTGAAGGGCTTTTAAGAAGTCTGCAGGGGGTAAATTGGCGCTGTTGTGTACAGATTTTTTCATATGTATTTATATATATTTAAAGATTCCTGTCATAATTTGATTAACTGTGACTGGGAAAATGAAATACAACTCCATGGCTAGTAAGAAGCTAGCCTTAGCGCCTTTTAATGAAATTTTAACGTGTGATGCCCTGATAAACAAATATTTTAATCCCATATTTACTGTGTATTATTCTCAAGTACTATTTCTCTGCAAAATGAATAAAAAAACGGGAAAGGAAGCTACAGGAGAGGGCTTTAAGTCAGAAGAACAGTCTTAAATGAGAACTAAAGCTGTACAGGACTAGAGGCTAATATAGAGGTGTAGACCTTAATAATGATTAGGAGGAGGAAGGAAAGCATTTAATTAATTGTGCTTAAAAGAGAGGAAAGTGATACAGTTGTGTGCACAATGCATTCTTAACTTACAGAACTGTAGCCCTACAGATTGTGCATGTAGCCACTTGTGTGAAAGATTATGTCTGAATTTAATATGTAATACAGGAAAAGATGACAACAGCCAGAGTTATTGTATCCTAAGACAGAATTACTGTAGAGAATTTAACTCGGGAGATCATTTGTATCACCTAAAATAAGAATGTTCTGAGAGTTTTGCCCTTTGCAGTCAGAGCAGGCGACTTTTAAACAAAAGTGGATTACCTCTTTTAGTTTGATTCTGTGCCCGTCACAAGTCTCTTAACATTTTCCTAAGAAATAATTATGTGTAGTAAGATCTTGCAGATAGAAGGCTGAGAAAGAAGGAAAGGAAATATTTCTGTTTCACGAGAATGAGGGAAGTAGTTTGGGAATCATTAGACTTGTTTTAATAGTGTAGAAGTGTTAGTGTGGAAATTGCTGAATTTATATAGTAAATTGAATGTCTAATTGTTTTACCAAGCTGCATTCTCTGCAGTCTGATTGTATAACCTCAATGAAACAGATTGTCTTCTTTTTTTTTTTTCTTAAACCTTTTGCCAGTGCAAATGTGGATTTTCTTTTCAGCTCCTCACAGGAAAATATAGGCATACCTTGAGTGAACACAGATGTTTTAAGGAAAGTTAGTTTGCACAGAAATCAGACATGATTTGAGGAAGAAATATTTACACTCCACCTCCTGCTGTTTTCCCCTCCACATGTGCATCCCTCTGACTCCCACACCCTTATACTCCATCTTTTCTTTAACCATATGCAAATCAAATTCTTTTAAGAAGAGAAGCAATTCCAAGTTGCCAAAACAAGATAGAATTATATTTAACTTTGCCTTTGACATACAATGGAGTTTGAGGTTATCTATTGGTGGGAGATACGCTGTTGTCCGAACAAGTTGTGTTTTCTGTCTTACTCCATGGAAAGTTTTAAACATAAAAATCAACTGCAGCTTTTCCCAGTTGTGGACGGCATTGAGTGGGTGGTGTATGAAATGCTGATGTGGGAGACATGGCCTCTGCTGCCAGCTGAACCACAGAGCAGCTGGGTGACCTTGAGATTTCCCCTCTCCTTCCTTCAGTTTCTGCATCTATAAAAAAAAACAAACCAAAAAACTAAACTCCAAGATAAGGTTACATCCCTCCTTTTGTGCTGATACCCAGAGTATCACTGAAATTGCTGCAGCCTGAGACACAGTGGTGTTAATGCAGCCAAGGTGATGTTGACCTCCAGTGTGGAAGTGATAAGGGCTTTTTCTCAGAAAGAAATAAGATCTTTTTCTCTCTTTGTTGTTTTGTTTTCCTTCCTGCTGTAACTTTTCCTGTCATATTTTTCTGAAGAGTCTAGGCGTAGCAATGAGCTTTAAATGCAACCTCTCACACTTGGAAATGGTGTTGAGAGGCAGCCTACATGCCGAACAGTCTTGGTACTCTGCCTGGTTTATTTTCCTTCTCTTTCAAAGCACTTGAAAGCAGTTAATAAGAGTAAACTTGAAACCTGTTGTACCTCCAGAGCAGTGGAGAGATAAGAGCACACTTAAGGCCAAGTCATTCCCATTGATTGTGGTCAGAGGAAGCTTAAGGAGTTGTGTTTTAATACACAGAGCTACTGGACAGCTTAGAAACTCATCAGAGCAGTGGTTTTACTTCATAACACGGTTTCTTGGGTTCTCATGCTGAAATGTTTTGAGATTTTTTTTTCTCTTTTTTTTTTTCACCCCCTTTAACATTCACAGAAAATAGGCTGTTAAGAAGCGGAAAGCATGCAATTTATAGCAGATGGGCATAAACTGCTCCAGCTCTACTACTGGAATGGGATCAATCAGGAACACTACATGCACCATTTACCCAGAAGAAACACACCTGGGGGAACCCTGTGGAATTTTAGCCTATTAAGACAACACCTTAACAAGTTTAGTTTAAATAAAAACTTGTCGGCAGGCATTAAGTGAAGCAAAACCCCTCGCTCTCCATCAGCCACTGCCCATCCCTTTGAGGAATGTTCGTCCTCTTGCACTGTGGCAGCAAACCTTCTCCTTACTTTTTTTTTTTTTTTGTGTGTTTGTTTGTTTTGTTTTCTTTTGGTTTTTGCCCTTTTTCATCTGTAACTTTTGCTCAGCCTCTTCTTACCAGCCAAGCTTCATGGAGGTTCAAGAAAGTTCCACTCCATTTACTGGACTTCTAAATGGAAGGCATTTAGCTGAGCCAAGTGATTAGACTTTTTGTTGCATTTAAGCACTCCCTTCATGTGTAAGTGGCTGTCTGGTGATCACTCTGCTTTAGCCATGCTCATATTTTATTGTTGTCTATGAGTGTTTCTCTTTTATCTTCTTTATTTTTATTTTTGGGGGAGGCATCAGGTTAATGATATGTATTACGTGCAAGAAGTGGGTGGAGGGGACTTTTAAGACAATCCTTCCCTTTGGGAAATATAACAGTACACGGAAAATGTAGCTCTAGTAAGGCTTGTAAAAGAGATTGGGGCATACAGTATAATGTAGCATAAAATGGAGTATGTGACTTTAAAGAAACAAATCTATTTTAGGCTAATGTTTTAAATTTTACATTTGCCCCTTTTCTTTTCCCCCAGGTGAAATTGAATTGTGTTTCAAATCCATCACAAAACACTGGGGGATTTTAGAGGGGAAGTGAGGCAGGCCAGAGTTAAGTTTTCCTCCTGTACTTGCAGCCCAAACCTTTTACCTCCCCTTACCAGTAGACAGACCAGAAAGCAAAATCTGACTGTAAGTGCAATAGGATCTGCCTAATTGGTTTCCCGTTTTTAATTTTGGGGCATTTTTATTTTTTGCAGTGTTTCTATCCTGAAGAAGCAGAAGGTTTTGGTGCCTGCTTGCTGCTGAAATCAATATAATGTTGCTTTATTATTTTTTTTTAACCATCTCTTTTTCTTTATTAACCCTTGGCAATATTGTTCCAGGTGCCACGTTGACATTACTGCCCTGCCAGCAAAGCAGACCAACTGCTTGGAGCTGCCTCTGGAGAAACACCCAGGGTCCCTGCTGATGCTGATTGCTGTTGCCCCATGCACAGGAGTGTCTATCTCTGATCTGTGTGTCTGTCCTTTGGGAGACCCCAATGAGAGGCAACAGATTTCTCAGCGTTATGTGAGTTTGTCTTTTTTTTTTACTTTTCTTTTTTTTTAAAATTTGTTTTGAAATAGTCAAAATTGCAGAAAAAGAAAATTCTCCAGTTGTAATGACCTGCCCCCTACCAAAGAAAACCATTAAGTGGAGTAGTTGCATGTCAAATGACAAGGAGATTGGCAGGGCAGATAGACCCAAGCAATTTGGCTGTTTGTATTTGTTGAGTTTTAAAAGTTGCTTTAAACCGTTGTAAACAATGCTGTTCTTTGCAAACTTGAATTGTATTAGGAGATTATCATGGGGAATGAGACACTGAATATCATGAAGAGATAATAATATGCTTAGCTTTATTCCCTCCTTTGGGAAGGTTATTTTCTGGACTTTAAATGTTGGGAGATAAAGCTTTGTGATGGCTTCCACGTCCTCAAAAGCTGGTCAGGATGGAATAAGTGTATTTCAATCTGTGCCTAGGGAGGTTTAGATTGGATATTAGGGAACACTTGTTGCCAGAAGGGTTTTCAGCACTGGAACAGGCTGCCCAGAGAAGTGTCTGAGTCATCAGTGCTGGAGGTATTTAAAAGACGGGGTAGATGTAGCTTTTAGGGACATGGTTTAGTGGTGGGCATGGCAGTGCAGGGTTAGTTGTTGAACTTGATGATCTTAGAGGTTGCTTCTAGCCTAACTGAATCTGTGATAAGTTATTTAGTGGTCCAATAGTCTCTGTTTCTTACTGAATTACAAGCAAAATACATCTGTATGCTTTTCTCCTTGCAGTGTATAAAGAATTCCTTTCGGGACATAAAGGACATTGGCTTCTTACAAGTCAAAGTTTTAAAAGCAGTGGACCTGATGGCAGCAGATTTTTCAGGTATTTTATTTCTGTTTTGCAGCATATGATGCTGTAGAATATTGCAAATGATCAGTTGATCAAGGAAAAGTAAATCATCCCATCATCTCTCTGGCACTGAAGCCTGCCCCAGGGAAACTGAGATACCAAATGGCTTTGACTGCTGAAAGTGTGTGGGAAGGTCCAGTGGATGGAGATTTTAATTTCCCATTAGACCTGAGCAATCTGACAGAGAACTTTAAAACAGCACATCATGCTAAGTGGATTTTCCATCAGGAATATGTAAAGGAAGAGTTGATACACAGTGATGGTACTTGCAAAGCAAAGCCTCTCCATCTTCTATCAGGTGTCTTGTGAGTTTGGGGCAAGACTGAAAGATGTTGGGGTGTCTGATGTGGTGCTGGGTGTGGGGGTTTGGGTGGTGCTGCAGGCTGTCACCTGAAAGAGAAAACTTGTCAGCAATGTGGCTGCGAGTCAGATGCTTTCTCTTAGAGCTTATTTGAGGCTTCACTTTGGGATGACCTTTTTGGTGCTCTTACTCCGTGAAAAGTATGGATTTTCCACTGAGCTGTTCCTCAGGTTGTGCTTGGTCCTGACAGGAGTGGACACTAACACCTTTTAAAACCACAACTTTATATTGTACCTCTGGGGGAAGTCTAGGAGGTTGATACTTCTCTGTAGCAACTGCCTGGATATTATTATTTTTATTATCATCTTCTCCAGGATTCTGGAGACCTTTTAATTCCCCTCTCTATCTCACAGCAGCTCATAATTCACAGGCACAGCATTGTGTGTTGTGTATTTGCTGACACAGTAATTTTTTTAAGATAACTTGTTGATAAAGGCAGGAAAGATGGTAGAGGGAAAATATTTTTGCCCCATTCCCTTGTTTTTGTGAAGGCATTGTTACATAAGAGAATGCTGCTCCTAAAAAAAGGAGCAAAGGAGAAAGCCCACGATTAATCATGGTACTGTTTTAGGGCTATCTTCAATTCACTGCTAACCCTGAATTGGAAAAAAATGTTTACTGCAGAGAGCAGTACTTTAAGGAACTGAAGAACTTAATTTGAAAAAAAACCAAAAAACAACCCAAAACTTGTCAATAACGAAAGGTAACTTGTAAAGAAATCCATATCTAAATTGACATAATATATAGGTCCATATGGAATTAGGAGTGTAGCTGCACCTTGCTGACTAATTTAATTTGATAAGTGTAGCACAGCAGAATGGCCCCAGCTTTGCCATGTGCCAGAAGTTCCATCTAGAAATATGTGGAGTTTTAATATAGACAGAATTTGTGGAAAGAGCTGAGCCCAGAAGGTTATTTACCCTCTGGAAAACTTTGCTGATGCTGAAGCAGTTACATCAGTGATGGATTTGGCCCCCTCTCCCTCAGTACTCAAACAGGAGCATGTGGGTGGATAATGAACATTGGAAGAGACACTCAGGTTCTTGATTCCGCAATTCAAAGACTTTTCATACAGAGTGTGTGATACACATTCCTTGTGCATAGCACAGAATGAAATTCTGCTTAAGTAAAAGGTTACTCAGTCTGTCATTATATTCAAAATAACCCAGGCTTTGCGCCTGATTCATGAAGCAAATGACAAATTGTTTTTCAATGGCAGTGCTGAAAATATCCTAGTATTATGCTGTAATAGACCCACCAAATTGCAAAAGGATGCAGCCATTTTAGGTAAAAATAGCATAATTTCTGATCATGAAATGAGAGACATAAAGATTAATTATCTGTTCTGAGCCATTCATAAATGATTAGTGCAGCAATTATGGGCTTCCATAATAGAGCCCTCCTAGAGCAGTGCCATATTTCCTGCATTGCCAAGGAGACTGCTCAGATTTATTGTTATTGATAAAAGTAAATTCAAAGTCCCAGCTAAAAATCTAATAAAGGGAAAATCACAGAGGGAATCAGAGGTACAAAGATTTCCAGGGGTTAATAGAGGAGCAGTATGAGCAGGTAGTGTCCCCTCCCTGTCCCTTCCCATAGCAGCCAGGAGCCTTAAATCCTCCAAGTCCTGCAGATGGGTGGGTATGATGTGCGTAATGCCACCTTATACCTTATTCCCACAGTAAAGATTGGATTTCAGCGTGATTGGGATTTCTGTATGTTGTCATCGTAGATTTTAATTGCAAGTTTTTAGCCTGCTGTAATAATAGTGATCAGAAAACACACACTATTTGATTTGGTTTCGAAGAGTGTTCTGGAAATCCATATTTTACTCTTGGACATAAATTTCTGGGCTGGTTTCCAGACATCTGTATCATATATGTAGAAGCTCTTCACCCACAGCTAGCCCAGTTTGAGCCTTCCATACTGTTATATTCCTAGATAATAGTTCTGTTGATGTGGAAATGACTTTTTCTGCTTTGTTGGATGTTTTCTGTGTACGCATGAGAGTTCTTCTCAAACACTGCATTTGCTCACTGACCAAAAAATAGCATTCAGAATACCAAATTATACAGTGGGATTGTTTTTGGCATATACCAGTTTGCATTTCAAGCAGTTTCTCTGAAAGGCTACATGCATTTTCTGCACTTATCAGGGAATGGGCATGTAAGCTGAAAAGGAGAAGACAAATAGATTCCAGTAATACACATGGTCTTTAAACTTTACCAATATTGACTAGTTAATACCCACTGTTTACATACTGAAAAGATTCCTGTTTAGTTTATAAACTTCTGAGAGTAAGACCCTTAAAAGCTCTGCATTAATAATGCAGAAAATAAGGATTAAGAAAAGGACAGCTTTTGCTTAAATAGCTTGTTTGTCTGATATCTAAATCCCTGCATTGCTGACATATATACTTGCCTACATAGAAGTTAGGCTGAGTTGTACATGAGCATTGGAGATGAGATTAAATCAGTTACTGAGCTGGACATGATGATAAAGAGCCACTCTTCTCACAAAGGAAACTGCTGAGCTACAATGAGTTGGGAAAACTACAAATTCATTTAATGTGAGTGATCAAAAAATACATTAGCAAACGTGTTCACCTAATAGATTCCATGTTGACATCCGTCTTTAGAGAGGTGGAATTTTTTGTGCCTTTTTTTTGTTTTGTTTTGTTGTGGGGGGTTTGCTCTGTTTGCTGTAAGCACAATACTTGGATCATGCATGGATTCTCCAGTTGATGTTGGGTTTTGTTTCAACTGTGGCACGGTGTAGAGCCTTCATAGCTTCAAGGACTTGTTCACATGGAACTAATTGAAGAAATGCTTCTGATTTCAGTCAGTGTTGTGCTTCTTTTCTCATGATGAGGATACTTAATCCTGTAATCAACTGAAGAAGACCACAGGCTCTAAGGAGAGGATAAAACAGGGAGTGTAACTGCAGCACTGCTCCTTCCCTGGTTCAGAGCAATGGTGCTGATTTCCTAAGGGCAGCTGAGTAATTGTCAGCATGAACAGATCTTCCTTGCTGTAAGGACTGGGGGATGATTCACTGAAGGTCTCAGATTTCAGGTGTTAGAGTGAAGCCCCCTGAGTGAGCTGTTAAGGTAAGTGTTGGAATTTCCAGAACAGGGGATGATCAGAGATACTGTTTTTTTTTTTTTTTTTGGCAAATCATCCCAACAGAATGGCCACTATGCAATTGCTTTAATGGATGTAATTTTATTAATCCAATAACTTCCTCAGCCCTACTGCAAAGAAAGAGTCTGCATACTAAATACCATAACTGGTCCACTTAATTTTTCTTTCCTTTCCCTAGGCAAAAGTGATCCTTTCTGTGTCTTGGAGCTGGGAAATGACATGCTTCAAACACACACTGTTTACAAGAACCTCAACCCAGAGTGGAACAAAGTTTTCACATTGTAAGTGGATTGCTTTGGAAATCATGCAGCAACTCCACTTAGCAGCTTAACTAGGAAAGCTATCGACTTTGGGGAAATGCAAAGGTCAAGTTTAAGATATGTCATTTTTTTCATAGTCAGAGAGGATGTTGGAGAAATCTCAAATATAACTTCATTAAACGCTTTTGCCTTTTACTAGTTCTTGCATGGAGTTTATTAATAGAAGACATTAAAAGAAAAATTACTGTGATATTTATAGGAAGAATCATGACTAGACATAATGGAGTCATAGTTTGATCCAAGAGATAATGTAACAGAAAGTTGAGACCAGATACTCACGCCTACGTTTTCCGTAACTTAAAATAAAATACGTTTCATTGAACCTTGGTAGAATCCTTGTTTAATTTGAAGTAAGCAGAGAATTAGAGCTCATGTTGGTGTTGGTCTGTCTTCTGAATTTAAACTAGTCAAACAATCCAAATTAGATGCAAATTTTAATGGAAATCAAGGTATTCTTTTATTTGTCACTTTATTAATAATAAAAGTTATAATTTAGGTATTGCTTTTAGTCAGCCCAATTTTTTAATCTTTTTATGCTGACAAAGGTTTTTGTGAATAAGTGAGTGAGATAAATGTCTCCCAAGACTGCAGCACTCTGTGCAAAGGCTGGCAATGAAGCATTTGTGACATTTGCATCTGTCCACTGGAAGAACAGTTTGAAAAATATGAACTTCTTGCTAAAACAACATTCATAAATACTAGGCTGGATGAGAACACAAAAAAAACCTATCTGATTTCTTGAATAGAAATACTTTGCTGTATTTCTGTTTAATTCAGGGGTGCAGCTGAATGCTTGTCTCTTGGAGTCCTTTCTCATACTTTGTTCTCAAGGAGCTTCCACTCATCACTGTTTTTTCTGAGACTGTGCCAAGCAGATGAGTCTTGTCGGATGTTCAGCCAGAAAAATAAATCCTATAACAATCCAAATTTATTTTATTTAAAAAGAAAGTTTGTGTCTGTACTTCCTGTGGGTCTCAGAAATGTCAGCTATGGACTCTCTCTGACTTTCTTACAAATGTTGCCTGGCTAATCTAAGCACCAAATCTGCAGAACCAGTCAGGTACTCTCATCTCTCCTTAGATTTTTGTCCATTAAAAAAAAATTAATTAAGCCCCTTATAAACTAATGATGATTTAGATTTATTTTGAAGCAGCGTGGATTGTTTTGGGTGAATGAGTCCATTTTAGCTGGAGCTTTCAATACCACTAGAAAGCCCTCCCCATTATATCCAGGTTTTCTGCAGCACACTTATCTGTGTGTGTCACTGTGCAGTTTTAATGCAATGAAACTTGGGTTTGAATTCAGCCCTTGACCTCTCCCAGTTGCCAGCATTCTCTGTTGGAGAGCTGAGTTTTACATTGATAGCATTACTAATACAACAAATAGCAAAAAGTTGCTGTCTGGTAGTTTCTTCACCTAGTTATGCAACTGAAACGTGAGGGGAAAGCTTGGGGAATGTCCATCACTTGATTCATTTTGGGGGGGAATTTAATTAAATGCTAGTTCTATACCCCTAGGTAATACAAACTTAATTAGTAAAACAGTAGTCTTAGATCTTTGTGGAGGAGACTGTGTGCATGTGTATTGAATATTATTTTTTATGTGTCTGTACTTTTTTGTTCCAGCCCTATTAAAGATATTCACGATGTTCTGGAAGTGACAGTGTTTGATGAAGATGGAGATAAACCTCCTGATTTCCTTGGAAAAGTTGCCATCCCTTTGCTGTCTGTAAGTTACCTTTACCACATGTATCATGGCTGGCTGGGAACAAGTTGTGGTTTTTTCCCCCCTTAGCACAAAACCCCACAGATTTAAACAGGTTTTGTGATCTATACATGCCTTAGTTGGCAGTGTTTATAGTTCTCCTTAGTGTAACGAGTATTGTCCACCCATCTTAGTACAAATGTGGTTGATTGGAACGCAAATTGCAGAAATGTCTGTACTTCATCAGTGCCACGTAGGTCTGAGAACATAATTGAGTTGTTCTGTGTGTTTCCACATCATCTTCTGAAGGTAACATTTTAAGCATGTCCTTGTTCTGTCTTGCTTCTTTTTACTCCAAGAAAGTAATTGCACGTCGCAGTAGGATTGACTAGAGGTAGCTGTTGTTATTGGCACAGCTGAATGAAATTACCTAAAAGGGGTGTTTTCCACTCCATAGTGCTTTTAAAGACCTGGTGGCTTTTGTTCTGTAAACAAATACGTGAGGAGTGAGCGCTACCATGGGAGTGCAAAATCAAAAGTGGAAACAAAGCGAGCTCAGGGGAAAGTGGTTGCTCTGGAGATTAAGGAGAGTTGAAGCTTTTTCAGAAACAGCCAAAAAAGGCCAAGCTAAAGAGAGTGGAACATGAAAGGATCATTAAAAGACTTTTATAGAGGAATGGGGAAAAACAGCTTTGTGTTTGGTAAGACTGATTTAATTTTGAAACAAGACTGGCAGTATTAGTGAGCAAACCAGATCAAGAGGACGTAAACAGCTCCATGTCTATGTGCAATGTCACAGAAGATTCCACTAGTTTTTACAGTAACATGTAGGAAGAACTTTCTAGGCTGTGACTTACCAAATCAATTAGTAGATGAGGCTTGAAACATCATGGGACTCCTGTGTCATATTAGCCAAGTTGTGCGAACACGTTTAGTTGTAAGCATGGGGTTTGCTGTGAGTTGGGAGGCAGTGATGCTCTGCAGGATTTCCTTGTGCTGAGGGGATGCTGTGACAGATATTTGTGCAGTTGAGCCCTGTGCAAGGGTGAGGGGTGATGATTTGTTGTACAGACATGCTGGTGTGATTCTCGGGGTTGTCCTGTGCAGGAGTTGGACTCAAGGATCCTTGTGAGTCTCTTTCAAGTCAGGATATTCTATGATGACATTTATATTTTCCATATATAACCCAATTCCAGCAACACAGGCTGTGGTGAGATGCTTTCGGTGTGATGTTGTGGGTAATAGCACTCTCAAATAGGCAGATGGTGGATCCTGATTGAAACTACAGAGTACAAAATTGCAGTCTTGTTTTGAAACATCCCTGTGAAAGCAGATTCACCTCTGCAGAAAGGCTGCCGCACATCTTCCAGGGTTAAAGCAAGACTTTGAGTTTTAGAGGTCGGCTGCTGCAGGAAAAGGCAGTGATGGATTTGTGGGGCTGTGTCCCAGCAGAGATTGGAGAAATTGGAGATTTCTAGAGGGAAAATAAAGGTCCCATCTGATCAAGGCAGGCCATATAAGCCTCGCAGCATCAACACAGTTTAGCTAAGGGACCAGTCAAGATCAGAGAGGGGGACTGAAACATTTGGTATTTCCAAATAAATAATGAAATGCCTAGAAAACACTTGAGCTGACTTAGAAGATATGGTCCCAAACTAAAGAATGCTTTACAGTGGTAAGGAAGTAGGTCTATGTGCTCCAGTTTTGTTGTGATTTTGTCTAATAAGTGTATTTCTAGTATATGTGAATTAAACCCAATGTGGCTTCTGAATCTCTTCACAGAAGTGTATATGCTTTCATCCACCCTGTGCTGTTCTCACTGGCGTCTGAAACAGGGGAACCCCAGCAATTTGGGGATATGAAGAGCCTAAGATACATGATGTGAAGAGTAAATACTGAGCTCTCAGTGGCCCACATGCTGTTGTGAGCGTTACAATGTTCTTCCCTCCATGGCTCAGACTATGTGATCTTTTTGGGGATATTTCAGATTGTTCATCTATTTTCATAGCTTGAGTTGTCAATATCTTCTATTTTAGAATAATATTAGAGTCAGTTGGGCATGGAGGATTATTTGATGTTTACAGGGAGGAAAAAACCTCTTAACATCTTTTATTCCATTTTTGATCACTTGGTTAATTTCTCCCCAAGTCCTCGTATCTCTGATGTTACTGGAAGAGAGTGGCTGGAGCAGCTGCTCTCCTGCAGACCCAGTGCTTGCCAAATGGCCTGCATGATCGGCAGCAGGCTGTGTGGGCTCACAGTGAGAAGATGTTAGATTTGGATTTTCTGTTGATTTTATAGGCATTTGTCAAGTATCCCTTAGGAAGCATGTAACAAGGCAGAGGAGGGGAGTGCATGTGTGTGGTAATGTCCAAACTATTCAGTGTAGGTTTTTCTGTGTCCAAGGTTTGGGACAAAAAAAAATAAAATAAAAATTGTTTATGCTTTCCCTTGCCAACTGATCTTCTTCGTTCCCATCCAAACTTCTCTGCCTCCTATTTCAGTCAAATCTAGTGTAAATATACTCATCTCTGCTTCTGATTAAAAACATTTTGCACCTATTAACTTGGTCTGCTCAGACAGAGAACTGTAATTTTCCAAGCACTTTTTCTTCAAATAGGAATTTCAGTGTATGTTGTCATTTTGACTGTAACTTTGAATGTATCCTTTGAACCATTTAGATAAATATACTAAAAGAGAACAAAAGTTAAAGACTCAAGGAAGCCTCATAATCATGTAGATTCAATTTCTGTATGTAATCAGGCCTAATATTTGCCTGGCATTGAATTGTCTTTTGAAAATAGATGTGCTTTTGCCATTCTTTTTTCCTGTTAAAAATGCACAAGTTTGACTTGTGAGCTGTCAGCACATGAAGTAAGTTTACTTCAGGAATTGTTCATGGATGACTAGATTCTTTTCTTAATGAAAAATTGCCCTGAATAAAGTATGTGTTGGAGGGATATGAAATGTTTAATTGATATGACAGCGAATTTTGGGTTAAATGTGTTCAGTAGTGCCACTCTGGCATTTTGCAAACATGACTACACCTTCATCATCACATTAGCACAGGAATAACCTTATGGCACAAAAATTCAGGGATGGTGAAATTATGTATTCTTTCCGTTCATCCTTGACTGTGATCTAGGGTTATTGCAGGAACCAAATAAGAAAAATAAAAAGCTGGGCAGCATGAGAAGAGTTTTAAGATGACAAATGATGAATAAAGCTGCAAACTTCATGTCCTGGTAGATGTGATAAAGGAGAATTGGATAAATGCACATTTTGCTAGCAATAAACTGAATTTGGAGACAGAGGGAGAGAAGTTTGTAGTTTAGCTTTAACTTTTCCATGTTGATCAACCTGTTGTACTTTTTTTCTCCTGTTTTTTTGTCAAATTAATCCTCTAAAGCAAGTGTGAGACCTCATCTCAAGCACTGCTCTGGTCAGCCACATTCACAATTTACACTAGAAAAGAAACAGATCAGTGCTACCACAGTATCCAGCAAATGGGTCCTTCTCTTGCCAGAGGTGACCCATAGAGTCAAGCCTTGGGCTGGGAGGGAGATTTTGGGGTGTGGGGAGTGAAAGGGATGCCCATGAGCACTGAACAGAGCAAGCTTTTGTGCCAAAAACTGGAGAAGAACCTGGTAACGGAGAAGTAGGGCAAAAACTTTATTACTTCAAGAAAGAAGTTTGATAGGTTTTAGAAGTTTTGTAGGTTCTGGGGGACTTGAACTAATTATCAAAGAAGTCCTTTCTGTCTCTGTGTTCCTTTGTGTCCTAGATCTTAGTAAAGGCAACCATGTGTCTTTGTGAGGGTCTGTCTTTTTTCTTCTGCTTCAAGAGACTCCTATCTCCTAGAAGGCTGCAAGTTATTAGAGACATGGGAGCATATAGTGTGCTTCAATGAATTTGAAAGCAGAGTATATCAAATATCCTCATGTAGAAAGGCCTTTTGAGTGAGGAGTTGTAGCACAGAATGGAATGTTTTTTATCTGCTGGATTATCAGGTCAGAGTAGTCCTCAGCTGCACCCTTTTTTCCCAGCCAACAGGAAGAGGTCTATGAAATATTCTCAAATGCCAGGCAAGGTCAGTAGCCAGTGTTACACTGAAAACAAGGAGTGTGCCTTTGGCAAGCTTGATTGGCTAAAGGATGGCCTGGATTCAGAGAGCAGACACCTGACGATTGCACTTACTTAGCACTTGACCCTAAGTGCATGGTCCTTTCCAGGAGAAAGTTTTAGAGTTTGAGAAAAATGAAATTGCTGTGTTTATGCAATGGAGGCAGCCATGAAGTGTGCTGTCTGTTCTGACTTTTGTCTGATCATGAACCAGGATTTTTGGAATGGGGAAAAATCCCCCACCTCTCTTCCAAGGAAAGCATGTCTTGTTGCTGACATTAGATTCTCCCCCATCCACTCGCTGCTCACTGAAAAAGTACCAACAGGGATATTGTCTCAAGTATCACCTAGGATCCTTGTGCTTCCAGGGTTTCAGCTCCTCCTCAGACTGGCTCGAAGCCCTCATATGAAAGCCCTGCCTGGTTTCTTTCAGTCCATCAGCTCCATATCTCTTTGGTCTTTGGATAGCAGTCCTCTGCCAAAAATCCAAATCTCTATTCCACTTTGGATCCCACAGAACGTTATTCAAAGTGAAGGGGTAAAGAGTTTTGGGGTGAAGGAACAGGCATGTTGTACAAAATTGGTTTGGTGCATATGGCAAGACTGGGGAGGAACAAAAACCTCTTTATATGCACGTACAGGTAGATCAAATATGTGGCTTGCTTTCATCTTTTCCTGGGGAAATACGTTGTTTGATAAGGGGAGGTGTGTGTCTATTACAAGCCAGCTTTATGTTATGCAGGGCAAATGGGATGACATTGTGCATCAGCAATGAGCTCAAGCAGGAATATCAGAGGTCCCAAATGCTTTAGATGAATTACCCTTGGAGAGTAGCCATTACCCTCTCCACACGTCACAGGTGTTGATGTACAGAGGTTTAACCCAGCGTTCTTCTGTCAGGTCATCAATATATGACATTGAATCTGCATCAAAGCTGGATACAGAGTGAAGTTTTCTTAAAATCAATGTAAAAAAAAAGCCTCTAAACCATATTTCTTTAAGACAAGAGCAATGAAAAAACACACTTTGCTGTGTAAGGGTCCTGTCTTCTCCGTGTTTTGTGTCATATCAATCTTGGCTTTTGCTATTTCATTAAAATTCCCAAGCGGTCAGAAGGTTGTTGCTTAATAGATTTAGCATTGGCTGGCTACATCAATACTGTGTTTAGTCACATTTGTTTTACTGGGGACATCTGGGCAAAGAGTTTAGCAAATATATTCATTCATTTGAGAGGAACCTGGTGCACTTTGGACCTTGACTGGATGGTGGTCTCGTGTGCCTCAACATTTCCTTCAATTAGAGGCAACTTCAGGGAACGTTTTGCCTCAAGTGCGTCTGCAGGTTGAAATATTTATTGCAGAAAAGAATTTCAGCTTTTCTTCCAACTGATAATTTCCTTTTCGTGGTCCTGTATGGAGAAGGGATCTGATACAGAATATACAGTTCTTTCTGTGAAAATATGGATCTGGTTTCGTCTTTCTGTGTTGACTCAGAAGAGGGAAATGCCCCAAATATCAGAAATTCCTATGGGATGAAAGTCCAGACTATTTTTCTGATGGTGACCTTGCAAAATGCAGCATGTGGGTGTGGTAGGGACTGCTGTCCTCATGTTAATCCCAGGGTTATGGCAGTCTTGCTTGGTGGTTGAGCCCCAATAAGCTATTAAGAAGCTTTCAGAGAGTGCAGGCATTAGCATTCAGTGAGGATATAAAGCATCATCAATAAAGGAATAATATTGATTATGTCTCTTTAAGGTGCTTACCTGCAGATATTTTCACATTTAATTTGAATATTCCTTTCCCTTCCTTTTCCCATAAGTAGATATTAAGCTGTTTTAGACACAGATATCAGAGCTACTCATTTTGACAAATCCGTGTGACATCATCAGGTTTGTAGCAAAAGATATCTGGGTGACAGAAGAAACCTGATCTTTCTGACACTGAGGTACATCCCATGACCCCAGCCCTGGCTGCTCTTTTCCACAGCTGGAGAGAGCATTTAAGCAGTCTTTGGGAATAGCAGAGACTGGGGGAAAGTACCCAGAGAGCAGAAAGAAATAGATGCAAAATGAAATTATTGTAACTGTCTGTCTCTCAAGTTGGGGGAGAAGCTGAACAGAATCTGAACTCTGCCCCAAGAACAGGATGCAATGAAAATGAGGAGTATTCAAGGCTCTTTTGCATATTTTCTTGTGGGCACAGTTGAGACATGCCACCGGTGTAATCTCCATGCAGTCATGGTTCTTAGAATTACCCTTTACCTTTTGTTGAACCACGCTGCCCTAGCACAGTGCCAAAACTGTAAGGGAGTCTTTTGTTTGACTTATTTTTTCAGTTTTTTTTCCTTTTTATCCAAATGAAAATGCAGTGGAGACAGGCCATTTCATAGCCTGTCATTCTTCTCTTGTGCTTTTTTTCCTCTAAGAAAGTCTGAAGCTAAAATATCTGTATGAATGTTTAGTCCTAGGCTGTGTTATACTTGCACATCTTTTCCCAGACAGTTTGAACACTTAGAATTAAATATGCCAAATAAATCTGACTCTAAAACTTCATTTGCACTGCATTTCTTCCTGCCCTGATCAATTTAAGAATAGCAGCAACAATAATAATGACACCATTCAAGAAGTTTCCCAAGCAACCCCTATTTACAAATAGAGGTGGAAATTACTTGTTGGTGATTTAAAACTTACTGTTTGAAAACACCTGTAGACACACCCAAAATGTTTGATTCAGCTCCAGCTCTGAAAAAGAAGAGTCTTTTCCCCAGTGTATTTTTTTGAGTGCAGAATACCACAGTATCAGGCTCAAATACTCAGAAACATTTTTTTTCCTTTTTCTATCAATTTAGCTCTGTGTCACATTCCTTTTCATTGTGGGTTATGCTCTTGAAAGATGTAAGAAAGAAATATATCCCAAAGAATATAAAGAGATTTTCCCACTAGCTGTGGCTTCTGGTGTAACTGGCTGAAATGTGATGAGAAATATATATACCTGAAACACAAGGAAATTCAGCTCTAAAATGAATAACCATGGGGAATCCAGAATTAGGATATTGTGATATATGCTGGACATCTGCATGTCTGCAGACACACTGGGAATAAAGTCCATTCTATCCTGTCACAGCAGAATCCATGAATCAAAGCTCAGGCTAAACCTGTTGCTGCTTGCACTCAAACCAAATGCTTCTGTCTCAGTATTCCTGCCATCAGTAAAATCATTTATCCTTTAATTTGTAAAATTTAACAAAATCACTATTTTCCCAACAAAATTTTGTTTTCATTCAGTAATTTTTTTTGGCCTTTTTTTTTTTGAAGAGGGTAAAAGCAAGTTGGTGACAAAGCAGAAACCTTTATGATGGGTTGACAATGCTGCATGTGGCGGCAGTTGGCCTGAGGACCTTCTGATGCCAGTCCATTTGGCCCTAGAAAAGGGTTTAATCACTTTGGCATCTCTTCTGCTTTGAGTCTGCAGGACTGCAAAATGTTTCTTTACCTGCCCCTTTCCTGCAGCATCCTTTGCTGCCAGCCCCAGCACTGTGTGTGCTCTCTTGTGGTGAAAGCAGAGGTGCTTTGTGATCAGTTTAGTGTTACTGTTTTTATTTATTGCTATTAAATGAATTCCACATAGATCTCTGTAACTGTAAAGCTTTGGGTGAGAAAATAGGAAATAGCTGGAATTCCTGGCTGTACACCACTGAGGTTACAAAGTTGGTCCTTGTGAGATCCCTCTTCCCTTTCAGTCCTTAGGCAGAAATCCCATCTACCTTTTGACAGGCTGTTTTGGTATAGAAAGGGTAGAGCAACACTTGGAAAGAAAGTGACCTTTCCCTTGTCCTGTGAAATCACTTAGTTCCTATTACACCTTTTTTTTTTTTTTTTCCTTACTCATTTCTACCATGGTTTATATGAGTGCCTCTTTTAAATGCCAGAGCAGCAATAGCCATTTTAAATATGGTTGCAATTTCATGCCCCCAAATTTCCTCTGTTATCTTTAATCTTTGATCATTACAGTCCCTCCATATAGCTTTTTGGTAAGCTGCACTTTTTTATGTTACTGCTGTTTAGAATTAACTGGTCTGCTTCCTAAAAAGCCAAATGTTTAATCAATACATATCCCACTGTGTGTAATAAATACATTTCTGCCATCATTTTTGAAGAGAGAATGCTTTTGCTTTGAGCCAAATAGTTTACAAAATGGCAAGGAAGGTATTTTGTTTTTGGGCTGGTTGTTTTTTGGGGTTTTTTTTTTTTTTTTTAATAGATGCTTAATGAGATAGGGCCAATGGGTTGATCAGAGCAGAGAAGTGGTATTGAAATTCAGGGGTGAGGTGGGGGGAGAAGTCTTTTACATGAATTAGTTAATTTTGAACATTTGTTACATTAGCATTCACTCCACTTCAGCCGATTCATTTCTTTGGATTGCATTTGTTTGCTGGGTAATAATTTGATAACGTTGCAATAAACTAAGCATTAAGAAGTGGTTTCGTGTACTGGAGTGTGCAATAGGTAGGTAAAGTTGTTGTTTGTGGCTCTTTTCCTAAACTTTGGAAGAAAAATCCCATTTTAAACTTGTAATAACAGAAGCTGATTACTTCCCATCAACTCACTGGCTTCCAGGGCAGAATTTTCAGACTGATTATTGCGTGCAGTGCTCTGCTGTAAAGTACAAGGTCTAAAAATTAAAGTTGGACCATAAGAGATTTAATCTGCAATTTTATAGGTCTCTAATCCGGCAGTTGTTTTGTATTTCAGGCGCCAAGTATATTATCAGGGTTTGGGAAAAGTTTTTATTTGTTATTCTTTTGTGCTTGAGTTATAATTATTTATTTATTTGTTTGCAGTGTCTTTAAATTATATTGAGGATTACAGCCAGGAAAATATTGATGCTTTTTCTCCCCTCCCCACCCCAAACTATAGATTAGAAACGGTAAACAAAGTTGTTACACGCTGAAGAATAAAGACTTGGAACGTGCTTCAAAAGGAGTAATTTACTTGGAGCTGGATGTCCTATTTAATCCTGTAAGTTGAAGGATTTTCTTTTTGCTTATCACTGGTGTAAGAAAAGTGTGAATCTACAAGGACAAGGGTGGGGGTGATGCTTTTAAAACCAGGAGCCAAGCCAGAAAAGTCCTGTCCCCATTGCATCTGGTGGTGGAGGGATGTTTGATGTTGTGAGTGAAGAAGATTTGGGCTGCCTGAGCTGTGGCCCCTCCAGGTGGATGGGACAGAGAAGGGGCATTCCTGGAGGGACAAATAACCACAAGCCACCTTAGGAAGGAGGTGCTGATTGCTGCAGCCACGGCTTCAGTTGCAACAGCCAAAAAAAGTGCTTCAGGTTCATTTTATTATACATTAATTTTAATACCTAGTTCTCCCCTGAAAAGCTGACCCAGGATGTTCTCTTCCCAGGGTGTTGACAGGAAAATGAATGAGGCATGGACACAGTGCTTAGTTTTTAGGTGGCTGAGTCAGTCTCAATCCTTTATGCCCTCCAGTCTTTTACTGAGTTTAACTCCTATTTATTAAGGGCATCGTGGGCTGTGCCACAGCTCTGCTCCTGCTCAAGTGAGTCCAGCCTTGCCCAGTTTAACTTGTCTGCATTTTCCTTAGCATGGAATCATAGAATGGTTTGGTTTCCAAGGGAGCCTAAAGCTCATCTCATTCGCCCTGCCCTGCCATGGGCAGGGGCACCTTCCCCTACACCAGGTTGGTCTGAATCC
Source organism: Anomalospiza imberbis (assembly GCF_031753505.1). Lineage (NCBI taxonomy): Eukaryota > Metazoa > Chordata > Aves > Passeriformes > Viduidae > Anomalospiza > Anomalospiza imberbis. Next base: position 5,575,447 of record NC_089693.1, on the reverse strand, counting down.
TCTCCACGTGAATGGTTACAGGGATGAGGCATCCACCCTCTCTGGCCAACCTGTGCCAGTGCCTCACCATCCTCATTGTAGCAAATACGTATTAAAAGCAACTCCTATGTCACACAGAGTCTGGAAAGATTGAGAGATGCTGAATTTCCTAATCTTCCTGAGCACCTCTGGTGCTATGAAAATGAAATAACTCCTTTAAAACTACATGGTCTCATTTTTATTAATTTTTCCCTTCTAGATAAAAGCAAGTATTAGAACATTCAAGCCCCGAGAAAAGCGCTTTACTGAGGAGAACCGCAAATTTTCTAAAAAGGTGAAAATTGGGTCTGGGCTAAGCTTTTGCATCTGTTTCTGAAAGATTTGAATTGCTGTAGCACGTTTGCAAGAACAAAACCTATTTATGCATAAAATGCTGAACACATGTAAATTCAGTGTATTTCTGTATATATTAAAAGGTTTGTTTGTGTTAACATGAAATTGCTTTCTGATCTGGCTTGCATCAGTAGTTCTGCTTTGTGCTTCAGAGTGGGGAAAATGATAGCTGTGGATTTTGCACACTTCACAGCACTTAAAGCTCAATGAGAGCCTTATTCTCTTCTTTGTGAAGAAAGGCTAAATTCCTTATGTAAAAAGTCCATAGGATTTAAGAACAATGGCCATTATTCTTTCTAAAATTGAGAGGCCTTATAATGTCTAAAAATCCCTATTTATTTCTATGGACTAGTCCAAAACATGTAGAAAAGAGGAGCAGACTACATTCTCTCTGTCCCTTTCCCTGAGACATTGATGTATTTTAAGAATTAAATGACGATAAAGGTAGGTTTGTATAACTGTTTTATTTAGTTTTGGCATCAGTTTGTGCCTTTTTTTTTTTTTTTGGAAGAGATGAGGGAAATCTGGAAGGTTTGGGTGTAATCAGAAAGCAGACAGGAGCTGGTGAATGTGTCTGAAATAGAGGCTTTATTTGTGATATGTGCCCTGGTATGCATTTGTAGCCTAAATTATCCCTTTTTCTGAAGCAATAGTAGGATATTAGTGTGTTTGATTAAACTCCTCATCTCCTCCCCTCCTCCCACTCAATATTTATCAGATCTTATCAAGAAATGTTGATCGCGTGAAAAAAATCACCATGGCAATATGGAATACAATACAATTCCTTTGGAGCTGCTTTCTCTGGGAGTCCACGGTGAAGAGCTTGATAGCATTTGTGGTAAGTGGATTTCTTTTATTGCCTGGGGCTGAATGATCTAAGATCTGGAGTGTTCCCGTGCCTTCCTCCCTGTCCATGTTCCGTGCCTTCCTCCCCACCAGCACGAAGCCCTTTCTCGTTGGCTGTTGTTGCTGTTTTGTGGCTGCAGGGCAGCTTGGGCCACACTGGGCCTGGTGGGGATGGGAATGAGACCTTCAGGAGCAGCCTTTCCTGGCTTGGAGCAGAGGTATTCACCTCCTGCACCAAGCTCTGGGGATGCCAATGTCCATGGTGGGTGATGCTGCCACGCACAGGCTGTAAATGTGTGGTGACGCTGGAATTTTGAATTATTTTTAATTTGAAACATGGCAGCTGGGGGATAGGAAAGGCAGGAGATGGTGGCCAAGAGGGTGATGTACGGAGTTGCTTTTGATCTCAGTGGTGCAGTGAGCTGATGGGTTTTGTGCCTTCCATCTTCCATTGCAGTGAGGCATCACCTCACTGCAGGTTATCAATTCCTGCTCTGCCTGTGTTGGCATTGCCTGTTGCAAATTTATTCTCCTGACTGTAATAATACATTGTTTGAAAGAAAAAAAAAAAAAAGGAGAAGGCTGGTCACTGCACTCTGCAAACCAAAAGCCAACTTCTCCACCTGCCTATCCCACTTTCCATGTCTCTCCTTTTTCCTCTTGGTAGTAAACACCCCATTTGTAGTTTTCTCATAATCCACTCAAGCACAAAAAGATTTTGCCTGCTCTTTATTCTGCGGTGTGACATTTTCTTCATGCTTGAAATGTTTGGCATGCCATTAAAGGTTGCAAAAATCATTTCGTGGTGGTCCAGCATGCAGAAAGAAAGTTTTTGAGTTGAGTGTTTCTTAAGCAATACAACATCTACATTGCTAAGATTTTCTCCTGCATTTACTGTCTGTGAATTGTAACATGCTTAAAGGATTTTTTAAGGCAAACACTTCAGTGTATTTGTCACAGATGAGTAAAGTAGACCAATCCTGATTGAAAGAAGCTTCAGAACAAGGACAGAGGAGCTGTCTTCACCCTGTAGATTAGAGAGATGGCTCACACAGATAAATGGATAGGATGAAGAGGGTCTTTTCTCTGTAATTTTTTGTCTACCTGTTTCTTGAAGCTCATTCAGAAGATATTATATTATATTATATATATTATGTATAGTTAATGGCTGGAGAGCAGAGTGGTTGGTACCTCACTGAAGTAAGAGTGGCTGTGCAAAAGAATTCTGTGATTGTGTCCCAGGGAATCAGACGGCCCTTCATGCTGGGGCTGGAAAGAGAGGGTAAAATCCCAGTGTCCGTGTGCTGTCCATCACTGTACAGCAGGAATCTAAGCACATATTTAAAAGGATTGCTCTTTTTCACCAAAGTGCTTGTGAAGTTACAGCTGTCAAGTTCAGTTTTCCAAACCTAGGAAAAGTTTGGAAGAGGTGGAGAGGCAGAAAAGTAAGAAGGTGGGAAAATGGGTCTACAGAAAAAGGAAATTATTCCCAGTTAAAAGGAGTATGAGCAGGTTGCCAGTTACAGGTTGATAGCATCTTTACTGGATACCATAAAACTCCTGGTTTCCTGAAAGGAAGTGGGTAATGGGAAAGGAATAAAAATACTCAACTCTAAGAATAATTACCACAGCCTTCTTCTACAACCCAAAATTTAAGTCTATCTGATTTTTCTCACATGGAGATAATTCAGCTCTGGCACTAAAAATGAAATGCTAATTATATATCTCTCTCTCACTATTTCCAGTGAGTGTTCATAGTATTGAAAATACGCACACAGCACGGTAGGTGCAGCATCCCTCCCTGCCCAGTCTGTGTGGAAAATCCACTCCTCATGTGCTGGTTAAAAGATAAGGTGAGGAGGATGCACCAAGCTTCTTTACCCATTTTTCAGCTGTGTTCATGAAACCCTTTATTGGGTTCGATGCCAGCTAGGCCCTCAAACTAGAAAATGTGTTTTTTTAAAAATTATTTTGCCTTTCAGATGGTGTCCCTCAGGCCCCTGGCAATTACCATTTTGATCTGGTATTTCCCTTGGTTTCCCTCTACAGGTAACCCATGCCCCTTCTTCCAAGGGGGAATGAAGTGAGGGAGGAGGAGGGAGACAAGCAGGCAGTGTAATCATGAGAGCCTTGTTTTCTTCAGCAATCAGACAAAACCCACTGCCAGACAGATAAAATGTTTGTGAGCTTGTCAGAGGACAGCAATAGCCAAGGACTTGGAATCTTTCACCTTCCAGTTTCAATCTTCCCTCCCCATTAGTGCGACAGCTCGTGTGTGTGACAAGGACACCAGCTGCTTTTGGGGGTGTAAGAGAAAAAGACGGACAGGTAAAGAGGGAGGAAACAGAGGACAGCACAGGCAGGACACGAGTGAATGAGAAAAATGCTCTCACTCTGTTTCCTCATTTATAACATTCATCATCCCAGGCTAAATTTCTTTATTAGGATGTAATGGTGAGAGGAGACAGTCCCAAGAACATGTGAGTAGATGAATTTTTTTGTGCTATAAAAATGTAATCACATTTTTCATCAGCGTTCTGTGCTTTTAATCTGATGATTTTTCATCTCAGTTAATTGTATAGGCACAGAGGACACTGGGCTCTGCTGAAGCACATGTAAAATCAGAATTTTTTCAAGCTTAGAGGTTTAGGAAAGAGGGTTGAAAGGGAGCTGAGATGAAGAGCACATTTTCACTTTTGGTGATGTTTGCCCTGTGCATAAAGGGTTTAGTGGAAACGGTGTTACACAGCTAGAGAAGACATCCTGGGTCAGAGGAAAGGGTCACACAGGATTTCTGTGTTCTTCATAGTTTACCTCTCTTCACTGGTCTGGTGTGAAAAATGGTCACACATCGTTGTGTATGCCTGGGAATATCAGGAATATTCCCCCATGTGAAAAATGTTGCCTGTAGTCTTGACAGTGTTCATATACCAAGAGATACCTTTAAGCACTTTGTGTATTCTTTTCCATCAGTTCAGGGTTTGGGGAGATTTGTAGATTTTTAAAGACCAAAAAGACCTTCAAACATCCCTTTCTGTTTAATCCTGGTACAGTTATCTCTGAATTCAACCCAGTAAGTTGTGTTTTGATTGAAACATACGTCACAAAAAGGTCTTTGTTTTGAAGAAAACTGGACAATAGTCCAGTACATCCCTGTATGGTCCTTCTCATGCCTGACACGCTCCATATTCTACCCTGGACAATTTTCTACCAGTTTGCAGTCTCAATGTTGTAGTTTTAGCCTGGTTCTCTTCACTCCTTCCTCGTTACACTTTTCTCCATTGAGACATCACTTCCACACAGCATTATTGGTGTCCAAAAGCTGGAGTTGTGTCCTCCAATGTGCCTGGGGGAATGTTCTGCTCACAACTCAGCTTTTATGTCTGATTATAACCTGTTTGTTTTTCCCACTCATGCATACAAAAACTTGTCTTCTTACCTTCCTGTTGCACATTTAAACCAAATTTTTGAACCTTCCTTCTGTATGCAAACACTCCCTGCTTGCTCTGCTCCCCCTTTGCTGGTTGTGGAAGTGAGGTCTGTAATAACCAAATCATTCTTACTGTATTATATGTATTTTTAAAATATTTCAAAGTTAATTTTAGTCACAATGATTTTCATGAGGAATTATGCATCATTGCACATTGTGCTTGTGATTTTATACAACATAATTACACCTTCTATTGACAGTTTTCTCTGCATTAATGGTAATTATGCCATTTAATGAAATTACAGTAATTGCATTAAAAATATAAGCTGGTGTGAATTAAAAGGATATATTGACTGGAATTTTTACTATCATATATATATTTTTTTACAGTTCGTATGATAGGTGCAAGAGACGTTGACAGGATCAGGCAAACGATGGGAAACCAGCCACCAGAGCACCTCTGGTGTGGCTGGCAGTGCTGCTGCTGGATTCCTTCAGGGTCCCTGCACACTCACCCATGCCAGAATACTTCATTTTCACTGGCAGCATTTCCCACTCTATCAAGTTCAGGCTTCTTGCTGATCCAGGCTGCTGCCAGGCTGGGGACAGGTGGGAGTGATTTTTCCAGCTCAGCCCTTGCTGGCAGCAGGGGCCAGCCAGACAAGGAATGCAGCAGGCACAGGCAGTATTTATTCATTTTGCAGTGACATTGCACTGTGTCTACTAATTATTTTATGGTGGCTTAGTACTGGGACGAAGGGGAGGAGTGTGTGGTGATGCAACATAATGTGTTGGAAACGTGGGGCTTCTGGTCAAACTCCCTGCAGCTATTTAATGGTGGGCAGCTGGGAAAATGACAGGCATGGGGTCGTTTTTGGAGCACTTTGGGCTTCCCAGTAAGCTGCCTGATGCAAGAGTAAGGAAGCCCTTGGGGTTGTTAATGCAGCAACACAGCCCAAATGTAAACTTTTGTGCTCCTTGCTGCAGAGGTGGGATTTTGTCACTCTTCTCCACTGAGATCTCCAAAGCTCTTTAATCCCAGAGGGAGCTCGAGGATGCCTGGTTTTGGGCACTGCCCTCTTGGGCTGTGGGGGCTTGGAAGGCTGAGGGGCCCCAGGGCTGGCTGGTTGAGGCTGCAGGGATGTGCACTGCTCTGCCAGTTTGCTTCAGGTCTGACCTGGGGCAGTAGCAGAGAGAGAGGACAGAGCCTGCAGCCTGTGAACTTCTGGGCATCTCTGCTGAGTGTGATGGAACACGCTGCCACTTCAGCTCCTGATACAGGAGCTGGATCTGAGCCCAGCTAAACTCATCTCAGAGAGAAGATACCAATCATCTTATTAGACATGAACAATTTTTCATCCCTGTTGAGCTGGGCTATATTTATAGTGATGAACTACGGGCAAAAGGCCATTGGCTTGTTGACAGTGTCCTCTAAAATTGCTAATTGCCTATCAGTAAGAGGGAAATATTCTTTATCCCCTCAGGAGAGATATTTGTTAACTCAAAATCTGAGCCTTCTGGAGTTTACTTGGGGTAAATCTCTCATTCTGTATGTGGACAAGTGCCTCCTGCATGTTATGGTTTGGTTTTCCTGAGCAAAGCACAAAATGTCCCAGCCCTGTTTGTACTGAGCATAATTCAGCCCTGGACACAACAACAATATACAGGTAAAACATCCAGTTTAACTCCTGCATTGTTTTGCAACACTGTGATTTACTTTATTGTATTTTTCCCTTGATTGAAGGGGAGTTATAGATCAATAAGAGGAAATTCTTGGGATGAAAGTTTCACAGGGAACATGAGAAATCTATGGAGAAGGGAGACCAGTAGCAGCTACGGAATGAGGTAGAGACTGAGTCACCGAACCTCTCTTGCACCTCTGGCCAGCCAAGCAGAGGAGAGAGGTTTAATTCAACTATTTACCAGTAGGTGGTAATAACTCACTCTTCTGTGGGGTGGGGGAGCAAGATGTGCTCACATGAGCTTCCCTAAAATATTTTTTATTTTCCCTGTGGATTGTCTGCTAATTTTGAACAAGCAGTTCCCTGATACAAAACACAAACCACCCTGCCATGAGTACATGTGTAACTGATGAGAAGGGTATAGTCTTTTTTCTTCCCCCATCCCCCCTTTTTTTTTTATCCTCACAGCTGAAGATGAAATATAAATCATTGTTCCCAAACTATTCGGGAACAGCATTAAAGTAATGGTAGATTAAAATGTCTCCACATTAAAAAGCTAAATAAAATGAATAGATGTAATCCTAAAGAGAGAAGAATGAGTATTCTTCAAACACTGAATAGGGAACTTGGAGGAAGAAAAAACTTTAAAAAAGAAGAAGGAAAAAAGTATTAATGCAAAAGAGATGCTCTTTACATCCGCTTTACTGTAGAGCTTTTGCTAAGGGCTGTTCTCAGCCCATTTGCAGCTTGTGTTTTGCTGCAGTTTTAAAGAAGCAGTCGGCAAAGGAAGGAAGGCAGTTTCTATTTAAATAGGGGAGCTGTAAAATATCCCTGCTACAGAAATTCGTTCACGTTCAGGCTAGAGCTGGTGCTGGAGGAGCAGCAAGAGGCAGGTTTCAGGAATTTCACCTAGTAAGTAATTCTTCAGAGCCCCCAACATTTCTTCCCCTCTTTCCCTGTGCAAATCCCTGGGAAAGGCACATCTTTAAAATCGTTGTCTCGAACTCCGCTGAAAAGGCTGGAGTGGAGAGGTGTGTTTTTATTTCAGGCTGTTATATCCTCATAGAAGTATTTTCCTAATGAAGGGGGAAACGTTTACATCCTGCTTCCCCCTGGCTGCTCGTGGCAGTGCCTGTGCAAAGGCACCAGTTCGGGAGCAAAGCTGTCAGGACCACGCTACCTGACACAAGTGGCTGCTCAGATGAGAAACAGGCTTCTCCAGACAATTAAAGGGGATGGTTTCACCCTTTCCCCCTGCAATTTTTACGTTTCCACTATTATTCTTCCGTGGTTGAGGGGGAATACAATTTAAGCTTGAGATCCCAGACTTTGCTTTGCTGCAGCAGTTAAAATTCCTGGAATAGCAACAGTGATATTGACGATGCTGAGAGACACACAGCAAAGTAAACACATATTATTTCCAGCTCTTTCAAAAATGCAAGAACAAACAAGGACAAAGTTAATAGGGAAATAACCACTTTGAGCCTTGACAACACAATAAACAAGATTTAAAAAGCAGAGTTTGAAGCTTTGGAGTCAGGGTGAGATGGAGCTAAGCAGAGACCAGTACAAATATCCCTTTTAACTCTGGAAAAGATGGATGGCCTTATGTTTCCAGCTCAGGAGTTTTGGGGATTTGCTTCTTACCAGTGGAATGTTCCAAAATAAAAATAAAAGCAAAGCTATGTTTTGCATCTTAGGAGTCATTTCCTCTGTGCGTGCTTAACAAGGCATTTACCTATATAGGAATTGCCTTGATTTTGGGGCTGGGGATCTTCCTCTAAAATTATGCTGTGCTGATATTTTTGAGGCTTTCTGTGTCATGTACTCAAAACTTGAATGCATCACATCGAAATGATTCCCTCAGCCCTGGTAATGAGAGAGACCTAAATCACTGCCTCTCACTCTTTAATTGCATTTTGTTGGGTTTAATTGATGATAAAGCCTTTTAATACCTTGGCTGTGTGTGTTCAACTCTGTGATCCAAGTATTTGGGTAAAAGAACAGTCCTGATGCAGGATAAGCCTCTGTGCAGCTGGTCAGCAGGAATGTGTATGCAGGCATCCAGTTGAGAATTAAGGCGAGGAGAAAGAAATTCAGCTTTGTTCTAGTATGTGGATTTATCCCTAGAAGGTGTTGGTGCTAAGACAGCTGAATAGATACGTGTGTCTGTCAGTCTCTCAAACCAGATTGGAAATGTAGTTTTCATCTCTTTGGCTATTTAATGACAGCCCACAAAGCCGACATCAAATGTGGGAACGTTTTATCTAATTAAAAAAAAATAAAAAGGCAAATGAAAAAGGGCTGCTTCTAGCTAAAACCTGAACTAAAGGCATCCACAAATCCTTTGTGCTCAAGTTGCAACCTGTTGGGGAACTCTGCTCAGTGCTTGCATTTCCAGCTAATTTGATATCTCCTTTTTTTTTTTCTTTTTTTTTTCCCTTTTTTTTTTTTTCTTTTAATTTTTGGTGGTTGAAGCTTTGTCATTTGTTTCGAAGCTGTCATTTTTATTAGTCTCCCTGGCTGATCTTTTTGGGCTCTCGTCAGGTGGTGTGTGTTCTCCATTGTCTGCCTGGTCTTGGCAAGCTGTAGGTCCTTTTATTGCCATATGACGTGGGCGTGCTTGCAGCAGTAGCCTGTAATTATACCCACCACAGGTGACAGTTACAAGAGAGCTTTGGTAATAATTTTAGCTGCCTGATCTGATGTTTATGAAGAGCAAACCCTCTTTGTGGTCTGGCTGGAGTTTGCTATATTGTGTTGTACTTTCACCGTTTGAATTATGAAGCCATTTCGATTTTTTTTTAATTTTATTTTTTATTTTCTTTCATATATAACATCTTGTGTCTTTCAAAGTCCTGAAGTTTTGCAAAAGATTGTTGTTGATCTTGTGCTATTTTGTACTTTTCCTATTTATTTTTGCATGCCTTGTATTTATTTTGCTTTGCTCAGCACAGTAAAATAATACTCTTGCCTGTTGCTGGGTTTATTTGTATATTTAACACTGCTGAACTCCTGTATCTAACGCCTCACTAGCAGATATTATGTGTTCTCCCAACTGTGAGAGTAATCACACATTAGCATTTATTTATTTATTTATTTCTTTACCTTTGGTTATTATTTAACTGCTTTAGAAAAGGTGAAATTCTCTCTCCAGCAAGGCAGCACTGGTTTCGTTACTCCTAACAAAATTGCAAAACTTGGATTATGTCAAAGGTGAATTTAGCTCCTGATTTTTAGGGTTATCTTACAAATCTCTATTCTGACTTTAGGAGTTTGCCACAAAAAAATCTGGACAAGGCTGACATGCCCACTGCATGAAAGCTGGTTTTTCTCTTGTGCTGTATTTCTTTTTGCAGTCTTAAATTCTTTAGAGGAACTTCAGATTGAAACTCATGGGCATCTTCTGAATTTTTGATTCTTATCACTGGATTCTGATTTGTAATTCTTCTGAATTGAGTGGCAGCTTGAAAACCAAGAGAAATTTATCTGCAATAATTTGGTATCTTATCTGATCCTAAAGAGATGATTTTCCATGTCAGGATTCAGTCATTTTCATTTTCCCAATTTGTCTGGTGCTTTTTCTGAAAGTTCACTTTGTTCATAGACTAGAAATTGCATAAACAAAAATGAAATTAGTATTCTGAGTTGAATGAATGTTGCATCTGCGTGAGACTCATTAAACAGGAGTGTGAGACAGAAGCTACTTACCCACCACTATTGGAAATACCAGAATTTGAGAAGCTTATTTGTAAAATTCCCGAAGTTGGCATGGATTTAGACTCTGCAAGCTGTATGGGAAAAACATACGGCTCAGCCCAAACAAACAAACAAAAAAGGCAGGAAACCCATGGCATGTAGGATGAAAAAGGTATCTATAAGGAATTCCATTAAAATTAAAAATTCTTATACTTAGTGTGCTCTTTTTCCCCCCACCCAGAGCCACAGGTGTATTGATTTACTTTCAGTCAGCATCTGCTTGGGTTTGTTTCATTATTCACATTACTTTCACCTGACACCTCTTAGAAAGTACTTTAAAGCACTCAGTTTTACAGGAAAATTGTAGACATTGACTATTATCCCCCATGTCATTTGTGGAACACCCCATAAGTGTGGGGTTTTTTTTTTCTTTTAAATTTAAAAAGGTTTTTTTTTTTTTTTAACACAAATGTAGTCTTAGAGCAACACTGCATTCCCCTGAAGCATAGAGGAAGTTTTTATTCTTCCAAAATGAGGGAATGAGTAGAGACACATCTGTAGGTGGATTAAATCACTGTAACTCCATTAACTTCGGCAAACATGTGTTATTTAATATCAGTTAAAAATCTACATCCTCGTTTTGGGCAAAAATCCTGTGTGAATAGAATGTTCAGGGTTTCTGAGAGGAGGAAAAGCCTGTAGATGGCGATGGGCCCTCAGGAATGAGCCAGCTCTGGCATGCAGGCTTCTGTCAGATTTTTCTGGCAGGTTTTCTTTCTCTTGCTTGAACTATTTTATTTTTAATTTAATTCACCCTTTCTCTCAGTGCTAATGTAACACTAGTTGCAGAAATCGTGACAACTGGAAGAAATTTCCTATTTGAAGGTAATGCAACATTTGGTTTTATGAGGGAGACAGATACACCTTGAGGGATTTCTCTTAAGGCGTTTGCTTCTCAGGCTTTTTTTTTTTTTCTTTTTTTTTCTTTTTTTCTTTTAAATAAGAAAGAGTTGGATCCTTTACAAGTTCTGAAATAAAAAGAGATTAGTGGAGAAGCTGCAGAGCAAATACACTTTTTTTAAAAGCCTGGTCTCATTTAGCTTTATTTTATTAGCAATTAAGATGTGCTTTAACTTAGTGGTAATTCTTAAGTAACCGGAAAGTTCTTGGGTTGTTTGAGGATAGCAGTAATAGTAAAAATACCTTAAATCAGGGTGTGTCCCTTACTTTTTTTTAAAAAATATTCAGTTGGAAATAAATGTGGAGCAGTGGGATGACTGCAAAATCCAAGAAATCTGATTTAAAAACAAATCTTTACTATTAATTATGTATAAATTTGACTGCTTCCCCAGTAAAGGTTTGCATTGCTACCAATAACATCAATAGAGTTTTGATCTCTTCCCCCACAACTTCATGATAATTAAATCTGTTATTCTTAATTGTAGTCAAGCTTAGCTGGTTTCTTTTGGTGTTTTTTCTGTGTGTTTTCTTTTTTCTTTTTTAAAGGTAATGCTGTGATTTTGAGAAGTGTTAATAAATATGTAAAACATGTAGCGTTTTGCACCAGTCTAATATGCTGATTTATTTTACCTTTAGCATTACCCGTGTAAAGTCAGCATGTTTACTGAGAGATGAGTGCCAAAGGTGAGCAAAAGTCTTCACTAAAACAGCCTTTAACTACTTTGCTAGCTCAGGTTCAGAACTTTCTACTTTTGTTTTGGGAGAAGTCGCTGTCTTCTGTACTTCCCTTCAGCTTTCATCTTTTAATGGAAGAGAAGAGCAGCACATCTCTGTATCAAAGCCAATTGTCAGCTTTCATTAGATGCATTCTATTGTTTGTTCAGATTAGAAATAACTGCATTACACTTTGACTTTGAAGGCTTGCTTGTTTTTAAATATACTGAGTATATGTGACCTTTTTGTCATTTGTGATGCACTTGGCTTGGCAAATTTGAGATGCCCGTTTCAATAGCATCCAAACCTTTTTGTAATGCAGGTACTCCACAAAAAGGCACTTTTTGTAGGTCTAGAAAAGTAAAACAAAATCCTGCTGCTAATGAAAAACATTAATTGCCTCATCTAAATATTTTTAGCCATAAGGGTACCTCAAATGCATTGCATGGGGGGGAGAGCCCCCAGTGCTGAGGGAGACTGCAGCACCCATTTTTTAGCAGTGGGTGGGAATCCAGTGAGCTGATTTTACCCTCCCATTGTGTATTGGCCATAGGAGATGTGGCTTCTGTCAAAACATGATGGCAAGACAGTCTAATTCCATTAAAAATTTTGCACTAAGCAAATTTTCTTAAAATGTTTAGAATATTCAATGGGAAATGGATAATTGATACAGTGATATTAGCTTTTTTTTTTTTAACTGAACATGCCCATCAGGAATGAGATGATGACTTGTTCTAGCAGTTAAGAAAACTTCCCCAGATACTTCCATGTACACATTTGGGAAAATTATTTGCAATGATATATTTCAATTTCCTTAATAAACTAGACCTGTCTTCCTAATTCCCTTTCCCTTAAGTCCCTCTGCAGGGGTTAAGAAATGAAGTATTTTGAAATTATTATCAGATAACTGTTTCTATGAATAAAAGACTAATCTAAGGGTTTTTTTTTTTTTTTTTTTTCAAAAAAATAGATTTATATTCCAGAGCTGGGAAATAAACAGTGGCAGTAGAAAGGAAATATGAGATTAATAAAAATGAAGACATTTTGCAGAGCTACTCTGGATGGTTTTAATCTTGTTTTGTTTCTTTTTCTTTTTTTTTTTTTTTTCCCTCCTTCTTCTGGGAAGTAGTACTTCTGCAGCAGCATGCATTGCAATGAAAGCAATTCCTGCTTTTTTTTTTTTTTGAAAGTTGTATGACTACTGGCAGAGCCAGTGGTCCTTTAGTGCCCAATGAATCCTGTCTCACACACGGATACCTATAGTAAGACACAGAGTGGGATGAGATCAAATGCTCTGGTTAAAAAGCCTTAGGGAAGCATTATGTGTCTGAGGTCTGATCTATTGTCTGGGAGGTCGGAGAGTGTTAATGCACTCTGCAAAGATTAAACTCCCTCTCTAATTGCTGCAACACTTCCTTAAAGGATTTAAACAGTCAGGGAAGGTGATGCTCCTTGTCAATTTTTGTCTTCTGACAGCTGTTGAAGTTTATCTGTCTTTCCAGGGAGACCACTAGATCATGCAAACCCAGCAGTGGCAAAAGCACAGACCCCAAATTAGGACTGAGAGCAATGAATGCTGCTATTTACACCTATTTCAGCTTTTAAATACACTTAAGGCTTGAGACCAGTGTTGCTCCTCCATTGCCATTTCACTAACTTTTGATTATAGGAGTTCCTGAAGTCCCATAAAAAGTTTAACTGCTGAATTTGATGAAAAGTCACCCTTTTAGCTGGGAGATGCTCATGTTATGTCTCCACCCCTTATTGCTGGGCTGGTGCTTCCTCAGCACATCTCTGTGGGACCGGGTCAGGCACTCACAGCCACAGCTTGTTTATCCCAGGGCAGTGCCACACCTCAGCTGCTGTGAGACACTCTGCTATTTACTCCCAAAATTTTCCTCTGCCTCACTAAGTCTGGTTAGCATTTGAGTTCTCTTGGTCCATAAAACCTGGAAACAAAAATGCACTCAGAAAGCTGGGAAAGCTCAAGGCAGGGAAGTTTTTCTGCTCCTGAACCAGAATGTCCATACTGAGAAGTACCTGTCCGTGTGGTAAAAAAGCAGCGTCGCTGGTTTTTTGAAGCAAAAGAGAAATTTGCCCAGCGGATCAGAACCAGTTTATTTGAAATAGAGATATTTTAAATATATCTAGAACCGGTCTAGATATTTGAAATAGCTTTCATTTGCAAAGGATGCTGTTTTTGCTTGGAAAGTACTTTAAGGGCAAGGGATGGGAAAAAAAGGTAAATGTTACTGACAAAGGAGAAGCATGGCTCCACCCCAGGAGAACTTGGGAGATTTAATATTTCTGCATCAAGGCCGTGGTATCCTCACGTTCACAGTAGGGTAGCATTACTGTAACAAGAGTGGAATTTGACCCATCTTTTTCAAAATGCCCGTTCCTGTTTCACAGACAGATGTGAGTGTGTCCTGTTTCACTGCAGCTCACACAATGTGACAGGTCCTGCCGTCCAGAGAGGCATCCTGTAGTTATTTTTTCTTTTATGGTGGATCAGAAGCTTTTCAATTTGATAGTGTCTGTGTTTTGCTAGTCTTGCAGCATCTAAATGTGTTGGTGCATCGAATCCATTTCACACATAAATGTATAAATATGACCTATATAAATATACATATATTCAATGCCTCTTTTCTAGACTCTGAGCAGATGAGTAATACAGCTGTTCAAAGGAGAAAAAGATTTTTTTCTTTTCTTTTTTTTTTTTTTTTTTGAAAGCCCTCTTGGCTCTGAATCGGAAATTGAGGAGCAGAATTCATCAAGTGTATTCTGATCGTTCTCAGATGGGTAGTTCCTCCTTCCCTTCCTGCATAGCATGTTCCTTTGCACTGTTGCTATATTACATGAAATGTTTCATCTGTATATAAAAATTAAAAATTCAAACAAAAATCTGGCCCACATGAAGAACAGGCCCTTTGGGCATATGGTTCATTATGCATATTCGTTTAATTACTAAAACACTTGGGATGTCTCTACTGCCCTTGCTTTCAACTTGTAAAGTTGGATCTGTTCTGCAGCACAGAATATGTTGAACAGGCATGTGTCATAAAGGACTTCAGTTTTCTCCTACTTCAAACTCTATATAATGTTCTTGGCTGAATCGTTAGAATTTACCGATTATTAGTTCAATCCACTGCATCAAAACAGCATTTCAGGATCTCTTTTCTCTTAACACCTTCTCTAACCCCCAAAAAAGTAAGTTTTACAGTGGTTCAGAGTTGTGTTTGGTGTTGAAGTAATGTGAAACTCGGGATTTAGATTTCAGGCACATTCCCTCAAAGCACCTAAAGCTGCATGTTGAAGCTGTATAACTTTTATTAGCTAGGAAGGGATTGCTGTGATAGTGTGACTTTAATTGATTTTCAGGGCAAACAGGTGGTGATGGTTTAGGCATCCCCCAGTCTCCTGCCATTCCTAATTTGGAGTTGCACATATAATAGCTTTATTAAAATAAACAATCTTCTGGCTTTAGTTTTACCTGAATAGCTGCCTGAAAATGCGTGAGTCTTGCATTTTTTTTTTCCCCAAAATTATTCTGTGTTTCGGAAAGGAAGATGCTACAGGTCTGCTGGTGGAAAATCTCTATTACATAGTCATGCTGTCAATATACAGGGGGTGTTTTTGTGTGTCACTGCTGTTAGCTTACAATGGTAACATATCCAGGGTATAATTACAGTGAGCCTCAGTCAGCTCCATGAATTTGTTCTGTAATGCCGCAATTTTGTCACACTGCAGATTATGAACCTGCTGGAATTGTTTAAGTGTTGTGTAATCACACTGTTCCTGGTGTCCTGGGTGTGTGTCAGGTGTGGGGAGGGCTGGGGCTCAATTGTGAACTTCATTTCTCCTCTTCACTGTGGGAAGTCTATCCCAGGCAGATAAAGAGACTTTCTGGGCTCTGGCATGGGGAATCCCAGGTACAGTTTAAGGGCAGAGGATAAATAATCTGGAATTCTTTGCCTGAAAGGATGTAATCTCACTGCTTTATATGTGCTTTAGAGGTCTTTTTAGATTTCTGGGTTTGTGGTCTTGGTTTACTGTCTGGGATTTTTTTTAATTATTGTTTTGTTCATTTTCTCTGTTTCTGGAAATGTTTTTTTAGGACTGGAGGTTTTGGAAAAGAGGATACCAGGCAATTTTGCACCAGTGGTGCTACAATCATCTATTCCTCATTTGACTGGTTTTACTGCCAGGTTCTGCAAACCTGGTTTTTGATTTTTCCTTTTTCCCCCTGTACCAGAGCTAGAGATGCCAGGGAAGTAACCTTATGTGTGATTCTCACTGAACACGGTCTAATTTAACATGTTTGCTTTATTAGAGAGCCCTTTTTCCCTTACTCATTCAGCTCTAATTTACATTATGAACATGAGGGAGGAGTCATTAAAGTAGTTTAAACATATCATTTAGGACTCCCATTTGTTACCAATTGGAACCCAGTTGAGAGCCCAAATTTAAGAGCACTTCTACCATCACTCCTTCCTCTACTGAGCAATTACGTCACCATCTGTCCCTTGCTGCTAATGTTTCTCAAAATGTTAACAAATACATCTCCGAATAAGTGGACATTTATCAGCTCAGGTAATGATAATTCTTTTTCATGACCCTTTTAAGGTGTTCACCTTATCCAGAATAAATAAAATTTGCCTACAATTTTGCCTTCTTTGAAATAGCACAAATATTTTTTTTCTGATGCTTTTTGGAAGAATCATTTACTATAAGATCAGGCTTTTAACTTGCATACTGCCTGTCTTCCCTGCAAATAGATTACAACTTTGTGTAAGAGAATAATTCCAGAGCTATGACCCTGCTGATAAACAAACCAAAACATTAGAATTAAAAATGACTATTTAGTTTATCTGTGATATAAAACAACAGATTTATTTTTAACTTGCATGTCACCCCCTCTTTGTTTCGGGATCTTCTCCAGTCACCTTGGTCTGTGATAGTAACCCCTTTAGAAATAGCATGCAGATTTATTTCCCTGGCCCATCCCCAGAGGATTACCCCAAAACATAGAAAACTGTTGTAATACTTCTTTTTTTTCTTTTTTTTTTTTCATTTCTTTCTGATTTTAAGCTTTATTGCTTGAGGGTCTTAACTGTATTTTCTTTGGCACAGGAAATGTAAAATACGTTAGATAAAAGCATGAGGGAAAAATTAGACCAGTCAGCATGTTGGCAAACAGCTATTTCTTCAGTGTCTGCCGCCTAAAAGGATTTGAAATCTTTTACTCTAAAACTGTTGTATGTACATAAATATAGAACCCAAAACTCGTGTTGGAGCTGATTTTGGTTTAACCTCTTCTAGGGATTAGAGATAAAGTAGGAGCCACAAGAAAATTGGACAGGGACACCCACTGGACTCATGGGTGTTGGCTTTGAGGGTTAAATGCACATATTTTAGAGGACAGAGGTGACACCCCCAGGCATGCACCCTTTTGTGTTGAAAATTATCATCCACACTGACCAATGTGCCAGGTAATTGTCAAATAGCTGGAATGCAATATAGAAATCTTAACTTACACACAGACTTTACAAGTGCTAAGTTCAGTGAAATAAATTTAGACTGAGTGCCTCTTCGCTGACCTCCTCATTACAGAAATATATCCACAGATCTTGGTTCCACTTTTCTCGGCTGGGTAACCTCATTACTGTACTGAAAATAATCAGAATAAAAGAAAACGGTCACTTTTTAATTAGCTTAGGTTTTGTTTTGTTGTTATCTCTTTCTGATTCCAGGCATTGTTATGAGTAGGGGATAAATCCATTGAATGTGTTAATGACAACAGTAATTCAGGCTCAGAGTGGGGACATTTTGTAAGTGTTTGCAGTCTTGAGTGTAGCATCCCAACCTTCCCTGATGGAGTTTCCGACGGCAGTGTCCCAAGAGGATGGTGGAGAACAGATTGCAATATTGTCAGCTCTTCTGATTTCTCTGCGACTTTTGCAGAACATGCTTCTTCTTAAAGCACTATTTCTTAAGAGTCCTGTGATTGCACATGAATCACAGCTTTCATTTAAAACACAAATGAGTCTCTACTTCCTACCAGCAGCAGAGAAAATGAGATCCCCCTGAAGAGTCTAAATCAGGCAATGACAAAAAAGGCCCTAACACATATTGACTTAAACAGTATGAGTTTTTTCACATGTTTTTGGGACTATTTTTGTTGGCTTTGCATCTCTTTTTTTTTTTTTTTTTTCGTTTGGGAGTGGGGAACATTGTTTTTTTTCTTTAGCTTTTGAATATTTGGTAAAACTGTGACCATGCTGACCAGAGTTCCCATCCTCCTCCATAGGTTTTATTCTTTTACTCCTTTTTCTTGTTGAACCCTCACATGTGATCTAAATTGTCAAGATCCAGTTAGCTACTTCCCAGCTAGTTGGGCCCCCCTTTTCCTCCTTGAGCTCATCCTGGGCCATTCACTCAGCAAGATGCAGTTGGGAAAAGAAGAGCTGGGATGTGGATATGGCAGCAGGACATGGCTTTGTGTCATTTAGCCTATGCAGACAACTGGGTTGGGCAACCATGGCTTGTTTGTTATCCAAAGCATTACCTGAGGAAAAAACCATTAGGTTCATGCACATGGTAACAAATTGTGCAAACTTATCCTTTATTTCTACGTCTTGGTTCTGTGCAGTCACACCATTAGGCAGACTGAGATTTTTTGGGGCACAGTTTGGTTCTTTGGTTTGGCTTTTGGGATGTTTAGATGGATTTTTTATGTCTTTGTTTTTAGATTCCGGTTGTGCTCACACTTGCTTCAAAGAGCTTTTTGCCTTGTGGTACACCCTTAAAAAATTAGTAAGTGGTACGCTGGTGTGTGGAGCAATGCAGAGATGATTTGTAATGTGGTATAAATATTTAAAGCCCTCTGTTCCTTCAGGTCATTTTTGATCTTGGTCGTTGCCGTTCAATACAGCGCACGTTCCATGCTGCTGTTGAGATGCTCCCCGTTCTTCTGCCGGGGACACAAAAAAAAAATTGAATCTAAAGTAAATAGGTTTCTTCTGCCAGTGCTGGTTTATTTAAGTGTAATTTCTCTTCCTGCCACGTTCTCCAGTACTGCATTGCAATGAGGGAGTGACTCTGCTCAGAGCTGACCCTCCTTGAGCTCCAGTTTTGCAGCTGTGAAGTGCAGTAAGAGCACGCTGTGAGGTGAGGGAGCATCAGGTAGATGTGGGAAGGAGAGTATCTGTCACAATGACTCTGGAATGCATCTTTGGTGGAGGATCTTTAGTGGGAAGTACGTGCTACTTGGTTTCCTCAACCTTTTTTTGCTGTGCCTTGAGATGGGGCTGTATTAAGATAATTTCCATTCTTTTTCATAACTTCATTTTTTTAATACTCTCACTATTCCATGCAAAGCCAGCCCAAGAGCACAAGCCTCATTGCTGCACTGCAATCAGGCTGGGCCCTCACCAGGCAACCTGATTTTTGTCAGTGGAGGCTCAGCACTGCTGTGTTCCTCCATCCATATTGCCCATATCTGGAAGAGATGTCTCCATATGCACAGCTATATATGCACATATGCACAAATGTGCTGCTCTCTGTGAGAGTGTTCATTCTCTCCTCTGCTCTTGTACTCTCCCTGTCTAAGGGCAGGAATAAGTATCTGTCAGAAATAATTTGTTGTTGACAGGCTTATTGCCTCCAAGGGATTCGAGTGCCCTTTTGGGGAGCCAGTATCTTATGCTATTGGCTAATATCCTGTATTTTGTTTAGAGCAGAGGGGCTGAAAGCTTAGAAACACCCAAAAAATAGAGAATCAATCCCTGAATATTTATTCTCAAAAATTTCTCATTTTTATGGCGTTTATTTGTGTGTACATGGCAAATTGAAAGTGTGTAGCCCAGAAATAAGTTAAAAATACAGAATTCCTCTCCCCTGTAAATAAGGGGGAGCACGTCTTTCTGTTTCAAATCAAATTCACTGATCTGGTTTAGTGTAGTTTAGTTCAAAACCAAACTTGGACGTTCACAGCAGTATCAGCCCAAGTTTTTCTCATGCCTTCACAAGTTACAACAGAACATGTTTATAAATTGCGAGGAAACTTTTGATGAAGCTGTTAGAAGTTTAGAGTTCAGTTAAATTGTGGGTTTTGAAACTTGGAGTTTCAAACAATATTTGTCACAGCTCTGCTGATGAGGCATTTCATTAGCATTGGAGCCTACACTGACCAAGAAAATAACTTTATACCATAGGTTCCTCACATGCATTTAATCTCTTTTCACTTTTATTTCTTCCATCTGATGGAATGTATCACTCTCCTCCCATCACTGGTGTTGTCCAAGAGTTATTCTGTCACACAACCCAGCATCCCTCACTGCACCACAAAGGCTTGCCAGGTCAAAAAGAGCCTGTTAATCTTACAGTTAGAAAATTTGTAATTACTGTGTAGAAAAATCACGCAGAAAATCCTATCTTACGCTAGGTTTCTAAGCCTCTTAAAACTGTTCTATCCCATGACTGTGGGTTTGCTGGTGACAAATGTTTTATGGGCATATTTTAGTAGACACCCGTCTAAAATCTGGTCTTAATAGTCAGATGCTAAATTGGAACCAGAGCGGCAGAAAAACCAGATTTGAAACGTGTTTCTAAGGGTTTGTTTTTACTTTCAGTTGAGGCTGCCTTCTCTCATCTTTTGTACTGCTGTCAAAAGGGCCACTCTCATGGTTGTTCAAACTCCATGCTTCTTGACAGGAACAGTTGGACCCCTCTTCAATGATTTTCAGATGAAACGGCTCCCAAACCTCCAGAGCTTTAACTTGTAGTTATTAGGCCCTTTGAAATAGCAACACATTAATCAGCTGAAATCAAGTGGTCCTTTCTCCAAGGCTGTGATATTGCTGTTGTATTTTAGGTAGAGCTCTAGTCTAAATATTAGTTTCAAGAGCTCTTTTTTTTTTTCTTTCCCTCAAGATAGCTCAATCCCATTCCTGTTTCTATTTTGATCATTGTTTTAGAATGCTGTGAATTAAAGTGCTCACTTCTATAATAGGCTTTTATACTCTCAAATTGCATTAAAAGGAGTAGTGTAGAAAACTTGCTTCTACTACTTTAACTCTTAGTTTAGAAATTGGCTGCTGTGCTTTTACCTTCTCCCACGAACACTGTGAAGCCCAGCAGAAAAAGTATCAATTAATGT
This sequence comes from Anomalospiza imberbis, assembly GCF_031753505.1. NCBI lineage: Eukaryota > Metazoa > Chordata > Aves > Passeriformes > Viduidae > Anomalospiza > Anomalospiza imberbis. Next base: position 5,554,584 of record NC_089693.1, on the reverse strand, counting down.
AATGGATTGTGTCTGACAGAACTTGGTCTAACAACAAGAAACATTGAAAAAAGGAATGGTTTGTTGAAACTGGATCATTTGAAGCAGTGCCCTGGTTTGTGTCCCTGACTTCTGTGGTACTGGGAAAGTGATCTGAACCTGTTATTACATTCTCTTTCTAGTTTATGGATTAGGCAAAAACAGACTGGGGATGACAAAAAATCAAGAAGATACTCTTCCTTGCATTAGCCATTATTTACATCAGCAGCTGAAACATTCTTGAGTTTTGGCATAAAAATATTGATAAGAACATAATTAAGGGAGCATAATTCAACTCCTTTGCCCAGGCATAAAGTATCACTGAGGAGAGAGTAAAAACATGCATGATTGAGGACTTTGTCATCTGGGGAGTGGGTATCTGTGTCACAGGGCTGCTGGTGCTGTGGTCAGTGTCAGGGAGCTGCCTGAAAGTTGATAAAACAGGACATGGGCCTGCTTGGGATCTGCTTTGAAAACTAATGCTGCAGAACTACTCAAAAGGCTGTTAGAACAGCAGAAATATTTCTATTCGCTCTATAAACACACTCTGAACTTTTATTATGTACTGTATGTTCACAGCAATCATTTCCCATACCTCCGAGGCTAAATAATTTCTGAATAGCTAAATCAATTTGTCTTGTGTCTGTGTCGTGTCACAGTAATGAAAGTTCCCTGTACTGTGGCAATAGCAGCAAAGCAGCTCTTGTTAAGGAGATGTGGGAGCTCTATCAAAGCTTCACTGTCTGAGTTATAACTCAGCTGCTGATTAACCAGTCAGCATTAGAAAGGAGGAGACAGCATGCCTCAGCTACCCATTGAGCCTACAGTGAGATTTTGTAATGAAGTTTTATTTGAGGTCTGAAACTTAATAATACACAGAATGTACTGTAAGATCTAAAATCACCAAGGTCTTGACTTTGTAGCTTGCCTGAATGACCTGTGATTGCAAGGTTGTGTTGCACTTGCAGCTGAGCAGGGTGATGTTCACATAGGATGGTGACAGATGCACTAAAATTGGGTCAAGTCCTGCAATTGAGTGAATGAAGAGAGGTTCTTCAAGAGCTTCATTGAGTCCTTGTAGGACTTTGCCTGGCTGGCTGCTGGTGGGGTCTTTTTGCTGCACCAAGAGAAGGCTGAGTTTGCTTGTACCCCAGGGAGGTGGTGCAGATGCAATCCACTCCCATGGGCTCAAGCAAATGTTTTGAATGAATATCTGGAAATGGGAATTTCTATGAAAGAAATTTATGGAAGGATTGGATATATGTTTATATGTATGTCTTTTTTTTAAATCTATGTGTGCCTGAGAAAGATACATTTGGAGATATGTACAATGACAGGTCCTTGTTCTTTGAAGTAAAATTTAGGGTAGGACAGAAGCTGTTATCACCTTCACTTTGTCTTATATATTCATATATATTCAAGCATATATTCATCCAAGGGAGTTGGAATAACTTCAGATGAACTTGTTCAGGTTACAACTTTTCATTTATGGGGGATGTCTTAACTGTGAATATCAAAATTATTGAAGGTTTTATTAGCTAAAGTTATGCAAGACTCCTATAAGACAAATCAAGTATCAGTTCTTGGCCTGGATTCACGTGTTTCTGTTGCCTTGCTTACATATGAAATGTGGCTGTGTGAAATCATTATCACTTCTAATTTTTTAGTATGTTGAACAAAAGGATCAAAAAAGGGGGAAAAAAAAACCCAAACCAAATGATCTTCCACATTCCTGTGCTGCAAATCAATAGCATGGGGATATATTTCCTGGATGTCAGCCCATTTTATAAATGAATATATCTTGAAGATTGCTTTACAGGCCAACAAATGCCAAGAACAGGATGAGAGTCTAATTCCTTGCATAGCAACAGCTAACATGAAATCAGGTGCACTCCAGAAAATGCAAGTGCTGTTCGGGCAAGGTTATGGATACAGGCATTGTTTCTTAGTTTATGTTTGGCCCATGGTAGGTATTAACTGGCTATTTGTCTGATGTCAGACAAGTCTTTTTGTTTAAAAAGTTAAAACAGCTGCTGTCTTGTGGGGGTGTAAATTCTCACACTGCTGAATGCAATGGGAAGTGTTTCTTTGGTACAGTGTGCTTACACTTTCAGGTCCGTAACACAAAATACATTGCCATAAATATCCCATTCTACAACTGCCAGCATTGTCTTTATGTGTAGCACTTGGCAGGCGAAGGATGAGGGGAGGTAGAGATTTAATTTCATCATCATCCATCGGGTTTTCCCTTTGTTGTTGTTGTTTCTACTGGATCTGACTCAATTCCATTTACCTGTATTATTCTAAAAATGTGATGGTTGTTTCTGATCAAGCCAGTTTCTTTTGGGGAAAGAAAAATCAGAAAAATATGTTTGTGCCTTGTCTTTGAAGGAGATTGCTTAAAATAGCTTCAGGTTGCTACCAGCATTAGGCAGTTCTTCTGGAAACACTATGTATGAGTAGAAAAGGAAATGGGATCACAACATACATTTTATGGCAGTTCTGGATTTAGTTTATTAACTTTGCATTGCCAACCCCTCCAAGTCTGCAGTCTGTTCAGGTGTTGTTGGTACTTGTAAGACAGGATTGCAGTTTGGCTTGATACAATTTTTTTGAAAAATCCTAAGTGCTTTTTAGATCCCCATTATGTTACTTGTGTGTTTTGCAGTCCCAGTTCGGCTTCTGGTTTTGCTTCTAGTAGGTTTTGTCAGATACCAGTCCAAACACACAGACTCATACTGGTTTTTAGGAAAAGAGACTCCAAAGAACCAGTGAAATCAGAATATGCTGTGCTGAAAAATGGCAAGAGTGTGAGAATGGAGACTAGGCTGACTGTATCCCTTTCCAAAACAATGAATCATGTGCAGCCTAAGGCTTTGCCTCCTGCAAGGTGACAGTCCTTTCTCTGTGCTGTTGTGCCAAGAAGATAGGTGGATTAATAGTGAAGATGCATGTGCTGATCATCCCCTGTGGAGTGACAAGGGAGCTCCATGGCTCCTGTTGCACGAGAGGAAAATGCTCTTCCCTAGCCTGGGAAAGACCCCATGGCAGTTAGAGTTTGTTAAGTGGAGCAGGTTTACCTCTCTAAGTGCATCTGTTGTACACCAGTACTAAGGACAAAAGGCTTTCAGGCTGGAGGGTCCCAGGAAGGAGTGGAGAAGCCTTGGGCTGACCTCATCTTCATGGCTTCTCCTTCCCCAGGTACAGGGGAGGAGAAGCCAACGAGCAGCAGCCTAATGAACTCACACAGAACAGAGGGAGCGGATTTCTTTGCCAAACTAATAATCTGGGTGGGGTTAGCAGAGATTCAAGGATGAATGTGCAGAGTGGTCATGACTGACAGCCTTTCTTATGTGTCTGTCTCTTTCCACACTTGTCTGTGTTCTCCCAGGTATTCGTGGTCACCGTCTGGACCGTGGAGCTGTACATGGTGCCCCTGGCTTTGCTGGTGCTCTTTGCATACAACTTCTCCCTCGTCACAACAGGGAAGGTCAATAATGCCCAGGATGCCCAGGCAAGTAGAGTAACATTTCTGGCAGCCCCGGTTTGCCCCGAGCGAAGCGTCACGCGTTCTAACAGCATTAAGTTGGTTGTGTAGCTAAACAACACTTTTGTTTCAAAGTTACTGAAAAGAAACCTCAACCCTCTCAATTTTCATTATTCAATTAAAGCAATAAACAACTCAGAGTAGTAGGAGAAGAAGATGAGTGTGTAGGAGGTGGATTTCACTGACTAAATAACTACAAGTGTTTTTAAGTTGAATTAAAAAAGGTTTGCAAAGCAGCAAGTTCCTAAAAGCCATTCCCTTCCTGCCATTGCACTCTGCAACACACTAATGATTCATGTTTCACAGAAGAGGAAAGTCAATAGAATCCAAAAGAGAATGTAGTTCTTTTAAACCTTGTCCTGTGATCTGAGGTCTTAAGAAGCTTTTATTCCTCTTTCCCTTCCTCAGCTCTTAAAAGACAAATGGGGGTTTTTTACTCTAGAAATGTAGGCTTTGGTTTTTAACTTGTGAGAAAGAAAGGTTTAAACACAGAAATAATCACCAAGTGTGACAAAGTGCTACTGTCGGGGTATGAAATGATTCTTTGATATTGACCACTGTCTTTAACAAGGGTAAATAGAGCTAGAAAGGAGAGTAAATTCATGAATATCCATAATATTCTGTTTTTAAAAGTGAAATAAATACAGTAATAAAATGGAAGTCAAAGGAAAGCTTCCTTCTAACTTTTGTTTAAAAGATGATTGATGTTGGTAACCATGAAGAATACCTTTACCTGAATGAGTCAAGTGGATTTTACACAAAGGCATAATATCCTAGAATTAAAGAATTCAATGGCTGGTTTCTTAGTTTCAGCATGAAAATTTGCTCCTGGTTTATTTTTTATCCACTCCCAAGTGGAAAGATTCTTAGAAAACCGGAGAAGTTGCATTATGCAGAGCAGGGGAGGCTTAATTTGAAAACATGGTAAAAGAAATGCCTTTCTTCAGTTTCAGCCAAGTCCAGAATAATGCAGAAAAATACAGTGTGTCTTCAGTGACTACTTGATTTCATCAAAAAAAGCAGAACTTCCCATGTGGGAGAATCCCAGGCAAACAGATGTTTTTGTTTTTAATAAAAAAGGGTAGTAAAAAATAACAATAATAACCTAGCCAGAAAAAAAAAAATACACAGAGAGTGCCTTCTAGCCCCTTCCCTCATCTAGTGGCTAGATTGTTGCATGTTCAGGTGAGGAGAGTCTCACATGAGACAGAAAAATTGAGCAGAGCATCATTTAGATGGACACTGCAAAAAGGCTATTTCTAAAAATACAGCTAATTGTGGTAAAACTAAAGAAAGGTCCATCAGGAATTTGGCTCTTTTCCTGTCACACATTCTGTAAGCAGTGCCATGCCATGAAATTCAGGGGTGAATTTTGCATAAGCAAAATCACACGTCTGCCAAAGTGCTTTGCAGGATTGGGATCATATGGAACAAGTAGTCAAAGTGCCTTTAATATTACCTGATTTCTTTTTTATGTGTGTCTATGATTCTAACCATCTGTAGGTCAAAAATAGACAATCAGGTGCTAGCCCCAGTCACATCTGTCCTGCAGATGAGAAAAGGTTTTCTTCAAAATACCAATGCTTTTTACACAGTAATTTATTTGTTTTTTGCTTCTTCAGGCCTTGGCTGGATATTCACTGCCTTTGGTTTTTGTGTGCCAGCACACACATTTTGTGTATACAGAGGAATGCAAGCAAGAGTCTTTGCAAAAGTGAACCTCAAATTCTCTCTGATTTCTGTGCTATAAAATGTGAATAACAGTATTAACCTTGTACTCCTGATCCACTTGCCAGGAGGCTAAATTCATGAATATTGGTAAAATTTTTTATGATTTACAGATGGGGAGCTTCTATAGAAATTTAAACCATGATCAGTGTTAATTCAGCTGCTCAGGGTATTCCAAAGAGCCAAAGAATAAATCTGGCTATCTGAACTCCCAGTACCTTTTACATCCTAGATGAAACTGCTATTCAGGGGGGAAAAAAATAAAAAAGAAATTTAAAAACCTCAAAAGAGAAACACCCAACCCCCTAAGAAACCCTAAATTCAAAACATCTTTTTATTGTGATTCTTCACATTCTTTGCATGTTTGCTGTATTTAAACTTGTAGTACACAGATTCAAATGTAGCTATTAAATAACCAAGAAAAAAACTGGAGGACCCTGTTAAAGGCTCAGTTTATTAAATACCTGAATTGAAAGCCAAGTGCTCCTAATTCCAAGCCTTTGCCAAGTCTTTTGTTTTCTGTCCTACCTGTCAGCACAGAAGTTAAAGGGAGGAAATAATGCTGCATAGAAATCTGACTGGGATTCTATGTGAGATTGATTATGTTCATACTAATGTTTTCTCTAAGGTCTAATGTTTCAGTAATGGCCCTAAAGGAGGGAGCAGTCATTGTGGCAGTGGAGATGGAACAAGTTGAGTATAGAGTCCTCAGCCTTGACATACCAGTTGGTTCATTTGCAAGACTGAGAACAAAGCTGTTTACAGATAGTAAAAGTTGGCAATGTGTTTGAAAGGCTGTTGCCTTCAGATTACTGGACACAGGCACTAATGCTTTATTTAGACTTAAAATTTGTATAGGATATTGCATGCTTTGTTCAGAATACCACAAAAAAGAAAGGTCCTTGAATATAAAACACTGTTTTGGAAAGGAGAAAGTGGTGGGTTTTTTAAAATGACTTTCAATAGAAGTGGGAGAAAATTGTATAGTGAAACTTTGTGGGAGTATCATAAGCTTTTTCAACATTGCCTGTCACTAAAAAAATAAGTGTTGTGTTTTGTAATATGGACATCTGCTTCTGCAGGAGCTTATGGGCTTGGATGAAGACGAGGATGAAGATGATAAGGTGAGCATATCTCACAGTTCTTTTGGCTAGAATCAGAGGGAAGGTGGGAGAACACAAACAATCTCTCCATAAATCTTCAGTTATTGTCTACATTAACTGGGAAAACAGTTGTCAGCAGTTTGCTGCTTGGCAAATTTGAAAGTAGGAAGGGGTTGTTTTGTGTAACGTCCCAGAGTGGCGGTACCTGTGCAAGACCTGAACAAGAACTGACTCTGAGCAGCCCCAGCTTGTGCCTGGCCTTGCAGTGGGCACACACTCATGAATGTGCTCCTACAAGGGTGTGTGTGGTGGAGGAGGTGCAAACATGTACATAAGGATGTGCAGTCCCCCCTCGCTGCTGGTTGACATTCCCTGCTAATGGCTTTCTCCAAACGATTTGGCATTTCCACTTCAGTAGGCCAGAATTGGTGTGATTTGTGGAGGGCTGGTTAGAATTTTCTCAACATTTCTTTCAGAGCCTGGGAAAAAAACCAGTTTTAGTTCAGCAGCTGAAATGTGGAAAGAATTGGAATTGGCAAAGCCTGTTTTTTATTTTATTGGAACATACTTACTCATTCTTCTCACTGTGAAAAATTCATTGGATTTTTTTCCAAGTTTATCAAACCACAGTGACAAATGATAAAAGGATTAGAGGGCATGACATATGAAGAAAGATTAAGAGAACTTAATGTATACAGCTTGAAAAAACATAAGTAAGTGAAGGAGGATCTGATAATCTATAAATACTTTAAAGCTAAAAGGTGAGGAATTATTTAACGAGCAACAGCATGCAAAGGAACATTAGCTGTTAGGAAGAAAATGTTCATGAAGGGATGTGAAACTTTCAAATTGCATACAAGTTAATAAGACTCTTCTTGAATATTCTATGTTTTAAAAATGCTACAGTGAAATTGTTGATCATTAAGAAGCAAATCAATAATGCAGCTAGCAAGTGCACCTTAACTCTTCTCAGTCACAGACCCTAGGATTGAAGCTCAGCAGACTAATTGATGGGAATAATTATTTAAATTTAACTTACTCTTCTGCTGTGCTTATATTTTAATGAGCAACCAGAAATCTGTCAAAGTTATAAAGTGAAGTTTAGGCAATCCAGCTGAATTACAGGCTTCTTGCAACACACGGTAGTTGTTTAAATGTTCTCATTTATAATTTATTCTTTGCATCGTAAAATTCGTCAACTGAATGGACCAATATCTGAAACTCATCAAAAGTTGCTAAATGAAAGTTTCATCTTTTTCAAAAGAATACTGTGTATCTGTAGAAGTCAGTAATTTCTATTTAGTGAGCACTTGGTTCTAGACACGTGAAAATATTGTTTGTGTGATGCCTAAAGGTGTAACTTATTCACTGGAACATCTCATTTACTTTTTTCTATTTTAATACTCCTGTTTTTTCCCTTGCAAGTGCTGAGGTGGGAAAAGGGAAGTAAGAACGTATTAAATAGGTATCAAATCCTCTGTTTCCTGTGATGTGCAATAGATTCATTGCTGCTAAGATATTCTAGGTTACATTTACCCTACATTTAACTCCAGTGACTTTGGTTCTCTCTGTACAAATACAGCTGGGTCACTTCAATATGGATTTAATGACTTTGGGTTTTTGCCTCCCCCCAAACAGCTTCACTGTCATTCCCTTTCTTGGTTTATTTTAACAAAGTGTGCAGGTTTGGTAAAACTCCTGGGAGTCAGTGTTGAGCTGATGATGGTTTGGCCCTGCCATTTTGTAATGGGAGCTGCCTCTCTCTCCATTCCACACACACCAGGACTCTCTGACACAGAGAGCTGGTAGCACTGGCTAAAACCTCTCACAGCAGATACCCCCAGCAGGCTTTCGCATGAAGATAGCACTTTACATCCCAACATTGCAGTTGTTAGGGATGGAATTCTGGCACAGAGTTGCCAGAAGAGACAATTGCCAGTCCCTACATTTGTCCCATGGCCAGTGCTGTGCAGAATTGCCTTAATGTCTTTAGTGTGCCTTGTGTGTACCCCCGTGCAGCAGTGATGGGCCACGCTTGCACTCCCTTGCCTTGCATCTTTAAGTACATTAGGTACATCTTTAATTACATTAAGTACATTCTAAGACACTTTTCCAAGTCTGAGGGTGGCCAATGCTCTCTGGGGAGTGTAAGAAAAATGTAATTTCATGACACTATCTCATGGCAATGTCAACATTTAAACAGACAAGTCTACTTTAAAAAGAAATCTGTGTATTTTTTTTTCCTCCCTAATACAAGAGCTCCCAAAGTTGAAATCTGCGAGTTGGGTTGTGGTGTACAAGGTCACTGTTTCTGTTTCCTGTCATCCTGCTGTATCAAAATACTTGCACACAGAGCCCTTCTGGGTTCTGCTGCCTGTTAGACATAACAGACCGTGCTTCTGGGAATTGTAACACACCCTCGAAGAGATGAACTGTTTACAAATTATAAATACACAGACACTTAGTTCAAAAACCCAAGAGCAGATTAACTCCCTCCACCTAGACTATCTGTCTTAAATGACAGAGCTTAATTGCTGACTCCCCCATCCTTTCCCCCTCTGCCCTCCCCACATAGCAGCACGGAGGGCTGTAAAAGATAGCAGTGCTCTGTCCCTTTGGCACCAGCTCTTCCGTGGATAAATGCCTTCTCGGATTTGTGCCATCTTGGACACGGAGTTCAGGCTGTGTCCTGTCAGCTCTGGGCTCTGTCAGGCTGAGTAAGGATTGTTTTAAAATTACATCACTGGAGCATCTTTGGTCTGCCAGTAGGAAGGTATAGACAAGCTGCATGCAACTGAGTTTAAGTTATCTGATTGTTGACCAGTTCCATTTTTTAAAATTTTTTGTTCCTGTTTCTGATAATGACTCTAGAGTTTCAAGAGCAGACAGTTACCCTGTGAATGATGGTGTCATAGCACAATCTGACTGAAAAGAGCCTTGGAGTCTTCTCCATTGCCTGAATAAAAGTTTACACCTCCACAACAGACAAAGCTTAGTTTACTACTATTTTCAGGTCTAGTAACTGATTCAAAAGAAAATCAGAGACAAAACTAAATCAACAACAATTCCTGTGTAGGGTTTTTGTTGGTCTTTGGGGGTTCTTTTGAAGAGTTTTTGTCCTGTGGTGAGGCACTGTAGTCCTGCTTGGCTCATGCAATGTAACAGAGAAGAATCAAATGATACTGTGGCTTTAAGCCAAGTTATTTGGCAACTTCCAAGAAATGTTTAGTATCTCATGTATTGGGAAAAAAAAAAAAGCCAGAAGTGGAAAAAAATCACCATAGAATAAAAATTCAATGCCTTTAATGTAGGAAATTCTCTGTCAAAAATAGGTACCGAAGATATACAAAGTTTTATGAACACAATTCAAAAATACTCCAGCCGAACAAATTAAAGTCAAATTCATCCAGTAGCAAAGAGCTGACATTTTCCATTTGAGTTAGATTCAGCATGTGGAAACCTTCCGTATGGATCTTATTTGTACGGGTGGATTACGATGAAAATTGTATTAATTTTCTCCGCAGTAAAGGTCAGTAATTGAAACATGAACCAAGAGTCTATTGTGTAAGATGCTATATCCCCATACTTAGGAAAGGTCATTCAAGACAATATCATCTCATTGTTTTCTTCCCTGGAAGTATAAATAATTTCATTAGTTTTTTCTTTTTCTCTTCAATACAACAATTGCAATGTAATATTTCAACATCCCCCATTAAGATTGCTGAAGAGAAATGATGGTAAGGACTTGAAAATGCCCCGTGATACACAGGGTATGTTCAGACTGACAAGGAGCATCCATGTCCTCCACAAAACTATGGGCAGGAAGACCCAGTGCAGGGGTTGTTTTGGTTTCCTTTGCTCTTTTCCTGGAAGCTTTCTTTGTACAAGAAAATGAAAGTTAAATGGTCTCTTGTTAAATCTTATTTGCACAGCAGCATTGTCTAGGGCTGGTCTTATCTGTAGGCATCCCATAAATTGGCGCAGGTCTTATATCAGTGCCATGAGCCACCCGTTCATAGGTTTAGAGGTGGTAGGGGAGAGGAGTTGAAAGGAGGTTCTTGCAGAGGACTTTTAGATATCCTCACAAAAAAACCTTAGCAGCCCTATGGCTCTCCAGAATTCTCCCTCTTAAAGAGAATTTCCTACCTAAATGTAGGTAAAAGGCAACACTACAATTTCTCTAAATCTCTGGAGAAATATTAAGTAGCACTAGGCAGGTCACTGTACCTAGCAGATGAGCCTCAGGAAGTTCTCCTCCCTTAAAAATTCCAACTATTTAAATTGTTGTTAAATTTTATTTTGGATTGACTAGATATATGAATAGATACCTCCTTCTCCTGTACCCCAAATTGCTGAAGATCATTACCTAGATTATGGATGATGATCCAGTAGTTTTAAGTCTAATAACCATGTGATTCTTCTTAAGTCTCATGTGTTTCCAGGGGAAAGCACTTATTATGACAAAATTAATTTTCTTTCCCTTTCCGGTTTTTAAATCAAAGATGACTGATGACTTTTTATCTCCATTCAGGATTGATTCTTGTTGCTTCTTAAGCATGTGTTCCTCACCTGAATTGTGTTTTATTCTGTTGTGACTGCTGATACTGCTTGAAGACTTGTGGCAATACCAGTGGACTTTGGGTTACTTTACATGTCTATGAAAACGTGAGCATGTACAGGAAATGCTTCTTAAGCCCCCTGCATTTCATGCCTGTGCATAGAGAAAGAAACTGAATTATGACCTAGGGTTTTTCACATAAGATTTTCCTTGGGCTCGGCTTAGGAGACTTTTGCTGGTCCCCTGTGCACGGATGAAATTCGTCTAATGCAGGCAGAGAAAGTGCTGGACAAGGCATGGAGTGGTCATCTTCTGCCCTTCAGGGAGTGTTCCCCAGCCTGAGCTGTAGGATGATGTGCTATTGCTTTCCAAATGTGTCCTTTTAAGACCCATGCTGCTCTCCTTCATACCAGTCTGAAGTGATTCTATTGGCTCTGGTGGAATTATTCCAGATTTCACACCTTTTTAACTGAGAGCATAAATTGACCTGTATGTGTTGCATTTCCTCTATTTGGTAATTATTTCAAGTACACTCAGATTCGCTAAATTTCCACAGGCAGGCACATTTGCAGCATGGTGTTAATAAACAAAAAGATCCTGTGATGCACAGTTTCAGGACTGCACGAGGCAGTTGCTCAGAGTTTGGCAGCCGTCCCCTCCGCGTGCCCGTCCTCCTGGAAGTGCCGAGGAGCTCTCCCCCACACGCAGCAGACTTTGCAGCTCAGGGCAGGGCAGTGACTCAGCAAGGCAGATTGCTGGGCTCCTCTCAGCAGCCTTTGGCTCCCACTGAAGGCAGGAGCCAGTTCAAGGTTGCTGTGGTGACTGTTTGCAAAGCTCTGCCTGGAATTCATTTTAGCTACCAAGAGACTGTCTGTCACTCCATGGCTGCCACCTCCCACAGGAGCTTCTTTCTGCTGCTAGACTGGAGCGTTAGTCAAGGGTTCCCTGCTGACAAGAGAGGCCAGTGGTCTGCTGTTTATACCCAATAAAATCCTTTTGGTTTCAGAAGTTCTTCATGGACGAGTATTTTGGCCCCGAGATGTTTTTTTGGCACAGCTTTTGCTGGACACCGGTAAGGTCTGAGTTTTGTAGTCCAGCAGAGAGCAAGTTGCAAATTAAATCCAACTTTGCCTAACTCTGCTTTTCCCTAAATAACTACAGCATGTTTTGTTGGTTTGGTTTTTTTTTAAAACAGAATAATAGTGGAGCAAAAAGGAATGCATGCCTGAGCTATTTTCCTTTCTTTTCCCTTTCCATCAATCTTGTTTGTTGCTAATACAGTGAAGAATTAATAACTGGTACATTAGATAAATCCTGGTAAGACATCACTCTAATGTGCTTGCAGTAGCATAATGAGACAGCTACTGTAAGAAAGCTAATCCTGAAAGTTAGGCCAGCCCTGGGCTAGGCAGACTAATTCTTCAATCCCTGAAGAGATTCAGGATTTTCATTCCTGACTGAGCTGCCTGTATCCTGTTTTCTTCCTCCTTTTCATTAATCCATATTTATGTTTTCTCCTCCCCTTTTCCTCATCTTTGCCCCCAAGTGTTCCTCAGCTTTATATATTGAGTTTCCCTTGGCATGCCAGAAATCTGCTGATGAATACCACTTGTTTGAAAGTTGCATGCAAGATTTTTCTCTGCAAGTGTTTTCTATGAAATCCAAGCGAGCAACTATTATGTAGAACTTACCCATGGCTTCAAGCCTAACTTTTCCTTGTGTGCATATGATACTTGCAGTATACATCAGAAATACACTTAGAGAACAACAGCAAAAATTGTCTGTGCATTTGGAGCATTGCTTACTGGTTTGGATGTATCCAGAGGAAAAATATTTGAAGGATAGATTTAAAAAATAGGAAACAGCTTTCTGTAAAGATGAAAGCTATTAATCATTGAAACAAATGATCAAAAGAAGTTAGGGGATCTCCACCATCCAAGCTTTGAATTCAGTAATGGACGCTTGGCTAGAGAAGAAGCACTAATGGGTGGCATTTGGCCTTTGTTCCAGAGCAGATGAGTGAAGAATTTTGCCTTCAGTGTCTTCCCCCATAACTCTTAGGATTTTCCCTCGCAAGACCAGCTCTGACTGCTGTAGCTCACCCGTCGTGAATTGCTGTGTGAGTGCTGGGGACATCCTGTCCTGGTCTGCCCCATATTCCCCCTCCTTTAAAGTCTTCAGCATTGGAAGCCCCTCCATGCTGTGGTTGTGTGAAGGTTTCTTTTGCAACTGACCCTAACTGTCTCAGAGCAGTGTAAGTTCCTTCTGGGAAAGGGAGATCCCAGAGCTGTGGTAGCTCTTTAAGTGTGTTTATATGTCCTGTTTAACTGTTACATATTTGAGAAATAGAAAAATCTAGGAGCATCTTCCAGTACAGCAGAGATTTGGTGTCTTCATTTCTGAGTTCAAGTTGATGTATGTTAGCTGAGACAAAAGACTTATTTTCTGAAATTGCTGGGTCTTGGTTGGTGTTGGGTTTTTTTCCCCCCTCCTCTGACATGCTTAATCTTTTGTAAACCCCCTTTTGTGATTTTGTTCGGGTAATTAATGTAGAAATGAAGGATTCTTGAATCAGGATAGGCAAGGAAGAGTTGAAGTAACACACTGATTATATAATTAATTCTCAGTTGTAAATTCATTTTGATGGAGTTAATTCTTTCCCAGAGGCTGAAGACTAGTTTTGGTCCACCCACAGTGCTGTAATCAACTAAGAAATAAAGGAGACAAAGGCCTTGAATTAATGGAAGTTATCTCAACTGGTTTTAGGGAAATAATGCCAGACACAGGCAGGATATTTTGTTTTCAATTAATGCAAAAGCTTCTGAGCTGTGATCTTAAACTATCAGTATCCAAATCCAGTTTTCAAGCAGTATAATACATGGAGTCCAAAAGAAATCAGGAAGGAATGACACCTGGAGAGGATGGAGAAGAATTGTCTGGGTGGTGGGACCTGGCACAGATGAGGAAGTGTGTTTAGTGGAAGATGTATTTTGGATTCTTTCTTTACATTTTCCATGTAAAGAAAAACACTACCACACGTGGTAGTGTTCAAATATAGCTCTCTCTATGACATTTGCCCATTTTCTAATAAATAGGGCCCAGGCTGTCATCCTGATGGACTCTTACTGCTTCTGACAGTGTTTTCTGAGGTGCTGGCTTCACAAAGCATAAACAACACTCCAAAACCTAAATAATTTGGAAAATCCCATTTGTTGTACTTCATTTGTCTGCTTCTGTGTTGCTTAACCAGTGACCTAATAATCCTGTCCATGTGTTTAGACTGCAGGTTTCCAGAACCAAACAGCAATAACCAAGAAATGACGTTGACAAATTCCCAGGACTTTCAAACAATTATACCCATCGTGCATACACACAGTTGCAGCCTATTTTTCTCTTGAATAACTGATTTTATTTACAAGGTTTTCTAATCCCAGTTTGTCTCTGCTTTTGCCTTGGTTGGCCATATTTTGCATCAGAAATTAAAAGCACTGTTGTCCAGGGGTGATTTTAGCATGCAGCCAGGTGAGCATTGGCATGCAGTTGTCACAACTTAGGGACTGGCAGTTTCTGCTTTAATTTCTGGCTCTGCTTCGTGGCTGCAGCAGGAGTTGTGTTGTGTTGTGTTGGTTAAACTGTGTTATCACCACATCTCTGAGCTCCATCGAGGACGTGTAAATGAAGTCAGCATGATGCAGGCAGAGCTGGCAGATGATCTGCCTTGCAGCTCTGGGCAGCAAGAGTAGGCTTGCCCTGCAATATCACTTCATTTAAGTGGTTTCTTTACCCCTCTGCCTGAATTTGGACAGAATGAAACTCCCACTCTCTGGTTTTCCATGAGCTGCTCCCCAAGTTCTGCTTGCAAGTTTGGTGGGAAAAAAAGTCAGCTATGGATAAAGGACCGTTGTGCCATTCCAGTGAGGAAATAGTTAAATATAATTTCAATGTGTCATTTACATTTGAGCCTAACGAGATTATAACTGGAGCTGTGTGAAAATGACTTTTTGGTGCTATTTTCACATAAACTGACTATTTATTTATTTATTTTGTTCTGGGGTTATTTCACACCCCAAGGGTTTCATTTTTGTTGGTTGTTTTATTAATGTAAAAATACTCATTTTCACACCCAAATGTGTGATTATTTAAAATGCTGCTTCTATTCATTGTGCACTGACTTGCAACCTAAAGGCAAATATTCAAATGTCTGGAGCTTGATAACTCCATGGTGGTTTTGGCTGGCTTTTTAAACTTAAAAATTGCTGGGAAGAGAAATGGGCAGCAAGTAATTCAAAGTGGTGTAAGGGCTGCATTCCCATGCCTGCCTCTCAGCATCCAAGGGTGGGTCACAGGTTATTCCAGCACCCTCTGCAGAATGGTGCCCTGTCTCAGCCCCATACAGACCCTCTCCCAGCATGGTAGTGCCAAAAGGCTGGAGCAAGAGCCCTCACCTCTGTGGCCCTGTGTGACTTTAAATGACCTCTGTCCCTGTCCTGCATGGAGGAGGAATGTGGATGACAGCACAGAGGCAGAATTGCAGCAGTGTTGATGCAAAAGTCTCTGGCCCTTGCTCATTCCCACCTACCCTTTCCTCTGCCTTGACTGGTGTGGGCCATGGAGAGCAGGGATACAAAATGCTCTTTACCATCATCTTCCTTCTCTGGGAACAGATTGGTTAAAACACAGCTTAAAATGTTTTGTTGGTTCGTTTTTTGATTTTTTTTTCCTAAATTGGACTGATTTTTAAGTGTCTAAATGTGATGTAAAATCAGTGTCCAGGGCTCTGCATTTTGTAATAAGTGAATGTTTTGCTGATTTCTTGTGAGAATATCTGCAACCATGCCAATTTGCATGCCTCTATGTGTGTGAGATTGCTGGCAAAGAAATGCTGAATGCTGATAATTGTATACTGGTTTTCAAGCCTGATTTAAGTAATTTTGATTTTTAATTCATTCTGTGCTTCCTTTTTATTTCTTCACATGTGTAGTAATGTCCTGTAATGTTGTTGCCTAAAATAAGCAGTAAGAAATGAAGTTGAGATGGCCGCTGCAAAGGGAAAATGACTTTTTTTTTCCTTTGATCCTTTTTTTTTCCCAGTAAAAGAATAAGTCTCTGTATACAGAATGCTCAAAAAATATTGCATTCACTATCTTGCTACTAATTTCTATACACAAACCAGCATGGCTGTGGGGGGCCTACAAAGCACAGAAATGTGATATTTAGAAGTTCTGCACAAGAATATTTTTTGTTCTTGAGGCGCACTGAGCAGCCAGTACTCTGCACCAGGGGTGCTCAGCACCTCTTGTGCTTTGGCATCCAGTTGTGTGAAATCCTGGTTGAGATCCTGCAGTCAAGTTGTGTTAGAAGATGAAGAAACCTCTGCCCATGTGTTGAGGAAAAGGAAGAAAATGCAGGGATCAATACACATAATGTTGGTTCTGTGTGATAAACCCAGGGTGTTTGTTCTGTCCTTCCTTCAGTGAAATACCTGAGGTCATGGATGGATCAGCAGTGCTGGAGATCTTAGTTTCACCATGTGTCTGTGAACACTGTAGCAAATCATTACAAGTTTTGGTTTTCTGATTTCTTTTGATTAGGAATCTGAGAAAAAGGGGCTAATTGAGAGAATCCACATGGTCCAGGAGATCATCATAGCTGTTCAAAGCATCCTGGAAGAAATAGCATCATTTGGAGAGAGGATTAAAAAGTAAGTAATAATTTTTTCTTCCTTGACCATGATTTGAAATGAAGCAGAACCAGGAGGATCAAGGTGGAATAATTGTCTTGCTCCAAAAATGGCTGCAAGGTGCAGCAGGATAAGCTGGCTAGTCCCACCACTGCTTCTTCTCTTACAGACTTTTATTCCACAAAACCTTTGCAGAGCACAGAGAAGAGGAGAAGCAGTATTCCTTACTAACGTAGCTTTCATGTTTGCCTGAATTTCTGGTCTTGCTTGTTTGTGATGGGGTGGGGAGTCATGGATGCTACAGATACTGCCTGAAGATGTCCCAGAAGCATCAGGCATTTCTCTGCAGTCCCATCACAGAAAGTGATGGGCACTGATGGTCAGTGTTGCCTTTCCCACGCCCTCTCCACCCTGACCTGGCTGTTGGGGTTACCAGTCACTTGTGTCCCTGGCTATCACATTGATCCTCTTCTGTCTTTGCCATTTTGAGCTGTCTGCTTCCTGCTGCTGCCACGAGGAAGCCCAAAGGGGGTTTTCAGGGTCTCATGGCAGGGGGTGAGGAGACACACAGGGTAATCCTGACCTTACAAAGGATGGAGGTGAAAAGCCTAAAAAAAAAAAAATCCCACACACAAACACACACAGACCTTTTATGACTCAGTCTTTATTGGAGCTTAATTGATCCATATTGTTGTCTGTTTTGAACACAAAGTGATGGTTTGTGACCGAGCCTCACTTTAATGAGGAGCTGGGTTCAAGCTAAAAATACAGCAACCACATGTGCTCTGGTGCCATGCTGGACACCCCAGCTGGGGTGGAAGTGGCCCAAAGATGTATTCCAGTCTATGAACAGGGCACTGTTCTGCCCAGCTGCATGGCAGGAAGACTCAAAGCACTTAAACACTATTAATTCTTGTATTCATTTTGGTAACAATGGTCTTAAAGAACACGTTGGGTATTAATGTGGACACCCGATGTAATTTCAGAAGGATTCTGTTGTAGCTCGGCAGTGATGTGCCATTAAAAAATTGCTATCAAAGTTTTTTTTGTAAGTGACAGACTGAATTGTGCTACAGTTTCCGTCTGTCACTCCAGTTACACAATCATAGGGAGTTTTCATAGTTTAACTCAATTGAGCTGTTTTGCTATTTTTTTTTGCTTTAACTTAAGCTACATTGATTGATAATGATGGGTCCTCTCCCACATATTTTTACTTAATATTTAATATGTCTATTGAAGCTTAAATGTAATTCTTGAAGCGTCCTATTAATTTTATCTGTCAAGGGAAGTTTGTCTTATTTTATAGCCTGATAAGTGGTCCAGATTAATTCTCTTTTCTTCCTACTCCCCATCATTGTGATATGATGAAGTTAGCAGGCAGATTGTGTGAAACAGAGATGCCCAGATCCATAAATCCACCTGTGGACTAACGGGCATCCTTGTAGTCCAGGTATCTCAGCATTTGGTGCAGGGCATAGGGTTATGTCTTACAACGACACAGGGGGACATAGTAATTTCAAAGATGTGGTAGCAGTGGCTTTTCACCTTCAGCCCATCATTGGCTTGCAGATGAGAGAGGTCTGAGTGAAATAAAATCCTGTTTTTCACTACAATGCGGCCAAAGTCTAAAATGCTGTAGTAACTGAGCCTTTCAAGAGTGCTCCTCTTGGGAAAAATCCCATGTAGATTGTGGGAATGCAGAAGCTTGGGCTGCTGCTAGCTTATTACAGCTTATCCAAGCCAGCGTCCTATATTCAGTGTAGTAAAGAATTGCTGAAAATGTAAAGATATAGGACAAAATGTATATATATGTAGACAGATTTTTATAGAATATTATGGCCCTAATGTTATACAGAGAAATTGCTCCAACTGGGCTTTCACAGTTTGGCATCCTAATTAATGCAATGCAAGTTATTTGCTGGGTTTGACTCTGGCTACCTGCTACACCTGGGTCGTGCACTGGACACACACCTCGTGTCACCTCCACTGTGACCCAGTGGAGCTGGCTCGGCCCCGTCTCCAGATCAGATTATCTGCTCATGAATAATGGAGAGCTGGCTGGCCAGCAGAGATGTGTAACAAGTGCCACGCATAGAAGAAAAAACAAAAACAACTCACTTACATGCCTGACAACTTCACTGAGCTCCCTAGGGCTCCTCTTCTCTTTCCTTATTCTGATATCTGCTTCTCAGATATCTTCCTCAATCCATTCTAGCATCCAGATGTAGGAATTTACTTATTAAAAGGGCCTGCAATTTACAGCATATCTGACTGCACTGAGCACTGCAAACGGGTCATTAAATTATTATTGGGTAGCAGATCACAGACAGTGTCCAAGAACAGAAATGTTGAGAGGGATTGTGTTTTTTCCTTTCAGCACATTCAACTGGACGGTGCCTTTCCTCTCTGTCCTGGCCTGCTTGGTCCTGGCAGCAGCAACAGTTATTTTGTATTTTATACCACTGAGGTACATTGTTTTAATCTGGGGTAAGTACTCCACTGTGTCTCATTTCTATGAGATAAATACAATATACATCTACAGAGTGAAATCAAACAAGCTTTAAATGACCTGTTACACAGACAAACAAGTGCTGTTGCTTAGAGGTGAATAAAGATGTTATGAACTTCTTAAAATTAGCATTTCTCCCCCCTGGGTTATCCGATAATTTGCTTTTCTTAAGGTTCTTTATAAGTTTCCAACAGCACCACAAGAAGAGCATTAGCCTAGATAAGCTACTTTCAGTGTTATTATTCTTCTGCAGGAAAGTAATTAGCTTCCTGGTGCTGGAGCCCTCCAGCTGGGAAATGGTAGGAAGTGGACAAGATGTGTTTGCAGAGCTGGACCATGTAGATTTGGACCCTGGGAGCCTTTTGGGTCTGAGTATCCTGGCAGTCAGGACAGGCTGTGCCCAGTGGGAAACACTGAGCATCTCCTTTTGTCATGGGTCACAAAGTGTTTGTATGAAGATACATAATGAACTAAAAGAGGAGCTTTTAAAAACTTTCCTGGTGGCGTTATGAAGAAATGTGAGATCATCTTTCACAGAAGGAGATGGCATTCAAGGGCATGGGACTAAGGGGACTGGCTTTAAACACAAAGAGGGCAGGTTTAGATTAGATATGAGGAAGAAATCCTTTCTTGTGAGGGTAGTGAGGCTCTGGCACAGGGTGCACAGAGATCCTTGGAAGTGTCCAAGGCTTGGAACAGCCTGGTCTAGCAGAAGGTGTCCTGCCTGTGGCAGGGGGCTGGATCGAGATGGTTTTTAAGACGCCCTCCAAACCATTCTATGATTCCAGGTGCTGAATACTTTCTGCATCTCCTAATGGTCTCCTGTCTTATTTAGGGTGCTAACTTTTATCTCAGCCTTGAGGTAGAAAGGTGTGGAGAAAATAGTGCAGGTAAATCCTCACTGACCTGCAGAAGCTCAGCCCTGATGTGGCTCTGAGTTGTAGGGACCCCCTGTCACCCCTGGGGCTGAGCCATCAGCTGCTGTCTTGGGTGTAGAAAAGGGAGGGAATGAGAAGGTGGCATTAAAAAAAAAAAGCCATTCTTGGGCAACAGCAACAAAGAAATAAAGGATTAAATCAAACAAAAGAAAGGGTAAAAAGAAAGGGGAGAAATTGCTGGGAGTAAGAAGTTCAGTAACAAAATATTTTTGTTCTTGTATGGAAGACATGGTGAGTACATGAAAACTATACATCCATTCAACATCATCTGGAGTGACAGGGCCTTCAAATATGATACATGTTAAACAACTACCCTGTGGCAAGGCCTCAAAAGACCTTATGGTATTTTCTGTTTTTTAAAAATCAGGTACACAGAAAATTGTGTTGTCATTTTGCTACAAGTATATGGCTTAAAAGCTGACTCTCAGATGTGAAGCAGGTGCATTTCAGGGAGAGGAGAAGGCTGGAGCAGCCATCACATTTGAAATCACTTTCAGGGAAACCACCATGAGATTTTGGACAGGGGCATGATGGAATTGAATGCTGTATTATGATCCTCAGAGGCAACTAACATTTGAATTTTTTTGCTATTCTTTAAAATGGGTTAGCTGATTTTCTTCACCCAGAAGATCTTAAGAGAGGCAAGAGAAGACCTTATGAACTTCACAATAATATGAACATTACAGCCCCATGGATCTTCTGTCCAGACTAGGGGCCACCTCTGCCAACGGAAGCTTTACTAAGTCCGTGGAGACGGACTGCTATTTCTGAAGTCAATAAGCCTAATTATTCACACAAAGATCAAACTAAAGTAAACCTTGTGATAAGGTTTTACATTGTCCCACAGCATCATAACATGGGCAGTTTGGCCAGTGTGTGGCTCTGCAAAAAGGGGATAAGCCGTGAGGGGTGGGGAAGGGAAGCTTTCATTTTCTGTAGAGATAGAAAGAAAAAAAGTCTTTTTCCCAATTACTTTCGTAGCTTTCCAGTATGTCATGTAGGGTAGCAGATTTAACAGCACACTTGGCTTTCAATGTGTGTATTCTCCCTGTAGTATCCCCCAGAATGAATTCTTGCTGCCATTGCTTTTCACCACATTGTTGGCAGCACATGATCCCCTAAGCAGAAAAATACCTTTATCCATAATGTCCTCTACTTCCTCCAGGAAGCACTTGTGAGTGATTCCACGTGACAGGTAACATGTGTGTGGCTTTAAGTCTGAGGCACTGTTTTCACACTAATTTTTACTTGTGAATTCCCTTTCCCTTTTTCACCTTGCCTGAACAAATTTAGAGGGAGGGAGTAGAAAAGGCTTGTATTATTTTGTTTGCCTTTATTTTTTTTTTATATTTTTTATCCTAGGCATAAATAAATTTACTAAGAAGCTTAGAAATCCCTATGCCATCGACAATAATGAGCTACTAGATTTCCTCTCCAGGGTACCATCTGATGTTCAAAAGGTAAGTAATGAATGGCCACAGCCAACAGAGGCAAGGAGTGACACTGAGAGCGGCTGGGTGCTCCGTTTGGGAATACAATGCCAAAGGCTTTTGAATAACAGAGATAAGGAATCTGGGGAAAATCCACAAAGGGAGGGGGAGAGAGTGTTAGAAGAGAGGGGAGCCAAAATCCTTTGTCAGAAGGATAAAATGATTGCGGAAAAATTATCCTGAAAAGACCTACTTAAAAATGATCTGGAAAATCACTCAGCGTGGTTACTGAGCTATGGTTTTCGTCACCTTTCTGCTCCGGTATTTGTACAGAGGGAGGAGAAAAATAGTCTCTTTGATAGAGATAACCATCCAAAAGGATTTGCTGAATTCTCCTTTTTCTCAAGATAGGGGGAGGAATGGGGGGAATTATTTCTGTGACATTGTGCTGGAGCTCCAGGCCTCCTTTGGACAATGCCCTGCTCATCTTTTCCTTTAAAGAAAACCCTGACATGTGTTTAAAATACTCTACAGTTGATCAGGTCAATCTTGTACCATTATGGAATTATAAGTTTTAATCTAACCAGAATCTAGCCTCCCTCAGTTTCAGTCAAGTCTTGTCTCTTCTCCCATTTCTTTGAAACAACAACATTGTCTTCAAAATCTCGCCTATCTTCCTGGAAATTATTTGAACAATAAATCCTTTTGAATGTCAAGATCTGTTTATTTCTCTTGAAGGAGGGAAAATAGTCTTGCTGGGTAATGAAGCCACACAATATAAAGGATTCTTTCTTTTCTTTTCACTAACTGGAATCTGTGTCCCCAGGCCCTGATCCTGATGCTCAGGATCCCTCTGAGATTGTACCTTTCTCTGTGAATCGTGGCACTTTCCCTGTGAGGTGCTGCTCACTGGGAATAAGGGGATCACAGTCTCACCTGTAGTGACTTTATGCTGTTGGAGACAGAAACTGAATTGCTCGCATGCAGTGTTGAGGCATCTGGTCGAAGCAGGGTTGAAAAAAGCTTCTGGTGACATTTATCTCAAGAGGCCACCAGACTGGTCGGTGGCAGCACTAATAGCTGGAAAGAAATCTCACCATGGACTGGTGGAAGGGAAAACACTAAGCAGGAACAATCAGAGAGCTATTAAGATTCAGTGTATTTTTATTTGTTGTCATTGCTCTTGTAGAGGCCACTGGATTTGCAGTGATGGTTTGCATAAGGCCTTTAAGTGTTTATGTTTAAAGATAAGCTGCTTTTCTATTTATGCTTTATTTAACATTTACACTTAGAGCATTTCCTTGAGTGGTTTCTATCATACTGGGATCCTTTGAGCTCTCCAAGGAAAATGATCACCATTTTCTATGAGAGGAATGATAAAAGCTCCCTGGATGGGACAAACCTTGGAGTTTTCCACCTGTGCTGAAAATAGTGACAGCCACACACTTTAGGGACAAGTCATCAATGGAAGCTCCAAAGCCCTTCTGTCTGCTTTGTTTTACGTGCTATCAATGCATCAGCATTTCACTGGGGCGCTGCAGTGAGTTAGAAATTACTCTTGTCTGTACAGTACCCATTTACAACCACATGTGTCGGACAAAAGACAGAGGAGGAGTGAAAAAGATGGCATTTTCAGCCAAATGTTCCCCATGATTTCAGTGGGAATACTTTTGTCTCACACAACAGACAATTTGGAGATTACACCATCCTTGACAGTTCACCACACATGTTTTAATCATTATATTGCATATGCATTTGTTTTGAAAGGGGGAGGTAGCTTTGTCCAGGTTCTGTTTGGGAGAATACTTTCCTTTTCTGAAATTACTAAGTATTTCAGCATCCCAGGGTCTGTGTATGGTTTTGACAACTGTCATCTTACTGTCTATTGGGATCCACTTGAATTGAGACTCCTGAGAGAAGTTTATTAAACTAATAGGTTAATGCCAGAAAGATAAGAAAAACAACTCCCAAACCAAAACAAACCCAAAAGATTGCTGAAATCAGGTAGAACCCCATGTATCTCATTAGAAAAATCTGCTTTTAATATTTTTGTTTCAAGAAATGATGCATGACTTCTCAAATCCTTCCTGCAATTAATCCCCCATGTTCCTGTGTTTAGAAAATGATTCATTACTTTTGAACCTTCCTTAGTTTCCCTGGGCTTGTCCTGGGGGAGCCATTAACACACACTGCAGTGAGCTAGAGTTACCTAAGTGCAAACGTCATGCCTGTTTGTTTTTACAGGTGCAGCAGGCTGAATTGAAACCATCCAGCAGCTCCAGCCCCATCAGGAAGAAGCGGAGCGCGCTCTAGGATGCAGCGGGGTTTGGGAATGCAGCACCTCCCTCCCTGCACACGTGTGCACACACTGCACCCCTCCCCTCCTTCTTGCTCCAGATCAACACTAGTCACTGCCACAGACTTTCTCTTTCTTGGAAGATGTGGGTTTTGATAAACACCTATCTTGGGTTTCTTTTCTGGGTTGTATTCTTGGCACAGAATCCCAAAAAAGAGCAAGGTGAAACGTGAATTATTTTGTGGGATGGAGAGGAGAATGGGAGAGGGTGGTGCAACTGCACCTTTTCTTTTTCTTTTTTTTTTTCCCCCTTTGATTGCAGAGACAAGGCTGGATGTGGCAGCACTCCCTGTGTTATGTAGGAAGAGATAATTCTGCTTAGTGTAGCAGATCAGCTGAGCTGATGTGAGGAGATGCTCTGAACCAGTTTTTAACATATCCAACAGATTTACATTAAGATATGAAAGCTATTCTTTTCTGAGTTAAATCACTGTGCCTAGAAAGGTTTAAGCTCTGAATTAACGAGTCTTTGATACCCATCTTCTGTTCAAGCAGTGTACATTTTAAAAAGTTTTTTATCATAATTAGCAGAAAGAGCTAGGAGCTCCAACAGTATCTCAGTATTTCATCCAGCACTTGTGGGTTTTTCTTTTCCCTTTTTTTTTCCCCTTTTCTTCTTTTTTTTTTTTTTTTAAGCCCATCCTGTGGTTAACTCTTTGTATACTGGAATCATCAGAGATCCATTGCTGGCAATGGATGCATGAAAACCTTATGCCATGAAAGGATTAAGAGAAAAGGCTAACTCAGTGACCTGAAAAGACTCTGTTGGCTTGCCTTTTATAATTCCATCTCATCAGATATTTTCAGCATAGCTGTTGTTTTCCTGTCTAAATCCAGAGGGGTCAACACTACAGATCCAAGAGGAAAGAAAAAAACCAACACTTTATAGCCTTAAAGAGACAAGTGCTTGTGCAGAAAGAGAGCACGTGCCCAAAGAAGTGGTTGTGCAATAGTGTGCAGGCTTTGGTCCACCACTGATGTCTTCTTGCAGTCTTTCCTGGTGGTTCACAAGGAGAGGACCCAAAAGTGAAGTGAAGAGGAAACAGCAGTGGAAAGACAGAAGAAAGGACCCCATTTTGTGTTCTGTGGAGAATGTGATTTTTTTGCTTGCTTACCAATCTTTTGGCAATTGTGCATTTGCTTTATGTATTTCAGAATACCAGCATTAGTCAGGTTGTTTGACTGGGGAAACTAAAACACAGAATCATGTGTAAAACCTGCTTAATTTTGGTGATACTACAGCCCTCGGTCCTTTAGGTGCTGTGGGACATTTTGGGAGTGATTTGTCACCACAAGTCATTGGTAGCACAAGAGCAGGATTTGTTGCTTATGATTCCCAGGCAGGGATTGCTGCCAGCATTCCCTGGGGTAATTGACAGTACAAAGAAATACAGAAACCTGAGAGATAGGATTCTTAAAAAAAAAAAAAAAAAGGCTTTGAAAGTCATCTAATAAAAGGTAAAATGGTTAAAACTTTGCTTATGGATTGGTGATCCAGATGGAGTTGTGTGTGGTTCCATAGTACAATCTTGTGGGCTTGTTCCAGGAATTTGAAGAAGGAAAACTAACAGCAGACTATCTTCCACTGGGTTATTAGCCAGATAGTAGTTTTTCATAAGTTTATTTTTTTGAAGTCCCACTGTGCCTTTGAATAAGGACAGGCACATTTTCATATACTTGATTGGCTAAAGAATGTATTTTGCTTATGCAAAGCTGTGTGTAGCTGCAAATGGAAGGATTGAGGAAAGATTATCCTGGTTTAAAAAGCCACAAAAATGCCTTTTTGTTTGCACGTGTGCTTGTGTACCCATGCATATACAGAGTTGTGTATAAAGAGTACATGTATAATGTATTTATAGGCGAGTGTGTGGGGGAAAATGGGTGAATATAGAGATTTAAAAACCTTGAAAATGTTTATGAAAAATGCCAAAGATTCTAAAGCTTATCATCTCGCGTCTGTTCTTCTTCATTTTGTATCTTTCCCGGCATGTCTCTCTGGCTGAGCCAGATCTCTGCATGATTTGATTTACTTCAACTTAATGAAGCTGGTTGGAAAGAGCCTTGTAGAAATTACAAAATCTCCAGTAAATCTCCTTCTTGTACATACAATAGATGTCCACGGAACCCTTTTGTTAAACCAGTTTCTCAATCTTCTCTGTAAACAATGCCTCATTGTCTCGCTTCAAACTATCATCTGGTTTATCATACTGTAATCTTGTCATTTTGTAAGGACCAAAGTCAGGCATATTTAAGCAGGCGTGTGGGATCTGATCGCTGATTTGAGTGAAAACATTCAACTGCAGGAAAAGCTGTTTATTTATTCAGAAATTCAGATTGATTCTGTAGTAGTTGGGGGGTTTTTCTTTAGGTTTTTCCACGTGGAACTTATTTCTGTTCAGGAGACAGGGTGATATCTTTTTCTTTCTTTTTTTCTTTTATTTTCTTTTTTTTTTTTTTCTTTAATGTAGAGATATTGTGTTTCAGGATAATTTGTGTTAATTGTTTTGCTGGAGACCTACCAAATGAAGGGATTTGGATGGTCCAGTACCTATATATGTTGTGATGAGCTCTTTGTTTTGATAAATGCTGTTTTAAATGCAATAAACATTTGAGGTTAAGCTGATGCTTTTAATTTGTCTGGATTAGGAGATATGTTTCACATTCTTTGCAAAATGCTGTGCTATAACATTTAGTATCTGCTAGGTAAGCAAGGACATCCCTTGGCAGTGCAGTGTAACAATTCACACTGGAGTTTGCTTGGAGTGTAAGTGCATCTCCTGTTGCAGCAGGAAATGAGGTAAAGCCTCATCTCACCTGTCTACAACTCTTTAGTGGGATTTCCTAGGCTCTACTTCAAGGAAAGGAGGGTAATGTATTCTTACTGCACATTCCACTTATCAAACTCTGATATTCAGATTTGTGATGAGATTCTTAAAGCAAGACTATCTCTCTATGTTCATTTCCCCATGTAAATTATTAGGTTTTACATTTTTAATCTATTTAATGTATAGCATAGAAATTAAAAAAAAAATACATTTTTACTTCAAGGTACTTGTTTCAGG
Organism: Anomalospiza imberbis; assembly: GCF_031753505.1. NCBI lineage: Eukaryota > Metazoa > Chordata > Aves > Passeriformes > Viduidae > Anomalospiza > Anomalospiza imberbis. The sequence continues at coordinate 5,527,655 of NC_089693.1, read as the reverse complement.
GCATTTGCAGTCTAAAGTCTCTAAGAGCAGAAGGCATTCAGAAGTTCCAGTCTAACTCTGGGTTTTTGGATTGTAACATTGTGGGGATAAGGGAACGTGAAGCATATCCACTAACTGTGCAGTTTATGGATAACTGGGTTTGACATGTTTGTGCAAGTGCAATATTTACTCACATTTGCCCAAACATGAGGTGCTGCTGAAGGTTTGGTTTTTTTTGAATATTCATGAATAGGACTGAGGACTTGGCTTCCCTATGGATCATTGTTAGTAAAAGTCAATCACTGAAACACACCTTGTGGGAAACAAGCAAATAACTGAGTAAAGCACAGCTGGAAACGCCACACACCTTTCCTTTTTCTCTGCTTGAAGATCTCTGATTTTAACCTTCAGCCACAGCTCTGCTTCCCCCTCAGTCACTTCCTGAGCCACCCACAAAGCAGAGGAGAGCCCAGGCTTTGTCCTGCTGCCCGGGGATCTCACTGGAGAGCCCTGCCCAGCGCACCAGTATCCCTGTGCATAGGAAGGGGAAGCTGCTTGTCCCCTAGAAATTAAACTGGCTGCTGTTAATTCCCTGCCTGGGGTAAGAGTACAACAACTCCCTGAACTGGCCTGTCCCATTAGAAAACAGAGGCTTGCCATTTAATTTCCTGTGCTCTACATGGGGCTGTGTTTTATTTTATATTTTTAAATTGGAGGGCCTGATTCTGCAGGCATTACCATAAGTGGAACTGGAGTTATTTTCCCATCAGACCAGTACGTTCACACCAGGAAGGAGTTTGGTTTCTCTGATACCTTAATTGAAAAATTGACAAAATACATTCTAACCAAACCTTAACCTTTAGATTTTCCATCCTTTAACTAAGCTGATAGACTGTTTTGGAAATGTTAGCTTTGGCTTTAGAGACTATGGCATGTGTTAGTAGTGAATCCTGTTCTGATTTTAATACTGTGTGTTGTTTTATCTATGTCAGGGCCATGGTGCATCTATCCTTGTAAATCTCACAGAGGCTTGATAAGAATATCTGCTCCTCTGCATCCTAAGAGTTACCAGCTCAGAAGGAAGCTGAGATACTCCAAATTATTGTTGATTTGTTGCAGATAGAGTGCTTTAATCATTCTCAAATTTGGGTAAATTAAGTCAGGTGAAATATGATTTTGGGACAAAGTATCTGCCTGAGAGTTTATCAGAAGGGAAGACCCTCAGCAGTAATAGAGTAATTCAAGGAACATGTGAGCAAAGGATATATTTATGATTAATGTAAATATTCACCAGCATTTAGAAATAGCATTGGAGTGAAAAAAAACCATTGACATTATAGCATTTCCAATCTACTTTTCTCTGTGATGCTTCAACCTAGAACAACACAGCATTTCAAGAGAATTTCGAGGGTCATTTTGTTTTGCATGAAAGACATGCTCATCTGACATAAATCATGAAACTGAGCACAGGGAAGCAGGAGATGGCATCCAGGTCTCAGTGTTTGCAACAGCACCAGCACCTGGGCAGGCACGAGTTCAAATTCTCAGCGTGGCTTTAACCTGAGGGCTGGTGATTCTTGTTAAATTTTACGTGAATGAACGTTGCCAGTCGGTTCCTGCGTGTTGGATTGAACACCTGCAAATTCCCTCTTGGCTGAGCATGATGGTGTGCCTCTTGCAGGGGAAGAAAGTAAGAGCTGGAAGACTTGTTGGTGTAAAATTTGTGCTGATGTCCTAGTGCAACCAGCCGTCTAAACTTTTGAGGACTTCTTGCAGAAGGAAGGTGGGGCAGTCTCATGGACTGGGCACATACATCTGGTTCTGGGTCTTACAGGGTCATGTTTAGATGGTCAACAGATCTTGCCTCTCACTCTTAGTTATTGTCTTCTAGGATGGCTCAGCCAGCACATTTAAAGAGTGGCTTTGAGTCCAAGAAGGAAGCAGAAGGCCCTGGCCCTCAGTGGTTTGGGGCATAGGTGGATGGGTTTGGGTAAGGAGCCTGTGCTAGGGAATGCTTCCCCAGGGAACCTAGGGACTGCTTGGCTGGGGATCTCTCCTCTGTGCTGGATTTGTTGTGATCAGACTTTCAGCAGATGAAAGAATGAATTTTTTTGCTCTCGATCTCTGCATTTTGGTAAGTTACTCTTATGGTGGGATAAAACATTAAATGTTGAACTGTCATCTACAAACTGAAGGTGATAAAACCTAAGAACTTGGGCCTGCCACTTCCAAATGCACAGTCAGCCTTGATTCTCCTTCAGTCCCAAAGGATCCAAATGCCTTTAGGACAGTGCAAAGTCTGCTCACCAGTAATGTTACAGCGCCTTCAGAGATGCTGGTGAATACTTCAATTTCACACTCAGTAAGTAATAAGCAAATATAAGGGGGAGTGTCTTAGTGACACTGCTCTTTATTTCTACCCTGATTATTTTTTTTTCAATGAGATCACATGAAAAGAACCAAATTATTTCTGTTTCTTGAGCAAACGCTGCTGCTTCTATCCTAGCTGCTGTATGTGGAACATGGGATTTGACTGGTCTTTGATCTCTCACTATCATGATACCTTGGGTTTTATCTTTCTATTTTTTTTTTGTGCTGCTTTGGTGTGTGGGTCTGGGTTCCATATAAGGGGATAGTAAGGTGTGGGTTTTCATATATAGGGATAGGTCAGTTGATTTTATGGGCCTGAATCTGTACACAGCTAAAGCACATATTTTTCACTTGCTCAGTACTGCCACCTCCCAAAGTAAAGAATGTCTCTCATCCTCATTTTCAAGAGGAGATGCACAGTGGAAAGAGCATATGTTCCTACAGACAAAAAAAGCCTGTTAGATTCAGTGACTTGTGTGCTAAATTTTGCTTTGATCATGGCTGTCTGCTTTCTCCCTCCATCTTCTGTCTGCTCATGGTCGGCTCATTCCAGAGTGACTATCTGAAACCACACAGCAGTTACAACCTGAGAAGAAGGGCTGGGAGGGGGGTGAAGTCTCCCTCCAGCTCTGGCAATAGACGACTTTACTGAAAGTCAATGCCATTCCCTTGCATTTATCACTGCCACTCTTGCTCTGCATATTTTTGGTATTCGCCATGCATTGTTAGCAGTGATTGTCATGTAATTAAATCACTGCTCATCACAAGAGCCTATTTTTATGCTGAGATAAGCATCAGAAGTCTGCTGCAGCGTCCCCCAGATCAATAAAGATGTTCCCTGTAGGATTACAAATAGTCTGGGGTTGTACAGGGCACTAGAATTAATTAGGAATGATTTCTCTTTTTCTTTTTTCTTTCAATACATTTTTAATTGTTTATCCATTTTCGATGGGCTTGTTTTTAACTCTGCCGTGATGGCCCAGACATTTCTGTTCAGACCTTTTGAGTAGGATATGATACCAATTTGGGCAATACCATTTGATGTAAGCAGTCACAATTATCATCATCTTTCCATAGCCATGTGTGACTGTTACTTCAAAATATGGTTTTGAATGAGGTGTTTGCATCTCAGGCTTTGCAATTGAGATTACAGTTAAATGGGTTTTTTAAATGATTAAACTTTGAGATCCAAACACAATGAGTAACCTTCAGGTGCTATCATGAAGATTTTGATATTTTTATCAGAAGACAAGTGGAGAAACTTGAGCCATTTCCTGAAGGAGCATTTGCCCATGGTCACAGAGCAAGTATATGGCAGAAAAAGCAGCCTGGATTATTTTGATTCAAGCTTTCCTAGTCTCTGCTGTCCACTTCCCTTTGCATTGTTTTTACATTTTGTCCTGCTTGTGGGGCAAACTGGTTGTACCACCCTCCTGTGATCCATAGGAGCAGTGGGCTGTGTAAGGCACTGTTTGGTGAGACAGAAGCTTCTGGAGAATTTCAGTAAGCAGAGTAGGAATGTCCATGAATGGATGAGGCACAGGGAAAGGTGAAAGTCTTCTTTTCCCCTTCCCTTAAGTCAAACGGCTGAGTAGCTTGTCCTTCTGACCCAGCATCATCAAAAATGAAAACAACTTCTGCTGTGCTGGTGAGAGTGTGTTTGCCCTCTCTAAAGCACAGGGGAAAAGTAGATTCCTTTCATGGAATAGAAGCAGTGTCAGGATTCCTGTAGGTAAATATAACCACTTCCCTACATGAAAAAGCAATGAACAGTTGAGGTTTTGCACTTGCAATGCTGTACTAAAGTGGTGTTCTTCATGAGCTGCACCTGAAGTGTGCTGAAATCAAATGCCTGTGGAGCTCAAAGGTTTTGGATCAGTCTTCAAAACTCTGTGAAAGGAATAAACAGTGGCCAGATTAGCTGCTGATAAACTAGGTGCCCCTAAAGCCGAGAGGTTGGTGATGCCCTGAAAGAGGATTCCTCACAGTAACACAGTGTTCCATGGAAATGATTCTGCTAGTGTTAGGATTAGGAGACCCCATGCCCAGATCCACTAGAGGAGAGAGGAAATACTTTAATTTAGGCCCATTAAGACCCAAACTACATGAGTTTACTGCATCACAAACCAGCAGAAGGTGCCTGTGCCCAGAGCATGATGTGACGCAGCTCCTGTCAGGCAGCCAAAACCCATCTGCCCAGGGTTGGCATGGGGCAGCACAGAAGATCTGGCAGCTTCTGAAAATTTCTAAGGTAAAAGCTTGCTGAGAACACTCTGAATGAACCTCTTTTCATAGAATCAGTCCGGAGAAAGCTCCTGTACAGGTCACATTCTGCAGTAGTGGCTTGTTCTGTCTTCCACTGCAGCATTGAGCATAGTAGTAGTAGAAAGGGCACCATTGTTCTGCTTGTGCCAGCAGAGCCTGGATGATTCCAGCACTTGTTCCTGGCTTACCCCATGCAACAGAAAATTCAGACTTACCACTTTTCCACTTGCCAGCTCCCTCCCTCCCCAGAGGAAAGGGGTTCTGGGGATTTTGTTTGTCCCCTGAAGCTCTGCAGGGCTGCTGCCCACAAGAGGCAGGGCCCAGGGGTGCAAGGTATGAATGTGCTTAGAAAGTGAGGGGTCTGTGGAGTGGGATTTTGGCAACTTTTCTATTGCACATGCAGAGTGTTAGGCTTCTTTGCAGGGAATCTCTTTCCAAAATTATTTTCTGTTTTCTCACATGTTCAGTCATTTCCATCATCACAGTGTGACTTGGATTAAGGAAATTCAAAACAGGACATTCCTGTAAAAGCCTCAGAAATTTTTATGAGAAATAATTCTTCCTATTGCCAGATTGTAAGGTGAGTTTGTCCATTTTTTTACTCTTATTATTAGAGTTCAGGTGTATGAGATAAATTTAACATTGTCATACATTTTGGTTGACTGCAGATTTTTTTGGGGAATGGTTGGCATCTGTGCTACACTGAATTGCTCGATGTCATGGAAAACTGGATGACTTAACCAGAGGGGAAAGTATACTGAGATTTTCAGTGGGCATTTGCCTTAAATTCAGTGAGCACCATCCCAGTCCTACTGAAGTCAATGCTTTTTCTGAAATTAGCCCTGGACACCCTTGCTGAGTGGTGACCTCTGTGGCAGTTGCATGGTCTCCTCACAGATAATTTGCAAATTGCCCATGAACCGTGCGTGCAAACGTGTCTGGTATGGTGCTAATTTACTGGCAAGGTCTGGGTACACGGATCCAACACTCTGCTCCAGGGGCGCTTCAACCGTGCCCAGCAGCCAGGGTAGTGGTTTGATTTCTATGCAGCATGTCAGGGATATCTGATGGATGGGCTCAGCCTTCCTTTCACATGTGTTTAGAGATCTCCAGCCAAGCCAGAATTTGCCAGATGACCACAGTGGGGAAGGCATCAGAAATATTTCCGTAAATACAACCCCCCCACACCCCCAAAAATTTATCTACTTTGTGCGTGGATGTTACAAAACCCTTGTTCAGGGCTACAGGAAGTGGCTGGACATTATCTGTCCTGTGTTCCGGCTGGGTTTATTTTGGGGTGGTCAGAAAGGAAATCCTAGTGGAGAGGCGGGTGGAATATTTTTGTTGAACTGATGTGAAAAAGAAAAATACCTGGCCATTTGAAAGGGTTTGAACTCTTAGCATAAGGCTCTGGGAGATGGATGAATGGTCAGAGGGAGGTGACGGGCAGGTCAGAGGTCCTGTGGCATAACTCATCACTGTGAGAAATCCCTGTCTCCCAGTGAAAGTCTAAGGACTGGCTGGCAGCAGCGTGATCTGTGGCAGCCAATTCATCAGAAGGATTTCCCGTCTGAATATGCAGATGTGTGCACAATTATTTTACCTATCTTCACAAACAGAGTCCATGTCCCTGCACACTTAAATAAATCTTGGCACTGTCCTTTCCAGGAGGCATTTCGGGTTCAGCCTGGTTGCCTGCATCCTGCAGAGTTTTGTTCAGCAGAGTCCTTGCACACAGCCCGTCTCCTCTTCCCTTTCCGCTTCCCCTTCCTCCTCCTCCCATCCCACTGCAATCACTGCTGCCCAGACCCATCCTTCACTTGCACAAAACTGATTTCTGTTTATGGAGCAGCTGGCAGCAGCAAGGCTTGAGCACTGAGCGATGACTAAGAAACAAGCCCACTTTTCCCTTAGCTGTCAGGAGCTTTTAGAAATAACACCCTCCTCTGAGGAAGTCAGAATAGCAACAGGAAAATAAGTAAAACCTATTATAAAACAGTTGTCCAAGAACTTAGGCACGGCGCGGGGTAGAGATCAATATGCTGTGAAGGTTAAATCTATTTTCACACTGTGTTCTATTTCACAGTTTAATGGTGTTTTAATGTGTCTGTCACTGAGCCCCCTTCATGTTATGCAGGTAGAGCCTTTACAAAGAAGAAATAACGTTGGCTTTACAAGCTTCACACTAACATCTTATTTACCAGCTGAGATCTGACGCTTTCCTCTCTGGAGGTACACCAGGGCTTGACTATTATTTATTTTATTTATTTAATTTAATTTAATTTTATTTTATTCTATTTTATTTTTATTAGTGTTTTATTTTATTTACTCCTTTTTTTTTTTTAATTTTTTAAAAGCCATAATGTGGTGTTGCATTTGCAATAATTTTAGATGGCTTTTGGGGAATGCCTGTAGGGTTGGGAGCAGCAGGAGCATGTGTGTGCTTGTGTAGAAGGGACAGAAATATCTACTGCTGTTTATACAATCTAAATACATGGAGGATATGCAGAGTTCCCAGGCTTGAGTTTGCATCCAATTCACAGTAGTATATTTGAATGCTTTAGCTTGAACTCAGCTGATGCTGGGATGTTGGATCAGGTTTGGTGACAGCATGGAGGACAAAGTGAAGGTTCTGAGAGAGGATGGGGGAGACAGAGGGCTGATTTCAGTGGAAAGGATGGAAGGAGAGAGAGGGAGCAAAGGCAAAGAAGGAAGTGAGGTATAAAATCCAGTGTGCAGTGCTAATGCACACAGTCCTGTCCTCTGTGTTTGGGGTGAATAAATTTATATTTCTAAGGCTCAACTCACACTCTTTGTTTAGAAGAGGAAGAAGGGAAAAAAAAAGACACTGTTCTGCTTTAATTATCTCTCTTGAGCTTCAGCTCAAGGGCAAGGTTGGGATACCCTAGTCCAAGGGCACTGCTGGTTCTGTGCTTCCAGGGGGAATAGGGCAGGCAGATGCTCAGGTGTGCTGACCTGCTCGGTGGGGCTGCTTTGACAATCCTCCCCCTGCCTGCAGCTGAGCCAGCAGCTGGACACAGCCCCTGGCCATTTACACCCCCTGCAACCTGTCAGGGCTGCACACACCTGGATTTGCTCCCACTGACAGAGCCAGGTGAGCCACAACCGAGCAGCTCCTCTGGTTTTGCCGAGGGTGAGTGCCTGTGTTTTCCAGAGGGACTTGCTCCAGACATCCTCATGTTATGACTGAGGTGTGGAGTTGGGGGAGGACAACCTGCTAATGCCAGTGGCTTCTCCTGTGTGATCTCTCTGCCATCTTTGCCCTCAGCAGCTCCCTTGCATCCCTGGGAGAGATTCTCCTTTGCCTCTATTGCCTTCCCACCTCTCATCTTCTGCTCCCTCAGTTGCTCTTTACCCTCCTCTTCCTTTGTCTCTCAGCCAAATGACTTAACTCTGCACAGCCTCCTGGGAGGGGTAGGCTGAGAGAGGGGAATGCAGCAGAGGAGGAGATATGATATTAAATCTTCTTAGGAGGAACTTATTAAAAACCTCACACTTTGCCTCAACTGGTCGCTTTGCCAGAGTAAAAACCTTTGCTCTGCCCAGGTCTACCGAGGGCAGATGCTTGTTGGAGTGTGAGTTTTTAGACTTGCAGAGAATTGACTTGGCTTAACCTGTGTATCCCACCACAGCAGAAATGTCTGCAATGTGTGTTTTGGCTTTGCTGTGCTGCCTGCTCTGAGTTCATCTCTTTCCCCCCTTCCGCTTTCCATTGTTGGAACAACAAGCTTCTGCTGGATGCAGAGCTCAGCCATCCCTGTATTGTGGGGCCAAAACAAACTCTCTGCTAGCATGTTTTCCATCCTCCACAAGTTAAAATACCAGTGCTGAGAGCAAAATACCAGTGCTGAGAGCAGCTGCCCTCCTAGGTTGGGAGCCTGTTGTCTGAAAATCCAACAACTGACTTCATGGGGCAAAACTTTCTCTCAAGCAATTCTGCTGAGAAATGAATTTATATCCTTTGGAGCTGAGGATGACTCACCTTTGGAGGGCTCCAGTGGTTCCCTCCCCAACCACCACAGCCACCAAAGGGCAGTCTGGTGAACTGAAACATCACTATTGTTCTGTGCTGCAAACTACAGCGCTGAGCACTTGCTTTATCCATGCTTTCCAAATGGATGGAAACCTCTGAGAAGGTCAGGGCTGGGGACAGAAAACTTTAGGCAGACAGTCCCATAGGGCTGCCAAAAATTAGATTAAATCCATTTTTCTGCTCCCATTTTTCAAGTCCAGTGTAGTTAAGGATGGTTGTCACCCAATACCCCTTTCTCATCATCTCTAACACATTCACATCTGGCTTTGTGTGAAATGGGGAGAAAAAATATTTTCTACTTGGCAACAGAACAGAGTTGTTTTAATCTTGTGTCTTTGGGTTTTTCTTTGTTTTGGTTTTTTGCACTGTCCTTTACTGTTTAAGGGTTATTTCACCTACTCCAACCACTAGATCAAGTCCATGAATATCTGAATTACAAGCTTGAATGTACACTTCGAAAACGTGTCCAAGTGTGGTCACCTTTCTGGAAAAAGAGTTGGATACCTGTTATGGTTCTAATATCTAGGGACCAAATTTATGCAAGTATGCCACCTTAATGACAGCGTTTTAGATTAAACTGGAAATTTGAAAAAGCTGCCTGATCAAGTGGCTTTGACATTTAATGTTCATTTTTAGAAGTAAAACTTTGAGGCCTTGGGCAATCCATGGCCAGGTGCCTTATATCAGGTGTTGGGGTTTTGGAAAAGCCACACTGAAGCAGAAATGCTTCATTATTGTAAACTTTCCTTCCTGCTTCACTGAGGAGAACTAAGGGAAAGAATGCTTGGTTTTTTGTCTTGCTGAAAATAAACTTTTACAGATGTCATTAACGCAATAATATAATTTGTTTGAAACCTCAGATTTACTTTGGGTTTCCTTGTGAAATATTGAAACACTGAAATCACAGAAGTAAATATAAGGTTAGAGACAGGAAGATAGTCAAAATCATGTGAATTTTAAAGATATTAACACGCAGGGATATGATAGTTTAGTGTTGGCTAATTCTTATTTATGAAGCTAATGGAAGATTTTCTAGTGTGATAGAATTAATGTGTCTGATAGCTGAGAGAAGAGTTTTGTGTCTCCTGCTGGGAGAAATTCAACATTCCCTTGAAATGAGAATTTCTCCATAGGTTGGTGTTGTCTGCCTGCCTGAGTCGTGTACTTGGATGTTTGCTGGGGCTCATTTGCAGGGTCATGCTGGGAGCAGGGGATGGTGGCAGAGGAGACTTCAGAGATCTGCACAGCTCCTGGAAAAGAAATGGGTCTGGATGCTCCCAGACAGGGGGAAAAGAGAATTACTGATCACCAGCTAGGGCAGAGCTTGTGGTCCTGTTCAAAGAGACAGCTCTGCAGGTTTGCTGGCACAGTCCATAGAAATTAATAGTTTTTAAAGTGTAATTTAGATTTTTCCTTTACAAATTCAGTTGATTAATCTTGGGCAGTATTTTTCAGAACTTTGTCAAATGAACATTTGAAAATGCTAAATGATGTCCCACGGAGACCTTGTCCTGATGGATTTTCATGAGCAACCTGAAATGTCATGGTCCAGGACTCTGAAGTAAAGAAGTTCTTCAGCTGTTCATAGCCAGTTCCACTTGCATTTCATGTAATATCCATTGGACTCTTATGGAGATTTTTGGTTTCTTGAGTACATTTTTGAAGTCATGTTTCTACCACTGATGTTAACTAGTGGCTGCTCATATTTTTCCAGTGTCTAAAATTCCCTCATTTCACATAAAATTCTCTCCCTGTAAAATTGACCCCATAAAACACCCAAGATACATCAGCACCACTGAAGCAATTTAAGTGAATCGAAATATCTAAAAAACATTGTTTTAAACCCTCACCTACACTGGATACTTTGTGAAATTTAGTGGAGTATATACATTGGAGATACTTATAAAGATAAGATCAGTTCATAACCTGATAAGAAGTACTGTGGTACAAATTTATACATTTATCTGAAATGCTGAGGCCTCCTTGCCATTTCTAAATTGGAAAGTCACAAACTTAGTTATATGTTTTATTTACATCCCCAGCTACATTTTATTGCAAGACTTTGGAAAATATTTTGTAACAGTGCAATAGTTCTGACAGTAAGTCAATGTGAGATATCACAGAAAAAAAATTCTCAACAATTATCCTTCCCACCCAAACCTTTTCTTAGAAGCAGTATTAGAAAACTTTAATGGCATTTTACTCCCACCATAGGCAAAAAGAGTTTTTTCATTGACTTGAAGGGAAGAAATGTTTAACCCCTTACTTTTTGCATTAGCAGAGAGGAGTAGTTGAGTCGTTGGTGGATTTTGGATTGAAACTGAGTTATAATAAACAAGACCAGTTCCATTTAACCTGAATTGAGCAGCTCCACAGCTGAGGTTCTCTTTCTCTACCTGCACTCCCCTCTAAAAATATCTGCCCAGGTGCCATCGTGATGCAGTGAAAAAACAGAATCCAGTGATTATAAGAAGTTGCTGCTGTGCTGCAGGCGATGCAGAGGCTGAGACGTGCTAGTCCTGGCCCTGACACGGCTCCGACGGGCAGCCGGGAGCTGTCAGGAAGGTCAGGATTTCAGTGACGTGTCTCTGCATTTCCAGTGCTCGCTGCACTCCCTTCTCCTGCTCTGTTCTTTCCTTTCCAAGCTCTGGAGCAAGCACATCCTCTCAACAGACCTCCCTGGACTGACAAATGTAGGTAATAAATAAGTGGGGAGAGTTTCAAAGTCAGAAATTTCCTTCAAAGCCTTGTGGAAGGGGATGTATTTTAGAGCATGAAGGCCACTCTGGATCCTTGAGCTTTCTCTCACAGCTCTCTTTTCTGTGCTGAAAGTCTTGTACCTTTTCTTTTTTTAGAAGATTTGCTAATTCTTTTCTCACCCTCTATCCACCTGCCAACTCTTCTCACAGTTGTTGCATTAAATGACACATTTACAAGGTGTGATTGACCAGGTTCAGGTCTGAAATTCAGTCCATTACATTTAAAAATCTGATTAATGACTGCAAAATTATATCAACTCAAGTGCAAATTAGATAAACTCAGGATACCAGTTCTCACCTGAATTTTAGTTTTACTTCAGAGCATCAAAACACTGTCTAAACCTCTGCTGTGGGAACTCAGTGTGGGCTGCAGTATCTGTCTGAGGAACTGGAGATGCAGCAGGGTTAACTCCTCCTGAAATGGATCTGACCAGATTGCCCAGGTCACACAAGACAGCTGTGACATGTCTAGAGATCAAGTTGTGGCCTTCTGTAACCATGATAGCATCCTTTTGAGCAGATTGCTGATTTTTTTTTCTTTTTTGCCACTCACAAATCCATAAAACATTGCCAGTAGAGATGAGAATTTCTCTATAATTGTGAGTCTGTGAGAATGGGCTTGATCTTCACACCAGATATTTTGGATGCACATCCATATTTCCTTTCAGGTCCACATGTTTATTGGTTTATTTGAAACCCGTTGCATACTTTTTATCTGTCTTTAGTGAAATATTTGCATTTCTTCAGTGAATGCTGAACAAAGTCACAACAGATAGACACTTGAACAGACACTTTAAAAAAAGCAAAAATATCCCCCATTTCCGCATCCAAAGCCAGTCATTCCAAGCAACTTTTTTTTTTTTTTTTTTTTTTTTTTTTTAAGACCTATATTTCTACAGACTCTTTATTAGTGCTATTTTTCCAGATTTGGTCTTCAGGTTAAGTTGGACTTCACTGTGTTGTGGACCCATCTTGCAGCTCTGTCACCTGATGCCCAGAAGTAGAACAGCCAAGAGCTTCTGCCTGGAAGCAGGTGATGGACTGGCGCTTTCATCCTGATGGTGAATTGTGTGTGATGACATGAAACATCTTATTTTCATCCTTTATTTTCTTCCATTTTTACTAGCTTCTGAACTTGGTAATGATTGCAAAGCAGCAGCTGGGAAAAGTCACAACTTGAGTAATACATGGAGGATTTTAGGCATTGCTAAAATCAAAAGAAGCAATGGGCCAATCTCAAAGAAATCACCTGCAAAACATCAAATGGCCAGAAGGATTTTAAATGGCCATTTATTCCAGTAACTGGTAGCTTTTGTGTAATCATACTTTGATGTATCATCAAGCTGAGAGGGAGAAGTCCCACTCTTAGGAGGAGTGTTAGTAAACAAGGAAGCCAAGGGACGTGAGGAAAGCTAATACCTTTTATTTGACACACTAATCTCAGTTGTGGGCAGGGACACAAGCTCTCAAGTACTGAAGCCTGTTGTCAGGTCTGAGACAACATACTGGTTTTCTGGTTGCAGCTCTCAAGTTCAGGGTTCATCATGTCTGATTCTACCTCGACGCATACAACCCCTACAAGGAGCTGCAGATCTCTTTTAGTGGGAGTTTCTGCTGGAAACACAGTCCTTCAATTAAATTCTGTAAGAATGAAGAATTATTCACAGCTGCTGGATTATGAGCAGGACACAGCATAAAAATGAAGCTAACTTTGACTTTCAGTCTGTTTATTAGCAAACTGGTCATGTGTTTTCCCAGCAGGATTGCTGGAGTGAAAGTGTCCACTGTGTTCTGGCCCAGTGTAATCTGCATTTCTAATTAAGGCTATTTGCAAGTCCAGTTATCTGACATGTGCAAATAACAAATAATAAAGCAATGAGAAAGTAGCAATCTGCAATGAAACCTTTGTTTTGAATTTCCTTCTTTTATCTTCTGTCGAGTGCACAAAGGATGCCTTGGAAATGGCACTCACTCGCTGCTGCAGAGGGTTGGGGCACTTTTGGTTGTTCCGATCTGCTTTCCATCTCTAGGGAGTTCCCCGTTTGGGCACGGGGTGTTTGATAGAAATAGCTCCATGTGCTTGTAGATCCTACTGGTTTGGGGTAGTTCAGCCCCTTGCAGGGCTGGGTCTGCAGCTGCAGCTTGGCATTCATTCACCTTAAAGATCCTTCCCTCTAGGAGCTCTCCATGGTTGGTTCAGGGGCTGGGCAGAAGCATCACCATGTTCAAAACCAGAGCTTCCTAAATGACTCACTTTTCAGGTTTCCAGGCTTTGCTCTCTAATCTCTCTTGGAAAGATAAGTGGATTTGGAAACTCCTAAACCAGTTTATACTTCCAGCCTTTTTTTTTCCCCAGACCTTATTTTTTTCTCATAATTTGACACATTTTTTGCAAACAGTCTCTGCTTTCACCTGAAGTTTCACATAGAAACTGAGCTTGTTTCACCTGTCTTGCCACCCTTCCTGCTTGGTAGCTCATCACTGGCTTTGGCTGTGATGTTTGCTGCCCATGTGCCACACTTTTGAAGCCCCAGGCTGGCTGAGAGACATCCAACCTGCCCCACTGCTTAGGCTGGGTACCTCTGATTTTGGAACTGCTCTGAGAAAGGAGAAAATTAATTGGAAACCAAAGCTCCAAAGGTGTGAATTGTCAAGGTCAATCCCACCTTCCTGGAGTATGGGTTGCTGATAATTCCTCTGAGAGTTTAACAATTGAAGTGATTCTGGACCAAAATTGAATTTAATTTGAAAAGAGTTTCCAATGGCCTTTTGTTTTCTTTTTCAATTTTATGTATAGGAAAATGCTTTGATGGATTTAAACACCACATTATTTTGAGTTGCCTAGGGAAACTGAGGCTGTTTGTTAATATTTTTTTTTTCAATACAAAATTAAACTGGAGATAAATTTTACTGTTTGTTTTCAGATTTACATTTCCAGTGCTGAGAGAACAAAAGCCTTGAGGATGCATTAGCAGTGGAATTCTCTGAGACACCACAGATTCCCTGTGCATCCAAATGCTGCATTTATTTTGGGGCTTGGTTTAGCCCTTGAGACTTCTGGTCTTGCAGAAGGCAGCACAGGCATGGCCTGCAATATTAGGTCTCAGATTCACTCCACAGAACTTTTCTCCTATGATAAATTTTTTGTGAAACCCCAGTCCTTCCTAAATACATTATCTAACATGACGTATACATGTGTTGAGAAGTTGCAACAGGTTTGTCTAAATCATTAATTGCTTTTAAAAAGCAAGAGGATTTCAAGCTCTGGGTTTTTTTAGGCTCCTTCTCACTACTAAACCTTTAGCAGTCCCTTCTTTCTATTATTCATGATTTCTCTGCTGTTCTCATAGGAGGTTCATGATGATTTTTGATTTTAGAAGACAGTGCTATAAAAAGCAATTTAAAAAGTCAAAATATCAATAGACTTGTGATAGCCTTGGCAATATTTCATTTTCCTTCAAATTTAGTGTCTTCTTCTCATGCACAGGTTTTCTCAGATTTCTTTTGTGAGGAAGCAAGTCTGGAGCTTCAATTTTGCTGGGCATAATATAACAGAAAGAAGAAGAGAGGAACAGTGGACCTCTGCCATGATGGGGAACCTAATTTTTGTCTCGGTCCTTTGACTGAGTCAATGTTAGCTGGATGGAGGAGCTTGCTCTGGTGGTCAGATGGAAGAAAGCTGGAATTGGGATGTTTAACCTGAGAGCTCTTTTCTGTGAAGAGACAGGAAACAAATCTGGAGGGAAACATTCAGAAAAAAGGTAAATAACCTGTGAAGTGTTTAGTTTTTGTCCTGTTTGGGCTGTTTTGTCTATTCATCGTTGTATTACTCTGTCCATCCTTTGTTTTTGTTGCTCCCAAAGTGTACCAAACACGGCACCATTTGTCCCTTTCATGATTCCCTCTGCCCTTTGGCGCTACAATTTGCAAAACATCTTGGTGAACAGGATGAGAGATAGATCCATTTTAGTAATTTCTCACCTTATGCCTCTTTCCATGGTGTAAAATTCAGCAGGATCTCATCTCTGGTGTGATTCATAGCCAGGAAGACAAGAACACAGCTGGAGGCTGCAGTATGCAACAGGTATGAAAAGGAAGGGAAATATTTTATGCTGCTGTTATCGCCAAAAATAGATCTGTAAGACCAATGATGGAAACCATCAAGATTAAGTACAAGTGAGAGAGAGCACAGGTGAATCTTACTCTTTTATTAGCTGCAGAGAAATAAATGTTAGGGACACATAATCCCAACCTGTGACATGCAGCTTTTATTTCCAATATAATATTAAAACAACAGCATGTAAAAGGAGATTATCCTTCTTCTTCCAGTCACTGCAGAAGCCCAAACCAAGACAAACCACCTGTGGCCCTTGGTAGGGCAGACCTGAGCAAGTCTCACCCACTCTGTGAGGACAGGGAGAGCCCAGCTCCCCTGCCCATCACAGGCAGCAACACTGAGTGCATGGGGGTGAAGAGTTCTGAGATCCTCCGACTGGGAAAGGTCAGGAGAGCATTGCTGTCTCTTCCAGGAGCTCCAACACCAAGGGGAAAAATAAATCACACAAAGCTTAAATAGGAAACCGCAGCTGCTGTCAGATTAAATCTGTTACAAGTGCATTCCACTGCCTTGCTGAACAGTGTTTTATTTCACACCTCAAAATGTGAGGCCCTGTGCCATGGACTTGCTCCTTTTTCCCTATTCCCCCTAGATGACTTAACAAGCTGAAAGTGCAGCTGGAAATTAATGCTTCCTGTCTTTTTAAATAATGTGACATTGAAATCCTGGTATTTAATGCGTTGGCATTTAGCATGCCACAATATTTCAATTACTTTGCAGTGGTTGGGGTGCAGAAGTATTATTACAGCTGTTCTGAAATTCTGACAAAGAGGTGCATTTCTCTCTTCTTTTTTTTTTTGTTCCTTTTTTTCTCTACTCTGTCCCACCATAATTGCTTTTTGCTGCATCTCTGAACCGTAACCATGGCGATCTGCCACATTCATCAGAGGACCCTCTTGTTGTTTTGCTTGTGTGAATGTAAGAAGAGGAAAAAAATATTAAAAAATAGAAAGAAAAAAGAGAGAGGAGGCATTCAATATTTGCAGAACTTTCCCCAAAAAAGCACAGATTTTTCTTTTTTTAATCCCCCCCCCCCTTTTTTTTTTTTTTTTTTTTCTTTTCCTAAAGACAGAAGCTGCATTGGAGAAGTGGCCTGGCCAAAACACCAAGGACTTGTTCACAGCCTAAAAAAGGCAGAGGAGGAGTCTGGTTCTGGAGGTGTCACTCTGTGGAGAACAGGCTTCGATAACTGGAGCTTTCAAGCCATTCCCCCCTGAAAGGAGGAATTGTTATGTGCAGAAAGGGCAGGAAAGGTTGACCCTTTTCCATTTCTTTCTGATGACAAGCTGATCCTTGTTTGGAGAACAAGTTCATGCAGAACACCATTACCATAAACTCATGCCATTTCTGACTGGGGTAGGAGAAACAGCTTGGATTTGGACAGGAGCTGCTCTTTCCTGGGTTTGCTGGGTACATGTTCTGTTCCTCATGCCATGGGTGGTGAGGAGGAAGGAGAGATGTTGCAACCACTGGCTGTGATGAGGCAGGCAAGAGGTGAAGGGGAATGTTCTTGCTCTGACATGTTTTTCTACATCTGACACATCGGTATACTTCTCTTTGACTGCTCCAAGGATATTTGGCAATCAGCCTGGAGACTTTCATGTAGAGAGACTTGGGCAGTTCATCTTTGCTCAGGTTCTGGAGCTACTTTGAAGGGATAGGAAAGTGTCTGACATCCAAAGTGTCCTTTGCCAAGCTTTGCCCACCCAGTCCATCACTTTTGGTGGACTCTTCAAGACACAAAGAAAGAAAAGCTAGCAGTGGTTGTCAGAGGGTCTTCGTGGCATCCTGTAGTGTGGAGCATGGGACATGTAACTTCCAGTGTCCAGTCTGTCACGTGAGATGGTTGGGGATGAGGGTTTGGAGTCCTGCAAAACCTGGCTGGTTCAGCTATAGAAGAGGTTTGTCCCCCTGTAGAGGTAACTCGGCTCATTTCCATGGAGCAGAAACAACTACCTGACATTATTCTGCTATCCTTCGACATGACAGCCTGCAACAGAGTGATGAAGCAGCTGTGCTCTGGATCCTATGGCAGCACTCACAGAGTGATTTTGAGAGATTTCCTAAATGTCCTTGCTGTGGCAGTCATCTGCAGCAATACCCAATTGTCTTGTAAACCGGTAGCTCTTGACACAAAGCTTCATCTGAATGAATAATTGCATGTCCCAAGGCTGTAAGTTGTTCTAATCAGGGACTGGGCTTTGTTTAGGCTTTACAACATTTGGCACAGGGGCTCTGGTGTCTGGGACTTCAGAGCAGCAACAGGCTGGTGCAATTCACCCCCAAGCCCAGTTTGAAACTCCTTCAGTCTTGTGTTTGTGCCTTGCCATGGCTGGTAGTGCTCACCAGCAGTGACTGTGGGACTGTGGCAGTTAGGGGAGCTTTTCTGCTCCTCCTTTGCTCTCCCCCAGCCAGCTGTGCCTTCTCTAATTTCCTCAGCACCTCAGCAGTGGTTCTGTTGGGTCAAAACCTCAGTGTGTGCTGCCAGTGCCCCAGTTCACAGACTGGGATCTCAGCCTGTGTCATAGGTTTCTCATGGGCTTGCTGGCCCGTGCTGGCACTGGCCAAAGCAGAGCACACGTCCCTCCTGCCATCAGCACAGAAAGCCTGGAGGAGGCGGGAAGGTTCCTCAGGCAAAGCTGCTCATTGACGTGCCTCAGCGTGGGCATTTGCTGGCGAGGCAGAGCCACCAGAGCATTGCTCAGTGACCTGAGAGGTATTTGGTTAGAAAATGTCTGGTTCTGTTCTCGTCTGGGAGCCATTTGATCCGTCCCCAAAGATGCAGCATAGTAAAGGCCCTGGGGCCCTCCCATGGGTGACAATGGATACATTGCGGTCTGCAGAGCAAACCAGGCTGTCTACAAGTCAAAAAGTCTTAGAGACCCGTTTGTAGGTGGGATTGTCAATATAGAATAACAAAGCGAAAAGCACTCCAGGCTAAATGTTATCAGAGATTATTTTTAACTTTATTTTTACTGTTTCTGATGTGTTCTTCAATCTGTCTTGTTGATGTTTATTTTTCCGTTTGCAGTAAGGGTCATATGTCATGCCTCCCTTGCATCAGGTGCCATACAACCATGTACTGTCCTTCCCACAAACAGTTCACAAAGTCTTTCTCTGGGGATGAGCTCTCCCTGGCCCTGCAGTCACTGACTTGGACATGCCCTGTGACAAGAGTTTCTTTAGAGGGTGTAGGACTCCTTATTTCTCTCATAAACCTCCTACGTGGAGGTAAAACAGGACATAAAAAGTGCAATAATATTTCAAAATATTTCCCATAATCAAAATTCATAATGATTAGAAATACATCAAAATCCTCAAAGTATATTTATATTTGGATATGTAATATAGGGAAGCTTATTTGTCCTGGAGTTGTTTTCTTGCTTTCTTTTTTTCCACATGCTTCCCTAAAAACCTGGGACCTAAACAGTAAACTCAAAATAGGTTTTCAGTTATTTATCGACCATAATGTAGAATTTTCAAAATGCTGAATATTCCCTGCTGAATTCTGAGGAAGTGTTTATCTATGGAAGAATGCTCTGTATGTTGTTTGCAGGGGGCAATCAAAGGACAAAGGTAGAACCTTTTTTATGAGTAGGACCTGCACTAAATCCTGTTATACAATGTTCAGTTAAGGATTACATGTCTGTAGATGTAGAAACCTACCAGTGAAAATATTTATAAAGTTAAAGCTACTCACTAAATAACTTGAAAAGAGGTAAATTAAGTGATGAGTAATAAAAAGTGAAACAGCAACTTTTCACTGAACAACTGTCTTAACTTTTTTTTTTACAAGGAAAATAGGACAATGAAGGAGCTATGTAAGGTCCCACTGGACCATGTGAGGTCCACCCTGGGAAAATGCAGGAGCTCTGGGAATGCAGCATCTCATCTCAAGAAAGAATGGCCACAGGATGAGGTGAGCTTTGGAGATGTGAATGTGATAAAAGCCTGAGGTGCCAATTTAAATTTAAGTTTTTTCCCCTAGAAGTGAGCAATGCCTAGAGTTTTCAGCCTCCTGAAGATGAAAAACAATAAAGGGATTCTACAGGGACGTGTCTTGGTGGGACTAGAAAGGTGCTTTTTCCATACTGCTGATCTCTGAGGGAATTGTTCCAGTATAAGGTAGGTTCTGAGGCACAAATGATTTTCATTTTTTTCAGCTCTATTTTGGTTGTTATGGCTGAACACAAAATAGGGCTCAGCAGGGCCATTTGGTGGAGCTGCCATAGGCTTGAGCTTTCCACGTAGCAACACTGCAGCGGTCTGTGTGATGAGCACCACAAATGTAATGCCAGGTAGAGCAAATGGAACTCAGAGCTGAAAATTAAATATTTTTAATTAAAATCCACATCTGCAAGCCGCTCGCTGAGAGGCAGGGTTTGGCTGCTGAGTTCTGCTGCCACGCTGGGATCACCAGTACCAGAGATGGTGATTCCAGAGAGGCAGCCAGCAGATCTCACCAGTTAATATTTGAAAAGGTGCTGGTGCCCGACGGAAAATATTTTGTGAAATTCCCTGTCAGGACTGATTGTATCTGCTTGTGGGAAGTGTCACAGGTGGGGAGCATAGCTCTCACTTCTGTCAGGGGCAAGCCTGGCCTTGATGAAGGTTTCAAGATGCCTTGGAGCTCTTTTGATGCAATGGCCACTGAATTTGTTGTTATGGCAGCAGAGTGCCATGAGCTCAAACTAAGCCATCTCAAAGTTCCTCTAAATTCCTCTGACTGCTCTTTTCGTGGCCTTGGATAACATTTCTTGACCATCTCTCGACCATCTCTCTCCTTTTGTGCAGGAGGAGGCTGAGAAGAGATGGATAAGGTGCTTTGTGGGTTACCAAGCCAGAGGTCTGTCCCACATGCTCCACAGTGCTGCTGCCTCTCCTCTTGCCCCACTGCTGCCTCACAGCACCCCCTGAGCAGGGCTCATGTCTCTGTGTGATCTGAAGGGGCACTCTGGGGCTGGAAACTCCTGCCAGGAAAGGTTTCATTTCACCATCTCGTTTTGTTTGTAATGGAATAACTGAATCAGTCTCACACCATCCTTCCTTATGCAGCTACAGAGGCAAGGAAGAGCCAATGAGGAGTTAATTACATTCCTCTGCACCTCTCTGTCTATGTTATAGGCCGTGAGAGAGCAGGTTTGAAGCCTGTTAGCAATGATTTCAAAGCCATAGAATAGAGCAGCATATTCATACCTGGTTAATATGCCTCAGCTCTCATCAGCATTTAGCAACCCCCCACTCTGCCTTTACTGCTGTGTTGGTTTTCTATGCAAATAGATCTAATAGTATGTTTTTCATGAAAAACAAACAACAACAAAACCTCTATCCTAATATCTTTTAGCAGGAAAGGAATAGCATCAAGTGGCGGATTAAGAAAAACATGCCAGAAATATTTAGAAAGGCTTTGGGGAAGAGAAAAGCTAGTGCTTTCTGTTCTGTTCCTAAATTTCAGGTTTGTTGTTTAGGTTTGTGTCTGCTTAAATGGAGAAACAGGAGTGGTAAGAGAGAGATGAGAATTCGCAGTCTTCGAACATGAAGATCTCAGCAAGACAAAAGCTTGTCACCTTCATCTGTCTTCCCAATCACTTTGGAAACAAGACTTAATCAGCTGAGACAGTCTGAGCAAAAGGGCTATCATTCAGCTTTCTCTAAAAGTGGCCAGATTAATACTTAATTCTGTCAAAGAAATGAAGTTTGGAGAGGCCAGCCCACCTTGGAGAATGGTGGCTGCTGGTGCTACAGAGCAGGCGGTGAAACACAAATGGTCAGGTTCAGTTTTGTTTAAAATCAATTTCATTTGCTCTAATGCAACCAGGTTGTGTTTGTATTTTAAGTAATGGCTGGGAATAATGAATTCTCTTTTAATTTAACAAATCTCTCTCTCTCTCGTCACTCTAACGAAACCCCCAAGTTTTATTAAAAAAATACTTTGACACCAAATTAACTCAAGATTTTAAACCAGTTGTCAGCGTGCCTTTAAGTCAAATTCTCTTTCCACTTTTAGCACAGACGCATGAAAGAGGAGGCTGCTGTTCCTCCACGAGCACAGGGGAAGATTGAGTTGTGTGTGGGAGGACAGAACAGGAGAATACTCCAGTTACTTGGGCCACTCCTCCGGTAAAATTAATAAGTATTGTTAGAAAGTACTTTGCAGGGTAAAAAAAAAAAAAAAATTAAGCTCCTAAGTGTAGTCGAATGATGGGGCTGAGCTGGCAATAATAATAATTAAGGGGGAAAAGGAATTGAAAAAAGGTGGCTAATTTTCTCCACCATTCAGACTTATTCTGGGGAAACAGGAGATAGCGCTTTTGTCGCTGTTTCCAAACTGGATAAATCACCCAATCTACAAGCCATAACAAATCTTTCTTCTGTTGCAGCTCTTTCTGAAATTATTTTTCCTCTGGAGAGGGAGGATTGCAGCCCCAAACTTGATTCTGAGGGGTCCAGGATATTCAAGCCTTCAAAGGTCATTCAGACACAAACTAAGACAGGCCATCTAGCAAGTATGTGGGGATTGAGTTCAAAATCAAATCTAGGTACTACAGATACCCAGAAGAATTTTCTTTCCATTTTCTATTTTGCCCCATCACTCATATATTGTACTATTGAGTTATCTAAAGAAATAAAGCATGTTTATGTCATCTAGGTATATTCAGCAAACTTTATTCCTCTCTCAAGAGTTCATCCATCAGTTTCAGCCTCCATCTAAGCTGGGGACGCGGATCTGTGAGTATATCACTGCATCTTTCTACATCCTGTTCATTATGATGGCTGATCAGCAATTTGGGCTCAAAGAAACGCACAAACTGGACCCAGACAAACCCCACAGGCCTGTCAGAAGACAAAAAGGGTGAGGAGAGGATAAATCATTTTTGCTCTCCAGAAGTAACCACAGAAACCTGATGCATAAGATACATACAATGTAAATA
Organism: Anomalospiza imberbis; assembly: GCF_031753505.1. NCBI lineage: Eukaryota > Metazoa > Chordata > Aves > Passeriformes > Viduidae > Anomalospiza > Anomalospiza imberbis. The sequence goes on along the minus strand of NC_089693.1, from coordinate 5,505,179 downwards.
AAGAATCCAGTCCCCTTTCAGCCCTTTGGGGTTATACTGACATGCAGGATTCATGTCTCCTTGGCAATACAGCCTCTTTCAAAGGCTTATCAAATTTCAGTTCCAATTCCCTTCTGTTTAATTTTAGAAAATGATAACAGAATTTCAATACTCAAATAATAAATACTTGTGTTGTTTTATTTTCATGGTGAGATTATTCCTGGTTGATCTATAATTAACTGATCTAGTTCAAATGGTGTCCTTCAAATTACATAATCTTTCTTTACTGTTCCCTTGGTCTCACCATCCTGAATCCTGAATGCATTCAAGAATCATTATAAGTTCTTTTCAATCCTTAGATGTTTAAATAAGACAAAGTCCCTTAACGTCTCCATGAGGGAGCCTGTCACATATTTATACCCTACTCTGCACTTGTCCCAATAAGGTGTCTGTTCTTAAATACCAGAACTAGATGAAATATTTCCACAAGATTTTATCAAAGATTTGAGCATTGATGGCTTTATATCAAAAACACTTCTCCTAACACAGGCTAGCCATTCCCTGAATGACCAATAAGCCAGACTCTTTCTTTCCTTTGTGGCACATATTGGATTACTTTTTTCCAAGGTTTTGGCATCTCTCTTTCTAGGATCTGGTGAATCTTTGGAAGAGTACAGATGTGAAAATTCCAGTTTGAGGAAGCCCAAGCTTTGGTTGTTGACCTTTGCTTGCTGCTTGTTGGCAAAATCTTAAAACTCCATTTCTTCTTGGCATCTCTTCGGCCATTTTCTGCACAACTTGTGCTCCAAGCAGGGCTTGTTTCTGTGCCTCGACAGAACTGGTAAGATGAATACAAGTCCCATGACCTCGATGATAATAATAATGATAATAGTAATAATACCTGCATGGTAGTCTAGGTAACCTCTCTCAGCCTTTTCTTCCTCATGTGTTTCCAAACCAGCAGATGAAAAGGGATTTGCAAATGCAATGAGAGCGTTAGCCATGCTCTAAGCATCTTTTACTTCTGAGTTTTGAAAAATTACAAATCAGATTTGTGTTGCCTATCAGGTTTCCTAAGATCCACAACATGAGTTGAAGCAAGTGGTGGGGACTGTGGGCATTGCTCAGGTGGTGCTCCAGCAGCTCCAGGGTGGTTCCCCTGTGTGTGATAAGGTCAGACCAGTGGAGACTGTCCTAAGTCATAATTCACTTTTAGATCAAAGATCATATTTTGAGATGAAGAATGCAATTATGAATAGTTTATAAACTGTTAGTAAATTATTAATAGAGAAGAATGCCCAAGTCATGAATAACATGTTATAGATTATTTAAAGCTCATCAGTTCTAGTAGTGTAGATGAATATAAACCTGGCTAATAAGCACAGTATTGAACAGCCCATAACAATCGATTTACTCATTATTAATATATCTATTACTGCCTTATTAATGTGTTCTTCACTATTTATGTGATTTCTCTGGCAATAAATTAATCTAAACTGATTTCTTTTTAAACAGTCATTTGGAAAAGTCATTCTTCTGTACTCTGAATTTGGAATTTGTTGAAGAATGCACATAAGCACCTTTTTGTCCCTGTAGGAAATTAAAAACATTTGACTGTTTATAATGGCTACCTTAAAGGTGGTATTTCCTCTGCCACTGCTATCAAAACCCCTTTCCATAAACTAATCAAATTAATGTGCAGCCAAGGGAGAAAACTGAAATAATTATGTTGATCTAGGGCTTTGAAAGGAAAAAAGTTGACAAGCAGAAAGTTATCAGGCCTGTTGGAAGTGTGGTCCATGTGAGAATACCCTGGTGAGATGGGTGGGATCTACGGCTTTGCTTGTACGTAACATTATCTGAGCACAGCTCCAGGGATAACACTGAGGAAGGAGCTGGTGGGGTGAATATCAGGAAGCATTTCCTGGCAGCGAGGTCTGTCGGGTGGTGGAATGATCTCCCTGGAGAAATGGAGGAAGTCCTGTTGCTAGAGTCAATTAAAGGCTAGTCTAGACAAACCCTCCATTAGGATATTCTCCCAAGGAGCACCCTTATAGACAGAGAGGGAAATGACATGAGGGATGGGAAAATGACCTCATCCATCTCTGTCACCTTTAAAATGCAGAGGCTATGTTGGTGTTGGCTACCACTCCATAGAGGATGCCAGTAAAGATATTAATTGTAGAGATGCTTTTATGATACGGCTGGGAAGGAGACAGTAAATATCAGTGACTCATAAGAATTGGCAAAAAAGGTCCTTCTGACGTGTCTTTTGGTCACTATTTTTGTGGTGAGGTCTGTATAATAATCAAGCACATAGGAAAAGCTATTTGGTCCATTAATAGTGTCCAATCAGGTAATGTTTAGATTTCATCATCATAAAAGATAACAAAAGAAAAAAGATTAAATTGCAGTACACCTAAAAATATTGGGGCGTCATCCACTGGAGACAGTCATCTTGTCTCCATCCAAAGCTGCATTCCTCTAGAACTAATGCTGTAGCATAATCAATAAAAGGAGCTCAACTCCACCTGGGTAATGGGAAAAGGCTTTATTTTATCCCTCTTGGCACACCTTGGCACTGTGGTCTGTGGCAGCATCAGCAGCTGCTTGGTGGCTCTTGCTGCCACAAAGCTGCCACCCCAGTGGGAGGGCTGGTACCTGGGACACCCCCCAGCAGAATGTCCCTGGCAGAGCAGGAGGCCTCTGGGGACATTCCTGCCCTCTCCATCCTGGTGCCTGGCAGATGGGACACAATCAAGGACCCCGTCTGCCTGCCTGGCGATGAGGTGTTGGAGCAGCTCCCTGTTGCTTTTGCGGGCACCATAAATGTGATCGGATTTAGGGGCTGCTCCAATTTATACAGCACTGGCACCTCCAAGACAGTTGGAAATCAAGAGTTGCTTTAAAACATCACAGAGATTTACCAAATAAGAGCTTAGCTCAAAAACTGGCCCTATGCCTCATGCAGACTGACAAGGGTCTGTCAAAATCTACCTGTGCAGAAGAACAGGGAGGAGATAATGATGGTTTTTACCTTGCTAAGGTAGGAATTATTTTCATCCTGTGCAATAAAAGCTTAATGGTGTACATGCAAGGCACAGCTGTACAATTCATCACGTAGTCAGAATGTTATCCTGAAAATTAGGTTTTAGTTAAAGCACACAGCAATTCTCCTCTCATCCAACAGCTAGAAGTCCTGAAAAAATAGGTAGGCAAGGCAGGCTGGGAGTAATTTCCTTCCTCTCACAAAACATAAATTGCTTTTGACTATTTGTTTGTTTGTTTTTAGGTATTTATTTATTTATTTATCTTTGAGTTTCCAAGGTCATTAAAAATGAATGTAGGCCTTTAAATTTCTAAATACCAGAGGAGCTCCCATTAGCTTTCATCCTCCTGTCAGTGTCTTTTTCGGGAATATTGAAGCCACAGATGCGGAGGAAATGCGCCCAGTCGGTAGATAACGCCTGACTGGCCTCTGACCCTGGGGTTAAACTGCTGTCTGGGCTGTGCAGACCAGTATCCCCCTTCCCAGGGATGGAAAGCTGCCAGCCAGCTGTCAGCATGCCAGGGCATTGCATCCAGCACAGGGACATGAGGATACGATATCTTTTTAATGTCCGTTCCTTTCATGCCCCTCTGCGTTCGCAGGGATGGAGGGGATTGTGTGAGCTGGTGCTGAGCCTCCCATCAGTTATGTTTTCATAGCTGCCAACTAAATCTGATTAGTTTGTCTGCATTCCCAGGAAAGTAAATCTGCTGTTCATCGCCGGGTCCATCAAATCCTGGTCATTTCGACTGATGCTTGTTAAGGCATATTATTTTTTATTTGCCTTATTGTGCAATAGCCACAAGGATTTTTACAGTCTGTTGAATTATAGGTAAACGGGTGGTTTATCAAACTAATACAATGAGACTGGTAAGGCAGAGCCAGGCTCTCTGAGCCTCTGGTTCAATAAGGGAAGGGACAGAATGACAGAGATTCATGTAGCTTTGATTTGGTCCTGATGGCACTAAGGAGGGAGGAGTGATTGTTGTTGTTGGAGCTGGCCAAGATACCAAAGTGGTTTTTGAGGGGTCTTTGACTGCCCTGCTTGCTGCAGTCTCCCCATGCCCTGCTGCAGGACAGCTTCTGCCTGAAATCTATAACCAGAACGTGCCCTTCACAAAGCCTGGGTATGGTACAGCTTCATTAACACCACCTCAAGCTGGCTCGGGTTGGGTATCAGGGAATGAGGGACACTTTCCTTACAGTCCATTATCACAATGGTGTTTGCTGCTGCTCTGGTGACCTGGCTCCTTTCTGTTCCTCCCTGCCCCAGCCGTGTTTGCACGTGCAATAATACTGTGAGTTTAGAGATGGGAAATTGAGTTTAACTGACTTGCCCCAAGACATCCACAAAGACTGTACAGAGCAAAGGACTGAGCTGGGGAAACTTAGATCCTGAGCTAAGCCCTGCCCATCCCCACACTATTCTCCTTCCTCCAACCCGAGATGAAAAAGAGAGGTCACATCCAGGCATGCTTTAAAGCATGGCAAACAAGCAAGAGTAGACATGGGACTGAACAACTTCCAAACAGGATCTTCCTGAAATGCATTTGGCATTCAGGTGCAGAAAAGACTCATCATTTCCCTCTGTATTATATTTATGATCAGCTGCTGCCTACCCCAGCTGTGCTTGCATCTTTGGTGGGTGAAATGACTCCTGGGAGGACACAATCTGGACAGTTTTATTAGAGCCAGTTTTCCTGCACTTGGAGCTTCCCAAGCTTTAACTCAGGACTGGTTCTCACTGGGATGCAAGAGGGTCTTTCAGGAGCACACATGAACAAAAAGTTACTGGTGCTCATCAGTCACTTGAGCAGAATATTTTTCTCTTAGTGTAGAAGCTCCTAAGGCTTGTTTTTATGTTTCTAAAAGTTATTTAGAAAGTGGGTTTTTATATATATATTTGTATATATATATATATATGTATATATATATATATATATTTGTATATATAGATGTATATATACATATATATATGTACACATACACATGGATGTATTTCTATTGTTGCCATGAATTAATTTTTATGAAGAAAACCTCAGAAGTGATTTTTAATTTCGACGTAAAGAGTGAATACCACAGTAAAACTTAGCAGGTTCATAACAGATCTTTTCCTCAGGTGGTAAAGGCCTATGGTTAGTCTCAGTTTGAGTCTTGACTTTATACATTGAGAAATTGGAAAATCGAACTCAAAGCACAGCAAGTGCAGCAGTTCTGGTTAGCAGAGTCTCTGGTAAGAACATGGAGGACAGCATGAATACAAATTACTCTGATTTGGGTGTAAGTCATTGCATTTGGCTTAAACTCAGCATTGTTTTAGATTCCTCCTAACATCCCTTCCACACCAAAACCCCTTACACCCCAAAGTATTCAAACACATGCAGGCTTGGGAGAGCACATCTGCTGGCAGCAGCAGCAGCTGTACAAAAGCATCCTCTGCTTGCTTTCATCTCCTTCCTAATGGAAAGGAAAATGGAGCATAAAGATATTCTGCAGAAGGTTAAGTGCTCCTGTCGAAATGCGGTGGGTTTGGAGGAGTCAATGAAGCAAAGCGGGGTTGGGGGGGTGGAGAGGGCAGGGGGGGCCTGGAGGGGATGCACTGGGTTCTGTTGTTGGGCTGCAGATGTGTTATTCCAATTAACTTGAAAGCGGGAATGCGAGGGGTGAGCAGGAGGGAAGGTGAGGAAGCGTTTTTATGGCAGGAGGTGAAGTCTACCCTGCAGACAGTGATGGAGATGGCCCTTCTGGTCTCTGAGGTCATCTGGTTTTATGTGAGGGAGAGGAGCAGAACCAGTACATGAAACCCAAACAGGAAGGGTCTGAATGGCACATGTGGAAGAGCTTAACAGGCACATGCTTGACCCAGGGCTTGGATTGCTCATCACCGAGCAGCCCTGTAATTACAGGCTTTGCTGGACAGTCACTACAGAGAGTTGCAGGATAAGCCACTCGCCTTAATTTGATGATAAGCACTGCAGTTTGACTATGTGTGGTTGTCAAGGTCTTTGGGCTTGTTGGGTAGATGGATGGCATCAGGATGTAGATAGATGAAAAGATATTTAAAATGTTCCTGCTGGATTTCAACACTGAAGGTACCTATAATTGCACTGTGGTGAGAGTCTGGTGAGTTAATCAGCATTTCAGGCTGAAAAAGAGGAGGGAAGGAAGTGTGTGTGATGGGAGGACATGATAATACTGAGAATAAAAGTTAATTAAAAAATAAAATCAAGAGAAATGTGTCTCTAAGGCCACTTCTTTTGCAGGGACCACCTGTCAAACGCTTCCCTGTCTATAAAACCCAAGATTGGCTTCCAATCTACTCTGGAGTTCTTTAATTTTTAATGCCCCTCCCCTGGTCTCACAGGTGGCTATTATAGACAGAAGCTGTCGCCTGTATAGATACAGATGTGTGTAATGCATGCACTGAACATGAGTGCTCAGGATTTGGGAACTGACACCAGCCGGGAGCGGGAGCTGCCAGAGGAGGTTGTTAAAGCTGCAGAGAGCAAAGTGTCTCGGCGTTGTTAGGGATTGCCACATCTCTTCTTCCTTCTCCTTCTCTTTTTCTTGCCTCTCCAAAATGTCATCTTGGACAATTTGAATTGACAGCATCACTAGATGGTGAACTGCAGGCAGGGAATTCAGGGTGTGGGTTGTGTATGGGATTTTGAGGTAAGAACTGCTGGTTTTAATCCTCCTCTCTCTTCCAATCCTCAGCTTCCCTGTTGCAGCAATTCCAGGTAAAAAAGCAAGGAGTCATAATTCTTTACCTGACTCACAGGGGTGTTGTGAGGCTCAGTTAGTTAATTATAGTAAAGCTTCTGAATAATAATCATAATAACACTTAGCAAATGAAAAGCGAGTATTATTATCGTTAAAGTAATGACAAGGCACCCTGCTGAAGGAAGCAAATATAATGCTGATTATTAAAATCATTTGTATTTAGTGGCAAATGTAGCTGCTGCTTTATAAACTTAGAGATGTAATCTTGTCCCCAAGCCATAACAATAAGTAATTCCAAGTGCTTTGTTGTTAGGCTTCTCAGGATATAGGAACAAACTGGTACCTTCAGTCAGAAGGGATTTTATTTTAAGAATTAAGAGAACAATGAAGAACAATGAAGAAAAGAGGGGAAAACCAACATTTTGCTGAGGTGGGGCCAAAGGTGGGTGTCTTATCTGAGCACTCTGCCCCCTCCCACTGGTGCCAGTGAGTCCCAGTGACAAGGGGTGAATCTGGGAGAGGTTGCAATAGGTGTGGAAGGTGAAATCTGAGTATGGAGGAGCTCTGAAGCCAAGATTTTGGTACAAATAACAGAAACAAATTATTGCCGCCACACCCAACGGTAAACTTTCAGATTTGCTGCTGTGCATACAGCTTATGTATCTTAGCTTTTATATCTGTCAGCACCCTTGAGATCACAGTGCCACAGCCTGGCTTCTCTTTTCTTTCTCACATTCATGTTTCTGTCTCCCAGAAAATTTCCCTGCCTTGCCCAGGATATAGCAGGAATATGGAGAAAAGCTGCCAGGACCTAAACACAGCAGTGCTGGGATGAGGAAAAAAAAAGGAGAGTTTGGGTTAAATCTAGTGTAGGGAGAAAACAACTTGTGGTTTTGAAGTAAACATCCATCTTTTGGGTAACACTAATCTTTTTTCTTCCTTGTTTTTTGCCATTTAACCACAGCTTAAGATTTGAGCAACTGGAAGGGGCCAGTCAAAAAGTCATTGCTGTCAGCTGCCTCCTGGAAAAAATGCTTGTTCCTATCAGAAATAACACCACTGCAGCTGGTCATAGCTGGCTGACACCGTAGATGTCATCTCAGAAAAGGGTAAAAATATTGAGCAAGTCTCTGGATGTTCTTCTCACTCTCCAAATGTGCTCTGGCCAAGTCCTGCTTTAAATGAAAGGTAAAATCTGCAGAGTCACTGTTTGCCTTGTATATTTTGTGTTGATGGATGGCCTCAGTTACTAGGGCTATTAATCCAGCAATTTTTTGGAACATAAAATTAATTTTTGGAGGAAATAAACTACATAAATAAAATGAGTATAATTGGATATCGCTCTGGTACCATTGATTCTAGGGCTGTAAATTGAATTGCACTTGATGTTCACGGTGTCAGGCTCTGAGGCCCTTAATTCTGTTCCTTAAGAATGACTTATGCAGTCAGGGGTGAGTGTTTGCTTCAGCAGGTTTGACTATCTCAAGGGGATCCCAAATTTGCTATAAAGGAAAAGGACTCACTTGTTAATACAACCTATTTGCTTTTGGGTTGTAATATTTCACCTTAGACCTGGCTTTTGATCCATTAATGCTCGTTATTCATATCAATCTAACTCATGTGAACGTGGCATAAATATTCAGGTTGACATTCAGTATTTGTATTTTACTCTTGGTTGTGTTGCAGTTGAGGTTGCGTTGTACTCTTGGTCCTGTGACTGCACCTCTCTGCTTCCAAGGTACTTTGTGGCCAGTTTTGGAGTGTTGAATTATAACCATTTTCTTATTGTGGGGTGTGAATACATACATGTCAGCTTGTGAGCCTTCAAAATCACAAATATGGTAAATGTAAGGACGGAATAAGCTTTGCAATAGATTGGGAAACTCTTCTCTCATCCCAGGAATCTGCCAGTAATTGTTGATCCATTTCTGGAAGGACAAGTTTTGAGGCACAGCAGTTCATTGCCATAACTGCAGCATACTTAGCCCTGAGGGCTTCAAAGAGCAGAAGATGTATTAGTTATGTGAATTCCCTTTACTTCTTATAAGGTCTTATATTCTGTGGAAGAAAAACAGAATCCATGGACGTCTCCCTTCTGGTCCAGTCTGAAAGAGGCACTTAAGACCTCTTCAATCCTTCACTTTCTTTGTTTAATTTATTATACTGTCATGTATGAACATCTTCAGGAAAATATTAATTAGAGTGTGTATTCCTTGACAACTAACTCTAAATGGATTAAGCGTGCTTTACTCGATGAAGCAAAGAGGTGTTGATTAAGAGAAGTTGAATTGTATCCCTGAGATAATTTTCTGTCTCTGTGTCTAGAGAATATAGGCAACACCAATGCTTGGAGAAGAAACAGAGACACTACACTACAAGTATCTCAAAAATAATAGTCAGGACATGCATATTAATTGGTTTAATGTAAAAAAGCTTGATGCAAACTTGTGCTGAGACTTTAAATTGAGGTCCTGACCATTCTCTGTGGTCACTAGAGGATCCTTCAAGAATGGAAACGACCTGGCAATTTCCAGTTTGGATAATTATGTTCTGCTTCCTTAATGTTTCCCATGCCCTTTCAATTAGTATGGTAATCATCTCCAGTTTGCGACCTACACTGACGTGTAAGTGATGGTACATGATGTTAAATAGCTGCTGTGCTCCACCCCAGGAGCCACTGTTCTCCAGGAGTGATGCCAGAGTGGGAGAGCTTTGTCATCTGGTGCAACCAAGGAAAGTGAGGGACTCCAGTGATGGAGTCAGAGCTGCCCCTTCTCTGTGAGCTATTTCAGAAATTCTCCTGTATGAAAAGTCTAAAATGTGCAGGAGATCTCACTTTAAGGAAAAAAGGGACAAATACACGAGTGTGGAAAGGAGGAGAGAGTCATTAACTGCAGTAAAGTAACATCAGATGAGGAAACCTCGGCTGCAGCTTAGGGGTGAATTTTTAGTACATCTGGTGCAGTCCATCAAGCAGCTGTGGAGGAATGAAGAGGTGCTGCAGCTCCTCTCTCCCTGACAGTGTGATTTAAAGAGCTGCTCTTTGCTAGCCTGCCCTTGTGCCTTTCAGTTGCCTTGAAAGGGAGAGAACCGTGTCTCTGCTCCCTCACTGGCATTTGTCTTAAAAATAAAAAAAGACAAAAAAAGTAAGAAAAACAACTGAGTGTGTGGTTGTGTGTGGGAGTTTTCCACATTGAACCCCCTGGTCAGCCACTGAGTAACAAGACAAAAGGAAAATCTCACTGGGCTTCACATGATTTGTTTACATTTCCCTTAATAGTAAAGATTTTTTTAGACCAGTTTTACACCTTGTAGCTGATATGGTTTGCAGCATGACAGCAGTCCCAGCTGCCTTTTGGATAGCAGAGTTTCCTTGCAAGAGATATGTTGCTATTTTCCATGTTTTTTGATATGCAGCCCAAATGAAGTCTCTGAAGGAGTATCTGTCTTTTGCTAACAGCCATCATTTTTATATAAATTCGGAGGTATTCATATTATGTCTTCATCTTCTATATCTCAACTAGTAACAATATCACAACTACTCCCTCCTGACAACTATATTCATTTCTCATTAAAGATATTTCATGTTTTATTCAGGAATTTAAATGAAGCTATCAGAGCCTGTAATAGCAACAGTTTGGGATAATTGTATCTCATTGATGGCAGCCTCAAGAGTTCTAATTAATATATATTTAGCTCCCTGGTTGTCTTTAGACCAAACGCCTCAATATGAAAGACTGGGAGAGGCAATAAGGGGAGGGGGAAGGGAAGAGACTCCAAAATAACAGCCCCTTTTGAAATTCGGGTAGGAAAATCTGTGTTGTGAGAAGGAACTGTGTGCTCTGGGATTCTTTCTGTTTCCTCCCCGCCCCGGCTCAATCCAAAATAACTTTTGAGATACAGAGTCCTTCTTGAGAAGTAAAATACAAGAACCTAGGTTTGCTGCCCACTTGTTTGGGGGGGGAAGGAAGGATGAGAAATATGTATTTTGCTCCTCCAATGATACACCTGATATCTGAGTTCAGCTTATCAGTGTTCTCGGCTTTCATTAGCTCTTTCCCTGCCTCCTCCAGCCAGAGTGCTCCATTCAAAATTGCTTGGTTTCAGAGATATGATCTGCAATGCAAACAGGATCTCATTACACTTTTTCATACTAAAAAAAAAAAAAAAAAAAAAAAAAAAATCTTACTTTCGTGTGTGCCTGATTAGCCCTCAACATCCAGCTCTCAATTTTCTTATCCCCTTTGGGCTTTTTATTCCTTTCCTCTCTTTCCTTCAACACTACCTTTCTCTCTGTTGTATGAAATGAGCTAAAAAAAGATTTCGGGGGGGGGGGTATTATTCTGTCATTGGAATTCATAGCACTTGTATTCACCTACAAGCCTGAACTATTTTCTCAAATCACTTCAGTCTCTGTGACTTTCTCAGACTGTAGTTTATAAATCACTTTTGTGGTACACTATCTAGAGGGGATCAAGACCCCTGGAAGCTTGAGTCATATTGAATTGCATTGTGTAACGGAGAGTCATTAGGAGTTTACAGTCTGGGGAAAAAAGAAGTCTTATAAATAGGCTAATTCAACTGGCACTTATATGTTTTAAAGGCATTATTGAGGAAGCAGGATGGTAGTATTATTTGCTCCCAATTTTGCTCTCATCAGCAGCAGCTAAGGGTGGCTCTTGAATAGGGCAGGAATAGAGATTTTATAGACCTCCAGCTTTAAAACCTCTATTTTCCCCCCCTTTATTATTTAAGCAAGTACTAAGGACTGTTTAGAGGTTTATTTAAATGGCTTCCATGCTGGAAGCTAATCCAGCCTATACTGGCTTGAATTGCCTCAGTTTCTCCTGAATAAGAGCTGCTTTTCTGTTACTTCTACTGATTTTTTTTAAGGTGTTAATTTAAGAGAAATATATTGTGCAGAACAGGGGCTTTCTGACAGTGAAAGGATTTTCAGCAAGAGGTTTACTCAACAGCTGCATTTTTCCAGTCTGATACTGACGGTAAGGTTATTCCAGTAAAGCATCTCCTTTTTTCCCTTTCTTTTAAAGTTAAAAAAAGCATGGTGATGTAATGTGGAGGTATTTATCTCATTTGGGTGTATTTCACTTGCAGATTTGTGACACAAAAGTGTCAGCCCCTGGGTGTAGCCTGTCTGCAGGCTGGATCTTCTTGGCTGAGGTTGGGGCTTATCGAATACCTGGATATCCTCACACTTACAGGTGTGGTAGATGGAGAACAATGACCAGAAGCAGGTGCCTTGGCTCTCAGGAACTCCAACTCACTGCCAACAAGCTCACTCCTAGCTGAAATTGCTGCTTTTTTGGAAAAAAAAAGAAGAAAAGAAAACCAGACAATTCTCAGCATTGTCTGCAGTTCTCAGCCCCATGTCACCTGTGGGATCGCCATGTTCAGCTTGGTCAGGATTTTCTCAGAAAAACAAAGTGAACCCAGGACGAACCCTTGGTTAAAAACAAGGCTGGAGTCAGGAGGTCAGAGGGTGGAGAGTTGAGCAGGCTCACGTGGCCAGCAGTGGCTCTGGGTGAAGTGTCTCCTTGGGATTCAGTTGATGGGTTGCTTGGCAGATCTGCCCCAGTGCTTCCATAACCTGGGCTGGAATCCAGCCCAGGCCTGAGAGATGGAGGGTCAGTCCAGTTTGATAGCGTGAGGTCAGGAGTGGAATGAGCCTGGGATATCTCGATTGAGATTTGAGTGTATAAAAGTATAAATCAAAAAAGCAAAATCCTTGAAGGGACACCTTGCAGCTGTCTTGGGAAATGAAAGGCTTTAAAATAAGAAGGCTCAAGAACATGAGAATCCTGCAGTCAGTGCAGCTAATAAAGCTCTTTGGTCTCAGAGAGCAGTAAAGTCCTCTCTGTTGTCTGGAGAAGTGGAGGGTGTATGGCAAACCTGAGGGAGACGCTGCTCCTCAACACAGCGAGCTGCCAGCATACTGAGGATTATCTGTGCACATAAATACAGATCACAGCTTTTATACTGCTGCTTCTCAATCAAATACATTGAAAAGCTTATTCTAAAAAGGCTTTGTCAGCTGAAAGGACCCTTCTTCTGTGTCCTTGAAAATTCTCCATAGGCTCGAAGTTCACCCCCAAAGTCATGGAAGGGGAAAAGAATGAGCTTTTTTATCCACATTACTCCTGAACGCTGCTGTCTCATTTTTGCTGCAGGATACTCATAATTTTATGCTTATTTAAACAGACACATATCTAGTTTATGGGCATATTCCAGGGGAAAAAAAAAAAAGAATCCTGTCGCTTAGAGTGCAGTTCTCATGGGCAAACACCTGATCCCCTTTAATAAGAGATAAAAGGGAAACTATTCCCTTGCCAAGCTGCTACATTACAGGGTTTTGCTTGCAGTAACAAACTGGTAAGCTGCACAACTTACTGGTGCATGGCTCAGCACGGGCTCAGCTTGCAGGTACAGGGATTGCCAGCAGCTTGTGCCAGTGCCACTGAAACCCACAGCAGCAGAACTGGGATGGAGCATGGAGTGACACACAATTAGGGTGCAGGAGAGGTTTCAGAGTTCAGGATGTGCACATCTACTAATCAGACACAGGTCAAGGGGGAACTACGCTGCATCAGCCAGGATCCTTACTGTTTTAAGGATATAGGTTTGTTTTTTGGTGGGTTTTTTTTTTGGTTTGGTTTTTTTTTTTCCCTTGAGCTCTTGATAGTTTGGGGTTTTTATTGCTGTTAGTATTTCTTTAAGGAAAGTGAGTAAAGCGCTGATTTCCCATACGCCATATCCCAATATTTTAAGTTTGCATTGGTTTTCTTTGAAGTGGTCTGTGCTGGCACTGTTTTATTCTCTGTAATGTTTGTCATTAGTTGGAGGCTTTGGATTACCTGCTTTTGTCCAAAGAGATGGTCAGAGCAGTAAGGAAACAAATGCCTCAGCTGTGTAAAGTGGTAAAAGCTACAGGTTAAAATTCTGGATCTCTTTTGACAGGAACAACCATAAGATGTCTTTTCAAAAAAAATTTAAAGCTGCTGCTGCTGCTGGACTTTTGTTTTTAACAGGTAACAACACAATGAGAGATGCTAAGGGCAGGTACCTGTCACCTAGCTGGTGATCTGGGATAGCTGAGGATCCAAAACAGGAAAGGCAGGCTGATCTCTGTGTTACCCCACTGCACACCATCACCGGTGTGACAAGGAATAGTGCCATAAAGCCTTTTTTAAGGAGATGGAATATACAGAGTTTGGTATTTGTTGTGACTTAAATAAGGAAGGCAGTATACTCACTTTTCTGAGATTCACTTTTCAGTGAATCTGATTTCTCTTTTGGTCCCCGCTGAATGAAAGTTTGCTTTCATTAACTGTTTTTCAGAATATTCAAGGGCTGATCTCTTGGCAAAGCATCATTCAGGATCTCAGATTTCAGGAAATAACAAGTCCAAAAAGTCCACTAGTTCACTTTAAAGCAGAAAGTGAGCACTGGAGATGTTGACTGAGTAACTTTGCAGGCACACATGTATCTCCACTGAACCAGAAGGTATCTCTTATTCACACCAGTATGGACACATCAGGAACCTGGTGAGAAACTACATTTAGGAGAAGGTTCCATTGAGCAAACCCAATGTGCACTTAGTTCAGATAAGCCCTGGAGAATCAACCAGTGAGACCTCAAAGTCCGGAGTAATTTGCGGTCTGATGTATCCCAGCCCAACTTCACTGCTCTCTTTTTATAAATCAAATGGAAAAAATCAGGCACTCAGATGTGGTCCCAGAATAAGTGCAAAGTCTGTTTTGTGGTGTCTGGGTCTTGTCTGATTTCTGCTCACATGCCGCTCAAAAAGTCCATGTAGGTTTAATCTGACATTTAACCTGTGCAGAAGCATCTACACACTTTAAAAGAAGGTCAATGTTATTCAAGTATATTTCACTTTTCGAGATGGTGGAAGCGAATTATTTTCAAAATCCTTTATTTTGAATGTCCTGTCTGGGCAATCTCACTAAAAGAGCAGTAGAGTTAAATGGCTGACCTGCTTCTCTCCTCAAGGAACTGGCAAAATACTTGCACCTAAAGCTTTCTCTAATGCCTTTTACAGAGTCAGTGAGTGAAAAGAAAGGAAAATATTATGGCAGTGCAGCTCATAAATTTCTTCTGATTTTTCTGGCACCCATGTAACACAGAGGGCTCCTCTATGGAAGATGTGTTGTCCCACCAGGTAGGCAAAGGGGACCTTTGCAAGTTATTTCAGCAAATTGCTTAAAGTAAAGAGATAAAATATTGAGTCTAAAGGTGTAGTAGCAAGAGGGAACTTGGTCTGAGAGAGGATGGAGCAAGCAAGTGTCCTCGCCCATCGTGCTCTTCCCTAGCTCCACTTTTAGGATTTCTTCAATGCTATTGCAGCATTTCAAACTTCTGTGGTTTGAAGCCAATACAGTTTTTGTGGTCTCTGACAGCTCCTCCCTTTCTAAACATGAACAGCAAAATGCAAATACTCAGAGAAACG
The DNA here is from genome assembly GCF_031753505.1 of Anomalospiza imberbis. Classification (NCBI taxonomy): domain Eukaryota; kingdom Metazoa; phylum Chordata; class Aves; order Passeriformes; family Viduidae; genus Anomalospiza; species Anomalospiza imberbis. The sequence continues at coordinate 5,489,943 of NC_089693.1, read as the reverse complement.
AATGATATTGAAAATCTGCTGAAAGCAGGGTGAGGGAGAAAGGAGAAGGGCAGATTAAGGGAAATCCCTGCCTGAACCCATCCTTTTGTTTGATGTGGCCTTTCCTTGACATATCAACAAGAAACGAAGAATTGAAACCAAACGGGAGGGTCAGCGATTAGGAGAGAATTGTCTATAGCATTTCAACAAGGCCACCAATGGCTTGTGCAGGCCTTGGCTGCTCTCCCCCACCTCTCCCTGTGCGTTCCCACTCGTTACACGATCCTGCTTGGGAACATGTTATCAAGGACTGAGAATCAGGCCAGTGGCTGCTGATGTTGAAAGGACATGACATGTGCACAAGGCAGGGCATAGGGGCTGGCTGCACATATTAAAGGCAAACACATCACAATCCAATTAGTAGAAATGGAGTGTGTGTGCTGGCTCTGGGAATTTTTTTTTTTTAAGTAATACTTCTGTGCTTTTTCTATTGATTGATTTATTTTTGAAAGGAGTAATTCCCTTCTAGCTTTTCTTCCTCCTCTCCTCCCACCTTCAATTCCTTCACTCCTGAGTTTTCACCTCACCAGAGGAACATGAGTTCAAAGGCAATTGGAGTAGAAATAAAAATAAAACAAAATATTGTGAATGTGAAGAGTTCTCTAATCTCTTTTTGACCTTCCTATACAAAGGGCAATTTCTGCAAATCTGCTGCAAACTTGTAAATCTTCAGTACTGGGAGGGATAAAAGCAACATAAAATATTCCATTAGAATTTAAGCTGACTAGCTAAATGTGTGCCTGTGCATGTATAGACATTTCTCCTTGCTGTGTTTTAAAAATTGTTTTAAGTATGTCTCATAATCTTTAACGCATTATCTAGCCACCAGAGTTTTTTATTATTTTATTGGAATGCATCTCCTGTAGTTTTCATTCACTGTTTAAGTAAGAATGAAGGGAAAAGAATTCCGAAAGGAAGGGCTGGTTTTAAAATTCTGATACCTGAAAAGAACACAACTTTCATTACATTCAGCATATTTTATTGGATGCAGAATTAAGCATACAGTCAGTATTCAATATCTACAATGATGCATTTTGGTTCTGATAGAATGGGCAATGCTTTGCTATTGGACTGTAGTCTTCCTGCTTGTTTAGCTCCTTGTCTAGCTGAATAATTAAACTCATGTAAATTTAAGTTTGTGTATAGTTCCACTGAGACTAAGGGAGTTTCTTGTCTGCCTAAAGTTAGTTTCTTTGTAAGTAGTTTGTTGGTTGAGGCCCAAAATTTTATCTCAAGTCATAATGCTCAAAGGTGTTCTTGCTCAGCAAATCACTTTAGAAAATGCTCAGTTCTAAGGCTGTGCCCAACTCCAGCTGTTAAGACTCATTCTGGTAAGATGGGTGACCATGAGGGTGGTCTAAAGAAAAGGTCAAACAGCAGAGAAATCAGACAGGATTTTCTTTGCACTCATGGTGGTAAATACATAGAATTTAGTGAGAGGAAAACAAAACCATGGGGAAAAGGAGAAGTTCAAATGAGGTAGGTGGACCTACATGGGCATTCTCGTTTCCTTCCTTCCCACAGCTTCCTCTGTTCCTATAATCTCAGCACAGATGTTTCCTTTTTAATCCCTGGCTCCAGCTGGCAGAGCATCTCTGCTCTACCGTACTTAGTCGCAATTACTGCAGACATTAACTCTGCACATGCTTCGGAAATTGACTGCTTTTTCTTCCTTGGAAATGTTGCTCATCATCAGGTTTTTAACAGCCAGAAATAAAGGCCATTTGTGTAATGATGAATCCGATTCCCTTCAAGATTTGTAAGAGAGATAAAAGGCACAAGAAGCAGGCTTAAAACAATTGCTGGCGTGGTGGAAAATTTGGATATTGAATTTATAATACCTTACTTTACTAGTACAGAGAGTCTTTATCATGTGATAGAAAAGGAATGGGAAATATATCAAGCAGATGCCATGGTCACCTGCCTGACGCTACTTTTCCAAATTAATCACAAGTACTTTTTAATTTTGATTAGCAAAGCAGACACTTGCTAATAGTGTGTGGGGTGTGTCTTCTTGTAGGTAAACTTTCATTTATTAATGGAGTGGTGGTTGATCTAAGTGTCAAAGCTGCAAAACCCTAAAGTCAGATCCACTCTTTTCCTTGCACCCAGGCGTAAGACTGTATCACCTCAGGGTCACCTGTTTGTGGTGTGATGCTGCCAAAGTGCCACCAGAGCCTGATGTGACTCTGGCCAGATTATAGCAGAAAAAAAATATATAACTCTGCCCTGGGCTTGAAAGCAACACAAAATCCTCCACCTGCTGGATTCAGGGGTCTCAGTTTACACTGATTGTCCTGATTTTGTATTTTTTTTCTGTATTCAACAACTTTCCATTGGATGTGGAATTGATCTGACATAGCCACACTGCCATGACAGATGGGATGGATGGACAGAGGAACAGTGAAGAATCTGGAAACACCACACATCAGGTAAGGCAGTTCATTTGCTTTGGTGAAAACTCTTAAATAATCTAAATAGACTATACAAGATATCTTTAAAATTATCAAGAATCCCTTCAGTTGATCTGCACTCTTTCTGCATGATGCTCATGGACTCCGATTTTTTTCTTCTTGATTCTTGAGGGCAAACTGATTTAGTGCATGAAAAATCTATTAATGAAGTCACTGTGTTGCTCGCTTTGTTCTCCTCTTTCCCCTTTAGCACTTCCTGAAAGCACTGGATGTATTCCTACTGCTTTCTCCCCCATTCCTGTGGAGGAGGAGAATGGATAGCACATCCAGCCTTCAGGTGGCTGCTAATATGACATGCACAACTTCAGACATTTATGTAAGCGCCCAGAATAACAGGACAAATTTGGTGACAACCTGAGGTCATCTTGCCTATAAACCACTCAACCACTGCCCTGCAGGTAAGAAACTGGAAACCTGTGCTTATCTCTACCAGTTAGTGTTCTTAAGTGAGCAGACCATTGCAGATTAGATAGATGTGCTGTTACAAACACACAAACCTTTTAAAGGCCCTGGAGAGCTTTCAGTATGGATTCTTGCTACCTCTCAGTCATTTAGAAACATGGGATTGGTTTGACAATGACAGTTCTAGGACTGAAATGAGAAAGTTCTGGCAAATGATAACAGCTCTGTATGCTCCTGTGGAAAACTTGCACAGATGAGTGTATGGTTTTCCCAGGAATGACTTGTAAAATCCAGATTATTATATAAAAAGAGAGGTTTATTCACACTGTATTGCCTAATACTCTATGCAGCCTTAGTATCATTCTGGCCCATTGAAAGGGCACAATGATTGAGTATTTTGGCTTTCTATTGCTATTGAGTTCATTCAGTGATGGGGAAGAAGAAAGGAGAATAAGAGTAAGAAAACAAAACTGAAAGTGCTTGAGGACAATTCAACTTTGAAATAGTTTTCATTAAATACAGGGAAAGTGCAAAATGAGCCCTCTTTGAAACTTGCTGGATAAAGGCTGTTATGAAAGCTTTCAGTATTTTTTTTTCAGCTTTGGCTCTTCTTGCACTCTTCTAGGCTAGATGAAGTGTGTATGAAAGCATCACTGACATCAGCAATTGGAAAATAAAGAAAACAGTAAGTGAAACTTGGCTATTGCAGAGAAACTACAAAATCTACTACATAAGTAAAGCAGGCAGAAAAGAGAAAGTTAACATTTTTTTTTAGCTCTGTGACTTCTCTTTGATCATATTTAATGTAGCATGCACAAGAATGACACAAATAATTTGATATCTGAGAGAATAAAATTAAAAAGGGTGGGGCTTTTGCTTTGAGGGGGTACTTTGCAGGATGAACTTTTTGAAAAATAACACACGCATATACCAAAAATGAAGAAAAAACCCAAGCCAAAACAAAGCCCTGCAGAGTTGTAGAAGCCATTTAGAACTAAGAAAACTGCAGTGAGGTTAAGTGAAATAAGATTTCTAGACTGCAATATTTACAATTTGAAACCAGTTCCAGGTGACTCACAAAATAGTTGGGCTTGTGAGAATGAACATCAGTAAAACACTGCATCAATAGTCATATTCCTTGGAGGATGAAGGGACTTCAAAGCAATCTCTCCTCATCCTCCCAATTCTTCTCATTTAAACCATAGCAATGACCATTAAAGTATTTTTTCTCTGTTAATGAAGTTTTTCAAGTTTTTTGGCTTTAGCTTTTATTACTAGATATGCTTCAGTAGGTAGCTTAAAATGTTTAGAAGGAACTAATCTGCACTTACTTATTTCTTAATAAATACATTGCACTTTATGCAGTGGTTTTGTTGCACGTGAAGTCAGCAAGGAAAAGGGACTCAGCTCCTGTGTGAAGGCAGCTAGATTCAGAAAAGTGTTCTCTAGCCTCTTTGAACCAATTTCCAGGATCTCACCAGCCTGTTGAGTCTCTCACTACCAGAGGATGTTGGTGCCATGCAGACTTGGGAGCAGGGATTAAGCGTAGGCCCTTGACGTGCCCTCTCTCTAGTAAGAGTTGGCTACTGTGGCAGAGTTGAACAAGAATTCACTTGGGATGGAAGTTAATAGGATTTAGTTTTATTGCTGAGGTGCTGGGAAGTGGATGAACCTTAGAGTTCACTTTGGCTCCCAAGCTATGTCAACTAGCCCTCGATGGTCTCACTGCCTTTCCCAGTTTTCCCCAGATGGTTTTGCCTCCCCTGTGACGGCATCAATATCAATAAATCATCCATCACCTTATGAGCTGCTCCAAGGAGGGCCATAGCTGATGCTGTGGGCCTGATTTCTGTGCTATACATATTTGGGGGATGATTTTTTTTTTGCTTCCTCCATGCTTCCTCCACTGTGGTCCCATAAAATGAATTTCCTTCAACAGTTTCGGCTCAAGTTTTGTTATTTTTATCTGACCTTGTGTAACATGCACCACACTGCAGACTGTGGGGGTGACTGGGAGATAAAAGCACATTTCTAATCCAAACAGATATACAAATATAGACTCAGCCTACGTTTCTCTCTTCCCAGCTGCCTTATGAGGAAGAGGAGCTGGCTCAGAGAAGTGATCCTCCCTAAATCAGAAAGATTGGTGTAAGCAACAGGGGAAATGGAAAATTCAAGTTTTTTTACCCTTTTTTTTTTGCTTTTGAGATATTTATGAGAAGGCAAAAAGCTCTTAGTATAAACTCATAATTCCAAGTGGTTCTCACATAATTTCAGTAGGTGGTTCTAGAAGTTGGTTCAGTTTGGATCCAGAGATTGGTTTGGTTTTGTTGCCCGACTCAGTGAACTTGTTGTTTAGATTCATATTTCTTGAACTGATAGTCTTGTTAGGAATTTAAGCTGGCTTCTCACAAACACTCCTAAATAATTGATACGTTTTCCTAGGGAAACAGCCAACTTGTATGTCTCAAAGTATTTGCAAACCCTAAATTTATATTAAGATTTGAATTTGAATTGACGTTTCCCCACACAATGTTTGTCCGTCTCCATCGTGTTTATAGGCAGAGGTCATGTTTTTGGCAAGTTGACATTTAATATTCTTTCTGTGGTTCACTCCAAAAGGAACAAAAATTGGCTCAGATTATAAATACAAATGGAGTTTTTCCAAGTGCCTATATTACATGCTCCCCTTCACCATCTAAAAACTAAGCTGTGCTTCTTTTAGTATCAGTCAGCACTCATGATAGCAAAGCTAGTAAACATTTTTCATGAAATTAGACTCATCAATACCATGTTATCACTAAATGGAGTTTGGAAGCAAGGAAGAGGAGAGCCAAGAGACACCCTGCAATGTATTTGTCCCAAAGGAGTGTGAAAAAAAATGTACCAATGTCTCTTCTCACCTTCTAAGAGAATGTTAAAATCAAATTTTAGCATAAACCAAATGGGACAAAATTGGTGGCACTATGCTAGTCAGCAAACTGTCTCCAGAACCACTTAAAATCAGAATTCCCTCCGGCACAAGGGAATTATACTGCCCCACAGCCCCTTACTTAAAATGGTAGGGAGGAAAACGAAAAAACAAAAAGGGGGAAAATGAAAAGGAAAGGCCTTTAAGGTCAGCTAGTCCATCCCTTGCTGATCCAGGCATGCTGCTGACAGTGTTTTCACATCCATGAGTGCTTTGTCCAGGCTACTTTACCTCCATCACTGGGGCTTCCATCTGCTCTCAGGAGAGATCATTCCATTTATTTGTTACGAGTTGGCGGTATGGATTTTTTTTTTAAAGTTTTATTTTTATTTTCAATGACAAGCCAAGCAGTAAAGATTGGGTTGCCAGGTCCAAACTTCTCCACAGCACAGGTTGTTTTTTTTTTTTTTTTTTTTTTTTTTTCTGAGAATTGGAAAAAGCTTTCAAAGTAGAATCACCTCCCCCTTGCTACTCACCATCACGAAATCCTGACTACAGAAACATCTCATTCATCCCCTGAAGTGTAATCTCTTGAGAACTCAGAAATACTCCATAACCTGAAAACACTCTTTGTTTTGAAGGATAAGAAATAATGGACTGCTTCCACAGTAGGTAAAAGGCAGGGTTTTGTGTTGAATTAGTGTCAGCTTTTACTAGGACATGGGGTTTTATATGTATTTCTGAGCTAGACATGTGTTGTGATCCTGTGTGTGTTCTCTGCTGCTTCAGCTCTGTTACTAAGCAGGGTCTGTCTTCAGGTCCACTTTCCAGCATCAGGGAATTTTGAGCCGAATTCTGATTGTTTTTGCACCACTGTTCTAAATCAGACAGTTGCTCTCAGCAGGATGATTGACACCAGCATGAAGCACAGGTGGGTTAGATGGACCTCATGCACTTTGCATTTCAGGAAGGAATCAAATTTTCCTTCCCAACTTTCACCTTTGGTTATAGACAAGCAGTATTTTGCTTTTCAAAAGAAAACCATTGGAGGAAGGCTATAAGGGGGACAAAATGCAACCAGGCTGTGTTCTGCCTGTGAATTTGCAAGCTGCTGTGCTAGGCATCCAGCTCTTTGTACTAACAGGAGTGCTAATATGATGTATTAAATGTCACACCAGCATCGCTGGGTATGCATATCTCTCCTGTTGTACTGCCTGTTTATGCTTATTCAGCTCTTTGAATAATTTAACACATTTCATACTCCAAATTACCCACAACAGTTTGACGGGGCTGCTGGCAGTTTACTTGAAACACTCAGTGTTAGGTCAAAGTAGGGCCCAAGCATCTGCTAAATAGAAGGACATTTCATACTTAGCAAAGCATAATTAGACGTATTCCTGCACACTTTTCTTAAAAAAAAATAGGTAAATCCATGCTAATCCCAGCGATACCATAGAAATAAGGGGCTGTATTGAACACTGCTGTGTACAGCCCAACACCAGGAATGATTGGGACTGAAGGAAAATAATTCTGGAGACCAGTTGAGGACAGATGAAACTAAGCTATGACAGCATGTCACTCATGCAGTTTCAGAGCAGAGGTACTGATTTCCTTGGTGCAGTTAGGGTGGAATTAGAGATTTGGGAAGCTCCATCCCCAGCAGTGCAATATTTTTAATGCATTTATCAGAAATTTGACTGAGAACAGCAATCCACTTGCTGGATAATGAACCTGGAGCACATGGAGCAAGCACACGGTGCCCTGCACTCCTCCATCCCCTGTGCTGCTGGAACCAGAGACATGAGATGGGCCCACTTTGGGTGCACACTGTGAATTCTCTCCCAGGCTTCACCTTTCTCTATCCTTAACCAGCCCAGGCTCTTGCACTGAGAATATTTTAGCTGGATGTGTGTAGAAGAGAAACAGGAAAAAAGAAAATGGGGCATGGTCCTTGGCTGGACAACTGGGGCTGCGAGTCCTGCTCAGGATTAAACAAGTGGTGATTCATAAAGGGCTGCTGTTGTGTGGATTAAATTAGTAGAAAGAGACAGAGCTGGGAGAGGTTAAGTACCTGCTGCTTCGTAGATGTGCCTTTCTGGGATTGGGCTGTGCTTAGCCACTAGGGCTGCCATCTCTTTTATTTTGAGGAAGATGCAGAATAAGCATTGCTTTCTGAGCAGTGCTGGTTTGCCTTCTGGTGGGGTGAGGCTTTGTGATGTCCACACTGGACTGTTTTCACTTGACACAGGTCGCCCAGCAATAGTGCTGCTCAAAATAGTTTTGGCAGGAGGTTTGGAACTGCTGGATTCATGTGGCTCTGAGACACGAGGCAGCAGGCAGGGGCTGGGAGGAGGACTGATCTCCCCCAGGGCCACCCAGCTCTCCATCAGCACCTCTCCACACTCCTCTGCTCAGACAGAAACCAGAGAAGGGACAGGATAGCAAAAAAAAGAGTGTTTTCAATTAAGACTTAAAAATCTCATCCCTCACAGTGCATCAGGTGGGAGGAATCTCTCCCCAGCCCCGTGGCTCACCCAGGGCCTCACAAAGTGATGATGCAGGGCACAGTCAGTGGAGATATTTGCAATGTGACTGCAGGGCTCTGATTGAGTGAACCTCCCAGGTCCAAAGCCCCACACTGCTCAGGAGGATATGCTGAAAATCTTTCTCAGGGATTTGCACATCCTTACAACAACTAAGGGTCTGTAATGAAATGTTTGCTTATCATCCATTTAACCCGCTTCGAAGCAGGCTGAGCCTGCATGGTAACCTCAGGTCAAAACTATTTTGGATAGCTGAAACTCATGATAAACACATGCTTTTGAAGGTTAGAAAGCCATCAGTGGGAGACATCAGATTCACTTCTTTATTATTAGAAGGGGAGAAAATCCAGGAGTGTTCAGAGCAGCAAGTTTTGTATAAAACATGAAAAGCAGATGGGGGGAGGTGGCAGAAGGAAGGAGGAATCTTTTTTGATACCAAACAACATTGCTTCTGCAGCAAATCCTTTTTCCTTGTAATTTAAGATTGTGCTTGAAATAAGGAGCCAGCTGCACCCGGGGGGAGCAGAGGGCAGCCTGTCCTTTTGGGTGCTTGATTGGCTCTTTCGTGTATACCTGATAATTACTGGAGCTGGTAGGAATCCAGTTGTGCTACTTGAACATGCACTGAGCAGCCTTGTATCCACAGCAGCCCTGTTTGGTCTGAGATCTCCAAAAGTGGAAAAGAAGATTGTCACAGTGCACAAGTTTTTACTGATATGCAAGTTATGGCCTTGCCTAAACTTCTCTCCAGCTGGATCTGCTAATGGTCTGTGCCCATTGATAGGCTTTCAGTTGTATTAATCAAACTAGATTAAGGTATTTCACTTAGAAAATACATCTTTATTTCTCAGGTCCAGATAGAAATCCTGCTGCTCCCTCTGTGATATGAGAGGAGTCCCAAAGCATAATCTCAAGTGCAGTCTCATGGACATTGCTTTAGATTTCACCATCAAAACCCTGGACTGATGAGTGAGATGAGGGGAGATGGGGGTCTCTCTTCACACATGCCTGCTCTGAGCCACAGCTGACTGCCTGAGCACTGCCCAGGAAAACCAGAAACACTTTCATTGCTTTTTGAGACAAATCTTCATCGATGTGTGTGCCTGCACACACACACACACACACACACACACACACATGCAAAAGGCAAAGTTTCATCCCTCAGAATCACAATCCTTCGAAGCCACCTGTCTCTGAACAGTTTTCTGTATAATGAGCAGAGCTCTGTGCTGTAACTTTTCCCTTTGTCCCCAGTGCCAGCTGTATAATTCCCAACTCAACAAACATTGCACCCTTGCAGAACTCCTGCCTCAGTCCAACAGTGCTGTTGTACCAGCTTTTGTGCCATAGCAGCCGCCTACAGGAATGATCAGCAAAGTGACAGCAAAGGAGGATTCTTCCACTTGGAGGACTCTGTGTTTCCTCTCTTCCCAGGACCTCCACACTAAGTGGGCTCAGTTTCCAAGTGAAAGGATCCTGTTTTTTCTCTTTTCCCCTAATGGTCAGAGATGGCAAACTCCCTCTGGGATCTGTGCATTCAGCTTTGTTCTTTCTCCCTCCCCTGCTGTCGCCAGTAATTAAAACTGAGCGAAAAAACTGAACATGCTATTTTTTGAATAGATATTTGAAATTTAAAGTGGAAAAAAAAAAGTTGTGAAACTTGTCAGATCAATGATTTGACACATATTATTTAGCTGGCTCTAAATATTCTGGAGTGAGAACTTAGTTAACAACTTGTTAACAAAGCATAATTCGGAATAAAACCCAGCTCTCTTTGCTAGCTGCATTTGCAATATGGAGCTGGTTCTAATAACTCTGTCTCTTAAATACCAATGTATTTCTCCTGCAGTTTCTAAGAGTTTTTGCCACTGTGGTGCACAGAAGTGGGATGGAAACAAAATGGAGAGGCAATGCCCACCAAATCTTGGTGGCTGAGGAACTGCTGGACACCTTGATGTGAGTAACTTGTCTGAGTCACATGCAGGACACTGGTGCTGGGGAACTCAAGCCTGTCAGCACTTAAAAATGGGTTAATCATTTTAATTAAGCACTTGAGAGTGAATGACATATCAAGAGCAATTTCTTTGAAGAGAAAGAAAACTAGAGGTAATTTTTCTAGTGTCTGTATTGTAGTTTGCTTTCTCTGGCCATGTTAATGTGTCTCGCTCCATCTTTGGGCTTCGTTTAAAGATTACTTTTTAATGATGGATAAACAGGCCTGTTTTCCTCCTGAAGTGCATCCCTTACACCCTCACGCCTATAAACAAAGGATTTTTCCACATGAAATGAAAGGGCAAGCACATCCTGCTAACAATTTTGACTCTATGGAGTGGTATAGCATATAATCTCCATTACTTTTCCTGTGATTTGTAAGTGACTGTTGCTAGGTAATGCTTTTTTCACTAAGCATCAGTGAGCTAATGTGAGGGCTTTGAGAATGTTACATTATATAATTAAGCCTTTGGTGGTACTGATTTCTACTTTACAAAAGTCTCAAATCTTTTTCATGTGAGCAAAAAAAGTTTTTACAGCATTACACATAGGGACACAAAAAGCATCCTAGAAGCCAGACTCATTTTTTGGTAATGTAACTGATTTCTGTTTTTCAAAATTATTAATTACACACAGCTATCAGCCACCCATCACAATGGCATCTAACTAGACTCTGTGTTGTTTAGATGGAAGACATGATAAATACATGGAACACATGACCCACTGGAAGTATCACTGGATCCCAAATATCTCTCTGGACTCCATAATCCATTAAACAAATGTGGTCCCTTTGTTCTGACATCTGGACACTTAGTCTAACCGTGACCTTTGCTTCCCAGGGACAGGACTGGGATACTGAAGAGCTTCTTCAACAGGATGTGACTGGTTTGGCTGAATATGTGAGCAAAGGTTTCCCCAGGATCTTCAGACATGAGCCTCAAGGTACTGTGAATTTTGTTTAAAGGATGAGATGAAGAAAGGGGTGGAAGACATGTAAGTGAGAATATATAAACACAAAATACAAACCAACCACAGGACATAATGTTAAGAGTTTTTATTTTGTCAAGCTTCATGCTAAACATCACGGTCAGTAACTGCTGTTGGAGGGGGAACACTTGGCTATCACAATACACAGGACTGTGATGTACAAAGCAACCCTGATACAAATTTACTTAGCATCAAGGATCCCTAGGAAAAAAAAAAACAAAAAACAAACAAAAACCAAAAAAAACCCACCAAAAAACAAGAAAAACTTTTCAAGGCAGCTTTGATCGGCCCTGGCACTGCGTGTGAAAGTCTAGCTCAGTTCTAAGACTGCCAGGGTAAGTGAAAGAAGAGCCTTTGTAATTTTTGTCTTACAATTATGTCACTCAGTCCTGTAGCCTTCATTCTCCCTGTGCAATTTGTAAGAGACGACAAGTCATTCAAAGCACCTCTGTTTACAGAGAGTCTCAGTAATAGAACACCACGGTCGGGCAGATTCCATGAACTGCAGACCCCGTGTTGACAGATGGGGTCTGTGACTGATTGTTTGATGGGCGCCGTGGGTGAGGCTGTAGGGGAATAGCAGGAGAAGAAGAGGGCACTGGGTTTTTTTGAGCTAGGAGGTCATGTCGGTTACCAGTGAGAACAGCATTCAGTGTTTTTCTGTTGCATTGTTATCTTGGTGCTGGTGATGAAGTTTTAATTGGGAAGGGTGAGGATGATTCTGCTCTCCTCCCACACGGCTCTACAGACGCTGCTGCTACCAGCAACTCGGGGCAGGGTTTCAGGAGCTGCTCGCTTCCCACCAGGCACGAGCCAGCAGAAAGGAGAAATGAATGAGGTGAGGATTGCTGCATTTCTGAGGAGTGTCTCCTGTAGATAATGCTGATCTGATGAGCAAAGCCAAAATGATATGTCTGAAGATACAAATGCCTTGCGCAGAGTGTGTGTAGCATAGACACGTCCCCCTCCACACTGATAATACAGCTTAACCCAATTCAATCTCTTTCTGTGGCTTGGAAAGTTTTAGGATTCTCTGCTGGAGAAAAAAAAAAAAAAGGCAAAAAGCAGCCCACTTGAAAACAAAGAAAAACCTCCGTGATCTATTGCCTGAAAGCCACTCAATAACAATTAGCTAATATCAGTTATCTCCTTGCTGTACAGGCTTCCTGATACTGCAAGACGTAATTCAGGTATTGGAATACTAATAATTATTTATTAGGTGCCTCAAAGCATCCAGGATCCTGCTCATAGGATCCTTTATGTTTGAGGGCCGTGAAAACAAAGAACAAGAGAAGAGTCCCCAACTAACACGCTCACAAAGTAACTACAAGGCAATTGGCAACAGATGAATACAAGCAGAGCATTCCCAGTATGCTGGGAATGATTATAGCAGAACTGTCATCATGAAAGGCAGGGCTCATGAAATACCTTTAATCACTGGTGATTATTCTTTTTCTGGGCAATCAGCTCCTCTCCCCCCCCCCCCCCCCCCCCCCATGAAATATCTTGCAGCATGTAGCAGGATGCATCCGAAGGTGCTGTTCTCCTGCAGGACACCACCCTCCATTCTTGTCTCCATCAGGTGAGAGACAGATTTTCAAACCTGTTAAGAGTCAGATGGAAGTAAGGGACAGATCCCCAGGATCCTGGCCCTGGGTTTCTCACTCTGAAGCAGAAGACAACGCTGTCATTCAGAACAGCAAGTTCTCATTCACAGTTATTTGTCATGTTAATTACTACAGACAAATTTCTCCTTCATCTCAATCGTGCAGGTCAAAGCGGAAAAGTTTAGCACTTCAGAACATCAAACTTTGCTTTCATCTGAGTGCGGGACATCATTCTGAAATTCCTTTTGATCTTGTAGGGAACAAAAAAGAAAGGAAGACAATTTGAAAGTTTGCTCTTGATGGGAGTTGTAATTTCTTTGTTTAAATGAAGGTAAATGGAGTCTCTTTAGCCATTAGCCATTGGCTGGGTATGTTCATAAACTCACACCCTCACCAGAGCAGGTAACCCATGAGTAAGAGCCATGAACATCTATTGACAAATATTGTCTCTTCCTTCTGTATCCATTCAGGATCCTCGTTGTATCATCCCCACTTCATTAATTTCACTCCAAGCTGTTAGATCTATGAGATCCCCGTGTACTGTGCTGTAGGAAATACCCCTGCCTCAAACCCCACCACTTTCCACAGAAGGTGGCTGCACACCATGCCTGTAATTTCCTGCACAGAGTACCTACGCGCTCCCACATTAGCTGTAATCTCTGTCGTGCTCACGCCAACATTCCAGCAGTATTTGGCATTTCACGAACGCAGTATTTATCACTGAAGTTCATACAAAGTTGCAAACCCTAACGAGGCTTATCAGCTTTTACAAACCATCTCTGTCCACTGACATGCTGAGTATAATTCCCCTCACTGTGCAGTCACTGGATGTGCAGAGGGAACAGGGAAGGGGGGGAGCTTCAAAGCAACATTTCGTATCGCCTTAAATGAATCATGAAATCGAATGTCTGTACAGCCCCTAAGTTCCTGCAGGTGAGATGTAACCTGTAGGCTGGGCACTTAGAGCAGCCTTTCAGTCAAATAAAATCTTCTCATTGTTACTGATGTGGCAATTATGCCCCGGAAAAGAGCATTGTGTGACTGTGTGAGGGGAGGGGGGGCTCAGAGCTCAGTCCCAGCAGTCACAGAAGGGTGGCTGGGGGCAGATCAGGTCAGTCAGCCTCAGCTTGCCCACTGTCAAGACAGAAATCATCACAGCCACTGAATTTATTTCAGAGACATATCAGAAAGCGTAATTAAATATGCAAGTTATAAACATTTCCCCTCTGAAATTTCAAAAGGTTCTGATATTGTTATGAACAGTATTGGTAATCTGCTTTTCTGCCAGCCCAGCCCTATATCTAGGACTAGAGCAGGCACTAAAAAGCTTGAAAAGAGACTTGCAATATCTGTATTTCTGTGTATCTACATGCCCCTGGGTATGTAGCACCCAATCACTACCCCTTTCCTGCTCATCAGGCACAAGTGTGACACACTGATGTGGGTGGAATTTGATTGAGAAATGAGATACTGTTTGTATTGTCATCACAGAGCTCTCTAAAAGCATGAAGTCGGGCTGAAAGAATCAGAATGTTTAAAATGAATTTCAAGAATTTTCTTTTTCTCCAGTGTTTTTTGGTTCTTCAGTCTGCATTCACGTCACATGTGTAAGGTGGTGGTGGGATATTCTTTTATAACAAGACCTCACAAATGCTTGTTCTCTCTTTCATTTAATTCCATGATATCAAGAGTCAGGCTGATGATTTTAATATCTTCAGGTAATTCCTTGACTATTGTGTAGTTTTGTAGTTCCATTGACTTCCACTGAGATGTTACAATACAGCACCAACTGACTGCATGTCCCCTAATACTTGGAATTTATAAGAATAAGACCAGCCAAAGTTTGTTTGTAGAGCACAGCAATGTATCCACTGCCAGGGAAACATTTGCAATGGTTGGAGAGCAGGATGGGACATCGTATAGAGTTATAGAAGGAAAAATAATCCATTAATTGCATTTAAAAAGTCCAGTGCTTCTGTAGTTCTGTTTGCTGATGCACAGCTGTAAATGCACTTCCTTGCTAATAAGTGCTTCAGAGACATCAGGGTGTCCATTTAAGCCACTGTTTGCACCCATAGACCATGGTAAATCATTCCATTCTGTATTTTTTAACTCCCAGGACCCTCCTTGCTGAGGTTTTTTTACAGTGAGTGAATTCCAAGTGCTTCTGACTTGGATCACAGAAGCAAGTTCCCCGCCTGCCTCCGTGAGTGACTCATGCTCTAACCTCGGTCAGGTCACTTAGATGGTGTTGTTGTTCTCTATTTCATAGTCTTTAAAAGGCATATTTTGATCTCCTCACAATTCTGACATTGTAACATCTTTCTGGCTCTAGCAACAGTCTGTATCATTTTGGATATACATTATCTTGTACAAAAATACCCACCCACATCTCATACCCTGAAAAATCACAGTAGCCAAAACTCCAAATTTAGATTGAAAAATGTAGAGTTGTGCAGACAAGAGGACATTTTTCCAAATGTGAGTCGATAGCCTTTTTCTCTGTAAATAGTTTGGGCTATCAGAAATTTGTAGCATTTAAATTTGCAACTCAGGCTCCTGCTGGGAGCTCCTGGACATGCTGGACCACCCGGCAGGCAGAGCTGTACTCCAGTGGTGTTTTGCTCCGGGGGTGAGGATGGTTTCACTGCAGATGTCCAATAGCTGGATACCGGTGCCCTTCCCCTCTTGGTACTGTCCCATCCCCTACATCCTCCCTGCCTCTCCCCACAGTTGACTTTCACATGCTGCTGTCTCCTTGCTGTCTCACCTCCAATAACTGAGGAAGAAGTGGAAGCAAAACCAGACAAAACAATTTTCCTACTGTATTTTAGCCTGGCTATGCAAACATTTGTAGCAGCTAAAAGCAGCAAGGAGATATCTTCACTGAACCTGTAATCCTGGGCTGGAAAAAGCTCTATTCAGATGCAGTCATCAGTGGATCTTTCTGCCATCCTGTTAATCCCCTCTCCCTTCCCACCTCACACCTGCCAAAGCAGCTTTACATCAAAAGTATCAAATCCAAATTTTTTTTCTTTTTTTTTCTTAAACTTTTTTGAGAGACCAGCGAGGACAGCAGCAGTTAAGGAAAAAACACATCCAGTTTTGCTGCATTTTCGGAGGAAATGAACTTGTGTGTTTTGAAGCATTCCCACAAGGCTCAGATTTTAGAGCACGATGAATCACTCGCTGAGGGTTCCTGTTTCTTCTCCTCTGCCTGCACAAGGTTCCCAGAGAGGGGCTGTGGGCTCTGTGAGGATCCAGCCGTGCTCCTGGCAGGCAGGGCCAGTTTGCAGGGGAGCAGGATGGCCGTGCCCTCTGTTCTCACCACAGGCAGGCCCTCCTGCCTTTGGCAGGTCACTGTGCCAACATGCTGTGCTTGGGCAGTCCCAGGGCTGTGTGATGCTGGTCCTGTCCTGCCCAAGTTGGTCTCTCCCAAGGATGTGTCAGTTCAGGGACCTCCTGATGTGTCCAAGAGGAGTTTGCACTGCCAGGGTTGCCCATTTGGCCTTGACTTCAAACACCCTCAGTCTGTCTGTGGAAGACCACGTGGACATAAAAGGCTATCCCCCTTTATAAAGGTTAAATGTAGCTAATTCATGGCAAATAAATGTCATTCTAATTTACCAAAGTGTCTGCATCCTGAGCTACCACCTTCCTGATCCTCACCAGATCCTCTGCCAACAAGGCAGTGGTGGCATCAAAGGGCACTTGACATTTTCTGGGACTTGGGCATCCATGGCTCATTATGAGGAACAAAATATGGAGTTGAAGGTCCTTTACTGAGAAGCCCCTGGCTCTGGATCCATAAATAAATCACCCTTTATGAAACTTGCTCACATCTGTGCTGTCTCAAGCACGGGCAGAGGGAAACTGTCAGCCTGGGCACACATCTTCACTGGCACAGAAGGAATAGTCTGGAAGGAAGAGAATGACACATATCATGCCTTTACTTTGCACAGCAATCTCGATATTTTGTATGTACTTATTGCTCTGAGTTTGTCTCCCTTTCCCACCTGTACTTACACTGTCTTTTTTCTGAGGCTTGTTATTATTTCTATTGAGCAATCTTCAGCCGAACTGGGAGAGCTCGCAGTGACTCACTTACTTGAACATTATTGCCTAGTTCTTTACACAAGACAGATTGGATATGAATGAGATCTCTTGTCCTCATGAGCATTATATTTATTTCAAAAGACATTTTCTTCAGAACTCTCCCTGCAATAAATTATGTGGTATATTTATTTTTTTCTTCTACCATGCTATAGCTCTGTCTCTTTTTTTGTTGTTTCTCATTTTTTAGACACTTCTTCTATGATCTGCTGTTGTTGTTTTCTGTTTTTTTTTTTTTTTTCTTCTCACAATCTCTTAGCTGTATCCTTGGAATTTTTTCCCTTGTGCATTTTTTAGCACAGTGCATGTATTCAATGTACTCAAAATGAGAGCTTGAGATAAGTATTTAAAGTAACAAAATGATTTCCCTCTTTTATCTTTCAGATATTGTGTAATGACTGGGGAAAAAAAGGAAAGAAAAATATAAAAGCAGGTGAAATATTTTAAATGAAGTATAAAACTGTAAGGAATGCAACCGTAATGTATCATTTTCTGATTTCATAATGTCAGCTAAGTGAAAGATTTTGTAGGTGCTTTACTTCTAAAGAAACACGAAGTTGCATTTTAGCAGCTGCTTTTGGGAAGAGCCTAAAATGCTGAAAGCCCTGTGTAATCAAAGTAAAAGTGTGTATATTTAGGGTGGATGAAATGGGACTTAAAGGTAACACATGAGCATGGTATTTATAAGAGTCCCATCTTAGGTCTCTTTGTCATTGTCACTGTACATCACTATGCTCCCTTGCTTCCCAGCTCTCCTGCCTGATCTGTCAATCCCTCTCAACCTTTATATTCCCACATTGCTTGGTGGAGGTGTATTAGAAATCTGAATTTTGTCCAGTTGTGGCCTTTCTGAGGGTCTGTGCTGGAGGGAAGGGTGGTTTGAACTAAAATTGAAATGTAAATAACCCAATGGGTGGTTTTGAAGTCCAAATACAAGCTGGAATTTAAACATTGCTGAACAATGTTCGGCTAGTAAGGATGAGTGTTTCACTTCAAGACTAATGTCTTATGTCTAAAACTAGAATTAAACTTCTTTACCTGGAGTGCAGTACCACCCTAGGGCATGTCATTCGTGGCAGTGGTGGGATTTCTCTCCTTGGTGACTTTCAGGGATCACCTACACAAAAATCATCCCCGGTCTGGTCTGGTGTTGATGTTAATGAAGCTCCAAGAAGAAGGAGGCTGGCCTAGAAACCTCCAGAGGTCCTTTTCAAATGTTTTTTTCTATGATCTTACAGTTCTGGTAAGTGTGTTACAGTAAAATAACCAGATGGACTTTTTTTGGAAGTATAGAACAGATACCCTGAGGGCAGAAAACAGTATGTGGAGAAGACGCCATGGGTGGGGGTGGGGAGATATTTCCATTTATGAGTTATAGAATCAGGACTCCTACAAGGAGTTGAGAAATTTGTCTGGATCTGGAGATGAGAAAAACAAACAGTTCTTATCTCTTTACAGTAAGGCTGCCTGGCTTGTGGTTCTCACCCTGTCTCAAGAAGGGTAGTCAGTGTTTCAAATGTTGGGGTCAGGCTGGTTCCTGCTCTATCTCATCAGTCTGGTGTACATATCTTTCCAGAAGGGATTAAATGTGTCTTGTCTCTTGTGGTTATATTAAAGGGCAGAGAGGAGGCAAGGAGCCTTTTACTTCTGGGAATGCTCTGCTGGGGGTAGAGGGAGGAAACAGCAGCCAAACCTCACTGCTGTCCCCAAGGCTAATGCAGGAGAGCTCTGTGGTGAGACCTGAGCCTTGCTTCCCCTGTGCACAGGGCCAAATTGGCAGGAGAGGGGTACAGGAATAGTGTTGGAAGGGGTGAGGTTGACTGTGTGCCCAGCATCCCCACCATGGGCGTGGTTTTGCAGCCAGGGTTGCTGAGCTAAGGACACCCCACCCTGAGATGTGTTGTGCAAAAGCGTAATTTCACCCCTGGGACAAGCCAGTAGCTTTTTCTCCCTTTTCTGTACACATTCCTCTAACTAGATCAGCCAAAACCTTCTGCTGTCACTAAAAGTGATGGGGTTTTTGTGTAAAATGAGATTTTTGTACTCATCAAGGCCAGGTCTGGCTTCTCTGCCAGTAGATGTCCCTGCATGCCTGGCTGTGGTGGATGTACTGTGTCTTTTCCTGGGAAAACTGACTTCCAACACACCGAAGTTCACATCATTCCCATTGAGTATTTTTCATATGGATTTTAATTTTTCCCCTCTCATTTGGGCTTCTGGTGTAAAGTTTAATCAATCTCTACAAATATAAAAGCTGAATTTGAAAGGAAAGATTATTATTTTATTGCAAAGCTACCTTTTCACAATCTTTAAATATTTTCGTGTTTATTTATAGAACAGAGTACTGACACCAGATGAAGTCCCTGAACCTCTTTACCCTGCTCTGTCCTTCACCCCTGTTCTGTGTCATGGATTGAAATAACTTTCACATTTTTTCACTTCCTTGGATTGCAGTGTTTTCTTGAAGCAGATATTGCTTTGGTGCACTGAATTGAAGAAAACAAGACAAAATGAAACCAAATAGTGCTCAGCACCAGGTACTCAGTGCTTGGTAGGAGTCACTTGGCAATTTTACAGATGCTGAGAGTCTCAACCTTCAGCCCGTAAGGTGTTTCCTGTAATATGAGAATTTATCAGCTGGCTTTCAGAGCCACATAGGTGAGCTTTAAGTGTTTTCTGCAGTGCTCTGTGCTCTGTATTATAATCCTGCAATTACATATTTGCATGCCTGCTAAATTAGCACTAGAAAGTTATCTTCAAAAGTGCAAAGCCTTTCACTGCTACTCTTCCTGGGAATACAGGGATGATAATTGTTACAGAGGAAAATTACCTTTACACGGTATTGATTTTGTGCCCTGCTGCCTGTCATCGTTCCTGGGTAGATTTTTCCAGGCTCAGGACAGGGAGCAGCTGTGCTGGGAGCCCATGCTGGTGGCTGTGGAAGAACAGGGCAGCACTGGCAGCTGCGGCATCGCTGCCACCCCCCTCGAATCGTGGGGGGCACCAGTGACCCACCCCAGCAGCCTTTCATTCCAGCTTTGAAGCAGGGGTAGCAAGAGGCTTCAAAAAGCTGGGAGCCACAAGCTTGGAGTGGGGGAATGGCTCAATAAATTGGTGTAATATAAGTATTTATTGATTTAAGAGCAGTCTTTTCTTTTGCCTTGCTTTTGTCTTCTAAGGGAACTTTCTTTTAAATTTATGTCCCACATTGTCACATCAGGAGGAAAATACATGAGAAATGTTTTGTTATTTCAAATTTATCACGTATTACGTCAGCTGGCATTGTGGACTCACAATATGTAATGCTTCATAAATTATGAAAAATAAATGTTTTATGGGCTTACTACGCAATCTGTTTGAAAACCGTTGAGCTGGGGAGACTCGGTGACCCCTGTACAAATTAATGTGCACATGATTTTCATTATTGCAGCTCAGATAGGAAGTTTGAACATCTTTATATATTTATTTAAAGGAAAATGAGGACAGAAGTTGCTTGAATACAGTTAGACTTTCTGGCAAGAAGCGGGTATCATTTAACCCAGATCATAACCTATGGCTTCCCTCACAGTCATTGTTATTCCAGGCCAAAGCTTAAACTCAAAATCAGAGCTGTGAGGACTTAGCATGAGCTTCCAGAGGTCAAATCCTGCAGCCTTTAGCCAGGCAAACTAAAACTCTGAGTTGGTAGGATTTTGTCTACGCAAGGACTGCGGCGTTTGCAGAACACGAGTCAAGCACAAGTCAGGCTCCTGCAGAAGGGAAGGCAGTGAAGGATATTCCTGCCCATCTTTCCAGCCCTGCTTTCCCTGAGCGCAATGGGGAGCGACAATCAAACAAGAGCCGCCCATCTCAGCTGTCAAGGGCCTCACCAGAAACGAAAAGCTCGATCTCAGGGTACCGAGGATCTCAACCTTATCCAACACAGCATCCTTCAGTGTGGAGCTGCAGGAATCCGAGGGAAATGCACGCACGGGGAACTGTGTCGTCCTGTTTTCATAGGAGCAAAAGTTCAGTCCAACATGTGTTGCATGGGGGGAAAGGGCACGGTGACAGGAGGTACTGGGAACGGTGAAGCACTCGCAGCTATTTTTTTTTATCCCCCTCGCACCCAAATTTTTCTGTGCATTGCAAAGGGGTGGGGGTCAGGTGTTGAAGCTCTCCCCTGGATGGTTTTTATATCGCGCAGATCCACCACTGTGTTTCTAATAAAGCCATCAAGAGCACAACTGGGAGCTCCCTGCGTGATCTTAAGCAATATAAGCCACTGCTTCAGAGGACTCTCTTAACTTGAGGCTGGATGCACTCAAAAATCTTCCAAGTTATTCTCTCCTAATTCAAGTCAGCTGAGGCATCAAAATGTCGGGCAGATGGACAAGATCCCTTGGCTTTAGCCAGCCAGTTTTCTGCTGTTACTCTTGTTGCAGTCAAAAATTAGAGACTTTTATTGTAAGTGTTTTCTATTTAATCAGTGATAGTTTGAGAATTTAACATTTACATAAGCATACTAAAGGAGATTCCTGTGTGATTTCTAGTGTAAAAGACTGAACTCTAAGCATCCTTACTTGCCCTAGACTGGCTCAAACAGTGTTCTTATCTTAAAATCACAGTTTTCCTTCACTCCTTTCCTTTTCTTTCTCTTCATATGGCTATTAAGAATTATTGGATTTATAGACAGTGCTTAAGGACAGTCACTACTGCATTTGCTTGGTCAAGAAAGCAAAAGGATTTTCTTGTCAGCTGTATCTTCTTAGACTTATTAACTTCAACTGTGCTTCATGATAGGGACACACAAGAGAACAGATAAATAAGTAAAGTACGACCCAAGTTCATACTTTCTTTTTTATTTTTGCTGTGACTTAAATAGTTGAGAAGAGCTCCTGCCTCTGCCGCTCTCCTCCAGTGGATGGCAGTTGAGTACCACGGAACGGAGCAGAGCTGATTGCACCTCGTTGTAACTCTCTCAAGGAGGCAACCGCTGATTGGAATTAGCTGTTCTTTGCCTGTGTGAAATATCACTCAGAAATACCTGAAGAATTAGAAAAGGAAGAAATGGAAAGCGTTTTCAATTTAAACCGCTTTGTTACTAGAGCAGGAGCAGATCTAAAATTTTCCTTCAGCAGCTGAGGGGGGGAAATAAGAGTCCTATATCTATATACACAAGTTTCAAGTGTTTCCTTTTTATATGTTAATCTGAATTTTCAGTATATGGATGCTAATGAAAAAAAGTTCCTGATTTTCATTTTGCTTCCTGACCTCCACAGTCTTTAGGTTTTAATACTATATGCATAATTTCAGCACGAAGAATAACTTTAAAAGGCAAATTTCCCTTTCTTGAAGTCTCAGCTGCACCAGAATGAATAGGACAACTCCCAGGGACTGGGATTGCAATGTGAATTTAGTCTTCATTGAAACTGCAGCTAGTTCTGAAATCTTCCCCTAAAAGAAAAGTTTAAAACAAACATTGCAATCAGAAACAGAAACCTAACCACGTTCCTCTTAAAAACAGGTCTCCTTCAACTCCTCCAGTTTATAGCACATACCCTTGGGCTATTACAGTCTAGAAAAATCTGAAATAAAACCAAACTGTTTTCTGGGTCTGATCATGCATCACTCCCTCAAAAAAAGTTTAGGGCCTCCTGAGAAATACAAGGTTTAGGCCTTCCTGACACATGTTGCTTCTTTTTAAAGAAAACAGTCTAGTGCTTCTTTATGGCAAATGCATCATTTTAGTTTTTCTTTATAAGAAATCACAGATAGATTGAAACAGAAAGCTTTAATAAAATATTTACAATTCCAGTTGTATATAAATAATATTATGGTCAGTATCCTTGTTGTTTTTAACAGAAGTTATTTACTTTTCAAATTTTATTTGCTCCTACATGTAGTCTCAGGCTGTTGTAGTAGAAGATCAGACACAAATAGCTGTTTACACCAAAAATTAAGTTTCTGTAAGTAACTATTTTAAAATGTTTCCTTTTATGTTTACTGCTGAAGGATCTCAAGCACTCCTGCCAGAAAGGAAAGTATTTATTATCTCTCTTTTACAGATGAGGAAACTGAGACACTGTGAAATTAAAAGCTTTGGGAAATTAGTGCACAGTAAATTATGATGTGAATTTACTGTGTACCAACCACCCCGCCCGAACTCATCATGTGGACTGGCAAAGAAAAAGGATTAAACTCCCTTAAATTATCTCACATTTGCCATGGACAAACAGTTGCCATGGATCAGTTGACATGCAGCAACTTCTCAACCTGCAGTGAGTCCCCGTGTCAGTGAGGAGCCGTTCACGGGGGCTCTAGTGCTCATCTGCTCCAACTTTAGGCAAGAGTTTATTTGTCACTAATTTCCCCAGCTGGTTTACCTAAAAACCACAGAAGGAAATTTCTGGCAGCACTCAAAGTCAGACTCAAGTATCCTTGCAGCCTTGAAAGCAGAAGTTGCGAGTTAAAAGCAAAATACTGGGGGGAGATAAACTTTGTCTTTTTGAAGGATGGAGCATCTGAAGGATGTGTCCAGGCAGTGTCTGGGTTAAACTGGTGAATTAGAGTGGTGAAATCAGAAGATAAGTCCTGGAATTTGAGAATCACCCTCATATCTCAGGCATTTGGGGCATTAAAGTTGCTTCCAGCATCATGGCAGCACCTTACAGCCCAGTATGGAACTCCGCATGGAATCTGCCTGTCCTGGGAATTCCATGAGCCACCTCTTCCCACTCCAGGCCTGCACTGAGTCTGTGGCTGACTGTTCAGGGCACCCTGCAAGATCCCTTCCACCTCACAATGCCACTTGTGAGCACCAGAGCCACTGGGCATGGCCACTGCAGCCCTGGTCAGTGTCCACTGGTCCCACAGTGGCCCCTGGGCTCCGGAGGCCACGGGCGAGGATCCAGGGGTGACCTCCTTGCCCTGCAGCAGGCTGAGCAGCTGATGTTGAAACGACTTTGGCAGGAACTCTCTCCATTGTGTCTGATCCAAGCTGGAGAGATGAGCACGTAGGGAGCTGGGACAAAGGTTGGCTGGTGGGAAGAGAATTACTGACAAGTTCATTCCACTAATAAACAAAGACATAAATGATGGTGCTATAAAGAAAAAGCAGGATTCTCTGGAGAAAACTGTAGAGAGACCTAGTAAGGAGGAGAGATGTTTAGACAACAGTTTTACATTATCCTGCTTGGTAAAAAATATTCTATTTTAGCTCCAAGCTTGAGTCTAGTTAGAGCTGCACCAGTGCTCAGGAAATAGCATGTATTTTAATGCCCTGTGAACTGGAATGACTGATAACTAGTACATTTAAATGTGAGAAGCAGAACTTTTCTCTGAGGGAGGAGTTATTTTTTGTTGTTGTTGTTGTTGTTGTTGTTGTTATGGATTTTGTCTTCATAGTTTACACTGCAGCTATAGCATTCCACTGGTAGTCATTTATCTAATAACTTCTATCATTCAGGCTGTGGAAAATGCAGGATAACAGAGAGAAAAAGTGGTGGTAAATTCTTTTTAATTTGTATTTCAGGGCTGAACTTATTATCATAAATATACAGAAATTAACACCTTTATAACACCCCTTCACTTATATCCAGAGTGTTACAATACAAAAACAATGGGATCAGGGCACTGTTTCGATCCCTCTCACCCCAAAGTAAGTCTAAGTACAGGTGCATTTACTTTAGGTATAACAGAAATTAAGACAAAAGGATATGTCTGAGAAAATATTTTTTTTTCCCTGTAAAGCTTACTCTTAGAGAATGCCTGTTTGTGCTAGAGAAATGGCTTGTGTGGAATACGACAGCCACCTTTTATAGAGGCAAATCAGACTCACTGGGCTGTACTGCTGTAAAGGAAAAGTTTCACAGATGTAATTAACCTGTGGAATGCCTTTCCACAAGATACTCTTGAAGTGTTGTCACTAATATTGTCTGTTTTCATAATTCAGGGCATCATCTGAAGCAATCTGCTGTGTCCCTTCATGACATGCCCCTCCTGAATGGATCAGGAGGTCATGGTGACTCTTGTGGAGGTGGTCACTGCTGGAGCTGGAGGAGATGATGGATTTGAAGGGAAAGTCTGTGGCTGATTCCAGAAATGAGCAAGAGCTGCAGCATAAGCCCTGTGACAAGGACAGCCCGGGCTGCTGTGTGGATGAGGAGAGGGAAGTTGTTACACACACCAGGGAGGCTGGCAAAGGAGAAGGGTGGGTCATGGCAGGGGCTGCCCATATTCAGCTCTCAAAACACTTGAAGTTATGGAGATGGTGGGCAAGGAGGAGGCCCTAGTGCCTCAATGAGTATGGCTTATTTGCAAAGGAACAAAAGGGAAGGTCTAAGAAGGTCACATGGCTGGGTCTGAGAGATAGTCTTGGGCCTGGAGGCACTTGGGGTTCAGCACAGCTCTGCTTCTGGAGCATATGGGAGGCAGAAGTGCCTTCATTCTGCTGAAACACCTCAGGGGTTCAGGCACAAAACCTTCGAGGGCGCTGGAATGTGTCTGGGGGTTGGTGAGCGCACATGGGGTGGGAGGAACGACTGTCAGACCCTGTCTGTTGAACGTATTTTACTAAAGATTCGTCTGTAAGGAGGGAGAAGTGGAAGCAAGGATGTGGGAGTGAAGGAACTTCAGAGAGATGGTCCCTGGTTTGAGGGCAATGGTATTTGGAGAGCAGTTGAACGCCTGTTGTCTGGTGCTCTGAGGACATTGCTACACCATCCAAAAACACTTGTTCTCAGAACCTTCCATACCAAAATCATGGGAAATATTTGAACTTTAGATGACTCCAGACTTCAGTTGCAGTTTAGTAGGATTTTAAGGCTGGCACTTTATATATATATATATATATATATATATATATATATATGACATATATAAATACACACACACATGCAAAAAAAAAAAGTGTGTGTGTGTATTTATATATATACCTTAAGTTGTTTTGATTCTGTCAAATAAATTCAGTAGCTCTTGTTTAAGGTAGAACTGGTAGAGAGAGTCTCGTGCAGGAAGAGATTTGATGGAACCGTGTTAAGCATCAGGGAATTAGCATCAGAGGTTCTTCAAATGTTTCATTCAAGGCCAGCTTGTAGTTAACCTGAATATTTGATTTGAAGTCATGCTGGTTTCACATGTCAAGCTACCCTGGCACTGTGTGAAAGTGGTGGGAGGAGAGCCTGGATGGGAGGAATGAGCAAGTAGGGAAGGATTTGGTTATCAAAGCAGAGGACTTAGATTCAATAGTAATTGACAGAAGGAGATTACTTCTGCTTGTGGTTCAGACAAGGGCTCTATCCCAATACATTAGGCCACCCCTCACACAAACAGAAGGACCTCCATGTGCATTGCCAGCTTCATCCAGGGACAAGGAGGTGGTGCAATGACTTTGCTGCCAGCCCAGGGAAATGGCGGGTTTGCTAAAGCCCAGCTCTCAAGAATATTAATAAAAATAAATGGTTTTACCCTTTCTGGTCCTGCTTATAGCAGGCTGCTAATAATGCCTTATGAGGCTGCTGCACAGTTCAATCAATAATTTGATTTTTCTGCCCTAGAGCTGCCACAAGCACGAACCCCACACTGAAGTGGCTGAGTGAGGAGCTGGCTGTAGAGACAGAATGAGGCAGCGAAGGGGAAATGTGGGATGTGTCTCCTTGTGACTTCTAGGAAACTTAGGGATGGACCATACCTGCTAAGCCCCATCCTCCATGGCCACTGCCACATCCCACAGATGCTCCTTGATGCTGGTGCTGGTTATTTATATATTTCTGTGTCGCCTATGGAAACATTCGAGTTTGACAAAGGGAAAAAGCAATTTGGCGTCCTTTGACTGAGGAAGGTTGATTTTCATTCGAGACAGAATGGCTCATTTTTACCTTTTTAGCTCCTGGAAGAGTAAAAAGTGAGAGGTCAAACCTGCATCACCATGACAACCCCTGCAGTGAGGGTTTTTGAGCAGATGAAGGGGAGTGATAATGGAGCTGAAGTTTCTGCCCGTTCATAGTCACTGGGCTTTTTGTTTTGTTTTCCTTGTTTCTTTCCTTTAGGCCCTGTAAGGTGTGGCCCCATGGATTTTTCAGGATTTGGAGGATAACACTGGCCAGTTTAAACACAGCCATGCTCTGTTTGAGATCAGTCCTTGGTGCTGCAGTGCCTGGACACACGTGGAGTGTATATAAACCATACAAAAAGGGGATAGTAAGAGATAGTCATGGAAGATCAAACATCCCCTCAGATGCATTCCCTACACTCCTGTAGGTACAGCATGCCAGCAAGTGCAGTGGTATTACCCAGTTTGCATCAAAGAGAACTGTCATCTCTACCTTTCCTGACAGCACCTTTGGAGTCCAAAAATAAGCTCAGTAAAAGAGCAATTCTCTGAGGAGAGGAGGCATTGTAGAAAAGAAGGAATCCCAAATAGGGTGGAGGTCTAAGGAGATATACTCAGGAGGGGTTGCAGGTGGAAGCAGTCCCTCGAACATGCCCCCATGTTCTAGACCTGCACAAGGGGGAATGTGTGGGAACAGATTGCAGATAGCTGAGGTCACAGCTATGGAGCAAAACCAAGACAAATTGAAGTCCCACAAACAATCCCCCAGATTCCCTTTACCTAAAAACTGAGCCTGATCCAGGGAAAAGCAAGCAAAAGAGCAGATTGCTCATTTTTGAACACCTTTGGTTGTTTTAAGTACCTACTAAATCTGGTGTTCTCCTAAGGTGGGAAGACCTCTCAGACTGGAATATGCCTCATTTGACATGCAAACACAGCACCTGTGAAGGGTCATCCTCAAACCCCATATAGAAGTTCCAAACATTTGAATATTATGCCTCTTCAAAAGTTATGAATCATCCTTTCTTTACCTTGTTGTTGTCATTGCAATAAAAAATGAAATGGAATAAGAAATACTAGCTCAGGTATTAGAGTGTCAGAAAAGTTAATTTTGTGGGAAGATTTCCTCAGAGTCAGACTTCAGTGGGGTTCTGTACAGCCATCAAATAGTTACATGGAGAAGAGGAATAGTCAGGGTTAACACTAAAAAAGTTTTGAATGGCTATAAAACCTCGAGTTGAAGCAATTCTCTGTGCCCAGAGGATTAGGTTAAAGCTTTTGCAGTGCAGTGGAGATGAATTATTCCATTTTTGCCTAGTGAGTGGTTTCTCATATCTTCTTCCAAAGTGGTGGACGTGTCCCTTATGTCAGGATGGAGTTCCATAGCCCACCACCCAGAAAGGCAAACTGCAAGAGCACAGATACAGCATCTCTACCACCAGATTTGAAACAATAGCTGCATCAACCCAGCAATAAAGCAGAGCTGGGCTGTTGGGATCAGCCTGCAGATAAATCAAAGTGAATCTGAGTGATAGTGATGTGATGTTGCAATAATAATTCACTCCTCATGCTGATTTAGAAGAGGAAGCCAATTCAGAGCTTCAGAAGCACCAGGGCCAGCACGGAGCCCTGTGGGACAGAATAAAAGAGAATAGTCAGTTCATATGGAAACAAAGTGGAGGTTATCAATCGCATGAAATACACACCTGGTAGAAGACAGATGAGAGAATTTCTGGAAATGCTTTAGATTATAATCTGTCCTTCAGACAACTGATTTATGAAAAGCTGGATTCTTGTGTTTTATTCAACCAATCTGAAAAAAACATGTTAAATATGAATCCTCTCTCTGTATGTGAGAGGATTGCAGCAATAGTAATTTAAAGGGGATGTTAGAGTATGACAGAAAATACAATTTCATCTTTACAGTGATGAGCCAGAGACTTCAATTTTCCTCTTCCTGTGATGTGACTCTCTTGAGTCAGACTCGAACTTTAGGTATGGTCTGAGAGGGGGCTGGATTGCCTGTCTGCTGGTGCATCTCAGGACAAATGCTTTTTGGGAGCTCCGTCTTTGAGGACAAAATAAAAAATGCCAATCACACTGGCATCACACCATTTGGAGACTTTAATTACATTTATTTGATTTTTATTCCTCGCTGCAACTCTACT
The DNA here is from genome assembly GCF_031753505.1 of Anomalospiza imberbis. Classification (NCBI taxonomy): domain Eukaryota; kingdom Metazoa; phylum Chordata; class Aves; order Passeriformes; family Viduidae; genus Anomalospiza; species Anomalospiza imberbis. The sequence continues at coordinate 5,460,896 of NC_089693.1, read as the reverse complement.
CATCTGTTTCCAGGCACAGTGGAGTCAAGGAAACCTGATGTTGTTTTCAATTTACCAACATCTCTTTGGAAAACAGACCCATCTCACTGTAGAAATGTTCTGAAAACAAATTGAAACAATTCCTCCTACCCCCAACAAGAGAAATCAAATGCCAGAGCTTTATTTTACACTTTCCTTGGATAATACTTGGACGTAAATGATACCTGGCAATTGTATGTTCATTGACATTGTATTTTTAACATTTCAGGTGATTAAGCTGGACTCATAGACATTTAATTTTTAATTTGAAGAAAAAGCTTTCCCATGACAATGGAGTGCATAGTTTCAAGATGAAATTCAGCCTAGGAAAGACCTATGGACTGGCACAGAAAGTGTGAAATACCACACGGGCTCTGCTAATAAGTCAGTACAGCTGTAAGAAGTCATTGCAGTATCAGCTGATACCTGGGAGAAGAAAACCACAAACACATTTCTCTCTGCAGAGCATTTCCAGCACACCTTAAGCCTGTGAATGACGCTGGCATGGTGAGCAAATATTGCTGTCTGTGGGTTAAAGTTCAAATGCATCACTTGAGCAGATGAGGAGTTCAACCAGGGCAGAACAACTTGCCATTTCCTTCAGGGAGCGGTGGCCGTGGGGTGGGGAGGGACGTGGGTGTGAGAGTAGGATGCAGACAGTCACAGCCCTTCTACAGCAATTACCATAAAGATTAAATAAATACAATAGCCTAATTTCACATGGAAGTACACTTTAATTAAGTCTCTGCAGAACAATGAGCTGCTTCCATAAGAGCTGTGAAAATCATCACTAGGGACTGTCCAGAGGAAGAGAGAAACAAACAAGAGAAGGTCTCTTTGTATAGAAAATATGTACAGGAAGTATTTTGAAAAGCTTGTCCCCAGTTAATTTACCTAGGAGGAATTAATGACAAACTCCAGGGTTTTGCTCTGGTTTTATGTAAGTTTCCCATCCCAGAGCCTCATGGCTCTTCCCAGATTGAGTTTGACAATTCATTTGCAGACCAATGCAATTTTTTTTTGCGTTTCTAGAATATTGCAAGAGCATCACAGCTTATTGTGTGTGATGTGTGCCAGTGGGCTTAGCTTGGCTGAAATGCTTCTAGGAGGCAAAGTTGTGCAAGATAAGCTCCAGGTGTATATAAAAAAAATCAGTTCTCCCAGCTCAGATAACGATGCATTCCCTATGTAAATATGGTCAGGGATAGAGTTAGTAGGAAGTGTTAGGGGAGCATGTAGAACCTCCCTTCACCCTTTACATTATTTTCTTTATCTTCCTGTGCGATCAGGGATCCTAATGCACAAGAACGACATGAAAATGAACCAATTTGCCATTACCATTTTTACAAACACCTGGCTGCATTTTCTGAGTGCACAGAAGTTTGGCCAGGGTGATGGTTATTCTCTTCCTGAGATTGGGATATTCGACAGGAAACAGTACAGCTGCTGGCATCACATCAACCACCCATGACTTGTGGTGAGTTTCAGCTCAATAACACCTACAGAAGATGCACCTTCATTGTACAGGCAGAACTGAGATGTTCCCTAAATCCCAGACAGATACAAATCTTCGCAGAGTGTAAGTGACAGGGCAACTTGAAGGGCAGCTTGATATTTGTGAAGGAAGATTTTGCCTTGAAGCTTGGATGAGTAGTGGGTGTAAATCACAAATAACTTTTTTTTTCACCTCAGAATCTATTATAAATCTATTATAATCTATTATACTTTAAAAAATAATTTTAGAGCGTGCCCCCTGGTAGCTTTCAGCTATCAGCTTTGCAAGGCTCAGGAAGGTTAGACCTGGGGAGGTACAAAATCACTTTTGTGCTTGATGCTCATCTTGCACCAAGGTTATGGAGGCTTTTGGTCAGGCACTGCCTTTGTTTGCTTTCTTTGTTTTTATGCAGCTAGGTAACACAGCTGGGCCCAGCTTCACAGAGGGTGTCTTGGGCATGACTGCACTGCAACCCAAAAATCATAACAACCGGACAATCAGCTCTCAGAGCATGCCAGGGTCTGCTTTTTCTTTGAAAGGGAGTTGAAGCACTTGTGGAGGTTTAATCGAAATCTGAATGCATGTGACTGAAATTGGCTCCCTGTGATTATTTATACAAGTAAATCTCTGCTTCTCACAAGTTCCCAGAAATCAAATGCCAGACTTGTATGATCTTTTTTTTTTTTTAAAGAAGTAAATATTTGTTGGAAATTCTTTGCTGTATTAATTTTTCACTGCCTTCTCTCAGGCAGCCCTGTTAGCAATGGAGAGACTCCTGGTGTGCATCAATCAACCCAGAGAAGAGGGACCAAAATAGCTGATTACTGGGTCTATAATGTCTTATCCTCAGAACGAAACCAAATTTTCATTTAGCTTTTAGAATGGCTTGTTTTTCTCATCCATCTGCATGCCCAGCTAAAATCTTCCAGGAAGTGATCCTTGTTTCAACAGTAGGTATGTCAGGCACAGGTATTTTAAGGAGGAGGCAGTTTAAGCCAAGGGCTGCATATTTCCATGTTTTCCTAACCCCTAGTCGAAAACCATCTGCCACTAAGTGGTTTATAACTTGACAGTCAGCCACCACTGTTTTTTAAAATGTTCTATAATGTTTATAATGTCAGCCAGTCCCTGTCGCTAACCTTTTTTTTTTCTTTTACTTTCTTTACTTTTTTTTTTTTTTTTTTTTTTTTTGTGGTAACCCTTTTACCTTCTTTTTCCCTGCTCAGACCCATTAGCAGGATGTTGTGCAATATGGTGCTTGTCATCTGTTTCAAAGACACAGTGATGAGATACAGGTATGCCAGATGGATAAACCTAGTGTGACTAATTATTGTGTATTTGCCTTTAATTATTATCATTTATTACCAGAGAAAAGACAATAGAGGTTCCCAGACTCGGATGGGAATGTTGGCAGAAGGGGAATTTTTGTCTTTTTGAGTTTTTTTTCTTTTCTTTTTTTTTTTAAGAGACTGGCACATCAGCAAGAAAAGTTTTCTTCTTGGAGAGAAATACTGCAATACATCTAAGACAAGAGGAGACAACATGACCCAGGGAATACTTTCCTTTCCCTGGCACATACTTGAGGATCACATCTCTCACAGGTAATAAATAGGTTTTGTGTAACTATAGAACAAGTATTCTCTTGGCTGAATGTCCACTCAGGGCATAAGGAATGTATGGATATCCTTCAGTCAACTCACAGAGAGGTCTGAGTTCAAAGCGACCTCCAAAAATCACCCAGCCCAACCCCCCTGGAATTGGCAGGGACACCTTCCACAAGACCAGATTGCTCAGAGCCCTGTCCAACCTGGCCTTGAACACGGTCAGGAATGTGGCATTCACAGTTTCTCTGGGCAGCCTGTGCCTATGGGTAGGCTTCAGTCCTCTCTAGTCTGGTTTTGGAGACATTTACAGCCCTGGCTCTGCCCTTTTGGCACCAGAGAAAAGACTAAACCGTAAGATGTACATTATGTCCTCCATGTAGAGATGACACCTGAGGTTCTTAAGCAGCAATCCCTGACAAAATTAGGCTCAGAGTTGCAAACACTGACATTGGTCTCTGTGCCACCACACTGAGCCTTCAACCCTTTAAATGGAATTTGCCTCTGTATCTGACCCTCACATGCAACATTTCTACATTGTTTGGCAAAAATGCAGATTTTATTCTTTTCAGTATTATGACCTTATTTTCAATCAATCCCTTCACAAACACACACGTTTACAAACACGTGTCGTTATAAAACAAACATTTTGAAACAAAGGGTACATTGCTATTGCATTTCAATAGGTGCTATTGAGGACAGCCACTTCACTCAACTCAGAACCCACAGCCTGGCATGCTGGATGATTTTGAGAGTCTGGAAGGTTGACAATGGTAAGAAACTTTTGGAAATGTTTAATGCTCTGGTCCCAAAAGCTGCTTTCAGGTTACAGCTGAATCAGCTGCCATTTACAAGTGCAGAGTGAGTTTATGATGGCTCATAAGCTTGATCTTGCTTATGGGGCACTGCACTTTAATTTGGTAAACAGATTGAGGAAGAGCTTCAGACTCCAGGCTTTAAAATTCATGAGGATCTGATTTAGTACATTTTACACTGGTATTTTAACATATTTGCTCTATGGCTAAATTGCAGTGTAACCTAAAGGACCAGTCATATACCACAATCTACCGTAGATAATACAAGATATAATCAATGTCACCAGGCTGCTGAGCTATTTCTATATTTAGTATTTGTCAGACAAATACATGCAAAGGCATTAAAACAACAAAGTCCGTACATGGATGATTTGTGAACGGGAGAAAAGGCTAAATTTGCCACTGTTTGCTCTGAATAGCTTACCCAGATTACAAGCCAATTTTGTTTTGGACAGAAATATTTTCCATCACAGAGTCTGCTGAAGTCAAGAGAGTACTATTCCTTTGGCCGCAGGGTGGGCTGAAGGGCTGGGCTGTATTTTGGGTTTGGCAGCTCTGACCATCTCCCTTTAACCCATTTGAAAACAATTTGATTGGGATTTGACTGAGCACTTAATAGTCTGTGATTGCCTTGATTGTGGACTTCTACTTTTAAACCAAATGCAATGTCATTATTATATATCAAGAAAGGACGGTCCCTGATAACCAAAAAAATATTACATTAAATTGGCATGCTGAGAATTAAATATGCAGATTCAACCTAATGAAATATCTTGCCTTTGGTTGCAAGAGCCTTCATCATTCTTAAGAAGATTTAATGCTAATCTAACTTGTAGCTGTTTCAGTCCAATTAATTTTTCGCAAATTTTTGAGCTTTATTTTTTCTTTTCAGCAGCATTATTCTGTCTTGACAGTTTTTATTTTGTTATTTTTGTGGATATTGAGTAAATGGGAAACCAATTCAGAGCCATTCTTAAGTAGAAATGAAATGCCCTGTAATCCAATTTTGATCAAAATTCATCTTCGCTTTTCGGGGACCGAGCAGCCTGTGCAGTTATCTCTGCACTGCACAAGTTGATAATAAAGCAAAGCAAAGCTCACATTCTTTTCCCTTTGCACGTGGTGGGAACTGGGCATTGTTCAGCTGGAGAACAATGTGCTGCTCCCCCAGCATGTGGCAAAGCATCAGAATGGCAAGAAGAAGATTTCTCCCTGGGCTTCTTCTTCTGTTTCTCTAATGTCTGAAGTAAACCTTTCTTCCCGCCTGTGGGTGGATGGTTCTCTTCCCTGGAAACCTTCCTGTCTCCCTCCCCTGATGTCCTGTGTTTGCAGAAGATAGCTCAATGCTGCAGCACCTTTCCCAAAAGCACTCCTAGGGAGCAGAGACATGTTCAGCTCTTGTCACAGACCTGGTTTACAGGTCCTCTGCCTTCCACTTCAGTACCCATTGCCTTTTGGTTATGCACAGATACAAAAGCCAAGATAGATCACAAAAATACAATCCCTGTCCAAGCAGCGACTGGACAAAGAGGCCTCATATGTCTTACATGGTGCAGGGAGGGTTTTTGCTTTATGTTTGCTTCAATGGCTCCAGCTGAGTTCTTAACTGGCTTTTATTCCACTTTGCCTGGCAGAAGCAACACCTAAAGGAAGGCTTTTCTGGTGCAACATCAGCAAAAATTGGTGGCTTAGAAACAGCTGTTTGCAATCAAGCTAAGCTGCTCCATTCCTCCTAAAAATGCCCTTATTCTTTTCCACCACTCATTTCTTCACCAGTTCCTCCTACCGACAAGCCAAGCTTTTTTTCAATGTTCATTTCATATAACCTCCCATGTTCTAATGCAACAGGCATTCTTCTATGATGAGACACAACATTGAATAGCAACACGTTTTCAGGCACCCATCCACACAGGCTTCTAAGTCCACAGGATTCTGTGATAGGTCATAAAGGAGGGATACATCATTAAATAATCATCTCAACATTGTCATCACCTGCCACCTGTCCCCAAAAGGAAAAGTTAGGAGAGATAACACGACAATATGAGAGATGATTAAATATAAGTCTGTGGTACTCTCCCAAGACACATAGCAAATACCTTCTTTTCCTTGGTAGCAGGAAGCTCATTACTAAAGGATAATCTTATTTTAAAGAGATTGAGTTGTCTTTCCAAGGCATCTTTATGTTCAGCTACCCTTTATTAGTTGCCTTCTTGTTTGTGTCTACTCATCACATCTTGCAGTTTCTTGCTGCTTCACTCTTTCTGTTTCCTCACCATCTAACCTTAGACCATTCCCTTTCTTTCTTTCTCTCTGAAAATCTGCCTGCTGGTATTTTCCATGAATCCATCTGCATTAAATTATTTATAGATACAATAAAGTCTGCTTTTGTCTAATGTTTATTTTCTTTAATAACAAGAAACATGGGGAGAATGTTCCAAAGAACCGAAAAAGGACATGAGTTTTCCTGGACGCCAGGCAACAGTAGCCAAAAAGTACAAAACAAGATGTAGGATGTTCATAAGATGCGTCTAAAAATAATAATCTTAGTACTTTGGTATCTAATATGTTCTTTGAATATGTTATATTTCCCAGATCTGAGCCTTGGTTTTAATGCTGTCATGACACTCTGAAGGTTTTACTGGACAATGAGTCACTATGGAGGCAACCAGGAGCAATAAGTAGATGGCAAAAATTAGAACAAACAATATATCTCGCTAAATGAGTCACTGCTAGTACTTTGTTACCTTTTACTGTTTGTTTGAATTTACTTTCCATTATGATTTAAAGGCTTTTCCCATCTCCTTTTCCAGTGGAGGGTTTATGCTTCTCATTGCTTCTTTCTTCCCTTCAATTATGCGAGCCATGCAAGCATTTCCCCTTGAACACTTTCCAGCTCCCCCACTCCGTCCCTCACCCACTCCATGTCCTCCCCCTCGTACACAGCTCCCTTCTCCACTGTGTTTCCTGTGCTGCCTAAACTAATTGTACTTAGCATGGATGTGGTGGGGGAGGTAGGGTGGAAAGGGAGAAAGTAAAGAGAGGACTTCTGAGAAATCTGTGTGAGTTTCAAACTGGAGGCTCCCCTGCACATGGAAAAGATGGAAGATGTAGAATAGGCAGCAGAAGGAAGAGGAGAGAGGAACAGATTCAAGTCCAGGTCCAGCATGGCCAGAGACAACCTCAAGGTAGGAGCATGTTGGTTCTCAGCTTTTTAGAGGGAGCTGGAAGCTGCAGAGATGGGAGCCCAGGAGATCCAGTCCCTGCTCTTCACAGCACCCACGTGATGCAAAATTCAGAGGGTAAGACTTGTGGAGCTCTCCCTGCCACCTCTCCTGGCAAAAGGTTATTGAGCGTGTGGGAAAGGTTGCTTTGTTTCTTACTCACTGTTCCATACCCCTTGACCACTCACTCTACTGCAATTGCTTGTCTAAAACACTGTTCACTGTTCACTGCCCCTGTCCCCACCCCATTCCAAAACTACAGGAGAAAGGGCACTGACACCACAGAAGCAATGAGCTGCACATCAGGGCCATTCTTGCAGGATGGGGATGAAATCTGCCTGGAGGACTTGCAAAATTCAGTCCCTGCTCTCCTCACAATGGGAGTGGATGTAAACATTGCCTCTTTCTCAGAGCAGCTTTTAAGAGTGAGTATTTGCCTCAGAAAGAACAAACACACACCATCAAACAACTACACAACTAACAAGCCCTCAGAGACCAGCAGCTCCCAAAAATCAGCTCTTTCTGAAAAAATCAGTTCTCTCTGAAACTTCACTCATTTGGATTCAAAGGTACCTGGACACAGAACACTTGAGCTAGAGAAACTGCACATCTGTGGCATGTGTTTATTTATTTATATACCTGTTTTCCAATCTTGCACCTGCCTACTTTAGCTGATCTCTAGCTATCAAATTGTGATGGAGCAAAAGTAATAAAATGCCTGTAGGACAGAAAAACCCTGCCTGAAGTTCTCCCATAGCTCAACCAGACCTAGAAGATGCACAATTCAATTAAAAGAAATATAAAGTTTTTCTCTCCTCACCTCGCCATTTTCCCCTTCTGTGCATTTCATACATCCATATATATATATATATACACACACATACACACATACGCACACACACACAAACCCACCCCTCCCCTTCCCAATCCTTCCTTTAAGGTTTAATTTAACAATAACATTTGCGATCGGGGTCCTGAGCATCTCAAGGGCATTGCGCTTGAAATTGCACACACTCCGCACCATTTATCATAGCCTGACATGTGTCATGTTCCAGACTGCAGCTCCAAGAGGTTACAGCTCACGACTGCTCCTTTGTTGATCAGCTGCCGAGACAACTGAGGCACCTTTCTTTCTTTTTTTCTTCCTTTTTTTTTTTTTTTCTTTTTTTTTTTTTTTTTTTTTTATTATTAAAGCTGCACCGTCCTCTTTTCATAGGGCTCATTCTGACACAATGGAAAAAGAAAACAAATCCTTCTCTGCTCTGTGCAGTTCCCTCACCAGATCTTCCTCAACCCAAATTCTGATCATATTTTATTTGGGTTCAGTAGCAAAGCTTTGGCTGGTTAATATTACTGCTTAATGCTGGATGTAAGAGGGATAGACTGTTTTCAGGGTAGCTCTGTGCCTGAGGAGAAGAGCAGGGTGTATAACTGCTAAGGATACTGGGGACAGTGCTAAGGCAGTTCCAAAGTGCTTTCCTGTGGCAGCACACAGACTTGCCAGGCGAGTGAATTCCTTCCATTGCTAAACTTCAGTCTTGCAACTTCAGGGAAATGAATTTTTTCTTCTCAAGGGTTTCTATTTCATTTACTCCACCTCTCCTCCTTCACTTCCTTGGTGCCTTTCAGGCTTCTTGCTGCGTGCAGAGCACCTGAGACCTGCATGTATCTTTGCAGGAATGATGCATACAGCAATTCAGCAGACCAGGCTGTTTATAAACAAGAGCCACTGAACTGCATTCATAAATCACTTGTAGATCCTACTTTTGCCAGTCTTCATCCTGCCAATCAACATTTGTATAGGATATGGGTACGGGTGTCACTGCCACTTAATGTGAAAAGGATGCAACGTACTACTGATAGCAAGGAATGGGGTCTGAACGCTGCTCTAAGATCTGAACAAAAGCAGACTTTGTATTGTTCTGCATTCTCAAGAATATCGGCATATCAGGTGAACTACAAATTTATTTTTTAGCTATTTATAATGAAGAGTTCTTGAAGGCAGGAAATGATGAACTGGAGCCGATTTCTCCATTTCCTCTCCCTATTTTCATGTTCTGCTCTGTCCTGGAAGACCTCAAGCCTGAAGGTTCAGATCCCAAAGTCTGTCAGTGTTTTGGAATGATACTTGATCTTTCAGATTCCTATTCCCCTCTGAGCTCTAAATCACGCAATGTTCATCACCACCTGTTAGCATCAAGCACAGCCTCTGCCGACACAGTTGGAGTTGTCTTACTTTCTCTCACACTCTCAGCTCTTGTCGATGGATATTTTTGGAGGTTTCCTCGGTTTAGAGGCACTTGATTAATCAGTAGTGCCAGATGGGAAGGCTCAACTACTACCACCATGTGTGTGTCACACGCCTATTAGATTCACTAACAGAGGGTTTTCTTGCCATTGGCCAGCAAGATTTTGTACTTTGTCCTTCACTGTATGGTTTTTTTGCCCATGTCAAACCTCTTTGCCTTCCAGTTTAGCACGCTCTCCTCTTGAAGTCTGATCTGAACGGCGCTTTGCTGCCTGAAGGATGCCCTGTTTCCTCCCTGTTTCTCAAGGAGAGAAAAGCCCAATTTTGTGTCTGTAGCTGGGTAGTCCCACATTCACAGCATCCTCTCCAAGCTGCTCCCAGGCTCAGCATGGAGCAGGCTCCCCACTGCCTGTGATGCATCTCCCCCTTTGCATCTCTGCTTGTGTTGCTGACCTTGACTCGTGCTTGATCCCCGCCCTCCCCCTTTGCCAGCGTCAAGGCACCTGCCTGGCCCTGCAGGGATGATGTAGTGCCACCAGCTGGGATGGCGTAAAGCAGCGCCGGGGCTCGGCCAGCTTCCAGTCACATCACTCTGCCTGTCCTGGCGAGAGCCACCACCTGCACAGTCCCACCTTCCCCCACACTGAAAGGTGACAGTCTGGCAAAAACAGGACAAGGCACAGAGCACAGAGAGGTATAAGGGCAGAGACCAGCAAAAATGCTGCTTCTCCATCGCTTTGCCACTCTAAAAACCACTTGTCTGTGTGTGCCAGACACTGGCACTGCTGCTCTGCCCCCAAGCAGCAAGGAAGCTGCTTGACTACCCAGTTTTAAAGGAATATGATGTCTCCCTAAAACTCTTAGGGAGGCTTACTGAGGATATTTAAGAGGGCTGGAGTTCTGTTATTTATGGAGGGGCTGTGCCCAGGGTGTGCCTGTGCCTGTCTCTCTGTTTAGGCCACCTGCTCCCATGAAAGCTGCTGTGGTGTTTTAATTCCTCACTCCAGACCGCACAGGGGCCAGTTTAGCCCCCAGCAGTTTTAAATGAAAGATGAATAATTTTAAGGGTATTTTGTGGATTTATAAGGGTGAAGTAAGGAGTCTACAGAAAGGAAGAAAATAACAGTCTATGGCAAAAAATATTAAAAATAACTAAAAGCCCAGTAAAAATGAAAACCCCCCTCAGCTTTCTCTCTCCAACCATGGATATTGTCATTGTAATACTGCTCAGAAATGGGGTCCCATTGGGCTGGGAGTGAAAGTGAAGCACAGATACTCTGAGTGTAGTAGAAAAGCAACAAGGAAAACGGCACACAAAATAATCAGGTGAGCAGACAGGGCTTCAGCTGAGACCATCCTCTGAATATCTCAACCATGGAGTACAGCTAAGATGGGATTCAGAACTGGCTCAACATCCTGCTCTCCCTGTGGAAGGAAATACGGCTACAGCAGCCTCTATTTATTGGGATGGCATTGGGGGATGCTGGAAATTAATTGGCTCCTCGGATATAAGGAATAAAAGTAACCTTGCGTCTCTCTGCTAAAAAGAAAAGGACAGAACCACCAAACCAAGCAATATTTAAATAATAGGAGAACCAATAGTGACTTAAAAAAAGTACTTAAATGCAATCAGGCAGAGTGGAGGAAAGAATAATGACATGTGTACAGTAGACACAATGTAGATTACAATTTATAACAGGATACAGGATGGAGCCAGCACTTGATTAGGGGACCATGTTACAAATTTTTCAGCATATGTCCTCTGTTTTTCTTTGCCTTGGCATAGAAGGCTGGGCACTGCTGGTAAGTAAATCAGATCGTCAGAAAATGCCCATGTTGATGAGAATTGTAGGATCCAAGGAAATTAACTTGACTTGTATTTTAGACAATTCTGCCATATCTATTCCTTGCCCAGAGCTGTCAACTGAGAAAGAGTTGTGCCTGCTTGCAGCTTTAATCAGAGATAAAAATTACCCCTAGTTCATGAATATGTTTATCATGGAGATAAGTCAATGGCAGAGAATAGATTCTCAGCACACAGCTCTGCATGTCTTGCACTAAAACATGTCATATACTGATGTGTTTTGCTCTACAAATAGCACCCTCATACTCCACTCATTGTCCAGACACAGACAGAGCCTGGGCAGGGAAAAGTCCTTCAGACGGAAGCACAAGGAGCTTTTGCTGATGACCTTGGAGGACCTTAAAGCTCCTTGGGTGTCTGCTTGCTGTGGCTTGGCCACCATCTATGAATCCTTCACCTGGCTGCCAGGGGAGAGGTGAAGAGGGAAATTATCATTTGGTCTGATCACATAGGCTGTTGGGGTTCCTTTGATCATCCTCTGTGTCCTGAGGCTCCTTCTCCCTCCTGGATGTGTTCCCAGCTGCTGTTGTCTGGACCCAACATTTCAGGCATGGCTCCTGACCATTAATACCAGTAAGTCATGCTCTGTGGTGGGGTGGGGGGAAGCTGTGATGTGCTGTTTCCTGTGGGTAGTCAGGCTATGATAAAAAGGAACCTGTATTCATGAATAATTTTTTTCCACTTTTAAATGTCTTTTTTTTTTCCCAGTCTGGTAACATCACATCCCTCCAAGTACTTTAAATAAAAGAAAGCAATACCAGAACAACAACAAAAGCAGGAATGGGAATGACACAGCAGCAAACCAGAAAGCAAATGGTTGACAAGGGATATTTATATGTTGCATGGTGTTATTTTGGCTGCTCTGTTTGTCCAAATTGCCCTAGAAAACAGAGAGAGCACAAGCAGCTAAATGAAGGCTCCTTGAAGTTGGGGTTTTGCTGGATGCTGATGTGTGTGTGCACTGGCTGTGGGTGTATTTCTGTGTGTACATTGGGGAAGAAGGAAGATTGTTATTGTGGTCTCTTTCTAGACAGGCATAAACACCCCTGTTTATTTCCAGCATGCCATCTAAATTCAAAATTAGCATAAGCTGATGGTGTTAATTGATTTATATGCATGCAGGCAGTGGTTTATCAAAGGTAGAGGGACATAAGGTCACTCCCCTAAGGGCCTCCTGGGAACAAGTATCCATCTGAGATAATATTGAGATTGGCATAGTTGGGAATATAACTGTGTCCAAGTATGGAGAAACTGAGTTCTTTGTCATTAACAGCAAAATAATTTTCCTATTAATATTATAATTCTCCTTTTAATAAAGGCTGCTCTCATTGAGGTCTAGGAAAGTGCCCTCCAGGTCTGCTCTGAAGTGGCCCAGGCTGCAGCTGGAAGGCTGGCTGCCTTCCCAGAGAAGGGAAAAGTCCTGTCCAATTTGCCATCTGAGCCCAGCTCTCGGAATTTTGTTCCTTTCAGGTCAGTGTACCTCAGCCATTGTGGAAATGCCAGAACACTTTCTCTGAGGAGGTCAGTAACGACACAGAGACAGGAGGGACCAACAGGGACTTTACTTTCTGAGGAAATTTCATTAAAATATTTTCCCTGAGCTGTATCAAGAGCAAAGCCAGAAAAGGGCCTTGGCTTGCAAGGAGGAAAAATACATCCCCTCTTGAAGTGCTGGCCCCTCAGAAGGGAGGAAAGGAGAAGAAGGATTAAAGCTGTAAGCAGGCACGACTCTTTCTCAGTTGACAGCTCTGAGCAAGGAATGGATATGGCAGAATTGTCTAAAATGCAAGTCTGAAAATGCCATGCCCAAAATGTGTCCTATTGCTATTGGTTTTCATTATCTATTTTAAATAACCTTGTTTATTTCATGAAAATGGGTTAATCTGAATGGAACTTTTCCTTTCAATCTCTCTGTTTGTTTGCTTGTTTGCCTCTTACCTTTTCTTGGGTCAATCTGGGGAATTCAGACATGAAATCCATCTAAAAAAAGCATCTTCCACTTGTAAGCAAAACTCCCTTGACTGCCAAATTGGGAATTTTGCCCTCTCTAGTAGGAGCTGTAGTATCTGATTGCTCTCTGACTAAGTAGGAGCTCGACAAGGCCACCTTTACACTGAACAATCCCATATATCAGAGGCCACCCCTTTGAATTCAATGGCTTTACTGGTGCTAAGAGAGGGTATTGGAAACAGTCTGAAATCACACCTTTCACATAATAAGCAGCAATGAATAGAAAAGAAAAGGAAACAGGAGGCTTATAGGATTTAAGGAGTTTCTTTTGAAGAAAGAATCCACCCTGCTGCTGATGGCCAGACGCTCATGTGGGTGTTGAGATGTGCAAATAAAGCAGGGTATAAAGTTGTTAGCAATGGTTCACAGCAACAGACCAGCTCCTGCCAAGGAGAAGCAGGTTAGGTAAACTTTTCAGGTGTTTGGAGGTGAATCTTTTCATTTGTGCACAGCCCTTGTTTGACCCAACTATTTCACATCATTACCAATTGCTTTGTTCGTACATATCAAACTTCCTTCTGGTGCTTTATTGGTTTCTGCTCTTGCTGACCTCTTCCAGCAGTTTACTTTCTAACATCCTGAATGCTTCATCGTGACTGTTCAGCACACCTCACCGAGGACTGAGATTAAAAGTTTAAAAAAGAGAAAGAGTGAACACAACAGGAGAGGAAACAGAAGAGCTTTTGGCAGCAGCCTGGTGACACCCTGGGGGGAGTCAAATGGGATGAGTAACCACCCGAAATAATGGCAGAGGGGAAAAAAGAGAGAAGAGACTCAAACAGCAGGGCCTGAGTGAGAGAATTAGTAGGAAGATCAAGCTGAGAAGGCCAGGGGAGGGGAGGAAGGCAAAGTCTATCTCTCCATCTCAGCTCTCTGTTCCAAAGAGAGACACTGAGCCCTATTAAAATAGAAAATGGGACCATTTAGTTTACAACACTGGGCACAGATATCTTGTATTCAGGGTCTGCTGCTTTCCTGGACTGAAACTCTGCCTGGCTCAATAAGAGCAGTCCCAGGGAAATCTGAAGTGAGGACAGAAAGCAGAGAAGGTGGGAATTAAACAGGAGGAGAGCAGATAGTGTCAGACCCACCTGCAGTGGCTGCAGGGCACAGCCAACACGGCACCAGCAATTTCTTCTCTCCATAGGTGCTATAGAGCTGCATTTTTATCCCCTCCCCCAGGACAAGGCTGCAGGGACACAGGGAAAGTGAGAGGACATCAGCCTGGCCAGGGCTCACTGTGGCTGAGCCCAGGATCTTCTACCTCCTCTATTCTGGCAAATCTCACTGGGATTATGTTTAGGCTGATCAGTTCTTGGTGAAGGATAAACATTTCATTTAACACAGGGAGGATGAGATTTGGGAGCCTGGCTCCTTCTGGATGGAGTGACAATGGAAATATTCAGTACTCATGCCAGGAAACATCATAAGATTTAGTGTCAATAAAAGAAAGAAATATTTTGACAAAACCAGAATATTTTACTTGGGTTAATTTTTTAAAAAATAATTCTCTATTATATGATAGAAAATTAAAATGTAAAGTCAAATATTGTTGTGTCCCCCTCAAAAAGTTGGCATGGGTTCTTTATCAGAGTCAGGATCTTTCTTCTAGTTTTCTTCCAAAAACAGGCAGTGTCAAAATCAGTTTGATGTTATGAAATGTTTCTGTGTTGATGGAAGCACCTAACTAATAGTCAGGGTATGTATGGCTATCTCTGCTGTTCACATTACAAAGAGCCTGACCTCCAGGTGCTTTCCGAGGCTTTCAACTCAGTTTGCAAAATTCAGGCTTTTCTTTAGGTTTACAGTACCATGAAGCAACATAAAGTTCAGTGATAATTGGATTAGGTTTTGACAAATATGAAAAAAACATTGAGATGTAATGTTAAAGCAGAAGGAACTCCAGGAAAGAACAACTGGAGGTCTATTTTGTGAACATACTGAATATGTGGCTACAGCTGCAGCATATTCAGAGTGTATAAAGTCTCTAACAAAAGACATTATGTAAACTTTTTATTTGAATAAGAAAAAGAGTATTTGACCTGCATTCTTTTCTCATTAAGTATATTTTTTCTGTGCACATTCTTTTGGGGTTTTTTTTTTTGATGCTAATGAAGAATTAAATTATTACATCTTTAGACTAATGACTCTTATGAAGATTATTTTAAAAATTCCTTCCCACCCTTTTCAAGTCCTGTTTCATGCTTAGGAGACACAGAGAGTTTAAACTTCCATGTCTGCCTTTGGTATTTCTACCAAGTGTAGATTTGTGACATGTGCTGCCATGTCCCAGGGTACATAATGCTTCACTTTGGTGTCCTTGACATCTTTGGTCCTTTTTGTGGCTATCTCATAATTCATGCAAGTGATGCCATACAACTGTAAGTTTTTCATGAGGTCATAAAACTGATTTATAGAGGTTTTCCCATAATCTCCAAGCAAATTAAAGAAGGTTGATGGAGCTATGCAACTCACTGTTGCCTCAACAATGGTCTCATTCAGAAATGACACTGAACAAGATTGAGGTATTAAGATATCAAGAATGTCCTTAAGAAGCCTTGTCTGTCTGTAAAAAAAAAAAAAAAGTGATGCCTACAAGCCAAGAAGGGCTGTTTCTTCTCTACACTTAGCTGATTTTACCCGTGATATCTACCTTAAGATTAGTCAGATAGTTTCTTACTTCACTTTCTGCTTTCAAATGGAAAAGTCTGATTAATCCAATGCAGATCAGCACTTACAGAAAAAAAATTGAGGTTAATCTCCTTTCCCTTCTGAGATGCTTGAAGTTTTGGATTATCCATTTTGCAGTGTTTTATTTTGCTTTTCAGCTTTTAAAATAATTTTATAATAAGGGAAATATTCCAATAAGGAAAAATTCTAATTCCAAAAATTCCAATAAAGGAAAAGATATTTATATACACCCGTATCTATTTGCATAAATATATATATATATATATATATATATATATATAAACCAGATATATCAAATTGAATATTTGTAGATCTAAAACTGTGGGGGTTTCACATATATAGGTACTAAAATATTTAAAATGCACATATATAAAAAAACTAAACACAAACCTCAAACTCTATTTCCAAACTGTTAAAAGTGGACATTTCAGAATTGTGGGAACTTTATTCTTCCATCTTTATTTCTGAAGCTGTTTGTGAAGCACTTGCATTTTGACAGAACTATATAGTCCAAGAAAATGAGCTTTCACTAAACTGCCTCCAACTTCAATATATGCTCTGTGTCAAACTCAGAGAGAGCTTCCAACCTCTGTGGCTGGGGACGAGTACCAATTACACTGCACCCAATGGCCTATAACTGTCTTTTTTGCTTCTGTGAATATCACTTTTCTAGTTAAAATCTTCAGGACAGCTTGCAAAGTGTTTGCTACTATTGCTCGGGAGTTAAAAGTAACCTTGAAAACATTTCTCCATGGTAGTAATGGAGGTGATTCTTCCATCCCTTCTCAAAAATGGCAGTATATCGTTCCTATCTTTCCTCCTCAAACTCTGCTCAGCAGGCTTCTGAAGACCTTTTTAAGGTGGGTGTTATCCTTTTTATTTTCTTCTTATTTGAATATTTCATCTCAAACTTCACAGGGAGATTACTATCTCCCAAGTGTGTGAAACTAGCCAGGAGTGTTTTATATGTACATTGTAAAGCATTTGATGTAATCTGTACTGTGATTATACATAAATAAGTAAAGAAAATCTTTTTAAAATCACCTTTGTATTGGAATGAGGGGGTCTTTACCAAAGAGATCATACAAACTAAGAGAGTTCTAAAGGTGAGAAATTCAGGCCCTTTAAAGAGTATTTGAAATAAAACCCAGGAAGCATGCACATTATAAGTATTAGTTTTATTATTAGAGTGAAGAAATAATTGTTAGAATTATTTCCTGAGTGATGTAAAAGTGCTAATAGAAGTATTGAGCCATATTCTGATCACAGTTTTGTAAATTGCAAGCAACTTAATGATATGAGTTCATTAAAAGGGAGATGGCATCAACCTTGCCATATTCAGGCACCGTACAAAGAAATGTAAGTATTTCAATAAAAGACAGACACATAACAGAACTCTAGTTCAAGTCAATACTGCCTTATGGCCAGTGTATTGCAACAGGCTGTAAAAGAAAGTAATGAAATCATTAGATACTGTGTCTTTGCATCCTATTTTCTATTTACATGATAATAAACCGCTATTAATATCATCATCCTTGTTATTGTTCTAGTATTGTGAATTCTTGTCATTTTCTCATTATTTTCCTTTAAGCCTCAGATGCTGGAATCAGGTGATCACCTAGTAAATTTCCAATTTTTTTTTTTTTAAATTTAAATGTACTATCCTAGTTTTCCTAGTTGTGGAAAGGAGTTCAAAAGCACATTTTGAGTGCAGCTCAAATCACCTAATTTTATGTAACTACATCAGATGAGTCAAAGAACAAAATTTATAAAATCCAGGCAGTGTGTGAAGCACAGAAGCTGCCCTAAAGGTCCCAGCATTTAAATGAAACTAACTCCGTTGTCGCCAGTGCCAGTAATTACAATAAGCCTGGCATTTCTTGTTACCCTGTGAAATTACCTGCAAGGCCTTTTCATATTGTCTCCATGCTGTTGTTTTCATGCTCAGCAGAGCATTAAGAGTCAATGATGGGCAGCTCTTGTGTTTGACTGCGAATCGTGGGGCATTTTGCTTTGGACTCTATAGAAAAATCCTCAAGGTGTTTATTGACAAATGCTTCCTGCGGGCTGCTGTAATAGAGAATGCCCCTCTCTGCCCACTCCCCACTTCCTACAAGGCCAATCTGCTCCACATCTAGGCATGCTGTTGCAAAAAATATATTTTTTTCAGTACCCTCTGTAATGTGCCTTCAACAGGAGCTATGGATCAAGCGTGCTCCAGACCAAAGGCACTCAGTCCTCCAGCTCGGAGCTGTGTGCTGCCATTTCCCCTCCATTTGTTTCTGTGGAGCTGACTGTGTGTGCGGTCATCCATAAGGGTGCTGAGATACCCTGGAGAGAGGAGGAATAGCTGCAGCTATTTTTCATTATTATATACTTCACTTCGTAATAAATGAGATCCATAGCATGTGAATGCCGCTCTTGTAGATCATCATATCAGCAAGCACAAGGAACCTTGTGTGCCACAAAGCTAAATAAAATAAAGTAAGTAATCCCGAGAAAAATAGGCTGGGGGGAGACCACTGAGTGTTCAGGACTGCACAGTGCATCCTGTCAGCCTGAGAATGACCTCAGGACTTGCAGCAGCTAGAGCATGGGTAGCTTTAAAGCTGAAGCCGTGGTCTACATGCCTGTCTCATCTCTATCCACATACAATGCAGAAATGTACAGACTTGCACTTCCATTGCCTTGCAGGTGTCTTTGGCATAACAGGGACCAGCAAACAACTTGTGACCCAAAAGGGAAATAGCAGCAGTAGCAACTGGGCTCTTCTCCAAAGCTCGTGATAATGGTGAATGTTGAGCGTCTCTATAAAGTAGAGCAGATCAGATGTGGAATTTTCAGACCAAGTTTATGACAAATCTAGTTTTGCACAACCCCCATGGTCTTGCAGGTAGGGCAGGTATTTGTCTGCAGTGTGACACAGCAGATCTGGATTGTCCTGCTTAGAGTCCAAAGTGAGTTTCTCTCCTGTTAACATTTTGACCAATAACCCAAAGATGTGAGCTACTGAATACCTAGCCAGTGCTAAGACAATTATGGATATCTATTTCCTGAACAGCAGCTATAATTCAGGAGAGGAACTTTGGTGTTTTTTCCATAGGCCAGTGATGCTTTGGTACCTTCTGCCTTTGCAAAGTGATCTATGTATTGGAAGGCATAAGGAACCAGTCCTAAAGCTGGGTTTGGTTTACACAAATGCTATCAGGAGGCTACAAAATAACAAAACCACATTCAGAGGCATAAAAAGAGTGAAAGAATAGAGATAGGATAAAATGTAGCTATTTTCTGGAGGTGAGGATTCTACCTTACAGTTTATTTGGCATCATAACTCTTGTATTATCACAAACAAAAATTTACACATACACACACAAACAGAATTCTCCCACTGTACTAAAACACAGTGGTTTTCTTCACTGTGTTTGCCTTGGATGTGAGTTGAGAGGATTCTGGTTTGGTTAAACTTTCTGCCTCTCAGATAAAAAACAGCAGCAATTTTCTGCTTGAATTTCTCTGTGACTAAATCCATTGATCATCCTTTCTCTCAGTGAGTGAGGAGTGTGTTTTCTCTTTAATAACTACTATCCTTCTCCCTGAATATTTTTTTCTCTCCCCTTCACTCGTTTGTGTTGTGTTGGTCAGTCCACTGCACTATTCCTCCGAGAGACAGAGAGAGCGCAAAATTGAAGTTATTTTATGCTTGGTCTCCCTCGGTCCCAATTTTCAAATCTTCATGTCAATTTTCACACATCAGTGTCATATGGTGAATGCTATGGAAATTTCAGTGGGGTCCTTGGGAGACAATTTATACATGACCCCCTATTCCCTCCCCCAACCAGGCTGCAGACCCTGCCTTTACAAAAAATAAGTGGATTTATAATTAATGTGGATTTTAAAATATGAGTACATTCAGAAATTTTCCCATTTGCTTGCCTCTGCTGCAGTACGAGTTCAAAGGAATACAAGCTCTCTCTCTTTCTCCTTTCTTACCCTAATGAATTGGCCAAGTTAAGTTCATATAAAATTACCTCATGTTGAAGTAAAAGATCAACTCATTATTAACTTTACTTTTTTCCCCTGAAAGTTATGCTGATGCAGGTTTATCAATCAACTAATCACCAGTTAGCAAACACAGTCATTGCCACCTACTTAGGTGAGCAAGTTTAGGAGGAAATGGAAGATGGTGAGTTTGGATGGGTAATTATAACTTCTTTTAAACTAATGAATGTGCATGATCTTAAGAGTCCTTGGCGAGTAAAATCCTAGAAGATACAAAGGCTCAGCTGACACCACCAGAGCATTTCAATCACCGACCTTAAAATGGGCCCCTGACATCAGAAAGGGGTACACATCACCTGCTGCATTTTACAGTGTTAATTATCCTCTCCGTGGGCAATAAAAGGATGACAAGTTTTCCAGGTTACATCTCAAAACATTTTAAAACTTAAGCCATGCATGAGGAGACCTAAACTGCACCCAATCCCCACTCTTTAGATTTTACTTAAAGATGGTACTGAGGCATCACAGGTACCTGATTTTCTGTCTCACCCACCCCAAGCACCTAGAGAAAGATTTTCAAACATCATCAGACATGAAGTTTTGGATAGTTTATTTTAGTTTGTTCTTTTTTTCTTTGACAAAAACAGCAAATAGTAACAGGGAAAACCTAATGCCTGACTTTGAAAGAGCTCCATCTTCCCTCCCATTCTTTGTGGACATTCAGCACCTCTTGCAGGTTATCTGCTATACCAAAAATAATTTTTTGTATCCTTCAATCTCTTATGTATCCTTCACCTCATCTTTTTCTGATTTTTTTCAGTTTTGAAGACTATCTTGGGAATTGCAGTGGTAGTAGAATTGTTGAGGGAGTTTTTCTTCTGAAAAACTCTGGGGATCAGGTTTGGGCTTTGCAATGCAACCTCTCATCCAGGAGATGTAGAAATCAGAATCACATCATCCTCCAGTTTAAGTAGCTTCAAAGCCAGCTGCAATTTGTACAACAGCACACTGAAACCCTCCACCAAGCTGCCTTCCCTGGTGATTTGGTGTGCAACCTCTGGATGGGATAGCTGTATTGGAATTGTTGTCCTCCAATATGGCCAGAGGGAAATGAACTGGATGAGCATTCTTCTGTGCCACACAGGCACCAGCCAGTGCACTCCACGTGTGTGCAGGTAAGAACACACTGTAGTTTGAAGTAACATGACTCTCAGAAGGGCTGCAGAAAATATATTTATTTGGCATGCTGCCATTTTGCTGCTGGCTGCAATCTTATCACCTCTCCCAGTCTAGGTCAGGGGAACCCCTGCAGAACAATTCAAGAGGGGAAAAAGAGCGTCTGTAGGTCCTGGGGCTGCCTCATGCCTTAAGGTGCTGTTGTCTCTGGAGGCACTACTCAAGCAGAATCAGAGTTCCTCTGATATGCTGAGAGCAGCAGGGATGGTTTTATGTAAAGCTGAAAGCTGTAGGGAATGTTCACTGTGAACCATGTGAAGATCTCAGCTTTTTGCCTTGCTGGAGAAATTAATCTTGGAACAGTGACCAAGATTGCCCCATTTTATCCAGGACATGCCTATAGCACTTCTCTAACAAGTCTTCTGGTGGTGGATGAGGTGCAAACTCTGGGACAACTTTGCACCACGCAGTCACAGGACCATCAGTTGAGAGCTGCAGACCTGCTGTTCTCACCAGCTCCTCTGAAAATCAGAATTGCCTGTATCTAGGGTTAAATGAGGCATTTTCACTGCTGGAACAGCCTGCCTTACACTGATGTAGCTGGCAGAAGGATAGAGCCCTCAGCTATATTGTATATATTCCTGTTAAGACAAGGGGTAATCCACCAAATTGAGGCAATAGCACATAACTTAGAGAGTGGGCACGTGCCTCTGCGTGTGTGCATGCACCTGGGTGTGTGAGAGACAAAGGGGGAGATGAGATATATGGAGAAATACATGAGAGATGAGACTGGAGAGATAATTTCCAGAAAATACAGCAACCATCAGAAACTCTGTCTTTCCAGCTGGAGGGTTTTGCAATGCTGGTGCTTCTCTCTTAACTTGACAGCTCCACTCTTAGCCCAGCTCGTAGTTGCTGCCTATAAATTTAATTAGAATGGGGGTAGGGGAGGAACAAGCCTGCACGGCACTTGGCACAGCGCTGAAAATAACCAGCTTTAATACCTTTGACATTGAAGCACCTGCTAAGGGCACAGGCTCCTGTACAGCTGACCGACCCTGCTCTGGTGACAGGATGTGTCACTTTGCCTGTCCTCAAAACGTGCAGCCCACCCCATAACCCAGGGGACTGCGTGCATGGCTCTGGGGCTGGGCATGTCCCCGAGCACCAGGAGGGAGCATTGCACCCTGGAGGCACCAGGGAGGGACACCAAGCACCCCTGACCATGTGAAAAGGGAGCTGCTCAGGCACTGCAGCGTGCCTTGTGTATTTCATTTTTCTCTCTCTGATGTAGTGGGCTATTTTCTGTGTTTGCAACTAAGTGCTGCACTGCAGCCAGCCGTGAACATTTCTGTTGGCCCAGCTGGCCTCTTGTTTTAATGCTGTTCTCAGGGCTCTCCCTGGGTAGAGCGGGGAAGTAAACAGATTGGAACTTTGCCCACACATATATATTTAATTGTGAGCTGATTTTGTGCTAGGGAAATGTAATAGACCCATCACTTCAGGCAGACAACTCCCAGCAGAGGCAACAGGTTAGAGACTTCCCCCACTTCTGGAGCTTCCTGAGATGTAGCAGGTCTTATGGATGTAGGGACTCTTTGACAGAGATTGAACCTTTTATACTGTTTCTGATAAGCTCTAGGCAGTCTGGAGGCAATTTAGGGATTTGAGGGATATTTGACCTCTTTCCTATGCATACTTTGGGGATCTGCTTGTGATCATGGCTTTGGGTCATGTTTGGAGCTGTCCCAGCTGAGAAAAGAAAGTCCCAGAGCTCCTCTCACAGAGTCCATCAGTGACATAGTGTCAGGATGCAAATGAAACCTGGACCACATCTGACCCTTTTGCCACCATTAAGTGGCACTGATGCTGCTGCTAGAAACACTTTTCAAACGTGTAATTTGATTTTTTTTTAATTGTGTTTGAATCTAACCCAATTTTAGTTCAATTCAAGTTAGACAAATTGAAATCAAGATCAGATTGAATTCCCCTTGAAATCTGAGGGTATTTTCATATCCTCCAGGGAAGGACTCAGTGGACCTGAACTTAATTTGAGGAAAAAAAAGGCTTCAAGTGTCTTGACATCCTCTTCACAGAATCATGGAATAGGTTGGGTTGGAAGTGTTGCTTAAGATCATCTAGTCCATGAGCAGACAGACAATGAGCAGAGGGACATCTCACACTAGACCAGGTTGCTCAAAGCCCCTTCAGGTCTGACCTTGAATATTCATCACCCTCTTTCTTTTTAGGGCTCCTTTGCCATGCACCACCCTGCCTGGCTGTATTGCTTTGTTCCAAAGCCCTGGAAGCAGCTGCATTTGCTCAGACCTCAGGATGAAGCAGCACAGGCAGCCTCTGAGCAGGGCACCACGTCAGGCAGAGGGGTGCACACAGCCTTTGCATACACACGCAAGACCTGAGAGGGCAAGACAAAATCCATTTTAAATATGCAATCGAGTCGTGCAATTTTCAGCCTATTCAGGCTTGGCAAATGCCTTTGAGGGATCAGACTACCAAGCACCACAAGTACAGTTGTGACTATGCACCAGTCTGTAATGCAACAGCTCTGATGTGAAGTTATTACCGCAGGCACAGTGTTGATACCTGTGTTAAGCCTCTGAGCATTGCCCAGTGTGAACTATGTGTTTCCACAAGACTGAGCAGACCCAGACAGAGCTGATTGCTCTTGCAGTTAATAAAAAGCACTGCACTTTCTCTCTTGACAATCCCGACACCTGAGTGCTTCCTACGTATGACAGTTAGCACATTCTGGTTGTTCAGTGGCCTGTGAGAAATGAGCCTCTTCTCAATTTAGTTCCTATCATCAGACAAGCAGTACACACAATAAAAAACACACCTTGACAGTCAGCCCCCAAAGTAGCCCTGGGGATTGCAGGTCCGAACTTCCCTTTCTCCCCTACGCAAAGCCATAAACCAGACGGAATTTATGGGGCTGGACTTCCTTCAGGTAAATCAAGGTAACCCCACCAAGGTCAAAGGAGTCACTCTGGTCAATGCAGAATAGCCTGGAGGAGGGGTACCTCTGCTGACCCCACCAAGTTTCTTCTCTAGATGGGGCTTGTCAAGCCCTCCTGACTTTCACTGGTGGCCATGGTCTGCCACAAGGTCCCCACAGTCAGAACAAGGTAAAAATCCTGCCTCCACCCATAAGCCAAGCATTTGGAGCTGACCTTCCAGAAAGAGCACCAGCATGGGTATGATGTCCTTTTTTTCCAGGAGGGTGAGGAAGGCACAGGGCAGGGGGGCTGGAGGGCTGGACCAGCAGTGGGTGGACGGTGGTTGCTGCGACAGGCTGTGCTCCAGCCAAGCCCAGCTCATCAGGTCATGTCAAACAGAGCTAATATAAATGTCAGTGTGCTGCTTTCAGTTGTGAAATCTGTGTTTGTTGCACTGCAGTTCATTTTCAGTCTTCCAGCTCTATGGATGCTATCAGCTGACATGTCTGGCTGGTATCCTCTGCCAAAAATACACACACTCTCAACATTTCTCAGGAGTTGGGGTTTTTTTTCCCCCTCCCTGTGACATGCTGATGTCAAATTTCTTCCTGGGTCTGTGGTACACAAGACTGTCCACACCTACCAGATAATGAGTTTAACATTTCAAGGACAGAAGCTCTCAGTCTCAGTGAGACACAGGGTGGATGTGCAGGCCTGATTTAGGCTAGGTGCCAAAGGTGGCAGGGCTCTTTTAAGCTTTTTTTGGCATGTTCTCTCTTAAGATAATCCAACCCAACAGAAACAGATGTGTATAGCTCAGAGTACCATTGGTATTCTTATCACAGTTAAATACTTTGTTGTTATTAACAGCAGCTTAAATTCTTCTCCCATTTTTCCTTGCTTTTTGAATAAATTCTGTTCTTCTGAGCACCCAGGTCTCAGTCTTCTATTGATGCTGCTCTGGTTGACTCCAGGCTCTTCATCATCTCCCCACCCTACAATTTTGTGTTGACTTCACAAATAAAAATTCTTACTCTCTTCCATTCTGCTCCCCCACCTTTCTCTTGGCAACCTTATCTGCATATCCAAACTCAAGCATCCATGCTCTGACAATGACTCACAAGTCTACTCTGGTCTTGTTTCTTTTTGTCCAAAACTGAAACTTCATGCAGTGCCTTTGACTTTTACTCACTTGTGGTGAGCTGTCATCTTAAGCTGACCATGAATTTCCAGTTTCCTCTCCACAAAATCTAGCTCCTTTGCCTCTCTCTCTCTCTCTTTTTTTTTTTTTTTTTTTTTTTTTTTTTTTCTATCATGATCTGGAGCTCATATTTGTTACTAAGGCTCCAAATGTAAGGATTTTTTTCAACTGGCTCACCTCCCTCTAATTTATTACCTACAGAATGTGTCTATGTCTTTCTGAGTTTCAGTTATAACAAACAGAAAAGATGCTGAATTTACTGGGGCTCCACACAAATGAAACTCTTACAGAGGTTTAGAATTACTTGGACTTTATCTGTGGAAACATTCTTTATTTTTTCTGGACAAATTGAATCACATGTGTTTTTCCAAATTACTCTGGAAATGTAATTTCTCCAGCTTATCAGTGTGATCAATGTATTGCAGTTTTGGTTTCCTTCTTGGAAGGAAGATATTTCTCCATGGCAGTCCTGTTTCAACAAATGCAAGTTAATCCTTATTTTGAAGACACTCTTCTGCCTCATTCTTTAGCTTGGTCTGATGAGACACTGCTGGTCACAGTCAGGAGGAGTCAGATGGGCAGCCAAGGAGCCAGAATCCTGTCAACCCTCCCAGGCTGGCTGGCTAGGACAGACACACTGTCTCCTCGTGACAGAGAGAAGTCTTCTTCTCTTCCCTGGATGCAGCTGCATTTTATGATGGTCCATGTTCTCCTGCTATTTCTCCTGTTCTTTTGCCAGTTTCTCTTCCCTTGGTTTTGTCTGAGCATTTCCTGGGACAAGAACAAGATTTTTTATTTCAACAGCACCAAGTACAGCAGCTCCCAAACCTCAGTGATGAGGACTGAGAGATGCCTCGTGCAATGCTGGTAATCAATAGCATAAATTAGAAAATGGTTATTAAATGGTAGCAGGGGAGCAGAATGGGACAGGAACCAGAAAGGCAGTTCCAGACTATGTATTTGAGACACTCATGCTTTGGCTTTGATAAGTGGTGGATCAAACAGGAGATGGACATCCATGGTCCTTGTGGGTCCCTTCCCACGGGGGATACTCTACAATTCTGTGGTTGCACTAATGTTGGCAGAGATGTAGGGTCACCAGGACCAGAATCCATTCCTCTGGCCAGTGAGTGACAGCAGTGCTTTTATTTTGGCAGGCCAGCATCATTCCAGCCACCAGCACAAGGCAAAAACATGCACACACAGAGCACCCTCCTGCCCGTGGCAGCCAGAGCACCCTTCAGACATCCCACCTCACCTGCTGACACAACCCTTCAGCGCCCACCAAAATCAAATGCAGCTAATTGGAAGGTGATGACAGCCAGGGGATTGCTGGATTTGCATGCTAATTCCTCTATTTTAGCATCACACAGCCCAAGTACAGGTAAAATGAGACTCTGTACTTCATTCCAGACTATTTCCTGCCTTCTCCACAGTACACATGAATACACACACACACACACACACACACACACACACACACACACTTTCTCTCTTGGACTGTCCTGAAACCAAAAATCAGATGGAGATAGTATTACATGTGCTTTCCAAAAGGCTGGCCAACAACTTCAAGGGGCAACGTGTTTTCTTTCCTCTTGCTAGGACAGGGCTGCAAACTGCAACTTTAGAAATCACAGCAACCCAGCTCATGTGGGAAAGAAGAGAGCTCTTTCCACAGGCTGGGTAACAGCTTCCTCATACTTTTTATGCCTGGGTTTAGGATGGATTCCTGG
Source organism: Anomalospiza imberbis (assembly GCF_031753505.1). Classification (NCBI taxonomy): domain Eukaryota; kingdom Metazoa; phylum Chordata; class Aves; order Passeriformes; family Viduidae; genus Anomalospiza; species Anomalospiza imberbis. Next base: position 5,433,867 of record NC_089693.1, on the reverse strand, counting down.
CTCTTGTATCATATGATACTGTTGAAGTTTTTTTTCGAGTACCCAACCTCCTCCCCTGTTCTACCACTGGCATCTGCCCCTGCTCTAAGTCTACCAATTATTTCCTTTAAGTGTCAGCAGCACACCAGACACACTGAGATATAACCTTTCTTCTAGTTGATGCTGTTAAACTATTACTTGAAACTGAAGTTGCAGTTGACAAGTGCTACTTCAGTCACTAATAACTACTTCAGGCGTGCTAGTGGTGTCTTGGCTCTTAATGCTGTGGCTCAGGGCTCGGGGAGTGTCTTTACAGGTCACTTAGAGCCATCCATCTGATCTAAAACAAGATCAGTCAATCTCTCCTCTGGCTCTGTGCCTTGCTTGCCAGGAGGTTCTGTCTCTGTCCCCCCAGGGCTGCAGCAGTGGCATATCTGGCATTATCTGGGTGGCTTTAGGGGCTGCCCAGATTCCAGAAGATCCCACTTTGGGATGTACCTGTGAGCCACAAGCTGAGTTTTCAGGCAAAGAAAAATGAGGGCTCCAATTCCTTGAGGTTGAATACAGCTCTTTCAAGGGAGAAAGATCTCCTTTACTTGCCTGCATCATAATTTACTTTCTATTTTAAATTCTTTTTTTTTTTTTTTTAAGCAGGTTCTGTGTTCAACACCTTCCTGAGAAAAACAGTATTTCTGCATGGAAGGAGGATGAGTACTCAGACACACACCTGAATTCTGCAGCATCAGGTAAGGAATAGCTTTCCTTTCATTTCCCACTCCCCTTTCTTCGGGCTAAGCTCCTTCAGTCTAATCAAAGCATCTGAGGTATCTCAGACACAGAAGATTCACAGTTTGGCAGAGGTCACAAATATTTCCTTTCTGTTTTGGCAGGGTTTTGGCTCAGTCTGAGGATGAATTTCAAACTGAGTAATATAAAGCAAGGCCAGATCATCAGGGGCACTGAGCCTTATCCCTGTTACTGCAGAGAATCCTCTAAGAGATGTTAAATCCAGAACAATCTCCACTTTTGCTTTGTCTCCTGCATATAAGAAGCTACAATGTGGTAAAACAAACTAGGTCTGGCTTTTCAACAGAAAAAAAGATATGTCAGGTTTTAAGTCTCCTTGACATGACAACATCTTCATCTAAATCGTGAAGCCATCCTTTGGATAGCCCAGCCTTGGTCTAATGTCTTTTAGAAAATGATGCTCATTTAATTCCTGAAATGTGAAATCTAGGTCTCAGGTCAAGAGCATAGATGTTGTTTAGCTGAAAAATTTAGATCCATCAGACTGTCTGCAAGAGTCTGCAACTTTTCAAACTTTAGATTGCACTAGACTCTTACTGCTATATATAGTCTTTTGAAAAGTAGCATCTAAATAAAAATACCCTTGAAGTACAAGGCACTTTTTATGCTCCTACCCTCACAATTTTTTAGGAAACAAAAGGCTTCTTCAGGGCCACAACTTGTCTGCACAGAACAAATAGCCAGTCCTCAGCTAAAAGTTTATTCCTTTTTCACTCTATATCCAGCCCTGAATTCTTCCCTCAGGCAGGATTTTGATGGGACTTGATGGGAGAATCCCCTAAGACAGGCAGGGTCAGATCACACAGATGAAGGGACTTGACAATATGGGAGATATGGAAGCACCTCAGCCAGAGTAGGGCAGCCACTTCATGGAAAATAAACCAGGTTCTTATCTTAGTAATTGTACGGGCAAATTAAATCTGGTCCCAAGCAATCACCCCTTCACTGTTACAAGACGACAGACCTCCAGCCAAGCCACATATCCTTTGGTAGTAGAGTGATCAGCTGAATCTCTTGCCAGGCAGATTTCTAATTCTCATAAGATGTGTTGGTTACGGGCAGGATGTTTCTGCAACACAGGGAAATTTTCATCCTCAATGGGAAACACAGCTGGGCCAAAGGAAAGCTTGTGTGGCACCTGTATCTAGGGCAGATCACACACACATATGAGCTTCCAGAAGGCAACAGACACTCCATTCATATGGCAATTGTGTCTTTATATCCTCTCTATGTGTATGAATTTATGGTTGTATGAACAGCCATATCCAGTTATTGAAGTGTTTGATGGTCCAAAGTGCTCAAGGCCTTCTTATTCCATCTCATTCACCGTTAAAGTTCTGCACAACCTTTTTACTGGCTTTCAGCCTGCCATAAATACAAATGACTTGCCAATAAAAGCTGGTATCTCCCTCTGTCAGGAGGACTATAGCATCGTTGTTATTTAAGAGGTGGCAGTTTTGACACAATTCTTATTTAAAATTTGTAAAAGGAAAAAAGATGATGTAATAAATCTGCATGTTCTTCCTAAGCAGCCATTGAAAGTGGATGCTCTTCCCCTTTCCAAAAGCATCAGCCGTTTAATGTTTCCTAAGTTGTTTTTGCATGAATTAGGGCGTTGGAGTGAAGCACTGTCAGTTACAAAACCACGCTGTTGTCTCCAGCTAATTTTGCGTTAGTAGCTCTTTTAAACTGCTAAATCTAGTTTTTAGTGTACGATGATTTTGTTTAGTGATGGTGTAAAACAGCTGCTACTTTTCTGATGAGTTGCCTGTTTTCCATTTTATGTCTCTGCAAGATGTTGGGTTTCATCATGGCCCCGTCTGACAGGCAGCTGAGAACAACCTGTAAAAAACCTTCAAAACACAACAGAAAACAAAGAACCCCAGATCCAGGGGTCCAGCCACCCATACAGCCAAATTTCAGGTTGATCAGTCCTTCTGTCTTTACTAGTACCCTCAGATCACCTCAATTCTACACCAGGATGATGTAAATGAGGACAGGAGGGTGAGCAGGAAAGCAGGAAACTCACTGCTCTAAAGACGAAAGTGAGTGGCCATCCAACACCCCCAGACTGTTTCTGGGGGGCTGTTTCAGATTAGGATGGCTGTGCTTCTTGTACCCTTGCTGCTCATGCTGCTGCTCCCTGCTCTCTGCCTGGTTATGGCCAGGAGGCTGAAATTATGGCTTGGATGAAATTATGGCTTGGGGTGTCTTTCCAAAGTAATTAATCACTCTGCTTTCCTCAGATTCCGCTTGTAGCCATTGCTTCTTGAGTGGTTTTTTGCCACTGAATTGCTTGGGTGCCAAACTCTTCCCAGGATGTGGCTGCTTGTGGCCACCAGAAGAAGGGAGCAAGGGCCAGACTGTTCATGACTTAGTTACCCCTCACCAACACTTCAAGGGGCCTCTCTTAAGCAAAATCCCCATTACCTTTGTGAAAGGTGTTTTGCATTTGGTGTTCACCAGAGGTTCTCATGAGGAAACACTTAGTGGTCACCCCGTAGATGCTTTGCTACTGACTTTCCCAACCAGGCAAATAGCCCTGCTTTATTCAGTGGCAGAAAGCTGAATGGTTGCCTTTGATCTTTCCTTATCCCCTGTATCCTGTGGGCTGGCATTTGTTCCATGTGTTCCAAGCAAGAAAATGACAAAACTCATAAAGGAAGCACTCAGAGAGCTTCTCAAAGAGGTGAAGACTAAGATCTTTCCAATAATAACCCACACTCCATAAAAAGATCTTGGATTCTGGATAGACAAATTGGAAGCAGCTTGCCTCCCTGATTCTTCCTTCCTTTTGCACTTACTCTCCTCCTCAGCACAGCTCAGGCTTTTCCAAAAGCAGTGCAGCCCATTGAACAGCGGTGGTCTAAACTGTTATGGAGATCTTAAACTGCTGAATTGTTACAAGCTAAAATTGATTGCAACTGAGCCTGTGAACTGAAGTGCTGGAAACAGCACAGAGAGAAGTGGGGAAAGGGTACAGAAGATCTTGCTTTATTATTTTGGTTTTTTTTCCTCTTTCATAAGATTTCTGAACAATTTGGCCTTGATGAGTTCTGCATCTCTCTCAATAGCCATTGGACTGTTTTTCCTGGTATTTTCAACATAAAAGGTACTCTTGGTTTGCCTTCCAATTTGCTGGTTGCAGTGTAATTTCTAAAGAATTCTAAAAGTCTGCTTCAAAGTCAGATCCAGAGGGAAAAATACTATGACATTTACTCCTCCTCAAGCTAAACCCCCCCTTTTTATCTTTCCAAACCGAAAAATCTTCTTAGCCTGTTTCACTCTATTCTGCCTTGATTTTATTTGCACCCTCATCACGAGAGCATCTGAACACCTCCGAGTAGTACATTAAGCGACGTGACTAACATCTGTCACGTATAGTTTGCTTGCTGTCTCTCAGCATCCTTAAAATGAATTTAGTGCTTGTGCAAGATCAATAGTGCTGGAGACAGACAGTCTCTGTTCAGCCTCAGAGCTGGCACAGTTTGGGTGAGACCCTTGTGATGGTCCCACGAGTGCCAGCTCATGCACTGGGCAGCACCCATGGAGGAGCTGCTCTGCACCAAGGTTGTTTCCAGTGGGACAAAGAAGTCCAAGTAATCTGGGGAAATCAGATGAGGCTGTCAGCGTTTCCCTGCTCTTAGGTGCATGCTGAGGGACATGTGTATGGTCTTGGGTGCCTGCAGTACTCAGGAGCCCAGATGCATCCAGCATCACTGATTTTCCAAGGTTTTCTGCCTTCCTCATGTGGCTTTGCTTATTTTCTTAGCATCAGTTACAACTTAGGGCTATTGATGGACGAGGATGTTGCTGCTTCTCACCATCAAAAAACTTCTCTACCAGATTTCTTTGAGACAGTGTTCTCAGCCACTGAAATCTGGTTAATAAAAGTCCCTTGCTGAACAGAGCTGGGAGCCCTCTCCTCTGGAGCCAGCACCACAAGCAAGATCTAGGCATCCTGGGGCACTGTAATTTCAAGCAATATGTTTTCTTAATGGGCCAAATATGCTTTGCCTAATTTTGCTTTCAGTGCATGGGATTGTTATTGCTCAGTGGCCCCACACAGGTGTTTAAGCAGTTTTGTGGCAGGATTTTCCAGTAGCAGCATGAGGTTTTATTGACTGTTACCTCAAGAGTAACTTCAGAGGAAATGACATCCCCAGCTGCTTGTGATGGATGCATGTGGAGCTGTGGCAGAAAACTCAGGAGCCAGTGACCTCTCTGTCATTTTCTATCATATTTTGGGTAAGAATGCAAAGCAACTGTAAAAGGACACTGCTTTTCATGCAGTGAGAAGAATTAGGAGAGATGAAGTTACTAAATTACTTATTTTCCCTGAAAACTGTTGGCTTGTCAGCTCTGATAAAATGAACATACAGAGGATAGGTCAATAAGTAAAATAAGTTCCATATTTTGTGAGGATTCTAGGTTGTAGGGTTTAATTTGGTCTATGAATGTGGATTAAATGGTAGACTAGGGGACTCTGGTCTCTGTGTGCTAACCTAAATTATAAATTACACAGCTTTTGACACATAAGAGACATCTGACCCACAGCTTGCCCTTGTTCCAGTTCCATAGTAGGTCAAAACCCAGGTGAACACCACTAATTTCTCCTCAGAGCCACCACCCTGCACCTTGCCATCCATAAAAAGCAAACCCAGGTACCTGGTTGTTTGGAAACCCAGCAGGCTCCAGCAGGACCCACCCAGGGCATGTTCCAGAGCCAGTTTCTCTGGGTAATATCTGAGACTCTGCTCCACTGTTAGCAGCAATGGAAACAGGAGCTATCTGATCAAGACAGATAAATACATCTATTTCAGAATACATAATCTTACCACATATGTGAAGTAGTTTAATCATTAGCAAGTTGTCAAGCTTTTATTGAATGGAATTAGCCTCTTTATTTCTGGTCAGGATCAATCTTTTTTTCCCCTTCCCAGTACAATGAATGTTACACGTTGCAGCGTCTGGGGCAGATGACACTTGCCAAAGGGTTTGATGATCAATTCTGATACAAATCTGACATGAAGAAACAGGAGAGAATCTGCATCAGATGATCAGTGGGAGAGATAAATTCACATTTAATGCTTCTAAATGTCTGTGCATGTTATATCCATCTCAAGCACAGTATTCAAAAGCAAGCACAGTGCACAAGAAGATGCTTGGATGAGGACATGGGCAGAGTACAGGGGTGAGGATGGCATTTCTCAGTGGAATGTTGTAGAACTGTGGGATTGAGAGCCTAGTTAGAATTAAGTGTGATGTTAACATTAAAACTATGGGGCAGAAAAATGGCCTCTTGCCCACCAACCCTGCGATACAGAGGCCATAGGCAGAATAAAAAAGACTTTCTGTATTTGTCTGTTCACTAAAAATCTCTGTTAGATTTGCACATCCAGTTTGGAGATGAAGGAGAGACCTATTACCAGTCCCAGACCTTGGAGCCATGCCTTCATTTACCACCAGTCAGCTTTGCTCCTCTTCCTTTCCCTTTCCAAGCAGGGATGTATATGAGTATTCATGAACACTCCTTATTATTTCTCCCCTCACAGTTGCTTTTTTCTTCCCACACCTGCCAACATTAGCTCCTTCCTTTGACTCACGCTGCTGTACAGCCTAATGCATGTGATCTCCATGCCAAGATGTTATTTAATTTCCCAACAAAGTTCTTTTGGCGTGGAATGAGCTGAGCAGTAAGAGCACAGGAGGGGAGGCATAGGCAGGGATGGGAAGGGGAACCAGAAGGAACAGGGGCTCAAATTTGTGTTGCCTCTGGCTTCACACACCCAAGTTGTGTTGTGTGTGTTCGGGAAGCAGCACGGGTGGGTGGAGATGGCAGCAGGGGGTTCATCAATGGCAGGTTGCTGAATCAGGAACCCTGACACTTGTTAAGTACTCTGTCAGGAACATTAAGTATCCAAAAGTGATAAAGCTTCAATTTGCTAGTCCATTAGACTAATTACTGCAATAATTAAGTAACTACTTGATTAGAACTAATGGGTACCTAATTATCCAGGAGAAAAGTATCAGGTGGCAATTATCAGGTGGCAATTAATAGACTGGAGTTAATGTCTTAGCACTGTCTTTGTATGAATTCATAAGCAAGGTAAAGAAAACAAACAATAACTTATTAATATTTATTGGTGCCACAGTGTTTTCCAGCTTGTTTCATTTACACAGAACCAATTAGTGAAAAGACAGTTAGTGTTGCAAAGATGTAAAGTGACTGAAGCAGGAGTTTGATTTTAAAGGAACAGGATCACATTAGCACTTATAAGCAAAGACAAATGGGTATCAGCCAGGGACTTGATTCTGGTGCTACTAATTCATCAACAGAAGAAATCAGAGTAATTGAACTCAGTATTAATAATGAAACACACAGGAAGGCAGTTCTTATCTTAATGGGGTTCACTTTAGTTTTGGTCCCTCCCTGGGTCTCCATCAGCTTTTTCTACACTGCCCGGGAAATGCAGAGACCCCTTGGTGCACAAACGGGAACTTCCTGCTGGCAGGGGTGGGGAGACACAGCAAAAAATCCTCCAGATCAATGCTGCCAGCTCTCTGAAGGAGACAGATTTCCTGGACAGCTGAAGCCTGGGTGCAGCACAGGTTCCATCATGAAGGCGAGATGGTACAGCTGAATTCCTGCCCGTTCTCTGTGTTGGTGTAAAGAAACCACAACAGCTCCCTTCCTGGAAATTTCCCCTTAGCTCAGCACCCACTTGAAGCATAACTGTGAGCTCCTGTGGATGAAGTCTAAAAGTAAATTTAACCTGCTTTAGACCTTAGATTGGAGTGTAGTTAGTTTTGTTTGTTTTTTTTTTTTTTTTGGGGGGGGGTCTTCTTTTTTATTTTCTTTATTATTTTTCATGGCTGTGCAAAAGTCCAGCTTCTCAGATTACATAATTTGCTATTGTTTCTTTGAGGTCAATCCAACCAAAGTGATTTTTGCAGAATGAAACTGTGGCCCAGGATGTACTTTTCTTGCTCTCCAAATTCAAGGAGCTTTAAATCTCCCAGCAGAAAAATGAAAAATACCAGGGTTTTTCTTTCCTACAAATCTTTATGATCCTAATGATCCTCTAAAATGGCTTCAATCCAAAAACAGTTGTGCATGCAAGTTGTCTCCTTGTCTCTCTATGGGAGAGCTCATATTAGCTATAATTACTCTCCTGAGTAAGAGTTGTTAAAGTGTGATATACAATGAACTTGTGACTGATTTTAGAGCACAGAATGAAGAGTTCCCTTATAAACCACAATCCTTTGAAATTCAGCTGTTAGCAAATGAAAGACCAAATTCCAAGATGGCTTTTGCAGCTCTGCACAGTACATGGATTTATGGAAGTGGAGGATCTTGCCTCTACAACAGCTATTCCCCCCACCCCCATCTTTTTTCCATGTTATAAATAAGTGAAAGGTATCCTAATCATATTTTAGACTGTGTGCAGAGTCAGACGCTAAACCATAATGTCTGTATATTAGAACATGTGGAATGATAAATGGAGATAAATCTAAAATTTATAGAACATGAACATTTGCATAAACTGCAATATCCAAACACATAGGCTGTTAAGTAACAATTGTCACAAAGGGCATAAAAAATTCAACTTTGTTTCATGGAAAGAACTCAAATTCCTAACATGATTAAGATAATATATCATTTGTTCCTATCTTATTAAAGGCGTAATTGTTGTTAGACACAGAAGTGGCATTAACTCTAATCTGGCTTTATATATGTACAAATAGGAGGGGAGGTGGATCTGAAAATTGATGCTTTTGGTGATCCATAGGCATTTTATTAATGTTTGAATAATAACTGCCTGGAGGGCCTGTTATAAATTAAAGGGACGAATTGAGATATAAATTTTTATGAGGACTAGTTATACATTTCCATTATGTGTTTAAAAATGAAGGAATTACTGTGAACACAGCAGAACTCACATTTATTTGAGGTGATTTGGATGGGAGGGAAGGTGCAGTGAAGGAAGCTGCATGCTGGCTGTAAGAAAGATGTATCTGTCCCTGTGAAAAGATATATCATATGTCATGCATGAGCTCTCTTCTACAGCAGACTTTTCTCTGCAGCTGATTTCGCATGATTATTTATTTGACAACAGCAAGTGATGATATAGCAGTGAGTTTTAGGCCACTTAGAGAAGAATTCTTATTCTTAAATCATAGAGGATTTCCCAAACCCAACCACTGTCAAACTAGAGTTAATCTAACAGAGAAACCCAGTAATCTCCTTGGCATACATTTCTCATTATTCCTCCTGCTTGGGTATACACATCTTCATTTGCAGCACATCTATGGGACCAGCAGTGTTTCAGAGCTTCCTCCTGCCCTTTGCTGAGGCTGCTTTTGGGAGCTCAGCTCTGATTGCTGAGAAAGCACCAGCTTCCCTTTGTTATCCAGCAGCACTGATGCCCTGGGAAATCCTCACACAGTCCCATCAACGTGCTTTGATGTGACAGCACGGGGGATGACAGCCCAATACCTTCACTCAGGCAGGCTTGGCCCAAACCCACATCTGCTCATAAGGGAGAGGAGGCAGGATGCCAGTATTTAGACAGCCACTTAATATGTGGGGACCTGTTTTCCATGCCCTGATTAATTGGAACTGACCACAGAGGGCAAAGCGTCCTAGATGAAATTCTCCAGTGCATGACCCCCGTTTAGAGGCTTGATTGCTCTGGACTTCAATAGGTGCCAGCAAGCTTGATGCCTTGGAGGTCTTTATCTGCATTCTCTGTGCCCCAGTTCCCTGTCTGGCTCATAGGAGTGGCTCACAAGTGTGGTTTGAGGAGGAATGTGTTCATTGGGATGATATCCAGAGAGATGGCAATGTTGTATCATCTGCAGACATCCACACCAAGGTAGCAGCTGTGCAAGCGTGTGCCAGGGGAGCTTTATTATAAGACACACAGCACAGGGGCCTTCCATTTTACAGCCTTTCATGTGAGTCAATTAATCAATTCAAACGTTGTAGGCTTTTTCTGTTGGTTTTTTCTCCCAACCCTCCCTTTAATTAGACTTACAAGGGCTGGGCAAGTATTTTCTTTTTGGACTAGGCCTGATTCATTGGGAAATAAGACTTGAGGATGCTCTTGGCTTGCAGAGAGCCTGAAGCATTAATGAAGTTGATAAAACATCAAGACCTAGCTCAACCTCATTTTCCATCTTTGAAGCATCAGCCTTGGCTCTACCATTCATGGAGATCACTGCACACACTTGCAGGGGGGTGGTTGGCATTGCCTTTTGATCTACAAACAGTGTTACTTTTTTCTTTCCAGTGTGGAAATGAGGTGGACTACAAGAAATATGACAAAATGTCCTCATGGTTCTGATTCAGGTTCCTACTTTTAGGAGTGTTTTGAGTCTGGACTCTATTCCCAGGCAGCTCAGTCTGTGACAGTAAACCTGTCACAGACAGGTTGTGACAGTGAGAGGAAGGATCAGCTCTACTTGGTTCCTGCACAGTTGGTTCAGCTTTCTACAACCTCAGTGTTTTGTCTCCAGTCTTTCAGCTGAGAAACACAATTTGTGACACTCCCAACCTTACTCAGATCAGCCTCTCAGTGTCTGTTACCTTCAAGGGTAGTGCCACGGTTGTGTCTCTCTCTTCTTCCTGTAAAGTCATATAAACAAAGTGATTGTTGTGAAAATATCATCCAACAAGCATTGAAGCAGCAAAAATTATTCTCCCAGTCAATTGGAACATTTTCTAGATGCATTACAGTGCTGGACAAGTGACTAATTAGGCAAGACTTGTACTGTCTGTTTTTCAAAGCTATGTTTTTTCTGTATGTGTTATTGAAGGGACAGATTCACAAGAGTTTCTTTAGGGAAGATGCAGGGGAATGTTATAGAGAGTAAGTTCTATGACAGAATTAGCAAATGTATTAAGTACAGTGCCAATCTGGTATAGCAGAAATGACTAAATACCCATCAGGGCCTGTCACTCGTCAAGAAGTGAAATCTTAGACCCATTTAAGTCAATGACAAATGTTCACAGAATCTGGCTGCAAGTTAATAAATGTTTGGAGCCTGTTTAACTCAAACTCTGATATTTGTCAGATTAATTATTTGACTGATCTTATTGTGTGTCAAACAATTTCTTTGTGGAGTTAGAATGCTTTGTGTTGCATTATCTATAATTCTGATTAAGAAAACATCAAGCAAGTATGGACATATAAAATTGCAAGTTTTATATCAGGTCATAGAGAGCTAGTATGTGCAATATTAAAGAATATAATTAAATATGGGATTGTAAAATGTTCAAAATGGCCCATGGTTGAGACTTTATTTTCTGCTTTATTTTTTGACATTTCCTGATTTAGGAGTACTTTAATGTCCAGCCTGAACTTTCTTTTATCATATTGTTTTTGTTAAGCTACATTTATGTAAAAGGAAAGAAAATAACTCCACATGTACACCAATTCCTTCAGCTTACACTTGCCTTTAATACAAAACAGAGGATTTCAGGACTATATACATCAGGTGTTTTCAGCAAAGTAGCAGCAGCAAATCATAGACATTTGTCATTCCTTGGAGCTGTCTGACAGTTCTGACAATTCATTAGGCTGGGCTGAAAAGAGGTTTAGAAAGCGAAGGAAGGATCACAGGTAGTGGAGTTGCCTTTGCATGATCCAGTAATAGCTGATTTGTATCATTTTTGGTGATGGATATACTCTTCAGATTAAACTCAGCTGAATTTTCCCCATTTATTCCTTTCTTTTCTCTTTCTCTTTTTCCTTCAACGGGAGCTTCTGGGCACATTAGTCCAGATTTAGACCTCAATTTATCCCAAGGAGTAGATGCCCAGGACATTCTTCCTGAAACCTCCTGATATTTGTGGCTTTTCAGAGCTAAGGAGAAGTGAAGTAAGTTTTGCTATTCAGTTTCTACCCAGTGAGGCTTTTCTTTTCCAGTGTGTTTGAGTTACAATCTTTTATGTGGCCGTTCCATGACATGTGCCATTCTTCAAAGTCAGAGTCACTCCTGCCAGGATCTATGGAAATCAAACTTGTGCCTTTGTGCAGAGATAAGTGCCTCCATTATCCCACTCCTTCCACTTACTGATTTGCTTTTGAGACTCGTACACAAGCAATTTTTTGACTTAAAGGCAAATCCTCTGCAATAACGCTGAATCCGCAGAATAGGCCACCTGGAAAATATGTGATCTTCCATTGGAAAGCATTTTCCTTTTCCAGGTTGGTGGGCTGCTTCAAATCATGCAACCATGTGAAATGCCTGGGTCAAAGCCTGAGTGGGTGAGGAGATGCTGTCCAGCCAGGGAGCATCCCTGGGGTCAGGGAGATGATGGTCCTCAGGATCAGCAATATCAGGGAGCCTGCATAACCCTGCTGAGGATGAATAGCTTTCCATCTTCATTCTGTCTGTTTTATAGCTGCCACAGAAGAAACAGTCTGAGATTGAGCCTGACCCAGTAGCATTATATGTAGGTCTTACAAGGGCAATATTTGCTCTTGATGACCGTTGGAACATAGTCCTGTAAAGAACCCTAAAATAGCCCTAAAAGAAGGGCTTTTACACTGGCTGTTTTGGGGGGTTATTATTTTAACATGTGAAGTTTTTCAGACCCTCAAAACCATCCATAAATTCTAAGTACTTCCTAATTTATACCTTTTTTCTTCTTCCCTAAGGTTCAAAGTGCTAACAGCACTGTCTCATCATCATCTCAGGCACAACTCCTTCAAGTTTTCTACCTATATCAGCCAAACAGAGAGATTCAAATCAAGGTTTTAGCTGGAAAATCCCATAAATGCAAATTATCTCAGCCTTCTGCTTCTTACAGTGTGTCTTTATGGGCCCAAAGTCAGCCTCTACCCTGCAGAAATACAGGCATTTCCCTGTGACTCCATCTGCAGGACTGGTCAGTATAAAGCAAATAAGTGACACCCGTGGATGTTGGATCGTGTGTCATCTTGTTTGATGTGCCTCCAGATTTGTTGGTAGGTTTTTGGGGGGTTTGCAGTGATTTTTGCAGTCAGTTTTGAGTGGCAGGCTGTACGTGTAGGTTTATAATTCTGGAGTTGTGAGTGTGGGTTGAACTGTTGGCATTAATTATTTTCAATAGTGAGTCAGACGCTGAATTACAGGATCCTACCCATGGATATGAGAAAACAAAGAAACAAGTGGCCTTCCTCTCCCTCCGCTGACATAAGTCATATTTTGTCTCCTACGACCTCAACTGGCCCTTTAAATTTCATATCAAATATTAGAAAGAAAGAGGTCAATGTAAGAGCCCCGTTAAAAAAAAAACCCACAGCCAACCCAGATATGAACTATGGGAACTTGTCATCTTATCATCCTAATTGAAGTCATTCTGCAATGTATGACAGTCCATCATATATTCTGCCAGTCAGTGTGTCATACATGATGTGTAACAAGAGAGCTCATAAACCCAGAGGGGAAGCCCCTTCTTTTTTATTACTTTATTTGATCATTTTCATAAAAAGTCCCCTTGCTCAATACAGAGGGACGTGTTTATTAGCCCCATTAAAGCTTTGTCCATTCATTTGACACTGTGATTTACACAGCTTTACCACCAAAGAATCCCATTATTTCCAGTCTGGGGAGGTGTCTTTTTTATTGTGTGATGAAAAGTAACTATTTAATTCCACAGGTGAAGGCAAAGAAAGGGGAGGTTGTTGTCAGAGGCTCAGAAGTAAACAAAAGGATGCTTTAGGTATAATTGACTCAGAGAAAGAAAACATTCCCAGTAAATATAGAAAAATAAATAAATAAAGATGCTCTTCCTATGGAGTGGGAATTTAACTGGGCTCAGCTGAACTTTTTTCTTCCCCCCCGCGTGCCTTCATTAAAAACAGCAGAATTTGGCAAAATTTCCCTCTGTGTTCTACTCATGAATGTTTCTAGAAAATATCAGCTTTCATACGCAAATATTCTTGAAGTGAAATTGGTGGCTTCCTTTGAACACAGCTAGTGCCTCAAATCCCATCTGCTTTTCCTACAACACGCCCACTCATTATCTAGCTTATTTGGCTTTATTTTATTTTTTTTTAAATGAACACAAATTAAGCTATTTAATCAAATATGTACATGATTACATGGCATTTTTGCATAAGAGTTATACACCCACGGAAATCATTAATCACAGATAACAACACTATGTTAAAATTAGACATTTTGTTTTCTTTTTGTGTGCGTGTGCTTTTTAACATAATATCCTGCGTAGCTCTAATTTCACCTCTACTCTCATTTGAATAAATCAGGATTGTTTTACAACAAATTATTCATTTGTCTGTAGCTCTGATAATTGGTATTTATGTTTAGACTTGATCTCAGAGGAATAAAAATACAGAACTCGAAAATAAAATTGGTATGGTTCAAATCCTTCTTTTTCTTTTTTATTTTCCCTTTTTTTGCTTGCAGAGAATGTCACCATGAATGTCCATTGGCAAACTGGATAAGAAAGAGTGTCACAGTGCAGGACAACCTAGAAGATGACAGGTATTTCCAGGCACAGCAATGATGAGATCAAATTCCCCTCAACCTGCCTTGTTTGCTGATCTTTTAATCAGATTCAACTTCACTGCAGCTACAGCACAAGGTTCCCTGACAATGTATGACAGCATGTGACAGAAAAATATTTTGATTTTTTTTTCTTTTTTGGTCATTTGATGCTGTTTGAGATAAATCTGAAGCCCCAGCAGCATCTGATGAATCTACCAAACTACTTTAGCAGAGGTTTTTAACTATTCATAATTGAACTGGAGGGTCTGGGGTGTGTGTTCTTGTGTTTGTAGCGGAATCCAAACAGGAAAGCTGGGAAATGATCTAAACCCTTTGAGGTTAACCTGCCATGAAAAAGCATCAATGACAGAAGAGGACATTATTAAAAAGGAGCCAACCTTGCTCAAAAAGAACCACTTTATGAAGCCAGAGCCCAAAGAACAACACCCAGGGCTGTTTGTGGTCCCACAGGAATATATATTTCATCCCCCATCTTCATCTCTCCAAATTTCCTCTGAACAGCTTCTGAGCTGAAATCTTGAGAAGGAAAAACACCAGCTAATTTTGAATGGGACTTATCAGCCTTTTCCCTACAATCTGCTTCTTATTCCTCGCACACCCATGTTCTTGCAGTGTCTTGGGGAAATGCTTGGATCACAGATAAGAGAGAACAAGAAAAGGAATGAAGCAAGAAACAAACAACAAAACAAAACCAGCACCCCCCAAACTTTTTGATGAAACTCCTCTGCGAATTGTGCGTATGGTTACAGCAAAGTTAAAACTGCCTTCTTCTTCACCAGTACTTAAATCCTGCTTTTAAAATCAGGCTCCCTTTGATCTTGAGGGTTGAAATGATCTGGAAATGAAACAGCCAGTGCTTTGCAGAAAATCTGGAGAGGGTCCCAGACATGGCTTTTACCTGGAAGGCTTCCAAAACAGGATGAAATCTCTCTGGTTTCAGAACAAATTGCAAGATTTTTTCTCTATGTCTAGTCCAACTGTGGAACTCTAGCCCTGATGTCTGTTGCTTCCCAAAGCACAGATGTAATAACCTCTGAGGTGAAATGAGAACGTTATTCCCCCGTCTTCTCCCCTCTGCCTCCCCTCCGAGGGTTGAAGGCTGAGAGAATTTTATTAAAGTGAAGGCTTAAAGTTTTGGGCAGACTTAATTTGAGGAGACAGTTGGTTATAACCCAGGCTAGGGCCATCCATGTGAAGGTTGGAGAGGACAGAGCACCAAGAGCATCTGTGACATCTGGATCCTGTTGAAAGCTCAGAAATATCTGCCTGGCTTCACGTGACCAGGCCCCAGAGCCAAAAGGGCTGAGAAATGTGGTTAAGAGACTGCAGCAAACTCTGCCCTAGCAAACGAGTCCCACTGAGAAAGCAAGCACATCAATATTTCTTTGAGTCTGTTTCTTTTAGTGAATATATTTCCATATGTTGCATTAATATTTCTTTTATTGGGGCCTGTAAGTCCATCTGGTATTTGTATTGGGAGGGCTTGAGCTGGCAGATCCCTGCGCTGCTGTTACACACAGATCTGGACAGCCCTTGCAAGGGTGGGTGGTTAGATAGGGACAACATCTCCTCAGCTGCCTTTTTAATTGGATGAACTTCTCAAATCAATCAAGAAAACCTGGTTACTTATGTCAATTAGCTCCCACTGTGCCAATGTTACAACATAAGTATGGGCTGAGTATAAGGTGTAGCAGTTCACAGTAAAGAAACCTCTCAGACACTATAACAACCCTGACCTAGGTGGTGTAAAGGAGGAAAGATACCTGGGCATCAATATTAAACAAAAAATGTGCTGAAATATCACAGTTTGCCAAGACAATAAGAATCACTTTCCTTTGCATGTATTATTAAGGAATTGGGGAATAATTATCTGCTTTAATACAAGCTTTTTCCTTCTGCATGATTAACTTCAGTGATATCAACAGAGAGTGTGATGACTCTGAAATGACAGCTCCTGGTAGCACGTTCTGGGATTAGCAAAAACAGGTTGTCACTTTACCCCAGTCAGGATCAGGCAGTCGCTGTGTGCTGAGTGCTGGACAGCAGAGCCACGTCCTGCACCAGACATCTGACAGCCCAAGCGGGCAGCAGGGCCAGCCTCCTGCCAGGTGGCTCCCAGGTCGGGCATGCAGGGCTCTGCTCCGGCAGGAGATTGGATTTCCTGAGGCAGCACTGTGTGATTTTGGCTGTGCAGCTTCCAGACTGAAAGCACTCCATGCTCCTCGTGCTAAGCCGTGACTTGCTCTGTTCTTTGCACAATGCACTGAGCTGATTTTAAAATAGTGTGTACTTTTAAAATGCCTGCCTCTAATGCCAGTCCTGTGTCTGGCTGCTCAATGTGCAGAGTGACAGCGCACGCACCAGCCCCTGGAGGGGATGGAGAGAGAGGTAGGACAAACACGCCAGAGCTCTGAGCAATGGCATGAAAGAACAACAACAAAAAAATCCTTTCATTCTTACTAAAGTTGTAAAAACTCTGTCGTGACTCCTGTAGAAATTAATCAATATATGGAAAACTGCATAATAACTGTGGGGGCAGCAAGAATCTCTCCATAAATTAAAATATTGTGAGTTTCTAGAACTAACTGGGAAAAGCAATGTGGCTACTAGCAGGGTTCTGGAGCCAAGGCAGAGTCCATGGAAATGGATGCTTCACTAGAGTCCATATTTTGTCAATGTCAGGATACATAAGAACCGTGAAACAAAACAAATTGTATGTATGGAAGGAAACTAGAAATTTAGTCCTGCATCATATTCCTTAAAAAAAATCATAATAATTTAAAAAAAAAAAAGATTAAATGTCCATATATTTTTTTAAGAGAAATAGGAGGTGAAAAGATTAATTCTCAAAATCTGTGAAATATACAGTGATGAGTTACTGAGGGTTGCAGTGAGGGGGGTGTTTTTGTAATTCTGTAGGCATCTCAGTCCTCTGGTGAAATGATGTATGGGGCAATCGTCTGGTAGGGGCTGATGGGATGTAAATGAAACTAATTAAGGAAATGTCAAACATAATTAATAAAACAGGTTTAAGTTGCAAAAGCTCTGTCAGCTGAATGAATGGGGAAGAATGCCTCATTCCCATTTTTGGGGCTTGCTTATTTATATATTTCTTTATTTATTCCTTGCTCAGCCCTTCGCCCTCCTAGCAGCTTTTTCAGTTGCACCATTCAATTAGATCTCGGAAAGCTCTTGGTAGCCTCTTGCATTTTCACCTTGCCCCCGTTGTGAGCTGGGATCCCATAGAATAGGAGGAATATAAATTTGCCTTGTCGGCTTGCAGCCTGGGAAGAAGAAGGAAAAAAAATTAATTGCTAACTCCTCGTCTTCCCCAAGTACTACAGGACATTAACATAACCAATTTGCTTGAACTCCTCACTGGCTGCTTAATAGAGCATCTGACCAGCTGATAAGACCTGGGTGCTGCTGCCTATGATACCTTGTTATTAGCATTTTCATAATATTCAAATTTACAGCCCCATGATTCACTAGCCTCCATTCATTATTGATAAGTACAAAAAATAAATAAAAAAGGTTTATAAATAGCAAAGGGGGGTGAGCGACCTATAATTATGGCAAGCAAATTAGGGTGCATGGTAGAGTCAGTTACATTTGCCTAGGAGTAATGATGCTCAAGAACTTTTTCTCCCCAGGGACCAGAAAAATAATGGATTCCCTGGCAGCTGCAGATGGGCCAGGAAAGGCTGTCACCCAGGACGCTGTTTATATAAGTTAGGCAGAGCATATGGCTCTGTGTCCTGCCTGTAGCCACCTCCAGATATTGCAGTTTCAATGGAAAGAAATAAATACATAAATAAAAATAGCCCCTCGCTGGAAGGTGGTGGTGCAGGGATACGAGGAGGAGGAGAGTGGAGGGGAGAAAAAAGCAAACAACCAAGGGGAGCCTGCTCAGAAGTTTCTGTCGAGAGCAACCCCAGCAGCTCAGGGATCAAGTAGGGGTGATAGCCTTAAAGCCAGAGGCTGTTTAGCTGCATCACTGAAGAGAGAAAGATGAAATGTGATTTCTGCTAAAGCAAAACCTTTCCATGTTGCAGTCCAAGGCAGTCAAATACAAAGGCTTTGAGCCTGAGATGATAAAAATCATGATCCCAGTTGAAAGTAGGAGCTACTAGAAATAACCACTGGATACTTTATAATTTAAACCCTGTGGTTCTATTTCCATTAATCCAATCAAAGGCCTTTTTTTCTTTACTAATGAAACTAGAGTGAAACACAAAAGGGATGCTGACCTGTTAGCAGGTGACTGTTTCTTGTAAGTTATTCATTAAAAACACCCTAATGCTCTGGTGCTGAAGGAGGCTGTACCTACTTCTGTATAAATTAAACATAAGTGAGTTGGTTGAAAGATAAAAAAAAGAAAAAGATATTTCTCCTGACTCTCAATCCTTGTACAGGATGCATACAGAGGAAACAGCCCTTGCAGACATTTGCTGTGGGTTGGGGACATTGATGTGCTAGCTGCCCCCAAATTTTTCAATTGCACATAGCTCCAATTTTACTATGGGCATGAATATTACCAATATGGTGCAGTCAACTTCCTCTAGATAAGATAAGAATGAGCCTCAGTTTGGCTCTTGATAGCACCAAAGTTGTCTCAGAAATAAAAGGGAAGAACTTTGGCAGGAAAACTGCAGTTTGGATGTTTTCACACTTTGATTTTTTCTTTACTAAATTTAATTAAATTATTGGTGAATCTGTGTTGATTTGTATAATTCCATTTTTCTATTCTGAAGTTTGGATAATGTGCCACTGGAATTTCTTGTAAAGATACTGTATCTGAAAACACCAATTGGCCTGCAAATTTCCCAGCTATATTTCATTTTTTCCTGTTTTATTTTCAGATTCTCTCAGCACTTCTATTATGCAGCAGCATTAGCAAGTATCCACTCTGGACTGCAGCTATGTCTGAGTTTCCAGTTCTTGAGAACTTTCCTGCATCTTCACAAAAAATGAAGTGAGGATATTTATTAGAGCAATCTTCCAATTACCCCCCTCAACAGCCTGTGCCTGGAGCCTTGTCCATTTTAATATATACAGCAAAAAGAGCAAACAGAAACTTATTCATCTTTATTCTCTGAATTGTGGCAAAGTTTACAAAGTGGACACAAGCTCAGGAAGGAATCCTACTCCTGCAGCACTCTCCCCAGAACATCCCCAGTCCTGCAGAAGCTCACACCTGGACCTGAGCTGTCCATCTTCCACACATGCATTCATCTTCCAGAAACATCTTTAGGCATCCTGTGGGCTCTGCTCTGCCTTAAACCTCACATTAGCATCATCGAGGGGAAATATAAATTTAAACTGACACAGACTTGCTTGTCTCTTCCTTTGTGTTTAAACACAGATGGTTGCTTTTGTTGTGCCGCCGCATTTCAGCCAATGCAAGCAGCAAAGTACTTAACTGGAATATATATCTCTTTTCCTTTCCAAACATTCACAGGGGTGGTTTTTTTTTGTGGCAGGTTTTTTTTTTTTTGTAGGTGAAGTATCATTCTTCAGAATATATACAATGTTTTCATGCATCTTAATCTAATCCATTAGTCCTTGTAATTTATTGTTAACTGCTTGGATGTAGAGGCCATGACAGCTTTGAGTAAAGCATTTAAGCAGGCATCTGCTTTGTATAAATTATAAGAACCTTGGTCACACAAGGTTTCAGACAGAGACAAAGGTCTCTTACCAGCATCTGTAGCCCTGGGGATAGTAATTTTTTTTAGTCTTTCTTTTTTTCTGTAAGAAGCTTTGGATCTTGGAAACAGTAAAACTATCTGCAGACTTGCATTTACTTTTGTATTTGGTATTGTTAACAGCTCCAAGGCAGGGGTAATGTGATTGGCATGGGGTTTGGAAGCTGGAAAACACTTTGTTAGTCTCAAATCAGTTCCTTGGAGGCTAAAGCCCTGATTAACTATAACTGGAGTGGATTGTTTTAATCTGACTGCTGTAGTACTTTATGTCTGGTCATTTAGGCTTATTTCTGTAAATACTTCAATAAGCCTGAATCAATTCCTTCAATGTGTCCCTTTGTCTCCTGCCATCGGACATGCCATGGTGTCATGACATAAGTAAGCAGAACAGCAGGATCAGGGAAAAGATACCTTGTTGCCACTGAGCAAGGAACTTATTTGTGAACAGGAAAGCAAAAAAAAAAAAAAAAAAATTCTTAATATTGTCCTAATGTGTCCCAAAGCCCTTTCTCTCCTCTTTTGATTACCCTCCTGGTTTTTGCCTGACTATGAGATGTCTGAAAGGACAGCAAGGTTTTGTTGGGGGTACATAGATGACCAAAGGTCTGCTGTGCAAATACTCTTGCTGCCTTCTCACTTGTGCTGCTTAGATTAATTTGGCTCACTCCTGAAGGTTTCTGCATTGCAAATTTCCTAACTAAACCAGAATAAGTCTGCTGGAGCAAACTAATTGAAGCAGAGTACTCTGCATCTCACTTTGGCACCATCATTCCATGCTGCAGACACACAGTTCAGAGTTAATAAGAATGCCATGTCAGGGATGCCACTCACCAAGGTGAAATTCAATGCAGCGGTGGACAAGCCTGGTGAGTGGTTTTCCTCTTCAAAAGTAGCTTGGAGACGTGGCTTCCCTCTCCTTAGTACCTCTGTCTGCGCAAAGGCAGAGCTGTGAAGGTGATGGGATCATAGCAAATCTACCCGAGTGCAGAGCTTTGGTTTAATTTTTTTTTATATCAATGGCTGGTCTCAGCTCTAATTAACCTACTCCCCTATCAGTCCATTCCCTCCCCACATGCCATCTTTTCCCCTTCCTCCCTGTGATCTCCATTTCATTGCAGAGATGGCCTGGCAAAGAGACATTATTCTATTTAGAAGCTGAGCACCTCACTAGGGGTGACAGGCCTGTTTTTAGGTCATTTATCTAATTGCTCTTTGCAGATAAGAATTAATTAGCCCGATTATTTTTCTTAGTTTTTGGATGGGTTCCCCACCTGGAGAGAAGAAATTCCTCCATGTCAGTGATTAATTGCTGAGCCAGAAGCTTTCTGCCTTGCATTTGTAATAAATGCCGACTAGTTCTTTAGGTCGCATTAGGAACCGGCAGATTGTGGCTAAAATGCACGGGATAATAAAGCATTTCTACAAACAAGATCACTGCCATTAGATTTTGATTAAATATTTTAATTTATCTGGAGGTTGAGGGACTGCGGGAATCAAAAGGTCTAAGGTCTCCTATTCCCAGCACTTTCTGATGAGAGTCGCCCTATAGCCCTTTGATCTAAGCCAGATGAACCTCATGGCAGTGCTTCAGCTCAGGATTTGGCACAGCTGGTTTGTCTCATACTGGTCTGAATGCTCCTAGGGCCGTGAGTGTGCAGCCAGCTCAACTCGCTTGTGATAACATTTTGTGAACTACAGGAGTCTGGTCGAGCTGAGGGAGGAAAGGTTAAGATTTGTGTGTGAAATTATGGCAGGCTTATATCCAGCTGCGTTTAACACAGTAGAAATTATTTCATTTCCCCTTTTCCTTCCCCCTTTTCTCCCCCTTCACTTTCTCCTTCTCTTTTTCCTTTCCCTTTCTCGTCCCCTTCCATTTCCCTTTTTGTTTCCATTCCCTTATTCACCTTTTTATTTCCATAAGAATTCTGAGCATTCAGCCCAAAGAAAAATCTATTTTTTCTGCAGGGCCAACTAAAGAAAAACAGTGGCCTCGATTCACAAGCTGGTCAGCCTAGGACAGGTTTCTTTTCCAGGATTATAGAGCAAGCCAGACAGTATGATCTCCTGTGCCCTTAAAACCTGATTTCTGACCTAGAAAGTTCATGGAAGAAAATTGGAGTCTTGCCATCTATTTTGCCGTGCTTGTGAACTGTTTGAAACCCCTGATGTCCCAATAGGAGAAATTAATTGCTGGTGTTAGAGCAGCTTCTCTGATCACAAAAGACGTGGCGCTGCCTACGCTGTGGTGATGGTTGCTGCCTTGGAGAGACGAGGTTTGGGAAGGCACAGGGATGAGATCCTGGGTCTGAGTCCCTCTGTCTCACAGCTGAGAGGTGTTAGGATGGCAGTATCAGGGCATCTGGCACCAAATACCTTGGCTGTGTTTGTTGTCCAGGATAAAAAAGTAAATATTCCTCTTGCTAAAAGACTTGCAAAACATTTACATTGGAGAGAAGTAAATTAGGGTCCCTGTGTGGATTTTGTTAGTGGACAGTTATTTTTCTGGGGATTTCTTTTGTTTGCTTTTTAATGGAAAGGGGGGAAAAAAAGAGAAAACCTGAAAACAAGACAATTTTTTTCCTGACAATTGGGCTGAAGACAGACGAGGAGAGATGATATTTCTCTAATGTATAGGAACAATATTGCATTGTGAAAAGTAACTTTCCATGGAACTTTGTTCGATTCTTACTCAATGTTAGTATTTTGAGAATACCATTCCCAGCTGTGATTTAAGGACAGAAAAATCTAGTGCTACACTGATGGTTAGTCAAAAATCAATGCTTAAAAATTGCTCCTAACTTCAGCTTTGAGCTATGGGACTACAAGAGCTATTTTGGCTTTGAGTAAAGCTCATGTGTATCAGAGATAGTTGATATTTCTCACTACCTACAAAAAGATCAAAATTATTTTATCTTTTCTTTTGGTAAATTGAAGTTTTATTCTGGTCACCATTGCTGCCTGTATTTCATAACTAGACAGAAATACACATGCAAGACAGAGCACCTATTTTTTTTTTCCATACCAGATACCCAAGCAGAGTTAGATACTTGAATTCAGTGGGAGTCGAGGTGGAAAATACTATTTTTGATCTTAGCAATTGGACCCTATTTTAACTAATATATTACATAATAATTTAGGAATAAAAACATCTCCCCATGTCACTGGGAAATCACATTACAACCCAGTTTTCCAATGTAGAAATGGAGTCCCTGTGAGTCTGAGCTTTTTCCTTAATGCCACAAAATGTGTCACTGGAAAAACTTCACACAAAACCTTAGCAATATCTGCTCTTATTTTAAGCCCACACCAAACCATTTAATTTAAGCGAGATTTACCTCCCCCACCTGCAATGCCATTTCTGGCACTGTACATGAGGAAATTTAACAATATTGAGTGGCCTGAGTTATGATAATGAAAGATGGTTGCTAAGAAAAAGCATGATGATAGCCAAGAAATTAATATTACAGAGATGAAAATCTTCTTATAGACCCAAAATAATAGATGTTCTGTATCAATATATGACTAATCAGCACTCAAGGATTTATCTTTCAAATTACAGAACATGGTAGAGACATTTAATGCAATATGGTCTCCCTTCAGAGAGATACAGTATGTGACTAAATATCTCCAGTGAGTAATATTCACACTTACTCAAGTACTGTAAATATATCCCTGATAAATCTGGAGAGTGAATTCTTGTAAATTCTTGTTTAACACTGTAAGGAAGCTTAATAACTTTCCAATCTATCAACATGTTTTAATTTCCTCCTGTGCAGTTTCTAACTGAAACAAGGCATTTAACAGAAGAGATTCAAAACTAATGGATAATGGACAGTCATGTACTAAAAAACCTTGGTACCAAATGTGACACTGAATTGTGTGGGTTTGGGTAGGACATTTCCAAATGGGAATGTTTCATCGCTGCTATGCCTAATTATGCATGCATTTTTATGTAAAATTAAATGCATGTGCCATGTGCAGACTAACATTTAAAAAAAATCCTCTCTACTAATAAGTGGGAATGGCTAAGAGCCTCATGGAGGGTTGCAGCCAGGTGGCTACATCAGCAAGTGACACGGGTACCTACATGTGCTTCCCAAGGTCCAGAATCCAGGCGAGCAGAACACCCAGTAAAAATCATGCCACACTTAACAAAACCAACCTATTTTTAAGTGGGATTTAATAAT
The DNA here is from genome assembly GCF_031753505.1 of Anomalospiza imberbis. NCBI lineage: Eukaryota > Metazoa > Chordata > Aves > Passeriformes > Viduidae > Anomalospiza > Anomalospiza imberbis. The sequence continues at coordinate 5,409,662 of NC_089693.1, read as the reverse complement.
GTTAACCCACATGTACTTTACAGGGCTTGGAAGGGTGCAGACTGGATGATTAATAAATCCAATTTATGTAATGTTTCAAGCCCCTAGTATGGGCTTTTTTCGCCCCTCTTATTTTAAGCAGGTCCCTGAAAAAATTAAATCCAACAAACTCATTGACATACACAGTTATCAGGCTGGGCTTTTTGTGGGGTAGAAGAATCAGTCTAATTTCTGTATCCTCTTTTCTGAAAAAGCAGACCCTGAACTGGTGCTCAGTGGAGGATGCCTGTTGCAATGGTGTGCCCATAAGCTCGTGTTGGTCAGAGATGAGCCAGGGAATTTTTGATGTCTTGGGCTTGAAGGGAAGCAGGTTTCAGAGTGATCATGCCATCTCTGGGACATCCTCAGGATAGGGTTCATCTTCCTTAAAGCATATTTCTACATCTCTGCCATGAGAGCAGAAGAATTTCCAGTGAGACCCTTGAGATTACTGGGCCATGGGCCATGCTAGGAGCAGTAAGGAAATCAGCACTGCTCCTTGGAACCTGGTGTTAGCAGCCACACCACCCAAAATCTGAGCTGCCCGGTAGCTTCAGATATTGCCCCAGGAAGAAAATTCAGAAATAATCAGGGATACCTGAATCATAACTGCTACTTTTGTGTGTTACATGAATCAATCTTTACCAATAAGCTGAAATTACCTCAGACTTTTTATTTATAGGTGGTAATTGTCTTTAGCTAAGTACAATTTTTTTCCCCTAAACACTGGGACATTTTCTAGGCAGAGATTTGCTGTGGACCTTTACATGAGCAAATGCAGCGATACCTGTATACTGTTTTATAAAATGTGCAAGGTTTTTTTAAAAATATAAATTATTCAGTTATTATGATGCTGCTGCTGCTGCTACTGTGTATATAAACGTTTCCAGTCCCAGAATGGACATAAAATACTTACCCTGAATAGCAAACATGAAAGAAAACAACTGAGCTGAGAATTAATGATTCACTATTTCCCTTTTTTTTCAGCTCTGGGGGTCTCTGCAAAAGAAACAGCTTCCTACAAGTGATAATGTTAAATCTTCTTGTTCTTCCTACTTGCCTTTTTCCTCTCTGGGGTCTTTAAACTTACTTCAAGCATTTGAAAAACTTCCCTAATTTTTCTTGTCGTCCTCCAAACCAAACTTCCAGAGCTAGTGGAAGATGCTTTAATCTCCTGCTACGTGATAGAACTGTCCAGTGTTCTCTGTAAAACTGATCATATGTGATTTTTCTTCTCTCTTTTTTAAATTTCCTGCCCAAAAACATTTTATGGGGAAATAAACACAGAAAACCAAGTACTCAAAGCATTACCAGAGACTTGCAAAAGGCCAAAGAATTAAATCATTATTTCCTGACCCCCTCAAGTCACCATTTGCCTACCACAGTACAAAGAAATTAGGAGTACAGAAAGGTACCTCTTTTTTGTCTGTTCTTCGTGTGATGAGGAACATTAAAACAATTCACAGTAGTCTTTTAAATGTGAATATTATCAATATCAGCACTTCCATCTGAATAATACATTCCCAGACATCTCTTGTTATGATTCACAACCGTCTGGTATGATCAAGCCTCTGGTAACTCTCTCCAAAGTTCTTGAGACTTATATTTATTTCCATCATTTCAGGACACTCTTTGTAAAGATGAATATCTTTTAATACCTCTTGCCTGGGTGCAAGGGGTGACCCTGATTTTTGCAAAATCTCATTTTGCAAAACACACGCTGAGTATATTAAGGCCCTGATGAGATAGAGCGCTGGCAAGAGAAACCTTCAAACATTACTTTTTTTCTCCTCCATAAAGTGGAAAACTCTAAATGATATTGTTGATTAGATACAGCATATTGGTAAAGGTCTTGCTAGCTCTCCTGAGCGTGTCTGCTTGACTTCTAAATTCACAGCACTAAAATGTTTTCATTCCCTTTCCCTTCACTCCCCACTTAATCCTTAAGCATTTTCACCTTAATCCAGAAGTTTTCAAATGCCCTGACAAACCAGCTAAATGTAAAGAAATAGCTGCTTCTCTTAGCTTTTTTTCCTGTCAATCATTTAAAACCCAGTGTAATGTGTGATGAGGATGACTCAGTTTGTAGAAAAGCAGCAACTTAGCAGTTGGCTAATGTTTTGTGAGCTGCTCAGCTTAAGCAGATGGAATGCTTGTATTTCATATCTCAGCCCCATCCCTGATTATGGTTTTTTAGCAGTCCCAGGTACTAACTACCTCAGCCTCAGAAGAGATTGGTGGCAGGCTGGTGTTCACAGCTTACTTGTGATTCTGGAAGGTTTTCTTATTATATGCAATAGTTCTGTCAGACAGGTGTTGGAGGGATGCAGTTGTGCTTTGGGGAATAGCAGGTAAATTTATGCAGCTTTAAAGGACTGGCAGATTTAGCTGCCTACATATGATTTAAGGGCCTGATCCCAAACCCATTAAAATTAATGGGAGTTTTTCATTGACTTAGTTGGCTTTGGATTAGCTCTTAAGTGAATTTCCAGTAGAAGGCAAAATCCCAGCCAACAAAGCTGCTGATTTCTTGGCACCCTTGTCTCTTTTTAGTGAGCAGTGACAGAGCTAAACCTTCCAGAGCTGCCCAGTGGAGTTATTCTGACAAACCCAACCTTTACCTGCAGCTAGTTTTATCCCTTACCTGGTACTCCCAGAATATTTGAATAAGAAAATGGAAAAAACAGAAATGTAGACTTTATGTAAATAAATTTGCCTCTGTTGCTTTAGAATAGAGAATTGCTGCACCATGTTGGACCCAAGAGCTGTATAAGCCTGTGTGCTCTCTGGATTTGGATATAAGCAGATATCCTGGGAACAATGCAAGCATGTTTTTCTAAACTTCTGTGCTGTTTTTCAGAAAAAAAAATCTCCATGGCCCAGAAACTCCTTAAACAAAAGCTCTCTATGCATTGAATAGTTCTCAATGTGTTTTTCTTCCATGAATTTCTCCACAGATTGTTTTTGAAGCTACACAACCACCCCTAAATCTTTTTGCAAGGAATTTTCAAGTTGCCGTTGTGCTACAAAAAGAGAAATCTTGTTCCTTTTGAATGTACCCCATGCTAGTTTCCTTTGATGACTTTTAAATCTTGCATTACTAGAGACAGTGAACATTCATTATCTATTTGCCATTTCCAGGCCAGTCAGTATGTTAAAGACCTATCTCTGACCTCCTTATCCCTCTTCTAGGTTGTTCTTTTACAAGATAAAAAGTCTTGATCTATTTAGCTTAACTCAGAAACTATAATGTAACTTTTCCTAACCTCAAATAATTCAGGACCTTGAATTAAATTTTGTGGTCAGCTTGGATTCAATCAATACATTTGGCTTACTGGACACAATGATATTTGTTCTGACTTTTTTTTTTAATACCAAAATTAGTCTGACTACAACTCCCTCATGAGATATTGCAGGGGGATATAGAGGTGGTGGGCGGGGGATCTGTATTTGGAGGATTCCTGACGTTGCATTCGTTAATAATGAGGGATATATTAGTATTCTTAAAGTTCCTATAGTCTCTATGCTTCATACAGAGCTGTAAAATAAAACAGCCATAGCCATTAATATGCTAATGTTATATGCTATGACCATGTTGCTGTCTCTCTTGAGTATCTCCCCAGTCTTCCTATCTCTTTCCACATCATATTAACACTCCCTGGGTGAAATCCTGACCCTGTTGAAGTCAATGGCAAAACTCCCATTGACTTCACTAGAGGCAGGATTATCTCCTCCGAGGAGCTTTATGGCTTCACTCCTGACTGCTTTGCTGTTTTCACATCCTACTGTATCCCTTACTTGCTCTCCCTCTTTTCTGATAAATGCTCACCCTCTTGCTATAATTTATTTTGGTCTTGCACTCCTGGTTCTGCACCTTTTTGAAATGAGTCTGCCAGCCTGGAAAAGTCTTCCTCTGCTCTGCCTGCCCATTGACTCCCTCCTCCTGCTATCAGATCCTGCTTAAATTTTGTATGCTAATCTTTCCCTGCTAGCCACTGCATTCTCCTCTCCTTTCCCTGCATCCCATCATGATATAGTATATACTAACACTAAGAATAGGTGAAAATTGCCTGTCTGCCTCCTCAGATGACTTCAGACAAGGTTTTCATATGCAAGACATCTATAGCAAGGGAAATGCTTCTCAGGCATTTTCTTCCTTTCCCTTTTCCACCTTGCATTCAGTCCTTGCATTAGATAGACCTGTAATATTAATTCCCTGCTGTCCAGCCTTATATTTTTAATGTAATTTTATTACAGTTATGCACAGTTAGAGAAAAAATAAATTACCCTAAAATTAGCATGCTGAATAGGCTAAAGGAGTATTTAGAAATGAGCAGAGAACAATGCTCTCTAGATAATTTATCATGCAGGCAAGAAGAAAGAGTTGCCTGCCTAAGGACTTCAGACTCTCCATGAATATATAGTGTAATCAGTAAAGAGTTTGCATGATCAAGTACTAACCAGAAAAAATTTGAAATACAAAGTTCATTTAAATCAATAGAAAGCCTCCCATTATCTTGGCTAAAGGCCAAAGGAAGAATTTCAGGAATTGACCCATTGCATCAGATTGCAAAGAAACCTTGTAATGCATTGTGGATTTTTTAAATTTTATTTTTATTTAAATTAAGTACATAGGCTGAGCAGCTTTATACTGTTGACTTTGTATAGTTATGAGCCTAAGCTGAAAGATCTGAGAAACTATTAATACCCTCCAGAGAAATATCAGCTTGCAATAGTGAGTATGGATCCCTCTTGTTGACCTAGTTTATATCTACAGAATCAACCTACACAATTCCTTTCACCAGCTGCTCTGTGGCTTAGGGAGATGGGGTGTTAATTAATGAGACATTTGTTGAAATTTATAAGGGCTTTTCCTATCCAGGTTAGACATAAATTATGAAGGCTCTGGCAAAGTGGGCAGAATATTGTTGACTGTAACTGTTCTGCTTATTTTAGCCAGTACTAGAGAAAATAGGTCTTCAAAGAACAATTTATGTGCAGGAGCAAGCTTGATGAGAAAAAGAGAAGAACATTTTAAAGAAAAAATAAAGTCGCAGTATGAAGTGATTTGGTTTTTTTATTCACTGTACTATTACCTTCTGAAATTTCTATTTTCAGTACGGCCTTTTAGTCCCTGATTTGTTAGGAAAAGATAATCGTATGGTGATGAAACTGTGATCTGTTTGAAATGCATATGATGTCATAGAAAATTCACTATTATCTGCTACTTGGATTTTACAGAGATAAATATATTGGAAATGCACACGCAGAGGAAAAATTAGATTTTTTTTTGATTATGTGTAGTCTCCATTTTAATGTTAATTTCTAACAAATATTCTAGCATGGGAATTTAACAGCAGACGTGTTGGTGGAAATAGATTCTTTCAAGTGACTGTTGGAGTACAGTGGTTTTCTTAATAATGAAAAGCAAATTTCCATTTCTGAATCATAAGCATTGTCATCGTCAAGTTAATTCAAAGCCTGACATTTTATCAGTCAGGAAAAGAAACATGCTACATGCATTTAATTAATATCTCCCTCTGAGGGTTTGAACACGCACAGGAGTCTATAATAGCTGTTCATTTAGGAGCCTTTCAGTTCAAGCAGTAGATCCAGATCTGGAGGTCCCTGTTCCCATTCACCCTCAACCCTTTTCATTTCTTATGACATGTGCAGGATTATGTGCCAATGGAGGAGACATTTTGCAATAAAATGTATTTTCATCAGAAAATGCTGATTCACTAAAAGCAAAATGTTACTTGGAAACATATTGCTTTTGATAAGCTTCTGAGAAAATACAGTTGGGGTCTGCTGATTGTTTCTTGTTTTGCCATTCATCTTGCTTGTTTTCCCAATTTTTGAAGAAAATTTTATTTCATTTTGAAAGAAAAGAAAAAAAAATCCATCCACGTTTACTTTTTTCCTGCTTTTTCTCCAGAATTTATCGCAAAATGACATATTTTTGGTTCAAAACAGTTTTGTTCATGAGCACCAAGCACAGTAAAGCCACAAATCATTCTCAATATGAGAACCCAAACTGAGTCACCAGATAATTCTAAAACCTAAGAGCTGCTACAAACTGAAAGAGAAGAGTTGAATCCATCAGATAAATATCTTTCTGAATTACCACTATGGCAAATTCTGGCACGAGCAGGTTTCTTTCATGGTTACTTAACCATTAGGAAGAAAACCCCACAGTCTATGTCCTGAAGATAATTGTTCAGCCTTGGAAGACATTTCATGAGCTACTGCAAAACTGCTTTTCCTGAGGGTAATCAGAGACTCAGAAATCAAAAAGACCTGGTGCTCAAATTGTTTAGATCATCCTTTTCTCTTCTCCCTGTCACTGTGCTTCCCCAGGAGACATGTGAGCTCCTTGCTAGTTGTGATCTTTGGGGCAATCAAAGAAGCCATTTCATGTTCCTCTTCAGTCATTGAGCCTCCTGATCTCTTATCAATTACCTGTCAAAAGAGGTGGGTGTTCTTCTTCATTAACACATTGCAGTGTGGTAATTAACAACCAGATAGCACAGGGCTTAGAAAGTGGCCTCTCTTGACCACTTGTTCAATAAATATTGACATAAGCACCAGTAAAAGTATGTCATATGGGTCTTGGCTAAAAACAACAAGCAAGAAAAGAGTAGGAAAGCAAACAAAGTTACTTGTTTTTTGAAGAAATCTCCACCAGGTTTTAGCAGCAAATGGGAACAATTTGGGCGTTATTCAAGCCCAAGTTGCCTTGTTTTTTGTTTCTCTCCTGACTGAAGATGTATCCCCCTCCCCCTGTTTTTTGGGTGGGGGGCAGAAAGGGGAGGTTACCTTCCCGTTGAAATAAGCCAGCAAGAACTTTGTCAAGCAATGAACTCTTACTGTAACCCACACCTCATTTGTCACCCTGATGGGCTGAGGAAAAGTGACATTTACAAACTGAGAATGAAAGTACATCCATTTCACCAGTCTGACACCCTGATATAATAACTATTTACCTTGAGAAAGAGGGACTGAGATTTCCGATTCTTGTGAATCTTCTCACTTTGGCACTTATTTTCTCACTCTGTCAAACAGCCCCAGATTAATGGAACAATTTGTTCAACAAATCATATTAGCAGAAAGCGCACAGGGTAAAGAGAAGGAGGCGGGGGAGCAGGAAATTTTTACTCATTCATAGCAGTGGTATCTCTGCAAATAAAAATGTAGTTATGCCTGACATTTACAGAGGTACAATGTGAAAGGGAAAAAGTGTAATGACTTTGGGCAGTTGAGAGATCACTTTGCAAGAACAGTAGTGCTCAAAAGGGAATAAGATAAAGTTACACATAACATCTAGATTGAGCTTCTTTCTGGAACATATTTGTCAAACACAGCAGGATCTGTCTGTGTTTAAAAAAGAGTTTTCCATTAAAATTAAGCACCGTGTGCTTTCCTAACTATAAAGAAATGCTCCCTTACAGTCTGCATTTCAGAAATGTTAGGTAAAGAATTAAAGTAAGTTGGAGCCATAAAGTGAATGCTATGTATCCTTCTGGATGGATTGATAATGTCTAAGGGACTGATATAAATGCTTCCTAAGTCAGTAGAAGATTTTCCATTGCCTTCACAGGACAAATTGGGCACAGAACAATCAGAAACCCAGCTATTCTTCTGCGTTTACTCCTTATTTACACTTTATAGCCAGATAAACAATATACCTTCTATTTCCCTATACACAAATAGTTCCTACCATGGAGTCAAGAGAATGGAAGAATGCAACAACAGCTTTTTCAGCTTTACAGGGGCCCAGGTATAAGTATAATCAATGCTAGAAAATTATCATTGGGTAAATGTTTTGGTTAGGAATTGCAAACAAGTTAAGACTGTATTGATGAGTAATTCACTGGGCAGCAAACCGTACTTTTCCCTCTCAGCTCTTTAACCCAGAGCTCCTTGCAAAACTGTGTGTCGGTATTTATAGTATATACAGAGTAGATTATCTTTAAAAAGTGTTTCTTTTTAAGTCTGAGCTGCCTGTTTCGGCTAGCCATGAAAATATACAGAGCAATGCAGCATCATCCCCCTGCATGCACACTCACACACTTATAAACACATTTTAAGAGGATACTCTAAGTTTTCCATCACATTAATTTATTTCTGTTAGCTTGGTACAGCAGCACTGTACCCTGCTCTCCAATGAAAATTGACGTTCCCTTGTTCCACATTTCTTTATGCCATGACCTTGGGTGTCAAGAGAAAATATTGCTTTGCATCCTTGTGTTGCTTGAGTCCTGCTTCTCTCTTTATAGCTTATTACTTGGCACACTTCAGAGCCTATGTACTGCAATGAGGTAACACTTGGAATACTTCAGGCTATAGAGATAAGGAGAGCTGAGTCTGTTGTGCACATAATATTTTGCCCCAAATTCAGGAATTTAAATGAATGGTTCAAAGGTTTCTAGTGGCAAATTGTTACCTTCTTAATAAAAGGAATCAGACTTCTACATGACTGAAAAAAAAAAAAAAAGCTGAACAGACAAAGTCATTACTTATTAATGCAGCTGGGTTTTACCCGTGACAGTGAATGAGATGCATGCACAATTTGGTAAGGATCTGGGCAAAGGGAATCTGGAACAATGAATGCAGTTGGGATTTCCAGCAGCACCACAGAGAGCAGAATCCATCCTCTTCAAAATACAGTGCGGGTAAGGGTCACTGGTGACATTTCCTGAGCAAGCACAGCAAAAGAACTAAAACTAACCTGATTTTAAGTAGCTCAACCTCTTCAACCTATTTCAGTAAATAGAAAGCTTCTGAGAAAACCTTGCCCCAGTCCACCCACCCCACACTGAACAAGCCCCAGACATTAGGTAGGCTGGTCCCTCTGCTGACCTTTCTCCTCCCTTTTCCCACTCACACATGGTTTTACTCTTTATTGATTTTGTGAATTCCTGAAGTGCCCTGTTCTTGGTGGCCCTGAGGACAAGAATGCTGCTGTCTGCTATGGCTGGAACAGTGACCAAGGGTGAAGGTAGCAGAAACTTGGCTGCTCTTCTGTGGACATCTCCAACCTAAGACACACATGAGTAACAACATTATTAGTTCAGAACAAAAGAGGCCTTGTACACTTTAAGGTTTACACCTCACCGATCCTTCTGGATACTTCCCTGTTCCATGGAAAGTAAATTACAGCACAAGGACTCGGCTGCAAGGAGAACTTGGCACGTGCCATGCTCAGATGGCAGGTTCTCCTGCCAGTCTGCAACCCCCAAGGTAAACAGAGATCAGTCCCAGCCTGGAAGGAGGAGTTTCTGGGTATTTTGTTGGTTTTTGTTTTATTTTGTTTTGTTTTTTAATGACAATTTCTTCTTTCATTTTAGTATGCTCCCACAAGGAGGAAAATAAAATCTTGTTTTGTATCTTGAGCATTCCAAAAAGTTTTGGAGTTTTGGTTAAATTTGAAATTTTGTGGATGGAGCATGTGAACAGTTTTGTTATACAGATACAAAGTCAACCTTCTGGTACAAGCTAGTCTTCCTTATAGAAAAACTGAGGAGAAAGGAGATGCCAAGGTGGCTATATTGGAAACATGCTACAGGGAGGCTAAAACTAAAACAAAAATAAAAAACAAATCAGCCCTCCCTCTTCCAGAAAATTTGAAAAGAAAAAAACACAAAGCACTGACTGTTAGTCTGTCCTTCCCAAAACATCTCTGTTTGTCAACATATTAGTATTCCAGAAGCAAATGCTCTCATCTTTTCTCAGCTGGGGATTCTCTATCTCTCCAGGCCAGTTCACTCATTAAGTCACAGATGTAAAGATGGACTAGAGATGTTTGACACATTTTTTTAATTTTCTAGAAAATTACTAGTAAGTACAAGGACCCTATTTCAGAAATGGGCTTCACAGCAGAGATCAGTTTGAAGGTGTATTAACAGTGAGGGATTCTCCAAGAGATGGTGTCCTGAATGTAAAAGAAAAAATTTAAAAACTCAATCTGAAAAACTAAAATCCACAAGCTATGTGTGTGTGTAGCACTTTCTTTGTGAAGAGTAAATCATGTATTTTAATTTTGACCTCTTTGAATATTTCACATTTTCATTGTCATGGCAACTGCTGTTTTTCCTTTAGAAATATCAGCAATTCAAACCATAATTCCCTTCCTCTTTCTGGTTTCTCCATATCCCTGGATTATTTGTCCCAAAAGAACCCCAGTAAATTGTCTGTGATCCAACTGTAACAATGAGCTAAGGCAGTGGGTACATGGGCACAAATGCCTAACAGGATACTAGAGAAACTCTCCAACTCAGAGATGGATTTTGGCAGGAGCCAGGACTTCTCCAGGTGCAATCACAGCTGTTTGAGTTGGATTTTCTGTGGAAGCAACAGCACAGCCCAATTCTTTTCTTTTTGTGTGAACCCCAGTGCCAAAGTTGTGTGTATATATATATATATATATATATATTTATAAAATAATCCCCAAAACAGGAAACACCAGGAAAAGAAATTAAACAACTGTCCCATATTAAATACCATATTAAATCCTAAATTCATAATTGGGCCTTATGGGGCTTAATCTTCATGGGCTGTTGCTGAAGGAGCACTCAGGTCCATCAGCAGAAGTTGTGCTAATCAGACCTTACTCTGGAATTCTATTTTACAAAGCATGTGGGCTAAAGGCTCCTCTCACACATCACTCATGAGCATTTGGAGGGCAGCTTTAACTCCCAAATAGAAATATTAGTCCTTGTGTCATGTGAGATGGTTTGGGTCATGTGGGAGTGCAATATCCTGAAAGCTGAACTCTGCCCAGAGCTGCAAACCTACTTGTGTATAGCCAAGACAAGAATTTTGTAAACTGAAAAATAGAACCTTTAAAAGTGTATCTCTTGCAGTGAAAAATGTACCAGATTAATAAGAAATATGAGTAGCATTTTGCTTCTTTGGTGACTCCTTACTCATAATAATTCTTTAGATAGGGAGCAAACAGTTCCACGAGTACAGGATTTAATATAGCCTAACGAAGATTTTTAGTGGAGACATGTCTCGTAGCTGGGTTCACTCTGTTTCTTTAAGGTGAAAACACTGACAGCAGCTATTTCTCCAGGAAGCTTTTCCTGGTCTAGGGACATTCATAATGCCTCTCTCCTGTGTAAATTATCTGATGTCTAATGGTGACAGACGCATACACACATACACAGACTGTGATTGCATAAGCCTGGTTTCCTGAGTAAACTATGCTGAAAGAACCCATCAAGAATGCAAATCAGAATTTGAGACCTTCAAATACCATGTGAAGTAACACAGCTACTGCTTGTCATGTAATGTTGCAAAACATCTATACATAGGTCCCGTATATCCCATATAGGTGTGCATGTAGAGGTTATAGATAGATATGCATATATTTGTGTACGTCTCTATATCTGCAGAGTTTCCTTGTGCTAGAAACTCCCTTCTTCAGGCAGCACATTGTTGGTTTTGTTGCCTGTGCAACTGTGAATGAGTATTAATTTGAGATGACTCAGTTTGCTGCATGATTCATCCCAAATGTGAAAGGGGGCAGACTGAGTGGAATCTCATTTCCCCATAATACAATTTGGGGTAAATGGGCCCTGGACACCCACATATATAGAAATCTGACATACCTGTGAAACTTTTACTTTTTTCACCCCTCTGATGAATATGGAGACACCAGTGTGAGTTTTATACACTCTGCTCATCAGGCCAATGTATAGAAACTCACTGAGCTGAGACATAAATATGGTCTAATCATCAAATGTGGATTCAGGTCTCCCCTGCTGAGCAGGTAACAGTCTAAAGTGTTTAAACTGATACCTGCCCAGCATGTGGTATCTTAATCAGCATCACATTCCTGCACTTCCTCCCTCAATTTGGTCTACAGAGACAATGACCTCAGGAAGACAATTTTATTTTAGTGTTCAAATTTGTCTATATGAATATATTTTTAACTCATGCACTGCCTGGTGGATGAGCTTTGCGTTCTCTGTGCAAAAGAAAAGGTCACTCATACGTAGGGAATTATAAAGAGGTCATCAGATGGAAGGTGGAAAATTGAAAACCTTAATAAGCAGTTTAAGAGATTTCATATTTTTTCAATTTTTACAGTTTTAGACCAAAATCAGAAGTTAGGCTGACATGGAACAAGTTCCAGACAGGAGCATCTCATCCCTGAAGATGCCATCTCCCCACCCCTCACACAGGGTCTGTGGTCTGCCAACACCTGCATATGCCATCATTCTTCTTTCTGGGCAGCTCCAGCCAAAAGGGAAAATTTGCTTTTCCCACTTTTGTTCAACTCCTTCTGGGCACAGATAGGGTGTGTATGAACTTTAAAAGAAATTAGTGCAGAGGTTGCTTTTTAAATTCCAGCCCTGTTTATTGTGATTAAGGACACATTTCCTTCTAGGAGGCCTGTCATCATATTGCCCAGGGGCAGGGACCAAACTCCCTGAAAACCACAGAATTCATATATGCCTGAAACACTCCATTTACATCCCAGTTTTTGGACAGGATGGCAGATTGGCAAGGGCTGTGAAAACTTCAGCACCTGACTCCAGCCTTGAGCATCCTTCATGCACACCTCTCCTGAGAGGCTGGCGGTTCCCAGCACATTCCCTTGCTCCTGTCCAGTGAGCTGCCCGGTCCCTGCCCTTCCCACAAACCACAGTTGGAGACACCCAGTGTCCCCTTCCAGGTAGGAGAGGTCCTGGCAGAGCACAACGAGTCTCCCAGGCGCCTTGGCCTTATTTCCCACTTTCACCGCGGCGGCAGAGCCGGGTGGCAAGCCGGAGCAGCAGCAGCAGCGCTTATCTCCAGCTCCCAGCACTTCCCCCGGCGTGCGTGTGGGAGCCGGCGTGCCACGGCCTTGCAGCGTCAGGGGGAGAACCACGGCCGGGCCAACAGGAAGGCTCCCTCGCCGTGCGCCGCATGCCCGCGCCTGCAATCGGGCGGCTGCAGGGATTTCCCGTCCCTTCCGCCCGGGCGGCTGCAAGGCCGCGCCATCTCTTCCTGCGAGGCCGGCGAAGCGTCGGCAGCGCCCGCTGGGCCTCAGGAAGCCGCCGGCCATGAGCGAGCGGTGGCGGGTGGGCAGGCGGGGGCGGGGAGGTGACACTGGCCAAAACCCATTTGTTTGGTGGCCGCCACGCCGACACGCGCTGGCCCGGCCGGAGGAAAACAAAAGCGGGATGTCTGCTTCAAAAAAGGCAGGAAATGGAGCAGCATGGGGGACGGAGAGACCTATTGGGACTGGGTTGGGGCTTCTCTCTTAATCTATTGTTTCATTATATATTAAAAAAGAAAAAAAAAAAAAAACAAAAAAGAGAGAAAAAAAAGAAAATAAATTGAACACATCCTGTGACCTCTTATCAAGCCATCGGGAAGAAAAACAAACAGCTCATTCATCTAAAGGCGCTGGGTGTTTTTGATGTGACTGCTGGACTTGTTAAATCTGTCAGGCCAGGCAGGCACAGAGGGGTCGGGACCAGCACCGTCCCTTTGCTTTTTATGACTTTTGGGCCAGGCAGGAGCTGTTTATTTGCCAGGGTTTCTATAAACAGCATTAGGCATTTCCCAGCTGGCTCTGGCCCCCAGACCCTCTGCTCCCTGTGTGCAGGAAGTCTTTCATTCCCCTCTTATCTGCAAACCAGAAGATTTTGATGGCTGATGGTTCTGATCCATGTCCCCTCCTTTTTTTCTGGCCATACATCTATAATTTTCCACTTCTCTTCTTCCAAAGAATGTAACATTTGAGGGATTTGAGCCACTGCTTTATTTAGGTCTCACCTATGATATTATTACTCCTTTAATTATTCTTTTATGACTTCTGCACTCATGAAGATGTGGCCTTATGCTCTAAGAGTGCTTCAAATCTGACCTAGCAAAACCTCAGTGAGTCCTGGTTCACAAAACATCCACATAAACTTGTTTACATCATGCCTATAAAAAAGCCGTATTCACTTCTCAGATCCTTGGCTAAGCTGTTAGATTTTTAAAACCAGGGAAGGTCATCAGGTCACCTATGCTAAGCAGCTTTATAATTCCAGTTGTAGTATTTCACTCATTTCCCACTGTAGTGGGGCTAATAAATAATTTTGTGCTAAATGATATCTTTCAGAAAGGCATGCACTCCTGATTTGAAGGCTTCAAGAAGTGGAGAACCCACTACATCCACTGGGAGCCTGGGTCATTCAACTTCAGCAAAGCACTTAAAATATCTTTTGAGTAGAAACTAGAGTGCTGTTCTGACCTGTGATGCAATGCTGTGGACAAGGTCTTTTCCAGCCTCAGAAGAAGAGCACAGTTAAGTAAATAATTTAAAGGACATAGTAAGGAGTCATATTATCTGATTCAACCAACTTAAGCCTAAAGATAACTGAAATTTCTGGAGATAGACCCCTTTTATTTTTGTATTGTGCAGCCTGGCTGGTGGCTTGCACTGGCCTCACTTGAAGTTTCTTTAATAATGACCATACAAAGGGAATGGCACAAGGACTGTTGAAATTTCAGGGAAGGTCCTTTGAGTATAAATGTGAAAATTGTGACTCCAGCAGCTTGGAGGAAGGGAAATTTTCCATCCTAAAAGTCTTTCACGGGAAAGAACAATGTGTTTTTACTACTATATGTCTGAGAGGAAAGCCAGGAATTGTCAACAGTTTTACTCCTTGGCCTGTTCCAGGTGGGTGGTAGGAATTTTGGCTGTGCTGACTTGGTCCAACACCAGAAAATCCCACAACCATAGTATCTACATACCATAGCCAGTCCACTGAATAATTGAAACGTCAGCAGGTGCCTGCAAAAAATTGCACAAGTGTAGGCTCTCTTGGTACCAACACAGATTTAAAATTTTCAGCAGAGATAATGAATCCTACAGCAAATTTAAATAAAACTTACAAATACATAACTGAAAACTGGACCATGGCACAGTTCAGATAATTTCTTTAGGTGCATCACTGATACTGGTGTTTCATTTTCTAGAAAGCAGGACATGGTAAAGTGCAATGATATATCATTGTGAAACACTGTTTGGAAGCTCACTTGACCTTTCAGTCTTGGTACTTTCCATATTAATCCCATGCTGCATGAATTATAAGAGGGAAGATAAATATTTAGTTTCTTACTGTTCTGAACAAAGTCCCACAATGTTTTCTTTGCTGGCTGGAGCAATTCAGAGCAACCAGGAAGGAGGCAGGCAGCCTGGTTGTCTTCCCAGGATACTGGTAACACAGACTGCACATCTAATTGCAAAAACAGAGTAAGGAATGGAATTGCAGGCAGGTTTTTTTTCAGATTTTAAGAGAGACATAAATACAAGAGAGTGGAGGAAGAAAGGTAAGTAGAACACTAAGGAAAACTACTTTATTCAATTCACTGATACTGTGGCACTTAAATTTGCTGTTGATTTATGGAAAACCTTTCAAAGCCCCCTCCCTCAAATTAATATTCAGTACAAATTACTCTCAGAGGCTTTGAACATTTCCCCACCAAGTACTTCAGGACAGAAAAAGCAAATCAAAACATACAGCTCAGAATCTTATTTTTCTTTTTTTTCCTCTGATTTATCAGCCTAAATTAAGACTGTTTGGTATGAAAATGTTGCCCAGCGGATTTAGATATATGTAAGAAATTTTCCTCTTATTCCCACCACAGTGTTGGAGTCAAAAGCGTTTCAAGAACTTTTTAAAGTTGCCCAGTAGGTCTAATGGTTAACTCAAACCAATTACCCTGAGTAACATCAGTGCTTTCTTTAACTAATTTATCCTTGGCTATCTTCAGTGAGCTAAATCCATGTACTCAAGTCTCTTACAAGTTCCCATGAAGTTTAGCTCCAGTTTTTTGCTTTAGCAGAAGCAGAAATTGCACAGTGCAAGGACTGTGAGTTAAATCACTATTGCAGATGATTGTAGATCTACAAGGGAAGAGGTCAAGGGTGGATCTTTATATATAATGTTGGTATCACTTGTGAAACCGGAGGGACAAGTTAAAGCACAAAGTGAGAAAGTTGGGAGACAGCTGATTAAAAACTGATAACTTGTATTTCTAAGAAGTTTGAAACTGTTTAATTGTCTCTAGGTTTGTTTTTTTTTTTTTGTTTTTTTTTTTTTTTGGTTTTTTTTTTTTTATCTTGCTGGCAACTTTAACAGCTGATGTCATATGTCATAGGCTTCTTAGTTTCCAGATTCTCAAATAATTGACACACATCAAATAAGCAATCAATTTTTGTATGGAGCAGACTTGGAATTTGTAAGGTGTGTTCAGCTGAGTTTCCTGGCCTCTTGCAAACTGTTCATTTCACTAAACCCACAATATACTGATGGTCCTGAGGCAAAAAGGACTTCCAGAGCCTTTAGAGGGAGTCCTATACAAAGAGTAAGTGTGAAACTCTCGAAGTCTATCTTATCCCCACATCGAGTGTTAATGGGATTTGTATTGATTCATTGATGGGAGATTACACTCCTTAGTGCCTTTGTCATTAATACTTATTGGTAAAATGTACAACATGTGGAAGGTCAATATCTCATCCATATCCTTTCTTTTTTTTTCCTAATTTGGTTTCTAGTAGTTGGAAAAGGGGCTCTGAGATAGCAGCCAAGTGCAACAGGGGTTATTAAAGAGGGCCCAGCTACCAGCAGCCAAGAGGAAATCTTCAAACATTGATTTTCACAAACAGATTGACTTCACTTCTTCCTATACATACAGTACCAGAATGATTAAAAAAAAAAAAAAAGACAAATATTTATACATATGGCTAATGAGAACACCTGGCATAGCAGGCAAACAAGCTAATGGGGAAGAGATGGAATGGATGTGGATCTCACGGTGTGTATTGCATCCCAAGCAGCTTGTTTTCTCCACTGATGTCTCCTTCAAAGAGCCTTTTGCTCCAGAGAATGAATGTGCTGGAGCTGCTGCCCTTGAAAGCAGATGGGTTCCCGCTCTACCTCAGGGCAAAAGCAAAAGCCAACCCCCCTTTGGAGGAGGGCTCGTTAAAACCTTCAGGTGCCAGTGCCTTTGCTGGGATTTTGAATAGGCTGGTGATGGCATTTGGACAGAGACATTTGTCTCCTAGGACCTGGGCTGGCACCACCAATTTATCTCATGCTGACCACAAAACAACCATCACCTGATAAAGACTTTCATTTATTGCCAGTGACTGGTGAACCTCTGGAGGTTTGCTTGGGACAAACACCAATTCAGCTGCCAAACCTTATCTGAACTATCTGAACCTCTGGTGTCTAAAAGAATTGGGCTGGAAATCTCATCAGATAAGGATTTACTCTGTGATTGACTCTAGTTATTGCTTCCAGATGGGTTAGAATTACTGACATAACTGCCCCTTCACTTGGTATTCGGTGTATCCAGTTCTGGCTCAGAACATGAGAAAAAAATATAATTGACCAAAAAATATATGTATATTTTATATTGTGTAAATTTTGATTGTTCTTAATTTTTTAAGTTTTTATCCTCCAGTCTCCATTTCCTAATTGTTCCTGAACTGTAGAGAAATCTGAACTTTTTCAGCAGAGAGCCCACTGACTTCAATGAAATATTTCAATACTGCCTGCCTTGTAAGTCCTAATAAAAGCAGATAATCAGGAAGGCTGGGAGATGGTCATACCACCTCGTTTAAGAGAGATGCTGAATGAAAAGTCAATATACATACAGATAACTGAACTGCCTCCCTATACTTTTATTCTTCCTTTTTTCTCCTTACATAAAGAAGTCAGATAAATATTCTGACAAGAGATGCTCACAATTCCATTGCTAAATATTTCCTTTTCTTATTTACATTTTTACAGTGTACTCACATTTTTAAGTGCAATGTTTTATTCAATCAACAAGTCTTCCCCCCCCCCCCCCCCCCCCCCGCTAATTTCTTGGTTTTCTGATATTCTGAGAAATTATTTACTGGTGTTGATTGACAACAGTTCCCACCTGCTTGGCCAGACTTTTTCTGAACAAGATGAAAACTGAAAATTACTTTGTCTTACTCTTACGGAATAAACCAAAGGCTACTGTAGAAGTAAAGAAGCATCCAGAAAGACAATATCATTGGTATGAGAAGGGAAAAGTCCTGCACTGAAAACTGGCCAGGAATCTGTGAGAATGAAAAACTTGAACTTTGCATGAGAAGTGCAGGGATCCAGGCAGGAACTCAGGTTGTTCAGATGGATTATTAGCATCAAGACATTGCTTGTTGGGGGCTGGCAGATGCACCAGAGGGATTGGGATAAAAAGGGAACAGAAGTTGGTAAGTTTGGAAAAGCAAAGTGCATCTTGCAAATGAGAAGACAAAATGTCCATTACTGTAATTCTGTGACATGTCCACAAGCACCGTGAGATTTTGGTGGTGCAGCATCTTCATGCAGGGTCATCCAGTGATTAGGAAGGGAGGAATTCCCAACTGACTACAGGTCAGTGGTCCCTCTAGTTCTCTAGCCTGTCTCTGACAGTGCCAATTTTGAAAGATGAACTGTGGAGTAGTTTCCCAAGGGAAGCAGTGGAAGTCCCATGTCAGGGGACTTTTACATCTAGACCAGACAAAACACTAGAAAATGTACTGTAGCTGTAGCGAGCAATTCTGCATCAGCAGGGAGATGGGTTGAATGATCTAATATGGCTCTTCCATCTGCAATTCCTGTGAGTCTATGAATCACATTTCTGTGTGGCAATGCAGCCGAGTAAATACAGTGCAGAGCAGTAGCAGCAGCTATCTTGGTATCTCTGTAACAGTAACATGAGTAAATTAGGCAGACAAATTCCAAAAAGGGATATATTTGAGTCTCCAGTTCTAAATCCATCTGTTCAAACTGCCTATAGCACAGTATGCAACTGCTAATTCCTAAGTGGTTCAGGCTGGATAACAAGATATTTTCTGTCAGGTATACTATTAGCAAAGAACTAACCCATTATTCGTTCCTGTTTTGTTGTACAGAGGTAGTGTTCCATAACCAGGCACATTTTGGATAAATACTAAGACTGGCCCAGCTATGTATAGCCTCTGTGAATTTTAACTTTAACCATATGGAAGAATCTTGCAAAAGTAGACTATAAAAATTGAAAATATGTCAGTTTAAGATGCAAAGTGTCTTCTGACTGGGAAAGCAAGGGTGGAAGGATTGAAACATCATATTACCAGACAAATGTGCTCAAGCTTTATCCTGGTCCCGTGCCTAGATGATCCAGACAGAACTGAATTCATGGACAGTTGGGTGGGTGTCAAAGCTGACCATATATCAGACTAACCAAACATGTCTTTTGTGCACCCAACCTAGTCCATTGGGTCAGCTAGGCTTAGAAAAAACTCTAACTTTGTTGATTGATTTGAGAAAGGGAAGTATCAAACAAACTCCACTGTCAACAGTAATCACCACTGAACAGGATTACGTGGAACAAATTTTCAAGATACTTCTGTGGAAATAAGGACTGTATACAGAGATGTTACACAGATGTTACACAATTGACAAAAAAGTCCAGTGTTTCACTGATTTCTTCACAGGAGAAATTTCTCTAGCAGCCAGGAAGACACTTTTTCATAAGTTAACAGGAAAGGAAGCATTTATGACTTTTCTTGTTCTTTTTACTCTGGTTTCAAAATCCTCCAATCTCGGCCACCAAAGGCTTATGTTTCTCACCATTGCTTAATCCATCCCCTCACTGCCATGATCTTCCCACAGCCTTTCTTAACTATCTTCATTGTGTTACTCCATTTTCTGGGATTGTAGCATGATGTTTCTGCCCACTTGTGGGATCATATTTGATGACTGGTGATCCCAAAAAGTCTTCTTCCCTTAACTGGCTTCTAAGAGTGCAAGAAGGTCACTACCTCCTGAGCATCACTTCTAATGGGGGAGAGGCTGCACCACCTAAGCACATTCAAACCCAGAGGCTGGACATTTATATGGGACATAATTTGAGACCAAATACATATATTTATTTGTGTGTGAGTAGCTCAACCACCTCATGAAATATCCAGGTTTTTAGTTGTCAACAGGCCTCCTCGAGTACCCTGACTATTCAAAAAGATACTGAAGAATTCCATTTCATGACATCTAGACATGGTGATTCATTAATTCTGAACAACAGCATCATTTCTTCACTATTCTTCATTCATTTTTCCCTAGTTTAAAAAGTTTGATTCACCCAGTCATAAATGAGTAAATAAATAAATAAAAATTTCCACACCTTTGTGAAGAATGAAATTGAACTGTTTATAAATAAACCATAAGCTGAAATGCATTTGATAAACACCTAGGAAAAGAGAAATTGGGGAAAAAAAATCCATCTTTGTATTTTTCACTGGGAAAATGAAGACTGTTTTCAGGTAGGAGAAATATCTGCACTTTTTTTCTCTATTTTCAAACTGGCTTGGTATAAAATCCATTGCTAGAAAATGCTGAAATTGGTAACACATTAAATGTAATAGTTAAAAAGTTTTTCCACTAATATTAAAAAAAAGACTTGGGCTTGTTTATTACTGCTAAAGGAGAATGTCTCGTCTGTAGCTGTCTTAAGGTTTGGCACCTGATCTGGACAAATCAGCCAAATCCCCTTGACAGTCAAAGGAAAGAAACAGGCTCCTTTCCAGCCCAGCCCGAGAAAGACATCTGCAGTAGGTGCTACAAAGAGCTATGAAGAGACAACCTGGACTAGTAGCTTTGACATCTAAATTTTGGATGGTTAAAGCTGGATTAGATTAATTCCCCCATAAGGTCCTCTCAAACTAAGAGAACATTTTTTTCCCCATGCTATGAACAATTGTTACCCAATGGCCAAAGGACCTATAGGCATCAGATTCACTGTATCAGTATAAACCCCGGAATTACAAAATGCAGAAACTTTGACATAGCTGTAGAATGAATGCCAGCATTTAATAATTAGATGTGTACATTCACATTATATCTGTTTTGTACCTGGCTTTACAGGAAAGGAACCTACAATTACAACAAGCAAACTGCTTATACAAGTTCAGTGCAAAATAGACTGCAACTAAACTCAGGAAGGATTATTATTACCTGTAGGTTTCTGAATTAAGTAAGGCATTCACTGAGAGGTTTGTACTACAATATAGCCCCCAAACTTAAATGTTGTGACATTAGCAAGTAGCTTATAATTAAAGTATGTTGCCATTTCACCAGGCTTTCATTTATAGGATAAAGTGCAAATTCTATTCTCTGTGAACTTTAGATACATCCAACTTTTTTCTTTGTTCTTTTCTTTAAAGCTTTGCAACAAATGCATCTCCATATGCTTATATTAGTTAATCTAGTATTAAACATATTGGCTGCGCAAAATGTTGGCATGCATTAATAAATGTTTTCATTTTTTTATTCTTTTTTTGTTCCCCTCCTTACTTTAAATTCTTCCTTTGACTACACAAGCAACAGCTGTCTAGCTTCCTGTTCAGTACTGGATCTAATGCCTCTACAGAAATCTAGGTCAAAACACTTGGAATGCATGAATATCAAACAGAGTTTTCAAAACAGCAAATGAATACATCTTTAACTGGTGACATTTTCCTGTAGCATATGGCTGCAAGCTCAGGGGACTGCATGCTTTTTTGATGAATATGTTCCGTCAAAAACTAAGGAATGGCAGTGGGCTTATATCACCTTCTGTTTTGCCTTATGAAATGATAATACAAACTCATAAATGGATACTACTATCACAAGACTCCTGCCTTTTGTCCAATCCCAAAGTAGTACAAGGCCTACTGGTTAAGAGCCTCACTCTTTGGTCATGTTAAAGTGTGAAAGATAACAGTCAAAGATGCATTTTTGTAAAGCACTTGCCCATGTCACGGAGGGCATAAGATTACCTGCATTTCCATACGAGTGGAAAACAGCAACATACGGTACCAGCAAAGAGGCACACATTAATTCTAGAATTCCACTAAGACATTAAACCCTGCATATAATTTCTGCAAAAGAATGGCACACCATAACAAAGGTAATATGAATATAGCTTAGCTTGACAATGCAAATACGCAGGGAAAGTTGTACATTTTTAATGACAGAAATAAGAGAATAAGAGAATAAAGAAATAAACTAATATTAAAGTGCTGGCATCTCTGATAAACCCCATATCAACATAAAAGTGCCAGTCCAAAGAAAGCTGCTCTAACAAGCTTGTCTGCTCCTTCTGAGAAGAAAGCGTGGGTTTGGCAGCAGTACCAGGGACTGTAGAATAATTAACCGACTACCAATTCTGACCAGTAGGAAACGATGGAGTAATTATTTCTGGTCACCTATTCATCTTAAACAGCAAAATATATTCCTGTCTAATACCTCCTTAGGTTGACAAAACATAAAGAAAATCACCTAAATACTCTAGAACATTCCGTAAGTCCTGGAGGTGGAAATGGATGTCAGCTGGAAGCACACTGGCTCCCTTATGAGATTTGCAGGGGGTTGTGCAGGGATTTAAAACAGGAATGTGGCCAAGGTCTCTGCAGATTCTGACCTCCAATACCCTGTGAGATGTAGTGGGGCAAACAAATACTGAATTCAGGTTCTGCTCTAAGCAGCCAACAGTTTTTTTTCTGGGTTGACACTCATGGAGCAAATGTGAGAACTGAACACATCTAGATAAGCTCTGACCATATAAAACTGTTTTGATATGAAAGATTTTAAACACCTGTGATATAAAGGCTGTGTGCTGCTGAGTATGTATTAGGGCTTCTCCTGTATTTTGAAGTTTCTTTTCAGTTATGTAGACTCCCCCCACTTTCTGCCCTTCTTCATCTCCCAAGTGCCATATTAAAACAATCCAGGATCTGAATTTCACTGTTCCTCTCTGATACTTCACTAGTTTCACACCACCTTGCTGGCTCAGCTTGTAGCTCCAGGCAGAGACTGAGGAAATAGAGTCTGAGAGGGAAAAAAAATCTGAATTCAGTCGATTTTGAGTTGTTTTTTAACATTTTGTAAACAAAGACAGTTCACTAAAAGATGGATGGATGAACAAAGGAAGTGATCAAATAAAGAATGATTATCATTAGCCTCCCATGAACTCCTCATAGTTTATAGAAAATATATCTGTTTTCAAAGCTACTTAAGATAGGTGCTTTACATATTTTTTGCAAAAACAATAAAGTAATTGATTAAATAAAAATGATAAATTTAAATCCTTTTGAAACAATTTTTTTTATTTCCCTGCATTTTTAGACTATTTCTAGGTGCAGCTTTGGAAATGCAGTCTTTTTTTTTCACTTTGTCTCCCTTGCTGTCTTTTATATATCTTATTGTCACTTAGCTGAAACTTCACTACATTTAACCCTACAAAGGGAACAGCATGTGTTTAACCTTCACACTTTGAGCAAGTGTATTTCTTATAAACATCCTTAACAGCATAATATTTATAGTAGGGGTAAACTGATTAAACTATGGATGTAGTCACTGGCGACCCCTTCTTTATGTCACCCAGTGGTCCACTTAATATTCTTCTCCCTGGCTGAGAAATGTTAACAATTCATTCCATGTTATCCGTTTGAATGACTCTTCGTTATTTCAGCAAAATAAAAAATAAAGTCATTTTCACAATACTTTTCTGAGAAGTTAGATGACATATTTTTAAAATATTCTTTCCATTTATGACATGGGTAAATGAACCAAAATGCCTGGTTGGTACAGGACATGAAGTAACAAATTAAATTATTTCAATTTGAAGATGAAGAGATATTTTCTCTGAAATCAACAGAAAAAATAGTATAATTTAGTTGTACTTTCTTTAGTTCTAAAATTCCTCTATTTACATTAAACAGAAGGACTTTTATCAATCCAGTTATGGGAAAGAGAGAGCCAGCAGAGCTACACAGCCAACTGAGCAGGGACAGTAATGTTTGAGCTCTGAAAGCAAAGCTCATTTATGTTCTAAGCTTATTTTATTTTTCTTAAATCAACATTAAGAAGGAAAAGTTGAGATATTAATTACCCGTTTACTGCCAATGTAGCGGAAAATGTAATTTATAGACCACTTGCAAAAAAAGTGCTTGCTTAATTTAAGAACTCAAATTATTCAAATAACATTTTGAATTTGATTATTCGTATAATTGAAATGTTGCTCTTGCCGCCTGAATTGCTTCTCTGAGTTACAACCTGAGCAACAGTTAACTAAGATCACACTCACTGTGGAGATTGTCACAAATGTGAGCAGGAAAGGGAGAGAGACTAAGCCAATGTGCAGCACTTACCTGGAGAAATTTATGGGCCAAGCTTCAAGATTTAATTGGAATTTGACATTTTCATAGGCTCTCTGCACATAAAGTTGTTGCCCCACCCTTAATTTTCCCATATGGACTATATCAAATTAATTTGGTCCTGCAAATCTGCATCCCTGAAATGAGTGATGTGCAGAAGGCAAATTGTCTATGTCTGAACTGTCTGTGCCTTCAATCAGGCATTGACCACTGCATTGTGACCAAGGTACAACCATATTCTGCTTCACCAAGCCAGAAATTTTGGCACTGCACCTGTATAGATGTTGAAACTGAAGTTTGTCCAGCCCTTCTCTAAGAGCCTCCTGAAATTTTTACAATATATTGTCACTGAATACAGTCTATGGAGCATTAGCACTGAAAGCAGGGATCTGCACTGCTGAAATTCTGACATGGATAATACGAAATGTATTTCCCTTCTCTGCAACACCAACAAAAACAGGGCAGAATCAATACACCTAGATACAGGTTGATATTTACTAAAATCTCCATTTTGCTTAGGAAAGATACCTTTGAACTCGAAGATATCTGCCTATATCTTTGCAATTTCCTAAATAAGTGTTTTCTATCCCTAGTAAGAGGGAGAAAGAGATTAAATAGGATGAAAGACAAATGCAATATTTCCTACTTGGCACCTAAAACACTCCTGGATATAAACCTTTGAAGCACAGTGCACATGAGGCTTTAGTGAAACTGGAGAAGACCTACTTTGTATTTCAAAAATGGATTAAGATATTTAAACAATCTTGCATCCATACAGAAAGGGTCTCAACTGGCCTAGTGCAAGTTTGATTTCAATGTACCTGGACTTTCTTAGTAAGGGTATCTCAGCTTTTTCAGGCTTTAGAAAACACATTCAAACAGATCTAACACTAATTTTTAAATTCTCTACAGCAAATGCATGTCAATTACTTTTTACTTAATATATGAAGGATAT
Organism: Anomalospiza imberbis; assembly: GCF_031753505.1. Taxonomy (NCBI): domain Eukaryota; kingdom Metazoa; phylum Chordata; class Aves; order Passeriformes; family Viduidae; genus Anomalospiza; species Anomalospiza imberbis. The sequence goes on along the minus strand of NC_089693.1, from coordinate 5,384,505 downwards.
TATAATTATTTATTAGTTATAGATTAGATATAATCATTAATACTAATTTATTATTCTTGGCACAATTTCCATTATATTATCCTCCTCCCTCTACCTGGCTGTTAGTGAAGCCAAGGGATCCTCAGGAGAATCTGAAGCAGAAGTTCATGTTAGGAACTACAGGAGAAAAACATTAAGGTTTTCTTCCCAACAAAAGAAATAAGCTGAGAACATGACAAAATTTCATAATGGAAGATATGTCCACAAAATTTTCCTAATTCCCGTGTGTCTAGGTGGAGATGATAGTGCATATTCTTTAACTTGGGCAAGCAATATAAACCCTTTCAATCTCACAAAATGACTGAAAACTTTTTTTTACTGAAAAATATAAACAATAAAAATTAATCTTAAAGCCTGAAGTTTACTCAAAAACACTTAGGAAGTGTTTATAAGCAAGCAAAAGTAAAGTATTGTAATAAAAAGGTGCTTCATATCTTTAAGTATAGGTATTTTTGTTTCTGTTATATATGACAAGAAATTCTCAGGAAAACATTAGTCCATTGTGAAAAATGTTTGGCCCCTGATGTTGTTATTTCAAATCTAATGACATCCTGCTAAATCAAACAAATCAAAACAGTCCCTGAACTGTGGGATTTTCAAAGGAAATGTGACGATTCATGTCTCATTGAGTTTAAATACCTAACTTCATCAGACTCCAAAAATCCTATCCATAGTCAAAGACTTGGTGTATAACAAGTTGGAAGGATTTTAAATGACAGATGAGCTTTGAGAATTATGGATGAAATTAAGTAGAAGCTTTTTTTTTTTTCCCAAATTCTCAATGTCTCCAACAACTATGCTTCATACTTTGCTGCCGAGAATATGAAACACTTGGACAGCCAATGGCACGATGTTTTCTGGAGTTTTTTTTTTCACACTCTTCTTTCCCAGCTTGTCTTTTCTTGTCTAGTCTTTTCTTTTCTAAACAAGTCTAATTCACTCTTCACATTTCAGCTTCCCCATCCTCCAATCTTTATTATTCTTTCCTTCTAGTCAGCCAGCCTTTCAGCTAAGAAAAAGAGGGGTTAATAAAGCCATGATTAAGCTGTAAAAGGCTGACATTTAGATATCAACTATGAATCAACAGCTGAAGTATTAGTGAAATGATTTTGTAACTTTTTTTTTTCTCTAACACGGGCACCCTGTGCTGCAGCTCTTCTCTTATGTTCCACTTTTCCAAGGTGCAAAGGGACAAATCACAAGTTATGTCACTCCATCCACGGCCTTGCCCCGCTGTATGCTTGCCTGCCAAGTCTTGATGATAAAAAATCAGAATCGTTTTGCCCTGAGAAAATAAAGGTGGAGTTATTAAACCCATCGGAGCAGCTTATCTCGGGAGCATTTTATCCTGGCTCACAGGCAGCCAACTGAGGCGCGAGCCAAACTAGACAGAGAGAGACGGAGGAGAGGAGAGAGGCAGCACAGAGACCCCATTAGCGATTCCCCTGCCGCAGTCTGAGTGGCAGCTGGGAACAAGGCACTAACTGTTTGCCCGTTGCCCGTTCTTGTGTTATTGGGTAAAATAAAAGTTCTTTTCTCTGAGAATCTTTGTACAATAAAACAACTCTCAGTCATTCGCGAGTCAGGGGAGAGGAGAAAAGGGCCTCAGTGTAAAGTGCTCCAAACTGGCACATTGTTTCCAGTCATTTTCTCACTATTCACATATAAGGGGAAAGAAGAGGGGGTAAAAAAAAAGGGCAGAGAGATGAGAAAGGAGGGGGAGGGAGGAGGGGCGGCTCAGGGTATCTTTTGACAGAAATGTCAGATGCGTGGGGCTGCCGGGGGAGGAGAGGGTGAAGTGTGTGTCTAAGGAGGGCAAGTTTTGCCTGAAAGTCTCCAGATGAACTCCTGGCCACACACTTCCCCCAGCCCTGACTCTTTGCCCATCACCTTTTTCTCTCCTTGGCTAAGATGGGATAGAAACCAGCTTCTCTGAGATCTGGAGGTCGGAGTTCTCCAAATGCTGCTCTGCAGAGAAAGGACAAGATGGGCACTTCTCTCCCTCCCCTTGCTGCATTTCTCATGGTTTTCCTAATAACAGACACACTTAGCAATTTAATTAGCAGAAACTCTACAGAGCTGAAGGTCTGACTCCTGCACATGACATCTTCTATTTCCAGGGATCAACAGCATAATAAATAGCCACACAAAGGTTTTTAATGAAATCTTTTATTCAAGAGTCTGCATGAACTTGGCTCATATTAGATGTTTCCACAATAATAATAATTAAAAACCCAAAGAGCCGCATGACACTTGTCAAATGCACAAAGTAGGGCACAATAACTCCCTAAACCACAATATCAAAACTCCTCTACCACTTGGATGAACCTGCACCTGGAAGCCCTGACTGCAGGTTCTCTGCTCAGAAGTTACATACTGAGGTCTGAAATTTGGAGAAAAGCATTTCCCCCAGCCAAAATTCAAGACTCTTCAAATAATTGTAAAGTAAAACACAAGTGAATAAAGGATTGGGGCACTAAAACAAAGTTTCTGGTATTTCCTTCATGGTTCCTTTAAAGTAGGAAAGGCAAAAGCATCCTGAACAATTTAAGTGTGAATCTAAAAGCAAGGAGAACTTAAAGGACTGACAAAGAAGTGGTAGGTAAGAGTAAGGCATGTCAGCAGGAGACATGGAAAATCATGGCACAGTATCAGTTTGATGACTAATTTATTCTCATGCCAAGACCTGGATGTAGATCCAGTCTGAACAGAGAGGCTGCTGGATTTTTTGAACATGCCCACATCAAGGTCTGTGGGGTTTGTACCAGTGGGAGGCTGCACATCCCCAAAACCTTCCGCTCAGAAATCCCATATATAATTATACACATGATGGAGTCCTCAGTGAATGTCCCATGCCAGAGTGTCACTGTGTAACTAAAGTTACCGTGGGATTTTAATTCAGTAGAGGGAGCTGTGCGTGAGACTGATGCAGTTCCAGCCCAGGGAAGATTGATTGTGTTCATTCAGCCCCCACAGCCTGAAAATGCTCCCTATTTATTTTATTCAAGTTCTTGTTACAACACATCCCTGAGTTGCCACGACTTTTTTTTTTTCCCCACTAACAAAAGTCCTATCCTTTTCCCTTGTTCACTTCTGTGTACAATCAATCCCAAGAGCACTCTGGTATTTCACTCTGTTTTTGCCCCCTTAGTGCCAAATCTGTTTCATAATGGCTACATGTATTACACCAGAGAAAGCTCAGTATTTTTGAGAGCTCATAGAGACTTGGCTGCCACTTGTTTTGTATTTAAACATGATACTGATCTGGATCAGATACATCCCAACCTTTGGGATAGCCAGGACCTATCATCTGAGGAATTCAATCTAGGTTATCTCCAATACCCTTGGCAAGCTTTTTTTTTCTAAAGTAGACTAGAGTTAAAAACAACATTTACAGTGATTTTTCATAATGATTACAATGATTTCATAGCTTTGTAACTGCCAGTGAAGCCCTACATAGTGCTAGAGAAATAGTTTTATCACTTTAGCTGTCATCCAGTAAAAATAAAAAATTATTGGCCAAAGACTAAAGGATAAAGTAAGTTCAAGTACTGGAGCAGAAGTTTGTGAGCCAGAACTGATCCAGCAGAAGCTAGAAGTACATTTGCACATAAGCTAGTAAATTATGTATTTGTCCTCTTAGTAAGAGTAAAAAATGCCAGTCCACTCAGCAAGCAGAGTGTATTACAAGTCAGGTGCTGTTTCCTTCAAAGCACCTCAGGAGTCCCTGTCTTTCCTACCTGTCCATGGAATTGGAAAGGTTTATTTGAACAGAAGCTGCACGCTGTATTAGGCTAGGGCTTTTATCATTCCCCTCTTAAGTCTGCTCAGCAAAAAAGTCTATTTCTCTTCAAGGGCTCTAATCTTCTGAAAATAGCTATTTATCTGATTTCAAAATTGGGCTGAATAAATAACATTGTCATTAATGCGCTTCATAAAGCTGTTGTATGAACTGATCTAAACCAGAAAATAAAAAATGGCATGGGTGCAACAATTTATTTGCACAACTTTTCCACTAGTTTCCATTTTTCCTTTGTCCTTACTTCACATCTATCAAGACTGATAGACAACACAAACACACTAACTTGCTCTGTGGGTTCAAGACAGTGATAACAGTTGTCAACAAAAAATTGCAGAGTAATGGTACATGTAAGGACACCCTGTCAACTGATACTACTTTTTGTCATGTTCAGATTTGGAAAAAATGCTCTGACACTGAATTTCCTTGGTAATGTTCCTGTGCTGCTCCTAATCTCTACATGAGCTAGAAATGAGCTTTGGAGCAGTGGAAGCAGTGGTGGAGAGAGCATCATGCTCCAACTCTGCAGCTGGAGGTGGATCTACTTCTCTGTATATAAGTAAAACAGATCAAGCATATGTTCAGAAAGTTTCATACAGCTGCCTGTGGAGCAGAAACACTCATTGATAGCTCAAACTTGTTTAGTGTCTGATGGAAAAGATCCTTTTTGTGATAGTTTACAGTGTGTTTGAAATGGCTTTGTCTTATTAGCCCAGTGAACAACCACCTGCTTATGTTATGTTATGTTATGTTATGTTATGTTATGTGAAACCTTTATGTTCATAAGCAATGTATTTAAATGTAGTGAATGAACATCCACAGAGACTTATTCAGTCCAATTTTGGGCCACTAAAATTATCACCAATGTAATTATTATTATTATTATTATTATTATTTAATTTTAATTTTTATTTTATTATTGCTATTATGTGTTGTTCTATCATGTTGTCAAAAGGCTTTAAAGCAAGATAAATAGAAAATTTGAAAAACACTTTAAAATTAGCATGCAGCTATTAGAAAAGTCTATAAAACCTTATGGTCCTGTTAATGCAATGCTTTGTGGAAAATGTCTTAAAACTGTTTTTCTTGCAAGATATTGTGATGAGCACACAGGAGGTTCAAAACGATGAGGAGAATGAAGAAAAAAAATATGTGGCCATAGGGCTGAGACACCAAAAGATTTTCCAGTGTGAAATTCGTACCTGGCTCATACATACCTGTGTATTGGCATGACCTTCAGATATTATTGTATATCATTACTACTTAAGCATTCACTTTGTTATTGAACCTGTAAAAACTATCCTTTTCCTGGGAATTTGGGGTGTAGAGAGAGTGAAATCCACTGGAGGTGCGGAGTCTGTGACTAGAAACTCCTGACCGCTGTCCCTGATGCTGATTTGGAAAAATCAGAAATTCAGAAAAATCAGTGCAGAAACCACTGTTTTATTTTGCTTAGTAATAATCACCCTCATCCAGAAAAAGTAGTGGCTGTGCCTATTATTCCCATTATTTTATGCAGCAAGTACATTGCATGAAGGTGCAGATGATACACAATTTGTTGTGATTTTTTTCTTTGCTGTCCCATCTTCCAACTAGTTAAAATTCAAAGGCCACAAATAAAATATGATGGAAATACCAAATTCATCTTTTCAGCGTGAATTGCAGCAGGCAGAGTTTTCCAAAGGCCTTTGAATACCAGCACAACTTCACGATTTCAGAGGCTTAGAAATGACAGTAGCATTTTAACCTTAAAATGTGTCATGAAAATGAAACTGCAGAGTTTTCTCTGCAATTCTGACTTCAGAACATATGCTATATGGAATAACCTTCCAGCTCTAACTTCTTTGCTTTTAACAGTCACAATCAGAGCCATGTCTGAGGGAAGAAAATGTATCAGTGCACCCTTGAGCAGAAAGTTGAGGAGCTTCATTGGAGTTCCCAATGAAAATATATGTCTAAAAGCAAATATAATATTTTATGCTATATGTAAATTAATTTTTATTAATATTATATTGACATAAAAAGAATATTTATGATTGTGATCATCAAATTGTTAACATGGTTCAACCCTGTCTCCTTGTACATCTCCAGGAAGGTTTTCAAATTAGTTCCATGGCATCTGAATGATTCTCTAAACTCCAACTTTCAAGTGACTTTCATGAATATCACTACAAATGTAAAGATGCTGATGATTTTTTATCTAAATTTGACATCTGGACCCAAAAGGACTCATTTAACTGAATGAAATGAAGAATCACTTTGCTGAAAAGCAGCTTTTGAAGGATCATCCTTTACCACCACTTATCCTTAAAGAAAAATAAGTGTACAAAAGCACACATTGATGCAGCTCCCCAAATCTCTGAATAAACTCCTAACTCTCTGTGTACAGTGTTATTTGAGGGAGCTATAGGGCTGCATAATTACCCCAACTCCCGCATCAGGCAGGGAAAGTTGGTGACATGTTGAGTGAAATGCTACACTGTGTTAATAACGGTTTTGAAAGAAATCAGAAAAGTTAATCATGTGTGGACACAGGGTTAAGAAGCAATGTAACAGACTATTAAGTTTAATATAGATATGTGATATAAGCATATGCAGACAGCCATTAGCATAAATTCACGTTACAGAAGAGCAGTGCAGCATCGTGCGCGATGGATTTATTGCACACGCGGTGTGCAGGGCGGGCACCAGAACGAGGGAGAAATGGGTCAACAAATTCATAGGCAGGTCTTGAGTCAGATTGGCAGAACCAGGGCAAATGCAACCCGGCTGCTTTTCAGTGGTGATGTTGTCTCAGAGTGACTATCTATCACACAACAGTCAAATCACTCGGCTGCTGTTTTCTATGGGTTTGAACATGGAGACGTCAAAGGCTGGAGTGCACATGAGGTCCTCTGCTTTGCATTCTTACTGTGTGATGAGGACAGCTCTCACAGATCAATTTCTGCTCCCTGGTTCTGTAATGGATATACTGACAAATTCTGCAGAAGCAAAAAGTCTGATGCTGCTCACCAAGAATAAGAATTTTAGAAGCCTCCTTATATTTGTCCCATTTACCTGATTTCAGGATCCCTCATTCATACTGTATTGATTTTACCCAGTTACCAACAGAGGTGAGTAAAGAATCTGTAACAAGTTCTGAGAATTTGCCTCCTTTTTCTCTTCATAGAATGTTAAAAATGTTCATTACCCAAATCCACTGAAGAATTCCCCGTTTGCTAACTGCCCGCGCTGCTATTTGACATTATCTAAATATATGTGGTTAAAACTGGCTCCTGCTAACTATTCTTTCTTGAAAAAATTTGATTATAGGCACATTTCTTGAAGATGACCAAAAAACAAAACAGTTCAAAATAATTTACAGCTAAATTGGCCAAAATGAATTGTGTCATATCTGAAGAGACTGCAAGATGGAATAGTGGAAACTCCTAAAATTTGTTTATAACAATCAGCATTTTTCCTCCTCCTCTCTGGTTAGTGCAAGGCAGAATAATTGGGAAGAGGCCACAACTGGACTTTTGACAACATTTATAGCATGTATAAATTGCACTGAATCACTTGTCCTTCATAATCCCAGAAAGTACTTTTACACTCAAGATGTTTCCTGCATTCTGTGTTCCTCCTAGCAATAAAAACCCACAACAAAATAGTGGTAGGGCCTGATTCAATTTAATAGTGGTCTCCTCACAATACCTACAACTGCTTAATGTTATGAATCCTTAGAGTTATGCTACTCTTTCATCAACAAAAGGAAGGGTTACAACCTTCCCCATGTACAATGTTTTTATTGTATTTTGCCTTTGGGAATTGACAGCCTAGTCTAATCTCTGTCTAATGGTGTGTGAGGGAGAAAGGCTCCCATCAGCTCAAAGAGTCATTGATATTCAGGTGAGATCCAAGCTGTTTTCCAAAGTTTGATCATTCCTTCATCTTCAAGAGCTGTTTGGCATCTTATCACTCATATGTCAAGCCAGGTCTAAAGGTGATTGTGCTTTGTGAACTTCAGTGTGGGTCCTGAATTTTGCTCAGAATATTTGCAAAATTCTCCAGATTTCATATTTTTAGTGGTTCTTAACATGGAGGAATTTGCAGCTTGTTTCAAAAAATGACTCAGTTAGCATTATTCCTGTAATCCTACTGCCATAGACTGAACACCTCAAAATTATCAGTAGTGCATCTTATTAGGACTGTCTGAAAAGGCAAATCTAAAATGAGTACAGGAGCCAATTTAGTGCTGAAATGTGAGCTTCCACAACACAATTGGAACACAAATGTTTAGCAGGAAGAAAGTGGTTTTCATGGATGCAAAGTTGTCTGTAATGATTTTATGACGTGTGGCCTTTCCTGCATAAAAGACTATTATGGATCTTAGTGAGCTTTTGGGTTCTGCATCCTATTTGCTGTCTAAATGCTGGTTTTACCACTGGAATTGAAAGGAAGAAAATGTAGATGATCTGACTGAAAGGACTCAAATTACTGGACAAACCAAGAAAGCTTGTGCTAATTGTACAAGGGTGCCAAAGAGGAGTTTGAAGCCATTCTTCTTTAGAGATGGAAATCCTGGAATGACTTTTGGAACTACTGCTGAGCTGCTGATTATAGATCACATACTAAAGATGATAACAGCAAAACACTGGGGTACTGAAATCACAGTTAACTCATGGATGAGGTTAGCATTCAGCAGAAAAAGGCTTCCCATTTTTGAGGGAAAGGAGAGGAGAAAAGATGGAAAGATGTACATTCTCAGCCATTTGTTCTAGACATATTGAAAAATTAGGAGAAAAGAGGAACAGTTGAGAGAAAATGCAACCTTCATACTGATCTACAGATTGATTTATAAAGTGTAGATACTTTATGGAAAATTTTAATGCTGAATCCTAGATATGATATTTAGAATATAGCATTTTCTTGCTACCACTCTACTATATCATGCTGCACATCTCCATTTCCCTCTATCACGCCAATCAGTATTTCAGTAAGAAAAGAAGGTAGATGATAAAACAAGGAAGATTTCCAGTGAAGTTCAAATGTAGGTTTCATAGAAAGAAAACCCGTGTTGTACTTGCCTTTGAGTGGCTGAAGAACTGAGCAAACTGCTCTGTATTCCCAGCCTGGCTATTTCCTCCCCACCTTAAATAAAAAGCCCTCCCATCATGCTTATTAACATTCCAGTTCATCAAAGCATTTGTTAAATTAAAAAAAAAATTAGAAAAAAAAAAAAAAAAGGAAAAGAAAAAAGTTATTGCAGCGCCGACGGAAATTATTCTAACATTACATTTCAATAAAATACCCCCTCCCCTGATCCCTCTGTGTATAAGCAATCAATGGGTTAAGTTTAGATCACTAGCGTATGTTCCATGACCCCAGAATGCTTCATCAAATGTACTCATTACCAACTGAGCAAGTGAATGAGTAGTTGTGAGCCGCAGTTTAAGCGCTGATGGGATTGTGTGTGAGCCCCAACGTGGCCGAGGTATTTAAATTTTGATTTTTGTAATGGGCTTTGACATGTTTCATTTCCTCCGAGGGAGCACTCAAGACCTCTGAAAGTAAATGTTGCTAAAAAGTCATCAAGGCAGAATATTAAAATGCCATCAAATGAAAATTTCACTAATGCAATCCGGCTAGGCCTTCAGGTACCCGAGCGAAAAGGGGAGTGTCAAAGGTCCTGCTTCTTTTAGTGAAACATTATTTGTTCCTCTTCACTGACTGTTTCTCCAAAATAAATTATTTAAAGTCTTATTTCTTTTTTCTCCTGGGCCTTTTAAAGTTCAACTACGCTGAGAGGAAATGTGGGGAGGGCTGCCAGGGGAAGGAGGTGTCATATGTGGAAATTTAACAAATTGCTGTGCATGCATCACGCGCTGGGAAGATTGGTTTACACCCGCTGGATGTCTGGAGCCTCGATACGGGCAGGGGACAGGCACTGACACGCTCTGCTACAGGACTTCAAACAAGCACAAGGGCAGAGACCCACACAGGATCACAGCTCAAGGACGGGGTTCAGCCTAGAAGATATTAAGCACATTCCCCAGGAAATAGGAGGGATTGGAGAGCTGGTGAGCTCACCCAGCACCTTCCAGGGTTCCTGTCCTCCCATGGAGACAAGATGGAGGTTGTAAATTTTTCAGACCCGTTCCCCATTGAAATGACAAAGCAAGAAGCATTCAGAGAAGAGTAATGAGGTGGTAGGAAAGCAATGTGATGGTGGGTGTAGGGATCTTTCTTTTCAGTGGAAGACAGAGCAAAGGCAAAAGGGCATTGTGCTCGGGATAAAAGAACTGGAGACTCTGGTTTCACTTCCACTTGTTTTATGCCTGTGTAAATCTGCAACTCTCTGGCCATTCCTCCCAACTTACAACACTGGGCAAGACTTAAGCCCCTTGTTCCCAGCAATCTGGAGGCAAATCAGAAAAGAGAAAAAACAAGCCACTATTTAAAGAAGCATCATTCTGCTGAGCTTCATTCAGACTTTACAAGAAGGATGAAACAGAGGCACCCTGACCTCATGCAGAATCCCCTCCTGGCTGACTCCTCCAAGGATATTGGAACAATGAACTCAACCAGTGGAACGGGGAAGAGGAGAACTGCACCATCAGGCCAAACACTGATTGACCGAGTATAGGCAGGAGGCTTGCTACGGTCAAACTTCATAAAGCTGATTAACACATCTCTGCCTGATACAGACACCACTGGGAAGAGGGCAGGCAGCAACAGTCAGGGGGACAAGCAACTATTAAAAGATGGTTGAAAAACAATAGTTTCCAAATGATTCGTAACTACCCTTTGTAACCTTCTCGCAGATGTTTTTTTTGAGTGAAGGGAGTGAGTGGAGTTGTTTTTCCCTTCTCTCAGCCATTTGTGTATCGCTCTTGACTTGATGTAAACTCTCTACAATGTAGTTAATAAAAGTAAGTGAAAAGATATCTGAAGCAATCTCCCCAGTGGCTCCCCAAGTCCAGGGGAAAAAAAAATCCTCTCTGCACACCCACAAAGTAAGCAATCTCATTTCAAAACCCATTCTACCAGTTCCTGACATTGTCTGATTTCACATTAGCACAACGGATGGAAATGGCATTCAAGCTAATTATCTACAGGAGACTGAGCAAGAGGTTGAGGTGATCTCCAAAAATTAAATAGGAAAAAGAAAAGAAACTAGAAAAACACAAAAAGCACTCCCCCAGAAGACCCAGTAAAATCCTTTCCAAAAAATTTCAAGGCAGAAAAGAGAGGGTATGTTTTTTGGGAAATCCCCTGAAAACTAAGCCCAGCCTGAATGCCTGAGGAGAGAACCAGGCTCTTTGTCACCAGGGGAGTTTTGGAGTTTACAAAGCATACACAATTGCTTCCCACTTTTGGGGGGGCGGTTTGAAAACACCTGATTTGTGAGCCATCTGCCAAAGTTGTGGCTCAGATGTGTTTCATCTCAATTGGGATTAGGGTGAGTGATCCAAAAATGTGCGTCTCAATCTAAATGTTGTGGGTCACATCCCACGACATTGGTACCTTGTCTCTGCTGGTATTCAGTATGCAAATGGGATGCAGCATGAAGTGATCCAACAGCAAGATGTGATTGGGAGGCAAAAGATAGGACAGCATGTTAGGGAAAGAGAGAGAAGTATTACAGGGTGCGGAAAAATGGAAACGAGAGATTGGGGCAAAGCTGTTACAAGGAATTGAAGGTTGCAGTGCTTTTGATTGGGAGATGTGAGAGCTATTGGGAGAGCATGACTGGAAAATGAGACAGACTGGAGGGGACAACATCACATCTGAGGTGGGACCTCAGGGACAGAAACATAAAGTCAATGGGAATATTTTTCTGACAAAAGAATAGACCTCAGACTGGGAGAAAAGGGGTTATTTCCAAATAATGCTACTTCTTTTTCTACTTGCAAGGGGTTTTGTTTGCTTGTTTTCAGAGTTTCAACTAAACTTGAACAACTAGAATCCCATTAAAACAAATATAGCCCCCCCTTAGGGCACCCGAGGTTGCTCAGAACCTAATCTATATTTTCTTTCAGGTCATTCTTAATTTCAGTATATTTTGACATTTAAATTGAGAGCTCAAGATCTGATATGCAAAACCAAAGACCTGAAGAATAACAGAAATTACAGAAAAGATAATACTCAATTTCTTCACACTTGGCAGTCATTTTCAGCAATAGTTACAGCTAGACAAATATTTTGGTTGTAAAAGCTTCTTTCAAAATGCCTTTTTGGTTTAAGAGCAAAGAAAAGAAAAAGTCAGACTGACCAAATTGTTTCTTTTGAAGAAGTCTAAGAAAAACTGCAACGTTTTGTTAATTTTCTTTTTCAACTTGAATCTCTGTTCTCAGTACACTTTAAGTTAATTAAAATTAAGACTTCCCAAGAATAAAATATTTCACTGTGGATTGTTTTTTTCTTCAAATCACTGAGGCATTGAGGACATTAACAAAGGCTCTTTTTCAGCTGGACTTTAAACAGTCAATTTACAAAAAAAAAAAAAAAAAAAAAAAAAAAAAAATCACAAACAAGCTGAAAAATCAATTATTCACACAAATCTAGTATTGACCTTCTCTATAAATTACTCAGCCATCCCATTCTGCCCACAAATTCATATGTAAGTCACAGTGAAACCAAAGGAAATTGTGAATATGAATCTGAATGTAACTAGACTGTTTAGCAAATCTTACAAGAAAACATATACTCAAAAAATAATCTAGCAAAGAAAACATGAGAACTAGCAAAAGAAGTTATATTTTCATTGCTTTTGAAGACAATTTTTGAAACTTCCGAAGAGTTCATTGGCAGTGAACAAGAAACCCCAAATTCCCTTCGGCTCCACCGATAACTCTTCTTTATGGTTTGTATTTAAAGATTAGATTGAAGGACTGAGAGCCTCTGCTCTCTGATGATTTCTAGTGTGATTTTTAATATGCCCAGAAAACAACAGGGAGACATCTGGAAGCATGATAGGATGAAGAAGCCTCTGAACAGGACAGGCAGCCTGCAGGTGAATTTTAACCTAGCTGATCCAAGCAGACATTTGACCTTTGCTAAAGCCTGGTAGTTCCCATCTTCAGAGTTTCAGTGTCACACCACATTCACTGGGATGATGGCAGAAGAGCAATGAGGGGTGCTCAAACTCCATCCATCCCTATGGCTCAATTCTGTGCTTTAAATTCCACATATGCTTGGAATTGCTTTGAATCTGAAACAGTTGGAAACCATTTGGGACTTTAAAGAGAATCTTTGTTTCAAAAGTAATCAAAACTTGTTGTTTTTGTTTTCTATTTGTGAGGTTCTTGCTTCATGGCAAATGGCACAGAAAAGAAGCAAACCCTTCTAGAGACACCATTTTGGAGGAATGTCAAGGGGAGCATTTGACAAACTCCTTCTATAGCAGAAAATCCTCCGTCCCTTTTTTATCTAACTTGGCACAATGAAGGTATGATGCTTACAGAATGCACTGTGTTTACTTAAATTTCTCTTCCAAAAACTCAATCAATAGTGCAGCCTCACCATCTTATTCTGTAATTGGCAATTACAGCCTGGCTCCCTTGGCACCCAAATATCTTCATGTGTGTTACTCTATCTCCTGCACAGGCATCTCCAAGCCGGGCAGCAGAATGTCTGCATGAAGGAACAGGGTCAGCAGTTTGTCTTTAAGCCACCGACTCCACACATGAACTTTCCCCACATTTTTTGCCTTTCTTTGACCTTCATGTGTCTATCTGGAAAATGACTTTTTGAAGAAAGGAGTGCTATTCATTGGAGAAGATTCCTGAACAGCAACAACAAAAGAAGAAGGGTTAATAAGGCCTTCCAAATTTTCCATTGGGACTTTTGACCTAAAGCTTGGAATCATGAAAGCTTGATTTTTCTTTTTCCCCCCTCTGGTTGGATCTCTGAATTTCAAAGCATAGTCTTACTGCAGTGTTATGAGCCTCCATGCAGTTTGGGAAGCTGCTTCTGACTGACAGCTCCTGAAAGGCCCATAAGAAACATCATGTTGATTGCCTCAAAACAAAAGCTTTAGAGTCTCTTCTGATGAGCCTGCCTCCTCCAGTTAATATCTGAGATCTGCCGAGGTGGGTTCTGGAAAGAAAATTATTCAGGAAGCACTAACAATGCACTTTATTTTCCTCTGGCCCTACTTGCTGCTGAAACACTCCCAGTTTGCTTCTGATAAAATTACTTTCTGATCAACATTATTTTAAACGTTAGTGCCTTGTCCAGGAGGAAGATGAAGATAATTAGTAATGTCTAATAATGAGAAAAATACTCAGCATATTATTTGTACAAATCACATGTTATAGCGAACTCAGGTTTCTCTAGGTAAAGAGCCTTATTACATTGATCCTGAAAAAGCATTCTGCTTTCAAAAGCAAAAAAAAAAAACAAAACTCACCAAAACAAACCCAAAACCTGCAGCTGTGGTAAACCTTCATGTTTTGTAAAAAAGGAAATCCCAGATAAGCACATAGCTCTGATTACATAGACCTGTAGTTTCCAGAGTTCCCTTGTATATATAATCTTTCAAGGGAGAAAAAAAAGAAAAGATACAGAAGTTTTGGGTATTAGGGAAAGGTAAATAAAGCCATGGTTAAATGTATAGCTGCTGTGGAAACAGTAGAAAAAAAATAAAGCAATATTTGGAATAAGCCTTTAAGGTACCAGTATATTGTATGAATAAGCAGTTTATCATCGCTTTGTCTGCAAAATTATACAAAACAGAAATTCACAGAAATGCCAGAAAAATAAAAAGCAGTAGTGAAATTCTTTCTTAAAATCACACATGAAAACCATGAGGACCCTTTAGCGCTGGGGTATAGTGAGTCAGAGAGAAGATGAGTGAAAGAGTTTAGCAAAATAATGAACAGCTTAAGAGAAGTTAAATCAAGGAATGATTTATCACTCTTCCTGTTACCCAAGAACAATGAAGTGCATTTAAATTTGAGAAAGTAAACAGTTTCCTTGGTGTTGCTTTTTTACCCAGTGACTTGTTAACCTATGAAATTCATTACTACAAAGCCTCTCTGGAGTCCAAAGCAAGATTGAAAAAGCCATTTGACATTTATTTTGATAATGACAAAAACTACTGTTCATTTTGAACATCTTCAGCGCACTTTTTCCAAGGGTTTGGGATAAACCCTCAGGCTTCCTGGCAGAAATCTAAACTCTAATTATTGAGGGTCAGGAAGAAACTTCTTCTCCTGGCAGGTCATCCCAGAGTTGCCCACTAGAGGGTCTCCAGGGTGTTCCTTGAAGGCATCTGGTCTTGGTCATCATTAATAGCAAAGAGAGGCCTTATCCAGGATAATCATTCCCATTTTCCCGTGTGTTGGTGTATTCCCGTATGCAAACCCTCTGCAAATGTCTGTGTTTCGCAGAACAGCCCTTTCACTGGAGAGCTTTCCCGCAGGAAAAAGGGAAGTCTGCTTGTCCCTCTGCCTGGTTTTACCTCCCCAGTCCTCCAGGCTCAGATCAGAACAAAGAGCTGTGGGGGAGCAAGGGGAAGACATAAACCAGGAGTAACAATCCTGCATCCCTTTGCAGAGATTTTAATGGTATATGTGTGGAAAAGTAATAAATGGGACATAGCCCATTAGGCAAGAACAAATTCTCTTCCCATAATTTTATCTTTGTTTAATTGAATATTTAATTAGTATAAATACGAAACTAATTTTTTTTACGTCTTCAGTACATTTAGCAAGAAGTGTTGATCCCGGTCTGCGTCTTGAGAGGCATTTATGCAGACACGGACAGCAGCCATGCCCTTCTTGTCCCCTTCTGTGTGCTAATAGAAGTGAGCGGGTCATTTGGCATTAGCAAAGGAGTAACTTAGCATTTGCACTGAGCTGAATCTTGCCAGACTGTGTGCATATTGGAGCCAGTAGACAGCGGCTCCTTTCACGTTGATGAATGGCTTTTTTCAAGCGTTCTGCTCCCTAGTTATGAGAAGGGTGACCCGGTCAGGAGACGACTTTATGAAGCTATAAAAAATGTATGTCACTTCGGACTCTCTAATGTCACAGGGAAAAAAAAAAGGGAGAGAGAGGGAGAGAGAGAGAGAGAGGGAGAGTAAAAAAAAATCCTGTGCACAAAAAAATAGCAGGGTAATAAGCCTGTTTTCAATGCTCTAAATAGCTTTCTGTCTACAGCCCCTGTGTATCCCTGTGAGCTGGGGCTGCTGCTTGCTTCAACAAAGCAGCAAGGGTTTTGTGTGTGTTTAAAAAGGTTGATTCTCTTTGCCTTCCTATCACAGTAAATGCTTATCATGATGACAACAAGGCATTGGGAACGCAGGTCGGGTGGCTGTTACGTCGGCTGCTGCGAAAAAGCTATAATGCACTTTAAAAAAAATAAAAATGTAATCCACTCAAGGTGCCTCTGACTTTTAAGTATGCAGAACAGCTCGAGAGAAAGACACCATAAAAGCAAAGTAGCTTTGAAAGGGCCCTTTCATCTAGTATTTTATAAAGTATTTTCTCTGTGTCACAAAGAATAAAAAGTAAAGGGTTGCCAGGTATGTTTGCCCCCATGCCTTTGGTTAATACTCTGGAGTTTAAAGATACCGCTGTGTAGATTTTAACAGATGACCCTCTGTAGATCCATAATTTAGCATTCATTGAATTTCCCTATTTCTTTTTAGGCTTTGATATGCATATTTCATTGCATTAGATGCTTCCCCCTCCCTCATGTCCCCCTCCACCCACCTCCCAGAGATGTAGCACATTTTATAACTGATGTTAAAATGTTAATTTGCACAAGGTAAGTGGCCCGGAGGATTGAGGGCAGAGGCCTTTTCTTTATTAGGATTTCAATTAGTCACGGGCCAAGTTGGGAACGCCCAAGTTCTGGGTTTGAACACTGCCCTTGCCAAAGCTGAGATGCAAAAGCTCCTGAACTCCTAGACCCAACCACTAGTCTGCTTTCCTGTTTTTCCTGGTGGGATTTCCAGTTCTCACCCCACCCGCCACTGGAACAACTTGCATCACACTAGAAACAGAACTAAGCTGTGAGTCGAGTGCCAGGCTGAGATAAATCATGGACATGTCTTTGTAGAGACTTGGAAACCTCTGTGGTTTTTTGACAAGCAAAAAATTGGCCTGGGAGGAACACAAATCAGCAGGATTCAATAACAGCAACATGCAAGTCAGTGCAAATGGGCGGAGGTGACACAGAAATGGAACTTGCACCTTTCTGGGATGCTGTGGGGGCACAAAATGGATGTAGCTTTAATTCATTTAGAAGCCCCTGGAGACAGAACTGAGTCCTAATGAAAGTTCCCACCAAAGTTAATGGAGCTGATTCTCTTCTCATTGCAGGGCGTAATTTTAATTAAATCAATTGAGTTACACTAGCATTAAACTGGTGGATGTGAGGGGACTAGCAGGTCTTGGGAGAGTTGAGACTCCTAATGACAGGACTAAAATGGAACCCTGAAAATTCCAAACACTCTTGCACTTAAATAAATTCAGCGTAATTACATCAAAACACATCCAGCAAGCAGTGGCCTGAATTCTGAGGGTTGTTCCATGCTCGTCACTGTGTAATCCCACTTTCTTCCTCCTGAAAACAAGATTGGGATTTTGCTTTCAGTGGTTGGAGAACAGAAGGAAATAGAAATACAGAGAAAGAAACACTTTGATTATATTTTCATTGTTCTTGACTTTAACCAGTATATACTGAAATCAATAGCAGAGCTCTTGTTTCTTCCTCCCTGAATGAGACAGACCCTAAACAATAAAGGAAATGGAAGCAAAACAGAGTTTCTGCTTCCAAAAGCTTTTTATCTATGGAAAAGCCTTACAAAGCATGGGATGGAGGGGGAGCCTACACTGACCTCTAAGAAGGTGTAACAGCTTGTGACAGTGCTGGCTGCCACCACCACAGCATCCTGCCTAAAGCCTAGTGGCACTTTTCATGCCATGAAAGAAGGAAGACCATCACCTGGCATTAACTCAGTGACCCCCTTCTGATCCAGCTGGAGAGCAGGTGACCCCAAATCACCAGTGTCTGAGATTGAGATAGTGCAGCAAATCCCAAGTGAGCTATTTAAGACCACACTCCTTTTTTCTTTCTCCCATACTTTCATCCACTGAAAATATTTAAGCTTGGTAATGCATAAAATATATATTTTTGCAGGAAAAAAAATTTCCCTCCATTTAAGAATTTATTAACAATTTACATAATTGCTTAAGTAATCTGCATAATTGACAGAAAGTTTAATTTGACCCTAGTTCAAATGCAACACTTATGGTTTTAAATTGAAATGGGTATAATTCATTTATGAGAGTAATTAAGCCATAGTGTCTAACAAATACAATGTATGCTGCCTGAGGCCTTCAAGGCCAGAACATACTATTAGGATGTTTTATTTAAATATGTCAAATCTGTTCATCTCCAAAGCTGCCTGTGTTAAAATATATCAAATGTCTTACTTGACCTTTAAGGTGCCCTACTGAAAACGGGGCATTAAAAAAAATTAAAAATTAAAAAAAAAAAAAAAAAAAATCACAGGCTTTCCTAAGGAAAGGCAGGAGTGGTGGAAGGGAGACCAGAGGAGGAGTGCTCTGACTGAGTTGATGCTACCTACCAGAACTATGCAATTTAAGGAACTGGTTTTGCCTTCATTAAGTGAAATCCTCTGCTGTGAGCAATGCCAGCACTAGGCAATAGCCTACGGCATTGTGAGCCATCCAAACAGAACTGAGGTGCTGCAGAAATCTTTATGTTTGCCCTCTGCAGAGGCAACCAGGCAATCCCTTGGCTGTGCTGATTCCATCCAGCTTCTGTTCCCATGAGCCAGGAGAGAGAAGGCAACCCCCAGATGCCAGAGCTAGACAGTGATCTCCTCCCAGATTACTCTCCTTGAGGATGGCTGCTCAAGGTTACAGCTGTCCTTTGAGGACAAGGTCCACCAGCCCTTCCTCAGTCTGACCAATGCTTTCCTTCAGTTTTATTCCCCTTGAAATTTTGTCTGCCAAGGTCCCAGACTGTCCCTATGTTTGGGTATACTGAGTCTGATCAGCTGTAACTGTTTTGTTTTTAGGATTAGTAAATAAAGGCTGCTTAATATGGTTTCTGAAAAGCAGGTTCTAAATCTGTGGATGTGTAGCACGTTTTTTAACCCAGGCCACTCTTCTTCTCTAGGGCCATGGTCAGAAGAGTTGGGATTTGTCTTGAGGAGACCCGCTAGCTGGAAGAATTTTTATTTTTGTTGTGGAATTTGTTATTTCTGCCATGTTGCTATGCTGAGATCCCCTTCTGGGCCTGTAATTTCCCAGGGTTT
This sequence comes from Anomalospiza imberbis, assembly GCF_031753505.1. Classification (NCBI taxonomy): domain Eukaryota; kingdom Metazoa; phylum Chordata; class Aves; order Passeriformes; family Viduidae; genus Anomalospiza; species Anomalospiza imberbis. The sequence goes on along the minus strand of NC_089693.1, from coordinate 5,365,387 downwards.
AGGACTCAGGCTGTGAACCCACGCCTGATTTCATCTCATTCTCTATGTTGGACAGCTTGACTGACTCATCCTCCAAATGCAGTTCCAGACTTGCTGGTGTACAGTAAAACCTCAGCTCCTCAGTCTTTTCAACAAGTTGCCAGCTAGGTACTAAAATGCTGATCATTCTTTCTTGAAAGGACATTCACTGTCATCAGGTAGAAAAATTCATGGCTATGTGGTGCATACCATAACGTCTGATCCTTCTTTAGTCAAAAGAAATGGAATATGAAACAAGACTTTGCTTTTTTTCCTCAAGAGGCATGTTCCTAGTGTATTCCAAGGCAGACCTACTCACTTTTCTAATTAAGATATGATGTGATATACATAGGAGGGAGAGATGAGATGCAGGATGAATGTATGCCAAGCAGCGATCTCAATTACCAGCCATGTAGATTAAAACTGTCTGATATCAAGGAATTTATTAAATGCCTTCCATAAGCTACAAGAATATGCAGAAGAGCAGTTTTGCCCACTCTTGTAGTTGTGTCACTAGTTTGATGATGGATGGTTTTTTTATCCTAAGGAACAGCTTCAGAGAATGAGGAGCTTGAAAAAAATTCCGCTTTCATTAAAAAAAAAAACAGAAGAGATGATCAAATCACAACAGTTCAACAAGTCAGCATGAGTCAGCTAAGCTGCAGCAACCATTCCTGGGCATGCTTTTATCTGAAAGCAAAGGCCAATTTACAGGGTTAGGCTCAGCCTGCCATGAAGGAGGGCAAAGTGATGTGTGTAATTTTGCATTTGCCCCAGGCATAGGAATGCACTTGCAGCAAATCACTGCAGCTCAGCTGGCACATGGTAACTGTTCCCTGGCAGCAGGTAGGAAACATGCATTTTAACTTGTTCCTAGTGACGGGTAATTTGAAACACCACCCTAATTAATCCTAAATAAATACAGCCCATCAATGGAAGCACATGCTGATTGATTGATTTTCTTAATTTAGATAAAGAACTAAATAGCTAGTTATCTTTTCCCTCCCCAGAAATGCAATTTATGGTTTCAGAATGATTTTCTAGGAAACCAATATTAGGACAAGGAAGAAGAAATGCCCAGTTAGTTGATGAGTCTCAATGACCATGGATTGTTCCAAACTGTTAGGAGTTTTACAGTCCTGACTGACAGAGCTAAGGAAGTGTTTACGAGGACCTCAGAGGATAGAGGCAAGACCCAGATTTTAGAGAAAAAAAAAAATAACACCTCTTTAAATGTGGTTTGTCACATCATTGGATTCTCTTCATCTGCACTGGTCCTGTATAAATGAGTTAAGAATGTCAGAGCCAGCATCATGTAAGGGAGAGAGTACATTGTGGTTTTAAGGAAAGGTCACATTTAAATGTCAAAAAGTGAACCTGTTACTGGCCTTGTGTTCCAAAGTCACAAGTGGAATTATTAACTTTGTTTAAAAAAAGGGATTACATTCTTTTGCTAGTGTTCCATCCCACCTGAGAGGAGATTTTCCTCTTGTCTGGGAACTGTCCAGGTGAGATTTAGGAGGAGTATCTTTAGAATGGGAGAGGAGGGTGATTGTGCTGGGGCTGTTCCGAGGTGATTCCCATCACTACCACAGGATGAGCCCATTGAGACTGCCTGGAATATCTGCAAGGCAACCTGACCTCAACATAAAAACCAGGCCACTGTGCAGATCTCTCCAAACAAGTTTGATTCCAGAACATCTGCCCAGAATCAAGCACCACCAGTGAATTACTGATCATCGTTGCTGATCTAATAATAATCTCATAAATAATACATCACCCTCAGCTCCAGGCAGCCAAGGCTGCAGCATGAAGTACTATTAACCCTGGAGGCACAGATTCTTCTGAAGGGCCTCAGTTGAGCTTGTACCATCAGTTAAAAGTGAATGGCCTTCACAGCATTTAATTGCCTGATTTGGAGTTTCTGGGGAGGCATCTAGATAGTATTTGGACATTAGGTAGCACAGAGTACTTTTATATCTGCACTAGATAGGCTATTTCTATAATAAAAATATATTACAACTGATTAATAAAATATTTTATATAATTATTATATGGAAAATCAAATATTTCTTGCCTTAAATAAAAAATTCCCAGAAGTAATTTCCTGTAGTGTGAAAGTTTAACACAGTTTCTATTTGTAAACCTCTAGTTCTGCTTTAGTAAGAAGAGAAGGGCAGTGAGTAAATCAGTCAATCGATCATCATTCAGCCTATTTCTTTCTGAACATCATTGCCTAATTCAGCAATCCGTGTTTACCATTTTAGCCTACTCAGAAGCACTGTGGGAGCAAATCTGTATGTGGAATTATACTCTGTAGCCCTACATAATTAACTTTCCATCCTGCTATTCTTCATCATGGAATCATGGAATCATTAAGATTGGAAAAGATCGTGCTAAACATAGCTCTTTTTTTTTTTTTTTTTTTTTTAATTTTTGTATTTAGAATAGAACCAGTGTAAACTAAAATAAACTAAGTGCAGAGTCCAATGTGAACATAGATTGGACCCTCACCAGCAAATCACCAAGGATCATTGCAATTCTCTTAAGGAGCATCCTGGCAAAATCTGCTTTGTTTTCCAAAGCCTGTCAGTTCTAAGAAGGTGGAGATTAGTTTTCAGTACTTAATCCAGGGCAGTCTGAAATAACCCTGAAATATCTTTAATGTGTTAACTCCTACCTCGGTTGAATTTTGAACAAAAGGCTTCACACCAAAGTTTAGAATCATTGTGTAAGAAGTAATCTTTAACTATTTTTCAAAAGCAAAATATATTTAATGACTGAGAGGTAGATTCTCCTACCAGAAAGGACTTGCCAGAGTTCTTGGAGTGCTTGGACAATGCTCTCAGGCACATGGTGTGATTCATAGGGCCAAGAGTTGGACTTTGATGATCCTTCCAACTCAGGATATCCTATGATTCTACCCTGTTTTCCATAGTGAATTACTCCAGAAGAAATGCACTGAAATTGTTAGGGCTTCCAAGGATCAGATGTCATGTGGTAGGAAAGGCAGGGGACAAACTGACAAGAGAGAGGGGAGGGATGGGTCCTAGGAAAACTGCACTGACTAAAGTAAAATATCAGGAACAAATCCCACAACCTGAAGTTTTACTCACCTACATTATTTTCCCCTCTTTCATTCCATGTTTTTCTGGTATTCTTTGCTCAGGACCTGGTGCATTATTGTGTATTCTCACAAATAATTGTAAGGGCAGCTGAAATCATTTAGACATCAAAAAAATCTAATAGGGCATTTAGATGTGCAGGTGACCTTAAATACACCCACTGAGAGCACATAAGTGGAAAGAGGGCTTTACAGTCTGGCCTCTAGTGTTTAAGTGCAGGTGATTCTGTATCATTTCATTTGAAGTAGTTCTAGCTGGGCTTGGAATTTGTGTCCCTGCACCATCAGAATGGCCTGGAGTTTCTTAATTACCAAACAAATGGAGAGTAGCTGCTTGATTTTGACAGCTCCTTTGTGTATCATTCTTCACAGAACATGAATGATTAATGGAATTTTCCCAACACAGTCAAAGTTGTTTACTGATGGAATTAAAGCTGAAATTGGCAGTGCTCTTTAGGGAGGACTTTTTCTATAATGTCACCAGACCTGCCAAGCTCTCCTAAAAAATAGGAACAATTAGTGATGGGTCAGAAGGATTCTGGGTATTAAAAGGTTTGGTTCTCTCCAGTGAAAGAGAAAAGGGGGGTGGATGTGTGAAAAAGAAAAGAGGATAAATGAAAAAAACTGAAGCCTGTTATTGATTATTTCCTTCAGGGAGTAATATCCTTGGACCCAAGTCCTATTCTTGAATTAAAAGGGAAAAAAAGTTACATTTCAGTATCTGAAGATGTGAAATGCAGAGAAGAATATGGATAAAGGAAGTCAATGGTCAAATTTTTATGGTTAAGCACTTCTCATAGGATAAACAAACATGAAAACTAATTGGCCTCAGTGAATGTAGACTTCATATCGACAACACAAGGTGGCAGTTTATGTGTCAGTGTCAAATGTGTTGAGGCAGTGACTGTCAAGGGGTGGAAGAAGAGCACAACTGCACATCTGGAATAGTATTTAGAACATGGCATTTGTGGCTTTGCTGCCACTTTGAGCCTCAGAAATGCCTGGAGGAACAGCTGTCTGGTGCAGAAGGCAACCATTGCTGGAGGACATGGAGTATCTTGTGCATCTTGTCTTGTAGGGAAGGTCACAGGGCTCTAGGATGGCCATGGAAATGTACCTGTACAGCCTCTAGGAATGGGAATATGCAGATGAAGGAGATAGATAAGATTCTGGGGCTCCTGATATGTTTTGAGAGCATGAAAGGAAGCTGACTGCAGTGAATCAGGCTAACTAAAGAATTTGGAATTATTCTGAATTTATCCAGAATTACTCTTTTCCCCGACATATTTCCAACATTTGCCTTCTTGTCCCCTTGCATTGCCAGATTCTACAGCCAGAAAAATTTGTGGGAGTAATATCCTCCCATCAGCAGTGGTTCATCTGGGACACACTTACAAAGTTCATAATAAAGGCAAGCCCTACAGAGCGTGCTCAATGTTTAAAGTGTTTTATGAACAACTTCACACCAACCCCAGGAGATAGTTAGATAAGCATGTGATTTATTTTTATTCCCATTTTCCAGATGGAGAAAAAATAGTGAAGTGACCTTCTAAAGGCCGCAGAAGGAGTTGAAACAGAGATGAGATCAAGGAGTTCCTGACTACCCTGTGTGTGGGGAAAACATCAGATTGTTCTGCATCTCTCTACTGCATCTATTGCACTGACAAAGGCCTTTCACCACACTCACGTGAACATGTCCACAAGATGGATTTTTATGACTGTAGTGGAATCTGGTAGAGGGCCAGGACATTTTGGTTTTTAGTTATCCCATATAATATTTGCCTGATGTGCTTCTCTTTCTCCTGCCTCTAAGCATTTTTCAATAAATAGGCAAAATTATCCAGGAGCAAGGCTGCAAGGGCCAGCACGGAGCCAGTGAAGTCACGTCTCCCATACTTGTATAGTTAGCAGCAAGTATATATAACACAGCCCTGCCCTTCCTCTTCTAATGAAAGTGGCTCACCACCAGGTAGGTGACCAGCTGCCAAAGGAGATTAATCTCCCTTTTTAGCATGTGTTTTGGGGTTGGAAGGGATATCAGTTGCTTTAGTATGTTTTTAACATCATCTAAAGCGTAGCCAAGGGTTATAATCAGTCCCCTGGGAGAGCAAAGGTACAATAGATAGCTAAGTGGCTCTAATCCACAGCAGCATGATTATCTATTGATAACTGCCTCCTCCCCTTTAGCTGTCCCACCGATCCAGAGTTTGGTTAATAAAAACAAATGAATTCAGCATGCCATGGTCAGTAAAGAACATGCATTGGGGGTGTGAGGGAGGGGGAAGGTTAACTGTTCCCTTTGTTTGCTTTTCTTTTAATGCAAAACCCAACTGGCTTGGTGATGTCCAGATATGCACAAACACCCATGCCAGATATTCACTTGCACAGACAGAAGTAATCCAAGTACAAAAGGGAAGACTGGGGTGGAGGAAGGGGAAGTGGCTGGGGCCAAGTGATGAGAGCCAATTCTTGCTGTGATATACTCCTGCTGCCTTTGTGATCTTGGGCAAGACTCTTGGATTCAATGTAATAGCTGGGGCTGGATCCAATGACTGATTTTAATTAGAAAGCAAAAGGCCCTTTCACCTTCTGCTACTAAATTTGACCTGAAGTTAGTTATCTATAGTTAATTCTGTACTGTTGTGCCCTAAAGTCAGACTTCAGGACCAATGAAAATGTAGCTTCTACTGATCTTTGTAGGATATATAGCTTCATAATACCAGTCATGATTTCCCCACATATAATTTTCACATATAATTTTCATTTTCTGTGAGAAAGGAACAGCAGCAGCCCCTTTCTCCTATACCCCCATGACAAATTTATGAGGAAGTATATGAGTTTGTAGGTTTTTTAAGAATTACTTTTAAGAAAACAGTAAAACTCAGTGTTGGAAACACATTCTGAAAACTGTAGAGATGAGTCTCCTCAAGCACAGGTAATGGATTGTGAGTGATGTGCCCAAGCCTGTCAAAGTCACCATGGGGCTATTCAGAGTTATTTGCATTGCACCATAATAATGTGACAAGGAAAGTTCAGCACAGCAAGATGGTACAGATCCAAACCATGTATGTACTACACTGTCCATTGGCTTTTGCCATTCCCTCATTGGGAATTAGACTCTGAGGGTTAAATACTGGGGAAAATGAATTATTTTCCCATGTTTGAAAAGCATCTGAAGAAGTAGAAAGTCTTAGAAAACAAAAAAAGCCAAAAAAAAAAATCCCCAAATAAAAAAATTCAACCCCCAGCTTATTTGTTCATCTATCATATTTTCCAGGCAACTGGTCTCTTGAGAAACCTCAAAACAAATAGCCAGAAGTGAGTGGTGGGGAGAGGAAAGATATATATGAATTCTTTCAAGCAAGGCACGTCATCGAGCTACCTAGATTTTCTACTGGAATGTAACTTTCATGTATTTTCCTGATGCCAGCAAGGATGGGGTGCTGGTTTGACAGTAAATCAGTGTACCTGAAAATACAGGGACACTACTGGAAGAAATCAAAATTCCTTTAAAGAATGGTCTGTCCAGCCACTGCAAGTGTCCTTGAAGTTCAAGCAGTTTTGTAACATTCATTTGATCATAAGACTGCCTGGTCTTGTGCTATTTTAAGCAGTTCAGAGACAGATAAACATTTGCTACAGAAAAAAAAAAAAAAAAATTAAAGAATCAATTGATCACATGCCCAGGCAATGCTTACCATGGACTGTACTTATTTTGGCTAAAGACATACAGGGGAGTTTTCAAAATAATGCCCTGGAGGGAATAAATTAGTAAGGCAGTTGAATCAGCAACCACAACACCCTACCTTAATGGAGCCATTAAAAAAAAATAAAAAAATTAATCTCTAACAAAGGAGGCCCTGTCAGGTCAGTAACCCAGATCTCAGGTAGTGGTGTCATGTAACAATACTGCTTGACTTGGTGTTCGTTTCCAACGCCTAACAGCAGCTGTCAAATACCTGTGGTTAATCCCCCCGTAGCTGCTTTGGTACAATTTTGGTGGTGTAATACACAGGATCACCCGACCCCAACAAGGCCACCACACTGTTAACACTTTGCCCTTGGGAGGCACTTGAGTGGGTTGGAGCAGTTAGAAATTTCCCCTCGGGTGTTTAGGAGAAGGACCCGCTCAGGCTCCTGACTGCATCTCCACTGTACTTTGTGCCACGGTAGTGCTGAAATGTGTTTCTTTCAAAATCATTAAAGCCTGGCATTTCAGAGCTGGGCTCCAGGGAAAATGTCCCTGGCTCTCTGTGCCTTTCCTCCTCTATTTTGAAACATCAATGCTAAGCTTCAGTGCACCTTCCTGCTGGATTTTCAAGCAACTCAGTGTTTTACAGGCTTCAGGATATTATAAATATTGGTGCTGTTCAAGCTCTTTTCTTGCTTGGGTTGTGCAACATCCTGTGTGTAGTAGGATGGAAATTTTTACATTCTGTTGAGCTCCACCTTTTCTTCCTTCATCATTTGTACCTGCACAGGCTTTCTCTTAACTCATATCTGAATAATTCCCCTGGAATAATTTTGATGAGCTCTTTCAAATATCTTGAATTCAGACTGGGAAAATAATAGAAGGCAGGGATGAGAAACGTTCTCTCTCATCATGGCACTGCCCATGTCCTGAGTCTATCCCACCTCTTGGAGAGAAACTCAGATAAAGCTGAAGGATGTGGCCAACAGCCTCTGCATGTCTAGACAATCTCTGCATAGTTCTCCTTATCCAAACAGGTGAGTCAGAGACATTTAAAGAAAAAGATCTTGGGGTGAGCTTCTAGTCCCTTTCAGTAGCTCTTCAAGTCTCACCTTACCCTCAGTCTTCATCTCTTTGGAGATTTCATTTGGATTGGACCCCTTAATTAATGGAAATTTTCAGGATTGTTCTTGCCACAGGGGACACCTTGTATGGGCCAAGCACCAGAGGGTGAAGTGTTTCCTAATTCCATTTCAAATCAATTTATCTGGGAATTGCTAGCAGCCACTTTTTCAACTATGAGCAGATTTATTTTACACTCAAGGAAAACTAATATTCTTTCTCTTTGGAGATGTGTTTGCTACCTAACTCCACTACTCCAGTTCTTTAATGTTCTCACATCAGACTAATAATAAATAAATAACAATAATAATTATTACTGTTATCATCAACAACAATAATAGTAATAATTAGTAGGTAGCAACCATTTAAAAAATCCAACTTTTTTCTTTAAGGCACAACTCTGTTCCACATGACTGGCTGTAACAGACTCAGGTTCTTTGAAAGTAATGGAATTACATTGCCAGCACAGCTCACTGATCTCCCTCATTTTGGAAAATTCACCTCTTTTAATGTCTTGGCCATACTGAAGCTCAGCATCTGTTGCTAAACTGTGGGAAATCAGGATTGCAACCCAGCAGTCCAAAATCTAAGCTATGCCCTGAAAGGACCCACTACTGAAATTGGCATCATGGGGCCAAGGATCTGGTCTGGACTGCACGATGGGAGGCTTTCCTTGGAAATTAAGTGGGAGGTGACATGACTAAGATCAGAGGCAAGTGTTTCCTGCAGTTCTAGTGGACAGCACCCATCTGCATCCTCATCTCAGAGTTTTAGCAACTCATGAGTTCTCATGGAATGATTTATTGATCAATTGAGTGGACAGGATTGTTCCTGCTGGGTATGGATTTTAAGCACTCACAGAAAGCAGAGGGACACTATTAAGTCAACTATTCCACATTCCTGGATCTTTATATCACAAAGTTCACAACCAGATACTGGTAGATGTTGATAACATTACATATTCACTGGAAACAATGCATCGCCTGTACCTGCTGATAAACATCAATATTTTCACCTCAAAACATCTGAAAATTATCAGCCAGGCTTATAACAAGTACAAACTCCAGTGCCTCACACACACACACAGAGTGGATGATTTCCAGAACATTTGAATTTTTAACAGGGACACAGCTCTAACACTGATTCCCCAGGCACAGAGGAATGAGAAATTCATTAGCCAGGCTGGGGACATTCCCCCATCACAGCATGCATGCCCTGGGAAAGGAGTCACATTTAGCACACTACAATTTACCTGCATGATTAACCAGCAACGCTGTTTTTGGATGTCTAATCAGATTATATTGGGTTTATGTACAATTTCCTAAGCAGGCCGACTGATAGATTGATCAAGGGTAGATGGGATCTGACAGCGGAATATTATGGCAGAATTCTTCCAGTGATGGATGAGCCCACCTTGACACAAACTCCAAAGCTTTGCCTCTTAGTAATAAATCTCAGCATGAAGTCATCTGTCTCTGACCTGAAGCTCGAAATCAACGACTCAGGATACTGAAGTTTCATCGTCTTTATGAACATTTAAGTTGGCTCAATGGCATAAATACACACCTCCTGCATTCAATCTCTTTAATAGTGGCAGGCCTTATAATGTTGTTTTTATTTTTATTTTTTTTTCTGTTTTATAAAAGTTAGCGACTCATAACTGATTTTCTCAGCAGCCAAGGAGATCACTGCTAATAGATTACATTCTGCATGATGCTTAATGAGCCATGATTGGGAAAGGAGATGGGAAATGGCACTTTGGATTGATTTAGCAAGGATTCAGTGGAAGCAAAGCCATGACTCCACAAATAGCAGTAGGTTTTATGTGGTGCCACAGAATTATATAACAGGCACCTCAGTTGATACCTTCAAAATGCATTGCTGGCTTGAGAGCCAGCATTTTCAAAATCTATTTGAAGTCAGATTCTGAAAAATATGCTCAGTTAACCAGAGGACGTTTTCAAGCAATGTTGTGAGTAACTTTCAGTAGGAAATGATTGTATTGACTACAAACAACAAAAAGGAAATTTTCCTCCAAGCCCACCTGAAAAATCCTCTGTGTGATCTGGAACTCTAAAAGTGGAGATAAGTTATTCCTTGCTTGTAAACTGCATTATGCTCAGAATATATGATGGTGCAATATGGTGCCCACACCTTCCAGAATAGTAATCTCATCTGCCTGGGACTTAATCCAAGGCCATTTATGAGACTGTGGTCCTATTTCTTCATGGGATTTAAGAACCTAATTTTTATCAATTTCAGCAAGAGGTCAAGGTTTAGTTTATTTTTGAGTGTTTGGGTGCTCAAGTTCTCAGATCATGTTTACATGCACTTGTAGTATAGAATTGTGACGGTGTGTAATAGAAGTCCTCCAAGCTCCCTGTGTATGGCTGACGTCCTGGGAACCCACAGCAGCTCTCTGAATTAATTCAGCGATGCCTTCAAGTGACCTACTGCAGGCATTCTCCTCTGACAGAGTCAGGAAATGGGGTAGCTAATAGACCATTTTGGAGATCACGGCAATCCCATATTTTAAGAGGTTAATATAATACTAATTGGGGCTTGGGTGAAGAGTTCATAAGACAGAAGAACCTACATTAGTTTTGAGAATTTGAGCAGCCAGATTCTTAATCCATATTCACTACTGCTTGAGAGTGGTTTTTCTCTTTAACTAAGAAGAAAAAAAAATATCAGGAGATTTCTGTAATTGTCAGCTTTTTCTGACTAACCTTCTTGACTGCATCTTCTGCATTGATGATGGCTGATAACGTACCAAAGTCATGGCCAATAAGAAAAGTCAACTTGGAGGACCAAATTCACCTCCTGACTGACTCTGGCAGACCTAACTGCATTTTGAGATTTTATTCCTGCTAATACCAAAGTCCAGAAACTGACAAAGCTGTATTATTGTCAACCCCCGTAGTGAGGCTGGGAAAGTAGGAATAACAGTTAAGTTAGACCTGCGTGAATAATTCATAGGGAATAATTTATTTGATGAATTGACCTCCTTTTTTTTTTTTTTTTTCTTTATCTGTTCGTGGCCCTGTCCACAAGCAGCCTCTGATTTTCTCTCTTCCGTTGTTACTCAAATTGAAAATATCTGCTGAATAATTTCTGAGGATAATTCTTGTTCTGCAAATTTGTCCCTGAGCAGTTCAATGTGAACATTTGCTATCTGAAATCCTGGTGCTAGCTAGACACAGAGATCTCCTGGTGTTATTTCTGTTCCTTGTATAAAGGGCACATACATTCAAAACAGTGTGTTTTCCACTCTGGCTATTGGTAGTTTGGAGTCCTTTAATGCAGTGTTAAGCTCTACAAGGTGTGTATTTGATTATAGGGTGCCATTTTTGATTCATGTGAGATAATTAATATGTAAAATGAAAGGAAACTGCTTTTTCTTTAGGGTTTTTCTTATAAACCTGCCAGTACCTCCCAGTCAATCCTCTAGCTGCCCAATGAGAGGACATGGAAATCACGAAGAGGAACAAATTCAGGTGTTAAGCACAAATCTTAGGCACTGCTTATATTGCCCTCCATAAGAATCCTATAATCAGGAACCATCCTGACCCAGATCCTGCCTCACAAACACAGGGACAACACGCACAGGGGATGCAGCACAATCCACAGGACATGTAGAGGACAAGGCAAGCAGCCCTGGCTGTCCTCCACAGCTCTGGAGGGACACAAAGCCACCTTCACACCTCCCATCCTGCTTTCCACAGGCTTTGGTGCTGAGCAGCTCCTCAATTCCCTTTGCAGCATGGTCTCCTGTTTACTCACTGCACTCACAAGGCTGCACATCGACTTTCAGAATCAGGAGGGGGAGAAAAAAATGAGAGCAAGACAGAGTTAAAAGTTTCAGCCATAAAAGCTTTTGACACATCTTTCTGTCTCTTTCTGTCCGAGTAATCAATCTTCTAAGTTTCCAGGAGCGGCTGAGATTTTTAAAAACAGCTGTAATCTGTGGTCATTGATGGTGGAGTAGATTGTTTGCCAAACTATTACCATAACTGTCAACCAAAATCAGAAAAATAATCTCATTGTGCTGGACAAATGCCTCTCCTGCATTATTGATATAGTCACTCCAGAGTAATAGAGAAATATAAAGCATTGTTCTATTTACAAAAGGAGATTGGCCAAGTCCTTGAGAGTGAGCAGGAGGGACAGGCACTTAAAGGAAGTGAGATATAGTCAACTCAGTAAAAGTTATGTGTCAGGGTCATGTGGCCTCCATAGTCAGCAGTAGAATCTCAGTTTTCAATAGCTTTTCCTCTCCTTTCTCACTTTCAGATTTAGCTCCAGAGCTTAATCTCTGACTAAATGAGCTTTCCAGGGTTTTAATGCAGCACCATGGAATCTACCCAGCTCTTTCCCCTTTCCACCTTCCCTCTGGCTGCCAGCTCGACAACCCCAAATACATCTCTGGGACTACTGCATTTCCAAAATTTACAAAAACACTGCATGTTCCCCATGTTGGTCTTGGGAGTGAGGATAAATTGGGTCAGCTCTGCACATTATAATACAATACAAGAGAATTTTGTCTGCTTGCCACCGAGATGCCTCTGAAAGCACTTTGCAAGGCAATGCACTAAATATGAGCGTCGCAGCAAATCTTCAGGCAGATGGAGCAGCCAGCCTGCATTTAACCATAGCGCCCACAGAGTCTTTTGCTGTTACAAATGTTTGTATATAGAGAGGGGCCCAATTTTGCATTGGAATCTGCTACAGTGAACCCATAACCCCGAGTTCCCCATTTATAGCACAAATGAATAAATATCTATAGATTCAGAGGACTGGAGGTGGGACTGGAGCTTCTATTTTCATTTGAACACCATGCAGGGGTCAGGCACAGTGAGAGTCCCGTGATCAGCTGAGGACAGGCTCTGGGAGATATGTGGTCTCCTGTCCTCTTTTTTTTTTTTTTTTTTAGATTTTAAAATTGCCTCACATTTCACTGCAGGAAAAAGTTTATTTTCTCATCAGCGTTTTGAAAATATTTGAAATTTTTTTTTTTGAGGGGGGGAGCAAGAATTATCTATAGATGTAGTCCTCTATTTAACTTGAAAAGAGAAATTAGCTTTTACAAAATGAGAGCAGTTTTTAGCTTATTCTTGTTCAAAAGCAGATATATGAGCTGCTAGCCTCATTTTGGTAGCAACAAAAGAACTTTTCGGCAGCTTAATGCTTTGAGGCAACACATGGCTTTTTTCTTTCTTTCTTGCAACAAAAACATACAGATGCAATCTTTGTCTCAGTAGAAAAAAGATGGAAATAAAAATCATTTCATCAAATTTGGTGTAATGAGAATTATTGTCATACTATAAAAATAATTTAAATAACAACAACAACAAAATTGCTTTTACCCCAGTTTTACTGAAACGTCTACAAAAGAGCCATTCTAGGGAAGCAAATGGATGATCTGGTCTGAAGTGTGAAAACCAACAATACACAGAGAAAAGCAGGGCTAATTGAAGGACTAATTCATGCTGGGTGACCACCAGCCAAACAATAGCTCCGACTCACCATGCTGACTAAAACATTTGTAGCTCTCAAATAAGGAAAAAATTTTGTGAGGAAAAATGCCTGTCTTCATGCAGAAGGACGAACAGTCTGTGGTCAGGAAACAAATGTATAAAGTGTCCTTGACACCACGTTTGTCGTGACTCTTCTGCTCTGGAGTTGTTGTACTCTGTTTAGTGAGATGTTCTGAATTTATTAACGCGTGTTGTGGACAAGAGGTTTGACCCAACCCCTCACACATCACACCCCTAACTCCTCTAACTCACACCCATCTCCAGCACCTCAGAGCACACACACGAGCACACACCAAGCCCCACAGTGGTTTTAATTGAAAAGCATAAATTTGGCCTGCTAAATCTATTAACGATTTGTTCTAATTAGGAACCCAGCTGCTTCCTGAGATTCTGCAGTCTGGGTTTCAGGACTTTAACCACACTGAAAATGAGTCTCAAGTGAGCTGCTTCAAGTCTTTCAGCTCAGCGTTTTTACAGACTTGTTGGAAAGGAGATGTTTTCAAAAGTTTCCACAGTGTGCCCATCACCCCTCCTCTCAATCCTTGGATGATACTGACTGAAGGAGGGTAAAACTAGACCTCCTTCTGTCCAAGTGCTTCTGAAATCCAGATGAAGTTTGCCCTTCTTTATAGAGAGCAGTTAAAATCCACTGCCCATCATAAGTGTAGTTTCCAGAGAGACAAATATGGGACCAAATTAAAACATATTTAACATCTATGGACTCTGTAGCGACTTGGTGAAGCCAGGCAAGGTGTTGTCTTTTCTTGGAACATTTAACAGATCACACACTAGTGAATTTCTGGGCACTGGGGCACTCAATCCTGCTAGGTTTGCATTGCCACTACTGCCCAGAGGAAAAGCACTGGCTTTTGGCTGATCCTTTTGTGGACCTGTGACAATTTCCAAAGCCTTTTCAAGTCAATGGTAAAGATACTTTTCCAGCTTCCCCTTTCCTTCCTGGGGGTGTGAGCCTGTGCCAAGAGGGAGTCCTTTGTGCACTTGTAGGCAAAGTTCAGTGGGAAAATGAAGAGGAATTGTTTTTGTGCATTTACAGCTCCAGAAGGCATCAGCCTTTCCCTGAAATAACCTGACAGAAACACACACTTCTGACAGTGCATAGTCACTAAGCTCTAGGTGTCCTCCCAAGGACCCAGGCAGAACACACACAGCTAAAAATTCAGCAAATACCATTTTTTATTAATGATTCACTGTTCATATTTCTACCCTTGCTCCATGATCCAGCCACTGTACAGGTGGAAATGACAGTCATGAAGTTCAATGAGATATAGACATAACCCCTTCCACCTTTCCCATTTTCTCTTGGCTTTTCTGCTTTACTTTCCTTCAGATTTTCCTTCCTTGATGTGAAACTATCTTTTACAATGGTTTTGGAAGTTTTTTCTATCTAGCTAATGCCAGTTTCAGAGGTGGATATCTACATAACTATCCAAGACTCCAGCTCTAAGATAAGAAAGGAAAACAAAGTAAAGTGAGGTAAAAATCCATGTCATCAGGACACCAGAGCTCTGATTTCAACAGTGTTCACCATTCCTCATAGACTAATGTTGGCTTTGCTCCTTTTTGATGCCCAGGATGATTTTCTCAATATCTGTGAGTGGAGAGGAATTAGATTTCTAATTGCCTTTTTCCATCCAGCCAAGAGGTGAAAGCTGGCATAGGTTATCTTTCTCTTCAACTTTGATTCAGCCACTCAGAAAAACTTTTCAAATAGCTCAACTCTTGACCACATTTGTTTATTTTATCAATCAAGCTTTGATTCACTGATAATAAACACATCAGTATAACTCTTGGACGTGTTCACGAATAATAAACAGAAAACTAAGCTCATGCTAAAGCTGGTTAGACAATGGGATATTTTCTCTACAAAGAAAAATTATTGTTGATAAAATATAAAAAAAACTAGACTTAAAATATTTTCATATGTGCCATTTAACATTTCTTCTAACTAGTGAGAGTTCCATCTCCTTCCAACAGGAGGGGACCTCTCAAAGTCTGAAGTTCTCCCTATAACAAGTCCATGCAGACCCAAAGCAGTCAGTTCTTACATTTTGCAGTGTTCCCTTAACCAAACCTACACACACAAATTTAAAGTTTCTCAGTCCCATTTTTTCATGATTCTTTGGTGTCTTATATTTTTCTCTCATGGTATTCCATGAAATTCAGACTGCATTAAAGGTCTCTGGCCTGTACACAGGAAAACAGAAGCTTGAAATCTAAATATTAAATGAGGAACCCTCCAGTAATCCTGCTCTGCTACCTACTTAACTACTCTGTTTTTAAATTATGCAACCTCATTATATTTAAACCAATCCTATGCTTTGAGGTGGAAGGATATGCTTTTGATTTTTATGTACTTCACTATATATTTTTGTATAAATCTGAATGTTGCATTTATCTTTAAGGTATGACTTAATTTTCTCAACTCCAGCCTAAAATTTTCAAATTGCAGATAATTTTTTAAAATTTTTATTTCCATTTGACATTTCAAATTCTTTATTGAACAACAGAAAAAGTCCAACAGGGATACTTTTATCTCCTCTGCCTTTCCAATTGAGCTGGATCTTGGGTTCCAACAGAAGCAAATCTATGAGTTACCACATTGAGAATTAAATTTAAAGCTCTCACAGATTTTCTTGTGCAGGGAGGAAAAGGGTTTGTACAGAGGAAGGTTTCCCAGTGCCACTAATGGGAAGTTTCCTTGGGACTTTCTGAGCACCTCCTTTGCATAGACAAAACCATAAACCAATATCTGTGGGTGCTTAACTTACAAAAACCTGCTGATTTTAGAGTGCTGCAAGGGAGACCCCTCATCTCATTTCTTCCTGTGCAGCTGAGTGATTCCTTCCTGCTAACATCTTCCTTTCCTCCTTCTCCCAAGGGGCTGCTCAGTCCCCTTAAGTCTTTTTTGGCTTGTTTACTAAATCTTCAGTCTGCTCACTCAAGATTAAGGACACTCAACTTAGGTATGATCCGTGACCCTGTGCTTTGGTTCCAGGGCTGACTCAGTACAGACCTTAAGCCTTAAAAAGCAGATTGAAAACTCAGTAAACATGCTGAAGAGAAACTCAAGAAGTCCAAGTCTCCCACCACAGAGGCATGAAAAGCACTTTATATAATATATTGTTACAAAGAGGTTTTTAGTGACTTTGTAATGATTTATAGGTTGCCTTTTGTATTTTTTTATTATTTTTACTCCTCCCACAACCCTAGCAAGTCAAAGCTGGGTTTATCGTGTACCCATTTGTCCACATTTAGCTCAATCATTTTCTCATTTAAATACTGAGAAGCAGTATGTAGAATCGCTTGTTTTTCTCAAAAAGAACAAATGCCAAAGAACTTTAAGTAATTTCTTTTTTAAAAATGTGTTTCTGCAACCTAGCAATATAAATGTTCTGGAGGTATATTGGATATAAACTTACATAATCTTGGGTATATTTAAAAGTTTCCATGGAAACCATTTCTTTGTCAAAAGAACAACATTGCTCTGGGCTATTTGTAACCCGCACCTAGCACTGTCCAGCTCAGTATGGAGACCAGGAGGTGACTCTGATGTCAGTAAAGGAGTGGTCTTGGCTGGTTTTAGCTTTTTAGCCAGAGCAGAAGGTGCTAAGTAACATTTCTGCATTATCCATACACGAAAACAGCAACAGTGAGAGAGTTGAGGCAATCTGACCCCTGGAAACCACCAAATGCAAAGACACCTGCCTTCCCCAGACAGGGGCCCTTCTGGTTGTGTTAAGTGCTTCTGTAAGAGGGAATGAGAGTGCAAGGTCTCAGTTCTCCTCAAGCAAGGATATTTGTTCTGCATGCTGCAGGTTTTCCCTCCAGAATAAGCTGCTCTTCTAATGAGCTCTGTTTTGACAGCAGCATTGCAGCTTGCCAGGAGCTGCTCCCAATGCAGAATGTCTGTCTGTGCATCTGCAAAGGCGTCTGCAAGGTTGCAGCCCCGATTCTCACACCATTTCTCATGCCCTCTTTTATCCAATTTTTAAAGACAGAACGGGAGGGGGGAAAGGAAAGGGCAAACGAGTCCAGAGTGACCTTCCTCCTGCCTCCGGAAACACTCCAGTGTGCGGGGGCAGCGAGGTGGAGCTGGGTTTCTAGCTGTCAGCAGCTGGGAGTCAACAGCAGCCCATCTTATCCACTTCAGAAATGAGCCCTGGCTGATTGGACAAATATTTCCTATTTACCAGCTTCTTCCCTCTCCTGGATAATTCTAGGGTTAATCCACCACACCACCTCCTCAGCCCAGCCCCGTGATATTGACACTTAAGAAACACAGAGCTGTTTATATTTCATTGGAGAGCTCATACT
Source organism: Anomalospiza imberbis (assembly GCF_031753505.1). Lineage (NCBI taxonomy): Eukaryota > Metazoa > Chordata > Aves > Passeriformes > Viduidae > Anomalospiza > Anomalospiza imberbis. The sequence goes on along the minus strand of NC_089693.1, from coordinate 5,347,560 downwards.
ATCAATTTTCACATTAGTGAGTCCAGCTATTGCTCTCTTCTATCGGGATCTATTGAGTGGTGGCAGTAGAGATATCCGCTGTAGTGAAGGAAAAAAAAATACTTAGCTGTCTGATGAAATGTTTTAAATGCATAGGGTTCACCTTGGGGTTGGCTGCTGCTCAGATTTTATCCATTAATAACACGCAGGGCTGCCACACTACTCTCCAGGGCTGATAGGAAAAATAGTACCACTTACAGATCCCCTGGTTTGCCTCGGGGAGAGTGCACCAAATGCAGCACATATCATACATTTCGGGGCTGAAATTTACTCCACAAGAAGGAAAAAAAAAAAAAATAAACAACCCCCCCCCTCCGCCCCCAAACATTCTCTGTATTAAAAAACAAAACCCAACCCCATTCCTGAAACACAGACAAAGAGAAGTTGCCATGTAGGCCAGTAGTTGCAGACCTCAAGTGTTTTACTTATGCTATGAAATGCCTCTGGGCAAAACAGGGGCAAGATTTCAGTGTAAACGGCCTTTTTTAGCTTACTGCTCTGCAGGTTGACATTTCACCCAGCAGGGAGAAGAATCTGAATTGTTACAAGGAACCAAGCTGTAAAGAGTAGGCTCTTGGTAAGTCATCATCTTTCCAGCAAGAAAGTCTCATTTATTTATATTTTCTCCTTTTTTTTTCTACCCCTGAAACAATTCACAGGAAAATGATCATCAGAATAAGAATTGTTAACTGATTAGATTATTGTCGGCATTCAGTACAAGAACATCACCAGGCGCTCAAGGGTAAGTATTATTTTCATCTACTGATGAGGCTAAGAAAGGATTGTGCACCCAATTCCCTGTGCATTAATGATCTGAAGATATTTGGGTTGGGTTGCATTGTTTTCCCCTCTCTTTCAAAGTGAGCCACGGAGCTCTGCTGCCAGGAAGTGTTATTTAAGAATATGAGCTCTTTTGTAAAGGGAAGGGCATAATTAGATGTTAAGAACTGATTATTGCATTGTTCTCCACAGAGATTTCCAAAAGGAACAGCACTTGAAGAAAGAAGGGAAAGTATGCATTGTGCTTGGAAAGTGAGAGATGTCTGCCTTAAACATTCTCTGTCTCCACATCTGAAAACTTTACAAGCGATGTAATCCAACATCCAATTGCACATTGCCTGCCAGGAGCCCACTGACCAACAGTACATGCTGTGAGATTAGGGCTCCCACCAAATAAACAGAAAAATTCCCCATCTCCTCCAGGAGGAATCAGTGGAACAGAAAACCATGTGGGTTTTTTTTGGATTTTTTTTTTTTTTTAAACTTGAAACAAGCTGAACTTGTGCCTACACACTGCTGTTTCCTGCTACTCCAGCCCCAGGGAGCTGACACACCTCATACTTCCTCCTCTAGGCACTCAGGGGAGCAAAAGGTTTCTATCAGGCCACACTCAGAGGAACCTTGGTAAGAAATGAGCCCTTCTGAGCAGATAAGGACTCATTCAATTCACCCAGACTCTAAGGCACTAAATGTAGGACAGACCACAAGCATTTATCCACAGTGCACACAGAGGGGATCCAGCCTTTAGGCTGATATCCACTAAGAACCTCCCTACTCCATGCCATACTACACAGAATAATTGCTCTCTAGGTGCCATTCCCCCAAAAAGTGTTTAAAATCAAGCAGACAAACCTCATGCATTTCTCTGGAGGCTCCTGGCATGGTCTCTGGCAGATTGGTCAGAGCCAACACAGACCTCTAGCTGCTGCTTGACCTCCATTTGATTGTCAGCAGTGGCAGCCGGGAAGGGATGCCCACCTGACTTGGGCATTCACTTAATTACTCTTCTCAAAGTGAGGACTGCTTCAGCTTTGCTTAACACCTCCTGAAGCCAGAGAGACATCACCTTCTCCAAGCTGCCTCTTTCTGCTGCTGCTTTTTCCTCCTCAGCCTTCATTATGTATCATGCAGGAAATGGAGCTCCTCTAAAACACACTAAAGCTCAGGTTCCTATCAGGAAAACCCCAGCAGATCCTCAACCTCTGTACTGGCCTGTTTCCCCTCCATTGCTGGAGTTTCCAGAAGTTCTGATGAGCTGGGAAATGCTGCAGTTTTAAACAACTGGACTTCCTTCTACCAGTTCCCAAGGGATTTTCCCTCTCCTTCTAGGAGGAAAAATAGGACTCGGTGTTGCAGCCTACTCACAGTATCCTCACCATTTTCCAAGGTTGCTTGAGATATTTCATTATTAGTGTCTTTAAGGCCCATTTTAGAGCTCACCTGGATAAAATTTTCCAACTACTCTTATCAGAAGTTTGCTCTAAAACCTCTTGGATGTCATACTAAAAAAGTTCTAATCCTCAAAATATAATTTATATGAAACAGAAATGTAAACCATACCCTGTACTACCTAAATATTGGCATCTAATCTACATATACAAGCACAGAGGAAAGGTGTAAGAGCACCTCAGCCTTTCTGACCTCAGGTAAAAGGATTCTCCTAGCCCAGTCATGCTTTTATAGCCCTTTCCCTGTTTGTTTTTTGTTTTGTTTTGGGTTTTTTGTGTATGGTTTTTTTTTTTTTTTGGACCTCTGTGGGACCACAGATTCACCTGGATTAAAACTAAAAAAATTTCAAAATTAACCCCCTACATACAAGAAATAAATCAGTTTCACATTTTACCATACTTTGTCAAAAATGGGCTTCTTCATGACCAGGCAAGTTCTTGGGACCAAAGCCTGAGCTGAAGTCACCACAGCTTTGGAGACAGGTGTCGCAGTCCTTTTTTTAAATCTGCAATAACAGCCTTTAGCTGTATCCCAATTAACACACTCCGTGTGCCAAACTGTAACGAACTTGCCTGTTCTCTCTGGACCTGCTTGCAGTCTGAGGTGAGAACTAATGAATTGTCAGGGCCACAGGAGGAGGACAAGGACAGGGAAGCAGAGGGGAAGGAATAAGAGAACAAACATCTGCGTGTAGAGGACAAAGCCCTTCGCAGTCTCCCAGGTTATGCAGCCACTTTGTAAGTATTTGGCAGCCAAGCCATCCCTTTCCTTGCAATCACTCTGTTTGCTTAGGAGCAAACCCAAATTCTGTTTGCACCGGAGTTTGTTTGAGCACATCCCTTCACTTCATTGTTGTGATTCGGGATTATTATTTTTTTTTCCCCTTCCATGCATCTTCATCCTTCATGGTTGATTTGGATTATGATGTAAACTAAGCGAACATGACACAGCTGCTCTCTCCAATAACTAAGGAGATGCCGGCTGCCACTCACCCCGGCACTTTGGTGCTTCACAGCAGGGCTGGTGGGCTGATGGGGGCCCTCTCTTTTGGCATCTGTCTATGCCATCCTCGTGCCGTTTGCTGAAACAAAACCAGTGATGTTAGCAGCATATGGGCAGCCAGAACAGGGGTCATTTCCCTTATTTGCCAACAAAGTAAAGGACAAGGCCCAGTGGAACGGGGATGTACGGAGGAGAGCTGGCAGCATGGTGACAGAAGAGGAAACCACAGGCAGGAAGGATCCCAGGAGTCACCTCTGCCCATACGTCCCTTTCCCGTGACATGTGGAGTCTCTGAGCTTTGCATGGACTGTTGCTAAATTCTGTGAGTTTTGATCAGCTGAGCTGACTCTGCCAAACCGAACTCATCTGGCTGAGGTGGACACCACACCTCAGATTCAATGCCTGACTCCAAACCTCACTGAAAGCTGAGAAAGATTTTGTTGACAATCAAATTCATGTAACAGCTAACAGAAAATAAATCACTTCCATCTGCATGCTCTTGGACTAATAAAGGCTTGGTCTGAAACTGGAGGAGCCAAGAACCTGTCAGGGATCCAATCTAATTGTATATCTAACCTGATCAGAAGTAAGAATAATTGGAAACCTCTCAAGTAGATTGTTCTTCTTAACTTACCAGGACAAGCCACACACCAACAGCTTGCACAGTCTGACTTCTGCAAACAAAAGCAGTCTGGATAATTTTGGAGAAGACACTGAGCATTCAAACTTCCAGGTTAGCTGTCTCTGTTTGCTGCCAGGAAAAAAAAATTAGGCACTTTTTCCTTCAGAGGAGTACCTTTAGGCACAAGGTTATAGCACTGGGCATGTTTTAACATATAAGCTGTGCTGAAACAGAGAACTTGAGGAAGACGCTTAGCAAAGAAAAATAGCTCTGAATAGAATGATGTCTGCAGAAACCAGGGATGACAAATCTACAGCAATATGAAAACATATGTATATGGCATTGTGAATTTAAAAGGTGCTCCGCATAGCAGACATAGCTCAGATATTTATTAAGACTCAGATTCATGAAAAATATCCCACTTTTTGTTAGCAATTTTTGCCTGCAAAATTTAACTCACTTGTGTGTGCTCTCATAATATGCAAGTATTCTTCAAAATTGCTAGCTCTCTTCCTATGTCTATAGCAATGCTTACCTAAGTCTCCATCCTCTTTTCAAAGTATCACTTTTAGTATCTGAGAACCTATATATTTTTATAAAACCCTTCATTTTGGGAGTTCACTATTTGTTCAAATTGTCTGGGAATTATAGGTTCAGAGGGTGTTATTTCTATCAGATAACTTTACAAAAATCTTTACATTTAAAAAAATATGTTGGGTTTTTGTGTGATTATTATAAAAAAGAAATGTTAAAAATTGAGAAAATGTGATTTTATATCTTGCTCAAGTTTAAATAAATATAATCCACTAAAAAAATTATCAGACTTTTTAGTATTTTGTCAATGTTATCAGAGATATACATTAAAATGCATGTTTCAATCCATGACCATGTGGCTCTACCTCTTGATTGAGTAAAATGTTTACCAAAAACCTTGAGTGTTTTAAAAAAATGAGCAGAGTTGTATCTATGTATGAAAAGTAAAAATGTTGTAAATAAGGGAGTTGGCTTTTTTTTTCTCTCACAGTTTCAAGCTCCACTTTCTAACTTAAATGCATAAAGATTTTTTTTTTTTGTCAGCTTCAGTGCAGAGAAACATTAAAATTCATCTCACCCCAAACCTTTGTCGGGAAAAAAAGATGTTAAATATCAGCAAATGGATCTGATAAGCTGCAGACTATTTCTGCTGTCAGAGAATGACTGTAGGACAAAAACACATGTTCAGGATTTGACATCCCTTGGCATCTTGTAAATAGCCTGCATGAATCCACACCTAAAAACTGCCAACACAAGCAAAATTGTGCCCAAGTTTCTTGTAAGTTAAGCAAGCAAAGCAGAGACATGAAACGTGGTTGGATTGAATATAGAAACCTAAAGACCCCCAAAACTGACCTTGAGATCATTTTAGCGAAAGATCTTCTCTGCACTTTTGCAGCGCCAGCCTGATTTTCTCTGTATAAAGAGCTCTGTGTGTGTGTGGATGGGTGAATGTGCAGGACTGCGTGATAAACACGTTATTAGGGAAAAAAAACCAACAATTTTCCATAGAAGAATGATAAGAAAAAAGAACTGCTGAGTAATACAAAATAGACCCTTCCTTTTCCTTTTTTTTCCTCATTTTTCTTTTTTTTTTTTTTTTTTTTATTTTTGTGTAAAGGATTCATTCCTTAGAAGAAATGAGAAGTAATCCCTTGGCCTGGTTTTCTTCCACTTCAATTCCACCCCCTCACCGAAAGAAAAACTTTTTTCTGATTTGTGATTCAAAGGACATCTCTTCCCTCTCTGGATGGCAAATTGTTTTCTCCCTTTTCTGTACAAAAACAACAACAACAACAAAGAAAAGGTTAAAAAGAAGGAAAGGAGGGATATTTAGAAAGATGAAGAGCAAATCTGTTTCAAGAACCAATTTCTTGTGATACAACATCAGTGTTTGTGCCACAAATGCAGGAAGAGATTACTTCCCTTCTTTTCCCCAGTCCCCTTATTTTTTAATCTCTCAGTTCTTTTCAGAGATATTGGTCTTCCTTTCTTGGATTCAGGTTTGCCCACTGCCAGCAGGATATGTGAAAGCTTTTGGACTGAATGGAGAAATCTCTTTTTCCTGAAAACCTGGGGATTGTCTCAGCGTTTGTGGGATGGATTATTCAGGGGACTGTCCCAGCATCAGTGGCATCTGCTGGAAAGGAAATCCACACTGTGGTGGGAGATGCCACAGCCATGCTCATCCCAGTCATTAAATGGGAGCACATTCCAGACTTTCCTTGGGTGAATGCAATTGTTAGGTCTCCTCTATAAATAAAGATTGACATCTGTGTGGCCCATGCTGGCTCTAATTCAGAGTTCAAGGCCAAAAAGGACCATGAGGATGGTCCTACCCTCAGTGTAGCTGGGACCATGGTGCAAACACACATAGGCACCAGGCTTTTTCCAACCTGAAAAGTGAGAAGGGAAATGGGATGGGGTCTGTGGAGCTGAGAAAGGTTATGGAGAAGTCAAGTGCTGTGTGCCAGGACATGCTCGGGCTGGGATCTGGAAAGTGATTCTCTCCAAAGGACGTGGAACAGCTGGCAGCATGCCTCCTCCCCTCCTCTTCCTCTGAAGCACCCCTGGAGTCAGGATGCTGCCCTTAATGACTCAGTAGTCTTCTTGGCTGTGGCAGATCTTGTATTTCTGGAGAGAATCAGTATAAACACTCTCTTTTGTATTCCCCCTTTTTTTTCCTCTTACCCATTGTAGTGCCTCTTATTCCACTGTCTGCTGTCTGTCCCCAGCACCAAAGGAAACTGTGATCCCTAATTCCCAGTGCTGCCCAGCCTGCTATAAAACTGCTCAGTGTGAAACGTAATATGTAAAAAAAAAAAAAAATTTCTTTCCTTTTTTTCTCTTTTTTTTTTTTTTCCCTCCTTTTTGGCAGGCTCTGGAAAAGGCCTGTTTCCTGGCAGGAGAAAAAGCCAGCCTTGGCTTCAAGCAGCCACTGACAATTCCCAGCATATGGTAAGAGAGGGAGCTTCCGCCTACCCCATCAGGTAAGTGCCATCTTCCTTACTGCAGCAATGATCGATGTCACGCTTGGACAGCGCTGGCTACTGGGAGAGGAGCCAAGCGGCCAACTGGCCAGTACAAGGGAACAGGTCAGGGTGGACAAGGCCTCTGGGTGAGGAAAGCATGCTAGCATAAGCATGCAACCAGGAAACGTGGTGTCTTAGTGCACCGTCATCTGCCTTGGGTTTTTGGCTCTGCAGCCCAGTTTGAAAGGCTTAATTTACTTACGCTCACACTCAGGTTTAAGTGCTTTCCAAAGGTGGATTGGAGCTTTTTTGCATATGCCTTTCATCATCGTTTGTGTGCTATTCCTTCCTTTCCTTTTTCCTTTCCTTTTTCCTTTCCTTTTTCCTTTCCTTTTTCCTTTCCTTTTTCCTTTCCTTTTTCCTTTCCTTTTTCCTTTCCTTTTTCCTTTCCTTTTTCCTTTCCTTTTTCCTTTCCTTTTTCCTTTCCTTTTTCCTTTCCTTTTTCCTTTCCTTTTTCCTTTCCTTTTTCCTTTCCTTTTTCCTTTCCTTTTTCCTTTCCTTTCCTTTCCTTTCCTTTCCTTTCCTTTCCTTTCCTTTCCTTTCCTTTTTTTTTTTTTTTTAATTTTCTCTTCAAGTGTCAATTCTTGCTGTTCTCATAACGAGCTTTTCCTTGTTGGTTAGAAGAAGACCTGATCCCACATCCTTTCCAGCTCTGCTTGTTGGCTCCATGTTATTTTGGAGTAGTCCACCACAAGGACTTGGTGCCAAGCACCAAGGAAGTGTCCTTAGAGTAGCCCAAATTTTTCCCTATTTAGTCCTGGGCAATGATCCAGCCCCACTTTGGCCTCAGGATCTTCTTCTCCAACCCCATCTTGCACTGTGCTCTGCAGTGTCACAGGAGGGTTTGGACACATAGAGCTGCAGAGGGAGGGAGGACTGTGCACGGCTGCAGCATGTCTGGGAGGGGGACAGGGCCCTGTGTCATTATCCCACCCTCCCATAGGGCCCATGGCACAAGGGACAGGGTGAAAAGTGGGCTCCAGATCCCCTTGGTATTTCCATGGGATGGTCTCTGCAAGGCAGGTCTGCTCCCCAGGCTCCCAGTGCAGATAAGCACCTTCAAAGCCCCACCAAGCCATTAAGACCAGTTCCTCAGCTGTAAATCAAAGCAGCTCCATAACACTTTTTTCCTCTCACCTGAGCCCTGACCTGGAGGGACCACATCTTGTGGAGAGAGGGTAATTCATTCTCCATGCTCACTCAATCCATAGACCCCCGGCCAAGGATGCTGATTATTGCTAACCGGGGTGCTGTTTTTTATCGTCCTGGCAGGGCTGAGAGAGCCCTAACTCATTTCACATTGAGCTCTGAATAGCCACTGCCTGGTAGGAAGTTTTGGTGAGGACCAAACTGGGCTATTCCCCATTTATCCTGTGGAAGACTGTGCACTTTGCAGCTCATTCTCCAACACAGAAATAAACTGTCAGTGGCTTCTCTTCTGGCACAGATTGATCTAATTCAACTGCCTCAACGCACACTGCTTTTGCAGACAGTTCCAGTGCACATTACTGTCATTTCTGATGCCCTAAAAGCTGCTGCCTTCTCCCTCCCATGCTCTTAAATGCCTTAAATGCTCTTAGAAAGTGTGGTGACACTTTTACGGGTGATGGGGCAAGGGTCACAAGCTGAAACTTTGCATGCCAAGAGATGCAAACAACAGATTCCCATCTCTAGGAGGGAAGCAGGATCTGATTTCCTTTGTCAGTAGGTTCATTCTTTGTGCCACATAATTATAGATAAACAAAAAGAAACACACAACATGCCTTAAATTAAATTCAGAGCTCTCTGATTGCCACATTAATGGGAGAAAGGTTATCCCAAGCAAGTGCATCTCTGACTGTAGGCTGTAGGAAATCAAGCTGCAATGAAAAGTGTAAAGTAGGGGGTTACTTTCTAGAATCTATTGTAAAAACCTGAGCTGAGCCATAGCTTTGCCAGTCAATGCCTGAGTGCCATCAGTGACCAAAAGTGCTACAGGACAGTAAATGCGGAGCAGAGCCATGTCCATAAGTTTATTCACCTGAACTATCAGGCAGCAATGGGTGCTGACCAGCAAAACAACTAATGCAACTAATTTTCAGATGCCTGTGTTCATGGTGAACTGATTTTGTGCCCTCACACTGAAAATATGTGGGTGTTCATGCTGCAGAGGTATTTTAAAAGGTTGATCAAAAGCCAGAATATTAAAGTAAATGCTACACTGCTTCAATCCCAAAATTCTGGCTAAAATGTCTGTTCTAGAAAGGCTACCATACAATACTACAGTTTTCTTTTCAGATTTTTTAAGTGAGTTTCAATTTTTAATTATAAGGTCTTTCCCTTTTGTATAATTTGTTTGTTTTACTCTATGATACACAAATCAAAATGTTATATAGCATGGCAAGCAGCATATACTTTGATCCAGAAAAATAGGAAATCTGTTACAATTTGTAGTGTTATAATCATCCTTTTGGTTTTGAAGTAAACTAAATAAGATAAATATTTCCAGAATTACATTTTTAATGCACTGCTAATACTATTGGCACAACATGAAACATTTACCATTAAACTGAAAAATAAAAGGTCAGTATTTAAAACAAACAAATTCCATCCCATCATGTTTCTACACAAAATATCCACTTAGCCTAATTAACTACAGCTCCTGAGCATCAGTGAATGGATTTTCACATTTAACAAGTTCCATGGAGTTCGACAAGAACGATTATTTCTTTTGAATAGTCATGCTTAAAGAATACTGCTGCCCATCATACGGGATTCATTACCGCTCGGTTTCAAGAGTCTGTCATCCACAGGGGGAGCAGGAATGATTCCATATGACTTAGGTGACAAATCATAAAACATAAAAAATGAATAGCTAACAGCTGTCTGGGCTTTTCCTGCTGCAAACAGTTTCCTTCAAGTTGATGTTTCCTCATGCTCCTAATTTTCCAAAGAAGACAATCCAGATGTTCCAGCTGCACAGTACAGGTATCTCCAATTCAACCAGCATCTACAGAGAGATCACCAAAGGGCTTCTCTGCTGTTCTCTTCTTCTCCTTGTCTACTCTTTTCTTTTCTTTTTTTTTCTTCCCAGTTTTTTATTTCTCCTCAGCAAGAGTAAAACTTGAGCATGGCCAGGTGTTTTCACTTCAGAGGCTCCAATGGCAACAACAACTCCAGTGCTTTGGAAGCTAACAAATTTGTTGTGTCACAATTGATAATCAACTCTAGTAAAAGAATGTCCAAATCAATTGAGCTTTAGCAAGGGCAAACTGACTGGACACAGCCAGACTCCCAGCAAAAGTAGGCCAAGCTTGATAAATTTGCCCTTATTATAGCTATTGATGTTTAAATTTCTTCAGGGATGTTGTTACATGGGTGCCTAGTGGTGACAGAGGTACGATGACCTCCTTCGATCCTTAATCTACACCTGTTAGTTGGCTCCCTAGTTGCTTGTGAGTATACTCAAGCTTAAAGGTTAACAAAAGAAAAACAGGCCAAGTTTACGCGACTGCAGCAACGGATCAATGCAGAGTAAATAACCTTCTCTGTCTTATTTCCCCAAGCATTATTGATCCGAGTTCTTTGTTCTTTGTCATGTTTCTGTCTTCTAATCCCAGGGGACGCTAAACGATCGGCTCATATTGGACATGTTAACTGGCACATTATGACAGCTACCATTTTGTCACTCAATGTGGTGCTATATATAAAGAATCCTTGGTTCAGGGGTTTCTGAGCTGCTCTCTCCAAAACAAGCCTTCCATACCTGCTTTTTTATTTTGGCTTCCTTTGTCTGCTCACCCCTGCCCCTTAGGTATTTTATCTAGAGGTCTGCCATAACACTAACTTGTTTTTTTTTTTTTCTTTTATTATTATTATTAATTGTACTCCTAAAATTTCCCCATCCTTAAAGATGGACAATAACCCAACAGTTAAAAATAATAGACACTTTTGCAGCATTCAGTGCACGGCAGGAGTTTCAGGCAGCAGCAAGTGCTGGTATCAATTCTGACCTGTCGGGGCTTGTTGTTTTTTATTTAGGAACAGGAGCCCTTTCCTTTCATTATCAAGGTTACATTTAAAGGATATTGTGCTTTCCTAAGTGTTCTCAATGGATTTCTATGGGATATTACAGATATCACTCTATCCACACTGAGCCCAGCCTCTGTCTTTCAGCCCAGTGGATTCTCCAAGTACCTTAATGGCTCTATAAACTTGCAGATTTGTGGTGGAAGTCTGTGTTCACTGGGAGACTATTGGATTTCTAACAAAATTAATTGGATTTCCTTCCTTCTGAATACTCCCTCTACATGTCTATCTCTGAATAAAGACTTGCCAATACTAACTCCCAGAATTATACAGAAGAAAAAAGGGCGGAAAAAAAGAAAAGACATGAACTTGGAAGGCATGGCAACCTACTATTGCTTATTTAACCTTCCTCACACTTTATCTAGGACACAGAAAAAGCCTATTCTAAAAGAAAAAGCTTTTCCCTCCTGTGCCAAAAAACTCCAAGCAAGGGATCCAATCACTGGAGGAAGTGTTGCGTGCCTTTCTGTCACAGCGAGGAGGAGTCCATTGGCTGAATAGTGTCATATGGATTCAGGACTCCAAAATTCATAAGTCATTTCTGGGTCTGTCTGGCACTTAATGGACAGCGTGATATAGATAGAGGGAGTAGGGCTACATTTTAAACCCAAAAAGAGAATTGATAGTCAGGAGGTAAATTCCTGCCTTCTTCCCCATGTATAGCATTTCACTGTATTAGCCATCACTAATCACCGTGCAAATATGCTCTGTCCAGTGGACAATAATAGCATTATGACTTTCCTGCCACACAATCTTATCTTTCTCTAAGTCACAGCTCAGTCAATCTGTGCTTTGAACAGGTATTTTTGCCAATGCAAAGGAATCCAGGGGAAAAAAGCCGTTGTATATTTCAATTGAATTCCAAGTTCCTTCACGTCTCCATAGCTGATAATTAAACCAACTGACCTGCTTCTGCATCGAAGCCTGCAGGAAATTAAGCAGATAATACTCTTTAGGTAGATAGGCTTTGGGGGATAGTTGATTAGAAGAAAAAGAAAGCGCCCCCAACCAAAAAAATAACATTGAACTGTGAGTCTCAGAGCAGCCTCCTCACTTGGCTCTGGGGGTCTCCCCTGGGTTTTTTTCACTGAGAGCAGGGTTTGGAGAAATTTTAGCAGGAACTCTTGAAAGGAGAACCAAAAAATGACATGTGAAGAATTTGTCCCTGCTAGGCTCAGTCATTCATACCTAAAAACCCATTTCAAATATTTAGTAAATTATTCCAATATTAATCTTTCACAGATGGCATGTTCCTATTTTTCTTTCTTTTTTTTCTTTTTTTTTTTTTTTTTTTTTTTTTAATTCAAGCCACTATAATATGCTAAAGCCACAACTGGAACCTGGTTCAGTGTCTGTTTACAGAAACTTATTATTTGATTTGAAATAGTTTTGTTTTCTTTTGACAGGCTGGAAATATATCCTTAAAAGACATTTTCATCTCCATAAAATATTTGTGTTTTTTGGACTTGCTGAAAAACTGAAAAATCCAGGGGTCAACCAGATTTAACAGTTAATTTATTCATTATTTGTCTTTCCAGCTGCAATTACTTTGGGGCAAACCCAACATATGCTAATGTTTTTATAGTATGCCTAAAATGTCATAATAAATTCAAATTATTAATAAAACTGACATGTAAAAGTGGGAGATATCTTGTATGTGGGCAATATGTGTTATTCTAGTTGAATATTTTGCTCCGTATTTCCAATCACCATGAGGATCTTTTTCAAATATGAGAGGATTTATGGCGTTGTCAATAAAGTGTTGGCTGGCTGCAGAAAGGACACATATACACAGACCATGTATCCACCAGAAATTTATTATTCACTAGAATAAAGAAATTCTTCTCCTAAGCGAGGTGCATAAGTTTTTTTTTTTTCATAAAAGTACATTGTTGCTGTCCTGCAAGTGTCAAACTGTGTCTCTGTTTTGCATTCCTATAATACTGCTTAAAGGGTTTGAATTTTTCTATTTATTATGTAGCAAGTTCACCTCTACTGCTCAGTAGGATGTTCTGCAAACTGATCTCACTGTTAGGGTGACATCACTATGTTAAAAATAAGCCATGGTGGCATATCTATGATAAAAAAAATCATATTATTATTCAAATAAAATTATGTATCAACTGTGTAAAGCTTCTAGTGTGTTTGAAGTGTATATTTAAAGAACACAGCCCAAGCTCTGTGTTGTGAGAGAAAAGTTATATTTTGCTATAATATTTTTATGTGGCTATAAAATGTGATTAAAAAACCCCTCTCAAATGATGTCTTGTTTATTTATTAATTTGGCTTTTTCAGCTGTCAGCAATTGAATCCCCTTAGATACGGAAGGAGTTCAGCTTTTCTGATCTTAAATTCAGTCTCTTTTCAGAGGACAAATGCAGGTGAGGGACATCCCAATAGTCAGAATTTCAGCTCTTCTCTCCCTTTGGGTGCTAGATCCACTCCTGGATGTGGGAGCAGTCTCTGATGAGCAGACTAAAACTGGCTTTTACAAAGATGTTCAGGGGGAGTTTTTATTTTGATTTCTTGTGTTGTTCTCTCAGTCTGGCCTTTGCCCCTGCAAAGTGCACTCTTATCCTCCAAATAGGGAACAGCAGCCAATTCTACATTTTCATACAATTTGTGCTTTGATAGGACAGCAGTCATCTTCTGAGAAATCATCAGGGAATAGGACTGAGCAGCCTGTATTCTCTTCTACAAGGGGCCAAGTCACACAAAACTGTGAGAATTCTCACAAAGCTGGTTAGCAGATTGAGGTTAAGTGCTCAACTGACTAAAAACTGGTGGGGGGGGGGAAACAGATATGCTGGTTCCTAAATCATACGAGAAGGTTCAGAGTGTTGTGTTTGGGTATTTTTTTTTTAGTTTCTTGAGAACAGCCAAGAGGAATCTTGGTTTCCTTAAGACTGTGGTTTCCTTCAGGAAGTGCTGAGGAGTTTAGCTGACCTTGCAAAGGTTGATTTCAGAGTTTTCCCCTGGCAAGTGGTTCATTGGGCAAAGGACTAGAGAGACAGATGTGTCAGAAGCTCTTAAAATTGTCAGAAAAGATGCTTTGCTTCTTCCTGTAGGAGACAACTCTGTTCAGTATTGTATAAGATACTTCTGATTTTTCTTATGGAATAATGAGACTCTGACACAGCCCTCAGCTGGGGTAAACTGATGTTAATTCCATCAAATTTCATATACTGAAGCTGACTTGCTCTAGCTGGAAAACTGGTCCAGGGTCAGAGGTCTGTATACTAAAAAAAAAGTTTGTTCTGAAGTGTGTATGCATGTGTAGGCTCATGCACAGCTTGGCTGATTTGAGATCTTGGAGAATTTTTAACATTATTAGTAATATTCCTCCCTTCCCCTCTTTTTAAAAAGGACATTTCCATAAATAAAGCTTTTAGACTGTTCAGCAGATTTACCTCCTGCCCTCTCAGGCACACCCTAACCTCTTCTAATAAGACAAATGTTATCTTAGTCTAAAAAGTTATTCTTGTCCTTGATGTGCATTTTGTACTCCTGTCAAGGGCCAGAAAAGAAAGAAATCGGGCAGTGTGGGGAAGGGTCAAACTAAGCACGAAAAGATTCCTCTGCCTTCGTATAATGTACAAATCAGGATTGTTAGAGCAAACAGCCACCAACGAGCCACATTATTCATAACACTTCACAGTTTTCTCATGGAAGCCGACAAATGTGCATTGCCTGAACATATTTTGTTAATTCGTTGGGTTTTTGCTATGAATACAGCTGAATAATTTCAGAGCATTTTCCTGACAGTAATGAGTGGTGCTTTGTACCTTCCCTGGGATGCACATTACTACTGTTTTGCTCATTTTATGGATGGGAAATCTGAGGCATAAAAAGGAACAGGTCAAGTGCAGGATTATGGAATTAAAAGGAACCTTGGCAATTTTTAATTACTACCTAATATTCTAGAAAAACTCTAAAATACCTTCTTAATCTGGGTCCTCAGTTATTGGAAGCATAATATTTCAGGGAAGAGTTAATACATTTAATTAAAAGATGGCTAAGTATTTATTGAAAGCATGATATTTTGGGGAAGAGTTATTCGATTTAACTAAAACATGGCAAAGTATTTTTGTATTGCTTAATGAATCTTTAGATGCTAGAAACCTTTGGACCATTTGTTTGATCTTCATATTTAAACATGATTTTAACAGTAACAGTTCACCCATGGCACTAAGAGACATCAGTTGCAGAAAAACACACTAATACGGACCAGAGCTGAATTAAACTGTGTTGATGGAGATAACCAGTTACATATGTTTTTAGTTAGCAGGAGCCAAATCAGATAACCACCATACAGAAACACTGGGCCTGATGGACATTTTTTAAAATATTTTTTCTGAGAAAAGACTGGATTGCAGCCTGAATCTTGGTTACTCCGTTCGTCTGTTTGTACTCGGCAATCAGGAAAATGAAATTCTGGATAAAGTGAAAAGATGACTGGAGAGGAAGGAAGAGCAAAGTATGTGAAGGGCAAAGACATAAACATTGGTGCTGTTCTCTTCATGTTACTAGACAAGGACCTTCTATTGATTTCCCCGGGCATGCTTGCACTTCCTTCCTTCAGTGACTAATGATACGCCCTTTGGGTTATGATGACACTGCATTTCATAGGCCTGCAGGTCGAATTCCTGATGTATTCTCTGCCTGGCTCTTACTTTAAGTCATTGTCCTACTCCAAGCCAGGCTCTTCTTAAACGTGAGGCAAATAAGAAAAGGAGATAATTTATGTCGTGCATCGCAGGTTGGAGAATAAACTCAACACTTCAAGTAGGTTCAAACATAGCTGGATATTGTCTGAAGCCTCATTTCCAGTCCGTGGAATAGCATCGAGTCTGGTGTCTTTAATGTTTTTCTCACAACAGTTTCCAGAACTCTGTTTCCTTCTGCAGGAGCCCCAAAGTGCATATGTGTTAGGCACACATTTCCTCGCCCACCTCTGCGTTGGAACACAGATTTGTTTTAACTTTGATTAACAATCCTCCACAGAAATTTAAAGAAAGAAGTGACTGATTCTTCTCTCACTTTCAGTAAATTAGGAATAATTCCCCTCTCCCTCCCACCCCTAGGCCATGGAGTTAACATAAATAATGTGAAACTGGTGAAGGTGACAGAAGAGTTAGGCTAAAAATGAAGAAACCTACTGCCTTCAACACTGAGAATATGGGGCGCAAATTATATCTCGGCCTATTTAATTGCCAGGCAAAATGTGGGACAAGAACTCTTGGGGGCTCCCAGTCACCAGCAATATGAAGGATTTGATATAAGTAGCCTGTAATAGCTGCTCTGGACAACCTTCTTCTCATGTTCAAGAAGCAAAAACAGCAGGAGGTTTTCAGAAGCGTGAAGAAGTAAGCATCTGACATTCACTTACTTTTAACAAAAGTTTGTCCTACAGCAACCCTGAGTGCCTTTGAACGTATCAACCTATATTCTACCAGCAAACTAGCTTTTGTGTAATGAACTAACCAAGCTTCCCCAGGAATCACCTGGAAGACCAGTAACACCACCAATGAGATTCAAATTAATGGCACATAACCTTGAAATGACTGATTTAACATAAAGGTTCTGGGTTTTTTTTTTTTTTTCACAATACTCAACACTGTTTCTACTGCCTGGAAGAATACTTTTGTGAAGCCAGAGATCTCATCATTTAATGTGCAAAATTTAGGTTGTCAATCAGGATGCCTAAATAGCTCATGTTTGTAACAAAATGTAGCTATCAGGCTTTTTCTTGAGTGTTTCATGATATAAATGGGAATTACTGATCCAGAGATTGAGTTTACAGCTCTGATCTGAAATTTCCAGTCTCTCAAGAGAATACTCTGACTTGAGAAAAACTTAGAGGGCATAAAAATACATTCCTAATAGTCTAAAAAAACCACTGATATTGAGAAGCCTCCAGATTTTTTTCCAC
Organism: Anomalospiza imberbis; assembly: GCF_031753505.1. Classification (NCBI taxonomy): domain Eukaryota; kingdom Metazoa; phylum Chordata; class Aves; order Passeriformes; family Viduidae; genus Anomalospiza; species Anomalospiza imberbis. Next base: position 5,330,603 of record NC_089693.1, on the reverse strand, counting down.
AATTTCCTATTCTTTTAGAATACTTTGCACAGAGAACAGTTTAAATAAATGCAGACACACTGTCCCAGTCTCGCCTTCATTTGGTGCTAAATTCTCCAGAGAGGAGAGAACTATTTCTCAGCTGAAGTCCGGGGAACTGCCTTTGGTTCAACATTTCCTTCTTGAGCTGCACAGGTGTTGATAGGAGAGGTTGATCCTTAGAGCCTTATCATGTTTAATCATTGCTCTGATCACTACTGAGGGTGGTTCATGTTCCCTCTCCTTTTCCTCATCTGCCCAAACTCATCAGCCAGGGGAGCATTGTGGTCCCACTTGCTCATCTTGGCAGTGTTAAGAAGCATCAGTTTGTCTGGGCACCACAAATTTTGGCCTCAGGGCTGATAGACCAACAAGGACAGGGATGAAAAGGGAACGGGGGAATTTTCCAAACACTCCTGTGGCTGCTGAATGGGGTGGGGGATGACAGAGACTGGGAAAGCAGAACAATCACCCATGCCAAATTCCAATATATTCTTTGAAATCTAATGAAGACATGGGGTCTAGCTGAGGCACGACTCACCCATAACATGTGAGCCCCCCAAAATTACCTGCCACAGGCCAGTGAAACGAAGACACACAAATCTGAAGGATATTTCCTACTCTGTTGTTCCTGGAACTGTTTTTCCTGTTTCATTCCTCTTCCTTCTGCTGCCACCATTAGGAGGTGCTGGCTGGATGCTTTCAGAGTTGTGTTCCAGTGCAGAAACACATTGCACCAGCTGATCGAGAAATACATTCACATACAGGGAATTCCTGAGCCGACTGCTAGTTATAGAAATATTATTCAAGAGCCAAAATTATGTGATCCTTCTTGGAACAAAAAGACCATGAAAATCAGCAAGAATTTCCCTCCATTGAGGATCTGGAAATCTATGCCATCTCTTAATATCCAACAGACTTCTCGAGTTTCTGGTGTGATTTTTTTAAGTGAAACATATGATAGAAATGGAAAGCTTAATCAAGTTTCCTGAGCTTACTAATTACTCATTCTTTGGGTTTATTTTCTTCCGTGCTTTGCCTGACAATTGAACATGGCAGAGACGTAAATCTGTGAGGTTTGTTTTGCTTTCAACTAGCTCTTAAAACACCTTTTCTATATACACAGAGAGATTAAAATAAGAAAGAAAGGAAGCCAGCTGTATGATAACAATGAGGGATGGGTGGACAGAGGATTGGACTCCCTAAAATGAGTATGTTTACCATCCCACAATTGATGAATTACCAGGGATTTTAATTGTAAAGCTCTGGCTGCTATTGCCATATTTCACAGACTAGGATCAGCAGCTATTTCATCTACCTGTAATTTTATTTCTTTACCAAGTGCCCGATCATGAGAAACAATAACTGTCAGCAGTGTAAATTCCCACAGGACTTTGAAGATTTACTCTGGGTAACTACAGATCCATCCAATATCTCTCAAGATCAGTCTCCACCTGTCCCAGACTGAGATGTAATGTGGCTGTAGACTGTAACTGTTTACAGAAGTGGGAGCCTTCAATAGGTCAGTGTATGAAATCATTCCTATTCCTCCACAGTAGTTTGTAAAGTTTCCAAAGAGCTTTTCAGGCTTTCTGGATGAAAACCACTATATAAATGCAAGATGCCATTATTATTTATTGTTTCAGTTTGACAGAAAGATGGAGGGTTTCATTTTGACTTTATATTTCCACTTCGCCTTTGTTTCATAACTTTCTGACATGCAGAATTTTCCTTTGTAGTCCTTGCAAGCCTTACAACCTCCTTGTTAAGGCAGAGAGGTTGGGAATGCTGCAGCCAAGTAAGAATTAAATTAGAGAAATTGTAATTATTTTTTATATTCTTATGACATACTAGAGATCATACTAAAGGCCCTAGTTTTCAGTGTCCTGTATCAGAGACTAGATGGTTCAGGATTTTCAAAAAATGAGCAAGAAATTAACTTGTGGTCAGCTCTGAAAGGCCCTTACAAGAAGGGATTTTTTTTTTTCACAGCCTTACAGTCCTGCTAATCTTTGTCCTTAGAAATAACATCTTATATTGCTGTGAAAAAGACTTTCTTTGCTGTCTTTAATAGCAGTTAATTTTATTTTTACAGCTGTAAATAGAGTAAATGATGGGAAATTCAAAAAGCAGGAATTACCTGTTGTTAATTTGAATACCACAGAATTTAGCCACAGTTTACATGTACCTGAAAAGTAAGATATCCACCTCATTATTGTCCCTCACACAAATATATTTTGTTTTCCTTTAATTCATCCTGTAGTATTTTGTGGTGAGGAACTCTATTATATAATTATGTTATGAATATTATTTCCTCTTAAATGTTTAATTTCATAATTTCTAATAAAGTAAGTGTTATTTGCTTCTACCCTGAGCAATCCACAGCTTTGTTGACCACAGGAAAAAGCTGCTGTTCAGTATGGCTATTCTGCTTGAGCCAGCTGGAGTCTCAATCCAGTGTCATTTAAAAGAACCTTTAGAACAGTGGATGAGAGACTCAGCTCTCATCCCATTACCAGCTTTATTTAATCTAAAATGCCTCTGAGAGAGAGAGACTCCCTTATCTCTGAGTTGTGCAAACACGCCGCTGCACACTGATACAAGATCTGTTGTGAACCGTGCAGGAGAGCTGGTGGTGAGTGGAATCCTAAGTATGTGAACCCAGCAGGTAAAACAGGACCAAGGGGAAGGGCTGAGGTCTGTGGCTGTGTCCCAGATACTGGAGGTGATTCTGCCGTGCACAGAAATGAGAGGAGCAGAGATCCAGTTTGATGGATACCATCATTGTGTTACTGACACTAATATCTTTAGCACAGCACAAAAAGAAATTAAAGAAGGCGTGTGCTGTCTAACATATTATGGTGCTCTGTAATCCCCCAAATGCTGAAATACTCATGTAGACATTTTTTGGTGTTGTTGTTTTAGTCATAATTGCTCCAGTGTCAAATGAGATTGTAATGAGAAGTGGAGCTGTTACAGAAAGTTCACTGTTCTGGAACTTCTGTGAGATGGTGTCAAATAACAACTTTTTTTCCCCATGTTTTTCCCACTTTTGCAGCTGCCTCTTCATTCCCTGGTTTGGAGACTGACTCAGAAAATAAGACATCAAGCTTTAAAGCTAGCTGAAAAATAAAGGGTGGAGATGTGAAAAATGTCAGGGACTTGGCATTCTCCTTTTCATTAGCTTTCAAACTTTTACAACGTTCCTTAATAGTCTTGTTTAATGCTGGTTGTTCCAGCCACTTTTAGGAGATATTTTGGAAGACATGAGGCCTAGATATGCAAACAAGAAGCCTGATGACTTGAGGCACAGACCAACCAAAAATTAATTCCAGATGTTCCGTATGCATCTGATAAGGCAGAGGCTGGTGTTTCATTAGAGTTTTTTTGTAACAATCATGCACAACATATAGCTTGAGATTATCTAAATTGCAGGCTGAATTTGTATGAACAAAATCATAGGGATAAGAATATTTTGGACCCATTTTTCAGCACATTTGTGTGCCAGTGTTTGCACAGTGTGTGGTTAATGTGGACTGTTAGGCCCCTTTCCCTTCAAAACCACACTGAGATGGTTTCAGTTGATGACCATTTGTAGTTATTATTTTATTTTTCAATCTCCACTCATCCTTGCAGATCCAAACAGGAGTAATTTCAGCTCACAGGAGTTAACTAGTACTGCCTGTCCTGTAGATCTACTCTATGATCTGCAAAGAGCATTTAATGTTAGAACTGGCCTTTTCTACTACCGAGTTATATTTTTGCTTGACTTCACCCTGAGCAGAACAGGAGCTCCTGAGTTCTTGCACAGAGCAATAAAAAGTCTAACTCTTGCTCACTTTTGAATACTTAAATGAAACACCTGAGTTTGGAGACCTGGCTGTAGGACAGAGGGACAGTGCCAGGGAGAAAACCATCTCTAAAGATCATTGTGGGAATTTAATTTAATATCTGGATGTGTTGTTCTTCTTCTGTCAGCCCAGAGGACCCAGGGCTAGCAGATTCCCATCCACTTCAGCCCACTGCCTCAGGTTACATTAAATGAATCCAGACCTCAGATGAGCTGTCTCAAGAAGAGGAAAAAAAAAAGAATCAAAATCAAATCCATACACTAATATATCAGTAAAGCAGCAAAGAAATAAAAGGGAGAAAAAAGGGATAAAAGTACCTGTAGGATAAGAAGTGCAGCTCACCGAGTATTTCCATCCTCCAACTGCTCCCTCTGCTGCCTGCAAGACAGTGAGAGGGCAGCCAGGAAGAAACGTGGTCTCCGTGTGGCTGCCCAGGTGGGCATCCTTCTTCCTCTCCCTGCTCCCAGCATTAGAGATTCCGACAGTTCCTAGATAAAGTTAAAGACTCATGTAGTGATCTTCACACTAATTGGACTGTAATGTATAGCCTCGGTCAAGCAAATCTCTCCCAGCACTCCTCTCCACAGACGGCAATCAAGCCATTTACAGAAGATGCATCGGCTGCTGGGACCCTGGAGTAACCTTAAACTGCACTGGCCTTTTAGCAGAAAACACAATTAATTTTGATACTGAAGGGCAATTAGGACTGGGGTTAAAATAAAAAATCTTCTGAACAGAGAATGTCAAAGAGTGGGAAGGAAACTCTTTCCCTGTACGCAGTGTGTTGAAGGTCTGTAAGCACAGCAACTGTCAGCTCACAGTAATTCAGGTCATTTTAGAAACCCCCTGTTTCCATAGAAGAAATGTAAATTCAGATTAATAAGCACCATGCTCAAACCCCACTAAGACTGATTGCCACTTTCTTTCAGTCTTTGCTGCCAGAGTGAGCACAGCTTCTTGTCGTTCTTGCTGGGGAAACCTGCTTTACATCCCAGAATTTAGTGAAATGACCAAATACATTTATTTTGTACTGTTTCATTTCCAAAGGAAAATGCTCTCCCAGATGACACTCTGCAAATCTCAACTCAGAACAAATCATGTCAGCAACTCTGTAAACTTCTTTTTAGAAGCACAGAAGGTGTTTACAATAATACATATCTCATGCACCAGCATGCCCTGGTATATGTGAAAGGCAGCCAGAATTTTGGCCTCACCTGTACAAAAGGCTTAAGTCCATGTGACTCTCCGTAACTTTACTGTGAAGGTGGTGAGGCCCTGGTAGATGTTTCCCAGAGAGGTTGTGAATGCCCCAACCCTGGCAGTGTTCAAGGTCAGGTTGGATGGAGCACTGAGCAACCTGGTCGAGTGGATGGTGTCGCTGTCCATGGCAGGGGTTTGGAACTGAATGATCCTTCAGGCCCTTTCCAACCCAAACCATTCTATGAATCCTTTCTATGAACTCAATAAGATGCACCAGATTTGTTGGTTGTGGATTTTCTTCTTTTTTTCCTCCCCAGGATGATCACCTCAGCACTCAGATGCAGTCCTTGAGTGTCACTGGCACAACTCAAGGACCAGAGAAGCCGTTCAAGCACAGAGAAGAAGACAATGTTCAGTGTGCAAATTCTGCATCTTTTAAAGGACAAGGGATAAAAAATGAATGCTCAGAAATCATATGTGAAATCTTAATCCAGCAACATCTAATGAGCAAATGGAATATCTCCATGTATGCACACACAGAGTGTGTGGAGGAGGGTGATAAGGAGTCTTCATGCAATAACAAAAAATAAAGATGCTATTTCACTTGATGCTATCAAAACCACCGATTTTTCTTTGTATTTGCAGGTTTTCTTTTCCAGTTATGGAGCCCTCCATTCTGCAGTGAGCTGATTTAACATCTGAGACTCAATCAGCCATCCCAAAAGTCTGAATGAGGGAAACCACAAACTGATGTTAGATTTACACAGTGGGTAGGTTTTGTTTAATTTAAAATCAGAATCCTGGGGGAATCTCTCAGTGGCAAAAATGGCATGAGAAACACTAGCAGTGAATAGAACAATGGAGTTCACAGGGTTAAATCTATTGTTTTCAGGGATTGATTCAGTCTCTTTTTTGTCAACCGGTTTAATTTCCAGGACCCCCTTCCCACGAGCTACAAGGAAGGGTAAAGAGCCCAGAGTAAACTCATTTGGGCCTTTTAAGTACAACATGATTCATATTTGTGTGCAGCCTCTGTCATGGTTGTGCACAGCCCACTGCCAGAACCCCTGTCACCCTCAATCTTGCGCCAAAGGGGCGAGGTGGACAAGATAACTTAATAGCTCTAATTCATTTGGAATTTCTCTGATTATGGGGTAGGTCACCTTGTTCAGTGAGAGAGGGAAAGCATTTAAATCTTCATCCCAAACTCAAGCTTCGATGTAAGCAAGTTTCACAGAAGCTGGGCATAACATTTCTTCACTTGTTGTCATGCAGTTTCTTGAGGTCTCTTCATGAGGGTGAGGCAAGGGCTCCAAGGGTATCAAAAACAACAATAATCCACCAATAATAATTCCTTCAACTGACGTGAAAGTAAAAATTCTCACCAAGTGACTTGCATGAGGGACAGGATCTGGTTTAGTGTCTGAAAAGATGAGTGTTGTGACCAGACTTAAGAGGGGTTCCCACGTCCACACAGATGAGGGGTAGGAGGGCAGAGCATATCCTATCCACTCCTGCAGAGACTGATCTGCATCAAATCATGCAATCAAACTATTTGATTGCTGATTCAGTTCCAGTTGAAGTGAATGCTGAAAACAGGAAAGGATAAGAAACATGGGGTTTATTATCATTATTATTTTTATTGTCTTTCTGGGTGTATGATATTTTCCTTTTCCAGAATTCTGTTCAATTTCTAAACATATAATCACAAATGTTATTCTGGATCAAGGAGAAAACAAACTTCTACATTTGAAAACAGCTAGCATCAAATCTTACAAAGGTATTAACAAATTCTGATTACATGAATGCCCTTGCATTTTTATACTATGAAACAAATGAGCATCCAAAGTGCTATTTAAATATTGTGGTGGTTTTTTTTGTTTCCTGTTTGTTTTCACAATCCTTCCCATTGTGATTCCTAGCTGTTCTAGTTGCTAGTACAGGCATCATCATGCAGTTACATGCCAAAATGGACCAAAAAAAATTTTGCAAAGCATTCCCAGATTTTTGAAGTTCAAACTGAATCAATATAGCTTGAAAAAAATTTATACCTTGGCATTTTTCACACACACAAACAAAATCACCATGTATTTTTTCACAGCAAAAATTCAGTTGTGATTTTTTGCACTAATTTCATTAATAAACAATACATCTGTCATGATTTTCATCCAAAGAAGGGAGATCACCTAAAAAGTCTATTTAATTAACCTTTACGGCCCCCTTGTGAGCTTGGCATTATTATCTCCATTTTACAAATGGGCACATTGAAACACAATGAGCTTAAGTGACTTCCTTACAAGTAAAACTATATAGCAGGTCAATGGCAGAGCTTGGAATAGATCCCAAATCTCTTGGGCCCCAGTCCCGTGTTTTAAGTGCTACAAACCTGGTCTTCTTAAAATGGGTGGTGTTTGAGATCATTATTGTTTGTTTTATTGAGCACAAGGTGCTCACATCTGGGATAAAACTCTGGAAAGCATCTAAGAAATTCTGTGCAGTTTGAGCATCTAAAAGAGCGTCTAAGAAAGAGAAACAAGCTCTTTCATTTTGTTTAAGGGCTGTACACAAATGTCTCTGGTGGAAAATAAGGAGTCTTTAAGAATGATGTGTGACTTCTAGTGATGGAGCCTGGGTTAGCAAGGGTATTTATTTTTCCCTTCATTAAGAAACAACTTATCATTCCAGTAAAGGAGCTGTTAATGAGTTTGTTCACACTCGCTGAGAAATGACTGCAGGATACTCCTCAGAGAACTTACTCTGAATGCATACATAAACCAGCCAGAGCTCTAGGTACAACCAACAACCTGCGGAGGGAGAGGAAGCGCTTTTGGATTTCTGCCTTTCCGTCTGTTTGCTTCTTTGTTTGTTTTTCCTCCCCCTCCAGTGCTGTTGCACGGATCCGTGAGGAAACTGGCACATTTGGAGCAGATTGGGGTCTGTGTTCCTGGACTGCCACCACATCTGTGCAAGGCTCAGTGTGACACTGCCAGTCAGTGGCGTGGGGAGGAAGGCAGGAGGATGTGCTCTGTCTGCAGCTCACCCAGGAAGCCAAGATCTGCTGCCCTAATCATCAGGAGAGGGAGATGCCCACGCGTCTCGTTGCACACTGTGCTGTGGCTCTTCCTCCGTGGCATGGGCTGGCTGCCCTCAGCAGCTCTGAGCAGCACCCAGCTCACCCTAAGGAGGCCACTCAGGTTCCTTCCCAGCAGCACGCATGAGGGTGCATCCTCTCCCCAGCAGAGGAGGACAAGGCTGGCACTGATGTTTTCTTCTGCCTCTGCTTTCAGCATGGCCTCAGGCTGCTGGCTTGGAGTCTGTGCATTCCTGTACATGGCAAATTTTGGGATTCCCCAGTACTGGAAAATATTCTCCTGGCAGGATTTCAGACACCCTTTTGATGTTACAGGTTTCCAGTGTGGGTTAGCACATAATCAGACTGCACAATGCTATCAGAGAATTACTGAGCAGACAAGGCAGCCTGCCCACTTGAGCAGTCCAGAGATGATTGTCAGACTGCTCCTCATGTCTTCAGACTGTTTCCAACAAACCTGGATGTCTGTGTCTGGGCTATATATATATAAGTGTATATATATAATCTCACCATCCACCTATTGTCCTCCTGTTCTTTTTTGTCAGCTGTTTTGAGAAGTATTTCCGACTCGGCATGAATAATTGTTGGGGTTTCTTGTTTGTTTGACAAAATATGGATAACAAATGGCAGCATTTGCTCTTCAGACTCCAGCTCTACCCCGAGAAGACCCACCCTGACCTCCAAAACGAAATCAGTAACTTCACTCTTCTTCATTTCCTCATCCTGTGTCTAAACCCAGGGGAAGTGGGTTGAGACCTTTTGCACATAATCTGACACACGGCACGCAGGGCCGGAAGGCAGAAAATCATTTCAACAAAAGGCCAGAGCTCTGGGTTAGGTAAATTCAGGAAGGAGAGAGATAGGAAATGGCAGTAATGTCGCCAGTAGACCAAGAGGATCCTGGCACCAGCTGGGGTGTGAAATATGAGGTTGTGTCTAACAAGGACTGAATAAAAAAAGTTCAGCTCACTTTGAAACATATGACACCAAAGACATTTACAAAAACAGCTTTGGAGAGGAGGTGGGAAGACATTTATTTTCTTCAGGGAAACTGCCCTCAAAGAAAAGAATCGTGATTGATAACCAAGGCTAGGACAGCAGGGGACTCACCCAGCCACGTGGCATAATCCCAGGATGAGTTTCCCTGCTTGAATCTCACCCTTTCCGCCAGTCAAAGGCCCTACAGCCACCCTGTGTGGCAAATGTGCGTATATTTGTGCAAATGCTTGGCTCACAACCCTATGTACACACAGTGAGGTTTCACTCATGCTGTCCTTATAGAGATCCCTGTTACCTGTTACTGGAAGAATTCAGTTCTACACAGTTTTTGAGTACTTCCAGGAATGGTGAGTCCACCACTTCCCTGGACAGCCTGTTCCAATGCTTGGCTGCCCTTTCAGTAAAGAAAGTTTTCCTAATATCCAATCTAAACCTCCCCCAATGCACTTTGAGGCTGTTTCCTTTTGTCCTGTCACTTTTTACCTGGGAAAAAAGACTGACCCCCACCTGTCTACAACTTCCTGAGCTGGAAATAGCAGAACAATATCCTTTACTAACTACTTTGGCAGCTCCTTGACTGAATCAGGAAGTTCAGAGGTAGACCGAAAGGGAAAAAAAAAGGCGCAAAAAAAAAAAAAAAAAAAAAAAAGGCAGGAAAAAACCCAACACATGCACCAAAAAAAAACTGGGACCCACATAACTTGATATTTTTTTTTCCTGAAACTTTAAAACTTGCTTGATATGAGCTTGATTTGTTTTGTCAGTAAAGGGTTAAAGTTCTCACTTGCAAACAAGTAGGTGGATGTTCTATTACAGGCAATGACAGTTTTGTTATTAACACCAATGAAAACAGGATCCAGCTCTTCATCACCCATCTACCTCCCAGTAAACCCACATATCCTGAGAGAATAGAAGTTCCTTTTGACTGTTACATGTTTTGCTACACTGTCCTTGGACCCCATCTGTGTCCTCTACCTGAATTAAAACGAACCCTCCTTTCTTTATCCTCCCCCTGACTTCATTCCCACTGACCCTCTATTCAGCTGATCTCATTTAAGACTGAGTATATTTTATTTCTTTTACGACTTTGTCTGCTGTAAGAAACTCCCAATCCTTCCAACCTCATGCCTCGTGTGACATTCTGTCCCCATCAAAAATCAGATCATTCCTTCAAAATAAGAACTGGCACCAGGTCAAAGTCCTGAAGATGAAAGGAAGGGTTAAGTTTACTTTCAATATTGGAGGAGGGTTCGGAAATAAATGTTGAGGTTAAAAAGTCCAGATGGTAATTCAACTGTATCCCTGCTATAAACATGATTTGATTTATGGGAACCACTAATGGTATCTCAGTTTAGATCTGGATGGCTTTGCTTTCTCTCATCTGTAGCTTGAAATTCATCAGATTTTTTTTTCACTCCCACCATGAATCTTTCACTACAAAGAGTTACTCCTATCAAAAATTTGGGAGTTCTTTAAAACCCAGCAACTGATAAACGTTAACAATCCTAATCCATGCAAATTGCCGTCTAAAACCTTTATTTATAACACCAAGCGGATGTGCTTATTCAAAGCAGTCTAAAAGAGCTTTGACAAGTTCAGTCCTACAGAACTGTATCTCCTATTGCTGTTTTCTCTCTCCTGTCCTTCGGGGATCAAGCTGAATCAGTTTTCACTTTTTTTCTGACGTTGCGATTATTAGGTTTCTCAGTTTTGTCAGAAAAATCCATCAGAAATGTTTATCTCATGGGGCAAATAGCAATGGAACAGCATGTTTATCACTTCGAGGGCCATAATCTACAGGCAGCAATGGCCCCAATCTGGTTTGTTTTAAAACACAGAGGCTGAAAAAGAAAAATGCCCATGTCTGAAATGTGTGATGGAGATGTGCAGAACTGCATTAGCCCTGACACCCATTTCTTTATGTCTCTATATTTCGGCTGTCAGTCATTACATATATGTTGCCTGAAATCCTTACAGTTTACTATTTCCAGTCTTGAAAAAGCAAAACAGTTGTCCTCAACCGTTAACACCTAAGAAAGGTAGCTTTCATGGTGGACTTTGCAGAAATCTGTGCTCCCAAAGGAGTTACTCTAAACTACAGGCTCCTGGAGGAGGTAAAAATCAGGTTTAGGATAAGGGGAGAGGAGTGCTCTGAAAACAGTCATCACGGATGGTCTCTGTACCACCACATTCGTGTTATGTCTGGGTACCCAGTCTGTGTTTAAGACACCTAAACTGTAGATAAATATCCATTTTTAAGGCTATCCAAACAAGCAGAATAATAAGTAGATCAATGTTTACAAGACACATTTTTTTCCTTTATGCATGCCATGGAGAAATAACACAGAGCACAGCAGAGAGTGAAAAATGAAGAGTGTCTTAGGAATACCCCGGCCTCATTTGTTGGGTCAGCGCATAATGAAAGAGTAACCAGGTATTCAGGATCTGAGTTTTACAAGGATTTATAGATGCATTGATTGGTTTTGAATTGCTTGTGTCTCCAAAGACTTGCAACGTGCTTCCACCAAACCACCAGTGTTACTCCTAAACTCCTCAGGCTGAGGGAATGTGGGAGGGAAAGAGAGCAAATAAACCACATGGGTTAGATGGCAACTAATTCCTTCTCGTGACATTTAGTGCTACAAAAGAGATGTAGTCACCACAGGCAAGGTAGGAAAGGGAAAGGGAAAGGGAAAGGGAAAGGGAAAGGGAAAGGGAAAGGGAAAGGGAAAGGGAGAGGGAAAGGGAAAGGGAAAGGGAAAGGAAAAGGGAAAGGGAAAGGGAAAGGGAAAGGAATGAAATTATCTTTAAGATCCCTTCCAACCCAAGGCATTCTAGGACTCTGTGAAAATAACTGCAAGAGATCAGGGGCAGACATAGACATAGACATTTCAGCCAAGTTATTCTTATAGAAACCTCTCCTTAACAGATTGGAAGGAAACCAACACGTAAACTGGAGTTTTCAGGCAATCCGAGCCTGCTGATTTTCAAGACTTGTAGTCCAAATTTGCGTGGTGGTTCTCTGTAAAGGTCGGCTCTTATCTCCAGCTGTGGCACTGATTTGCTGTGTGGTATTGAGTAAATCATCCTGTTTCATTACAGACTTGGTCTGCACACAACCTCCTGCCAAAATAATAAAAGGTGAGAAGTCAAAATCAATTTCATTAAGCTGGAACAAGTCAGTATTTGGATGCTCTATACTGGGAATGGGAGTGGTTCAAAGTCAGCATCTGAAGGCTAGTTTTAAATGGACAAAATAAAAGCCATCAAAATAGGAAAATTGATTTTGGGAACTTAAATCAATGTGTGTGCCTGCTACAACTTACACACCTGGCTAAAATACTTTAAGATATATGCTGACAATCACTAAATATTGCTATTATTACATGAATGTTGCAAAAAACAGTGACTATCTACTGAAGGTAAGTGCTGAGATGTCTGGTCTGAGATTAAGTAACACAAAGGCCCTGGCTGCACTTAAAAACATCCTGGTTTTGCTTATGTGGTGTGTAGCTCCATGTAGCTCTGTGTAGCAATCTTGTCTTAGTGTAGCTGAAAACTGTTCTTCATTGACTTGTTCTGAACTGGAATGAGCCTGCTTTAACGTGCCCTAGGACATCCATTGTGCTTTTGTACTGGTAGATCTAAACTGGTATCAAATTAACACTTTTGTTTAAATCAGTGCAACTCAATATGTGATCACCAACAGAAGCAATTCAGTGAGTGTTGTCTTTAAATGAGCATTTCAAATCTCTTTGGCTGCAATCTGAAGTGTCTACAGGAGCCATCAGGATCAGCTCTTTCCATACATATCAGCTATATTTTCCATGATACGTGCAGAGTATTTGCAGAAATAAATGGGAAGATGTTTTTCCCATATGTGCATGAACTCTGAACTCCAAGAGTTCAAGTGGGTTCAGTTGTTCTCCTCAAACTGTCATTCTAGTCCTAATTAGTACATGGTGCCGTGAGCAATTTAAATGGAATATATTAATAGAGGAGAATTCAGGGGAGGAAAAAAGAAGCCCTCCCCCATACCCCTGCCTGCAAAAACTCTTAAATAAACAGGGGATTTCTTAAGGGTGCCTCACACCCTTACCACCTCCCCCTTTCCCTTAACAATAAAGATTGAGGGTGGGAGATGGAGAAGGTCCGGATGCTGTCTGCCAGGGAGGGTTTCCCACAGGAGGAGATAGCTGGAGACTCCCACTGCTTCCAAGGAGTTGTGGGGGATGGGGGGATGCTGAAACTGAGCCACGATGGTTCAGGGAAATGCTGTTTTATTTAAACCCTCAAATGGCTTGACATGCCCCTGGTACTTTCACTGCCTAATTATAAATGAAAGGAAAACGGCAAGAGAATCCCCTCCTGTTGACCATCTCCCTCTTAACAAGGCAGCACATGTCTCAGTCTCTACCTTTTTAGCTCCGTCCTTGCTTTTATCCTTCTGCAATTTAATCCTAACTCAATTATATTATTACAGCGTGTCACTTTGAGTCACTTTCCCCCTTATTGGCATATGGCTCTTTTCAGTTTCACTGCTAATTCTTTTCCAGTGGACTTGTTTAAAACGTATGCATTTTCTGCTTAGACTCTGTGTTATTCACGCATCACATTTCTGCAATGCCTGGCTAACTTCCTCAGGAGGAGAACGGGAGCCGGGGATCTTCGCTCCCTGCATATATTTGCTGGAGTTTCCATCCTGAATTGTCAAAACACAAACTAGATGGCAGGAAAGGTGAGCAGCATGCCCCGTCTGTCAGAAATGTGGAGAGGAGGCTGCCCTCCACTGGGTCCATTCCAAAGCCCTGGGCTGGAGTGATGAGGAGAGCTGGTGAATACTGAAAACTGGTTTCTGTCTCTATTGTTTTTTTATTTTTTCATTTTTTCTCCCTCTTTTTAATTGCTAAATGCATTCTCTGACTCCTTGTGCTTCTTTTGACTTTCCTCCTTGTATCATCCACAGCACAGGCTCTTCCTAGCAAGATGGTCCTGCAGATTCTGGTTTCCTGGGGAATAGTCCAACTGCCCATCCATTCAAGTTGTGATCAGATTTTGATATGGGCTATTTGACTGATAGCTCATTAAGAAATGGATCTAAGAAATCACTACTGGAGGTATTTACAAGTAAAGGAAAAAAAAAAAAAAGAAAGATAATTCTGTGTTTTTTCACAAGCAGAGAAAGAGGATGGTTTTGAAAATATACACATCCCCCCCCCCCCCCCCCCCTTCAGCCAGTAAGAGGAGATGGTAACTGCTGAGACAACCACAATGCTGCCAAGTCCCAAATGTCACTTTCCTAAAATAAAAAAATATCCCTTTTAGATTTTCATAGGATCCCAGAACAGTTTGGTTTGGAAGGGACCTTAGAGATCATCTCATTCAAGCTCCCAAACCAGGTCAGGAACACCTTCCACTAGACAAGGCACTGTCTTCCTTAAGCTTGTTTACAAATGAAATTGTACTACAATAGAGAGATACTAGAGAATTTAGCTTCTTTTGGTGTAAAATACCCATGTTTCCTTTCCACTTGCATGCATATTCTTATTCAGGATTGCCTTTTACTGACTGAGTTTGTAGGTGGAATAAGCTAGCTAAGGGAAAAGCTTGTTGGTAAACATCCAAATAGATAAGCCCAGAGAGGAATTTCCTGTTTGGGGAAAAAAAAAAAAAGAAAAAAACCCTCTAAATGGTAAAAAAAAAAAAAAAAAAACCTTGAAGAAAAAAACAAACCAAATTAATGAAAAATTAAAGTCAGGCCTCCTTTTTCTGAAATCACACTTACATGAAGGCAGAGAAACACAAGCAAACCAGCCAGGATAAAATCTCCTTATTGCAGAGGCAAAGACAAAATTAAAATCAGTTTGTTCAGAGACAATACTCTCTGAAAGAAAGAGCAAAACCTTCTGTCTCAAGGTGACCTACAGTTTACCCAACATCTTTCTTGAGTTCAGCTACTTCACTGAGTCAAGGGACTGCATCCCTGATTTTTTCCCACTTCTCCACATGTAGCTCTGGAAATGAGTGACTTGAATTCAAAGGTCAAGATCTGTTTTCACAGGCAAAATACATATCTCTGTGCTGACTTTTGCAGTTAGATAACTTGCACATTTCAATGCTGAGATAAGGACCAGGTAGGCTGTTTACAAATTCAGGTTGTTGTAAGTTGATAGTGGAGTGCCTACTACACCTGATATGAAAGGAGGTATAGAAAATTACACATGGGGCTGTGGTACTAGCAGCCATACAAGCAAAGCAAGGGTATCAGTGAGGTTGATTACAGGTCTTCTCTCTGAGTTAAATCAAATGTAATAATTATGGAAATCCTGTGAGTTGCTGCTTTTCATGCCAAGATGAAATCACGTGAAAGATGCTCACAGTTTCTGATAGCAGGTTTTTAAGCCTCAGGTAGTCAAACACAAAGACACTGATCTCTTTATGCTTTAAGTTTTCTTTTCCTTCTGTTAGTACAGTTTAAACTTGGTAGCTACATAGCTGAGCACTGTAATGACTCTGAGGTTACAGCTAGCAATTAAAATAACACAATGTTATTATATCAAAACTCATGTCCACTTTATAGCTGTCCTGAGTGTCCTCTATTTTCAGACAATTCTCCTTCCTCTTGCCGGCCAATGGGTTGGGTTGGCCCTTACCATCATATGAATTTCCCTGAATCCCTCAGTCAAGTTGTCTGTCAGGGATAAAATTTAGTCTATTTATTCTAGCTCCTCCAGCTCAGCTTCATGTAGAATAACTTCCCTCCGCAATATACTGTAGACCATGCACCATAAAACTTCCTTAGAAGTTCTGTTCACTGATTAATTGCTAGAGGCACCAGGGGAAAGAAAGAATCTTGATAGATTTGGGAGGAAAATATAAATACACTTCTTTTTGGAAGAAATGTAAATATATTACAACTGCTATTTTTTGTTCTGTGTATTTGGTGGGGTTTTTTTCTTTTTTTTTCCTAAATAGAGTTGAAAATTATTAATTGACTTCTTACACCAGAGTATCTTTTGTATCATCCAACACATTTTATGAAGAGCCCTCTTTGAATCAGGTAGTTCTTAATGATTGCTGAGCAAATAAATAGGAAAAACAACAGCCCTGGAAAGCAATTTATGGAAAGAAAGCATGAAGAGGAGGTGAAACCTAAAAAAAGTTACATCTGAAATGAGTTTTGAAGGAACATATGCTCTCATGCAGCAGATTTTTCAACCTCATAGGAAATATGGTGCTGAAATGAGAATAGGTTGATGAAAGGATGGATTTGTTTTCAATGCAATTTCCTGTACATTTACATGGGAGTATTTCCCCCCTTTCCCCTGTGAAAGTCTTTGACTTAATGCTTGTAGAGGTGTGGGAGCCAGGACACCTACATTCCCTTCCTGCTTTGGAAAGGATTCACATTTATCCTGATGACTCTGTTTATCTTCCTGCGCCTCTGATGTTTGTGGTAGGTACAATAATGACCATCTCTGCCTTAACAAGCCTGTGCTATGGCTCATCAGATGAGGATATTGTGATAAAATCCATGAATTAATGCTAAGAGTGGTTATTATTTTGCAAGATGGATAGCCCACAAAATGCCACTTTGCTATTTCTAGTGACTGGCACTTGTTTAGCAACACAGAGCACAATTTAGAGAAGGCTTTCCAATTCCTACTGGATGGGATCAATTTGACAGAAGCATCAGTATCAGGAGATCCTCTGCTAGGAAAAGAACTAACGCTCTCCACTGTCTTTGCCATTTACAGGAAGGATTGGTGCCAGCAATTTGACTTTCATCAGCAATAAAACAGAGAAGAAAAAAAAATTTAAAAAGAGTCGCAAATGATTCTATAATGTCCTTGAAATTAAATTAAAAATAGCCATCACTGCCAAAACTCAGAAAAAGGACTCACAGCTTTTTTACAGTGCCTACTACAATGTGGATTTATGATTGCCGGAATACTGCTTACTGTATAACAAGTGTAGTATTAAGTGCCATATTGGACTACCATATGGCTACTAACCTCAGAGGTTGGTAGCAACTATCAGTGTAGAAATTAGTGTGCAGAATGAGCCTGAGGATAAAACCAGTTATCACTCAAGCATGCTATATAATTGGCTGTAGCAAGAAACTAAAAAATGTCTCGGAAACCAGATGGATTTGAAATGTTCCATTATTCATAAACACTTTTTTTTTTTTCTGCAGCAATACTTGTTCCTTTCCCAAATATTCTGTTGTTAAAAAGAATAATTACCATGCAGAAGCAAAAAGTAAGGAGGATAAAAGTCCTTGCTGCTGGGAGGGGGTGGCACGTGTCTCATGTCTGCGTTTTGGCCCAGGCAGCCCTTGTACCCACCGTGCCTGGGCTGGGGGCAGCTGCTTTGTGCCAATTTCTGCAGGGACTTTGCTGTTCTCCTCCCGTGGAGAGCAGCACTGATGAGGGTGGTGTGGGTTTGCGTGGTGATGTTATTAACAGCCCTTCACAGCTGTGGAGACTCATCCCTTCCGCAGTGTTTCCCTCCTTTTTGATCACACAGATGACAACCATTGTAATCTCCTGACAGGAACTGCCTCCCCGGAGGACACCACGTCCCCCCACACACAAATGCTCCCTTCCTCTCCCTCCATTTCATCCCACTCCTCCCACCCCGTGCCTCTTCCCACTCCTCCCACCCCGTGCCTTTTCCCACTCCTTCCCCAGCTGGACCCACAGCTGAAGCAGGAAAAGAAAAGAAAGAAAATAATAATAAAAAAGACGCCTTTTGTGTGTGTGTGTGTGGACAGGAAAGGGCAATGATCCTTTCATATAATATCAAGTGGGAACTGAAAACACAACTTCAATATGCAGGAAAGGGACACGACGTAATCCACCCAAATTCAGATCAGGGCAGGAGAATCCCTGTGTGGGATGAAGAGCTATCCCTCCCTCTCTTGCCCCACAGCCAGCCTCTTGCAAATGTCTTTTCCTCACTGGAATAATAAAAAAGACAATCCAGCTCTTAGTTGTATGAAATAGAGGACACATGGGGACCTCCTCTTCCCATTGCCCAATTAGCTTTCAGCGTTCCTCTGGTTTAATTCTAATAATCCAACTATGTTTGGAAGGCCAATTCTAGCTGAAGAAGGAAACCAACCCACAGTTTCATCTAACAAAGCAGGCTCAGTGTAGTAGAAAAAAAACTCTCTTGGTTTGGCCTTTCTCTGAGCTGTATGCTAAGATCAAAGACTGAAAGTAGGTATGCTTCTAGCATTTGATTTATGGCACACTAGGTTTGTGGTAAAGTGAAAAATCAAATTTTCTTTTTTTGAAGGATCTGAAATTTATTTCCACGGATCCTCAATAAAACCTTAATGTTGGATATTTTCCATGTTTGGGTTTTGGTTGGATTTTGGGTTTTTTTGTTACTGTAGTATGGGAAAATACACTCAGGTTCAAGTGAAAACTATTGAAAAAATGAAATATTGTACTATCTTCTCAGATTTGAAAATTGTACAATCAGAATTTTATTATAAAATGTAAGAGAAAAGTTTCAAAATCAGTGACACTTTCAAAGAAGCCACTAACTTTTAAATATTTCATTCTGGAAAGAATATCACAACACTGTTAGACTTACTGAAATAAGAGCCCTTTCCTCTTCCAAAGGCATTCAATTCCAATTCCAAAACTACAATTACCCAAATATTTTTTTCCATCTATTGAGGAAAGAAGGAAGGAAACCATCCCCATGCAGTGATTTGTGTTTCCTGGTCAATGGACCCATGGAGCACTGGTGAAACTGCTGAGTAAGAGAGAGTTATAAAAGATTTATTCAATTTACTACCTTGACCCACTGTAGATTGAGTTACTGAGTCAATACTGGTACACGTTTTGGCCTGGTAACATATTGAATGCTTCACTTGGAAAGGAATTATGCTGATAAATGTGTGGCAATGTAAAATAGAGTATCTGCAAGGGCTGGCCAGAAGGGAAAGGAGGAAAACTTGCTCTAGGAGGGTGATGATTGGAAGTGTGACAGCAGTAGAGTTACCTGCTGCTTGTGCATACATTAGGATGTATGGTATGAACCTACCTTCAGGTAGGTTCAGTGAACAGCTAAATTTTTTCATAAAACTGATTTCTGGAGGTGCAATACCTCAATCAGAAGCAATGTTATGCTCAGAATCAAAGCATGGATGTCCCCTTTGGCTTATACCAGTTTTGTTCCCTAGTGAATAATTTATTTTCTCTGCTTCCCTAAACAACATTTTGGTACAGCTCACCTGAAATGAATACAATTTCCTTATTTATTCCACTTGCCCATTGCCAAGGGCCCATTGCCTTTTGTTGCTTAAAGCAGGCTATGATTTACACTCATTTTTCAGTATTAAATGTTAAGACACAAAGATCAAGATAGTGAGACAAAAGTTAATTAAAGAGAGATTTGGAGGATGAATGAATGAATGAATGGGTGATAAAAAGGAAGTTCTAATACCTCTGCTGTTTCAAAGCTGTGGGATGTCACAGGGCTGTGAAAGTTTGCTTGTGTATCTGTGTGGATCTCTTGTCTGTTCACTGTCATTACATGTGTTCAGCCAAATAATGTATTAGAAAAACAGAGACACAACTTGCAGTGTTAGGCCCTGCACAACCAAAGCAATATCTATCCATCTATTAAATCTGTAGATAGTGTTTTAGACGGAAGTTATGGTGTTGCACATACAGGACATTTATTTTATGCATTGCCAGCAATACCACTGTAGCGTAAAACACTTATTTTATGGTGTACTGGGTTTGGTGGAAAGTTGCATGAATCTACTAATTCCAGGTCAGCAAGAGAGTTTAAAAGCTTCCATGATCAGCCTATGTCTGACCTGAAATATGCTTTTGTCAAGACAGGCTATCTAGAAAATTTAAAAGAGAAAGAAATGTGTCCAGGAAGCATCAAAATTTTGTGGACAAAAGGGTGGGTTGAAATGAAACCCCTCTAACAGGCACAGTCCTCCCAGTTTTAGACATTTCACACAGTGGTTTTCAAGAGTAAAGGTGCTTCTGGCCTTGGTATGGAAGGATCTTGCTTTCAAAGTTACCACAAAGAAATATAATTTCATATTAAACAATTTATTTTGTCAGTTCTACCTCTTTTAATAATTATGCTTCTTAGAACCACTGTGAGAGATTATTAGCAGAAATTTTTAAGAGAAACAGCAGAGCTGAGGGCAGCAGATTCTGGTCAGTCCATTGTTTATGGAATATTAACCACCCCATCCATGAAAAAAAGCTGGTATGTTAATTAACTAACAAAAAGAAGAGTAGCTTTCCTATTTGCTTCTGAATGCTGGGAAAATTAATCTAAAATTTAATCTAATTAAAGACCGTGATAAAGAAAGAGGAAAATATCAGTGGACAAGGATCTTCATCTCTGGTGTGATGTAGAGTGCCAATAACCGTATTAAATGCCTGAGTCTGGCATCCCAAAATATGAATGTGTTCGGGAGAGAATGAGCCAAGCCAACCTCTGTGGTGCGTGAAGGTGAAGGAGATGCCTAGGAGGTGAGGGCGAACAGATGGGAGAGAGAGAGCTTAGAGTTTGAGCAATAACTCTATTGTTTTGATCTACTTCTTTCCTGGCTCTCCAGGAGCCCTTGCTCACAGGAAGCACCGGCTGGCCTGTCCCCTGAAATGTCATGGCTGCTGGCAAAGCTTGCCCACTCTTCTGTGGATGGGCAGCACACAAAAAGTGCTGGAAAGTGAAGATCTCTCCAAGCCTGAGCACAGACCATGACCTGGCCACCCCATCATGGAGCAAGGAGAGGAGCTGTGGTCTGTGATCTTCTTCTGAACGATGCATTCTTCATGTCCACTCTTCCAAAATACACTAAGCCAAGAAATTTAAATTCTCTGTCTATGCCTTCATGGATCCATGGGTTAGAAGGGTCAGCCTGAGATTTTGGCACTGGATAAATGTGTTGATATTAATTTCTTCTTGAGATAGAATTTGGTGGTGGTTTTTGTTTTTTTTTCTCTTAACAGATACCATAGAGCCATGGGATAAAATATCTCATAATTTTTAAAATCATGCATCAAAACCAGGATATTCAAATATTTGCTATAAGACATCACGGATATAAGTGTCTCAAAATTAGTCTTGCATTCTTGATCTCAAGAAAGGAGAAGGACAAAAGGACAAATTGAGTCCATTTGCCCTGTAGAGATCAGAGTCATAGGATTCAAGCACAGATCCCAAGGGCACATCTCAAACCTGCCTCATGGCATGATGATTTTCAGGTGTACACGAGTCCTGATGGATATTTGTGCAATCTGCATTTAAAATCTTGATGTCTGATCAAATCCCATATACTGGTCCATATGCACAAACGTTATTCCCTCCTCTTCTCATCCAGGAGTTCACAATCTGTCATGATAGAAGGTTTCTTGTACCTTTGGATGCATGGTCAGACTCTCCTTTTAATATAATATTCACCAGTTTATAGACCACTGTGGAAAAAAGGAATACATGTGGATTTATGGCATAAAGGGGAGGGAAAAAAATGAAGGGAAAAAGAAAGAAAGAAAAAAAAAGAAAGAATGGCATTCGGAAAAAAAGGACAACCCTGTCAAAACATGACAGCTGATCCACTGCCTGTTTTATGCTATTCATAGAAAATGCCAAATTCTGCAAATAGTAACCACATGTACATCGGCTTCGCAGACTCAATGTTCTGCTGCAAAATGAGACGTTCTGTATTTTAGTGTGTCATCAAAGGCAGTGAAAATATCACTCCAGCCTCCTAGGCTTAACCCTCTGGTCTCTCAACTGTTAAAAGTTTAATTCGATGGCGGTGGGAGCGAGCAGCAACACATCCAGCTTTGTGAGCGGTGCTAACGGAGCTGCCTAATGTATGCCAGTTGCACATAAAGTCAATTAACAAATCTGTTACCGCGCCATTTTTATTCATAGCCATGAGACCATTAAAGCGACAAGACTGCATCTGACGTTTATGATCTTGTTCGCATTGCCAGAGGAAGGAGGGGTGGGGGTGGAAACAACTTTGTGGCTCTGTAGCATGAGAGAAATAGCACCATTCAGAGACATAAGGGCTCTTGAGCAAACGCCGGAGCTTCTGAAGGCTTTTTCTCATCTCAGTCCCGTCCCTCGCCTGTGTCCCCTCACTTTTTCCTGCTCCCTCCTCCCCTTACCCCCTTGCTTGTGCCTTTCAGGTTTCATTTCAATGCAGAAAGATTGGCTCTTTAGTTCAAAACTATAACGTAATTGTCCTTTTTTGTAGCTGGCTGATATTCCCTTTCACTAACATTTAAAAGAGTACTTATGCTGAATTGAATATGGAATGGGAACAGCTCCTGATGCTTTTGTGTGCGATGGGGATGGCTTTGCAAGGCGAGGTTTGGGCTTCAGTTGGCTGTGTCCTTCAGGAATGCTTCCAAGATCTTCTAAGTGACCATGAGCTCTGAATAGAGTGTCCTGTTTAATCAGCTCCTCCTAAACAAACAGCCTGTGCAACAGCTATAGTAAATTGCTTTCAGCCTGGAGGAGCCAAATCTTGGGAGCTACACCATTTCTGCCTTGGATTTTCCAAAATTTTCCAAACTGTGCTGGACTGTGTGCTCTTCTTTCTTTTTTTTTTTTTTTTTCTGAGTGTCAGGAGTGTGAAGATGAGGAAAAGAAGCTGTCAGTAGAGCACTCTGACACATCAGTGTCCACACTTAGCTAAACTGTTAGAACACTTCCAGTATAATCTACATTCCCTGCTAACAAAAGTAATTTCTACATATGTCTTCTGAGCTTCACTTGCTCCTTTTTCAACAGTGGTAAAGGAGAGAAGATTTAGAAATGCTAGGGACAAATTATTTGGAGGAAAATACTTAAAGCTATGAAGTGTCCTTCCTTTAAACCCTGACTCATATTGGTAAGAATAAAATTGGCTGGAATAAGAGAGTTAATGGCCATTTTAGTGGGTAAGCAGGTAGGTAAATAGTTAAGTAAGGAGACCAACAGGTTTTATGGCTGAGTGAACTGATTATGATACAGAACTGATAAACTCTGAAATTGTTCCTAGTGTGCAGACAGGAAGGTTGGAGGCCAGCTGTCTTGAGAATCTTAGATCACAATATTTGTCTGCTGCAGAGTGCCAAAATTCAGTGGCTGACATCCTGGCTCCATTAAAGTTGCTGGGTAAAACTCCAGCAGATGTTTTACCATTAACTTTAGCTGGATCCGTTTCACCAAATAGCTGCAGGGGCTGTGTGAGATGGCAGGATTCTCTCCAAGATTGTAGCAGTGGGAGATATCCTTGTGAATGTTTCACAGCACTGGACCTCTGGAGGAATTTGTCTCTTGGGGATGCTTGTTTGGGAAGAAGCAGGAAAAAGTGTTACTGGGGAGGAATAGTGCATTTTGTTTTCTGCAAAACAAAAAAGAATAAAGAAAGCATGAGGAAAAATCAGTTGCATGTTCAGCTAAGGCAAGGCATCTGGGATGGCCAAGGTGGCAAAGGCTCTATTACAAGAAATAATTCTCATGTGCCAGCAAAGCCCTCCAGTCAGATCAGAGCTGTGTTTAGTTTGAAACTAATTTTTAAAATTTTTATTCAGAGAACAACACAATCTGAAATCATCAATAAAATTCCTCCATGTCCACAGGCAAAGAAATAGCAGCAGGAGGAGCATTTATAACAGCTCAATATTAATTTCTCTAGGCATTTGTATTACAATAGATGTGAAGACACTTTTTCTAAAGACAGAGGACCTGCCACTCTTCTCACCCACAGAGCTTTCACTTGACCCTTTTGAATCACCTCATTGAAAGTTCTCCCATTTAACAGCAGCTGAGGAAAGGAAGAGTCCAATATTCACACCTATGATGTGGGGTTTTTTCTTATTTTCTAAAGTAAAAAGTAATGAAGGAAAAGCTGAAACACTGACATAGTCTCACTGCTCCAGTTTTTACCCTGGAGTGGTATCTTACTCCAAAGGAGACCCATTGGAGCCACTGGACAGAGATATGGCTAAAACCTGCTTGCATGAAGGATTATCTTAGTTTGTGAGGGTGGTAAAGTGGATCCTGAGTGTCAGATCTAGCACTTCTTTTGTTGATGGAAGCCTTTCCACTCATGCTGTGTGTCAAGATCTTTTCCCACAGGATAAACACATTATCCTGCAGTCCCAATGGAAGAACTCAGACGTCAGTTGTCCACTGCTGCTTTCCTCACCCAGAGATGAATAAAGTTGACCTTGCCCACAAGACTTTAGAAACTTAGAAACCTTAGAAAAAAAGTTCTTATGTTGTGGCTACCTAAATCCCACTAAAAAGGCCTTCTGAGGACCTAGACTTTAACATTTGTCAAGCTTTCCATGACTGCCCGACAGAAGATAATAACAAAATTCCAGTGAAAGCCAAGAGAGGAAAGAAAGGAGCTACAACTAAACTTTTTTAACCACTGATACCATTAGAAGTGGAAATAGCTGCAGGCAATCTGCTAAGAGCATTCTCCCTCTTTTCCAGGAGCCGTGCATCCCTCTGCACGACTCAGCGCTGCAGCGTCATGTTGTGGGGGGAATGGGTGCTCTGGAAATCAGCCTCGAGCATCTGAGGGAGAATAAATCATAGCCCAGTGAGAGCGGGGAGCCTATGCCAACATTCCTGCACAGAGAAATGGGCAGCAGGCGAGATCCTGCAGCTGGTGTACGCTGAGTACAGAACACCAAGGCCTTGAACTTTTTTCCCCTCCTGGGTCTCTTCCTGCACTCCCCCTCCCTTCTTGCCATCTCTCCCTTGAGCACCCAGGAGAGGAAGCAAAATTTATACTGCTCTGCCCTTAAAATGCTGACTTTCCATGTTTACAGGGATTGTTTACACAGAAAATTAATCAGTTACGGTTTTAAATTTTAATTAAAGAATGCTTTCCACTGTTATTGCAAAACAGACAAAAACCCATAAAATGTATATTTGACTGCCGCGCTGTGTTGTCTTTGGATCGGCAAGCAGCCTTGAGATCAATCATGCGTGGTATTTTTTGAACTTTTTTTTTTCCTAAACACAACACTCTTCACAGAAGTTGCACTATTTTTTTTTAAGAAGTGCCCTTCAAAATAAAAGCCAGACTGCACAACAATATAGAATTCTTCTTCATGACTTTCTTTTTAAGACCAAAAATGAAATCCTTAGTCTCAAGCTGACCGTGGGATATTTTAGCCATTAAAAAACCACAAACAGAATCACAGCTTCCATAGTAAAGGCCTCAGACTTGCTTACTTCAAAGCCAATAAGAAAACTCCCACAAACTTTGATTCAAGTGTTTATTACATGCTGTTTGTTCCCACAGCTGCAGTTCCTGGTTTGAAAATAAAGTGTGGCAGTTTCTTTCCCCAGATCTCATGGCCATTAGCTGAAGTTCAAGATCACTTCAGGGTTACCTATTCAACCCCTCCTTCCTAAAATGCTTATCCATGATGTGTAGATGTCTTCTGAAGGTTTGTGGAAGAGCACGACTCTAAGAAACTAAACCTAGCCCCAAAATTTTACAGTCATGATGAAAAGCTATGATTAGGTCTGCTATGCTGTGCCCTCTTGGCAATATAGTTAAGCATTTTCTATTCTCTTGAACCAAAGTAAGTTCTGATGAATAGATCATCAATGTGACTGCCACTGGCTTAAATAAAAGAGACTCCTGTTTCTCTTAGCAATATTTTATTGGTCAAAGATAAAGTAATTTTTTTTTACTGATTCTTCTTCCAGTTTATCCAAATACCCATGAAAATCTGAGAATACCCTAGCAAAATGAAGTTTGATTACATCAACATGAATGCTCGGTAGTCCAAATCTCAACAGAGTCAAATGAACAAATGGAAATCACCAATCTTTGAAAGCCACTTTGCTACCCACTGGTCAGGTGGGGACCTCATTGTGTCACACAAAAGATGCCCCATCACACAGACCTTTCCTGCTCACTGTGACACAATGAAAAGAGACTTCCCTAACTCCATGTGGAAGATGACATATGTATTAGCATAGTATCAAATTTATTTCCAAAGATAAGAACACCTGCAGGTCAGGCAGTGACATGAGCATCTGGACCACCAAATGTCAAGCAAAGCTGCAGGATGATTGTTGCACACTGACAGGAAGCACAGGACAAAAAGGAGAGAAAAAGCACTCGATAGGCAGCCCAAAGGAAACAAGAAAACATGTTAAAAGTAAAAGGTAAGTGGTCAGTGAGAAGCCTTTCTTTACACTGATGTCTTTGGCAGAAATTACTTTGAGTTTCTGCAGTGCACCGGGTTTTAAGGACATGGAGGAAATAAGAAATTTTTGTCCAGATGTTTTATCTGTTGCAACAATAAAGGTGACAAATCATCAAGAAGTTCAACCATGTTCTAGCACTGACAAGCAGGCAAACATCTATGAATATTTTATCTGACCTATATCCAAATTATTATAGCAGCTTTGGTCCATGGAACTCCTCTGAAAACATTGCCAGAAAGATAACAAGTCCTGGAATGAAGGTCACAGCAAGAACAGAACTTTGAAGGAAGGTGTTTGGACAAGAATAGAAACATCTGTTAGTAGAGATGCCCTAGAACGGTCACTGCAATGTATGGGGTATCAGCTTTCAGCCTGCAGCCTCTGAATGACAGATTCATGGAAGTTAACAGCAAAAAGATCTTTGCAGTCCCCTCCTCTGCTAGCCTGCATGCCAGAGGTCATAAAATTTCCTTGAATTCTTTCCTTGCTTCAAGTCCAATAGCTGAGGTTAAATTAGGGTTAACATGGAAGGGGAATGGGGGAGAGATTATTTTAATCTGAAAACTTCATTTAGTAATAGGCAATGAAAGCTATAACTGGAGTAAGAGTGATTATTCCACTTTAAATTTTAACTTCATTGCAAAAGCCTATAGACATATATACTTTCATACCATATACGTGTGTGTATATATATACACACACACACACGTATCGTGTTTCTGGTCTAAATTTGTCTATCTTCACTCTCCAGCCAAAGTAGCAGTATTCAGTACTTGACAAAGTACTTACACCCACTCACTTTTGACTGAGATCAAGTCAATGCTTTATCTTGTCTCCAGCAGCTCCTTCAAAGGCTCTGTCTCAAAAATGTTTTTCAATCCTCTGTTTATTCATGGGCCATTTTCTAATCCACCATCACCCCTCATTTTTTCAGTACTTTCAGGGTACATCTATGCTCCTGGTTTTGTCCAGATCAGGAGAATATTTTCAAAGGAAATCTTATGATTGTCCTCACTTATAGTGCTTTGGTTTACACCATCAGCTATCTTGGGTGGCCCCAAATGGAATTATCTTTTTGGATAAAAAAACAGTGTCCCAACCCCAAAGAGCCCTAACTGTTGAGGGGACATCGGGTGCTCTGCATTTATTTTTCACTGTACAGATCCTGCACAGATCCTCTCTGATTGCTGTGAACGAGTTCTTAATGCAGACACAACCTCAGCTGTGGATGCCAAAATCTGGATGTGATATTTCAGGAGTGGCAGCACAAGTGCCAAAGAGAGAGCTATTATAAACACGCTTCTACTCTATACTCCTCAATCTAGAGGTACACGAGTCTTTACAATCATAACCAATGAAGGAGGCAATGCCACATGGGAAGAAAATATGTATATAAACAGCTCCCTGCTACTGAAAATTATAAGGAGTACTGAGTTTGTATGAACAGAGACCTTCTGTTAGGCAGTTTCAAGTGGGAAGAAGATTCCTAAAATGGTAAATACTGTATCACACCCAACGATATTTTTTCTTTTATTCTTTTCAAAATCTTATCCTATTAGGCAGACTCTGGCTTGTTGAAAAGGTAAAATATTTGCTCTTCAGTTGTGTTTTTATAAGCTCTTGCTACTGAAAACTTGCCAATGAATTATTTGACTTCATGTGTAATGAAGTCACCTTTGGGATTCTAGGAGACCTAGGTTAACTTTCCTTGGAAATGTTTATTACTGGACACTTACGGATGTATCTAATCCTCAATTAATACATGAAATATTGTCTGTTTCTTTTCTTAAATGTCTTCTAAGGCATTTCATGGACACATAAAATCTTTGGCTATTATTTTGAGGAGTACCCATGACAGCAATTGAACTCACTCACTAAGTGCATTTTTGTGCTAATTAAATATTCCAAACTTCTATCAAGATTATTGTCACCTATTTAATGGTTCATTGAGTTTATGGGTCATGCAAGTCTCTCTTTTATATTTTCACCAGGATAGTTATAGCAACTATTCTAGTAATGACAAATTAGGGAACATGCAGAGGAGATGAAAGAACCTCAGTGCAGTAGGCCCAGTTTTTTCCCAACTTATGCCAATTTTATGATGTTGTAATGGGATTGACATTGATGGAATTATTCTTCATTTTCCCTGGTGTCAGTGAATGATTACTAGTCCTGATTAGTTGATATTGAAATATGGTAAACATGGCACTCCATATATTTGACCATTTTCACCTTTTAATCCCTCTCCAAGAATTTGTAGTAAAGGTCTTATTTTTGGACAGGGATAGGAAGAGTGGAATAATATTGTCCTTCATTTTATCAGTAAGAATTTTCATCTTTTGGACTATTTACCTGCTGGTCAGTGGGACAAGTCATTCTGACAATTTGCAGTCAGAGAAGAAAGAAAATGTAATCCTAAGGCACAACTATGCAGTGGAATATTTAAGATCAGATGTAAAAGTATCGTTACTAGAGAAGGGGATGGCTGTTTGAAAAGACTTTTAGAGAAGTCTTGCCTTCACAAGACATCTTTGAACTAAACTGAAAATAAAGTACTTAAGGACTTTCATAAATTAATTATTTTTGTTTCATTACCAATAGGGCTCTGCTCAGATAAAACTATTTGTGAAATATTCTATAATAAAACTGTTCTTTTTGCTCTTTCTTCATGAGAGCAAATGCACTATTACTGCTAACAGTAATGCAGTTTGATATAATGAATAATAAGTAAAACAGTGTGCTGATATTGTACCTCTCACCTCCAGGTGCAGGATACAGAATTTACAGAAGAGTCTACATGATTTAGGGTCAAAAATCTAATTGACTGACAAGCCCCTGCCTCACTTAGGGGCTAATGAATGTTGTATTGTGACTGTTTTTCTTAAAAAGTAACATTGAACTGCTTTCTATTCATAATAAATTAACACATTTTAGAGACTTCTTAATATTTGCCTCCACAAAGCCATGATTTTTGTCTGAACAGACCTGCAAGCACCTGTTGTAGCCAGTTTTAAAAATGAGGTCTTCTAGCTTTCAGTTAATACCTCATAGAAATAGCAATGTGATTTCAGTGGCACTGATCTGATCTCTTCTAGTGCAAGACATTCACGTTTTCTCTAAGTATCCCATGCATAATTCATGTGGGGGCTCATATTTGATTATTTATAGACCTTTCTATGACACCCCCTCAGTGAATATTTGCACATCTCCAAGATAGCAGCGTGAAATTTTCTCCTGAAGAAAATTTCCAGCTAAAGACTTAACACCACTTCACTTTGCCTTAGGTCTCAAAACAGCTCTAAGTACAACATAAGTGTCATACACATTTCATGTCAGTGCTCTGCACAGGAGAGTCTTTCCATCCTGAGCTCCCTCATTCTTCAAGAAGAGCCAGTACCCACTTTTGTGTGTGTGTGTGTGTCTGTGTGTGGAGAAGGTGAGTCAGCTCCTCAAAAGTCATGGAGATAGTTTGTGAGAGTCAGGAAGGGAATCCAGGCCTTCCAGTTCTCCAGCTCTTCATGGCCAGAGCTTGTTTTCATCCATGATTAGAAATATAAAACCCTTCTGCCTAGTTATTGTATGCTCCATAACAAGAGCACAGAAAGGAAAACTGAAAGGATGTTTAACCCTGTGTCAGCCAGGAATAACTAGGCCTGTATCCTCCAGAAAAATATTTATGCAGATATTACCAAAAAGCTTAGAACAGTGCACAGTGATTAGCTCTAGTGTTTGAAATATCTTAATGATAATAAGTTTTTTTTTTCCTAACCTAAAACCTCTGTACAGCTATTCAAGCCTATTATTTTTTTTCTACCTCTAGTGAAAACAAGATATGCCTTTTATTGTTTGTCTCTC
Source organism: Anomalospiza imberbis (assembly GCF_031753505.1). Classification (NCBI taxonomy): domain Eukaryota; kingdom Metazoa; phylum Chordata; class Aves; order Passeriformes; family Viduidae; genus Anomalospiza; species Anomalospiza imberbis. The sequence goes on along the minus strand of NC_089693.1, from coordinate 5,300,357 downwards.
TCCCATTGTTCTTATGTATTGGAAGACCACTTTCAGGCCATATTTATGTCACTTCTTCTCCAGACTGAACCATCCCAGTCCCATAAATCCATCCTTGCTCCAAGATCCACTCAAAGGTGATCATCTCCTCAAAGAAAAGAACTGTTTCCCATCAGGTAGGATAAAGAACACAGGCTTGTGGATGGTGGAATGCTCTTTGGAGCTGCCTTTCCTAGACACTGCTTTTGCATTTCCCTCATCTTATGATCACAGAAGGGAGCAGCAGAAGTCTGTCTGTCTTGCAGCTTCATACAGGATCCATATGTCTGGTGCTCAGCATACAGTTCTGTCTCTCCATGGAATGTCAGCTCTTCCCTGAGCTCCCTGCCCTGCATGTCTCTTGCTTCCCATCTTCCTGTGAGCCGTTTCCCTCCTGTGAGGTTTTGACGAAAGACTTTAGAAGACAATGCATACAATAAATGTATATATGTGTGTGATTTTTTAAAGAGAAAGTCATAGCTACTGATAGAAATGCTCTCAAAAGCCACAATGTAGAGAGTGGTGGTGTGAGCCTGAGTTTTGTTCTCGTTCACAGGGATTTTATTCGCATATTTTACTGTCAGTTTCTTGACATTTTTGTCAGCTTGGATCCGGAGGCCATAGTTGCCGCCAGCAGGTCCTACCACATTTTTATTCTCCATTGTATTTGCAGGGAATAAATAAAAACAGAACAAGAGTGAAAGCAAGAGAGAGACATGGCGAGAAAGAGTCAGAGGTTACTGGAAGAACTGCTTTATGCATTTTTTCCCTGCTAAAGAACATCCACCCAACAAAAAAAGGCCAAATGACCACGGAGCGTTTTGCACTGAGAAATTTCTTTCCTCAGTTATGCAATGCAGACTTCAGGCAACGTGGTTAATATGTTTGCATAAGAAATCACTCATTCCCTCTGACTCCTTGTCTGTCTTTTCCCTTTCTTTTTTTTTTTTTCCTTACTTTTTTTTCCCTTTTTTAAAAATTTTCTTTCCTGTGTGTTTCTGGGCTGCTGTGAGATTTCCCTCACAATACATCTATTGTTTCCCAGTCACATCACCACTGGCTGTAATCAACTCTGATTTCTTTTTTCTTTTTATTTCTTACTATAACCATGAGATTTGCACATGCAACGAATAAACATAATCTACCCTAAGGTTATAAACAAGTTGACTATGGAAGTGTTTATTCCTCAAGGTTTTAGATGTTGTGAACAAGAAGGAAGAACAAAGACCTTATTTTCACTTCTGAACTTATAAATTAATGTTTGATTCCCTATGCTTGGTTTCTGTTTCATCAAATGTCTGAACCACAGTGTCTGGAATTGACACCGCTTGTGTCTTTCCTGCACATGAATCATAAAAAGACAGAATAGCAACACCTCAGGTGTGTCCAATGTTCAATGAAGTCTCAGACAAGTGGAAATTTCAGTCTCTTTGGATGCCCCAGCATCCAGGATGATTTGATGTCTCTCTTTGCTGATGTTTGGTATAGCTTTAAATCAATGTCTTCACCATCAGCTTTTGTAAAGATGGTACAAACTTGTATCCAGACTGTTCAGTCTTCTGTGCCATCATTTTACCCCTGTGCACTGTCTCTGGCATGAAAGGAAAAATAAATTTAAAAATGAAACAACCATAGGGATAAGATGATCTTCTATCTCTGGGCTGTTCCAGGATGCAATACAGAGCCCATTAGTTATAAGTACGAACATTCCACTTTTGCCTGACTTTGGATAATGCTCCATGATCTCAGCCTCAAGTTTCAGACTTCCCAATGGCCGTGTCAACCATTGCAGTAGTTCCTGGCATCCACTTACCCACTAACAATTGCATCAACACCATCCATTTCCTTTCACGTATGCAACCCTAATAGCAGCCACAATGGTGTTCAGTCTCTTATGAAGTAGATCAGATCGTAAAATGGTGGCAGGGAGGTTGAAAGGCTCTTTAGTCATCAAGCTACTCAAGCAGGTGCTTTCTGAAGTAGAAAGAAAAAAGTCAAGTATTAAAAGTCAGTTGTGGAGTAAGTGCTGCATCTCTTACTCCAGACAAAGGGAGTTTTGTAGAGTCCCGTCATCTACACAAGTGAATTGGGAATTGGATATTAAAGACGAAAAACAAAGAGATATCTGTCCTGTAGCTTGGGGCACCGATCAAAACACAGCGTGGGAGGGCAGCTCAGAGGTTAACCCTTCCTGTAGCCTTCAAACTGCACTAAAAATGGCCTTTGTATGACAGAGAATAAGCTTTACAAACCCCAAACTCATGGGTCATTGTAGTGGTGAAAAGATACCCATTGAAATGGGAAATGGATCATGTTTTTGTTTCTTGCATATAAAATTGTTTTCTGAGACTTTCAAATGACCTTCGCATGGATACTGAACTTTCCATCATTTACCAACATTCAAATGTACAAATGGTTGCCCAAAGGGATTGCCACACTTGGCAAAATAGATTTCATCCATTAATTCCCTTCTCATTGAAGCATGGAGAAAGTAGCCAGATAATATGGGAGAACATCAGATACATCTGAAATATTGTGAAGGCCTGAAAAATGTGAAACTGAAATAGGGTAGATTTTGATTGTATATAAGGGAGGAAATTCTTTACTGTGAGGGTGGTGAGGCCCTGGCACAGGCTGCCCAGAGAAATTGTGGATGCCCCATCCCTGGAAATGTTCAAGGCCAGGCTGGACAGGGCTTGGAACAACCTGATGTAGTGGAAGGTGTCTCTGCCCATGGCAGGGGGTGGAACAAGATCGTCTTTAAAGTCCTTTCTAACCCAAACCATTCTATGATTCTGTGATTTAGCCTTTCAATGCATTGACATCAAAATAAAAACCAAGTCTTCGGTTTTATGAAATTCAGATACCTCATTTAATATAAGAACTAGTTGCATCTTCATATTTGAAAAGTAATTAGAACAAACCCTGCAAAATGGCTCCAGGATAGAACTGGGAGACGACCCTGTACATTTGCTTTGGCTAAATTTAATTCATAGGTTTAGATCCTCTTCAGTTTTCAGCTGAGTGCCATATATTACACAGTATCTGGCCTTGGCTGACATGGAGGAAAAAAGACATGTCAGTGGGCTCAGATAGGCTTAAAAGTCAAGTTAAATCTTTCTGGACCAAGACAGGTCAATTTTCTATTTTTTTCTTCCTTTGTGATTCTTTCTATGCATATCTTTCCTTCAGTTTTTTTTTTTGCTGCTTTCCTACATAAGCCGCAGAAAACTGTCTTCAAGGTAATTTCTATATATTAATTTGTTGCAATGCTTTTTGACTTGAAATCTGGTCTTGTATGAAGACCTCACCAGGCTTGCAAGTACTAGAAAATGAGCTCAGTATTTCCTTTACCCATGGTTAAATACAGGTGCAAATCTCCAAACTATGCACTGAGAGACCAATTACATCATGGTTGTGCTCCCAGTGCCCTCTCTTTGCCTCCAGGTCCCTGAGAATATAAATGTAGAGGTAAGTCCAGGGAAGCACTGCTCTGACAGCCCCTGGAAGCAGCTGTCCATTGTCACCAATGCACCACCTGTGGCATTCCTGTGATTTTAGAGTGGCAGAATGCTGAGGGGTCACTGTCAGTGTATGGTCAGCTTTGGTGGAGATGGGGATGAGAGGGTGCATTGTGCATCCGGGTAATCTCCCCACTATTTCATGTCTGTGCTGAACATTGTAATAAAAGTTTGCAGATGAAAATACTAAGCTGGCTGGAAGGCAATAATTCATGTTGGGTTTTATGACACTGGCCATTTAAGAGCTGTAGGAGTGTTTGAAGCAGGAGCACAGCCCGTTTTCTAGTCAGGGTCCAGCTCCAGCTCTCCAACAGCAGTGTTTTCCATACATAAGAAGATTTTTATTCCCAAATCTGATAATTTGCCACTGCTGTCTGAAAGGGTTGTGTCTACCTTTGGAAGCAATGATGTGCAAAGCAAGGCACCCAGAGGAGTGATGTAACAGCATCATATTGTGTGTAATTTCTGCCTACTGCAAAAAAAGGAGAAAAAGTACACACATACATATACATAAAGCATTTAGTTTATGAAAGGGTGAATTCATAAGCAGCTGCATCTGGGATAGAGTAAGATCTATCCTCCACTCAGTTAATAATAAGACCCAGAACTCACAACTGGGGAGGTCACAAAGGGGTTTATAAAAACATTTCATATGCAAGTAAAATGTGGTACAATGCATTACGTAATTTTATTTGTACACATTTGTTTTAATTTTTTTACAAGGTCTTTTGATTAAAGTGATTCCCCTCTAAGATGGGAGCTTTCTAAATGTGTAGTTCTTTGAGAAACACAATGATAGGCAAGTGCTTGTCTGGCTTTGCTGGCGTGTGTAGGGACAGGCATTTTATGCTTAACACAAGCTCCAGTTCTGCTGAAAAAGCAGGAATTGATGAATCAGTGTGGAGATCACCTTAGAGCCATAAAATCACTTTGCTGAATACACCTGCAAGGCCACAGACTGTTACAGGATGTTGAGTAGCACTGTTCATATGTGTCTGCCTGATCCAGCACTGTGGACTATGTCAGTAAAAAGAGACTCCAGACCTGTTGAGGGGTAAAAATTCAACCCAAACATGTCTCCACTCTATCGGTGAAACCCCAGTAAAACTGACCTTGCAAGAAGCTGATATTACAAGGGAAAGGATTTAGTTACTTCTTGAGCAGGGGTATAGAACTTGATGGGAATATTTGGGGCTTTCCTCCTAAAAGCTTGCTTGGGATTTAGGAATCAGGTCATTTCCTATGGTACAAGCTCAAAACCAATCTCTTTATGACTGCTTTCTAAGAGCTCCAAACACGCAATTATATAGTTACAAAATATAAAACACTGTATTCAGAGAGATAAGAATCCCATGATGATGACCACGTAGGGGATATGTAGGAGCAAAGGCAGACACATCTGAAAATGTAGGAGTGTGGTTTGTTGTTGGGATTGCAAGAATCTGTAGTGGAATACAAGCAAAATTAATAATTTAAATAAAAAAGGGGGAAAAGGCACTTTCCCACAAAAATCAGACACATGCCAGTGGTACTTTCCCAACCTAACTGAGAGGAAAAACCCTCTTGGCTAATTCATTGCAAAGCTAATGAAAACCAGACAAGGGATTGAAACTAAAAAAGCTTTATGTTACAGGGAAAACAAAGCTTTCCAATGGAAATTATTCATTATAAAGAACTGGTTCACTGAAATTAACAAAGAATATGTGAGAGAAACACCATACTGAATGTGTTTTTGGTGATAGCAATCTTACATTTATATATAGCACATTTCAGCCAGATGGACTCCAAAGTGCCTCACAAGCTTTGGTACTTGCACAAATGAAATGTAAAGAATCACTTTTATTCCCCTCCATTGAAATGTATATTTTCTGGATGAATCACTTGAATTGCATAAAAAAATGCATTCTGTCACGCAATAGTTTATTATATAAGTAGGCAGACAAGTGGATAGAACTTATCTGTCCAGATTTTTCCTTAGCTGGGGCCAGTTTAAAGGGTTAACACCTCCTGGGAAAAGAAAAAAAAAATAAAAAAAATAAAAAACCAACATGTTATTAATGGCTAAAGTAGCCAGAGCTGATTTTCTTAAGATGGTATTGTCCTAAGCAAATATGGAACGATTGTCTCATTAACTGCCCAGTGGGAAGAACGCCTATTCCAGTCATCAATCATAATGCAGCACTTCAGGTTTTCATTAGGGATCTCCAAAATTGCATTGTGTGCAACATACGAGCCTGGATGTGTGTAGCCACTGAAGGCATCCTGGCTGCAGTTGCTGTATGTTTAGGGAAAGCCACTCTCTGCTCTTGTCAAACTCCTCTGACAGCCTCGACACCTGAAGCACGGGACGGTGCGGAGAGAAGCTTTCACACGGTGACCGGGAGCTCCATCTTGCAGATTTGCTTCCCCTCCCATTCCTTTATGAAAATGGATTGTCAGAGCAGCTGGTGAGACAGAAGTGTCTGCCTGTATCTCAGTGTGGCTGGTACTGTGATCCACCACCAGTACATGCTGAACCAGGCTCCAAATGGGGAGGGGGAAGGGGGCAGTTTCATTTGCTGCCAAATCCCTTAAGCAGTTGCTTGTTTTGTCTCTCTGTCTGAGCAGATTTTTCTTTGCTTTTCTTCTTACTCCACCTGCAACATTTTCCCCCCACTCTGTTTTCTCATAAAAGGGGAGGGAGACAGGCAGACACTTATAGAGTGGTTTTATTTTTATTTATTTATTATTTTGGGTGCAGAAGATGCCTGCCAAGAGGAAGCCTGCAGTTACTGAGCTGCGCAGGAGGGCGGAGAGGTTGGCTGCTCTCGGCGGTTCTTGGCGCTCGCAGGCTGATTGGAAACACCATGCGTGACAGTGCACAAAAAAGACACTCGACAGATCGCCAAATTTCACAGCCCCACCTCAGCACCTCTAGAGGAGCAAGGAACGCGCCCTGCCGAGGAGCTCCTCGCTCATCAGGCTGCTGCTCCATTTTTAGCAGATGTTTCCCAGCCCATCCATACACATGTGCTGCTTGGTGTGCATGATCAGCCTCCGGAAAGGTCAGGCAGTGCCAGACCAAGGACTGCTGGAGCCACTGCGCCTTCTCCCACCAATGGAGAATTCCTAGGCAAGCAGTGCCGTGCTCCCCAACCCAAAGATATGCGAGGGAACCTCAGCTCATGACAGAAATCCCTCTCACTCTCTGCAAGCTCAATATTAACAAGAGCTGTGAGGATAAATATCCTATATTTGCTTTCACAAAACAGGACTGGGTTATTGCTGTGTTGATCCAAACACAACCATCAGAACACACATGGCCAGGACCACGTCCTCGATGACTTCGGCTGACAGGGTTTATGGCTCAGATACGGCCTGCCTTGGTGTGCTGTGAGGGGCTAAAGATCTGGTGCTATGTCAAATGGTAAAGCTAATAACCATGGTAATAAAAGAGTAAAGCAGGAAAGAAAAAACACGTGAAGGATTTTTCCCTCATTGACATGTAAACAAATTCACTGTTGTTCATGTTTTCAGTGAAAAGAATGGCTTTCTATTGGGAAACAAACCCAGAAACATTGAAAACTGCTAAAGCAGAGGAGTTTTCAGCCAGATCTATTATTTTTATATACTCACACACCTGTAGGCATGCACAGAATACAATTCATTTTAAAAGAGAATTCCACATGGAGAAGTTATTATTAAATCATTTCCCAGTCAATCATCTTCATTCCAAACTTGGAGACTTAGTTTATCTGATGTTCTGAGTAGCAGATGAAAGCTTTTGGTCTTCCAGTGTTTCTAATGCATCATCCCTAACACTCCTGAAAGAAATCAATAGTAGTAAAAAAAAAAAAGTGAAAAATAGAAAATTTTCCTGGTATGGAGAGAATTAATAAATTCACTTTGTGAGATAAATGGGATGAGAAGGATAATACAGTGTTTCCAATCCATGAGGGTCTTGTACCAATTTAAATCATACAAAGTAGGATGCACTGGCACAAAGAGTACTGATATTAACACTTTAAAGGACTTTTGTAGGATTTTTTGTTCATTTGCTAAGAATTACAGCTGGGAAGTGCAACTGATTGGTGTGGTCTGAGGGTACATGTGGTCATGAAAGTACATTTAGCTTTGTATACTCTAAATGTGTGTTGTATGGATGATCATTTTAATTTGAGGGAAGATATCACAAGGCAGATGGGAGATAAACTGGCTTTATGTCTTGGATCTCCATGACTCACAAGCATCTTTCTGGTTAAATATGTTTTGTTGATTGTGCTGGTGAGAGAATGTGGCCATAAATCAACCACACCAAATTCCATCTGTTTAAAATTAACTTTTGAAATGGGCTTTACCTGAGCAACCAGGTATCTGCTTTCTTTTGATATTCCTACACTGGAGGGTAACTGCTCAATTATATATTAGCTGTCTCCTAGGAACCCCTGCCTAAGCTCCCAAATATGTTTTCTGGTATCCATGGTCTGCATGAATTTTATACATCTCCTTCTCTGGGACTTTATAAGTCAGCCATAAAAGTTTGTGATGGGGTGGAACATAGTGATGTCCACAATCTCAGTCTGGAAAAATGGTTTATATAAAGTGTCATTAAAATGGATTTGGTCATTTTTTATTTTTATTTTTCAACAGCAAAAAGGAAAAGGGAGAAGGAAGAGAGAAAGCAGTCAGGCTATTTTTTTTAACTTCTATGATCCGTCAAAGGAAAGGGAAAGGTTTGATTTCTTTAACTGTGCATGACTCTAGAAGCGAAGTGGGGCTAAGCCCCTTTGGAAAGAGCTGAACTGCTGGTGTATTTATATTATTAATGGCTTTTGGTAATGATTTTACTGCACAAATTGTTATGAGACTGTTACAATGCAAATGGGATACCAGTGAGATTTTCTATCTGAAGACCCCAACCACAGACCACTGATATCAGTGGAAATTCTCCTATTTAATATATTTTGGATCACTCTCTATGCTCATAACAATGAAGACTACTTATTACTTAGTAGCATTCATTTTGTAGGACTAGAGTAGATACTGATGTTGGAAAAGCCTTTTTTCCCCCCTGTAACACTGTCTCCTCAAGAATTGCTGCCAAACGTCCTTGAAGACATAATAGCTTCATAAACCCAGGTATGATTTTTCACAGGTAGTTCACAGGGCTGTCAGTTCCTGTGCTTTTTAATTCATAGTTTGAGGAGTCTGCCTAAAAGCCCATGCACCAGGATGCATGTGATGACAGGAACCCCCCATAAAAGTCTCCAGACATTTCAGCTGAGGACAAAGGCTTGCAAGGATGACCTGGGGACATGCTGAAGGCTGGGGAAAAAAGAGAAAAGAAAAGCAGCAGGCAAATAAAAAGAACATATTTATTGTGGGTTTTTGCTGGAGAAAGGAGTACCTGTGAGTAATCCATACTCAAAATCATAGAGGATTTAGGGCAGCCAAATGCTTAGACTGCAGACACTTTGAGCCAGGCTTAGAACAACCCTGCCATCCTGTAAGGGCATCTAGGACTTTCTTCAGGGCTACTTACACTGCATGTCCAAGTGTCCAGCATTGTAGTCACTGTGTTGAGTGAGGTCAATAAAGCTGAATTCTCTCCCGAGGCACATCTGAGACAGTGCTTGAAAGTCTCCAGAGTCTGACCTGCTGCAAAAACCTGGAGCAGCTCACCCATCCCAGAGCTGATCCCTGTAAAATCCCTGAGATTTAGCAACAGCAGAGGAAGGAAGCAAATGGCTCTGCACATCACAAACTCTCTCAGACCCATTTTCCACCAGATAAAGCAAAGGTGCTTTCACTTATGAAAGGTCCAGTTTGTGTAGGCTCACATCTAAACACATGTACAGTTATCCCAGTTTTCCTAGCATGTCACACGTTACAGAGGTATGGGATAAGTTGGCAGCGAGTCCCACAGCCCAGGGCAGTCATTCCAGTGCTCGTGCCTCAAGAGAGCTTGAAAGAGTTAAAGGCAATAATGTGCTGAGGAATGGCTTGTTTGCAGCATGGGCTGATATTTTTTTGTCAGCATTGTGACCTGCAGGCACACACCTGGTCCAGGGTCAAGTTACAGCCAGGATCCCTGGCCCAGGGTCAGGACCTGGCTGATGATAAGAGAGGGAGGCCCTCCTTTGGCAAAAGCCATCACTTAAAGAAACAAGAGAATATTAAGGAATATTAGATGTCACTCCGTCTTCCTTTAGGGTTCATTTCCTTTCCTTTAATTATCACGAAAGGTAAACACTAAATATTCCAGGGAGTCACGGTCAGGGGAAACACCATGAACTGTGCATTCATTATGGCCTGGCTGTGAAAGCACCAGGAAAAAATGAGAAGTTGGTGGGCTGCCCTTATTTAGCTGCTGTTAATTATGAACCTAGATTGAGACTGAACAACTCTAGATTGAACATTTCAGCTCTCCCCTACTGCAGCATCATTTAAAAACTGTAAGAAAATGTCAGTGAGAAGAGACCATCTGTTTTCTGAGTGGAAGCCCACAGAAGGAAGAAAGAAAGGAAAAAAGAAGAAACAATGCATGTGTAAACCTTCAGCTAATGCTTATCTTTGGAGGGAATTGGAGAGGATTTAGGGATATTTATGCAAATCATAAATGATAGCTATAGACTATATATACTTTTAGCAATTCTGTTTTACTTATTTCATAGACAGGTAAAGCAGAGAACACAAAAAATTAAATACCTTAATTGTAATCATCAAACAACCAGATATTGAATACTGATGCTCTTTTCTTATGCTCTAACCACTAAACAAAATTGCCAGAGATGTCCCAAAGTGCTTAATAAATTGTGCCCGGGGGGTTATTTTCCTATGACTGAAATGCAGCTGGACTGAAAGGCTGCTGTCACTGCACAGACTTAGCTCTCTAAAATGGGGTGTTGCCAAAGGAGCTCATAGAGGAAATTTTCGGTACAGTTGGCAAGGTGTGATTACAGGCTCTGGATTAGTGCCAGGATCTAATGCAGGCCTAACACCCTCCTTCCTGGAAAAAGTGTGGGCTCTTTAATAGCCCTTAGTTTTATGTTTCACCTGCACGTAAGTGAGTGGCACCAATGGGAGATGGAGGCAGCTACAGTGCTGTGAACACCACTAAATCTTCCTCAGAGCTGAAGCATTTCATAGTGATCAGTAGTAGCCATTGACCTGATTTGTCAGTCTATCAAATGGAAGCCACGTTCTTGGAATTACCCTTCTCTCTTCATTCCCCGAAAATAATTCATGGCAAAGATTAGTCTGTCCCACACTGGTGCTCGAGTGCCCTGGTGCGAATGGAGAAATCCTCACTGGGCATTGGGCTTTGTCTTTAGTTTGTGTGGGGTTGGTTTTTTGTTTTTTTCTGGTTATTAGGTGTCTCTTGGACAGCTGTGGTTCAGAAAGTTCACCTTCCTAGAAGGCATGAGATGTGATACTCTCTAGTTAAAAATGTCCGCTTTGGAAAGACAATGTGACTTTAAATCTCTCTTGGCCCTTTGTAATAAATGTTATAGTTTAAGCAAGCAATGTCTTTCCATTAAAACTATAAACTTCACCAGAATAATTAAGACTGATTTAAAGTAAAATTAAATTTGACATGTGGCAGGTGAAGCAGTGCTATTAATTTCGACTGCATATTTGGCAACAATATTGAGGGAAAATGGGGGCATGGGTAAAAAGGGCAGAGCTGTAAGTCCTTTCAGGCTCTTGGTCAAGTTGAGGGTGGAGAATGAAGCATATTTCAACTCTTTGTGGGCTGTAATTTTCCTTAGGAGTAGCAGACAAGAGCTTGTGTCTATTCTTGACTATTATCTGCCATATACTGCATCCAATGGAAAAGGGAAAGAGTGCAAATGAATATTTCAGAAGTTGACCCTCCTTTGGTTTCTTCATTTTCACCCTTTATTTAAAGCTTCAGTATATTTTTTGCTTATTTCTAAGCTGCTCACCTTTGAAATTCCTGTAGAAAGAACTTATCTGGTCCTTGCCATTATTTGAGAGGAGGCATTTTTCTTATTCTGGTTTTGCATGTAAGCAACGACAAACCCTTCTAAACTGTCTGTGGCAATGAAATTGCATGCTAAGGGCCACTCTAAGATCCAGTCCACCTTCAGGCTGATTTCTGATTTCATATAAAATTCCAGTTGAAACCTAAACCTGAGTAAGACCAGCCTGATCTAGTGCCCAGATCTAGTAGAGACTGCAGTTTGGGTGTGAGCCTACATTGCATCCTCCACTGAGATTATCAAAAAGGTTTCGTTATTATAGTCATCAACCAACTCATTTCCTGCCAAGGAATATTGGTGTGAACCCTCTCCAGAGTCCATCAGTGCCCTTGATCCTGAGAAATTACTGTTGAGAAATAGAAATAATTATGTTCTCCTCCTCCAACGCAGATGTGGTATCCATATCTTGACAGTTTTTCCTGTCCAACGTCAGCCAAGGGAGTGAAACACAAGTACCCAGGGAAGGATTTCCTTTTTTGAAATCAATAAATTCTAATTGCCAATCATGCAAATAAATATGCCTTGCTGGAGCAATGTTATAGTCCACCAGGACTGAATGGCATTAACTCATTGAGGAAACTTCATCCTCTGATTGCAGATTGAAGTGAATGAAAATGTCTTTTTGGGGACCCTGCCACCCTGGTTCCTATGACTGAATTCTAATTGCATGCATATTAGTTTTACCTTGCTTATAAATGACAAACATATCAACCTTTCTACCGGAAAGTGAACTAAAAATCCAATTTGACTAAAGAATTGCAAATGCCTTATGTAAAAAACTGCACACAAAACAAACCAGATGTTCCAAGCTGCATTGAGAGAGCTTTACAGAGCAGCTGGGAGAATTTTTTTTTTCATCAGCTATTGGTAAAAGATATACATTGCCAGCAAGCAAACTGCTTCCATTTTTAATACTCATATAATTGGTTTACTCCTGTAACCAATACAATATTAAGTCAGAAGGGAGGGGTGAAAGAAAACAATGATACTGGTCAAAGTTTAGAAAGGTCATGAGGTTTGTGGATGGAGAGGAGAGTGGAGGAGGATAGAGGTTATTTTTCCCCATAAAGCTTTCTTATTTACTGCAAGGTTGTGAAATTTGGAAAAAAATACTAATAAAATTTATTGCCAGGGGTTGTAAGAAGATCATACCTTGGTTCTATTTTCAGCCCCAAACAGATTATAGGACAATGGAGCATAAATGGAAATTAAAACAGATTTAGAACAGACGTTAGGAAGCACTTTTTCACATCGAGGATAATAAATGTGTGGAATGGCCTATCAGGCAAGGTTGTAAAGGCAAAGACACTGGGATCATTCACGCAACAACTTGGGAAATAGCACACTAAAATGGAATGAGTCTGGATGGTGAGGCAGCCTCTGTTTAGATTTCTGGGATGCTTCAAGACTGCAGGTTCCCTTCCTTTCCTTTCCAAATGACAATTTAATCTATGATTTGTTGTTTTTTCAGGCAGGTTTGTCAACTGCTTTTCCTGTGAGGTGGAAGACTACTCTTAATTCCCATGTCACCTGCCATGGTCGCTTATGATGGGGAGTGCAAGAGAAGAGAACTCCTTTTGGGAAGCCAGTCTTGCCTCTTACAAGGCCTTGAGCACAGAGTGGACAATTTTCTTTCCCACTTTGAGAGTGGATAGATCTACCACCCCCTCACATTCCTGAAGGAGGATGTGCTAGCCTTATCTCACTAGATCTATCCTTCTCCATGAGGTTGGGTGTCATGGCAATCCCAGTAGAGTTGCTCATTTCTGCTCATGTTGAGCATTCTTGTATTAATTTCAAGATACTCCAGGGATCCTTTCATCTAATGGAGAACTTCTAGGGAAGATTCATAATCCCCAAGCACTTGTATTGTTTCCAGCACAGCCTTTCTAACACGCATGGCTCTCTACTATTCTACTATACTCCTCCATGTCTAAACCACATCAATTTAAGCTAAAAGAATGGAGTGGCTTGCTTGAGTGCCTCATTTCAAAGTGTATCCCCACTTTACCTCACTATTCATGCTCTCCACAAGGATTTCAGAGTGAAAATGTGGATGTATTGGGAAGGAGACAAGAGATATTGAGTCATAGATCAATCACTTACTGTTCACCTTCTCCTTTTTCCCTCCTTGGGTCACCTGTATCTGTAGCTGGCACATTTTCCAACCACACAAGGCACAGTAGCCAACACCAAATTTTACAGGGTTCACCTGCCTAAATGCAAGCAAACCCTGTTGCACCTAAACACAAGAATAGTTCTGTTCCACCAAGATGCCCTTGAATTTTCTTAAAGCTAAGTCTCTCTCTCTGCCTTTCTCAAAGAAACCCAAGATTTGACCAAGAGTCAACAAAGCTCAAAAGCTTTGAGGTGCTCATCTAAACCCATGATGCTAACAGCCTTTGAAGATTGTGTGTGCAGAGAGGTGAATTCAGGAGCTTAAAAATTGACCAATACCTATCCAAATTACCTAATTTCTTGTCATTTTCCAGAAATGAGTGGGCACATCATCTGGCTTGTTCTGCAGTACTCTCAGTCTGGGCAATAAATTGAATTTCTAAACAAAATTACAGCTCATAAACACAAACACTGTAGGCCTCCATTTCCTGCACAAACCTGAGCCTTTGGGGCACTTGCCTAGGCTGAAGATGCGGGAAGCCAATGTAAGGGGGCATTGAAAACTCTGGAAAATTCACCAAATCCGACCATGACAGAGAGCAGCTGTCAGGATCTAGTTTGAAAATCCTCACCTTGAATGCTGTGACAGGTCAGTGTAGATGCAATCTCTGTGTGAATATCAGTGTTCTCCAGAAGCATTACAAGAACCGTTGGTTTCAACTTCCTGGGGCAATGCAGAATTCAGATATTTCTGCAGGGATGCACCCAGAGAGTGCGGCCTCACAAGACAGCACAAGGAAGTCACCAAACATGAAGTGACAACCCAGAAAGTTGTAGCCCGCGACACTTATGTCCATTATTGTCTGCATGCACTCTAATAGTATATCCTAGCCAAGGATTTCCACATGCTTTGAAACATAAATTATCTTGACAAAGCTTCTCAGAAGGAGATAAAACTTACACGAGAAGAAGGTCAGAGCCAGAGAGACTGAGGGATTTGCTCGGGGTCACAGGACTGGTGAGTCAGTCAGTTGTGGAGCAATTATAGAAATCCTCCTCTGCAGCCTGTGCACTAAACATCCTCATCACACATAAGGTATGAAAAAAAAATGCATTACTTCCCCACTGCATGCACTGCAGTGTAATCATATGTGTGATATTATTTTATTTGTTTAGATAGGGTATCACATGAATCTGACTGAAGAAATCACACCCCTGTAGAAGAACTTGAAAAAATATATTTTGGCAGCTTCTCTATTCAAATCAGCAAGGACACCACCAGAAATAAATAAAGGTATGATCTTTCAGTGATGAAGGTAATCAAAGTGGAAAGTGTCTCTCCCCATGGCATGGGGGTTGAAATTAGATGAACTTTAAGGTTCCTTCCAACCCAAATCAGCCTACAATTCTATAAAAGGTCTATAAGATAAAAATAGAGAGAAAAGGGTCTAATTATACCTCAGCTGTCCTGGAAG
Source organism: Anomalospiza imberbis (assembly GCF_031753505.1). Lineage (NCBI taxonomy): Eukaryota > Metazoa > Chordata > Aves > Passeriformes > Viduidae > Anomalospiza > Anomalospiza imberbis. Next base: position 5,285,240 of record NC_089693.1, on the reverse strand, counting down.
TATGACGCTACCAAACTTTATTCAAAGGCACAGAGTGTGTTTATTGGAGATTTATGACAACATTGGAATCAGGAACAATTGTATTGATCACACCAGAACCAGAAAAATTGTATTGTTGTATTGATGACAGTTTTAAGAGATGGAGGCTGGCTTGCCTAATACCTGTATCTTGCTGGGAAAAGCTGTCTCTGATAAATCAAATCTTAGTGCACATGCCTTTTGCCAGCTTGATCAATAAAGTATTTACATGCACCAGTAAAACGCAAGGTTTTTCAGTCTCAAAATAATAACTTGTTTTAGATCCAGGACTAGGATTCCAGAAAGTGGCAAATCACTGTATCCTGTGTCACTATTATGCTGCAAGAGGTTACCTGAAGGGTAATCCCAGCAAACACTTTCCTCATAAGTTTCTCATTTTAGGCAACATGCAGAACTGTCACCAGCCAACATCCACCCATCTCCACAGGACTCCAGGGACTCGGGAGCAGGGCAGAAGTGCCCATGCCAAACTCCTTTTGATCTGAGGGGCCAGGAGCAGCATTCAAACCACCCAGCCACTTAACAGAGACTACCCCTGATCAAAATGCACAGTCAGTTGTCAGCGATGGTGATGACCCTTGTGCTGAAGGGACATTTGGCCTGAGTGGGCAGAACAAAGTGGGATGCTCGGGCCTGGTTACAAACCTGACTCCTCATGTCATGGCAGCAACAGCACAAAACATCCCTTTTTTTAAAGAAATGAGGCCTAAAATAATCCCACATGTGTTTCTTGTTTTCAACCCCCACCCCTTAAAGCCAGATTTATTTATTTTTTCAATAAAGCCATCCCCTGGGTTTAATAGTAGCTATTCTAGAGTCTGAAGTTAGATTAATCACATCCCACTAGCAGCATTTTAGCTGAATGCAAGGGAGGCCTTTTTTGCAGAGCATCTCCTGCGTTGAGCCCAGCTCCCCCTGTGTCATTAGAGTGGGGCTGGTGCCCCGTGTTTACGGCAGAGGAATGTCGATGAGGGGCTGGAAGTCCTCATTGTCAGCCTGCCACTGACTCTCTGTGTGACTTTGGAATTAAACACAATTTCCCCATGGCTCGCTGTGTCCCTTTTTGTCAAAGCTGAGCCACACTGACAGAGGGTGATGTGTGGGGGAGGTTTGCACTACCACTGCAATTTCATGTGCTATCCGTATCCTGTGGACAAATAAATACATTCACTTCTAAGGACAGTCAGTCCACGCCATCCATCATCACTATAGACACATAGAGGGGAAAAATGATTGTGAAATATGCCCAGAATTTGAGCCAGTTTTGATACCAGCAGATGAGATGCCATTTTTTGGTATAAAAGAGCTGAATAAAAGGCTTGAAACTGTGTATAATAATTATGAGAGTAACAAACAGGGTTTCTCTTTCAAGTCCATTTACACATTTGCTATGTTATCATTTCTAATTCATATTAATCAGAGGGTTCATGAACTTGTAACTGAGAGCCATTTGCAGCATAAATAACTTTATCTGGCTACTAAAAACACATATTTAATATGAAACAATAGGGTTAAATATAAGCAATATGTTTAGGTAATTAACCTACTGTTTCCACAGATTAATTTAGTCTATACAGGTGGCAAAACAGCACCTATCACTGTGGCATGAAAACACTGTTCAGAATTTAGGAGGCCAAAGAAAGAAATGAAGCTCTATAAATCGTGTTTCTTTCTCTGCCTGGTAGGTAGTTATTAAAAAGGAATAACCTCTGGATAATTGCACTGCAATAGCATGGTAACTACAGCATATTTACAGTCAATCTCTAATAACAGATAACTCACATAGTTTTTTCCTCCCAGTGATTTGCCAAGTGGAAGCAAACCCAATTTGAATCCTGCTTTTGCAGCTCGGTGCAGTCTCTTTGCCCCGTTATTACTCTGCTGCTAACAGTGGCCTCGGACTGTCAATATCTTCCCTGCCACGGTTTACACTGGTAGTTGTTATTATATCAGACCATGAAAATTGATGGTGATAACACACTCTCTAGGAAGGCTCTATACATGTCAGTTATTCAAAATATGTCTCGTTAAATAAATATTTACAAGACTTGCGTTATTTAGCTTATAAACTGTTTGGACTGAGGCAGCTTTGGAGCAGTTGAAGAGCGTTCCAAAGAGTTACTGCAGATTAATCCATGTAAACCACACCAGTGTGCTAAAAATTGCTATGGTGGTTTCTAACTGCCAAGTCTATATCCTTCCAGTCTAAGAAATACAGGACGTATTTTCCTTTGTAATAAAATCTCTCGATAAAAGCAATAAAAAAATACTAGTCCAGAACATGTGATTATCCTGGGGGGGTGAAGGGGAATCATACCCATGGGATGACAGGGAAGTTGGCTTATCCTTGCAGCTGGGAGAATGGAAAAGGGTTTGGATTATCTGAGATGCAGAAATAGAGAGAACTTTAAAATGGAAAGAGGGAAGAGGATAGATGTTCAGTTAATAGTTTAGTAATAATAGATATTCTGTTAATAGCATAGTAATAATTCCTCAATAATCAGTCATTCCCAAGGCAGGTTTAATTTTGTCCTGGAGAAAGCCAAAGGACACAACAAAGCAAAAGCAGGCAGGAAAAAAAGGGAGCCAGTCCTGTTTCTGAGCTTCAGATGTCCCTGCCTTTTCAAGACCCCCAGATCAGTGCTGTACAAGGACTTTGAAATAACCAAACTAATGAGGCTACATCAGGCAATAATGATGAGGCTCTGGGAGGGCAGGCACTTTTCACTCCTAAGGATTTCTGCTCAGCAAGCCAAGGTTCCTGGCATAAAACCCAGAGAGCAGGAATGTTTTCTGTGCTTGCAGGGTCGGGCTTGTGAGTGTGTGTATGAGAGTCTCTAGGTTTCACACTGTGCCTCAAGCAGAGTCATCCAAGAAACAGCATTGCTTTCTGCCGTGCTGGATGGCTTTGGGATGCTGGTTTTCCACGAGAGGGAGCAACTCACCAGCACAAAAACCCCCTTTTCCCAGACCAGCCACCAAATTCACTTGGAGCTCTCAATTTACTCAGCTGACGGCAACCTTGATTTTTATCAGTTCTACTAGATTTGAGAATCATATACCATTACTGATTTTTCATGCCTAAAGTCACACTGGCTGCCTGTGTATTTATGCATATCAGGGGAGAGTTAAAATGGACATCAGTCATTTAGAGAAGTGATCCTTTCACTGAAAAGGAAACATTCATGTTTCCAGCTTTGCAACATCTGTTGGGCTAATTATTAGGATGCAAAAATGATGGATTTACCAAAGCAATCAACTGAAGGCTTATTCTGTTGGTGCTGAGTGAGGGGGCCTCAGCCCATGGGGGAATTGAATCCAGGAGGGAGGTAATTCTAGATTTGCCTGAAGTGTGCTACCCATGGAAGGTACTGGCTGCTATTCAAGCTATTCAAGCCTGCAGCCCCTTTTCCTCCCTAACAGGAGACACGGGAAGCAGAAACAGCTGTCAAAAGGGGTTCAATGTTATTGATAAGCCCTTTATGTCAACTGAAGCCCCTCCACTGGTGAGTCCAAACAAAACAGCTCAAAATCTGCGTATCAGTGGAAAAACATGTTGGGCTGCATGTGGAATAAAGCAACAAGAAGAAAGTGAGAGTGTAACAGTCACAGTTGATTTTTACAAACGACTGTGCAATCCACTGAGGAAATCCCCAGAGGGACTCAAAGTTGTAGTCCTGATCCCTTCCCCTGCCCATGCCCCCCCTTCCCTTTTCCAGCAGCCACTGCAGCTCCTCTCCTGTTTATAACTCAGCCCTGCTCGAGCTGCCTTTTCCAGCATTTCCCCTGTTGTTTCTGTCCTAGCATCAGGAAAGATATTTTGCTCTCTTCTTTTAGACAGTTGCACTTTGAGCATACATGTTGAACTGCTGGAGAATGGGGAGCATTTTCTTCCCCACTGCCCATTTCCCATTAACAGGGCACTGAATACAGATGCAGTAAGATTTGGGTCCAAGTTTTGATTCTTGTAAAGATTTTCATTCCCCTTCCTGGCCTGATAGGCTCAATCTTGGGAGCCACAGCTAAGCCCTGTACTGGATTCCAGAAACCTGGCTTGCTTTTGTACCTCTGTGCTTTATATTTCATCAGGGAGATGATTACCTTGGTCCTCCTGTGGCTTTCTGTTGTCTTGCCTCTAAGGCAGGAAAGGGTTGAAGTGACACAGAGACAAATAACAGTTGCCCAATTTTTGATGCTGGCTTCTTTGTTACAGGGAAAAATGGACCAGTGAGCTTGGGACTTTATGTAAAGGACATATCCAGCACAGATAGATTTGGTGCAGGCTTCTACACATCAAATTTTTCTCCCCAAAATGACTGGAAGCTGTCCTGATTTGGAAAAAAGTAACTTTCCTCTGCAAGAAATATACACTTTCAAATAATCTCAACCTGAGCCAATCTATAGTCAATGCAAATGTAAAAATACATAAGAAAGTGTATTAGAACATTTTCTTCCTACTGGAGAGAAGAATAGCTCTGTTGTCTCCCAAGAAAAACTGGAAATGTGAAACTCTTGTTCCTATTTGCACATGAGTCATTTTCTCAAACTGTTGCTTTCAGGGAAGCAGTGTTGTGATGTTTAAACCAATAGCCAAACTACGTGCTAATTTGAAATTTATTTTACATCCTTTGGACTTAATAGCTACCTTTCAGCATCTGTAATTCCAGGCTGGAAAGTCCTAACAGGCATCTGGGGACAATCCCAGCCCCATGTGCGTGTCTGTGCATTAGGGGTCACAAGGCATGTCCAATACATTAAGACCATGACGGTTACAGCCCAGCAATGTAGGCTTGACTCCAGTTCAAGCTACAACAACAGCAGTTCTGGAAGTCTGGAGTTTAATCACTGGTGTGTCAGCCAGGATGGCAGATGTCACCTTGCCAGCAGTGGAAATCATGTGTCCCTTTATTCTGTCGCTTATTTTTACCCTTCTTTCAGCACTGCAGTATATGGCAGCACAGTACATTTGCAGTGCAAATTCTGGTCTGTGGTGAGCAGACTGATGCAATCCAAATGCATTTGACACCTTTTATACTGTGCAGTGTCAAGTCCCAATGAGATTTGTCACATGCAAAGTAATTTATGAATCGTCCTTTTTACTTTATGTAGCAAGAACCATTCATAGAGTCGTGTTATGCTGTGAGCTTAACTGGGTTCCCTCAGCAGAGGATCAGAGCCTAAAATAAGTGCTGGAAATGTCTGGCCTTCAGCTTGTGTTGAGATGGAATGGCTCAACCAGGAATTGATTCTGAGAGTAGAAATCCCCCTTCAAAAACAGAGACCTCCAAAGAAGGGCATGAAGAAGATACTGTGCATGCAGTTGAAACTGCTCTTATTGCCTGATTCACCATCATTCACACCAATGACTGCTCCAAGATACCATCACAGGGAACTATATTTGGCTCCCATGTCAGTGAAGTCATCCTGCTGATTTTATGGAGAAAAGAGTGGAAAGCTTAGGGGAATATATTTTTAAAAAATATGCAGTGTCAAAAAAAACACCAATACATTCTGTAAATATAAGGAGTCAACTGCTGAATAATTTGCAACAACCACAACTTGGTTTTCCTCACCAGGAAGATGCACACCCCACTGTCAGCAACAAAACAAGTTTCAGGGCAAGCTCCAAAGTCTTCAAGACCTCATCACTTGCCCTTGGAGACCAATAAGTGCAGTTTGCCCCTTTCACATACAGTGCAAACCCGTGGCAGGTTCACAGCTGCAGACGAGGTCAATACTAGAGCTCATATGGACCATTCCTAAAGTATTTAAGTCCTTTAGATCTTAGAGGAGCCTCGGCAGAGGTCCTATCATAGGTCCTTGATCAAGTGTCCAACCACTCAAATTAAATTTTCTACATTAAAGGGCCCAGCACTTCTGTTCATCATAGGTGAAGTTGATTCTGTATGTCTTCAAAAGCAGCCACAACAGCTGTTCCAACAAGAAGGAAAAAATTGGCTCTGCTTTATCTTAAGAAATATGAAGGTCATCTGGGAAAAGCCTGAGTTTGCCCTCAGGAAGAAGCCACCTTCACAAATCTGGCCGGACACGTGTAAGATGCTGATAGAAGGAAAGAATTTATTTTGCTTGTTCTCACTCCAGTTTCTACCTACTCCAAGCTCCATCAGTGCCCTGCTTCCATCCCAAGTTTACAGCCAATAGCAATTTTAGCAATACCAAAATGGCTGCATAGATTAGGCTGATGATTCATCTCAGGCACAGCCCTAAAAAATGCCTGAGAGCAACTAATGACGTGGTAACCTCTTTTCACAGGTGGACTTGCCCCATTTTTGTAGTGTTTCCAACTATCTCTATCTGACACATTATCTTACTGGTGGAGCTCATCTTAGATTATCAAGAATTCTATGGAGAAGAAGTGGCCTTATTTATGCTCTAAAGCTGTACAGTTTTGGAAAATTAATCTAGGACAAAACCAAATGCAATGGGAGATATTCTGGAGTAGTTGCGGTGCCAAGTAAATAAAACCTTTTGTTTTTTTGGTGGGTTTTTTTGCTTTTCTCACTTTCTCTCCAGTGAAATGTAGCACATGCTTTAGCTCTATGCTGTGCACTGGGTGAAAGTGCTCTATCAGAGCTTTCTGAATTTGGAAATAAATGTAGTTAAATCAACAATGATAATAATAACTCAAATGCACTTTTATTCAATAATGTTATCTAGCTCAGAGAGAAAAGGACCATGCATTCCTGGGTAAGCACAAAGGAAGGCCTGGTTTTGTGCATGCTGCTATGGGTACCTGACACTATCCCAGAAATATAAGAACAAACTCATTCAGAAGTTATATTCCAAGCTAAATCTGCACATTTGTGATGTGTGATGTTTATGTGCACATGCCTAGTCAGGAAAAGCTGATCTGTAATGCCTAATTTATTAAAAAATACATAAAAGCAAAATATGACCTTGAGTGTATGGAAATCAACAGTTTCTAATGTTTGGGGATGTTCTTACCTATAGAAAAGGAAAAAAAAAAAAAAAAAGGGCTAACAGAGCATGTTAACAGCTGACATTACCTAAAGGTTGAAATTATTAAACTGACAAAGGAATGGGTAGTTAACGCAAAGGTCAGAATAATGTATTTAACGTAATTAATCTCCCCATGTCTTGATAAAGCTAGGGCAGGGGCCCTAAATCAATGTTATGTTTGAGGTGTGATGCAACACAAAGGTACAAAAAGTTAAGGATGGAATGTCAGCCTTAACTTTAAACATCCTTTTATTTGTTGGACTCTATAACATAACACGAACTTTACTTAAACATTGTATTTGGTGTGTTACATGAAACCACGGTGTGGGAAAGGAGGTAACAGAGTTACATTCAATCAGCCACACAAAGACGACTTTCCTGTAGTCTTTGAAAGGGCTTTTGGACACAGCTTTGTTAAATACCACTAGCAAGGATTCAAGATTTGTCCATGTGTATTAGTTAATTCCCCATGCCCAGACCCCTCCGCTGCCAGCCCACTTCAATTTTGGGTACGAATTGCTTTCCTCACTTGTGGTTTAAAACCTGTACGAATTTCTCATCCTGTGGAAGCTGTTTGTGACAATAATTTTTAATAAAATTCCCTTTTCAGGCAGTCTAGGAAGAAGGAAAGGACAGGTCCCAGCAGCCCTTTTCGCAGCCTCATTTGCATATTGGGTTAGGCTACTTAATAGTCTCATTAGCACCATCTGTTGGGAACCTGCTAATAATGCACTGCACCAGGTAACTGGAGACATGAAAAATCACAGGGATACACCAATGACTTGTCCCGAGGCCAGTTATGGCTCAGAGAGCACTGGTTTTACTGTGCAGTGGCCTTGCAGCTCCATGAGCAGTTGCAACTCAGAGCACTTTACTAATTCTGCACTCACCAAGGCGCACAAAGCTGCCAAAGGACTTTGATTCAACAAATTCATGGCAAGCAGAAAACTGCTAAGTTCCTTGCAGGAGCTGCCCAGCACCTCATAGCATGGTTTTTGGATGAATAGTCCTGGACCAAGAAGGCGTTAAACGAAGCCCCATGACATGTAGCGGCTTCCCAAGCCTGGTGTTTCCCCACACCAGACATGTGGGTCTCTTCTGAAGCTGTTACCTCACACACACACAGGTGTTAGAACCTGGTTTAGCAAACTGGAAGGGTAAAAGAGCTCGGGTTTTTTTTGGGGTTTTTTTTGGTTTTTTTTCAGTGAGTAAAACCAAGCATCCCTTACAATAACAGCAAAAATACAAGCTGGGAGACCTCTGAAAAGGTTGACATTGCCAAATTATTATTGGAGTCCAAACTGAATGTTGCTGCTTGGTTTGTTTTTACAGTTGGCCAATCCCAGGATTGCCATTTAAATATCAAAGGCAAGGCTGGCTCCTCAGCCTGATGTAAATGGGGCTTTACCTCCTCACAGCCAAGCCAGTGGGAATGCCCTGGGCACAGCAGACTCACGGTGTCTGTGGAGAACCCCAGGGTTGTTTTGCTCCTCCCCTTTCCACTTCCAGCTCTCTCCAAACCCTACACCATGTCCAATTCCATATCCTGCAGTATTAAGTTACACGGGGCAATCACTGAAAATATTTCACATTCATTCTTTCAATACAGGTGGTTATGTTATTAAATTGAAATTAATACAAATTAATGTGAAGCAGATGAATTCCTTTCTTTCACTCTGGATTCTTTCCTTTCTAGCCAGTCTTGTTCTCTCCCCTCAAAACTCCTAGATTCCTATTATTTTTACATATTGTGCTATTAGGCAAATTTGGAATCCAAAACCTACCCCTGGAGTATTTATTTTTCTGGATCAGTTTCATTTTCCACTAAATAATGTACCAGCCTTATTTCTGCTTGTACAACTGGCCTGAGCTAAGGTGTGTCAGGAGTGGAAGCCTGAACTTCTGCTTCCAATGCTGGATTTAAATCACACATATTATTGCCTAATATTTTTTTTTCTTTTACTTTTTGTCTTTTTTTCTTTTGGCAAAATGTTTAGTGGTTTCTAAATTAATCTGAGCATGATGTTCAGTTCCAGGGCCCATTGTTGACTTCTTTCCCAGCCTCTCTTTTTCTGGAATTCTCCTTTTTAGGCGAGAACAGCTGTGCTCTTATATCTCTGCAATGCGGGCGTGTTACAAAGGTGAATACTTGTGCATTTGTTCCATCACTTTCTGTTTAATTCAAAACTAATTGCTGATACATTTTTTGGAGGGCTTCTGGGGCTTAGAAATTATGGGATGAGGTTAGCACAGTAGTTCTGTTTTGTTCACAAAAGAATGTAGAATGGATTTGTTTAAAAAGTTATCTGAATTACTCACAGAAGGTTCAGTACAGGCTATTTAAGGCCTCCATCCTTTAACAGGATTCATTTGCATTATGGAAAATAACTAAATTGTTCTAATCTAGATTGATGCCCCTCTCTTCATATCAGCGTGCAAAGACACAAAAAGATATTCCTTTCCATGCAGATTTTTTTGGGATAAATATGTGACAGAAGAAGAAGAGGCTGAGACACAGAGGGGTGAAACAGCTGGGACAGCAAGTTCATGGAAGTTGTGCTGCTGGCTGGTTTATGGTGGTATCCCTGGATTAGCTCGGATCAGAGGAGAATGTTCTGTGCACAGTGATACCTTGTGGTGATTTCTGGGAGAGGGAAACAAGGCACTATAATCCTTCACCTGCCCTGCAAGTGATGAGGCCTTTCTTGGAGAAAGCTGTCTCAGTTGTCCAAAGCCAGCAAGACAATCTGAAGGTACCCAGGGCTATGGCCAGAGCTCCAGGGCCTAGAATTGTCATTTCTTTGTATTCAAAGAAACACGAAGAAAAATAGACTTGCATGAGGAACGTATGTGTATGTAAGGTACAGGTCTTTTTACTGAGTGGAAAACCTGAAAATTCCAGGCAAATTCCATTCTGGCTCAGAAAAATAGGAAAATGTTATTCAGATAAACCTGAATCATTGATCAAAAGCATTTTAGGAAGGGAAAGGTGAAATGAGAGTAGATGGAAAAGGACTTAGATAAACTTTCTCAACTTTTTTCCTCATCTGTCTCCCCATACATATATATGCATGGCTTTTTTTCCCATGAGCATGGGAAAAAATGGACAGAAATTTAAATATGCCAACTCTAGATATACAAAACTGCTTTAACATTTTTAATTCCCTCTTTCCAATTTTTTCTCAGCCAAAATAATTTATCAAATATGCCCTGAACTTGCTTCTAGCATCAGGGTCCCTGGACCTTAATTAGCTATGCACCTATTTCCCACTGAAAATTCTTTGCCCCACTTGATGTACACTGGCAAATTCCAAGCCAACTTCCACAGAAGAGGAAGGATTCTGAAATTAATTTTTGTTCTCTTCATGGAACGAAATATATCTTTTTTTTTTTTTTTTTTTTTTACATTTAATATGCTTTACTGCTTAATAACATATTTATAAGAGCTCCCCTACCTGTCTCTTTCTGGAATTATAAAACACACATACCCACCTGCAGTCTGCAATACCAGTATTTACAAGCTTATATAGGGATTGCAATATTTTCCCGACAAGTTTGTTCTGTATTTTTCATTTCCAGCTGTTAATAGCTCATAGAAAGTAGAAGATCTAGAGGTAAAGGTGTGACTTAACCACCTACTATAAAACTCTGAAAGTCCCCACTGTACTTTAATGTAAAGGAAATTCACTTTTCCCCAGGCACTATCGTTTATTATATCTGCATATTATATATCTGCACTTTATATCTGGTGGATGGATCTGTTCAGGTGACAAAACAGAGTTAGTGGCATTGTTAGAAACTGCTGGAAGTAAATGCTGCATGTTACCTACCAATGTAATACACCCCCACTGCAAAATTTGAATTTGAACAATATGTTTTCTGCCCTTTTCTTTTTTCTTAGCTTTAGGAAATGTCCATTTAAACTAATTATTTAATATTAAATGAATAAAGAGAAAGTGTTTGGCTGACAAAAAGATAGTGGAGAGTGAAGAAAATATAATTTTTTTCCCAGAAGTTAAAGTTGATAGGATAGATTTCCCCACTGGAAAATTTTAAAGTTTTATTCAACTCTAAAATGTCCAACTCACTAGCAGAACACAGGGTAAAGATCAATCTATTTTGCCAATATGGGATGGACCAGCAGTTTTATTTCTAATTTCTAGCATACTTAAGTTGATGAAGTTCAGCCGAGAAATTTCATTGAAATTTCTGTTGAAATATAAAAAAAGTGTAACTTAGCCTAAAAAACTTCCCATGATGGTATTGTCAGAGGAAGCTCTTAAGCAAACTGGGTTTATCCTCCGTGATGCAGCAGCCATTCCTTTCTCTGCAATGTTTGTTAGGCAGGACAGGCTCTGTCACATCCCAGATCTGACCAGCAGCTCTGACCAGTGCTCTTGTCCTGGTGAATCCATCCATGAGAGACTTCAACAATCTCCATTTCACCTTGACATGGAATGGGAGCTCCTTTTTTCATCATAAATGTAATTGCCTGAAAGGAAAAGTATCTCCAATACTGCTCTGTTTGGGAAATATTACCCTGAATAAAATGAGTATGAGTTAGTCCAGTATTATGAAAGAAAGCCTGACTGAACTGTGTAATTTAAGGACATAAAATTTTCAGGAGAACCATTGCTAGACATTTAAGCAAAACATTTAAACACTTCAACTTAAGTGTATTCTTCATATTTCTAGAATGAATATGTTCCTTGAACATCAGAGGAATCTCATTAAGAGAAATTTCTCATTAAAAAAAAAAATCCTCCTAATTCCCATTACACATTTAAGTCTCTATGTGTGTTTTAATGGCAATGTCTATATATATATGTATATATATATATATAGTGAAGTACAAGGACAAATACCAGCTGATAAAATAACGACTGCAAGATAGAATGAACCTTTTCTACTGCATATTAAAAAAACCCAAGACTGCGCTCTAATTTCTGCAGGTGTACATCCCTGGGAGCTCAGCTGGCTTAGAGGAGAGTAGGGCCTCCAATTCTCTCAGTATTTTATGTGCTCTACTTTTACTGGTCCTTCATAATTCGTATTAGAACAGGTCATTATCATCCCCTTCTAATGCTTCAATGTTTTGATGTGTTTCGTGTGATTTACGGTGTCGAGGATTTTTCTTCTTTCTTATGTCTCAATAGTTTCTAGTTTAGTAGGTGGCATTTTTGCTGCCCTTTTAGGATGATCACATTTCTGCATTAATTACTAATAAATTTTCCCATTTTCTTTATCATATTTTCAACCTTTATTTCTCATGTTAGGGGACAGGACGTAGCATACTTCACATTTTTTTTCCTTTCTGCATGTATAATATAATATTTACATATTATTTAGTCCAGCTGAATCTCCAACAGAATTTTGACCTTCAAAATGCAGTCACAGATTTCTTCCAGATCATGGCAACATCATTTGGGATTTTTTTTTTCAGATCCATGACATTCTTTAGCAGCTGTAGAAAAGACTGTTTCTGCTCATCACATTTTTTCCTATATATTTTTTTCCTTTTAATACTGGAATTTCTTACAAGCTGGATTGGATCTGTACAAAGTTGGGGTTTTTTTAAAGTATGCTTTTGCACATTAAAATCAATGTATTGCACCTTTTTTCATCCACTTAAAAAGTCCAGCACTTGCTGATAGCCTCAGGTCTATAAAAATGGAATGTCCTTTCTGATAAGGTTAATTAACAGCTCTGCTTGAGTGGCTTAATTGAGTATAAATTTCCTATTATTCTTACACAGCTCCAAAGGCTTCAATTTCTTTCTCTTTTTCTGGGGGGAGCATTGTCTTACATTTTTGCCTTTTTCTTTTTCATTTTGTCCTTTCCAATTCATTTGAAATCTGACTTAAGTAATAGAGCAACAGCTCAAACTCTCTCCAGCATGGATCCCACAGAAGAGTTTCCCACTGATACCATGAATGATAAATCCACATTTTCAGTTCAGACTCCCCCCAAAAAAATGCAGCTCTTTCATGATCAAAAAATACACTTTTTGGCTCATTGCAATGGTGCCACATTTGGACCAATACTGGACCTACAGACTTTATTCTTACTGTTGACCATCATGGTCATAATGACATTTATGTGAAAAGAGCTAGATGAGTTCACATCTAGTAGGTTCAAATGTCAATTTGACTCCTTCAGGTCCTCATGAAATTCAGGAGTTTGGCTTCTGATAGTATTGCTCAAATCACTGGCTTATGGCATAACAGTGAGATTTCGTTCTTTTTTTTTAACATAATTACATAATCATAGAAGGGTTTGGGTTGGAAGGTACCTTAAAGATCACCTGGCTCCAATCCCTCTGCCATGGGCAGGGACAACTTCCACTGGAGCAGGGAAAACATAAATCCTATTAACAAAAATAATGATAAATGGACACTGGGAATAATATGTTCTTCCTTTCCCTTCTAAAATCATAATTAAATCCTGCAGAAGTAGAAAGACAGGTAAGTAAGTGGCTCACTCAGGTTTGCTTCACATCCAAACGCTGCAAGCCAGTCACAAGCTGAGCCACAGCTGACTTTGTGGATGACCATCACTATTTCAGAGGGTCCATCACTATTCCAGAGGACCATCACTATTTCACTTCCACTGATCCCTTTGAGCTCAGATGACCTTAGCAGGGTTACAAGGAAGCAAATGGCAGCTCAAAGAATTAACTTTCAGGTTAACAGTTTTAATTCTGAGCCATCCTTTTTCTTTATCCATTTTCCCGCAATGTGTAGAAGCAAGCTCTAGTCTAAAGCAGGATCAGACACAGTCACTCCCCTAAAGCTGTTTTCTCCATGCATGTACCAGACTAAAGAAAAATGCACCCAACTGGTACAGAAGCAGCATTTTTCTTCAGGGTTTCTTGGTGCAAGTATCAGGTACAAGAATGAAGCTGAAACAGTTTTCACATGTCACCCGACACAGAGATGAAAGCGCATCCTTATCAATATGCACAGTTTGGGTGTATTTTATTTTTCATGATGTGGCAGTGTAAACAAAAAACCCACAAACATGCACCAGTAATGTCAATTGGAGCATTTGTATTCACTGATTTTCATAACTGACTTCCTTTCAGGAGGCATTTGTATTAATATATGTTTGATGTTTAGCAAATCTTTCTCTCTGTTCTTCTGATGAAATATTAAATCTGGGTTCTTTTGAAGATGTTTTAGCTGCAGTCTAGTATCTGGCATTCTTTGCAAGCATTTCCAGCCCGAAGCATAACATATAGATAATATCTGTTCTGCAGTTGCTCCAGGAAAAGAGGTAGCAAACTCCCTTCTACTCCAGGAGAGCAGGACCTGGCTCTTACAAGGAAATGTATTCAGCATAAACTCACTCCTGCATCTCTCAGCTCTTCTCAAAAGATTTGAGTTATATTCTGCAAATCCACAGAAGCATTCAACCCATGTGGGAATAGTTCCACTGCAAACACTGGAATTCTTTGCCTGGGTTGCATGTATAGCACAAAGATTTTTATTTAAGATTTCATTTGATCCTGAAGATACACCAGTTTGCACCAGGAACAGAGCTAACAGAGTTTTGTTTTATTCAACTTAATAATTGAATTAAACAAATTATTTTATTTTATTTCAGGTCACACAATTGAGTGTCCAATCCTATGGAAAGATCCAGCATATGAAGTTGGAAGGAGTTCTGCCACTGCCATGAACCATGGGAACTATAAGAAAAGAAGCAAAACAAACAAACAAAAAAAAAAAAAAAAAGTGCTGAAAAAAAATTGAGTTGGTCCATAAAATCAGCCCTGAAAACCTGGCACTGACCCTGATGTGGAGTAAAATCCACTGTGCAGAATGTCAGAAGATCAGCCTGGAAAGAATAATCATGACTTTTGTCAGCAGCAAATTTCATTGGGCACAACATTCTAGCAAAGTGGTGAGTGGACTTAGATCATGCCTCTTACCCAAACTTTCCAAATTAGTAACCATAGGGATTTAGTTTATTTCCTTGTTGTTTTTCATTGCTGACAATTTGACTTCATTTTCTGAATAAATCTATAGCTTGACCAGAGTCCCATCTTTAGCTTATTATAGAAAGAGGGCTGTGTAATTCAAAAGAGAAAATGAAGTTGGAGAGACAGACCAGAGAGGCTGCCCTGCACACACAAACAATTTCCAGTCCTGAACAGCAGCTCTCAATCCTGGTGGCCTGGCTTCAGCTATGTCAAATATTAAACCACACTTCTTAGTTTACTGACTGGAGATTTGTCTCCTTAGCATCTTTCTCCCCTTTTTCTTTTTTTTTTTTAATTGTTGTTACTCTGCTTTGCCTGAAAGCTGCAGCATCTCACTGTTTATTATTCCCACTTCAGTCAAACCCTGTCCAAAATTAACACGTTGCGTTCTGCAGCTGCTTTCCAGATCCAGTTATGCCAAAATGCAAGGAAATGTAAAATAAACACATGGAAGCTCTTTCAATTAGCACAGAATTTGATCCTGCAAAAGAAATTAAGCAGATAGGCAGTTTTACCCTGATGAGTAAGCCCAACCGAACATTTATGAAGTTAATCATCTGTTTAAAGTGAGTGCAGGATCAGGTCCGAGGCGAAAATGAAAAAGCTGCAGTAACAAGTGTATTTATGTTCTGTATTCCTTCTGGACTTTTAGTAAGATCAAAGAGCTCTCTGAAAGGCAGAAAAGCAAATAGGTTGCAGATGAACGAACAAAAAAAGTTTCTAAGCTATTACTGATTTAAAGCATGATTTTTCTTTAAAACTGCTAGTTCATGGCTGGCACAAACAAATAACTGCATAAAACTCAACTTTCCCTTCTAATTCCTCAAAATTCGTAATAAAAATGAATCAGTAATTGAAAGTCAATGGGAGTTAGGCACCTTTTGTGCCTTTGAAAATCTCCCCCAAAGCCTTTTCATCTATGCCTTGCTGTTCTCTGCCTGGTTTTTATGAGGGTTTATTAAGAAGTAGCCATTTGAGACTCCAAACACAAAGCAAAAAAAAGAAAAAAAAAAGGAAAAGAAAAGGCAAAAGTCAATAAAACCAGAAAACTAGTTGGTCTGATCAGTGTCAAGTTACATTGTTTTCAACTTGAATTAAGTGTAGCCATCAATAAAACTATAGAAATGGGGAAGTTGCTGTTATAAATTAATGATTATTTGCCATGAGATTTAACAGGGCTGTGTGTGCCACATTTTATTGTGATGGTTTATTCTTATTTGGTACAACAGTAATTGGGTCTTAAACATGATAAAGCATCCTAAAGGCTGCATTGGAAGCAGAGCTGTCTGCAGTAGGTTTTTAACTCTAGTTAAATAAGGTTAATCAAAGCTAATGAATCTGTTTTATCCATTGCCACAAGTATATATAAAAAATGTATCACCAGGTGGAGGAGCTAAAATATGAATTGTTCAACTGTGAACATACATTTTCAGTATGGTAATTCTGCCAGGGCCTTGTTATATATTTGGTATCTTAATAGTTTACTATGCTTCTACATTTGCCACTGGAAGAGGAGGGGAGAGGGCAGACACTTGCATAGAAATAGGTAGAACTGTCTTGCAGCCTTCATTGGTAGAATTGCAAGATTGCTACCATCCCACCCAGTCAAGAAGCTAAGGCAGAAAATCTGGCCCTTAGTGATGCTCAGCCACTGCCATGAGAGGAGGAATTTTCCTGGGTGCCCTCCATGCCCTCTTTGCTGAGGTGCAAATGCTGCTGCTTGAACTTTGAAGCCAAAAGGAAAAGAGACACAGCCCAGACCCAACCATTGTTTCTCCTGAGGTTCCTTTGCAGAAACAGATCAGGAGAGAAGCTCTGAGCGCAGACACTCAGAGCCTGGTCTGGCACTGGGGCATCAAGTGGTGGAAGCAGGAAGATTTTACCCTGCCTCTGGAATACTGCAACCTCTGCAACTGCCATCCATGCTTTTTTGGTTTTGTGCTATTTTTTTTTTTTTTCTCCTTTGGATGAATTTTCACCTCAGACTGGAACAAATGGTCGGAGCTGTTCAGTAAGGTCAGGCGTGCTGGGTGTCTAGTGAAGGCCAATGAAAAGGAAAAATACCAAAACAAAATTAAATTTAAAAAAAAGGCGGATTCCTCCATTCCCATTGCTCCTGACCAGTATCTTCCCAGTTTAAGGATCTGTGTGTGGGGGAGAAGTAAAAAAAGGGCGGCTGATATAAAGGAAGGCAGAGCCTGCTGGAAACGCTGAGGGAGGGGAGGTCCAAGGACTAATTGCAGCCTTGATGAGGGAGAGGTCCAGCACAGGTTTTGGCACAACACCCCTCTGACCAGCCCCCCTCACTCTGACAAGCTACAGCACCTCATCTCCCCCATGTTTGATTTCAAGGGAGAAAAAAAACCCAAAAAACAGGGAGGAAAAAACCCAAAACAAAACCAAAACTAGTTGCAAAATTCAGGGCCTGTTAGGCTTCAGCTAATTAGAAAAAATGGGTTTCTTCCCCCACCCCGTCCTGCTCCCCCTCTTTCCCTTTCTTTCTTCAGCACCTTTTCTTTCAAACATTTAGTCTCAGGAGGGGGAATCCAGCCTCTTGGCTGGGCTGTTTTCAAAACACGCCTTTGAATGCTTCTCCCTAATTCACCTCTTTTGTTTTTCCGCTTTTGTGTTTGCCAGTTTGACCATATAACGTTATACATCTGGTGTATAGCTTGTTGGGGGCTTTCTTTCTCCCAGGGATCCTATGCATTCCCTATAGGACCCTCCTGGGCTTCCATTCGAGCTATCGTGTAACATAAAGGGGGCTAAAGCAGGGCCAAGGGGATGAAAGCGGGGAGGAGGGGAGCGAGGGGGGCACGGCCAGTGAAGAGTGCGGCCGACACACACGCACACACACAAAATAAAATAAGGTGGGGGCCGGGGCTGGGGTGGGGAGAGGAATAAAAAAAGGAGCTGAAAAGAATTCTTTTGCTCTTTCTTTTTTTTTCTCGCGCTGTTTCGGCCGGACCCTGCGTCAGGCAGGCACTGGCCCTCTGTGGGAAAGTGAGGCGGCCACAGAATAGATAACTCATTTGAATTCCAGAGACATATTCGTAAATAAAGCAAAAGTGGCGAAGGGGAGAGGGGCTGGAGCCGGGGGCTGGAGGGAGGGAGGGACAGGGAGCCAGAGGCTGTGGCTGGAGAGATGCAAAGCTGCCCCAGCATCTATGGCTGGGACCCCTCTCCCATCCTCTCTTGTCCCCTGAGCCCAAGATCAGCAGTCCCGGCTCAAGCCTGGCCTTTCCCCATCCCATCTCTGTCTGCTGAGAAAACAAGAGTTGGCTGAGCGAGTTGGATTCTTGCTGGTTTTGGCGACATCCTCTATCACAGCCGCTGCAGCTGCTTGTGTTTATTGTTGTGGCTGATGCTCCTCATGGAGATGGTCATGGTGGGGTGCAGGACCACATCCAGCCACCCTCCCCACTGAACCAGCCCGTCCTCTCCCCTGAAGGGGTGGCAGAAGGGGGTCATGGCACTCCTCCAGGACCCCCAGATCTTCACCTCAGGAGCTCCACTGCTATCCCTGTGCCCATATTAGAGATGGGGAAACTGGGGACTGAGTGAGGGTAAATAGTTCAGCCACAGTCCCACCCCAGAGATGCTGTGTCAAGCTCCTAGTGACAGGCAGGGCTTCCTCCCAGCAAGCTAAAAAAAAAAAAAAAAAAAGAGAAAATATAGGCTTTTGGGCCAAAGGAATTCAAAATCTGGGGTGCAGCTCAGCTTTCCTCTGTGCCCTCTTTAAGCACTTGCCTTTGATCCTGGTGGAAAGTGGGGTATTTTGTGTTTAAATCTGAAGTGTATGCAGTCCTTACACACTTTTTATTTATTATATATATATCAGATGGTTGCGATTTATGGGGCATTTTAGAATTCAATTGCATACATAATTGCCTATAATAAATTTATAGGCAGCTGGACAGGTGCAACCAGTCATACTGTAAACAATAATTGTATATATAAATATATACATGCACACTTGTAAATATGCATGTGTGCACATACATACATATATAAAGGTAAATTATGGATCAAGCATGTTTTTCTCATCTTATGCACAATGGGTATTGTGACTTGTGCAAGAAGTTTCAGGTGGCATTTATTTTCCTGTGCATTGAACAGGCATACACAGGACAGAAGCATATGTTCACCTCCACATCCACACTGAGATGCCTCCAAAATATCTTAATTAGGTAATCAAGGATAAAAGTTCCAGATATGCAGTTAAAACCAAAGTATTTTCCAATTTTTTTTCAGCCAGTTTCTTTTTTCCCCCTCTCTTCTTTTAAAATAATTTTAGACAATGAAAAAGTCACCATGATATAAAGCATCTGTAAACCGCACAGAGACTGAATAGGTTACAGAAATTGCAGTGGGGACAGCTTTCTGCCAAAATGAAGTCTGCTTCTGTCACATCACTGTGTGAAACCACAACACTCCAAAATGGAAATTAGCAGAGATTTACAGAGATTCCCCTAAGCCAGCATCATTGATGTTCGTAAGGGTAGGATTTGGCCCGAGTAAAAAATCTGATTTATTGAGTCGTTGTGACTGAGCAACTTGCAAGCAACTGGAAAATGTTTCCCTTTAGGGACCACGAACCTGGGCCTCCTTTCTTCTTCCACCTCTGCATTAACTACAATCTTAAAGACCTTTTTCCCTTCCCTAAAATTTTGTGAGCGTGCCAGACTAAACACAGCCCATCCAGACAAGCCTCTGGCAGCCTCAGGAGAGGGCTCTCATCCCGCCTGCCTGGGCAGGGGCAGCAGCTCCTCTCTGGGGGCCCAGGGCTCCCCTCGGCAGGAGATCCACAACCTCCACCTCCTCCAAACATGTGCAGCTCTTGGGAGCAGCGGCAGCAGGTGAGAACATGGTGGCTGCTTAGGAAAATAGCACTTTGCCAATTGAACAACACCCTTTAAAATTTCAGCTATTAACAAGTCTTTACAGAAACAGGAACTGCCAGTAACAAACTTGATTTCTAATGTCCCCTAGGTAATAATAACTCTCTAATTTGACTGTGTCCCAACTGGCCTTGTTCTGCAGTTATTGCTTAAAGGGGTTGGAAGGGATTTTTTTTTTTTTGTGCTGCTGCCTTTTATTTTTCTTATTAGTATTTTTTCTTTTTTCTTTTTTCTTTTTTTTTTTTTTTTGTTTTGTTTTGTTTTGTTTTCCAGCAAAGCAATCTCTTTTAAAAAGCAAATTGAAGGGAAGGTGGGGAGAGGGGGAATGGACGGCGGCGGAGGGGCGTGGGGGACACACATGCGGAAATTTAATGTGAGAACTGCTCCTCAGAATGAAGATGTTGGGTTTGGCATGAAGATTGCAATCAGCTGGTTGCTCTGACACTGCTCGAGCCTTTCAGTGACTAAGACAAGCCTGAAGGATTAGGATGTCAAGCCTGTCCTGTCATCTTCAGGGAGCGGGGGAATGGAAGGAGTTGCCTTTTTTGGCTACGTCTTCACAAGGCCCAGAGGACAGAAACTTTGGTGGTTAATTAAGGCCAACCTCAGCCCGTCACTGATCAACAAAGTCCTGCTTTTTGAGACAAGCGGTGCAGCGGGGCTCCACGGCTAATCGCCCTGCGCGGGGAGGAATTTACCTCCAGCGCCTTTCCCCTGCAGCCCCCGTGCCGGCCCAAGGGATGGCTGCACGCTTTGGGAAAGGCAGTGGCCTCCTCCCAGGCAGCTGTCAGGCAAAGCAAAAGGACCTGGAACAAGCTGACTTAAGCAAACCATATTTAGCAGGCTAAAGGTAGCACCAGGCGCGCATTTCTCCAGCATTGTTGGAGCTGACGGGAAATATTGATGCTTATCAAGTGACAGTTCTGCTGGTAAAAAGATGTGGCTTTTGTGGGTGTCCTTGCTTCTCTTATTATGTTGTGTTCCCAAGTGCCAGATAAAGCCTAATCAGACAGTGGCAACAGGATCCCGGTGCTTTGGTTGTGTTTTGGAGATGCATCAGGAGCTTGAAAATTAAGAACTGCCGTACCACCTGATGTAAATAATGTTGATCAGGCTTATTTGTATGAAAAAAAAAAAAAATAAAGCCAGTGACTCTTGCTGCAAACTGGCTATAAGGAAATCCAAGAGTAGAGCCTGCAACCCTTGCTCAGAGACAACCAATGTCCATGTGATGCGTCCGCACTGAATCATTTTCATTTCCCAAATGAATGACCTTTGTCAGGAGGATATAACACAATTTCCCAGAGAATAGGCTAGTATGCAAAAAAGCTGTTCCTGAGTGGAAATGCAAATACTGGGACAAGAGTGAACTTTACTTAAACACTGAGAGCAAAACTTTGCTGGTCTGAACAGCCAGGAAAAAGAAGACAGTGGTAGAAAATGAGATTCACTAGAGTAATTTGTGTGAATATTCAGTGAGTCTTTCCAGATACAGATTTCTTCCAGCTTCCTTCATAGTAAACTTAATATCTAAATAATCCAGTGCTGCCAATTCCTAAAATAGCTCCTGGAGTCCCAGCTCCTGGAATCGTGTGGTTATGTGGGAAATTAGCTTCCATTAATAAAAAAAAAAAAAAAAAATTAAAATCTCTAAATCTTATAAATTCACCAAAAAGATGGGAAGATGGTTTCCAAGGGTTCAAAATGCAAAATGTAGATTAAAAGAAATTCAGTGCCTCCAGCCTCATAAAAATAATGTAATATTCAAAACTTTACTACTCAAGTGTTACAACACAGCTCAGAAGGTGGCATCATACAACATATGGAAACTTTTCCATCTTATTTATTCTAAGGCTTTAATTTGAAAGCAGAGAGGCCACTGTAGTGTGTCTCACCTTTGATTGTACTGGAGAAAAAATAACCCTACAAAAAACCCCTTCTCACCTTTCCTATTTTTTTCTTACCATTAGAGAGTATGCCCGAAGTAATCCCTAGAAACAATCAAAAATGGAAGAGGTATTTTTTTGCAAACCCTCCTGTTGGTGTTACAGAAAACATACTTTTTGTTCAGTTTCTATTGCCCTTATTTCTATCTTCTAGATCTCGCTGTGTCACAAAAAAAAGAAAGCAAAATGTATAGCCTCACAATAAATGAGGTGAACTACAGAAGCCTCCTGTTCAGGGAAGGAAATCGCTTCCAGTTAAACAAAGAAATTTAGGGTCTTCTTCTTTTCATGAAAATACCATACATATGGCCTTTGAAATTTGTCACTGAAGAGTGTTTAGCTCTACAGGAAAATTCAGCACTTTACAGCATTTCAGCTGCAAGACTTTTTTTTTTTTTTTTTCTCTCTCTCTCCTTTTTTTTGGCCTGCAGCCCAATGTGAATGTATGATCACTAGCACAATAGTTAAACATCTGAGTCGTTTTGAAGTGCCTTCAACATTGCAGTGATGTGATAGGTTTTTTTTTCTTTTCCTTCAACTAGGCAATTTATGGAAGAAAATCCAGTCTCCCCCCTAGTGGTGGCAAGGAAAATCCGGCAGGAGCTGCCTGATCGATCCCTAAAAAGCTGCTTTACTGTAAGTGTAGTGCCTAGAGGTACCTGTTTCTGCAGCCATTCCTGGTCATTACAAAGGGTTGGAAGATTTGTGGTACCTTTTTTTTAAATGCATGAATAAGTTATTTAAATAAATTTCTCAGAAAGACATAGGTTAAAAAAAAAAGAACCAAATAAAAATAAAACTCTATGTGAATAAATGAGACAAAATAGCCCATAAACTAAGAAAGAAAGCAAAATATCAATAAAAGGGAAAAAGGCTTAAGCCACCATGCACAGAACAGGCTGTGACGAGACCCTCAGTCCCCACATAGCAAAAGGTTTCTGACTGTAGCCATTCACATGTGGATTTTCAGAAGGTAAAGGGCTCGGGGGTGCAAAGAGCCATCCTGCATGTCAGTGTAGTCCATACATATTTCTGCTGCAAATGGATGATGGGGCAGTGTGTTTCCTTTAGGACTTCATTGGCCTCTGGAATGAGACAAAGATCAGATGCATTTCAGGCAGTGAACGAGAGAACCACCCTGAAAACACAAACCACCCAGGAGTTGAGAAGCAAACCTTTGGCAGAGTGAGTCAGGCAAAGAGCTTTCATGAAGACACCTGGCTTTTGGGTGGGTGTCTTGACCCCTGGCAACTCCCTCACCTCAACTCTCATCTCTCCTTCCCTGTTTGCTCATTAAAAACCTCTAAAAGCCACATGATCCTTCCCAGCCCAGAACAGGAAAACGCTGGAATTGCTTACATTTTCATGGGCTGAGAAAGATATTTCCCATTGAACTCCACCCAGATGTGCAGCCCTTTGCTCTGCCGGCCTGACTAAGGCTTAGTGAAGCCACAAGGAAGAATCCCACAGGCGGTAAAGGGCTTTGCCCTCCCCAAAATGTGGCACCATTTTTGTTTATCATTGGCTGCATCCTTTTGAAATTATCTTTGTGAGAGGCGTAACCTATACCCCAGGGGGCAGGACGGAAAAGCCAGTCATTCCTCAAGCAGCAGGACCTAATGAAGCCTTGCCTCGGGGACATTCCTCTGCCCTGATTCTCTGGTGTCTAATAGAGGTTGTGCTCTCAACCATCTCCTCCATTAGCAGGACTTCTTTCCTCTGCCTGGTGGTTTATCCTGTCAATGGTTGTGGCAATGGACTAGCTTGGAGGCCACTACTATCCTCTGCCAGATACAACTGAAGGCAGACAGAGGTTTCAGAAATGATTGGAGAGGTTTAAAATTGAAGAACAACATTGAAGACACCAAAAATATTATGACCACAGAGATGCTCTTTACTAGGAAGTGAGGCTCAGGAAAGCAGAAGAAATATTTTCATCTGAAGCTGTGGTCTGAATTTTTAATTATATTGCTGTTTTTCTAGCCTTTCAATACCTAGAAAAAGATGGTGGAAGGATGCATATATGTACCAAACCCTGTGGTCTTCAGCTGTTGGGTGAAATGTCCCTGTCCTTTCACACTGGGAAAAAGGGATCACATCTGTCCTTGGGGAGCCAAACCTGAGTGGACAAAGTTGCCCCTGACTGTCCTCATGCTGCAGGAGATGGAGCAGATGGAAAAGAGCCTCCTTCAACTCTTAGGATAGCACCAAACTTTCTTGCTTTGTGAAGTGCAATCCTGCTGCTACCAGCTGGACTGTGCTACCGTGCTGCTCCGCTGTCCAGATTGAAAACATGCTTGCAGGAAAGGCTGCAGTAAACACGAGGCCATATGCAGAGTGTCAGCTTGTTCCTCTGTCGTTGTGGTTCTGATATTTGGAGGCAACTGGAGCTGAGTTGTCGCTCTACAAAATCAACCTGCCTCTATGCCATAAGATGTGAGGAGAAATGTGAAGTTTTCCTTCTTCTCAATTTTGATACCTAATGTTTGCATTTGATAATGCAGTATATGCATTTGTCTAAGTCCTGCTGGTGTGGCATGGAAAACTTGATGAAGTAATTTTTCTTCAGGAATTTCTGCCTGGATTCAAGGCTCACTGGGTGCCATCAACACTACATGAAACTTTCAGCTTCCCTTATCTTTTTATATACATAAAAAACCTATTCCATATATATCTATATACACACACACACATTACAGTCCAGACCCAAAGGTAGGCCAGCAATAAATACAACTATATTTTTTAAAAAACATATTTTATATGCGTATATATAAATATATATACACACACATATACATGTATATACTTCAGATCAAAAAGGTATGAGCTAGTAATAAATACTGCCATATTTTTCAAAGAAGGTATATTAAATTGATTTGATTACAATAGAGCTGACACATACTGTGCAAAAAAAACAAGCACTGGGAAAATTCATTTACTGGCTATTATAAATGAATTTCCCCGCCTGTTGTTCTTTTTGTGCAGTATGTGTCAGCTCTATGGTAATCAAATCAATTTAAAATACCATCTTTAAAAAACATATAGCGTACATAAGACTTATGTTCTCCATAAGACAAGTGAAATAACCCAGCCTTAATCAGAGTTCTTCCTTCTTTGTCCAGCTGTCTTTCAACTGCTCTGTCTCACAAAACTACCTGACTAGTTTCAAGGTTGGGATGGTCTTTCATAATGCTGGCATTAGAGCCAAAGGGGAGGTGTGGACTTTTTCACCCATATTTCATTCCAGAGGTGTTTTCTCCCATAGGTGCTTCAGTGACATTACATTTGCCACCTCACAGAGCTTGACACAGGGGATGGAACTAAATGACACCAGCAAGTTCAGCCGCAGCCTGACAGGCAGCAGCCTGGAGAGCAATGGATCCCTACAA